>NC_088382.1:119445000-129445000 GCF_037993035.2 Macaca fascicularis | reverse complement strand
TGAGGATAATCAGGAACGTTTTAATAGCCTTTTCTCTCTAAGGGAGAAGTGGACAGAAGAAGATATTGCCCCATATATTCAGTAAGTAATTTATTAAAGACGGATTTTGAGGGTTGTTTTTACGGTGAGTGGCACAGCATTTTAGATTTATGATTGGAACACAATTTTCTTGAGTATTCCCTGAGGATACTGCTTCCCTAGAAACTCTTAGGTGGTGGCTGTCTTCTCTGTCCTCCACAATTATTGCTTCTGGAGGTGGAGTATGTGTTATCTCTGCTCCTCACTATTGCTTCTAAAACCACTTCTTTGCTCTCATTCCTGGAAAACTGTCCCCTTTGAGGGACAAAATATATATCCCACTATGACTCTAAGGCCAACACCCCTCTCTGATTGCCACCTCATGCCTTACTTTATTTAACATTTTGGGAGAGGCCAGATTGCAGTAGAACACGTTAGCCCCAAAGTTACTTCTTACAAAATCTTGAGTCCCCTAATGCTTGAAATCAACTAACACTACAACTTTGTCACTGTGTCACACCTCTCAGGTGTTCTTTCTTCTCTTTACCCAGCTCGAATCCCGTGGCCCATCTTCTTAGCTCTTACTATCTACACTTTACTCCTGTGGCCCTCTCTCCCTCTTGCCGTATCTGTCTGGCAAAAAGCTAAAAAGATTAAACCCAACTTTCTGCTTACTCTGTGCCTACACATGGCCAGCTAAAACTTTCTGGAGAATACTACACAATGAAGCTGCCAGTCTTGCTTAAGAACCTAGTGGTACTTAGAACGGCCCCTCGCCAGGCATGACTTCCTCATGGAACTTCTCTACCCTTGGAGCTTCTTCTACATCTTCTTTTCCTTTTTCATACCAGCAGTACCCTCTGTTTCCTTTTATGATCTTATTTGTTTCAGAACATAGAAGCAGTGCTTCCAGAACAACCTTCTTTCTCACTGCCAAATCAGCCAACCTCCTCATGTGTACACCTACTTCCTTTGCAGTCCTGTGTAGTGTATGAATTTTCCATGCTCCTAAGGCCAGTCTTTCTGCAGTAGGTCCATCTCCTCTGCCTTCTTAAAGACTTGGATCCTCGAGTTACCCCTTTCACCCCTTGTGTTATTATGTCTCCCTCTTCTGGATCAACCCCACCAGCATACAAAATTCTGTAATATTGCCCATCTTGAAAGACAACAATAGCAACCTATTGGACCCCATGTCCTTTGCTCTCCTTCATAAGAAAATGTCTTTTACAAGTTTCCTATACTCACTCTATGCTTTTCACCTCCCATTCTTTCCTTTACTCAATGACATCTTCTTAATCCAATGACATCGTCTTTCTACACTCAATGCTTAATCATTTGTCCTTGATTACTTGACTTAGCACTATTTGACAGTGTCTGCTTCCTCCTACTTGAAACACAAGTTTCTCCCCTCTTCCTTGGATGAGAGGGGAGAAAACCATCTCTTTTGTTGATGTCTCCCTTTTCTTCTCAATCTTTAAATGTTGGAGTGCTCCGGGTCTATTTTTCGGCCATCTTCTCTTCTGTTTATACTTTTCCTTTGGTGCCCTCATCTAGGCCTGGAAACAAATTTAACGACTTCCTAATTTCATCTTCATACTTGCCCTTTTCCCTGAAGTCCAGATTCCTATATCTAGTTGCCTAATTCACCTTTCCAGTTGGATATCCAATAGGAATTTCAAGCTTAACATGTTCATAACAGAATCGTTGCTTCTCCCTCGGCCTTACCCCGCTTCATCAATACAGTTAACAGCACCACTACTAATCCAGTTACTTAAACCAAAGTCTAGCAATCATCCCTATCCTTTCCTTCCCCTACCTTCTGGTTCAAACTATGAGCAAACCCTGATGGATCATCTTGTACCTGCCTCTGAATTGCTCTCCCTGTTCTATTTTTGCCCCCTTCCCCTTTTTCCTTCTTATACTGTTTAAATATTCAAGTGACAATATAATGAAACCTCCATATATCTACTGCTCAGCTTCCATAATCAACTCATTGGCTCCTTTATTTATTTATTTATTTATTTATTTGAGACGGCGTCTCACTCTGTTGCCCAGGTTGGAGTGCAGTGGTGTGATCTTGGCTCACTGCAAACTCTGCCTCCTGAGTTCAAGCGATTCTCCTGCCTTAGCCTCCCGAGTAGCTGGGACTACTGGCGTGCACTACTGTACCCGGCTAATTTTTGTGTTTTTAGTAGAGACAGGGTTTCACTATGTTGGCCCGGCTGGTCTCAAACTCCTGACCTCAAGTAATCTGCCTACTTTGGCCTCCTAAAGTGCTGGGATTACAGGCGTGAGCTACCGTGCCTGGCCACCTCCATTATTTAAAACTTACATCATGTTGTACTTTTCCATTAATTAAAACACTCTTAGTGTTTTAATTATGTAATCTTCCCATTACATGTAGAATTAAGTCACAATTCTTTTTCCCTGTGCTTCAGGGTTCTACATGATCTAGCTATTGCCCCTTCTCCAGCTCATGTCCTCCTATTCCTCCCTCTCCTCGTTATGTTCCAGTCATAATCTTCTTCTCTTTGAGGTACAGAAGAGGAAACCAAAGTTCAGGAAGCATTGGTAACCTAGACAAGTTCACACAGGTACCCTGTATCCAGGTTCTCTGACTCTAGGCCCTGCTGTATAGGCCTCACTACTGCTTGTATTTCTAATTTAGAGGCTGTGTGATATAATAGAAATAGCATAGACTTTGAAGTTATACAAACCTGGTGGCAGAATTTGACTCTGTCATTTATTACTTGTCTGAGCCATAGTTCCTTATATCTAACATACGGTGAAATAATACATTACTCCTAGTTTTTGTTTTTTGCTTTTTTTTGGTTTTTTGAGACGGAGTCTCACAGCGTCGCCCAGGCTGGAGTGTAGTGGCGCGATCTCCGCTCACTGCAACCTCCGCCTCCTGGGTTGAAGCAATTCTCCTGCCCCAGCCTCCCAAGTAGCTGGAGTTACAGGCACCCACCACCACGCCCTGCTATTTTTTTTTCTCTTTTTAGTAGAGACAGGGTTTCACTATGTTGGCCAGGCTGTTCTTGAACTCCTGACCTTGTGATCTGCCCACATCGGCCTCCCAGAGTGCTGGGATTACAGGCATGAGCCACCCACCTGGCCTACTCCTACTTTTATTGTGTGGGTTAAATGAGATAATACATGTAATGTACTTAATTTAATTAAAACTTAGAACCACTTCCCACCCTATCTCTCCCACAAACATCTACACTTATGTTTGTTGAGAAGACAGATTCGGGGGAGAGAGATAAAATATGTACATAATACTGTATCATAATATGTTGCCTAAAATATTCATTTTTTTTTTTTATTGTTCCTACAGAGATTTGTGTGGAGAGAAGCAGACCATAGGTGCATTACTCACTAAATATTCTCGTTCTTCGATGCAAAATGGTGTTAAAGTATATAATTCGAGAAGACCCATTTCTTAAAAGAACAACAGTTTTTCCTTCGGGACTCAAGTTGCTTTATAAAGTTGCTGGATACAAGAAAAATAACTTGTACTTTTATATCTGACTTTTAAAAACCTAGTTTTCTAAGGCCTTTTCCTCCTCATGTTAAGCATTTTGAAACTACTGTTGTTATTTCTTAAATGTTATAGGATGTAGCTTTCAAATTATATTTGTACTATGTACACAGTGTAAACAAGGACAAAAGAAAGTATTGTTTCCTATGTTATGTCTGAGGTCTCCGTGATTTAAAGTTTGGCTTTTTATTTTTAAAGTGTCATTTCTTTATTTAGGATTTGATGTTCTAATCATTAATACATTTTAAGTTTTCCAGAGAACTAAATAGTAATAGTTTCATAGAAGAGAATTCTTTATTCACTTAAATATCATTTCTCAAGTGAGTGAGTTACCCTCTACTTTTACCCTTCTACCCAAACTGGAAGCCACTAGGTGCTATCAATTATTTATATTCGTTGTTTACATCCATGAAATTGGCTGAATAATTACTCCTCTGCCTGGCATAGACATGCACTTTGGGGAAAAAATGGGTTTATCATCCTATAATGAAGAATACTGGCACAGGCAGTGCTCACTCGAAAACTTCAAGTAATTTCTAGTTGGTTTTGGAATGCTTGTTAAAGTTCCTTTATAGCTTTATTTTCCTGATTTGTTTTGGTTTAGATCAAAGTGCAAATTAATTTTAACTTAGCTAATGAACTGGTCACCAGGACAGTTGGAGGGGGTACAGGCCAAGGTTAAATGGTCCAAGTTTCAAAAATGTTAATGGATAATCCATAATTAATTAAACAAGGTTTAACTGTTACTGAAGTTTACAAGTTTTTATTGTCACGAACATGAAATACAAACACAATGGCTTTGAAATGTCTTTTAATAAAGGTTTCTGCATTTATATGGATTATATGATATATATACATACACAGTATATCGATGTGTAGTCTATTTATTTATTTATTTTGAGATGGAGTCTCGCTTTGTCGCCCAGGCTGGAGTGCAGTGGCATGATCTCAGCTCACTGCAAACTCAGCTTCCCGAGTTCAGGTGATTCTGATGCCTCACCCTCCTGAGTGGCTGGGAATACAGGCGCACGCCACGACGCAGGGCTAATTTGTGTATTTTTAGTAGAGACAGGTTTTCACCATGTTGGCCAGGCTGGTCTTGAACTCCTGACCCCAAGTGATACGCCTGCCTCGGCTTCCCAAAGTGCTGGGATTACAGGCGTAAGCCACCACGCCTGGCCTCTGGTCTATATTTTATTCTTTTTCTTTTTTTTTTCCTGAGACAGTCTCGGCTCTGTCGCCCAGGCTGGAGTGCAGTGGAACGATCTCAGCTCACTGCAACTTACGTCTCCCGGGTTCAAGCAATTCTCATGCCTCAGCCTCCCAAGTAGCTGGGATTACAGGCGTGCACCACGCCCAGCTAATTTTGTATAATTTTTAGTAAAGACGGGGTTTCACCATGTTGGTCAGGCTGGTCTCGAACTCCTGACCTCAAATTATTGGCCCGCCTCGGCCCCCCAAAGTGTGGGGATTACAGGAGTGAGCCACTGCGCCTGGCCTTGTAATCTATATTTTAAAATAAATACTAAGGCAGCAGTGCCTAGTGAGAGCTCTGGAGTGCTGGAGTTTTGACATTTAGACTATCTGCAGTCTAATCACATATTTTAGAGCTTAAATCACCGGACCCAGTGTGTCTGTTGACACAGCAAGCCAGAGGCACGCACCTTCTGATTTAGGGAGACTTCCCACCACCCGACTCCGCCCGGTTACTAGCACCCTGCCCCAGCCTATTTATACCTGGCTCTTCGCAAACTTTGTCCTCCATTCTTCTTAATATGCTTGTACTAGAAAACTACCTTTCCTCCTTTGTTGCTGCTGTTCTCGCTTCATCCACCAAATAGTTTCTTCGCTTTCCTAAATTTTAACAATTTTTTACGATAAGGCACAGGCGAAAATCGCAAGCCCTGCCCATTGACAAGACTTCCTAGTTCTACCCCCGCCGCCGTTCCACTTCCGCTGACGTCGGAGGTCAGAGGTTTCAGACAAGATGTCGGCCGATGGTCACTTTGAGCATTTGCGGAGAGGAGCATCTCTGTGACAGAAGCTTGTTGACGGCGGCTTCTAGGAGCTAGTCGAAGGATCGAGGTTGAGACGGGCAGCACCCTTCAGTTCGCTCCCCTGGGGACTGGCCGGCTGCGAGACGTGACTTTTGGGGACCGCAGGGGAGCGGGGAGTGTGAGGTGCCAAAGACCAGTAATGCCCTGTATCCCACCGGGAAGCCGGGAAGCCAAGCTCCGCGGGACCACTTCATGCCGCTGACTGGTGTAGAGCCCGCCAGAATGAACAGGAAGAAAGGAGACAAGGGCTTTGAAAGCCCAAGGCCATATAAATTATAAGTATTTTTTCATTTCCCTTCCTTCCTTTTGGTTTTGTTGCCATTAATTACATTTTGTGATTGCTTGAAATTGACTTGGTGGGCCAGGGAAACTAGAATTTACTAGTTGGATGGAAATGGTGTTTGTAAGGTAAAAATGTTTTGAATGACAGTGTTATTCAGCAAATTTAATTCCCGTTGCAGGTTACTTAAGTTTTTTTCTAAGTACTAGATTGTATTTCTGTAAAATCTGTTTTCGTGACTGTAGCTAGATTTGTAAAAATCATCCCAATTGGTAGAGGTTTTTTTTTTTTTTTTTTTTTTTTTTAATTTTTTATTTTTTTAGATGGAGTCTCTCTCTGTCGCCCAGGCTGGAGTGCAGCGACGCGATCTCGGCTCACTGCAGCCACCACCTCCCGGGCTCAAGCTTTTCTACTGGCTCAGCCTCCTGAGTAGCCGGGATTACAGGCATGTGCCAGGATGCCCGGCTGACTTTTGTATTTTCAGTAGAGACTGGGTTTCACTCTGTTGGCCAGGCTGGGCTCGAACTCCTGACCTCGTGATCTGCTTGCCTCGGCCTCCCAAAGTGCTGGGATTACAGGCGTGTGAGCCACCGCACCAGGCCCCGATTTGTAGAGTTTTAAAATGAAATATTGACATGCAAGTTTGAATTACTTAGAACATAGTCCTAATTTATACTTGGATATAATTATACTTTAATAAGAAAAATTATTTCTTCCTTATTTTCTTTTTATATTTATTAATATACAACCCATCAGGTCGTCTGCATCAACAACATAAATTTCCAGAGAAAATCTGTTGTGGTAAGTTCATTCTCAACAATTATAAACAGTAACAAGTCCACTATAAAGAGTAACAATCCACCCCTCACAGTACTTAGAAAGTTTATAGTCTTCCAGATAATTGTTTCGAGAATAGGTAAGAATTAAAATTAGGGTCTGTATGATTACAAGTTCCATGGTCCTTCTACTAATACCTGTCGCCTCCCAAATTCTCCCTTTCCTTTTTTTTCAATTTCCTAATTAAAATTTTATTACTCTTTATCTGGTATATAGTGTGAAAGCCTGTATAGCCAAGCATTTTATAATTGTGCATGAAACAAGTATAAGACCATAGCGACATTTCTTCTATGAAAAAGATTAAGATTAATACACTCACTGACTTGGCTTCTAAGAGGCTACTTTTGCTTCTTGACTAGGTGATGTTGCTTTGTAATGAAGTTTTAGACAGAGAATTTGAGATCTAGAAACCCTCTACCTCCCCCCACCCCCCAACACAATTTAGATGTATGAATTGCTGATATAATCAATTTTAGGAAAAAGCTTGAACACTCAAGTTTTTTGTTTGTTTGTTTGTTTGAGACAGAGTCTCGCTCTGTCACCCAGGCTGGAGTGCAGTGCTGTGATCTTGGCTTACTGCAACCTCCACCTCCTGGGTTCAAGTAGTTCTCCTACCTCAACCTCCCAAGTAGCTTGAATTACAGGTGTGCACGACCACGCCCGACTTATTTTTTTATTTTTAGTGGAGTCAGAGTTTCTCCATGTTGGCCAGGCTGGTCTCGAACTCCTGACCTCAAGTGATTCACCTGCCTCTACCTCCCAAAATGCTGGGATTACAGGCATGAACCACTGCACCTGGCTGAAAACTCAAGTATTTATTTAATTTACTTTCTTAGGGCTACCTTTATTACATAGACTAAAATGTTAATGAGAGCTGGTTTTCCTTGAGTGATGGTATCAACTTCTCTGTCAGATTTGTTACCCATGTATGGACATGTTTACTTAGGATAAGCTGAATAGATAGAAAAATGTCACTTTTCATAAGAGTCATAGAATCTTAGATTTGTAATATTCCTAAAAGGTTTATTAAATCTAGTCTCCTCATTTATGGAATTTCTCATGCAGTCTTCTCTAAGTTATGTACCTTGTATCTTATAGTAGGATACTTGAGTTGTATTATGTTGTATGAATTGGGTAGGAAACACAAGGGAATTAGGGAGTCTTGTTCAGAGGTTACTGCAGTAATCTAGGGGAGAAATGGTGAAGTCCTAAATGAAGATAGCCTTTGTGAAAATGGAAATGAAATAGAGTTGACATGATTGAATTAGTGAACATATATTTAGCCATTAATATATGTAAGGTATCTTCTAAGGTTTATGTGTATTAACTCAATCTTCATAATTACCTTATGAGGTAGATAATATTTTAATCCTCATATTAGGATTAAGGCATAATTGAGGCAGCTAAAAGAATGGAGGTTAAGTAACTTTCTTAAGGGCATAAAGTTGGCAAATGATAAGAGTTCGATGCACTTTCTTTACATCTGTCATTCCCCCTTCCACCTGTGTTGTTCCACAGGAATCAATAGACAGAAGTTGCACATGACTTTTTCAGGACTGCTATAAAGGGGTTGTGGATGACTTAAGTTTCCCACTGGAAACTTTGGTTGGATGTTGTGTGGGTTAGGATCTTGGCAGGAAGTAAATGGCATATATATATACATATATATATATACACACACACACATATATATACACACACATATATATATACACATATATATATACACATATATATATACACATATATATATACACATATATATATACACATATATATATACACATATATATACACATATATATATACACATATATATATATACACACACATATATATATATATATATGTGCTAATTGAGGGAAATGAATGGACTATTTAGAACAGAGTTAACAGAAACCAACATGAGGTGGAGGAACCCTCTGAGCTATTAACAGTGAGGAACAGTTGCCACTTCCAGGCCTGAAACAACAAAGGGAAGGGGAAGTTACTAGAACCTACTGTAATGGAAAGAGTTACCTTGTAGGAACTGTGTCTTTTAATAGAAGAATGAAGCTACTGCTTACCTGCAGCCTGGCAGAAAGGAATCTGGGGTAATTAATATAAACTTGCTTTCCTTCTGCTTTCCAGTTTCCTTTCTGTGGAAACTGTTGGACCAACTCATCTAGAGGGGTAGAGCCCAGTTAATGAAACTCCTAGGGTATTGAGTAGCGTAGAGAGCAGATCAGGAGGGGCAAAAGGAGAATAATCAGAAGAGTCTATCTTTTTAACCCCAACACATCCACTATTGTCTTTGATTGAGATGAAAAGCTAATGCTCCTAACATGGGGAACTTACAAAGTTCTATGAGCCACTGAAAGAGTTGGCAATGGCTGACTACTTATTTTTTAAGTGAACTGTTACCTGAACACAGCCATCCCCATTTAGTTATATATTGACTATGGAGGTTTTGGAGCTACACTGGCAGAGGTGAGTAGCTGAGACAGACTGTGTGACCCACAAAGCCTAAAATATTTCTATCTGGCCCTTTAAGAGAGAGTTTGCTAACCCCTGAGCTATTCTGTTAGTGTGAGAGATGACAGTTCAGCCCTGTTCCCACCTAAAATATTAGTCACCTCTAGCGTCTTTTATGCAAGATAGTGGAAAGAAAAGTGGTTGAAAGAAATAGTATAAAACTAAATTGTAACAGTCCCTGCTTCCCTTAGCTGGTAGCATGGCCGAAGCTGATATACACTGCTTTATTTCTCCACTCCTTTGGTGTTTCCTTTTCCTTCTGCTGACATTTCTATTGGGATGACCTAGACCCTTGTTTCTTTAGGACGTTCAGTGCTGTTCATGTCTTTATTGGGTTGTTGCAGTTTCTGTTGCCTAGGACTGTTAGGGGGGATCTGAGAGGCATCTCAGGAAATCCCCTAGATTTCAGATGTGATTCTTGTCCGTATTGTATAGCAAAGCTTTAATTTTCTCTTTGGTAGTTGAAATGATTCATTCCAGCCAGAAGAGGACCCCTTTCGCTGCTTTTTGGTTCTTTGGGATGAGGAGCTCAAGGTGGCCAAGAGGTAACCTCAACTTCCAATGGAATGGAATCATGAGTATATGCCCTCCTGGATGCATTCTTCACTTGGGCACTAGGACCTCTCAACACACTGAACCCAGGGTCAGAGACAGGAGGCAAAAATTCCTTCCATGGCTGGGCACGGTGGCTCACACCTGTAATCCCAGCACTTTGGGAGACTGAGGTGGGTGGATCACCTGAGGTCAGGAGTTCGAGACCAGTCTGACCAACATGGTGAAACCCCATCTCTACTAAAATTACAAAAATTGGCCAGACGCAGTGGCTCATGCTTGTAATCCTAGCACTTTGGGAGGCCGACGCGGGCACATCACGAGGTCAGGAGTTTGAGACCAGCCTGGGCAACATAATGAAACCCTATCTCCACTAAAAATAAAATTAGCTGAGCATGGTGGCAGGCACCTGTAATCCCAGCTACTTGGGAGGCTGAGGCAGGAGAATCACTTGAACACGGGAGGCAGAGGTTGCAGTGAGCCAAGATTGTGCCATTGCACTCCAGCCTGGGCAACAAGACAAAACTCTGTCCCAAAAAAAACCAAGAAAATTCCTTCCATGACCTTTTTGGTGTAATAGTGAGAGTAGTCACTCCAACTTTCAACCTTTGGTTCTCAGTTCTGTTTTGGCTAGGAGAGATAATCCTATATATTGTCCACTAATTTAAGGCAGCATCCCGTGGGAGGTTTCTCAGTTGTTGCTGTAACTGAGCCTTCAGCAATTGATCATGCCATCTACTTCTGTGTGATAGAGTACAAGATAAAATGCATAAGTTTAAACAAATGGTTACTCTGTGTATGGAAGGGAAGGGCAGCAGGTTTGAGAGGAAAGATTCATAGGTCAGATTAGAAAATGTTACATTTCATGCACTGTGGGGTTATTGAGATGAATAGTGGGTAGTTGGCTACATGTCTGTGCAGATAAAGGATGGTGAGAGAGATTTGGGAGCCTTTGATATACAATTGTTCATAAAGGGTGTGGAAAAGCTCACTTAGAGTATCTAGCAGGAAGTGAGCATCAGGTAGAAATATCTGAAGAATATGATATTTGAGAAAACTGACACTTGGCCTGTAGAAACCAGCGAAAACCTTTTTTTTGAGACAGGATCTCACTGTCGCCTAGGCTGGAGTACAGTGGTGCAGTCACAGCTCACTGCAGCCTCAACCTCCCTGGCCTCAGGTGCTTATCCTACCTCAGCCTCCTGACTAGCTGGGACCACAGGCACATACCACCAGCCTGGCTAATTTTTGTATTTTTTGTAGAGATGGAGTTTTGCCATTTTGCTTAGGCTGGTCTCAAACTCCTGGGCTCAAGCGATCCACCCTACTTCGGCTTTCCAAAGTGCTGGGATTACAGGTGTGAGCCACTGCACCTGGCTGAAAAACATATTTTAAGAAGGAGGAGGCTGGGCGTGGTGGCTCATACCTGTAATCCCAGCACTTTGGGAGGCCGAGGCCGGTGGATCATGAGGTGAGGAGTTTGAAACCAGACTGGCCAACATGGTGAAACCCCACCTCTACTAAGAATACAAAAAAATTAGCTGTGTGTGGTGGCAGACGCCTGTAATCCCAGCTACTCGGGAGGCTGAGGCAGGAGAGTCGCTTGAACCCAGGAGGTAGAGGTTCCAGTGAGCCGAAATTGCACCACTGCACTCCAGCCTGGGCAACAAGAGTGAAGCTCCATCTCAAAAAAAAAAAAAAAAAAAAAAGGTTATTAATTTTAAATGTAAACAGTAAATATAAACTTGAAAACTGAAAGTAATTCTTGGTCATTAGTGACCACAGCAAGGGTAATGTATTAGTCCATGTTCATGCTGCTAATAAAGACATACCTGAAACTGGGCAATTTACAAAGGAAAGCAGTTTAGTGGAGAACTCATAGTTCCATGTGGCTGGGGACGCCTCACAATCATGGCAGAACGCAAGGAGTAGCAAGCCACCTCTTACATGGATGGCAGCAGGCAAAAAGAGAGCTTGTGCAGAAAAACTCCCGGTTTTTTTTGTTGTTGTTGTTGCTTTTTGTTTGTTTTTTAATTATACTTTAAGTTCTGGGTTACATGTGCAGATCGTGCAGTTTTGCTACATAGGTATACACGTGCCCTGGTAATTAGCTGCACCCATAAACTTGTCACCTACATTAGGTATTTTTTCTAATGTTATCCCTCCCGTAGTCACCCACCCCCCAACAGGCCCTGGTGTTTGATGTTCCCCTCCCTGTGTCCATGTGTTCTCGTTATTCAATTCCCACTTATGAGTGAGAACATGTGGTATTTGGAAAAACTCCTGTTTTTAAAACCATCAGATTGCCAGGCGCAGTGGCTCACGCCTGTAATCGCAGTGCTTTGGGAGGCCGAGATGGGCGGATCCCCTGAGGTCAGGAGTTCAAGACCAGCTTGGCCAACGTGGTGAAACCCCATCTCTACAAAAATACAAAAATTAGCCGGGCCTGATGGTGGGTGCCTGTAATCCCAGCTGCTTGGGAGGCTGAGACCGGAGAATCTCTTGAACCTGGGAGATGGAGGTTGCAGTGAGCCAAGATCGTGCCATTGCACTCCAGCCTGGGTGACAGAGCGAGACTTTATCTCAACAACAAACAAACAAACCGTCAGATCTCGTGAGACTTATGATCATGAGAACAGCGCAGGAAAGACTTGCCCCCATGATTCAGTTACCTCCCACTGGGTCCCTCCCACAACACATGGAAATTCAAGATGAGATTTGGGTGGGGACACAGCCAAATTGTATCATTGTGCCCCTGGCCCCTCCCAGTTCTTACGTCCTCACATTTCAAAACCAATCATTCCTTCCCAAAGTCCCCCAAAATCTTAACTCATTTTAGCATTAACTCAAAAGTCCACAGTCCAAAGTCTTATCCGAGACAAGGCAAGTCCCTTCTGCCTATGACCCTGTAAAATCAAAAGCAAGTTAGTTACTTCCTAGATACAATGAGAGTACAGGCAATGGGTGACTACAGCCATTCCAAATGGCAGAAATTAGCCAAAACAAGGGGGCTACAGGCCCCATGCAAGTCTGAGATCGAGCACGGCAGTCAAATCTTAAAGCTCCAAAATGATCTCCGTTGACTCTATGTCACATCCAGGTCATGCTGATGTAAGAGGTAGGTTCCCATAGTTTTGGGCAGCTCTGCCCCTGTGACTTTGCAGGTTGCAGCCTCCCGCTCCCGTGACTGGATGTCATTGAGTGTCTGCAGGTTTTCCAGGTGCACGGTGCATGTTGTCAGCAGACCATTCTGGGGTCTGGAGGATGGTGGCCGTCTTCTCACAGCTCCACTAGGCGGTGCCTCAGTAGGGACCCTGTGGGGGCTCTGACACCACATATCTCTTCTGCACTGGCCTAGGAGAGGTTCTCCGTGAGGATCCTTCCCCTGCAGCAAATTTCTGCCTGGGCATCCAGGCGTTTCCATACATCTTCTGAAATCTAGATGGAGGTTCCCAAACCTCAATTCTTGACTTTTTTGTACTCACAGGCTCACCACTACATGGAAGCTGCCAAGACTTGAGGCTTGTACCCTCTGAACCTACGGCTCAAGCTCTAAGTTGGCCCCTTTCAGCCCTGACTGGAGTGGCTAGGATGCAGGGCACCAAGTCCCTAGGCTGCACACAGCGTGGGGACCCCGGGCCTGGCCCACAAAACCACTTTTTCCTCCTAGGCCTCCCGGTCTATGATGGGAGGGGCTGTGTGAAGACCTCTGATGTGCCCTGGAGACATCATTTTCCTCATTTTCTTGGGGATTAACATTTAGCTCCCAATTACTTATGCAAATTTCTATAGCCGGCTTGGATTTCTCCTCAGAAAATGGGATTTTCTTTTTTTTTTTTTTTTTTTTTTTGAGACGGAGTCTCGCTTTGTTCCCCAGGCTGGGAGTGCAGTGGCTCGATCTCAGCTTGCTGCAACCTCCGCCTCCCGGGTTCAAGCAATTCTCTATCTCAGCCTCCTGAGTAGCTGGGATTACAGGCGCCCACCACCATGCCAAGCTAATTTTTTGTGTTTTTAGTAGAGATGGGGTTTCATCATCTTGGCCAGGCTGGTCTTGAGCTCCTGACCTCGTGATCCACCTGCCTTGGCCTCCAAATGTCCTGGGATTACAGGTGTGAGCCACCATCCCCAGTCGGGATTTTCTTTTCTATCATTGTCAGGCTGGAAATTTTCCACACTTTTATGCTGTACTTTCATTATAAAATGGAATGCCTTTAACAGTACCCAAGTCACCTCTTGAATGCTTTGCTGCTTAGACATTTCTTCTACCAGATACCCTAAATCATCTTTCGCAAGTTCAAAGTTCCACAGATCTCTAGGGCAGGGCAAAATACTGCCAGTCTCTATGCTAAAAATAACAAGAGTCACCTTTGCTTTAGTTCCCAACAAGTTCCTCATCTCCATCTGAGACCACCTCAGCCTGGACCTTATTGTCCATATCACTATCAGCATTTTGGTCAAAGCCATTCAACAAGTCTCTAGGAAGTTCCAAACTTTCCCGTATTTTCTTGTCTTCTTCTGAGCCCTCCAAACTGTTCCAGCCTCTGCCTGTTACCCAGTTCCAAAGTTGCTTCCACATTTTCAGGTAACTTTTTAGCAGCACCCCACTCTACTGGTAGCAGTTTACTGTATTGGTTCATTTTCATGCTGCTGGTAAAGACGTACCTGAGACTGGGCAGTTTACAAAGGAAATAGGTTTAATGGAGATCTTACAGTTCCACGTGGCTGGGGAAGCCTCACAATCATGGCAGAAGGCAAGGAGGAGCAAGTCATCTCTTACATGGATGGCGGCAGGCAAAAAGAGCTTGTGCAGAAAAATTCCCGTTTTTCAAACTGTCAGATTTCATGAGATTTATTCACTTTACGAGAACAGCACGGAAAGACTGACCCTCATGATTCAGTTACCCCTCACCATGTCTCACCCACAACACATGAGAATTCAAGATGAGATTTGGGTGGGGACACAGCCAGACCATATCAGGTAACTTCAGTGGAATGATGACTGCGTAAGTCATATTGTACTGAATGGAAGAGAGAGTTGGAACAGTGAACACATTCTACTTTTTCAAGAATTTCTCTTTTGAAGGTATGAGAGAAAGATGGCAAAACATTCATTTGAGGGTAGCATAGATCTAAAGACTTTTAAAACCTTGAGTCTTGAACATATTTATAGGCATAGGAAAAACATTCTACAGAAAGGAAAGATTGTAATTATAGGAGAGAGACAAACTGATATTTCTGAGGATACTGTGGGGAGTGGCTGCTGAAGGACCTTTGGATGTATCATTCTTTTTTTTTTTTTTTTTTTTGAGACGGAGTCTCGCTCTGTCGCCCAGGCTGGAGTACAGTGGCCGGATCTCAGCTCACTGCAAGCTCCGCCTCCCGGGTTTACGCCATTCTCCTGCCTCAGCCTCCCAAGTAGCTGGGACTACAGGCGCCTGCCACCTCGCCCGGCTAGTTTTTTGTATTTTTTAGTAGAGACGGGGTTTCACGGTGTTAGCCAGGATGGTCTCAATCTCCTGACCTCGTGATCCGCCCGTCTCGGCCTCCCAAAGTGCTGGGATTACAGGCTTGAGCCACCGCGCCCGGCCGGATATATCATTCTTAAACAGAAGGGAAAGATGGATACATGAAACAGAGGGGCAAGATAATTGGTAGTTGGCAGAGGAGTGGTTGAATTTAAGGATTTAGGGTGAAGGGAGTGCCAGGAAGATTGTGGTGAGAAACTGGAAGAAGTCAAGGACAGGAGGATTTCAGGCAGTTGAACAGGAGGACTGGTAGAGAAGTAATGAGAAGGGTGAGGAGAGGCATTGTGGACATTTGAGTTCATGTCAGCATCAGAGCAGTTCTAAGCAGTGATGAAGTGCTTTTCAGAGTGTGATCTTGATTCTTCCTGGATGGAAGTGAAGATTGTAGGAATTGAGGTCAGAGAACTTTGAGGCAGTTTTATTGGTTGGATCAGACACATCTATATTCAAGTCACTTAGAGTGATGGGAGACGTGTGTTACAAAAGAAGAGTATGTGACCAGGTGCAGTATTTATACCTGTAATCCCAGTGCTCTGGGAGGCTGAGATAGGAGGGTCCTTGAGGCCAGAAGTTCCAGACCAGCTTGGGCAACATGATAAGACCCATCTCTAGAGAAAAAAATTTTTAATTAACCAGAAGTAGTAGTGCATGCCTGTAGTCCCCAGCTATTCTGGAGGCTGAGGTGAGAGGATCACTTGAGCCTGGGAGGTTGAGGCTGTAGTGTGCCATGATTGCTACACCGCACTCCAGCCTGGGTGACAGAACAAGACCTTGTCTCTGAAAAGAAAAAAAAAGAGTATGAGCCTTCAGCAAATGTTGGGGAATTTCATAGACATTAATGAAGAAGCATAGAGGATAGTGTACCTGTAGAGCATGAACACAAAGGATAAACAGAAAAGAATAACAAAAGCATTTATTAAGCATATACTAGATGCCAACTATAATTTTAAGTGTTTTCCATGTAGTAAGTTTTTCAGTTGTCTTTGTTTTTGTTTTGTTTTGTTTTTGAGATGTGATCTTGCTCTGTCACCCGTGTCGCAATCACGACTCGCTGCAGCCTCAACCTCCCAGGCTCAAGCAATCCTTCTACCTCAGCCTCCCCAGTAGCTGGAACTGCAGCCACCATGCCTGGCTAATTTTTTAGTAGTTTGTAGAGATAGGGTCTTGCTATATTGACCAGGCTGGTTCTGAACTCCTGGACTCAAGCAATCCTCCTGCCTCAGCCTCCCAAAGTGCTAGGATTACAGGAGTGAGCCCATGCCTGGCTGTTCGGTTGTCATAATAACACTAATAGGCCAGTAATGTCATTATTTTTTATGAAGAAACTGAGGCACAGTGAGCTGGAGTCACTAGCCCAAGATCATACAGTTACTAAGTGGTAGAGCTAGGATTTCTATACAGGGAGTCTACCTCCAAAACACCTGCTTTTAACGGTGACACCACACTGTCCTTAACCTTATAGTGTACGTTAAATAAAATCCTATAAATGGCCTGGAAGTAGTTGTGGAAACTAGGAGAATGCCTATTTTCCACTACCCTCATTTATAGTGAGTGGGAGAGTAAGTAACTTCTTGTCTAGGAGGATTCAGGAGCCATTTCATTTAAGGCAAGAGGGCAGAAAGGGAGTTTTAGAAAAGGTTGAAAGGCGCAAAGGGAATGTTTAAAATGGAATGTGGGCTCCAGGAGGATGGTTATCTGTAAAGTGGTGGGGAGAGAGCAAGAAGCAAGGAGTGAGAGGCTAGACGACCTGAGGGGCTTGCAGTTATGCCAGTGGCTAAGGGCAGCAGAGATTGAAGACTTGTAGAGGTTAATGGGTCTGAATGTTTCGGGCAGGTGTAGGTTAGAGCCCTAGGCGGTGGCAGAGGCCTGATGGTGCAAGGAGACTGGGCTTTTCCTATCTTCCTGAATTACATTTCATCATTCTATTATTGTTACCAGAGTTTAGAAAGCCAGATGCTGTTCTTATGTCTCACCCAAGTAGCAATTGACAGTACTTTCTTTAATCTTTTGTTTTGTAGTTGTCTTGGTTCTAATTCTTATCTTTCAGCTGATCCAAACTCTTTTAAATTTAGAATGGTCATTGGATGACAGATTCTAATTAAAAGGAATTCTGGTCATCCTTCCTACAGCTGTTCATAGTTTACACCTTTAAACACAAAATCTTCATCAACTGTATTTTGGACTTTGCTCTTTTGTTCTCTGTGTTTCTAACTCACAGATATGTGCAGATTGTTCTGATTTAAGAGTGTGTGGCTCTCCTCTTACTTGGGAATTGAGAACAAAGGGGCTACAGAATCTCTAGGCTTTCTTGAGCAATTGGGGCTAAATGTTACCTAAAAACAACTTTGCATATTATTTAAAACCCTTGTACCCAGAGGCATTATGGCATAGTGGGATTTGTTTGGAATTATTTAGTTGTGTTTGAATCTCTATTCCCTACTTATTACTGACCTAATTTTTTTTTGCCTTTGTTATCTTATCTGTAAAAAGTTAACTTTTTAAAACACTTTACAGTAATATTTGTAGCTTCTTTGTAAAAAGTATAAAGTAGTCTCTTAGAGTTGGTATTAGGATTAGAGGGAACATAGGAAAGTATCTAGTGTAATGTCTGGTACATGGTAGCAGCCATTATAATCTAGTCCTCTATGGTTGCTATCTGAATTTTCTCTTAAATATTTCTGTTATAGCCTCTGAAATTTTTCTGTTCACTTTGGAGCCCCTGAAATACTGCAATTTCATGCCCTCCCTTGTTTTATGTTTGAGTATATCAGTTTTCAACCCAAGATATTAAAATCAATGAACATATATTCCGTGTTTAATCTGTTCGTCTTTCGCATTGATTCAATACAAGAGGGTGGTGAACAGTCTGTATTTAACTGTTTTTCATGTGTTGGACAAGAGACATTGCTAACATACAGCTAACACAGTAGAACTACATACGGCCTCTGACAGCTAACATGGTCGAACTACATACGGCCTCTGGACGACTTGATAGGAAGTGATCGAACACTGTGACGTATCTGCCGCTCCTGAATATAGCAGCAGATTTTTCCTACTTGCCTTGGTATCTTTTGTAGCTCTTGCCATTTTACGTGTCCTAATTTACTCATGAGCAGAAACTCATACTTGTTGCTTTCAGTGGTATCATTTTTTACCCCTTTTTTGTGACATGTTCTTTCACTCATCAACCTTCTGGTTTTGATTCTCTTTCTGCTCTGTCATTTTTTTTTCTTCCCTTTTTAGATCCTAGTCTGTTTAAAAATTCTGGTTTTTGAGAGTAGCGAGCCCTTTTACTTTTTTCTGACTGCCTAATTTTCACTAATCGTGAATATGAACCACCAGGATGATAAAGTATACATAATTCACACCCATTCAGTCACTAGGACAATCATGTTTGAAAGTAAGATACTTGGAGAGCATACATATGTATGTAGCTATTTGGGATTTTGTGTCTGGAGTGTAATATGTGTGTAAGTGGTAAAAATAAAAGAAATATATTCTGAAACATACCAGTCTTTGTAATGAAGTTGTTATTCTCTATCTTTGCAGGGATTTGTGGAACTGACTGTATTTCCCACAGTTGCAAACTTGAATAGAATCAAGTTGAACAGTAAACAGTGTAGAATATACCGAGTAAGGATCAATGATTTAGAGGCTGCCTTTATTTATAATGACCCAACCTTGGAAGTTTGTCACAGTGAATCAAAACAGTAAGTTATGCACTTTAAAAGTCATTATTTTTAACAGTTTTGAAAAAATGTTTTTAATGATTGGATTAGTTTTTCTCGAAGTATTTTTTTTTTTTTAACATTGTTATTAGGCTTTGAATCCCAATCTTTTTGATCTGTTTTACCACTCTGTACATTTGGTTCAAGTGATTTTGCTAGCTGTGCCCAACGTAGTTACTAAGTTTCCCTTCTGCATGTTAAAATTCTAAGGAAGTATTATCTGGGAACTGTAAGTAGATTTTCTTAGTTTTTTTTTTTTTTTTTAATTACTTTTACCGTTTTTCTTAACTATTTACTTCATAAATATTGAAAGTAATTTTCAGTGGGTTAGATGGTCACTGTAATCTGTAGACCAGAGGCTACTTCAAAATATTCTGTGAAATATTCTATTGAAAAGTTTTAGAAAGTAGCTAATGAAATTGACTGCCTTAAACTATCTTATATTAGGTCTAAAGTAGCTTATTTCTTCACCTTAAATAAATACTACATCTGTTGAGGCTACTTCTAGTTTTTATCATTAAATATGTATTGCTGTTATCAGTTTTATGTTCTACTTTTTGTATTTCATAGTTTGTTTCCATTTTCTGTGTGTGTGTGCTTCATTTTTTGTCATCTTTATGGTTAAATAATACTCCATTTGCTCAGTGTACTATAGTTTGTATAATTATTCTCCAGTTGTTTGGCATTTTGCAGTCGTAAGTGGTGAGTGAATGTTTTGGCACATACAAATTTTTTCCCTTTGATTATTTTACTTGTCATTTCTAATGGCTCTTTTCAGTATTTTACCTGATTGTGCCCTAGTAATTTAAATTAGCATAAATTTAAATACTATCAATACATGTGAGGACACTTACTTTTTCAAAGCTTTGATAACATTGGGTTATGTTATTTCTGTGATTCCTTGTGTTTAGGGGTAGGATGCCAAAACTTTATCATAAACTTTTTAGTCGAGATGATGTTTTAACTAGTCTAGATGTATAATGCCTTAAGGCAGCAGTTCTTAAAGTGTGATTCCCAGACAAGCATCAACTGGGAACTTGTTCGACTGACCAGTTCTCAAACAATACCCTAGACCTGAATCAGAAATTGTGGATAGGCTCCTACAGTTTGTGTTTTAACAAGCTTGCCAGGTAATTCTGATACAGACCAAAACTTGAGAACCACTGCCATAAGGAATTGCAAAGGTTTACAAGGGCGGCTTGTTTTTAGACGTATTTATGGTCCCAATAATCATTGGTTTAAAATCTTTCACATTTAGAGAGGAGATACACAAATGGGATTGGAAAAATTCAGGGAATCCCTGATTTACTCCTGTAACTTTCCATTTCACAAAGGTGAGTTGTTGAAATTACATTGCTTTTAAAGCCACATTTGTAGATCTGACATAAAAAGACTTATTACAAAATTATCTGCATCCCTTTTCCCCCAGAAAACAAAAACAAAAACTTCTGCCTTTGAGGAGGTTAGTATACACCACTAATAAATGGAAAGATCACCTGATGAAGAGCAGATAGAGGACCATTTACCTTGCCGGAAGGTCAAAATATCCACCCTATCCAGCCTAGAACTCTGCATTTGATAATAGGGCAAGGTACCTGTTTGTCGGTCACAAAACACAGTGTCTTTACATCTTTTTTACTAATAATTTGTTGTTGCTGCCCAGGTCTCAAGATAATCTGTTAAGTGTAATGACAGGACTCTTGGTCTGTTAAGGAAGCAAGCTTTACTTTGCTCTTTTTATTTTGATGATATTCCCTAAACATTTTCCCTAAAATTTTTCTCTAGTGATATTCCCTAAATTTTTTCTCTAGCGATAATGGAAGATGCCTCATTACTTTTAGTGTTTTAAGTCAGTGGTTTCGTGGAAGACAGTTTTTCCACGGACCAGGGGGCAGAGGGCGTTTTGGATGAAACTTCCACCTGAGATCATCAGGCATTAGATTCTCATAAGTAGCGTGTGACCTATATCTCTTGCATGTGCAGTTCACAATAGAGTTTGGGCTCCTATGAGAATCTGGTGCTGCTGGTGATCCGACAGGAGGCAGAGCTCAGAAGGTAATGCTTGCTCACCCGCTACTCACCTCCTGCTGTGTGGCCTGGTTCCTAACATGCCACAGACCTGTATATATTTATAATTTAAAGAATGAAGAGGAAGTTCTAAAAGAGAATCTTTTCAAAGGTTAGGCTAGGAAATTGGGAAAGATGGAATGTATTTAAAATTTTTCATTCAACTAGAACCATAGCTCTGTTGGCCATGGCCACTTAGTAAATGCTTGACTAAGAATTGACTAGTATGCGTGACTATCCCTGCTTTTTTGCTTAGCTTTAGAATCTTTATTACTCTTTAAGAGAGGTGATTTTCGTATTTTTGCTTCTGTTTATCCTCTGAATTATTCAAAAAGAAATTGATTTTAGAGTTTTATTAGACATAAGTTTTAGAAAGTAGCTAATGAAATTAGCATGAAGGGTAAGCAAGTATAGGATGGTGGTGGATATTCACTATTAAGTTACTGCACAATTCCTAGAGGAAAACTGCAGATTTGTGTCTTATATTTCTGATTGCCATAGCAAAGAGGGTTTTTAAGATTCATAAGACATGACAAAAACACACCAATTATTCAGAAGAAATATTATGTTTATTGGCAGTTAGATGTGAAAAAGACCTGTGAAAGACGTTACTTTTAAAGAGAACTTTGGGAAAGGCAGATAGCTAAGGCCTTTAGCATGCTCCTAGATGCTTCTGTTACTTATTTCTGAAATAACTTTCCTTCTTTAATGAACCAATAAAGCTAAAACAGAAATTAAATATAGCAGTTTTGAAATTAAAAGTGAAACTTCAAATTCAGGAGTAAATTTGATTTTACCATTGATTTTACATACAAGTATGTCTTAACACTGAGAGAAGTAATGTACTATACTATTTAATCACATTTTATTATTTTAAAGTTAAGGTGCCATGCCCTCCCTATTTTTGATTGAAAGAGTGTGTTTACAATGGTTGAGATTCAGCTCCTTTGAACTGTAGGGGAATGTAAGGAAAAGAAACATTTGAATAAGAGGCTGAAAGGCATTTCTATTTTATCCAACTGTTAGCTGACATGTTACATTACGTATACTAACAATTTAAAAACATATTGGTTATGTAATATGTATAAGCAGCTGTCTTTTTGCTTTACAGTTTCTCAGTAAAATAATTCAGCACTTGAAATTTTCCTACATATATTTTGTGTGTGAATCTTATGGATTGTAGATAGATTGTAGATTGTCTCCACAGGAGCTACAGCGCTTCAGTGTTTTTGTTTTTGCTGTACTTCTCTTTTCTTAGAAAAAGTTAAATGTAGACTTTGTCAGGGAGACTTTAACCTACCGTGACTGATAGCTCTTTTTCCTCTTTGTTTTATTCCTAGATAGGCTTTGCCACTTTTTCTTTTTCTTTTTCTTTTTTTATTTAAGACCAAGTCTCGCTCTATCGTCCAAGCTGGAGTGCGATGGTGCTATCTCTGCTCACTGCAACCTTCGCCTCTAGGTTCAAGTGATTCTCCTGCCTCACCCTCCTGAGTAACTGGGATTATAGGCGCGTGCTACCACACCTGGCTAATTTTTGTATTTTTAGTAGAGACAGGGTTTCACCATGTTGGTCAGGTTGATCTCGAACTTGTGACCTTGTGATCTGCTTGCCTTGGCTTCCCAAAGTTCTGGGATTACAGGCGTGAGCCACTGCATCTGGCCAGGCTTTTCCACTTTGAGAAGCCCCCAACCTTTTTTTTTTTTGTTTGTTTGTTTGTTTTTTAAGACAGAGTCTTGTTCTGTTGTCCAGGCTGGAATGCAGTGGCACAATCTCGGCTCACTGCAACTTCCGCCTCCTGGATTCAAGCGATTCTCCTGCCTCAGCTTCCCTAGTAGCTGGTACTACGGGTGCGTGCCAGCACACCCAGCTAATTTTTTGTTTGTTTTTTGTTTTTGTTTTTGTATTTTTGGTAGAGACAGGGTTTCAGCCCATTGGCCAGGCTGGTCTCGAACTCCTGACCTCATGATCTGCCCGCCTCAGCCTCCCAAAGTGCTGGGATTACAGGCGTGAGCCACCACGTCCAGCCGAGAAGCCCCTTTTTATTTTACTTGAAATGTCCCAACTTTTCAGTGTCAAAAATGAGTTTAATTTCCACCAAGGAGTGGCAGCGGAAATGAAATTACCTATTTTAGTATATAAATAAAGTAATTATCCAGTTATAATTTTTTTTTTAAATTGCTGGGTTTGGTTTTTTTAATATTTTGTAGATTCTATATTTTAATGCAGACTTCTACATGGAGCTTTAACATTATTTCATTAATGTCATGTAATATAAATTGGTAATTCCCTTATTGATTATGGTTAAGTAATATCAATATTTTAACTCAGCTACAATGATGCACTGCCAGTTGGTTTATTAGTATTAGAATTAAGTTATCTTAGAGTTGGAGGGACATTAGAGTTCATTTAGTCTAAAATTCAACATGAAGCCTTACTATATTTCATTTTCTGCTTGAATACTTCCAGTTCGGCAGGGCTCATAATGTATTTTTCTTAATTTTTTTATTTTTATATTTTTAAAGACAGAGCCTTGCTCTGTCACCCAGGCTGGAATGCAGTGGTGCGATCATAGCTTACTACAGCCTTGAACTCCTGCACTCAAGCCATCCTCTGCCTTAGCTTCTCAAGTAGCTGGGACAATATGTGCCCGCCACCACGTTTGGTTAATTAATTTTTTTTTTTATTATTTACTGGATGCATGGTCTCACTATGTTGCCTAAACTGGTTTTGAACTCCTGGCCTCAAGTGGTCCTTCTGCCTTGGTCTCCCAAAGTGCCGCAGTTACAGGTGTGAGCCACCATGCCTGGTCCTCATTATTTTTTAAAGCACCCCTTTCATTATTTCTAAATGCTGGAAAGTTCTTTATTACATTGAGCTACAGTTTGTTTTGTCTTAATAGTCACAAACTTAATCCTAACTAAATAAATACCTTTCCCCTAAGTTTTCTTTTCTTCAGGCTACAGAATTATTGAGATTATTCTCAACCATTCCTCATGTTAGAAACTCTTTCTCAATTTATTTCCATCCTCTTTGTCCTTCTCTGGATAATCTCAGATTTGATACTGTGTTTTCTTAAATGTGGTAATCCCTGAACTCTAGATATGGTTCTTCCTATTTGGACTAGATCAGTATATACATTTCAGTAGATCCATTTTGTCCTTTATCTAGATAAAGTATTTCTAGTAGCTTGAAACTCATTCGCCTTTTAAAAGTTGTTTTAGAATTAAAAATCACAAACCAAATATCCACTGTCCTCAAGAGAATCACCTAACACCCACAAGGATTCTTGCAGACTCACGGTAAAGGGGTGGAAAAACATATACCATGCAAATAGAAACCAAAAACAAGCAGGAGTAGCTGTTCTTTTATATCAGATAAAACACATTAAAGCAACATGAATAGACTTTTGTTAAAAGAAGATATACAAATAGCCAACACATATTAAAAAAATTCTCAACATCACTAATGATCAGGGAAATGCAAATTAAAACCACAATGACATACCCCTTATCCCAGCCAGAATGGCCATTATGAAAAAGAAAAAACAAAGAAAAAAACCCATAGATGTTGGCATGGATATGATGAAAAGGGAATGCTTATACACTGCTGGTGAGAGTGTAAATGAGTACAACCTGTGTGGAAAACAGTACGGAGAGTTCAAGTAGATCTACCATTTGATCTAGCGTTCTCACTACTGGCTATCTATTCAAAGGAAAATAAGTCCCTATGTCAAAAAAGACATCTACATGTCTATGTTTATTGCAGCACGATTCACAATTGCAAAGATATGGAACCAGTCTAAGTCCACATTAACTGATGAGTGGATAAAGGAAATGTGGTGTGTATACACATGTGTATACATACACACACACCACATATATAGACACACACATACACACATATATACATACACACACACACACACACACCCCCCATGGGATACTACTCAGCCATAAAAAAGTAATGAAATGTCTTTTGTAGCAACATGGCTGGAACTGGAGGCCACTATTCTGAGTGAAGTAACTCGGAAATGGAAAATCAAATACCATATGTTCTCATTTTTTATTTGTATGTTGAAATCTAAACCATCAGAGTATTCGAGACTAAGCTATGGGTATGTGAAGACATACAGAGTGATATATCTGGATATTGGAGACTCAGAAGCAGGGAGGAGGGAGAGATTTTTAAAATGACATATTGGGTACAATGTACACTACTTGGGCAACAGGTACACTAAAATCTCAGACTTTCCTTTGTATAATTCATCTATGTAACCAAAAACCACTTGTACACAAAAAGCTATTGAAATTAAAAAAAAAAAAATGAGGCAGCAATCACATTCTGCTTCCTGCCTTGAGCTATCTATTCATGCCTTGAAACTTCTTGTTATGGCCCAGGTAGTTAGTTAACCTAACAGTGTCACATAGGATACTATAACCCAGACCCTATAGCTTAAAAATGTGTAACCAATCACTAATCAATGTTATTTCTTTAAACCCGTGAGAATCCCTGACAGACTGTTTTGTGTCAACCCACTTCCTGTCCCTCTTTTTTGTCTTTAAAAACTTGGATGCAACAGAATTTAAATGGAGGTCATATCCAAGGTTACTTGGGTAAGTCTTCTGAGCAGCTGTTGTCACTTTGGCTCACATAAACTCTCTAAATTAAAAAAAAAAAAAAAAAGTTGCATTAGTAGTTGGATCAAATTTGAACTTGTAAGCAGTGAAACCCTTAGGTTTTTTCATAGGAAAACCTGGTAAGGTAGATTTTTCACTCAGCAGTCTTATGTCACGGTTCCAGGTTAAATTTTGTTTTGCTTATTTTTAGAGTCATCCTTATTCATTGTGGTTTTGGCTTATTACTTGCATTTTTCAGTTTGTGAAAATGTATCGAGCTGTTTGCTAGGGTATATGTAGCTTTCTGATTTACTTCCATAAAAGTTTACTTCTATAAAAAAATTTTTAAATAGAGGGAAAGTTTACAAATAATTGAAACTGAAGTTTTATAAAATCTGCACCTATAGTTTTAAGAGGCAAATGTTCTTTATTTGATAAAGGATTATCAGATTATATTAATTTAATATGGATATTTAAAATTCTTAGAGAAAATTATATCTATTCCCTTAATTTACTAATTTTTCAATATCTATAGCGTTTCTTCTCTTTAAGTTGCATTCCTGTAAGGAGGATTGAGAGATAGGGATGGTAGGGGTTATAGGGCAAGGACATATTAAATACTTTGTAGTCATTATTATTCTGAAGATTGAAAACACATTATAATTTTATACTGTAATTTTTGACTTCTGTGAAGTTATGAAAGAAAACATTTGATTTGTATATTGAAATGTAAACCATCAGATTATTTGAGACTGACTTCCCAGTTGATTCCATTTATAATAACTCATTTTATTTGGACCACTTCACCTTTTCTCAGGAAATGAGGAGATTAAATGAAAATAATTTCCCATAAAAAAACTAATAACTCTAATATGTAATGTTTAAATCTGGCTTTCTTTTTATATAATAGTTATTTTATTTTTGCATTTCCCTGATAACTTGGGGGGGAGTACAGGTTTTACAATCATCAAATTTTATGTTTTTGAAATTTTATTGAAAATAAATTATACTCTGTAGATAAAACAGTCGTTAAATTAGATGGTGCGTGCGTTAAGTGCTGACAAGGATTTGGAGCAACTGGCACGTTCAGATCTTGCTGCTAGCAATGAAGAATGGTACTACTCTTCTGAGAGTTTTGTAGATTTTTAGAAAGTTAAATGTGTTTACCATATGACTCAGTAGTCCCACTGTTAGGTATTTGTACTACAGAGATGAAGCTTATATTCACACAAAAACCTGTACACAAGTGTTCATAACAGTTTTATTTCATACTTCCAAAGCGGAAAATAACCTAAATGCCCTTCAGCTGGTCAATGGATCAACAAACTGCTACAGTCTCTACAATATAATACCACTCAATGGCAAAAGGATCAAATTATTAATATATGTAACAACTTGGATGAATTTCAAAAACCTAGTGACACAAGCCAGTCTCAAAAGGTAGCATTCTATGTGATTCCATTTATTTGACAAAAGGATAGCATAAGGGACTTTTTGGGGATGACAGAACTGTTCTATATCCTGATTTTGGTGGTTAACTGAATCTGTACATATGTTGAATTTTATACAACTGTAGACCCCCAGAAAAGGTTTGTTTTTTTTTTGTATGATAATTTAAAAAAACCCCACAGGTGTACCTCCTTTTATTGTGCTTTGCTCTATTGTGCCTCGCAGATACCGTTTTTTCACAAATTGAAGGTTTGTGATAACCTTGCATCAAGAAAGTTTATCAGTGCCGTTTTTCCAACAACACATGCTCATTTCATGTCTCCATGTCACATTTTTGTAATTCTTGCAATATTTCAAACTTTTTCATTATTATATCTGTTAAGGTAATCTGTGATCAGAGATCTTTGATATTACAATTGTAATTGTTTTGGGGATGCCACACATGGCATCCGTATCAGATGGCAAACTTAAATGATAAACATTGTGTGTGTTCTGACTACTCTGTGGACCAGCTGTTCCCTGTCTCTGTCCCCCTCCTCGGGCCTCCCTATTTGCTGAGACACACAATATTGAAATTAGGTCAATTAATAACCCTACAATGGCCTCTGAACATGCAAGTGAAAGGAAGAGCCTCATATCTCTCACCTTGAACCAAAAGCTATAGAAATGGTGAAGCTTAGGGAGGAAGGCCAAAAGCTGGGCCTCTTGGCGCCAGTTAGCTAAGTTGTGACTGCAAAGGAAAAGTTCTTAAAGGAAGTTAAAAGTACTGCTCCAATGAATACACAAATGATAAGAAAATGGAACAGCCTTATTGCTGATGTGGAGAAGGTTTTAAAGATCTGGATAGAAGATCAAACAGCCACACCATCCCTTAAGGCCAAGCCTAATCCAGAGCAAGACCCTAACTCTCTTCAGTTCTGTGAATGCTGAGAGGTGAGGAAGCTGCAGAAGAACATTTTGAAGCTAGGAGAGGCTGGTTCATGAGGTTTAAGAAAAGAAACTTTGTCCATAACATGAAAGTGCAAGGTGAAGCAACAAGTGCTGATATAGAAGCTACAGCAAGTTATCTAGAAGATTTAGCTAAGGTTTTTGATGAAGGTTGCTACACTAAGCAACAGATTTTCAATGTAGATGAAACAACCTTCTACTAGAAGAAGATGCTATCTAGAACTTTCCCAGCTAAAAAGAAGTCAGTGCCTGGCTTCAAAGGACAGGCTGACTCTTTTATTAGGGGCTAATGCAGCTGGGGACTTTTAAGTTAAAGCCAATGCTCATTTACCATTCCAAAATATCCTGCAGCCCTTAACAATTATGCTAAATCTATTCTGCCTGTTCTCTGTAAATGAAGCAACAAAGCCTGGATGACAACAGGTGTTCACAGTATGGCTTACTGAATTGAATATTTTAAGCCCACTTGAGATTTCTGGTCAGAACAAGAGTCCTTTTAATATGGTACTGCTTATTGACAAGACACCTGGTTACCCAAGAGCTCTGATGGAGATGTACTAGGAGAGTAATACTGTTTTTATGTGTGCTAACGTAACATCTATTCTGCAGCCTGTAGATTAAGGAGTAATTTCTACTTTCAAGTCTTATTATTTAAGAAATGCATTTCATAAGGCTATAGCTGCCATAGGTAGTGATTCCTCTGAGGCATCTGGACAAAGTCAGTTGAAACCCTGAAAAGGATTCACCATTCTAGATGCCATTAAGGACATTGATGATTTAGGGAGGAGATCAAAACATCAACATGTTTGGAAGAAGTAGCTTCCAAACCTCATGGATGACTTTGAGGGATTTAGAGAAGGAAGTAACTGCAGTTGTGGTAGAAATAGCAATGAAACTAGAATTAGAAGTGGAGCCTGAAGGGAAGACTGAATTGCTGCAATCTTATGATACAACTTTAATGGATGGAGGGGTTGCTGCTTATGGATGAGCAAAGAAACTGGTTTCTTGAGATGAGATCTACTGGTGAAGATGCTCTGAACATTTTTGGAATGTCAGTGTTCATTGTCAACAATATTTACTTAACAGAAATAAATTATTAAAATATATTGAGAAGTCTTTTCACTTTCAGAACTCTATGCTTTGTAGTTGTTACCTTGAATAGTTGTTAAAGCCATAGTTATGTTATATCCTTTCTAATTGGTAGAGAGATGGATGAAGATGGAGAAGGAATGACCTCTGTCAAGTTAAGAGTCTATAGCCTTAATGTTTCTTTAATGGCTTTTCCCATTTTATTTTTCCTTTGATTATTCCGTAGAGTATTTGGAACTTGTCTTTTTATTTTTATTTTTTAATTTTTTTGAGACAGAGTCTCACTCTGTTGCCCAGGTTGGAGTGGAGTGGTGCAGTCTCAGCTCACTGCAACTTCTGCCTCCTGGGCTCCAGCGAGTCTCGTGCCTCAGCCTCCCGAGTAACTGGGATTACAGGCATGCACCACCATGCCTGGCTAATTTTTGTATTTTTAGTAGTGACAGGGTTTTGTCATATTGGCTGGGCTGGACTCGAACTCCTGGCCTCAGGTGACTCACCACCTCTGCCTCCCAAAGTGCTGGGATTATAGGCGTGAGCCACCGTGCCCAGCTCAAACTTGTCTTTTAACTAGATGAAAAAATTATTAAGCTATGGGAATGTCACTAATTTCACCTTGTGGCTACACCTAATGACAGGATGGCAGACACAAAGGTGTACAATAAGGATGTGGCTCATGGTGTTTGTGTATTTCATCTTGTATTCTTGCCCTTCCCATTCCATATCTTTTTTCTGTCTTTCATTTCTTTTGTATTTTTTTTAACTAATTTCAGCGAGGAAATGTAATATGTGTATATATACACATATAAGTTGCTTTTATGGGGTACAGTTTAAAAACCAGTTGAGAACAACATTTTCACATTTCCGTAAGACTTCATCGTATTGTTTTCATCAAATGGGAAATAAGGTCAGATAACTGTGGAACAAATATTTATGTAGTAGTCTCTCCTGACATAGTGAATATAACAGTGAGTCTGCTGAAAATTCTCTGCTTCATTAAGCTTACATTGTGATGCACTAATGGGTGGAGGTAGGTGCTATTACATTGTGAGGAATTGAGTCCCATCCTGATTTGTTTTCGACGTCTTAATTTTTGTCAAATTATAAAGCTTGTTGAATCCATTCAATTTTTTTGCCAGATTGATAGGGAATAATTATTCAATTCTTCACGTATTCTTTACATTTATATCAAAATAGTATAGTGGCTTTGGCATTCCAAAATTAACAAAGAATGTGATAGTCATAGTAATAGTCATGTAACTTGGTGAGTAGAACATATATTCTGTTGTATTCATAGTTTAATAGTTTTTGACATGGTGAGTAGAACAAACCATTACTTGGCTAAAGAGTGTTTTTAGGAATTATATAAGAAGATAAAATGCTTACAAACAATTGGTATCAACTGATATTTAAGAAAATGCTCAGAGGCTGGGTGTGGTGGCTCATGCCTGTAATCAGAGGCACTTTGGGAGGCCAAGGAGAATGGGTCACTAGAGGTTAAGAGTTCGAGACCAGCCTGACCAACATGGTGAAACACCATCTCTACTAAAAATACAAAAATTAGCCGGTTGTGGTGGTGGGTGCCTGTAATCCCAGCTACTCGGGAGGCTGAGGGACGAGAATGCTTGAACCTGGGAGGTGGAGGTTGCAGTGAGTTGAGATGGTGCCACTGAACTCTGGCCTGGGTAACAGAGTGAGACTTCATCTCAAAAAAAAAAAAGGAAAAAGAAAATGCTTGGTAAGATATATGTCTTATTATCTTATTATTAAAAGTTGGCTCTTTTTTTTCCCCAGGAGAAACCTCAATTATTTTTCCAATGCTTATGCAGCTGCAGTTAGTGCGGTGGACCCTGATGCAGGAAATGGAGAACTTTGCATTAAGGTTCCATCAGAGCTGTGGAAACACGTTGATGGTAAAGCACCAAGAATATATTGACTGTATACTAAAATCATGTTAGATTCAGAGACTAGAGAATTTTACATGAAGACTAATGATGCTGGCCAGGCACGGTGCCTCATACCTGTAATCCCAGCACTTTGGGAGGCCAAGGTGGGCAGATCACCTAAGATTAGGAGTTCAAGACCAGCCTCGCCAACGTGGCAAAACCCCGTCTCTACTAAAAATACAAAAATTAGCCAGGCATGGTGGTGGGCGCCTGTAATCCCAGCTACTCAGGAGGCTGAGGCAGGAGAATTGCTTGAACCCAGGAGGTGGAGATTGCAGTAAGCTGAGATCACACCCCTGCACTCAAGCCTGTGCAACAGAGTGAGACTCCGTCTAATAAAAAAAAAACAAACACCAATGATGTCAAAATTGTAAATTAACCAGTTGAAATATACAGAATGGGTTGGAAGCCCTTTTTCTTTTTAAGGATCACTGGCTAACAGGATAATATCAGTTCAGAGCTGTGAAAAAAGCAATTTATTTCACCGTTTTTTAAAGCAAAAAAAAATTTTTTTTTTTTTTTGAGACGGAGTTTTGCTCTCCTCACCCAGGGTGGAGTGTAATGGTGCAATCTTGGCTCACTGCAACCTCCGCCTCCCAAGTTCAAGCGATTCTCCTGCCGCAGCCACTGAGTAACTGGGATTACAGGCTCCTGCCACCACGCCTGGCTAATTTTTGTATTTTTAGAGGAGACGGGGTTTTACCATGTTGGCCAGACTAGTCTCGAACTCCTCACCTCAGGTGATCCGTCCGCTTTGGCCTCCCAAAGTGCTGGGATTACAGGGGTGAGCCACTGCACCTGGCGGTGAAAAATATTTTTAAAAAATCATGTAGATAGAACCATTTGTCAAGATTTGAGAACCCGCACAATATCAAATTAGTTTAGAATTATAGCATTTTGTAGCAGGAAAGATCCTGAAAAATCTGGTTCAATTCCTTCTTTTTACAGAAGAGTAATCTGAAGTCTAATGAGAGTGAGTAACCTGCTGAACTTCACTTAGCAAATTATTGGTGGAGTTAAAACACAGGGTTCCTGATACTCAGTCTGCAGACTTTTTAAACCTTCTTTGTGTCTTGTATAAAGTTTTAGCCACTGTAATATTGTACATTAGCTTCTGCCTTGCTTATTTAGCCTTATAAAAATCAAGATAAGGAAGTAAAAGACTTCTTGTTTTGTTTATTGCTTTATGTTGTGGGTGCTGGGGGTGGGATAGGGTTTGTGGAGGAACTTACCCTAATTTAGGGGACAGACGTGGAAGTCGTCATTGCCTTTTTAGTGTTTGGAGATAGTGCATATGATTGTAATGCTTGGAGGGAAATTAGAATCTTACAAAAGCAATGCAGTTTACAGTGAAGAAATCAAGCGTAACAAAATACATGATAATAATGCAAATTCTCGAGTAGTGTTCCCTACTCTACCTCTCATCCTTGTACTCCCCAAAGTCACCTAGGGTTAATTTTGCAGGAGAATGTAATAGGAGAAAGAACTTGAAAAGTAAGTGTGTTAGTCCGTTTTCATGCTGCTGATAAAAGACATACCTCAGACTAGGAAGAAAAAGAGGTTTAATGAACTTACAGTTCCGCATGGCTGGGGAGACCTCACAATCTTGGCAGAAGGCAAGTAGGAGCAAGTCATGTCTTCTGCAGATGGTGGCCAGCAAAAAGAGAGAGAGAGCTTGTGCAGGGAAACTCCCATTTTGAAAACCATCAGATCTTGTGACACTTATTCACTATCGTGAGAATAGCACGGGAAAGACTTGCCCCCGTGATTCAATTACCTCCTACCGGGTCCCTCCCATACCATGTGGGAGTTATGGGAGCTACAAGATTTGGGTGGGAACACAGAGCCAAACTGTATCAGTAAGTTTGGGATTGGATTTGGAAGGTGTAAGTGTGCAGTGTGGGAGTTTTGGACTTTTTAGGCATTGTACATTGTCAGAAATGTTGAGAGGAGGATATGGCGTAACCAAAGGTGTATTTTGGGAAAATAATACAAGCAATAGTTATAATTGATTGGAGGTAGAAATACCAATAGTAGCAGCCTGTTGAGTTAATATAGGCAGACATATGGTAAAAGTCTAAACTAGGGTAAGTAGTGTGGTTTTTCATATAAATCTCAGTCCTCAATTCCATTTCATGTTCAGCATTAAATCTTTGTCTTTATTATATAGACCACTGTACTTATTTATGTATCAATGTGTGTGTATGTTTATTTGTTGCAGAGTTAAAGGTCCTGAAGATACACATCAATTTTTCTCTGGATCAGCCCAAAGGAGGTCTTCATTTTGTGGTACCCAGTGTAGAGGGAAGTATGGCAGAGAGAGGTGCTCATGTTTTCTCTTGTGGGTATCAAAATTCTACAAGGTAGATTATAGATTCTTAAATATTTCAATTAATTTTTAAATTGCATTTTTTATGTATAAGCAAGGCATACATTTGGTGTAAAACAAGAAATACTAGTTTTATTCCCTCCCAAATTCAGAGTTCTTTCAAATTACTTTGTTAGTCATTCCTCCTAAAAAAAATTTTTTTTTTTGAGACAGTCTTGCTCTGTCACCCTTGTTGGGGTGCGCTGGGGTGCTATCTCTGCTCACTGCAACCTCTACCTCCTAGGTTCAAGTGATTCTCATGCCTCAGCCTCCCAAGTAGCTGGTATTACAGGTAGTCACCACTACACCTGCCTAATTTTTTATATTTTTAGTAGAGATGGGATTTCACCATGTTGGCTAGGCTGGCCTTTAACTCCTGACCTCAAGTGATCCGCCCACCTTGGCCTCCCAAAGTGCTGGGATTACAGGCATGAGCCACGGCACCCAGCCCTCCTTAATGTTACATCTCCCTTATTCTCTCTCATTTTCATGTTTACCGTTCTAAAATAATCATCTCACTTGATTCCTTCTTTTTTAAAAACTTTATATTGAAGTAAAACATACATATAGAAAATTGCACAGAATGTAAACTTTGATGAATTTTCACAAGTGAACAAGCCCACATAATTTACACTTAGACACAATATTACAAGCATTACAGAGACCTCCTCTCACCTGCTTTCATTCTCTACTTCCCCACTTCACATTCTACTTCTCAACTCTGCTTATTTATTTATTTATTTATTTTTTGAAACAGAGTCTCATTCTGTTGGCCAGGCTGGAGTACAGTGGCATAATCTTGGCTCACTGCAACCCCCACCTCCTGGATTGCAGTGATTCTCCTGCCTAGCTTCCCAAGTAGCTGGGACTACAGGCATGTGCAACCACACCTGGCTAATTATTGTATTTTTAGTAGAGACGGGGTTTCCTCATGTCTTTAGTAGAGACAGCCTGTCGCACAGGCTGGAGTGCAGTGGCGCAATCTCGGCTCATACAGCCTCCACCTTCCAGGTTCAAGTGATCCTCCTGCCTCAGCCTCTGGAGTAGCTGGGATTACAAGCAGATGCATCATTCCTGGCTGATTTTTGCATTTTTAGTAGAGACAGGTTTCACCATGTTGGCCAGGCTGGTTTCAAACTCCTGACCTCAGGTAATGCACTGGCCTCAGCCTCCCATAGTGCTGGGATTACAGGCGTCAGCCACTGCGCCCAGCCTCTCCTCAGATTATTATAATAACTCCTCTAAACCAGGTATAATGTCTTATACACTTTTATGCCTCAATACTAAGTACCTACCCTGTCACATAACACCTTACCCGAATTGATGAAAGCTGACTATAAATTTTATATCTGGCTTTACCAGCACTCAGTTTGAATTTATACAATGCGTTACATACTTCAAAAAAGCAGTTTTATAATTTAATCAAATAAATTCTGAATATTCGTTATGTTTTATAAAACTTTTTACTGTAAGCCTTTTTTAGTTTCTAGAAATGAATGCTGCATAAAAACTGACTAATGTGCATATACAAGTTAAAATTATTTTTTAAAACATTGGAAACTAAGAATTGCTTAACTCTTTTTAGGGTTTGAACTGATGGTAACACATAATTTTTTTTTTAATGTTGCCAAATAGTATTTGGAAACAGATTTTATTTTATCAGATTTTTTTTAGGTTGTACAGTAAAAAGCTTCAGTAGCCAAATAGCTAAAGGTTTTGTTTGTTCATTTTCTAGAAATGCTAAAATAACTTGCATGTTGGGAAAGCAATGTAGGGGACACTTTGAATACATTTTCTATACTGTCAATCTTTTTTCTAGATTTTGGTTCCCTTGTGTTGATTCATACTCTGAATTGTGTACATGGAAATTAGAATTTACAGTAGATGCTGCAATGGTTGCTGTTTCTAATGGCGATTTGGTGGAGACAGTGTATACCCATGATATGAGGAAGAAAACTTTCCATTATATGCTTACCATTCCTACAGCAGCGTCAAATATCTCCTTGGCCATTGGACCATTTGAAATACTTGTAGATCCATACATGCATGAGGTAAGTCAGAGAGCTCTCCCCTCTTACTCTTCTCCTGGCCTTTTACTGCTTTTAAAAAGATGGATATTGACTGGGTGCAGTGGCTCACGCCTGTAATCCCAGCACTTTGGGAGGCCAAGGCATGCGGATCACGAGGTCGGGAGATCGATCCTGGCCAACACAGCAAAACCCGATCATTACTAAAAATACAAAAACTTAGCCAGGCATGGTGGTGGGCACCTGTAGTCCTAACTACTTGGGAGGCTGAGGCAGGAGAATGGCTTGAACCCGGGAGGCAGAGCTTGCATTGAGCTAAGGTTGCGCCACTGCACTCCAGCCTGGGCAACAGCCTGAGACTCTGTCTCAAAAAATAAATAAATAAATAAGTTTCCTTATCTGATATATATAATGATGTGAATTCTTGAATGAATTTCTTTTAAAATGTTGTATTTAAATTTCAGATTATTTTCCAACAGAGTCTTAGCATTTCAAAAGAGCTTCAGTTATTTAGAGTATAGGTTGATTTCTGTAACTAATTCTGTTCATTACTAATGTCATCTTTTTGTTTATCATGTTTTTGAATGTTGTGGTCCCATCTCTGGTATGTAAAATATTGTAAATTCAAAATTAAAGAGGAAGATTTATTCTCTCTTCAACCTATACAGAGGAAAATAGACAGTTAGAAACCCAGTTAGCATACTCAGGAAGACTTCTAGTTTCTTCCCAGCACATATCTTATCATAATTCATTTATCAATTGACAGGCCAAATAGCAGTTTTAGGCCTCCCCAAGCATGAGACTTCTGCTGATTAGAAAATGATTTATTAGTTGTTACCTCTCTTCTTTAGTCTCAACTTAGGTTTTTTTTTTTTTTTTTTTTTTCTTTTTAAAGAAATATATAAACATGTAATTTGACCATGTATATCTCAACAGCATTTCTTTTAGTCATGTGAATAAAAATTGAGGGCAGCAGGCTTTCAATGAGCTCCTCAGTTTGCCTTTTATATTTTCTTTGCTGAAATTCACAGGATTTGTAAAATCACTCATGGAAAAGATTCAGGATATTTTGTGTTGGTTTTGCTTATGTTGTCTTAACAATGACTCTTTTGGGGAGGGGGGAGGGATTGCATTGGGAGTTATACCTGATGTAAATGACGAGTTGATGGGTGCAGCACAGCAACATGGCACAAGTATACATATGTAACAAACCTGCACGTTATGCACATGTACCCTACAACTTAAAGTATAATAATAATAAATATTATTATTATTTGATTACAACGGCTTCACACTCCTGCGTGAAACCTTACATGGTTGTTCTAGTCAGTGATCTGTGTCATTGTTGATGGCACTCATGTGGCACAGTATCGGGGGAACCAGCCCCCAGTATTTCAGTGTAGGTTCTTTTCTATTTTCCCTAAGTGTCAGCTGGTCTGAGAAATAAAGAGAAAGCGTACAAAAGAGACAAATTTTACAACTGGGCCTCTGGGGATGACATCACCTATTGGTAGGTTCCATGATGCCCCTTGAGCTGCAAAACCAGGAAGTTTTTATTAGGGATTTCAAAAGGGGAAGGGGGTACAAACAGGGAGTGAGTCACAAAGATGACATGCTTCAAAGGGTAATAAAAGATCACAAGGGTAGAAGGACAGAGCAAGATCACAAGGCCAGGGTGAAATTAGAATTACTGATGAGGTTCCATGTCCTGTTGGGCACGCATTGGCACTGATAAACATCTTAACAGGAAACAGGGTTCGAGAGCAGACAACTGGTCTGACTAGAATTTGCCAGGCTGGAATTTCCTAATCCTAGCAAGCCTGAGGGTACTGCAGGAGACTAGGGCGTATTTCATCCCTTATCATCAACCGCATAAGACAAAGACACTCCTAGAGTGGCCATTTAGAGGCCTCCCCCTGGGAATGCATTCCTTTCCCAGGGTTATTCCTTACTGGGGAAAGAATTCCGCGATATTTCTCTTATTTGCTTTCTGCAAGAAGAGAAATATGACTTTGTTCTGCCCGGCCCCACAGGCAGTCAGACTTTATGGTTTTCTCCCTTGTTCCCTGGAAATTGCTGTTACCCTGTTCCTTTTTAGGATACCAAGATTTCATATTGTTCAAACACACATGTTTTACAAACAATCTGTGCAGATAATGCAATCATCACAGGGTCCTGAGGCGACATACATCCTCAGCTTACGAAGATGACGGGATTAAGAGATTAAAGACAGACATAGGAAATTTAAGAGTATTGATTGAGGAAGTGATAAATGTCCACGAAATCTTCACAGTTTATGTTCAGAGATTGCAGTAAAGACAGGCGTAAGAAATTATAAAAGTATTAATTTGGGGAACTAATAAATGTCCATGAAATCTTCACAATTTATGTTCTTCTGCCGTGGCTTCAGCTAGTCTGTCCGTTCAGGGTCCCTGACTTCCTGCAACAGCACAGATCACAGTAAGACATAGCATACAATAATTGTGTGACCAAAGTGAGATGTAACCTAATTAAAAAAACCAGAGTTACTATTTCTGTTGCAGGCATTTTTTAATCTCCTAACTGCCATTAAGTTTTTCTGCAGTTTTTGGTATGTAATTGAAATATTAGAGGGGGACTACAGTAATTATTTTTTATATGCAGATAATATGATTAACATTAACAGATGATAAGATGCATTATTATAACATGCATTATTCACTAGATTAGATATTTATGAATAAGAAGTATGTTTATAATAAGCCTTTGAAATTTAAATCTTTCTTATTATGTGTACATATGAGAAAAAATTTTAATTGAATTTGGAACCAGAGTTATATTTTAGTTGGTCTAAGCATTCCACAGACTTATAATACACCATGAATTTAATTTTTAAGTACAATTAATATTTTATAAATGTGATCAGTAAAAGTAATCACTATTTTCACATTTTCTTTTTTTTTTTTTAAATTTATTTATTATTATTATACTTTAAGTTGTAGGGTACATGTGCATAATGTGCAGGTTTGTTACGTATGTATACTTGTGCCATGTTGGTGTGCTGCACCCATCAACTCATCATTTACATCAGGTATAACTCCCAATGCAATCCCTCCCCCCTCCCCCCTCCCCATGATAGGCCCCTGTGTGTGATGTTCCCCTTCCTGAGTCCAAGTGATCTTATTGTTCAGTTCCCACCTATGAGTGAGAACATGCGGTGTTTGGTTTTCTGTTCTTGTGATAGTTTGCTAAGAATGATGGTTTCCAGCTGCATCCATGTCCCTACAAAGGACGCAAACTCATCCTTTTTGCTGGCTGCATAGTATTCCATGGTGTATATGTGCCACATTTTCTTAATCCAATCTGTCACTGATGGACATTTGGGTTGATTCCAAGTCTTTGCTATTGTGAATAGTGCTGCAATAAACATACGTGTGCATGTGTCTTTATAGCAGCATGATTTATAATCCTTTGGGTATATACCCAGTAATGGGATGGCTGGGTCATATGGTACATCTAGTTCTAGATCCTTGAGGAATCGCCATACTGTTTTCCATAATGGTTGAACTAGTTTACAATCCCACCAACAGTGTAAAAGTGTTCCTATTTCTCCACATCCTCTCCAGCACCTGTTGTTTCCTGACTTTTTAATGATCGCCATTCTATCTGGTGTGAGATGGTATCTCATTGTGGTTTTGATTTGCATTTCTCTGATGGCCAGTGATGATGAGCATTTTTTCATGTGTCTGTTGGCTGTATGCATGTCTTCTTTTGAGAAATGTCTGTTCATATCCTTTGCCCACTTTTTGATGGGGTTGTTTGTTTTTTTCTTGTAAATTTGTTTGAGTTCTTTGTAGGTTCTGGGTATTAGCCCTTTGTCAGATGAGTAGATTGCAAAAATTTTCTCCCATTCTGTAGGTTGCCTGTTCACTCTGATGGTAGTTTCTTTTGCTGTGCAGAAGCTCTTTAATTTAATGAGATCCCATTTGTCAATTTTGGCTTTTGCTGCCGTTGCTTTTGGTGTTTTAGACATGAAGTCTTTGCCCATGCCTATGTCCTGAATGGTACTACCTAGGTTTTCCTCTAGGATTTTTATGGTATTAGGTCTAACATTTAAGTCTCTAATCCATCTTGAATTAATTTTCATATAAGGAGTAAGGAAAGGATCCAGTTTCAGCTTTCTACTTATGGCTAGCCAATTTTCCCAGCACCATTTATTAAATAGGGAATCCTTTCCCCATTTCTTGTTTCTCTCAGGTTTGTCAAAGAGCAGATGGCTGTAGATGTGTGGTATTATTTCTGAGGACTCTGTTCTGTTCCATTGGTCTATATCTCTGTTTTGGTACCAGTACCATGCTGTTTTGGTTACTGTAGCCTTGTAGTATAGTTTGAAGTCAGGTAGCGTGATGCCTCCAGCTTTGTTCTTTTGACTTAGGATTGTCTTGGAGATGCGGGCTCTTTTTTGGTTCCATATGAACTTTAAAGCAGTTTTTTCCAATTCTGTGAAGAAACTCATTGGTAGCTTGATGGGGATGGCATTGAATCTATAAATTACCTTGGGCAGTATGGCCATTTTCACGATACTGATTCTTCCTATCCATGAGCATGGTATGTTCTTCCATTTGTTTGTGTCCTCTTTTATTTCACTGAGCAGTGGTTTGTAGTTCTCCTTGAAGAGGTCCTTTACATCCCTTGTCAGTTGGATTCCTAGGTATTTGATTCTCTTTGAAGCAATTGTGAATGGAAGTTCATTCCTGATTTGGCTCTCTGTTTGTCTGTTACTGGTGTATAAGAATGCTTGTGATTTTTGCACATTAATTTTGTATCCTGAGACTTTGCTGAAGTTGCTTAATAAAATACTGGCAAACCGGATTCAGCAACACATCAAAAAGCTTATCCACCATGATCAAGTGGGCTTCATCCCTGGGATGCAAGGCTGGTTCAACATTCGCAAATCAATAAACATAATCCAGCATATAAACAGAACCAAAGACAAGAACCACATGATTATCTCAATAGATGCAGAAAAGGCTTTTGACAAAATTCAACAGCCCTTCATGCTAAAAACGCTCAATAAATTCGGTATTGATGGAACGTACCTCAAAATAATAAGAGCTATTTATGACAAACCCACAGCCAATATCATACTGAATGGGCAAAAACTGGAAAAATTCCCTTTGAAAACTGGCACAAGACAGGGATGCCCTCTCTCACCACTCCTATTCAACATAGTGTTGGAAGTTCTGGCTAGGGCAATTAGGCAAGAGAAAGAAATCAAGGGTATTCAGTTAGGAAAAGAAGAAGTCAAACTGTCCCTGTTTGCAGATGACATGATTGTATATTTAGAAAACCCCATTGTCTCAGCCCAAAATCTCCTTAAGCTGATAAGCAACTTCAGCAAAGTCTCAGGACATTTTCACATTTTCTTTCAGCATCTTTAAATTATTAAAGAATAGATTTATGAGAACATTTATTTATAATTGAGATATTTAGGAAATTTACAATATTAAAGGTAACTGTTTCATTTAGATGATCTTCCTTGCTTCTTCTTTTCAGGTTACTCATTTTTGTTTGCCCCAACTTCTTCCATTGCTGAAACATACCACATCATACCTTCATGAAGTCTTTGAATTTTATGAAGAAATTCTTACGTGTCGATACCCATACTCCTGTTTTAAGACTGTCTTCATTGATGAGGCTTATGTTGAAGTGGCTGCTTATGCTTCCATGAGCATTTTTAGGTTGGTATCTCTTCATATTTGAAATGCCTAAATTAAGGTAATGATATGAAGAAAAGTTACTGATTTTGTGGTCAATTTTAAGACGAGCTTTGACCTTTTTTCTCCAATTTAAATGTGATTGGCTTTGTAGAAAATTTGGTTTTTCAAATTTGTAAATGTAGAAAAACATGAAGACAAGAATTTTGAGATAACTCAAAAGGCTCATCTTCATCCAGAATTAACTAATATTAATATTTTCCCCATTTTAGTCTTGTTTTCGTGAATTCTTTAAAAATTGTACAAATTATTGTATGACTAGTATGAATTTTTTTCTAGCACTATTTAAAAATGTACTGATATTGTCAGAAATTTACTGATATCATCAGTGGAAAATGTTGTGTTCTTTGTTTTGAGCAAAAGTTACTAAGATGAGGAATTTTAACTAAATTTTGAAAAGATTAGAAAGCTGGGATAATTTTTTTTTCTATTTTATATCTAACTTCTGTTGTTTTAAAAGTGGAATTATTTTATTTTCACTGAATAAGTATTTATTTCTTGGTTATAATGAGCTTTCTTCTCTTTTAAATTCCAGCACGAATCTTTTACACAGTGCCATGATTATAGATGAGACACCTTTGACTAGAAGGTGTTTAGCCCAGTCCTTGGCCCAGCAGTTTTTTGGATGTTTCATATCTAGAATGTCTTGGTGAGTAACCTGAAAGTTCATACTACTGAGAAAAGAATCAAGTTTATTTTTCTTTTCTTTTCCTGCATTTAAGCTGACCTTTGCCCTAATTGCAGATAGCTAGTTTAAGAGACACTGTTCTAGATGTATTTAAAGAAAAATGATTGTAAGTTTCATCCTAACTTTTTGGACATGAAATCAATGTAATCACTTCTGTGGTTTATAAGGTAAGATTTTGGTAAGACGGTGTCTTAAAGAACCAAATGAATTCTGTAAATAAAAGAACATAAATGTACAGAAAACTGTTGTTAGAATTTTGATGTCAGTGTTCAAAGCAATTGGAAATAACTTAATATTTAATGTAAAATAGTGCTCCTCTGCAGTATTAATAATTATTTAGGGATTTGCCTACTATTGCTCAGCTTTGTACCAGTTTGTTGAAAGAAATGAAAGGTATAAATGCTCTTTCTTTTCTTTTTTATTAACTTGAGGATGATTTAGAAGATAACAGAAAAATTAAGATTATAATTGTGAACATTCTATACTATATAGAGTATATAAATCTTGGTTTTCTTTTTTCGCCTGCTGGAGTGGAGAGGGCAGAGGCTAAACATAGATCTCTTGATTTGTAATTTTCCTAAATCCACATGTAGAAGTTTCATTAAAGAATAGTGCTTGGAACGTAGTAGGCAAAATATGGGTGGCTGGCTGGATGTATGGATGGATGGATGGGGTGGGTGGATGGATAGATGGATGAGTATACAAATGACTAAATGAGTGAGTGATGTTAATTGCCATTTTTCTAGAGAAAGCAACAAAAATGAATGAAGCAATTAAACTTTAGGTTTTAGAATGTCATTATTAATGTAATGCATGGGATTGGCAATAATAGCATGTGGACTTTTAGAATTCAACAGTATAGTCCTGACTATGAGCAAGTATTTCCCTAGAGGCAAAGACAGTAAGAACAGAGTTGGGCAGGAGGGAAGCAGCACTGTCAGAGTAGAACATATACTCTAGTAATTTATACCTGAAGCAAGACTGTAAAGCAGTCTCATAATTAATGGTAAAGGCAGGTGTGAATAAGGTATAATGAATGGGCAAGCAGAACTCAGCCAGAGGAAGTTGGGGAACCTAATGATTTGTTAATAATTTTCATTTTCTTTATGAAGGCAGGGAAATACACACTACACTTATTCCATTATCCTCTTCGACATTTTCTGAGGAGTTTTTATGATTAAAAGTAATCTGTACTTTGACTTTTTGCTCAGGTCTGATGAATGGGTGCTGAAGGGAATTTCAGGCTATATCTATGGACTTTGGATGAAAAAAACTTTTGGTGTTAATGAATACCGCCATTGGATTAAAGAGGTAATGACAGCTAGATCCCTCATCCACTTACAAGTCAGTAAGACTGTTAATGTTCTCCTGATTTCCAGGTCTCATGTCCTCCATTTTTAATGACTGTAAAATACTTCAAAATACTACTTGAAAATCCCTAATTTTTCCCAGCAAAATGGGAATCGATTTACTGAGAAAGACTAATGGTCTATTTTATCTAATCTCCATTGTCAACATTGGCCCCTAAAAACATTTTTTCCTCTATGGAAGAGAATATTTAAGTTCCTTAAACATCAGATTGGTTGTTAGGTATGTCCCAGCTCCTTTTAGTAGTCATTTGTAATTGTGCTTCCTAAATTTGTTTAGCTTTGTGACCTTAATCTTTCCAAGTCTCATCTGTTTCTTGAGGGCAGTCGTAGTGTCTGCCTATGGGCAGAGATTATTAGACATTATACATGTAATGTGCATGATGCTTTGCACATATTAACTGCTTATATTCTGGCTAGGCCTTGAATGCATTTGTGTTGTCATTTCATGTCTTTTTTTTTTTTTTTTTTTTAACAATTTAAAGATTTGGCCAAAAATATAACATCAATTGTATTTTACTTAGCACATTCTGGTCATATACATAAACATTTTAATCATATCATGCTTAGTGTCTTCCTTCTCAGATGGAAAAATTGCAGCCTTTAATATCTTTATTAAACAAACCTTATCATCTTCCCCTTATTCTCATTTTACATATTATTATCATCCAAGAGTAAACTCAAGCCAAAAAGTTAATTTTCGAATACTTTAAACATCTAGAGCTATTAAGGTATTTGTACATCTATAACTGAAGGAGTCTCTTCTTTATTTCAGAAACTATTAAAGAAGAAGAAGAGAATAACACAACACTTAAAATGTTTCAGGCACTGTTACCAATGTTTTATAAATATTAATGAACCTAATTCTCCTAACTACCTTGCTATTATTCCCATTTTATAGATGAAGAAACTGAGGCACAGAAAGAAAGGTTAAATTATGTGGTCAAAGTATACAGCTAGTAAGTAGTAGGCCCAGGATTCTAGCTTGGCTTTTAGTTTCTTCCCTATGCTGTTTGCCACTTTTCTATACTACATCTATATTATTTAAAGCAGTTATGAGTTTCCAATGTTGCAGGAAGTCAGGGACCCCGAATGGAGGGACCGACTGGAGCTGCAGCAGAGGAACATAAATTGTGAAGATTTCATTTTAATATGGACATTTATCAGTTCCCAAATAATACTTTTATAATTTCTTATGCCTGTCTTTACTTTAATCTGTTAATCCTGTTATCTTCATAAGCTGAGGATGTACGTCACCTCAGGACCACTGTGATAATTGTGTTAACTGTACAAATTGATTGTGAAACCTGTGTTTGAACAAAATGAAATCGGTGCACCTTGAAAAAGAACAGAATAACAGTGATTTTTTAGGGAACAAGGGAAGACAACCATGAGGTGTGACTGCCTGTGGGGTCGGGCAAAAAGAGCCATATTTTTATTCTTGCAGAGAGCCTATAAACAGACATGCAAGTAGGGAAGATATCGCTAAATTCTTTTTGTAGCAAGGAATATTAATATTAATACCCTGGGAAAGGAATGCATTCCTGTGGGGGAAGGTCTATAAACGGCCACTCTGGGAACGTCTGTCTTATGTGGTTGAGATAAGGACTGGGATATGCCCTGGTCTCCTGCAGGACCCCCAGGCTTACTAGGGTGGGGAAAAATTCCGCCCTGGTAAATTTGTGGTCAGACTGGTTCTCTGTTCTCGGACCCTGTTTTCTCTTATTTAAGATGTTTATCAAGACAATACATGCACTGCTGAGCGTAGACCCTTATCAGTAGTTCTGCTTTTGCCCTTTGCCTTGTGACCTTTGTTGGACCCTTATCAGTAGTTCTGCTTTTGCCTTTTGTGCTATTCCCTCAGAAGCATATGATCTTTTTTAGACCCTTACTAGCCTTTTGCCCTTTGACGCATGTGATCTTTGTACCTACTCCCTGTTCTTACACTCCCTCCCCTTTTAAAACCCTTAATAAAAACTTGCTGGTCTGAGACTCAGGTCGGCATCATAGTCCTACTGATATGTGATGTCACCCTCGGCGGCCCAGCTGTAAAATTCTTCTCTTTATACTGTCTCTCTTTATTTCTCAGCTGGCCGACACTTATGGAAAATAGAAAGAACCTATGTTGAAATATTGAAGGCGGGTTCCCCCAATATTCCAGCACAATTGTGGTAGTGTTTTTTTTTCACTTATGCTTTTCTTTTTTTTTGAGACGGAGTCTCACTCTGTTGCCCAGGCTGTAGTGCAGTGGCACAATCTTGGCTCACTGCAACCTCTGCGTCTGGGTTTAAGTGATTCTTCTACCTTAGCCTCCTGAGAGCTGGAATTATAGGCACCTGCCATCATGCCCGGCTAATTGTTTGTATTTTTAGTAGAGACGTGGTTTTACCATGTTGGCCAGGATGGTCTCGAACTCCTGACCTCATGATCCACTCGCCTCAGCTTCCCGAAGTGCTGGGATGGATTACAGGTGTGAGCCACTGTGCCCACCTTCACTTATGCTTTTTTTTTATTTTAATTAACCAGGCATGGTGGCATGTGCCTGTAGTTCCAGCTTCTTGGAAGGCTGAGTTGGGAGGATCACCTAAGCCAAGGTAGTTAAGGCTGCGGTAAGCCATAATCAGCTACTGAACTCCAGCCTGTGTTACAGAGTAAAACCCTGTCTCAAAACAAAACAAAAAACAACCCCCTGCACCTGCTTTTTTTTTTTTCTGTTTAAAAAAAAATCCCTTTTTTTAAAGTTCGATTTATGTCATGTTAGAGAAGACTGGAGAAGTTTAAAATGATGGATTCCTGACATAATTTATTCCCATTCCTTTTTACTCGCCTGAATTCCTTGAAGCAAAATACAGAGAAGGAAAAAATAAACTTGGAGACAGCTCAGAGAGATTGAGAACAGCCATAAGAAAAAGTTGCCAGGCTGCTGTCCAGCCCTGAAGTCACAAAGTAGGGAAGTCTTTGGCTTTTGTCATTCTGCCAGTTACATGGGCTGCTTTATTTATAAGAACATAAACTACTCTTTAAATACATTTCACTTATTTTAAGAAATTTACATCTGGTTTTAGGAAATGAGAATTCAGTTTAATTCTAAAATTTGGTATGTAAAAAAATGTTACTTTACAAATTTTACTGACTCCTATTTTTATATATTTTTTAGGAGCTAGACAGAATTGTGGCATATGAACTGAAAACTGGTGGAGTTTTACTACATCCCATATTTGGTGGAGGAAAAGAGAAGGATAAGTATGTTTATTGTTCAGAGATGATATTATAAATCTTGACTATATATGAAAATTATTTCATTTAAGAGCTAAATAGTATTTCATTGTACCTCAGAATTTAACCTTTTTGTTTATTGCTGTCCTTTGCTAAAGCTTACAAACTCATAAAGCTCTTAGGGTTGGAAGTAATAAGTAAAATATAAAAATAATTTTTAAAATGTCAGATTGATTAAAGTATTTTAAGTTTTAATATGCCACATTTAAAAAAAAATTTTTATTGTTTTTTTAAGTGAGATCTCACATTGTTACCCAGGCTGATCTCAAACTCTTGGGCTCGAGCAATCCTCCTGCCTTAACCAATATGCTACATTTTGAAGGAGATGTGTGATACCACTTGCCATAGTTTGTTTATGCTACTATAACAAAGTACCACAGACTGGGCAATAATATAAACAATAGAAATTTACTTCTTGTTCTGAAGGCTGGGAAGTTCCAGATTGAGGCACTGGGAGGATTGGTGTCTGGTGAGGGCTGCTCTCCACACCTAGTTGGCACCTAGTCGCTGCGTCCTCCAGCGGGGAAGAATGTTGTGTCCTCACAAGGTGGAAGGGATGGCAGGGCAAGAGAACACTCCCTTCAGCCTGGAGCCTTTTTAGAGGGCGCTAATCCCATTTATGAGGGTAGATCCCTGATGACTTAATCACATCCCAAAGGCCACCCCTCTTAAAACTGTTGCATTGGGGTTTAAGTTTCAATATGAATTTTGGAGGGGGCACCATCATTCAAACAAACCATAGCACCACTCGTACACTGTGAGAGTATAGTTCAATACAGTGTTTCTGATGGGGAATTTAGTGTGGTACTAATCAGAATTGTACAATGGGTAATTTTTAGATGCAGCAATTCTTCTAGGTATGTGATCATGTAGATATTCTTGTGGCCCAGCATGGGAGCTTATGCCTGTAACCCCAGCATTTTGGGAGGCTGGGCAGGTGGACCACCAGAGTTCAGGAGTTTGACACCAGCCTGGCCAACATGACAAAACCCCATCTCTACCAAAAAATACAAAAATTAGCCAGGCATGGTGGCAGGTGCCTGGTCTGAACTACTCTGGAGGCTGAGGCAAGAGAATCGCTTGAACCCAGGAGGCAGAGGTTGCAGTGAGCCTAGATTGTGCCACTGCACTTCGACCTGGGGACAAGAGGGAGACTCTATCCGCTTCCCCCCCAAAAAGAAATTCTTCTTCAGGCATTTATCATACAGAAATATTTGCACATGTGTAAAAAGATATTCACCATAGCATTATTTTGTCTAGTGATAATTTGTAAACAACTTAAATGTTCATGTATGTCATAAATATTTTCTAGACTATCTTTCTCTAAATGTATGATCCTTTTCATTATGTCAAAAATTTTTATTTTTACATAGTCATTGTGGTCTTTATATCTTCCAGATTTTATATTTTTTCTTAGGAAAGTTTTTCCCATTCCAAAATTATAAAGAGAAATTTTTTCCTTCATTTCTTTTAGTACTTTTTTAATGGTTTTTGTTTTATATATATAATCAATCCTTAATATACATTTGTGCATGCTTCAGTGTTGGGATATTTATTGGAATTGCATTGATCGTATTGACAAATTTGGGGAGAATGCAAGTATTTACAGTATTGTATCTTCCCATCTAGGAGCTTGCTATTTGTTTCTTTTTATTCAGATTTTCCTTTATGTCCTTAAGTAAAACTTCATAATTTTCTTCCAGTTAAGTTTATTTTTAAATGTTTCTTAGTACTAAGGAAATTGTTTATATATTCCCATGAGGTTTTTTTGGGTATTTTCTTGATGTGGTCATGAAATTTATTGTTTATTAATAGTCAAATTTGCTGTATTAGGTAAATGTGTTTATTTTTTTTAGTCCAGCTTCCCATCTACACTTTTCAATAAAGCATCCACATACGCTGTCCTGGGAATACTACACTATGTTTCAGTGTAAAGCCCACCTTGTGATGAGATTGATTGAAAATAGGATCAGTATGGAATTTATGCTACAGGTAAGTATTAAAGTTAAGAACTTAACAATGGTAAATAAATATCTGTATGTGTGCAACCTGAATATGTTTCTGTAGAATAGGAGTCAGGACATCTGGATATATAGTTTTGTCTGCCCACTAAGCAACCTGTGCTTTATATTTGCATTTCCTCAGATGTAGAATGGATATCAATACCAGAACAACTTAGCACATGATTTTTATGAAGACAGAATGTAGTGGTTGGGCATGGCATCTCATGCCTATAATCCCAGCACTTTGGGAGGCTGAGGTGGGATGATTGCTTGAGGCCAGGTGTTCGAGACTAGCCTGGGCAATGTGATAAGACCCCATCTAAAAAAAATTTATATTACAAAGTCAGGCATAGTGGCATGATTCTGTAGTCCCACCTTCTTGGGAGGTGGAGGCAGGAGGATTGCTTGAGTCCAGGAGGTTGAAGCGGCAGTGAGCTATGACTGTGCCACTTCACACCAGCCTGGGCGACAGAGCGAGACTCTGTCTCAAGAGAAAAAAAAATTAGAATTGTCGGGATGAAAGTAAAACATATCTATGCATATGAATTTGTGTTCTGCATTATATTAAAGATGAAATGCCACTTTAAACTGTTTTCAATAGAAAAATGTAAACCAATATAAAAAATGTTTGTTTTTGCTATTGCTAAATTTTGCCATATATTTTAAGCAAGTTTCAGTGTAAATAGTTGTGATTTAGTAGTTGAGAGTGGAAACCAAATGTTCAGCCATTTTTTTTCATTGATAACATTCTTAGAGGCAGGTAAAAAATAATTTTTTTAAAGCATTTTAAGTTTGCTATAAAGTTCAGTTTCTTTAATCTTTCTTTCACCTTGCCTTTTTTTTGGTTTGTTTTGTTTGTTTTTTGAGATAGGGTCTTACTCTGTTGCCCAGGCTGGAGTGCAGTGGTGCAGTCACGGCCCACTGCAGCCTTGATCTCCCAGGCTCAAGGGATCCTCTCATCTTTCTCAGCCTCCTGAGTTGCTGGGACTATAAGCATGCACCATCACCCCTGGCTAATTTTTGTATTGTTTGTAGAGATGGGGTTTCACCATGTTGCCCAGTCTGGTTTCAAACTCCTGGGCTCAAGCTACCCACCTGCTTTGGTCTGTCAAAGTGCTGGGATTACAGGCATGAGCCACCGCACCCAGCCTTTAGAATGAAGAACAGAAACATTAAATGAGAGATGGTCCATAAAGAGCCACTCAGGCTTTGGAGTAGTATAAATCCTGATGAGTATCATTAACTTCTTAATTTCTAGCTTCTATGTAAACTCGTAACACAATAAATTATTGGTATTATGTAGGCACCAGCCCCACAGGGTTGGTGGGTTTTTCTCTCCGTGTGCAGAGACAAGAGATCATAGAAATAAAGACACAAGACCAAGAGATAAAAGACAGCTGGGCCTGAGGGACCACTACCACCAAGACGCGGAGACCAGTAGTGGCCCCGAATGCCTGGCTGTGCTGTTATTTGTTGGATACAAAGCAAAAGGGGGCAGGGTAAAGAGTGTGAGTCATCTCCAATGATTGATAAGGTCATGTGAGTCACATGTCCACCAGACAGGGGTCCCTTCCCTGTTAGGTAGCCAAGGCGGAGAGAGAGAGGACAGCTTACATCATTATTTCTTCTATGCTCTTTTCAGAAAAGTCAGAGACTTTAATACTTTCACTAATTTTGCTACTGCTATCTAGAGGGTGGAGCCAGGTGGGCGGAGCCAGGTGTACGGAATGGAACATGAAAGTGAAACAGGAGCATGACTGCTGAAGCACCGCATCACAGGGAGACGGTTAGGCCTCCGGATAACTGCGGGCGGGCCTGATGGATGTCAAGGCCCTCCACAAGAGGTGGTAGAGCAGAGTCTTCTCTAAACTCCCCCGGGGAAAGGAAGACTCCCTTTCCCAGTCTGCTAAGTAGCGGGTGCTTTTCCTTGGCACTGACGCCACTGCTAGACCATGGTCTGCTTGGTAGTAGGCGTCTTCCCAGACACTGGTGTTACCGCTAGATCAAGGAGCTCTCTAGTGGCCCTGTCCGGGCATGACAGAGGCTCATATTCTTGTCTTCTGGTCACTTCTCATTGTGCCCCTTCAGCTCCTATCTCTGTATGGCCTGGTTTTTCCTAGGTTATAATTGTAGAGCAAGGATTATTATAATATTGGAATAAAGAGGAATTGCTACAAACTAATGATTAATGATATTCATATATAATCGTATCTATGATCTATATCTAGTATAACTATTCTTATTTTATCTATTTTCTTTATTATACTGGAACAGCTCGTGCCCTTGGTCTCTTGCTTTGGCACCTGGGTGACTTGCCGCCCACAGTATTATATACTTACTGTAATTCTTAATGAACAGTATTATGCAGTATATCATTAACATTCAATAATGTTTATATGAAGAATGGTTTTGTATTCTGGCTGCTTATATCTTTGCATATTTCTGTTGCTGGTAGTCTTTAGAATAATCTATGTAATAGTGAAATTATTGTCTTCTATAATTGACTATAATAAAGTTATAGTGCGAAGTGAGTATTCTATATAATTGAAAAGAATCTGTTATATGAACTTACTAAATGATTTTATCCTTACAGGTTTTCAATAAACTGCTAAGTCTGGCTAGTACTGCTTCATCTCAGAAGTTCCAGTCACATATGTGGAGTCAGATGTTGGTTTCCACATCTGGGTTTTTGAAATCCATTTCAAATGTCTCTGGCAAAGATATTCAGCCGTTAATAAAGCAGTGGGTGTATCCTTTTCAATAGCAGTTCAACAAAGTGGGGAAGGGAATAAGGTATATGTGCAAGGGGAAGATGGAAGGAGAGGTTTGAGGGGGACTAAAGGAAGTATGAACTGTTTATATTTCTAAACAGTGGTAGAAATAATGATGAACTGTGGATTGTTTCATCTGAGATTCCTACTAGACATTAAGGTCCACACACGTATGTTTATATTTGTAAAGTTTGGCATATTTTAAAGTATTTTCTAGTGAGTAAAGACTATGTGAGTAAAAAAACTGGTTTGATGGTAGGATAGGTAAGTAATCTGCCAGAGAGGCCTGTAGAATTACTTGTGAGGTGCAGTAGTTTGTTGACTTGTGGATGTAGTTAGGGGTTGGCACAGTTGGAGTGGTATCTTGGAATTTTGCAATTTTTGCATTTTTCACTTTATTATATTAATAACCTTGTATAGTGGTTCTGCTTCTTTCAAAACACAAATTTGTCAGTATTTCAGAAATTTTATTTAAATCTGGGAAAGCATTTTTCACAAGTACTTTGAATACTTTGCGACCTGATTTACAGCAGAGTATGCTCTCAAACTTTGAACTGGTGGGAATGCACTTGAAAATTACTAATACCAAGATGGATAATTTATTTTGTTTAGTACATATTCACTTTTGTATGTAAAATTTCCTTTACAATTCTTCAGAGATCAGAGTGGAGTGGTAAAATTTTATGGAAGTTTTGCATTTAATAGAAAACGAAATGTCTTGGAATTGGAAATAAAACAGGACTATACATCTCCTGGAACTCAGAAATATGTGGTAAGTGTTTTTCCAAAATGGCCTTTGTACTGCTATCTCCTCAGTTTCAATAGAAGAGGGACTTAGGGATGGGTTACTACTTAGAAATTAATGAGATTTTGTTTGCAGAGGATAATTTGTGAAAACATTGGCTTTGTCAAAGAAGGGAAGTAGAGGTACAGAGATATCAGGGGACTCAGAATCTTCCAGTTGCCCTCTTTGGCACCAATTGCCTATCTAGGTCTCCAGATACTCATTTTGTGTAATATCATTTTATATCTTGATTTATATTTCTCTGTACACATAAGCATACATATTGGTATTTTTTAAATCACATCTCTGAACAGTGTGTTGTTTTTTTAAAAAGGGACCACTTAAAGTGACAGTGCAGGAGTTAGATGGATCCTTCAATCATACGCTGCAAATTGAAGAAAACAGCCTTAAACACGATATACCCTGCCATTCCAAAAGTAGAAGGTAGGCATTACATAATAACTATAAATTGAAGGGTAAACTACAAATCTCACAGACTAAAATGCCAAAATAAAAATTCTGTTGTATACCTAATTTTTAAAAATTATACTTTAAGTTGTGGGATACATGTACAGAACGTGCAGGTTTGTTTCATAGGTATACATGTGCCATGGTGGTTTGCTGCACCCATCAACCCGTCATCTGCATTAGGTATATCTCCTAATGCTATTCCTCCCCTAGACCCCGACCGCCCAACAGGCCCTGGTGTGTGATGTTCCGCTGCCTGTGTCCTTGTGTTCTCATTGTTCAACTCCCACTTATGAGTGAGAACATGTGGTGTTTGGTTTTCTGTTCCTGTGTTAGTTTGCTGAGAATGATGGTTTCCAGCTTCATTCATGTCCCTGCAAAGGACATGAACTCATTCTTTTCTATGGCTGCATAGTATTCTATGGTATATATGTGCCACGTTTTCTTTATCCAGTTTATCATTGATGGGCATTTGGGTTGGTTCCCAGTCTTTGCTATTGTGAACAGTGCTGCGATAAACATATGTCCATGTGTCTTTATAGGAGAATGATTTATAATCCTTTGGGTAATACCCAGTAATGGGATTTCTGGGTCAAATGGTATTTCTGGTTCTAGATCCTTGAGGAATTGCCACACTGCCTTCCACAATAGTTGAACTAATTTACACTTCCACCAACAGTGTAAAAGCATTCCTATTTCTCCACATCCTCTCTAGCATCTGCTATTTCCTGACTTTTTAATGATGGCCATTCTAACTGGCGTGAGATGGTATCTCATTATGGTTTTGATTTGCGTTTCTCTAATGACCAGTGATGATGAGCTTTTTTTCATGTTTGTTGCCGCATAAATGTCTTCTTTTGAGAAGTGTCTGTTCATATCCTTAACCCACTTTTGATGGGGTTGGTTTTTTTCTTGTAAGTTTAAGTTCCTTGTAGATTCTGGATATTAGCCCTTTGTCGGATGGATAGATTGCAAAAATTTTCTCCCATTCTGTAGGTTGCCTGTTCACTCTAATGGTAGCTTCTTTACCTGTGCAGAAGCTCTTTAGTTTCATTAGATCCCATTTGTCAATTTTGACTTTTGTTGCCAATACTTTTGGTGTTTTAGTCATAAAGCCTTTGCCCATGCCTATGTCCTGAATGGTATTACCTAGGTTTTCTTCTGGGGTTTTTGTGGTTTTAGGTATACCTAATTTTTTTAGACAGAGTCTTGCTCTGCCGCCCAGGCTGGAGTGCAGTGGCGTGATCTCAGCTCATTGCAATCTCCGCCTCCTGGTTCAAGCAATTCTCCTGCATCAGCCTCCTGAGTAGCAGGGATTACAGGCACCTGCCACCACCCCCTGCTACTTTTTGTATTTTTAGTAGTGACGGGGTTTCATCATGTTAACCAAGCTGGTCTTGAACTCCTGACCTCAGATGATCCGCCCACCTCGGCCTCCCAAAGTGCTGGGATTACGGGCATGAGCCACCATGCCCAGCCTATGTATACCTACTTTTTTAGGTAGAGAACATGCTATCAGATATCTTTTTTTCCTCATTTTACTTCCAGTTAGTATTACCAAACATTCTTTGTTTGCTTGCCTTCTTGATGACATTTTTATCTTTAGAATTAAATAACAATTTTTTAACATTTAGCTTTAAGAATCCTCATTTTGTTGGAAGGTAGAGGCTGAGGGGTGAGAATGGAAGTTCGAGTTTTTGGTACTAGAAAAAAATTCAAGACAAATAGGTTCATTCTTACTAGTCTTGTTGGATCAATACCTACAGGAAATATTAGAAAAAATGGTGATTGAAGGGAAAGAGCTCAATATGTCATGAAAAGCCTCTGCATCTTGCTGTGTCTTTTTTGCTTTTTTCTCTATATTATCATGCCCCTTCAGAATCTTCTCGATGTATTTCAAAGGCAAATTCCCACTTTTCTTTAATATATTTTTCAGTTACCACTTATTTGGCACAACAATTAGTATGTACTCTGAATAGTGAGAGATGAGAACCTGTCTGTGCTTTGCTGGAGAAATACGAACTTTCAGGAACAGAAGTGTTATACTCATGACTGTGTTTAGTTCACTCAGATAGATGAGAGTGTCTGTTGACTTTGAAGTCCTTTAAAGAACTTGATTCTGAAATCTTACAGTCATTCTTACTCTGAGAAAATTCTTCCTTAAATCAGAGTGAGTTACTTATTTCTTTTTGTACTATCCGCCTTGGAAATTGGTAACATTTGATTGCTATTCTCAGGTTTTTTTCTCTGTAATAACAGAATGTCATTTGAGTATTCTCTGGTATGAGGAACACAGGAAAACTTTTCTCCGTGCCTGTTTTTATTTGCCCTTCCCCAGTTAACATAAAAACAGTTGCTTTTGTTTTTGCTTATCTTGAATCTTGTGCATATTAATTGGTTCTACATATGATCAGTACTCTTACGATACTTTATTAGTTAATTCATGTAGGACAGAACTTTGCATATATGCAGCAGACAACTCAGAATTATTCGTTTCCCATTTCAAGCCTGATCCTTTTTCTATTTAAGAGTTTTCTTTACTGATATATCCCCTTTTCTATACAAAATTGTAGCTACCAGTTCTTGGAATATATGTTTTAGGTTGACATTTTATTATATATTTATGCTTCTTGTTAACATTTGATCAGGAAAATAATTTGATATTTACTTGATTCCCACCAGCTTTTAAATAAACACTTTGTTCTATTTAAATTTTATTACATTTGATAGCCATTTTTCCTAAGGATAGCTTTCAATGTTGTGTGAAATCCTTTATTTGAACTTTAGCTGCTGTTAATCTCCATTCAGAATTAGAAATCTCACAGTTTTCTAACCTACTTTTTCTTAAACGTAGGAATAAAAAGAAAAAAATCCCACTGATGAATGGGGAGGAAGTTGACATGGATCTTTCTGCAATGGAGTAAGTTAGTTAACTTAAATATAAGGTTATAATTTTTCTGCATTCTCATTTGTCTACTTCATTATGCATATGTAAAAGCATGTAACTGTCCTCCAGATGAGTGCTTTAAAATTTTTTTTAATAGAAACCCTATGTTAAAACAGTTTATGTAAAATCATAACTAATCAAAGAGATAAAAGTAAGTCTGCAGAGCCTAGGTGAAATTAAGAGGAAATGCATTATGGTTGAGGGGTGGGCATAACTTTGACTAGGCAGCTTTCTTGTTCTCTCTTGGTGGCCTCTAGAGCAGTGCTCAAACTATAACGTGCATGTGAATCAGTTGGGGACCTTCCCAAAATGCAGTTTCTGATCCAGTACTACACTAGTGAGGCCTGATAGTTTGCATTACTCGTGAGCTCCCTGGTGATACTGATTCTTTGTCCTTAGAACAAAGGTCTGGGGTGCCTTAAGTCTCCCTATGCTTGCGAAACAATTTAAAAACCACTGTTCTAAACTTTATGTGGTAATATTTATTGATTGACAGTGTTTTATTTTTAAATATGATACAGCTCAGACTTTCTGATTTTGCCCATTCTGTACCTGTATATTTTTTATAAAACCTCTGTAGTTATTTACTAACTTGATTGCCAGATTATCACTACTGTTTATATACAGATTATGTTCATTTGCCCTTCAAGATCAGTGTTAATTTTTTTTTTTTTTTTTTTTTGAGGCAGAGTCTTGCTTGATTGCCCAGGCTGGAGTGCAGTGGCACCATCTTGGCTCACTGCATGCCTGGCTGCATGCCACCATGCCTGGCTAATTTTTGTATTGTTAGTAGATTTGGGGTTTTGCCATGTTGGCCAGGTTAGCCTTGAACTCCTGACCTCAAATGATCCACCAGCCTCGACCTCCCAAAGTGCTGGGATTACAGGCATGAGCCACTGCACCCAACTGAGATCAGTGTTAATTTGATTTTTTCATAGCAAGTACTTTGCCCGTAGTAAGCACGCAATATTTGCTGAATTTGAATATTACAGATGGTGTTTGTTTTTTTTTTTTTTTTTTTGAGACGGAGTCTTGCTGTGTCGCCCAGGCTGGAGTGCAGTGGCGCGATCTCGGCTCACTGCAAGCTACAGGTGGTGTTTTTTTCATGGAAGTGTTGACATAGACTAGATGTTTTAAACAGTGTTACTTTCAGAAATACATGCAAATAAATTTGTGATATGCCTCCAAATCAGATTTCAGAACTTGCTGTTTGAAAAAGGCAATCATGAGTCTAGTATTTTTAAAAGTTTTAAGTCAGCTGAACAAGAAATTCGTCTCATTCTTTTTTTCGCCTCATATAATTACAAATCAAAATCACCAAAATAATTTCAGATGGGAAGTAAGAGATTCAGTATCCTTTGTAAAAGACAATTAATATTTTCTTATTTTTGAATGTCCTTTTAACAAGATGGATATGGATCAGACATTGTGAGAAAGTTGATATATGTTAAACATTATGAGGAATTTGTCAGTGCAGTTTTAAAAAATGAATACAGTAAAACTCCAGGCAGTCTTGAATACTACATCTAAAAGGGAACCTGGTTAATAAATGCTTTGTATTTATTTTCTAAATATGTAGATTATAAGTTTAAAAATTAAATTAAAAATAAAATTATATTTTCTTTCAGTGCCGATTCCCCTTTGCTGTGGATAAGGATAGACCCAGACATGTCAGTATTGAGAAAGGTAGAATTTGAGCAAGCTGATTTTATGTGGCAGTATCAGCTCCGGTATGAGAGAGATGTTGTTGCACAGCAGGAATCCATTTTGGCTTTGGAAAAATTCCCTACTCCAGCATCTCGGCTTGCACTCACTGATATATTAGAACAAGAGCAGTGTTTCTACAGAGTAAGAATGTCAGCTTGCTTCTGTCTTGCAAAGGTGAGATTATATATAGCATAAAGGAAATAAAGATGACTATTGTATATATTCTTTATATCTCTGAAAATAAATTAAAATTCACCTAGTCTTTAAATTTACTTGGTAGCTGATTCGTTGAAAGCTTTTGCCAAATGCTTTTAAATTAATAGGACTATTTTGAAAGAAACATGTTTTGACCTGAAAACAGATATGCAGAATAATTTTATAATTGTCAAAATGAAAAGTTAGAGATTTTAAAAATCAAAGAGAATTTTCACCATTTTGTTGAATTGTCAACCACGTTTTTAAAGTGAAGAATATATTTGGTGAGCAATTTCTTGGTTTGAGTGATGTTTTACATTAAAGTACATGAAATCTCTGTGTGCGTGTGTGTGTGTGTGTGTGTGTGTGTGTGTGTGTGTATGTATTTTGTTTTTTTAAATAAAGACAAGATCTCACAATGTTGCCCAGAATGGTCGCAAACTCTTGGGCTTGAGTGATACTTCTGCCTCAGCCCCCGACACAGCTGGGATTACAGGCATGTGCTGCCATGTTCCACTGTATTCAATTGATTGATTAATCTTAATTATCCCACTGTAATAATTATTCACATTGATTTGAGTTTATAAATTGGCATTAGTGATAAGTAACTTAAAATGGTAGACTCTATAATATTCTAGAAAAGTTAATTAAGAAAACCAAATATGTTTCTTTAGATGCAAATTATCTGAAGGTAGAACAAATGGAAACCAGAAAAATGCAGACAAAATTTTGGCCAGGAATAATGTTTTCCAGGTATTTTTTAAAAACTTGATAGTAGGGCCGGGCGCGGTGGCTCAAGCCTGTAATCCTAGCACTTTGGGAGGCCGAGACGGGCGGATCACGAGGTCAGGAGTTCGAGACCATCCTGGCTAACACGGTGAAACCCCGTCTCTACTAAAAAATACAAAAAGCTAGCCGGGCGAGGTGGCGGGCACCTGTAGTCCCAGCTACTGGGGAGGCTGAGGCAGGAGAGTGGCGTAAACCCAGGAGGCGGAGCTTGCAGTGAGCTGAGATCCGGCCACTGCATTCCAGCCTGGGCGACAGGGCGAGACTCTGTCTCAAAAAAAAAAAAAAAAAAACTTGATAGTAGGTTCATTTTCCATTTAGTGATTCTTGCCTTCCTCACTGTTAAATCCATTTGTCCTATATTTCAACAAGTTTATAATGGTTTTGATTTCTTTTTAATGATAATAAGTGAGTAGTTTAATACCTATGTTCTCAGATATGTGAGAGAAAGCAGTGATTTTCTTTGATAAAACCATCTGCAGAGAATATAATTTCGTTGTTTCTATTAAGATCTTTGTGATCCCTGTATGCTAAAATCTTAGCAGGTCTATAAAATTGTAGAATATGTTGTTTAATCATAATTTCATTTTTTTGGGGCATGATTTTTATATACCCTAAAAATATCAATAGCAAGACATAGGGTAAAGCAAGATACGCTTTTGTAAAGCATGCTTGCAGGCTTAAATAGTAGCACTGCATTTGGCTTCTTGTTCAGTTAGGGTAGATTGAAAAACCTTATTTAAAATTCATGATGATGTTTCTGTCTGATGAGGTTAAAATATTACAATTATGTCTGTCTAAATGAATAAAGACAGACTATTCAAAATATGAGTCTTTTGCATACGTATTTTTCTAAAACGTAATACTGCCATTTAGAAATTAACTTGTAGAAAATAATTATAAGTACATGTAAGAATTATTTTGACCGAGTGCAGTGGCTCACGCCTGTAATTCTAACACTTTGGGAGTCCGAGGCAAGTGGATCACTTGAGGTCAATAGTTCAAAACCAGCCTGGCCAACATGGTGAAACCCCATCTCTACCAAAAATACAAAAATTAGCCAGGTGTGGTTGTGTGCACCTGTCGTCCCAGCTACTCAGGAGGCTGAGGAAGGAGAATCTCTGGAGCCCAGGAAAGCCCAGGACACAGCGGTTGCAGTGAGCTGTGATCGTACCACTGCACTTTAGCCTGAACGATAGAACAAGACTCCATCTCAAAAAAAAGGAAAAATAATTTTTTTTTTTTGGAGATGGAGTCTGTCACCCAGGGTGGAGTGTGATGGTGCCATCTTGACTCACTGCGACCTCCCCCTCCTGAATGAAGCAGTTCTCCCACATCAGCCTCCCAAAGTAGCTGGGATTACAGGCACCCGCCATCAAGCCCAGCTAATTGTTTTTGTATTTTTGTAGAGACGGGGTTTCACCATGTTGGCCAGGCTGGTTTTGAACTCCTGACCTCAGGTGATTCACCCTCTTCGGCCTCCCAAAGTGCTGGGATTACAGGTGTGAGCCACCATGCCCGGCTGGAAAAAGAATTTTTTTGCAGGGTGAGTTTGTATAGTTTCTTGGAAATGGTGATAAAATGCTAAATTGTTATAAATTTCTGAGAAGTGAAGTTGTTGAAAAACCAATGCAGTTATAGTATTGATAACTTTTAAGAAGCTGTTTTATTTAAAAGTATGTTTGCATTGGTAATGGAAATTACTTTGTTTTTTAATTATTTACAGATTGCAAATTCAATGGTGAGCACATGGACAGGACCACCAGCCATGAAGTCACTCTTTACTAGGATGTTTTGTTGTAAAAGTTGTCCAAACATTGTGAAAACAAATAACTTTATGAGCTTTCAAAGTTATTTTCTACAGAAGGTACAGTTTACTTTCTAATTTTCTCATGGTTTTTATATATCTCAGTTTAAGTTGGAGACTGTTCAAATAATAGGTGTATTTACTTTCTTTGCCTCTATTCTTTTTTTTTTTTTTTTTTTTTTTTTGAGATGGAGTCTCGCTCTGTGGCCCAGGCTGGAGTGCAGTGGCGTGATCTCAGCTCACTGCAAGCTCCGCCTCCCAGGTTCACGCCATTCTCCTGCCTCAGCCTCCTGAATAGCTGGGACTACAGGCGCCCGCCACCACACCCAGCTCATTTTTTGTGTTTTTAGTAGAGACTGGGTTTTACCATGTTAGCCAGGATGGACTCGATCTCCTGACCTCGCAATCTGCCTGCCTTGGCCTCCTGAAGTGCTGGAATTACAGTCATGAGCCACCGCACCCGGCCTCTTTTTTTACTTTTAAACTTTTTTCCAAACTGATTAAGTGATTATTGATTTTGTGATCTGTGTGCAAGTGACTCATTGGCCACATTAATATTAAAGAAATGTTAAATAAATTAAGAAATTAAATTAAAGAAATATTAAAATTAAAATTAAAATTAAAGAAATATTAAAGAAATTAAACAGAAATGTTTAATTTGCCTTTTTGATTGGTTACCTGAGGGATGGAGAAGTGAGTAGGCCCTTCTGTTGGCAGTCCTAGAATGTGGACAGCACATCTGAGTCAGAGACAGCACAGCATGGAGTTCTAGTGTTAGTCCCAGTCCACTACTCACCAGCAGTTTGCACGTGTACAAGTTTCTTAACCTTCTACACCTCAGTTTAAAATTTATCTTTTTTAGAATTAAGATCAAGTATGTAAAGTGTTTTATACTACACTTATATTAAGTTTTCTATAAGTGGAATTTTTAGAAAGTGGTGGCGTGCTGTGGTCTAGTTAGAATCATTGTTTTAGGAAAGGATATGGGAATGACAGGATGGTCAGCATTTGGGCTATTTGGATATCACACATAGAGTTTTTTTAGTAATTTCATAATAATGAAGGCAGAGATCAGGTTAACTAGATTGAACTAGAAAGGAGGAGTGAAGTTGAAGTGGAGAGAACTAATGAAGCCTGTTCTTTCATGATTTCAGTCAAAGATGTAAGAAAGGATACTATGCTGAGGATGAAGCAAGGTTGAGAAAAGGACTTTTTGAGTTTGTTTTGTACAGAGGAAGAACAAACTTGATGCATGTGTGACACAGGGAAAAGAGCCAGTGGAGAGGGAGAGATGAAATAGTCAAGTGGAGAAAGTAAATAGAGAAGGTTGAGCAAGTTCTGGAAGTGTTAGAGGGTGGGGCGCAGTAGGGAAGTAAATTTTAGAAAAGATAAGAACATTCCTTTTTTTGAGGCAGGTGGAATGTAGATTAAAAACAAGTGAAAAGATAGATGTTGAGGGAAATGTTAGGCAAGTTGAAATGTATTTATGATGGAAAAGAAGTAGATTGCACAGCAGCATTGGGGTGCCTTTTGAGAGTGGAAGCCAGGATGTATTTATAGTAAATCTAATCAGCAGGACAGATCCAGGGTGATCCAGGTTTTGGGAAAGGTAATAATGGTGTGATCAAAGAAGTCTGTGGCATCCTGTTATTTTATTTTTAAGAACTGCTCTGTATTACCATTTCACGAATTTATGGTATGGAAGCAAGTTGATTTCTGTGTCCACCTTATATTTGTCTCATGATGCCACTGTGCCTTCATGTAGCTTAGGTCAATGTTTCAATCTGGAGTTATGAACCGTTAGTGAAGGGATCATGAAATCAGTGCAGTTTTTTTTTGTTTGTTTGTTTGTTTTAAATAAAACAGAATAGGTAGTATTCAGTATAAGCCATTTGTGGTTTACTTTTAAATTTGTATATAGTGCATTTAAAGTGTGTGTGTGTGTGTGTGTTAGGTTGTGTTATAAAATGTAGTTTTTCCTATTAGCTACTGTCAGAAAAATTGGAAAGTCAATGCTTTTATTCCAATTCGCCTTTCTGATAATACTTCTAGTGGACAGGAGAGAGAGAGCGATTGGTACCTAAATGAAACTTGAGTCTCAAAGGGCAGAAAGGGCATAAGACAGGTGTTTCTATGGAAAAGAGCCTCTCCCTCAGTTGTTCCTATGGTACTAACACTGACTATTGTTGCTTTTGTTATCTCTGCTTCTTCAAGCAATAAAATAAGCCATTCTCCTTTCTGACCTCCATTTTAGAGGAATAATTATTTTGAGTAAGAAGGGTTAGTCCATATCTCCCTATGTGCTAAAGACTAAGATGTCTAGTCATCTGTAGTCCTGCCTAGAATTTAATTAGGTTTGTTTTACTGACAGAGTTAACCAATGTGTGTAAGTCATGTTTCTACTTTCTTAAAAATGTTGCCTGTGAAGATTTGGAAAGAGAAAAATTAGGCTGCATTTCAGATGATTTATCATTTTTTCCCTAGGTTGAGGATTGGGTGTTCCTGAGGATTAGGTGTTGGGAGAATCAGTTTGTTCTAAGACTGAGTGGCTCCACCTACTTATGTCGTTTAATCCTGAAAATGGTTGTGAGGAAATGAGGCTCCTACTCAATAGGCAACTAGCTAAAGACACCTAGCACAGAAGGTAGTAGAGTTTAGTTATTGAATAATGGTCCATCTAATGCTGAAATCTGTACCTTTTCCATTGTATTACACAGAAGTAATTCTAAAATCTATGCCTTTTCCACTGTATCACATATAAGCGAATTTATATAATTTACATCACATGTATTTCCTCCGGTAAATGAGGACCAAGGCACATAGCCTACAGAGTGATGTGCAGTCATGCAACTCTTCCCTTAGTTTCCTGCCCAGCTCTTCTCTTATGTTAGAATGCTTTGAGATATGTTGTCAGTGGGAGGGGTTGGGATGTGGAGGTATTAGGCTCCGTCCAGATATCTGTGTCAGCCCAAGAGTAACTCTTTTCTACTTAGAGTTCAATGAAATGTAGTAACAAAAAGTTAGGTTATGTGCTTTTAAAAGCTCTTTTTTTTTCTTTTGTAGACTATGCCAGTTGCAATGGCTTTATTAAGAGATGTTCATAATCTTTGTCCTAAAGAAGTCTTAACGTTTATTTTAGACTTAATCAAGTACAATGACAACAGGAAAAATAAGGTGAGGTACTTTTATTTTCTTATCTTCTACAACAGTTTTCTTAGAAAGGCAGAGTAATTTTCTTAATATTACAAAACTACCCAATGGTATTTGTTTCTGAATAAATAGTCTATAAAAATCATCGTTGAGTCCATAGTACTTGAAATTTCTAGAGACAGAGGCATGTAAACACGATTTATTAGAATAACCAGTGGATAAAAAACAAGATTAGTTTTTAAATGTTCTTCAAACCTCTTGTAGTGTGGAGAGGAGTAGTGCATCAAATTTGGGATAGCCAGCTAAAACTTGGTAAAACCTGACAATACAATTTTATTTATATACATTTATTTTTTTGTTCACCTAGTGATACCTAAAAGAGTTCTCGATTGGGATTAACTTGTTCCTTGATTCATTTGACCTTTTTCTTTTTTCTTTTCTTTACCATTATGTCTTTATTCATTTATTTAGCAAATAGCAATTGGGTGTCATGCTTCAAAAATTATTTCATCCTACTTTTTAACAGTCCAACAATCAACAAATGTTTTTAAGAATATATGCTATGCTAGAGAGTGTCCCATGTTACCTGGAATGGAAAGATGGTTGATGTCTTAATGAACTTTATTTATTCATTAAACAACTGCTCTATATTAGTCTGATTTTATACCATCAAGGACACAACCTGGTAGGGAAATCAGACAAGTAAACAGTTGGCAGTCATATGTGATAATTGATCCAATGGAAGTATATATGATTCCCTAGGGGAATGCAAGGTGTAGTCCTCTCTCAATATCCATGGGGGATTGGTTCCAGGACCCCCTTTTTGGATACCAAAATCTACAAATGTTGAAGTCCTTTATATAAATATTTGCATATAACCTATTCACATTCTTTCATATACTTTTAAATCATCTCTAGATTACTTGTAATACCTAATACAATGTAAATGCCATATATATCATTGTTAATACTGTACTGTTTAGAAAAGAATGGCAAGGAAAAAAGTCCATATGTGTTCAGTGCAGGCACAGCCTTCCTTTTTCTTCCCCCAAATATTTTTGATCTGAGGTTGGTGGAATTCACAGATGCAGAATCCATGGATATGGAAGCCACATATACAGAGAGAGGGTCAGATATAGTGTCTACTTCGAAGGATGTAGAGAGAGACTCAGGGAAGTTTAGTATAGAAGTAGTGACCCTCAAACTGAGTCATAAAGATGAATAGGATTTTCCCAGAGTTTGAGTAGGACCAGTCTAGGAAGATTGTTCTAGCAGAAGGAACAGCACATACGAAGACACAAGTAAGTGTTAGGATAAGTCAAATTGATGAAACTTTTAATAAAACATTACAACAGTAAAAAAAAAAAAAAAAGTCACAGGCATGTTTATTAAAAGATGACTATTTTAATGAAAATCAGGAAAAAAATATTGCCTCTTTAACATTCAAATAATTTTAAGCTTAAAGACTCCTTTAAAAATTAACATTTTAAAAGAATATATTAACTCATTTTTTCTTGCCACTGTTTAATACTGTTGACTTCATCTCTGATAGGGTTTATGGTCATTGGTCTCTCCCAGAATAAAGCATATTAGGGACATAGGAGTCCAAGGTTATCTTTTAGTTGCCTTTGTCATGATAGTCCAACCTTTTTTAATGAGTAGTAAGCTCATCTATGCATACTAATTTTAGGAAGCATGTGCTTTTTATTCTTTCATTATTGTTTTGCTCAAATGGCCCAGATTTTCATGTAATTTAATACTAAATTAGAATAATAAAACTAATAACTAGTAACTAAAACTAGTAACATTAAATTAACATAAGTTATCTAGTGTTTTATTTCACTCAATACATAGGTGGCTAAGTAGTTCCCAGGGAAATTTTATCTGATGGATGGTATAACAGGCTGTTTCCCATTATTTCACTTAAAAGTTAATTTCATGATTATGTTAAAGTTTTTTCAGCAATCAACCTTTATTTTTTATTTATTTATTATTATTTTTTGAGATAGAGTCTCGCTCTGTCACCCAGACTGGAGTACACTGGCGTGATCTCGGCACACTGCAACCTCCACCTCCCAGGTTCAAGCGATTCTCCTGCCTCAGCCTCCCAGGTAGCTGGGACTATAGGCATGTACCCCCATACCTAGCTAATTGTTGTACTTTTAGTGGAGACGAGGTTTCACCATGTTGGCCAGGCTGGCCTCGAACTCCTGACCTCAAGTGATCTGCCTGCCTCGGCCTCCCAAAGTGCTGGGATTACAGGTGTGAGCCACCATGACCAGCTGCAGTCAACCTTTAAATTGTGTTGGCCTGCTTGTAGGAAGCCCTCAGATGTACCTAAAACACATAATTACTATTTTTTTTTTAATTACTCTCTGATGCTTGATTTGGGGATTTGATTTCCAATTTTTTTTTTTTTCTCGAGGCAGGGTCTGGCTTTGTTACCAGGCTGGAGTACAGTGGTGCAATCCTGGCTCACTGCACCCTCTGCCTCCTGGGTTCAAGTGATTCTCCTGCCTTAGCCTCCTGAGTAGCTGAGATTACAGGCACGTGCCACCACAACTGGCTAATTTTTGTATTTTTTTAGTAGAGACAGGGTTTCACCATGTTGGCCAGGGTGGTCTCGATCTCTTAACCTTGTGATCCACCCTCCTTGGCCTCCCAAAGTGCTGGGATTACAGGTGTGAGCCACCACGCTTGGCCTCCAATTTTTTAAATATTTAATAAAGTTCTTTTTTTGTCCTGTCAGGCTTTGTTAGAGGTTTTTTGTTTGTTTTTACCATGTATGTTGCATTAAAATAGGTCCGAGGATCCTACTAGGAGTAAATTGAAATTTTTTAATGAGCCGTTTTATTCGTATGATGCTGGAGTGTCTTTCTAATAGCACCAGGTTCAAATCTCATGGAACACTACAACTACAAGAAGCCAAATGCGTAATTTAGTTCAGCTATTTGCTTTGTAACAGGACTAAGAGCATATAAGGGGAAGTAATTATCTCTGCTGCTTTTAAAGAAGTCCAAGATTGGGATTTTAGGACCAGTTTTACTAATCAAGTCAGTATGTGGTTTTGTAAAGAAATTTTCTCCATGTAAATCAGGGATGTCCAATCTTTTGGCTTCCCTGGTCCACATTGGAAGAAGACTTACGTTGGGCCACACATAAAATACACTAACACTAACGATAGCTGATGAGCTAAAAAAAAAAAAATTGCAAAAAAACACACAATATTTTAAGAAAGTTTATGAATTTGTGTTGGGCCACATTCAAAGCTGTTCTGGGCTGTCTTGAACAAGCTTGGTGTAGATAGTCTATATGTGTAGATAGTCTACATGTCATAGTAAATATATAAAATACTGGTTAATAGTAGATGCCTTTTAGTTATCTTTCTCTAAGTGAGACACTTAAAGTTCATTTATTTAATAGACATTATTACTAGGTTTTGATGATACTGAGATGAATAACTTATGATCTTTCCAGGTACTTAATCTATAATGAAAGAAATACACAAAAGATCAATTTTTTTTTTTCGCGACTGAGTCTCGCTCTGTGGCCCAGACTGTAGTGCAGTGGCGCAATCTTGGGTCACTGCAAGCTCCTCCTGCCAGGTTCACGCCATTCTCCTGCCTCAGTCTCCCGAGTAGCTGGGACTACAGGCGCCCGCCACCAGGCCTGGCTAATATTTTGTATTTTTAGTAGAGACGGGGTTTCACCGTGTTAGCCAGGATGGTCTCAATCTCCTGACCTCATGATCTACCTGCCTCGGCCTCTCAAAGTGCTGGGATTACAAGCGTGAGCCACCGCGCCTGACCAAGAACAGTATTTTTAGTAAGATAAGTATTATGACATTAGGTTAACTAACCTGCTGAGGAAGTGCTTGGAAGGATTAACCCAAATTAAGGATGGGGAAGCCAGAAAAGGCTTCCTGGGAAAGGTTGAATCTAGAGAGAGCTGTAAGTTGATGAGGTGAAAGGACAGGAGAGGAGGAATACAGGGTCAATTATAGAATCTTAAAAGTATAGAGAGGGAGCTTTTTGAATTTGAGAGGTTTCAAGAAGATCATTATTTTAGAAGTTATTTTTATAACTTTTGGCATATTTCTTGAAAATGGATCCATCTTCCTCATATTTTTACTTACTTTGTAAGATGTGAATATCTTAACTCCTACTATAAATCCAGTTTCTATTATTGTATAAATTATATAAGTACAAAGAGGATATAGATATAAATTTAAAAGTATATCAACTTTTAACTTGGAACTTATCAGCAAACTGAGCTCTTCAGACTTCTTTGTATTTTTTTTTTACATAATAGAAATGGTAGTGTATTATAAGAATAGCTTTAGCACAGTGCTATTTGGAAAAGAATAATCTACTTATTAGATAATTGTGCTATTTAATTTTGTAGCCAAATTGTGCTATTATTTCTTCTCCCATCTTTTTAAAAAAGGAAATTTTTAAAGAAAGGTAACCATAGGGTTTTTTGGTGTTTTGTTTGTTTGCTGTTTGTTTTTGAGAAAGTCCAAGCTTGCTTTTTCAATAATGATGTTGATTCTGATGTCCACTTATTGAGTGCTTAATACGTTCTTAGTACCATAAGTGCTTTTCCTATATTTTCTTATTTTAAGTAATATTATTATTTGAGATGGAGTCTCTCTCTTGTCACCCAGCCTGGAGTGCAGTGGCATGATCTCGGCTCACTGCAACCTCCACCTCCTGGGTTCAAGTGATTCTCCTGCCTCAGCCTCCTGAGTAAGTGGGATTATAGGCTTCTGCCACCACACCCAGCTAATTTTTATTTTTAGTAGAGATGGGGTTTCACTATGTTGGCCTGGCTGGTCTCGAACTCCTGACCTCAGGTGATCACCCACCTTGGCCTCCCAAAGTTACGGGATTACAAGCGTGAGCCACCAGGCCCAGCCTTATTTTAATTAATATTATTATTTTATATTATGTGTCTTTTAAAATTTTATTTTGTTTTAGATTGAAGAGTTGGGTACGTCTGCAGTTTGTTACATAGATATATTACCTAATGTTTGGGTTTGGACTTCTAGCGTACCCATTACCCAAATAGTAACCATTGTACCCAATAGGTAATTTTTCAACCCTCACTTCCCTCCTAGCCTCCCCTCTTTTGGAATTCCCAGTTCCTATTATTTCCTTCTTTATGTCCATGTGTACCCATTGTTTAGTTCCCACTTATAAGTGAGAGGATATGCTATTTGATCGTCTGTTTCTGAGTTATTTCACTTACGATAATGACTTCCAACTGCAGTCATGTTGCTGCACAATACTATTTTGTTGTTTTTGTGACTGCATAGTACTCCATTCGGTATATATGCTACATTTTCTTCCAAATTAGGTTGTTAATTTGAGATCTATCTTTTTGATGTAGGCATGTAACGTAATCAACTTTACTCTTAGCATTGCTTTTGCTGTATCCAAGAGGCTTTGGTATGTTGTATCTCTATTTCATTCAATTTTTTTTTTATTTGTCTTGATTTTATAGCTTACCCAAAGGTCATTTGGGATCAAGTTGTTCCGTTTCCATTTGCTCATGTAGTTTTGAGAGTTCCTCTTGATATTGATTTGTAATTTTATTCCACTGTGGTCTGAGAAGATACTTGATATGATTTTGGTTTTTTTGAATTTATTGAGATTTGCATTTTGGCCAAGCATATAGTCAATCTGGGGGAATGTTCCAGTTCAGATGAGAAAAACGTATATTCTGCAGTTGTGGGTAAAATTATCTGTAAATGTCTGTTAGGTCCATTTGGTCTAGATTCTAGTTTAAGTCCAGAGTTTCTTTGTTGACTTTCTGCCTCAATGACCTGTCTAGTGTTTTCAGTGGGGTGTTGAAGTCCTCCACTATTATTGCATTGCTGTCAATCTTTTCTTAGGTGTAGGTGTTGTTTTATGAATCTGGGTGCTGCAGTGCTGGGTGTGTATATAATTAAATCTTGGTTTTGTTTTAAACTTTGTCAGTATGTAATGCCTTTCATTTTGTTTCTTTCTTTCTTTACTGTTGTCAGTTTAAAGTCTGTTTTATCTGATATAAAAATGGCTACTCCTGGCTGGGCACAGTGGCTTATCCTGTAATCCCAGTGCTTTCGGAGGTCGAGGAGGGCAGATCTCTTGAAGTCAAGAGAAGATCAGCCTGGCCAACATGGTGAAACTTCATCTCTACTTAAAAATATAAAAATTAGCCATGTGTAGTGGCGCATGCTTGTAATCCCAGCTACTCAGGAGGCTGAGGCAGGAGAATCACTTGAACCCAGGACAGGGAGGTTGCAGTGAGCTGAGGTTGCACCACAGCACTCCATCCTGGGCGACAGAGCGAGAACCTGTCTCAAAAAAAAAAAAAAAAAAAAAAGAGTGGCTACTCCTGCTCGCTTTTATTTTTCATTTGCGTAGTATATCTTTTTCCATCCCTTTATTTTGAGTCTGTAGGTGTCTTTTGTCATTAAGGGGGTCTCTTCTAGGCAATAGATAGTAGTGTCTTTTTTTTTATCCAACATGCCATTGTGTATCTTTTTTTTTTTTTTTAAGAGACAGAGTCTCGCTCTGTCGCCCAGGCTGGAGCGCAGTGGCATGATCTCAGCTCACTGCAACTTCCACCTCCCAGGTTCAAGCATTTCTCCTGCCTCAGCCTCCTGAGTAGCAGGGACTACAGGCGCATGTTGCCACACCCAGCTAATTTTTTGTATTTTAGTAGAGACAGGGTTTCACCATGTTGCCCAGGCTGGTCCGGAACTCCTGAGCTCAGGCAGTCAGCCCTCAGTCTCCCAAAGTGGTGGGATTACAGGCGTAAGCCACTGTACCCGGCCACACTATATCTTTTAAGTGGAACATTTATGCCATTTATGTTCAAGGTTAATACTGAAAAGTGAGGTTTTCTTCCTGTCATACTGTTGTAGGTAGTTGCCTTGGAGCCTTAATTGTGTAATTATAGGATCTGTGAGCTTTCTGCTTGCATGTACTTTTATGTTGGTGAGCGTCAGTCATCCTTTCATTTCTATGTTTAGAACTCCTTTGAGCATTTATTATAGGTCTGGTCTAGTGGTGATGAATTCCCCTTGATTTGCTTGACTGGGAAAGACTTTATTTTTCCTTCATTTATGAAGCTTGGTTTGGCAGGATATCAAATTCTTGGCTGGCATCTTTTTTCTTTAAAGAAGTGAAAAATAGACCCCCAATCTCTTCCAGTTTATAAGGTTTCTGCTGAGAAGTCTGATGGGATTTCCTTTATAGGTGATTTGACACTTCTCTCTAGCTGCTTTTAAGATTTGTTCTTTTAAGTTGACCTTGGGTGGTCTGGCCCCTATATGCTCTTGTGAGATTTGTCTTATTTCATTATCTCCCAGTTGTTATCTGGATGTCTTGTCTGGATATCTATCACTGTAGTGAGATTGGGGAAATTTTCCTGAATTAGTTCCTCAAATATGCTTTCTAAACTTACTACTTTTTTTTTCTGCCCCAGGAATGCCTATAAGTTATAGGTTTGGTCACTTTATGTATTCCATATTTCTTGAAGACTTTGTTCATTTAAAAAAAAAATTGGGGGCTGGGTGCAGTGGCTCATGCTTGTAGTCCCAGCACTTGGGGAGGCCGAGATGGGCGGATCACTAGGTCAGGAGACAGAGACCATCCTGGCTTACACGGTGATACCCTGTCTCTACTAAAAGTACAAAAAATTAGCTAGGCATGGTGGCACGTGCCTGTAGTCCCAGCTACTTGTGGGGCTGAGGCAGGAGAATCGCTTGAACCCAGGAGGTGGAGTTTGCAGGGAGCCGAGATCGCACCATTGCAGTCCAGCTTGGGGACAAGAGCGAGACTCCGTCTCAAAAAATAAAAATAAAAAATAAAAAAGTTTTAACTGGGTTAATTCAAAAGACCAGTCTTCAAACTCTGAAATTCTTTCTTCTGCTCGGTCTAGTATGTTGTTAAAGCTTTCACCTGTGTTTTGAAATTCTTTAAGTGAATTTTTCATTTCCAGAAGTTCTGTTTATTGCTTTTTAAAAAATACATCTATCTGGTCTTTCATCTCCTGAATTGTTTTTCTAGTTTCTTTGTGTTGGTTTTCCACTTTCTCTTGTGTCTCATTGGGTTTCCTTGCAATCCATGTTTTGAATTCTTTATCCATCATTTCAAAGTTTTCATTTAGGTTAGGATCCACTGATAAGTGAGCTAGTGTGTCACAATATTGTTTCTTCATGATGCTGGAGTTGTGCTCATTCCTTCTCATCTGTAGCTGTTGTCACTTCTGATTTTTGAATTTACTTTCGTTTGGATGGGACTCCCTCTCCCCTCCCACCTTGAGGGTGCGACTGTAGAGTATATTGGGTAGGGTGTTTTTTTTGGCTGGGTTTCTATTGTATTGGGTTATGCAGTTCAGCCTACAAGCCAGTAGGTGGTGCTTACAGGTAAGAGCCAGCTGTGGTAAAAGCAGATGGGTGTGTACTTGATCTTTGTTTACTGTGTGGTACTCTTTTTTTTGTTTTAGCCCTGATGGGGGTGGCTGGTGAAGCTCCTAGTGAATGCACTGAAGTCTCTGCAGGAGGGCTGCACTAGCTCCAAGTCTCAGGCAGGAACGTGATCTCTTTCCCTGTCACACTCTTGTTCTGGGGCTCATACTCTCCATGCAGATACACACTGTCATCTGTCTCCAGGCCATAGTGTGAGTGAGAATCGCAGAAGACACCTCTCCCCCGCTCTCCGCTGGAGTGGTTTCATGCTGGAACTCCTCACTTAGCCCAGTACAGACAGCTTTGTGGCTCTCGCCTGTTCTCCAGTGTGGTAATGCTGCTGCTTTGAGCAGAGAGGGGAAAGGGCTCCATCTTTTGGCACAAGCAGGTGGGTGTCAGCTGTGGTGTTGTCAGCTGACTGGGTCAGCTTAAGTCCAGACTCGATGGACCTAATAGACATTTACAGATTATTCTGTCCAACAACTGCAGAATATGTATTTCTCCTCTGCACATAGAACATTCCCCCAAATTGACCATATGCTTGGCCAGAAAGCAAATCTCAGTACATTCAAAAAAATCAAAATCATATCAAGTATCTTCTCAGACCACAGTGGAATAAAATTAGAAATCAATACCAAGAGGAAAAAATAAGGAGTTTTTCAATAGGTAGAGGAAGGAGAAAGGTGCCCTGGGGTTAAGAACATATTAACAAAAGTACAAGAGGCATGAAAATGCAGTGTGTTAAAGAAAGAGAAAAGTTAGTGATGCACCTTCATGGTAAAGGGGTACAAAGCTGGAGGTAGTGGACTGGACAAGGCAAACCTCCAAGCCCAGAGCCTGTAAATGGCCTGCTTGATGGTGTATGGGAATCCTCAGGCAGTAACAACTGAGTTGGTGACAGAATACACAGGTGGTGGGAACCCCAGGGTTGATCACAGGCCTGTCAGCATAGGCTCTCAGAAGGGCTCTGGCTGGCAGCTGAAACAGTTGGGTGGGAGCAGGGTGGCCACGCTGCTGTTCTTTTGCTGAGGAAGGCAGACTCCCTCAGCTGGAGCAATGGAGGCTGGCTGCTGTGGGATGCGTGACCTGCTTGCACTTCCCTTTTACAGGAGTGGTGGTGTATTTTGCTGTTGGGGACATGCAAACATGCTCAGCCTCCCCCTCTCTCCCTGGCCTTGGGGTGGCAGTGTGGCATCTGTGGTGGCCTATGGTGGTGACAACTGCTGTGGCAGGAGCCAAAGGGCAGGTCCCTGGCTTCTTGGGGCTTGGCTCTCACAACACTGGACCACAGCCAAAATATACATGCAGCGGCAGGGCGGCTGTGCTGTGGACCCAGCGCTGAAGAAGTGGGAACCTGTTTAGCAAAGAGTAGCTGAAGCAGACTTCCTGCCTGCTCCTCTCTACTGTGCTGCCGTATCTGTCTTTGGGTTGTGTGAAAATACCGGGCCTGCCTCCTCCTTCCCTGGTGGGGCAGTAGCAGCTGGCACCTGACTGCTCAAGGACCAAAGCCTGTGGGATTCCACGTAGACTCCAGCAGTCTCTCTACAGTCTCCAGGCAGCTCTCTGTATTAGACTGGAGGCCTGAGGGGCCAAGAGGACTTGGCTCCCTGTGGCTAGGATTGTAAAAGTTCTTAGTAGAAGTGTGGAACCCCAGGGATCTCTCACTCACTCATCCTTTCCCCACATCAGGGAGCTTCTTCCAGCTCCACACTTGCCCTGGTTCAGCTGGCTGCCAGGCTTTGCTCTCCTCTGCTTTCCATGATTCCCATTGCTTCTCTGATGAATTCCAGCATGCCCTCTTAAGATGATAATAGTTGAAATGTTCATATTTACTTGCTACTTTGATTCCTGTCTGTGAGAGAGGCTCCCACTAGTTGCTTCTAACCAACCATCTTGAACCAGAACCTCAGTGTTAATATTTTATATCACTATTTCTATATTTTTATTTCATTTTAGATACTTTTCCTCCACAAAGTTTTATCAGTCACATTATAAGAATTGATGAGATTGGAAGGTAGTCCTATATCCCCCTGTTGTCAGTGGCTGTCAGTTCTGTCTCATATGAATTAAATTTGTGGAGGCTTACTGAACCAGAAGATATATGCAGGTGTGTGTAAATATGTGTAGACGTGTAAATCAGAAAGCATGCGTAACACTTTTTTTAATGATTCTGAGAGCTCTTCTCTACCCTATTTATATACTTTTCCGGAAGAGGTTATATGTACCTACATATATCATGTATCTTCCATCAGCAACTTTTTTTGTTATTTTTTTGAGAGAGAGTCTTGCTCTGTTGCCCAGGCTGGAGTGCAGTGGTGCGATCTTAGCCCACAGCAACCTCTGCCTCCTGGGTTCAAGAGATTCTCCTGTCTCAGCCTCCCGAGTAGCTGGGATTATAGGCATCTACCACCACACTCAGCTACTTTTTGTATGTTTAGTGGAGATAGGGTTTCACTATATTGGCCAGGGTAGTCTTGAACTCCTGACCTCAAGTGATCTGCCCACCTCAGCCTCCCAAAGTCCTGGCATTACAGGTATGAGCCACCGTAAGTCTTCACTGGTAAGCAAAGCTTCCATAGACTATCCAGCCTTATTCATGCTGTAGCTTTATGATGTAAAATATTTATACCCTTTCATGTCTAACAGGTTTTCTCAACCATGGCACTTCTAACATTTCGGGTTGGATAATTGTTGTGGGGGTGTCCTGTACCCAGCAGCATGTTTAGTAGTATCCCTGGCCTCTACCCATTAAACGCTCTTAGCACCCCTTACCTCAGTTATGATATCCAGAAATCTCTCTAGACATTGCCAGAAAGTCTGAGGGGCAGAATTGTGTTAAGAACCACTGATGTGTAGGGATAATATTAAGAAATATATAAATAGTTTATTAGAACAGATTCCTAAATCACTAAGTAGGTTAGCTGAGATAAAGTTGTAAAAATGAATTTATTTGTGAAGTTAAATTGAATGTAATATCGTGGTTGTAGTGTATATCACCAAGCATAAGACTTCATTCTTCCTTTCAGCAGCTGTGATACCTGCATCATCTTTTCTATTTCAGTGACCTAGTTCAGGCCTTTGTTATTCTCTGGACTCCAGAAAAAACTCTGTCATCTTGAGCAAATTACTTAATCTCAGTGTCTTAGTTTCTTCATCTATTAAGAAAAAGGGTGTTATTAATAGTACCTCTATCTCATAAGATTTTTATGGAGATTACACAAGATAATACATATATAGCACTTAGAAGAATCCCTCCAGTTATTTTGCCTATCATTAGCAATTGCAACATTATCATCATTCCTAGCTTAATATCCCAATACCTTTCCTCTTAAAATATTGTTGTAGTTAAATCAGAGTAGTCTTTGTGATGGAGCCCACCTGAGTTTCTTTCCTCCTTATAAAAATTCCCTCCTTAAAAACCTTCAAAGACTGTGCAGTGCTTATAAGTAAATTTATGCATGGCATTCAAAAACATTTTGAATGTTGGTGGTCCCAGTCCACGTCTCCAGCTTTGCACATCTTTTCTGTGAAGTTGCATCAGTAACTTTTCTCTTCCTTTAACACACTGCATTTTCATGCCTCTTGTCCTTTTGTTAATGTTGTCTCCTTAACGCGAGGGCGCCTTTCTCCTTCCTCTACCTATTGAAAAACTCCTTATTTTTCTAAGATCAGTATATCCTCCTGATAGGATGCATTGTTTCATTTTGTTTCATTTTCTTGACTCCTGGAACAATTTGATTACTTTTCCTGTCTTCTTACTCTTGTTTTCTATTTTGCTTGCAAATAAACTAGTTCTTGTCTTGAAGAAGTCGTCTTATCTCTGTGCCTCCAGAACACTTAACAAGTACTAGATGCCTATATTTATGTATTCATTTAATTGTGTCTGTGTGTCACAGTCACTTTCTCAATCATTATCTGGCTACTATTTAGGAAGTATTTAATTTCTCTCCTTTAATCAGAAAGCCCACAGAACTTATTACATTGTATAATAGCAAAAACACAACAAGGGAGATAATTAGATTTAAATTTCCTCTCAATAACCAGATGTTTTATTTCCTTTGAGAACTGTTATACCTGACCTTCTGCCTTCTGGATTTAAAATATGTATTTTTTAAATAAAAACATTAATTAAAAGCATTTTGGTAAGATTCTTTCCTTCCTAGTCTGCTAGTTCATTTTGGCCTTAATTTTTAGTGTTCCTTTTTTCCCCAATACTTGAATTTCTTTTACTTGAAGAAATTAGAATTTAGGATGGTGGCAAATCACATTATAGTCAAATGGAAAAGGAAAATGTTTTATACATTATGTCATTTTTTTTGTGGAGTGTTTATATAATTTAATTCCTTTATACTACTTTCTAATTTGTATAGTGATTTTATTCACCTTAAATTCTTTGAAATGTGCCTATTCCTGTGGTTTAAGGTGTTTGTCAACCCTTGTTTGACAAAAGTAAGACACAGAAATTGAGAGTCTAAAATTACACAGGGAATGTAATCTGGGAATTGTGCTGTAAGGCCCTGCTACCCATTTGTGTGGTGATGTTTTTAGTATTACCATGCTACCTTACAGCATGCCATTATGCTTGTCATCATTTATGATTTTGTGTGGCACACACTGGTATATTATTAAATTTTATACTTCAGTATTGTTGTAAGGCTCATTATGTTTTCATTTTGAAAAGAAGGCTTATCAGTTTTTATAGTCAGATGCTGTAAATTAAGTAGTTTTATATGACTTAGTACCTCAGAATACTAAGGATAACATAAATGCAAATAATAACTACAATAGGTAACACTAATAGTTACTAAGTTCTTGTGTGTTCCATGCCTTATGCCAAAACATAGATGATCTAATATCCCCACCAGACCGCTGAAATAAATACTATATTTATTTATTTATTTTATTTTAATTTTTTTGAGACGGAGTCTCGCTCTGCTGCCCAGGCTGGAATGCAGTGGTGCAATCTCAGCTCACGGCAACCTCCGCCTCTCAGGTTCAAGCAATTCTCCTGCCTCAGCCTCCCAAGTATCTGGGATTACAGGCATGTGCTACCACACCCTGCTAATTTTTGTATTTAGTAGAGACAGAGTTTTACCATGTTGGTCAGGCTGGTCTCAAACTCCTGATGTGATCTGCCTGCTTCAGCCTCCCAAAGTGCTGAGATTACAGGTGTGAGCCACCACACCTGGCCTATTATTATTATTTTTTGAGGCAGATTCTTGCTCTGTCACCCAGGCTGGAGTGCGGTGGTGCAGTCTTGGCTCACTTGAGATGGAGTCTTGCTCTGTCACCCAGGCTGGAGTACAGTGGTGCAATCTCGGCTCACTACAACGTCTGTCTCCTGGGTTCAAGTGATTCCCATGCCTCAGCCTCCCGAGTAGCTGGGACTACAGGCGCCTGCCACCACACCTGGCTAATTTTTGTATTTTTAGTAGAGATGGAGTTTCACCCTGTTAGCCAGGCTGGTCTCTAACTCCCATCTTAAGTGTTCCACCTACCTCTGACCTTAAGTATTCCGCCTACCTCTGCCTCCCAAAGTGCTGGGATTACAGACGTGAGCCACCACTTCCAGCCTTAAATACTATTATTGTCCCAGTTTTCATGTGAGAAGATTGAGGCTTATAAAAGTTAAGATCTTGAGTTACCCAAAGTCACATGATTGTTTTCTGTGGTTCCAGTAAACTGAAGCTATAGAAATTAAAGTTTCAATCATTATAGTGGTCTGAAAGCAAAACTTTATAGTGAATACTTTTGGGGTATTTTTTCTTTGGTGGTGTTTGTATGTGCCTTCTTTTCTTTTCCTGGCCCGTATTTGAACATAAAAATGTTTAGGGACTGTGCAATATGTGTGTCAATGTGAGCTTCTGCCTCCACAGTAGAAATCAAAAGGGGGCAGGTATTCTTCTTCCAGTCCCTTGGCAGTTTGTGTTAGCACAAAATATTCTCAGCATGCTGATAGAATTCATTTGCTTGCTCCGTGTTGAATTTCCCAGGCCACAGCATCTGATTTGCTGAGTATAAATCAAGCCACATCCAGGTCACTTTTCAATAAATTGCTTCTGTGAGAATTGACTGCCATATAGATTAGGATTTGGTTTTTTTTAATGGCTTCCTTCTCTTTTCTGCTTCTCTGACTGGAACTCCCACATCAACCCTCCAGTTTCCTTATGCTTTCCCTCCTATTTTCTATCTCTTTTTTTTTTTTGCTGAAAACTTTGGGATTCTTTTTTCTGTTTTATATTCCAATTTAATTTTGATCCTTATTTCCTGCATGTTTCTTTCTTTTTAAAATAATGTTATGCTATTGGAAGGCATACCTTAATTGATTATTTCTCAGACAATATTAATGATAGCTTTTAAATTTTTTTGTTCCCTACTGGTTTTCTTTTCCTTGAATTCTCTGTTTCTTCCATGTTGGTTTTTTGTTTTTTGTTTTTGGATTTTTTTTTTTTTTTTTTGGTCTTTGTTCTGGTGTCTATTTTTTATTTTGATGCTTCCTTCAAATATCTGATGATCATTGCTTGTGTGTTAATATGTTAAAGTATAGCATCGAATTTGAAACTGTGTTATAGCAATACTGTAGTCTCCTTTTAGAAGTATCTGGCTAAGTTACTGTAAGAGTACCTGAGAAGTAGTGAGTATTTATTCAGTAAGCTAATGTATCGTTATAGTGAATCTCTTTCACTGTTTTCAGAGTGACTGTATGCAAAGGGTGGAGTTGAATATTTACCAGAGGACTTGCTTGTGTTTTGGGAAAAATTTTATTTTATCTAAAATATAATTGTACAAATTTTATTTTGTTAATTTTGATCAGAAGAGTTAATTTTGTTATCTTCGCTTAATTTTTCTTTGGCCTAGTTTTCAGATAACTATTATCGTGCAGAAATGATTGATGCCCTGGCCAACTCTGTTACACCTGCAGTCAGTGTGAATAATGAAGTTAGAACTTTGGATAACTTAAATCCTGATGTGCGACTCATTCTTGAAGAAATCACCAGATTTTTGAATATGGAAAAACTTCTTCCGAGTTATAGACATACCATCACTGTCAGGTAGGATTAAATTCCTTACTTTAAACTTATTCTTATAACTATAAAAGAAATTTATTTTCATTGTAGAAAATTGGGAAATATAGTAAAGTAAAGGAGAAAACTAAAATTCTGTATGATTCTACCACCCACAGATAAATTATTAGTATTTGGAGAATGTCCTTATAAATTTTTTCTCTCTTTAATTACATAAATTTTTAATTACTTGAGATTATACTGTATATGTAGTTTTTGTATTGTTTATATCATAAATATTTTCTCATGTCATCACAAATTCTTCATAAGCATTGCTTTGATGTCTGCATACTCTTTTTTTCCCGTTGGATTTTGTATAAACATTCTCTATTGTTAGCCTTTTTTTAAGATGACTTTTCACTTTTACCAGCTTTATATGGCTGTCAAGAAGTTCTGCCAATTTAAGAGTTTGCTCAAAGTTGATTCAAACATAAACAATTTTAACTTTCCATATAGCGAATATATTACTAAAACATTTGGAGAAAATATTTAAATTATATTTTATGTTAAATACTTCTTTTTCTGAAAACTATTCCTGTTACAAGTATAATGACACTTGAAACTTTGAGTTTGGGAATTTGTTTTCTTTTTTTCTTTCTGGTTTTTTTTTTTTTTTTTTTTTTTTTGAGACCGAGTTTTGCTCCTGTTCCCCAGGCTGGAGTGCAATGGCTCACCACAACCTCCGCCTCCCGTGTTCAAGTGATTCTCCTGCCCCAGCCTTCCGAATAGCTGGGATTACAGCCATGCACTACCATGCCTGGCTAATTTTTGTATTTTCAGTAGAGATGGGGTTTCACCGTGTTAGTCAGGTTTGTCTCGAACTTCCAACCTCAGGTGATCCACCCACCTTGGCCTCCCAAAGTGCTGGGATTACAGTCGTGAGCCACCACACCCGGCTGGAATTTGTTTTCTTTTAACAGAATTTAGATATTAATTTTGAATTTTTATCATTGCAAAAATTTATTATAGTTATATGTCACTTAACAACAGGTGTATGTTCTGAGAAATGAGTCATTAGGCAATTTTGTTGTTTATGCAAATGTCATAGAGTATATTTACACAAACCAAATGGTGTAGCCTGCTGTATACCTGGGCTTTATGGTATAGCCTATTGCTCTGTTGCTCTTAGGCTATAAAGCTGTATAGCATGTTACTATACTGACTATCGTAGGTAATTGATAACACAATGGTAAGTACTTACATATTTAAACATATCCAAACATATGAAAGGTATGGTAAAAATATGGTATAAAAGATAATAAATGGTACCCCCGTATAGGACATTTATCATAAGATAAATGGAGCTTGCAGGCCTGGAAGCTGCTGTGGATTTATCAGTGAGTGAGTAGTGAGTGAATGTGAAGGTGTAGGACATAATTATTGTATACTACAGTGGACATAATAAACACTGTGGACTTAGACTACACTAAATATATTAAAAACATTTTTTCTTCAATGATAAATTAATTTTAGCTTACTAAACCGCCATTGTATATGCAGTTCATCATTGACTAAGATGTCTTTTATGTGGCATGTGACTCTATTACAAAATTGAAGGTGGATTAAAATCACATCAGTTTTTAAATTGATTGCCACAAAGGAATCTCTAATGTCTAGGAAACAAATTGATTCATAATACCTCAGTGAAAGTAGTTAACATACGTATTTTTTTCCCTAGTTGTTTGAGAGCCATACGGGTACTTCAGAAAAACGGACATGTGCCAAGTGATCCAGCTCTTTTTAAATCTTATGCTGAATATGGCCACTTTGTGGACATTAGGATAGCAGCTTTGGAAGCAGTTGTTGATTATACTAAAGGTAATACTTTAGAAATACATGCTTTTATCATTTTAGAAAGAAATATTTACTTTTTAAAGCCTGTGTTACTTATTGGGGTTTTCATAATAGTACAGTACAGATATTTTAATTTTAAATTCTTGACTCAGTGATTTAGAAATCATCTTTGATAAAGGTAGAATTCACATAACGGTTAATAAATGAGGGAAAGGAATAAAATTATAGGCATCTTTAGCCTTTCCAAGAAGTCAGTGTTCATCCTGTAGCTTTAATTGGATGTTATTTTAGGAAATAGAAGATTTTGGGGAAATTTCTATGAAGGATTCAAGAAAACATCTCACACCTGTGTAAAAATTTGTGTCTGTGAAGGTAGAGGATTAGACATAAACACAAACTTCAGTAGAGGAATTAGGCAAGGCACCATGAATATGGAAAAAACATAAGGCCAAAAAATCGCTAAGAGAAGAATACACATATATATATATATATTTTTTTATTTAGGGGAGAAGGATACAGAGATGGAAATGTTAAAAAGTCATGAAGAATAGAGCAGGTAGAAGACGAGCAGTAATCTAAGAAATAACAGAATACTCTGGGACTGTGTAAATGAAGCAGACCTATAGTAGTTTCTGATGAAATTTTAATTTTTAAGGCTAAGGGAAAATGTGTGAGTTTCTAGGACTATCAGAACCAGATTATTGTACAAGGCAAAAGAATAGTATGGCCTCTGAATTCTTTAGAATATGAAGAATCAAAAGACAGTGAACAAATGGCTATGTCATTATTAGGGAAAATTATGCCCCAAGATTTTCTGCCTTGCCAAAGTTGTGTTGCTCATGTAGCCTTGGAGAATTAGAACTGCATCTCTTATGTAACATTCTTAAAAACATAACTCCCAAAGATAATTTTCAGCTGACCTGGATGTGAGTCAAAATAATAACTCAAGACTGGTGAAAATGTGAAATGAAAGAACTGGTGATGAATAACTATGCCTGTCAAATACTTAAGCTTAAATATTTGTTAAACTGATTGTAAAATTTAATGTGTATTTCAAAAATAATTTTAAAAAATTATGAAAATAGAAGAAACATGTAAATGTAATCTAAGTCTAAAATTCCAGATTCTAGCACTAAAATATGAGAGGAGTAAAAAACTTAAAATATGCTAAACTTTCGTCTGACTGTGGAAGGAGAAGAAGGGCTGAGAGAAGTTCTTCAGTAGATACTGGTCCATTTTTAAGTAGGGAAAAGTATACTCAAATCTTTGTAATTTTTGGTAAATTTGTGTAGAAATACTTGTTTACAGTCAGAAAATAAAGAGTAATAACATAATGTGTATATTCTTATGTGTTGATCTAACTTCGAAAAGGACTGTCATTTGTGCTTCGTTTTTATTGAAGGTTTAAAATATCCTTTCCTGTTAGAAATAATTATGAAAACAGTGATTTTGTTGTTAAATGTATTTTTTGGCATGAAAGAAAATGTAATCCTATATCCGTCTCCATTTCTGTTTTGACAAGTTTTGAGATCCACCAAATATGCCATTGTTGCCAGTCTTTCCCAAGATGTATGAATGGTTTTTAATGTCTCGTAAATATGAGTAAGATTTTATGAACTTGTACTACCTGAAATGAAATAGAATACTAATATTAGGATTTTCAAAAGTATGCTAAACTTAGATATAATTTAATTGTGAAATGTGAATCTACATTTCACTTTTGTTCATGTCTAAATGTGAACTATGACTTTAGACTTCATGTTTTGTTAAATTGTAAATTTAAATATTGATACTCAAGTTAGAAAATGGAAGAAATGAAAAGTATTGCGAATAAAATTCTGAAGACGCAGCTTTTCAAATTATGAAAGCAAAACTTGTTTGAAAAGGTGAATGGAAATAGCTAGTCATTTTATGTCAACTATATTCGTAGCACTATTTTTGTAACTGCCTTTTATATTATGCTTGAAAAGTAAAACTGTTCTTTAGTCTTAAATGGAAGAAACCACTTGGGCAAAAACAGTGGACTATACTATATAATATAGTTGAGATACCATTGAGTGTCAAACCTCTCCATCATGTAGGCATCTAGGAAAACAATTGTATTTAAACAGATTTTGTCCAGTTAATCATCTGTAATTTAGGGTTCTTAATTACAACTTGCTTTATGTTATGCTTGCCATTGGTTTGAACTTTAGTAAAAAAATATATTCTTGATGCAACTTTATGTCTTGGCTCTAATATATAGCTTGATACTTATAAAACTTACAAAGTGGCCCATTGCATAAAAATGTAAGAGCTTACCTGTAACCTTCAACTCTGATTGAAAACTCAGCTAAGGCAGAGTCCTAAATATTAAATGTAAACTCCCTGCTTATCACTCATTATTCATTATTTTATTTGGTATAATTAACAACAAATATATTTTCTTTTATTTTCAGTGGACAGAAGTTATGAAGAACTGCAATGGCTACTTAATATGATTCAGAATGACCCTGTACCCTATGTAAGGTTAGTTTATGTGCTATGATGCTATGATATTTTGTAAGTCCTATAATGAACTGAGTCATTTCAGATTAAGCATAAAATGCTTGTTTATGATTTTTGAAAATATGGAAATATCTTTTGCATTTATTCATGTCCTTTTTTAATTTGATTTTCAACATAAATTTTTTTGAGATGGAGTCTCATTCTGGCCCAGGCTGGAGTGCAGTGGCGTGATCTCGGCTCACTGCAACCTCCGCCTCCCGGGTTCAAGCGATTCTTCTGCTTTAGCCTCTCCGGTAGCTGGGATTACAGGCATGCACCACCACACCTGGCTAATTTTTGTATTTTTAATAGAGACGGAGTTTTGCCATGTTGGCCAGGCTGGTCTCGAACTCCTGGCCTCAAGTTATCCACCCCCTTGGGCCTCCCAAAGTGCTAGGATTACAGGTGTGAGCCACTGCACTCAGCTAAAAAAAAAAAATAAAATAATAAAATAAAATAATTATTAGCAGACCTTACTTGGCATTTAGAGTAATTTGGGTGACTTGGAAAGCAGCCAGACAGAAACTTCACTTTTCTTCTTCAAGCAAATTAAAAGTATAACAACTTAAAATGCAATAAAGAATAAACTCACATTTTGAAATATGTTATTTACCTATATTACTGATCGGCTCTTACAAATAGAGTATGAGGCCTGAAGGAGAGGAATTGTGTTTATATATAAAGATGAAAATATGGATATGAAATATCCATAAAGATTTATATCGCCATTTATATTACCTATCTGTAAATTGCATCCTGTAATTACATTTCACTTTTATTCTTAAAACCTTTCAGTAGTCTTATTTTACACAGTCTTAAATTTCAAAGCACAAGAGGATGTTAACAGAATCTACATCTTTTAGGTTTATAGACATTAAATTGCAGCCAAAAGGGGTTAAATTATTTACAATCTGGCAGTTTCACTTTTCTCCCATCTGTTTCTCAATTACAAATCCAATTTGATGTCTTACTACCATCAATTAAATGTAAAAATTTCCCCAATTCACCTTCTTTAAAGTTTTGCCAACCTCCATAAGAATTACAACCCAATTTCTTTCTCCCTCACTTATATCCAAGCATTGCAGTTACTCTTAGTAATTTCTCAAACTTGGTCCTAGAGCTGATGTTGATGCTTTCATTAAATGCTAGACTACTGCAGTAGGTTTCTTCTCCTTTCTTTTCTCTAGCCTTTGATGGTGTCTTCTACTCATAGCAGTGGATGTTTTCTTTTCCAAATTTTGTTTTCATTGCATTGCCCTATATTTTAGAGAACTCCATAATATGTTCAGGTAGCCTCTCATATGAGATAAAAACTCCCAGTAGTAGAGTTTAAATGTTACCCTCTAGTAGGATACTCTTCTCAACCTCAGCTTGTTTTAAGGAAAACTTTTTACAGTCTTTATATTTAAAATACTTCTGCACATTTCCATGTTTTACAAATATACTATAGTAATCACATATATGTTCATTTTATTATCTCGAATATAGACTTATTGGTCTATATATAGATTTTTTTGCTCTGTGTTAAGATTTTTATACTTACCAATCATTGTACATATATCTAAGCAGAGTGGAATGTTCATTTTAGAAAGTGGGATGGGAAAGATTGGTTAGGATTATGTGGAGTCAGGTTTTGGAAGATCTCATCACACAGTAAGGTGATTTTAGAAAGACCAAATCCACCAGAATTTTTTTAAATTACTCTCTTATCCAAACCCCAGAGTGTTTCAGTGAAAAAACAAGTAGTAAATATTCAGGATGTGACATGGTGTCTTTGGAAATTAAACTAAATAAACGCAAAGCAAGATTTAAGAGAGAAAGTGATAAAATAGGAAGGAGAAACTACAGATAATTTTTCAATGTTCATGGTGTCTCCTACTCATAACATCTGTCAGTAAATGGTCAGCGAAAATTTGATTTTTTTTTTTAATCTTTCAGGCATAAGATTCTCAACATGTTGACTAAGAACCCACCATTTACTAAGAACATGGAGTCTCCCTTATGCAATGAAGCCCTGGTAGATCAACTTTGGAAACTTATGAATTCTGGTGAGAGAGCAGTGATTTAAATTTTTTTTATTATTGTTATTAGAGTAGTTTGATTTTACAACAGGTTTTCAATTCAGTAGCATTTAGAACTAAAGGTAAAAGTTGAGATTTTTTTTTTTCTTTTAAGTAGACTATCACACCTTCACAGTGGTGGCTGTGATAACATTTATTAAGGATACTCACTTTACTCCATAGGGTGGTTGAGGAAACAAAAATATTTATATGAAAGTGTCAAATGGTTAAGGTGCTATAAACATCAGTCTGCAAAGTATTATTATTATTTCAGAAAGTTACAAAGGAGTGAAAAATGTCTTCTCACGTCTTTCCCTGACCATCTAGTGGCCTTTTCCAGAGGTAACCAATTTTTTGTGTATCCTTCCAGAAGCAGTCAGTGCATATAGAATAACATACAGACTGTATTTTTTCAAAGTACTTACTGTTATTGTTCTGTACTGTGGAGATCATGATATCTCATCACAGTTTTTATTTTTTAATTTATTTTTATTTTTTTGAGATAGAGTCTCTGTCGCCCAGGCTGGAGTGCAGTGGTGTAACCTCCACCTCCCAGGTTCAAGTGATTCTTCTGCCTCACCCTCCTAAGTAGCTGGGATTACAGGCATGCGCCACTATGCCTGACTACTTTTTGTATTTTTAGTAGAGACAGAGTTTTACTATGTTGGCCAGGCTGGTTTCAAACTCCTGACCTCAGGTGACCCACCCTCCTTGGCCTTCCAAAGTGGTGGGATTACAGGCGTGAGCCACTGCACCCAACCTTGTCACAGTTTTAATTTACATTACTTGAGTGAGGTCAAGAGCTAAGAAACAGTGCTTAGGAGTGCTAGCTCTGGAACCACTTTGCAAAGGGTTGAATTTATTTATTGTGTGATTTGTCTGAACTGTTGTCATTTGTAAAATGTAGGTGATAATGATACCTACTTCAAATCGAATTAAATTAGTATTTGTAAAACACAGTGTCTGGCTCATATTGAATACTCAAAAATGTTATACTAGTATAATGATAGTTATGCTTCTCATATATTTGAGCTATTTGTATTTCTATTTTGGCAGGTTATTCATATTCTTTGCCATTTTATTTAATTGAATTATTGATTCTTTTCTATTGATTTATAAATGTGTATATTTAAAGAAAAATTGCCTTATGTCTGTGATAGGTTGAAATTGTAATAATGGTTTTGGTTTAAAGATTCAATCAAAAGCTAGGCTGAAATGTGTTTTGCTTAAAGATAGCAAGAGTTGTTGCAGATAGATAGTGGGAGAGCAGTGGATATTTATGCAATTTTTTTTTTTTTTTTTTTTTGAGACAGTCTTGCTCTGTTGCCCAGGCTGGAGTGCAATGGCACGATCTCAGCTCGCTGCAGCCTCTGCCTCCCAAGTTCAGGCGATTGTCCTGCCTCAGCCTTCCGAGTTGCTGGGATTACAGGCGCCCACCACAGTGCCCAGCTAATTTCTGTATTTTTAGTAGAGACGGGATTTCACCATGTTGGCCAGGCTGGTCTCGAACTCCTGACCTTGTGATCCACCGCCTCAGCCTCCGGAAATGCTGGGATTACAGGCGTGAGCCACCATACCTGGCCTATCCAAATATTTAAAAGTTTTGAGTACGTCACTTTATTTGCTCTTTATAATATTGGAAAATAACTTGTCCTGCCTGTCTCATTAGTAGCTACTTCACTGACTCACAATTAAATACCAAATTTTAATTCTTTTATTTTATTACTTAGTTCATTAATATTGAGATGTTAAGTGGTTGTATAACTTCTGTTTTTCGGTTTCATAATAATAGTGCAATACCACCAAGTAAAGACACCATAGTAGATATTTATGTGAAATATAATAAAATTGAAAATAGGATGAACCTTGTCCTCAAGGTCTTTAGAAAACAACACATAAAACCAGTTTCTACTAAAATATTGCTTCTTTTTTTCCTAATGTTTTCTTTAATCTCTGAAAGAATAATTGCTGCTTTTTACATAATGTTTTATATTTGCTATCTTTGGCTACCTTAAAAGATATTATTATTTGTGCTATTTAGACCCAGGGTATTAACACGTAAGTTCAGGAACTTACAAAGGTTCATTCAGCAGTTCATATGTGGCAGTAACTCTGCTGTATTGAATATCTTCTTAACCAGAATACATAATTCCTTGATCATGATAAGTTACAAATTTAAAGAAAGCATAGTGAAATATGAAGAATTCTTTTATTATTTTCTAAAGAAGATGTTTTGGACAAAATAAATATGTGTTCAAGATTAATGAGACAATTTTTATAAAACATTTGAAGCTCATTGGAAGGTTTGATTATATGAATGCAAGTTCTGGCTGATGTTTAGTATTTAATTTTAATAGTGTGCAGTATAGTACAGTTCTGCTTTGGTTTAAAATTCTCTGCCAATATCTAAACCAGTGAGATCAGTGAGGCTATAGTCATAAACAGTTTATTACTCAGTTTTTCAGATTTATAAATGGAATAGTATGAACAATGGGAGTGGTATGAATAATTGGGAGGGTTAAAAAAATGTTTTTCTAGAACACTGGACAGTAGAGAGTGAAGATGGACAAGAGAGAATTGTCATTTCCTTTCCAAGTCTGAACCTTTGGGATAAATGAATGAATCTGATCTAAGAAATCCTTCTTTTATTTGATTAAAAAATCATTAATGGTAAAAGTAATATAATCATGTTACAGAGTTTATCTGAAAAAACTACAAAGAAAGGAAATATTACATAATTCTGTTACATCAACACTATTAAGATTTGGGTATATTTGGCCTTTAGGAAAAAATAATTGTGTGTGTGTGTTGTGTTACATAGTTATAGTTGAAATAAAAGTTTTAAAACAGCATTTTACCATGAGAATTTTTCACATTGCTATATTCTTAATGGTTATTGTTTTAAGAAATGGTAGTGAGGGTTCATCAATAACAAAAGGAACTAGAACATCATCTAGGTCCCCAAATCCAGTGGAACCCTGCCTGCTCCTCATTTTGGGGCTTCTGGGCTATCTAGTCACTTGAGATAAGCATTATCTGGGAAACAAAAACTGTGAACAATGCAGATGTAATTATATTCATTTATTTCTCTCTTTCTACAAAGTGGATTTGAGGTATATTGACTTCACCTAGTTACAAAATTTACTGAACCAATTTAAAATATATAGGAGAGAATATCATGGCTGTTCAGAAGGATCATCTTATCATGTGCTTTTGAAGAATTAGAGTTTGTTTTCTTATTCTGAAGAATCAGAAACTTCAACAAGAGAGAGAAATTGTGGTTGGGCTTACAGAAGCAGGATTTCAAAAATTGAAATCAATTTGAGAGTGAGACAGAATGATACTCATGACTTTTAAAAATTCATATGCCATTCAGTTAATACTAGTACTCATTTTAGAAATATTCTAAGGGAATTTGGAGCTGAGAGACTGGTACAGAAACTGAGGACTCTTGGTAGCTGAATCACTTTAGTGACCATACCCCAGAGGGAAGGCTGTCAGACTTAAACTTTTTGAGATCTCAGGGCTGCCTGGTTTCTGCGTGTTTCTTGGTGTGTAGTAACTCCACTTAGCCTTAAATTCTGGGAGGTACTCTAGTATCTTTCCAACAGTTTTTGCTTTGTAAATATATACACACACCGACCTATGTATGTGTATATTCACTCATACACATGTCAGATATCTTAACCCATTCTGTATGTAGTTTAATTTTTCATATACATGTTTATCTTCAGCATTTTGTTTTTAAAATTTTTAAAGCTTAAAAGTTTAAAGAATAATACAATGCATAATCATATACTTTCAGCTTGATTCACCAGTTAAAATTTTACCGTTTACTTTATCTCCTTTCCTTCTGTTTCTTTATATTATATTTATACCCTGTTTTTTTCTGAATCATTTGAAAATAAATGGCATCATGATCCTCTTCCCAATAGTATATACTCCTGAGAATAAGGTCATTGTACATATCCACAATATGATCATCAAACCCCACCCAGTATATAGCCCATATTCACAGTTCCCAAGTTGTTTCCAAAAATGCTCCTTGCAATTCCCATGACAGCTTTTAAATTAATGCTCCACAGAAATATAGTAAACATTTTTAAAGACGAGGATCTTTTACATTATATGGTCTTTGTCCATGGTTGCTTAAGATTCTTAAATAAATAGGTTTATGTTTAATTGAAAATATTTGCCAGGGGCAGTCATTTTTAAAGGTTTCACATATTAATTCACTAGTTTTTTCTTGAGCACTTTCTATTTGCCACTATGCTACGTTTTCTGTGTATTAACTAAGTATAATGGAAAGAGAGACATAGGAACAGATAAATTATAATATGAAGAGATAGTTGTTAAAGAGAACAAACTATTTGGGGAACCCAAAGAAAGGAGCCATGAACCCTGTCTGGAATACTAAAAAGTTCATGGAGAGGTAGTATTTGAGCTAGCTCTTAATGAATGGAAAGGAGTTTTCCAGCAGGATAAATACATTTTGAGGTGGTAGAATTATATATATAAAAGCCTCATGTTCTGAAGGAGTGTTGAGAAAATAGTATTATCTGGAAAGATAGATTAGAATCTAAATGTGAAGGGACTGGGGAGTTTAGGTTTTATGCTCTGGGCAATGAGGAACAGGTGTTGTTAGAACCAGGCTGACTTTGGTTAGCTGTGTGTGGTAGCTTTTTTCCACACAAAGAAATTATTTTCCTCTTCCAAAGGAATATGTATCAAAATTCAGAACATATATGATCCTGCCTTTATTAAGTAAGATACTGAATTACAGGCCAAAATAACAGTAATTTTAAAATACATTAAAAAATTAAAACCTAAGAATTGGAGATTTTTATTGGTGCTTCATATTTAATTTAAGACATAAATACTTTTGCTGGTCTTGCCTAATTGGGTGTTTTTTTAATATCTGAAGAAACAGATCTTCATTGAGGAGATAGTATCTTTGACTCTTTATCATTATGAAGGAAATTTTAACTGTTGCTTCCACATTGACCTTTAGTGTCTGGCATATTACTATAAGAATGACATGAAAACATGAATTGTTCAAGTCATTGAATGCTGTTTATTTACATCATAATTTTTAGTGTTTGGAAATTTACAGCTACACTCAAGGGGGTAGAATGAGGGACAACTTCTAATTCGGTTTGATAGGATTTGCTAGGTTTCAGAGTAAGAAAATAAACAGTTTTGATATTAACATCAAAAGGTTTCAAAGTTCTGTCCCACCATCTCTCTCTCCCTAATACCTTCCTTCTTAGGAATGGAAATGGTGGAAGAAAATTAAAACATATTGATTCATCTGCTTAGGAAATTATATATGTATACACACACACATAAATAGAAATGAATTTGCTGTTTTTTTAATTGTAAGATGGACAGAACAGTCAGGATAGTAATACCCAGTGGAAATTGTATTTCTGGCTTAACTGTGTACAAATTTCTAAGCTTCAGTCATCAATAAAGAGTGCTGGATTTATTCAGAAGTGTCCTGAAAACAGTGGCTTTCAAAGTGAGTTTTCTTCTTAGCAGCTTTTTTAGTTGATCAGTTGTTTGTTTGTTTGTTTTTGAGATGGAATCTCACTCTGTCATCCAGGCTGTTGTGCAGTGGTACGATCTCGGCTCACTGCAAGCTCCGCCTCCCGGGTTCACGCCATTCGCATGCCTCAGCCTCTGAGTAGCTGGGACTACAGGCACCCACCACCACGTCCAGCTAATTTTTGTATTTTTAGTAGAGACTGAGTTTCACTGTGTTAACCAGGGTGGTCTCGATCTCCTGACCTCGTGATCCTCCCGCCTCGGCCTAGTTGATCAATTTTAATAGCAGTTACCTCAGAAAATGAAGAGATGATTTTTCGGTAGGATCAGATTTACTATTTTGGTGGTGTTTGTCTCAAGGCACTTTCTGATTTGAATAGACAACATTAATACTGGGTTTCTTACTTCTTGAATGTTGTTGTTCTGATTCAGATAAACAGGGTTGGTCTCAGAGTATAACTGCTAATGAAGACAGGATGAATAGCAATTTTCCTGGGAGGAGAGACTAGTGACTGTTATTTTGTCGTATGTGATCATTCGTTGCCATAAGTGATGGGGAGAGGGGAGGTAGCTGGAAGATTAAAGATGGGTCTTCAGAATACTGTAACTGAAGGCAGAAATCAGAGGCTGTTTCAGGGCCTCTCTCTAATGGGATTGATTGACTTGGAATCATCGAATTTTAGACCTGATGAGGGGGTCTTAAAGATCATCTGAGTGAACTACTCTAATCATCTCAGTTATAGTCCAGACAGCTGACTTGCCCAAGGTCACAGAGCTAACAGGCAATTAATTAGAAGTGTTTTTCTCCCATTCTGTCTCTCAACTTAATTGAAATATACTAACGTGCTAACGTGACAACCATCTTAAGATTTTATTCCATGATTTTGAAATACAATGAAATTTTGGCTTTTATCTCTATTTTTTTGCTCTCTCTTGTAATTTTAACAAAAGTACTGCTATTCATTTTTTAGCTCCCTTGTAGTCCCCAATTTTAATATGTAAGTTCATTTTTAGGAGACAGAAAACACTATCAAGAACCTCCCTCAGGAACAAAACAGTGGTGTCCATTCCTTTGTCCAAATTAGAAGTCTAGCAAAACCAAAAACCCACATAGAAATAAAAAGTAACCAAAATCATATTGGAGGGCTTCAGTGCACTTAGCAGCCTTTACTGTGCTGCCTAATCATCCTTAAGCTGATGTTCCAAAACCAAATAAAAGCCCTAGCTCATCAAAATACACATACTCAATTTGTCTTTTAAAATTAACATATATATTTTTAAATGTTAAGGAATTCACAATTGAATGACTCATTTTGAGATCTTCGACAGCATATAAAAGTTCAGGCTGGTTTTTGCACACACATGATTAAGCAATATTGATCTTCAAGGTTTAATTTTCTTCCAAACAGCAAATATACTCTAAACTGTTCTATTTTTTTTTTTCTTTTAACTGATAAAATGGCTAAGATTCACTCCTTTTCTTGTTATACCCGTGGATAGAGAGATACAGCTGCTCTGGATTGCTTACTCCTGGCATTTCTTCCCTTCCCTCAGAGGGTTGAGACCGTCTAGCCTTTGCTAATAGAAGCCCCCAGGAATCTGATAACCTCCTCTCTGTGGAGCGTCTATATATGTAAAATGCTTTGAGGAGGAGAAATGAATGCCTACAAAATAATACTACCTCAAGCTGTTGAAGTGTCCACATATGCATATTCCAGGAAGAGAAAATGGGTTTCCAATGTAAAATTCTTGCTTTTACTGTGTCATGTTTTTTCCATTACTTGGTTCTCTGTAGCTCTTGCCTCTCTCTTGCTTCTGCCAGTGTTATATGTCACACAGCAGCAAAACTGAAAATGTCTCAAGTAGGAATGATGAGAGCTGTTTCACAACATTATAGCATGCACAGTGGCCTAGTACAATGCACTCTCTAGTATGAAAGTGAATTTACAATTTTTCCTGTTGCAGATTTGCATATAATTAATAGCTACCTGTTAGAGTAAATGTGATGAGAATTACTATTAGTTGATAATGTATTTACTTATACTAATATTTGTTGTTGACAACCACAAAGTTTAATATTTATGATATCCAAATTTTTTCCTTTTTGTTTCTCCTTTTTAAATGTGGTACTCTTTTGAAACAACAGTTCTTGGTAAAAATTAGGTATTTATAGGGCCTTCCTTCCCCCCTTCTGTCTCTCCCTTCCTTTCTTTCTTTATTTTTTGAGACAAGGTCTCACTCTGTTGCCCAGGTTTGAGTGCAGTGGTGCAATCTTGGCTCACTGCAGCCTCCGCCTCCTGGGTTTAAGCGATTCTCCTGCCTCCCCCACCCAGGTAGCTGGGATTACAGTCATGCGCCACCACACCCAGCTAATTTTTGTGTTTTTTAGTAGAGAGAGGGCTTCGCCATGTTGCCCAGGCTTGTTTTTAACTTCTGAGCTCAAGCGATCTGCCCACCTCGGCCTCCCAAGGTGCTGGGATTACAGGCATGAGCCGCCATGCCCGGCCGGGCTTATTTTTCTTCTCAAGAAGAATATCCACTTTTCTTCTTTTCACTTATTCTATACTCTTCAAGTCATTTAAAATTCTGACTGGAAACCATAGAGGTTGTGTAATCCTAGTTGACAAATTTCATCTTTTCAGTCTATTTGATGACAATATCTACTGGAGTGTTCTACTGGGGAGAAAAGGAAGGTGAAAAAACCCTGGTATCAATGTGCTGTGATCTGTCATTGCTATGGGGTAAGGTATGACTTGAGACCAAAACTCCTATTTTGGAGATGAAAAAACTGAGACTCAGAGAAATGGAAAGAACTTGCCTCTAGTGTCTGAACTAGGAGAAACCGAACTTCTACCCAGGCAGTTATTTTCTAGTCAAGCCCATGTCTACTGCCCGTTGTCATGCTTGTGGTTTGCTTATTTCTGTTATTTAAAAATCAGAAATAAGTTCTCACTACAGTAACACAAATATAAAGGTGTTTAGCAAAATATTTTCCTCCTCTTCAGTAAGTCCAATAGTAGTTGCATGGTTTCTTACTATATGTAAAACCTGAAAGTAGTAAGTTCTAGAGATCAGAAAATTTGTTTCCATGATAGGGAATGTAAAGGCTCATGGAGGCTGTCTTCCTAACAGGCTGTTAATGAAGAGAATCAGACAAGATGAACAGAGAATGAGTGAATGTGGGATAATTACTGAGGAGAGAGAATAAAAAGGAAGATTTAAGGCTACAAAAAATACGATTTTTGGGGCCGGGCGCGGTGGCTCAAGCCTGTAATCCCAGCACTTTGGGAGGCCGAGACGGGCGGATCACGAGGTCAGGAGATCGAGACCATCCTAGCTGACACGGTGAAACCCCGTCTCTACTTTAAAAATACAAAAAACTAGCCGGGCGAGGTGGCGGGCGCCTGTAGTCCCAGCTACTCGGGAGGCTGAGGCAGGAGAATGGCGTGAACCCGGGAGGCGGAGCTTGCAGTGAGCTGAGATCCGGCCACTGCACTCCAGCCTGGGCGGCAGAGCGAGACTCTGTCTCAACAACAACAAAAAAAGACAATTTTTGGAATGTTAGATTTTTGGTTCATGTCTAGTATTCATTTTGTAAGATGAAAGGTGTGATAAAGGTTTTTCCAGTTATAAAGTTCCTTTTGTTGTACAGGTTCTGGGACAGTTAAAATGTATGAATCAATGTGCATGTTGACTTAATTCTTTATTACGTACTTTTTAGGTACTTCACATGACTGGAGGTTACGGTGTGGTGCTGTGGACTTGTACTTCACACTTTTTGGCCTCAGTAGACCTTCCTGTTTACCCTTGCCAGAGCTTGGGTTGGTTCTTAATCTAAAGGAGAAAAAAGCTGTCTTGAATCCTACCATAATTCCAGAGGCAGTAGCCGGCAACCAAGAAGCTGCAAATAATCCAAGCAGTCACCCACAGCTAGTTGGATTTCAGAACCCTGTAAGAATCACATGTATTACAGAAGATGTAGTTTCATTATATAGAGCCATCTAGAGAAGAGAATCGTTTCCTGTGAACTAGTGAATTTTATAGCCACTAACACAGTTTATTGTGTCCTTTGAAAACATGCTGGCTGACATTTGATTAGCACTGTGCAAATTATAAAATGCTACTGGCAACTATAAAACTGCACATAACAAATGATGTGCTCCTGGTCCCTTTACTCCTATTGTGATAATCTAATGATTTTTTTTTATACTTGAACATAGAATTTCTTCTCTCAGTAGCAAAAGATAGAAATGAATATTTAACCTTTTTTTTTTTTTTTTTTTTTTTTGAGACAGAGTTCCATTCTTGTTCCCCAGGCTGGAGTGCAATGGCTCAATCTCAGCTCACTGCGATCTCTGCCTCCTGGGTTCAAGCAATTCTCCTGCCTTAGCCTCCTGAGTAGCTGGGATTACGGGTGATTGCCACCATGCCTGGCTAAGTTTTTGTATTTTTGGAAGAGACGGAGTTTCACCATGTTGTCCAGACTGGTCCCAAACACCTGACTTCAGGTGATCCACCCACCTTGGCCTCCCAAAGTGCTAGGATTACAGGCATGAGCCACCACACCCAGCTGAATATTTAACCTATTACATATTAACCCATCTTGTCCCATATGTGTTAATGGCAAGCCATGTGAAAACAGGGGCCTTGTCTTTTTAAAATTGTTGCTCTGTGTAATGCCTAGCACAGTTCTAAACATAAGATAAATGCCTGGCAAATGCTTGTTGAATGAAATAAAGAATGAATGAATGAATGACTAGGTAAATTAATAATCTGCTGATTTGGGAGGAGACTGTGTGTTACATTTTAAAACGTTTTTTATATATACACACAGACACACACACACACACAGAGATATATATATGTTTGTTTGCCTTCAGAGAAGCTTTTATTTCTGCCTCTGTATTATAAAATTACCATTTTGTAGAAAGACTTATAAGATACATATTAATCATTTTACTGTAATTTAAAGGAATTTTTCCTGAAATGTTTTTTTATTGATGACAAAATGTCTCCAATACTTCAAGCTTCATTTTTCACCAATATTTAGACCAGATTACTTGCCTGGCAATTCCCTACTGGTGTTTTGACACTTTAAATTGCAGATTCTCTCTATGCTAGTTAGTAATAGTTCATGTTAAATTTGCTTACTCACCTAAATTTTCTGAAGTATCATCATACTTATTGGTTGTCGATTTAAAATATGTCCTAGAGTTTGGGTTATGAAGAAGTAAGACAAATACTTACATAGAAAAAAAAAAGTCTCATTAAAGAGCTCTTTCAGATCTACATATTTATCAACCTGTGAAAATGGATATATTTATAATTCTTGCTCATATATGTTAATTAATCCACATTCACACTGCAGGTTAAGAGGAGAAAATGCATCAAAGGACATGTTCTTTGGGGAAAGCTCTGAAAGTTCACTTAAATACCTCCCTTCTCCCCCTAAAAAAGACCAACAGACAAGAAAAGATTACATTTATTTTAAGCCCATTGCTGATAATTTCTAGCCACTGGGCATGCTCTAATCTGCATGGTTGCTATAGCTATTAGTTTTCAGCTGTAATATGAGCTACTCGTTTTCAGAAATCTAATTTTCATCTTGAATATTGCCGCAGGAAGATGATCACCTTGCCAAGGAAGCATCATGTAATATATCAGCTCATCAGCAGGGAGTGAAGAGGAAGTCTGATACACCACTGGGGTTCCCACTAGAACCTGGTCAAATACTGGAGAAGAATGAGGATAGCAGTAAAGTCAAACTCAAAATCAGAGTAAGAAATACAGGTTAAACCTGTATTAACAGTGTAGGATATTCACCTTCTTGTAAATCTTTTTGAATACTTGCAGTGGTTTTTCCTTAGCAGGAACACATGCGACAGACTGCATTATAAAACTCAAATGTCCTTCTGAGACATTCGAACCAAGCATTTAACTTATATTATCGCATAATTCTTCTCTATTTGGGGGAGGAACTATGTGTGCACGTTTCACCACAACTCATCACTTTTTCCCACAAAATAGGAGTAGATTTTAGTTGCTATTACATTTCCAGTAATTTCTAATTGGAGGCTGGACCACAAAAATTTTCTTTCTCTTAATATCTTTGAAGAAAGAAACTACTTTTTACTTTAAGATTATATGGGGGTATATCCTATGGCCTCTCTGCTACTTTTCCTAAGAGCTAAGATCCAAACATAACGTGATGTAATGGTTCTTTTGTTCCTCTGTTTTATGTGTGTGTGTGTTTTAGTTTTCAAGTTCTCAAGATGAGGAGGAGATTGATATGGATACTGTTCATGATAGCCAGGCCTTCATTTCCCATCATTTAAACATGCTTGAAAGGCCGTCAACTCCGGGTAAGATTAGTATTCTGCAGTCATTGAGGAGATGGAGACATTGATTGATACCAGTTTTTTAATGTGTGTTACTTTATTTTCAAATGAACAAATATAAAGTTTAAAATTAGCCAGCTTAAAATATTAAATTGTATCAGGTTGTAACATAAATTAGCAAAATAACAAATAGAAAAAGTGCTTCTTTTGGCTGTTTTATTTTGGTCTTTTTTAAGTATTTGCTTGTATAAAATCCATCATTCAGATTCTTTCTAGTAGCTCTGATTTCTTTTTTGTGTGTGTATGTTGTAGACTTGACTTCATGTAACCATAGTTAGATTAATTTTTTTTAACTGCAGTTAATGCTGCTTGTAGCACCACTTTCTCTTTTTGCCTGCCTATCTCATATAGGATATTATGTCAGTCATTTTCATAGGTCATTCAAAAAGCATCATGTTTTCTTTTGAAAATACTACCTAAGGGCCGCGCATGGTGGCTCACGCCTGTAATCCCAGCACTTTGGGAGGCCGAGGCAGGTGGATCACGAGGTCAGGAGTTCAAGACCAGCCTGGCCCAGATGGTGAAACCCCGTCTCTACTAAAAATACAAAAAAATTAGCCGGGCGTGGTGGCACGTACCTGTAATCCCAGCTACTCCGGAGGCTGAGGCAGAGAATTGCTTAAACCTGGAGGAGCAGAGGTTGCAGTGAGCCAAAATCATGCTACTGCACTCCAGCCTGGGCAACAGAGCGAGACTCCATTGCAAAAAAAAAAAAAAATTCCTAAGACAACATAGAGAGTCAATATATTAAAATTTACCTTGTCATTTCCTTGTTGATAGGCATTAGGTTGTTTTTCATTTTTATATATTGTTGGTAATTCTGCACTTTATCTTTTTGTTAAATTATGTTTCTTGGATAAATTCCCCAAAATGTATTTTTAGTGAAAAGATTAATGTTAGCTATATTGTGAGATACATGTCTTTAGATTTTCATAGCTCTTGATACTTATTGCCATGTTTTTTGAGAGATTATACCAGTTCATATCATCAGCTTTTTCTAATTTTTAAGAAATAAAAGCCTTTGATTAAAGTTACGACATACAAATATCTGCGTACGTGCCACCCAAGTTAACATGTACACAATATATCATGCACGGATGTTTCCTATCTGCTTTATCCCTGGTCCTGTTCTGCCTTTCCACTACAAGTAACTACTATCTCACATTTTCTTTTTTTTTCTTTTTCCTTAATTTCATTCTGTTGCTTTTCTTTATAGTGTTCCACATAGGTATGTGATCCTGTATGTTTAGTTGCACTTGTTTTTTGAATTTTTTAAGAAATGGTATAACATGACTTGCTTTTTTTTACTCGGCATTATGTTTCTAAAATTCTTATTGGTATATAAATTGTAATTCATTAATTTTCTTTATGATCATTATCTGTCATAGCACTTGTCATCAGTGTAATAATTCGGAACTTTTAGAGTAACTGTAAAATAACACATGTTTACTGTTTTTGCTTTTGGGGTTGTTTTTTTTTTTTTTTTTTTTAAGATGGAGTCTCACTCTGTCGCCCAGGCTAGAGTGCAGTAGTGCCGTCTCTGCTGACTGCAGCCTTTGCCTTCCGGGTTCAAGTGATTCTCTTGCCTCAGCCTCCCAAGTAGCTGGGACTACAGGCGCGCACCACCATGCCCGGCTAATTTTTGTATTTTTAGTAGAGACGGGCTTTTGCCATGTTGGCCAGGCTGGACTCAAACTCCTGACCTCAAGTGATTCGCCTGCTTTGGCCTCCCGAATTGTGGGGATTATAGGCGTGAGCCACTGTGCCCTTCCAGGTTTACTTTTTAATGCATTTCTTCTATTATGGGTGTGACTGTTTGTCTCTTTTTTTCTGGGTAATGTTTCTATTTTTTTGTTTGGAAATCTTTTTCATTGCCCATGGTTGTTGTATTTTAGGATGTTTACATATGAATGAGATTTTTTTTCTCTTTCGTTTTTAACATGTTACATTTGTGCTAAAGACTTTATTACTCCTGTTGCTTTGCTTTTTATTTGGCTTTTTGTTTTAATTTTATTTATGAGACCTAAATTATTTTTTCATTATCTAGTAATCTAAGATGAGCTACTAGAATTTGAGAACTTGCTGCAGGTAGGACGTGAATCTAAGATACATTTGAAGACTGATAGGTCATGAATTCTTTGGGTTTTATAGTTGAAGCTTAACAGTTATTTTATCTATTCTGTCCATTTAAGTAGACAAGTAGAGAGATGCTAAGTGACTTGCCCTGGATGACATACCCAGGTAGTGGCCAACTAAGGGCTAAATCTTAGGACAAGTGAAGGAATGTGACAAGTGAAGGATTTAAGACATAAAGAGATAAAATATCTTACTCAGAATGTATTTCTGATTTTTTTGATAAGTTTGGAATCAAAACCTCAATCTCCAGATTCCACTACAATGCTGTTCACATTATGCAATTAGACCATTTTCTGTTTTAAATGTCTTCTATAGTCCCTAAACTATCTTGGATCTATTTGTTGAGTAAATTTTATAATGGTATTTGTTACCAAAATTTGGGGGGCTGGGCAAACTACTCTATACAGAGTTCCACATAAATAATAAAAAATATGAAATGGTTCCTGCCCCAGAATACAGGGTTTAATTTATATGTTCAGCAAGTCATTCAAGCTTATTGCCTCTCTTGAATGCTTATTCTACTCAGACTTAAGCTTACAAGAACCATGACAAAGGATTAAATTAAATGAGATTTTTAGTAGTTTTAAAATAGTTTTTTTTTTTCTTCTAAAGGCACAGAGTCGCACTCTGTGGCCCAGGCTAGATTACAGTGACATGATCATAGCTCACTCCAACCTCGAACTCCTGGGCTCAATACATCCTCCCACCTCAGCCTCCCAAGTAACTAGGACCACAGGTACATGCCACCATACCTGGCTGATTTTATTTATTTATTTATTTTCTGTAGTAGAGATGTGGTCTCACTGTGATGGCTAGGCTGGTCTTGAACTCCTGGCCTCAAGCGATCCTCCCTCCTCAGCCTCCCAAAGCATTGCCATTAAAGGTGTGAGCCACTCCACCCAGCTAGTATTCTTTCAACTGTTAGAATTTTACTGTGGATGAACTGTTTGTCTTTAAGGCTAGTTTATAAAAACCTGTCAGCCTTTTTTTTCTTTTGGGAAACAAAGAAATAAATCCCTCTTTTTTCTCATTTGGCATTTTAGGGCTCTCGAAATATCGGCCAGCTAGCTCCCGATCTGCTTTAATACCCCAGCACTCAACAGGCTGTGACAGCACACCCACCACAAAACCCCAGTGGAGTTTGGAACTTGCACGGAAGGGAACAGGTAAAAATAATTAATCAGAATTAATATTATTTTGTTGAAGAACAAATCTATAAATGTAATAGAGTTACTTCATCAACTTTAAAAAACCCTTTAAAATTACAGATCTTAGGATTTGGCTTTTTTTGTAATACATTGAGCTTATATTATCTAACTTTAAAGACTATTTTAAAATAGACTTTTCTTTTTCAAAAGTAATGTATTCCTATTATAGAAAACTTGGAAATAACAGAAAATTAAGTGAGAAAAAAAAATCCCCCATATGCCATTTAAAGATAATTTAAAAGATAATGCCATTTAATTATTATGAACATTTTGCTCTTTCTTTGCCATGCTTTTTCTAAGAATATTATGACAAATGTCAACTTCAATAGAAACCATTTAATTTGTACCTTTATAAAAAAAAAATAAAGGCATGAAATAAAAAATCAACCACTTATCCCCCACTCATATAATTGGTGATTCATTCATGAAGACTTGATGCTATATTCCCTTATATCATTTCACAGTAATTGGGCTTAAGTTTGTGGAATGTAATTTAATTCAGATGTGTTTGTTACCTATTCTGTTTCACATTGTTTTCTGCTTATTCTGTTTCATCACTTACAAAGAGAGGATTATAATCCAAATGAAGTGCAAACATTTGATGCAGATGAACTACCGTGAAACAAAGATTCAGTCCTCAAAATCTGAAGGAACAGGGAGTGAAAAAACAAGATACATAAACAAAATCATTTTTAAAGAATAGTTTTTCCAGAAGTAGACAGACTTTACAGTCTGTGAACTTCTGATTATATTCCAGTTGATGGATTTTGGTTATATAAATTATGTTTTTATCTAATATTTTAAAGAGTGCTGTTTATTGCTTTGAGGAACTTATGAATCAACTGTTATTAATAGGGGACTTCAAGTGTTGGAACCGAACTGTCGATTCCCTCCTGGGCAGGGGTCGCCGCGAAGGATCACTGACACGAGATTCACAGCAGAGAGTTATTTATTACTAGCGCGCTAGGGTCCCAAGCTCTAAGTTGGCCCTGGGACCCCGACTGCTTGTTACAGGCTGTTTATATAGGCAAACACAAGTTCAAACACAGCTTATGGCGCGAAATTCAAACAAAGCTTAAGGCGCAAAATGATTGGGTCTAGCTATGGCCTGAGCAAGGTGTCTTATGCTAATTGGTTAGAGCAGGACCTTATGAGGTTTTTTTTCCTGGAGTTGTTGATTCCGGGAACTTCGAGGCAGGGTGGGACCCCCGGAATTGGCAGGGTGGGACCCCATGAGGTTGGGTCCTTATCGAGGCAGGGTGGGGCCCTATCCAGAGCCACCTGGTGTTAATTTTTTTCTATATGAGGCCTAGTTTCTAAGTTTTATGAGGCCTAGTTTCACAAGCAAAAGCAGCACGTTAAACTGTTTTGATGTTGAGACCCCCCAGACTGTTGATTACTTACCGTTCTTTGTGTGTTCTGTGCATTTATTGGAATAGATTCACCCAAAATATGTTTCAGAAGGAAATCAGCTGGGGACTTTAGCCCTTACTTTAATGAGTGAATTTTGATATTTCTTGGCCCTTCCAGAATTTTTGTATTCTTTTGGTTTTGGTTTTGGTGTAATTTTGCTTTATTATCATTATGCTTATTGAAATTGTACTAGATGTAAAGAATTTTCTACATTTTTAAATATTATAAAGCTTAGAGAATTTCAAACTCCTTGACACAGTTTGAGGAGGATGCTTCTGCTTACCTTTAAAAGAAAAAATTCTCTCTGAATTTCCAAGAGTCTAATCAATTTCTGTTCCAAAAAGAGTCAGAATACGTTTGGTTTTTCTTAGCAGTGTGGCACATTAACCTATGTAGAAGCAAATCTGAACACTTTTTTTGTGCCCACCAGTGTGCCTTTTTTATCATTGTTCCTTATTGCTTTAAAAAATACATTTTCACTTTTTTTCAGGTCTTTCTTTATAGGCTTTTAGTTCTCATGACATCATATGGGAAGACTGGGGAGAAAGAAACACAGCCCTAATGGTGGGGAATAGGAATGCATTAACATTTTAATTTTGGCTGCTATTAGTGTAGGGTCCTTTCTTGGCATGAGGCAAAAATGTATACCAGTTAGATGGACTGATCTAGTAATCATAACTTTGAATATATTCTTTAATGTGACTATAATTTCCTTTAAATGTCCTTTTGCTATTCAGTACTCTGAGGCCACTGAGCAAGTCTTAAAATTCAACAGTGATACTATAAGAATGTAGAAAACCTTCATTTTACAAATAACAGTGTTTTGAAGGTTTATTTGTAAATATATTTATTTTAGAATTTTGAATGCAGTTTTTCTATAGTTTTTTCTTTTCTTTTTCTTTTTTTTTTTTGAGACAATCTTGCTCTATCACCTAGGCTGGAATGCAGCGATGCGATCTTGGCTCACTGCAACCTCTGCCTCCTGGGTTCAAGTGATTCTCATGCCTCAGCTTCCTGAGTAGCTGGGATTACAGGCGTGCATCACCACACCCGGCTAATTTTTTTTTTTTTTTTTAGTAGAGACAGGATTTCACTATATTGGCTAGGCTAGTCTCAAACCACTGGCCTCAAGTGATCACCAGCCTCAGCCTCCCAAAGTGCTAGGATCACAGGTGTGAGCCACCAGGCCTGGCAACATTGTTGTATTTGTTAAGTAACTTTCCCAAAATAGCTGGACAAAAACCTTACAACTCCTACCATACATCAAGAATACAAATATCAAACCTAGCCCTTGTGTGTATTGACGTTTCTGTGAGAAGATTCACTCAGAGCTCCAACTTTTGGCATACGGGAAGCACAACTTTAGCCTAACCCAAGTCAAGTCAAAATGACAGTGAAAAAGGAATTTCTTCTCTTCCTGCCTCCCAGCAGGAGCTGAAGATCTCTTACCATGGCAGCCGACTTTCTTGGGGTTGAGAGTTGCCGTTTCTTGGAGTTGAGAGTTGCGGGTTTAGGAGGGAGACAGCACTGGTGAGGGAAGCTGTGACCTCTTCAGTCTCTAGGGATTCTAGATTAGAGGTCACAAATGAGGTTTTTTGGCCCATATGCAGTTCATCAAGCTGAGGCATCTTCCTGTAAGTCTCACAAAAGTTTTTTAACTAGATAACTAAAAATAAAGAGGTTACACATAAAAATATGGATTTCCTTTTACTCTGATGGAAGACATTCGGGAAACAAAGAAAAAAGAAATTCTGGATTTATAGCTTTTCTTGAAAAAGAGTGAGAGGCCCTTTTAGTAAGGCATATTCATCTCTTATGCTGCACCCAGTAGTCTGTTTACTCATTTATGCTGTTCCTCAGGCAAAGGCTTTTGAGTTTCCAGCCTCTGCTTTTTATTTTATTTTAATTTAATTTAATTTAATTTTAATTTTATTTATTATTTGTGAGTTGAGATGAAGTCCTAAATGGCCCCCTTAGAGCCAAGGAGCCAGATGATAATTGAGAACTGGAATGTGTTACAGACCTTGTCTAGGAGGGATAGAAAAAGAATGTGGATTTAAAGAAGAGACAGAAACTGTTAAGTAGAGGACACGTTATGGTTTACTTTTTAACCTTGCTTCCCCAGTTTTCCCTTTCCTTGCATTTGATAGTAGAATATTTTAGGGCAGGATCATATGTGGGTATTAGATTAAGCCATTGGGATGAGAAGGGAGAAATGGCAAGAGTATTTTCCTTCATTACTTTATTATTTATTTTCCTTTTCCTGAGGTAAGGAAGGGGATACAGAGAAATGGCCATTATGGTTCCCATGGTTTTAGGGATGAACATACAATATTCTCTCCCTTTTCACCACAGCAGCTCCCTGTCTACTACTGCAGAGCCTGAGGTGACTGGACTGTCTGCCAGGTTGCTGTAGGGATTGCAGTGCTGGAGAGGAGAGGCCAGGCAAGGGGAACAAGGAGCAAGGGAATTCCCTAGTGGTTTTGTGGGAAGGAAGCGGAGAGTTTCTGCAGCTGCCTCGCTAGGGCTGCAGTATTATGTAATGCCTTCTTGCATAAGTCAGAAGAACACAATTCTGGTAAATTTTTTCATTTAAAAAAAAACACACACAACTTTTTTAAAGCTTGAGAGCTTGCCCTAGAGGTCTTTCTTTTGAAACTAATATGAAAAACAGACTTTGATTTTTTTATCCTTAAATTATAATGATATAATTCTACATTTTTTTACAGTGATCTAAACAATCTGAAGAACAGAACTTACACCTTTCCTAATGAAAACTGCAGGTTTTGTGTTAAATTTAAATGTATACCTAAGGTGAATGAATTTACTGGAATTAGCAGATTATTCACGGTTTCTTATCAGCACTTTCATCACATGGGCTGAAAAGCTTCCACATTAGACTTACATTAAGTACCTCTTTCTGTTTGTTTTACATTTGTTAACTCGACTGCAGCTAACCCTTATCCATGGTGCGTTTTATTTGGTCTCCAGGAAAGATTTTACATTAGTAGAACAATACAACTCTGAACATCTCTTTTGTTCTTTCCATATAACATGAAATAGGAAAAATTTTTTTATTGTGAACTAAATGTATCTCCTTTCTCTGATGTATTTGCTATTTAGAAGAGTTATGTGTATTTCACTTTAGTAAAAGGACTTTCATTAGCCTAAAGATGAGTGGTGCCTGTGGATGGACAAGTTAGCAGGCGTCTTGTAAACCCCTGAAAGGATATGTGAAATTATGTGTGTAAATGTTTGTATCAAGGGATGGTAATATATGTATTGTCTTGATAGAGTTCTATAGATGACTTCATTATGCTCCTGTGAAAGTAAACTTTTGTGTGTCCCAAATCTAATTATAAGGAAATTACACTTTCTTACCACCCTAGATTAGACCTGGTAAACATTATTTAGGAAAGATAGATAATAAGCAAAACATATATATGTACATATATAGAGAGAGTAAAAGAATATATAAACATATATTGTCTATATAGAGAGGGAATAAATAAAACATATTATATATACAATTGTATATATAATATATATACTTCATACAATTATAGTATATAGTATACAATTATAGTAAATAGTATAAATGAAAACTTAAGAGCTAAAGGTTGTTGGTGATGATAGGGTAGCACAGATCATTTGTTCTCCTGTTACTGCCAATTAATATATTTGTATATGTGTCTTTTCACATATGCATGAGCATATTAACGGGATTAAATTTCTAGAAAACTTTCTAAAGGAATATAAGCATGTAACACTTTCATGGTATTGCCAGATTGCTTTAATTTCTCCTTTAAAAAAAAGCTTTGGGCCAGGCACAGTGGCTCATGCCTGTAATTCCCGCACTTTGGGAGGCCAAGGTAGGTGGATCATTTGAGGTCAGGAGTTCAAGACCAGCCTGACCAACATGGTGAAATCCCGCTTCTACTAAAAATACAAAAATTAGCCGGGCGTGGTGGTACGCACCTGTAATCCCAGCTACTCGGGAGGCTGAGGCAGGAGAATCTCTGGGAGGCGGAGGTTGCAGTGAGCTGAAAGCACGCCACTGCACTCCAGCCTGGGCGACAGAGCGAGACTCTGTCTCCAAAAAAAAGAAAGGAAAGAAAAAGAAAAAAGCTTTATTATAGAGAACTGTAAAGTAGTCAGACAAGTATAATGAGGCCCCTGTATGTATTACTCAGCTTCAACAATAATTGGTTCATGGTCAGTCTTATTTAATCTTACCCATTTCTACCCTTCTGAATATTTTGAAGTGAATCCCAAATATCATATAATTTTATTCATAAATTATTTAGTATGTATCTCTAAAAGGTAGCACTTTAAAAAGTCATAACCACAGTAATGTTATACCTAAAAAAAGTACTAATTCTTTTATGTCATTAAATATCCAGTCACTGTTTAAATTTCAGTTGACTCTAAATACCATTATTTATTTTTATTTTTTACAATTTATTTGTTTAAATCAGTGTCCACATAAGGTCCACATTCCAGTTGGCTGATACAGCCTTTGTATCTTTTTTAATCTAACATTTCTAGTTCATACCTTTTTTCTTTTCCTCCCTTACAATGTATTTGTTAAAGAAGCCAGAGTTTTGTTCTGTACTTTTTATTCTAATGTTTCCAACTCATACCTCTTTTCTTTTCCTCTCTTGCCATGTATTTGTTAAAGAAACTAGGTTTTGTTCTGTACTTTTCAAGTCTGTATTTTATTAATTTTATACCCATGATATAATTAGCATGTTAAGTTCTCTAGTTTCTGTCAATTTGTAGTTGTATCTAGAATTCTTATTGGATTCAGGTTTATAAAGGGTGTGTGTTCTTTAGTCTGGAAGCATACAATGTCTGGTTGACTCTTTGAGGTTAACCACTATAGATGTTCAACCTAGATTCCTTAATTCATTAAGTTGCAAGATAGTGATATTTCAATTTATACTTTCATTTTTATTTATAAGCTGGATTGCTTCTGTAAAGCTAAATTTCTCCTCGTTTACTATTACCCAGTGGTATAAGTCTATAGGAAAACAAAGCTTAATTATTCTATGTATTTAATAATTTTCAAAATAATGAGTTATTGACTAGCAATCTCCAATGCTGATCAGTCATTTTCAGTCTGTCACAATTATTGTCCTTATCATATTCAGTTTGTTCCATCTTTGGACTGAATTCATTTGATAAGACTTTAACTTCTTTGCAGTTACACCCTGTGTTTCAAGCTCATCTTGTAAATATTCTGCCATAGACCTGAGATTAGCCATTTGTCCTAGGAGCCCTGGTTTCTAACTCCTTTGTCCTTGGTGCTAACTAATCCATTGTCTTCTTAGTAGACTTCATGTATCTCAAGAAAAATGCAAGATTTATTACCAATATTTCTTTGATGCAAAGTGTAAGGCCACTGTCTAGACAAAAAAATTGGATTCACTTTTGAAGTGGTTTTAAGTATTCTTTGGAAAGATTATACCTACAAATGCTCATTTGCCCATTAGGCAACTGAGAAGTACAGGTTCCAACATAATGATTGGCTTTCTGCAATCCAAGTAGTTTGGTAGGTATTTAGGATTAAATGGTAAAACTTCTCTCTTCTCTGAAATTCAGAAGAGAACCTCAAGCTCCCAAGAGTGCAGACAGCCAACGAGAAAGCTGCAAAGTCTGTTGATATAGAATGATTAAATAATGAGATGGAAGCTAAAGGAATTTGTTCACGAGACTTTAAAGCTTCTTATTACTTCTTATCACCCACCTGTGTATTCTGTTAGGTGTTGGCCTATTTTCCCATATTTATAGAATCAGGAACATATTCATGCAATTTATGTATTAAAATCTGAATTAAAATATGGTAGCATATATGGCTGAAACTAAATCAGATAATCCTCAATATTTTTGTTCTTTTAAAGAATATCTGGGTGCCAATTATTACAGAAGATATAGTTCCCCAAACTTGCCTCTATATATAAATAAGATATTTAGCTTTTACTTTAGTATTAGTTTTGGCTTTATTACAAAGATCATTAGTATAAGAAATAGAATTTGAGGATACTAAAATGTGAATAATCTGTGAGAACAGAAACTTTAATTTGTTCACATGTTCTAAAATATTAGAGCAGTGCCTAACACAGAGGAAGTACAGGAGTCAAATACCACTTGAATGGATGAGCTATAATAGTTTTTGTGCATTATTCTTCTCTCCTCAAAATCAGTGACCTTCAGGTTGTATTTAGTTGGACTAAGCTCACTTGACATTTAAAAAGAAACACAACTGTATAATTCTGTTATATTAATTAATTCATTCATTTAACAAGCTTTGTTAAGGGGGCGTGCTAGGGGATGATAGAAACTGTGCTATATGTTGGGACACAAAGATGAAAAAGACAGACTTCCTGTCCTCAAGAGGCTATCAGTTTAATGGAAGAGACTCAAAGACAACAGAAATACAGCAGTCCATGTTTGTGTAGATGGACACTGTAGCATCGTGGTTAAGATTAAGACCCTGGAGTCAGGCTCTTCAGATTTGTAGCTCAGACCCGCCAGTACCACCTTGGGCAAATTACTTAAATCTCTCTTTGACTTAATTCCCTTATCTGTATTATGCTGTGGAAACATGAAGGAACCAGTTCCTTTGGGAAATTTGAAGAAAACCTTTCAAAGAAACATTTGAGTTAGGTTTTAAATTATTGAAGAGACTAAAATGTTCTTTGTTTCGTTATCTCTTCCTTTAGGTTGCAGCTTAACCATTACTTTCCTGGAGAACTTTGCCTCTCTGATCCCCCCTTCCCCCAACTAATTTAAGTCTCCTATTGTGCTCCTGTTTCACTTTATGTTTTGCCTTTTTATTTACTCAGGTTCACTTACTCAATTTATTTCTTATTTGCTAGTCTGCTATCTCCTAGGAGGGAGGAGGGCTGATATCTGTCTAGTTTATCCATATTTTCCCCAGTTCCAATTAGTTTCTGATGTTTGTTAAATGAGTATATCAGTTAAACAAAGAATAAGGAAAGAAGGACATCCGAAGCATAGGGAATAGCATTTAGAAATACACAGTGTTATGAAAGGTTTAGCCTAGAGTAGTATATAGAAAGGAAGAATGGGAGGCTGGAAAGGTAACTTCAGGACAGATTATGAACTGTCAATAAGTAAAATTAGTACTGCAATGTAATTTTTAGAAAGCTTCTATGGTGATATCTGTTTGGGTGAAAACCATGATTTGGGGACAGGTTTGGATCAAAATTAGTGCTGAGAAATTTACTTTTTAAAAAAAAGAAACTACATTGAAATCTATTTTAGTGAAAAGTCTTTTTTTTTTTAAAGTTAGTTTGGATTAATATATATAATATATATTTTCAGAAATTCCTGCACTGAAGTCCAAGGAGTTTGTCTTTTGTCCTGTCAGTATAACCAACTGGGTTTTTAAGCAGATAAAAAGCAGCTTTGTTTAGGAAGACCATGATGCAGCAGGGTTTCCCAGCCTGGACACTGTTGACATTTTAGGCATAATTCTTTGTTGGAGGTATAGGGGTGTGTTGTGCATTTTAAGATGTTTGCCAGCATTCTGGCCTCTACTCGTAGGATGTCAGTAACAAAATATCTCTGAACATTGCCAATTGCCAATTTTGTCCCTTTGGGGGCAGAATCACCCCTGGTGATCTGAGAACCACTGCTGTGAACTACATATACATTAGACACTTAACCCATAAGATACTTCACGCAGAGAAACCTTAGTGACTAGGAGGAGACTAGTACCAAGTACCTATAATACTAGTACCCATAACCCCGATGAGGTGAGGTGGTCTGAATTAATACAGTTGCAGACTGGATTAGGATGGGGGGTGGATTTAAGAGATACTTATGAGAATCAACAAGATTTGGTAACCAGGTAGCTCTGGAAGGGAGGGAATCTGAGATGAATCTTGGGCTTAAGTTGGCTGCATATAAAGCAATGCCATTAACCTATAGTAATAGAGATTTGTTTCTCAGAGTATGGCCCAAGGATTATAGGCCTGTGGGTCTGGAGGAAAAAGCAAATCTGTACACTAGAGTTGGAGAACTACTATGATAGATTCCTAGACTGATAGAATGTTAAAACTGTAGAGAACCTTTGAGGACATTTGATCTAGATTTTTAGATGATAAACTAGGCCCAGAGAGATGAAGTATAGCTAAAGGCTAACAGGACAACCTAGTCTAGAGTATGGGCCTGCTAATTCTGTTTCTTTCTTTGTAGTGACACTACTCTCATCTGTGTAGAGAGACAGATGTTCCCTTTATAGACTCCCCACCTTTTCTGGGTTTCTTAAGCTGTGTGTTCTGAATCTTCTTAGAGTTCATGTTGTCTATCCCTAGAAATTGTCTTAAGGAGCTATACAAATGTTTGATTTTCACTGAGATACCATTATCAGTAGCTAGAATATCATGTTTATGTGTATATCAGTTGTTCTCCAGATGGCACAAAGAAAATAGAGTCATCCCTTGCTATACACAGGGGGATTAGTTCCAAGACCCCTCCCCGGTGTACGAAAATCCATGCATACTCAAGCCCTGCAGTCGGCCCATATGAGAAACCAGCTTTTCTATCTCTACGCAGGTTTGCATCCTTCAAATCTGTATTTTCAATCTGCGTTTGGTTAAAACCAAAAAAAGTCCACATATAAATGGGCTCATGCAGTTCAAACCCATGTTGATCAAGGGTCAACTATATTGTCATCTCCCCCTCCCCAATACCTTAGAGCAGAAATGTAGTTGAGTGAGTTATGTTTTCATTGACCAGTGTTGGTCGTTTGTTGTTTGTTTATTAAGATGGAATCTCACTCTATCACCCAGGCTGGAGTGCAGTGGCATGATCTCAGCTCACTGCAACCTTGGCCTCCCAGGTTCAAGTGATTCTCCTACCTCAGCCTCTCGAGTACCTGGGATTACAGGCGCCCGCCACCATTCCTGGCTAATTTTTGTATTTTTGGTAAAGATGGAATTTCACCACATTGGCCAGGCTGGTTTTGAACTCCTGACCTCAAGTGATCCACCCGCCTTGGCCTCCCAAAGTACCGGGATTACAGGAGTGAGCCACTGCGCCCAGCCCCAGTGTGAGTCTTAACTTATAACACCATGTGTAATATTGTTTTTTCATAATACTTAGAAAATATTAATTTTTAAAAGATTATTTGGTAACACACTGGTATATGGCTGAATCGGTAGACTATAAGGGACTATATATTCAACTTCCTGGCCACAATGCTGAAAACTGTGTGTAACTAATTACATGTCTTATTTAGATACTTCTCTCATTCCTAATAGAAGTGATAAAAATTTAGGAATCCCTCTTTACATACTGTCATCACCTTCCTCCTTCTTTATTCTGGCTTTCCCTATTATCAACAGGAATTCATTTGGGTATTTTTAATCTTGAAGGTAAAGAACAATCACCTTTGGAGATGGGTATGCATCCAGTGGCAAGCGCTCCACTCTCAGTCTTTACTAAGGAATCTACAGCCTCCAAACACAGTGACCACCATCACCATCATCACCATGAGCACAAGAAAAAGAAGAAGAAGCACAAACATAAGCACAAACACAAGCATAAGCATGACAGTAAAGAAAAGGACAAGGAGCCTTTCACTTTCTCCAGCCCTGCCAGTGGCAGGTCTATTCGTTCTCCTTCCCTTTCAGACTGAGAAGGGGACAAAGAGACCTTTCCTTCCATGTCCAGAAGAATGTATGTAACTAAAGCTTTGTCCTCTCTGATGAATGATAAAAGGGAGGGGGGAAAGGATTTGCCTCTCCTACAGAAATTCTGAATTCATTTAAGTACTAAGCATTTGATTTACATTATTTATACAGTTGGGATCTAATTAGGAAAATGTGTTTTGTAGTTCTGGATAGACTATTTCTTCCGCTGTTTCCTCCTCAAAACATACACACAGAGCAAACTCCTTTTCATAAAAGCCCTCATATCCACTGGCAGTCCCCATTCGCATCATGCTCTCCATGTGTACTGCCAGAGTCAATTATGTTTGAAAGCCTTTGGTGGATGTTATGGGGCAAAGTATGATTTACACAGAAGCAACTGCCAAATCCGTGGTACAACCACTATCTCCAGTGAAATATTGTATAACACCATTTGGAACTACTGAAAAGACAAGGCTTTTCTACAGGGCTCTTCCTTATTGCACCATTTTTGTATTAACCATAGAAACTAAGCATCAGAATTTATGTACAAAGAATATGTTATTTTTCCTTTTGCTCTGAAATACTGAGATTTGGGGAAGCAATTCTTTTTTAAAAAAATTTTGAATAACTATCTTTTGATAACACATTCGGCGGTTATGATGTTGGAATTTAGCAGAACTATCAAATCCAAAATTGTTTTCAAATCAAGATGTTTAAATTATAAGTTGTTTTGTTTTCCAGTAAGTATGAATGAAAATATTCATATGTAAAATATGTTTTGCTAAATTTGGACAATTTACACACCCAACATTTACTTTTTCCAAAATTATTTCTGTGGGACACAAAGTATACCTTTAAAAAGGTGACCTTATATATTGTTTATTAACATAGAAATAGACAATTTGGCTCTCATACCATAAGCATTTTAAAACACATATGAAACGTTTTGATTTCATTGTATGGTGGTGTGTTTTTATTTTTATTTCTGAATTTTCCATATGCTTTAATACTTGTTTAAGAATATTTTTATATCTGTTCCATTTTTATCATTTCCCTTATCGTTAGAAAGTTTGACAAAAATACTTGAATATTGGTTCTCTAAATATACTTTTAGTTGTGTTTAACTTGTTTAATAAATAACTTTTTAAGTTGATCATTCTGTCTTTGTAGCTTTTTATATCTTGTGTTACCTTCTTGTGTGTGTATATGTAATAAACCTCTCCACATACTTTGCAGAGAGCTTTGTGAATAGGTGGGATTTTTAGCTGGCCTCACTAGGAGGAATGATTTCAGTAGGCGGAGATGGAGTAAAGTTCTCTCAGCAGAAGAAACAGTATCTTCAATGGTATGTAGCAAAGCATGGGTGTGTTCAGGAATTAGAAGGCTGTGCGGTTGGCCTGGAGTTTAAGTGCAAAGGGAATATGATCAGATATTGAAGCGCCTAAATGACAGTTATTTAAAGTTTCAATTAATTGAATGTTGTCCAGCTGAAATTATTTTTGGAAAATAGGATATTTTAGAGTGTATAGTGATACCATGTATAGAATTCCCAACTTTGAAAATTCTAAGCACACATTTCAAAATAATTACTTGTGTTATAGGAAGACATTGATAAATAATAGCTACCTATTATAATTCAAGCACCTCTTGTATGCTAGGCATTGTACCAGGAAGTTTGTGTTATGTATATTATTTCTAAATCAGATGTTTATATTAGATGTTTCTTCCAAGGAACATTTTTTATGGTGAAGTCTCGATTATTTAAGCTTTTAGTTGGGAGCAGACAATGCAAAGGTATTTTATTCACATTTTTGAAATAGATAATTAAACACAATGCAGTTTCAATCTAAGTCTCCAGTCTCTTTTCCCAGAGGCAGTACTTTTTGACAGTATTATATATATCTTTCCAGCACTCGTCTATATATATATTTCCATATATTTTTACAGTATGTACAGATTTTTTAAAACAAGCAGTAGCATATAATACAGACTTGCAGAAATTGTTTTAATTATGCTTTATCTTTTATGGCTTTTGCATATTATTGCATAGTTACAAAGAACTTCCTTATTTTATGATTATATAATTCTTTCACTTTTTTTAAATGTTCTTAAAATTTTATGTTTCAGGTTTACATTCTTCATCCAACTTGAATCCATCTGCAATTTATTTTAATAAAAAAAGAGGGGCTCAACTTTTTTTTCCTTCTATTTAATTTTTTCTTTTTTCTTTCTTTCTTTTTTTTTTTGTTTTGATAGGGACAGAGTCTCACCATGTTGTGCAGGCTGGTCTTGAACTTCTGGCCACGGGCCATCCTCCCACCTCAACCTCCCAAAGCATTGGGATTACAGGCATGAACCACCACACCCAGCCTTGCCTCAACATATTTTTTAAGTTCCCTTTTAATTTCTTCATTGACTCATTGGTGGTTCATGCATTCAAGAGCATGTTGTTTAATTTCCATATACTTATGAATTTTCTGAAGTTCTCGTTTTGACTTCTAGTTTCGTAATTGTGGTCAGAAAAATATGATTTCAAGTAGGATTTTCAGAATTTTGAAATGGACTGAAATGTAATTGAATTGACAGAAATCAAGAAGATTTCAGTCTTCTTAAATTCACTGAAGCTTGTTTTGTGCCCCAGCATGTTAGATTCTGGAGAATGGTTCATATGTGCTCCAGAAGAATGTGTACTCTATTGCTGTTGGATTGAATGTTTTGCTTAAGTCTGTTAGGTACATTTGGTCTAAAGTGTTAAAGTTCAGTGTTTCCTTGTTAATATGTCTGAATGATCTGTCCATTGTTGAAAGTGGGGTATTGAAGCCTCCTTCAGTATCTCCTGCAATACTATATTACAGTCTATCTCTCCTTCAGATCCTTTATTAAGATGCTTTGATGTTGAGTGCATATATATTTACAATTGTTATACCCTCTGAATGAATTGGCCCTTTTGTCATTTTGTCCTTTGCCTCTTTTTTATAGTTTTTGGCTTAAATTCTATTTTGTCTGATACAATTTTTAATGTCACCCTGATACGTATACTATTTGGACTATTTTTATCATCAAAGTATGGTTTCCTTTACAATTATATATTATTCTAAAAATTTTATTACTACTTAAAAATCAGGGCTTAAAAGTATTTTTACTGTCCCGGGCACAGTGGCTTACGCCTGTAATCCCAGCACTTTGGGAGGCCGAGGAGGGCAGATCACAGGGTCAGGAGTTTGAGACCAGCCTGACCAACATGGTGAAACCCCGTCTCTACTAAAAATACAAAAATTAGCTGGCATGGTGGCACGCGCCTGTAATCTCAGCTACTCAGGAGGCTGAGGCACGAAAATTGCTTGAACCCGGGAGGCAGAGGTTACAGTGAGCTGAGATTGTGCCACTGCGCTCTGGCCTGGGCGACAGAGTGAGACTCCATCTCAAAATATATATATATATATATGTGTGTGTGTATATATATATATATTTACTGTAGTAAAATGACACGTAATTAATGAGACCTCCTTTGTTTATCATACTAGAATATTGTGGCTTTATAAAATTTCTGAGCAACTGCTGTTCCATATACAAATTTTTAAACTTATTACCTGTGTAACTTAACCACAGTAATTGAAGGTCAGTCCACTCAGCATTGTTTCTTTCTGAAACAAACTCGCTTTATTTGGTTTAGCCCAGTAATCTCTAAACATTTTTGCTTTTTTATTCCATTCATTTTCTTTAAAAAATGAATGTACATATCTAATGCATGTATATTTATTATATGTAAATATATATGTATTAATATAGTATGTTCATTATAAAGTATATGTAAAGCTGAGCATGGTGGCTCATGCCTGTAATTCCAGCACCTTGGGAGGCTGAGGTGGGAGGACGGCTGATGCCAGGAGTTCAATATCAGCCTGGGCAACATAGCAAGACCCCATTTCTACAAAAAATGAAAATGAAGACAACCAGGCACGGTGGCATGAGCCTATAGTCTCAGCTACTCAGGAGATTGAGGTGGGAGGTTCGCTTGTGCCCAGAAGTTTGAGGTTGTAGTGAGCTATGATCATGCCAGTGCATTCCATTCTGGGCGATAGCACAAGACCCAGTCTTAAAATTTTTATTTTTTTCTTGAGACAAAGTCTCACTCTGTTGCTCAGGATGGAGTGCAGTGGTATGATCTCAGCTCACTGCATCCTCTACTTCCCAGAGTTAAGCAATTCTCGTACGTCCGCCTCCCGAGTAGCTGAGACTACAGGCATGCACCACTATGCCAAACTAATTTTTGTATTTATAGTAGAGACAGGGTTTCACCATGTTGTCCAGGCTGGTCTCAAAACTCCTGACCTCAGGTGATCCTCTCACCTCAGCCTCCCAAAGTGCTGGGATTATAGGTGTGAGCCACTGGGCCCGGCCAAAAAAAAAAAAAAATTATATTTTTCATTTTCATGTGTTTACTTTTGAGGCAGGGTCTTCCTTTGTCACCCAGACTGAAGTGCAGTAGCACAATCACAGCTCACTGCAGCCTCAACCTCCTGGGCTCAAGCAATCCTCCCGCCTCTGCAACCCAAGTAGCTGGGACTATAGGCACCCACCATCACACCTGGCTAATTTGTATTTTTTTGTAGAGATGGGATTTTGCCATGTTGTCTATGGTCTCGAACTCCAGAGCTGGTCTTGAACTCCTGAGCTCAAGCAATCCACCCGCCTCAGCCTCCCAGGGTGCTGGGATTACAGGTGTGAGCCACAATGCCCAGTGAAATTATAATTAAAAAAAAAAAAAAAAGAAGAAAGTGTCACGATAGGATAAAGATGAAGTATTAGGTTGGTGCAAACGTAATTGTGGTTTTTGCATTACTTTCAATGGCAAAAACCACAAATATGTTTGCACCAACCTAATAAATTATTTGTTAATGTCCTGCAGTTTGTGATAGCTTCATACTAAGTACTGAATTTATGAAGCCCCAATGTAAACTTAGTTCAAGGTTCATTAGTAACAAAAGTTTGTCAATTCATAATTCAAATTATTTTAATTTTTTTTGCTTTTTTTCCTCAAATCTGACTATGAGATTAAAAACTTACCATTTATCTTACAATATTTAAGTACTTTTTATGCCTTAACTATTTAATTTTAGGCCAGGCGCGGTGTCTCACACCTATAATCCCAGCACTTTGGGAGGCTGAGGCGGGCAATCACCTAAGGTCAAGAGTTTGAGACCAGCCTGGCCAACATGGAGAAACCCCATCTCTACTAAAAATACAAAATTAGCCAGGCATGGTGGCGTGCGCCTGTAATCCCAGCTTCTCAGGAGGCTGAGGCAGGAGAATCGCTTGAACCTGGGAGGCAGAGGTTGCAGTGAGCCGAGATCGTGCTGCTGCACTCCAGCCTGGGCAACAAGAGCGAAACTCTGTCTTAAAAAAAAAATAATAATAATTTTAGCAACAGCCATATGAGATAGGTATTATGATTATGATAAAGACTTTGAGGCATGGGAAAGTTAAGCCAAAGGTCACAGAGTTTGTATGTGATCGCATTTGGATTCAAACCCAAGGGCCTGGCTCTATTTGTGTTTCCTAGATATGTGCTGCCCAATGTGGTAGCCACTAGCCTATGTGGCTATTTAAATAATTATATTTTTAAAATAAAACTTTAGTCCACTTAGCTATATTTCAAGTGTTCAGAAACAAGATAAACCTAGTGACTATCATGTGGATAGTGCCAATCTAGAACATTTCCAGCATCACAGTAAGTTCTATTGAGTGAAACAATTGGTTACCATGTTTTATCTTTTAATGTAGCTTTGGAAGAGCTCATCCTATGAGATGAGCGTTAGTTTAACTTTTTTCAGTTATTTGTCCATGCGTGCATGATTGTTATTATTTTCAATCCACTGTTTGTAGGAATCTTTGAAGGACAGTTGTCTATTTTGTAGTGTTTAATTAAAACAGATGATACGGGCCAGATGTGGTGGCTCACGCCTGTAATCCCAACACTGTGGGAGGCTGAGGCGGGCAGATCACTTGAGGTCAGGAGAGACCAGCCTGGCCAACATGGCAAAACTCATCTCTACTAAAAATTCAGAAATTAGCTGGGCATGGTGGCATGCACCTGTAGTCCCAGCTACTTGGGAGGCCGAGGCAGGAGAATCACTTGAACCTGGGAGGTGGAGGTTGCAAGTGAGCCAAGATCACACCACTGCACTCCAGCCTGGGTGACAGAGTGAGACTCTCTCAAAAAAAAGAAAGAAAACTAGATGATAGGCCAAGTGCAGTGGCTCATGCCTGTAATCCCAGCACTTTCCAAGGCCAACGCAGGATTGCTTGAGTCCAGGAGTTCAAGAGCAGTCTGGGCAACGTAGAGACTATTTGTCTCTACAAAAAGTTTTTTTAAAAAATTAGCCAAGCATGGCCGGGCACGGTGGCTCACGCCTGTAACACTTTGAGAGGCTGAGGCAGGCGGATTACCTGAGGTCAGGAGTTCGAGACCAACCTGGCCAACATGGTGAAACCCCATCTCTACTAAAAAGAAAAAAAAGAAAAAAATTAGCTGGGCGTGGTGGCACATGCCTGTAATCCCAGCTACTCAGGAGGCTGAGGCAGGAGAATCACTTGAACCCAGGAGGCAGAGGTCGCAGTGAGCCAAGATTGGGCCACCGCACTCCAGCCTGGGTAACAGAGCAAGACTCAGTCTCAAAGAAAACAAAAATTAGCCAAGCGTGATGGCACATGGCTGTGGTTCCAGCTACTCGGGAGACTGAGGTGGAAGGATTGCTTGAACCTAGGAGATCAAGTCTGTAGAGAGCTATGATCATGCCACAGAACTTTAATTAATTCATTAATTAAATATAAATATTAACCAGATGATATCTATAAGTTTATCTAGCAGGACACATATAAACTGCAATATGCCAAATACTGGAATGGGTGAGAGCACCACTGTCACCAACCCCTTGATACTGGGAAATACCTAAAATAAATAAATGAATTAAAAAATGTAAATAGTAAAGAGAAAACAAAAACCAGATGATATATTTAAGTTCATTTAGCTGGACACATATAAACTGCAATATGCTAAATACAAAAATGGGTGAGAACACTGTCACCAACCCCTTGATACTGGGAAATACATAGTCTGATGCATGATTCAGGTGAGAACCTCAGTGTCAATTTTCAGAAATAAATAAAAGCAGAGGTTCTACTATAGTCTCCCTTTGTCTCCTGGATGCTTCTCGGAGTATGTAAGCACCCTACTTTGGAGGTCACTATTCTAAATCCTTTTTCTTACATTCCTGACCTATTTATTTACCTCTTCAGTGTTTTGCCATTTTATCATTTGTCTGTCTTCATCTTTGCAAAGGAATAAGCAAGTCTTCTATCAAACTCAGCAGAACTATTGCTCAGCAGGGGAACGGAAATCTTACAGGGACACAGATGTTTACTATGTGAAATACACGGCCAGGAGACCATAAAGAAAGGATGAAAATAGTTCTCAAGTTGCTTTGTTTGATTTCCTTAAAATACTGTCTTGACTGCTTCTGTGACCAGGTAAAATTCTTTGTAATGGTTTTTGCAAACATATTTTCTGCATGTAGTGCCACATTTTCTGCACCATTTTCTTTAGAACTTTAAAAAATGTATGCATTTATAAAAATTGCATTTTAATTGATTTTTTTTCTTAAACAAGGTAAGACCTGATATCTATCCAGTTGTTCATGTATGTGAGACAATGGAATGGAGGTAAGTGTAATTTCTTGTGCAAGTACTTTTCAAACAGCCGTGCAGTTTTATATGTTTGTGTTAAAGTGAAAGATGGTAGGAAAGTAATAGATGTCATGCCCTGTAAGACAATGCTGTCCTTTTTTTTTTTTTTTTTTTTTTTTTTTAGGCAAGGTCTTTGCTTTGCTTCCCAGGCTGGAATGCAGTGGCACAAACACGACTCACTGCATCTCCAGCTCAAGTGATCCTCCTGCCTCAGCCTCCCAAGTAGCTAACACTACAGGTGCATGCCACCACACCTGGCTAATTTTTGTATTTTTTATAGAGACAGGGTTTTGCCATGTTGCCCAGGCTGGTCTCGAACTCCTGGGCTCAAGCAATCTGCCTTCTTCAGCCTCCTAAAGTACTAGGATTAGGAACATGAGCCACCGTGCCCAACAATGTTGTGCTTTTCAGTGAGAGCACAACTGGGCATTTTAAATTGCCTTGAGACAATCTCATTTTATATTTTTCAAGGAAACTGGCTTAGGTATTTTGTGTAGAACTGTCTGTCCCACACTTTACTGGACAGTTAATATCTCTGGTCTGGTCCCTCCCCCAATCATCATGAACATATCCAGTCATTAGACAACCATAGACTCCTCACCTGTCTTCAAATGCCCCTCCTAGTGATGATTACTGCTCGAGTTGAGAAATACTGGGCTAACCACATTCTCTTCCGACTCTCATTACTGCCTCTCAGCTTATAATACAGAGGATTATACAATTATAAAATTGGATTAAACACTTTCATTCCAAAAAACAAAAGTCTTTCTGTTTCTAATAATCACTCTGATTCATAAGCATTCACCGTGTGCCTGGTGCTGTGCTACACACTTCATATGCATATTCTCATATGCTCATTGTACCGTGTAAAATGAGTGCCAGCATCCTCATTTTACAGACGAGAAAACTATCAAGTGCACCATACGTGATTAAAATTTATCACCCAATATTTATTAAGTGCATTCTGTGTGCACAATACTGAGATAAATTCAGAACGAGGTAGGCAGATTTTGTCCTCAAGGAGCTTGAAGTTGCACAGCTAAGTGGAAAGGCCAAAATTTTAACCCAGGTCTGTCATTTCTAGAACAGCATACTGCTTCCTATTTCTACCACTACCTCCACCTAAATTATCTTGAAGAGAAATTTAGCCAAATTAATCATAATTGAACTGTAAATAGATTTAGAAGAAGACATCTACAACTATGTAGTAATTTTTCTAGTCTTTCCCCTCCTCAGGGCTGCTGTAGTCTATATATATAAACAGGCCCCTCTAGAGTAGCACAGTGCATATCCTGAGTGGCCATAAATAAGAAAGAGCCCAGTCTCTGCCTAGAATACTTTCTCTACTCTCAGTGTCATGCTTTGTATAGTGACCACTCAAATACCTGCTCTGACACATGGGGTTTTCAGGTTCTAACCAACCAGCCATCATTTCTTCCTCCATCCCTCTCTTTTCCCTCCTTCCCTGCTCCCATTTTTCCTTCCTTCATTCCCTCCACTCATGCATACAATATTTTGGAATGCCCACTGTTTTTCCATGTTCTAGGAAAATGATAAAATATTCAATAAAACATACAGTCCCTTTCCTCAAGGATCACACCGCTCAGAATTAACCCTCTCACTCCTTTTTCAGTGTATGTATAACTCTCCTAGTATTCACCATAGTGTGTCTTTCAGTGCTTTTACCGTGATATTTGTTTGGAACATTATTTAGATTAACACTGATGTACATTGACTTAAATGACATCCTTACCTTGATTGGTGTGATAATTCTAAGTCTGCATGCTAGTGTATAAGCTAATAAGCAGGGTTTTGTGCAGCAGACAATTTGATAAAATATTTTATTTTCCTTCTCTCAAACATTGAAGATCAGCCTTTAAAAGCCTTTTTTGATTTTTGAACAAGGATATCTAGTTGCCTATACCAGATATTCTATGTAATATGCATATTAGATATTAAGAATACAGTAGGAAAAAAAAAAAAGGAAAAGCCTCAGCAAATTGGGTAGATCAAGAAGGTTGAAAAAATGTTATTATTTCTCAGGATAAACTTTTACCCCAAAACATGTTATTTGAATGTGTGAGTGTCCTTTTCCATTCAATTATGAGTCACTGAGGACAGGGGTCATGTCATTATCCTGTTTATGATGTTTATTCTCTCTTCACCATCTGGTGCCACTGCCAGTCACAGTTTGCACTTTTGAATTGAATATGAAAGCAAAAGGTGACTTTATCAGCCAGAGGAGTAAACAATGTTGTGGAGAGATCATGGCTCTGGAAAACAGGAAACCTGTGTTCTATGCCCAACTCTGTGAGCACTCAGTGCTGTGTCCTGAATAGATTACTCAGCCTCACTAGAGCCAGTTTCCTTGAAAAATATAAAACAAGATTGTCTTAAAGTTTCTTGCTAGTTGCCAAACTCTTGTGATTATACTTTTGACACTAGGTAGTAAATACATAGAGAAGACTACATATTGCATAAGAAAATCTAGGTTATAAAGTCCTTATTTCAGGACTTCAAGATAGACAGCCTTGACTGCTTTTATTTGAGCTTTGTTAAAAGACATATTTTAGCTGCAGACCACCTTCGTATACTCTGAGCATAGGCACGAGGTACTATGTAGTTAGATATATGAACATGAACACTTCCAATGAACTGTAAACTGTTTTTTCTATTCTTTTTTTTGTTTGTTTGTTTGTTTTTGAGATGGAGTCTCGCTCTGCTGCCCTGGAGTGCAGTGCAGCCTGGAGTGCAGTGGTTCGATCTCGGCTCACTGCAAGCTCCGCCTCCCGGGTTCAAGCCATTCTCCTGCCTCAGCCTCCCAAGTAGCTGGGACTACAGGCGCCCACCACCACACCCTGCTATTTTTTTTTTTTTGTATTTTTAATAGAGACAGGGTTTCACCGTGTTAGCCAGGATAGTCTCGATCTCCTGACCTCGTGATCCGCCTGCCTCAACCTCCCAAAGTGCTGGGATTACAGGCGTGAGGCACCGCGCCCAGCCATACTGTTTTTTCTTGCCTCTTTGGACAGGTCCATTTCCACCCCCAGGATCTACTCACAGTGATGTTCATCTGTGGCTTTTAGAACTTTTACAGACTGCAGAGTCATCAAGGCTCATACCCTAAATGCCTGCTGAGAGGCAGATCCTGTGGAGAATATAGCCCCTGCCTGCAAGGAGGCTAGGTTCTATTGTAGAGTTAAGATGTATACATAAGTGGCAATCATGGAAACTTGAATCTGTAGTCTAATCTTAAACTAATCATAAAGGAATGAGAGACTTCAAATCAAACCATGGGGATGAAGAGGGAAGCCTTGCCAAGTTCTCTGCTCCAGTTGTAAGTATGCTCTAGAATTTCTGGTGAAGATTTTTCATTGCATGCCTCTTGAAACTCTTGGGCCCTGCCTGTAATCCTATACCAGAGAACCTTCTTGTCCTTGAAATCCAGTGCCCAGAAAGCGAATCCAGGACTCAGAGAACAATGCCAAGACTGACCCTGTGAATCCCAGATGCTAATCTGTCCATAGCAAGTGAGAAAAATTAGGATAAGGGAGGGAGATTTTGATAAAACTCATTCCACTTAAATAGTGCTGTTTACACTGAAAATAAATATTTCATCGTCCTTGCTTGGTGTTAAGAAGTCCTTTTATGAAGTTACATCAGTGGTAGGTGGTTGGGTGGTTGGTCATTATGATTGTTACTTCAGTGTTCCTTCTTGGCAAGGTCAAAGTTGATCATCTTCATTTTATTTTGTTTTTTAAAATATTTTTGAGATGGAGTTTTCCTCTGTCACCCACGCTGGAGTGCAATGGCGCAATCTCGGCTCACTGCAACCTCCACCTCCTGGGTTTAAGCAAATTCTCCTGCCTTAGCCTCCCGAGTAGCTGGGATTACGGGCATCTGCCACCACGCCTAGCTACAAAGTTGATCATCTTCAAATTGCCTAAGTCTAGCAACTAATGCTTTCAGGCTTCGTCGACATAGCTGGTGTCTTCATGGAGCTTATCTCCTGTTTTTTTTTTACCCTCTGGGAAGAAGTTAAGTCAGTAATACTCTGCTCATTTTATGGTTGAGCAAATAGACTTGGAACCATGTGTTCTACATTTTCTATTAATGTAATACAGGCTTTTCCTGGCATTGATTAAAAATCTGCTCTCCAGACACTTCTGTACACAGTAATTAGATCCATAGAGTTATTCTACATGAAGTCACCAACTCACATGTTTCTCACACCTTGCAAATGCAGAGCTAAGTCCTTTCACGTAGTAGTGGGCATGAAGGGAGGCATCATTCTCTAAACGTTGTGGTTTTCATTAGTAATGATAAGTTGTTTTAAGTGAAAAGTAGAGATGTCTATTTTCCTGGCAAAAACTTCTAACATCTTTAGAATATCTTGCTTTGAAGGGACAGTTCACACATCAGGTTTTGATTCTCGTTCAGTTATTTCCATTCTGAGAGGAGCCAAGTATTGTCCTGAAAGGTCAATATTCCATTTTCATGATTAATTGAACAATCGTGCTTCATGGCTATTTTTCTGTTGAATACAGTTTTCTCTTAAATACAAATTTTTTTTTTGTTGTATCTTAAGTGGTTTCCTGGTGATTCAGAAGACTTAGCCCCAGAGTTGGCCATTTGTCCACTTCTTATTGCCCTAATTCAGCTGCAGGGGCTCCAGCTGAGCCATACCTTAGTATATCTATGAAGGAAAAAAATGTGTGAATCTTAAGTGTAAAAAAGGGAATTCAGGAACAATTGAACCCTTTAACAGCCTCTCCCCAGAGGTCCTAATGAATTTTTATATTATTAATGCTTAAGTTTTGGAGTCCACAGGACTGCCTTTGAATCTTGTCTTTCTTGAATAGAAACTGCGTGATTCAGGGTAAGTTGTTTAACTGCTTCATTTGCAGAGGAAAACAGCTAATATTTATTGGCAGTGGATGAGGACATGGTCTGTGTTAAAAGCCTGGCATGAATGCTGTCAGTTCTCACAATGCCATGAGGTAATGTGAGAGACGCTGTTTAGATGCTTACCCAACAATATTCATTCTTCTCTCCCTTCCTGACAGAACCCCAGTTTTGTGTGGGCAAAATGTGTCTCCTACATACTTCCAGCTTGGGTGGCTCTATATGATAGTACTGGCTATGGAGACATAAGCAGAAATCTGCAGGGGTTCTGCCTTGGCTTTCCCAATCAGAAGAGGGCTCCTGGAGCCTGGTAAGCAATTCTGCTCCTCTTGCTGCCCTAAACACTGACATGATGCCCAAGATGCATCTGCTGTCTTGTGCTCCCAAAGAAAGGGCAGAAGGAATCATAGATATCATCCCTGACATTGTTGAAATGCTAAACCAACATTTACAGTCACTGTTCTCCAGACTTTTGATTATATAAGAAGAATAAACTCTCATTTGTTTACACCACTATTGTTACAGGAAAGACCTAATCCAGACCCTCAGAGAGGGTTCTTGGATCTCATGCAAGAAAGAATTCAGGGCACATCCATAAAGTGAAGGCAAATTTATTAAGAAAGTAAAGGAATAAAAGAATGGCTACTCCATAGAGAGAGCAGCCCCGAGGGCTGCTGGTTGCTCAGTTTTATGGTTATTTCTTGATTATATGCTAAACAAGGGGTGGGCTATTCATGCCTCCCCTTTTTAGACAATATAGGGTAACTTTCTGGTGTTGCTATGGCATTTTTAAACTGTCATGGCGCTGGTGGGAGTGTAGCAGTGGGGTCGACCAGAGGTCACTCTCTGGTCCCTGTTTTTGGTGGGTTTTGGCCAGCTTCTTTACTGTGACCTGTTTTATCAGCAAGATCTTTATGACCTGTATCTTGTGCTGACCCCTGTCGCATCCTGTGACTTAGAATGCCTTAACCATCTGGGAATGCAGCCCAGTAGGACTCAGCCTCATTTTACCCAGCTCCTATTCAAGACGGTTCACACGCCTTTGACACTTTGGCCAGGTATTCGTTTACTTGTAGTTGAACACATTCCTAGCTGCTACCGGAATTACCCATCTCCAGATGAAGAAAATGAGGCCCAGAGATTTTAAATAATTTGTCTGATTGACACAGCAGGTCAGCGATGGAATTGGATGTCAGCCCCACAAGGCTGACTTCAGATCCTGCATTATTAACCACTCACCTTGTGGTGTTTGGTAGGATGCAATAAAATTACTTCTATGAAGCACTTCGGCATTAGCGTGGTATCTGGAATGTGGTACATGCTTATGAAAATGTTAAGACCTTTCCCACAGTCACAGCTTTGTGTTAGTGCTTAACAATGCGTTTCCCATGGGAAACAATGAGCATCAAACCAGAGCTGCCCATGCTTAAACAATCAAGCTTAATGGCTATAGTAGGTGCTCAGTATGTTTGCTGAGTGAGTAAATGAGTAATTCTCTTAAAGAAAATTTTCTAAGCATCACCCTTAGGAGGTTACTGTATGCATCTTTTATGAGGATGCTAAAATGTTGTTACATATTAGCATAGATCAGAAGTTCGGTGTGTGAACCCTGAATATCCGAGATAGGTCTCAATTAATTTAGAAAGTTTATTTTGCCAAGGTTGAGGATGTGCACCCATAACACAGCCTCAGGAGGTCCTGGTGCACAGCCTCAGGAGGTCCTGACGACATGTGCCCAAGGTGGTCAGAGCACAGTTTGGTTTTATACATTTTAGGGAGACATGAGACATCAATCAACATATTGAGATGGAAATTGGTTCAGTCTGGAAAGGCGGGACAACTCAAGTAAAGGCGGGACAACTCAAGTAAAGGCAAGAGAACTCGAAGCTAAGTGGGTAAGAGGCTTCCAGGTCATAGGTAAAGAGACAAATGGTTGCATTGTTTTGAGTTTCTGATTAGCCTCTCCAAGGGAGGCAATCTGATATGCCTTTATCTCAGTGAGCAGAGGGGTGACTTTGAATAGAATGGGAGGCAGTTTTGCCCTCAGCAGTTCCCAGCTTGATCTTAGCTTTAGTGATTTGGGGCCAAGATTTATTTTTCTTTCACAGGTGAAAGCTCTGGAAGCTAGAGTAACTCCGGTTCAAATCCAGCCTCCACCACTGACTAAAGAACTGTGTGACATTGGACAAATAGCTTACCTCTCAGTGCCTGTTTCTTTACCTGTGAGATGGAGAAAATCATCTGAATTGCCTCATAGTAGTATTGTTAGAATTAATTTAAATAATACATTCAAAAATATTAAAAGGGCCTGGCAAAGCACTCAATAAATGTTAGCTGTTATAACAGTAATTATTAATTGTTTTCTCTCTCTTTTTTTTTTTTTTTTTTGTGAGACAGAGTCTTGCTCTGTGGCCCAGGCTGGAGTGCAGTGGCACAATCTTGGCTCACTGCAACCTCCGCCTCCCGGGTTCAAGCAATTCTCTGCCTCAGCCTCCCGAGTATCTGGGATTACAGGTGCCCGCCAACACAACCGGCTAATTTTTTCTTTGTATTTTTTGTAGAGATGGGGTTTCACCATCTTGGCCAGGCTGGTCTTGAACTCCTGACCTCGTGATCCGCCCACCTCGGCCTCCCAAAGTGCTGGGATTACAGGCGTGAGCCACCACACCCAGCCAATTATTGTTTTTGCGGATTCGTATGGATACTACCAAAAGTGGTTCCACTGAATGAAGACAAGTTGAAAATAAGATCCTCATGTATAGGTGCAGTAATTCAAATGTGAATTTATGATACCTTACCCATATTCAAATATAGCGGGGTCAAAATAAAAACTCATGTATCTCAGCTTGGTGTTAGTACCTACATGCTTGCTTCCCATTATAAAATATAAATTCACTTTGAGTCTTGGTGGTTGCCCTTTTTTTTTTTTTGGTAGAGACAGGGTCTAACTATGTTGCCCAGGTTTGTCTGAAATCCCTGGGCTCAACCAATCCACCCACCTAGGCCTCCAAAGTGCTGGGATTACAGGCATGAGTCACTACGCCAGGCCGGTGGTTGCCTTTTAAAACCAAAAAGAAAAAAAATGTATACTCTTACCTTGACAAATTATAACATGTCTTTCCCATCTGGTTTCCTCTCCCCATTCTGTTTTTATATTTGCATATAAATTTATTTGAGAGGAGTCAAGTCATCTTGATCAGGAAGAAATAATGTCACTCTGCCTTATTGGCAATTATTATTACAACTTAAAAATGACACAACAAAAATTAGCAATTATAATGTTAACTTATGGAATTCAATTTTTAAGAAGGGACTAAGACTTCTAGAAAGGTGTAAAGAGATCTACAGCCCCATTCTCCAGTGAAACAACCATGCTGGTAAACATTATACAAACACAACAATTTAAAGTCCCTCAAAACTGTCCTAAGAACATACAGCAAATGAAGCAATATTTATTCAACAAAATCTACTAAATATGTAAAGCAGCAAGAGTCAGTGACATTTGAACCATGACCTGCTCTCTCCCTTCCTCTCCTACCAGCTGAGTTTGATGGAAGCTCCACTCCAGGCAAATGTGGCCAAAAAAGACACTATATCACTTGATTGGTTCCCAGTCAAGAGATATAGTACCTCACAAGGAGGGACAGGCCAAGAGCATTTTTAATCTCCTCTAACTTCAGTTGACACAGGTTCACCATCTCCTGAGAAGTGCAGCCAAGAGAGTGGGGGCTCCCTTCCTCAATCCGGCCCCAACTCATAGCTCAGGGGCTATTTCCTCCACCCCATCTAGGACTCTGCTCAAAAAGCAGAGGTGTCATTCCAAGAGAGGCAGGCCACTTGTCACTGTTCAGCACCTGGATCAATGGCTCAGTGACTTTGTTCAAGGTAGGAGAGGTAGTCATAAAGAATGCTCTCTCCCAAAGGAGTTGGCTTTATTTGAAACAGAGGGGAAGTTCAAGCCTAAGGGCTCTCTCTAAAATAATGGTGATTTGGTAAGAAGAGATTAAGAGGGAGCTGGTAGCTCTTTGAGAACAATCTAAACTATAGGCCATATTTATGAGAGAGAACCAGAAAAAGAGCTGCTAAGAGCCCTCCTGAAATGAGGGAAGAAAAAATAAAAAATTTTGCTTGAATTTAATTAGATCAAACTGTGTCACAATTTATGTCCCAGGGCATTGTTGGAAAGATTAGAACAATCAGCAGTCAATTGGTGGAGCCTAACAGCTGGGTGTGATGTAATAGGGACAGACAACTAAACAGAGAATCAGGGAAAGAGATAGTCAAAGAGAGCTCTGGTAAGGCCACTTGTATCCCAGGGTGTCATCCCATATGGGGGAAATTAGATGTTATTAAAATAGTGTAACCGAGTCACCAAACAAGCAAAAAAAAAAAAAGGGCAGGGGAGAGAGAGGGAGAAATCAGTATTGAGAATTGCTGCTGTATATTACCTAAAATGTACTGTTTATTAAAAGAAAAGAGGGCAAAAAAAAAAAAAAAAAAAAAATTCATACATAGGAAAAAAAGCAGGCAACAAGACTGCCTATGAGGGGTCTAGATGTCAAATTTAACAGATAAAGACTTCAAAGCGGTCATAATAAATATGTTTAAAAAAGTAAAGAAACAACGCTTAAAGGTTTGAGACACTGCAGCTTTTTTTTTTTTATCGTTGCTCTTTGCGCTATGTATCTTCTTTCATTCTTTTACTTTTTATCTGTTTGTATCTTTTTTTTTTTTTTGAGACAAAGTTTTGCTCTTGTCACCCAGGCTGGAGTTCTATGGTGTGATTTCGGCTTACTGCAACCTCTGCATCCCAGGTTCAAGCGATTCTCCTGCCTCAGCCTCCCAAGCAGCTGGGATTACAGGCATCCACCACTATGCCTGGCTACTTTTTGTGTTTTTAGTTGGCCAGGCTGGTCTCAAACTCCTGACCTCAAGTGATCTGCCTGCCTTGTGCTCCCAAAGTGCTAAGACTACAGGAGTGAGCCACTGCACCCAGCCTGTATCTTTGAATTGAAACTCTGTCTCCTGTAGCAAAAGAGGCTTGAAAATAGACAAAAAGTTATTAGATATACAAGGTCCCTCTTTATCTCTAGTAGATTTTTCAATGTATTGGGAAAATATAATAATTATAAACATGTATGTACCTAACAATAGAACTTCAAAATACATAAAGCAAAAATTGACAGAATTGAAAAGACAATTCAACAGTAATAGTTGGAGCTATAAATAGCCCACTTCCAATAATGGATAGAACCACTAGGCAGAAGATCAGTAGGTAATAAAAGACTGAACAGTACTATAGCCATCTAGAGCTAACAGACATCTTTATTTTTTTTTATTTATTTATTTAGTTTTGAGACAGGGTCTTGTTCTGTCACCCCGGCTGGAGTGCAGTTGTGTGATCTTGGCTCACTGCAATCTCCACCTCCCAGGCTCAGGCAATTTTCCTGCCTCAGCCTCCCAAGTAGCTGGGACTACAGGCATGTGCCACTATGCCCAGCTAATTTTTGTATTTTTAGTAGAGATGGGGCTTCACCATGTTTCCCAAGGCTGGTCTCAAACTCCCAGGCTCAAGCAATTTGCCTGTCTTGGCCTCCCAAAACACCAGGATTACAGGCATGAGCACATGTCTGTGCACCCAGCCACAGACATCTTTAGAACACTCTATCCAACAAAAGCAGAATATGCATTCTTCTCAAGTGCACTTGTAACATTCTCCAGGATAGACTATATGTTAGACCATAAAGCAGCCTCAATAAATGTATAAGGATTGAAATTATACAAAGTATATTCTCTAATACAGTGAAATGAAATGAAAATTTAATAATAGAAAGAAATTTGGAAAATTCGCAAATAGGTAAAAATGAAATAACACCCACCTAAATAACCAATTGGTCAAAGAAGAAAGTACAAAGAAAGTTAGAAATACTGTGAAACGCCAGGCATGGTGACTCATGCCTGTAATCCCAGCACTTTGGGAGACTGAGGCAGGTGGATGACCTGAGTTCAGGAGTTTAAGACCAGCCTGGCCAACACAGTGAAGCCCCATCTCTATGAAAAATACAAAAATTAGCTGGGAGCAGTTGCGTGCACCTGTAATCCCAGCTACTTAGGAGGCTGAGGCAGGAGAATCACTTTAACCTAGGAGGCGGGGGTTGCAGTGAGCTGAGATAGCACCTCACACTCCAACCTGGGCAACAGAGCAAGAGTCGGTCTCAAAAAAAAAAAAAAAAAAAAAAAATACTGTGAAATGAATGAAACTGAAGACTCACATGTAAAACTTTTGGGATAGAGCTAAACATTGCCTAGATGAAAATTTATATCTGTAAGTATCCACCTCAAAAGAAGAAAGATCTCAAATTAATAACTTTCCAACTTAAGACATTGGAGAAAAAAGAAAAACTAAACCCAATTCAAGCACAAGTAAGGCAAGAATAAAGATATAAAGATTAGAGTAGAAATTAATGAAATGGAACATAGAAAAACAATAGAGAAAATCAACAAAATCGAAAGTTGTTTCTTTGAAAAGTTCAACAAAATTCTCAAACCTTTAGCTAGATTGACCAAGCAAATAAAAAGACTCAGTTACTAAAATCAGAAATAAAAAGAGGAGACAGCTCTACAAATGTTACAGAAATAAAAAGGATTGTAAGGAAAGACAATGAACAATTGTATGTCAACAAAGTAACCTAAAAGAAATGGAAGATTCCTAAAAGACACAAATTATCAAAACTTTTTTTTTTTCTTCAGGTGGAGTCTTGTTATGTCGCTCAGGCTGGTCTCTGACTCCTCAAATCAGGCAATCCTCCCACCTCACCCTTCTGAGTAGCTGGAATTACAGACATGAGCCACCACTGTCTCAAAACTATCAAAACTGACCCAAAAGAAATGGAAATCTGAATAGACTATAACAAGAGATTGAATTAGCAACCAAAACACTACACACACACACACACACACACACACACACACACACACACACACATAGACGCCCAGTCCCAGATGACTTTATAGGTGATATCTAGCAAACATTTTGTAAAGAGTAATGAAGACCAGTCCTGGATGTGAGAGTGATCTCGCTGCAACATCTGTTACCCCATTAATCACCAGGGTTGATTCGCCTGATCTGGCTGGCTAGGCGGGTATCCTCTTCCTCCCTCACTGCTCCATGTGCATCCCTCTCAAAGACTGTACGCTCAGTGGAAGAGGACAACCATCCCCAGTAGAGGAGGACCAGTCTTCCATCAAGGGTATACGAGTAGCTGCGCTCCCCTGCTGGAACCCCCAAACAAGCTCTTAAAGAGGAATGAAGACCAATCTTCAAAAACTCTTCCAAAAAAATAGAAGAGGGAACACTTCACAACTTATTCTTTGAGGCCAGTATTTCCCTAACACAAAGAAACACACAAAGACTTCACAGAACCATCCGCCAATATCTCCTATAAATAGAAATGCAAAAATCCTCAGCAAAATACTTGTAAACTAAATCTGGCAATGTATAAAATATATTCCACATCAAGACCAAGTAGAATGCAAGGCTTGTTTAACATCTCAGGACCAATCAATGTAATACACCACATCAACGGAAGAACAAAAAACACATGGTCATTAAATATATGTAAAATATTTAACAACATTCAGCACTTTTTCATAATAAAAACACCTAGGAAACCAGAAATCAATGGGAACTAGTTGATCCAATAAAGAATATTTGTGAAAAATCAATAACTTGCATCATACTTAATGGTTAAAAACTAAAAGTGTTTCCTCCTAAGATTCAGAAAAAGAAAAGGTGTCCGCTCTTTCTATTTCTGCTCAGCATTTTGTGGAGGCTCTAGCCAAGATCATTAGGCAAGAAAATAAAATAAAAGACATTCAAATTGGAAAGAAAGAAGTAAAACTATCTCCATTTGCAGATGACATGATCTTGTATATATATAGGAAATTAAAAGGAATTCACTAAATACTATTGAAATTACTAAACGATATTGTAGGATATAAGATCATATACAAAATTCAATTGTATATGCTTGCAATGAACAATCTGAATATATTTTTGAAATTCCATTTATTTATTTATTTATGAGACAGAGTCTCGCTCTGTCACCAAGGCTGGAGTGCAGTGGCATGGTCTCGGCTCACTGCAACCTCTGCCTTCCAGGTTCAAGCAATTCTCATGCCTCAGCCTCATAAATAGCTGGGATTACAGGCGCCTGCCACCATGCCTGGCTAATTTTTCTATTTTTGGTAGAGATGGGGTTTCACCATGTTAGCCAGACTGGTCTCGAACTCCTGACTTCACGTGATCCACCCACCTCAGCCTCCCAAAGTGCTGAGATTACTGGCATCAGCCACTGCGCCCGGACAAATTCTATTTATAATGTCACTAAAAATGTATTAATTTAACAAAGTAAGTGTGAAACACACTCTGAAAACTACAAAATGTTGAAGGAAGTTAAGTTGAAAGGTTAATATTGTTAACAGTATCTTCTGAATCGACCTACAGATTCAATATACTCCCTATCAAAATTCTAGCTGAATTCTTTGCAGAAATTGACAAGCTGATCCAAATATTCTCATGGAAAATGCAAGGGACCCAGAATATATATTTTTTCAAGTATAAAGAATGAAGTTGAAGGACTCTGATTTCAAAACATAAAACTATAATAAGGCAATGTGATAGTATTATAAGTATAGACATATAGTTCAATGTAAGAGAGTCAAGAGTCCAGAAATAAACCCTCACATTTACAGGCAATTGATTTTCAACAAGAGTGGAGAGTAGTCTTTTCAACAAATGGGCTGGGATAATTGGATAGCCACATGCAAAGTAATGAAGTTTGGCCTCTACCTCTCACCACATACAAAACTTAAATTGGATCAAAGACTTAAATATAAGAGCTGTAACTATAAAACCCATAGAAGAATAGTGGAAGATTAAATCTTCACGTCCTTGGATTTGACAATAATATCACAACAAAATGACAAGAAGCCAAAAAAAAAAAAAAAATGAACTGGACTTGATCAAAATTTAAAACTTTTATGCTTCAAAAGACACTTCAAGAAAATGAAAAAACAACCTACAGAATGGGAGAAAAGTTTTACAAATGGGATATATCTAAAATATGTAAAGAACTCTTACAACTACATAATAAAAAAGACAAATAACCTGATTATAAAATGGGCAAAGTATGTGAAGAGGCATTTTCCCAAAGGAAATATACAAATGGCCAATAAGCACAGGAAAAGATGCTCAATATCATTAACCATCAGGAAATACAAACCACAGTCATAATGAGATAGCCCTTCACACCCACTAGGATGACTAAAATTAAAAAGACAGACAATAATGAGTGTAGACAAGGATGAGGAGAAAATGGAACCCTCATACATTACTGGTGGAAATGTAAAACAGGGCAGCCACTTTGGAAAAGCTTGTCAGTTCATCAAAAGATTAAACATAGGCTGGGCGCGATGGCTCATGCCTGCAATCCCAGCACTTTGGGAGGCTGAGATGGGCAGATTGCTTGACCCCAGGATTTCAAGACCAGCCTGGGCAACATGGCAAAACCCTGTCTCTACAAAAAATACAAAAATTAGCTGGGCATGGGGCCATGCGCCTGTGGTCCCACCTATTTGGGACACTGAGGTAGGAGAACCATCTGAGCCCAGGAAGTTGAGGCTGCAGTGTGCTGCGATCGCACCACCGTACTCCAAGCCTGAGCAACAGAGCAAGACTCTGTCTCAAAAAAAAAAAAAGAAAAAAAAGATTAAACATAGAGTTACTACATGACCCAGCGGTTACAATCCTCAGTAATATATCCAAGAGAAGTGAAAATCTATCACTCTTGTATGAAAATGTTCGTAACACCTTTATTTATAATGACCCAAACAAAAGTGGATACAACCCAAATGTCTATCAACTTATGAATGGATAAATAAAATATGGCATATATAAATATGGTGGAATATTATTTAGCAAGAAAAAGAAAATCCTGATGCATGCTACAACATGGATACACCTGAAAACATCATGCTAAATGAAAGAGGCCAGTTACAAAGGACCTCACATTGTGTAATTCCATTTAAATTAAATGCCCAGGAGAGGCAAATCTATAAAGAGAGAAAGTTGATTAGTAGTTGCCTAGGGATGGGTGGGGTGTCAGGGAAGGAGATGAGGGTTCACTGCTAATGGGTGCAGGGTTTTTGGTTTGTTTGGTTGTTTTTTTTTTTTGTTTTTTGTTTTTGTTTTTGTTTTTTTGGTGTAATAAAACTTCAAAATTGTGATAGTTGCACAACTTTTTGAATATATATACTAAGAACCATTGAATTTTACAGTTTAATTGGGTGCATTGTATGTTATATGAATATATCTCAGCCAGGCATGGTGCCTCACATCTGTAATCTCAGCACTTTGGGAGGCTGAGGTGGGAGGATTACTTGAGCCTAGGAGTTCGAGACCAGGCTGGGCAACACAGTGAGACCTCATGTCTACAAAAAATTCTAAAATTAGCTGAGTATGGTGGCATGTGCCTGTAGTCCCAGTTACTCCCGAGGTTGAGGTGGGAGGATTGCTTGAGCCCAGGAATCTGAGGCAGCAGTGAGCTATGATTGCACCACTGCACTCCAGCCTGGGCAACAAAACGAGACTCACTGTCAAAAAATAAAATAATAAATATATCTCAATAAAGAGATTATTAAAAGGGGGCATTGCTAAGAGATACATGGCTGTCAGATGGCAGAGACAATTATGGGGAAGAGCTAGGGAAGCCTTCGTCAAGAAGTGGGATTATAAACTAGAAAAGGAAGAAGTCTGGTAATCTAGAGAGTGACAGGATTTTGCTAGAGAAGCAATAGGACTGGGAATTTCACAAGTATCCAAAGAGAGTTGAGTGATGGGGGAGGACAATGAAAATGTTAAGGATTTGAGGAAATGCAAAATATTCCCATACAGTGTTTGCCAATGATCACCTGCTTGCAATGATTTTAATTGCTTGTTTTCCTCTTTGCAAATTGGAAAATGTCATATTTGATTTAATATCTGCTTGTGTCCCCGAAGACAAACATTTTTTTGACATTGAAATGCAGCCAGTTGGAATCAATGGTCACTCAGGGTCTGGATTGCACCAGAGCTTGGTTTTCTCCTCAAGGAGAACAACTGCTGGAAATGTACTGACCTCAAACCATTTCATGCAAAAATGAACCAGATTTTAAAAAATCTTTTGATGCAATATTACAAAATTTCACAACCATAAATTAAGATTTATTTGCCAGAATATGCTCTTATAATTTGAACTTTCTTGAGAGTTACTTAAAATTAATGACATTGGTCTGCTATTTTAGGGTAGTTTGGACTTGGCACCCTTTCAGCCATTCCGTTTTTGAGAAATTTACTCTAGTTTAGTCAACTGGATGGTGATGCTTTCATTTATCATCACTTTAGTTTCGTAGTTTCCTCTTCCAAGAGGACGACTTGATTTGTTTGCTATATTCCAAAGGAAACAGAAGAGTAATTTAACCCTCTACCACGAGGTGGTGATAAAAGGTTGTAGGTGCATATTTGTAGCACTAGATTTAATGCAATCATTTTTATTCACCTAGCAGGGAGGTAAGTACTGGAGACATGAGGGTTAAAGGTAGGACAAGGATAGTCCATTGTCCTTAAGGAAATTGTGATCTAAAGGGACAGGCACTCCTAGAAACAGGTCATTTCAATACAGTATGGTAAGTATTATGTTAGAAAGGTGCTGGACACTCTAACCAAGAGAAGGGCATCAAGCAGGCAATGGTGGACAGAGATAGTGGGGAAAAAAGATTTGTCAGGGAGAGCTTTTCAGAGGAGATAACCCGGACTTTGAAATTATGTGTCTGAGGCAGAAATAGGCACACATTCTCTCTTTTTCACATCAGACATTAATCTTTATTAAGTGGTAAATAATATTTTTGAACAATTTTAAAGAAAACAGTGACAATGTTTTAAAGAGACAGTGATACAAATTTTAGTTGGGAATTTCAAATGCAACAAAAACCAACTGAAGGCCAGGAATGGTGGTTTACATAATCCCAGCAATTTGGGAGGCCAAGGTGGGAGGATTGTTTAAGCCCAGGTTGCAAGACCAACCTGGGCAACATAGGAAGACCCCATCTCTACAAAACATTTAAAAATTAATCAGGTATGGTAGTGCATGCCTGTGGGCCCAGCTGCTCAGGAGGCTGAGGTGGAAAGATCGCTTGAGTCTGAGAGGTCACCACTGCACTCCAGCCTAGGTGACAGAGTAAGGCCCCATCTCAAAGAAAGAGAGAGAGAGAAGAAAGAAAAAGAAAGAGAGAGAGAAAGGAAGGAAGGAAGGAAGGAAGGAAGGAAGGAAGGAAGGAAGGAAGGAGGGAGGGAGGGAGGGAGGGAGGGAGGGAGGGAGGGAGGGAGGAAGGAAGGAAGGAAGGAAGAAAAGGAGGGAGGGAGGGAAAGAAATAGAGAGGAAAGAAGAAAAGAAAGAAGGACAGAAGGAAGGAAGGAAGGAAAGAAGAAGGAAGGAAGGAAGGAAGGAAAAAAAGAAAGAAGCAAAGAAAGAAAGAAAGTCCAACTTAAGCAAAAAATAAAACATAAAGAATTTACTGGATCTCATACCTGAGACATCAGGCTTCAGGCACACTTGGATCCAAGAATTTATAACATAACATTGTTATTTCTCCACTCTATGGATCTGTTTGTCTTTGTGTGTTAGCCTCATTCTCTTCTATTGCAGATATAACATATTTCATGAAGCTGAGGTGAGATGAATGTCAGTGGTCTTGGGTTCATGAATTCCCAGCTTAGCAACCCCAAGACAAAAAGGTTTGATCTTTCATCCTTTTATATGGAAATCTTACAGGCAGATCTGTGTGGCCATGTCTGCCCTTTCCAGGCCTTGCTTGGGTCATGTAGTCATCTCTGGATTGATCAATGGGTCGAGAGGGTAGGATATGATAACTCACCTAGCCTGGGTCACTTTTTCACGTCTAGTAGAGGAAGTACTGTGCAGATATCGCCAGGACCGCACGAAATGGTATAGAGTGGGGAAGAGTTCCTTAATGGAAAAGGAATTCCATCACCAGAATTGTGCAGTCCTATCTATAGCAGAGACTGCTGATGGCCTCCCAACGTCTGCTCCTCCTTTCCTCTATGGAACCATCCTCAACATTTTAGTTATGTGTGTGTCCACTCAGATTAAAAGCATATTTCTCAGACTCACTTGCAACCAGGTATGGTAATTTGATTAAATCTGGCCAATGAATGTAGGCAGAATTGTTGAGTGGCAGGATTGCTGAGTGGCAGCTTCTGAAAATCATTTTTTAAAAATAATGATTATACACCCTTTACCTCGCTTTTTTTCTTAGTCCTTTCCTTTAAGAAGAAGGATATGATGTCTGGCTCTCTACCTGACATATTGAACCATGAACAAAGGGTCACACCATAGAGTTTCTGAGAACTTTGTAAACCAGTCACCATACCTTTCCTGTACTGTCTAGCTCTAGACTTTTAGTTGAAAGAAAGAAATGTCTGTCTTGTTTAAATTACTGTGTTTGATACATACACATTACAATTCACCTCAGGGCAATTCGATCCTTTCTCCCTGTTAATATTCTTTCCTCAAACCTTAATTGTAGTCTTAAGTCTACATAAATAGTATGATGCATTCATTAATAAAAATGTATTAAGACCTACTATGTGCCAGTTCTAGGCACTGGGACTACAACAAGGAACTAAACTGTTCAAGCAGCCCAAGAAGCTAATATTGGGCCGGGCACGGTGGCTCACGCCTGTAATCCCAGCACTTTGGGAGGCCAAGGCGGGTGGATCATGAGGTCAGGAGATCGAGACCATACTGGCTAACACAGTGAAACCCCGTCTACAAAAAATTAGCCGGGCGTGGTGGCAGACGCCTGTAGTCCCAGCTACTCAGGAGGCTGAGGCAGGAGAATGGCGTGAACCCGGGAGGTGGAGCTGCAGTGAGCTGAGATCGCGCCACTGCACTCCAGCCTGGGTAACAGAGCGAGACTCCATCTCAAAAAAAAAAAAAAGGAAGCTAATATTATAGTAGGGAAGAAGAAACAAAATGATAGATATATAATTTATAAATGGTGATACATGCAAAGAAAACTGAAGCGTGGTTAGGGAAACAGAGGGGATATGGAGTGTTTGGTGTTATTTTATACAGGATGCTATAGGAAAACCTCTCTCTGATAAAATAATATTTGAATAGTGACCTAAATGAATGGAGGATGTGATAGTTAGTTTTGTGTGTCAACTTGACTGGACCATGAGGTGCCAGATATTTGGTTAAACCTTTCTTCTGGGTGTACCCATGAGGTTGTTTCTGGGTGAGAATAACATTTGAGTTGGTAGAGGGAGTAAAGCAGATTTCCCTTTCCAATGTAGGTGGGCCTCATCTAATCCATTGAAGGCCTGAGTACAATAAACGGCTGCGGAAGAAAGAATGCTTTCTCTCTGCCTGTGTTTTAGCTGGGACATCAGTCTTCTCCTGCCTTCAGATGTGAACTGAAACTTACACTGTCAGCTCTCCCGAGTCTCCAGATTGCCAGCTGAAGATCTTGGACTTCTTAGCCCTCCATAATTACATGAGACAATTACTTGATCTCTTTTTGGCATGGAGAAAAACAATTAGAAGGCCAATGAGTTTAGAGCAGTAGTTCTCAAATTTGTTGCTAACAGGCCCCCTTTACACTCCTATAAATTGTTGAAGACCTTGAAGAGCATTGGTCATATGGATTCTGTAGATATTTATCAGAAAAAAATTTATTTTTTTCTTTTTCTTGCTCTAGTCAATTCTGAAGGCATATTAGAAATTAAAACTCAGAAAATTAGAAAATAGTTACTGATTCACTTTAAATTAGTATAATAGACATAATACATGTTCATATAAGTAATCTTTTTATTTAAATTAAATTATATTTTCCAAAATAAAAATAATGAGAAGACTAACATTGTCTTGCATTTTTGCAAACCTCTTCAATGTCTGACTTATTGGAGGACATTTCGATTCTCATAGCTGCTTCTGTATCCAATCTGTTTTAGGATTTTGTTTTGGTTTTAGCATATTTTTAAAAATATGGCTTCACACAGATTCATGGCTGGAAAAATGGATGAATATTTTAACAGCCTTTTTAGATCTTTGTAGTTATTCTTCCCTTTAATACTACCTCAAAACTCAACAAGTGGCAGTCTTTTGTAGAGTAAATGCAGTGTGGAATCTAAAACTATATTGATAAACTGTTTGTGCTCTGAGAAAACGAGCATGAAAGCAACATCTTAGTATTAGAATAAAAGTAATTTTGACCTCCCAGATCCCTGAAAGGTCATCAGAAATTGCACTTTGCAAACCACTGCCCTAGAGCATAGTGAGGAAAGAGTGAATAAAGATGTTATCAGAGAGGACAGTTCCAGTAGATATCTGCAGGGACTTGCGGGTTGTAATGAGGACTTGGGGATTTATTCTGAATAAAATGGGAAGTCATTGTAGGGTTTGAGCAGAGAAGTGAGTTGATCTAACATGGAGAGGGTCCACTCTCTGTGTCCTTATTCATCTGGTGGATAGATAATGGGGGGTCCTTACAAAGCAGAGAGGCCAGCCAGGAGGCACTTGCAGTAATCCAGTTGAGAGATGATGGCAGCTTGGACTACAGAGAACATGGCAGAGGTGGTCTCACTTGCCAGATAAACATCCGTGAAATGATAGAAATGGAAATGTATCTTTGCCTGAGGTGGGTTTGACCCTGTGTTAAAGTTGATTCAATAATTTAAGCAAAAGCCTCAACTTCCCTTTTTTTTTTTGGAACAGGGTCTCACTGTCGCCAAGGTTAAAGTGCGGTGGTGCAATCATGGCTCACTGCAACCTCCGCTTCCTCGGTTCAGGCAATTCTCGTACCTCAGCCTCCTGAGATTACAGGTGAGCACCACCACACCCAGCTAATTTTTTATTTTTAGTAGATGTTTCACCACGTTGGCCAGGCTGGTCTCAAACTCCTGACCTCGAGTGATCTGCCTGCCTCGACCTCCCCAAGTGCTGGGATTACAGGCCTGAGCCACAGTGCTTGGCCTATTTTCCTTTGTGATGCTCCTGATTGTCTATTCTTTTTTTCTGAGATGGAGTATGGCTCTGTTGCCCCTGCTGGAGTGCAGTGGTGCGATCTCAGTTCACTGCAACTTCTGCCTCCCCAGTTCAAGGGATTCTCCTGCCTCAGCCTCCTGAGTAGCTGGGATTACAGACATGCACCACCACACCTGGCTAATTTTTGTATTTTTAGTAGAGATGGGGTTTCACCGTGTTTTGGCCAGGCTGGTCTTGAACACCTGACCTCAGGTGATCTGCCTGCCTTGGCCTCCCAAAGTGCTGGGATTACAGGCTTGAGCCACTGCACCCAGACCTGATTATCTACAAAGGTTCTTGACGTCTCAACAAATCAGAGTATGTCAGAGTATAACAGAACCTCTGAGAACATCTTTGTCAATAATTTAAAAATTTTACTCTAGGGAGCCATAGGATCTCAATGAAGGTAGCACATCAATAATTATAGTGGATTAAAGCAGGATAGTGCATCAGGGGACGCAGTAACTCCACTTTCATCTGTTTTATTAATGGGATCTTTAAAAGCTTTTGTTTAAGAAAAGGGATCTGGAGCCAGATGCAGTGGCATGCACCTATAGTCTCAGCTACTTGCAAGGCTGAGGCAGGCGGATGGCTTGAGCCCAGGAGTTTGAATCCAGCTTGGGCAACATGATGAGATGCTGTCTCTAAACACAATACAACCAAAAAATTTAAAAAAATAAAAAAAAAAGAAGAAGAAGAAAGGGAAAGGAAAGGAAGAAAAACATTCTGTTGTTAAAATGACCTCATGACTCAGTCGGCATTCCACTGGGTCAAGGTACAGCCTCAGAATCCTTTTAAACACCTTATTCCATTTATGTTCTAAACATGGATCAGAATGGGCATTTCAGATGAATAATATTTGCCATTTCTCATATAAGCCCAAACTTGGTATCTTATCATGTCATTAATTTCAATGTCTCTCACTTTGATTTCACTAGTTTCTACTTTATACCCAACCTGCTTTTATGACTATAGATCTTTCAGTGATGTAGAGATTATAAATGGTCAAGATAAAGAAATATTTGTAGAGTGTTCAGGGGTTGAAAACTCAAATGCTTTCAGAAAACAAACAGGCAGCAGGCAAAGAGCAGAGTCTAACGTGGGAAGAGAGGTGAGCCCTGGATTAACTGGGGGACAGATGTCTTGGCTAATGATATTCAAGTTCAAACTTTAAACAAAAAAAATTTTTGGCAAATAATTACAATAACTCAAAGAAACGAACAAAATATTCCACAATACCTATGGGCTCTTTTTCGACCCTCTAAAATCTCAAACTGGTTCAACATACCTATTTTAAGGATCCTTCTCATAGAGGTGCCGTGACTTGGAAGGTTATGCAGTTTGGGGCTTTAGAGCTGAGATTTTAGAGTCAAACTGATCTGGTTTGTATCTTAGGACCATAGTTGGCTAGGTACATAATCTTGGAACTTCTGTAAACCTCCATTTCCTCATATACACATCTACAGGAAGCAGCTTGCCCAGGGCCTGCTAGAGTTAAGTGTTCAGTAATGGCAGGTGTGTTTGCTGTTATTGGATAGGGTCATTGGATAGGGTCACACACGAATTGTTTGTGGCAAAGCTGGAAGATTTTCCGTTATTCTGAGATTTTATTATACATTGAGTAAGTCTACCACTGGACTTCTGACCACTGTGTGTGTGTGTGTGTGTGTGTGTGTGTGTGTCTGCACACATATGTACACACGTGCACGTGTCTGGATGCTGCTTTTAAGATATAAAAATGAAGAAGATTGGAAAAAGAGAGGACATGACCAAGGGGATGATCTGAATGTGGGATGGCTATGGCAGGGCACATGGTTCCCTTTAGCCTGATGTTTCTCAGGAACATCTGTTTTGCCTTAAGCGTGGGGTCCCTTTGGGAAATGTTTTTAAAGGAAGCCGATCTTTTCCTCAGGTTTCCCCCAGCTCTGCCATGTGATTAGGCAGAGGCCAGTGGCATTCAGAGTTTGTGCACAGGCACCTCTGCCTCTTGGGAACACCAATTTACTGAGAATAAGCATGGATGGCTGCATGGCTGCCAGGAGGGAACAATGTTCCGTCAATTCAAACCTAGAACAGATTTGAACTAATGCCCTGGAATTAAAAAGCCATCCTGTCTCTGGCTGAATAGAGAATGCAGTTCTGAAATGCAGTGTTCAGCATGCTGCCCAGATAGGTTTTCTGTTGCAGCATACCCTTCTCTAGAGTGTTAAGCACTTTATGGAATATCTGTTGGTTGTTTGGGTATGATATGGCTTTGATTAAATCCTATTCACAATTCCGGGGAAATGTCCCATAAGTATTCATACAGTGTGGGTTTTTGGTTTCTAAAAGGGCATGCTTTTACCGAGTACCCACTCAATCAATTCAGGGTGTGGACACTTAACGATTAATCACTTATAATTAAATAATTTGCAATGTGCTCAATGGAGGGAGACGGTGTGGTGTAATACAGTGAGGGCATTGAAATTAGAAGGGCAAATCCCAGCTCTCTGCTTTCTAGGTGTGTGACTTCACCACGTCATTTAAGTTTCTCTTTCTGTATCTATTAAATGGTTGTAAGCAACATCTCCCAGGCAGGGCTGTTAGGAGGTTTCAACTGCATAAAGTGTGCTGAGGACCCAGCTCCATGTCTGGGACTTGGTAGGTGTTCTGAACACCATATTACCATCCTCTACTCTCCAATGCCCTGATGAACAAAAATAATGAGTCACATTTATACAGCTTGAATCAGCAATACATGCATTAGGTTTCTTCAGTTGAGAAGGAGCAACTGTCATTAGTTTTTCTATAACATTGCAAGTACTGAGAAGTGAGTCCTACAGAGATCTGAACTTTCCAGGCTTTCCAGTGATCAATGATAGTCTGCTTTGGAAAAGTGCAAAAAATTTAAAAAGCTGCAAAGACAGTCAGTAACTGATCTGATGACGCCAAACACATGAGAATAGATTCACAATTCTAGCAGGTAGAAAGTCAGATGGGACAAACTTCAGAGTTGGCTTAAGTCTGTTAAGGAACTTCTATTGAGAATCAAGAAAGGTAAGTTTGAGATTCCTGGCCAGATGTGGAGAAATTCCAAAGAGTCAGGCACGATGACTCCCTTGGGGTTCCTGGGACCCAGGCTGCCTGGGAGGGTCACAAGTCCCAGACTCCACTGAGAGATCCTGGCGTGGGCTTTCTGTGTTCACCTATTCTGCTAGATGGAGCTGAGCCTGCAGTGATTTGAAAGCAGATACCCACTAACTACTGAGCTCAGGCACAAATTGTCCTCACCTTTCCTCACCTCCTGAAATACTCATAATTGCCTCAGTGTCTATCTTTTCTTTATGTGAAAGCACTTTTAAAAAAAATTTTTTGAAACAGCTCGCTCTGTTGCCCAGGCTGGAGTGCAGTGGTGTAATCTTGGTTCACTGCAACCTCCACCTCCTGGGTTCCAGTGATTCTCCTGCCTCAGCCTCCTGAGTAGCTGGGATTATAGGCGCATGCCACTGCACCTAATGTTTGTATTTTTTGTAGAGACGGGTTTTCACCATGTTGCCCAGGTTGGTTTTGAACTCCTGGCCTCAAGTGATCTGCTTATCTCGGCCTCCCAAAGTGCTGGGATTATAGGCATGAGGCACTGCACCCAACCTGAAAGTATTTGTCTAAACTAACCACTTTCTTCTTCTCCCTCACCAAAATTAAAAAATAAAAATTAAAAAAAAAAAAAGACATTTCTGGGAGGGAAAAGTTTTCCAGTTATTACCTCGTATGTCAGATTTGAGGTTTCCAGGGAGACAGCTCCAGGGTGAAGATGAAGACATGGGGCTGGTGAGTTCTGAAGGAGGAGGTGCCTGGCGCCCAACACACTCTCTGGGGAAGTGCTTCAGGAGGTGTGGTCTGAACATCTACATCACAATCCCACCTGGACTGCTTACTACACATTCAAATTTCTGGACGTCATCCTGCACTCCCTAAACAACCTCTCAGAGGCAAAATTTGGGAATGTGCCTGTTTAACAAGCTCTTAGGGTGATCTCATTGCAGTAGTGTTTGAGGGCCTCTGTCCCCGTGGAGGGGCCCTGGGGGTGAACCACGTGCAGGGTTTTTTTTTTTTTTTTTAGACAGAATCTAGCCCTGTCACCCAGGCTGGAGTTCTGTGGCACGATCTCAGCTCACACGTGCAGTTTTAAGCAGGTAAATATAGGATACTTTTGCTTACATGGTTGCCCCTGAAGACAAAATTCCTCTGTTGTACTTCACCACTTTGCTAGAGACATCCTGCTACCACTTGTCTCCACCAGGTAATGAGGTCCTGCCGTAACTGACTGAGATGGAGAGGCAGAAACAGAAAGGAGGATGTCCTTTCTCACTTCCTCTGCGCCCACTTCTTATTCTACCCTAACAAAGGCACTAGTTACTCCCAGGTGGAAACCTACAGACTCTTTGACCCTGATTGCATTCTGTAGAGCCCTGCTGTGAACACATCTGAATCCTGTTGTTTGGAGATTCAAGGAGAAGAGAAAAGGCAGTTAGCAGCTTCCCTCAAGGTCATCAGTACAAGGCAGAAAGATCTCCAGCCAGAGCATTAGCACAATGGACTGCAACTCAGAGACTCACTGAATTCCTTTCCAATTTTGCAGGAATGGTTTGGGTATTCCGTAAGTTCTGTGGCAACCTTTTCTTTGTTTTGTCTTGGCAGAGCTGAAGGAAAACTACAGTGGGGGTAATTTTCCATATTTTTACCATAAATTTTTAACTATCCACTAGGAAAGAAATAAAGCAGTAAATTGAATGTTCTGGTCTTAAGAGAGACTCATGCAGAGAGGAAGGAAACTCACAAGGCCCTAATGACATCATTTACTAAGAAAGTCCTTAGAAACTGTCAGCGCTGCCAATGGGACTCAACTGAGAAGGTATCTGAAGGAAATTAATTGATTCCTGTTTTTGTGTTAGAGTGGAAAGGGGATTAGAAATAATGAATAGCTGCTTTTACCTTGCCACTCGTCCTCAGATTTGCAAACAGTAATAAATGTCCTGAAGTATCTTCTGAGAGAACTAGTTCAAATAAGTGAAGAGAGATACCTCTGGTGGTCTTAATTTCTAATCAGAAGGCAAGGATTTTGTACTTTTTTTTTTTTTTAGAAAAGTAGTAATATTCAATAGGAATGGCACAATCTAAACAACAAAAAAAAGAAAAGTGGTAATATATATGCTGAGGTTTGAATAGTATAACTGCAGCTGCACATGAAGAATTTAATGATGGCTTGTATACGTTGTGAGCTTTCTTACAGTTTTTATCTCCACTTTTCACGTTAGTCAGATCAAGATTGCATTAAAGTCTGTGCATTTTATTTCATAATAGTCATAATTTCATACATGGAGCATTGACTTTGTGTCAGGCATTGTACTAACACTTCACAAGAGATCCAAAGAAATGGGTATTCTAATTTTTATTTTACAGACAAGAGGAAACTGAGATTTGGAGATGCCCAAAGGAAAAAAAAAGTAAGTAGAAGATTTGTGATTTGAAGCCAAACCACCTAATTCCAAAGTCTGTAGAGTTGAGACAACTTTTGTTTTGTTTTGTTTTTTTGAGACGGAGTCTTGCTCTGTCGCCCAGGCTGGAGTGCAGTGGCCGGATCTCAGCTCACTGCAAGCTCCGCCTCTGGGGTTTACGCCATTCTCCTGCCTCAGCCTCCCAAGTAGCTGGGACTACAGGCGCCCGCCATCTCGCCCGGCTAGTTTTTTGTATTTTTTAATAGAGACAGGGTTTCACCGTGTTAGCCAGGATGGTCTCGATCTCCTGACCTCATGATCCGCCCGTCTCGGCCTCCCAAAGTGCTGGGATTACAGGCTTGAGCCACCGCGCCTGGCCAAGTTGAGACAACTTTAACCCTATAGTTTCCTTAGGGATAAAATACTTCTTTATTTTATAGGGACTAAGATAGAGATAGAGTTTTTTGTTTTTGTTTTTTTTTGACATAGTCCCACTCTGTTGTCCAGGCTGGAGTGCAGTGGCGCAATCTCAACTCATTGCAACCTCCCAGTTTCAAGTGATTCTCCTGCCTCAGGCTCCCGAGTAGCTGGGATTACAGGCATGTGCCACCACACCTGGCTAATTTTTGTGTTTTTAGTGGAGACAGGGTTTCACCGTGTTGACCAGGCTGGTCTCGAACTCCTGACCTCAGGTGATCCACCTGCCTTGGCCTCCCAAAGTGCTGGGATTACTGGGGTGAGCCACCATGCCTGGCTGAGATAGAGAATATTAAAGGAAGGAGACAAAAAATAAAAAAGGTGTCACTTGAAAAAATGGGCGGGGACTGTTAGCATCCGATGCCTCTTTCTGAGTCATTTTAGCTTTGCGTTTTGGTTGTGTTCTTTCCCTAACTGTGTATGTTCTGAAGGGCAAAGTACAATGTACTTGACTCTGGGTTTTCTTACCTATAAAAGATGGAGTTGGACGAAATGAACATTAAATTCTTTCAGTTTCCTACATGCTATAAGAATCCATGGTCCCTGCCTTTAAGAAATCTGCCAACTCAGGTCAGGAGCAGTGGCTCAGGCCTGTAATCCCAGCACTTTGGGAGGCCGAGGCAGACAGATCACTTGAGGCCAGGAGCTTGAGACCAGCCTGGCCATCATGGCAAAACCCCATCTCTACTAAAAATACAAAAATTAGCAGGGTGTGGTGGTGCATGCCTGTAATCCCAGCTGCTCAAGAGGCTGAGGCAGGAGAATTGCTTGAACTTGGCAGGTGGAGGTTGCAGTGAGCCAAAATCACGCCACTGTACTCCAGCCTGGGTGACAGAGTGTATTTTTAGTGGAGAAAGAAAAGAAAAAGAAAGAGAGAGAGAGAGAGAGGGAAAAGAAAGAAAGAGAAAGAAAGAAAGAAAGAAAGAAAGAAAGAAAGAAAGAAAGAAAGAAAGAAAGAAAGAAAGAAAGAAAGAAAGAAAGAAAGAAAGAAAGAAAGAAAGAAAAGAGAAAGAAAGAAAAAGTCTCTAGGTAGGTAAAAAGATACAAAGATGCTAGCAATGCATGATGCAAATAGAAGTTCAGGGTAATAATTGAAAGCTCTCTTAAGGTGGTCTTGGAGTCATTGCTAAATGATTTGTAAAAACTAAGGAAGGCATAACACTGAGAGATGACAAGAGTACTGTCATCAGAAAAATTTCTCCAAAGGGATAAAACATAAACTGGGCTTCAAAAATGTTCAGCCCAATTTGGAACTTTAAAAAATTTAGAAGATGGATACATACTGTCTAATAAATAAAATACTATAGGAGTAGGTGAAATTGAAGAAGAACTAAATAGGTAGGGAAAAAGATGAGAACAAAGGTCTGCAGGGAAGCCCTTGCCCTAATATAGGATAGTTTTTTCATTTTACATGTTCCCATTAATATTTCATATGTGTTTATCTAACACCACACCGTATCATCACCATCTACTTATGGTCCCTTTGTTTAGTCTGGAGCTCTCTGTCAATACTTCTCTATCTCCATACTTGGCACAGCACCTGCACTGATGATGCACTTAATAAATAACTGATTGAAAGAATGTTGGCACCATTTGGAGATGTTTATTCATTCATTAAAAGAAGACAACTCTATTGAGCATTTTGTGGGTTAGGTATACCATGCAAAGGTTTAAGCAAAATTGGTCCTGTCCTTACATTTCTTCATAATCCCATTCATAAATATCTGAAATGTGAAGTAAGATGGGAAGAATGCCTCGAGGGAAATTTTGTGATTGAAACCCTGCCAATTTGGATGGACCAGAAGGAAGAGTTCAAGTAACTTTTCAACTCCTAATGCCTAAAGAGAAGAGAGAACAGGCAAATACAATCCGGAACAGCTAATTTTTTGGTCTCATTTCTCTATTTTCAGGGTAGATTAGTTTGCTCAGTTCTTGCATATTGACTCGTAAATTTCCTCTACTATTCCAGCATCTTGTAAGGCTATAAACAAGAGACTAACAATCATGTTCTGACTTTTTGGTAGAAGTGTATTTAATTCTAGAAGAATGCAGAATGTATATAAAAGCAATGCAATAAGCATTGCTTCCCATCATTGACTGGAAAAAAAAACTTGAATGCAAATGCTGGCCTTGAGATTGGGAGGAAAAGGAGAGAGGAGGCTGAAGGAAAAATGGGTTGATGTTTCAATTTCCATTTGTCACTTCATAGAGAGTTAAAGCATAGGAAGTCTAGGTAAGTGATGGTTTCATTTTAAAATTAATCCACTCATTTTATTACCAACACAAATGGTGTGCTTACATCGTGTCCAAGGCACTATACTAAGCTTTCAGAGACCCAACCCAGAGACTCAACATCTGTGTAAATCTGAGACAGAATATACAAAGTGTATAAATGTGCTCGAATGGTCATAACAAAGTGTCACAGACTAGATGGCTTAGATAAGAGCAGTTGTTTTCTCACAGCACTGGAAGCTAGATGCCTGAGATCAAGATGACGGCAGGGTCAGTTTCTTCTGAGGCCTTTCTCTTTGGCTTTTCCATGGCCATTTTCCCCTTCTATCTTCACCTACATTTCCTCTGTATGTTGTCTGTGTCCTAATTTCCTCTTCTTAGAAGAATGCCAGGCATCTTGGCTTAGGGCCCACCTGTGTGACCTCATTTTACCTTAATGACCTCTTTAAAGTCCCTAACTCCAAATCCCATCATGTTCTGCGGTACTAGGGGTTAGGGTTTCAACATATGAATTTTAGGGAGATACAATTCAGCCCATAATACTAAAGCTTCAAACATCCTGTCCCAATTCCAGAAGGGGAAGAGCTTGGGGCTTTCAATTTTATTCAAGTTGTTTTTTTCTAGCTTTAAAAGGTAAATAAATATATGTTCTTCTCAAAAATTAAAAACCAATTCAAAACATTCAAAGCATTAACATTTAACATTTTCCATTCACTCAGGATTTTGCTGTTTGATAAAGATGGTCATTTTTCCATTTTTTGGCACCAGGCAGTGTTAACCAGCCCTGACTGTTTTGTTTACTAAGTCCTTAGTTACAGCTTGGGGTTGACGTAGAATGTCTTGCTCTGGAAATGTGTACACATTGTACAAGCCCTAAAAGAGAAAAAAAAAACCATGATACTTTGCTGGCCTTAGTTTAAGATTTACTATAAAGGAGGACTTCAAGGGTATTAAGAAAGGGGATACATGATGCTGAAAAATTCCCTTCCAATGGGCACAGATTAATTGTTTGGACTTGGATAAGAGAAAACATTGTTATTTGGAATTAAGGGGAACAATGTGACATTAATATTGTTGGTTGTGCTTATCAACAGGAACCTACATGCTTGTTAAAGTCACTTCTGTTCCCATAGAGGACAATTCCATTTTTGAACTCAACAACAATATAAGAGATGTCATGAGGCTCTTGTATTGGTTGGAATTAAACTGAACTGTGGGAAACAGGAAATAAAGGCAATAGCTTAAACAAGTAGAAATGCATGTCTACCACACATTCAAGAGGTCTGTGGGCAGGAGCCAGTGGTCCATGGTGCAAGTGGCCTAAACAGCTTTTTTTTACTGATTGTAATGCTGAGTACAGCTTCTATTCCAAAATGACCTCTGGAACCATAGTGGTTACATGTAAACTCTAACCAGCAGGAAGGAAAATATAATGAAGAATAATGGGTCTCCTCCTGTGAAGAACACTTCCCGGAAATTTTATATGCCACTTTTGCTTATATCACATTGCCAAAATTTAGTTGTAGGCCTAGATAGCTGCAAGGGAGGCTGGGGAATGCAGACTTTTTTCTGGGGAGCCACTGGCCTCCCTAAATATGAGGGTTTCAATTACTGATGAAGAGGAAAAATCAGGGAGAAAACGGGCAGGAACTGACACAACTCCAAGCTCCTAAAAACAAATTTCACTGCTGATATTTCAGTAGGTATTTTTTTAAAAAAATACAAGGTGTGGGGTGGGGCGCAATCCACTGGTCTCTGATCTTATGATTACAATTGCAGACTTTATAATAAACATACCTGATTGTGCACTGGCACTGCAAATTACTCCGTGTGTGAGTTTGGCACACACATGGAGTGATTAAGGCACATAATGCATGGGGTACTGGACGAGTTAAGCCACAGTCCCTGGCACATGTGCAGTATGCAACAATTGGTGGTGTTTATTGTTATTGTTGTTCTTTTTAATTTCCCTATTGATAAAATGTATACCCCAAAACATGTCTAATAAAAGATATGCCATTTGGGCTGGGCATGGTGGCTCACATCTGTAATCCCAGCACTTTGAGAGGCCCGAGGCAGGCACATCACAAGGTCAAGAGATCAAGACTATCCTGACCAACGTGGTGAAACTCCATCTCTACTAAAAATCCAAAAAATTAGCTGGATGTGGTGGCATGTGCCTGTAGTCTCAGCTACTTGGGAGGCTGAGGCAGGAGAATCTCTTGAACCCAGGAGGTGGAGGTTGCAGTGAGCCGAGATTGCACCACTGCACTCCAGCCTTGCGACAGAATGAGACTCTGTCTCAAAAAAAAAAAAAATAAAAATAAAAAAAAGATATGCCATCTGCATCAGTTCATTCTCCTGCTGCTATAAATAACTGCCTGAGACTGGGTAATTTATAAAGGAAAGAGGTTTAATTGACTCACAGATCCACAGGGCTGGGGAGGCCTCAGGAAACTTACAATCATGGCAGAAGGGGAAGCAAACACATTCTTCTTCACATGGTAGCAGGAGAGAGAAGTGCTGAGCAAAAGGGGAAAAGCCCCTTATAAAGCCATCAGATCTCATGAGAACTCACTCACTATCAAGAGAGCAGCAGCATAGGGGTAACTTCCCCCATGATTCAATTACCTCCCATTAAGTCCCTCCCATGGCACATGGGAATTATAGGAAATCAAATCTCATGTACTCACATTTCAAAACACAATCATGCCTCCCCAACAGTCTCCCAAAGTTTTAACTCATTCCAGCATTAACCCAACAGTCTAAGTTCAAAGTCTCATCTGAGACAAGGCAAGTCCCTTCTTCCTATAAGTCAGTAAAATCAAAAGTAAGTTAGTTACTTCCTACACACAATGTGGGTATAGGAATTGGGTAAATACACCTATTCTAAATGGGAAAAATTGGCCAAAACAAAGGGGCTATATGCCCCGTGCAAGTCTGAAATCCTATCGGGCAGTCATTAAACCTTAAAGTTCCAACATGATCTCCTTTGACTCCATGTCTCACAACCAGGTCACACTGATGCAAGAAGTGGGCTCCTACAGCTTTGGGCAGCTCCACCCCCATGGGTTTGCATGGTCCAGCCCCCTTCCTGGCTGCTTGCATGGGCTGGCATTGAGTGCAGCTTTTCCAAGCACACAGTGCAAGCTGTTGGTGGATCTACCGTTCTGGAGTCTGGAGGACAGTGGCCCTCTTCTCATAGCTCCACTAGGCAGTGTCCCAGTGGGGACTTTGTGTGGGAGCTCCTACCCCACATTTCCCTCCCACACTGCCCTAGGAGTGGCTCTCCATGAGGGCTTGTCCCTGCAGCAAACTTCTGCCTGGACATGCAGGTGTTTTCATACATGCTCTGAAATGTAGGCGGTGGTTCCCAAACCTCAACTCTTGCCTTCTAGTACCCACAAGACCAACAACAAGTGGAAACTGCCAAGGCTTTGGGGCTTGCACCCTCTGAAGCAATGTCCTGAGCTGTATGTTGGCTCCTTTTAGCCACAGCTGGAACTGAAACAGCTGGGATCCTGGGCACCAAGTCCCAAGGCTGCACACAGCAGGGGGTCCCTGGACCATTTTTCCCTCCTAGGACCTCCCACTACCCATCATGTCTCTGACATACCCTGGAGACATTTTCCTCATTGTCTTGGTAATTGGTCTTTGGCTCCTCATTACTTATGCAAATTTCTGTAGCTGGCTTGAATTTCTCCCTAGAAAATGGGTTTTTCTTTTCTACTGCATCATCAGGCTGCAAATTTTCCAACCTTTTATTCTCTGTTACCTCTTGAATGCTTTGCTGCTTATAAATTTCTTCTGCTAGATATCCTAAATCATCTCTCTCAAGTTCAAAGTTCCATAAATCTCTAGGGCAGGGGCAAAAAGCTGCCAGTCTCTTTGCTAAAGCATAGTAAGAGTCAAGAGTCACCTTTTTTCAAGTTCCCAACAAGTTCCTCATCTCTATCTGAGACCTCCTCAGGCTGTACTTCAGTGTCCACAGCATTTTGGTCAAAACCATTCAACAAGTCTCCAGGAAGTTCTAATCTTTCCCACTTTTTCCTATATTCTGAGCCTTCCACGCTGTTCCAACTTCTGCCTGTTACCCAGTTCCAAAGTTGCTTCCACATTTTCAGATATCCTTATAGCAGCACCCCACTAATGGTGCCAATTTACTGTATTAGTTCATTCTCATGCTGCTATAAATAACTGCCTGAGACTGGGTAATTTAAAAAAGAAAGGTTTTATTGACTCACATTTGCACATGGCTGGAGAGGCCTCAGGAAATTTACAATCATGGTGGAAGGGGAAGCAAACACGTCCTTCTTCACATGGCAGCAGGAGAGAGAAGTGTCAAGCAAAGAGGGAAAAGTCCCTTATAAAACCATCAGATCTCATGAGAACTCACGATCAAGAGAAGAGCAGCATGGGGGTAACTGCCCCCATGATTCAGTTACCTCCCACCAAGTCCCTCTTATGACACATGGGGATTATGGGAACTACAATTCAAGATGAGATTTGGGTGGGGACACAGCCAAACCATATCACCATAGGATCAGCTGGAGGAGAATGCGTACCTTGCAAGCTACAGTCACTACAGTGCCAAAACAAGGAGATACTCTTTGCTTCGAATTAAGTTGGTTTGGGGACACATGGCTGTGAATATTCTGTGTATATAAATCCTGGTCCTGTGGCCCCATGGAATAACCTTTTCCTCTTAAAATTCTCTGTGAAGAGAGGCTAGGTGCCCTGGATAAAAATAGCATAAAGAAATTCCAGAATCTTTAAATATCTTCCCATTGTACATTCATAAAACATAACTTTTTCTCCTATTTAGGAAAATTGGAAAGTCACTGGACCCCTTTCCACCAATATCACTGGTTGGTTAGTTTTGAATCAATCGAGCCCTGAAATTGAGCATCAGTTCTGTACTCCAGCCTTGGTGTGTTCTTGGGCTCTTTTTTAAAGAGGCACATGTGTTGTGGATCCACCTGCAGTGACCTCAGCCTGGAAAAAACAGCCTGGTAGAATGAACATTCATTGACCATATGTTATGTGATAGGCATTTTACTGAGCAGCAAAAAGCACTGATGTCTTGTGGGAGAGACTAGAGCTGAAAAAATAATCTAAGAGATTAGATGATACCCTCAGAAAGAGTACTTATGATATCATCTCCCAGATCAAGGAATTTGGGTATACATCAACATACAGAAGTTGGAAATGAATAAACACAACTCGGTATAGAAAAATTTCTGTTAAAGAAAGTACAGGGGAAGCATAAAGAGATTTTCATTGTTGCCCTTCTTTTGGTACCAATTTTGTGACTTCTATTAGTTTAGTTTCCATTCATTGGTACTTACCATGGCCAAGAATGCTACCAGCGCAGTGTGGCTAATTTGCAGGACAGAGGCTGATAAGCTAACATTATACCAAAACAGTCCTAGGTAGAATAATTATGTTTTGCATGGCAGCCAGAATTTGTAAAAGGAATCCAGTCACAGTTTTCTAATAGGAGTCCCTAATAAACTATTATCTGAAAACATGACCTTTTTTTTTTAGGTTAAGGCATTTGTTAATTTAATATAACCTGACTTGAAAGTTAGCATAATGGAAATAGGTTGGCGCTTTGAATCCAGGATAGGATTGTATGTAAATCTAGCTTTCGCTATTATCTGCAGCATGATTGTGCAAGGGTTACTGAAAGTCTCTTAGCCTCTATTTCCTCTTCTGGAGGATTTTTCTGAAGATTAAGTGAAATGGAATATGCAAAACAGTAGTGTATTTCCCGGTATGTATTAGATTCTTACTTAATATTTGTTTGTCGTCTTCCCCTCCACTCTCATTTCTTACTCCCCAAATTGCTGTTGCCAATTGTCAAATTCAGTGGGCGATTTTTAGTGCCTGTTTTGACACTTTTCAACATTTGACCCTGCAGACTACAAATCCTTCCTTTCTTTTTTTTTTTTTTTTTTTGGAGAAGGAGTCCTGCTTTGTGACCCAGGCTGGAGTGCAGTGGTGCGATCTTGGCTCACTGCAGCCTCTGCCTCCCAGGTTCAAGCAATTCTCCTGCCTCAGCCTCCCGAGTAGCTGGGATTACAGGAGCCCACCACCATGCCCGGCTTATTTTTGTATTTTTAGTAGAGACGGGATTTCACCATGTTGGCCAGGCTGGTCTTGAACTCCTGACCTCAGGTGATCTGCCCACCTCTGCCTCCCAGAGTACTGGGTTTACAGGCATGAGCCACTATGCCTGGCCTACAAATCCCTTCTTGGTACTCTTTCTCCTGTTGATTTTTCACAACATGACTATCTCTGCGTTTTCTTCCCACCTTTGCAATTCTACCCTTAGTGAACTCAGCTTTCCCCACAAGTGCTTTAAAGACTGGTGTTCTTTAGCTTACATCATAACCTTCCTCTCACTTTATACTGTCTTTCTTGTCAAATTAATCATGGTTCTAGCCGCCACAACTTTCAATCTACTGGTGACTTCGAAATCCATACCTGCTGCCCTGACTCCTTCTTGAATCCCAGTTCCATGTTCCCAACAGCCTGATTGATATCTTCCTCTGAAGGTCCCAGGCCCTTCAACATATTAAAAAATGAATTCGTTCCCTGTGCTGTATTTCCTGTCTCAGTTAATGCATGGCATTTACTAAGTTACTTCTTCTTTTCCACTAACCCTAAACTTCCCTTTCAATCTGTCACAAAGTCTTGTCAATTTGGTCTGCAAAATTTTTTCCAGACTTTTCTTCCTGTCATTACTGCTACCCCCATCCCCCTCAGTTCAGTTTTGCTTCATCTCTGTTCTTGTTTTTGATGACTACATTCGCTTCCTAATTGATTTCCCTGCCTCAATTCTCTTTCCCCTTCTAGTCTCTCTGTTGATTAGTTTTACATCAATATATTTTCTCCTGCTTAGCTGTTTTAAAGCTAAAGTTTAAATTTAAAATGCTGGTTAGAAACAAAGAATTAAAGCCATTTCCACCCCAATTCTACCTTCTAAAATGAACTGAACAAAAGAAAAGAGCATTTCATCTTCAGATAACTTAGAAAATACCTATAGTCCCCAAACTCTGAAGAATAATTGCTAAACACAGTCAAATTTGGATCTAAGGGGAGGAAGACACTGACAGTTGTTGAAGTCGAATAAAAGAGAGAGATGAGTCTTTGAAATTTAAACATTTTATTTGGGAAGAAAGAATTTCAATTCTAAGGCCAGGCCTGGTGGCTCACACCTATAATTCCAGCACTTTGAGAGGCTAAGGGAGGTGGATCACCTGAGGTCAGGAGTTTAAGACCAGCCTGGCTAACATGGTGAAACTCTACTAAAAATGTAAAAATTAGCCAGGAGTGGTGGTGCATGCCTGTAATCCCAGGTACTTGGGAGGTTGAAGCAGGAGAATTGCTTGAACCTGGAGGTGGAGGTTGCAGTGAGCCAAGATTGTGCCACTGCACTTCAGCCTGGGTGGTAGAGTGAGACTCTGTCTCAAAAAAAAAAAAAAAATAGAATTTTAATTCCAGACAAACATGCAGACCAGGTGGTTTTCGGTATGTTGAAAGAATAAAGAGAAGGTCAGAAGTTTTATTTTTTTAGAAAGATAAGTGTTATGTATTTCTCTTTGACAAAGTTCATTGGCACTGGTAAGGTTTTTGTAAGCTTTGCAAGTTTTGATTGGTAGGTGATGGCAATGAGTAAGACTATTCTGAGTCACAGCAGGTTGTTTCATCAGCTATTAGATAAAACTGCTTTCAGCTTATAGCTGACAGTTTCGGCAGCCAAGCTCACAGAGAATTACATTCTTTGAGCAACGTTATGTACCCTGAGTACTTTTTCCTCCTGATCCTTCGACTCTGATTTAGTTGGGTGTGACAAGGCTGACCCAATTTGTATAATCAACTTTCACATCGTAAATCCACATTTCCACAGAGGTCTCCAAAAGGAGGCAGCACATCCCCGAAAAGTCAATTGTGCCTGAAACAGCAACACATGTGGTTGTGCGTAGACTGGGAGAGCATCCTTGTCCCTGTTCCGTACTGCAGAGCATCATGGGCAGCAGAGTCAACAGAGAATCCTACTACCACGCCACCCTTACAGGAATTCTCAGTGAGAGAGAACACCATAACCCTCTCAGAGGGTGGATGGCATCATATCAGAGCCAACTGAACAACGCAGGCAGATGCATGAACACCCAACACTTGTGACAGAGGAGGCTTTACTGTGTGCCAGGCAGAGCTCCTGTTCTTCCATCAAATAATTCTCCATAAAGAAAAACAAACTGCAGATAGATCAAAGAAGACGAAAACAGACCATGTAATCAAAAAATGAAAAGCTGAGAAAGAATTAAAAAAAAAAAGAAAACAAATAAGAGAGCAGAACTAAGAACAAGCATACATATTATGACAAGTTTAGTGAGGGTAAAATCATCTATTAAAAGAAAGACATAAAGAAGGAATGATAAAATAAAATCCAGATCTCATACCATACAGCAAAACAAGATCTTAATTTATCAAAAACATAAACATGAACTAGGAAGTCATAAAAGTGTGAAAGAAAACATGAGTGGATTTAAAAATAACCTTGGCGTGGAAGAGATCTTTCTAAGCATTGGATAGAGCCCAGAAGCCATAAATGAAATGGTCAATTTTCTTATTTCCGTAATATATAAATAGCTCTTATAAATCAGAGAGGAAAATATAACAAACTAATAGAAAAATTGGCAAGGAAAAATTTAAAAAGTTGTTCTTAGACAAAGAAGTGCAAATGGTTTATAAACATATAAGCCATTGGCTATCTTCACTCAGTTAAAGAAATGTAAGTCAAAACAAGGAAATAAACAATGTTCAGTTATCAGATTGGCCATGACTTAAAGTTTGATAGCAGAGTTATGTAAAGCGTATACAGAAGTAGACACAGTCATATTCTAGTGGTGGGAATATGAATAGGTATTTTTTTTTAATGGGCAAGTTGAAAATAGCTCTCAGATTTAAAAAGCACATACCCTTTGATCCAGCAATTCTGCTTTTAGGAGTTTTTTTGTGCAGGGATACTCCCACATGGTTGCAAAGGGTAGATAGTGCAAGAATGGATTGAAGCCTTGTTTGTAATAATAAACAATTGGGGACAACGTAAAAATCTGCCAACTGGGGCCTACTGAAAAGATGATGTAACAATCTAATGTATGGAATACCATATAGCTATTTAAAATAATGAGGTGAAATTATGCATACTGAAATGGAAAGATCTCTATGCTATATTGTAAAGTGGAAAAGAAGCAAGTGTGATAGTGTGTAAATATTTATTCACTTAAAAGACTTATAACAGTATTTATTATACATGGACAATTTCTTGAAGGAGAAGGAATAAAGATTTGACACTGGTTACCTCTGAGCCATAGACCCCATAGTCTGGGATAAAGAGAGGGATCGATTTTTTAAATTATATCTTTCTGTACCACTTGAATTTTCTTTTACTACATCATGGTTTTTATAACAAGGATAGAAAATACTAAAAAGAAAATATAATAAAATACAAAAGAGAAAATTTCAAAGCTCTTTAATGAGATTTGCCTTGAACCTGCATTATTTATAGAACTCAGTCTAGGTGCTCTGCATGATAAGAGCTTGGTGAACTAGCCCAGTTCACCATGCCAGCCCCATCTCTCAGCGTTTCTCTCATTTGTTGTCTTCTTACCATTCTTAACCAGTTATTGTTTCTTGAGCACACCATGGCCTCCATGTATTTATTCATCTACCTCTTTTGTATAAAATTTCTCTTATTCCTCCCCGGAAAATGTTACTCATCCATTAAATCCCAGTTCAAATGATAACTCATCTATGAGGTCTGAGCCGATTATTCGAGACTATTCCATTGTCCTTGCTCCTGTAGGGGAGACCAGAATTGTTGTCTCATGCACTTGGAGTCAAAGGACAACTGGATGACACTAAGTCCTCTACAGAGCACCCTGACCAGGTCACCAGTTGCTGTGTAAATTGGCTCCAGTTCCTTGGGACTTCTGGGCATGAGATTTGCATTCAGTGAGAGTTTGGCTTTAAACTTGCTTTGGCAGGTCATCAGACAGAAAGAGGAAGGGTCAAACACATATGTTAACATCACGTAAGTGTATGTGTTTTACATAAACTATTGTGTTCAGTTTTTATAGCACCCCTTCAAAGTAGGTCTTATCCTTGTTTCGCAATGGAAAAACCTGAGGCTCAAAGAGGCTAAGTGAGTTACTCAAAGTCAGTGGGGAAATTTGGTCTCAAATATGAGACTTTCGGTTTCCAAAACCTGTGTCTGTTCCACTCTGGAATTTGTGTTTGGATAGGAGGCAACAGTGCTCTCACGTCAGAGGCTCCATCCTCCAGTTTTCTCTTTTCTTCTGATACGAAGGTGAGCAGAGACCAGGCTGAGGGCAGGGGCATGGAGGCAGCATTGGCAGCAGGGTGGGGGAAGCTGGAGGAAGTAGGTGTGGTGATCTCCATTCTGCATGCCATTTGTTTGTTAATTTTCTCTCCATGAAAGTCCTGGATTTGTTGGATGCTCTCCTGACCCTGGTTCTGTCCTTCCAAGGGCCAGCTGGGGTAATAATGTTTTCTGAAATATCATAGGGTGTATGATTATTAATACTTGGCAAACTTTGGCCTAGGAATTATGAAACACGTGCCTGTTTGTGAGGTCCCTTCACATGTTTCTAATCAACCAACCAGATTTCACTTGAATCTTTTATGGCTTCCCTGAAATTTGTAGTGGAACTGGAAGCCAAGTGTAGCTCTGAGCCAATTTGTGGTTGCTGTAATAACCGTCCCTTTTCCTGACTTCTTCAACCACTTAGTGAAAATTATTATTGCAGGAAAATTTTTTAGTCATACTTTCCAGGGGGTTGCAATTTCTTTACTTGTCCTATGGATAAACATTATATTAGAGCAGTATGGTTGGATGGGTCTTTGCATGTTTTACAAAAGACAACACTAACAGTAGGAATTAAATGTACTGAAAATTTTCTAAGTAGGATGAACTGCACCTTCAATTCAATTCAAGGAACATTTTGAAAACCTCCTATGTATAAATTCACCTCCATGAATGTAAGGCATACCAAAGAGGAGTATACAGACACGGTTACTACCTTTGTTTCTTATGAAAGTTCACAACTTAAACTGAACACATCTTAAAGAGAACTCAATATCTTTTGCACAGTTCTGAGCTTGGATGATAGCACCACCAGGGACCCAGTGCTGAAACTAGAAACTCTGGAATCGTTTCCAATTTTTCTCCTCCCCTTACATCCATCAAGTCCAAGAGATTTTGACCTCCTAAATGTTTCTTGATTCTGCATTTTCATGTTCACTGCCATGATCCCTTCCCTGGTCCAGGCCTTTATCATGTCTTGCCTGGACTGTTCCAGTGGCTTTCTCTCTGACTTCCCTGGCCTCAGGCTCTCATATTCCTTACTCTGCCAGAGTGATTACTCAAATCACAAGTATAAGCATGTCACTCCCCTGCTTAAAATGCTTCATGAACTCCCTATCCCCCATAGGGTGAAAACCAAACTCCTCAGCAAGACATTCAAGGCCTTCTACGATATTGCTTTGGCTGCCATGTTGGGGAAGGGTGGGGAGACCTGTGAGTGAGACATCTTAGAAAGACTGTTACCTTTTCATATAAAAATGTCAAGACTCAAAGGAAAGAAACTTGACATTTTTTCATCTGTAAAATCTGAAAGTTGTGGTTTTGGATGAGCTAAGATAGATTCTCAATCCTTAGAACTGCACCTCTACAAGGGTGTTCTGTAAAGGCAAAGAAAAAAATGCTTAAGATGAATGTTGGACAGTAGGTAAGAAGAAACAGAAGTTCAAAATGTTTAATATATTTATGCATCTATCCATTTATTCATTCATTCCTTTGATCAACAGATATCTGTTGAATACCTAGACAAAGAGATTACAAAAGAACATGGTACAGACCTGCTCTCAAAGGAAGACAGATAAATAGGCAATTAAAAGACTATAGAGGCTGGGCGCGGTGGCTCATGCCTGCAATCCCAGCACTTTGGGATGCCAAGGCGGGTGGATCACGCGGTCAGGAGATCGAGACCATCGTGGCGAACATGGTGAAACCCCGTCTCTACTAAAAATACAAAAATTAGCTGGGTGTGGCGCCGTGCGCCTGTAATCCCAGCTACTCAGGAAGCTGAGGCAGGAGAATTGCTTGAACCCAGGAGGCAGAGGTGGCAGTGAGTTGAGATTGCGCCACTGCACTCCAGCCTGGTGACAGAGCTAAACTCCATCTCAATAAAAAAAAAAAAAAAAGACTATAGAATGATCTTTCTGTATGTATGAAAAACACTTGGTGCTTTGAGAACACATATTTGAGGCACCTAACCTATTCCAAGAGCGTCAGGGAGGATAATGTTTAAGTGGAGAGCAGGAAGAAGAATGTGATTTACCCAGGTGAAGAGAGAAAGAAAGAGAAGTTAAAATGGAGGAGAACATGGGTAAAGGCTCAGAAAGAAGATAGAGAGAGAAATTTTGAGAAGCTAATATGGTGGGATTATAGTGCTGAGGTTAGGATGGAAGCAAGCGTAGGGACGACTAGATCTGAGTTTACAACAGTAAGTAATAGACCCTCTGGGGCACCTCTAGTTCTCACTGGATCTTAGGCAAAAGTAGGCCATTGCCCAGGTTCATGGCTTAGCATGTGGGTTCCAACCCTACTCAACTTCTTAGCTAGGTGCCTGTGTCTGTAGGCAGCACTCTTGGCCAGATCATTGCTAACCTATATTAAGGAGTTGATGCTTTCTCTTCAGGACAGTGGGAAACCCTGCAGGGCATGACTCAGAGGAAGTAGGTGGTAAGATTAGAATTTTAGGATGATCTCTTTGGCTGCAGCATGGGAGGTTTCTTAGAAGATTTCAAACTGGAGTCAGGGAGAATGGTTAGGAGACCTACTCGGTGGTCCAGATGAGAGATGATGGTGGCCTGACCTAAAGTTGTGGCATTCACTGGCATCAGTGCCATCATGACTAATTAAGAGAAGTGTATCAGCAGCCTTCAAGAGGCAAAAGTGTTACTCTTTCTCACCAAAGCCTGTCTTGGTGAGAGACGCACAATAATGGATTTGCTGAACCATGATTTAGACTCAATGAGAAAATAGATTCTTCTATTTTTTAAAAACAACTTTACTGAGGTATAAATAATATACAAAAACTACACTTATTTAATGTATACAATTGATGTGTTTAGACATATGCAAATATCCGTAAAACCATCAATACAATCAAAGTAATGAACGTATCCATCACCTCTATCCAAAGGGAAATAGGTTCTACTTCTTTTTTGAGACAGGGCCTGGCTCTGTCACCCAGGCTGGAGTGCACTGGCGCCATCACAGCTCACTGCAGCCTTGACCTCCTGGGCTCAAGGGATCCTCCCACCTCAGCCTCCTGAGTAGCTGGGAGTACAGGTATGCACCACCACACCTGGCTAATTTTTAATTTTTTTTTTTTTTTTTTTTTTGTAGAGACAGAGTCTCACTTTGTTGCCCAGACTGGTCTGGAACTCCTGGGCTCAAGTGATCTTCCCAAAGTGCTGGGATTACAGAAATGACACACCGTGACTGGCCTGGAAATAGATTCCTAACAATAGAAATTACACAGAGCAGTAGGAAGAGAAACAGAACGAGATTTCATCTGTCTCCTAAGCTGGCCCAAAGGAGCATCCCCTTGCTTCCTTCAGTTGTGTAATAACCTCGCTTGAGCCTGACAAAAACATTTATGTCTGTGACAACTTATTCCATTTTTTCCTTCCACGGGGCTATTGAAGACTTTCATTCATTGCCTCAAAAAGCAATTCATGCTTTCAGGATTGTGCAATTGCACCGAGTTAAATTTTTACAGGCCCTGGCGTGGGTGAGACATGAAACTGCAAGACAAGGGTGTGAGAAGTGCAGAGAGTCAGGCAACAGTGCGATTAGCCATGGGGAGAATTTGGGTTGGTGTGTGTAAATATCCTCAGTTACCAGCCCAGGGGTGTTTGGAGGGCTACCTTGACCTGGAAAAACCGCTAATGAACACAGTCACTCAGATTTTTCTCTAGTTTTCTCTTTTTTTTTTTTTTTTTTTGAGACAGAGTCTTGTTCTGTTGCCCAGGCTGAATCACAGTGGTACAATCTCAGGTCACTGCAACCTCCACCTCTTGGGTTCAAGTGATTCTCCTGCCTCAGCCTCCCGAGGAGCTGGGATTACAAGCACACACCACCACACCTGGCTAATTTTTCTATTTTTAGTAGAGACAGGGTTTTGCCATGTTGGCCAGGCTGGTCTCAAATTCCTGACCTCAAATGATCCACCCACCTCGGCCTCCCAAAGTGCTGGAATTACAGGTGTCAGCCACTGCATCCGGCCTTTAGATGTTTCTCTAGTTTTCTAACCAAGTTATAAAAATTCTGTTATTTTGACCAATGGAAAAATCCCTGCCACAAAAGAGCAAAGTATATTCCTAGAGTTTTCCCCACCTAGACATTGGGATGCTCAATAAGACCTACCTTCTCGCCGGGCGCGGTGGCTCAAGCCTGTAATCCCAGCACTTTGGGAGGCCGAGACGGGCGGATCACGAGGTCAGGAGATCGAGACCATCCTGGCTAACACGGTGAAACCCTGTCTCTACTAAAAAATACAAAAAACTAGCTGGGTGAGGTGGCGGGCGCCTGTAGTCCCAGCTACTCAGGAGGCTGAGGCAGGAGAATGGCGTGAACCCGGGAGGCGGAGCTTGCAGTGAGCTGAGATCCGGCCACAGCACTCCAGCCTGGGCGACAGAGCGAGACTCCGTCTCAAAAAAAAAAAAAAAAAAAAAAAAAAAAAAAGACCTACCTTCTCTGGGGCCTCCTTTTGTCCTCTCAAAATTCCTTTCAGAGTTAAAATTCCATGCTTTCATGAAATGTTTGCATTTTCAAGTTTCAGCACACAATAGGATCTCAATGCATATCTGTCAAAGGGAGGAATGAGCATTTTTTTTGTGCTAGACCCAAGGCTAGACTGGGAGACACAAAGATAAGGGAAAAAGGTCCTTATTAATTAGTTGCTCACAGTGCAGCAGCCAAGATGGTCACATACACAGGTGATAATCGGGCACTGCGGTAGGCACTGTCCTAGCTGGAAAATCATAGAGGAGAGAATGACAAGGGGGATGGTGGAGCTGAATCTGAGCAAAGGTTTGCCAGATGTGCAGGCAAGCCCGTTCAAAGCAGTGGAAGTGAGACAAAGGTTCACTAATTATGCTACACAACTTGAAATAGACATGCGATGCTTACATGCAAGAACAGCTCCCCTGGACCTTGCAGGATAATTGTCTGACCAGTTGACAGCAAAATGAAGACACCCTGTGGCTCCTTGCTGCAGTGTCTGATGCAGACAGATGGTTGTGTCTGACCAGTAGATAGCCCACCGAGGCTCAGCACCCCAAGTGCTGATTTCAAGTGTATTTTGGAGACACTTCCTGAGGGCTTGTATTCAGATATATTTAGGAGACACTACATACAGGTCTGGCACATAAGAATAGTACGAAGAAAATAAAGAAATTGTGGGAGAGGGGTGCAGGTGAATAGACCATCTGCCGTTGGTGAACAGACCCAAGTTCTGTAAAGCCAACAGACTCTGCCTACTAGTGGCACTGCTGAATATATGGTAGGAAGAACTAGATCCTTTCCATCAACTTAAAAAAAAATGTATTTAGACAGAGTCTCACTCTGTCACCCGGGCTGGCGTGCACTGGCACAATCTTGGCTCACTACAACCTCCACCTCCTGGGTTCATGCAATTCTTGTGCCTCAGCCTCCCAAGTAGCTGGGACTACAGGTGCTCACCACCACACCTGGCTTTTTTTTTTTTTTTTTTTTTTGTATTTTGTATTTTTAGTAGAGATGGGGTTTTGCCATGTTGGCCAGGCTGGTGTCAAACTCCTGGCCTCAGGCAAGCCACCCACTTCGGCCTCCCAAAGTGCTGAGATTACAGGTATGAGCCACCCTACCCAGCCTTCATCAACTTTTTGTGCTAGGAATGAACCTAACCCATCTCTCCCTTCACTCTTTATGAATTACTCTTCAACTTCACCTAAATTTTTCCACTGTCCCAGCTCACAGCAAGCAGAACACAGGCGATCATCTGGTGGTAGAATCCTGCATGGTGTGTGAAGTTTTCCTAGACTAATGGTTTGCAGTACTTTTTTTAAAGCATCAGAACCCCCATTTGATATTAAATAGTACTTAGAAGAACAATATATAAACAGCTGTGGTCAAGCAACAAGTGTAATCGTGCATTGGTATTTACAATGTCCCAGGTGCCCCTGCTATGCCCTTGTATGTGTGCTTTTTCATTTAATCTTCACAATTCTATGATGTGGTATCTATAAAGTAGGAATTACTTCTATCCTTTTTTAAGAGATGGGGAAGCAGGACATAAAAAGTTACAGCTAATGTGTGGCAAATCTAGATTTTGACTCTGGAAGTTTGCCCTCAATGCGGGGTCCTGACAGCGCAGGAGGTCCTGTTCATATGGCCCAGCTGGGACGGGCTGGGGAGGCAGGAGGCACAGCTGAGCCCTGTTGGAATCCATCGCTCCTTCCCGCTTTTCTGGGGTAACAGGTGTAGCTAAATGTCTCCATTCTCCTTCCTCCTTACACTCTCTTACCTTGGAGCTTGGGAATTTGGATGATTTATCAGGCTGCTGTGAAATATGGTCTAAGAAATATTGCCTTGGTTCATCCTTCAAGATCTCTACCAAAGTCCATATTCCATCGTGTACACGCAATGGGAAAGGGATGCTATGGCCAAATGGGTCTTCAAAAGTGGAAGTTAATGCCAATCACAACAGACCAGGTGTTGTATGATTCTATTTGTATGAAATGACCAGAATAGGCAAACCTGTAGCAACAGAATTCTGTCTCTATGAATGGTTACTGAGGCCTGAGAGAATGAGGGACACGTGGGGGAATGACTGTTAATAAGTATGGGGTTCCTTTTTGACTTGGAATGATGAAGTGTTCTAAAATTGATTGTGGTGATGGTTATATACTTTTGTGACTATCCTAAAAACCATGGAATGGTACCATTTAAATTGGTGAGTTGTACATTATGTGACTAGGTCTCAATAATGCTGTTAACAACAACAACAACAACAACAACAAAATCACCCAAAAATGAAAGTAGAGCATCGCGTCTAAAGTTCATTAAGCGTGTTGCTTCATTTCCTTCTACAACATCTGTGGAATGCCATTGCTGACTAGGCAGCCTGCCACACATGGGGCACAGGAGAAAAGAGCTCTTGGTCAAGAATAATCATGACACAGCAGCAGGAAGCAGCCTTGACTGCACTAATAGCATGTCATGAGCAAGCAGAGAAGAGGCCCAGAGCCTGGCGGAGGAGCTTGTGTTGAACCCAAACCCAGGTTTTACCAGTAGGGAAACTCCTTAGGGAGCCAGGCTGGGGCATGGATGTTTTAGGAGAGCTAGAACCACTTGAAAGATTGGGAAAATGAGAGGGCAGGGCTTGTTTGGGGGTTTGTATGCCTAGGTAACAGATTATGTGAGGAGAGATCAAGGAGAAGAGGACTAAAGATAACCAGAAGCTGAATGACCCCATTCCCTGAATCATTCACTCATGTCTTCACTTCTTTATTGAGCCTCACCTGTGTCATGCAGAGGTTAAGTCAGTGGTTCTCAAGCTTGGCTTTTGGAATTACCTGAATCTCACTTCAGTGACAGCTGGTCTGAGTGTGCTTTGGGCATCAAGATTGTTAACAGCCTGGGAGATTCTAATTTTACTTGATGTTGAAATTCAGTAGGCTGTATGATGGAGACAAAGAAAACATTTTAAAAAAAGATTAAGGCAAATATGGTCCTGGAACCTGGCGTGTACAATCAACAATGCTTTCTGAGTTGCCTAGTAGGTATGAGATACCGTGCTGAATAAAACATAAGAGTCTCAGCCCTCGTGAAGGTTCAGACTAGTGGCAACAACAGAAAATAAGCAAGCGAGCGGACTGAGGAGCTTTTCATTACAACATGAGGTAAATGATATGAAGGAAACAGGAAAGGTTAAAGGATAGCCAATAATGAAGAAAAAGATGGCACATTAGACTGGCTGGTCAAGGAAGAACTCTTGCTTTTTTTAACATTTACTTACATATGTACATATAAATGCATACATATGTATGTACAATCATCAACACGAGCTACCATCTCCAAAAGTTCCTCATGCCCCACTGTGATTTTTTTTTAAATTTACTTTACGTTCTGGGATATGTGTGCTGAACATACAGGTTTGTTACACAGGTATACATGTGCCATGGTGGTTTGCTGCACCCGTCAACCCGTCATTTAGGTTTTAAACCACATGCATTAGGTATTTGCCTTACTGCTCTCCCTCCACTTGTCTCCCACCCCCCGACAGGCCCCGGTGTGTGATGTTCCCCTCCCTGTGTCCATGTGTTCTCATTGTTCACCTCTCACTTATGAGTGAGAAAATGCACTGTTTGATTTTCTGTTCCTGTGTTAATTTGCTGAGAATGATGGCTTCCAGCTTCATCCATGTCCCTGCAAAGGACATGAACTTATTCTTTTTATGGCTGCATAGTATTCCATGGTGTATATGTGCTATATTTTCTTTATCCAGTTTACCATTGATGGACATTTGGATTGGTTCCAAGTCTTTGCTATTGTAAATAGTGCTGCAATAAACATACATGTGCATGTGTCTTAATAGTAGAATGATTTATAATCCTTTGGGTATATGCCCAGTAATGGGATTGCTGGGTCAGATGGTATTTCTGGGTCTAGATCCTTGAGGAATTGCTACACTGTCTTTCACAATGGTTGAACTAATTTACACTCCCACCAAGAGTGTAAAAGCGTTCTTATTTCTCCACATCCTCACCAGCATCTGTTGTATCCTGACTTTTTAATGATCACCATTCTAACTGGCGTGAGATGGTATCTCATTGTGGTTTTGATGTTCATTTCTCTAATAACCAGTGGTGATGAGCTTTTTTTCATGTTTTTTGGCTGCACAAATGGCTTTTTTTTTTTTTTTTGAGAAGTGTCTGTTCATATCCTAGGAAGAACTCTTTGAGCACGTGACATTAAGTCAGCACCTAAAGTATGAGTAGAAACTGGCCTTGAAAGATCTATGGAAGAATGTTCCTGGAAATGGGCACATGCTGGGTGCATGTGCTGTTGTTGTTGTTACTGTTGCAAGGAACTGGCACATATTCAGACTCCATGAGGAAACGTGGTCTGTGGGAGGGACTTTAATGTGTTTATAGGCTGTGATGTTTTATTTATCCGTGTATGTCCGGAATCAAAGATGCTTGATTATAGTTGTTTTATAAATGCCTACTGAATAAATGAACTGATGATATCAGCAGAGAAGAAGTTGAAAGGAAAGGCAATGGTTGATGAAAGAGTTTTCCAAAGGAAGTGGGAAGAGAGGGAATCTATAGTGCACAGAAAAAGAGGTATGTCTGAGGTAGGAGGGGAGGAGTGGAGAATCGATATCTTTTTCTGGTGCAGGGACAGGAAATAGAATTTCCTTCTGATAGCTGCTGTGTTCTTTATTGGGAGAAAAGAGTTTTTTTGCTGAAAGGAAGCCAGGTGGGAGTGGGATCAGGGTTCTAAAGAGGTGGAAAGAGTTACTTTGCATACTTAGAGAAGTGAGATGGCTGGGGACATTTGTAAGAGTTGAGGTGGTGCTGAGTGCCCAGCCAGGGGTAGGCCAGACATCAATGGTGGTGCCAATGGTCATGATTTTGGAATGATGTCTAGCTCTAGCAGATAGCTACATCTTGGGTGGAGAATTTGCAGATGGGTATGGCAATGGTAGGACAAATAAATGAACAAATTGAAGTGGAAGGAGAGACAGATTGAAATTGATATAAAGACTAGTCTAAGACATAGAAGAAGTATTGTCAAGAAGGAGCTGAGGTCAGACGCAGTGGCTCATGCCTGTAATCCCAGCACTTTGGGAGGCCAAGGCAAGTGGATCACTTAAGGTCAGGAGTTCGAGACCAGCCCGGTCAACATAGTGAAACTCCACCTCTACTAAAAATACAAAAATTACCCAGGCGTAGTAGAGGGCGCTTGTAATCTCAGCTACGTGGAGGCTGAGACAGGAGAATCGCTTGAATTTGGGAGGTGAAGGTTGCAGTGAGCCGAGATTGTGCCACTGCACTTCAGCCTGGGTGATAGAGCAAGACTCCATCTGAAAACAAACAAACAAACAAACAGAAGAAAACCCTGAATATAAGAAGAGGAAGGAACAAGGGATAAACTTCTAATGAGTCCAAAGCCAGAAGTATGATGAGAATAAGGCAGCGAGAGAACTGGAAGAAAGAGAGTGCCTTGTTATTCCACGGTAGGCACTGCACATTTTAAAGTACTTTAAAATTTAATAGCTATCTTTTATTGAGTATAACTCAATGCCTGAAGAAAGGCTAAGGGTTTTATCTACATAACTTCATTTAATCCTCATAGTATATATCACAATTCCAGTTTTACTGATGAGAAGACTGAGGCTTGGTGAGGTTAAATGTATTGCTCACATTTTTGCAGCTAGGAAGAAGAAACTGCATCTATCTGATGAGGCAAATGCTGCTAACTACCAAGCTAAGTGATGTTGACCTGTATCTTTTTGTTGTTGTTGGAGAACAATGCATGCGTGACTCCTGTATCCTTTTCTTGTGAGTTGATACCCCAGAGCCAGTTATATTAACACATTCAGCCTTGCAAGATGAAGTCCACATCCCCTAGAGTGACACAGGAGGCCGGTCAGAGTCCATCCCACACCCTTTTCTCTAGATTCACCCTCTCACACCGTCTGCTCCTGCTTGCCCCGACTATTTTCAAGTTCGCTGAACGCACCACGGCAGCTTTGTACCTGGTGCTGTCTGGGTCGGTGATGTCCTTCCCCCTCTTCTTCTCCTGGTTGGCTCCTGCAAATCCTTCAAAATTGAGAGTGAGTGTCACCCCCTTTCCCCTTTTCTGAACTGAAAACAGTGAAGGTACTATTGCCTTTCACACTGGGCAGGTCTAGGTCTGGGGCTTCTCTGCAGACCTCCACCATAACTCTCCATTGCTCCCAACCCGGTCTCCATCACATTAAAATTCTGTGATGCTGACTGGTTGTCCAGTGTTTATTTCACAAGCTCACAGCCCCTTCCCTTTTGTTTAGTATGTCACTGTCTGAAAGGACCCAGAAATAAGATAGAAAGAAGTACTGATAGTGGTTAGTGATGGACTTTGGTAGCAGCCCTGGGGACACCTGGCTTGTACAGCTAAGTGGCTAGTCTGGTTACCACAGCATCCTTATAGCAGTAAACTATTTTTTTTTTAATGTAGCCAATCAATTCAAGATATCTGTGAATATCAAGGAACAAAGCATCTATTATCTAATAAAACAATTTCTGATGCTCACTTTTGTAATTCAAAAATTAAAATAACAGTAGCTACTGTTGCTTTATATTAATTGTGTTTTCATTAGTAGTGTGGGTCACTCAGCAGGGTGGTGGGTGGTTTCATGGATGTGGACGGGATGCCAATTAAGAAGACCTTGATTTCACTTTCTGGTTGGGTGATTGGGCAAATATTTTTCTGAGCTTCTAATTCCTTATGTGTGAAATGGCAGTAGTAGGAGAGCCTCCCCCGCATTGTTTGGGAGGCCAGATGACAGCATGATTGTGAAAAGCCCTTTGTAAACTGTAGCGTGTTTTAGGAAAAAAAAAAAAAAATGGTGGTGATATTTTCCAGAGTGTCAGAGGAACGTATACAACACAGGCCTGCCCCTGTTTGACCTGGAAATGCTAGTTCAGGGAATGCATTAACAACACAGCAGGAAACTTCTGCAGCGAAATCCTTCTGGAAACAAGAGACTGAATCCTACAGAATGAAAGAGAAATGGCAACCCAAACCTCACAGAGGTTCTCCTTGAAAGGTGAAAAATTAACTTAGGCACTGTCGGGGGTGAGAATGTGCACGACGGCCCCCGTCTTCAGCCTCCCGACACTTTCCTTCCCCAAAGCCATTTTAGTCAAAGGTCATGTGTGTGTCTTGTCAAAGGCCAGCTTCCAATGGAATCATTGTCCCTCGGGACAGCGGCCCCCTGACTACATCTGCATTGGAGAAATCCCAAAAGCAAACGGCCCAGTGCAAACAAGAGCAGTCCGCAGCAGCCGTCCAGAGCACAGCTCCCAGGTCGCGGGGCTGCAACCCAGGCCCCGTCCGCAGCGCCCGGGCAGGAACAGGCGCCGAGACTCCCGCAGCATGACCCGCCACGCCGATCGGGTACGGTATGCGCCTCTCTCTACCCGTCCTCCATTGCTTGGGCTCCCGGGTCACAGCTGCCATTCTGTCAAGCAGAGAAACCTTGCAAAGGGCCTCCAGGTTTGCCGGAAAACGGTCCCTGTTGGGCTGCGTTCCCGTGCACTCAGCTGGAGCAATTTGCAGGCGCGCAAATGCGGAGCTCAACTCTTTTCGAGTTTTCGTTGCCAGAGAATGAGTTTGTAAATATCGAGTTTGTCTCTGGTTTCTGGAAGGCGAGCCGGTCCGACTTGCAGAGGGGGACTGTGGAGGACTCTCGGTTCACCACGGCTCCACACTGTGCAAGCGGGCGACCCTCAGCCTTACCAGCTGCAGGGCACAGCGAGTTCTGTCCTGGGCGGCGAGACGGCCGGGCTTCTTGTTTATTACCTGTGGGACAGTGGCTTGGCAAGAAGGACGGGGATTTTTAAAACAATATGTTTAGTAAGGTCCTCTGGACTCCCACACTTGCCTCCAGGAAACAGAATCATCTCCCTGAAGGAGGGAGCCCCTTCCCCACAACGCGCCCCTCGCAGGCTCCACAAAGATGTTGATTGACGTGCACAATTCGGCACAGCCAGTCTCTTGGCTCTTTGTCCTCTTCTTTTTGAACAAGCCTTTCAAAAGGATCTGGCTAATTTTGGATAAGACTAGAGGGAGCCCTGGGTTTCAACTGATTATGGGTGCTTTTGATTTGGACTTGGAAATCTCCAAGGGCGAACACTGGGGAGCGTCCGCAGGGGCAGCGGGCACAGCCGGTCTTCAGGTCTTCAGGTGCGGAGCGGGGGTCAAAGGGTTCCAGCGATGATTGCTGAGCTTCCACACTCTTGTTTCGTTTTAACAAGTGAAGCACGAGCCACTTCTCACTGATAGGGGGAATGGAAACAAAAGCCGCTCTAGTGCCCAGCAGGATGGAGAGGGAAGCCAATGATGGTATTGCTTATGTATTTTTCACACACCCAGTTCCACGGGGCGCAGGAGCTTTTCTGCACTTCTGCTCATCAGGTATTTAATGGAACTTCTGGTTTCCCCTGCAGTGGTCACCTCTGGCTGTCACCTCAGTTTTCTGCTCCTCTTCCCACTAAACTCCTTGAAAGAGTGGGTGGCATTTGCTGTCTCCTTGTCCTCACTACCCTTTTGCTCCTTCACACCCAGTCACCTGGCGTCCACCCTCACCTCTGAGGGCCAACCTTTGGCAAGGCCGCCGAAGACCTCCTTGTAGCAAAACCATAGAGCATTTTCAACTCCCCCGCACCCCCACGTACACACACAGCCTCTGTGTCATTTTGAACTATTGGTCCTTTCCTCTCTCTGTTTTTGACTGTGTCCTGGATGCTGCAATCTCGTGCTTCCCTGGCTCCCTTCTGACCTTTTGAGTTACAATTTAATACTTAAAGGGCTTCACTTCATAAATGTTCGTGTGCACTGCTCTTTCTTCTTAACTCTCTTCGCTTCTCATCCTGCAGTCTCTCTGGATAATCTCATTCACTCCAATGGCTTCAACCACTACACATACATGATGTCTCCCAAACCTAGCCTAATCTTTCCCCTAAAATTCCAGTCTCTACTTTGATGTCCCATAGAGCACCTTAAAATCAGCGAGTTAGGACCTGGATCTGTCTTCTCCCTTCTTCTCCCAGGCCTGCTCTTCCTCTTCTCTTTGCCACTGCTTAAATGGCATTCCTCAAGTTGTCCAAGTCAGACACACCGGAATCACCCTAGGTGACTTCTTACCTTTCATTCATGACAATCATCACCAAGCCCTGTCTACTCTCATTGCTGAGTATAATTCATACACATACTCGTGTCTCCACCTCCCCACCACTGTTATAGTTATGGCGAGTATTCCCTCAAATTCCATTCTGGCCACAACTTCCCATTAGTCTCATTTGGGGTCAGTCTTGCCCAGCGCATACCTACATTTTGTCTCCACACTGTGTCAAATGATCTTTCTTTCTTATTTTTTGAGATAGAGTCTTGCTCTGTTGCCCAGACTGGAGCACAGTGGTGCCACCTCAGCTCACTACAACCTCCACTTCCCAGATTCAAGCAATTCTCCTGCCTCAGCCTCCCAAGTAGCTGGGATTACAGGTGCCTGCCACCATGCCCAGGTAAATTTTTTTTTTCTTTTTCTTTTTCTTTTTTTTTTTTTGCATTTTTAGTAGAGACGGGGTTTCACCATGTTGGCCAGGCTGGTTTCGAACTCTTGACCTCAAGTGATTCACCCACCTCGGCCTCCCAAAGTGCTAGGATTACAGGCGTGAGCCACCGTGCCCAGACTGTGTCAAATGATCTTTCTAAAATGTAATAGGATCATGCAGTTCTTTTTCGAAAAGTCTTCAGCAGATTCCCATTTTTATTTTCTTTCAAGAATAATTTTGGTGGATACATGTTCTCCACAACTTGCCTTTTACCTTCCTCTTCATTTTTATATCTTACTACTCACTCCTCCAGATTTTATGCACCATTTTTGTACATTTTATATACATTTTGTCCATATCATATATGAATTTAGGGATGTTAAACTATTTATTAAATAAGACTTTCTTTCTGTACATCTATGAGGTCTGTGTCTAACCTCTATTTTTATTTAGACCCAGCTGAAAGCCCCTTTCTCTTGGAAACTATGCAGATCATCCTTCCCAATGGGTTACGTGGCCCCCTCTTGTTCTCCCAGAGCTTCCTTTGTTCCTGTGGAGCAGAGCACTTACCATTCTTTATTATAACTATCTCTTTACTTGTCCATCCCACACCAGTCCTTAAGGAGCAACTCTTTTTGTCTTAGTATCATTACAGTTAGTGCTTAGACCTAGCTCGGATGCTCAATGAATTTCTGTGCAATTTTTGTGAATGACTATTTATGTTTAAGCATTGAATTAGATGACAGAGATACAGAAGCTTTCAGGAAATTATCATCTATAATATGCTAAGGAATAAAGATTAAGTATGATTATCAGGGAAAACGTAGTTTTCTACTTATTTAGCAATGGAAGGGTTTAGACTTTCTGGATATTTGAGAATAATGTCTCGAGTCTCTGGGTCTATCAGTTCCCTTTCTAATTCACATCTCAACGGGTGGGCTTCTCCTATTGCTATTGCACCTATCCTAACCTTCCCCAAGGAAGAGCTGCAAGAAAGGCCTCTTGCAGTTTTGGCTCTGTTGACTTTGTGAAGGCAAAGGAGTCTTCTTTAGGCTGGAACCTGGCTTGGGACAAGGACACTAAAGGCCTAGATAGGTGGGCTTCTAAGAGTCCTTTGATAAGCTTGATCCAGAGAAGGCATCCAGGACCTCAGAATGGGCCCGTGGGCAAGCCCTCTAAAAACTCTTTAGAAAGTGATGGAGAATTTGGGATGCTAGAGATAAGTAAATGCAGTTTTGATTTCCTAAAGAAAGAGATGCGTGCAATCTAAACCTTCAGACAGAAAGGTGAATGGTGATTAACTTTGATGGGGAGTTATTTAAACTTGAAGTTGTTCTCAAACTGTTTGAGAAGGTCCTTTTCAGATATAGATACACACTACTTAGTGTATCCATACACTAAGTAGAAAAAAATGCAGGATACACCACATATTGCACTTTGTATGAACTTTCAGTGGGTTCATTACAAGTCAACTCTGAGACTCCTTTGAGTTGTAATGAACCTCCGGTTAGGAATCTCTAATCAAAGGAATTAATTAATTCCACAGATATTTGGGAGAGTGAAGTAGGTGGCGAATAGTGGAGCCAGCATAAATCAAATTATGCATGTTTTCTTTTTTTGAGATAATCCCAATATCATGTGTGCTAATGACCATGAACTTGGAGTCACAGGACCTGGGCCCACATCCCTGTTCTGGCACTTGCTACGTGTGTAATTTTCTGAGAGATGGTTTTATTATCTATTAAAAAAGAATAATAGGTACTGGAAGATTTAACTAAAATAAAGTATGTGAATGCACCTGGAACATGGTTATACTCAATAAACTGTAATCAGTTGACAACATTGATTTCAGGAAGGCACAGATTCTGTCATCTTCTTCTGGATTAGAAAAGTGCATATGTCACAATAGCAAAGACTTGGAACCAACCCAAATGTTATCAGTCTATCAATGATAGACTGGATTAAGAAAATGTGGCACATATACACCATGGAATACTATGCAGCCATGAAAAGGATAAGTTCATGTCCTTTGCAGGGACATGGATGAAGCTGGAAACCATCATTCTCAGCAAACTATCGCAAGGACAAAAAACCTAACACCGCGTGTTCTCACTCATAGGTGGGAATTGAAGAATGAGATCACTTGGACACAGGGCAGGGAATATCACACACCAGGGCCTGTCGTGGAGTGGGGGGAGTGGGGAGGGATAACATTATGAGATATACCTAATGTGAATGACAAGTTAATGGGTGCAGCACACCAGCATGGCACATGTATACATAAGTAACAAACCTGCACGTTGTGCACATGTACCCTAGAACTTAAAGTATAATAATAATAATAATAAAAAGAAAAGTGCATATGGATTGGATTAATGACTGGTTGAATGCATTTGTTAAAGGAGAGCTGATTAAACTATGGATTGACATGTGAATGTCTTTAGTGGCATGCTACTGGGCTCTGTCTTCATTCGTGTTTATTCAGCATCACTGATATCTATAAAGGCATAATATAAGGCTCCCATTTGCTAAGAGAAAAGGCATAAGGATTAGGAGTCCAAAAGTTATCAATAAGTTATAATCTGTTTTGACTTTGAACTTTTGGGGTATGTGTGTAGAGAGGGATATAAAAAGTCTTGTGCATGGATCCCAAAAGTCAATTGCAAATTATTAGGTATGTGTGTATGTGTATGACAGAGGGGATAGGAAGGAGAGGGGGAGGGAAAGGGAGATTGAGAAAGGAAGAGACAGAGAGAGGAAGAGACAGAAAGTTAGAGAGAAGTGGCAGTTTCATATAGTTAAGGTTTAGAGATTTAAACTGATAATAAAATCAGTAGTGATATGTTTCTTTTAAAACAGAGTTTTGTCGTATTAAAAGAGGTCTAGAGGCCAGGTGCGGTGGCTCACACCTGTAATCCCAGCACTTTGGGAGGCGGAGGCGGGTGGATCACGAGGGCAAGAGATGGAGACCATCCTGGCCAACATGGTGAAACCCTGTCTCTGCTAAAAATACAAAAATTAGCTGGGCGTGGTGGCAGGTGCCTGTAGTCCCAGGTACTCGGGAGGCTGAGGCAGGAGAGGTGGAGGGTGCAGTGAACTGAGGTTGCATCACTGCACTCTAGCTTGGGTGACAGAGTGAGACTCTGTCTCAAAAAAAAAAGAAAGAAAGAAAAAGAGGTCTAGAGTATAGAACATGAGACATGATAGTCATTGTACTCTGTATTGTTCAGAACATATTCAGAACAATCGTATCTAGTTCTGGGTGCCAAACATAAATTTATTAGCAACTGTATTGTCTATTATTATCTGAGCACCTACTATGTGTCAACCACTCTGCTAGATGTTGAAGACAACAGTGCTGAAGAAGACCTGCTCTCATGGTATTTACAACGGAGCAGAGGTGTTCGATGAGGAACCAGGTGACTTTAATTCAATATTCTACTTGCTTTGATAGGGGAAGCTTAGGTCCCCATGAGACCACCTGAGAAGGGATATTTAATCTAGACTTAATGGGACCAGGGTAAACATTCTATAGGAAGTGATGTCTACATTGAGACCCAAAGGCTGAGTACAGATGAGGGTGAAGGTGATGGAGGGAAGAGGCCTGCAAGCAGAGGTGTCAGTACCTTCAGTGGGCTGTGCAAGGGACTAAAGAAGGAATGCAAGAGAGGGGAGGGGATGAGAGAAATGAGACTGGAATGGTGGCTGAGGCCAGAATGACATGACACTGTCCTTCTTGAAGCTGTAGTTGATCTTTACGAAAATGGGGAGCCCATGGAGTTTGTAAGCAGGGCAGTGTCACAATTGGTTTGGGGTCTTGGAAAGATCAATCTTGCTGCAATGTGAACAATGAGTTGGAAGGATGGCTGGTAAGAGAGAGACCACCTAGGATGCGCTGTGTCATATAAGCAAGAAAAGACGGTGGCCCTAAACAAAAGGGCAGCAGGGAAGGTGACAAGAGTGGATGAATTCAAAAGCTAATTAGGAGTTATAAGAGTATGGTGACAGACTGCAGGAATGCTGTAGGAAGGGTGGGTGTAGGAGAAGAGAAGAGAAGATTTAGAGGGTCACAATGTCTGTCTTTCCCTCTAATGTGGAAGGGAGATAATCATTGTGTTTGTCTTTGAGAGGGCAGGATGAATGAATAAATGAGCCAAATGAATAAGAGACACAAGGAGATACATTTCAGCTCAATACAATAAAGAATTTTCTAACAGGCATCCCAAGGCAACGAGTCCTTTGTCACAGAGAAATTTAAACAGAGGCTTGATAGCAATTCTTGGAAAAGTTGGAGAGGCAGGAATATGGTTAGCCAGGCTGGAGGGCATTGACATTTCTTTTCAACCCTAGGATTTCAAGATTCTGTGTATAAAGTTCACATATCTGAGCTTGGCATTTAAGGTGTCCTGGGATCCAGTCCTTTGTTAGGTGGCCATATGTCCTGGTTTCCTGGTACGGTCCTAGTGTATGCTTTTGTTTCCTGCAGCTATTAACAGCAACTTTTTTCATGCTTGAAGAGATCTTAGTTTGAACAATGAATTTTATGACCATCCAGCTCTATGACTTGATTTTCCTCCCTCGACCCTGACATTCTTTTAGAACTCCCATGAACTACTCATACTAAACTATTTGTTACTCTCAGAGTAGACCAGGCATTTTACTACAAGTCGGTTTACTTATGCCATTTCCTGTGTCAGGAATACCCTTCCTCTCCATTGTCTATGTACCTCCTGGAAAATATACATTTTCATTAAGTCCTAATCTAAATCAAAAGGTAAGTCCTTCATTAAGCGCTTTTTTTTTTTTTGTAAGACAGTTTTGCTCTTGTTGTCCAGGCTGGAATGCAATTGCAATGGCCTGATCTCGGCTCATCACAACCTCCGCCTCCTGGGTTCAAGCAATTCTCCTGCCTCAGCCTCCCAAGTAGCTGGGATTACAGGCATGTGCCACCATGCCTGGCTAATTTTGTATTTTTAGTAGAGATGGGGTTTCTCCATCTTGGTCAGGCTGGTCTTGAACTCCTGACCTCAGGTGATCCGCCCACCTCGGCCTCCCAAAGTGCTAGGATGACAGGTGTGAGCCACCATGCCCAGTCTTTTTTCTTTTTAAATTGTCTTTTTATAATGTGATAGGTTGCATTATATTGCTGAATATATAATTATTTTTATACTTTTTTGAGCCCTTTCCCTAAGTTATCATCTCCTAGAAGTAAGGTACTAAGATCTTTCAAAAATACAGTAACCCATTGGAATGAATGGTGCTTTGTTTGAAGCAATAAACTTTCAGAGGGAAATTTTCATTTATTAAAAAAGGTCATATTTTCATTATATGAGTGATGCATGCATTTTGTGGGAAAAAAATCAAAAAGGGAAAGTACAAAAAAGAAACAAAAATTATCTACAATCTCACTATTTAGAGATAAGCATATTAGCACATTAATGAATATCCCTTCTATATTCTTTTATGTGTATGTAGCCTTAAAATTGGAATTGTCCATAGCCTTCTGTAACCTGCTTGTCTTTAACAGCATACCATGAATATCGCCCCATTTCATTATATATTTTTCAAAAACATAATCTTCAATGGGTGCCTTGTATTCTAGATGTAGCTGCCTCATGATTTGTCTGGCAAACTCCTGCTCGATATCAGGCTATTTCCACATTTTTGATGTTGCGAAAAGAACTATAATGACCAACGCCCAAGAGAAATATTCATGCATCCATTTGGTCTGGGACATTTATATTTTTCTAAGATGGCAAGACAATTATTGATGGAAAGAAGAATATTGAGTCGCTAAGAAAGCATGAGTTAAAAACAAAAAGGGCTAACTTTGCCTTATGATTTTAAATGATGATTTAAAAACATCATTTTTATTTTATGTTACATATATCGATTATATATGAGATTTTTATATGTGTGTATATATACTTATTAGTCCTATAAGTTAATGAAGGTACCTTGTCTGATTTGGAAATGTGTCAACAATCCGTAGGCTTAGTACAGGAGGGATTGAAAACTGATAAGTAAATGTCTTGAACAGAAAATTGAGTCTGAAATCTAAAAACTTCAGTGTTTTTGTATCAGTGTGAGACATAATTTTGTTCATAAGCTAAATATAAGGGAAAGTGACATGTTTGCTACAGAATAAAGATATTTTCGTGAAAAGAGGGGCACTGTCTAGTGTTTTGGTGTTTGGAGAAGGTATTACAGACTTGAATCCTTATTCCAAAGTAAATAATTTATCATCTTAAAGCAGAAGGTGTCCATTGTAGAGTGGAATGTTTTTATCTGAGGAGAAGCAGGCTTTGGGACACACTCTGAACCCATTTGACCGCTTTTTAATAGAATAGATGAAAGATGTTGTTATGGGTCGAATTGTATCCTCTCGCAATGCAAATGTTGAAGTCATAATCCCCACTTCCTTAGAAGGTGACCTTATTTAGAGACAGAGTCTTCAGAACGGTATTCAGATTAAAGGAGGTCATGAGGATGGGTCCTAACCCAATATGACTGATGTCTGTATGCAAAGGAGAGATTTAGACACAGGAGCAGACACAGGGAATAGATGGTCATCTACAAGCCATGGAGTGAAGCCTCGGAAGAAGCCAACCCTGCCGACCGACACCTTGATCTCAGACTTCTCATCTCCAGAATGTGAGATGATGTGTTTCATTGCCTTTTGTTGTTGTTGTTGTTTTGTTTTTGTTTTGACTCACTGCAACCTCCACTTCCAGACTTAAGTGATTCTCCTGCCTCAGCCTCCCAAGTAGCTGAGACTACAGGCATGTTCCACCACACCCGGCTAATTTTTGGATTTTTAGTAGAGATGGAGTTTTACCATGTTGGCCATGTTTGTCTCGAACTCTGACCTCACGTGATCCACCTACCTCTTTCTCCCACAGTGCTGGGATAACAGGTGTGAGCTACTGAGCCCGGCTGATACATTTCATTGTTTAAGTCACCTGCTACTTTCTAATATGGCAGCCTGAGCTAACTAACACACATTTCTTGAAAGCATAATGTCCTTAGCATGGTTTTAGCTGGTAACACTCAGTACAACATTATTTCACTTTCCAGTCACCAGAGAGTTTGCCTTTCTTCATAGAAATGATCGGGACAGTGCTTTGCAGTTTCACAGCTTGCAAAGGATTTTCATTTCTATTATCTCCTTGACCCTGACCAAAGCGTGTGAGATGGGAATTCTCTTCCTCTCTGTTTTAGAGAGAGAAAACAGAAGTTCAGAGAGACTAAGTGAATTTTTCAAGGCTGCACAGCTTGGAAGTGGTAGTGTGGAAACTCAAACATGGGTCTTCTGATGGTAAATACTGTGCTCTTTTAAGTAAAACTCAATGCATTCATCTTCATGGACATGTCAAATATCATCTTCCTTCTCTGAAGTTTGAAAAGACATAGATTGTAGCATGCTGAGCCACATTTCCCCATTTTTATAACTTTCGTGAGAATGATTTTATAAGCCTTCTTGTTGGAATATATCTGAAGCCTGAAGGCACCTAGTGTGCCTGCGTCATTATTATCAAATATTTACCAGGAATCCTTGATTTAGGCCCCTGTGTTTACTTGCAAAGAATATTTCGTCTCCACTTTGGAGCTTTGTTTACTGACAAAATAGGCTTTCTCAGTACACAGTTTGATTACCCACAAATCCAACTGCAAAACTTTGGATATGTTGGATATATTTGAGTTTTTCCATCATTAATACTGTTCAGATATTAATTCAACATAGTGGTGCGAGGGACGCCTACATTTTCCTGGAAGCTGCTCGACTTTAATCAGTAGGAACAAATGCAAGATTATCGTACTTTTTCCTTGGGTGACCTAAGCTTGTTCTTGGCATCCGTGAGTGTAGAGCGCGGGGATGTCTCAGAGTGTTTCAGTGGCTTCTACACAGGGGAGTTATTAGTTTTTAACCTTGGGGATAATTCCATAAGAATGCAATTCTTTTCCTCCCTGAAAGAACAAAATATTGCTTATCTTAGGTTATCCCTGTTATGCAATAAAACCAGTGGTTCCCAGATGGTGAAACTTATCTAAGAGATCTATAGGTAGGGGTTGTTAGATTTAGCAAAACTCAAAAAAGACAAAAACAACAAAATCCCAGGATGCCCCAGTTAAATTTCAATTTCAGATAAACAATGTATACTGTTTTAGGATAAATACATCCCCAATATTGAAAATACTAAAAAAGTATTGTATCTGGCAACTCTATCTGTAAGACAATTTTGTGGGTGGAGTGTTAATAATTCTTCAATATTTTAAAAGTCTATGAAAATTATGCATGTACCCAAGGAAGACTCCAGAGGTTATTGACAATGTGTTAAATTTCCTTGAGTTTGGTTGGGAATTTTTTTTTTTTTTTTTTTTTTTGACCTAACTTGAAAAAGCACTGCTCATCTCATGTGGGAACCACAACAATTATACTACCCGTTTTCTTTTCTTTTTTCTTTTCCTTTTCTTTTTTTCTTTTCCTTTTTCCCCTCCCCTTCCTTCCCTTCCCTTCCCTTCCCTTCCCTTCCCTTCCCTCCCCTCCCCTCCCCTCCCCTCCCCTCACCTCCCCTCCCCTCCCTTCCCTTCCCTTCCACCGCCCTTTCTTTCTTTCTTTCTTTCTTTCTTTCTTTCTTTCTTTCTTTCTTTCTTTCTTTCTTTCTTTCTTTCTTTCTTTCTTTCTTTCTTTCTTTCTCTTTTCTTTCTTTCATTTTTTTTTTTTTGACAGAGTCTCTCACTCTGTTGCATAGGCTGGAGTACAGCGGCGCAATCTCAGCTCGCTGGAACCTCTAACTCCAGATTCAACTGATTCTCCTGCCTCAGCCCCCTGAGCAGCTGGGATTACAGGTGTGTGCCACCACACCTCGCCAATTTTTTAAAAAAATATGTTTGGTAGAGACAGGGTTTCACGATGTTGGCCAGGCTGATTTCGAACTCCTGACCTCAAGTGATCCTCCCGCCTTGGCCTCTCAAAGTCCTGGGATTACAGGTGTGAGGCACCATGCCTGGCCTATACTACCCATTTTCAGTGACTTGTATTCTAGGGATCATGCAAAGCCCATATGTTATCTCTTGCAATGCTCAAAATCAGGGGTTGGTTAACTATGGCCTGCAGGCCAGATATTGTCCTGCCTGTTTTTGTTGTTTTCTCCAGCACATGTCAAAGTTTTATTTCACACTTGCAAAGCAAAAGAGAGTGAAAAGAAAAAGCTGGTTCACAAAAACAGTCTTAGGAAAGGGCGCTATTGGAAATAGAAATATGTAGATCAATCTCAAATTTCAGCTGCATCAGAGTCACCTGGAGGGCTTGTTTGAACACCTGCTGCTGAGCCCCACCCCTAAAGTTTCTGATCCAGTAGGTCTGGTGTGGCCAGAGGATTTACATTTCTAACTAGTTCCCAGGTAATGCTATTTTGACTGGTTTGGGATCACACTTTGAAACCCATTGGTCTAGATTCTAAATGAAATTATTTGTTTATATATCTATGCAATTTGCTTTATTGTTTATTTAATTGACAAATCGTATGCATGAGATACAATGTGATGTTTTGATACACGTATACACTGGTGAATGTATACATTTAAAACTAATTAACATTGGTTTATCACCTCACATCCTTATCATTGGTGATGAGAATGTTTAAAATCTGTTCCCTTAGCAATTTTCAAGTATATAAAACATTATTATGCCTTAGTCACCATGCTGTATAATAGATCTCCAGAACCTATTCCTCCTGGAGGAATAAGATATCTTTTCTAACTAAAACTTTGTACCCTTTGACCACCACCTTCCCATTTCTCCCACCCCTAGCCTCTGTAACCACTGTCCTATTCTCTGCTTGTATAAGTTTGATTTTTTTAGATTCCACATATAAATGCAATCACGTGGTATTTGTCTTTCTGTGCCTGGCTTATTTCATTAAGCATAATGTCCTCCAGGTTCATCCAGATTGTTGCAAATGACACGCTCTCATTCTTGTCTAGGGCTGCATCGTATTCCATTGTGTATATATACCACATTTTCTTTATCAATTCATCTGCTGATGGACACTTAAGTTGATTCCATATTTTGGCTATCGTGAATAATGCTGCAATAAACATAGGAGAGCAGATATCTCTTCGACGTGCTGATTTCATTTCCTTTGGACATACACCTGGTAGTGGGATTGCTAGATCATATGGCAGTTCTATTTTTAATGGTTTGAGAAGTCCCCACACTGTTTTACTTAATGATTGCACTGATTTACAATTCCACGAACAGTGCATAAGGGTTTCCTTTTCTCCACACCCTAGCCAACACTTACTGTCTTTCATGTTTTTGATCGTAGCTATTCTAACAGGTCCGAGATGATATTTCATTGTGGTTTTGCTTTGCATTTCCCTGATGATTAGTGACGTTGAGCACCTTTCCTGTACCTGTTGGCCTTTTGTGTATCTTCTTTTGAGAAATGTCTGTTCAGGTTCTTCATTCATTATTTTTTATTTTACTTTAAGTTCTGGGATACATGTGCTGAATGTGCAGGTTTGTTACATAGGTATACATGTGTCATGGTGGTTTGCTGCACCTGTCAACCCGTCATCTAGGTTTTAAGCCCCACAAGCATTAGGTATATGTCCTAATGCTCTCCCTCCCCTTGCCCCTCAGCCCCCCACGATCCCTGGTGTGTGATGTTCCCCTCCCTGTGTCCATGTGTTCTCATTGTTCAACTCCCACTTATGAGTGAGAACATGCGGTGTTTGGTTTTCTGTTCCTGTGGTAGTTTGCTAAGGATGATGGTTTCCAGCTTCATCTTTATATCAGGTTGTTTTCTTGCTATTGTATATTTTGGATCTTAGCCCCTTATCAGATGGATGGCTTATAAATATTTTCTGTGAATATTTCCGTAGGTTGTCTCCTCACTCTGTTCACGGTTTCCTTTGTTGTGCAGCTGCCTTCTGTTTGTGTAAATAAATTTTTAATGGAACGTAGCTACCCCATTTGTTTCCATACAGTTCGTGACCACTTTCACGCTACAACAGCAAGTTGAGTCGTTGTGACAGAGATTGCTGTATGGCACACAAGACCTAAAATGTTTTTCTGGCCCTTTACAGAAACTTTGCCTACAACTGCTCAAAACTCTCTTTGAAACAGTACTGTTATTCTTATTTCTAGAATGAAACAAATGGAAAGCTGAAACTTGAGAAAGGTCTCACAGTTCTTAGAATTCAAACCAAGATCTGTTTGAATTCCAAAGCTTCTGCTCAGAAGCTAACCCAAGAGGGGCTGGTTGTTTGTTACCTTTGTCCTAAATTGATAAACAAAGGGGAAACTGATTTGTGACTTCTTGTTAAATACTGTCCTTTTCAAAGACAAGACAGATGGTATAGTGTAGTGGTGAAGTTCTCAGGCTCTGGGGCCACACTGTTTACATCCCAGCTCCCCCAATTCATTCCTCTGTATTTCAGCTTCTAACCCTATAAATTACAGATAATGATAGTACCTATTTGCATGATTGTTGCCAGGTTTAAATGAGATCACGTCTGAAAAGAAATTATAAAAGCACTTGACATGTGGTCCACAAGACATTTGTTATTTTAATTTCAAATAACTATTTTTTCAAAGTAGGGAGCCTATGGAAATGAAAACAAAGAGCGTGGAAAGGTTGTCAACCAAAGCATCTCCTGTGGCTGGTTGTTAGAACATTTCCATCAGGAAGTTTCTAGAGCACAGTGGCCCCTCCTTTTCAGAAGATAGCTAGGAGAGATACTTTTTCAGTTTCTCAATATTTATGTTTATACTTAATACTTTGGCCTGACCACATTTCTTAGTCCCTTGGCCAGTCAGGGTTGCCTTGAAAAGGCCTGTGGTGAGATAAGATGTTTATCCAGTGATTCCTGGACGCTGAACCTCTTATTATTGTTACCCCTGATATTTATAGTTCCAATATCTATTCCTGGTGGCTCCAGATTGATTAAAAATGTAGTCAGAGCTGCCAGAGAATGGCCTTCTTAAATAATACAAGACAAGCAATTTTCCTCAGAAACACCTCAATTTGATCCTTAGGCAAAAGCAAGAAAATCTATCAGTTTTTTCACCGATATCCTTCATCCTTTGAAGCATATTTTCTTATGGAATCACTAGGAATAAAATCTGTGTGTGGTTTGTTAAGCATATTAGAATGGCCTTGATCGTCTGACGAGATTAGGAGATAAAGTCGTTCCCTGAAAGGGATGGGAATGGAAGGCTTGAGACATTGTCCATGAACTAGTCAATGGATAGATGATATGATGTAGTCAATGTCCTGGCAGGGAAGCCTGGAGGCTTTGCTGAAGTGAAGCGTCATGAATGTGTGTGGATAACATCAGCAGGGGTTTGCAATTTTTCCAGCACGTTTTGGGTGCCTTGGAAAGGGGGTAAGAAAATGGTGTTATTTATTCTAGGGTTGGGGATTAGTACCGCACTAGGAAGTGAGAAAATTCTTGAGAACTCTGTTTTTTTTTTTTTTTTTTTTTTTTTTTAATTGAGACAGAGTCTTGCCCTGTAGCCCAGGCTGGGGTGCAGTGGCACCATCTCGGCTCTCTGCAATCTCCCTTTCCTAGGTTCAAGCAATTCTCATGTCTCAGCCTCCTGAGTAGCTGGGATTACAGGTGCACACTACCACGTCTGGCTAATTTTTGTATTTTTTTGTAGAGATGGGGTTTTTCCATGTTGCCCAGGCTGGTCTTGAACTCCTGGCCTCAAGCAATCTGCCTGCCTTGGCTTACCGAAGTGCTGGGACTACAGGTGTGAGCCACTGTGCCCAGTCAAGAAGTCTGGTCTTGGGTGCCCAGGTTGGGGAGGGATGGAGGTAGAAGGGCCCAGCAACCCTGCTGCCATTGACAGAGGACAAAGCTGCAGGACAGTTGCCTGATCCCTCTTCTCCTCTGCCTCAAACCTCCAAACTCCAGTTATATTTTCCTTCCCCTTTCTTCAGCATTCTCTTCCTTTGTCAAATCATTCAACCAATGTTAGTTGAACATCCCTATGTGCCAGGGACAGTGCTGGGATCTGGGGACTTAACGGGAGGGACATAGACTTGGCATCTACACTGGTGGAACTCATAGTCCTATGGTCGGGGGTGGACAATTCAGGAGTTGGGTAAGTGCTCAAGGCATAAGCATAGGGGAGAGAAGGATGAATGGGAGGGGACAAGGTGGTCAGGGAAGGTCTCTGTCTGAGCTGAGAACAAAGGATCCAGTGAAAACAGGGGTGGAGAATAGGAGGAGTTACATTTTCCAAACTTAACCAGCTAGTAAAGTGGCAGTGCTGAAGTTTGAACCTAGATGTGCCTGACTCTAGGAACTGTCTGCTTTTAGCCCAGGCAACACAGTGAAACCTCTTCTCTACAAAATATTTAAAAATTAGCTGCCATGGTGGCACATGTCTGTAGACCTAGCTACTCAGAGGGCTAAGGCAGGAGGATCCCTTGAGCCCAGAAGTTTGAGGCTGAAGTGAGCTATGATTGCACCACTGCACTCCAGCTTGCGTGACAGAGCTGTTTGAAAAAACAACAAAAACAGAAGCCCCAGTCCCTACCATTATACATGCAATATCCATATAACAAACAAGCACATGGACTCCCTGAATCTGAAATACAATTTTTGAAAAAAGAAATGTAAAGTATTTAAAACAATGCCTGGCACATAGTAAACACATAATCAATATTATATGTTATTATTTTAAAAACTGTCTACGTTTCACTAAATCTTAACAAAAACGTTAAACTTGCTCTCCAAGCATCTATATGTAACTGTATTGTGTTGCCGTGAAGGAACTTGAACAGCAACAAGACAAAAAATCATTCATTCACCCATTCTAATCATTTACTATGGCGTAGCCGCTTTGTGTGTGTAAATGCACAAGGCAAAATCCTATTGTGCAGCTGTGAGCACCAATGCTGAGGAATGCTGAGAAAAGCATTGTTAGCCTGTGGTTGGGGCAAGACAGCAAGAGTCCACACACTCTTCCAATTCATCACAATGCTCCCTTCACGCCATAGGATGACAGCTCTCATTGAAATGCAGGGCATGTACATCCCACTTATTGATTCCTTTCATTCCTAGACAAACACAAGTCTAATAAAGAGGCACACATGTCTGTCCAGGTCACAAGCCTGGTTGGGAATGTGGGTATTTCGGAGAGGTTAGGCTGATGCTAGCATGGTGCCATTGCATCCTGAACTTTGAAAGTCCTTTAGCACTCTGGTGTTCAAAAGTCACGTTGACTGCACTGCTAATTACGTGCTGCAACCCACGGCTAAGGGACGATGAGAAGATCTGGAAATTAGAATTGGCAGACTTCGACATACAAAGTTCAACACTTTCTAAGCCAGATGTTGTAGAACTTTTGGGAGATGATGGAGATGAAATCTCTGTTCTTAAGAAACTTTCAATTTAGTAACAAGAATTTCCAGTAGAACAAACTCAATAGAGGAGGCATGGTATGGTGTAAAAATCATGGACTTTGAACCATGCAGACTGGGTTTAAATCATTTCTCAACCACAGACTAACCATGTGGCCTTGACCAAATTATTTCATCTTTCTGAGTCTTGGTTTCTTCATTCATAAAATGAGATTATAGTCTAGCAGTGGTGGCTCATGCCTGTAATCCCAGCATTTTGGGAGGCCGAGGAGGGTGAATCACCTGCAGTCAGGAGTTCGAGACCAGACTGGCCAACATGGTGAAACCCTGGCTCTACTAAAAATGCAGAAATTTAGCTGGACATGTGGGTGCCTGTAATCCCAGCTACTCGGGCAGCTGAAGCAGGAGAATCACTTGAAACCGGGAGGCAGAGGTTTCAGTGAGCTAAGATAGTGCCATTGTACTCCAGCCTGGGCAATGGAATGAGACTCCATCTCAAAAAATAAATAAAATAAAATAAAAATAAAATAAAATAAAATGGTATTATATAAATACTTCATGCGATTCTATAACAACCTTGATAGATAGCAACTATTATAATCATTGCTGGGATATTGACTACTGTTATTATCAGAATATAGCAAATTCCTGCTGTATAACTGATGTGGTGACTGCACAAATTACTCAAACTCTTCATCTATAAAATATGATAATTCTAACTGCCTTATTTGTGTAATTCAGGCGGTAACTGTATTCTGTCATAACCAATTAATATATTTATATAGTTTCTGTTTTATTCCAACCAATAAAATGTAAGCTTTGTGACCAGAGACTTGGATTCTTGTGTTAGTTGCTGGACTCTTTTGTGGCTAGATCAGTGCCTAGACCATAGTAGATTCTCAATAAAATATGCTGCTGTGCAAATAAGTGAACAAGGAAATAAATGAATGGTCGATCTTACGTTAAATGTTCAGCAAGGCCGGGGGCGGTGGCTCACACCTGTAATCCCAGCACTTTGGGAGGCCGAGGCGGGTGGGTCACGAGGTCAGGAGATTGAGACCATCATGACTAACACAGTGAAACCCTGTCTCTACTAAAAATACAAAAAATTAGCCAGGCGAGGTGGCGGGCGCCTGTAGTCCCAGCTACTTGGGAGGCTGAGGCAGGAGAATGGCGTGAACCCGGGAGGTGGAGCTTGCAGTGAGCTGAGATCCGGCCACTGCACTCCAGCCTGGGCGGCAGAGCGAGACTCCGTCTCAAAAAAAAAAAGAAAAAAAAAAAAAAAGAAAACTTCAGCAAATGGTAGGCTCTTGGTACATGGTAGTTGTTACTGCGTTTAGTATCATTATTATGATTAGAATATGGTGGGTGCCGTGAGAGGAACCAATACAGAGAGATCGCCCCCAGCTCTGTCAGTCGGCGATCCTTGTTCTTAGCACTGGCATGTCATCAATTGTGTTGTAGTTGGGAGAAACAACCAGGCCATTGTCAATAGTAAGGTCACATGAGATGAATTGCGAAAATAAGGGTTTCTGAATTTTTATCAATTCTTAGGAGGAAAGGGAAATAGCTGCAGAAAGGGAGGGAAGATTGAAAAAAGGAGAAAAACAACACCTTTTGCAAAATATTTTATCACATGAGACCATAGGCTACAAGTCTGTGATCAGCATTTACCCAGCCCCAAACTTAAAAGGCGTGCAAAACCAGCTGCATCAGTCAGATGACACAAAGAGAGTATTGGTGTAGTGCTCCAACCTGCAGCTGGGAGCAAAATGAGAAACTGCCCATGATAGAATCAGTTCTGCTTCTGAACTGTTAAAGGGACTAGGGAAAAACTTCTCAGCTGCCCCTCACGTGAGAGATAGGAGGAGTTTCTTTCTTTTTTTCTTTTTCCTTTTTTTTTTGAGGGACGGAGTCTCGCTGTGTCGCTCACGCTGGAGTGCAGTGGCGCGATCTCGGCTCACTGCAAGCTCCGCCTCCCGGCTTCACGCCATTCTCCTGCCTCAGCCTCCTGAGTGGCTGGGACTACAGGCGCCCGCCACCACGCCCGGCTAAATCTTTATTTTTATTTTTATTTTTTAGTAGAGACGGGGTTTCACTGTGTTAGCCAGGATAGTCTGCATCTCCTGACCTCGTGATCTGCCCGCCTCGGCCTCCCAAAGTGCTGGGATTACAGGCGTGAGCCACCGCGCCTGGCCGAGGAGTTTCTTTTAAAAGTAATAAAACTAAACGTCCCATTGCATAGTGTGCTGTTGCAAGAAATGCCTAGAAACTGGGCTCTGGCTGGACGGACCTGAATTTGAATGACCTGAATCTGTCCCTTGCTGGGTATGTAAATTTGGGCCAGTTACTTAAACTTCTGTGAGCCTATGCAAAAAAGAGAAACCAGTATGTATTTTGCAAGATCACGGAGAAAATTCAGTGAGATAATCTCTGTACAACATCTGTGACATTTCAGTTCTTCAATATATGGTGGCTACTGTTATTAGCAATTAATGTTACATGGATTATTGTATTTAATTCCCACAGCAACCCTATGAGGAAGGGACTATACTCAGTCTCATTCACATATGAAGAAATGAAGGTCTAGAGAGGGTTCCTAACTCAGTCGAGTCCATAGAGCTAGTGAGCATCCAAGTCATGATTCTAATCAAACCATACAGTCCAGATTTTCAGCAATTAACAAGTTGTACAGCATCTTTCATAAGAGCAATGGAAGCTTAGCAGGGCAACATAAGGTCCAGAACTTCTGGCATTCTCTTGCATAACACTCTGGTGGCAATCTGAGGTGATTGTATTTCAAATATGCAGTGACTCTCTGTTTACAAAGGATTATGAGAGACACAGACGTGTCGGAGAGGCAATGTAAGGTCAACTTGGTCAGCTTATTGTATGTCTGTCTTCTTGATCAATCCAAAAAAACATTGCTTCATCTCTTGCTTAAGTCCATCATAGGATTTTGTGAAATGTGTTTCTTTTTTGTTTTCTTAGCTTACCCTTGACAAGTGTTCTCTGTATTTGGCATACATTAAATTGTGCATACCAATATTTTCTTTCTCTCTCTGTTTCCTTCAGGAGGTGAAATAGTAAGAACGAGGTATGTATAAAGATCCTTACCTTTCCTTTTGATTTATCCAGGAAAAAGTAAAACGAAATTCTGATTATTTAATTTAATTTAATTTGAGTAATTCTTTTTCAGTTATTATAGGTAGAGGACTCAGCTCTCTGAGACAGTTTAAAGAAGAGAGAAAAATAGTAGATGCTTAGAGTTGGAAAGAAGCTTAGATGTTATATAGCCAAACTGCTTCTGAATTTAGATACTTTGTAAGAAATCCTGACTACCACCACCTAGCCTTTGCTGAATAGTGAGTGTTAGTTCATTTTTTATAACTGTTTCATTATCTCTCTTACGAGACGAAGTACGCTTCTCTGCAACTTCTAGTTTTGCCTAGAAAAAGCATGCATGGGAGCCTGGGTATGGTGGCTGAGGTGGGAACATTGCTTGAGGTGGGAACATTGCTTGAGGCCAGGAGGTGTAGACCAGCCTGGACAACATAGCAAGACCCTCTCTCTCTCTCTCTCTCTCTGATATTTATTATATAGAATAAATATATAACATTATATATAATATAATAATATAGATTTATATTATTAAATTTATGAATATAACAATATAAATTTATACCATAAATATTTTATATTATATATCTAGATATTAAATATATAGATGTATCTCTCTATATAATTATATATTAAATATTATATAGAGATATATATCTCAAATAATATAATTATATATTAAGTATTTTATACAGATACATCTATATTAGTATTATAATATAATAATATAATTATATTAATATAATTAATATAATATAATAATATTATATTATAATATATATAATATAATATAATAGTATTATAATATAACACATAATATAATCTAGATATATAACTATTGTGTATAGATATAAAAGATATCTCTATATATCTATATTATGTTATCATGAATGTAATATATGTAGAATACCTAATATTATATATAGATATTTATATTATATGTCTCTCTATATAATATATAATATATCTCTATATATTTATAGATATATAATACATAATATATAATATATTATATATCTCTAGATAATATAACATATAATAAAATATTATAAAATATATAAAGATATATAATATATAATTATATTTTATATAGATATATAATCTATGTACTCTATTATATAACATATTTTATAGAGAGATAAAAATATATATAGAGGGATGCATAATAAAACCTGTGCATTTTGCATTAACCTTCGAATGTTTGAGGAAGAGCAATGCACACCCACCTTCTCCCCTCATGTATGCCATACGTTCAGGCTGCACAGTCACAAGCATGCTCATTAAATATCCATTTCCTGAACAGCAGTAAGAGTGAGAAACATAAATTGGACCATGTCATTGTCTGATTAAATCCCTCCAGTGGCATTTCATCACATCCAACATGAAACATGAAGCCTGTGAGGTCCTGCATAAACTAGCACCTGATTACTTCTTTGACATTGTCTCTTACTGCTGCCCCATCTCTCACTCCACTCCAGCCACACTGGCCTGACTGAGCACACTGGGCTGCTCCTACCTCAGGGCCTTTGCACTTGCTATTTTTTCCAAGACACCTGGCTTCCCCCTCACGTCACCCAGGTCTCTGTTCAAATGTCATCCCTTTGGAGAGATCTTTGTTACTGCCTAACTGAAAATAGCTCCACCCGTTACTCCTCTGTTTTCTTGCTCTGGAGCTCTTTTTTCTTTATCGTTTATCAGCTACTTGACATTATTTTCCTCTCCTACTAAAATGTGGGATTGCTGGGGCAGAGGCTGCATCCTCAATGCTTGACCTATACTAGGTGCTCAATAGAAGTTTGCTGAGTAAATAAACAAATGAATGAGTGAATTAATGAATCGATTGGACGATAAGGACCTCTCCTCATCCTGGTCATGCCTTTCTTAATGCTGTCTAGTTTTGTAGTGACCTCTTAAAAGGAGCTATCCAGAGGTGAACGCAATCTAGATGGAGTCTGGCTAGGCTCATCTGAAACTTTCCCCTCCTGGATGTGGGCAGTAATCATTATTAAAGAGGCCTAGGGGCCAGGCACGGGGGCTCACGCCTGTAATCCCAGCACTTTGGGAGGCCGAGGCGGGCGGATCACGAGGTCAGGAGATCGAGACCAGCCTGGCTAACATGGTGAAACCCCGTCTCTACTAAAAATACAAAAAATTAGCTGGACATGGTGGTGGGCGCCTGTAGTCCCAGCTACTCGGGAGGCTGAGGCAGGAGAATGGCGTGAAGCCGGGAGGCGGAGCTTGTAGTGAGCCGAGATTGCCCCACTGCACTCCAGCCTGGGTGAGAGAGTGAGACACCGTCTCAAAAAAAAAAAAAAAAAAAAAAAAAAAAAAAAAAAAAAAAAGAAGCCTAGGACAAAATGAAGTCATTTAGGGTCGTAGCCAAACATGGGCTTCTATAGAGCTTGCAGGTAACACAAATGCCTAGGTTTCTTTTACAAGAATTGCTGTTAGTGCTGCTCTCTCCCAGTGCAAGGTTGTATAACTAAATTTTGTATTCTGTTTCAAGAAAGTTGTCCCAGATAGATTGATCTGGCTGTCTCTCTCAGATCTTGTTTTTTAAACTCTTGATTTCAACCTGTCGATATACTTTTGAATTTTGATTCAGTCCATGGTACATTGTATGTGGCAGCTACCTATCACTGGAATGTTGAGTTCTAGAACATATCTTAGATCTGTGATTCAGGAATCAGGAGGCTACCAGCTCTGTCACCTCCACAGGTGTGTCTTGATGCTTAGGAAGCTGAAGAATAGATACTGAAACAATATTGCAGGAAACCTAACATTTCTGATCTTGTTTGCACGGATAACTAGGTGAAAGGGACAGGAAGAGGTATCTCAATTCTGCTGTCCAAATCTCATGTGCATAACGACAGTCTCAGGAGCATAGTTGGCAGAGTCTATAAACTGTTTCTATAACCTTTTCTGCAAAAAATCTGCGGGAGACGAAGGCAGCCTGGATGTGGGATGAATGGATTGAGGGAGCCAATTCTCAGGATATGGCATCTTAACAAACTGCTGACTTCCTGCTATGGTCTGAATGTTTATGTCCTTCCCAAATTCATACACTGACATCCTAACTCCCAAGGTGATGATATAAGGAGGTGAGGACTTGGGGAGGTGATTAAATCATGAGGGTAGAGCCTTCTACCCTTGACCCATGAATGGGTCAATGTTCTTATATAAAAGACCCCACAGAGACCCTTACCCTTCCATAATGTGAGATTACAGTGAGAAGACAGCCTTCTATGAGGAAGTGGGGTCCTCACCAGATACAGAATCTGCTGGTGCCTTGATTGTAAACTTCCCAGCCTCCAGAACTATGAAAAATACATTTATGTTATATATATATGCCACCCAATTTATGGTATTTTATTATAGAAGCATGAATGGACTAAGACACTTTACCATCTCCCAATTAAAACATGCCTTTTATCTCACTATCCTTGATATCAAATGGTACTTGACACAGAGTAAGCTTTCAATAAGCATTAGCTAATACTGCAGTGGATGCTTACTAAATCTGTGTTGAACCACTATTATTTGAATTTGGAAAACTCTGGTTTCAAAAATTTAGGCGATTGTCTGATAATGACCAGCCTTCTCTCCGAGTTCTTAGGATTTTGAAATGACACGTCCAGGATGCCCAAGGTTCTGGTCACTTTTTCATTTGCAACCTTTTCTTTTTGGGAGTCACAAGAAGGTCAGCCTACCATAAAGGTTAATCTGTGGCTTCTATTATCTTCTGAATTAGGAAACATTATCAAGTATCAAGACTCATCAAACATTTATCGGATCCTCTGCCTTTAGTAGACTCAGGTTTCTTTCAGCGCACAGTTGAAATTTCCATTCCTTTGAGGTCTTCCCAGGTTTGTAATTCTTATTGGGAAATTAAGAGAAAAGATGATTCCCCCACTTAATAGGCACTTGAACTTGGGCAAGTTGTTTGATATATTTGAAGTTGTTTTCTTATCTATTGACAGTGATAATACTGTGAAGGTTTTGTAAATATTAAATTATGCACTATGTAAATGTCCCCAGTAGGTTGCCTGGCAAAGTGCAAACACTTACTGAATACTAGCTACCACTTAAAAGAATGTTCTGTGTCAAATGTAGTACTACGTATACATATTTACTTTTTCCTTTCTCTTCTCCCTTTCTGAAATTTTTGAGTCTTTGCTCCTGGAATTTCCTTTGCGTGCAATGCCCTTTCCCTCTTTATCTACGTAAGAATCCCCTGTCTATAATTCAACCATTATAACACATGCCCATCTGCCATATGAGCTGTCCTGATCTCCCTGTCAGAGGTCCTTTAGCTCTGTGACATATCTATGGACAGCCTTTCTGTTTTATTGATTGCAAAGCTGGAAGAGTGAGTGAGCCTTGATCTATCTAACAATAACTCTGGTTCATAGGGCTTTTTTTTTTTTTTTTTAAAGAAGTTTTCTTCAAATGAAGGGTATTATTGTTCTTAAATTCTCACAACTGCCTCACAAACTCTGTTTACAGTTTGTTGCCATTAAGTTTCAGGATACTTGAGATGTGTATGCAAGAACTAGGGTCTCTTCTAGGCTGTTTTGTTTAAAAGTAAAACGAAACAGAAAACCTGGTGGAAGAGATATGGCAGAGGGCCAAGTTGCTCTGACAAAGTCCCAGTAATTCTTCTAATTTTGGGGGATGCAGAGGGTTTCATCACACACACAGGGGCTCATTAAGAGCAGTCCACACCATGACTCAAATGCATCAGTCCTCCTGTTAATCATCAGGTTCAGAGGATAGCCGGGTTGACTCTGGGGACAACGTTGAATGCGTGAACCTGAGAACTGAAAATCAGGATTAATGTTCCTTTTCTGTGCATCCAGATGCTTTGGAATTTGCTTCTCTTCTGGTATAATCTCATTAGTTCTTTTTTAAAATAGCAGCTTTTTTGGGGATATAATTTATATATTATACAATTCACTCTTTTAAACTGTACATTTCAGTGGTTTTAAATATATTTACAGAGATGTGCAAACATCACCATTATGCAATTTTAGGACATTTCATCACTCCAAAACAAAAACTCATTCCTGATAGCGGTCAATACCCCATCATCTGACAGCTGCTAATCGATTTTTTTCCCCTGTGGGTTTGCCTGTTCTAGATGTTTTATATAAATGGAATCATAAAACATGTGGCTTTTGTGGCTAGCTTCTTTCACCCAGCGTGATGTGATGTTTTCAAGGTTTGTGATGTTGAAGCACATATAAAGGCTTCATTCCTTTTCATTGCTGAGTAATATTTCACCCTATGGATATACCCCATTTCTTTTATTCATTCATCAGTTGGTAATGCTGCTGTGAACATTTGTGTTAAAGTTTGGTGTGGAAGTATGTTTACTTTCTCTTGGGTATATATATGAGTGGAACTTTTGAGTTACATGGGTAACTCTATATTTAACATTTTAAGGAACTGCCAAACTGCTTTCCAAAGTGACTGCACAATTTTACAATCTATTTTTCCACATCCTTTCTAACAGTTTGTATTAACTGTCTTTTAAATTTTAGCATCCTAGTGGGGGTAAAGTGATATCTCACAGTTTTGACTTGCATTTTCTAATGATGTTGAACAAACTTTCATTTGCTTATTGTCCATTTGTATATCTTCTTTGGATAAATGTCTATGCTAATCCATTGATCATTTAAAAAAAAATGGATTATGTGTCTTTTTATTGTTGAGTTCTAAGGGTTCTTTGTATGTTCTAGGTATTTGAACATTATTAGTTATATGATTTGTAAATATTTTCTTCCATCCTGTAGGTCATCTTTTCACTTTCTTGCCATATTGACAATAATGTATTCCAATTACAAAAAAGCAGATCTTCCCAAATTTAGGTCTTCTTTAATATATCTCGATGATTTTCTCTAATGGTTAGTGTGCAAATCTCACTTACTTTGTCAAATTGATTTCTAAGTATTGTAGACCTTTGATACTATTATAAATGTAATTTTCTTCTTAACTTTTAGATTGTCTATTGTTAGTGTATAAAAATACAACTGATTTTTGTATTTTTGTCTTATTTCAAGCAACATTCATGAACTCATTTTTACTAGTTTCACTTTTTATTTTTGGTAGATTCTTTAGGATTTTCTATATACAAGATCTGTGAATGGAGTTAGCTTGATTTCTTCTTTCCCAATTTGGATGGCGTTCATTTATTTACTTATTTGCCTAATTCCTCAGGCTGGAAGTACAAAGTTGACTAGAAGTGGTAAAACCAGATATTTTTGTCTTGCTCCTGATCTTAGGGGAAAGCATTCAGTCTTTCACCATTAAATATGATGATGTTAGCTCTGGATTTTTTGTAGAAGCCTTTTATCAGGCAGAGGAAGTTGTCTTCTCTTCCTAATTTGTTGAATGCCCTTCACTGTTGGGAAGGGGAATCACAGAAATGGCAGTTTTGCTTCCTCCCTGAGACAGTTCCACTGTGCTGGTAAGCACGTGATGACACCTTTGCAGCGGCAAGTGTAAACTTCCTTTTAGGTTTGAATCCAAACACATTCATTGAGTTAAAGCTCAACTTTTTGGGGCTTTCCAATCCAAATGGAGGGGCTTTATGATTGTGGTTGAAATGTGTCCTTCAAAGCTGTTTCCAGAATCACCCAACCCTTTGCCAAATAAGAGCTGCTCATTTTCTCATGAGGTTAAAAAGAATGTGAAAAAGGTGGATTGAAACATTATTAACTTTACTTACATATAATCTCTCCATAAAATAAAGCGATTTTCTTAGAACCTATGTCACTACTAAGCACTCTATGCCCAACACTTTGGAAGATGCTGAGCGCATGACAGCAGATGACGCAGACCTTACTCTCTTATATATAGAGTAATGGGGAATATTTGTTTGTTTTCGGTGTTTTAGCACTGAGATACTTGCTTAACATGCATTATATCATTTGGTCTTCATATCAATCCTGTGTGAAAAGAATAATTATTATCTTTTTATTTTCTTATTTTTAAATTTTTTATTATACTTTAAGTTCTAGGGTACATGTACACAACATGCAGGTTTGTCACATATGTATACATGTGCCATGTTGGTGTGCTGCACCCATTAACTCGTCATTTACATTAGGTATATCTCCTAATGCTGTCCCTCCCCACTCCCCCAACCCCACAACAGGCCCCGGTGTGTGATGTTCCTCTTCCTGTGTCCAAGTATTCTCATTAAGAACAATTATTTTTAAAAAGAAACTCACGTTTTAGAGAAGTTAAGCAAGGTCTCATGCTTGAAATGGGCAGACTCAAGGCAGTTGACTCCAGAATTCAAACTTTTTTTTTTTTTTTTTCCCCCAAGATGGAGTTTTGTTCTTGTTGCCCAGGCTGGAGTGCAGTGGCATAATCTCGGCTCACTGCAACCTCTCCCTCCTGGGTTCAAGTGATTCTCCTGCCTCAGCCTTCCAAGTAGCTGGGATTATAGGCACCCGCCACCATGCCCAGCTAATTTTTGTATTTTTAGTAGAGATGGGATTTCGCCATGTTGGCCAGGCTGGCATCGATCTCCTGACCTCAGGTGATCCACCTGCCTCTGCCTCCCAAAGTGCTGGGATTGCAGGTTTGAGCCACTGTGCCTGGCCACAGAATCCAAACCCTTATTCTCCATAGCACATTGCTTTTTTCCCCTGCTCTCTAAGAATTTACGCTCTCATTGCGGAGACAAGAAATACTGAAAAAACAGGGAACCCTAAGAGAGAAAAGTATTCATTTTAAGATTTTATTTGGAAACAAAATTTTAATGTTAAAAAAATGGCTAAAAGTCGCTTAGCCTGCTAACTCTCCTTTACAAGTGAAGAGACTTGGGTTTGCAGTGACAAAGCTAGTAACAGAGGAAGGACTACAAGTCAAATTTCTTTGTGCCAAGTAGTTTACTTGGGAAATATTTATTGTGTTCCTATTATATTCCAGGCAGGGTGCAAAGCTCTGTGAAGTGCAAGGATAACTGGTCCCTGCATTTGGAGAGATCAAAAGGGATAGAGCTGTCTTAAAAGAGATTGCAGATAGGCTGGACGCAGTGGCTCACCCCTGTAATCTTAGCACTTTGGGAGGCTGAGGTGGGTGGATCACGAGGTCAGGAGTTCAAAACCAGCCTGGCCAAGATGGTGAAACCCCGTCTCTACTAAAAATACAAAAATTAGCCAGGCATGGTGGCGGGCGCCGGTAATCCCAGCTACTTGGGAGGCTGAGGCAGAGAATTGCTTGAACCCAGGAGGCGGAGCTTGCAGTGAGCCAAGATCATGCCACTGCACTCCAGCCTGGGTGACAGAGTGAGACTCCATCTCAAAAAACAAAAAAAAAAAAAGGAGATTACAAACAATATGGTAACACAGCCCATTGTTGTTCTGTGTGAACAGGAGGGCAAAACTGGGGAGGCTCACAGCAGAGTGACACCTGACTTGAATTTTCATAAATATGTTGGTGTTTGCCAGGGAAATTAGGTGGAGAAGGGCATTCTAGGCCAAAGCAACAACGTATGTTAAGGAATGGAGGTATGAAAGAGTACAACTTGATCAAGGAACAGAAAATAGCTCTCTAATTAAGAAAACTTAACATTTATGAACACTATTCTATGCTGGGCATTGTGCTAGGTGATTTACATGGATTATTTCATGTAATACTCTCAAGAATCCTATGAGATGGAAACAGACAAGAAAACTGAGTTTTAGGATGGAGAAGTCATTTGCCTAAGGGTCATATAAGGTCTCACAGTTAAACTGTGGTCTTGCTGGGATTTGAATTCAGGGAGTTTAGTTTTGGAGCTAGGGTCCTATGGGCCTGGTTAAGCAGCTTGCACTTACCCTCTAGGTCAGTGGTCCTTAAAATCGCATCAGAAGCACCTGGTGGAGTTGTGAAACCAGATTCTGGACTTTACCCCAGAGTTTCTGATTCAGTAGGTAAGAGGCAGGCTCCAAGTATTTGCACTTCTAACAAGTTTCCAGGTGATTCTAACCTTGCTGGTCCAGGGACCATACTTTGAGAACTGCTTTGATAGGCAGCCAAACAGAAAAGTTTTAAGTTTGGGAGGATAATCATTAGATTTGCATATTGTTTAGGGCTTTCTGGGTGATGAATGGGAATAAATTATAAAAGAGAACTTAATGAAATGGTGGTCAGAGGGACAGAGAGTACAAACAGGAAGAGCAGTTATGAAGGACCTTTTTTTTTTTTTTTTTGAGATGGAATTTCGCTCCTGTTGCCTAGGCTGGAGTGCAATGGTGCAATCTCAGCTCACCGCAACCTCCGCCCCCTGGGTTCAAGTGATTCTCCTGCCTCAGCCTCCCGAGTAGCTGGGATGACAGGCATGTGCCACCCACGTCCGGCTAATTTTGTATTTTTAGTAGAGATGGGGTTTCTCCATGTTGGTCAGGGTCGTCTCGAACTCCCAACCTCAGGTCCACCTGCCTTGGCCTCCAAAAGTACTGGGATTACAGGCGTGAGCCACCGCGCCTGGCTGTGAGAGAACCTTCTAATGTGTGTCCAGAATAATGAAGCTGAAGGGATGAACCTGAACGTTATCACATAGGAAGATAATTTAGTAACTAACAGCACCTGATAATGGATGGCAGTAGTTGTCATTATTAACTAGAATCTGTAGACATGGTGTCTGGCAAGAAAAAAGGGAGGAAAGGATTGAAATGAACAAAAAGTGAATTGAATTTAAGGTTTTCCTGAAAAAAAGTGAAATCGGGAGGGTGAACTGGTTGTGTAGGTATCTGCATTTTGGACATGTTGAGTGGAGGCCCTCGTGTGGTGTAGTAGAGAGGCGTCACGCTGCAATGGAAAGAGGACTGAGCTGGCATAGGAGACCTGGGTTTTAGAACTGGCTCAGTCAATTATTTGACCATTTTGGGGATGTCCCATACTCTTCGAACCTCCATTTCTTTATCTGCAAGTGGAGTTTGTAGCCTGCCTATGTGAGTGAGACTGGAGGGTAAAATATGGGAGTCGCCAACCCTAGGGTAAAACTTTCTGTAATACAGTTGTTTTTCCTAATTATCCTGTCACTCATTTGTGTTCATATATCACATAGACACATTACAAACTAGGCTCATAAATGAAAAACTTCATGTGGCTTACAAGCCTTCAGCCCTTCTGCAAGGGGGAAATGTTCTCCATTCATCTGGACACTTAGCATGCAGGGTTTAGAGTAGCTGAAAAGAAATAGTTACGTTGAGTTTTGAGTTTTTAAAAATGTTTTATTATGAGCTAGAGTTAGGAACAAAGCTGAGTTATTTCCTGGGGGGGAATGCTTTTTAAAACCTCAATATGAATAAATGCATTTTTAGTGTTTAAAGTCCAGTATATATGTGTGTGTGTGTGTGTATATGTGTATATATGTATATATATGTGTGTGTATATATGTATATATATGTGTGAGTGTGTATATATATATATACACACACATATATATTTTAGTAATCTCCAGTCACAGCAGAAAGTGTTTTAAAGCTATTAGCTCTGTGCCTTATTTTAACTATTTAATTCTAGGATGTTAGCAAATGGATACCTATCTCCATATCTTTCTTATGATCTAATTGAAAAGAAGTGACTTCACTGCGTATATATATGGTTATCATAATCATTAAGTATCTATTAATTCAGGAGTCACACTTAATACCTTTCTGCCCCTCAACTCCCATATCCAGTTCATTAACAAGTCTTTTTTCCTAACTCCCCCACTTGTCTTCCTCTCCACGCTGCCATAGCCTCCTTGGTGCAAGCTGTCGTGATCTTTTGTCTGGCTTACTGCCAAAGTTTCCAAACTGATCTACTATATCCATTCTTGACTTCCTCTGATTCATATCTACACCGTACAGAGATTAATGCTTCAAAATCTGATTAAGCCTCCCCCTGCTTAAGCCTTTTAAGGGCTTTTTGTTGCCTTTAGGATAAAGACAGTATCACCTAACATGACCTCAGAGGCCCCACATGACTGGCCTCTGTTAACCTCTCCAGTCTCACTTCTCTTATACTAACTTTTGCTCTCCCTGCGCTAGTCAGACTGGCTGCCTTTTTGTCTTGTGGATGTGCCATGCCTCCATCTTACGCAGAATCTTTGTCGGTTCTCTCTCCTCTGTCTGCAATTCTTTGCTCCTCTCCTAATCTGGTTACTGACTCCCACACACCCTTCCAATCACAGCTCAATGAACACTTACTCCACAAATTCTTCTCTGACTCTCTTGACTAGGTAATCTGAATGATATTTGCCCAAATAGTGATTTACCTCTATATTTCTTCATTTTCCAGAGTTGTAACTTTACATTTATTTCTGTGCCTACTTGACGAATGTGGAGAGTAGGAGCTATGTGTGGGCCAGCTCCCTACATAGTACGACTGGTTCCCAGAAGAGTGCTTGGTACATTGTAGAAGCTAATGAATATTTGTGCAATATTCACACAGGGCAGAGATTGTTCTGGTGTCGGGGATCATACTTAGATTCCATAGGGAGTAAATGTAATGCATAAAATTTATGCCGTAAGTTAAAATCATTGAAAGATGCAACAGTGTTGATGTCAGCTTTCGATTGTGTAACAATTAATAGCACAGGCTAATTTGCATTTGGACAGGTATATGCCGTTCTTCTGCTGGAGAATCCTGTGGGACCATAGACTACCCATAAAACTTTGCTTCTGTGGTTTAGAATTGTAATTGTAAGACTTATACATATTTGCAGCCCTGGATTGTGGGAGCAATTGAGCCAGCTTGTCCCTCTATTAGCCATCAAAATTTTCTGCTCAGTTTAGACTAGTCAATTCTTTTGCAAAGATTGTTGTCCAGTTTTATTTTTTTTATTTATTTTTATTTTTATTTTTTATTTTTTTTTGAGACGGAGTCTCGCTCTGTCGCCCAGGCTGGAGTGCAGTGGCGCGATCTCGGCTCACTGCAAGCTCCGCCTCCCGGGTTCATGCCATTCTCCTGCCTCAGCCTCCCGAGTAGCTGGGACTACAGGCGCCCACAACCGCGCCCGGCTAATTTTTTTGTATTTTTAGTAGAGACGGGGTTTCACCGTGGTCTCGATCTCCTGACCTTGTGATCCGCCCGCCTCGGCCTCCCAAAGTGCTGGGATTACAGGCGTGAGCCACCGCGCCCGGCTGTTGTCCAGTTTTAATCTGAATTTTCTAATAGCTTTCAACCACAGCAAAACTTAAAAACAAGACAACAGACTTTTAAGATAGAATAAGAAGACTATCTATGGTGTTTTCTTACTTTTGTAGTGTATGTGCTATAGTTATTGCTAAATGATACTACAGAAAATGACATGGTTAATAATTGTCTAATATCATACATAATCTTAGGATTATTCTGGGAATAATGTTAAATTGAGTGATGCCAATTCTGCATAATGAGAAACTCTGGATGTACATACAGTTTCAATCAGTTCATGATAATTAATTACTTCAGGAAGCAAGAATGATAACCCTCTATCACTTATCTTTCAAATCTCACTGTTAACCTCAAGCCCTCTTATCTTCATCAGGGCTAGGGAACAAGGACTCATAGAATAATTTCATGAAAAGATAGATTGTACATTTATATAAATGTAACTACTGTATTACAATTAAGCAATACACACACTGCTGCTTTGTGTCACCAGCAAAGCAAATAAAATACTACTCTGCTTCTTACAGTTCGGAGATGAGTCCCCTGGAGGAAAAGCCATAGTTTGTCTTTAAGAGATCTAAACTTTATTGTCCAATTAATAGTGAATGCTATTAATAACATTAAAATTCCACTATGAATTAGACCAAACAATTCAATATGCAAGGCATAAATAAATTAATTCAAAGTAATTTATTATAATGCTCTACTTCTCTAAATGTGGTACTTATCATTTTTTTTGAGGAAACATGGATATTGTATTTATTAGACAAAGGCTTTATGTCAACCATCATTAGCATATTTAAAAAGCTAGAATAAAAACATGAACAAAAAGTAAAGCAAATGAAGAGAACAGTTTCCCTAAACAAAGTATGTCAGTAAACAAATAATTCAAAAAATAAACAAATAGAAATTCTGGAGCAGAAAAGTACACTAACTTCAATAAAAAATTTTACTAGAGTGATTTAACAGTACATTTGAGCAGGCAGAAGAAAGAAGTGGTGAGCTTGAAAATGGATATTCAAAAAAGTATACCAAAAAGTCATTTAAACCCCAAAGAAGGAAGTAATGGAGAAATTGAGAAGCAAAACTTCTAGATTTCCTAGAAGTCTCAGGTCATCATGCAGTTATAAATAGTTCAAGGCATCAAGTGGAGCATGGCCTAAAATTAAAGCTCTATATTATGTGCTGCCTGGATGTCTGAAATCAGGAGGACCTCAGATGATCTAACTGCCAGTTCCTCCTCTCAGTGGATATGATCCTCTAGCTGTCAGTTTTTCCTATCTGGGAAACCTAGTTTTTGTTTATCCCTAGGTTGAATTTTCCTGCGAGACCACAATTGTTGAAGCCAGTCAATCACATCTGCTGCAGGAACCAGGTCTTATCTCCATAAATGTGGTTCTTATCCGACTTTCATCAAAATAACCTATTGTGCCAGTTCTTGTCTGACCTCTAAACTCCTCTTTCTTCTCTCCACCTGCCAGAACTAATGAATCAGGATCTTGATAAGCAGGGCATAAACCTCAGCATTTTAAACAAGCCTCCAGGGTGATTCTGATGCCCAATAAAGTTTGAAAACCACAGAATGATTTGTAGGGACTGAGACTGTTGAAAGATTTGTTTCTAGTTCTAGGTTTTTTTCTGCCAGGGGGCAGTGTTCTCTGAAATATGGCTGGGTTAATAAACCATGTTGGAAGCTAATTTTTCAGTCTTTCTTATGCACTTCTTGTTTACTGAGCCAGCCACATGGGTCCTTATTACAAAATCTTAAACATCGTAGCAAGTGAACCTCTGGTAATTTAGTTTTCTTACAAAAGGTTTTGGACAAATTCCAGTCATTTTAATTGAATTTCTTAACCTACTTTATGCATTATCAGGCTTTTTTGTTTTTTTCAGTTTTAGGTAATGAGGGATAATTTTATTTTGTAGTTAATTTGATAGTCGAGGTAGGGACTTTGGTCATCTTGGTCATTCTCCTGACAGTTAATTTATAACAATAATCTTGCAGTAAAAATCTGTTTAACTGTGGCAAAATGATGTGTGTATGCACATGTGTGCTTGTGTATGTGCATGTATGTATGTTAACACGTTCCTTATGCACGACAAGCTGGTAAAAGACAAAGTTCTTTGGCAGAACGGTTAACAGAAATAGTGGCTGAGGGCTGGGAACGGTGGTTCATACCTGTAATCCCAGCACTTTAGGAGGCTGAGGTGGGCGGATCACCTGAGATCAGGAGTTCGAGACCAGCCTGACCAACATGGTGAAACCCTGTCTCTACTAAAGATACAAAAATTAGCTGGGCGTGTTGTCATGCACCTGTTATCCCAGCTACTCGGGAGGCTGAGACAGGAATCATGTGAACCCAGGAGTGGAGGTTGCAGTGAGCCGAGATGGAGCCATTGCACTCCAGCCTGGGCAACAAGAGTGAAACTCCATCTCAAAACAAACAAACAAACAAAAACAAAAAACAAAGAAATAGTGGCTGAGGTCAACTCTTTTGGATAATGGGTAACAAGCAGATCAACTTGGCTATTACAGCTTTTTCCCCTGCACAGATAGTCTGCATATAAGAGAAAAATGGATGATATTCAGCTTCTGAACTCTTTTTTCCCAAGGGAACCCTCATTGTCTTCTAGCTAGGTTTATACAATATAATCAGACAAAGTCAAAAGTTGTTAGACTCTGGCGAGGGAAAAGAAGAGGCTGTTTTTGTTTTTGTTTTTTGAACATTTAGAGCACTGTGGCATGTAATGAAATAACAGGATTGCCTTGATATTTTTCTTTGGGGTTTATTGTTTTCCTCTATCATGGCAGGCTTGCATCTTGAAATTTAACATAAATTATAGAAAAATCTTACATGGAGTTGACATCTTTTATAAGCCTTGCTAAATACCCTGCTCCAGATTTGTTCAGTATGGCATACAGACAAAAGCAAGACGCTGACATATAAAAATGTATAAGCCTGTCCTCTTTGCAAGAGTGCAAAACTAAAAGGATTTTAGAAAGGCAATGAACAGTTTGGCAGTATATATGTTTTCTTCTTTTCAATTAGGTATTACTAGATTCTAAGAATCTATAATGAAACCCAGGCCTACTATACAACCCCCTATAAACAAGTTTTTGCTTTTGTGCTATCATGTTTTATTTGAGCAGAGCCACTACTCTGTTAGTAATTTGTTGCATGGTAAGTCTCGTATTTGTTTACACACGAACACATGCGCTGTGCGAGGAAGATGGTCTCTGGACCTGCTGAGGAAGAGGCCAAAAACAAATCTTCCCTCATTTGAATCCTGAAGGCATGTAATATTTAAACAACTTTCCGATTTAGAGGCCTTGATTTTTTCTTTTGAAAGTGTGCTGGTTGCCAAATTGCTTAGTAAAGAAACTTTAGTAGCCACAATAGCCTCAAAGGACACAGTACTTGGTGGCTACATTTAACCAAGAAATAACTAGGGAAACAGTTCTTTACATTTCAATTATTGCTGCCATTGAGATTTCCTTCCTAAATTCAATTGCTAATAAAGCTTCCCAGGCCATCCCCTTCCCCCCACACATCCGCGTCTCAAAAACCGCCCCCCTCCCCACCGTGCCCCGCCGCTCCTCCCGCCCCCCGCCACCCCCCCACCCCCTCACCCCCCCTGCCACCCCCCACCCCCCCACCTCCCGCCCCAAACAAGCTGACAGTCTTTTCGGGAAGAAGAAGAAGCAGAGACTGAAGTTATTTTGTCCGTCCTCCCAGGGCAGAAGGACTTTATGCTGCGTGGCTGGCATTTCCAGTATTTTGATAAAAGTTACTTCTCTAAACTTGAACGACAGCATGGGGAAAATAATGTTATCTTTTATGCTAGTTACAATTTTGCGAAATTTCATCATGAGAAACTTTCAAGGAGGCAGAAGTAGCTGAGAATATGATACTAGGGACAGGGTCGCTCAAACTGGCAGCAAAATAAATAGATAGGAAAGACAGGAACGTTATTAGGTTTATAAAGGATAAAACTTTCCTTGCTTAAAAAAATAAAGCGGTGAGGTTGACGCCATTGAATGACTGCATTGTAAACCTTAAAAGCTTAAAGCTGGTTTGGAAAGCCCATGCACTGCTCTGTTTCCTTTTTATCGGATGAAATGCATTTGGTTTCTTTTTGACAAATCATGTTTTTGTGAGGAAAGGAAAATGAACATGCACTGTTATGGGCCACGGCAATGTAAGAAACCCTCCTGTTGCCAGAGGATACCACATGAAAGTGTCTGTGGGTTAGGGGAGGGACCTGTAAGGGGGCGGGGATGGGGGGGGTGGGATGAGAGCTTAAACCTCTTATGCTCAGAGCTGCGATTTGTGAACACCCTGTGATGTAATCAAGCTCTGGACAAATCAGAGAAGTCTGTCAACCTCCCAGGTGGGATTGCTTACAGTTAATAGACTAAACCCGGAGCCCCAAGCCAGTGCACTCCGTGAAGGCAAAGAGAACACGCTGCAAAGGGCTTTCCAAGAATCTTCGACATGGCAAGGAGGAGCTCGTTCCAGTCGTGTCAGGTGGGAGAACGGAGGAATGACAGGGGACATGCTTGATCTTCAGAATCAGTGACTGACTGGCATTCTCCTTTTTGTTGTGCAAATTAAGATAGCACCTTATTATGCAATTTGGAAGTGGTAGGATTGGGTGGTGATATTGAAGCCATTTGAATCGCCTTCGTGTAATTTGATTTAGTCTTGTCCAGCTGTATTTGACAACTTGATCTCTTTATTCTCTTAGATAATATCCCTGTTCACTTTTGCCATTGGAGTCAATATCTGCTTAGGATTCACTGCACATAGAATTAAGAGAGCAGAAGGATGGGAGGAAGGCCCTCCTACAGGTAAGTGTCGAAATGATTTGCATTTTCAATTCTTTAAAAATATTGCATACCGTGTAATCAATGTAAGCTTATTAAAATATTTATCTTTAATACAGTCTTGCAGTATAACTAAGTTAGTCCTAAATTTCTCTGAGTAAAACCACTTATGTGTATAATTCAGGTGGAAGAGTGTGGTTTTCATTAGAGAACATTTATGATTGTCTCGTAACTGGCTGTTTCCATTTTTGTACTCAAATTTGTAAATGTTAGGATACAATTAAAGCTCTTGTTCACAGACAAGGCTAAAGTAGAAGTGGTGAGAACAGGTGTTGGTTTAATATTGGAGCTACCCAAGTCTGATTTGCTGTCACATAATATAGGATGTAGTATTTGCCACCAGAAAGTTCTGACATAGGGAAAAGGAATGGAAGTACAAAAGGCAGTGAGCTATCTTTATGAAACTTCAGAAATTGAGGACTTTAAGATTTACTTAAAATTGAAAAACCATAAAAGACAGGAGGTGCTTAAAGAGTTTTCAAGATTGATTTGTCCTCATTGTGTTTTCTTTTGGCAAAGGAAAGATAAGTTTTAATAGTGTACCTTGACTTAATAGAACCAAAGTGAAAGAGTTTCTTTTTACAATACACTACACGGTAAGTAGTGTTCCCATATAGTGTTCTCATAAAGGAGCTCCTTGTGCAGACAGAGGGGGCTTAACTGACCAGGTCTTAAGTAATGAGTTGGTTAATTTCCTGGAAATTGGAGCTCGTGATGGTTTTAGAAATAAAAAATTACATTTTAAGTAGTGGGCACTCTAGGGAGCAATATTTTCTGGACTTTTCCTGACATCCCAGCATGTTTGTCTGTCTTCCTGTGAATTTTGTGTTTCTCTGTATTTCTTGATCTGACTGTTAACCATCACGTGCCTCTGTTTAGCCAGCTTGAAATTTTATTATTAACCAAGTTAGGACACATACATTGATGGAATACTAAATCTTCCTTACATCAATTAAGTGACTTTTGAATCATGCCAGTAGGTTGAAAGAATAATATTAGAAGTGAGTTAGTGAATTGAAGTGGGGTGTGGCTGGGGTGAAGAGTGAGAAAATAGATCATAAAACTTGCAGCCCCAGGGAGCCAAATGGACAAAATGAGCCGTCTTCTGTTGGGGAGGCAGAGGACAGTGGATCACTGAGCTAGAGAATGCTGTTTTTATTAGTAGCAAATGCTCTCTTCAAAGGCCTCTTTTTCACTCCCATTAACACTGACTGTGACTGAACTGACAGGGGAATCAGATCCTTAGCATGGTCATGTGGGAAAGCTAACAACTTGAGAGCCAACTTCTGGTTCTTTTCAATGAACACTAAAGGGATTTTTTTTTTTTTCTGTTTCCTCTTAATATATTACTCTGGCTAAAACTGAGATTGAAAGAATTAAATGCTGTTTCCTTAATGAATGCAAAATTGAGTCACTCATTATTTTTAAAATTGACTTCTTTTGGAAAATGGTCATTAAAATCCTAGACTGGTCCCCTGGAGTCCTGTAACTTGCTGTGTGGTGGTGGGGAAGTCACTTGTGAAGTCTGTTGCCTTAGCGGTACAATGAGGAGCAGACTTAGATGATTTCTACTTTTCTTTCTGGATTAAAAAAAAATCCCAGGAATTATTCTGTTTCATTGCCTCTTGAATGTGTGTGCTCACTACTGGAAAACTTGAAAAGTATAGATTGGATTTATTAGTCTTTGAAAATATTTTGTGTATAGTAAATTATTTCCACATGTTATAAGAACAGCTATATGAACTAATGAATAAATGCCACTTCTAGAAAAATAATATAGTCTATATTATAATTTGTAAACCTAAAGGGTCTTAAGTATGCACACGAATTTGCTCCTTGAATTATTTAATTATGTCATTGGTTATTTTAGGCCTTTATGATATCATCTAAAATAATTTATTAAACTTTTAACTATGTGAAGCTTAGTCTTAGAATACAATGCAACTTAACTCTGAATTGTATGGTTTGGGTATGCCTGAACACTTTTTAATTTTTCTTTTGATGTAGCTCATCTGCTTTTTAGGAACTGTGGTTGATTTCTCCTGACTAAAAATCAAAGATGTACTTAGTAAACTAGGTAAAAGCATACTGTAGACAGTGGAAATATCTTTATCTTTTTAAATGCTGCATATGCTTAGAAAGGCTCTCTCTCAGTTGATAGATGTGACTGGTTATTCTGACAATTAGAAAAGCCTTCCCATCAGAAAATACTGGGTGAATTTTATAAGCCTGTAAGAAGAAGACACTAGGAGGGGAGGCAGCCATGCCCATTTCCAACAACACTTTTAGGCGCCAAAGAAATCCTGGGAAGCTCAGTGCTCCAAGAGTGCAACAAATAGAAGGAACACAAAGGGTATTGATATATGGCTAGCTTTGGATTGATCAGAGTGAGATTCACCATTCAAAAGCATGCAGTTGTTTAGTAACCATAGCTTCTCAGAGTCCTCAACAATAGCTGAGAATGTTCTGCACACATGGATACCCTCGCTGCTGTACTATGGACTGGGGTGTTAGTTTCAAGGCTGTGGCAGTGCAAACAGACTGTTATAATTAATTAACTAACACACTTGTTATCTGGATTTATTGTTAGGATAGGAAATAATGGCTGAACAGGATTTTTTATACCAGGTCATAAAAGATTTATAGATTTATTAGGAGACATGAAATGGGAAAAGCTACTTATAATTCTGTTGGGTAAATACAATGGGCATTCAGGTGAATGAGATAGTGAGATGGCTAGAATAAATTTTCAAAGAAAATATAAACCTGCGATTTAGTTTGACATCTTTGTCTCATATGTCTGAGGTGGCCCACTTGATTTGCCTTTAAGACTGCAAGAGAATTTATTTGTCTACAGGTGTCTGCGTACTCATGTGTGCTTGCAGTGTGTATGTTTGTGGTGTTATGCAGGAGTCTATTTCATTGAAACTTGTGATTTAGAAACTGTCTCCAGGTGGAAATAGAATATCCTCTTTGATATGTAAGTACTTTAATTATTAAAAGACAAAAGAAAATTTGTGAGCTTGTGAATAGCTGGCTAACAGAGACTTAAAAGCTCAGTTTAATTCATCCTTGTTTTTAGTGGCTTGAAAGGAAAGTTGAAAAGTATGTGAATGAAATTCATAGGTTCATATGAAATGTAGACTGTCTCTAACAACTTTATGGGTAAACCTTTTCTTTGAGACTCATAGGGAAATCAGAAAATGGTACTAGGAGTGAGAAGGTTTATGTTCATTTGATAATTTTAGAAATTTTGCTCTACAATGAAAAGCTGTTTAAATGTTGGCACAGGAGAATGTAGGAAACTGTAAAGGGGACATAGATCAGCCATTTGCTCGGTGAGCAAAACTCTGTCGTGAGGAATATCCTCTCATGGGGCTTTATGTGAAATTTCAGGTAGAAATTAGGGAGTTTAAGTCAATGGAATGAAATTATCTGAACTGGAAGCTAAGGAGGGTACAGATTTTTCAGTGCTTGGTTAACTGGAGCTGTAGGGTAGTGATTTTTCATTTATCTGTAATGAACTGTAGAGACTCCTCTATCTAGTTTACATACTCAGAAACCTCAGTCTTCCATGAAATTCAGCCTAGATTTTTGAATCAATAAAATCAGCAAATATTCCCCAAAATTATATTTTGAAAAGAACTTCTAAAATTTGAAACCTATGTACAAAAATTTGAAAAAATCGTTTGTTAATGAAAAACATACTGTAGTTACAGTAAGATGATCTAAAATTTTATCCAGGCCTTTGCTAACTTATACAAGGCCTAGAGATCTAATTTTCCAACCAGGAAAATGGGGATAAAGTTGCTTTTATTTATCTGAAAAAGTTTTTGAAAATGCCTTTAAGGCTGATGAGAACTGTAAGGTGTTCAGTGTATGATAATGCATTTAATTAATCTTCAATTAGGTTTGAAGACCAGTGTTTAAACTTATACCTTATTGAGATAACAATACCTTTAATTTTAAATGACAACATTTCATTGTTTGGTAGCAGATGTGCAAATCATTCAGATTTATGCTACTGATGACCATTCAATTCTATTTAAGTGGTTTAGATGTTGAATTAAAGTTTTTCACTTTTAACTTCAATTACATAGAAATCTTTTTTTCCTTCTAGTTTGGGAGCTCTATATGAGGACATTGTATGTATGTATGTATGTATGTATGTATGCATTTATTTTTTGAGAGAGACAGTCTCATTCTGTCACCCAGATCGGAGTGCGGTGGCGTGATCTCAGCTCACTGCAGCCTCCACCTCCGAGGTTCAAGCGCTTCTTCTGCCTCAGCCTCCCGAGTAGCTGGGATTACAGGCGCCCGTCACCACACCCGGATAAATTTTGTATATTTAGTAGAGATGAGGTTTCACCATGTTAGCCAGGCTGGTCTCGAACTCCTGACCTCAGGTGATCCACTTGCCCCGGCCTCCCAGACTGCTAGGATTATAGGCATGAGCCACTGAGCCTGGTCAGGACATTGTATTTATAAATGTTTTGAAAGCACGGGTGTTTAAAAACTTCCCAGGTGGAACTATTTATTAAAAAAAAAAAGTTTATGAAATCTGGCCTAGCAGCTGTGAAGAGAAGAGTACAGTGATGTTGCAGTAATGGATGTTTATAAAAAGTGATGTCTTTAGGAAGCAAAGATACTGACATGTAGGCCTGTGTGTAAGCTTTATTTACTACAAGTGAGGTCAGAAGCATCAAGAAAAAATGGCAAATTCAATACAGAAAAAGTATGACCAGAAAGAATGAACCATATACTCCAGAAGAGACATAATACAGTATTAATTCTAGAGCTGGGCAGCATCTTGAATGCCACGCACACTGTCCTCTGCCTTGCCCTGTGGGTTATGCTTCAAACGGGGCAGCAGACACAGGGGAACTTGTCCTGTTTTAACGCTCTTGAGAAAAGGAGGTGGTATAACCACAGCTGGTAACACATTTTAAGGTTTTACTCTCACTTTCAGGAAACACCTGGGCTAAGAACCAAGGAGAATGGGAGGAACAGATAGACAGCAGTATCATAAACAGGAGCAGACAAAGCTTAGAAGAACCTTCCAGCTTTAGGCTAAGCTAAATGTTTCCAGACTTAAATACTGCCTCTTCTATTGGCCATCATCCAGATTTGAGTATTTGCATCTTGTGGGGGGGATTTAGAGGGAAATATGATTGAGCCTAAGATAAAGTAGTGTTTTGGCTATAACTTTTGTCATCAGTTAGGCTCCTTCCAATAATTTAAATCATTATTATTATTATTATTTGTATATTATGGAACAAATGGCACTAGAATTCTTTTTTCGTGGTTGTTTTTTGAGATGGAGTTTCACTCTTGTTGCCCAGGCTGGAGTGCAATGGCATGATCTCGTCTCACCGCAACTTCTGCCTCAAGCGATTCTCCTGCCTCAGCCCTAGCTGGGATTACAGGCATGCACCCCCATGCCCGGCTAATTTTGTATTTTTAGTAGAGACAGGTTTTCTCCATGTTTGTCAGGCTGGTCTCGAACTCCCGACCACAGGTGATCGGCCTGCCTTGGCCTCCCCAAGTGCTGGGATTACAGACATGAGCAACCGTGCCCGGCTGGCACAAGAATTCTACAACCCTACCTCTTTATACATATTGTAAGATGGAATATTTTAGACATTAAGTTGACTTAAGTAAAAGTAATTGTACCTGTTTCTGTCAGAATTATGAATTTGAATGAAATAAAGTACGTTTTACCTTGGTGTTTCTTTAAATCATGAAATTATGCTTTTGTGAAAAATAAGAAATGCATTGCATTGTTGTTATACATGTCATATATGTACATATGTGTATTTTAAACTTTGAGGTCTCTATTTTTAAAAAGAACACTATATAAAACTATAAACATTTGTTTTTCAAGATTCTGGAATTGACTTGCATCTTTGAAGTAAAATAATATCATTTTTAATGGTGTTAATTAGTTAAACATGTAATTTATAAGACAGCAACAGAATTTGAATCTCATAAAGGTATTAGCAAATACCTCATAAGAAATTCCAAGTCTCATACTTATCACATATTTCTGCCTTGATACATTTGAGAGTACTTTTTGTTTGTTTGTTTGTTTGTTTTAGTTGTTTTCTGAGTTTTTATGGTGATCTCAGTAATGATGAAAAGTTTGGGATACCACAGGTTCATTGATGTTTCAGTTTTCATCCCACCTCTCAATAAGTTATGCATCTGAAGTGCTTATATCAATGTTCTCTTGATTTAGGTCAAGTAAAGGAAGACAACAGATTTTAAAGCTCAGACTTCTAATAAATCAGATAATCTTTCCCTATTTGACCTTACATCAGGTACAATAAAGAGAGAAGTCCTAAAAACTTCAAATGCATGCAGGAACAAAGGACTAAGGGATGAGCAGAATGTTCAGATAGATGGCTTGGGTGAGCCTAGAAATGAGATTTAACATCATTCTCCTTCTGCTTCTTGCTTTTTCTTGATTTTAAACACCTTAGCCTGGGTGCAGGGAGAAGGACAGGGAACGTGGACACTCCAAGTATACTGACTTGATTTTTATCAACTACATGAATGTATTATCACCCCAAAACTATGTACCTCTATTATTCATCCATAAAAAAATGATTAAAAAAAGAATATAAAGGTGGATTGCAGAACTCCTAGGAAAACAGTTGGGACTAGAGCTTGTCATGAAAGAAGATGGCTGGGATGGAATAGACCCTGGAAAGGCAGAGTGAATATTCCACTCTATTGTTCTATTTTATTTATTTGTTAATTTAATCATTTTATTTATTTATTTTTTGTATACTCAACTCATCAAGATTGTCTTTTCCATTGCACACAGGAGTGTGTGGCATTACTGAGGTGTCACCATACACTCGCTCTGTTTAAAAGAGTTAGGCCGGGCATGGTGGCTCACGCCTGTAGTCCCAGCACTTCGGGACGCCGAGGCGGGCGGATCACGAGGTCAGGAGATGGAGACCATCCTGGCTAACATGGTGAAACCCTGTCTCTACTAAAAATACAAAAAATTAGCTGTCTTTACTAAAAATACAAAAATTGCTGGGTGTGGTGGTGAGTGCCTGTAATCCCAGCTACTCAGGAGGCTGAGGAAGGAGAATCCTTTGAACCTGGGAGGCAGAGGTTACAGTGAGCTGAGATTGCGCCATTGCACTCCAGCCTGGGCAACAAGAGCAAAACTCCATCTCAAAAAAAAAAAGAATGAAAGACACAGGGAAGAGATGATTATGATGAAGGAAAGCAAGGCGCGTGGTTGCAGGACAATTTCAAATGCATACAGGAACACCGCACATCTGTAAACAAATTGCCGTTAGATCTCTTTGAAGTATCTCAGCTATCAGCATAGCTAAGCTTATTTATTTAAGCTTATTTATTTAAGCAGCTCATGGGAATGAATTCTACTGAAAATTTACTAGATAGATATTGAAATGAGTCTATCTAAGCGGTATCCTTAAGGAATATTCTATTGTAAGTACTTTCCTTATATTTATTTTTCCTGTAGGACTTTCTCTATTTTTTTTCTTTTTTTTTTTTTTTTTTTTTTTTTTTTTTACTTCTCAACCCCTCCTGCCTCCATGGTTTCTTATGGTTCAGCATGCACTGTTGATAGGTTGGTCAAAGACAATAGAAAAATGTGGTTTATGGACCTCTGCATTGGAAATGAATATTATTTTCTAAACTGAACTGGTATGGTTTGTATGTCTTTCAACATCCTAGGAGCAACCATGCAAAAGTGTTTCACATCTCATGGTCTGGTCAATCTGTTTGCTTTAGTTGAACTGATCTGATGCCTTAAAGCCTGGGATTGGATGACTCTGACTTTAATGAGGACAAAGGACAAAGAATGTTCAGATAAATGGCTTGGGCGAACCTAGAAGTGATATTTAACATCTGTTCTCCTCCTGCTTCTTGCTTTTTCTTGATTTTAAAAGTAAGACATATGAATTATAAAAATGAAAAATTCATAAGCATGTAAATAAGAAAAATTATAAATCGTATGTCAATAATATTTGTTAGGATATTTACATATATTATGTGGTATATATTTTATACATAGATACACAAGCCCACATGCACATATATGGTATATATTTTGTACATATATACACATATCCGGACACACATCTATTATATGATATATATTTTGTACATATATACATACCCACACACACATATATGGCATGTATTTCATACATATGTACATATACCCACACAGACATATATTATACACTATATATTTTGTACATAAGTATACGTACCCACACACACATATATTGTATGGTATGTGAATATAATGAGAGAGAAGGAAAGAGAAGGTAAGTAAGCAAACAAAAGACCAGGCAACTACATGCAAATTTGTAGAATGTTAGAAATTTCAAACAGGAAGGTAAAAATCTTCTTCCTCTCTTTCTCATTTTTCCTAAATGTAATTCCATAATCTGTTTCTTACAGAAGGAAAAAATTTATTCACACCTGCATTTTAAAAATGTGACACAAACTTGGACATTTTCTCCCTCCTTCTGCCCCACTCTGTCACTCACTCGTCTCTAGTTCTGGCTCTGTTTTTAGTTCTATCTTCGTTTCTATCCTTATTGTCCTGTTTATCTCTATTTTTAAACACAAAGTCTAATATATAGCACTCTACCCTGTATTTATTCTTTAAACAACTTATTTATATCTTTTGTAGATCTCTCCATATTAGCCTACACAGATCTGACTCATTCTTTTTAAGGGGTGTGCAATAGCCCACTTATGGATATAGTGATTCTTTCTTTCTTGATGGGAAAAACAACTTTGGTTGATTTCAGGGTCTCTACCTGTAACAAAAGGGCTGCAGTGAACAATGGACATTTTTTTGTACATGTAGCTTGGCAAATTTTGCAAATATGTGTAAATGGTAAATTTCTAGTAATAGAATTTCTGGGTGAAACATTTATAAGCATTTTAAAATATTGATAGGTCTTTCTAAATTACGTTCTACTTTACAAAAATTTTAATTCCTAGAAACATTTATGAGACTGTTTATATTTTCCATTTATCAGAAATTGTTTTGTATATTGCGATGAGACTCTAACTTAATTATTTCTAGTCCCTACTTACTGATGGGGCCCCATCCACAACATTAATCTACATATTTTCTTTTCTTCTTTTTTTTTTTTTTGAGACGGAATCTCCCTCTGTCGCCCAGGCAGGAGTGCAGTGGCCGGATCTCAGCTCACTGCAAGCTCCGCCTCCCGGGTTCAGGCCATTCTCTTGCCTCAGCCTCCTGAGTAGCTGGGATTACAGGCGCCGGCCACCTCGCCCGGCTAGTTTTTTTGTATTTTTTAGTAGAGACGAGGTTTCACCGGGTTAGCCAGGATGGTCTCGATGTCCTGACCTCGTGATCCGCCTGTCTTGGCCTCCCAAAGTGCTGGGATTACAGGCTTCAGCCACCGTGCCCGGCCAATCTACTTATTTTCTAGTATCAAACTGCTTTGATTATTTAACTTTAGAATATACTTTGCTATCTAGTCTTTATCAAATTACTTTTCCTTTCAAGAGGTTTTCTATTTTAAAATATTTTATTTTTAAATAAACGTTTAATATTTTTTCAAGTTTCATGAACTCTCAATATTTTTGGCTGTGAGAGATATCTCGGCTCACTGCAATCTCTGCCTCGCAGGTTTGGGCAATTCTCCTGTCTCAGCTCCTGAGTAACTGGTATTACAGGCACCTGCTACCACGCCGGGCTAATTTTTGTATTTTTAGTAGAGACCAGGTTTTACTGTTTTGGCCAGGCTGGTCTCAAACTCCTGGCCTCAGATGGTCCACCAACCTCAGCCTCCCAAAGTGCTGGGATTACAGACATGAGGCACCTCCCCCCACCTTAATTAGATCTTACAATTTTTTTTTTGGTAGAGTTTTCTTATGTTCTTCATGTAGGTTCTACATACATATGATTAAATTTATACCAAATAAAATACCTAGCTATTTTATCATTTAGGCAGTACTGAGAATGAAACTTCCATTTAATTTTGAAACTATATTGTGTGCATATTACAAATTTGTGGAATTCTTATCTCACTGAATCCTTTTTTCTCCCAAATTTTAGTTGATTCTTTTGATTTTTACATACACTTATATCATGTGAAAATATTGATGGAAGATTTTTTTGAGAAGCCGAGATTGTAGAGCTTATATTTGTAAAACACCAGCTGAAACTGTAAAAGTCTTCTATTTCAATCTCATATATTCGGTCTGTTCTTGGAACATTTGAGCTGAATTTTCCTTGCAAAAAGTTTTGGATTTTTAAATAGGGACATGCTCTCTTGTTTCTAAGGATATAGATCAAGGTACGTTCTCTGTGGTCATCGTTAGCACCCATGGGGCACTAACCATCACAGATTTGCAGTAATAATAATTATAAATAGTAATTGAACCAATCGCCAACACTTGTTACTCTTTCTATATGTCTGACATGCGGTTAAGTGTTTTCCATGGATTGATTCATTTAATTCTTATTTCAACATAGAGTTACTTTTATGAGTCCCCCACTTTACAGATGAGGAAATCGTAGAACAAGGAAGTTGGGCAGCCTGCCCAGGGTACGTGGCTAGCAAGTAATGGAGCCAGTCTTCTCCTCCAGAGTCCACTGCAGCATCACACCACGCAGCTTCCCAGTGCCACCTCTCCGTGGTGACACGACCACTCTCCAATCCATTGTCTTTGCCTCTTGTTCTTTGCAGTGCTATCGGACTCCCCCTGGACTAACATCTCCGGATCTTGCAAGGGCAGGTGCTTTGAACTTCAAGAAGCTGGACCTCCTGATTGTCGCTGTGACAACTTGTGTAAGAGCTACACCAGTTGCTGCCATGACTTTGATGAGCTCTGTTTGAAGACAGGTATGTAACTAATGAGTCCTCTCTACCTTCAAGTAGATGGCTGAAAGGCTGCCTGCTATTGTATGCATCCTGGAGTGGCCACCCTGCTTTGATCTATCCAGATTGTGGGTTTTAGTTTCGTTTGTTGAATGATCATTGGTTGTATGAAGAGCATACCCTGTGCCAATGACCATTGTTTCCACACAAGATCCAGCAGAGCGAAGTTCTTTGCAGCTGCAGTCATGATGTACTGGTTTTGGAAATGGTTTTTTTTTGTTTTCGTTTTTGTGTCTTCACCGTCTTCCTTTCTATCTCTTGCTGTCAATTCCCACATTCACTGCTAGGGCGTGTGAGCTCAAATTGCATATGTTCTTTTTTATTATTTATTTATTAAGCGACAGCGTCTCACTGTGTTGGTCAGGTTGGTCTTGAACTCCTGGCTTCAAGCAGTCTTCCCACCTTGGCCTCCCAAAGTGCTAGGATTATAGGAATGAGCCACTGTGCCCAGCCTAATTGTGTACATTCTTTTCTTTTCTTTTCTTTTCTTTTTTTTTGAGACAGAGTCTCGCTCTGTCACCCAGGCTGGAATACAGTGGCATGGTCTCAGCTCACTGCAAGCTCCACCTCCCAGGTTCACGTCATTCTCCTGCCTCAGCCTCCCTAGTAGCTGGGACTATAGGCGCACACCACCACGCCCGGCTAATTTTTTTGTATTTTAGGTAGAGATGGGGTTTCACTATGTTAGCCAGGACGGTCTTCATCTCCTGACCTCGTGATCCTCCCACCTCAGCCTCCCAAAGTGCTGGGATTACAGGCGTGAGCCACTGCGCCTGGCCTGTGTATATTCTTTAAAAAAATTTTTTTTCTTGCTTAGCCAGCTTCTAGCATTTGTTTTACTTCATCTTATTGTATAGTAACTGTTAGTCTGCCTGTCATTCCCTACTGTCTGTGCAAATGGAAAATTGTTATGGAATTCTGTTTGGAGTTTCATGCTCTGGGTAGCTCTAAAATCTTCCTCCACACTTTTTGTGACTTTCTTTACATTTCTTTTGTACTGGAACAGTTATTAGGATATACAGGCTTCTATATGAATGCACATAAGTTGAGAAAAACACCTCTGGGGACTTCTGCCATCCCACCTACTAAGTTTTCAAAGCCCAGTATTTCAGATAGGATTTTTTAGATATCTTGTAAGCTATCCACCATGCTTCTGGACAATACCATATTCAAACTATCTGAGAAAGACAACAGTCAATCCTGTTCTTGACATCACCTGAAGCAGTTTCCACAGTTTCCTTGGCCAGATATTTCTTGTTTTTGGACTTTTAAGCTTAGACAATTCTTTCAAAGGCCTAACTCTTACTATCATTGCTGTTAGCTTGATCTTTCAAATGTTATCATTAGAAACAGATATTACCGTGTTTTGCTTAAGTGGTAACTCTTGATTTATATGAAATCCAACATAAACTTCCTTACTAGTTCTAATTGGTTTTCCTCCTGCGATCCTGCAATAAGAACAGCTTCATTAGGCTGTTTTTTGCAGAATACATTTTCCAACCATTTAACCACTTTTTTGGGGGTTGCTTTCCTTTGGAGCTTCTCCCAGTTTCTTTTAGTTGTGGGTCTGCAAACTAAATTGCTGGGACTATTGTAAGCTGAATGTATAGATGGAACAGATGTTCCAGCAGAGATTTTTGGCTCTAAAACATTATTTCAAGCCAGCAATCTGTGTTTGCTTGGCACTAAGGAATTTACTAATGTTTTATGTTTCCTCCTTACCTTGAGTATCTTGTCTGTGGCATGTAAAATCAAACTTCTGGATTCCTGGTCTGAGAATTCTTTGCAAAATGTAATGAATCCCTGACTCTAGCTTAGCTCTCTTTTGAATGTAGTTCATGCCTTTGTTCCTCAATTTTTTAAGGATGGGATATAATAATATCTTATAGTCCATTTCCCTGTGTACAAAGATAACATATCCTGAATGTGAAGGAATCAAATATCAAATAATAATAAAAGGATGAAGAGAAAAACAAAAGTCTCTGAGATTCTCTTTTGCTGAGGGAGCACTGCCTAGAAACAACCACAGTGTTTCAGTGAAACTTTGATAACTCTGTGTGTGTTTTCAGTATGTATCTATGTATGTATGTATATTTTTCCGACTGTATGTATATATATGCATGTGTGGGAAAGTATCTGTATTAATAAATCTTTATACACATCATCATTTTGAATGGCTACGTAGTATTCCATTAAACTGTTGCAACCTAATTCATTGAGTAATTAAATGAACATTTCCCTGAGTTTTGCTATTATGAATGGTGTATCAATGAACATAATTTATGCATATTCATACTTTTGCCTATTTTCCTTAAGATAAATTTTTGGAAGTGGGATTTTGGGGTCAAAGTATATATGCATTTTTAAAATTTAAATATACATTACAGAATTATACTTCTGAAAGTTTATGTTTCTACCAAATGACACAAGGGCCTTTCATCACTTCCTTTTAAGCATTGAATATTCTTATTTTTAAAAATATTTTTAAAATAATCTGGTAGGTGACCTCCTCCTTATTTTCCAATAAGGTTAAATATTTTTTATGTTTATTCCCATGTTTGAAAATTACACAGATGACTGACTTGTCCTTTGTGTATAGTTCACTTTAAACTCTGGAATTATTTTTGATTTCATTCGTACATAATAGTTCCTCAATAAACATAGCTTATTAATAATGATATTCTTTTGTAAGTGATGTAGACATGATTTTCTTATGGAATTAGGATTAGAATAAAAGTTTATTGGTGGATAGAATCACCTTGAATTGAAAAAAACCCACAATATCTCTAGTCAAAGCAACCTTAGAAAATTGCTCATCATTTGGGAAGAGGAGGTCATGGGAAAAGCAATTCTAAGCACTTAATCTGCTCGAGAAGAGAAGGGAATGGAAACGGGATATTGAAAAATCAGAATGGCTGGGCATAGTGGCTCACATCTGTAATCTCAGCACTTTGGGAGGCTGAAGGAAGCGGATCACTGGAGGTCAGGAGTTTGAGACCAGCCTGGCCAACATGATGAAACCCCATCTCTACCAAAAATACAAAAATTACCCAGGCATGGTGGGAGGCTCCTATAATCCCAGTTTCTTGGGAGGCTGAGTCAGGAGAACCACTTGAACCTGAAAGGTAGAGGTTGCAGTGAATTGAGATTGTGCCACTGCACTCCAGTCTGGCTAACAGAGTGAGACTCTGTCTCAACAAAACAAAACAAAACAAAACAACAAAAAATATCAGAGAACAGAATCAGGATGCAAGGATAATTCTAAAAGAATAAAAATTAAATAGAAGTTGCATAGTTTTCTGGCTAATGATTGACCAAAAGGGGCAGGGGTAGCACTTATGCCAAACAACTAATATCTCTTTTTTTTTTTTTTCTTTTGAGACAGAGTCTCCCCATCGCCCAGGCTCGAGTGCAATGGCGCGGTCTTGGCTCACTGCGACCTCCGCCTCTCGGGTTCAAGCGATTCTCCTGTCTCAGCCTCCTGAGTAGCTGGTATTACAGGCATGCGCCACCATGCCTGGCTAATTTTTTTGTATCTTTAGTAGAGATGGGGTTTCACCATGTTGGCTAGGCTGGTCTCGAACTCCTGACCTCATGATCTGCCCGCCTTGGCCTCCTAAAGTGTTGGGATTACAGGCATGAGCCATTGCGCCTGGCCCGTAATATCTCTTTATTAATGTATTCACCTAACAATAGTTTCTCTTGGTAGAATATTACTAAGAGGCAGGATTGCTTTCAAAATCATTCCTTTCCACTTATGACATATTTTAAGAGATAAAGACCTGAAGTGTTCATATGTATTTTAGCTCAATGACACCTTTCTTGACCATTCTACTTCCTGGAGTAGCACCCCTGTTTCACCCTGTCTTTCTGTATCAGTGCCACCTGTTACTTCCTTCACAACACCTGGCACAAGCTGAAATGACCTTGCTTACTTGTTTACTTGCCTATGATCTGTCTTTTCCAATGGGAGTGTAAGCTCCATGAAGACAGACCTAGTCTCTCCTGTTCCTTATAACATCCTAGCACCAAGAACATGGAAAACATGGTATAAGAGTCAATGAGTAAATGAATTAACTATGAAAGTTCTCAATACAGTAGTTCTGAATTTAAAGAGTTATATTTTATCTCCACAGTCATTTCCAATTCAATTTAATACATATTCATTGAACACCTAGCAGGTACAGCAAGGCCAGGCACAGCCTCCCAGGTTTACAGTCTGCCACTGGAAATAGAAGAGCAAAGAGAGAGGTGTTACTTTTCCTGCCATGGAGCTTACACTCTAGCAGATGAAAAAGTCAGAAAACACAGCACTCCTTTTAAAATGGAAAGGTTGTTTTGCTGAATGTAAGAATTAAGCAGTGAGCCCTCAATCAGAGGGAAATCTGTAACCCATTTACTTGGCTTGTTGAAAGGAGGAACTCTGACCTGTCTTTGTAGGTAGGACCACACTTGGTCAGTGGTTAGAATCTTGAGCAAACATCGTAATGCCCCCTTTATACTCTTCACATCCTATTTAGGACTTTAACCTCCAGGTGCAGATAGAAACCATGTAGTTGTCCTGTGATTTGTGTTTGAATCACACTGATTAAGGCTAAGCACAGCTACTTTAGGCAGGGCGCGGTGGCTCATGCCTGTAATCCTAGCACATTGGGAGGCCAAGGCAGGAGGATCACCTGAGGTCAGGAGTTTGAGGCCAGCCTGGCCAACATGGTAAAACCCCGTTTCTATTAAAAATACAAAAATTAGCTAGGCATGGTGGCATATGTTTGTAATCTCAGCTACTCAGGAGGCTGAGGCGGGATAATCGCTTGAACCAGGGAGGCGGAGGTTACAGTGAGCCGAGATTGCGCCATGGCACTCCAGACTGGGCAAGAAAGCAAGACTCTGTCAAAAATAAATACATACATCAAATAAAAATAAAGCTAAGCATATCCACTTCAGAAAGTAAAAGAGCCAAGCTGTAGAGGCTGTCCCTACAATAATAGGTAACCCTATCACAAACTTTCGATGCCATAAATGTGTTGGATCCTTTAGGACAATTGGAGAATGGTAGGGATACTTGCTTGCCTTTCAGGGCCCCGTTTTTCCAAAGGAACCCAATTGCATTGTGATGTTGTTCTCTGATTTGAAAACTTAGAAATTCATTTTATCTGTAAGTTCTCCAAATGTCATCTGGGCCTCAAGCCAACTCAAATTTCACAAGCAGAGTAAATGATGTGAGATTTTATCTCTCTTCATTGGAAATCCTGTAAGCAATTGTGGCTTCTTTCATTTGGTTAGTGTGCAGCAGTGAAAATGTTTTATTGGGATGATTTTAGCCCGTGGCTGGGAGTGTACTAAGGACAGATGTGGAGAAGTCAGAAATGAAGAAAATGCCTGTCACTGCTCGGAGGACTGCTTGGCCAGGGGAGACTGCTGTACCAATTACCAAGTGGTTTGCAAAGGTACGTGTTTCTTTGGATTGGCCTGAGCTTTAAAAGAATAAAAACTGGAGGTGCTCCAGGAGATCCTGGATGCTAGGAATAGACCACACTGGATATGAGTGTGGGAGGAAGGAATGAATTGTCCTTTTTAATTTCTCATGCTTCTTCATTAGTTTTGCTACTCTGCCTTTCACTGATCTGAAGTAAAAAGGAAAGAAACCAGAATTTCTTAATTAGACAGAACCATAATAATGAAGAGATTTCTAAATTTCCTGTCTTGGTTTTAGGTCAAGTTTTCTAGAAGCAGAGCCTGGGACAGGAATTTGGTACGTGCAGTTAGTTGAGGAAATGGATATACTGCAGGAAAACCATGTCGGAGGAAAGGGAAACAGGATAGGGAAGTAGGAGTGTGGAGAGGCAAGTGAGGACGTGCTTTTGGTTAGCCTCACCTCCCTCTATTGCTTGCTCTGAAGAGTAAATCCAAGTCGCTACTCTTGAGGCAAGGGGCCAGGGCTTTTTCATCCATTGGATGTAAGTTGTTCACCAAGGCATTGGCAACGGCCCAGGGATGGGGGTACTTGCTGGTAAAGGGGATGAGGGGACCAGCATTTCCTGTTATACCCCAAAGCCATATATGCATGAGTGTTGGCTTTGTCTGGTTGATTGTGGAATATGATGCTTTTATTCCAATAATTAACAATAGTCAATGGACTACAGAAAATATAAAAGATGCACTTACTCTCTTTAACGGGTTTAAGTTGCCATGCAACCCACTTATAGAAGTTGATAGGAAGATCCAATAATCTTTACCTATTGTTCGTAAGTCACTTTTTAAATTTCTAAATCAAGTCCTTTTCATTATCTCTGATGTGGAACTTTTAAGAAGAAGTTCGTTAAAAGATTTCAGGAAAAAAATCAAGTCAGTTCTGCAATATGTAAGGTGTTTAGCTGTGGCAAGAGGGTATTATATTAATATATTTGAAGAATTTCCCCATACAAACAATTATTGTATTGTTAATTTCCCCTACCCAATAATTATGCTTTTATTTTGAAGCATAACATTGGTTGAGAATTTATTTCCCTTTCCTTTTTAATTTTCCTGTGCAGTAAGTGTACTAGGAAGCCACAAAGGCTATTAGAAATATTTTTTTTTTTTTTTTTAAAAAGAAGCCCTTGGTATCATTGATCATTGAATCATTAAGCATTGGCTTTTACTGGTGTAAAATTCTAGTTTCAGTACTTTTGTGAGGCCCACATGTGTGCTCTGGGTTACTACATGTGCACTAAATATTCTTTATTTTAAGGAGTATAGTAGTTACCCCATTGTCTAGTAGTTAGAGTCTTACTGACCAGAGAAGATTTCCAGTTCTCTCTACATGGGACCAATTTCTCCAATGTGTTGGTTACAAATTTTACTTCTGTTCAGGACATGTAACTTTTGTTTGTCTTAAAATAATTTAAGGCAAATTCTTTTTGATAATTTTTATTTTCTTCAAAGGAAAGCGTATTTTTTATTGGAGGCCTTTTCTGTTCTCTATTCTCGATAGTGGTAACTCAGGAAAGACAGGTGTATGCTCTTAGATCTTGGTGGAAGATAAAAAGTGAAATTCAGCATTTTTTTTCCTTTCTAAATTCAAGGGCTGTATGCAGATTTATTGGCAAATAATCTTTCTACTGTAATGTTCCATTTATTATCTCTGTAGATTCTAAGCTTTTTTTTTCTTTTTCTTTCTTTTTTTTTTGCATCTAAAGGGATGTTTTGCCATGCTTTCTATGTCTTTGAGATCTCCAGTGGTGGAGAAAAGAATGTTCCATCTAATGACCAAACAGTTTATTTCTGGAGGGATACAAACATGAAATTTTGTTCACTGACGCCACTGGTTTTTTTAATCTACAAACCATTTAGACTCGGAAGGCTCAAATAAACACCTCACCACTTGCGGTTATTAAATCTTAGCTTTCCCATCATGTATGGGTGTACTTTATAAGCCAAACCAGAAACTAGAGTTTTTTTCAGTTTTTTTTTTTTTTTTTTTGGTGATATCCCATAAAGAAAGTATCAAACAGGACACAGATCCCAGAATTGCGAGCTTCAAGGCATGGCATTTGTAATTAGATTCAACAATACATTTACCCGTTTTTCCTTATAGGAGAGTCCCATTGGGTTGATGATGACTGCGAGGAAATAAAAGCTCCAGAATGTCCGGCAGGGTAAGTGTATTTTATGACTATTTTGAAGTTTTATGTATTAGCTGATAAACTCTCACAGGAAATGAAAAGTGTTTAGAAACAACGTGAAGCTGAAATCCTCTTAAACAGGCAAACTTATGAGTACTTAGGAGGAATTCATCAGTCGAAAGGTTGAAGGTACGTCTTGAAATGGTGACAGTTTTCTTTCCCCCAGTTTTCTCCAATCATCTCTGCACATACTATGGGGTCTGAATATCCCCTATATTCCACCTCAGCTGAAGATTTTACAAAGTGCATCTGAATATTCTGGCTAAGACTTTTTTCAGTATTGTTTTTTCCTGGAGTTCTTGTTTTGCCTATTTTGGGGGGAGTGGGGAATGAAACAGGAAGTCTAGAGAACCTTTAAAACTATGTTATCCAATAAGTAATTATTACTTTTTGATTACACACCTGTAATCCCAGCACTTTGGGAGGCCGAGGTGGGCAGATCACTTGAGGTCAGGAGTTTGAGACCAGCCTGGCCAACATGGCAACACCCCGTCTCTACTAAAAACAAAACAAAACAAAACAAAAAAAAAAACACACACAAAAATGAGCCAGGCATGGTGGAGCGCATTTGTAATTCCAGCTACTTGGGAGACAGAGGCATGAGAATTGCTTGAACCCAGGAGGCGGGGGTTGCAGTGAGCCAAGGTAGTGCCACTGGACTCCAGCCTGGATGAAAGAGACCCCCTCTCAAAAAAAGAAGTCATCCGAGACAGTGGAACATCCGGCTTCCAAATGGGAACCTTTATAGCACCAGTGACCAAAGAGAGAATTAAATATGGGTGATGTTGAAAAAGGCAAGAGAATTTTTGTTCAGAAGTGTGCCCAGTTTCCACACTGTTGAAAAGGGAGGCAAACACATGGCTGGGTCAAATCTCTGTGGTCTGCTTGCAGGGAAGATAGATCAGGCCATTGGATTATCTTATACAGAGGCCCATAAGAACAAAAGCATCACCTGGGGAGAGAATACACTCATGGAGTATTTAGAGAATCCCAAGAAGCACATCCCTGGCATACAAATGATCTTCACAGACACGAAGAACAAGGCAGAAAGGGCAGCCTTGAGAGTTCATCTCAGAAAAAGCTACCAATGAATAATAACAGGTCACTGTGTTATTTGTTACAAAACAGAAATGTTTCAAGACTTTTTAATTCGTGCCATAACTTCACAGATCTCATACACAAGAATTCAGATAATGAATGACTGACAGAATATTTTTGTTGGGCAGTCTAGATTTAACCACGACTGGCTTGTGGTTAAATGGTTAAATGAATATGTTCGGTTTTTAAATTTAATTTTATTTTTTTGAGATGGAGTTTCACTCTTGTTGCCCAGGCTGGAGTGCAATGGTGCGATCTCAGCTCACTGCAACATCTGTCTCCCCTGTTCAAGTGATTCTCCTGCTTCAGCATCCCAAGTAGCTGGGATTACAGGTGCCCGCCACCACGCCCAGCTAATTTTTGTATTTGTAGTAGAGACGGCGCCGGTATCAAACTCTTGAACTCAGGTGATCGGCCCGCCTCGGCCTCTCAAAGTGCTGGGATTATAGGCGTAAGCCCACTGCACCCGGCCGAAATTTTTTCTTGGAAATGATTGCTCCCATTATTGAGAATCACTAGGCGTAATGGCAACTCTGTGGCAATAACGTTTCTGAAAGCTTAATGTGTTACTGTTTAAGGTTTGTGCGCCCTCCATTAATCATATTCTCTGTGGACGGCTTCCGTGCATCATACATGAAGAAAGGCAGCAAAGTCATGCCTAATATTGAAAAACTAAGTAAGTAATTTCCATGCTCTGTGTTCTCATCTGTAATCCAGGATCTCCACAGTAACCAGTGGGCTGTGGGCTTTGAGATCTATGAGCCCGTAGTTTTAAACGTGTTTTATTATTTGAAATACAAAAGCGAAGGCAACACGTGTCTGAGTGTTTATAAAATGGATTTTCTATAAGCAATTCCTGTTGGTTCTCTTGTTCTAATATTTGCAATTCTCTTTCCAGGGTCTTGTGGCACACATTCGCCCTACATGAGGCCAGTGTACCCAACTAAAACCTTTCCTAACTTATACACTTTGGCCACTGTAAGTATTTCTTCAAATGATATATGTTCAAAGGGCTGATTTCATCCTGGAATGACTTTAAAGGGGAAACTTTACTTTTAAAATGTGTTCCTTAGTGTTCAAAGAAAATCTTTCTGTTTTCCATCTTATCTGGGTCATTTGTTCACAGCAAATGCCTTTTACAACTTTGTGGGCGATTGAACTTCATTCCAACTTTAAAGCTGAAACCTTTTTTCAGGTGCAGTTCTGTCTGAACATATACATTAAACTTCTCTCAAATACCACAGGGTCTATTGTTTATTTTCTGAATTTGCAAATAAAAATGTTGACTTCAGGGCTATGTTTTAGTTTTCAGGTACTTCAAATTCTATCACTCGTTCTTTAAAACATAATTTATTTATCTTTTTAAAAATTGATTTGGAGAGGAATAGAATTTAGAAAGAAGGAAAAGTGTATTTAGAAATAGAAGCTTCTTTGGAGGCACATGTTCCAAACTAAAGGTTAATTTATAATAATGAAAATTATTGTCATTTTATTAAATTATAGCAGTAAAAAACCCCAATATTAAGTTTCTTATATCAAGTTTCTCAGATGGCTTATAATTTGTCCCATAGATATTATTCACATTTGCTCAAACAGATACGCAGTGAAGGTTATATATGTCTTATATAATTTTGGAAATTAAGTATTGCTATAAAACCTTCTATGCTAAGAAAATTTATACTAGAACTAATGTATGTGGATTATTGTATTGTTATTTTAACAATAAATTTGCTTTTACAAAAAGGGGCTGTATCCAGAATCACATGGAATTGTTGGCAATTCAATGTATGATCCTGTATTTGATGCCACTTTTCATCTGCGAGGGCGAGAGAAATTTAATCATAGATGGTGGGGAGGTCAACCGGTAAGTTTTGCATTTATTTTGTGTGTGTGTGTGTGTGTGTGTTTGTGTGTTCATGTATTGAAACATTTCATCCTCAAATTTGTTAGATGTGGACAAAATGCATATAATTTCCTCATACTTGGCAATGTTTCCATCTTTTGATACTTTTAATATACATATAAACATGAAATATGTGTATATATGCATTATATATGTATATATGTATCTGGATATATGTGAATATATGGTATATTTATATATGTATGTATACATACAAATGTGCATATAGAATATACATGTATGTATACATATGTGTATGTGTCACTGTGTGTATATATGCATGCATGTGTGTGAGGCTATGATTATAAAAGTGTGAGATGATGAATGTCTTCCCTAGGATTATGGTGGTGACAATGGTGATGAGGTGAACTTCAGAACCATTTTGACAAAGAATAGATCTCATTGATTTCCCAGATTTAAGGGTATAATGAAAAAGAGAAGTGCATGACTATGACTTCCCCAATATGTTAGCCCCGATGCTATAATAACAGAAACAGGGAAACTTGCTGAAAAAAGGGAACTCCCTGAAATCCACAGTATATTCATGAATTCTTTTATTTAATCTATTTTTTAAAAATCATGGAAGTTAAATATAAAAAGCAGAATCCTACCTTGATACTGAAATAGCAAATTAATACTTTGAAAAGAAATCACCCTGTTTACTTCGGATCAAATGACTGGGCAGAAAATAAAAAGGGTTGTAGGTGGCTTTCTACTTAATGTTTTTCCTGTGACCATGTGTATGGTTACGCAACTTGCTTTGGTCAGACATGAGCAAAGCAACATAAAGCCACAGTTGTTGAATGTGCAGAGCTGGGCTGAAGTGTACAAGCTTCTGGCCAGAAGGATCAGAATCACCTCAGAACATATCCCAGGGCACACAGGCAATCAGAAACATGTAGAAGTAAGATGGTAAGTGGTCCCATCTCATGCCAGTTCTGACTGGAGACCGTGGCTTCCTGGAGCACTGGTTAGAGAAGAGGGCTGGGAGAACTTTGTGCACTCAACCGTGGCGTGACTGGTGGGCAGTGTCTGCACACATCCATGTATCCACCATGCCTCAATGATCTTGTACCTGGAAATGTTTGCTGCAATTTATGGACAAAATAAGGACTACAAATAGAAATTTTTTCTTAAGGTATCTCACTTTAAGAAAAGGTCATTTGTGATCAAAATATTTATATTGCATAATAGGTAAATCAGTATGCAAGGATAAATATGAGCTTTTTATTAAAAAAATAAACATTGGAAGACTTCTTGTACGTCTGCAGAAAAGTTTCTTTATAATAGATGTTCTGATTCTGCTGTCTTTATTCAGGCTGGACTCCCAGAAGTCCATAATGGCCTAGGGTGTGATCATAGTGAAATTTGTTGACAGGGTGGATTTTTCAAAGTTTATGATAGGGGAATATTTTATGAGTAAACAAAATGATTGAAATTAGAGCTCCATTAAGATTTCACTAGTGGGTCTTTTATATTAATTTGATCATGGAAACAAACTTACCTGAAGAACCTTAACGGATTAGAGATAAATAGTAATTTTATCAAATTGGATCACCTTACATCAACTGTTGACATAAGGTTTGCCCTGGGTTAGGATGACTCAGAAGAAGATGAGGCCACATATTCATTAACTTCTGCAAAAGCAGAGCAGAGGAAATGCTGTTAACCTGCCCAATGAAGTGAAGTCTCTGTTTCAACTCTGTTTACCTGTTTCCTCACTAACTCCCAAAGTTGACGCATCTGACCAAGTTTAGTACTCTCCTCATGCTGACCAAGATTTGTGGTGAAATTGACTTACGTTTCTGTCATCTTGGGCAAGATGGCCACCATAAGAATTCCTAGGAGGGGCCGGGCATGGTGCTTATGCTTGTAATCCCAGCACTTTGGGAGGCTGAGGCGGGTGGATCACGAGGTCAGGAGTTTGAGACCAACCTGGCCAACATAGTGTAACCCCATCTCTACTAAAAATACAAAAAATTAGCCAGGTGTGGTGGCGGATGCCTGTAATCCTAGCTACTCGGGGAAGCTGAGGCAGGAAAATTGCTTGAACTGGGAGGTGGAGGTTGCAGTGAGTTGAGATCGCACCATTGCACTCTAGCCCGGGAGACAGTGCGAGATTCCATCTCCCAAGGCAGATGGATCACAAGGTCAGGAGATCGAGACCATCCTGGCTAACATGGTGAAACCCCGTCTCTACTAAAAATCCAAAAAAAATTAGCCGGGTGAGGTGGTGGGCACCTGTAGTCCCAGCTACTCGGGAGGCTGAGGCAGGAGAATGGCGTGAACCCGGGAGGTGGAGCTTGCAGTGAGCCGAGATCGTGCCACTGCACTCCAGCCTGGGGGACTGAGCAAGACTCAGTCTCAGAAAAAAAAAAAAAAAAAAAAAAAAATGGAATTCCCAGGAGCATAGTAACTACAATTTAAAAGCACATTTTATTGAAATTTGGCATATTGGAAAAACATATAGACAAAGTATTATTGTTTTCTATTATACAGTAGGGTGTTCTATTATACAGTAGGGTGACTATAGCAAATAACAATGTAGAAGATTTTAAATGTTACTGAAAAGAAATGATAAATGTTTAAAGTTATGGGTATGGTGATTACCCTGATTTGATCATTATATAATGTACACATACATTGAAACATCACACTGTATCCCATAAATATACACAATTATTATATATCAGTTATAAATACAAAATAATTAAAAAGAAACTTTAGTCAAAGTATAAGAATATAAGCAACTAAAAGTACTATAAGGAAAATAATTAATGAATATTCTATAAGCATGTATACCATCCTCTCAGAGGCTTCTATATTTTAAAATCACCAGTGAAAAAATATTTATAAAAGTCTTACAAAATTTTATACATATAAGAGAAAATATTTATACAAATCTTAGACTGATAATTAAATTAAACTCAATTTATTTTTACTGAGGGACTAAACCATGCAAGACATTTAGCCAAATGGCATAGGGGTCAGATTACGTTGTGAATAAGAGCCACTTCTTGTCCTAGCATAAACTCTAGTAGATGGGATGAGGCATTTGTACAATGGCCATTTGAAAATTCGAATCTCACCAGGCATCTTCCAAAAATAATTTAATCTTTCATAATTTGATTTAATCTTTTTTTTATCCTTGATATAGCCAATTAAGCAAAGTCTAGTCTGCTTTTAATTTGCTAATACTCAGCATGCATTGCTAGAAGCAGTCATTTGCTGTAGGACCCTACATTTCTCATATGTAGTTTAATGCAGTTCCTTAAGTGGCTTGGTTTCTTTGGAAATTCTCTCTGCTACGGTCCTGCAATTTCTAATACAAAGATGCTTCCATGGGGTTGTTCCCTGTTCAGTTTAATCTGGATTCTCAGCAATGGGAGGAATGAATGGGATTCCTAGGAGCTGACTAAATGTGGAGATTTGAGAAACAAGTCTAATACTCCATCATGATCCAAGTCCTCTGAAGTCAGCATTTCTGGAGTAAGATGTTTCTAAGAGAAGCAGATTGTTATTTTTTAAAATGTATTATTATTATTTTTAATGAGACAAGGTCTCAGTATAGTTACCCAGGCTGGAGTGCAGTGGCATGATTTTGGCTCACTGCAGTCTCAGCCTCCAGGGCTCAAGCAACTCTCCCACCTCAGCCTCCTGAGCAGCTGGGACTATAGGCTCACACTGCCACGCCTGGCTAATTTTTGTATCTTTGGTAGAGACAGCATTTCGCCTTGTTACCCAGGATTGTTTCCAACTTCTGAGCTCAAACGAGCTGCCTGCCTCAGCCTCCCAAAGTCTTGGGATTATAGGCGTGATCCCAACTGCAACTGTCCAGCAGATGCATTCTTATTACTTAAGTTGCTTGACCTCTAGAATTGCTCTCTGTCAGTATCGGTGATACAATGAGTTGGAACAGAAACCATTTTAGTAAATGACTGCAGTGTAAAAATGCAAGAAATGTGTGTTTAAGACAGAGACAGCAAGGAGAAGAAGAATGACACAGAATAGGGGTGACTTTCCAGGCCAAAAGGGATTGACTTGATGGAAAGTACAAGTCATTGCTAACCTCTTTTTATCTGTTTTATTGTCCTGATAAAGGGACATTTCTTTTCAGGAACATTTAACCTATTCTTTATTCTGTCGTTTCTTTTCCATATACTACTGTAGACCTGCAGTTTTTTTCTCCTTGTACTGTATCCTAATGTCCCTAGTTAGGGCGAGATCTGCTTACCTGGAGCCTTTGCTTACCAGCCTCTTATTTTTCTTCCAAATTTCAGCTGAAGTGTCTGTCCCCAGGAGGCCTTCCTTCCCTCAGCATTTCCAGCTCTGGCTAAGCAAAGTGACTCTCCTTTGGGCTTTTATATTTTTTCTATCATAAATTTGACAACCTCTTATTATTATTATTTTTTTTTTGAGACAGAGTTTTGCTCTGTTGCCGAGGCTGGAGGGCAGCGGCACAGTCTTGGTTCACAGCAACCTCCACCTCCCGGGTTCAGGTGATTCTCATACCTCAACCTCCTGAGTAGCTGGGATTACAGGCACGTGCCATCATGCCCAGATACATTTTTTTGTGTTTTTAGTAGAGATGGGGGTTTCACTATGTCAGCCAGGCTGGTCTTGAACTCCCGACCTCAAGTGATCTGCCTGCCTTGGCCTCCCAAAGTGCTGGGATTACAGGTGTGAGCCACCATGCCCGGCCTGACCACCTCCTTTTGAAGTTGGTTATTCACAGGTCTGCTTTACCCTGTGGGTCCCATGCAGATAGGGACTTGGTGTATTTCTGTTCTGAAGACCCAATCCAGAGCCTGGCTCTGCTGTTGTGTTTTGGATGGAAATGTTCTTTGCTTCCTTCAGGGGCATGTTTTGCCCATGCTTCCCCTAGGGTAGGTGGGCTTAAGGACAGCCCTCCATCTCAGCCTCAGCAGCTCCTGGCCATATGCCAACAGCTTCCTCACTCACCTCCTTCTGGCCCTAATCACGTGGAAAGCAGCTGCATCGGGCCCCAGTCTCTTCTGCTGCTTCCCCCAACCCTCACATCCTTAATGTGTTCTGATTCTCAGCAATTGATCTGCTGAACCAAGTGCCCCACCCATCCCCTGGTCTCCTAGAATTCTGTTTATCCTAGCTCAATGCTTTTGAATGCAAAGGAATGATTTTCCCTCGAGGAACTGCTAGAAAGACTACACTAGTAGTTTATGTTTTTTGAAAAAATGTTTTTGGCTAATATTTTTCTTTTTCCAAACTTCTCCTTTTCTCCCAAAGCTACATGCTGAATCTGAGAAAGTGTTGAATTTCATATTTAACCCACTTGGTTCCTGTAGAGGAAGCTTTTTTGATTCCTGATAAATAGCGTATCACAAGATACAATATCATTCCCATTTGTCCCCTTTTCACAAAGCAGCATCTAGGACACAAATGTCGAAAGCTGGGCCTCCTGATAAAGGAAAGCAATGCAGGGAGTTTTGGGATTAGAGGGAGAAAGCCCAAACCCAGTGTTTACTTAAGCTTATTTTTTTAGCTGTGTGATTATTATTATTATTATTTTTTAAAGACAGAATCTCGCTCTGTCATCCAGGCTGGAGTGCAGTGGTACGATCTCAGTTCACTACAACCTCTGCCTCCCAGGTTTAAGCGATTCTCCTGCCTCAGTCTCCTGAGTAGCTGGGATTACAGGTGCCCATCACAAGGCCTGGCTGATTTTTGTATCTTTAGTAGAGACAGATTTCACCATGTTGGCCAGGCTGGTCTCAAACTCCTGGCCTCAGGCGATCCACCCTCCTCCGCCTCCCAAAGTGCTGGGATTATAGGCATGAGCCACTGCACCTGGCCTGATTTTTTTTTTTTTTTAAACCACCCTTTGAAGAAATTTATATTGCATTCAAATTCGAGAAATTTTAACACTTATATCTCTGAATTAACAAGGAACCGGGAAGCTTCTCTCTCTCTTTTTCATAACCTTATCGGCTTGTATTCACTTTTCTTTTCTGGACCAATATTTTAGTGCCTTTTTTTTTCCTCCCCTTGGGAAGAAAATGTGCTTTTCATTTTAAGTATTTTATCTTTTTTGTTCACTTTTTATACTTTTCTGATCATGCTCTCAATTTTCTTTTTGAAAATGTGGTCAACCTGACTTTTACCAGGAATCAGGCAGAATTTTTCTGCTTTTTGATTTTTTTTAGAAGAAATACACATTTTACCTTTAAATTGCCTCCATGGTTTACACTGTATGCTTCTAAGACACACTGCTTTTTAAAATTGGTTAGTTTTTTTTTTCTGATTACAAATAAGTTGATTGTCACTGTAAAATTGTTGGAAAGTACAGAAAAATATAAAGAACAAATGATCTTAATTTTGCCATCATAATAATTTTAACATACCCTGTCATTTTCACTCTGAATGCTCCTTCCTTTTGACACTATTAAGACCTCTTCAGTGATCTTTTTTCCCTGAGGATTACTGAGTTAAATTAACTCTCAGAGCTTCCTGTCGCCCTGATAATGCCACCATCAGCATGTATTCTACAGTATAATATTTGAAAGTGCAGGGTCATTATTTGACAAATTTGTATTAAACAATTGTTTTCCTTTAGGAAACTCCACATTAATCTTAAATTTCATAGATGCCAAGTATTGCCTAGTACAATCTCCTTGGAAATAGCAAGGCAGTACATCTAGGAAGTTGTTTGGATATTGAATGTGCTAAGATTGTGTATGTGCAATTAAAATAAATATGAAAATAGATCGCTTAATATAAGGAACTGGCCTCTTTGGGAACCGGCATGGTTTTACAGTGTGTCTAGCATTTCATTTGAGCTCATCTTCTTGCTGGTGGAGGTGCTGGAACAAGAATGAATGAAAGTCCAGGACACATTCTGAACCCTGGTTGGGCTGGGGTTCCTGGAGGATGCCAGAATTTGTCTTTAAAGTAGAAAGAGCTTTGGACTAAATGGAGTGAAGGGCTGTCAGAGCAATCTGAGATTCTTTCATCTCCGAACATCCCAGGGAACCAAAAGTCTGGCCAAGAAGGTCTGGTCCCTCAGAGCCATGTGAATAGGATGAGGTCCCTACCTCTCCCAGGCTGATGAAATTCACCAGCAGCTCAGAACCCACAGACTGAAGAGTGCTCTGTACATTCTCCTGCCCCATCCCTCATTTGCCAGCTACAGTAGCTGTGAGTTTGGGGCTGAGGATTTCTAGAGGCTCCAAGGGGTCTGGAACCCTTTTCAAGCTTTCCCAGGTCAGGTATCCCAGATGATTGTGAAACAATGGCTAAGCTCCTGGATGTTCTCCACCTCCCAGTTACCCATTTCCTGAAAAAATACGTTGTCACTCTTTAAGGATACTCTGAAAGGCTGGAGACAATGAAACCAGAAAAGGGATTGGCTATAGTTCCCAAATCATTTTTGTTTTGGTTTGAGGCAAACCACAGTTCTCTCTCTTATTTGCTTCTATTCTCTTTCCTTAAGTGAGGGGGTTTCTTCTCATAGACTTCTGTTCAGTGGGACACTTGCCATCTTAGGCTGTTTTTAATGTTACTAGAATAACTGGATTATTTATTTCCATTATTGCATAACAATAAAGATGGAAATTTATCGAGTGTTTGCCAGATGTTAAGACACTGGTTTAAGGACTTTAAATGTATTAACTCACTAAAGCTTAGAATAATCCTATGTGCTAGATAATATTATTTACATTGTAAAGGAAACAGAAACACAAAGATATTAAGTAACTTGCCAAAGGACTACATGGCTGGTAAGTGACAGAAACAAGGCTTAAAATCCAAGCTGTCTGGTTGCAGAGCCCAGGTTCTAAACTCCTATATCTTATGCCTCCCCAATAGCACACGGTGTAAAGAATATTTTAAAAACCTTAATGAAGTGCTTGGTTCACTTAACTTATTCTAGGAACTCTCGTCTAAAATAATATTTACTAAAAGGCTAGGTAAAAGATACAGGAAAAATCAAAATTAAAAATTAGCCTTCTTCCCCCTTCTCATTCATCTAGTTTAAACTAAAACAAGACAAAGAGGGTTCCAAAATTCTGACATCTGGGTGCCAAATTGGGGCAGTCCCTGAGTCTTTCAATAGTAAAGGAAACATATGGCTCATTCTTGGGTCCTTTGATGAGCAGAATTCTGCTGCGTCAGTTAATTGTTCAAAACAATGATCAGAAAAGACAGGTACAGGAGAGAGGCTTTTGAGATAAAATAAGAGTTTTAAAAATATGTCACTAGAATCATAGCAGGAGCTTTTGAGAGCTTTTGCAGAGAATATATTGAATAATATTTGTGGAAATAATGATTCTGACTTCCAGATGTGAAAATAAATGGTTGCAAAGAATGGGAAATTTATGTTGGGGTGTGAGTGGAGTATAAGATATCTGATCTAATGTGTTTTAAAAACTTTTTCTTTTTTGACCAAAACTCAGAACACATTTTAAGCCGCTTATATTTTCCTCATTAGCTATGGATTACAGCCACCAAGCAAGGGGTGAAAGCTGGAACATTCTTTTGGTCTGTGTAAGTTACCTTTATTTTGTCAATGTTTATAAAATGACAGCTGTGACTCCATTTATAAAACATCAATTTAGTTTTTATTTTGTTTCAGTTAAATGTGAAAATATAGAATTTTTGAATATTTACTAATTCAAAATAACCTTCCAGGTGTTTTTTTTTTTTTTTTCCCTGAGGTCCTCTCTCTGTGCCTCATCCTACCTTCTCTTTCTCCTCTAGCTCTCCTTTTTTCCATCCTGTCTCTCTCTCTCTTTTTTTTTTTTTTTTTTTTTTTGAGACAGAGTCTTGCCCTGTTGCCCAGGCTGGAGTGCAGTGGCGTGATTTCGGCTCGTTGCAACCTCGGCCTCCTGGGTTCAAACGGGTCTCCCCTCAGCCTCCTGAGTAACTGGAATTACAGGTGCCTGCTACCACTCCCAGCTAATTTTTTGTATTTTTAGTAGAGACAGGGTTTCACCATGTTGGCCAGGCTGGTCTCAAACTCCTGACCTCATGATCCGCCCACCTCTGTCTCCCAAAGTGCTGGGATTATAGGCATGAGCCACCATGCCCGGCCCCATCCTCTCTTAACAGAATGTAAGTAAGATGGTCTCTCCTCCTTCTGGATGTCCTTTAGATTTTTCTATTCCTGTCTGTAGGTTTTTGGTAACTTGCCATCTAGGACATGCATATTTCTCTTAGACTGTTTATGGCAGTGGCTTTCCTTATCATTTTCTATAAATATATGAGAACATATTATATTTATTTTGGTTCACAACTTAAAAAAATCTAGATGATCTCAGGCCTCTGGGGAGCCTATGGAGTGGTCTAGAGATTGAAAGTTCCAGACAGGAGACTGAGGGGAAGCCTCTATTTTCACTTCATTTTCCCACTGAACTCCAGGATTTTTCTAATAAGAAAATGGGGCTCCTTCCCATCCCTAAAGAAGTGATGGGGGATTAAGGAGTTAATGTTCATAAGCCTTAAGATGAATCTTACCTAATAAAAGTATCAACATGTTGATGATTTTTAAAGTTCCTTAGTAAGAAAAGGAATCTGTTTCAACTTTCACGGGGATTTTGTTCCCACTGAGATGTTCTTTCCATCTTTTTTTTTTTTTTTTAAACCACCTAAAGCTGTTTCCATATTTGCCTCTATGCCTAACAAAAATCTGACTATTCTATAATAGCAGTGTGCTGAGAGCCATCGCAGGCTCAAATTAATCCAGAACGGTACTGTCTATATTCTCTAAAATCAGAAATAAAAGTAGCTTTTTCAGATTTGAAGGGCTAAACTGAAATCGGATTTGGTGATTTGAATCTAGCACAGAGCGTCTCTTTAAAAGATTTCTTTCTTTTTTTTTTTTTTCTAAAGAGGTTTCTGAGTTGAAAAGTAAGTGTAGGTAGGTTAGAAATGATACTGCTTAATATAAACAGCATGTTGATTTACCAATGTTATCCTATGCCTGACATTTCTTTAACTCTTGACTGTCATAGATGCTTATAGAAGTAATTTCTTCTGCTCTGTAACATATTTGCCTGGCAGAATGGAGAGTAGCCAACAACATAATTAATACTGAGTCCCCACCTTTGCCCCCCTGAAACTGCTGCAAAGCCTCATTGAAAAGGCCCAGTGTTCTGGTTTTGAATGGCAATTTTCTCCACCCATTTGAAACCACTTATAAGAAGGTGGCTTTTGTATGCTCCAAAGATGTCTGTAGCTTTCATTTGCTTCTCAGACTATTATTTTATCTCTGTATCCTGAAAGTGACTTGGATTCATTTTTTTCCCTTTTTTTTTGAAGCATTTTACAACTTTAAAAAATAAGATCACACTTTCAGTTAGGAGAATATATATGTCAAGGAAATCTACACAGTGTATATTCTGAAAACTTAAAAAAATTTAGAACCTGATTCAAACCATAGACTTAGACTTTGAAGGCCGTATTTTTAACATGGTTCTGTACTGCAACCTAGAATTAGTCTTGCTTTTTAATGATAGTATTTCATTCCGAAATAATCTTCGGCTGATGCTCCATTCTTTTGTGCCAATTCATGTTCAAAGACAGTAATTCCCACTATGTATGATTGTTTACGTTGATTCTCATCCCAGCTTGGCTGCTTATTAGATTGGTGACCTTGGACTAGTGATTTAATCTCTCAACAAATCCATGTCCTCATCTTCAAATAAAAGTTATAGTATCTTCGGCCGGGTGTGGTGGCTCACACCTGTAATCCCAGCACTTTGGGAGGCTGAGGCAGGCAGATCACCTGAGGTTAGGAGTCGAGACCAGCCTGACCAACATGGAGAAACCTAGTCTCTCCTAAAAAAAAAAAAAAAAAATTAGCCGGGTGTTGGGGCGCATGTCTGTAATCCCAGCTACTCGGGAGGCTGAGGCAGGAGAATGGCTTGAACCTGGGAGGCAGAGGTTTTGGTGAGTTGAGATCATGCCATTGCAATCCAGCCTGGGCAACAAAAGTGAAACTCTGTCTCAAAAAAAAAAAAATATATATATATATATGTATATTTATATATATAGTATATATATTTATATATGCATATTATATATAGTATATATATTTATATATGTATATATAAAATACATATATATATAGTATCTTCATCATGGGATGTTGCAAAGATGCAATGACCTAACATATTTAAAATGCTTATGCCAGGCATGGTGGCTCATGCCTGTAGTCTCAGCACTTTGGAAGGCTGAGGCAGGTGGATCGCTTGAGCACAGGAGTTTGAGAACAAGCTGGGTAACATGGCAAAACCCTGTCTCTACAAAATATACGATAATTAGCCAGGCATGGTGGCACATGCCTATAGTCCCAGCTACTTGGGAGGCTGAGGTGGGAGGATCACCAAGCCCGAGGAGGTTGAGGCTGCAGTGAGCTGAGATGGCACCACTGCACTCCAGCCTGGGCAACAGAGTGAGACCCTGTCTCAAAAATAAAACAGGCTGGGTGCGGTGGCTCACGCCTGTAATCCAAGTACTTTGGGAGGCCGAGGTGGGTAGATCACGAGGTCAGAAGATTGAGACCCTCTTGGCTGACACAGTGAAATCCGGTCTCTACTAAAAATACAAAAAATTAGCCGGTGGTGGTGGGTGCCTGTAATCCCAGCTACTGAGGAGGCTGAGGCGGGAGAATGGCGTGAACCCGGGATGCGGAGCTTGCAGTGAGCCGAGACCACACCACTGCACTCCAGCCTGGGCGACAGAGCGAGACTCCGTCTCAAAAAATAAATAAATAAATAAAACAAATAAAATGCTTATTAGGGTACTGGTACATAGAGAATAACTAATAAGTGGTATTTGTTTTCTTATTCACATTCTGTCTTTCAACATTGACTAGACAAAGGCTATATGTGTCTTAAGGTAATTTGCTCCCCTTTACTAGTAAATACTTAATTTAGTCTTTTTTTTTTTTGACCATGTCTAATATACTTGGTCTCACGACAAATTCTCCATCAATCAGTGGTGGTGAAGACAGCAACATGTACCCTATTTCTTTTTTTGCTCTTTCTTGGTCAGATTTATTTGTGCTGTCTGTGTATGGTATTTGAATATTTGAAACACTGTTGGCTAAGGGCCATGTCCTTTTGGTCTCTGAGGCTATTTCATAAAGATAACCTAGAACTCCTAGGAAACTTAGGGACGACCTTGCCCAACTCCTCATTTAAGAGATTAGAGGCCGGGTGTAGTGGCTCATGCCTGTAATCCTAGCACTTTGGGAGACCGAGGCGGGTGGATCACTTGAGGTCTGGAGTTCAAAACCAGCCTGGCCAACATGCTGAAACCCTGTCTCTACTAAAAATATAACAATTAGACGGGCGTGGTGGCAGGCACCTTTAATCCCAGCTACTTGGAGGCTGAGGCAGGAGAATCACTTGAACCGGAGAGGTGGAGGTTGCAATGAGCCGAGAGAGCAAGACTCTATCTCAACAACAACAACAACAACAAAAAAAAAAAAAAAAAAAAAAGAAAAAGAAAAAGAGAGAGAGAGATATTAGAACACTAAGGCCTAGAGAGGTTAAATGTTGCACCTAAGGTCAGAGGTAGAATGGCTACTCAGACCTCCAGCATCCTCATCGTATTCTCTTAACACAAACACAATCAGCCCCTGCCCAGAAAAAAAAAGAATAATAGCTTGCTTATCTTTCTCCAAGCAAAACGGCGACTCCTCCATAATAGTGTTTTTGGTAGGAATATCTTTATTTATGTTTACACAAATGCCTTAAACCCAATATACCCTTAACAAATATTTTGTGAATGACGATATCATCTCCGTGGACCTATAAATTCAGTATATAACAATAAAAGCTAACATTTTTCTAAACCCTTTCTATGTGCCCAGCACTATTCTAAATGCTTTAGATGTATTCTCTTTTCAACTTCACAACAACTTTATGAGATAGGTACTACTATTATTGTCCTCGTTTTCCAGAGGTATCAAAAGTTTAGATAACTTGCCTAGTCTTATCACCAGCATTTGCTGGAGTCAGGATTCAAACCCAAGCACTCTGGCCTCATAGCTGGCGCTTTTAATTCCCTGTCTACCATTGTTCAAGTACCCCATCCAACGAGGGCATTCAGGGGTGAGCATTCTGAGCTTGACACAGATTCTGTTAGTTTGTATTTTTCCATTAGTATTAAAAGTGGATTCATTAGGGCCCCATTTCTGTGGCTTAACACCAATTACGTAAAATAAAGCAGGTTTTAGGCAGGTAGTGAAATAAGGTAAAATGAAAAGGCTCTGGCATTCCCTCTTTTTTTTTTTTTAACTTAGGAAAGAATTCAAAGTATGCAATTATTTTGCTTAGATACAAAGGATTTCTAAAGCTGAAGAATTAAATTCCTTAAGTGATTAACCTAGCTTTGCTCTGCCTATTTCTAATTCAATTACAGGATATAATGGACAGGGTCACATTTATCCAATAGCATTGGGATATGTTTAAATTTGGACTCATTTTATGGCACACATGATTTTCTGGTCTTGTGTGATAGTTCCAGAAAGAGAGGATGCCTGGGGAATGACAAATCCCTGTAAGCTGGATGGTGATGGGGGAGGCAGAGAGACCACTTGATGAGAGCCCCTGCTTGAGGATTTATCGTTCTCCCAGCTCTCTCACTGCTCATGTCCACTGAGAGTAAAAGTTTAAATGGCTCACTAATGTTCCACAATAATTTTTCCTGACCACATTTAAACTTGTGCTTTAGTTTGAATTCATCGCAAACATGCCTCTAAAGCCTGGTCTTGGATGGGGGAGTGAAAACGCATTTTGAGGTCCCTGTTGGGAAAGAGTGGATGAATTTCCCATGACTAAAGCTATCTCTCAGCTTGTGAGCATCTTAATATAACTCAGCCTGGGATGCAGTACTGTCATGTTAGCTGCGAGCCCTTAGAGCCCTTAAAGCTAGTGCCAGACTTAGGGTAATTATATTTCAACAGAGGAAAGAAACTTAAACACAAAAGTCATTGTGGATGAAGATTATACCCTTTTTGTCAGTCTCTTAATTATATGTGCCTATTCTTTTTTTTTTTTTTTTTTTTTTGAGACAGAATTTCACTCTTGTTGCCCAGGCTGGAGTGCAATGGTGCAATATTGGCTCACTGCAACCTCTGCCTCCCAGATTCAAGCGATTCTCTTGCCTCAGCCTCCCAAGTAGCTGGGATTACAGGCATGTGTCATCATGCCTGGTTAATTTTGTATTTTTAGTAGAGATGGGGTTTTGCCATGTTGGTCAGGCAGGTCTTGAACTCCTGACCTCAGGTGATCTGCCTGCCTCGGCTTCCCAAAGTGCTGGGATTACAGGCATGAGCCACTGCACCCAGCCTATTCTTGGTAGATTTTTATAGGGCTGCAAGAAAATGGCAAGAATACCTTCCCTAACCCATTATTTTATAGAGGAAGAACTTCAAGTTTCAGGTTAGGTAATATTTCTAAAGTCATACTGTTATTTAGGGGGAGAATGATGACCAATTATGATCATTAATAAAAATATGTTTTTAAAGAACTTACTGTGTCTTAGGCACTGGACATGCCCTTTCCTTGTCTTGTTTCATTTCATCCTTACAACCAAGCTGTACAGTATCCTTTGTTGTTAGCTTTATCTTACCGATGAGTAAACTGAGACCAAGAGGTCAAGAGAGGTCACACTGCCAACAAGAGGCGGATTGGGGATGTAAGTACTGACCCCTTTATGGCCACAGCTAAAGGCTCGACAGAATAAATGACAATGATTCTGAAACCAGGGTCCTCTCTGCTTGTAGTGGAGTTTCTGATTAGCAAGACAGGTTCCTCATTTTGACTGTGAATCAGAGTTTCCAGTGTACTCTTCTGTGGAAGAGGTTGAGCAACGTAATATGTTGCAAATGGAAATAGTAGTTTAAACGCTAATTCGAAAGAGGGCCTTTTACTACAAATGAAGTGAAAACAGATGGTGGTAAATAGAGAGCATTTGGCCTGGGTGCAAGAGCAAGCACTCATCAGGCTTGAGTTTGTGGAAATGAAACCTAACAACATGCTTTGCTTGCTTTTACCCTCCAGTGTCATCCCTCACGAGCGGAGAATATTAACCATATTGCAGTGGCTCACCCTGCCAGACAGTGAGAGGTATTTGTTTCTCTCTTTCTTCTTTCTTCAGTACATTTCCATCTTAACTTAGAATTGCATGAAACACTAGACTGTGGAATAGAAGCACACCCAATGTTTGGAATTAAAAGTTTTGTGGTTCTTAGCCTTAAGTGTTACTTCCCTAAGAAGGATACAATAGACTTTGGTTATTGGGTCCATTTAATTACTGGATTACTGCAGCTATTAATTCTGTCCACTACAGCAGAGCCGAAGGAAGTTTCTGGCTTTGATAAATGAACCAGCAGCATCCCAAGGATTGCAGAAGTATCGAGAGAGACGCTTGTCTGTAATGGAGTTAGTTGTTCTTTCAGGCTTCGGATTGCACAGCCCATGTGAATTACCACCAGGCTCTGTTACCTTGAGGGTCAAGGACCCGAGTACATGTTCAAGTTTTCCTTTGTGACTTTTGAGTCCTGAAGGTGGTTCCAGGCAGTTACCACAGATGGGGTGGTGGTCATAGAAGCAATAGGGAAAAAAAAAAGTTTTCCATGCTAATATGAATAGTAGTTAAAGGATAAATTAAATTTGAGAACATTTTTTAAAAGTGTGTTTTTTAAAAATATGTGATATTTTTTGTTACATGTGGTTTAGGAGAGATTCTGAACCTTCCAATTTTCTTATAGGCCTTCAGTCTATGCCTTCTATTCTGAACAACCTGATTTCTCTGGACACAAATATGGCCCTTTCGGCCCTGAGGTTAGTGGTTTAGCATCTGCCTGAGAAGAACCTTTGGCCCTGGGCTACCTGACCTACTGACCTTATTTCAGGATTTGTATAAAGTCTGGACTGATGTTTGTATCTACAAGGTTTACGCAAAGTCAAATAACTACAGGACTAAAAATATTTTTTTGAAAATCTTAAAACTACCTGTTTCTCTTATAGGAGCTTCATTTCAGATTGCTTTGATATTTAAATAATAATATATCCTGAACTTGATGTTAACAGGAAATGGGGTATATTCTAGTCTTGTGGGCGTCAGTTGGAGGGTGAACAGTCAGGAAGGGTTGGCATTTGCCTTCAATGGGATAGGCATGGAAAAAAATCTTGAGATGAAACCTGCAATACAGAACATTGTAAATGAATTTCAGCACCCTTAAATGATTAGGCAATTTAGAGAGGGTAGATCAGCTCAGCAGCTCCAATAACCTTAGCAGATATAATCCAGTCAATCTGGCATAAGTTACGGTAATGGACTCTTTTGAATTTAATACATTTTGGCAGAGATATATATACTGTGAAATTGTCACCACACTCAAGATATGAACATATTCATCATCCCCCAAAGTAACGTAAATTCTCGAGAGAAATATACCGCTAAATGAATCTGCTTATTCAGAGCAAGGTGAGTTTTTTTTAATTTTTTTTTGAGATGGAGTATTGCTCTACCACCTAGGCTGGAGTGCAGTGGTGCGATCTTGACTCACTGCAACCTCTGCCTCCCAGGTTCAAGTGATTCTCCTGTCTCAGCCTCTCAAGTAACTGGGATTACAGGCGTGCACCACCATACCCGGCTAATTTTTGTATTTTCAGTAGAGCCAGGTTTCTGCCATGTTGGCCAGGCTGGTCTCGAACTCCTGACCTCAGGTGATCCACCTGCCTTGGCCTCCCAAAGTGCTGGGATTATAAGCATGAGCCACCACACCCAGCCGAGGGTGACATATTTTTATCAAAGACTCAGCCATCATCGTGGAAGGCAATCTGTAAGGTAGTATCCAGTATAATTTCAAATTCAGAAGGTGGGAAAGGAATGGCTAGAAACGTTCCCACATTTCAGCATAGATAGTAAAAAATACGATGGAGTTTGCAAATCTAAACTTTTACGTATTTTTAAATATTTAAGTAGCCTAGTAACCCATAGCATACTGCTGACTATAATTACGTTCATTGTTTTCAGATGAATTAGAGATAAGGTAAACATATCTTGCTTTAAGTATTTTTGACAAATTGCAGCATGTAACCAAGGAGTCATAAGTGTTTCTAAATGCTTTGACATCAATACAGAGGTGATTTATTTAAGCACTAGTAACTAATAGCTACGTAAAACCATTCTTAGTTTGTCTTAAATCATTAAACTTATATAAGTCAGATGCTCTTTTTCTGTCCCTTTGAAGTTTAACTCGTCTTGTATGATTGTGAAACACAAATGATAAAATGAGATAAACATCTGCATGCACGAAGCCAGTAAACAACACCTAAGGAAGAATGGCTGTTTTATCTTTAGGATGACTTTCTTGGAGATTCACCTAAAGGGAACAAAAGGAACCACATTTTATCAAAATGTTCACAAAACAAAACAAAACACCTAAGCAGTTCCATGTTCCCTACTTAAAAGTTTGACTTCTTGGGTAATAATATCCCGTCAAAGAACCTGTGGGGTAAGCAAAACAGGGATTGGTATAGCCATTCTTTTAAAAGTAGGACTCTGGGCCGGGCGCGGTGGCTCACACCTGTAATCCCAGCACTTTGGGAGGCCGAGGCGGGCGGATCACAAGGTCAGGAGATCGATACCACGGTGAAACCCCGTCTCTACTAAAAATACAAAAAATTAGCCGGGCGCGGTTGTGGGCGCCTGTAGTCCCAGCTACTCGGGAGGCTGAGGCAAGAGAATGGCGTGAACCCGGGAGGCGGAGCTTGCAGTGAGCCGAGATCGCGCCACTGCACTCCAGCCTGGGCGACAGAGCGAGACTCCGTCTCAAAAAAAAAAAAAAAAAAAAAAAAAAAAAAGTAGGACTCTGGTACTTTCGCTTGACTGCTAAGTAGAGAATTTGAAGACAGCACCACAGAACTTTTGACTCCCAGACCACAGTCCCTTCTATGGAACCATTTAACCCTCCTTCAGTCCAGGAGATAAGCAAAGTGGTCAGTTAATAACTATGTTCAAATTATACAGAACATTTTATTTATGGCAAAAGTTGGCTTTTAATAATACAAGTGAGGTATAACTCAAACTTTAAAAGTTATATGGCTTGATGATAAATGTTCTTAATCAATAAACATCTTTAGGTTTCTAATACGTGTAGTTCAGTTACAATTACATGCATGAAAGTATATGTTTGTGTGAATTAAGAAACAAACACGTTTTTTTGAAAGTACTGAGTAGCAATAAATGAAGCAGGATACAGGATGCTTTAATTTCCTATAATAATTTTTCTATGCCCAGGGTTGCTCATAAATATATAAACAGAGATTTTTCCTATAGTACCTTTGAATTAAGAGTTGAAAGTACTCATGTTATGTTTTTTTTCAGTATTACTACTTCTTGCAGCTAGGGTATTTTCATATGTCTACTGGGTAAACTCATCCATCCCTCATTCCAATTGGGTATCTTGGAGTATATCTTCAGTAATGGTAATCTGATAACCTGGTCATTTTCTTCTCATAAGGGAAAGGATATTTTCAGATTTCAATTATTTCTCATCTAGTTCTAGGAATCTTATTTTAACTGAAAGAAAAACAAAATTGTTTACACTTTTAAAACATGAAACCAAAGCAAGTCAGCAAAAGTTCTCTTCTATTGTAAGCTAATTGTTTTATATACCTATGTATCCTATATGCCTACCTATATATCATTATTTACACTTATTATACATGAAAAGATTATAACATACTGGTTGAAAGATTATTTTAAAATCAGTAACATATCTTTTACATGTAAGAAAATAACATATTTGAAATTTCATTGAAATGATTTTCACTAGCAAAATGTTATATGCTACAATAAGATGAATTCCGTTGAAATTTGTGCTTTATTTGCTAAATATTTGAGTACACATTTTTTCAGGATGATTCTCAAAAGCTATTAAATGAGATGACCAAACATTGAGCTAATAGCTTCAAGAAATGGTGTATTGCTCCTGGTTTCAGAGTGTAATGGTGAATGTTAAAAAATATGCTTGCTTTTGATTATTGGCGCAATCTTTTTCTTTTTGACCTTCTATGCTTTTTCTGTGACCCCTTGTTCGGCTGCTCTTCCGGGCCTAGAGTCAGAGCTTTGGCTGGCTAGTCTCTACCTTCAGATGGCAAAGTATCCTGAAATGCAGGGAAATTTGCACCTGTACCTCCCATCCTCTTAATAACCTCAGGCTAAAATTTCTAAATTCAGGCTAAAGTATGGCTGGTCAGTGAAAACTTAGCTCTCATCTACCTCTAACATTTGAAGAAGGAAATACATGCAATATAATCACTGGATGAAAACCCAGTTTGACTAAACCCTACTCTTCTGCTCCTCTAACCTGCTGCAATCGGAAGGGCTCACCTTTGGAGTCTTTGGAATGTTGAGGTCTCTTGCAAATGGCATAGAGTTTGATGGGCCGACTTGAACGCTAGCAGAATGTATTCGGTGACCATGAAATGGAAAATCTTCTTTTACTTTTGCTGCTTTTCTTATGGAGATTTGCCTAAAACTAGGAGCATTAAAAAACAAACAAACAAAACCAAAGTCTTTGGGGCTGTCTTTTGATCGCTCTAGCGGAGAGAGAGGATGAGACAGAAACAGAAGTGCCTTTGCCGTGGCTTGCCCTGGAAACAGTGAAATCGCATGGCAGATGTTCCCCTTCTTGGATACACTAACATTGTTCCTCCTCCTGCCCCTTCCTGCATCTGAATGGCTCTCAAGACAGTCCTCCCGAGAGAAGTCAGTGAGGTAGACAGCAAGGCTTGCTGCTTTAATTCACCTTTGCACCATCAGCAAATCAGGGGCCTGTTTTTCCTCCAGCATTTGGAAATCCCAAAAGGTTATCTTCAGTTTATGTGTCGACTTTACTGCTCTCTGGATTTTCAAAACAAAATCCATAGCATGCAACTCCCCTTAAAAGCAGGTTTCTGATAGCAAGAGCATAAGTAGACTCTTTCTTGGTCTGTATATACCAAGACAAAAAAGAGATGACTTTTTGATGACTTTTTAGATTTTACCTAATTTTAAAAGAGACTTTAACTTAAAGTTCCTCTGTACTAAAAACCTCAGTTGTCAGTGAGTTCTCTCCTGCTGAAAATCCTGATTTGTGGGAGTACGTTTATGATTAAGGAGGATCGCTTATTATTTATGTTTCATTCCATCCTTGGTTTTAAAATTTTTCACTGGATCCTTGCCAATGAAGGTGACAGTTGCTTTGACATATTTGCTGGCGTGAACAGAAAGATGCCTGTCAGATTCTGAATTGGAAACACTTACATGAACCTCATTGTCATCTTGAAATGACCAAGTGGCTAGTATTTGGCCTACTTTTAAGTTAGTTCTTTATAAATGGAGAGCTTTTCATAACCAAAAACCAGTCTCTCCCTAATGCAGGAGTTATGGAATACAGAGCTTGTCTAATGTCACCTTCACATACATCCACAAATATCAGCCAAAAGAAACCCACATGACTAGATTTTCTTGAATTGGATTCTTGTTCTCAGCGAAGAAGCTGTGACAGCAGCATCAACATCAATTTAGGAGGCTTCTCTCCATGGAGTTCCTCTAAGCATCCATCCCTCATTCCAATTTTTTCTCACTTAAGGAGACTTAGTTATTCTAACTGAGACTCTGCTCATCCCAGATGGGAAAGTGTAAGCTTTATATCTGACTCAGAGGGACAGACGACTTCTGAGTCCAGCCATCTCTATCCGCCAGTACAGGAGAGTAGTTATGGCTCACCTTTTACTCCGGCTAAGAGACCTAAGAGGAAAGTTGCCCCTAAGAGGAGACAGGAAAGACCAGTTGCTCCTCCAAAGAAAAGAAGAAGAAAAATACATAGGATGGATCATTATGCTGCGGAAACTCGTCAGGACAAAGTAAGTTTATCTATTGTTCCAAAGCTTTGTGGCGGGCAGGTCTGAGTTGAAGGTTGCCTTCAGTGCCTTGGTTGGAAAATCGGCTGAGCAAGTTTTAGAAAACTCTGGTGCGTTGACCTTGGCTTTGAGTCCAGAAGAATGTGGTACTTCAGAGGTTAACAGTGATGTGAAGACTGCCTGAACTCAACATGACAGAAAAAAAGAAGTCTTATCCTTTTTTTTTAAAGAGTTAGTTGCCCTAAAAACTAGTATTCACATTTAGGCTGGAGTGACTATTAAGATTGGTTTTGTTTGTGCTTATTCACAGAATCAGTCACATGGTTTGTGGCCCTGGTTCTTGAGAACAACCCTGCAAGGTAAAAGGGAGTATTCTCAAAGCCAATGTGGATTAGAACTCAATAGGAAGTTGGCTTAGATTAGGGGTCTGCAACTTCAGAGATCAGAAAAGGTGTAGATTGTAGAGAAGGAAATAGCTAAGACAGAAAGAAAGAGAAAATAATGGGTGGATAGAGTTGTATGTAATTTCCACAAGTAATGTCTACTCTTCCCAGTATGTTCAGAAGAGCCTGTCAGTTGTTGCTTTTACTAAAACCTTTGAATACCTCTGAGGCAGTATCTTATTTGTGATCCTCTGAACTGATCCCTAAGAAGTAGGTTCTGGATTTTACCTGAGTCATCCTGCTGAGTAAAGGAAAATAAGTCATTGCCAAAGATCAAAACATGTTGTGCATTTGGTATTTCTTTATCTAGACAGAGATCTTCAAGGAGAGCATGATTTTCTCGGAAGCAAATACCACTTTGTTCCACACCTATTAGTCCCTTCCGATTATATTACACATCTCTTTCTGAAACTTTCAACTGTGACTTCCTCCTTGGGATAGGACTTGAAATACTGACTCCTGTCATGAAGAATAAAACAAAAGTTTACACCTGATTTCCCTAATGAAATAATAAGAGGAAAGGTCTTGATTCATCCGAGAAGATGCTAGTGGAAGATGATATGTGTCTGAGTATAAATGATATTCACATCCCTTCTGTTCTTATCTTAATCATCTTGGGTATATGTATGTGACTGTGAGCTAAGCTATAAAATTTCATCTAAATATACTCCCTGTATCTTTCTATTCTTTGTCTGATGAGATGTTTCTTAAAAATCTTTCCATTGCACAGCTAAAGATGAAAGGGAGACGGAGAGCCTCTAGTATGTGAGAACATTCATGCTGTTAGAAACTTCCATTTGAAGTAAGAAAATGAGAGATGGATAATGTTTCTTAGGCTTTGGAAATGGTCTTCAGGAAAGAATTGGGTTTTCGTATTTTGTTAAAAAGAAGAAACCTTCTAGAACAAACTCATGGTTCATTTCTGTTTAAGTTAGGACTCTTATAGATTCTTGTTTCACTTAAAATCAGCTTTAAAAGAACTAAAGTGAGAAGTAATAATTTATTTCTTGGAATAGGTTCTTCTGTTAAGAATCTATTGCTTTCAGACGCCAACATTTAAATTACTTAGAACAAGATAGATCTCATTGTATTAGTGATATTCTAATTTATTATCCAGTGGAAGGTTATGATTTTAACCTCAGGACAGCTTTGCATTCACTTAGTGTCTATCTTCTTGCCATGGTTCAAAATCTAATGTGATTTCACTTAGGGAACTGTCCATCTGACTTTCTGTCATCAAAACTCTTGGATTTAAAGGATGCTGTCACATTTTAGAAAGTGATTTTATCTCTTACAGAATTTTCATTAACAATATTTTTGACATTTTTATATCAAAGAATCTTTAAAGGGATTGGATGAGGAGAGGTTTTAATTCTCTCAAAAGAATACAAATATAATGTGCTTAGATCAGATTTCCATTAAGAATGGCAGGTAAATCTCCCCAGACAAAGCTCTGCCTCTGGGCCGGAAGTTTTCTTTCCAAAATGTTCTAGGGGTAGAAGATCTATGAGAGACTGAAAGGGAAAGAAAGAAAACCCTGTGGGGACTAACTTGCTTCTTTTTCCCAGATGACAAATCCTCTGAGGGAAATTGACAAAATTGTGGGGCAATTAATGGATGGACTGAAACAACTAAAACTGCATCGGTGTGTCAATGTCATCTTTGTAGGAGACCATGGTAAAGCTTTGTTTTTTCTTTGCTAATAGGATAGATGGATAATGTTTCTGATCATATTGAGGAAAAGAATCCTTGCCCTTAGAAGCCGAGATTCCATTCTTAACCTCCTTTCCCCTTTCTTTAAGATGGGGATAGAAATCAGGTCATGATTCAAAAGTATGAGATGACCTGAGAGATCCCTGGGTTCATTTTGATCAAAAGCTGGGACTTCTTATATATTTCTGTTATTTGCAGGAAAGACCTTTCTACAAAAATCTGTCTCTTATTAAAGTGATGCAGACAGTTTCCTTGTGATATTAATAGCTTCTTCTGTGAATGTGACATATCAGGTGATAATCCCCATCCCTGCCAGCCACATCCCCAAAAGGAGCCCATGGAGTTTATATGGTTAAAAAATACATCCAAATATGATAAAGAAGCAGAGACATAGGATTCTTGTCAGAGAAGTGGCATGTAAGTCAAATGATTTCCCTGAATCCACCGAGGGAAGTCAAGCTCCAAACCAGAAGGCCCTGCTGTGATTCAGATGAGTGATAAAGAGAGGAAGAAGCATTATAGGAAGTAGTTCTTCTAAATCACTTTATGAAGTAGAAAAATTTATGACCAATTCTTTGAGGAGATCAAGAGCATCATAAACATTATGTGACTATAGAGCTGGGTGGGGGGTGGGACTCAGAGACATGCAGACTCAGTTCTAGAGAGTGTCTCCTGTATTCCGGAACTATTAGATTGAAACAATAACGTTGGAATTTGGGGCTTCTCCCTTCTAGCGGAGTTTGGAAGATGAAAATTGGCTGACTCTTTGGCAGTTCTATTAAGAATGGCAGGCAAATCTTCCTAGCTCTTATCCTGAAGGTCTTTCTAGAATGTCCTAGAAGATCTATGAGAAATTAGGAAAAAAAAAAAAAAAAAAGCTAAAAGGATTAACTTTCTCCTCTTGAGTGGGCTAGATGTAACCCTTTGCAAAGTCACGCTCCATGCGTTTGGCTTGGTGGAGAGCTACACACAGGTCAGAGAAGTTGGAGCATGCGTCAAAGCTGATCCAATTTAAGTTGCCCAGAGGTGTCAAGAGCATTTGCTCACATGCTGGAGCCAGATGTCTTAGTAGAAGGGTCCCAATGAGTCATGTGCTGAGGCATTGTAAAGGTCATGGGTAGGTTAAAACCTTGGCTTATCAGTGTGCAGGCTTCCAAGATGAGCAGATCCATTTGGTTTGGGACAACTACAGCACTTCTTTTTTTTTTTTTTTTTTTTTTTGAGATGGAGTTTCACTCTCATCGTCCAAGGTAGAGTGCAATGGTACCATCTCGGCTCACTGCAACCTCCACCTCCTGGGTTCAAGTGATTCTCCTGCCTCAGCCTCCTGAGTAGCTGGGATTACAGGCACCTGCCACCAGGCCCAGCTAATTTTTGTATTTTTAGTAGAGATGGGGTTTCACCATGTTAGCCAGGCTGGTCTCGAACTCCTGGCCTCAGGTGATCTGCCCACCTTGGCCTCCCAAAGTGTACAGCACCTCTTTCTTAAAAGGTGGTATGGTTTAGTGTTTTAGGGCATGGTCTTTGGAGTCAGAATGAATTTTAGTGGAGTTCAAATTGCACTGTGTCACTTAACATCTACATGACACTGTACACCTTTTGTGGCCTCTCCAAGTCTCAGTTTCCTCATCTGTCAGGCGAGAACATTAACACCCCTCCACAAAGTTAGTCTGCAGAGTGAAGACTGATGATGCTTAAGGAGCACTTAGCACAGTGCCTGATGGACTTCAAAAGTAAGGGAGATTTTTCACATTTGGGGTGCCATAAGGGACTGCCTAGAAATAAAACAAATGGGAGAGGCTTTCAGCCCTCTATTAATATGTATTTGGGGACTTTCCCTTCCTGGGCGAGCATTGTACTAAAACATAGCAGCTCTTCGTTGCTCTATTTTTCTTCCTAAGGGTTTAACCGTTAAAGTGCAAGATATATAATCTTTATGCTATGTGTTTTTTCTTGCTTTTCATTCCAATTTGTATTAAACAAGGGAAGGTTCTGGATCTGGGATCCCAGGAGGTGATTATTTGAATTTTACCAGATCTGGGGTACTCTGGGTTGTATTTCCTTATTTTAAAAGCTTAGGGCATCCTTTACAGGATATGAATATATGAATATTCTCCAACAGGATTATTTTCCCTGTTAGAGAATATTCATATGTTGAATTGTACTGAGCAATATATTAAAACGTTCCAGATCATCTCATACATTTCAATAAGGTCTCTAGTAGCCTCCATAGTCTATGATGCTAAGATTTGAGTTTACAACAATGTTTTAAATAAAAGCATTTTGATAAAGGAATTTTCCTTGGTGGGGACACGCAACAAATCTTGGGGTGGAGGAGAAATATTTGTTGTTTTAAAAAATTCCCTACCTAGAACCTTCTTGTGCTTTAGTCGCTAGCTTTCAGTTCTGACTAATTACATTGTTTACAACTTGTTTTCAATGTTATTTTGTTTTTCAGTTTGGGTGGTCATTGGAACTGACATTTTTCTTTCTCATCTCTTGTTGCCAGTATTGTTTTGTCAGTAACATCCAAGGCCACCAGTGGAGACAGTGAGGACTGGTGATTATGTACTCAAGACAGGAGATATATTAGAGAGTTGGAAAATGCCATTTTGTGAGAGACACAGAACTGTATATTCCATTTATGCCTCCCCCAACTGGGAAGAGTTTGAAGCAATCTAGGGTTTTTTTTTTTTTTTTTTAAAAGAATAGATATTTTTCATAAAGACTCTGTAAATAGTTGTGTTTATTGTTGTTGTTGTTGTTGTTTAAATCATGGTGACTTCCTTTGTCTTGCTGTTCTGGCTGCATGACTTAAAATGTAATTGAGGTAATGCATTTTCACCCTTCTGTGCTTGCAAGATGACATGGCTAAGTAAAAGTCTAGAGAAAAGATTATACAGAGAAGCCTTAAAACATTTAAAGTCAAATACAAAAATCTCAAAAGTCAGGGCTCTTCCCACTAAGTTATTGAAAACTAACTAAAGAGATGCCTGATGTTATCTTTAGTGTCTATGTTAAGATTTTCATTTCAATATTACCTGAAAATACTCTTTTTTCTCCCTCCCTATAGGAATGGAAGATGTCACATGTGATAGAACTGAGTTCTTGAGTAATTACTTAACTAATGTGGATGATATTACTTTAGTGCCTGGAACTCTGGGAAGAATTCGACCCAAATTTAGCAATAATGCTAAATGTAAGTTGATTCTTAAAACATTAAGTGGTTAGAGTGGTAATACAATGGAATAGGTAAAGGCTTGTTTTCTAAAGCTGAAATACTTAGGTAAAAATTCTGGCTCTGCTACCACTTAGCTGAGTGACCTTGAATAAGTCATTTAAACTCTAAGCCTCGGTTTTTTCTTCTGAAAAATGGGAATGATAAATGCTGCAGCTATCTGTAGAAATTAATCTATGCATATTGCTTAGAGTGGTTCCTGGCACATAGTAGCATTATATAAATATTTGCTCTTATTCTTATCATGTGGAAATTGCACTTAGTTTGAAGCATGTTCATGACCGCAAACTTCTGTTTATAAGGTAAGAATTTTTTCAATAAGAAGTTCAGGCTGGTCCTTTATAGCCAAAACTAGAGGATCTGTGTAGGGGTTGGAAGAACCACATTTGGACTGTGAGGGTTCCTAGGAGCCTTGTGGAACAGAGCCCATTCTCTTTGTAAAAATGACCGGTAGAATCTAGTAGGAAAATATATTAAGCCCTTGGGAAATGGCAGATGAAAGATTAGAAATAAAAATGAACAGGAATAATCTTGTCACTTATGTTTTACATGTTCCGGTTATGATCTACCACTGATACAAACTTAATTTGTGGACTAAGATTTTTAGGTGCTGTCTACCCAGCTTTTGAGAAGTCCATAGTTTTCTTGGGGTTATGTCACACTTTGAAAAAAAAATTCTTTAAGGTTTTTAGCCTTGGGATTAAGAAACCATTGACACCAACCTTACAGCTTTGGAAAATTAAGTTTTTCCCTAACTATGTTCCTGAGTCAACACAAATGGAACTGTTCCAAGGTCAGCTCCCGGCAATGTTGTGAAATAAACAAAATGTGGGTGTTTCTGCCCTCTCTCCTCCATGACCTTTCCTGCTCCTGTGTTCTCCCTTTTCTGCCCTCACTTAGACAGGACACAGTCACTATGGCGCCCCTTGATTTTAGTATTTGCACTTCAGGGCTATGCAAAAAAGATTTTCTCTATTTTTAACAGTATTTCTGACATTAGTACATGTAATAGGGAGGTTGGTTTGGAGGGGGAAAAAAAAAACTTCCCATGGCCCATGAAATCATACCTATCAATGATGAAAAGCTTTGAACCTTACAAGGACACTTTCCAATGTGGTTTCATTTTGTGGGAGACAGTAGCATGGGGTGGTGACAGGCACAGATGTCTGGGCTCGTATCTCAGCTCTGCTCGGTCCTCACCATGTGAGCGCCCTGTACCTCTGCTTCCTCATTTACAATGTAAGGATTGTTAGGAAGATTAAATAAGAGATTGTGTTTACATAATTTAGATCAGTGCTTAGCACATAGTCAAAGCTACATAAAGGTTGGATATGATGATGGTGTCTTAGTCATACCACTATTTCTGAGACTCTGCTGATCCCAGATGGGAAAGTGTAAGCTTTACACACACACACACACACACACTTATTTAATCATTTTAATAGCATTGTGTGATAAGTGTCACTATCCCTTTTATAGACAGTAGAAATCAAGGCTCAGAGAGGGGTGAAGGTACTAGCTTCAAGGATGGTGGTTAGTAAGTTGCAGGTCTGAGATTTGAAGCCAGAATAGCTGAACCACTGCCCTTTGTTCACACAAAATGAAGACTGTTAGCCTGAAAAGAATGAGTTCTTCAGAACTGAAGAATTGATGTCCCCAGCATGGACTCCGGCATTGGATATTTCCTAGTAATTCTCTGGGACTTATCTGAGTACATGCTATTTACTTTTCTTCATTATCAAAGACCATGAACTTACTCTGTCTCGTCCCTTTGAGGAATATGATTTATGAGGCCTGGCTTGCTCAGTCAGATTGCTTGAGTGCCAGAGTGCCAACTCCTCCTCCTTCTGAAAACCCATTGGCTTAGTGAGAATTTGAACAGCATTTACCTCCCAGGGTTACTGTGAATGACCAGAGAGAAAGTGCCTGCAAAGCTCTCTCTTTTTTTTTTTTGGAGACAGAGTTTTGCTGAGTTGCCCAGGCTAGAGTGCAGTGGCTCCATCTTGGTTCACTGCAACCTCTGCCTCCCTGGTTCAAGCAATTCTCCTGCCTCAGCTTCCCAAGTAGCTGGGACTACAGGCGCCCGCCACCACGCCTGGCTAATTTTTTTGTATTTTTAGTAGAGATGGAATTTCACTGTGTTAGCCAGGATGGTCTCGATCTCCTGACCTTGTGATCTGCCCACCTCAGCCTCTCAAAGTGCTGGGATTACAGGCGTGAGCCACTGCGTCCGGGTACCTGCAAAGCTCTTATAGAAAGACAGGTACATAGTATGAAATCTATCTGGGCTATTTTTATTTCATTATTACTTATTTGGTTTCCAGTAAGAGATGCAATTAAGGCCAATGGAATACACATTTTAGTTTTGGTTTTCAAGCTTTAGAACTAAGATTCTGAAAATACTCTTTGGAGTCTGTATATGTATACCCCAAGGCAAGTTTATTCATGCATTTTTGATGAATATAAACAAATATTTATTAACAAATGTGTATTGAGTGTCTGCTCTGCACAGGCCCAGGGATGCAGCAGCACGTGATACAGATAAGGCCCACTCCACTGGTATTTAGATGCCAGGGAGGGCTGCCTCGTGATAGTTGCTATCTCTTCTGAACACAACTTTCGTTTTCTGCTGATTCTGTAATAACATACTGAAGCAAACTTCCTGAAAACAAAACAAAATCCAAGCAACCTACAATCTCCTCTTTCTCCCCACATTCCGCCCAAAAGGGGAGCTTCAGATAATATAATCCTGTCCACAGTTTATGCACAGCCATCATTTACATAGTTTTGCTTTCAGCTAGTTCCGAGTATTGACTAAAATCTTTTACTTGATGCTATTGAAAACAAAGGAGGTGCACGCACGTGTGCGTCTATGACTGGAGAGGTGCGGCTACCTATGTAATTACGCCCGGGATATAACTAGGGAAACAAAACTCTCTTTTAAAAAATAACTCAATGGATTAGAAGTTTATTCTTAAAGTGGGTGAAGACTTGTTTCAAAAATCTGCAGATAAATAATAAGTTACATTAAAAGCCCCAAATGCCCAGTTTAGTTCCTGAGGTCAAACTGCAAATAAACTATGTCTTGAGGGGAACCATTAAGGGGAACTTAAAATAAGAAGCAATTTACCTAGCAGTATCCTGGTGCTATGGAAGGAGGAATTCCCTCCAGAAGAGCTGAACTGGACCTAGGAGGGCAGTTTACTGTAGGATTTGTTCCACTTGCTTAGCTGCATTTCAATAACTGAAATGTTGAATACCCACACACAATTATTTATCTTTCAAACAAAACACTAAAGTGTTAGTCTTCTGTGGGATGGAAGGAGAAAGAACTGAGTATCTTGCTGCATAAACGATTTCTCTTGGTAAAGATTGTTATTTCTTCTGAAATCTTTCTCCTCTCTTTGAACAGATGACCCCAAAGCCATTATTGCCAATCTCACGGTAAGTGTTGCCAGTTGTCCCGCCTCTGCCCTCCCCAGGCCTCTGCCCCTGGAGCAGCCTCCCTCCCGTGTGTGACTCCCCCCAGCGGGGGGCAGGAGGAACACTTTCCTCACTGCCCTGCCATCCTGTATATTTGTTTCCTTAAGAGCTTTCAAAACTTCTGGCCTGTGGTCAGCTGCAGGCTCCCTAATGGTCTTGGCAATGATACAAACGGAGACTATCTGATCCTTCCATTAGAACTGAAAAGTATTCATTCATGATTAAACAAATCTTTACTTTCTCTGAACCAGAACTGCCCACCCACTCTGCTCCATTGTTCCTGGATGCTGGGTAGCAACCTTAATAGCTCAAGAGCATCTAACCAGATAAGCCTAAACCTATGTGCTCCTCGCCTCCCACTGACACCCCGCCCTCAACCACTTGACTTGAAGGAGTTGGGAAAGGCCTAGGAGTGTGAATTGCTCTTAGCGATGGTCTCACAAGCCAGGAATGCATCTTAAAATTCCTAACTCTCCTCGGATAGCCTGTCATATCATCTCCAAGGTTACTTAATCTCTTTCGAATCTATTTGTTTTCAGCGTACATTATTTGATAGAAACAAATTTCATTTATTCACTAACTAACCTTTAGTTAGGCTTAAAATCTCCTTCAGCTTTCTAGAGAAAGAATTTGTGAGAATTTTTCCAAAAGGCATTCCATCTAAAGTCTGATTTCCATTTCTATTTCAGTGTAAAAAACCGGATCAGCACTTTAAGCCTTACTTGAAACAGCACCTTCCCAAACGTTTGCACTATGCCAACAACAGAAGAATTGAGGATATCCATTTATTGGTGGAACGCAGATGGCATGTTGCAAGGTATCTGGTATATGGGCTATTTCTGTTTCTCATTTCCACAACCACCCTTTTGGCAACTGGAACTATTTTATCATCCTTAGTCATCGCTGAAAGAAATATCAGTTGGAAATCTCACTGTTTCCAAAGATTTTGTGGGCTACGTAAACCATCAGTGATGAGACAACATATCTCTATGTTCTGGGTCTCAGCGTCGTGGTGTGTCTTTGTGGTCTGTCAGTGCATCTGTGTGTGTGTGTGTGTGTGTCTCTTTCTTTCTTTGAATTTACATTCTAACCTCTATTCTTACTACTTGGGTAAGTCAAAAGTATAAATGGGACCTTGCCCTAGTATATTGGGTTGATTTGATCTCAGTTGTTGAGACTTTGCTTGTAGCAATATTTATAGAGGACTTCAGAAAATGTTAACGTTAAAAACTCTGTTATTGTGGGCACTTTTTACATTGCTTTAAATATTCCCGATGTTTGCCTTCTATTGAACTACAAGAGACTCTCCAATGTTGAAGAGAAGGTTCCTTGCTTTTGAATGTGGTCTAGGACATGTCTGGAGGCTCTAACAACTTGCAATGAGTTAATTATTAAGGATTTATCCATTTTCACAGAGACCTGGAAGTAGCTGTTTCCCACTCACTCTTACTCCAACTTTCTGCTTAAGAAAAGTGCTGTGAATTTGTCTATCTCAATAATTGAACAACTGCCACATGCACTCCAGCTAGGTACTAGTTTGCAAGAGAGAGAAGATAACAAGAAAATATTTAGAAACTCTAAGTTCTAAGAAGAACTTAGAACTCTAGAAACGTGTATCAGTATGGGACGCTTAGAGAGACGCATGGGACAGATATATAAATATCATGCTGTAATTTTCTGGGGTGTACTTAGAGTTAAATATGTGGGATTATGAAGAAAGATGTATGAAGAACAGGAATTATTGGAGTCTTTTAAAACAATTGTGGGAAATCCTCATGGAGAATTTACAGGGATGTGACTGAAATTAATTGGCTAAGTATGTGCTCCTGAAGAATTAATTGGCTGAGTATGTGCTCCCTTTTATGTGTGGGGCAGCTTGGAAGGGGTCACACTGGCGCAGGTAGTAGGTTCAAATGGCAAAAACATGGGAGCTGAGTAGAAGTTAAGTGAAAGATGATGACAGTTGGGCAAATTAGTGTAGCCCAAAAGCAGGCATGTTGGTTAACAATACATCTTTTAAATTGAACTCTTCTTGCATTGTTGAGGTATTATATGCGTATGTCTTATTATCCCAAGCCCTTATTATTCCAAGGTTGGAGACCCATGTGTTAGATTTTTTGTTTTCCCAAAGCACTTTCAGTGCTATGCACACATAGGTACCTAGGAAATGTTTGTATTAAATAAACATGAAAGTTATTTTGGAAAAGGGTCACATGACACTTTTGCAAAAGGTGTCTTCTGTCACAAAAGGAAAGATCAGATGGTCTTGATGTCTAGAGTATTTCTGTTTTCTGTTTCTAAATGAAGATGTTGTCTAGGTGAGCCATGCTTTTGTCAGATATGTCACGATTACCGTTAAGTTGGCTGCTTAGTTGTACTCTAGTTGTATTGTATATTGATAGATAAAGTTGCATGCAAACATTTTTATAGAATATAGATCTCCATTCATTGTTTAAACATCACATATTTATTTTATTTTAAATTTTAAATTATTATGAGTATATAATAGGTGAGACATCACATTTTTTTAAAGTGCCTACTACGTCTTGACACTGAGCCTAGGGAGGGGTACATAGAAATGAAACAGACAAACATGGTCCTAGAGTCGAGAATCTTACAGTCTTGGAGCTAGTGAAGCACCTAGACAGGCAGAGCATGACTTTTGACAAGTGCCCTACTTGGTGTCCTACTTGGTATAAGCACGAGGTTCAAGGAAAGCATCATGACTTCTGTTCACAGGTCTCCATTTATCCTGCAATAACTGTCAAAGAAAGTCACTTGGAGAAAAGAATAGGATCCTCTTTTCATCGTCACAAGAAGGATGCAATTAAAATAGAGACAAATAGACTTTCAAAAGCCCCTTCTTAGAGTTTCTTTGTACCCTGAAATTACCTTTCTATCAGAGTAATTTCATTAGAAATCCTAACTGATCATGAAATTGTTTCAATTTAGGAAACCTTTGGATGTTTATAAGAAACCATCAGGAAAATGCTTTTTCCAGGGAGACCACGGATTTGATAACAAGGTCAACAGTATGCAGGTATGATGGCACTACTGTGAATTGAAGTTGTGTTTTAGTGATTCTTTGAAAGAATAAGTAATGATGGTGTGAGTGAAGTTGTATGGTAGTCATAAATAGAGGAAGGGTTCCTACCCAACAATACTTAACTGTTTTTGTTTTTCTTTTCTTTTGGAAGACTGTTTTTGTAGGTTATGGCCCAACATTTAAGTACAAGACTAAAGTACCTCCATTTGAAAACATTGAACTTTACAATGTTATGTGTGGTAAGTCACTTATTTAATCAAAACCATTGAAACAATCTTTAGTTAGTATATGATCTTTCTCAATGTCAGAGAAAGAAATGAGGTGTCTATTTTCTGGGACCACCTCCTCTTCCCCACAAAAGGTTATAACTTGCCCATTGGTTCAAAGACAGAATATTATGCCCTTCTAAGGCTTCTTTGTCTTCCTTCAACAGTTGACTAATGGGGCGTTTTCATAGTGTTGCTGTTGGCAGCCTCTGGCTGGTCTAACATAGCATTACAGTTTGACACCTCTGGTCAGAGACCTGATGAAGCAAGAGTTCTGCACAGAGCCCTCTCCACCTCCATCTCTCGCATTGCAGCCCAGTTAAAAATGTTGCCAGCTTGCATCCTGGCCAGCTATTTATGTGCTCTTAATTATTTTTCTTCCTTGAGCTTCTAGTTGCTGAATGAGGACAACTTTTCCTATTTAGTAAGGGAGTGCCAGTCTGGTGGTTAGAGGGGGAGTCTGCAAGTCGGGTCTCCTGGGTTCTTTTCCCATCTTGGCTGCTAGCTCTCCCCTGTCCTGCCTCTGAGCTCAAGCAAGTCACTGAATATGCACTTGGCAACCATTCATTTGCTATGAAATCAGCCTGTTCATGGCTCAGTGGCACTTCAGGGGACAGGGCCAAAGCCTCCTCACGTCCCCACACTTCTGTGGAGTCATTAGAGGGCAGACTTCTAGTTAGCTATTGATTATAATTCTCATTTCAAAAGGTGGAATTAAACAGTCCCAGAGAAGTGCAGAAAAAAGTGATACTGACATGGATGGTCCTTGGGTTGTAACTATCACAGATACGGGCAATAGTTAATCAAGGTCTTGTTCCTTCACTCTTTCTTTTGGGAATCTCTCTCTCTATTCATGGTCAAGCAATGAACTTGGCTATTTCAGAAAGCTGTGGCAAGATGTACTCAGTCCAGAATTGTTCAGGAGGTAAGGAGGGGGTGCCTGCCATCTACATTGGGTTTTGTCCAATTCTGATTTGTGTTCAGAGTTTTCAGACCCCATAGAAGGTGAAGGCTTTTAAACCTTACCATATCTCATCAAAAAGATGTAAGAAGCACCTGCCTCCTTTTCTTACTTTTCATTAGATCTCCTGGGATTGAAGCCAGCTCCTAATAACGGGACCCATGGAAGTTTGAATCATCTCCTGCGTACTAATACCTTCAGGCCAACCATGCCAGAGGAAGTTACCAGACCCAGTTATCCAGGGATTATGTATCTTCAGTCTGATTTTGACCTGGGCTGCACTTGTGATGATAAGGTAGAGCCAAAGGTAGAAATAATCTTTATGTTTATTATGGAGGAATGTGTTGGGTGGCTAACAGTACTGGTCAGTAGAACTTTCTGTGACAATGGACATGGTCTATAATTGTGCTGTCCAAAATGGTAGCTACTGGCTAGTGTGACTGAGGAACTAAATTTTTATTTTATTACTTTATAATTAAAGAGCCCTATGTGGCTTGTGGGTACCATATTGAAAAGAACAGGTATAGACCATGAAAAACAAAAAGTAGAATTCATGTTGCTAATCTGTGGAGTCACAGTTCTCAACCAAAATCTTTTTCTATTCTCTTCAACTGTGGATCACATGTCCGTTAGTCATGGTCCCAATGGGAAACAGGTGGCCCATATAGAAGAGATTTTGAAAAAGAGTTTAGGCCTGGCGCAGTGGCTCATGCCTGTAATCCCAGCACTTTGGGAGGCCGAGGCAGGCGGATCACTTGAGGTCAGGAGTTCCAGACCAGCTTGGCCAACATCTATCTCTACTAAAAATACAAAACAATTAGCCAGGCACAGTGACGCACGCCTCTGATCCCAGCTACTCGGGAGGCTGAGGCGGGAGAATCACTTGAACCCAGGAGGCAGAGGTTGCAGTGAACTGGGATCGTGTCACTGCACTCCAGCCTGGGTGACAGAGCGAGACTCTATCTCAATAAAAAAGAAAAAAGGAAAAAAAAAGAAAGAGACTTTAAAGGAATTGTTTCAGTCATATTTAATGGGTAATTTACAAGGGCTGAGCAGCGAGATGGATAGAAGTCAATGAGGAGTGGTGAAGTGCCCTGGGGTTTGCGTGGTACCCTCCAAAGCTTGAAGGGTGAGGGGAAGGAGTAAATTTCCAGAATATGGAAAGAGAGCTGAATAGAAAGGAACCTTTGTCTTTGGCCAATGAGTGCAGCTTGTGCATTGCAACCCAGCAGGGAGCACTCCCAGCAAGGGGAATACTACCCTCATCTTCCTCCCCTGTACTTCCTTTCACATGTTTCCCCTTGATAGCGCCCAACAGCGAGCCACAGGGCAAGTTTGCTCTTTGATGCCATCCCTAGAGGTCAGCCTCCCAGGACACAGAGCAGGGTGTGGGAGGGTGCAACAGGGATGTGGTAGTGGTGCAAACAGAGACTACTCCTGCATACTATGTTTGGACAGTTTTTCTTTTTTTCTTTTAGATGGAGTCTTGCTCCGTTGCCGAGGCTGGAGTGCAGTGCGCGATCTCGGCTCACTGCAACATCCGCCTCCTGAGTTCAAGCGATTCTCCTGCCTCAGCCTCCAGAGTAGCTGGGATTACAGGCACCCACCATCACTCCCAGCTAATTTTTGTAGTTTTAGTAGAGACAGGGTTTCACCATGTTGGCCAGGCTGATCTTGAACTCCTGACCTCAGGTGATCTGCTTTCCTTGGCCTCCCAAAGTGCTGGGATTATAGGCGTGAGCCTCCATGCCCGGCAGTATATATCTATTAAATAATGTATTAAGTAATCTTTTGTATAGTTTCCTAAAATAACCTATACTATAGTTTTGCATGTTGTAAAATTTTAAAAAATATTCTTATATGTATCTTGCAATTATTTTGTTTATCATTATGTTTTTGAGACATGTATATTAATACATGAAGTTTTAGCTCACTTATTTTTACCACTAATACAGTGGTTAATGTTTAATTGTATAAATATACCATAAGAATTTTTTTTTCATTTTCCTACTTAAGAACATTTAGTAATTTGCACACATTAGCTCTTACAACGATGTTACCACAGACATTACTGGAAATGTCTTCTTGTACACATAGGCTAGGATATATAGTGAAGGGTAGAGTTGCTGACTCATGATGTTTCAGAATTGCTGAGTCATTACTTTTTAGCTTTGGTGAAAAGTGATTTCATAAGTTAGTTTGGGAATCACTTCAGTGTGCCTAGAGATTAATCTGAAACATTTAGGCATTATCCTAATTAACATACATACATATGCCCAAAGCATCATCAGTACCGACATGGGAAATTGGCACCGTGATTATCCATAGTTTTAAGGAAAGGAAACAGAGATTGAAGAAGGTGCTTACAAACGTAGAACTGCTAGAAGTGGAGCCCAGAATGTCAGTTTGAGAGAAAAGAGTAATTCCTCAAAAGAATGTATGACATAGATGGAGTTTAGAGTTCGCTTTTGAATTTAGCAGGGTGCTAAGTAGACAGCAGGGCATAGGAGTGAAAGAACATTTCTGATTTGCTTTCTTTTTTCCTTAACTGGTTTTCACACATGAAGAACAAGTTGGATGAACTCAACAAACGACTTCATACGAAAGGGTCTACAGAAGGTAAGGGGTTGATGCAAAACAATCAGATAAGGTTTTCCTAGTTTTCAAAAATCTAAGAGGCTTCTTATTTACATTATAGTGTAAGCACGATACTGTTTAAAATTAAAATTTATATTGCAAAGTGACTTTTATACCTGTCTGGCAAAGGATATTGGTTTATTCCATGTACACAGGATGCCAGCTGTGTAATAGAAAAATTCCAATAGCTTTTCTCCCCCTTCAATAGCTTTCAAGCCCTCTGAAAAATACACAAGCGGTTTGTATCTGATGGGTCCTAAGTTAAGGTGCTATGGGGCACTCCTCTAAAGGGAATGATAGTCACAATGATAAATAATAGCAGCTGGTGCCCATCCCGAAACGATCTACCTCAAGAGTCAGTGTGTATATTGTGAAAGGGAGAGATACACAGAAGGAATCAAATCAGAACTCCCTCCCACATGAAAGATCATCTCGAGCCCTAACTCTTACTTTATGTACAGTGATAACAAGCACATATTAGTGAACTTTTGCAAGCTTATGATATGACCAAAAAAAAGCAAAACAAAACCCAGTGACTTTAAAATGGTTTCTTGCTCCCATTTTACATTTTAGTATGCTGGCTGTAGGCCAAGGGCAGCTTTGCCCCATGTGTGTTCTTTATTCTGGAATCCAGGCTGAAGGAATAGCCTCCATCAGAGACATGTCTTGCTCTTGGCAGAGGGAAAAGAGTGGCAGAACTGTGCACTGGGTCTCAGTGCTTCTACTTTTATGAGGTATATGTCACTCCATTCACAGTTTGCTGGCCAAAGCTGAGCACATGAAACCAATGGTGTAGGGAAGTGTATTTTTTCCATGGGGACTCTATCCTGCAAGTCATATGGCAATGGGTGGAGGCAGTAAATAATGAGGAACAAGAACACAATCTACCATGCAGTCTCTTTTTATCTGATTGTGAAGTTTCACAAAATTGGAGGAAAATAGAAGGGGAGCGGAAGCCTCCTATACATGTTACTAGAGTAGATGGGACAGCATGTTGAAACAGCCAGGAAATGACTAAAAGTGTATGTAAAATGCAGAAAGAACTCAAGCATAGCAGCCACAAGTCATGCAGCAAAGATGCACATGGTCAAATTCTCCTGAGAGCATCGCTTGGGTTATTAGCTTACATGTGGTTCTGTTTATCATATACGCTCTTTCCAATCTGATTAAGTAGAGTTGAGGAAACCAGTAGAAGATTTGATTTACTTGACTTATTTTTCCTCTTTTAAAGATCTTCATCTGCCTCCTTCTTCCTTTTCTGTATCTCCATCCCACTTCTCCCTTTGATCACAGAACACACAGACTCTGGCATTAGAACTGAATGAACCTCACTTTGAAGATAGGCCATTGTTGGTGGAAGGCACACAAATCCTTCACAAACTCTACAAGTGATTTGCAATGTTTGACACCTAACTTCTAGTGGACTAGAGTATCATTATAATTAGAACAATTAGAACATTGCTAGAGTCGAAAGATGGGGAGTCTCATGATTCAAGTTTTTCAGATATTTAGTTGCCAAGGCAGAGAAATACTACTCAGATGTTTCTCTTCTAAAAGTCTGTAATGACATTAATTATGGTAACTTCTATTGGACTCCCATGATTTTGCTGATTCAAAGTCTGACTGTTCATGGTACTAAAGCATTTCTGTCTGAGAAAAACATTCCTGCATTTAATTTGTTGGTGGGTGGCAGTGTCCTCATGTGACAAAACCAGTCTCACAATTCGGTATAAACAATGACTGCAGCTGGGCACAGTGGCTCACGCCTGTAATCGCAGCACTCTGGGAGGCTGAGGCAGGCAGATTACCCGAGGTCAGGAGTTCCAGACCAGCCTGGCCAACATGGTGAAACCCCATCTCTACTAAAAATACAAAAATTATCTGGGCGGTAGTGGCGTGCGCCCAGCTACGTGGGAGGCTGAGGCAGGAGAATTGCTTGAACCTGGGAGGCAGAGGTTGCAGTGAGCCGAGATCGCACCACTGCACTGCAACCTGGATGACAGAGGGAGACTCTGTCTCACAAACAAACAAACAAACAAAAAACATAATCACCTCAAACTTTAGAGCATAAAAATACGAGACATCTTCTTAGTGAATCACTGACTCTCAGGGCTGTAAGGAGGGATATAGTTAGGAAGGTTATATCTCCATTGCTCTGCTCCGAGTGGAACATGAGTTTCTTACTTATATCACTGAAGTGTCTTTTTCTACCACGGAAGCTTAAAGTTTATGTATTTTCATGGAAACAAGCCCTCGTGGATTCGTTCAGCAAGCATTTGTTGAATCCTGACACGGGGCTGGCTCTGGTTACTCTGACGCAACTGTACCACTTTTAGTTTCTAATTCATGGCTTCAAAGTGGTGGCATAAAATATTGAGGGGAAATCTAGAATAGCACAGGTTATTCTAAATCTGCTCATAGCCTAGTGGCAACAGCCTTTCATGATACAAGAGCATCTTCAAAAGTATTTGTCTTATTATGTGCAGTGCCTTTGCTTGCTTAGAGGCTGGAATGTGTATAAACCTCAATGCTCTTTCTCCTGTTGCTCTTTCTCTATCTCTTTGTCTCTTGGGCTTTGTCCCCTTTTGGGCTCTATCTCGGTCGTTTCTTCAGTGGCAAAGGGACGTTTTCTTGGTCTGAGTTCTTTCGGACCTTTATGATGTTTCCTGTGTTATAAATTTGGCCTCCTATTTAAAATGTTCAGTGTCTGCCCTACTGGAGGAGATCTTTGTGAATGTGAACACCATGTGTGTGAGCACATGTGTGTATGTTCAGGGGAATTACTTCCCCTTTCTAGGTACCTTTGAATACGTATCAAGGCTTTTAAAGTAGTTTGTAAACCTAAACTTCTATGTAGCTGTAAAGTTGTACTATTTTTATTATTAGTTTTTTAAAACACAGATGTAAGTAGTTGATATTTTTCAGAATACATCATGTGCTATACACACTTCACCTATAACATTTATATGTGGCTGTTTTAATGTCATATGCTGTAAAATCACTCATACATCTGTACAAAATACATGAGTAAAAGCTGAACGTTCCAATAGTGAAACAATTACGGGGATATCTGTGATAAAAAAAAAAAAAAAGAGGTGTATTAAACTAATCTTGGGCAATATTTTGCTATAAATATTTAAACTGATGGAATCAATTCCTTTACTAAAATAAAGAGAAAGAAAAATGTAATCCTCAAAAATGGCAATCTCAGCTGCTTGCCAAACTTTAATATTTCTAGATATGTGGTAGACTTCAGATCTTAATTGTGTGCCTGTTGTTATTTCTGGATCTCATATACCTTATGTCTTGGCAGACTTTCCATGCAGCAAAAACTCATTTCCTTGTGGCATTGAATCCATGGATGAATGAATGAATGAAAAGAAAATTTAAAAAATCTCTTGTAGCAAGAAATTCTGGCACTATAGCCAAGTATAATTTTCACTGCAAGAATAATTGCACCATTTATTTTCACCTTAGTCTTTTCTCTATTTACATTGCTATAAAAAAGTGTCACATTTTCTTAGGTTAGCACTCACCATCATCTTTGTGAAAAAGGAATTAAAAATAATTTTAACACCTATGTATACTTGGCTCCTTATCACACACAATGAGAAGTTAGTTTGGATAGGAAAATGACTTAAACACAGCTGGACCCAGTGGCTCACACCTGTAATCCCAGGACTTTGGGAGGCCGAGGTGGGCGGATCACCTGAGGTCAAGAGTTCAAAACCAACCTCACCAATATGGTGAAACTCCATCTCTACTAAAATTACAAAGATTAGCTGGGCATCGTGGCATCCACCTGTAATCCCAGCTACCAAGGAGACCGAGGCAGGAGAATCGCTTGAACCCAGGAGGTGGAGGTTGCAGTGAGTCGAGATCTCGCCTTTGCCCTCCAGCCTGGGCAACAAAAGCGAAACTCCGTTTCAAAAAAGAAAAAGAAAATTGACTTAAACACTAGTAATTCTTGTTAACTTTAAAGCAGAGTCCTGAATATGGCTACGGGGGGAGCATCTTCTTTAGCTTTTGTCAGTTCTGGAATGTTTCTCATTTGTGTTATTTCTTTGGAGATATTGGTTGTTCTAGAGAAAGAAGGAGATAGCACTCACTCGTGTTTCTGAGTGTCTGTGTCTGCGTGTGTTATCTGTGTGTTTTTGGGAATACTTGGAAGAAATCAATACATAGTAATTGTTTTTTGTTTATAGTAGAATTCAAGATGAATTTGATGGTAGATTGAATTTTAACAACTTTTACCTAGCAATATTCTTTGCCAGTATTGAGGTAGAGCACATACCCTTTACTAAACAGTACAACTGCATCTGCTACAACTGCAGCTACTTTGAGTTAAGACTAAACAAGGCACTTTACATATTTTGCCTGTAAACAGTGCAACATTCCAGGGAGATATAAAGCTTTGGGAGATTAAGTTACAGAGTACCAGAACTATAAAGAGCTGAGATTAGATTTGAATGCAGTTTTATAGGGCACTGAAGCCCATGTGCTTTCATCTGAAAATGCTTCTTATTCTAAGAGTGGGAACAAAGGGAATATGTCAAAAGGAAATTTTGTTTTTCATGTACATTTTGTAGCCTGAGTAGAGAGACTTTTTGCTCAACAAAAAAATTTGTATGTCAAAGTTTGGAAGTTGCTTCTGAAATATTAGATGCTTTGACAGAAACTACTGTCCTCATTAGCTTCTCAGTGGGCATTACTCGGGCAGGGCTCATGCTTGGGAGTAGTTGGATCTTCATTCCCGTATACTCTCCATAAAAAAACCCAGCAGCCAGCACCCAACTGGAGACCACCCAAAAGGCCAAGCAGAAGAATAATGGCCCAGGAGGGTGGAGGCCTAGGTTTCTAGTGCTGCTATGCAGCTGAATTATTTTGTGCAAATCATAAACCTCCAGTTCCTTCATCAGTAAGCTGGAGATGATACTATTGATCTGCCCAGTGTACCTTTCAGGGTAACATTAGACAGGTCATACGTAGAAAGCCAAGATTTTAAAAAGTACTTATCATTAACTTATCAACAAGTGTTTGCCAGGTGGATATTATGTGATTGGCATTGTTGGACATGGAAGATACAGTGGTGAGTAAAACAGATGAAGTCCCTGTCCTCATAAAGTTATTGTTCTGTTGTAGGATTTATCTAGTTGATACGTTACAGCATAATGTTTTCAAGGTTGGGGTAAGAAAGAACAGGGCACTAAAGAGAGGCCTTGAATCAAATCTCAGAGGAGGTTGAAATGGCAGCAAATGATAATAGGCACTTGTAAGGCAAAGGAGAAAGTACGCAGGAAAAGGAAAGATCTTGGGTAGAGATTTTGTGGTAAGATTTAAGAGCACATTATTGTGGGAGTGAATGTTTTAAAAAAACAAAAAAGAGGAGAGATTTTCATGTGGCTCTCAAGACAGCCTGCTCATCTGTGGGAATCTGAATCAGGAAGCTGAGGAGGGAACAGGAACACAAACTCCAGCCTCTACGACTCAAATTTGGAAGACAAAAAGAATGAGTGCTGGGGAAGTCCACACCACTTAAAAAGATTGGCCTCACAGTATTTTGCCAAGTGTGGTATCTGGAGGAGAACCTTGGCGTGTACCAAAACTGCCAAAGACACTATTGTAAACAGGGAACTGGGGTGTGGAATGAAGGCTTGGTCTGGAATTCCACGACAGGCATTCCCAGCCTGGGAAGACCAGGTTATACTAGATCCACGTCAAGAAATCCCGGAAACATATTGCAAAAGCAGAGGCTTGCAGGCTAGTCTCCAGGGTTGCTGGTCTCGAGATACAGATCTCAATGTATGCCGAGAACAAGATTCAAGTACATTTTGTGGCCTGAGTAGAGAGACTTCTGGCTCAACAAAAATGCAATGGGTGGCTCCCCCAAGATGTCATAAAGACTAGGAATGACTCTGAACCTGTGATTCTTTGATACTTAACTGAAAAAATAAAATCTAAATTTTGATTCTGGACCTTAAAATGGGTGTTTCTTACTGCAGAGATTATTTCCCCCTCTTTCTTAGATGAAACTATTAAGCTCCAGGAAGATCCAAGTAGACTTTTTGGGTCATTGGAGACCTTGGATAGATTTTTAGGAGGCTGTAAAAACCACTGTACTTTTTCCCCTTATTATGCTATTTTTGCTCAGTAATAATTGAGAAAAAAGCAGTCAGATAGTGATACTTTTGTGTTACAGCTGTGTGCCAAAACTTGCAGTTATGACAATAGCTTGGAAGCTATGGAGCTATGGAACCCAAATTTCTTTTTTTTTTTGAGACAGAGAGTCTTGCACTGTCACCCAGGCTGGAGTGCAGTGGCACAATCTTGGCTCACTGCAACCTCCGCCTCCCAGGTTCAAGCAATTCTGCCCCAGCCTCCCAAGTAGCTGGGATTATAAGCGCGTGCCACCACGCCTGGCTAATTTTTGTATTTTCAGTAGAGACAGGGTTTCACCATGTTGGCCAGGCTGGTCTCAAACTCCTGACCTCAGGTGATCCACCCAATTCAGCCTCCCAAAGTGCTAGACTTATAGGTGTGAGCCACTGCACCTGGCCAGAACCCAAATTTCTGAAGCAAGTTGAATCTATATATGTAGAGCAGTACAGTGAGTAGAGATGGAGAAGCTTTATTGAGGAAACTTTTCAGGAGAAAATGAACCTTTTTTTTTTTTTGAGACAGAGCCTCGCTCTGTCACCCAGGCTGGAGTGCAGTGGCACAACCTTGGCTAATTGCATCCTCCACCTCCTGGGTTCAAGCGATTCTCCTGTCTCAGACTCCCGAGTAGCTAGGATTACAGGTGCGTGCCACCGTGCCTGGCTAATTTTTGTATTTTTAGTAGAGACAGGGTTTTGCCATGTTGGCCAGCTAATCTCAAACTCCTGGCCTTAGGCAATCCACCCGCCTTGGCCTCCCAAAGTGCTGTGATTACAGACATGAGTCACTATGCCCAGCAGAGAAAATGAATCTTAAGATATCTCTACCCATCTTGGCCCCCTTGCCGTTTCCTCTTCATGTCTCTTCCATGAGGGCTGAATATTTGTCATACACTTTTGAAAGTGAAAGGGGACACTATTAACAATTATACTAGGGCAACAGGCATAAAACTGGAATATGGGGCCAGCCTGGTTTAACTTCATGTGCTCCATAAAGGACTTTATTGATGCCACCTCCACCCCATTTCCAGTATTCGTCATCCTCTGCTTTCCCATCACACTCTGTAACTATCTTTGATATGGTGCACACCACACGGCATCTATTATTTGTGCCATGTTTGTCTCTCCCATTGACTCGTGAACTCTTTGAGGGTAAGAGCTCTATCTTAATCATCTTTGCCCAGTACCTCCGTTCTACAACCCAAGGTCTGGCACAACCAAGGTCTGGCACAACCAAGGTCTGGCACAACCAAGGTGCTCAATGTTTGATGAGGAAGAATAATCGATAAATTTGGAAGGAAACAGGTGACAGACTGGGCAAAGACTGGAGAAGTTATTTCTGGTAGAGAGAAAGGAAATAGCATATATGATAGTGTAATGTTGCTAACAACAACTGTGAAGAGAGTGTTGCAAATATATTAGCCTTTGTGGAATAGAGTGTTACATTGACTGCTTAGAAATGAGGAGAATTTAGAGGAAGAGCCAGAATTAGTGGAGACTATAGATTGTCCAAGAGTCTTGTTTGGTGGTTGCTCTAGGGATGGGTATTGCATATGGGAACATGGCTGCTATTGTATTGTCCCCTAATGGAATAGATTAGACACCAAGCTTGAATTTGAGTTTGGAGGACTGTGTGTGGTAACCATGAAAACTTAAATGATAAAAAGAGAATAGCTTCTCAAAGAATTTTGATACTTCTGCTTCCAGCTGAAACCAGGAAATTCAGAGGCAGCAGAAATGAAAACAAGGAAAACATTAATGGAAATTTTGAACCTAGAAAAGGTTTGGTTTGAGTTTTGAAGGAAAGTCTGGGTTGTTTTACTGCCCCTAAGTACTACTGTTACGATTTGCTGGCATTTTATTTGTTTATTATATTTCATATATTTAATATTGTCAGATTATGTTCTAATCCTTAGGGGTGGGTCCCCAAATTTGGCAGCTTAACTAAGGCTTCTACATTTACTGCAATGCTGGAGCAGCCAAACTAGCCAGAACAGGCTTGTGTTGTAATAGCGTGGGCCGCTTTGTCTCAAATTCGCAGTTCTACTTGGGAGGGTCTTGCAAAAATTCTACGAAGAGTTTTCTCCATTACTTGCATAGAATGGTAAGACTTTAATTAAAGCAACATGTATACATTATTTAATAAGTGTTTTTCAGAACTGATTTTCTCTAGTAGAAAAAGTAGTACAAGAAATTTTTGTAAAATTTATCACTTAAGGAATTGTGAATTGCCTAAGCCTCAATCTCTAAATATTTTGGTCTGTAGGGCCCCAAATTTCCAAGAATCTATGGAAGTTTTGACTTTAGCCTATCCAAAGTGGGCAGATCAAGCTCCAGGTATTTATTGCAGAGTGTGGAATGAAGATTTGTATACTGAACTCTCATCTCGTCTTCTGCAAAGAGTGAAGCTTCAGACCTTTTTTCCTAAGAAGAGAGCTTTCCTTTGGAGGTCTGAATCTGCACTGGGGGTCTTAACTGAGTTCTTTGGTAACTGATGAACTTCCCTCTTCTGTACTTAGAAGACCCTCTTGAATGCCCACTTATTTTATCTATACATGTTCCTTTAAGTCCTTACCTAAAGAGTTTTCCTCTGTATGACAAAGCTGCTTACTTTAAATGCTCATTACTACTCACTTTTTGTGCTGAAGGAATGCATCTTTGAGTTGCAGTACGCATATAATGATCAACGTGTGCCTTCTTCTTAATTAAATCATTGATGAACCCGATAAGCCTCTTCAGGGGTCAAAATAATTAATTCTACAAAAATCCAATCCTATTGGCTTTCCATTCAGCTGAATCATTTCAAAATGTATTACATAATGTTTCCTTTCTGTTCAAATTGTAAATTTGAACTAAAATTTAGTTCAGCTAAAAAAAGCATTACGTAAATACAGCATTTACATTATGGTTTTGATAACTGTAAGGCTTGACCCATGCTTAGGTGATCAGATAATCCACAAAAATGTTAGGAAAACTAACTTGATTAAATTAAGGAGAAGGTTCTATATTATTAATAAGTAAGCTAGCACATTTTAGGGAACTTGACTCTTCCAGTATTTCTTTAACATTTGATGTAAAATTTAATACACATCTAACACAGTTTATTTTTTTTCTTTCTTAGAGAGACACCTCCTCTACGGGCGGCCTGCAGTGCTTTATCGGACTAGATATGATATCTTATATCACACTGACTTTGAAAGTGGTTATAGTGAAATATTCCTAATGCCACTCTGGACATCATATACTGTTTCCAAACAGGTCGTTGAGAACATTGGATTTTATATTCTTTATTTTATTATATTCCTCACGTTAATACAATGATTCCTTGCTTAACAGAATTTTGTCTTAGAAAATATTTTATTTTTTCTTAATGAGAGAAATCCTATGTTGGATTTATTGTCAGATATTTTGAATTAGTCTTTATTCCGTGTTCTGGCAATTGCATGGGAATATGTTAAACATTGAAGGGAGATCACTCATTCTTTTATTTTCTCTTACTCTGCCTAAGTCATTGCCCAATAGTTACGGAAACCGCCAAGGTTTGTTTATTTATTTTAATAGACCTTATTTTTTAAGAGCATATTTTATTTCCCAGCAAGATTGAGTGGAAAGTGCAGAGTTCCCACATATTCACCCACCCCGCTCCGACCTCCCCCACTATCAGCATCTGTTTTTTTTTTTTTTTTTTTTTTTAATTTTTTGAGACCCACTCTTGCTATGTCTCCAAGGCTGGAGTGCAGTGGCAGGATCTTAGCTCACTGCAACCTCCGCCTCCTAGGTTCAAGCGATTCTCCTGTCTCAGTCTCCCAAGTAGCTGGAATTACAGATGCACACCACCACATCTGGCTAATTTTTGTATTTTTAGTAGAGATGGGGTTTTGCCATGTTAGTCAGGCTGGTCTCAAACTCCTGACCTCAGGTGATCTGTCTACCTTGGCCTCCCAAAGTGCTGGGACAGTGCAATAGTCTTTTTAGAGTGCTGAAAGAAAAAGCTATGAAAACAGAATTCTAGACCATCAAGAATTTTTATTTATTTATTTTTTTTGAGACAATCTCGCTCTGTCACCCAGGCTGGAGTGCAATGGTTTGATCTTGGCTCATTGCAACCTCTACCTCCAAGGTGCAAGCACTTGTCCTGCCTCAGCCTCCTGCGTAGCTGGGATTACAGGTGTGTGCCACTATGCCTGGCTACTTTTTGTATTTTTTAGTAGAGACAAGGTTTCACCATGTTGGCCAGGCTGGTCTTGAACTTCTGCCCTCAGGTGATCGCCCACCTCAGCCTCCCAAAGTGCTGGGATTACAGGTGTGAGCCATCACACTTGGCCCTGGTTTGTTTTTTAATAAAAGTTTTATGTTGGGGGTTTCAGTTTTGATGAAGATGAGATAAATAGGTATATATCAGGAATTAGAAAATGTTACTTGGCAGTTGAAGCATATTTTAAATTTTTTAATACAAAGGAGGAGAACACCTCTAGTGCCCCAAACACAATTTGTTGTTTATTTGTACTGTGTACACATATGTATGTTTTTGTACATTCTATACACATGCAAATACATACATATAGATACATGGTCTATTTAGAGGAGATATGTCTATATTGTTTCTAAGAGGGTTATTTTATAAGTTATCTTTGATGAGATTCTATTTATTATTTCAACAGTGGGATTTCTGCTTTATGTTCTGCTTTCTATATTGTTTTACTTAAGACTGATAAAGAGTTCTGTTGATTAAAAAAATTTGAAAATTTGTGACTTACGGTACTTAAAATTAAGAACTTTTAAAAAGAAGTCAGACTATCAAATATAAAAAATTTAAAAAGGAGTCCGACTGTCAGAATACAAGCTATAGGAGAAGCCAGAGGGGTTTTGATTTCGGCTGCTCATAACAGAGCCACGGCATTGCTGAGTGCCTCTGACTCCCGTGCAGGCTGAGGTTTCCGGCATTCCTGACCATCTGACCAGTTGCGTCCGGCCTGATGTCCGTGTTTCTCCAAGTTTCAGTCAGAACTGTTTGGCCTACAAAAATGATAAGCAGATGTCCTATGGATTCCTCTTTCCTCCTTGTAAGTTACAGAGTATCAAGATCTGATGCCTTTAGAGGGATGTCACATTGTGCAATCTTGGTATTTAGAATTTCTGTGGCTTGGGTTTTCTTCAAGAGAGGGTGCTCAAAAGATTATATAAATGAACTTTTATGGGATCCTTCCAAAATCAGCCGAAAAGTGACTCGCTTTCAAAAAATCTAATTCTCCAGGGCAATTCTAATGTGCAAGGGAATCTTCTGTGTCCCCACCTTACATTTTTAAGTGAGAATCTGAAAAGGAAACAGTGAATCATTAAGACACCAGTCCTTTATGTAATACTGTAGAGGGGATCTCTTAAGATTACCTGAGGCCAGGCGTGAGCCAACACTGAAATCCCAAAGTAATCCCAGCACTTTGGGAGGCCGAGGTGGGAGGATTGCTTGAGTCCAGGAGTCTGAGATAAGCCTGGACAACATAGCAAGACCTTGTCTCTACAAAAAATTTAAAAATAAAAATTAGCTGAGCTGGTAGCACACGCCAGTAGTCCCTGATACTGTGGAGGCTGAGGTGGGAGGATCCCTTAAATCTGGGAGATTGAGGCTACAGTGAGCTGTGATCAGGCCACTGCACTTCACCATGGGTGACAGAGCAAGATTCCATATTAAAAAAAAAAAAAAAACTCTGAAGCCCTTAAACCATCTCTCATTACCTTGATGATTTTTTTTTAAGTCTAAATGGCACTGATGAAATCAAGGAGTTATTTTACATAATGTTGGTAGACTCAAGAAGTAGATAGTAAGAAAAAAACATTGCAAATGGCTTTTGGGAGAGAGCTATTGAGTGAAGAAGAGACTGAGTGGGAGGGGAGTAAGGAGATGTTGTATAAGGCAGTTAGGAGTAGGAATAAAGGAGTAGATTCATTTCTTCATGTTGTTTGGACCATTTAAGAAAATGCTTGCTCCCTTCCCCCCGCTTTTTTTTTAACTGATGTAGATTTTGGTAAGCAATGTATACTATTTGTTTTCCTGATGTTTAGATCTGAGCTCTTCACCTGAGGCTAAATATGATGCATTCCTTGTAACCAATATGGTTCCAATGTATCCTGCTTTCAAACGTAAGTCCAATATTCACCTAATACACCACTATTTATGAAAATAAATATTTCTAAATTTACCCCTTACCTTTTCTACCTCTGTTCATTTTAATAAGAATACTTTTCATGTGTTTAACCTTTATAATTTTTGAGGACCTTTCATGTAAACTTTCTACTGTTGATCCAAAATTTGAATCTGTGAGGAAGGTTGGCTGGTAGTTTATCCCTGGTTTATAATTAAGAAATTGATATCACAGAAAGTGACCACAGGTCATGCATGGTAGAAAGTGAACTAACTCAAGTTTGTGTTTTTCTTCTCATCTGGTTGTTATTTTTATTTCAGTGCTTCTTATTTTAATGTTAAAAAGGATCTTCACTATATTCTGAAGGCCACTTGATATTTAACAGCATCTATATTTATTTGTGAGCATTACAGTAAAAGCCAGTAGCACCTCTTCCTCTTGGGGTGATGACACATTCTGAATGTTGGCCCTGAAACCCAGCAAGAGCCAAAAAGGTCTTCTGAATCATCAGAGTGTTTATTTCAGATGATTTTAGTCCTGTACCAATTATTTTATTTCAACATTTGTAATTTCTTTGTACCTGACATAAATATTTCCTGATGCTAGTGAAGTCAAGAATTGTATAGGCACAATGAGCTCGGGCCCAAAAAGCCAAGTTCCTGGAGTGTGACCACAGGCTGTGTGATCATAGACATGTCATTAAACCTCTCATTTGTAAAATTAAGAGATATAATTGCATGACCTCTAAGGTTTATATGGATTTCTGACTTAATTATCCAATGGCGAAAGCACTGCATTTTTTGTTTCTGTTAAATATTCATCTATGTCTCCATCCATCATTCATCTATCCATCCATCCATCCATTCATCCATCCATCCATCCACCCATCCTTTTATCTATCCATGTGTTCAAAGATAGAGTAAGCATTATGAAGTAGCTTTTACCACCTTTCGGTACATTTGCAGTGAACGGAACTTACATCGTTATGGGAAAGGTAGGAAAAGGAAGCACCTCTATGTGCTTCCACTTGATGGAGGAGATTCAGGCTGTGTTACAGATCTCTCTGGGCCGAAAGGGAGTCTCAAAATAGGAATGGGTGATTGCGGAGTGTCAGCTACAGTGGCGGGCCTCCGCAGCTTAACATTGGTGAAAAGGACCACACGGTTTAGAGAAGAAAATGTTTATTTGATGTCCTAGTGAGTAAATGAAGGTTTATTCAAAGATAGAATTTATTGCTTATGAGTGAAAAATTAAAGTATGCTTTTAAAAGGTTTCTTGGTTTATTCTCAGACCCAACTGAGAAGCATTTCAGAAACTCACATAGTTACATTTATCACAATATTACACAGAATGCAGCTTCATTTAATTTCCGCAAATCAGGGTTCCCTGGATTTCTTTATTCTTTATTGATGTGTTTTCTTGACCAAATGGAAATGGTAATCAAGGCAACACACGGTACCACCCTGAGGCTGGTGTGGAAAAGGCCTTTCACAGAGAGCTTGCTGTTCTTCATGAGGGGATTGGTTTTTTCACATGCCACATTTCTGCGGGACTGGCCTTTTGACTGTTCTCATTGTTGTTTCTTTCCTTCTCTCCCTCTCCGTCTTTTCTTAATGCTTAAGTTAACATTTGAAATAACCTTTCTTACTGTCTGGCTTCTTTCTCGACTACAAATAATTATCTAAGGTATTTTGGCTCTTGTGGGCTGCTCTGTCTTTCAGAGTTTCAGAAGGCATGAAGAGCAATTGAATCACTATAAGAAGGATGGCCAGGTGCTTTTTAATAAGGGGAGGGAAGAGGGGTTAACAGCCAGAAGCTCCTGACCCCCATGTTGAAGACAGCATGGCAAATTTGATCTAATATTTCAGAACCAACCCATTGCTTGCCTGTCCTGTCTTCTGTTATTCTCTTGTTTTTCTCCGTTTCCATTCTGCCTCTCTTGTTGGCCATTATGGAAATTAGAGGCAGAGGGGACAAGGCAGTTCTCTGCAGGGGATGACAGTGAAAGTGAGAAATGAATTATAGAGGAGAAAGCAGACATGCACAGATCAGGTAATGTTTTTCAGACAAAAGAAAGAGCAAGTGCAAAAGCTTAGCCTGAAATAAGTTTGGCAAAGTTAGGGGACAGGAAGAAAGCCTTGTGCGTGATAGGGAAAGGGGTAGGAAGTAGAGTCACAGAGGTAGGCAAAGACCATGGTGGGGAGTTGGGATTTCATTCTAATTACAATGAAAAATAATCTGGAGTGTTGGATATGGGTGGGGTGTGTGTGTGTTTGTGTGTGCATGTGCAAGAGAAAGAGAAGATCTGACTTATGATATGAAAGGATCCGTCCGTCTACTATATGGGGGAGTGGGCTACAAGGTACAAGGGAAGTAAGTGTTTCACAGGGAGCCCAGGGAGTAGTCTTTTGTGGTGTGATCGTTCACTTCAGAGAGGATGTAAGTTAGACCAGGATAGAGCAGAGAAAAGATGAGAGGTGGTCAGATTTGGGATAATTGGGATGTACTTTGGTGACAGCACTGACAGGAATTGTTCACATGTGTCTATAGCAAGGAGAGAAAGCAAGGATGACTCTTAGGCTTTTGGCCCAAACACCTGGGTAAGTGCCAGAGCCATTATTATAATGGAGAAGGCGAGGGTTGGGGCAGGATTAGGAAAGAACATTAAGAATTCCGTTTGGATAATATTTTGCTTGACATGAATATTAGGTATTCTAGTGCATTAGGAGGTAGGTGGTTGGATAACATGTCTGGAGCTCCAGGAAAGGTCAGGGGTAAAGCTTAAACCTGGAAACTAGCATATTGATGAGATATGAAGGATGAGAAGAAAGAGTAAGGCCTTATTTTCACTACTCTGAAATACCTTGCTTCCTCTTTTGCACATTCTGTTCCCTCTGCCTGGCATGTTCTGCTTGGTCATGCTTCAGATCTACTACTACAGATCTACTACTTCAGATCTACCTACTTATTCATGCTTCAGATCTCAGCTTGGGAGCCTCTTCATCTGGGAATCCTTTCCTGACTTTCGGACTAGGTTAAACTCCCCTACCATTGTTTCATAGCTCTACATTGTTCCCTTTGCTGGTTTGTAAATGACACACACACTGGTAATGACATAAAATGGATTCGTCTCATGAATCACGACAGCTCTCGTCTCTTGGCTCGTGACATTTGGCTCGTAGCCTGCATCCTAGAGAGAATTTGGCCAGAGTAAGGAGTTTTCTTCATGAAGAATTGATTTTTGGAATTTTTGTCTTTGCACAGGGGTCTGGAATTATTTCCAAAGGGTATTGGTGAAGAAATATGCTTCCGAAAGAAATGGAGTTAACGTGATAAGTGGGCCAATCTTCGACTATGACTATGATGGCTTACATGACACAGAGGACAAAATAAAACAGTAAGCCTTTCATTTCTACTCTGTGTGAGTCTTAAGTCCCAAGATCTCACTCAAGAAGTTTTTCAAATATTCATGTACTAGAAAAGAGATGACACCCCTTCAATTTTTTGAATTTTTCAATTCTTTTTTTTTTTTGAGATGGTGTCTTGCTCTGTTGCCCAGGCTGGATTGCAGTGGTGTGGTCTCGGCTCACTGCAACCTCCGCCTCCTGGGTTCAAGTGATTCTCCTGCCTCAGCCTCCTGAGTAACTGGGATTACAGGCATGCGCCACCACATCCAGCTAATTTTTGCATTTTTAGCAGAGACAGGGTTTCACCATGTTGGCCAGGCTGGTCTTGAACTCCTGACCTCAAGTGATCTACCCGCCTCAGCCTCCCAAAGTTCTGGGATTACAGTCATGAACCACTGCGGCCAGTCTGAATTTTTAAATTCTTTTGATTAAATGGGCATTGGTGGTTGGAATGGAATTTTGGGTTTTGTGGTAAATAAATGTACTTTTTTGTTCTATGAAAAAAATGTATCAAATAATTTAATTTTATTTAGTCATTTCTTCCACAGCTCTTCAATGGGAAGATGACCATTCCCACTTGTCTTCATTATTTGGGTGGGACTTAAGAATCCCTTAGATTTTCTGAGTCAGTACCTCTCAGTAGGAAAGTGTGTATGGACTTGGATTGAATCTGGTTGTCTCTGTCTCTTTGGTGCTGTTGGGCATATAAAAGCCATTCTCTGTGCTCATAAGGGACCCCACAGTCTAGTGGAGAAGGCAAGATTTAGAGTGATTGGGATGTATTTTCGTTGTATAAAATTAAATAACAACACTCTGAATTTGTCAACAAATTTGTTGACAATTTGTTGACAAATTCAGAATGTTGTTATTTAATTTTATACAAGCATGAAACAATCAGAGAGCAGCCCAGAATGTAAGAGAGGGTTTAACTGTGATTTAGAGATAATTACAGAATAAATTGCTATTTTATAAATACAGATAAATAAGTTAGACATTATCTTACTGCTTTTCCAGTCATTCTGAAGAGAAATTTTGTATAAATTGCACATTTATTTTATTGCTGATCATTATTAGCCAAAATTAGTAGTTCAATCATAATTTTAATACTTGAAAACTGAATAAAATTAAGATAATAGAAAACCAGGCAAGGAATTATGAATTTCTGTACTGATCTGTACTGGAAAATATTTTTTATACCTCTAGGTCCATCATTAGCACTCAGTCCTTAGTACTTCCTTTGGTAAATGAGTTCCTTGTATCAAGTTCTGCATTTCATTGTAGCTTGAAAGGGTCATTATTCTCCTAGCTCTAATGTCTCTTGCCTGTGGTCCATTTTATACAACTCTAGGAAAGTTATCTTCCTGAAACATGGATCTAATAATTAATGACACTCCCTAGCACAAAGCATTACTACCACATCCCGGCACTCAGAACCCACCATAATTTGGCTTTTATTGACTCTTCCAGCCTTTCATTTCTACCGCATTGGTCTATTCACCATTACCTGTCTCCAATTCTTAGATCAAGCCATTTTCTTTGCCTAGAATATCTTTCTTACTCTGCCGGGTTGAGGAGTGAGGGGATTTCAGGCAAAGAAAACATTATCTTCAAAGACATAGAAGTGGGCTAGTGCTTAGAAGTGAAAAATGATTCAATTGAATGGGGATTAATTTTAGTGATTCAGGCAATATTCATTGGTCACCATTTAAAAAAGGAAGCTTCAACATCAGCTCATCAACTGTGACTCCGTTTTACCTTCCTGTTTCAGGTACGTGGAAGGCAGTTCCATTCCTGTTCCAACTCACTACTACAGCATCATCACCAGCTGTCTGGATTTCACTCAGCCTGCCGACAAGTGTGATGGCCCTCTCTCCGTGTCCTCCTTCATCCTGCCTCACCGGCCTGACAACGAGGAGAGCTGCAATGTGAGTTTACAGAGAGAGTCCTTTAGGATTTGCTTCCATAGTTCACCTTCGTTTCTTACTTTGTATTTCCATCATTGAACTAGAACATACTTATTATAAAGCATTCACCCTAAACAGAAAAAGAAAGGAACCAAACAGAATTTTGCTTAACACATAGGAACTTTGCCTTCTAATGGCTTTTTATTTTTCAATGTATGTGTGCATTTAACATAATTCTATCAATGTGTAAGATTTTGAGAAATAGAAATAAGTGTCCAAATGTTTTTCATTTTACAAAAGAAAGTGGAGAATGACAACATTTTATAAAAAAAAAGTCAAAACTAGCAAAATTTTGATAATTGTTGAAACTTGGTAAGAGGTCATGAAACTTTATTATATTACTTCACTTTTCTGGATGTTTGAAAATTTGCATATTGAATTTTTTTTTTTTTTTTTTTTAAGCTCTGTCACCCAGGCTGGAGTGCAATGATTCAATCTTAGCTCACTGCAACCTTCACCTCCTGGGTTCAAGTGATTCTCCTGCCTCAGCCTCCTAAGTAGCTGGGATTATAGGCAGGCACCACCATGCCCAGCTAATTTTTGTATTTTTAGTAGAGACGGGGTTTCACCATGTTGGCCAGGCTGGTCTCAAACTCATGACCTCAGGTGATCCACCCACCTTGGCTTCCCAAAGTGCTGGGATTACAGGCATGAGCCACTGTGCCTGGCCCATAATGAAAACTTTTTAATACATACACACACACACACACACACACACACACACAGCAAGAGCAAGCAAGAAAGAAATCTATACCTTACCAATCAGGTTTGCTACTAGTTATGATGGAGGTGTAATAGTCATGCTTTTCTCAGATAGCACAGATGACTCCTGATTCACTCATCCTATGGGGAGACAGCTGGGATGCAGGATGGCATCATGAAAACACTAGGGAGGAAGACGGGAGCCATGCTATATGCTTCTGGCTCAGTACTAACTTGGCACTCAGGGACAAATAGAAAAATCTTCAGGTCCTTTTAATCTGATGGAAAGTCTGTGCTCAAAGGTTGATTTTAGAAGTAATAGTCTGTGCTTTTATTTCACTTGATAGAAGGAGTAGAGATGTAATCTACAGAAGATAATCTTTAGTCAACAAGTACTACTCAAATTCCTAAGTTGTATAAGGTAGTCTAGGAGAAACAAGAGTGTTAGACATAGTCACTATTCCTAGGCAGCCCACAGAGTGGGTCAACAAATAAAACACATATGGAAATTGCAACACTGAAAGGTAAGGAGCCATAAGCTTCAATAGAGATGATCAGCTTTGTTGGCAAGATAGTTTTTGATCTGTGACTTCAATTATGGGTGAAGATTGAGGCTATGAATGTAGAAGAAGATTAGAAAGTTTAAATATATCCCAGAAAGTGAATTAAGTTTTGCCTGAATATTAGAAATGAGGGCAAATAGTGGGAGAAAAGATTTTAAAAGTTGATTGGATTCAAATTTTAAAAAAGTAGTAGTAGTAATAGTAATAACAGCAGTCATGATAGTAAGAGCAGTAGTAGTAGTTATTATCATTTATTGATTACATGTTGTGATCCAATTCTGTGCAGGTCCTCTCTATATATTCTTTCTAGTCATATAATCATATAATCACAGTATGAGGCAAGTATGTATATATATGATCTCTCCCCTGCCTTTTTGTTAAATGTTGAGAAATTTATAGCTACTAAGGGGAAAGTATGTTTGGTTACTTGGTTAGTCAGCAGAAGAGCAGAGCTTTAGATTTAAGACCTCTGACTCCAAGAGCCCATCCTCTTTCCAATTTATCAGACTTCCAAGGTAGAACCTTGGGACTTTAGGAATTTTTTCTTACTATTCAGGCATTAGGTACCCAAGGAAAATGTTTAGTTGGAAGAGCAACATTTTAGGCTCTGCTTTAGGAAGATAAATTTGAAATGGAGGAGGCCAAACATGGTGCTCAAAGGGCTTTGGCAAAATTCACGGGAGTGAGGCAAGAGAGAACTTGAACTGGGATTGTGATCTTGGAGATCTAAAAGGAAGGATGGAAGACAACAATATTGTACTTGAAGGATCCATAGGGTTTTATAAATGATGGAATGGGTGGTAGAGAAATGTAGAAACTGCAAGTGAGAGACAAGCTGTTATCAACTTACTGGCTTGACCCTCTCAATTTTGGTTGTTTACAACCACAAGAGCCCCAGGTGGATGTAGTGCCTCCGTATAACATGATCTACATTCTCTGAGCTTCAATGTTATTAGAAACTTGTGGGGAGGTGAAATTCTTGCAAAACATTAGACAGTTGTATTATGGGGTAAAAATAAAAATTGCCATACAGTTCTGAGATGAAAAGACTACAAAGGTATTTCACATGTATAGTAGGTCATTTAAGGTGTACCTAGATTCCTGGGGAATACATATTCAAGTTCGGTCATTAGAGGAATTTGGTGATGGGGAGTTTTAAAAAATACTGCTCTAAACTCAGTGCCAAGGATGTTCTATAATTGATCTAAATTTTATGCCTGAAAAATGAAATCCACTGAAGTCCTCACAGGTTTTCCTCTCCCTACTGGTTCCTGACTCTGCACAGAGTCTGAAGGCATTTCTTATAGAGTTCACAGCCAGCATGCTTCTCGCTGAAGGGTCACCTGTTCATGTAGAAACTGTCCTTGCTGTGAATTTTACCTGAAGACTGCTGGGACTTGAATTCAGAAACCTGGGGAGAAAGTCAGGGAGAAAAGACAGGTGAAGAATAAATGTCCAGAATGAGGAAGACAGTAAGCAAGTTCATGGATTGTGCTTTTGTGTGCATTAATATTCTAAGCGATCTATTTTTAAAGTCTTTCCTATCCTCCCTACTTTGGCATTCATGTACTTTTATTCGAATTGTCTTATTTTTGCATCTTGCAGCACAGTCTTCATCAGCGAATGCTTCTGTGGATGGCCAGCTAATATCAAGGCAGAAGATACTTTCCTCACGTGCCACATAGCTAGTATTTCCTAGTGATGAATTATAGAACAGATTTCAGGGTGTGAGAACCGGAAGAGACTGCCTCTCCAGCGAAATTGGCAAATCACTTCCCAAGGAAAGAAATAGCAAAAGACAGATGTTTTTGCAGAATTCTTATAATCCCAGCTAGCCATCATTTAAATTAGGAAAAACCTTTTCACCCCTGTCCACACATTCAAATGACTGCGTTTACAAAGAAAAATTGGACTGACTGACCATTGAAAAATCAAACAAATGAGCTGAATATGAAAATTCTCTCAAAATACAGGCTCATGCTTGCCCTGCTTACTCTGAGGGGGTCCTGACCCATCTGGAGACCTCCTACTTCGTTAATTATAGGGTCACACTGAGGACTGGTCAGTACCATTGTGGGTAGAGTTATATTTAGGTCTTTCCTTTCCTGTGAATCGCAGAGATCTTGGTTAGGTTGGGTTAGGAGGGTGGGACATGAAGGTTAAAATTCTTACCTCCCCAGCCTGCAAAGCAATTTCTTCCCCTTTCTTCATTTCGCCTGAGATGGCCAGGCATCAGCTTCCTGAACCAACACCCTCCCGGAACATATTTAGCACTGGCACAAGCTGCTGCAGTTCCCTGTCCAGGTCTGTGTGGGTTGGAGCTTTCCGAGAAAGCCCATTGCAGGTTCTTGGGCTTTGGTGGATCATTCATTGAGACCACTAGTGGTAAAGAGTTGGATGAGGGCATGTCTGAATATTCCCAGACCTGGGACATGCAGCCACCCTTCAACTTGTAGAAGGGCTCTTGGAAGCCATTGCAATTCCAGAGGCATTTGTGAATGGAATTACTTGCAAAGGCCCTCCCGCTCAATGTCTGCTAATGAAAGTAGACACTGCTCCATATTCACAGGGCTCTCAGATCTCACTCTTTCCCTTAACTTCCCACAATAATGAAAGAAGCTATTTTTGAGATGCAAAGAACTGCTTCCCCTGAATTACCTTTTAGTTTCAAGTTAGACATGAAATAAGTTGTTTGATGTAGGACGTCTGAATGTCTTTCATCTGAAACTTGTGTCAGTGGGGCAGTTTTTGGCAAGCAGCTAGGACAGAGATTCACTTCCTTTCTTCCACGTTTCCTTGCTTTACCTTTCTCCCCCCCTTCTTCCTTCCTCTCCTCTCTACCTCCCAGGGAGCTGCAGAAGTAAGCATTATTATCCTTGTGAACCAAGGAAGAAACTGAGGTCTCAAGAAGTCAAGTAGCTTGACCAAGGTCTCATAGCCAAAAAATAGTACAGCCTCATTTCCAAGTCTGGCCTCTTGGGCCCCAAAGTGCCAGATGTATCAGCTGAGCGGCTTCGAGTTGACCTCATTTTTCAAATAGCAATTTATGCATTCTAGTAGATGATGTAGTTGATACAGCAGTTTCTTTTGAAAAACTAGGAATACACACACATAATTTTGTGCATTAGGCTTAAGTTCTTCACTTTCCTTGGGAAGCAGAAGCGTATTCCAAATTACTTGTACTCTGTGCTCAATATTGCAATTTGACAGCTTGGAAAAGAAACAAATTACGGAATTCTCTAGGGCCTTTGGTTTTCCTAATTTTGATTTATGTTCTGAGAACCTATTGAGTCAAATGCCCTCTGACACCACATGTCTCGTTTATTTGGTACAGTTAATTGCTGTTGAAAATGTTTGCAGCCAAGGGCAGGTATTTGTGGCACGTTACCAATAGGAATGCGGTAGAGTGGCAGGGAGGCCAGAAAGGATCAACATGCATTGGCTCTGTGTGCAAGAGTGCACAGAGGTCATTTGTGGACTTGGAGTAAACTGACCATTTGGGGAAACTCCTCTGGAAAATTCTGATTCTGATTTCATTCTGTTTCCATTGCAGAGCTCAGAGGATGAGTCGAAATGGGTAGAAGAACTCATGAAGATGCACACAGCTCGGGTGCGTGACATTGAACATCTCACCAGCCTGGACTTCTTCCGAAAGACCAGCCGCAGCTACCCAGAAATCCTGACACTCAAGACATACCTGCATACGTATGAGAGTGAGATTTAACTTTCTGAGCAGCTGCAGTACAGTCTTATCAACTGGTTGTATATTTTTATATTGTTTTTGTATTTATTAATTTGAAACCAGGACATTAAAAATGTTAGTATTTTAATCCTGTACCAAATCTGACATATTATGCCTGAATGACTCCACTGTTTCTCTCTAATGCTTGATTTAGGTAGCCTTGTGTTCTGAGTAGAGCTTGTAAGAAATACTGCAGCTTGAGTTTTTAGTGGAAGCTTCCAAAGGGTGCTGCAGATTTGATATTTGCATTGAGGAAATAGTAATTTTCCAATGCACAGTTGCCACATTTAGTCCTGTACTGTATGGAAACACTGATTTTGTAAAGTTGCCTTCATTTGCTGTTAACTGTTAACTATGACAGATATATTTAAGCCTTATAAACCAATCTTAAACATAATAAATCACACATTCAGTTTTTTCTGGTTTTATTTGGCTTTTATTTCACTTATAAATTAGGGGGTTTGCATCATTCTCAGCAAACTATCGCAAGAACAGAAAACCAGACATCGCATGTTCTCACTCATAGGTGGAAATTGAACAATGAGATCACTTGGACACAGGAAGGGGAACATCACACACCGCGGCCTATTATGGGGAGCGGGGAGGCGGGAGGGATAGCATTAGGAGATAGACCTAATGTAAATGACGAGTTAATGGGTGCAGCACACCAACATGGCACATGTATACATATGTAACAAACCTGCACGTTTTGCACATGTACCCTAGAACTTAAAGTATAATAATAATAATAACAAAAAAAGAAACAGAAAAAAAATAAAATAAAATACAAGTTAAAAAGGAAAAAAATAAATAAATTAAAGGGTTTGTTTCAGGTGTATTCATGTGTGTAAGGAACACATTTCTTGTAGTAGGCCCTTTTCCTAGTTGCTTATATGACATTTAACCACAGTGGCCTGGATAAGATGGTTTAGGTACGTATCTATAGGAAATCAGAAGGGCAGAGGGAAAGAGGAATTAGAAGCAATTCTGAATACAGTCTCTCAATGTATATCTTTTAAAAGTATTTTGAAGTTTGGAAACATGTTTTGAAGTTTTGACCAAGTTGGTCCAAAACTGTAAGTATTAGATTCAACTTAAACTGCATTGAACATATATTCTGTATAAGGTATTGACCTAAGCGCCCTGGAGGATATAAAGAGAAATAAGACAGTGGGATGAGATACGGATATAAACATGTAATTAGCCAATCCAGGTAGAGAACAACAAATGCCAAGTAAAAAGTATTAGTAACAACACAATAGGACAGAAAGGTCTGAATAGTAATATGTGGGGGTAATTTTAGATGGACATAGTTATGGTTTTAAATACTAATGACGCACGGAGTGAAGAAGTCATTCAAAAATTTTCAGTCCTTCTAATTGTGTCATAGAGAAAGACTCAGAATAGTGTTATCATATCTCTAACAGTTGTTAATCTCCCTTAAAAAAAGAAAACAAGGTCGAGTGTGGTGGCTCACACCTGTAATTCCAGCAATTTGGGAGGCTGAGGCAAGCAGATCACTTGAGGTCAGGAATTCAAGGCCAGCCTGGCCAACCTGGTGATACTCCGTCTCTACTAAAAATAATAATAATAATAAATAATAATAATAATTAATAATAATAATAATAAATCCCTGCATGGTGGCACATGCCTATAATCCCAGCTACTTGGGAAGGTGAGGCAGGGGAGTAGCTTGAACCTGGGAGGCAGAGGTTGTAGTGAGCCGAGATTGCACCATTGCACTCCAGCCTGGGTGAAAGAGTGAGACTCTGTCTCAAAAAAAGAAAAAAAAAAATCAGAAGAAAATAGCCTATTGTTTTATTTATTTTTAATTGTTCCCTCTTATAGTCAGTGCAGTGGGTTTTAATTTCTATAAATCTTCCTTTAAAAATACATTAAGAAGAAAGACATATGTCAAACAAAAATAATTTACATCAAAAGTAGCACAGTAAATTTGATGGTATTGGGGATATGTGAAAAATTGAGAAGGCGGGAAGGGAAAAACTGATGTCCTGGAAACAGAGCTGTAGGACTACACTGGAAGAAGTGATCATGGTGATACCAATGTGGCTGTATTTATAGAGCACTTGTTATGGTCCAGGCATGCCTCTGGCACTTCCTATGGTTTGTCTTTGAATGCTGAAAAAATGGGAAGCTCAGAGAAGATTTCATGGAAAGAAGAAGAATGAAGGTATGAATGAGGAAGGATGCTGGAACTGGGCTTTGGAGTTTGGGGTAGGGTGAAAGGGTGGTAGAAATGAATTAGAATATGATTCATTATTCATTTAATATTTAACAATAACTTACTGAGCATCTACTATATGCCAGTACCTATACAGGTTGAGCGTCCCAAAACCGAGAATCTGATATCTGAAATGTTCCCAAATCTGAAATTTTTCGAGCACCAACACAATGCTCAAAGGAAATGCTTGTTTGGACATTGTGGGTTTCAGATTTTTGGATTTGGGATGCTCAACCTAGGCATAATGCAAATATTCCAAAATTTGAAAAATCATAAATCCAAAACACCTCCTAATCCAAGCATTTCAGGTAGACAGTAGACAAAGGATACTTTCCATTGAGGATAAAACAGTGAATAAATAAACACAGTTTCTGGCCTTATAGAACTTGCACTTTAATGAAAGAGACCCTTTTAAACATCTCCAAAGCTTGGTTATATGTGCTGTGAAAGAATTAAACAGGTGGAGGAGAGTGACAAGAAGGTGGAAAAGGAATGGCTTCATAGGTGACTTAATGGCTTCATAGGTGACTTTCTAGCCAAAACCTAGGAGATGAGAAGAGCTGGCCTTGAGAAAAAGAGGGACAAAAAGGAAGAGCATGGTCAAGGACGGTGGTCAGGAAAGATCTTGGGATGTGTGAGAATCTCAAAGAAAACACATGTGCCTGAATGAAAACGGATGTGCCTGAATACAGTGGTGAGGTGGGTTGGGATCAGGTCAGGTCTCATTGAGGCCCAGTAAGCTCCACTGAGGCGTTTTGATTCCATTCTAATTCTAAATGCAATGAGATATAATGGAAAAGTCTAGGACAGAAGTGTTACAGGATCTGCTTTAAGGTCGCACTCAGTACATGAACCCCATGTATTAGGTTCGTGCACAAATTAATTGCCATTTTTGCCATTGAAAGTGATGGCAAAGACAGCAATTAATTTTGCACCAACCTAATAATAATCACATGCTATGCTCTAGATATAATGCCACACAAAAGTACATCTGATAAGAGAAGGTCCACTTACTAGGTGCTGTAATTGTCTTCCAACAGTAGCATTACAAGAGAGAAGGGTTAATTTTGATTAAAAACAAAAATTATCATGAACTGTTTGTTAAGCTAGATTCCTCTGTCACCTCAGGTTGAACTCTTCTCCAAATAGGTTATACCTGAGGCTGCTGGGGAAACCGGTTGCAAATTTAGTTGAGTACTGCTGCTCTATTTTCATCTTTAGGCTAAGTCTTTGTGTCTTAAAAATAAACTCCAGACCCGGAGAGGACATCAACCACTGTATATTTTCAGGTGAGTGGCTTTGCTGATAAACACGTCATTAATTGTGGGGTTATTTATGAAAATCCCTGAATGGACAGGGACTCTGTTAAAATGAGGGCTAGAAGGCTATTTTAAGCTCTTTTTTTTTTTTTTTTTTTTTTAAATATTGAGACTTTGGTCCATTCATGCTTTCATTGAGCAAGTTGCAAACCACTCGCCAGCACGGTGGTCCTGTTCCAGTGGTTTACCCCATTACAGTGAGTTCCTTTTACAGAGGCAGTTTCTGAATCCATCCACAAAGTTTCCCAAGGGTGAAAACATTCTGGGTTGTTTATAAGAGGGCTGATTTTTTTTTTTTTTAAATAATTATTTGAACAAAAGCAGTGTTTCTTGCCAACTGGGTTTGCATAACTCTGCCCAAGAGCCACAGCCCCAAAGCTTCCTGTGCCCATTATTCCTTGTGGTGATTGGAAAGAGGGTGGCTGCAGATGAGTCCAGATGATTCCTCTTACTTCAGCTCACCCTCACTATCCCTCTGCTGAGTCCGGACCAGGCCGCCTTGTGGGTGGGAAGTGTTAAAGGCAATGGGAATTACCCCAAGGCTTTGAGGAGAGGGATGGGATGGGACAATGAAGAACAAGACTGACACGTTCAAGTCTGTAGGCTGGGGCGAAGAGCACACTGCTGGAGGTCCAGCCTAGAGTGGAAGTGGCTCCTGTTTGGGCTGCATTTCTAGGAAGTACATGCCCTCAACCCCTCTTGGCAGGGGTGTCCAGTTGTGGCTGGAAGGTAGAAGTGAAAAAGATGAGCCCCGGCTGCTGCTTTTTTTTTTTTTTTTTTTTTTTTTGAGAGAATCTCGCTCTGTCGCCCAGGCTGGAGTGCAGTGGCATGATTTCCTCTCACGGCAACCTCCACCTCCCAGGTTCAAGCGTTTCTCCTGCCTCAGCCTCCCGAGTAGCTGGGATTACAGGCGCCCCCCACCTCGCCCGGCTAATTTTTTGTGTTTTTAGTAGAGTCGGGGTTTCACCGTATTAGCCAGGATGGTTTCTATCTCCTGACCTCATGATCTGCCGGCCTCGGCCTCCCAAAGTGCTGGGATTACAGGCGTGAGGCACTGCGCCCGACTGGTGCTGCTGCTGCTGCTGCTTCTTTTTTTTTTTTTTTTTTTTTAAACTTTATTGAAGAAAAACTGACAGAAATAGACTACACATACTTAAAGTATACAATCTGATACATTTTGACATCTATATACACCCATGAAACAATCAGTACAATTGAGATAGTGAACACATCCACGGCACCTAAAAGTACCTTCTGTCCCTGAATAAACTCCTTCTCATACCCACCACATACCATCCGCCTCCCCCAATTCCCAAGCCCTGATATGCTTTCTGTCACTACAGATTAGTCAGTATTTTATAGAGTTTTACTCTAATGGAATACTATAGTATACACTTCTTGTTGGACTTCTTTCACTTAGCATAATTCTTCTGAGACTTATTGAAATTGTGGCATTTATCAGTAGTTAATCTCTTTTAAATTGCTAAGTAGTATTCCGTTGTATGTATATACCAATGTTTGTTTATTCATCTTTTCTTTTTTTTTCTTTTTTTGAGAAGGAGTCTGGCTCTGTCCCCCAGTCTGGAGTGCAGTGGTCGGATCTCGGCTCACTGCAAGCTCCGCCTCCCGGGTTCACGCCATTCTCCTGCCTCAGCCTCCCGAGTAGCTGGGACTACAGGCGCCTGCCACCTCACCCGGCTAATTTTTTGTATTTTTAGTAGAGACGGGTTTTCACCATGTTAGCCAGGATGGTCTCGATCTCCTGACCTCGTGATCCACCTGCTTTGGCCTCCCAAAGTGCTGGGATTACAGGTGTGAGCCACCGCACGGGGCCTGTTTATTCATCTTTTGATGGACATCCATTCATCTGTGGATGGGCAGTTATTTCCATCTGTTGATAGACAGTTTTTAACTGTTATAAACAAAACTAGGAACATGTGTGTTCAAGTCTTTGTTTGGACATATGCTTTCATTTCTCTTTGGTAAATACCTTGGTATGGATGGCTTGATCATATGGTAGGTAGGTATATATTTAGCTTTTTGAATAATTTCCAATGTGTTTTCCAAAGTAGTGGCTGTATTTTACATTCCCAAGAGCAGTATATCAGAGTTCCACTTGCTTCACAACATTGTCAACTTTTAGAATGGTAACCTTAATTGTAGCTATTCTGATAGGTAAAGTAGTGGTACCTCACTGTGGTTTTTATTTGCATTTTCCTAATGACTATTGATGTTAAGCGTCTTTTCATGTGATGGTTTTCCACCCATATATTTTATTTAGTAAGTATCTGTCCAAATATTTTGCTCGCTTAAAAAAATTGAGTCATTTCCTTGTGATGAAGTCTTAAAAAGTCTTTACACATTCTAGATTCAAGTCCCTGAAAAATATGTGGCAAAGATTTTCTCCCAGTCTGAGACTTGTGTTTTCGTTCTCTGCAGTGTCTTTTGATGATTAGAGTTTTAACCAATTTTGATGAAGGCCAATTTACCAATTTGTTCTTTTATAGATTATACATTTAGTGTAGTGTCTAAGAAATCTGCCTAACTTGGGGTCATAAAATTTTTCTCCTTTGTTTTATTCTAGATGCTTTAAACTTTCAGGTTTTACCTTTAGGTTTATTATTCATTTTGTGTTCATTTTGTGTGTGGATGAAGGCATGCATACAAACTCTCTTTTTTGCATATGAATATCCATTTTTTCAGCACCCTTTTTAAAAAAGGCTATATTTTTCCATGTGTGTTTTTTTTTAACCTGTCATAAATCAGTTGTGCAAGTAGGTGTGGATTATTTCTAGGCTCTTTATTCTGTTTCATTGATCTATTTGTCTTATTTTATACCAACATCACACTGTTTTAATTACTATAACTTTATAAACATTTCAAAAGTCAGGTAATGTTAGCTCTTCAACTTTGTTCTTTTTTGGTAATTCTCTCTATTGTAGATGCTTTGCATTTCCATATGAAGTTTAGAATCAGCTAGTTAATTTTAGAAAAGTGCCTACTGGGATTTTGATTGGAATTTTGTTAAATCTGCATATTGATTTAGAATTGACATTTTAAGTAATATTGATCCTCTTTACCTGTGAATAAAGCATATTTTTCACTTTGTGAGGTCAGCTTTTGTATGCCTGAAATTTTTTATTTCACTTATAACCTTTAAATTTATTTCTAGTGGATAAATAATTTTCAGTTGACAATTATTTCTTTCAGTGCTTCAAATATATTGCTCCATTGTCTTCCAGCATGTGTTATTTTGGATGGGAAGTCTGTCATTCTTTTAAACTTTTTATTTATTTATTTATTTTTGTAGAGATGGAGTGTTGTTTTGTTGCTCAGGCTGATTTTGAACTGCCCTCAAGTGATCCTCCTGCGTCAGCCTCCCACGGGGCTGGGATTAACAGGTGTGAGGCACTGCACCTGGCTGAAATCTGTCATTCTTTGTTTTTTTCTTCTGGCTGCTTCTTAGATTTTCTTTTTGTCACTGGTTTTAAGAAATTTGATTATGATGTGCTGTAATTTATTTTTCTTCATGTTTCTTGTGCTTGAGATCTGTGAGTTCATAGTTTACATCAAAGTTAGACAATTGATGGCAATTATTTCTTCAGATACTGTTTTGTATGACTTCAGGGATGCAAACTATGCATATATTTGGTTTATTGAATTTTTTTCACTGCTCATTTATTTTCATACTTTTTTATGAATTTCATTTCAGATACTTTCTATGGCCATGTCTTTAAGTTCACCAATTTTTCCTCCTGCAAACTCTAATATGCTGTTAATTGCACCTACTATATTTTTCATCTCAGATCTTAGAGTTTATCTCTATAAATATTGAATTTGAATCTTTTAAAAATATCTTCCATGTTTTTACTTAACATGTTCTATCTCTTCTATAGCTTTCTAAACATATGGAATATAACTGTAATACATGTTTTAATGTCCTAGTCTATGAACTCTACTCATCTATGCCATCTCTCGGTCAGTTTCAATTGATTGTTTTGTTTTTTTTTTTTCTTTATTATAGATTCTATTTTTCTGCTTGTCTGTATGCCTGGTAACTTTTTAATTGTATGTCATGCACCGTAAATTTTACCTGTTTGGGTGCTTGATATTTTTGCATACCTTTGAATATTCCTAAGCTTTCCTCTGTAATGCAGTTACATTTTTTGGGAAAAGTTTCTTGAAAAATATTTCTCAGAAAAAGGAACATGTTTGCTTTTAAACTTTGTTAGTTATGACAGGAGCTGTGCGAGGTGAGACCAGCACTGTGTTTAGTCCATTTCATCCCTACTACTGAGGCAAGACCTTCCTTAGTATTCCAAATGATGACCTTACCCTATGAAAGTTTGTACTGTGGCTATTGGGAACAGGCAGAATTCCAATGTTTGTGTGAACTCTGGGCACTGTCCCTCTAATTCTTTCAGGTGATTCTTTCCCTGGCTTTGGGTAGCTTCCTCACAGAGAGCCTCAGTGCTGATCTGTGCCCAGCTAAACAGTTGAGGGAGACCCTCTGCAGCATTCTAAAGTTCTCTTTGTGCAATTCTTTCATCTGGCATTCTGCCCAATGAAATCCAACTGTCTTGACATCTCTGGACTCCCAGCTTTGTCTCCTCAATTACAGAAGATGGTTGGGCTCCACCTGGGCTCTCCCTGCTTTGTGGCTTGGCCCAGTTTTGGACAATCATAGGGCTTTCTCATTTGTTTTCCATTTCTCAATAATCCCTGTCTTTTGTTGCCTTATGGCCAATGTCTTGAGTGTTGTTTCAGGTGGGAGGGCAGCTTTGGGCCCTCTTAGTCCATCTTGATCAGAAATGGAAGTGTTATTCTTGATCTTTGAAGGCAAGAATTTACTCACCTTTGTGTTCTCTACTTCCCCAAGCACTAAAACTTGAACATAGTAGGCAATGCGTACAGTTTTTTGCTAAATTGAATGTATTTAACATTTAATCTAACGTTTAATTTAACGAGTAAGACTGAGATAGGCACTGTGAATATAAAAGCACATTTAAAATGGCTTTTAATTTTCAAAACCTTACAGTATAGTGGGTCGTGAGTATATGTTAAAATCTATTTACACTGCAAAAAAACACTAAATGAGAACAGAAAGAATGACTCTACCTCAATGTGGAAATTAATGTTTATTAAGCAGCTACTATATGCCACACTCTGAGCCAGTGACCTTACATATGCTATCTTTCATTACTCACAATAATCCTAAAGTTCATGTTAAACTCCTTATTTTATAGACGAGAAAAATTAGGATCATTGATGCAAAATTATAGTTCAGAGTTACATAAGAGCAAAAAGGCAGCATTTGAATCTTTCTCTGACTCCAGGTCCCATGCTATTACTATGAGCCAAGCTGTCTTCCAAGGAGGAAGGTAGTAATAAATCAGAAAAGCCACTGAGAAGTGATGGTGTGGAAGCCAGAAAGGTATTTGAGAAACTAGAAAATGCCTTTTATGAAGAAAATTAAAGAAGTCAGTTCTAGCTAATACTTGGAAAAGTTGGAGTTTTGAGAGATTAAAACATGCTCAGGAAATGGAATTAGCTTCCTGTAGCATGCTAATGCTGGGTTTGGAATCGGGGTGTTGGGGCCAAAAGTTAGATTGGTGAGGCCAAGTTCAAATAACAAAGAAACTCGCTGAAAGCATCTAAGCTTCATTCTAATGGCACTCGATTACCACTCAATATTTTAATGTGGGAGACTGATACGATCAAAGTTGTGACTTAGAAAGCTCTAGTTGTCTTCAACACAGAGCATAATTTGGGTAGTCAGCCAGTAAAGAGTCTTACTGTCACTGGGTGCAAGGACGAAGGCCCAAACAATGTCAGCAGCCTTGGGGATGGAAAGGAAGGAAAAAATGGACAGATAAATAGAAGACTCAATGACAGAAAGAAGGAGGGATAAGGATAATTCAGAGGCCTTTAATTTGGACAGCTGGGGAGATGATGGGGCCACTAACCAATAACTCTGGAAACAGGAACAGGTGGGGGGATGACAGAGTAACAAGGAAACAATAAATTCAGTTTTGGAAGGGCCGAAATTGCAGTATAAACAAGACATCCTGGTGGAGATGACCAAGAGGAAGGTGAAGAAGGAGACTCAAGCTGAGGAGAAATTTGTGTACCCGCTATGTGGTGTCAGTTAATATAATATGTGGGGATAACATTATTCTTGGAAAGTGTATTGAGTGAAAAAACTCAGACTAGAGAAAGAGCGTCAGCATTTCAGGGCAGAAACAAAGAAACACGCCATATTAGGCAGCAGTTAAAAGCTAAAGGTTTGCAGTTGTATTGCCTTGGACAAGTTAAACTCTTAAGTATAAATTTTCTCATCTATAAAGTAGTTATGATAAAACTCAGTTCTTAAAGTTACCATAAGAATCATGCAAGGAGACCTCACTGAAACATAAGTTGGTAAATTTTTTTATGCATTTTAATCTCCACTTCCCACTGAAGAAGGAGTACCCTTTTAGAGTGTTTTCTTGGTTTGAGTTTTTTTTTTTTTTTTTTTTTTTTTTTTTGCAGAGGAGAGGTGGTACAGAAGCAATCTGAAATTCATGGATTTCCTGTCTTTTGTGAGAGGCTACACTAAGTGAAGAGGTGAAAAGAAATCGTGTTTAGAATGCCATGAAAGAAGGGGGTGCTTTCTCTGGATTCTGAAGTGGAGAGAAATCTGTGCATCTGAGCAGGCGGTTCATTCCAGGATGTGCTGTGTGATTTTCTAAGGGAGATAGAACCCTAGGTGCTGGGGGTCCTGGTCATGGTGTGCAAACAGAAGGCAGGCAAGCCTCCACAAGCACAGTGAAGACGTGCATGCCTCATGCATTTCTTCCATCATTTTCCATTTACCAGATTCTGGTATGACCCTGGGGAGAATGTAGGAACTACAATAAAGACTGAATCAGGGTGGGGCACAGTGGCTCATGCCTGTAATCCCAGCACTTTGGGAGGTCGAGGCAGGTGAATCACTTGAGGCCAGGAGTTTGAGACTACCCTGGCCAACATGGTGAAACCCTGTGTCTACTAAAAATACAAAAATTAACTGGGCGTGGTGGTGGGCGCCTGTAATCCCAGCTATTTGGGAGGCTAGGGCATGAGAATCGCTTGAACCCGGTAGGCGGAGGTTGCAGTGAGCCAAGATCCACGCCCTGCACTCCAGCCTGGGCGACAGAGTGACACTCAGTCTCAAAAAAAAAAAAACAAAAAAAAAACACGGAAAGAAAAGACAAGACTGGGCCTGGTGCGGTGGCTCATGCCTGCAATCCTCCCCACTTTGGGAGGCCAAGGGAGGAAGATTGCCTGAGCTCAGGAGTTCGAGACCAGCCTCAGAAACATGATGAAACCCCATCTCTACTGAAACACAAAAAATTAGCCGGCCGTAGTGGCGTGCACCTGTAATCCCAGCTACTCGGGAGGCTGAGGAGGGAGAATCGCTTGAACCCCGGAGTGGAGATCATGCCACTGCACTCCAGCCTGGGCAATAGAGCGAAACTCCATCTCCAAAAAAAAAGAATCAGAACATCGCATTAAGCCAGGCAGGCTGGACATTTAGATTCCTATTTTAAGGAAAAGTTTTTATTTCTTGTGACTTGAAGTATATGCCAGCTACATTTGGAAAATGCTTAGCACCATGCTTGCTACATGTCAGGTGTTCAATGAATATTAGCTAAATAAAATCAATCCAGAAACAAAAACAAAAACAAAAGAATGGAAGGAGCAACCTGAGAGGTAGGGAGAGAACCAGGAAATAGTGGGTATTGGGAAATCCAAGGATAGAGACACTTTCAAAATGGAGGCAGTGGTCAATGACATCAAATGCCAGAAAGAAGTCAGACGGGAATTTGAAAATATTCTTTGAATTTTGCAAGAAAGTGGTCACCAGTGACCTTCTTGGCAGCACATTCAATGAGGTGGTCTGGAAAACAGTGAAACTGCACTGGGGTGAAGAGGGAATTAGAGAACACACTGGAAGTAGCCAGGAGAGGCTGCCCTTTGAAGAAACTGAAGAAGGAAATAAGGGAAATAGGTAATAACTGAAGGAAGGATGTAGAACTGAAGGAGGATTTTATTTAGGATGGAAAAAAACTTTATAGGCTGTTGAAAAGAAAATTGGAAGATCCAAGAAAGGAACTAATGGGTAAAGCAACTGAGTTATAAATGAATTTAAAATTGAAAGCAACTGATGGATAAAGAATCAGGTGTAATAATTTGCCTTCAAATAGAGAAACTAATATAATTACCTCATGGGGTAGGTGTTATAATAGAACATGTGATGTACCTTAAACTGCAGGCTGGATGCAGACCACAAATTGCTTTGTTGCACCCACATAATATTTTTAAAATTGAATTAGATGCCCACATTTAACAGTCAATGAATTTCACAGATTTTTTTTTCTACCTTTTTAAAAATGTTAAAAGGTTTTTTTAAACTTCATCATTCTTTGTAGGCTATTGCTCTCGTTAAGCATCATCAGAGGGGGCCTATTTGGCTGTCCTGTAGATCAAGGTTGGCAAACATTTTCCATAAAGCAGGGGTGTCCAATCTTTTGGCCTCCCTGGGCTACACTGGAAGAAGAATTACCTTGGTCCACCCATAACATGCTAACACTAATGATAGCTGACGAGCTAAAAAATATCGTGAAAAGAATTTCATGTTTTAAGAAAGTTTACGAATTTGTCTTGGGCTGCATTCAAAGCTGTCCTCCACCGCATGCAGGCCGCAGGCTATGGGTGGGACAAGCTTGCTGTAAAGAGATGGACAATATGTATTTCAGGCTTTTCCACATAGTCTCTGTTTAACTTCTCGGTCCTGCTGTTGAAGTTCTAAAACAACTATAAATAACATGTGAATAAATGAATGAACAATACCGTGTTCCAATAGACTTTATAGACACTGAAATTTGAATTTCATATAATTTTCATGCATCAAGAAATATTAGTCTTCTTTAAATTTGGTTTTCAACCATTAAAAAAAGAAACAATTCTTAACTTCTTGGCCACATAGACACAGGTGGCCAGCTGGATTTACCTGTGGGTCATAGTTTGGGACTGCGACTCCTAGATTATGAGTCTTTGTATTAGTTCCTTCTGAGACTACTATGAAGAAATACCTGAGAGTGGATAATTTATAAAGGAAAGAGGCTTAATTGACTCACAGTTCTGAAAGGCTGGGAAGGCCTCAGGAAACTTACAATCATGGCAGAAGAAGAAGCAAATACATCTTTCTTCACATGGAGGCAGGAAGGAGAAGTGACAAGCAAAAGGGGGAAAAGCCCCTTACAAACCATCAGATCTTGTGAGAGCTCACTCACTATCACCAGAACAGCATGAGAGTAAACACCCCCATGATTCAATTACCTCCTACTGGATATCTCCCAGGACATGTGGGGATTATGTGAACTACAATCCAAGATGAGATTTGGGTGGGGACAGAGCCAAACCATATCAGTCCTATTGTACCCCTTTGTGCCCTACATGGAGTACAAGTTGTCCTTTGTTTTGTTTTGTTTTGAGACAGAGTCTTGTTCTGTCGCCCAGGCTGGAGTGCAGTGGCGTGATCTTAGCTCATTGAAAGCTCCGCCTCCCGGGTTCACGCCATTCTCCTGCCTCAGCCTCCCGAGTAGCTAGGACTACAGACGTCCGCTTCCATGTCTGGCTAATTTTTTTGTATTTTTAGTAGAGATGGGGTTTCACCGTGTTAGCCAGGATGGTCTCGATCTCCTGACCTCGTGATCCATCCGTCTCGAGTTGTCATTTTTATTGTGTCTGTGCTTTTGTTTTTCTTACACTTATCCTACTTCATTAATTTACTTTATCTCTTTATAGGCATTTGATTTTGACCCTCAGATAGGGTGACCAGGCATCTGCAATTGACCTGAATTGGAGGGTTTCAGCATGAAAACTGGGCAAATCTTGGGCAACCAGGATAAGCTGATCACCCTACCCCTATGTTTACCTTCTTTTACATTTCTATTAGTGCTTTTCTATAAAAAAAAAACCACTGTACTATAATTAACTAATTTAATAATCTTTTGACTCTTTTCTCCCTTATGGCTTTGTCATCTCAGTAATAACTCCAGCTAATGTTGCACTTTGATATATTTTTCTCCCTCATCTTAAAAGTGGTGGGCCTTGTCTTGTTCATTATTATATTCAGAGAACTTTGTATGGTGCCTGGCACAAATTTAATTTCCACCTAGTGGTAGTTGAGTAGCTGACCAACCTGATTCTCTTTTCACCCTTTGAGATAGTTAATGTCATTATGGGTGAAAATCATGAGGCTGAGATGAAGACAAAACGGTGCTCCAGAAACTCTCGTCTTACAGCTTTGTCTTCCTGAAATAGGAATGGCCTGTTTTCTGTGTGCTGATGACACCCTCTCTGGGCTATGGAAACACCCTAGCAGGAGACCTGAAGCTTTTTTGTCCTATTTCCCCATTCTGCTAAAACTCAGCTACCCACTTGGTCAAATGAATCCAGTCTCTCTGCTGTCCCCTTCCCATAAACAGCTTGAATCTGCAACATGAGGAAAGGCTCTGGGACTTTGAAATCAGACATGAGTTCAAGTCTAGGCTCTGCTGTGCACTGGTTCTTGGGTGTATTTCTCATGTTGTGGTCAGCTCATTTATAAATTAGGGATAGTCATACCTACTTCTTTGAATATTTGTGAAAGTTAGAGATCTTGAATATATAGCACCTAGTATTATGCCTAGTTCAATGAATGTTTGGTATCTTCACGGAGAAGAAAATCCAGGGGTCTGGCAGTGGAGATGTAGACTAATCATATTTCTATTTTGAGAGCTTATCACATTCCAGACACTGTGTGGAGCACTTTGCAGGCCTTACTGTATTTAATCCTCACAAAATAGAGGGTCACCCCTGTCCTGGGACTGAGGGGCCTCCTGAGATGTGGAACTTTCAGTTGTTTATTTATTTAGAGACAGGGTCTAGCTTTGTCGCCTAGGCTGGAGTTCAGGAGTGCCACCATGGCTCACTGCAACCTCTGCCTCCTGGGCTCAGGTGATCCTCCCACATCCGACCCCTGAGTAGCTGGGACCATGGCACGTGCCACCACTCCTGGCTAAAGGACCTTTGGTTTTAACACTGGAATAGTCCCAGGCAAACTGGGACAAATAGTTTGCCCTAAAATCTATAAGTTAAATGTATTAGTGGGCACATTTGGTCTGTGAGGATGCTGCGGTTTTGAGAGGCTAAGTAACTTGCTGGAGATCATATGTCTGAGGCAAAGCTGTGATCCCAAACCACATGTATGAAGTCAGATCCAGAGTTTCCAATTTTGACTCATGCTCGTTCTCCTCTCTTCTGGCTGCAGTGGACGTGGGAGAGTTGGGCTGTCAATTCCATAGCCTCCCTCCAAGGAGGAAGTAGACTGAGAGCTGAGTTTCACAGTAGCCTGAAGTTTTGGTTTTTTTATTTTACTTTTTGAAGGGGTGGCTGGGATTGGTAAGGGGAAGGAGGGCAGTTTAAAGTCTATTCTTTATTTAACACGAGAAGGAAAACTATTTTTTTTTCTCGGTGGGGAAGTATTTTAAACTGGGGGTGGGGTGTGAAGGTGGAGGTAGGGTCTGCTGTCTTTTCTTTTTTTACACTCTTAGTAAAAGCACGAGATAAACTTAGTCCTGTCAAAGTCACTGTAGACAGCTCTCTGCAACTTGTACAAAAACATATCATATATATCTGTTGATATATAACGGAGCTCTGTTGCTCTGAATCTGGGTAAATAAAGCCTCCTTATCTCTGCATTTACAAGTCAAAAGTTTTATCCAGATGATGTAAACAGTTTTACTGAATCTGAATATAAAAGTGTACTTCTCTTTGACAACATGGATACATAGCATCCACCCCCATCATGACAAAAGCACAAGTATTTGAGGACAAAATTAACTCTCTTCTGAATCCCCAAATATTTTGTTCCTAAACAATACGTATTAAAAAATAACAAGGAAAAAGTAGCTTTCAGTAATGAAAAGGTAGGCCCATGAGTAGGGATGCTCAATAGGGAGATTCCCTAATGTAGGATTCCCTAATGAATATGTGCCTTTCATTGTGCATTGTACCTGAGAGAAACAAAACAAGAACAGTGACTTCAGAGGAGAGCTGCACAGACCTGGAGCATCCCAAGGAGCAGGAAACAGCTGGTATCTTTATGATGTTTCTTTCCTGGTCTCAAGAAACAAAGCCATCTGGGGACTGGAACCTGGGGATATAGCCATGTGGGTGGCTATGGCCTGTGCTTTGGTATTGAGGAACTCTCCCATTAGAAAAACACTTCCTCCCACTACATTTTCTGGATGTCTCCAAGTCTTGCCTTCATAATGCTCTCTGTTGTCTTTATTAACAGTGACATCAATATATTGCCTTTAAAATATTAAAAACCGTGTTCTAGAATGTGCTGATGGGAAACTTTCTTCCTGTTTCAACTCACCCTTTCCTCCACAAGTTGAGCTTCTGAACCATGGTTAACTTAGTTTCTCAAAGATCTTGGCTTCCACACATTATGGGGCAATAATATTCCTCATGCTCTTACCCAAGGCAGATTTCCACTAAGGTGACTCGAAGCTGATAGTTTGTGTCAAAATAATCTTGGGAAGAAAGAGAGTAGGAGGAGGACTCAGGATGATTTCTATTTTATAATGGATTAGCTAGAATACAATGATCTACATGTTAAAAATAAATAATTACTGACCTCTAAATGAAAAGATTTCTATATAGAAAACGTAAACCAGTATTCTGTTCAATTCAAGAAAAAAGTTTTCTTCTTCATGTCTAGGTTGGGTTATTTTTTTCTCTTCTAGTTTTCTTGAATTTTTGGGGGGAGATTGGGGCACAGGGGGATTTCTCCTGGGGGGAGAGGTAAGGACTGTTTGTTCCTATTGTTGGTCTATCCTGACAGGAAACAGAAGGTACATTCAAAGGGAGCAATTGAAGAGGGTTAAATGAATGTCTGTTTGCAAGGGGTGTACAGGGTTAAAGCAAACCTACAATGGGTGCTAAAGCTTTCTGGCAGTAGGAGAGGGTAGACACTGCCCCTGGGCCTGACGAGCCATTGAGAAGGAGAGATTATTGAAACCTGGAGAGACAGCTGTAGCTGTAGATGGCTCTCCAGTAATAGGAATGGCCTGCAGAAGAGGGATGCAGCCATACCAAAACAAAGCCTGGAAGGGGAAGACCAGGAGATAGATACCGTGAACCCCTCTCTTTCCTGCTGGTGCCTTCCATTGACCAAACCCATGCAGATGCCAGACAGCAAGGTAACCTGTTGATGAGCTCATAGCCTCCTGTTGAACAAAAGAAGAAAAGAATGGAGAGTGGGGCTGCAGGGGCAATCAGAGGAAGTGTAGCGTGATTTAGGCAATGAAGGTGAGCTTTTCATCTCTCCATGGAGCACTCATTGGTCCTTATTCTCTGGCTACTTTTCAAGGGATCCACTCCTTTCAAAAGCTCCACTGGCTATTCCTCCCTTCCCACCCACTCTGCATCCCTGGTGTCTGTATTTTATGATCTTTGTCTACAGCAGCCTCAACCTCTAGAGCCCCTCAGGCACATGGACAGTGTTTTATTCAACACTTTACCAACCTCAGGTCCTAGCACGTGTGACCCACAGTAGATGTCCAGGACTTGCTGGTTGAACTGCACTGGATGAAAGCAGATGAGCCCCAGGCTAAATCACGAATATGAAAACCCAGGTTCTAGTCTTACGCTGCCACCAACTTTCAGAGTGACCTTGCCCACTCTGAGCCTCAAGTTTTTCAAGTGCAAAATGGGAGTGGATTGAATAATTCCTCAGGTCTAATACAGTGATGAAAAACCTTATGATTTTGAGTCGAAATATTCTGAACTTCCCCCAGCTCCACCTCTGATCTCTGAATATCTTGGTCTACTCAATTCCAATGTAGAGCTCTTCATGCAACCTTCACCAACAGTTTGTTCCAAAGTCAGAATTATTTGTTCCCATCCATCTTTGTGCCCCCATGCCAATCTATGCAAGTAAGAGACATTGTTTATCTCATTATTTTATAGTTAGTTGTTGGCTGCTGGTTCCTCCCAGGCTGAATTCTAAACTATTTGACTCAGCCTCTGTTATATGTCACTCAGTGTCTGCTAAGAACTTGATAAATGTCAGAGGCATGGATGAATGCATAAGAACAAGGTGTTGTAAACGCTTTTCATGGGGAGGAAAAAGACACAATATTGCCTTATTTAGCACAATATAATATATATTAATTTTGTATTTATGCTGCCCAGGGCCTTTGCCAATGGCTAGGTCTTCCAAAATCCATCTTCCCCCACACTTCTCTCTCAACCTCTGCTCCTTATTTTATATTTCTTCTGCCCTACCTGGCTGCTTGGAGAGACTTCAATAACCCAGCCAAATGGACTGAATCTAGACCTCAGTGACGTTTTGACTCTGCAATTGAGCTTTGCTTGCATTTAACTTTGAAGGGAAATGAATTCAAGGAATTCTTAGGAGTGAGCTGGGCATCACAGCTTTTATTTATTCACTTTTTTTTTTTTAAGAGACAGGATCTCACTATGCTGCCCAGGCTGGGTTTAAACTCCTGGGCTGAAGCAATCCTCCCACCTCAGCCTTTTGAGTAGCTGGGACTACAGTTGCTACAATTTTTATTTGTGACTTCAAATTATGCAGGTTCTTATAGGCATCTTCCCTGTCTGACTATGGGTGAGACAGTTTGTCCCTCAGAACTTTTGGAAAAAAAAAAAAAAAAAACTTCATATGAGAACTCTGGGCCATATTTTACGAATCTTTGACGATTTTAAGTGGGATATCTGGTTTAAATCTGTTTGATTGTGAATTTTGACTCATCCACTGATTATAAATGAGACCTCGTAATTGTCACTTAACTTCATTGGGCTTCACTTTTCTATCTTTAAAATGGGGTTAATAAAGCACCTACCTTATAGGATCATTGTGACAATTATATAAGATAATTCAGTTAAGTCCTGGCATAAAAATGAGCAATGTTTATTGCAGAAAAGTTAATAGGGTCATATGAATCAGACTATTTAACTGACTCTGATTTTGTTGATCTTTGGAGCCATCAGAGTATTTCACAAGACCTGGTGTCTTGGTTTGTTCATTCAGGCTGCTATAACAAAATACTTTAGACTAGGTAATTTATACACAATAGAGTTATTGCTCACAGTTCTGAGGGCTGGAAAATCCAGGACCAAGGCACCAGCAGATTCAGTGTCTGGCGAGGGCTTGCTCTCTGCTTCAGAAGGGCTGTCCTCCTATGGTGGAAGGCATGAATTAGCTTCCTTGGGCCTCTTTTATAAGGGTACTAATCCCATTCATGAGGGCTCCACTGTCATGACCTAATCATGTTCTAAAGTCCCTACTTCTTGATACTATTGCATTGGAAATTAGATTTCAACATACAAATGTTGGAGGCATACAAACATTCAGGCTATACCACCTGGTTAACTGTATGCCCCATTTTGGAAGTAGCATGCCAACTGCCTCTTAAGAAACCACCTTTCTTGACCCCCTCTCAATTCATGCAATTTGAGTAATGTGGATCTATTCCAGTTCAATGGGTATGGTACACAGGTCTTCCCTGGGCACAGATAGTGGGCTTGAGTGGCATATCACCTAGTCAGGACCAAGAAGAAACAGTGGGACTTTGGCTGGAACCTCAAGAAAGGGGAACATGCTAATTCTTGCTAGCCTTAGACTTGGGAGGATGTAACACTGGGTGTGATGTTCTCCTTTTCTAAAGAGGAAAAACCATGCTACGTATGAAATCATTACAGTGGACATGGAGCTGAGGTAAAGAGAAAGAACCTGAGTCCTCTGCCTAGGCCAAGCCTGTAGCTGGATACCCCCACTAAGCTACAGTAACATGGACCAACAAATGCCTTTTTGCTTAAGTTAATATAAAGTGGGTTTTGACATGCAACTGAAAGAGTTCTAATTCACATAGGAACTGGTCATGTCTTCTTTCTGCAAATTAAGGTGGATGGATCAAATCAAGATTCAGAAAACAATCTTAGTCACATATACCCTATCCCCCCATCATCATTCACTCTGTTTCAAAACTCTTGCATCAACTTCTAACTTTTTGCCACACAACCACCTTCACTAATCCATCTTCTCTATGTCCTGCCTTGGTTGCAAACTCACCCATCCTCCTGGTCCCTGTAATCTGCTCACTAGCTCACTCCTAGTGCCTTGCTCCCTTGTTCATGCCCATCAATCCTTGACTGACTCTAACCTTGCCACCAGCACCCATCAAGTGCTGCAATGAACAAATATGTAACCAATACTAACCTAACAACGGGTCCCATCTTATTCCTCTCAAGTTTTCTCAGTTAAAGGGATAAAAACAAGTATTTTGGTCCTATGTGAGGATGGAGGGGAGGCCTGGTTCATTTCTCTTTTGAAAACCCAGGGACCAGCTCATTCAACAGAATTAGATGAGAAAGGGCCAAAACTTCAGTGGACTCCACTGTGAAGCTTGTAGGGTCCTCACTTGTAGAGGCTGGAGAAAAGGGGGAAGGCAGAGAGGAGAGAAAGGGATTTGATTACAGTATAATTTTCCTCCCTCTGGGAACATGTCAAGTATATTCTACAAATGTCAGGGAACCAATGACTCATCAAATAGTTGAGTGTTGGTTTTGGAAAAGGGAGAGGAAGTCACTGCTTTGGAGCTCAGTGATGAATTTGCACTAAGGTAAGATCTTATCTCACCAGTGGGACTGAAATGTTGGCAGTGATCCTTTGCTCCTTTCTGAGCCTTGGAGAGGTGCCATGTCTCCCAGATCCCAGCAGCGGGGTGACGCACTTTTAGTCAGAATACATTTAGCCTGAGCCTTCCAGTGGTGATACTTCCTGTGTCTCCAAGTCCTCAAGAGCTGCAACTGTGAAAGAAAGCCTTAAGTCCCTTAGGACTTGGAGAGGACAACCCTTGCCTTCTGTCCCACAGTGTTGGCAAAAGTGAAGGGAAGAGAGGATCTGTTGCCTGGTTACTCTGGGCAAATGTGAGCTACAGAAAAAGAGCAGCTGTAAGAGAGAATTTTGCCAGACTTTCCCACCCTAGGCTCTTATCTTTGCTCCATTTGCTGAGTTTGGGAAGAAAGAAAGCACAATTATTGATTCAGAAGCATGCGAGAGGGACAAAAACACAAGAGGGGAAAACAACAGTGAAACGGATATTCTGCAAACAAACAAACAAACAAACAAAAAACCATAGTTCCTTATGTAGCACTTGATAGAAGTCAAGTGTAGGTCACACACGTAGCTAACGTATGATGTGTTAAGGTGGAAACAATACATTAAGGTTGCCGCACATATTATTACTATTTCTCTTTTTCCTATCCCTTAAAGACTTACTGAGCAAAGACAATGACTTTCTGACCACTTTTGTGTCCTCCAGAAGGGCTACAACTCTTCTGTCCACTCTCTTTTCTTCTCTTTAGAAGTGATAATAAAAGTGCGTGCAGATGCTTTGTATATGTCTGGTGGCCAGCATGGGGGGAATGAAGTCCCATGGTTGTAGGGCCTGTTCTGCCTCTTCTTAGTAAGTCCTGGTAGCACAGTGAAGAAAAAGGAAGGAGGCAAGAGTCTGGCCCCAGTGGGAGCAGCCAGTGTTGGAAGCTCTCTTTAGAACGTGACTTGAACATAGGAACTTGGTCTTCAGTTTTTGGCATTAGCTGCAATTCTGAGATTCCAGCAAAAGGTCCACACAGTGGTCTGTCACACCTCTGTGTAAAAAGAGAGCTTTAGTGAGAGTCCTCAGGCAGGCTTTTCTCTCCTCACAGCTTTCTTGTTTGCCTTTTTTTTCACGTTGATATGGCAAAATCCTAACCTCATTTCCAACTTTTCCATATCCGTATCTGAGCAGTGTGGTGATGGTGGAGAAAGCCACAAAATAGGACTTAGTGGTATCACAGTAAATTCATGATCACACCCTTCATATGGCCCATCAACTCTCATCTCCATTCCACAGTGACCACCGTCAATCTGTCCCAACCTCTGACCATGTTTCATACGCCCCTTCACCCTGAGCCTCTGATTTCTTCCCTTATTTTCAGAGGCAATTGAAGCCATTGGATTGGAACTTCTGATGCTTTCTGAAGTGTCTTCCTGCAGGGCACATCATCAGGGTGTCCCTTCTCGTAAGGCCAGCTCTCCTCCTGTGCGTTACCTTCTTCATTCTTCTGTCTGCAAAGGGATTTACACTATCAATGCATTTCCTTAAGTGGATTTTTCCATAAATAGTTAAATACACTGAACTGTCTTCAATCTCCAGAAAATTCCCTTTACACGATACCTGCCCCCTTTTATGACTTCTCCTAACCATTTTCTCCTTCACTTTTTGTGCTCCTGTCACATAGGTCTTTCTTACGTGTCTTGATTAGGTCAGGCTCCATATGGACCTAGGGCTTTTGCACATGCTATTCATATTAACAGAAGGAACTTTCTTTCTTCTTCTGCCTAGTTACTCTTAAACTCTCTCTGTTCATAAGCGTTTCATGACCTCACAATCTGGATCAGAGCCTTTTGTTATATGACCGTATGAGGTCACAGCACTCTTCCTTGTTTAGGATAGTACATGCACTTGGGCTGTATATCGGTATCCCTGGCTAAACTCTAATGAAGAGCAATGATTTGCTCAGCATTGTATTTGCAGTATCCAGTATAAAATCTCACACTTGGTCAACACTCAACAAATACATGTTGAATGAATCTGTCAAAAGTCCTGTTAGGTGGGCCTCGTTGTCCTCATCTTATAGACGAAGAGACTGAAGCTTAAGCATATAATAAGTGCTGAAGCTGTGTAGCTAACACAGATGTATCTGATTCTAGAACTCATGTAGTACCTGGTATTGCAATATCTTGTGCAGTCACTAGAGGAACAACACTAGTTATAATGCTTTTGTGTGTGTGTGTATTATTGCTGTTTTAAAATAGAGAGTGCAATACAAAATAATTTGTTAAAATCTCAAATCGCCTTCATTATTCCATGGCCTGTCATTAGGAGAAAGACCTAGATAACATAGAACTCTTTGTTCTTTTGTAATCTTACCATAGCTTTAGGATGATTATAATTAGGTAGGTTGACCTGATTTATATCTGTTATTCAGGTGTAATTTTTAATAGTGCCCTCTTTAACACTCAAAAGTGTTCTCTATTGGGCCATACATCATATGGCTATACTGTCTATCTATAGGTGTGGCATCAGGAATCCCTAAAGAGATCGAGAATTAAAGCCTTGGATTTTAGTTCTACTTCTGCATTTAGATTGTGGTAAGTTACTTTGGTAAATTGGAAAGACTAGGCTCTTATTAGCTTGTGCTTTTGAGATTTTGTGATATCTTTAAGATAAAACATTAAAGACAGGTAGGTTTTCAATAGTAAGACATAGTAGAAGGATTCCCCAAGCTTAAGAAATACATGAACAAGGCCACAGAGATATTAAAAGTGCATACATTATTCAGGAGCATGGGGAACTTGGCTGGAAGAGGCAGAAATAGATTTGAGAAGGTTAATTAGAGCAGATCTTTTTACTGTCTAACTGGGAAAGAATATTTGATGAAGGGAATAAGATGGTTTAACATATACACTAGATAATTTTGGTATGAACAGAAAATAGATCTGAGACGCCTCTGAATAATATATGAGACATTTATTTGAAACATACAGTAAAAGATGGGATGGAGGACCACAGTTGAGCAGTAAAGATAGTGAAGGAAAGGGAGTTTGAGAGAAGAACAACTAAGTAGGTAGAAATGAAAATATTTGTTGACTAGAGAATGACTGGATTGGGGAATTCTTTATTCAACAAATATTTTTAACATGTATCTTGTGCCAGATACTACTTGGGGTTTTAGACTGTAAAAATGAAAAGTCTTGATTATTATCTCAAGGAAACATAAACTAATAGTTATAATAAATACAGCATAAATATTAGAATGGACTTATGTTCAAGGAACAGTTAAATCATGAAGAAGAAACGTTTAAGACTTCCTGGGAAAATAAAGATAAGCATCATAGAGGAAGTATTTGACCTGAAAGAATGAGTAAGAAGAATTAATAAAAGAGGTTGGGGCCGGGTGCAGTGGCTCACGCCTGTAATCCCAGCACTTTGGGAGGCCGAGGCAGATGGATCACGAGGTCAGGAGTTCAAGACCAGCCTGGCAAAGATGGTGAAATCCTGTCTCTGTTAAAAATACAAAAAGTAGCCAGGTGCAGTGGCAGGCGCCTGTAATCCCAGCTACTTGGGAGGCTGAGGCAGGAGAATTGCTTGATCCCAGGTGGTAGAGGTTGCAGTGAGCCGAGATCGCACCATTGCACTCCAGCCTGGGCAACAGAGTGAGACTCCATCAAAAAATAAAATAAAATAAAATAAAATAAAATAAAATAAAATAAAATAAAATAAAATGGAGGTTAGGAATAAAAGCAGAGTCTTCAGTGCCAAGGCTTGTGTCTTACTCATCTTTGTAATCCCAGAGCCCAGTGTAGTATCCAGAAAAGACACCAAAAATGCTGGGGTCTAGCATGAGAGGCCTGCAAGGGGAGGTAGAAGTAAGATGATGAAGCAGCGAAGGACAGAAGGAAATGATGACAATTCAGAGGTCAGCCTTAAAGACTGCTTTGGTATCTTCCACATCCTGGATGGTGCTCTGGTAGCCTGACAGAGTTGATTCTGCTTTTGAAGTTTGCTAGCCTACAATTAAGAGAGTTTATTCATCAGGAGAATGTGACTCAATGCACAGAATTACAAATTTCTATTCTAATTACACCCAGAAACTTTAAAAGATTTGGTCATATTTTGGTCTTAGGGCTAGGCCACAGATTTAAGGAAGTCGGGAGTCTTGATATTTTCAAAATCTTTTTGCTCATCTTTATTTGAAAGGATATTCACTTTTAAACTTAGTTTTCAGGTCAACCCAATTATGCCTTGCAGTGACACATGCTCTCATTTCACCTTGGCAGATTGGTTTCATTAGAAATAATCCACGGTGGGGGTAATGTTAACATAATATTGCTTCTAAACTAGGCACAGTTTGATGAAAGATTTGGATGTACTTGGTGGGTTGCTGTTCCAATTTCAGCCGTTTTGCTGGCATTCCCTGAGCGTCTGCCAAGAGCAAGGGAAGACAGCTAAATGGGCTTTTCATACTCTGAATGTGGCAGTGGAGGTTTAGCCTTGTGACTCTCTTTAAAAGTCTTGGGAAGTGATGATTGAGAGGACCTGAACTCTTTGGAGAAATGTTGTTTCAAATGAGCACTAGCCAACTCCAAATTCACCAGTTAAAATTTGAAGATGAATTAGGTCATCTCTCACATTTATACACTGTTGAATCCAATTTGCCATGCAATATCAGATGTATTATCTCATTTGACTTCATAGTAACCCTGGGTTGTAGTCAAGAATGGCCTTTCTTTTTCCATTTTGTGGATTTCACAGATGAGAACTAGGTTTAAAGAGAGTAATTTGTTTGTCCATAGTTGCACAGATAATTAAATGTTTTATAGGTCTGGGAATCAACTTGGTTTACTCATTCCCAGTCTAGTGCTTATTATACTTAACCATGAGGTCTTACTAGTGAAACTATTAAATACGTGAATTGAATCAATGACAATTCAATCTTCGCAGCAAGTAATGACGCTACTACAGATTTAGGCAGGCAAAATGAAGATAGAAAAGGCACTAAATTCAATGGCTTTGCTCTTCAAAACTTGAACTTTGGTGTACCTTTCTGTCCAAACAATGGTAATCTTACTAGTCCCAACGTAGGTTATCCCATTATGTATATATACCAAGCATCTCCTCCCAAGATGTACACAGGGGACTTTTCAAAGAATGGGAAATCACTGTAATGGAAATCTTTTATGGTTAGAAGCTTGATTTAACTAAGATAATTTGCCTCACTAACTTAATGGTACAAATAAAGCTCCGTCTTTAATTTTTTAATATTCAAACTGACTACATCCCTAGTTGCTTTAGCAGAATGACATTACTGGTCCAGATACTTACACCTGCCTACAGTGACCCTTCAAGGGACGGTGATCATACTTTGTCATTGTTATCTGGGGTCAACCATGCTCCATGGGGGACCTGCCATTGTTATGGCCCTTTGGCTTATCTCCATTCAAAGATATTATTCTCAAAGCGCCCACAATGGCTGATTGATCAGAAAGAACTTCAACGTCAGCCTCATGATCAGTTGGAAATCAGTTCCCTTCCTATAAGCAGTAGACCTTGGCTTTGAATATAAGTCTTCTGTCCATGCTCAGTCTTTGTTCACTGTGAACCCCCCTCCCTGGCTTTTGAAGGCCTTTGATGGATTTAAGCTAAAGCCATCTAATCTATCATAGCAAAACTAACAACAATTTGATGTTTGGCCTGTCCAGTCAGCTTGATACAGTAATGTCTTAGACTGCTGAAAAAGCTGAAAGCCTTAGTGTAACACAAATATTTGGATAAGCCTTCTCTATAGAAGCAGACCTTTTTTCCCTGGCATTTGAATATTGAATGGCTCTAAGAAAGAACTCTAAAATCTATAAAGGAATAATGTGATGATTAGCATTAGGTGTCAACTTGATTGGATTAAGAGATGCCTAGATGGCTGGTCAAGTATTGTTTCTGGGTATGTCTGTGAGGATGCTGACAGAGGAGACTGACATTTGAGTTGGTGAACTGGAAGAGGAAGACACCCTCAATGTGAGTGGGCACTATCCAATTGGCTGCCAGTGCAACTAGAACAAAGGAGATGGAAGAAGGTGGAGTAAGTTTGCTTGTGGAGTCTTCTGGCTCTCTTTCTTTTCCCGGTGCTGACTGCCTGCTTCTGCTTCTCCTATAGTTGGATATCAGACTCCAGTTTCTTTGGCCTTTGCGCTCTGGGATTTGCAACAGTGGCTTCCTGGGCGTTCTCGGGCCTTTGGCCACAGACTGAAGGCTGCACTGTTGGCTTCTCTGGTTTTGAGGCTTTTGGACTTGAACTGAGACACTACCAGTTTCTCACTTTCCGCAGCTTGCAGATGACCTTTGGTGGAACTTTGCCTTGTAATCACATGACCCAGTTCTCCTTAATAAACTCCTTTATATGTATACATATGTTCTATTGGTTCTGTCCCTCTGGAGAACCCTAATTCAAATGATAAACATATTCCTATATAAACAGCTGACTTCTAAGCCCCCACTCAAGCTACATTTCATTCTGTTGTCAGAGAAAGGGAGCAGAATGAATTGTCTTATATTAGAATGCCTGAGGGTGGGTAGGGGGGAATTGGATTAGAATGTTGGATGGGAAAAGCAGCAGAGTTCTGAGTTCAAGAAAAAGAAGACTGAGCTGCATATTGAGACTAATTCTGGAACTGGCATAAGAATAATGTGAAAATGTTGGGGTCAGTGAACTGCTGTGAAGTCAGAGGTTACCTGGGACAACTGTGATAGAGTTGAGTAGTCAGTGGCAGAGGGGTTCAAGTTCAGTAGTATTGGTGCCGTCACTGATGGCAGAGAGTGTTGTACTGCAATGATATTAATGGTAGTTTTGGTTGTGTTCAGATTATCTTTTGTCTCCTTTCACGGATGGAAGTCTAGAAGCCCAAGGCATATAGTTGAGTGCTGCTGATTAAGCTATCATCCTTGGTAATCTGAAATGAAATGTGCTTTAAAGGCAAGATGTTGGTGGACAGAGTAGTTGGTGCCTTAGAATAGAATAAAGAGCCCCAGGAATTTGAGAATTATGAGTTGGGGTGGGTATTATTTGTGGTCTTATCAGGAAACAGATGATACACCTAAATGAGGTTATTTGAGGAGAGATTAACAAAAGGCCCATTCACAATATTGTGGGCAGGGTTAAGGGAAATCAACGTGGAATGGTGAAGTATTTTAGGGATTTGAGCTACAAGATCCCTTACTGCCCTCTGTGCTTGAAAGAGGAAGAAGAAGGAACAGTTACAAGAACCTAGAGAGCTGTTGCTGCAGCTATAGCTACAGAAGAGGGTTTTATTTTCTTTTTATTTTTTTATTTTTATTTCTTATTATACTTTAAGTTTTTGGGTACATGTGTACAATGTGCAGGTTCGTTACATATGTACACATGTGCCATGTTGGTGTGTTGCACACATTAACTTGTCATTTACATTAGGTATATCTCCTAATGCTATCCCTCCCCCCACCCCTGACCTCACGACAGGCCCCAGTGTGTGATGTTCCCCATCCTGGGTCCAGGTGTTCTCACTGTTCACTTTCTAGCTATGAGTGAGAACATGTGGTGTTTGGTTTTCTGTCCTTGTGATAGGTTGCTCAGAATGATGATTTCCAGCTTCATCCATGTCCCTATAAATGACATGAACTCATCCTTTTTTATGGCTGCATAGTATTCCATGGTGTATATGTGCCATATTTTCTTAATGCAGTCTATCACTGATGGACGTTTGGGTTGGTTCCAAGTCTTTACTATTGTGAATAGTGCCGCAATAAACATATGTGTGCATGTGTCTTTATAGCAGCATGATTTATAATCCTTTGGGTATATACCCAGTAATGGGATGGCTGGGTCAAATGATATTTCTAGTTCTAGATCCTTGAGGAATTGCCACAATGGTTGAACTAGTTTACAGTCCCACCAACAGTGTAAAAACATTCCTATTTCTCCACATCCTCTCCAGCCCCTGTTGTTTCCTGACTTTTTAATTGCCATTCTAACTGGTGTGAGATGGTATCTCATTGTGGTTTTGATTTGCATTTCTCTGATGGCCAGTTATGATGAGCATTTTTTCATGTGTCTGTTGGCTGCATAAATGTTTTCTTTTGAGAAGTGTGTGTTCATATACTTTGCCCACTTTTTGGTGGGGTTGTTTGATTTTTTTTCTTGTAAATTTGTTTGAGTTCTTTGTAGATTCTGGATATTAGCCCTTTGTCAGATGGGTAGATTGTAAAAATTTTCTCCCATTCTGTAGGTTGCCTGTTCACTCTGATGGTAATTTCTTTTGCTGTGCAGAAGCTGTTTAGTTTAATTAGATTCCATTTGTCAATTTTGGCTTTTGTTGCCATTGCTTTTGGTGTTTTAGTCATGAAGTCCTTTGCCCATGGCTATGTCCTGAATGGTATTGCCTAGGTTTTCTTCTAGGGTTTTTGTGGTTTTAGGTCTAACATTTAAGTCTTTAATCCATCTTGAACTAATTTTTGTATAAGGTGTAAGGAAGGGATCTAGTATCAGCTTTCTACATATGGCTAGTCAGTTTTCCCAGCACCACTTATTAAATAGGGAATGCTTTCCCCATTTCTTGTTTTTGTCAGGTTTGTCGAAGATCAGATGGTTGTAGATGTGTGGTATTATTTCTGAGGGCTCTGTTCTGTTCCATTGGTCTATATCTCTGTTTTGGTACCAGTACCATGCTGTTTTGGTTACTGTAGCCTTGTAGTATAGTTTGAAGTCAGGTAGCATGATGCTTCCAGCTTTGTTGTTTTGGTTTAGGATTGTCTTGGCAATGCAGGCTCTTTTTTGGTTCCATGTTAGCTTTAAAGTAGTTTTTTTCCAATTCTGTGAAGAAAGGCATTGGTAGCTTGACAGGGATTGCACTGAATCTATAAATTACCTTGGGCAGTATGGCCATTTTCATGATATTGATTCTTCCTATCCACGAGCATGGAATGTTCTTTGATTTGTTTGTGTCCTCTTTTATTTCGTTGAGTAGTGGTTTGTAGTTCTCCTTGAAGAGGTCCTTCACATCCCTTGTAAGTTGGATTCCTAGGTATTTTAGTCTCTTTGAAGCAATTGTGAATGGGAGTTCACTCATGATTTGACTCTCTGTTTGTCTGTTATTCGTGTCTAGGAATGTTTGTGATTTTTGCACACTGATTTTTTATCCTGGGACTGCTGAAGTTGCTTATCAGCTTAAGGAGATTTTGGGCTGAGATGATGGGGTTTTCTAAATATACAATCATGTCATCTGCAAACAGGGACAATTTGACTTCCTCTTTTCCTAATTGAATACCCCTTATTTCTTTCTCCCACCTGATTGCCCTGGCCAGAACTTCCAACACTATGTTGAATAAGAGTGGTGAGAGAGAGCATCCCTGTCTTGTGCCAGTTTTCAAAGGGAATGCTTCCAGTTTTTTCCCATTCAGTATGATATTTGCTGTGGGTTTGTCAAAAATAGCTCTTATTATTTTGAGATACATCCCATCAATACTGAATTTATTGAGAGTTTTTAGCATGAAGGGCTGTTGAATTTTGTTAAAGGCCTTTTCTGCATCTATTGAGATAATCATGTGGTTTTTGTATTTGGTTCTGTTTATATGATGGATTATGTTTATTGATTTGCATATGTTGAACCAGTCTTGCATCCTAGAGATGAAGCCAACTTAATCATGGTGGATAAGCTTTTTGATGTGCTGCTGGATTCAGTTTGCTAGTATTTTGTTGAGAATTTTTGCACTGATGTTCATCAGGGATATTGGTCTAAAATTCTCTCTTTTTTTTCTTGTGCCCCTGCCAGGCTTTGGTATCAGGATGATGCTGGCCTCATAAAATGAGTTAGGGAGGGTTCCCTCTTTTTCTATTGATTGGAATAGTTTCAGAAGGAATGGTACCAGCTCCTCTTTGTACCTCTGGTAGAATTCTGCTGTGAATCCATCTGGTCCTGTACTTTTTTTGGTTGGTAGGCTATTAATTATTGCCTCAATTTCAGAGCCTGCTATTGGTCTATATAGGGATTCAACTTCTTCCTGGTTTAGTCTTGGGAGAGTGTATGTGTCCAGGAATTTATCCATTTCTTTTAGATTTTCTATATTATTTGCGTAGAGGTGTTTATAGTATTTTCTGATGGTAGTTTGTATTTCTGTGGGTAGTTTGTTTATAGTATTTTCTGATGGTAGTTTGTATTTCTGTGATATCCCCTTTATCATTTTTTATTGCATCTATTTGATTCTTCTCTCTTTTCTTCTTTGTTAGTCTTGCTAATGGTCTATCAATTTTGTTGATCTTTTCAAAAAAACAGTTCCTGGATTCATTGATTTTTTGAAGGGTTTTTTGTGTCTCTATCTTCTTTAGTTCTGCTCTGATCTTAGTTATTTCTTGCATTCTGCTAGCTTTTGAATGTGTTTGCTCTTGCTTCTCTAGCTCTTTTCACTATGATATTAGGGTGTCAATTTTAGATCTTTCCTGCTTTCTCTTGTGGGCATTAGGTGCTATAAATTTCCCTCTATACACTACTTTAAATGTGTCCCAGAGACTCTGGTATGTTTGTCTTTGTTCTCACTGGTTTCAAAGAACATCTTTATTTCTGCTTTCATTTCATTATGTACCAGTAGTTATGCAGGAGTAGGTTGTTTAGTTTCCATGTAGTTGTGCAGTTTTGAGTGAGTTTCTTAATCCTGAGTTCGAGTTTGATTGCACTGTGGTCTGAAAGACAGTTTGTTACAATTTCTGTTCTTTTACATTTGCTGAGGAGTGCTTTACTTCCAACTATGTGGTCAGTTTTAGAATAAGTGTGATGTGGTGCTGAGAAGAATGTATATTCTGTTGATTTGGGGTGGAGAGTTCTGTAGATGTCTATTAGGTCCACTTGGTGCAGAGCTGAGTTCAATTCCTGGATATCCTTGTTAACGTTCTGTGTCATTGATACGTCTAATGTTGACAGTGAAGTGTTAAAGTCTCCCATTGTTATTGTGTGGGAATCTAAGTTTCTTTGCAGGTCTCTAAGGACTTGCTTTATGAATCTGGGTGCTCCTGTATTGGGTGCATATATATTTAGGATAGTTAGCTCTTCCTGTTGAATTGATCCCTTTACCATTATGTAATGACCTTCTTTGTCTCTTTTGATCTTTGTTGGTTTAAAGTCTGTTTTATCAGAGACTAGGATTGCAACCACTACTTTTTTTTTGTTTTCCATTTGCTTTGTAGATCTTCCTCCATCCCTTTATTTTGAACCTATGTGTGTCTCTGCATGTGAGATGGATCTCCTGAATACAGCACACTGATAGGTCTTGACTCTTTATCCAATTTGCCCATCTGTGTCTTTTAATTGGAGCATTTAGCCCATTTACATTTAAGGTTAATATTGTTATGTGTGAATTTGATCCTGTCATTATGATGTTAGTTGGTTATTTTGCTTGTTAGTTAATGCAGTTTCTTCCTAGCATCAGTGGTCTGTACAATTTTGCATGCTTTTGCAGTGGCTGGTACCGGTTGTTCCTTTTCATGTTTAGTGCTTCCTTCAGGGAGCTCTTTTAAGGCAGGCCTGGTGGTGAAAAAATCTCTCAGCGTTTGCTTGTCTGTAGAGGATTTTATTTCTCCTTCACTTATGAAGTTTAGTTTGACTGGATATGAAATTCTGGGTTCAAAATTCTTTTCTTTAAGAATGTTGAATATTGGGCCCCACTCTTCTGGCTTGTAGAGTTTCTGCCGAGAGATCTTCTATTAGTCTGATGGGCTATCCTTTGTTGGTAACCTGACTTTTCTCTCTGGCTGCCCTTAACATTTTTTCCTTCATTTCAACTTTGGTGAATCTGACAATTATATGTCTTGGAGTTGCTCTTCTTGAGGATTACCTTTGTGGCGTTCTCTGTATTTCCTGAATTTGAATGTTGGCCTGCCTTGCTAGGTTGGGGAAGTTCTCCTGGATAACATCCTGAAGAGTGTTCTCCAACTTGGTTTCTTTCTCCCCATCACTTTCAGGTACACCAATCAGAAGTAGATTTGGTCTTTTCACATAGTCCCATATTTCTTGGAGGCTTTGTTTGTTTCTTTTTGCTCTTTTTTCTCTAAACTTCTCTTCTTGCTTCATTTCATTCATTTGATCTTCAATCACTGATACCCACTTGATCAAATTGGCTAATGAAGCTTGTGCATCCATCATGTAGTTCCCCTGCCATGATTTTCAGCTCCATCAGGTCATTTAAGATCTTCTCTATGCTGTTTATTCTAGTTAGCCATTCGTCTAATCTTTTTTCAAGGTTTTTAGTTTCTTTGCGATGTGTTCAAACATCCTCCTTTAGCTTGGAGAAGTTTGTTTTTACTGATCATCTGAAGCCTTCTTCTCTCAACTCATCAAAGTCATTCTCCACCCAGCTTTGTTCCGTTGCTGGTGAGGAGCTGCATTCCTTTGGAGGAGAAGAGGTGCTCTGATTTTTAGAATTTTCAGCTTTTCTGCTCTGGTTTCTTCCCATCTTTGTGGTTTTATCTACCTTTGGTCTTTGATGATGGTGACGTACAGATGGGGTTTTGGTGTGGATGTCCTTTCTGTTTGTTAGTTTTCCTTCTAACAGTCAGGACCCTCAGCTGCAGGTTTGTTGGAGTTTGCTGGAGGTCCACTCCAGACCCTGTTTGCCTGGGTATCACCAGTGGAGGCTGCAGAACAGCAAATATTACAGAATGGTAAATGTTGTTGCCTGATCCTTTCTCTGGAAGCTTTGTCTCAGAGGGGCACCTGGCCGTATGAGGTGTCAGTCTGTCCCTACTGGGAGGTGTCTCCCAGTTAGGCTACTCGGGGGTCATGGACCCACTTGAGTAGGTAGTCTGTCCATTCTCAGATCTCAGACTCCATGCTGGGAGAACCACTACTCTCTTCAAAGCTGTCAGACAGGGACATTTCAGTCTGCAGAAGTTTCTGTTGCCTTTTATTCAGTTATGCTCTGCCCCCGAGGTGGAGTCTACAGAGGCATGCAGGCTTTCTTGAGCTGCAATGGGCTCCATGCAGTTCGAGCTTCCCAGCCACTTTGTTCACCTACTCAAGCCTCAGCAATAGTGGATGCCCCTTCCCTAGCCTTGCTGCTGCCTTGCAGTCCAATCTCAGACTGCTGTGCTAGCAGTGAGCGAGGCTCCGTGGGCATGGGATCCTCTGAGCCAGGTGCAGGACATAATCTCCTGGTGTGCTGTTTGCTAAGACCATTGGAAAAGCACAGTATTAGGGTGGGAGTATCATGATTTTCCAGGTACCGTCTGTCATGGCTTCCCTTGGCTAGGAAAGGGAATTCCCCGACCCCTTGCACTTCCCAGGTGAGGCAATGCCCCACCCTTCTTTGGCTTATGCTTAGTGGGCTGCACCCACTGCTGACAGGCCCCAGTAAGATGAACCCAGTACCTCAGTTGGAAATGCAGAAATCACCTATCCTCTGCATCGCTCATGCTGGGAGCTGTAGACTGGAGCTGTTCCTATTTGGCCATCTTGGAATCTCCCCAGAAGAGGGTTTTAAAACAGAAGTTGTGGACTTTGGCAACCAGCCACTGCTAACTTATGGCTTGGCAGTGAGGGTCCAGGAAGTCAATGCCTTCTTGTCTTTATCTGATCGCCACCTAGTACATCCCACTGTTTGGACTCAACCTGGTGCTAGAAGGTTAAGGTCACTTGGTCGATGCAGGTCAGGGAGGTCAGACTTCTGGGGCAAAGAACAAGTTAGAAAAGAACTGAGTGTAGATGAAGATGGGAAAATGCAACTATCCATCATAGGATGGCTACTTCTAATGGTGCTAGGTAGCTTTAAAGAGATTGCCTACTCAAATTGCTACATTCTTGGCTCAAGGAACAGCCTGAAATAGAAGTATTTTCTCTGACTGTGGAAAAACAATATCTTTTCTCTTGAATCCTTTGTGCTAAAGTAGCCAAAAATCAAACAAATAGTTTAATTCTGTTGTTTGCCAAATTATAATCAGTTTAATTCAGTCTCATTAGCTTTTCCCAAAGTTGGGACAGTGAAATAGGATAAGACTCCATGGATTAGAATGGGAATATGTGGAAGAATTCAGTCTCTAAACTCATAACCCCATCGAGCCCCTATAGCCAATTGAAATAGCTCTTCCATTTTTAATTAAATGGTGGAACCTTGCTAGAAGATTCTGTTACTAATTCTCTAATTCTTCCAAGGGAAAGCCAATCCTTATTTTCTCCTCTCTCCATCAACATCATTGACTCTGAATCTATAGTTTGCTCCTAAATTTGAGAGGAGAAATCTTATTACTTTTAATTTTTATAGGTTTAGGGGGCAAAAGTACAATTTTGTTACATGGAGGTGTTGCATAGTGGTGAAGTGTGGGCTTTTAGAGTAATCATTACCTTAGTGCACATTGTACCCTTTAGGTAATTTCTCATCCTTCACCCCTCGCCCATCCTCCCACCTTTCTGAGTCTCCAATGTCTATCATTCTACTCTATGCTTATATGTAGACATAATTTAGCTCCCACTTATAAGTGAGAACACTTCATATTTGACTTTCTGTTTCTGAGTCATTTCACTTAAGTAAGAGAAGAAAACTTGTATCCGAAAGTATTCTAAGACTTCACTAATTTGTGTGGACAAAAAAAATCTAAAATGTGTGGAGGAATGAATTCCAAGGGTGTTGGATCAAGAATGGAAGAAGCTAATTTTATTTTAGGCTGAATTTATTGACATGGGTTCATTTTCTGGTTATTTTGGGTTCAATGCACAAGATTGAACCATTGGGAGTGGTTCTAATTATCTTTTGACTTGGTTGACTGAAATCTGGACCTACATGAAAAAAATGTCAGTTTCATGTAGTCATGGAATCTAAAGACTTTTAGGGATACAAAGGTTTAAATGAATTAATCATGTATGACTCAGTCACCCATTGTCTAATCAGGGTCTCCCTAAGGGCTCAGAAGATATTTCATGAAGACCTTGAGCAAGGTGGGTGGGAACATCTTTAACAGTTCTCGAGTGGTCATTCTCTTTAAGATGAGAATACTGACATGCATCTTCATAAAGATGCATGGAAATAAGCTTCCTAATTTCTGTACAGATGGGGGACTCCTGGGATGGCAGAAACCAAGTAGTGTCACTCAGCAAGACTGTTGTTACCCAAATAGGCTGTAGGACTGGTACAGTCACCTACCATGGGCTCTGATTGATCATGAAGTCTGATGACCAAGGTCCTACTTGATGTGGATAACCAAAAAACTGGTAAAGACTGAACTGGTAATTTCCACACTGGAGTCAGTAAGGAGTCCTACAGTTCCTAGGTAGAAGGGAAGGAAAAAAAACCCTGCGAGAAGACTGTAATAACAATCCAAGAACATCCACTCTATGTCTTCCTTCTAGATTTCCCTGAAGGGTCTCTAATTATTTGCCAAGGTCACTTTGTGCTTACACTGTTTGTGGAGTCCAAGATTCTGGCTGTGGAATAACTAATTTCTGGAGAATCAGAATGCCAGTGTGGTACTTATATAGCTTTGATAAGTCCACCGTAGCGTAGGAGCATTGGGAATTTGAACTATTATCATGTTTTATTATTTGTTATACCAATTTTCTGACTGAATAGATAGAACAAATATCTTCAAGAATGTGAGAAATCCTCACAATGTCTTCCTGGCTCACAGAATGAAGACTATTAAGATAGAAGATACTGGAATTCAACCTTCCTAGTGAAATGGAAAAGAGTTAATAGCATCCAAAGGGAACTGGAGGGATTTGTGTCACCATCAATGACTTGAATGAAATGGGGTGGTGATTACTATCAAATTTCTATTTATTTCTGCAGTTTGGCAGATGAAGAAGATGGATGACTTGGGGGAGAGTGTCATGGGTGATTGCTTTATAGTGTGTGGTCTCCTTATCAGAGAAAATTAGCATACCTTCTGATACCAGTTGAGAAGCTATTGATTTAATCACTGCTTTCCTCTGTGTCCCAGTGAGCAGAAAACTCCAGGTACAATTTACTTTAATGTAAAAGAATCACCAGAGGATTCTATCAAAATTTTGGCTCTGGGCTATAATTTAGACTGTAGGGATCATGACCATCTTAGGATATTTTGCTGGTCCAAGACATTAAGGACATGAGGCTGATAAGACCCAGAAAGCAGAAGAAGGTATTCATATGTCTGGTGTTTAGTGAAACATACATGGATGGTGATAAATCCAAAGAATGTACAGGGTTATTCCACTGTACGTTATAGTGAAGTATTGAGGGATTCAGTGACATAGGGAATGTCATAAAGAATTACTATTATAATCCTTTAAAACTGAATGACAAGTGGGTCCTATGCCTCTAAGGAAGAGACAAAGAAGCTTGGCAGGCTTCTTTGTATTTGGAAGAAATACAGATCCCATCTGGGTGTGCTGCTCCATTTTATTTGATGGGTGACTCAGAAGGCTAACATGTTGATGTAGGATCTAAAGTCTTTCCAGCTGATCCAGAATGTAGGGCAAGCAATAATATTATTCAGTGCATTCGAATGTTAACTCCGTGAAAGTGATAGACACTTTGTCTCCATCTTATTCATCAATGACTCTTCAGAGTTGGGCATGCAAATAAATATTTGTTGAACGAATAAGTAACTCAGCAGCTTCAATGGTACCCAACTGTCTAGGGTAGAGCTAGAAATTCTGTGTAGTCTGGGACTGTGGTAAGGCTTCACAAAATATAACCTAGTGAAGGCCCTTATTTTGACAGAAATTTTGCCCTCTTGAGAAAGTAACTATTGAGAAAAGTCCTTGGTTTTCCTATAAGCTTCAGTATGTTATGTCCTGAACTGATTGCTATCTGATATATTAAGCTATGAATTTGAGAGTTAATGAGAGCTCTTAACATATACTGAACCTCATTTATTCCAAGACTACATGTTTCACATTTGAACATCTCTAAAGTGTGTTTATATGTATATCTATTATATATCTATAATTCATGGCACACTAGTTTATTTGGAAGCATTTTTTTCCCCTGGGAGGAATGTGAAGTGATGCCGTCTCTTACAATTGAGGAGATAGGTGCTATTATTATTATTCCAATTTAAAAATGAGGAAACAGACATAGTAACTTGCTCAGAAGTCACATTTGCTAGTAAGTGACAGAGTACGGGTCCAAACCTAGGCAGTCTGGCTTCAAAAGCTGGCTGTTAGCCATTGTGCTATATATCTCTTAGAAAGTTTAAAGAGGAAATATATTATTCCATATCTTAAAAATTGATATAGTGGGGGAGTTGATATATGAGGGAGTTCTCTATATGCTCTACTCAATTTTGCTGTGAACCTAAGACTGCTCTAAAAAATAAAGTTTGTTAATTTGAAGATTGATCCAATCTATCTAAAAATAGTTGTATGCATTGCAAGTTTTTAATGAAAGACTTCCTTTACCAAGAAGGCTTTTAATCCAGGACTCAAGATGTTAGAGAATCTTTTCCTAATTCATCCTGATGCTTATAAACTGACTCATGTGTAAGATGTTATGATGCTTCTCGGGGTTGGGATTAGGGATGGACTCTACACATGGGCTTAACATGATCTGCCACTTCACCATTGATGAGCTAGCAACCACCACTAACAAATTTGTTGGCATTAAAGATCATCCATGAGTCCTGATGGAAGATTTATTAAAATGGACCCATCTTCATAGAGAAGGTATGATTTGTCCTCACTGCATTTTGCCAGAGCTACCATTTATGAACCTATGAACGCCCTACACAATGTTACAGCATCTCCAACAATATTGTTTCTTACCAAGGAACTCACTTAGTGTAAAGATGTTAGAGAATGGACTGATGCTTGAGAAATTTTACTGGCCATATCTTATCATTTTATTTTATTTTTTGAGATGGAGTTTCGATCTTGTCGCCCAGGCTGGAGTGCAATGGCGTGATCTCGACTCACCGCAACCTCTGCCTCCAGGGTGCAAGCGATTCTCCTGCCTCAGCCTCCAGAGTAGCTAGGATTACAGCCATGTGCCACCACACCTGGCTAATTTTGTATTTTTTAGTAGAGACAGGGTTTCTCCACATTGCTCAGGCTGGTCTCGAACTCCTGACCTCAGGTGATCCTCCTGCCTCGGGCTCCCAAAGTGCTTGGATTACAGGTTTGAGCCACTGTGCCTGGCCTACTGGCCATATCTTACCTTTTCATATCAGTAGTCCTTATTGAACAGTGGATCATCCTATGAAGTCTCAGCTCTGCCTGTAGAAGGGAAAGACTATAGTGTTAGTTTGGACTTTAGCATCCTGAAGAATGAAGGTTTAGGTTACCCCACTGGATAAAGAATACTAATTAGCTGAAGTGCTTGTTCAAGACAAAGTTAATATAGAAGAAGAAGAAGATCATAAATATCAGCTATGATGGACACTGTGATGCGCCAGCTAGATTACCCCTCATTGAATGAATTGTTGCCCCAGCTTATGGGAGACCGTCTGCAGAGATCCTTTAGTTTTCAACCCCTTCAGAGATTGACTCAGCTATAGAGAGCTGCCTCACTCAAGTTCATGCCCCTTCATGGGGTGACCCACGTTCAGTAATGGATCAATGTGGGGATTTAAAGACCTGGTCATCTCAGCCCAACTGGAGTCAACTCTGAGGGGTCATTCTAGCTCTCAAGGTCCCCACAGCACTAACGAGGGCTGTTGGGTCAGCATTTCAGCTTGCCTTTTTCCTTTGTCTACTCTGCTCCCTTCACTACCCTTCTACAGGAGTTGATCCCAAGAGCTCTCCTAAATAAATATCCTGCAAGCTAAATCTCATCTCAGAATCTACTTTGCAAAGAACCTAACCTGTAACCATAGTTGTAGCCTCATGTCAGTTACCAATGAGGAATATGGCCTCAAATCATGTTTCTTTTCTTAATGTAGTATGTGTATGTGTGTGTGTGTGTGTGTGTGTGTGTGTGTGTGTGTGTGTATGTACTTTCTTTCCTTTTCTGCTATCTGGCTCTATCCCACGTTTATATGTATGCACAATATTATGTGTTGTTAGGGGCTGACTTCATTTGGTAGGATACCAGGGAGGAGAATAGACATCATATCTGGAGCTGGCTCCAATGCCAGTTGAGGCTTCCTTTTGCCTCCCATTCAGGAGATGGTGACTTTTTGGTTGTCCTGAGGATGGTTTCATTCCATTAGACAGTAGCAATGTTTTTGGAAATGGTAAGAAGAAAAGATGGATCCTAGAGGTTGTTAGCAAAAGTGATGGGCTATAATGGATGTTGGTCGTTTTGGCTGCGCAGAATTTAAAAACATCCTTTGTGTTTTGGGGCAAGTCCTAAATAGGTGGGGGGTTATTCTCTCTACAGAAAGTGAAAGGAGTGAGCCATTCTATCCCTAGCTCAGTAGCTGAGGCATCATCATGTGACCCATGGCTAGTCAACCACATTCCCTAGTGTCTACTTTGAATGTAGAAGGAATGATGCAAGTGGCATGGTCAGTTAAAAGTTATTCATGGAGGCTGTGGCAAAGTCATAAGTCCTTGTCATTATAGCAAGAATCTGATGGCTGAAGATCACCAGTGGTGTTCTAGGCAGACCATTTTTAGGAAGGACCTTGGCTGAGAGTCCCTCAGTTCCTGCCAAGGCTGGTTGTCACAGTTTCTTGCCAGTTCTGTAAGGTATACAATACCTGTGTAGTTAATTCCTTTTCTGCGTAAGGTAGCCAGAGTCTGTCTCCACAATTTGTATTCCAAACCATAGTTAGTCTACAAATACCCCAGGATACTAATAAGTGCGAGCAGCATCGATAGCTGATGGGGTTGAAGAAGAGTTCAGGCACTTAAACTTCAGGGTAAATAGGTGCAAGGTAGCTGGAAGCAAAGGTAAATGAGCACCCCTTGACTACTGAAAAAAAAACAAAAACAAAAAACCCTGATGAAATACGTTCCTGTTGTTTTCCCTAGGAAGCCTGGGTCTTTGCAATGAGAGAAATGACTCTGGGATAGCCAAGCAAATATAAGCAGCAGAAACTTACCATTCTTCCATGACCCTAACTTTCTTCCTTGTAGTACTTACTCCTTGTTTTTCATATTTACTTGTGACTCTGGGACATATTTTCTTGGCAGGAGCACATCCCAGATATTCCCACTGCCGGAAGATGAACACAAATCTGATTTTATTAATGAGTGATTACTAGCAAATCAAGAAATAGCTGTGTCATAGACTTGGACTGATCACGTAATAAGTGGTCCATGGTCATCTCAAGGGCCTTCTTTCCAATTCCACAGCAGCTATAAAACTGTCAGAAACAAAGAAACTTGTTAATCAGAAATGACAGAGCTGTAGAGCTTGTCCCCATCAGAGCAGTTCTCCCATTTATTTATTTAGGTGCATTCTTAAAACTACATGCCAGATCTGTGAATATCGCAGCAATGGCAATTAAAGAGGTTGCTTGGCAAACCCCAACATACTGCCAAGGCAGCCACAAGCTGTTACACATTCCTTCCTGATGCTTATAACATTTTCATTGCAACATGTAAGTAATATATCTCCTCTTATTTAAATGGCAGATGTTAGAGAGCGTTATGTTTGTTGAGGTAAACCCATAAAAGAGGAAGGTTAACTCATAGCATCTGGAAGGTGGGGAATAGGTTAATCACTTAGGAGCCAGGAAAGGGTTGAGAAAGGAAGTCTGAGCTGTTAAGACCACCCTAGGGACCAAGAATGAACAGAACAGGGCTTCCCTTGAAGTCTGGAGTTGGGGCACTGCTAGCAAAACACCAACATTCCCTTCCAACTAGGAAGGCAGCAGGTATCTCATGGTTAGATGGGAAATCACTCATTAGAGGGGCATAATTATAATAATGGCTTGGATCTCACAAACATCTGAACTCTAATACTAATGCAACAGGAATTGAGAAAACATATAGAGTCTTAAGAGATTTCTAAACAGAATCACCCTATATTATTTGTTACACTTTATTAAGCACCTGCTGTATGCTAGTTGCTGTGCTCAGCACTGCACATACCTTTGTTCATTTCATTTTCTCAGTCATGCTTTATTTTGTGCATTTTACAGATGAGGTTCCAATTAAGTCACTCATCAAAGCATCCTTTTCTGTGCGACAGGGTAAGTCAGAATCCAGCTTTGTCTGATTCTGAAAGCCTAGGCTGTTTTTACTACACTCTAGAGATGGAGACCTTCATAAAAGATCTGCCCATGAGAGAGATGTGTTTGTTTGCCCAGGGCTTGTCCCTGTGTCCCTTGAAGGTTAACAACAACCAGCATGTCCCTGGGTACCACTGTCAGATTCAGAACCTCAGGCTCTCCTGAAATTTGATCCAGCCCAGTGTGGGATCTTTCATATTCTGTTCTTTGGCCTCACGGTTTACATAAAGCACTACATAAATCTAGTTTACCCTGGAACGAGTTCTAAGAGAAAGCATATTACTTTACATGCACAGGGAAGAGAAGATAAGGGAGTTAGGTTTGAAACAAAGTTTGTTTTGTCATAAGGGCCTTTGTCACGTGGTATTTTAAAAGAACCCAAACAACCAAACCACTGACTTGAAGAGTGGTTTTAAAGACATACGGTTTGAATCACCCCTGTTCCATAGGGCAACTGAAATAGGAGCTGAAAATGACCTGCTTGTCTATCTTACCCTTCCGGAGACAGTTCAGTACAGATGGTTCCCTGTAGACTGGGTTTGCCTTATTCCTACTGGGTTTGATGAACTAAGCGCCAGGGCACCCCTCATTTACCTCCTAGATGTGTCAGTCACCTAACAGTTCTTACTGCCTGCAAATTTTCCTGACCCAAAGCCAAAGTGTTCCTCTGTTCCATTTCATCTCATTACTCCTTTTACACTTTTGGGCCTCTGAGTCATTCTTTTGTACCTAGAAGTTTCCACTCTTTCCAAAGATGGCAGGCTTAAGGTCTTCTTCTATTGGAGTTTCCCCAGTGCCTGGGCTTTTCCGAGTGGGCATTGGTACTTTGTCTTCTTCCAAGATGGGGAACCTCTAGAATGATCCCAGAGTCAGATACCCAAGGGTGGACTTGGGAGGTGGCAGAGAGCTTAACTGAGTTTTCCCCATGACTTCTCCTCACAAAATATATTAAAAAAAAAAAAAATTTTCACTGCAAGCCTGTAATCCCAGCGCTCTGGGAGGCCGAGATGGGTGGATCACTAGGTCAGGAGATCGAGACCACCCTGGCTAACACGGTGAAACCCCATCTCTACTAAAAAATACAAAAAACTAGCCGGGCGAGGTGGTGGGCACCTGTAGTCCCAGCTACTTGGGAGGCTGAGGCAGGAGAATGGCGTAAACCCGGGAGGCGGAGCTTGCAGTGAGTGGAGATCACACCACTGCACTCCAGCCTGGGCGACAGAGTGAGACTCCGTCTCAAAAAAAAAAAAAAAAAAAAATTTTCACTACTAGATGTGAGATGTACATATTTTAGGGGTAAATGGATAATTTGATACATTCATATAATCAAATAAGAGTAACTGGAATATCCATCATCTTAAATATTTATCTTTTCTTTATGCTAGAAATGTACAAATTATTCTTTCTAGGTATTTTGAAATGTACAATTAATGTTAACTATTGTCATTCTATGGATCTATCTAATACCAGGTCTTTTAATGACTGAGAAGAGTGAACATATATCTCAGAGGGATTTGCACTGTGGCCCAAAGTGATTTGAGATTTCCTTGACATTGCCCATGTTGTCTTAAATATTCACATCTTCAATGAATCTGTATTTGTTTTAATATGAAACTATTTTAAACACTAACGAATTAAGTTATTCAACCCTTTGTCCTCCCCCAACCTGCAACCCCAGTCCTGTGAAATCCTCAAATAAAATTGTCACTGCAGAAATGTGCTTTATGCTAAGACTGTGACCTCAAATACCTTCAACATTCTAATAATAGTATACATTCCAGTTCAAGAAGTATGAATCTAAGAAATACAAAGTGCCTATGAAAGTAAGGTGAGAGTGAAGAATCTAGAATAAAGAAAGGGGTGACAGAGTACAGGTAATAGAAAATGGGCACACTGTTTTTGGGCAGATTAGTTTTGGTAGGTGGCCTTCAGCGGCCAGCACCTTCAGTGTGATTGTCTCATGAGCAGAGAGGCACCTTGCCCAACACCACATCCCAGGGTGGTCCCATCAATGTGACCATCTCAGCTCAACAGGGGATGTTAATGTTAATGTTAACATTAACATTCATGTTAAATGAATATCATTTAACATCTATGATATTCAGCTTCTGCAGTGAGAAAAATAAGCAAAACAGATCTCATTTTGAGGTTTTTAAAGAGAGAATTTGTGGAAATACCTAGCACTGTGTTTAGTATAGTTGGTATCAAATAAATATTGTCTTTTTACGTGGGGGTGAGGGGAAGGCTCTGGAGGAGGTAGAGAAGAAAGTTATTCAAGATTCCTTCTGAGTCATTTATCTTCCTGCCATTACCTTTTCCAGCCCCACTCATTTGCTGGAACAGAAAACTTTCAGCTCAAAGACAGCCCTTACTTATTGTCTGAGCCAGTCCTGGCCAATTGGGCTGTATTTCAAGAGCCCTCCCCTTCCCACTAGAAAGAACTTGGAATTACTATTGTGCTGGGGGTGGGCCATGGGTATGTGCCCACTTGCTGAGTTTTCGCTTTTCCTCTCTAACCTCCATCTTCTGACTGAGATTTGGCCTTAATATCCTGAGTGCAGTTTAATTACTTCGCTGAGACCAAAAGCCTTCTGTCAATACCACATCTATCCAGCTTGACCCAGCATTGCATAACGTTCATTAACCTCTTCTCGCGAGCACTGAATCCAAGTGATGGTCTGGTGTTTAGTGTGTCTGCTTTATCAGCCCACTGCCTGAATGCCCTTCATGAGCTTGGGGTCTCCAACATCTGCATAACATTAACCTCTTCTCATGAGTACCAAGCCAAAATTGATGGGTCTTTGCTCTTTAAGCATTTTAAAAAAATCAGTACAGTGCCTGAACCCTCTTCTGATGTTTGAAAATCCTTCTTTACATGAGGAAGTCTGAAAGGCCAGATGTTGATAGTTAGAATGTGGGCACCTGTGAGTGCTTGGCCAACAGATGCTCATGCTCAAGTCTGTAAATTTGAAACCAGTGATGTAGAGTAGCAAGGAATGGGCCAGAATTCATTCCCTCTGAGAAGTTACATAAGCTAGAACTTGACTAATTCTCCTTCACCTGGCAACCCAGAAGTGCCTGAAATTCTAGGTTTTGCCTTCAACGACATGACATAAAAAATAGATCATGGGATTCAGAATTAGACATAGAATTGACCCTTGATCACACACTTACTAGCTGTGTAATTTGGCGTAGGAAGATTAAACTCCCTGAGTTTCAGCATCATCATCTGTAAAGTAGAAATAAGAGTGGTTTCATAGCCTTGTATGTATAAAATGAGACAGTGTAGGTAATTTTCTTTTGCAAAGCCAAAAAAATGTGCCGGATTAACATGACGATGGCTATCATCATTTATTTGTTATACCTTTCGTTTTTGTTGCTGTTATTTATGAAAACACTTTTTCCTTTGAGAATAACACTTCAGCTGTGTCAATCATTTGCATTTAAAGTGAATGAAGAAATTAAAGAAAGGGGGAAGAGATGACTGAAGAAGGGTGCTGGGAAGTGGAAATGGTAGACTGTGCTAAGAAAGAGAAAAATAGGCCACCAAGGAGGCTTAACATGTACTTTTTCCTCCTCAAAACACTAGGCTTGATTCTTCCAAATCTTCCATGTGCCTACTAGGTTTCCTTTCTTTTTCTTAACAAGGAAATGTGAAAAATGTAAATTTTCATTCAATAAAATACGTTATTTATTGAGGTGGGGGCACCCAGTGTTTCCTGGGGTCAGAAGAGATATTCAATCCAGACTGCTTCTATAACAAGATGAGGTTCTGGATGTCAAACCTCTATTTGCTATTTCTGCACATTTTTGAGCTCGTTATTTCGTCCTTCTTGTCACTTTCCTGATCTGGTCTATGCCCTTCCGTAAGTTCCTTTAAGCTTTAGGTAACGAGTCCTTTTGGATGTTTGCATCCAAGGACCCTGACTCAACAAGTCCTGCTTTAATCCAGGCCGACCAACCTCAATCATGATGCTGCCACCTGCTGGATTCATTGTTTAATGTCCGTATCTCAGGCAAGATCATGACCCCCATGAAGCAGCGACTGTACTGTTCTTTGGGATAAGCACCATGGTGTGTCCGCCAAATCTCCTGTTAATGAAGTACTCGTTTCCCCAGATGCAAGGAGTGCTGTTGGTAGGTGGCCTTCAGCGGCCAGCACCTTCAGTGTGATTGTCTCATGAGGAGAGAGGCACCTTGCCCAACACCACATCCCAGGGTGGTCCCATCAATGTGACCATCTCAGCTCAACCGGGGAGAACTCTAAGGATCATCCTAGCTCCGGAGCTCCCTGTGGGGTTTGCTGAAGCTGTCCTTGGACGCGCATTGCAGTTTGACCCTTTCTTCTGCTTGATCCTGCTTTTATCCTCTCCTTTTATCGCGTTACTGATCTTAATAAATCCCTTTAAAAAAACTTCCTGCATGCTGACCTCCATCTTAGAGTTGGCTTCCTGGAAAACCTATTGATAACAGTCTTTTCGATAACCAAGTCGTTAGGACCTAGCCTCGTTTCACATAAAGACTGAGTGCAGTTATCTATTTGTTGAATAACTAGGCCATTCCTTTTATCAATGGAGAGGCCATCCTTCTCTGACCTAAGACTGATCTCTGCTTCTTCTCTGAATCTCATCTCCTCCTACCTCCTCTTGCCTAGCTATGAAGATCTTCACCTTCTTCCTCTTTCTTACATTTACCCAGTCAGTCCTTAATAGGGGAAAATCTCAAGGCTTCGTCTTGGGCTTTCTTCGCTAGGTCAGATTCCATGGACTGTGAGCAAAAAAGGCGCACTTGACAAGTCTGTGAGATTCCCGACACCTTTCACAGTGCTTGCCACTTAGTAGGTATTCAATAAATGTATATTTTATGGAATAAAAGTCCAGATCTTCTACATTTCATTGTTAGGGAAAATAAAGCAAACCTAGTAGCAGCATGGAAGAGACAGGAGGACCAAGCCTAGCAAGTGTTTTGAGGAGGAGAAAGTTTATGTTAAGTCTCTTAGGTAAACTATTTTTCTTTCTTAGCGTGTTCTGCCATTTCCACTCCTCAGTGCAGTTCTTCAGTCATCTCTTCCCCCTTACTTTTATTATTCATTCACATTAAAATGCAAATAATTGACATGGCTAAAGTGCTATTTTTATTATTATTATTGACACAGAGTCTCACTTGTTACCCAGGCTGGAGTGCAGTGGTGCCATCTTGGCTTACTGCAGCCTCGACCTCCTGGTCTCAAGCAATCCTCCTGCCTCAGCCGTGCAAGTAGCTGGCACTACAGGTGTGTGCCACCATGCCTGGCTAATTGTTTTGTAGACACAGGGTTTCACCATGTTGCCCAGGCTGGTTTTGGCCTCCTGAAATCAAGTGATCTGCCTGCCTCATCTTGCCAAAGTGCTAGAATTGCAGATGTGAGCCATTGTGCCTGGCCTAAAGTGCTATTCTTGAAGGAAAAAGTGTTTTCATTGATACTAGCAAGACAAATGAAAGGCAAGACAAATGATAACCATCATCTTGTTAATCACGCACATTTTGTTTGGCTTTGCAAAGGAGAACTATCTACATTGTCTCATGTAATACAATGCTATAAAAACATTCTTATTGTTTCTACTTTATGGATGACGACACTGAAACTCAGGGAGTTTACCCTTCCTACCCCATGTTACACAGCTTATGAATGGAAGAGTCAGGGTCAAATCTGTATCTGTTTCTTTCTGTATCTTATGCTCTTTTATGTCATGTTGCTGAAGGCAAAACCTAGAATTTCAGGCACCCGTGGATTGCCAGATAAAAGACAATTAGTCAAGTTCTAACTTATGTCACTTCTCAGTAAGACCTGTCCTGCTTACCCAATCTGAAACCTAGCCTCTTTCTGTGATGGCTATTGAAAGGGTAAAGCCCCTCAATACCCCTGCCCAGCTGTTTAGCCTTCCCTAAAAGAGTTCCTGGTTGAAAGAGAAGCATATTTTCATTTGGAGAGTTCATCCAATTTTTAGGCTTTAGGGACAATATTTGTCATGGGAATCTAAGTGTCAACTAAGACAAAAAAAGAATAACAGCACACAGCTGGTGCACCTCTACTAATCTAAATGTAAGCATTTCACCAAATTTTTTACAGGAGCAAAAGTATCAGTGAAGTTATTTCTTTAAAATGGATGGAGAAAACAGTTTGAGAGAAGAACCAAGTTGTACCCTGATAGTGATCTGGTCCCAGGCTCGATATCCATTTATTTCTCTCTTAAAACATGGTGTTACTCATAGAGCCCTTCATCCTGGAATACCAGCTGTGACTATGCTATATTTTTCATTTGGAAACAGACCTTCCTTTCCAGTTTCCAAGCCTGTCTGTCTGACCACATTCTTGGCACACTATCTGATCACAGCTCAGAGATTTTAACCTGCCTGAAAAATACTGTGGATGGATTTTCCAGGAATGCTAACCTGGACTTGAAAACAATGTTTGATTTTAAGTAGTTTCTTCTTTATTTTTGTCCAGTCTCTTGTACAAAAGATATCTCAATAAGCTGCTCTCTCTCTCTCTCTCTCTCTCCCCCGCACTGTGTGTGTGTGTGTGTGTGTGTGTGTGTGTGTGTGTGTGGTGTTTGGAGACTGAAAAGCAATTCCAACTTATTGATGATACAGAAAGGAAAGTGCCTGAGTCTTGGGCTGAACATTTTTTCTCTTGGTTTGATCGTTCACAGATGTGATGGGCAAATTCAATATTGATAATGTGGAAGAACTGGCAAAGTATTAGACAAGAAAATGCAATAGTTAGTGTGGACCCTTTATGAGGTCTGAGTATAGTTCTTAAACATCTGTGTACTCTCTGCTTCCATGTTCACCATCTGAAAATAATTCTTACCCACAATTTTAACCATTTCTTTGGAGCTTCCTGGGTTGTTCCTGCTTCCGCTGCTCCTACATCTTTATAGCTAATATTTCCTGAGTGCTTACTACCTGTGTAAGGCATCACTTAGGAGATTTGTGGATGTCCCTTAGCCAAAACCTTACAACCCCAAGAGATGGGTATTCATTATTATCTCCATTTCAGATGAGAACGTTGAAGTATGTACAGGATAAGAAACTTGTCTAATGTCCCAGAACTTGTAATAAGCAAAGGCTGTATTCAAACCCAGGTAAGTCTGACTCCAGAGACTGTACTTATAACCATTAAACCAAACTATCTCTACCTAAAAAGCTGCTAAAGGTGCTTGCTTGCCCAGAAGACCTTTTCAAACTGTCTCCAGGTTCCAGACCTCCCAGACTTGACCTCTATCCCTACTCTGGGAGCTCGGTAAATGTGTATGTTTTTCAGACTGAATGTGGGGTAAAACTAGTGGACAGAGGAGCCAAAGAGACGATGAGTTTAACAAACACAGACTTTCCCTCCCTCAGAATGAAGTTGCTGGCTAAAGGTGGACCGGTTCATTAGCAGTGGAGACAAGGATCTGCTCTGCTGAAGAGAGTTTTATGGCATAATAAGAACTGTGTCTGTGGCCTTTCCTCCTCCTGAGAAAAGCAAATGCCAGGCAACAGGATATGAGTGAATAATCCATAAAATCTAGTATAGAGCACATCCCAGCTATCCTAATGCCTTCTGCGAGTGTCATTGCCAAGGGAAGTCAGATTGCTATTTTCCAAAATTTGTTTGTTTTAAAAATTAATCAGATTCTATTTTATTTTATTTTTTGAGAGGGAGCCACCCAGACTGGAGTACAGTGGCATGATCTCGGCTCACTGCAAACTCCACCTCCTGGGTTCAAGCGACTGTTCTGCCTCATTCTCCTGAGTAGCTGGGATCACAGGCGCACGTCACCATGCTCGGCTAATTTTATATTTTTAATAGAGATGGGGTTTCGCCATGTTGGCCAGGCTGGTCTTGAACGCCTGATCTCAGGGGATCTGCTGACCTCAGCCTCTCAAAGTGCTGGGATTACAGGCATGAGCCACCACACCTGGCCCCAAATTAATGAGTTTTTAATTGAAAAATAAAAAATTGCATGTATTTACTGTGTGCCACATGATGTTTCAAAATATGTATACATTGTAAAATGGCTAAATTGAGCCAATTAACATGTGCATTACCTCACATACTTTTGTTTTGTGGTGAGAACACTTAAAATCTACTCCCTTAGCAATTTTCAAGAATACAACACATTGTTATTAACTATAGTAGGCATGTTGTGCAATAGGTCTCTTGAAGTTACTCCTGGTATCTGATATTTTGTATCCTTTGACTAACACTTCCTCAGTCCACCCCTCACCCTCAGGGCCTGGTAACTGCCATTTATATCTGTCTTTTACTGGTCCAGATTTTGGTTCTTCTTTGCTGCTTCTAAGTGGGGCACTTTCACTAAGGTAATTTAGAAGCACCAGATTTGTCTCAGTAATACAACATACAGAAATGCAACTTTGACATTGAAAACATTCTTGGCTGGGTGTGGTGGCTCACACCTGTAATCCCAGCACTTTGGGAGGCTGAGGCAGGTGGATTACCTGAGGTCAGGAGTTCAAGACCAGCCTGTCCAACATGGCAAAACCCTGTCTACTAAAAATACAAAAAGTAGCCAGGTGTGGTGGTGGGCATCTATAACCGCAGGTACTCGGGCAGCTGAGGCAGTAGAATCACTTGAACCCGGGAGGTGGAGGTTGCAGTGAACCAAGATCACGTCACTGCACTCCAGCCTGGACGACAGAGCAAGACTCCATCTCAAAAACAAACAACCAAAAAAACCAAAAAACATTCTGGCCCATATAGAATGAGGGAAGGAGTATCTTTCAAAGATTTTTTTTTTTTTCCTGTGGCACATAGCAGAAAAATAAACTGGTGTAATTAATAAGAAAATGTAGTGCTTTACATAACTGTAAAGTCCAGTGTTGGTGTGTACTTCAGGCAAGGTTTGATCTAGTGGCTCAATGGTGGAGCCAATGTGTGCATGTCTTTTTATTGCTCGGCTTCACCTTCCAAAGGTGTTAATACTACAAAGTCTCCTCACAGTCTAAGGTGGCTGCTGGCAGCAACTGAGGCCAAATGTCTTCTTGTTTATATGCAGAAGGGAAAGAGGGAATCTTCTCTCCACTGTCGAATTGAAGTTCTTTGCTTAACTATGATCAGCTTGTGACATAAGTGTTTCTATGAATCAACCACTGCTGTCATATGATTTGGGAGATATCAACTTCACTGACTCTAGGAGTGAGTCTAGATCAACTTAAATCAGTCAATATAATCCTATCTTTTTCCCCCAGTAATTGGTTCAGGACTGGACATGTAATTCAGGTCTAAGCCAAGTGGCATTTTTTGGGGGGCAGTAGTTGTTTCACAGTGAATGGGAGAAAGTCAAATAGATGCTGGGCATGCAACTATACTGTCCACTACAGGAGGTAAGATCAAACTACAGTCATCCAGTCAGCACTACTTAATACTTTGGTCATCGAGAGAAATGCTTACACATAAGAAAATTAGTTACACTACTTTAAACCAATATAATTTTATTTATATTCTGATTCTGCTTCTACTTGCCAAAATAGATTAGAATTTCTTAGTTCACGTTCCACACAACATTGAGGCAGGTGATATAGGCTGGTAGAATTACTATTTCTGGTCAAAGGATTTCTAGAAATCTCTAGATTTAGGAACACATCTTGTTTTTTTGTTTAAAATTTCCTAGCTTAGCCAACTTAGTGAGACCTGATCTGTACAAGAAACAAAAAATTAGCTAGGCATGGTGGTTTGTGCCTGTAGTTCCTGCTACTCAGGAGGCTGAGGTGGGAGCATCACTTGAGCCTGGGAAGTGATAGCTGCAGTGAGCTACGTTTGTGCTACTGCACTCCAGCCTGGGTGACAGAGTGAAATTCTGTCTCTGAATAAATACATAAATAAACAAGATTTCCTCACTGAATTTCCATGTAAAATTATAAAAAATGTTCATGCTAAATTAATTCAATGCACAATTGCAAAGTTCTGTAAATACTCATAAATTTTTTCTTCATCCCAGTGACCCCAGAGGTAATTAATGTTAACACTTGATATATTTCCCTAACTTTTTTTCCAGTTTGTAGAAAACTGCATAAGCACATGTATAGAGTTGTTTTGGTTATTTCTTTTCATAAAAGATGAGATTATATTATTCACATTACTCTACAATTTTTTTCACTTAATGATACATCACCAATTTATTTCCACATCTATAGCTATAGATTTAACTTAGTCTTCCAAGGATCCCTGTTACTAATGTACAACAGAGTCTATCCAACCATTCCATTAATTGATGGATATTCAAGTTATTTTCATTTCTTTTTTTTTTTTTTTTGAGACGAAGTCTTGCTCTGTTGCCCAGGCTGGCGTGCAGTGGCACGATCTCGGCTCACTGCAACCTCCGCCTCCCAGGTTCAAGCAATTCTCCGGTCTCAGTCTCCCAAGTAGCTGGGATTACAAGCATGCACCATTACACACAGCTAATTTTTGTATTTTTAGTAGAGACGGGGTTTCACCATATTGGCCAGGCTGGTCTCAAACTCCTGACCTCAAGTGATCTGCCCACCTTGGCCTCCGAAAGTGCTGGGATTACAGGTATGAGCCACCACACCTGGCTATTTTCACTTCTTTTCTACTAAAAACAATGTTATTTCACTTTATTTAACTTAGCATAACAGCTTTTTCTTAGCAGACTATGAAATAGCATATTTAACTAATGAATCCAATATCAGAGCTTGATCCTGTGATTACGACACAGTATCAACTAATTCATTTCCCTTTGTAACATGAATTTAGAACATTAACCAAAGTAGTGAGTAATTCATGAAGGGGCACATTCCAAGGCATTTATAAACCTTCCAATTCTTGACATCACTTTTATTAGGCAGAAACTAGCTTTAAACCAGGTGGTTGGAGTGAGTTTAATGAATGGTCTAATTACAAGAGTGAGAGCTGATTTAAGGGAAAGATTTAAGGGAAACCAACTAGGAATAGTGAAGCAGCACAGAGCTAGGAAGAGGCCTTACCTTATCCTTAAGACCGAAGAGGGAAGGGAAACGTGGACAAAGGAATTAGAGAAAGAGCTGTAGTTGGAGAAGACAGCCTGTCCCAGAGAATGACAGAGGGGAACCCATGGCCTGCCAAGGGGGAATTCCAAGGGAGTAAATGCCTCAGCCTCATTCTGCTGTCCTTTCAGCTGCAGCTCTTGTTTCTCCATTGGCCAAAACTAACTGGAAAGAAAGGGAACCCAATGATGCTGTTGATAAAAGTCAACCTTTTTGGCCCCTGAGCAGGATGAAAAAGGATGGAGCATGAAGAATACCCAGAACCTTCCTCTAGCATATGATTCACCTCTGAAAGTTCAGGAAGTGTGAGTGAAAAATGTAAAATGGTCTCTCAGGTATAATTGTATACACATGGGACTAGAGTCATTTGCAACGCTGTTTTCCTGTAGAAGCATTACTAGCTTATCTCTTTCAATTTTCCGCCACCATTTGCAATAAGAATATTACAAATTCTACAGGACAGGATCATGCCTGTCTTGCACAGGGCTGATCGGTTTGCCTCAGAAATTGTTTTCTCATTAGCGTCATTTATATCCAGATGGGCTAGAAAATCTTATAAATCATCCAAGATAAGGACTCTCCCCTACCATGGTGAAACTGATGATGAGTAAGTAGCATTGCATGATTCACTTATTAACTCAGCAAACATGTGTTGAGTAAGCACTCTGTATCAGGACTTGTGCCAGATACTGGAAAAAATATAGCAAGGAATTAGACACAGCCCTCAAGGAGTTTGCCGTCTTTAGAAAGAGACAGGTCAGTAAATATTTACAGTTCCATCAGTAAATTGAGTGATGGGCCACACATGGGCAGTGAAAAGCAGGGGCTATGTGCTTGTGTTTATGATCTGGTTCCATCACCTATTATCTCTGTGGCCTTAAACAAGTTACTAAACCTCATATGTGTAATGATAACTGTGACAGATTGGTTTCCAAAAATGGCCGTAACAACTCCCATCCCACTGCAATGTGACTTTGGTACCCCCACTTCCCCACTTCCTGTCAAAGGGTGAGATTAGGTTTACTACCACTTTGAATCTGAGCATGTCCAGAGACTGCTTTGATCAAAAGACTATGGTGGCAGCAGCACTGTCAGTGCTAGATTCAGCTCAGGTTTATCTGGTCTGGTACATTCCATGTCTTGCCTTTTGGAATGCTAGCTCTTGGGATGTTTCTTCTGGAAACATAGGCACCAGGCTGTGAGAAACCTGTTAAAGAGAACTAAACATGGCCTGAGAAGGACCCCGTACTTCTGTATTTGAGTCCTTGTGGACCAGCTGTAACCTAAGGTAAGAGGTAGACAAGATTGAAAACCTAATTTAGGAGTGTGCGCCTGTAACAACAGCTGAGTCTCGGACAATCCCAGCAGCCAAACCACCCATACACTGTCGAGTGTTCAAATTGCGTTCAAATAACGCAAACACCAACCTGTAACCAGGCAAGCTGTTTCTGTACCTCACTTCTGATTTCTGTACGTCACTACTTTTTTGGTCTACAATTTGTTTTGACCCCAAGGCATCCCTGGGGTCTGTCTGAATCTGCTGTGATTCTGGGGGCTGCCCGATTCACGAATCATTCATCGCTCAATTAAACTCCTTTAATTCAATTTGGCTGCAGTTTTTCTTTTAACGAGCCCAAGTCACAGGGAGACGCTGTATACAGGTACTCTGTGTTAGCCCTCACTGAACTCTTCGCCCACAGACGTGTGAGTGACGCATCTTGAACATTGTCCCACTCACAGCTTGATGACTCCGGCCACGGCTACCATCTGACCAGAGCCACGTGAATGACCCCCCGCCAGGAGAATAGCCAGAAGAGCCCAGGCTACCCGCAGAAATGTGAGAGGTAATCGTCTATTGATTTAAGGCCCTACATTTTGGTGATTGTTTGTTACATGGTTATAGATACTCAGAAGAGGGATGATAATAAAAGTATGTACCTCATAACACTGATGTGGGGATTAAACAAGGCAACTTGTAGAGTGCTTATTACAGCACCCGGCATAGAGCAAATGTGGGAGAAATGTGACCTATTTTCAGTCTTGTATTATTGAGTTATGATTCTGTGGGATTGAGGAGGAATTCATGCTATAGCTTATGTTGTCTACAAGTGTTGGAGGGATGGATGTGAGTTGAGGCTAGAGCAAAGGATGCCAGCACCTCCTCCAAGAGGTGATGCTTCTTCTCTGGTTGGGTGGGGAGCATCTCCTCCAGATTCTCTGTGGCACCTTCATTGTATTCACTATTCTGCATTATAACTCCCCGGGAAAGTGTTTCACCAGCTAGGCTGGGAGCGTTCTCATAGAAGGACTTTGTCTTATTCCCAGCACCTGGCACATAGTAAACCTTCCTAAATGAATTAACTCATTCAGCTTCTGTTGCTCTGCTGAAATTTACATATTTGCCTAGTTTTACACATAATGAAAAAATGTTCCCCATGTTAGCAGAAATTAAAAAGCCATACTCCTCCTCCTTAAAAAAGCCATACTTCCAAAAGCAATGGGGTCCCCTTACTTGGACTGATATGCTTCAAATGTAAATTTCAAAATGAATGTTGTTTCCCAAATCCTAGAAAAGGTAAAATTAATTAATTACATTTTCTGTTAGTTTTTCTTCCCATAAAATTTTCCTAAGTGATAGTTTCACTCATCTGTACAGAAATCTAGAAGTCAAATTTTTATTTTGGCCAAAAGGATATAGGTTATTATTTTGATTGCAATATATCAATACTTCTTGTGATTCTAAGAAAGAGAAAGCACTATGACTTCAGGATTAGCTACCACCTGCTGTGAGACATGTACCTAAAGCAGGTATTAAGTTTCTTTGCTCTTTCTAAACTCAGAGCTATTTTGCAGGACATGACATATAGAAGGCAGTATCAACATTCTGGTAAAGTGGCCTCATTTTCAAGGTGTATTAGTCTGTTCTCATGCTGCTATGAAGAAATACCTGAGACTGGGTAATTTATAAAGGAAAGAGGTTTAATTGACTCACAGTTCTGCATGGCTGGGGAGGCCTCAGGAAACTTATAATCGTTACAGAAGGTACCTCTTCACAGGTCAGCAGGAGAGAGAATGAGAGCTGGGCAAAGTGAGGAAAACTCTTATGGAACCATCAGAGCTGGTGAGAACTCACTCATTGTGATGGCTAATACTGTCAACTTAATTGCCTTGAAGGATACAAAGTATTGATCCTGGGTGTGTCTGTGAGGGTGTTGCCAAAGGAGATTAACAATTGAGTCAGTGGACTGAGAAAGGCAGACCCACCCTTAATCTGGGTGGGCACAATTTAATAAGCTGCCAGCATGGCCAGAATAAAAGCAGGCAGAAAAATGTGAAAAGAGGAACTGGCCTAGCCTCCCAGCCCACATCTTTCTCCTTGCCAATTTTTTCCTGCCCTCGAACATTGGACTGCAAATTCTTCAGTTCTGGTACTTGGACTGGCTCTCCTTGCTCCTCAGCCTGCAAACAGCCTATTGTGGGACCTTGTGATTGTGTGAGTTAATACTTAATAAACTCCCATATATATATTCCATGTACATATTCTCTCTATATATTCCATATATATTCCATATATGAATATATATATCCCATATATATATATTCCATTAGTTCTGTCCCTCTAGAGAACCCTCATACACTGTCATGAGAACAGTGTGGGGAAACTACCCTCATGATTCAATGATCTCCACCTGGTCCTGCCCTTGACATGTGGGGATTATTAGAATTCAAGGTGAAGTGTGAGTGGGGACACAGAACCAAACCATATCACAAGGATAATTACTTTGGAAAGAAAATTATTTCAAATATGTATGGACTGCAACTACAACTAAGATCCATGGGTAGCTAGGTAGATATAGCAAGACAGGGTAATATGATATTGGAGTTCCATTTGTAGTTATTTCAAAGTGTTGTGTGTAGTGGAGAAATAATAAACAGTCTTGTAGAAAAGCTTTTAATTATTTTTTCCTGGTATTAGTGTTTTATTGTTATCAAGCACTTGCATATGTTTGCTAATCTGATCTTTAGCACACCTCACGTAAGCATCATCGTCTGCATTTGGCCAATGAGGAAATTAAGACTAGAAGGAGAAGCTACGTGAGTGGGCAAAGGCAGGCTGAGTGGTGTTCATGTTAGGAAGTCCAAGGCTAACAGCCTGGCTTGGAATCCTGGCTTGTGTCTTCCCTTGAAGGGGGTACCAACAGGCCAATTACCTTCTCAGAATCACGGAGAAGCCTCATTTGTAAAATGGGATACTGATAGTACTTCCCTGGTAAACACATATGTTGAAGCTCTTAAGACAACGCCAGGCAAAGTAAGCCCACTAATAAACATTAGCAGACAGGATTGTTGTCAAGGTTCACTAGGAGAGGACAGAACAAGACCCCAGACCATCTCTCCTGTTTCCAGGGAATAGTATTTCTCCACGACACTACAATTGCCTCTCAAGAACCCTCTGTTGCATTTCTACAGCCTTTTACAATTTTCAAGTGATTGCACATATGGAATGCTTGATCTTAGTCCAATTTGGATTTTGCTCCTTGTTTCATAACCATAAGGGATGGATTGGGCAGGCACAATTGTTCCTATTTTTCAGATAATAAACTAAGGTTCAGTAAAATATTTGTTCAAAATGACTTCACTTTTACTTCCACATGACATGTTTTTCATCCCTTTACGTTTACAACATTTTTGCTTTTGAGTTGTACTTTTCTTTGAATGGAGAGCGGCCAATGTTTTTTCCTTGAATACCTTTGTGTAACTTTTCCTGCATCCCTGATGATGGTGAGGACACTGGCAGGTTGATTTGTCTGAAGGAAGGATTGTGTGCAGGAGTTTGGGAAAGAATCCCTTGAAAATCAAAAAAGCAGCCATGTGATCTAGTTAGATTTTGGATTTAAAAATACAGATGTATTTCTAATGATATGTTTGGAATATTTTTTCTCATTGTATTGATAATGTCTCTGACATAAATGGCCTGGAACCTAAAAGAAAGATGATGGAACATGAATTTGGACTGTGGCCATCACCTTCAGAGCTCAAGTGTGGAAAATTTCACCCAGTGTGATTGCAGTCCAGCATCTACATCACCCCATTTAACAGAGTTCATGTTAACCATTTGGCTAACGTCAGTGGCGTCTAGATCTATAAGAAATCTAAGTTGGCCAGGCGCGGTGGCTCAAGCCTGTAATTCAGCACTTTGGGAGGCCAAGGCAGGCAGATCACTTGAGGCCAGGGGTTCAGTATCAGCCTAGCCAACATGGTGAAACCCCAACTCCACTAAAAAAAAGAAACCTAAGTTGAGGAAGGCTGATAATAGAAGGCAGAAATGTGTAAGTGTCAGAGTCAACAATTTTGGGTTTTTGTGGCTAGAGATAATTGCTTCTGCCATACCACTTCCCAGAGTGGCAAGCAAAGGTGCTAGCTTCTAAATACTTAGCGGCAGATATAATGTACGTCTTTAGATGGACTTAGACCTTGAGATAGGCAGGCAAGCAAGGAAGTTCTCAGGTGGTTGCAGTTTCAATGGATTTTTTTGCACTTGTTGCTAATTGACATTCTCACTACTTCTGTTGTATGATTTTGGACCACTCACATAACCTCTCTGGGCTCTAATGTCCTCATTGGTAAAATTGGGATAATGTCACACTACCTCATAGGATTATTGTGAGGTTAAATAAAATATCTTATGTAGGAGCTTAGCACAGTGCTTAGCTTATAGAATTTATTTAAGTTTGCCAGTTGACAGTAAAAACAAAATTATCGGCAGGGCACTGTGGCTCATGCCTATAATGTTGGCACTTTGGGAGGCCAAGGCTGGTGGATCACTCATGCTCAGGAGTTTGAGATCAGCCTGGTTAACATGGCGAAACTCCATCTGCACCAAAAATACACACACACACACACACACACACACACACACAAAATTAGCCGGGCATGGTTGTGCATACCTGTAGTCCCTGCTACTCAGGAGGCTGAGGTGAGAGGATCACCTGAGCCTGTGAGGTAGAGGTTGTAGTGAGATGGTGCCACTGCACTCCAAACTGGGTGACAGAGTGAGATCCTGTCTCAGAACAACAACAACAACAAAAATTAGAGAAGGGCCTTAAGACAGTGCTCGTATCCAGGGGAAGTCAGACTAGTTTTGCAAACCTCTAGTTAAAGTGTTTCAGCCTCAGAGCGTTCATTCAAGAGAGTTCCTAGCTGTTGCTGGGAGTGTGTTGCTGCTGCCTCCTTAGTGCAGGAAGTTTCAGTTACTTTTGAGATGTCGGTTAGGATAAAATTGGCGTCTATAGGATTGTTTCTGTGTTTGTCAGGGGTCTGCTAGTGACTGGGTTATTAAGTCCTAAAATCTAGAGAGAAAATCAATTCTGAAACTCTTTAGAAGGTCAGCCCAGCTATCCCTACTACTTCAATAATTTTAGACTAACCCTTCTCAGCCTCGCTTTACTTATAGAATGGGGATATAATACCTTCCTTACAGGTTTAGGAAGATTGCAGGAGATCATATATGCAAAGCACCTAGTGTTGTGCCTGGAAGAAGGTGGTGAATACGCATTAGTTTTCATTCTCCTGTTTACCCATCCCCAGCTGCTGTGAGTATTCAACAGCTCACTGCTGTCTGTTCCCTTCTCAGGCAGGGAAAGCTACTTAGACCAGGAGGGTACACACCATTGGAACCAATGACAGATGACCTCAGAGGTACAAAAGACTGACCCTGGCTTTAATGTGGGATCACTCTGAAGTGTAGCTTACGTTCCAGAGAGCCCTGGTGGGTCAGACCAAGACTAGACCCTACCTGGACATTCTTGTCTCTTTCCTGTTTGCCTTGCTTCGTTACTGGTTCTGAAGATCTTCCTGAAGATCTCTTCTTCAATAAATCACATTTATTGGCTACCCCAATTATGGCTTCTAGCGAACCAGACCTAAGACACTTATCAAAGGGCCCAAGCTAAAAGAATTCTCAAAGTATTTTGACAACAATTCCCACAGAAACAGGTTAAATGCCTTTTCTATCTTGGATCATGTCAAACTTCCTCCATTCCAACATGGACCCAGGGAACTTGCTGGATTATCAGGGGCCTTTCACTCGAAGAAATCCAGTGTCATATTTATTTAAGGGACTGACCTGTGGCTGTCTGTGAAGGCTATCTTGCTTCTACCTTTCGATAGGTTTTTTTTTGTTTTTTTGTTTTTTTTTTTTGTTTTGTTTTTTTGTTTTTTTAAGAAAATGGAGGTTATTTAGGTCCCAGAAAGGACATGTGAGATTTTCTAATGTGGCATAGCTTGGTTTTGAAATTGGTATGCCTCTAGAAGCAAATATTCTCACCCTGAAATTAGTTGATGTATTTGCACAGAATTTTCTTTCTCTTTTCTCTGGTTTCTCATAAAGGAAGTTCTGGGGGCTGGTAACCTGAATGGAAATAAAGACTTCTGTGAGAAAACATTGGGTTTAAAAACTGTTCCATGTGGTTCAAAATATGTTTTAGACATTTCGTAGGAAAAAGTGTGGACTTAATCATAATAGTGTGATGTGGAAAAGGTTTCTGTCGGCAGAAAACCCCAGGGAGTAGCTGGAGGTTGAGCCATAACCTTAAAAGATTATGTGCAAAGACTGTTCTCACCAGGTTGCTTCAAAGGAGGGAACACGCTGACTAAAAGATGGGTGATGCTGGTGGGAATTGGGTGTGAGGGGTGTATAAAAGATTTGGAACAGTCTTTCCAGACATTAAACAAGGAATCAGCTATAAAGGGATACAAGGATTGTTAACATGCAGGCAGGTCTAGTAGAGATCTGATGGTAAGAATTTTAGTAGAGCCAAATTTATTCATTCATGTCTCATATACATTCAACAATATTAAGTGTCTTGTGTGTAATGGGGACATAGAGATGAGTAAGACCCCGCAGGGACGTTTCTGTACTCAAAGACCCCTGGCAGATTTAGAAATAGAACCCAACTATTTCACTTAGCATAATGTCCTTCCCTGAGTCTGTTTGTGCTGCTGTAACAAAATACCTTAGATTGGGTAATTTATAAGGAGCTGGATTTTGTTTTCTCACAGTTCTGGAGGCTAAGAAGTCCAAGACCAAGGCTCTGGCAAATTCTATGTCGAGTGAGGGCTGCTGTCTCCTTCCAAGATGGCACACGCTTCTTGCTATGTCCTTGCATGGTGGAAGGCATGGAAAGGCTAAAAAGGGGATCAATGCTATGTCCTTATTTGGTGGAAGAGCAGAAGAGAATTAAGCACTCACTCAAGCCCTTTTATAAGGGCTCTAATTCCATCCATGAGGTGTCTGCTCTTGTGACTTAATCAACTTCTAATGACCCCACCTATTAATACTACCACATGGCCATTAAGTTTCAACATGCAAATTTTGGGAGACATATTCAGACCATAGCTGTCCTCAAAGTTCATTCATGTTGTTGCATATGGTAGGACTTCCTTCTTTATGGGTGAGTACTGTTCCATTTTATGGCTAAATATGATTTCATTATGGCTAAATAAATCTGTATACCAGTTTTTCTTTATGCATTCATCTATTAATAGATATTTAGACTGTTTCCACTTATATAAAGTGTGTAAAATAGTCAAACTCATAGAAGCAGGAAGTAGAATGGTGGTTGCTGAGGGCTGAGGGGAGGAAGACGTGAGGAGTTGCTGTTCAGTTGCATTGAAGTTTTAGATATGTGAGATGAATAAGTTCTAGAAAGCTGCTACAACATTGTACATTGTTAATGATCCACAACTGTACACCTAAACTTTATTAAGAGATCAGGTCTCATATTATATGTTATCATCACAATTTAAGAAAGATGAAACAATGGAACCTGGGAGCATCTTGGTCTCAGACTTAACAAGAAACAGAAGTAAAAAATTGAGTGGATAGGGATTCTAGGAGTCTACAAAGAGGCTGGATTAGTAAATCAGTGTGGACAGGAGAAGATGAAAATATGGAAAAAATAGAAAGAAGCTGAAAGCTGGGGGCCTGTGACCACACTGAGCAGAGAGCAGAAAGAATTGCCAGGATAGACAATTAGGGATAGAGAGGTTTATTTCACAGTTTGCTACCCTGAATATAGATAAATAAGGTTTAGGAAGGCCCCATTTTAACATATGTACGTTTTTTCAAACTTTCTTTCCCTGCATACATACAGAGTTTTGCATGTGCTCATAAATTGCATTCCCGTCCCTGCCCAATCCAGTCCATCTGGTTCCTAAGGATTTTTAAAAAGTATTTTTAAAGCCTAGTTAGAAAAATCAGAGAGGAAAAGACAGGACTGCAGGGGTGGGAGGAAATAGAAAAGAGGTATTCTTCAGTGTTTCCTTTGTTGTGGAGAATATGATCCATAGATATGGCAGACGGTGAAGCCAAAAAGAAAATGTCAGTGAAGCAAGACCAACCTACATTTTAAAGAGCTGAAAAAGACACAGAAGAAGAAGCAAATCTGGCAAAATGGCAGAGAGAGAGAGAGAGCGAGAGAGAGCGAGAGAGAGCGAGAGAGTGTGCTTATAATGGCAGAGAGAGAGACACACACACACACAAAGAGAAAGAGAGAGAGAGCGCGCACAAGAGAGAGCTGGAGAGTGCACTTATACCCTAAAACAGCTATAGGATGGGAGAATAAGAGAGAAGAATAAAGGAGATTTTTAAAAGTTTTCCTTGCATTATTGACTGAATTTTCTCTAAGAGATGAAAGTAACATATGGAATTATTTCAGTAATAATTTTTGTAACAACCATTTTATTGATTGGCATATTTATTTGAGTCTGAGCTGTATTAAACCTTGAGATTTATTCAGAAAATGGAAGTTCTATCATTGAATATAACTTCAAATTGATCCACTGATGATCAAATATTAATTATACATATTCCCCAGTTTATATATGCACATTGAGGATGGTAGCTAATAACCAGTTTGCTCTATGTTACAATAATAATAAGTAATAGACTTTAGGGTTGAACTCAAATTTGTTAGACTTCATAGGTTCTGAGTTTTCGGCTGTCTAAAAATGGAACAGCTCCAAATGAGAACTTAGATCAAGGAATACCCTTGTATGTGTTGGACTCTAAAAGAGTAGTGTGCAGATCATAGGAGTTAGAAAAAATGGGCAGATGTTGAGCCTACAGATGTGTAGGTGGTGGGATCTTGGCAGGTGATGGGGGAAAGAAGAGAATTATGAGCCGGATTCACAGGGCATTTATCCACCTCTCATCACAGTATCGTCACTTACTCAAATAAATATTTATTCTTTAATGAAAATGAGATAAAATCCTAGGGTCCATGGATGCCCCAAAGGAAGCGAATGGTTCAGGAAGATGGCATGAATTTTCCAACGGTGGGACTGTTAGGCAGTAGTGGGTGAATAGCAGGAGAACTGTTTTCCACTATATAAAATAAGATGGGGTGGGTGGAGAGGTAAGAAGGAGAAAGTACTATTTATTTATTTATTTATTTTACAGTGGAAGATTTGAGATCATTTCTCTGAATCTTGTAAACTTTCCATAATGTAGTTACATTGTTTTCTGACATTTAAAACTATCTTTAAAATAAAAACTATCACACGGATTCCAGAGGCTATATCTTGATTCTGTTGTTTACTAAGTGTATGACCCTCAGCAAGTCACTGTTGGCCATCTGGGATTATTGATCTGTAGAATAAAACTTATGAGAATATCGCCCAACTGAGATCATTATTAGGCATTACCTTATTCAGAAAATATATGTGTAAAGGACTTTGCCAACTAAAAAGCATTCTACAAATGCTAGTTTTATTGATAATGAAAGACATTTTGTGTTCATATAGCACTGTTAATATTTTTCATATTTATAATAATGTTCAATATTGTCCCAAATTGATGCATCCTAATTTACTTATAATGTAAAATTAAGTGACTTGACTGAGGTTGCCAGGAAGTGTTAGCACCAGGATATGAGCATAGCTCTGTCTGACCTCAAAGCTCATGCTATTAATACAATCTTGTCTAGAAATGGAAATAATTGTACTGGAGTTGTCCAAACTCTCTATTCCTGAACCATAAGAAAAATAAAGAATGAAAGGTAACTCTGCAAGGATATGGCATAAATCTAAAACAGTGAATGTTCTCAGAGAAAGAAGAAAAATGTGAGTATGTGCCTGTGTGTGTGTGTGTGTATTTGTGTGTGTGTGTGTGTGTGTGTGCAAGTGGGTGTTGGATGTAGGAAAGAATAAAAAAGAACAAAAATAAGTTCTGCCTGGGCCAGCCAACTAAGGAAAGATGGGAAAGGAGTAGTTCTTATTTTGGAACTGAGGCTTCAGTGCAGTTGTAGCTCAAGGGTAAGGTCACCTCCTCCCCTTAGACAAATAGGGAGATGCTGGCTTGTTAATGCCAGGACTGCTCCAGAAGCCATGTGCTCACCTGGGAAGTTCAGTCAGTGAGGCGAAACACCTTTGAAATAACATTTGTTTCCTTCAACTGTTATTCTGTTATTCTTAGGAGTTGTTGTTGTTTTTTTTTTCTCCCAGAAAACCACAGCCTTGAGTATTAGTCTTCAATAATACCGACCAACTTGGCAATGGAATAAGGCCAGCTATGGTTACAGATTCAGTATGAAACTGTTATAAAAATCTTAAGCTCTTTGAGGAAACTGATCTTTAAACTTGATCTTTTCTCCAAAGAGAAAGAAAAATGCCATCTTCTCAGAATGGGGAAAAATATTTTCCTTCTTAAAATCCTGTTTAGAAACTTTGGGCCAACTTTTCGTTCATCAAATATGCAATGTTACCAGAGTAGGATGCCCAGAGCCACAGCAGCAGGATTGCAAGAGCTTGCTACCTCTCTTCTCTAAAATGTCTCCAGCAATGCCCTCTTTCCCACTTGGCAAATGTGGACAGAGGCCCAGACCCAGCCATTGCAGTCACCTTCATAGACTAGTGATTGGAGTGATTGACAGCATCTGTTTAGTGCATACCCGTTGCATGCAGAGTGCTCTGTTGGGCTTACCATGATGAGTGGGAAAAAACAGAGTTGACCCTGTCCTCACAGTGCTGGTTAGTTAGTTAGGGGGAGGTGTAGTGAAGTATGAGTTCTTGACTAAGGAGACTGCATGTCCAAAGGCAGGAGCTCATATAAATCATGGATTGCTGGGATGACAGGAAATGTTAGTGGGACCGACTCATTGCATACAAGCTAGGGAGTCTTAAAGGATGAAGCTTGAGAATTAGGTTGCTACCAGATCATAAAGGGCCTTGAACATTCTGCTAAGGGTTTTGGAATTCATTCTGCAGGCAATAGGAAGTTTTTGAGTAAGTTTAAGCAGAGGATTAGAATAATTTGAAGTTTTGAAAGCCCAAGCTGAATCAGGCATGGTGGGTCACGTCTGTAATCCCAACTATGTGGGAGGCTGAGGGAGGTGAATAGCTTGAACCCAGGGGTTCAAAACCGGCCTATGCAACATGGTGAAACCCTGTCTCTACAGAAAATACAAGAGCTATCTGGATGCGGTGGTGTGTGCCTGTGGTCCCAGCTACTCAGGAGGCTGAGATGGGAGAATCACTTGAACTCAAGAGGTCAAGACTGCAGTGAGCCACGATTGCACCACTTCACTACAGCCTGAGGCACAAACCAAAAAAAGAAAAAAAAAAGAGGTGGGGTGTGGTGGCTCATGCCTGTAATCCCAGCACTTTGGGAGGCCGAGGTGGGCAGATCACCCGAGGTCAGGAGTTCGAGACCAGCCTCGCCAACATGGCAAAAACCCGTCTCTACTAAAAATTACAAAAAAATTAGCCAGGCATGGTGGCGGGTGCCTGTAATTCCAGCTACTCGGGAGGCTGAGGCAGGAGAATTGCTTGAACCCAGGAGGCAGAGGTAGCAGTGAGCTGTGATCATTCCATTGCACTCCAGCCTGCGCAACAAGATTGAAACTCCATCTCAAAACAAAAACCACAAAACAAAACAAAAAAAGAAAGAAAGTCCACATTGATGGGAAAAGGACATGTTTAGTGCTTGCCTGGAGGCTATTTCAGTGACTAGATTCAGAGAAGTCGAGTGTTTGAATTATGTCAGTGGCAGCAGAAATGCACAAGAGAGGGTCAAATGATGTTTAGGAGGCAGCCTCAGTGGGACTTGGTGTGAAAGGTGAGGGAGAATGATGAGTCCAGAAAGATATCTAGGTTTCTGGCTTGGTTTCTACATTGATGGTGCTCCAAAAGAAGGAAAGTGATGTAGGAGGCATAGATTTTGTGTTTGTAGCTAAAGAGTTCAATTTCTGACATGCTGGGTTTGAGATGAATTCTCCAACACTTGAGATGCAACAGAGACGCACACTGACAGTTTTATCTAGAGAACTGGGTTTTAGGAGTGAGCTCCAGGAAAGAGATATAGATCTGGGTTCACTGTCTGTGTTAAAGACAGGAGAGTGAGTGCATGTGATCACTCAGGGGACAGAAGATTGAACTTTTGTGAACACCTTGGCAGGGGATGGGAGGTAAAAGTGGACGAAACTAAAAAGGAGCAGCCATAGAGGTAGAAGAAAAACCAGGAGGGAGTGATGCTCTAGAAACCAATTGCAGCCAGACTCTAAAGAAGGAGGAAATGGTATGCAGAAACAGATAATGTTGAAAAGTCTCATGTGTAGAGATTGATAAATATTTGTCTGTTGGATTTAGCAACAGGATGAAAATAGCTGATTTTGGCAATGGCAACTTCAGAAATGGCAAGGGAAGAAGCTGGCTTAAAACCAAGCAAAGTGAAAGGAGGTGAGAAAGTGAAAACAGTATCAAATGCTCTTTTCAAAAGTAGCTTGGCTGTGAAGAGAGTCAGAGATAAAGGGTGATGAAGAAAGAACTGTATATGTTAAAGGGATAGATTTTTAGAGCTGGAAGAGACTTGGACATGCTGTGTGCTGCTGAGAAACAGCCATTAGGAATGGAATGCCTCAGGTGCTGAGAGAAGAATGGCTGGTAGAGTGAGCAACCAGATGGTCACATGTTTCATCTGCAGTCATTGTGTTTCTACTGCTTCTGTCATCTTGCTTTGTGCCTGTCTCTCTCCCCTGCTTCTTGCCTTCTTTGCTCCTTATTACTGGTCTGGTGAAATCTGTAGACAATATCTCTGTTTGTCTTGGTACCTAGGAGTGGCTACATGAGCTAGAGGCAGGCAGACGCTACTCTTATTTCCATATGCAGGACTGCCATTTATAAACCAAGAACACGCAGGATCTATGTAAAGTTGATTTCCATACCCCATAACAAAAGAACACAAAGAATTCTGTATCTTTTCTACAGGCATCATATCAATAAATGCACTTGGAACTTGGTCCCAGGCCACTGATAATGTGGCAAGGGTAGCAATAAAGTGTCCTTTGGCTGCTGTTATTACTTTAATGGAATTGCAAATTGAAATGTAAATTTCATGTCCTATTTTCCTGAGGGGCCAGGGGGGATTCTCTAATGGAAGAAGAAAGCAGAGATCTTCACGAATTGGTCAGAGAATGAGAGCTGATTCATCAGCCTTCGTTGCAGTATTTTACAGTTGACATTTACATAGCTCAGGAGCTCTGTTGGGGTTGATTTTATGCTAAAAAGTTTAACTCAGGCTGGACACTGAAATCTTAATGAAGCTTTTGTTGAAGTGTGGTCCCCAAAGCTTAGGCAAGGTGAAGAGGGCATCCATGCAAGAGGGGCAGAGTGTGGGGCCTGATTGGGTTGAAGAAGATGTCTACGCATGGGGCAGAATGGGGACAGCACCCCCAGATGGGTGATCTAGGGTAGAATCAGGGGGAGGAGGGCATCTGCTTGGATGAGGGACCCTGGCATGCGAAGTCAGAAACCAAGTGAGATGAGGAGGATGTTTGCATGGGGATATGACCCTGGATTGAGTGTTGATGCCTGAGTGGGTGAGGGGCATTCTATATGGGGGAAGAGGTGGTGTATAAGAGGAGAGATTTGGCACAGAAAGTGGGATCGCTCATGTAAGTAAATACATTAAAGATAAGAGAGTCAGATTTCCGTGTTGGAGAAAGGAGTTACAAATATGGAAAGAAAGAATACTCAAATTAATTTGATGGTATTGAATTGGAGTTGGAAGTATATCGTGACCTTATGGTTTTCTTTCCTTTTTCCTTTTCTTTTCTTTCTTTTTTTTTTTTTTGAGATGGAATCTCACTCTTGTCAGCCACCCTGGAGTGCAATGGCATGATCTCGGCTCACTGCAACCTCCGCCTCCTGGGTTCAAGCGATTCTCCTGCCTCAGCCTCCCAAGTAGCTGGGATTACAGGTGCCTGCCACCATGCCTGGGTAATTTTTGTATTTTTAGTAGAGAGGGGGTTTCACCATGTTGGTCAGGCTGGTCTCAATCTCCTGACCTCAGGTGATCTGCCCACCTCGGCCTCCCAAAGTGCTGGAATTACAGGCGTGAACCACTGTGCCTGGCCAGTTTTCTCTTTTATTTTTATTTTTTGAGACAGAATTTCACTCTTGTCGCCCAGGCTGGAGTGCAATGGCATGATCTCAGCTCACTGAAACCTCAGCCTCCTGGGTTCAAGTGACCTCAGCCTCCTGAGTAGTTGGGGTTACAGGCATGTGCTACCACACCCAGCTAATCTTTGTATTTTTAGTAGAGACGGGGTTTCACCATGTTAGCCAGGCTGATCTCGAACTCCTGACTTCAGGTGATCCACCCGCCTCAGCCTCCCAAAGTGCTGGTATTACAGGTGTAAGCCACTGCGCCTGGTATGGTTTTCAATACATAGAGATGTATAAACAAATACAAGAATGCATGGGTATAGGTATACATGTACACACACACACACACACACACACACACACACACACATACACACACACATTCCCCATCTCTGTCCACTGAGACATCCCAGTAGCAGGAAACACGCTTAGCACCCACATCTTGGCTTCTAAATATTGTTTTCCAGTAAAATGAGCCAGGGATCCTTGAGGAAATGGCTGATTTCAGGTCTAGAGCAGGGAAAATGTAACATGAACCTAGAACATTCTCAAGGAAGCAAAGGAATGCTCAAACAATAATGGAGATTCATCATAGAAACATCACAGCCAGTTTGAAGGGTTTTTTAGTGGGAAGTGGGGATGACAGTAATAGGTGTTAATATATACATTAGTATAAATAGGTGATAATGTATACATGAGTAAAGTAAAAAACTAGATTTGATATAGACATAAATATATGAATACATGGAAAATTTGGGGTGGAATGGAATATTTACATAGTCTTAAACCTCTTTTCTTCAAAATACGTATTAATTTGCAAGGAAAAAAAATAATAGTGGAGAAGCCTAGGAAACACCATTTCAATTCAGTGATAAAATTAACATCATCAGTAGCGGGACAAATTGAAATCAGGTGCCCCCTAATGAGAGGCATTGAAGAGTTCGGCAATGCTTTCATGATACTTCTGCCAAGGGTGGATAGGTTGAACCTAATCATGAAAAAACATGACTATACAAACGTAAATTGAAGAACATTCCACAAAACAACTTGCTGTAACTTCCAAAAGAATTGAGATCATGAAAGTCAAGAAAAAGCAAACTGTTTCACACTGAAAAAGTCTCAGGAAACTTGGTAACTAAATGCAATATGTGATTCCTTTTTATGTGAATGAGACAGTTGGTGAGAGTTGAACAAGGCCTGAAGATTAATGGTAGGACTGTGTCAGTCTTAACTTTCTGATTTTTTATTTTTATTTTTATTTCTTTTTTAGACAGGGTCTGGCTCTGTTGTCCAGGCTGGAGTGCAGTGGTGCAATCATGGCTCACTGCAGCCTTGAATTCCTGGGCTCAAATGATGATCCTCCCACCTCAGCCTTCTGAGTAGTTGAGACTACAGGCACATGCTACCATGTGTGCCTAATTTTTTTTTTTTTTTGTAGAGTAGGAGTTTTACCATGTTGCCCAGGCTGGTCTCAAACTCCTGAGCTCAAGCAATCTGCCTGTCTTGGCCTCCCAAAGTGCTGGAATAACAGGCATGAGCCACTATGCCAGGCCTAACTTCCTGATTCTTATGGTTGCTTTGTGGTTACAGGAGAATGTCCTTGCTTGTAGGATATGCACATTTGGGAAGCTGAAGCATCACGCTTGCTTCTGAATCCTAAAGGCTTTATAAAAAAGTCTGAACTGTGTTTGCAGCTTTTCTGTGAGTTTGGGATTATTCCAAAATAAAAACAATATCTTTTAAAAAAGTACATTTCTCTGTTCTCACCCCTAGAGATTCTTCAGGGAGTCTTGGGCGGGGTGGTGGTGGGGCTCCTGAAATTTGTCTTTTAAAATTAATTTTTAGGAGGTATGATGCAGGGTGGCATACAGAGTCCAACCTTTGAGAATCAGTGGGCTAAACAGTACAAACAAAAAGGGAAGTTGTCAATCAGAGAAACCTGTGAAGATCAAACCCATTTAAGTCCAATCACTGGATTGGGAGACATGAAAAACCCAGCCTTTTCCTTAAATGCTTCATACCCAACAGAACTCAAGGGAGGGCCACTCAAAAGAAGATTCTCCTTATGTCATGAATGTGCTCATTTTTTTTTTCGGGTGAGGAAATTGAAGCCCAGAGGGTTTAAATAGATTTTCCAAGAGTTCATTTTCCAGATTTCTGACCCCTCTGACACCTAAGTTCAGGCTCTTTTCTCCAAGTCAGATTAATCTCTACTCCATCTCCCTACTCTTTCATTGCTAATGATCCAAGGAAGAGGTTTCAAAGTCAACCTTTTCCACATCTTCTCTCCATTTTTTTTTTTCCTGTCATCTCGATTTTCCCTGTCAATGGCTTTCTAGACTTGGCAGCCCCCCTGCAGATCTTTGTTTGGGACTGGAGGTGTGGGTGATGGCGACACCAGGGTGTGCTTGGGTTAACTCTTTGGATACAGTGCCCAGTCTGATTTCAGGTCAGCATAACTGGCTGTTTGGACAACACAGCAGTTTTTGGCCTCAAGTGCTTCCAAGCAGAGGAAGGAAATGGTCTGAACTTCAAAGCGAGCCTTGCATGGTGCCATAAGTTCTGATCATTTATTAGCGTGCTTTAATAGTTGTAAATTAATCTCAAATATACATGGAGGCCAGAACTAGCTGGAGGTGTGGGCACAGCCTGATCTCACCCTTGCTTCCTGGAAATTTAGAACATTTCCCAGTTTCAGTGCTCAGAAGGTTAGGGTCAGTTTGGGGGTTATGGTTATTTTCAAAGCTTTAAACAAACCCAAGCCTGTTCTTGACCAAGTTAGTGCTATTTAATTTATGCTTCATGTATTTTGTAAGTACTTCTTTTTTATTCATTTTTCCACTCCACGATTTCTTAAAAAGCAACTTTATTGAGGTATAATTCACATATAATAAATACAACTTTTAAAGTATATAGTTCCATGAGATTTTACAAATGTAAACACTCATGTAACCACCACCCCAATTGAGATATGGAATATTTCCATGAATGCAGACTTTTCAGTCAGTCCCTTCCTATCCAGGGACACTCACTGATAAGATTCCTATCACCATTGATTTTGCCTGTTCTAGAAGTGCATATAAATAGAATTATACAGCATGTGCTCTTTTTGACTCTGGAAATGTTTTTGAGATCCATCCGTGTTTTTGCATATGTCAGTAGTTTATTATCTTCTACTTTTAATCAATCGTAAGTTTATATACTTTATATTTCTAATTGTTTATTTTGAAATGTTTAGACCTATAGAAAAGTGGCATAATATTACAGAGTTCTTATATAGCCTATATCCAGTTTTCCCTTAACATCTAACATAATTGATACAATGATCAAAACTAAGAATTAAATGTTTATAAAATACCACTAGTGAAACCATAGACTTTATTCACATATCTCTATTTTTTCCACCAATGAGCTTTTTTTTTTTTTTTTTTTTTAATTATACTTTAAGTTCTAGGGTACATGTGCACAACGTGCAGGTTTGTTATATATATATATATATATATATATACATGTGCCATGTTGGTGTGCTGCACCTATTAACTCGTCATTTACATTAGGTATATCTCCTAATGCTATCCCTCCCCACTCCCCCCTCCCCACAATAGGACCTGGTGTGTGATGTTCCCCTTCCTGTGTCCAAGTGATCTCATTGTTCAATTCCCACCTATGAGTGAGAACATGTGGTATTTGGTTTCCTGTTCTTGTGATAGTTTGCTGAGAATGATGGTTTCCAGCTGCATCCATGTCCCTACAAAGGACACAAACTCATCCTTTTTTATGGCTGCATAGTATTCCATGGTGTATATGTGCCACATTTTCTTAATCCAGTCTGTCAGTGATGGACATTTGGGTTGATTCCAAGTCTTTGCTATTGTGAATAGTGCCACAATAAACATATGTGTGCATGTGTCTGTATAGCAGCATGACTTATAATCCTTTGGATATATCCCCAGTAATGGGATGGCTGGGTCAAATGGTATTTCTAGTTCTAGATCCTTGAGGAATTGCCACACTGTTTTCCACAATGGTTGAACTAGTTTACAGTCCCACCAACAGTGTAAAAGCATTCCTATTTCTCCACATCCTCTCCAGCACCTGTTGTTTCCTGATTTTTTAATGATTGCCATTCTGACTGGTGTGAGATGGCATCTCATTGTGGTTTTGATATGCATTTCTCTGATGGTGAGTGATGATGAGCATTTTTTCATATGTCTGTTGGCTGTATGAATGTCTTCTTTTGAGAAGTGTCTGTTCATATCCTTTGCCCACTTTTTGATGGGGTTGTTTGTTTTTTTCTTGTAAATTTGATTGAGTTCCTTATAGGTTCTGGATATTAGCCCTTTGTCAGATGGGTAGATTGTAAAAATTTTCTCCCATTCTGTAGGTTGCCTGTTCACTCTGATGGTAGTTTCTTTTGCTGTGCAGAAGCTCTTTAGTTTAATGAGATCCCATTTGTCAATTTTGACTTTTGGTGTTTTAGACATGAAGTCCTTGCCCATGCCTATGTCCTGAATGGTATTACCTAGGTTTTCTTCTAGGGTTTTTATGGTTTTAGGTCTAACATTTAAGTCTCTAATCCATCTTGAATTAATTTTTGTATAAGAAGTAAGGAAAGGATCCAGTTTCAGCTTTTTACTTATGGCTAGCCAATTTTCTAAGCACCATTTATTAAATAGGGAATCCTTTCCCCATTTCTTGTTTTTGTCAGGTTTGTCAAAGATCAGATGGCTGTAGATGTGTGGTATTATTTCTGAGGGCTCTGTTCTGTTCCATTGGTCTATATCTCTGTTTTGATACCAGTACCATGGTGTTTTGGTTACTGTAGCGTTGTAGTATAGTTTGAAGTCAGGTAGGGTGATGCCTCCAGCTTTGTTCTTTTGGCTTAGGATTGTCTTGGCAATGTGGGGTCTTTTTTGATTCCATATGAACTTTAAAGCAGATTTTTCCAATTCTGTGAAGAAAGTCAACCAATGAGCTTTTTAAAACCTGCTTCAGGGTTCAAGCCAGGAATCTAGATTGTATTTAATTATCATGTTTCCTTAGTTTCCTTCAATCTATGACAGTTTCTCGGTCTTTCCTTAGCTTTCATGATGTTGACACTTTCGAAGAGCAGCCATTAGGTATTTTGTAAAATGCCCCTCCATTAGGCTTCTTATGATGATTTCTCATGACTGGGCTGAAGTTACAGATTTTTGGGAAGAGTACCAGAGAGGTATGTGACATGACATTGAGGGCACATAATGTCAATGTGTTTTATTATGGATTATGCTAATTTTTATCACTTGTTTTGGTGGCATCTGTCACGTTTCTTCACTGTACAGTTATTTTTTTCTTTTTTCTTTTTTTTTTTTGAGATGGAGTCTCACTCTGTCACCCAGGCAAGAGCGCAGTGGTATGATCTCTACTCACCACAACCTCTACCTCCTGGATTTGAGTGATTCTCCTCCCTCAGCCTCCCTGGTAGCTGGGATTACAGGTGTGCACCACCACGCCTGGCTAATTTTTGTATTTTTGGTAGAGACGGGGTTTCATCACGTTGGCCAGGGTGGTTTCAAACTCCTGACTTCAGGTGATCCACCTGCCTCGGCCTCCCAAAGTGCTCGGATTACAGGTGTGAGCCACCACGTCCAGTCAGTTATTGTTTTCTCTGTTTTCATGTTATATTTTAGAAGCACGTCATTAAGTTTAGTCCACGCTCAAGGTGAGGGGAATTAAGCTTCCTCTCTGCACCTCTCTGAAGAGAGGAGTATTAAAGAAATTTTAGATGTACATTAAAACTACTACAGTAATTAATAAATATTTCTGGGGAGATAATTTGAGACCATGCAGATAAACTGTTTCTCTTGAAAGCTTGGCTCACTGATGAATTTTAGCATTCATCAGTGAATTTTGCCTTTAGCAATGATTACTACAGTGTTCTAATGATTGTTTCCCATGTTTCTCATTTCTGCCTCATTTATTAAGTAGAATTCTTCTATAATAAAGGGTTGTCCCTTCATCCCTATCTGTTTTTTCAAATATTTATATCAGTATTAACTCTCATGGCTATTTATATTTCATTCTTTGGGTTATAATCAAAACTGTTATTCATTTGGTTGCTCAAATTGTTTCTGCATTGACCATTAGGATTTCTTTCAGGTGGCCTTTACCTTTTCATTTTTTAAATCACTTCTTTTCTCTCTGGCACCACAATATGCTCTAGGTTTATATAGTGCGAGTTGTATTTTTCCTGTTCAAGTCCTAGAGTCGACCATTAGTCCAAGGAATCCTGGTTTCTCATATGGGAGAATGGTATTTTGAAACCAAAATCTGGGCACCCAATATGTGTCTTGCTGCTGGAGTGGCAGTACCTCCAGGCTCTATCAGACAACAGAACTAGGAAATATGTGTACATCTACTAACACATGTGTACACATAAATCTATTTTTATTTCTGTATATGTCTATTTGTATATACAAAGATATGCCTACAGATAGAAATATAGGTTCTAGTATACACATACACACATTAGGATGAACATGAAATCACAATGATATCCCTGACTCCAATCCAGCAGCACCACAGGGTTCATTCTAACAACTCCCCTTTGATTATTTGAAACTTCTTTTTCTGGCACTGAGAAACTTGGCTCTCATTCTCTGCAATTTATTTACTAAATGCTTCAACCCTAGTTAACATTCTGAAAATTATTTCAGAATGGTACCACAAACCTCTGTGAAAAAATGAATTTTCCAACTAGAATACAGTGTTTGTGTACATTTTTACTCTCTAATCTTATTACATATGGTCAAAACACTTCTAAAGAAAGACAGGTCAGCTCATTTCTCTCTACCCCATCTGGTTGGGGTATGCCATTCATTCGTAAAAAAGTTAGGTTCACTTGTTACACTCTGCATTCTGTCTTGGTTTCTTCCCACCATCGTGATTGAGTTTAAAAAATTTGCATATGGTAAAATTCATTCTTTGTGGAGTACAGCTCTATGAGTTTTGAAAAATGCATAGAATCGCATAGCTCCCACCATAGTAACATAGAGACCAGAGATCTGTGATCCTAGGAGTTCATTATTTATAGTAGTATTCAATTGACTAAATGTACCATAATTTATTCATTTTTTTGTTGCTGGACATTAGAATTGTTTCCAGGGCTGGCTGTTTTAGATAAGGCTGCTGTGCACATTCTTTTTTTTTTTTTTTTTGAGACAGAGTCTCACTCACTCGCCCAGGCTGGAGTGCAGTGGCGCGATCTCGGCTCACTGCAAGCTCTGCCTCCTGGGTTCACGCCATTCTCCTGCTTCAGCCTCCTGAGTAGCTGGAACTACAGGCGCCTGCCACTACGCCCGGCTAATGTTTATTTTTTTGTATTTTTAGTAGAGACGGGGTTTCACCCGTGTTGGCCAGGATGGTCTTGATCTCCTGACCGCGTGATCCGCCCGTCTTGGCTTCCCAATGCACTGCACATTCTTAATTCAAGTCTGTTTGTGAACACATGCCTTCATTTATTTGGGTAAACATCTAGAAGTGGAACTGCCAGGTCATAAGATAGGGATATGTTTATCTTTTTAAAAAAGATGTACCAAAATCCTTTCCAAAGTGGTTGTATACTTTTACACTATCAGTAATGATGAACGACTATTCCAGTTGCTCTACATTTCTTATCCATATTTTGTACTTTAAGTTTTAAATTTTAGCCATTCTAATGTGTATGAGGTACTGTCTCATAAATAATGATGTTGAACGTGCTTTCATGGCTTATTATCCTATAGACTTAATCACATCTACAAAGTTATTTTTGCCATGTAAGGTAACATATTCGCAGGTTGTGGAGACAGGGCATGGCCATCTTTGCGGGGTCATTATTCCGCCTACCAAATATGGAATGACTGTCCCATTGCTTGTTAATAATTCACTTATTAAAAAACATCTGGGTTTTTCCAGTTTCTGCCTATTATGAATAAATCTTCTGTGAACCTAAGTGTACAGGTGTCTATGTGAACATAAGTTGTCCTTTCTCTGAAATACACGAACAAGATTTCAATTACTGAATGGTATGGTTGTTACATGTTTAATTTTTAAAGAAATGTCTAAATTATTTCCCAGAATGGCTATACAATTTTACATTTCCACCAGCAATGTATGAGTGATCCGGCTTCTCCACATATTCAGCATTTGGGGTCATCACTACTTTTTACGAATCATTCTAATAGTTGTGTAGTTTCCATTGTGACTGTTAATTTCCATTAGCTGTTAATTTCTCTAACAGCGAATGTTTTTGAACATCTTTTCATGTACATATTTGCCATCTATATATTCTCTTCAGTGAAATGTCTCTTCATGTCTTCTGCCTATTTCCAATTGGAGTACCTTTTTAATGTTGAGTTTTGAGAGTTCTTTATATATTCTAGAGAAAAATAGTTCTTTGCCCGATATGTGGTTTGCAAATGTTTTACTCCGTTCTATAGCTTGCCTTTTTATCCTCTTATAGATATGTTTTGCACAATAAATTAAATTTTGATGAGGTCCAATTTTTTATTTAAAAAAACAGGTTATGCTTTTGGTATCCAGTATAAAATCCTGAAGATTTTCTGCATTTTTTTCTAAAAGCTTTGCAGTTTTACATTTACATATGTTTGTGATCCATTTTTTCTTTTTTTTTTGTATTATGTGTGGGCTTAGGTCAAGGCTTATCTTTTGGCCTATGGATGTCTACTTGGTTCAGCACCATTGAATTGCTTTTGTATCTTTGTAAAAAATCAGTTGGTATATTTGTGTGGATATATTTCTGGGTTTTTTATTCTGCTCCATTGATATGTATGTCTATAAATCACTTAAGAGAAGGAGAAGAACTGTAAAATTATACTCTCTTTGGTAATTATATAATTACCTTTACCAGTGCTCTGTTTTTCTATGTGATTTCAAATTACACAGGGGTCATTTGCTTTTAGGCTGAAAAGCTTCTATTACTATTTACTATTTCTTCCATTACTATTTACTAAAAGCTTCCATTATTTACTATTTACCATTACTTCTATTAATATATCTTGTGTGACAGATTTACTAGTAACAAAATCTTTGTTTTTGTTCCTCTGGAAATGTCTTTGTTTTGCCCTCATTTAGAAAAAAAAAAATTTCAAAGCAGTAAGATTTTGTTAAGTCTGTTTTAAAAATAGACTCTTTTAGTGGAGGCTAAAAGCTGAATATAATACCAACAAAGGCAGACCACTTAGCAGAAAGCTTAAGAAAATAGATAATCAAAAAGAACCTTGCTCAAACCACTATTGTCCAAAAGTGGGCAAGTTTCTTCTTTTAGGTTTTTTAAGTGAAAGCTTAGATCAATAATTTTACACACTTTTTCTTATTCCAGTTACTAATGCTGCATAACAAATCTTCAAAACCTAATGAAGTAAAAGAACCATTTATGATGTTCATGGGTTCTGTGAATAAGGAATTTAGAAGGGACTCAGCTAGGACATTCTAAATTTCTGTTGGAGTTTCCATTGGAGTTGCAGTGAGACATCTGGTGGGCTGCAGTTGTCTGAAGGCTTGAGTGGGACAGGAAGGTCCTCTTCCAGTGTGCTACACTCACATGGCTGGCAAGGTTCTCTGCATGTCTTTCCAATATTTGAGTGATTTCATAACCATGTGGCTGGTTTCCCAAGAGTGAATAATTCAAGAGGCCGAAGGGGAAGCTGCATGCTTTTTTATGACCTAGCTTTGGAAGTCACTCATTTTCACTTCCGCTATTATCTGTTGGTTACACAGTCAGCTCTAATTCAGTGTTGGAGTGGATTACTTAAAGGCGTGACTACTGAGAAGCATATATCTCTGAAGTGTGAATGCCATACAACTTTTCTAACAGAAGCATTTTACACTGTGTACTACCTTTAAGAAAAGCTTTAGCTGTATCTCACAGATTTCTCTCTCTCTCTCTCTCTCCCTCTCTCTCTCTGTATTTTTAACTTTTATTTTAAGTTCAGGGGTACGTGTTCAGGATTGTTATATAGGTAAACTTCTGTCATGGGGGTTTGTTGTACAGATTATTTCATCAACTGGATATTAAGCCTAGCACCCATTAGTTATTTTTCCTGATCCTCTACCTCCACCTGTCCACTACCCTCTGATAGGCCCCAGTGTGTGTTCCTACCCTCTGTGTGTCCATGTGTTCTCGTCATTTAGCTCGCTTATACTTATAAGTGAGAACATGTGGTATTTGTACTTTTGTTCTTCCATTACTTTGCTAAGAATAGTGGCTTCCAGCTCCATCCATGATCCTGCAAAGGACATGATCTTATTCTTTTATATGGGTATAAAGTAGTCCATGGTTATAGGTGCCACATTTTCTTTCTTTCTTTCTTTCTTTCTTTTTTTTTTTTTTTTGAGATGGAGTCTCATTCTGTCACCAGGCAGGAGTGGCACGATCTTGGCTTACTGCAACCTCCACCTCCCAGGTTCAAGCGATTCTCCTGCCTCAGCCTCCTTAGTAGTTGGGACTACAGGCACGCACCACCATGCTCAGCTAATTTTTGTATTTTTAGTAGAGACAGAGTTTCACCATGTTGGCCAAGATGGTCTCCTTCTTTTGACCTTGTGATCCGCCCACCTTGGCCTCCTAAAGTGCTGAGATTACAGGCGTGAGCCACTGCGCTTGGCCGCCACATTTTATTTATCCAGTCTACCATTGATGGGAATTTAGGTTGATTCCATGTCTTAGCAGTTGTGAATGGTGCTGCAATAAACATACACATGCACGTGTCTTTATAATAGAACAATTTATATTCCTTTGGGTAGATACTCAGTAATAAAATTGCTGGGTGGAATGATATTTCTGTTTTAAGTCTTTGAGGAATCTCCACACTGTTTTCCATAATGGTTGAACTAATTTACAGTCCAACTAAACAGTATATAAGCATTCTTTTTCTCCACAACTTCACCAACATCTGTAATTTTTTTGACTTTTTAGTAACAGCCATTCTGACTGGGGTAAGATGGTATCTCATTGTGGTTTTGATTTGCATTTTTCTAATGATCAGTGATGTTGAGCTTTTTTTCCATATGATTGTTGGCCACATGTATGTCTTCTTTTGAAAAGTGTCTGTTCATATTTTATCCCCACTTTTTAGTGGGGTTGTTTGGTTTTTGCTTGTAAATTTAAGTTCCTTATTCAAATATACAGATGCTGGCTATTAGACCTTTCTCAGATGCATAGTTTGCAAAAGTTTTCTCCCATTCTGTAGGTTGTCTATCTGTTGATAGTTTCTTTTGCTAGGCAGAAGCTCTTTCATTTAATTAGATCCCATTTGTCAATTTTTTTTGTTTTTGTTGCAATTGCTTTTGTTATCTTTGTCATGAAATCTTTGCCCATTCCTATGTCCAGAATGGTATTGCCTATGTTGTCTTCCAGAGTTTTTATAGTTTTGGGTTTTAAATTTAAGTCTTTAATCCATCTTGAGTTAATTTTTGTGTGTGATGTAAGGAAGAAGTCCAGTTTCAATCTTCTGCATATAGTTAGTCAGTTATTCTAGCACCACTTATTGAATAGGGATTCCTTTCCCCTTTGCTTGTTTTTGTCAGCTTTGTTGAAGATCAGATAATTGTCGGTGTGTGGCCTTATTTCTGGACTCTCTATTTTGTTCCATTGGTCTATGTGCCTGTTTTTTGTACCAGTACCATGCTGTTTTGGTTACTATAGCCCTGTAATATAGTTTAAAGTCAAGTAGCATGATGCCTTCAGCTTTTTCTTTTTGCTTAAGATTGCCATGGCAGTTTAGGCTCTTTTTCGGTTCTATATGAATTTATTTACTTTTTCCAGTTTTGTGAAGAATGTCATTGGTAGTTTAATAGGAGTAGCGTTGAATTTATAGATTGCTTTGGGCAGTGTGGCCATTTTAACAATATTGATTTTTCCTATCCATGAACATAGAATGTTTTTCCATTTGTTTGTGTCATCTATGATTTCTTTGAACAGCGTTTTGTAGTTCTCCTTGTAGAGATCTGCCACTTCCCTGGTTCGCTGAATTCCTAGGTATTTTATTCTTTCTGCAGTGATTGTGAATAGCTCTGATTTGGCTCTTGGCTTGACTGTTGTTTGTGTATAAGATTACTAGTGATTTTTGTACACTGATTTCATATCCTGATACTTTGCCAAAGTTGTTTATCAACTTAAGGAGCTTCTGGGCTGAGAGTATGGGATTTTCTAGATATAAGATCATGTCATTTTCAAATAGGGATAGTTTGACTTCCTCTCTTCCTATTCGAATGCCTTTTATTTTTTTTCTTTTGCCTGATTTCTCTGGCAAGAACTTCCTGTACCGTGTTAAATAGGAGTGGTGAGATAGGGCATCCTCGTTTTGTGCCAGTTTTCAAGGTGAATGCTTCCAGCTCTTGCCCATTCAGTATGATGTTGGCTGTGGGTTTGTCATAGGTGGCTCTTATTATTTTGAGATCTGTTCCTTTGATACCTAGTTTATTGAGAGTTTTTAACATAAAGGGGTGTTAATTTTATTAAAAGTCTTTTTTTGCATCTTTTGAGATAATCACGTGGCTTTTGTCTTTAGTTCTGTTTATGTGATGAGTCACATTTATTGATTTGTGTGTGTTGAACCAGTTTGCATACTAAGGATAACACCTACTTGATTGTGGTGGATAAGTATTTTGACGTGTTGTTGGATTTGGTTTGCCAGTATTTTGTTGAAGAGTTTTGCATTGATGTTCATCAAAGATAATGGACTGAAGTTACCTTTTTCGTTTTGTCTCTGCCAGGTATTGGTATCAGGGTGTTGCTGGCCTCATACAATGAGTTAGGGAGGAGTCCCTCCTCCTCATTTTTTGGAACACTTTCAGTAGAAATGGTACCAGCTCTTCTTTGTACATCTGATAGAATTTGGCTGTGAATTTGTCTGGTCCTGGAAATTTTTTGGTTGGTAGGCTATTTATTAGTGATTCAATTTCAGAGCTTGTTATTGTTTTATTCAGGGATTCAATTTCTTCCTGGCTCAGTCTTGAGAGGGTGTCTGTCCAGGAATTTATCCATTTCTTCTAGTTGATGTACATAGAGGTGTTCATAATATTTTTTGATAATGATATGTATTTCTGTGGATCAATGATTACCCCCTTTGTTGTTTCTAATTTTGTTTATTTTGATCTTCTTTCATTTCTTCTTCATTAGTCTAGCTAGCAGCGTATCTATTTTATTATTTTTTTTCAAAAAATTAACTCATGGATTCGCTGATCTTTTGAATATTTTTTCGTGTCTCAATTTCCTTCAGTTCGTCTCTGATTTTGGTTATTTCTTGTCTTCTGCTAGCTTTGGGTTGGTTTTCTCTTGGTTCTTTAGTTGCTTCAGTGGTGATGTCACACTGTTAAACTGAGACCTTTCTAACTTTTTGGTGTTGGCATTTAGTGCTATGAATTTTCCTCTCAACACTGCCTTAACTGTGTCCCAGAGATTCTGATATGTTGTATCTTTGTTCTAATTAGTTTCAAAGAATTTCTTGATTTCTGCCTTAATTTCATTATTTAACCAAAAGCCACTCAGGAGAAGATTATTCAATTTCCATGTAATTGTATAGTTTTCAGTGAATTTCTTAGTCTTGATTTCTAATTTGATTGTGCTTTGGTCTGAGAGAGTGGTTGTTATGATTTCATTTCTTTTGCATTTGCTGAAGAGTGTTTTATGTCCAATTATATGATCAATTTTAGGGTATGTTTCACGTGGCAATGAGGAGAATGTATATTCTGCTGCTTTCAAGTGGAGAGTTCTGTAGATGTCTATCAGATCCATTTGATCTGGTGCTGAGTACAGATACTAAATATCTTTGTTAATTTTCTGCTTCAGTGACCTGTCTAATACTGTTAGTGGGGTGTTGAAGTTTCCCACTATTATTGTGTGGGAGTCTACGTTTCTTTAGAGGCCTCTAAGAACTTGCTTTATTAATCTGGGGGCTCCTGTGTTAGGTGCTTATGTATTTGGAATAGTTAGGTCTTCTTGTTGAATTGAACCCTTTACCATTATGTAATCCCTGTCTTTGTCTTTTTTGCCCTTTGTTTAAAGTCTGTTTTGTCTTAAGATTACAACCCCTGCTTTTCATCATTTTCCATTTTCTTGGTAGACTTTTCTATACCCCTTTACTTGAAACTATGGGTGTCATTGCATGTGAGATGAGTGTCTTGAAGACAGCATACCAATGGGTCATGGTTAGTTATCCACCTTGCCACACTGTGCCTATTCATTGGGGGCGTTTAGCCCATTTGCATTCAAGGTTAGTGTTGATATGTGTGGATTTGACCCTGTCATCATAAGGTTAGCTGGTTATTATGCAGACTTGTTTGTGTCATTGCTTTATTGTGTCACTGGTCTGTGTATTTAAGTGTGTTTTTGCAGTGGCTTGTAATGGTCTTTCCTTTCCATATTTAGTGCTTCCTTCAGGAGTTCTTGTAAGGCAGGTCTGGTGGTAATGAATTCCTTCAGCATTTGCTTGTCTGAAAAAAATCTTACTTCTTCTTTGCTTATGAAACTTAGTCTGGTTGGATGTGAAATTCTGGGTTGAAATTTCTTTCTTTTTTTTTTTTTTTTAAAAAGAATGTTGAATATTGTCCCCCAATCTCTTCTGGCTTATAGGATTTCTGCTGAGAAGTCCACTGTTTGTCTGATGGGCCTCCTTTTGCAGGTGACCTGACTTTTCTGCCTTTAACATTTTTTCTTTTATTTTATTCTGGCCTTGGAGAATCTGATGATTATGTGTCTTGGGGATGGTCTTCCTGTGAAACATCTTACTGGGGTTTTCTGCATTTCTTAGATTTGAACGTTGGCCTGTCTAGCTAGGTTGGGGGAGTTCTCTTGGATGATATCCTGAAATATGTTTTCTGAAGTGCTTACACTCTTCTCATATCTTTCAGGGGCACCAGTGAATTCTAGATTTGGTCTCTTTACATAATCCCATATTTCTCTGAGGTTTTGTTTGTTCCTTTTTATTCTTTTTTCTCTATTCATGTCTGATTGTCTTATTTCAGAAAGCTGGTTTTCTAGCTCTGAGATTCTTTCCTCTACTTTGTGTATTCTGCTATTAATACTTATGATTGCATTATAAAATTTCTGTAGTATGTTTTTCAGCTCTATCAGGTTTGTTACATTCTTTTCTATACTGGCTATTTTGTCTGTCAGCCCCTGTATTGCTTTATTGTGATTCTTAGCTTCCTTGAATTGGGTTTCAACATAATCCTGCATCTTGATGATCTTCATTCCTGTTCATATTCTGAATTCTATTTCTGTCATTTCCACCAACTCAGCCTGGTTAAGCATGTTTTCTGGAGAGGTGTTGTTGTTTTGGAGGAAAGAAGGCACTCTGGCTTTTTGAGTTGCAGAGTTGGTTCTTGTGCTTGTTCTTTCTCATATTTGTGGGTTGATGTTCCCTCAGTCTTTGAAGTTGCTGACCTCTGGATGGGTTTTTAGAAATTTTATTCTCTTTGATGACTTAAGGGTTTGAATGTATATAAGGTGGATTCAGCTGACTGGCTTTGTTTCTGGAAGATTTTAGGGAGGCAACACTCAGCTCTCAACTCCAGGACTATGAGCTCTAACTCTAGAGAATTTTTATCAGGGCCCAACTTTGCTCTCTGTCTCCTTGAGGTTGAGAATCTACTGTGCTGGGGTGGGGCGCAAGGTGCTCCTGGACTGCTGGTTACTACACTCCAATGGGTGGTGTCAGCTACAGTGTTTTGTAGTGTGGTAGCGGTGGGATCTATCCTTGTTTGCACTTGCCAGCAGCAGTGGCAGCAGCAGTGGCAGTGCAGTGGGGTGCATGCTTGTTGGCTGAAGGGAGGGTGCTAGCAGGTACCGGGTGCCTGCCTCTGTGTGGGTATTCACTACTGTGGCAGAGGCAATGTGACTCGCGGGGCTGGAGGATGGTACTTGCTGGCAACTGTGCATGGGGTCACACTGGTGGTGGTGTTGGTATGGGGGCAGGGTGCTGGCAGGTGCAGTTCTTTGTATGTCCTCTGTGCACCACAGGCAGGGTGGTTGCTCAGGGTTGGGGAGGGTCCACTGTTTTCTGTGCCTAGTTTCACTCCTGCAGCAGTATTGGCACAAAGTCAGGCTGCTGGTGGGGGTGGGACTAGCTGGCTCTGTGCCTACCAAGGCTTTGGCTGCAGTGGTGGTCAGTGGCGGGAGTGGGGAAGGTGGGAGGGGTTGGGGGTAGTCTACACTCTCACTGTAGCAGTGGCAGGACAGGATGTACACACACACATGTGCTGGTGGAGCAAGGAAGGGAAGAATCTTTCCATGCACACATGCAGGGAAAGCAATGTAGGGAGTTGCTATGGGCCTGGGGGAAGATGTACTGTGGGGAGGGAATGGGTGGGCTGGTGCATGACTGTGTGGGCCACCCTGCTGGAGCTCTCTGCAGGTAAGTCATGGCCTGCCAGTGCTAGAGCTATCATGCTGGCCCCCAGGGTGCCAGAGGCTGTCCTGCAAGTAGCCGTGGCCAGCCTGGGGCCCTGGGAGAGGCCAGCAGACCAAAGGGTGCTCCGATCCAACAGCTCATTTGATGGGCAAGACATCCCTGCAGAGTTCAGGTCTGACAGTTCCCCTAGGGCTGAAGTCTCCTCTGGAAGAAAGTCAAGCCTGGGGAGATAGGCTTCTTTGGCGGTGCTCTGCTATGGAGACTCCCACACCAAACTCTCTGGGCTCCACATCAGCTGGCATGCTGCCCCTACCACTTCTCCAAGCAGCTCTTCCTGCCAACTCGAGTGTTTGTGGTGGTCAAGGGGTCTTCTCCTGCTGTAATTCCAGAGGCCTGTGATGAGAATGAGTTTCTTCTTGACAGTTCAACTCACTGGTTCTCCCAAAATTGCTGGTGGCCAAGAGTGAGTCTTGGTGCATAGTGGCCCCATGCAGCATTCCTAGTTCCTTCCACTGAAGCCCAGCTTCTGTGTGTTTCCTCTGTCTACTCTCGGTGCCTTCCCTCTGAAGATCTATTAGGAGTGCGCCAGTCGTCTTGGTCCCTAGGTGGCAGCTCTTCCACTGGGCTGCGTCTAGTTAGCCATTTTACCTTCTCTATCTTTTATATTTTTAATCATCTAGTATGAAATAGTTTATAATTTTCCTTGAGATTTGTTCTTTGATTAGGAGCTATTAAGAGATGTTTAACTGTTTTTTTCCAATACATTGAAGATTTTGTAGATATTTGTATTGTTATTGATTTATTGATTTATTTTGAGATGGAGTTTCCCTTCTGTTGCCCAGGGTGGAGTGCAGTGGCTCATTCTTGGCTCACTGCAACCTCTGACTCCAGGTTCTAGCAATTCTCCTACGTCAGCCTCCCAAGTAGCTGGGATTACAGAGACCCACCACCACGCCTGGCTAATTTTTTTTTCTTTTTCTTTTTTTGTATTTTTAGTTGAGACGGGGTTTCCCCACGTTGGTCAGGCTGGTCTCAAACTCCTGACCTCAGGTGATCCACCCACCTTGGCCTCCCAAAGTGCTGGGATTACATGTGTGAGTTACTGCACTCAGTCTGTTATTGATTTGAATTCAGCTGAATAGTGACCTAGTCAGAGAATATACTCTGTGAAATGACTTTTTAAAAATATTTTTGATGCTCGTGTTATGATCTACCACATGGGAGATCCTGGTTAATATTCCCAGGTGCACTTGAGAGAATGTGTATTCTGCAGCTATTTAGTGTAGTCTTATGCAAATTTAAATTAGATTAAATCAGTTGATAGAGTATTCACATCTTCTATATCCTTATTGTTTATTAATTAATTAATTTGTTGAGACAAAGTCTTGCTCTGTCACTCAGGCTAGAGTGCAGTGGCACGATCTCGGCTCACTGCAAGCTCTGCCTCCCAGGTTCACGCCATTCTCCTGCCTCAGCCTCCTGAGTAGCTGGGACTACAGGCGCCCGCTACCACGCCTGGCTATTTTTTTTTTTTTTTGTATTTTTAGTAGAGATGTGGTTTCACCATGTTAGCCAGGATGGTCTCGATATCCTGACCTCGTGATCCGCCCGCCTCGGCCTCCCAAAGTGATGGGATTACAGGCATGAGCCACCGCGCCCGGCCTATCCTTATTGATTTTTAATACACTTATGTCAAATATGTAGAGATGTATGTTAAAATCTCCAGTTCCGATTGTTAATGTGTCTGTTTCTCAGTTTTTGTCAATTTTTGGTTTATATTCTTGAAACTCTAATATTAAGGGCATACACATTTTGAAGTGTTATCTTTTCTTGTTGAATTAACTATGTTGACATTATGGAGTGGTCTTCTTTTTGATGACAACTTTTATTGTAATATACTTTATCTTATTTTAAAATAACTACATCTACATTCTAAGTGTTTTCACAGATGTTTTTCTGTACTTTTATATTCTGCATATCCATTTATACTTAAAATATTTCTCATGCAAATAGCATGTAATTGGGTCTTGCTTCAGCTCCACTGGCTGAGGGAATGTTCTACACCCTTTTTGGTAGCTCTGATGGGGGTGCTAATCAGTACCAATCAGGATGTGATCTGTTTTGGAATGGTGTTTTGAATTTGATCTCTCTATTAAGGCCATTAAAAAACCAAGAGTCCAAGGTGATTTTACTTCTTTTCATTCCAACCCCAACCTCCTTGCTCCCATAAGACTGAGATATTGGTTTTACCAGAAGTTGTTTTGGGATTTTGGTTGCAGATTTGGCTCAATGTCATTAAATGCTTTGAAGGTGATTCAGGGTTCACCCTTTAGAAGTTTCCTGGGACCAAACATTGAGAACCTGTTTCACCTTAAAACTAAACTATGAAACCTTAAGATTGTTAGACTCAGGTTTTGCTAGATGGTGAGGCTTTGATACAGTGAAGTCATGAGAACTCAGAACCATAAGACTGTAAATTCAGGAAACTTTCGCTTTCCAGCCCCACCTTAGCCTTTGCTTACTTTGAAAAATCCCCAGGTGAGAAAATTACTGGATAGAAAAGATTATATCTGGGGCTCCTCCATTTTCAAATCTGGCATGCCAGCCCACGGGGTTGTCAAAAGCTGGGCTACTTTCTTCTCAAGGTGATGTGTGCACCATGTGTGTCATATCCTTAAAGCTTGTAGGCTTCTTTCTCCTTTATTCTTAATGGCTAGGAATTAGTGACAGCCAGAGCAACTGTCTAGGACCCAGAACAAAAGTTAAATTTAAGACTGGCAGAACTTCATTCCTGAGTCGCCTTGAGGAGCAGCGCTACTAGCCCCTTAAACTACCAACCTGTGGGACTGTTTTGTGATTATGAATGAAATTTCATCTTCCTAATCCCACTGTAACTTGGGATCTCTTTGTTACAGCACTTCAGCCTGTACCCTGTGTGATACAGAGTATTGTATAGATGATATGTCTTGCTTAACATATTGTACTTTGTGTTATCTAGAGATTCATGACTTTAATTAAAATCTGATTAGGCTAGGTGCTCATGCCTTTAATCCCAGCACTTTGGGAGACTGAGGTGGGAGGGTCGCTTGAGCCCAGGAGTTCAAGACCAGCCTGGGCAACATAATGGGACCCCATCTCTACAGATGTGTGTCTGTAGTCCCAGGAACTCCCAGCTACGTGGGGGGCTGAGGTAGGAGGATTGCTTGAGCCTGGGAGGTAGAGCCTGAAATGTACTGTGATTGTGCCACTGCACTCCAGCCTGGACAACAGAGAGAGAGACTCTGTCTCAAAATAAAATTAAAAAGTAAAATAAAATAAAATAATAAATCTGACTAGTCCTGGAAAGTTCTAAGGCATTATCTCTTCACATACTGCACTTTCTTAACTCTCTCTGTTCTGTCTTTCTGGAACGTTGATTAGAAATCAGGCATTTTAATTCTATGTTTGGTATTTCTCGACTTCTATATTTTCCATGTTAGTTTCTTGTGCTACATTCAGTATATCTTCTTGAGATCTATCTTTTAATTCACTTCTGTTATGTCTATTTTGCTCTTTTATCCATGTATGTAGTTCTATATTTAAACAACTGTTATTTTATTCCTAAAAGTTGTCTTTGTTGTTTTCCAAATCTGTGGGCTCATTATTTTGCTCTTTGACTAATTTTTATCTCAGCTTTATTTAAACGGTCTATACCTAGCTATTTTATATTCTGTGTCTGACAATTCTAATATCTATAGTAGTAAAGTGTCAAAATTGTTGATTTGTTGCTTCTAATGACTTTCACTCATGGTGGCCTATCTTATGTGTTTAGAGATCTTTGAGTATAAATGAGCTCAGATATAGTTTTTTTTTTTTTTTTTTTTTTTTTGAGACGGAGTCTCACTCTGTCGCCCAGGCTGGAGTACAGTGGCCGGATCTCAGCTCACTGCAAGCTCCGCCTCCCGGGTTTACGCCATTCTCCTGCCTCAGCCTCCCGAGTAGCTGGGACTACTGGCGCCCGCCACCTCGCCCAGCTAGTTTTTTGTATTTTTTAGTAGAGACGGGGTTTCACCGGGTTAGCCAGGATGGTCTCGATCTCCTGACCTCGTGATCTGCCCATCTCGGCCTCCCAAAGTGCTGGGATTATAGGCTTGAGCCACCGCGCCCGGCCTATAGTTGGTTTTAATTTGTGGGGATTCTCAGAATCTAAGCTAAGGATACTTTCTTCCAGAGAAGATGTGTATTTGCTTTTATTTGAAGGCAGAGGTTGCTCTTAACTTTGGGTGACTGGTCTTAAGGCAATTTCAGCTTTTGCCTTTTCTTACTTGTCCCTCAATCAGTTTGAGATTATCCTTCATTTTTCTTCATTGTTTTTTTAAAGGAGAACTTGAAGTTTACCTTTTCTTCCTCCATTTAGAAGGTATATTTTTATGCAGTATTAATTGTTTTGTAGACAATAGGCTTCCAATCGTGAAAATTTACGCCTTGTCCTTTTAAATTTGTTTTGATATACTCTTCCTAAAGTTCCTTTTCTCTCCCCTAAGCTTGGCCAACTGTCATAGACTCAACCCGGTTGTGCCCAGATTCCTTCTTTGTTGCCATATACATAATAAAAGAACACCATAGACATTCTTCCTTTGTATTAATTCCCTCTTAAAAACGTAAGAAGTTATTTATCTTTTTTACCTTAGTGTATGAATGGACTCATGGTGGATACATACCACTGTAACCCAGGGTCCCCAAGCTTTTTGGGGTACAACTGTGAAAAAGTAACCATGTGTAACTGTTGCACCTTGAGTTCTTGTTGTTTCAAAAAATTCCAGGAAGAAACTCAGCCCCAGAAAAACAAAAAACAATTGGATCCAGAGATGCCTGAATTGGAGATGAATTTTGGCGAGCTCATTACCATACTAAAAACCCTGCCCAAGGAGGAGCTTACTCGCCATTTTCTATACATGCGACACATGTAGAAGAATGATCAGTGACTGCACTTGAGCTGACTTGACTCCATCTCTACATACAATGACTCAGCCAGCCAGCCTCATAACAGCCCTGTTTTCACCATTGTTCCAGGAGGCATTGCTTTGGGGAACTGTCTGTGGTGTCCTCCTTCCTTGTTGCAAATAGTAAAATCCCTTTATTAAACCCTTCTTGGTCATGGTCATTGGGCTGTCACCTGCCAAGCAATTGAATCTATCTGTTGTGTGGGTAACATCACCTCTTACTTTTCCTGTACCTTTACACTCCAGTACAGGGTCTGGTGCCCAATAAATGCTGGTTGAAAAATTTTCTATCTTCCGTGTCTTCTGTGGCTTGCACATAATTGGAGACTTGGAGATAAAGTGATAAATGAAGAAATCGCTAGAGTCACAAGAGGAACAAGAAGTTCAGTTTCTTCTTTGGAAATATTCCAAATACAATTATTTGTGGAAGGATTTTTGACTGGTATGAAGAATGGAGATAAGGGGCAGGACATTTACATTTTAATTTGCTTGGAAAAATAAAAAAATGGCTAAGCAAATGTAGATATAAAGAGCTTTTTGTTTTCAAAACTAATTTTTGCCCTAAGATGATAAATCACTCAAATGTGTACAAAGAAATATATGCAACTATAATGCTCCCTAGTGGTCACTTTCTGCCAGAGCAAAGAAGAAAATTGAGGTGGTATTCAACAAATAGGTGTGTTGGGTATTCTGAAATGCAGAGACTACAGGTTTTTTTTTTTTGAAGTCAAAGTTGCCCATGCAGAATTCCAAGAAAGTTTCCTTTTCCCCAGAAAACATTCCAATCACTCATAAATGTACATAACATTGGCTGAAGAAATAAAACCTACTTCATTATAAAAAATCATATACATACTAAAATTTTTCTTTCTTTCCACCAACATATTGACATTTGCTGTCTGACAATCAGAAATGTTAATTACTCATGACTTGTGCTCCCAAAGTGCTCAGAATATTATGGGGTTTACAACATCATAAGCAAAAACTACTACTCACTGGGATAAATTCAATAATATGAGTTTGCATAAAATTAAAAGAAAGGAGAGAGGGCAGGTCAAGGATGGTATACAAAGGAGCTGGCCTTTGATTTATGCTTTAAAGGGTGACTATACATCTATTAGGTAGAGCAGTAGGAGATGGGAATTCCAGGTGGATGAGGTGCACGGATGAGCGAGACACATGGCTTACTCAGGCACTTGGCAGTAGTGGCCTGAGCATAGGCTACATGTGGGGTATGGAAGGAGATGGCTACAGGAGTCAGACAATGTGAAGACACGGATGTAATACTAAGGAATTTTGGTTTGTGTTGGAAATGGGGGTTACAGTAGATTTTAATCTGGAAAATGATTAAAATTTAGTTTTAGTGAGAGATCCCTGGTGTTAGCATGGAGCGAGGACAAAAGGAGGGAATCACTAGTATAAGTCTGATGTGATAACCCAGGAAGAAAATCATGAAGTACCTATTCAGAATGTTGCAGGAGAGACAGAGAACAGGAGACAAATTCCAGAGAGCCTTTGTAATACACTTGAATGGACATGGAGACCAACTGAATGTAGGAGAGGGGAAAAAATGGGAGGTGACACTACTTAGAACTGATCTGCTTGGATAAAAATCTTATTAACGTAGAGGAAGAATATAAGGGGAGGAGCAGACCGGAGCAAGGAGGGATAATGATCAAAGATAGTCTATTTTGGGATGAGGTTGGTACGAAACATCTACAACAAATGTTGAGAGGGATTTTACTACATAGTTGAAATTATAAGTTTGGAACTCAACAAAGAGGTCTAAGGTGGTGCTACCTATGTGAGGAACATTGGATGGAGCTGAAAACATGGCATTATTGAGAGTGCCCAGGGAGAATGCATGGAGCAGGGACTTCCAAAATATGGACCAGGGAGCCCTAAAGTGATTGATGGATGGGCTTTAGGGGGTCCCTAAATTCCCCAAAATTATACACTCACCTATATGTTGTGGATTTGTGCATTTTAAAGATAATTTCTTCCATTTTCTCAAAGCAACCTATAGTCTAAAAAGGACATGACAGACTGATACAGGGCAAGAAGAGAATGGAGCCAAGGGCAGAATGATAAGAGGTTATTCACAGCCGGACATGGTGGCTCACACCTGTAATCCCATACTTTGGGAGGTCAAGGTGGGTGGATCGCCTGAGGTTCAGGAGTTTGAGACCAGCTTGGCTAACATGGCGAAACCCCGTCTCTATTAAAAATACAAAAATTAGCCAGGCATGGTGGTGCACACCTGTAGTCCCAGATACTTGGGAGGTTGAAACAGGAGAATTGTGTGAACCTGGGTAGTGGAGGTTGCAGTGAGCCGAGATCTCACCACTGCACACCAGCCTGGGTGACAGAGCGCGAGACTCTCAAAAAAAAAAAAAAAAAAAAAAAAAAAAGGGTTATTTACATTTAAGACACAATGGAAAAGCAAGACTGAATGGAAAAGGGCACAGAGATACTGGGACATTAGGATAGGGTGATGTGAAGTTACTTGTTCCAGTAGAAATTTGTGGGAAGAAGGAAGTAGTCAATATGTTAAAATTCTGTAGGAGGTTCAGGCAGAAAAGGGGCTTAAAGTTTGCATGACCGACCACTGCATTCCCCAGACACTCTCTGTCTTTAATCTAAAAGGCTGGTGAACATAGCCAATTCTGCTGGCCAATTTACCAAGGGTCACTCTCTTCACTTCTTCCCTATAGGCAGGGTCTCCCGCTGAGATAGCTTAAAATGCTTTTGTGGTTTTCCTTGTTAGTAGAGATGGCCATGTGATTTAAATCTGATCAAGGGTAACTACAGGAAGACTGCTAGGGAATGTTTTCTCATGGATGAAAAGAAAGAGGGCCGGGCATGGTGGCTCACGCCTGTAATCCCAGCACTCTTGGAGGCCGAGGTGGGCAGATCACGAGGTCAGATCGAGACCATCCTGGCCAACATGGTGAAACCTCGTCTCTACTAAAATACAAAAAAATTAGCCGGGCATGGTGTCGTGCACCTGTAGTCCCAGCTACTTGGGAGGCTGAGGCAGGGGAATCACTTGAACCCAGGAGGCAGAGGTTGCAGTGAGCTGAGATCGTGCCACTGTACTCTAGCCTGATGACAGAGGAAGACACTCAAAAAAAAAAAAAAAAAAAAGAAAAAAGAAAAGAGAAAGAAAACAATGTTTAAGAAGAACCTTCTTGCTTGTCTCCTGTTCCTGCTGTTCCACCTGTCTATGGAAGTAGTTGTGTAAGGATGTGATCCCTGAAGTTGCGGTGGCAATCTTATAACCATGGAGATGCTCTTAAAGACAAGAGGCCACCATCTGAGGATGAGGGAATCAAAGAGAGGAATGAACTTACATATCTGAACATATTATTGTGCATTAAACCAATGCTGGCGGCCACCTATCTCCTAGCTTATTATGCGAGTCAATAGAATCCAATTTGTTTGGGGAAATTTTTAGTTGAGTAGTCTGTTTCTTGTAGCCATAAGTAAGATATAACAATTAAGTAGAGAAGGGAACATAAACTATTCTTTCAAGAAGGCTTAGTGTGACTGGAAAGCAAGAAACATGATATAGTTTGGATATTTGTCCCTGCCCAAATCTCATATTAAATTGTCATCCCTAATACTGGAGCTGGGGCCTGGTGGGAGGTGTTTGGGTTATGGAGGTAGATCCCTCATAGCTTGGTGTTGTCTTTGTGGTTCGGAGCTAGTTCTTGGAAGATCTGGTCATTTAAAAGTGTGTGGCAGTTCCCCCCACCCAACCCTACTTGTTCCTGATTTGGCTGCATGACATGCCTGCTTCCCACTCACCTTCTGCCATTATTCTGAAAGCTCCCCGAGGCCTCCTCAGAGGCTGAGTGATGTCAGCACTACTGCCTTTATCCAACCAAACCTCTTTTCTTTATAAATTACCCAATGTCAGGGCTTTTTGTTTTGTTTTGTTTTTCTTTTTCTTTTCTTTCTTTCCTTCTGTCTTTTTTTTTCTTTTTTTTCTTTTTTTCTTTTTTTTTAGACATAGTCACACTCTATTGCCCAGGCTGGAGTGCGTCTCGCCATCTCGGCTCAATGCAACCTCCACCTCCAGGGTGCAAACAATTCTCCTGCTTCAGCTTCCTGAGTAGGTGGGACTACAAGTGTGCATCACCATGTCCAGCTATTTTTTTTTTCTTTAGTAGAGATGGGGGTTTTGCCATGTTGGCCAGGCTGATGATCTCGAACTGACCTCAAGTGATCCACCCGCCTCGACCTGCCAAAGTGCTGGGATTACAGTTGTGAGCCACCGCACCTGCCCTCCACTGATTTATTTATAGTGTTTTTTGGTGCATATCTTTGTGTAATTTTCTTAGCGGCTGGTCTGGATATTATAATATACATATGTGACATTGCAGTCAATGTATCAATACTTTATTACTTCAAGTAAAACGTGGAAACCTTACTTCCATTTAGGTTCCTTTTACCTTTTCCACTTTTAAACATCATTGTCTTGAGTTTCAGATGTTATAAGTTTTGTTTTAATGATCAAATATTATTTATAAAACTCATGAGGAGAGGAAGAGATCATTGTATGTAGCTATATTTCTGTCCCTCTTTTTCCTCTATTAACTGGCAGAAATGCTAATTTATATTAATGAATTAGCTTATAGTTATGCTGACATTAAAAATATACTTATAAAGATTTATTGGAATATGTCCCCAGTAACTCTATCCAGGATCAAAAATATTTCTGTTGAGTGGGGTTAGGGATTTTAAGTGTCCTTACCTATGAAATAAAAAGGGTTGGAACTGATATCCATTCTAACTTATAATATTGTAGTCATTGGACATATTTCTTCTGTGAAACAGAAATCATAGCTTTGGGGAGAAATTTATAGTAATCTTCTAATACTTCAAGCTGTGAGTTCCTCCAAATTTGGACTAAGGGTTTGCTAGTTTCATTGTTCTTTATTTGTGGTAAAGTTATTCTAAAGGGGAAATTTTTCCCAACATCATTATTCTCTAGATGAAAGACAGGATGATTTAAAAGTTTAAATAAAACTGAGAGCCAGTCAGCACCTCTAATCTTCACTTCCATATCTCTCTTCTCTTTTCATGGCTATTTTTTCCCTTTCGCTACCTGATAGTGGGAGTGTATGAAAAGAAACTGATCTGTCATTCATTCAAAATCTTTTCAATCCAATGGGGAAAATTCTGATAACTAGAGCTTTAATAGTTACTTGGTCGTTCTTACCTTCTTTGGGATAACTACAATTTCAAACGAAACCCTAAATTTATACAAAGTATCTCCTTTCCAATTTTATTTTATAATTAATTTTGTACCCCAGCCATCTTTAGTAAATTCAGGAATTTCCCTTTCTCTCATTCTCCCACCTGATGGGGCATCGGGATCTTGACCTCCAACCAGTATAATCTACCAGGTAGGGGGCATTTCCTAGTAGTTTCCATTTCCAAATTCTCTGAGAATTGCTTTCAATAGGAGCCTCACATTGTTCTGAGTTACTTAGTAACAAAAGCAACTAATAAGTGTACTATCTGCTACAGAGCTCTTCATGTTGAAATTGTTAATTCTATGTTATGTGAATTTCACTTCAATTTAAGAAGAAAAGCAGCAACTCATGACTTTCCCTTTTAATCCTTCCTCTCCTTGAGCAGAAATAGTGTTAGATGAACCAGATGAAAAACTTAAAGCTTGCCAGGCATGCTGGCTCATGCCTGTAATCCCAGCACTTTGGGAGGCTGAAGTGGGTGGATCACGAGTGGTCAGGAGTTCAAGACCAGCCTGGCCAACATGGTGAAACCCCGTCTCTGCTAAAAATACAAAAATTAGCTGGGCATGGTGGCGCTCGCCTGTAATCTCAACTACTTGGAAGGCTGAGGTAGGAGAATAGCTTGAAACCCAGGAGGCAGAGGTTGCAGTGAACCAAGATTGCACCATTGCACTCCAGCCTGGGCAACAGAGTGAGACTCTGTCTAAAAAAAAAAAAGAAGAAGAACTTAAAGCTGCTTCTCAGAAACTGCACATGTAATTTACGTTCATACTTCATTGGCCAAAGAGAGTTACATGACCACATCTGACTGCAGTAGGGCAGGGATATGAAATCCTCACATTGGATGAGGAAGGATACACTCTACAACACATCAACACATGGACTCTAGTCTCAAGGAGCTAACTGACTATTATGCGAGATAGACATTAAACAAATAAATAAATGTGTAATTCTAGTTTAAGATAAGTGGTATAGAATAAGTGAATGGTATGTATAAGGTAGAGACCTATTTAATTAGAATGGCCGGACCAATCTTTTCTGAGGAGTTTGTAATTAAACCAAGTCCCAATGGGTGATAGGAGTCAGCCATGTGATGTTAGGAGGCAACAGCAGAGACAGAAGCACCTGGAAAGACTCTGAGACCTTGGGATCCTCATGTAACGGAAGGACACTGTTGTAACTTGGGTTAGATGGTTCAAGGAAAGTGGTCTGAGAGTAAGGACGGGCTGGTTAATGCCAGGCCTTGGAAGCTGTAAGTGTAAGTAAGGGTAGGCTAAACTGCTGTTAACAATTAGACCTCAAAATAAAGACTCAAACACAAAAGGATTCTATTTCTCATTCAAGTTCATATCCAAAGTGTTTGGTAGTTGGGAAGCTCCCTTCAATATATTGATTCAGAAACCTATGGCCCTGCAATCATCATTTGGCTTTGCCATTTCTTGGGTCTAATCACATTTTTGCACCCTGCCAATGAAAGGAGAACTAGAGTATGAAAGAAGCCACTTGCTTCTTAAAAGAGTTGACTCAGAAGTAGTAAAACTCACCTCTGCTCACATTCTATTGGGAAAACCAGTCACAGGTATGGCAGTTTAAAATATGTCCCTAACTTTTTCTTAACAATCTCTTTAAAAGGTGGAGCCAAATTTTGCACCCTTTGAGTGTGAGTTTGATTTAATGATTCACTTCTAATGAATAGAAAAGAGAGTGGGGGAATGGTGTTTTGTGACTTCAGAGACTGGGTTATAAAAGACACTGTGATTTCCTGCTAGCTTCTCTCTTGTATCACTTGCTCTGGAGGAAGCCAGCTGCCGTGTTATGAGTATACTCACCAATAAAGAGATCCACATAGCAAAGAAGTAAATCCTCTGGCCATCAGACAGCAAGAAACTGAAGCCTTCTGCCAATAGCTACATTAATGAGGCTGGAGGATCTTTTAGCTCCAATCAAACCTTCAGATGACTGCAGCCTTGTCCAACATCTTGACTGCAAGCTCATAAAAGACCTTGAGCCCGAATCACTCAACTAAGCTGCCTCTGAATTCATGCTCCACAGAAACTACACAATAATACGTTTTAATTGTTTTAACTACTATGTTCCAGGGTGATTTGTTAAGCAGCAATAGATAACTAACACACAGGTGACATGTAGCCACAGGGCTGTAACCCTGGCTTGGCAGCTGCTTCTCTGACACAACTCCATTTCTATGGTAGGAAAGAAGAGATTAAGAGATTTTAGTAAATTGTGAGTTATCTTCTCTACCTTATAGTAATGAATTTGGGTTTTGATAAAAAAAAAAAAAACCAGTGAGCTGCTGAATGATTTTAAAGACAGAAATGAATAATACATATGCTTTGTTGTGAAAACGATAGAACATAGTTAGAAAGGAAATGGGAAGATTAGGTAGAAAGCTCCTGAAATGGTCCAGGCAAGAATTGTTTGTGCCTTGAACCAGCATGGAAGCAATGGGGAGAAAGACATGTGCACATTTAAACTGTATTTTGAGAGTACTATGGTAAAGATAAGAGAACTAATGAAGGGATTAAAATTTTCACCACTCCCAAAAAGTATGGGGGGAAAAGTCTTCTCAAGGCAAAGAGAAAGACCAAAGTATGAAGCCAAACAAAACAAAGACCTTCGGAAGCCAAGATGTCAAATGGTTTTAAATGAATGGAAAGAACACTGGCCTAAAGTAATTCTCAAATATTCCTATAGATCTCTGGAATTGTTCTTGATCTGGTTCTTGAGTGGGCTTGCTGGGTGTGTTTAAAACGACAAAATGCTGCAGATGTAATAAGCATTTTTATCTGCAGAGTCAAATCAGAGTCTGGAACCTAGGTGAGGATAAAAACTGCTGTATTTCCATCCAGGTTCCAATATTACATAGATTATCTTATATAATTCTCATAGCAACTCCATAAAAGAGATCTATGATAATTCTTACTTTACAGAAAAGTAAACCGAGGCCCAGAGAGAAAAAGGGACACAACTAAGATCACAAAACTCATAAGTGGCAGAGTGTGACTTGAATCAGGAATGTCTGACACCAAAGTCCTTCCTTTTAACCACTAAGCTTCACTGCTATATGCAGCAGGTGGTCAATTAATGTTGAATGAATGAATGAGTCTGAGAATTCTAATTTTGCTCCCTCTCCTCACCTCTGCCGAGAACCCAGCACATCTCTAACACTCAAAACTTGACGAGCTTTGGCAGCTTCCTGAGATAGTTCCCTTGTATATTATACTGGCATTCTCAATGTGGGTTGTTAACAATGACAATGAGAAGTCTGTCTAAAGCAATGTTAGGGACAAGTATTGACTCAGGGAAATCAGAACCTGATAGAAAGACTGTAGAAGGTTTTCAAATGGTGTCAATAGCTAACAGACTGAATTGTGAGCATATGCAAATGTTTTGGAGCATTATTAAAATCCTTGAAGGAAGGATCGTGTGTGTGTGTGTGTGTGTGTGTGTGTAAGGGAGGGAGAGAGAGAGAGAGATCGAGATAAATTCTAAAGATGAAGTTAGCAGTCAAGAGCAGAAATTTTGGTTATAGATGTAAAGGTCACTTCATTTGTATCTGGAGACAGGAAGGACATGGTGACTTTGAGTTACTGCACTGTTGGATTCAGGGAGCAATTTGTGCAAAACTGATAAGTCATTGATCTGAATAAACCTGAGTAGACTTGTATATAGAAACTTAGAACTGGAAGGACTTTAGGCCTGTTACTTAAATGTGGAATTCTTCTCTAGGTAGAAATAAAAGTCATTTCTGTCATACTGTCTTCAGAGTGATTTAAAAATATGTATATATTCTGTGTGTAATTAAAAATTTAGCTTTCCTGCAGGATGCAAATGTATTATAAAGATTTCTCATTCATTTATCTGATATAAACTGCAATTTGAAGTCAAAGACTCAGCCTATAGACAGTGGCCAAATATTTTGAAAGCATAATAATAATAATGTAATTATTATGTAACAGCGGCAAAATTAGGTGATCTTTTCAATTCAAAAGCCCTTATGGAAAACAGTATTTAGTATTTGTATGTATGCTATCTCAGTCAACTGTCATGGTGAGGCAGGTATAACGATCTGCATTTTGTATATCAGCATACAGAGGCTCAAAGAAGTTAAGGAACTTGTTCAAAGTTACACAGATAATAAATGAAAAAGCCAGGACCAGAACCTACGGCCTATTGGCTGGGTGTGGTGGCTCACGCCTGTAATCCCAGGACTTTGGAAGGTTGAAGCAGGTGGATCACTTGTCAGAAATTTGAGACCAGCCTGGCCAACGTGGTGAAATCCTGTCTCTGCAAAAATACAAAAATTAGCTGGGCACGGTAGCACCCATCTGTAATCCCACCTACTTGGGAGGCTGAGGCAGGGGAGTTGCTTTAACCCCGGAGGCAGAGGTTGCAGTGAGCTGAGATTGTGCTACTGCACTCCAGCTTGGGTGACAGAGCAAGATGTTGTCTCAAAAAACAAACCAAAAAACAAAACAAAACAAAACCCACCAAAACTTACAGCCTATTGAGCTTGCCTTCCCGGTATTCATTCCACCTTCATCTAATATTTCCTCAATTTCAGATTTTTCCTTGGGAAATCAGTGCTCCCCCACACACAGTCCATGACTACCTTGGGTTGGGTTGATCACACTCCCAGTGCCAATAGATTGTGCCCTATCCAATCCAACCAGCCTTAGTGCTGCCCACAAGTTCCCCTGCTTTACCCGTAGTCTATCTACTCCACCTCTAGTTCCTGCTCCCTCTTCTTCTCTCCTCCTCACTCTCGTCAGGGTGAGAAATGTTAAGCAACAAGAGAAGTTCTGCAAGTTCCCACCACATTATTTATCCATCCACCTGAATCTGGTTATTTTTTCTGCCTTGCCTGCGGTTATTATGGAGAGAATGTCTATATGCTTATATAAGGCCAACCCTTCTGTTTGTGCCCAAGATCCCATGACTTCAGCAATTCTGTCTCCCATCTCCCCACCCCTAATTCAGGTAATTTTTTTTTCTTCTTTGCCTAGGTAATTCCAATTGGCATTTAAACATTCTATAATGTACTTCATTATTGAAAAAACAACAATAACCCCAGACCAACCCTGTTTACTCCATATCATTCTTCAAAATATTTTTAAGTTTGAAATTGTTATTTCTAGTTTACACATAATAATTGTACATATTTGTGGGGTATAGTATGATATTTCAACACATGTATACAATATATGATGATCAAATTAGGGTAATTAGCATACCCCATTACTCAAACATTTATTATTTATGTCTAGAACATTCAAAATCTGCTTTTCTAGATATTTGAAAATAAACAATATTTGGACACAGTGACTCATGCCTATAATTCCAGCACTTTGAGACTTAAATGTGGAATTCTTCTCCAGGTAGGAAAAATAATCATTTAGGTCACACTGTCTTCAGAATGATCTAAAAATATGTACGTATTTTGTGTTTACTTAAAAACTCAGCTTTTATACAGAATGCAAATGTATTACGAACATTTCTCATTCCTTTATCTGATATTAACTGGAATTTGAGGTCAAAGACTTGGGCTCTAGACAGTGGCCAAATAGAAAAACAGAGACAAATTGCCTGGGCCAGGCGTGGTGGCTCACGTCTGTAATCCCAGCACTTTGGGAGCCCGAGGCAGGTGGATCACTTGAGTTCAGGAGTTCAAGACCAGCCTGGCCAACATTATGAAACCCTGTCTCTAATAAAAAAGCAGATATTAGCCAGGTGTGGTGGCACATGCCTGTAATCCCAGCTACTCTGGGGGCTGAGGCAGGAGAATCACTTGAACGTGGGAGACGGAGGTTGCAGTGAGCCAAGACTGTGCCACTGCCTTCTGACACAGTGAGACTCCATCTCAATTAAAAAAAAAAAGAAAGAAAAAAATTGCCTGAGGGTAGGGAGATGGGAGAGAGAATTGCTGGAGTCAAGAGAGATACAGCACAAACAGAAGGATTGGCCTTATATAAGCATATAGACATTTTATCCATAATAACTGGAGAAAAGGCAGAAAATAAGCACAGATTCAAGCAGATGGCTAGATGATATGGTAGGAACTTGCAGAACTTCTCCTCTTGTGGCTTGAAAGTTTTTACTCTGATGAGGCTGAGGCGGGCAAATTCCTAGAGATCAGGGGTTCAAGACCAGCCTGGGCAACGTGGTGAAACTGTCTCTACAAAAAACAAAAATTAGCTGGGTGTGGTGATGTGCTCCCGCAGTCCCACCTACTTGGGAGGCTGAGGTGGGAGGATTGCTTGGGCCTGGGAGATTGAGGCTGCAGTGAGCTGTGATGGTGTCACTGCACTCCAGGCTGGGTGACAGAGTGAGACTCTGTCTCAAACAAGCAAAAAACCGACCAACAAAACCAAACCAAAACAGAAAACCAAACAAACAAAAAAGAAAATGCACAATAAATTGTTGTTTATTATAGTCACTCTATAGTGCTATAAAACACTATAACTTTTTTCTCCTCTCTAGCTATGCTTTTGAATTTGCTAACCAACCTCTGACTATGTCATTCTCTTTACTTTCCTTGAAATGTTATCTGTAATTGCCGTCCCACGTTTCTCTCCATCCGTTATCTATAGACTCTAATTCTTTCAGTCAAATATCCTGTCACACCCATAAAACTGCTCTTATCAACATTTTCATGACAAGGGTGACTGTACATATTAATTTGTGCAGAAAATACTGGCCCCTGCCTATTCTCTAGGAATAAGTTTTCAATTATTATTATTGAAATGATAATTTGAATATTACTGAAATAATAATTTGAATATTACTGAAATAATCATAATTGAAATTATTATTTTAAAGTGACTTTATTTGGATGATAAATTATATGTTCAAGACTATTTGTGATCTCCACACTGATAAATCCAGCAGTCAGCTCTCAGTTCTGATTATAAGCACTTAACTTACATATTTCCTATGTGTTAAGCTACTAGTATTTAACACGCATTTTCATGTCTGTCTTTCTCTTGGCTTCAGGACCTCATGATCTCTTGGTTTTCCTACCTTTCAAGCAGTTTCTTATCTTCTTAACTGGCTCATTTCTGTTTGTAGACTTAATAGTGAGGGTTGCAGTCCTCCAGGGCTCAATCAATTAAATACTCTTCTTCTCTACCCCATCTATGCTAATTTCTTTGTTAACTTCATCTGGTCTCATAGCTTTAGACACCATTTATGCACAATTGGCCCTCCATATGCATGGATTTCACATCCGTGGATTCAACTAATAGTAGATAAAAAATATTTTAAACATTGTGTCTGTATTCAACATGTACAGACTTTTTTTTCTTGTATTATTCCCTAAGCAATACAGTTTAACAACTATTTACATAGAATTCACATTGTTTTATGTATTACACATGATCTAGAGATGATTTAAAGTATAGTACATGGGAGGATGTGTGTAGGTTATATGCCAGTATCATGTAATTTTACATAAGGGACTTGAGCATCTGCAGATTTTGGTATGTAAGGGGGGTCCTGGAACCAATCCTTCACAAATGCTGAGGACCACCTGTACTAATTATAACCCACATTTAAAATCGTCACCCTAGAACTTTCTCCTGAACTCCAGACTCAGAGATCTAACTATTTATCTAATAATATCCCTATCATAACATGCTCAAAAGTGAACTCTTGACACACCCCTACAAGGAAATTTGCTCTTATCCCAGTCTTCCTCATCACAAGTTCAAACTACAATTTGCCTGAAGCAAAAACCTTGAATTCATCCTTGACCTTCCCTTTTCCTCACACCTCATATCTAATATGTCAGTAGATCCTCTTCTAACGACAAATCCTACACCTCTCACCACCTCCACTATTACCCCATGCATCTCTCACCTGGTTAATTGCAGTATCCTCATAATAGGTCTTTCTACTTCCATCTTTGCTTCTATGGGATATATTCTCGATAGGACAGCCAGAACAATGCTTTTCATAAATGTCATATGACGTGTCACTCTTCTACTCAAAATTCTTTAATATCATATTTCACTCAGCATAAAAGCCAAATTCCATGCAGTGTCCCACAAGACTTTTTTCATCTTGCTCCATTTATCGCTCTGATTTATGCCTCCCCTTTCTCCCTGTGGCTCACTGTGCCCCAGGCACAAGAACAGCCTTGTGATCCTCCTGCCTCAGGGCCTTAACATTTGCCGTTTCCTCTGCTTTGATTACTGTCGCACACATCCCTATGAGTTGCTCCTTCACCCTCTCACTGAAGCCTTTCTTTGCCACCCTTTTAACAGTAACAATTCTCTCTGTTCCTGTATTAGTTTCTTAGGGCTGTCTTAACACAGTACCACAAACTGTGTGGCTTAAAACAACAGAAATTTATTCCCTAACAGTTCTGGAGGCAAACCAGCTGACATCAAGGTGTCATCAAGACCATGGTCCTCTGAGAATCCTTTCTTTCCTCCTCCCAGCTTGAATATGGCCAGCAATCTTTGTCATTCCTTGACTTGCAGCTGCATCACTCCAGTCTCTTCCTCTGTCATCGGATGGGACTCTCCCAGGGTCTGTCTTCATGTGGCATTTCATTTTCTTATGAGGACACAAGTCATACCGGATTAGGGCCTACCTAATGAGCTCTTCCTAACTTGATTACATCTTCAAAGATCATATTTCCAAATAATATTGCATTAACAGGTACAAGGAACTAGTTCTTCAATATTTTGGGGGGAAATGCAATCTAATCTACAACATTTTTTAAAACTCATTATTCCCTGTCCCGCTTCTGCCTTGAAATATTCTAACAGTAGTTACTATCATTTGATTTACAAAATTATTTACATATTATGTTACTAACTATAAATATAAGCTCCACAAAGACAGGGAGGTCTTTAACTGCTGTCTTAGTCTGGGCGGTTGTAACAGAATATCAGATACTGGGTCGCTTAAACAACAAACATTTATTTTCCACAATTTGAAGGCCGGGAAGGCAGGGTGCTGGCAGTCTGGTATCTTGTGAGGGCCCTCTTGCTGCTTTGTAGATATCCAGCTTGTTGTAATCTTGCATGGCAGAAGGATGGAGATGAAGTAAGTTCCAGCCTGTCTCTTCTTGGACACTAATTCCGTCATGAGGACTCCACCCTCAATACCTCATTATCTCCCAAAGGCTCCATCTTCAAATGCCATCCCACTGGGGACTAGAATTTCAACATTTCAACATTAAATTTTGAGGGGATACAGCACTTGGTCCAGAGCAACTGTCTTCTACATTGCTGTGACTGTGGCACTTAGAACAGTGTCTAGAACATGCTAAATAGTTGTATTAATGTTAGTGACTGAATACTGATGTGTCTTTTTGCAGTGATTCTTCCAGTTGCCTTAAAATTTGGGGGAGGGAGAGGGGCAGTTGCATGTGCAGATTGAAAGAGCACATACATTCTATCTTCTCATGCAGGGGTTAACAAACGGTTGCCAATGGGCTGAATTTGGCTTGCTATCTGCTTTTGTAAGTACAATCTTATTGGAATGCAGCCATTCTCATTTGTTTACATATTGTTTAATGCTGCTTTTGTGCTATAACGGAATAATTGAATAGTTTCAACAGAGACCATATGGCTCACAAAGCCTGAAATATTTACTGTCTGGCCCTTTACAGAAAAAGTAAGTGTGCCAACTCGTGTTCTTTTCTGCTTTCATAAGTTTAACTGTGGGGATTGTTGATGATTAACAGAAGATCAGATTTAAAAATTAATAAATGTTTCTGAAGTGAAAATAAAATGAAGCAGGAGATGGCTTTCAGCAACCCAGTTAATTTAGACCACTGGGTGTCTCTCTTCCCTAAACTTTACAAGTAGATGTTCAACCAGCCATCAGCCAACTGGGGCTGTGACATACCGGACAAATATTGACAGTTGCTAAGGCAACTGGGATAAAGTATTGGCCAGAGGATAATATAGGCGCCAATTGTTCATGCCATGTTTCTCACATAGGGAGACACAAAGAGAGAAAATGAATGAAAAATATATTTCAAGATCTCTCTTCAACTGTAGTATAAGAACAACTCACAGTGGATGTTTAACTTAACCCCTCTATCCTCGTCTTTCAATTTTTCTGGAAATTAACACTTTAGGGACTTGGAGGCTCTTAAGTCAACTAACATGCATCACAACAGGGAAATCTGTTTGGGCATCAACTCTTTTTTCCAGTTGTCTCTGGCATTTACTTTTCCAAGTTGTATTGTAAGACCCAACTGGAAGGCCTTTTTTTTTTTTTTTTTTTAAGCTTGGTTGATTGTGTCACAAAAGTGGTCTTGGCAACATCTCTTTTCAGAGATTTCTTATTCACCATTGAAATAATTAGACTGCTTTCTTTCTCTGCTTCCTGCAACATGGCATGAGGGAATTTTTATCTGTGGTTAAAATTGAGCTTTGGCCATTGGTTAAACTTGGGTTTTTGCCATTTTGCGAGTGCAAGGCTTTCCAACTGTGGCATTATTGACATTTTGGGGCAGGTAATTTCTTGCTGTGGAGGGCTGTCTTGTGTAGGATATTTAGAATTATCCCTAGCCTTTACCCACCAGATGCCAGTGGCAGTCCTCCCTCAGTTTGCTATGATCAAAAATGTCTCCAGATATTACTAAATGTTGTCTGGGGACTAAAATTATCTCTGGTTCAGAATGCTATACTAGTAAATTCTAAAGCTCCTATTCTTCAGATTGTTCTTAAAATATCCTCAAGTAGAGCGAGGGTTTCAAAGCACCAGTGGAAGAAATGGAAAACATTAGACTTGTCCAAATTGTAAAGGAGAACCTCAGTTTTTCACAAAGTTGAGCAGTCCAGAAATTAAAGATATTGATTAATCCAGAGAGACCAGTTAACAGAAACTTCTTTCACTAAGTGAGATATAAAAGATCTCCCAGAGGATATTTTGGTGTCCTCTTCTGCATGGAACGTTTAGAAATTCTGCTACTTGAAATCTCTTGGATCGTGAGAAGTCATTCACTATGCTCTCTGAACATGCCCATGCTTTGCTGTTCCAAAGCTTTTTCAATGAGTGACTTTGGCTCTCTGAGTTTGGAGCAGATGGGACTGATTATGGCATGGCATCTAGGAAACTTCTACATCTGACATTTTTCTTCTAGAAAACCATCAGCCTATTCACAGCCCTTGTGAACTGCCCAGTGTTTAAGTCTCCCCTCGAAGTCTGAGTAATTCCACTTTCCCCACTGGACAGGAGGGGCTGGCTGAGGTCATTATGACGATTTATAAGCAGCATGTTGGGCTGTAACTCCCAAAGGAACTTGAAATATTGATTTTATGCATGTCATGCTAAAGATTGAGCAGTTGTAATCTTGCTTTGTATATTACTTCTTGAAGACTTTAAACAAGATGGTTTTGCCACCAGCATAGCTGACACATTCTAGTTAATCTTTGTAAAAAGAGTTTGACATGTTTAAATGAGCTCATCCAAAAAGCATCAGTTATCCTTCTGGATATTGAGAATAAATTGAAATGAAACATGATTTAGAGAGAATAGAACGCTCACCCTCATTTCTTAATTTTTCTTGGGTAGGTCAGTCATCTGCAAAGTGGGTTATCATTTGTAAAGTCTGTGAAAGTGTGTTAGATAACATATTTTCTATGCCTTATAGTACAGAGAAATGGGTATACTCTTGGTCCATGATGACGGATTGATGTCTATTTAATGAATATTGTATTCTGTAAGTTATCTAATGAAGACTGCTTAAGAGCTTTCTAGAAAAGGGCAAAAGTCACACAACCAGGAGGATGCCTTTCTATTCCTTTGAAAAAGTGAGACAGTTAAAGGTTTAAGTTGTTCGTGGGAAACATGACTGATGGTTCAAATGAACTTATTATATGTTATCTCTTTTGAGCTTACAGATTGCATATTTTTCTCTCAAATGCCAGAAGCATTAACTAAAATGTAAGCATTTTTAAGGTACCTTAACAAATAAAATGGGCAGAAATATCCATGCTCAGTGGGTAGTTTTGAACGTTGAATGAGATAAAGCATGTAAAAATGTTTGAAATGAAACTTAACCTAGTTAGAACTGGAGCGACCTATCAAAATGGAAGAGAGTCAATCAAGCCTAAGAAACGGTCACGTGCTCCTCCTTCAATAATTCTAGGATCTTTGTTTCCCCAAAGGGTGAGGTCAAAATCATGCTGAAACGAGACATTTCATTTTTCATGATACCAGAATAGATTGTGTTTTTTGGTTTCGGTTTATTTTTTGAGGAAAAGTCAATCCTTGCCCTGAGGTTTTCTCTCTTTTTAGGTAAACTTTTGAAATCAGCTGACCCTGTTTATGACAAAAGATGAAATTCAAAACATTTACTTTCTGCTTCATCCACAGGAATCTCTTCTAGCACTGTCCTCATAAGTCAAACAGAACCAAGTAGAGTGGAACCTCCATTAACTCAGGCCAATGCCTGAGGCACCTGAGTTTGTAGAGATTAAGGCTTTATGGGGAAGGCAGAGTTATGTGAGAAAATGGATTGGACATTGGAGTGGAGAATTTGAAAGAGGGTTGTGTGAACCAAATAATAGAATATTAAGGAAATGTATAGAATTCATATAGGATACCTTTCTTTTAAGGATTTCCTTTCCTAGTGAGCCACAAAGGAATGAGTAAGTTGGACAAAGTTAACCTCTCCTCCTATTACCACATACTGTTCTCTTGAGATTTACCCTACTTTATCCTTCACTTGTTCCCATCATAGCCCAGGAGATATTTGGCATGAGGAAGAAAGGTAAGATGGCTCTCAAGGGAGATATAGTGTGTTATGTCACTCTTGTGGTGATAGAATTGGGAGAGCTAAGTTCCCCTATTTTCTCTCTCACTCTACTGTAAATTGCCAAATGAAGGTATCACGAGTATTGGGGTAATGGCAGCAGGTTAGAGACCCAGAATCTGATAATGGCAGCAGAGGAGTTCTCTCCAGGCTGGAGGAAAAATACAATTGAATTCTTCCAATATCCTTCAGAATTTAACAGTGACTATCTTCTGTGATAGGAAAGGAGGACGTTGTCATGTTTGCCTTTCAAAAGTGCTCAGTAATGTTAGGTTATTACTTCTCAGATGATATACTACGTCTTCGTGGAATTAAATATGAGGATCTTAGACATCAAGATCCTTGGGCATTTTGCATATCACCTTTATGGGAATAACCTTACACATGCTGGTTGCTTAATAAATATTGTCTTTTAAAATTAAATCAGGATACAGAGGAGTTTGCCCATAGAAACTTTTACCTTCTTAGCACCACAAAGAATACTTGTAAGAGGAGTTACTCTCTGAAGCATTTGATATGATCCAAAAAGAACAGAAACATATCCAAAACCAAGATAATTGTCTTATCTGCCACTTGTCATTTATTCTTTCAGTTAAATGATCCACATTGCTTGCTCATTTTTGCATATGGTCAAATTTTTAAAAATCTAGCTATAATATTTTAGTCTCTGCATCACAGTTAGGGTACTTAAGCATTATAGAGAAAATGTCTACAAGATAAAAAATATTGACTCTTCCTGACCCTATTGCTTCTTTAATCATTCAGGGGGTTAGGTCTAGAATGCCAAATAGGCTTTTTCAAATAGCAACCATCTGGACAATCAAAATTTTAAATTTATATTCAAACCTCTTAGGGTTGTGTAGACAGCTTGTGACCCCAAATAGTAACTTACTTCAATGAGGATTTAGAATTTGCAAACTGCTCTTACAACATTTTCCCATAGAGTTGAAGAGGTTACTGCCTTCCTTAAACTACTATGGGTTTAATCCTGAACAAAATTAAAAATCTGATGGCAAAGACAGACCTGCAATTCACAATCATGTGAGAGTCCTTTATTATTCAGGCAAAGGCAAAGAGAATAAACAATATCAATTAAAATAATGCTGGTCTTAAGTTCAACAACTCAAGTAAATGATCCAGTTCCCACAACTTGATGGACAAGTTGGAAGAAAGAGAGTCAACTTAGCTGGCCAAGCTCACGAAGATGGAAGGGGCAAATTGGGGAGATCATGGCTGAAAGATATACATCAGAAATTGTGCCAGGGTAGGGTTAGGAATAGGAATCAATAGAAACAATGTACACTGAGGCACAGAACCAAAAGGAGAAGTACTGAGAACCAGGAAAGGGAACGTGAAGTCCTTGATGGGAGGAAGTATGAACTCTGTACAGATTTCTGAGATGAATGTTAATGGAACTTTTTACACTTCTAGCATCAACTTTACAAAGGCATATTTTGCTTTTAGAAAAAGGAGGAAATAGTAGTCATAAAGTTCTAGTTCTCATTTGTTCATCTAATTAATACCTTTATCCACCCTTCTAATTTCTCCACTTAATATCCTTCTAGTTTTTCATCAATTTATTCCTCTTTTTAATCTAACGTTTGTTGAGTGCTCATTTTGTGCGGAATATTGTTTGACATTTTGTAGAGATGTGAACGGTTAAACACACTCCATAAGGTATTATCTGTGACCTATAATAAGGACTATGATAATTTCAGATCGAGCATGAAGCTGCTTGATGTACTCTATTATTGATGGATCAAGGTTCTTTCTTAGTTGTTGTTATCTAGAGATTTCTCCTATGTTTGCCTTCTACCTCTCAAGTTTAAGGATGATCCCAAAGATGACTTTCCAAGCTTGATGAAGGCAGTTGTGATGGTTTATCCTAGAAAAGAGGCCATCAGTGAGCACACAGAGTAAGTTCAATGTCATCCAGTGGACCAATGGCCTGGGGAGTGCCTGCGCTTTCCAAAAACCTTTGAAGAAAAGAAAGCAAGGCATTGATACGTTGGAGAGAGAGAAGAGAAGGGAAGGCAAACATGAAAATCTTGGAAACAAAGAAACACCTTTTTAATATTAATCTAGGTGGTCCATGGTGAGTTGTATTGTTACCAACCCTTTAAAACATTCTCATGTAGCTAGCCAGGAATTCTGAAACAGTGAGAACGTGTAAATAGGCTTTTATTCTTTAGAAGATGCAAATCCTGAGCAATTTAGAATTTGGCCAAGTGCCTATAAAAATCTCTAGATGACAGTTCATTTCTAGGCTTACTAGAAGCCCATGTACAAAATGCTATATACACCTAGCTAGCCAATGTGGGGTTGAGGGCTCCTAGCAGAAATCAGGGGGCCTTGGCTGTTACTATATTATTTAGAGTGAGACTGTAAAGTCCAGGGACATCCAAGTCAAACAACGCCATTTTTCCCCCTCAGAATACGATAGAATACCTTCTCTGCACATTTGCAAAGTTAGTCTTCAAATAAGAGATAACACAGAAGTAATAAGTAGATGGAAACTGAAGAAAAATGTGTGTGATTTATGAGATTTGAGGATCTTGTAAATTCACAACCCACTTACATAGAATTGAAGAAATGTATAAATCAATACAAAGTTTTGTGAGAAAAAAATGCCCGTTAAAAGGTAGGGTTTTGTGTCATTAAGAAGGGCCATGGAAAATAATTCTTGGACCTGGTGTTTAGTCTAACCTTGAGCAGTATGTACTGCATTAACCATCTTGGAGTGTACTGAAGTTCAACAGTTTTGTTAAAGAATCTGTGTCCAACATTGTAAGAATTTATCTGTGATGACCAATGCAATATGACAAGAGGTGTGTGGTCAGACTTTAGACATGCCCAAGTTTTAATTGAGTGAAGGTATTAACTAATTAATATATTTTTCTCAGGTATTGTACAGATTGATTTAAAAAATGTTAGTGAGGCTTTACCAAATGGATGAATTGTTTTTAATAGACCAAATGGGCAATAACTAGTTAGTAACTTGGGTTACAAACAAATTGTTTGACTGAAATGACCTGTTAAAAAAATAATCTGACCAATTCAATGAATCAGTCTACGCTTTACATTTATAGATGCACCTTGATATCTCATCTGAGCAGACTGCCAAGCAAATGGTCCCATAAAAAGAGAAGTAAAATTTGTTCATTGGATTTCTTTTTTCTTTGTCTTTCTTTCTTTCTTTCTTTCTTTCTTTCTTTCTTTCTTTCTTTCTTTCTTTCTTTCTTTCTTTCTTTCTTTCTTTCTTTCTTTCTTTTTCTTTCTTTCTTTCTTTCTTTTCTTTCTTTCTTTCTTTCTTTCTTTTCTTTCTTTCTTTCTCTCTCTCTCTCTCTCCCTTCCTTCCTTCCTTCCTTCCTTCCTTCCTTCCTTCCTTCCTTCCTTCCTTCCTTCCTTCCTTCCTTCCTCTCTTTCTTTCTCTCTTTCTTTCTTTCTCTCATTCTTCCTTTCTTTCTTTAGATAAAGTCTTGCTCTGTTGCCCAGGCTGGAGTGCAGTGGTGTGATCTTGGCTCTCTGCAACCTCCACCTCCTGGGTTCAAGCAATCCTCATGCCTCAGCTTCCTGAGTAGCTCAGATTACAGGTGCGTACCACCATGCCCAGCTAATTTTTGTATTTTTGGTAGAGATGGGATTTCACCATTTTGGCCAGGCTAGTCTTGAACTCCTGGCCTCAAATGATCTGCCCGCCTCAGCCTCCCAAAGTGTTGGGATTAAAGAGGTGAGCCACCACACCTGGTTGGACATGGTTTTAATGGCTGGCTTCATAGTTGGCTTTTCTACGTCTCTACCATTTTCTGGGATGTTGTGTAGATACAATTGTAATTAATATTTTCATTGCTGATTTGTCACTCCTTGCCTAGAGAGACCAGGATGAATCTGAAGGATATGGTAGTTATTTTCTAATCCCAAAACCAGAAGCAGTACTACTACAATGAGGTGAGCCTCATTATAATAAAAGAGAAAAAGAGGAGGAAGGGCACCACAAGCTCTTGGGAGCTGTGGTGTGTCATGCTGCTAAGAGTTTGGGCTGTAGAGTCAGGCACCCCTGGGTTGGAATCTGTTCCAGTCTCATCAATAAATAAGGCAATAGTACTCATCTTGTACTTGTAGGAAAAATAGGTTTATAAAAATGATACAACACATAGTAGATACCCTGTAAGTGTTAATATAGATGGGACCACAGAAGTTGCTGAAGTCAACATCCTCATTTTGTGGACATAGAAGCCCAGAAGCTAAGCAACTTGGACGTGGCTTGGTTTTTTGACTCCAAGTTCAGTGTTTGCCAATATGTTCTGCTACCATGTTTTGCCTTGGTTGAAGAGGTAGGGTGGGGATTGGGAAAAGCTTAGTAAATATAAATAGCATTTTATGGTGGGTAGATCTTGAACAATAAAAATGATTTCAAAAGATGAAGTTAAAGGAAGGAAGACACTCCAGGTAGATAATATAGTACCAAGAAGGGTATGGGCACAATATAACTTGAGCCTTTCTGTCAAAGGGAAAAGAGCACTACATGATGTTTCTGAATACACTATTGAACATAGGCTTGGGGATTAGATGGTTCTCCTAATGAATGAGGTCTTACAGGGCAGATCTCTGAAACCCCTAACTTTCTGTGTACTTCTGGAATTGTCCAGGTGTGTATTTAGTAGGTATAAGAGATTCTCGTTCTCCACGGTTGTTGCAGAGAGACCTACATAATTATCTCACCTTCACATGAGAAAATGGCATCTGAGGAGGCTTCAGATGAGGAGCTGGCTTACAGGAAGGGGTCTGAAATGCTTCAGACTCAGCTCTAGGGATCTTCTCTGGAATTTGGGGGCACCAATAATGGGGCTCAATTCTAAGGAGTCCACTCCTATGAGCATAAAGTGGTAAGCGGAAAGGCAAAAAACAAACACCACCACCAAAAACAAAACAAAAAACAACAACAACAACAAAGAAAAAAACCAAACCTAGATAATTTAGTCCAGGGAATGAAGGTTGAAAGAAAAACTCATACAACCCACCAGACTATAAGCTTTAGGAGGGCAAGGACTGTATTTGCCTTGTTCACTGCTTTATTCCCAGTTCCAGCAAATGACTTGGAATATGGTAGATGATCACTACATTTTTGTTGAATTGATCAATTACTTAATTAATACAGAAAAGAAAGACCACTACCTTAATTTCAGGGACCAGTGAAAAGCTCGGGACCATATTCCTAACAGTTCTTGGTCACAAAATTTTTGGCCTAAGTCAACGGTTTTCCTTGGCAAAAGATTTGCATATGGCCCCCATGCATACTGTTGGGGAAGTTCCTTAGGTGGTGACCAATATGCAGGCACAAATCCTTTACAGCTTAGTAGCTGGTCATTCATTCATTCATTCTTTCAAGTTTCTTGTGTGACCATTACTTGTTTCTCCAAATGGAGTACAGGTAACCTAGAATATAGGCAACAAGGCAGAGTAAATATGCACATTTTGGATTCAGAATGTGAGGATTCAGATTCTGGCTTTACCACATAATAGGTTTATGATGCCATGCAAGCTATTTTTCTTTCTAAAGCTTCATTTTCCTCATCTGTAATTTTGAGATAAAATAGTACTGACCTCAAAGGATTGTTATAAGAATTAAAGCAAATCAAGTAATCTATGTACAGCACTTTGCGTAGTGTCTAGTACCTAATAAGCTTGATAAATGTCGGTTTTTTTCCTCTTCCTCCATTTCCTCCTTTTTCATCTTTTTTTTCTAAATTTCGTATATTCTAAAATAAACATTGGATATTTTTTTTTCAATTCTGAAAGTGATATGAGTGTTCCAATTGATGATGTGTCCTGGGTCAATTGACAGACTTTTAAAATTTCTTTTTGATATGTACATTAATAGTATACCTTACAATTGATGGCACCTAAATTGAGAGAGAATTTGGAATCTTTTTTTATTATTACTGCTAATTTGACTACATGAAATATGCAAGAAGATGCAAGAGGCCTCAGTGTAAACATGGTTCATTTTTCTGGAGCATCAATTTTACTTGAAGGTTTGGTAGGGAAAGTTGAATAATCGACTAAGGAGAAGTCAAAAATAACTTGCATTTTTAGGAGAAAATGTGAGAAGCTATTGAAACTTTGGCCTGAAATGTTGGGGTTTTGCTGCTAGATGGTTAGGTAATAAGTGTTCAGTCTGTTTAGCTGTTTGGAATACTGTGCTGAACAAACTTGAGAAGCACTGTGTAAAACAGTGGTGAGAAAACTAGACAAGGTCCTTGCTTTCATGGAGCTTAGGGTTTAGTGGGAAACACATATGCAAACAAGTAACAGAGATATGGTGTTTCGGCTGCTATGATAGTAATTGTTACAAAGAGCAGTTGGGTACAAAAGAGGGTGGGTCAGGCCTATTGTAGTCAAAAGGGTGCTGGTGAAGAAGGCTTCTTAGGGAAGGTGAACTTAAAGTGGATTCTTGAACCATGAAATGGAATTTGGGTAGATAACATGGCACAGTCAATATGATCCTTGTGGTCTTTATCCTCTTTTCTGGGGGCTGTGATTTTCTACAAATTACTGGGGAAGAGTCTCACTGCTCAACTTTCAGAGGAGCTAGAATGCCCACTTACTGGCATCTCCTGTATCAAAGTCCTCCCAGGATCTTGTAGGTGGCCTTGCTTCAGCAGGACAAACCTGGGTCAGCTTGGAGCACACTGACCCATATTTAACCCAAGCTAAGAACTTTATAACTTCTTCCAAACTTCTGATTCTATGCTACAAGCAGAGTCTGGTTCTCAGATTTGGCTAATAAAATATAAGTCCAAGCCACATTTTCTGCTTGGATTATAAAATATTTGTTGCCAAGTTCCTTCCAGTAGGACCTGTGGGCTGTTCATTCTGTGAAACCTTGTCATTTGAATGGAATTGTATACTGGGCTGAAATTCAGACCTTTGTTTTTTTGTCCTAAGGAGAAAGACACACATTCTTTAGGAAGACTGGTACAACATTGCCATCCTTACCCTTTGCATCTCCTGATTATCCCCAGAACAGCTGGCCTAATGTAACAGTAATTCACGGTCCTCAGCTGGAAGGCTGCAGATAATCCTTCATTATTCAGAGTTTAGCAAGTGCCAGCGGCATTATTGAAGTAGTAATTGAATTTTGTGAACCCTCTGTGGTCCAGACAACATAAGAATGCCTGCAAGAACTGTGCAGTGTGGTTAAGATGAATACATTTCCAACAATATTGGATCGTCAAACTAAACCCTATAGCCCATAGCCAAAAGGACATACTGTTTTGATGATTTGACTTGTGATGTTGAACATTTTGGAGTGAAACCCATTTGGAAACATGACAACATGTACCTACAAGGAAGACATTGTGAGGGAAATCTAGTACTGCCCAGAAATCTCCATCAAAGCTTCATTGACAATCTCATCAAGTGCAGATATGTATGTAACAAATTAGCTCTTTGTATAGTTAAAGATGTTCTTACCTCATTGTTGAATTGAATCTTTGTGTGGAAAAAGAAAAGAAAAATCTCCAAGTAATTTTCAATGAAATGTGAGTTATCACTACACCAGCAATTAAGTGCTTTCAAAATTTGACATTCACAGAATGATCTCAACAGTCTCACTACTTTGCAATGCTGTTACTAAAAGAGAACATTTATAGTTTGGGAAAATAGCACAAAAATGAAACTGTTGGAATTGTTTTGGTTGCTGAAAATACACTTGGCCTCAGCGTCTGTGGCACTGTGTAAAGGAAAGAGCTTTGGCTCTGAGCTCAGACAGACCCTGAGTTTGAATCCTAGCTCCTTCATTTACTGTGTCCTTAATAGGTCATTAACTTCTTTGAGTTTCTTCATCTTTCCATGTAAAAATGAGGTCAATAATGTCTACCTTTGAACTTTAAATGCTTGGCTCTACTAAATACTTATATCAACATCTGCCATTTGCAGACCTACTGTGTGCCAAGCACAGTCAAGTGCTTATGAATATATATTATAATACTATGAGGTTGATATTTAGGGTGACCAACTTCTCCCAGTTTGCCTGGGACTGCCCTGATTTTATAACTGAAAAGTCCTGACTCCTAAAACGAGATAAACTGGAGCAGTTGGTCACCCTATACATACATGGTCTCATGTTACAGATGTGAAAACTGAGTTCCAGAGGCTGTGCAGAGCGCCTGGTATCCTATAGCTGGGAAAGAGTAAGCCTGGCATTCAGACCCAGGCTTGGATAATTCTCAAGCTTGTGCTCTTTCTGCAGCCCTAAACTCTGCTCAGTCAATGTTTCCTGCCTTGCTGTATTACTAGAACGTTCTGAAATTTGCAAGTATTTGTACATCACACCACATTTTCTGACTGCCTTTAATTTTAAATTCAGGAATGCATGCGTGTGTATTTATGTAAGTTAGAGAGCTCTCCAGGTGATAGTGATAATGAAAATGATAGCCTAACATTTTTTTCAAAGACCATTCTGCCTTCTGCCAATGCAGAGACCATTCATTCATATATTTATTCATTCATTCAACAGGTATGCACAGTGAGGTCTTACTGTGTGTCAGGGACTTGGGCAGATACAGAGGACTAAAATGCTGGCCTCAAGATACTCATAATGGGGTTATAGAGTATCAGTTGTAAATACTGTGAGAACTTTGATGATAGAGGCAAGTCCTGATACTCTTGCCCCTGCAAATACATCGTCTCCCACCTCTCCTCCCATTCTGTACTCTAGCCTCATGGATGGTCCTTAATACTCCCTGACACTGTTTTTGTTTTGTTTTGTTTTGTTTTACAGTAGATGTTACATCTCACTGGAAGATACTTTCTCTTTTGAAATGTCACCTCTTTAGAAAGAATTTCTTTGCCTCAAGCTAAATCAGCCACCCAGAAGTTTTCTATGTTATCACCCTGTTTTGATGATCTTCACAGATTTATTTATGCATTATTTGGAATTTACCTTCTTTGTTTGCTGCTTTTTTGCCTACCTTTCCCAACAGCATTATGTAAATTTTTGGAAGAAGAGAGAACGTGTTTATTTTTATTGTTTATTTTACTCATGGCTGTGTTCCCAGGATCTAAAACAATGCTAGGTACACAGAAGCAATCAGTAAGTAGTTTTTGAATGAACAGAGTGAATGACTTAACAAATGCTTTGGCTGCTGGAAGGAGCAGCTATGTCTATATGAGTAAATAGAACTGCAAGGAGAACTGTGCCAGAAGGGACATAAGTCAGCCTTAATTTTTGTTTTTCTGGTGATAAAGGTAGTATATCCTCAGTTTAAAAAAGAAGTTGGTAAAGAAGTGACAGAAAAGAACAAAAATGAGACTAGCCTGATGTAATCACTAATCAGATTTTGTTACACGTTCTGTCCTAGGTCTCTTTTGATTCATGTTCATGGATACTTTTGAACAAAACCAAATCACTCTTTTCCTAGTTTCATGCCATTCTGGGGCATATTTTCATATATTTTTTCTTATATTCTCAGCTTGAAGATTGCTTTGTTTTTCATCCTAATGGATAAAAGATAGATCATCTTTGCAAGGATCCGTGTGTTAGCAAGTAGAAAGTAAAAGGACTTTGGTTTGAATTCTAGATCCACCAGTTTCTTTTAACTTTTTTTTTTTTTTGGTTTCCTCATCCATAACATGGGTACATGAAGAATGCCTACTTCATAGAGCTATTGTGCCAGTTAAACAGCATAATGCAAGTACAGCTCTTAGCACAATGTTGTTGTGCAATACATGTTTACTGTCCTTGAAAATTTCATGTGAATAAACTCCTAAAAGGCAAAATTTCTTTCTAATCCATCTTTAAGGACAAACGGAAACTAGCTAAAGAGAGGGGCAGGAAGGAGGGGGCAGATCCCGGAAGTGAAGATGGTAATAGTAAAACTCTTATAAAAAGATCTTTCCTTACAAATTATAGAACTTGAGAGCCACACTGCATCAGCAAGAAGCTTCCAAACACAAAACTTCTATTACCTGTGACTCCGCCCACTGGGCAGCACAGTTTGTCATGCAGCTCCCCATGATCAATGGAAGTATGCTTTTCTGGGTACTTGGCAAAATAAAACTGATCAAGAAAGCGCTGGCCATTTAAGCTGTGCAGTTGGGAGGATGGGATGCCCTTTGATTAGATAAGGAAGTCACAGAGCTGAATTTTGTTTGGTCAGATAACAAGTTTAAATTTCAATATATAGAGGTGTCTAGTGGGTCATCCAGAAAAAAGAGATCAGGGCTTGAGATGAGGGTCTGAGTAAGTAGTGTGGGGGCTAATTGAGGCTGATGGTGAGAAACATCTAACTCAGTAATATTGAGTTGTCTTTTGTTTCCCTTCTGACAAGAAGTCGTAAGCTCACCCAGAAATACTCATTTTGCTTTCAATAGATGCTATTGATTGATGTCTCATTTAATTCATACATTTTAATTTTATTTTCAGTAAACAACAATGTTCAACTTTTATGCGCCAAAGTAATGGAGCTGCACAGCAATAAAATTGTGTTTATTTAGTGATATCTGACAAGTAGAGAAACTAAACGTAATATTTTACAAAATGTACAATTTATATTTTTATAAATACTTTAAAAGAGAGAAGTGGAACACGTGTGGTGGCATTAAAAGAATGTCTAGATTTAATTTTGCAGCCTACCTTGTAGCCTGACAAACCAGATACACGTATGTATACACATAGATCTTGATCATGAGTTTTCATAATTATGGCCCAAGGATAAGTCTTGGGCGTGTCTACAGTAATTCCAAACTCCCATAAAATGTGTGGTCTCTCACCACCAGTCATGTTGATTTTGCTCTTTTTTTCTCAAAATTCTACAAAATGCACATTTGAAACAGCCATCAGAGGATGTAAGCAAGTGTTTTGGGCCTCAGTTTACTTATCAGTGAGATGAGAGAATCCTTGCTAATACGGTCTGTTTCTGCTAAATTAAAAAACTTGGGGGCCTCAGCCACTTCCAATATATAAATATCTGAGGGCTGTGAGGGACCAGTCATCTTTGTATTGGGAGTTTTCTGTTTAGCTTCTTTCTATTGGAAAGGAGTCAATGTGTCTTAAATGGAGAAAGTTTATGACACAAGTCCACTTAGCCAACATATCATTACTGTAGATACAACATGTTTCCTAGTGTAAAACTAAACAGAAAATTAATAGTCATCTCTGAACGTCAGGTTGAAGAGCTGTATGTTTCCTTGGATCTGGAGCTTAGAAGTTCAGAGCTGGTTTACCCAAAAAGGGAGCCAATAGAGAATCTTCCCATCAAACCTCAATATATGGTTGAAACACTTGTACAACATGTTCAGTATGATTCTAGACTTCACCGAGTCATTATAGTGACATTTTCTTGGAATTGCACTAGTGCACAACAAAATATGATGAGTGCGATGTGATACAGTCTACAAAGTAAATTATATACCTGTTTTCTTAAATTTATACAAATTTGCATTTGTAATAAAACCACAGGAAAGTAAGTCATTCCTAAGCCATATCCTGAGCTTACCTTGATTCCAAGTTTACAGTTAATTACATTTTTTTTGTTAAATAAAAAGACAGCTATAAAGGTCCTCATATGATCACATTAGGAAATACATAGGATTCAAGGATGAAATCGTGATTCTTCATTACTTTTTTTATATTCCTTTGATGGTGGGTGGCGCAGCAGCTACAGGTGCTCTGTAGGTGTGCTTCTTGAGTGACAGGTTACATTTTCCCTCTGGTAGTCTTCAGCTCCAGCTCCTGGAGGAAGGCCTCATTATTCTTAGGACAGTTGGTGTGACAGGTGCAGGTCCCAATGACCATCACTGGTTTCTTGACTATTTGCCCTGGGGAGCACTGAAACTCTGCCTGGATGGTTTTGGTATTGTGGGGAGTGCAGCACCGACCATCACTGCAGACCCCACAGAACCTAGGCTTGTAGGTGTGCAGGCTGGTGCAGTTTTTGAATTGCAGGTGGATGGCTTTGAGTGATTTCTTGGTGCGGAGACACTTTTTTCCTTTCTAAGAAAGAAAAAAGAGGTGATGTTTTGAATGGCTACTATTCCTCTGAGGGACAATTTTAGAGTATGGAATTACATGCTAGTTGCCCACCCAATATCTATTGGTCTTTCTTCTTTGTTATCACAACGTTAATTTTGCTTGAGCAATATAGTCAGCTAAAAGTATTTGCTTCCACAGCCTATCTGGGACTTGGAATAACTTTGTGGCAAAGTTCTGGCCAAGGATACATAAGCCAAGGGAATCTGGGAAATCCTTTGTCCTTTGAGTAGTTACAATTCTTTATTGTTCCTATATGCATTTTCCTTTCTTCCTGGAATGTGAACACCTTGCCTAATTGTACATAATGGTCTTTTGACATTGAGGAGATGAGCATGAAGGTGAAAGCACATGTATAATAACAAAACCTATCTTTTAAGACACTATAACATGCTTTGGTGTCATTTTTAGCCAAATGAATTTTTACATGTGATACTGTTTGGCTCTCTGTGTTCCCACCCAAATCTCATCTCATATTGTAATTGCCATGTGTGAGAGGAGGGGCCTGCTGGAGGTAATTAGATCATGGGGGCAGATTTTTCCCTTCCTGTTCTCATGGTAGTGAGTTCTCACAAGATCTGATGGTTTAAAAGTGTGGCACTTCCCCCTCTCGCTGTATCTCTCTCTCTCTCTCTCTCTCTCTCTCTCTCTCTCTCTCTCTCTCTCTTTCTCTCTCATGCTGCCATGTAAGATGTGCTTTGCTTCCCCTTCACCTACTGCCATGATTGTAAGTTTCCTGAGGTTTCCCCAGCCATGTGTAACTGTAAGTCAATTAAACATCTTTTCTTTATAAATTACCCAGTCTCAGGTAGTTCTTTACAGCAGTGTGAAAATGGACTAATACAATGTCTTATAAACAGAGTGGGTATAAATCTGGCATTATTTTATGTTTCCAACACTCTTCAGACATTAACTCAACCTTTTTAACAGTATTCATTCATACAAGGAATAATCATTCATAGAAAGAACAATTACCCATTTTACAGATGAAGAAACTGAGTCTCAAAGACCTAAAGGGATCAGAAAACATCTAATATTTGAATTTGTCTGATACAAAGCCCATTCTTTCTATTACATGATGACCTCAGGACATTTCAAGACATGGAATTTGCATGAAGGCAAATAAAGTGGAAAATGTATTCAAGATTGTATTAGTAATGATAAATGAAGAGGCCTAATATTGATAATTCAGCAAAGAATTGACTATGTTTTATTTCTTACTTATATTTCTTTTTTTCTTTCTTTTTTTTTTTTTTTTGAGAGGGAGTCTTGTTCTGTCCCCCTGGCTGGAGTGCAGTGGCGCGATCTCGGCTCACTGCAAGCTCCGCCTCCCGGGTTCCTGCCATTCTCCTGCCTCAGCCTCCCAAGTAGCTGGGACTACAGGCACCTGCCACTGCGCCCGGCTAATTTTTTGTATTTTTAGTAGAGACAGGGTTTCACCGTGGTCTCGATCTCCTGACCTTGTGATCCGCCCGCCTCGGCCTCCCAAAGTGCTGGGATTACAGGCGTGAGCCACCGCGCCCGGCTCTTACTTATATTTCTTCATCTACTAATTTCCTACAATTATCCACTGTTCACCTTCATAGGCATGACCCACAGCTTGTGGGGTGATTAGATGTGGAATTATCTTAAATCAGTGACTCTCAAACTTCAGTGCACATCAGAATCATCTAGAGGATTTCTTAAAACAAGCTGTCGGACCTTACACCATGAGTTTTGGATTCAGTACATCTGATGTGGGACCCACACCACAAATTTGCATTTTAACAACTTCTTAGATGATGCTGCTGGTGTGGGGACCACACTTTAAGAACCGCTGTCTTAGATTTAAGAATCTCTTGGAGACAAGGAAGTCATGATTGGTATTCTAGTACAATTTTTATAAAATATGTATACTATAAATAAACATCTTTAAAATAACATATCCAAGTATTAAAGAAGATGCAAATTACAAGAAAAAATACAAATTTTGCAAAAAGACACAATAGAAAAAGCCACATCTTGGAGATATTAAATGGAAACATCTTATTTAATAAAGAAGTTGCTGTGCCATTGAAAATATTTAAGGACTTCTTGTTTCTTACTTTTTTGTATTTAATATTTAGCATGTATTCTTGTCAGCACCCACAAAATGGTACAGGATAACAACATTCCTGTGTGTGTGTATGTGTTTGTATGTGAGACTGCTTATGTGAGTGAACCTACATGACTATGTTAGATGTATGTTTGAATTCCCCTAAGTGTGGGGAAGTGCATCTCCTAGGATATAATTTTAGGGATAAGGTGTTTCTAGGTGTTCTTTCTAAACTGATGGAAGAAACATAAAGTTAGGATGGACCTCAAAAAATTATTTAGCTAAGCAGCCATATAACTAATGCAACCACTATGGACTCTTATTTTACCAGTAAATAGAAATCATAAGTAATGGTGGCTACTATTAACAGAGTACTTAATCTATACCCAGCATTTTGCAGATTCATTCTATTTAATCACCATGACAACTTAAGGTAGGTACTTTCAGCAGCCCCATTATGTGGGAGAAGGAATTGAGGCTGAGAAGTTAAGAAAATTGCCCAAGATTACATAGCTAGTTCATGTGGAAAGACAGAATTTGAAGCCAAGCTGTCCGGCTCCACAGTTATCCTCTTACGCACTAGATGATATTGCTTCAGTGTCAAGATATGTAAATCTTGAATTGCTAAGGACTGTTTTATTTTAGTCTTAGGTTTGTATAAGGATCCATATAATGGTTCAAATTGGGTATTGTATTTATCTGATATAGGGCTCTGGTAACAAGGCCTGTGGTCATCAGCAACCAATCAGAGCTTCTGATCTGCACATCTCACATTCAGTGTTCACATACTGAGTTGATATAATTCCAGCAAAAAAAACAAAAAGATATGTGCTGTTTTATTTGGCCCATATTGCCTTATGCTGGCAAATGTATTATTTCCACTAGGTTTTTAAAAATATCAACAATAATTCCCAGACAGTCACTCACTTATTTATCAACAGTTGTTTATCACGCACACAGTATGTGCCAGGTAGAGAGCTGAAGACTGAGAGGTAAGACCCACATGGCCTCTACCCATACATATTGAACCTGACGAGTAAAGAGAACTGAGGTCAGAACTGACCAGTCTCGAATCAGTGGTGCTTGACAACTGGGTAGCCAGTTTTCTCCAGGAATAGTATGGGATTTGCTAGACCGTTCTCCATTGGGAAAAGCATTATAGTTATCTGGCCCCTCTCCCTCTTTACCTGAGGGTGTACTGTGAGTTGCCTGGAGTATTTCAATATGTTAAAGAGAAAAAAGAAGATAGGCCAGCTTCAGGAACCCCACTGCCTTTTCTCTGGGGTTGACTCCCAGTTACAGCTGCTCTCTCTGTCACAGAGTGACACAGTGACTTTCTGAAGCCCAGGCTACAAGGAGACAAGGCCATTACTTTCAGGATGGGAGGTTTCCTTCAGGCTCCTACCTTATCTGTTGGCTGCTCCGGCTCTTGTTCACAGGGCCGCACCATGCAGAGCCGAGTCTGTTTCAGCATCTCACATTGACGGTTCCTATTGGTGACCCGGGTGGAGAACCCCATACCACAGCTCTTAGAGCATGCCGTCCACTCTGTGGTCTGTTCAATGCAGTTGACACTTGAGTCAGAGACTTCTACTCCTAGGGTGGCTTCTGGTCTGTAAGCTATGGGATGTATAGATAAAGACAGCCATATTGGGTAAAATGTGAGGACTGGAAAGTGGTCCTTTTCAGCCATTATTAGAAAGTGGGTCTCATGCAACTCTGTACCTATTAAACACCCATGCTCCCAGGACACAGAACTGAATTTATTCATTTATTTATTTCTGGCATGACTGATAATGTCTGCCCTCAGCAATAGTATACAATTCTGGATACTGCTAATATAAGTAATCTGGCTAATGAATAGCTTCTGAAATAATCCTCTACTGTCTCTTGAGATTTTTTAAAAAACTACTTCATTGATAAGAGAAAACAAAAAGAAGAATCAAAAAAAGGTCCTGAAGTGCCATCTGAGCCTTACTACAGCATGTGGAAAGATGATACATTTCAGTGACACCTGTCCAGGGATGAGTAGCCTTCTTTAAGGAGGTTAATCATGAGACAGCCTAGGTAGTGTACAGGATTGAGAAAAGAAAGAGGATTTAAAATTTTGTCTTTGTAGTGCTAATGAGGGTCAAGTGGGATGGATTAAAATACAAGTAGTAGTCATCCACTAAGACAAAAATAAGACAAAAGAGTGAATTTGGGAGGTCCTCTTTAGGAGCAATTGCAGCAAACTTCTATAACTTAGTTTGAGTTTATAAATATGTTTGATCTAATGTCTACAAATGTGTTTGATCTCATGTGTTTGATCTCAGTGGGCAACCTGAAATCCACAACTGAATGGCCAGAAACAGGCCAGTTTCTCTTTTCAAATCCAAGAGATTGCAAATTCTTCATGTTTGTATTTACCCTCTACTATGACCAGCCCTAGGTATACTGAGTTTCTCACCTGCAAGAGTGAGGCCTCCCAGTGAATCCTCCTCATCTGGGCCACAGATCCACTTTTCACAGCACTCCCCAGGCACCTCAACTTTTCTTGGAGCTGGGCAGTTAGGCTCGGGCAGTAGCACGTCCAGCTGACAGCGAGGCACACAACCAATCTGCCCATCTCTGCAGGTGCACTGGAATTTGCAGCTTGGCTGAAATTTCTCTCCACTGCGGTAGATGACCCCATCGAACACACAGTTATCTCCCTCTACCGCTAGAATATTGGGGAAGCAAAGAGGAAAGCAAAGAGGAGGAGCAAAAACAAGAACACAATACAGTGAAGAAGCTATGTAAGATTTGGAGGACATGTTCCAAAACCCAAGTCCTTTTCCAGTTCAGGCAATCCAGTTTCTCATGTATCTACGGTAGAGTGATGTCCTCATGGAGGCCTCTCAGAGCAAGAGAAAACCTTCAAGATCATCTAGTCTTGCCACTCATTTTATGGATGAGGAAAGAGGTGTGCAACTGTGAAGTAATGTCCCCAAGGCCCCCTGGCCGTTGTTCCCAATGTTCAGTCATTTTGCAAGAACCTCCTTAGAGTTTCCTACTCCAGCAGCTTAGACTTAAAAAGAGAAAAAGTGTACTCTATATTTTCCAACAGGTTAGCTGATCAAATTGGGAAGGGCATTGAGATTCCTTGACACTCAAGCATAATAAATCATCAGTAGCTTAGAGAGAAAAGTAAAAGCCCTCCTGTCCAGAAAGGAAGGGACAATCTCCAACTACAATGTTGTACCGTGTGAAAAATTGATCCCCGATTGATTATGTTTTAGAAGCCTGGATTGGCTAGTTGCCTGCATTTTATTTCACTTACAGTCAGAGAAGGGTTTACATAGTTGTCCCAGGAGACTAGCATTTGCTTTGGTTCAAATGGGACAATTACAGGTGTGAAAACAAACCTGCTGGATTTTCCCCAACTGCAGTTTGGGAAACTGTGAGCGTGTGAGTAAACCCGAGCTTCCATCAGCCCCAAGTGGCCCCCTAGAAATGTCCGAAGGAAATGACTTCACTGGCCCTTAACTCTGCCTGGCTCCCCCTCTGCTTAGATTCTTGTCTAGGGAGCCAAGTGAAGAATGTCTTTCATCCCCAGGGCAGGTTTCCTTTCTGGCTCTGGCATTCCCCAAAGCCCCAGGTACTCCCCAAACCATGCCTGACACACAGTAAGTGCTCTATACATGTCACTTATTGCAATATTATTATTTGCTTATCGCCCTCTGGGAAGGGGAGGAAAAAAGAGAAGGGAGGAAGCAGCTTCAGTTAGCTGCAGAAGAGGTCAAACAGCAGAGGGGGCAGGATTACCCATGCAGATGCCAGTCTGGTTGCTGGGGTCTGCGCTGCGGTCACAGTAGAGGCCACTGCTCTCGTCGCATGGCTCCAGATCTGAGCAGCTCTCGCCACGCTGGCGGGCGCACACCGGACAGCAGGAGCAGCCGTCCAGCACCGCGCGCACCCCGGGGGCGCAGGTTGGCGGCGTCGTGGGGCACTGGCCCGGGCACTGGGGAGGGCAGCGCTGAGTCGCAGCGACCTGAAGGCAGGCGAGACAAGAAGGAGAAACCACTCAGCTGGGGTAGAAGACACAGAGAGCCCGGTGACCAAATGGGGGCCACCCAGGAAGGCAAAGTAACTTGGGGCATCCTAAGGGTGTGCCACTTACCTGTCCCAGGAGATGGAGAAGCAGGAAGGTCAGGCAAAGGCACTGCTTTCGGAGACAAAAGCTCGTGCTCTGCACACTCTGCATGCTCAGGCTTTCTCCTCTCGCTTTTACCAAACGAGACTTTCTTCGCTGTAGATTGGCACTGCTCGCCTTCCCCCTGGTCCGGCGCTTGCGGATCACGCCCAGCACCACCAGCACAGGTTTTATAGCGCGCTCCTGGGACGCGCGCAAGCCGGTTGGCTGCAGTGCAGGGAGGAGGGGGGAGATCGGCTGGGTGGGGAAGTGGAACGAACCCCGGGGTTGCCATGGCAATTGGCTGTGGGTGCTGCTCTCCTTAGGGCGCGGCGCCGGGGCCTGCGTGTGCCTGTGTGTGGCGACTGGCTTTTCCCAGAGCGTAGGGAGGGGCTGGGTGGAGTTCCGAGGCCAGGACCCAGGGCTCGCTCGAGCGCGTGGGAAGGAAACGCCCGTTTCCTCCTGGAAGTTGCTTCGCCTTCTCCCAGGACGAAGACACCACCACTCCCCACCATCCTCCTCCACCCTGACCGTTCCAACCAGGGCTGCAAGCGTGGGGTCCGCTTACGGGATGCCTGCAGTTTGGGGCCATCTGCGGGGGATTGGCAGAAGGCCCAGGGGTTTAGTCATGAGGGAAGCACATGCAAGTTTGTCACCGTTTAGGGCACTCATTGAATGTGTTGAGATGGAGGGGAGAGAAGCAAGGAAGGAAAGGAGAGAAAGAGGAGAAAGACAAAAGTGTGTGTGTGTGTGTGTGTGTGTGTGTGCGCGCGCGCGCGTGTGTGCGTGCATTGGGGGGAGGGGAGTGGCAGGGGGAAGGGAACCTAGAAAAAAATCGCTATGTCAGGAGTGGGGGGATGCTATTGGCCAAATGGCAAAATTCTTTTGACTCTAATCCTTCTAGCTTCCCTGAGTCTAAGCCCCAAGATCCACAGGTTTGTTAGAAATAAAAGTAAAACACACACACACACACACACACACACACACACACACACACACACACACAAAAGAAAACATAAAATAAAACAAATCTTTTTGGCAGAAGAAAGCCTCGAAGCACCTGCTGTAGCCGATCAAATGTGAAATGGCACACCTGAAAGTTCAGAAACCTTTGAGAGTTTCCTAAGTGGGTTCAGTTCAGCCACCATCACCAGCATCAAAACCTCCTCCAGCCAGGGAAGAAGTGAGGAAGGAACTAACTTGACTTGGCTGACCCTTCAGCAAATCCAATCCCTCTCCCACCGAGCGTCTGCTTCCAAAAAATGATTGCTGGGGCATGCTTGTCATCTGTTATGGGAAAGAGAGAGCAGTTTTACTGCTCCAAAGGTGACATTGCTTGAAGGATTTAGAACAATTTCCCCCCATACTTCAACATTGCTGCTGCCCCTAGGAGAACTATGCCCAGCTCTTTTGAGGATAGCTACTTTGGGAAAAACAAAAAAAAACAAAAAACAGAAAACAAAAAACACTTTTTAAGGAAAATTAGACAGGCCTGTGATGTAATTCCAGAGTTTAAAAAGAAACAAATGGCCTCTACCTCATCTGTCCCCAGCATGAAGGAAATCAAAGGCAGCTTGCGGAAGGGGCCAGGTCTGCCTCTGCAACACCCACAGATGATGAGGTCACCTCAAGCGCCTTCTAGATAATTCTCTCGGCAGCCTGAAATCGCTACGACACACTTCCAAGCCTCTAATAGTTCTGCTTTCTTTTTTTTTTTTTTTTTTTGAGACGGAGTCTCGCTGTGTCTCCCAGGCTGGAGTGCAGTGGCCTGATCTCGGCTCACTGCAAGCTCCGCCTCCCGGGTTCACGCCATTCTCCCGCCTCAGCCTCCCAAGTAGCTGAGACTACAGGCGCCCGCCACCACGCCCGGCTAGTTTTTTGTATTTTTAGTAGAGACGGGGTTTCACCATGTTAGCCAGGATAGTCTCGATCTCCTGACCTCGTGATCCACCCGCCTCGGCCTCCCAAAGTGCTGGGATTACAGGCTTGAGCCACCGCGCCCCGCCTAGTTCTGCTTTCTTTGAGGTAAATGAGACTGAGTAGTACTCCAAGTTAACTAGAGATGAAACAGTTCATTTGCATTCTTGAGTAGGACATTTACATACTCTTCAAATTGATGGGCTTTGGAGGGTGTAGGGTGAGAGAAGGGAGAGGATCAGGAAAAATAACTAATGGGTACCAGGCTTAATACCTGGGCGATGAAATAATCTGTGCAACAAATGTCCATGACACACATTTACCTGTGTAAACAAACCTGCACATTTACCCCTGAACTTGAAATAAAAGTTTAAGAAAAAGATAAAAGAAAAAACAAACAAATGGATAGGTTTTATGAGCCATTTGGCCTAATGATGTCTCCACCTGGCTGCACATCAGAATCAACCAGCATGTATTTTGTTAAAAATACAGATTCCTAAGCCCCACTCTTGACCCACTCAGTAGGATTCTCGTGGTAGCTCTTGGTAGACAGCATTTTAATGTACTTTGAAATGGAGCAACTAGAAGCACTGCCAATGGGAAGGTAGAGAGCATTGGCCAAGTGTTCCAAGCATGAATAGAATGAGATAGAACAAGGAGAAATTGGCAACATGGAGATTGGGCTAGCTCTTCTTGGAAAGCGTGGGGTGGGGGTGGTGAGAGGGAAAATGTATCTTTAAGACAAGGATTAACATGTCAAGAAGTCACTACAAGTGTAACACTGCTACTCAGTTTTGATTGCAAGAGATGGAAACCAAACTTGAACTAGTTTTCGCAAAAAGAGGACTTTACTGGAAGGATGCTGTGATGTTTCACATAATGACAGCATGGGAATGGTGCAGGGAGGCCTCAGAGGCAACTGGGATCTAGAGAGAGGAGGGCCAACAGTATTACTTCCACATAAGCAAAAATGGTCCTTCCAATCTTCTTACTTTATGACCTTATCACCACAGAAGGAATGTCCCTCTCTCTTAGGCCCAACTTCAAAAGTTTCAGAAATGAAATTGGATGGGTTCACCCTGGACTAATCAATGGGGACAAGGAAGGTGAAGTATGGGGATTAGCTAGAACCTCATGGTTGGAATGGAGAGAAAGAGCAGTTCTCTTGGGAAGAAAGGACTGTTCCTTAAAAAGAAAGCAAGCTTGGCGAGCAAAACAATACATATCCACTCCATCATCTGCTGTAAATGCTGTAGGATGAGGCTCTTCATCTTAAAACAATTGTAAATTGAAAGTGAAACCATCTGATGATAATCATGTCATGTCATGCTTCACTGCCTCCAGGGCATAGTCTCTGAAATCCTTCATGCCGGGATAGATGTTATCTGCAGTGCAGGCCTGGGATGCCGAGCTTATCTCTTTGATCTCATAACTCATTGGATAATCATTATAGTCACACCATTTAATAATGGGGATATGGTTGGAGAAATGTGTCTTTGGGTGATTTCATTGTTGTGTGAACATCAAGGAGTGTAGTTACACAGATGTGGATGGTGTAGCCTACTACACACCTAGCCTGTATGATACAGCCTATTGCTCCTAAGCTACAAACCTTTGCAGAATTTACTGTACTGAATACTGTAGGCAACTGTAATACAATGGTAAGTATTTGTGATTTAAACATATCTAAGCATAGAAAAGCTGCAGTAAAAATATGGTATAAAAGATAAAAAATTGTCCACCTGTATAGGACACTTACTGTGAATGGAGCTTGCAGTGGGTGTCAGTGAGTCAGTGGTGAGTGAATGTGAAGGCCTTGGACATAACTGTACACTATTATAGCCTTTATAAACACTATACTTAGGCTAAGCTGAATTTATTCAAAAATTTTCTTTTTCAATGATAAATTAACTTTAGCATATTGTAATTTTTTACTACATAAACTAAATTTTTTAACTTTTTGACTCTTTAGTAATAACACTTATCTTAAAACACAAATATATCGTACGGATGTACACAAATATTTTCTTCATATCCATATTCTACAAGCTTTTGTTTTGAGACGGCGTCTCTCTCTGTCACCAGGCTGAAGTTCAGTGGTGCAATCTCCACTCACTGCAACCTCTGCCTCCCTGGTTCAAGCAGTTCTCCTGCCTCAGCCTCCCGAGTAGCCGGGACTACAGGCTCACACTGCCACGCCCAGCTGATTTTTGTATTTTTAGTAGAGATGGGGTTTCACCACGTTGGCCAGGATGGTCTCGATCTCTTGACCTCATGATCCACCTGCCTCAGCCTCCCAAAGTGCTGGGGTTACAGGTGCGAGCCACTGCACGTGGCCTCTACAAGCTTTTTTCTAGTTTTAATATTTTTTGTTTTTGTAAAAAACTAACACACAAACATACATATTAGCCTAGGTCTACACAGGGTCAGGATCGTCAGTATCACTGTCTTCCACTCCACATCCTGTCCCACTGGTAGGTTGTCAGGGGGCACTAACATGCATGGAGATGTCATTTCTTCAGGTAATAATGCCTTCTTCTGAAATATTTCCTGAAGGACCTGCCTGAGACTGTTTTATAGTTAACTTTTTTTTTTTTTTAAATGAGGAGAAGAAGTATGCTCTAAAACAATGATGGAAAGTATGGTAAATACATAAACTAGTGACATAGTCACTTAACATCATCAAGCATTATGGACTATACATAATTATATGTGCTTTACTTTTATATGCCTCAAAGTGCAGTAAGTTTGTTTACACTAGCGTTACCATAGACACATGAGTGTGCTACAATGTCATGACAGCTCCGAGGTCACTAGGCTGTAGGAATTTTTCAGCTCCATTATAGTCTTATGGGACCACCATTGTACATGCGCTCCATAGTTGAGCAAAATATTGTTATGTAACATGTGACTATACTTGTCTGTTTTGGTGACTGCCTCCCTCTCCTGCCTGGGAGTCCTTGAGGATACAGAGCATGTCGTATTCACCGTAACATCCCCAACATCTATCAGGGTCAGGCAAGTGGTCACTTCTTGGACCTTTTGAGATACTGCAAACTTCATTTTAAGTTTTGCCACTTTTCATTGCTCTGCGTAAGATGAGGTAAGAACAAACTGGAGGCTGTTTGTTCTTCAGCAGCAGCTAAATTGGTCCTATCAGCCACCACCCATCAGCCTGTGACATGCAACTTCTCTGGGTCTCGCCTGGCACTAAAAGGATGGAATACAGGCTGGTGATCTTCTGTTTGAAATAACCCATGTGGCAGTTGAGGTCTCTGGGAGAAGTCAGGGGAGACCTCATTAGAGACTCTTGTTTGAATTGCTGGGCTTGACAGCTAACCATGGGGTTATGAGCTGCAAGGACTTTGGCCGATTTACTTTTTCCCCCTTCATTTCGTCCTCTCCTTTTATCCCCTCATGCCAGAAGTGATACCAGAGGCTCATTTTTGTCTTTTCTTTTTCACATAGCCTGTTAATTGATTTATATTCTTATTACTTCTCAGTCAGTACTCTTATCCAGAACACATTTAGAGAATTGCCTACATTTCTAAAGGTACAATGTTGTTTTCAGTGCTATCGTGTTATCTTTCTTATTATTAGGAAAAATTTAAAAACTTGTGCTTAGTTCTGTAGCAGGCAGTTGAAATAGCACAGCCCCTGCCCCCATATTAAAAAATGAAACAACCTCATAGAAGTAGAGAGTAGAATAGTGGTTACCAGAAGCTGGGGGGTGTCAGGAGGGGAGGACGCGAGGAGTCAGTCAGTGGGTACAAAGCTACAGTTAGTTTTGTTAAGTTCTCTTGTTTAATTGCACCGTAGGGTGACTATAGTCAACAATAATGTTTCAAGTACTTCAGAATAGCTAGAAGATAGAATTTTTAATGTTCCTACTACAGAGAAATCAAGAGCATTTGAGGTGATGGCTATGCTATTACCCTGATTTGATCATTATGTAACCTACACGTCTTGAAAAATCATACTGTACCCCTTAAATACGTAGAATTATGATGCATCCGTTAAAAACAACATAAAACTAAAAAAAAAAAAAAGAAACAGAAGTGGTAACAATGATGTTATCACCTTCAAGACACTCCCTGCCTCTTTTTTTCTTGGTGATTGCATTCTCCGTAAACTCAGAGGCATTCATCCTGTCTTCAGTTAGTCATTGTTCAGCCAAGCCACATGTACTTAGCGTTCATAATGTGCCTCATAAATCAACCCCACAGCTCTTTAATAATTTTGTTGCTCTTTTCTGAATTTCATTCATATGTCCCTTTTCTGGGGCCCCAGGGAGTTGATAGAACACAAGGTAATTTCCATTATATGCTAGGCAGGCCAGGCCTAAGTGATGTCCAGTTATATGGCTAATTTCAATCACACCCTCTTGCTTCTCTGACAGATCCCTTGACTTCTTGCTTTTCCAACAACAATGAGGAGCAGAGAAGAAGCTGTGATGGGAGGTCAAAAGTTAGACATAAAAGTTAAATGTTTCTTTAGAAACATTTTCCTACTGCCTTTATTTAAGAAATGTTTAATTCTTAAGTGAATTTCTTAAAGAAAAAAAAAACCCAGGAGGTTAAGTAAAAAGTCATTCAAGCTAGCAATTTGCTAGGAATGAGAGAAATAAGTTAATTTCTTCCATTAGCTAAGGACTTTCTTACAGGGAAGTAGGCTCTGTGGAAATCAAAGAAGTATTTAAATGTTTTCTGAACTGGAGAGGAGTCCATCAAGCTTCTATGCATGTGGCATTCCCAGCTTCTGGGCACCAACATGGCCCACTTCCATGCTCAACTAAACAAAGTGGCCCTGAGCATTTTTTTTTTTTTTCTCTAAGAAAAAATATGAATTCTCCATGACTTGTAACAGTGTGGTAGGGTAAACCCAGTCCTGTTCCCTTGACCAGAACTCTTTAGACTAGGAATTGGTGCCAGAGACAAAGGCACATATATATGGACTGAACATCAGATTAACCAATAGCTTGTCCAGAGTGCTCCATATTGGATGATGGTAGACCCGACTCATCAATGCTGGTGGCCGAGTATACAAAGAGTAAGGAAGGCAGCATCACTTAAATGCAGGAGAGGTCCTGAAAATTGTCAAATAATTGTCCCTCGAGAAAGAAGAAAAAAATCTAGGCTCTTTTTTTTTTTTTTTTTTTTTTTTTTTTTTTTGAGGCGGAGTCTCGCTCTGTTGCCCAGGCTGGAGTGCGGTGGCGCGATCTCGGCTCACTGCAAGCTCCGCCTCCCGGGTTCCCGCCATTCTCCTGCCTCAGCCTCCCGAGTAGCTGGGACTACAGGCGCCGCCACCACGCCCGGCTAATTTTTTTGTATTTTTAGTGGAGACGGGGTTTCATTGTGTTAGCCAGGATGGACTAGGCTCTTTTTTGAGAGAGTTCCTAGTCCCAAATGATATCTTAGAGCCAAAAAATACAACCTCTCCCACCCAGTTTCTGAATTTGTACCACCTTTTAACTTAGACTTTTGGAGAAGCATGACCACAGAATTTTGTTGCATTTAACGATGTGAATGTTCACAACGTCCCATTAACTTATTGATAACTATCTAATACTTTATGACATAAATGTAAGACGAATGAGATGTTTTTTGTATTCTCAAGGATTTTTTTTAACCTCATAAGAAAATGAAGTAAATAATAGCTACCACATGAGGCAGAATGTGATAATTCCTATAAATAAACATAAGCAAAGTAGAAGAAAAACTTAGAGGAGGATGACATTAATTTCTTTGCTGTGAGAATATGAGTGTGGTGGAGTCTGCAGAGGGAATGTTGAGAAAGACTAAAATTCCATGTTTCATTGTTTGTCTTTTTACTAAACCACATTGCCTTGGAGACTAAATGACATTGAGTTGGATCAAGTATAGATAGATTTTTTTGTGTGTGTGATTACTAAAAATGATTTAAGATTAAGAAATAATTTCAAGTTTTTTTAGAATGAGGGGATACATGTACATGTTTGTTACCTGGTTATATTGTGTCACACGGAGGTTTGAGGTATAATTGATCCTATCACACAGGTCATAAGCATAGTACCCAACAGTTAGCTTTTTAACCCTTGCTGCCTCTCTCCCTTCTCCCTCTAGTACTCTTCAGTATCTACTGTCACCACCTTTATGTCCATGAATACCCAATGGTTAGCTCCTACTTATAAGTGAGTCCATGAAATATTTGGTTTTCTGTTCCTGCCTTATTTTTTTAGGATAATGGCTTCCAGCTGCATCCACATTGCTGCAAAGGACATGATGTCATCCTTTTTTATGGCTGCACAGTATTCTATGGTGTATATGTACCACATTTTTTTGTTAAATCCAGTTCACTGTTGATGAACACCTAGGCTGATTCCATGTCTTTGCTATTGTGAATAGTATGGTGATGAACATATGAGTGCATGTGTCTTTTTGGTAGAATAATTTACTTTCTTTTGGATATATACCCAGTAATGGGGTTGCTGGGTCAAACTGTAGTTCTTTTTTAAAGTTTTTTTTTTGAGAAATCTCCAAACGGCTTTTCACAGTGGCTGAACTAATTTACATTCCCATCAGCAGTATATAAGCATTCCCTTTTCTCTGCAGCTGTGCCAGCATCTGTTGTTTCCTGACTTTTTAAAACTGGTCATTCTCACTGGTGTGAGATGGTATCTCATTGCACTTTTGATCTCCATTTCTCTGATGATTAGTGATGTGGAATTTTTTTTTCATGTTTGTTGGTTGCTTGTATGTCTTTTTTTGAGAAGTTCCTGTTCATGTCCTTTGCCCACTTTTTTTTATTATACTTTAAGTTCTAAGGTACATGTGCACAATGTGCAGGTTTGTTACATATGTATACATGTGCCATGTTGGTGTGTTGCACCCATTAACTCATCATTTACATTAGGTATATCTCCTAATGCTATCCCTCCCCCCTCCCCCGCACCCCACGACAGGCCCCGGTGTGTGATGTTCCCCACCCTGTGTCCAAGTGTTCTCATTGTTCAATTCCCACCTATGAGTGAGAACATGTGGTGTTTGGTTTTCTGTCCTTGCAATAGTTTGCTCAGAATGATGGTTTCCAGCTGCATCCACGTCCCTACAAAAGACAGGGACTCATCCTTTTTTATGGCTGCATAGTATTCCATGGTGTATATGTGCCACATTTTCTTAATCCAGTCTACCATTGATGAACATTTGGGTTGGTTCCAAGTCTTGGCTATTGTGAATAGTGCTGCAATAAACATGCATGTGCATGTGTCTTTATAGCAGCATGATTTATAATCCTTTGGGTATATGCCCAGTAATGGGATAGCTGGGTCAAATGGTATTTCTAGTTCTAGATCCTTGAGGAATTGCCACACTGTCTTCCACAATGGTTGAACTAGTTTACGGTCCCACCAACAGTGTACAAGTGTTCCTATTTCTCCACATCCTCTCCAGCACCTGTTGTTTCCTGACTTTTTAATGATCACCATTCTAACTGGTGTGAGATGGTATCTCATTGTGGTTTTTATTTGCATTTCTCTGACGGCCAGTGATGATGAGCATTTTTTCATGTGTCTGTTGGCTGTATGAATGTCTTCTTTTGAGAAATGTCTGTTCATATCCTTCACCCACTTTTTGGTGGGGTTGTTTGATTTTTTCTCGTAAATTTGTTAAGTTCTTTGTAGATTCTGGATATTAGCCCTTTGTCAGATGGGTAGATTGTAAAAATTTTCTCCCATTCTGTAGGTTGCCTGTTCACTCTGATGGTAGTTTCTTTTGCTGTGCAGAAGTTCTTTAGTTTAATTAGATCCCATTTGTCAATTTTGGCTTTTGTTGCCATTGCTTTTGGTGTTTTAGTCATGAAGTCCTTGCCCATGCCTATGTTCTGAACGGTATTGCCTGGGTTTTCTTCTAGGGTTTTTATGGTTTTAGGTCTAACATTTAAGTGTCTAATCCATCCTGAATTAATTTTTGTATAAGGTGTAAGGAAGGGATCCAGTTTCAGCTTTCTACTTATAGCTAGCCAATTTTCCCAACACCATTTATTAAATAGGGAATCCTTTTCCCATTTCTTGTTTTTGTCAGTTTTGTCAAAGATCAGCTGGTTGTAGATGTGTAGTATTATTTCCGAGGGCTCTATTCTGTTCCGTTGGTCTATATCTCCATTTTGGTACTGGTACCATGCTGTTTTGTTTACTGTAGCCTTGTAGTATAGTTTAAAATCAGGTAGCATGATGCCTCCAGCTTTGTTCTTTTGGCTTAGGATTGTCTTGGCAATGCAGGCTCTTTTCTGGTTCCATATGAACTTTAAAGTAGTTTTTTCCAATTCTCTGAAGAAAGTCATTGGTAGCTCAATGGGGATTGCACTGAAACAATAAATTACCTTGCCTTTGCCCACTTTTTAATGGAGTTATTTGCTTTTTTGCTTGTTGGGTTGTTTAAGTTCCTTATAGATTCTGGATATTAAACCTTTGTCAGATGCATGGTTTGCAAATATTTTATTCCATTCTGTAGGTTGTTTGTTTACCCTGTTGATAGTTTCTTTAGCTGTGAAGAAGCTCTTTGTTTTAATTAGGTCCCACTTGTCAATTTTTGTTTTTATTGCAATTGCTTTTGAGAATTTAGTCATAATTTTTTCCCTAAGGCCGTGTCCGGAATGGTGTTTCCTAGGTTTTCTTTTGGGATTCTTGTAGTTTGAGGTCTTACATTTCAATCTTTAATCAATCTTGAGTTGATTTTTGTATATGATCAAAGGTAAGGGTATAGTTTTATTCTTCTGCATAGGCTAGCCACCTATCCCAGCACCATTTATTGAATAGAGAGTCCCTTCCCCATTGCTGATTTTTGTCAACTTTGTTGAAGATCAGATGGCTATAGTTTGCAGCTTCACTTCTGGGTTCTCTGTTTCTTTTTTTTTTTTTTTTTTAATTTATTTATTATTATTATACTTTAAGTTGTAGGGTACATGTGCATAACGTGCAGGTTTGTTACATATGTATACTTGTGCTGTGTTGGTGTGCTGCACCCATCAACTCGTCATTTACATCAGGTATAACTCCCAATGCAATCCCTCCCCCCTCCCCCCTCCCCATGATAGGCCCCGGTGTGTGATGTTCCCCTTCCTGAGTCCAAGTGATCTCATTGTTCAGTTCCCACCTATGAGTGAGAACATGCGGTGTTTGGTTTTCTGTTTTGTGATAGTTTGCTAAGAATGATGGTTTCCAGCTGCATCCATGTCCCTACAAAGGACACAAACTCATCCTTTTTTTTTTTTTTTTTAATGGCTGCATAGTATTCCATGGTGTATATGTGCCACATTTTCTTAATCTAGTCTGTCACTGATGGACATTTGGGTTGATTCCAAGTCTTTGCTATTGTGAATAGTGCCGCAATAAACATACGTGTGCATGTGTCTTTATAGCAGCATGATTTATAATCCTTTGGGTATATACCCAGTAATGGGATGGCTGGGTCATATGGTACATCTAGTTCTAGATCCTTGAGGAATCGCCATACTGTTTTCCATAATGGTTGAACTAGTTTACAATCCCACCAACAGTGTAAAAGTGTTCCTATTTCTCCACATCCTCTCCAGCACCTGTTGTTTCCTGACTTTTTAATGATCGCCATTCTAACTGGTGTGAGATGGTATCTCATTGTGGTTTTGATTTGCATTTCTCTGATGGCCAGTGATGATGAGCATTTTTTCATGTGTCTGTTGGCTGTATGAATGTCTTCTTTTGAGAAGTGTCTGTTCATATCCTTTGCCCACTTTTTGATGGGGTTGTTTGTTTTTTTCTTGCAAATTTGTTTGAGTTCTTTGTAGGTTCTGGATATTAGCCCTTTGTCAGACGAGTAGATTGCAAACATTTTCTCCCATTCTGTAGGTTGCCTGTTCACTCTGATGGTAGTTTCTTTTGCTGTGCAGAAGCTCTTTAGTTTAATGAGATCCCATTTGTCAATTTTGACTTTTGCTGCCGTTGCTTTTGGTGTTTTAGACATGAAGTCTTTGCCCATGCCTATGTCCTGAATGGTACTACCTAGGTTTTCCTCTAGGATTTTTATGGTATTAGGTCTAACATTTAAGTCTCTAATCCATCTTGAATTAATTTTCGTATAAGGAGTAAGGAAAGGATCCAGTTTCAGCTTTCTACTTATGGCTAGCCAATTTTCCCAGCACCATTTATTAAATAGGGAATCCTTTCCTCATTTCTTGTTTCTCTCAGGTTTGTCAAAGATCAGATGGCTGTAGATGTGTGGTATTATTTCTGAGGGCTCTGTTCTGTTCCATTGGTCTATATCTCTGTTTTGGTACCAGTACCATGCTGTTTTGGTTACTGTAGCCTTGTAGTATAGTTTGAAGTCAGGTAGTGTGATGCCTCCAGCTTTGTTCTTTTGACTTAGGATTGTCTTGGAGATGCGGGCTCTTTTTTGGTTCCATATGAACTTTAAAGCGGTTTTTTCGAATTCTGTGAAGAAACTCATTGGTAGCTTGATGGGGATGGCATTGAATCTATAAATTAACTTGGGCAGTATGGCCATTTTCACGATATTGATTCTTCCTATCCATGAGCATGGAATGTTCTTCCATTTGTTTGTGTCCTCTTTTATTTCACTGAGCAGTGGTTTGTAGTTCTCCTTGAAGAGGTCCTTTACATCCCTTGTCAGTTGGATTCCTAGGTATTTTATTCTCTTTGAAGCAATTGTGAATGGAAGTTCATTCCTGATTTGGCTCTCTGTTTGTCTGTTACTGGTGTATAAGAATGCTTGTGATTTTTGCACATTAATTTTGTATCCTGAGACTTTGCTGAAGTTGCTTATCAGCTTAAGGAGATTTTAGGCTGAGACAATGGGGTTTTCTAAATATACAATCATGTCATCTGCAAACAGGGACAATTTGACTTCTTCTTTTCCTAACTGAATACCCTTGATTTCTTTCTCTTGCCTAATTGCCCTAGCCAGAACTTCCAACACCATGTTGAATAGGAGTGGTGAGAGAGGGCATCCCTGTCTTGTGCCAGTTTTCAAAGGGAATTTTTCCAGTTTTTGCCCATTCAGTATGATATTGGCTGTGGGTTTGTCATAAATAGCTCTTATTATTTTGAGGTATGTTCCATCAATACCGAATTTATTGAGCGTTTTTAGCATGAAGGGCTGTTGAATTTTGTCAAAAGCCTTTTCTGCATCTATTGAGATAATCATGTGGTTCTTGTCTTTGGTTCTGTTTATATGCTGGATTATGTTTACTGATTTGCGAATGTTGAACCAGCCTTGCATCCCAGGGATGAAGCCCACTTGATCATGGTGGATAAGCTTTTTGATGTGTTGCTGAATCCGGTTTGCCAGTATTTTATTGAGGATTTTTGCATCGATGTTCATCAGGGATATTGGTCTAAAATTCTCTTTTATTGTTGTGTCTCTGCCAGGCTTTGGTATCAGGATGATGTTGGCCTCATAAAATGAGTTAGGGAGGATTCTCTCTTTTTCTATTGATTGGAATAGTTTCAGAAAGAATGGTACCAACTCCTCCTTGTACCTCTGGTAGAATTCAGCTGTGAATCCATCTGGTCCTGGACTTTTTTTGGTTGGTAGGCTATTAATTATTGCCTCAATTTCAGAGCCTGCTATTGGTCTATTCAGGGATTCAACTTCTTCCTGGTTTAGTCTTGGGAGAGTGTAAGTGTCCAGGAAATTATCCATTTCTTCTAGATTTTCCAGTTTATTTGCGTAGAGGTGTTTATAGTATTCTCTGATGGTAGTTTGTATTTCTGTGGGGTCGGTGGTGATATCCCCTTTATCATTTTTAATTGCGTCGATTTGATTCTTCTCTCTTTTCTTCTTTATTAGTCTTGCTAGTGGTCTGTCAATTTTGTTGATCTTTTCAAAAAACCAACTCCTGGATTCATTGATTTTTTGGAGGGTTTTTTGTGTCTCTATCTCCTTCAGTTCTGCTCTGATCTTAGTTATTTCTTGCCTTCTGCTAGCTTTCGAATGTGTTTGCTCTTGCTTCTCTAGTTCTTTTAATTGCGATGTTAGAGTGTCAATTTTAGATCTTTCCTGCTTTCTCTTGTGGGCATTTAGTGCTATAAATTTCCCTCTACACACTGCTTTAAATATATCCCAGAGATTCTGGTATGTTGTATCTTTGTTCTCATTGGTTTCAAAGAACATCTTTATTTCTGCCTTCATTTCGTTATGTACCCAGTAGTCATTCAGGAGCAGGTTGTTCAGTTTCCATGTAGTTGAGTGGTTTTGATTGAATTTCTTAGTCCTGAGTTCTAGTTTGATTGCACTGTGGTCTGAGAGACAGTTTGTTATAATTTCTGTTCTTGTACATTTGCTGAGGAGTGCTTTACTTCCAATTACGTGGTCGATTTTGGAGTAAGTACGATGTGGTGCTGAGAAGAATGTATATTCTGTTGATTTGGGGTGGAGAGTTCTATAGATGTCTATTAGGTCTGCTTGCTGCAGAGATGAGTTCAATTCCTGGATATCCTTGTTAACTTTCTGTCTCGTTGATCTGTCTAATGTTGACAGTGGAGTGTTGAAGTCTCCCATTATTATTGTATGGGAGTCTAAGTCTCTTTGTAAGTCTCTAAGGACTTGCTTTATGAATCTGGGTGCTCCTGTATTGGGTGCATATATATTTAGGATAGTTAGCTCTTCCTGTTGAATTGATCCCTTTACCATTATGTAATGGCCTTCTTTGTCTCTTTTGATCTTTGATGGTTTAAAGTCTGTTTTATCAGAGACTAGTATTGCAACCCCCGCTTTTTTTTGTTCTCATTTGCTTGGTAAATCTTCCTCCATCCCTTTATTTTGAGCCTATGTATGTCTCTGCGTGTGAGATGGGTCTCCTGAATACAGCGGACTGACGGGTCTTGACTCTTTATCCAGTTTGCCAGTCTGTGTCTTTTAATTGGAGCATTTAGTCCATTTACATTTAAGGTTAAGATTGTTATGTGTGAACTTGATCCTGCCATTATGATATTAACTGGTTATTTTGCTCGTTAGTTGATGCAGTTTCTTCCTAGCCTCAATGGTCTTTACATTTTGGCATGTTTTTGCAATGGCTGGTACCGGTTGTTCCTTTCCATGTTGAGTGCTTCCTTCAGGGTCTCTTGTAAGGCAGGCCTAGTGGTGACAAAATCTCTAAGCATTTGCTTATCTGTAAAGGATTTTATTTCTCCTTCACTTATGAAACTTAGTTTGGCTGGATATGAAATTCTGGGTTTAAAATTCTTTTCTTTAAGAATGTTGAATATTGGCCCCCACTCTCTTCTGGCTTGGAGAGTTTCTGCCGAGAGATCTGCTGTTAGTCTGATGGGCTTCCCTTTGTGTGTAACCCGACCTTTCTCTCTGGCTGCTCTTAAGATTTTTTCCTCCATTTCAACTTTGGTGAATCTGGCAATTATGTGTCTTGCAGTTGCTCTTCTCGAGGAGTATCTTTGTGGCGTTCTCTGTATTTCCTGGATTTGAATGTTGGCCTGCCCTACTAGGTTGGGGAAGTTCTCCTGGATGATATCCTGAAGAGTGTTTTCCAACTTGGTTCCATTTTCCCCCTGACTTTCAGGCACCCCAATCAGACGTAGATTTGGTCTTTTTACATAATCCCATACTTCTTGCAGGTTTTGTTCATTTCTTTTTCTTCTTTTTTCTTTTGGTTTCTCTTCTCGCTTCATTTCATTCATTTGATCCTCAATCGCTGATACTCTTTCTTCAAGTTGATCGAGTCGGTTACTGAAGCTTGTGCATTTGTCACGTATTTCTCGTGTCATGGTTTTCATCTCTTTCATTTCGTTTATGACCTTCTCTGCATTAATTACTCTAGCCATCAATTCTTCCACGTTTTTTTCAAGATTTTTAGTTTCTTTGCGCTGGGTACGTAATTCCTCCTTCAGCTCTGAGAAATTTGATGGACTGAAGCCTTCTTCTCTCATCTCGTCAAAGTCATTCTCCGTCCAGCTTTAATCCGTTGCTGGCGATGAGCTGCGCTCGTTTGCCAGGGGAGATGCGCTCTTATTTTTTGAATTTCCAGCTTTTCTGCCCTGCTTTTTCCCCATCTTTGTGGTTTTATCTGCCTCTGGTCTTTGATGATGGTGATGTACTGATGGGGTTTTGGTGTAGGTGTCCTTCCTGTTTGATAGTTTTCCTTCTAACAGTCAGGACCCTCAGCTGTAGGTCTGTTGGAGATTGCTTGAGGTCCACTCCAGACCCTGTTTGCCTGGGTATCAGCAGCAGAGGCTGCAGAAAATAGAATATTTCTGAACAGCGAGTGTACCTGTCTGATTCTTGCTTTGGAAGCTTCCTCTCAGGGGTGTACTCCACCCTGTGAGGTGTGGGGTGTCAGACTGCCCCTAGTGGGGGATGACTCCCAGTTAGGCTACTCAGGGGTCAGGGACCCACTTGAGCAGGGAGTCTGTCCCTTCTCAGATCTCAACCTCCGTGTTGGGAGATCCACTGCTCTCTTCAAAGCTGTCAGACAGAGTCGTTTGTGTCTGCAGAGGTTTCGGCTGCATTTGTTATTGTTTACTGTGCCCTGTCCCCAGAGGTGGAGTCTACAGAGACAGGCAGGTTTCCTTGAGCTGCTGTGAGCTCCACCCAGTTCGAGCTTCCCAGCAGCTTTGTTTACCTACTTAAGCCTCAGCAATGGCGGGCGCCCCTCCCCCAGCCTCGCTACTGCCTTGCCGGTAGATCACCGACTGCTGTGCTAGCAATGAGGGAGGCTCCGTGGGTGTGGGACCCTCCCGGCCAGGTGTGGGGTATGATCTCCTGGTGTGCCTGTTTGCTTAAAGCGCAGTATTGGGGTGGGAGTTACCCGATTTTCCAGGTGTTGTGTGTCTCAGTTCCCCTGGCTAGGAAAAGGGATTCCCTTCCCCCTTGCGCTTCCCAGGTGAGGCAATGCCTCCCCCTGCTTCAGCTCTCGCTAGTCGGGCTGCAGCAGCTGACCAGCACTGATCGTCCGGCACTCCCCAGTGAGATGAACCCAGTACCTCAGTTGAAAATGCAGAAATCACCGGTCTTCTGTGTCGCTCGCGCTGGGAGTTGGATAGTGGAGCTGTTCCTATTCGGCCATCTTGCTCCGCCCCCCCTGTTTCTATTCCATTAATTTATTTGTCTGTTTCTGTACCAGTACTATGCTGTTTTGGTTACTGTAGCCTTATAGTATAGTTTGAAGTTAGGTAAGGTGATTCCTCTAGCTTTGTTCTTTTTGCTTAAGATTGCTTTGTCAATCTGGGCTTTTTTTGTTCCATATGAATTTTAGAATAGATTTTTCCTAATTCTGTGAAAAATGATTTTGGTAGTTTGATAGGAACAGCATTGAATCTGTATATTGCTTTAGACAGTATGGCCCTTTTAACAATATTGATTCTTCCAACTCATAAGCATGGAATATTTTTCTATTTATTTGTGTCATCTATTATTTCTTTCAGCAGTGTTTTCTAGTCCTTTTCGTAGAGACCTTTTACTTCTATGGTTAGATGCAGTTCTAGTGGTCTTTTTGTGTGTGGCTGTTGTAAATGGGATTACATTCTTGATTCGACTCTCAGTTTGAATGTTATTGGTGTATAGAAAGGCTAGTGATTTTTGTATATTGATTTAGTATTCTGAAACTTTACTGAAGTTGTTTATGAGTTCTAGGAGTCTTTTGGCAGAGTCTTTAGGTTTTTCTAGGTATGGAATCATATCATCAGTGAAGAGAGATAGTTTGACTTCTTCTTTTTCTATCTGGGTTCCTTTTATTTCTTTCTCTTGTGTGATTGCTCTGACTAGGACTTTCAGTACTATGTTGAATAGGAGTGGTGAGAGATGGCAACCTTGTCTTGTTCCATTTATCAGAGAGAATGCTTCCACCTTTTGGCTCTTCAGTATGATGTTGGCTGTGGGTTTGTCATAAATGGCTCTTCTTATTTTGAGGTATGTCCCTTTGATGCCTGGTCTGTTGAGGAATTTTATCATAAAAGAATGTTGAATTTTATCAAAAGCCTTTTCTACATTTATTGAGATGATCATGTAGATTTTGTTTTCAATTCTGCTTATCTGGTGAATTACATTTATTGATTTGCGTATCTTGAACCAACCTTGCATCTCAGAAATGAAGCCTGCTTGATCAGAATTAACTTTTGATGTGCTGCTAGATTTGGTTTGCTAGTATTTTGTTGATGATTCTTTTTTGTCTATGTGTATAAAGGATATTGGCTTATAGTTTTCTTTTTTTCATTGTGTCTTTTCCAGGTTTTGGTATAAGGATGATGCTGGCTTTGTAGAGTGTGTTAGGGAGGAGTCCCTCCTCTTCAATTTTTTGGAATAGTTTCAGTAGAATTGGTATCAGCTCTTCTTTGTATGTCCAGTAGGGTTATTCTGTGAATCTTTCTGGTCTGGGTCTTATTTTGGTTGGTAGTTTTTTTCTTTTTTTATTACTAAATCAATTTGAGTACTTAATACTAGTCTGTTCAGGGTTTTAATTTCCTCCTGATTTAATATTGATAGATTGTGCATTTCCTGTAGATTTTCTAGAGGGTGTGCCTAGAGGTGTTTATATAAGTCTCTGAGGATCCTTTGTATTTCTGTGGGATCAGTTGTAATGTCATCTTTGTTGTTTCTGATCATGCTTATTTGGATCTTCTTTCTTTTTTTCCTTGTTAATCTATCTGGCAGTCTATTACTCTTGTTTATTCTTTCAAAGAACTGACTTCTAGTTTCACTGATTTTTTGATTGGATTTTTGGCTCTCAATTTCGTTCAGTTCTGCTCTGATTTTAATTGTTTGTTTTCCTTTGTTGTCTTTAGGGTTAGTTTGTTCTTACTTTTCTAGATCCCCTAGGTGTGATGTTAGATCATTAATTAGAGATCTTCTAATTTTTCAAGGTAAGCATTTAGTGTTATGAACTTTCCTCTTAAGACTGCTTTTGCTGCATCCCAGAGATTTTGGTGTTTTGTCTCTGTTTTCATTTATTTCGATATTTTTTTTTATTTCTGCCTAAATTTAGTTGTTTACTCAAAAGTCATTCAGGAACAAGTTGTTTAATTTCCATATAGTTGTGTGGTTTTGAGAGATCTTCCTGGTATTCATTTCTGTTTTTATTCAGCTGTGATCTGAGAGTATGCTTGGTATGATTTTGACTTTTTTGTATTTATTGAAACTTGTGTTATGGCCAAACATGTGTTCAGTCTTGGAGTATGTTCTGTGTGCAGATGAAAGGAATGTGAATGTATATTCTGTAGTTGATGGGTAGGGTATTCTGTAGATATCTATTAGGTCCAATTGGTCAAGTGTAGAATTTAAGTCCAGAATTTCTTTGTTTTCTGCCTTCATGATCTGTCTAATGCTATCAGTGGGGTGTTGAAGTACCCCATTCATGTGTAGAATTTTGAAACCTAGAAATGTAGGCCCAACAGAGACTGTGTGAACGAAGGCATAAGAATGAGAAAAATTGAGGACTTGTTCAGGAAATGATAAGGGGTTTAATTCATCTGGAGGGAGGAAGGTAATGGGAGAAATGATATGAAAATAGACTGCAGCTGTCAACTGTTATAGGAGTCTAAATGACAAACTGTACAGTTCAGTGGTTTTTCATCTATCTATCTTATCTATCTATCTATCTATCTATCTATCTATCTATCAATCAATCAATCATCTATCACATATCTTCTGGCAAGCAATTGCATGATCAAGGCTGTATTTAGTAACATTATTCTTTAGGAATTTATGTTTGATTACAGGAGGAGGTGACTGGAGGTAAACATTGCAGTTGACACATTTTGCAGCAGTTTAAGGAGAGATAATGAGAACTTAAACTAGCAGAGTGGCAATGAGAATGGAAAGAGGAGGTAGGAGGTAGGAGGTAGAGGATATATTACCCTCGTTGGTGCTCTGGCTAGATATAAAGGGGCAGGGTAGTGCAGATATAAACATAACACCCAATTTTGACTCTGGGTAACTAAATAGATTGTGGTAGCATTTTGCTGGAAGCCAGACAGCTTCTGTGATGAAACATCTCTGCCATCAGACTGCCTGGGCTCAACTCCTTAGATCTGAGATTCTTTACCTTACTAATCTGTGCTTCAGTTTGTTTTTCTGTTTGTAGGATGGAAGTGCTAATAATTATTTCTTCCTAGGATTGTTAGGCTAAATAAAATATACACGGAAAGTCCCGTAGCCCTTCTCAATTGGGTCCTGTGAGAGAATGAAGTCTTAATGCTTTGAGGAATCCACTGCAATAAATTAATTTCTCTTTCCTGCATCTTTAGTGGTACTTGCATGTAACAGACACCATAGGGAACTGTGGAATGTCTCAGAAAGAAAAAGTTAGGAGGGGCTTGTTATAAGATTTGGGCTTGGGTTAGGTGATTTTGAGGATATTTCATGAAAGTTGGGTTCTGTCCTGGATCGAGTACTGAGAAGAAACAAAAGTAATTTGATGATTGGTTTTCTTAATTATCTTTATTACAGAGGTAGGATAAAGTAACCACAGATTTTGTTTCTGGAGAAAAGGCAATAGTTTCTTGTGTTAGCTGGAATGGGAGAAGATTGGTCATTTTTGTGGTTGTATGATGTCTTTATTTTTATTGATTTCAGGCATGATTATAGAGTGTACTAATCAAACTTCTACTCTTTTCCATTGTCTTTCAGAACTTTCCAGAGTGGAGTTGAAGTTTCAGAAGAATTCTTTCTTGCTGGAGCTGCCCTGTGTGTCCAGGTTATGTGCAAACCAACTAGAACAGTGGCTTTCAAGCATTTTTGGCTATGAACCAATATGCATAAATGCATGTTCACATGTACACATACCAGCCCTTTATAAAAGGGTTTTTTCTTATTTTTATTTTTTTTGAGATGGAGTCTTGCTTTGTTACCCAGGCTGGAATACAGTGACATGATCTTGGTTCGCTGCAACCTCAGCCTCCTGGGTTCAAGTGATTCTCGTGCTTCAGCCTCCCGAGTAGCTAGGATTACAGGCACCCGCCACCATGCCCAGCTAATTTTTGTATTTTAGTAGAGACAGGGTTTCACCATGTTGGCCAGACTGGTCTCGAACTCTTGGCCTCATGTGATCCACCTGTCTCAGCCTCCCAAAGTGTTGAGATTACAGGGATGAGCCACTCTGTCTAGCCGATAATATGTTAAGGTTGTGTAGTACATGTTTAGCCTTTTGCTTTTTAACAAAGGGAAGCCATTGAAAACTTTTATATAGTAGAATAAAATGATTTCCAAATAACCCAACTTGATAAGTAACTGGATGGAGCACAAGGGCGTGTAAGGAGACCAGTTAGAAGGCCATTCCAATTACCCAGTTAAGAGATAATGATGGTGTGGGCCAGAATCTGGCAGTGGAGATGGGGAGAAAACATATTAGAAATAATTGCAAAGTAAATATTTTGTATTTATGATTTTTAGTTGAAGTGACAGAAACAAACCAATACTAGCAAAGCAAGCCTAATCATAAGATTACAGGACTGCCTCCAAAGAAGTGTAGGAATATAGCTGAGACTTAGAAAAGACCTGGAACCAAGAAAATGGAAAGTCTTAGGAAACTCATGCAGAAACTTCCCTTTATCTCTCATCTCTTTTTCTAAATTTTCATGGCCTTCTCTATCTAAGCATATTGATTTAATCTATGATACGTACATAGGGTGAAAGATAGCCATAACACATCTCCAATTTTTGACATCTTTTCTGTTTAAAAGAAAGCATGCAAAATTGAATATATACTTTATCAGTTTTAATTCTGATTTCTCAAGAGGTTGAATGGGGTTGGTCCGAGGTCAATCTTTATAAATGGATTCAGGAGGAAGTTTTATGGTTAAAATAAGATTCTGGGGACCTATGACATTGGATAGAGATATGGTTGCAGTTAGGAATACACATGAAAAAGTTACTCTCTAAAAATTTCTATTTTCTCATGAAGAAGTAGACTGCTGATAGTAAGAGAAGGTGGTAGAGTCAAAGACTCAGTAGAGGATACTGGTAAATAATTGAAATTACAATTGCGGAAAGAGAGAAACTGAGTAGAGGGTCTTAGTGTGACCACAGGTAACATTGAGAGCTCTGCTGGCATTAACAACCTTCAATTTGTGGTGGTACTAATCTGCAAATTGACAGATACAGAAGGTTTAAGTATCAAGTGATGACAATGATGGAACATGGATATTAAGAATGAGAAGATGTGTGAAGAGAAGAGACTCATGGGCAGAGTGAAACTAGAAAGAACAGCATGTGTAAATGCCCTGAAGTAGGAGGGCTTTGGTAGGTTTGAGGCTCTATGAGAAGTCTAGGAGTGGGTACACTATGTTTGCAGGTTGGAGTCGCAAGTTGACATTTTAAAAATGTAGCGACTTGTACTGTGCCTCTAGTGCCCAACTTAATTTTTGCATATAGTAAGTGCTCAATAAATATTTGTTGAATGAATCTAGCCTCATCTGTGTTATATCTAGCAATTTTCCTTCAAAGTTTCTGTCCTGTAGATGGCATCCTTCCTTAATTTACAGAGGTGACATGGGTTTTTATTCTCATACTGAAATTTTACATGAATATTCTGGGTCTCAATATCCTCATCTGTAAAATATGGGTTTATTAGTAAGACCTATCTCATAGGTAGTATATTAGGCTGTTCTTGCATTGCTATAAAGAAATACCTGAGAGTAGGTAATTTACAAGAAAAGCGGTTTAATTAGCTCATGGTTTTTCAGGCTGTGCAGGAAACATAGTGCCAGCGTCTGCTTCTGGGGAGGCCTCAGGAAGCCTTTACTGATGGTGGAAGATGAAGAGGCAGCAAGCATCTCACATGATGAGAGCAACAGCAGGAGAGAGATGGGTGGGTGGGGGGGAAGCTGCCACCACTTTTAAGTGACCAGATCTTGTGAGAACTCCCTATCACGAAGAAAGCATCAAGCTATGAGGGATCTGCCCCCATCATCAAAGCACCTCCCACCAGTTCCCGCCCCCAGCATTGGGGATTACAATTCAACATGAGATTTGGGTGAGGATAAATACGCAACCTATATCATTCTACCCTTGGCCCCTCCCAAATCTCATGTCCTTATCACATTGCTAAATACAGTCGTGCTTTTTCATCAATCCCTCAAAGTCTTAACTCATTCCACTGTTAACTCAAATGTTCGAAGTCTCATCTGAGACAAAGCAAATCCCTTCTACCTATGAGCCTGTAAAATAGAAAGCAAGTTAGTTACTTCCAAGATATAGTGGGAGTATAGGCACTGGGTAAACATTCCTGTTCCAAAAGAGAGAAATTTGCCAAAAGAAAGGGGCTATAGGCCCCACACAAGTCTGAAGCCCAGCAGGGTAGTCATTAAATCTTAAAACTCCAAAATAATATCCTTTGATTCCATGTGCCACATCCAGGGCACACTGGTACAAGAGGTGGGCTCCCAAGGCCTTGGGCAGCTCTGCCCCTGTGGCTTTGCAGGATAAAGCCTCCTCAGCTGCTCTCACAGGTTGTTGAGTGTCTATGGCTTTTCCAGATGCAGAGTGCAAGCTGCTGGTGGATTTACCATTATGGAATCTGGAGGATGGCCACCTCCTTCTCACAGCTTCTCTAGGCAGTGCCCTGGTATAGACTCTGTGTGGGGCCTCCAACCCTACATTTCCCCTCCCCATTGCCCTAGTAGAGATTTTCTCTAGGGACTCTGCCCCTAAAGCAGGCCCCTGCCTGGGCACCTGGGCTTTCTCATACAACCTCCAAAATCTAGGCAGGCTGCCAACCATTTTTCACTCTTGTACTCTACACACCTGCAGGCCTAACACCACATGTAAGCAGCCAGGCCTATGGCAGCTTGCAGTATCCAGAGTGGTGACATAACCAATACCTGGGGCCCTTTGTACCACAGCTAGAGCTGGAGTAGGTGGGATGCAGGGAGCAGAGTCCTGAGGCTGTGCAGGACAGCAGGGTCCCGGGCCTGGCCCGTGAAACCATTATCCCCTCCTATGCCTCTGGAGCTGTGACGGGAGGGGCTGCCTAGAAGATCTCTGAAATTCCTTTGAGGACTTTTCTCCAGTATCTTGGCTATCAGCATGTGGCTCCCTTTTAATTATGCAAATATTTCTAGCAAGTGATTGATACACAGCCTCCTTGAATTTCTCCCCCACAAAAGCATTTTTTTTCTCTGTCACATGACCAGGCTGCAAAATTTCCAAACTTTTATGCTCTGCTTCCCTTTTCAACAGAATTTCCAACTTTAAGTCATTCCTTTGCTCCTGCATCTGCGAATAGGCTGTTTGAAGCAGCCAGGCAACATTTTAAACACTTTGCTGCTTAGAAATTTTTTCTGCCAGATACCCTTAATCGTTGCTATGAAGTTCCAGCTTCCACAGAGCCCTAGGGCAGGGGCACAATGCAATCAGACTCTTTACTATGGCATTACATTTATGACCTTTGCTTCAGTTACTGATAAATTCCACATTTCCATCTGAGACCGCAGCAGCCTGGACTGCAACTGTCCATTTCACTGTCAGCATTTTGGCCACAACCATTTAACCAGTCACTAAGAAATTCCAAACATTCCCTCATCTTCCTGTCTTCTTCTGAGGCCTCCAAACTCTTCCAACCTCTGCTTGTTACCCAGTTCCAAAGCTGCTTTCAACATTTTCAGGTATCTTTATAGCAATGCCCCACTCCTTGGTTCCAATTTTCTGTATTAGGCCATTCTTGCCTTGCTATAAAGAACTATCTGAGACTAGATAATTTATGAGAAAAGAGGTTTAATTGGCTCATGGTTCTGCAGGCTGTACAGGAAACATAGTGCCAGCATCTGCTTCTGGGGTGGGGGGTTCTCAGAAAGATTTTTTACTCGTGGTGGTAGGTGAAGGGGGAGAAGGTATCTCATTTGGTAAAAGCAGGAGCAAGAGAGAGAGAGCTGGTGGGAAGGTGCCACACACTTTTAAATGACCAGATCTTGCTAAAACTATCACAAAGACAGCATCAAGCGATGAGAGATCTGCCCCATGATCAAAAGACCTCTGACCACGCCTCATGTCCAGCACTGGGATTACAATTCAATATGAGATTTGCGTGGGGACAAATATCCAAACTATATTTGATAGTGTGAGATTTCAATCAAATAAAACATGTAGGCCAAGTACAGTGGCTCCCACCTGTAATCCTAGCACTTGGGAGGCCGAGGCAGTTGGATTGCTTGATCCCAGGAGTTTGAGACCAGCCTGGGCAACATGGCAAAACCCTATCTCTACAAAAAAAATACAAAAAAATTAGCTGAGCATGGTGGTGCATGCCTATAGACCCAGCTACTTGGGAGGCTGAGGTGGGAGGATGGCTTGGGCCTGGGAGGTTGAGGCTGCAGTGAGCCCTGACTGTGCCTCTGTACTCCAGCCTGGGTGACAGAGCCAGGCCCTGTCTCAAAAAACGAACACACACACACACACACACACACACACACACACACACACACACACACAGAGAAGTAAAGCACTTCGGCGGCTGTCTTAGTAATTAATTAGTACCTATTATTTAATGTAATCACTAATTTTATTGTTATGGTCATTATTTCAACCTTGAGATTATATGTCTTCATGTTATTGTCTTGGCCAGAAATATTTTCATTTGTATGGGGCATTTACAATTTGAAGGACACCAAGCACCCATCTTAATTGTATGTGAGTCCTTTGAGAAGCTAGCCCTTCCCAATTCTGAATCTAAGTGTTTTGAGTGAGATGCCTAGTCCAGTGGCAGGCTCTCCACCTTGGAGGCTCGTGTGAATACTCATGTTTCATCCCCCCTGATTATAGTGGGCCAGGAAGTCCAAACAGGGCTTAAAAAATGCACAATAATTTGATAGTTTTTGGAAAAGAAAAATAGCTTTGTCTCTCCTCTATGGGAACTACATCAGGACAGTCACTTTCCCCTGCAATAGTGTGAGGTGATGCTGTGAGATTTTTATCTGTGAAAGCCATGGTTGGCACAGGGGGAGCTGAGAGAACCTTTATGGGAAGCCTGAGTGATCAAGCAGAGTACCAAGGGAAGAGATGCTTAAGAATTGACTTCTGGGTGATATTTTTTGAGCTCCTGGATAAAACCTGTCTGAAACTAGTTATGGTTTAGATCTTTTCCATTATGTGAGCCAGTACATTTCATTCATTGTTTAAATAAGTTCAAGTTGCGATTTTGTTATTTGTAATACACAATCCTAGTTGATATACAATTTTCATCAAGAATGTGATTTCTTTATCTTATGTGAAGTATACCTTGGCAGAAACAGAATTATTCTTTCAATAATCTTACCTAGAAGTTCCTTTGCTAGGCTAATCAATGGATATTATGCCAGTAAGTACTAAATATATTCATTTATTTCAGTGTAAATCAAACTCTAGGACAATATAGTCTTTTGAAATATGAATGTCTCTCTTTTAACAATTAGGCTGTGATTCTCATTGGCTATTTCTGGGTAAATTATTTCTACATACAAATTAGTTTTTGTTCTACAGTTTATTTCCCTTTTAATGTAAAATAAGGACATTACAGAAATCTATTTTTTTCACTTCAGAAAGCTGAGTTCAACACTTTGCTATTTAGTATCTAATATTTAATTATATTAGATTAATAATATCTATATTCCATTATATTCAAATTTTGAGAGATCATAATTTTTATTACTCACAGAGGGAACATTTGAAGTGGAAGGAATTTTGAATCAGCTACAACTGGGTTCCAATCTCAGTTCTGCTACTTACTAACTAGCTCAGTAAACTCGGACTAGTTCTTTAACTCTGAGCCTCAGTTTATTTATTTTTTTTTCAAATAGGGAGTGATACTATAATCTTCCAGAGTGACATGTAGTGAGGAATACTGAGACAGCATACGTAAAGCTTTTATACTAAGGCATCTAAAAGCCCATAACCTGTATTTTCTTTTTTTTTTTCTAATTAGTACATTTAGATTTGTCCCCCAAAATGTTTACTGTGAAGACATGCCAAGCAGATATATTGTTCTTTGCATTAAGAATATTAAATGTTTGATTGGGCGGGGTGGTTGACACTTGTAATCCCAGCACTTTGGGAGGCTGAGGTGCGTGGATCACGTGAGGTCAAGAGTTTGAGACCAGACTGGCCAACATGGCAAAACTCTGTCTCTACTAAAAATACAAAAATTAGCCGGGTATGGTGATTCGCACCTGTAATCCCAGCTACTCGGGAGGCTGAGGCAGGAGAATCGCTTGAACCTGGGGGGCAGAGGTCGCAGTGAGCTGAGATTGTGCCATTGCACTCCAGCCTGGGTGACAAGAGTGAAACTCTGTCTCTGTCGCTCTCTTTCTCTCTCTCACTCTTTCTCTTTCTCTCTCTCTCCCCCCTCCATATATATAATGTTTTTCTTTATTTACTAAATTTTAAACACTCCATGGGAAGGGGCTAATTGTATTTAGATTAGATCTTGTTCAATGCTAATTTGATGTCAAGTTTATGAATTACTTCAAATAGTGTATTTATGAATGGTTGCAGGAATACCCATATTTCTTACCACACTATGCATTTACAATTATGAGGAGTATAGAAAGCTGTCGAATCCCTCTCCTTACCATAATATCCATACACCCATTTACTTGTATATTGTTCTAGTTTTTGCTGGAGGGCTTCATTTATTTTTTAACTTAATTTTATTTTGTGTTGCTAACTGTTAACTCATAATAAGAAAATTGAAAAAATATGTGTGCAATCATACTGCAAACTGTGACCCATCCATTTAATGTGAGCTGAGACAGAAGTAGCTCCCCATTAGTTTTATTCTTATTTTTGAAGACTTCTTAACATTTGGATCACATATGTGAAGGAAGAGTTTTGTTCTTCACAATTTTTTTGGTATAAATGTCTTGAATGGTTTTCATGTAAAATAAATTTTGCTTTTCCCCTGGATCTCAGTCCTAACTTTGACAATCAGAAACCATTCTGAAACCTCCCAATTACATACCTTGCCCAGTGGCCTGATGGCCATGACCTTTCCATGCCAGTTGGATTCTTCCTCAGTTCCCAGCTGGAGGGTGAGCCGTAGTAGCTAAGTAACCTTCTTAAACAGAAGGATAAACATATCCACATTTGAATTTGTCTGAATACTAGTATAATTACATGAATGACTTAGCTATCCTTTTTACTAAGTTGAATTCAGAAGGGAGAAATAATGCCCTGAAAGTTAGTGAAGACAGAAGTAGGGAAACAAGACATTATCCAAAATCATCTGAGATACCTCTTTATATGGAATGATAGTCACAATTTGTTACCAAGAGTCAAGGGGGCATGGTGGTTAAAATCATGGGCTCTGGTGTCTTCTGGGTTTGAATCTAGATCTGCCACCTATTAGCTGTGTGGTATTGGAAAGCCTCTGTGCCTCTGGGAAGTGGAGAAAACAAACAGGACCGACTTCATGGGCTCTTGTAAAGAGAGGTAAAGATAAATAAGATAATAGCACTTATAACAATGCCTGTCATAGTGTAAATGCTAAAAAATGTAAGCATGTAAGCTTTGGTTTATATTGTGTCTCTAGGTATTTAATTTAATGATATTAACAGATATCATTTAAGAGATATTTCAAATAATTAAATTCAAATTATGTTGATGAAATACCAGATAAACATAATTTTAGGATTCTAGCAAATTTGATCAAGTGGAAATCAGTGAGAAGATATTTTATAATGATATATATTAATTGAAATTATGATGGTTGGATTACACACAAATTTTTCAGGAATCTTCACTTCAGAAATTTCTTCATAAGCACAGAAAAAAGTGTACTTTACCTATATGGCCTAAAGGAAAAAGTGACAAATGCATTTTGATTTCCAAAGCAGTGCTTTTGTTATTTCCCTGAAAACTAAATCTGAAGCCCCACTTGAGCTATTTCCATTCTCTCCTTACCTCTTTTCTTAACCAAGATTCTCGAAAGAATCATGTCTACTTGAGGTTACAACTTATCACCTACAGTTTTCTCATAGATTCACCATCATCTCATTTCACTGCTCCTCTGCAGCTGTTTTGTGGAAGCCATTTGAAAGCCTGAACAGCTAAAAACCCCAACAAATCCTTCTTAGTCTTGACTGATTGATGCTTCAGACCATCAGGCCGTGTTTGCTTTTCTTTTCTTCCTGAAGCTCTTCCTCTCCCTTGGTTTCCTTATTCCTACCTTTTCCTACCTCTCTACGTACTTCTTAATCTTTTCAGATGTCTTTTTTTGCAGCTACGTTTTCAATTATCATATTCTTCGGAATTTGTTTCTTGAACACACTGTTGTACTTGCTCTTCATTAATTTTATCCAAGCCAAAAATTTCAAGTACTACCTAAATGGTCTCAATTTATGTCTCAGTTGTTTATATTTCTGTCTCTTAGATACCAAGGTGCCCCATAAAAATGTCAAGGTCAATATGGCCCAGACTAAAACTTATTATTTTTCTTCCCACTCCAAAGATACTTCTCAATAATCCTTATTTACATGTATAATTCTATCATCAATATGCTCACCTAAGTCAAAAAGTTTGAAAAACTACTAGTTTTTCTTCTCCACAACTCCTAGTATTTCTCATTGGTTCCCAAGACCAATTGATCTAGCTTTTAAATGACTTAACTCTATCCTTTTCTTCATACCAAGAGCCCTCGTTCTTAGTTTTCATTTTTCCCATATTTTGCTTGCATTATTAACACAATTTATATTGTGGAGTAAGGAAGGAATACAAAGGTAACTGAAGAGCATTGAATTCTTGGAGAAAAAGAACCTATATAAGGAGAATCTCTAACATAATGTTGGAAAAGTGTGGTAAATTGGCATCTGATTGTTTGATAAATTTTACAATAAGATGAAATCTAAGGCTACTGATTATTGAAATGTGATATTCCAAAGGTCAGATGATAATTTTGAGGAAATGGTGATGTTTGAATATTCCCAAGGGATTTTCTGTTCTACTGAATACCCGTGCCACTTAATTCTGTCTCAATTTAATTAATTTAAAAAGTATTCATCAATTATATAGTAAAAATTTGGCAGGCACGTATGCAGAGTTGAAGCCATCATCGTACTCCCAGACTAACCTCTGTTTTCCCTGTCTTGCTAAGTGGTACCTGCAGAAGGCCATTCTATCACCCTAGAAACCTCAAAAATTTCCCTGCTCTCCTATCCTAGAATCTTCACTTTGATTCCTTATCACCCACAGCTTAGTTCAAGGCTTACTATTCATTTTCTTGAGAGCAGTGGTCACATTTTTGTTGATATTGGTTCTTTAGCACTCTGCTTGCCATTTACTGTTTTTACATAAATATTTGTTCATTTGCATTTTAAAATCCTAGACATTGTCATCTATGGTCTGGACTATTCCAATAACCTTCTAACTAGACTTTATACTGATAGCATTTTTCCCAGTTCAACTCGCTCTTTATGTTACCAACACAGTTATCTACCTGAAAATTGAATTAAGTCTGTTCTTGCCTCAACTGGTTTTCAATGGCTTCAAGCTCAAAGTTCAATATCCTTCACTGGCTATTCCAGTCCTTTTATAACTGATTCTAGTTTACATTCACAGTCACATTCTTGTCACTTTCCTTTTCTCTCTCTCTCTTTTAAACGGAGTCTTGCTCTGTTGCCCAGGCTGGAGAGCAGTGGCAGGCACAATCTCGGCTCACTGCAAGCTCTGCCCCCAGGGTTCACGGCATTCTCCTGACTCAGCCTCTCAAGTAGCTGGAACTACAGGCGCCCGCCACCACGCCTGGCTACTTTTTGTATTTTTAGTAAGGACAGGGTTTCACTATGTTGGCCAGGCTGGTCTCAAACTTCTGACCTCAGGTGATCCATCCGCCTCGGCCTCCCAAAGCGCTGGGAATACAGGCGTGAGCCACCGCGCCTTGCCCTTTCTGCATCTTATGCCCCAGTTACTTGCCATTCCGCAAATAAGCTAGGCCTTCCTTCATGTGTTTCTGTACAAGCTGTTCCCTTTGCAAAGATACTGTTTTCCCTTAGTCCACCTGGCAAATTTCTTTGAACTCACAGGTTACCCAGGCGGCTGACCTTTCCTTCACAGGCCTGTGTTGTACCTCTACGGTGTATAACTCACTCTTGCCTATTTACCCGGTACTTTGTGAACATCTGGAAAGCAAGAATTTTTATTTATTCACTTCAGAATTTTCTGAGTTTTTTGTATAGTGGGTGTGTAGTTGTTCCTAGGAAAGATTTATTAAATGAATAATCAATCATAAGATGACATTCTATTTTTTTTTTTTTTTTTTTTTTTGAGACGGAGTCTCGCTCTGTCGCCCAGGCTGGAGTGCAGTGGCCGGATCTCGGCTCACTGCAAGCTCCGCCTCCCGGGTTCGGGCCATTCTCCTGTCTCAGCCTCCTGGGTAGCTGGGACTACAGGCGCCCGCCACCTCGCACGGCTAGTTTTTTGTATTTTTTAGTAGAGACGGGGTCTCACCGTGTTAGCCAGGATGGTCTCGATCTCCTGACCTAGTGATCCGCTTGTCTCGGCCTCCCAAAGTGCTGGGATTACAGGCTTGAGCCACCGCACCCGGCCACATTCTATTTTAAGTTATGCACAGATTTTAATATCTTACACAATTATGCATAAGTACATTTTCACAGTTTTGTTTTTTTCTCTAGTTACAGAGATGTTTATGTGAGTTCTACGGAAGAAATAAAGAAACATTGTAATCGTGCAAGATTTCAATTGAGATATTTAGTGACCCTGTTACCTAGGCACTCTAGGCTCTGAAAGGAAGGAAAAAGAGAGAAAGAAGAAAGAGGAGGAAGGAAAGAAAAGAGAGCGAGAGAAAAGGAGAGATAAAAGAAAGATTAAACAAAAATGGTAGAAAAATGACAAACTAGCATGGGCATAAATATGAACTGGCTCTAATAAACAAGACCTTTTATCATGAAAGTTCTGAGTTGTTATCTCCTTAGGGGCCATTCCACAGGGACCCAACCCACTTTTTCATCCACAACTTCAACTTTGCTCAACCAATCCGCATAATTAATCATCACTAAGAATACTTCTCTGGTTTCTTTTCTGTTTTCTGTCATTCTCCTCTTTCCTTTGTCAGGATACTTTAACCCTTTATTCATCCTTCTCTATCAGAATCCCACGTAAGCGCTCAAGATGTCACCACCTCCAGAAAGACTTTCTTGATTCTCTCACTGACTGAACGAAAATTTCCTCTTCTCAACACTTTGCACCCCCTTTAAGGCCCTCATCACAATCTTCCCTCTACTGTTGTTATTTGTGTACTTAGCTTAACTCACCTATTAGGGTTTAAGCTTCTTAAGTTCAGGAAAAGTCTCTTGTGTCTCTCCTCCCCTCTTTTATGGCAGGGTGTGCTATAGTTTTGACATTCAATAAGTATTTCCAACATAAAATGGAAGTGGATCATGGGCTTTGATATAGTTTGAATATTTTCACTACCCAAATATCATGTCTAATGGTAATCCCCAATGTTGGAAGTGGGGCCTGGTGGGAGGTAATTGAATCATGGGGCTGGATTTCTCATAAATGGTTTAGCACCATCCTTTTGGTGCTGTTCTTGTGTTGGTGATTGAATTCTTGAGCGATTTGGTGGTTTAAAAGTGTTTGACAGGCCGGGCGCGGTGGCTCACGCCTGTAATCCCAGCACTTTGGGAGGCCGAGGCGGGCGGATCACAAGGTCAGGAGATCGAGACCACGGTGAAACCCCGTCTCTACTAAAAATACAAAAAATTAGCCGGGCGCGGTTGTGGGCGCCTGTAGTCCCAGCTACTCGGGAGGCTGAGGCAGGAGAATGGCGTGAACCCGGGAGGCGGAGCTTGCAGTGAGCCGAGATCTCGCCACGGCACTCCAGCCTGGGCGACAGAGCGAGACTCCGTCTCAAAAAAAAAAAAAAAAAAAAAAGGGTTTGACATATCACTCCCCACTATCTCTCTCTGTTGCTCCTGCTTCCGCACGTGTGATGTGCTGGCTTTCTGTCTGCATTGCTCCTCAGAAGTTGAGCAATGTCCATGACGTGCTTGTACAGCCTGCAGAACTGTGAGCCAATTAAGCCTCTTTTCTTTACAAATTACTCAGTCTCAGGTATTTCTTTATAGCAATGCAAGAATGGCCTAATACAGACCCTGTTTGGCATTAATAAGCATCTTGGGGCCTGAACTATCAGATAAATATATGTCTCTGCCTTAATCTGTGCTAGATTTTATGCAATGTCTCTGTTTTATTTCCACTTAGTACTAAAAATCTGTATTTCAGGGCTATTAAAGAATATATTATTAAACCAATAAGAATAAAGTACCAATCTTCAGACTTCTTAGCCCTGAAACATTATAATATTGAAAGAGGCAATACGTTATTTTGTCAGGAGCACAGACTCTAGATCTAGATCTACTTGGGTCTGAATCCTGGCTCTGCCACTTACAGGCTGTGTCACCTAAGTAAGTTCCTTAACTCATCTGTTCCTCATGTTTAGTAACTATAAAACAGGAATAATAACAGTACCTATCTTATAGGGTTGATGTGAGAATGAAATGCGTTAATGTATGTAAAATACATAGGACAGTATATGGCACATGGTTAGTGTCTAGTAGATTTTAGCTATTACTTTTCTATTATTATTTGCTCTCAGTTGCATATGTCTTCCTCCCAACCCCCACTCACTCCAAAAGCATGAGGTTCTGAGCAGTTAATACCCTATTTTCTCAGTCTTTGTATTTCAAGTGACTCGCGCAGTCACAGTGCCTGGTACAGAGTAAACACTGAAAGAGAAGAACCTTGAAGAAAATTCTTCCTTGACCTAGAGGTGAACCTGAACTTGCATGCTCCCTGCCATGTGTATCCAAATAACTTTCTTTTCTTGCTCCCATCAACATCATATTTAACCCTGCTGTTTTTCATTTATTTTATAATTCAATCATAATGAATTTTAAAATCCATTCTAACTTCCAGGGATCTCTAGAGACTTGCTTCCTCAGTCTGACATCACATTCATTTACATTTCTTATTTTTTATTTCCTTGTATGAGGTCTAAGAACTGTTCCAATAAAACACTTTGAAGATTGCATTACACATACTGTGTGCTATTTATTCCTGGCTAGATGTTCAAATTGACAAGCAAGAAATTGCTTATGCCTTGATCAACAATTACAAATGGTAATGCTATATCTGTTATAATAGAAAAAAAACTGGACCTGGACTGTTCTTTTGCAACCTTCTAAGCTAATAGTTGAAATGGAAAATATTCGTACAAAAAGTAGCCAATTCAAGTTTAGGGAAATGTTAGAGGCCATCCAGCTTTATCACTTTCCCAAGATGGTAAGTTCTTCTGTATCCCCCATGGTAAATCCTCATCTGTCTTCTGCTTGGATTGTCCCAGGAAGAGTGAACACATTAGTTTTAAAGTTCTCTTCTGCCTTTGGTGGGCAAATTTAATAGATAGGCAATTGTTTCTTATAGTACTCTCAAAAACAATATAGGGTAGAAAAAATCACCATCTTCCATGATGGCCTTCAAACATTTGAAAACAGGTATTTTATTTCTTGACATGTTGTATATCAATAGATTGTACTAATGGAGCTCAAGAACTTTTAGACCTGGATGGCACATAAACAGTATTTAATCCTATCATTTTGCAGATAAGGAAATAAAAAATGAGAGGCTCAGTAAATTGCCCAATGTTGCTCACTTGTTCATTCAGTTATTGGGTACCCAGCAACTGGCTTAAGAAATTTACACATGAAAGTTCATTATAACATATACAATTTTATAATTTATTATAAATAATAAACTATGGACACATTTATAATACTGTTAATATAATAATCATATAATCATAAATAATGTTGAAGATCTTGGTGAGCCACAGCTAATCCATTCTCCTCCCTCGTCCCCAGAGGCTACTCGTAATCTATGTATGTTATTTAACATTCAAACATACTGTATCAGTTAGTGTTCCAGCAGGAAAGCAGAACCACTCTGAGTGATATGGAATAAGGGATGTGTGATGGAGATTAGGTTTTATATGATTGTAGAAGCTGTTGAAGAAGTGGAAGACTATTACCTCTGCCTCAGGTCATGGGCCTGAAATTACTACAGTTTAGTAAGGTCAGTAGTGCCGAAGACAAGATAGACATGGAGTAGGGCAGAGTGAGGATAAAATGGAATATAGGTCAGTATTTCACTGCCTCCGACCTCGATGATGAAGGTAATATAAAAGAAGCTGGGTACCCTTTGCCATGGAGCAGCACACACACTTGGCATTGGACTCAGAGAAGCTGAAGGAGGAGCCATGGACCTGGAAAAGCTGTGCACCTAGAGAAGCTGCAGGCCTGGAGAAGCTGCGGGCCAGACTGCTGCTCTGTGCCAACAAGGCCAGCAACAGTCACAACAATGTGAATGAGATGTAGTGGCTTCTGATGTACACTGACCTTTGGAGCAAAATGTCTGTTTCTTCTCTTTTGCCTTTCAAAGAATTTGGAATATCACCTGCCAACAACCGTGATTTAGTACATGTATATGCATCCATAAACAATATGTGAAGTTGTTTTTCATGTTTTCAAGCTTTCCATTAATGGCATCATCTAGCTGTTCTACTGTAATGTTTTCCCCTTTCATGTTATGTTTGTGAAGTTTAACTATGTTGATAATTATTGTTGTTATTTGTGTTTTGTTTTATTTTGCGTAGTATTGCATTGAAGAATTTGACACAGTTTCTCTACTCTCCTTGATCAATATTTAGATTGTTCACACATTTTCAATAGTCAATCAATGTCACAACAGTTTTGGACATGTCTTTTAGAGCACTTAGGTGAGATTTCTCCAATCTATAGAATTAAAAATACCTTATTTGATCATAGATTCTGCACCTCTTCAGTTTCACTAGTTGTTGCCAGTTTACTTCTGAAAATTGTAACAATTTACACTTTCACCAGCAGTGTTTGACACTGGTACTTCTCAATGGAGGTGGGGGGTGATTGTGCCCTGCAGGTGACTTTTGGTAATGTGTAGAGATATTTTTAGTTGTCACAACCAGTGGGGGTGGGGTCATTCTATTGGCATCTAGTGGACAAAGGCAATGTATACACTGCTAAACATCCTTTTCTTTCTTTTTAAATTTATAGATAGCAATCATATAAATATAAGTTTACATGTCCAGAGATGTTCATATAATGAATATGAATGAGTCTTGGAACCAACCTCCCTAAGTTAGCTCCACTATGTACAAACCACTTGGTTATTAGCAACCCAGAAAGGTTATAATGTGTATTCACCAGGCAAAGCACATTTGCAAGGCTCAAGAGATCTGTGCATGTACTCTTGTCAGGGAGAATTTGAAATGTAGCTGTTGCAAAATCTCATTGATTACCGATGAAATAGCTATTAGAAAATCACCTGTGGCTTGCATTGTATTTCTATTGGATAGTGCTCATTTAGGTAATGGAAGCAAAACAAGTAGCAGTTTAATAAAGAGTTAATAAAATGTTCCCAACAGACTACTTGCTAGCAAGGTAACAGATAAAAAAATCTAGTGGGAAATTATTTTATGGTCATGTCCACGGTAAATGAGAAACTGCATTCTAAAAATCTTGGTAATTACCATTTGCTAAACATCCTACAATGTGCGGGACATCCACCACAATACAGAATTATCTGGCCCCAGTGACAAGTGTCCAGCTTGGGAAACACTGCTTTACCTCCTTGCAATGGGCACTGTCATTGTTTTATAGTTTGGCGAATCTGATGAGTGTGAAAGAATATCTCATTGCTTAAATTGTTCATTTCATTGAAGTTTAAAGTGTTTTTCAAATGTTTATATTAGCAATTCATATTTTCTTATGTATTCTCTGCTCATATCTTTTGACGACTTTTCTATTGATTATTTTGTTTTTAATTTTGTGTGTGTGTGTGTGTGTGTGTGTGTGTGTGTGTGTGAGTTCTTTATATATTTTAAATTCTCAATCTTTTTGATACATTCATTAAATGTATCTTTTCCCAGTCTTGGGCTTGTCTTTTAATTTATGCTTTTGTTTTCTATTTTTTTGAAAATGTATTTTAAATTTTATTGTGACAAATCAACTCATCCATGTAGCTGGTGATTTCTTGTATCTCATATTTACAATTTATAAAGCCATTTTCTTTCTAGAATTTCTTAAGTAGTGACTGTTATTACTTCATTTTCACATGGCTATGAAGAACTACCTGAGATTTGGTAATTTATAAAGAAAAGAGGTTTAATTGAATCACAGTTCTGCATGGCTTGGGAGGCCTCAGGAAATTTGTAATCATGGTGGAAGGTGAAAGGGAAGCAAAATACATCTTACATGGTGGCAGGAGGGGTGGCGGGTAGTGGCACACATTAAAACCATCAGCTCTTATGAGAACTCACTCACTGTCACAAGAACAGCAGGAAGAAATACAACCCCATGATCCAATTATCTCCCACCAGGCCCCTCTTCCAACACGTGGGGATTATCGTTAGAGATGAGATTTGAGTGGAGACGCAGAGCCAAACCATATCAGTGCCTCTCATATTTTAGTTTTTCATCAACCTGAAATTTATTTTTTTGTAGGTAATAAAGTAGAAATCGGATTTTTAAGATATGAATAATAAAATGTCTTGAGAACAAATTTTTGGTTATTTTCTTCCTTTTTGAAATTTTCATTTCCATTTGTTCCCTTGACAGCCCTTTTTCTCATTATTATTTTAAAAATATTTCTCTGTTGTGTCTGTTTCCATCTCTTTGAAAGAGTGTTTCTTTTGCTCTTCCTTTAAATTTTTGCAATTTCTGTGGTTTACTCTTACTCCTTCTTTCTCTCCTTATGTGCTCATTCTGGATAATGATTTACATCTCTAATCCAGCTCTGTGTTTTGAAAGCCATTCCTACTTGTGCCCCCTAGATATTTCTACCTCAGTGGCCACAGATACCGTACAAACCACATTTATAAAACTAAATTCATTATTTTTTCCTCTGCTCCTCTTCCTATTTTCCCATTTTTATGTCTGTTCCATTGATCATCCAGTCATCCAACACTGGGTTCATACTGGAACCATAGAAGATCCTCAATCCAAACTCATGGAACATTTATCCTATCATATCATTGACTGGCTATCAAGGAGTTAGATCCCAGTCTTAGAATTGTGCATGCCCTTTCTCCTAGATTATTTAGGTTGCTCTTTGTCTTTTGTGTTTTGGTCAAAAGCCTCAAAATGAACAGCTCCAATCATTTGCCACTTAAGCAAGAGATTCTTTCTATCACCGACAAAAGGATTTATTTCTAAGTGGTACCATACGAGTCAGCTGAAGGAAAGGTTCCAGTACATCAACAGTCAGGGCCCCATCCAGCACTGCCTATTCTCTGAATTCTGTGCAGTTGTTTTGCATGCAGCATTTAACATCTGCAGGTCATCCAAGGTTGGGTCTCACTAGCAGAGGTGACCTACAGATCTCTTCCCTCACCCTATTGACTCCAATCAATTTCTTTGTGTGGCTCAATTTTATATACTGTATTCAACTGTGGCTTAGACTAAAAATGGCACCATGCTAGTTTCAACATTTGAAACATTTGCTCCGTTAACCACTCATAAATGGAGCATGAGTGGTGAAAAATGAGAATGTAGTGCTTACATTGTCCTGAAGGTCGAATGAGATGATTATGAAGCACTTCATTCACTGAGAGGCACATGGTGAGTAGTTAACAAATTGTTGCAAATATTATCATCATTATTGCACCTAAAAACTGTTACTGCTTTTGATTGTGTATCTTACCACCAAACTAATACACCTTTCTAAGATAAACTCTGTGGCTGATTCAGTCCTGTATCCCGGAAGGCCTAGCTTAGAGCCTGACCAATGGAAGGTATTCAATAGTTGGGGATTTAAATGAATTATAAGTGTCAGTGCCTTATTGAAAATGAGTTTATAAGACACTTTCCTGGGAGCAGTTTTTAGTAGAAGGAGAGGAGATGGATGAGGAGACTGGGTACATGAGAATGAAGGGGGCACCACCATTGGGAGAAAAATAGCCAAATGTCTACCATATTGTGTGCATGAACTCTGAGATATTAGATCTTAAGATGTTTTTGCTTTATTCTGTACACAGTATTGGTAGAGCTTGCTAGCAATTTGGAAAAATAGACTATATTCCTATCAAACATCATATAGTAAAATGAATTCCAGATAGATTAAATGTGTAAATGGAAAAAATACAACCATCAAATTTTAAAGGAAAATAGGGAGGGATGAATGTGTGACCTGGAAGCAACAATTTTTTTTTTTTTTTTTGAGACGGAGTCTCACTCTGTTGCCCAGGCTGGAGTGCAGTGGCTCAATCTCGGCTCACTGCAAGCTCCGCCTCCCCGGTTCACTCCATTTTCCTGCCTCACTCTGGAGTAGCTGGGACTACAGGTGCCCGCCACCACACCCGGCTAATTTTTTGTATTTTTAGTAAAGACGGGGTTTCACCGTGTTAGCCAGGATGGTCTTGATCTCTTGGCCTGGTGATCCGGCCGCCTCAGCCTCCCAAAGTGCTGGGATTATAGGCGTGAGCCATCGCGCCTAGCCTGTAGCAACATTTTCTAAGCATGCCACCCAAAAAAGGGAATTGATGAAAGACACGCTCTTAGAAAAATAAGAAAAAACCTGCCCTATTTAAAAATATTAATGAATGAAGAGAAAAACAACTTGTAATGCTATTTGCAAAGTATATGACTAGGTGTTAATATTCTTCTTTTTTTCTTTTCTTTTTACTAGGTGTTAATATTCTTAACATGTGAGATATTTCAGTAAGTTAGGATGAAAAATATCGAGAAACCAATCAAAAAATGGATCAAGGGCATGAATATCCATTTCAAAAAAGGACAAATCACTGATACAAATATGAAAAAAGTTACAATCAATAATTTAAAAATTGCCAATTAAAATATAATTTTTGCTTTTTAAGTTGACAAACATTAAAAAAATCACCAGCGATTTTCCATTTCCAGGGTGCACACTTTGTTATAAGGTGAGTAGGCTCTGGAGACCTCATGTACAGCATGGTGGCTATAGTTAATAGTAATGTATTGTCTGCTTGAAATTTGTTAAAATAGTATATCTTAAGTATTCTTACCATAATAAAAATAATGTAACTATATGAGGTGATAGATATGTTAATTAGTTTGATTGTGGTAATCATTTCACAGTGTATACATATATCAAACCATCATGCTGTACACTTATATACATACAACTTTTATTTGGCAATCATATTTCCATACATCTGGGGAAAAGATCACCAGTGCTGATAAAATTTTGGAAGCGACACCTCTATGTACCACAGGTTATACATGGGTACCATCTTTCTGGAAAGCAATTTGACAATATTCATCAAAACCAAAAATGTATACTTACCCTTTGTCCCAGGAATTTCAATTCAAGGAATTTATAATTTGTACCCAAAGTTTTAACTGTAAGAACCTTAATCAAAGTGTGGTTTGTAAGTGGAATTACAATTCTATTTCCCAAATGACTGGTGGTCATGATGCCATTTGTATTTTAGTTACCTTGAGTCTTACCAAGGTCACTGTGAATCATTACAAGATATTTTCATCTTATACATCAGCACCAAGAGCTTGGATGATTTGAGTCTTCCCCGAGATACATCTAAGTTTATTGAAAGTAAACATGTTTCTGAGCCTACAAGTCTCAGACTGTAGATGCTAAAATATGGCAAATTTTCTCGTTTAATAGATTCCACTTAGACGTCTTAGGAGACAGCCAGATTCCTCCAGATGACAGATTCCTCTACTTCTCCATCTTGGCAGCAAGGATAAAATGTTTCTCGATTGTATCTTCTACAGTATGTATCAATTTTCTATTGCTTTTAGAACATGTCACCATAAACTTAGCAGCTGAGACCAAGACCCAGGTGTTAGCTTATCTCTGTAGATGAAGAGTCTAGGGAAGCTCAGCTGGGCTTCTTCCTTAATGTCCCAAAAGGCAGAAATGAAAGTGTCATCTGTGCTGGGCTCTTATCTGGAGGCTGTGAGGAAGAATACATTTCCAAAGGCATTCAGGCTGTTGGCAGAATGCAGTTCCTTACAGCTGCGTGATTGAGGTCCCTTTCTTTTTTGACTCTCAGCCAAGGTCACTCTCAGCTCCTCAAGACTGGTGCTTGCAGTGCCCCCATTCATCTTCAAAGCCAGCAACAGCACAACAAATCCTTTCCCTATGTGGAATCTTTTTACTTTCTGCTACCAGTGAGATAAATACTCCAATTTTAAAAGACTTGTGTGATTAGATTGGGCCTGCTAGAGTAATTTCTCCTTCAACTAACTCAGAGTCAATTGATTGTAACCTCTAACTACATTTGCAAAATATCTTCACATAATCATTTTCACAGTTCTGGGAATTAGGGTAGAAAATCTTCGCAGGGGTTGCATTTTGGAATTCTGCTTACTGCAACATAAGTTGCATTACTCTATGACTCTGACTGTTGATACAAAATAATGATAAAAGTATAGAATGTAGAAATTAATCATGCTGTGCAGAGGTTATGAGTACCCATTGCTACAATTTGGAATCATGGGGGTAGAAAGGTATCAAAAGTGTGAGGCTGACTAGGTGGGAACTGGGGAGAGTTAACACTGGAAGATTCTTGCCTTGGAGGAAAATGGTTCAGTTTTGCCAAATCTTTTGTGTTTCCAAGACATTTTATATATATATATATATATATATATATATATATATATATACACACACACACACACACACACATATATATATACATATATATATACACACACACACATATATCTTTTATTTATATATAAGATATATAAAAAATCTTCATCTGTAAGAGTTTGTAACTAGTCTCTACTTTTAAACACATTGCAAAAAAAATTTACAACATATATATTTAATTATACTTTAAGTTTTGGGGTACATGTGCAGAATGTGCAGTTTTGTTACATAGGTATACATGTGCCATGGTGGTTTGCTGCACTCAACCCATCATCTACATTAGGTATTTCTCCTAATATTATGCCTCCCCTAGTCTCCCACCCCATGACAGGCCCCAGTGTGTGATGTTCCCCTCCCTATGTCCATGTGTTCTCATTGTTCAACTTCCACTTATGATTATGAATATGCAGTGTTTGGTTTTCTGTTCTTGTGATAGTTTACTGAGAATGATGGTTTCCAGCTTCATCCATGTCCCTGCAAAGGACATGGACTCATCCTTTTTTATGGCTGCATAGTATATTCCATGGGGTGTATGAGCCACAGTTTATTTATCTAATCTATTATTGATGGACATTTGGGTTGGTTCCAAGTTTTTGCTAGTGTGAACAGTGCTGCAATAAACATATGTGTGCCATGTGTCTTTATAGTAGAATGATTTATAATTCTTTGGGTAAAAGGCCAGTAATGAGATTGCTGGGTCAAATGGTATTTCTAGTTCTAGATCCTTGAGGAATCGCCACACTGTCTTCCACAATGGTTGAACTAATTTACACTCCCACCAACAGTGTAAAAGCATTCTTATTTCTCCACATCCTCTCCAGCATCTGTTGTTTCCTGACTTTTTAATGATCGCCATTCTAACTGGCATGAAATGGTATCTCATTGTGGTTTTGATTTGCATTTCTCTAATGAACAGTGATGATGAGCATTTTTTCATATGTCTGTTGGCTGCATAAATGTCTTCTTTTGAGAAGTGTCTGGTCATATCCTTTGCCCACTTTTTAACAGATTTTTATTTTTAGTAGAGATGGGGTTTCACTGCATTAGTCAGGATGGTCTTGATCTCCTGACCTCATGATCCTCCCACCTTGGCCTCTCAAAGTGCTGGGATTAGAGGCGTGAGCCACCATACCCGGCTGATTGTTTGTTTTTTTCTTGTAAATTTGTTTAAGTTCCTTGTAGATTCTGGATATTAGCCTTCTGTCAGGTGGCTAGATTGCAAAAATTTCCCCCCATTCTGTAGGTGGCCTGTTCACTCTGATGATGGTTTATTTTGCTGTGCAGAAGCTTTTTAGTTTAATTAGATCCCACTTGTCAATTTTGGCTTTTGTTGCCATTGCTTTTGGTGTTTTAGACATGAAGTCTTTGCCCATGCCTATATCCTGAATGGTATTGCCCAGGTTTTCTTCTAGGATTTTTTTGGTCCTAGGTTTTATGTTTAAGTCTTTGATCCATCTTGAGTTGATTTTTGTTTAAGGTGTAAGGAAGGGATCCAGTTTCAGTTTTCTGCATATGGCTAGCCAGTTTTCCCAACACCATTTATTAAATAGGTAATCTTTTCCCCAATGCTTGTTCGTGTCCAGTTTGTCAAAGATCAGATGGTTTTAGATGTGTGGTGTTAGCTCTGAGGCCTTTGTTCTCTTCTATTGGTCTATATCTCTGTTTTGGTACCAGTACCATGCTGTTTTGGTTACTGTAGCCTTGTAGTATAGTTTGAAGTCAGGTAGCATGATGCCTGCAGTTTTGTTCTTCTTGCCCAGGGTTGTCTTGGCTATACAGACTCTTTTGTGGTTGCATATGAAGTTTAAAGTAGTTTTTTTCCAATTCTGTGAAGAAAGTCAGTGGTAGCTTGATGGGGATAGCATTGAATCTATGAATTACTTTGGGTAGTATGGCCATTTTTGTGTATTGATTCTTCCTTTCCATGAGCATGGAATGTTTTTTCATTTGTTTGTGTCCTCTCTTATTTCCTTGAGCAGTGGTTTGTAGTTCTTCTTAAAGAGATTCTTCATATCCCTTGTAAGTTGTATTCCTAGGTATTTTATTCTCTTTGTAGCAATTGTGAATGGGAGTTCACTCATGATTTGGCTCTCTGTTTGTCTGTTATTGGTGTGTAGGAATGCTTCTGAATTTTTCCATATTGATTTTGTATCCTGAGACTTTGCCAAAGTTGCTTATCAGCTTAAAGAGATTTTGGGGTTTTTAAGGAGTTTTTAAGGGTTTTTAAGGAGACGATGGGGTTTTCTAAATATACAATCATGTGATCTGCAAACAGAGACAAGTTGACTTCCTCTCTTCCTATTTGAATACCCTTTATTTCTTTCTCTTGCCTGATTGCCCTGGGTGGAACTACCAATACTACGTTGAATCTGAGTGGTGAGGGAGGGTATCCTTGTCTTCTGCCGGTCTTCAAAGGGAATGGTTCCAGTTTTTGCACTTCAGTATGATATTGGCTGTGGGTTTGCCATTAATAGCTCTTATTATTTTGAGATATGTCCCATCGATACCTAGTTTATTGAGAATTTTTGGCATGAATGGGTGTTGAATTTTGTCAAAGGCCTTTTCTGTATCTATTGAGATAATCATGTGGTTTTTGTCATGTGGTTCTGTTTACATGATGGATTACATTTATTGATTTGCATATGTGGAACCAGCCTTGCATCCCAGGGATGAAGTCAGCTTGATTGTGGTGGATAAGCTTTTTGATATGCTGCTGGATTCGATTTGCTAGTATTTTATTGAGTATTTTTGCATCGATGTTCATCAGGGATGTTGACCTGAAATTTTCTTTTTTTGTTGTGTCTCTGCCAGGTTTTGGTATCAAGATGATGCTGGCCTCATAAAATGGTTAGGGAGGATTCCCTCTTTTTCTAATGTTTGGAATAGTTTCAAAAGGAATGGTATCAGCTCCTCTTTGTAGCTCTGGTAGAATTCGGCTGTGAATCTGTCTGGTCCTGGAATTTTTTTAGTTGGTAGGCTATTAATTACTGCCTCAGTTTCAGAATTTGTTATTGGTTTATTCAGGGACTTGACTTCTTCCTGGTTATACTTGAGGGGTGTATGTGTCCAGGAATTTATCCATTTCTTCTAGATTTTCTAGTTTATTTGCATAGAAGTGTTTATAGTATTATCTGATGGTAGTTTGTATTTCTGTGGAATCAGTAGTGATATACCCTATAACATTTTTTATTGCATCTATTTGATTCTTCTCTCTTTTCTTCTTCATTAGTCTGGCTAGTGGTCTATCTATTTTGTTGATCTTTAAAAAAAAAAAACCAGCTCTTGGATTCACTGATTTTTTGAGAGGTTTTTTGTGTCTCTATCTCCTTCAGTTCTGCTCTGATCTTAATTATTTCTTATTTTCTGTTAGATTTTGAATTTGTTTGCTATTGCTTCTCTAGTTCTTTTAATTTTGATGTTAGGGTGTCCATTTTAGATCTTTCCTGCTTTCCCTTGTGGGTGTTCAGTGATATAAATTTCCCTCCACACACTACTTTAAATGTGTCCCAGAGATTCTGGTATGTGTCCCAGAGATTCTGGTCTTTGTTCTCATTGGTTTCAAAGAATGTCTTTATTTCTGCCTTCATTTTTTTATGTATCCAGTAGTCATTCAGGAGCAGGTTGTTCAGTTTCCATTTAGTTGTGTGGTTTTGAGTGAGTTTCTTAATCCTGAGCTCGAATTTGATTGCACTGTGGTCTGAGAGACTGTTGCTATAATTTCTGTTCTTTTGCATTTGCTGAGGAGTGTTTTACTTCCAATTATGTGGTCAATTCTGGAATAAGTGTGATGCAGTGCTGAGAGGAGTGTATATTCTGTTGATTTGGGGTGGAGAGTTCTGTAGATGTCTATTAAGTCTGCTTGGTCCAGAGCTTAGCTCAAGTCCTGAATATCTTTGTTAACCTTCTATCTCATTGATCTGTCTAATATTGACAGTGTTAAAATCTCCCTCTATTATTGTGTGGGAGTCTAGGTCTCTTTGTAGGTCTCAAAGAACTTGCTTTATGAATCTGGGTGCTCCTGTATTGGGTGCATATATAATTAGTGTACTTAGCTCTTCTTGCTGCATTGATCCCTTTATCATTATGTAATGCCCTTCCTTGTCTCTTTTGATCTTTGTTGGTTTAAAGTCTGTTTTATCAGAGACTAGAATTGCAACTCCTGCTTTTTTTGCTTTCAATTTGCTTGGTAGATCTTCCTCCATCTCTTTATTTTGAGCGTATGTGTGTCTCTGCACATGAGATGGGTCTCCTGAATACAGCACACTGATGGGTCTTGACTCTTCATCCAATTTGCCAGTCTGTGTCTTTTAATTGGGCATTTATCCCGTTTACATTTAAGGTTAAAATTGTTTTGTGTGAATTTGGTCCTGTCATTATGATGCTAGCTGGTAATTTGGCCCATTACTTGATGCAGTTTCTTCTTAGTGTCAATGTCCTTTACAATTTGGTATGTTTTTGCAGTGGCTGGTACTGGTTGTTCCTTTCCATATTTAGTGCTTCCTTCAGGAGTTCTTGTAAGGCAGGCCTGGTGGTGACAAAATCTCTCAACATTTGCTTTGTCTGTAAAGGATTTTATTTGTCCTTTGCTTATGAAGCTTAGTTTGGCTGGTATGAAATTCTGGGTTGAAAATTCTTTTCTTTAATAGTGTTGAATATTGGCCCCCACTGTCTTCTGGCTTGTAGGGTTTCTGCAGAGAGATCTGCTGTTAGTCTGATGGGCTTCCTTTGTGGGTAACCCAACCTTTCTCTCTGGCTGCCATTAACATTTTTTCCTTCATTTCAACCTTGGTGAATCTGATAATTATGTGTCTTGGGGTTGCTCTTCCCGAGGAGTATGTTTGTGGTGTTCTCTATATTTCCTGAATTTGAATGTTGGCCTGTCTTGCTAGGTTGGGGAAGTTCTCCTGGATAACATCCTGAAGAGTGTTTTCTAACTTGGTTCCATTCTCCCCGTCACTTTCAGGTACACCAATCAAATGTAGATTTGCTCTTTTCACATAGTCCCATATTTCTTGGAGACTTTGTTCTTTTCTTTTCACTCTTTTTTTCTCTACTCATGTCTTCTCTCTTTATTTCATTAATTTGATCTTCAATCACTGATATCCTTTTTTCCACTTGATTGATTCAGCTATTGAAACTTCTATATGCTTCACAAAGTTCTCGTGCTGTGTTTTTCAGCTCCATCGGGTCATTTTTGTTCTTCTCTACACTGGTTATTCTAGTTAGCAATTCCTGTAACCATTCTTCAAGGTTCTTAGCTTCCTGGCATTGGGTTAGAACATGCTCCTTTAGCTCAGAGGAATTTGTTATTACCCGCCATCTGAAGCCTACTTCTGTCAATTCGTCAAACTCATTATCTGTCCAGTTTTGTTCCCTTGCTGGTGAGGAATTGTGGTCCTTTGGAGGAGAAGAGGCATTCTGGTTTTGGAATTTTCAGGCTTTTTGCGCTAGTTTCTTTCCATCTTTGTGGATTTATCTACCTTTGATCTTTGATGTTGGTGACCTTCGAATGGGTTCTTTGAGTGGACGTGCTATTCGTTTCTGTTCTGTTAGTTTTCCTTCTGACAGTCCAGTCCCTCTGCTGCCTGTCTGCTGGAGTTTGCTGGAGGTCTACGCCCAACCCTCTTTGCCTGGGTATTACCAGTGGAGGCTTCAAAACAGCAAAGATTGTTGCCTGATCTTTCCTCTGGAAGCTTCTTCCAAGAGGGACACCTTCCAGATGCCAGCCAGAGCTCTCCTGTATGAGGTATCTGTTGGCCCCTACTGGGGGGTGTTTCCCAGTCAGGATACACAGGGGTTAGGGACCCACTTGAGGAGGCAGTCTGACCCTTAGCAGAGCTTGAACGCTGTGCTGGGAGATCCGCTGCTCTCTTCACAGCTGTCAGGCAGGGATGTTTAAGTCTGCTGAAGCTGCACCCACAGCTGCCCCTTTCCCCAGGTGATCTGTCCCAGGGATATAGGGGTTTTATCTATAAGTCCCTGACTGGGGCTACTTCCTTTTGTTCAGAGACGTCCTGCCCGGAGAAGAGAAATCTGGCAGTCGGGCCACAGTAGCCTTGCTGAGCTGTAGTGGGCTCTGCCCAGTTCCAACTTCCCAGTAGCTTTGTTTACACTGTGAGTGTAAAACCACCTACTCAAGCCTCAGCAATGGCAGACGCCCCTTCCCACACCAAGCTCGAGCGTCCCTCTGGTAAATCTCAGACTGTTGCTGTGCTGGCAGCGAGAATTTCAAGTCAGTGGATCTTAGTTTGCTGGGCTCCATAGGAGTGGGACCTGCCGAGCCAGCTACTTGGCTCCCTGGCTTCATCTCTCTCTCTCTCTATATAAGTGTGTGTGTGTGTGTATATATGTGTGTGTGTGTGTGTGTGTGTGTGTATATATATATATATATATTTTTTTTTTAGCCAGAGTTTCACTCTTGTTGCCCAGGCTGAAGTGCAATGGCACAATCTCAGCTCACCACAACCTCTGCCTCCTGGGTTCAAGCAATTCTTCTGCCTCAGCCTCCCAAGTAGCTGAGATTACAGGTGTGTGCCACCACGCCCAGCTAATTTTTTGTATTTTTAGTAGAGATGGGGTTTCTCCATGTTGGCTAGGCTGGTCTCGAACTCCCGACATCAGGTGATCTGCCTGCCTTGGCCTCCGCAAGTGCTGAGATTATAGCAATGAGCCACTGTGCCCGGCTATATATATATATTTAATTATTATTATTTTTTGGGACAGAGTCTCACTCTGTCACTCAGGCTGGAGTGCAGTGGCCCTATTTCTGCTCACTGCAACCTCCACCTCCTGGGTTCCAGCGCTTCTCCTGCCTCAGCCTCCCGAGTAGCTGGGACTATAGGCATGCACCCCCACAGCCGGCTAATTTTTGTATTTTTAGTAGAGATGGGGTTTCGACATGTTGGCCAGGCTGGTCTCAAACTCCTGACCTCAGGTGATCTACCTGCCTTGGTCTTTCAAAGTGTTAACAACATATTTAACAGGCCAATTCCAAATTATATACCATTGGTTTTCAAGCTCTGCTTTGATCTCTTCTCTACTCCTAGCTATTATATTTCTGAGAAAACCTAAATACAGAGAGGTTAGAGGATATACTTAGAGTCACATAGCAAATCAGTGACAAAGCTGGAATAGAAGGTAAGTATATTGGCACTCAGAATAGATTCATTTCCTTTGTTATACCAGTTTCCTATTGCTGCTCATAGAGCTTTAAAAAATACAGCTTTATCTCTTACATTTCTGGAGGTCTGAAGTCCAAAATGGGTCTTAAGAGGCTAATATCAAGGTTCTGGTTGGGCTGGATGCTCCTAAGGGGGCTATAGAGAATCCATTCCTTGCTTATTCCAGCTTCCAGAGGCTGCCAGCATTCTTCAGCTCATAGGCATTTCATTCCAATCACTGCTTCTGTTATCATATCACCTTTTACTGTCTTTATCCTCCTGCCTCTTTCTTATTAGGACCATGGTGATTATATTGGGTCCATCTAAATAATGTAAGATAATCTTGCTAACTCATGATTCTTAATAATGCCTGCAAAGTCCTTTTTGCCCTATAAGGTAGCATATTCACAGATCCCAGGGATTAGGATATAGATGGGGGTGGGTGTGTGTGGGAAATTATTCGCCCCACCACACTACGCTAAATATCATTGACTAAAATTTAGATTTCTCATATTCCTCTGCTGTGGATAACACTAATACCCGATCAATGAAGAAAAGCACACTAGACAGCAACTTGCTCCGGCAGTTTGCCTAGCATTTGGGTAGACCCACCGCCACAGCACATCCCATTTATTTTCTGTAACTTAAACAGAAGTCAGACTTTCAAAACATTGGTTCTGAATTAAAAAAAATCTATTAAGTAGCCATAAATATTCATTTTTTTGCCTTCTTCCTTCCCATCCCTCAGCTTTATGGTGTGTTGAATATTATTTTATACTCAAAACTATTTTCCTTTTTCTTTTTGGTAAGTATTAAATTTGAGGGTTGAAACAAGGGAAAACACCTCATCAAGAAGTAATGGGTTTACCTTGTAGTCGGGGTAAAAAAATTCTCTCAGAATCAGACTTGCAGTCGTCTCCATCCTTCTTAATCGATTTTACACTTCTACTTTACTTGCAGACACAAAAATACTTGATCACAAAACAGAAATGAGAAATCACAATGAGAAACATGCCTTCAAGTTTTTGAGTGAATCAGCATAAAGTTGTTCCGTGGATATTTTAGCCATTTTTAAGAGGCAATGAAATTCAGTGGAAAAAACTCAGTCAAATCACTGTTGTATTCTGCCTGTGGTTCCCACCTGCAAGTTGGGGAGAGCCCCGTTTACCCTTATCTTACCATGTAATTTAAAAATCTGAAATGTATAGGCTAATGTGCACTTATAAATTTAGATGATATTCATGTTTTTCTTTTGCATGTGCTGAAGGTTAGGAGTTCAACTTTATGCACCCATAAAATTGAAGTTTTGTGGTCATGTTCTCTTCACTGTCAGCATTTGGTTAATCTCTCATTCACTGAATATCTGACAAGTATCTATTCCTTCAATAAATACTCATCGAAATGGTCTGCTTTGTGCTCCAAAAGTTTAAATTAGAAATTTATATGCAACTTAATTATAAAATTTAGAAAAGTGCATAAAACTGGACACAGAGCAAACTGTCAGCATAAATACTGAAAGACAAATTTGGAAAAAGTAGTGTAAATGATTGGCAGAAAGGACACAGGAGGATGGGAAAGCTATAGGGAGTCTAAGATTTTCATTGAATTGTTTTGTATTGTTTCCACTGTATTTGCTACAATAAGGGAAAACCAGCACAGGTAACCATTTCAAATAATTTATATTTATATTCAAATTAATAAAAATATTCAATGTAAAATTAATTCAGCCTAAATCGAACTTTCCTATTAATACACATATGTGTAATATATATATTATTTTGGGGTAGGAGTAAAAGGCCTCAGTGCTTAAAGCTCCGGATGGGTGAGTGTGATGGTTAATGAATAGTCCTGTAGATGTGGAAGGGCTCTCATTCCCTCTCTAGTGGCTGGCTAGACTGACACTCTGGGTATGACCAAGGATGTGAGAGAGATAGTTGCTTTGACATCCAGAGCTTCTGGCCAGAGGTTAAACATTCATGTGTTAAGACAGCATAGGAGTGCATGCTTAGGATTTCTATACTTTATCATAGGGAATTCCATTTCTGTGATTGTTTGTCACAGGGTTGCTGCTATTCATGCCTTTCCTAGAATAGGCTCTATGCAAGGCAGCTAAACTCATGTGTTGATCCAGATAAGATTAGTGAACCTATTGACTTTGATATTTCCCACCTATCTGGCCAGCTAATTTTACCAATATGCAAATTAGTCAATGCTCATGTGTTGGTGCAGAGAGGATGTGTGGACAGAAATGGACCTTATGAGTCATAATTCACATAGCCATACACTGTATGAAGGGCACTCTAGGCAGCTGGAAAGGTGAAATCAAATACCTAGAACTGAGATGGATGAGTTCTGTAGACCTGCCTGAAGGAGCAACTATCTTATTGGAATAGAGCAAGAAAAGAAGTTGGTGATGGAATATCTGGATGAATCACTTTGATGTGATCCATTTACTCTGTTGCACCTACACCTTTTGTTCTAATAGCCAGTAAGGGCAATTAATACCCAGAAGAGTGGGGATGCAGAGGGTTAGGTGGGACAGAAGAACCTGAAAGTAGCACACAGTAGGACCACATCTTTGAACTCTCTTATTTCATCATTACAACTCATCTGAAGTTTTTGTTCTGCTCGTTTTTAAGTACATTTCAATTTGATTCTACCATCAGGATAATGTTTCAAATTACTTAGCATCCATAATCATTGGCATCTCAGGAGTATATATTTTTAAAGCTTTGAGGCAAATAGCTTAGCAAGTAAACATGCAGGCTATGATCAGTTGGACTTCCAGTTAAAACCTCAGCATTCCCACTTATTAGTTTTGTGGCATAGAATAAATTATTTAATCTCTCTAAGCCTCAGTTTCCTCATTGGTAAAATGAGGACGATTATGATAGTACCTACCTCATAGGAGTATTGGGAGGATTAAAGGAGAAGAGGCACTTAGAGGACTAAAAATCTATGTTTTGCATGTAGTCAATGCTCAATAACTGTTAATTATTTGTTATTATTATTATCCTAAGGTTTACCATACCCTCTGACTTTGTATTGTAGTTAAAGAATAAAGGCAACTAGAATGTATTATAACTGAAATATCAACCCCACAATAACAAGGCAAAACCCCCACCTTTTCCAAATCACCTACAGAGATAATAATGCCACACACACTCTCAGTGGTGCCACAGGACATTGTGTCAGCTGGTGGGGAAAATGTGGCTTCAGGTCTCTCTCGTTCCTGCTGAGAGATGGACTAAGGAACTCCTCAGGATCTGTAGGGAATTTCTCCATGGAAAAGCATAAATCTCCTATAGCAGAACATCAAGAGCTGGGGTAAAAAGAAAGCTTCAGCTTTTAAGTAAAGCTCAGAGGTTCTTAACAAGCCTGGGTAGAGTGTGTGCCATTAGCCTGAGATTTCAAAATGACCACTGTGGGGTCTTGGATTCCACCCAAATGTGACTAGCTTTTTCAAAGACTGCCCCACACCATGAGGATGAAATGACCACTCACCCACCTTTCCACTTCGGACCCTTCTTATACTTCACATGAGGCCCAAGCCTGGATTAACCCACTTATCTTCAATATAACACCAAAATAACTGTGAAGCCTGTATAAGGAAATTATCACAATGATCGTTTTGAACTGTAGTTGCATATTTACTTGTCAGCATTGCAGGGGGACCAAGTTTTCTGAGGACAGTGATTAGCATCTTCTGTATTTCTGGGTCTCCGGGATATAACACAGTGCTCAGCATGTAGTCATTACTGAAAACACATTCATTAAATGTATAAATGAATGAAATAATGCATTTTAAGTCAACCAGTCTCTAGAGTGGCCCCTGGCATAGATAAGGATGGTGTTAAGTAACTTTAGTGCCCCCAATTTAAGCAGAGAGTGGAATATTTTCGAACAAAAGGTTTTCATTCTTCTTGGATATTTGGGTATATGTCTGACTACCATTGGCAGTGAAGGATAGATTTCAGGGGTCATGAAAGCTTTCTCTCATATGTTTCAGGAACATCCAGAAATCTTAGCCTTGTGGGTGCCTGGAGCATGTACTGAGGCTACCTATTGGGTAATTGATCCCCATGACATACAGACTCTCCTTGCCTGAGGCAGCAGCTTGAGAAGGCCAGAGCAAAACAGGGAAAGGAAATTGATGTTCTCAGGAGTGATGTGGATTTTGAGAAGAGGAGAAGATTCTTTAAGGAGGTCACCTTATGAAGAAGGAATATAAAAAAATATAAATGGGAGAGAAGGAAATAAGATGAATTAGTGTTTTGGTGCAAAGATTTATTTAATGTGTAGAAAATAGAACCATAGAAGGCTGGAGCTGTCTGAAAGCTTTGAGAAGATTTTATTCTGAATTGTTCATTCTACAAAGCAGGGGACCATGGCCAGGGTGTTGAAGCGGCTTGTCCAGAGTGACACAGGGAATTAGTGGTGGAGCCAGGATTGTAAACTAGGGTGCCTGGTTTCTAGCCCCTTCTCTTTCCACTCTCTGAGCTGGCTGCCTAGCCCTTGCGCAGAAGGAGAAACCACTCCTGGGGTTATTTGGAAGAGCATTTGTCATCTGGCTGCCACACTCCTGGGAGAGCCAGACCACTTGAAGGTGGAAAAAGAGGAGGGAAATGCAAAATACTAAGATGGAACTGCAGATTTTATATGGAAAACATGAACCATCTATGGTTTGAAATATTAAAAATAGGTTAAATTCAATTTAAATTCTACTGGACACTGACTTCAAGGCTATAAACAAGACGTCTGGAAAAATTTATACAGCTATCTCCCTTTTTGCTGCATTAAGCAAATTAAAAGGACTGTTCCTATCCTCTAGCAACTTATTTAAAGGTTGAAAACATTAACCTTAATAAAGAAAAGGGTATAAAGCACAGAACAAAGATGACTCTTATTGTCTCTCGTCTTTCCCCCGTGACATAGAACAAACGGCACTGGGCTAGAAATGAAAGAATTGTGTTCTAGTCCTGTTTAAGCCATGACTTTGTCCAGTTCACCAACATCACTCTGGAGTTCAGCTTATTTATCTGTAAAGTGAAGGGATTAGGCTAAATGTCACTAACAGTCTCGTTCAAATTTAATATTCTAAGATATACCTTCTTAGTCTGCCTGAGCTGCTGTAACAAAATATAGATCCTTGACTTCCTATGGCCTGTCCTGGGATTTTTTGACTTAACAATAGTACTGAGGTAATATATATTCAGTAGAAACTGTACTTTGAGTTCTGTTTCTTACTTTTGGTGCAGTATTCAATGAATTACATGATACAGTTAACACTTCATTATAAAATAGGCTTTGCGTAAGATGAGTTTGCCCAATTGCGCTAGCCTAAGCTATGATGTTTGGTAGGCTAGGTGTATTAAATACATTTCAACTTGTGATATTTTCAGCATATGATGGTTTTATTGTGATGTAACCTGTCCAGATAAGCCTATTGTAAGCTGAGAAACATCTGTGTTATAGACTGTGTGGCCTAAACAACAGAAATTTATTTCCCACAGTTCTGGAGGCTTGGAAGTCCAAGATTAAGGTGCCAGTTTTGGTTTCTGGCAAAGGTCCTCTTCCTGGTTTGTAAATGAGTTCCTCTTTTTTTTTTTTTTTTTTCTAACTTTAATTTTAGATTCAGGTTTACATGTGCAGGTTTGTTAAATAGGTAAATTGCATGTCTCAGGGGTTTTGGGGTACAGATTATTTCATGATTCAGGTAATCAGCATAGTATGAGATAGGTAGTTTTTCAATGCTCACCCTCTTCCCACCCTCCACTCACAAGTAGGCCCTCTTGCCTGTTATTCCCTTCTTTGTGGACACAATGTTTAGTTCCCATTTATAAGTGAGAACATAGAGTATTTGGCTTTCTGTTCCTGTGTTAGTTTGCTTAGGATAATAGCTTTCAGCTCCATCCATGTTGCTGCAAAGGACATGATTCTGGATGTATAGTATTCCATGGTGTAGATGTACATTTTCTTTATCATGTCTGTATCCTCACATAGTGGAGAGAGAGATAATCTCTCTGTTGTATCTTCATAAGGGCTCTGATCCCATCAGGAAAGCTCTCCCTTCATGACCTAATTACCTCCTAAAGTTCCCACCTCCAAATACCATCACATCGATGATTGGGGCTTCAACATAGGAATTTGTGGGAGGGGAGGCACAGATATTTAGTCCATAGCACTTTTTGCGTGTTTGGTTTTTGTTGAAATTGAGCACATGTGTTCATTTCTTCACTCCCAATTTGTGTCCATTACAGTGTAAGGAGTTGTGTGTACTGTAGTGAAGAAGAAAGACCTCTGTGACTCCATGGAGCTTACATTCTAGTCAGAGAGACAAACAGTAAACAGGAAACAGTAAGTAGATAACTTCTAGATGTAACTGTATTTATATATCTATTTAAGCCTTATGTATCATAAGTAATTAATATAACTAGTAATAGAAGCTAAGCTGGGTTAGAGAATAAATGTCAGGGGTGGAAATCTATGAATCAGGTTTACAGAAGGCATCAGGCCTCAATACAAACATCTAAGAGGCCATAGGAAGAATATTTCTAGTAGAGAAAAAGGCATGTGCAAAGTCCCTGAGGCCAGAAAGAGCTTACTGTGGTTGAGGACCTGATAGAAAGTGGTTGTGACTGGGAGCCAGCGATCAAAGGAAAAGGAGGCACGGAATGAAAACAAAAGGCAAGTCGTGCAGCTTCTTGCAGGCCATGCTAGTGCAATGGGAAGCCACAGGAGACTGTAAAATGATTTAATTCATGCATAAAAAATTACTTTCAATTCTGTGTAGACAGAATGGATTGGAGGAGCTAAGATGTAGAAGGGAGACTGAAAAGGGGTAGTTGTAGCAATGTAGTTAAGAGAGAAGGTGACTTGGATGAGAACTGCACAGCAAAAATGAAGAGGACGAAATAGATTTATTAACATGTAGTGGGTGGGGGAAAAGAGAAATCAAGGTCAAGGATGATTTGACTCTCAGGGTAGATGGTGGTGCCATTAACTTGGAGGCAGAAGGCTGGAGGAAAAAGAAGATTCAGGTAGAGACAGAAATCAGCAGTTCTGTTTGTCCTTGTCAACTTTGAGCAGCCTCTTACACACGTACATGAACATACCAAGTAGGCAATTGGTTACTTGAGTCTGAAGATCATAACAATGGCCTGGGCTGAAGCAATACACGTTTTCAGAATTGCCAGAACATAGATTAGAATCAAAGACATGAGAGTACTTAGAGAAAGAGTGAAAGGAAGAATGCCGAGAAATTGTGGCATAAGCAGAGAAGTCCACTGCAAAGGCTGAGGGGTGGTGCATGCCGTAGGGGAGGACTAGAAGTCACATAAGCAATAAGAGGTGTGGCAAGAAAGAAGGAGTCAGTGTTGCAGAACTTTCTCCTTAGTTCAGTTAAAACCAAGTTCTTGTCACAGGACCGGGAAAGATTAGGCTCACGGACACATAGAAGGGTGAGGAGTAGAATTTAGTGGGCAAAAAGGAAAAAGGAAAAACAGCTCTCAGCAAAGCAAGGAGTGTTACCAACAGTCTCCTGCCTCACAGATTGGACCCCAGGCTACCACACAGAAACTAGAGGCCAGGCTCCTCCCCACTACGAAACGCACGGACTTGCTGTGGCTCCACCCCCTTCTCCCAGTGCGTGGGTGGGCATGGTCAGAATCAGTCGGGAAAGAGCCGGCTTCTTCTGGACCCGCAGTCTGGTTTTTCAGCCTTCAGGCTGTTTTAGGCTTGAAGGTGGTGTTTCGCTGGGGACCCTTGGCTGTCTCCTGTGTATATCATCAGCTGGATTAAAAACTGTTGGCAAGATGAATAAAATGTAGACCCAAAAGCGTCACTCAATTTGGAAACAGAGATAATTGATGACCTTTATGAGAGTTTTTTTTTTCTTTCATAATAGTGGTGTCATGAAAACTACATTAACATGATTTTAAAAATAATTGAAAAATGAGGATGTGGGATTAACTGGTACAATAGTTTTAAGAAGTTTTGTCGTAAAGATCAACAGAGAAGTAATATAGTAGCTAGACATGCTTGTAGAATCAAAGGAAGATAATTGTTTAAGAAGTTATAAGATACTGGAGCATATAATATAACTGGTTGTCAATCTTCTGCTAAGTAATGAGAGATAAATAATGTAGAACAGGGATTAACAAATTATGGCTTGTGGGTCACATTCAGTCTGCTGACTAGTTTTGTAGACTGTTAATGGCCTGTGGGCTAAGAATAGTTTTTAAATTTGCAAGTGGTTAACAACTTTTTAAAAAAATTTATTGATTTTATATATATATGATTTTAATATATATCTGACTTTTTTTGTTATACTACGTTCAAATTTTGGTGTCCATAAATGAGCTTTATTTGGACACAGTCAGACCTCTTTGTTTACGTATTATTTATAAATGCTTTCCTGCTACAATGACACAGTTCTGAGGTAGCGGCGGAGACTGCATGGCCAGCAAAGTCTGAAATATTTACTATCTGGTCCTTTACAGGAAATATTTATTGACCTCTGATGTGGAAGAAAAAAATTATATTGTGAGACCACCTTGAGAAGGGAATGAGGCAGGGTCCCAAAGGACAGGGGTAGGCAAGAAAGACATCAAACGTGAGTATACAAGATGTACAAGGGGTCTTGAATTTGGCAACTGTGAGACAACATCATTCTTCTTTGATGCCTCTGTTTTCTCAGTGAAAGGGAGGTGATCTGAAATAGGTGTGGAGTAACCGTGAAAGTCTGACCTAAGCCTTCTCGTCCTTAGGAAAGAATCGTCACAGCAACACAGAGATTAAGGTATAAAATTCATGACTTTCAAGTTTTCATAGTGAAGTGGAATCAAATATCTCTAAACTTGAAACAATTATCTGATCTGGAGAAGAAAAGAGAAACCCTGAGAGGAAGCCCATGAGTTGGATGTTGTTGCTCTGAAGGGCTCTGCCTCTGCCCTTCTCCTGGGATTATTTAGAAAGAGGGAGGTGCCAGACCTCCCGAGTGATTTGGGACATCTTCAAATAAGAGAGAAATTACCATGATTTGTCTCTTTGAACCTGAGGAATCAACAGACTTGTAGATATTTTTCCAAGTGATTGTGACACAGAAGGAGTAGAGGAGACGTGGATGCACAGTGGGCAGGGCAGAGAAACCAGGACAGTCCTGCTGAGTTCTCTGTAGATACAGAATACTGTGGAATCTCTGTAGATACAGAGTACTGTGGTGGAAAATCCAGTTGTGCCAAAGGATGTCGTAGTCAGGAAAGCAGCCGGGATGAAAACATGTGCTATGTGTACCGGGACTAGGCAGCAGTGACAACAAGGAGGACAAAGGGCAGTCAAGGAAGTCTAAGGACAACCCCTAATCAAACAGGGCTGTGTAAATCTTAGTGGACGTCAGCAGGGTAGCTGATGACTTAAAATAAAGTGTCTTCCCCTGGATGCTAAGTTACTTCAAGGGTCTCCTGATTCTTAGGAGTCCCACAAAGTTAGGGAGGTGCTGAACCATAAATTGATTGAGTTTACTTGGAATTGACTGAGAAAAACTTTAAGTGAATGAATTTCCCTTGAAATTGCAAAATTCAGTTTCTGCTCTAGGTGCCATAGGAGTTTTGGACAGAAACTAGGAAAAATACTTACATTTTTTGCATACTTGAGTTTGTGGTTTGAAAATTCAAACTCTTACTAAGAGTTTAAAGAGAGAAAGTGGAGAGTTTGAAATAGTCAGTTATTCTCTCGGAAAGGGGAAAAATGTTTTCACCATGTAGATAATTTCTCCTTCCTGATGCACCAAGCTTACTTCCATAATCATAATTTTCATGAATAAGGGTTGAACACAATGCCAACATTTATATGCATATTGCATTTGTGTCTCATATTAATCTATCAGGTATAAGGAATTATGCTCATTTTGTAGATGAAAAAAACAAAGTTCTGGAATATGTTAAGTAATTTGCCAAATGTCACAAGGCAGAATTCACCGTATTCCAAACTGTTTCTTTCTAACCTCTCTTTCCAGCTTTCATCTCACCCAACCAATAACTAATGGTAATTACTTCCATTTAGCAAGACTTCCTTTTGACACAGATCGAGCCAATTGTTACAAATATTTAATTTCCCTTAGTCCTTAAACAAAGTTCATGCTTTTTGGTATGATTTATTTCAAATCACTACTTGGATGATTTGAAATAAATTACCTAACTGAGCCAACTAGTATAAGCACTAGAAGCAAGATTTAAACCTAAGTCTGTCTGTCTCAAAAGCTCATAATCTTAATTATACTAACCCTCTTCTGCTACTGAGAGACCTGAATCTACCACTTCTAGGAAACCTTTCCTAACAAACTGAAGGAGTGATGATTACGACCTTTTATCTTTCTGTTAACTGCAACAACATATGTATTGGTCATTCACAGAATCCATGCCCCCTTCTTCTTGGGTATGGTGGTGTGTAGTAGGAGTGGAAGTGATAGGTGCCATTTCCAGGCCTGGTGCATTGATTCCCTGATGCCTTGCACCATGCCCTTTCTCCTGGATCTGGCTGCATACAGGTGCAGATAGACCTTAGAGAATAGTAGAACAACAGGATGGAAGCATCTGGAGTCCCTGAATAACAGCTTGGAGGAGAAGCATCTCCAGAGAACTGACACCCACCTGCTCAGGACTGTGGGGGAAAAGCTTCTACTGTACTGAACCATGATTCTATTTTGGTATATTTGATATTTGCTACAGCATCTTAGTTTATTCTTAAGAATACAATGGAAAAGGACATTGTAGGAAAAAGGTAACCAATAGAAAGTAGGGGAGATATATTAAAATCATATGAAAAGCATTATTGAGAGATTACTATTAGCACACTGCAATGACATGCATTTTACAGAGAACACTCTGGCTGTAACATGTTTTGGCTGGGAGCAAGCCCAGAACAAAATTGGGAGTAGGAAGAGCAATTAAGAAGCTATAGTAGCAATTCAAGATGAAAATGATGGGGACTGACCTAGAATGGTAGAAGATGAGTGAACAGATTTTAGTGATTTTTAAGTTTGGAAAATCAGTAGAACTTTAAGTGGTTGACTATATGTGACTGAGAAAGGGGAAAGGGGGAGGACTCAAGGATAAGACCTATGTTTCTGGCTGGATGATGGCGATGTCATTTACAGATACACGTACTATAGGAGAAATGGTAGGTGGGTGAGTGGAGTGGTGATGATAAGTTTAGTTTTAATTTTTTTAATTTTAATTTTAATTAATTAATTTATTTTTGAGACAGAGTCTTGCTCTGTCACCAGGCTGGAGTGCAGTGGTATAGTCTCAGCTCACTGCAAGCTCTGCCTCCCAGGTTCAAGCGATTCTCCTGCCTCAGCCTCCCGAGTAGCTGGGACTGCAGGCACGTGCCACCATGCCTGGCTAATTTTTGTACTCTTTTTAGTAGAGATGGGGTTTCACCATATTGGCCAGGATGGTCTCAATCTCTTGACCTCATGATCCGCCTGCCTTGGTCTCCCAAAGTGCTGGGATTACAGGTGTGAGTCACCGCACCTGGTCAGTGAATTTGTTTTTTAACATGTTGCCAAGAGGAATTGGAAGGTTGACTAAACAGATTTGGAGCTTAGGAGAGAGAAACAAGCTGGAAGTCTAGCTTTAGAATCAATGAGTGTCTATTTGGTAATACCAAGAAAGTAGATGAGATTTTTTTTGGTATTACATGTAATAAATGAGGTGTTGTAATTGCTCCTCACAACCCCCACTCTTGCTGTGGACTCACCAGGACATAGAATGAAGACATCTCCACTATCCCCACTTCTTCCAAGAAAATCCAGCAGGTCTGAATTCTCCTTATCTAGAAGGGCCAGTGAACTGTGCGTGTGTGCATGCGTATGTGTGTGTGTGTGTGTGTGCGCGCGCGCGCATGCATATGTGTGTGTGTCTGTACACACATGCACGCAAGCCTAGGCTTTTGTGTGTACAAGGCTGTCAGTATGATGAGGCTCCATTGTCAGAGACAAAATGAAGAGGCAGGCTGTGGTTTCACTGGATTGAAACAGAGCCCAGTCTAAACCAGAGAGATAATGTTGCCAGACTGCAAATGTGAACAAAGTGGAATGAATTGGATAATTCCTGCTCATAATAAAACTACGAAGGTAGAAAGATCTTTGGTGGAGGGGACTTATGCTGGTACCAGGAGAGACTTGGCACTAAGCTCCAGGACTTTAGGAGCCTAGGTAAAGATCTCTGTATCTGAAGGTGACGTGGAGAACATGAGGCTGCTAGCAAAAGCTGCGCATATTTGAGTGAATAACAGTCTTAGGAAACAAACAATCACAATGGCTACCACTTTGTTACTGAAGATGAGAGGCGTCTGTCACAGTCTTCCTTGACTATGTAAGTCTGGGTTCTGGCACCCACAAAGAGTACGGTAGAGAACATCCAGAATTGACCCTAAAGCTTTTGCTTCTCTTAGTAAGTGGATACTTAAACCAGGTTTAATTTACTTTAGTGGGAGTAGCGGATACAGGGACATTTCTTTCACCTATATTATTAATAGAACATCTGTGACTACGGATCAGTAATCTAGGGATGAAGAGGTTTAATAGCCCTTTTTCTAAAATCACATAAGCCATTCTTCTGCCTTCTAAATCCAGGGTTTTAATTTTAATTTTAATTTTTATTTTCACTAAGATGGGTTGAAAGAAAATTCAGAGCTTCTAATACCTGGTACCCTCATCCTTGCTCTACACTGCTTTCTTACAAAGGCAAGTTACCTTTGAATCTAACAGGTGTGGTCACTTGAGGGTGAGGAGAGTTATGTGCACAGATGACACCTCCGTGACCAGAAGACATTCTCATAAGGATTCGTATTGAATGAACTAGGATTCTAATCTGCAGTGTTATATTTCTGATGCACAATACTGATGTTTGCCAAAATTAGCTTCCCCTCATTCTTGTTACCTCTAATGGCGAGGTTATTTCAGCTCAACATATAGTATCTATATGGACCTGAATGATTCATGAGGCTGCTCCATCAGAGCTGAGCATGGTTCCCTGGGTTTTAGTGATGCTCTCATCTGCCAGAGACTGACTGGAATATGCAGTCACTCATGGTGAAAGGGAAACATGTTTCTCATTCAGCAAGTATGTGGTTCCATCCACAGAGTTTACAGCACGGTTGTATTTGAAGTTCAGTCCTAGAACTTTGTGGCAGTAAAAATGATGGTGATTTATAAGAAAATGTCACTCGGCCATCTCCACTATAAAAGCCTTTTATAACTCTCATCGAATATAAATCAGGGTGTATGCAGCCAACAAAATGATGGTTTTGGCATAACGTTTTCAAGACAAAAAGAAATGGCCTAGAATTGTCTTGGCTTTTTACTGAGGACAAATATTACAGGAATTTATTGCTGGTCCAAGATCAATATTCTTGTCTTTAAAAATAGATATGAGTAAATTTATGTCTTGGTGAAATTCCAATTACATAAATTAATTAAAATAGTCACCACAGAGTTCACCCACAAATACCAAGAATGCCATACCTTTTTTTTGTTTTTTTAGGTTTTTGCTTTTGTTAAACTATATTCTAAGATACATAACTCAAGCTTAAAGCTATATTTCATTCTAATGGGGGAGGAAAAGGATGGGCCTCGCAAGGGATTGATTCAAACTTGCTAAATTTCATGTTGGAAATGCCAAAGAAGCTTCATATTGTACTTCTCTCAAATGTCAGCAAGATGTGAAAAATGGTGATCAAACAAAACCTGCGTTTGAAGTGATAGCCCCCATTTTCTCATGTATTTTTGCATCACAGAATACTCAAGGTAGAGATCAGCATAAAGAAGTGAGGGCCAGGTGCAGCAGCTCACTTCTGTAATCCCAGCACTTTGGGAGGCTGAGGCAGGTGGATCACCTGAGGTCAGGAGTTCAAGACCAGCCAGGCCAACATGGCAAAGCCCGGTCTCTACTAAAAATACAAAAATTAGCCAGCCATGGTGGCAGGCGCCTGTGATCCCAGATACTTTTGAGTCTGAGGCAGGAGAATCACTGGAATCTGGGAGGCAGAAGTTGCGGTGAGCGGAGATCATGCCACTGCATTCCAGCTTGGGAGACAGAGTGCGACTCCATCTTGAAAAAAAAAACAAAAAACAAAAAACTGAGGATTGAGAGAATCCATGATCATGTGAGAGTCTGGAAAGAACATCCAGTTCTGTGGCAGCGAAGGAGAGGAGGTAAAAGATCCTTATGTGACTGTCTCAGGGGTGGAAGGGCAGTCAATATAAGAACTTTTAGAACTGTTGAAGGAATCAGAAATGTTCATCCTAGACAAGGGAAATCCCCAGAGACCATGGTACCTGTTGTGTAGAAAAGGAAATATACCTGTTGTGTGAGGTCTCAATGGTTTGATGTAGTATTAATAGAAAGATCTCACATCCATTTATTCCACAAAATGTGTATTAAGCGTTATATGCCAGGCAGAGTTTTAGGCACTGAAAATGGGGGGGGGGGGGGGAGTTTGATTTAATATAAAGCACAGCATTCTTCCCATTTCTTTTTTTATTTTTAAATTTGATACAGGACTTCACTCTGTCGCCCAGGCTGGAGTGCAGTGGTGCAATCTTGGCTCACTGCAACCTCTGCCTCCCAGGTTCCAGCCATTCTCCCACTTCAGCCTCCCCAGTAGCTGGGACTACAGATGCGTGCCACTACACCATACAAATTTTTGTATTTTTTGGTAGAGAAGGGGTTTCACCTCATTGGCCAGGCTGGGCTCGAACTTCTGACCTCAAGTGATCCGCCTGCCTTGGCCTCCCAAAGTGCTGGGATTACAGGCATGAGCCACAGTGCCCAGTCTAGTCTTCCCTTTTCTTAATCAACATTATTGATTCTAGATAGTATTCTAAAAAACTAATTTCACATATGGTTCAGCTGCTCCTTTCATTGGCCAGTGTTTCCTCTTAGCGTTTGCTCATATAGACAGAAAATCTCTATCATAGTTACAAGGATCAGATATAATTTTATTCTACTTTTAAAATTTAAAAATAGGCCAATCGCTTCCTAAGAGTATGAGGTATGAGCTTTTTGGTGATGCACCGGGCTGACCTACAAACCAGTGAGTTTTCTATCCTAGGGTCTCTTAAGAAGAACACAGGTGATTACTTGGAAGTTATTCAAATATTTATAGCAAGGCTGTAGGGATTGTTTTGAGAAGGCACTAAAAGAAAGATAATGTTGTGAAAAGAGGCCTAGTGACTCAGAGGTCTGGTGTTAGTGTATATAAAGGGGTTTAATATTGAAGCAGTATTTGAAGCTCATATTCCTCTCTTCTACAACTGTCTGATACTTTCTCCTAGTTGATGTTTTAATGATTTTTGAATAATTGTTTTCTTTTTTTTCTAGTTATCTTCTTAACAATATTATGGCTTTTTTTTCCCTAACAACTCTATGATAAGAAAGAACTCTTCTCATGTAGAAAATTCAGTGCACTGTGGATGTCCCAAATATATTATCATCTTTATGGGATTAGGATAAGGATCTCCAAGGAAGAGACAATGTTCCTAGATAAGATGGTGCTGGGACCCTATTCCTCTGCCCTATTGTTAAGAATCATGGAAAAGAAGAGGGAAAATGGAGGATAGAGTCAGTGATATATAGAGTATCAGTAAGATACATGAAATCTTTGTAGAAATTCCTCTGAGTCGAGCTTGAGGCCTGTGAACTGTATGACAGTAAAATTATACTAGCTACGTAATATTTGACTCTTTTCTAAATTATCCCAGGATTATGAAGTATTACAACAAAGATTCTGATATCAATGATATTATCACATGAGACATATTATCAAATAAATTATGTTTAAATTTTCCGATGTGTAAAAAAGCATATAAGAAAATAATAGGGTTAAAATATTGGAAAGAAATCAGAATCACAGGAGTTTTTTCTCCTTACATTTAAAAAAATTTGAAAAACCAACAGAAAGTATTCATTTAGATACATACATGCTCTAATTTGCCAAATGTAATGGTAAAGAAAGAAATAGAAGGTTTTGATGAGGCTCAATTATTAACTTCTGGCAATGTCCAATTGCCGGAAATAGTATGGTAAAAGAAGATTAGTGGACGACATCTTGAGATTTTGTATTAACAAATGCCCCTTCCTTTATCCTCCCACACACTCACAGTAATTTGGAAAGAAATAAACTAAGGAGGAAAGTAAACGGAGAAAACAAATAAGAAGAGAATTTTCTATGAACTATCACATGAACTCAGAACCTTAGATGAGGCCGAAAACCAGCCTTGGCTCACAGTATTCTAAAACCCTAGGCTAAAGAAAGGAAGTGAACCCAGAAGGAGTGCACAGATTAGGTGATCTTGGGTTCCTGGACATTTGGAAGAAATCTATGAAGAAAAATAAGCACTTGGGCTCTTCCACAAAGGCTGAACACGGGCCCAGCAGAAGAAATCTACCTGCATCCAGACCCTGAAGCTATAGAAAACTAGACAGAAGAGTAGGCATCCTACTCCTTGGGTGCAGCTAAGAAATGAAAACAAACAGGTCTTAAATAAGAAGAGACAGCTGACTAAAAGTCATTTACTTTCAATAGAAGTTCTGGATAGAGTGTCATCTGCACATATTACAAAGGAGAAATATTTTTAAAGAAATACTTGGCAATAATGCAAATATACTACTAGAAAGAAATGGAGGACAGAAGGAAAGAAAGAGGGAAGGAAGGAAGGAAGGAAAAAAGGAAAAAGGAAGGAAGGAAAGAGGGAAGGAAGAAGGAAGGGAGATAATGGAGCTAGAGAAAGGAAAAGAGGGAGAGAGGAGAAAAGTGAGAGAGAAGAAAAGAATAAAAAGAAAAGAAAAAAGAAGAGAAAAGAGAATGCAGGCAGGAAGGATACAAAACATACACAAAGAAACCAGTTTGGAAGAAAGAAATAAATGAAAAGAAGAAAATTCTCTGTGACAAGTTAATAAAAATATAAATTTCCCAAACCTTGAAATCAAAGATGGAATGTTGAAAGAGTAAATGTTTGCAGAACTGAAAACCAGGATGGTGAATTATGTGCAAGTCACTTAGCTGTGTATGCTTAAACAGAAATATAAAACTTCTGCTTTACATTCCTATAATAAAAATGGAAAAATATATTTCCCTACTCATTGATAACTTGAAAGAATTAAAATAGAGTATATCTGGAAAGTCACTAGCAGAGTGGCTAGAACGTAGTAAGTGCTCAATAAAAGCAGGATTATTGGCTGTGTGGTATGTATAGCTAGCAGAAGAGAAATGAAAATCTTAATCATGATCACTTTAGAGTTCATGCTTTTGTGATTACATCAGTTATGAAAACATATTAATAAAAAGTACAGAATGTATAATTATCAAATGTTCTGCCATTCCAATGTGGCAAGGGGTAGATGTGAATACATTAGTTATCACAGCCAAGGATCCAAAACAGTAGACTAGAAAATCTAATTAAAAGAGGATAAATGTGGTGTACTAAACTTTGGTTTTAAAAGATCAAACAAGAATTTAAAAACCGAGTGACAGAATTTCTCAAAAGTTTAATAACAGGCAGTGGCAACCTCAGTATGATTTAAGTGTAATACAATGTCATAAAAATCTAAAACCATCTTGGTTTGCTTTATTGAAGGACCCATTTGCAGAAGAGGGATATAAAAATACAATTGAAATTTGCAGAGCTAAGATCACATCTGGAACATAGGATTTCCTTCGGCACACCACACATTTATAGGAGTATTGACAAATGGCATGTACCCAGGTATTTCCTGGTATGGTAAAGCATATGGAAATGACTCAAAGCACTGAGTGCATTTAGCATGAATTAAGTAGTGACATTGGAGTTGTCATCAAATAATTGAAGAAAAGACAGATGGAAGAAGAATAATACGTATGCTGTTCCAAATGCCTGAACTTATGTAGGACCAGTAATATAATTTAGGCTCAATATAAGGAAGCTTTTTATATAAAGTTTCATATTATGCAAAGATAGAATTTCCTTTTGAGATGTCATTGGATGTGCTCAAGAAGACGAATTACAGTCTCACTGAGTCTATTGTAGAAAGGATTATTGCAATCTTTGGAAGGTCAAACTAGATGATTTCTGAGTTTCTTTCAATGCTATTATTATTGCTATAATAAGAGTTCTGTATGTGAGTTTTGTGGCCAGTAATCCTGAGCGTTTAAAGGTCTGTGTCTATTCGGAGGAGAAGGACATGATATGGATAACCCTTTGCAAAGGGGGTATAACTTACACAATGGCAGTACTATTGTTGGTAGAGATCACATTTGACTGAATGCCAAATTCCCTAGACTGCTGATCTGCAGGTTTTTACCTGAAGAAATCATCTTAATTTGCTTATGGATTTTTGGGAGTGAAAGTGTACAGGCAGATGGTGACATCAACAAAAATAGTGGGTATGTGGGAAAGGAATTTTGCTACTATTTTTCAATCATAACCATGGTGAGATGTTATTGAAAGGGAATAATGTCAATTATTTTTAGACATTTTGTCTACTAACCCATATCTGGTGGGAACAGGAGGATGTTACCAAGACAATAGGACCTCGTTGATCAAGTATAAGTCAAGTGTATGATTTCCTTGACATTTACATGAATTAATGCATTCCTTCTTCCACATCTATGGGGTGCACACTGCCCCCCCCCACAGTCACATGGGCATCTCTGCTTCTAATTTCCTGTGCCTTTTGAGCCCTAAGTCTCCTTTCACCACCCTTTTCTGATGCAGATATACAATAAACTTCCCTTTTTTTAGATGTCGCTCATACAAGAATTTGGGATGAAGTCAGTCGTACTGAAAGTTTAGTAGATAAAAGATGCTTTCATAGAGATATATAGCAATAAACTTAAATATTAAAACAAGCAATTTCTTGTTATGGTAAGTCTTCTGGCCAATTTGACACTGAGATTTCTCCTAGACAGCATTTCTTAACAGGTTGCAGACCACTACAATGTTTTCCAGCTCCCTCCTTTTTTATGTTTCTCTCCTCCTATTTTCTTTATTCCAAATCCAAATATCTGTGTTCTTCTTAAGCAAAGCAGTCAAGTATCTCCTCTCACTCAAACCATTATGTTTTCACATTTCCTAGCTAAAGTAACCAAAGCACCTTTCAAAACAAAGTTCTTACCTTATGTGAAATTAAGGTGCCAACCGCTAAAATGTTTTTCTACAAATTCTTGTTTTTGATTATCTGAATGAGGAACCTCTAATAGCTATATCATTGAATCTGGACTATCGATTATTGACGATAGCAGAGTTAGGTGGAAGAAATGTGAGATTTGGAGTAAAAGGTTTAGGTTTTATATACCTGCTTTGCCATTTAAATGCTATATGGCTTTGGAGAACTGACACAGCCTCTCTCAGCCTATTTTTGCCATCATAAAGTTGGGATGACTTCCACTTTAGAGAATAATTATAGGATTATCTGAGAATGTGTAGACAAATCACTCAACTAAGTAGTTGGCATGTACTAACCCTCAACAAATGTTCATGAATTCTTGGAATTCATTCCTCTTCTTCCTAGCTTCTCCCACCCCCACCAATATCTTATAATCATACTCTGATTTATAGCTTGAAATATTGGGAAATGCTATCAAACATGTAGATATGGATAAAAAATACTTTTACAAATTTTAGCCCTTTCCTTATATATTTCATAACCAAACTCCTGCATTACTATGCACCCAAACAATGGAGTTAAGAAACTAGCTTCTAAACATACTGAAAGCAGAATAATCATGGGCAGAAAATTGACTTGGGAGGACCCTGGAAGCTTTTAAATGCTGGGACTATGTGGAGATATTTCATACACTGTTATTAGTATGTTTTCCTCATTTGTGGCAAGTGATGCAGGGGTATTTTTGTTTGTTTGTTTTTTTCATTTCTTTTGAGCAGAGCATATGCTCAGAGAATGATGCCAAGCAGGGTGAAAAGTTGGAAACTAAGCAGGGCTCAGGCATCATCTTCTGTAGTTTTTGGAAATTATAATGACAATCTGATAATGGAAAAAAAGTGCTGTTTACAGCTTAAGCTAAAAAATTATGTGTGTCTTCCCTTTGGCAATTTTTATTTTTAACAGATCTTTTCTGTTCTCCTCCTTATAGAGTGCCTGGACATCAACATCAGATCAATTTGGAATTTCGTGCAAATAAAACACACCAACTTAATGGGATGTGAAAGAGTTGGCTTCAGAATAAATCTTTGTTGAAAGACACTGGAATTACATTTGAAATGGAAGTGAAACAAAGTTGAATTTTATGGCACTGGCTTACAGGCTCTGTCTTGCGCTGTTTATAGATTGACCCAAATGAAGTGAAGAAGACCAGAATCAGGACCCATCCTGGCATATACCTTTCAGCTGATAACATGGGTTGGTTCCTCTTTTTAATATATGTATTTTCATGTTTATTTCTTTATTTTTATTAACTTTTCCAATAAGATTTCTCCCCCAAAATACTAATGCCAATTAACATTTAAATATAGAACTACAAGTTTAAATATAGAACTGTGTTGGGCTAGACACAATGTGATTTCCTAATTATTACCAACCTGTTTCATTTAATTTGTAGAATCGCTTGCAGTTTTTAAATAACTCTCTACAATCTCATTTCTTCCTGTTATCGATCCAGTACTGATAAAATAGTATCCCTGAACTATAGTTGAAAACATTGTAATTCAGAGAAGTGAGGAGACTAATCCAATGCCTATATTTGAAATCAACATAGCTGATTTCAGGGTTTGCTAGATCTTATTTCCTGGCTGAATTGGTGTAGGTGGTAGTAAATAGCATATGTTGTTTCGGTACTGCAGATTTTAATCTATGATGATCCACATTCTGTTACAGAGACACCATGCATTACTATGGTCTCCAGGCTGTTGGCGATCATAACACTAGGGGGCACCATTTTGACTTCCTTCTTACCTTAGCCTTTAGTGCCTTCATATTTTCATGTTGAAGGTTGATGGTGAAATCATGGGGAATTTTATTTCATCTTGCTCAGACAAGATTTTTGCAAGAGGCTTTACTTATGAAAGGGAGATGGTGCTTCTTTCCACTAGTGGAGATGTGTAGAAAATTAATTCCTACAGAGTTCTAATTCTTATGACTATATAGTATCAAGAAATGAGTACGGTAGAGTAGGACACATTTTTAGGGACTGTCATGCTCATTTAACTCTTAAACAGTGGGATTCCTTTCTCTTTTTCTCATCACTGTTACAGAGATATGGACAGAAGGCCCCTTGTGTGACTTTGGAAGGAGATTTTGAGGGTAAGAGAAGGATTTGTCATCAAAGATTGCTACTCTGGTATTGTGGCTTAGTTGCAGCAACTATGCAGAACCGAACCCTTAGCATCCAGCTCTCAAAGAGATGTTGCGTTTTGGGATGTTTGTATATGCAGAGGTTACAAACTACTTGAGGTATGATTGATTTTTGCTGCATAACAATTAATCAATTATTTTAATACTCATGGGTCTGCAGGTTTTCTGATTAAGAGGAGAAGCTCTACGGTAAGCCAGAGAAGAAAAGCAAGAATCTAAGAACAAGGTGCTACTTGGTGTCTGCCATCTGAGCCTATGTAATTTGGAGTTCCTAGCAGAGTATGTAATGCATTCAGAGAGAGGTATTTGTCTTTTCAAAATAGGATCCTGGACCTAATGGGCACTGCTTGAATTCAATACCAGAATACGATTCTAAATATCAATAAAGTTTAAGATCATATACATTGCAATACTTCACAAGGTTTCTGGGTAGAGATTTTATGAAGAGATGACATAATTATTTTTTGAGTGTTCCTGACCCAATACTCAATAAAGATAGCAGTATACTGTTTACACGCAGGTGCATAACAAATTATGAAGGACACATAGTAAGTAATAACCTCAGTGTCACATTCCTCTCACAGTCTGATGACTATAGTTAATAACTGTTTTTTTTTTACCTTGAAATTTGATGAGAGCAGGTTTTAATTGTTCTCACTACACACACATGCACACATGCATGCACACACACAAATAACTGTGAGTGATGCTGAATGTGTTAACTAATTGGATTGTGGTCATCACTATACAGTGTATACTTACATCAAATCATCATGTTGTATACCTCGAACATACACATGTTTATTTGTCAATGATCTCATTAAAGCTGGAAAAAATGTATTTCTGATAGGTCAAGGAGAAAAAAGGCAATACCTAAGAAAAAAGAAGCAGAAGCAGAAAGATGCAAGTAGATTGATCACCTCCTGAGGTTATCAATGACTGTACATTGATGTCCGATTTTGATGTTTATGATTCTACCAAGTGAATGTGTTCTGCATTCTTAGACTTTCACATCGAGGCTTCTCTGGGGATTGGAGGGAGCTCCATAAAGATAAACTGTGTAACTACATTCAACATCCCCAGAAGCAGCATCCTACTGCTTAATAACCTCATTTCCAATAGTGTGTTGTCTCCAAGTGCATGAGCACATGCACAAACATATAACACACTTGATGGAACCACATAATCTCCATGTTGCAAGGGACTCTAAAGAGACTTGTAGTCCAGAAAGACTTACCCAGTGATAAATATTCGTCACATCATCTCTAACTCTTCATAATATTGGATTCTACTAGAAAAATACACAGGAAGAAAAATCTAACTATATTTTGTGGTTGCCAATTTCATTTATGCCTATCCCAATTGTTAAGAAATTTTTGTTTTCATCGTATGGAGCAGGATTTCATCTCCCCACAGACACCTCTCTGGGGTCCTAATTAAACTTTCTTGGATTAAAATCAGCCATAAAAATCTCAGCTTTTACAGTTATCGCCACACTGCATTGTGGCTTCTGGTGACAAAACATTTGTTCAGGGTCTGCATGCTTTTAACTTACCTGTCTATCCTTTTAGTTCTCTCCTTAACTAAACTGGAAACAGCAATAGGCCTCCAGGGTAGAATATGAAGCCCTAAGCAATTAACAGATGTGGAGGGTTATAGGAACACTGAGAATTGCTATGATTGGTGTTTGGGGAGTCACAGCCAGGGCTTGTAGCCCAGAGACAGATGATTTTGATTTCCCACCTCTCTTTGATGTCCTTGTTGACAGATGATGTGAAACTAGCTCCCCTGAGTGTAGTTTGTCTGAATTTACTGGATTTGCAGGTGTTTGGCTTCATCCCACTAATGGATAATGATACAAATGGTCTCTCAAGGCCGACTCAGTGCAGAAAGAGCTCATGTATCATAGAAAACCAGAATATTAGAGTGAGAAGTAACTTTAAAGATGATCTAGTCTTACCCTGATTTTGTTATTTTATTTTATTTTAAATTTTTTCTTTCTTTTAGACTTCAAATATACAGTGTCCTGTTAATTATATTTCCTAGTGGTTCAATGATACTTCGTCTTGATGTCCTCTTGAGTATTTTCCCCTTTATCACCCATCTCTCTCCATTCTCCCTTTCCCATGATTGGGTACTCACTCTATGTCTTTAGAGATGTATGATTCTTTGAAAAATTATGTTATTATTTTATGCTTACATGTGTTTTTAATTTGCATAAGTACAAGGTACTTTGTATCTCATTATTCGTAGTTCTTTTCCCATCAACATTATGTTTTGTGTGTTGCTTCTGACAGCTGCTTAGTAAACCACTGAACACACTCCCCGTTTTCTGCCTACCCATCCATTTATAGATGCATACCTAGATTGTCATAAACTCCCCACTTCCATACATAATGCCCAGATGAACATTGTTAGCTATGCATCCTTATAGATCTATGAACAGTTGTTTCTGGGATACGTATTAAAGGGGGGGTTTCTAGGATTTACTAATGTTTGATTTTATTAAATACCTTAAAGTGCCCTCTGGAATGACTGCAAGTCTATACTTCTAACTGCAGGTGCGTTACCTTTTCCACATATTCATGCCAAATGTAGCATTACTCTCTTCCTAATTTTTGCCAACATAATGGATATAAAGTGTATAAAGTGTTGTAGTTTAATGTTATTATGAGTTTTTTTTATTACTTGTATTTTAGGCATCTCATATGCTTGTTGGTGGTTTAGGTTTCATTGTCTGTGAATTGCGTATTTATTTCCTTTCCCCATTTTTTCAACTTAGCTTATGAGCTTTTAAAGTACATTTGCAAGAATTCTTTGAATATTTTTGACACTAACACTATGGTTTTTCTCTCAAACATATTTATCACACTCAGGAAATTGGACATTGGTGTTATGTTGTTACATGCATTTCATAGTCATGTTTCTTATAACAATAAGAATAACAAATAATAAAAATAGTGTCCTTAATATTGTTTTTCTTAAACCCACTATCCAACTAAAGATCATACGTTGCAGTTATCCTCATATCTCTCTCCTTTCCTTTAAAGATTGTCCCTAAGCATTTAAAAAAAATTTGTGGGTACATAGAAGGTGTGTATATTTATGGGGTACATTAGTTCTTCTTTAAATGTTTGGTAAAATTTAGTAGTGAAGCTATCAGGTCCTGGGCTTTTCTGTGCTGAAAGACTATCACTGCATCTATGTCATTACTTGTTATTAGTCTGTTTGGGTTTTGGATTTCTTCGTGGTTCAATCTTGGTAATTTGTATATGTCTAGGAATTTATCCATTGCTTATAGGTTTTCCAATGTATTGGCATATAATTTCTCATAGTAGCCTTTAATGATCCTTTGAATTCTTGTGGTATTGGTTGTAATGTCTCCTTTTTCATCTCTGATTGTATTTATTTGAGTCTTATCTCTTTTTCTTAGTGGTGCTAAAGTTTTGTCGATTTTAACTTTTCAGATAAACAACTTCTTCTTTCATTGATCATTTATATTTTCTTTTCCTCTCAATTTCATTTATTTCTTATCTTTATTGTTGCTTTTCTAGTACTAATTTTGGATTTGATTTGTTCTTGCCTTTTTAGTTCTTCAAGATGCATCATTAGGTTGTTTATTTGAAGTTTTTATACTTTTTTGATGTAGGTATTTATTGCCACAAACATTTCTCTTAGTTTCTGCCCTAATTTCTACATTGACCTACTGATCATTCAGGAGCATATTGTCTAATTTCCATGTGTTTGTATAGTTTCCAAAATTCTTCTTGTTAAGGATTTCTAGTTTTATTCCATTGTGGTCAGAGAAGATACTTGATATAATTTCAATTTTTTGAATATTTTAAGACTTGTTTTGTGACCTAACGTATGGTCTATCATTGAGAATGATCCATGTGCTGAGAAGAATGTGTATTTTGCAGCTGTTGAATGAAATGTTCTGTAAATATCTGTTAGGTCCATTTGGTCTACGGTGCAGATTAAATCCAATATTTATTTGTTGATTTTCTTTGTGGATGATCTGTCAGTGCTGAAAGTGGGATGTTGAAGTCTCCAGCTATTTTTGTGTTGGGGTCTATCTCTCTCTTTAGCTATAATAATATTTGCTTTATGTATCTAGGTGCTCCAATGTTAGGTGCATATGTATGTGCAGTTGTTATATCCTTTTGCTGAATTGACCCATTTATAATTATATAATGACCTTTTTTTCTCTTTTTATAGTTTTTGTCTTGAAATGTATTTTGTCTATTATATGTATAGCTATTCTTGCTCTGTTCTGGTTTCCATGTGCATGGAATATCTTTTTACATCCCTTTATTTTCGGTCCATACGTGTCTTAATAGATGAAGTGTGTTTCTTGTAGGCAATAGATTATTGGATCTTAGTTTTTATTGTTGTGGTTGTTTTAAAATCCATTCAGCCACTCCATGTTTTTTTGATTGGATATATTAGTCCATTTACATTCAATTATTATTAATAAGTAAAGAATTACTCCTGCCATTTAGTTGTTTTCTCATTATTTTATAGTCTTTTCTTTCTTCTTGGTTTCCTTCCTGTCTTCCTTTTAGTGAAGGTGATTTTCTCAAGTGGTATGTTTTAATTTCTTGCTTTTTATGGTTTGTGTATCTGTTGTATGTTTTTTGATTTGAAGTTATCATGAGGCTTGATATTATTCTTATATTATTCTCATAACCCAGTTATTGTTATAAGATATATGTAATATATTTTTGATAAGTTCATTTTTTAGTCTTTCTACTCAAAATATGAGTAGTTTATACAACACAATTACAGTGTTGTAATAGTGTGTGTACTTACTATTACCAGTGAGTTTTGTACCTTCAGATGATTTCTTATTGTTTATGAATGTTCTTTTATTTCAGACTGAATATACTGAACTCTCTTCAGTATTTCTTGTAGGAAAGGTCTGGTGTTGATTAAATCCTTCAGCTTTCGTTTGCCTGGGAAAGTCTCTATTTCTTCTTCATGTTGGAATGATGTTGTAGATGAATATACTATTCTAGGATAAAAGTTGTTTTCCTTCAGCACTTTAAATATGTCATGCCACTCTGGCCAGTAAAGTTTCTGATGAGAAATCTGCTCCCAGACATATTGGAGGTCCTTTGTAAGTTATTTATTTCTTTTCTCTTGCTGCTTTTAGGATCCTTTCTGTATCCCTGATCTTTGGGAGTCTGATTGTTAAATATCTTGAGGTAGTCTTTTTTTTTTCCCCCAAGATGGAATCTTGCTCTGTCACCCAGAGCTGAAGTGCTATGGTGTGATCTCGCCTGGCTGCAACCTCTGCCTCCCGGGTTCAAGCACTTCTCCTGCCTCAGCCTCCCAAGTAGCTGGGATTACAGGTGCATGCCACCACGGCTGGCTAATTTGTGTATTTTTAGTAGAGATAGGGTTTCACTATGTTGGCCAGGCTGGTCTCCAACTCCTGACCTTGTGATCCACTCACCTTGGCATCCCGAAGTGCTGGGATTACAGGTGTGAGCCACTGCGCCCAGCCTTGAGGTAGTCTTATTTGTATTAAATCTGCTTGGTGTTCTATAACCTTTTTGTATATAATATTGATATCTTTCTCTAGGTTTGTTTGGGAAATTCTCTCTTATTATCCCTTTGAATAAACTTTCTACCCCAATATCTCTTTCTACCTCCTCTTTAAGGCCAATAATACTTAGATTTTCCCTTTTGAGGCTATTTTCAAGATCTTGTAGGTGTGCTTCATTCTTTTTTATTATTTTTTCTTTTGTCTCATTTGACCATGTATTTTCAAATAGCCTGTCTTTAAGCTCACTAATTCTTTCTTCTGCTTGATCAACTTTATTATTAAGAGACTCTGATGTATTCTTCAGTATGTCAGTTGAGTTTTTCAGCTCCAGAATTTCTGCCTCATTCTTTTCAATTATTTCAACCTCTTTGTTAAATTTATCTGAGAGATTTCTGAATTCCTCTTCTGTGTTATCTTGGATTTTGTTGAGCTTCCTTAAAACACCTATTTTGAATTCTATGTCTGTTACATATCTCTATCCAGAACTGGTCCATTGTGACTTATTTGGTTCGTTTGGTAAGATCATGTTTTCCTGGGTACTCTTGATGCTTGTGGATGTTCACTGGTGTCTGAGTATGGAAGAGTTAGGTATCTATTGCAGTCTTCGCAGTCTGGGCTTGTTTGTATCTATCCTTCTTGGGAAGGCTTCCATATATTCAAAGAAACTTGGGGGTGTGATGTAAATCTTTGGACACAGCAGCTATAAGGGGGTACCCAAGATCAGTAACACTGTGGCTCTTGCAGACTCATAGAGGGACCACCTTGGTGGTCTTGGGTAAGATCCAGAAGAATTTCCTGGATTACCAGGCAGAGACTATTGTCCCTTTCACTTACTTTCCCCCAGAGAAACAGAGTCTCCCTCTATATGCTGACCTGCCTGGAGTTGGGGAAAGTGTGACACAAGCACCTCTGTGACCACGAACTGCTAGGACTGTGCTGGGTCAGACCCAAAGCCAGTACAGCACTGGGTCTTGCCGAAGGCCCACAGTGACCACTATCTGGCTACTATCTATTTTGAATCAAGGCTCAAGGGCTCTACAATCATCCCATGGCAAATCCAGCCAGGCTTTTATCCTTCTCATAAGGGCAGTGAGTTCATTCCAGCTGTGGGTGGGTCTGGGGATGCTGTCTGGAAGCCAGGGCTCTGGCACCCAGATAGTGTGTGCAGGTAGATGCCAGTGGTAGTGTTGATGCAGGTCAAGTTGGCCCATCTTCAGTTCCCTGGAAGAAATGCACAGATGCTAGTGATGATTGACTGGGTGGGGTGCTCCCTAACCCCCTGGAAGGCATACTCAGGCACTGGGTGTGGGGAGGTAGTACCAGGCTAGGTGGACCTCATTCCACCTCCCAACTCCCAGTGGTGCATATAAGTATAGGTTGTAGTAGGCAGGGTGGGGGTGATCTACAGTGGGGGTTGTGGGGAAAGCCTACTGAGGCTTTTGTACAGTGGCCCTACCGCTGGTGGTGGGAAAAGTTGCTGTCAGTGGGAGCAGCTCCAGTCTGGCAGGTGACTTTCTGGCTATAAGGAATTTACACTTCAGCCTCCTGCAGCAGCAACAAACATAGTGTGCAAGGGGAGCCTGTCCTCAGTATGTGTGTTAAAACACAGAATGTGCTGCTGATGGGGAGGGTTTGCTGCCCACAGCCTCAAGCAGGCAGCTCTTAGTAGCTCCCTGTGGCAGCAGTGGCCATACAAGTATGTGGGAAGAGCCTCTATCTTCAAAGCACAAGCTAGAGCTTAGAAGCTGTGCTGCTGTTAGGGCAGGGTTTTTATTAACAACCCAGGCAGACAGCTCACAGTCTTTGAGGAGCTTGGCCTTCAGTTCCCTTTGTTCCAAGAGTAGCCTCCTGGATGTACTGCACTGCCCTTTCCCTGAGGTGTGGGTCTATGTGTGAGCCACAGTGCTGGGAATCCTGTCATACTGTTGGGTTCATTAGCACTGGGCTGCTGCAGCCCTCCAGGGAGCTGCAGAGGGATGTAAGTGTAAGTGGGGAATCCTGAGATGTGACGATGCAGGGGCTGTTGGACCCCAGGGTAGGATGTAAGCCAGTGGAGGCTACGTTCTCGAATGGCATGGTGCTCCAGCACTTAGTTTTCCAGTGGCACACATGAACCAGCATGAGCCCACTGGAGTGATGTCTTCACAGGGTCTTCAGGCAGCTGCCTACGCTAGTCTGAGAGGGCCTGTGTGGGTAGAAATGCTCTCCCGTGGCGGGGATTGCAGGAGTCTGTGGTGAAAACATGGACCACTAGGGGTCTTTCACTTATCCTTTACCTGCACTGAGGAGCCTCTCCAGGTTCCCAGCCCATCCTGGCTGAGCTAACTGCCTCATTTCCTTCTCCTTCCATGCCTTCTGTTTTCTGTCACTTCTCTGCTTAATTTCAGTGTTTTCTCTTACATGTTCTATTCTAGCAGTGATTGTTCATAATTTTGGTTTTTCTTTCTGGAAAAGGCAAGTGTTGGATACTTTTAGTCAGCCATCTTTAACCTCCTTTTCTATGGCAGGTTTTTTATGTTTAGCCTTTATCAAATTAAGAATGTGTTTTTCTATTCTTAGTTTTCTGAAAGAGTTTATTTTAAATTATGTATTGTGTTGAACTTAATAAAAAATTTGTTTATATATATATATAAAATCATGCAATCTTTGCTAGTTAGCACATTAATGTGAAGGATTACATTATAAATATTCTGATAATAAACAAAAGGCATGTTTTAGGGATCTACCATTATTTTATCATAATATATTATTTTAAAATAAAATTTTTTGTAAGATTTTAAAACATTTAGCTAGTTAATGTTTTGTTTATTTATCTCATAATGCTGTCTAGATAGATTCCACTGTAGTGAAGTGATTTGCTTGAAGACACCTTATCAGCTTTAGACCCCAGATTTCCTGATTCCTTATCTGGTCCCTTTGCTTAGCTCTTTTCTAAGACTGAATTCTAACCAATTATAATCTTGCTTATTGTGCATTTTAATGGAAACTAGCGTACTATTTTAAGATGGAACCTTTGTCTTATCACAACTGATTGAAAGTAATAATGTTTTTTTTTTGTCTATATGATACAAAACAATGGTTTTTTTAAACTTCTTAATTTTAAATTGGATTGATTTTTTTGGTGACCTAAAAATGATGTAATGAATCAATTATTCATGGCCTTCATGCTTATGAGGCACTCGTCTCATAATTTCTTTCTGCTTGAAAGAGCTTCTCTCTCAATTTATGAGAAAAGATATTTCTGCAGTGATGCATATCAAGGATATATGAGAGTTTACCTACCCTTGTCCTCCAAGGCTTCTCCTGTGTGTCATAAAAATTAATAATGATGCAAATATATTCATCAAATATCAATTAATGTAATCCATTACATCAAAAGACTAGAGAAGAAAAATTACCAGATCATATCAATAGATGCAGAAAAAACATTTGACAAGTTTTAACACCCATTAATGATTAAAAATTCAGCAAATTAAGAATAGAGGGGAACCTCCTCAACTTGACAATAGAATGTTTATGAAACTCTACAGTTAACATTATACTAAATTGTGAGAAACTGAAAGCTTTCCTGTTAAGATCGGAAAGAAGGCTAGCATGATGCCTCTTACTACTACTTTTAAACACTGTGCTGAAAGCTAATGCTGTAAGACAAGAAAAGGAAATTAAAGGTATACTGATTGGGAAGGGAGAAACAAAACTATCTTTGTTCACAGATGATGTCATCATGTATCTAGAAAATCTGAAAGAATCAGCAAAGAAAATATATACACACATGGACACACACATACCCGCTAGACCTCCTGGAGCTGAACAGTGATAATAGCAAGGTTGTATGATACAAGATGAACATAAAAACGTCAATCACTTTTATGTATATCAGCAATGAACAACTGAATTCTGAAATTAAAAACACAATACCATTTACATGATCAACCCCCAAAATAAAATACTTGGGTAAAAATCTAATAATATATGTACAAAACCTGTATGAGGGAAACTACAAAGCTCTTATGAAAGAAATCAAAGAAATAGTAAATAAATAAAGAGATATTCTATTTTCATGGATAGGAAGACTCAATATTTCCAAGATGTCAGTTTTTCCTAACTTGATCTGTAGATCCTGTGCTATTCTAATAATAATTCCAGAAAGTTATTTTGTAGTTATTTTGTAGATTTATTTTGTCAATAAATCTAAACTTAATATGGAGAGGCAAAAGACCCATAAGAGCCAACACAATATCGAAGAAGAATGAAGTTGGAGGATTAACACTATATAACCACAAGACTTACTACAAAGCTACAGGAATCAAGACAATGTAATTTTGGTGAAAAAAAAAATGGATGAATCAAGAGAACAGTATACAGTCATATACCATATAACACTATTTTGTTCAATGACAGGCTGTATATACAACCGTGGTCCCCTAGGTTTACAACGAATCATATATAGAAAGCTGACTTACAGCACTTGATATTGGCATTACAGGTTAAATAGGAGAAATGATTAGTGTTCAGAGGAATGGTGCTGGGACATTTGATTTTCCTTAAGAAAAAAATGTTTCAGAATATATATCATCTAGATTTCTGTAAGTATACTTCATGGTATTTGTACAATAGTGAAATCACCTAACAATGCATTCTTCAGAACAAATCCCAGTCATTAAGTAATACATCACTATACAGGGCTCATATGCAGACTCACACAATTATAGTCAACTAATCTTTGACAAAGAAGCAAGGAGAAAATGCAGCAATGAAGAAAGACTCTTTTCAACAAATGGTACTGGCACAACTGGTCATCCATATGCAAAAAAAAAAAAAAAAAAAGAAAAAAGAAAAATCTAGACACAGAACTTACACCCTTCACAAAAATTAACTCAAAATGAATGACAGCCCTGAATGTCAAATGCAAAAATACTAATCTCCTGGAAAATAACATAGGGGAAAATCTAGATGACCTTGAGCTTGGCAGTGACTTTTTAGATAGAACACTTAAGCAATGATCTACAAAATAAATAATTGATAAACTGGTCTTTATTAAAATTAAAACCTTCTGCTCTGAGAAGGACAATGCCAAGAGAATGAAAAGATAAGCCACATAATGAGAGAAAATATTTACAAAAGAGGTGTCTGATAAAGGACTGCTATCTAAAATAGATAATGAACTCTTGCAACTCAGTGTAAAGAAACGAACAATTTGATTTAAAAAAAAATGGGCCAAAGACCTGAACAGACATCTCACTGGAGATGATAGACAAATGGCATATAATCCCATGAAATGATCCACATCATATGCCACTAGGGAATTGAAAATTAAAACGACAATGCGACACCACTGCACACCTGTTAGAATGGTGAAAGTCCAAAACACTGACAGCACCACCACATGCTGGAGAGAATGTGAAGCAACAGGAACACTTATTCATTGTCAATGGGAATAAAAAATAGTATAGTAACTCTGGAAGACAGTTTGGCAGTTTCTTACAAAACTAAACATACTTTTGCCCTGCAATCCAGCAGTCATATCTCTTAGTATTTACTGAAAGGGGCTGAAAACTTATATCCACAGCAAAACCCGCACATGGATGTTTATAACAGTTTTATTTATGATTGTCCAAACTTGGGAGCAAGCAAGATGTCCCTCAGTAGATGAATGAATAAATAAACTGTGGTACATCCAGACACTGGAATATTATTCACCACTAAAAAAAACTGGGTTCTCAACCCATAGAAGACACAGAGGGATCTTAAATGCATATAATAAAGTGAAAAATAAAAAGCCAACCTGAAAAAGCTACATACTGTATGATTCCAACTCTATGACATTCTGAAAAAGGCAAAACTATGGAGACAGTGGTTGCCAGGGATTAGAAGGTGAGAAAGGATGAATCAGTGAAGCACAGAAAATTTTTAGGGCAGTGAAACTATTCTGTATGATACTACGATGATGGACACATTCCACTATATATTTGTCAAAGCCTATAATGTACAATACCAATGTAAATTATGGAGTTTAAGTGATAATCACATTCCAACGGAGGTTCATTAATGAAAACAAATGTATTATACTACTCTGGTGTAGAGATCTTGATAATGGAGGAGGCTATGCATTTGGGTGGGGTAAGAGGTAAATAGGAACTCTTTGTACTTTTCACTTAATATGCCTCTGAACCTAAAATGTCTCTAAAAATAACATTTATTAAGAAGAAAATGTATATAGTTAGCTCTCAACTAACAGGGGAACTGTGCTTCATAGATTATGTAATGGTTTGAACCAAGAGCATGTTCCCATAGAAATATCCATGATACTTAAGATCCAAAGCTAAATCACATGAACCTTTTTAATTTACAACATGGCTGGAATTGTGTGGTTGGGACTGCAATCCCATCAATAAGAAAAAGTGATCCTTTGGGGAAATGCCTTGTGTGGCACATGATAATATGTGAATGACTTTCTTTCCTTTTGACCAGTTCTGCTTCTTGCTAGATGTCTATGAATGTATCTCTTATGTCTCATTAATTAAATACACATTTGTCGAGCATCTTTCCTGTCCTAGTCACTGTGCCAAGTGCTGGAATTCAATGATCATTAAGACAGTGTCTACAGATTCAAAATACTTAGTCCTGATTGTGCAATGTGAGAAGAGAGCAGCAAGGGTTCAGAGAAAACAATGCCAGTCTTATTATGAAGAGTCAGTCATATCTGTATAACACTTGGGAATTTTAGAATGCAAAAAATACTATTAGAGTATATTAAAAGTATAATACATTTTAAGGTTTTCACACATCTCATATCTGATGTAAGTTCCATAGACACTATGGTGGACATTCTACAGATAATAAAACACAGTCGCTAAGATGTTTACTAAATTTTCAACATCAGGCAGATGGAGATACAGAATCAGGTAACCAGAGACAGAGATATATACCAGGAGGAAAGACTTGGCCATGGGGAAAATGAGTCCCATGACATGACACTCTTTCACCTTATCCTAAATTCTCCTGCCAAAGACTACTCTTTCTATATGTATCTTTTCAAATCAATAACTAAGAAAATAATGATAAGTCAGTTTGTCCAATGTAGTGAGATTTTTGGAAAAATTTGGAGGCATGATTAATCCCCGCATACTTGGGATATTTAAACTAATTCCTGGCTGGTAAATGTCACATATTGCTCCCCAGACTATCAGAACTGAGAACAAACTTAGAAATAATGAAATCTCCTAAGATAAGGAAACAGTGAAAGATCTAGTGTTACAAAAATACCAGTTCTTTTAAAATTTCTTTGACTCTCAACCTTCCATTGTGTCCTATACACACGTCTATAATAAATATCACAATGTTTGTTTGTTTGTTTGTTTGTTTTTTGAGACGGAGTCTCGCTCTGTCGCCCAGGCTGGAGTGAGTGGCGCGATCTCGGCTCACTGCAAGCTCCGCCTCCCGGGTTCACGCCATTCTCCTGCCTCAGCCTCCCGAGTAGCTGGGACTACAGGCGCCCACAACCGCGCCCGGCTAATTTTTTGTATTTTTAGTAGAGACGGGGTTTCACCGTGGTCTCGATCTCCTGACCTTGTGATCCACCCGCCTCGGCCTCCCAAAGTGCTGGGATTACAGGTGTGAGCCACCGCGCCCGGCCCACAATGTTTGTTAATGTTTGTTTTATTTATCTACTTGGGATTGAATAAACAACTGTGAATAGCTTGTGGCCATAATTTCATCTTGTTAATCTTTGTATCTTTAATACCTAGCATGATGCTTAGGAATAACATAGAGAACTAATGTTTTGACAGTGTTAGTCATTATTGAATAAATGAATAATTGAACACATGAACATAATTTAAGTCACCAAAAACTAATTCTTGGCATACTTGAGATTAGAACTCAAGTATTTTTACTACCATATCAGTATTTTTGGTATTTTCTATGTTGCTTCCTCATTATTACAGTTACAAATATTCTCCAAGTGATGTTAGCCTTATTAGTAATTTTTGAACAAGTTACTGGAAATGAGGTAATCATTACAATTGTGTTTATCTAGGATACTTGCTGTAAAGTTATCAATGTGTAATACCAGTATTGCAGCTTTCACTAAAACAGCCAAATAAGCCCTCTGATTTAATCAGATATTTTATATAATCCATATGGTAAAATGAGAACATTTATAATTACCAGTGGTGAAAAGATCATAACAAAGCAGAAAATCAGTCTAACCCACACTCAATGCCTAGGGTATCTGAACAGGATTCTGAATTTTAGCCTGGGGATCAAAAGCAGGAATACGGAAAGAAAGAGAGTCTAGATCAACACAAAGCAGCACTTCCAAATCTGTCCAGAATGAGACGTGTGAACCGGGGCACCAGGAAAACCCAAGATATGTGGTTCAGAAATTGGTTAGAAGGCAAGGCAGGGAAAGCCATCCATCCATCCATATGTATCTTAAAGTGCTGGATTTTTATAAAGAGAACTATCCTTTTCTTTTTTCTTTCCTTTTCTTCTGTTCTTTTTTTTTTTCACTGAAACCTATAGCCCAGTCACTCTGAGCCCTCAGGCTGATCATAATGTTTAACCCAGCAGTGTTTATTAAAAAAAAAACACCCTTTGTTATATAATAACTCTGAAATAAATACCATTAGGTTGTAAGAAAAAAATACCAATTTTTTTCTTAAGGTATATAATAGAAAATAAATTCAGTTAAAAAAACTCTACAGGACACCAAAAGAAAAAGGATATTGTCTTTAAGTAAAGAAAAAAAAAGCATCAAAATATTAAAATTATAAGTAACATAAATAACAACAATGGCAATTTCTGGGTTGTGGCATTTTATTTTTTATTATGGTTTTTTCTATATTAAAATAATAAATGCCATTCTAATTTTTAAAAATCCTAGAAAATAATCTCATTGCTAGATGCTGATGCCTTACTTAAAGATTAATATAAGGTCACCCATTGACATTCTCATCTTTACATATAATTACTGTCTTAACTTGTAAGTTAAATTATAGCAGTAGGGGTGTGTATATATGCCAGGGTGGCTAGGGTTGATCTGTATTCTGATCCCTGTTGTTAACTTGGCCTCACCACCACCTTCTTCTAAGGTCTTATATATATCACAGAAGAGAAAGTATGGACATTTCTCTTATCCCCTTCTTTAATTGGTTTCTGGCTAGAGTTTTGTGATAAAAGGCATTCATATAAGACTTGGAAAGAAGCAAGGGAATAGAGACATTATTCTTATGAGTCAGATGCAGCCAGATTCATAGCAGACATGAGATTCACAGTGGTCCAATTTAGTTTCCTCAAGGAATAGTGTCTTATTAGGGGTACATTTTCAAGTTCTGTTGCTATGGGTTAGACATTCAAAGGCACTGATAAAGATAAGTCCATGTATAGTCTTCATCTCTACTGCTGTAGACATGCTCTTCATGTAACCACATGGTTCAGGGATGGCTGATGACATTGGCCAAAGTCAACTGGCTGAGATGTTTTTTTCTGCTTAGTTACTTGGTGTTTCCTCAATGGTGGATGCTTTCTGGAAGGTGTTAACATGTGATACAAGGATCTTTAGACATGGTGCTCATTCCCATATATACATGCTCATGTTTCTGGCCCTGAAATTCTTCTCTTTTAAGCAGGCTATTTTTTTTTTTTAGAGCTGTTTTAGGTTGACACCAAAATTAAGCAGAAGGTCCAGAGATTTCTCATATGCCCCCCCCCGTCATCACACATGCACAGCCTTCCCCATTACCAACATTCCACATCAGAATGGTACATTCGTTACAATTGATTAGCCTACATTGACACATCATTATCACCCAAAGTCCATAATTTACATTAGGTTTCACTCTTGGTATTGTACTCTCTATGGACTTTGGCAAAGGAATAATGACATAGATCCACTGTTAATAGTATCATATAGAATAATTTTACCTTATACCTCCATACTTTCTGGCTCCTGACAACCACTGATTATTTTCAGATTGGCTTTTTTCACTTATTAATACACATTTAAGTTTCTTCCATGGTTTTTCATGGCTTGATAGCATATTTCTTTTTAGCACTGAATAATATTCCATTTTCTGGATGTACCATAGTTTACTTATTCATCTACCGAAGGACATCTTGCTTGCTTCTAAGTTTTGGCTATAATGAATAAAATTGCTATGAAAATCCATGTACAGATATTTGTGTGGACCTAAGTTTTCGACTTTTTTGAGTAAATACCAAGGACCACAGTTGCTGGATCATATAATAAGAATCTGTTTAATTTTGTAAGAAATCACCAAACTACCTTACAAAGTAGCTATACCATTTTGCATTCCCACCAGCAATAAATGAGAGTTTCTATTGCTCCATATCCTTGCCACATTTGGTGTTGTCAGTGTTTTGAATTTTAGCCATTCTAAAAAGTATATAGTGTTATCTCATTTAAAACTTTTTTATTTCCCTGATGACATATGATGTGGAGCATCTCTTCATAAGCTTATTTGCAATCTGTATACATTCTTGGGTGAGGTGTCTGTTAAGACCTTCTTCATTGTTTTAGTTAAGCTATTTTCTTATTGTCAAAATTTTATAGTTTAGATAATATCCTGAATTTTTGTCTCCAAATTTCCAGTCTGTTTTCTTTCAGACCACTGACCAACCTGCCAAGCTGTTTACTGCTGTCAGTCATTGACTTTATATGAATATGTTCTCACCTAGGCCACCTTAGGCCATTTCTCTTTCATTAAGAGTGGATAAATCAGGCTTACTGCTTATGCTTCTGCCCAATAGGAGTATTTTCTTCTCTAATATCTTTCATAGCCATCAGTAAGTGTGGCTGTAGTGCAGCCATTTAATTTTGGGTTGCACTCATATATAAAATTATGTGTAAACTGAGCTCAGTCTGTTTCCTCCCCTTTTGAGGGTTTTGTAGAACTCCTCTCCCTGCCCCATAGTTCCATTAGTGTGAGCTTCCACTGCAGCATCATGGTGATGTGGGAGTCTGGGATGCCTGATCACACAGTTTACTTATGCCCTCTGGTCTTACTAGTATTTACTCCTGTATATAACTATCCTTTTAATCTTAACATGGATTGCTGCTGGGCCTATTTGATTTTATGACTTGATGGCTCCAATAGAATTCAGCTCTTGATGGGAAGTTTGGATGCATGATCACTTGGTATCCCTTGGTCAAGTATGCCATCTCTCCCTGGGCCAACCAAAACACCCTAGAGGCTGTCCCACAAAAGGCAAATAACTCCCCCTTACCTTAGCATGACCCTGCTCTATGACCTCAGGAGCCTGCATTGTGGTACTCCTACTTGTCCTTGCCATGACCTCTATACTGCAACTTTTCCACCATTGACACCTCCAAACATAAAAGGTCTGTTGAACTGTGTGGCCCAAGTGTTAGGGCTGCAGCCTGGACCTGCTGCAGAGTCCTTTTGTGTTCTGGGCCTCTCAAAACTGGCTACTTTTCTTATCAATCAGTGTATAAACCAGATAAATATTCCTAAGTATGGAATGTGTTTTTCCTAGATTCTAAAAGTTTTCTTCTTTGTTATTGGAGATGCACATTATGACAATTTGCACTTTGCAGAGGATGTCTGGGTAAATCCCTTACTACTGGCATTCTTTAATTATAGGCATCTGGGTGGTAAGTGTCCAAATCATATTCTTAAACCATTATCAGTACCAACTGTGGAAAATTCTGATCTTTCAGGATTGAGGAAGTTGGAAGTACAGGCCGTTCTTTGGAAGGTATGTCTGTGAAAGACACAGGGGGAAGAAGCAAAATTAGGTAGAAGAAGACTTCAGACCATGATCTAGACCTGAAATCTGAGAAAAAAGGAGATTAAAGCAGGATTGTGTAGAGAGAGCCTCAGACAAGGTCTCTGTCAAAGTTCTGAGGGGAGATTGTCTGTTAGAGGAGTCCATGTTGGGGAGAGAAGACCAGGTGCTAGTAGCCTCTCCATGGCTGGTCTCAGGTTGAAGGCAACTTAGGAAGCCAGAGACTTGCCTTGAAAGCTCAGGCTGACTCAAAGCCTCTGCTTTGAAGGCTATCACGTAACTTTCCTCCTTTCAGCTTATTATAATTTTGTCTTTTTGGAAGGAAGATCGGAGTGGTTCACCTGTACAACTGCCACATCAGGTGATTCTTATGCGTAGTAAAGTTGGAGAATCACTGATATAAAACTCTACAGGTCGTTAAACAGATTTTTTTGATTTTACTCTGAGAGAAGTGGAAACATTAAAAGCTTTTCACTTGAGGAGTGTATGCCCCAAATGTTAGGGCTGCTTCATTTATTCAGCTATTAACAGGATGACTGCAGCTGTTGTGCTGAAGAGCAGGTTTGGGGCATAAGGGTAAGAGCAGGGTCACGAGTTAGGAGGCAGTAAGTGATGGCAGCTTGAACCAGAGTGAAATCAGTGTAGATGCTGTGAAGTGGTGGGATTCTTAATACATTGTAAATAAATTCCTAATGAATTAGATGCGATTTTGAGGGAAAGAAAGGATTTGGGATGGTTCCAATATTTTGATCTAAGCCACTAGAAGGATGGTGTTCCATCAACTGAAATGAGAAAGGTTGAATGTATCAGGTTTCAGGGGATAAATTAGGACTTCAGCTTAAAACATATTAGGTTTGAAATGTCTCCTAGACCTCTAGGTGACTATATCAAGTAAGTAGTTGGGCAATCAGGTTTGGATTTTAGGAGAGAGGTCCAGCTGGAGATAAAACTTTTGGAGTCATCAAATGGTATTTAAAGCCATGAGACTGAATGTTATTACCAAATAAGTAAGTATTGATAGAGAAGATGTCCATAAATTAAGTTCTGAGGAACCAACATTAAGAATTTTGAGACTATATAGAGGTAGAAATAGCAGCAGGATCTAAGAAGATGGGGTCATCAGGTAAAAGGAAAGCCAACAGTGTGATGGTCTAGAATCCAAATGAAGAAACTATTTCCAGGAAGTGAATGTGATCAATAATGTCAAATGCTTCTGATGGGCCATGCATGATGAGAACTGAGTTTGACCTCTGGACTTTGCAATGTGGAGGTCATTATTAACCTTGACCAAAGCAGTTTTCGTAGCATGACAGTGGTGAAAAACCTGATTGGAATGGAAGTAGGAGAGAATGAGGGGAGAGGAATTAGAGATATGGAGAATAAAGCACTTTTCCTGGAGTTTTGCTACAAAGAGGGGCAGAAAAATGATGTGGAAGCCAGAGGGTGAAGTAAAGTTAAGAGAGGAGTTTGTTTTCCCAGATGGGAGAAATAATACCTTGTTTATACACTATTGGGAGTGATTCAGCACAGAGGAGAAATTTGATGCTGAAGGAGAGAGGGAAGCATTGCTGGATGTCCTTCAGCCAGTAAGGATCTTGCACAGGCATACAGGGGCTATTTTTGGATAGAAGCAGAAACAATTTATTTATAGTTGCACAAAGGAAGGCAGGGTTTATAGGTAGAGACACTAAGGGGTAATAGTTGTGGTGAGAGTTGGTGTAAGTTTTCTTCTGATGGCTTTAATTGTCTTAGAAAAGTAGAAAGGGAAGTTATCAATGGAATGTGGGAGTGGAAAAGGAGGCATTAGAAAGTTGAGAAAAGAGAAGGTGTGTGTACCTTATAAATAGAGAAAGACATTCCAATCAGAAGAACTAGTTTCTATTTGTCTGAATAACCACACGTAGCTTTGTGTGGTTTGAGTGTAAACTTATAATTGGAAGAGGTTAGGATAGGGCTGGAAAGGTAGGTTGGGATCAGATTATGAGTGGCCTTGGATGACATGTTAATGGTTTAGATTTTTTTTTCATAAACTGTTGGGAAGTATCAGTGTTTCAAAAGAAGGGAAATGATTAATTAGAATAGTATTTATGTTGGAAATATAGTCTTTTGACAGCTCACAGAATAAACTGAAGAGAGAAGTTCAGGTATCTCTCACTATATGAATGCTCACTCTCCAAATATTCACTGTAAATATTTATAAAATTTATACGTAAAACTCACTACTTTAGTTGAAATCCAAGCCAGTATATCGGCATACATGTGCTAGCAAAAATAGTTTAGGTTGGAATCTGGACAAGAGGATTCAGAAAGCACTGCTTTCATATCTTCTCTTTTCTGATAGGAAGGCTTTTCATACTTCTGTTTTTAAAACATTTTGTGCATTCTTTTAACTTATTTGCTTTACATGATGAAGTGAAAATGCTTTTAATATATTTTTTGAAACATTCTGCAGAAAGAAATTTTCTAGAAAAGCTCATATGCTTAAAAAGATGTTGGAGGTGGTAAAGTCTGTTGAACAAAGTAAATGCATAAAATATCTAAAGCTTGACCATACACATTTCTATATCTACTGTGTATCTAAGGAGAAAATAAATATTACAAAAGCATTGTTGATGCTGGAAAGCATCACTGTGTTACTTGAGCACAGCATAATATTTTTTAATAACTAGAGAAATAGAGTATGTAATGGATTGAGAGCCACACTCAGCATGGGATGTAATTTAGCCTTGTATTGAGATAGCAGAAGACACTGGACATATCTAAAGATCTGAAGAGGGCAGCGGAGAAAGGGAGTGATTAGCGGGGGAAACTGAGTTCCAAAGCAACTTAGGAATGGTTTGAGAAAGTTAAGAAGCTGTAAGATTATATAATTTAAAGATCATTGACAGGCCCACCCTTAAGCTTTGTACAGCCTGAGGTAGAGTAAAATGAAGGGTTCCAGCCCACAGCTCACCCAACTTTGCCTCCATCAGCTATCCCATACTGTGAGGGGCTTTGCATATGTGAGCATGAATATTCCAGCCCACAGTGAAAGTTCCATTCACTGACTCTCTCCCCACCCCCAGGCTCAGGAAAGAGTCACAGTATGGCCACTGCTTGCAGGATCAGTCTAGAGAGAGGCATGTGCAGGCTTGTGTCTATTTGGGTAGGAAATTCTAGGGTCTTAGTTACCTGATTTTGATCTAAATGAGAGGCCTAGACACTAGGTGGGTATATCCTCTTGATCTCTAGAACTATATTCCTTATGAGGAGGAGTCTGGCAGGAGGAAAGCCAGAGCCAAGCCCTGGCAGGTTTGCTGAGATCTAAGGTAAATACTAATTAGGGTTGAAGCAGTTTCTAGTAATAGCAAGGCTGAATCCATCTTTCTTGGTGAAATACAGGGAACTACTGGTAGAAAAAAAAGTGTCATGAATAGAAGATGCAAGATCTTTAAAAGAAATTTTAGATGATGCAGACAAAATTATTGCTGTTGCTTGTGAATATGATCATGACATGAAGAGAAACATCACATTTAAAAAGATGATGACATGCATGGTGTCATACTCTCAGGAACCACGTAATTGGAACCAAAATATTTCAAAGTGATTACTGAGACTTCCATCCCAATGCCTTCTCTATGGTTTTAGATGGCCATCTGAATGACAATAAGTGTAACCTGTACTGCATACCTCAGATAGCTACTTTTTTTACTCGATTTTTTCTCCAGCTCACTCTAACTAATCTTCACTTACCACCAAACCCCATTTTCCTTTTCTTAATACCAAACCTCACTCAAACAACTCTTTAATAAGCACTAAACAGTTTAGGTTGTCTTTTTGTTTTTGTAATAGTTAAATTGCATTTGCTTTTATTATATCCTAAGCGTATTACTGTATTTCATTATTTATTTACTTTATAGTTCATATGTATTGAAGTATAAAAGGAAAATATAATTTGTATAAAATTTTTGTAGTTTCATTGTGTAGTGCAGATAAACACATTCACTGTACTCATTAAATTTTAGATAATTAACAAACACAGCTTAAAGGAATCAGACATGACACAAACAAATGGAAAAATATCCCATGCTCATGTGTAGGGAGAATCAATATTGTTAAAATGGTCATACTGCCCAAAGTCATTTATAGATTCAGCGCTATTCCTATCAAACTAATAAAGACATTCTTCATAGAACTAGAAAAAGTATTGTAAAATTCATATGGAATAAAAAAATAGCCTGAATGGCCAAGGCAATCCTAAGCAAAAAGAACAAAGCTGAAGACATCATGCTGCCTGACTTCAAACTATACTACAGGGCCACAGTAACGAAAACAGCATAACATTTGTACAAAATGGGCACATAGACCAATGGAACAAAATAGAGAGCCAGAAATAATGCCACACATCTAAAATCATCTGATCTTTGCCAAAGCTGATAAAAACAAGCAATGGGGAAAGGACTCCTTCAATAAATGGTTCTGGGATGACTGGCTAGCCATATGCATAAGATTGAAACTAAACCTCTTCCTTACACCATATACAAAAATTAACTCAAGATGCCATATGCATAAGATTGAAACTGAACCTCTTCCTTACACCATATGCAAAATTTAACTCAAGATGCATTAAAGATTCAAGTCTAAAACCAAAAATTATATCAATTCTGGATGATAACCTAGAAATACCATTCTGGATGTAGAACCTGGTGAAGACTTCATGACAAAGACACCAAAAACAATTGTAACAGAAATGAAAATTGACAAATGGAACCTAGTTAAACTTAAGAGCTTCTGCACAGCAAAAGAATCTATCAACAGAGTAAACAGACAATCTACAGAATGGAAGAAAATATTTGTAAACTACACAGCTGACAAAGATCTAGTATCCAGGATCTAAAATAAACTTAAATAAATTTATAAGAAAAAAAGTCAACTCCATTAAAATGTGGGCAAAGGACATGAACAGACAATTTTCAAAAGAAGACATACACATGGCCAATAAGTATATGAAGAAAAGCTCAACATTACTGATTATTAGAGACATGCAAATCAAAACCACGATGAGATACTATCTCATACCAGTCAGAATTGCTATTAGTAAAAAGTCAAAGAATAACAAATGCTGGGGAGGTTGCAGAGAAAGGGGAATGCTTACACAGTGCTGATGGGAAGGTATATTAGTTCAACCATTGTGGGAAATAGTGTGGTGATTCCTCAAAGAGCTCAAAACAGAACTGCTATCCCACCCGGCAATCTCATTACTGGGTCATTGTACCATAGAGACACATGGACACGAATGTTCATTGCAGCACTATTCACATTAGCAAAGACATGAAATCAACCTAAATGTCCATCAATGGCCGGCCAGATAAAGGAATGTGGTACGTATGCTCCATGGAATACTATGCAGCCATAAAAAAGAATGAGATCATGTTCTTTGCAGGAACATGGATGGAGCTAGGGGCCATTATCCTTAGCAAAATAATGCAGAAACAGAAAACCAAATACCACCCATTCTCACTTATAAGTGGGAGCTAAATGATGAGAATGCATGGACACAAAGGGGAAAAACAGACACTGGGGCCTGCTTGAAAGTGGAGAGTGAATGGAGGGAGTGGATCAGAAAAAAAAAAAACAAACTATTGGGTACTAGGATTAGTACCTGGGTGATTAAATAATATATATAACAAACACCCATGATACAAGTTTACCTATATAACAAACCCGCACATGTAGCTCTGAACCTAAAATAAAAGTTGAAAAGTTTAGATAATTAGGTAATTGCTGCTTTGTATGCTTTGTATCATGTAGGAATCCTTGAAGGATTACTTTATAGGTAGTTACAACAGTGCTTCTAAGGCTAGATGGAGAGAAAAGCTAATTTTTTTAAAAAAAGGCCAGTCCCACACAGACCAATATTGCAGAAAAGATAGCAAAAATAAATTACTAGGGCATCAGGGTTAAACTGATAGACTTCAGGGAGCAGAGTTTGATGGTAGCATTTCCCATTGTCTTTCCTATGCTACAAACAATAGAGCTGTTCAAGAATGCCAGACATCCCTCCATGAGTGTATTTCTCACAGTTCTGGTGAAAGGAGAGTACTCTGAACCCACCAGGGGATGTAATTAGAAGTGGAGTGAGCAGATTTAACTTGATAAATCTACTCCAACATTCCAAAGGCATTCTAAATATTTGGATATCTTATAGTACGGTATACCAGAACATTCCAGCACTTCAATTTTACTTTACTTAGCACAATGCTATCTTTAAAAATTAGAGAAATATAAAATATAAGAGTGGTTATTAAATGATAGGTATGATATGATTTATTTCATGTAACTTATAAACGTGCAGAGCGATAATGTATATTATTTATAGTTATAGACATATGGAGCAAACTTCACAAAGTATACAGAAAAATAAACATTTCAGAATGATAATTATCTCTAGGAAGGAAGGGAAGAAAATGAGATCAGGGAGTTTTATACATAGAACCTTATCTATAGTGTCGCATTTCTTTGAAAAACATTACCAAAAATATCTGAAGCAAATATAGCAAAATATTTATATTTGACACATTTGGAAAGTGATACACTGTTTTTATTATCTCTCAAAATATGCTTGAAATTTTTCATTATATATGTATTTAAAATAACTTCCCTGTTTCTACTCGGAGTGCCTGGGTGATGGTGATTTTATCCACATGACATAGGAAAGGAGAACAGATTTCTTCTCTCTCTCTCTCTCTCTCTCTCTCTCTCTCTCTCTCTCTCTCTCTCTTTCTCTCTCCCCCTCCCCCCCCTTTCCAGATGGAGTCTCCCTATGTTGCCCAGGCTGTAATGCGATGGCGCGATCTCGGCTCACTCCCGGGTTCAAGCGATTGTCCTGCCTCAGCCTCCCCAGCAGCTGGGACTACAGGCGCCCGGCTAATTTTTGTATTTTTAGTAGAGACGGGGACTCAGCGTGTTAGCCGGGATGGTCTCAATCTCCTGAGCTCGTGATCCATCTGCTGCGGCCTCCCGAAGTGTTAGGATTACAGGTGTGAGCCGCCGCCCCGGCTGGGGAACAGATTTCTAAGCAAAGATAGAAATTTGCTTTCAAACTTAATGGGTTAGTGAAGCCCATTGTGTATTCCACCTATTATTGGGTGGAACAACGTATTATGTCTTTTTCTTTTCCCCTTTTTTTAAAAAATGAGTTTTCTAGACTGATAGGCATTTCATGAAAATGAATGACTTTGACACAGTATGTCTAGACGTTTGATGAAGAATGTAATGAAGCTTTACATGTTCTCAGATGACTGGATAGAGACATGTAGACTAAGCAGAAGTCCAGTTAGCTGTGCTCAAGGTTTTGCATAGGATTTCTGATAGTTTGGCCCTGAGTGTATTATTGTTGTTAAAATTCAAACTTTAGCAAAATTAAGTTTAACGGTTTAATTAAGCAAATAACTATGTGTGAGCCAAGCAACCTTCACAACCAGAAATTACCAATGAGATGCAGAGACAGTTTGACTGGTGACATCTTGGCGTTTGCCTCACTTGAATATGGCCTAATTAATTGACTGCCTGTAACTGACAGAAGCTTGGCTGCTGTGATAGGCTGAGACTCAGCTATTTGTTTAAAAAGTATACTTTTATACTTAAAAGTATAAATTAGGCTTTTGGTTAATTTATGCACTAAGTTAGGTTGCAGTTCATTACATGAGGACTCAAAAGTACAGAGACATCCTCATGCCAAATTTAATTTAACACGACAAAACAGCAAAGATGTCTGTAATCTTTAAAATGTGTTTTCTTCGAGTTTTTATATAGTAGGTGGTAAGAAAGGGTTTGTGTATTAGTGTTCACAGCAGATAATAATAGCTAACATTTATTTAGCGCTCTCTTGGTGCTAGACTATGTTATAAATTCTATGTGTACTATCTCATTTTAATAAACACAATGACTTTGAAATAAGTATTGTTATGATGCCAGTTTCACAACTGTGATATTGTGGTACTTGTATTATAAGAAATACATATTTAGTCTCTGTCCCTGCTTCCTGGCGCACAGCTCCTAAAACTCTTGGGATCTCTGGAGTGATAAGAGTGTCTTTTATATGCTTTTATAGCTGACTAGTGGCTAGGACCCCTAGATAGCTTCAGGATGGGGGCTGGTCACCAGAAAGACAAAGGCATGATTATAGTTTTGGGACTTTCAGGCCCCAGCACACAACCTCTGGAGGAGAGAGACTGAGGTTGAGCTGATCACCAATGGCCAGTGATGTTATCCATCATGCTTACTTAATGAAGCCTCTGTAAAACTGCAGAAGGATAGAGCTTCCGGACTGATGAACAAGTGGAGGCACCTGGGTGCACCTCAGAGCAGGCATGGAAGCTCCACAACCTTTCCTACATACATTGCCCTGTGCAGCTATTCCATCTGGCTGTGCATCTGTTAATCTTTGTAATACAGTTAGTCTTTGTGTCTCCACCCAAATTTCATCTTGAACTGTAATCCCCATGACCCCTATATGTCTAGTGAGAGACCAGGTGGAGGTAATTGAATCATGGGGGTGATTTCCCCCATGCTGTTCTCGTGAGAGTGAGTGAGTTCTCACGAGATCTAATGGTTTTATAAGGGGCTCTTCCCCTCTTTGCTTGGTGCGTCCCCTTCCTGCTGCCTCAGGGGAGGGTAGTTTGCTTCCCCTTCACCGTCTACCATGATTGTAAGTTTCCTGAGGCCTCCCCAGCCTTGCTGAGCTGTAAGTCAATTAAACTACTTTCCTCTATAAATTACACAGTCTCAGGCAGTTGTTTATAGTAGTGTGAAAATGGACTAATACACTTTGTAATATCCTTTATAAAAAGTAGGTAAACAAAAGTAAGCGTTTTTCTGAGTTCTGTGGGCCACTGTAGCAAATTAATCAAACCCTAGGTGGAGTGATGGATCAGAAGCACAGGTTACAATCTGAGGCTTATTATTGGCATGTGAAGTAGGGACCAGGCTTATGGGATTTGAGCCCTTAACTTTTGAGATCTGACAGTATCTACATATAAGTAGATAGTGTCAGAATTGAATTGAATTATAGGATACCCAGGTGGTGTTCTCTAGAGTACCAACTGGTATGAAAGAAGTTCCCTTATATCTTGGTGACCAAAGATGAATATTCTGTGTTGAGTGGTGAGTTGTGTATGTGAAAGTAGAAAGTAAAGTGTTTTTCCCACCTTTTTCAAAACAACTAAGGAAACTCAGAGAGGTTAAGTGACTTGCCAAAGTTATTCAGTAGCTCACACACTTAATACTTGCCCTGAAATTTCCTAGGGGCCACAGGAGGAGGCAATATAGCAACGTGGCTGGAATTTCAGCTTGCCATTCACTAACCCTGTGTTCTTGGTAAAGTTATTTAACCTCTCTAATTCTCAATTCCCTCGCTACAAATGGCAGTAACAGTGAACACCTGATATAGTTGTCGCTGTGTTCCCACTCAAATCTCATCTTGAATTGGAATCCCCATGTGTTGAGGGACCTAGTGGGAGGTGATTGGATCACGGGGCTGTTTTCCCCCATGCTGTTCTCATGATAGTGACGGAATTCTCACAAGATCTGTTGATTTCAAAAGTGGCCGTTTCTCCTGCACTGTCTTTCTCCTGCTGCCTTGTGAAGAAGGTGCCTGCTTTCCCTTCACCTTCTGCCATGATTATGTTTCCTGAGGCCTCCCCAGCCATGCAGAACTGTAAGTCAATTAAGCCTTTTTGTTTATAAATTACCCAGTCTCAGGTAGTATATTTGTAGCAGTGTGAGAACGGACCAATACAGCACCTGATTTCACTGGGTTTTATGAAGAGAAATGAGATAAGATAGCACTTAATACAGAACCCTGTGTCATTGAATTCTGATTTCACTGGGTTTTGTGAAGAGAAATGAGATAATACATATGTAGCACTTAATACAGAACCTGTGTCATTGAATGTCTTCCAGGAGAGACTTTGGTATACTACAAAAGGATGGCAAATATGAATGACAAGCTATTGAAGATATGTTTGCCTGACACCCTAGATGTTGGATCATCCTGTTGACTCTTATGTACAGAGTGGCTCCATGTTAATCACACTATGGATAATACGCATGTGGACCATTTTAGAATCAAATGTTGCCTACAATGGTGACAAAGCACAGAACTAACTTCTTGGACTTCTTTCTCTTGTTCGTAGAGTCCACTAGGCTACAGTCCAAGTCCATTTAGACTTTGGAAGATGGGGAAGAGTAACCCTGCTGATGTGTGAGGTTATCACATATGTTTAAGTTTTTGACAAGCAATTTACTCACAGTGGATGTGCTGTCACTGCTAAGCAGGACATGGTGGAGCAGCTTCAAATGATAACTCCGTGATAAATATGTCTCTCGGCCAAGCTTGCCAAGCTCACTCAGACCCAAAAGGAATTGTTCTCAAGTAGCCAAGGGGAAGAGAGTAAAGCATTTAAAAGCTTTCATGTAGGTTTTCTCATTATAACTATAAAATAATATTTATTATATAAAATTTAGAAATAGAAATTTTATATAAAATTTAGAAATAGAGATTTTATTTTTGGTTCTTTTTAAAATTAATTTTTAACTTTTAATTTTTGTGGGTATATAGTAGGTAGATATACTTGTGGATTATGTGAGATATTTTGATACAGACATGCAATATGTAATTATCACATTAGGGTAAATGTGGTATCCATCACTCAAGCATTTATCCTTTGTGTTACAAACAATCCAGTTAAACTCTTAGTTATTTGAAAGTGTATAATTAAATTCTGAATATGATCTGACTGTTGTGTCAGCAAATACTAAGTCTTATTTTATTTTCTGGTAGCCATTAACTAATCCCATTTTCCAATCCCATTTTCCACACACCCTCCCCCATCCCTGCTTCCCAGCCTCTGGTAACCATCCTTCTACTGTCTATGTACATGAGTTCAATTGTTTTGATTTTTAACTCCCACAAATAAGTAAGGACATATGAAGTTTGTCTTTCTGTGTCTGACTTATTTTACTTAACATAATAACCTCTAGTTCCATCTGTGTTTTTGCAGGTGACAAGATCTCATTCTTTTTTATGGCTGAATAGTACTCCCTTGTGTATATTTACCACATTTTCTTTATCCATTTATCTGTTGATAGACACTTAGGTTGCTCCCAGTTCTTGACTATTTTGAATAGTGCGGCAATAAATGGGGAAGTGTAGATATCTCTTAGATACACTGATTTTCTTTCTTTTGGATATATAACTAGGGGTGGGATTGCTGGATCATATGGTAACTCTATTTTTAGTTTTTTGAGGAACCTCCAAACTGTTCTCCATAGTGATTGTACTAATTTACAACCCCATCAACAGTGTACAAGGGTTTCCTTTTCTCCACATCCTTGACATTTGTTATTGTCTGTCTTTTGGCTTAAAGCCATTTAACTTGGGTGAGATGATATCTCATTGTAGTTTTTATTTGCATTTTGGAAATAGAGATTTTCTACATATATTAAAAGTAAGAACGTTTTCCAGTGGTAGATGGTCTAGTTATAGTCATACCCTTTTCTAGATTTTCTTTGAAATATGCAGTTTCATGAAAAAAGGAAAATTATTTTGAAAGTGAGTTTCACAGATATTTTTCATGGATGCGGTGTATTTCAGGCTGTGACTTGAAAAATGTCTATATCATACCATAAAATTCAAGTCAATGTGACGTGTGTGTGTGTGTGTGTGTGTGTGTGTGTGTGTGTATGTGTATATATATGGGTGTTTTTCCTTAAAAAAGTAGGCTCACTTCCCTGAGTGCTGTAAACGGCTAATTTAAACCTCCACAGAAGTGTTTATGCAGATTGTCTTTCTTCTGAGCATTCATTTTAGCAGGTGGTATTTTACACACTAATCATAAAATATGTGCTGAACTGACCCCACCCCTACCCTGCCCTGAAAAGCACAGTTCTTTAAAGGAATGATTACTTTACTTTGTCCTTAGCTTCTTGTTTTAAGACAGGACATTTCCAGGTATAGAATTCAGGAGAGTAAAAGTATTTTTGGTACAGTTTAAAGGGATTTTCTCAAAAGTATGAGTATTTGATTTCTCAATTCTCCAATAATTCTTTTTAAAAAATGTTTGTTCAGAGAAAACTTTGGAAAGCTAGAAATTACAATTATCTTTTAGATGAAAGCCTTGTTTTCCTATACAGTAAACTTTTTTTTTTTTTTTTTTTTTTTTTTTTTTTTTTTTTTTTTTTTTTTTTTTTGAGACGGAGTCTCACTCTGTTGCCTGGGCTGGAGTGCAGTGTTGCAATCTCAGCTCACTGCAATCTCCTCCTCCTGGGTTCAAGTGATTCCCCAGCCTCAGCCTCCTGAGTAGCTGGGATTACAGGCATGGGCCACCACGTCTGGCTAATTTTTGTAGTTTTTAGTAGAGATGGGGCTTTGCCATGTTGGCCAGGCTGATCTTAAACTCCTGAGCTCAGGTGATTTACCCACCTCGGCCTCCCAAAGTACTGGGATTACAGGCGTGAACCACCTCGCTCTGCCTCCTATAGGGTGACCTGAGACTGTTCCTCCTTACAGAACAATACACAGATTGCATTGCAAGTCACCACTAGTAAGATGCCAGGTGCTTTCACACTTGGTAATACTAGGCATGTGTTTTATACAAATACAAGAATTTCTATTTTGCCTCCTAGAAAAAACCTGAGTTTAATAAGTAAATGTATAAATCATACAGGGAAATTATAAACTTCTCTTTGGAATTTTTTGGAAACAGAACAAATAATGTAGTGAAATAATTCTACATTTTACAGACTGTTTTAAATCCTGACTTTAATAATTACTCTCAGGTGGCAGCTGTGATTCACAGATGAACCTGTAGAGTCTAAAGAGAAGGCTACAGTGATTGGGGAAGTTATTTACTCAGTCCTTGCCAAAGTCCTGGTCTCAGTTTGCTTCCTGAAAAGAGTGTCTGAACCAGAGACTATCAATGGATGAGGATGAAAGGAAAAAAATGTAGGGAGATAATCTCCCTATGTTTAGAATCTCTCATGGGAGTTTTGTGGGTTGTTTTTTAAAGTGTACATGATCACGGATTAAAATCTTTAGATATGAAAGACAAAGAGGTGTGTGAAGAGAATACATAATATAAAAAAAATACAGTTAGACAGCTAACCAACTAGCTGTATTGGATCAAACCTCTCTCTGAGAACAACCAAAATAGCTGAACAAAGGGGAAAAAAAAAGAAAACAACAAATCAGTTGAAGATATCTGAGATCTTGCTGAGGCTGCCAAGATTTGTAAACTGAAGATCCCGGGGAGAAAGGAAGGGCAGAGAGCATGACGTTAGGCATCACTTTTCTTTCAGGGCATTTGTAAATTTGAAAGCACAGAGGCTGAGAAGCTGAGCAGAGATATTGGTTAATCATGGGACTAGAAGAACAGGAATTAGAATTAGAATCTTTCAAGGCTACATCAGAGTTGTGTGGGTAAACTGGAAACAAACTCAAAAAAGACGGAAGCTCAGCTTCAAATTTATTCAATCCTCAAAGGGAAGCGAAACAGAAGAAAGATCAAAGCCAAGGATATCCTATCTCTTTCATATCAGTTACCAGAGACGAAGTGACCTCTTACCCAAGGCCAATCCCTCCTAGGGCTCTGATTTATTTATCCTCTCTCCATCTTGTGTTGTTAGTTATCTTTGCTCTCTCTCATGTACCTTATAACCACACCATAAGGCATTTTTACAATCCCAAATTCTTTATTCTTTTGGCATGCATCATGTCGTGAATTCAGAGGGAATTTGTTTCTTGCCTCACTAATCTTCACAGAAGCCCTTCCTTGAGTAGAATTAACTAGCACATCAACTAGGCATATGGACTTTTTCTGGGCTTCCTTTTATTCTTCCCCAGATGATTTTCATTAACACATTTCAGGCTACTGTAGATTGCTTAGTATGTTAATTAAACACATTAACTTTCTTGTCAAGAATCTTGCTTTTTGATTACTTACCGTTGCGCAAGCCAGGCTACATTGCAGACCCTGCCAAAAAAGCCCATGAAACACTTGCGTAGGGTCCCCCAAATTACACATTTCAGCTAAATGTCTAGCCAAGGGTTAAAAATCAATATTCAGCCTAAGCTGAAGTTGAAGATGAATATCACTTCATGGCATGAACTTCTGGGAAACAGGAATAAATCTTAAATTTTCCACATTTTAATTTTGTCATTAAAAATGCTCATAGTCAAAGTGTATAATTTGACATTATTGTACAACACAATGATTTCCCAGCCTTCTCAGTGGAGGTCAATACACTAAACCTTTGTAATACTAATACAGTAGACTCTCATTTTCAATTCAGATCAAAGGAGGAGCAAGCTATTCTGTTTTGAGCTCTGCCATTGTAAATATTGATGGTGAAATGGACCCTAAGTTGTTAAGATTTTCTGGGCAGAATTGCAACATATAAAGCATGTAAGGATATTAATTTTTACTCCAAGTCACATTTTAAATGTCTATATTTGAAAGTGAATGTTTGGGTAGTAATACTACACTTTGAATGATATGCAATCCTTATAACTAATATTTTTATGGTGATTAGATAATAATTTTGGTGTCTCATCCTTGATCATCAGCAAGTTTAGAGTTCCAGAGATGATAAGTAAGTCTTTGACTATTCTTCCAAAGAGCAAGGCTGAATCCCAAAACAAATTTTGTAAAATTTCAAGGTCAAATCAAATTCTGGTACATTCCTGTTGTGGATAATTTCTTATTGCATAGTATCCATACTCTCAACATCTTCAGTGTCATTTACTATGTTGACCAACATATACAGCACCAAAGGAACTTAAAGTTGCGAAAGCACACAGGCTGAGTCTGTCTCCCATATTCTTCTTATTGGTTAGTTGTTTTATATGAATGATTATAAGATGGCAGTTTTGATAGAAAGACCAGTCCCATGCTACACCACTGAAAGTGCTCTTGCCAAAGTCACCAATAATTTATTTAACTGATTCTCAACTGACTTGATCTCTGGGCAGCAAATTTATTAGGTTGGTGCGAAAGTGATTACGGTTTTTGCCATTAAAAGTAACAGCAAAAACCACGATTGCTTTTGTACCAACCTAATACAATCTTGATTATTGCCTACTTTGTGAAATATTTTCCCTATTGTTATTACATTTTTTAAACTTTCTCAAATTACTCTTTTTCTCAGTTTCTTTTGAATTTCCCTGCTTTCTGCTAATCTCTTGTATATGAATTTTCTTCCAGATTCTAGCTGAGATAGAATTTTTATTTTTTTGCTTCACATAGCCTCTCTATGAGGATTATTTTTTTTCCTACTCACAAATTCAGTTATATCATTTCTATCATGATGATTCTCAAATCTATATCTTCAGCCAAGATATTTCTCCAGAGCCTCAGATCTAAATTGTTGGTCACCTACTAGATATCACCACATAAAATCCTATAAATGTCCCCCTTTAATGTTCTTTTTATCAGTGAAAATACCACCCTCTACCTAATTATTAAAGCCAAATACCCAATAATTTTCCATGACTTGCCCCTTTCTCATTTACTTTTTATATGTAATCAGTTATCAAGCCTTGTGTTTCTATTTGATAAAATAGCTCTCCTTTTATTTTTTACTTACCTACCTTCATCTTTTGCTATTATCATAGTTCAGGCAATCATCTTTTGTCTTTAGCCTCAAAACATCTTCCTTTTTGGTCTCCCATATTTTGAATTGATTTGTTCCAAACATGTTTCTATTGGGCCAGAGGGATGGTTCCAAAAATCAAATCAGATCATAGCATTATCCTGATTAAATACCATCCCCCATTACATTTAGAGTAATACTTTAATTGTGAGTTATTTATAAACTGCCTTCATTTAGCCACTCAATCCCATCTTTTTTCCTTCTCTCTTGTTTTCTCTGCTCCAAACATTCTGAAATTTTCTTTCTTTCTCTGAATAAATCATGATTATTCTTACCTCTAGGCCTTTGCACAAATAGAAGTTTTGGTGAAGTTTCAAGTTAATGGTTTGTGAATGTAAGACAATTCTATTTTTTTTTTCAATAACTGTTGCCAGGTTTGCTTTGTTGAATTCCTTCCCTGCTGGGCAACAAGAAATAAAATGATATCTCAGTTTGACAAATAACTTTTTATTTACTTCTGATTAAAAATAGTCCTAATTTGGGGTAATAAAACATTCCTTTTTTAAAAGATTGGGCAGGGCTTCTGTATAGGACATATATATTTCTGTCTCTTATGAGAGCACAAATAGCCATGGAGATAACACAGCTGTGACAAAAGGAACCATATACCCCCCACCCTTTCAGTTCAGAAGAATGCCAGTGGTTCCAACCCTCCCATATACACATTTTATCCTTAAATTCAAAATGAAAAGCAAATACTTTCTAGAAGAAAGCCCCATTCCCACTCGCCAGTCCCTTTTCTTTTTGCCTACAATGAAAACCTCATGCTCAGAGGTGAAGGTAGAGTTACAACACACCTGAGGAAAAGTCCACAAGACTTGCGTTGTTAACCAAAAAACCAAACTCAGGGAAATATTTCAAAGAGGTTTTTTGAATTGATATGAGTGACCCCGCTTGGAGAAATACAGTCTCAAGAAGTTCTGAGAAAGTGTGCCCAAGGTGGTCAGATAACAGTTTTGTTTTACACATTTTACAGAGCCCGGAGTTATAGGCAAAAACATAAATCAGTATATGGAAGGTGTACACTGGTTTGGCCCAAAAATACAGGGTATCTTGGAGCAGGAGCCTGTAAGTCATAGGTGGATTTATAGATTTTTTAACCTGTAAGTGGTGGAAGGAACAAAACTTTGTCTAAAAACTGGGAGTTAGCAAAAAGGAATGTTCCAATAAGGCTGCTGTGTCAGAGCCACAGTATGACCTGTTAACAGGACTGATGGTCAGCAGGTGTATGACTTGATTCTTGCCTTGTATGGCCATAGGTCTTGTTTCAAATTTGGTATCTTTTTTTTGCTACAAAGAGTACATTTTGTTAGTTTTATGATCTGTATTTTAACATTAATACTGGTCAGTGGTTGTGCCTAAACTCCAAATGAAAGCGATTATAATGAGGTATATCCAACCTCCCTCCTGTCATGAGTGGGAAGTCAGTTTTTAAGGTTTCTCTGGGGTACTCTTGGCCCCAAGGGGCTCTGTCCAGTTAGTGGGGGACTTAGGATTTTATTTTTGGTTTACACATGGATGCTGGCCTCTAGCAGCTATTATTAACCTCTGGACTCCTTGTTAGGTGGAAAAAACCCTCAAATTCCATTGTGTAAGCTGTTGCAGTGAGTTTTCTGTTGTTTGTAGTTGAATGCAAGTCTTTATAGGGATATGAGGTGTTGGGAGGGTTATGGTGAGAGTTCTGTTGGAGTGTCCCCTGATATGGTTTGGCTGTGTCCCCACCCAAATCTCATCTTGAATTTCCACATGTTGTGGGAGGGACCCGGTGGAAGGTAATTGAATCATGGGGGCAGGTCTTTCCCATGCTGTTCTTGTGATAGTAAATAAGTCTCATGAGATCTGATGGATTTATAAAGGGGAGTTTCCTTGCACAAGTTTTCTTCTCTTGTCTGCTACTATGTGAGATATGCCTTTAACCTTCCACCATGATTGTGAGGCCTCCCCAGCCAGTGGAACTGTAAGTTCACTAAACCTCTTTCTTTTGTAAATTGCCCAGTCTCAAGTATGTCTTTATCAGGAATGTGAAAGTTGACTAATACAATAAATTGGTACCAGTAGAGTGGGGCGCTGCTGAAAAGATACCCAAAAATGTGGAAGTGACATTGGAACTGTGTAATAGGCAGAGGTTGGAACAGTTTGGAGGGTTCGGAAGAAGACAGGAAATGTGGGAAAGTTTGGAACTTCCTAGACACTTGTTGAATGGCTTTGACCAAAATGCTGATAATGATATGGACAACAGAATCCAGACTGAGGCAGTCTCAAATGGAGATGAGGAACTTGTTGGGAAATACAGCAAAGGTGACTCTTGTTATGTTTTAACAAAGAGTCTTACAGCATTTTGCTCTTGCCCTAGAGATATGTGGAACTTTGAACTTGAGAGATATGATTTAGGGTATTTGGCAGAAGAAATTTCTAAGCAGTAAAGTATTCAAGAGGTGACTTGGGTGCTGTTAAAATCATTCAGTTTTAAAAGGAAACAGCATAAAAGTGTGTGAGACCTCCCCAGTCACAGGGAACTGAAAGTCTATTAAACCTCTTTCTTTTGTAAATTGCCCAGTCTCAGGTATGTCTTTATCAACAGGGTGAAAATGAACTAATATATCCCCTATTAGTAAACTCTGTGTTGGGAGGGTTGGAACCACTGGCATTCTTCTGAACTCAAAGGGTGGGGGGTATACGGTTCCTTTTGTCACAGCTGTGAAGTTATCTTCGTGGCCATTTGTGCTCTCATAAGAAATAGAAAAACAGCAGCCATCATCATTTGTTATCCTCGTATTACATATATTACATCCTCATAGTGCTGTTCTCTGAGTCAGGACACTCTTCAATCCCTGTTATGCCTTTACTAACCTGCTCACTTTAATTTTCTTAGTTTAGACATCATGTCCCTGAGAAAATATTAGGTGATCCTGTATATTAGTTTCCTAGGGCTTCTGCAACAAATTACAATAAATGTAGTAGCTTAAAACAGTGGAAAGTTTATTATCTCACAGTCTAGAGGACAGAAGTTTGAAATGAAGGTGTTAAAAGCACCATGTTCCCTTTAAAGGCTCTAGGGGAGAATGCTTCCTTTTTTGTTTTGTTTTGTTTTTTCTTCTGGTAGCTTCTGGCATTTCTTGGCTTGTGGCAGCCTAACTCCAAATTCTGCCTTCATTTTCACCTGGCCGCCTTCCTTGTCTTTGTGCCATACCTTATTTTATAAGGATGCTAGTCATTGGATTTAGGGCCCACTCTAAATCCAGGATGATCTTATCTCGAGATCCTTAATAAAGGCACATTCACAGGTACACCAGGGGTTAGGACTTGGATATATCTTTGAAGAACACAGCTCATTCCACTGAACCCTCCATGTCTAGGTTAAGTGTTTTCACATGTCTCCCATAAACTGCTTATATCCCCAGAGTACTAATTATTATAACATTTTAAATGCCTTTGTATTTATCTCTATGTCTTTGTTCATTGAAGGCAGGGATTAGGTCTTCACATCCCTCAATGTCTAGCATGGTGCCTGGAACATAGTAGAAAATCAATAAATATCATTAAATGAATGAACTAAAACCAATAAATATTACCACAAATGGGACACATTCCGGGTTAATATAAGGATATAGGAAGTAACATTTTGTTACTTTAAAGCTTGTTAGTTGGAGCTGGTTACTTTAGGAGCCAAAGACAGAGTTAATCTAAGTGAGAAAATTATTATTTTGCGTACAAAAAATTCTATAATACATATTATGCAAATATAGGTTTCCAAATTAGTTTGGGTGGAAGAGCTGGATAGGGAGTGAATTGTTCTCCATAATAAAGTAAGAAAGAATTGTCTGTTTGCCAATTGAGCTCTGGACAGTTTAGGTTGGAAGGAAGAGAATGGGAGACAAGTATCTGAGAGAGTGGGTGAGAGATAGTGATAGACCACAGACTAAGGAGAAGAAAGGTCGGTCAGAAATTAAATCCCTGTACAGCATATGACTAAGGGTCTTTGTAAATGTCATATCTAGTTGCTCTCCTTCTGTGACCCTGCCAACTTGCAGTAAAAAGTTTCATAAGCAGCTTTTATAGTTGGTATTTTAGAAAATGAAATGTGGGCAAGGCTATCCACACTTGGGTCACAGCATTGTGTCAAGGTAGATAGCAGCCTCTGTAATAAGATTGAAAAGATTAGATGGTGCACTTAATGTGAGTAGGAATCCAGAATGAGACTTGTCCAGGAGATTGATTAGTACATCCACAAAGTTCTCCCTAGAATATTGGAGGAAAACTGCAAATTTCTAAGCATAAAAGATGAAGGCTTGAGCCATTTTGCTTTTGGATTAATGAAAATTAGTATCTAGAAAGTTGTATATTAGAGACACATGAATAGCTTAAGTAACAGCTCTTTTAACAGCCTGAGGCACCCTTAGGTGAAAATGCAATGAGTATTTTGGCACTATAGGTATATAAACCTGATCCAGAAGACAGTTTGGCAGGGACATTGTATAGTAGATTCATGCTTTTGACTTTTGAATATCTCCTATAATATCTATGATGCTCTATGGTGCAATGATTCTAAGATTCTAAGGTTTAATGTGCCAAAGTATAATTTTGGGAGGAAGGGAGTAGAATTGTTTATATAGATCAACTCTATAAATAGGTCATTGGTGGTGAATAGTCGCAAAAAAATAAGAAAACGTGTCTTCTCACCTGTTTGAGCAAGGTTTTTGTCTCACATGTTGCCCTAGGTTATGCTCAGATCATGGCGTGTCCACTCTTATTCATTTCTGGTTTTCTCTCTGTGAGTCTAAGTTCTATATACATGGATCCTGGGTAGCTATTCCTTCCCACCCTAGCACCATTCTCTATGAGCTTGCTATAAAGAAAGATTCACAGTGTTCTACAAATTCTGGCTGGCATTCAGAGAAGATTTCAAATAAAGCTCCAGATGGAGACACCTACGTGAATCTAGAGGATGAATGACTAAAGAAAACAAGTAAATGTCACCACTACCTTATATGTTAAAAGAATAGAACATGTAAACATGCCAACAAAAGTTCAGTCTCTATACTTTGATGATTCTTTCCCCATCAGAGCCCCTTTGATTATTGCTAAGAGTTTGCATTGCAGACATTTATTAAAGAATCTTGACAATATAAGCAAGATGGACTATTTCCTGCCAGATTTGGGGCCTGATGTTTGCTTTTATTTGGAACTAAATAAAACTAGATTTTTCTTGTTACAGTTTGGTAATGGTTGACTGAAAGCATAAATGAAATATCTCCATGAGGTCAGGACATTGATAATTGCTGTATTCTATTGCCTAGAAAATTATCAGAATCATAGTAAGAACTTATAAAGTGTATTTGGAATTAACAAATAGTTCTTATGTAAGCAAGAAAGTTTTTAAATGAGTGATTTGAAAACTATGATCATGCTAAGAAGGAAACACAAAGAGTAAAGTGAGAGCATAATTTGTCAAGGCCATATAATTTAAAGTGAATTGAAAGAGTGATGGATGAAGGAGACTTAGTTCACTAAGTACAAAGGCAGAGAAAAAGCATTATAGGCAGGAGCACATGCTGGAAACTCCAAGGAAAGAAAAGACTTCAGGTGTTTTACAAATGTAAAAGCAGGCTAGCATGGGCAGAGCAGTATGACTGAGAAGAATTATTATGTAAGTTGAGAGGAATAGACAGGCATTGAATGATTTGTGGTCGTGAAGGCTGGGATAAGGAACTTTGAATTATTCTAAGATAAACAGAGTATCAATTAAGGGTTTTACACTGGATCTTAGCCAAAAGGCCAAGAAGTGATCACTGAAGGGTTTTAAGCAGGATTATGCCATGATCTGATTTAGGTTTTTGAATATTCTGGCTGCTATATAAAGAAAACATTAGAGACAGTCATGGTCAACAGTGCTGGGAGGCCAGGCAAGAGAGGTGATTATCACTTAGGCTAGGGTGATGGCAATGAAAATGAAGAAAAGAGGGTGACATCATGATGAGTTTTGAAAATAGCACAGAACCAATTTGTTTATCAATTGGCAACAGAAGAACAAGGTGAAGGAAAGAGAACAATGAAAAATGACTTCTATTTCTTTAACTAGAACAGTTAGTGTTGTCTTCTTTCTAAAATTTATTTTAATTGACAAATAAAAATTATGTATATTTGTGGTATAAAACACAAGGTTTTGAAATATGTATACATCATGGAATGACTAGAACAAGCTAATTAACATATTACCTCACTTACCATTTTTGTTGTGAGAACACTTAAAATAGACTAAGCAGTTTTGAAATACACAATATGTTGTTTATAATTATAGTCACCATATTCTAAAATAGATTCCTTGAACTTGTTCCTCTTGTCAAACTGAAACTTTGCATCTTTTGATCAACATTTCACAAAGCCCTTCCCCGCTGTAGGTACCCCCTCAACCCCCTAGTAACTACTATTCTACCCTCTGCTCCTATTAGTTCAGTTATTTCTTAGATACTATATGTAAGTGAGGTCATATAGCATTTATCTTTCTGTGCCTGCTTTATTTCACTTAACATAATGTCCTTCAGGTTCATCCATTTTCACAAATGACAGGATTCTCTTTTATTTTTTATGGTGAAATGGTATTCCATTATGTGTATGTACCACATTTTCTTTATCCATTCATTTGTTGATGAACTCTTAGGTTGATTCCATATCTTGGCTGTTGTGAACAATGCTGCAATGAACTTGGGAGTGCAGATATTTCTTTGGCACGTCGATTTCACCTCCTTTGGATATATACCCAGTAGTGAGATTGTTCAACCATATGATAGTTATATTTTTATTTTTTTTGAGAAATCGCTATACTGTTTTTGATAATGATATTAATTTATTTTCCTACCAACGGTGTGCAAGAGTTTCTTTTTCACCAAATCCCTGCCAATACTTATTATCCTTTGTCTTTTGATGATAATCATTCTAACAGTTATGAGGTGACATCTCATTGTAGTTTTGAATTTCTCTGATGATTAGTTGAAAAGTACCATTTTTTTTTTCTCTGTACCTGATAGTCATTTGTATGTCTTGTCTTGAGAAATGTCTATTTTGGTCCGTGGCCTTTTCATGGAGTTATTTATTTTCTTACTATTGAGTTGAGTTCCTTATCTATTTTGGATATTAACCCCTTATCAGATGTATGGTTTGCACATATTTTGTCCCAATCCATGAATTTTTCTCTGATTATTTCCTTGGGTGTTCAGAGCCTTTTGATTTAATGTAATCTTATTTGTCTGTTTATACTTTTGTTGCCTGCACTTTTGGGGTCATATCCAAAAAAATTATTACCCAAGCCAATTACTGAAAGATTTTTTCCTATGTTTTCTTCTAGTAGTTTTACAATTTTAGGCTTTAACATTTTGAGTCTTTACTCCATTTTGAGATGACTTTTGTATGTAGTGTGAGATAAGGATCTAGTTTCATTATTCTGAATGTGGATATCCAGTTGTCCCAACCACTATTTATTACTATATATATACTTGCATCTTTGTTGAACATCAATTTACTAAAACTGTGTAAACTTATTTTTGGGCTCTCCATTCTGTTCCCTTGGTCTATGTATTTGTTTTTATCCTAGTACCATAATGTTTTTATTAATATAGCTTTGAAGTATATTTCAAAGACAAGTAGCATAATGCCTTTAGCTTTGTTCCATTTTTTTAAATTTAAGTTCTAGGGAACATGTGCCCAACGTGCAGGTTTGACACATAGGTATACATGTGCCATGTTGGTTTGCTGCACCCATCAACTCATCATTTACATTAGGTATTTCTCCTAATGCTACCCTCCCTCAGCCCCCCACCCCCCGACAAGCCCCAGTGTGTGATGTTCCCCGCCATGGGTCCCAGTGTTCTCATTGTTCAATTCTCACCTATGAGTGAGAACATGCTGTGTTTGGTTTTCTGTCCTCATGATAGTTTGCTGAGAATGATGGTTTCCAGCTTCAACCATGTCCCTGCAAAGGACATGAACTCATCCTTGTTTATGGCTGCGTGGTGTTCCATGGTGTATATGTGCTACATTTTCTTAATCCAGTCTATCATTGATGGACATTTGGGTTGGTTACAAGTCTTCGCTATTTTGAATAGTGCCGCAATAAACATACATGTGCATGTGTTTTTATAGTAGCATGATTTATAATCCTTTGGGCATATACCCAGTAATGGAATCGCTGGGTCAAATAGTGTTTCTAGTTCTAGATCCTTGAGGAATTGCCACACTGTGTTCCACAGTGGTTGAACTAATTTACACCCAACCAACAGTGTAAAAGCGTTCCTATTTCTCCACATCCTCTCCAGCATCTGTTGTTTCCTGACTTTTTAATGACTGCCATTCTAACTGGCATGAGATGGTATCTCATTGTGGTTTTGATTTCCATTTCTCTGATGACCAGTGATGATGAGTGTTTTTTCATGTGTCTGCTGGCTGCATAAATGTCTTCTTTTGAGAAGTGTCTGTTTATATCCTTTGCCCACTTTTTGATGGGATTGTTTGTTTCTTGTAAATGTGCTTAAGTTCTTTGTAGATTCTGGATATTAGCCCTTTGTCAGATGGGTAGATTGGAAAAATTTTCTACCATTCTGTAAGTTGCCTATTCACACTGATGGTAGTTTCTTTTGCCATGCAGAAGCTCTTTAGTTTAATTAGAACCCATTTGGCTTTTGTTGCCATTGCTTTTGGTGTTTTAGTCATTAAGTCCTTGCCCATGCCTATGTCCTGCATGGTATTGCCTAGGTTTTCTTCTAGGGTTTTTATGGTTTTAGGTCTAACATTTAAGTTTTTAATCTACGTTGAATTAATTTTTGTATAAGATGTAAGGAAGGGATCCAGTTTCAGCTTTTTACGTATGGCTAGCCAGTTTTCCCAGCACCATTTATTAAATAGGGACTCTTTTCCCCATTTCTTGTTTTTGTCAGGTTTGTCAAAGATCAGATGGTTGTAGATGTGTTATTTTTGAAGCCTGTGTTCTGTTCCATTGGTCTATATATCTGTTTCAGTTGTAGATGTGTTATTTTTGAAGCCTCTGTTCTGTTCCATTGGTCTATATATCTGTTTCAGTTACTGTAGCCTTGTAGTATAGTTTGAAATCAGGTAGCGTGATGCCTCCAGCTTTGTTCTTTTTGCTTAGGATTGTCTTGGCAATGCGGGGTCTTCTTTGATTCCATATGAACTTTAAAGTAGATATTTACAATTCTGTGAAGAAAGTCATTGGTAGCTTGATGGGGATGGCATTGAATCTATAAATTACCTTGGGCAGTATGACCATTTTCACAATATTGACTCTTCCTATCCATGAGCATGGAATGTTCTTCCATTTGTTTGTATCCTCTTTTATTTCCTTGAGCAGTGGTTTGTAGTTCTCCTTGAAGAGGTCCTTTGACATCCCTTGTAAGTTGGATTCCTAGGTATTTTATTCTCTTTGTAGCAATTGTGAATGGGAGTTCACTCATGACTTGGCTCTCTGTTTGTCTGTTATTGAGGTATAGGAATGCTTCTGATTATTGCACATTGATTTTGTATCCTGAGACTTTGCTGAAGTTACTTATCAGCTTAAGGAGATTTTGGGCTGATGATGGGGTTTTCTAAATATACAATCATGTCATCTGCAAACAGGGACAATTTGACTTCCTCTTTTTCTAATTGAATACCCTTTCTTTCTCTTGCCTGACTGCCCTGGTCAGAACTTCCAACACTATGTTGAATAGGAGTGGTGAGAGAGGACAACCTTGTCTTGTGCCAGTTTTCAAAGGGAATGTTTCCAGCTTTTGCCCATTCATTATGATACTGGCTGTGAGTTTGTCATAAATAGCTCTTATTTTGAGATACGTTCCATCAATACCTAGTTTATTGAGAGTTTTTAGCATAAGGGCTCTTGAATTTTGTCGAAGGCCTTTCTGCATCTATTGAGGTAATCATGCGGTTTTTGTCATTGGTTCTATTTATGTGATGGATTACGTTTATTGATTTGTGTATGTTGAACCAGTCTTGAATCCCAGGCATGAAGCCAACCTGATTGTGGTGGATAAGCTTTTTGATGTGCTGCTGGATTCGGTTTGCCAGTATTTAATTGAGGATTTTTGCATCGATGTTCATCAGGGATATTAGTCTAAAATTCTCTCTTTTTGTTGTATCTCTGCCAGGCTTTGGTGTCACGATGATGCTGGCCTCATAAAATGAGTGAGGAAGGATTCCCTCTTTTTCTATTGATTGGAATAGTTTCAGAAGGAATGGTACCAGCTCCTCTTTGTACCTCTGGTAGAATTTGGCAGTGAATCCATCTGGTCCTGGACTTTTTTTTGTTTGGTAGGCTATTAATTATTGCCTCAATTTCAGAGCCTGTTATAGGTCTATTCAGAGATTCACCACCTTCCTGGTTTAGCTTTGGGAGGGTGTATGTTTCCAGGAATTTATCCATTTCCTCTAGATTTTCTAGTTTATTTGCATAGAGATGTTTATAGTATTTTCTGTTGGTAATTTGTATTTCTGTGGGATCAGTGGTGATATCCCCTTTATCATTTTTTTATTGTGTCTATTTGATTCTTCTCTCTTTTTATTAGTCTTGCTAGTGGCCTCTCAGTTTTGTTGATCTTTTCAAACAACCAGCTCCTGGATTCATTAATTTTTTGAAGAGTTTTTCGTGTCTCTAACTCTTTCAGTTGTGCTCTGATCTTAGTTATTCCTTGCCTTCTGCTAGCTTTTGAATGTGTTTGCTCTTGCTTCTCTAGTTCTTTAAATTGTGATGTTAGGATGTTGATTTCAGATCTTTCCTGCTTTCTCTTGTGGGCATTTAGTGCTATAAATTTCCCTCTACACACTGCTTTAATTGTTTCCCAGAGATTCTGGTATGTTGTGTCTTTTTTCTCATTGGTTTCAAGGAACATCTTTATTTCTGCCTTTATTTCATTATTTACCCAGTAGTCACTCAGGAGCAGGTTGTTCAGTTTCCATGTAGTTGTGCGGTTTTGAATGAGTTTCTTAATCCTGAGTTTTAATTTGATTGCACTGTGGTCTTAGAGACAGTTTGTTATGATTTCTGTTCTTTTACATTAGCTGAGGAGTGCTTTACTTCCAACTATGTGATCAATTTTAGAATGAGTGTGATGTGCTGAGAAGAATGTATATTCTGTTGATTTGGGGTGGAGAGTTCTGTAGAGGTCTATTAGGTCTGCTTGGTGCAGAGCTCAGTTCAAGTCCTGGATATCCTTGTTAACCTTCTGCCTCATTGATCTGTCTAATATTGACAGTGGTGTGTTAAAGTCTCCCGTTATTATTGTATGGGAATCTAAGTCTCTTTGTAGGTCTCTAAGGACTTGCTTTATGAATCTGGGTGCTCCTGTATTGGGTGCATATATATTTAGGATGGTTAGCTCTTCTTGTTTAATAGATCTCTTTACCATGTATTGGCCTTCTTTGTCTCTTTTGATCTTTGTTGGTTTAAAGTCAGTTTTATCAGAGACTAGGATTGGAACCCCTGTTTTTTTCTTTCCATTTGCTTGGTAGATCTCCCTCTGTCCCTTTATTTTGAACCTGTGTGTCTCTGCATGTAAGATGTGTCTCGTGATGGAACTTGGCTCTTTATCCAATTTGCCAATCTGTGTCTTTTAATTGGGGCTTTTAGTCCTTTTACATTTAAGGTTAATATTGTTATGTGTGGATTTGATTCTGTCATTGTGATGTTAGCTGGTTATTTTGCCCGTTAGTTGATGCAGTTTCTTCCTAGCATTGATGGTCTTTACAATTTGGCATATTTTTGTAGTGGCTCATACCATTTGTTCCTTTCCATGTTTAGTGCTTCCTTCAGGAGCTCTTGTAAGGTATGCCTGGTGGTGACAAAATCTCTCAGCATTTCATTGTCTGTAAAGGATTTTATTTCTCCTTCACTTATGAAGCTTAGTTTGGTTGGATATGAAATTCTGGGTTCAAAATTCTTTTCTTAAAAATGTTGAATATTGACCCCCACTCTCTTCTGGCTTGTGAGGTTTCTGCCAAGAGATCCGCTGTTAGTCTAATGGGCTTCCCTTTATGGATAACCCAACCTTTCTCGCTGGCTGCCCTTAAAATTGTTTCCTTCATTTCAACCTTGGTGAATATGACAATTATGTGTCTTGGGGTTGCCCTTCTTGAGAAGTATCTTTGCGTCTTCTCTGTATTTCCTGAATTTGAATGTTTTCCTGCCTTGCTAGGTTGGGGAAGTTCTCCTGGATAATACTCTGAAGAGAGTTTTCCAATTTGATTCCGTTGTCCCTGTCACTTTCAGGAATACCAATCAAACATAGATTTGGTCTTTTCGCCTAGTCTCATATTTCTTGGAGGCTTTGTTCATTTTTTTTAAATCTTTTTTTCTCTAAACTTGTCTCCTCGCTTTATTTCATTCATTTGATCTTCAATCACTTATATCCTTTCTTCCATTTGATCAAGTCGGCTATTGAAGCTTGTGCATGCATTGTGAAGTTCTTGTGCCATGGTTATCAGCTCCCTCAGGTCATTTAAGGTCTTCTCTACACCGCTTATTCTAGTTATCCATTCAGCAAACCTTTTATCAAGGTTTTAGCTTCCTTGTGATGGGTTAGAACATGTTCCTTTAGCTCGGAGAAGTTTGTTATTACCTACCTTCTGAAGCCTACTTCTGTCAACTCGTTAAAGTCATTCTCCGTCCAGCTTTGTTCCATTGCTGAAGAAGAGCTGTGATACTTTGGCAGGGAAGAGGCGCTATGGTTTTTAGAATTTTCAGTTTTTCTACTGTGGTTTCTCCCCATCTTTGTGGTTTTATCTACCTTTGGTCTTTGATGTTGGTGACCTACAGATGGGGTTTTGGTGTGGATGTCCTTTTTGTTGATGTTGATGTTATTCCTTTCTGTTTGTTAGATTTCCTTCTAAAAGTCAGGTCCCTCAGCTGCAGGTATGTTGGAGTTTGCTGGAGTTCCACTCCAGACCCTGTTTGCCTGGGTATCACCAGGAGAGGCTGCAGAACAGCAAATATTGAAGAACAGCAAATATTGCTGCCTCATCCTTCCTCTGGAAGCTTCATCCCAGAGGGGCACCTGCCTCGATGAGGTGTCTGTTGGCCCTTACTGGGAGGTGTCTCCAAGTTAGGCTACACAGGGGTCAGGGACCCACTTGAGGAAGCAGTTTGTCTGTTCTCAGAGCTCAAATGCCATGCTGGGAGAAACACTGCTCTTTTCAGTGCTGTCAGACAGGGACATTTAAGTATGTAGAAGTTTCTGCTGCTTTGTGTTCAGCTATGCCCTGCCCACAGAGGTGGAGTCTACAGAGGCAGTAGGCCTTCCTGAGCTGTGGTGGGCTCCTCCCAGTTCCAGCTTCCCGGACAGTTTGTTTACCTACTCAAGCCTCAGCAATGGCGGATGCCTCTCCCTCCGGCAGGCTTCAGCCTCGCAGGTTGATCTCAGACTGCTGCGCTAGCAGTGAGCAAGGTTCTGTGGGTGTAGAACCCACCGAGTCAGGCACAGGAGAGAATCTCCCGGTCCATCAGTTGCTAAGGCCATGGGAAAAGCTCAGTATTTCAGCAGGAGTGTCCCATTTTCCCAGCTACAGTCTGTCATGGCTTCCCTCGGGTAGGAAAGGGAAATCTACCGACCCCTTGCGCTTCCCAGGTGAGGCAACGCCGCACCCTGCTTCAGCTCACCTTCCATGGGCTGCACCCAGTGTCCAACCAGTCCCAGGGAGATGAACCATGTACCTTAGTTGGAAATGCCAAAATCACCTGTCTTCTGCATCAATCATGCTGGGAGCTGCAGACCAGAACTGTTCCTATTTGGACATCTTGGAACACCTGGCTTTGTTCTTTTTGCCGAAGTTTGCTTTAATTCAATGTTTTTATGGTTCTATATACATTTTAGAATTGTTTTAGCTAATCTGTGAAAAATGTCATTGGAATTTTAATAGGGATTGCACAGTCTGTAGATAGCATTGGCAGTATGGACATGTTAAAGAGATTAATTCTTCCAATCCATGAACACGGGATGTCACTCAGTTTATTTTTGTCTTTTTTCTCTTTCTTTTATCTCTTATAGTTTTCAATGTACAGATCTTTCACATCCTTGGCAATATTTATTGCAAAGTATTTTTTTTTCTGTACTATTGTAAGCGATGTTATTTTCTTAATTTCTTTTTGGGATAGTTAGTGTATTGAAATGTTATTGATATTTTATATGTTTATTTTGTGTCCTCAACTTCACTGCATTTGTTTACTAGTTCTAAAACTTTTTTTGTGGTCTTTAGGGTTTTCTACATATAAGATCATCTGTATACAGAAAATTTAATGTCTTCCTTTCCAATTTTTATGCATTTTCTTTCTTTCTCTTGCCTAATTGCTCTAGCTAGAACTTCCAGTACTACATTGACTGCAGATGGTGAAAATGATCAGCTTTTTTCCTGATCATAGAGGAAAAGCTTTCAACTTTTCACCATTAAGTATAATGTTAGCTGCAGGCATATCATATATAGCCTTTATTGTGTTGAGTTTTGTTGTTTCTATTTATAATTTATTAAAAATCTTTCTCATGAAAGAACGTTAAATTTTTGTCGAATTTTCTGCATCTGTTGAGAAGATTATACACATTTTGCCCTTCATTCTATTAATGTGGTATATCCCATTTATAGATGTGCATGTGTTGAACCATACTTGCATCATCCCTGGGATAAATCCTACTTGCTCATGGTGAATTATTCTTTTAAGTTGCTGTTGACTTTAGTTTGTTAGTATTTTGTTGTATTTTTGTATTTATGTTCATCAGGAATGTTGGCCTATAATTTTCTTGTCTTGTTTGGCTTTGGTATTAGGGTAATGCTGGCCACATAAAATAAGTTTGGAAATATTCCCTCTTCAAAATTTTGGAAGAGTTTGAGAAGAATTGTTATTAATTCTTTAAATGTTTGGTAGAGTTCAGCAATAAAGTCATCAGGTCTTTAGCTTTACTTTGATAGGAGACATTTTATTACTCAATCTCCTTAATTATTATTGGTCTGTTCAGATTTTCTATTTTTTTGTAATTCAGTATTGATAGTTTATATGTATCTAGGAATTTATTTCCTCTAGGTTATTCAATGTGTTGGCATATAATTGTTCATCGTAGTCTCTTATAACCCTTTGTATTTCTCTGATATCAGGTGTAATGTTGCCTCTTTAATTTCTGATTTCATTTATTTGAGTCTTCTTTGTTTTTTAGTCCAGATGAAGGTTTGCCAATCTCTTCAAAAAACAATTCTTTGTTTTGTTGATCTTTTCTATTGTTTTGCTAGTCTCTGTTTCATTTATTTCTGTTCTGATCTTTATTATTTCCTTCATTTTACAAAGTTTGGGCTTAGTTTTATTTTTCTAGTTCCTTGAGGAATAGTATTAAGTTGTTTATATGAGATTTTTTTCTTTTGTTAGGTGAGCCTTTATTGCTGTAAGCTTTCTCTTAAAACTGCTTTTGATGCATTCCATAAGTTTTGCTACATTGTGTTTTCATTTTTGTTTGTCTCAATAAATATTTTATGTTGCCCTTTAATATCTTCTTTGATGCATTGGTTGTTCAGGAGTGTGCTGTTTAATTTCCACATACAGTCATGAGTATGTTATGAGAGAAGTGTCATTAGGTGATTTTTGTCATTGTACAAACACCATAGAGTGTAGTGACACAAACATGGTTGGTTTAGCTTACTACATACATAAACTATACAGTATAGCTTATAACTCCCAGGCTACAAAACTATACAGGACATTACTGTACTGAATACTCTAGGCAATTATAACACAATGGTAAGTATTTGTGTATCTAAACATAGAAAAGGCACAATAATACAAAACTACAATCTTATGAGACGATTATATTTGCAGTCCATCATTGACTGAAATATCATTACATGGTGCATGACTATATTTGTGAATTTTCCAAAATTCCTCCTGCCATTGACTTCTAATTTTATATCATTGTGGTCAAAAAAGGTACTTTATTTCAATTTTCTTACATTTGTTAAGACTTGTTTTGTGGCTGAACGTATGATCTATTCTGGAAAATGTTTCCAATGACTTGAGAAGAATACTCTCCAGTATTCTGCCATTGTTGGATGAAATTTTCTCTACGTGTCTATTAGGTTGGATGATCTGTCCATTGTTGAAAGTGGAATATTGAAGTCTCCTATTATTGTATTATAGTCTTTCTCTCCCTTAACATCTATTAGTATTTGCTTTATACATTTATATGCTCCAATGTTGGGTGCATGTATATTTACAGTTTATCAAGAGCATATTATAGTACAGAATGCGATGACTCCTTTCCATTATATAATATCATTCTTGTTCTTATTATACAGTTTTTGACTTAAAGTATATTTTATTTTATGTAAGCATAGCTATTCCTGCTCTCTTTTGGTTTCCATTTCCATGGGATACCTTTTTTTTTCATCCATCCACTATCAGTTTGTGTGTCCTTAAAGGTGAAATGAGTCTCTTATAGGTATAATATAGTTGGGTCTTTTTTAAAAAATCTATTCAGTCACTCTTTGTCTATTGAATGGAAATTTTAATTCTTTATATTTGCTATGGTTTGACTATCCCTCCCAACCTCATGTTGAAACTTGGCCCTTCGTGTGACAGCATTGAGAGATGGGGCTTTTAGGAGGTGATTAGATCATAAGGGCTCTGCCCTTATGAATGAATTAACATGAATGAATGAATTAACCCATTTATAGATTAACAAATTAACGGGTTGATGGATTAATGGGTTATCATGGAAGGGGAAATGGTGGCTATATAAGAACAAGAGAGACCTGATCTAGCAACATGTTAGTATGCTCAGCCCTCTTGTTATGTGATACCTTGTGCCACTTCAGGACTGTTTAGAGTCCCTACCAGCAAGAAGGCTCTCACCAGATATGCCTCCTCAACCCGTCTCAATCTCTAGAACTGTAAGAATTCAATTTTATGTCTTCTAAATTATCCAGTTTTAGGTATTCTGTTTTAAGGACAGAAAATGGACTAATACAATATTCAAGGTAATTATTGATCAGTAAGAACTTACTACTGCTATTTAAAGTGTTTTCTGGTTGTTTTGTAGCCTCTTTGTACCTTTCTTTTTCTCTTGCTGTCTTCCTTTGTGATTAGATAATTTTGTATAGTGCTATACATTGATTTCTCACTTTTTATAATTTGTGTATATACTAGAAGTTTTTGCTTTATGGTTACCATGAGGCTTAGATAAAATATCTTATGGCTATAATGTCCTATTAGATTGTTAATAAATACAGTTTGATCATGTATAAAAACTACACTTTTACTCCAATCCCTCCATATTTTATGTTTTAGATGTCATAGTTTATATGTTTTCATACTGCATATCTCAACAAATTATTGTATCTATTATTACTTTTAATAGTTTTGCCTTTTAACCTTCATACTAAAGATTTAAATGTTTTACATGCCGATAGTATAGTAGTATTAGAGTATTCTGAATTTGACAGTATAATTAATCAGTGAGTTTTATACTTTAATATGCTTTCATGTGACTAATAAGTATTCTAGAACTCCCTTCAGCATTTTTTGTAAAGAAGGTCTGGTGGTGATTAACTCCTTCAGCTTTTGTTGTTGTCATTGTTGGTAAAGTGTTTACCTATCCTTCATTTCTGAAGGACAGCTTTGCCAGGTATTTTTTGTTGCCAGCTTTTTTTTTTTCTTTAAGTATCTTTATCTTTTTTGTTTGTTTTTGTTTTTTATTTTCATAAATCCTGGCCTAATAATTAAACTCTTTAAATATATCATCTCACTCTTTCCTGGTTTGTAAGGTTTATGCTAAGAAACCTGTCAATAACCATACTTGAGTTCTCTTGTATGTGATATGCTTGTCTTATCTTGCTGCTTTTAGGATCCTCTCTCAGCTTTGATTTTTTACAGTTTGATTATCATATGTCTTAGTGTAGTTTTGTTTGGATTGAACCTGATTGGAGACTTTTGTGCTTTCTGTACTTGGATATCTATATCTTTTTTTCATGTTTGAGAAATTTTCTGTCGTTATTTCTTTAAATAAGCTCTCTGCCCCATCTCCTTCTCTGATCCTTTTGGGATATTTGTAATACATATATTAGTTTGCTTGGTGGAGTCCCATAATTCCCACAGGCTTTCTTTACTCTTTTTCATTCTTTTTTCATTTTGTTCTTCTAATTCCAAATGATCTGTCTTCAAATTCACTGATTTTTTTTTCTGCTTAATTGAGTCTTCTGTTGAAGTTCTCTATGGAATTTTTTAGTTCAGCGATTATGTTCTTTAGGTGTAGAATTTCTGTTGATTCTGATTTTTATCTTTTTGTTGAAGTTCTCATTTTGTTTGTGTATTGTTTTCTGATTTTGCTTAGTTATCTGTATTTTTATGTAGCTCATTGAACTTATTTAAAAACGGTTATTTTTAATTCTTTGTAAAGCAGGTCATAAATCTTTCTTTGGGGTCAGTTACTGGTGTTTGATTTTTGTTTCTTTGGTAGTATTATGTTTTCTTGATTCTTTTTCTTTCTTTCTCTCTTTTTTTTTAAACCAGGTACCCAGTGAAATGGCCTTGCATTGGTGGCAGCATATTTGAAAAAGTAGGAACTTCTTCCAGTCTTCACATTTTGGCTTTGGCTGGGAACATCCTGGGTCCCTATGGACCCAGGTTGGAAATTGAGCCTGGAGCCTAGATCCACTGGGGTAGACCTGTTGATTAAGTATGTGGGGGCAGACCTGGAACTTCTATAGGCATTGGCCTGAACAGGGGTGAACCTTGAGCCTGTCTGCAGAGGTTAGCTAGGTGCTGGGATAGGACTGGTGTCTGAGGAATACCTGGTCTGAGTCCACTGGGCAGATATGAGACTTGGGTCTATGGGGCTGGCTTAGAGCACATGTTTACAGAGGTTGTCCCTGAACCTTGGTCTGCAGGATCTGGGATGGCACTGGGGACTACTAGGGTGTGCTTGGAGCTGCAGTTCAGTGGATCTTGTAGCTGGCCTGGTGCTGAGGCAGGCATGCAGCCAGGGTCATTGGGGCCAGTCTAAAACCTGGAACCATGGGTGCAGACCTAATGTCTGGAGCCACAACAGCTAACCTGGAGTCTAGGGCTGTGGGGACCAACCTGGAGCCTGGTTTGTGGGGTCCAACCTACAGCCTGAGTTTGTGGAGTTGGCCTAGCACTGGGGTGTGCCCAAAGCCTGGGACTGCAGTATCAGGCCTGGTGTAAAGGTGAACCTACAGGCTTAATCCACAGGTAGCAGCCTAGAGTCTGGAGCCTTGGGGGCCTGCAAGATAGTGGATTTTACTGGTGCAGGGCCAATGTTAGGGTCCAAGATAGTCTGGTGCTTGCTTCACTTTTCTTTCTCAAAGTAGTGGGTGTCTCTCTCCTTTGCCTGGGACTGGGAAGAGGGGTAATGCAGGTAATGTGAAACTGTCCTTCTGATAAATTTCAATGTGTCTTATGTGGTTTAGCTGTGCCTCCACCCAAATCTCATCTTGAGTTGTAGTTCCCATAATCTCCATTTGTCATGGGAGGAACCCAGCGGGAGATAATTGAATCATGGGGGTGGTTATCCTCATGTTGTTCTTGTGATAGTGAGTGAGTTCTAATGAGATCTGATAGTTTTATAAGGGGCTCTTCCTCCTTGGCTCGGCACTTCTCCTTCCCGCCACCATAGGAAGAAGGACATGTTTGCTTCGCCTTCTGCCATGATTGTCAGTTTCCCGAGGCCTCCTAACCATGCTGAACTATGATGAATTAAACTTCTTTCCATTATAAATTACCCACTCTTAGGTAGTTCTTTATAATGGCATGAGAATGACTAATACAGTAAATTGGTACCAAGGTAGTAGGGCATTCTCTAAGATATCTAAGAATGTGGAAGCAACTTTGGAATTGGGTAATGGGCAGAAGTTGGAACAGTTTAGATGGCTCAGAAGAAGACAGGAAAATGTGGGAGAGTTTGGGACTTCCTAGAGACTTGTTGAATTGCTTTGACCAAATTGCTGATAGTGATGTGGACAGTGAAGTCCAGGCTGAGGTGGTCTCAGATGGAGATGAAGAACTTCTTGGGAACTGGAACAAAGGTTTAGCAAAGAGACTGGTGGCATTTTATCCCTGCCTTAGAGATTTGTGGAACTTTGAACTTGAGAGAGATGATTTAGGGTGTCTGGTGGAAGAAATTTCTAAACAACAAAGATTCAAGAGGAAACAGAGCATAAAAGTTTGGAAAATTTGCAGTCTGATGATGTATTAGAAAATAAAAACTCATTTTCTGGGAAGAAATTCAAGCCAGCTGCAGAAATGTGCATAAGTAGCAAGGAGCCAAATTTTAATCACCAAGATAATGGAGAAAATGTCTCCAGGGCATGTCAGAGAACTTTACAGCAGCCCCTCCTATCACAGGCCTGGAGGCCTAGGAGGAAAAAATGGTTTTGTGGGCTGGGCCCAGGGCTTTGCTGCTTTTTGCAGTCTTGGAACTTGGTGCCCTACATCCCAGCTGTGGCTAAAATGGCCAACATACAGCTCAGGCTATTGCTTCAGAGGGAGAAAGCCCCAAGTCTTAGTGACTTACAGATGGTGTTGGGCCTGCAAGTGCACAAAAGTCAAGAATTGAGGTTGGGGAACCTCTGCCTAGATTTCAGAGGATGTATGGAAATGCCTGAATATCCAGGCAGAAGTTTTCTTGCAGGGACAGAGCCCTCATGGAGAACCTCTGCTGGGGCAATGTGGAAGGGAAATGTGGGGTTGGATGTCCCACAAAGAGTCCCCACTGGGGCACTGCCTAGTGGAGCTGTGAGAAGAGGGCCACCATACTCCAGACACCAGAATGGTAGACCCACTGACAACTTGCACCAAGTGCCTGGAAAAGCAACAGACACTCCATGCCAGCCTGTGAAAGCAGCCAGGAGGTGGCCTGTACCTTGCAATGCCACAGAAAGAGATGCCCAAGTCTGTGGGAGCCCATTCCTTGCATCAGCATGAACTAAATGTGGGACATAGTGTCAAAGAAGATCATTTTGGAACTTTAAGGTTTAATGACTACCCTATCAGATTTCGGCCTTGCATGGGGCCTATTGACTTTTTAGTCTTAGCCAATTTCTCCCATTTGGAATGAGTTTATTTACCCAATGCCTATGCCTCCACTGTATCTAGGAAGTAACTAACTTGCTTTTGATTTTACAAGGCAGAAGGGACTTGACTTGTCTCAGATGAGACTATGGACTTGAACTTTTAAGTTAATGCTGAAATAAGTTAAGACTTTGGGGAACTGTTGGGAAGGCATAACTGTGTTTTGCAATGTGAGAAAGATAAGATTTGGGAAAATCCAGAGGTGGAATAATATAGTTTGGCTGTTTCCCACCCAAATCTCATCTTGAATTGTAGTTCCCATAATCCCCACATGTCGTGGAAGGGACCTGGTGAGAGGTGATTGAATCATGATGGTGGTTTCCCTCATGCTATTCTCGTGATATAGTGAGTTATCATGAGATCTGATGGTTTTATAAGGGGTTCTTGTGCCTTTGCTCAGCATTTCTCCTTCTTGCCACCATGTGAAGAATGACATGTTTGCTTCCCCTTCTGCCATGATTGTATGTTTTCTGAGACCTCTGTAGCCCTGCAGAACTGTGAGTCAATTAAACCTCTTTTCTTTATAAATTACCCAGTTTTGGGCAGTTGTTTACAGCAGTGTGAGGACAGACTAATATAGTGTCTTTTCTTATTTTTGTGCTATGCTCAAATGTAATTTTCCTTCAAATATTGTAATTTCTCCTCTGGTTTCCTTAGCTCTTGTGAAGGTATTTTCAATTATGGAGAGTTATTCAAATTGATATTTCTGTATGAGGACAAGTGCAGGAAAATCCTTTATCACCATTTGTTGATGTCACTCCTAGTGATACCTTTTCAAACAGTTTATTTATAAATGTGGAAAATTAAGAACTTTGTTTGAATTATCTGTGAGATGGAGATGATAAGCATATAGTTAAATTATGAATTGGAGGTCAGCGAAGTTTTAATTGGAGTTGTACATTTGGGAGTCAATACCATATAGATGATATTTTAAACTATGATTCTAGGTGACATAACTGAAAGAATGATGTATATGGGGAAGACAAAATAAGCTAGGACTGATATCTGAGTCATTTTCTCTAGACACCCATCTTATGAAAAGTCTGGGACACATAAGGAGGTAAATCAACTATGGTCTAGTCAGAGACAGAAACCATGCAAGTTATCTGGACAAGGAAAATGTAATATAAAGCATTAACCACTAGAGGTGGTTAGCTACTAAAAGGCTTAACCATGAATTTTAAGATATCCAAAAGTAGCAGTTACAAACTACCATGTATAGAGCAAAACAAAAAATAATTTAAGACTAGAAGGAGGTTCTTTCCCTCAATGCTGAGATTTGGACCTCTTTGGAGAAGCTATGGCTACTGCAGAAAAATGCAGGCTAAAAGTAGCAAATAAGTGGGCGGGGGAGGAGGCTGTAGGTTGTTGTGGCTCTATGGAAGGGGGTTGCAGGCTGGAGCTGCTGCAGTGAAGCTCGGGCTGGACAGCATGTAGTCAGTGGGTCCAACTAGGACTACCACAGAAGCTGCCTTCTGTCGTAAGTTAGAAATGTCTACCACTGGGGAGAATATGGTCTGAAGCTACAGTTGAAGCTAATCCACGTGGACCACCAAGCACCAATACTGAATGATAATGGAGAATTATAACCCAGAAAAGAAATTTCTTCCTGTTGCCATCACCTTGCAGTGTCACCCCAGTGCCTTCTATTAAAAAGCCTCTCATTTCACAAGCTGATGGGATCCAGCTGCAGTATCACAAAACAGGGCAGGGAAGGGTAGATTTGGAACTGAGAGGCAATAAACTGGTAGCTGGTACAAGAGGTCAAGTATAGACACGTTAGTAGATAGCCCCATCTGAATTCCGAACTGATAGCTTAAACTGCCAACTATGTAAATGATTCACTTTGCTTGTTCATCTCATTTAAGCCTTCAGATGAGTGCAGCCCCAGTAGATATCTGGCTGCAACAGCCTATGACACTGTAAGCAAAAAATATCTGAACCCAGTTAATCCAGATCTGTGGAAGAAAATAATAGGTTGTTACTGTAAGTCAGTAAGTTTGGGGTGCTTTTTTACACAGCAATAGATTCCTGGAAATTGCTAACTTTATAGAAGACTGCTGAAAGACCATTTTGAATTAAGACTGATTGAGGGGTGTTCCAAGATGGCCAAATAGGAACAGCTCTGGTCTGCAGCTCCCAGCGTGATTGACATAGAAGATGGGTGATTTCTGCATTTCCAACTGAGGTACCTGGTTCATCTCATTGGGACAACAGTGGGTGCAGCCCATGGAGGGTGAGCTGAAGCAAGGCAGTACATCACCACACTGGGAAACACAAGGGGTTGGGGAATTTATCTTTTCTAGCTAAGAGAAGCCATGACAGACTACCTGGAAAAATGGGACACTCCCTGCCCAAATACTGCACTTTTCCCAAGGTCTCAGCAACCAGCAGACAAAGTGATTCTTGTGCCTGGCCGGTGGGTCCCGTGCCCACAGAGCCTTGCTCACTGCTAGCGTGGAAGTCTGAGATTGATCTGCGAGGTGACAGTCTGGCTGGGGGAGGGGCGTCTGACATTTCTGAGGCTTGAGTAGGTAAAGAAAGAGGCCGGGAAGCTCAAACTGGGCAGAGCCCACTGCAACTCAACAAGGACTACTGCCTCTAGGCTCCACCTCTGTGAGAAGGGCATAGCTGAACAAAAAGCAGCAGACAACTTCTGCAGACTTAAACGTCTCTGTCTGACAGCTTTGAAGAGAGCAGTGGTTCTCCCAGCATGGCATTTGAGCTCTGAGAATGGACAGACTACCTCCTCAAGTGGGTCCCTGACACCTCCCAGTAGGGACTGATAGACATCCCATATAGGCGGCTGCCCCTCTGGGACAAACCTTCCAGAGGAAGGATCAGGCAGCAATATTTGCTGTTCTGCTATATTTGCTATTCTGCAGCCTCTGCTGGTGATACTCAGGAAAACAGGGTCTGGAGTGGAACTCCAGCAAACTCCAACATACCTGCAGCTGAGGGACATGACTGTTAGAAGGAAAAATAACAAACAGGAAGGAATAACATCAACACTAACAAAAAGTTCATCTACACCAAAACCCCATCTGTAGGTCATCAACGTCAAAGACCAAAGGCAGATAAAACCACAAAGATGGGGAGAAACCAGAGCAGAAAAGCTGAAAATTCTAAAATCCACAGTGCCTCTTTTCCAAAGGATCACAGCTCCTCGTCCACAATGGAACAAACCTAGATGGAGAATGACTTTGATGAGTTGATAGAAGTAGGCTTCAGAAGGTCGGTAATAACAAACTTCTTTGAGCTAAAGGAGGATGTTTGAACCCATTGCAAGGAAGCTAAAAACCTTGAAAAAAGATTAGACAAATGGCTAACTAGAATAAACAGTGCAGAGAAGACCATAAATGACCTGATGGAGCTGAAAACCATGGCACGAAAACTTCGTGATGCATGCAGAAGTTTCAGTAGCTGATTTGATCAAGTGGAAGAAAGGGTATCAGTGATTGAAGATCAGATTAGTGAAACAAAGTTAGAAGACAAGGTTAGAAAAAAGAGTAAAAAGAAATGAACAAAGCATCCAAGAAATATGGAACTATGTGAATAGACCAAATCTATGTTTGATCAGTGTACCTGAAAGTGATGGGGAGAATGGAACCAAGTTGGAAAACACCCTTCAGGATATTATCCAGGAGAACTTCCCCAACCTAGCAAGGCAGGCCAACATTTAAATTCAGGAAATACAGAGAACACCACAAAGATACTCCTCAAGAAAAGCAACCCGAAGACCCAATCTGAATAACTTTCAGATTCACTAAGGTTGAAATGAAGGAAAAATTGTTAATGGCAGCCAGTGAGAAAGGTTGAGTTACCCACAAAGGGAAGCCCATCAGACTAACAGTGGATCTCTTGGCAGAAACCCTACAAGCCAGAAGAGAGTGGGGGCCAATATTCAACATTCTTAAAGAAAAGAATTTTGAACCCAGAATGTCATATCCAACCAAACTAAGCTTCCAAAGTGAAGGAGAAATAAAATCCTTTACAATTAAATGCTGAGAGATTTCGTCAACACCAGGCCTGCCTTACAAGAGGTCCTAAAGGAAGCACTAAACATGGAAAGAAACAACCAGTACCAGCCACTGCAAAAATACGACAAATTGTAAAGACCATCGATGCTATGAAGAAACTGCATCAATTAACGGGCAAAATAACCAGCGAACATCATAATGACAGGATCAAATTCACACATAACAATATTAACCTTAAATATAAATGGGCTAAATGCCCCAATTAAAAGACAGACTGGAAAATTGGATAAAAAGTCAAGACCCATCAGTGTGCTGTATTCAGGAGACACATCTCAAGTGCAAAGACACACATAGGCTCAAAATAAAGAGATGGAGGAAGACCTACCAAGCAAATGGAAAGCAAAAAAAAAAAAGAAAAAAGAAAAAAAAAAGTAGGGGTTGCAGTGCTAGTCTTGGATTAACAGACTTTAAACCAACAAAGATCAAAAGAGACAAAGAAGGTCAATACATAATGGTAAAGGGATCAATTCAATAACAAGAACTAACTATCCTAAATATGTATGTACCCAATACAGGAGCACCCAGATTCATAAAGCAAGTCCTTAGAGACCTAAAAAGAGACTTAGACTCCCACACAAAAATAATGGAAGACTTTAACACCCCACTGTCACTATTAGAAAACGAGACAGAAGGTTAACAAGCAAATTCAGGACCTGAACTCAGCTCTGCAACAAGCAGACCTAATAGACATCTACAGAACTTTCCACCCCAAATCAACAGAATATACATATTTCTCAGCACCACATTGCCCTTATTCTATAATTGACCACATAGTTGGAAGTAAAGCACTCCTCAGCAAAAGTGAAAGAACAGAAATCACAGAAAACTGTCTCTCAGACCACAGTGCAATCAAATTAGAACTCAGGATTAAGAAACTCTCACTCAAAACCGCTCAAATACATGGAAACTGAACAACCTGCTCCTGAATGACTACTGGGTACATAACGAAATGAAGGCAGAAATAAAGATGTTCTTTGAAACCAATGAGAACAAAGATACAACATACCAGAATCTCTGGGATACATTGAAAGCAGTGTGTAGAGGGAAATTTATAGCACTAAATGCCCACAAGAGAAAGCGGAAAGATCTAAAATTGATACCCTAATATCACAATTAAAAGAACTAGAGCAGCAAGAGAAAACACATTCAAAAGCTAGCAGAAGGCAAGAAATAACTAAGATCAGAGCAGAATTGAAGGACATAGAGACACAACCCTCCTAAAAATCAATCCAGGAGCTGGTTTTTTGAAAAGATCAACAAAATTGATAGGCTGCTATCAAGATTAATAGAAAAGAGAGAAGAATCAAATAGACGCAATAAAAAATGATAAAGGAGATATCACCACCAACCCCACAGAAATACAAACTAACATCAGAGAATACTATAAACACCTCTATGCAAATAAACTAGAAAATCTAGAAGAAATGGATAATTTCCTGGACACTTACACTCTCCCAACACTAAACCAGGAAGAAGTTGAATCCCTGAATAGACCAATAGCAGGCTCTGAAATTGAGGCAATAATAGCCTACCACCCAAAAAAAGTCCAGGAACAGATGAATTCACAGCCGAATTCTACTAGAAGTACAAGGAGGAGCTGGTACCATTCCTTCTGAAACTATTCCAATCAATAGAAAAAGAGGGAATCTTCCCTAACTCATTTTATGAGGCCAACATCATCCTGATACCAAAGCCTGGCAGAGACACAATGAAAAAAGAGAAATTTAGACCAATATCCCTGATGAACATCGATGCAAAAATCCTCAGTTTAATACTGGCAAACCGAATCCAGCAACACATCAAAAAGCTTATCCACCATGATCAAATGGGCTTCATCCCTGGGATGCAAGACTGGTTCAACATATGCAAATCAATAAACATAATCCAGCATATAAACAGAACCAAAGACAAAAACCACATGATTATCTCAATAGATGCAGAAAAGGCCTTTGACAAAATTCAACAGCCCTTCATGCTAAAAACTCTCAATAAATTTGGTATTGATGGAACATATCTCAAAGTAATAAGAGCTATTTTGACAAATCCACAGCCAATATCATACTGAATGGGCAAAAACTGGAAGCATTCCCTTTGAAAACTGGCACAAGACAGGGATGCCCTCTCTCACCACTCCTATTCAACATAGTGTTGGAAGTTCTGGCTATGGCAATCAGGCAAGAGAAAGAAATAAAGGGTATTCAGTTAGGAAAAGAAGTCAAATTGTCCCTGTTTGCAGATGATGTGATTGTATATTTAGAAAACCCTATAATCTCAGCCCAAAATCTCCTTAAGCTGATAAGCAACTTCAGCAAAGTCTCAGGATACAAAATCAATGTGCAAAAATCACAAGCATTCTTATACACCAGTAACAGACAGAGAGCCAAATCATGAATGAACTTCCATTCACAATAGCTTCAAAGAGAATAAAATACCTAGCAATCCAACTTACAAGGACCTCTTCAAGGAGAACTACAAGCCACTGCTCAGTGAAATAAAAGAGGACACAAACAAACGGAAAAACATACCATGCTCATGGATGGGAAGAATCAATATTGTGAAAATGGCCATACTGCGCAAGGTAATTTATAGATTCAATGCCATCCCCATTAAGCTACCAATGAGTTTCTTCACAGAATTGGAAAAAACTGCTTTAAAGTTCATATGGAACCAAAAAAGACCCCACATTGCCAAGACCATCCTAAATCAAAAGAACAAAGCCAGAGGCATCATGCTACCTGACTTCAAACTATACTACAAGTCTACAGTAACCAAAACAGCATGGTACTGGTACCAAAACAGAGATATAGACCAATGGAACAGAACAGAGCCCTCAGAAATAATACTACACATCTATAGCCATCTGATCTTTGACAAACCTGACAAAAACAAGAAATGGGGAAAGGATTCCCTATTTAATAAATGGTGCTTAGAAAATTGGCTAGCCATGAGTAGAAAACTGAAACTGGATCCTTTCCTTACTCCTTATACAAAAATTAATTCAAGATGGATTAGAGACTTAAATGTTAGACCTAAAACCATAAAAATCCTAGAAGAAAACCTAGGTAATACCATTCAGGACATAGGCATGGGCAAGGGCTTCATGTCTAAAACACCAAAAGCAATGGCAACAAAAGCCAAAATTGACAAATGGAATCTAATTAAACTAAACAGCTTCTGCACAGCAAAAGAAACTACCATCAGAGTGAACAGGCAACCTACAGCATGAGAGAAAATTTTTGCAATCTACTCATCTGACAAAGGGCTAATATCCAGAACCTATAAAGAACTCAATCAAATTTACAAGGGAAAAACAACCCCATCAAAAAGTGGGCAAAGGATATGAACAGACACTTCTCAAAAGAAGACATTCATACAGCCAACAGACACATGAAAAAATGCTCATTATCACTTGCCATCAGAGAAATGCAAATCAAAACCATAATGAGATACCATCTCACACCAGTTAGAATGGCAATCATTAAAAAATTAGGAAACAACAGATGCTCGAGAGGATGTGGAGAAATAGGAACACTTTTACACTGTTGGTGGGACTGTAAACAAGTTCAACCATTGTGGAAAACAGTGTGACGATTCCTCAAGGGTCTAGAATTAGAAATACCATTTGACCCAGCCACCCCATTACTGGGGATGTACCCAAAGGATTATAAGTCATGCTGCTATAAAGATACATGCACATGTATGTTTATTGCGGCACTATTCACAATAGCCAAGACTTGGAATCAACCTAAATGTCCATCAGTGACAGACTGGATTAAGAAAATGTGGCACATATATACCATGGAATACTATGCAGCCATAAAAAAGGATGAATTTGTGTCCTTTGTAGGACCATGGATGCAGCTGGAAACCATCATTCTGAGCAAACTATCACAAGAACAGAAAACCAAACACCTCATGTTCTCACTCATAGGTGGGAATTGAACAATGAGATCAATTGGACACAGGAAGGGGAATATCACACACGGGGGCCTATTGTGGGGAGGGGACATGGGGGAGGGATAGCATTAGGAGATATACCTAATGTAAATGATGAGTTAATGGGTGCAGCACACCAACATGGCACATGTATACATATGTAACAAACCTGCAGATTGTGCACGTGTACCCTAGAACTTAAAGTATAATAATAAAAATTAAACTTAAAAAAAATAAAAAATAAATAAAATTAATTGACTTGCCAAACAGCTATTCAACTGATTAAGCCACATGAGTAACTAGCAAGAATATAACATTTAGATGACTGTTAATTGGTACCTATGCTAAGAACCTGTAATTCAAATTCAGTATCTGGCTTTCTAAAAGAAGAATCAAATAAATGTTGGTTTAATAAATTTGCTTCATAGCCATTGACACTGAAAAAAAAAAAAAGGAAAAGAAAGAAAATGTGGCACATATACGCCATAGAATACTATGCAGCCATAAAAAAGGATGAATTCACGTCCTTTGTAAGGATATGGATGCAGCTTGAAACCATCATTCTCACAATCACAAGGACAGAAAACCAAACACCAAATGTTCTCACTCATATGTGTGAATTGAACAATGAGATCATTTGGACACAGGGTGGGGAACTTCACACACTGAGGCCTGTTGGGTGTTGGGGGTTGGGGGAGGGATAGTATTAGGAGAAATACCTAATGAAAATGATGAGTTGATGGGTGCAGCAAACCAACATGGCACATGTATACCTATGTATCCAACCTGCATGTTGTACACGTGTACCCTAGAACTTAAAGTATAATTTTTTTTTTTTTTTTTTTTTTTTTTTTTTTTTTTTTTGAGACGGAGTCTCGCTCTGTCACCCAGGCTGGAGTGCGGTGGCCGGATCTCAGCTCACTGCAAGCTCCGCCTCCCGGGTTCACGCCCGTCTCTACTAAAAAATAAAGTATAATTTTTTAAAAAACTGATCAGAGGCCGGGCGCGGTGGCTCACGCCTGTGATCCCAGCACTTTGGGAGGCCGAGGCGGGCGGATCACGAGGTCAGGAGATTGAGAACATCCTGGCTAACACGGTGAAACCCCGTCTCTACTAAAAATACAAAAAAATTAGCCGGGCATGGTGGCGGGCACCTGTAGTCCTAGCTACTTGGGAGGCTGAGGCAGGAGAATGGCGTGAACCTGGGAGGCAGAGCTTGCAGTGAGCCTAGATTGTGCCACTGCACTCCAGCCTGGGCAACAGAGCGGGACTCCCTCTCAAATACGAAACAAAAGAAAAAAGAAAACAACAAAAAAAAAAACTGATCAGAAGTATCCATTCAGTTCTGCAGCATGACATGAAAAAGTGGAGAAGAGGTAGACTTGTGGGGAAAAAAGAAGAAACAAGTTACACTGGTGGGAGAGAAGAGTGAGATATTCTCTTCTTTACGACATTGTCTTTTTGTTTTGTTCCCGCTTCTCTAGCACTCCTTCTCAGACAACTTTGCTCCCCAACATTCCCTGTGGCATATTTCCAAGTGGGATTCCCCCAGGTTTATGTGACTGGCCTCTTTTCTTCTCAACCTACACACCTTTAATAAGCAACCCAGTCTTTCCTGTGGTTTGAAATCGTATCTGTATGGTTATAAGTTCAAAATGCACATCTTCAACATCAGCTATTTCCTGAGCTGTAGACACATGCATCCAGTTCCCCACTTGACATTTACATTGCTTCTTTCTCAATTATTTACGTCCAAAATGAAAGTTATGAGCTTCCCTTGCAAACTTCATCCTCTTCTACTTCCTCTATCTCAGTGAATGCTCTGTTGCGCACTCAGTTGTCCAAGCCAGAACTCTGGAGACTATCTTTCACACATCTGTTTTCAACTTTCGTATCTAATTAATTACCATGTCTGAATTTATTCTACCTTCTAGCATCTCCTGAATCCTTTCTTCATTTCCACTATTATTAGCCAAATCTCAAATATTTTTATCTTTTGCCTGTTCTGTCACAGGAATCTCCTAAATTGTGTTTTCATATCCCCTATCGTCACATTTGTAAACTGGCCTGCACATGGACTGCCAGTATAGTGTTTGAAAATTACAAATATGAATATGTTTTATCCCCTTTAAAAGCCCTGAAGTAACTTTTCATTGTGTGTCTGGTAATTCTTAGCATTTCTAACTGTCTAAAATGGTCTTCAACATTTTCCCTGATTAACACTTTAGCCTCATTGTTCCCCAATTCTTCCTATTCCTTATTTATCTCTATACATTAGCAACCTTTCAGTTCTTTTATGGCCTGAAATACCCCTCTAGATGAGGCCAGTTAGTGAATCCAAAGGCACTAGGATAGGTGCCTTTATTTGTTTACAATGTCCTTTCTTCTCCACCTGTGAACACATTGTCACTTTAATTATATTATTTGCTGTCTCTGCTAGACTGATAAGGGCCAGGAACATGTCTGTATCAGTCTCCACTGTATCTCCAGTGCTTAGTATAATACTGAGCACTGAAAATAAAATCAAAGATTAATTGCTGAATTGTTAAATCAACAAGGATCTAAAATACTGAGAATTTAAATTTCTTTATCAAGCTGTGATTTCAAGCTGTAGGGGAATTTGTATGCTCTTTTAAATGAAAATTCTAGTTATGTCCTCAATGGACATGGTGACTTCTATTTATACTAAATATTATAGGAGTTTGAAAATACCATCTTTGGTGGAAAGAACACATACAAAGATGGGAAGCTTCTTTCTGTGGGGCTAGATTAAGGCTTTGCTACAAAGCACAAGCTCTTTGTCTCAGAAAGTCCTTTCTTTAAGCTTCATTAAAATAATTTGTCACTGTGTGGGCAAAAAAATAAACATAAAACAATGAAGAGATGGAAACAGATACAAAGCTATTTATGGCCTGAAATACTCTTGTAGATCAGGCCAGTTAGTTAGTCCAACTAGGATAGGAGCCTTTATTCATCTTCAATGTTCTTTCTTTCCCACCTATGAACCCATTGTCGCTAAACCAGTTCAAAACTATTGAGATAGTACAAGTAAGGGATGGCGATGTCTTGGATAGGGTTAGTAGTGACAGTGGTGAGATGAGGCCTTATTGTGAATGAACTTAGAAAGTAGACCCAATGGACACAAGGTTGTTTATAAGAAGAAGAGAAGAGTCAAACAGCTTCAAGGATTTTGGCTTGGGTAACTAGGATTGAATTGCCATTTATTGTGTTATCTTTCTCTGAGAAGCATCTCTGAGTTTAGACACCACCAACATCATAGGTTTTCTTACTGTGAATTGTAATTTTTGGTTTCTTTATCTATTATAGGCCTAGTCTTTATGTAAGGGAGTACAGGCCTTGGTCTTATTTATCACTGTACTTCTAGTACCTAACATATTATCTTGCAAAAGTATGTAGTAGCATCACATTAGAATTCATAAAATAAAATAAATATCTGAATTCATACTTATAAGTAATTGAATAAATAAATGATTGATTGATAAGGGAGAGCTTTTAAAAAGGCATAGCAATTAATAAATATCTAAGGGATGAGAGAAGTGGAAAAATTATTGTTAGGCAGAAATGACAGTAATAATTTTATAGGCAAGTATTGATAACACTAAAATTAGTGAAAAAAATATTAAAATAGAAACTTGCCCTACTGTTTTTGCAACTGTTCTTCAGTCCAAAATTATTTCAAAATAAGAAGTTTAAAAACATATGTGCTTAATACATATTTGTTAACTGGACTGATGAATAAGATATTTTTGCCTGACATCTTCAAATACCTAGAATCTCTTTCAGACTGTCTACAACAGGTTTTTCCTTTCTTAACCTAGATTTCTCACTTAACTACACTTACCTTTTTTTTCTAATTCTGCTGTTCCCCACCTTGATGTATAGCTAGCTACTCATTTTTCAGTTGCCTTCTAATTAATATTTTCCAGATTGGCCCTCCTGCTTTATTTACCACCAATTTGCTGCTACATGGAGATACAAAGCCTAATGTTATTCTCATTCATGACACACCCAAATGCCTATGGGCTACATCACGAAAGCCTTAGATATTTATCTATCTTTACCTTTATATGTGAGGTTATTTTTTTTAAAGTAAAGCTAAAAAAAAAAAAAAAAGTAAAGCCAAAATATTAATCTTTACAACAAAGTTCCCAAGAACAAAACAAGCCTAGATGGTACCCTGACCTTTTATATGGCAGCTTTCACCAAGGAACACAACACATTTTATGGAGATGAATTGTGGTAACAAGGGTTGGCACTTAGGACAAATCCTGTAAGGCTTGTTTTTATGAAGGGATAAAATGCTGAGCCCTGAATTTGGGTTTTTGATCCAACACTTACAATAAACTGGCAGCAGCATAGGTGGTGGAGTCTGTCTTCTGACCTCCATTTCCCTTCCCTCATTAAGAGTTCAAACCACTCTCCCTTTTTTGAGATTCTTAATCTATAGATTGATGGTCCAGGGTGACCGATTCTGAGAAGTCATCAGAGAAGTCTTTGCCTCGTCTTGCCTCCCAGACACAGTTAAATGAGATGTGGAGGAGATTACAGATTTGCTGGTCACTCAACTCTGAGCAGCTCAGTTCTTCTACTCAGAAAGTGGCCTACAATTCATGTTTGCAGTCCGTTTGTTCTTGTTCTCAAGGAGACAGACTGTTTTTCTTTTCTCTTCGTTGGTGAAGTGCACTCTATTATAGGCACTACTTCAAAGGGAATAGTTGGATCAGGCTACCCTGAAAAATCTCTAGTAACCTGTCATAAATTTAAAACCTTTCAGTACAGTCAATATTTTTCAAATGCTAAAGATAGGAAATGTGGCAATTTTTAAAAAATCAGCAAATGTGTTCCCTAAGGAGAACTAGTGACTTCTCCCTGCTGCCAGCCCTGGCTTAGTCTAAAGAATCTTTTTCATCTTAAAAATGTTGACCATAGGAGTGAGCCAATAGGAGCTAGCTCCAGATAGACAAGATAGATATCTAGACTATGGACCCTCAGGTACATACCTAAATAAACCTACTTTTGTTCATTTTATATCACTGAACCTTTCTAGGAGCAGTAGTGTACCAAGGATTCTTCCTGTTTTGTTTTTTTCAGACTGCAAATACTGCAACCTAACAATTCCAAAGCAAATCCCTTCTTATTTTCTCATAGAAAGGTAACATTTATCTCCACCAGAACAAAGTGTATAGAAATGAAGAAAATCTGTAAGATGGCCACTACAAATATGTTCTTTGTGAAATTTAGACAAACCAGACTGGGGTTTTATAAGAATCACCCAACCATCTTGCTAATAATACAGATTCCTTGTCTCTAATATCTGATATTCCAATTCATGGATTCAAATGCATAGCAAGGCTAGGAAATTATTACCTTGAAGAAGAGAAGGACTAAATCATATTAGTGGTTTATGAACCTGGAAAATATCTTTTGTTTGTTTTTCCTTTCATCTACCCCACCAGTCTAATCAATTTATATCTGTTAAAGGTTTCCGTATAAACTCTTGATATATGTTAGGAATAAAACTATGTGCTAGGTGCTACATAATTATATATTACTATGTGCTCAATGTTGCATGAGCATATATTACATTACTATATAATGATGACCTAAAGGGGCATTCAATCAGAAGGGAAGGTGTACTGGAAAATACGCAATTATGGTATGGTCCATTAAAATTAGTGATAGGGGCATTCACATAGTGAAATGGAAGCCATAACAACAGCATTGAACCTAGCCTTGAGAAGTTGTACAACATTTCTAGGAGTCAGTAAACTCTGCTCTGGGTTCCAAAGAAACTGATCAGTTCAAATTAGTAAAGAAAACTTGGTGAAGAGGAGTAAGATGATGACAAAGTGTGCACTAAGGCCCCAGAAGTGAAAAGAATGTGATGTGAGATTTCTCATAGCTCAGCATTAAAGCAAGAGTACTGGAAGGCAATAGGTGAAGTGGTGAAGGGTGGGGTTAAAAAGTTGGAGCAGTCTCATAATCACATATCCCTATTTGCCTGTGACAGTCCTGGTTCAGGCTTGTTGTCTAGATCAGTTTTAACAGCCTCTTCTTTCACTCTCAAAATATGATACATTTTACAACTGGACGATGCATTGTGTGATTGGCCACTTATAGCCAGTCCCAAGGAGTCTAGCTTTTTGGCCAGAGGAAACTGTCTTGGCTTTCAAGGGTTTTGGCAGGATTGTGAATTAATCTGTTTCCTGGTGTGACTATCTCACTTTGTTTGCAGTATAGAAAACAGATTGTAGAGGGATAGGATTGAGCTCAGTGATGGGATTGATATATGTTGGATCTGTGTCCCTGCCCAAATCTCATGTCGAATTTTAATCCCCAGTGTTGGAGGTGGGTTCTGGTTGAAGGTGATTGGATCATGGGGCTTGTTTCTAATGGTTTAGCACTATCCCTTTGGTGCTATTCTCATGATAGAGTTCTCATGAGATCTGGTCACTTAAAAGTGTGTGGCAACTCCCCTCCCTCTCTCTTTCTCCTGCTACAGCCATGATTCCCCTGCATATTTTTCCATGAGTGTGAGTGTGAGTTTTCTGAGGCTTACAACTAGAAGAAGAAGTAAAAGCTGCTATGCTTCCTGTACAGCCTGCAGAACTATAAGTCAATTCAACCTCTTTTCTTTACAAATTACCCAGTCTCAGGTATTTTTTATAGCAATGTGAGAATGGAGAATACAGAAAATTGGTATTGATGAGTGGGGCATTGCCCTAAAGATACCTGAAAATGTGGAAGCAGCTTTCAAACTGTCTAAGAGACAGAGGTTATAAGAGGAGTGTGGCAGGCTCAGAAGAAGACAGGAAAATGAGGGAAAGTTTGGAACTTCCTAGACACTTGTCAAATTGCTGTAACCAAAATACTGATAGTGATATGGACTATGAAGTCCAAGTTGAGGAGGTCTCAGATAGAAATGAGGAACTTACTGGAAACTGGGGCAAAGGTCACTTTTGTTATACTTTAGCAAATAATTTGGAGGCATTGTGCTCCTGCCCTAGGGATCTTTGGAACTTTGAACTTGAGAGTGATGATTTAGGGTATCTGGCAGAAGAACTTTCTAAGCAGCAAAATGTTTAAGATGTGGCTGGGCTGCTTCTAAAAACCTATGCTCATATGTGTGAGCAAAGAAATGACCTGAAACTGGAACTTCCATTTAAAAGGGAAGCAGAGCATAAAAGTTTGGAAAACTTGCAGGCTGACCATGTGTTAGAAAAGAAAATCCCATTTTCAGGGAATCAATTCAAGCTAACTATAGAAATTTGCGTAGGTAAAAAGGAGCCAAGTGCTAATAATCAAGACAATGGGGAAATGTCCTTGAAAGCATTTCAGAGAACTTTGTGGCAGCACTTCCCATTACAGGCCCAGAGACTTAGGAGGAAAGAATGGTTTGGTGGGCCACGCCCAGGGCCCTTCCATCCTGCACAGCCTTGGGACACTGCTCCCAAAATCCCAGTTGCTCCAGCACCAGCCATGGCTCAAAAGTACAGCTAGCTGCTGCTTTCTAGGGTGCAAATCATAAGCCTTGGTAGCTTCCACATGGTGTTAAGCCAGTGGGTATAAAAAGTGCAAGATATGAGGCTTAGAAGCCTTTGCCTAGATTTCAGAGGATGTATGGGAAGGCCTTGATGTCTAGGCAGAAGCCTGCTGCAGTGGTGGAGCCTGCATGGAGAACCTCTCCTAAGGCAGTGTATAGGGGGAAATGTGGGGTTGGAGACTTGTTGAACTGTTGCAAAACAAAATGCTGATAGTGATATGGACAGTGAAGTCCTGGCTGAAGAGGTCTCAGATGGAGATGAGAAACTTATTGGGAACTGGACAAAGGCCACTCTTGCTATTCTTTAGCAAAGAGACTGGCGTCATTGTGCTCCTGCTTTAGAGATATGTGGAAGTTTGAACTTGAGGGAGATGATTAGGGTATCTGGCAGAAAAAATGTCTAAACAGCAAAGTATTCTATATATGGCTTAGCTGTTTCTGAAAGCCTATGGTCATTTACATAAACAAATAAATGACTTAAAACTAGACCTTATATTTAAAAGTGAAGCAGAGCATAGAAGTTTGGAAAATTTGCAGCCCAACCATGGTGTAGAAAAGAAAACCCATTTTCTGGGGAGGAATTCAAAGCTGCATAAATTTGCATAAGTAAAGAAGAGCCAAATGTTAATAGCCAAGTCAATGGGGAAAATTCATTCAGGGCATTTCAGAGACCTTTGCGGTAGCCCCTCCCATCACAGGCCTGGAGGCCTATGAGGAAAGAATGGATTCTAGGGCGGGCCCAGGGCACCGTTGCTCTCTGCAGCCTTGGGACATGGCACCATGTGTCCCAGTCACTCCAGCTCTGGCCATAGCTAAAAGGGCCATTGCTTAGGCCATAGATTCAGAGGCTGCAAGTCCCAGGCTTTGGCAGCTTCCATGTGGTATTGGGCCTGCCAGATGTGCAGAAGGCAAGAGTTGAGGTTTGGGAGCCTCCACCTAGATTTCAAAGGATGTATGAACACCTGCATGTCTAGGTAGAAGTCTGCTGCAGGGGGTGGAGGCCTCATGGAGAACCTCCACTAGGGTACTGTGGAGGGAAAATGTGGGGTTGGAGCCCCCACACAGAGTCCCCACTGGAGCATTGCCTAGTGGAGCTGTGAGAAGTGGGCCACTATCCTCCACATCACTGAATGGTAGATTCACTATCAGCTTGCACTTTGTACCTGGAAAAGCCACAGGCATGCAAAGCCAGCCCTTGAGAGCAGCTGTGGGGGCTGACCCCTGCAAAGCCATCCTGCCCAAGGTCATGGGAGCCTGCCCTTTGCCCCAGTATGTCTTGGATGAGAGACATAGGGTCAAAGGAGATTATTTTGGACCTTTAAAATTTAATGGCTGTCCTGCTGAGTTTTGAACTTGCATGGGGCCTGTAGCCCCTTTCTTTTGGATGATTTCTCCCTTTTGGAATAGGAGTATTTACCCAATGCCTATACCTCCATTGTGTCTTGGAAGTAACTAACTTGTTTTTGATTTTACAGGCTTGTAGGTGGAAGGGACTAGCCTTGTCTCAGATTAGACTTCTTTGGACTTTTGAGTAAATGCTGGAACGAGTTAAGACTTTGGGGGATTGTCAGGAAGGCATGATTATATATTTGTGATGTGAGAATGACATGAGATTTGGGAGGGACTGGGGGAATTCTATGGTTTGGAGGTGGGGCCTGGTGGGAAGTGATTGGATCATGAGGGTGGTTTCTAATGGTTTAGTATCATTCCTTTGGCACTGTTCTCATGAGAGAATTCTTACAAGATCTGGTTGTTTAAAAGTGCACACCTCTCCCCTCACTCTCTTCCTCCTGCTATGGCCATGTGAGATGTGCCTGCTTCCCTTTCACCTTCTGCCATGATTGTAAGTTTCCTGAGGCTTCCCAACAACAGAAGCTGCTATGTTTCCTACACAGCCTGCAGAAGCATGAGAAAATTTAACCTCTTTTTCTTATAAATTACCCAGTCTCATGTATTTCTTTATAGCAGTGCAAGAATGAACTAATATATGGATATTGTTTTGTGGGCAGTTGTAGAAATACTGGCAAGAGGTAATAGTGGGTCTAACAAGATAATGACACTGGGTAAACAGAAAAGAATGGATTTTGAAAATACTAAGAATAAGAGATTTACCACTTAATGTGTAATCTTGGACAAGTTACTTACTGTTTCTTCCTTTGCTTATAAACATTTATGCCTCATGCCTATAATTTCAGAACTTTTTGGGGCTCAGGCTTTAGGATCATTTGAACCCAGAAGTTTGAGAATAGACTGTGCAACATACAGAGATCTCCATCTCTACCAAAAATTAAAACAAAAAAATAGCAGGGCATAGTGGTATGTGCCTGTTGTCCCAGCTAGTTGGAAGGCTGAGGTGGGAGGATCACTTGAGCCCAGGAAGTTGAAGCTACAGTGAGCTGTTTCTGCTACTGCACTATAACCTGGATGACAGAGCAAGGGCCTGTCTCAAAAACTTTTTTCATCAATTTCTTCTTAGAACTAACAGAGACAATTGGTTAGAATGTGCATAATTCATCCTGTGAAGCCCTCAGTGATTGTCTCTTTTCCTTCCAAGCAAGCCCTTCAATACCTACATGGTGATCTCCATAGCAGAGTTCCCAGGTCTACCTCCCGTGGTCAGTTCTCCGTTCTCCAACATTATGTGTCCCTTATCTTTCTCCCAACTTCCTAGTCCTTATACCTCCACTTAATTCCCAGATTGCAGGTGAATGTCACCAAGGATAGCCTTATTTACTGGAATATGTGCTTGATAGTTCTAATTACTTGAAGGATGCATTTAGCTATTAAAATAAGGACAGTCACAAAAGACCCAACAGATTTAACCTTAAAGCATGTACCTCGAAACTATACGTGTAAGCAGTGTGGCCTACGGACATGGTAGCCATGCATCCAGGATCTCCTGCAACAGTTTGGTCATGGGCCCTGCGTTTTATTGGTTCAGAAAATATGGTATCTTTGGGCAAAAATCGCTGTGTGTTTATTTATTTGACCCAGAGTCTTGCTCTGTCACTGGACTGGAGTGCAGTGGCACGATCTTGGCTCACTGCAACCTCTGCCTCCCTGGTTCAAGCAATTATCCTGCCTCAGCCTCCCGAGTAGCTGGGGTTACAGACATGTGCCACCATGCCCAACTAATTTTTGTATTTTTAGTGGAGACGAGTTTCTCCATGTTGGCCAGGATGGTCTCAATCTCCTGACCTTGTGATCTGCCCGCCTTGGCCTCTCAAAGTGCTGGAATTACAGGTGTGAGCCACTGTGCCCGGCCCCGATCACTGTGTATTTGAATCAGCTTTACTGTCCACCATAAGTACCCCTTTCTTTTTTCACTCTCCCTTTTCTTTCATTTCTTTTTTTTTTTTTTTTCCTTTTTCTCACTTTTACCCTTCTGCTGTATATATGATTGCCTCTAATGACACCCCCAAGCACCTTGACTTTTTTAGTTTGGTTTTAGGGTGCTTTGAAACCAGTTCTTCTCCACCAAGGGAGGCTTTTTAAGTCAATCCCTTTCCTGAAGTATGCCATCCTTCCTTTCTTGTCTCTGTGCTTATTTACGTTAAGATTTTACCCGTAAAAGCTCTGTGTCTGAGTTGATTCTGCTAAGCTGAATTTCCATATTCTCCAAGGAGTGCTTTCATTCTGCACTCTAGCTTGAACTTGGCACTCTCCTTCCCTCTCTTCTCCCAATTTAAAATTGTCCTCACGATGGACAATATCCAGCCTGATATCTTTCTTGCTTTTCATTATTATTTGAGTTACTTCTCTCGCTAATTGGTATTTGTCCTTAAATCTGAAGGTCATCTATATTCCTGGTTTATCTCAAGTAAAAGTATAGGAAGAAAAATTGTAGAATTCACTCTAGTATCCTAGAATTCTGAATATTTAATTTTTCTTAATTTGTAAAGATAGTTAAACAATGTACAGTTATTGGTGGAACAATTCAGTATGATGTATTTTCTGTGGTTTGAATGTATTCCTTCCAAAATTCTAGTATTGTCAATGTGATAGTATTAAAGAATGGGTCCTTTCAGAGGTGATTAGGCTATGAAGGCTCCTCACTGCTTACCAGAATTAAGGACCTTGTGAAAGAGGTGTCATGCAACATTCCACTAGCTTGCTCTCCTGTCCATATGCCATGAGAAAACATGAAGTTCTTCCTCTCTGGAGGATGCAGCCCTCACCAGACAACAAAACCTGCTGGTGCCTTGAATCTTGGACTTTCTGGAACCTTGAATCTGGAACTTCCCAGCTTCCCAAACTGTGAGGAAATAAATTTCCGTTCATTAGAAATCACTCAGTCTCAGCTATTCTATCATAGCAACACAAAAAGTCTGCATTCATTCAGGTTATGGGTCATAAAACATAGTACAGGATAGTTTTTTTCTTTCTTTTAAAAATACTTTGGTTCCAGAGAAGTTTTAGGTTCCAGTAAAATTGAACAGAAGGTAGAGAGCTTTCTTATCTGCCCTCTGTCCTCACATTCCCCATCAGAATGGTGCATTTGTTATAATTGATGATCACACTTTAATATATCATAATCACCCATTGTCGACACTATGGTTCATGCTTGGTGTTTTACATTCTTTAGGTCTTGGTGAATATTTAATGAAATGTATTCATCATTATGGTATCATACAGAGTATTTTCACTGCTCTAAAATGTCCTTTGTGATCCATTGATTTATCCCTCCCCATCCCCCGCTACATCTGGCAACCAGTGGTTTTTTTAATTTTAATTTAATTTAATTTAATTTTTTATTTTTGCTTTCTCCATAGGTTTGCCACTTCCAGAATGTCATATAGTTTGAATTATATAGTATGTAGAATTTTCAGATTAGCATTTTTTTAACTTAGTAATATAAATTTGAAATTACTCCTTGTGTTTTTGTGACTTGGTAGCTCATTTCATTTTAGCATTGAATAATATTTCATTGTTTGGGTGTACCAGAGTTTAGCTATCCACTCACCTACTATAGAATATCTCTGTTGCTTCCACACTTTGGCAATTATGAATACAGTTGCTATAAACATTTGTTTGCATGTTTTTGTGTGGACATAAATTTTCAACTCTTTTGGGTAAATATCAAGAAACACAATTGCTAGATTGTATAAGAATATGTTTAGCTCTGTAAGAAACTGCCAAACTGTCTTCCAAAGTGGATGTCCATTTTGCATTCCCACATGTAAGAAATGAGTGTTCTTGTGGTTTTGGATTTTCATCATTCTAATAGGTGTGCAGTGGTATCTCATTGTTTTAATTTGCATTTCCCTAATGACATATGATGTGGAGAATGCTTTCATATACTTATTTGCAATGTGTATATCTTCTTTCGTGAGATGTCTGTTTAGGTTTCTGATTCATTTTTTAGTAGGATTGTTTATTTTCTAATTGAGTTTTAGGAGTTTATTGTATATTTGAATAAGAGCTCTTTATGAGATGTGTTTTTTACAAATATTTCTCTCAGTCTGTGATTTATCCTTGCATTCTTTTCTCATTATCTTTCACAGAGCAGAAATATTTAATTTTAATGAAGTCCAGGTCATTTATTTCTTTCATAAATCATGCCTTTAGTGTTGTATCTAAAAAGTAATTGCCAAACCCAAAGTCATCTAGATTTTCTCCTATGTTATAATCTAGATGTTTTGTAGTCTTACATTTCACATTCAGGTCTGCAATCCTGGAGTTTTTGAAGGGTGTGATATCTGTGTCTAGATTCAATTTTGTGTGTGTGTGGATGTCCAGTTGTCCCACTATCATTTGTTGAAAATATTGTCTTTTGTCCTTTGTATTGCCTTTGCTTCTTTGTCAAAGATCAGTTGACCATATTTATGTGAGTCTATTTCTAAACTCTCAATTCTGTTTCATTGATTTATTTGTCTACTCTTTCACCAATACTACACTGTCCTAATTACTATGGTTTCATAATAAGCCTTAAGGTCATGTAGTATTAGTCTTTCAACTTTGTTCTTCTCCTTCAATGTTGCATTGGTGATTCTGGGTCTTCTGTCTCTCCATATTGATGTTAAATTAATCAATGTCCATAAAACTAAATTGCTGAGGTTTTGCTTGGATTTCCATTGCTGGGGTTTTGATTGGGAATCCATTGATAAGATTGGAAAGAACCAATATCTTGACAATATTGAGTGTTCTTATCTATGAACATGAAATATTTCTCCAATTTATTTGGTTCTTCATTGATTTCTTTCATCTGAGTTATATAGTTTCCTCTTTTAGATTTTGTATATATATTGTGTGATTTATACAGAAATATTTAATTTTGGGGTGCCACTTCAAATGGTATTGTGTTTTTAATTTTAAAATCCATTTTTTCATTGTTGGCATATAGGAACATATGACTTTTGTATATTGACCTTTGTATCCTGCAACTTCACTGTAATCACTTATTAGTCCCAGGAGTTTTTGTTGATTCTTTCGGATTTCTTACATAGATGATCATGTCATCTGTAAACAAAGACAACCTTATTTCTTTCTTCCAATCTGTACTCCTCTCCCCTCCCCTCCCCTCCCCTCCCCTCCCCTCTCTTCTCTTCTCTTCTCTTCTCTTCTCTTCTCTTCTCTTCTCTTCTCTTCTCTTCTCTTCTCTTGCTTTCATCATTATCTAGCACTTCTAGGATGATATTAAAAAGGAGCGGTGAGAAGGGATATTCTTGCCCTGTTCCTGAAGGTAGTGGGAAAACTTCTCATTTCTCACCAATATGCTGCTTTTTGTAGTGAAACTTAATGACAGCTAAACAAATAAAGCAAAGCCTTCTTTCCCCAAACCTAGCTAAGATTGCTATTGTTTAGTCACACTAACCTTTCCTCTGTATAAGTAATCCTTAAGGTAAAGGGAAATCTTTGTGGAAAAAGATGGAACAGGAGCATAGTTATACAATTGCCTTCCTTAAGCCCCTTATTCATTTTCACAAATATTTATTGTTTGTACACTATGTACTAGGCACTGCTCAAGGCTCTAGAAACTGAAAAACAAAAAAGTTATCTCTGCATTTTAGGGAGTTACACTCTAAAAGGAAGTGATAGGCAATAAATAAGCTATGAATGGTCATCATAAGAGTGGTAGAAGAAGCTACTAAGGTGTTATGAGAGAAAATAATGGGGTGTGGACTACGTGAGATTGGATAAGCAGAGGTGTCTCTGAGAATATCATATGGACCAATTTGCAAAGAGCCACAGAAAGAGTTTTCTAGGTAGAGAGAATGGCTTGTGCAAAAGCCCTGAGATATGAAAGAACTTTGACAAGTTCAAGATACAGAAAGAGGTATGACATAGCCAAATGGAAGTAGGAAAGGGGAGAGTGGCATGGAGCAAAATTGGAGAAGCAACAAGCCAAAAACTGAAATGAAAATAGAAATGTCTAGGCAGATAATTTGGAAACTGAATAAAAGAGTGAAGTTTCCTTTCGTGAGAAGACGGACATAATCAGTCACTGTTGCTGTCTTTATACAACCCTTGCCCTTTTCCTCCTAAGCCTGAAACTGTCTTGTCACCATTGGTTTGGCCCATCTGAAGAGTGGTATATGAGTTGCCTTGTCTAACTTAAACCTACTTCCATTGATTTTACTCAGGCAAATTCTCTGTTTTGGAGGCCATGGGAAGACACTTTTCATATGCAAATAGGGCAATTATTCAACAAAAGTGGCCTAATTTAGTGTAGACAAACATGTTAAATGTTATCCATTCTCCCTTGGGGTATTTTGCGATCAAAAACTTTCCCTTTGGTTTATGTATTCACACAGATTTGAAAGCAAACCATCTGGATGATTCTGATTCATTTACATTCCACTCATTACCATGTCATTCTTTTATAGTGGTTTGAAGTTTAAAAACCTTTTGTGACTTATTTACCTAAAAAAATAATTTTAAAAGGTCTTTTTAACTCTTTTTGTTCATAAGAACAGGAAATATTATAAACACAAAAACAGAAAAGACCAATTCCAGATTTCAGTTTACAGCATAAAAATTTATGATACTGTTTTAAGTTTCAAATTAGCCAAATGGATTTACACATCTATGATAGAGTGAGGAAAATCAGACTTTGTTGACTTTGTTAACATGAACAGTGGATGTCTTTTACATAGAGTAGAAGACTACAGCATATCATTGAGAGGTAAGAGTTTCACTCTGCTTATTTCTTTAATTCAGTAAGCTGTTGAATTCAGAGGTACCAGACCTTTAGGGAAAAAAAAATCATCAAATTACATACTGACAGTGTTTGAAGAGACACTATAAAAGGTCATTTTATTGGGTAAGGCCCTGCTGTTTGCATGTGACAGAGAATTCGCTAGACTGGGCTTAAACAAAATAAGAAACTAATTGTTTAGGTGGCTGAAAAACTCAGAGGTAGAGTGGGTTTCAGCTATGGGAGAATTTAGAGATTCAAACAGTGTCATCAGAACATGTCAAATACACAATGTCAAAGACAGTTCTGTGTCTCTCCACCTCTGATCTATGGTTTCCTCTCTTCATGTGATGGGAAAATGTTTTTAAGTAACTTGAGACCGTGTACTCCTAGTTTCCTGAGGCCTGATGGGGGATTAAAATGATATGCATATGCTCCTCTCTCAATAATTACATCAAAACTCCCTAGGTGTCTGATTGGGTCAAGAGTTCATTTATGAGCCAATCACTGTGCTTGAAAGCTGGGGTTTTCTGATTTCTCAGGGCCGAGTTATGAGCTACCTGGTGGAACTAAGGGTTTGAGTGAATTCTACTTGAAGCACTGGGAAAGAAACAGGGGAGGAGATATTGCAAAGGAAACTTGAGGTATCATCCCCAGAGGAAAAGATGATGAATATTGGATAGTAAAACAAGCAACCCAACTAGCAAACAAAGTGAAACAAAAATGTCCATTGCACACCTACTGCCCCTATTCCTCTGATGCTCGAATCTCTTGATTGGTAAAGTGAAATCACCACCTGGATGGACATCCTAGCTTTGTCGTAAATTACCTAGGTGATGTGGCCAAATCCCTTCACTTCTCTGTGCCTCTGTATCCTCATTTCTAAAAGTCAGGGATTGAACTCAATGCTCTCTCCAAGTTTTCTTCCAGCTCTGAAATGGTAATGATCCCAAGCTTGCCAAATGAGAATGGGAAGATTCCCCTGGCCTAAGATTTCGTGGAAAACGGAAGCAGGCCCAGGTGCAGGGCAGAAAAGGGAGCCAGCAGACCCTGGGCCATAGAGCGAAGGAAGCAAAAAGAATTCTCAGGAGAGCAAGGTCAACTCCAGGACAGGACATCTCTCTGCAAGCTGAGGAGCACCCTCCAGTCACCGCCGATTGCTCTGTGAGCGAGTGCACTGGAGCGGTGGTGATAGTTGCCATAGAGAAGGATAAATAGACTGTTGTTTGGTGCAATAACTTGGTTTCCACCAGAAAGTTTCACACTCAAAATAAATATTACATATGGCTCCCATCAGCAGTGCCTAATCCAGAAAGAAAAACATATATTTTCTGAGGTGTTATAAGTGTTATAATTCTACATGTCCATAATCTCTCATCTAGAGGCTTTGAAATCATACGTGTTTTGGAATTCAATTTTTTTAAATTCTGAGAAGCAAATAGAAAACACGTATCATTTATGGTATCAAAAGTGGGATACAGTGTAGCACCCTTTAATCATATATATTGATATTACTATAGTAAAATGTATGAATGTTTACATTGAGAGAGAGAAAGATTACAAATAGTTTCCCATTAGTTCAGGTCATGTTGAATTTTTTCAAAAATTCAGTTTCCAGAGCTTTCTGGATTCTAGAGTAGTGGACAAAGGATCTGTAGGCACCAGAGGTGATTGAGATCATCTTGGATAAAATAAGAGAGATGGGAATAAGTTGAATTGTTTTTATTAATGTTAAGGTAGATGGAATTTACCTCCTTGTCTTCTTCCTCTGTGCGAGTCTATAGTAGGTGTTTAATAACTATTTGTGAAATGAATACTTCCTATCCATTTTTGGCTCACAGGTTGTGTTTTCATCTCACTGTTCCACTCTCTCTACTGAATGGTCACATGACATTCATGAATGGCCTCTATAGCATTTGATGGTTAGAGCGTTCTCCCTGGGTCTCTCTTTTACTGATTTTCATAAAGCCACATTGTATCTCAATCTCTGGAGGGTCCTGCTTGATTTCTCTCTTGGGCTACTTTCCCTCCACCTGCTCCTTGTTTATTGGTGTTCGCTACTCTTGTTCCTCTGCATATTTTTCATTGGTAAACTGCATAGATTAGATTACTCACTTAGGATTTTTGTGATAGATAACCCTAAGTGGATAATCTGTCTTCCAGGCTGGAGTACAGTGGCGCAATCTCGGCTCACTGCAACCTCTGCTTCCTGGTTCAAGCTATTGTCCTGCCTCAGCCTCTTGAGTAGCTGGGATTAGAGGCACACGCCACCACACCCAGCTAATTTTTGGATTTTTAGTAGACGGGGTTTCACCATGTTGGTCAGGCTGGTCTCGAACTCCTGACCTCGTGATTCGCCTGCCCCAGACTCCCAAAGTGCTGGGATTACAGGTGTAAGCCACCGTGCCCAGTCACTTATTTGGATTTTCTAAGATCAGGAGTTATGGTTGACAAGATGTTTCCCAAACCAAATATGCTAATGAGTTACAATCAAATTTATTATGTTCCCCTCCTTCTCTTTTCCTGCTTCCCTCCCCATTACCCCCCCCCCCCACACACACACACAGAGCATGCCTCAGTGAAAACTACCACCCTCTATTCAGGTCCCCAAGACAGATTCCTGAGTTATGAAGTTTGATCTGTTGCACAGTACCTAGCTTATATCTTTTTTATATATTTCTTTTTCTCCATCATTTACTCTGTGACTATCTTAATTCTGAACTTCGTTATCCTTTGCATGAATTACACAGTGGCCTCCTAACTCACTTTGCTGTTTCTAGTTAACAAGCTCTATAATTCATTATCTCCATTACTATTACAGACACCAAGTCATCACTGTGCTTCAAGTCTGTGACTTTCCTCACCCTTAAGATCAAGTCCAAACTCCATTATTTGATACTACGCTCCATATCACCTGGCCTCTAATTTCTAGACTCACTTTTGGTTTTCATTCTGTGTCCCAGTCATAGGAAATTATTTATAGCTCTCCAAACACGCTCAAACCATTTTGTCTTGTTTCTTTGCACATGGTATCCTCATTTTCTAAAACTGCTCATCCTCTCAAATAACTAATTTATATTTATGATTCAGACTCAGCTTAGACACCTGCTTCTCCAGGAAGTTTCCAGCTGATCATGCTCAGCTGGAATCAGTATTCTCCCCTGCACACCTATAGCACACTGTTTATAATCCTATTATAAATACTTTATAATGTTGATTTTCTTTCATAAGATTGCTGGCTTTATGTCAGCAGAGGCCAAGAAGTTTATATCCTCATTGTCTAGAATAATCTCGGACCCATTTTTGTCAATAAACTTTTGTTGAATGGAGGAGTAAATGAACACACACACACACACACACACACACACACACTCACACACTCCTCTTTCTCACATATTAAGGCTCTCATAAAGCATTCAGTATGTTTTTATTTCCCTGAAGTTTACATATTGACTCGTTACTGCTAAGAAATGCTGTTCTGATTTTTGTGATTCAGACTAGTAGCGTGTCATTCAGATTAAGTAAGGTTATAAGCAGTAATAAACAATCTCTAATCTTAGAGGTCATATGGCCTCAGTTACGTGGGCCCCAGGCAGGACAAGCCTACCATGTGCCTAGAATCCTGGAAGATTTATAATATTTGATGGCCAGCAGAACTTTAGATATAAAGACCTTTAATTTGTTTTATCACATTTAAAACTTTACATTCATGAAAAAATACACTGTTTAACATCACAGGTTGATTTTGAAAAAGCACCTTCTAGATTGATGTGTATTTGTTTGATTTTTCTTCTCCTTCCATATCAGCATGTGAAGCACTGACTTTCTGAGCGTCTAAATCGTAAACACTCACCCTGATGGCCATGTGTCCCATCACCAAGGGAATCCTTCCCTCCTCTCCCTGCCGTCCTTGCCCTGGCCTTCATCTCTTCACGTCTGGAATATAGCATTAGCTTGCTGACTGTTCCGTCTCCCCTCTTTCATTCTGCTCCTACACAATGCAGCTTGAATAATCCCACTAAAATATCCTTAGGATTTCAGTGTTTCACCAGAGGTTGCAGAATAAAATATTAAGCCTACAGCTTATCACCCAAGGCCTGTTATAATTTGTTCCCCACCTCCACTGTGACCTCATTTTCTCATTATCTCCTTGTGAAAGTCTTTGGCTCATGCAAAGGACGCCCCCCCCCCCCCACCCCACACTTGAGCCTTCACTTTCTTATCTGTACTGGTTTAATAATGACAGTCTCTGTCTCATAGCCTTGTCATGAAGACTGAATAAAATGATAAGAGCCCTGATCACACAGTCGTGACATACAGTCAGCCCTTGATATTATTGTGACACGCGGTTAAAAATACATTTTACCCCTTTCTGGCACTCCCATTAGAAATTCCTTGTTAATTAGCAGTGCCTTTGCAGTATTCCAAAATCATTCTTTATTGTTTAGGATTCTCTGAGAATAAAGAGTTTACTAACAACACACAAATGCCCATCATTCATACCGAAAAACTAAATAAATGGCTATAACCAAGTTCTTTGCAATAAGTTATTCCAGTTCTTATGGTTTTCTACTCCTTAGTCTTGCTAGGTTTCACTTTGACTACCAACAGTTAAGCACCGCCTCAATGGTGTTATTACCTTGAAGATCAAATAATCTGCCTTTTTAGCTGCTAGAGTCCCCTCATGGGCTAGCTCCATTACACCTTTGACATAAGAAATTGCAAAAATCTTTGGTTACCTTTGGGGCGGGATGGTGTATTATAAAACTATGCTTTGTAGGATTAAGGGTGTTCAGAGGTTGTCACACCCAGCCACTGGTGTACCTGCTGAGAACATGGATTGGGGGCTGGTACACTTGTTGATTCCTTATAAATGCACCCTGATTTGAATTTCTGGAAAATGGGCTGTAAAAGTGATTCAGTGCCGTATAAAGAGTACTGGACTAGAAGTCTGAAAACTTGGCTTCTGAGATCTGTGTAGAACTAATGGTATGTCCCTTTAGCATCAATATATTTCTTGGTAGAAGATGAATAAAGTAATATCTGTTTCCTTAGAAGACTGTTATAAAATAACAAATCATGTTTGTGAAAGTGTTCGGTTAAAACTGATCATTTTATTTCTGCATTAAATTTACACATACAAAATGCAAGACAATATGCAAATAACCTAAGAATAGCTTTTGGTACATTTATGGTATTTGCTGAAAATATTTTTTTTAAGAACCAAATTCGGTTCCTAAGAGGTAACTGCTACACATACTTAGAATCAACTGCAACTAGTAATGAGAACATTATTATTTTTTTGCTATTGTTTTTCATTGTTTATGGTATTCACATTCCTAAAGGGAAGGAAAGTATGTATAAGAAGATTTTATATAAAGAAAGAAATTTGAGAAATAGGACTATCTGGGGAGGGGGGGGTCAAAAACCCCAAAGTTGAATTTTTACCTTTTAATAGTGAAAACTGGCATGTTAGGTAAAAGTCAGAATTATTGGACTTGTATTTGTATTACCAGAGCAAAGCAAAGGCTTAGCTACTCTTTGGAAGGAAGTCACTGGTTAGCATCCGGCTAGTTTGTTCAAAATAACGACAAAAACAGCAGCAGCAGCTCCTGCTTCAATTCTTACTTCTCAGTAAGATCAGAGCAATGATGATTTTGCTGGGGGAAAAACTGATCCAGAAATTATGAGACTTGCCCCAAATCTTTTCACTGAGCCAAACTATAAAACAAGTTCTACCTGGCTCTAAACCCTGTATTCTTTTTAAGGAACCACCTGATAAAGTTGGTTGTGAGAAAAACTGTGACTTCAATGAAGAAGGCAAAGACAAAAATAGAAAGTTTACTATAAGATGTAGCCTTCTTTCTTTTACTTTTGCTCCTTGCATGGAATATCTGATAGCCTTAAGCCCATGTTGTTATTAATAACTCAATCACTGCTAAGGTTTTTTAGTGAAAAGTGAAAGAGCTATGCCCAACCTCAGTAGAAGAAGCCAAGCTTTGCAAATGGAGCCCAGTTTACATGTTCCGAGATTGTATTTTGATTAACAGAAATATATTGCAAGGTGTTGAAAAATAACTTTTAATTATAACACAGTGAGTGTCTCAAGGACACAAAAGACACTGATATTTTCCGTCTGATTCACCCTCAACCTCCTGCTTCATGGAAATTTACATTCTGATTATATTGATCTGTGCTTTTAATTTAATTCTGATTACGTTTATTGCCATCTGTGCTTTTAATGAGTAAGCTTTGGCTAGTGCCTTAAAAGGAGCCATAGCTCTCTGCTGTTATTTAGAACAGCATGTTATATATGGCTTTAAAATTTGGGTTTTCATGTTACCCTGAGGAGAAGGGACTCAAGGGTACCTCATATTAAAATGGAAAATCTTTTTGAAGTTTCCCACCGTCAGCAGCTGCCTATAGTCTCTAAAATGTACTCTGACTTCCCTCTCCTGGTTGGATGTAAGAATAGCAAGAAGAGGAGTTACAAACACTGGTTTTAGCATTCATTGCATGCTCTTTGACTAATCTAATTTAATAGAAATGGAAATTACCTAGTGATCAAAAGAGAAAAACAATGGGGCAGAAAAAGAATTCTCAGATGTGACTCTGCAGTGCAAACATAAATCCTGACTCAACAGATTCCATGAAAAAGCACCCCAATCTTGGACTAAAGTCTGGCTTTAGGACCATTTGGTTGATAGGATTGTCCCACAGTTATCCATTATAAGTGGTCAGATCTCATCCAGGTTCTGGATAGGTTTGGTTTCAGCCTCATAAACTGTAGGTCAGAACCCAATGGAAGCTGGGAGCACCAATGTTGCATTTGTTTTAATTCATTTATGTATTTTGTAGCCTGGTGCCCTGTGGGGTGTCTCAGTGGCAGATAAAGAGACTGGTATCAGGTTGAAGTACAAAAACAGAGGTAGCTGGAGAACCATGGAAAATGTTGTGTTTTTCATTGTAAAACACTCCAGCATTTCTCCAGCATTCATCTACCAAATTCATGACTGATAAAACCTAAAATGAATATATCTACTCAACTCTTTGCTTCTGGTTCAGAATTCTGATGTTTAAAAATGCAGTATTTCCTGGTCTTTTGTACCAGATTTCTTGGGTTTGAAATGCATCTGTGCTCCGAGCTGTGTAACCTTCCATAAGTCCCTTAATCTCTGTGTCTTCAATTTCCACATCTGTAAAATGGTGATCATGAAAGCATGTGTTGGATTATTGTTAAGATTAAATGTGATACATTTAAAATTCTTAGATAAGCAACTAACACAGAATAAATGCTCAATAAATGAGAGCTGCTTATGTTATTCTACAGTCAAAAGAGGGGTAGGATCAGTAACTTGGTAAAACCTCCGTTAGGCAGAGGAACCATAAAACCGTTCCTTGCCACCAACGTATCTAATGTCTAATAGAGATTCGATGTGTCTAGTAGAATTACGTTGACCTAAAAACACTCTATAGATCTTTGTTCCTCTCCTGAGATCTGCTGTATATACCTTCTTTCCTAATTGTGACCCACACAACACACAAATGGAGATTTTTTTTTTCTGCTGCTGTTTTGAAGTAGAAGAAATTCTTCATTTAAAATATCTTCAGGCCAAGTATCCAATGAATGGCCCAAAGTGTCAGAAGTAACTTGAATTTTTATAGGTTTATGGGAAATTTTCTGAAAGGGATTATATAGCTGTTCCTTTTATCTAATGATGGACAGGAAGAAAAACTTCACTATTCAGATGGTAGGGAAAACACAAATTCACAATGACCAGGCAATAGTAAGTACCCCTTGAGTGCTCCACTCGCTGCAGAACTCCAACAGGTGCTTGCCTTCCACTTAGCATCATTCCAGCAGTTCTGACTAAAGAAGACTGGACACATAATTATACTCTATCAGATATGCACCTTTGCTCTTAAATCTGTTAGCAAAAATGGAAAAGGAATAGGAATTTCTGACCATTCTTTATTTCAGAAATAAAGAGATAGTTGTGAACTAGAATGTTGCCAGGTTAGAATACCAGGTCACAAAATACCTGGCAGCAGATTAGGGGATTATGAGAGTAAGTTAGTGGAGAGAAAGGAAGGTAAACTTAAAAATAGGACCTGCTACCTCTAAGTGCCTGTGAATAAACTGCTGTATGCTTCTGAAACAAAGCATTAGAATTCCTAGACTAGAGTGATCTAGCCAAGACAGTTGAACAAACTCTTCCAGGGCAGTTGGGAAAACTTCAGCATTCATAGTGGTTAGGTTAAAAAAAAAAAATAGTGTATAGGTAAAGAAAGAAATAAAGAGAAATAGCTGGTCAGGTGCAATTTGGTTTAAAGTAGCTTCAAGTCTCATAGGACAAAGCTCATACTCGTCAGCATGACACAGAAGGGTCTTCATAATGGGCTCTTGCTAACAACTGTAGAGTCATCCCTGCATCCATCACCATCTTACCCTCCACGCTACAGCTGCATTGAACCACCTCCTTCCTGAACACATCATCTCTTTTTCTTTTGAGTCTTTCTGAGTCATTCTGCCTGGAATGCCCTTTCCTTATTTTCTTGATTGACTCTAATGTATCCATCAGATCTCATACATGTCATTCCTTACTCCAAGACCCAGTTAATTAACCTTTCCCTGTGCTTCCAATAGCATCTTATATTTATATCTAAAATTAACTCGCTCTATGTTAATTGTACGTTTATTTGTAGATCTCTCTACTTAGGGACAGTTGTTGGGTCTTATTCACCATTATAGCCCCATCTCTTGTACGATGTCTAGCCTACAATATATTCTCAATGTGTATTTTGAACAATTGAAAGGATTCCCTTACTTTCTCTAAGAATCATGCAGAGCTTCCACTTGAGAAGTTCTCTGAGTGGTGATTTCACTTTAGTGGTGTGGTAAGCTTTGGATATTGCTTTAATGAAATGTTAAAGAGTCTAAAAGCTCTCAGGTCAACGACCAACCTAGAACTCTTTTCTCTTTTTTTAAAACATTCTCACCAGTGTGTAACTTTTCATTATTTGTATACATCAGCTGCCCCAAAGCAAGCTGACATTTAGCTTTAAATACAAACTGGTGGTATACTAAAGCATATTATATTCCAAAAACATTCATGCCAAATACATGATTGCTGAACTTAGAACAGTGGACAATATGAGGAGCTTCAATTCGCATGGTTCTTGAAACTTCGTGGGGGTCTTTTACATTCATTGTCCCATTAAAATCTCACAATGGTCCCTTCCAAGTGGAGATTGTATTTTCCCATCTTATAGAGAAGGATATTATGATTGCTTTGTAGTTTTTCCAGGCTTATCCAGTAAATAAGTGGGTGCCAGAGTTGACAGCCCTAAACGTTTTAAACTTGGATCTTTCATCTGGATTCCAGACTTGTATATCCAACTACCTTCTCAACATGGATGTGTAAGGAATCTCAAACTTACAAACATATTTGACATGTTTGTTACAGTTTGAACTGTGTCCCCCAGAAAGGTATATGGAAGTCCAAACTCATGGGACCCAGGAATCACCTTATTTTTAAATAGAATCTTTGCAGATGCAATTAAGTTAAAATGCAGTCATTAGGATGAGCCCTAATCTAATTTGACTGGTGTCTACATAAGAAGAAGAGACAGAGACATGCAGAGAGAATGCCAGGTGACAATTTAGGCAGAGATTGGAGTGATGCAGCTGCAGGCCAAGAAATGCCAAGGATTGCAAGTCACCCCCAGAAGCTAAGAGGTGAGAGAGGGTTCTATAAGAGTCTCAGAGGGAGCAAGATCCTGTTGACACCTTGATTTTAGACTTCTGCCCTCTAGAACTGTGAGAAAATATTTCTGTTGTCATAAGGTACCAGATTGTGGTGTTCTGTTAAGGCAACCCTAAAAAAACAAATGCAATGTTCAAAACTTAACTCCTGATTCCCCTCCAAAACATGTTCTCTATGTGCAAAGTGACCCCCAAATGCAGAAGGAGCTGAGAAATCAAAGAACAAGACAGACAAATCCTGTTTGTCAGTAGAGGATGATTTACTGGAGATGTTATGAAAAGAGGCATACTCTTGTACAGCAGTAAGACAGGTAGACCTCCACATCATGACTCCCCAGACCTAGGGCTGTGTACTATAGAGAAAGGGTGTACATGCTCAGTAGAGACACTTCAAGACAACCTTCCAGAAGAGGCAAGAATGCTACGTGAATCATAGCCTACAGTTTATGTGATAACATCAAGTTTGTTTTGATCTAGGATAGAATTTATGGAGAATACTAAGGACAGTAAATAAAGTAGGAATCAGGCATTTCCAGAAATGGGACAACTCACATGTCAACATGGTAGATTAGTATCCAAGATGAGGTCACCTTTGCCTGCACACACCTCCTTCTATAGTCTCTTATAAAGCAGTAAATGGCAACTTCATCCTTGGTCTTAATCTTGTTTTCTCTCTTTTGCTCACACTCCATACTCAATCTATCTGTGCATTCAATTAGCTTTACCTTCACAACATATCTACACTCTAAGCACTTATCACCACCTCCACTGCTGACACTGAGGTCTAGCCCATCATCATCTCTCTCCTGGTCTATTTCAGTAGCCTCTTCATGAGTGTCCCTGTTCCTCCTTTTGTTTTCCTACCATCTATTCTCAAGCCAGCAGCCAGCACTGTCCTGTTAAAACATGTCAGATTATACCACACCTCTGTTCAAAACTCTGAAATGTCTTCCCACATATCTCAGAAAAATGTAGGGTCTTATCATCTGATGTCAAGGTTTTATGTGAGCTGCATCCAATAGCATAGCTTCCTGCCTCATCTCACGCCATTCCTCCTACTCACTTCTTTCTAGATACACTACCTTCTTTGCCGAACTTGATCACATTACCATGGTCTCAAGTCAGTCCTTCTAAAGGATTCTTCCTTCTCCTAGACACCTACATGACTCCCTCCCTCCCTCAACTTCAGAATTCTGCTCATTGCTTCCAAGTTAGGCTTTCCTTTTCTACCTTATTTAAAATTGCAATTCCCCCTTCCCTGGCATGTCCACACTCTTTACCTTACTTTGCTTTTTTCCTTAGCACTCATGAGTATCTAATACTTCATGTATGTACTTTGCAATTATGTCTTACCTCTCTCCTTACACCAAAATGGAAGCCCTATGAAGACAGGGACATAATTTTCTTCACTCTGTCTCTGGAGCATATAGAACACATAGTAGACATAGGAGTTCAATAACTATTTGCTGAATTATGTGGATGAATGAAAGATCTCTTAAATAAGTCTCCTACTTTTTCCATTATACACAAATGAGAAAAAATATGTAGTGCAAAACAAATGACTGATATGGTTTGGATGTGTGTCCCCTCCAAATCTCATATTGAAATGTGATCCCCACTGTTAGAGGTGGGGCCTGGTGGGAGGTGTTTAAGTCTGGGGGGTGGATCCCTCCTGATGGCTTGGTGCCATCCCCTTGGTGGTGAGTTCTTCCTCTATGAGTCACTATTAAAGCTGGTTGTTTAAAAAGATTGGCACCTTCTCCTCTCTCATTTGCTCCCTCTTTTGTCATGTGATACATCTGCTTTGCATTTGCCTTCCACCACGATTGCAAGCTTCCTGAGGCCCTCACCAGAAGTAGATGCTGGCACCATGCTTCTTGTACAGTCTGCAGAACCATGAGCCAAATAAACCTCTTTTCGTTATAAATTCACCAGATACTTCTTTAGAGTAATGTAAAATGGATTAACAATGACGAAAGTACTCAGCTTTTTAAAAATGAGCAAGTACGCTCAATACTATTTATTTGCACTCCCCCAAATTACCACACATGACATAGTTTAACAATTTAAATATCCATGTTTGATTTACCTGAAATGACCAATAGATTCAAAAGTGGAAGAGGTTAAAAAAGAAAGAAAAGGAGGAGCACTTTTATATTTTATCCAGACAAGAGTGTTATTAAAATATGAACAAATACCACAAGTAAATTTAGGACTAAATGATTCCAGATAGTGTGCACTTGTCTGAAGGAGACTCATGCTAGTTTGTGGGAATCTCTTACATTATTCCTTGACTTTGTTTTAACAAGTCATTTGGATTCCTTTTTCTATATTTGGAAACCAAATCTGAAATCCCTTTGGACTAAAAAAATACTACGAGTAGTTATTGGAAGCTTGGTAAACTTTGCAATGATACTCTACGTCGAGTAAAATAGTATTCTTGCAGGTTAATGGCAAGAACATTTATACATTTATATTAAGTTTTATAGTAACAGTCAGTGGAACTGATAAAAAGCACAAACACCTTAATGGTAAATATAATCATCCTAATTCCGCTCTACAGGGGAATGTCAACATGGAAGGGAACACTCTGGCCAGTGTGATGATTCGGGCCTTTGAAAGTATGGAGGGAACAATACATTAAATTACAAACAAACAACAAAATCTAGTGATTGGCTATACTGATGCCCTACAGAAGGATAATGAGCAATGGAGGTCCTTAACAAATAGTGCAAGCTAAATATAATAGCCAGGGGGCTTATTTTGTAGTTTATAAAGAGGACCTATCTTTTGCAGTCAAAGAGCAACACAGCTAAAGAGCACACTCAAGATCTGGCAGGTTTATTGAACTTCAAAGATAGTAGAATGCTCTGCCAAGGCAAATATGTAATGCTAAATTCAGCACCCTAGCAGGGAAAGCCTAGGAAAACATGAGATGGGACATTTGAATGAATACCCTCAAATATTGAGACTCTCCAGCATCCCCTGAACATTTAGAGCTGCAGAGGTGCCACTGCTCCCTCCCATAATACCTCCCTATTAATTGCTAGCACTTTCCCCACACACAGGCCTCTCCCCCAGGAGGCAGCAGAAGGCTCTCCTCAGGATATGTGCCCGATGTTCTCCTGGCTGCCAGGCTGATAACTACAGTTAATCCTCAGATATCCCAGCTGAATTCATGCAGGGTATGTTAAAGTCTAAGGAGATTATACCCAAAGCAGTTGCAAAAGTTAACTAGCATGTATTAGTAGGAGCCAGGGGAGTACCAGTGAGATTGGATTTTAAGGATGCTTGGTCAAGCAAAGCAGAACATAGGACTAGATAAGAAAGAATTCTTTAATCCCAGAGGTTGAGGTAACTGGATTACAAAAGAATACAGTGCAGGAAGGCATTGGAAAACTCAGCAAAGTTGGCATGTTGGGATAATATATTATGTGAAGGAACAATACTTTCTAAAAGATTTTATTTTATAGGAAGTGATAGAGGACACATAACCTACCAATACTCTCAGGAAGGCTCTGGTGAGAGGAATCAAGAAGAGCATCCTAATATCAGTGACGGATCCCTTCCAAAGACCACGACTGATGGTATAAAAGATATTAACAGAGCCTGACTCATCAATAATGAAGACGATAAGACCCCAAAATAAGAGTCTAGATGGTGAGGCTTAACCACCCACTTCCAGGGGGTTGCACATTCTGGGAGAGGTAGTCGTAGAGCCTTGGCCCACGGGGATTCATGCAGATGTTTACTAGAACATGGCATTCTTAGGGGCAAGAACAAATGGACAGTGAATGAGGGTACTGCTTATTATACACAATAAAAGAGGCAAGAATAGATGAGCAAGAAACTTTTGGCAAGGGCTCACATTTTCTTGGTCAGTTCACAAATCTGAACCAGTTTTAAGCTATTGACTGACGAGGTCGGTGGTTTTCCACAAAAAGGAACCCTGCAACACCAGGGCAATTGCATACTATGATGATTCCCTTGGTCTTTTCCCAAAGAGATGTATGACAACTTACTCGAGTGATTGATATTGGGTCAAGGGGAATTATAAGACATTTAGAAGGTTTTGGACACAGGGACTGAGTTGACATTCATATTTGAAGGCCCAAAACATCAATATCATTTCACTGTTAGATTGGGTAGAAAGTCAATAAATAGAACCCTGGTCAAAGTTCATCTTATGATAAACTTACTGAGTTTGTAAACTAAGCTTTGGTCATTTCCCTGGTCCCTAAATGTATAATTGGGTTTACCATAATTGGCAATTGGTATAAACCTTGTATTGAATTGCTAGTCTGTATATTAAGAACTATCATATTGGGGAAGCCCAAGTAAAAGTTTCTGAAACTGTGCAGCCCCTCAGCCAATGTACTAAATAAAATAAACAGTATTACATTTCATGGGAAGGAGGTTGACAGAGAATGGTGCCATCACTAAGGATATTAATGATGCAGGGAAGTTTGTCTTTAATATATCTCTGTTTAATTCAACAGTATGGCCTTTGCAGGAATCAGAAACATCCTGGAGATTGATCATAGATAGAATACCACAAGCTCAACCAACTGGTGATTCTGACTACAGCTGCAATGCCAGATGAGGTATGTTATAATTCCCTAATTCACATTGAAAGTATAACTATTAAATTTAAAATAAAAAACAAAGAAGACTAAGTCTGGGCAACTTAGTTATCCCACATTGGAAAAGTACATAATATCATATTATGGTATGGTGAAGGAATTTGTTCTATCTTAGTGAGAAAAGAGCATCAGAAACAGTTTACTACATGGATCAGACAGCACTAAACATATTGTTCCCTCTGTACTTTCAAGTATTGTTCCCTCTGTACTTACAAAGACCTGAATCATCGCATTGGCCAGAGTGTTTCCCTGCACGTTGACAGATTTGTACTGGGACTGGCATAATTCTCCTGTTGTGTGTCATAATCTGAAGACCACCTGGATATAACTGTAAAACATGATATTGGTTCATTACATCAATAACATTAGGATGAGCAAGGGCAGAATGAAGAGCTTAGTAAAACGTACACTCCAGAGGGCGTACGATGAACCCTCTGAAGATTCAAGCACCTGCTCTTTCTGTAAAAATTTTAGACATCTACTTGTCAGGGGCATGTTGGGACCTCCCCTCCAAAGAAAAAGGTAAATGGCTGCATTTTGCTTTCTTAATTCCAAAATGGAAGTACCATGGTTTGCAGGTCTCACTGGGTTTTCTAAGGCAATATGTTTCATAGGAATATCCCTTTGGCTCATACATGGTTTGACATAAAAGGGAATCATCTTTGTGTGGTGTCTGGAACAGGAAAGAGCTGTGCAGCAGATCCAGGCTGTGACATAGCAGCTTGTCTTGGTAACTTCAGTTTACCATAACAAAATGCCACAGAACTGGGTGGCTTAAATAACAGAAATTTATTTCCTCAAAGTTCTGGAGGCTAGAAGTCCCATATCCATTTCTGGCAGAGTCAGTTCCTATTAAGGGCCTCTTCCCGGCTTGCAGTTGGCCATCCTCTTGCTCTGTCCTCACATGACAGAGTCAGAGAGAGTTGCTTTTCTAATGGGTCCACCAGTCCTATGGATTAAGGCCCAACCTTTATAAAATCATTTAACTTTATCTTCTAAAGATCCTGTCTCCAAATACAGTTACGTTGGAAATAGGGCTTCAACATATGAATTCAGGTGGAGGTGTGTGTAAAAATAGAATCATAATTTAGGCCCTAAATTGTGGGTTCTGCAGCAAGGTCATGCCATTTGAAGTGGAGAATTAAATGCCTCTTGGGAATAGTTTCTACACGCCATTGGGCCCTGGTAGAGATAGAACACTGGACCATGGGATACCAAGTGACCAGCCACCCAGAGCTGCCCAATTGAGTTAGGTTTTGTTGGGCTACAATGAAGTCATAAATTTGAGTGAGCACAGTAGTTTATTATAAGTAGAGACATTACTTTTCTGGTGGAAGGCATGAGTAAGCTGCATGAGCAGTTAGCTCAGACTTGCTTGTTAGCCATCACCTCTCCCTATAACTTACACCTTTGCCTCTTATGGGGGCTTCCTTATGTGGGTACAAGCTGAAACTGCATGATAGCTCCATTAGAGTCATATCCAGGAGTGGTTGTGAAGAAAGTGGTGAGCAACATATCTTAAAAATAAGTGGAGCTTAATCATCACCTCCCCTTGTTTTTTTGGAGCTTTTTAAAAATTGAAGTGAAATTCACATATAAAATTAACCATTTTAAAGTGTACAATTCAGTAGCATTTAGTACATTTACAATGTTGTGCAACCATCACTTCTGCCTACATCTTAAATAGTTTCATCACTCCGAAAGGAAATTCAATATCCATTAAGCAGTCACTCTTCAATTCCTCCTCCTTCCAGCCCCTGGCAATTACTGATCTGCTTGCTGTCTATATAGATTTATTGATTCTGTATATTTCACATAAATAAAATCATTCAATGTTTGACCTCTTTGGTGCGTCGTTTCACTGAGCAATAATGTTTTCTAGGTTCACCTATGTTGTCGTATGTATCAGTGCTTCATTTTTTATGGCTGAATAATATTCCATGTTATGGATATACCACATCTGTTCATCCATTCGTCCATTGATGGGATTTGGATTGTTTCCTCCTTTCAGCTGTTGTGAATAGCCATTTTTGTATAGTATTTGCTTTATTTGCTTGAGTATCTGTTTTAAATTCTTTGGAATACATACCTAGGAGTGGAATTACTGGGTCATATAATTCTATTGTTTGCCCCCCAAAATATTTGGAGGAACTGTCAAATTATTTTCCACAGCAGCTGCACCATCTTACATTCTTACGAGCAATGTACAAGGCTTCCGACTTTTTTTCTTTAAAAAGTTATAGCTAACCATCTTAGTGGGTGGTGAAGTGGTAATTATTGATTTAATTTGCATTTTCCTGATAGCTAATGTTGCTGAGCATCTATTCATGTGCTTTTTGGCTGTTTGTATATCTTTTTTGGAGAAATGTCCATTCAAGTGTTTTGCCAATTTTTAAATTGAATTGTTTTTTGTGGTAAGAATTCTTTATGTATTCTGGATACTGGACCCTTATGAGATGTATTTGCAAATTTTTCCCATTGTGTAAGTTTTTACTTTCTTTGCAGTATCCTTCGATGTAAAAATAGTTTAAAATTTTGATGAAGATCAATTTATCTGTTTTTTCTTCGATTGCTTATGCTTTTAGTGTCATACCTGAGAATCCATGGTCAAATCCAAGGTCACTGGGATTTACCCCTATGTTTTCTGAGTTTATCTGATGAAACTTTTGTGGAATAAAAGTGCTCCGAGGTGAGAATATATACAGTCATGTGCAGTGGGCTTATGGAGTGCTTGCTCCAGAAGCATGAAATCACACTCAACTTAGCATCTAACCAGGGAGATAGCCCCATGACTGCGGTCATTGACCACATCACATAATGCATGATCCAGGATCAACCAGCCTGATAGTGTTGGAATAGCCTGCTGAAAGCACATTTGAAGCACCAGCACAGAGGCAATACCCATGACAGTGGGGTGCCATTTTCCTGAATGCCACATGCACATTGAATTTGAGACTTCTATAGAGTATTGTGTTCCCAAAAGGAAAAACTAATCGGCCCAGGAAAAGAGATGAAAACAGGAGTGGCCTCATTTACCATCACTCCCAATGACTCATTATGGACTTTGTGCTTTCCATCCTTACAATTTGGGGTTCTGCTTGGTTACCATTCTGATCTGCTTATTCTTTTCTAGGACAGCAAGGATTTTATTGAACTACAAGCTGTGGCTGCTGTTGAGTCATTTTGGAGTCTTTAAGCACCAAACGAGCAGGAAGGAGTTGCCCTCTTTGCAGGGGTGATTGATCCTGATAAAAAGGTATGTAGGGCTGTTATTCCACAATAGAAATAGGGAGGAATATGTATGAAACTCAGGTGATCCACATGGGTACCTTTGTGGTAATTCCTTACCCAATTATGACTGTGGATGGACAAGTACAGTGACCCCCCTCCTGAAAAAGTTATTGTTGTCTTGGATTCAGACCCTTCAAGAATGAGGGTGTGGGTCACACCACCAGATAACTCACCCAGACCTGCAAAGGTAGGTGATAGCTGCTAAGAGAATTCAGAATGGATGGTTGGAGAGAGAGATAAATACCAGTTGTGGCCCCAAGACCAACCGCAGTGATGTGGCTGAGTTTGACCCACTAACTTTCCTTTTCTAAAAGTTTTCCCCTCAGGATGAGAGGCCCACTGAGGAGTGGCTCCCAGGATATGCATGGAGAAGTGGATTGATTTGGTACAAGGGGTGAAAAGTGGCAGTTATGAAGTGTGCTATTTAGATCTCCAAAAGATAACCATCCACAGGGAGTGCAGTTATCTGACAGCACCAGTTGCAGATGCCCTCAGGATCTTCCTTCAGTGTCCAAGCCAATGAGCTGAGGCCATTTGTTCTGGGAAGTCCACAGGCAATGACTGCACATGGTGTCGGTATAAGGGCTCATCGTTTCTAGCTAGTGTGAGACTCCTCTATGGGCAATCTTTGTGCCGGAGCTCACTGCTAAATTGGTTGAGACTTTCTCAGAATGAGCACAGTCTGAGGCTCTTCCTACCTAAGGCTTTTAGGCTCTCACTTCTCCTTTCATAAGAGTCAAACCTGCATCAGGGGCAGAAAGATTATTTTTCCTACTTGTGCTCTCTCTCCTCTTTATCCTTTATAGGCATTTTCTCCAACAAACATCTTGTACTTTGAACTGCATCTTGGCTTCTTCTTTCCAAAGGACTTCCTCTCCCAGACTTGCATCATCATCGCTGGTAGATAACTTAGGCTTGAATAAATTAAGTGGCTCACCTCAGGTCCCACAAATGTTAAATGGACTATTTTTTCACAATATTTTTTCTCATACTGAATAATATCCATGAAATCATGCAATTGATGTGCAAGTTATAATTCCTTAATTCACATTGAAAGTATAACTATTAAATTTAAAATAAAAACCAAGACTAAGTCTGGCTAACTTAGTTATCCCACATTGGAAAAGTACATAATATCATATTTTTTTGTGGAGAATTTATTTGTTCTATGAAACCATATTTGGCCAAGAGTTAATCTTTGAGATTTAGTCAACGTAGTCATTCTGAAGACATGGAGTACCTATCATCTTACTGAGAAACCAATTTCAATGCTTACGGCTGCCAGCCTCTGTTAGACACTTCATCTTAGTGTCTAACATAGACACTTCCATCAAACAGCAAAGGAGACAGTCCAGTTTTATGCCCTCCAAGCCAATATTCTATTCATATTGTCTCTAAAATGGAGTATGTGCACTTAAATGTGCAAGATAATTACAGAGTGACAAAGGAAATATTTTAACTCTATTTTATGAGCACAAAATTAAACTTTTACTAATAGGTTGGTGCAAAAGGAATTGCAGCTTTTGCCATTACATTCAACAGCAAAAACCACAATTACTTTTGAACCAACCAAATACTTAAAATAGGTGGACACCAGTTCAGATATTCCACATGTATAAAGTATGTATGCTCAAAAATGGAGACAACTGTTAAAACCTGCTGTCTAACAAAACACAAACCTTACATTCTAGTGAAGAAGACAACAAATATAAATTAATGCTATATGCATATACACTATACAAAATATAGTATACACTATACAAAATATATCTTTCTGCCCCTGATGCAGGTTTGACTCTTATGAAAGGAGAAGTGAGAGCCTAAAAGCCTTAGGTAGGAAGAGCCTCAGACTGTGCTCATTCTGAGAAAGTCTCAACCAATTTAGCAGTGAGCTCCAGCACAAAGATTGCCCATAGAGGAGTCTCACACTAGCTAGAAACGATGAGCCCTTATACCAACACCATGTGCAGTCATTGCCTGTGGACTGCCCAGAACAAATGGCCTCAGCTCATTGGCTTGGACACTGAAGGAAGATATTTTGTATAGTGTATATGCACTATCCAAAAATGTAGAAAAGAAGACAAATATAAATTAATTGTATATTCATATACACTATACAAAATATAAATGTAGAAAAGGAGAACAGGGAGTGCTCTTGTGAGATTCAAGATTAAATGTGGTTCTGAGGTAGGACCTCACTGTAAAGGTGATGACTAAGCAAAGAAAGACCCAAAGAGGGTGAGAAAGCCAGCTCAGTAGTAACTTGGGAAAAGAGTGCTCCAGAGAGAGGAACTAGGATTGTCCTTTTGCTAGGGGCACAGCCCAATAAAGGTGTAACTAACATCCTTTTTTATCACAAAGTTGGACATTCAAAACACTAAACATAACTAATTTATGCCGGAGGTTGCAAATGTTTTTTGTGAAAAATCAGACCTTGGCAATGACCTTGAGCAGTAGGATATAAGTAACTTCCACAAACTTAGTGTTCCAGTAATAGAACACTAGGCATAAATGGGTTAAGCATCATTGCTGTCCCAAACTCTGGACCCCTGCCTGATGAATAAGCTGCCACCTAAGACACTGATTCATCAATTAAACTTGAGGCATGTTGTTAATGATAGAACCTTCATGATAATGATCCAGAATTCCAGATTCTGGAGTATTCAGAGGTGGAAATTCATAGTCCATGCTCAAGATCAAATGGCACCTCTCAGACTGGAAAATCCTTCTGAAGTCAGTTCCAGGCATCCCTGGAAGCCTGGATAATTTGGGAAAAGGCTGAGTCAATGTAAGGTAATACAGCAGACCGAAGCCCCCATAGTTCATGCCAGAATTGACAAAGTGGAAAAACACTCAGGTAGTCAAGCACTCAGGGACCGTTCTAGATGCAAGTGGCCTAACCTCTTCTTCCTCATGCAAGTTTGGCTTAAATTCTTACAGCTAAAATCATGAGTCCTTTGTTATGAGAAAAATGATATAAGATGTGACATTTACCATAAATAGTTATGTTGATGAACATTCTGCTAAAACTTCTTTGGGTGAAGAAAAGATCACATTTTTGGATATGGATGTAAAACTTGTGTTTTAGTCTCCAAGCCTTTAAAATGGGATGAGTATACACCCCATAGGGTTGTTATGATGAGGAATAAATGAAGTAACATTTGACAAAATGCTTGAAACATATAAAACATGGTACAAATGCTTTTTAAGTAAAACAGAATTCTCTCTTTTTAGCATGGATAGTTTCGTTTGTTTGTTTTTTTGTTTATTTATTTATGAGACAGGGTCTCACTCTGTTACCCAGGCTGGAGCCTCAACCTCCTGGGCTAAAGCCATCCTCCCACCTCAGTTTCCCAAGTAGCTGGGACGAGAGGCATGTGCCACCATGCACCCAGCTAATTTTTTAATTTTTTTGTAGAGATGAAGTCTCAGTATATTGCCCAGGTTGGTCCTGAATTCCTAGTGTCAAGGGATCCTCCGGCCTCGGCTTCCCAAAGTTTTGGCAATATAGACATAAGTCATCACACTCGGCAAAACAGAATTCTCATTTAAACTTCCTATGCAACGTTACTTCCAAAGACTTACCTCTTTCACCTTCATCAAAGAAAAAAGACAATTCCTGAGAGACTTTTACACAGAAATGTTTAAAACACAACTTTTTATACATTATAAGTCTAGAAGCTCTGTCAAGTTTATATCAAACCTTTAACTGAATTTCAAAGTGAATGGTGTAATAGATGACCACAAAGATTATCAAATGAATACTTTATTAGAGACATAACACGTATAAAATAAATTTCTTTTCTTCAAGGAGTTACCAGATTTTAAAACCAACCAACACTTTCTCATTTTTACAGCTAAGATATGTTAAATTCTTAAACGCCATAATTTTTGTTCAACTCCTTTGTCATTCAACTCACAAATCTAGAATGCAATTAATCTACAAATCTAAGTATTCACAGATGTGTCTTAGGCTTGGTTTGTAACAATCTAGAAGCAATCCATTTACAAAAATGCCACCAAAGCATTTTAAAGAAATCAATTTAATGCCACCAAACAGAAGACTGCTATACTGGGAAACAAAAAAAGTGTCACAACTAAATTCTAGCAGACTAAACGATTCCAACTAGAATAGACTATATATCCATATGGCACATTTATGACTTTGTAATATGTAATTCATAACACAGGTTTAGGTGTGTGGTATGGAGCTGGGAAAACCAAGGAAGTAGGATATTACAGAAAATATCTGATGTAAGTACAAAGTCATATGCCTGATTTCCTCATGTCTTCTGTCTTGATATTTTTATCACAAACCAAGATCTAACAGGGTTCTTTCTAGAGGATTATTAGATAGGTAATACTTGATCATTAAGCACTGATCATGCCACTCATTCACGGTTGTTCTATGTTTCATGAACTCTAATAGCCCAACTTATACATGGCACTCCAAGGGGATGCTTCAGCCAGAAAGTAAAGGGCTGAAAGAGTAGAGCAATACAAAAGCCCTAGTGTGGTGGGAACTGTGGCCTCACTCTAACTTGTTCTTCCATTCAAAACATTTTGGCACCTTTCCATGACCAGGATCTCTACAGGTAGGTTAAAATACTTTTCTGTGCTATTTAGCCAGAAATGGTTTTTGTGCTGGCTATGATTTTAAAACTGATTTTGTCTGTCACCAGTGCAAAAACAATATAGATGTCTGGGCTAATGCAAAAACAAGAATCTACAACTTTATTCAAATTTAACTCAAAGTAATGTAAAATAATTAGAAGTAAAAACTTAATTCTTCTGAGAGCTCTATTTGGAAAAGCTTCACATATCCACACACAAATATGGGTATGTTCATGCACAGGGCAAACAACTGTATACTGAAGCATAAACTCAAAGTAAGACATAAGTAGCTAGATACCAGTTCCAGTAGTGGTTAATGGTCTCTGGGGATCCCATTTTAAGCACTCTCAGATGAGGATCTTGCTCAGTTGTTAGACTATCATTAGTTTGATTAAGCGACTAAAGTTTACTTCATAAATTACTTTTGCCTACATCCAGGACTCTGCCTGAGATAGTCTGAGAAACCATACATTCCTCCAAAGGTAAGTATGTGACTATTAACACAAAGGCAATGTGATTATTGCATAATGAAGCTAAATATTATGTGGCTTGTCTATTAGGTTTATAGGTTTTCATGATCAGTTCAAGAAAATGCAGAACATATATAACTAAGGTTTTACACCAGTGGTCGACAAACTATGGCCCACAGGTTAAACCCAGCCTCCCCTTGTTTTTATAAATAAAGTTTTATTAGAACATAACCACACTCATTCATTTCTGTATTGTGTACAGCTGCTTTCATGCTATAGTTGTGACAGACTGTATGGCCCATGAAGCATAAATATTTACCTTCTGGCCCATTTTTTAAAAAGTGTGCCAATTCCTGGTTTACACTAAATTATAGAGTTCAGTGCGAAGCCTATTTGAAATGTGTTTTTTTAGGGAGTTGTAGTTACCAATTAGGTGACTCAGCAACCAAACAAAAGGGATACTAATTTTTTATGAATAATATATTTGTATTTTATGAACATAAAAGGAAACTTTCAGGAAGGGAAGGAGGGGAGAGATGTAAAATAAAAGGCCATTTCTTTAATATCATAATAAAATTAACATTCCATCCATGAAATAAACCAAAATTTGAGCTTTGATAGTCTCTCTCTCTACTAAACAAATTACTTTTGGAATGTTTTTGCATCTAGACAAAATGGTATCCAAATTGATCAGACATATAAAGTAGACAAATGAAACTAACACACGACTGCCAGTTTCTAAGGAGTGTTACGGTCGCCATCTTCGTAAAGCCAGACCCAAACTGCAACCATAACAAGCTGTCGTCATAAAGGCAAAAATCTAAGAAAAAAGAAACAAAAATTCACATCAGATTTACAACACCGACTTAAAAGCAGTGGCCTCAAGAACAAACATATGAAGATTGACCAATCTACCTAAAAACACTTCAACACTTACAAAAATATTTTACATTGATTTATTTGATGATTTGTACAACTTATTTATTCCCTCATACAATTACCCCCCACTTCCTTTAAACATTTTAGCCCCTAATAATTTTCTCATTTGTGGACGACTTTACATTGAACATTTGTTCACATTCTGGGCTCACTTATTAAGTATTTGTGAATCCCCAGGCACTGTATTTAAAAATTCAGCATGAAGTTCTATTCATGTAGTGGCTTCACAGCCAAGGAAGCCAGCAACTATCAGAACCTGAGGATTCATCAAATAATTTCTGTGATGATGGAAGGTAACTTTAAAACTCAACTAAGACAAGTGGAAATGAATTGTCAGGTTGGCTTGCTCTTGTATAGGAGACAGTCCTATGCACAAATCTACACTCTACTGTGAATTACTGTCCCGAGAATCTCTTTAGCACCAACTGTGTGTATATCACTGCACTTCGTACATACAAACAGTAGATAGCATCCTCACCCTTTTGGGGCTTATGACCCATAGAAGACTAAAAGACAAAGAAAAAGCAGTTCAACATGATAAATGTTATGGTTTAGCACAGGGATTCTTAACTAGGAAGCTAGCTCTGGGAAGGAATACTAGATTCACCTATAGACCATTTTCACAGTTTTAATTACTATTCTGCTCTTCTTTCCACCCTTCTGCTGATTGTTTCTCTGATACATTTCTAATCTAGACATTGTTTTCTGAATGAGAGCAATAGCGCTTGATATCTATTATTATGGAAAAGGAATTTTCCTATCTAATGTCCCAAATGGATGGCTGATACATTTTAGTTAGAATAAAACTCAAACTAGAGATTTACTTTGGAGTGAGCACATGGATGAAACGGGATGTAATGCTGAACTCGAAGCATGTAGAGGTTTACTGAGACAGCTTTACTTAGAAAGGGAAGGACAACAGGGACAAAGTCACAAAAGAGAAGCAGCCAGAAAAGAATTACATGATGGAGAACACGGAAAACTAGGCCCTTAGGACAAAGGTGAGAAATGAAGGACCTCAGACAACCATCAAGTATTTCAGCAGCTACTATTCTTGTGAAAGTAGGTTCTAGGGTGACTATCAATAGATGTGGGGATACTTTAATGATCCAAGATATGAGAATCTAGCCTGTACCATTAAAAAGAAGGGACTAGAAGTAAGAAACATATAAAGGCAAATACAATGGGAATTGATGACTAATAGCAAGGAAAAAAGTCAAGTTCCTGAACTTTGCTTTGTAAAACTGTTAAAACCAAGGGTTTTCCAATGTGATTTTTGGATCACAAGGATTCTATGATCCTCAGGGATGATATGGTGGGTAGAGGCAGCTTTATGAAAAGAGAATGAACATCATTCAAGGCCCTCTTCCTCCACTTCAACTACAGCACCTAAACTTTTATTCTAGATTTATTGGGGTTTTAGGTAAGAATTCATTAAATGAAACTTTTATTTCTTTTATAAGCAAGTGTTAAAGTCGCTAATCTATACTATAAACCTTTCAAAGCTAAAACCATGACTCCTTTTTGTTGTAATCCCACCTTCAGCCTAATTCTTCACAGGCACTCAATAAATTTTGACAAATCCTACCAGAGACTTGGGAAACTTATAATAGTCTTGAAACCATTTGTCTTTTACCCCTCAAAACTCAAACTCTAGACATGTATTGTCTAACATGATAGCCACTAGGCACATGTGATTAAATTTATTAAAATTAACCCTAAAAATTCAGTTCCTTAGTCATACTAGTTATCTTTCTCACTCTTTCTCTCCCCCCACCAGACAGAGTCTCGGTCTGTCACTCAGACTGAAGTACAGTGGTGTGGTCTCTGCTCACTGCAACCTCCACCTCCTGGGCTCCTGAGCTCCTGGGTAGGTAGCACTACAGACACAAGCCACCAGGCCTGGCCAATTCTTTATTCTGGTTTGTTTTTTGTTTTTCCTTTTTCAGAGACAGGGTTTTGCTATGTTGACCAGGCTGGTCTCAAACTCCTGGCCTCAAGCAGTCCTCCCACCTCGGCCTACCGATGTGCTGGGATTATAGGCATGAGCTATGGCTCCTCAGCCTAGTTAATTTTCAATTGCTCAACAGCCACATGAGGCTAGTGGTCACCATTTTGGACAGCACTTACATGAAATATTCCTGTCACTGTAGAAAGTTCTACTAGACAGTGCTGCTCCAGACAGATTTCAATGACTATATGAGTACTGGGTTATTTATAGGCTACCTGGGGAACATAATAAAACATTAGGGTCACTAATTTGCCATATACTTATATTAAATATCACAATATTTTAGAAAATAATTTGGACTTCTGACATCTTAAAAATGATCTCTAACAACAAAAAATATATTTCTTCAAATTATCTATACAAAATGACAAATTAACTCCAGTATATGAATTAGATGATTTTAAAAATTTAATAACTACCCCAAGGAATGTATTTCATCTGCCTATCATCTACTACAATGGCTAGCTATTTGCCTTACTCACCCTGTCCTCAACACCCAGCAAAATTACTTGATAAATGGTAGGCCCACAGTAACTATTCATTGAATAAAAATAAATTGCAAGCAGCTATCGAATACTAAAGAACAAAACTGGGAGATCTCCTTTACCATCTCTGAAAGTTATCAGAAGCAAAAAACACAATTCTTTTTGCAAAGTAGACATTGCTGTGCAAAGCCAAGCAGTTCTAATGGTTCGCTATGATCTTACATGAACATCAACCTCATTGTGCTACAGTTTAATCACCCACAATACTGGGGGTGATCATGGCACTTTGCTTACAGGGTTATTGTACAGATAAATAGCTATTATATATTTAATGCTAATGGCTAGCATTAAAGGAAACGAATGTTGCCTGAGGAGTTTCTTGGAGGCCTTGACAGTAGAGCGGAAGTGCTGGTGAATGGTACTCATTGAATACTTACTGTGGCTGCTACGTTTATGTTATACTGGTTATCACTCAGGAGCGGCTGCAGGGTCATGGTTGTATTGCAGTGCAAATCATGCAGGGATGTGGCTGCTGCTTCCAATAAAAAGGCTCCAAAATAGAAGACAAATACTGTAAAATGGTAGGCAAAATCCTAAAAGAGGAGAGAAAAGACATCTGCAATTAAAAAATATATATTTTTCTGTTCCTTATTTTAAATGATGAAGTTTAGGTTTAGCAAGATCAAAACATTTAATTAAACAACCTTAACTATATTCACTGTTTATCTTAGCTGCTTTAGAAATGTCAGGCTATTAGAATCCAAGTGGAAATCAACCAACCCATCTTAATTGGCACATTGGTAAACCTTTCCATATACTGAATTTTATAATATATAATTTTAATTTGGATTAAGATGCCATAGAGATCAATGTTAATTAGGATAATATAAAAAAGCCATAACATATGCTGTCTTTAAAATTCAAGTAAAATAGCATTTAAATTACATATTTTTATTATGGTTATTATACGTATTCATACACATTACATAATTTTATTTTTGAGCAGTTATTTTTATCATTAGAGATTTTCCACTGAAAGATACAGAAGACTAATAATAGAATTCAATAACACATATTCATATATTTCATTAAAAACTACTAACATGTACTTTGACCAAAAGTATAAGAACTCGTTTATTAGGTTTCTTTGTATGTTGCTGACATTCATATGAAGCATAACACTATTACAGTTCATATTGTCTTACCTGAATTAATATACTGTCAACACATCACTGTTTTTAATAGCTCCCACATATCAGGTACCTTACGTGCATTGTTACTCATCCTTATAACCACCATTTATTGTCTCCATTTTACAAAGAATTTCTTCTTTCTTTTCAGTTAAATGACTGTTTAAAGCCACACAAATATTAACTTTGGGAGGGAGAAAAACATGTAGTGTGTCTAGTCCCAAAGTCCAGTTTCTTTAGTTTTCAGAAAAAATTAATTGACCAAAATACATATTTATCATGTACACGATGTTCTGAAATATTTATACATTGTGGGATGGCTAAATTGAGCATATATATATATATATATATATAACCTCCTATAAATATTTTTGTGGGGAGAACATTTGGAATCTTTTTTACGCATTTTTCAAGAATATAAGAATACACTGTTATTAACTATAGTCACCACGCTATATAACAGATCTCTTGAACTCATTTCTCCTAACTGAAATTTTGTATTCTTTGACCAACATTTCCCCAGTCTCCCATTACCCCATACCCTGGTAATCACCATTCTATTCTCTACTTCTGTGAATTCAACTTTTTAAGATTTCACATATAAGTGAGATCATGTGGTATTGGTCTTTCTGTGCTTGACTTATTTCACATAACATAATGTTCATCTATATTGCAAATGACAGGATTTCAGCCTTTTTAAAGGCTGAATTAGTATTGTGAATATATACTGCATTTTCTTCATTCCTCTACGACCCTTAGGTTGATTCCATATCTTGGCTGTAATGAATATGAGAATGCAGATATCTCACTGATTTCATTTCCTTTGGATATATACCCAGGTGTGGGATTGCTTGATCATATGGTAGTTCTATTTTTAACTTTTTGAGGAACTTCCACAATGTTCTCTATAATGACTGTACTAATTTACATTCCTACCAACAGTGTGTAAGGGTTCCGTTTGAAGTCTTTTCTATCAAACCTATTATTGATTTCTATTACTGTTATAGCAATATTACAAAGGAGAGCATTGCACTGCCTTTGTAAATGGCCATACAGCAAATGATACTGTTCATAGAAATTGTTCTCACATCTGGCCAGGCACGGTGGCTCACACCTGTAATTCCAGCACTCTGGGAGGCTGAGGCGAGCAGATCATGAGGTCAGGAGATAGAGACCATCCTGGCTAACACGGTGAAACCCTGTCTCTACTAAAAAATACAAAAAATTAGATGGGCCTGGTGGTAGGCACCTGTAGTCCCAGCTACTCGGGAGGCTGAGGCAGGACAATGGTGTAAACCTGGGAGGCAGAGCTTGCAGTGAGCCGAGATTGCACCACTGCACTCCAGCCTGGGCAACAGAGCAAGACTGTCTTAAAAAAAAAATAGGCCCAAGATGGCTGAATAGGAAGAGCTCCAGCCTCCAGCTGTGAGTGACACAGAAGACGGGTGAATTCTGCATTTTCAACTGAGGTACTGGGTTCATCTCACTGGGGAGTGCCGGACAATCGGTGCTGGTCAGCTGGTGCAGCCCAACCAGCGAGAGCTGAAGCAGGGCGAGGCATCGCCTCACCTGGGAAGCGCAAGGGGGAAGGGAATCCCTTTTCCTAGCCAAGGGAAACTGAGACACACAACACCTGGAAAATTGGGTAACTCCCACCCTAATACTGCGCTTTACCAAGGGTCTTAGCAAACAGCACACCAGGAGATTATACACCACACCTGGCCCGGAGGGTCCCCTGCCCACGGAGCCTCCCTCATTGCTAGCACAGCAGTATGAGATCTAACTGCAAGGCGGCAGCAGCGAGGCTGGGGGAGGGGCGCCAGCATTGCTGAGGCTTAAGTGGGTAAACAAAGCCACCATGAAGCTGGGTGGAGCCCACCGCAGCTCAAGGAGGTCGGCCTGCCTCTGTAGAGTCCTCCTCTGGGACAGGGCATAGCTAAACAAAAAGCAGCAGAAACCTCTGCAGATGTAAATGCCCCTGTCTGATAGCTTTGAAGACAGCAGTAGATCTCCCACCATGAAGGCTGAGATCTGAGAACGGACAGACTGCCTGCTGATCAAGTGAGTCCATGACCTGTAAGTAGCCTAACTGGGAGACATCCCCCACTAGTGCAGACCAACACATCACATGGCGGGGTACACCCCTGAGATGAAGCTTCCAGAGCAAGAATCAGACAGCAACACTCGCTGTTCAGCAATATTCTATCTTCTGCAGCCTCTGCTGCTGATACCCAGGCAAACGGTCTGGAGTGGACCTCAAGCAAACTCCAACCGACCTACAGCTGAGAGTCCTGACTGTTGGAAGGAAAACTAACAAACAGAAAGGACACCCACACCAAAACCCCATCAGTACATCACCATCATCAAAGATCAAAGGCAGATAAAACCATAAAGATGGGGAGAAAGCAGTGCAGAAAAGCTGGAAATTAAAAAAAATCAGAGTGCATCTCTGCCTCCAAAGGAATGCAGCTCATCGCCAGCAATGGAACAAAGCTGGATGGAGAATGACTTTGACAAGTTGAGAGAAGAAGGCTTCAGTCCATCAAACTTCTCAGAGCTAAAGGAGGAACTATGTAACCAGCACAAAGAAACTAAAAACCTTGAAAAAAGAATGGATGAATGGATAACTAGAATAATCAATGCAGAGAAGACCTTAAAAGAACTGATAGAGATGAAAACCATAACATGAGAACTACGTGACAAATCCACAAGCTTCAGTAACCAACTCGATCAACTAGAAGAAAGATTATCAGTGATTGAAGATCAAATGAATGAAATGAAGCAAGAAGAGAAGTGTGGAGAAAAAAGTAAAAAGAAATGAACAAAGCCTCCAAGAAGTATAGGATTATGTGAAAAGACCAAATCTACGTCTGATTGGTGTGCTTAAAGTGAGGGGGAAAATGGAACCAAGTTGGAAAACACTCTGCAGGATATCATCCAGGAGAACTTCCCTAACCTAGTAAGGCAGGCCAATATTCAAATTCAGGAAATACAGAGAATGCCACAAAGATACTCCTCGAGAAGAGTAACTCCAAGACACATAATTGTCAGATTCACCAAAGTTGAAATGAAGGAAAAAATGTTAAGGGCAGCCAGAGAGAAAGGTCGGGTTACACACAAAGGGAAGCCCATCAGACTAACAGCAGATCTCTCGGCAGAAACTCTCCAAGCCAGAAGAGAGTGGGGGCCAATATTCAACATTCTTAAAGAAAAGAATTTTAAACCCAGAATTTCATATCCAGCCAAACTAAGTTTCATAAGTGAAGGAGAAATAAAATCCTTTACAGACAAGCAAATGCTTAGAGATTCTGTCACCACCAGGCCTGCCTTACAAGAGACCCTGAAGGAAGCACTAAACATGGAAAGGAACAACAAGTACCAGCCATTGCAAAAACATGTCAAAATGTAAAGTCCATTGATGCTAGGAAGAAATTGCATCAACTAGCGAGCAAAATAACCAGCTAATATCATAATGACAGGATCAAGTTCACACATAACAATATTAACCTTAAATGTAAATGGACTAAATGCTCCAATTAAAACACAAAGACTGGAATGGATAAAGAGTCAAGACCCATCAGTTTGCTGTATTCAGGAGACCCATCTCACATGTAGAGACACACATAGGCTCAAATAAAGGGATGGAGGAAGATCTACCAAGCAAATGGAAAACAAAAAAAAAGCAGGGGTTGCAATCCTACTCTCTGATAAAACAGACTTTAAACCATCAAAGATCAAAAGAGACAAAGAAGGCCATTACATAATGGTAAAGGGATCAATTCAACAGGAAGAGCTAACTATCCTAAATATATATGCACCTAATACAGGAGAACCCAGGTTCATAAAGCAAGTCCTTAGAGACTGACAAAGAGACTTAGACTCCCATACAATAATAATGGGAGACTTTAACACCCCACTGTCAACATTAGACAGATCAACAAGACAAAGTTAACAAGGATATCCAGGAATTGAACTCAACTCTGTACCAAGCGGACCTAATAGACATCTACAGAACTCTCCACCCCAAATCAACAGAATACACATTCTTGTCAGCACAACACACTTATCCTAAAGTTGACCACATAGTTGGAAGTAAAGCACTCCTCAGCAAATGTACAAGAACAGAAATTATAACAAACTGTCTCTCAGACCACAGTGCAATCAAACTAGAAATCAGGACTAAGAAACTCAATCAAAACCGCTCAACTACATGGAAACTGAACAACCTCCGCCTGAATGACTACTGGGTACATAACGAAATGAAGGCAGAAATAAAGATGTTCTTTGAAACCAATGAGAACAAAGATACAACATACCAGAATCTCTGGGACACATTTAAAGCAGTGTGTAGAGGGAAATTTATAGCACTAAATGCCCACAAGAGAAAGCAGGAAAGATCTAAAATTGACACTCTAACATCACAATTAAAAGAACTAGAGCAGCAAGAGCAAACACATTCAAAAGCTAGCAGAAGGCAAGAAATAACTAAGATCAGAGCAGAACTGAAGGAGATAGTGAAAAAAAAACCCTCCAAAAAATCAATGAATCCAGGAGCTGGTTTTTTGAAAAGATCAACAAAATTGATGGACCGCTATCAAGACTAATAAAGAAGAAAACAGAGAAGAATCAAATAGATGCAATAAAAAATGATAAAGGGGATATCACCACCGACCCCACAGAAATACAAACTACCATCAGAGAATACTATAAACACCTCTACGCAAATAAAACTAGAAAACCTAGAAGAAATGGATAATTTCCTGGACAGTTACACTCTCCCAAGTCTAAACCAGGAAGAAGTTGAATCCCTGAATAGACCAATAGCAGGCTCTGAAATTGAGGCAATAATTAATAGCCTACCAACCAAAAAAAGTCCAGGACCAGACGGATTCAGAGCCGAATTCTACCAGAGGTACAAGGAGGAGCTGGTACCATTCCTTCTGAAACTATTCCAATCAAAAGAAAAAGAGGGAATCCTCCCTAACTCATTTTATGAGGCCAACATCATCCTGATACCAAAGCCTGAGAGAGATACAACAAAAAAAAGAGAATTTTAGACCAGTATCCCTGATGAACATAGATGCAAACATCCTCAATAAAATACTGGCAAACCGAATCCAGCAGCACATCAAAAAGCTTATCCACCATGATCAAGTGGGCTTCATCCCTGGGATGCAAGGCTGGTTCAACATATGCAAATCAATAAACGTAATCCAGTATATAACAGAACCAAAGACAAAAACCACGTGATTATCTCAATGGATGCAGAAAGGCCTTTGACAAAATTCAACAGCCCTTCATGCTAAAAACTCTCAATAAATTTGGTATTGATGGAACATATCTCAAAATAATAAGAGCTATTTATGACAAATCCACAGCCAATATCATACTGAATGGGCAAAAACTGGAAGCATTCCCTTTGAAAACTGGCACAAGACAGGGATGCCCTCTCTCACCACTCCTATTCAACATAGTGCTGGAAGTTCTGGCTAGGGCAATCAGGAAAGAGAAAGAAATAAAGGATATTCAGTTAGGAAAAGAAGAAGTCAAATTGTCCCTGTTTGCAGATGACATCATTTTATATTTAGAAAACCCCATCTTCTCAGCCCAAAATCTCCTTAAGCTGATAAGCAACTTCAGCAATGTCTCAGGATACAAAATGAATTTGCGAAAATCACAAGCATTCTTATACACCATTAGCAGACAAACAGACAGCCAAATCATGAATGAACTCCCATTCACAATAGCTTCAAAGAGAATAAAATACCTAGGAATCCGACTTACAAGGAATGTAAAGAACCTCTTCAAGGAGAAATACAAACCACTGCTCAGTGAAATAAAAGAGGACACAAACAGATGGAAGAACATTCCATGCTCATGGATGGGAAGAATCAATATTGTGAAAATGGCCATACTGCCCAAGGTAATTTATAGATTCAATGCCATCCCCATTAAGCTACCAATGACTTTCTTCACAGAATTGGAAAAAATTGCTTTAAAGTTCATATGGAACCAAAAAGAGCCCACATTGCCAAGACAATCCTAAGCCAAAAGAACAAAGCTGGAGGCATCACACTACCTGACTTCAAACTACACTACAAGGCTACAGTAACCAAAACAGCATGGTACTGGTACCAAAACAGAGACATAGACCAATGGAACAGAACAGAGCTCTCAGAAATAATACCACACATCTACAGGCATCTGATCTTTGACAAATCTGACTAAAACAAGAAATGGGGAAAGGATTCCCTATTTAATAAATGGTACTGGGAAAATTGGCTAGCCATAAGTAGAAAGCTGAAACTGGATCCTTTCCTTACTCCTTATATGAAAATTAATTCAAGATGGATTAGAGACTTTAATGTTAGACCTAAAACCATAAAAACCTTAGAAGAAAACCTAGGTAATACCATTCAGGACATAGGCATGGGCAAGGGCTTCATGTCTAAAACGCCAAAAGCAATGGCAACAAAAGCCTAAATTGACAAATGGGATCTAATTAAACTAAACAGCTTCTGCACAGCAAAAGAAACTACCATCAGAGTGAACAGGCAACCTACAGAATGGGAGAAATTTTTTGCAATCTACTCATCTGACAAAGGGCTAATATCCAGAACCTATAAAGAATTCAATCAAATTTACAAGGGAAAAACAACCCTATCAAAAAGTGGGCAAAGGATATGCACAGACACTTCTCAAAAGAAGACATTCATACAGCCAACAGACACATGAAAAAATGCTCATCATCACTTGCCATCAGAGAAATGCAAATCAAAATCACAGTGAGATACAATCTCACACCAGTTAGAATGGCAATCATTAAAAAAATCAGGAAACAACAGGTGCTGGAGAGGATGTGGAGAAATAGGAACACTTTTACACTCTTGGTGGGACTGTAAACTAGTTCAACCATTGTGGAAAACAGTGTGGCGATTCCTCAAGGATCTAAAACTAGAAATACCATTTGACCCAGCTATCCCATTACTGGGCATATACCCAAAGGATTATAAATCATGCTGCTATAAAGACACATGCACATGTATGTTTACTGCAGCACTATTCACAATAGCCAAGACTTGGAACCAACCCAAATGTTCATCAATGATAGACTGGATTAAGAAAATGTGGCACATATACACCATGGAATACTATGCAGCCATAAAGAAGGACGAGTCCCTGTCTTTTGTAGGGACATGGATAAAGCTAGAAACCATCATTCTGAGCAAACTATCGCAAGAACAGAAAACCAAATACCGCATGTTCTCACTCATAGGTGGGAATTGAACAATGAGATCACTTGGACACAGGAAGGGGATCATCACACACCGGGTCCTACTGTGGGGATGCAGCAGGGGGTAGGGATAGCATTAGAAGATATAACTAATGTAAATGATGAGTTAATGGGTGCAGCACACCAACATGGCACATGTATACATATGTAACAAACCTGCACGTTGTGTACATGTACCCTAGAAGTTAAAGTATAATAAAAATAAATAAAAAATAAATTGTTCTCACATTTAAGTATGTAAGAACTACAAAGATGTGCTTTCTATTAAGTAACTCTCATTTGTAAACTGATTCACAAATGCCTTCAAAAGATTTAAGAAAAGTGTTACTGGCCACATGTCTAATCTATAGCAGAGATGCTCAAATACATGTGTTTATTCAACAAATATTAGTTGATGAAGGTCAAACCCCAAATTCAAATGTCATCATTTTTAATGGCTAAAGGAAATGATGATAGATTGTAGTAAGAAAAATTTAGGCACTCATTTAACTTACTGAGGTGAATCATCAGAAATAGTTGATCTTGTAATAAAGAGATTTGATGACAGGACCTGCAACTCTTGGTATGATCTGATCCCTTGATTTCTCCACCATTACATACCTTTTTTAATGTCACCCACATTCACCTCATTTTGGTCCCTAGGAAGCATTTTATAGCTCAAGGATGCTACTCTTTACACATAGTATTGTCTCTGCCAGAAAGGATTCTGCCCACAAGCAATTACTGCTTGCCCTTTCCCCCCTCTCTCTATTCCTGCCAATTTTGCTTCTTCCTCCCTCCTTTTCAGAAGTATCTGAATTGTGGTTTCAAGGCTTTCCTGTCCAATCCTATTCTTTCGCCTTTCATCTTTTATAGGTGTTACTTCCCAATACACTTCTTGCGCTTCTCACTCCGTATGCTTCGGTCATCCTATCCAGCCAGGGTCATATATACTCTTGGTGTTGGAAGAAAGTACATAGTATGGAATTTACGGCAATTCCAGTGTGAAAATCACGATGGAGGTTCCTGGAGTTTTAGAGCCTCTAGTAACCTGCACTGGAGAGCGACAAGTCTTTGAAAAGCAGCTCCTAGTACTAGACCTGGTAGGAAAGAAACACTTGATCATGAGACACCAGTGGCCAGGCATCCAGAACTGCTTATTTTGAGTTGGGTTCCATGGAAGCCACTAACTCAAAAAGTCAGGTGGGCCAGCAGCTGTCTCCTTGTGATAGGAAGGACACATATATTGACCTGAGCAAGACCAGTTAACAAGAGTTAACTGCATGAGCAGGTAGCCTAGGCTCTCACATTATTCACCAGAGTGGAACTGCTCTCCTTCTTCAGTTCATACCTATAGCCACAGGGAAGAGGGGTTTCCTTATGCCCACCTGAAGGAGAAAAAAACCCTGAGCTTTGTTTTTGGAAGAGTTGGCTCCTATGTGCTTGCAAGGTGGAAAGGGACAGCAGCTGTATTGTATGTGCATTATAGCCACATTCAGAGTTGGCTTCGAAAGACTGGTTAGGGAATATTTTCCCAGTTGGTAGAGCTGAGTGATGATGCATGTCACACACTTTGCTCAGAAAGAAAAGTGGCCCATGGCTGGGTGCGGTGGCGTGTGTCTTTAATCCCAGTACTTTGGGAGGCCAAGGTGGTGGATCACTTGAGGTCAGGAGTTCCAGACCAGCCTAGCCAACATGGCAAAAGCCCATCTCTACTAAGAATACAAAAATTAGCTGGGCATGGTGGTGCATGCCAGTAATCCCAGTTACTCAGAAGGCTGAGGCAGGAGAATTGCTTGAATCCAGGAGGCGGAGGTTGTAATGAGCAGGGATCCTGCCACTGCACTCCATGCTGGGCGATAGAAGACGACTCCGTCTCAAAAAAAAAAAAAAAAAAAAAAAAAAAAGAAGGAAAGAAAAGAGGCCCATAGTGAGAATATACATAGACTGATAATCAATAGCAAACAGCCTACTGTACTTGTCAGGGCCATGGGATAAAACAGATCAAAGCTTCAGGGACAAGGAAGGGATATGGGATTAGGCATACTATGTGAAGATCTGTCACTTGGTAATGCTTACCAGAAGCATCGCTTTGGAATGCTATGTAGCCAAAAGGACCCTTCCAGTTGATGTTAGCAATCCTTTGTCATCAACCACTCCATACCTGGCATTATGGGCACATAAACAGAGTACCCATGGTCAGAGAAAGTGGCCATGGAAAGGCCCAAGAGCATGGCTTCCTTATTGCCAAAGATGATCTACCCACTGCTTCCTCTGAATGTTGAACTGTCAGCAACAGAGACTAACTCTGAGCTCCGGATAAGGGATTATCCTCAAGGGGACCAACCAGTCACCTGTAGTAAGTGTAAACTGAGCTCCTACCTTCCTGGAGGGCAAAATATTTCACTCTCACAAAAACAAACACCCGTAATGGTTATTCTCACGAAAATAGAATTACCTAGGGCATTGATTTATGAATTTGCTTTTCTGACTCTTAGAGCTTGAGCCACCAGCTATATCCAATGATTTACAGACTGCATTCACTCACAGGCTTTCACTCTGTCTCTGATCAAGGGAACTACTACTCAGCAAAGCCTGAGTGGAAATGGGTGCCTACCCCTGGGTTGGTTGCATCACGTACTGCACCACCTAGAAGCTGCTGGCCTGGCCTGATAGCACAAAGGAACGGCTGGCTGAAGGTATAGCTTGGAGGCACTAGTCTGTGAGGATAGGGGTCATCCTTTAGGATGCAGTAGATACACTGAAGAAGAGCTTCCTGCATGTTATTGTGTCTCCATTGGAAGAATGGAAATTTAGGGGTAAAAGCAAGAGTTTCTCCAGTTGTCATCACTTCTAATAACCTGCTGAAATCCTTTATGATTTCTGCCTCCACAACTCTAGGTTTTTCATGGTCAAGGGTCCTTGTCCCCAAAGGGGTACTCTTGACAGAGGATACAGCAATAGTCCCATTGAGCTACAAGGTATGGCTACCCCCTGGCCACTTTGGACTCTTTTGCCCAGGGACAAAAAGGCAAGAAGAGGAGTTACCATCTTGACAAAGGTAGTTGCCACTAACATCAGGAGAAGGCAGAGCTGCTGGAAGTCAGGATGGCAGTAAAGAGCATGTATTGCCCTAGTGTATGTGCCACAGGAGGGCGAGAGGAATTATACGTAGACCTCAGATGATCTACCTGAGATCTTCTCGGAAGTCTCTCTGCCAAATGTGACTAAAAACAAACAAGTGTAGCAACGCTGGCCTGAAGCAGATGTGGTTGCCAGGTGCCCTCACTCTCTCCTGAATGAGAGTTTGGATTCACCACCAGGAAATCACTGAGAACACCAGACAGGAAAGCTGAGAAGAGGAATGTAAAATGGTCAGTGGAAGAGGAAGATGAGTACCAGTTGGCCTTGAGACCAACTCCAGTGAACGGAGATGTCATGTATCCCTCTAGCCTCTCTCCTTTAAGTCTGTCTTCAGGAAGAAAGGCACACTGGAACCCTGGAGGAGCGACTCCCCAGATGCATATGGAGAAATGGATCTGCAGTATGAGATGAGAGACTGGAGCATCTAATTGTGCACTGCACACATTTTCCATCAGGAAGGAACTTGATGTTTAGCTGTGAGGTGTGCAGGTAGCTGACAGCCTCCAGCTTCAGTGGATTTGGGATCTGCTACAATGCGTGAGCCAAGGCCACATTCTTCCTGGATATCCCCCATCCCCACAAGTGACAGCACAGTGGAGGTACTAGTGCTTGGCCACTTGTGCCCAACACACAACTCTTGAAGGACAGGCTGTGCTCTGAAGTTTTGTATGGATTTGGTCAAGACTTTGTGGAGTGTATCATTCTTGGTTTTCTTCCTGATCTTACTTCCTCACTTCCTCCTTTATTTTCTTTTACAAGTGTTATCTGCCCTTTTCCTTAAACAAACAATAACAACAAAATGCACAAAAAGCCCAAACCAAAACTCTTGTACTTCTATATCCATCTTAGAGTCTGCTTCCCAGTGGAGCTGAGATGACACACATGTTTTGGCACGCTAGGCTTTTCCTTTTTGGCAACTAACATAACATTAATTGATGCATTAATTACGTAACAATTTCTTTACTTACATTGTCTACTACAACAAACTCTTTGAGAGCAACTGCTAGATCTCTTTTTTCACAATTGTATTCCCAGGGCCTAGTATAGGGCCAACTACTCAGTAAATCTTCCCAACCCCTGGAGAGCTGTACCTATATTTGTATTTGGCCATCCTGAGTATACTATTCCAATTTGTGCCAGGTGTGGGATGTGCACTGGATGTGCGCAGAAGGGCTTCCACAAGGCTCACTCATTGCATTTGACAGCCCAGATCATTTCTGCTAAGTCAGTGGTTCTCAAACGTTAGCCTGCATCAGAACCACCTGGAGAGCTTGTTTAAACACAGACAACTGAGTCCTCCACCCAGAGTTTCTGACTTAGCAGGTCAGGGTGGAACCTGAGAATGTCCATTTTTGACATGTTTCCAGATGCTGCTGCTCTTCTGGCCAGGATCACCATTTGTGAACCTCTGCCTTAGGCTCCTGGCCTCTACTTACTAGCAGATGAACCCAGCCTCTTTCTGAGTTGCCTTCATGTGCTCTTGCTCTTTCACCAATCTTATCAATGCTCACATGCCCCAAGCACTGCCCACTTGTTTGCCTTTTCCTTAGGCAACCTCAGCCTCAAGCAGAGCTTTTTTTTTCCCCGGGCCCCCCCGCACCCCCCAAGAGTGACTATATCTCATATTCTTGTCTTAAGCCCATGCTTTGCTCTTCGGTTCAGAGTCAAAATTCCATCTACTAGTTAAAAAAAAGAAAAAGAAAAAAGCTGCATTGTGTATAGGGGGATCCTGGTTTACAGTAACAGCAGCAAGTAAAACAGATGACAACCACTTTGAACCTCAGTTTTCTCATTAGTAAAAATGAGAACAAGAATACTGATCCATAAAGAATTGTCATTAAGGTCAAATAAGCAAATGAATATAGGGCCAGAAATTATAGCTGAGGACATGTAAGATATTAAGCAGTGGATAGAGCTGGAGGCCGTTATTCTAAGTGAAGTAACTCACTTATTTGAAAACCAAATATTGTATGTTCTCAGTTGTAAGTGGGAGCCAAGCTATGGGCACACAAAGGTATACAGAGTGGTAGAATGGACACTGGAGACTCAGGAGTGGGTGAGGAGACGGGAAGGAGGGATGAAAAGAAACTACATATTGGGTACAATGTATACTACTTGGGGGACTGTTACACTAACATCTCAGATTTCACCACTATGCAATTCATTCATGTAATAATAAACCACTTTCACGCTACAAGCTATTGAAATAGAAAATATTTAAAAAAATAAAAATATGTTAAGTGATGTCCACAACAGGCAAATGATCAAATGTGTGCCAGTTAGACTTTGGGGGGGATGAAGGGAAACATGTTTAATTGCATAGGATTTTTTAAATAGCTCTATTTTCTAAAATGTATCTTTCCTTAGTACCCTTCCCCTACAAAAAAGACTATGAATTTAGAATCTTCTGTTTAAAGTTCCGCAAAAATGGTATTTTTTCCTCTCCAGAAAAAATAACAGAAACGCTATTTCAAAATCAAAATCTCCTTATTTTCCTGGAATAGAATGAGGCAAGTATTTAGTACTTTATATCTGTTATTAGATACTATATTTTTATTTCACTATTTATATCAAACCTAGAAAGTTCAGAAAAAACTGCTGAAGCTATCATGAATGTAAATTTAATTTCTTCATAAAACCCAGAAGACACAGCAAACTCAATATCCTACAACAAATACATCTAGAAAATAAGTTCTTTATCAAAATGCATTCTTGCTTCCTTCAAGCATGGTATAAAGTGGTAATAAGCTTATCACAGGGGAAAACAACTATTTTTTGAGCCATTAACATCTAACAGTTCCAGAATGCAACAATTGTTACCAACTTGTGACAATTTCATTATATACATGGCTAAAAAGTTTTCCTGGGAGAGTGTACAAAATATATTACCAAACCTAACAAAAGTAAGCCATATAATAAAAAATGACTGAATAAAAACACAGAAACAAAACCAAAAATGACACACACACAAAAGAAGAAAAAAAGAGAAATCCTTTCTAAATAGGGAAAACATTTAATAAATTCCTTGAAGACAAGAGTTGGCTCTTAGAATGCATGCCTACCATACAATCAACCCTGCGTATTGCTATTACCATTTTTTGCCTCAGTAACAGTGGACTACTCCAGCTAAAAGACCACAGGTAACCTTTGCAGCTGACCTGTGAAACAAAGATTTCCAATTTCAGCTGTCACTTTCATAGAGTAGCACAATTAAAACAACAGAAACGCTTACATTTAATTTCCTGAACATCAGATATAATGCTACAAATGGGTGGGAAATGCAAACTTGGAAAAACAAATAAGTTAATAAGGACATGAATGACTGTACTCAATACCAAAGATGATACTACCATTTTACAGAGGAAGAAATTAAAATTGAGAGAGGTTAACAATTGTGCCCAAGGCCACACAGCTACTAAGCAAACCAGATCTATGCTCAAAGCCCATGCAGGACTGTAACCACTGTACCCCACTTCCTTCTTAGCTTTATACTAAGCTGTGCCATTTGCCCCGGGGCTGGCTTAAAGGCCAGCCACACTCCCTACACTTCACCGCTAATAACATTTAGGATTACAGTTCCTCTCATGCCCTATAAATAAAACAAGAACAGATCTTTTTCTCTAACATCTGCACTAAAGCTGTGGAACAATATGCCGTTATACTTGAAAGGAATATACATAAAGCCTGACTGAAGGTCTGAGGTAAGCTTCTAAACACCAAAGTGTGATTATAACCTAATGGGGGTCCTTCCTGAACTTCACTGAAGCACTGTGATCCACTGAGTCATTCTAAAACAGTCTTAGAGAAGGAATGGCTGCAAGCATGACAGACAAGTTCTATATGTTAAGCAAAAAGTTGACCTAATTTAATGGTTCATAATTTTAAAAGTTGTGTTGATTGCAAATTCAATTATTTTATTTTATTTATTTTATTTTGAGAGACAAGGTCTTGCTCTGTCTCCTTGGCTGGAGTGCAGTGGTGTAATCATGGCTCACTGCAGCCTCGACCTTCTGGGCTCAAGTGATCCTCCTGCCTCAACTTCCTGAGTAGCTGGGACTACAGGAGTGCAACACCACGTCCAGCTATTTTTTGTAGTTTTTATAGAGACGGGGTTTCACCATGTTTCCCAGGCTGGCCTTGAACTCCTAGTCTCAAGTGATCTTCCTGCCTCAGCTTCCCAAAGTCTTGGGACTATAGGCATGAGCCACCGTACTTGGCCACAAATTCTTTTTATTCATTTTTTTTTGAGATGGAGTCTTGCTCTGTCACCCAGGCTGGAGTACAGTGGCACAATCTGGGCTCACTGCAACCTATGCCGGGTTCAAGCAATTCTTCTGCCTCTGCCTCCTGACTAGCTGGGACTACAGGCACACACCACCATGCCTGGCTAATTTTTGTACTTTTAGTAGAGATGGGGTGTCACCATTTTGGCCAGGTTGGTCTCGAACTCCCGACCTTGTGATTCACCTGCCTCGGCCTCCCAAAGTGCTGGGATTACAGGCATGAGCCACCACACCCGGCCACAAATTCATTTTTAAAAACTCACCAATTCTTTTTAATTTGGGACAGACATTGATTATCAATATGAAACATGCCCTTTTCTAAGTATTTATTTTCTGAAAAAAATATATATATTTAAATATCTGAGGCAGAAATTAATGGAAAATTTCAAGATACATGTGACAACCTTTAGATCCCAAAGGCATTTGTTCACTTGTTTGATAACTGTAATGCAATTCATTTGCTGTATGAAATGAAACAGTTTTTGAGTAAGAGTCATCTAAGCTGTGGGAGTAACAGAATTATTTCTCAGCTCTATCAACACAGAGATTTCACAAACTGAAGCCCTGTTGTCCATCAAGGCAGCCACACAGCACCACAGTGGTTTCTGTGGTTGGACCTCTTCTCTCCCATTAGAGGCAACTGGCGGAACTGGGAGTCTGGCATTTCAGAACAGAATAGGATATAGGTTTCTCCCATCCTCCTGCAGTAGACTTAACAAAAAAAGCCCTTACCAGGAAGTTCCAGTTAGCTTCAATTTGAGTCACCATGCCGGAGAGGAACATGCCCAGAAAGAGAAGCGAAAAGAAAAACGCCGTCACGGACACAAACATGACCCATCCTTGTAGCAGAGGTAGAGGAACATTGGAGGAGGCAACCAAAATCCAGACGAGACCCCCGAACAGCTGAAAGAAAAAAAGAAAGAGGGTAATTGGTTTGCTTAAAAGATACCTTTCATACAACAGAATTCAACATGCTTGTATTACCCTCAGTGTTGCCTTCATTTTCCTCCCAGACCCCTGCACATATTCCAGCAACCCCACCCCTTCGATTTTCTCCTTATCATGCAAGATGCCTTCTTTCCTCAGGTGCAAGACCAATCCTTTGGCTTGGAGAACTGATCCATCTCCACACCTGTATCTTCAAGTTGGACTCTCTTCTTCAACCCATGTACATGCCCAGCATTCCTTCATCATTGACAAATACCTTCCTTTGACTTTATCGATTCTCTGACTACCACCTTTTCAATGAAGGTATTTTTTCAGTCAACCACACAGTAAGGGGAACATCACACACCAGGGCCTGTTGTGGGCTGGGGGGAGTGGGGAGGGATAGCATTAGGAGTTATACGTAATGTAAATGACGAGTTAATGGGTGCAGCACACCAACATGGCACATGTATACATATGTAACAAACCTGCATGTTGTGCACATGTACAATAGAACATAAAGCATAAAAAAAACAAAAAAAAAGAAAATCATTGTCTACCCCAAGGCCATGAAGATACTCTGTTAGGTGTTTCTTCTAAAACCTTCATTATTTTTACTTTTCACATTTAAATCTACAACCTGTCTTATACTGATTTTTGCATTTGGTATGAGGTAGGGGGTCAAGATTCAGTTTTTCCCCATATGTATATTCAGTTGACCCAGTGTCATTTACTGAAATGACTATACTTTCAAGAATCTACTGTTGTCAATCAGGAGGCCATATGCTGTGGGTTTGGTTCTGTTCCATTCTGTTCCACTGGGCTATCATTATGACAAAATATTGCACTGTCTTTAGACTAATCCCCTAAGCACCTGACATTTTAAAAAATCAGTAAATAGCATCATTTAAAAACTTCATGTTCTATTTGTCATGAGAATATAAATAATATATATATTTACTGATCTTAAAAAAAAATCATCTTTGCCTGGTCTCCACTTCCTCTCCCTGAAGTTGCTCTTCATATCACTATAAACCAGCTCCTGATCTCATTGCTCCTTAGAGAGTTTGTTAGTAAAAAATGGCTAGAATAATAGTTGCAGCTGTTGTATATGGTGGTAAACAATAAAAACTACCATCATTTATTGAGTATCTATTATATATTGGACAGAGGAATAAGTACTTCACATATCTGTAGATCTAAGTATCAGTAAATACCTATTACATTTCAGGCTTTATGCCAAGTGCTGGGAATCAAATGGTAAACAGGTTACACTTGGTTTCTGTCACCACAGAACTCACAGTCTATTAAAGAGACAAGTAAGTGATTAAAAAGCTGCTTCATAAATGTCACAATTGGGCAAATACTGGGCACTGCAGGTCCACACACCAAGGGCTCTAAATCCAGATTTGAAAATGCTTCCTAGAAGGAACGATTCAAAGCACAGGGCTATGGGGTAAAGCAGAGGGAGGAAAGGGAGGTTCCAGGACGGGAGCTGAGAAGAGCCCCGCACAGGTGAAGAACAAAGCTCAGCAAGACAGGAGGGTCATGCGCTGGTGGGGAATGGAGAGAACTGCACTGGAGACTGAGCGAGGAGGTGCTGAAGCTCGGGCCAAGGAACCGAACTTCACCTAAGGGCCACGGCAAAGCCAAGATCATCTTGAGCAGAAACTAGCATGGTCAAGATTTGCCTTTGGAAATTTTTCTCTGGCTAGAATGTGAGAATAGACTGGAGAAGAAAGGGTGGATGGCGGGGGAGCACATCTCTGTGTTTCTCTAGCTCTATCAACACAGAGATTTCACTAACATGGTGTAACACAGGAGACTGTTACACCAACAGAGTGTAAGAATCAGAACACTGAGGACAGAGAGAAAGGAATAGATTAGAGTGAAATTTAGAAGTAGACATGATAATAGTTGGTAACGGATCAGATGTGAGACACGACAGAAAAAGGACAGATAAGGAAAATCCTCAGATTTCTGGCATGGGCCACTAGGCTTGAGGGAACACTGCAGGAGAAATGATGTGAAGACAATGAGTTTTATGCATCTATCACCATTGGTCTCCTCCATACACCATGCATTCTTTGCATGGCATTCCAAGCCATTTGTGACCTGACATGTCTTTTTCATCCTTGTCTCTTGCCACTATGCTCCTCACATTTTGTATTAGGGCGAGAAAAAAAATCCACAGTTCCAAGACAAAGATCTTTCACATCAGAGTGGCCTGTTACTTGCATGCCGTAAATGTCATTTCCTCCCTATGTGTACTTGAGATTCTCCCACTCATATCTAATCTTGAGCACATCATTTACAACATTTTTCCTGAGATCCACCCCTGCTCAGTTATGCCTCCCTCCTCTGGGCAACCTCCCTATTGGGCTTTGTTACATCAGTGAGATACACTGTAATTAAATCCCTTTGGCTCTCCATCTGCACTACCAGGCCTTCTTGGCAGCATACTGTTTTATATGTCTCTGCATCCCAAGCCATTTATTAATCTATACAATAATCCTTTACTAACCATCAGTCAGGTACTATGCTAGATTTGGCAGCACAAAACCTTAGGCTACATACCTGCCCTGAAGACACCTCAAGCGAAAATCAATCTCTCTCTCTCTCTCTCTCTCTCACACACACACACACACCCCCAGAGAGAGTGAGAGATAGAGCACGCGCTCAATTATTTGCTTAGTAAACAAGTTAGTGCTCATATGAGAACCGTTTGAGCTCCAAATATTAAAAATCAATACTCATCTTTACATTGCATTTAAGTATCTAGATATCCAAATTACTCCACAAGTCACTGAAAGTTAAAAACACAAGTTTTTAATTATATAATTATATAATTTGTTACTACTTTGAAGAAACATTTTTGAAAGCATAAATGATCACTTGAGCAATGATAAATCACCAGTCTAAAAAAATGTATAGTTGTGGTGTATACCTCGAGTCCTAATGTCAAATCAAAAATTAACAATTGATGCAGAAAGTGTTATGAAATAAATCTAATGAATATCAATGCATCTTAAAAATTTAACCACCACCTTATCAGTGCCTATAAAAGAAACAAACTTGTTCCTGATAAAATATTATTTACCTTTACATACTATTTAATACATAACTGAAGGTGATAAAAATGTCTTCAGTGGATCAATCTTTCCTTTTTTTCCACTTTCTTCTTTCTGGTAGCCTTTTCTTACTCTCCCACAAAGAATAATCTACATAACTTTAAATACAGTTTAAGAAATATACATCATTATTAAATATCTCTTCGGAGTTATTTCCTGAGAACCTATGTGCAAATACAGAGGATAATAAAAAGCAATTGGCCGCTGTTTGTTAGGGACAGGCAGAGCCAAATAGATGAACATAATAATATGAGTTAGGGATTATGATACATTCACACCTGTAAGGAGAAGGCTGTATGATCCTTTGGCATTAAACACAGCATTTACTCAACCCAGAGTGGACCTCAAACAGGCCAGCCCCGAACCTACTGCTAGGCACTGCAGAAGAACACTCAAGAAAAAACAAAAAAGGCAAGGTTCCATCTCCAGGAGCTCGAAATAAGGAAGAAACAGACACCATTAAACTGATTCAGGAGCAGATTGTAGTGGGTGCTATAAAAAGAGCTCAACACAGTGTGCTCTGAGAGGCTGGGAGAGGAGAGAAGAAATATAATGGGAAGAATCTGGAAAGGTAGGCAGGGGAGGCAGCTTCAGAGTAAGCTTTCAAGACAGACCAAGACTTTGACAGCAGAGGTTATGCTGTAAAGCAGTATAGATTAACTGTTCTTATCGTGCTCAGAATTATAGCCCTTCAAACATCTCAAAGGCTTGGAAAGGAAACTAAGCACTGCATGAACAGGAGTCAGATTTGCCTCCTCACTTGTGGGGTATGTGCTGCATGGAAAGGGGAGAGGGAAGGAGTGTATGAATGTCCCCTCTCTTTCACTCACGTAAATACATATGATACATCCCTAGAGCTGAGATTCTGTGAAATCTAGGCTCGCTTTAGAAGACAGAGGATGGACCAAAGAACATAATTGAGCCCACTTTGGAGGGCCACCATCCTCATTCTGAGATTGTCATACTGCTGTATGGGTCACTCTGGCCTTGACATAGTTATTATTCCCTACTTTGTGATTTCCTTTTGACAAAAGCTACTTTTCTTCTTGAGCTTCCCAACTTGGTTCCAACTTAAAAAACTGAACTTAAAAACTTGACAGGACCAACGCTCAGTATATTCACTTCATCTAATTCTGGGCATTAGTGAGCTTAGAGTGTTTGCAAACCAGTGTAATTATCAGCATTCCTGTTTAGCGGAGATGACTCCGGAGATGGTCATATTTTTAGAGGTAAAAAGCAGAACACAAAAATGGTTAAATCTGACAGAGAACAGATGATAAATACCGTAGCAACTGCAGAGTACACACTGTGAAGAAAGGTATTTGGAACTATTATATGTTTCGCCCACATTCTCATCATCTTGGATCTGAATCCACATTCTGACCCCTTCTCTACTACTGCCTTCCACTGCTTTCTAGTGTTCTAAAAAATCCAATAATTCTGTATAAAATAGCCAAATGCACCTCAATTTGAAATTTCTTTAAGAAACCAAGTCAGTGCTTATGACTTCAAACCTCGAGCTCGAACAAAGACTACCTTTGCTTCCAGGCAATACAAAGGTAAAAACCTCCTAGGAGTAGGTATCAGCCTTTCCTGGCGACTCGGTTGCCTTTTATCTTCTTAACCCAACTTTAGGTGTACTGGGTACATACCAGAAGTACTCAAATATATTCTGAATTTCAGTTATTAAATTGCTACACATTCCTAAAACAACTGATCTTCTTTCTGGTTTAACATACATTTGTTACGTGTGCGTGGCCTCTGCAGACCAGAAAGGTATGACTTGGCTGAATCCCTCCCATAAGAAAACCACAGAAGTACTTATCCGCCAATCACACTAAACTGAACCCTCAGAGTTTGATGTTAAAACATGTTTTCACTAGAAACTGTGGAATGGGAAAAATACATAGTCCCACGGGAAAACATGCTCTTGAGCAAGCAGCAACTCTTGCAATTCTGGGTGCATGAATTACAGACTTCACTCATCTCCTATTTGGACGGTCTTACGTTCCCAAAGGATTCCTTTTGCAAATGCCCTTTTTCTTTTCAAATGTCACTTATTTCCTAATTATCTGCTTTTAAACATACCCTCTGACACTTTTTCAAACCAATGTGACACCTCCATCTTAGTATACCCACAAAGTAAACAGGCTAATTTCTACCGTAACCTATTTTCAATGAATGTTTGGAATGAGAAGAGGAAAAGGTAAGTGAATTTGAAAGGATAAAGACTGGCTCAACTATCCTATAAGGGAAAACATTGTTTAGAATTTTCCCTGTTAAGCTCCCTCCTTCTAATTATATTATCTATATGTTGGATATTTCACTATTCTACTGCAGTGAGAATGAACAACCAGCAAACGTAGAGTAAAAGCGAAAAAATATTTGTCTTTCAGTCTGACTTGTAGAGTTAGAGTAAGAGGTTGAAGCTAATGATGATAGCAGAAATATTACTTAATATTTACTGAGCTCTTATGTTATAAGCACTGTTATAAGGGTTTTATTTGTGCCAATTTAATCCTCACAAACCTTGAGAGAATATTATTATTCCTACTTCATAGATAAGTTAATTGAGGTACAAATCCATTAATAACTTGTCCCTTATAGTTATAGTTATATAGTTAATAAGTGTTAGACATGAAATTTGAACTTGGCAATTGGCTTCCAGAACTTATGATTTTAACATCCTGCTATTCTGCCCCTCTTATGGTTTAGTGTTCATTCTAAGGCAGGGTTTCTACCCATATTCCACATGATTCCCTAAAATCATATAAAATAGGGTAGACAAGTACATATGCATTTTTCTGAGGATACAGTCCACACTTTTCATCAGAATCACAAAGGGGCATGTGGCTCCCCCACCCAAAAGTTCAGAACACTTTATCTACTTGTAACCCCTTCTATTTTAATGGATGTTTACTTCTGGGGTGCTGCACAGGAAACATCATGGTTATAGAAGTGTTCAGTATGTACAGAAATTTATCAGCTAGAAAAAAAATTACCTGCAATTAGCTCCATTTTACATACAATTTGCATTTTGAAAGATTTCTTTAAACTAGCAACATACTTCAGCCAACAGATACAATATAATCACTGGTAGATGTATTTACAAGGCAGTCCACACAAGTGTGGATTCATTCACAATGTGACTATAGATCACTGGTACCACTACGAGGCATACTGCTGCCCCCTCCCCAAGCTCATCATCTCCCCTGTAATGCTTCTTTTCCTACTACCCTCTGTCTTTGCACTCCAGCCTCTGTCCCTCATCCCCTGAGCATAGAGAAATGATCACACTTGTCCATGCTTCTGCCTAGCATGCTGACAGTAAAAATTTTGCTGGATAACTAAACTCCAGTTACCATGTTTTCCAGAAAGACTTCCCTGGCCAGGTGCCATCTCTCGGTGCGTCCACGGTTACTGACGCTTGTATTCTCCACAGCAATTACAACTGGATTGAAATCATGGATCCACATGCCCATTTTACCCACTAGACTGTGACGTCAGAGTCAGTGACATTGCCTTCAACATCTCTGTAGGCTCAGAACCCAGGATGGTGCTTTCTACAGAAGGTCCTCAATCCATCCTCCTTGAAATGAATGGAAACCAATCAATGTGTGTAATGAATGGTTCCAGAAGAGAATGCTCTGGGAGTGCAGCTTTCTAGGGATGCTAGGAACACACTCGTGTCTGGAGCCCAGCTCATTCCCTGGTTCATGGTGGATGTCCAAAAATAGGCATGAAAACAAGTGAAGCGAGAACATGTACTTCTCAATTCTCAAATTATTACTGGTGATACCCACCACCTAGCACCAGATCTCAGAAGGCTGAGATGGAAAGTTATGGGAAACTTTGTACCTCTTGCCAGTTGAGTTCATGACACCCAACTTTTAATCTTTTCTCAGCCCCAAGTTTGCCCACATGACCTATTTCTACTGTAACTGCCACTGGAACTTTTGACCAGGGTAAATCTTGTGCTTTCTCCCAGTACCTCCTGCTCCCCTCATCAGTCCCCATCTGTCCCCTAACCATGATGACTTCCGTCCAAACTACTTCTGGACTGGCCCTGGCATAGGCCTGTATTAGAGATTCAAGGCAGCAAGGTGTTTATTTATTTATTTAATTAGGAAAACAGAACAAATTCTGGGATGTAATGAGAAGTGACATATACATAAGAGGCTTATGACCAATATATCTTAATACTCATTGCAAAAGTTGTTCTACTTTTTAGCTTTACATTGGAAGGCTTTAAAAATATGTCTGGGAGTGCTAAAGAGTTATACTTTCTTCTTCCCCATGTGACCTAAACCTCCAATTCAGCTGCTTAAATAGCTGACACCCTAAAATGGACAGGTCATATTACAGGGAGAAATATGTTCTGGTTCTTTTTATTCTTCTTTATAATAATTCCTCTTGATCTTGAAAATTCTCTTTTCATGTTTGTAGGTAACTAGTTATCACTTTTAGGTTAAAATCGTTCCTGCGTGCCAATGCCCTGATATTGGCCAGACCTGTATAAATCACTGTCTCTTTTCTTTCTTTTTACCTTCCTCCTTCTCATAGCTATTATACAAAAGTGGAGATTGTCATATATGTTATCTATAAAAGGACATGCTGTCTCCAGACTATTTTCACATACTGCTCAGTTTGTACTATAGAACAAACAAGTAGCATTTGTTAAGTACTGCACGTGCATGATACTGGGTACACCAACCTGGTTCCTGTCCTTTGTCATTACAGGGTCATTTCTATTCAGCCATATCATTGCAAATACACCATGTCCACAGCTCCTACCCCCATATAAAACATTTCTATCAGGCTCTACAAAACAAATCTGTTCTCCATGACTTTCTCCTTTGGAGCTCAAGGTGAATCTTTTCAGCTACTTTGTTTAAAGTTTTCCGTATTTCAGTTCTTCATATTTTTTTTTAAAGGACTGCCAGTCAGAGCAAATGATTGTTGATAATAATCTCTGGCAGGGGTATTGGGTTGTTTTCCCTTATGAACCTTTAAAGGTTATTTATTTATTCATTTATTATTTTGGGGATATAGTTTCGCTCTTGTTTCCCAGGCTGGAGGGCAATGGTGCGATCTCGGCTCACTGCAACCTCTGCCTCCCAGGTTCAAGCAATTCTCCTGCCACAGCCTCCCAAGTAGCTGGGATTACAGGCATGCGCCACCACGTCCGGCTAATTTTGTATTTTTAGTAGAGATGGGGGTTTCACCATGTTGGTCAGGCTGGTCTCGAACTTCTGACCTCAGGTGATCCACCTGCCTCAGCCTCTCAAATTGCTGGGATTACAGGCATGAGCCACAGCGCCCAGCCTAAAGGTTATTCTAATGTGGATAAAGATTTTTAATCCAGAGGCAAAGGAAAAAAAAATACAGTTTTAAAACCCATTTAGGAAACAACTATGTCCATGGACAGCTCCCTCCTGCACACTGCAAATAAACAATGTCCCTTCACAGTCAAAATTTATTTTCCAGGCAATAAACTCTGCATCAGAACATATACATGTTCCTAGTCCAAAGTCAAAGCTTTCAGTTGAAAATAACCTGAAGTTCCTTCCATAGATTTATCTGCATGACTGAACCTGCCTCCCCTAAAGCCCCTCCCTCACAATCATCCTTTCATTAACATTTGTTTTTCTGGCATAATTCCTCTGAGTTACATCTTATATTTAAGTTTAGTCTAGGTATCATTTTGGGGCAAGTCAAACTTTATGTACTTAGTTGACTTCCCAAACCTCAAACCTCTCTCTCTTTTTCTCCATCCTTCTTTCATTGGTTCTATTTCAGGTTCTTTTCATCCCTTATCTAAATTATTGCAATAAGCCCCCAACTGCTCTCCCTGCCTTCAGTCTCTTTGTTTTACAACCAAACTTCATCACTCAAAGGTTTCTAAGACACAAGTTGGATCAAGTTTATCTCCGTCCTTCAGCAGCTTTCCATCAGACAATAAATCCAATGCCTCGGCCTAGCATTTCTCAGCAAACCAGAACCTGAGTCCTACCTGCTGTTTTTCCTTCTTCTGCCACTGCCCACCAAAATCTCACAACTGACGGAACATTCTTGCCATTGTCCTTCTTGTCTCTGTGTTTGTGCATGTCCTTGTTTCTACCTGGAATTCTCTTACCCATTTTCTAATGAACCATGCCTCATTATTGAAGGCTAACCTCAAATGTCCCCGCCTCATTAAAGCTGCCTGTTCTGGCCTCTCCAGAAGTCAGGTGGACTCTATCCTGCTTTTCCACAATACTTTTTATAAACCAATATTAGCAATTCATACACAGCACTGTAATTCTTTCTTGACTTTATATTCTACCAAACAGTAATTTCTTTTAAGGGCAGGAACTATGTTACTTACTCTATTTTCAGGGTATAAAAGAAGGCTTGATGCATAGTGTGTTCTTAATTATAAGCTGAGTAAATGAAAATTACTATGGCACCCAAAACACTACAGTTAGAAGTAAGTGAATAAGAATCCTAGAGTGTCTCCCACAGAGATAAATGTGAATGAATAACTTGGGGAATATAAGTAGTTTCTTAAACACTAAAACTGCAATATAAAACACAATGAATTCAATGATTATCTGTATTCTTTTTCGTGATTAGTACCAGTAAAACTTCAATTTTTCTTGTGCATTTTACAAGATAAGCTCATTGGGAGCAGGGACCCTAAATACCTTGTTCAGCCCAATAGTGCAGATGCTCCAATGTTATTTTTTAAAGTGGATAGACCCACCTGGAAAATGTTTTAGCTGCAGTTCACTTCCCATACTTAATTATTTCTTCCCTGAATGGTAGTTACTTTTGTGAATATACTCTCAACTAGGTTATAGGTCTTTCTGGTGAGGAAGGGTTTAAACATTTTTGTTCCCAAAGGAGTGTCTTGCACATAGTAGGTATTCAGTAAATGCCCGATAAGTGATTTTTATAAAATATTCACTCAGAAAACTGTGAGATTTTGAAAATGAGAATTTTGAAGGTGATGTCTTCCATTCTAAGCTAAAAGGCTTAGCTTTGCAATATTAACTTAGGATTAAACTCTGTGGCAAGCACGTATTGGTAAGTATTGCTAAGCCCAAAACCAAAAAGTTAACAACTAGGTACTTGGGAGTGGAACACACCTATCTCAAAAAAAAAAAAAAAAAAAAAAAAAATCACTATGCATGTGAGATAATAATATTCTCCACTTAAGAAGTCAGTGTTATAATGCTTTTCCTGGTGCTGGTAGGCTGGCACTATTTATATATTTTGTAATATCTCCCCAACAAATGGCTTTTATCTGACAGGCTGTGAATAGAATACATTAACGGGGATTGGGAATGAATTCTTTCAGCCAAGTTAAATGATTAGTGTGAGAACCGAACTCCAAGAGCATGGTGTCAATAGCGTAGTCAACTATTAATAGCCCAGTCCTCCTTTGTCAGGTACAATATTCACATGATAAGTTTCAGAAGGCAATGGGACAGAATGAAGAACTCTTAAAGACAAACGGATTTGAACAGAAGATCAAAATTAAAATGGAGTTTGAGGATATCCAGAAACTTGGGCAGAGGTTAAAATAATGGGTCCCCAGAATGGAGATCACTTAGCATTTAGGACAGTGCCTGGGAAAGTCTCACATTTACTTTACAGGTTGAGGAATTTCTTAAGAAGGAGCCATGGGATATGGCAAATTTTAAAAGAATCAGAAAATTAGATGGAAATTGAGACATCTAGGAGCTAAGTTGCTTCAAAAGTGTTCACTTAGCTTCTATCCGTACATCCACTCAAGATGGGTATTCTAAATGTAGGGGTAACAAGGAAGCTTTGATCTCTGCTCTCTCAAAGCATATAAACCAATATCTCTAAACAGTCCTAAAGGATGAGAGCCGAGGAGCTATAGTTTGACTCTAGTGTGGTCGCTTGTTTCTCTAAGGTCACCAGTTTCATTGGAACATTTTGGTCATTTTTCAATGGGGTGGGGGAGATTGATATTCAAGTAAAGGAGATAAAGGGTGCCTAAAAATGTAAACTTACTGAGTTGGCCATAAAAACAGAGAAGCAAACTAATAAGCTTTTGGAAGTGATGCTGTTCTACCTAGCCAAGAGTGAGACATGTTTCAGGATGTAAGAAGCCAGAGGAAATGAGTTAAAAGGATTAGATTGGACACTTCTGTGAGTCTGGGATCCCACCTAGGTTGGGGAGTGGTGGTCGTTTTAGCAGATAGGGAATTCACATCTGTGAGAGCAGAGCTGTCTTCTCTACTGTGTGTCCCTGCTGTATATCAGAATCTGAATATTAGAATCACCAGGGAGGCTTTAAAAAACAACTAGTGAACTCTGGCACTCCCCCAGAGATTCTGATTTAATTAGTCTGGGCTGGCAACAGTATTTTAAAAAGCTGTTCAAGTTATTAAGTACAGAAAGAATTGAGAACTAACCACTGATCTAGATTTAAAAAAGATATAATGGGGAGGGGGAGGGGGAAATTGACTAAGTCACTTTCTACTCTTTTCCCTCAGAATTAGGCCTTGTTTTCTAAAAGTCTGATATGACTACAGGTTCTTGAGATGGTATTTGATTAGAGGGCATATGGATAAGCCTTCTTTGCATATACACAGGAATATATATTTACATATACACATACATGTATCCTTACATACATACATATATTTGAATAAACATTAGAAATATATAACCAGAATATCGAATTTGAAATTTCATGTATATTATTGCTTAAGAAGAGGCAAAAGTACTGAAGTTTAGAAAGTATGTCAATGAACTGTCTGTAAATTCTAGTACAGGTGGAATGCAGATATGACAAAAACTTCTCAATGAGGTAGGCAAAAAACTGGAGCTTGCGGAACACGGAATAAAGTAGCCGAGAACCTAAGAAATCGTTCTTTGCAGATCTTCCAGTTCTAAACGTGTCTCCCTCCCACAGCAAGGCAGCCAGCCCAATGCCATCGTCTCTCTGCTCTTCCCACATGGATGCCTGCACCTCATCCCAAGCACTCAGATGCTTCTGGACCAGGCTCAAACTCAAACTAGACTCGCAGTCAGGATCCCATTACTGATGTCATAGCCTGCAACTCATTCACGTCTCCTCTTTCAGATTCAAATCTGGGCTAAACTTAACTTAGGGTGGTGTGGCTACCTTGGCATAATAGAATAGTGCTCACAAGGTGTTCCAGCTCCACAAGCACAAAAGTGAAACCAAAGCGACCCAAATCCAGGTTATGCAAGCTCAAAGGCGAGGGTGAGGGGAGAGATGAAAATCCTAAACCGAGCACTTTTTATTTGCCATTCTCAGAGCATGATGCAACCTCAGGTTGCCCAATTTATATTTGCACATGTTCTCCTTGTCCACAAGGAGCTTCGAAAGTTTCCAACTCCATAAAATTCCATTGAAAAAGTTCAAGAGCTACCTAAAAATGTTGCACGACAGGCAGGTGACCCCACCTTTACTTGGACCCAACAAAGTGTGCTAAAAAGGTTTGGAGTTGCGTAGGGAGGCCAGAAGTGAGAAGTTGCAAGGGCAGGCAGAGAAGAACTCGACAGCCACGTTTCCACCTTTCCCCCACCATTCTCACGCCCACTGGATTAGAAACTGCCAAGGCCATGGCACATAACTCACCTTTCTCCTTGCCCTGCCTCCTGCCCAGCTCCTCTTTCCAATCCAAAGGGCACTAATGATGGCAAGAGTGAGTGGGCAAAAAGCATACTGAAGTCCGCAGCCCTCTTCCTCTTCCTGTTGCCTCCCCCTCCGCCCCGACTTTCCACAGCGTGGCAGCCTCCAGGTCACACAGTAATCGGCTACACCTTTGCACCACCCAACAAAATGGCAGGTTAGCAACAGGCGAGGCCGAGAGCCAGACGCTCGCCTCGGCCAAGCGCGGCCCCTGGCCATGCTCTGGGTTTCTAAAGGCGCCTCCGAGCCCCAACACCTTTCTTTCCTCCACATTCCCAATGCTCAGCTCTGCCGGGCCGCCTGCTCGCCCTCCCCAGGCCATTTCCGTCACCCGCCGGGGAGCAGGTGCCCGCGTAACAGGTGCTGGGCGGGAGGGCCCGGGTGGCGGCGCGGGGCACGGAGAGGACCCCAGGAGGGAGCGCAGGAAAAGGCCACGTCGAAGGGAAGGAGGCCGGGGGCGGACGCAGAGGAAGACAGCCCGGGGGACAAGGATGCCGCCGCCTGTCCTCGCTCCCCGCGCGACCCTCGCTCCGGGGGCCCCACTTACAATCTCCAGGCAGACGAAGGCGCCCGAGTAGGTCCGCAGGATGTCGGGGCCGGCGGGCAGGGTGACCCGGGGCGCCGGGAAGGACACGGCGGGGTTCGGAGGCGGCGGGACTGACGCTCCGCCGGCCGACATGCTGCTGCTGCCGCTGCTGCGTCTCCGCGCGCCGCCGCCGCCTGCCGCCTGCCGCCTCCCGCCTCTCGCCTCCCGCCTCCCGCCTCCGCCTCCCGCCTCCGCCTCCCGGGCTCCTGCCGCAGCCGCCGCTGCCGCCGCCGCTAGGCTCCGCGGGGTCCGGGCGCGCCGCGCGGGAGGAGGCGTGGCCGTGGGGGTCCTGGAGCCCCTCCCCGTCACGTGGGCCCAGGTGAGCGCAGCTCCGCCCGGTTGCCCGAGCTGCTCGCGATCACATGCACAGGTGCGGCCGCCGCCGGGCGCGGTCCTCCCAGCTCCGCCGTCCTCGGCTTCTGCTTCGCTGGCCAGCGCCAGCGCTCCCCGGGCGTCTCCATGCGCGGCCCCACACACCTGATCGCTATTTTTACCTTCTAGCCCTCCCCTTAGTTTGCATCTGTGCTCTCTACCTGTCTTTTCCCCAAGTCTCAGAGCGCGCCCTCGCCCACTGTGCTCAATTTGACAGATACACAGGTCTTGGGGCTGTGACTCAGAAGGTAAAATCGAGGTCACCAGTCACACTTAAAAAGTGGGGTGCATATGTTCTAAATGGGACTCGAGTGGGATTTTTTAAACGCCACTCGGGCAGCGTCACGCGTGGGAGTTGGATGAGTCAGCTGCAGCAGCCGCTGGCGCGGGGTCCCTGTGGGTCACCGGAGGTGTCCTCGTCCGTGAAACGGGGATGTGAAACCCACTGGCATAGATGCTCACATTAGATCACGTAACATGAAAAGAGTTTAGCGCACAGTAAGCTCCTTAAATGCTAGCTGATATGACAGCTCTTTTCCTTACACACGCGCGTATCACTGCTCAGTGGACACACGATGTTTCATGGGTTATATTTTTTTACGTAGAACTTTTAATTATTGATTTCACTGGTATAAAACTACTTGCTTATTGCCTTTAAGGGCTTAAGGGGATTTTTTTTTTTTTTTTTTAATTCTATGAATGGTTCGAATTCCCTGCTCTAGTTTATCCCCATTTATCTCCATTTTATCCTTGGTTTTAACGTCAACATTTTGTAAGTTCAGTAGAGGAAATAAGCTTAATTTTCTCATCTATTAAAGATGAGCACATCTACACGCATCAGCACACACAGGTAGACCACGTTGGAAAAAAGAAAACATTAGCTAATCTCATCAGACGTTCTCCATGTTGAATCCTGACCTTGCCTGTCAGGTTCAGTCTCTGAGGAACTGTATTTAGCACTATGCTCTGGTCAGCAGATTCTAGTTACTCTACTTCTCTATTATTTTATAATTGAAACTCATAGGTGTGGTTGTGGCATCCGGGTAAAAACCACAAAACAGGGTGTGAGTGAAACCTATTGTATATCCCTCCTCTCTCCACCTCTTAGTCACCACTCTCTGGTATTTAATGTGTGGTGTTTATTTAACAGGAAATTTTAAGTTTTCTGCATTGATTTGTTTGATCGATGAGCCCTTTCTGTGTTCAGACTCTGATTGGCAGGGGATGATCCTTCTGTTTTATTTTCTGCCTAAGAATTCTCAGTAAGCACTTTAAAAAATGTTCAAAGGAAAGACTTCAAAGAAATAATCATGGAGATGATCAGCAGCTACAATAGGCCCAAAATATTTTAGTGAATGAACTTAATATGTCCTTGAAGTTTCTAAAAGGGCTAATGATTCAGAAGAGCCTCAAGTGAGCTTATTTTAACATTGCTACCTAGGAGAACACTTTCACTGGGTTTTTTACTGCACCCTCCTTGCTGTACTGCATATCCTCAACCATCTTTTCTTTACCTCTCCTTCCTGCTTCCACAGTGACCAGTGGCATGAAAAAGGTTGTCAGTGAGCCCTCTGTTATTGTAACATATTATCTGCTTGAAAAAGAACACTTTTTTTTCTTTTTTCTTTTTTTTTTTTTTGGTGAGAGAGTCTCACTCTGTCTCCCAGGCTGAAGTGCAGGAGAGTGGTCTCGGCTCACTGCAACCTCTGCCTCCCAGGATCAAGCGATTCTCCCGCCTTAGCCTCCCGAGTCGCTGGGAACACAGGCACATGCCACCACACCCAGCTAATTTTTGTATTTTTAGTAGAGACAGGGTTTCACTATGTTGGCCAGGCTGGTCTCAAACTCCTGACCTGGTGATCCACCCACCTCAGCCTCCCAAAGTGCTGGGATTACAAGCGTGAGCCACCGTGCCTAGCTGAAAGAGAACCCTTTTCTAGAATGCTTTTTTCTCTTACGATCACTACCAACACCTATTTGTTCTTGATAATACCAGTTTCCCTCTAGTGAAAGCAACACCTTTAAAATCAAAGGAAGAAAACACACTTAGCTCCACTCCACCCCACCCCTCTGCCTCTTCCTCCAGGACACTAACCATGAGCTCTTAACAGTTTCACCTTTCTGCTCTTTTCCCATCCTGTTCCAGTGATTCCTGACTTCCAGCATAACTTTAACCCTGCTCATAGATTTCCTTTGAACTCCATTTTTATGGAATGTCAACATTCACGTTACAATATTTTCAATGATCTTGACTCAAAATGACTTGCTACCGTCAATAAATTCTCACCTTATTATTGGGAATTTTTCTGCTGCCATTCTCTTGAATGCTGACATTCTGATGATTGTCTCCTATTGGTTTATCTCTTTCATCCCCAATTCTTTGGCCATCAACCCTACCATCCCTCATATTCTCTCATTGGTCCCATTCTAGCTTTTCTAGCTTCTCCACCCATGTGCTCATGGGAAGGCATTTTCGGGATGCTCGTGTTGGTCTCACATTACTTCCTATCTTGTACTTGACTCTAAACTTACTCTCACCATTCCTTATTCTTCAGCTTGAGTTCAACCCACAGTCTACATCTGCCCTCTCTGAATCATTCAGCACACTGCCCACGGTTGCTGAAAGAAGGTCATAATGAAGACTCTTGGTTCCACTACAAATTCATGTGATCTAACCTTCGCTGGGCCTTAGGTATTCCCAGTTGTCGTTTTCCTTTTATCTCCCCCTGCCCCCACCCCCACCACCCCCATGCCTGGCAATATTTCTCTCAGTTCTTATCCCATAGCTTCTTTTGTTTTACCAGTCTTTGTGCCTGTCATAAGTAGACATTATGTTCAGCGAATAAAAACAAATCTAGACTGTTCCACCCTTCCATAGTTTCTTTTAGTTTACAAGAAGTTTTAGGACATCTAGCCAGTAATACTTGTCTCATTGAAAACACTGCCATCAATCCAGTTATCCAAGACAAACACCTGGGTGTTTCCCTTGGTACCTCCTTCTCATGACACATATTTAATCAGTCACCAGGTTCTGGCAGTTCTACCATTTTATTTTCTAGAATAGATCCACTTTCTATTCCCTCTGTTCTGACTCTGACTATCCCTCTCACAGTGAATGCTCTTCTCACAAGGAATATGCTTCTGACAGTGAATTTCCCTCTCTTATATTCTCTGTACTGCTATGTGAATGATCTCTAAACAGAAAATTTATTAGTCACCCCTCTACTTAAAACCCCTCCAATTCCTTACTTTTCTCAGGATCAATTACAGATGCCCTGGGGTGCATTCAAGGTATTTCTGGCACATGACTTCTGATGAGCCCTCCCACCTCACCAGCCTTGTTGATCCACCTACAGCTTCAATACCTCCTGCCTCCAACCTTTACATATTATCCTCTCTTTTGCAGAATATCCTTTCTTCTTACCACTCCCATATCCTAAACCTATTTCCTGTATCTTTTGGGTCACAGGGCAAGATCTTTCTGGCTGCCTTTCTCTGCCCATTCAAGATTATGTGGGCCACCTCTCACCCAGTGTATTTCTATAACCTGCTGTGCTTAATCCACATAACATATCTCACTGAATTGAAATTGTGTTTTTACTTGTCTCCTATTCCTTGCTAGTGTTGTGTAACAGGATATTAAATTGAAAAGTTCAGTGGAGGCACCAGAAGATGGTAGATATCAGATACCAACATGAGCTGTTGAATCAGACCACCAGAAGTTTTAAAGTGAGCTGACTGCGATCTCCTTAGACAATCTATAAACCCCTTACTTCTATCAAGAATATGAAAAGCTCAGGAGTTAGAGGATTTGGAAAGATTTCTTTTTTGGCAGTGGAGTGGGGAGGCAGCGTGCTAGGAATCACACTTCACTCTTCCCCCCTCCATCCCCCTCTTCCTCACTGGAGGAAACAGCTGAGTTTTATTCACATTATATAATAGAAACTCAAGTAAAATCAGCTGACCAAATGAACGCTGCATCTGAATTTCTATGCTTCATCGTTGTTCCTATGCTACTTCATGTTTCATAAGAAGTGTTTATTTCCCTAGGCAAAGTTGAGCCCCATCTCAGCTTTTTATCATTTCCCTTTTGTATTTTTCTTAGGAAATTAATTCTTAATTTTCTTTACTCTCTCCTCAATGTTCAATTTTTGCTTTATACGCAGCCTTTCGCTTTGAATATGTATGTTTCCCTTATCATCAAAAACAGCAACAAGTAACTCCAGTCTAAAATACAATAACCAAGACTAGATTAACCTTCCTTGCATGAAAAAGCTAAAATCCCAGAGGAAATATATGAAACAATAGTTTCAGATGTTGCATTTCAGGTAACGCAGAACAGTGATCCATTGGAGATGGGAAGAAATGATGGGAGCCCTGCCATTTCCCAAGTTTGGAGAGAGTTTTCAGAGCACAGGGAGGGTAGACACTGGTGGAATCTCGCAGTCTCCATGAGATGAGGTGGTGAAGCTGGGAATTTGAGGAGGCCAACCAAGCTAGAGTTCACAGAGTACTGGGGAGAAAAGAGCTGCATACAGATAAACACTGGGAGGCCAGCAAAAGGCCCCCTCTATTAAATCTTCAACTGAGTGCTGATTAGCACATGAAGGTGACTAACTTACCCAAGGCCAGGGCAGAAACATTCCAAAGGAGCAGAGGAACAATCCCACGAATTCATGCAGGAGCAGGAATAGTTCATATTTCCACCATTCAGAGTGGAAAATCTCCTAATTAATGGAGCACTGGATAGAATATTCAGAAGGATATTGCCTCAGTATTAGGGCAAAGTCAACCTTAGACAAAAAGAAAAAAAAAAGGCTGCTTTCATTCTGCTTCACAAAGCTTTATAAAAAGCATCGGAAGGGTCAAATAATTCAAACGAACCACAGAACAATGGTCAAGAATATTATAGGAATACAAAAATGTCCAGCAATAAGATAAGGTTCACAGTGTCTGACATCCAATTAAAAATTGCCAGGCATACAAAGAAGCAGGAAATATGATACATAGTGAGGATATAATCATTCACTACAAGCAGACTCAGAAATCACATAGTCGATTGTGGTAGTAAAAAGAACATTAGGACAGTTGTTATAAATGTATTTTATGTTGAAAAATAGAGTAAATATTGAACACATCATATAGAAACACAGAAGACATTTTAAAAGATCCAAACAACTTTTAGATATGAAGACTACAATGTCTAAGATGAAAGATACCTGCAGAGGATTAACGCGTTAGACACTGCAGAAGAAAAGATTAGTTACCTTGAAGATATAGAAACTATTTAAAATGAAACACACAGAGGAAAAAATACCTGAAAAAATGAACAGAGCATTAGCCAGCAGCATAACATTAAGTGTTTTGTTGTTGTTGTTGTTTGTTTGTTTGTTTTGAGACAGAGTCTCGCTCTGTTGCCCAGGCTGGAGTGCAGTGGTGCAATCTCAGCTCACTGCAACCTCCACCTCCCAGGTTCAAGAAATTCTCCTGCGTTAGTCTCCCGAGTAGCTGGGATTACAGGCACCCACCACCACGCCTGGCTAATTTTTGTATTTTTCGTAGAAGCAGGGTTTCACCATGTTGGCCAGGTTGATCTGAAACTCCTGACCTCAAGTGATCCACCCGCCTCGGCCTCCCAAAGTGCTGGGATTACAGACATGAGCCACTCTGCCGGGGCAAGTGTTTTCATATATTTGTAATTAGAGTCTCGGAAGTAGAAGAGAGGAAGACACAGGAAAAATATGACTGAGAGATTTCAAAATTGTTGTAATTTATACCCAGAGACTGAATTAACTCAATGAATCTTAAGAATTGAAAACATGAAATCAAAACCAAGGCACATCATAATCAAATTGCCTATAAGAAATAATAAAGAGAAAATCTTTAAGTATACTGGATAAAAGACACATTACATACAGAGCAATGAAGACAAGAATAGTAACAGACTTCTCATAGGAAACAATTTAGGCAAGAAGAGAGTAGACCGTCTTTAAGCTGCTAAAAGAAAATCAACACTGTGACCTTAATTTTATACGCAGGAAAAATGTCCTTTAAAATGACAATGAAATATAGACTTTTTCAGAGATGGAGAAGCAGAACATATTTGATGGCAGCAGATAATGCACTATAGGAAATGATAAAGTCTTTCAGGCAGACCTAAGTTGATGCCAGTTGGAAATTTGCATCAACACAAAGAAATAAAATGACCACAAAGGGTAAGTATTTGGATAAATACAATACATTTTATAAATTTAAAAATTTAAATTATTGTCAATGATTAAAGCAAAAATTATTAGTGTGTTTAACATTTACAATATCTGTAAAAATATGATATATGATGACAACACCACCAAAGTCTTGAGAGGGAAATGCCACATGTAGTGTTCTAAAACTTTTATACTCCATTTGAAGTGGTGTAATAGTATGTGAGGTTAGACTGTGGAAAATTAAAGATGCATACTGTAAACCCTAAATAAATGACAAAATAAGAAAAAAAGTTATAGCTAATAAGTCAACAAAGGAGATGTAAAGGAAACATGGGAGATAAAAAATTAATCCAAAAGAAGTCATGCAAAGATGAAAAAGGAAGCAAAGAATATATGAAACAAACAGAAAACAGGAAGATGGTAAAATTAAACCAATAATTACATTAAATGCAAATTCCTTTCAAATTTTCAATTTAAAGGCAGAGATGATCAGCTTTGATAAAAAGCAATCCACAACTATATACTATCTACAGAAAAACTTACTTTAAATGTAAAGACACAAATATATTAAAAGCAAAAGGATGTAAATAGGTATCTCATGAAAAAAATAAGCAAAAGAAAGCCCAAGGGGCTATATTAATATCAAGCTAAATGGGTTTTAATGCCAGAAAGTTATCAAAGATAAAGAAGGTTATTGCATAATGATAAAAGGGTCAATTTATCAAGAGGGTTTAAAACTCCCAAATGTTAATACACCTTATAACAATTTTAACAATAGATGGTGCAAAATAATAAGATGCAAGGAAAAGTACAGAAACCACAATTACAGTTAGAAATCTCATTGGTCCTTTTTCAATAGTTGATAAAAAAAATTAGAATATCAGTGACGTTATAGAAGACTTGATCAATGCTATCAAACAAATCCCTGTCTTCAGCCTGGTTCCCCAGAGGCAAACCCTGAGATATGGATTAATGTGCAAGGGATTGATTAAAGAGGTACTCTTGTGCTGAGTCTGAAAAAACAAACAAACAAACAAACAAACAGAACAAAACAAAAAAACGGTAAGTAAAGCAGGACAAGGGAGAGGAAGCCAGGCAAGAGTATGATCTCAGGCAAAAGTCAGCTTAATCCAGCAGAAAAACCGGAATGTAAGTTACGACTCAGTATTGCACAATCTGATGCAAGACTTTCTTATGTCTTCACATCTTCACCTATCTATCACTGTCAAAGGCTAAGGAGGAAAGGGAAGGAGGAGCATAGACTCCAAACTCTTCTAGTTCTCTGCACATGCAGGCAGTGCACCTGCAAGAGCTCAAGGTTGTCTTCCAAAAATGAGCCATAGGTGTTGATAATGGAATCCACACCAAAGTGGGGAGACAGGTGCACAGAAATGGTGTAAAGGGATTTGAAGGAATCTGGGACAGCAATGACATTATCTGCTTCTCTCCCTAATCTGTGCTCCTAACTCTGATATTCTCTCTCAAACTTCAGATCTCTACTTCTATTGTCTGTTGGAATGCACATCTACTTTAAGCTCAACATACTATGTCTCTACCCAAATCTCATCTTCAATTGTAGCTCCCATAATTCCCATGTGTTGTGGGAGGGACCCAGTGGGAGGTAATTGAATCATAGGGGCGGGTCTTTCCCATGCTGTTCTTGTGATAGTGAATAAGTCTCATGAGATCTGATGGTTTTATAAATGGGAGTTCCCCTGCACAAACTCTCCTGTCTGCCGCCACGTAAGACGTCCCTTTGCTGCTCCTTTGTCTTCTGCCATGATTGTGAGGCCTCCCCAGCCATGTGGAACTGTGAGTCAATTAAACCTCTTTCCTTTATAAGTTACCCGGTCTCAGGTTGTCTTTATTAGTAGCATGAGAACAGACTAATACAATATATCTTATAGTCTATTTTATCTTTCTCTATGAAACTTCACCTTTTTACTTTTGTTTCTTCCTTCTTTTCTTGCTATTACCATATTCTCAGTTATTCAGTTTTTAATTTCATTTTACAAAACTACCTTTCTTCTATTGTACTTCCATATCCAGTGTCCAAATCTTTGCAATCTTACTTCTTTGATAACTCATACATCTGTCCTCTTCATTTATTCCTACGACTTAAAACAATGCCCTATTGCCTCTTCTTTTTTTTTTTTTTCTCAAATATCTAATTTCATTGAGTCTAGTCCTTTTATCTGCTGGTAAATTTTAAATAGTTCTGTGACATTGACTTTATCAAAGCACAGCCTAGACATGCCATTTTCCTTCCTAATAGCTTTTGATGGCTCCCCATTGCATCCTAAGTAAATGAGAACTGGACAACTTGTTATACCTCATAACTCTACACACTCTGATCTCTGTGCCTTTGTCCAGACTCCCTCCTTAAACTTTTGAATATCCAAATTTGATCTATGCTTTAAGATCCTGCCTCAAAAGGACCTCTTTCAAAAGGCCCTCTGTTGTTGTCCCTTTTGATCTTTCTATCTTTCCAACACTTTTCACATTCTGTCTTACATAATGGTCATTCATTAGTTCACACTCTCTCACACGCATATATGCATGTATATATATATAATATCAATACACATATATACGTGCAAACTCACATATATACATATGTATGTAGGTATAATGAATTAAAGTGATTATACACATACATAGTGTATAGACATATATATAAATATATAGAGAGAGACATATATAAATATACAGGGGCTCAACTTTGCCTAGGGAAAGAAACTACAGACATATATATACACATATATACATGGGCCATAGGTGCTGATAATGGACCTCATGAGTTCAGCTCACATGAATTTGCATGTATATATGTGTATATATAGACAGACATATGTATATGTCTGTCTGTGTATAATCACTTTAATTCACTATAACCTCTTTTCTATTGAGAATTTTTTTTTAAATTTCTGTTAAGAATTTTAGGGTTTTTTTTAAGAAACAGGATTTCACTCTGTCATCCAGACTGGAGGGTGGTAGCATGATCATGGTTTGCCGCAGTCTCAAACTCCTGTGGCCAAGCTATCTTCTTGCCTTAGCCATCTGAGTAAGATGCCTTAGCCATCTGAGTAGCTGGGACTGTAGGCATGTGCCACCAGGCCTGGCTAATTTTTAAATTTTTTTGTAGAAACAGGGTCTTGCTGTGTTGCACAGGCTGGTCTCAAACTTCTGGCCTCAAGTGATTCTCCTGCCTTGGCCTCTCAAACTGCTGGGATTACAGGCACGGGCCACTGTGTCTGGCCTGTGGAGGATTATGTTTGTGATCTTCCTTTGTATGCCCTATTGTCCCCTACTCTCTCCACCATTTAGGCACAGTGTTGTACACATATTAACTTATTCTTTCATTCAACAAATTTATTTTGTGGTTATTATGTGACAAGTCTGGCACTAGAGATACAGTGGTGCATACAATAGGCAGAGGCCTAATCTTCATTGGGCTTATAGTGCAGTGGGAGATGTAGTTATCAGTAAAATCATTATTTATTTAAAATTATGGTAAACGTTGTAAAGGGCAAGGATGTTTTTTATCAGTCAGAGTTCTAAGTTGCAAGCAATAGAAACTGAATCTGGTTGATTTAAACAGAAAGATAATTTATTTTAAAGACATGTAGTATTCGTTCATGGACTTGGCAGGAAGGTTGGAAACCAAGCTCAGAAAGTGGACAGGAATAAGGTCAGATACACACCCAAACTCACAGCCAAGCTCAGAAAGTGGACAGGAATAAGGTCAGATACACACCCAAACTCACAGCCACAATTAAGTTACAGAAACAGTCTAGTGAGAACACTACACTCAACTTCACCCATCACCAAAATCTGTGCCTTCCACTTCTTACACTGCCAGAACTGGACCAAGGATTCCACCATCAGTACTAAAGCCATTACTATCTCTGTGGATCCCTTAAAACTGGATGTTGGTGCAGCCACTGTCACCTCCTTGAGAATAAATGCTCTTCTGTCCATGCTTCATTGGGTCGCCAGCGTCTCATTAAAAACTGGAAGCACGTGCATCTGACTTGGTAAACCTAGCTCATCCATCTGTAATCTAGCTGAAAAGAAAGACGGGAACATAGGTATCTACTTTTAGACCTCCATCGCCAGAGCTAGGGTCTACTTCTCACCATAACATATACTTTGGAAAATTGGCCAAATAAAGGCTTGGCCCTTATGCTGGGCAGCCTAAAAGACCTTGTCAAACTTTTTTCTTTATATGGAAAGCATAAGAGTGAACGACAGAATCTTCACCTAATGTGGGAAGTTGGGGAAACCTTTCGGGGGTAAGTGACTCAAAGTGCTCCTGAGGATGAATAAAAGTTAGACAACTGAAGAGTGGAGGAGGAAGGGGCATTATAAATGAAGAGAAGAGCATATGTGAAGGCTGTTATTCAAGAAGGAGCTAGGTGGTGAAAAACTGAGTGAAATCTATGTATTTTGAGATGAAGCCAGGGAGTTAAATGAAGCTTTGGTCCTCCAGAGCCTTATGGTTCATGCTTCAGATTATGAACTTAATCCCAAGAACTCTAAAAGAACTCGATCACTTGAGCCCAGGCATTCAAGGCTGCAGTGAGCTATGACAGTGATATGGGAATGCTGGGAAGGCAAGAGTGTGGTCCCTTTAAATGATACAGAAGTGGGGAAGGGAAGTGCTGGGTAGAGGAGGGGCGGTCCCTGGCTAGGGCTCCACCCCCATGGAGTTAGGTGAGGACAGGCACTTCTGCCTTCCTGCCACACCCCAATCCTGGGCCTATAAAAACCCAAGATCCTAGCAAAGCAGAGACACAACGTTGTGAGGAGCACATCAGCTGAAGAAGATGCAAACAGTTGATTTTGGAGAGGACGTCCAGAGGAGAACGCTGGCAGAAGAGCACACTGACAGGCACCTGCACGCCAGCAGGCCATCGACTGGTGGGACGAGGCGGAGTTTGGCTGGGCAGTTGGCTGCTGAGCTGCCCAACTCCAGGGGAAAACCAACTCCCTTCTGGCTACATCATCGGTGGAGAACTACTTCCACTCAATGAAACTTTGCACTCATTCTCCAAGCCCACTTGTGATCTGATTCTTCCAGTACACCAAAGCAAGAACCCAGGATACAGAAAGCCCTCCATCCTTGCCACAAAGTAGAGGGTCTAATTGAGCGGGTTAACACAAGCCACCTATAGACGGCAAACTAAAAGAGCACCCTGTAACGCACGCCCACTGGGATTTCAGGAGCTGTAAACATTCACCCCTAGACATTGCCATGGTCGGAGCCCCACAGCCTGCCCGTCTGTATGCTCCCCTAGAGGTTTGAGCAGCAGGGCACTGAAGAAATGAGCCACACCCCCATCGCATGCCCTATGAGGGGGAAAAGGGAACCTTCCCTGTTTTAATAGCACTACTGTACTCCAGCCTGGGCAGCAGAGAGAGACCCCATCTCCTAAAAAATGATTTTAAAAATAATTTGTTCACTCTCAACCCTGCTCAGCAAAATAATTGAGCACTCACTAAATATTTATTACAACAGGGCTCAAGTGATTTATCATATATCCTGTTCCCCCACACATGAATAGCCAACTTCATTATCAACATTCCCCACCAGAGTGGTACATTTGTTACAAATGATGAATCTATATTCACACATCATCATCCAAACTCAATAATTTACGTAAGGGTTCACTCTTGGTGTTGTACATTCTATCTGTTTAGACTTACGTATTTATCATTATAGTATCAGAGGAGTGACCTTATGAAGCCCACACTTTAAAGAGGTAACTCAGGGTGCTACATAAAGAATAAACTGGTACACAAATGTTGAAACCAGCAACTAAATTGGAAAGTAGTATGGTGAGGGGGTAAATTTACAAACTTTGGAGAAAAGACTTGCTTAGCTTGAACAAATTATTTAACCTTCCTAAGGCGCATTCCTCATCCATAGAATAAGGGTTATTTTCCTGTCTTTATCCACCTTTGAGGTTATTGTGAGGCAAAATGAATTAGAGGATGTGATTTCAATTCCGAATGCTCATAAATATGATGTCATAATAAATATTTAGTGAGTACTCAGTCATTTTGGTAAGTATGGCTGAGAGTGAACAAATTATTTAAAAAAAAAAAATTTAAGAGATGGAGTCTCCCTCTGTTGCCCAGGCTGGAGTACTGTAGTGCTATCACAGCTCACTGCAGAGTTGAACTCCTTGGCTCAAGTGATCCTCCTGCCTCAGCCTCCCAAGTAGCTGCGACTACAGGTTTATGCCACCATAACAGGAAAATAAAAATTATTAAACTTGTGGGAAAATATTCTAGTTTCAAAATTTAAAGAACACTATGTATTCTAATGAGTCCCTTGCTTTTATATTTTTGATCACATTTTTGTAGAGAGGCAGTGCTATTCTGCAGATTACAGAGGACTTATCCCAGTACCAAACTCATAGTAAGCACTTAATAAATGCTAAACATCATTACTAATAAAGCACACATCATAAAAATTATTCCTGAAATATACATTATGTTGCCTCTTCATTCTGGTAATTGTTTAAATTCACCCAATAGAAAATGACTTTGGAATCCATAAAATAAAGAAATGCATTGGTGTTTACAAAGGCAAGAGGGAACAGGTGTTGCCATTACTTTTACAGAGGAAAACACATTTCAGATGGCCAATTTCTCACTTAGCATTGTCTCACCAGAAGAGAGAAATAAATCTTTCCCCAGTGAATTTCTTCTATCAATGTTTTTCAAGCCTTAGACATAACCAAATTTAGCCTAACTACAACATTTTCCAAGGAGAAATACAGCCTATTTAGTTAATTTACCTTCAACTATATCACACATAAGGGCATAACCGTTGGAAAGATCATAGCAGAGATCAGTAGCTTATTGGAACTTTTATTCTTTTTTTAAAAAATACTTTATTTTAAGAGCAGTTTTAGTTTTACAGCAAAACTGAGTGGAAGGTACAGAGATTTCTCATATACCCCGTTAACCCCGACATGAATAGCCAACTCCGTTACCAATATTCCCCACTAGAGTCGTTAACATCTCTTACAAATGATGAACCTATATTCACACACCATTATCACCCAAAGTCCATAGTTTGCATAAGGGTTCACTCTTAGTTTTGTACATTATATGGGTTTACACATATGTATTTACCATTATAGTATCAGACACAGTAGTTTCACAGCCCTAAAAATCCTCTGTGCTCCACCCATTCATCCCTTTTTTCTCCTGCCCCCTGACAACTACTGACTTTTTAATTGTCTCCATAGCTTTGTCTTTTCTAGAACAAGATATAGAGTTATACAGTATGTTGCCTTTTCACATTCGCTTCTTTCACTTAGTAATATGCATTTGTTTCCTTCATGTCTTTTCATGACTTAGCTCATTTCTTTCTAGCATTGAGTAACATTCCCTTGTCTAACTTGTGGTTTTTAAGGAGACAGATGCCTAAAAGATATGGTTTTTGAAGTGGGAAGAATAATTTGCCAGAAAGATAGGTAAAATGACCAATATATAGTATGTGTCATATAACCTTTTACCCCTACACCCATGACAGACATCAGTAATCAATTGTAGCATACTTTTCCTTGGAGCAGTTGACACTGGGGAAAAAAGTCTGTTATCCCTGTCTTGGGTGTTTTTAAGGTGTGAAGAACTGTTCTGGTGGCAATGAAGTGTTCTGCAAGACAGAGGAAAAGACAGCAGAACACCTATTTGTCTTGGCTTCTTTTTTTTTTTTTTTTTTAAGAAAACTATTTGAACTGTCATCTAATATAGATTATTCTGTGTTGATTAACTCATCAATTACATTCCAAGAGTCTCTTGAAGAATCCGGGGTATGTGTGTCAATGAAAAAGAAGGAGAAACTTGTCCAAGAATGATCCCCTGCAGACTGACCTCCCAGAAAAGGAGCTGACTTTGTACAAACTCTGTGCTAGCTGGTTATGTCCCAGTTCTCAGAGTGATCAATCCTAGTTGAAGGCAAGGCTTGAGCTCCAACCCTCGATCATGCCAGGGGAGGACTGATGTGTCTCCAACCATAAACCCTGATGGTACAATTCCTACTGCTAGTTTGATATATCATATAACTGAAGCTACAAGGCTTAGACCTCAATGCCCAGGACAGAGACTCTTGTTTCTCACTACTCATGAAAAATAAACAAGCAGGATACAGTTGGAGCCAAGTGTCTGCCACATCATAGCAGATAATCACACAAGGGAAGGGGAAACAATGCTTCTCTAATCATGTAGCATGATTAAAACTTCACAGCTCAAAGTTTAGTAACTTTTATGCATGGTTATGCTACAACTAGGAACCTATCGATCTGCTACTGATTCTATTTCCAATAGTTTTTATCAATGAATGCTATTCTAGCAACACCCCGCCCTCATGTGTATGTGTGTGTGAACATTGATCCTAGTACTCAGGAACATTAATTGTATCTCAATGTAAATTATTTTAATCCAGTTTCTTTCTTTTTAAATGCAGATCAAATATTGAGGGTTAGAGAGCTTTGAATAAAGAGAAATAATTTCAGAAGAACAGAATTATGTTTGAAGTGATGCAAGATAAATGTGGAAATCAGTGTACCTGCTTTAAAATGCTTCTCCCTTGTCCATGTCTGATACCCAAATGATAAAACATGCTGATCTACTCAGTTGAATAATTTTTCTGTGGTTTCACCATCTGTCTACTTTTTTCTAATTTCTGATTTTGTTGGGTTTTCTGAATTCTCATCTCAACAGTTCCTAGCCAGAGTCTTTACTTCTCTCTCACTAGCTTCTTCAGAATACCAGTGCATTGATACCACATCTGTTTGGGTTTTCTTCTGCAGACTCACCTCTTATCAGTTCCCTCTGCTCCAACAGCAGGCAGAGCTTAAGTGCCACCCTCTAAACATAGAATCTACCCACCATGGCTCCATTCCTCATGATGGCCTCTATCCAGTGATGTGTTGGTAAATGTTTAACAACCACCGGGGGTAGAGGGGAGCTCTTAATTCTAGCACATGCTTATTCTGTGGTGTAAATATTTCTGCCATTGTCAATTTCAAGCTACCAATGTGAAGTCACTGAGGGTGGAATTACAAAGAGATGTGCAGTAGTACATACACTCTACAGAAACGACAGGTGTAGATAAGCTCCAGGGAAAACTTCAAAATTGTTGAGTTTGAATATTTATCACTTTTGTTTCTAATACAATTTATCTACTTGTAAGTGTATATAGTTTAAACTTTAATGATGGCTATAAATTTTGTCATAGGCAGCTTGCAAGTTACTTAAAAATTTGACAACTCTCATGAGTTGGTACAGGCTGACCCCAGCACAACACTGCTTCCATCTCTCCATTTATCTGAGAAGAGGAAGAGAAGTGGGCAAGTCAAGGTAAGAAAAGGCCCAGAAAATGAATGATTATGGATTTCCCTGGATTGAAATTGATAACTGATAACACTATCCATACTCTGTCTTGCTCTTGCTCTTGCTTTTGCTCTCCTTCTCTTTCTCTTTCTCTCTCTCTCTCTCTCACACACACACACACACACACTTATTCTCACAGAGAAATCAGAGGCAGAAAGAGTCACATTTTGCAGCCCTGTCTTGAAACTCCTAGTTCTACTCTCTTCCAGTTGCATGCCCTGTCCATTGAGACACTGGTGGTTGTTGAAGTGAAGCAGAATGTGAAAATATTCCTTGTCTGTCTTTCTCAAGTCCCACCACAAACTGGAGCTGTATAGGCTTGGTTGATATTTTGATTCCATGAATGGATTTTGGCACTAATGTCCTGAATGGAATTTGCTATAATTTCACATTTTTAAAACAAATTTGTGTTAAAATATATTTTCTCTGAATTAATATTATAATTTATTAAAATGACTCTGCTATGACTTACTTTTGTTTCCAAGTAATCTCTTCTCCCATGTTCAACTGGGTGTTTTCTTAAGAGATCAGGGAACATTGTATTAAAAGAGGCTAGGATTGCTAGAATGCTAACTTTAAACCATAATAATAAACAAATATACTTATCTTCTTTGTGTAAACTTTCCCTGCAGTCTTTATATGTCTCGGGCTGTCTTTGGGATTTTCTAAACTGGTTTACAGTCAGTACAATCATTAGAAAGCAGACTTCTTTTTAATTAAACATTTTTTCATTGCAATAATTAGTCTGCTGTGTACTCATTAAGTGGAATTATCTATCATTTTCTTCTAAACATTGCATTTGTTTCATGGCCTTAAACTGTCTCAGGACTCCTCCCACACTGTGTACTCATTAACCTTCTCTGTTCAAATGGATCCTCATTTGAACGTCAATGAGCTCAATCTCTTTCTTTTTGTTTTTCTTCTCTCTCTCTTTTTTTTTTTTTCGTGGAATAACCAATATTATCCAAAGAAGCACGTCGACTCATCTTTTTGTTTATATGACAGTTTGGCTCCAGTGTTTTATAGAAACTAGTTTTTCAACTCTTGTCACTAGCAAATATCAAAATACTTACTGTATATAACTGAGAATTTTCAATTGCACACAGTTGGTGTTTTTTGATATCCACCAGGGACAACATTGAAAAACCAGTTTCTATGAAATTCTGGAGCTAAATTTTATATACAGGGTAAATATTTACATATTTATATCTATCTAATCAGTTCTGTAGTTTATATATACAAACATATACTACTAACAAAATGCGTGCATTATATGATATATATAAGATATACATAATGTAAATTATATCTTTATATATACTGATATGACAGTTATATAATACTTGTGTCTACATATAAAAACTGCTATGGCAATATGCTATGGAAGTTAACTCAGCTGTTACATCAGACTTCCTGGGCTTGAGTTCTAGTTCCACTGCTTGTTAGTTGCGCAGCTTTGGGCATGTAGCTTTACCTCTTTGTGCTGCATTTTCTTATCTTGTGAAGTAGGAATAATAGCACTTTTCTCTTGAAGTCATAGTGAGTATTAGTTAGCATATAATCAAGGAAGCAGAAACCTCCTGAGTGTTATGGTATAAAGCATGCATTGCAGGAATTCAACCTTACACAACCATGGGAAGAATCTGGAGAAATAAAGTTCTGAAAAACATTGGAAGAAAGTTGTGAACCAGCCCTGGCATGGTGAATAGGTGAGAGGTTTCCAGAAGCGAGGTACGGCCAGCTGCCATAGAAGCCCATGAAGTCATGGTGTTTGGCTCTTTGCCGCTGCTGCCTCTCTGAACTCTCAGTAAAGCACCTCGAGGTGTGCCCGTGTTAGGGTCCAGAGGAACTACAGGATGCCCAGTTAAATTTGAATTTCAGATAAACAACAAATAATCTCTTGCATGGAATAAATATTGCATGGACTATACTGACACTTTAAAAAATGCTCTACTTATCTGAAATTCAAATTTAGCTGAATATTCCTGTATTTTTACTGCTAAATCTGGTAACTCTGGCCTGTGGTAACTTTTGGTCAGCAAGGCCATCAGTTGAGACAAAGAACCAGGCATGGAGCAGGAAAAATCAAGAATGGGCCAGTTTGCTTGTTGAGCATGTATTTTCCCCTTCTGGTTATAGAACTTTGCATTTCCTTTAACGAGTCTCATTTCGCCAACAATCTCCGTCTGTGTAGTTTGGGTAGGAAAAATTCTGTTGTCACCTCCAAGGGTAAGAACATGGTGGAGCCCTGACCAGTTTTCATACTCTATTCATGATCCAAATCCATCCTGAGAGATTAAATTCTGAGGTTCCTGTCCTCTTGGAATGTTTGGGAAAGATGAACTCTTTCCCACCATCAGCTTTGCAACTGTCCCTCACCACCTCAAACCAACGATGACCAGAGTGTAATGGCTACCCCTTCACTTCCACCTCAGCAAATCTCACCCACATTTTCCTGTGGCTGAATTTAAACTGGAACTATCTGGGTAAAGGAATCTGGAAAGTGAAGACCCAGCTCAGCTAAATTGACCAGTGCAGAATCACCTAGATTGCATCATAAAAGAAACAATACACGTGAAATCCTAGAGAAGCACCTACGCACAATACACATTCATAAAATTGACATTCTTTAATGTTGCTGCTGGCTTTTTTGTTTGTTTTTGTGGTTTTAGCAATTCTACCAGATGGAACCTTTGCCGGAGAGGGTCATGGGATTTAACAAAGAGTTGTAAGAGGTGGGAGGTGTAGCATATGGTTAAGCTGGCAACTAAGAAAGAGTTTCTTTACAGGCACAAAAGACAATTTTGCCTTATGAATACAAAATAGAACTATCTTGGGGCAATAAACAGTTTCTTCCAGACAGGGACAACCCCGTGAACTGTTACTCAGTCCAGAGTGGTAACAGTGGACGCTTGTGTAGATGCAGGTACCTTTGATCCTGTCATTGTGATTGGTTTATAATTCTTACTGGGTACTTTAAAGGCAGTTTGTGCCTTTTAGCCCCTTTAGTCGTGCAGACAGAAATGTTTGAAAATGGTCTGTGAACAGGTCATGCAGCACTGTTTTAGACACATCACATCACTCTAGGTATGATATTCTTGGGCAGCTATGGAAGAGTCCTGGTCTGGTGATCTGTTTTCAAATTCCTACTGTACACCTTACAACCTACGCCCCTACAGAACTATTCAGCATCTACTATTTCTTCTCATTGTACCAGCAGACCAATTTTGCCTTTGGGGAAATACCTTTCTCCTATCCATGCATTGGTTAATGCTCCTTAGCCAAGAGGTGACCATATGACCCAAGTTAGGCCGATCATATCTGTGCTCTCGGGTCTATGAATCTCAAGCAGAAAGATAAAAAACAGCAACAACAAAAAGCAGGATTTGATTTGCACCATCTGTGAAGCTGTGAATAGTGCATCTAAGTTTTGCCACGTAGATCATTGCTACCAGTGTGGACCAGCAGCCTCAGCATCACCTGTATGCTTGTTAGAGATGAAGCATCTCTGGTCTCACCTCAAATCTACTGAATCAGAGTCTGCCTTTAACCAAGACCCCAGGTAATTCTTATGCATGATTCTAAGGCATCTCTTGCAAATGTTTGCCTGGTACATATGTCTTATTTCTGACTTCTCAAATATCTACCTATTTACCTGCATTACGATAGGCTCTTACATGTGCATCATGGAATGAGTGGTACCTTGACCCCTTCTGTTAGTCTAGGTCAGCGCCAGCAGACATTGGGAGTGTTTATAAAGTAAGTGTTTTCTGGCTTCCTATTTATTCATCAGCCTTCTTCTCTCTCCTCATTCTTTCATGTCCACCCCCACCTATTCTTTACTACATCTAATTCCTGTAAAGTGCAACACAGTCTCCCTTTCAACTGTACCTCAACATGATGTAAACTGGTGACAACCTCAAAAGTTATCCTTTGAGGTGAATATCAGTGGTTTGCTTGTTGAGCATGTATTTTCCCCCTCTGGTTATAGGACTTTGCGTTTCCTTTAATGAGTCCCATCTCCCCAATCTTAGTCTGTGTAGTTTGGGTAGGAAAAATTCTGTTGTCGCCTCCAAGGGTAAAAACTTGGTGGAGCCCTGACCAGTTTTCATATTGTATTCATGATCCAGGTCCATCCTGAGAGATTACATTCTGAGGTTCCTGTCCTGTTGGAATGTTTGGGAAAGATAAACTCTTTTCACTGGATTGCTGCTCTAAGGATTCCTTGAACCTGGATATGCCAGAGACCATCTTGTAGAGCTAGACTTTCTGGAAAGAAAAGCCAAACTGAAGATAACAGAATCTGCAATGAGAAGAGAAAATGTAGCATGATAAATTCATTTGAGCTCCTGGATCCAGTTTTCAGTTCCATGGCTCAATAAATTTTCTTGTTTGAGCTGGTTTAGGTTGGACACATATGTAAGACAAGGTAAAGCCAAAACTACAGCCTAAGGGATTTGACCTGTAAAGATACAATGAGCCACTTTATATTTGGACAATTTATTGCTCATACAGTGTAGAGAACAAAAAGAAGAGTGTCATAGATGCTAGCCAAAAAGATGAATGGCTTATGACACAGATTGTGGTGATATTTTTATGGGTGTACACTTATCCCTAGCCTCATCAGGTTGTATACGCTAATTATGTACAGATTTTTGTGTGTTAAAAACCCATAAAAATAAAATTTTTGATTTTAAAAAGCAAACATTCAGATGAATGAATCACTAGTTGAGATACCCTGTTTCTGAGGGTAATTAATTCTAGATGTCAGCTAAGAAATTTTGAATTCTGCACCTCTGTTCTGAGGAGGATGATACAGAAGCCCATACTTCCTCAGAAACCTAAGGAGACAAGGAGCAGAAATAGGAAGGCAAGTGATAGATGGCCTCACAGTTGTTTCTTAGACATGTTCTATTCCATTATGTTCCTGGAGAATCATAAGTTCTTCTGCCGAGACTCAGAAAAGCTATAGTCTAACCCTTGCTTGAATGGATACATGCAAGGCATCCAGTGCAGCCTGGATCCAGTTTTCAGTTGAGCTCCTGGATCCAGTTTTCAGTTCTGTGGCTGTACAGATGCACTCCCTTTACAGGTCCTGAGTGATACATCTTCTGTATTGGGCATTTGTCCTTTTTGCTGTAGTACAAGAACCTCCTTCCTGAGTTGGGGGAATTTCCCCACCTGAGATAGACACCCCTTCTCACATGACAGAAACTAAAATGCTAGGTAGTCACTTTCCACTCACTTTCTAGTCCCCCTTGCAGTTTGGATTTAGCATGTTACATTGGATCCACCTATCAGATGTGCCCACTTCAGATATTGACTCAGAAGCTAGTAATGAGATGAAAATGAGACTATTTGTGCTCTGCAGAAAAAATACCTGACTTGCAGTGGCAGCTGCTCCAGTGACAGCTTTCATTATGTATGCAGCAGGTAAATAGAGTGTTTCTCTTAATTGCAAATGGGGTCCTTAATTGATACATCCTCAAAGAAAATTTCTGCTACTTACCCGCTACCTACCACTTTCCACCTGCCATTTATATAACTTAGGCATCCATTCATCCATCATCAAGCCATCTTTACATGAATTTTTTTTGAGACATCGTCTTGCTCTGTCACTCAGCCTCAAGTGTGGTGGCAGGAACATGACTCATTGCAGCCTCAAACTCCTGGGGTCAAGTAATCCTCCCATCTCAGCCTTCTGAGTAGCAGGGACCACAGGTGCACACCATATGACTAATTTTTAATTTTTTTGTAGAGATGGGATCTTACCATGGTGCCCAGGCTGATCTAAAACTCCTCTCCACTTAGCCTTCTAAACTGTTGGGATTGCAGGTGTGAGCCAATGTGCCTGGACTTATATGTGAGTTGATTATCAAAATTTTCGAGATGTAAATAAATGCATCTAATTATGGCATTTCAGGTTTCATGTTAGATAATGGTGTGTGATGAAAAATGATACACATTCATTGACGAAAATATGGAAAATGCATTAGAGTAGAAAATAATCATCCATAATCCTATCCGTTGATAGTTTTAGATTTTCCTTCTAGTCATCTTTCTATGTGTATTTGCATAGCAGTGGTAATAGATCTGAATATCCTTTTTCTTTCTTCTTTTATGAGATATTTTAAGCATTTCCTGTGCTATATTTTTAAAAAAAAGAATGAGATTACCTACTATGTTTTCAGTTTTGCACTCTTATAAGTACCTCTTATGTTGAATATCTTTGTTCATAAAACATTATTTTCTGTGTCTCAGGTGCATTTGTTAGCATAGATTCCCAAAAGTGATTTTATCAAGTAAAAAGATGTAAAACTGTCTTGACACACATATCAAATTGCTTTCCCAAGTGTCAGTCATGGGTGAGAATGCCAGTTTTACCGCATGCTAACTTGTATTACATGATGCCATTTAAAAGAATTGCTATAATAACTCAATAGTCAAAATGGTATTTTAAATAGATAAATGGGCAAAGGATAAGAAAAGATTATTCACAAAATAATGACTCAAATGTCGAATAAGTAGATGGAAAGTATTCAACCTTACTAAGAGTAAAAAAAATTTGGTAAGGATTTCTAGAACCATTTACATTTCCTGGTTGCATCTGCCTGGGATAAAGTCTGATAGAGTTTAAAAATAATTAATTAAAGATGGGATGTATTTGGGCCCACAATGAGCTGCGTTTTTCCCCTTCTTCTTCCAATGACCTTGTGAGGTGTGGATTTGCTACTTACTTGTCAATGTCTCACTGAATATAGTATGTCTGATGTAAGTGGGACAGGATTTTCACAACAAGAGATGTATTCTTCCAGATCACATTTAACTTTCTTGGAGAATGATGTCTCATCTCAACTGACCTTGTCAGTGTAGGAGCCCAGCTTTCTTGTTGGTATTGTTTGTTATTTTAAAATGTCTTCCTTTTCTCCTCTTTGTGTCGGGCTGGTATTACCAAGTTTTCTTCTTGATGCATATTTGTTAGGTTGCTTGTTTCTTAATGTGTGTACTTTCGCCCCTTATACTGTACATTTAAAAATTCCATTTTCACATACATCAAGATTCTGAAGTTATCAGAACTTCCTATTTTGAATGTATACTCCTGTTTATCTTGGACACCCTTAGCAGACTACAGGCCTATTTAAAGCAGAGGTCACACACTAGCTTATCATGCACCATATCTGAATTGTTGACACATTTGCCAATAATATTTGAACTCAAAAATAAGTTAGCAATGTTTAAATATTGTGAAGTTTTATTTATAAGTTTAGATTGCAACTTCCTCTTATGATCTGGGAAGACTGGGCCCACATTTGTGCGTCAGGAATGGGCTAGACATAAGTAATGGCTGCTTCATTCCAGCATAGTCATAGGCTCTTCTCTTCCTCGTAGGCCCTGGACAGACCATTTTCTTGTTTATATCGGCTTGCCAAGAGGCAATATGGCTTCATTCCTGAGAAACATGTGATCTCAGTCAAACTTCCTGGATGTGACACCCACCTCTACATACTTGCTAACTCTGTGTCCTTGGTGAGTTCCTGTACCTTATGTGCCTCGATGCTCTACCTGTCTTGTAAGGTTAAGAGTACCTACCTCATAAGATTGTTGTGAGGGTTAAATAAGCTTATGAATGTAAAGTGCTTAGACTGGTGCCTGCATACAATATGTGCTCAATACACTGTGGGTGTTATTATTAACCACCTGAACCTTGTAGGCATTGAGTTGGCAGCCCCTGTTTTAAAATCTCTAAGTTTGGTTTGAGAATCCCCCATAGATGCTACACCTTCAAAGCTGTCAGGTTTCCTCATGAGAATTGTCATTTTTTTCTTAGTGACATCTCATTGAGAAGGATAGTTTCCCTCACCACAACACGCCCATGCACACACACATGCACACACACATGCACACGCATGCAACCACACCAGGTGTTGGAGAGATTTAGAGATGTCTGAGTAACGTCTCCTCAGCAAGATCCACACGGCTACTTCTTGAGTTGTGAGCAACACAAGGGTAGAACATGTGTTCTTCATTTCTTCCTTCTCATGTCAGTTGAAGAGTGGTAATGTCAATGTCCAGGGTTATTTCCTTTTCGTTCTCTAGATTCCATTTCCCCTCAAACCTTTCCCCATCAACTCTCATTCCCACCAGCACTCTTCTCTCTCTTTTCCTTTCACCTCCTATTATCTCATTCCATTTAGCACAAATCTTGCCAGGTGACTGTTTTCTTTCTTTTGCAGCTAGACATTTCATTTTAATTTTTAAAACTTGTGTTCTTTTGGCTTTTAACAAGATTTCTTATTTCAATAGCTTTTGGGGTCCAAGTGGTTTTTTGTTACATGGATGAATTATATGGTGGTGAATTCTGAGATTTACTGTAGCTATCACCCAAGTAGTGTACATTGTACATAATGCGTAGTTTTCAATCCCTAACCCCCTCCCCGAACTCCCTCTTCTGAGTCTCTAATGTCTATTACCTCATTCTGTATGCTTTTGCTTCCTCATTGCAGCTAGACTTTTTAAAATGAGTGGTCTATATTCACTGTCTTCAACAACTTCCTTTTTATTTTAACAACAAACAACATAATTTGGCTTCTATAACCCCTCTCTCAACTTAAATTGAAATTGTTCATGTTGAAGTAATTCATGACTGCTGGGTGCTAGCTAATCAAATGCTACCCTTTCTTTCTTTTCTATTTTTTAAAATATAGCAGCTTTATTGAAAAATAATTTATAAGTCACACATTTCACCCACTGAAGTGTACAATGCAATGGTGTTTATTGTATTCACAGGGTGTAACCATCAACACAATCAATTTTAGAATATTTTCATCACCCCAGAAAGAAATCCCATATTCATTAGCAATCACTCCTCATTTCCGCCCCCTGCCTGTCTCTGCCTAGCCCCAGAAAACCACTAATGTATATTCTGTCTCTACAGTTTATCTATTCTGCACATTTCATATAAGTGGAATTGTATAATATTGCTTTTGTGAATGGAGTGCTTTTCATTTAGGATAATAGATATACCCAATTGTTCAGCATCATTTATTGAGAAAAACTATACTTTTCCTATTGAATTATCTTGACACCTGTATGAAAAATAAATTTAAGATAGATAGGCAGATAAAGAGATGAAATGCGGAAAGCAAGGAGAAAAGAAGGGAGGGACAAAGAGAGGACAGAAGAGAGGGAAAGAAAGAGGGATGGAGGAACAGAGGGGGAGGGAGGAAAAGAGAAAGAAATGGAGAAGAAGAGAGACAGAGAGAGCCCATTTATTCTGCTTTATTAACTAATGTGTTTATTCTTATAATATCCTACTGTCTTGGTTTTTAAAACTTGATTGTAAGTCTTGAAATTATGAGTGTTAAGACCTTCAACTTGTTTCTCCTTTTTCAAATTGCTTTTCTTAGTCTTTTGAATTTCCATACAAATTTTAAAATCAGCTTGTCATATTCTACATAAAACATGCTAAGAATTTGACATTTTATTTCATTGACATCTTAAAAATATTGTTTCAAATTATAAACATGGCATATTTCTACTTTTATTTAAGCTTAATTTCTTTCAGCAATGTTTTATAATTACCAGTATAGAGGTCATGCATATGCATTGCTAAATTTATTCCTATACATTTAATTTTTTGATATTATTATAAATTATATTGTTTTTAATTTCGATTTTCAATTGTTCACTTCTGGCATATAGAAATACAACTAATTTTGGATTTTTGACCTTGTAATCTGTGATCTTTCTAAACACATATATTAGCTCTAATAGCTTCTTTTTCTAGGTTTCTTAGGATTTTTTGTAGGCATTATCAGGTCTACACATACAGCCTATTTTATTTCTACCTTTCCAATCTGTATGTCTTTTACTTGTTTTCTTGTTATATAGCACTGGCTAGGACTTTCAATACAAAGTCCATTTGAAAAGGTGAGAGTAGAAATTCTTTTGAGATCTTCAAAGAGAGAATATTCAATTTTCAATCATAGAATATGATGTTAGCTGTAGTTTTTTCATAGATGGCCTTTATCATATTGAGAGATTTGCCCTCTACTTCTACTTAGAGTTTTCATCAAGAATGTATGTAAGATCTTTTCAAATGCTTATTCTGAACTTAGTGAGATGATCATATTGGTTTTACTCTATTATGCTATTAATATAGTTAATCATACTGTTTGATCTTTTAGAGTAAAACAAGCTTCCACTTGTGACATAAAACACATTTGATCAGGTGCAGGATACTCTTTATATATTATATTACTAAATTGTATTTGCTAATATAACATAAAGGAATTTTGCTCCTATTTTCACTAGAAAGAGTTTTTGGTACAGTAGTCCCTACTTATTCATGGAGGATTTGTTCTAAGGTTCCCAGTAGATTCCTGAAACTGCAGATAGTAACCAAACCCTATGTAGACTATGCTTTTCCCTACACATACATGCCAATGATAAAGTTTAGTTCATAAATTTGCCACCGTAAGAAATTAACAATAACTAAAAATAGAACAATTATAACAATATACTGTAATAAAAGTTATATGAATGTGTCCTATTTCTCTGTTTCTCTCAAAATATCTTATTGTATTGGTCTCACCTTTCTTTTTCATGTGATGGTATGAGATGACACAATGCCTAAGTAATGAGATGGAGTGAGGTAAATGATAAAGGCATTGTGATTTAGCGTTAGGCTACTATTGACCTTCTGACAATAAGGCAGAAGGAGGATCATCCGCTTGATGTGTGACAGCAAAACTAGCATGAACTTCTTTTTCTATCTTCACAGTTTCACTGGGAGAAGATTCATTCATACAGTAGCTTAGCAACCTCAGCATATTTGTTTTTCTTTCCTTATTAAACCAAGATCTTTCATCTTTTCACTTAAAGGAAGCACTTTACAGCTTCTCTTTCTCAAACAAACATTGCCAGCATCATTACTCTTGCATTTTGGGACCATTATTAAATAAAATAAGGGTTACTTGAACACACACACTGCAATACCACAACCGCCTGACAACCCAGATGGCTACTAAGTGACTAACAGTATATAGGATGGAGACACTGGGCAAAGGACTATGTCACAGCCAGGGAGGATGGAGCCGGATGTTGCAGGGTTTCATCATGCTCAGAATGGCACACAATTTAAAACCTGTGAATTGTTTCTTTCTGGAATTTTCCATTAAATATTTTCAGACTGCAGTTGACTGTGGGTAACTGACACCTCAGAAAGCAAAACTGAAAATAAGGGAGGACAACTGTAGTTTTCTTTTTTTGCAGTGTCATCGATAACAATGTAATTTTGGCCCTATGAAATGGCTTGGAAAATGTTTATCCTTGGTTTTCTGAGAGATTTCTTGTAGGGTTGGTATTATTTTCTCCTAAGTGATAGAATTCCCTGGTGAAGCCATTCTGACCCAAAACTTTCTTTGTGGGAATATTCTAAATGACATAAAGTTTTAAAATATAAAGAAATTTTAAAATATGTCAATTTCATCAGTGTTTCAAATTTATTGTCACGAAGTTATTCTTAATGTTTTTCTATTATAATTTTAATCCCTTTGGGGTCTATGGAGCCATATTCTCTTTTATTCTTGATATTTGTAATTTGCACCTTTCTCTTTTTTTTCTTGTTCAATCTATATAAAAGTGCATTATTTCACTGATCTCTTAACATCTTTGGTTTTTATATGTTTTCTATATTATTTGTTGTATGTTTCACTGGTTTTTGTTCTAATCTTTTATTATTTTCTTCATCTTAAATACTTCGTATTTTTTTCTAATTGTTGAGCTATTGAATGTCTTAATTATCATTGAAGTGTGGTTCCTGGACTAGCAACATCAGCACCACCTGGTTAGTAATGCAAAAATTTTAGCCCTAATCCAGATGTACTGAATTTAAAAATCTAGATTTAAGACTCAGCTACCTGTTTTAACAAGTTCTCAAGGTACTTCTGGCACATGCTAAAGTCTGAGAACCCTTGTACTAGAGCAATTCTTTTCAAACTTTCATGTGCATATGAATCACCTGGAGATTTTGTTTAAATACGTTTTCTGATTCAGTAGTTTGAATAGTGCCTGAGGTTCAAAAGCTTTGATAAGTTCCTTGGCGCTGCTACTACTGCTGTTTTTCTGACCACACTTTGAATAACAAGGAACTAGAGATCTTAGTATCAGCCAAGGAATCTGATTTCAATGGCACAAGAATGTTTATTTTTTAAGTAACTGCAAAATGATAAGCAGACTCATTCTGGAATTTCTGCATTGAGGCTCTTATAACTGAATACGCTATTCACAGAAATATATATTTTAGCTGGAAAGGGTATAGGAATTTCTCTAAATTTCTAAATCCAAATTTCAAGAAGGATAAACTTATTATAATTAGTAATACAAATATAATATCATTTGCTGAGAATATTTATTATGTGCTGGACACTGGTTATTATCCCTTTAATCCTCACAATCTCTCTAGGAGATCAGAATCATTGTTTTCCCTTTTTACATTTCTTATTTTAATCTCTCCAACTGAAATGCAGATTATATTAGTTGTCTGATGCTATCCAGCTAGTAATTGGCAAGGCCTTTACTTAAATCCATTTCTGTCAAATTCAAATCCCCATACTACAGTTTCTGTGCTTGTTCTTCAGCTTTTAGTATTTTAATTTGAATACAACCTTAATCACACACACACAGATACACACACACACACACACAATTAAACTTATTATCTATTGGATTACCATGACTAATATAACAAATCTGGGTTACAAGTTCATGCCACCTGGCACAGGGCCTGTACTCTGAATCCATTTCAATCATTTTTAAATAACAGCCTCTTTACCAGTCTTCTGTTGCTTAAAAAAGTCATGTAGTAACACAGGCATTGTATTATTTTCTTTATGTTAACTTAGAGAAACCATACGTTTATTTTACTTCGAGGGAGGAGGTTTATCTTGGCAAATCAAGGGAGAACTTTGAAGTGACTGGCAAAAAGTGGGAGCACTTTGTATACTGGGGCTAAAGCTACACCATCACTATTTCAAAGTCATAGCTCCTTGATTGGGAAATTGGAGTGGCTGGATTGGGAAATCAGTGCGGAGTCCCGGGGAAGGAACATGGGTTGCATGGTGTATGTGCCTGTGCTTCTCTTAATCCCTCTCTCTTGCTTGCATGCTTTCTCACTCTCTCTCTCCCTGCCTGTCAACAAAGGCAAAGGAACTCTGTTCTCTGGCAGTAATTACTTTGTAGCCTGAAGCATGAGATTTGATCATTCATATCTTACCTTGGATCAGGAAATACATTATTATTAGTTAAAATTTATCTAAATTTAAAAAATAGCAAACTATCATTATGATCTGTAGTTTTGGCCATTACATACTGAATTTTACAAATATGGTAACTGCCACTGGAAAAACTCTCTTTCCTTATAAAACTTTTTCAAATCCTGCTTTCTGTCCACTAAGACTCTTTCATCAATACAGTGATCACCAGTACAAATGGCCCTAGGTGAAGGAGAGCCTAGATAGTTCATCTCCTAAAGTTTTTGTTTTGTTTTATTCTAATATAATGGAATTGCTCTCTTTCTTTCTCTCCTTTAGTAAATGTTGGCCATGTTCCTGTCTGGAGGTAAAAGGTAGGCTAAATGCCCATTCAGGAATCTCGTAGTCTTGTAATTTTCTGACAACACGCTTAAACTGAATTTACCCAGAAGCATATTTTTTGCAGTCTTTATTCAATTTGTTTAAAAAAAAAAAAGGTAGATATAATTGATCCTAAGTGTTTAATAAAAAACAGAGAGCACGAGTACTTCATCACGCACCTCATTATGACTTAATTTGGAAAAATAAGTAAATATTTTTTTTTAAATACTAAATGGTAGTGATAGAGAAAACAGAGCAGCTTCTAAAGATTTCTCTTGCTAAAGGATATGATAAAAATGACTGGCAGGCTTTGGATTGGAGAGTGTGACAGGTGCTTGGAAACTGGGAAGAGACTGAGTCCTGCTTGGGCTATATTTGGCAAATACGGGCTTTGGGGGACAAAATGGAGCTTAGACACTAGAGCCAGGTGAGCAGTTCTCAGCTGGCCCCAAACCAAAGAGGAAGTTTATCCAGGTAGGTAGGCAGAAATCAGGAGGCTACAGACACCCAAGGGCAAAGTAACATGAGGACTCCCAAGTGGAGAGGGCAGGCAGCCATAAACTGAGAATGCCACTGGGAGGGAAAGGCAGAGCCAGCCAGTGAACTAGAAACTCGGCAAGCTGTGTGAACACAGGTGCCAGTAACAAAAGACCTCGATAACGGGGACCTAACCCTGTTTATGATGTAGTGGTAAAGGCATGAGCTGAGGAATCTGACCTCAATTCCCTTCCCCATCATGCTCTGTGACCCAGAGCAGGTTTCTATGGCTCAGCTTCTAGCCCATGCCCTAGTGCCTGGCACAGAGAAAAAAGAAATGAATCACCACGAAGCTCAATTTCTCACATGCAGAATAGGATTTTTACCTACCTCGCAGGGTTTTCGTAAGGATCACAATGAACGTAGCAAAGTTATCTGGAAATGCCTAACATGCCTTGTAACAGGTGCTCCATAAATAGTACCTTCCCTTTCTTGGTTTCAACAACTGTCTTCCTTCCTCAGCTGGGGTAGGGAATGAGGAGAACAGGTGAAAGGGTGTGGCTCATGTACTTTGAAAGGGGAGTGAGAAGCAGGAGAGAAGGGCTCACACTAACCCAGGGGCTAGGCAATCACCAGGGGGAAGTGGTCTATTTAAATTGTAGGCATCTTTTAGAAGCAGCTTCCAGCTAAAAATTCCTGTTGGGATCAGTATTGTGCCATATTTTTGATTCTGAAATAAAATAACTTACTGTTTTGAAAAATCCTTGAAAAATTCTGTTTGTGATCTCTTGACCTTCTTTTCATTGTTGATGGGGTTTCTGCTAGGAGGAGATGGAACACTGGTGGGAGGTGTGTACACATGTGTGATAGCAAGTAAGGAGAGAGAGAAGGATCATTTTAAAGCTGTGTTTGCAAAGCAGGTATACTCTTTTTACTTAGATAATACGTTATTTGGGATGGGATGTCAAGGGTAGCGGGGGGTGCTTGGTGGAAATAACTTTCCTCTACAAAAGTTAAATTATGGACCAGGTGCCGTGGCTCACACCTGTAATCCCAGCACTTTGCGAGGCCAAGGTGGGTGGATCACGAGGTCAGGAGTTCAAGACCAGCCTGGCCAAGATGGTGAATGCCTGTCTCTACTGAAAACACAAAAATTAACCAGGTGTGGTGGCAGGCACCTGTAATCCCAGTTTCTTGGGAGGCTGAGGCAGGAGAATCGGCTGAATCTGGGAGGTGGAGGTTGCAGTGAACTGAAATCGCACCGTTACACTCCAGCCTGGGCAACAGGAGTGAAACTCTGTCTCAGAAACAAAACAAAACAAAAACATACACACACACACACACAACACACATACACACACAGACACACACAATTAACTTATGATCATACATTCCTGTAGTTTTAAGCCTCGGTGATCCCAAATCCCCTCCTTGTCACACCAGTAATCTAAGAATAAAATCCAAACTCCTTAATAAGACAGAACATCTCTCTGTATCTAACCCACGCATTCTGTGTAGCTTCATCAGTTCTTCTCCATTCCTCACACACTAGACCGAAGCCAAAATAAATGATATGAGGTTCTAATTGTGTCCCACATTCTCTCTCAATCTTTGTAAATGGCATGCACTCTATCTGCAGTGTTTTTCTCTATGCACCCTATTTACCCTCAAACTCCTACTTATATTTTACATCCAAGTTTGGAAGTCGCTTTTTCCAGGAAGTCTCCGCTGAATCTCCTATGATGGACCAAGTGCCCTCCTCACCATGTACTTCTGTAGGACTTATTTATAAATATGCAGCCAAAAATTACACTGTGCATTCATCACCTAGGTACTAATCTTTATTTCACAGAAAATTCTGGATGTGTGAGAGACAAGAACTTTCTAGCCAACCCTGTATCCCAAGCACTTAAAAGATAATAACTATTTAATAAATATTTGGTAAGTAAGTGAAGGAACAAACTGACTTTGGATGGGATAAAAAATGCCCAGACAACAAAAAAATGACCAAAAGCAATTTTGGTGCTAATAAAGCAATAAAGCATATACTGGAGCAATAGTAACTTCCAAATAAAAACAATTTGAAGTTGCACAGAATGTCAAGGAAAGCCTTTATTAGTTAGCAGTGTATCATTATAAAATCAGACTTCTATGGGCATGTACATATAGGTGTGTAGGCTTCCATATAACCCTATTGGAATTATGAAAACAATGATGAAAAGTACTCAGAATGATAGAGGCTTTCATGAAGCTCAAATGAGATAATGCAAGGAAACATTAGCATTGTTACTGGCACATAATAAGCAGCCAATAAATGGTAGCTAATTATATCATTGCTGTTGTTATTTATGTCAGTAAAAAGCTCAGTGTCCTGAATCCTGTACTGCCCATCCATTTCACTTATATTCTGGTATTGTGTATATGAAGTGACAACATTGCCAAATAAAATGTCAGAACTCTTCTATCCAAATTTATCTCCACTCATTCATGATTCATTCTGAAGGTAAGAGTGTGATACTCTGTTGGGCTATTGAAAAACTGTTTTCCATTGTTACTGGAAGCAGCTGCACTCCTGACACAGTGATTGTTTGAGAATGTAAAAGAACAGATCTGCCACGTGGATGGTACAGTGCATTGCATTTGAAACCTTCACAGCTTTTCTCTAGGCCCTTAACCACTACCCTCCCGCTTTTTTTTCTAACATATTTTCTGCATCCACCCTGCCTCCCCTCCCAGTGCCTGAGACTTTCTTCCTGAAGTCCCCTCATTTAATGCAAGCTCTGTATTTCACCCCGGGCCAACTTTCCAGACATAAAACTTTATTAGAAAATCTCCTCCTTTGCATCTCAGATTTCACCCTTTTAGTTATTTTCCCATTAGGGTCTAAATTTGCCTAAGTCTTTCCTATCTTCAAAAATAAAAACAGGTATGGCACAGTGACTCATGCCTGTAATCTCAGCACTTTGGGAGGCCAAGGTAGATGGATTGCTTGAGCCCAGAAGTTTGAGACCAGCCTGGGCAACAGGGTGAGACCCTGTCTCTATAAAAAATTTAAAAAAATTAGCCAGGCATGGTGGCGTGCACCTGTAGTCCCAGCTACTTGGGAGGGTGAGGTGGGAGGATCACCTGAGCCCCGAGGAGGTTAAGGTGGCAGTGAGCCATGATTGCACCACTGTACTCCAGCCTGGGCAACACAGAGAGGCCCTGTCTCTAAAACAAAACAAAACAAAAACAAACAAGCAAACAAAAAACACCAATCTCTCTTTCTAGCTATTAATATTTTTTTCTTTCCATTGCTGTACACTTCTAGAAAAAGAGGCTTGTATTTTCAATTGTGACTTTGTCATCTCTTCTTCATCTATTTCAGTTTGCTTTCCTATCTTGCTATTCCACTCCACTGCTCCTGTTAAGGTTTATCACTAAATCTAACCATAAAATCACTAAATCTAACCATTAAAAAAAGTTCACTGTATTCTACCTCTGCAGTATTTAATTTATTTCCATGACTCCCTTCTTTCCTACCCTTCTGGCTACTCCTTTTTAACATTCCTAGAATTTTGGTGTTCCGTGGTTTTATTCTCGAGCCTCAACGTTTTTTCAGTCTATGCTTCCTAGGAGACCTCATCTATTTGCACAATTTTGACAGCCTCTGCCATGCATGCAGATAGTTTCCCAATTTATATTTCCAGCTGAGCCTGTTTCCTGAACTCCTATATATCTAATTGCCTACTAAATATATCCATTTGGGTGCTCATGGGCATCTCAAACTCAAACTGTCCAAAGTCAACTTCATATTTTCTCATAATTTTGCTCCTTTTCCTACATTACATAGCTTGGTGGATGATGCTGTTACTGACTCAGTAGATCAAGTTAGAAACCCTGCTCTTTTAATGCAACATATATTCACTGAATCTCTATGTCAGTTGTAGAATTCAGAATGATAAAGAAATAGTCATTGTTTCTCAGAAGCTGGAACTGTAGTTGGGGAGACGTGCTTACTAGCCCCATCTAATCCATGTTGGAATATCACTGAATTTGTCTCTTTACTATCTCTCAGTCAGTTATCTCCTCTTCAATCCTGTTCAGTGACCTATTTTTAGATAAGCTCTTTGCCATCTTTACCCTGTAGAAAAAGTTAATAACTGGTTTTTTCCCTTCTATCGATATTCATCCTTCCAATGTATTACTCTTTCTGCTCTCAGTTGGAAGTATGTAGTACTCTCTATCCTTGATATACCCCCTTACTCTCTTTCGTGTACTCTGAAGTCTTAATGATCTCAGACCCTCATCTACATAGGAACCTCATCTCTTGTTCAGAAAGGATTTGAGTCTGCCATTATCTCCTGGGCTTTGATTCATATTGCTAACATAGTCAGTGTTTTCCCTTCAACACAATCTGTTGTTGGTCCCATCTTGGACCCATCTCTTCATTTTATTATTTTCTGTGGGATATATCCCGTGATCTGGATAATGGAATTTACTTCTGCTGACTCCATTCCCAAGGAACCATATTATCCTTTGCTAACATCATATCAACATTTCAGGATTGGGTTTTGAGGGGAAAATAATCCTATGAGAGTCAAATCTAGACATATTTTGTTGTGAATTGATGGGAAATTTCATATACCTGCAGAAACTTTGTTCATAATTCCAGGGGAGACTCTTCACTCTAGCAGGTGCCTTTGATACCTACATTACCGTGCTTCGGCTCATTTCTTTACCAGCCACAGATGCTGGGAAAAGCTCTCTGCCAGTTCAAACTCCTTGGCTTGTTCTGATATCCCTTGACATCATGTCCCAGGGTCCTCTAATCCTGAGGGGTGTTCTCAGCTTGCAAAAATGCCTCCCCATAAACATGAGGGAGTGAATACTCACAGACTCAACTCTCAACCATCAAGATCTTGCTTCTGGATGATAAATTCTCCAGCCTCCCATCTTGCAGATTCTTAAGGGATCATAGCAAGAACTAGTGTATTCATCCACAGCAGTAATTTCGAAACACACTTGTATTGATTTTTTCTTCTTCGCCATCTTATTTTCCCTACTCCTTCTCTTCTGCTTCTTGAGATTACTACCATTTAAAACAATGCCTTGAAGTTTTTGTCCAAGGCTCTTGTCTTGTGGGAAATTCAAATGAAGACACTTATACATTTAAGATCATGTAATGAATCTACATGACTAATGACTCTATACATCTAAGCAACATTTTGTTCAGTTATCTGTTTTTGGACTTAGGAACATCTTAGGTTCCAGATGTACAATAACAATAATGGTGACTAATAATGTTATATCTGAAAGATCAGAGTAGTAGGGATCCAAATCATATGCAGTTTTAACACCTTATTTTAGTCATTTACCAAGAGGTCCTCATGAGTCTTTTGCTTAGTGGTATTTTTAGATGAGTAAAACACCCCTTTTTCAGGTTAGAGTTAATATAGACTATTAACCTGAACTGATAGCATTGTTACCCACTAGACAACTACAGCATAAAATTAAATGCAGAAACCCTAATATAAGTAGAAATCATTTTACCGATACCACATTTAATTAGAGTTTTAAATACATTTCAAAAGGATTTTTTGGAAGTGAAATGAATATACCCAGGGGCCAGGGACCAGACTGCACAGAATCCAGGACCCCTCAGTTCTAGGATCAATAATGGTAACCAGCCTTAAGCCAGTCTTCCTACCCTGTCTTGTCCTCCTCTAGTCCTTTTTTTTTTCAGCATGGTGAACAGAGAGAGCTTTCTGAAACATAGAACCAATCAAATCATCCCACTGCTTTTAGACTTTAATGACTGGCTTCTTATTCCCATAGGATGAAGTCTACTTAGTATAACTTATGATGTTCTTTATGAGCTATTCCATGCACACCCCAACAGCCTTCTCTTTTACCTTATCCCCACCATTATTTTTATTCTAACTTCAAACCAGGAAACACTTTTCCTAAGTCTTTAAATATGCCATGCTCTCCTTTTCTTGGACCTTCGCACAAGCCCTACCATCTGCCTTCCTTATATCCTTCTTTTTTATTCATTTGGTTCATCTCAGTTAAGGTTGTTATATTCTCCCAAATTACTCCGCTCAGCCCCCAAGACTGGATCTTCATTTGTCCTCTAACAACAACCCATTAACTTCTTTTCTTGCAATTAATTAGCTTTCACCCTTTGTGTAATAGCCTGAATAATGGTCCCCAAAGATATCCAGGCAGTAATTTCCAGAACCTGTGAATGTTACCCTTCTATGGCAAAAGAGACTTTGCAGATATAATTAAATTAAGGATCTTGAGGTGAGAAGATTACACTGGGTTATCCAAGTGGGTCCTAAATGCAATCATAAGCATTCATATACGAGAAAGAGAGAGGACATTTGACACACAGAAGAAGGCAATGTGACCATTGAAACAAAATCCAATGCTGCTGACTCTGAAGACAAAGGAGGAGGTCCACAAGCCAAGCAATGCAAGCATTTCAGCTCTTGAAGCTGGGAAAGTCAAGGAAACATACTCCCCACTAGATCCTACAGAGGGAGTTTGACCCTGCCTATACATTGATTTTGCACAGGGAAACTAATCTTGGACTTTCGACCTCCAGAACTGCCAGAAAATTAATGAGTGTGTTGTAAACCAGTAAGTTTGTGATGATTTGTTACAATAACCAAAGGAAACTAGTTACTGTAACAAATCATCATCCAAACCACTTATGACCCAGTCACTTGGGTTCCATGAGGAAAGATTTTCCTTGAACGCTCCTGGCCTCTTTCCCCACCTTTATCCCTTTGAGTTTGGTGCATGGGTAGATGCTATTTCCTGCCATGACACCCTTCACTTACCCCTCTCCCTGAGTGCATCCCTGCCTCATTACCTGGATCATCAACTTGTCAGGACAGGGTTTGTTTTATTCATTTTGGTATCCTTAACTTTTTGCGTGGGGCATGACATTATAATGAATTGTATGAAATTCAACATATTAGACTACTATGACTTGAATATGTCCTCCAAAGTTCATTTGTTGAATACTCAATTCCAAATGCAAAAAGTGTTGAGAGGTGTGTGGTGGTTAATACTGAGTATGAACTTGGTTGGATTGAAGGATGCAATATTGATCCTGAGTGTGTCTGTGAGGGTGTTGCTAAAGGAAATGAACATTTGAGTCAGTGGGCTGGGGAAGGCCGACACATCCTTAATTGGGTGGGCACCATCTAATCAGCCGCCATATAAAAAGGAGGCAGAAAACACTTGAAGTGATGAGATGGGCCTAGCCTGCCAGCCCATCTCAAGTATTCTTTTTTAGCAGCACAAAATGGACTAAGACAGAAATCATTGGCAGTTTTATAATATTGAACCTAACAGTTCAACATCTTTCTCCATTGCTGGATGCTTCATGCCCTTTAGTATCGGACTCTAAGTTCTTCAGTTTTGGGACTCAGACTGGCTCTCCTTACTCGTCAGCTTGCTGATAGCCGATTATGGGACCTCGTGATCATACAAGTTAATCCTCTAAGAGAACCTTGACTAATACAAGGTGGGATCTTTAAGAGGTGATTAGGTCATGAGAGTTCTGCCGGCATGAATGAATTGATGTCATTATTCTGGGGGTGGGTTAGTTATTGAGGGAGTGGATTGGAGTGATAAAAGGATGAGTTTGGCCCTCTTCCCCCCCTCTCTCTTTCTCACCAGCAATATGTTGCCTTTTGCTAAGTATGACACGGCAAGAAGACTTTCCACAGGTAGGCCCTTGGATCTTGGATTTCCCAGCCTCTAGAACTGTGAGCCAAACAAAAATCTATTGTTTATAAATGATCCAGTCTCAAGTATTCTTTTTTAGCAGCACAAAATGGACTAAGACAGAAATCATTGGCAGTTTTATAATATTGAACCTAACAGTTCTCAACTAATGTGCATTAAACATACACATCTAAGGAGAAGGGTATTTTAAATGTCAGGGACTTGCCTTGAACCCAGTTTTCACCTCATGCAGTTCTCTAATCAGAAACAGATCACGTGTATGAGGAAGTTCTGCTGCTAGAAGCCATTTTTCCTGCAACTTCTTGCCCTGTGAATAAAATAGCCACACCTGGAATGTGAACAAAGACAGGCTTATTAAAAAGAAGTAGGAGTATGGATCTCATCCTATAAAGTGTTTTTCTAGAATTATTTCACTAATCCTGCCAATGACCCTGCAAGTAGATTATATTTTTATTCTCATTTTACAGATCAGGAAATCAAGACACAGAGGTTTAAGTAGCTTGCCCAGGGTTGTGTTTCTGGCTAGTGACAGTGATAAGATTCAAGCTCAGTGTGACTTCAAACCCATCGCCTTTGAATATCACCAGTCTTGATAGAGACATTAACAGCCCGAAGGAACGTGAAAAACTAGTGAGTGTCTGTCAGTCTGTCTGTGTCATGGGGAAGTCTCCGAGGTATAGGATACTAGCTAGGGAGAGTCAGTGTCTTGAAATTCATGAAAGGAATTCCTAGAGTAGCTGAACACAGGAAGCCTCACTTTTGATGAAAAGTACATGGTTCTGCTGATAACTATTTATTCTGCAAAGTAGTAAGTTATGTTTTCTGGAAGCATAGGAGCTGAAAAGTATTGCCAGAACACTGACATTTTACAAGACCTGTACGTTTAAACAGTTCATGAAGGTCATGGGAAACAAGAGTCAAAAAGAGTGGGTCTGGGCCGGGCGCGGTGGCTCAAGCCTGTAATCCCAGCACTTTGGGAGGCCGAGACGGGTGGATCACGAGGTCAAAAGATCGAGACCATCCTGGCTAACCCAGTGAAACCCCGTCTCTACTAAAAAATACAAAAAAAACTAGCCGGGCGAGGTGGCGGGCGCCTGTAGTCCCAGCTACTCGGGAGGCTGAGGCAGGAGAATGGCGTGAACCCGGGAGGCGGAGCTTGCAGTGAGCTGAGATCCGGCCACTGCACTCCAGCCTGGGCGACAGAGCGAGACTCCGTCTCAAAAAAAAAAAAAAAAAAAAAAAAAGAGTGGGTCTGTTTGAAAATAAAATAACTGTATACCAAGCTTGTTTGGGGTACTAATACATTGTTAAGGTAGAACTAACACATTTAAATTATTATCCTGTCATTGTAAATAAGATTTTAGATCTTATTTGTATTTCAGACAATTTCCTAAAATCCATTACTTAGCCAAATCACATTTTAGTGAAAATATGATAGGTGAGTTTTGAATAATAAAGCTGATGACTGTATCTCTGCCTTCCTTGCAACTTGAATTCAATAACTGAGAACTCAAGGTTTTTGTTATAATGAATGCTGTTGACATAGCCTTTTGAGATAGCATGCATGATGCTGGCACATTTCTCATTGTAAACATTTTAAGATATAAATTTCTACGATATTTCATTCTGGTGTATTTAGTTGAGCTTGAAAATACCAAGAGACCAAGTTTACATGGCAAATGTATGATGCCAAAAGTAAGGGAATGGGCTGTATCTGATCTCACATGGCAGCTTTATCATGGAGCAATATCCCTTTTATTATTGAGGGAAGCACTGATGTTCAGGCTTTCCTTGCAATGCTCACTTGCAATTTTCTTTCTTAACATTCTAGAAATGAGATAGATGTGAGGGGCCCTCAGGATTCACCTTTCTCATAGGTATAACACTGTGCAATTTAAATAGAACTTTTGATTCAATTTAGTCAAAAGTGGTACTTGTTGAAAGCCAGCTATTTACAAGGCACATTGATAGTCACTGCAAATAACTTAAGCTGCTGATAGATTACTACAATTTAACCTATTCTTCTGGAGTGCATCAAAAGTAGAAAGGATGAACATTCATTCTTGGAATTTGTGATTGTAAGTGGAGCTTATTCAGAGGAGTCCATGACCATGGAATCATTAGAATGGGGAAATTAGTAAATATTTATTGCATAGCCATTCTGTGCCTTTCTTTAAACACAAGCCCCAGATAATTAATTCAGTGGTATTAGCATATAGTTTAGGGCTCCTGTCATGTACCAGGCACAGAGCCTCAAGTCAACTCGGTTTCCAGTGCTGGATATTTTCTCTTTTACACTCTCTTCTCTCTTTTCTCTACCTTCCTGTGTGCCCAGGAAGTTGGTCTGTTTAAGTGCCACATAAAGGACTCCTTTTCTTTCAGGCTCTACGTACGATTGTTGACCACCAGCAGGAGACTGAAATGGGGAATGCAGTAAAGTAAGGATATTTATTACTGACTTCTTCCCTGGAAGGTTGCTGCAGGCTGTCTGAGCCCCCTGAGCACATTTTACTGCTCCTTTTAGGTAGCCCTCTTTATACAGTTTCTAAATTCCAGTATCTTCTCCCTTCTTTATCCACTTTAGACATTAGTGTTGGCCTATTATGGTTAGCCCTGAGCTACTGCTGTTTTCTTTGTGGTTTCTCTTACCCCACCCACACCTTGTAAATGGTGCCTTTATTAATCTGTCCTTAAATGTTGCCGCATGTATGCCATCTGTGTCCTACTGACATCCAAATTATACAGTTCCTAACCTACCAGGTGAAGTGGAGCTTTCTGCTCACCTACAATAAACATCTGTTTAGTTAAGCCTTGTTAAGTTTAGCCCAAAGCTGCCTTCCTTTCAGATTTTAAGTTCAGCCTGAAGTTTTCTCTGAACAGAGTAAACTGAAATTTAACTGGATGTATAAATGAACTATCTACTCTGGTGCCAATCATCAAATTTTGGGCAATTAAAGGTGGCCAACCGTGCAAACTGGGTCCAAATAAGTCAAATGCCAAGCTGCAACCAGTCCAGCTGTTTGTGTACCTCGCTTCCATTTTCTGTACCTCACTTTCCCTTTTCTGTTCATGTATCTTCTTCCACCATGTGGCTGCATGCACTGAAGACTCTGAGCCTACTCCAGCTCAGGAGGCTGCCTGATTCATGAATCATTCTTTGCTCAATTAAGCTCTGTTAAATTTAATTTGCCTGAGATTTTCTTTTAACAGCCTCTGCAGTTTGGAGGTTAATTTGCAATGTAGCTGTACTTACTTAGTACAGCCATGAGCCAGCTGAAAGAGTGTGAAGATTTTAAAAATATAAATCTAAAGGATTAGAGGAAACCATACCAAGTAGTACAGATCTCTCTAAGGTAGAAGAATACATTTTGGAAGAATGAAGTGTGTAAATAGGCTGAGTACTTGAAGGATGATCAGAATTAGATATACTTGGATGCAGAAGAATCTGCAACAGAGATGACCTTCCTCAATAGCTCTTTGAAGAGGTAGGCTTAGGCACGAGGCATTAGGAGATGTTCCTCCTGACCCCTCTAGAGGGGTTCTGCTCTATATGCTGAAGGGGCATGGCTGTCCTGCAGGTATGCCTAGATAAATATCCAGGAAACATTTTTTTTGTCTTCCATCTCTATCGTTTACCTTTAAAGGGAGAATAGAAACTTATTAGAATATAAAGCAGACTCAAATGGAGAAATTAAACATTTGCCAGAAGTTTGATCTGAGTCAGTTTAATTCAGATGGATGTTTGCACAATTTTCAAACTACTAAAGCAAAAATACTGGGTTTTGAATTACCTTAGACATGGTTTATTATTATTTTTTGCTTTGTTCACAACACACAGTTCAAACCTTCACATGAAGTGAAGGCTCAGTAAACATTTATTGAATGAATAAGCCAGTTAATGAGGTATAAAAGCACAGATTTTTATATGACTACAGATTTAATTTTTAGATAAATGTACTAGAATTTATTCAAGTAAACTAGAGATGTCCATAAGGTAATCACCTTGGGTAGGCATAGGAAATAAACCAAAACAATTTCACCGGTGTTCAAAGTATCTTTCGTATACCTCTTTCACAGCCAGCCACATATTCCTTAGAGAATGACACATCTTAATCCTCTAAGAAAAGATTTAATTTTGTTGATACTGTTAAATATCAGTGTCACTTTTTGTATGTAAGGTGAGTGATCAAACTAGATAGCTTTATATATATATATATGCACACATATATGTATAATATGTACAATATATATTATGTAACATACAGATATAAAACAAAGTGTAAATTTAAAGTAATGATAGTTTTCCTGATAAGCCTTAAATATACTTAGAAATAATCAAATTCCAAATATACTGATTCTAGAAATATTTTGAGCAATGTCAACATTGGAAAAAATTAGTATATATCTTCCTCAGGTGATTACTCTAAAGGATAACAATCTTTTGAATTTTTAATTTCTAGCCTGTTTGTTGAATAAGTGGTATTGTGCAGTTCCTGGTACTTGGTAAGGATTCAGTACAAATTAGTTGAATGAAATGAAATTTGTCCACAGGCTAGAGCTTCAACTCCATGAGAGCAGAATTTTGGTCTTGTTAATCTCTAGTCTCAATACTGTCTGGCATGATACCTTTCATAAAATAGGTGTTCAGGTAAGAACAGCTTGTAAACCAAAAATAAAATTCTAAGCCCCCCAACTAACTGAATGGACCTCCCTCTCAGCCAAGAGGATTCCAAAGAAACCTGAAGAACTAGTTCAGACCACGACAGGAAGAGTGGGTTGGAAATGCTTCATTATACCCTCTCCCTTTTGGAGTTTAGACACAGCTGACCAGCCCTAACATTAAAATAGAGATCCCAAGACTGACAAAGTAGACTATGTGTAGCAATAAGATATCAAATTCCAATCTGACTCTAGTATAGCATCACATGGCAGATAGCAGCCCCCGAAGGAAATTGAAGTATTTTGTCCCAAAATGTATTTCTTTGACATATTTTGAAATGCCCTGCAAAGCTGTGTCTTGTGGGGGAAATTTATATTCTATCAAGAATCCTTTTCCCTTTCTGGGTCTTTTTCTGAAGAGATTAGTGGAGACTCTAACACCAGTTAAATGTCTGAATAGGAAACATTTGCCATCTACTGCCTCTAAGAGTGGCCACTTATGAGACTTCATCTATGTAATAAGAACCTCGGTCTCCACAACCTCTTATTTTAATCCAGTCACTCTATTGATTCCATGCTTTTACATAATAACTCAACTTTTTCAACCAATTGTCAATCAGAAAATCTTTCAATCTGCCTATGACCTGAACCCCCATCTCTACCCACCACCTCCTCTTTGAGTTGTCCTGCCTTTCTGGACTGTACCAATGTATACTTCACATGTATTAATTAATGTCTTAGGTTTCCCTAAAACATATAAAACCAAGCCATAACCCAATATTAGGCACATGTTCTCAGGACATCCTGAGGCTGTGTTACAGGTTCATAATCCTTAACCTTGGCAAAATAAATCTCTAAATTTATTGATACCTGTCTCAGATACCTTTATATAATCTATCAAAAATTGTTACATTTTGGATTAAATAAGAAAATGTATACCAAAAAATTTTGCAGAATGTTTACAAACTCAATGTATGTTAGGGTATTTTATTAGGACCTTCCAGTTTAAAGTGATGTTGGTGGCGGATGGCAGTTTGCCTGGCCAAATGTTAGGCAGAGATCAGAAATATGTAATAAAAGTGTTGGAAGGTAAAATGAAAATTTGGTCAATATAATGTTGGTCAATATAATTTGACCAATATTAAAATAGAATAGAATAGATCTGAGTTCAAGAATAAAAATCAATATTGTCCTTATATCAGAATCACTTCATTTGCATATTACTGTTCACATGAGCCATGTTTTTCCATCTAAAAACGCTTTTAATACCCAAATTAACTCTTGGTTGGAATTCTAGGCTTGGAAATTAGATAGAAAAAAACTTTCTAATTTCATCTCAGTTTTCTAGACCATGACCTTTTACAACTTTATTATAAAGTAAATATTGAATAAACATGAAATACAGTATCAAAACCAAATTAATTTTATTGGATGTGTGTGCTGAGATCATTCAGCACATTTGTAGATTCCCCAGGTCTTAGCCAAATTGATACACGCAGAAGAATAGAAAAGAAAAGACATCTTCTCCACCTTGAAGTCTTAGCATGGGAGCAGGGAGGAATGGGACTAGTGTGTGTGCTCCTGAGCCTGGAAGATGGACTCAAATCCTGCCTTGGCCAGTTATTCGCTTTCAGGCTAGTTCCATCATCAACAATAGGGGAGTGATATTAGCTACTTTATCAAAATGTTATCAGAGTTGGCCTGTAATCTATGCCAAAAACTCACCATACTTGGTAGTCATATCACAAAATTATAGTGGAATCAATTTAAAGTTTTAAACTGAGGAACGCATCACAGTACATCCACTATACTGTTTGAGGGAAGGCTCTATACTGTCTAGAGCCAGGTACAAGACTACACATATTGGGTGTGTGTTAAAGGTAATGAGATAAAAAGAAGGGCTTCAACTGTTTTCTGTGGATACAAAGTAAGTATCCTTTCATTTTTCATTGTACTGTATGTGTAGCCATCACTTGCCAATTCATACTTGGAATGCAATGGCATTTGACATGGACCCAAGATCCAGGAATCCTCCAATAGCTGGCTAACACCTACATGGATTCAAGAAGGCATTATGTCAAGGGGATATTCTTGGAAAAAGTCATTCTGTTTATATTTAAAAGACTTTCTGCCAAATCCCAATAGGGTCTTCTTACCATACAATGCAGTGAGAAAGCATTTAACATGGACTACAATCAGCAGGACAGTTGTTCTTCTTGGCCCCACTTCTCTAGGTCTACACCCTAATTTCAACTTTCCATTTTAACACTATGTGGTGAGTAAAATAGTTCCCAAAGAAAATAAAGGAGAGCATTTATGTATTTATACTTCTTATACTAATAATCCAATAATATGGCCTGAATTGTTCTTGGACTTGATCCTTGCAAAGGAATAAATCTCTTTAGTGGAGTTGGAGGGTAAAGATGAGCCCTGGAAACCAGTTTTTCCTCACAATTGTCCCCTGAATCTTACCTGCACCAGCCCCACTGCAATTTCCATTTTCATTTAAATATAATTGGGTTTATCAGTTCCAACTTTGTTCTTGCTAGCATTGTTATCTTAAAGCAGTTATTCATCATCTCTGAATATGAATTTATCTGGGAATGGAGATCTCTTACTTCAGGATTGTTTGGGGGGAAGGAAAGAAAAGATTATAGAAGAAATTTCTGAAAATTGGCCAGTACTCAAAAAGTGTTAATTCTCCTAACAAAGTTTTCGTCAGATTTGTTTGTTTTTTCTCTCCATCAGTCACCTTAATCTTTAGAAAACTTTGACATAAACAAAATCTGGAGGACAATGGAGAGATATATGAAGACAAAAATACCAAAAAAGATAATATGCCAAATGAATATTTATCCCAGTGAATGAGTATTGCCCGCTGGTCCAGCAATTCTCACCTCCCTCTTCTAGAAAATGATCTTTCTCCCGCACTTAATGGTCTAAGGATGAGTAAAGAAATCCAAAGTGACACCACTTACCGTTTGATGTTTGTTGATTTGTCTAGGTATAAGCCCTTCACTTAAACTGACCAAATTAGAGACCTTCTCCCTGACTTTTTAATTTGGGAAAAGAGACATCGGGGGTCAGTCATTTTTTTCATGATTACTCTAAATGACTGAAGATGGAGTTGCCAGATTCTATATTTCCTGCTGGTGGAAAAATCTTTCTTAAGAAAATGAAGCCAACGTGTAGAAAGAAGACATGAAATATGTTCTGGAGACAATGGAGTTTCAATTCCAAATTGGACCCTGGGGTGTATTTGCTATTTTTGTGGTTATAGATCTTCAAATCAATGTCTATTTTTTGGCTCAACCAGTTTCTCATGGACTTGCTGTAGTTTTCAATGAGAAATAAACTTTACTTAGGAAAGCCTTAAAAAATGAAGAATCCATAAACCCCCACTCCAGGGAAAACAGAAGACCCTAGGATCCTGAAGTTGGGGTTGACTGAAGAGTGGGTATTGTCCTTACCTAGCTCTAAGTGGAACTAAATTGAAAGGGATGGAAGTCAGGGGCAAAGGAGAAGTTGGGAACAAAGAGGTCATACAAAGGAAGCTTCTGGAACCTTTATAAACCAGTCCTAGAGTAAACAACAAAAATAACAAACACAAGAAAGAGACTCAAAAGCCAGAGTCTTCAACCATATATAACCAAAATGGAGTAATCAAAATGGAGTAAACAGGATAGGAAGGGCAGTTAAAAGGCAAAATGGAGTAAACAGAATAGGAAGGGCAGTTAAGAGGTAATATCTATCATACCAGTGCTGACGTTCAGGTACTGATACCCAGATGCCAGTGCCCAAAGGATGCCTGTGACTCCACTTGCAGAAGGGAAGGATGCTGTTCAGTGGGTGGTATGGAAGTGGTTAGAATGTTTTGCCACCCGGACAATGAGTTCAATAAAAGAGTATTCACATGACAGTGTTTTAATTCTTTATATACATCATCTCTTGGTCCAATGTAGATACTTTTTGTTTATGGATAGGGCTCCCAAATAAATGAAAAAAATGTCTAGTGAAGTTATATTCCCACATTTAGAACTCTAGGCACATAAAAATCCAAATTTATGAGACCGTCATGTTTCAACACTGAACGATTCTTTATTCTATACGAGATTTACCACAGTGTTTTTTTAATCTAAATAATAACCTCCTTTCAATATAACTAAATATGAGTCAATTTGTATGTAAAATTTCAGGACATATCTGTATATGAAGACAAACCAATAAGCACAAATGTCCAGATATTTAATATCACAAATTTTAGCTTGCTGTAGGTGATATATAAAAGTTCAAAGGTTGCACATAAACCCATCTCATTCCAAACATGTCATATTTACTTTATTTTAATGGTTCTCAGATGTTCTCTATATGTTTATTTATTAATGCCTACAATCTAGATGGAAAGGTTGTTAGCTCTTTAGAGGGTCTTTACAACTCAACATCCAAAGTCATAAATTCACTAATACCATAGCAAGGACTAGTGTATGGAAAATAATAACCATCATCTCTTAGATTAGTTGAATATTTTACAACAGAAAGCACTTTTCCATTTATTATATTACATGAGCCTTATAGCATTCCTTTGAAGCAGATATTATTATAGACTTTGTAAGGATGATAAAATTGAGGCTGGGACATTAAATGACTTGCCCAAGGTTATACTTGGGAATAGTACATGGGGGAGCCAAGCTCCATATCCTAGTCTTGTGAATATTTTGCTTTCCAGTACAATACAGCTGCTTCAGGGAAAACACCTTATCTGTCCTTGAATGAGCTGTCTGAGATATCTTATAAATGACGGTAACAAGCTCCTCTAAGGCAGTTTCCTGTTTTCCAAGCATGATACTGCATAATTGGCCCAGGATTGAACTTCTTGAAAATTGTTCAGAAATCAAAGCCCAAAATGCATTTAGGCAGTTTCTCAATTACTTGGCACCAAACATTTTTTTGGATCTAAGCCATAATCATAGTTGAATGATCTTAGTCATACAACTAACATACATGCCACAATTCCTATCTGGTAAATTAACTACTGCTGTTTGTCTGTATTAAATAGATTTAGAAAAATGTGTTTATTCTGAAACCAGCTAAAGCATATACTAAAGTGGAGTAGAACTTTCAGTTGTTAATTTTGCATAAATAAGTCAGGGAAGAATTTTTAAAAATTGAAGCTATGTATTTAAAAACTTGGATATTTTATTGCTCTTTAAAAGAGCTTGTCATCATGAATACATAATTTTGTGAGTCTGAGAAATATATAGTCATTATTTTCATAGTGGTATGTTTGCTTTATTGAGCAAATCCCAGGCTAAAAGTCCATTAGAGACTAAGGATAATCACATAGTATAATGAGATTTTTCTTCCATTTATTTATATATAGATTTTTGAAAAAACCAAATATATATCGCCTTGTCAGAAATAAAAGACTTTTTTCTAGATTAATCAAAAATATTATGGAAAGGTAGAATGTGCTTATAACATCGGGTAAAATAAAATGAGGAAGTAGAAAAATAATTGACTAGCTAGGTGGTTTAATAAATAATCCATTTAAAAAGGAATCTCTAATCAACCAGTTCCATCACATCACTCTTCTTGCCCAACTGGGAAGTTTTAATTATGTATGAAAACACAGTTGTATAATGGAATAAGCAGTATTCCACTTAACACTCTTCTTTACAGAAACACTCAGTCAATTCACATTAGAATGTTTTGAGGGGACAGAGCATTCAGCTGTCATTATCCATCTTTAAAATTGATGATAACTCAATCATATTAATGTTGGTGACATCTAGAGAGTCCCTTAGTGGTATGTCCAAGCTTCAGCTAATTTGAATCCATGGAAAGATAAAGGTTTGCCTGAATAATCTTGTTACAGTAGCTTTTTCCATCTTAAAATCATTATCAGTTAAAGTATATATGCACAAGACATTTGATTCATTACTTCATTTTAAATGTATTCACAGGACCAATATTACAGAAAAAATGTCATGTATCAAAAAGCCCTCTTGAAATGACTGCTTTTGCCTAATTTACAATGTTGCAATATGCAGCCAGTTTTTCAAATAAATGCCATATTAGCAGGATAATTATTTACATCTTCATTTTATACTAGGAATTCCTAAGCCTTTCACGTATTGTGGCAGACACTATGTCACATAATTAAGTCAATAAAACATTATACCTGTGCATGCTGAAAGTATAGGTAGTTATAACAATTTCTTCACAGACATTTGGCTCATCTTCATGGCCTTAGGGAGGGTGTCTCTGAAATGAAACCAACCAGCTTTGGCACTTGATCTGGACTTGGAATGAGATTTGTGTGGGTTGGTTCCAAATGTTATCAAAGTTGCTTAGCTACCGCATTTCAGTAGAGGAGAAACAGAATTTTGACAGCATTTGGCCACATAGCAAATTACCAGGGCCTCTCTTGATGGTGTGGGGGAAGGGAGTTTTCCGTTTTCAACTAACATATCTCTTTTGACTAAGACCGACTCTGGGACAAATGCTAAGGTAAATAGTTCTCCTCCGTTACTCCCGATTCACATCCATATTTAGTAGCTTTCAGGCTAAAGTATGGATCAGGGGTGAATTAAAAAGTCAGTGAACACGGGTAGGTCAATTAAGGTCAGGAGTTTGAGACCAGCCTGACAAACATGGTGAAACCCTGTTTCTACTAAAAATACAAAATTAGCAGGGTGGGGTGGTACATGCTGTAATCCCAGCTGTTTGGGAGGCTAAGGCAGGAGAATCACTTGAACCCAGGAGGTGGAGTTTTCAGTGAGCTGAGATTGCGCCATTGCACTCCAGCCTGGGCAACAAGGGAGAAACTGTCTAAAAAAAAAAAAAAAAGCCAGTGTGCAAATATTTTTGAGCCTTGATGTGCCAGGATAGCACAGAGGACTATGATACAAGGGTGTGGAAAGCCTGACCTGAGGGAATGGTGATGGTGAGGAAAACTTCCTCAAGGAGGAGGTCATTAATCTGGGATACAAAGAGTGTGTTGGTACAGAAAAGAGGAAGAGCTTTGTAGGCAGGAGCAACTGCCTGTATGAAGATTCAAGAAAAGGAGCGTACTATGCTCAGAGTCTCTAGAAAGCTTAACAGGGCTGAAAAGAAGATGTATTAGTCTGTTCTTATACTGCTAATAAAGACATACCGGAGACTGGATAATTTATAAAGGAAAGAGGTTTAATGGACTCACAGTTCCACGTGGCTGGGGAGGCCTCACAATCACGGTGGAAGGCAACGGAAAAGCAAACGTATGCCTTACATGGTGGCAGACGAGAGTGTGTGCAGGGGAACTCCCATTTATTAAACAATCAGATCTCGTGAAACTCACTCACTACCACGAGAGCAGTATGGTGGAAAAACACCCTCATTATTTAACGATCTCCACCTGTCCCTGCCCTTGACATTTGGGGATTATTACAATTCAAGGTGAGGTTTGGGTGGAGACACAGCCAAACCGTATCAGAAGATAATTGTATAAGAGGAGCAAAAAGTAAATCTGGGCGAATTCAAGCAATGTCTTAAAAGAAATATTAGGAATTTTTGACTTTATCCTAAAGATAAGAGGAAGTTTCAAAGCAATTTAGTAGAGAGCCTTTATAATCACAATGGTGGTTTTAAAGAGGTCCTATGGGCCTCTATAAAGAATCAGTGGTGACCTGAAAGGCAACATTAGATGCAGGAGGCCAGGTCGAAGCATATTATATTTTCATTATATTGTGACAGAAGATGATGGAGACATGTATTTGGGTGTTTCCATTAGAGATGGAGAGAAGTAGATGGGTTTGAGAGAGATTTTAGAGGTAGAGTTGGCAGGACTGGGTGACTGTGTGAGATGATAAAAGGAAGGCAACATTATGAATGAATATACAGTCTCATGAATGTCCATGAGAAATGAATAAGGAGCAAGAATTCTTCCTTGGGAAAGCAAAATTTTAGATGCTTGTGAGAAATTCAAATGAAAAGGCAGTTGGATCTATAGGTCCAGGGACATAGGTTTGGACTGCAGACACATAGGTAATGAGAAGTGTGAGAATGTTAGTGATTACCTAGGAAGAGAGTGGACAGAGGATACTATACCAAGCCCCAAGGAACTCCTACATCCAATGCTATTTGGATGAGTGTGACCCAGTAATAGAAACTAGTTTGATCAGAGAAAAAGAAGAAAAACATGAAAAAGCAGAGGCAGGCCAGGCATAGTGGCTCACTCCTGTAATCCTAGCACTTTGGGAGGCCGAGGTAGGTAGATCTTGAGGTCAGGAGATCAAGACAATCCTGGCTAACACGGTGAAACTCCATCTCTAATAAATTACAAAAAATTTAGCTGGGCTTGGTGGCAGGCACTTGTAGTCCCAGCTACTTGGGAGGCTGAGGCAGGAGAATCGCTTGAATCTGGGATGTGGAGGTTGCAGTGAACCAAGATCGCGCCATTGCACTCCAGCCTGGGTGACAGAGCGAGACTCTGTCTCAAACAAAAACAAAAACAAAAACAAAAGAAAACAAACAAACAAAAAGCAGAGACATCAGGGAAGCCAGATGAAATGACTGGTTCAAGAAAAAGAAATCCTGTTGGATGAGATAAAATAAAACAAGGACTTAAGAGTATACTTTAGTAATGTTTACTTTTAAAATTATACTTTGTAGTAATGTTTACATTGTTAGTCACCTGGCAAGAACTATGTTAGTAAATGGTAGAAGTAGGTTAGGATAGGCAGGAGAGGTGAGGAATCACAGAGAGTGAAGATAGAAAACTCTGAAATTTTACTTTAGAAAGGGAAAGAGTTAGGGTGGTAACTGAAAGAAGAGTTAGCTTTGAAGGAAAATACATAAATATACATATATGCATATGTGTAAACAACAGATGCACATAACTGATGATGGGGAGGAGATATAATTATTAATAAACATGATAGCTTCCTAAAAAGGTCATCGAAATGATGGGAAAAAAATTGGAGTTGATTTGAGGATTTTTGTACTTTTCAAGACTGAGAATTGAGGTTCTGTTCATTGAGGGTTTCTGTGTTTCTCTGAATTTGGGGAATTTCTTCAGATCATCTGCTGAGAAGGAGGGAGGATGAAGAAAAATTAGAGGTTTGAAAATTGCAGAAGAAGAATTATTGTAAGAAGGATGTCTTAGTCCATTCGTACTACTATACCCGAGACTGGGTAATTTCTTTTTTTTTTTTTTGAAACAAAGTCTCACTCTGTCTCCCAAGCTGGAGTGCAGTGGCATGATCTTGGCTCACTGCAACCTCTGCCTCCCGGGTTCAAGCGATTCTCCTGCTCCAGCCTCCCTAGCAGCTGGGATTACAGGCATGTGCCACCACACCCAGCCAATTTTTGCATTTTTAGCAGAGATGGGGTTTCACCATGTTGGTCAGGCTGGTCTAGAACTCCTGACCTCATGATCCGCCTGCCTCGGCCTCCCAAAGTGCTGGGATTACAGGCATGAGCCACCACGCCTGGCCCAAGACTGGATAATTTCTGAAGAACAGAGATTCATTTTCTTACAGTTCTGGAGGCTAAAAAGTCCAGTATAAGATCATGGCATTTGGTGTCTGGTGAGAGCATTCTTGCTGTGTACTCATATGACAGAAGGGACAAACATTCTGTCCTTCCATGGTGGAACAGTGGGATGGCAAGAAAGGGCTAGGAAGCTCTATAAAGCCTCTTTTCTAAGGGCATTAATCTCATTCATGAGAGCTCTGCTCTCATGACCTAATTACTTCCTAAATGTTCTATCTTTTCATACTATCACTCTGATGATTAAGTTTCAACATATGATTTGGGGGACACATTCAAACCATAGCAAAGGGGCAGTGCACAATGACTAGCATTGTACTAGGGTAGCATTAACTTCAGATCCATACTTCGGGCTCAGTTGAGAGTGTTGAACATAAATTCATAGTGGTATCAATTTTTCCAATAATAGGACTTTCTCCAGCAGTACTCAACAACCCGGTGCCATCACAGAGGAGATGCATAGCTCAATTCTTGACTATTGGTTGGCCATTTGCCGTGTAGGAATGACAAAAGGACAACAGAGCAAGGGAGTTTTGGATACTGACCAAAATTCTTGGTGGAACTACAGGACTGGAATCTTAAGTGTAACAAAACGTTATTGGGTTTTCTGTAGTCTTTAATGAGCTAAATCCACTCTGTGCTTCATGCTGAGAAGACTTCCTCTCTAGAGAGATACCAAGCAGCGCTTACTGCCTTGTTCCTAGTATCTTATCTGACTCCTTTTTCTTTTTGTAATGGCTTTCCTTGCTAAGGTGATAGCATAGGCTCCAGCAGTGGACTTTGGAAAGAGAAGAGGGACCATACCTTTAAATCTTTTCCTGTTCTTTCTTCATTTAGCCTTGAGCTTCTTGTGTGGCTCAAATATTAACTTGTTTCTTAAGGTAATTTGTTTCCTAGAAGGTTGTTCCATATACAGATTAATTCCTATACTGTAGACCTATGGATGCATTGGTCTTTATGATAAAAATTCTGTGAGGAAAATCTATGATTTCCTACATACGACTTCCTGTGTACCCACCAATCAGGGGAATCAGCACTTCCTTCATATGGCCAGCTTTTCCCAACCAAATCTAAACAGTCCCCCAGAAGCAGACACCAACCCCAAGCAAATGTGATGGTGGAAACCATTATTATATACTTTTTTCCTAAAACTTGAGCTTTTTTCTGTTATCACGACTTGTGTTCCTTATCTTGAGTGAGCTCTGGTTTGCACGGGCTCTCGCTGATTTATGGCTTGAGGCTGATTGACTCATCCAGATCTGTGGTGGTGCTATACTTGTGTTTACAGCTGTTGCTCAGTTGATTTTACTGGTTCATGTATAGGTAGAATAATTGAATTTAGGTGAGAAAGAAACTGCTTCTCTTCTTTCTCCCTCTAAAATAATGACCTCAAGTCTCTCTTTTTAGATTATATATAAAGAGTATATAGAGAGGGGAAAGTTGCATGGGTAAGTGAGTAAGTGAATCACTTTTGATGTTTGAAGAAATTTTAGCTTATGGTGAGTCTACCAGTAATTGCCAAACTCCTAACTTAAACAAGAAAACCTTAAACCTATTACTCTCAAGACTTAAACAAGAAAATGCATGATAATTCAATGTAATATCTATGTAGGGAGGCTTACCTACTGTTCTAATAAGAATAATTTATTCTAATAGAAAATGCACAATTTCTCATTACTGATCCCATAAAAGGTAATAATTGCTCTATTGCCTAGATAAGAGGAAGAGTCTTGACCAAGAACGGCAGGAAAAATAGCCAATATTTTTCCCCTCTTTTAACTTCAGAATATTTTTTTGTTAAGTCTATTCAAAGTCTCTGAGTTTCATAATTCATATTATTTAGTAATTTCAATTACCCACATTATGAAGCATATGAAACATATGCAGCATAAGACTCATTTGCAATGGAAGAATCCCAGCTAAGAAATGTAGAAAGAGTGATACAATTAGAGAAATCAGAATTTTATAATTTCTAATCAGGTAGAAGAGAGGCCTTTAAGGCTCATGTTTTATTTTTCCCAGCTCCCCTGAGCCTTTGGTTCTTGCAGAATCTCAGGACCAGTAAGAACCTGTACTCTGTAGCAGGTACTAATGTAACACTCATTTTGTTTTAGACATGGCTCTAGGTGCTACAAACAGACATGTGTGCAGAGCACCCAGCCTCTGCTTCATGGACCTTATAATCTTAAGATGGAACATACCAAAAATAGTACAGAGGCAAATAAGCAAATGATTATAAGTTGTAAAAATGACACAGTGATCAGGGTAGTGTGTCCCATTCTCAGTAGAGGGATCAGGAAAGGCATCTCTGAGAAGGTGACATTTAAACAATGTAATAACAGGGAGAAAGTTTGGCGGGAGAGAGAGAAGGTGTTTTCCGTGGAGCTCTGGGAAGAGCCTTGTCTTGTTCACAGAATCCATGTGAATAAAGCCAGCAACATATCAACAGAGAGGCACAAAATAAACCTGAAATGACAGGCAAAGAAAGGTCATGAAGGATACTATAGGCCCAGGTTGGAAATTTGAATTCTGTTCCAAGTGCAGTAGAAAATCATTGCCAGGCTTTGAAACAGGTAAGTGACCCCAATGTATATTTTAAGTATACAGACAGTCCTTAACTTATGATGGTTCAACTTACAATGGTTCCACTTAGGATTTTTAAGTTTACAATGGTGCAAAAGCAATAAACATCCCAGAGAAACCATACATTGAGTACAATCATTCTTTTTTAACTTTCAGTAGAGTATTCAATAAATAACATGAGATATTTAACACTTTATTGTATAATGGGCTTTGTGTTAGATGATTTTGCCCAGCTGTTTGCTAATGTAAGTGTTTGGAGCATGTTTAAGGTACACTAGACTAAACTATAATGTTTCGTGGACTAGATGTGTTAAATTCACTTTTAACTTGTATTTTCAACTTATGATGGGTTTATCAGAACATAACCCCATTGTCAGTTGCGGAACATTTGTACTTTTAACACTGTGTGGATTTAAAATGGGCAAGAGTGGAGGGTACATGGTTAGGAGGCTATTGATTCAGAAAAGGAACAATGATAGTATGGTCTGAGGTGGTATGAGTGGCGGTGGAGAGGACACGGATTCCAGATTTATTCAAAGTAAGATAAAGAGGTCTTGATGGCAATTAGCACAAGGGAATGGAGAGGAGAAAGTGGGACTCATGACAGCATCCTGGGCTTTTGGCCTAGGCAGATGGGATGACCATGCCATTTATAGAGAAGAGGAGAGGATAAGAGGAGAAAGGAGGACTGGTTTGACAAAAAAGAAAATGAGCAGTTAGTTTTGGCCATGTTAAATTTGAGACGTCTATGAGATAATCAAGTGTAGATACTCTATCCCAGAGAAAATTAATCGATGTTATTTATTATTTATAAGAATCTTAATAACATTAGTAAATAAAATTATTTTGCTTGGAGTATTTCCTTAGCAATTCTTCATTGAAGACCTAAGATAATTATTAGCGACTACTTAAAGATTTCCTGCTTCTATTTTGGCTAAGTATTTTATCACAAATTCAGTGTATTAAATAATATCAAAATCTATTAACTAGAAAAACCACAAAAATAGAAAAATATTAATATGAAGCTCTGAGTGGCTGAATTGAAATGAAGAGCTCACTTCCTTCAGTCAATAAAATAGTGCAAATTTGGTCTGGGCACACTGGCTCACACCTGTAATTCCAGCACTTTGGGAGGCCAAGGCGGGAGGATTACTGAGGTCAGGAGTTTTAGATGAGCCTGGCCAACTTGGTGAAACCCCATCTCTAACAAAAATACAAAAATTAGTGGGGTGTGGTGGCTCGCTTCTGTAATTCCAGCTACTCAGGAGGCTGAGACATGAGAATCATTTGAGCCTGGGAGGTGGAGGTTGCAGTGAGCTGAGATCGTGCCACTGCACTCCAGCCTGGACAACAGAGTGTGACCATGTCTCAAAAAAAGAAAGAAAACAGTGCAATTTCAAAAGCCGATGGTAAGCCAAAACTCACCAGTTTTTATCTTAGTTACATAAAAGGAAAATATAACATGCTTGGATTGAGTTAATATGTTTGCTTTAGGTTCCAAATTAGTAGCAACATTTTTGAAGAACCAAATGATAGAATAATTTCCTTCATGTCCTGAAACATTTACTATAAATTAGTATGAAAACAGATATCAATTCACACTGTGGCTTAAAAATATAGATACAAAACCCCAAGGTGAACTAATTCAAAGTTATTATTCCCTCAGTAATTATAAATTGCTTGTGTTCAACTGACATTTCTAGCATGACTAGGCTAGAATGTGGTACTACAAGACTGAAATGACTACTGTAGGGACTGCCCCTGAGAAGTGGATGATTTGAAGGTTTGCATTTTTTTATTGTTTAAGGAGTATAAGGCATTGAAATTTCTTGTTGCTTTTTCAAATAAAGAGATAAATAAAACTAAAACATAGTGCTGACTATATGTGTAACCTTGTAAGATCCAGTTTTAGTTTGAGATATGGGTTAGTTCACATACAATTCCCTGCTATTCCTAGCAGAGTGCTAAGCACATATGAGAAACTCCCTATGTATTTTTTAAATTGAACTTTCCTGGATCTGGTCATGTGCAAGTAGGGTGACCACCTATTCCAACTTGTGCAGGACTGAGGGAGTCTTCAGGATATAAGACCTCATCTTTATAACTGGTACATTCTTGGGCAAACCTGAATGAGCTGTTCATCCTATAAGTAAGTTCAGTTTCATTATGGTCCTTAAGTAGGGGAGTGTTGCCTTGACATATGTGTATTATTTAAATTTTTAAGTTTCACTGAACACCATATAATAACTGAATCTGTTGATTTTCAGATAAAAAGAAATATTTAAAAATATCAAATAGATTTTTTTTTTCCTTTTTAAAGTATGTTTCAAGCTGAACTGTGTCTTATCCTTTTTATATGGTTGGTATCTCAGAATAACGTGCATATTAAATAGAAAAACCACACACATAGCAGGTACTTTACACATATTAACAGGATGGTGATTTGTCAAGAAAATACAGAAGAAGAGCAATACTCACAATATAAGGGCTTCCTTTCCTTCTTTTTGGGCCTTTAATTCTTAATTTACATGAAAACAAAAAATTCCTATAATATATGCTTTATAAAAGTATTTTGGTGAGAAAAATACATGAGAAATATTTAGTCCCAAGACTAACTGATGCAGAAAGTCACATAAGCCAAATGCAATAGCTTAGTAATAAAAATATTTTCTTAAATCGGAGTAGAGTGTGTATTGATATAACACAGGCTTATTTTAAGCTATTGTTTTCCTTTTTTATCTTTAACGAAATAGCTGTTCATTAATGTATTTTTCAGTGTTCAACAGATGTTAACCTTACACATGTAGGTTTTTGTGAAACTAAAATTAAACATTTGCTATCTGTTCCTTTTCACTAATTTTTTTAAAACGAAATAAAACTAATCAAACCAGTTAGTTGACATTCTTGGTAAAGCATTACTTGTTTCTTGACACAAGGAAGTAAAAATACATAATGTATATATAAAGAGTGTTGGATCAAGGCCATGTACTTTACTGTTTACATTGCCATTTGAGACCAAAGATTAGAAAACTCCCTCTCTCATCCTGCAAATTCTTTTTCAGCCGTGCAATTGATTCAGTGAAGCAGATGATAGTAACATCTATGAACACAGGTATTTAGTGTACATTGGAAAGAGGAGCAATGCAGAAATGTCAGTGGGTCAACCTTTACTTTATTTAAGAGTTAGAAGAGATTAAAGTAGATGTAAAAAAGAATTAAATGAATTAAATGCAGAAAACTGAGGGAAGAGGCATATGGTGTTATGTGCGGGTAGAAAGGAAAGCTTTTGGTGCTGCTTAGACTTGTCTAACAGTGGTTGGACCAACAAGGCAACTTTCTCACCATATCAATTACATCCTAACCTTTAAAAAATTGAACAAGTTTAATATTAGCTGATATCCTCAGATTATTGGAAATATTTGTACCAATTATAGGTGCTCATTTTAAAACAAATGTATACTTGCTAGTAATTGTTCATGCCTACTTCCTGACCTACATGCAAGTATACATCCTTTTTACTCCCCGTTTTTAAAATGCATTTTATTATTATTTTTAACTTTTATTATAGGTTCAGGGGTAGATGTGCAGCTTTGTTAAATAGGTAAACTGCATGTTGCAGGTGTTTGGTGGACAGGTTATTTTGTCAGCTAGGTAATCAGCATAGTACTGGATAGGTAATTTTTCAATCCTCACCCTCTTTCCACCCTCCACTCTCAAGTAGGCCCTGGTATCAATTGTCCCTTTCTTTATGTTCATGTATACCTGATGTTTAGCTCTCACTTATAAGTGAGAACATGCAGTATTTGGTTTTGTGTTCCTGTGTTAGTTCACATAGGACAATGGTCTCCAGCTCTATCCATATTGCTGCCAAAAACATGATCTCATTCTTTTTATGGCTGCATAGTATTCCATGGTGTATATGTATCCCATTCTCTTTATCCAGGCTACCATTAATGGAATTTCATGTGTTTGATACTGTGAATAGCGCTACAATGAACATACATGTGCATGTGTCTTTATGGTAGAATATTTTGTATTTATTTGGATGTATAACCAAAGATGGGATTGTTGGGTGGAATGGAAATTCTATTTCAAGTTATTTCAGAAATAGTCAAACTGCTTTCCACAGTTGCTCGACTAATTTATGTTCCCGCTTGCAGTGTATAAGCATTCTGTTTTCTCCACAACCCCACCAGCATCTGTTTTTTTGTGTTTGTTTGTTTGTTTGTTTGTTTTAGTAACAGCCATACTGACTGGCTTGAGATTGTATTTCATTATGGTTTTTATTTGCATTTCTCTAATGAGTAGTGATGTTGAGCATTTTCTCATATTCTTGTTGGCCGCTTATATATCTTCTTTTGGAAAGTGTCTGTTCATGTCCTTTGCCCAATTTTTAATACGGTTGTTCTTTGCTTCTGAATTTGTTTAAGTTCCTTATAGATTCTGGATATTAGGCCTTTGTTAGATGTATAGTTTGCAAATATTTTCTCCCATTCTGTAGGCTGTCTGTTTACTTTGTTGATAGTTTCTTTTGCTGGCAGAAGCTCTTTAGTTTAATTGGGTTCCATTTGTCAATTTTTCTTTCTGTTGCAATTGTTTTTGGTACCTTTGTCAAGAAACATTTCCCTGTTCTTAAGTCCAGAATGGTATTCCCTAGGCTATTTTCAGGGTTCTTACGGTTTTAGGTTTTGAATTTCAATCTTTAATCCATCTTGAGTTGATTTTTTATATGTGGTGTAAAGAAGGGGTCCAGTTTCAACTTTTTGCATATGGCTAGCCAGTTATTCCAGCACCATTTATTGGCTAGGGAATTCTTTCCCCATTGCTTTTTTTTTGTCAACTTTGTTGAAGATAAGATGATTGTAGGTGTGTAGCATCATTTCTGGGCTCTCTATTCTGTTCCAGTAGTCTATGTTTCTGTTTTTGTACAAGTATCATGCTGTTTTGTTTACTATAGCCTTGTAGTATAGTTTGAAGTCAGGTAGCGTGATGCCTCCAGCTCTGTTCTTTTTGCTTAGCATTGCTTTGGCTATTCAGGCTTTTTTTTTGTTGTTCCATATGAATTTTAAATTAGATTTTCTAATTCTGTGAAGAATGTCATTAGTAGTTTGATAAGAATAGCATTGAAACTATAAATTGCTTTGGGAAATGTGTCCATTTTAACAATATTGATACTTCCTATCCATGAGCATGGAATGTTTTTCCACTTGCTTATGTAATCTCTGATTTCTTTGAGCAGTGTTTTGTAATTCTTGTTGTAGTTATCTTTCACTGCCCTGTTTAGTTATATTGCTAGGTATTTTATTATTTCTGTGGCTATTGTGAATAGGATTACATTCTTTATTTGGCTCTCAGCTTGGATGTTGTTGGTGTATAGGAATGCTCCTGATTTTTGTACATTGATTTTGTAATGCTGAAACTTTGCTGAAGTTGTTTATCAGATCATGAAGATTTTGGGGAGAGACTATGGGGCTTTCTAGATATAGAAACATACTATCTGCAAACAAGGTAGTTTGACTTCCTATCTTCCTATACGAATGCCTTTAATTTCTTTCTCTTACCTGATTGCCCTGTCCAGGACTTCCAGTAGTATATTGAAAAGGCGTGGTGAGCTCCTATTTAACATAGTATTGGAAGTTCTGGCCAGTGCAATTAGGCAAAAAAAAGAAATAAAGAGTATTCAAATAAGAAGAGGGGAAGTCAAATTATCTTAATTTGCAGATGACATAATCCTATATCTAGAAAATCCTATCATCTCAGCCCAAAAGTTTCTTAAACTGATAAGCAACTTCAGCAAAGTCTCAAGATACAAAATAAATGCAAAATAAATGTGTAGAAATCACTAGCATCTTTACACACAAACAACAGGCAAGCAGAGAACCAAATCATGAATGAACTCCCATTCACAATTGCTACAAAGAAAATAAAATACCTAGGGACACAGCTAACAAGGGAAGTGAAGGACCTCTTCTAGGACGGCTACAAACATCTGTTCAGGGAAATCAGAGAGGACACAAATGAATGGAAAAGCATTTCATATTCATGGACAGGAAGAATCAATATTGTGAAAATAGTCATACTGCCCAAAGCAATTTATAGATTCAATGCTATTCCCATTAAACTACCATTAACGTTCTTCACAGAATTGTTTCTTTTAAAAACTATTTTACAGTTCACATGGAACAGCCAAGACAATCCTAAGCAAAAAGAGCAAAGCTGGAGGTGGAGGCATCACACAACCTGACTTCAAATATACAACAAGTCTATGGTAACCAAAACTGGTATGAAAACAGGCACATAGACCAATGGAACAGACAGAGAATTCAGAAATAAGACTGCACACCTACAACCATCTGATCTTTGACAAACCTGACAAAAACAAGCGATGGGGGAAATGACTCCTTATTTAATAAATGGTGCTGGGAGAACTGGCTAGCCATAAGCGGAAAATTGAAACTGGACTCTTTCCTAACAGCTTATACAAAAATTAACTCAAGATGGGTTACAGACTTAAATATAAAACCCAAACTATAAAAACCCTAGAAGAAAATCTAGGCAACACCATTCAGGACACAGGCACGGGCAATGATTTAATGATGAAAATGCCGAAAGCAATTGCAACAAAAGCAAAAATTGACAAATGGGACCTAATTCAACTAAAGAGTTTCTGCATAGCAAACAAAAAACAAAAAACAAACAAACAAACAAAAAAACTATCAGTAATCAAAAATGAACAACCTACAGAATGAGAGAAAATTTTTGCAATGTATCCATCTAACAAAGGTCTAATATCCAGAGCCTACAAGAAAGTTAAGCAGATTTACAAGAAAAAAAGATCAAACAACTCCATTAAAAAGAGTGCAAAGGATGTGAACAGACACTTCTCAAAAGAAGACATTCATGTGGCCAACAAACATAAAAAAAGCTCAACATCACTAATCGTTAGAGCAATGCAAATCAAAATCACAATGAGATACCACTTACACCAGTCAAAATGGCTATTAAAAAGTAAAAAATAGGCTGGTGAGGTTGTGCAGAAAGGGCAACACTTATGCATTGCTGCTGAGAATGTAAATTAGTTCAACCATTGCAGAAAGCAATTTGAAAATTTCTAAAAGAACTCAAAACAGAATTATCATTTGTCCTGCAATTCCATTATTGGGTATATACCCAAAGGAATATTAATCATTCCATCACAAAGACACATGCACACATATGTTCATCACAGCACAATTCACAATAGCAAAGACATGGAATCAACCTAAATGCCCTTCAGTGGTAGACTGGATAAAGAAAACGTGGTACAGATACATCATGGATACTATGCAGCCATGAAAAGGAACAAGATCATGTCCTTTGCAGGGACATGGATGGAGCTTGAAGCCGTTATCCTCAGCAAACTAATGCAGGAACAGAAAACCAAACACCACATATTGTCACTTATAAGTGTGAGCTGATGATGAGAACACACGGACACATGGTGGGCAACAACACACACTGGGGCCTGTGGTGGGGTGGTAGGGAGAGGGAGAGCATCAGGAAGAATAGCTTATGGATGCTGGGCTTAATACCTAGGCGATGTGTTGATCTGTGCAGCAAACCACCATAGCATACTTTTACCTATGTAACAAGCCTGCACATCCTGCACATGTACCCCGGAACTTAAAATAAAAGTTGAAGGGGACAAAAAAAAAAAAAAAAAAAAGGAGTGGTGAGAGGGTGTGTCATTGTCTTGTTCCAGTATTCAGTGGGAATACTTCCAGCTTTTGCCCTTCAGGATGATGTTGGTTGTGGGTTTGTCACAGATGGCTCTTATTATTTTGAAGTTTGTTCCTTTAATGATTAGTTTGTTGAGGGTTTTTATTATGAAGGATGTTAACTTTTACTGAAAGCTTTTTCTGTGTCTTTTACTGAAAGCCTTTTCTATGTCTGTTGAGATAATTGTGTAATTTTTGTTTTTATGTCTGTTCATGTGATGAATCACACTTACTGATTTGCATATGCTGAACCAAACTTGCATCCCAGAGATGAAGCCAACTTGATTGTGGTAGATTAGTTTTTTTGATGGCTGCTGGATTCAGTTTGCTAGTATTTTATTGAGGACTTTTGCATCTATGTTCATCAACGATTTTGGCCTTAAGTTTTCTTTTTTTGTTGTGTCTCTGCCTGGTTTTCGTATCAGGATGATTATGGCCTGATAGAATGAGTTAGGGAGGAATCCTTCCTCCTCAATTTTTTGGAACACTTTCAGTAGGAATGCTACCAGCTCTTCTTTGTGCATCTGGGAGAATTCACCTGTGAATCCTGGGCTTTTTATAGTTGTCAGGCTTTGTATTACTGATTCATTTTAAGAACTCATCACTGGTCTGCTCAGGAATTTAATTCTTCTTTTTTCAGTCTTGGAAGGTTATGCGTGTCCAGGAATTTATCCATTTCTTCTAGATTTTTCCAGCTTGTGGCCATAGAAGCGTTTATAGTTAGTCTCTGAGGGATTTTTGTGTTTCTGTGGAGTCAGTGGTAGCATCTCCTTTGTCATTTCGGATTTCGTTTATTTGGATCTTTTCTCTTTTTTTCCTTGTTAGTCTAGCTATCAGTCTATTTTATTAATTTTTTTCAAAAAACCAATTCCTGGATTCATTGATTTTTATTTTTATTTTTTAATTTTACTTTAAGTTCCAGGATACATGTGCAGAACGTGCAGGTTTGTTACCTAGGTATACATGTGCCATGATGGTTTGCTGTGCTTATCAACCTATCATCTAGGTTTTAAGCTTTGTATGCAACCATTGTGGAAGACAGTGTGGTGATTCCCCAAGGATCTAGAACCAGAAATACCATTTGACCCAGCAATCCCATTACTGGGTATATACTCAAAGGATTATGAATAATGCTACTATAAAGACACATGCACACGTATGTTTATTGCAGCACTACTTATAATAGCAAAGACTTGGAACCAACCCAAATGCCCATCAATGACAGACTGGATAAAGAAAATGTGGCATATATACACCATGGAATACTATGCAGCCATAAAAAAGGATGAGTTCATGTTCTTTGCAGGGACAAGGATGAAGCTGGAAGCCATCATTGTTTTTGACATTTTGTATGGTTTTTCACATCTCAATTTCCTTCATTTCAGCTTTGATTTTATTTCTTGTATTTTGCTAGCTTTGGTTACCCCACTTTTTAAAGAACTCTGCATTTGGAAGACATTTCTCCCTTAAGGTATCTTGTAACTGGGAATTATAACTAAATCAATAGAAATTTCTGTGGCAATCTGGACTGAGTTTAGAGAGGTTTCAAAATGTTATGTCTGCTAAGGTCGTATTAAAAGAAGCCAATTCTGATAATGATAAAATAAAATGTATTAGTTTCTTACTGCTGCTGTAACACATTATGACAAATTCAGTGACATAAAACAACACAAGTTTATTATCCTCCAGTTTTAAAGGTTGTAAGTGGGTTTCTCTGGGCTAAAACCAAAGTTTTGGCTGGACGGCACTTTTTCTGAAGGCTCTAGGTAGGTGCAAATAAAAATTTTAACACAAACTAAGTACACAGCATTATTCTAGTTTTATTTTAACAAAGTCACTTAATAAGTAGGGTGATCACATAAATGTCAAGTCTATAAGAGTGTCTGTAATTTTTGATAACCTATTTTCTCATTTTATATTTATTATATATATACACGTTATTTATTACATTAAATTATATTAAATTTACTTATTTATACCATGTAGTTTATATTTATATATTTTATTATATAATAATTTCTATATGATATATATTTATTGTATTAATATATTACATATATATTTATTATATTTATATATTATATTTATCCAATAATGTTTTATTGGAATTCAAACATAATTTATCATTATAAAAACTGTTCAGTAATTAAGATCATAGAGCTATGAGTGTCTTGAAGAAATCAAGCCTTGACCTTAGGAAGCATGGCAGAGCTCCTTAGATGTTGGTGATTTCTAGGGTTCCTCTCCTTAGTTTTCTATTTTTTCCACTCCATACATACTTAGCCACATTTAATAACCCTCGTCCTCCCACCACCACTACCTGGAGCTACAACTGTCACTATCCTTTTCCATGGAACTAATCCCTCTTTCATATCTATCTGCCTCCTGGGCATCTCCAACTGAATGGGTATCTCAAACTCAACAATTTCTTACTAGAAATATTAATAATCCACTTCCCAAAATCTTTGTGCATTTTTTAGCATGCACAGTTGCTCACGGCTTACACCAAGGAGGTAAGGGTTAGCCTTGTTCCCCCCTTTACCATCACTGTACATCTAAAGGGTGTGAAGTTCTGGCAGTTCAATCTCCCAAATGGCTGTCACATGTGGCGCCATGGTCACACACAGCTCCAGGTGGGCCTCTTATTAGCTCAAGCCCCACCAATGTCAGTCATCTGTTGCCTTATTTCCACGCTTCCTCCTCAACTTCTACAATATTTGATTTTGGGCCAGCTACTGATGTGTCCTTATCAAATGCAACTTAGCTTCCAAAAACAGGGTAAGGAGCAGTGAAATAGTGTGGATACCAGAATCAGATGGGTTCTGTCTATGTTGAGCTGACACTCTCTGCTTTGATGTGTAAGCTTGGATAGCTTATTAACTTCCACTTCCTCACCTATAACAAGGAGGAAATGATAACACATTATTAAAGTGCGTTAGGAGTCTTAAATTAGGTGGTCAATGAAAAGTGCTCCACCTGGCACCTGGTTTATTTGAAGAGACCAAGAAATTATATCGATTCATTTTATATAAAAATAAACTTATTATAGATTATACCAATTATATATGTATCTATAAATTATATTTAATACTTCTATGTTATTTTCTCCTCAAGATGGCATGCGAAACTGGTCACTGCCAGCTATTGCCATTATTTGGCTTGTTAGTCACCTTCAGAACTTGATTTCTATTTTATATCAGGAGACACTGAATTTTCATTTCATAAAGGGCAATGGATATATCCACCTTGCTTTACCTTTTCCCGACAGAATCTTCTGTTTTCCATTTGCTATTCCTAATTTTAGCTTGATTCTGTGAAATTCTTTAGCCTATCTGGAATCTTGGAATAACAGCAACTTGCCATTTTCTGCTTACTAAGTCATTTCTGTCCATTCTGTACAATACAAAAAGCATATCTGAAGTTAAAAAGAATTACTCATCAGTGGCATACACTGAAGTGTATATACTACAGAGCCACACCCAATTATACTTCCTTGTCTTCCTGTAACAGGTGGTACAACCAAATTTCTAACTGACTGATCTGTACTGATGTGTATTTAACAATTTCTGGCCAGGAATTTCTTTTCCTCCTTCCTTTTCTTCCTTTCTTCCTTCCTTTTCTGTAGATATATGAGGAGCTGTTTAAACTATAAAGGTGACATTGCTTTCCATTTATTTTATAGTACCTGTAGAATTAGGCTGTTTCCAACCAAGCATGGTGGCTCACATCTGTAATCCCAGCAGTTTGGGAGGTCAAGGTGGGAGGATCACTTGAGGTCAGGAGTTCAAGACCAGCCAGGCCAACATGGTGAAACTGTGTCTCCACTAATAATACAAAAATTAGCTGGGCATGGTGGTGCGTGCCTGTAATCCCAGCTACTCAGGAGGCTGAGGCAGGAGAATCACTTGAACCCGGGAGGCAGAAGTTGCAATGAGTGAGATTGCCCCACTGCTCTCCAGCCTGGGTGACAGAGTGAAACTGTGTCTAAAAAAAAAAAAAAAAAGAATTAGGCTGTTTTCTTTTCTGCAAAATGTGGATAAAATTGTATTTACCTACTAGGGCAGTTGTGAAAATTAAATAAATTAATACATGTAAAGCACATAGTTCCTGTCACGTATTTAGGACTCAATACATTTTTATCTATATTATTTTATTATTGCCATTATTACTATTGCATTCTCAGCATTCAAACTCTATGACATTGTCGATATGGCATCAAAATGAGCACATGCACACATATATTTATATCCATATTTATACATACATAATACATATATAAAATATACAGAGATTTTAGTTAATTTCTTTTGATACAGTTGTAATTTTCCATACACGTAGCAGTTTCTTGTTATATTTTTAACAAATGAAGGGACTTCTACACTGCTTCACCTATTCAGTTTTATTCTATTCAACTAATATTTGTTGGGTTGATTATTGTTGGGTTGATTAGACACTTTTGTATTGTGTTGAGCATAAAGTGTCAAACCGTATTAATACTCCCTGCTCTTGTGGGCTTAGAGTCTCGTAGAGAACACAGATATTAAACTACAGATAACAAGTTAGATTAATGTTATGCTTGGGAAAATATTTGTTACTACAGGAAAGTACAACTGTCATCTCTTGACTTATTAGTTTCTAGGGAATAATAAATTTAATTATTTAATAATTCATTTTGATAACAGTTTCTTAAGACTATAGAGCCTAACCATGTAAACGTTTGCACTTCTTGCCTTACTTGTTTTAAAAATAGAACCATTTGATCATTGGAATTTTTGTGGTAATCAGATATCTAATAGCTTGGAATAAAAGAATGAAGATTTTGAATCCAATTATTCACAAAATCAGAATGTACAGAGTTACTGAAGAAAACATCGGCACAAATTTGTCATCATTTAAAAATGCACTGGAGTTATCACTGCACTTAGTGAACGAATACACGAATGAATGAGCAGAACAGAGGTTTAATTCTGAATGTAAAATACTGAAATATATTTAAGTTTAGATTTATCAAAGATTGACTTTATAACCTTTGCCAAGTCATATTTTATCTCTTTTATAAGGGTTTTGGTCTTTTAAAACAGAAAATAATTAGGAGAAGTGAAACCGTACTTTAGAGTTTACAAACTACATCAACCATTCTGAATGAAAGGAAGTAATAAATATAAAAAAAATTATAAAATTTTATACACTTCAGTTTTATTTGACATTTTAAGTAGCTGTAATGCCGAATATTACAGAAATAAGCAAGCTTTAGATATCATAATGTATATTGCATTCTTCAAAGGAACTGTAATCCTCTTCAGGGCATAGACTTTCTTATTGATCTATGTATTTTAATGACTATAAATATATTTGGAAGGAATGAAGTGTTTTTGTTTATAATTGATTGAATAGCTAATGAAGAATTTTTTCCTAATATATTTATTTATATATCCATGCATATATTCATCTATTTAGCCAGGCAGCCAGCTATAGGTTTGGAGTTTGTCCGAGGCTGACAGTCATTCTTTCAAATAGCCTTTTTTTGAATATCTTCTTTCTGTGTGCAATGCTAGGCTAGATGTGGAAAAAGAGATGAAGATAAACACGGCTGGTTTCTGGCTTCAAGTGAGTCATGATTATCATCTAAAGGAAATTCTCTAAATATCATCAATTGTGTTAGTCATTTGTTTGCTCCAAGGCACTACATTTTTATGGCTGAAACATCTTAGTCCATGTGATTTGGAAGTACTATAGAACATAAAATAGGCCAACATTTTTCAAAATAATTTTAAACCCTTACATTGAAATTCTTTTATAGTTGAAATTTCAGAATTTAAATATTAGTACTGCATTCATCTAAAATTTCTGTATTGAAGTCTTTTTCTTTATTTTTCTCATTCTCAGTCTCCTTGCTACATCATCAAGTATATAAATGTAGGTATAACTTTCTATTATTAAATCAGAAACCAACAACTCTTTTTCTTCTTCATACTACATACATTATACCTTACACTATATGTGTATGTGTATAACATGTATGCATATGTACTATATATACGCACACATGCAATAGTATACACGTTAACATCAAACATGAGGCTGCCTCTGTATGCAGGGCAAAGTGTGATACACAAAAATGAGTTAGAGCTAATGAGAGAGAGAGAGAAAATTAGATGTTACGAGGATCTGAAATAGCTGGCAAATAGCGCTGCTTAGAAAGCCGATAAACTTTACCACAGGTGGCTTTAACTTTTCACTCCTTGACTCCAGCTTATACACAATGCCTCTTAGCAAATAAGGGCACCAAAATGTTGTAACCAGCTATTGAGGCATTCAAGCAATAACAGGAAGAGATAAATGGCAACTCAACAGGAAGAAAGCAAAAGAAAAAAAGAATATTAAAATTCAGACACAAAATTCTGAACGCGTAGCTACCTGGGATCAGTGAAAAACTCCAAACACTTTATAAGTCCTCAGGGCCGCCTTATTTCATAATATGATACAATAATTCATATTCATAATAACCATGTCAACAAACAAAAATGTTTTTCTATTTGATAGAGTATTTTGAAAAAGTGAGTGCAATGTAATTCAGTTTATTAAATTTTCCTCCAAAATCATTTAAGAATTTGGTCACTGAATAGGGAAATTTCCATCAATCCAGACACCTTTCTGTGAAATGCTTTATTTCCTAATAACTTTGGGTGTGTAAGGCAGTCACTCACTTTTCCTGGGGTCTAACCCTATGCATTTATTTCTTTCTGGATCTTCTCTGTTTAACTTGCCTTCTCTTGGTAATAAAATTTCCTTAAATGCAGTGTGGTTAAGTATGAATATAGAGAAAGATTTGTCTTTACTATGTAGTGGGGGAATCACATTAACGTTGCCATACTTTGTCATCTTTAGTGATAACGTTCTTAGAAATTCTTACCACAAATGTATTTTCAAAGTTACTCCACAGCTAAGAATGTGAGTCTATCATAAAATTGTCTCCTTTCAGTGGACAATTCCATTTACTCACTTAAGATTGTTTTGTTAATGCATCCAACTTCCTGGAATGACCTTTTATAACATTTCTTGGCTGTTGATATCATCGGTCCTTTTGGAATCCTGAAATTTAAAAGCATACGACTTTATAAGTCTTTAAAAAAGTTACTGTTTGTTTTTCGTCTATTTTAATTATTTAGGCAATCACCAAGATTGATTGCAATTTGGTTTTCAATCTAGATTTAGAGGCTTACTGCTTATGGCTTTTATTTTCCTTTCTTTCTAATTCTTTTTTGTTTTCTTCCCTGTAATTTACATTAATTCGTTCTTCTTTTGGTAACCTCAGTTTTTCTTCCCCACAGAATGCAGTCTTGGAAGAATGTCCATCAAGGTTTCCTGGCCTTCGTAAGCTAAGAGATGTCTAAAGCCCCAAAGACTGAAGTCTAAACTAGCATAAAAGGGTCATATAAGGGTCAGGCATGGTGGTTCATGCCTGTAATCCCAGAACTTTGGGAGACCGGGCTAAGCGAATCACGAGGTCAGGAGTTCAAGACCAGCCTGGCCAACATGGTGAAACCCTATCTCTAATAAAACTACAAAAAGCTAGCGGGGTGTAGTGGCAGGAACCCATAATCCCAGCTACTCAGGAGTCTGAGGCAGGGGAATCACTTGAACCCAGGAGTCAGAGGTTGCAGTGAGCCGAGATCAGGCCACTGCACTGCAACCTGGGAGACAGAGTGAGACTGTCTCAAAAAAAAAAAAAAAAAAGAAAAAAGAAAAAAAACCAGTCATATAGGAATGCAGAAAATCCTAGATTTTATACTATCCACCAGAGAAGGGAATGGTAATAAAGTCATTTTTTTCTTTATGCACTAAATTATGAGCCTGTCTTTCTGAGTTATTCCTACGCTCTCCTACTGCAGATGGCTTCCACTGTGTATGAAGGAAGAGTGTCTATGACAGCTCCAGTTTCCATCACCTTTATTGTTTGTAATCCCAGACGAAGAAAGCTACATAATTTCTCCTGTCATCCATATATTAAACCTTCCAAGAAATCGATTGGCCATATGATTGAGTAGCATGCTCATTCTTGAACCAATCACGGTGGTTGGTGAAAATAGTTTATCTGACGGGCCAGCCTAGGGCATGTCCCCACCCATGAAAAAGAGAGGCAGAACAACAGGTTTGCAGCCTAATCACAACCACGTGGAAGAACATGTGCTGAACGAGAATAATCAATGTCCATTATAAGGAACAGGCCAGGGCACCATCTAAGTGTAGACCTGGCTTTAAATAATAAAAACAGAAATTCTACTTTTAAAATATGTGTACTTGTGCCAAATGCCCATTGCCTAGACATGTAACTTTGTACTAAATGTCATTCTTTTCTAAATGGAACATGATAAATTGTCACCCTGAATGCAGATTGACTTTTTAAAAAATGTAAGTCTTTTGATAGTGACTAACAATGACAACTAACAACATATAAACAAGGTACATGAAAATGAAGACCTCATAAGAGCAGAATGATGTTAACAGTAGTGAAATCTATTTTAAAATCCATTAGAAAAGCTTCAATAGGTACTAGTAATGAGTTTTAAAGCACCTAGGTCAGAAACATTAAACAAGCTGCTAGGTTACCCCACAAGATCCATTAATCATTTATGTTGCCTGCAAAACTGATCTGTTAAAATGGACTGAGCATGCAGTAGAGGAGGTGCTGACCTGTGAAATGTTCAGACGTGAGAACCACACAGATATTAACCACCAGTGACAGCTCCAATAAGAAGCTGAAGGCTGTTGATACTCGAGGAAGAAAAAATTAGGAAAAATGACTGAGTAATCTGGCCAGATAAATGTTTCTCTACTTAACTGTTCTTGCTTTGTGCCAAGCAAAAACAGCCAGGTGCTCCACACAAAAATGCCACTAGAAGCACTCTTCCCAGCCCTTTAAATTGGATTTGCTGGTTTCACCAACATGCGTCATCATTTGGATAAACCACCATGACCATCTCACTGGCTATTGACATCGCAGGATACCACACCTGTGATATGCCTGCAGGCTTCAGCTATCACTTGTTGATGCATGTGCTAAGGGTCAAACGTGTATGTTCCCGAACCTCTTTATGCCAGTTCACTTATGACTATAATAAAATAATTAAATATTAATAAAGCAAAGTTATATTTATCATAAAAGTGTTGCTTCTGTGAAAATTAAGTTGGATCCATTGTAAAATCTTGACAAATACCATTTTCCAAAAAATGCTGTGGAATAAGGTAAGTTCAGCACTTACTTAAGGTGGTCATGCTAGCTGTCTTCCTTACCATCTCAGAGACTTTCCACTCCACTGTTTACCCTGTATATCGTCTGATGTTCCCCTCAACTTCACCTTTCTTTCTCCTCTTCCTGCTCTCTTCTGTTATTCAGGAGGCTGGACTATAAAAATTAACTCATCAATAGACTCCCTAGCTATCAGGCTCTGACTTGTTTTGGCCAAAAGGAACAATGGCAGGAGACAAAAGGACGAGACGTTTTGAATGTTTATTGCTCTACTCCCTCCCAGTGGAGTCACGTTGGGCTGGCTGTACCTCTGACCAAAGTTCTTATTTTCTGTCAGGTAGCATCCTTTCTCTGGCTTCCAGTAATTGCTCCCTTTTCTTTTCAGGCCTGTGAGTGTTAATGGTGCTCAATTTTTACTAGGGCACTACATCATCTCTGTGTTTCTCTATACTTTGTCCATGTCTTTGTTTCTAGCCCCCCCCCTTTTTTTTTTGAGATGTCATCTTGCTCTGTCACCCAGGCTGGTATGCAGTGGCATGATCTCGGCTCACTGCAACTTCTGCCTCCCGGGTTCACGTGATTCTCCTGCCTCAGCATCCCAAGTAGCTGGGATTATAGGCACCAGCTACCACACCCGGCTAATTTTTGTATTTTTAGTAGAGATGGGGTTTCATCATGTTGGCCAGGCTGGTCTCGAACTCCTGACCTCAGGTGATCCACTCGCCTCGGCCTCTCAAAGTGCTGGGATTACAGGCATGAGCCACCGTGCTCAGCCTAGACCTTATTTTAAACTTGCCATGACTTAATCATTTTGCGTCTATCAGCTGCTCCTACCTGCACCCTCACTGACTTAGCGAAGGAATTGAAAGTGTAGCTGCTGTCGTGAGACAGCCCTGGATGCCTGTATTGACTTTATCATTTCCTATTCTAAGTGGAGGATGTAGAGCAGCATCTAAGGTAACTTATCAAACTCCAGTTTTTTATTCATAAAAATATGGATAATAATAAATTTGACTGCACAAGCATACAATCTGTTCCTACCGCTATAGGAAGAATGAATTATTTATAGCTTTTTTTTGCTTAGTTCAGTGTCTGGCACATACTAAGCACTTATTAAATTTTGGTGAATGAATAAATTAATTTGTGAATGAATGACAATATTTTCTTACACAGATGCACTTCCTGGCAAATGTTTCAGTCAGTGATCTGATCCTCTATGGCATTTAGGAAAAATTTTCCTTAGGCAAGAACCAGACTTGCCCCATGTTGAGAACTTTCATTAATGTCTGTTCCCATTGGGTAAGCTCAAACTCTAAAATAAATCATGTAAAATTTAAATGAGCTAAAATAAAATGGGGCATAATGAGTCGTGAAGATACATGTTACTTTGGCCTTAGAGCCATGTGGGCTAGAATTAAAAAATATATATATTTTATGTATATATACACACACATATATATTTGTATTAACTCTGTGTGTGTGTGAGTATATATATATATCTGACTTCCTCGTCAAGGTTAATACAAATATATATATTTGTGTGTGTATATATATATATATACACACACATAAATATGCATGTGTATGTATACAAATTTATAAAATACATATACATATAAAATATATAAAAATGAATATATATTTATCAGAGATAAATATATCAGAAATTATATATAAATACATACATAAAAATATATAATATATACATAGATATCTATCTTCTCTGATATGTATATATATTAGAGAAGTATAAGCCAAGCAGAGTTGAAAGGGAATTGAGAGTACAGAAATGGGAGTCAGCTTTGCTGTGTTAGAAGATGGCAAATAGTTAAAACTGAGATATTACAAGACATTGAAGGAAAGGTCTAATAAAACCTCTCAGTTGAATAAAGTGATTTGGGGCAAAGATTAGATGAAGAAGGTAGACTTCCCACCTACAGTTCCAGAGAATCTCAAAGAAATAGCCACTGACTTGAGAAAGAGGGGACTGGGGATAAAAGTGGGGTGGGGTGGGAGGCGCTGAGCATGCATGCAACACATGGGGTCTGAGAACTCTTCCTAGCCAGGAGCTTTATGAGTGGTTGCTGGTACACGGAACCAAAATTTAGGATCCAAAACCTATTAATTTTTTTTTTTTTTTTTTTTTTTTTTGAGAGAGAGTCTCGCTCTGTCACCCAGGCTGGAGTGCAATGGCGTGATCTCGGCTCACTGCAACCTCTGCCTCCCGGGTTCAAGCGATTCTCCTGCCTCAGCCTCCCGAGTAGCTGGGATTACAGGCACCCACCACTGTGCCTGGCTAATTTTTGTGTTTTTAGTAGAGGTGGGGTTTCGCCATTTTGGCCGGGCTTCTCTTGAACTCCTGACCTCAGGTGATCTACCCACCTCGGCCTCCCAAAGTGCTGGGATTACAGGCATGAGCCACTGTGCCCAGCCCAAAGCCTACTAATTTTTAAAGGGATTACATTGCTAAAGAAACCACAACTCTGGTCTAAAAAATCCTTTGATCTCATGAGATCTAAAACAATCCTCAGGTGCCAAACCTTTGAAGAAAAAGAGCTAGGCTTCAAAGGCTATTACAGCTCCAGAAGAAGACACGGTCTCTAACATCTGCACCAGCTGTGGCCAAGGAGAACAAAGGACAAGGTAGACCTTCCATGCACACAGAATCAGGGGGTAGTAGAGAACACTGGTCAAAGGCATTCCTCCCAGGCAGCGTAGTAATGATGCTGAGACAGCGGTGTACAAGAGCACACACGCACTTATTCTGGCAGCCTGAACAACCTTATATTCTTAAATTGGCTAATGGCACTGCACTGTCAAATTGCCAGGTGTAGTGTCTCACTTTAACAGAAATATCTTGCTTTAAATAATAAACACAAGCCTTTTTCAACTCGAAAATGTCAACTTGATAAAAAATAAATAGACCATAAGATCATCATGGACATTATAACAATTCGAAATACCTCATGGAAGTATCTTCTTGGAAAATTGTAATTGCTAGTCTCTCATTTCGGAAATTCCAGTAACTGTCAAGACACTCAGGGAAACTAAAATTTCAGTGACTATGAAAATGATCAGGAGTCAATAGGATTGATTTTTAGCTGGTGATTATATCTTCATGGTCTTATCTGTGTTTGGTTTCTGTGTGAGCCACCAAACACAGCCTTGTTTATTGGATTGAGATATTCAGACCAGTGTGCCTGGGAGGTTCAAAGCAAAGGAAAGCATGGCCTGTCTTTCTCTACTACCAGTTTTACTTAAAGTCCAGATGGACACATTATTTTATATTAAAATAAACACACTATAATGTGGAATAGATTGAAACATTTAGATAAATTTTTAAGATGAGATATGAAACTGCAAATAAATTTATTTTTGCAACATTGACATATTTCAGCTTCCCTGAGCTGAATCACTTGGCAAGAACAAGTTTGCATGCCTAAGTTAACTGTGAAACTGGGAGGTGAGAGAGAACAGAAGGAATAAAGAAGTGTAGGAGGAATTTTACAATTAAACAAGATGGATATTGGTGCCTTATGATATTTATATCCAAGATCCCACTGCTCTTAGGCCACTGGGTAGAAGAACAAGATTGAGGCCTAAGACTTACAAGATTGAATGCTCCAAGAAATTGTGATGTATCATGTTAACTTGGGCAGGATGAAGGTAGAGTAATGGCATACCTTTGCCCTTTGTGTCTTTTCATTTATTTTCCTTTCTTCCATTCAGCCATTCAGTTCAATTCAAAGTCAACATAATTCAGAATAGTAGTATTCCATTCAAATACATATCAATGTTTAGATAGATGAATAGGTAGGTAGACAGATAGATGGAAAAGAGAGAAAAGGAGACACAGAGAAAGACAGCAATTCCATGAGTTAATGGAATCTTTACTCACCCCTCATCTTACCCCTACTCCTGCCACACAAGAGCAAGACTGAGCACAAGACCAAATGTAAGCAGAAGACCAAGACAGAGCAACTTGGGGACAATCACAGGAAGTTTTATCACAGTCAGCAAGGGACACTATATTTATCCCTGGAGCTGGTAAAGTGGGAGGATGAGAGTTTGGAATTGCAGGTGATCATCATTCTCATTACGTGATGAGTGACTACAGAAAAGAGCCAAACAAAGACGACAACAACCTAGAGAAGGCAGAGCCCTTCAGGCCCTGCATCAAGATAGACTCCAATCCAGCTGCAGTCTTGTGTTTCCCAGTTTCCTTCCCTGTTTCCATTAGTCTGAGTTGGGTTTCTGATTTCTTGTCATTAAAAAATTATGGAGCAGCAGTACTATAGGAGAGCAACAAGCCTAGAAATGATGGTGCAGAGGGAAAGGGGAAACTTGTTTTTGGGGTAACCATTACCTGTGCAAATGACCTTTTTCTTGATTGAGCTAACAGTGACTGAAAATAAAATGTCTAGTCATGCCCTATGTGTAGGGATTTGATTAAAACTTAAATAAATCCACAATAACCAACTTATTGGTAGTTCTTTTTGGATAGCATAAAATATAATTGCATAAATATCCACTTTGAAAGCATGATGCCTGTGGTGCCAAAGAATGTCAGGGTATTGTTGCTGGAAATGTTTCAAAAATGGTTTTCAAAGATAAGGATTGGCAATTACAGGAGCGTCCTCAGAGACCTGACATGCTAAGATGTGCCAAGGGGTGGACCGCCCTCTTGAATTACATCTGGCACTGTTTGCCTTAGCAATTTAGAGAGTTCCTAAAGTTAGAAATCATATCTTAGACCTTTTTGTAGCTGTCAAAACCAGCTCTGCAGACTCAACAGCTCTCTTTTCACCTGTAAATAAACCTATTTACTTGCAGGTATTTTATAAAAAGTCCCTACAACAAGCTCTATTGTCTTAGAGAACTTCTCTTGGCTCTACCCTCTATTTCTCATTAAAAATCGCCTGTTCAATGCTGGGTTCATGTTCCATTGCATAACATCTGGTTTCTACTATTCTTCTCAGTGTTTTATTCTGACACTTTATTAGGACTGTCTGTATCAATTCTGCTTGCTGTTTTTTTGAGACAGTCTCACTCCATCACCCAAGCTAGAGTGCTATGGCGCCATCTGGGCTCACTGCAATCTCTGCCTCCAGGGTTCAAGCAATTCTTGTGCATCAGCCTCCTGAGTAGCTGGGATTATAGGCATTTGCCACCATACCTGGCTTTTTGTTTGTTGTTTATTTTAGTAGAGACAGGGTTTTGCCATGTTGGCCAGGCTGGTCTCAAACTCCTGACCTCAAGTGATCTACCCAAAGTAATGGGATTACAGGTGTGAGCCACCGTGTCTGGCCTACTTGCTGTTTTTGAACCAGTTTATCTTGCCCTGGTCTCCAGAATCCCTCCATCAGCCTTCATTTGCTGAAGAAGGGAGTTCAGTCCCCTTCTTCGTGCTATATATAGTCATTTGCTCCTCTAATTCCATGTCTATCTGGCTTCACCGTGTTCAGAGCCTCAGGAGTCTGAATTTATAGACAACAACAACTGGATGCTTTACCCCTGGTTTCTTGCTGGGATTGACCAATGGGAAGCACCTGTAGGAGAACAACCGAACAGCAGGAGATGCAAGAGAGCTGATGACCTCTTGGCTTCCTTCTGTGACTGGCAGCAGTTTGTTTTCCCACCTCCTAGGCCACAGTTCCTCTCAGGGAGCTCTTGTATGTGGCTCTCTGCAGGTTTGGTTAACGATCCTCACATCGGCCCTACGGTCTCTGCTGCAAATGCTCTGCATGTTTATCACCCCTTGATGGTTTCCCTTAACCTTGGCTATAACTTTGTAAAAAATTCCCTTTGCTACTCTTCTCAATTACTCCATGTACTGTGCCATCTTTCCCATTCACATGCTCACTAAAGTATCCCTGTTCCCTGATTGGTACATTGCACATTATAGGACCAGTAGACACCTAGAGACCTTGAGTTCTATTCATGGGTTCATCATTTATAAGCTGGTTATAGGGCAAATATGTATGCATTACTTATTATATCCTGGACACTTTGCCTTGGACTTCATGCTACAGTGATGAATGTGGCATAATCCCTGTCTTCAACAGGAAATACTATGAAAGAAACATGTAGAACTTCACTGAGAGAGATCCCTGAGAGACTTTGGGAAGCTGAGATATGTGAACTGTATTTTATCAAATGAATGAAAGGTTAGTCAGTAGATGCTATGGTCTGAATTGAATGTCTTGTCTGCTCAAAATCCATATTTTGAAATCCTAACCCCCAATGTGAAGGCATTAGAAGGTGAGGACCCTGGAAGGTGACTAGATTACCAGGAAGAACCAGCACGAATGGAGGCTAAGGCAGGAGAATGGCGTGAACCCGGGAGTCGGAGCTTGCAGTAAGCCAAGATAGCGCCACTGCACTCCAGCCTGGGCGACAGAGCAATATTCCGTCTCAAAAACAAAACAAAACAAAACAAAAAACAAAACAAAACAAAAAAATCACCTCAAAGAGCTCCTTTTTTTTTCCCACCTCCTGCCATGTGTAGACACCGTTAGAAGACAGATCTCTTTAAAACAGCAACTGGGCCCTCACCAGACACCGAATCTTCTGGCTCCTGCGTCTTGGAATTCTCACCCTCCAGAACTGTGAGAGCTAAATTTCTGTTGTTTGTAAGTCATATAGTCTCTGCAACTCTGTTATAGAAGCCTGAATGGACTAAGACAGCAAGCAACAGGGAACAATACATAAAGGAGGCAACACACACAAATCAGAGAGACAAACCTGCCATAGAAACTGCTAGTACATGTGTCTATTTGCAGGTATGTCCGTGGAAGGAAGTAGCAAACAGCAGGAGGTGAAAATGCAAGCAAAGGCCATATTACAAAGAATGCATATTCATTCATCAAATATCTAAGTTTCATAGCACGTCATGTTGTGAATTTGTGGCTTTAATCTGCAGGTATACAAGACTAAGAGCTAGGATTGGAGGCAATACTTCTGTGACTGTATAACTGCAAAAGTTAGAAAAATGATTGGCATCATGAATTAAGTCCTATTGTATTCTAAAAATTAGATAAAAGTAGCACATCCTATTATTTACAAGTAACTAGGATGTGCTGAAGTAGTAGAAAGAGAGGAAAATAGCACTCATTTAAAACTGATGTACAGTAACTTCTCTAGTCTAGCATAATATTTCTACAGCAGAGGGACACTCATGCTTTTAGAATCCTAGACAAAGGACTTGAGGTCCTCACCACTGTGGACCCCTGAGATGATGCTTCCCTCCAGCAACATTCTCAATGTCCATTAAGAAGACTCCGTGCTTTCCATCTTCCCAACACACTCCCTCTCAGGATAACATCACTCCAGCCCAGGGGACCCGAATGTGTCATCTTCCCCCTCTCTGTCAGAACAGTTGTTTCTCAGAGCAAAAGTATCTCAATAGATACTTCTATTTTTTTTCTTTTTAGGATCTTTATCATGTTTGACTTTGTTTATCATGTTTGACTTTTTAAGCGTTTTCAACCAGATCCCCATGGAACACTCTATCTCTATTAGAATCATTTTCTTTATGTGAGTGTATATTTTTCCTTGCCTTCTGAGGGATAGAAATGAGAATAGTCTTCAAAATTCTTGAAATGTCTATTTGTTTCTTTTGAAGAATGGATGAAATGTTTCTAAGTTGCAAACATATTCATAGCCAATGGAGGTGTTGTGTAACAGTAATGTTTTTATAGTCTTTTTCTTCCCCACACATCCAGGAATAGATGTGTTGTACATACAGATGACAAGCTTATAAAAGTTGAGTTTTGAGAAGTCACATAGAACACATGTAGCAAAGCCATAGCAGAAACTCTGCACCTTCCAAATATGCCCATCATCATAGGGTGAAACAGAGAAATGCAGTGATTAGGAATGCAAGCACTGAACTGGACTGCTGCATTGAAATCTCAGCAGGGTGGCCTGAGGGATGTTATTCAGTCTCTGTGCCTCAATTTCCTTACGGGTAAATTGAAGATAATTATAGTATGTGTCACAGACTAAAACATGTAAAATGCTTAGCATAATGCTCAAATTACAGCATTATATTTATAACAATAATAGTTATGACTATCTTCTGACTCACATGCCCAGCCACCATTCTTAGTCTTGCTGCTTTAACTCTCCTTTATGAGCAAGCTTCTTGAAAATCTTTTCTATATACACTATCCCTACTTCTTTCAGCCCATTTCCTCTCCAAGCCTATTCTACTTCGTTTTTGTTTTCCATTCTGATACTGACAAACACAATAGATACTTTTTGTTTGTTTGTTTGTTTTGAGATGGAGTCTTACTCTGTCACCCAGGCTGGAGTACAGTGGCACAATCTCAGCTCACTGCAACCTCTGCCTCCTGGGTTCAAGCGATTCTCCTGCCTCAGCCTCCTGAGTAGGTGGGATTACAGACATGAGCCACCGCACCTGGCTACTTTTTGTATTTTTAGTAGAGATGGGTTTTCCATGTTTGCCAGGCTGGTCTTGAACTCCTGATCTCAGGTGATCCTCCCACCTCAGCCTCCCAAAGTGCTAGGATTACAGGCGTGAGCCACCACACTGGCCCCCAATAGATACTTTTTAATTGCTGTTTTTACTTGAATTTTCAGAGACATTCAATATAGTTGTCTGTTTCTTTGTTTTCAAACATTTCTGATTCTATTATTACTTCTCTGACCACTCTTTACCAGTCTTCCTTAAGAGACTCTCCTTGTTCCTTCTCCCCAACCTTCAAATATTAGGATAATTTGTATCTCAGTCCTGGGATATCTGCTCTCCTCACTCAACATCTTTACTCCAAGCTACTTCACCCATTTCTGTAGTGTTAAATTCCATCTATATGTCCATCACTGCTATGGTACTCTGTGGCCGGGACTGCCCCAGGGAAGAGCTTAAAAGAACATAAATGGGAAATGTTCAGGTTTTATGACAAGAGTCTCAGATAAATTGAGATTGCAAAATTGCTGGCACAGAAGAATTTCAAGTCCTGGAACCTGGTCTTTGGGCACATATGATATGCCTTTGAGTTGCAGAATTATTGCCTTATATAGCAGCATAAGTTGTTTCTGACAAGGTCTCTCAAAAAGGAGAAGATTTGATTGTTCAGGGCTTCTCAGATATAGTGTACTTCTCACCCCATATGAGGTTGCTGAATATTACCACTGTCTTGAGTGAACTCTAGTGAAGAATAGCAGGGAAACTTGCTCAGATGTATAATTTGGTAGATATCACTGTTGAGTAATTAATAAAATATCCATGAGTCTTGTGCCTTTGAATTTGTCTCTGATATCTTTGATCTAGGTCTGAGACATTTTTTGCATGTGAGTTGGATAGTAAAAATTATCGAAGAGCTTATGTGGGAGGAGAGGAAACAAGGTTAACACAGCACTCCTCTCATGTCAGAGTGCGCTAATGTTAAGCCTGGTACATGATGGTAAAAGAATCAAAGACTTATTAGGCACATTCAGTTATTGAGGGAAAAAGGGGAATTTATCCTGATGGATCCTAAAGGAGGCAAATTAAAGACTAACCCTTTCTTATTGCCCTAGAATGGTTGGAGGGCAGAAAGGCAGGACAGTGAGAAAGAAAAAGCAGAAGCAGACAGCAGTAGCCCAGGTATTCCTGGAGTACATCAATAAATCAAAGGGGGAGTAGTACATGGAACTGCTGATCACCAGGGCAATGGCGACTCATGCAGAAAATACAATGTCCTCCACCATCTTTAAGAAAGATGTAACTGAATAAACGGAAAGCCCTGGAAGATCTTGGACACAGAATATGATCAAATATGTCAACAGCTGAAAAATTTGATCTTCTGAGACTTCTAAAGTTAGTGGGTGCCCCCTTCTTCTTCTGTCAATGAATAGAGTATGTTTCACATTATCCTTCACCACAACCAGCAGTTTCAGCTTAGGTCTTCTAGTAGGAGAATAATGTGAAGCATCTGAGATTGAAATAGACAGTATACCTGCTTTCTTCCACGAAAAATGTCTCCAGCAGCTGGGTGATATGGTTTGGCTCTTTGTCTCCATCCAAATCTCATGTTGAGCTGTAATCCTTAATGTTGCAGTGTGGGGTGACCTGGTGGGGATTGGTCATGTAGATGGATTTCCCCCTTGCTGTTCTCATAACAATGAGTGAGTCTCATGAGATCTGGTTGTTTAAAATTGCATACCACTTCCCCTTTCACTCTCTCTCCCACTCCTCCACGTGAAGAAGGCGCTTGCTTCCCCTTCACCTTTCTGCCATGATTGTAAGTATTCTGAGACCTCCCCAACCATCTTTTCTGTACACCTATGGAACTGCTGTACAGGAAGATTAAACATCCTTTCTTCACAACTTACTCAGTCTCGTGTAGTTTTTTTATTGCAGTGTCAGAATGGACTAATAGAGAGAATTGGTACCAGATAAGTGGGGCATTGCTATAAAGATCTTTGAAAATGTAGAAGGGAGTTTGGAACTGGGTAATGGGCAGAAGTTGGAGCAGTTTGGAGGGATCAGAAGAAGACAGGAAAATGAGGGAAAGTTTGGAACTTCCTAGAGACTTGTTGAATGGTTGTGATCAAAATGCTGATAGTGATATGGACAGTGAAGTCCCAGCTGAGGAGGTCTTAGATGGAGATGAGGAACATATTGGGAACTGGAGCAAAGGTCACTTTTGCTATACTTTAGCAAAGAGACAGGTGGCATTCTGCCTCTGCTCTAGAGATCTGTGAAACTTTGAACTTTAGGGAGATGATTTAGCATATCTGGTTAAAGAATGTATCTTGGCTAAAATGGGCCAAGGTATAGCTCAGGCCACTGCTTCAGAGGTGCAAGCCCCAAGCCTTGGCAGCTTCCACACTGTGTTGGGCTTGTAGGTGTGCAGAAGGCAATAGTTGAGTTTTGGGGGCCTATGCCTAGATTTCAGAGGATTTATAGAAATGCCTGGATGTCCAGGCAGAAGTCTGTGCAGGGGTGGAGCCCTCATGGTGAACTTCTACTAAGGCAGTGCAGAGGGGAAATGTGGGGTTGGAGCCCCAACACACAGTCTTCACTAGAGCACTGCCTAGTGGAGCTCTGAGAAGAGGGCTACCATCCTTCAGACCCCAGAATGGTAGATTCACTGATAGCTTGTACTTAAAAGGCACTTAACACCAGCCTGTGAAAGTAGCTGCAAGGCCTGTACCCTGCAGAGACACAAAGATGGAGTGTTGGGAGGTCACCCCTTGCATCAGCATTACCTGAATGTGAGATATGGAGTTGAAGGAGATTATTTTGGAGCTTTAAGATTTAATGACTGCCCTGCTGAGTTTTGGACTCACATGGGCCTGTAACCCCTTTGTTTTGGTCAATTTCTCCTTTCTGGAATGGTAGCATTTACCCAATGCCTATATCCCCATTATATCTTGGCAGTAACTAACTTGATTTTGATTTTACAGGCTCATAGGCAGAGGGGAGTTGCCTTGTCTCAGGTAAGACTTTGGACTTGGACTTTTGAGTTAATGCTGGAATTAGTTAAGATTCTGGCAGACAGTTGGGAAGGCATGATTGGTTTTGAAATGTGAGAAGATCATGAGATTTGGGAGGGGCCAGGGGCAGGATGATATGGCTTGGCTCTGTGTCCCCACCCAAATCTCATGTTGAACTGTAATCCTTAATGTTGGGGAAGGGACCTAGTAGGAGGTGATCGGATCATGGGGACAGATTTCCTTGTTGCTATTCCCATGATAGTGAGTGAGTTCTCAGGAGATCTGATTGTTTAAAAGTATGTGTCACTTCCCCTTTTTCTTTCTCTCTCCTACTGCACCATGTGAAGATGGTGCTTGCTTCCCCTTTGCTTTCCTGCTATGATTGCCAAGTTTTCTGAGGCTTCCCCAACCATGCTTCCTGCAAAACCTATAAAACTGTGAATCAATTTAACCTCTTTGCTTCATAAATTACCCAGTCTCAGGTAGTTCTTTATAGCAGTGTAAGAATGAGCTGATACACTGGGACACCAGTTAAAACAGCACTTTGTCCAGTTTTGGTGAATTGAGGTAGGATTTATTGAGCTTCATGGAAAGGAGATTCACTGGATCAAAGGTTCCCTCCAAGAACTGCTAGAATAAGAGCACATAAACCTAAATGAGAGTCAGTTAACTTTTAGTGATGTAAGCACAAAACAGATGAATTCGTCTTTTACCCTTGATTATTGGATGTCAAAGGAAGAAGCCATGTTAAGAGTAAAGAAGCTATGAATCTATAATCCCAATGGGTATGTGGTAATTACACTTCTGCAAAATGTGAGGATATTCTTTAACAACTATGGCTGGTAATTCTCAGGAATTAAGGTACCAGAAAGATTGTTATTGCAGGTATGTTTCAGAATCCCAGCATGCAAATTTAGGAGTGATTGCAAGCAATTTAAACATAAAGATTTCCAGTTAAATAAATTTTGCATACCAGGGCCCAGATATTAAGTATATTTCTGTCCATTTGTAACTGAGAATTTGTGGTAATAAAAAAGACACATCCTTTGCCTTGTATATAATTTCACCTTGCAAATATCTAGATAATTCATAGGGGCATGAAAAGGTGAGGCCGGAACATTAGTGCATATTGAGCTATTGAATTTTCTGAAATACAAGGATAGGGGAAACTTATAACAAAAATTTTTAAAGAGAAGCAGTTGTATAATTCCCCATCCCACCCCTGATGAGATAGATGATCTAAGGAAAGAAGTTGTAAAGTACTTTCTGTTCAGAACTTTCAAATATGAAGACACATCATATTTATTTACTCCCTGACTTCCTTTACTTACTCTTTTTTTATAAAATCTCTCTATGCTGAAGGATTTAGGGTTAGGAAACCCAGAAGGAATATTTTTCAGCCTTATTCAGAAGCTGTTCCTTTTTGATATTTCATTCTAGTGTCTCAAATGCATTTAAAAATATATCAACTTATTTCCTTTTTTATGTCAAATATACATATCAAAATTGGCAATAGCTACTTGTGTTTTTTAATTCTGTTCTTTTAGTTTTAAGGTTCTTTAGGTATTTCTTCCTAAAGTTTAGAGAAAAAACAATGTACTTCTTCTGTGAATGGGAAAAGTATAGTGTCTGTAAGTTCCATACAATAATCCTTGATCAATTGTACAGTTTAAGTCCCTGAAAAGGGACTGACCAAAGTCAGCAAAATTGAAGATCATACAAAACAGAGAATTTGGGGAAAAGTATTTTTAAACATAAACACTTCCAGAAAGTATCCATTTCTAAAACATATCTGTTTCTCCTGGTAAACTTTCTCTACAACCACCTTCTCTGAGTTTATTCAGGAAATAGCCATGTAAGTTGGCTAGTTCCCTAGAAGTTGACCTACTAGGGAAGGGTCAACCACAATTTTATAGTATATAGACAACACTTCTTAGTAAAAATATTCACCTAGACCTTATTAGATTTAAATGGAATGTGTTTTGAAGTTATATCTCCCCTTACTTCATTTGATCAAGACTTCAAAAATGCTTCTGTACCTTCCTGGATTTTTTACTCATCATAACAGGGGTTATGAGTACTCTTCCTAAGCCTAGCATTCCATCAACACATCAGTAGGTGGGTTGAACTATAGATGTTAGCATCTCCAACACCTCTCCCAAAGGGCTGTCAACTAGATTTACACAAAGAGGAAGGATTAACATTGATAAATTAATCAATTTAGTGGTTCCAAAGTAAAAAAATGCATGTCAAAGTGCTATATAGCTTTAAATTGTATAAACACCCGTTAGTCTGCATTATCTCCAACTGTAGTCATCAACAAGGTGATTAATTTGGAATTGCTGTGCTCACATTTTCATGCATTATAAAATGACTGACTCACTTCTCCCTTTCTCCCTACCCCTCCTTATTTCATTATGAAAGTGATAATCTATGCCAAATCTGAGTTTCACTGAATGTCAAGTGTAGATCACTAGGGAAAACTAAGGCAAAAGACCATTTGCCATTTGCCAACACTCATTCATGCACAACCACAAGGATGCATTCTATCTTATGAGGAAGTGGTGTCGGTATTTACATTAACATGGGAACACCTTCTTCACATCATGAGTAAGCCAAAATGGGCATGTTAATGTATTTGAACAGATGTGTCAACGTTATTCTTCAAGAAAGGGTGATGCAGTTATACAATTTTTTTTGCCTAATTTATTTCAGTACATTTTTGAGAGCTATGATGCTGCAACATAACATAGGTGTAAAAATAGGATAGATTTATATAATCCTGACAAATAATGGAATCTTGAGCTTCGAGGCCATAGGCTTGATATTCAGTGACTCTGAAGGCTAAAGATCTGATCTGTCTTCTTCTCTATTGTGTCTCTACCACTTATCAGGGTGCTGCCTAAAACATATTAGATACTCCATAAACATTTCTGATGAATTAATGAGTTAACAAACTCTACTATTCATCTAAGCTATAGCCTTTCTAATTGTTCACGGTGTAGGCGTCATGCATTTGAGCTCTGATTCTGACTTCATACTCCCACTGGCACTGGGCTCCTGCTCTGAACCCTCTCAAGGGGGCCTTACCAACCATCTCCCTTTTAAAGACTTCCTCCTCTGGGGGTTGAACTCTTTCTACCATGTACCACCTCCTAATAGACTAGTTATGTTTGAGATGTTGCAGTTGGCTTTGAATACAATTCATTCTCCACATTTGTCTCTCTTGTGCTTCACCAGCAAAATTTAAATGTATTGAGTATGGAACATATGATCTAGGTCTTGAGGTTTGTGTAGTCCTATTTATTCACCTTTGTGTCTATAGTGAGGATAGTTATTCCCTTTCTTATTTGTCTTTTCTTTAAAACTCTGCTCATGGTGCTCCAGCTTGTGCCAGCACCAGACTTTCCAGAGTTGTAAACAGTAGAAGAAAAGGAAGGGACCATGGGTAGAAATCAGAGAAAAGCATATTTTAGGTCACTATAAGAAAAAACTTTTTAATAGGCTTACCAGATTACCAAAAATGTTCAAATATGAACTGCATGACCATGTGTTAGGGGAAGAGTAAAATAAAGTTTTATGTTCATAAAAAGGTCCATATGTACAATATCTGTGGCCAGCGGCTCATTTCCTTCAATCCCACGTGAAAGGACATGTCAGATGTCCCCCACCTATGAATTTTAAAGGATTTGGCTACATTATGAAGGCCTTACAACCTCAAGGAGATACAAGCTAATGATTTCATTTTTAAGTAGAAAATAGTTAATTTTATGTGATCACCATAGGTTCAGATAAACTGCATCCTATAAAAAGGTATAGATAGTTTTAGAATCAATCATATCCAGTGATGGACTTCAGGTCTAATTCCAACAAGCAGTACAACTGTTGGCAAATTTATTCACCTTCCCACAGATAAAAATTTTATCTATAAATAACTACAAAAATGTATCGTGCTGTACACACACACACATATACACTTAATGTATACATATATATGTTGTATGTATAGTATATATATGATAGACATATATTCATAGTTAATTTTTAATATATGTTAAAATATGTTTTCTTTTCAACATGAATCTGGTAGTAGATGTAGTTGGCCATAATGGCTTAGTTTTTTTGCATTCATATCTTATTTTGCTGGTACCCCATTAAATACCTCCTTATATTGCATCTTTTATTCATCATAGTATGTGGGGAAGAACTATGTAGATTAGAAAAACAAGGTTTAGAGCACTTAAGATATTCTCCTAATATGACTAGTAAGAAGCACAGTTGGTGTGACCTTTGGGCAGTTGCGATATCAGATCTAGATTTTTAGTTTCTAACTGATGCTGTCAAACCAGTGCTACCCTGGAAGGAATCACACCATCATTTTCCTATCATTGATAATACCTGAGAAAATTTAGTCTCAATATGTTGATGCTGTGAGTGACGCTGTTTAGTTTACTTTTACCATTCCACAAGTACCTTGTTGCCTCAAAGTATGCAATCCAAAGAGCTGGAAATTGTTTGATTAAGGACAATTAGAGCTGCTCATAATTGGGTAACACAGATCTAAGCAGGATGAAATGCATTGTTTAAAATGCCAGCAGTGTTTGTGGGTGAGTTGTCCAAAGTGCAATGAGCGTTTGCTATATCTTTCTAGAACAAGGGTGTACACCTTTCTACTGTGTTTGAGCAGTGACTCACTTCTCTAGTGAATTCTTTTACGAGGAAAATAATTATGTGCTTATTTTTACTAGGGGCAAATCTTGATTTCTTTTTTTATTATACTTTAAGTTCTGAGACACATGTGGAGAATGTACAGGTTTGTTACATACTTATACATGTGCCATGGTGGTTTGCTGCACCTATCTATCTGTCATCTATATTAGGTGTTTCTCCTAATGTTATCCCCGCCCTAGTCCCCCACCCCAGTGAGAGGCCTGGTGTGTGATGTTCCCCTCCCCATGTCCATGTGTTCTCATTGTTCAGCTCCCACTTATGAGTGAGATCATGCAGTGTTTGGTTTTCTGTTCCTGTGTTTGCTGAGAATGATGGTTTCCAGTTTCATCCATGTTCCTGCAAAGGACAATAACTCATCCTTTTTATGGCTGCATAGTATTCCAAGGTGTATATGTGCCACATTTTCTTTATCCAGTCTATCATTGATGGGCATTCGGGTTGGTTCCAAGTCTTTGCTGTTGTGAAAAGTGCTGCAATAAACATACATTTGCATGTGTCTTTATAGTAGAATGATTTATAATCTTTTGGGTATATACCCAGTAATGGGATTGCTGGGTCAAATGGTATTTCTGGTTCTCGATCCTTGAGGAATCACCACACTGTCTTCCACAATGGTTGAACTGGTTTACAGTCCCACCAACAGTGTAAAAGCATTCCTTTCTCCTCATCCTCTCCAGCATCTGTTGTTTCCTGACCTTTTAATGATTGCCATTCTAACTGGCATGAGATGGTATCTCATTGTGGGTTTGATTTGCGTTTCTCTAATGACCAGTAATGATGAGCTTTTTTTCATATGTCTGTTGACTACATAAATGTCTTCTTTTAAGAAATGTCTGTTCGTATTCTTCACCTACTTATTGATGGGGCTTTTTTTTCTTGTAAATTTAAGTTCCTTGTAGATTATGGATATTAGCCCTTTGTCAGATGGGTAGATTGCAAAAATTTTCTCTCATTCTGTAGGTTGCCTATCCACTCTAATGATAGTTTCTTTTGCTGTGCAGAAGCTCTTTAGTTTAATTAGAACCCATTGGTTAATTCTGGCTTTTGTTGCCATTACTTTTGGTGTTTTAGTCATGAAGTCTTTGCCCATGCCTATGTCTTGAATGGTATCACCTAGGTTTTCTCGTAGAGTTTTTATGGTGTTAGGTTTACATTAAAGTCTTTAATCCATTTTGAGTTAATTTTTGTATAAGGTGTATGGAAGGGGCCCAATTTTATTTTTCTGCATATGGCTAACCAGTTTTCCCAACACCATGTTTAAAATAGGGAATCCTTTCCCCATTGCTTGTTTCTGTCAGGTTTGTCAAAGATCAGATGGTTGTAGATGTGTAGCATTATTTCTGAGGCCTTTGTTCTGTTCCATTAGTCTATATATTTGTTTTGGTACAAATACCATACTGTTTTGGTTACTGGAGGTTTGTAGAATAGTTTGAATTCAGGTAGCGTGATGCCTCCAGTTTTTTCCTTTTTACTTAGGATTTTCTTGGTTATACGGGCTATTTTTTGGTTCCATATGAACTTTAAAGTAGTTTTTTCCAATTCTGTGAAGAAAGTCAGTGGTAGCTTGATGGGAATAGCATTGAATCTATAAATTACTTTGGGCAGTATGGCCACTTTCACGATATTGATTCTTCCTATCCATTTGTTTGTGTCCTCTCTGATTTCCTTGAGCAGTGGTTTGTAGTTCTGCTTGAAGAAGTCCTTCACATCCCTTGTAAGTTGGATTCCTAGGTATTTTATTCTCTTTGTAGCAATTGTGAATGGAAGTTCACTCATGAGTTGGCTCTCTGTCTATTATTGGTGTATTGCAATGCTTGTGATTTTTGCACGTTGATTTTGTATCCTGAGACTTTGCTGAAGTTGCTTATCAGCTTAAGGAGATTTTGGGCTGAGACCATCGGGTTTTTTAAATGTACAATTACGTCATTGCAAACAGAGACAATTTGACATCCTCTCTACCTATTTGAATGCCTTTTATTTCTTTTATTTTGCTTGATTGCTCTGGCCCAAACTTCCAATACTATGTTGAATAGTAGTGGTGAGAAAGGGCATCCTTTTCTTGTGCCCATTTTCAAAGGGAATGGTTCCAGCTTTTGCCTATTCAGTATGATATTGGCTGTGAGTTTGTCATAAACGGCTTTATTATTTTGAGAAACATTCCGTCAATAAATAGTTTATTGAGAGTTTTTAGCATAAAGGGTGTTGAATTTTATCAAAGGCCTTTTCTGCATCTGTTGAGATAATCATGTGGTTTTTGTTATTGTTCTGTTTATGTGATGGATTGTGTTTATTGATTTGTGTATGTTGAACTAGCCTTGCATCCCAGGGATGACGCCGACTTGATCATGGTGGATAAGGTTTCCAATGTGCTGCTGAATTTGGTTTGCCAATATTGTATTGAGGATTTTCACATCAATGTTCATTAAGGATATTGGCCTGAAATTTTTGTTATTGTTGTTTCTCTGCCAGGTTTTGGTATCAGGATGATGCTGGCTTCATAAAATGAGTTAGGAAGGGGTCCCTCTTTTTCTATTGTTTGGAATAGTTTCTGAAGGAATGGCACCAGCTCCTCTTTGTACCTCTGGTAGAATTTGGCTATGAATCTGTCTAGTCTTGGGATTTTTTTGGTTGGTAGGCTATTAATTACTGCCTCAATTTCAGAACTTGTTATTGGATATAATAGACATTTACAGAACTCTCCACCCCAAATCAACAGAATATACATTCTTCTCAGCACCACATTGCACTTACTCTAAAATTGACCACATAATTGGAAGTAAAACACTCCTCAGCAAATGCAAAATAATGGAAGTCATAACAAACAGTCTCTCAGACCACAGTGCAATCAAGTTAGAACTCAGGATTAAGAAAGTCACTCAAAACCGCACAACTACATGGAAACTGAACAACCTGCTCCTGAATAACTGACTACTGGGTGACTAACAAAACTGAGGCAGAAATAAATAAGTTCTTTGAAACCAACGAGAACAAAGGCACAACGTACCAAAATCTCTGGGACACAGCTAAAGCAGTGTTGAGAGGCAAATTTATAGAACTAAATGCCAACAGGAGAAAGCAGGAAAGATCTAAAATCGACATCCTAACATCACAATTAAAATAACTAGAGAAGCAAGAGCAAGCAAATTCAAAAGCTAGCAGAAGACAAGAAATAACTAACATCAGAGCAGAACTGAAGGAGATAGAGACATGAAAAACTCATCAAAAAGTCCAGGAATCCAGGAGATGGTATTTTGAAAAGATTAACAGAATTGATTTTTATATATCTGTTTTGGTTGCCCTATATCTATAGTTATCTGCAGAATTGTACTGTGGCTGCCGTAAGTCACCTCCTCAATACTAATGCCTATGTGGACATTTGTGAATTGAAAAACAAAACAGTGAACACTAAATGTGTAAGGCAAGTTGCTGTATCCAGCATCTCTGTTAATTAATCCTCATCATTAACTTTGGAATGTAGTACAGATAAGTTGTTTGAGCCCTACTATAACAAGACCATTGTGGATGAATTTCCATTCAATACATGAGCAATGCACAGAAATTGGAGAAGACATTGCATTGGCCGTTTCAATCAGCAGGTTAACGGCATTAATTTCTTTTATATGTGAGCTGATTTTGGTAAATTGCTTAGCTTCCTTGGACCTCAGTGTTATCATTGGGAAGTGGCAGTAAAAGTGACTGCTTTTCGTCCTTCACAGAGTTTATCAGAATCAAATGAAAAATGATATGTGAAGGCATTTTTTAAAGCACAAAGTGCTTCACAAATTTGAGTTTTCATAATAATTTTAATTAAGTTTGTGGTGTCTTCAAAATTTCTTTCAGGCAAGGTTGCAGGATATACCTTATTTGTTGAAGTTCTGGTATCTTCTCTTAGAAGCATCACAGAAAAGATGAGTCATTGAAAGAACTATTATAACATTCACAGTAAATAATAATAGCACTTACAGTACACACAATAAATACTCACACTTTGGGAGCTTAGAACAAATCAGAACATGGATCCTTAACATGAAGGTGCCCATAGGCAACATTTGCTGCATGTCTCTCCTTCCTCTCTTCTTATATATGAGATTTTTTTCCCACAGGTGTTTCTAGATTTTCATTCCTCATAATCTTGGATGGCTTCCTATCCAAGGAAACTGGCTTTGATTTGATGTCCTGCTTTGTAATTTGCATTAAACTTTCTGCCTTTAAATGTCATGTGCTATCATCTCAAAAGAGTTAAACTAGTAACCTGATAAATATCAAACATATAACAAATTCCTATTAAGCTGAATTGAATAAGGTATTAATGGGATATCTTGAGTTTGATGTCATCATATCCTAATGACATTCTATTTGTTTAGAACCTTCTGAACCTTCCTCCAGAAGACATGAAATGATGACAATTTTAGCTAGAAGACTTTTGACCTCTAATCTTTAATTTTAATTTTTAACCCATATGACTTAAAATTTGAGTTAAAAATTAATTAGTTGCCAACATTTTAAAATATGAACATATGTTACAAACTCCCAGCTTTCTGACTTCTCTTGAAATGTAGCAAGATTGCGTCCTTCCTAGCACTAGTAGCAGCCACTGAGGAGCAGCTGGCTCCTTTGGAAGGGCAAGCTGTGCTCAGTGCACTAGGGTCCCCACCTGTTCCACTTCATTTATATATGTCATCTGTCTGGCCCCTGTAGGATCTGAGTTTATGGCCCTTGTTGAACCCACAGAAATAACCTAATTAAATCCTATCTCATAACCAGTTAGTCATGGGTGAAATCATGAACAGATGGTTTAAGGTGAACATATGTTGTTGATCTGTTTCTCTTATTTCATTAACCATTTTGCCAGCATTTGAAACAGTCTAATCATATGTCACAAACCAGAACTGGAGTAGCAGTTTATAGGGTGATGATCTGCAGCATCTTTGAACTGTTTATTTTTAAATTCCTAGTGAAAGCTGCTTTGAGGTTTGATCTACAGTTCAAGGTAGAATTTTACCAGCTCAGTAAATGTGAGTTCTAGGCATGTTCCAAATTCTGTACCTCACACGTTTCTGTGATTTCAGAATATTAGAAGGGACATCTCCAGTAGGATTTTTAGCACATATATTTATGAAGAGTAAAAGGCCTCCCATGAAATGTCACCACGAGTGATATGTTAGAGGCAAGGACGATGGGGCCTGGAAATGATGTTGGTAGCACTTTGAAGCTTCCAGAATTTTCTTAAGGCTTCACAAACTCCTTCCCTCACTCCCCATGCCTAAGGTTAATAAAATTGAGGCAGGTAAACCTAAGATAAATAAAAATGAAGTTAAGTTAATAGCAGTGGGTAATTTAGCAAGAGAACTATAACTAATATTGTTTGTGAACAATTTCCCATTTTTTTCTTTTGATTTCAAGAGTTCCATTTTTCTTAAATCAGAGTGTGACTATATAGGGGCCTGAGATTAAGGTGTGGGCCTACAGAAAGGGGTCCAAAGCACCTACTTGTTATATGTTAGTGAAATTGGTAGATCAGAAGCACAAAAACAGTATTCATCATTCCACATAGTCTGAAACAAGACACAAAGCTAGAAGTCCCCCATATAAAAGTTTGGGGTTAAAGCATTTCTCTATCTGTGCCAACAAGGAAAACTTCCAAGTATGGCCATAGCCATAGGGTGTGACTGGTAAAAGATCTGGGCATCTTGGATTCAAAGATCTTATTATTGCTCACAGAAAGCCCTTCTACATGTCAGGCTTTGGGCCAGGGCAGGTTAGCCTAATCATCAACAACCTTCCTAATCATCACCAATAAACTGGGCAGTTATCCACTGGGATAGACACAGAGTGCTCTAGGGAGAAATGGTAGAGCAAATACCAAGAGAACAACTCATTTGACATCTAGACAACCATCCATCTTGTGCACAATTAGTAATTAAAATTCTCTCTCAAGACCCATGTAACCTGGTGAGCTACTGGGTCAATAACATACCATGTGTGAAAATATGAAAATCATCACAAAAGAGCATGATGATGGAGGCTCCATACCTTAGTTTAGCATTTCCTAGCTGTGTTGACTCAGATCAAATGTAGTATAATTAGGAAAAAAAAGGATGGATAATAGTAACTGTAATGATGGTCACAGGAAAAGAGCAAATACGTAGGATGAGGGAAGTTACTTTTTCTTCTTGATAAACTCACAGACAAAGTACATGGTAAGATGGCACTCTGTGTCATTCCATCGGCCAGAGCTCAGCATCTCCACACAGTCCTCATGACCATAGGGGTCGCTGGGTTCCCCCTCATTCCAGTTGCTATAGTTCTGCAGTGGAGTGTTGTCTGTGAACACGTACTGTCCCTCCCTTTCAAGGTCATTCACGCCAATGAACACCCGAAAGAAGCCACTCTTGGCAACATAGTCAGCTATGAGTGTGTTGGCAGCTTCATCCTTGGGCATGGCTAGCATTCCACCCCGAATCCTGCAGTGGGTTAGGGATTCCCTGTAGTTCTTCTCTTCCTGCACGATGTAGTAGAATTTCTCTTCAGTTTCCCTAATCCCTGCTATCACTGCAGGGAGAGAAAAAAAGGAGTATCATTATGTATCACAAAAAGATAAAAGGTAATAGAATTATATGATATTGCCAGATTTACATTTATTTATTCAATATTCAAGAATTATTTTTCAAAGTCCTATTATGAGGTAGTCACAGATTTAATCACCCCCACCTCTAGTTATCAAATAGAGAACAAATATCTACCGTTTGTTCTCCCTTCCTTTTCTCTTCAACTTCTCACACACCTGGCCAGCACAAAGTTGACAAAGACGTGTTACGTGAACTTTCAGCCAGCCCATCTCATACTATGTTTCCCAACATTGTTGATGCTTTAGCTCTACTTGTGACCACACAAGCAGACCCTTCTCTCTTGTACTTCCATGCCTTTTATGCCTAGAAATTCTTTTCTACCTGGCAAACTTCTACTTATCCTTTAGATCTCAGTGGAAATGTATCCTCCTATAGGAAGTCTTTCCAATGCCCTTGTGTAGACATGGCAGTCACTCTTCTCTGTGTTTCTATTGCCCCTTTCACTTCCTCCTTCTAGCACTCAACGCATTTTAGTCTCATTGTTTGTCTGCATTTCTCTCCTACTTACCTGTGAATGTCTTAAGGACAATGACCATGTATTTGACACTCTTTAGCTTCAGTGCCTGGAATACTTATAGGAATGGTAAATGCTTATTGAAATGATGTAGGAATAATACAGATATTTGTCCACATTGGACCAAATTCCTGCGCTGTGAACATGTACATGAATTGGGTTTGTCCATATTTCATCCCAGGTACAAGAGGAAGACTGAGCTACTGAGTTAGCTTCAGGACAGAACTGGAGACTGAGAATCACCCTTCACTCATAATATGGCATGTATGTTTTGGGTGTCAGGGGCCTCTATATATGCATTTTAGGATCCATAACTTTAATTCACAAAGAAATCTATGACCACTAAAATGTTCAGAACTATTGCTCTATGTTCTCCCTGTATGGTCTGGCTTATTCACGACAGTTTAAGTCATATCAGAGACAGAATCTGCAGTACAGATTATAACTAGAGTTATAATTAGTGTGGTTAGTTAATATCAAGTATTTCCTTTGCCTCTAGTGTTACAAGATGAGGATGAACATGAGACAGCATCTATGTGATTCCAACAATGTACAACAAATATAGCTGAGTTACAATAAATGAAAGTATATGAAAAAGAAACTAATTTTAACTGTAATTATAATAGTTACCTTATTAATACCATTTCAGAAGAAAATACATAAGCCCTTTCCACTTCAAGGGCTTTTCTGATAACTACTATTAAAAAAATGGACAAGGGATAACAAAAATGACCAATATTGGAAGTTGCAAAACAGATAAACACATAATGTTTGTATTGTGGATAGAGGAGTCAGAGAAGCTTGTAATACATTCCTACTCTACTGCTCATTAGGTCTGTATCATGGGCAAGGTACTTCCTCTAAGCTTTAGTTCGATCATAGTATCTACATACTACATAAACAACTATGAGAACTCAGTGAGATAATGCTAGTAGTTGTTCACTATTCCATGCACTCAAGAAAGCAGCTATTGTTGTTATTACCTCTCTTTTCTGAGATGCTAGTTCTGACTCTTACTGTCTCTTTTTATTCTTACAGCATAGCTTGCCACACTCTGCTCTTTTCTCCATTCCCCTCACCTAAGAAAGTCTTTCTCTTCCCATAGGCAATGCACATACATATAAATATATGTAGTGGACTTGAGGTGTCCTGGGGGAGTCTTAGTGGATAATTAGCAATTTGGAAGACCCTTAAGCTGGTGACACTATCTCAATAGCCCTTTGTCCAACTCAAGATATTTCCACCTAAGAGTATTGGAATTGTAGTGTTGATAGAGATTTATCAATAGATACATAACACAAAAGAGAATATGTTCACCATTCTTCACAAATTTCATAGATGTCTTGAGCCGAGCAATACTAATATCCAGTTGTCCAACAAATTTCCGGTATCTTCCACAATCACAGACGGTACCTTTTAAATGACAAAAACTGTGAATTCATGTTGAAGTACATGCAGACCAGTGGAAAGGAACATTTGCTCTCTTTCCAATATTCACTATCGTTTTCTAGTCTGGTTCTACATATCTGTGAATGGCTATACTTTAAACCTTTTATTTAAAATAAGGTTTCCAATTTACATTATTGATAGAATTTCAGAATATATCTTTGTAAATATTTTGAATGAACTATAAGACAATTCTAAACTAGATTATTAAAAAGAAGAATACATACAACAAACCACTGCATACACATTTTGGACCATTTGGCATTTTCTTTGTTGAACACAGAATGAGTCTGCCCAATCTCAGAATAAAATTTTTATAACTTTCTTGAAACGTATTTCCTGCCAGTGTTCTCTTGTGTTATTGCATTATTCACTAGATGACAGTTTTTCCAAGACAGAAGAAACTTTTCATGATTAAATCAAATGTTAATTCTAATTATCCATTTAAAATACAGCTTGCATGTTTCAAGGACAAAGTTTAAATCATATAAATAGATTCGACTTAAGTTTGTAAAAGCCAGTTGCCCAGTTTGTGGATTAACTATGATTTTAGTGTGTCTTTCATTCTTCTTTGCTCACCTACCTTTTCAACAACCAGCAAATATTGCTGTGACAGAGAGGGAATTACAAGGAAACTCATGTAAAATTCAAATGATTCCCTTTTTCTATTTAATGGCTGTTGTACATAAACATTTCAATTTTTTTTCCTTTGGTAGCTTGAAAATTAAAAATAATTTTATTAGCCAAAGGAATAAATATGGCCTTATTTATCCATATTCATATGAAATATGAAGAACGTCAAACAGTTCTTAGAATTGTCTTCACCATAGCCCTGTGAATAGAAAACAATTGAAATTACCAATCTTTCTTTCCCTGTGTAAAGCACTGGGAATAAAGCTCCAGGAGAATAACCCTAGATAATCTCCCGGTCATGGAAAGCATGTACTGTAACCAGGGGCCTGTCTGTCTCAGGTCAGGCTGCTGCTGCACTCTGATGGCCAGTATTTGGTTGAGATGCTAGTGAAAGGCAAGGCATGGCATGCTGAGGCAGGGCCTAGTGCCAGCTTTTCCTCTTGGCCCAGAAGAATTAGGCTGCTTCCTGATGGACTGGGCTTTCTTCTCATAGTAAGCATGGCAGGGATGAAACGTGCCATCATCCCCATCCCCAGGGCTTGGAAAGTCCCCAGCAGGGAGACAGGAAAGTCCCCTTCTTCCCTTTCTTCTAGCCTGAGGAAAATAAGGTTAAGCATACTAAAAGAACTCTTGCTTTTCATTTAAAATATATTTATTTTTGAGATGAATAAATTTGGAATGGTGCTAGAAATCAAAGAGAACATTGAACATATCATACCTGCTTTGCCTTTTTCTCCAGGTATTCCAAGCAAACCTTTTTCCCCTTTGTCACCTGAATAAAAACAATAGCAACCAAAATAAAATAAAATTAAAGTAAAAGAAGAAAGGAAATAAGGAAGGAAGGAAGGAAGGAAGGAAGGAAGGAAGGAAACAAGGAAGGAAGGCAGGAAACAAGGAAGGAAGGAAGGAAACAAAGGAAGGAAGGAAGAAAAGGAAGGAGTACAGAAGGAAGGAAGGAGGGAGGGAGGGAGGGAGGTAAGGAGGGAGAAAGGAGTGAATTCACATCTAGAGTCAAAGCAGTTTTAAATTTTATTTGCAATATCTACAACTAATATCTCTAATATCTCTTGTTTTTTATAAATAATGTGATTTTCAATTGGCTACACAGGCACAACTAATTAAATGAGTCATAATTTATTTAGATTGAATATAGAATTCCAGCAGGGTTTGTGAGAAGCATTTGAATTTGTGTAACCTATCCTACTAATACTTTTTTAATAACGTGGCCCTCTGAACAAGGCTAATACAATTCTCAGCATGTTTTCAATTTTAAAAATACCATTGTTTTGTGAATCTCGATCAATTTGTTAGCACACTGCAGTGTCTTTGTACTTATTATGCCCCAAGTTATTCCAAGGGGCTTTGCCCTTGGATTTCCAAAACAAAACAAAACAGAACAAAAAACACATGTATTGTGCTTTTTCAATTTAATTAGACAAATATTTACTATTTACTTACTCTATGAAAAACAAAAGACTGGGTACTTTGAAAGGATATACAGAGACATGACTTCAACCTATGACTTGAAGGAGTTTACAATCTTTAGAAGTGAAGTGTGTATGCAAATACTAATAATGCAAAGTCATGTCAAATATATTATACTGAAATAGCAACCTTGGTACTTTCCCTTTCTGTACTTCTTTATATGTAACCATTTTCTCACTCGCAGGTATCCACAAAATAATTCTCAGAGAAGCAGGATTTTTAAAGCAGAGAGAAAGAATAAAACACGTTAATTTTTTTTCAACTTCAAAATAAGCTCTTGAGGCCCACATCAGACGCAATAATTGAAAGCAAAAGCTTTTGATTTTCAGGAAGAAATGTTTGGCTGAGGTTCTTGAGAATCAAAAGGGAAGACCCTGACAGAAGTAAAATAGAGTTTATGCTTCAATAGTGATCTGGAAAAAAAGAATAAGAAAGAACTCACGAGGGATGAATACAGGATGAAGGTCACCTAGGCTAGGTGTATGGGGCTTACCCTCACAGGAATGTGGTGTGGTCAAAGAATTGGTTATATGGCCCAAGGGGACAATGCAAAAGGGAATGCAGTTGGTATTAAGGTTCTGCCAAGCCTCATCCTTCACCAGAAACAGAGAAAAAGTGAAAGCCACTCTAAAATCCATAGGGTGCCCCATGTTGTGTGTACTGAGGACACCCATTGGCTTTTCTCATCATTGTCTGATGTGTACTTTTCCTTACATAGTTACTCTTATCATTCAGAAGAAGGCATGCCTGCTGGGGCCCCAAGGATTTGCTGAGCCTTTCTAAACTGAGCCATGTGGACACTTTTCTTTAGAGTTGATGCCAGTCATTCGTGTGCTCCCCAAACAGAAGGTGGGGGTCTTTGAAGGCCAGAATACAATTTACACATGCAGGAGGAAGGCTTGGAACTTGTACTTGGAAGAAACGAGAATATGGTGAAATCTATACCAATGGAACATGATACATGTTGTGAGAAAGACATTGAACAGAGAGATAATATACTCTGAGAGGAAGGCAGAAGAGACAGTGCTTCTAGTGGAAGGGTAAAGGAAAGCTTAGCATTTGAGCTTTGCTATGAAAAGCTTCAGCAACTGAATGAAAGTGGGCACAAGGTCAGGTTCAAGATACAGCAGAGGATATAGTTGGGCATGAACATATGTCAAACACCCTACTCAGTAATATCAATCTGCTCACACCTTAGTTATATCCTGCAAATTCCTTATTTCTCTTATATGTAAGTTGGAAAAAGTAAGAATAGATTTTGAGATATTAATGGAAGAAAGGGAATATACATTTTACTAAGTACCCATCAATCATCAAGTACTATTCTGGATACCTTATACATATTATCACATTAAATCCTATGAACTAAGTGTTATCATTGTCTCCATTCTACAACTTGAAGAAATTGAGGATCAGAGAGGCAAAATAACTTGCTTAAGGACATCTAGCCATTAAATGGCAGTGCTCGTATTCCTGCCCAACCATTTCTGACTCCCCTTTCATGGTGCTTCCAAATGAGTTAACCAGTGGTTTAATGAAAAAAAGCAAGGTGTTTGAAAAATGTTATCAAAATTTGCAAAGAATAACAGTCCTCATCACCATCAAAGACATTATGCACTTAAAAGATTGTATGACTATGGGTTTAATGTTTTGATTTTTTAAAACATTATTTTTTCTTCGCATGTGAATACCTTTTAATTCAACATAGATGGAACGTTGATTCCAGTTATGCTATGATCCTAGTTCTGGGCTAAGCTTTATAATGGACATAAAAGAAGCATAAATCGAGTGCCTTGGGCAAATGATGGGCTTTTAAGGAAAGCAAAACACACATAAGAGAACAAAGAGATGAGACACTATCATGTACTAACAGAGTGAAGTAAATGAAAAGCCTGGCAGGAATTCAGAAAAAGAAAAGATGGTGTGGATCAGAGTGGAGAAGACTTCACTAAAGCAGTAGCCTTTAGCTAGAACTTAATAATATAGAAAACAGTTTCTTGAATTGGTATGTGACCGCTTTTTCTGAGAAGATGTAAACTCTGTGACTGCTTTTCAGTATTTTGACATGAATTATTTTCATTTCATGACAAATGGGAACACCAAAGCAGTGTGGTGCAATGAAAGATCACGAAAGCTCCCCAAAATCAGGGTTTGAATCCTGGCTTTGCCACTTACCGGCTACACATGGACGGGTTACTTAATTTCTCTAAGCCTCCTTTTCTTTATTTTAAAAGCAGAAATAATTAGCACTTAAAATTATGAGATCATTAAGGAGAATAAATTAGATATAGTAATGTTTTCTTATAATGGGATCAGCACTGGGCTTGACTTACAGAGAATGCTCAACCAATGTTAACTTCTGTTTCCTGAATCTGAGTTATGGTAAAGGAATGCATGCCAAGTACTTAGCCAGCTTTTGGAAGATTTGAGCTTAGAATATCTACTTCCCCAAAACAAATTATGATTTAAAGTCATCCACAAAAACTGATTTTGGTCCATGAGTGGGACCATGTCTGTAATAACTGTCCGAAAGTTGAAGAATTAGAGGTCACATTCAAACAAACAAACAAACAAATCATAATGCTTTCAGCGTAAATGGATTATTGACCTTAAATAAAAGCATTTATTTTGCGATGAGATGGAATTTACCTATACTAAATCACTATTATTTCTTATTCCTAAAATGAAATATTGACATCTAGAAAGCTACCGTATCCATGCAAGTGACAACGTTAAGGTCAGCCTAGAAAGTTGAGATTAATCTGAGTCAGTAAAAAATTTAGAAAGGCAATCATAAAAATGAGGACAATAAATTTCAAAGTACAGATTAAAAATGAAATTAATCCAAGCGAGCTGGATCATTGTATCTCCATTTTAAAAAATTCCAGGACATGCTCACAAATTTGGTGGCATATCTCTAGAGGAGAAGAAAATCTTAGTAGCTAATGGTGGAAATCGATATTAAAGAAAAGTGGTACTTATAGGAATACGGAGTAGTAAAGAGAGACAAACTGTAAAAAGTAATAAGTTTTATTAGGCAGTTTTTCATGCTTAATGCAACAAACATCGAGAAAGTGTCTATAATATATAATAGGCATTAAGATAAAGTGGTTAAATACTAGGGTCCTGACAGAGCTTATTTTATTTAAACAAACAAACCCAGTGAACTTTTCATTCATATGTTCTCCCAAGAAGTTCAGAGTCTATGAGGGGAAACAGAGAAGCTAATCAGATACGACAGTGAGTACAGTGACAAAGGTATGTATTAGGTGCTATATACCCGAGACTTACCGGAGGAATTAGCATGAAGTAAATAAGGTTAGTTAACCCTATCATTTCTAGACTGTTACTTTTTCAACATTTCTGGACGTTCATCCACTTTGGGGCTCAGCTAGTCATACTAAAAACTCTTGAGCCTTTCTTGTCTTCGTCATCTACTATGTTCCCAAGTTACGCAGTCTTATTGTATTCAAGGGTTAAGACTGTGCTTAAGATCATTAGCTTTAACTCTTCTAGATGGAATCCCATCAAGACTTACACATCTAAATCCAGGGAAGTGCAAAATCTAGAATGACCATAAAAAAGAAGTTCTTCAATTCTGGACTTATTCATGGCAGCGACTTACCCTCTCCCTCCACTTCTGCTATCTCCACAGAGCAATACAAGACATAGATGAGATCTTAATCACATTTAGCATAGCTGCATCTCAAAAATTTTGAAGTCCAACATCCCACTTTCCGGCTATACCTTTCTGTCTCTTTAACCACTGGTTTAAGGAAGTTGATACAGATAGGGACAGATCCATGATGCATTTTATCTGAAGCTTATACAATTTGAAGGGACTTCTTTGAAAAAAGATACAAAATTAAAAATGGAAAAGTGGTTGTAAAAATGAATATCTATCATAAGAAATAAAAACAAATCACTAAATTTTAAAAGTAGACCAATGGCACATTACAAAATTCACTAAACATCATAATATTTTAATCAATAAATGAATTATTGTGCCTTGAAAATGCTTTTATTCATAATTATTAGCTATGTATGTTTGGCTGCATTCATATTGCTACTTTATCTGTCCACAAATTTCTAATATCATTTTTAAGAGATGATAGAGGGATAATGTAGTCAGATAATAATCTTTCCCTTAGCACAGTTAACCAAAAATTATTTTATTAAACTTCGCTTACTGAAAAAAAACACAAAGAAAATTTGCCAACACAAAGATTCAGCTTGATGACTTTGTACAGAATAAAATACCCATGTAACCAATACCAAGATCCTCAAGCAGCCGCTTTTGTGTCATCTGCAGATTATTATAGCCCTCCTTTCTAAAGATCACCATACTGACTTAGAACTGTGTTACAAGTTTTCAAGCCATAAATTTTTCATGTTGTTGAAATTTCTATAAATAGAACCATTTGGCATATAGGTTTTTTTTTCTGTATAGAATATTTTCCCCAATACTGTGTCCATATCTTCATTCATTTTTTTGCATATTGAAATAGTATATTTATTTCTATGGTATGGTGAAGCAAAATATGAGAGTTTCAGTTGTTCCACATCCTTGTCAACACTAGATATTGTCAGTCATTTTTATTTTAGCCATTTTGGTTAGTATGCGGTACTATCATAGTTTAGTCAAATTTCCATCACCCTGATGAGGTTGACACTTTTTAATATATTTATTGATCATCTGAATATGTTCTTTTGTTAAGTGACTATTCTTTTGACCTTTTTTATTCTTTTGGGTTGTCAGTTATTTTTCTTACTGATTTGTATAATCTCTTTGTATGTTTTACATATAAGCCCTTTATTGAATACAAAGGTAGCACATAGCCAACTTTGTGGTTTCCTTTTTTGTTCTCTGAGAAGTATCTTTTAATGAATATAAGCTCTTTATTTTGTTTTTGAGATGGAGTCTCACTCTGTTGCCCAGGCTGGAGTGCAGCAGCGTGATCTTTGCTCACTGCAATCTCCACCTCCCTGGTTCAAGTGATTCTCCCACCTCAGGCTCCCAAGTAGCTGGAATTACAGGCATACGCCACCATAGCCAGCTAATTTTTGCATTTTTAGTAGAGATGGGGTTTCGCCATGCTGGCTAGGCTGGTCTCGAATTCCCGATCTCAGGTGACCTGACTGCCTTGGCCTCCCAAAGTGCTGGGAGTACAGGCATGAGCCACTGCATCTGGCCAGAAGTTCTTTATTTTGATAGGCTTCAATTTGTTAGTTTTTCTTACATGGTCTTTGTCATATTCTGTTTAAAAATGTGTTGGCTACCATAGGATCAAAAATATAGACCTCTACATTAACTTCCAGAGGCATTATTGCTTTACCTTTCAAATTTAGGTCTCTCAGATTTGGGTTTACCACCAAATTTAGATCTATAAACCATTGATTTTAGGTACAGTGTTAAGTATGGGATCGAGATTATTATTTTTATACATGAATAACCAATAACTCAGTACTATATATTGATTAGCTTGTGACTTCCATTACAAAATAGTGTCAGCTTTGCATAAATCAAGTTTGGTAGTCTGTTTCTGGACTCTTCCTATTAATTCATTTGTCTGTCTCTTCATGAAATTTCACTATTCTAATGGTTTAGTTTCCTAATCAATGTATAAACTCAAACTCAGTAATTTAAGTCTTCTACCTTTGTTTTTATTTTTCATTTTTTCAAGATTGTCTTGGGTATTCTTGGTCATTTTCATTTACACATACATTCTGAATTGGCTTATCAATTCTAAAAGAACACTTCTGGGATTTTTTATTTTTATTTTTATTTTTATTTTTGAGATAGAGTCTCACTCTATTGCCCAGGCTGGAGTGCAGTGCGGGGATCTCGGCTCACTGCAACCTCTGCCTCCCAGGTTCAAGCCATTCTCCCACCTCAGCCTTCCAAGTAGCTGGGATTACAGGCATGCACCACCACACCAGGCTAAGTTTTGTATTTTTAGTAGAGACAGGGTTTTACCATGTTGGCCAGGCTGGTCTCAAACTCCTGACCTCAGGTGATCCATCCGCCTCGGCCCCCAAAAGTGATAGGATTAAAAGCATGAGCCACCACGCCTGACCCACTTCTGGGATTTTGATTGAGGTAGCATTGAGTCAATGGATCAATTTGGGAGAGAATTGGCATATCAACAATATTGAGTCTCTGAACCCATTAACATAGTTTTACCTTCATTACCTTAGATATTTTTTAATTTCTTTCATTGTCATTATGTGGAGTTTATTATGGAGGGCTTGTAACTTTTGTTGGATTCATTTTTACATATTTACTTATTTTGACACTATTATAAATGTCTCTTTTTAAACTGTTTCTATGTAGAAACAAAATTGATTTTTATATGTCAAGCCATCTAAAAAACGCATCAATACAAATAGATTATCTGTAGATGCTTTTGTACTTTCTACGTATACAATCATGTTCTCCACAAATAATAATGCTCAAATTCCTTTATTTTCAATTATGATTTTTATTTTTCTTCCATTTTTGCTGTGGTTAGAACCTCACACATAATGTTGATTAGAATTGCTGATAGAGGGCTATGCTAATTTAATTCCCAGTCTCAGGAGATAAGTGTTCAGTATTTTATTATGGAGTATCATTTTTAAGTAGATTTTTGTTGTTGTTGGTATTCCTTTACAAATTATGTTTCCTTCTATTTCTAATTTGCTAATAGTTTTTAAAAACATGAATAGGTATAGGTTTAATTAAGTGTTTTCTGAAGTAGTATTTCTGGAGTTCTAACTGGGAATATGGGGGCATTTCCTGGGCCACTCCTCTTTGACAGGCCTTGAATATGAATCCGGTTTCAGTAACTTTCTGCTTAAGCCTTTTAGCCACTTAGGGCTGCCCCACTTACGAACTGGTGAATGACTTGGAAGGAAGGTAGTACAGAATGCATGACTTGCCTTAGTATGATTCCCTTCTCCTCCAGATCATGGCCCCTAAAGTTCTATTCATTTTGGTTGCATTGTCATACCTTCAAATATATATTTAAATATTTTTCTGGACCCAGCTAGTCATACTTAGCAGAAAGATTAATGTAAGGCAGGCAAATCTGTCATGGCCTATAGCAGAAGTCTGAATTTTGTCTTTATTAGTAGTAGTGTCAGATTTTTCTTTCACCATTACAACTTGTTATTGGTAATATATGTCAATTAATAATATTGTCAATTTTGAGAATATACTCTATAGTTTTCATATATAAGCTGTTAGATTTGGAAACTTTTTTTTCCACAGACTAGCTCTGGCCCTGTATATTTCAACCATTGCTTCTTTTCCACAACCTGCACGTTTTGTGGGCTGCATGCTCCAGGACACATTGATATGATGATCTGACCTCTGGCTCAGCACTTTGCATCCTGGCTTTGGATAGAGCTGCATAGTAAGTGGTAGGAGTATTCTTGGAATCTATTTCTACATTGGAATTGCTAGCAATAAGTATAAATGGAAGTCACATCAAACTATGTAAAGATATCTCATTAACTCCAAACTAAACATTTCTCCCTCAAGCTCCTCTTAGCTAGCTCTGAAGATTCTTGTATCCACTCCAAAACTGCCCAGTACAAGAAGGATGATGAGGGAAGCTGGAGCAGAAGGAGAGAGCAGTCTTAACCTGTGCTTTTTCAATGGGGCAATATCACTTAAAGATGCACAAGTTAGTTTTTAGGAAATGGAATTGTACTCTTTTAAAAATATATAAAGCACAAACATACACAGAATACCTAAATAAATATATCATCCATGGGTGGTATTAAAAATTCATGGGGAAGGGCAATTAGAAAAGAAATATGTCTTAAAACCTTGTTAGGGGAGTAGTAACTTTAAAAAATGTTAAGGAGCACTATTTTAATCATTTGAGGTGAATCTGTCTTCCTTCACAAATTTTATCGAGGTATATGACCGTGTGAACCCATTGCTGTGGCTTTTATCTGTGTCTTGGGAAGGACTGAAACACGTGAGGACTCTTCATGGTAAAACCATCACAGACACACACTGCGGCAGGACTTCTGAACCATGGGAAGCTCACATGGCTCTTCCCCAGCTATAAGGATTTCAACCACAGGGAAATACACAATATAACCCACCAGATCAGAAACACCCATAGCAATTTCTCTTCAGTGGCACTGCCTTTCATCCCTGTCTCCGAATGCAGGCTGAAGGGAATATCTCAAATGAGTGAGTTGGAGAGTGGAGAAAGAGGGAGTACTGAGCCACAGGATGGGAAGAGAGAGGCCACAGCCTAAGCTCAGACTACAGTCTGTCAACCTGCCTACAAGGACATACCGCTGGACAAGTAAGCCACATGCTTAGTTACGCAGCTGCTCAAGCATTTACAAAAAGATGGAGGGTACATCAAGGCTACAGAAATTATATTACCCATGGGACTGAGCTTCCCCTAATCTTTTTTTGTACAAGCATCTCTTGCATCTCTCTCTAGTGCATTTTGCCTATTTCCATAATGTTACTATTCTTCAAGACCTATGTCTGTTCTTTTGCATATCAATCTTGCCTTACTCTCCAGTATGAGTCCTGGGGTAGTCATGTTATTCAGTATTATAATTATTTTTTTTTTCTTTGAGATGGAGTCTCACTCTATGTCCCAAGCTGGAGTTCAGTGACATGATCTTGGCTGAACGCAAACTCTGCCTCCCAGGTTCAAGCGATTCTTGTACCTTAGCCTCCTGAGTAGCTGGGATTACAGCCATGTACCACCACACTGAGTTAATTTTTGTAATTTTAGTAGAGATGGGGTTTTGCCATCTTGGCCATGCTGGTCTCGAACTCCTGACTTCAGGTGATCCACCCGTCTCAGCCTCCTAAAGCGTTGGGATTACAGGCGTGAGCCACTGCGCCGGGCCTCTAATTCTTTTTAAGAAAGTTCTATCTTCCTGAATAGTCTATGAATCTCTTGGAATAAAATTTTATGTTCATTCAGTTTCATATCTCTAAACTAAGTAAAACAATGCTTGCTTAAATTACTGAATATCAGGAGCAATTAGAACCTGCTACCATTGTGGGGCTTTGTGAGAGGAGGATAGGGAAGGAATGCTTAGACAATACAGAGGTGACTGTCTCTGTTTTCTAATATTCAGGCTTTAATGATGTATAAGATCAGGGCCAGGTGCGATGGTTCATGCCTGTAACCCCAGCATTTTGGGAGGCCGAGGTGGACAGATCACTTGAGGTCAGGAGATAGAGACCATCTTGGCTAGCACAGTGAAACCCCTGTCTCTACTAAAAATATAAAGAAACAGCTGGGCATGGTGGTGGGCACCTGTAGTCCCAGCTACTTGGGAGGCTGAGGCAGGAGAATTGCTTGAACCTGAGAGGCAGAGGTTGCAATGAGTTGAGATCCCACCGCTGCACTCCGGCCTGGGTGACAGAGTGAGACTCCATCTCAAAAAAAAAAAAAAAAAAAAAAAATCAGGACATGACTGAAAACAAATGGGTATCCACATATATACTCCAAGTTTCTATCCTGTTAATAGATCATAGGCACAGAATTTTTGGTTAATCCACTCAGATTAAAAAAGAAAATTTTACTGTCCTCTGCCTACTTTGTATTTTATTAATAATCGTGTATCATTTTGATCATAGCAAGGATTTGTAGCCAACAAGTAGATCCCAGGAGATTATTCAACATAAAGACTATCAGACCTTGATGCTTGATTCTGTTTCCAAAATCTTGTTTCATTTTTTTTTTGAGCTGTGAGATATATTGCTTATATATGGGAGGAAGAGACAAACTATGAAGACAGAATTATTAATTTAAAAGAAGAAAAAGGAGACATTTTTTATGATACAAAACACCTTAAAACAATTAAGGGTATCCTCAATTTGCTTTATTTATTTATTTATTTATTTATTTATTTATTTATTTATTTATTTTAGAGACAGGGTCTTACTCTGTCACCCAGGCTGGAGTGCAGTGGTATGATCATGGTTCACTGCAGACTCAAACTTCTGGGCTCAAACGATCCTCCTACCTCAGCCTCCTACGTAGTTGGGACTATGGTTGTGTGCCACCATGCCCAGCTAATTAAATTTTTTTTTTTAAGAGACTGGGTCTTGCTCTGTTGTCCAGACTGATTTTGAATTCCTGGCTTCAAGGTATCCTCCTACCTTGGTCTCCCAGTGTTGGGATTACAGGTGTGAGCCATTGCACCCAGCCTCAATTTGCTTTGAATTGCTACTGGAGAATAGTAAGATGCAACTTACCCTTCTTGCCAATGGGCCCAGTCTTGCCAATATTGCCCTGATCTCCTATATCACCCAGTTCTCCTTTAATTCCTGAAAAGCAAACATGTTATCTTTTTATCATAAGGTTTTATCTTCCCTTGAAACGTGGCTAATGTGACATTCACTTGAAAGAAATACCAAAAAGTGTATTCTTCTGCCAGTGCTAGCTAATATATATCCCATGCTCTATTGTCTAGTTTAACAGACTTATAGTGTATGTATTAAAATTAACATGTGAGTGAGTATGAATATATACTATGGACATGATGATATTAAAATACTTGCTGATGTAGTATTTCTGGAATTACTATGGCAGAGGATGTTTAAAAGAAAGGTTAGAGAAGGGCCGGGTGAAAGTATTCTTGATTCAATTCTGGTTTTTTTCTTCTTTAGCTGCATTCTGTCTTCCTTTTGGAATTCTATTTCTTCTCTATTTTAAAACAAGATTTGACAATCGTGCCACTTAAAAACAGGGCGGGGAACGTGCAGTCATAAAACCTTATGATCAAAGAAACATCAGACATGGTCCTGCTGAATTTTCTTTCAAAAAACTACGGTCAAGAATCACTGAGCTTTTCCAATATTATTTCGTTTTACAAAAATCTAAAAAAAAAATTGCCAATTAAAAATCTTTGTTTTCTAAGAATAATTTTGGAATTGACATTCATATTTATAGATAGGTTTAAGTCAGCATTTCCCAAATTGAGGTCTCACAGGTCTGTGAGTCTTTCTTCCTTTTAAATTATTCAAGATTTAAAAATAAGTGGTCTAGGGCAGCCCTCTTTTCGCAGTTGATGAGAAATATTTTAAGTGTTCAGAAGGTGCACACAAACACATCACAACCCAGAAGCTATATTTTGGTAAGGCCAATGCCCAGCTTTGTGAGTGAAGATACTTCCTAATCACCTCTGTGTTACCCTCTTCATCTTTAATCCCACTTCTCCCATACCCCACCATTTCCCCAGTGTGTTATTCTTTTGTGTTATGAAACGGGCGGGGGGCGGGGGGCGGGGGGCGGGGGTGGGAATTAAAGAAATAAAGAGATCTTGGGGAAAGATGAATAGATCAATGAATCAGGTAGCTCTTTTTGTTCTTTTTATCTTCCTCCTTAAACTCTACGCCAGCTTTAAAAAAAAATGCTGCTTAGCAGTGGCTTTAGAAGGGAGACACAGGTATGAACACAGCTCTATAACACATCGTTTCTTAATATTCTCAGAGACTGCTTTTCCCTGGGGCTCCCAGTGTCCCACACCAGCCAGCCCTAAGAATGCAACTTGAGAAACTCAGAGTCTTGTTGACAGGTAATCTCAGAGGGGCATTCAGATGGTGAGTTAATTCATGTGTGAAATATATTTCAGGCATTGCTGGGGCAGAGGGCATTATGAAAGCTGCTAATTTCCAGGGCAAGGGCCAGGAGAGAAAGAAGAGCAATTATGACATTAAAATGTCAGTTTCACATCATTTTAGTTACCTTTCGGCCCCATGCGTCCCACTTTGCCATGCTTTCCCTCTTCTCCTGGATCTCCTTTTTCACCATCATCTCCTTTTGAAACAGAAAATGAGACAAAATGAAGCATCTCGAATATTTACATGACCACATTCTCCCAGGGGAAGGTGGAAATGGTTACACTCCTTCCCTCAGCTCAGTGCTTGCCTCACAACCCAGCCATGAGTATGGACATATGTTCACACAGACTTGACACTCAGGTGAAAGGAAGAAACTTCCAGTATATTTTATTTTTTACTTTTCTCCACATCCAACTCTATGTTTGAAGAAACATCCTTGTTGCTGAATTGAAATGTTTGGCCTGACAAATCTTTATTCTTGCTGTAGAATCTAGCAAATTCTTGATGGACAATAAACATAAAACTTATACACACACACACACACACACACACAACACACACACAGAGGTACACATAACTTATTACTCTCTGACTGCATGCTTGGGAACCCCAAAATTGTAGGCATGACCTAGGAAGTTAAGAACAGGAGACTAGGGATGGGGAAGCCACAAAGCAGTTTTCTGTGAGTGGCAACTGTCTTAATCATAGGCAACTGTAGCTCCAGCACCTTGAAGAATTAAAGATTGAATGAATGGTTTAATGAACAGTGCCCAGACTGAGAATCAGGGGTCTTGGATTTTAATGCCATGTTAGTCACTGATGGGTTGAACAAATCTTCAACAGGCCAGTGATTGAGTGTATTGACTTTGGACTAGGACAGATTTGACTGAAGTCTCAGCTCCACCACTCACTACCTGGAGAAATTTGAGTACAGAACTTCCCCGAGTCTCACTTTTCTCTCCAGCAAATGGATCTAATAACACCTACTGGAGTGGGCTTTTAGGTAGGTTAAATGAGACAATAGACATAGAACACCTGGGATATAATCAGTGCTTAGCAATGATGGCTGCTGTTTTTGTTTCCTTTATGCTTCCTTTCCTAAATCTGGGGATAGTATCTGCTCTCCACACCTCACTCAGTTGTTTTAGGATCAACAAGGTGAGCATGTGAATGTGCTTTGAAAACAAAGAGCACAACATACACGATATTATGACCAGATACTCGCATTATCACCACAGCAATCTCAGGGCATGAAAAAGCCCTGTCCATCAGCAGAGGAAAGGAGGAGAAACAAAACCTTCTAAAGACAAAAATGAAGTTCTTGGGATTAGACAATTTGAGTGTGAGAAACTTGTGTTGTTCATTGATTTATCCAAGAAAAAAGCACCACCAGAGATTTTCCCTCTTTTTATTTTTATTTTTTCTGAGTGCAGAATGTTGACATTTTAAATGAAAGCAAACACAATGTATGGAAGAGTTGGATTTCTGGGTTGTGAGACTGATCAGACATTGAAATACTTCACAAAGGAAGCTATAAATGCCTCCTAGGATGGTTTTCAAAAAAGAATGCACAGGTGATATCTGTGGTCAGACCAGAGGGGAGAATTAGGTGAACTAGATGACATTTTTCTTCTTTTTCTTTTCTTTTCCTTTTCTTTCCTTCCCTCCCTCCCTCCCTCCCTCCCTCCCTCCCTCCCTCCCTCCCTCCCTCCCTCCCTCCCTCCCTTCCTTCCTTCCTTCCTTCCTTCCTTCCTTCCTTCCTTCCTTCCTTCCTTCCTTCCTTCCTTCCTTCCTTCCTTCCTTTTTCCCTTCCCACTATCCTTCCTTCACACTATTCCTTCCTTCTTTCTCTCTCTTTCTCTCTTTCTTTCTGACAGTGTCTTTCTTTGTCACCCAGGCTGGAGTGCGTGGTGCGAACACAGCTCATTGTAGCCTCAACCTCCTGGACTCAAGTGATCCTTCTGTAGATGACATTTTTCTAGCTAAAGTTAACAGTGAATGTCTATTGAGCAATTATAAAGTCAGTCAAGCACAAGCTAAGGACTTGACATGTAGTCATCACAGCAATTCTAGGAGATGGAAACTCTCATTGCTCTATTTTATGAATGAAAAAAAATGAGACTATGTGGCTAAGTTGCTTGCCTATTGTCATAGAGCTTTTTATAGTCAAAAGAGGATTCAACAACATGTACGTTTCTATCCCTCTAGAATCCTCATGGTATACAGTTGTATCTTTTGGCCTAGATTTTGTAACTCTTAGCAGATAGTGGATTTTACAGACTTTGGCATTCTGTCAAATTTTTCAGGGAGAAGAGGGGAGTTGCAGAAAGAGTGATAGTTTTTGTCTCCTTTTATACAAGAAAGATAATGGGAGAAAAGAAAAAAACCCAACTTATTCCTTAATGACTTTATTCACAGGAAGTGTTTCCTTGGGATAGGGACAGGGTAGCATAACTGAGACACCACTTTGCCATTCACTGAGGGACTTTGGGAAGTCCTTTAACTTTTCTGAGCTTTTTTTCATGCATTCATAGAATAGACAAAAATTACACTTTTTTTTTCCCAGAGGGTGTTTAGCAAAGGTAAAGCTAGAAAAGTATTTTCCTTCAGGAAGTCCTTTCTAACACTCCCAGACTGGGTTAAATTCTCCCTCAAATTACCTTTGTGGCTTAAAAATAACACTTTATACCAAACGTGTTGGCGTATCTCCACTTATCTCTTACATCTCCCTGTGATCCAAAGCATGGTGGGATCATAAGTGATTTACTCTAGCATCTCCAGAATTTAGCACAGTGCCTGGCTCTGGTGTTTAATAAATGTAGTTGAACTGAGTACACTTTGTGTGAACCATAAGACATTCTACAAATATAATAATACTGTTTATCAAATACTTTGTGCCAAAAATGTTCTCAGCACTTGGCATACAATCTATCATTTGATTCCCACAGCAAGCTTTGAGATGTGTACTATCCTTTGCTCCATTTTACAGAAGAGGAAATAGGGTCACAGAGAGGTTAAGTAACATCCAGGTCACATAGCTCATAAGTGGTAAAGCCAGGATTTAAACCAGGGTCATCTGTCCTAGCCCATGTTCTGAACAAGCTGGATGATTTAGAGCAAATTCCTGCCTTAGCATTTCTGGGTCTTGGATTGCTCTTCTGTACAATGGGACTAGTGATGCACGTCCTGCTCATGAAAAGGCAAGATCAAAAACAAGCACGTATGTGAAGCCCTTTGAGAATCAAAATGCCACACAGATGTGATTATTGGTGCCATTATTCTTTCTCCTTCCTTCTTCCCCTTTTATAAGCTTTCCCATTCATTTTCAAGCAAGTGTCTCACTGGAGGCACCCGGGTGAGTGACTTAGTCATCTCCTGCTCCCTGGTGGCTATTGATGGAGATCTGGGAGGGTGAAATAGGATTATTTATTATTCTTTGACCCATGTGACTGCATCCCAGCCTGGTGGCCAAGCAGGCTGCGGGTAGAGATGAAGTAAACAACTTGAGCCCTAGCCTTCAGCGTGGGTCCTGGGTTTCTTTGATCTTTTACTTGCTTTAATGAGAACAGAAGGGAGATGTAAAAGCAAGCTTTGGCTAGGGCTCTCCACCTGGCTCACAGTTGTTTGTTTTTATATTTATTAGATGAGTAGGACCAATTTGGACTATTTTACTTCATTTAGAAATAGCCACTTGTATTTGAAAATTAAGTGAAAAGCTATAAATTGAAATGAATTAATTTCAATTTTACAAAAATGATTTGCTTTGCTCACACTCCCTCTCCAAGCCACCAGCAGAATTCCAACAGAGTACACATTTGACCACATTTTCTCAGATAGGACTTTCCCCCCGCAATTAGCAAAAAATCTTTTAAAATTGAATTCTAGTTGTAACCCAGGCCAGTACCCTTTACTCAAAGGAAATACTTATTGAAAAGTTGTGAATTGTTTTGGAGATGCTAAAAATAATTAATTAAAGTCCTTTTCCCATTGTCAAAACAATCTTATAGACTGGGGAGTTGTTAGTAACCTTTGTCCTGATCAGCCTTAGAATTGAATGGGATAGGCTGGGCACAGTGGCTCACGCCTGTAATCTCAGCACTTTGGGAGGCTGAGGCGGGTAAATTGCTTGAAGTCAGGAGTTCAAGAACAGCCTGACGAACATGGTGAAACCCCGTCTAAGAATATAAAAATTAGCTGGGCATGGTGGCAGGTTTCTGTAATCCCAGCTACTCGGTAGGCTGAGGCAGGAGATCGCTTGAACCCAGGAGGTGGAGGTTGCAGATTGTGCTACTGCACCCCAGCCTGGGTGACAGAGCGAGACTCCATCTCAAAAAAAAAAAAAAAAAAAAAATTAAAATAAAAGAATTGAATGGAATAGGTGGTATGTTGTGCTGTGCTTTCTTAACAAGGCAATAACTTCTGCCTAAAATATATCCTTCCCACTCCTACTTACATTTTCTTCCCATCTATGCCAATTGCATCCTCATTCTTGGAAATTTCAGTAGTCATCAATTATGCCCCATACCTCTTACATACATGACATGTACCAGTAGAGTCATAAAACAGACCACTCCCTAGTACTTTTACTTCCCCAATCTCAACCTCATCACTTCACTGAAATCTTCTGGCCTCATTGGGACCTGCTATTGTTTGCCTTCTCCCCATTCACCCATTTAACATTCCCTTGGTGCCTTCACCTACCCAACCTGCCTATTCCTGGCTATCCTGAATTCTTTCAAGTCAGCCACTTCTGCACAGCTTTCCCTAAGGTAAAGAAAGTGCAATGCCTTGGTTAAGAGTACTCTGGAACAAGCCATTTCGTTTCTTCAAATCTCAGTTTTCTCATCCATAAATGGAGACAATAGTCCCAACCTCATAGGATTGCTGTGGATTAATGGAGACAGTGGATGAAAAGTGTTCAACACCATGCCTGGCTTAGTTGGTAAACTCATCAGTGTCTGCTTTAATGAGAATAGAAGTAGATGAGTGATTATTTCTTCATATTCACTACCTCAATCTCTATTATATAATCATTACTTACTCTTTTACTTGGCTGTATGTTTTTTTACCCTTTATTGTGAAACTTTTTCACATAATTAAAAATAAAAACCCATTACTGAGATTGACCAATCTGCACATTGTTATTGCTTCATGTATTTATTTTTGCTATATTTTTTTAAAAAGTAAATTATAGACATGAACATATCTCCCTTAAGTACTTCAGTGAGTGATTCTAAAGGGTAAGAACAAACTCCCATATAAACATATTATCGTTATATCAATCTTGCTTTTTAAAGGGCTGTAGGCATTTGAAAAAGTCACCTTGATAGACTTCTGTGATCTTGTTCATCTCAAGCCCACACTGCTGTGGTATATATAATCTCATACAAGGAAGAAATGAGTACTTAGAAGAGAAGTAGACATTCAGAGGAGTAAGTCTAAATCCTTTGAAAACAAATCATGACAAATAATTCCATTTTCTCTTCTGAAAGAACTAATAGATCAAGAAACTGCCTTGGACACAGTTGTTGGAAGACTAAAAATTTCCACTGGTGATTCACAGAAGGGAGTCATTCCTGGAAAGTTAGGATGACATATTGATGAAGCCCCGGAGAGGGTCCTGACCTTGCATATTCAGGAGTCAAATCTTAATCACATTGCTTATCAGCCCTGTGAACTTAGCTATGATATTTAAACTCTCAGTGCTCCCATTTTCTTATCTATAATTGGAAATAACTAGAATGCTTACCTGTTCTAGAGTCTCCCATCCTGGGGGTTGCTCCCTCACTCTGAGACCCATGCTACTTCGATTTACTTTAATAACTTTGTGATGGAAATTTAGGGGAAGCTTTCTTTGTATTTCTTTTAATAAAAACATAAAAAGCAAGCGAGCATGGATTTTGAATGAAGTCTGATTTGTAAACATTATAGGTTTGCAACCATCATTGCTGTGAGGCAGGTTATCTGTGGAAAACGGAGGCCCAGACCCTGGCAACGTTGCTCAAGAACAAATAAACAACAGTGTGCTTCTCGGGAATAGAAAAAAAATAAGTACATGATAGTGGGGCAAGGGTCTTCTAAGAGATTTTTCTGAGATTCTATCTAATATGGTTTGGCTGTGTTCCCACCCAAATCTCATCTTGAATTGTAGCTTCCACAATTCCCATGTGTCATGGGAGGGACCTGGGGAAAGATAATTGAATCATGGGGGCAGGTCTTTTCCATGCTCTTCTTGTGGTAGTGAAAAAGTCTCATGGGATCTGATGGTTTTATAAAGAAGAGCTCCTCTGCACATGCTCTCTTCTTGCCTTCCGCCGTGTAAGACGTCCCTTGCTCTTCCACCATGATAGCGAGGCCTTCCCAGCCATGTGGAACTGTGAGTCAATTAAATGTCTTTCCTTCATAAATTTCCCAGTCTTGAGCATGTCTTTATTAGCAAGGTTAGAACAGGCTAATATGGTATCCTAACATTATCTTATGTTGAATGTACAGGAAATGAGATTTTTCATATAAAACAATTAGCACTTTTCCTGACACATTTAAAGCATTCAAAAATGTTGTTTATTATTGGCTTAAAGTAAGGATATGGTTTAAAAAGAACCAACTGCATCTTAGTCCGTAGAAAATTATGTGTCTTTAAGGGGAAAAGCTGTCTCAGGAAGAGTCTGATAAGAAAGATAGCAACTCCTTACAAAGATGCGACTTGCCAAGGAACTCCACCTTTAGGAACCATGTGTGTATTGGCAGATAGGGCACTCATTCAAGTTCCCTCTGAAAGCTCAGAACAATGGACAAAATAGGAATTTTATAGTCACACGTACTTAGGCTCAACTCCTGAACTTCCTGTCTAACAGCTATTACATTTTAATGTAATAGATAACTGAATTTAATAAATTATTTAATTTTAATAATTTTATTAAGTAATTTGTTAAATTATCTGATACATTATTTAAACTTTCATTAAATCTTACACTAAATAATTAACCTTCCTGCTTTAGTTTCCTATCCGGGAAAATGGGGATGATGACCCTTTTCTCATGGAATTACCTAAAGATTAAGTAAGATTACGGATGATAAAATTCATCAAAGAGCCCCTTGCATGGAATGTACTCTCATTGCTGCATAAATATTGCAACCATAGTGAGCGTTTTTTGCTTTCATTTTCTTGGTATCCACTCCCTGGGCTTCAGGTAACAGCTCCACAGTTTTCTGTAGGAAATCACACTTACTCATTCTCAATCCATATGGTTTAGACCATATCCATAATAATTCATTCAGCAATTCACGTGTGACCCAATAAGAGCCCACAAGTCTCATTTTGAGGATATTATTTAGAACTTTCAAAAATGGAGATTTGCTTTTTCTGCAGGAGTCTCAGAGAGGATAGACTATCATTGAAGAATCTGAATCTATTTTGACACCATTAAGAGAGAACTCACATTACAGTCATTATAGAGGAAAGCAGAATGGTGTGATGAAGACTCTGCCCAGAAGACGTGATTCGAGCAGCTGGACCTAACTCAATTTGAATCCCCTCCTGTTATGTGAGTCTGTGAATTCCCCTGCTTTTCTCTGTGTGTTTGGTTGACCAGTGTAAGTTTGGTTTGTGTTGACCTCTGTCACTTGGCAACACAAACTTCTGTACTAATACAACCACTTGATAATGATTAGGAGAAGTTCCTTCCCAGGAAGAGGTCAAAGCCTCAGGACAAGATGGACAAAAAAGCAGATAATTACTGTGATAAATGCTAACAGTCACTGCTGTGGGAGCACAAAGGAGGAAACACCTAACCCTACCTGCCCACACTTAAAATTCTCCACTATTCTTTGTCAAAAAGAAGTAAATAGGATCCTTTAGACTGAGCTCCACCAGAATAAACTTACATTATAAGGTAAATACAAAGAAAATAAGCTAAAATACAAATTTGTCCTTATATGAGGGCAAGCTGGTACTAAAATGTCTTTGCCAATGAAATTTTATGTGGATTTTTGTCTTCTGTTGCACTCCTTGGACCTCGTCAGTTCAGCTCACGTGTTACCTCCTTTCCCAAGGAGTCTTCTCAGTACAGATTTTCCTAGCTCCATCTCCCTCTTCAATGGTCACAACTAAACTAACTCCCTGGAGGGTAATCCCCTCTCACTTTACAGCGTCCTATTGCATTGTGTCATAGGTGATGAGACAGGTCAGGGATGATAGACTGTATTCCTAGCACTTGGCACAGAATCTGAGAATCTGTAAATAGGTGATTACTCAATAATTGTTTTAAAAATAAAAGGAGTAACATCCTTAAAGACAAGGTAGATAAATGTGAGCTTAATGACAATACAGTCAAATGAGTTTGTAATTGATTGAAATGTCTTTCTCAATAATGGCTGATTAATGGATCGACTCCAGCCTGCTGGGAGGTCTGTGCTGATGGCCAATAATCTCATAAGGCAGCCCAGGAGGCAAATACACACACCACTGCCTCTACTGCTTCTGTCCACTCCATATTCTTGTTTCTTCTTCCAATTTACCTTTGTCTCTCAATATTACAGTCATGGTCTAATTTCCAAGGCTCGGTACCCAAATCAGCTTCCTCACTCTCATCTTGACTCTTAATTTTCTTATGTTCACTCTGTCTTTCTTTTTCCTCCCATCCCTGCTGCTGTTATTTTATGCCTTCCTGTCTTTATGCTGTAACCCTGTTCCTTACAGGTGATTCCTACAGATTTTTATTGATGTATCTCAAGTGCCTAGATTAGTGTCTGTTCAATAAATACTTCTTGAAATATTGGTTTCCTTGAATCTGAACTTTACTTTTCCCAACTATCTTGCAAATTAATCTTTATTAAATCATATTTTCATCATACTACTGCCCAATTCAAAATGTTTCAACAGTTCTTCTGTGTTTATAGGCCACTTCAAACTAATTAGTCTAGTATATGAACCTTCACAGGCTGGCATCAATGGAACTTTCCCACATTATTTTCTGACATTCTGATAAATGGCTAATTTATATACACTCATTACAACCCAGGAGTTTCTCTGCTGCATAACCTTCTATTCCTGCCCAATCTGTTTATGCATTGTTCATCAAAATGTCTTTCAGTTCCCACCTCCATTGAAAAACATTTTTTTTTCATTTGCAATTAATCTGTTTAGAGAAGAATCTAAAGGTCGTAAAAGGAAAGACAGACATATATAGCATATGAGAAATTAGTAATATTGTAATATGCAAAGAACTTTTGAAAATTGCTTTGCAAAAAGGACAATAAATAAAATTTAAAAATCTAAAAATATAAGCAATAAATAATAGATGAAAATGTCCAGACTATTAGAGAAATATATGTATGTATATGTATAAGTCTATGTCATATTTCATCATGGAATGTTATCATTCATTGTTCTTGGCTATTCTATTGCAACCTAGCAAAAGAGACAACTGAGGATTTCAAGTATCCTACAGTCTCTCCTATTTGAATTACAAAGTATCTTCTTTTTGTTTTCAAGCTTATTTGGCTTAAAAAGAATGATCACTTGGAGTCTGCATTTACTTTGCAGTCATCACATGTTTGAGTAAGTGGGTGGGGGTGGGAGGGTGGGAACTAACACTGTACTTAATGAAAAATGCAACATTAAGGTTTGTTAGGCAGGTTTCCTTCTGCCTTCACATATCATTCATTATTAAAATGCATTCTCAGCCAGGCCCATAGAAACAAAAACAAAGAGAAATCCCATCAATTCGGGACTAAGTGGCACGCTTCTGCAATGCAATGCAGTTGTTAAGAGCATAGGATCTGGGATCAAAGCGCTTAGTTCAAGTCCGGGCTCCATCACTGACAGGGTATGGGACTTTAGCAACCCATTTAAATTCTGTAAGCCTCAATTTGCTCATCAGTAAGTCAGAATAATGAAGTGCCTCCCTCACAGGGTTGTTGTGAGGAGTAAATGTGGTCATGCACATGAAGAGCTTAGAAGGGTGTTTAGAAGATAGTGAGAACTCTGGAATATTACATTATTACATTATGCCAGTAGCATCCAAGGGGCCATGAGGAATATCTAGTCACTAGAAATGAGAGAGGTACAAAGAAGAGGACAAGGGGAAGAAAGCCTCTGTGAGAACTTATCCTGTCGTGCAGATTTGCAACATCCTGGTTGGGGTTGGGGGGTGTGTGTGTGTGTCTTCCCAGAGCAGATTTATGCTTTTGGCATCTAAACATTTACAACACTCTGTATATGTAACATACAATATTCTCCCTAAAATTAATTTCAGCACAAAGTGAGTTAGAAACAAATTTAAGGAAAAAGTGTAGTATTGTTATTAAATGTAGTTATTAGGTTGGTGTTAAAGTAATTGCAGTTTTTGCCATTACTTTTGATAACTGTATTATTATGTATACCAACATCTCAATCTATGAACATCTCAAGTATCTGTGAGAATGGTAGTATCCTCTTTGATAATCATCAAACATTGAATGAGACAAAATATAAAAACTGTAAGTCAAGATAATGGGCTATGTGATTAGTTTTTCTAGAAAAACAATGTCTAAGAAATATTTATGGTATCTATTCCCAACTGCTGACTGGAATTTTCCACTGGTGTTCACATGCAACTGAAACACAATTAAGAACTCATAATCTCCCAATTTACTTCTGAAGTATCTCTCTATTGCACCCCATTCTCTCTATTCCAGCAACCCTTATGCAACTCTTATCTTTCATTTATGTCCCACTAAGACCTTCTCATATCCTTCAGTCTATCTTCAACCCTGCTAAGAGATTTCTCTGCCTAAAAAGCAAATCTAATGTTGTTCTACTCAAAGACTTCCATTGGTTCCTCTGGTTTAGACTATCATTTGGTTGACTGGACCAGATACAAACCATCTCACAACTTCTGCAAAATAACTCCGAAAATTATGTGGAAAAGAAAACCCACTGTTCAATGAAAATTAGGTTAGCAGATGACATGGTTTGATGTTTGTCTTCTCCAAATCTCATGTTGAAATACAATCCCCCTCGTTGGAGGTGGGGCCTGGCAGGATGTGTTTGGGTCATGTAGGAGGATCTCTTATGCCTGACTTGGTGCTTTCCTTGTGGTAATGAGTGAGTTCTCGCTCTCAGTTTACACCGGATCTGGTTATTTGAAAGAGTGTGACACGATCCTCCTTTCTTTTGCTCTTCTGCCATGATTGTACTTTTCCTGAGGCCCTCACCAGAAGCAGATAGTGGCATCACACTTTTTGTACAGTCTGCAGTAGCATGAACAAAATAAACCTCTTTTTTATAAACTACCCAATTTAAGGTATTCCTTTATATTATGGCAACATAAAATGGATTAATGCAGCAGACAAGTATAATAAGTTGTTATTTATGTTGAAGCCATTGGAGTTAAAACAAAAAAACAACAAAACTAATTCTGTGTTCTACCTTATTAAAATGCCAATCCTATCCACTTAAAAGGGGGCAGGATAGGCTGGGCACGGTGGCTCACGCCTGTAATCCCCAGCACTTTGGGAGGCCGAGGCGGGCGGATCAGGAGGTCAGGAGATAGAGGCCATCCTGGCTAACACTGTGAAACCCCGTCTCTACTAAAAAATACAAAACAAAATTAGCCAGGCGTGGTGGCGGGCGCCTGTAGTCCCAGCTACTCGAGAGGCTGAGGCAGGAGAATGGCGTGAACCCGGGAGGCGGAGCTTGCAGTGAGCCGAGATCGCGCCACTGCACTCCAACCTGGGCGACAGAGCGAGACTCTGTCTCAGAAAAAAAAGGGGGGGGGGGGCGCAGGATAACACTTAGTTAGCTCCTCCTCCATTGAATATCCTTTGCTTTAAGACTCAGAGTCTTTACTAACTAGAAAACTGAGTCAATAACTTTGTTGCACTGGTGATGTTTTTTGATGCTATAGAATACCATGCTCTAACCTCTCACTTGCCCATTTTTCTACATTCCCAAAATTCAGACAAGAAAAGATATAGAAAAGGCAGTGATATGATGTATTTTAGGAGATTATCTTCCCCTTAATAAAGCCCTGTGGGCAGATGGTGGGACACCTTGGCAGTTGAGAATGCTGGACATTTTAGTTTTGGATATCAGAAAGAGGGAGCAGAAAAAAATTTCACATTGGTGTGGATAGGCCACATTAGAATAATACCAACATGATATTGTCTCCCAAATCATGGAGAGGCAAAATATATATATATATATATAGTATTATATATATCATTCCCTACTCGGGCTAATCAAAATTTCAAGCTCATTTTAATTTGAAAAGTAAAATGTCATCTTAAGTGTGCTCCAATTGAGGAAAGCAGGTCATATCCCTTGCCTTTGTACATTCTATGTGAGCTTTATTCTTGGTCTGTGTCTGTGGTCTAGCACTGGCTTTGCCCCAAAATCATTGGTGACATTGTCCAGCTTTGCCCTTCAAGTGAAGCATGGTGCTAGGGTTACAATGATAAATTGGTTCCAGAGACTTTCCCTTGTGGTGTATCAAAGTTCCCCGACCCACGCACATTTCTTTGGGGGCTTTCACTTTTGTCTAGAGTATATTGTCACACTTGCTGCTACACTGCATCCCTCAACTTCCCATTGGACATATGGGCCTCCTTCTTTTGGTTGTCCTGTCATTTGGTCACCCAGTATGTGGTCTGATGAGAGAAAGATGACTTTTTCACAGCTTTTGGCTCTGACTGGAGAAATCTTTTTCTAAATCCTGGTTCATCTCAGGCCAGGCAGAACAACACTATCAAAACTATTTTTGACTGCACTTGATGCTATAATGTCTTGCACATACACTTATCCCTGAGCAGCATCAAATAAATGACCTTCAAAGTCTATAAGCTCTGAATGCAGGTAACAATAAGTTATCTGTTTAAAGAATTTTGTGTCCTCAGCACATCTAGCCTGTCTTCTTAAGATATGGGTGATTATTCCTGAGATGACATTATCTCATTTAACAGATCTCAGCTTCTCTCACCAGCTGGGTTGATTAGGGCTCCTCTCTTCGTAGTTAGGGAGGTAGAATGGGTACAGGGTTTCTCCTCAGAAAACTTTCTCACAGCTGTGTGGTGAAATCACATGCAAGAGCAGTACGCTTTAGTTTCCTTCTCCTTAAAATAAAGGTGATGATCCTTATAGGTGTCAGTTGAGCTAAAATAGAATAATAGATGAAGCTTTGCAAATTGAAGAATGACTTCTGTTCATATAATTTGTTTAACAGATACAAGCATCTTCCCGTAACCACAAGAGACCTAAACTGATGCTTCCAGAGCTGTCGAATCAAGAACAATCACAGTAAATAATGTGAAAAGAAACCCCACATTATTTAGATGCTGCTTTACTTGAATCTCTGAGTGTCCGATTTTTACTGTGTGTATGTACAATTCTTTTCTAAAAGAGCAGAGAAAGCTATAAAATATAATTTAAAGAATTGTATAAAATTACAGGATATTGCAAGTCCAATATGTAATGCAAAAATAACAGACAAATTGGTTATGGGTTGAAATATCATGAAGAAACTAACAGAGTTACCAAGTTTCTACAAGTAGAATTTTATAAATATAAACAAGAGGAGTAAGAGAGAAAGAGAGAATTTGTGCCTGGCCTACACGTCATCAATGACCCAAGGCCAGTAGAATAGCCTGCCTATATGACATAGACAGTAGCTAAAGGAAATATTTCTTAAAGGAAGAAGGAAGAACAATAAACAGGAAACACAATCTCATTCTCCCTTGGGTTTTGCTCTCCCATGGTTTGCTCTTATTTTATAGAGTCCCTGAGACTACAGGTGCTAAGAGTTTTATGTGGCTTAACTCATTTTTTTCCTCACCACAACCCTATGAAGAAATCACACTATTATCATCCTTATGTTACTGATGAGAAATCTGAGGTACAGTTTTCTGTTTTCACTCATGTAATCCCCATGACAAACTTGAGGGTATTTACTAGTTATTTCCATTTTACTAATAAGGAACGCCAGGATCAGTTGGAGAACTGGAGAAAGGAAGCAATATCAGCGAAGAGAAGAGGTGGTCTCAAGTTTGTGAGTTCTTGATAAATAAAAGTTGACTTTGGAGTAAGACTGAAAATAGGCAGAAAATTGCGATAAGTAGGAGAAAGGAGCTGTCTTTCCCTGGTACATTTCTATTTGGGGAGCTGACTTCACAATCTATGAGCTTTTCTTTAGGAATGGGGGAAGAGAGCCTATAGTAACAAACAGGAGTGGAGACTAGTGAAAGATATGATAGGTAAGCTATATACTAAACATGTTTCAATTTCAAAATAAGCATTTGAGGTGGGCAATATGATCTCCATTGTATTTCTAATTTTTTTTAATTTTTAATTTTTGTGGGTGTGTGGTAGGTGTATACATTTATGGGGTCCATGAGATATTTTGGTACAAGCATGCAGTGTATAACAATCACATCATGGGAAACTGGATATACTGAACATTTCTCCTTTGTGTTACAATGTAATTATACTCTTTTAGTTATTACAAATGTACAATTAAATTATTACTGGCTATAGTTCAGCTGTTGTCCTATCAAATATTAGGTCTTTTTCTTTTTTTCTATTATTTTTGTACCCCTTAATTGTCCCTATGTCCCCCAACTCCCCTTCCTAGCCTCTGTTAATCATCTTTCTATTCTCTATCTCCATGAGTTCAATGTTTTGGCCATTTTATAGATGAAGACATTTAAGCTTAAGATCGTATAGCTAGGTAAGTGGCAGAGCTCACATTCAAAACTATACATATATATATATGTCCATGATATATACATATAAAAGCCCATGATCTTCACATACATGAAAATGCCTATCACTATGATCTCTACTAGTGATTAATACATATCCAAATTATTATGTAAGAGTGTTGAAGAGAGACACGACTTATTAAGTTCATATTAAAATGAAACAAATTATTTTATTTTTTTTGAAACGGAGTCTCGCTCTGTCGCACAGGCTGGAGTGCAGTGGCGCCATCTCTGCTCACTGCAAGCTCCGCCTCCCGGGTTCACGCCATTCTCCTGCCTCAGCCTCCTAGTAGCTGGGACTACAGGCGCCCGCCACCACGCCCAGCTAATTTTTTGTATTTTTAGTAGAGACAGGGTTTCACCATGTTAGCCAGGATGGTCTCGATCTCCTGACCTCGTGATCCACCTGCCTTGGCCTCCCAAATTGCTGGGATTACAGGCGTGAGCCACCGTGCCCAGCCGAAACAAATTGTTTTTTATCATTACCATTTAGTACTACTTCCTGACTCATCTTTACCCACACTTTTATTGACTGGAATTTTATTCTTCCCTTCCTGACCTAAACTTGAAATGCCTTCTTAGTATCTACCTAAAGAAAAAAAGATGAAAAATTGTTCTAAGTATCGATACACTGAAATACAGAAGTTAAAAAAAAAACACTGAAAATATTGTTCTGTCCTTATGCAGAAAATACATATTAAAACACATAATGAAAGAATCTAGTGAATTAATACAATTAATACAAAGTTTTGGGAAAACACCTAGTTGTTTACCCTTTCTGATAGTTACCGAAAAAGAATCAGCAACTCAACTTGCATCAGGGTGACTGAGCTAGAATAGTTCTGTGTCATGTTTATACATTGATCTCATGGAACTCCTTTTCTAATGTTAATTTATAAAACCAACTAATCATTTTATGTTTAATGAGAATGATATAAGGTGAGGAAAATGATGTAACATGGTGGAATGGAACAATGCCTGCTCCAAAAATCTGGAATCTGAGTTCTAGTTCTAGCCCTGCTACCTATTAGCCGCTGTGTGACCTAGAACAAGTTATTTTACCTCTCCGGGCCTCAGTTTTCACAAAAGTAAAAATAACTGGAGTTAAACAAAATTATCTCTGAGGGTGACCTCACAGGTAGTAAGACTTCCAGTTTGAGTATGAAAAAGATTGGACTTTCTTGGGCGTTTCTCTCTATCCATTTGGGTAAGTCACAGAATGTCTTATTTGTGTTGGAGGCTAAGAAGTATCTTGGTAAATTATTCAAGTTGTGTCAATTGCTGGGATCCAGAGCCATGTCCAGTAAAATAGTGGATGGCCAAATAGAAATCTAGTTTTCAGTAGCTAAGAGGTCTTCTGAGAAAGGAATTATCCCTGAGGATAGGGGTGACGACTGTCAGGCTTTACTCATGGCATAGCCTCTCTCATCAGAGAAGAGCAGCAACTGTGCAGAGCTTGTATTGTCTGACACTCAGGTGTGTGCTCTGGAGTTCCATGGGGACCAAGGGGGGTTTAAGTAAAGAGACTGAAGTAGCCATTTCCTCTGGCCCCATAAAACACTGAGGTGCCGTCAACACTGTGTAGGGGCCTCTCTGGCTTGCTAGTGGGTTTAGCAGGTTGATTGGAACATAGGGCCCAACTAGAACTTAACTGGGTTTTAATTTGCCTCTTCTGGCTCTGTGGACCTACGTTAGGGACTTAATAATTCTTACCTCAATTTCTTCATCTGTCCAATGGGAGTGATAAAGCCTTTTTTTCTCAAAAGTCCATTGAGATAATAAAGTATTTTTTCTCAGAGTTCACTGAGATAATAAAATCTTTTTGCTCAAAGTCCATTGAAGTAATTAAATTTAAACATGGTTGTAAAGCACTCGCACAGTGCTGGGTGAATGGCAGCTACTCAATGTGTGCTAGCAATCTTGCTCCTGCCACCCCATTGGATGTGGTGATTAGAGTCATGCTGAAAGGGAAAGAGCTTTGCTCTGCCTTGTGGTTTCATCACAGGCCACACTTGTGGAGGAGTCATGACGGTTACCCGTGAGAATCACAGTGTCCTCAGAAGTGTCGGAAAGGCTGCCTTAGTGAAGGAGGCAGCAGTATGTTACTGGCTAGGCAGAGACAGGGGCACCTGGGAAGCAGAGGCACTATTGTAATTACAAGAAAGGCAGTGGCCCCTGGCAGGGAGGTTCTTAAGTTGTTGGGGAAGTGGCACAATGGCCATGGTCCCCAGGAGCAGTCCTTTTATGGGAGCATGTGCAACAGTTTTTAGGAACTTCAGGACATACTTAGAGGATATTATGAAAGAGTTGTGTTAATAGATCAAGACCTCAAATTAAAATGTTGGGGGTCTTTCACGGAAAATGTGGGTAGATTCATTTAATCACAAATACGTATTGAGCACCCACCCTGTGTTGGGAGCTCTTCCAGGTTTAGAAAACCACGCTCAGCAAGAAGGACTGGCATCCTTGTCCATTTGGGAAGCCTGCACGCCAGGACTGACTATACATACATCAATACACAAGAGATTTTCACTTAGTACTAAGCCTGTGAAAATAAAATACCTTGGAACTATGACAAAGAGTACAGGGGTAGGTAGGCAGGGCCTTGCTGCACGGATAACACTTGAGCTAAGACCTCCATGAGGAGAAGGAATTATCCTTGGGAAGATCTGGATAAGGGTGGACCAGGCAGAAGAGCCATCAAGAGCCAAGGTCCCGAGTCAGGAAGGAGAGCGAAGACCAGCATGCCCATTGAAAAGCAGAAGTGAAAACAGCAGTTTGAAATGATGGGGGAGAAGCTGAGAGAAGTCAGTTGGAAAAAAGACCTTGTAGGTCACACACACAAAAAATGTCATTGAAAAGGCCCTACTAAAAAGCTAGCAAACACCAAAATAAGTAATAGGGTAAAATAACATTATTTCCAAACAAATTAATGAAGTAATGAAGTTGATTATCAAAGAGAAGATATACCATCGTTTTCAGCATATTTTAGTACCCAAGACAGTGCCGGGCTGTGAGGTTTCATGATGCCATGTTCTTTGACTTTGCCCTGTACATTTTTTTAATCACCAAAATGTGACTGGTGGACTGTATTTTCAAACCTGATATATAACTAGTACAAACTAGTGGATATAATGAAATGACACTGGTCTTGGAGCCAGAAGGCCCAGGGTCAAGTTCAAGATGCAAGATTCCACCTGCTGAAAGACCTTGGGCACTCCCCTTGGCCCCACTGGTATCGTTTCCTTAGGTCTAAGTTTAAAGAAATTGCTACCACATAGGGAAATTATGGGAATTAAACAAGACAATGATTTTAAAGGTCCTTGAAAACTGTAAAGCATCATCCACATTAATTGGTTAAAATCATTTTTTAACACTTTTTGTTTAAAACTTGTCTCTCTTTTGCTTTGTGTTCATTTATTTTTCTTTTTAATTTTTTATGGATACTTAATAGTTGTACATATTTTGTCATTGTTATTTTCAAGGGAAACCACTAGAGGTCAGAATTTCACATAAATTGTTTAAAGAAACCACCAAGATGGGGGAGGAGGGAGAAAAAGAGAAAGGGAGAGAGGGAGGGAGGGAGGAGGGAAGGGGGCGGTGGGGGGAGGAGGAGGGGGAGAGAGAGAGAGAGAGAGAGAGAGAGAGAGAATGAATTTCATTTTCCTATTAGGTAACATAAACAACAAGTTTAAGGCATAGAAAGAAAAATAATGATGGCTTGCAACGGAGATGTTTTGATAACTTATTCTCAAAATTGTTATTTGACAGACTTAGATAGGGAGAGAAGGGAAAGATAGAATACAATTTGTTAAAATTTCTATTGATGAGGTCTACACAGCTTAAAGTTCACATTGGTTATGATAATTCTGAAAACAGGTCTGTGAGGAAGGCTCACTTTGCAAATGAAGACACTGAAGTGTAACAGATGTAACAACATGCTGAAGATAGACAGATTGACTCCAGTGTCTTTCTTTCCACTAAGCCATGTCTGGGAAATAAGACTTTAAAAATAATATCTGTATATTGGTCAATATATACTATGATTGGTTAGCATTTCTGGGTTTTCACAAATGGCATTCTGTAATTCTAAATAAATTATTTAGTTTTCACTCTCCCAAATGAATTTAGGGAAAATTCCTTTCACAATCTGTTTCCCAGAGTATCTAGAAATTTCTGAGCACCGTGCTGCAGTGCTAGAAAATACAGTAATGAGATGATTAGCCATGGAGAAAAGTATTAAGACTAGCTTGATCTTAGGGGAAAAATATTGAAAAAACAGTAATAACCCAGTCCTTTAAAACATTTGCTCAGCCATCATACTATTCTTTTTTAATTTTGTAGAGGTAAATATACATATCTGCCTTATTTTGGAGTAGGGAGGGGTTGTGTATTCATGAAGGAACAAGGTAGAGTAGATGGCAGTGTGTGTGTGTGTATGAGAGATACATATATATACATATATATATATGTGTATATATGTGTGTGTGTGTGTATATGTATATATATATTGAGATGGGGGTCTCACTCTGTTGTTCAGGCTGGAGTGAAGTGGCATGATCAGGGCCCATGCAGGCTCAACTGTCTGGACTCAAGTAATCCTCCTGCCTCAGACTCCCAAGTAACTGGGACTACAGGTGTGCACCACCACACCTGGCTAATTAAAAAAAATTATTTTAATTTTTGTAGAGATGGGGTCTCCTTATGTCACCCAGGCTGGTCTCAAACTGTTAGGCTCAAGCGAGCCACCTGCCTTGACCTCCCAAAGTGTTGGGATTACAGGCAACACACCTGGCCCACTGTTCCTATCTTAAGAGAAGGTATCATGTCTTTGTTTATGGTGTACTCATATCATCTTGCACAATTCCTAGAGCAGAGGAAAGGCAGCGATGAATATGAATATACTCATGTTGCTTTAGGTGCATTTAGGTGTGTAGGAAATTTTCAAAGAAAAAGCATAAATTAACTGGTGCCAACCTCAAGAGTCTGTAATAGAATACAAAGCTTGGTATGTAGATGCAAGAGCTAAGACAGGTTCCTTATCTTAGTTTCCAGCCCCTAGCAGCTAACATGATGCCTGGAACTTAGTAGGTATTCAGTACATTCGAGGATCATGAATTTCTTTATTAAGAATAAAATTTATTAACTTTTATTAAGAATTTATTTTATTAAGAATAAAATTTTATTAAAAATAAAATTTAGAGTCCATTTGATGCAGTTTCCAAGCTCTAGATGAAGAAGAGGAAATCAAACCCAAGAACATAACAAACAAACTTGGTTCTAGAACCCAGGGTTCTAGAGCACCGCTTCCCAAATCCTTTTCCCCAGGAGCACTCACTTCATTTTGTCACAGTCTGGCTTGTAATTATCTCATAATGTCTGCACGTGCTCAGGAGGAAAGTTAGTGAGATTTCCACTGTCTGAAATCTTAACAGGGTTTCTAATGGGAAAATGGGGAGGGAGAAATTTTCTACTAAGTAAAAAATAGTGCTATTCTCAAATGGATTCTCCCATTTGCAGGGACAAGGAAAACTTTAATTTTCGATGCCTCCCATGACACCCCAGGAATAATCTAAAGTTTCCTATACTCTAAGGAAAGTTCAGGACAGGTTTTAAGTAAATACTTTATTTCTAATCAAAACTTTCTTTCTGAACATTTGCCCTCACATTATTCATTTATTCACCCAAGAAATTATTTGGAAGCTCTAAGGTCTCATTGTTCCTTACAGCATTTATTTTATCGTATCAAAGGTTAAAACTTGGATTGCAATCTTAGAGGAAAATTAATTCAGTGATTAAGAAAAATGCACTTTAAGCAATACACATTTAAATAACTGACAAGCATGGGGCAACATATTTCTGATTTTTAAAAAAAAAAAAAAACACTTTTTCTACTTAAAATTTTAGGCAGCTGCAATTCTTCCACCCTATAGCCTGGAGAAACAGCATGAATTACTAATAAGGGAGCACCAATCTGCAGTGCAGTGACCACTATTCAGAACAAAAGGGTAAAAGCTAAAACCAGAAAAATAGATTTTTTTATCTACTAGTTGCTTAAAGCATATTTGGACCTTGGCTCTACTGGAGAACATTTTGCAATATTCTACCATTCTTGAGCAGAAGGCACTTGGCCCCAAAGACTACACTTCCAAAGAAAGAAATGGTCATTTATCTACTACCTACGATGCTTGACAGAATGTTTCCATCCTCTACGTTGGAACTCAGGATCCCATTAACTCATGAAATATATATTTAAGATTTAAGTTTTATTTTACTGACCCTTTGCTTAAACAGCTTCACCAGCATCAGTATTAGAAAGGAGGAGAATACAAACAGCTCAAAAATAGAGATCCTTTTAAGGAAGGAAAGGACTTCTGAAGACTCATGCTTGGATTGTGCATCTATCCCGGAGCAGAATGGAACAGGGACTTTCCCCCTGCCCCGGGTAAGTTCCCTCAGATCTCTGTCCTGGGTTTCCCCTTCCCAACATCCTCTTACCTAACATCAAGGGAGAGCTTTAAATAAGTAACAGACCAGATTTGGAAAATCCTGATTTTCCAAAATAGAAGGGAAGTGGGAGGAAACTAGAGAGGAGAGAAGAGAAAGTCATTGAAATCTAGGAAGGGGTTCAGAGATGAGGGAAGAGATCATATTTATTATACATGAAAATCGTGGTTTTCTTTCCTCACCTTTGGGTCCTGGTGAAATTGTGTGTGTGGCACAGACTTCAGCAGTAGGACGGCTATCGATATCCAGACCCAGACTCTGAATTTGCAAAAGAAATAGTACCAGGAGGATAAATTGGTTTCTTCGAAGCAAGGATGCAAGGCCATTCATTGCTGTGGTTCCTCAGAAAAGGGTCTCCCAGAAATGCCAAATAAACAGCTTTATTTTAAATAAAACCTCCTGCTTTGGGGAAGAACGGGAAGTATTTGGAACACACATTCCAAAAAGGGCTACAGAGGCAGGAAGGAAGCATATCCTAGATTGTTTATTTTCTCAGTGTTCCAGATGGACCATACATTGTCCAGACTGTTTATTTTCAAGTGACAACAGTTTATTGAAAATTATCTCTGGACTCCAGTGTGCATGTCAGTAGAAACATCCCTAAGAGCAAAGAAGATAGAGATGCCTTCTGCTGAGTACTTGAGCTGACAATTTAATAGGCTATATTGCACTTAAACACTGAGTTTCAGAGAGGTTGTGAACCAGAGAGGTCTTCAGTTAGCAACATGTTGTGCAAACACCATGCACGGCTTTGAGCTTTTCATAAAGTGATATTTATTACCTGCTTGTGCCTGTTGAACGCTAATGCTTCCAATGCCCTCCATGGCCTTCTTTCTCTTGCTACCAAGATTATTCTCTTGTGATTAAGTTCAAAAGGAAAGAACAACCAGCTTTTCTGTGAAGCAACTTGGTGATAAGTATTAGGAATGTTAAAATGTTTATAACCTTTGGCCTGGTTTATAGCTTTTAGCCTTTCTGTGCACTATCTCAAAGAAATACTCTGAAATGTGGGCAAAGCTTCATTTGAAGGGACGTGGCAGAAAGGGGAAAGGCCTTCAATTGTCTAACAACATGTTAACAGAGGGCAAATTATGGTAAATAAAAATGTATGAGAGGGTATGACATGACGATTTGATTAAAGTGGTGTTTTCAGCAAGTTTTTTATAAAATAAGGGGTAAAAACTTGTGGTATGTTTCACAGAAAGCTCAATAGATTTAGATGTAGAGTATGTAGATGAGATATAGATAGAGATACAGAGATCGGGATCTCTATCTATTCCACAAACCTATAACCTGTACAAATAGTATAGGCATAGCAAGATATTGGAAGATTGGAACCAGAATCACATATATTGGAGAGGCCCCTTACCTTCTCCATTCTTGAACAGGCATCTCAACTAAGAGTTAGGTGAAAGGGATTTTGAACCTGCTTTCCTTGAAATTGGAAAAGAAGGACCTTACAGATCCTGATACAGACTGACTGCTGCAAAACTATCCCTAAGAAATGTCATCATAAGTAACCATCAATCTAAGAAATACAGGTGCATTAGTTTCCTAGGGCTGCCATAACAAAGCACCACAAACTGAGTGACTTACACCAGTGGCCAGTTGGCTAAAACCAGTGCCAACCCTTTTGACACCAGGGACCAGTTTGGTGGAAGACCATTTTTCTATGGGGAAGATGGGGAAATAGTTGCAGGATGATTCAGGTACATTTTTTTTTTTTTTTTTTTTTTTTTTTTGAGATGGAGTCCCGCTGTCGCCCAGGCTGGAGTACAGTTGCATGAGCTTGGCTCACTATAACCTCTGCCTCCAGGGTTCAAGCGATTCTCATGCCTCAGCCTCCCAAGTAGCTGAGATTACAGGTAGGCACCACTGCACCTGGCTAATTTTTTGTATTTTTAGCACAGTTGGGGGTTTACCATGTTGGCCAGGCTGGTCTCCAACTCTTGACCTCAAGTGATCCGCCCACCTTGGCCTCCATAAGTGCTGGGATTACAGGTGTGAGCCACTGTGCCTGGCCTCAAGCACATTACATTTATTGTACACTTTATTTTTATTATTTACATTGTATTATATAATGAAATAATTATACAACTCACTATAACGTAGAATCAGTGGGAGCCGTGAACTTGTTTTACTGCAACTAGATGCTCCCATCTGGGGATGATAGGAGACACTTATAGGAGACATCAGGCATTAGATTCTCCTAAATATCAGGCAACCTAAATCCCCACTTGCACAATTCACAATAGGGTTTGCGCTCCTATGAGAACCTAATGCCACTGCTGATCTGAGAGGAGGTGGAACTCAGGCAGTAATGTGACTGATGAGGGACAGCTGTAAATAGAGATGAAACTTGGCAGGCTCACCCGCCACCCACCTCCTGCTGTACAGCCCTGTTCCTAACAGGCCCCAAACCGATACCAGTCTGTGGCCTGGGGATTGGGGACCCCTGACTTAAAGAGCAGAAATTTGCTCTGAGGTAATGGGGATCAGAACTTCAACACACGAATTTTGAGGTGGGAGGGAGACAACTGAATACATCACAACAGGTTTATAGTGTAACTGACTGACTTTTTTATAAGCAGTACAGGGAAGGAAACTGGCACTGATTGAATAGTCATTATATGCAGGCTGAGAGCTAGTCTCAACTTGAGTTTATTTTGTCTCAAAATAGTCTTGTGGATTATATAGTAGTCCTTTCATTTTGCAAACAAAGCAGCTGAGGCTCAAAAAAATTAAGCAGTTTGAATGAGGTCATCCATTGAAAATGTGACCAAAAAAAAAAAAAACTCAAATACAAATTTATTTCCCAAAATCCTGCTTTTAAAATACTATTTGGTTTCCATAAAGATGAACATTCTCAAGCATTGAGGATGCATTAATTTTCCACAAACACTTAAAACGTCTAAAGTGGAGGCATTTGTCAGGTTAACAGCGATAGAAAAATCATGAGAATAGAATGATGTTAGGAACCTAAAATTTTACATCTGTCACAGCCAGATATGTGATATAGAGCAAATCACGTAATGTCAATTGCCACGAGGCATATAAAGTGAGTTTGGACTTCATATTTAACATTCTTTCTAAATTCTATGATTCTAAGAAAATTGGTACTCTTTAAATTGTTTAGACTACCCTAAGTCTATTTCACTATTTGTTTATTTTCAAACATTTCCTGGCATACAATGAGAACAGAATCATTGCATTTATATATAGAAATTAACTGGTCACCATTTCAAACAAATAATAGTCCTTAAAAATTTTTCTTGGCATATTCTGTCCCCCTCCCTTTTTTTTTCTTTTTTTTTTTACTCAATAAAGCATAAAAATATATTCCTATATAATGTAGAAAATACTACATCAAAATTTAAATTGCTACAGAGAATTCACATATTTTATATAAAACATTACTTAATTTTAAAATGGGAAAGATGATTGAATACACAAAAGAAAGTGGTTGAATGATGTTAAGTATATCGTCTCTAGTGTGCAAAAAAATAGTGCTTCTCAGAAAGATTTCTACTGACATTTAAAAGGGTTCAGTCTTGTTTATTCAGAAAATGAAGTCGCTGAGAACAACAAGCCAACACTGTTTTTGCCTTAAAACGTCGTTTTAAAATAGACAACAAGCCAGTCAAGTTTACAGATGGCATAAAAGTGGAAGAGGTTAATGGTAAATCTAAAAAGAAAAGAATTAGTGGCTAGTTTATAAAACTGTCTTCATAGTTCTACTTTTTCTGACTGCTTTCATCTTTCAATTCCCAAGATATTGGAATTCCAGGCTTAGCTTTGTGTTTGTCCAAATATGACCTGTCATTAAAGTAAATAACAAGTGATATTTGCCCTGCTATTTCTCTACTCTTTGCGTGTGTGTGTGTGTGTGTGTGTGTGTGTGTGTGTGTGAATTGAATTGTGGCCTTAAAAATATATATATATCCACATCTAACCCAGGAACCTGTGAATGTGACCTTATGTGACAAAAGGGTCTTTGCAAACATAATTAAGCTAAGAGTCTCAAGATGAGATCATCCTAGATTATCTGGGTGGATCCTAAATCCAGTGACTAGGGTCCTTAGAAGAGACACCCAAAGGAGGGAGACAGAGACGAAAGGAGAAGGCCATGTGCAGACCAAGGCAGAAATGAGAGTTACACAACAACAAACTAAAGAATGGGCTTGCAGCCACCATAAACTGTCAGAGGCAAGGAGTGCTTCTCCCCTCCAGCCTGCAGAGTAGAGTTCTCTACTCCCTATACCTTGATTTTGTACTTGTGGCCTTGAGAAGTATGAGATAATAAAGTTCTGCTGTATTAGGGCACTAAGTTTGGGGTAACTTGTTATGGCAGCCCCAAACTAACACTCCATTTTTGTGCTATTCATCCACAGTAACTAGAAAAAATGACACATCAGAACGTTTACTCAGTGCTTGACAGACACCCAGCAACATCTGTTCTTGTGCATTTTAATGATCATGCATCCAGCTTCATGATATTTTCCTGGAAGGAAAATAAATTCCAGGATATGAAAAAAGCATATCCTAAGGCAGAAGTATTTTACTAGTTAAAACAGGATAGCAACACAAGGACAACCTCATCTCCAGAAGGGGTTTCTTGACAAATTGATATAACTCAACTTTGGACTTGGTTTCAGCTTTGTCCATTCACGTAAGTACTTAGTGGATTAAAATTCTCTCTTGTGAGTTAATTTAACTTTATACAGTTTGTAAAAGATGAAACTTAGTAGAGTGACTTTAAAATAAAGCATTTAGAAAGTAACATGCAAACACATAATAATTTCTTTTTTACATTTCAAATTTCATATTATAAAACCACATTTAAAAAATCAAGGCTAGGCATGGTGGCTCATGTCTGTAATCCCAGCACTTTGGGAGGCTGAAGTGGGTAGAGTGCTTGAGGTTAAGAGTTCAAAACCAGCCTGGCCAACATAGTGAAACCCCATCTCTACTAAAAATATAAAAATTAGCCAGGTGTGGTGACGCATGCCTGTAGTACCAGCTACTTGGGGGGTTGAGGTAGGAGAATCACTTGAACCCAGGAGATGGAGGTTTCAGTGAGCCGAGATCACGCCACTGCACTCCAGCCTGAGCAACAGAGTGAGACTCCATCTTAAAAAATTAATAATAAAAATTAAAAAAAAATCAAATATTCAACCTGGGAAAGCTGATTTTTTAAAAAAAAGTCAAATGGTTTTAACAGGCTTATGAGACAAAATCAGAAGGCCTCCCACTGTTTGCTCTCCACTCGAGTCTTACTCCTGTAAGAATACCTATAGGAGTATTTAATTATTAGTAAAATAATTATTTTAGTGCTTCTTAATTTATCTCCTTTGTATTTTTAAGTAACAAACTTAAACTGATACTCTGCTTTTTATTTTTTTCTCATTGACTTCTCAATATGGAAGATGGAGATGTTTCTCTCGTTCCTAGGTCTACATCTTCCACACACATTTTCCTTCTTTTAATCCTAGTAACTTAATATTACAATTTTAATCCAATAATGTTTATAATATAATGGGCCTGTAACAATTATTCACAGCAGAGGTACATAGCACATTATGATTACATTGTGTTTCATGTACTAATTTTGTTTCTCCCTAGGTTTAATGATTGCTTTTTTTTTTTTTTTTTTTTGCATAACTTTCTATGTACCAAACCCATAGTAACCACCAATTATTTGAGATTTGTCAGTTTTGTAGAAATGTAAAGTCTTCTATTAGTTTCCATTACTTTTCTTAGAAATATCTTTGGGAACCCTCAAACTTATTGCTCCATTAAGATTGGAAGGCTTGTTGGCAAGCTGTTATCCTGAGACTCATCTTCACTATTGTCTAGGAATTGATATTATTATTACGCAACTCCTTTTCTGACATCTGCATCTTTTTTTTCCTTGGTTTCATCCTTCATTTTAATATAGTATGTCTTCTAGTAGCTTCCTGAAAGGGAGTGGACTCCAGATAAATTTTTGAGACATTGCAGGTCTAAAAATATAGTAATTGTACCTTCAAATTATATGATATTTTGGCCGGATATAGGATCCCAGTATGAAAATAATTTTTACCCTGAGGTGTAAAGATATTATTCTATTTTCTTTCAGCTTTTAGTGTTGCTGCTGAGAAACTTGATGTTGTTCATATTTTCTCCAGTTTCTACAGAATATGTTTTTTCTCTCTTTAGAAGTTTTCTGAGTTTTTTAAAACACCAGCTATTCTGAAATTTCAATGATATGGACTTAATGTGGACCTTTTTGCATTTACTGTATTGGCTAACTGTAGATCCTTTAAGTCTGGAAATAATTGTCCATCAGTATTATAAATTTTCTTGCGTTGGCTCCTTATAATTTCATTACCTCCACCTCTCTGTCCCCATCCCTGTCTCTCAAGACCATTTCTCAATGTTATATTGGATCTTTTGGATTAATCTTCTAATTTCTGGTGTATTTATCCACTCATGTCTTTCAATTCTTTTGTTCAATGTGTGTTTTACACTGAACCATTATAAATTATTTATAAATATGCACATCCTTTATAGTTATAAAAATTCAATTCATTCAACGAATATTTATTGAGCACCTATTATATCTCAGTCTAATTTTTCTTCCTTTATAGCTTTTGTCTTATTTTTATTTTATTAGCTCTCTAAATCTACCCATCACAGTTTTTTTTAAGAATCTCTTTTGTTTCTTGGATTGTCACTATTTAGTCTAAATTCCTTGTACTTCTGTTTGATTTAATTTATATATTTCTTGTCACTGACTTTAATAAAATGTCTGGATATCCTACACTGATCCATTCATAGTTAGGAGCCACTAAACCGATACTTGGAAGCTCTGTATATGCAAGTGGAGTTAGTTGACTAATGACAATATGTACTGTATTATAGGGCAAAGAGTTAATGACTTGCCTAATTTGTGGGAGCCTCTCATTCTCATTACCTGCATCTCTGTTTTTTGAACTGTAAGATTTATTTAGCATACTCCAATCCTTTGTTTAAGGGGATGTGTATATTACTAGTAGCATTCTGATTAAGAAAGGGATTTAAGTATCTCAGTGTTCTTACTTTCTCTTAATCTTCTGTAGCTCACTATCACCTCAGCTATGGCTGATCTCCCTCGGTGTCCATGGGTTAAAATCTCAGTCTTGTACTCAGATATACCAGGTGTAGTTCTCTAGCAGCACATAGTAGGTTTGGAAATCAATAGCCATAAATGTTCATTTTAAAGACTTTCCCAATATTCCTTTTCAGCCTCATTTTGCCACCATTCAAAACACATAGTATATGGTATCTTCAGTTCCTGAGACCTCTGAATTTCTGGTGTGTTATCAACTTACATCTTTCTGTTGTTTCCAGTGATAGTTTTCACGTTTCTCTGTTCTGTTAAGACAGTGACCATTGTCTAATACTTTTGTTAGCTTCCAAAACACTTTTTGGTTGCTTTTCTTGTTTCCTTACGGTCATTTTGGGTTTTTTAAAGTTTTATTACTGCTATTTTAGTGACATTGTGGAGGTAGCAGAGAATAAACATGTAGATTTAATCTGCCATATGGACCCAGGTGTTCCAAAAATTACTTTAAATATAATTTCAAGCAACTTCTGTGGGTAGGTGTGCTGAGATGAGGCTCAACAGCATATTCTTCCCCTTAAAAATTAGTCATGAAAAGGAAGTTTCAGCCACGGCTATGTGAAGAAGTCAGAACACCCTTTCCACAAACATCTATGAAACTAGATGAAGTTATCAAAATAATCATTTCAGGGCTCTATTTTCTTTTGATTTGTTCAAAATTATGGGGTATATTTGCAATTTTGTTATATGAATGGATTGGGTAGTGGTCAGATCAGGACTTTTAGGGTACCCATCACCCAAATAACTTACCTTGTACCCACTAACTAAGCATTTGTTCTTGAAAAGAAACCCTGGCTTTGTGCAAGAACAATAAAAGTATGAGGCCTTCATGTATGGAGAAAACTCCACCTCTCTCCTCATTGCAGTTGGTGAGAATTGCAGTTTTATCAGCACAGAGACAGCCAGAAAATCCAGCAACTTTGCTTTCACAGAGATAGGCTCAGTATGGAGGGAGATATGCAAAGTACTGATTAATGTAACCAACTAGTAAGCCCAGAAATACATTCTCACATTCATGGTTCATTGATTGCTAACAAAGGTACCAAGGCAACTAAGCGGGGGAAATAATAGTCTTTTCAACAAATGACGCTGTAAAAATTAGGTAGCTACAACATGCAAAGAAATGAAATTGGAACCTATCTCACAGTATACACAAAAATTTACTGAAATGTATCAAAGGTTTACATATAAAAGACAAAACTATAAAACTTCTTAAAAAAACACAGGAGAAGACCTCTGCAACCTTGGGTTATGTAGAAGTTTCTTAGATAGTACACCAAAAGAACAATTCATAAAAGATTGATGAATTATACTACATCAAAATTTAAAGCATTTGTGCTTCAAAAAACACCATTAAGAAAGTAAACAGAAAAGTCACAGACTGGAAAAAACATTTACAAATCATATATCCAATAAAGAATTTGTGCTTGGCTAAATAATACAATCAAATTAAAAATGGGCAAAATATTTAAATGGACATTCAGCAAAGAAGGTAAATAGCTAATGCACACATAAAAAGGTGCTTACAATTTTGATTCATTAAATTTCAATGAGATATCACTATATACAGGTAAGACTAGCCATAATAATAATAATAATAAATGTGACAATACTGAGTGTTTGCTGAAATGTGGTAAATTGAAGCCCTCATTCATTTTTGGTATGGATGTAAAATGTACAGTCACTTTTGAAAACAGTTTGTCAGCTTCTTAAAAAGTTAAATATAAACTTAAAGCATAATCCAGCAATTAAACTCCTAGATATCTACTTGGAAGAAATCAAGACATGTGTCCACACAAACACTTCTTCATAAATGTTCATAACAGTGTCATTCATCATCGCCAGAAATTGGAAAAAATACAAACATCCACAAGTAGTAAGTAAACAGAACACTGTATATCTATACAATGGAATGCTATTCAACGATAAAAGTAACAAACTGCTGATACATGCAACATAGATGGCACTGCATCTCCAAATTATGCTAAATAAAAAAAGAAAAATCAGACACAAATGGATACATCATGTATGACTCCATTTATATGAAATTTCTAGAAAAGGCAACCCTCTACACATAGAAAGCAGATGTGTGGTTGCCTGGGGCTGAGAGTGGGAGCAGGGATTGTTTGAAAATGGACACAATGGGACTCTTGGAAGTGACAGCTGTGTTATAAATCTACAGTAAAGTGATGATTGCACAACTATATAAGTATACTAAAAAATCCAACTCTTCACTTATAATTAGTTAATTTTATGACATATAATTTATACCTCCATAAAAGTGTAAAAAAAAAAAACCTCAAACCTATCATGAAAACTGTATTCCAAAAGTCTTGAAATAGTTATAATTCTCGAGTAGTGTTTTTATAAGACTGGAAATAGTCAAGTAGACAAATTGTATTTTGACTCTATTTTGAAGAGAAGTCCGTGTAGATTCAGGAAGTCAGTAATCTTAAGATTGTTTCTGGTTCTATATGCCCTGATTTAGTGTCTTCAGTTCAGGCTTTTGCAGTCAAAGTAATTGATAGAAAACAACCAGATAAAAGAAAAACATTAATATAGATACAACTAAATTTTTCATTTAAATATACCTAATTATAAAGTTAATTACAAAAATTAATTGCATTAAAGAGCTCAAGTACCCTACACCTTTTTAACTTATTAAGAAATCAATACCCTTTTCTGGTCCTAATGGAGCTGGAGGCAACAATTTTCATTATTGTTGTTCTGTGATTAATTATATACCACAATGTCTTGAATAATATTGGATGAATTACAATGAATTGTAAGGGCCCATAATGATGGGAGTTTGAGCTTGAATGATAGATATGTGTAATGAAACTGCATTTATTCATCTACTCATTCAACAACTATATAGTACTATTTATCAGCTATTGTGATAAACCAGGGAATTACGACAGTGAATAAGACACAATTTTTCCTTAAGAAATTTATCTTCATCTAGTTGAGGGGACAGAGAAGTACAATAGTAGTTGTCATTAGTGTGGAAAATATTCTGATGGAGATAAATACTGGCATGTAATTGTTATAGGGACCCAGAGTAGAGGCACCTGATCTAGGCTTGTTGGATCAAGAAAGGTTTCTTTCAGGATGTGTTTCCTAAGAAGGTATATTAGTCTGTTTTCACACTGCTATAAATAAATACCCAAGACTGGGTAATTTATAAAGGAAAGAGGTTTAATTGACTTACAGTTCCACATGGCGTGGGAGGTCTCAGGAAACTTACAATCATGGCGAAAGGTGACAGAGAAGCAAGTACCTTCTTCACAAGGAGGCATGAGAAAGAAGAGCAAGTGAAGGAAGAAATGTCAAACACTTACAAAACCATCAGATCTTATGAGAACTCACTCACTATCAGGAGAACAGTGTGGAGGAAACCACCCTCATGATCCAGTCACCTCCTTCCCTTGACACGTGGGGATTACAATTTGAGATGAGATTTGGGTGGGAACACAGAGCCAAACCATAACAGCAGGATTTTAGAAAACTTGTCAGTTATCCAAGTAAAGTGGGAGAGGAATAAAAGAATATTCCATTTAGACAGAATAGCACATTTAAGTCTTAGTTGAGAGAATGATGTGTTTGAGGAACTGAAAGTATAATTGATTGAGCATAGAGGTTCGAACGTGATGGGATAAATGAAGCTTAACCTAGAGTTAAGAACTAGATCCTGAAAGGCGTTATACATGCTGCTGAGGAGTTTGGAACTATCATAAGGGCAATCATGGCCCGTGAAGATTTTTTTTTTTAAATGCCAATATTAGAAATAAAATGGAGAATATGAGAAATGTGACAGAGGTACAACTTCATTGGCTTCATGTAATAGAAACCCAGTAACAGTGGCTTACTGACTTAATGAAATGAGGTGTTTTGTTTTATTTTGTTTGTGTGTTTGTTTTTTCAGATAGTAAGAAATATGGACACAGAAAATCTTGACATAGTAGCACCGTGCTACTGCCAGCAACCATGACTTCTCCCTTCTGGCTTCACTGTTTTTTGCATGGAGCTTTTCTCCTTGTACTCACAAAAGGGCTGCTGCAATTCAGACATTGCGTGTACATTCTAGGCATGAAGGGAAAGGTTGTGGATCAAGAGCTGATGAAACAAGACAGTTAAGTTAATCAATTTTAAGGAGTTTTTCCCAAAAAACTTTTGGGGTAAAATTAACTTCCATCTCATTGGCCGGAATTATGTCCTATGCTAGCAGCAAGGGAAACTAAGAGATTAAACATTTTAAATTAGGTAAATCAAGGCTTTGGAAGCAAGAATAGATATTGAATAGGCAACCTGTAGTGCTTGATTTTTTAAGGGTGCCCTGGACATTATCAGTAACAATGGGGTTATAGAGAAGCAAATCGATTCAAGGTATTAACACAAATGGAAGTGACAAGACCTATTCATTCTTTGGAAATTGAGGGTAAAGAAGAGGAAGAAGTCAGGGTGATTGCCAGGTTCCTGCCTTAAACAATTGGATACGGTGTCATTTACTGAAACAAGGAATGGAAATTGTGAGGAGAAGTAAATGAATTGAATTTTGGATATGTGGAGTTGGTTTCTGGTGGCTCAAAAAAAATTCCAGCCCGGGGTACAGATTAGAAAGTCATCTACATATCAGTCGTAATTAAAGTCATTGGAGTGAATGAGAGCTCAAAAAATAGAAACTGAGAAGAAAAAAAAAACAGTCAAGGTATTTTAAAGACAGAATAGGATTTGGTAAATTGTCAACTCTGAAGAGGAAGCATGTTCAGATTTTATAACTGGAAGATTCTTTGATGTTTTTGGCAGTGCAAAAAGGAAATTGATACTTAATAGCACTTTTTTCTCTTTTTGACAGGCATTTTTATTCTTTGTAGTCTGCTCAAACCCATGATCAATTTTAAATTGCTTTATGCTCTCTAAGACAAATAGCTGATTAAATTGAATATGTGTAATAGAAACTGTTAAACATTAGTTGTGACTTGACATTTTTGAGGCATGGAGCCGGCTTTCAACGCCATCAACAATTTTGCTCCTGGGATGAGTATTTACTTATTCTGTATCTTAGCTCACCATTTTGCAAATGTGGAGGCTGTGGGCCTATGTTAACCTTGGGGCAGCAGGTCAAATACAGGTTTACAGCACATGGGCTCCTGAGAAATAGGAAAATAAAGATTGCGTTACTGAAGAGCATACTTTTCTCTCTCCTTGCTATATACAGAGGTCAGAGATGAGTGTTCTTCAGGGTCATTGCCACTTCCTGTTCTTCCTTTACCCCTTGCTTCCGAGAAGCCTCAATCAGTAGGGTTTCCACAGACTGAACAGTGAGTGGTTGACCTATTGTATTTGTTTGATACCCAACACAGAGAAGTTAAGAAAGGCTATCAGGCATTTGCTGAACTGATAAAACACAGAATACAACACATTCCTGGGAAAATGTTTTCTGCTTTATGGAGATAAATATTTATTTCAACTCTACTGAGAAGCATGTGCCTAGTAAATAATATGTTTCTTTTTTAATGGTCTGTTTATGTTTTAGATACTTCACATCACAGATTTGGGTTGCTTACATCATGTAAAATCCTCAAAACATATTTTCATAAATTACTTTTGAGAAGATCTAAACTTAATCATCAAGAAAATAGCCTTCATTTTCTATGTTCCCATAAATGACTAAAATTTCTACTTCATAACATTCATAGATATTGAAGTCTTTTACACATATAATTACTTTTTATGTGAAAGGATTCAAAAGTTTATAAGGAAGGACATGTCACAATTTATACAACATTGAGGAACACTTTTATTTAAAAATAATAATTTTGTTGCAAAATATTTTTAAAACTTGTTAATTCCAGAGGCATCATTCCAGAATACATCATAGAAAATGGAAGCAAGAATCTAGGGACCCCAAGCAAGAATGATGTGAGTGATTTCGGATGCCACAAGCTAGGTTTATGTTTTAGGATTGTACCGCTGAGCTCAACTCAAAATTGGTTTTGTGTTCCGTTCTTCTAACCAGTCCCAGCCCCATGGCATCTCTGCTAAGTGACTCTTTGTCTCTTACATGTTTCCTAAATGAATATCATCATCACTTATATTTTAAAATGCAAACGTCTTTATATGACCTGTTTGCAATCTGATTATTGCAATCTGAAGAATTCCCCTGGCAAATAATGACATTTACAAGTTGCATTCCTAAAATACATTAGTCTCCTCTTATCTGCAGTTTTACTTTCAATGGTTTCAGTTCAACCATACTCTGAAAATATTAAATGGAAAATTCCAGAAATAAGCAATTCATAGGTTTTTAAATTGGATGCCATCTGAGTAGCATGATGAAATCTCACACCATCTCCTACTCTATTCTGCCTGGGACATGAATTCCTCCATTGTCCAGCCTATCCACTCTGACTAGCTACCTGGTCGTTACTTAGTAATCATCTTGGAGATGAGAGAGACTGTTGGAATATTACAGAGCTTGTGTCCAAGTAACCCTTATTGTACTTAATAATGGCCCCAAAGTGCAAGAGTAGTGATGCTGACATGTTGTTTTAATTGTTCCATTTTATTATTAGTTGCTATTAACCTCTTACGGCGCCTAGTATGTAAATTAAATTTTATCATAGGTATGTATGTATAGAAAAAAAAACCAGTATATATAGGGTTCAATACTATCCACGGTTTCAAGTATCCAGTTGGAATGTATCCCCCATGGATAAAGAGGGGACTACTGTAAATTATTTGAAGTCAACAGACTAAATCAAGAACTGAAGGAAAGAATGAAGGTCATTGTGTAAGTTTAACTGTGTGCAAGCTATCATATTACAGATCTTCAGAAATAAGGCCCCCCCCTTTTTTTTTTTTTAAATTGCCTATAATCCTGAGAGGCAGCTGTTATCATCTGGAGACACAAATGGAGAACGGACTTAGAAGACTTTAGTAACTGACTTTGTGTTTCAGAGGAAAGTAGTGAAGTGAGGATTTAAACCCTGATTGTTCACTGCACAGAACCTGCTAAGAACTATTGCTCACTAACTCAAACGTAATCTTTCATACTGTGTATGTTAGGAAATGTGGAACCCAGGTGCCACACACCTTACCGTACTCAAGTGTTCCTGCTTTGAGGAGTAATAATGCTCTTTCATCCTTAAATGAAACAGCCTTGAGCTTCTGCCTTGCAAACTTTGCTAGCCTATTGCCCTCACTGAGATTGCTGAGAATTGCTGAAGACTCATTTCCTATTCACTGCTGCTCATCTCTTTTTAGCATCTTGACCCTCTCTTCCTGCAGCTCATTTCACTTCTCCCCCTTGCTCTCACCCACAGATAGAACATAGTCCCTCCTTTTACGGTTTCCCTGAAGCATCCCTATATAAGGCAGTTTTATACAGCATTTTTCTACTGAAGTGTTGAGGATAACAGAGCTATTATTTTAGAGCACATCAAATCAAACCACTTAAAATTGAGTAGGAGGCATTCCTGTTCATTAGAATTCTCTAGCCAGTATCACACTAGGAATTTCCTCTTTGCCGTCTTTGCTCAGGACTTTCCTTCTCCACATTTTTCTCTGAAATTTTATGCCTTCCCCTTTCTTCTTAGTTCCCAGATCTCCTCCCTCTCCTGCTCTCTTGGCTGCCAAAGCAGCTCCAAAATCTTTTTTTTTTGTTTTATTTTCATTTTGCAGAGATTTTAGCTCTCTTGCTTGTTTGCCTTCGACTAAATTTGTTAGTAAGTTCTAAAATAAAAATACTTTTACCTTAAGACAGTTATTGCCACCAGCAACATGTCTTCCAGTTAGCATGTAATAATTCTTATTTTTCTCTCCCCTGAAGATAGAATGGCACAGAAACAACATCACCAACTAGCCTTAGGAGAGGGTGGGCTTGCTTAACTGTTTATAATTTATTCCACAGACATTATTTTTATCTGAGGATCTCATTCCTCTGTGAGTAAATGGAGACATGGGGAACTTTAAGAGGACATAATGAATTTGTATAACTAATAAATGTCACAACTGGAAATTGAATTCAGATCTTAGAAATTAAGGCCAGTAATGATATCTATGGTAGCTTTAAAAATTCAATGAGATAATGCCTTGGGTAATGGCTGGAGTTGTCATTTTTGTTCTAAAATACTTAACTGGCTGAGAGGACTTGTAATAACTCTTCCCCAGCAACACTGTCTTAGTGGCATTAATGTGATCTTTGTGACACGTCAGCGTATGCAAAGACTTGGTGCTGCTACCATTTTTCATAATTTGTCTAGTGCCTGACCTCCTATAAAAAATGCATGTGTTTTGCAAACTCAAGCTAAAATTATGGAATATTGCTAGTACCCTATTGACTAAAATGCTTTGCAATCACCAAGCCAAATGAATTTTGCTTAAGAATGAGAAACTTCAATATTTTTAATAATCTTATAGATGGGAATATTTACAGAAATTTTGCCATCCTGTTGTATTTTCTATCACCAGGTGCTCAGGGGCTAAAAAAGTTACCCCAGAAAGGTCATTCATTTTACTATCTTGGCTATCTCTTTTGATGTTTGGTATGACATAGTAAAACTGTTAGCGTTCTCATTTTTTTTTAATGTGAAAAAAGTCAGACAGAGTGTTTAAGTGATTTGCCTCACATCACACAGCAATTGAAGTGCAGGGCTAGGATTCAAGCCCCAAAGCCTGAATCTAAGCTGAGTCTGAGCATCTGTCTCTACCCTCTGTCACTAGATTCGGAACCTTTACCTTTATCATTTGCCACATTCCTTCAACGTGTTAAAAACTGTGTATGGTATACATTTAAGAAACTGAGAATTTAAATAATGTCATCACCCTCCAAAATGAATCACAGTCTCTATTAATATGGTATGAGCTTTTCATTGTTTTAATTTTCTTTCCTCATGCTATGGCTAAGTTTCACAATCTTTTATCCACTGCATATTCATTGATTCATTCATGCGTTAATGAGCATTCTGTGAACAGTGATTCAGCCCCATCTCTGTGGGCCAGGCGCTCCAGTTTGTGATCAAGTCTCAGACTTACACCTTGGTCCCCCAAGCAGGATATTCTTGTTGCTGTTTTAAAACATTGATAAGATTTTCAACAGATAAATTATCTCCATCTTCCTCATAAAAACCTTCATTTTAAAAATACAGTAACCGAGGCTCAAGAAGGTTAAAAGATTTGCCCTCAGCCAGACTGTTGGGAATCATAGGGACTTGAATTTCGATTTTCTAATTTGCTATATTGGTGGTTTTATCACTAAAAAAGGAAGCAAGTTGTAATCCAAATATCACATAAAACAGTAATCTAGGAAAAGCAATAAGTGGGTACATTATTTATAATTCATGCTTTTATTGATTCAATTTTGAAAATTGATTATGTTCTTAAATTTTATTTTATTACACAACTTTCATGTCCACTTTTTTTAATCTTGCACCTCTAACTCAGAAACCAGTTTTTAGTCAATAGTTCTATAAGATATCCCTGTTTCTCTTAAATACTTAGCTTTAGAAAGAGGATAGGAGTAAGGATTAATTCATTTTAAAAATCAATCAGTTTTCTCTTTTGCTCTAGTTCATCCTTAGCTGCAGTATTAATAGTTTAGCTTTCTTGCTGGTGGTAAGACTTCGCAGAATATTTCAGATGTATGAAAAATAAATTGGCTTAATTAAATAGGGAGCAGTGTAGGGGTAACGGACAGATCACTGCTACTTAACCTGCACAGGCAATGAGCACATGAACTTGGCCTCCTCAGGCCCATTCTATAAACATGTCAATAATTTTAGGACAGAATCACTGACATATCCTTCCACCGTGGCAGAGTTCTTTTGCATCAGTAACCAAGATGTGGACTGATTTATCTGCCTTTTTATCTCCAAAAATAGACATTTTTTCCACATGAATTACACTTAGAATGATATATTCATTCAATTTTGTGTTGTCTTAAAAGGTAACAGCTTTACTAAAGTAGAATAAATTACTAAGCCATAAAATATAGGACTTTTTTCCCAAGAAAAAATATCCATCCAGATATTTAATCAGACTATAAGTGTGTATATGCCGTTTCTCATAGTCTTTATCTGGTGATTTATAAGATTCTCTTGAAATAGAAAATCTCTTTACTGACCCACTTCTGAAGAAATCATATCACTTTAAGGCTGCCATAAGTTGATTTCAATAGGTTGCTGTGGGTTTAAAATTAAACCAAAATTTTGTAGGCCAAATGAACCTTATTTATTTTTTTCCTTGACATTCAGGAGCCTATTAAAGTGAAAAGTCAGTTATTTTCTGTTTGGTTACTGTGGATATTGTTAAAAGTTATAAATTATAAGAGTTTTTCAATTAAGTGCATTATCTTTGATAATCTCATGCAAAATAGAGTAGGTGAAACTTATGAAGTGTTAGGTAACATTCATTTTGCAAGTACTTTACATGTATGAACTAAATTCTCACACAAAGCCAAGTAGGTAGGGACTATTTTTACCAGGAAAGAGTTGCTTCGAAGTTAAGTGACTTGTCCGAGGTTTCATGGCTAATGACGGTGTCCTGGAACTGAGCACAATCAACTTCAGTCTGAATTTCAGCCTCAAAGCCATATTGACTCTTCTCCTAATAGCTTGTTCAGCCATAGCAATACTGTATTTCCCCCCAAAATGGGGAAAATTGAATTTTAAGATAATGGAATTCGCTCATTAATGGAGACAGTAGTGATAGACGTTATAGTATGATTTATAGTATGATTCATTTTCAGGTAAAATCAGGTAAGATGACATAATGTTCCTCTTTCAGAACCAGTAATGTAGCCTCCTATAATAAGTGTTAAAAGAAAATATCGGCCAGGCACGGTGGCTCACGCCTGTAATCCCAGCACTTTGGGAGGCTGAGGCTGGCAGATCACAAGGTCAGGAGATCGAGACTATCCTGGCTAACACAGTGAAACCCTGTCTCTACTAAAAATACAAAAAATTAGCCGGGTGCAGTGGCGGCACTTGTAGTCCCAGCTACTCAGGAGACTGAGGCAGGAGAATGGTGTCAACCTGGGAGGCAGCGCTTGCAGTGAGCTGAGATTGCATCACTGCACTCCAGCCTGGGCAACAGAGTGAGACTCTGTCTCAAAAAAAAGAAAATACCTATGCTTCATCAGGAATTTAGGTGAACCTACTGTATGTTATGAATGTACCTAATCCCTAGTGATAATACAGTTAATAAGACTTAATGTTTGAGCTTGAGAATTTCTCTTTGTTAAAAACCAATGTAAAGGCAGCTAGAGAGAAAAGTCAAGTCATGTACAGAGGGAACCCCATTAGGCTAGCAGCAGACCTCTCAGTAGAAGCCTTACAAGCCAGAAGAGATTGGGGGACTATTTTTAGCGTGCTTAAATAAAAGAAATTCCAACCAAGAATTTCATATCCTGGAAAACTAAGCTTCATAAGTGAAGGAGAAATAAAATCCTTCTCAGACAAACAAATGCTGAGGGAATACATTTCAATAAGACCAGCCTTACAAGAGGTCCTTAAGGAAGTGCTAAACATGGAACCAAAAGAACAGTACCTGCTACCACAAAAACACACTTAAACCCATAGCCCACAGGCACAATAAAACAATTACATAATCAAGTCTGCATAACAACCAGCTGACAACACAGCAGGATTGAAATCTCACATATCGATATTACTCCTGAATGTAAATGGGCTAAATGCCCCATTTAAAAGATATAGAGTGGCAAGCTGGATAAAAAGACAAGCCCCAACCATCTGCTGTCTTCAAGAGACCCATCTTACATGTAACAACACCTACAGGCTCGAAGTCAGGGGATGGATTATGATCCACCATAAAAACAGAAAACAGAAAAGAACAGGAGTCACTATTCTTATAACAGATAAAACAGATTTTAAACCAATGAAAAGAAGGCCAAAAAAAGGACATTACATAATAATAAAAGGTAAAATCCAAAAAGAAAGCTTAACCATCCTAAATATATACATCCAGCATTGGAGCACCCAGATTCATAATATAAGTTCTTCACCTATAAAAAGACTTAGGCAACCACACAATAATAGTGGGAGGCATCAATGTCCTGCTGACAATGTTAGATTATCAAGTCATAAAACTGACAAAGAAATTCTGGATTTAAACTTGACACTTGACCAACTGGAATGAATAGACATCTACAGAACACTCTGTAAAAAAGAATAAAATTATGTGCTGTGCAGCAACATGGATGGAGCTATAGGTTATAATTCTAAACGAGTTAATGCAGGAACAGAAAACCAAATCTACATGTTGTCATTTATAAGTGGGAGCTAAACATTGATCAGCCATGGACATAAACATGGGAACAATAAACACTGCAGACTACTAGAGGGGGAAATGAGGAAGTGGGGCATGGATCGAAAAATTACCTATTGGGTACTAGGCTCAATACCTGAGTGCAATATATCCAGGTGACAAACCTGTACATGTACTTTCTGTATCTAAAATAAAAGTCGGAAAAAAATATTTAAAAAACAAAACCAACTTTTCAAATACTCTTATGCTATTCTTCTGCTTTACTAAATAAGTATGCTAAATAATAATTTTTTTTCTTTGATGATTGAGTACCCACGGATTGGGGGTTATCATGTAGACTGATGGTTCTTATTCTACAGTAGTGTGTGTGTGTGTGTGTGTATATATATTAAAATTTTTCAAACTCTAGAATTTATCTTGAAAATCAGATTTGTCTAACAGGTAGGCCTGTTTTTCTCATAATTCTCTCAGGTTTTTTTTTTTTTTTAAAAATAAGAGAGGGAAATTCAGATTTTCCATTTATTTGCTTTATTACTGAGAGCTATGTTTTTAATAATTGGTTTTTACTATGATTAGCATGACACCCTTAACATTAAACACTCAGAGCCATTTGTTTTTATCCTATTAGTTTTCAGTCTGTCTTTACAGCAAAATGTAGAAAACTGGAAAGTATTAGAACAGAAAATGAACCAGTACTTTTAGGGTTCATTCTTAAAAGAATAAATACATTCTAGTTTTGCACATAAACTTTTTTTTTCAGAAAGGAAACTCTTTGTAATTCCGACTAATAGGGGAAGTGTTTGGGAAACCTGCATTTACATATTAAATATAGGTTAGTTCTAAAAGGAGACAAAAATGAATATATTACTGTTATGAACCTGAAAGTGAAAAGTCTAAATTGTATTTTCATCTTTAGTCTTTGTGCTTTTCTACTTCCTGACCCATAGAATATAATCAAAGCTTCCTTGTCAGTGCACCAAATGCAATAAAAACCCTCCTAACTTGGTCTGGAAGGCCAATGGCTAGATTGACGCAGCATATGTTGTAACATACTATTGGTTACTGAGTACACATAGAGGCTTGAGACAGCTGGCCATGGCCACACTTTTGGCTTGGAGTCGCGCCCTGAACTTCCACAGTTGAAATGAGTCCATGATTTTCTGGCTGCTTGATCCATTACCCATGTGGCAAGAGAGTAAAAGTGGTAAACCAGTTTCACCAAAGCTCAGATGTACTCAAATTGTTTACCTTGTACAGATACAAATACACTTTTATTTGAGGGTGGCTTCTTCTTTATGATAATGATGTATTATTTCTTTTGAGATGGTACCCTTTAACATCTGTTGGTTTATATTAATACATTTTTGAATAAAGTTCAAGGTGGAAGTGCTGAATTACTTAGGAGAGTTGTCAGCATTTAGGGATTTTGCAAGGGTATGTTTTTCCTAAGGCCTCATCACATTCTTAGCTGAGTTCTTGAAAATTCATGTTGGTTACTTCACATTAAATCTAAAGGTGAGATAGAAAATTCTGTTGTTCAACGTATATTAGGACCACTGACTAGCCTATGAGACCATAGGAAGATAGTTTATGGGTCATGATCATGTTTAGATAAAATTTGATTCCTAAATAGGCAACAACATGCTGGAATCGATTTTTTGTTTGTTTGTGTGCAAGCAGATACACAAAGTAAACATCACATAAAAATCAAGAAAGACTGAAATAAAGATTATAATCATTTGGAATTCCAAGGCTTATTTTTTTTCACATTTGGAAGAATTCTGATGGCTCCAGCTTCAACTCAGAGATTAAATGTGTGGAGTGACACACTTGAACTTTCTATAGTTTCTTCAAGAGGCACTGCTAAAAGGATGAGTTAGCCACTATAAAATATGGATAAAGCGTCTGTTAAAATAAGATGCAGCCAATATTTATCTGGATGATAAATTCATGTCAAGAATTTCAATTTACTGTACATTTATGGACTTTTGATACCTACCATTAATCATAGTCTTACTGCAAGAGTCCATTATCATCTGTATAGAGCCACCAATGAAGCAAAAGCAAGGATAAAATAAAAAGAGGTTGCTAGGATGAAGGTTGCAGATTCTAAACAAAGATGAGTGACACATGTTGAGTAGGATAAATCTACAAATAGCCTGGAGCCAGACATCAGACATTATTTGAAATGACAAACTTCACATTAACTAAAAGAGAGAAAAAAAAAAAGGATCACAGATGGAGACAGACAGTGGTGCTAAAAGTTATACAACTGCATGATTCATTTCCAGAAGAAATCAATGTTGAGATGACTTTTTTCCTCCTTCAGAACCAATAATGAGCCTCCTATAATTAGGTAAACTTTCTCTGTCCTATCAAAACAAACTGTTAAGCCACAGCGAGGCCACTGACACATCTACCCCTCAACCAAAGCTATAGTATTTTAATCTAAGTACAATGCAAAGATGCATGAGTCAATCTACCGTAAATTTTCAGCAAATAGTATGTGTCATTGGAAATAACTTCTGCTTTTCCAAAGACCGTAGATTTATTCTGTAGGAGTTTTAGAAACAAGCAACAATAATTTTAGCTAAAGCAATTCCCCGCGTTCACTAAACCATAACTGTCTGAAACTAGTTATTTCTAGAATTACACAGAACCAAAATAGCAAACATGTAAACAGAGAGCTATGGGTTAGAATTCATCAAATGAGGGAGAAAAAAAAGTTTTGAATTTTAAGGTATAAAATATCACATCTGTTTACTATTTATAGAAGCCTAATTTTAATGCACAATTCAAACACTAATTAAAAACATTCTCTATAAGTAGAAAATCAACTTGCTATGTGTGCAGAAAGAATAATACAATCAACTTTCCCTAGATATCAGTTTTCTCTCCATATAAGCGGTCAAAAAGTAACTGACCTTTGGACTTATTAAAATTCAGCCATCAACACTAGAAAAATGAAGCTAGGTCTATTCGTGTCATCAAGTAAAGTTATACCATATCTAATCCCATTGTTTCAGCTTTATCTATTGTCAGTATGAGTTGCTGGGCTGCGGTCTGAACCAGTTGGGGAGAAAGCCATGTTCAGCCAATTGGTCATGCCACATTTTTCTATTTTATCCATTCCACACCTATAGGCAGAGTCTTGGTTTGCCACTGAGCTGATAAAATAGAACATGGGACATGCAAGTGACGTTTGTCTGAGCCAGGACACTGGAATGAAGAGATGGACCCTCTTTGTTCCCACCTTATTTTGTTACATTGTGTTAATGCCAGAGGTAAATCCCAGGAGGAGATAATTCTTTGTTACTTATTTCTCATTCTTTCTGAAATTTCTGAGGAAATGCTTGTATCATCAAGAATTTGGGAGTAATTAGTGGATGAATGGGTAATACGTATTCCAAGGGAAGGAAAAAATTGTAGAAATTTATTAATAAGACTATGGGAGTCTAAAATTAGAACTGGAAAGAGATAGTTGCATTCATTCCCTTTATTTTATAGATGACAGAAACGATAGGGCCAAGAGAAATATACTAACTCGCCTCAAGACACACTTTGCTAAGAACTGCACTTGCGTCTCAACTCTCAGTTGTGGTTTCCTTTTTTTTCTTTCTTTTTTTGAAGACAGTCTCGCTCCTCTGTCACCCATGCTGGTGCAATCCCGGCTCACTGCAACCTCTGCCTCTTGGGTTCAAGTGATTCTCCTGCCTCATTCCCCCGAGTAGCTACAGCCGTGAGCCACCACGCCTGGGTAATTTTCATATTTTTAGTACAGATGAGGTTTCATCATGTTGGCCAGGCTGGTTTCGAACTCCTGCCCTAAAGTGATCCACCCCTCTCTTCGGCCTCTCAAAGTGCTGGGATTACAGGCATGAGCCACCATGCCCACACAGCTATGTTTTTTTTTTTTTTTTTTTTAATTACAGCATCACTTTACTACTCTTTCATATATTTTCATTTTGTTTGTTAAAAACAAGCAAAAATAAAAACAGAGCCACAATTCTCATTGAATACACCTTGCAAAACTACACTTGTGTCTTGAGTCTTTGGGGCCAGGGCTAGCTCATCTTTGGTCCATTCCACATGGTCTTGCTCATTTTCAAGTACATAGTGTTACCCGCTTACTTTTCAAAATCCCAACTCTTGTGACAGAGTTTGTATATTTTCTTATGGGAAGCCAAATTTTAGAATATGTTTTCTGATTCTTTGCAAGTAAAATGTGGATCCTGGCATTCAACATGAAACGTGTGTTTTAATTAGGGTGACCATATATAATCCTCCAAACCAGCACATTTTTGAAAGTAAACGAGGATGCCATTAATTATTACAAAAGCACAACAGGTGCAAACCTGAAATATTCCTGACAAACTAGGACACATGGTCTCTCTAGCTTCAGTGCTTCCAACAACCTAATAATAAATATGTTCTGTTACATTCAGGCATTCCTGTCTGCTTTGTAGGTTTTATTTATTTTTGTTTTGTTTTGTTTTACCCTGGTCTAAAAGGCACTATGATATAGTGGAGAGGTAAAAAGAAAAAGAAAAAAAATATGGTGGTCCATGTCCTACTTGTAACTGTAAGGCCTTCAGCAAGTCATTGTCCTCTCCTGGACATGGTATTTGTATCCATTAAAGGAGAGGGTTGGACTAAAACAACATTAAGCTTTTTTCCATAATGGCCTTGGAATTCCATGCTGTCCATATATATAAATATGCAAGTATTCATATGCATATATAAAACATGCATGCCAACTATAAGAAGAAAATAAAATTTTAATAAGTATGAAATAAGAGAATAGCCACATTTTAAGTTGGGAATGTACTGTTGGTGACGTTAACTTTAAAAAGAAAGCAAAATTGTTTATCTATATTGAAAGTCACACCAGAGACATAATATTATAGCAACTTGGTAGTTCAGTGACAGACAGGAAATGATTTTTCATGTGTGTTTTTCAAGAAACTCTACAGTTTTGGATACTGGTGGCTTTGGTGTTTTAACAGGGTCTCTCATGTGGCAAAGTCACAATAGACGCTGTCTGGTTGCTCTTGGTTACGGGGACTTTTCCTATTTGACTCAGCTTCAATTTTTAGGCAAATTCTCTGGCTTCCTGCGATTGTTTCTTAGTGTCTACAAATCCTTGCAATGTTTTATGTGTCTTCTGAAAGGAAAGACTGGGCAATAAAAGAGAGTTACATAGCCCATGTAACTTTAGAGGTGTGAATTATTAAAAACTTAAAAGGGGTTGGATAAGAAACAGAAACAGAATTCATCATAAATCCTAGATCCTTATCTAGTTTAATAAATCCTCCCTTTTACATTATAAACGATAAGCCTTATCTGCTTTCTGCATGTGTTACAGGCACAATTTGGGGTGGTGTTTTGTCTTTCCATATTGCTTGTCTGAACTCTTAACATTTTCAAACTTCCTCAAGTCATCTGGCTGTGCCAGGGAGACAAACACAGAGGTGGTTTTTTCCCTTCTGTGGTGACGCTGTTGTACATTTCAGAAGCAGGATTGCTGCTTCATTTGATTCCTGTGACACATTCTTACCCAAGCTGCAATAAAAGGAATAGGTAATGAAAAGAGCTAATTGAGTTATGAGCTTGCTAATGTTCTAGGATTTTTATATACATAATCTCAACTAATCCTCAAAGTAATCTTTAGAAGATAGGTATAATTATTTCCATTACATAGATGAAGAGACTGAGGTTTTGAAAGATCAATCACTCAGCCAGGTTTGCACAGCTAGTAAGTGGCAGAGTCAGAATTCAAACCCGAGTGTATCTGAAATCTAACTCCCACTGGCACATCCATTTACTGTCTTTGGTCTTCATTCTCTCTGAGAGCAGGAAAAAGGGGATGTGTGCTGGGCTCATTTCACAGATAAGGAATTAATGTGGAGAGAGGATCACCGGTGTTACAAAGCCAGGAAGTGGTAGCATGAGCACTTGAACCCCATGTCTTTGGGTTGCTACCTTAGTGTAAAATCTCTAAAGACATAGCTATTTAAAAAAAAAATTAAGTTAAATAAAAGTTTAGAGAAACAAAAATTGAAAGCATAATACATTTACAACTGCTGCATTAACCACAAATGCCAGAGGCACATTTAACAATTGCTTCGTATTTTTAAAAAACTAGCCGGGCGCGGTGGCGGGCGCCTGTAGTCCCAGCTACTCGGGAGGCTGAGGCAGGAGAATGGCGTAGACCCGGGAGGCGGAGCTTGCAGTGAGCTGAGATCCGGCCACTGCACTCCAGCCTGGGCGACAGAGCGAGACTCCGTCTCAAAAAAAAAAAAAAAAAAAAAACAATTGCTTCGGCTGGGTGCAGTGGCTCATGGTTGTAATCCTAGCACTTTGGGAGGCTGACATGGGCAGATTACCCGAGGTCAGGAGTTCGAGACCAGCCTGGCCAACATGGTGAAATCCTGTCTCTACTAAAAATACAAAAATTAGCCAGGCGTGGTGGTGCATTGCTGTAATCCCAGCTTCTCGGGGGGCTGAAACAGGGGAATTGCTTGAACCTGAGAGGCAGAGGTTGCGGTGAGCAGAGATTGTGCCACTGTACTCCAGCCTGGGAGACAGGGAAAGACTCTGTCTCTAAAAAAACAAAAAAACAAAAAAACCGAAAAACAGTTGCTTCCCCCTACCTCCTGTCTATTTCATATCCCAATCTATATCTGCCGGTCTGAATTTGTGACAATCCCAATACATTAAGATGAATAATAGGAGCCAAACCTCTATGACTCTGTTTTATCATGTGCCACTCTAGATTGACATGCCTGTTTTTCTGATTAAATTCCGGCGTTCCTTAATTACAGGAACTATTTCTTCTAGGTCTTTCCATAAAGTGCTCACTAAAGGTTTGTTGAATCAAAGCAGAGGGTATTTTTACTAAGCCATGTAACAATAACGTTTATTTAGTCTTTAATCTCTAAGATATGCCAGGTATCCTCTAAGTACTTTAGGCATATGAAATAATTAAATCCTAATAACAATACTATGGCATAAGTATTTACCCCAATTTCATAAGCACACAAAATGAGGTGCAAAAAATTCAAGTAGTATATTGGGGTCATATTTTAATAAGGGCCAAGACTAGAATTTGAACCCAGGAAGTACAGTTTATAAAATGAATATTTCAAACTTACTAGTGCTTAGCAGTTCTGTTCAGTAGTATTTTTTATCTATATCTACATCGTAGAAATATTTTAAATACGTTCTAATAGATTTTGCTACTAAATCGATATACTAGAGGAAATACTGTTGTTTGTTTTGTTTTTAAAAAGAACGTCAGGTAAGGTTTTACTTCCAGAATCAAATGGTACTATTAGGGATCACGCCAGAAAAAAAAAATACTGCTTCAACAGATTCTCTGCTGAGCATCTAACAACAAGAGCCAGCATGAGGTGGTACATGCAGCACTAGCTTTGGAGGAAGGCGAAGCTAGGTTTGAGACTGAGCTCTACCACATTTTAGGTCAAATTCCCCAAAAGCAGACCCTCAGACAAGGATTTGTGTGCTCCTTTGGCATAGTGCCAAGGTAAAAGAGAAGTTTCACCCAAGTTATGTCCAGGCACACAAACTAAAATCCCCTGTGATTGGGACTCACTCTGCATTAATTATTCTCCATATGCCTTGTTCTTTTTTTCCTGAGGGACTGTCCTCTTTAGATCTCATCATAGTCTCACTTGCCTTGTGGCTTCCAGTTTGTTTGACAAATAGAAGAACAGCACCAGATGGAGATGGGGTAGGGAGAGAAGTCAAGGTTTTCCCATACACTCACCCTGTGGGGTTACAGTTTTGAAGTGGCTCCTTCCCCTACCAATGGCCACAGCTCTGATCCTTCCCTTCTGTTGATAGCTGGTGGTGCTTTACCATTTCTCGTTGATTCCTTTAATCCTGCCCACATCTGGCTGTAAATGGTCCTTTCATTAAACTTCATTTTCTCAAAGCCTTGATTGTATGTCTTCCTGCAAAGGACCCAACTAATACATCCCATATCTATATGGATAGTTTCATTATGGATTTCAACAGAGAGGAGAGCACAGCATATCTATTTTACTATAGCCTTCCCATTTACCTTTTCCTCCTTTCCCTACACACCACAAATCAAGGAGGGATGGGCTGTCCACTTACATTTATAATATATGTATCTCTTGCATCATATCCTAATTTCATTTCTTATGGTTTAGAATAAAGTTCAATTTTCAATCTTCCACCTTAATGTGCCAATCAGATACTAAATAATTGAGAAAATCCTTTTCTCTCTCAAGAATGTCTCCTCTTAAGACCATAGCCTTGATAGGTCATGAAAAACAAAAATAGGACAATAACTATTTTAAGACTCAAATTAAAGTCATATGTCATTGTTGTGGTTGGTAACTGCCTTTGTTTGCGCTGCCCATTATTGCTCATGACTTCAAGTTACAGAGAAACATAATTTACCTGAGAGAAAGGAGTAGAATACATCTATTTAATAATTTAATATTATCTGTACTAATTGGGCTAGAGACAGAATATTCTTTAGGGATCCACTAACCTCACCTCTTATTTTATAGATACAGACGTGAGTAAAAGAGTAACATTCTTGGGGTAAGCAGAATAATAATCCCCAAAGATGCCCGTGCCCTAATCTCCAGAACTTGTGACTATGTTAGGTTACACACCCAAGGTAAATTAATAATTCAGATGGAATTAAAGTAGCAACTTGTATCTACTTCCCTTAAAATGGGAGATTATCCTGGATTGTCTACAGGACCCAGTGTAATCACAAGAGTCCTTAAAAGTAGAAGAGAGGCAGAATAAAGAGTGAGAAAGATGGCACCACGAGAAGGACTTGGTCAGATGTTGCTGACTTTGAAGATGAAGAAACGGACCTGCAAGGCTTCTAGAAACTGAACAAGGCAAGGAAATGGAATGTCCCCCAGGACCTTCAGAACAGAGACTCGCTGACACCATGATTTTAGCCTAGTGATACCCATCTTTGGATTTTTTTTTATCTCCTAAATTGTAATTGTTGCCACTATATGGTAATTTGTTACAGTAGCAAAAAGAAACTAATACCATTCCACAACAAATGTCCTTATGTCTTTAGCTCAGAGTTTCAATCCATAATTATCTATTGAGCATCTTCTATGAGCCATGCACTATGCTCAACACTGGCATAGTGTTGTCAACAAGAAATCAGACAGACGTAGTTCCTCCCCTCTTAGGTCTTACAGTCTGGTGGAGGAAGTTAGGGTTAAATAAGCATTAACTTTAAAGTAGGGGAATTGCTACCTACAGGAAGTTCTTTAAGCTATCAGTGACCTAGCAGGCTGAGTGACCAGGACAGACTGGGAACAGTTTCTGGAGGAGCAGCTATTTCATATTGAAAACTGCAGGATGAGCAGTAGTGAATCAACCCTGGGTTTGAGGGTGGGATTGGGAGTTGAAGCATGAGGGACTAAAACAGAAGAAACAGCATGTTCTAGAATAAAAAGGAAAGTCCTAGAGTACCCCCAAACGAAGGTTCTGCATGGCTGGAATGAAGGCGTAAGAGAGAACATGGTGAGTGATGGGGCTGTTGAATGTGAGCAGGGAGATTCGTGTTACAGATTTGTGAACCCTGATCTTGTAGAAACAGAATTTGGTGGTATCGTTTAATGCTAACAGTAAGATAGTTACTAGTATACATATTTAGTCATTCATATTGTAATTCTATCTATAATAGTAATTAGGTGGTCATGGAAATTGGCAAAAAAATTCAAATAAAGGCTAATGTGACTGGAGCCAAGTGGGAGATGGGACGAGAGAGGGATTAGAGGGGCCTGCAAGACTAGGCAGAGTCTGATGAAGGTGGGAAACTGCTCTACAATCCAGGGGTGTTGAGTAAACACTGAAAACAGGTTCACTTGTGAATGAAATACTGGTGATTGTTCCAAAAGAGGGAACTTCACAAATGAACGACAATGAGAGATTCACAGGTGTTAGTTACATTACCATGTAGATACTACATCTGTTGGTTTAAATGCATTTCTAAAACAAGTTCAAATGCCAACTTATATAGAAGAATGGGGAGCAGAGTAAATGCATATCAACTTTTGTGTTGTGTTCAATTGCTTTTTTAGTTTGTTTGAGAGAAACACCACGTAGTACTAAGATTAAATTTCCACAACCCACGGATAAGAAAGTTTAAAAGAAGACTGTTTGTTTCCACTATAGTCTTCCCTTTTTCCAAAATTACAATAAATTCCTTAAACCATCCATTTAAATTCACTGTCCCATCCTTTGACTTTAACCAGAGCACAGTTTTTGATATTCTTAAGGGGAATGTGATAAAGGAAGGAAAGTAAATATTTTATCAGTGTCAGTGAATTTACTGTGTATATAATCCCATTACATTCTCCCAGTAGTCTTGAGAAGTTGAATAATGCTCAAGGTTATCATGCTAAAAAATGGCAAAGCTGTGATTTGAGCCCAGGTTGGTCTCATATCAAAGCCCAAGTTTATTCTATCTTACTATGTTGATTTTCATGCTCTCTGTTCAGCAACAGCAAATAGTGAGAATCAACTTTCTCGCTGTATCTCCAAAGTGTAGGAATGTATCAGGCACAGCCTAGAGCAGGGAAGAAGAATGCTGAACTCCTGAATAAATTCAACCTCTATTTATTGAGCCTCTACTAGGTGTCAAACTCTGTGTTTGTGAATAGCATGATGCAAAAGATAGGGTGCTAGAGATTATGAACTTAGGGTTCAGAAAACTTGGAGGAGAGCAGAAATGGAAACCTCCCGTAGACTAGAAGGTCATCTAAATATCTGGAATTTCTCTCATCACTCATGTTCTTTATGTGGGTAAAACTCACATACCTGAGACTCAGCATATAGGAAAACCCATTGGAAAAGCAGAGCTCAGTATGACTTCAGCTCTAGGGCTGGGATCTCATGAAGACACAAGAGTCCAGTCGTTCTCCAGAAGGAAATTTCCCACGTTTTGTGTCATACTACCAGTGCTTAATGATGAAGACATTGGCATAGATAGCAATAACAAATACCAAGTTTAGAAACAAAGTTTTTTTCTGGTATATGTTTATTTATTCTTACATGTATTCAGCAACTATGAATGAAGTTCATATGTGTCAGGCACTGTTCTGTGTTCCATGAAAGTGTGAGAAATAAGTTAGACATGGTCCTTCATATCAGACAGCTTACAAAATAGAATAATTAGAGAATGGACAAAATATTATTGTATCAAAAGAAAGTATAGATTCTGATCTTAGAGATGTATGAAGATAGTATGGGTCCTTCTCTGGTTTGGGATGGGTCATGCTTGAAATCAGAATAATGATAGACATAATCTCTGTGTTGGGATCCGTTGGATGTTTTGCTCCTTCGGCTCTGCTCTTCATGCTTTTTAACCATCCTCTTTGCCTTGGGAAGCTGACCAACATGAAACCCATCAAAAGGCATGTGCTCTGGCTTCTGCTTGGATTTAGCCAATGGCAAGCCCCAACAACATTGATGTCTGGGCCCTCTAGGAGCGGCTACTGTTCCTCTCCAGGTGACCTTCTCACGTGGCCCCTTTTGAGGTTCAGTATTTGCTCCCTCCTCTCTCCATTATAGCTTAAGGTGGTAACAGTTCAGTTACTATTTACTAGCTCCAGGTTTTTCCCCTATTCCATGGGTTTCCCCTGTGTCTACCTGCATCTTTTTAAATAGTCCCTTTGTAAATGACTCTTCCTTAAACAGTCTTAATTTGAGTGTATCTTCTGTTTCCTGTTTGGACCCTGACTAAAATAACACCTTTGTTGTATCCCAAGTTTCTATCTTCAATTTACTTATTCTGCTAACATTGATAAATGCCACACCCTCAACCAGCTGTAAAGGAAGGCATACAGATAGATGTAATATAATATTAATACATGCCTAAAAACATAAACACTTTTACATACTCTTAGAACTTATATCTGCCAAAATGTTCAATATACTTACCATTTGATTTGGTAATTACATAAAAATAATTTACACTGCTTGTTACAACATATATTATAATGAGACAGAGAAATCACTGGTTAAATATATTATGGCACATCTAAACAACTGAATGGAGTGCAGATGCCAGAAAGATCTGTGCATAATCATATTGAAAGTCTCCAAGATACATTAAGTGAAAAATCAAAGTACTCAGCAGTACATTGTGTACCTGTTTGTGTAAAAGAAATAATATACATATAATTGAGTCTGTACATAAAGTGTGTGTTATTTTAAAATTTCCTCTTGGATAAACAGGAAAAGAAATTTTGAAATGGATATTCTTGGGGAGAGATGTTAGAGAAAGAAGATTGTTCTCATTCTTTTAACACTCTATCTGTTTTGTTTTTTAAAACCATGTGCTTGAATTAATTTTATTAAATATAAAAACATAAACAAATAGAGATGTAATCTTAAACCCCCATTTTGCTTAGCCTAATAGAGGAGGTCTGATTTCCAAAATAGTGGTCATTCAGAGGAAGTAAAAAAACTCCCTAAAACAAATATAGGAAACAACACTAGTACCTTAAACAGCATAACTTGAGAAAGTTGAAATGGGAACATCTTATTCCACTTATTTCACATGAAAAACTATTGAAACTGACTTCAAAAGCTGAACCACACATCCTTGATAGCTACCAGGGGCCTGTTAACATAACCGCTGCTTGTTTCTTATTATTTTAAAAATACAATTATAACTGGAAGTCCCAAAACCATGTAATTGTCAACTAACTTTTGGAAAATGCAAATGGTTTACCCAGAGTTTAAAGGAAGGCCCCTCCTACCTTCTCTGAACTCTGTGGTGGTCTTTGGATGCAAAATGACCTAGTTGGGGCAATCCTCAAAGATGAATTAAAGAAGAAAATTATCTTTTCAGGAAAGATTTTTCTGTGGACATCAAAGGTCTCTGAGAGGGGATCTGTATAATACTATTTCTTTTTCCCAGAATGTATTGGCATCCTTCCAAGGTTGTTCACTGAAAATTAGCATCTTCGTGTGTACGGATAGGATTGATATCTGAGCTCAGCAGGGTCAGCCATTTTTGTGCAAAGTATATTAATATGCTGTTCATGCCTCGGGCATTATTTTTATTAGGCCAGCACAGTTTCATATCTCTTCTTCCTATGTCGGCTTTTCACAAATAATCACAACCAACCATAGATAGCAGATATTCCTAAAAGTACATAAAAGAATGGCTTATGCACATATAAAGCCATCCTGAGCTCAGATTTCCTCCAGAAGAATTCAAATCCTAAGTTTTATAATATCTGAGAGAATCTTCTAAGTGCACAAACATATTGCATTAATTGTTTTCCATTCTGTTTGCAAACTGATGCAGCATTTGTTGCTATTGTTACACATATGTGCCATAAAGAGGTTAAACATTCAAGGGAGAAGAAAGTGTTGTATAGATGGTCTTGCCCAATGAACAGGGAATATTACCCTATTAGTATTGCTGCTAACTCAGAATACTAGTCTTTGCTATTTTTGGACATATGATTAGTTGCCATTTACTAAACTTCAGGCAGTCACTAGACTAAATACTTTATATATATTATTGCATTCAAACTTTGTGATAATCCTAAGAAATAAAGATTTTGATTCCCATTTTACAGATGAGAAATGGATGTTCAGGATTATCTGGAATCGCACAGCTAGTAAGTGTTAGAGTCAGTATTCTGACTTCAACATTTATGTCTTCTAAACCCAAGAGTAAGACTAACATCATAGTTTTGTTTGTTTTTTGAGATGGAGTGCAGTGGCATGATCTTGGCTCACTGCAACCTCTGCCTCCTGGGTTCAAGCAATTTTCTGCCTCAGCCTCCCAAGTAGCTGGGATTACAGGCATTCTGCCACCACACTTGGCTAATTTTTGTATTTTTAGTAGAGATCGGGTTTCACTATCTTGGCCAGGCTGGTCTTGAACTCCTGACCTTGTGATCCACCTGCCTCAGCCTCCCAAAGTACTCGGATTACAGGTGTGAGCCACCGTACCCAGCCTTTTTTTTGTTTTGTTTTTTAATACTTTAAGTTCTGGGATACATGTGCAGAATGTGCAGGTTTGTTTGTTACATAGGTATACACTTGCCATGGTGGTTTGCTGCACCCATCAACCCGTCATCTACATTAGGCATTTCTCCTAATGCTATCCCTCCTCTAGCCCCCCACGCCTCAACAGGCTCCAGTGTGTGATGTTCCCCTCCCCGTGTCCATGCATTCTCATTGTTCAGCTCCCACTTACGAGAACATGCGGTGTTTGGTTTTCTGTTTCTATGTTAGTTTGCTGAGAATAATGGTTTCCAGCTTCATCTATTTCTCTGCAAAGGACATGAACTCATGCTTTTTATGGCTGGATAGTATACCCTGGTGTATACGTGCCACATTTTCTTTATCCAGTCTATTATTGATGGGCATTTGGGTTGATTCCAAGTCTTTGCTATTGTGAACAGTGCTGCAATAAACATACGTGTGCATGTGTCTTTATAGTAGAATGATTTATAATCCTTTGGGTATATACCCAATAATAGGATTGGTGGGTCAAATGGTATTTCTGGTTCTAGATCCTTGAGGAAACGTTTTCCACAGTGGATGAACTAATTTACACTCCCACCAACAGTATAAAAGCATTCTGATTTCTCCAATATCTCTCCAGCATCTGTTATTTCCTGACTTTTTAAATGATCGCCATTCTAACTGGCATGAAATGGTATCTCATTGTGGTTTTGATTTGTATTTTTCTAATGACCAGTGATGATGAGGTTTTTTCATATGTTTGTTGGCTGCATAAATATCTTCTTTTGAGAAGTGTCTGTTAATATTCTTGGCCCACTTTTTGATGGAGTTGTTTTTTCTTGTAAATTTATTTAAGTTCCTTGTAGATTCTAGATATTAGCCCTTTGTCAGATGGATAGATTGCAAAAATTTTTCTCCCATTCTGTAGGTTGCCTCCTCACTCTGATGATAGTTTCTTTTCCTGTGCAGAAACTCTTTAGTTTAATTAGATCCCATTTGTCAATTTTGGCTGTTGTTGCCACTACTTCTGGTGTTATAGTCATGAAGTCTTTGCCCATAATATGTCTTTAGTGGTATTGTGTAGCTTTTCTTCTAGGGTTTTTGTTTTGTTTTGTTTTGTTTTGTTTTGTTTTGAGATGGTCTCACTCCGTCGCCCAGGCTGGAGGGCAGTGGCACAATCTTGGCTTATTGCAAGCTCCACCTCTCTTCTAGGGTTTTTATTACCAAAGCAGTCACTTAAAAAAAAATTCTCTGAAGAAAGTGAATTACTAAAAAGCCCTAGTAACTTGCCTGTGGCTGAAATAAGCCAGCAGTTACAAGCCCAGTGTAAAAGACCAGAGTTAGAAAGTGCTACTCAGCCCTTATGCCCTCCCCATCCCCATTTGCAGCTTGAAAAGACCCTCTGTGGGTTTTCTTTTCCAAAACTTTACTTAGAAAGGCTTTCATTCTACCATATTTGCACAGCATACTACAGCGTAAAAAAGAGATGAAAAAATTCGAGAGAGCACATCACAAAAAGTCCCTCTCTGAATTACTTTAAAATGCAAACAGTGGTCAGGAAGACCTTTGCTTTTGTTTTGGTTTGGTTTTATTTTGAGATGGAGTCTCCCTCTGTCGCCCAGGCTGGGGTGCAGTGACGCGATCTCGGCTCACTGCAACCTCCGCCTCCTGGGTTCACGCCATTCTCCTGCCTCAGCCTCCCAGGCAGCTGGGACTACAGGTGCCCCCCACTGCGACCGGCTGATTTTTTGTATTTTTAGTAGAGACGGGGTTTCACCGTGTTAGCCAGGATGGTCTCGAGATCTCCTGACCTCGTGATCTGATAGCCTGGGCCTCCCAACGTTCTGGGATTACAGGTGTGAGCCACCACGCTGGGCGGAAGACCTTTGTTTTTGGGAGAACAAGATTTCCTTTCTCCACAGAAATGGTCCTCATTCCCCCTCTTATAAAGGGATGGGCAATAATCGTAACAACTCCTTAGGCTGAGTACAAAACCATGGCCTGTAGAATTTCCAGTGGGCCTTTAATGAACACATGAATTGAACCAATGATCACACTGATTGGGTGATTGTCTGTCTTCCTTTTGGCGATGTGACTGTCCTCTCAGTACACTGTGTGGATCTGTCACCATATACCTTTGCACTCAGAGTCACTACCAGAGTGAACACTTCGTAATGCACAAAACCCATAGAATAACAAAGCTTGAAGGGGTTACATAGGTCTTTAATTTCAACTTCTCCAATTATTTCTGCATTAGCAACCCACCCCTCAACTTATATTTTACAGATAAGGGTGATGTGACTATTGACTCGCCAATAAATAAGTTAGAACTCTAAACCAGATTCATGAATTTCCAATACTCTGCTCTTTGCACAAAATAAGATGACCTCAAATTGAGTCCTGACTAAACTCTTGACAGTAATTCAAACTCTGAAAGCCTCAATTTTCCCATCTGTAAAATGGGGGAGAATAATGGTATTTACCTCACAGGTTTTTTTGTGAAGCTTAAATGAAATTATACCTGTGAAGAGCTAAGTGCAATGTTTGCTACACAATAAGTGTCAAATTAATTTTAGTTATTTTTATTAATGCACTATTTTCCAAATTAAGGTCTCGTTGTCTAAGATGTGACATTAAGTTACATTTATTTCTACAAATTTTCACTGCAAGTTGAATTAAAGTCAAGTAAAACTTAATAGAAATCAATAAATAATTATTCCTTCCATTTATCCTCCTTGTGAACTAATTATTAAATTTAACATAATCAAAAAAAGAATTATGGATAACCAGGATAGAGGTTTGCACTAAGATGTAGGGGAATGGGAAAATATTCTGGAAATGATTTTGTCCTTCACGTTACTTACTATGCTCTTTCAGCTTCATGTTCCTTGCCAGTCATCAGCATCACAATTTGCTAACTGATTTACTTAAGTCAGAAACACAATTCTCTTTTCATGACACTATCTTATTTGGTAATTAACTTCTACTTGTTCTTCGAGACTCCGCCCAGGTTCTACCACCTGCCAGGTGGCTTCCTCTGTGTCCAACATCACCCTATTCTATTTCCCTCATCTCATTACCTTGAATTCTACATACTTCTATGATCGTATGTTATTGTGAATATTTTGCTTGTCTCTTTCCTCCTGTAATTGTCATTTTCTTGGCCAGAGGGTTGATGTGTTCTTCTTATTAGTACGTCCATGTCTACCCCAATACCCGACAGATAGGGTGCACTCGACAGATTTAACAAATGCAAACCTACCTGACTCTTGTGACTGAGAATCATTCACTGCCACACGATATTTCATTTGGTTTATGTACTTCAGAGATGGAACTCTGTAGAAAGCTCCATGTGCTCTTAGTGGAAGAACAGGTTTTTATAACCATAAAACTGGGTGTGTACAACCACAACTCCAGAGACTTTTAATCTGGTTTGGAATATGATGTAACACTGGCATCACTCTACATCTTTTCTTTCAAAGAATACATTACCCCTTTAGATATGGTTTCCATCTGAGACAATTAGAGTCCAACAGAGTGTGATACTCTAAAATAATGTCTATCCCTCCATCACAGAGTCATCAGTGGGATTTTTGAAATCGTCATGTAAAATACAGGATGGACAATTGTTAAGTATTTTTGCACATATTATCTCAGAATTTTAAGTAAGGGCCAGGGTAGTAATTGTCTTTAATATAAGACATGCCTTCCCATGATCATCGTTTTATGGAAAGTTATTAATGGATGGAACCACATTTTCTTAAAAATGTTCAAAACAATATGTGTCAAGTGCTATTCTAAGCTCATTGCATGCATTGACTCATTTAATCCTCCCAACAATGTCAGCGAGATGACTGCTGTTATGACCTCCATCTTAGTGATGAAAACTGAGGCATGTGTAAGATATGCAACCTGATTATATTCACATGATGAGTCAGTAGTAGAACCAGGATTCAAACTTCAGAGCAAGTCACTGCAAAGTAGTAACACACTTTTAGTAGAGATGGGGTTTCACCATATTGGCCAGGCTGGTCTTGAACTCCTGACCTCAAGTGATCTTCCCACCTCGGCCTCCCACAGTGCTGGGATTACAGGCATGAATCACCATACCTGGCCACACCAACACACTTTTATACTGTGGACTAAAGTATATTTTTAATTTAAAAACATTTGTTATATTATAAACATTGAAATATTAGTGATATACTATTAAATATTGAAAACTATCTATGGCTTAAAAATACATTCTTATTGGAGTAAAAACATAATGCCCCCAATCTACATACCTGATATTCCTATAGAAGTCTTTTACAATTGATGACCACAATTAAGATATTTCCGTAGTACCCAACCACATGACTTTACTCTTTTACACCTTTCCATAACAAAGAGGGAGATAGGTGGTTCCAGGCAACTAATAATCTGCAGGGGACTTCGGCTCTGCTGGGACAGGCCAAAGGAGGATGAGTAGGGACATTTTCCTACTCCATCCCTATTCCTGCAAACTACATGCATATATACTTAAGGAGGCAACTTTAGAATTTCTTGAGACATTATAACAGTAGGCTTCCTGTTCAACCCATGCTGCTAACTATGGTTTTATATAGGCTTGTTTAGAACTAAAGGGATCACAAAGATTTCCCATAAATTTACAAGGGCATGGAGAATGCTTAAAGTAGTAGAAACACAATTTGTCTTATATTTATTCTTTATTCTTGACTTCAAGTCACTTTATATAGAGCTATTTGTGTTCTTCAATGAGATTAAAAGTTCCTTGAAACTAGGGAACAGGTCCCTATTTCTTTTCCATTGCCCTCAGGATGGTTATAACCCAAAGCACATAAATTAGACCCAATGAGAGGGACTTTATTAGGTGAGATACCCACCTTTGTGAGGCAAAACTGCTCCATCTAAACGTGAGTGTGATGAACAAGATGACTCCAATAGTTTTCTTTACACTTTGTGTGTGTGTGTGTGTGTGTGTGTGTGTGTCTGTATGTAATCACATAGCCCTTATTATCATAATACCTATGGTCCTGGCTCCTATTATCTCCTATTATCATATAGCATAATACTCATGCCTTGAAAGACAAAGAAATAGTGAATGGAGATCCAGATTCAGAGACCGAAGACTTGATGGTCCGCATTGCTGATCGTCTCCCAGATGATTGTGATGGCTTCAGTTTTTGCCATTTTATAATCTAATATCCACACAGAAGTCAGAGTGGTCTTTGCAAAATGAAAACCTGATGATGTTACTCCCACACTAATTAAGTTCCTCCTGCTTCAACCCTCACATTACCTTTGCATAAAGTCTAAAGGCTTAATACAGATTAGAAATCCCTTTGGGAACTCTGTGCTCTGAACCACTGTGGCATGACTCCCTCCAGCTAGTGAGGTGCCCCTGTTACATGCTGCACATTCCCTGTGAAAGGACTTACCCCACTGACTGTCATTGCTCAGTGCTGTAACAGTCATCCCCCTAGTGACCGCAGATTTTGTGAGAGCTGGATCCACATTTGCCTTTGTTCATCTTTGAATTACTTGCATCTAGCACCATTAACATGTAGTAGATGCTCAACACATAATTGTTGAATAAAGTAATGAATAAAGGGATGAACAAGTACCATTAATTACTAGTTACTACTGTTAACTAGCCATAGTGATTTTTATTCTTGTCAGCAAGGGAAAATAATGTTTACCTACCTAAGGTGACATGACCACCTATTAATTAACCTTTGAAACAGCCTTCACATAGATTATGGAGCATTTTCATTTGGAAAAGATATAATAACCCTTTACAGGATATGGTTTGGCTGTGTTCCCACCCAAATCTCAACTTGAATTGTATCTCCCAGAATTCCCACCTGTTGTGGGAGGGACTCAGGGGGAGGTGATTGAATGATGGTGGCTGGTCTTTCCCGTGCAATTCTTCTGATAGTGAATAAGTCTCACGAGATCTGATGGGTTTATTAGGGGTTTCCGCTTTGGCTTCTTCCTCATTTTCTCTTGCTGCTACTTTCACCTCCTGCCATGATTCTGAGGCCTCCCCAGCCATATGGAACTGTTAAATCCAATTAAACCTCTTTTTATTCCTAGTCTCAGGTATGTCTTTATAAGCAGCATGTAAACAAACTAATACAATACATTTAGGTGTCTTTTACACTTGACATTTCACTTTTTCCAAAAGTCTGTCCTTTATACTCCTGTGCAATTTCAATATGATGTATGATGTGTATCAAATCTTTCCTTAGCCATTTATCTAGCAGTTATTCATTTAATATGCTAGACACACTTCTAAGATGCCAAGAAACAAAGATGTATAAGACAAGGCTCCTTCTCCTGAGGACCTTGTACTAAATTGGGGAGACAAGCAGATGAATACAATAACACTTATATCTGCTAAGAACTGAGTACATGCTTTGTGAATTTTGAATGCATTCTCTCATTTAATCCTGACACAGATCCTTCAAGGTAAGCTGAGAAAATTAAGGGTGCAATCAGGCAATAAGGCTACTACACTAATATGAACTGAGTTATGATTTAAACCCAGAAATGTCCAATTCCAGAGTTCAATGAACCACATTATAATACAAGTTGTTAAGTGTTTTAGCCAAAATTTGAATAGAATAGGCAAGGTAGCATCGAGGAGAGACCGAGTAATTCTTCCACAGCCAATGAAACGAACATCTGAAGGTGTTAGTGCACTCAAAGACATAGTCAGAGAAAGGTTCATAGAAAAGAAGATATTTTAACTGTGGAGAGAAGTTAAACTGACAAAACAATTGGTCAAGGTCCCAGAGCAATGCAAAAGTCTGATGAGTTCAAAATAATTAGCTGTTGCTGGAGAATTAGCTACATATAAGGAAGAGGCAAAAGACAAAATTGCTGTCCCTCTGAAAAGCAAATGTGTACTTTGTCTTATTGGCTGTAGACTTTTAAGGAGGAAACTGATGACTGGATTTAAATTTCCATAAAAGATCACTAGCTATTTACAAAGGATTATTTGGAAGGAAGAAAGAAAAATAAATAAAGACATAATCCTGATGACAGCATACAAGGATCTGAACTAGGGGAATATCATTGAGACTAGAGACGGGTCATAAATATGAAAGATATTTAAAAGAAAAACTTAATAAAATACATGAATCAAATGTGGGCATCAGTCTAGGAAAAGTCCAAGGTTATATCTTGGAAATCTGTTGAACTTATCTCCATGCACCCTCTTATTTTCCCAGGTGTCTTGAGTGACTAAGAAATAATACAACTGATTAGGCACTTACTATATGATAGATATTGTTCTAAGCAATAAAAACAAACCATGTGATACATACTATTATTATTTCTGTTTTATAGCAGTGGAAAGTGAAGCACAGAAATATTAAATAATTTTTCCAAGGATATCAAGCATCCATCCCAAGGTGTGACACTCAACCCAGACTCCCTTTAGGACCACAACATATTTCTCTGATATCTGGCAGTGCTCCTGCCTTCAGCCCACAGCAATCAGCCTCATTAGGATAAGTCACATTGCCCAAAGTCATGCTGCCCTTCCCAGGGGCAGCCTACAGCCAAAACTTGATAGATGCAAGTTTGCAAAGGTATGGCTTTCTCTCTTCAGCTTCAGACAACTCTGAAAGCTTATCCTAGCTTCAGACATCCTCATAAGATTGGCTTTGTTGGATGTTCCCACAGCCAATTTCTCTTTTTGCCCAAACTTGCTTTCTTCCCTCACCCCCACAGGTGTTGATCTCAACAGCACTGTTTAGTAAACATCCTAAAAACTGATTCCCATGTTCAGAGTCTGTTCTCTGAGAATCCTATCCTTAAGAGCCACCAAATGGCAGAGCTAGCATTTGAATCCAGATGTACTTATTGTATAGAGCTAAAGCCATGGTTGTTTTTGTTTTGAGATAGGGTCTTGCTCTGCAGCCTCAACCTCCTGAACTCAAGCACTTCTCCTGTCTGAGCCTCCCAAGTAGCTGGGATTGTAGGCACATGCCACCATAATTGGGTAGTTAATTTTATTATTTTATTTCTTAGTGGAGATGAGGTCTTCCTATGTTGCCCAGGCTGGTCTCAAACTCCTGGCCTCAAGCAATCCTTGGTCTTGGTCTCCCAAAGTGCTATTACAGGCATGAGCCACCATGACTGGCTTTGTCATGGTTTTAAACACTTTTCTATGTAGCTTCCCAAAATCAAAGAACTTAGGGCAATGCCCAGTACTGCAAAAATTATTCATAAATGGACAAATTATGACTCCTACTTTTTGTATTAATTCATAATACAGGATAGCCATTCAATAAAAATTTACTTAAAATGAAAAGAACTGGGAAAATGTTGAACCAGTTACTGTGAAAGTCAAGGGAGGAGAAAGTTTCAAGAAACAGAAACTAGTCAATCACATCAAGTATTGAGAAAAGATTAAATTGAAGAAAACTAAAAAGAGTTCAATGGCTTTGGTGATAGGAACATATGAGCAATCCAAGTGAGTTGTTGATGTGACATGATGCAGGCATAAACTAAATTGCTGTGTTACAGAGAGAATCTAGAGATGAAGTGTGATTGAAAATTATGCCGTCAATAATCCTGGCTTTCAAGAAAGCCCGAATGGAGTCTTGATGTTTTCTAACATTCCTTATTTGTCAAGGTAAAATTGGGGCTATACCTGCTGCATGTACACAGAGAACTTAGAGCAATATGGTTCCAATAAATCCTTAGAAAACATCTCAACCCATTTACAGCGTATCTTCTCCTTTCTCAAGAACTGGAGGTTCCCAAAAGGGAATTCTCAAATCCCACACTGTGATGTGGTCAAGCCTCGTGCTTAGTCACTTTGTGCCTGGTGTCCGCACTGAAAATTTTTTGAAGACCAAGGTTTTTCTTAAAGCTTGCCCTGCCATTACACTATGAAGAACACCAGGAACTGTTTCAGGTAAGAAGTTCCTGACCTAAGGCCACAGGGGTGGGTGGCCCAGGGGAATTAACCACAGAGAGTGTTTCCCACGAACCCACAGAGCACAGAATCCATTTTTGAAATACTGGTGCTCCTCTGTGCTTGTTTATTCTTAGCAGAGTGCAGTACCAAGCATTATGTAATAGAGGCAATAGCAGCTAAGGCTTTAAAAAATAATCTCCGCGGTAAGTCTAAAAGCAAATGTTGAAGACTGGAACATTTCAGATTTTCCACTCAGTGGATTGAATTGCCAGATTCTTCAGTATCACTTTCTTTCCATTTAGTTTTAGAAAGCAAAGATCAAATGCATGACCTTGCAGTCAATTTCAACATTCTGGAAGAAATAGACTATAGATTTGAGCTGGAGGCCAAGCTCTGAAAAATGGTACTGTGTAGACACAAATATGTGTTACTAGAATTATATGAATGTCTTACAGAAAGTGGGATCTTTTTGTTAGTTATGACAATCCATGTAAATTCCCAGCTCATTGTAACTGGGTGGAGGGAATTACAGGTCTATTTTCTTGCCCGGATCTCTTCTGGTTTAAAAAAAGAGTCATATGAGAACTCTAAGTCAATAAATCCTAAATCCCCTTTCAATTGCCTTTGAACCATTTATATCAGATGTAACTTTTATTCTGCAAAACTTGGAAGCAAGGAACATCATATTATTCTCTTTCTGTAAATCAGATGACTTCTCCTGAGGCCTTCATGTTTCTGGCAAAAGTGAAAAAAAAAAGTATCCAGTCTTTAATATGGCACCTCCTCTTGGGTATTATATAAGAAGAGTAGAAGTTTCATGTCATCTGAACATTCAGTGAACGGTCCTCTGCCCACTGCCCTCAAAGGCAGGTGGCTGCACACTGTCATAGATATGTGGTGTGTGTGCATGTGTGCATATATGTGCATACATGTATGCATATGTAGGTGTGTATGTGTGTTGGTGGGGAATGATTCTACCATGAGGACCGGGTCTTGAAAATCAGTGTTTGGCATCCCGAGATGCTCCATGAACCCATTCTCATCTGAGGTCATATATACAACTTATGCATTATAAGGGACTCACTATAAGAAAACTACTAAAGTCTCATTAGTTCTTGTCACTAGGGAATCTCTAAAAATAATTTTAAAATACATTTTTTCCTATTTTATTCCACTTCCACTTTTCCCAATCCTTAAAGGCTTTCTTTAAAAAAGGCAAGATCAAAGGCCTCAAGGAATGTTCTACGAATGGTATCCATCAACTTTGTCTGTCTTCAAGGTACCCATCTATGTACTCATCAACTTTGTCTTTCACCAAAAGCATACTGCCACCTCCTACCCAACCAGAGGAGTAGAAACACAAAGTTGAAGGCGCTTTTTTTAAATGAAAGACTGAAAAACTGAGAACACTGCAAATGTAATATCTAAACTGTATCCTATACTCTTTACCTCCCCGCCCGTATTACATTGGCATGTAAACATGTATCTGCCAAACGGAACGATGTAAAAGGAATATACAGGCACATGAGGTTTTGATTTGCAATGCTTGTCTCTGGACAAAAGCAGCTGGTATACAGGACTGCCATGCACCCTTCTAAAACCAAAACAGCTGCTTTTGCACCATTAAAAAACCTGCTTTTGCCCATTAAAAAAAAAATCTATTCCTCTGATTTCAAATGATGGTGTACAATTGTAGTTTTCATAGAATGCATTGTCAGCAAATAAGTTGACTGAAAAATAAATAGAGACTGAATGTTGCTTTTGACTGAAACATTTAATGATGGACATTAAAAACTATAACAGAAACAATGTCATTCTTCTGTTTCACTAACTGCTATTCACTCTTTCAACATAACTAAAATTTAAAATCAGAATTTTTTTTTTTTTTTTTTTTGAGACGGAGTCTCACGCTGCTGCCCAGGCTGGAGTGCAGTGGCGCGATCTCGGCTCGCTGCAAGCTCCGCCTCCTGGGTTCACGCCATTCTCCTGCCTCAGCCTCCTGAGTAGCTGGGACTACAGGCGCCCACCACCGCGCCCGGCTAATTTTTTTTTTTTGTATTTTTAGTAGAGACGGGGTTTCACTGTGGTCTCGATCTCCTGACCTTGTGATCCGCCCGCCTCGGCCTCCCAAAGTGCTGGGATTACAGGCTTGAGCCACCACGCCCGGCCCAGAATATTTTTTAAATTTCAGAGAAATCACCAAGAAACAACTAAGATGAACAGTTACTGCGATTAATGTGTTTAGAAACTAGAGGTTAAAATAAGTCTTCAGAACAAAGTTTTAGTTCTGTTGATTTCATTTCTCTTTCAATAGCGTGTACCCCTCTGCCTTTTTCCATATTAAAAGTACTCTATACCAGGCTCTGTGCTTCTAAGGTTTCTCTTGAAATTGTCACTCTCAAAAATATCCAAGGGCTATCACACATTTAATATTCTACAAATGAGATACATATGTGAAACAAATAGACATAAATCCTTTCATTCTTGGACTCTATATTGGGGGAATGAGTAAAGGATGAACAATAAATAGTAAATATAATAAATAAGCAAATTTTGTGGAATATGAAACAGTGATACAAGCTACAGAAAAAATAGACAAGCATAAGTAAAATCAGAAAGCAGGGAGTGACAGACAATGTGCAAGGTTAAATACGGTGGTCAGCATAAGCTTGATTGAGAGGATAGTATTTAAGCAAAGCCTTGAAACAAGAGAGATATAAACCATGTGTATATCTGGGATAGACCATGAATTACCACAGTTGCTTCCAGTGGAGTAATTAAGCAGTGCAAAGACTCTCTGGCAGGAGGTGCCTGTTGAGTAAGAGGAAGATCAAGGAGCCCAGACTGAGCCACAGGAAGATTAATAGGAAATGATGTCAGAGAGGTTGGAAAAGTGGGGTATGGAGGGCCTTGGGCAGATTTTCAAGATCTTGGCGTTTACTTTGAGTGAGATGGCAGCTACTGGAGGGTTTTTAACAGAAGAAGAACCTGACCTGGCTTACATTTTAAAAGGATTACTGTGACGACTGAGCTGGAGAGGCAGCCAGTGGGGAGGACTCGGTATTATGCAAGAAGAGTAGAGGTTAGGAGGCTCCTGCAACCATCCAGGTGAGAGGTGAGTGTCCTTCATACAACAGTGGTAGAAGAGGAGGTGGGAAAAAGTCACTGGTCACTTTCTAGATCTATTTTGAAAAAAAAGTCAACATAATTTCCTGGGAGATTGGATGTGGGGTGTGAAAAAAATAAGTAGCCTTTCCTAACATCATTACAAGACACAAATGATTAGCTCTCCTTTTTTTATCTTCCCTACTTTTGGCAGTTTCTCCTGCTTAGTATCGAGGTCATTTTTATGTAATGCTAACATACATTTCCCCTACCTTTTAAAAAATCTTTGGTGCTTCATTCATCACAGATTTATCAAGAAATAAACAAAGAATTAAGAGGCACAAATACTTGACTATGGGAGTGGCCTGTCTCCTTAAAAGAGGGTGCTCAGTTCCTTTGTTTTTTATTTTGCCCTCCTTAAATGAGCTGGCCTGTGTTTAAACTATCACAGAACACGTAGAATCCAGATTCTTTTCACAATTTATGTAGCTGATTTAATATACTTTTGATAGTTCTGTAACAGTCCTGACAGTTACAGCTTTCATTTTTTCCCTAAAATATCAAGATATTGTATTTTGATGTTACTGGCAGAGAGGCTAGAGGAATCTTGGCATTTGAGTAAGAGGATTGCTAGAGGAAAGGCTACTAATTATAAAATGGTCTTGACAACTTTTTTCCCTAAGGCCAGCTTTATGGGTAATAATTATGTTGTCTAACAAGTGTAGAGATGGCTTTTCTGTTGACCTGTTTCATATGCATTCACTTATATGTAATCATTACAGAAAATCTGTGAATGATGTTGGCTGCATTGTACAGAGGAACATATTGTCACAAGGAGCTTTACTAATTTCCCCCATGTCATACCATTAATAAATGACAGAGCCAAGCTCAAAACTGGTTTCAGATTTCGACTGTAGTCATATTTTTACTACGAGGGCCAGGCTTGTTTCTTCTTGTTGGAATTGATGGATCTAGAAAGAGATATTGTGCCACAGATGAACATTCCTCTATTTAACAGTGCTGCCAAGAATGGCTCTTCCCAAGAGCAAAAGTGGTGTTGCTCAGTAAGTTCATAGGGCTCTAAGGCCTTAACCCAAGATGCACGCTCATTCAGGATGAAACACTGTCTATTCCATTCCTCTCCCCAGGAAAGCCTTTGACCTCTACCAGCTCCGGCAGTAGTAATTCCTACCAGCTCCTACTGCACTGATTGTAGAGGACATGCATTCTCTGCTCCTAAACTGCATGAGACAGTCCCTGTGTTGGGCATAATTGTTGCTGTAGTTCATCTGCGGGGAGTAAAGTTCTATGATAAACAAGAGGACCTGTTTACGAAGTCTGCGGTGCTACAGAGCCCTTTAAGAAATGTTAAGTCATGTTAGCATAAATCTGGAAATAATTTGCTACATGACTTTTCACATGCTAGAAGAATAAAAAATCACCTTCTGCCTTTCCATAAAATAATACAAATTGGGGGCTAACACTATGGATTTAAATTGAGGCTGCTTCTAAAATTAGGGAAATAGAAGACACAAAATTCTCTCTCTCTGAATTTTATTGGCTTTTCAATTAACATTGAATGTTTGCTCCTTAAAATGTTGCTTACTGGCTTGCAAATGAAGTGTGTCAGTGAATAATAACTGACATCAATTTCTATATTCCATATATCATCTACAATATCGAAATGACTGATAATGAGCAAGTCCTACATGTTTAATCACTCTTCAACTAAAGTAGCATCATTAGAATAGATAAATATTGCACAGCATGAAATTCATGTGTATTTTTAATGATTCTAACACACATGAAATCCATTTTTAGATACATTTAAATATAGCATAATAAAAGGAGTTATTTTCTTAAGAAGAACTAGGCACTTTGTAAATGATCAAATTTAATTTAGCACAATTTTAGGAACTGATTCAACACTGACAGGACATTTTAAGAGACTTATAATTAAAAAAGTAAGTGGAACCTTCACCATCACACAGATATTTGTGTCCTTGATAATACCAGGTAACCATAGAAATTATTTACTCAGTTAGCTACTTCCTATCTTTTCCCATTGAATACATCTTCAGGGTACTAAGTTCATCCATAACTGGCAGGATACTACTAAGCTTGACTCTTAATCAGAACCTTAAAATTTAATCCCAGTACTCAGCAACCTTATGTACTAAGTGTCTGTGTACATCTACTAGGTAACCACAGTTACAAAACAAACCTGGAAACCATTTCTTTAGTTTTTGGAAAAGGCAAAAACTTCCAAAATGTTTATTTGAATAGGGAATATTTTATTGATGTATTCTAAGCACCTAAAACAGTACCTGGTAAACAGTTGGGCTCACAATAAATATTTATTTAATGGTGGTTAAATGAATAGATGTTCTATTTTTCTCACCACCATTTCAATCATTTCAGCAAATATGAGTGCCTTCCCTATGCTAAGCAATATGCTAGGCCCTAGGGACCATAAAATGAGGCAGAAGCAGCAGAAACCCAGTTCACAACCTTGACTGTCTAAGGACCTAGTAGACCAGGATAAAATGAGGGGAAAGACAAAGGCCAGGCTATGAATAAGCCCTGTGTGATCATACATGAGAAAGCTACTGCTTGCCCAGGGAAATCAGACAGAACTTCAAAGAGGAGAGGATGCAGGATCTGGACCTTGTGTGAGAGAAATATTGAGAAATGAATGAAATGCCCCAGAATCAAATGTAAACTTGTGTACTGTTTTTCTTCAAAAGTAAATTCTTGTCACCTTCATGAAGCCAGATGACATCACATTGAAATTTTAACTAGGCTGTTTAGCTTTATCAATTGTTTATTGGGATAGGCCTTCAAGTGAACAATATTTATTAAGTGCTAGATGCTGTGTTCCATACTGGGCATACACCATCAGATGAGACGGCAATTCCTCCCCTAGTGGATTCACACTGTCGTGAGAAGGGCATGCATTAAAAATGCAATCGCAGTGGAATCTGGTTAGAGTAAGGAGTTGGGGAGGTTCAGTGGTGTGTCATGGATGCATAGAGCAGAGGCCTGTTACCTGGTCTGTGGGCTAGGAAGACCTCACACAGGAAAAGACTTTGAGGTTGAAACCTGGCAGATGACTGTAGACAATCAGGGAAAAATGGAAGTGGGGTGGTTGGGGGCATGGTGTGGAAAGAAGGAAAGGACATTCCAGGAAGAGGGAAGACCATGAGTGAAACCACCCACTCCCATAGGATCCAAAGACAGATTTCTCAAGCATCTTCAAAATGATTGGCTTCAAGAGCACGTGGAAAACAGGTTTTCCTTCACTATCCCTCCCTTCCCTTCCTCCTGGGTCCCTTCAATACGGACTGCACTGACAGGCAACAGAGAACACAGGCTTCCAGTTTTCCGGTATTCTCCTCCCACTGACCCTGAAGTTGCAAGCCACAGGTTTCTTGGAACTGTGAATATTGTTTCAACTCAAGCTAAAACTGGAGATGTGTTTTGAGTCACAGTGTGCAAGCATATTTATACCATCTGTTTATGACACTTACAGGTGGACACTATGATTCATTACACATACAACATGCTAAACATAGAAGCTTAGAAAATCCTGAGCTCTGGGAGTTGTTGGATGCGAATAACTGTGCAGAAGGGGAAGATAGTAGGCATCTTTTCTTAGATTTTTATGGCTTTTTCAAACAAAATCCTTATATTGACAAAAAGGTTTCGAGCATATGAAAATGGGAATGGAAGAAAGAGGGTAACAGAAGATTGTATACCACTGTAACCAGTTATGGAAGATTTCCCTGGGTACTGGGGGGATGTGTATGCACACATTAAATAATTAGAAAAGATTTACTACCTATGGAGTCAGAATCACATCATCTCCATGTTAAAGGCAAGAATTTGGTTCTGAGACAATTACTTCTTTATTTCCAGTAATGTTTCTACATGATTTGGACTTTATAATTTGTATTATATTCTTCATTGACAGGTGATTCCATAGATTAAAAAAACATATTAGGATCTGATTACACATCAACCTAAAAATCAAGTCACAAGACATATCCAGTTTTTGTTTTCAGAAACTATTCCCCTATACATAAGTTAGGATTGCCATTGGCAAAAGCCAAAGCAGGCATCAATTTATTTTGTATAGTTTAGCCAAATGTGCAAACTTTTAACAGCCCTGTAAATAGCAATAACTCTTAAAGTAGTTTCAATAAGCAAGCATCTCAAAGTCAAGCTGTCTGATGGGAACCTTTCCCCTTGGGGTAGTAGAAACATCCAAAAGAGTCCAGAAAGAAAGAACTCACTGCTGTATTCGATTAGTTGAGAAACCATCAAAGTAAATAAGGCAATACCTTTAAGAACACACAGAAAAAGGAGTCAGTGAAGTAGAACAGATTGGAAGAAAAAAGAGGAGTCTGTTTTAGCTACCAAGTGACCCTAGGGGTGAAGAATAATTTCTTCTTCAGGACACTTTCAGTAAAGGTCTCCCAGTAAGATGGCTCAGTGCAAACTGTTTCTTTTCATGTCTGTAGGGAACTAATGAAGTTTGCAGGAAATACAGGCAGAGTTTAATTCCAAACAAAGTACAGTATGTCAGCTACTGGGAGCAACTTTAGAAGTCTTTTGTCCCCTCCTAGAATAGTAATGGTTTTGAAAATTCCCAGTGGCTATGGGGTAAGTCATTTACATTTTAGAAATAAGATCTAGCCCAGAGGAAAACTCGTGAATTTGATGCCAAGTTTTGCCCTCCCTCAAGGTGGTTTTCACAGAATTCTCAGACTTCTTAAACAGCTAATAACACTTATGAAGTTATTTTTAGCTATACATTGTTTAATAATTATTTATTGAGTCCTACTATGGGCCAGAATTTGTGTCATGCTGAACAGTTAGGTTACCCAGATACATGAGGTTTGTGACTTCAAGATTAAGAGTAAGAAAAACACCATAGATATTTACACAATTAATTATTTAAAATCATAGTGGTATGCATAGTGATAAAGGAGCTCCAAAGAGATAACTCTGGAAGAAGTGATACATGACAGCAATTTCCAAAATACAGCTCTCAATAAGAAGTTAGTCAATACGCTGTGTTCCTCAATCACAGGTACTTGTGGAAGACATGGCTAGTCAGTCCTTGCACTCATTCCCACAGAGCTGGGTTTAAGCCTCAGAATCATTCTCAACACAATGCTTCAAGCACCACCAATAAGTAAGAGCTGGTATGGAATCTTCTTACTATCTGGCTCTCTAAAAATGCAAGGAGCTGTCATTACTGTAGTCTTGAAAACAATTACCTGCTTAAATTGCTCATCACCGAAGGGTATCATTTTCTTGGTAGGTTATTGTCTTATAATTAAGAGTTGCTAAACTTACTCTCCAAACCCAGTAGTAGAGTATAGTGGTTAAGCTCACAGTTTCTGGAACCACATGCCCTGGATTCAGATATCAATTCTACTAATCCCTAGCAATATATCCTCGGATACGTTAGTTAGTCATTCTATGCTTCAGTTTCCTCATTTGTAAAAAGTTCCAGTTTCCCATATGAAAAAAAGCTTGTCATCAATGGTCATTAGAGAAATGCAAATCAAAACCACAATGAGATACCATTTCACACCAGTTAGAATGGCCATTATTAAAAAGCCAGGCAACAGCCAGGCGAGGTGGTTCACCCCTGTAATCCCAGCATTTTGGGAGCCCGAGGCAGGCAGATCACAAGATCAAGAGATCAGACCATCCTGGCCAACATGGTGAAACCCCATCTCTACAAAAAATACAAGAATTAGCTGGGCATGGGGGTGGGCACCTGTAGTCCTATCTACTCAGAAGGCTGAGGCAGGAGAATTGCTTGAACCCAGGAGGCGGAGGTTGCAGTGAGCTGAGGTTGCGTCACTGCACTCCAGCCTCGTGACCGAGCAAGACTCTGTCTCAAACAAACAAACAAACAAAACAAACAAAACAAAAAATCAGGAAACAACAGATGCTGGCAAGGCTGTGGAGAAATAGAAATGATTTTACACTGTTGGTGGGAGTGTAAATTAGTTCAACCACTGTGGAAGACAGTGTGGTAATTTCTCAAGGATCTAGAACCAGAAATAACATTTGACCCAGCAATCCCATTACTGAGTATATACCCAAAAGATTATAAATCATTGTACTATAAAGACACATGTACACATATGTTTATTGCAGCACTATTTACAATAGCAAAGACTTGGAACCAACCCAAATGCCTATCAGTGATAGACTGGATAAAGAAAATGTGGCACATATATACTGTGGAATACTATGCAGCCATAAAAAGGATGAGTTCATGTCCCCTGCAGGAACACGGATGAAACTGGAAGCCATCATTCTAGCAAACTAGCACAGGAACAGAAAACCAAACACTGCATGTTCTCACTAATAAGTGGAAGGTGAACAAGGAGAACACATGGAGACAGGGAGGGGAATATCACACCCTTGGCCCTGTCAGGGGTTGGGGGCAAGGGAAGTGAGAGCATTAGGACAAACAGCTAATGCATGCGGGGCTTAAAACTTAGATGACAGGTTGATAGGTGCAGCAAACTACCATGGCACATGTATACCTGTGTGACAATCCTGCATGTTCTGCACATGTATCCCAGAACTTAAAGATAAAAATAAAAAGCCCAGTTTCCTCCTTTGTAAAAGGCAGAATGATAGCATACCTATATTATAAGTTGGTTGTGAGGATTCAATCACTACCTGGTACACAATATATATTCTAGGGTTCGTTGCTATTACTACCTTTATCAGAACCAGTCTAACCAGCATAAAAAGCAGAGTTTGGCCATTTTCTAGCATAGCATGTAAGGAACTAGGAAGTCACCACTCCATCCTAACAAGAAGTTATAACCTAAGCACACTGAAGAAAACCACTCTCTTCTTAGGTACAGGCCCCTGAAATTGGAGAGACAGAGGAATACAGAACCTTACAACTTACTGAAGCAGAAACCTTCACAGGAACCAGCACAGTAGAAAATCCTAAATTCCAACATATTGCTGGAGTCTCAGTGTGAACAAGTTTGAAGGTCAAAAACTCCAACATGACCCAGTCATTGCAGGGTTGCAACACATTTTGTGTTTTACCTCATAGTATATATGGAAGAAAATCCCCTCATGCTTCTAGCACAGTCAGGGGAAAAGAAACTATTTTGAAATACACCAGAGAATTCTGTTCTTCTTAACAAGATCTGCCCTTAGCAGAAACTATTCAACCAGAGCCTTATCTGTGGAGGTTTTATCAGTGCCTAAGTGATCTGGCAGAAGAGAATCACCAAACTCCAGCCCACACTAGCCATCCTGTCCTACCTAATGGTCAGACAGTGGGAGGGACTTGAGAAACATATGTGAAATTCACAGTCCAGAGACACAGGCTCATCAAAAGACTGAGACCTACTCAGAAGCCTACACAATGCCTCACCTCCCCACCATATCACCACATTACTAAAGGCCTACTAAGAGCAATTTCTTTTACCCAATTCATCATGCCCTGCAATCAAGAAAAAATTAGAAGCCATACTAAAAGGCAAAAACATACTTTGAAGAAACAGTTAAAGCATCTAAACCAGACTCAGATATGGCAGGGATATTGAAGTTATCAGATTGGAATTCTTTAAAAAAAAGAACTATGATTAATATGCTAAGGGCCCTAATGGTTAAACTAAACAAAATACAGGAAGAGTTGTGCAATGTAAGTGGAGAGATGGAAATTCTAAGAAAGAATTAAAAATAAATGTAACATAAGACACTGTAACATAAATAAAGAATGCCTTTGGTGGACTTACTAATGGACTGGACACAGTAGAGGAAAAAAATTCTGAGTTTGAGACTATCTCAATAGATATTTCCAAAACGGAAAAGCAAAGACAAATAAAGGCAAAAAACAAGCAAACAACCAGAGCAGAATGTACAAGAATTGTGAGACAACTACAAAAGGTGTAACACATCTGTAATGGATATACCCAAAGGATAAGAGAGAAAAGAACAGATAAAATATTTGATAATTTCCCCCAAATTATTATCAGACACTAAACTACAGGTTTAGGAAGTTCAGAGAAACCAAGGAGGATAAATGTCAAGCAAACAAACAAAAACTACATCTGGGATGTTGTATTCAAACTTCAGACAATAAAAGATGAAGAAAAAATTTTGAATGAAGCCAGAAAAACAAAAAGAAAACTGGCCTAGCTATGTGATTATTTCAGCTCTTCACCTGCCCCTCTGACTGCCTCTGAGTCTGAATCTCCCAAAGAGAGAAACCAATTTCTAAGGGGCACTGGATTGCAGAAGACTCAGGGACAACATTTGCTCCAAGATCTTAAATGTTATATTGATAACCATGCTCAGCAATGAGCTATTAGATACATTTTGGGAAATCTCCATAACTTCAATTTGTAAACTTTGTTAAGACCTGTCTACATTGTTACATGTGTGTGACTTGAGTGATGTTATCAATGTTTTTGTAAATATTTACTATATCTTTCTAATAGCTAAATTCCAACAATTTTGTACTTTAATAAAATGTTCTAAACATTGCAAAAAAAAAAAGAAAACTGGTTTACCTATAGAGGCTAAGAATTATATCCAGCTTCTCCTCAGAAATCATGCAAACAAGGAAAGAGTAAAGTGTTTAGTACTGAGGGGGAAAAATCCTACCTGTCTAGAATTCTGTACCCTGTGAAACTATTCTGCAAAAGTGAAGGAGAAATAAAGACTTTCTGAAACAAACAAACAAAAAAATTGAAGGAATTTGATGCCAGTAGAGCTACCTTGCAAGAAATGTTAAAAGAAATTCTTTAAAGAAAAGGTAAATGAAGTAGGTCAGAAACTTAATTCTACATAAAATAATAGCATCAGAAAAAGAATAAGTGAAGATAAAATGTAAGCTTTAATTTTTCTTATTCTTAATTGATCTTACGGATAACAGTCATTCAGAATATAATAGCAGCAATGTATTTGAATTTGTGTGTATATCTGTGTGTGTGTATGTGTTTGTGTATGAATAATATAAATGAGAGCAATAATACAGAAAGGGAAGGGAGAGATTAAAATTATTTTGTTATGATAAGGTGTTTGCACTACCCGTGAAACAATACATTATTGCTTTAAAATGGGCTTGGATTGGATGAACCTGGAAACCATCATTCTCAGCAAACTATCGCAAGAACAGAAAACCAAATACCTCATGTTCTCACTCATAGGTGGTAATTGAACAATGAGTTCACTTGGACATGGGAAGGGGAGCATCACACACCGGGTCCTATTGTGGGGAGGGGGTAGGGGGGAGGGATAGCATTAGGAGATATACCTAATGTAAATGATGAGTTAATGGGTGCAGCACACCAACATGACACATGTATACATATGTAACAAACCTGCACATTGTGCACATGTACCCTAGAACTTAAAGTATAAAAAAAGGGGGGGCTTGGATTAGTTGTAAACGTATATTGCAAACATTAGGCATAAAGATACATAAAGATTAAAAGTAAATGGATGGAGAAAGATATATCATGCTAATACTAATCAAAATAAAGCAGGAGTAGCTACATGAATTCCAGACAAACAAGACTTTAAAGCAGGGAGAGTAATCAGGGATAAGGAAGAGCACTACATAATGAAAAATTGATCAATTTTTAAAGACATAACAATACTTAATATGTATATGCCTAACCACACTGCCACAAAATACTTGATATAATAAAACATCAAGAAGAAATTGATTAATCCACTATTATGGTTGAAGACTTCAATACCTCTTTATCAGAAATGAACAGATACAAGAAGCAGAAAATCAGTAAGGACATAGTATAAGGACATTGAATTGAACTCAACCACACTATCAATCAACTGAGTATAATTGACATCTAGAGACTACTTCATCCAAAAAGAGCAGAATACACGTTCTTCTCAAGCTCACTTGTAACATTCACCAAGATAAACTGCATTCTGTGCAATAAAATATACTTGACCACATTTAAAGAGTAGACATCATGCAATGTCTGCTTTCAAACCACAGTGGAATGAAACTAGAAATCAATAATAGAAAGATAACTGAAAAAAATCCAAAATATGTGGAGACTAAACAATGCACTTCTAAATAACATATGGGTCAAAGAAGAAATGTCTATAGAGATTTAAAAATATTTTAAATTAAATGAAAGTAAAAACACAACATGTCAAAATTCAGTTCATGGAATGCCACAAAAGCAGTGCTTAGAAGGAAAATAATAGTATTGAATGCACATAATAGAAAAAAAGAAAGATCTAAACTCAATCATCTAAGCTTCTACCTTAGAAAACTAGAAAAAAAAAGAACAGCGAAATAAATCTAGAGTTAACAGACGTAAAGAAACATTAGATCAGAAATTAACAAAATTGAAAACAAAATATTAATAGGGAAATCATCACAACCAAAAGTTGAGACTTTGAATACGTCAATACAACCAATAAGCTTCTAGCTAGCCTAACTATGAAGAATGAGAAAGGACACAAATTACTAATATCAGAAATGAAAAAGGAACATCACTACAGATCCCATGGATATTAAAAGGAAATAAAATAATACTATAAAAATTTGTTCCTACATATTTGATAACCTAGATAAAATGAATGAATTCCTTGAAGAATATAATCTACAAAACTCACACAGGAAGAAATAAACAATCTGAATAGGCCTGTATCTATTATAGAAATTGAAAAAATAATTAGTAACCTTCCAAGACATAAAACACTAGGACCAGAAGTTTTCAAGAGTGAACTCTATCAAATGTATCAGGAATAAATAATACCAAAATTCTCTGAAAACTCTTACAGAATATTAAAGCAGAGAGAACATTTTCTAACTCATTGTATAAGGCTAGCATGACCCTAACACTAAAACCAGACTAAGACATCACAAGAAAAAAAAAAAAAAACTACAGACCAGTATCTCTCAAGAACATATATGCAAAGATCTTCAACAAAATATTAACAAGCTGGATCCAACAATGTATAAAAAGAGTCATACAACATAACTGTGTTGAGTTTATCCCAGGTATGCAAGGCTGTTTCAACATTCAAAAATTAGTTAATGTAATCCATCACATTAACAGGATAAAGAATAAAAATTATGTGATTATATCAGTAGATGCAGGGAATGTATCTGACAAAATCAAACACCCATTAAAGATTAAAAAACACTTTCAGTAAACTAAGAATAGAACTGAACTTCTTCAACTGATAGAGAATATCTATTTAAAAAACCTATTGCTAACTTCATACTTACTGGTGAGAAACTCCAAGCTTTCCTGCTAAAATCAAGAATAAGGCAAGGATATCCTCTCTCACTACCTATCTCTTTTCAACATCATACTGAAAAGAAGGCATAGATGATGCAATAAGACAAGAACAGGAAAAAATAAAATATATACTGTAGAGAAGAATGAAATAAAACTGACTTTGTTTGCAGATGTCCTGATCATTAATGTAGAAACTCTGAAAAGGATGCCAAAAATAACACTTCAGAAACTAATGAACAATTATAACTAGGTTGCAAGGATACAAGGTAAATGCACAAAAGTCAATCACTTTTCTATATGCCAGCAAGAAACAAATGAAATTTCAAATTAAAAATGCAATATAAGATTAGCACCTGAAAGCATGAAATACTTAGATATAAGTCTAACAATATATGTGCAACATTTGTATAAAGAAAACCACAAAACTCTTGTGAAAGAAATTAAACAACTAAATAATATTCCATGTTCATGGATTGGAAAACTCAGTAGTGTCAAGTCTCTTCTTTCTAACTTGATCTATAGATTTGATCCAATCTCAATCAAATCCCAGCAAGTTATTTTGTGATATCAATAAATCCAAAGTTTATATGGAGTGGCAAATGACCAAGTACAGTCAACACAATATTGAAGGAAAACAAAATTGGAGGACTGTTATTACTTGACCTGAGGATTTATTCTAAAGCTATACTACTCAAAACAGTGTAGTAGTACTGGCAAAAGAACAGACAAATAGATCGGTGGATCAGAACAGAGAGCACAAAAATAGACCCATATGAATATGGCCAACTGATCTATGACAAATTTTCAAAGGCAATACAGTGGAGAAAATACTCTTTTCAACAAACAGTGCTGGAACAACTGGACATTGATATGCCAATAAATAAATCTAGACACAGACTTTACAACCTTCACAAAAATTAACTCAAAATGAATCACAGACCTAATTGTAAAATGCAGACTATAAAACTTCAAGAGAAGAAAATCTAGATGACTTCAGGTTTGGTGATGATCTTTCTGCTACAACACCAGAGCCAAAATCCATGAAAGAGAAAACTGATAAGCTGAACTTCATTAAAATGAAGAACTCCTACTCTCAAAAGACACTACCAAGAGAATTGAAAGAAAATCACACACTGAAAGACATAAGACATATCTTACAAGGATTGTTATCCAAAATGTACAAAGAACTATTAAAATTCAACAATAAGAAAGCTAACAACCCAATTTAAAAGTGGGCCACAGACATTAACAGACACCTCACTAAAGATGCACAGATGGCAAATTACCATATGAGAAGATGTTCCACTTCATATGTCATCAAATAAATGGAAATTAAACCAACAATAAGTTGCCTTTACAAACCCATTTGAATGGACGAAATCCAGAACACTGACATCAAATGCTGGCAAGAATGTGGAGCAATAGGAACTTGCATGTGAGAATGCAAAACAGTATAACTACTTTGGAAACAGTTTGTCAGTGTCATACAAATATGAACATACTCTTACCATAAAATCCAGTAATTGCATTCCCTGATATTTAACTAACGGAGTTTGTATATCTATACAAAAACTTGCACATGGATATTTATAGCACCTTTTTTCATGATTGCCAAAACTTAAAAGCAACCAAGATGTTATTCAGTAGGTAAACAGACAAGTAAACTGTAGTATGTCCAAACAATGAACTATTATTTTGTGCCAAAAAAAATAGCTATCAAGCCATTAAAAGACATGGAGGAACCTGAAATGCATATTACTGAAAGAAGCTAATCAGAAAAGGCTACATACTATAGTATTCCAACTATTTGACACTCTGGAATGGACAAAACTCTGAAGATAGTAAAAAGATCAATGGCTGCCAGGGGTTAGGAGGGAGGGAGGGCTAAATACGTAGAACACAGATGATTTTTAAGTCAGGGGAACTATTCTGCATGATACTGTGATTGTGGATAGATGTCATCATACATTATCCTGAACCCACAGAATATACAATGCTTAGTGTGAACCATGGTATAAACTATGGACTTTGGGTAATAGTGATGTGTTAATGTTCATAAATTGTAGCAAATGCACCAATTATTTTGATAGTGGGAGAGACTATGCATGGGGTGTAGGGGCAGCGGTTTGACAGGAAGTTTCTATATTTTCCACTTTATTTTGCTGTGAACCAAAAATTATATAAAAAATAAAGTTTATTTTATTTTTTTTAAAAAACAGCCAAGCTTTCATTTGTGGGTAAGTTGTTACACTCACTTTATAACTATTAGGAGCCAAAGTATAATCTTCTCTAAGTGAGTTTAATCCTTAATCTATAGATGAGCAGATCAAAGGTGATTTAGCCAGTCTCCCAAAGGAATAAAGCGGGAATTAAAAAATCAGACTGCCGTTTATACTGTGCCCAACAAATCTGTCACTTCTATACATTTGTCTTAGTTCATTTTCTGTTGCTGTAACAGATTACCCGAGACTGGATGATTTATGAAGAAATTTATTTCTTATAGCTCTGGAAGCTGGGAAGTCCAAAAAGCATGGCACTGGCATCTACTTGGCTTCTGATAAGGGCCTTATGCTATGTCATTACATGGCAGAGAAGAAGAAAAGGAAGCAGGCACCTAAGAAACAGACCAAGCACAAGAAGAGCCTTGTCTTATAGCAACTAGCTGCCATGGGGAGGTGAAAGAGAGAGAGAACTTAGTCTGGATAGAAAGGCGTTAGTACCTCGTAACAACCAAATCGCCTCTCACAGGCCCCACTTCCAAAGCTGCCACATTGAGGATCAAGGTTCAACATAAGTGTTGGTGGAATCACACCATGTTCAAACCATAGCAAGGTTCTATTCTAACTTCCCACAAAATTCATCCCTAAGGGGAGGCAATATACATAGGAGGGTCTGGGCCAGTGGTCTCTTCCTCCTTTCCTCACCTGTCTGTGCTGGGTTTTATAGAAGTGAATCTTAAAGGTGAACTTTATGGGTGGATGGTAGCTGAAGCATGTATCAGTATGTATGAAAGGCACTGCTTGCCTAACAGAGAAAACTGGAACAATGTATGTGTTTGTGTTTGAGAATTCTAAGTTGGTATTAAATGAATTTGCTAATAATAATGCTCAGGAAAAAAAGAAAGGAAGACAGAAGGAATTGCTATTGAGTGCCTGTTATGTGCCAGGCACTGTGCTAGATAACATTTTCATTCACATATTTTCACTTAATTGTAACAACAATTCAATACAGGGTCGTTACCCCTATTTTGTACGGGAGGAACAGAGGCTCAAAAGGTTTACTTTTAATGGCAAAAACCGTAATTACTTTTGCACCAGCCAACCTAGTAACTTTCTCAAGATTACAGACATGCACAGCCAGGATGAGTTATCTAGGTATGTCAGAGTCTTAGTCATCACACACGCTTGCCTTAATGTATTCCATGAGGGACCCACCAGGGTCATAAGCAACTCTGGGAGCCCAGGTACTGGGAAATCATCCCACTGGTTATTCTCTAGGAGTATCTCCTTGAAGAGATGTGAACTTTTGAGTTATCATGGATCCAAACCTTAAGCACAAGCCAAATCCCAATGGCAAAAAATAAAAAATAAATAAAAAATAAATAAAAATAAAATCCTCGTGATGATGATTCTGTCATCTTAGACCTTCTCTGGCTCTATAGTATCACATTTACTAAATTACTTATTTTCATGGGAATCACAAATGAATACTATCCCAGATCATTATGGAAACTGGGAATCTAAGGAGAGGAATGGTATTCTGGGACTTTCCAGCATTCACCATCATCTAAGTTCCCAGATTACCTCCTTTCCCATTCCTTTCCACTTACTGCTTGCAATTAATTACAGCCACACATAAAAATGTCTTTACAGAAAGTTCTCAGTTTGAAAAAATTATGGCATTACACAATTCACTTAGAATTCAGTTGCGTGGGTCTTGAACTGGAATTTTCCAATGGATCTATATTTCTAATTAGCTCCCCAAACTCTCTGACCTATAATGTAGCTGAAACTTAATATCATAACAGTAAATGGTAAAATGTAAATAATCAACTTAAATAATAATGTTTTGTACTTAGTAAAATTATAATAAACATAGTAATAATTGCAACCTTGTGTCAGGCTCAGGGTCAATGTAGATTACCTCATTATATCTCATGAAAACCTATGAAGATATTTAAATCTCATTTTTATAAATGAGAAAACCTCCTTGATTCCCTGAGCCAGATTAAGTAATCAAACTAAAGGCACATAATTAGTAAATTGTCAGGATTTGAACTGATTTCTGGTACATATTGGATGTGCTGATTACTCAGCCTTTTAAAAAATTTTGATGTAATAAACTACTGGTATGGGAACCAGGATATTCAATTTCACTCTAAGTTCTATTACTAACATAGTTTGGGTAAGTCCTTTGATGTCCCCGCACTTAATTACTTCACTAGTAAGTTGAAAAGTTTGGACAATTGGTCTTAAATTTCAGGCCAACTGGGCTCCCAAGTTACAAATCATTCATCACTTCCAAAAGCAGCTCTTTTCCATTGTTCCATGATTAAACTTTTGAGAAGCTACTTTTACTTAGTCAATCAAAACGTGTAAATCCCAATAATTTCTAAACGTTTTCCTCCTAGAACCTTACAGAAGAATCTTCCTTATCCATCTATCCAATCAGTAAATTTGTCATGTAGTGCCAGCGCTGGGAAATCCAAAGAGATTACAGTAAAATTGATGGAAATAAAATGAGACAACTACAGTTAAATATTTATTGATTTAATATAGGTTCTGTCCAAAGTCCAGTAGAACATAGAGGAATTCCCTATATGTTTCTGGGACGTATTAGTTATGGTATGCTAGGCTATATCAAAGTAGAAATGAAGCCTGATATCTCAGTGACTTAACACAAAGTTTTTCAGTCTAATGCGGTTTGGTGATATTCTTAGGGAACTGTTTTCCAGGTCACGAACCAGTAAATAGCTGTTTCTAGCTTATAGTTTTGTCATCTTTGAGTCCTCCACTTCCAGCTTGCATAGGTATAACTAGAGGAAGTATAGAAAATCCTGCATATAGTTTTAAGACTAGGGTTTTCTGAATTGTTTATATCACCACTGCCTACATTTCCCTGGCTAGAACTCCGTCATATTGACCCAGTTACATGAAATGATGATTAGAAAATGTTCTCTTGCAATATTTCCAGAAATCAGGGATTTTTTTTGTGAACAAATTACGTTATATTTCCTAAAAGAACTCAGGAGAATTTACCCAGTGGAGATGCAAATTAGTTGAAAAATAAGCAGGAGTTACACAGGTGATATATCTGAGGGAGATAAAAAAAAAAATGGGTAAAGATGATGATAGGCAATATCCAGGCAGTAGGAATATCCAGGGAATGTCTGGATGGAGGCATTTGGGACAGAGGAAAATCCTGGGCAAAGATCCAGGCAGGGCCCAGGATATAGAAGTAGCGTGGCATTTACAGAGACCAATGTTAATTACACCAACAGTGATTGGGCCCATACCATGTGTCCGCCCCTTTGTTAAGTGCTGTAAGTATTTTGGTAATGGTATTTAAAATGAATTCTTAGTGAGTGTTTCCCACAAAACAATTTCAGGAACAAATTTGTAGTGAAGGTAGTTTATTTAGAAAGTGATTTCAGAAAGCAGAAGAGATGGACAGGGGAAAATGAAACAGGAAAGGAAGGTAAGCCAATACAAGGTTGCATTATTAATTTGACCCCTGACACAGGCAACAGTTGCTTGAGCCTAAGAGCTTATGGAAGTTTAAGATATGTGTCTCATAAGTGAAGCAAGAAAACTTGAAGTTTCCAATACTTCCAATTCTCACACTACTCAGGTCCACTTACGCCACTAGTCTGATCCATCACAACATTGCCTTCTGTGCATCTGGACCCTGTGAGCATAAAGAAGCCAGAAATATAAATACCCAGTAAGAGACATGTGAGTCAGAGACAGAGGGTAGAAAATGAACTCCACAAAGATTCAGGACACTGTCACATTCATGAATATTTTAGTGTTCACATAGGATATTGATGATAGCTTTAAAAGCACTGCTGGCACACCACAGACCCAGTGAGGGATATTCCTAAATGAGAATGTGAGGAAAATCCTCCTAGAGGACACATCTGTGATATGAACAGGAATCCTTATGATTAAGAGATCCCCAAGCCAATAAAATGCTTGAGCTACCCAACTACTTTACGTAACTCAGCTTTCCTTCTACCTGCACCTCATCACAATCCACCCCATGTGACAGTCTTTATATGTGACTGCATGCCAAAGATGATCACCACCGACTTTCCACAAGTGATCTAAGTTTTAGCCTTTTCTGATCTATGAGTAATCAACTTTAAAATCCCATCACAGAGGTCTGTTTTATAAACACTCTTTAGAAACTAGTCTTTCACATTTCTTTGAAAATTGGGCCTCAGTCAAGGATTACATAAAGGTAATTTATTTGGGAAGTAATCACATGGATCAGGAATGATGGAAAGAGGGAGTAAAAAAGAGAAAGAAAATATATACATATGAGTAGCTTAATAGGCCATTAGTACAGTGGACAAGTGCTCAACCCTACACGACCTGAAGTGAAGGTTCATAAAACATCTCTGAACGATTGGTCCAGGATTCTATCCCCCACACATCAAGGTGGTTCCATGCATGTGAACATCCTACCATTTCAGGCTGCCCACTTGTGATAGTGAGAGGCTTCCTCAGCGTGCACCATGCTTTGATGACAGAGAAGCCCTGGGGAAAGAAAAACTATGTAGCTTGAGGACAAGGTGAGACATTTTCAGAATGGACCTGAGTGAAGCTTGTTGAATTCAATACAGAACTGGTTATAGCAATGTGACTGTGATTAAAATAAGAGGTTTATTCCTGCTCTCAATGGGTTATAGTTAGGTTGCGTATATATCATGGTTTGCTCAGTAAATCCTAGGGCTATTCTTTCTATTCCCAATTTCTCTTTCAAAAGGTTGAGAACATTTGACACAGCACAGAGGTGGTGATATTGGGTAATGTGGAAAGGAATTGAGTGAAATTAAGCTTGACACTTAAAAGACCTGAATCCGAGGATCTTTTTATGTGATGAAAAAGTATTTTAGATTTTATCCTTTACCAGATGTCATTGATGGATTTTGAGCGTGGAAATAATATGACCACACCTGCATGTTAGAATGATAAAAGTTTGTAGGCAGCAAAAGTGCTAGAACTAGTAGTATAAAGACCAACAAATAGAACCATTTTTAGTAAGGAGGTGAAAGAGGATGATAGGAAACATTCAGGTAGTAGGATTATACAGAGAATAATCTCTTGAAAGCTATTTTGGAGAAAGAGTCAATGGCCTGGGTTTGAGTTTGAAAACAAAAGTATAAGAAATAGAGGAATCTAGGATTACTCCCAGGGGAGCAATTGGGTGACCTAATACAAGTTAAAAACATAGATTAGAAAAATGTTGCCTGGTGTGGGTGAAGCATGAGATATACAATGCTCACTTGCCTATGTAGAGTTTGAAGATGGGTTGGATATCTGGAGATATATATATATATCTATATATATACGGACACACACACACATATGCATAACTATATATACATATGCATATATGCATGTGTGTGTGTGTGTGTGTATATATACATCCAAATACATGCTTGAATATATCAAGCAAGAATTGAGAATATCAATGTGGAGTTCAAGGGAGAGACCAGGGCTGGGTAGAGTGAGAATTAATAGCATATAGCCATTATGAGGAGAGAAAATAAACAATGGCCTCAGAAAGATTCCTGAATCATGGACTTCTCTCAAGGGCAGCTCTCAGCCACTAAGGAAAAAGGAGAAGATTGAAAATGAAGTAACACAAATCTATGACACTAGAAATAATGACGTGTGATTCCTAGGATCATTGTTGTTAGGTTATTTATTCCACTTGATCTGATAGTAGGAATAGCTAGAATAGATGGTTGGGATCCATCCTGAACTAGTAATAACTAAGTTGGAGAAAACTACTTCCCCAGGGGTCAAAGTAGGTCTCCACAGTTAGATTTTTTTGTAAATAACAACAGCTACCAATTTTGATTGCTTACTATGAAAAGCATTGGTTGAGCCTAGAGCTTCTCCAAAAGTATGCTATTTGTTCTGGATGGATTACAGTTAAGTTAAGCATATGTCCTGGTTTTCCCAGTAAGTCCTCGGGTTATTATTTCTATTCCCAGTTTCTCTTTAAAAGGTATCTATGTCTGCATAATCAGCTGTATAGTCCTTCTAGGTATAAATGCACTGAAATATTGATCCCTTCAATAGGCTAGGCAATTTAGCGTAGTTGGGGGCCCCAAACTAGTTTCCTCTGCCCTTATCAATTTGCCTCAATGTGCAAAGCAAATATTAGACTTTTCCATGTGTGGTAAGATGTAAAAATCATAGAGAATCTGGGAAATCTGCTGGATATAACTATTCCAATTTAGAGATAAGGTATGGGTTAAGTGGTGCAACCAAGATCAAACAGGAAGTGGGATCAGATCTCTCTTACTTTGAAGCTTGTGATCCTTTCATAATTCCACTCTGTTTTCCAAGCATCCATCTAGAAGGGACCCATACCATTAATTCATCCTCTGAGCCCCATGCCAATCTAATGCTTGAGCTACCCAACTTTACATAACTCAATTTTTATTCTACCTGCACCTTAGTGATGTCCACCACAGCCTTCTTCTGTTTATGCTGAAATAATTTTGTGATGATGACATCAGAAAGTGTTCGCTTTTCAAGACAACATCAAAAACAGATGTCCATCTTGTTATCTTTTCTAAATAATCATGCCATTTGGGTGCCAAACCAACTACTTCAGCAGAACCTAAAAACCTGCAAACAAGAAATACTTTATACTTGGTATAAAGTATACTTCGTTTTGCAGACAATTTCCATCTACGTAGTTTCTGACATTGCATTTTCAAATCAGATTGAAATATAGCTTTCTTACTGAGTACACTCTTAAATTTATCTGACATAAAAGATTTATGAAAAGTAATTGAAAAACATAGTCAAGTAAAGTCTTATACATGTCTCTTTTATAACTGTCACGTTTTTAAAAATTGGCAACGCAGAGTTTTTCCTGAATATTTATCCATACATTTCAGTTCCTAAATATTTACCCATGAATTTCAAAAATAGTTATGATATTCAGCCAGAATATTTCTCTTTCCAAAGTACAAATTCAATTGGAACCAAGCCAATGGAGAAAAAACTTAAATATGATTATGTCAAGAATTCTCCTACCCTAATTTGTCCAAGGTCACTCAGTTACCAAGAGGCAGAGTAGGGAATAAAGTCAGGTTTAGATTATTTCAAAAACTCAGGATTTGAGATGATGCTCCCAGCTGTCTTCAGTTGTCGCATGCCCACTCATGAGACGTAATTCCTCAGAGTTGATCTACCTGTCTTTCTTTGAATTTCCAATCTACCTACAATTTCCATGCTATCCAGGTAATACCTTTTGGTCACCTATTTTAGCAAAGCTTTCCCCAAGAACTATGTAATCCTGTTTTCTAGCTAGCCTGGGTAAACCCTATTCATCCTTCTAATTAGATTCTTTTGTAACACATTTAATTGACCATATATGAACTTGTAGTGACTAGAAGGCATTTAGTCATTGGAATAGAACACCCAAGTATGGTAAATGAAATGCCATCATCCAGAAAATTTGGCCTAGATTATCCTACTTATTCTAGTTCATTAAGTAATTGGTTGTAATATGTTTTAACAGTTGGGTCCCGGCCCCCAATCTAGAGTTGTTCAATTTCTTTTGAGAGCAAATATTATTTAATACCTTAATGGAAGAGCATTCATTCATAGAATTTAAAATTTTTAGAGTTTCTCCTAGTAAAATGAAACCTATCTTTTAATAATCCAAATGTGTTTTTATATATTTCATTAGGGAATGTTTAAATTAAGTGCTATTAGTGTGATAAAAACATTTCAAGAAACTACACTACCACATTTATGATGTTTTATTAATAATACTACTATTTTCTAAATATTTTTCTATTACACTTTTGAAGCTTATTTTAAATGAAAGTTGTCCATAGAAATAACAAGATATAGTTCATAAATTATATGAATGTATATACTAAAAATTATATACACACAATTATAGCAAATATGTAATTGAGTATTGATGTTTATGAAGTAGGACTGTGAACTAACTAGACAGGTTTTTTTCTAGGCAATGCAGAAATATAAGCCCGATTTCATGATGAGCCTTGGTTTGTAAGACACAGAAATAGAGCTAAGCTCATATTTGTGAATGGGGGGCAAAATTCTAACATGAAAGTAATTGACAAATCGAATATGGTTTTGATTTTTGACTGCCAAAGCTCAGCTAGTCAGGCTGTGGTGTCATATATTGTAAATCATAAACTTTAAGACTGTAGAGGATTTACAGATTATTCTTTTGTAATTTATATTATTAAAGCTGAATGTGGTTCTCTCTGATTCAAACTTCAAATTTGTAAACAAATACCTACAATATAATGCTAACTTTTAGTTTCAGAATTACTGGTTTTTTTTGTTGTTGTTTATTTGTTTGTTTGTTTTTTACTGTTTTGGCTGGTGTCTGGTAAAAGTGGAATTGAGAACCAGATTTAATGTCAGGGGAATTCAACGAATCCATAAGCCTTGGAGGTCCTACTGATCAAGTCCAATTACCAAGTTTTTATTGAGCATGCATTTTTATGAGCCTATTATAGTTGCCACCTCACTGCTGTCACTGAGTTGCATCACGGTGCTTGGTCCATTACTTTGCATCACTACTGGCTCCCCTTCCCATGTGACAGTTTTGGCCAGAGCCAGGCTTTCTTGCTAGGCAGTAGCTAAATCATGAAGCTTCTCTTCCTCTTTCTCCCTCCTCCAATTTATACAATGTCACTACTGGGATTTAGCATCTAGGCAAAATTTAACCTGCCTTGCTTCAGAACACCATTTTCTTGATCACCAGCCAAAATACCAGCCTTTTGTTTTTATTCTCCTTACTGTGCCATCTTCATAGTTGGTATTTTCTTTCTCTTTTCAATCTTCTACTCCTTGTCACCTTCTCAAATTTTTCCACTATGATACTAAAATTCAAAATGCAATGATTAGCATCCTCAATATCATCACCTAATCCCTCCTGTGTATTCTGACTTGAGTTCCAATTCTTCCCTAGGCCAACTGCACCCCTGAAGCTCACTCATATGAAAAGGTTGCAGAAGGATCAGGGTTTTACCGATCATCCCAGTAATTTCCAGACCATAACTCTTCTGCCCTTCTGTTAATACCTTTTCTCCTATGTGAATTTCATATGAACTGATTGTGGTCCCATCACTGTCTCTGCATTTATGGGTGACTTTATCATCAGGCCCACTGTCTTCCTCTCTACATTTCCTGCAATCATCCTCAGCGGACTCAATATTTTCACCTATCAATTACCTTGGCCTCTAACTTCTTTTCCTCTGTCTCAATCATTTACGTGTATGAAACTTGTTCTCCCTAATAACTTGCCCATTTAAAAATATCATATTATTCCAGTTTACATACTCTTAATATACCCAATTAAGAAATTTCCTGACCTCTATTCCCTTTTGCTATCACTTTTCTTTTCTTTAAATATTCATCACCCTCTCACATCTTTATTGTGCTCCTTTTCCGGCTTACACTCCATGTTCAGATGTGTAATCACTTCCTTGCAAGCACTCTTAACTCTGCTTCTCTCCCCTCTTACTCTGCCATTATTGCCTGGTGATACTCAAGCCTGATTAAGCTCCTTTGTGTACTTGCTCTGTGCCTGTATCTGAGAGGCTCCAGGATGCTAGGAGAAAAGCACACAACTGTGCTGATGAGCACTTCGTCTCAAACTCATGACTACAAGTCTCAAATTAGCACCCCACAATGCCATATAATCCCATCACACTTCTCTAGGAAACTCATTTGCCTATTCTCCTCTGTATCATCCTTTTCTGATGTCCGACTTTTCTTCCCCTCTCACTCTCAGCTGAAAACATCACAAGATAGGTCCCAGAAAATTAATCAGGAAAGAATGACCTCATCTTCTATGCTGGCTCCTCCTTTTATCTGCATCTGCACACTCTGCCATTCTCCCAGTTATAATGGAATAGGTGTCCTGCTGTCATGTAAGGCCATCCCCTTCATTGCTGCTTTCAGAGATCAGCACTATGCTCTTTCTTTTTTGCAACATTATTTTCTTCCTCTCCACGAGATCATTTCTACTTGCACACAAATATGCCTTCATATCACCCATCATTTAAAAATATTCCATGCCTCTTCAGCTATCATTTCAATATCTGCTCTCTTTACAAAAAAACTCTTAAAGGATTTTCTGTATTCATTGCTTCCACTTCCTGCCATTCTATTCTGTCTTAACCTCACTGTAATTGAACTGTTGTTAACTGAAATTACTTTTATCACCATCACCAACATTTTATATCTTCCCAAAGCAAATGGTCAATTTTCTGTCCTACCTTGCTCAAAATTTCAGTAGGATTCAACAAATCTGACCATTTCCTTCTCTTAAATAACTTCATTTTCTAGGCTTTTGAGACCATGTTTATGTGCTTTTTTCTTCCACCTTGAGGAAAACCTTGAGGAAAACTCTTTCTCATTCTCCTTTACTGACTTTTTTTCTTCTTTTCTTTTCTTTTTTTTTTTTTAGATGGAGTCTTACTCTGTTGCCCAGGCTGTAGTGCAGTGGTGTCATATCGGCTCACAGCAACCTCCGCCTCCTGGGTTCAAGCAATTCTCCTACCTCACCCTCCTGAGTAGCTGGGATTACAGGTGCCCACCACCATGCCTGGCTAATTTTTGTATGTTCAGTAGAGATGGGATTTCACCATGTTGGCCTGGCTGGTCTCGAACTCCTGACCTCAGATGATCCATCCACCTCAGCCTCCCAAAATACTGGGATTACAGGCGATGGCTCTTCTTTATCAGACCTCTAACTCCAGGACGTCCTAGGGCTCTGTCCTCAGCCATTTCCCATTCACTAGCTTCTCTTTTCCTAAGACCATTTTATCCATTTTAATGGCTCCAAATGCCACTCACACACCATTCTTCCTAGTAATGAGTAATTAATAACAAATAAATAAATGAATGTATTTATAATAAATGTGACCTTTTTAATAGTCTTAGCTATACCTTGTATATATCAAACCATGTGACCTTGGACATATTTATTTATGTCTCTACTGGTAACATTACTTTGTGCCTGGGGTTCTTATGAAAATTAGGTGATAATATACATGAAGTACTTAGCACAGTGCCTGGAGAATAGGGGGCCTCCAATAAATGCTAACACAATAAAAATCTTAGTTGTGATACCAACGGGCTATTATTTAGAATGATGCAATCAAGTCAAGCACATCCAAGTTCTCAAATTTTTACCACAAGATCACATGCACAAGATGGTAAAAATCACTTGGCCTTTTATGAACTTCTATTCATGAGCTATCTCAGCAAAATGTGTAAGTGATTACACTTTTTATTTGGTCAAGGTGATGGTTTCATGACTGTACCATACATGTCGCAAATAACTCCATTTCCTCAACCTTAGATAGGAATACAGCCAATTCAAGAAAAGCTTAGAATGAATATTTCCTATTAAATTCATACAGAGTTTAAGTTTATCCACACTGGGAGTAATTGAAATGTTTACTCTCTCTGGGAAATATGTCATGGGTAAAAGGCAGATTTAACTTCTTTCTTCTAAATTCACACCATTTTAGAGGAGATAAAATCTTTATATTTTTTCTCATTTCATTTTTAAGTCAGCCTTGCGAGTTAGCAGAAAGAATATTTTTATTTTATAGATGAAAATACTGAGGTTAATTTGCTGTTCAAAATCACATCACTCGTATTTGGTAAACTTGTGCTTGACACCCAGGTCTTGACTGATCATATGTTGAACATTCCAGTGCTATTTTTCAATGCTGCCACCTTAATGGAGTACAAGATGAATTTATTTTATCATATGAAATAGAACAGGTTGTTTCCACTTGTTAACACCAATACCTTTATTTTACTGCTCTCTAAAACATTTCCCTTAACATCCCTCTAACTGAGAAGCTCCAGGTGCATGCCTTAATCTACTGTATATAACTTTACATGCCATGAAACACGGCCATTTACCTCTTGTGAATTTCTAGTAATGCAGAAGACACCCAAACACTCACCAGTTATCAAACACGACCAAAAATGGAGGAAGAGTTATAGCAAAAGAACAGCCTACAAAGAGATTTCTTTAGAAGGCAGTGAGTAGAGAATAGCTTTCAGAATCAGTTGCAGCTGGGTCCGGACTCTGTTTTCATCATGATTTTGCTGTGTCACTTGAGGCATAAATACTTTGAATCTGTTTCTCATCTAAAAATGAGGACAGTAAAATGTAATTCAAGGGTCAGCATGAGGATTAAAGTGCTTACTAAGTACTTGTGAATAAAAATCAACTCAAAATGAATTAAAGATGTAAATGTAAGATACGAAACTTTAGAACTCCTAGGAAAAAACACAGGGGAAAAGCTTCAAAACATTGGTCTTGACAATGATTTATTGGATATGACATCAAAAGCACAGGTAACAAAAGCAAGAATAGACAAGTGGAACCACATCAAACTAAACCGCCTCTGCACAGGGAAGGAAACAATCAACAGAGTGAAAATACAACCTAAGTAATTGGAGGAAATATTTGTAAACCATATATTTGGTAAGAGGTTATTATTAAATGTATATAAGGAACCCATGTGATTCAATAGCAAAACAAAACAAAACCTGATGAAAACAACAGTCTGATTTTGAAATGGGCAAAGGATTTAAATAGAAATCTCTCCAAAGGTGACATGGTCTGGAAGTGTGTTTTCTTCAAATCTCATGTTGAAATGTGATCTCCAATGTGCGAGGTAGGCCTAGTAAGAGGCATTTGTCACGGGGGAGGATCCCGCATGAATGGCTTGATGCCACCCCTGTGGTAATGAGTGAGTTCTCACTCTGCTAGTTCATGTGAGAGCTGATTGTTTTAGAGTGTGGTACCTCCCCCAACCCTTGCTCTTTCTCTTGCTTTGCTCTTGTCATGACACGCCCGCTCCCACTTTGCCCTCTACCATGAACCTGATGCCTCACTAGAAGCTGAGCAGATGCTGGTGCCATGTTTTCTGTGCAGCCTGGAGAATCATGAGCCAATTAAACGTCTTTTCTTATAGATTACCCACTTTCAGGTATTTCATTATGGTAACACAAATAGACTAGCAGAGAAAGCATACAGATGGCCAACAGGTATATGAAAAGATGCCCAACATCACTAATAATCAAATAAAAGTAAACCAAAACCATAATGAGGTATCACTTCACACCTTTTAGAATAGCCCTTATTTTTTTTTTTTAAAAAAGATAAGTGCTGGCAAAGATGAAGAAAAATTAAAACTCTTATATGCTGTTGGTAAGAATGTAAAATGATGTAGCCACTATAAAAAGCAGAATGAGGGTTCCTCAAAAAATTAAAAATAGAACTATCATATGATCTAACAATCTTAATTCTAGGTATTTTTCCAAAATAACTTAAATCAGGATCTCAAAGTGATATGTGCAGTCCCATGTTTATTATAGCATTATTTACAATAGCCAAGAAATCGCTATCATGGTTGTGTGAATAAAGAAAACATTGTATGTACACACAACGGAATACTGTTCAGCCTTAGTCAAAGAAGGAAACTACCATGTGTAACAACATGGATGATCCTTGAGGACACTATGCTAACTGAAATAAGCCAAACAGAAGAATAAACACAGCATGATCGTTTTTTATGTGAGTTATCTAAAACAGTCAAATTAAGCAGAAAGTAGAATGTTGGCTGCCAGGGGTTTTGGGAGAGGGGACTGGGAAAGTGCTGTTCAACAGGTGCAAAGTTTCAACTATGCAAGATGAATAAGTTCTAGAAACTGTGCAACATTCTACCTGCAGTCAACAATACTGTACAGTACCTCTAAAAACTTGTTCAGGGGGTATATCTCATGTTAAATATTCTTACCACAGTTAAAAAAAAGAAAGAAAGAGAGCCACCCATATCCAAGTTTGATCATTAAAATATCTATTTGTTTTCCTGGATTTTGTATCATTTGATTCTTAAATATTCCTTCTTGCTACAGCACTGTATAGCAATATGAAAAGTCCCTAAATACAGTAGCATCTAGGGTTCACACCTTGTGTTACTCTACTAAACTATTTTTGAAGGGGTGGGCTATATCCTATCCCTGAAACCTCCTGTTAAGACTCCGGTAGAAAACAAATTGTTTCATGCACCAGGAGCCCAGAGTTATTTTGGGCCTGCCACTTACCAGCAATGTGGTCTTGTGTGGGTCATTTAACATCTCTTATATTTTCTTTTGTTATCTATAAGTCCATGAGGCTGGGCTAAATAATCTGCTAGACCATTCCTGTCCCAATGTTCTCTGATTCAACATATGAACTGATAACAAGGATTTCCAAATTAAAACAAATTCAGTGTTGCATCCAATTCGGAATGCACTGACGTGATGTTACCAGATTTAGCATATCTGTGGAGAGAGGGAAAAAATACAGAGTTTACTGGCAGCCTGGGTGAGTCAAAAGGCCAAGCTATTTTTGGTAAAGACCACTAAACTGTCTCAGGCACTTATATGCATTTTCTTAGCAATAGGACAAAGCATTCTGCTCAAATTCCAGGGAAAGACCTACACCTTTGCTGCAATTCAATAGTGAAAGAAATATACTTTATCAAATAAAGACAAGACACACTGAATACTGACTGGGTAGTATTTATGTCAGGCTTCTCAGTTTGCTGATTGGTAAGGTTTTCAAGTGACCTCATTATTAGATAAGATTCGTAGCTCAAGGAGGGGCTAAAGCAGCATTATTTAACTCTTTTTTTCCCCTTTTGCCCACATTGAATTAACACATCCTTAATAAGTATTAATAGTTACCTTGTGATGGGTCCGTTTGTCAGTGCTGTGAGATAAAATGAACTTATGCATATTAAATTTGGAAAACAGCTTTTCAAACTAAAGTCAGATCAGTGGGTCTTTCTAGTGTATGTGCATAATTAAAATAAATAACATAACTTTTCTTTCATCCCCGACGTTACTGTCGTATCATGAAATTTGAGTGAGTTCAGCTCTACTAGAGATGGATAACTCTGATACCCTCTGTGTCTGCGTCGAGGAGGCTGCAAAAAGTGGCATTAGCAAATAAGGACTCCAAAGACAAAGACTCGAATCCCAGTTCTGCCTCCTCATGGCTCTCACTGGCTCTACCTTGGGCAAGGGATATAGACTCTGGCCCACTTTGTTTCCTTATCTGAACAATGGTGATCATAACTGCACCTAATGTATTAAATATACATGTGAAGTATTCAAGCTAGGGGCTGACAGGTAGCACTAAGTAAACACTATTAGTATTATTTGCCTATTACTAAAACAAACTTGGAATTACAGTTTTGTATAATTGTATATTTTGTATCTTTATGGGTATGTAAATTGGCTCTTTCAGGTTCCACAGTGCAGAAATTCACCTATTCCTCATTTGTTTTGCCACTTAAGATCCATTTTTGCCATTTAAGAGCTACCTTGCCACTTCACAGGTAAAATGTTAAATGATTTGCCTCCACCTCCACTAAACGTGAACCTTTGTAAACATAGGGGGCTGGGTCAAGGCATCTTCCAGCCACAAGGGGACTGAAAAATGGAAGCCACACTGAGAAAGCAGATGGGAGGAATGTAAAAAGAGAATCTAAGCTGTTGTATTCAGACCTTATTCAAGGTACCTCTAAAACCCTATTCTTGAAATGTTTATTTGTGTGGGACAATACGTCCTCCATGTTGATTGAGCTGAGCTAGCTTAAGATGATGATCACCTGACACTAGCTAAAAGCAAGTCCTAGCTATTAGACACATGAAAAATGCAACTCTCTTGGCCTACTGAATCAATATTCAGGAGTAAAGCTGAGGAATTCTTAATCTTTAACCAGGGTCCCAGTGCTTCTCCTCTAAACCCCTGTTATAGGGTGAATTAAGTTCCCCGAAATTCACATGTTGAAGTCCCAAACCCCAGTACCTCAGAATGTGACTATATTTGGATATGGGGTTTTTAAATAGGTATTTAAGGCTAAATGAGATCACTAATGTGTGCCTTTATTTAATATGACTGGTGTCTTTATAGGAAGAAGAGATTAGGATACAGACACACATAGAAGAAAGACCATGACTGAGCAGTGGTTCATGTCTGTAATCCCAGCGCTTTGGGAGGCCAAGGCGGGTGGATCACCAGAGGTCAGGAGTTCAAGACCAGCCTGGGCACCACGGAGAAACCCCGTCTCTACTAAAAATGCAAAAATTATCCAGCTGTGGTGGTGGGCACCACCTACTCGGGAGGCTGAGGCGGGAGAATCACTTGAACCTGGGAGGTAAAGGTTGCAGTGAGCCAAGATTGTGCCATCACACTCCAGCCTGAGCAACAAGAGTGAAACTCTGTCTGAAAGAAGAAGGAGGAGGAGGAGGAGGAGGAGGAAAGAAGAAGAAGGAAAGAAGGAGAAAGAAGGAAGAAGAACCATGTGAGAAAACAGAAAAGACATCTATGTACAAGCCAAAGAGAAAGGACTTGAGAAAAAAAAAATCCTGCTGACATCTTGCTCTTGTACTTCCAGCACCCAGAACTGAGAAAATAAATATCTGTTGTTTAAGCCACCCAATCTGTGGTACTTTGTTAAGGAAGCCCTAGGAAACTAATGTAACCAGCTCTTATAAACAACTCTAGTACTCCTTATCTTATACCAACATCTGTTTTGCAACCTTTTAGGCAAGCAATCCTACAGCTTTTGTTTAAAGCTCCCTGCAAAGGGAACTCATGAAATTCCATTATGGCCCATTCCATTGTAGAGGTGCTGTTTCTCTGTGAGAAGATATTCCTTACCTTGTGCTGAAATTTATATTATCCTAACAATTAAGGTTCATAATGATAATACTGGGACATTCTGAAAACCTAGAGTGCTTCCAGAATAATCAAAGTAAACATTTTACACACTGAAAGCTTATTATTATGTATATTGTTTATGGTATAATGTTTGATGTGAATATTCTACCTTTTAATTCATTTGGGATGTATGATAAATATTATTTGATTATAACCAGAACATCCAATTTACTGATCTTTCTGGTTAAAGTGTAGTTTATCATAGTTTCTAAAAGTAGAATGAGATAAAAATATGTGTGGTGTTTTCTTCACCCAGGGATTTTGAACTTCTGAGGTATAATCACCAAATGATGATAAAATCTTAATAGATTTGGCTTCACTGTCCTTTTTAAGGTCGAGTTCTTTAGCTGGAGAAGTAATATTTGTTGCATACAGATTTCTGTCTGCCCATCACAAGCTTCCTATCCCTATAAACTTATAGGCAACACCTTTGTTAGGAAGTAATATTTTAAAAATATCTTCTAGCATGTCCTGCCAACCATTTTACTGAAACAATGATTATTTTGGACAGGCACTGCCTAGTGGAGTTGTTTAAACTGATTCAATTACCTGTATAAATGACCCCTAAAGCTTTTCCGTTGAAGAGAGGATGCTTCTCACACTGGAGCACACTGACAGGTTAAAATTTTTAAAAAGATCCTTTCACTTCAACTGACTCTATTGAAACACATATTAAAAATGATAATAATAATAGTGAAAGCTAATATTTATAGACTGCTGTGATTCCAACATAGACCTTTACATGTATTTCCTCATTTACTATCATTATTTATTGATGTAGGCTGTATTTTCTATTTGCATTTTACAAATGAGACTCAGAGAAGTTTAATAACTCAAAAATCACACTCTTATGTAAGCAGCAGAATCAAATTTCTTATCAACTCTAGCTTTAAAATCATGCTGTCAATGACCATGTGCCTCCTACAAGAAGAATGTACAGTCCAAGGAAAGAAAGATTTGTCCTCTAAGCAACAACTGTAAACCATCTGTAAAACAAGAATAATAATATCTGTCTCTTGAAATTTATTTTAGTAAGGATTGAGTATAAATGTAATTTATCTCAGTACCTGGCCATAATTCTTGGCAGTTGTTACCTAAGTGCTTTATGAATATCAGTTTTCTCCTTTCAGCAATATTAGCCACACATACTCAGGACACTGCATTGGGCCACACAAGAAAATCTAGAAGTAGAAGACACAGTTGCCTCTGACTTCCCAGAGTTTATGTTCAAGTGGAAAAGCAAAAGATAAAGGTATGAAAAATTTTCAAAACAATGTATTATGGTGACTGCATAGACCAGGGGTTTGGGAGCCAGACTCCACTGGTTTGCATTCTGTCTCCACCACTTCTATCCACCATTTGCAAACTCAAACCAATTACTTTCCCTCTCTAGGTTTCAGTGACTTTATCTTCAGAAGGGGAATCTACCTCTTGGGGTTGAATGAAGGTTTTAACAGATGTTATTCATAAGTGTTCATTTGTACCAGGGAGGATTGCGAGAAATTTCCTTTTTGTATCTCATTTGATCCTCACAGCGACTTGATGAAATGGGTACAGTTCATTTTATAATTGAGGTAGTTAAGGCACAGGAAGGTACATACTGACAAATGTCACATAGCTAGTAAGTGTTGCAGGTAGGATGCTGTCTCAGGCAGTGTGGCCTTAAGCCCAGTCTCTTAACTACACAACACTGACCTCCAGATAATAAATGATACACGTGAAATTCCAGAAATATTAAAAATGCCCCCAAATAGTGTATTTATGACATGATTAATACTTTGTCAAAATAAAATTAACTAAAAACTGTTTCTTAGGCTTAAATGAAAGAATAAAAGATTTTCCAAATTGTCAGAATAATACTGCCTTTGAGTACAATGAACAGCATTATGGTGTTTTTTTGTTTTTTGTTTTTTTTCTCTCTAATTCCCTAAATGAAAGAGTACTAAGTCTATGGAATTGACAGCATTTCCAAACTTTTTAGATTCCTGCTCCTTTGTGTTCTTTCCAAGGATGACTTTTAACTTGATGACTTTTCCCATTAGCTCTGGGCCTCTCAGCTTGCTTTGCCCAACAAAGGTCCACAGATAAATCATACGTGGCTGACATGATTTCCTTGAAGTTCTCAGTGGTCTCATCTGCCTTGATGTGGTTCCTTTCATGGTTTCATATGGCACTTGTGGTACAGGAGTAGGCCTAAGGCCAGCAGGGTCATATTGCACACATTTGTTTTCTCTTCAAAATGAAGATGGTGTTTAAATGAAAAATTGTGTTCCAGGAACAAATTATTTCCCTTTGAAGCTCTATCCTCTCACATGACATTTTAAGGTTTTGTGGAGAGAAATAATTTGTAATTTTACGTATTACTCTATGTTAACTTGGTCCTCCCATTTACAGCGAAGAATGGAAAATTCAGGTCCATCTTCCTTTCTTCAGCATTAAGACAGAATCTATTTACAGGCTTGTAGTTTTTAGAAATCACTTTCCAAATTATATCAGCTATACATGAATGTTTACATATATTCAAACAATATAAGTAAAAATTATGTCTTTTTCCCTTTACCATTTCTATTTCCTTTCTCTTCCTAAAGGTATATTCTTCTCAGCTTTTAAAATATATTTATATGCATATACATATGTATGAAAATATGTAGTTTTTATTGGATAATATTAGATAAAATATTTTGAGCTCAGTGACCATACAATCTATCTTGTTCTTTGTAATGACCTCAGATTCCTCGGTAGAGATGTAATACAGCTGGTTGATAAGACTTCATTTTTTATCTATCTCTTTTCCTCTAGTTATTTGGAAATTACATACCCTATTTCAAACCCCCAAGTTGTTACTGTTACAGTTCCACAGTATCTATATATGTAGCACAGGTTGAGCATCCCAAATCCCCAAATCCAAAATTTGAAATGCTCCAAAGTCCAAAACTTTTTGAGAACCAACCTGATGATCAAAGGAAATGCTCATTGAAACATTTCAGATTTTTGGATTTGGGATGTTAAACTGGTAAGTATGACAATAAAATATTTCAAAATCTGAAATCTAAAACATTTCTCATCTCAAGCATGTTGGATAAGGGATACTCAACCTCAATATGACATTTATTACTATCTAGAGCTAATCTGTATATACAGCCTTCCCACACACACACACACAAATTTTTACTTGCCTTCATCCTTTCACCATATGCTACTAACACATTGATACAATCTTAAACTTTCCAAGACTATAATTTTATTTGTTCTTTCAAGGTTTTGTCTTTGGTATTCTGCAGTTTGAGTAAGTTACAGGCAGATGTGTGTTTGTGTGTGTGTGCGCGTTTTGTTTGTCTTTTTAAAATCCTGCTTGGTGTTCTCTAAGCTTACTCAATCCGTGATTTGGTGTGTAACATTCATTTTGGAAAGCACTTGAGCATGGTTGTTGCAAATATTTCTTCTGCTCCATTCTTTCTTTCTGGTATTCCAACTATAGGTGTTACACCTTTTATTTGGATATTATCATCTGTTTGGTTCATTATTTATTCTCTTTGCATTTCAGTTTAGAAAATTTCTATTATCTGTGTTCCAGTTCACTGATCCTGTTCTCAGCTATGTCCACTCTACTAATGAACGCATCAGAGGCATTCATCATTTCTGTTGCTTTGCTTTTGATTTCTAGCATTTACATTTGATTCTTTCTTAGAATATCTGCTTACATTACTCATCTGTTCTTGTCTGATATCTTCTTTTTCCATTAGTGCCTTTAACACATTAATTATAGTTATTTTAAATCGTTTGCCTAGTAATTCTATATCTGTGTCATATCTGAGTCGCATTCTAATGACTGCTTTGTCTCTTCAGAATGTTTTTGTGTGTTGGTTGGTTGGTTTTGTTTTATTTTGTTTTTGCCTTTTGGCATGCCTTATAATTTTCTGTTGAAAGCCAGACATATTGTACTGGGTAATAAAAACTGAGCAAAATGGCCTGCAGTGTGAGGATTTATGTTAATCTGGCTAGGAGTTAGATTATGTTTAATATTTGTTGTAGCTATAGGTGTCAGAGGTTTCTAATTCCTCTAGAGTTTCTGTTGTTGGCTCCCCTGTTGACTTGGGTTTTTTTTTTTTTTTTTTATGCAGTCCTAAGAGAGTCTGTGGCGTGCAGCTTTTCCAGCTGTAATTCACTGTTATTATACTTGTCAGTGTGATGGTAAGGTGTGGTGAAGAAGGAGCCTTCTATAATCTTTCAATTAGATCTTGGATTTTTAGTCAGTCTGTGACTCAGGGCAGTGACCTTCACAGATGTTTCGCCAGTGATGCCACTTTTTCTCTCGTCTTCTACTCCTTTCCCTAGCTACCTCATTCCTAGTCTATTTCCTTGAAGCCTTAACTCCTGTTGATAATGTCTTTCCCCTCTTAGGTGAAACAAGAGGATTGGAAGGGACTAGAGTAGGAAGAATTCCCTATTTCCGGCTGTGATCAGATTTCATAATTGCTCTCTGCTGAAGACTTTCACAGGGAGACTATGTCTTTGTTACAGAGAGGAGTTGGACACATTTCTCAATACTTACTCTCCCCTACCCCTGTCTCCACCGCCAGAACCCTAAGGGGATCTTTCCCAGATCTTCATGATGAGAATCTGATAATATTCCTGGAAGCAAAACCCACAAACTTTTAGGAAATCCCGAAGACTGGGGTCCCTAGTAGTTTCTTATTCATGCTGGTTCACAGTCAGCCTTCAATAACTTATCAAAATTACCATGTAAGTATTCCACCAGTCTATGACTCCAGCAGCTTCTTTTCCAGGTGAACAGATCTCAGCTCGATCTCTCTGGATGCACCTGTCTCTCCAGATTTGGGGTGGTTTGCCATGAGACCCAGGTTCTCTGGTGGAACCAAACATGTGTTGATTTTTAGTTTGTCCAGCTGTTTTTGTTCTAAGGACAGGAGTGATGATTTCCATACTTTACCTGTTGGTGCTGAAACCAAAGACTATTTATTATTCTTATTAAAAAGTTTTATCAGTTTCTTTGCTTATCATGCTCCTGATAAAATACATGGAAGATTTTTAAATATTTTGGTGACATATAACTTTAATAAGCTTTTCAGATAGGGTTATGGGTGATAAATGTCCTAAGTCCAGGAATGTCTACATCTACCTTTATTCTGCCATTCACATGAATGATAGTTGGTCTACACATAAAATTTAAGGCTCGGAATTTTTTTTCTCAACACTTTGAAGATATTAAATGTTTTCTTGAACTCAGTGTTTTTAATGAAGAGTATATAATCAGTTTTTCTTTCTTCTTTTTATTTTTTCAGACAGATTATCACTCTGTCTCCCAGGCTGAAGTGCAGTGGTGCGATCTTGGCTCACTGCAACCTCAGCCTCCTGGGTTCAAGAGATTTTCATGCCTCAGCCTCCCAAGTAGCTGGGATTACAGTCCTGTACCACCATGTTTGGCTAATGTTTGTATTTTCAGTAGAGATAGGGTTTTGCCCTGTTGGCCAGGCTGGTCTCAAAACCCTGGCCTCAAGTGATCTGGCCACCTCAGACTCTCAAAGTTCTGGGATTACATGTGTGAGCCACTGCACCTGGCCTGGTTATCAATCATTCTTGCTCCTTTGTAAGTTATCTGCTTTTCTCTCCAGAAACTTCTAGAATTTTCTCTTCACATCTGACGTTCTAAAGTTCCACTTACAATATATCAAGGTGTGGGTTTGTTTTGTTTTTACTCTCCAGGAACAGTTCCATAAGCATTCCCATGTATCTCTCAGAGACGAGACAAAGTATTCACCTCTCTTCCCCTGTTGCTTTTTCTTTTTTTAAAGTTAAGGTGAAATTCACATAAAATTAATCTTTAAAAAATGTACAGTTCAGTGGTATTTAGCATACTATATTGTGCAACCAGACCCTCCATCTAGTTTTAAAACATTTCAACACCCTAAAAGAAACCCCCTTACCCATTAAAAAGTCTGTCCCCATTCCTTCCACGTGCCATACCTGAAAACTACCAATTTTCTTTCTGTGTCTATAAATTTACCTATTTTAGATATTTCATGTACATGGAATCATATAATATGTATGGCCTTTTGTGACTGGCTTCTTTCACTTATCATAAGGCTTGGAAGGTTTATCCACAATGTAGAATGCATCAGTACTTCATTCATTTTAATGGAGAAATACTATTTGAGTGTACATAAATATATTTTGTTTATCCATTCATCTGTTTATGGATATTTGAGTTGTTTCTACATTTTGGCCTAGATGTGGGTCTTCTTTTCATTCATCTTGTTTGGCATCCAATCATTACTTTCAATTTTATAATCTATTTATTTTTCTCAGCACTGTAAAATAATTTTTAACATTTCTTTGAATGTTTTGTTCCATCCATGCTCTTTATGTTCTTCTGGAATTCTAACAAGTTTATTTAGAACAGTCGGATGTTGGTTTTCTTCTGCATTTTCAATCACGTTGTTCTCTTCTCCTGAATAAAGAAAATGGCTCAACTCCATTTACAACTCTTTTTATGTTTATTCTGCTACTCAGAGCATCAGATGCATTCTTCAAGGGGCAGATTTTGAATTTCCTATCTCTACATCTGTTTCTTTTCTATAGATATAATATTGCTCCATATCTTTACTAGTTATAAACTTTTGTTAAAAGTCTTAATTTGTCATTTCTAGTCATTTCATGGTATCTTTGTATTTGCTTTGGTTTTGTTTGAGAGTTTTCATTGTATTAATATTCCTCATTAAATTAGATTTCCCCAAGTTTTGGTGATTCTTGACCATGGGACCATCATGACTGGAGAGTCTCTCGCAGAGCCTTTCTATAAGTGCTGTATTTGTTTACTGAACTCTGACTCCAAAGATGGCAGTGGAGCAGTTGCCTGTACTGGTCACTGCTTGGCCTAACTGATTGTTGAAAGAGGGTGAAAACTTCAGATTGGAACTGCTATAGGTCTCTAGTCAAACACCTGATATGCACTTCAGGGCCCCTACCTAACAATCTTATTTACCACCTCCCAGCTTGGAGTAACTATGAGTCCTCTTCCACCTGAAATGTATTTGGAGCTATGCTTTTGGCTCTAGGTTTCTCTTCCTTCAGGATTTCCTAATAATTTCTAGACTACTGATTTTCTTTATCTCTTTCTTCAGGATTTCCTAATAATTTCTAGACCTCTTGGGTACTTTCTAGAACTGTATGTTATATCTGGGGACCAAGAGAGGGAGAATGAGGCTTGAGCACATGTTCAATCTGCCCTTTGGACCCACTGAATGCACATCTTATATGTGGAAAGGAGAGTACATGCTCATAAATCCCTGTTTAAATCACCTTTTTTAAAAATAACACATTTACTCAACAACTGCCCCAGGTAAAATTTACACCAAGCTCAGAAGCTGCTTTTTTCTCTCATACTCCTGCACAATAGGAACTAGAAGGAAAAATTATGAAATTTGTCAGACCTTCTTACAAAATTAATGATCATCGCAGAATCATGAAGAAAGAGGTTTTGCAGAATGGTGGGCAATAAAATATTCCTTACCAATTTTTTTTTAAGGAGAACCTGAATTCTTCAAATTATCAAATGACTACCATATTCCTTTCCTAAGGCTGCTATAGCAAAGTTCCATGAACTTGGTGGCTTCAAACAACAGAATATTCTCTCACCATTCTGGGAGCTAGATGTCCAAAATCAAGGTGTTGGCAGGGCCATGCTTTCTCTGAGGGCTGCAGGGAACTATCCTTCTGATATGGTTTGGCTCTGTGTCCTCACCCAAATCTCATCTTGTAGCTCCCATAATTCCATGTATTGTGGGAGGGATCCGGTGGAAAACGATTGAATTATGAGGGTGGGTCTTTCCCGTGCTGTTCTTCTGATAGTGAATGGGTCTCACAAGATATGATGGTTTTAAAAAATGGGAGTTGTCCTGCACAAGCTCTCTTATCCTGCCACCATCCACGTAAGATGTGACTTGCTCCTCCTTGCCTTCCGCCATGATTATGAGGCTTCTTCAGCCACGTGGAACTGTGAGTTCTCTATTAAACCTCTTTTCTTTGTAAATTGCCCAGTCTTGTGTACATCTTTATCAGCAGCGTGAAAACAAACTAATACACCTTCCTTTCCTTTTCCTAGGCTCTGGTGGCTTTTGACGATTCTTTGTGTTCCTTGACTTACAGACACATCAGTCCAATCTCTGCCTCTATCATCACATGGCTTTTTCCCTCTGTGACTCTGTGTCCAAATTTCCCTTGTATAAAAATACAAGCCACAGGATTAGGATCTACATAATCCAGTATGACCTTAATCCAGAATGGCCTCATCTTCATTTGATTACATCTGTATTTATTTAACTTTTATTTTAGGTTCAGGGGTACATGGGCAGATTTGTTATGTAGGTAAACTCGTGTCATGGGGGTTTGTTACACAGATTATTTCATCACTCAGGTACTAAGCCTAGTACACAATAGTTACTTTTTCTGATCCTCTCCCTTCTCCCACCCTCTACCCTCAAGTAGGCCTCAGAGTCTGTTTTTCCCTTCTTAGCATCCACGTGTTCTCATTATTTAGCTCCCACTTATAAGTAAGAACATATAGTATTTGGTTTTCTGTTCTTGTGTTTGCTTAGGATATGGCCTCCAGCTCCATCCATGTTGCTGCAGAGGACATGATCTCATTCTTTTTTAATAACTATATGGTATTCCATGGTGTATATGTGTCACATTTTCTTTGTCCAGTCTACCACTGATGGACATTTAAGTTGATTCCATGTCTTTGCTATTGTGAATAGTGTTGCAATTAATAGATTATGCACGTCTTTATGGTAGAACAATTTATATTGCTTTGAAAATATACCCAGTAATGGGATTACCAGATTGAATGGTAATTCTGTTTTAAGGTCTTTGAGGAATCATCAAACTGCTTTCCACAATGGCTGAACTAATTTACATTGCCACCAGTAGTGTATAAGCATTCCCTTTTCTCTGCAACCTCGCCAGCATCTGTGTTTTGTTTTTTTTTTTAAATAATAGCCATTCTGACTGGTGTCAGATGGTATCTCATCATGGTTTTGATTTGCATTTACCTAATGATTAGTATTGTTGAGTATTTTTTCATATGCTTGTTGGCTGCATGTAAATCTTCTTTTGAAAATTAGCTGTTCATATCCTTTGCCCACTCTTCAGTGGAGTTGTTTTTTGCCTGTAAAGTTGTTTAAATTCTTTATAGATTCTGTAATGATTATAGCTTTAAGAGCCCTATTTCCAAATAAGGTCCCATTCACAATTTCCAGGGATTAGGACTTCAACAATCTTTTGAAGGGACACAATTCAACACATAATAATTATTCTGGATGATTTTGTTAAGAGGTATCTATGAGCCTCCATAAAACAAGCCCATGCGGTTGCTGGGAAGCAGACTGGGTTCATGAAGAATATGTCATGTGATATCTGCTTTAACATATCACACTGACACTGTAAATATAACTCCTCCCTATCTTCACTAACCTTCAAAATCTCATATAAGAAACAAAGAAGTATAAACAAAAGAAGTAAAAACATATACTAGCCTTTGAAATTGGGGAAGGATTTTATGCATTCTGGTGACACATGAGTGGATTGAAATAACTGATCATTTGTGATGTCAACAAAGGAAAAGCTCATTAGAAGAAAATATCAAAAGGATCTCACTCTAACTCTGTGGAACACCAAAATACTGATAAATTCAGAGCAAGGGCTCAAAGCAACAACAGAGATGTAGGACATCCATTGTAGAACACATCTCCATTCTACCAGCATTTCAGGCAAAGAGCACCGTGATGACACAAGAAACATCGTGGACTGCAATGTTCAACCCAAGCTGTAACAGCATGGCTAGCAGGCTAAATAAGTCAGAGGATGGTGTGGTTGGTGCACTGAGATCCACAGCTCCAAGAGCCAGCTCCACCTCCTACTCACCGCCATCATCAAGTAGATGTTCAAGGAAGAACACTCACTGGAACATAGATGTATAGAATCCTCAAAGATCTGAGCAATATATCCCGACCAGGTTCTGGTAATTGTGGAAAAGGTCTCAGGCTCTCAGGTTGTTAACACTGACAACCAGAGGAAGTTGGGTCCAGTTGATGCCACTGTAGCTCAGTTAATATGAATCATCAGGAAAAGGATTCAGCTTCCTTCTGAAAAGGAGATCTTCCTGTTTGTGAACAAGACAGTCCCATAGTCCAGCCTAACTATGGGACAGCTTTTCAGAAGGAAAAAGATGAAGATTGATTCTTGTATGTTCTGGCCTACAGCATATGGAACATTTTGGGCTTCTGAGGGCCATTACAGGGGTAGGTGCACTGTTCCTGTTTGTGTATCTTGTAAACAGTCAGCCATTTTCAGTTATTATACCAGAACCTATTCACAGATGAATAAGTGTATTTGTAACTGGATTTATTTCATAATATTTTGAAAGATTTGTTTCTTTAGACAAATTTTCATGTAGAGTTTCATTTTGAGTTTTTCTTTTTGTGCACTGTCCTCATTGCTATATTCTTGAGGGAACTTGTTCTTCTGAAAACCATATTTAAGGAAAATATTTCCACATTGAAGGGAGGTAGGTGTAGTATTAAAGTGAAAGGGAAGGAGATGATACATTTATTCTGGATTATATGTGAAGCATTAGATAGCTAAGTATTAAAAGAATCTAATCAAATCCTTAGCAATCAGAACACTTGCTTCCCCAGATTTTGCCAACTGCCAATCATGTTGGACTGAGCTAGTCTGTTTTTCTTTCTGAAATTATTAAGGTAAATAATTAACAATAAAACTATATTTTATAAAGTCAAAAAAAGCAGGATGATGCCCTGGCAGAGTCATATGGAGAATAGATGTGTCAGGAAAGAAATAGCTAACTTCAGCTGGCACAAACCCTTCATCACACTAGGAGGACCTCCAGGAAGTCATTGTTTCCATGCAAATCCTTTGCAACTCATCAGAGAACTGAGAAAATGGGGTTTAATCAATCTTCAATGTTTTCTTATCCCATCCCCTGGGCCTAAAATACATCAATAACAGGATTCAAACATCTCTGGCCATATCAGATTCAATTGCTGAACAAAATTTGTTTTCTCTATTCCATCAGGATAAGCAAAACACTAATCTTTGGATATACAAGTAACTTTAGTTGCAAATACGGAAAACAATTCAATTACTTGATGGAAATGCCCCCTGAAGAAATAGAATTACTACAAGAAACAGAAGATAATTTTATAGAACATCTCATTTTTACCCCAGGTTGGAAAATATACCACACAATTTATTTTTTTAAAAATCTAGGATAAAATATATATTTTATTAAATTTAAGTATAACCACTGGGAGATAAAAATGGCATAGTATTTCTAAAAGCATTAAAAGTGCAAAATAGCTCAATAAATTGATAGTTTTTTTAAGAAAATAAAAATTGAGAAATATAACAGACATAGGGAAGCAACATAACTGAAAATTCAAATTGCAGTAATGTAAAGGATATCACAGATCTCAGTTTGGTGCCCATGATTCTGCAGATAGTTTTAAAAAGCATAGTGTTTATTTTCTTGTTTGTTTTAAACAAAAAGTATAAATATGTTTTGTTTGTTGCAGTGTTGGTTTCATTGCTTGCTTGTTTTAGTTGAATTTGTCACTTTTAGGTGGAACCCACAGAAGAGCTTAGCCAGGCCCCACCACTCCCTATTGTCTTATAACCACCTGATTTACACTTTTACTCCAACTAACAAGACTCTGTAGGCAAACACTGCTAGGAAATATATATAGGAAAACTTCCATTATTAACATTGCAAAGAAATATATGGTACCTTGAAATAAGTTAGACAAAAAATGCACAGGGTCAATATGAAGAAGCAACAAAGTTTGCCCTAGATGTAAAAAACAAACACCCCCCCCCAAAAAAAAAAAAAAAAAAGGCAAAAAAACACACACTTGAGCCATAGGAAAATATACAATTATCATAATGGGAAGACAATATTTTTTCACATATGAAACTACAAATGAAACTTCTACAATCAATATGTCAACTGAATTTTTTGAACATGTCTGTAAGTATTTCTAAATTTTCATAAATAATGAAGATTTCATTTCTAAGTGTACGGAAAATGGTACTATCTTGAACAACATGCTTCAAGAAAGCTAAGACAATACATAAAATCACCTGAGTAGAAGCAAAATTTTATTTTAAAAAAATTAATTGCTACTTATAACAACTCTTAATAAACTACAAATATAATGGAACGTCCTTAACTTGATGACAGGTATTTAAAAAAATATAAGACTACAGCTTAAAGAATGTCTAATGGGGTTGAGCATGGTGGTTCACGCCTGTAATCCTAGCCCTTTGGGAGGTGGAGGCGGGCAGATCACCTGAGGTCAGGAGTTCGAGACCACCCTGGCCAACATGGTAAAACCTCATCTCAACTAAAAATACAAAAATTAGCCAGGCGTGGTGGTGTTCGCCTGTAATTCCAGCTACCTGGGAAGCTGAGGCATGAGAATCTCCAGGAGGTGGAAGTTGCAGTGAGCTGAGATCGCCCCATTGCAATCCAGCCTGGGTGACAGAGCACGACTCTGTCTCAAAAAAAGACAGAATATTTTATGGTACTTAAAGATCCCCAAGTGATCTTTATTTCCTGGTATCCATGCCTTTGAGTAATCCTTAATGGTTGGCTAACCTTATTGACTCATTTCTAATTAATAAAATACGGCAGAAATTATATGACTTCTGAAATTAAGTTGTAATAAGACGGTGACTTTTGTCTTGGGCTCTCTTGCGTGCCCTCTTTCTCTCTCTCTCTCCCTCTCTCTCTCACTCTCTCTCACACATTACTCACACTGGGGAAGCCAACTGCCAAGTTCTGAGCAGCCTTATAAAGGACAAGAAACTGAGGCCATCAGTCCAATAACCCATGAGGAACAGAAGTCTGCCAACACCCATGTGAGTGAGCTTGAAATTGAACTCATCAACTTGATCAAATTTTGAGATGTCGATGGGATGGTCTGGCTGTCAGCTTGACTGCAACCTCACAGAATTCAAGCTGGAAAGCAATTCCAGACACATTTACTTCTAATAAATGCATTTCTGCCTGTCTGTTCATGCATCCATTCTTGTATATTTATATAGGTATGAACAATACTTGAAATGACATTTAACTAATGTTAATGATGACAATTTCTAGCTCTTGAAAATTGGGACGATGGTTGCCTATTTGCAATTTGTGGAATGATTAAATTCTTTGTAACAAGCATATTTACAAAATATCAGTTTTATGTTTACAAGCATATCAGAGTAATTTGAAAAAAAATTGAAAACAAATATGCCACAATGTTAGCAGCTAATTCTAGGTGGAAAGTTATTATTATTATTATTGTTTACCTTACTGTATTTTAATAATGTCAAAAATTTGGAAGTCTATAATAGTCATTTTCTACATATTTAAAGACGAATTTGTGGAATATTGGATGTCAATGCATGTAATAAAGTTAAAATAATAAAATAAATGTCCAAAAAGTAGAGAGAACAAATAAAGTTCTGAGTTTACATAAGTGTATGGTACTTGATTTAAAGCGACAGTTCTAAATGGTAGGGTTTCAATGAACTGTTTCATAAATGCTTAGAAAAATAACCATTTGGAAAAAATATCAAATTATCTTACTTTACACCATATAATAAAATGCATTTCAAATAAAGATTTAAATAAAAAGGCAATAAAATAAATCACAAAGCCACTAAAGGAAAATTTGAGTATTTTATATAAACTTGGTGAGCAAATCTTGTAAATTACTTTAACAAAGGCATGAAAACTACTTAATTTTAAAACATCTCTTTGTCAAATAACACAAGTAAAATTAGAAGATAAGCAACAAACTGGTAAATTAGATTTGTAAAATGTGAATGATAAAATGATTTTCCAAATTCATAGTTTTAAAAATGCCTAAGTGATAGAAAATATGACAGAAAAGTTAAAAGGCATGGATGAGAGGTTTATCTGGTATTTATAAGCGTACGGCAAAATGGGCTTTTGTATACTGTTGGTGGGAGGGTAAATTGGTATCGCTATTTCAGAAGCAATTTAACACTGTCTATCTAAGTTTTATACGCAAATACATATCTTTTGCCTCAGCAATCAGAATATATAAAACTATATATATACAATCATATACATATTTGTGTGTATATATAATGAAGAGTGATTTATGTTCAAAAATAAATTGCAGTAATGTAAACTTAAATATATATTTTTAAAACTGCATAGAGAACAAATAAAAATGCAAGTAGCTATCTTGGAAGAGGTTTTTTAGGAAAAAAAAACAGCTTTTATCCAATGTTTGACAGGCTGTCACATATTGGATAAGCATTCAACTGTGACTCCCCAGATGATAAACAAGAATAAGAATGATCTTAGGAAAATATAAGAAAAAATGTCCTGGAAATTGAAAATTTTTGAGTTTGATATTTGAGACCTTTTCAAATTTTGGTTAGATATTTGAGACTTCTAATTTGACAAAATGAAGAGGTCCTTCAATGGTTGAGGAAATGTGACACCATGTTGACTTACTGTAATTACCCTATTATAACTTATTTTGATAAAATTGATGTTTTGCGACGTCCCTTGGAATACTTAAATTATGAAACCAGAAGTTAAAAATCATATTCAAATGTGCATTAGAATGAAAGAAACAATAAACTTGATTTTATCTTTGGCTCTATCCTGTCAGCTTATATGAAATTGGTATGAGTCTCCTCCATTCAATCCAGTTTGTAATTTGTAAAATCAGTGTGGGTTAATTTTTTTTATGTCCTCCTAGTTCTTACATCTTTCTATTAAGTACCCTAGCTAGCGACTGGGGCTTTATGTTTGACCCTGGAAGGGTTTGTGCAACCATAAGAGGGCAGCATTCCATTTGCACAATATCTTACACAATTTCCTGTAGATGCTCAGTACAATGATATCACAGGAGTGTGACTGGTGCAGCACTTGCTAGTATTACAACCTAAGGGCTGTGTTAGGAAAAGTAATTTGTATATTTTAAGTACAAGTATATAAATTTACCTCAACTACAGTCAAAGGAAAGTCACATTACAATTTCTCTGGCTGTCAGATTTGCATTTATTTAGAACAAGGAGAGTATTCTTAAATCCCATCAGTACTGTGGCATATTAAAACACGTATGTCAACCCAACTAAGTGAGGACATTCTAGGACTAGGATGTAGGCTTGGAAAGAGTTACTTTTTATGTATCGTGTGTAAACTACAAAGTACATGATTACAACTAAATGTTCAACACCAGTGTTATTTCCCACATCAAAACCATATTTCAATGACTAGAGGTAAAGTGGAAAAATAAAAGAGGATAGTTATTATAATGGAAAAAGAATTTATTTGGATACTATCTGGCCATCAGCACATTTTTAAAGGAGTGAAAGGCTTAGAAACTGTCATTAAGGTATTTTAAACATTTAAAGAAACTGGGTATGTATTCCTGAAACAACAAAAGATAACTGATGAAAGATAGATTATCTTTACAATGACAGGGAGTCCAAATTTTTTGAATCAGTTTCCCAATTCTTAGCTACTTTTTCTACCCTAGAAGCTCAACACCTGACAAAGATAGAAAACGCCAGAAGCCTGGTCAGCTCAAGGTCACAGTAAGAAATTCGTGGTTTACAGAATTAACACCACCTTCTTTCCTTCTATTCTTAACAGTGGTTCACCATCACCTGGTCATTCTTCCTCTAGTTCAGGGTTGGAACATTCACTTTTCTCTCTCCTTGACATTCAGTTCTTCCTTCCTAATGCAATGTTGAAGTATCTTATCACTCTCTCAGGAAATCACCTCTCTCCTCTAATAGAGAGAAGGCAAGATTAATAGTTTGGAAAAGAAAAATCCAAGCCACTGGAAAACCCAGGAGACTTTACCAGTTATAGGATCTGTCCATGCCTAAAGGACAATCTGTTTCCCTATTGGCTTAAAAGAATGTCTGAAATTCTGAAATAATTCATTTGACTCATTTCCAATAACTGAATTTCATCACATTCATTAAAATATACAGTGTCTGACAATAATGACATGAATGACATTATATGACTTTTCCTTGAAAAGAACATTTACACAAGAAACTTAGTCTGCAAAAATTGTCCATAAGATAACAAAGCAGAATTTACAAGTTGAGGGAATTTAGAAATGCTGTATAAGTTTGCACTTTAACACAAGACCACAGCAAAGCCATGCCCAAAAACAAACAAAAAAAAGTCATTTGATTACAGATGCTTTTATAATTACACTCTGACTCCATTTAAATATTTAATATCTATTCTGATGTAGTGTTAGGATGTTAATAAAATGTAAATTGCTTTCATCCTGACCTTCTGTTTTATTGTTTCTCCTCAGATTTTATTACTGAATCATTATCGCTATGGAAATGTTAACTTCCTGTTTGTATTTCTGAAACCCTGAAGGGCATGGAAGTTGTCCAGTTTAGGCTTTATTAAGTAGCTACTTAGAGAAAAATTTCTGTAGCATTTTTGTTTTGTGCAGTTCATCAAATGAAAATCTGTCCTTTAAAAGTAAACTTCAAGGCCAATGCCACAGAAATGTCTCCCTTTTCCCCCAGCAAGAAACCATAAACTTTAAGCTTATTACTTTGAAAAACCTGCAATTATTGCATTTAAACAAATATGACCTCCTTGGAATACCAGATGATAGTAATGGATAAGGTTGGATAACTTTTTCAGATGTGTTCTATGATGGCTGCCGCTTCTTCGATAAAAGATCACAGTGCAGAGTTGAGTCCTTAGCTTTTCAGATTTGGAATCTTGACTTTATAAGTTGATGTAAATTTAAGGAGAAATGCCACTATAAACTTGAGAACAGTGAGAATGAACAACTGTAGTCATCAAAACCCTCATGCCAATATCCCTCCGTTCACAGTTGTTCCCAGAACAAGACAATTACAAAACTGAGTTAGTGACACAAAGTTGCTTGATAAGACAGCAGTAAAGTTAACTGAATGCTCTTGAAGGAATTCTTATCTTAATTGAGGGAAAACACACCTCTTCCTTAGGGTCAGAGCAGAGTACTTTGGTGTACCCTTTTGAATGATTACAGTATAATTATTAGAAGAAATCAGCACTCTCCTTTTTCTACTTCTTTAGTGCTTACATTTGTCCTATCATACTTCCCCTGTATTTTGACAAATAAGTCTCCATGTATTGCATGAATAAAATAGGCAGTCTTTGCTCCAGCTTTCCTTTTAGTGGTAAAAAAAAAAAAAAAAACCCAGAGAATTAAATATGGTATATAATATTTTATGCAGTTAAAATAATAAGAATAAAAATAGAGAAAAGTAAGGAGGCAGAAAGCAAGGCAGGAATTGCTGTTTTAGATAGCATAGTCTAGAAAGGCCTCTTAGAAAGGTGACATTGGAGCAAAAGCCTGAATTAAATGAAACACCATAAATGTACATGGGGCAAGAGGGATCCAAGTAGAGTGAATTACAGTGCAAAGGTCCTGAAATGGGACAGGGCCAGGTGGGTTTGAGCAATAAGAAGAAAGTCAGTACTTCCAGACCAAAGTGAGTATCAGAAGAGTAATATAAGTTGAGATGGGGAGGATGCAAGGATATCGTGAAAAATTTGGAGTCTATTGTGAGTTAAATATGTAATAGTTGGAAGATTTGGAATATATGTATGGCATGACCTGACTCATGCTTAAAAGAATTTCTCCAGCTGCTACATGAACAAGAAAGAGTAAGAGAATGTAGCAGGCAACTTCTCAATGATTCCTGTTTCTTGCTAACTCATGCTCTTGTTTAATGCCTTCCACTTAAGTGTGAGCAAGATCTATGACTTGCTTATAACCAATAAAATGTAGAAAATGTAACGGGATGTTGCTTCTGTGATTAGGTTGCATAAGACTGTAACTTCTGTCTTGCTAGTAGATTCTCCTGTCTTTTTGACTTGTGTACTTTGATGAAGCAAGAAGCCATAGTGGAGAAATGTACATGTCAAAGAAGTGAGGGTAGCCTCTGACCAACAGCCAAAAAGGAACTGAGACCCTTTCAGGCCAGCAGCCTTTGAGGAAGTGAATCTTTCCCCAGTCATGCCTTCAGATAAAACCTTAGCCCCAGGTTGCACTATGATTGCAGTCTTATAGGAGACCCTGAGAGAAGCTGTGCCAAGACTCCTGACCCATAGAAGTTATAAGATAATAAATGAATGCTGTTTTAAGCTGCTAATGTTGTGGTGAACTATTATGCATTAATACATAACTAAAACAGAATAAAGGCAAAAGCTGAGAGAACAGTTAAGAAGCTCAAGCCATGATTCTGGTGAGAAGTATCAGTTACCTGGTGATATGGTTTGGCTGTGTCCTAACCGAAATCTCATCTTGAATTGTAGTTCCCACAATCCCCACGTCATGGGAGGGATCCAGTGGGAGGTAATTGAATTATGGGGGTGGTTACCCTCATGCTGCTGTTCTTCTGATAGTGAGTGAGTTCTCATGAGATCTGATGGCTTTAAAAGGGGCTTTTCTCTCTTTTGCTCAGCACTTCTTGCTGACGTCATGTGAAGAAAAATATGTTAGCTTCCCTTTCTGCCGTGATTGTAAGTTTCTTGAGGCCTCTCTAGCCATGCTGAACTGTGAGTCATTTAAGCCTCTTTCCTTTATAAATTACCCAGTCTCAGGTATGTCTTTATCAGCAGCGTGAGAACGAACTAATAACCTGGAGTAGGGGTACAATAATGATTATACTAGAAGGTAGATGGATTTTAAAGGCAGAGCTCATAGTTTTGCGGATGTATTGAATGTGGACTATGGGAGAAAGTAAGAAGTCAGGGGTAGTGTTGAGCTTCTTAGCCACAGCAACTCAGGTTACTGGGGAAGACTAGGAGAAAATTTTGTCAGTTTGTTTTACTTTTTAGGGAGAGATGAGGGTACAGGTTGGAAATTGGCGTTCTACCTTGGATTGCCAAGTTTGAGACTCCTATCAGTCATTCCCAAGTAGACATTACATCTAGAGTTCAGGTGGAAAGCCCAGGTTGGATATACAAATTTGGAAATCACATGATTTACTCTCACATTCTCCCTGGGAGATTGTAAGAGCAGGTACCCCCAGAACTAGAGGACAAAGGAGAAAGGAGAACATAGAAGTAGCTCTTTATTTGACTCTCTCAGAGCCAAGAATGGAGTAAAACCAGAAGCTGTTACATGTAAGCCCTGAAATTGCATTGCTCAGGGTCTCTGCTTCCTTCTAGAGACCTGGGCTTGTGGAAATGAAGTTAAACAAATAAATGAATTGCAGGATCAGAAAATTGGTTATAAGCCCAACATAACTTTTTCTACTCAAGGCACATATGACCATCAAGAGAAAAATTAGAGTTTTCAAATCACACTAGGTGCTATTTTTTAAGAAAAAATTTAGGAAGGAGCCACATATGTGTTAGCAGCAAACAAATTCATTCAGTTTGACTCTAGTAAGGGGATGAGCTTGGAGTATGAGTGGGAAGCAGTAAAGTACAGATTAATCTTAAAATGATAGAGGTTAGAAGTCTGATTGCAGGTGGGAGTGTGGCGCAGAGCTGTCAAAAGCTCCTGATACAATTCTCCTGGTGCTACTGAAATAAAAAGAGTTTAAGCAAACTGGGATCAAATAGTTAGCAGATGGTAAAACTGAGATTTTTAGCCAAGTGATCTGACACCACTACTCTCACTATATTATCTTCTGCTACCTCTGAAATCCAACTAGACTCCTTTATGAGGTTGTGTATTAAATATTCCTTACAATGTCCACATAACCAGACTGCAACATTTTTTATGTATAAGGAAAACCAAATTAAAATGACTGCATAGGATACCCTTGAAAGAGAAAACAGTCATAAAAGGACACTGTGCAATTGAGGACTTTGATTTGGAGACGAGAAAAGAAACTGATATAAACAGCCATTATCTACCTAGGGTAGGTCTTCCTAGAACAATTTGGAGCTACCTATTTTATCACTTATTTTCCCATTTAAAAAGTAGGCTAAATTGAGGAAGATTTAATAAGCTATTGTTTACAATGGTGTGTGGTACCCTGAGTGTGTTACCACTCCTAATTCCCCCTGCCACCTTCCAAAAATTGAGATGATATGGTTATTGGAACCCAGAAAAAGAGAGTCATGCCTTAAAGCCACCTATGACTTTCAGCATAGAAATTCAATCATCCAGAGGTGACCTAGAAAGAAAGAGTGTAGTCTATGCCAACTAGCATGCCAAGGATGGGGGTGGAGTTTGGGAGTGAAGGATGAAAAGATAGCAAGCACAGTTTTTTTTTTTTCCTTTTGGTTGCTTGTCTGAAACCCTAGCAAGATTAAAACGTGGTTTCCCACTCCTACAGAATAAGGAGGCCACACTCACACTAACACTAACCCAACTCCCCCTTCCTTGGTGAAGATTCAGCATACCTAGGGTTGACCTTAAGTCATGTGTTTTTACTGACAGTGAAAATAGGAAGACTACTAGACAGAGATAGTCCTAACCTGGCTTGATCTTTGGCCATTACAAAGTCAGGCTCCCTGCAAATTTCAAAGAAAAAGCATGGACTGTAAAATGAAGGGGCTCTGAGTTCAATGACTTGAATGCAAGTCATATTTGTGACAAGTATTATGCTTGTACTCATTGATCAAGTTGCCTAATTTCTTTGAGCCTCATTTTCCTTATCTATAAAATGGACATAATTATAGTACTTACTCATTAAATTATTGGTATGACAAAAAAGTATGATGTGTGTGAAAGGGTATTATATCATTCAAAGAGTTACAATGCTTTCTAATGATCTCCCAGAGATACAAAAGCAAAAGCATGTACTTAGTCACACTTGCATTTGAAAAAAAAAAAAGGCAAAAACATATATTGAGATTCCACTATGCATCAGACACTGCTAAATACTTGACAGCTATTATCTCATTTGATTCTTTGACCACCACCTAGAAAATAGATGTTAATATTACCATTTACAGTTAAGTTGATCAAGGAAATCAAATAGTGGAACCTGGATTCAGTTTTAATCTTTTAACCAACCTGTTGAATCTTGCTACTATCAGAGACTGTCAAAGTCAGAAAGGGGGAGACAGAGTAAAGTCTCAAGTGTGTCTGGAACTGGAGTCATCGAGAGACTATTCGTGGAGTCATTGGATGTACCCCCACAGACCTGTGCCCATACAGGCAGTGGCTCTGCTCTCTGATTTGTCCTTTATCCTTCTTACAATAACTTGCTACTCCTTAAATAGGATTATGGCTACTTATTAAACTCAAGATACATCTGCCATCACACCTTTCTTGGCTATTTTTAAAATTTATCCAATAAAAACAATCTTCTTATTTGTAGATGACAGGTAATGCTTACTGAAATTATTAAGAAATTCATATTTATAATAAAATGATTCTATCCACAACACATTTTTAGCAGCTCAGACATCAGAGGATTGCAAATGCAGTCTGTGGCTCACATTCTTCTTTCCACATAGACAGAGAAAAATATTTCCCAAATGCTGAGATGAGGGTGTGGTCTTGGTTTGTTGGGGATGACAACATCAGTTGGTTAGTGACCTGCCAATTATTTCTGTGGAACAAAATGCCCTTTGTAAAAAGAAATCACTGATCTAAAACTCTCATAAACCTTTGAAGTGATCAGAGGACACCATTAACTGATTATTTAGATAATTTTCTACAGTGGGTATAATAAATACAGAAACCTACTCTATCCAACTTGCATAAATGAAGGAATTTATTATAAGGAGCTGAATAAAAGAAAAGACAGAAAGACAGAAAGACAGAAAGAAAGACAGACAGAAAGACAGAAAGACAGACAGAAAGAAAGACAGAGAGAAAGACAGACAGAAAGACAGAAAGAAAGACAGAAAGAAAGAAAGAAAGAGAAAGACAGACAGACAGACAGACAGAAAGAAAGAAAGAAAGAAAGAAAGAAAGAAAGAAAGAAAGAAAGAAAGAAAGAAAGAAAGAAAGAAAGAAACCAATTATCCAGCCTCTGGAAGGAATGGAAAGAGTACAGCTGTGGGGATTGGGTGAACCATCATTACAATTCATCAGCTCCAAACATCTCACTTCTGGGGTACTCTCCATTCCAGATTCCAATTCCCAGGGTCCTGAGCAAAATATTCAGAAAAAGGCGTAGTATAGATCAGATGTTTACTGCTAACAGTGCCTGGCAGATGTTAGCAACTGAATAAATTGTTGAATAAGTGAATAAATGCACACCCAAACTCTCTGGACCTTATATCACTTAATCAAAAATGAGTAGATTGAATGTGATGATCCATGAGTCTCCATTAGTTGCCTGTGTTTGCTGCAACATTATCACACATTTAGTGGCTTAAAGAAACATGAATTTATTATCATTCTGGAGGCTACAAGTTCAAAATAAGTCTTATGGGGCTACAATCAAAGTACTGTCAGTGCTGGTTCCTTCTGGAGACTTCAGGGGAAAATCTGTTCCTCCCTTTATTCACTTCCAGAGGTTGCTGGCTTGGCTCTTGGCCCCATCACTCCAAACTCTACTTCCATTGTCATAATTCCTTCTACTGACTGATCCTGTTGCGTTCGTCTTATAGAGATCCTTGTCATTGAATCGGGCCTGCCAGATAATTCAGGATAATGCCCCTAACTCAAGATCCTTAATGTAATCAAATTTGTGAAACTTCTTTTGCTATGTAAGTTAACACATTCACAGTTTCTGGGTATTAGAATCTGGACATCTTTGAGGGAACAGTATTCGTTTGAAACCATCATTCTCAGGAAACTAACACAAGAGCAGAAAACCAAACACCACATGTTCTCACTCATAAGTGGGAGTTGAACAATGAGAACACATGGACACAGGGAGGGGAACATGACACACTGGTGCCTGTTGGGGCTGGGGGGCTAGGGGAGGGAGAGCATTAGGAGAAATACCTAATGTAGATGACGGGTTGATGGGTGCAGTAAACCACCATGGCACATGTACACCTATGTAACAAACCTGCACGCGTTCTGCACATGTACCCCAGAATTTAAAGTGTGTGTGTATACACACACACACACACACACACACAAAGACTCCTTTGATTCTGAAATGTGGGATGCTCCCACTGCTGATGTGGAGCCTAGGGACCATGGAGAGTGCCTGGTCCTTTTGCTGTGGAGCTTACAATCTATTATGAAGTTAGTAAAGGAGTTCTATGGCAAATCAGAGTCACTGAAAGAGAATTTTTGTCAGGTGACTCTTGTCTATTGTATAACCAGATGGTTTAGCATCTATGCCATATATTTAGGGATAAGAGCAAAGATTTTAATTACAGAGTTTCTACTAACTCCACTCCCAAATGACATCACTGCAAGAAAACACTGTCTAAAGAAATTGCTTACACGGAATTCACACTCAGAATTCCTAGAAGTGAATCTGACTCAGGCCCAGACTAAAAGCTATCAGAGACCCCCAAGAACTGAAAAAAACTTTTTGTGTCCTACTCTTATTTGTATTAAAAAAAACTCTAAACACAAAATAAATATAAATAGCTAAAACAAATATCTAATTTTATTTTGATGACTAATTAAATGCATTTCTGAAATATCTATATTGAATAATTTCATTTAAAGAACTGTCATTTTCTTGTCACGTCCTCTTCTTGCACTAAATGCATTCTTAATCTTCTTATTGGATAATCCAGTCCAAAATACTCCTAGCCTGCAGGAAATAACACCGTCCTTAATTATCCACCCCAGTAATTTCTATCACGTTGTGATACTTTAGGGTTTTACTAATGCCATTAAAGGGGACTGCTCTGGCATTCTCAATGCTAATATGATTATTTTAATGAAAATATGGATTTAACATTTATAATACCAAGGACCTAAAACAAAATCCCATGTGGATCTTAGGTTTTTAAATATTCCAGCTACTAAACAAAATTTCTTTGTTTGCAATTATTTATGTTTTTATTTTCTAATAAAACACGTTATTTAACTTCCAATCTGAGCCTCTGAGCAGCCTGAAATAACAATTGACATTGTTTGAGCAATTAATTTATGCCAGTCAGAAGGTACTTTATTAGTATTTAATCTTATACATGATATATAACTTAATTCCAAAATTACTTCAGACATTATTATTGTACTTATTATACAAGTAAGTAAACTAAGGCATAGAACAGCTACAAGTTTACTTTGATTCAGAGCAGAAATTTGAATCCAGGGCATTTGTATCCTAAGCAAGATACTGTGTCAATTTTCAGTATTACCATACTATGAAGGTGGCATATTAGAGGCAAGAGCTGCCTATGCAGACTTTGGTTTTCCTTTCTATTTTTTTTCTTTTCTTTTTTGATGGTAAATTTATTACTTCAAATATGCCAATGTCTCTGAACCAGACTTGTACAACAGAATAAATCAAACAAGTGTTTCCAAACACTTTTGCCAGACCTCTACCCTAGAGATTTTAATTTGGCATGCCAAGCCAAGTAGACCCTGTATAGATATAAAATCTCCCTGTGTTATTGTAATATGGATTCCTGGGGTAAAACCATTTTCCTGTGTCTTATTAAATATTGAAAGAGGTACAGAAACCGCATCATTACCTTTAAAGAATTGGAGGAATCTAAAGACTCCAAGTGGTCTTTAAAAAGTTGATCAACAAAAGTATATAATAACTCTAAAAAGATTGTGAATCTAGTCTGGGCAGAAAGACTGATTTATAATAGAAATATGGTACCTGGCTTGACACATCACAGCAGATGCTATGAAATTAGAAAGACTTAAACATAAGCCAACCTCCTATAATCCTTTGTGGCCCCATTTCCTGTGTTGAATGCCTTGGCATTCAATAAGAAGAAAGACAGGATGAAGTGGAGCTGAAAAGTAAAATTCCAAATTAAGAAACCACAGAAAATACATTATGGTTGCAGTTAAATAGTCCCAGTCATTTAAAAAACCATGAGACAATTTCATCCAAGAAAGAGCAGTGGGAAATAATCTATATCTTTTATTCATCTGTATTGTTTTCAGTTCTTTAGGTAAGCTCTCACAGTTCTGCAAAAGGACTTGACAGGCTTAAAAGACATGAAGAAAAGATATTTCAAAGGATCAGTGTGCTACAAGTTCATACTGATACTGAAATCTCCCTGCATTACTTCATACAAATTATTTAAAATAATTCACCCCTTCCAAAAGAATGACTCGTTTCTTCTTTCTGAATGTAATATTCTTTTTGTTGTTGTTACAGTAGGAAAAAACTTCACAGCTTTCTGTTCTTTCTGTAGTTGTGGAAAAGGCAAAGGAAATTTTTCCAAAAAATATTAATGTCTGCTTTGTATATAGTTGATTTTTTTTTAAATGAACTAATGTGGTGTCCTCTTTTGCTTCCTTCTTGTGAGTTTCCATGTATAGTCAACAAACAATCCTTTATAAGGACCTACTAAATTTTTTCCATATTCCTGGGACCATTTTAAACTCTATTGTTTCCATTAAAACCCTTCACATGGTGTTTTCAGTAAACTTTCATCTGCTAGGATCTGGTCTTTTTCCATTTAACTTAGATTTTCCCCTGATTTGCTTTTAGTTTATAAAACCATGGCCAAATTAGACATGGTTTATGAAAATGCCACCACTACCTCTCTTGATGTTGAATTAGTATTTCAGTTTAACCCCTCACTAGAAATATCAACAGCCACCCATTCAAATAAAGGAATTAATTTTCTGTCATCTAGTCATGGCCTGGAAAGAATAATTAATTTAACTACTCACTTGCCTGACCTGACATTGATTCTATTTCCATGATAATGATTCCAAAATCAAAAAATATCAATTGAATGCCTGCAATGCAGAAAGCAAAGCACTGTGCCAGGTCCTGAACATGAAATCCATGAATAACTCCCCTTTTCTTCTCTTCTTGTTTTGAAAGACCGTGTTGGAGGCCTACCCAGCAATCACTCCACTTACTTCTTCCCCGCTTTGCATCCACACTTCTTCCTAGCAGACAGAATCTGCCATCTCATATGGAGACTGGAAATGCCAGGTACACACTTTCCCAACCTCCTTTGCATTTAGAGCATGGGTGTGTGGCTCAGCCTGGTCACCAGAACCTACCAGGAATCTTGTTGAGACTGGGGTGAGAAATGAGGAAAATGGAGCAAGAAGAGTACGGTTATTCTTTTTGGTAAAGAGATTTGACAGTCATCTTGCAACCACTAGGGAAAAACTTAATAAAACCCAGCATTCCTAGGAAAGGTAGAAAGAGCCTGAGTTCTCCACGATATTTTGAGTTATTGAGATTCCATTTGAGCTTGGAATTTCCCTGCCTCTGTATCTTATAATACAGAGAATTTCCCTGCCTCTGTATCTTACAATACAGGGAATTACCCTGACTCTGTATCTTATAATAGTAGAATAGTCTTAAATAATAGAATAGTCATTGCACTTCTTATCAAATCCACCTTTAGATGGGTAGTCTGTATTTTGAAGTTGAAAGCATCCCAAGAAAGATACCTGGTTAATCCTTTCTCTTCCCTCAACATTGAGCTGAGACATCAATGCCCTATGAAATCTCTCTCTTTGACCTCCCTACAGCACTGCCACCTTCACCTAGGTGGAACAAGGTGACCCTTTGCTTTCAATTCCCATGGTACCCTGGCTTATACTTATTCTCCTACAAATGACTTAGGTTATCAGACCTGCCTCTCATTATACTTATTTTCCTACATATAAGTTAGGCTATCAGACCTGCCTCTCATCCATTAGTTCTAAAACTTAATGCAACAGTATCTAGTCAATGTGACCACTTGCACCATCTGTTGGTGGCAAGCAGAGTTAAATGCCTTTACTTAGAAGTTCAGGGTACAGGGCTGACTTTGGTCACTCCTTGGAAAGACAATTATAATAGCTGAAAATTCAGAAGCAGAGGAGTTTCTATGCTACATTATATTGAAGTTATCAAAGTATCAGTGTCCTTCTCAAGATCATAAGCACCTTAAATAAACAGGTCATATCTTTCTCTTTTATTTCATCTTAATTTCTTCAGTGCCCTACAGAAAGTTCACCAGCTTAGTACATAGTAGTTCCTCAAAACTGTTTGTTAAAGTGGACTAATAATACAGAATTTAAATGTTAAAGCTCATTGACACCTTAGAGATTCTCTAATATAACCTAATTGTACAGGCAAGATACTGAGGACCAGAGAGTTTATCTAACTTCCTCAATTTGTAAAGGAGGGGCAAAGTTGGAACTACCACCCAGACCTACTGTCTCCTAATTTAGTGCTCTATTCTATGAGAAGGGATCGATGTATTTGTAATCTAGGAGGATGAAAGGACATCTGCAAAAATATAACTAAAAGTGCATGCAGATACAGGTATCAGACATTGTGGCAAGAAGGGAGAAAATATTTTGGACTAGGATGATCAAGATTGGCTATTAGGTGTGCTGGGCAACATAACAGTCTGGCTTCCTAGACTTATTACATTCATCCCTCTGGTGTCAGCTTTGATGTCATTTCCTTAAAGAGGTCCTCCTAGACTTTTTAATCAAAATTTGGAAAACACCTCAGTCCCCATTTACTTGCTCCATAGCACTTTCAATGTTTTCACTTTTTCCATCTCTCCACATAAAATTGCACATTGGTATATGCATTCATTTGTTTGTCTGTTTGTTCAACGTGCATCCCCCACAGGAGGGCAAGGCTCATATCCATTTCATTGCTCGCTCCATGTCCAGCATCTCACACAGCGTCCAACGTGTAGTAGGCACTCTGTATCTATCCAGTTGTTAATTTGTTCAACAACGTTCCAATCGATAGGGAATGCAAAGGTGAAAAAGGCAGACAAAAACCCTAACCTCTTGGAGCTTATACTCTACTGGGGAAAGACAGAAAAAAAAGCAATATAACATAAATAAAATGCTACATATTTGAGGAATTTTAGAGCTATCAATTCAAGAATGCTCTGTTTTTATGTGTAGACTATGAAAAGGATATCTCAAACTCTTCTATGCCATTGATGTTTTAATGCATCCTAACTTCAGAGATGTAAAAATATGAAAAATGGGCATCTTAGATTTGATGAAATAGGATATTTCATGTTAGATGATGACAAGTGCTAAAGTGAAATATAAAAGTAGACAGGTTGTGTCAAGAGAGAGCTCCTTGAATCGAATGAAGCTGGAATTAGGTATGGAGGGAGAGTGTAATATCAAACAAGTGACTAGTCATAAAGAATAGAAATATTAGTCAAGAACCAAGTATGTATTCACATGTTATGTAGTAACGCTAGTGGCAGATATATCCTAACCTCAGCCCTGATAATTATTTGTTGAGTGAACTTGAGCAAGTTGCTGAGTCTCAATTTCCTAATTTGGAAAATGGGTGATGTATGCAAAAGACTAAAGTTAATGGATATTCTATAAATGGTAGTTGTTATTACCTTTATTACTTTATTTGGTAACTCCTGAACTGAACTTTAGCTGATTTATTGTTTAGTTGTTTGTTGTAACTGTCAGACCTTCCACCCTGACTTGCCAGACCCCGGCTCCCTGCCCCCTCTGCATACTTCCATGGCACTCTGTGTTTTTCTTTTACACCCTCAGTTTCAACTTATCACTAATCTGTCTCCCCAGCTAGATTATTAATCCCTTGAACATGAAAACCCAGATTTACTCATATCCAGTGCCTGACACCAAGAAGGTTCTTACAATATTTGTTGACTGAATATGAGAATGAATTGGGGCAAGCCAGTCACAGGAAAACAAATATTGAAGATTCCACTCTTATGAGATATCTATAATAGTCAAAATCATAAAAGCAGAGAATACAATAGTGTTTGCTGAGGGCTGAGGGTTGTGGAAAATGGGAAGGTGTTGTTCAATTTGTCTTAAGTTCTAATTATGCTAGATTAATAAATTCTAGAAATTTGCTGTATAACACAATATTTATAATTAACAATACTATAAATTCAAATAAGCTCCCAAATTTTTAAGAGACTAGATCTCATGTTAAGTGTTCTTGCCTCAAAAACAAAAAAAAATGCAAGGAATGGTTGGTAGGTATTGATTATGCCTATTACCTTGATTGTGGTGATGGTACCACAGGTGTTCACATATATCCAAAGTCATCGAATTGTATAGCTTACATATTTATTGTTCATTTAATATGAATTTTTTTCAGTCTTCCACTTTGGCACCCACCCACAGGTTTCAAATACATCAGGCATAGGAAAGAAAGAATTCTACTAATAGTTGAAAATACCAGTTAGCCTGTTGAAGCTTACTGTCAAATAAATAATGGATAATGGCTTGAATTGCATTAAACAGAAACAGCTGACAAAATATGATGAACCATGGGATTTTTGAAAGAACGTAGAGTTCAAGTTCTTGCTTTAATTTTGATTCTATCCCTTTCTTATAAAGAGATACACTTTATTGATACAGCTCAATAAAGCTGTAAAATTAAAGTATTTGTTGGATAAAAGACCTTCCAGGTAAAGCGAATGGTTTCATTAAAGCCTTGGTGATGAATACACTAGATATTTATCTATGCACTCAACAAAACTTCTTTAAACACTAACTGGCAATAGTTTCAGAGAACACTATTGCTCCCTGGAATACATAGGAATAGTCTGTAGAATGCATAGGTTGGTACTCACCTTGGATGTTCCTCATCATACTCATAAACCTCTACCACAGTCAGTTATACCTCTCAGTCGGACTTCAACGTGCTGCCCCAGCAGACCATGGTATGCTGTTTACCTTACAAGATTCTAAAGAGACTGCAAATGTTTCTCAACATTTTTGTATGGGTGCCAGAAATTACATCCACCACTGCCCTGTGGGAGTGTTGGCTTTTAGGTCACACAGAACAACAGGGGGGTGATTGGTTTCCCTGACTCATTTAGACAAGTAGGTCTTGGAGAACATGAGCTCAGCTGCAGGCCCACTAGCTGACATGCCAACTTGCAAAATACTTCTTTGAAAGTGATTTAGCCTCTTTTAATTTCTTCGGAACAGAGTAGGGCATTAAAAAATATCCAAAACCAAAATTCCCATTGAAATCTTAAGGTCTTTCTAAGCAAAAATAACCCTCCTTGACTTTAAAGGTAAAGAAACCATTAGAAAGAAATAATAACTGCCCAAGAATGGTCTCCAATCCAGCCACCCAGGCGCCAAAGCCAACACCACTTTGACGCAGATGGGTAGCTGGCCAGAAAAGGTAGGGCTCCAGTGTCAGACTCTCCCTGCTCCTCTGGCCTGAGTGAAAGGAGTAAGAGATGGGAGGAGAGGGAGGCAGGCCAAAATATCAGCAAAGTGCAGCATGTCTCATAGCAAAGTCAGCGTGGCAGTGTCCCTTGGTGCTGCTGACCAGTTTCTGCCCCATGCAGAGAGGGCCAGCGCCTGAATCTGATGAGCCACTTGTAGTCTTCCATCTTGGCACCCACCCACAGGTTTCAAATACATCAGGCATAGCAAAGAAAGAAATCTACTAATAGTTAAAAATACCCATTAGCCTGCTGGAGCTTACTATCACATAAGTAATGGTAATGGTTTGAGTTGCATTAAACAGAAACAGCTAACAAAATATGATGAACCATGGGATTTTTGAAAGAATGTAGGGTTCAAGTTCTTGCTTTAATTTTGATTCTATCTCTTTCTAACTGGACCACCTTGGACTGGTTACTAGTCCTCTCTGAGTTTTAGTTTCCTTATCACTATAGTAGGAATATTAATCACATTTTAGCCTATCTACATTTTAGTTATTGGGAAGGTCAAATAAAGGATCGAATAATGTTTTGTTGGTTAAAATCACCATACAAATGTTATATTTTGTTGTATGACTTAAAATATAAATTGATAATGCCTATTTAAAGATATCATGACATGACAATATATATGTTTTATGAATAAAGACATTATTCTTATTTAAACTTTTGGCACAGTTTGGAACAGAAGCAGATTCTGTTTCCAAACAAGTAGTTCTGCAGAGTGGAAGAGGTCCTGGCTCGCAGGTGATCCATATCGTCTAGTGTCCTTCCTCCTAATCCTTCTCCTGCATGTGAACAGCACAATTTTTTTTTTTAACAGAGTCTTGCTCTGTTCCCCCAGGCTGGAGTGCAGTGGCATGATCTCGGCTCACTGCAACCTCCACCCACCGGGTTCAAGCGATTCTCCTGCCTCAGCCTCCTGAGTAGCTGGGACTACAGGCACGTGCCACCACACTGGGATAATTTTTTGTATTTTTGGTAGAGATGGGGCTTCACTGTGTTAGCCAGGATGGTCTCGATCTCCTGACCTGGTGATCCACCTGCCTCAGCCTCCCAAAGTGCTGGGATTACAGCGCAATCTCTTGATCATTCTGCTTTATGAGCAATGGGTATGACACAGCTAGGTAAAATGAGACTTATGATGGCTCCCTTACACATTGCATAACCCTGCTATCAGGACAAAATGAAATAAAGTATGCAAAAGTATTTTAAAGAAAATAAGTACAAAAGAAGCTTAGGTCTGATCATGCTCAAAAATCTTTTCAGCCTCTACTGCCTGTAAAACAATAGCACATGGAATTCAAAATTATCCATGCTTTTTCTTAGCCCTTTCCTTCTCTGCAGCTTTAGCACTGGGACTAGGTCCTCTCTCACCATTGCTGCCCAGATTCCCTCTGCTAGAGCCACACATGCTATAGTACCCGTTCTACCACTACCATCAACACCCCCCATCCCCCACTCTTATCCACCTCTGGGTCTTCGGTAGCCTCGTGTCTCCTATCTGGAATCCATTCCCTTCTCATATCTGCATCTCAAAGCACTGCTAATGTTTGAAACACCTTTTCTTTCAAGAAGGCTTTCCAAATACCATTACATCTCTTTTCAAATATATCCTTCCTATCTCTAAACTTCTAAGGACTTCATACCATCCTCACATCGTTATGCCTTCTGACCTTCTGCGTCACTTCTTTACTGAAGCTTTTAAAAATCCGTGTGAAAAAGTATAGAACAAGCTTTGGTCAAGAGACTAGATAGAAGTCAAGGAAGACGCATGAATAGCCAATTTCAGTAGGTTTCATAGTGTCTGGCATGGGGCTGAACACATTGTGGGAACTTGGGGACACATGTCCCAGCTGACATGATTGCCAGGTTTTCAGTTTTGTATACTAGTTTATAGTTTCAAATAGGTAGTAGCAGTAGCATGAACATTCTTTAAAATTATAAAATCTCCTCATGCAATGACCTAATAGCTGTCTCCACACAGCACAAGGTACAATCACTCTCAGGTAACTCAGCAGTGAATCTGATTGCAAATAGGAGTTAATATTTGTGGAGAGCTTATGGCTTGCCAGGCATTGTTCTAAGTGCCTTGTATATATTTTCTCATTGAATACTCAGAACATTCCTAGGAGGTGGATACTATTATATGGTTCTTTATTGCCTAGAGAAACTGAGGCACAGAGCAATGAAAAGACAAAACTAGCAAATGAATAAGGATTCAAATACAAGAGTCTAGCCTCACAGCCTGAGCTCTAATCACTGTGCTCCATTGTTTTCAGTCTACAAGGGCCCCAAATGACTTGACCACATTTGCTACTGAACTTCCAGATCTTCATCTTATGCTCTCCAAGCCTTATCTGACACTGGTATTTTTTGTTGTTCTTTAAAAAGACCGTGAAAAGAAATCCCCTCTTTCACACTTCCCACTGTGCTTGCCTGTTGGAACTTCTGCTTTTGTCTACCTTTCATCTCCCTACATCTAACAACCACTAAAGAAGGGGCAGAGCTTCCTTCAAATGTAAACTGTGGTAAGTACCAGGTTGTTTGGAAGTCAAGGAGCTACTGAATCAGTCTCTGTTTGCTGCTCCCTCCAACAAGTATCTCTTTGAGATTCTAGAATGACTCAATCTCACATCCCACACCTGCCAGGCAGAATCAGCTGCCTTGAGATCTGAGCTGTTGAGGGTACCTAATTTCAAAGGACAAGCCCATTTATAGACCTGGTTAGTATAATGATGCACTGGTGAGGAGAAAACCCTCATTTATGTAACCCTCATTGAAAATTCAGAATTGGTATCCTGGTCAAGAACCCTGGAAAGATAAATATTGAAATATGACAAATGATGATACAACAATATTATTATTAACGAAGGTACAAACATCTTTTTGAAACTGAGCAGCGAAAGGTCTCATCGTATTCCAAATCAATTTCCCCACTGGAGCCATAGGGCCTTGAACTTTTTGAAATTGAATGCTAGATTTGTGTAAACCTACACTTTTTTTTTTTCCTGGGCAGAAGACCCATAGTGTTCATGAATTTGAAAGATTCAGCCATGAGGTTTTTCTTGCCAAGGAGGCATTCCTGCCACACACTTACTGGAGTTAGAACAAGTCAGTCATCATTTCTAGATGCAGCCTCTGGTGCCACTGTGCAAAACTCTGTTAAGTGGTCTGGTTTACAAATACAAGTGTGCCTTAGGCTTTGGTGGAACTCCTCCCAGCAGAAGCAGTGTGTCTTTGGAGAAAAGAACCTAAAGCACAGACAATGTCTTTCCGACCCAAACCAAAAGGATGACTTCGACTGTTTTCAGGTTCCACTGCTCTCACCTCCCTAATTCTCACCAAATGCTATGTGGAGCGTACAGAAATATGAACCCTTGAAGGCCATTTGACGCACCTGAGAAGAAACTGCAGTGATGAAAGTAGGGCTGCTTTTTGTTTATGCATTGTTCATCCTCCTCTGGAGCCAAGTCCTATTCTTTCTCTCCCACTGTCGTCTGAGCTATTCCCTGCACACAACTCTTTCCTCCGCCTACTCGCTTGCTCTGGATTGCTGTTATTATATCTGTAATTTATTTCAAAATACTTCAGCACAGGCAGCGTGACCTTATGTACACATTCTTCAGGTTGAGCTACTCTCTCCAGGCAGGCAATTGACTTTACTGGGATTCCCACTTCCCAGGAGAGGAACTAGTATTTCATCAGAAGTTTCCCATTCCAGGGATTCAGCCCTGTCCATCTCTCAGCAACACCAGAGGCTTTGTTACCTAGCATAATGGTGGTAAAAGGAGCTCCTGTGGGTGAAATTATGTTTATGCGAGGTGCAGGAGTGGCTAGAGAATTCATTCCTAATGTATTCTAAGCACTCAGTGATGATTGTCCTGGAGACAGTGACCCAGTGTTCCTCCTGCTTCCACTCTAGCCACATTATCTGTTAGCATATATGTCAAATCACTTCACTCACATTTAAGACATGCCAATGACTTCCTACTGTCCATAGATTCAACTGACAAGTCCTTACCCTGAGCCTCTAGATACTGCATGGACTGTCTCTGTTCACCTCTCTGGACACATAAGGTGTATCTCTCTCCAATTCCCTTGGCCCTAGCCTCATTGACTTTGCTCCCTTGGGCCACCTCATGTGCTCTTTTCTCTACTTTCATTGTCTGATCAAAAGGGGCTTCTTCAGAAAATCTTTCCCTAAAAAGCTCAGCTAAAGTAGGCCTTCATAGCCAGTCACCATTACATTAGCTTGTGTCATAGACATCACCGCTCTAAAATTGACCTATCACCATCCGAAGAGTTTATTTCTAGGTTTAGTTGGTGACTCTTTCTCTCCAGCTTGATTGTAAGCTTCAGAAGTATGGGGACTTTTGATCTGCATCAGGGTACTTAACACAGTGCTTGTCACTAGTAGATACGAAGTAAATCTTGGCTCAATAAATGAATACATTTTTGGTGCTGAGACATACTTTCTTTCCTGATTTGTTAATGGTATCCCTTCATTAAATGTTAAAGCACTTAACTCCCCTCTTTGGTTTAATATTTATTTGAAAAGATTCCTTTAGGGTAAGGCTTTTATAGGCAAACCCTTGTTTCAGGAAGCGATTCACTCTTGCAGGCTAGTTTCTCTGAAAACTATCTCACCAAAACTTCTGTTTCTAAAAATTTATTTTAGTTCCAGGTCAGGACTTTCCCAGATAGAAGCATTTTATCGGCTATTAAGAACATCGTTTTAAGACTTTTTATCTAATAAAGACATCTTCATTAGCCAGGTACTGACAAATTGCATGGGCATTAGGGAAGTGGGGGAGCATTTCTGAATTAATGCTAGAGATGACCAGATTACATCAATACTTTTTGAGGAGGAACCCTGAATGGGTGTACAGTATTCTTTACTACTCTGTTGATATAAACATTTATTTGTTCAGAAGCCATCTGATGAGTGGTTATTTGGAATATGCATCAGTTAACTAAGAAACTGATTTCTTGGGACTGAGTAGGCTCTAGATGACTATCTGAGTTTCTGGAAATTCCAGTTGAAGTGACTGGAGTGACTGGCAAAAGTTTATAAGCAAGAGGTTGTATCTCTTCCTTGAGCTGATCAGAAAAACAGATCCCTGTTATGGACTGTTGAGGTCATTGTTCCTTATTTCCCAACTTCCCTACCCAGAGGTGTCATCAATTTGACTGTGATTTGCAGTTTAAGAGAGTTTTCTCTTACATGTCTGTATTTGTATTTATGGCCACGAGCAGGGTGAGGTTCAGAGAATTACACCCTTCAGCAGCTTAAATGATCATGTCATTTTGTTATGGACTGAATGTTGTGTTCCTCAAAAATTCAGATGTTGAAATCCTAACCCTCAAGGTGATGCTATTAGGAGAGGGGGCCTTTGGGTGGTGATTAGGCCATGCAGGTGGAGCCTTAACAAATAGGATTAGTACCCTTATAAAAGAGACCCAAGAGAACTCTCTAACCCTTTCTGCCATGTGAGGTTGCAAGACAAAGTTGGCAGTCTGCAAACCAGAAGAAGGCCGTCATCAGAACTCAACCATGCTGGTTTCTGGACCTCCAACTTCCAGCCTCCAAAACTGTGAGAAATAAATTTTTGTGGCTTAAATTTGCCACCCAGTTTATGATATTTTGTTATAATAGTCCAAAGTGATTAAGACACACTCCTATGCTTAAAACTCTAGTACTGTGTATGGTTCTTTGAAGAAAGACTGGAAACACTTCCACCTGCAACCTGGCCACTGTCCACTCACCTCTTCAGCCTCTCCTGGTCCACACAATGCCTTGCTCTCCGCAGCAACCATACCGGAATATTTCTAGTTCCTTGAAATCCTACCTTGCTTCCTCCCACTGGGAGACCTACTGACACCCTGTCCTCCTTGCCCAAAGGCTCTCCCGCCCCACCTCTTCACCATGTGTTCATCATTTGTTAATATACGCAGTTTTCAGAGTTCTTGTTAAAAGTCACACCGGGTCAGGTCCTTCTATTGCCACTTATTTCTTTTCATGTAATACACAGTCTTGTTTATATTTCTATATTTGTGTGATTGATTAAGGCCAATTTTCAAAGAAAGGGCTATGTTAATGCATGGCTAGCAATGCCAGAATCACATTATAGGTGAGTAGTGAACCATAAGTAGCAACTACTGACCGCTAGTCCAACTCGTTCAGGCAAACTCTTGAGCTGCTGGTGGCTTGCTTCATCAGAAAGTGAGTCAGCTAGATAACTTTACCTTTACCTTTCTGTACATTATTTTTTAAATATATATGTTTTAAAACATAGTCTAGACCTATAAAGGTAAATAGTTTGTGTCTCAAATATTAATATGGTTAAAATTGTGTTTTTAAAGGAGGAAATTGACAACATTAATAAAATAAATCAATGGGCTATCTGCTGTTTTTCTCTGTTCCTTTTATAAAATAAGAATAAAAATTCTTTTTAATAACAATGAAATAACAAGGAATTTGTTCTTGTTCTTCAAGTTAATATCCTTTTGTCTGCATAACCAGAACTATTTTTTACAATTTTCAGGTGAGGAAGCATAGGCACAAGATGCTTTAGACACTATTCAGTTACGTTAGGGCTGTGTGGCTTGTCTCCCAAATCACCTAAGTCAATTGCTTTCCTGAGTCTCAGGTATTTCCATTATGATGATGATTATAAATGACCATCTGGATCAGGGCCTGTGCTACTGTGCTAGAGATAAAGTGTTTTCCCCGTAGGAACTCCTAATATTCAGGCACCATTTCTCTAAGCTTTAGAAGTGGCTGAAATGGGGTTTGGGGGGAGTAGACAGTATGTCATTGGGGGCCAATCCAAAATCTGTTCAACATGGGACCTAATTCAGAAGAGTTTAGGATACAAGAGATGAGGAATATCTGATGAGGTATCCCCTAGAAAGTCAGCATCACATATATCTGGTGCCTAGAAACAGAAGGTTAAATTTATGGAACATTCTGCTTAATGTCACCGATGGCCTCTGTCAATGAGGGATCTGTCACAGGAAGATGAATGTAGTCTTCTAGTTACTGTTCGAATGTCCCCCTTTGGGTTCAGCCTAGAATCCCTGGGTCCATTCCAATTAAATCTTAAAATGAACTCCAGCTCAGAGTGTTCAGAGCCTGCAGCCCACAGTAGTGGATTACTTAGGAATACCTTAGGGGATGGGCCAGATTGCTCCAAGAATATAACAAATGAAATGACTGATAACTCATGGTCTCTGTCAGTTTCCTGTCAGTGGGTGATGAATAAAAGGCCCACAGTTAGACCCTGAAATGAAAGGCACAATCAATACACAGTCTATTTTGTGATTCTAGATAAATGGTGCCCCAACCTGTCTCCAGATTACACCTAATCACCAATCCCCTGAATCCCCAAATCACCACCATCGCTCCTTTACAGGGAGAGCCAGAATTTGAGCTAAAAGCTTCAGTGAATACCATAGAAAAATATGTAGTTCCTGCCCTCAGGAGCTTACAATCTAGATTTGCCTTGTGCTTATACAAATGTCCACATGAGAACCTCAGATAATAATACTTAATGAGCACTCGCTATGTGCTGGACACTATTTTTAGTGTTTTACATCTTTTATCTAATTCAATCTTTACAATAACCTTTATGATACTTTGAGGTAGATATGATTATTATCCTCATTATAGGAATAAAAAACAAAATGGAAACACAAATAGGTAAGGCAACTAGTCTGAGGTCACAGAGCTAGGAAAAATTGGAGTTGGGGCTCAAATCTAGGTTTCAAAGGCCAGTATCTTAGGTATTGCCCTAGAATAATCATAACTATAGGAAATAATTCCTATGGGCCAGGCATTGTGCTGAGTTATTTTACATGCATTACTTTATTTAATGCTCATAATTAGTGATCACCATCATTTATATAATTGTTTTTTAAATGCTTCCATTTGCTTTCTCTCACATTTCTGCAATATCAGCATATTTTTATCTTATAGATGAGGCTTAGGGAGACATAAACGTTTCCCAGGGTTAACACTGAAGGACTCAATTCTTGATTAGTTTTCTCTAAGGTCTGACACCAACATATTGACATCATTTTATGTTCTGAGAAAAACACCTTCAAATAATATCCTAGACAAATATTACTCTAACAAAAACAATAATACTGCTATTTATATAGTGCTTCACTACTAACACTTGGATTGACCTGAGTCCCGTGGCAAGTCTAAGTGTTGATATCTCAGGTTATAGATGTCGAAACTACGATTCAAAATATGAGGAGTGATTTGGAGTCACACAACTTTATCCACACTCACTGAGCTACATTTATTCACTAGTTCACTTAAGAAACCAGCATGCTGTTATATTCTGGCCCTTGAGGAACAAAGCTGAATGACACCGCCATCTTCTGTAATTTGTAGCGTGGAACAGTCTCTGGATCCACTTTGAACTAGTGGTGGAAGGATGTCCATTGGAAGGGGCAAGTGCTCTGATCCCGGTGGGCCATCCTTGCTCCCCGGAGGTCCCCTCTCCTGATTCTTCACCTTCCTTTCCTTGAATCTGGTGAAAGGCAGTATTTGCCCTTCTCTGGAGACATGTAACTTGAACACTTGGCCCTGATGGGGAAGCAGCTCTGCAGGGACTTTTTCAGCCATCTGCAAACAGTTTCAGTGGCAACCCGAGAACTGTAATCCATGAATGGGACTAGCTTTACAAGTCATCAAGTCTAACTTCCAGACTAGGGAATTGATGGAGACAGCGAACCCCAGAGCAAAGTGCCAAACTTCTGTCAATAGCTTGAGGCTAGTGGAAAGACCTCGAGGAGACAACTCCAGAAGTTCAGCACCTAGTAAGCTCTGGCACCAATAGCCCTTTCTTGATGATGGTGTTGGTGAAGGAAATAGTGCTCCGCAAGGTTCTCCCTACCCTAGGCAGTTCAATTTTCACTCTGCAGATTCTCTCTGGCTGTAACTACCCCAGATAACAAGGAGTGAATGCAGAATAGCACGGGCTTTAGGGCCAATCAGACATGAGTTAGAAAAATTCCTACTACATGGTTTATGTAAACTTGAAGATGAATAATTGCGAACTCCCCGAACAGGGCTCAGACAATGCCATGCATAAAGAGGGGCCCTGTAATTTGAGGTTTCAGAACCAGAAGTGAAGGGGTCAGGCAGCCGGGAACGGCGGAAATTCACAGCTTTCGCCCAGCGAGGGGACAAAGGTCTGGGACACACTCCAGCTGCGTCTGGATCTTGGCTGAATCGGACGCTCAGGGTGGAGGAGACACAAGCACGGCAGCTGCCCAGCGTGTGCCCAGCCCTCCCACTGCTGGTCCCGGCTGCCAGGAGGCTGGCCGCTGGCGGGAAGGGGCCGGGAAACCTCAGAGCCCCGCAGAGACAGCAGCCGCCTTGTTCCTCAGCCTGGTGGCTTTTTTTTCCCCTGCTCTCCCAGAGGCCAGACACCAGCGCCCCACCCCTCAGGCCCCACCTCCCTGGGGGATCCTTTCCTCCCCAGCCCTGAAAGCGTTAACCCTGGAGTTTTCTGCACACCCCCCGACGGCTCCCGCCCAAGCTTCCTAAAAAAGAAAGGTGCAAAGTTTGGTCCAGGATAGAAAAATGACTGATCAAAGGCAGGCGATACTTCCTGTTGCTGGGACGCTATATATAACGTGATGAGCGCACGGGCTGCAGAGACGCACCGGAGCGCTCGCCCAGCCGCCGCCTCCAAGCGCCTGAGGTTTCCTGGGACCACAATGAACAAGTTGCTGTGCTGCGCGCTCGTGGTAAGTCCCTGGGCCAGCCGACGGGTGCCCGGCGCCTGGGGAGGCTGCTGCCACCTGGTCTCCCAACCTCCCAGCGGACCGGCGGGAAGAAGGCTCCACTCGCTCCCTCCCAGGAGAGGCTTGGGGTCAGGCTGGAGCAGGAAACCGCTTTTAAGTTATGCCATGCTTCCCCTAGGGTGTCTTTTTACGCTGCAAAGTTCCTGCTGACTTTATGGAAGACAGACAGCGAGAGAGACAGAGACAGGCAGCGAGTGAGAGAGAGAGAGACAGAGAGAGAGACAGCAAGAGAGAGAGAGAGAGAACAGAAGAGAGAGAACTTTTCGTTTGAAGGTTTTTTTAGTCTTTAAGCTTTTGTCTTCATCTCGGAATATTAACGCCCTCATGTAGTCCATAGTATCTTTGCTTAATGAACTTGGACTTTTATTATTAGTGGCAAAGAAGTGGTCCCTTAGATTCAGAGTAAGTTGGAAGAAGACGTTGGTCTTCTTAAAACCATTATAATTAGAATATAATTTGGATACATGGAATATGACATGATAGATTATTAGATTTTTCTAATACAGTATGGGATATTTGGAATAATTTGGAGAAAAGATCTGTCTTTCGCATACACACACACTTAATTGTGCAATTTAATATTTTAATAAAATTTTATTGTTAAAATTATTTCACTTCTCAACTTCAATATACTGTGGAAAATATTGGCCATATGTTATGTTCTAAAATATATCTAAATAATTGAAATTCCCTAAATAGGGCTAAAAATTTTTTCTAAAATGTTATTTGGAAAAGAAAGGAATCTCTGTAACATAGATTTTTTTTTTTAAGCTTAGATTTTGATCAAGTTAATAAGATTTGCATGTAAGTTTTTCTACGACCAATGACTTATTTTCTTTATGTCACTAGAGTGTAGAGTACATCAAGATATGAATCAGAAATTTATGCAAGGCTAGGAAAAGCCATATTTAAGCCACATATGTGTTTTGGAAGTGTTTGAGTAAATGTTTGAATTTCAACCTCCAACCCACAAATAATGAATAGAAGGCTAGGTAGTCTTCCACTTAGTTCCTAGGATACAGAAACATAAATAAGTGAATAAATAGCAAAGACACTAAAGAACAGGTAAGTTGGATAGGAATCTACCCATAAGTATGTTAAAATACATGTGTGTGTGTGTGTGTGTGTGTGTGTGTGTATGTATGTATAACTTCATCACTATAGATACTATGGAGAGCTTTTAAAAAAGTGAACCTTTATTAAAATATAACACATAGAGAATTGTGCAAGTCGTAAGTGCCTAATGCAGTTTTTCTAAGTAAGCACTTGTGAGCTAGCACACAGATTAAGAAACATATTATCAGCACCCCAGGAACTCCCATCACTATTATGTCCATGGCCAGAACAATCAGTATTCTGATTGGAACACCATACATGAATTTTGCTTGTATTTGAACTTTCTATAAATGGAATTTATTCATTTTTTTGCATTTGACTTCCTTCACTCAAAGTTCTGTTGTGAGATTCATCTGTACTATAGGATATATAATAATTTGTCCATTTTCGCTGCTGTATAGTATTCCATTGTATGGACACACCACAATTGATTTAATCATCCTAGTTTTGGGTTAGTATAAATAACGCTGCTGTTAATATGGGGACACTTTTATTCTTCCTAGCCCTTTTTATTGTTTCAAAGATTTAATTAATAATAAACATACTAGCAATGAGTTAAATTTCAGGATTTCCACTAAATAATATAGGTTTCTACTTAGAAGTATCCATAAATGATAGTAAAATAGTTTTATATGTGGTCTGTACAGGAAGATAGACATAATACTAATTTTAGATACAGCATTATCAAAAGAAAAGACTTTGTGTTGGGAACACAGTAAATACTTTATACAGGAAGAATTTTGCTTCCCCTTTAGCTTCTGAGAGTTACTTTATTTTGAAAATGATTGCAAATGGACACTTTGTATTTACACATAGAGTCCAGATGCCCTTTTGTAAAACCAAGGTGCCATTGTAGGAACTAGAAGCACCACAGATATTTATTTCTTTATAATGGGCATTCCACTAGCACTAAGCATCAGGACAGTGTGAAAAGCAAGATGGACACTATTCCTGTCACCATGGACCCATAGTGTAATGGAGAAAGCAGATTGGGCAAGTAATTGTGTATATAGAGTTGCAAAACAGAAACTAATGGGTGACTTGGGAATATAAAAGATTCTGCCTTATAGCATCTTATAAGGGAAGTTCCTAGTGCAGTGTTATCATGTGGACCAAGATTCAAATACCAGTACCACCACTTACCTGAGAAATGACTGTGGCCAAGTTACTTCTTTCTTGAATTTTAGTTTTGTATTTTATAAAATGATAATAATGATATGCATATATCCAAGATACCCACGTAAAGTTTCTGCTTCATATCAACACTAGCTTCTAGCATGATGCTCACAGATAACTTACTATAGGACAATCTAGGGCCAAGTGAATTATGTAAACGAAGTGCTGATGATACTCAGAGAAGGGACAGATAGCCATCTACTGTCATCCCGGAGGAGGGGTATGACGTGTCATTGTTGGAGATTTAAAATCAGGCGTCCTGGACCAAAGAAGTGAGAGAAGGCAAGATTGTGTAGCAAAATAGAATTCTAGATTCTTTTTCTGAGAGCAAAGGATATGCTGGTAGGTAAGCAGAGAAGGAGGTAGGAATGGGATGTTGTCATTAGTACTAATGTCACAGACATGGGTTTTCCTGGAATGTTCCTTAATGCATTGAAGCAGAGGCCTTCTCTGCTTCACTCAGGCTTAGGTTTTAACGGATGGCTGAAACTTCCCATCATTTAGTATCAGAATTATCCATTGAACTTCTCAAAGCTAAGCTCTGAATTAATGTTGTGATACTAGGAGTTGGGGTGGAGAAGTGGGCAGGGAGGGAGTAGATTTATTTTTTTCTCAGGAAAAATGTCTGGTCCATTTTCCTGTAGGATAATGCCTTTGGGGGCTTTTTGTTGTTTTATAGTTGTTATTTTGGTTTCCTCTCCCTCCCCCTAGTGGTTAAGGTTTTTTTTGTTGTTGTTTGTTTGTTTGTATTTTTTTGTTTTGTTTTAAGAGAACGAATACCCTGTAGTTTCTAGGAAAATGTGACAAACCCTCAATCCAAAACAGTCCTGATCCCTGTCCATAGCAACGTTCCTGGCCTAGGTCACCTAGCAACCTCCAGCACAATTTCTCATTTCAATCTAGTTTCAAATTTCACTTCTTAAGCTGAAACTACAGCTGTCAAATTCCATTGATCAGGGAAGTAAGGGTTCTGCACCAGATGGTTTATCTGGTTAGTTCTAGAAGGACAGCTATGGCAGTGTTGATCAAAGGGAACTAAACACACACTCAGGTATTTTTGCTCTCCTAGCCACTAACTTGCCTGCTGGGTTTTGCTCTTGGCAACCCTCAGCCCCCTGCTGGCATGTTCCCTTTGTGTGAAAGCTTTTTGTGAAAAGTATTATTTTCTCTAGCATCTCATTAACCAACAACATTTCCTTTAGTTTGAGTTTCTCCTTTGCAGCCAAAAAAGAAAAAAAAAAAAGACTGGGGAATATTTTGAAGGGAAACAGTAATCTTACAAAAATTTATGTTTGCATGAAAGCCTTGACTGATGATGCCTAGCTGCTCCTTCTGTTGCTACAATGGAGCGGAGATGCCAAAATTATCAGGATATTTGTGTGGTTTACCCTGTAGGGCAGTAGTTCTCAATTATATCAGATTTCTTCCACGCACTTTTACAATAAATCCTTTGTAACAACCTCCTTGCTCTCCTGAAATGAAATTCAGAGTGCATATATTTTACCTGCACATATAATTTTTAAAAATCAATATACTGGCATAACTATACTATAAAGAATAATAAAAGGAAAGTAATTTATAATAAAATAGGCTTCACTAGAAGACATAAAGAAGTAGTGATGTGCTAGCATCTTTTTGTAAAATTGCCATGAACACATCACTAGGAATAAAGACTGGGGAACATGTGTAATATTGGTGACTCAAAAACATGGTCAGCATTGGCTTTGGTACTGTGATTTTCTGAAATGGTGAACAAATGTTGCTAGAGTTTTAAACAGAACAAGTTTTAATAATCTTTGATCACATTTTATCTTGTTAAATTCCTGAAAAATTATGGATAACAATCATGCAAAAAACACTTCGTGTGTATATAAAATGGAGTTCTGGTCTAGACTCAGATACTAATAAATAGGTTTTTTAATTTAGATTACTTGTATCAGTGGTCAATAGGACATGAACGTGTGTGGGATGTGGGATTATTCTTCATTGTTCAGGATGTCCAGCAGCATACAGTCATTATGACCAGAGAAATGCCCCCACAGATTCCTAGAACTTCTCCTGAGGGATAGCACCACCTCTGTGGCAAAGTATGAGCTTTTTGCAAGCACAGATTTTCATCTTGTTCATTTGTAGCCCCAGGGTCTCCACAGTGCATGACACTAAGGTATGTTTCCTGAGTCAAAGGAGCTATAAAGAGATCTGCTAGGGTGTTGGATAATCTGCTAGCAAGTTCCATGGATGTTCTAACAGAATTTAGCTTACTGCCAGATAGTTCACTTCTAATGTTAACTTTGATCTCTTTGAAAAGATACACATAACATCCTACCCACCTGACCAATATTTTAAATACATTTGTACATTCCTACTGTAAAGGTTCATATCAATACCTTCACGAAAGCCCATTCTTAAGTAACAAAAATGAACCAGATTCATATATTGATATTTGGAGTGCGATCTAAGCCTGGCAGGACTGGTTTTCTGGCCTTCCCATCCAGCTGGGACTGTGTGCTATCTACTGAATAGAGAATACAAGTATACACAGCTACTGAGTGGAGAACAAATGATGGTGGGTTTGGACATCAACTGTTCATTTTTGGTTTGATAAATTTTATATGTTTGTAACATGTCTCAGTAGAGATGTCAAGTAGGCATTTAGACATAAAATATTTCAGAGTGCAGGAGAAGGCTGGGCTGGAGATTAAAAAAAATGTGTCTCATCAGCCTAGAGAAGACTTTTGGAGCCCTAGAGAAGGATGACTTCACATGCCAAGACAGAAGAGTGTGAAGCTGCCCCCAGAGCACAATTCTGATATCGATAGCCTGGTAAACAAAATGCAAATATGAACAGCACTAGCAGCCATGTTTAGAAAAGAAAACAAGAATCAAAATAAAACTTAGCAACCCACAATAGCAGGAACTAGTGAATCGGAAATCCTAGGAACATCCATAAACTATCTACGCGAGAAGAAAGAGTGAGGTATGGCCAACTTGAAATAGATACAAGGACGGTGTTTTTATGTGACATGTAATTAGTTTTTGGAACTCACTACCACAGAATATTTTGGGGTAACTAGCATAGAAAGTCTAAAAAAAGAATCATTTTAGACAGTTGTAAGGGATAAGAATAGTGTTACAACACATTAGGTAAGAAACTGAGTGGTACCCACTCTCTCTCACATTTACCTGGCCTCTCTAAATGAATGATCCGAGGCTAGAACAGTCTCTAGACCCACTAAAATGGTTCTTTCCAGCTACAAGTTGACATAATTTCCGAGGTGCTTGAGTAGTTTTTCACCCCAATTTCTCAGAAGCACCTGAGTCAGCCAGACCATAACTGGATAGAGGATGCAAGAGGAAATGAAATGTAATTCCTAAAGCCCTTCCAAAAAAAGTAATGTGCTGATAATGACTTTGATTTACCACTTTATTGTTGTGATTTTTTTAAAAATTCACCTCTCTAGATTTATAGTCTTAATACCTATTAAAATATTTAATTTCCTTGAAGCCATTTTCTTTGAAAATAAAATGAATAGCTTTGAGATTTGTACTCCAATTCAGACTGGACCTTTTCTATAACAGCCTCTTCAATAATCACCAATAAAATAGGAAAATAGGTGTCAAGATGAATTTAGATTCAAGACAAGACAGTGACTCATCTAAGTTTTGTGGCTGCCTTTAGTAAATCCAATTTTCTTCTCTGGTCTTTGATCCAGAAACCTCAGTTTTCTTGCCATGTAATACTACTTTCTTGTTCCAAAAAATGATTTCTTTTATTCTTAGAAATATGAATATCAGCACTCTATTCCTTAAAAAATTCTCCTGACCATCAATTTGCATCAATTTCACCACCACCACCATCGCCAAAGAATGTAATTTAACAATTCAGTTGTGGGTCATGGTGACAATACTTTTGCAGTGGCAGTGGTGAGAGGCAAGAGTTTCTCATTCTGAGACACATTCTTCTTGTCTTTTAGCCAACATGCATACAAGTTATGAATGTGTGCATTTTTCATATTCCAATTAAATTTGGAAAGCCAGGTTCCAAAGTTCTCAGTTCTATTTAGTCTCTGAACTCTAATGGGTGACACCACTTCTATGGGTCTTACTTCCAGCATCGCTAAAATAGAGGTGTTAGAATAGGTGATATGTGGAAAGTCTGATGTAAAGATTTTGCCATCTGAACACACACACACACACACGATTGTGCATTATTTCCTGCTCAAAACATGCAAATATCAAACAGACTTGTCTATAAAAAACATTATAGGAGTGTTTTAAAATATTCTATTTTGTTGCCTTTGTCAAAGTTTATTCTGCCCCATTGGTTCATGTATAAGAAATCCTATTTAAATCAGTGAGACTACAAGATGAAGCAGCTTTTGAAATGTCACCTACTGTTAGGTAGTATTACTTATATATTTTAGAGTCACAAATTATTCTTTTAAGCCAAAAAATATCTTCTCATTCTGAGACACATTCTTCTTATCTTTAGCCAGTATGCATAGAAGTTATGAATGTGAGTATTTTTCATATCCCATTTAGTTAAAAGCAGGTTCAAGACATTCCCTCAGGACTTACTGAAGAGATGTAATTATGGTCACTTGCAGTCTCCTTGGACGCATTGAGTGGAATTTTCTTTGAATTTGTATTCACAAGGAAGTACTTGACAACTGCACACCATTCTTTGGAATAAATGTCAAACCTTCAGGCAGAGTAAGCATGATAATGGGTATGTTGGCATGACCATTAACAACTACACTTGAATAATACACCAGGCTGATGGACAGAAACCTCTGCACCCACGCTCTGTTTCCTGTCTCTTCTTTTAATATCCAGTAAAAATGTAAAAAAAAAAAAAAAAAAAAAACAAAACAAAACAAAAAAAAACCCAACTAGATTTTGCTAAAATAAATGCCAATAGAAAGCATGAGCAATGTTTATGAGGATGGTGTACTTGTTAGTGCTCTTTGCCAGTTGTTCCCGGTTCTTCTGCCTTCCAGAAGCTTGGTGGGATTGTGTATCCTAGTTTCCTAATAAGGATGGGGTCGGGGAGAACGTGAATAGTTCTGGCCAGTAATTCATGAGTTAAAATGATATAAGTCACTTCCAAATTAGAGCACTTAATAGTTGATGTATACAGCCCTCCCAAAGTTTTTTGTTTTTTCCCTTTTCCTCCTTGACAGCAAATCAGCAATATTTCAGGTGTTGGTTGCTATATCATCCTAGGTCCTGGACAGAAGACAATGTTAAGAGTCTTCAGTAGACCAACTAGGGACTTTACTATGTGTGAGAAATAAACTTTTGTTGTTTTTAAGCCAGTGAGATGCTTGAAGTTGTTTATTGGCCTGACATAAGACCCAACCATCCTTGACTTATTCAGTAGCCAAATCCCAGTTGTATCTGATCATTGAGGGTAAGCAACTGCAAAGAACATTTACAAACCCCAAAAGACTAAATCTGTGATTTTAGATTCTCCAACCCCTTCTTCATCAAAGCTATTGTTAGAAGGATTCATGAAGAAGGATCTCTTTTGCCTTCTGCTGCTGAAAATTCAAAAATTCAAAATTTAGATTACATAAAGGGTTAGCTGGGCTGCAAAGTGGGAAGGTCAACAGACACTTAACAATACACTCCAAATCAAACACCCTATTATGTGACAGTAAGCAAACAGGGATCCTGTTTTTCCTTGCTTCCAGTTCACCCTTTGTAGAAGTTCAGTTATCTTCATCTACAACTTCTACCCATTTAAGCCAGGCCAAAAGGAGGAAGCCATAAAATAGAAAGACGCTAATCATTTTTAGAATAGGTACTGTATTTGGACCTTATATACCATATTTCACTTAATTTTTACAAAAAGCCTATGATGCAGAGATTAGTATCTCTGTCTCAAAGATAAGGAAATTGAGGTTCAGAGAAGTTACATAACTTTCCCTAATGTTACCCAGCTGAGAAATTTTTCTGCTCTATACTAGTGTATATATATTAGCTGAGTCCAGTAAAAAATACCCATTAATTAGAGGAAACCCTCTGTGGATACCCTGAACTCAGAGTTTTCCACAGGGGTTAAGAATGCCCAGGATGGGGTTCATGAGGGTCAAATCCTTGGGTGAAGTGATTTTAGTATATTTCTCATCCTTTTTTCAGCTCCTTCTTCAAGCTTCAGGTGTTTACCATATTTCTTTTCTTAGCAATTAAGCGCCCTAGCCTTAGTGGATATGAGTCTAAGCCCAGATTCCCTAGGTAACAGAACATAAAACAAAAACTTTGAGTACCTTTTAGAAAGTGCAGTCCTGGGGAAGCAGGAGAAAGTGTATGATGAGTAATGTAGAAAAGGAAGAGAACAGGGAGCAAATTACTGAGAAGCTATTGCTTAGTATAAATTGCAACTGATTACTCAATCTCATAGGACTGTCTTCCAGAGAGGTTGTGTAAAGTACTGTATTTTAGGACAAGAGAAGAAGGGAGAAGCATTTATTCACCAGTATGAGTAGATAGGTGGATGGATGAATAGGTGGATGGGTGGATGGATGGATGAATGGTCAAATAGGTAGGTAGGTAGATGGATAGATAGTAAATCATATTGAATTTTGTGTTGTAGTTGGTCATTTATATGTCTGTCTTCTTCATAACTGCAAGTTCCCAGAGGGAAAAGTCAGTTGTTAAAGGCTTAGGTTCAGACAGGATAGGATTTAAATCCCAGCTTGAATGTGTGCTAGTTCTGACACCTTTAAAAAGTCACTCAACTTCTTTGAGATTTGGTTTCTTTATATGTAAAATAGGGATAATCATATCTCATTAGAGATTGTTGCAGGGGATGGAAGGTAATAGCAAGTGAAGAAAGGGCTGAGTATAGAGCCCACTATACAATAATATAGTATACTAAGTTATTAATATTTGCCGTATCACCCAGGGCTTCCAATATGATGTTTTGCTCATCATAGACATGCAGTCAATATCTGCAGGTTTAGCTTGGATTCTGTTTTAGTCCATCTCTTCTTCTAGTTTCTATTCTATTTCATCATCACATGGCTTTTCGTATCTAGTTTTCACCAGCCGTCCATTGTCATATATTGATTGGGCTTTAATATAGGTCATTAAAAACCAAAAGGGATTCATAAGGTAATGTGAGCAATGCATTATCTTCAAAGAAAAGCAACTGTAGAAATAAAATGGAACTTAAAAATTGATGCTCAAAAATATCAACATATAAAAATATTTTTCCAGTTCTGAGCCAGAATGCCAGGGATTGTAGCTGGAAGACCCCGAGGTAGTGGTGCTACCCTTGTGCTTGTCAGGTGGGCCTGAATGAGATAATTACAATGAAAAATTCGGCCATCCCTGCTGTTGAATTGGCTTTACAAACTTGATGCCAATTCTCAAATCTGATGATTAACAGAAGCCCAAAGGAAGAAATATTAAGATCTATTAGATAAAATATGTGCGATTTCTGTATATCTTCTTGGGAAAGTTTTAAGCATATCCCTGCATTACAAGTTCTCTTTTCTCAGATTTTTTGTGTTTTTGTTTGTTTGTTTGTTTGTCTTCACTTGTTAATCTGTTAAATATTGTCTATAACATTCCCCTGAAGAAGCAAAAAACATCATAAGCAAATTCAACCTAACAATTATGATTGATTCCAAACACAAACAAGGTATTGCTAATTAATTTAAAAGCCTCCAGACAACTAAAGGAGACTTCTGAAGGGAACAAAAATTACACTGAAAGTTAAATTTTACCTGAAGACAGTTCTTCAGCCTCAAGGGAAGCAAAATCGTGTGGAATCTGGCCCAGTGACTCATCTAATAAATCATAATTGTTTGTGTTTCTTTTCCCCTGTTCACCTAGGAAAGCAGTTGGAAGCAAATCAGGTCTGTATAGATGAACAGATTTAATTCATTTGCCCTTCCTGCCTTACCTAGAGACATAATTCTTGGCCAAACAACTGGCTATTGTGAAAACTATTAAGCAGTGGTAGACTCTCAGGTGGGGAACTGGCAGCAGTAGATAAACCTCTCCCATGAGTTGTCTGCTCTTTTCACACATTTACCTTTAAAATGGAAGTTAAGAACAAATGGAACAGTACATACAAGACACCATGTGAGATGAAAGATGCTTTAAAAAAAATCTCTTCCTTTAGGCACTTTCGGTCATCACTATCATTTTACAGATGAGAAAATTGCAGGCTTTGTGCTTATCCTTGCGAATGTATCCTTTACATGGTGAATATTTATTGGCATCTGTAGAATTCCAATGATCCAAATGACACATAGTAGATAATCAATATGTCTATTGATTTGAAAAAAGTTAGATATATTGAATACTTGCCATTTGTAAGACACCATGCTAAGCATTTAAGAAATACAGAGACAAATTATTTTCTAGCTGAGTTTTCTAAACAAAGTCATGGAACTGCCTTGAATCATTTGTTTTACACCAAGAAAATGATGCCAATTGGGAAGATACTGAAACTAATTTTATCAACAAATCCAAGGTGCTTTTTTTCTGGAGACAAGAACAGGGTAGATAATGAACTTATGGCACAATTTAGGTGTATTACTTCATACAGAACAAGAATCTTCAAAATGTCTCCAGAAATGAGTCTGATTTGAAATGTCTTCTACTTCCTACCTCCTGTGTAATGAGTATGTGTAATAATGTCTCATGATAGTCTGACCCATATTTCTTACCAAGTTTGTGTCCCTTCGTTGATTTGAAATATAACAATTGTACTGAGGTAGGTAAAAATAAGGCTTATTTTTATTGTAGAGGTGAGATCATGGTTACTAAGTAGTGGTGGAGCTCAATTTGGAATTATGGTATGCAGATTCTAAATGCAGGTTTCCCAGCTGAAAGTGCTTTTGTTAATTGATTGATCAAATAGCCAAGCTGTGCACTTTTTCAGAACTTACCCATTTAGCACCTTCTTTTTTTCTTTAATACTTTAAGATCTAGGGTGCATGTGTACAACATGCAGGTTTTTTACATAGGTATACATGTGCCATGTTGATTTGCTGCACCCATCAACTCATTTACATTAGGTATTTCTCCTAATGCTATCCCTCCCCCAGCTCCCCAGCCCCCAACAGGCCCTGGTGTGTGATGTTTCCCGCCCTGTGTCCAAGTGATCTCATTGTTTAATTCCCACCTGTGAGTAAGAACATGCGGTGTTTGGTTTTTCTGTCCTTGTGATAGTTTGCTGAAAATGATGGTTTCCAGCTTCATCCATGTCCCTGCAAAGGACATGAACTTATCCTTTTTTATGGCTGCATGGTATTCCATAGTGTATATAGATTTAGCACCCTTTTTAAAATTCTCTGTGCTTTTTTTTTTAATCCTTCCCTTTTTCATCCTACCTCACCAAATGTTTGTAAGTCTCAAGGGTTAACACTTTTGTCCTTTTTGGCTTGTACACAATTTCCTTGGGTAATGTCACTCCAGTCTCTCTGCTTCTAGAGTAATTTATGTGCTCATAACCATGAAAGCTATGTCTTCAGCTGCTTTTCTGTCCTGAGTTCCCAATACATACTTCTAATTGTCTACCAGACGTCATCACTTGAGTCTCCTATAGAAGGCAGATAAGATGTTCCAAATCAAATTCATTCTCTTTCTCCACAATTGTTGGCTCTTCCTGCTGCCAGTAATTAATGGCAACACCACATACCTACTGGCTAGAATTCATGGATGTGCTCTTCAATTGCTTCTTAGCACCACCCCCTCCCAATGTGACCAGGCAACATGTCATACCTATTCCTTCCTCTCCTTCTCCATTACCAGTACCCCTTACAGTTTCCAACCTCTTTCTCTATTGAGTCTTTTCTTGCTCTTCTTTCTCCCCTTTTATTCCTCCAATTGTTTCGCAGTGATTTGTATTTTACATCAGAATGGGCTTTTGGATGCATGCTAACATTAACTTATTCAACTCCACTTAGCCATATTCTCAGAATATAGCAATTGTTTCAGTGAGTGCTTGTTGAATGAATAAATGAATTATTTGAGGAATGGAGGAAAAGGGGAGAGGAGGTGTAATATAAGACTATAAAAAATCAAATAAACTGACATTCACAGGAAGATGGTTTTTGATAACTTTCATGACTTATACTACAAGAGATCTTTAGTAAATAGTATATATCCTGGATGTTTCCTTTCTTGGCTAAGATGAACTGTAAACTGACATGGTTTTCAAACTGACCAGAAGTTTAGCTAACTCTGGGTAGTCCTCAAATAGTTCTTTGTGGCAAAGATCATGACGAGGGATCACAAAAGGAACTCCCAAACCAACTGGTTATTTCAGACTTTGTGTGGGCTTCTTTTAATGAATTTCCCTAAATGGAAACCCACTGTGTCACTCATGGTTCTGCATACAGAGAGCAAGCCCAGTAGTATGGGATTGGCTACATTGCATAATACAAAAATAAACTTGCTGGACCAAGTGTATTCTTTTGTTTTTTTAGGAAGACGCATACACCAGTAGAATTCTCTAGTCAAATCAATTGTGATCTGAGAAATTTTCAACTCAGTAGCTTTGGACAAGAGCTAGTCTTAGCACAAAGAAAAGTCAAGGTCAGTTTATCTGGACTTCAGGAAGGTTCTGATTGATGTCCTAACATTGGTGATCTTCTAACTCTATGCCCTTGAGACTGAATGAAAACTAAGCACTTTAGGGCTTACTTTTGGACTATGTATGAAGAGAATAGTGTAAGGGAAAGCATTTGGTAAATGTTAAAGGATTAGACCAAAAAATTCATTTTATATGACACATGCTCGAAGTTTGAATTCTGCCTGCACTAATTACTATGATGTGAAGCAAGTTAATTACCATGACTCATTTTTATAGTTGGTGAAGACTTAATGATAACAACAATGATTAAACATTCTAAGTAGGTACAAACCAAAATATTATATACATTGTTTATTCTCCCACTGTCTGACACAGAGTTGCTTTAATACATGTATGCTCGAATGAAACAGACAAAACAGGCCAGGCATGGTGGCTCACACCTATAATCACAGCACTTTGGAAGGCTGAAGCAGGCAGATTGCTTGAGCCCAGGAGTTCAAGACCAGTCTGGGCGAGACTCCATCTCAATAAAAATAAAATAAAATTGATATAGACAAAATAAAATTCCAAGTTCAAAATACTTATTTTTTTCTTCTTGCATATACCATTATACTTTCCTACTTCTTAAATATGATTAATTGCAAAATCAGAGCATTTAATAAAAATTATATACATATATCTTAAATATTTTATTTTGACTTAAAACATTTAAATAAACATTCATTCCTCTGTATTTTGAGATACAACTAACCTCCTTCTTAGAGACGGTGTTTGCTAAGTCTCATGCTGCCTTTCTTACAAAACCCCCTTCTGTAAGTATTACCCATTCATTCAGCTTTGGAACTTAAAGCTATTTATGAAACTAATTGATTAAATGATCCTTCTAGGTGTTTTCCCTGTCTTAACAGTTATCTCACCTATTCCAAATTCTGCAGTAGGTTGTTTTTTGTGTGTTTTATTTTGAGGGTAAGGGAAAGGCTTCATTTTTCTCAAGTCATTCCAAAGCATTCCATTTACTTTTCATAGAAAAATGTTTTTCACATTCATGTTTGTTGGTTTACATAAAATTTAATTGAATTTCCTAATTATAGTTACAACTAGCATAAACAGATTCAGAATTGACTTTTGTTAAGCATACAGCTCCACTAGTAAGATCAAACATGAGCTGGCTTGCTAGAGGAAAGGCATAACTGATAAGCTGGGAAATCTGGTGATTTTACAGGGGGAATGGAAGGCATGGGAGAATCTGAGAAGGGGAGATTGGTAAAGAGTTCTGCTATGAAGAGGGGTTTCACAAATAAAACAAGGTGGAACAAGAAGTATGAAGGGGATTAGAGCAACACATTTTTTTCCAAGTTTACTGGGTAATTAAACTATGAAACCAAAGGATAATACAATGATAGAGCTAGAAAAGGCATTAGAGAACAGCTAATTCAATTCACCCACCATCTTCACCCACTACCATCGTCTGCTAGCATTTGATATGTGAGAAAAGATGCTTAAGCTTAAAATGGAAAATTCTTTAACATTGCTCAACATTAAAAATGGAAGGCAAGGAGAGGGACAAAGCTAGCTGAGATGGAACCTTAACTGTCCTTTCAAAAAAAGGAATGGAGGCTTCAGGAAGAAATTCTGGACTGATGAGAAGCACTAGATTAGAAGACTTTCAGGTTCTCTTCAAGCATAAGTGGTCTATACCAAAGGATGGGTAGCCAGGGAATGGGAGGAGGATGAAAGAAAGAACACAGAAAAAAAATCATTTCTTTTTTAAAAGTCAAGCATAAAACACACAAAAAATAGAGTAGTGTTTTGTTTTGTTTTGTTTTTGTTTTGAGACAGAGTCTCGCTCTGTCACCAGGCTGGAGTGCAGTGGCGCCATCTCGGAGTAGCTTCTTCTATAGACAGCACCTCATGCTTCAGCAGACACTCCTATGCATGTGTCCCAGCTTGGGCAGATGGTCATCAGGGGTCTGCATTTTACACAGAAATGAATTTTTAAGGTCTTATTAGGTTTAAAATATTATCAAGTGGCAAAGGGGCTGTATCCAATGTTAAGGTGATCTGTCCTGTGGCATCTTTTTCATTGCTTTTCCAGGAAATAAGCAGAAGAAACCGAGAGAAAGGACTGAGATGAAGAGCTCTATTAATCTTGCCCATCCTCTGTCCAGTAACTGAGTCCAGAAATTCTGTGTGGGAATTGGGGCTAACCAAAGATTGAGACCTAAACATCCAATTTTGGCCACACAGAGCCTGTCTTTTTACCAAAGTGGAAAAATCTTCAACTAAAACACAGAGGCCCAATTGACCTTGCTGAAAACAAGTTTGTAATTTCTCAAGGCTTTCCGAGTTTTAAAACTGTGTATGATTATTCCACGTGATAGCCTTGGAGACATTACCTTCATTAACATACTCTCTAATTCTTAAGTTGACCTTATTTTTTCATTTTCTCTGTGGGTTCCCTTCACCTCAACCTCCCTGTATCTTTAAGAAAGAGCAACACATTTCTGAAGTATGGTTTTTGGAAACCAACAATATCATGTCCAAATACCTAGAAAAATATAAATTGCATCAGTGTTCTTGGTCATATCTGTATTTATATGGCTTTTTCTAATGAAGATCACAAGCACCATCTGTAGAGTTTTCCCATCCTGTTCTCATTTTTTGGCAAGGGAGGAGAGTCCGTGTGTTGATGAACAAATGGGCACACCTGAACCATGTTGAAATGGGAAAGGGAAACCAGTGAGAAGGTCTGCTGGGGAAAACCTTTAGGACTCCTACCTACCAGGATGTGACTCACTTAGCAGTGGCACTCAAGATAAAGGAATCCCTCCGGATCTCTATGCCAGGCCTCTTGAAAGCAAACAAAACTCTCAAAAGTGGCTTTCCAGGAAACTGAATGTGAACAGCAAGAGAAAATAGTATTTCTCATTACTTGCACATGTTTTTGCAAGTTGAATCAGGAAATCTCATTTTATAATATTGAGAATTGCTTATACAATAGGAGCCCTGAATTATATATCATATATAATTCTCCAATATATTATAGGATTAATTATATCATAGGAGCCCTGAAAGATGTCCCAGTATATATTCAAATGACAAACTAGCAAGAAAGTCAGACATGTCATCTTGCTTTCTTGCATTACTTTGATCATTATTTGTAATTATTTGCCGTAATTATTTCTTATTATTGTCTGCATGCTCACTCAACTGTGCACTTGAAGGCAAGGGCCATTTGTGTTTTATTCTTGCCACATGCTAAGTTCCCTCCATGATGCCTGGTACATAGTGAATGCTCAATAAATGTGTATTGAATGAAGAAATAGGTTCCATCTATTTCTGAAAGATTCAGAACAAACCAGAGCTGCCACTCACTACTGGTCCATTTCTTTAATCTAGTGTCAACCCACTCCACCTGAGACAATTAAAATCCCCAGGAAAATTCAAGAAGATGCTTTCACTAGAAACTCTCAGGTCAAGGGAGTGTCCGGAAAAGATCACTGAAGCACCTCTGAGCTTGCACTGAATTTTGCTTATTGTTGGTTGGGAGTTCCTTACATTATAGCACTCCCTCTCTTTGAAAATTGTCTCTGTGGAGAGGTCAATGACTCTGGATGAGATGTTTCATTCCCCTCTTTCGGTTTATCAACTCATATTAGGTCAAATCAGCCCAAACACTTGCCATGTTTCCGTAAGAAGTGAATGAAGTTACTTTAGTTAAAATGTTCAAATGCTTATGAAAAGGGCCATTCTTTATCTTTGCCACCCCTAATTCAAAAGGGTGTGCTGTTTCCCTAGCTTGGCATGCTTTTTCCAGGTCAGGGGGTTCCTGTGAGATTTCCTGAATTCTGCAAAGAGAGTTTGGAAAAAATTATTGTTTGGTTTACCACCTCCCCAAAGCCTGAAAATAGTCAGTGTTGATCCCTGTACCAAAAACAAACAAACCACCCCCTACACACAAATAACACAGTTTCTTCTGAGCGTGTGATTCCTGTAATTAGTGTGAAGAACTACTTCAGTGCTCCCTGGAAGACCTTTGGGGATCTAAAATACAAGATAGAATACCCACTTGAAACTGTCCTTCCAAGTGGCACCCTTGTCCATGAAATCCTCTTTCCCCTACTCCACAGGCCTCTTCCTGCCATTATGTATGGAAACTTCTGAACCCTGCCTGCTCCCTGAAATTTATCCCAGTACACCTGAAGAGATGTGGTTGTTTAATTTGCTTAATATTTTTTTTTAGATGTCATTCACCTATGAGAGTCAAGACTGCTGATCAATATGATGTTTAGAGAAAATATCAACCTTACATTTGAGGAAACTTTTCCATGATTTGCAAGCTTATGGGAACAGGGGTCATATCTGACTCACCAGCATATTCCTGGTGCTTGACACCTAGAAGGCATTCAACATATATCTGTTGCATGAATTATGACAGGAATGACTGTTGTAATCATGTACCTTCACATATCACCGACTCTTCCGTATTTTCTTGGAATCAAAAAGTCTTAGAATAGGAAAATTGAAAGAGGTATCCTTTCTGAAAGAGGTATCTTTTAGTCCCCAGTACGAACACCCTACTTAGAAATGTTAATCTCCCTATTTTCCCCTCCATGTTTCCAGGCTTCTTTACCTACTCTCTCTCTCCTTTTTTTTTAAAAAAAAACAATACTTGCATAATTTAGTATAAAGTATTATTTTTACTCCTCTAATTGGATTAACTCCATAAGGGCAGGATTTCTTGCCTCTTTTATTCAGAGTTGTATCCCAAGTGCCCAGAACAAAGCCTGGCACATACGAAGGACTCAGTAATTATTTGTCAAATGAATAAATGAAAAGATAAATTTTTATTATGCATCCCAGGCGTCAGAAGCACTGCAGGTGTTTTAAATCCCCAGGCCCAATCCCACATCAGTGGAATAAGAATACTTAAGGATATGAATCCCAGGAATCTACATTTTTAACAGGTGATTTTGGTGTAGCTGTTCTGAGAACAACCAGTTAATCCAACTCACTCACCTAGAGATAATCCTGAAACCCAAGAAGACAGTGTCTTTCGGGTCACATGGTAATTCAGCAGTGCATCTAAGTGTTATAGTTCTATTTTGGTGGGCTTTCTACTCCAGTCGTCTTTGAGCCTGGATTTTACTTAATATGTAAAATCCAGCAGATAGCACTGCTATCTGCATTCCTGGTCTTTGAGATTAAGCTCCTGGAGGCAAAAAATTATGGCTTCTAAGCTTACTTTGTGGTAAATCTCATTAGGCTTAAGGTAATACAGGACTTTTTGAGTTAAATGATACTATTGCACATAAGAACAATGCTATTTTCATGCTAAGATGCCACTGCGTTCCTTTCTCCTTCTAGTTTCTGGACATCTCCATTAAGTGGACCACCCAGGAAACATTTCCTCCAAAGTACCTTCATTATGATCAAGAAACCTCTCATCAGCTGTTATGTGACAAATGTCCTCCTGGTACCTACCTAAAACAACACTGTACAGCGAAGCGGAAGACCGTGTGTGCCCCTTGCCCTGACCACTACTACACAGACAGCTGGCACACCAGTGATGAGTGTCTATACTGCAGCCCTGTGTGCAAGGAGCTGCAGTACGTCAAGCAGGAGTGCAATCGCACCCACAACCGTGTGTGCGAATGCAAGGAAGGGCGCTACCTTGAGATAGAGTTCTGCTTGAAACATAGGAGCTGCCCTCCTGGATTTGGAGTGGTACAAGCTGGTACGTGTCAATGTGCAGCAAAATTAATTAGGATCGTGCAAAGTCAGATAATTGTGACAGTTTAGGAGAACACTTTTCTTCTGATGACATTCTAGGATAGCAAATTGCAAAGGTAATGGAACCTGCCAGGTAGGTACTATATGTCTGGACTGCTTCCAAAGGACCATTGCTCAGAGGAATACTTTGCCACTACAGGGCAATTTAGTGACAAATCTCAAATGCAGCAAATTGTTCTCTCATGAGATGCGTGATGGATTGTTTGTTTGTTTTTTGAAGAAACCAACTCGAGTTGCACTGCTGATAGTTGATCTATACCTCTGTGTTTCACTTCAGCATGGACACCTTCAAACTGCAGTGCTTTTTGACAAACATCAGAAATGTTAATTTATACCAAGAGAGTAATTATGCTGATATTAATGAGACTCCGGAGTGCTAACAATAAGCAGTTATAATTAATTATGTAAAAAATGAGAATGGTGAGGGGAATTGCATTTCATTATTAAAAACAAGTCTAGTTCTTCCTTTAGCATGGGAGCTGAGTGTCTGGGAGGATAAAGACTATAGCAGCATCTTTTCAATGAGCTTATTCTTTATCTTAGACAAAACAGATTGTCAAGCCAGGAGCAAGCACTTGTCTATAAACAAAATGCTTTCTCTTTTGCATCTTGAACAGCATAGGTTAGGGCTCATGTGTATTGAATCTTTTAAACCAGTAACCCACATTTTTTTCTACCACACTTGTGAAGCTTCAGTGCAGTCTATAACTTTTCATAGCTTGAGAAAATTAAGAGTATCCACTTACTTAGATGGAGGAAGTAATCAGTATAGATTCTGATGACTCAATTTGAAGCAGTGTTTCTCAACTTCAGCCCTACTGATATTTTAAGAAATATCTGGATTCCTGGGCTGGGCTCCCTTTTGTGGACAGCTGTCCTGTGCATTGTAGAATTTTAGCAGCATCCCTGGACTTTAACCACTAGATACCAATAACAGTCGTCTTTCCCCCATGCGACAACCAAAAACGTCTTCAGACATTGTCAAATGTCGTCAGGTGGCAAAATCGCTCCTGGTTGAGAACAGGATCATCAGTGCTAAGTATTTGTAACTATTTTAACTCTCAAAACTTGTGATATACAAAGTCTAAATTATTAGATGACCAATATTTTAGGTTTAAAGGCATACAAATGAAACATATTCAAAAATCAAAATCTATTCAGTTTCTCAAATAGTGAATCTTATAAAATTAATCACAGAAGATGCAAATTACATCAGAGTCTCTTAAAATTCCTCTTGGTATGAGTATCTGAGGGAGAAATTGGTGTTATTTCCTACTTTTTATTGGACGGTACTTTGGGACTCAAAAGCTAAGCTAAATCGTGTGTGTGTGGTGGGGGTGTGGAATCCCATCTGATAAAAGCAAATCCATGTAATTCATTCAGTAAGTTGTATATGTAGAAAAATTAAACGTGGGCTATGCAGCTTGGAAACTAGAAAATTTTGAAAAATAATGGAAATAACAAGGATCTTTCTTAAATAAGTATGAAAATCTGTTTGTAGAATGAAGCAAGCAGGCAACCAGAAGACTCAGAACAAAAGTACACATTTTACTCTGTGTACACTGGCACCACAGTGGGATTTATTTACCTCTCCCTCCCTAGAAACCCACACAGTGGTTCCTCTTGGGAAATAAGAGGTTTCCAGCCCAAAGAGAAGGAAAGACTATGCGGTGTTACTCTAAAAAGTATTTAATAACCGTTTTGTTGTTGCTGTTGCTGTTTTGAAATCAGATTGTCTCCTCTCCATATTTTATTTACTTCATTCTGTTAATTCCTGTGGAATTACTTATAGCAACCATGGCGAATTCTAAACTGTAAAGCCAAATTTCCCATCATTATAATTTCACATTTTGCCTGCCAGGTTATAATTTTTATATTTCCACTGATAGTAATAAGGTAAAATCATTACTTAGATGGATAGATCTTTTTCATAAAAAGTACCATCAGTTATAAAGAGGGAAGTCATGTTCAGGAAGGTCATTAGATAAAGCTTCTGAATATATTATGAAACCTTAGTTCTGTCATTCTTAGATTCTTTTTGTTAAATAACTTTAAAAGCTAACTTACCTAAAAGAAATATCTGACACATATGAACTTTTCATTAGGATGCACGACAGGTACGTATCTCAAGAATGACAAGATTCTTAGGCTCGGCACAGTGGCTCACACCTGTAATCTAAACACTTTGAGAGGCCAAGGCAGGCGGATCACCTGAGCTCAGGAGTTCAAGACCAGCCTGACCAACATGATGAAACCCTGTCTCTACTAAAAATACAAAAAAAGCCGGGCGTGGTGGTGCACACCTGTAATCCTAGCTATTCAGGAGGCTGAGACAGGAGAATTGCTTAGAACCCTGGGGGCGGAGGTTGTGGTGAGCTGAGATCCCACTACTACACTCCAGTCTGGGTGACAGATGAGACTCTGTCCTCACTGCGGTCCCCCCTCCCTTTCCACCCAAAAAAGATTCTTCTTCATGCAGAACATATGGCAGTCAACAAAGGGAGACCGGGGTCCAGGTGTCCAAGTCACTTATTTTCAGTAAATTAACAATGAAAGAACACCATGGAATCCCTGCCCAAACACCTCTGCTTATGATATTGTAGAATTCGGTGTAGAGTTGGATCCCATTTAAGGAGTAGGATGTAGCAGGAAAGTACTAAAAACAAACACACAAACAAAAAACTTCTCTTTGCTTTGTAACATGGTTCCTAAGATAATGTCAGTGTAACGCTGGAAGTAACATTTAATATGTGAAGGTTTTAGGCTGTGGTTTCCCCTCCTGTTCTTTTTTTCTGCCAGCCCTTTGTCATTTTTACAGGTCAATGAATCATGTAGAAAGGTAAGAGACAGGAGATGAAACTACAACCAATCCATTTTGCCCCCTTTTTATTTTCAGGTTTTGGTAAAAGATGCAATGAGGTAGGAGGTTGACATTTTTTATAAATGAAGTTTAATAACTTTCTGTAAGCTTTGATTTGTCTCTTTCATATTTGTTATCTTGCATAAGCCAGAATTGGCCTGTAAAATCTACATTTGAATATTGAAGTCTAAATCTGTTCAACTAGCTTACACTAGATGGAGATATTTTCATGTTCAGATACACTGGAATGTATGATCTAGCCATGTGTAATAGACTCAAGTGCTTGAAGGCATTTATTTTTAATAGCATCTTTAGTTGTTGACTGGTTCAAGTTTTTCTGCCAATGATTTCTTCAAATTTATCAAATATCTTTCCATCATGAAGTAAAATGCCCTTGCAGTCACCCTTCCTGAATTTTTAACGACTCTGCTCTTTTAAACAGTTTAAGCAAATAGTATATCATCTTCCGTTTACTGTGTAACTTAACTGCAGGCTTAGGCTTTTGAGTCAGCGGCCAACTTTATTGCCACCTTCAAAAGTTTATTATAATGTTGTAAATTTTTACTTCTCAAGGTTAGCATACTTATGAGTTGCTTCACAATTAGGATTCAGGAAAGAAAGAACTTCAGTAGGAACTGATTGGAATTTAATGATGCAGCATTCAATGGGTACTAATTTCGAAGAATGATATTACAGCAGACACACAGCAGTTATCTTGATGATTTTCTAGGAATAATTGTATGAATAATATGGCTGACAACAAGCCCTTACTGCCACTCAGCAGAGGCTGGACTAATGAACACCCTACCCTTCTTTCCTTTCCTCTAACATTTCATGAGCATTTTGTAGGTAACGAGAAAAACTGACTTGCATTTGTATTACAAAGAGAAGAAACTGCCAAAGGGGATGACAGTGGAAGTTTTGTTCTGTCTAATGAAGTGAAAAATGAAAATGCCTAGAGTTTTGTGCAACATAATAGTAGCAGTAAAAACCAAGTGAAAAGTCTTTCCAAAACTGTGTTAAGAGGGCATCTGCTGGGAAAGGATTTGAGGAGAAGGTACTAAATTGCTTGGTATTTTCTGTAGGAACCCCAGAGCGAAATACAGTTTGCAAAAGATGTCCAGATGGATTCTTCTCAAATGAGACGTCATCTAAAGCACCCTGTAGAAAACACACAAACTGCAGTGTCTTTGGTCTCCTGCTAACTCAGAAAGGAAATGCAACACACGACAATATATGTTCTGGAAACAGTGAATCAACTCAAAAGTGTGGAATAGGTAATTACATTCCAAAATATGTCTTAGTACGATTTTGTAGTATCATCTCTCTCTGAATTGAACACAAGGCCTCCGGCCACATTCTTGGTCAAACTCACATTTTCCCTTTCTTGAACCTTCACCAGGTAAGGCTGTTCTTGATGGATCACTGCTAAAGCTACAACTCGGAATCTCTCAAAAAGTCATCTTCTCACAGATAACACCTCAAAGCTTGACTTTCTCTCCTTTCACACTGAAATCAAATCTTACCCATACCCATGAGTGATGGGCAGTGTCAAGTTTGCCACTGAGATGGAATTAGGAGAGTCGAGTCCAAATTATAGAATTCAAGTTATATGTTATTACTTTCAAGATTGTCTGTATGATTAGCTAAAGTATAAATTGGCAACTAAGAAGCAAACTGATATAAAAATGATGACAAATTAGGCCAGGCATGGTGGCTCATGCCTGTAATCCCAACACTTTTGGGGGCCGAGGTGGGCAGATCACTTGAGGTCAGGAGTTCAAGACCAGCCTGACCAACATGGTAAAACCCCATCTCTACAAAAAATACACAAATTAGCTTGGCATGATGGTAGGCACCTGTAGTACCAGCTACTCGGGGCTGAGGCAGTAGAATCGCTTGAACCCAGGAAGTGGAGGTTGCAGTGAGCTGAGATTGTACCATTGCACTCCAGTCTGGGCAACAGAGTGAGATTTCATCTCAAAAAAAAAAAAAAAAAAAAAAAAGATAAATTAGAAATGTGTACTTGGCTTTGTTACCTACGGTATTAGTGTATCTATTGCATGGAAGTTCCAAGATACTCTGGTTGTGTTAAGCTCTTCACTGGGTACAGGTCACTAGTATTAAGCTCAGGTTATTTGAATGCATTCCACGGTCGTGATGACAATTCATCAGGCTAGTGTGTGTGTTCACCTTGTCACTCCCACTGCTAGACTAATCTCAGACCTTCACTCAAAGACACATCACACTGAAGATTATTTGCTTTTTTGTGTTTAATTAAGCAATGGTATAAACCAGCTTGACTCTGCCCAAACAGATTTTTGTACTACAAAGAAGTTTATGAAGCATAGGAACGTGAATTGATATATATATATGAGATTCTAACCTAGTTCCAACATTTTTTCATTGTGTAATTGAAATCATACACAAGCCATTTAGCCTGTTTTCTTATCTAAAAAAAAAAAAAAATGAAGGAAGTGGTATTAAAAGGAGTGATTAAATTTTAACATTCTCTTTAATTTAATTCATTTTTAATTTTACTTTTTTCATGTATTGCACACTTACTATGTGGTACTGTGCTATAGAGGCTTTAATATTTACAAAAACACTGTGGAAGTTGCTTCAGATGAGTATAGGTAGGGGAACGGCAGAACTAGTATTCAAAGCCAGGTCTGATGAATCCAAAAACAAACCCTCATTACTCCCGTTTTCCGGGATATACTTACTCTACCCAGATGCTCTGGCCTTTGTAATGCCTATGTAAATAACATAGTTTTATATTTGGTTATTTTCCTATGTAATGTCTACTTATATATCTGTATCTATCTCTTGCCTTATTTCCAAAGGTAAACTATATGTCTAGATGTGGGCATAAAATAACATAGTATTATTCCAAATTACTGTTCAAATTCCTTTAAGTCAGTGATAATATTTGTTTTGACATTAATTGTGAAGTTCCCCGTAGGTAGTAGGTAAACCTTTAACAGAATGTTAATATTTGTATTCTTTATAAGAATTTTTGGCTGTTACTTATTTACAGCAATATGTCATTCTAATTAGACATTTACTAAACTTTCTCTTGAAAACAATGCCCAAGAAAGAACATTAGAAGGCACATAAGCTTAGCTGGTCTCTGCCACTAAGACCAGCCAACAAAAGCTTGATTTATTCAAACTTTGCATTTTAGCATATTTTATCTTGGAAAATTCAATTGTGTTGGTTTTTTGTTTTTGTTGATATTGAATAGACTTTCAGAAATCCAATTGTTGAGTAAATCTTCTTGGTTTTCTAACCTTTCTTTAGATGTTACCCTGTGTGAGGAGGCATTCTTCAGGTTTGCTGTTCCTACAAAGTTTACACCTAACTGGCTTAGTGTCTTGGTAGACAATTTGCCTGGCACCAAAGTAAATGCAGAGAGTGTAGAGAGGATAAAACGGCGACACAGCTCACAGGAACAGACTTTCCAGCTGCTGAAGTTATGGAAACATCAAAACAAAGACCAAGATATAGTCAAGAAGATCATCCAAGGTAAGATAATCGAAAATATAAAGATCAATCTGAAAAAGTTTCCACCAACTGATAATGTAGATGTGATTCCAAAAATAGTTATACAAGATTTTGTTCTCACCCCTGCTCCTCAGTTTCCTTGTAAAGTATGTTGAACACTCTAAGAGAAGAGAAATGCATTTGAAGGCAGGACCATATCTCAGGGAATCTGCTTTCAGATCCCTTAACTCTTCTGTAAGCAGTCCTTCTAGACTACCAAGGAGAAGCTCTATAACAACTTTGAATCTTACATTGCATCTCTACCAAGAAGCTCTGTCGTATTTACTTGGTAATTTTCTCCAGGTAGGCTCTAGGTAGCTTACAAATATCCTCTTATTAATCCTCATGATATGGCCTGTATTAAAATTATTTTAATAGCATATGTTATGAGAATTAATGAGATAAAGTCTGAAAAATGAGACTCTTGTAGGAAAAAGCTAAAGCAAAACATTCTCACATTTTATAGGTTTATATAAAGATTCTCCATTAGAAATGGTGAGAGAGAGAAATAAAGAGAGATAGGGAGAGAAGTGGGAAAGAATCTGAAGAAAAGCAGTTTCATCCAGTGTGGACTGTAAGTTTTAGGACACATGATGGATAGAGTTCTAACTTCAGTAAGCATTGGGAGGACATGCTAGATTTAAAAGGAGGGAGGGTTTCCATAATGCAGACAGGGTCAATGAGAAATTCATTCTGGTCCTCACCAGTAGTTAAGTGACTGTATAGTCTTGCACTACCCTAAAAAACTTTAAGTGTCTGAATCCGAGGTAACAAATTTTATGAGACCAACATCTTTGAGAGCTGAATGCTTTTGTTCATGCAAAGAGTAAACTTTTATTCTGTTTTAGGCAAACCAAAAGTATTCTTTGAAAGTATAATTAGCCCTGAAGCCAAAAGAAAAGAGAAAATCAGAGACTGTTAGAATTGGAAGCGACCAAATTCCCTATGTTATAAATGAGGATATTTTAACGCAGAAAGATGAACTGATTTGCCTTAGGGCTCACAGATACTAAATGACTCATGTCATTAATAGAAATGTTATTTCCTCCCTCTTAGGTTTGTACCCTAGCTTATTACTGAAATATTCTCTAGGCTGTGTGTCTCCTTTAGTTCCTTGACCTCATGTCTTTGGGTTTTCAGATATCCTCCTCATGGAGGTAGTCCTCTGGTGCTATGTGTATTCTTTAAAGACTAGTTAGAGCAATGAACTTATTAACTAGCTCCTACGAATGAAACTTTATATTACAAAGCAGCTAACTTGAATACTTTCCTTTTTTTCTGAAATGGTATGGTTTTAATTTCTCAAACTTTTTCTTAGAAAACTGAGAGTGATGTACCTTATTTTCTACTGTTAATTTTCAAACTCAGGGGCTTCTTCCAAAGTTTCATTGGATGCCAAGAATATATAGCATATTATCCTATTATAACAAAAAATATTTATCTCAGTTCTTAGAAATAAATGGTGTCACTTAACCCCCCCTCAAAAAAAGAAAAGGTTATCATTAAAATATAATTATGAAATTCTGTGAGAACCTTTTGCCTCAGGCTGGTTTTATGATGGTATTGGATGAATATAAATGATGTGAATACTTCTTTGGGCTTTTGCTTTATGCAGATATTGACCTCTGTGAAAACAGTGTGCAGCGGCACATTGGACATGCTAACCTCACCTTCGAGCAGCTTCGTAGCTTGATGGAAAGCTTACCTGGAAAGAAAGTGGGAGCAGAAGACATCGAGAAAACAACAAAGGCATGCAAACCCAGTGACCAGATCCTGAAGCTGCTCAGCTTATGGAGAATAAAAAATGGCGACCAAGACACCTTGAAGGGTCTAATGCACGCACTAAAGCACTCGAAGACGTACCACTTTCCCAAAACTGTCACTCAGAGTCTGAAGAAGACCATCCGGTTCCTTCACAGCTTCACAATGTACAAATTGTATCAGAAGTTATTTTTAGAAATGATAGGGAACCAGGTCCAATCAGTAAAAATAAGCTGCTTATAACTGGAAATGGCCATTGAGCTGTTTCCTCACAATTGGCCAGATCCCATGGATGAGTAAACTGTTTCTCAGGCATTTGAGGCGTTCGGTGATATCTTTCTCATTACCAATGACTAATTTTGCCACAGGGTACTAAAAGAAACTATGATGTGGAGAAAGAACTAACATCTCCTCCAATAAACCCCAAATGGTTTATCTAACTGTCAGATCTGGTCCGTTATCTACTGACTGTATTTTGCCTTATTACTGCTTGCAGTAATTCAACTGGAAATTTACAAAAAAAAATTAGACTCCATTGTGCCTTACTAAATATGGGAATGTCTAACTTAAATAGCTTTGAGAGTTCAGCTATGCTAGAGGCTTTTATTAGAAAGCCATATTTTTTTCTGTAAAAGTTACTAATATATCTGTAACACTATTACAGTATTGCTATTTATATTCATTCAGATATAAGATTTGTACATATCATCCTATAAAGAAATGGTATGACTTAATTTTAGAAAAAATTATATTCTGTTTATTATGACAAATGAAAGAGATAAAAATATATTTTTAATGGAAAGTTTGTAGCATTTTTCTAATAGGTACTGCCATTTTTTTCTGTGTGGAGTATTTTTATAATTTTATCTGTATAAGCTGTAATATCATTTTATAGAAAATGCATTATTTAGTCAATTGTTTAATGTTGGAAAAACGTATGAAATATAAATTATCTGAATATTAGATGCTCTGAGAAATTGAATGTACCTTATTTAAAAGATTTTTTGGTTTTATAACTATATAAATGACATTATTAAAGTTTTCAAATTATTTTTTATTGCTTTTTCTATTGCTTTTATTTGAATGGGACATTAATGGGTCTGAGCTTTCATAATATCCCTGTTATCACCAGGAACATCTGGGAAGTGTTAAACATGCAGATTCCTGGACCAATTTGTTGAAAAACTCTGGCAATGAGAACAGAAACTTGCATTTTTAACAAGTTCCAAAGTAATTCGTATTACACTAAAACTGGAGAACTTCTGAAGTCAGCCTTAGATTACAGATAGTGCAAGCCACTTATAACTGCTGCCACTAACCCTGAGACACCAAGCTATGTAAGCTATTTTGGTAGCAAATAAGAGAAACTAGCACTATTAAGTTTAAGAAAAAAAAAAAATAATTGGAAGAGTAGTATATTGACTGAGTTGAATGGTGGTCGCCCAAAAGATATTTTCACAATTCGCAGAAGCTGTGAACATTTCCTTATTTAGAAAAAGTGTCATTTTAATTAAGTTGAAGATCTTTAGATGAAGAAAGCATTTTGGGTTATTCAGGTGGGCCATAAATCCAATGACAAGTGTCTTTATGAGACACACAGAGCAGACAAACAGAAGAAAAGATGATGTGAAGACAGAGGCGGAGGTGGAAGTCATATAGCTGTAAGTCGAGGAAGCTAACAGCAGCCAGTAACGGGCTGCCCTCACTCTGCTGGAGTCTCTGTAGGGAGTGGGGCTCTGCTGACATCTGGATTTTGCAATTCTGGCCACCAGAACTGTCAGAGAATAACTTTCTATCGTTTGAAACCATGCGGTCTGTGGTAATTTGCTGCAGCAGCCACAGGACACTAACAAAGATGGCATCCAAGCTTTAAAAAGAGCAGAATCAATTTTTGTGTGTGGCAGGAGGCCGGGGCGTGTTGGCTCAAAATTTTTTACTTTCAGAGCTGGCAACAGTTGCTTAGCAATGCTAGCTAAGCTGATACAATCTGAAGGCCATCCCACCTTTATCTTTAGGCGTTTGGCCAGCAGAATCTCTTGCAAACAAGATCACAGACCATTTGGTATCTGTCTCAAGGAGTGTGTGGGAAGAGGTCCTCTCCCCCATATACTTTTCCAAACAAGATTGTTTTATAGCCAAATGCAACTCAAACCCGTAACATAGCAATTAGTCATCTTCAATATCACCAGTTCCCCCTATCCCCAGAAGAAGAAGTTGAAGTAAGAGGGGAGAGACTGTTGTAAGAAAAATCTAGCTATGCCTCAATGAGGCAATGATGGTAAGGAAGCTGGCACCAGAGGATGGAGACAAGTAGGCGCAAAACAGGCCTCTCTAGAACTCTGGGTCCTTTGGGGCAGAAGGTCCAACTCTTCCTCCTAGTCAAACATCTTTGTATCTTTTAGTTCCAAATTCCCAGGAAGGAGACTCTAACAATCTTAGGTTGATTGATGTAAAGGCATGGCCATTGAGTGTCTGTCCTTGTTTATCAGTTGTACTTCCCGAGAAGAAGATATCATTGTGAATGGGGCCCAGAAATTACTTCCTATCCGTTCCTAGTGTATTATTGCCTTCCTCACTTTACTATGACTTAAAATTTAGAGTTGACACAGACCATCCCTGTGAAAGCAGATTTGTGAAATTAGATCAGTTATGGCCACCTTGATAGAAGAGTATGTCTAGGTAAATATCACGCAGACTCATAAACCTGGAAAAATGAAAAGTGAAAGTGAAGTCAAGAGGCTCTAACCTGGGTAACAGCCTCCCAATGTTGCAATACTGGACATGACAAAAGTGGTGGAAATTACATGCTGATAGTAGAAGCAGAAGGCCAAGAGTTAACTATTAGGCCTCATTTTCCCTTCAGCAGCTCCAGTTCTTCCCTCAAAGTTCTTTGCAGAAAATGAAATGGCCTACGCAACTCCACAAAGTTTAAGAAAAGTTTGAAAATTCATGGCATCAAGGCTAAATTATTCAAATGCTTCTTTGATCGGCCTCCCTGGCTGCTCCTTTGGGTTCAGTTTACCTTGAACTTCTCTTTCAAGGGAAATAAAATTTGTAAATATCATACCAGTGCTTTTTTTGTTTTGTTTTGTTTTTGTTTTTGAGATGGAGCCTTGCTCTGTCACCAGGCTGGAGTGCAGTGGCACGATCTTGGCTCACTTCAACCTCCGCCTCCTGGGTTCAAGCGATTCCCCTGCCTCAGCCTCCTGAGTAGCTGGGACTACAGGCACGTGCCACCACTCCTGGCTAATTTTTTGTATTTTAGTAGAGACGAGATTTCACCACGTTGGCCAGGATGGTCTCGATCTCCCGACCTCGTGATTTGTCCGCTTCGGCCTCCTAAAATGCTGGGATTACAGGCGTGAGTCACCGTGCCTGGCCTATATATATATATTTTTAAATTTAATTCTGAATTCATTTTGGATTTACAGAATCACTGAAAAGATAGTAAGTAGTTTTCTAGTATACCCTTCACCCGGCCTCCTCTAAAATTATCATTTTTCATAACCATTATTCACTTATTAAAAAAAATTCTTAGTCTGATACTATTAACTAAACTGCCAACTTTACTGAGATTTTCCCAGTGTTTCCAGTGGTATTCATCTTCTGTTTCAAGACCAAATAAAGAGCCCATGTTGCATTTCGTTATCATCTCTTCTTAGTCTCCTGTGATCTGTGACAGTTTTTCAGTCTATGTTGTCTTTCCTCAACTTGGCACTTTTTGAAGAGAAGCGGTCAGTTCTTTTGTAAAATATCCTTCAATTTGTGTATTTGTGATGTTTTCTCAGGAATAGACTGAGATTATGAGTTTGGGAAAGAATATTGTGAAATCCATAACTCTTCTCATTGCATCTGATCGGGAGCCAACCATATCAGCATGACTAATTACTGTTGATGTTAATTTAAATGTGATGACTTGGTTAAAATGGCTTTGCCAGGTTTTTCCACCGTAAAGTTACTATTTTTCCCTTTGTATACTCTATTCATTAGAATTATTTGTTAGATCATTAGATCTAGCCCACACTCAAGGAAAGGAGAATTAAACTCTTCATATTGGAGAAGGAGATACCAAGGAATTTGCGTTAATGTATTAAAACTACCACAGATTTAGTCACTTTAGGGAAGAGAGTCTTGGAGGCTCTGAAAATACCATTTCTCAAAGATTCTTCCACTAATTTTAGCATTCATCAATCAATCTTGCCTGCAGCAACTGTTATTGTGAATTTCTAACGGCGATTTTCTTATTTCCCTCATGCCCCCTACATTTAAGTGCTTTCATTCTCTTCTGCCTATTTGTGTCAATCATTTATTTATATGCTTATGGACTCAAGAAAATTAATGTTATTCTTTGGATTATATTCCAATAATATCACTATTTATGTTGCTCAAATTGTTTCAGCTTTGGCCATTGACTCTTGTGCCCTTTCAATATGCCCTCCCCATCCTTATTTTCTTGGGCATTTCGTGTTTTCTGACACTAGTAGATTCTCCATGCTCATCTTGCATTTCTTCTTCCCTAACTCTAGAACCAGGCATTTTTCTTTTTATTCTAAAATGGTATTTTAAAAACCACAATCCAGGTGCTAGGTGTGCTCTTTGCTACTGAGGTATCACTGCTTCTAGGCCATCTCAGTAGACAGAGCTAGTAAATAATATGTATGTTAACCCATGTATGTTTACACATACTTATTTCTATATCTATATACATATATATTCTATGTAATACACACAGCTATATAAGTCACTGGGTTCATTCCAGCCTTCACTCTCCTTCTCCCTGATTTTTTGTGTCATCCTTCTGAGAGTGAGTAACATGGCTCACATTATATGTAATTTATTTATTTGTTAACCACAAAGGCATGTAAAGTATTTTCAGATTTTCTAACAGGTATCTCTGTGAGAAACAAATTTATCAACTAGAATACAGTATTATTTTACAGTTCTTTTCATCTTCAGCATTACAGTATGCATTCAAAACATTTTTCAAAGTCACTTGGGCCAGCTCTTTTGTCCTCACCCCTTCTGTGAAGTTATGTCATATATTGAAACAGTTATATTTAATTCTTACAGTCTACATTCTATCCTGGAGAATCCCCCTATAACCTGAATGATTTTTTAAATTTGCATACAATTAAATACTTTTTGTGGCAAACCAAAGGTTTTGACAACAGCATAAAATCATGTATTCTCCAACATATTGCCATACATCACAGTTCCATTACCCTAACAAGGTCTCTGGGTAGCTCCTTTGTAGTTAGTCTGTGCCCCCTCTATCAACTTCTAGCAATCACTGAACTGTTTCCCATTCTTATAATTTTGCCTTTTCTAAAATGTTACATAAAGTGAATCATACAATATGTTGCCATTTTTTGTGACTATTTTCACATAGCAAAATGCATTAGAGATTCCATTCATATTGCTATGTGAATTAATAGTTTGCTCTTTTGTCTTTCTGAGTAACATTCTATTAGATGACCATTGTTTTGGTTTTCCATTCACCTGTTGAAGTAGATCGTAGTTATTTGCTATTTGAGATGATTATGAATAAAGTTACTATCAATTTTGCACACTAATTTTTATGTGAACATAAATTTTCAACCCACTTGGGTAAATACCAAGGAATGAGATTGGTGGGTTATATGATAAGTTTATGTTTAATTATAAGAAACTGCCAAACTCTTTTCCAATTTGGCTATACTGTTTTGCTTTTCCTCCAACAATAAACGAGAATTCTTATTGTTTTACATTCTTGCCGCAACCTCATTTTGTCAGGTTTTATTATTTATTTTTTAGCCATTCTTACATTGTTTCGTGGGATCTTATTGTACTCCTAATTTGCATTTGTCTAATGACTAATTGAATTAGTTTACTGGGGCTGCCATAATAAAATACCACAGACTGGGTGCTGAAACAACAGAAATTTACTTCCCACATTTCTGGAGGCCAGAAGTTCAAGGTCATTGTTCCTTCAGGCTTGGTTTCCGGCGGAGCCTCTTTTCCTGGTTTCTAGATGACTGCCTTCGCATTGTGTCTGCACATGGCCTTTCCTCTGTGCACATGCAGAGGGAGATCTTTCATGTCTCTTTCTCGTAAGAACACCAGTACTATGTGATTAGGATCCCACCCTTATGACTTCGCTTAAAATTAATTATCTCCATATAACCTCCATCTCCAAATACATGATGAGGGTTAGGGTTTTAACATATAAATTTTGAGGACAGTTTATTATATAATACTAATAATGTTGAGCATCTTTTCATGTTTATTTGCCATCTATATATCTTCTTTGGTGAAATGTCAGTCAAGATCTTTTGCCCATTTTTAAAGTTATATTGTTTATTTTCTTCTAATTGTTGAGTTTTAAGAGTACTTTGCATATTCTGGGTACAAGACTTTCAAGTGTACAATTTACAAACATAGTTGCTTAATCTGGGGCTTACCTTTTAATACTCTTACTGTGTGTTCTACAGAGCAAAAGTTTTAAATGTTGGTACAGTTGATCTTTCTCTTTTAATGAATTGTGCTTTTGGTGTCATATCTACATACTCATCAACAGACCCACAGATTTCCTTCTGTTTTTTTCATAGCTTCACATTTCAAATATAGGTATAGGGTCCATTTTGAGTTAATTTTTGTACAATATATGTTGACATTCTTCTCTTTTCTTTTTGCATATGGATGGCCCATTGTTTCAGTGTGATTTGTTGAAAAGGTTAGCATTTCTTCATTGAATTGCCTTTGCATTTTTGTCAAAAATTGGTTGAAATGTTTGTGCGGGGATATTTCTGGGTTCTGTAATCTGTTCCATTAACTTAGTAAGTCTATATTTTTCACCAGTGCCACACTATCTTAATTACACTTGCTTTATAGTAAGTCTTGAAGTTATTTAGTGGTTGCTTGGTTACTTGGGAATGTGTTGGTTTTTCTTGCCTTTTAGCATGCCTCATAATTTTGTTGTTGTTGTTAAAAGTTTGGCAGGTTAGGAAAGTCTGGGAGATGTTTTTTATACCTGGAAATGGGCATGCCTTTCTTTCCTCCTTCTAGAACCTTAATGGAGGGCTTTGCGTTAATCCAAGTGAAAATTGGACAGGTTTTATGATTTTGTTGTTGTTGCTATGGTTATACTCAGTGAACTACAGATTTCAAATTCCTATAGATAGCTTATTTCTATGGTGGTGGATATATACCAGAGCAATGTTTGCTTGATTCTGAGTCTTAGGTCTACCTTTAAACTGTGCATCAAAGAGGTTCTCTTTGTACGTTCTTGTTCTCCTATCCCTCTCTCAATGGCATTACGCTGTTACTTGTTATTCGAAGCTTCTTAGCTTCACAGTAAAGGGTGTCAGGTACAGTCTCTGTTGTTCTCATTAAGGTTAAGTATGTCTGTTTCCCTGGGATGCATGGCCTTTTCAGCTCTCCTGCCTTTCTCTTGGCTATATTTGTTGGCTCCGCACTTAATCTGGCCGTTCTTCCTAGGAATACACTTCTATTTCCTCCATCCTGTTCCCTTTCCTCAGCTGCAATGAGTGGTCACCAATATCCTAAAGTCAGTAGTTTTGCTTTCCCTCCATAAACACTTTTGAGTGATATTTGTTGCTCTCATGCAGGACGACTGCTCTCCAAGATTGCATGACTCTTTCTGATCTTTATTTTGAGTGCTTAATGGGTTAATGGAGAAAGATCCTGCAAAAGGCTACAGATTCCCACATTTTTTCTAACACCCAGGGATATCTACGCTGTTCCATCAACCCACACTAGGCCTATATTGATTTTTCAGCTAGTCTACTGAATTCTTCCTACTGGTGTCCAGTGTATCAATCTCAGATAGGTACTCATTTGTACCTCCTCTCTCCCCAGAGTCACTGTCCCTTAGATTTGGGGCCTGTTATTTGTTCTGTGACCTCAGTTCTCCAATGAGTTTTTGAAAGCCATGATTTTGAACTTGAATTTGATCTTTTCTGTCATTAGTTTTGGAACATCACTAATATTTGCTGTCTACACTTTCCAGTTTTATACATACCAGGGTGGCGGCCAGAACATATCAAGTCAATTTCATTGTTTAAAGACTTGATGTAAAAGATTGATTTAGAGTTAAAATTATTTCCATGAGTCCAGATCTACTGTGTCCCCTTGTTCATCTAGAAACCTATGCAAGTTGTGAAATATTTTGTAGATTAATATTACAGTCTAAAATATCAAAACTAAGAAACAATATTGAAGTCTTTATTCTAGATGTGTTAGCAAAACATTTTATGAAGTCCACTAAAAATTTTCATGTGTTATTTTCATTATCTTATTCAATAGACTAGCTTCAGTTTTTGATTCATACATTGAAAATCTCATTTGTTAATTATTGAAAAGAAAAGGTTTTTGAGTACTCAAGACAATGTAGTTCTAAGCAAGAGATACAGTTGCAAACCACTACTACATTCAAGAGCATCGAGTTTTAGGTTGTTTTAATTTGTAATGTGTAAAATTATTCTCAAACAGAAGTTATTTGCAAATGGGCATAGAGATGATTTTGTGTGTGAGAGTGTGAGGGAGCGAGAGAGCAAGAGAGCGAGCGCTCTGATAGGAGAGAATTCTAAGACCTTCTTTACCAATGTGGAGCTCTATAGCCCTGGAAATATCTCCTTTCTAAAATACTTAGTACCTTCAGAGTTGTTTCCTGAATTAATGCCTAAACTCAATCTGAGGGACAAACTTGTACTATTCTCTTACCTTGATCAAGGGTTCCCAATGGCTACTATTTGTTCAATTAGTGTAATTCCAATTGTTGGTGTTGAATACAACTAGGCTCCAATTTTTATGACTTCCTTGCTGTTATGTTTCAAATTTCTCTTTCCCAAACTAGGAAATTATAAAACAGGGATTTAACCTTAATAATAGCCAGCAGCGGCCGGGCGCGGTGGCTCAAGCCTGTAATCCCAGCACTTTGGGAGGCCGAGGTGGGTGGATCACGAGGTCAGGAGATCGAGACCATCCTGGCTAACACGGTGAAACCCCGTCTCTACTAAAAAAATACAAAAATTAGCCGGGAGCGGTGGCGGGCGCCTGTAGTCCCAGCTACTCGGGAGGCTGAGGCAGGAGAATGGCGTGAACCCGGGAGGTGGAGCTTGCAGTGAGCTGAGATCCGGCTACTGCACTCCAGCCTGGGGGACAGAGCGAGACTCCGTCTCAAAAAAAAAAAAATAGCCAGCAGCAATTTTCTCTCTACCTGAGTTTAAATATATCTGTTCTGAAGATGGTTATAATCTAGCTGGGGAAACAGGATATACACATGAAAGAATGTTTACTAATACCAGATGGTATGTGCTTAGTGCCAATTGAGTTGTATAAACAGGGCACAGTCATCAAATGTCATCTCTGAACCTTAGGACAGACCAAGAAGCAGTAACTTCAGCTAGGTTTTGTAGGAAAAATATATGTAACATGTTGGGGAAACACTGGTTAGATCCATGTGGTTTGTGTAAAAATTCAGTAAGGGCTGGGTGCAGTGGCTCACGCCTGTAATCCCAGCACTTTGGGAAGCCGAGGCGGGTGGATCACGAGGTCAGGAGTTGGAAACCAGCCTGGCCAACATGGTAAAACCCCGTCTCTACTAAAAATACAAAAATTGCAGGGCGTGGTGGTAGGTGCCTGTAATCCCAGCTACTTGGGAGTCTGAGGCAGGATAATCACTTGAACCCAGGAGGCGGAAGTTGCAGTGAGCCGAGATCACACCATTGTACTCCCGCCTGGGCGACAAGAGCAAAACTCTGTCTCAGAAAGAAAAAGAAAAATTCAATGACTAGTATAAAATAAGCTTGTAGAAGCTGATTGATAATACACTGCGGGTTGTAGTAGATAAAAGTAATTGCTTTATCTATCCAGAAACCTTCATTTCTGTTTGCTAAATACCTTTGTCTTTTAATAAACTGTTCTCTCACATCCTCTCAACTTATCCATATATTTCCAATGGGGACTGATAATTCTCAACCTTACCCCAACTCTAACCCAAGATATTCAATCAGAGACCTTTCTTAGGATCTGTACATTTGGAATTACTTAAAAATGATTTTTTTTTTCTGTTTAATGAAAAGATGTAAAGATGTTCAACCTAAAGATGCCAGAGCCAAAGAGAGAGAAATCTAAAACTAGGGAGAAGAGATAGGCAAAGAATCCTAATGTTCAGGCCCTTGGTTCTAGCCATATCTTTTCTTCCACATTTTTAGTTTTGTGAATCATTTTGAATTTGCCTTTTTACCCAAGACAGTTTCTGTCCCTCTCTTGTAAACAAGAGTCCTGACTAATATATGGAGTACATAAGAAGGCCTTGAATGTCAGACACAGATCTTTGGGTTTGAGGAGCTAACTGTCATGATTTGTGAGGTGCTATCCACCTGAGAATCTTTAATTCTATAATATTTATCTATAAACACAATGGGAACTATTGAAGTTGATATTAGTTGTAAAGCAGCTTTTCTGAAAGATTCTTTTGGCACAGGGATGTCGAATGGATCAGAGCAGAAATAAGCTGGAGACAATTAAAACACGTGGTTGACTATTAGAGCTGTCATGAGTAAACAGACAACTCAGACTGGAGGTGGAAGCACAGAGTGGAAAGGAAGGGTCAGATTAAACAGCCATTAATCTTTCCAGAAGAGTCATAAGAGGAGCAATTTCATCACTGGGCATTTGGTTGTGACTAATGGATTGAGACTTCTGTCTTTTTCCAAGTATTTAATAGAAAATAAATCTTCCATTTCCTTGTGTTTTCTTGAGTCTTTTCCCAGGGAAATATACCTCATCTTTTGAAATACAAAGGCTTAAGTCATATTTCCACAAAAATCCTTCTAACTAAAACAAAGATGTCTTCCAAATTGACATTTCTATAGCAATTTTGGTTTTTTATGACTCACTGACTTCAGACATTTCGAGGTAAACAGGGCAAATCATGCATAAAACCTGTATCATTTTCATGGAATCATAGGTTTCTAAGAGATAATGAGGTCATCTGTTCATTCCTCCTACTTTGCTCCAGCTATACCCAAAACCATGTTGGAGGGTGGTAACTTTGGATTTAACAACTTTAAATATCTTATTACTGTATTGATTCCATACACACACACACACAAGCACACAGATGTGCACAGAGATAGAGACAGACAGAGAGAGAGAAACAGAGCGTGTGTGCTGGTGGAACCCATAGCTCTTACTCTGGAATTGGGACTGGGAGAAAATGGCTTCCTAACTAGTAAAAACTTCCACTCTCTTGAAATTTTACAGCATGGCACAGGAGATGTTAGCCCAGTTCTAGCTAAAACTAGCCCAGTGTTTTTCAAACTTAACTGATCATATGAATCATTTGGGAAGTTTGTTCAAGAGGTTACTAATTTGTTTTCCAAGCTGATTTTGATTCTGTGGGTCAGAAATGGGTTGCTGGGATTCTCACTGGGCAATTTCAGGAACTATCATTTTGCATTATCTTTAAGGATCCAGATAAATCTGCAAGAAATTGAATTACACATCTAGCAGTAGAACTTAGAACCCATCAGTCCAACTAAGATTCATTTGACTCTGCACTTCTCTTAATAAAGGTGGTGAAAAACTAGTCTTTCCTATTTGGGTGTATGCATCTATTGTTGCACTTTATAATCTGACATTGTACTTATCAGTTTACCTGATACCATGTTATTTCCATTACCATACTTTTGGTATTTAACCAAAAGTTAAATATACCAACAGTATATTGTATATAACTTTGATTAAATGCCAAGGTTACCATTGGTATATAACCATTACCATACTTTTTGTATGGTAATGAAAATAATCATCACATCATTTATTCAATGCTTTCCTTGTAGCCCCATATTCTGGGCCCAGCTAGATTCCTAGAAAGCAATGTTTTATAAAGTCAAAAAACAAGAGATTACTGATTCATCTTGTACTGATTTGCTATTGCTCCCTCATTGACTTCGGTACTCATAGTAAATGTCATTTTTTGAGAACTTGCAAGGTGCACAGCCCTACACTTAAGACAATTATAGACATCATCTCATTAAATCTCAATGACCCAATTAGCTGACTCTCCCTGACCTCCACTGCTCATTTATTACATCATTATCACTTCATTAAATCCTAACAGCTTCAGCAGCTGACTTCCCCTGACATCCACCACCCATTTATTGGGACTTGTACACCTGTTTACTGCTTAGACTGGGCACAACATTTGCCTAATCTCTTAGTCTCAACCATCTCAAGTTTTATACATACTACCAATTATCTATTTTGATTATACCTTTGGATTTAAGCTTCAGAAGTCAAGTATAACCCCTGAAATGTGAAGACATCAAGAGTCAAAAGAGAAAAAGTAAAAATTCTGAAAAACAGAAATCTACTGGCCAGGATTCCAGGAGTAATGGTTTTAAATGTAATATAAATCTGCTATTTGTGGGGTCTGGGTCAGATTTTTCTCTCTAGCCAAAAGAATATATCACTCAAAAGGATATGCCTTGGATGGTGACAAGACGTTCTCTGCCATTAAGCACTTGTGGCAAGGGAAGTCTCCAGGATTTGCTCATTAAGAGGAGATGGCAAAAGAAGCAAACCTTGCTGAAACCTCCAGAATAAATTTCAGTTAAACCCAAACCCTGAATTTGAAACTAGCTGTTAAACAGCAACAACAACAACAAAAAACCTTAAAGCCAGCAGACTGGCACTTTAGTGTATCTAGTACTATATTATTTACAAACAATTTGAAAATAAGCTCTGTTGACTAAGCTATATTTAAAGAATAAAAAATGTCATAATAAATTGTCTGGAAAAAATAAAATCAGATAGAGTCTGAGAATAAAAAGAAAACAGGAGCAGATTCCACCTAGAAATAAGTTACAGTCTTTCAAAAATGGCTTCAGAGTAAGACATTTGATTTCAAATCCTGTCTCTTCTCTTAAATAGTATGGCTTGGGCAGGTCACTTGATTACTTTGGGACTCAGTCTCCCTGTATGCCTAATAGGTGGAATAAAACCTCAAAAGCCTATTTGGACATTCCCTACAAGTTTCTATCACAGTATGTCATAGTTAAAGCATGTATTAACATTTCTTCACAAGAGATAAATTCGCAAAAGAGATGGTGCCCAACCATTTCATGTAATCATTTTGAGGGTGATGATTCAGGAGCATTCCTCAAGATAACTATGCCAGTTATTTGGTTCACAGCTGTAACCACCTCACCACAAAGTGGAAGAAAGGCAAGTAAGGAGAGGAAAGCTGAGGATACAAGGACAAATCCAAGGGCCTGGCTGTCATTCTGGGCTTCAGACTTGTTTGGTCTCTTTGGAAAAATCACTTACGTATATAGTATGACTCTTGCAATGGTGCCGTTGAGATCATTCACAAAACACCTGTAGCTCAGCTAGTCAGTGACAAATGTGGTGCCAAGCTGATGCAGGCATTGCAGAGATCTTTTCTCTTCACATACATGGCAGAGATTACAAATTCTTCAATTACTGTAAAATTCTTCTTAGAACAAAACTCTCTAACAGCCACCGACTTTTGAGAGGATGAGTTAGCATATCCCCCAAAGTCAGAGAGTTCGCTGAAAGCTCCGTGAAGCCACATCAATCACTTTGACTCCCTTCTGATAAATCTGGATAAAAGAATCTCTCTCAGAAAGAACCATTGCAATTGGAAATAAAGGACAGCAGAAAATAACATTCTTTGTGCATCTCTTACGTACCAAGAGCTTACCTTTTTATGTTCATCCTCTTAACAGCTTTACAAATTAGGCATCAATATTCTCATTTTAGGATAAGTGGCTACGATCCAAAAAGAATAAGTTACATGCCTGCTATTTCATAGCAAGTCACTGACAAGGACAGAATCTGAACTCATTTCTGTCTTTAAAACCCCTGATACTTTATTCCATCACACTGGGCCAAAAAGTCATTGTGGAAGTCAGAGAGAGGTCAATCAGAAATCAAGAAGTGAATATTTAAAAGTTGCATTTAATTTTCTCTGATTTTTTTTTTTTTTGCCTCAGTATTAAGTGGAAACTGGTTTCACATAATCGTCTTTTGCCTACAGACAGGAATTAACGTCATCTTAACGTCCACCTATTCTGTTTCCACCCCAAAGTGAGTGAACTAAAATTTAATTGACAGTAACTAGTCAGAGTATGTGCAGATCTCCCAGGTAAGGGCAAAATGCTTCACAGGACTGCCCGCACTTCAGATGCCAGCCACAGGTTTCAGAAGGTCCCCTGGCCACCACGGTTTTGACTGGCCACAAATTGGGGGTTCCCACAATTCCATCAGGTTTGATAATTCATGAGAATGACTTACAGACCTCAGAACAGCATTATACTTGTGATTACAATTCTATTATAAAGGATATCCATAGCGGTAAGATCCGGGAGGCTCCCAGATGTAAAGCTTCCATACCCTATTCCTATAGAATCAGCATATTACCTCCACAGCACAGCAATAATGTGTGCACCAACCAGGAAGCTACACCTTTTAGTTATTATTGGAGTTTCATTACATGAGCATGATTAAGTCATTGACCACATGATTGAATTCAATTTCCAGTCCTCTCTTTCCCCAGAAGTCAGGCCAACTCAGAGTTCCAATACTCTAATCAACATCATTGGTCTTTCTGCTGACCAGTCCCTGTTCAAAATCATCTACGGGTCTATCATAAGTTATCTTATTAGCATAACAAAGACACTCTTCATCACCTGGGATGGTCCAAGGATTTAAAGTCTCCCTTCCAGAAACCAGGGACAGAGGCCAGGCAAACCTTTTATTATGTAAAAGATTTTTATTATTACCTTACACCACCTGACCCCCCCCCCAAACTTCTTACCTTCTCCAACACTCCCAGTTCTGTCAGGGACACCACCAAACATCTTTTCATCTTGCCAGACTTGAAAACCTGGAATTGTCTTTGACTATGCCGTGCTTTTGCCCTTCTCAAGCAAGTTATCTTCCCTTCAACTGATTTTCTTCTCAAGTTTTCCTGAATTCATCTCCCCTTCACTCCCACATCCACTGCCACTCAGAGTTCAAACCCTCAGGAGCCTAAGTTATTGTCGAACTTCCTGACTGTTCTGCCTGCCTCTAGGTTCACCAACTACAATCCTTCTTGCATGTAACTGTCAGGTCAATTTTCTTTAAACATCCTAGTTATCACCACTTATTTTTTCCTCTAAGAAACTTGTACAAGAACCCTTTGTCTCTGCACCATGAGGTCCTCTGTAAGATCACAGTTCCTTGCCATGTGCTTCAGGGAGATAAGAAAAATCACTAGCGTTCCAAATGGTCTTAGCAAGGAGGAAAGGCACAGTGTGGTAACTGGAATGAACACTAATTCTGGAGTCCAGAGCCTTGAGTTTGAATCATGGTTCAGCTACAAGTTACAAATGTCTACATCGTAGAGGGATTTCATAGAGCAGATATGTAGGTGCCTAGTACATGTATGATCCACAACATACCTTGTTATTAGTAAACTCCAGTACATTTGCCTCCTCTGTTCTTATAACCACATTTTTCTGCTTAGCTATCAAGGGCTTCATGTAATTCTCCAAAATATATGCTGTGCTTCAACATAAAAATCTAATCTGTAGCTAAACACATATTTTTCATTCCCACCATATATTTTCTCTAAATTCTCCCTTTTTATTAAGCCACTGTACTAATTTCCTGCTGAAACAAATTTCCACGAACAGTGGCTTTAACAATACTTTTTTCTCAAAATCATTACTACCTTTATTATTTTTATTTCAACCAGTTATTCTTGATTAACACTAACAGTCTCATACAAATTCTTAAAAATACAACTTATTTTCTCTGCCAAATAACATCATGAAACACTACAATTTTTTTTTCCCATGTAATTCTGGAGGTCAGAAGCCCAAAATGGGTCTCACTGGATTAGAATCATGTTGGCCAAAACATGTCCATTCTGCTTACTCTCTCTGAGTGATAATCTGCTTCCTGACCTTCTTCATTTTCTAGAGGCCACCTGCATTCCTAGAGTCCATTTCCATTTTCAAAGTCAGCAATATTGGGCCAAGTCCTTCTGAGGCCACTGACTCTCTGATTCTCTCATTTCTCTCTCCCTCTTCCATTAAGGGCCCATGAGATTACATTGGGTCCACCTGGATAACCCAAGCTACTTTCCCATTTTAGGTCGGCTGATTCACAGCCTTCATTCCATCTGCAGTCTTACTTCCTATTTGTCATGGAAGGTAACATACTCAAAGGTCACAAGGATTAGGATGTGGACATCTTGGGTCAGGGAGAACATTATTCTGCCTGCCACAGGACAAGTTCTGGCAATACTTCACCTGTGAAGCTTTCCCTGATGATTCTCATCTGTATTGTTCTCATTCCTCTAATCCAGTATTTTTCAACCTTGATTGTACCATAGAGTCACCTGGGGCACACTTTTAAAATGCTTGGGTCTAATTTTTGTTTTTTTTCTTTTTGAGACTGAGTCTTGCTCTGTCACCCAGGCTGGAGTGCAGTGGCACAATCTCGGCTCACTGCAGGCTCTGCCTCCTGGGGTCAAGCGATTATCCTGCCTCAGCCCCCCAAGTAGCTGGGATTACAGGTGCCCACCACCACGCCCAGCTAAGTTTTGTATTTTCAGTAGAGACAAGGTTTCACCATGTTGGCCAGGCTGGTCTAGAACTCCTGACCTAGTGATCCATCCACCTTGGCCTCCCAAGAGTCACATTCTTGAGAGATATGATATTAGTCCATTTTCATGCTGCTAAAAACATTCCCAAGAATGGGTAATTTATATAGAAAAAGTGGTTTAATGGACTCACGCTTTCATGTGGCTGGCGAGGCCTCACAATCATGGCGGAAGGCAAATATGTCTTACGTGGCAGCAGGCAAGAGAGAATAAGAACCAAGTGAAAGGGGTTTCCCTTGAAAAACCATCAGATCTCGTGAGACTTATTCACTACCACCAGAACAGTATGAGAGAAACTGCCCCCGTGATTCAATTACCTCCTACTGGGTCCCTCCCACAACACGTGGGAATTATGGGCGCTACAATTCAAGATGAGAGTTCGAGGAGCACACAGCAAAACCATATCAGATATGGATTAAATTGGTTGATCACATGACCTGAGCAAAGGATTTCTTTTTTTTTTTTTTCCCAAAACTCTCCCAACAATTCTACTATGCAGGCAAGATTGAGAACTACTGCTCTCATGAATTTTTGTAATTTTACCTTAATTGTCACAGTGTAAAGGAGATATAACACGATGATTAACAGGGAGATTCTGCAGTCTACCTGCTTATACTCAAATCTCCCAGCTCCACTTCTAACTAGTGGTCAGGTGCTGAGCGAGTTAAGCAATTGCTTGGTGCCTTTCTTTCTTCATTTGTAAACCCAGAAGAATAATAATGCCTCAGAGTTGTTGAGAGGATTAAATGAGACAATGTATGGTAAACGTATTCTGCATAGCACATGACTCAGAACATGCGCTCAACAAATATTAGCCGTAGAAGTGTTTTATGGCCACTTGCCTTAAATGTAGAACTCACCTGTAAGATTTGCCTGGGCATGACAAATTTTTCTTTCTGTGGTTCTCAAAAAACAAAACAAATCCATTTATTTGATGAATAGGACACAAATAAGGTGGCCAGATAACAGGATTACTGCACTTTGAGCCAAAAATCTTATTTTATTTTACTTTTAGGGTAGTTTTGTCATATTTTTGCTTCCTGGGTGTCTGCAACCAGTTTAACCTGCATATGTTTTAGAATCATTTTTGAAAGTTTTTGAAAATACCAGGTCTAGGGCCCATCCCACCCCCCAGGAATAATGATTCCATTGGGGCCCATGGCTCATAAGCTCCCTGGATAATTACATACACAGCAAGGGGTGAGAATCTAAGACCTGGACTAACTGGCTACAACTGTTCACATTCCGAGGCATTCTAAGGAAGCTGATAATTTATGTCTGGGAAGGCTACGGCAGGTCTATTGATCAAGAGAAAGTAATACAAGAAAAGAAAGGAAAAAGAAGAGATGCAAAAGGGCAAACCAGAGACAGAGGAAGCAAGGGGGGAAGGATAAAGAAGTACAGCTGAAAGGTGTCTCCTGACTCCTTGTTGGTACTCACATCATGTTCTAAATGCATTGCTCCATCCCAATTAGGTCTTTAAGGGGGGATGGAAATCCTTGAAGAGAACCTCAGTAAAGAAATGGTATTCTGTGCCTTTCCCAGAGTACTTACTCAAAATATATCTCAGCTGATCTGAAATACGGCAGCAGCAAATACTTTTCTGTGGCTGCTCAGATAGTGTTAGAGGAGGCATTAAAAAAAGATGAAGCTGAATGTTTAGGGCTATTCCTTAAACAACTCCAGAGAGGAAATTCCTTGCTCATCCTGGGTAGCACCCAGGTCACAATGCAAGAAACGTGAGTCAGAAGAGCCAATTACTCAAGAAGTTGCCCAATTTCCTTCCATCTGGTGGTGGAAAGAGGCTCTAAGTAACCTCAAAATGACTCCCAGGCATCTATTACCAGCCAGTCAACAGCATTAGGCAGGTGGCCACAGCACAAAGAACTTTTCTATCTGCTGCAAAAATATCCAGAACAAAAATTGTTATAACTTGCATTTGTATATATTTTTAATTCAAAAACTCCTTTCTCACTTATGATCTTACCTAATTTTTTTTCTTAGGGAAACAACCCTTGTAAGATACATAGGGGCCAAATATTATCCCCTTACTTGAAATGAAGTTAAGTCTCAGGCAGTGAGTGACTGAATGGTGGAAATAAAGGCTTCCGATCTTATCTCCTTTCTGGATATGCCCCTTTCCTTGAAAAAAAAAAAGTGTAATTAGTTATGGCATAGATGATTACAAAATAAACTGTAAGTATTTAAAAACAACAAATTGTCAGGGTGCTGAAAATCATCATCAGTAAGACTCCATATAAGAAAACGTCTTTGAGAAATGGGAATTTAATATTAGCAGTATTCACAAGCAAAAGGAGATTATGTATACCACTATACCCATACTGTTAGAGTGAACGAGAAATCTCATATGCTAAATGTTACTGTATTAAAAGTCAGATACTTTATTAATAATGGCAAATGATGATTCAATATCTGAACAGCAGAACAAGATTCTTGACGTGCATTTATTATCTTATCCTAACAACCTCCCTCTAAGATAGTTAATTATTGCAAGATTATTCTCAGTTTATGGACAAGGAAGCAGGCCCACCAGGCCAGTGTCCTGTAGCTGGTGGATGGCAGAGCCATGATTCAGACCCAGGTCTCTCTGACTCCAGAGCCCAGGCTTTTTCCACTGCTCTATGCCATCTCCTCACAGCCCATAATTAAGCAAAATAATATGCTCTTCACAAATGAAAAGATCTCACGCATGAAAGTGACGAGACAACTTTTAGTTGATGAGCTTCCAAATACGCTGAGGATCCTTTTTCCGGAAACCGCATTTGGCATAAGGGGACCAAAGTCCAGACAGTTCCGATGACGTAACTCAAGGTCTCCGTGGATGTTGGCCTGGAGTCCGAAATAGCTCCGAGCTCTCCCATCCTGGCGTCTCTGTTGCCTCCCCTCTTAGCCAAGCTCAGGCTGCCCACGGGACTTTGCAAGTGGGTGAGGCGACAGTGTTCACAGGGCTTGAGACAAGGTACATTGCGATCTCTTTCCCCATCCCAGTAACTATTTCTGCTGCCTTCCCTCTCTCTGAAGCTTATTCTCAGCTTTGTAGGATATCATGTTTGTTTGTTTTGCCTTCAGCTTTAAAAAGATCTCTTAACAACAGCTTAAGACTTTTATAAAATTACCCATCACCTCTTAGAACAATCCAGAGAGCTGCTGAAAAGAAATGAGGCTCTGAGAGATGGTGCTTGGGTTGGCTTTGCATTAAAATCTTTCTCATGGTGTTTCTCCACACCTTCATTTCCATCCACCTTGTTTAAAACAAAGTCTTCCCTCAAGCCTAAAAGTCAGTCAACAATATGCCCAAGGATGTATTACACCCAAGCAGCTTTACCTGGGAGTCCTAGGAATTCTTCAGTTGTGGTTTCTGAGTGTGTTCTCATCTTCCCCAACATTTCCTTAGTCCCTTGTCTTGTCTTCCTTTAGGTCTTCCCCTTTATCTACCAGGATTTAGTTTCTGTCCAAAGGAAACAGTACAAAGTAGTGAAAGTGGACACTGAAATTAAAGTTAAAGGTCTGAGTCCAAATCTATCTTCTTTTACCTGGCTTAGCTGACCCAGTGACTGTGGACAAGGTACCTGACTCTGTGAACCTCCTTTTCTCATATATAAACTGGAGATCAGAGTAATACCGGCCCTACTTATCTCACAGATCTACAGTACTTATCAGAGTAGATGAACGGGAAGCCCACAAAATGCCCAGTAAATATTAGTTTATTCACCGGCCACCCATATGACCAGATACTGTGTGCCACACTGGATACTACAATTAATAAGATAAAGCATCCCTTTTCACAGAGCACAACTTTAATGGGAGAGGCAGAACTGGAGGAAAATTATGACACGTTATGATGTTAACGCAGTAAGGTGCGGAGTGTCATGGGGCCTGGAGGAGGAAGCCTGGCTGAGATTTGGGGATATAGTGTGCCAGACAATTCCAGGAAGAATCCACAGAGGAAGTCAGGTTTTATCCGGGCCATGAGCACTGAATGGACATTTTCTGAAAAAAGAAAAAAACCAGGAGAAAAGTACACCTCACAAAGAAAGATCAGCACACATAAAGAACCTCTTGTGCGAATAGGAATTTTGTGTCCTAAGTGCCAGGGGGACAACCTGTGGTTTTCAGGAGAAAGTGAAGTAATAAATGTGTTTTAGAAAAATCATTTTAGAGGCAGTGGGGTAAGGAAACCCTGAGAAGGAGATGATGCCAGAAAAGGAAATGAACCCCAAGATAACAATTCTCATCTCTAAGCTTGGACTAAAAGGAGTTGATATAAGTTCAAGGATATTCTTTTGACTTATGGCAAAGATGTCTTCTGACAAAGACAGTCCTGCAGGGAGGCAAGAAGGTCCCTGAAAGACACCCCCAGAAACGTACCCCTGGGGCTATTGCAGCTGAGAGCCTCCATATTAAATAGCAGCTGCACTTTCCTCTGATTTTAATCCCTTCTTCTTATTCCTGAGCCATCAGCCATGTCATATTAGATGTTATTAACTGGTCTCAGCTGTGTTGTGGTGAAATAAAAATAAAGCTTGCCCAGGCTGGGACACGGTGATAAAGAGAAAACCAGTGAATGATGGTTAGCATGTATTGTTTTATATGTGCCAACAATAATCTTGTGCCAACAAGATTTTCTCAGCAATCTTGAGATTATAGAACTCTAGTTATTCTCATTGTACAGGTAAGAAATCGGAGGTTTAGAGTGATTCAACAACTTGCACAAATCACATAGCTGATATGTGGCATTCCATCTCCAGAGACAATTCCCTTTACTGCTACCCTTGAGTGTCTCCCAGCTTAGGCTCAGAAAAGACAGTATTTGCCTACCAGCTTAGGCTCAGAAAGGTCAGCTTCAGTCCAAGGGAGGGATGTCCCTACCCGTGCATGGAGTGGATGCCAGGGCAGCATTGTTGGAAGCCATATGAGGATGGAGCAGCCATTGGGGGTCCATTGCTAGATGATGAAAAAAGTGTAAGCAACCGCCTACACTAACATCGAGCATAGCCTGGGGCTTCTCTGAGAGCCACTAGAGAGGTCAGAGAACAAAGCTCCTGCTCACAGTAATGAGTGGCATTGAGCCAGAAGAATTCAGCCTAACTGATGTGGCTGTCTTTGTGTCTACACGCTGGCGAGGTCCAAGGGACATCCAGAATGCCATTATATGACAATTAAGTATGTAAAAATGAACAGGGAAGAAAAGGAAAATATCAAGAAATGACAAACTGGTTTATAATCAAATTTCAAACTTGAAAATTCATGAGAAAGGACTTTATTCTACATAGGCCTAAACAAATTACACGCTGATAGCACGCTGTTTTTAGAGCCCTTTGACTTTATCTGCTGTTCTATTATCAACTCTGCTGTTACTAATGGATTTTTCTTGTGGAACTCAATACTTGGCAGAGCAAAGAAGAAACTGGCAGCAGCACCAGAAATTCCCTTAAAGGCAAATAATATCAATGTTTGTCCCAGGGGCATGAAAGACCTGCCATCGCCTTCAAAACCAGTCCCAAAGGAGCTGTGTGGAGTCTTAGTCAAGGAGGAGTCTCTCGTGGTGGAACTTCTCCATTTCTAAAATCCCTGTAGAAAGTTTCACAGTTCATAAACAACCCCACTATCAGAGATTTCCTGAATAAGGCAACTGAGTGTTAAGATCCTGGCCACTCACAATTGGAAATCCACATCAGCAGCAGGCACAGCAACATCCGAGAGCTTGTTACAAGTGCTGAATCGTAGACCCTACCCAGGATATAATAAATTAAGAACTCTGTTTTAACAAGATCCCCAGGTGATTTGTGTGCATGTTAAAATTAAGAAACATGGCTTAAGATTGCTTGAGATATCCAAATATTAGCCACAGCATAGGATATAGAGTCCATATTATAGCATTCACTTAAGGATGGGTTTGTACCTCCCAATCAATTAATGAATCCATTAACTATTGACCTCTCAAAACGTGTGCCACTTACTCTGCTAAGCACTTGCTGGTGAAACAAAAAGAAATGAATCAAGATGTGATGTCTGTTGAGAGGATGTTTACAATTCTGCTGAAAAAAAAAAAGATATATGTGCTCAGAATGACCTTTTGGAAAAGTAAATCAGACCTCATCTGCCCTGCATTAAATAATTAGGGTTTCCCAATGCCGCCTACATGAAGTTCAGACTCCAGCAGAGCATAAGAAATCTTTTAACAGCCTGAAACAGACCTTCCTCCCCAGGCTAATTCATAGCCACCATCTCTTACCCAATGCCATGGTCCAGCCTCATAGGACATGAAGGTCCTTGCATGTGTAGAATTCACTCTCATCTCCATGCATTGTGTAATACTCGCAAAACGATTCAGCCCTTTTCCGCCTTTTCTCATTTTTATGAGAACTCTAACTTTTAAGACTAACTTTAGCATCATCTTTCTCAGGAAGTTTTTCTTGGGCTTCAAATTCGAGAGAATTTTTGTCCATCTTGTGTGTTCCCATTGCAAATTCTGTTTGAGAATGTCTCCTAGGTACAAAGGCACCCAGGAAATGTCTGATTGAATGAAATGAAAATGATATATGAAACAGGTGTAAATTAGTGACATGAATGATGAACATCAGTTTCCACCTCAGACACATCTAAGAGCCTGGCCCCAGAGTATAAGTACCCCAATCTTTATAACTCAGGCACCTCTTAGACTTGCTGGCTAAGTCCAGTGGGAGCCAGAGGCTCAAGTCTACGCTTGGAATGTCTTTTCTCACCCCCTTCATTTGAGAAACCCCCAAGTCCTTTATATCTCATCTCAAATGCACCATATTCTAAGAAACTTCCTGCTTTTCCCAAGAGTGAGTTGGTCCTTTCTATCTCTGTGTTGCAACCTCACTTTATATCTATTTCTCTAAGATGTCTGGTTTTGTATATTTCCTTGCCTGTCCCTTCCACCTGACTGGCAGGTTTTCCAGGATAGAGACCTGTCTTATAAGGCAGGAGTAGAATCGACAGTATTTTATTCATGTCCGTGTTCTCAGTGTTCTGCAAATGTTGGCACAAAATAGACCAGCACTTCCCAACCGTTACTAGCTAATCACTAGAATCACCCATGAAATACTTAAAAATCCATATTCCTGCACTTTATTTTAAAACATCGTGCTTCTATAAGTCTAGGATTGGGCTTAGTCATCTGTATTTTTCAAATGTTCCCCAGATAATTCTGGCATGCAAGCAAGATTTTAAAACCCTGCATTAGGTCCCTTCTAAAGTTTGTTGGTGAAGAAATTACTCATCCTATACCCCTAAGCATAACTCACTTTTCTGGATAAACCTGAGGTACCTCATTAACATATTCTGCTTGATTAGATTGCCTTGGTCCTTTCTGGCTAGATATAGCTACTTATACCCACATCCTGGCATTTATCCAATGATAGCGAGCAGTATATACACTTACGGTTTCTGTTGTGTGTGGCCATCTTTATATGTTAATAGGAGGCAAAAATAAAGAAAAAAAAAGGCAATTGATGTATAATTGGGGTAGAATAATGGCAGAGGCCCCTTCACATAGAGTCAGTCTTCCCTTGCCCCATGTTCCCAAGGCATTATACTCATACCTTCACAACATTATTTCTTACCTTTCCTGGAGTGAACATATCTGCTTTCCAACTAGGGTGTGCCCCAGCTAGATTCCTTAAAGGCAGGGATATTCCCTTCAGTACTGTAATCTCAAACCTTAGACCAGTTGCCTGCCACACAGTAAGTACTCAACACATGTTTAATGACGGACTGACCCCATTCAGACTGAATGACTGAATAAATGAATAAAGGAGAGGATTTGAATAGATAGAAAGAAGGAAGAAAGACATTCCTGCAGCAGTAGGGGTTTAGAAATAAGACGTCCACAGGTCTAAAAAAGAGAATGAGGCCAGGCCTGGTGGCTCACGCCTATAATCCTGGCACTTTGGGAGGCTGAGGCAGGCAGATCACTTGAGGTCAGGAGTTCAACACCAGCCCGGCCAACATAGTGAAACCCTGTTTCTACTAAAAATACAAAAATTAGCTGGGCGTGGTCATGTATGCCTGTAATCCCAGCTACTCAGGAGGGTGAGACAGGAGAATTGGTTGAACCCGGGAGGCGGAGGTTGCAGTGAGCTGAAATCATACAATTGCACTCCAGCCTGGGTGACAGAGTGAGACTCAGTCTAAAAAAGAAAAAAGAAAAAAAAAAAAAAAAAGCAAGAATGAGCCTGGTATATGCACAGGACAAAGAGTAATAAGTTTGTGGGGGGAAAAAAAACGTTGCTCTTTGGAGAAATTTGAGGCCTTTGAGGTTAGTTCTCATGGGATTTCTAACAATGGACTGCTGTACTGGGCAGGAGGGAACTCTCTTGTAGGTTCAAAGCAGTATATTCTTATTTCTAACTCTGCCACGAAATCACTATGTTGCTCACAATAAAGTGAAGGGAGAACATGAAAGGAAAATTAATTTAGTATCTGTTACGTGCCTGGTGCTTCGCATATGCTGTCTCCCTGAATCCCAACAACAGCTTCCTGTGCTAATACTGCCACTTTGCAGGAGATGGAAATCAAAGTGGGAGTTTAAATGGCTCTTAAAACTTACGGTTCTCTCTGCATACATTGCTGCTTCCATTCATTTAAGCTATCTGGGACTCAGTTTCTGTACTTGGAAATGAATGAATTCTGCTGGATCATTTCATAGGTGCTTTCAGTTCTAAAATCAATGGGTTTATCTTTGCAGTAAAGTTTTTCAACCCAAAAGCAACTTCCTTTGAAGCCTATCTATTACTCAGTACAGTACTATGCACCGTTCAATAATTGCTTGCTGAATGTGAGAAATGAGGTTAATCAGCTGGACAGCTCTGGGAGATAAAAACAGTGTAACATTTTGCTCTAGTTAAAGAAGATTTGCTCACAGTTCCCGAAAAAAACATGCATATTCCTGTTTCTTCACTTTTGCCTATGACATGCTCTCCATTTATGGAAATTCTACTCTTGAAAGCCTAGTTCAATTGTACTCCTCCATGCAGCCCTGTGTGGCTCCCAATGAGCCAATCACTATGCTAAGTAGAGTGGAATTATTCCAATTGACCTACATCTTTGATGGATTCATAATGAGGGAAGAGTAGAAAAATGATGAAAGGCAACTTCAATGTCCAATATATTTCCTGATGGGAATTTAAAGAAAGAACTGTCTAAAATTACTCTTTCCTACAATCGCTGGGCTTCAAAGAACTCCATCAATGCCTTGGAAATAAAGTGACCGTATCTACATTTAAAGTCAACATAACCTCTAGCTTTCAAGCTTCTTCATAGATTTTTCATAACCAACTTCTGCTTTTCTGTTAGATACCATTAAATCTGAATGTACTCAGTCTCGTCTGCATGGAAAATATCTCTTTGCTGGCATAGTGGTGGAATATTACTGAACAGAACTGACCTTATTCACGACACCTCTGCCTGAGGAGACCCTGGAAGGGTCAGGTCACTATCTGTGCAAGCAGAGCCGTAACATTTCTTCTTTTTCATGCATCTCTGTTTGTTCTCAGCAAAACCAGATGGAATTAGCGTTATGCAAACACAGTCAGAAATCAAAATGCTTACTCCCATACATAGACACGTATTATGATCCCTGACATTAAACATAGATGACTAAGGAATATGTTAAACCTTCTGGATCACTTTGCTATGGACCATAGGGAACTACTGCTCCTGGGAGTTTTACAATCACATGATAACTCTTTGTCCTTTGAAAGCTATCATTTAATATTTGCTAGCTTTTTTATCCCTAACACCTGGCATAATGAAAAAATGAGTCATCAGTAAATATTTGCTGACTGAATACAAAAGTCAATGGTTTAATCTCATTTTATTTTCTTTTTTTCCTCCCCTAATATGACTGAAAATGTGTCATCCATATAGTAAACATGTTAATTTAACACTGGAAAATCTGAGTCATAAAGTGGAAGAAACCTGTCCTCTGTCCTTGGCTAATGTTTCTGTAGTAATTCTTGCAATTCACTTGTTTATACATGCATCTCTCCCCCACTAGACATGTGTTTTTCAAGGGAGGCGACTTAGTCATCTCTATCACAAACATTTATTACAAAGCCCAGCATGTAATAAATTTAGTAGATGTTTATTCAATTAGTGAGTAAATATGTTTCTGAAATGATTGATGTGCCTACATTGACTTCCTGCTCCCTCTTCATCCCTTAGTGTCTGAGTCCATTGAGGCTGTTGTAATATAGTACCATAGAATGGGTGGAATATAAACAACAGAAATTTATTTCTCACAGTTCTGCAGCTGGAAATCCAAGATCAGGGTGCCAGCATGGTTGGGCTCTACCAAGGGTCCTCTCTGGGTTATGGACTACTAACTTCTTCTTTTATTCCCATATGGCAAAGAGGACAAGGGCTCTCTCTGGGGTCTCTTCTATAAGGGCACTAATCTCGTTACTTATGATGTAATCAACTCTCAAAGACCCCACATCCATTACATAGGAAGTTAGGATTTCAACATTTGAATTTTGAGAGGACACAAACATTGTCCAAACATCTAGGTATTTTAGAATTCTAAGTTACTTTCGTGTCACATTTAGCCATGCAGCTTGTGGGAAAATTAAAAGTAAATCCCTTTTATAAAAGTCAGAGACTCCTGATATAAATCATTTTTTAATGTTTTTTTCAATTGCAAAATTGTAATGCTTGAAGGAATCTTGGAAATCTTTCAAATGTAAATAACATATTGAGAAACCTGCCTAGCAATAATACGAAATTGGTATGACCTTTTTTTATGAAGAATATGTAGATACATTAAAAATGAATACTTAGAAAGAATATATGAACAGGCATTACACAGGAGAAATTAAAACCAAAAATATCAGCATACAGAAAAGCAAGCAAGTATTGCTATGGGTTGTGGGAATATTCGAGCTCTCATGCTTGTTGTTAGGAGTGTAGTGAAGAAAGTAATAACTCAATAAATGATATTGGAATAATTGGAGAGTCATCCAAAAGAAAAATTTAGTTGGATCAATAATATAGTTTTAAAAAAAATCAAGCCGTAAAAGTGCAAGAACAAACCATGATAGCAATTTCTTATACACAATGTCACAGTGGCAAAGTCTTTCTTAAACATGATATAAAAACTGGAAGTAAAGAAACAATATGTATACAAATCTGAGTATAAAAAAATTTGGCATGGCAAAACCCACAGTAACCAAAGTCAAAATACTCAGGGACAAAAATGAGAAAAAAATATTTTCAATTTATATCTTAGAAAACAGGGACAAATTTGTACAATGTATAAAGAGCTCCCATAAATCATTTTTTTAAAGATCAACAATTCAACGGAAAAATTAAACGGATATTTACAGAAAAAAATAACAATAGACCTTAAACATGTGCAATTGTATTCAACTTTACCAGTAAGATAAATGCAAATAAAAATTACAGTGATACCCATTTTCATCCATAATATTAGAAAATATTTTTAAAATTTATTGATACAGGAGTCATCAAGGGTATAGGGAAACATCTACTTTACTACTTTGTCGGTGGGACTATACATTGGTAACACTTCTAGGCAGGACAAAGTAGCTACCAAAATTACAACTGCATATGTTTTTGACACAGAAATTTCATATCTCTATTGTCTACGTATTCCTTCTACATATATACATGCACCAGTCTATTCACTATTGCCCTGTTTGTGAGGGCAAAGATTTAAAATGACGTCGTTTCCAATTCTCCGCTGAAATTTCCTTCTCTCCTTTTATTTCCTTGGGCACTGTAACATTGCTTAATTTTCAAGTTAGTCTCTGAATTTCCGGAAACTCTGTGGATCTGTATCTGTTTTCTATTGTTTCTATTAAAGTTTCTTTCTGTGGTTATGTCTCCTCATTTGCCTGTTTTTTCTTTTGTGTGTGTGTGTGTGTGTGTGTGTTTTTTTTTTTTTTTTTTTTTTTGGTTGGTCTTTGTGGTTGGAACTTTGTATTTGTAAAATTGTTTCTAAAAATAAAATGAAGACTAGCTTGTTGTTATCTTTTCCAGAGATGATTTGCCTTTGTTTTCACTAACAGCTCCTAGCAATCCTGGATCATCTTGATCCAATATCAGGAATTAAGAAGATGTGAAGTTGAGCTGCAGCTCCTTTTGAGGGCTGGCCAATTGGGATTCATTCTCCTCCTTAAGGTTCACTCCCTTGGAGTACCAGCCTTAAGTCAGTGGCATCACCAGGGCTCTTCTTCTCGGAGGGCCCATGACTTCCGCCACCATGAAACTATCACAAAATCCTTAGCATCTCATCAGCTAGGTTAATCACCATTTTGTTATTAATGTCACATTTAACATCGTTTTATATCATGTATCCATGAACATAATTTTATATTTATAGTTATTTGTAATACTCTTTTAAAACGTTTGTACAGAATTTAAAAGTGACTTGCTTACCACTCTCAGAGTATTACATTACCATGTGTCTATATATTCATCATTACCAGTGAGTTTTATACTTTTATATGCTTTTATGTTATCATCATTTCTTGTCAACTTAAAGAACTCCCCTTAACATTTCTTGTCAGGCAGGTTGGGTGGTGATGAACTCTCTTGGCTTGTTTTGGTCTGAGAAAGTCTTTACCTAGCTTTCATTTTTGAAGGGAATTTTTTTTTCCATGTATACTATTCTATGTTGGCAATTTTTTTCCCCCTTCACATTAAATAAATCATCCCACTGCTTCTGGCATGCAAGATTTTGCTGAAAAATAAGCTCATGAGAGATCTTATAGAGGATCCCCTGTACGTGACAGGTCATTTTTTCTCTTGCTGCTTTTAAAATTCCCCGTTTATCATTAACTGTTGACACTTTCATTATAATAAATTTAAGTGTACATTTTTGGAGGAATTTCACTTATTTGAAGTCTGTTAGGCCTCCTGATTCTAGATGTCCAATTCCTTTTTTAGAGTTGAGATGTTTTCAGAGATGTTTTTTCTTTTTTCTTTTCTTTTTTTTTTTTTTTTTTTTTTTTTGAGACAGAATCTCACTCTGTCACCAGGCTGCAGTGCAGTGGCACGATCTTGGCTCACTGTAACCTCTGCCTCCCAGGCTCAAGCTATTCCCCTGCCTCAGCCTCATGAGTAACCGGGACTACACAGGAGTGCCATCAGGTCCAGCTAATTTTTTGTATTTTAGTAGAGACGAGGTTTCACCATGCTGGCCAGGATGGTCAATCTCCTGACCTCATGATCCACCCACCTCGGCCTCCCAAAGTGCTGGGACTACAGGCATGAGCCACCATGCCCAGCCTGGAAACTATACTTTTAACATAATATTTCTGTCCATTTCTTTCCTCTCCCTCTTTTTCTTCCCTGACTTTCATAATGCATATATTGGTCTACTTATGGTGTCCTTAAAGTCCCTTAAGCTTTTCTTACTCTTGCTTACTATTTCATTCTTTTTTTCTTGCTTCTCTGGGTAATTTCCAATTATCTGTCTTTGAGTTCACTGTTTCTTCTGCTTGATCTGGTCTGTTGTTAAACCTCTAGTGTTCAGTTACATTCTTCAGCTCTAAAATGTCTGTTTTTTAATATTTTTTATCTCTTTTTTGAAATTTTCACTTTGCTTATGCATTGTTTTCCTAATCTTGTTGAGTATCTTTATGATGGTTATGTTGAATATCCTGTCAGGTAGATCATATATCTCTGTTTTATTAGGATCGGTTTCAGGTTTATTTTGTTCCTTTGTTTGAGACACATTTTCCTATTTCTTCAAGTTTTCATGGTACTTTGTGTTGGTTAACTGCAAGTTAGAGAAAACAGCTATGATGTGGTTTGGATGTGTCCCTACCCAAATCTCATCTTGAATTGTAGCTCCTATAATTCCCATGTGTTGTGGGAGGGACCCCAGTGGAAGATAATTGAATCATGGGGTGGTTTCCCCCATTCTGTTCTCACGGTAGTGAATAAGTTTCATGAGATCTGATGATTTTGTAAAGTGATTTCCCCCTTTGTTTGGCTCTCATTCTTTCTTGTCTGCCACCATGTGAGATGTGCCTTTTGCCTTCCACTATGGTTTTGAGGCCTCCCCAGCCACATGAAACTGTGAGTCTATTAAACCTCTTTTCCTTTATAAATTACCCAGTCTTGTGTATGTCTTTATCAGCAGCATGAAAATGGATGAATACAAGCTATCCCTCTTAGTCTTCACAGTATTGCCTCATTCAAGAAAAGACCCTCACTAATCATCCCAGCCAGAGATTTTTGCCGGGGGAGGTGGGGGGACCTTTCAAACTTTATTGCTAGTCCAACTACCTTCTTTGTTCTTAGTGACTCCCTGGTGTCCAGAGTATGAGAGGTTCCATCAGTACCCTGAAACAAGCAAGACTAAAGCCAGTCCCTCAGGCAGCATCTGGAAAAGTTGAATAGTTTCACTTCTGTTCAATTTTTCTTTCTCAAAGAGAAGTGGGGTTCTGAGTATGTTTTTGTTTGCTCTGTGCTGGGCTAAATGGAAGGCCTAGCCTACGGTGGCTGATAGTTCAAACTGCCATCTTTTTTCTCATTAGTCTCTGGGCAGTAAGAGTATGTTAGGTCTTGTTAGTGCTCCAAGATAGGCAGCACAGAAACCAGTCCTTTGCATGTTCCTAGAGAATTTGAGGTGTTGTATGCATGGTCCAACTTCTTTATACCTCAGAGAGAATCTGGAAGCTGAGATTTTTCATCCACTTTTTCTGTGCTGGACTAGGGAGACTGGCTATGGTAGCTAATAGTACAAACTGCAATTTTTGTTTTCACTGATTCCAAGGCAGCTAGAATACACTGGGTCCTGTCAGCACTTCAAGAGAAGCAAGACAAAAACCAGTCTTCTGGGAAGCCCCTAGAAAAGTTAAGGTGTTGAGCAGGCAGTCCAACTCTTGCTTTCCAAGGAGAAGCTGAGATATTGGGGGTTTGCTCCCAATTGTATAACACTACACCAGGAAGAGGGATTATGGTGAGAGAGTGTTTCAAACTCCCCTACCTACTTCAGTGTGGCTAGTCTCATGTTCATTCTGGGTTTTAGAGCCTCTCAACTAGTTTCTGGACTTCTCACAAAGGGAATTTGTCTGTGTTTTGTTGTTAAACCAGTGTAATTATGGGGGGAAAGGGAGTCCAGGCCTTCTTATTCTGCCATCTTGCTGATGTTACATTAATAATATACTCTTTATGGAAATATGCTGCTTGTTATCACTTTGATAATATACTCCTTATTCAATCTTTATCTCAGATTCTGAGAGCATAAATTAAGATATGCTTTTATTATTAAAGATGATGATGAATATAAAACAGTGCAGTACAGATCTCAGCATAGGTTTTAACTTTTACCAAGAGCCATTCTGCCTCTGCTTATAAGTGTAATGAAGAATTTGTTCCTTAAAGCAGAAATGAAATTGACTATAAAAAATCAGCATCCATGTTATTATTACTCTCTCCTAACAGAACTGTGCTTATAAACTGCAAAGGGCTGACTTCTCTTTAATCTGAGGGGATGTTCCAGCTCAACAAATGGAAAATAAAGCCATATTCAGTAGCAGCCAGGGAGTCAAGGAGCTGGTATGAACTCGTGCCACCTTCATTACTTGCAATGCATGGCTGAGATCATTTGAAGTAACGCCTGGAAATCCTCTGCTGAAACAATCACAGGGTGGGTTGGTAGTTTATGCCTTTTGACCAGGTCCACAACCCACATCTGCCACAGTGAATTTTAATTGGATATTTTTCTAGAAAGGAGTTCCTATGCTAGTATTAAATCAGAAAAGAAGTAATTGCACACTGCATTATTCATCATTCCAGCATAAATGAAAATAGAATGGAATTAGAGTAGAAAACTACTTTTCAGCAGAAAGAGGGCTTACATATAACTGATCTATCAACCACAAAGCTTGGGCCCAGTATGACAAAAATGCATGTGAAAAATGAGTAGAAAATGTACTTCAGAATCACTTTCTCCACTAGAGAAAGATCTACTTGTATATTTACAAATAAAGCAACTTGTTTTTCCTTGTATTGTCGATGATTCCAAAGCATTACTTTTCTTCTTTTTATAAGATCAGGACAATATTAACCAAGCCAGTGAGAATGTACATACAAATTATCTTACTTAAAGTCCTGACTAGTTCCATTATACTTTATACGTCTTTGTGATCTGCTTCTTGTTTTGTCTTCAAGTTTCTATTGTGTCTTTCCAGGCAAAGTGAAGCTTTAATTGACCCTGAGTCAAGAATGTAATTATTCAGATACATAGGATTTTTTCATCTTAGAATTTTTCAGAGAAATACTTTGTCCATGAGGATATGAAACCATGTATACTTTTAAGAATCTAAGTGAAAAGGCAGGACAATTTGACATTTATTGAGCATCTACTATGCACCAAATATTTTTTGACATATTCTCTCATTGAACGATCAGTACTGAAAGTAAATATTATTATTCCAATTTGACAAATGAGAAAACTAAAACTAAGAAACTATAGACATGAAGAAAACTAGTATTTGGGCAAGTGAATACTAACATGGGGTGCATTTTATATGTATGAATTCATTTAAACTTTACAAATGTCCATCCTCATGTTATAGTTAAACAAACAAGCTCAGAGATGTTAAATAATCTGCATAGTACTATACACCTATTAAGCAATTAAGTTGACTTGGAACCCATTTGCATCAGATTCCTTGTATTTTTCCCAATTATGTCATAATGACTCAGCATAATATTCCGTAAATGTAGTTTTTAGCAAAGGCACTGCAAAATTCAGATGGCTTTCTGCCAGCGCAAATAGAGAAGTTTGCTGTTTATAAAACTGTTGTGTTCTCCAGCAGGGAAAGACATCTAAGAACATCTCCAGAATTAAATTCAATTTATTCAGTTTTGTAAACTGAACCTAATTTGTCTGTAATTAAATAAATAAAATGTATAAGACTAAATATTAGAGGCATCTTCCTTGGCTCAATTGTATGTTCCAACACAGGCTACGTCACCAAATCTACTCATTATAATTTCTTTTTTCTTTTTTTGGTTTAACATTTATTACGGCATTATAATTAGTTCTTGTTTTTTGTTTCTTTTTTGAGACGGAGTCTCGCTCAGTCACCCAGGCTGGAGTGCAGTGGCTCCATCTCGGCTCACTGCAAGCTCCGCCTCCCGGGTTCACGCCATTCTCCTGCCTCAGCCTCCCAAGTAGCTGAGACTACAGGTGCCCGCCACCACGCCTGGCTAATTTTTTGCATTTTTAATAGAGACAGGGTTTCACCGTGTTAGCCAGGATGGTCTCGATCTCCTGACCTCGTGATCCGCCCGCCTCAGCCTCCCAAAGTGCTGGGATTACAGGCGTAAGCCACCGCGCCTGGCTATAATTAGTTCTTAACTCATCTTCCTCTTGTTCTAGACTGGGAGTTCCTTGAGAGTAGATAGATACCTTGATATATTGCAGGCATCTAATACTTGCCACTTAGTATATGCTCAATAAAAAGTGGAAGGATGAATGAATGGATAAATAAGCTAGTTAATGAACAAACACCTGGAACAACAGGATACCATGCCAGACTGACTACTTAGTTCTAGCAAACTTTAGAATATTCCCATACATAGCCTTCACTCTGAAGGTGATGTGATAACCCCAGTCTGCCTTGGGTTGTAGATTTAGCTTGGCAGATACTTACCCAGTCAGTATTCAACTTAGTTGAGTGTTATTCATCTCTGCCCTACCACTATCTCCAATAGCTGATAGACTAAGTTTCCTCTGACTTCGTGATTATTGTATTCTCCCCAATTTTCTTTCATTCCTCCCTTCCAAACACATTTTATTTTGGTGTTTGCAAAAATTTGGATGTGGGCTTTCCTTCTGCTCACTAGAATGTCTACAGATGACATGTAGTGGTTTAAGAGCACAAGCTTAAGATCAGACTAAGTTCAAACCCGACTACTATTTATGTATTAACATGCCACCTTCATAAACCTACATGATATGTCTAAGTCTCGGTTTCTGGTATGCAGGGTGGGGATAATAGAAGTACCTACCTCAGAGTTTTTATAGAAATTATATTAGATCATGTACCAAATGTAGTAAGCATAGCTCTTGATAGTTATGTTTTAAATAATAGGATGAGAGTGAAAAATGTCTTTTCATTTGGCTGTTCAGTTTACAAAACCAAAAGAAAAAGAGAAATCTCCTTTATCTTCCTAAGGATGTGTTAATTTAGTAGTCTGGTTATGAAGACGGGATGGTTTGGCCTAGCTTTATTTCTGGCGCCTATCCTGGCAATGATGCGGAGATGTTTTGTCAGCCTTGGTCATGTGACTTCCTCAATGGACTGGGATGGGTAAGGGAATGGGGTTAACTCCTCACCCAAACCACGTGGACTGAGAGTGGGAAGGGAGAGATTCACTAAAGGAAAATTAGAGTGCTGCAACCAGAAAAAGCTTTAAAAGCTGCAATGAATCTTATCTAAAGAACTAAACCAATCGTGGATAACCAATGTAGGATGATATTACTAACCAAGAGAAATAAAACAACCTCCAAATGCCTGCTTTCTCCTATTTGAAACCAAAATGTGGAGATAAACAAGAGAAACATGTCAATTAAAGGCCTATTCTGATTTAATTTAATTGGAGCAACAAAGGAATAATTATTGCTCTAGAGGCCATGAAGTTGAGTTTAAGCATTGCCAATGAAATGGACATAAACAAAATAGTTGCAAGACAAGAATTAGAATGTTCCCAACATAAAGAAAAGGTCAATGTTGGAGGTGATAGATGAAGCAATTACCCTGATTTACTCATTACATGTACGTATGCAATAGAATATCACATGTATTCTCCAAGTTTGTACAACTATTACATATCACTTTTAAAAAGCAAATATGTATAAAGGTTAATTAGTGTTTCCTTTAATAGACAATTTGGCTAAACAAGAATTTCTTTGTAGAATTCTTTCTTCCCTCCCTCAAAAATTACCCAGATACTTACTTCAAACTGTCTTCGTTGCCTACAGATATACAGCTTTGAAAGACATGTCCCCTAAAATTTAAACCATTCGCTTATCCTTATGGGAAATATGTGAGTAAAAGGACTGAAGTTATGCAAATAAAAGGATCAATTTTTCTAAGCCTGTTTGTCCTTTTTATGTTTGAATAATACCTCGCGTATTCTCTTCTCTCAGGAAAGAATGTGTAAGAATAATAAAATTCAGAAGGGCAAAAGTTGCCAATACTTTCTCATGCAACTGTGTCCCATAAGTTTTTCTAGACATAGAATTAAGTTCTGTTGACAGCAAGCTCCAAATATTGCTTAAATCAGTCCATTTTGTCCTAGAGTCATTGACCCCATAGCTGTGTGGCTGTGTGTGTGTGTGTGCGTGTGTGTGTGTGTCTTTTTTCTCTCCCCTTACATTTCTCCTCATAAGGAATTTCCTCTTTTCATAGTCATTTACCAACAGAGTCTTCAAACAAGGAAGAATGAATGCAACATTTAGACAATGTAATTTTGCTTCTTAAATGAATGTCCAACATATGAGCAAGTTTAAAAATGTTCACATGAAAAGACAAAATAAGCAAATGTGGAAGGTAAGTATGGAAGTCACAGATCATTCCCTTTCTTTTTTTTTATTCTTAAAGTAAACATGCATTTATACATTACAAATTAAAAGGACATTATGGAAAGGCCATTAAAAAGGATATGAAATATGAAAATCTCAAGTAATAAATAACGAAAATAATTAAATAAATGACCAGTGAGTTTCTCAACCTCTAAGCCAAGTACTATATTCAAGATCTCAAGTTAATAGACACCTTAGAAACTGATAAACTGATACTGAGCTACACATGCAAAGAAACATTGTTTAATTCTGTTGCATTCTTAAAACATAAATATTTGAGTGGGCAGAGTATCACATAAGTATCCTGAAACATGACTTTTTAATTTATTATTAACCTAAGTAAATAAACTCTGGAGTAGCACATGACAAGAAAGAAAAACGTGGAACCAATTAGAGATGTTCCAAGTTCTAAGTTAGACCTGTTTTCCCTGGAAGGTCTATAAGCCTACAGCCACATTACTTCCAAGACGCATCAAATTAAACAATGTCATATTAAATGAAAATATCACTGGATATTGTGAAATACTTTTGGATACATGTTTTATGAAAACACATCTCAATCATTAAACTTGACAGACAGACCAAGCCTATTATTAAACAAAAAGTATATCTGTAGCTCTCAAGAAATCTTGACTCATTAATTGCACTTGACTCATGTTGATAGCTGCCTTCCAAGTTCCAAAAGTAAATATTATCACCATGAATGTTATCATAAAAATGCTTTTATCATTGGATTACAAGTTGCCTTCTTCCTTAAAACCTGATCTTATTCCTTTTTTACAGCCTTTCAAAAAGCCTCACTTACTTATTTTATAGTGTAGAATATGCTTACATACAGCAATGAGTTGAAAAAGAATCCCACTGGGATTTAATTCAGGGCCACTCAATAATCCCCCATTCACCAGTATCACATTCATAGAGCCTATTACTTGTAAATCAACTCCAGTTAGCATCTTCTCCAAAAAGACTTCCATTAGCACATTCCTTACCACCAAAGTTATTTTCAAGAACTCCAGTATTTTGTGCAACGAGATAAAGTGCTAAAAAATGTATAATTGGGGAATTACTCTCTCCTCTATATGACCTATTCATCCTCTTATCATTATACTTGGCACAGTGCATTATAGTTGTTTGTTTAATACCAGTCTGTATAATGAACCTCTGGGTTACCTGAAATATAAAGTCTTGTTATATTCATTTTTGTATCCAGCAGTAGATGCTGCCTTAGCCTTGCCCCCTTTATGGAGCCAGTGCACTTATCTCGAAGTTGTTGTGAGGTTGGCTGCTAATGGCCCATAATTATCTTTCTCCAGAGAGTTGTCTTTGGCCAACAGGAGCTCAGGAATGCCTAACAGGGGATCCCTCACCAAATGACTAAATGATTCAAGGGCATAAAGGCCCAGCCTCTTGACTCAGAGTGAGATAAGCCTGTGGTGTTGTTCACAGACGTTCTCTGGTGTTGGTCCAGGTTCTCTGGAGATTAGGCTGAAGTTAGACTTAGTGAAACCCACATCTCTGCTTAGTTTCTTCCTCTATCCTAATCTGCTTCCTTGGAAGTTTATCCTGAAAACACTTCATCAGTAAAGCACTTGCTAAGAACCCCCAACTCCCACTGTGCTTTTAGGAAATCTGACCGAAGACACAGCTCTAAATGCATTGATTTGTGTGAACAGATATTCAGTTTCTCCTATTAAACTTTGAAATTCATAAGAACAGAAATGATGATTTATTTTTCTCTTCATATCCAGTACCTAATTCAGTACCTGATAGATAGTAAACTCTCAAAAATTTTTACAAATTTGAATTAATAAGTGTGTACATTTACCTCATTCGTTATCTTCATTTTGTACTAAATAAATAAATAGTAGGAAAAGAAAGATGGATCTAAAGATTATCGTTGCCATTATAATTTAATTCCAAGCTTTCTCCAAAACCAAAAGGATATGAATTGTTGGTTGAAGTAGTAAGGTCTGAATTAAAGAGGGGTGAAGAATCCCTTCCCCTATCTTCTATGCCTACTATAATGGAGATAATTAAAAAATAGTATCTCATCAATTGAACAGATTCATTAACAGTAGCTAATGGTCATATACCAGGACTCAATTTTCTCTTTTTTTCTTTTTTAACTTCCCCTGAGTATATTTTCCATTCCTCACTTTCTTCCTACTCCCATATTAAATCAGCATTAGGTTTGTAAATGTCAAGCCAACTCCAGGAAATAAAGATGGGGCATTTTCTCAGTTGCAGCACAGTATATCACCAGAGATTAAAACAAATGTGGAGCTCAGGTCTCTATTGTATCCTTTGCGAATGATCCTATTTCTCTTCACTAAGCAAGATAGATCCAATTCCACCAAAGGAATTAACGAGTTCATCTAGAAGGACAAGAACTCCTACATTAATCAAAAGCATGTGAATATATCTAAATTAATCTGAAGGCACACGTTTCTCCATCAGTGTTTCTGTTGGTGCCTATGTCTTACTAGAAAAGTTGTAGGATTTCCATGATTTAAAAATGGAACAATATTTTCAGTATTCTAATTTGAATTTCTGTTACTTACTGATTATCCTAAAGTTTGGCTAAGAAAGCATAAAAATAATTGACTCTTCACAGATACATTTTGTTTGGGGGGTGGAGAGAGCCTTCTGATGAGAAAGACTCATTAGGTTTCTATTACTCTAACTTGTGTCGAATAGGCAAGATCCATCCCTGAATACAAAAACAAAGTAACTCAAATACTGTCTCTAAGAGGATTAAGTATTTGGGAACATTTGTATTTGTCAGTGCTCCTCTGTGAACTTCCAGCCACTAATTATATTTTGATTGCAGAGTTATGAACAAAACTCCTTATATGAAGATTAGGGGTGAGGGTGTAATAGGGGAACAGGAATTCTAAAGAAAACTGGTGTTTAATCTCAAATCAGTTGCCATTTAACCCAAATAAACTGCGGGAATGTGGAGTCATTTTTTCATCTTCCTGTCTTAGTCTGTTTGGGCTGCTATAACAAAATATGATAGACTGGGTTGCTTAAACAACAAACGTTTATTTCTCATGATTCTGGAGGCCAGGAAGTCCAAGATCAAGATGCTGGCAGATCCCATGCTTGCTAAGAGACTTCTTTCTTGCTGTATCTTCACATGGCTGAGAGAGGGATCATATCACTTGTGTCTCTTCATATAAGAGCACTAATCCAACTCATGAGACCTCTACCCTCACAACCTAATTACCTTCCAAAGGCCCCATCTCCAAATATCATAACATTGGGATTAGGGTTTCAACATATTAATATAAAGGGAGCACCATCAGTCCATCGCAACAATCTTTACAACAGTCTTAAGGGGGTATATTTTTATCTTTATTTTACAACTGTTAAAACTTGGTTTTACAGATATCAAATGATTTTATAAAGTCACATGGCTACTAAATTGTACAGCTGGTATTTAAACCAAGGGCTCTGTGCTCCAAAGTCCACCATCTTTTGACTCTATAACTCTGTAACAATTTAACCAGTACAGTTGACCTTTAAACACTGTGGGACTTAGAGGCATCAAAACACAAAAATCTGTGTATAACTTTTGATGCCCTCCAAACCTAACTATTAATAGCACACTGTTGACTGAAAGCCTTATCAGTAACATAAAGTTGATTAACATATATTTTGTATGTTATATGTATTATATACTGTATTGTTACAATATATATGCTGCAGAAAAGAAAATGTTATTAAGAAAATCATAAGGAAAAGAAAATATATTTACTATGCATTAAGTGTAGGTAGATTATAATAAAGGTTTTCATCCTCATCATCTTTATAACTTGAGTAGGCTGAGAAAGAGGAGCAAGAGGAAGGATCATTCTTTCTGTCTCAGAGGTGGCAGAGGAGGAAGAGGTGGAGAGGAGGCAACAGAAGCAGGCACACTTGGAGTTAATTTTTATTGAAAAAAAATGTGCACATAAGTGAACCCTGCAATTCAAACCTGCATTGTTCAAGGATCAACTATATTTATGAAGATCTATTTTTGCTGAGTTCTCAATATCTCTGACTTAGGAACTAAAAGAGAAGGTTTCTTTTGGACACTTTCTTTTTAATTAAACCATTTTCATAATCTCACCAACCTTCTGCTATATTATCTGCTAACTAGCAACTAATAAAAGGTTTGTTTTAAAAAGCAATTCTTTATCCTGATTAAGAGTGGATGCAGTCCTCTTTCAAGTTAACAAAATGAGTTAATAAAATTCAGTGGCTGCTTTGAAGGCATGCAAAATCTTTGGAGTATGTCAGCAAATGAAGAAAAGAAATATTGGATTAAGCAAAATAATCGGTACTCTCAATTTTGCAGCCAAATGCCCAAAGCCAACTTAGTATGTTCATAGCTCCATGGCCTTCTAAACTCTGGGGAAATTTCAAAATTACTGCCTGATCCTCTGAGTCAGGAAGAAATGAAGCGAGGCTGGGTTCTATTCTCAATGGAACTGGGGAGAAAATTAAGCTCCTGTCTGGTTTCTTTGCAAAATGGGGTACAAAGTCGTCTACTAAGAGTGAAAGGTGTGAGATAAAGATGGGTGATTTAAAGAGAGTTGTAAGCTAAAACTCATTGTCTTGAAGAATGGGAGGGAAGATTGACAGATGACAGTTGCTGGAATGGAAGCTCTATGAGACCAAGGAATTTTTCTCCCCTGTCTCTCCTTGGTGTTTGGTGCTTCATAGGCGCTCAATAAATATTTGCAGGATGAGCAACTTCAGGTTAAATTCTTGTTTTCATTTTATAGTATCTAAAATATGATGTGGAAATAAGTTAAATATATTAACATTATTATAATGAAATTGCTAACATCTCATACCATATCATCTCTCTCTCCTGTTTCCTGTCATCCACTTAAATAGTCTTTGCAAGGTTGAGATCTGGATAAAAATGACTACCAACGGGGAATTAAAGGTACAAAGGTTTAGCCTGAAAATTACCTGTACAAGATGGGTCTAGGTCATGTTCCCAGGCTTAACTTTGGTTATGGTGAAGTGGTTTGCGAGTATTGTGAGATGAGTCTGAGGTTTTTGGGGAACACTGCTAGTCACGGATACTTTACCTCTCCCCTTTTTTATTTTAATTAAAACTGTTGTTTTAGATTAAGTGGGTGCATGTTCAGGTTTGGCACATGGGTATGTGCTAAGATTTGGGGTACAATTGATCCTGTCACCCAGGTAGTGAGCATAGCACTCAATAGTTTAGCTCCCATTTAAAAGTGAGAACATGTGGTGTTTGGCTTTCTGTTTCTGTGTTAATTCACTTAGGATAACGGCCTCCAGTTACATCCACCTTGCTGCAAGGGACATGATTTTGCTTTTATATGGCTGCATAGTATTCCATGGTGTATATGTACCACATTTTCTTTACCCAATTCACTGTTGATGGGTACCTAGGTTGAATTAATGCCTTGCTACTGTGAATATTTATGTGATGAATGTACAAGTGCATGTGTCTTTTTGGTAGAACAATTTATTTTATTTTGGATATATACCCAATAATGGGATTGTTGGGCCTAATGGTAGTTCTGTTTTAAGTTCCTTGAGAAATTGCTAAACTGTTTTCTGCAGTGGCTGAACTAATATACATTCCCATCAACAGTGTTTGAGTGTTCCCTTTTTTCTGCAGCTTCACCAGTATCTGCTGTTTTCTGACTTTTTGATTATAGCCATCCTGAATACGTTCCATTGTCAAGAGCCAGAATCTCTCAAATGCAGCACCTTCTAGGCTTTTCTTCTCCCCGCTAAAGGAGCTTCTGCCAAGATTACAGAAATTTGTCCTATCTTCCTGCCAACAGCTTCCCATCAGTTTTGACACACTGTTTTGAAGAAAGTTCTAAACTTCTGTAGGAAAAGCAGTACTGTTGGGAGGTTTGTAAGTACTCACCTGGCCTAGATAGGTCACATCATGTTTTCTTCAGGCTTGGGGTCTACTTTCTCCTCAGTCCCCCATCTCATCAGCTTATCATGACCATGGCTGCTTTAGTGCACCAGTTCCTATGTATTTGGCTCCAGAACAGAAGAAGGGGGAATAGCAGTATTACCTCTTCCTTTATTCTTGTTGTGTTGGTCAAGTTTAAGCTTTCCACATTTACTTGCAAATCTGACAAAACACTTTTAATCTCCATGTGAAATCCAATGTTTAATGCAAAGACTTATTAAATCTGCATAAAATATACAAATTAGTAAATTATTGCTAATGACATGATTTTCTATACTCTTCTTCAAAGCTGAACCAGGGAAAGTTTCTTTCATTTTAAACAAGAAATTCATTTTCCACTATCCAGAATACCTCACTAGTCCATTTCAGGTTTTCAGTGTAATACAGATCTGTCTACATTTACAAAATGAAAGACTTAGCTGCAAGAAAAATGAGAAAATAGCAAGACTGCATTTCAAAGTAACATGGGAAAGCCATTACACCAAAATTCATTTTAAACAGGTTACTCCTGGACAGTGTGAGTTGAGTGTGATTACTAGTTCTGGAAATCCATTATGAAACAGATAAAGTTAAACGTTGCCCTGGATAATTGATGCATTGAATTGCATTCATTTATCTATTGAATAGCAAATAGAGCTCAATTTTGGTAAGAGAGTTAGGGTATCTGGGAGATTTTATCTTAAGGACGTAGGTAAGAATAAGTTAGGTTAAGAAATTAAAAGTACAGAGTAGGAATTTTATACAATCATTTAGAATACGGTGAATTGATGGTATACCAGCTTAACTCAATTGGAACTATGTTTCATAAAATTTCTCCCCTGTGTAGTTCTTGTTAAAAGGAAGTATCAGTCATGTTCTTTTTGCACTCTGAAGGTCAAAGCAAGCAATGAGGCCCCCTGCAGTGTACATACATTGTTGGTTATTGGGGGCTCACTATGTTGCAGTGGCATCCCCCCAACAGTTCTTATAGCTCCTGACAGTCCTCATTCACTGCTGGCTCCTGTGCTAGGTGCAGATTGAGCTCTACGAGGAAGAGCACTAGGTTCTTTTGCAGAATACCCTCATCATCAACACGTAGAGACAGTGAGAGACTATCCCTGATTTAACCTCTCCTCACAGGCTCCAACTTCGCAGGTTCCCATTTGTTTTGGCTTTCGTCACTTCACACGCATCCTGCTTCTCAGCCTCCTGTCTGTGGATTTCTGTCTCCACCACCAAGCCCAGCAGAAAATGGTTTAATTATGCTCCACAATTGTGTAAGGTCAGGCACATCCATAATATATTAATGTATATTTCATAGAGGTTGTGTTTCTCTGATCAAATCCTGACTGAAATACAGAGTGAGGTTATTAGAGAGGAGGAAAAATTGGGATGACAATTAAAGAAAGCATCTTTCATTTCAGAGGAGAAAGACAATGTCTTTGACTAAGCTACTGTTGCTACAATATTCTCTGAAATGTTCAACAAAGTTTAAATCTGCCATATTTAAGAACTCCAGGTATATACTGAGGATGAAACAATTTACTAACAAACTATTTTCTTGAGGTTCATTGTCTCCATATAGTTTTATCCTATTTTTGAAGTTATTAGTTACTGAATTTTAAATAATACAGAATAGTTGAGTGACCATTGTATAGTTATGGCTAACATTTCAAATGTATTCCCTGGTTGGCATTATCTAGGTGACAATATCATTCTTAGTACTTATGTTCAACCTTTAAAATGTTGTTTGCTGTATCATTTTGATGCAAATTTTTATCTGTGGCCTGCTTTTTTCTTCTCAAAACAATTCTGAGAAATCAGAAAAGAGCCAGCAAGTACTTGGGGTTTGGCATGTAAAAAGAAAACAGTCATTCCTAGAGCCCATTACATCATATTTGCACTATATAGCTTCAGCTAATTCTCACAAACCCTCTGTGGTTAGAATTAATATCACTATCTCAAAATTAAGAAAACTGACACTCAGAGAATGAAAGTTAACATCTTATACTTAATAAATGGCTGTGAATCGAGTTTTTTACAACCCCAAAGCCCAGGCTCTTCCTGCTACCTGGTGCTTCTTCAAGGCAAGGGAAACTTGTATTTCTGAAGTTTGGCTAATCAGGCTTACAGCTTTCTGTTTTTACATCCTTCTCACCTATGGCTTTGCTGTTACTTCATTCCAGATAAATAAATAGGCTTGACTCTGCCACTGTGTTAGAAAACATTCTCTTTCTAGCTTGAAGAAAGTTATGGAGGCCTATACTCAAAGGCTCAGTATAGGTCATTGTTGATGTTAGATACACTGTGACTTTCTCTTCTGTTTTCTATAACCAGGTCTTACTTCACTTTATCTCAAACCTTCACTTTATACTCAAGATTTATTAATTGAAAACCTGTCTCATTATTTATTCTATAAGCACTGAGGGTTCAGTATGGGCCAGATATAACCTTAAATATTAGGGTTAATGAATAATGCATGGAATCTATCTACAATAAGATGATATTTCTAGTATAACAGATAACCATGTAAAATAAAAAGGTTAACAAGATACAATACTACATAATTTGAGAATGTGCAAGGACACTAGGGACCAACTCTACTGGGAGAATGAGCAAGGTAGGCTTCATAAAGGAAGTACTGGTTGAGTTAAGACTTGAAGGACGAGGAAGATTTTTCAAGGTGAAAGTTTTATAGTCAGAAGTAATAGCATGTGCAAAAAGATAGTGGCATAAAGTAGCGTTACTCTTTTGGAATTATAATTACTCAAGGTATTGGAATATAGAGAATGAGAGGGGAAACTGGGCAATGAGGCTGATGGAGAAGGCATAAACTAGACCATGAATGACTGTTTGGGTCATGCTGAAGAATTTGGACTTTTATCCTGAGGACAATGGAGGTCATCAGAATGTTTAAACAGAGGAGGAGTGTAATTACATGTGCAAGTCTGACGTCTGTGTGTGAAGAATGAATTGGAAGGAGGGTCAAAGTTGACCCTGGAGGGGCTTTTGTTTTTTCAACCCTAGTCTTCTAGTTCTGGGACTCTGAGCTAGCCCAGACGACCAGGAACCCATCCCTCTCTACCTGCTCCCTTTCGGGAAGTCAAGGCCCTTCTTTCTTGCCTGCCATCTATTGTATACCACAGCAAATGGATACTTTGCTCTCCTATCTATTGTGTTCTCTATCTGACCCTCACTGCCAGATCTTTGGGTTATAACTCATCTTCCCTCCACCATATATGCTACTGATACCACCATATATGCTAATGATACTCCATTATTACCTACGCTATCCTTGTGGATCTTGTTGGTTTCTTAATCCCAACCATTCTCCATTTGTCCCACTCCAGTTCCTCTAAATGTCTAGGGTTAGGCAGATGTTTTCCTTTAATAACTCTGAATTCTAGGTGACCAGTTCTATCAGTGAATCTTAATCTTGGCTAATTTCACATATATGTAAAATTGGGCTGAGTAAACTTCTGAAGACAGTGCTGGTCTCGTCATTTTGATACTGGACAAGGGTAATGAGAATATGCAGAAAATCCAATTAAAGCTACATTTTAAAAATTCCACATATCAACTATATTGTTAATTCTTTAAAGTTAAAGCAAGTCTTTGGCTAGCTACCACCTTGTGACTCTTAAATTCTTCCTTAAAAGTGAATGAAGCCATAATACTATCAATGGAAAAACTGTAATAACCTTTAGAACCAGAAAAGGTTGAGATGCATTGTACATCTAGAAAACTGAGAAGACAAGAGGCAAGCAGGACTGTATGATAAGGAGTTAGTGTCTGACAGCTGAACAGCAGTAACAGAACAATAGAGAACATTTTCATCTCTTGGTAATCAGCACTTTCTGATAGTAAACTATTTTCAGTATATTTAACATGTCTGAAAAGTGTTACATTTTTAATATGTTACATAAATAAAAAAATTTAAAGATGCAAAAGGATCAAACACTAGACTACAAAACTTCAGAGAGTCATCTAAGCACCAGAAAGGAAGTATGATACTGTAATGAGAAAAAAAAAAAGTCCCCAACGTATAATACCTAGAATTTTCATTTCAGCAATTGTCCCTCAATATTGAGACCCTTTGTCTGTTCCAGAGGGGTAATGGCAGGTAGAATTTACCTAAAATCCCCTCAAGTTTCCAGTTCTTCTGGGCACTTCCTCCTCAAAATTCTTTCTGTTACTAATTAATGACACCTTGTTATGGCCTCTGTGTAACTTTGAACAGAAAGAGTCATTTCCCAATGGGTTGTAAAAATGAATGAGGCGTGGAGGGAAGTTATACTTTATACATTAGTAGAGTCACAGAATTTTAGTGACATTCAAGATTAATTTCCTATCTTTTACAAACAAGTGAATTGAAAATTGGAGAAGTTAAGTTGTATTAATTAGGGTCAAAAGTGGTTCCAGGTTTCATAGGAGCATTAGGTTTACATAATTTTGAGAACCTTCTTTAAAACAATAACATAAAATTCTGTTCCTTAAAATGTTTTAAGTAAAATTGATTAAAAACAATTTTAAAAAGCCCCAAAAAACTAGTGTTCTCTGTATATATGGTAATAGCAATTATTAATTAATAAAGGACAAAGACCACATAAACTTGAAATAATTGGGTTAAAATTTTAAGAGCTTTTAAATAAATGATTCAATGGTATTACACAAACTGCAAACGAACAAACAAAAATCACATACAAGACTTTGGGTGCAGCTTGTGAAAGTGAGGGTTTAATATTCTAACCCAAACTGAGTGAGATAAAACCCAATTTGAATAAGTAAAAGCCAAGTAAAGGTTGAATGACCCAGTCACAGGAAATGCAGGGAGGCAGAGAGGGGACACCAGGAACAACTGGAACCAGAAACATGGACCCCCACCCAGGACTGTGCCTGCAACTGTTTCTGTCTGCATGTTGGCTTCATTCCCTTTCACTGCAGACCAGCATTCTTCAGACTCTGAGAACCATGGCCTCTGACCATTCATAAGTTATGCACCATAAAGCTTCAGCCAATGCAGGAAAGCTCTCACTGGGCCAAGCCAAATCCTAGCAAAGGACCTTAATTGGTCTCGCTTAGGTCCAAGTCAACTATTGCTAAAGGAGTAGAGTCTAATAAAAATACGGAGCCACCTTTGGCACCTGGTCAATGCAGTAAAGGACCCAGCTAAGAAGAATCTGGAAAGACAAAACAACTACCACATAAGTGATTTACTCAAAATTGAACAGCCAATAAGCAGTAGGTTCAGGATCATAATCTTAGTACAGTACAAAGCTCTTTCTCTGAAAGTGACAGCAGATATTAAACAATTTAATTTTCCTGGCTCAGCATTCTTGTGTTTTCTTAGTCATAGAAAATTATCAAAATACCAAAACAAAGACAAGATCAAACACAAAATAATTTAGTTTTTTCATTCAAAAATACTTAAAAGTTCTTCTAAGTGATCACTACGCCTATATATCAATTTTCATTAGATATTTATTAATGAAAAATATAGGACATATGGATTAGGTGTGCATTATATATTAACGATAATTCAAAACTGTCCTTTTGCTATTCCGATTCTATTTATTTTCTTATTGTCTCTTCATAATAGATACAGAATGCACAAAAAAGTGGTAGTTGGTCACGCCCTGAGATAAACTGAATATTATTTTACAGTGCTTTCATATGTAAATAGCATCACTACAAGCTATCACTTATTACAGCCACATTTTTATAAAACAAATAGCATATTGCTAAATATTTCAGACCAAAAAGTTCCTGCATAAGGAAGTTGGTATTGATTTGCATTTTCTAGTTAAGTAATTCCTCTATTGATTTATATTTCTTTGCCTTAAACAAAGTGCTTCAATCACTGGAAACATTAAAATAAGAGGAATTGAAAATGGGGGAATTTTGAAAAAATATATCATAATAGAAAGAAAACTCCAAGCCTCCCTTTTTCCTCTCTTAACTCAGCTTAGTAGCATTTTTAAAATTTCATTTCAATTTTCAACTCACAAATTCTCATTGTTCTAGAACAGCTCCAGGAATTCCTCCCCAGTTGGACACATGACGTAAGTTGAATGAATTGCTGGAAAAATTTTACATAGCACCTAAATGATACCACTCTGCTTGAGATGACAGAAAACAAAAACAAAAACAGAGCTTTGCAAATAATTAATGGATTTCAGCTTCAGCTCCCTTTTACCAGGGAGGCCTTCTCCGGGTTAAGCTCAGCCTCATGAGCTGTTAAGGGCATTACCAAGGCTATAGTTGTTTCACCACCTAGTGATTGGCAAGAGCAGAAAAAACTCAACTCAGAAATGGGCTTCAGGAGTCCGGAAATTTGAGAGTCAATGAAGGATCATGAACATCACCAAAATGAAGGCATATGAATTATTTTCTAAATGAGTAAGAACAAAATCTGTTAATGTTCATTTTCAATTTCCTTCACATAGACTAAATCCTGCCGAGCTGGCTCACAGCACAGGGCTGCTTACGGAGAAGACAAGACAACAGGATGCACGAGGAGAGTGTGTGACAATGTGATTCCCCAACAGAGGACCTACAGTAATCACATAGTACAGAGGGTGTCCAAAGAAACATTGTAAGGGGCCCATGGGGCTGTGAAACATTGGGAAACCTGAGCTGAGCTCTCACCAGCCTGGTAAATTCCACTGGCACCAAGATGCTGAGCCAATTTAAATGCAAAGCAAAAAACTAGCAAGATTTGCCAGACTCTTTAAAATGTAATTATAGCAACCCATTCAAGGATCAGTTTAACATATAAGCAACTTGAAGAAGACTGCTGATCACATTCGAACATTTTACATTCCACATACCTATGCAATGACATTATCTGGAGGATGTTCTTTCTTAATTAAAGAAAGCCACTTTCTCCTCTCACACTTTGAAAAGTATGTTGTTATTAAATGCATTTGTATCTTTAATTTTTGAATTCTTCAATTTTCTCCACCGATATTTTACTAAGTGATGGTAATTTAGAATAATGTATCAGGTATGCTTAGTGCTACAGTAAGTCTCCATTCTCCTGCCTTCTCCCCCAACCCTGCTGCAAAACCAACCTGGTAATTTCTGCCCATCTCAGCCTTTATCTGTGCCCAGGGAGAATGGCTTCTACCAACGGTGTCACCTAAGCTCCCTTGCCTTCTGGCTTCTAGTTGGGTTTGGCCAGTGGGAGGCACTGAAATGAAGTCAGAAAACTGAAGGAAAGACAGATCGAGGTGATTATTAGGCCCTACTCTCTTCCAACAGGGTGGCAGTTTAGCAGGAGTTGTGTTCCTCTGGAGTAGGTATATCAGATGGCCTCTGTCACATGGCTGCAGCTGTCTCCAAATGCCAGCGGCTGCCTCCTGCCCTTGCCTGTGTTGGCCTTATGGTGGTAACGACTTCTTGTCATTGTTAGTTTCAGAAGGCTTTGCCAGTTCTTTTCGAATTCCTTAACTCCTCCCTTACCTTAGTACAGAGTCCCTTAATTATGTTTTCTTAAATTATTCTCATATGTACATCTCCTTTCCTCCCAGGACTTTGATTAATACAATTGACAGTGGAATACTATTCATTGCAATACCAAATCTGAAGGCCTGCATATCTATTAGCAGCAAAGTCGATGCAAAGTGAAGTGACAACAGTCCCACAGAAAAGGGTGTATATTTCCAGAAAGCAGTATGGTATAATGGATCAGTATATAGCCAGATATTATAGTTCGAAGTCTGGTTCTTCTGCTTAGATCCATGAACTTCAGCACTTTTCCAGCTTTTCAAAACCTGTTCTTGCTTAGTAAGATAAGGCTGATAATAATATCTTCCTTATAAATTTGGTGCTGAGATTAAATGAGATAATTTAGTTCAAACTCATAGCATGCCACAGGCATTAAAACTGGGAGCATGACAGTTATAATTCTGTCAATGGTGTTAAAAATTGTTTCCAGTGATGAAACCTCAACTGAGAGGTGTCATCTAAACACTTCAAAGACATGTCCTTTCGTGACCTATGCTAGGGAAAGTCCACAGTGCTATTTTACTCAGTTTACAAGTTGCCACAACATTATCATTACTGTCAAAGAATGATCAGCAATATTCCGGATTATTTTCTCAATTAATTTCAGGCTACAGGAGGTTCCCAGCTTTGAAATATTTCCTTTCCCCACCCCAGAAAAATACAGAATGAAGGTGACTATTATGAAAGTGGTGATAATGATCATGGTAACTCTTACCGAGATTAACGTGCCAGGACTATTCCAAGCATTTTACATGTGTTAAATCTTTAAATCCTCATAAAAGTTACATATGGTTACATATTATTATTGTCCCATTTTGCAGATAGAGCATCAAGGCAAGGATTAAGTAACTTGTCCATGGTCAAATCTAGTAAGTGGTGGAAGTGAAGTTACAACCCTGGAGTTCAGGCTCCAGCATCCATATGCGAAAATGCCCAGTTATACTACCTCTGTCTGCCATTGTGACGGTACTCTTCATGTCATGCATATCCGAGTTCTGTATTTATGAATGCAAACATTTTATTCAGAATTATAACACCACTGAAAATTTTCTTTGTCAAGCATGCATTTTACAGAGCAAATATAATTAGGCCATTTAAATTTATTATTGAATTTTCCATTCAGCATAGTTAAAATATTTTTTGTTGAAATTGTATTTATCACGATCGTTTTTCTGTAAACTGTACACTGAATATCTGATTTATTAGTCAGTCATTTCGTCCATATCAAATGTGAATGATTATAGCTTGTATCCGTAGGACTCTTATTTTATTATTATCATAATAGAGCTTTTAGCAGACCCACGTTTAATTTACATGAATTCAATCAACTTGGCCAAAATGTAGAATAAATCTAAAGGTCTCAGTGATTTCCCAAACCCACTCCCAAGGGATTATCAAACGTGAAAAAATTGTATACATGATGAAGAGGGTTGTGACTCCCCCGGTGAATGAATTAAGGAATTAATGGGACCAGAGTTGATGAAAAACTGGTTATTAACATAATCTCGAAATACATCCCTACAAATTATAATTTACAGAAATTACACTTTACAGTACAACAGAGAAACCACACAACACCTTAACCAAGTTATGAATGTTAACATCATAAATAAAATGTAAACACACATGATGCACCTACAAATGTGACAGCCTAAGAAGGACATAACATCACGTATTTAGCAGCCCAGTCAGTAAGTACTAAACCGAGTCATATGATAAGGAAACGTCACGTGAACCAAACTGAGGACAGTCTATAAAACAACTAGCTTGTAAACGTGCAAAATATCAAGGTTAGGAAAGAGAGAAAAAAAAGGCTAAGAAAATTAGCCTTAAGATTGAATTAAGTGGCAGGTCACAGTGGCTCATGCCTGTAATCCCAGCACTTTGGGAGGCCAAGGCTGGCGGATCATGAGGTCAGGAGATCGAGATCATCCTGGCTAACATGGTGAAACCCTGTCTCTACTAAAAATACAAAAAAGTAGCCGGGCGTGGTGGCACACGCCTGTATCCCAGCTACTCGGGAGGCTGCAGGAGAATGGCGTGTACCTGGGAGGTGGAGCCTGCAGTGAGCGGAGATCGCCCCACTGCACTCCAGCCTGGGTGACAGAGGGAGACTCTGTCTCAAAAAAAAAAAAAAAAAAAAAGAATTACGTGAGATTTAGGAAATGTGATAACTTAACTGGAATACATGAACCTGGCCCAGATTCTGTACTGGAAGAAAAATTGCTGTGAATGCTATTATTGGGATAATTGATGAAACCGGAATGTGGACTCTACATTAGGTAAAATTAGCATAACAATATTAAATTTCCTGAATTTGATAACTAGGTTGTGGTTTTGTAAGAAAATACCCTTGAGAAACATACAGTAAAGTATTAAGGGATAAAAAATAATGATGTGTGCAATCTATTCTCAAATGGTTCAGCAAAAACCTATGTGTGTGTGTGTGTGTGTGTGTGTGTGTGTGTGTGTGTGTGCGCGCGCGCACAATGAGAGAATAAAAAAGCAAATGTGGGACAATATTCAAAATCAGTGAATATGTGTAAAGGATATACAATTATTCTTTGTACTTTTATGAAACTTTATGTTGGAACTTATTTCAAGATCAAAAGTTGTTTAACAAAATAATTCCTGGAAGTCTTTAGGGAAACATTAACCAAAATTGGGAAAATTGCTACAATCTATTGTAGAAAATAATGATAATACTAGAATTTAAAATTTCCACAAAATTGTGAAGTGTTGCAAAAACCCTCAAATTATTTACTTGCTGATTATTGTCCTTCTATGGAATTGCATGTTGAGTATATTATCCTACAATACATGCATATTAGTGAACAGAGCTATCTACCAAGAATCTTGTACTCAATATTTATGGGCAATTTAGGGATTTTCCAGGGTGATTTTTACTATTTGTGATTTTCAACTTATTTTAAAACTAAAAACCAGCTTTTAAAATGTTACCTCAGTGTATTTCTAGAAAGTCCAGCTTTTCTGGATCAGTCTTTGCAGATCTTAAGTTTTAAGGATGCAGTCTACAATATGTGAGAGTTTGTGTTGACTAGATAAGGCTGTTTTTTGTTTTTTGCAGGAAGACAGATCATTATATTGACATATTCTTAGCAGCATCTTGCAGGAGGGAGAGAAAAGTCAAGATTATATATGTTTTGAGGTTCTGATTTAAGGTAAAGTTTTCAATGTAGGAGTATGCTTAGAACTAGGCAAAACTTGGCCGGGCACGGTGGCTCATGCCAGTAATCCCAGCACTTTGGGAAGCCAAGGCAGGCAGATCACCTAAGGTCAGGAGTTCGAGACTAGCCTGGCCAACATGGTGAAACCTCATCTCTACTAAAAATATAAAATTAGCTGGGCATGGTGGCACACACCTATAATCCCTGCTACTCGGGAGGCTGATTCAGGAAAATCACTTGAACCCGGGAGATGGAGGTTGCAGTGAGCCAAGATCATGCCATTGCATTCCAGTCTGGGAGACAAGAGCAAAACTCCATCTCAAAAAAAAAAAAAAAAAAAAAAAAAAAACATTGGGCAACACTTGTGATATAAGAGTTTAGGGTTGGTACATACAGTAAGACAGGTTTTACAGGTAAGTTAAAGAATAAACATTTGCTCGTTAAGCTCGGTTGAATCATCTGTTATCCTGATAAGAGGCTATTTACTCAAATAAGGATAAGTTAAACCGTATGATTTTGAAATAAATGGACTTGTAGAAATTTTCTAAATCAAGCAATAAAGTTATTTAAAACTTCATCTTCCTAGGGAAGAGTTGTATGAAACAGCAAATGCATGTTAATATGTACTGTGTAGGTGGTTTCTATTCTGTTTCTATTCTTTTAGGCCTAAAGACAGTAATAGCTTCCAGCAGTTACTAACCCCAGGGTGCTTCATCATCTGTGGCTGATTTCCCTTCAACATGCCTACATCCTTGAAAATAACCTTTCTTAATACTTTTTTCAATTACTCTAATTGAATATGCCATCTGTTTCTTAATGGTATCCTAACTAATAAAGATAATTATGAGTCGATAAACATTTGTTCACTTGTACGTATTTATAAATTCACCAACTCTCACAGAATCACTTGGTTGTCTGGCATTAATCAATTGCATTGCTATTCCAATTCAATATCATTGCATATGGTGTAGTTACTGTTGGTGCAGCAAAATGCAAACTCAAGAGTAAAAGACTGTGCTTTGTGCCTGGACCTATTTGACTCCGCATACAGAAGTAAGTGGTCTCATTCTTAATCTCTTGCGTTAGTTCTAACAGAGGACAGGAGAAACTTCAACTACTCCAGCCAAATAATGGGAATTTTGCACCTGCATAGCTTATTCCTGCACTTTTGTTCTGGTTCTGAAAACTGCACTTATTTTTAATTTTTCTCAGTCTCTATCTTCATTCTTGCCAGTCCCAGTTGCCAAGAATTGGAGATTTGACCATAAATCATAGTCAAGTGCAAGGGCAGCTACCTACTGGCTGCTTGACTATTGCTACTGGCCTGTCTGGAGTCTTAGAACTGCTCTTCGAACCCCTCTTCCTTCTAGCTGTGTAACCAAAACACTGGAGTTATTTCAGTGACTTTGTGGGCTTTTCATGTAATGTATTCTAAGAGGACAGCTCTCCTGATTAGGAATATGTGTTTAATTTTTACTGCCTAAATTATTCCTAGGTTGTGTGTGCGTGTGTGTGTGTGTGTGTGTGTGTGTGTGCGTGTGTGTATTAAGCCTCCACTGCCACTGCCTACGTACATTACCTCCTCTATTGCTATACCCTTTAGTGTGGTATCTGTCCCCTAAGTATCTAATGAAGAAAACAAATAAGGGTTGTCTGCCAGCTCCGCTGTAATACACTCACAAAAGCTTCTGAATCTTTAAAAGAAACAAAGCAAAGAAAATAAATGCATGTCTAAGCACACTTCCTGAATATGTGAAAGTTCTCTGGCCTTTCTCTTCCATACAAAGGTTACCATCATCTTTAGTATACATACCTCGCAAACATCCGCCAAGTGGTCTATTGAATAATTTAGTATGATTTAGCATGGCTGCTTGTTCTCCGTTAGACTTGTGTGGAATGAAATAAAAGAAAGGACGTAAGGCAGACACAGAGGAGCACAATCATAGGCAAATCACACTAGGTTTCATTCTGTGCTTTCATGCCAGGAACTATTTCAGTTTAGTTATAATAGGCACATTATATTTATTTCAATGAGAAACAAATACTCATATAACACGTATCCCAATACTTACATAGATAAAAGTGAACTCTACTCAAAAGCCTATGTCACACGCAATTTCCCTGGCACTTTGAAAAAGAAGGGTAGTGCTTTTGTAAAGAATATGTTATGAATAGCCAATGTATAAGCAGAGAATATGAAATCGCCCTTTGGGTTTCATATTGGATGCTACTTTCAGAGAGCTGTGTAACTAAAACCCTCGAGTCATTTCAATGACTTTCTGGGCCTCTCATGCAAAGTGTTATAAAGGGACAGCCCTCCTGATTAAGAATATGCATTTAACTTTTATTGTATAAATCGCACAGTATATGATCTAATATAGTAATTAAAACCCTTTACTTTCAAGTTAGACAAACCTGGGTTTGAATTCCAGCTCCCACTCTTACTAGCTCTGTTGGCTTTTGCGAATTGATTTGTTTCAGCAAACGTTGGTCACCTCAACTAAAAATGGTGATAAAACTAGCTCCTACTCATGAGGGTCTTATGAGAATTAAATGAAATAATGCATGAAAAACACAAAGCATGATGTCTAACATATGTGAAGCACTTCACACTACCATGTCATTTGAAGTTGCTATTTTAATATTGAACTTGCATAGGGGAATAACCAGTTTTCACATTTAACCCTATTATCTACATTCAGATGAAACCCAAATAAATAATACTTGCTAACTTCTTTCTGCCCACCAGTTGCTAATAATCAACAGCCCACTAGGGATTTTCAAGTGGAAGTTCCACCAGCACATCACAGTTTCTATGTCTGAAGTCAGGTGTATTATTTTCCATCTAACAAGAAAGTTCTTCCTTTTGACTTACTGACTACTGTTAAACTACAAAAATTCCCTTGTTTTCAAAGACAGCTAGAATCATGAATTTTACTTGATCTTGTTAGAGATTAAGGAAATTGGAAAGTAGAACCAATGAACAGGGCATTGTTCTTCTCCAGATCTATCTATCTACCTATCTATCTATCTATCTATCTATCTATCTATCTATCTATCTATCTATCTATCTACATATCTATCTCTCTGCTTATATATATCTCTATCTATGTAAATGTACCTGATTATTACTACTGATCATCACATATATCATGACTATAATCCCTAAAACAAGACAAAAACTTCCCAAAATGGTTAATACAATTTAGAAAAGAAAAAAGTTAACATCTAAATTTAAAGCTTTTAGTAAATTTCTTGCAGATTACTCAGTTATAAAAAAATGCAAATTGTTTACCTTTGTATAGTATCTTAAAGTTTACCAAGATTTTATATATATATCAACTCTTCACAAAAGAAAGTAGGAGTATTAATCTTGTTTTTCATATAATAACACAAAGACAAAAAATTTGAGAGACTTCATTTTCTCATTAAATACATTAAATGATTATATACAAGGATACAGATACTGAGTCTACAATTTTGCACAAAGTAGATGGTGTCTCTTTTCATAGATATATGCTTTTTCATATATATTAATTTATTTTTATGTGACAAATAATATTTGTGCACATTTAGAATACTATGTGATTTTTTTTTTTTTTTTTTTTTTTTTGAGACAAGGTCTCATTCTCTCACTCAGGCTGAAGTTTAGTGGCATGATCCTGGCTCATTGAAGCCTAGAACTCCTAGGCTCAAGCAATCCTTCCCTTCAGCCTCCTGTGTAGCTGGGGCTACAAGCACGTGCCGCCACACTTGCCTTTTTTTTTTTTTTTTTCTAGAGATGAGGTCTCACTATGTTGCCCAGGATGGTCTTGAACTCATGGGCTCAAGCAATTTTCCCATCTTGGCCTCCCAAAGTGTTAGTATTACAGGTGTGAACCATTGTGCCTGGCCTGATGTTTGATCTATGTATATATTGTAGAAAGATGCAATTAAGGTAATTAACATATGCATTGCCTTACCAATCTATCATTTCTTTTTCTGATAACAACATCAAATACCTGTTAATATTCCCTTAAGATATTACACTCTATTATGTTTTTTCAGAATCAGAAGCCAGAGTCCAGTAAAGGGCTGCTTTAAATTGGGCTATCACGAAAGGCTTCACTGATAAGTTGGCATGAGCAGGAACCTATACGAAGTGAGGCATCAGCCATGCAGCTCTGATGGAAGAGCACTCGAGGGAGAGAGAGCAGCAAGTGCAAAGGCCTCTAGGCAGGAGCTTGCTTGGAAAGGTGAGTCCATGGCAAGGCGGCTTACAGGGTGGGGACGAAAGCAGCCAGGAGCCCCATAATGCAGGGCTTTGTGGACAATTGGGAAGTTTTTAGAATCTCTACTGCATGCTCTGCCAAAAAGTTTTTAGCTAGTAAGTGGCAGACCTAGGGAACAACTTTGAGTATTCAAATTCAAAATCTGAGATGATGGCACATGAAGAGAGCTTCTAAGGGAAGCAGATAAGGCTCTGCCTGGCACCTTTAAGCCTGACAACAAGGCCCTACCACTTTTTCTCCTCGATGCCACTGGGTGTGGAGAATAACTAGAATCTCTCTGGTTCCAACTCACCTATGAAACCAGCTCATGTTCTCAGGCATTCCTCCTCCTTTTGCTCCAAACCTCCTAATGGGAGAACAAGGGCTGGCAGAATGATCACAGAAGAAATCATATTCCCTGTGCTCTCTGCTTTAGCCACTTGTTAAAATTTAGTTCTAATAAAGTCCTGCCATGCTTTCCAGTGGTGCTGTAAGATAAGTCACTTGGACACTTTTGTTTTTCTCTTTCTGCAAAAACAAAGATGCTGATGCTATTAATAGTTTCAAAGGCTGCTTTCTGGCAGTAACATGAGGTAACGAGTATATAATTGTTTTGGTCTCTTTTCTAGAAAGATATGTTAACAATATTCATTAAGTAATTTTATGTCCCCAGCCTGTGCTAGGTATCATGGAACATGAAAAGAAGTAAAATGCCAAGGTCCCGACCACACAGAACTCAGAATTCTGTTCAGGGACAGAATATGTGTCCATAAGCAACACCAAAGGTTTAAGATCCTTAACGTTAAGAAAAGGGCCACAGGGATGTGGCCAGGCCTTTAGACCCAACTCTCTAAAAGGGTCGAGGAATCAGCTGACATCTGGCTAGGATTTAGGCTTCTCTGAATTAATAGGAAACCTTGGTCCCAATTTCTCCCTTCAAGGTGTACAAATTCTCTCTATATTTTTAAAAATCACATCGGATTTTAAAAGTATAAAAAGAATGCTAAGGTCATGCAGTCCCCTCAAGGAAATTAGGAGCACACCTATCTATATATGTTCCATTCAACAAGGTAGGTCAACGGGCTATTTTCTAGTGATTTTTAAGAGAGCCCTGACCTACTCCTACCCTCAACACTTCCCATTGACCCAACCAAAGTGCTTATAATTTCCACTTTTTGTGTTACTTCCTTAGAATGGATAATAGATATACTATGTTGATTAGAAGCCTTTGTTAGAATGAAAGCAAGATACTAAGAGAAATAACTCATTAACTGATTAGCATGGATTAATATATCATTTTCAAGGAGAAAGGTCTGAGGAGACTGTAAATATGAAGGGTTTTGGAATGAGAGAGAATGCATGAGAAAAATGGAACAAAAGAACCCAGAATCGGAGACCCTAAAACATTCACGAGACACAATAAGAACATGTACCTGTTGGTGAAGAGGAGAAAAGAGAATGCTAGGAGAAGATAAGAGTACATGAGACCTTGTAGTATGGCTTGAAGTCAGGTAGCATGATGCCTCAAGCTTTGTTCTTTTTTCTTAGGATTGTCTTGGCTATACGGGCTCTGTTTTTTTGTTGTTGTTGCTGTTGTTTTTGTTTGTTTGTTTCATATAAAATTTAAAGTACTTCTTTCTAACTATGTGAAGAAAGTAAATGGTAGCTTGCTGGGGATAGCATTGAATCTATAAATTACTTTGAGCAGTATGGCCATTTTCACTATATTGATTCTTCCTATCCATGAGAAATGGAATATTCTCCCATTTGTTTGTGTCCTGTCTTATTTCCTTGAGCAGTGGTTTGTATTTCTACTTGAAGAGGTCCTTCACATCCCTTGTAAGTTGTATTCCTAGGTATTTTATTCTCTTTGTAGCAATTGTGAATGGCAGTTCACTCATGATTTGGCTCTCTCTCTGTTATTGGTGTTTAGGAATGCTTGTGAATTTTGCACATTGATTTTGTATCCTGAGAATTTGCTGAAGTTGCTTATCGGCTTAAGGAGATTTTGGGCGGAGACCATGCAGTTTTCTAAATATACAATCATGTCATCTGCAAACAGAGACAATTTGATTTCCTCACTTCCTATTTGAACACCCTTTATTTATTTCTTTCTCTTGCCTGATTGCCCTGGCCAGAACTTCCAATACTATGTTAAATAGGAGTGGTGAGAGAGGGCATCCTTGTCTTGTGCCAGTTTTCAAAGGGAATGCTTCCTGCTTTTGCCCATTCAGTATGATATTGGCTGTGGGTTTGTCATAAATAGTTCTTATATTTTGAGGTATGTTCAATCATTACCTAGTTTATTGAGAGTTTTTAGCATGAAGGAGTGCTGAATTTTATCAAATGCCTTTTCTGCATCTACTGAGATAATCATGTGGTTTTTGTCATTGGTTCTGTTTATGTGATGGATTACATTTATTGATTTGTTGGACCAGCCTTGCATCCCAGGGATGAAACCGACCTGATTGTGTTGGATAAGCTTTTTGATGTGCTTCTGGATTTGGTTTGCCAGTATTTTATTGAGGATTTTCACATCGATGTTCATCAGGGATATTGGCCTGAATTTTTTTTTATCTCTGCCAAATTTTGATATCAGGATGATGCTGGCCTCAAAATGAGTTATGGAGGAGTCCCTCTTTTTCAATTGTTTGGAATAGTTTCAAAAGGAATGATACCAGCTCCTCTTTATACCTCTGGTAGAATTCGGCTGTGAATCTGTCTGATCCTGGGCTGTTTTTGGTTGGTAGGTTATTAATTACTGCCTCAAATTAAGAACTTGTAATTCGTCTATTGAGGGATTTGACTTCTTCCTGGTTTAGTCTTGGGAGGCTGTATGTGTCCAGCAATTTATATACTTCTTCTAGATTTTCTAGTTTATTTACATAGAGGTGTTTATAGCATTGTCTGATGGTAGTTGTATGTCTGTGGGATCAGTGATGAGATCTCCTTTACTATTTTTTATTGTGTCTATTTGATTCTTCTCTCTTTTCTTCTTTATTAGTCTGGCTAGTGGTCTATTTTGTTAATCTTCAAATTATGATACAAGGCTACAGTAACCAAAACAGCATGGTACTGGTACCAAAACAGATATATAGACCAATGGAACAGAACAGAAGCCTCAGAAATAACGCCACACATCTACAACCATCTGAGGTTTGACAAACCTGACAAAAGCAAGCAATGGGGAAAGGATTCCCTATTTAATAAATTGTGTTGGGAAAACTGATTAGCCATATGCAGAAAACTGAAACTGGACCCCTTCCTTACACTTTATTCAAAAATTAACTCAAGATGGATTAACTACTTAAATGTAAGACCTAAAACCATAAAAACTCTAGAAAAAAAACCTAGGCAATACCATTCAGGACATATGCATGGGCAAAGACTTCATGATTAAACACCAAAAGCAATGACAACAAAAGCCAAAATTGACAAATGGGATCTAATTGAACTAAAGAGCTTCTGCACAGCAAAACAAACTATCATCAGAGTGAACAGGCAACCTACAAAATGGGAGAACATTTTTGCAATCTATTGATCTGACAAAGGGTTAATATTCAGAATCTACATAGAACTTAAATAAATTTACAAGAAAAAAAACAAACAATCTCATCAAAATGTGGGTGAAGGATATGAACAGACACTTCTCAAAAGAAGACATTTATGTGGCCAACAAACACATGAAAGAAAGCTCATTATCACTGGTCACTAGAGAAATGCAAATCAAAACCACAATGAGATACTATCTCACACCAGTTACAATGGCAATTATTAAAAAGTCAGAAAACAGATGCTGGAGAAGATGTGGAGAAATAAGTACACTTTTACACTGCTGTTGAGAGTGTAAATTAGTTCAACCATTGTGGAAGACAGTGTGGCGATTCCTCAAGGATCTAGAAGCAGAAATACCATTTGACCCAGCTATCCCATTACTGGGTATATACCCAAAGGATTATAAATCATTCTACTATAAAGACACATGCACACGTATGTTTATTGCAGCACTGTTCACAATAGCAAAAACTTGGAACAAACCCAAATGCCCATCGATGATAGAATGGATAAAGAAAATGTGGCACATATACACTATGGAACACTATGCAGCCATAAAAAAGGATGAGTTAATGTCCCTTGCAGGGACATGAATGAAGCTGGAAACCATTCTCAGCAAACTAACACAAGAACAAAAAATCAAACACCACATGTTCTCACTTGTAAGTGGGAGTTGAACAATGAGAACACATGGACACAGGAAGGGGAACATCACACACCAGGGCCTGTCGGGAAGTGGGGGGCTAGGGGATGGATAGCAGTAGGAGAAATACCTAATGCAGATGACGGGTTGATGGGTGCAGCAAACCACCATGGCATGTATAGATCTATGTAACAAACCTGCACGTTCTGCGCCAGTATCCTATAACATAAAGTGTAATAATAATTATGACAAAGAGTGCGTGAGACCAACTCTAGCAACTTTCCAATTTTGTCTAGGGTTGCTATGGTTAATTCCTCTGCGTTTTATATAGAGAACCCATTGTTCAGAGCATTTAAGTCACTTGCCCAAGTGTAGTCAGAGAGTAAGTGGAAGAATAAAGATTAGAAATCTAGAGTCCCAACTCCACACCTGCTTTGCTAAATTAGGGGGAAAAAAAATGCAGCGGCTCTGAAGATTCTTTGGTTAGGGTTTTTCCAGATCCTATTTTCAAAGCTTTTTTTGTCTATTATGAATGTTTACTTAAGAAAAGGCTATTAGGGCTCAAATTGGGATTAGAATGAAAAGAAACTTAAACCCCTAGTGAAGTACATCTTAAAATTCAGAAGTAGAAAAGTACTCATGGATCAGAGGTTGGTGTAATATGCAGACACATTTCCTCTTTTCTTCCCACACTCATCTTAAAAATAATACCAGACAGTACTAGACATCAAAGCCAGCCAGCCGAGACAGGAGGAAGTGACTATTCAAACAAGGAGGAATTCAGCAAGGTAAGTCCCTAGCAAATAAGTCCTAGTGATAAATGCAACAAAGCCATCACTAAATTGATCAATGTCTCAAGAAACATATGGACCTAGCCCACAAACATCATGAAAAGTTTTCCTGATAATGCTGGTGGTTGGGTCAGTTTTGTAGAAGAAAATTGTTTGTTATAAACACCTAAAGATATTTTTTTGAGTCCTACAATTTTTTAAACTCAAGAGAAAACATCATAGTACAATGGGGGAAAAATAGTGCTTGACTCATATAGATCTGTTTTTCCAATTGCCGGCTTCAGTATAAATAGTATCAAAAAGAAATGTGAAAGCACAAAATATAAATGTTATTTGTTTTACCTATTTACCCAAGAATTTAAATACTTACACTCTGTGACACAGAAATACAATTACAAAAAGAATTCTGGATATAACAAAAAAGTACAATGATGTTTACTGCAATATTATTTGAAATATTACAATTATTGGGAACAATGTAAATATCAATATTTCTTAAGATGCTTTGGGCTGCAAGTAACAGAAAAAAATTTACAGTGGGGGAAAAACAAGAAAATGTTTTTATTGCATATGTCAAAAACATCATGGGGAAAATATATTTCAAGAGTTGATTAATGTATTAGTTCAATGATTCATGAAGAATGATGGTTACTTCCATCAGTTTCCTCTACTTGGCATATAAAGTGTTCTCACAATAACTCCACTCATCAGTATATGGTTCCACAAATACAGGTTTCATAACAATATTGAGCAAAATAAGAAAAACATTTTTTTTAAACTTATGGAAACACCTTTCCAAGAAACCTCTGTTAGACTTCTTCTAATTTCCCTTTGACCAGAATCACATCACATACATATTCCTAAGCAAATACCAAGCTAGGGGTATGGGATTCCCTTATCTGATCTAGGAAAGCACATAGCCTATTAGTGTAAGTGGATCACTCAAACTAGATCTGAGATCTGAAAGGAATAGGAATAGACATGACATGGAAATATTCTATACTTTGATTGAAAAAAATAACATTGATATACAGTAGTTACCTCCAATGAATAAGATTGAGAGGTAAATGAGTCAAAATATGAGAGGTTATGCTGTGATAACAAATAGATCCTGAATTTCAGAAGCTTAATGATATAACAATATAAGTTTTCTTTCATGCATATCGACAGTCTTATGCAAGTCCCCCAGCTCTTCTTAGCAGCTCATTTCCAAGCAGTGACATTAGATTCAGGTTCCTTCTAACCCTACTATTTAAAGCATATTGCCTTCAAAATTATTGCAGAAGGCAAGGAGAACATGCTGACTGTGCAGGCATTTTAATGGCAGCCTTGGAATTGGGTTACATTACTTTCACTAACACCCCTTTGGCCACAATGCAATTACACATTACCTCCCCTAACTGCAAGAGAAGCAAGGGAATACAGTTTGTATGCACAGAAAATGAATAATAAAACTCCAATTTGGTTATACATAGTTTTGTCTTAGTCATGAGAGATTCTTAATGTGACTTTTATTTTACTTTATGCACTTGTCCCTTTTTGTTTGAAAATGGCTGTTATTTTGTAAATTAAAATAGTTGTAAATAGAAAGAAAGTAAAACAATCTCTAGTTGTGTTTAATAAGTCACCTAGTTATGATAGTATTTAATCGCATTTTCCTTGTACAGAAATCCTCTCTCCCTTTTTATTCCATATGGGGACTTAGAGAAAAAAATTATTGTGGAGAGTCTGCACGTTATGGACCCACCATAGAAGGCCAAAGATTTGGAATCCAGAGAAGCAAAAGAAGTCAGAACATTTTAACCAGACTTTACTGTTGTTTGTATTTTCACTTACTTCTTTTTAGGTTTATTTTTATTGTGGTAAAATACACATGAAATAAAATTTACCATGTAACCATTTTCAAGTGTACACTTCGGTGTCATTAAGCTCATTTACAATGTTGTGCAGCCATCACCACTACCTAGTTCCAGAATTTTTCATCACCCCAAATGGAAATTCCATACTCATTAAGCAATCACTCCCCATTTCTGTCTTCCTAAAGTCTTTGGTTTTTGTTTATATGGATTTTCCAATTCTGGATATTTCATATAAATGCAGTCATACAATGAATGGCCTTTTGTGTCTGGCTTCTTACATGATGTAACATGAATCAGTTATGTGATCATGTGCTAGCTTATCTTAAACTGGTCTTGGCCAGGTGCAATGGCTCATGCTTGAATTCCTAACAGTTTGGGAGGCCAAGGTGGGCAGATCACTTGAGCTCAGGAGTTCGAGACCAGCCTAGGCAACATGGCAAAACCCTGTCTCTACAAAAAAATACAAAACATTAGCATGGTGGCACAGGCCTGCAGTCCCAGCTACTTGGGAGACTGAGGCGGGAAGATCCCTTAAGTCCATGAGGTCGAGGGTTCAGTGAGCTGGGATCGTGCCACTGCACTCTAGCTTGGGTGACAAAGTGAGACCCTGTCTCTAAAAAAAAGGAAGAAAGAAAGAAAATAGAAAAGAAACTAATCCTATTCAGAAAATGACTTATTTCAGTCTGAGGCCTTTAAAAGTCTTTTATTTTTATCTGTAAAAAGAAGAATGAGCCACAGAATAATTGGAAGAGGTAAATATATAAACAGGAAATTATAAAAATGCATAATAAATGTAGTAGTAGATATTTGTGTGGAGCATTTGAGGATTATGAAGGAAAACGATTATCCCAAATTGATTGGCCTGAGAGGAATTTAGTAGAAGTAATCCCAAACTTTTGTATTAACGGATTAAGCAATGTTAATAAAGCAAAGTGATCCCGGGGAAGAAAAATGAAGGTTGTGAGATAGAGAAAATACATATGTTGAAAAAGACATCTTGAGATGCCGCAAGCAAATTGGCAACTCAATAGGCTGCTAAATGAATTTTATTATAAATAAATAATAAGATATGTCCCAGCCTAGGTTAGGATAAGGATTAGTAACACAACTAAGCATTGTGCTTGCTTCAGGGCATGTGTGGTTTCTTGCCTGGGCAGCATACCCTCTTCTTCTGGTAACTTTGACCTGCCTCCACTTTCTTCATATTCTAAGGTCTTGTTTGCTCTATCTATCAAGTCCTTCCCCATCCCCAAGCCAAGGCAAGTGCACATAAGTCCATTTGGCTTTGCCACCAGAAGTAAACCTGGAACTAATGGACAGCTTTTTCCTCAGGCCACCTTGGTAATGGCTCAGCACCTTTGTGGTCTCTTAAAGATTCAAGCTTCTGGGAGAGTGAGTTTAAATAGCTGGTCTGGGATGACATGAAACCCACCTTGACTGCTCAGATCCAAACCCATGGAGAATACCTAGGGTTGGTACCAGAGAAACACTCCTTCTGCGGCATCAGCCTCCTACGCCTGCACCTCCATCAACAACTCTTGAAAAATAAAAAATCACCTTCATCTCAATCTTACTCTATGACCTCAATGCCTAGTCAAGAATTTTTCTATTCTTTAGCTAAACTCATATCTCCTGGTTATAGAACATTAAAAAGGAAACATTGTATGCCCACCTTTTTTGGGGGAGAAGGGTGTCATTTTCACTGTTGTACTAATGATAGTCCTGGAAAAGCCATCTTTTTAAAAAAGATTAATAAATGTCCCCAATGCACATGATGACTTTTAAGATGAGGTAAATAACAAGAAAAAGACACAGACTTTCTTCCGAGTAGCAAAGAAATGCAGAAGAGTCAAATTCCGGAGAAGCAGAAACACAGACGGGAGGGAATGTGGAATGCTACCACACATAATATATTCAGGTAGCTTCAGGATAATATTTTCTTTAAAAAATATTCATTACACATGCCTGGAGACCTAAAAACCATTGCTCTTTGGCCAAAGACAGCACAGGAAGACTGTTGGATTTCATACCAATCCATTTCGCTATGCACATAGAGATAGATAATAAAAATAAACAGTAAAAAAATACCTATCATGTTTTAGGCACTCAGAAAAAATAGTGTGTGAGGGACCCTACTCCTTCTAATAGCTTAGAGGGGGAAAATATGTAAAATGAGACAACTGGGTTTTATATTACCACTAAAGGGAGGGAAGAGGTTTTGGAGCAGTGGTATTCACATTACTCATAATTACCACAAATAGAAAGTACCATGTGTTGAACATCATGGTGGGTAGGAGAATGGGCTTTGGGGTATGCAGGCCAAGGCTTGACTTCAGAGCCTGCTACTCACTTACTTGACTTAAGAAAAGTTTGTTAATGCTTCTAAACCTCATCTTTTGACTTGTAAAATGGAGATAATAATAGTACCTATCTCATCAGATGTAGGTTTTTCTGTTATTATGTTCAATTACTGTTGTGATAATAATTGGTACCTCATAGTGCTTTTGTACGAATTGAATTAAATAATATATATGCAGTGTCTTGCACATAGATGCTCAGTAAATTTTTGTTGTTATGGCTATAATATGTCCTAGTGTCATCTATCAGGATTAAAAGCTAAGCAAGTTCAGGACAGTATTTCTTATTTTGGTTTTTATTAACAGGAAGAGAGTCCTCTTATTTGCCTCTGTGCCTTCACCACTATCAACACTATGCCTGTTTGACATTGTGTCATAACATAAGGACTAATCTGGTTCCAAGACAGCAAAGATGACCTAAGCCTCAATTTTCTCCAAACACCTTTCTGACAACAGCTTCCAAGAGACAGCAAAGAACAAAGGTAGCAAAGAAAACAGGCATGAATAGAATTTACAAAGAAAGAGTTTGTTCAATATAAGGAAGAACTCTCTAACAACCAGAGCTTTCAAAATACAGAATGGGCGGCCACAAACTGGTAGAATCTTATGGTTGAGAAGGACTTCGGAGGATATTTCTTCAGTTGTCCTCTAGGGTTTGAATTCTTTTTACTCAACTTCATTTCTTCCTACATCATCCTCATTCTACTGCCTTCTCAACGGACAGAAAACCCACTCACTCCCCAAGGATGTCGGCTCATTTTGAGAAAGATTTTCAGGTTTGGCAAACGTTTTTCATAAAGAGTCAGATAGCAAATAGTTTTGACTTTGTGGGACATGGACAGTCTCCACTGCTACTTTTGTTGCTGCTACTTCATCAAAAACACTTTAAAAGTATAAAAACCATGCCTCACTAACAGTCCATACAACAACAGGCCATGTGCAAAATCTCACCTGACATAGTTTGCTAACTCCTCCTCTAAATTGTGACAATTCTTCCCAATATTAAGCCAAAAGCTAACCACTATTGGCTTAATACTTAATGCCTCTCAATTTTAAGCCAAAATGTAACCCCTCTAAATGTTTCCCACTCTTAGTCCTCATTAAGTATAAGCAAATATAGTATAATGTATTCTTAAACTTCTACTACAAGTTTATTATTATAACAACTCTTTGATATATATGCAGTGATTTTCACAATTTCCAGACAGGAAAATGGAAACCTAAAAATGTTAGGGAACTTACTCAAAGTTACACAATTAATTGGCTGGGGTGGGGTGGGAGAAGATGCAGGATACACAACCTAGATCTTTAAGAAGCTCTTTCTACTCTGAGGTTCCATGTCCACCGCCAGGGAAACACAAAGACATCACAGCCCTCTTACACTGGCAAATCCCAAAACAGCTCCAAAACTCACAAAATACTCTCTTCTTCGTGTTAAATATCATCTGTTTCCTGTTGCTCAAATAACCACCATAATGTTCCTTCTCCTTTAAGTAAGGTTTTCTAAGTGTGTTCCCTCCTTAGTAGCTGCAGCCAGTATTGATCTTTCCTCTTCTTAATGATCAGTATATTTTTGCTCCATGCCTAGGATATAGGATATGGATTTATGGAGACAGTCATTTGGGTATAGGTTTATAATAATTATTCAATTCTATCTGACTGCCTTTTTAATGTACAAGGAACATATATTCAAAGCTTTATTGTGTTCAGTCTTAATTGTTAAGTGTTTTGCCTTTGTAAATTTTTTATCCCCTAAATTAATGTAAATTCTCTTAGATGTACAATGGGAAAAAACAAAACCACTTTCTAATTATGAATAATTACTCAAAATTGGATAACAGATCCTCAAATTTCCACCATTTCCAAACAAACAAACAAACAAAATCTGGAGAATGCATGCGTGGTAGGCAGCCTCTGAGATACCCCCTACGGATCCCCAATTCTCAGCACATTGCTAACTCATGCCATTGTGTAATCCTCTCTCTTTTAATATGGGCTGGACCTAGTGATGGCTTCTCACAAATAAAATAGGGCTGACATGATATGATGTCACTTCCAAGACTGGTTACAAAAAGACTTGCGGGCTCTCTTTGTCTCTGTCTCCATCTTTCTCTCTTCTTTCTGTTTTTTCCTCACTTGTTCTGATGGAGCTAACTGTCCTGATGTGAGCTTCCCTGTGGAAAGGTCCATGGCATAAAATTGAGGCCAGCATCTGGCCAAAACCTAGCAAGGAACAGCCTGCAAGAAAATGAGTCCTGCCAACAGCCTGCAAGAAAATGAGTCCTGCCAACACCCACATGAACGAACTTAGAAAGGGACTCTCTCCAAGTCAAGCCTTGACACAACAGCAGCTCCTGACACCTTGAGCAGAGCCTTGTGCAAAATGCTAAGTTGAAGTCTAGGCCACGTCTTGATTGTTGACTCTCACAAACTGTAAGATTAAGAAATGATTGTTGGTTGAAGTCGCTATGTTTCAGCCATTTGTTACACAGCAATGGGTAGCTAATATGATAAGTATTTTGTCTTATCAAAAGGTAAAGAGACTGCTTGGTGAGTAAGGAGATTCCTTTTGGGGTGAAGATGTGGTAGAACAAGATAAAGATACGGTTCCACAATGTTGTGAATGTACTATATAACATTGAACTGTAAATTTTAAAGTGATTAATTTTGTGTTCTATGAATTTCCCCTTAATAATTATTTTAAAGGAAGCAGCACAAGACATAAACAAAGAAGGAAGGAGAAAAATAAGAAGATAAAAGAAAAAACAAAAGTTTACTTAAGAACCCCTACAAGAAAACAATACATCACAATAAGTGAAAACTACGATCAAAATTCAGCACCAAGTTACTTAACCTAATGAATCTACCAACTTACAATTGTGAGCAAACAGAGAGCCCAGGGCTCAGTAAGGAGAGAACAAGATGACAAAAGGAGCTGAAATGTGTGTCACAGCACCCAGTAAATGAAGCAGAAACTATAAAAATGTTTTACCGTGAGGAAAGGAAGTAAGACGAGGGACATAAAGTAGCTGTTTCTCAATAAATAATTCTAAAACAATTTAACCCTTTAAATTCTGTGAGTATAATTTGATTCAAAAGTAAAACATTAAATAGCAAAAATAAGGTAAGGAAGATATTTTGATTTTTAAATCTCAATAAACTACAGGTAGATTCTGAACTTGTTTTTTTGTTTTTCTTTAATGTATCAAAGGCCACTAAGGTACAGTCTGAAATCAAGAATTCAATTAACAAACAGAAATCAGAACTTCTGCTTGTAATAAGGTAAGGCGTTATATTTAGTGTGGGAAGAGACAATTGTTTAAATTATTTTACAATGAGGAAAATATGTATTTGTCATGCAACATATGTAGGCTATACTGTGTCTGAGACTTCATGTTTGCTTCTAGGAAATGTATATGGTCTTGTACTTAATGTCAAAGCCAGCCGCCCTCTTGCCATCCCTCTTGTTGTTTTCTTAGATCAGTGGTTCTTAACTCTGGCCTGGGGAGCTTAAAAAATTCATGGTTCTACCCTCAGAAATTCTGATTTGTTTGGCCTGAAATGTGGCCTGGGCATTGGATAGGAATTGACCTTTGTTCTAAACAGAATGGAGAAATAGAACAAGCCTGTGTTCCAGATTAGAAAATGTCAGAATTTAGGAAATGCATTGCTGAGGATTACTCTGTTTCAATATATCCTGCAAATGTGGTTGGAAGTGATAATAAACACTATGGCCAAATAGATGTGTGTGAATAATGGGTAGCAGGAGGTGAAGAGTAAAGACTCAAAGTGTACAGGTTGAATGACGGGGGCATAGAGTAGGATCATAAGGCAAGTTGGTGTGTCCATGTAGGATCTTACCAGTGAAAGAGATACTTTATGGAGCATTATTTTTAAAGTGTCCACAACCTATGTGCGCAGCCATGTCAAGTCACTTATTATTTTTTCCTGTTTAACATTGTCACTGTGTTTAGTTAACCCCAACTCATCAATATGGTCTGATATACCCATGAAACTTTAGATGCAAATGCTGCAGGGGAATACAGAGCAATGGAGAGCAATGTGGCTGGCTCACCTTGACTTCCTTATTAACAGCCACTTGGAGGGGCTGCCTCCTAACAAAACAGACATGGTCAGGAATTCCAGGGGCTGACCACTGGTGAAGTGACCACTGGCCTAAAACTGAATTAAAGGAAGATGGAATTGAAGGCTATAATACAAACTCTATTGTTAACTGAGATAAATTTGATCACACAAACTCTTAACCTTGGATGGAGATTAGCCATTTCACCACAAATTAGCCATCCAGTTGTGATCAAATTTTGCAACACACATATATATATTTATTAAAGTTTTATTTTATGCAAGCACAAAAAGGTTTTATACAACTGGTTCTGCAAGCACAAAGAAGTCTCAGCTCTCTTTCTTTTTTTAAGTGTTGCAACCATACATTGTATAAAAGGTCAGTTGGGGAAACCACAAAATTTTTCTGGAAGGAGTACTTTGTCATCCTACCATATCAAACAATCAGAAATTCTACAGACCAGTGACTAAACCGAAAACAATTTAGAAATCAAGGTGTAAACATCCAACCTAGGTTCCGGGTCTCAGTTATCATGCCGATTTCACACAAAAGTATGGTATATCTTTCAAATATTTTAGCCAATCCACTCATATTGAATGGAAAGTTAATCAATTTATTTCAACAAGAAAGTATATTTCTATCATCAAGTTATGTTAATTAGCAAAGATTCTGAATAACAGAAGCACTTATACTAGATGCCTCTGAAATATAGCCTTCCCAAAAATAATGTCAGATTTGTATTGAAATGTAACTCCTGATTGGATAGTTATCTGTACCTGGGTACAATTTTATCCAATACACACATAATGTTTTACATAACAAGTCATCAAACCTACTCTCTTTCCCTTGATACATTATACTCCCAATTCTGCCTCCACACAAAATCATCACATAACCCTTAGTAACTGATTCAGAAACAATGCTCATTAGAAAGCCGAGGATATTATTGCTTAAATTGTGTCTCCCCGAAAATTATATGTTAAAGTCCTAACCTTGAGTACTTACAGTATAACTGTATTTGGAGGTAGGATCTTTACAGAAGTAACCAAGTTAAAGCAAGGACATTAAGGTGTGCCCTAATCCAACATGACTGTTGTCCTTATAAAAAGGGGGAATTTGGACATAGAGATAAACACAGAGGGAAAGCTAGGTGATTGTAAGAGATGCAAATGAGGGCCATGTACAAGCCATGGAGAGAGGATCTGGGGTAGATCCTCTGTCTCACAGCCCCTCAACAAAAGCCAGCCCTACTGACGCCTTGATTTTGGACTTCTAGCCTACACAGTTGTGAGACAGTAAATCTTTGCTGTTTAATTATCCAGCTTGTGATATTTTCTTACAGCAACTCTAGTTGATTTATACAGAGGGCTTTGGCCTTTTCTTTAGAGTGAGAGGACTTTTATTTGGAATAGCAATTCCCAGTTTTTTTTAAAGGGGGGAATATCAAATTACCCCAGAATGAGCCAAATGATTTATCCTAATATAACAAAGAAATGTTAACCCTCTCCCCAAAAAGTTTCATTTTATTATGAAAATATGTCACGGAGGTATAATGAGAAATATTTAGTTTTTGTACCCAATTGCTCGCAGAAAGCTCTTAAAACTTTTTGGAATTTCCTGAGTGATGAGAGTATCTTTTGTGTTTCATAACAAGCCCCTTTCAACAATAACTAAGTTTACGTTAATATATAAACCATTCAACAAGTCTCTAGGAGGTTCCAAACTTTCTCTCATCTTCTTGTCTTCTTGAGGGTCCCTGGATAACTCTTGAGAGTCCCTGGATAACTTCATGATGGAAGGTGGTCCCCAGAAAGACAACAGAATGATTAGCGAGTTGGAACATTCAGCTCCACCCCCTGACTTTCCAGGGGAGGGGAAAGGGGCTGGAGACTGTGTTGAATCACCTGTGGCCAATGATTTAATCAATCATGCCTACGCAATAAAACCTCCATAAAAACCACTAAACAACAGGGTTCAGAGAGCTTCCTGGTCAGTGACCACAATGAGGTGCTGGAGGGTGGCACACCCAGAAAAGGCAGGGAAGATTCTTGCCTCCCCCCATACCTTGCTCTGTGCATCTCTTCTACCTGACTGTTCTGAGTTGTAGCCTTTGTAATAGATGAGTAACAATAAGAAAAGCACTTTCCTGAGTTTTGTGAGACATTCCAGTGAATCACCAAACCTGGCAAGGAGGTTGTGGGAGCCTCTGAATTTTTAGCCAAGTCAGACAGAAGTGCAGCTAACCTGGGGACCCAGTCCTTGAGACAGCATATGATGGAAGGACAGTATTGTGGGACTGAGCCCTTAAATCTGGGGAGTCCGATGCTAAGGAGTTAGTGTCACAATAGAACTGAATTTTTGGACACCCAGTTGGTGTTTGGAGAATAGGAGAATTGCAGTCACAAACATCCTTATTCTGTAACACAAATAAAAAGATGATATTCCTCTTGTTACTCACTCATTGACTTTAAGGGTCACCTGCTACATAGGAGGCTCTTATTTCTGCCCCTGTAACTTAACAGAATGGTGAGGCGGGGAAACTTCCCAGGAAATCCTAGCTGCAAGGTCCCTCAGAGTCACCCTGGAGCTTGTGTTTCATCTTAAGTCCCCGTTTTCCTACAAAGGCTGCTTGAAACCCAACTCTCCTTAGTAGCCTCCGCCTGGGTGCAGCTGAGTGCAAACAGGAAGAGTGGGAGAATGTGGGTGAGGTCAGGAAGGAAACCAACCTTGACTTAAACTCCCACCAGCTTTCCTTTCTTCTCTCTCCTACTCCTGTTCTTCAAGGCATTTTTCCTCCCTTTGGACAAGAAATAAAGTTAGGATGAAATAGAAATTACTAGTTGTAGGCCACTGCAGTTTTTCAGTCACCCACAATTCTCACCTCCAAGCCAATTAGATTTCCCTGAGCCAAGTCAATTTCCTTTCACCTCCACCATATACTTATCCTACATGAATGCCCACCTCCAATCCACTCATCCCCAAAAACGTGAACGCAAGCCCTTCTACCTTCTCTGCCTCTCTTATCTTCTGTTCTTTGAAATGCTAGATACGTGCATTTTTAAGTTGTTTTGCCAGGCTTCTCTGGACTTTCTACTGCAGGTTGATGCAGGTGGAGAGCTGTACAGCCTGGGCTTAGGTTTTGGGCAGGTATGGGTTCAAATTCCTCTGTGCTACTTACTACCTATGTGTCCTTGGATAAGTCACTTAAAGCCTCAGAACTGGTTTTCATTAAACTTTCAATAAAATTGAGATTTTTATTTCAACAGCCTGATATCTACACGTTTAATTTGTCAGCTAGGTTGGAGCCATAAGTTAATATAATTAAATAAAATCACCAAATCCTATAATTTGGGGGGTAACCTTAGAACCTAAACTTCTAAAAGGGCAATTTGACTATTTTTTATTCTCACAGTAAATTAACGTATTACAGCTTAGAAACCTAATAGTAAACCTAAATGGAGTAAACTCTGTAGGTAAGAAGAAACACTTTAGAAATTGATATCCATCCCTCTTTTCCCCCAAGGTTTTGATGGTCACGTTAGGGCAGAGTGAAAACATGATCAGACACCTGCAGAGAGACTTTCCTTTATTCCTCATTAGGAGATGTTGTTTGTAAACCTTAAAGTGCAAAATACTCTACAGGTTTGTATGATGAAAATCACTTTTTTTTTTTTTTTTTTTTTTTTTTGAGATGGAATCTCTCTCTGTTGCCCAGGCTGGAGTGCAGTGGTGCACTCTTGGCTCACTGCAAGCTCCACCTCCCGGGTTCACGCCATTCTCCTGCCTCAGCCTCCCAAGCAGCTGGAATTACAGGCTCCCACCACCACGCCCAGCTAATTTTTTGTATTTTTAGTACAGATGGGGTTTCACCGTGTTAGCCAGGATGGTCTCAATTTCCTGACCTCGTGATCCACCTGCCTTGACCTCCCAAAGTGCTGGGATTACAGGTGTGAGCCACTGCACCCAGCCGAAAATCACATCTTATACTCTTCATGAATCATACAAGAAATCTTTAGCATAATTCTGACAATACCCAATTTTTACATTACACACTGATGCAGAATTGTATTTTCTTAGTAAATATTTATTCATTATTTTAAGCAAGCACATGAAACTGGAATGTAAATATGTATACATTTTCAGTATAGTTAATGCATCTTTAACAATGGGGATTGGTTCTGAGAAATGCTTCATTCAGTGACCTCCTCATTCTGACAATATTATAGAGTGTACTACACAATTCTAGATGGTATTGCCTAATTGTACACACCCAGGCTACGTGGTATAGACTATTGCTCCTAGGTTACAAACCTGACCAGCATGTTACTGTACTGACTACTATAGGCAAGTGTAACACAATGGTCGGTACTTATACATCCAACCATAAAAGATGAAGTATAAATACATTATAAAAGATAATGTATTTAAGATCATGTAAATGATAATGTGCCCTACCTGTATAGGGCACTCACCCAGAATGGAGTTTGCAGGACTGGAAGTTGCTCTGAGTGAGTCAATGAGTGAATGGTGAGTAAATGTGAAAGCCTAGGACATTACTGGCCACTACTGTAAGCTTTATAAAGCTCTACACTTAGTACACTAAATTTACAAGCCATATTTTTTCTTTTATAATAAATTAACCTTTCCTTATCATAACTTTTTTACTTTAAGAACTTGTAAATATTTTTAACTTTATAAGTCTTTTGTAAATACACTTAGCTGAAAACACAGACTGATTCCACAGCTGTATAAAACTATTTTTTTCTTTATATTCTTATTCTATAAGCTTTTTCTGCTTTCTATTTTTATTTTTCAATTTTTAAACCATTTTGTTAAAAATTAAGACACAAACACACACATTAGCCTAGACCTACACAGGATTGGGATCATCAATTTCACTGTCTTCCATCTCCATGTCTTGTCCCACTGGAAGGTCTTCAGGGCGATAACACTCATGGAGCTATCATCTCCTAGGATAACAATGCCTTCTTCTGGAATATCTCCTGAAGCACCTGCCTGAAGCTGTTTTACAGTTAACTCTTTTATTAATTTTAAAATAAGTAGGAGGACTACATTCTAAAATAACAATAAAAGTATAGTATAGTAAATCCATAAACCAGTAACAATTATTCATTATTATTATGAAGTGTTTCATATTGTACATAACTGCATATGCTATAATGGTATAGGACTGGCAGGGCAGTAGGTTTGCTTACACCAGCATCGCCACAAACATGTTAGTAATGTACTGTAGTGCATCATTGCAATGCCTGTGATATCACTAGCAATAGGAATTTTTCTGCTCCATTATAACCTTATGTGATCACCATCAAATAAATACGTGGTTTGGTCATCACTGACCAAAATATCATTATGACTGTTTGATGGTTTTCAAATATTCAGAGTAAAATATATTCTTATAACATATAAAAGGAACACTATACAATAATAAATAAGCAAATTTGCTGGCTGCTGCCATCTTATACAACACCCCTCCCTCCAACACACACACACACACACACACACACACACACACACACACACACACACACGCACGCACAAAGTAGCCAGCCTGGTGTCCTTTTACATCATCACTCTCATCAAATTTATACTTGCATACACACACATTATTGTTGCTACTGTTTTTAAGAAAATAGAATCATAGCGTGCATGTTACCATGCAATGTGGATATTTTTTCACTTACCATATATACTCAATATGGACAGTAATCATAGATAAATACCTAAGTTTATCTATTTTTTCAAGACTTTATGTATGTACATACATGCCTTGGAAATTTTATGTACTCAAATTCATATCAAATGTTCTGAGAAGATTTTTGTTCTGTATTTATTTTTCTCCTTATTTTATTTTTATTCATCTACACTTTCCTCTCCTTTCCTATATTCAGATGTATTCTAGTAATTGTGAATTTAAGGATTCTAACATATGGTTTTGTTTCGAAGAATTGCCAATTTACATTATTTGTTCATTATACTATGGAATTATGTTTCTTGCCAGAATGAATCCTAAATATTCTTTACATTATGTAGACTTTAAACTGTATCTGTATCTGTGTTCAACTTCATTTTACAGATCTATGACTTATCTAATGATTTTGTTATCTTTTGCTATATAAAGACATAAATTTATATATATTTATATGCATCTGTCTTTTACAGTTCCTGAATTTCCTGGCCCCATAAAAATGTTTATCCCACATTTAGGTAGTAAGTATAAATACTTAATTTTTTTCTACATATCTTTTTAAAATTTTTAATATGTAAGTTTTAAATTCAGCTAGGATTTATTTTCATATGTGGTACAAGGTGTGGCTCCCACTTCATTTTATTCTAGATGAATTAAATATTAGCTATGCTGTAACCATTTATGAAATGACCTTTCCTCAATGAAACAAAATGCCAACTTTGTGATATATTCAAAATCCATAAATAATGGAATTTGTTTTTTGCTTCTCTATTTTATTTCTATGATTTATTTATCTGTTTAAACTTCAAAGCTTCACAGCATCTTCTAATGTCTAACAAGGGAATATCTTTATCATGATAGTTATTTTTAAATAATTTTTTGGCTATTTTTGTTATTTATTCTTCTATAAGAAGATCCTTGATGAAATTACCAAAGTCTTCTTACAATTACAATTTGAATTTTGTTATTTCAGAACTGATATTTTTATTTATTAAATATTACCATCTAAGAATATGATATGTCTAATTATTTAAATATCCATTTGTCTTTCAATAACATATTTTCCCTATATGTTTCCTACTAATTTTTTAATTAAGTTCTGATGCTTTTTTCTTAAATTTATTCCTGAGTATTTATCATTTTTGTCACCATTATAAATGAAATATATTACTACTTTTATTTTTGGTTGTCATCATTATAAGGAAAAATGTACTGAGATTATATATATAGCTATATATAATCTTATATACAAATACACACAAATATATTATATATTATGTTATATATATGTAAAAATATATCCAGTACCCTACCAAATTTTCATATTATAGTTGAACCTTGAACAACATAAGTTTCAACCACACAGGTCCACTTATATGTGAATTTTCTTTTGCCTCTACCACCCCTAACAAGCAAAATCAACCCCTCCTCTTCCTTCTTCTCAGCCTACTCAACATGAAGATGGCAAGGATGAAGGCTTTTGATCATCTACCTCCACCCAATGAATATTAAATACATTTTCTCTCTCTTATGATTTTCTTAATAGCATTTTTCATTTCTCTAGCTTATTTTATTGTAAGAATACAGCACATAATACATATACAAAATACCTATCAATTGGCTATGTTATCAGTAAGGCCTCTGGTCAACAGTAAGTTATTAGTAGTTAAGTTTGGGGAAATCAAAAGTTACAGTTGAATTTTCTACTGCAGAGGGTGGTCAGTGCCCCTAACCCATTTGTTGTTCAGGGGCCAATTATAATTATACTTAATGTAGTATAATCTTGTTCATTTCCCAGCTGTATAATTTTCACAGTATCAACAAATATTTTTATAACTTCTTTTTAAAAGTTTTACTGACTTAAGTGAAATTTTTAAAATATTTGACCCTTCAGAATGATATCTGTTATTATTTTGGATATTTGAGGGTAATTTTATGTTCACTAAACCATTTTTACTTTCTACAAATATCTCTTTTTTAAATTAATAGTAATAATCTCCAAAAATTAGAAGTGGACAAGAACTAAATGTCAACTTCCCCATAATATTTACCAGATACTATATTTAAATGATAATAATCATTCAAGCATTTATTAGCAATCCAGGAACAAAAATAGTCACACCTCCAGTCTTTATAAACTCAGTGAAGCCCTGGCATCACTTCAACTTCTTTTTTCCTTCCAACTTCTTTTTTTAGGTTTAGGGGGTACACGTGCAAGTTTGTTACATGGGTTAATTGCATGTTGCTGGGGTTTCATGTACAATTGATTTTGTCACCCAGGTAGTGAGCGTAGTACCCAATAGGTAGTTTTTCTTTCCTAACACTCTTCTCACCCTCCAATCTCAAGTAAGCTCTAGTGTCTATTGTTCCCATCTTTGTGTCCATGTGTACCTAATGTTTAGTTTCCACTTATAAATGAGAACATGAGGTATTTGGTTTTCTGTTCCTGTGTTAATTCACTTAGCATAATGGCCTCCAGCTACATCCATGGTTGCTGCAAAGGACACGATCTCACTCTTTTTTGTGGCTGTGTAGTATCCCATGGTGTATATGTATATGTACATTTTCTTTATCCAATCCACCATTGATGGGCACCTGTGTTGATTCCGTGTCTCTGCTATCATGAACAGTGATGCAATGAAAATGTAAGTGCATATGTCTTTTTGGTAGAATAATTTATTTTCTTTTGGATAAATGCCCAGTAATGGCATTGCTGGATTGAATCATAGTTTTGTTTTAAGTTCTTTCAGAAATTTCCAGAACTAATTTACATTCCCATCAGCAATATGTAAGCATTTCCTTTTCTCTGAAGCTTCACCAGCATGTCTCGTTTTTTGCTGTTTTAGTAATAGCCATTCTGTTTAGTGTGAGTTGGTATAGCATTGCAATTTGATTTGTATTTCTCTGATGATTAGTGATGTGGAGCACTTTTTTTCGTATATTTGTTGCCTAATTGTTTGTGTTCTCTTTTGAGAAGTGTCTGTTCATGTATTATGCCCATTTTTCAATCAGGTTGTTTTCTGTTTGTTCAATTGTTTAAGTTTCTAATAGATTCTGAATATTAGACCTTTGTTGGATGCATAGTTTGCAATTATTTTCTCCCATTCTATAGGTTGTGGGTTTATTCTGTTGACAGTTTCTTTTGCTGTGTAGAAGCTTTTTAGTTTAATTAGGTCCCACTTGTCAATTTTTGGTTTTGATGCAATTGTTTTTGGAGTCTACATCTTGAAATCTTTGCCAAGGCCTATGTCCAGAGAGGTATTTCCTAGATTTTCTTCTAGAGTTTTTGTAGTTTTAGGTTTTACTTTTAAGTCTTTAATCTATCCTGAGTTTAATTTTTTTTATATGGTGAAATATAGAAGTCCAGTTTCAATGTTCTGCATATGGCTAGGCAGTGATACCAGAGCCATTTATTGAATAGGAGGTCCTTTCTGCATTGCTTGTTATTGCTGATTTTGTCAAAGAACTGATGGTTGTAGGTGTGCCACTTTATTTCTGGGTTCTGTAACTCATTTCACTGGCCTATGGTCTTTTTTAATGCCAGTACCATGCTGTTTTATTTACTGCAACCTTGTAGTATAGTTTGAATTTGGGTAGTGTGATGCCTCCAGCTTCGTTCTTTCTGCTTAGGATTGCTTTGGCTATTCACACTCTTTATTAGACCCATGTAGATTTTAAAATAGCTTTTCTAATTCTGTGAAAACTGACATTGGTAGTTTGACAGGAATATCACTGAATCTATAAATTACATTGGGCAGTATGGTCATTTTAACAATATTGATCTTCCTATCCATGAGCATGAAATGTGTTTCCATTTGTTTGTGTCATCTGATTTCTTTGAGCAGTGTTTTGTCATTTTGGTTGTAGAGATTTTTTACCTCCCTGGTAGGCTGTATTCCTAGGTATTTTATTCTTTTTGTGGCTATTGTGAATAGGATTACATTCAGCTTAGATGTTGTTGGTGTATGGAAATGCTATTGATTTTTGGCCAGGCACAGTGGCTCATGCCTGCAGTCCCAACACTTTAGAAGGCTGAAGCAGGCAGATCACTTGAGCTCAGGAGTTTGAGAACAGCCTGGGAAAAGGAGAAATGTAATCCTTTTCAAACAAGCAAAAACTAAGTAAATTTGCTATCACCAGACCCACCTTAAAAGAGGTCCTTAAGAGCCACTCCACACCTGTTTCACTCACCATTTCCCCAGGAGCCACATAGGGTCAGGGAGGAGTCCTGGTGCGTGGCAACCCCAAGCAGCGTTCTTAGCTTCCTCCCCATTCAGCCTAGGGTCTGTGTCTTCCCTTTGTTGACTCTCAATGTCTTCTTTCTGAAGATCAAATCAGAGTGTGCCAGTCTTCTTGATGGTCTGGTCTCTCGATGGGAGAAGTTTTTTCTGTCTGTTGGTTCAGCCATCTTGGCTAAAGTTCCCCTAAAACTTTCTTATTTTTTCTTTTCTTTTCTTTTATTATACTTTTAAGTTCTGGGATACATGTGCAGGATGTGTAGGTTTGTTACATAGGTATACACGTGCCATGGTGGTTTGCTGAACCCATTAACTCGTCATCTACATTAGTTATTTTTCCTCATGCTATCCCTTCCCTAGTCCCCCAACCCCCAACAGGCCCTGGTGGGTGATGTTTCACTCCCTGTGTCCATGTGTTCTCCTTGTTCAACTCCCACTTATGAGTGAAAACACGCGGTGTTTGGTTTTCTGTTCCATGTGGTGCTAGTTTGCCAGCAATGATGGTTTTCAGCTTCATCCATGTCCCTGCAAAGGACATGGACTCATCCTTTTTATGGCTGCATAGTATTTCCATGGTATATATGTGCCACATTTTCTTTATCCAGTCTATCATTGATGGGTTGGTTCCAAGTCTTTGCTATTGTGAACACTGCTGCAATAAACATCTGTGTGCATGTGTCTTTATAGTTGAATGATTTATAATCCTTTGGGTATATACCCAGTAATGGGATTGCTGGGTCAAATGGTATTTTTGGTTCTAGATCCTTGAGGAAACGCCACACTGTTTTCCACTATGGTTGAACTAATTTACGCTCCCACCAACAGTGTAAAAGCATTCCTATTTCTCCAAAACCTCTCCAGCACCTGTTGTTTCCTGACTTTTTAATGTTCACCATTCTAACTGGCGTGAGATGGTATCTCATTGTGGTTTTGATTTGTATTTCTCTAATGACTAGTGATGATTAGCCTTTTGTCATGTGTTCGTTGGCCACATAAATGTCTTCTTTTGAGACATGTCTGTTCATATCCTTCACCCACTTTTTGATGGAGTCGTTTGGTTTTTTTCTTGTAAATTTGTTCAAGTTCTTTGTAGATTCTGGATATTAGCCCTTTGTCAGATGGATAGATTGCAAAAATTTTCTCCCATTCTGTAGGTTGCCTGTTCACTCTGATGACAGTTTCTTTTGCTGTGCAGAAGCTCTTTAGTTTAATTAGATCTCATTTGTCAATTCTGGCTTTGGTTGCCATTGCTTTGGGTGTTTTAGTCATGAAGTCTTTGCCCATGCCTATGTGCTAAATGGTATTGCCTAGGCTTTCTTCTAGGATTTTTATGGTTTTAGGTTTTACGTTTAAGTCTTTAATCCATCTTGAGTTAATTTTTGTATAAGCTGTAAGGAAGGGATCCAGTTTCAGTTTTCTGTGTATGGCTAGCCAGTTTTCCCAATACCATTTATTAAATAGGGAATCCTTTCCCCATTGCTTGTTTTTGTCAGGTTTGTTAAAGATCAGATGGTTGTAGATGCATGGCATTATTTCTGAGGCCTCTGTTCTATTCCATTGGTTTATATATCTGTTTTGGTACCAGCACCATGCTGTTTTGGTTAGTATAGCCTTGTAGAATAGTTTGAAGCCAGGTAGTGTGATGCCTCCAGCTTTGTTCTTTTTGCTTAGGATTGTCTTGGCTATGTGGGCCCTTTTTTGGTTCCATATGAAATTTAATGTACTGTTTTGTAATTCTGTGAAGAAAGTCAATGGTAGCTTGTTGGGAATACCACTGAATCTATAAATTTCTTTGGGCAGTACAGCCATTTTCACGATATTGAGTCTTCCTATCCATGAGCATGGAATGTTTTTCCATTTGTTTGTGTCCTCTCTTATTTCCTTGAGCAGTGGTTGGTAGTTCTCCTTGAAGAGGTCCTTCATATCCTTTGTAAGTTTGATTCCTAGGTATTGTATTCTCTTTGTAGCAATTGTGAATGGGAGTTCACTTACGATTTGGCTCTCTGTTTCTCTGTTATTGGTGTATAGGAATGACTGTGGTTTTTGCACATTGATTTTGTATCCTGAGACTTTGCTGAAGTTGCTTATCAGCTTAAGGAGATTGTGGTTTGAGACCATGGGGTTTTCTAAATATACAATCATGTCATCTGCAAACAGAGACAATTTGACTTCCTCTTTTCCCATTTAAATATGTTTTATTTCTTTCTCTTGCCTAATTGCCCTGGTCAGAACTTTCAATACGTATTGAGTAGGAGTCGTGAGAGAGGGCACCCTTGTCTTGTGCCAGTTTTCAAAGGGAATGCTTCCAACTTTTGCCCATTCAGTATGATATTGGCTGTGGGTTAGTCACAAATAGCTCTTATTATTTTGAGATACGTTCCATCAATACCTAATTTATTGAGAGTTTTTAGCATGAAGGGGTGTTGAATTTTATTGAAGACCTTTTCTGCATCTATTAAGATAATCATGTGGTTTTATCATTGGTTTTGTTTATATGATGGATTACATTTATTGATTTGTGTATGTTGAACCAGCCTTGCATCCCAGGGATGAAAACTTTTGAGAAGTCCAAGGAATACCTTGCCTGAAAGGTTCACTCTTGCACAAATACAACAAATATTCTGATGGTAAGATCAGGTAATCATTCAGTCAAATCAATTTTTAATTGGATCTGTTATGCAGCTATAGATAACTAACACACTATATGCGATGATATACTTATTTTCATTTATTTCATCTTATTCTATATTTAGTATTTCCATTTGATATTTTTCTTTCCCTCCTTTGTATATTTGTAGCTAATTTACAAGTAAAAGTGCTTATTAATTTGGGTTCTTACTGTATGTTGCTAGTGTACTTTGAGTTCCCTTCCCATTCCTGGCAATTATAATAAAGCCTATTATTTATTAATATTAATTTTACTTTAAAAATTCTTACTAAGGGCTTTCTTCCCCTATTACTTTTCTCTATATCTTGTATACTTCTTAGGATAAGATTTTTAGTTTGCTTGCATTTTTTATTTTTCCTATCCTCACTCACAGATTTAACCTCTTCTCAGCCACCTCTCAAATACCCCATTCTCATCTCTGTTCTGGCTTGTTTGCTAGTTGTAGTTCATTCTCCAGAATTTTCCTCCTGTAGAGTGTTTGAGTGATGTGTACTTTCAATTCTTGTACATTTACAGTATTTTTCTTTCATTTGTGCTACTGGAATGGCATTTGGGCTGCTGTCAGGATCCATGGTTGTATTTCTTTTCTCTAAGTGATCTATAGAGGTCATTCTATGATTGGCTAGCTCCTCGTTCCACAGATGAGATGTCCAATGCCAACCTGAATCTGTGAATTAACCTTTGAAATAACTTGTCTTTTCTACTTTGAAGCCTATAAAATGTTTTCTTTATTCTTGGAGTTTAGAAATCCTATTAAGACTTGCCTCAATGTTCCTCTGCCTACCTAGGTCTTCCTTCAGGTTAGGAAATTTTTCTGCTATCATTTGTTTAATAATTGCATTTCCATGAGATCTTCTTGTTTTCCCTTCTCATTATTTGCATGTTAAGTCTCCTGTGGCTGTAAGCCTTATCTTTCCCTCTTGATTTCTACTACTTAGCAGTTTGACTAAGTAGTCTCCGAAAATTTCCTTCACTTGATCTTCCTGGCCTCTAATTTGAATGTCAGTAAGGACCATTTTTCTCTTTCAATTTATTTGCAAGAGCCCAATCATTTCTATCCTCCAGGATATGGCTGTCTTCCAGTTCCATCATCCACTTGGCTCATGTGGAAGAAGGATTAAAGTTGAGTTTGGGAATGACAAGGCAGCAGGATGTTTTGGCTACCATATTTTCAGAATTCCTTTCTGTCCTTAGAATTTATTTCTTGACTAAGGTGTGATGCTTATTCATGTCTGGCACTTGATGTTAAGCAACATCCCAACCCCCAATCATCCATTTACATCCTCTTATTTGCATGAAAGCAGGGCATTTTAAGATGTTGCCTATAACTAAGATATTTCTGATACAAGCCATATATCAAGAACAAATAATAGCTGTTGCTGATGTATGAGAATATCAACTTTAAAAATTTTACTTTTTCTGGCCTCAGTTTTGAATCAACTGGAAAGTTTCATAGAAGAAAAAGTAGATGAGATGACAATAGCACCTTTATTATCTATTTAAGAACATGGCTTAAATGTTGTGATATTCTCTAAAAAAGAGCCCTCTTTTAACCACCTCTTGTATTAACATCTTTGTGTAGCCAGCCCTTACCTACTGAATCTTGGCTGTCCCTGTGACTCACTTATAATCTGCAGAATATATCAGAAATGATACTGTGTGCCTTTCAAGATTAGGTCAGAATAAACCTTGCAGTTTTCATGTTGGTGTCTTAGAATGCTCATTCTGGAGGGACCTAGCCACCATGTAAGAAGTCCAACTACTCTGATACCACCACAATGTGAGGAAGCCCAAGATAAGCTTATGAAAAAGTAGTGATGTCCAGGCAGCCCTAGTTGTTTCAGCTCTCCCAGTGCAGGAAAGATATGCTAGTGAAAAAGCATCTTAGACATTCTGGCACTGGTAGATATGATGCGGAGAAAAACTGAGTGTATTAGTCCATTCTCACACTTTCATGAAGAAATACCCGAGGCTGGGTAAATTATAACAAAAAGAGCTTGAATTGACTCACAGCTCTGTGTGGTCATGGTGGAAGGGGAAGCAAACACTCCCTTTTTCACTTGGTGGCAGGACACAGAAGTGCAGAGCAAAGGGGTGAAGGACCCCTTATAAAACCATCAGATCTCATGAGAACTCACTCACTATCACGAGAACAGCATGGGGGCACAGCCAAACCATATCACTGAGGAAACCAACTGACAGCCAGAATCAAGGCCCAAGACATGTAGCTCCCACCAAGCCAGCCCAGCTAAATCCAGCTGTATGAGCCAATGTAATTAAAGGTCTTAGTCATCATAGAGCAGATACAAGCAATCTTTGCTGTGCTCTGCCCAAATTTCTGCCCCACAAAATGTTGAAATATAAAATGATTGTTTTACACCACTAAATTTTGTAATTGTTTGTCACACAGCAAGAAGTAACCAGGAAAAGTGTGCAGTAACAATGGGTTTCCTGTTACCCGCTGCCATAAACAACACAAGGTAATCTCAACCTGTCTAACTGGGGTGCCCCAATACAATGAAAGCCACAAAGGAGGACACCAGAGCAAATACTTTCTGAAGGCAGACTACCATTTATGAGAATGAGGAAAGGAAGGAGCTGAGATACTGATACTCAGTTCCCCTCCCAAACTCAGCAACCAGATAACTCACTCTAGTTCTTGGTCAGAAACAAAGGAGGTAGGGACCATAAGAAGCCAATAATTTTTAGGGGAATATTTTTTACATGGAAAGGAATGGGTAGAGAAGAAATATCCCCACTTCAAGGATTCCTGATTGCAAAAAAGGAAACAGTTCTGGCCCAGAAAGCTGTATCTAGCAAATTTTCGGAGCAGTGGTAATTCTAAGTAACACTGTACTTGCCATAAGACCCATTCCTGTATGCATGCATTTTAAGAAAAGGAGCTTCATGTAAGTTGAAAAGCTGCCTGTAGAATTTCATAATTGATTTACTTTGCAAAGGCTGCCATTACAAAACAACACAGGCTTAAATAACAGGGATGCACTTTCTCACAGTGCTGGAGACTGTAAGTCCAAGATCAAGGCAGGTTTGGTTTCTCTTCCAGCCTCTCTTTTCAGCTTGCAGATGGCAGCCTTCTTGTTGTGTCCTCACATGGTCTTTCCTGTGTGTGCATGGCCCTGGTGTTTCTCTATATGTCCTCATCTCTTCTTCTTATAAGGATACCAGCCAGACTGGATTAGGGCCACCCTGTTACAGTCACTTTATGAGTGCTGGGCGCAGGACTTCAACATTATGAATTTTGGGGAAGCACAGTTGAGTCTCTAAGAGCCATCTCCTCTCTGTGTATTCATGTTTTTTTTCACTCTGTGTGTGTGTGTGTGTGCGCGCGCGCGTGTGTGTGTGTGTCCTAGTCTCTTATCATAAGGATACCAGTCATATTCAGTTAAGACCTGACCCCAGCGATCTCATCTAACCTTAATTATCTGTTAAAGATTGTCTCTTCCAAAAACAATCACATTCTGAAATATTAGGGTGTTTTCTTCAATATATGAATTTTGGGGGTACACAATTCAACTCATAACAATAACTTAAACAGTTTAGTCATGTGAGATCTGTTCCAAGTGAGTTTAAGACAAATAAAGAAAAGGTCTTTCTTTTTATTCTAGTAAGACAATCATGCTCTCAAAGTATTCTGTGGATGACAATTAGTACAATATGGAACAGAATCTCCTGCAGTGATTGGACTATTTTATGTAATTTGGCAACCAACAGAGAATGCTGCAACAGGATCATAGCAGCTCAAGGGAAAGCAAAGTAATGATTATACTGAATGATCAGTCTGGGGCCCAAGCAAAACTGCTGTTGAGATCCCTCCAACAGTTGAGTCTGTCACAAAGGGAGAAAAATAATTGTCCTTCTTCCTTTGCAAAAGTATAATTGGCTGAAAAGAAATCACAGGCATTAGTACCAATGCACATCTTTCATTTGTGAAATTCCATGGATGGTAACTGAACATTTACTGTGTGCCAAGCACTGTTGTAGGTACTGGGGACCTACGAGTGGATGAAATGAGAAGTTGACATTCTGTTGGAGGAAGACAGGAAATCAGATATGCTGAAAAAATAATTTCAGAGCTATGTACTACAAGGAAAATAACAGGGAAACGGGCATAGGATGAAGGCTACTTTTGCTATTGTCTTCGTGGAAATGACTCCATCTCAATTATGTGGTTTTATCTTTTTTCAATAAATATTAGAAGCCATTAGAGGTTTTCAAAAATGGAAATGAGATGATCAGATTTATTAAGTTCTCAATGTGGCTATGAAGATCAACGACAAAAAATAAATAAATAAATTCAGTTGAGGAGACTTGCAGTGGCCCAGGCAAGAGATGACGCTAGAACAGGCTAGTCATGCAGAAAGGGAGATGGTGAGATGAGAATTGATGATGGCATGTGTCTTTATTTAGGAGGTAGTGGTTTGGAGTTATTAGCATTCTTGCATTAGTATTGATGTGACCCTATTACCAGGATTGTTTGTGTGACACAACATGAGAATTAACAGCATATGATATTATGTTGCCTAAGAAGTTACTCACAAACACTGCATTATAAAAAGTGATGTACCTGCTTATAAGTATCTTCTGTGTGTGTGTAACAACAATTTTAAAAGAGTATTAAATTACCCATAGGGAATCCTTCTTCCCTGTAATAAGTAAGATGTGGGGCTCCATCTGGTGCTTTGCCCTCCCACTTCACAAAGGACTCTGTCACCAGAACTGACAGGAAGGTGGGTCACCAGGATCATGTGTGTCCATCTTTGATTAAGTCTCTCAAGCAAGGTGATCATTTGTGTGCCTTGTTCCTAGATCTTGTTTTCATTGTAACATAGCACTTAGTGCCAAAGAAATGGAGAGAAGATTTGGGCCTCCATGTGTTTCCAGTCACCAAAGGCTACTGTGTACCAAAAGGCCTGACAAATGGGAATTGCTGAATTGTGTGTCATAAATCACTAGTGCAGCTCAGGGGTGAGTTCAGCTCAGCTGCCACGTGACAAAGTATAGATGCAGGGATTTACAGTCAGCCCTCAGTCTCTGCAGCTTCCACATCCATGGAGTCAGCCACTCACAGATTGCAAATATTTTTTTTAAAAAAGCAATAAAAGATAATACAAAATTTAAAAATACAGCATAGCAACTATTTACATAGTATTTGCAGTTGGCACTTGAACAACATGGGTTTACACTGCAGTAGTCCACTTACATGTGGATTTTCTTCCACCTCTGCCACTCCAAAGATAGCAAAACCAACCCTGCCTTCCCCTCCCCTTCAGCCTACTCAACATGACAATGACAATGATAATGACCTTTACGATGATTCACTTCCACTTAATAAATAGTAAATATATTTTCTCTTCCTCATGATTTTTTAAAACAGCATTTTCTTTTATCTAGCTTACCTTACTGTAAGAAGATAATATATAATAAACATAACACACAAAAAAGTATGTTAATTGACTTTATGTTATAAGTAAGTCTCCTGGTCAACAGTAGGCTATTAGTAGTTACATTCTGGGGCAGTCCAAAGCTTCATGTGAATTTTTAACTGGAGCAGGGAAGGTTGGTGCCCTTAACACCCTCATTGTTTCAGGGTCAAATGTACATTGCATTCGGTATTATAAGAGATGATTTAAAGTATAGAGGGGGATATGTGCAGGTTATGTGCAAATAGTATGCCATTTTGTATTCGGGTCTTGAGCATCCTTGGATTTTAGTACCTGCAGGGGTCCTGGAGCCAATTTCTTGCAGATACCAAGGGACAACTGTATTTATCAACACCATCACGCCCACCCAACATCCAGAGCCTTCTTTATTTTAGGGGCCTCCTGGGTGTCATGAAGCTTCAGAACAAGTCCCCGCAGATAGCCTGACTGACTCCATTCCCGTATCTATTTCCCCCTAGTCCCTCGACCTGTTTCAATCTGGAAAAAAAAGTCCTTTCTCTTTTCAAGTTTCTCAGGCGCCACTTTCTCTAGACTCTTCTTGCCCCATGCATTCTCCTCTGCTTGTTGTCATTATTTTCCACATTAAACCTTTATGGCCCATTAAGCCTAAAGCCAGAATTATTAGCAACTGAACTATCTGGGTTCCTTGAGGCTAGGAAAAGCTTAAAGTTTAAACTTTTCGGAAGGTGAAGAGAAATATTTTTTCCATCCTTCTAATGTAGCAAAAGAAAAAAACAAAAATCAAAAAAATAGAAAACAAAATTCAAGTCAAATAGTGAAATATGCTAACATTCAGGTGCAGCCACAGATTTGAATATGCAAAATATGTACCATAAACAGCTACCAGTGATTTCCAAACATGGGCAGAATTTCTTATCCCCCTGCCTGTTAGAGTTGTCCCATCTCATGCTTATGGTTGGTGACAGAAATAAACTCTTTTGGAGCATCTAAGTACCTGGCAGGGGGTAGAGCTATTAACCTGGTCCAGGTGAGCAGTCTGAGAGTAAGTTAGTCATCAGGCTCAGCAGAAGATCTGCTAGCCTGGGAGCTGATTCAGACAAGAAAGAGGGGCTTCACTGGTGGCACATGACAGGGTTTCAGACGTTGTAAAATGAAGAGCCTTATTTCTAGGTGTTAAGAGGTGTACACAGGCCATATTGTTAGGCATTTGAAACAGAGCAACTCCATCTTGAATAGGAGCTGGGTAAAATGAGGCTGAGATGTACTGAGCTGCATTCTCAGACAGTTAAGGCATTCTAAGTCACAGGATGAGAGAGGAGGTCAGCACAAGGTACAGGTCATAAAGACCGTGCTGATAAAACAACTTGCAGTAAAGAAGCCGGCTAAAACCCATCAAAACCAAGATGGCCACGAGAGGGATCTCTAGTCCTCACTGCTACACTCCCACCGGTGCCATGACAGTTTACAAATGCCATGACAATGTCAGGAAGTTACCCTATATGATCTGTTTAGCATATCATCAAGAAATAACCATAAAAATGGGCAACCAGCAGCCCTGGAGCTGCTCTGTCTATGGAGTAGCCATTATTTTATTCCTTCACGTTCCTAATAAACTTGTTTTCACTTTACTCTACGGACTTGCCTTGAATTCTTTCTTGCACGAGATCCAAGAGCTCTCTCTTGGGGTCTGGATCGGGACCTGTTTCCTCTAACAATATCCGTTGGGTTCTGGGGGAGCTGAGTTTCACCAGTAGGCAGAACTAATCTGAGCTGGCTGATAAATAAACTAAAAGTAAAGTGATAGGACAGAGAGACGCCACCGGGCTATGTTGTCAGACACATGTCTGCTTTCCCTTCAGCTGCAAAGCCAACACACTCTCTGGAAAAAAGCTAGTATCAGTAAACTCATCTGTTTCTAGTCTTTTCTTTCTTTCTTTCTTTCTTTCTTTCTTTCTTTTTTTTTTTTGGTTTTTAATGTTTAAAAACTGTATTTAGTAGACTTTTTTTAAAATCCTGTTTTAGTTTCACAGTAAAACTGAGCAGAAAGTAGAGAGTTCCCATATACTCTCTCTCAATGATATAGTTTACCTGTCTTTTTTCTCTTATTATTAAAAAAAAAAACCCACAATACTGATACCTGCCAAAAATTTTATTTCTAAAATTAGTAGTAATTTTCAGCTGGGATGTCAGATGATGACACTGGAGAAAGAAGAGATGAGTTAGCCTATGGTCGCAATTGTGGTGTCACATTGGAGTCAACTAGCCTGATGCCTGGTTCCCAAAGCCAGAGATTAATAGGTCTGGAGTGCAGCATTAGGAATTTTACAAAGGCATTCAGGCGATTCTAAATGTGTCAAGATTTAGGACCAAAGAGTTGGAGCCATGTTCAACCAAAGCAAGGGAGATTAGACACAGTTAAAGGTCTATGTTCACTTTCTTGCTTCATTCTGCCTGGGGTTTTCTCTCAGTTTCGAGCCCTCTAAAATTAGTATATGTAAAAGTAGAAGTTGGGGATCCGGCCGTTCCCACCCTTGGAGCTGTGGGCATAGGATCAAGTTCTCCCTGGTGCCCTCATCACAGTCACAGCTTACTAACCATAAGCCATTCTTTCAGCCCCAAGAAATAGCTAGTCTACTTTTACTTTCAATCCTCAAAGCTAATTTCTTCAAATAGGGATTTGATTTTCCATTTTATTCTGAAAATTTTCTACCTGAATGAAAGGATGGCTTAAGCTTTAGCAATTCTCTTTGGAGCCTTAAAATCATGAATAAACTAGTTATTGCCTGACAATCTCACTGACATCTGCCTCTGTACAATTTTCCGTTTATAAATGGAGGCAGCAGCTGAAGAAAATGGAAAGAGGACAGTCCAGATGCCCTGTAAATCTCCATTTGTGTCTAGAATTCTCTGGTTTTCTGAAGTCTTTTTATGAATAATCCCCAGAGGCGCCACTTAAAGTGAACTTTCATTTTATTGTTCTGAGAACATTTATATATTTTCTTGTTCCTTGTTCAAATCTGGATGTATGATCTATCTGGTTTGTCTATGACGCTATAGCTGTGGGCAGTAAAGGGAGTCATTGATCCGCACTGCAACCAGTGGGAGACAGAGGGGCATAAAGAAAAGCCAGGGCTTCACCGTGAGAGAAATCAAATTGTATACAATATCAAACCAGCTGTATATAAACATAAGTGATTAGTCTGTCTCACTGATAGTTTGTCCGTTGTTGCAATGGATAATAACAAAACTTACCTCCTAAAATTATAACATTCACTGATATTATCTTAAGCACTGAGCACATAGGCACTTAATAGTCTGGTTGCTTTTTTCTTATATTTTAAGCATTCATTCAATTCAAAATAGCAAACTAGTCAATAATCTTAATCTTCAATTTGATTGGCCATTCTAAAACTTCTGCTTTAAATTGTCAGTTCTAATATTTAGGTTAATTGAGCACTAAACCAGGTGTTGGCAAAGATGTGGGGAAACTGGAAGCCTCATACATATCTCATTTAAAGACAATTTGCCAGAGAAAAATAAAATATTTAGATTACGTGCACTTAACCTCATAGTTACACTTCTTAAAATTTATCTCAGAAAATAATTGAATAAATGTGCAAAGAAGTAGTATACTCATCCCTTGTTCTCAAAGGGACATTGCTTCCAGGACTCCTACAGATACCAAAATCAGCAAATGCTCAAATCCCTTATATAGAATAGTATAGTATTTGCCTATAGCCTACACACATAATCCCACATACTTTAAATCATCTCTAGATTACGTATGCCTACTACAATGTAACTGCTATGGAAATAGTTCTGCTGTATTTTAAAATCTGTATTTTTATTGTTATATTTTTTGTTACTTTTAAAAAAATACTTTTGATCCACGGTTTGTTGAATTCATGGGTACAGAATCCAGGGATACGGAGGGCCAAATGTATAAATACGTTTACCACAGTACTTATACAGTTAACTATTAGAACTCATAGAGAATTGTTTATCTAATTGTAGATTTATACAGAGGATATGTATAAAACTACAAATTATTTTATTTTTCAATTTAAAAAGATCACCACCACATTCTCTGTGTCTATATATGCACACACACACACTACATACATATGTATACACACACATACAAACACATACCACATATATAATTCCATTTTATATAAATGTTTCAATAAATACAGAAGCAACTGGAAACCCATATACTACTAACAATGGCAAACATTATAAGGTGGGACTATGGATGACTTAAAACTATTTGTATGCACTCTTGAATTTTTTGCGGCAAGTATGTGTCTTGTTTTCAATTTCCTAGAAGCAGAGTCTAACACAGGGACTCTTTTGGAAATACTTTTTCCAAATTCTCTCTTATAAAGAACTTGGAAAAAAGAGAGAACCATGTAAGAAAGAGGAAGAAGCCAAGCAATAATGTGTAGCTTTCAACTTCATTCCGTGGGGAGCTTTACAGCATGAACAGCAACACAGAATAAGACCCATCTTGGCCGGGCGCCATGGCTCAAGCCTGTAATCCCCGCACTTTGGGAGGCCAAGACGGGCGGATCACGAGGTCAGGAGATCGAGACCATCCTGGCTAACCCGGTGAAACCCCGTCTCTACTAAAAAATACAAAAAACTAGCCGGGCGAGGTGGCGGGCGCCTGTAATCCCAGCTACTCGGGTGGCTGAGGCAGGAGAATGGCACAAACCCGGGACACGGAGCTTGCAGTGAGCCGAGATCCAGCCACTGCACTCCAGCCTGAGCAACAGAGCGAGACTCTGTCTCAAAAAAAAAAAAAAAAAAGACCCACCTTTATGTAAGAGGACAACCTTCGCACACCCAGAGAGTCAGTCCTCGGCTGTAAGCCACTGTCAACACTGTGTATTCCAAGGCAAGATGGTTCCCATATTCTGAGGGCATTTCTCTGGAGAAGAGAGGATCTGTAAGCTTTTAGGACCCAACACTCATGAGAGTTGGGGGATAAGGTGTTTCAGCCTGAAAAGGAGATCTGAGTTGGACATCAACAATATTTTCTATAGTTTATACTTTGCACGACTCAGAACCACTTGCTCCTCATATTAAATTCAATCTATTCAGCACACCTCCTCTGGAATTCTGATCAGTCACAAGAACACACTAGTGGAAATTACATGCCCCACTGCCACAGTGGACTTCAAGTCCATGACTGATACTCATCATCTCCTTCATCCCTCATCCACATTAGATTTGCCAGTTCCTCTGACAGTACATCTGATGGTGCCGGTGTCTTGCCTGGTTGTCTCACCCATTCCCCAGAAGTTTGATGCCCTAGTTTGTATGTCCCAAAGTTATTTCCTTCCCTCATAGTTAAAACTATTAGGAGAGTAACTGTTGATGCCCCAGTGGTTCACCTGACTGTCAAACATATTCTTGTCCTGTCCCTCATTATGTAGCAGCAACCCTATTTCCCCAAAATGATTAGGGTCAATAGCCTGGACTTTATGGTGACTTTTTCTTTGACTATTGCCCTGCTGGCATATAAATGCCAAGGCAAGCAATGGCAGCAGCAATTGCTTTAATTTAGTGGGTCTCCTTGCTGTGTCCCTGGCAGAAGCCTCATCCCTCTAAGACCCATAGAGCTTAAAGTTGCTGGGACAGAAGACTTAGTGGGCACTGAGAATGATAGTGAGTGAGCTCACTCCTATTCTATCTCTTAGTTCCTCTTGCATGTTTACTACCTATTAAAATGATTTAACAGCCATTGTTTTAAGATATATATCAGAATGATTGTGTTATCCCTAAACTTCAAGTGTCTGTTCCACCACTCTATCAGGCCAGCAGCAACTGGATCCTGGATCGTGTGTTAATGTGGAACCAATGATCTCATGATTATGTGTCCACGGCCACACCTACTTTCCCATACAGTTTGTGCCTTGGTCTGAGGCAATGTCAGTGATTGTATGGAAGGCACTCAGACTGTGGGAGTGGAGATAACCTCCTCAACAGGGCATGAGCTGTTAGCAACCAGCACTCACAGAAGCTGGAGGATTGATTCAACTACTCAACAAAAGGAATCTCTCTATCAGGCCACTCTATCAGGCCATATATAAATATTAAAATGATTTTATATTCAGCTATATTTTTAAAATATTGTACTTGTCTGTAATTTAAAACCGAATATCAGAAAAATTATATCCTTATCTTTCACACTAGAGAATTAATAGATAGTGCCTAAAGTTGATGTCAAGAATTAGAATTATAAGCACATTATTAAGGAAATTTAAATTTGACCTTAAAAATAAACACTCAGATTATGAGTGGAAAATACAAATTTCATATTGTTAAATAAATTAAGAAAATATACATGCTGAAAGTGGGTAATAAACAAGTTTTCCTTGGAAATATCAAACTAAATGGGAGTTCAACAAAAATATAGCTTTCAGGAAGAACATTCTAGAAATAGAAAACCTTCAGTTTCAATGTTGAAAGATCATACTTCGGTCAGCAAGATAAATATTTTATTGGTTTTTAAAATCTTATCTGCATCTCTTACTGAGAGCTCCTCTAAAAAATATTAAATACCTGTTTGAAGTAAGAATGAATCAATAAGTTTCTCACCAGATTAACAGTTGGCTAAGGAACAAAATGTCTAAGTCTTCATCTGGCAAGGCCCTCAATGACCAAATTAAAGTTAAATTAATTTGGCCTTCCTCAAAGAAGACGTTTAGTCTATTAGGAATACCAGAAGAATATTATTCAGGATTAGAAGCAAGATAAATCCATATCTATTTCCTTCAGTCCTACTTTGTTTTTTTCTTATTTTCCCTTGATAGAGACCAATGTGACAATTAAGCTGGCTTTGTAGCTGGCAAAAGCTGCAACAAATCATGAATCATAAAGCCCCCTTCTTCTCCTTTATCAGGTTAATGCATTCATTCCCAAATACTGCATGTTCTCACTCATAGGTGGGAATTGAACAATGAGATCACTTGGACACAGGAAGGGGAACATCACACACCAGGGCCTATGGTGGGGAGGGTAGAGAGGGGAGGAATGGCATTGGGAGTTATACCTGTTATAAATGACAAGTTGATGGGTGCTGACAAGTTGATGGGTGCAGCACACCAACATGGCACATGTATACATATGTAACAAACCTGCACGTTGTGCACATGTACCCTAGAACTTAAATTATAATTTAAAAAAAGAAAAAAAAATGCATTCGTTCGAGTGATATTATTGAGAATCTTGTGTGGCCAGCACTGAAATGCATGGTAGTGCCACATCACTGAACAAAACAGACACTAGAGCTAAAAATCTTATCCAGGTTCATATGGCTGCATCTCAATGCAAACATGTTGAAATATTTTTAATTTATGTGTGTCCACTGGTCGGGTCTGCATGGATCAGTACTGAGGATCCATCTCCAAATGATGTTGATAGCATGAGAAGATTTGTATGTCCAACTCTTATGGTCTTAATAGTCTGGTTAAATTCCTGGGGAATTTAAGCTGAAGAAAACATGGAACTGACTGAATTTTTTGTATATCAAAAACATGCCAATAGAGTAAATTATGGTTTAGAGCTCAGTCCATATAATATTTTTTATATAATTATGCATTCACATACTTAAACACAATGAATTGTTTTCTAAATGTTAATATGTATTTTTTAACAGACTTCATTTTTTAGAACAGTTCTAGATTTACAGAAAAATTAAGAAGGTAGTATAGACAGTTCTCAAATATTGTGTGTGCAGTTTTCCTAATATTAACATCTTACATTATTAGTATGATACATTTATTACAGTTTATGAACTAATGCTGATACATTATTATTGAACGAAGTCTACAGTTTGTTCATATTTATTCAGCTTTTACCACTTTAGTTTATTTTTTACCTTTTGATGTTCCAGCACCTCATCCAGAAAACCACGTTACATTTACTCTTGGTTATGACAGTTTCTCAGACTTTCTTTGTTTTTGATGACCTTGACAGCTCTAAGGAGTACTGTTCAGGTCCTTTGGTTGATGTCCTTCTATGGGAATTAGTTTGATGTTTTTCTCATGAGTAGACTGGGATTGTGGAGTTTGGGGAGGAAGATCAGGGCTAAAATGCCATTTTCATCACACCATATTAAGGATACGTCCTATCAGCATGGCCTCACTGCTGATGCTGACCTGGACCGCTTAGCCGAGGCAGTGCTTGTAATATTTATACACAGAAAAGTTTCTCTTTTTCCCCCTTTTGTACACTTACTCTTTTTTTTTTTTTTTTTTTGAGGCAAGGTCTCCTTCTGTCACCTACGCTGGAATACAGTGGCACGATCACGGCTCACTGCAGCCTCAATATCCCAGGCTCAAGTAATTCTCCCACCTCAGCTTCCCAACTAGCTGGGACGATAGGCTCGCACCACCATGTTCGAATAATGTTGTTTATTATTTATTATTTTTAGAAGAGACAAGGTCTTGCAATGTTGCCAGATTGGTCTCAAACTCCTGGGCTCAAGCGATCCTCCCACCTCAGCTTCCCAAAGTACTGAGAATTACAAGTGTGAGCCACTGCACCAGCCTGTATTTACTCTTTGAAAGGAAATCATTACGCACAGCTCAGATCTGAGTCGAGAGTTATTCTCCTTGAGGAAGGAGTATTTGTATACATTATTTGGAGTTGTTTCATACTATAGATTTGTTTATTCTCTCCATTTATGTATTTATATCATTATGGACTTATGGATTTTTATTTTCTACTTTGGGTTATAACCCAATATATAATCTAACATGATCCAAATAAATTATTTTTCCCCTTGAATTGTTTCAGCTTTGGCCACTGAAAGCTCTTTTAGTTGGTTCCTGGGCTTCTTTGACATGCCCCCATATATGTGGGGGTTTTGTTTTTGTTTTTAAGTTAGCATGCACGTTTTTATTAAGATGCAATGAACATAATAAAAAATTACAATTTTAAAATGTACACTTCACTGGATCTTAGTATGATTACTATATTGTGCAACCATCACATCTCTCTAATTCCAGAACATTTCTACTACTCTGAAAAGAAATCTCATATCTATAAAGATAATTAGGCCAATTCTCCCCTTTCTCCAGCCCTGGCGACCATTAATCTACTTTCTCTTTATTAATTTGCCTATTCTGGACATTTAATATAAATGGAAGCCTTTTGTGTGAGGTTTCTTTCATGGAGCATAGTGTTTTCTAGCTTCAGCTGTGTTGGTATGGTAGTTTAGTACTTCAATTTTGTATGGCTGAATAATATTCCACTGCATGTATATGACACACTTTGTTTATCAACTCAGTCACCAACGGACATAAAGTTGTTTCCACTTTTAGGTTAATATGAATAATGCAGCTATGAACATTTGTATGTAGAATTTTGTTTGAACATGTTTTCAATTTCTTTGAGCATATAGCTAAAAGTGGAATTTCTGGCTCATCTAGTAATTCTATATTTAACTTTCGAGGAACTAGCATGTAATTTTAAGTCAATTAAGTAATCATTATTCAACTTTGTTCACTTTTATGCATCATTTATAACTCTCTTGCCAAAGAGAACTTGAGGTGGCTTATAGTAAGAATAAGTATAATAAAATTATCTTTAAAAATTACAAAAGTAAAAATTAGCACAGAGATGTAGTATACACCCAAGTAATTCTTAATCTTTGGGGGCTAATCATCCCTTTGAGAAGCAAATGGAAGCCATAGAGAACCTTCAGAAAATCTGATATTTAGGGGAGAGGAGACCCTTGTATCTTGAACATGGGATAAGATGGATTCATTAATCAAGTGGTACATTTGGTTTGCATGTGCCCAGCAGCTGGAGCTACTTAGGCTTTAGAAAGGAAACCTCAATCTCCCTAACTCCTCATTTCACAACTGTCGCCCAATTATAATATTACACTATAATTTACTAGAGAAAAAAATAAATGTAACAGAATAACCCAAAACTGATTATGGGAAATCTCTCCTTTTAAAAGCCCATGAGTATAAGCCAGTCTTAGAGATCTAAGATGAATTGGCATAACTCTTGCCTAGTTTCAACCTGCCTCCATAGTGCAAGGACCAGCTTATCTGTACCATCTGGAATGCTTCATGCAACTTCCCAGCACAGAGACTGAGTCTACCTGTTCACAATCCCCGGAGAGGAAGTTCTTTTTTCCCCTGCTACCTGGCCTAACTTATCTCCTGTTACTGGATTAACTTCTTCCCAGGAGAGCTGACAGTCCCTTCTGGGTGTATTCTGGCACAATGATGTAGACTAGACAATCTCAGTTATCAACAGTTTATTTCCCATTTTACTTATTCAATCCTGAAAGCCGTTACATTAGAATACTGACACCCAGTGGTTTGCCGAACCTAGTGTGCACCACTGAATGAAAGCCAGCCACACACATCAGTTTTCAACTCCACATTCAGTGACATCATGTTGTTAATCTGAAATAAATGATGGTGGGTATTTACAATTCAGAAATTGGCAAACATTACATATTAAGGTTTTTCTCCCCCAAACAGCTAATCATCTTCTACCAGCATATCACTGTTGACACCCCAGTCCTGATTGCATCACACCAAATCTGACCCATTTATTCTGTTTACACAATGCTTTATTTATCATTGTGCCCAAGTATTTCATATATCTCATGAATGCCTCATTTCACAGATAAGAAATGTGAGATTTAGAGACATTAAATGCTCAGAGTTGCATAGCTAGAAAGCAGATTTGGAGCTCAAAAACAGATCTTATTAACCTCACAAGGTACCACAAAATATATGTGTGCATAATTTGTACAAGCCTTAAAACCATCCACTATTCCAGTATGAAAAATATTGTGTGTATCTATATAAACTTGTGCCTTTGTGTCTTACACCTATGCTGAAACACAATGAAAAACAAGTTATAAAAAGAGTGTTTCTCTCATGATAATTGCTTAACTCAAGGCAGCTCTACTTATCTTGCAAAATAATTTGAGAAAAATCTTTCATCATAAATCCCTTCTTTGCTTGCTATCTCTCACAACCTGAGGGATTTAAAACCTAATCCTAAATTATCTCATTTTATATTAATTTCTTCTCATCCCCTCCTCCTATTTATATCTCCCTTTTATCGCACTGTTTTACTCTGCGTTTTATTAAGGGGTCATTTTTCATGTCAATGTGGACCTTTTTCACTAGACTGTGAGCATCCAGTGAGACACATCTTGCTCGCTTCACAGTCCCTAGAACAGTGCTCTGCATAGCGGCGCTTCCAGGTAGATAGATACTTGCTGCATTGAAATTAACCATCTCTTGACCAAAAAGAGCCATTACTAGATTTTATTTATTTTATGACCATCCCTTTCACCTTGCCACAATGATAACCCTACTGCTTCTATATGCAACACTCACTTTTTTTCTAAAGTCATAATTTCCTTCAAGTTTTCTACGAAATCACAGTTAGAGAAGAAATACCGTTCAAGACATTGAGCACTGTGGTTCTACTTTGCACTACCTGGTAGAACAGGACCCTGACCAAGACTTTCTGTCTGTTTCTCTGAAGAGTTACACAGTTTGTACCTTCTCTGAACAGCGGTGCGGAATTGTGCAGCACTCAGTACAGTTTGTATCATGGAAATATTTTATCTCATTTGTCTAAGATTATATATTAAAATGTGAATGTATAAATTGTAGATGGTCTGACAGAGCCATTATAACTTTTTATATATGGTTTAGTGTATTCTAAACCTCAGCAGTAGAATCTCAGAAACTGCATTTGCCATTAACCTTAGCAGTCAATGACTTCATCACTGAAAGTCCCCGAAGCATTAATCATTGTATTCCAACACCACCCCAGCCTCCTTACTTCCAAATATGTTGTATATTGCCGTATTTTGTTTTCAGACCCTCTAGGATTGGAGAATATGAGGTTCTCTATAAAAGTACTCAGTATATCATTATTTCGAATGTCTTGATACTTGTCATAAAAGACTTTTTTTTTTTTCAAGTTCAGCCTGTTAATCCTACCTAGAAGCCTTTTTGCCAACCCACATAATTTTTCTTCCATCCCAACCTTTATAGGGATTTTGTTGTTGCTGCTAGGACTTTTCCTTTCTGTAGCACTTATTCATAAATCATCTACTTAGGCTTAAAATCACTTAAATTTCCTCTTCAGTTAACTTTCTGTAGGTAATATAAATCAGATTATTACATTATACATTTGCATAATTTTCCCAAAGCAAATCAAAGAATTTCTAACAAAAAGGATCCTACTAACCATTCCCACAGCACCAGATATAAGATGTGAGAGAAAATGGAGATATTTGGGCATGGAGGAAACAGAGTCACCAAGCATTTCTGTGAGGGGTGGGTTTGAACCTGGTATTAACTATTACTCCATACAAACACGTTTGGCTAAATGTTATAATGGCAGGCCACTAGACACGTTTCTATGAAAAACAGGGGATGCCTTTGCCCATTTCACCACTCTTGAGAAATACAGAGTTCCCACGTTGGTTCACAGAGCAAGACAAAAACCCCAGTTGCCTCTGGTTTCCTCAGAAACTACTTGCTACCCACCCTCCAGTGAGTATTTCCATGAAACTTGTCTGTTGGTATTGATCCTGGCCATTGAGGCCTTTGACTCCCATCCGGACTCCACGTTGCCTTCAACAATGCTCTGCATCTTGAGATACGGGAAGTGGTTCAGAGCAGTGGGTATGGACAGAGAAGTGGCTGAATATCGTCCCATAGGAAGCACAGATCAGCCTCAAAGAATTACCCTCTCAAATTTTCAGTACTACTGAGGTTGAGAAATCCCAGCCTAGAAATGTAAATTCCTTTTTACCATCATATTCCCAATTCTCTAAAACTCCTCTGAAGAGAGGGTCACATACCTCCTCTGAGAGTGACCAACTCCATCTTCTCACTCTCCACCTCCAGCTTCTTTTTTTCCAAGTTACAGCAGGGATTCCGGCAGATAAGGTGGAAAATGTGGGAGATGGGGGAAACAATCATGTTTTGACTACATTCTTTCTGGGCTAATGTGGAGATTCCTAATAGGAAAGTTAATGGTTGGAAATAGGTAGACGTTGAAGGGATATAGGGAGAACTCAAGACTGGCTCTAGAAAAATAAATAATTAGGAAGGCAAACTTTGTCTCCCTGTTTCCTCTCACTGCCCCTAACTTCTTTTAGTTTTGCTACTTTCTTTTCCTGGCATCTCACATTCTCAGTACTCCCTGCAGACCTGCTCCTTTTAGAGAACCTGGCTAACATATATCTCTGTGATACTCTTGCAATCAAAGAAATGAGTCTCTTACTGGATAACAGTTAACTAGAATGTGTCCTATGTGAAAAGAGAGATTAAACTAAGAGGAAGCATATTTTTCATAGCAAACCTTAAGCTAAGTGTTTTATAAGTACTACCACAACAAATCTATGAGACAGCTACTCTTCAGCGCCATTCTACAGATGAAATATCTGAGGCTCAGTATGACTAAGTAACTGGCCAACTATCATATAGTTAACAAGTAGTAAAGCTGAATTCAAACCAGATCTTTCTGTCCCCAAAGCCATGTCCTTTCCATTTTACCACATAGCTTCCTGGGTCTCATTTTGCCTTCTTCCTATGAAATGGTGCATGCATTCAAAAATTATTTCAGGGTTCACCATATCAGTAGTAATTTCAGACATAAATCCATTTTGGTTTGACACATCTTCCAATGGACAGGTTCATCATTGCTCACTAATCACAGTAAGCAGGTGTAACATTTAGTCCACCTACGTGGAGTGTCACACCTGGGACGACTTTGAAATATAATTCAAGTAGAAAAATATTTTTTAATATTTTAAAATATTTTTTAAACCAAATGCCAATCAATACCATTTATGGTGAAGTATTGTAATCACCAGATGAAGCCTGTTTCTCGAGCAACTATTTTGTGGCAGGTATTATGCTCAGTCCTGGGGTACAGAGACAATTGTTAACAGACAGTATTCCTAATCTCTTAGAGACTGGACTATACACCTAGTTTAGGATTATTCTTCCAGTGAGACAGAGTAAGCTGATACCGTCTTTCACAGGACAGACTCAACATTTGAAGTGATGACCAGGTTCCCTAAAGTTCTGTTTCCTTTCTTGGCTCTATCTTGGATGCCTCTATCTGAAGTGTTTTATAGACCCCTTCACCACACCAATCAGCCTCTTCTATGTGGGGTTCTGTTTCTAAGTGGTCATCTGAGTAGGGTATTGCCTAGAATGAAACACAATATTGAAGTCTACTGATGCTGAGGCAGAGAGATTAATTCCTTGAGCAGAGACTGGATTATGCACTTTATAAACCTTCCAGATGGTACTGATGTTCTGATTAATGTGAAAATCCCTACAAAATGTCTGGGCAGTGAAGAGGACAGTGAGAATCCATTGAGAATGCTAATGTTGCTCTCCAAAAATTCAGCCACCGAAAGCAGAGCCCGTCATTCTCATCCACAGGGCTGCAATCCTTGAATGATGGTGATGAACCCACACTGCTGGGACTATGCCGTGCTTCTGAGCTAAGCAGCTCTGCGAGGTTTCATCTCAGCTCCAGACTCTAAACCCAATCACACCCTCTCCTTAGTCCTATTTTCCTCACTCTCTCCAGATATTGATACTGAGAGCATTTTCCAATAAAATTCCTGAACAAAAAATATCAAAGTCTGTTTCCTGAGAGAACCTGGCCTAAGACAGGGACCCACAGGGATCCAGGTAGAAATAAGCTCAAGCCAATCAACTTCTACAGCTGAAATTGCTTTTCAAGATTTTCCCATCCTCCAGTAAATAGGCTAGTCATTTATCCTCCACATTGTCCAGTCATTGGATGTGGGCTGGCCCTAGGGAGTGAATGTATCTTTGGGCGTGGTTGCTGTCGGTAGCTGGGAACAGACTTCAGCAGCTGGGGGATTGAGTGCCTCAGCCTTGTGGGTAATGTACTACAGCATCCACTGCAGTTCCCAAGTGACCATGTGGAACAGAGTCTCTGCCTCCCTGCATCAGAATGTGCATAAGTGAAAATAAACTGTGTGAACTAAGCCCTGAGATAGCACGGTTAATCTGTATCCTAGACTACCCTGCCTAATAAACCTACTTCATAACATTGTTGGAGAAATGCACGAGAATAAATTGGAATTACCTTACATAATCAGGGCCTTTTCCACCTTTTTCAGTGTTTGCACTTCTCTATTCCCTGCAGGCTGACGGACTTTAGAGAACTGTCTTTGTTCATAGTGTTACTCCCCCGGCCCAATTCCTTTGTGCTTTTCAAAGTGTGTTCCTAGACCACCAGCAGCAGCAGCATCTGGACATTTGTCAGAATGCAAATTCTCAGGCCCATCTCAGATCAACTGAATTAGAAACTGTGGGCATGGGCTCACCAATCTGTTTTATCCGTCCTTCCAAGTAATTCTGATTCATGCTAATTCGGGGAACTACTGCTCTAAGTCATTTTCTTATTTTCCCCAGACAACACTCCTGACATCTAGCCCAAGCTATGGGATCAGAGTGCATTTTTTGAGCCTAGGTCCCTATACTACTCTTTATATTCCTCTGTTTTCTCCATTGCACATTATATTACTTGTGTAGAAGTATGTCTTTTCTCATAGACGATGCCTTCCCCCAGGGCAGATATTAGATAATCATTATTTGTGCATACCTCATGCGTTGCATTGGTTTGAGCACATCAGGAGTACTTAACAAATTCATTCCATTGATAAATATTTATTTAAAACATAATCTGTCACGGCATTTTCTAGGTATCTCAGAAAGCTTCCATGTAACAAGAACAGACAGACAACCTCAAAAATCAATGTTATGAAGTGATCCAGAAGCTATGGGCAAAATAATATGTGTAAAGGATATACTGTGTGTTTGGTACTCTTCTGAGTGGTTTGCATGTGTTAATTCATTTAACTTTCATGGTCATCCCATGAGGCACTATTATAGTAAGGAACATAATTCATTCTGAGAAAAAAATGCTCTTTCGTTTGGACATAATTATTAATAAGACTTTTGCTTATAAAGGGCAAAACAATAGCTCAATCTGGGAGGAGGGAAATAAAACAAAGGTAGTTAAAGTGAAGGACGATGTAAACATTCGGCCTCTTTAGAGATTAGCGTTTATGTTTTGATAATTGATTTTTCAACTCCCCTAAGAGAACTGGGTGGGGGTTTGGGGAAGAATAAACTGATAAATGGAAAATGTCTTTAAAAAATCAGTAAAACTTTAGACCGGGTATGGTGGCTCATGGCTGTAGAGGCCACGGTGGAAGGATTGCTTGAGGCCAAGAGCTCAAGATCAGCCTGGGCAACATAGTGAGATCCTGTCTCTACAAAAAATAATTTGTTTTAATTAGCTAGGTAAGGTGGCACACACTTGTAATGCTAGCTACTTGGGAGGCTGAAGCAGGGGGATTTCTTATGCCCTGGAGCTAGATAGAGCCACTGCATTCCACAGTGAGACCTTGTCTGGAAAAATAAATCCATAAAACTTTAGCTCCAAGAATGACTCTCTAAAGTAAAAATTTAGTCACTAGGAGATAGGAGGGAGATCTAGAGTAAAGGACCTTCAAAATACAGTACCTAAGAAAACCATCCTACTTTATCTTTACAATAAAACCTTTCTGTCATTTCCCAAAACTCTAGGAAATATTTTCTTCAATGTTACTTCAAGCAGAAAATTAAAGAAGGTTGTTTTCTAACCTGAAAGAGGTGTGGAAAAGCAGGACTTTAATACTATTAATCCAAAGAAGTGTTTCTTGGATTCCCTACTCCAAACTTTCCTCTCAATGGATTCATGATTGCTGTTTGAATTATTCGCCACTATTTGTATTCAGCAATTTTCCCCAACATGACCTGACCTCCTCTGAAAGGTTCTATTATCAGGAAAGGGAAAAATCCATAATATTGGGCAACCTAAATGATTTTGTAATTAGCATGACATGCTTTTCTATAGTGTGACATTAACTATGAGCATGAAGAAAGATTGGGAATAAATCTGAGCTGAGAGTATTAAGTAGAAACAAACCATGCAATATGCTTCATGCTACTTACATCAGAATGTCTGTTGTTATCAGGAAATAAGAGGCTAGAAGTCTTTGAGTCACAGAACCTCCAAGAAAACAGACAGGTACTGAGGTAGATTGTATAGATTGTGTTAATGGACCCAGTTTTTCATCTCTCTCTCCATCCACCTTTTTCTATGTGGCTTTCTAGTTCCTCCCATTAATTAAAAAAAAAAAAAAAAAAAAAAAAAGGTAGGCTCAATTTTCTCGCCCTCTGACTTTGCGTTTGGCCACGTGGCTTGCTTTAGTCAACTGAATGAAGCAGTAGTGACAGTGTGTCATCTCTGAGTCTAGGCAATAAGAGGCTTTGCATGGTGCTACTTGTTTTCTTTACCTACATCATCTCAATGAGAAAAGCATGCCCAGCCTGCAGGTACCAGGACAAGGATGAGAGCCCCATGGATCAGAGACATAGCAGGAAGATGTCTACTTCCCTCCTTCTAGATGAGCCAAGCCCCCATCAATTTACAGATGTGGTGTGAAAAATAATGCTTATTGTTCAATGCCATGAACATTTTATGCTATTATATAGCATTACTGTGGCCATGGTTGACTAATACAGATGGGCATCCATTCTTTGTTCCGAGATGTCTTTAAATGCAAACTTGACAGTTAACCAATAACAATAACTGCGTTTCAGCTTGAAATGTACCCAAAATAGGAAAACTAGAAACAATGAAACCAGAAACAAAGACTAAGAAAAATAAATGGTTCCTTGAATTGGCTTTCATTTCAAATATGATAACACAGAATTCAGTCCTCTCAGTGAAACTCACGGACTATGACTTGACACTTTTAATTAAAAAAGACATTAAAAAATTAACACAGAACTCTTCCCACTTTGCTCCAGGGCAGCTCATGAAAGATTGCTGCTTTGCTATCTGAATGCATAATATCTATGTCCGGGCCCATCTGCTTCCCCTCCTACAGGAAAGATTGTGAATGTCAGTGCCTCCAGTGAGAAACTGTCCTATCGAGACTTAATTTCCTCAGTACTGATAATGTAAAAGCGATCTGGCAGAGTAAATTAGTGTATGATTCCAAAGCACAAATTTTTGATCATCTGCCATACTTCTGACATAAATCATAACAATCAAATATTTTTCACTAACAAGAATGTAAAGAGGCCTATTTGAAATGGCACAGCACAATCCTATTTTATCCACTGAAGCAAACTTTGTATAATGTTATGGGGGCATAACACCTAGGGTAGTGCTTCTAAAACACTGAAATATGTGAAAATCAGCAGATAATGTAAAAAGTACGTTCTGTGCAGTCAGGAAGGGGTGAGGTCTGAAGGTTTGAATATTTAATTATCTTCTGTTTGTAGCAGATGCTGCTAGTCCAGAGACCTCTATGGGGAAAATTTTTATCTATAAACAATCTCTGTTAGGATGAAGTTATCCTGAACTTCAGGACTGATTTTTAGTATTAATAAAGAGTAAAATGTAGGGAAAGGAATAGCATTTCAATCTAGTTGGGCAAGTAGATTACCCATTCATTCAACTTGATATATATTCTTGGCTAATCTGTTACATATTGCTCAGCCTCCGTGCCTTTGGCAAAAACATGGAAATAACGATCATGAAAAAGCAATTAATCTATACAAAATCTTGCTACATGGTAACCAGACAATAAAGTGAGTTCTCTTTTTTTAATACACTACAATTTCAGTTAACCATAATCTTACTTTCTCTAATTTACTGGACTATTTCATGCTTTTAAAGGGGAATTTATCCTGGTTCTGTTTTTTTGTCTGTTTGTTTATTTTGTGACATGATCATAAAGAGACATGCAGACAAGATTTTCTGAGATGTCTGAGGTGTATATATGATATTCATTCAATAAAATTTGACTTAAGGCACATTCTTTGCTAAAACTGTGATGTGTGCTTTGAAGTATTCAAAGACAAATTTTCACAGCCTGAAGGAAGCTAAATTCTAGAAAGGATCAGATCTCAGTCCATTTGGATGTCACTATCTTCTTCTTGAACCTGTTTAATTAGACTTCCTAGAATTCTGCAACTGAATTTATTTCATTAGTATTGCCCTTGTGCTTTTAAGAGACATTGGGTTTTGTAGAGTCAAAGATTTTTTTTCCCATAGATAAGAATTTTAGAAGCTGTTCTGAGCAGCTAATCATTTGCAAAAGGTTAACTAATCTTCATGCCTTAAGAAACATGCCTTAAGAAACTGGATTCTTCCATATTTAAGCAGTCTTAAATGTAAGTCACTGGTAAATGGCTTTTGAAACTAATAAGAAAAAATAAAGGCAAATGATATTACTAAGCAATTTGTAGTGTATATTGTTTGGATGGAAGGAAATTATTGAATTAATGGATTCTTGGAATTAACTTCTTAATTCTTGAACCTCAGACTCCTCCTTTGTAAAATAAAAATACATAATTTATAAAATTTTAAAAGACATAATTTATTAATATATAAATTCAGGTACTTGTTATTCATTAATCTTTTTTCCTTCCCCTTCTCAGGTAAGCTATCAAGTACATAAAGCCAAGAAAAGTTAGAAAAAAATGATTTAGAGGGTTTTACCTTACAATTTCCCATATAATACATAAGAATGAATGTGCATATTTACTGTACATTGAAGTCTTGTTACATTCAATTATTGTTCTTCAGTTTTTCAGTACCATCCATTTGTGGCCCCCTACTAACTTCCTCACTGAGATCTTATATCTCAGATAAGCTACACAGCCACCTTGGTGCTATAAAGAATCTTCTTTCATGGTATTGGAAAGCTTTCACCAATATTCTGTCCTCACTCCCAACTATGTACAGTCTCCTGTGCCAGCAGCAGCCGGAACTGATAAGTCCAGTGGAGTCTTTAACTGCTAACAAAGGCTGAAGCTACAGAAAATCACAGAGTTGGAAGGCTTCTCAGGAAATGAATTCCAGACGTTCAATTCGGACTCTGGGGTGGGATTCTTCTTTTCCATCAATGAATGCCAACCCTAGGCTTCTCTAAGTTGGCAGAGTTTGTGATTCAATTATAAACATTCTTATCATATAACCACAGAATTGCAACAGGATACACAAAAGTTAGCAAACCCATGCATAACTTCTATATTTGTGTGAAGATGTCAAAGAGAATGTGGATATTTGCAAATGTTTAAGTTATTGCAAGAGTTACTTTCCTTGATGGACATGATTTACATTCCCAGTGCAATCACTTGCCTCTGCTTATTGAGCACCTATTGCATTCTAGATACATATTTGTCTTACTTGACCCTTACAACAACTTTATCAAGTAGATACAGTGCTATCCTCTCAATTAACAGATGAGGAAACAGACACCTACCCTGGTTAAATAAAATCTTGCTCAAGTCAGAGAACTGAAATGACAGAACTAACTTCAGGTCCAGTATTAGCTCCAAAATACAAAATTGTTTTTGTTATATAATGCCAATGTATTAAGAAAGGGCTCTCTTTCTCTTTGGAAAGGGAACTTCACTTTAGAATTTATAAAATACGGAAAATTAAAGAAATGACCAATTTCATGGTGCCTCTAAAAATTGCCATTGGAGCTTCTTCCTCCAAATTTTTTATGAAAGTTGCACATGAAAAATTTAACTGAATTTTTGAATTTCCTATACTATTTACATACTTCTATATAATATCTAGCAGAAATGCTGAGCTGCTCAACAGTGGAATATCAAGATGGTAGAGGTTTTTAACAGAGGGTTTGGGTAGTTGAAATCTTGAAGCTATCTCAGAAAATAGGGGACTATTGAGGAATGGAAGACTCAGTAAGGTCTACAAATTCATGAAAGAGATTTCCTCATGAAGACAAATTTGTTTCTTAGCAGCAAAACAAGAAATTCCCCTGTAAAAGAGATGGACTTGTGGGATAATATTTCCTTAAGATCTCTCCAGGGTAGGATTGGGAAAGGAAAGTGTAGAGGTGGTAGCCAACAAGGAGGGAAAATGTAGTAGATAGAGAGTGGAAAAAAAAAAAAAAAAACTGGAGAAGGAGATCTAGGAGAGAAAAAATGGAGAATGGACAAGGTGAAATGCAGTGGGCTTTCTAAGATAACCACTGCTCACTATCTCAATGAGTTTCAATAGAGCCTGTCAAAAGTATTGACACAAATGAAAGTTGAGATTTAAAAAACGAGCATTGGATAGCAGATGTATTAGTCTGTTCTCGTGATGCTGATAAAGGTATACCCAAGACTGGGTAATTTATAAAGACAGAGGTTTAATTGACTCCCAGTTCAGCACGGCTAGGGAGACCTCAGGAAATTTACAATCATGGCAGAAGAGGAAGCAAACATGTCCTTCTTCACAAGACAGCAGGAGACAGAAGTGCCAAAGAAAAGGAGGAAAAGTCCCTTCTAAAACCATCAGATCTTATGAGAACTCATTAACTATTATGAGAACATCGTGAGGGTAACTGCCCTTAGGATTAAATTACCTCCCACCAGGTCCCTTCCAGAACATGTGGGGATTATGGGAATTACGGTTCAAGATGAGATTTGGTTAGAGACACAGCCAAACCATATAAGCAGAGATCACAAAGAAGTCTGGAATCCTTGTCACGGTTGACACCACTGGGCAAAAGTACATCTGACTTTGGGTCATATTCAGAATATAAATTAGCTATTCCCCAGTATCACAAGAGAAAAGGAATCAGACTACACTTGAGGTTGAGGGAGTTATGTTAGATCTTTGAAATTGTCGACATTTAAACCTATTGCATGGCTCATGCCTTCTCCTGTCTTGATAACATGGCTCTATCCTCATCCTATGGCTCCTGAGGGATGAGAGAATAAGTGCCCTGTGGCAACATTTTCTTGAGAATCATCTTTGTACACTCTGTGATATCTAGTAGATAAAGTGCTGAATACATTTGTATATTAATGAGTAATAATATAATGTTAGAGAATGTTTAGAATGTAGATTGAACTTTACAGCTGTGTGTCCTTGGACAATTTAAGCAACCTCTCTGAGTCTTATTTTATCTATGGCAAAGTTAAAATAATAATAACTACTTTACAGGATGAGTGTAAAGAAGAAAAGGAATAATCTTTGCTGCATATATGTGTGTACATATGTGAAATACATGTCAGGCATGTGTCGCAGTACCTGGAATATGGAATGTACACAAATAATAAGTGAACGCAGTATGTTTAAGTTACAAACATATTTTTAAGATCTGTTGACTTTGATTTGAAATCCAGTTCCATAGACTGAGAATCCAGAGCTCTCCTAATATTCCTGCTAGTTTCCAAGACTGGTTTTCTCTTGTCTTTTTCTAACTCCTCATTTCTGTATCAAGCTTGCTACCATTGGAGATTAATGCGAGTGTGAAGCAGGGTTCCTTCACTACTTCCCTCTCTAACTACAGCTTCTCACATATGCATACCACATTTATGCATTTTAGGGACAGTTCAGTTTTGAAGTTTATGGGGCAGGGTCATCTCAAGTATCCTACAGCAACTCACCATCACATTGGCTACATTGCTTTTTCCTTTACTCTCCTCTGATGAGTAGTGAGAAAATCTCTTCCTTTACTAAGCACAGAGCAGTAAAGCTCATATTTATACCCATTGGGTCCAGCCTTCCATTAAGTGGTTCCCCCAACAAATATAGTTGTTTTCCTCTATGGAATTCTAGTGAATAAAATGTTCTCCAGTCTGATATGTTATTACTCATATAATGAGGAACTCCCTAATGGTGAGTTTCATTAAGCCTGTAATAAGTTAACCAGGGCAGCTACTGAGTCTTTTCCTTCTCTAGGGTTCTTCAAAAGTAGATGTTGATTAATGTGTATGTGCGAAAGGGAGCTTGAAATCCTGTACTTTTCAGCTGATCTAATAAGTGTTTATATTTATAAAAAGAGCTTTTGCCTAAATGACCTCAGATAGATGGAGTTGGATTCAGCAAAGCTCAGAAAACTATGGATACCTGAGAAGCAGCAGAAAAAATATAAGAAATTTGGTCTCCTGAGCCTTAGTTCTGTATGTTCTTTCCACTACACATTACATTATACCCAATGTCCTAGTTCAACCAAATAAACCTCTGATTAGAGACCAAGAAGCATCCCCCTTCCTGATCAAGGATGACCTCAAAGTTCTAACTCATTTAATTCTATTTTAGTTCCTCAAAACAAAAAGGACATGCTTTTCTTTTTAAATGATGCAGTGTTTGGAAACATCCCCAAGAAGATTCTTTCCTTTTTTTCAAAAATAAACCTCAGGGCCTGGTTTTGTTTGTTTGTTTGCTTGTTATTGGTGAGGTTGCTCTTCAAAAGAATCCACTGCAGTTGGGTTGCAGAGCCATCTGCCACTACATGCTCAAGTATTGTGGTTAAAAAAATCTGGCCACCCTGCCTTTGATATAAAAGAACCACATGGGTTGAGTCATATGCTGTGGAGAGAACACAGCTAATTATGGGATGTGCTGGGCCCAGAGAAGATGTTAACTGCTCCATAATTACAACTGCAATTCAAGGGAACAGAGTCATGGAAATCCAGTTAATATAAGGACGTCAACATAAAAATACTAAGTTCTAAGCCCCAAGCTACTAAAATATAGTTCCATTCTTGAACTTTTATTCTCATGAATTTCCAAACTGAAAATCTGGGTTGTCATCAGGGATATTCATGATCCTGAAGCACTTTTTGGCATGAAGTAAAATTTTGTTTCAACCATGCTATGTTATGATTGTTTGAATGATGCTGAAAGGATGGTACTAGTCCAGATGATGCAGGACCTTGTTCTAGCTTCAGCTCTACAGTGAAACGTAATAGACTTTATGTATGTCCCTTAATATAAGTGGGGGAGTTTAGGAGGAAGTGAGTTGAGAGAATATCTGAATTTCTTCCCAGGACAAAAAGAAATAGTCCCTTTCAAAAAAGTTATTGATTCTCAAGTTTATGGCAGGCAAGTATTTGGAATTCAAAAATGAATAAAACATAGTATAATAGGCAATTTCACAAGGTTATTACACTTTCTCTAAATGTTCCCTAATTTAGAAAGGTCATGATGATAATAGAAACTTTACTCTTTTGATATTTTTTTTTTTTAATTTCAGCTCAAACTCTGATCAAGGGAAGTAACTACTCATGATGAGTGGACTAAGAAGGTAGTAGTTAGAGGAATTCAGAACAAATATTCAACAGTATATAAAATATTTTTAAAATTACACTGAGTAGCCATCTACAATAAATTAGGAGCAGGTATTTTATGTATAGTAACACATAATGCTATACCAACTCTTCAAGTTTGATAGGTTATTCCTTTGTAAACTGGAAATGATGACAAGGCTCCAAGAGGTACCAGTCAAAAATCAGAGTTATCAGCTAGCACTGACAAATGCTAGGATTAGGACACTTACCAAATTTCAAAAACTAAGCTTTTAGCATATTAATGGGTATGCAGAGGGACTGAAATTGCAACAGAAGAAATGTGTCTAACACAGGGTGCTTCATCAAACTATGAAGGGGAGAGTAGACTTTAAGGCATTATTTAATAGAGTTTGTCCCCATTGAGATTATTTTTTTTTGAAATGCAGATGTCTAAATCAATAACTATGGCAAATTATGGCCAATGAGTTTAGGGTCTTCAAGAAAAAAAATACTAATATTACTTTGTTTTTTCAAAAGGAAATGAGGCAGCAAATCTAAAATGGATACATGTTTTAACTTATAGGGAATGAAAAAATCTCCTTCCTCCACTCTTACTATCATGCCTGATTTTCTTTGAAGCTGAATAAGTGGAAGAATTAAAAGTCACATATTATTCTATCTATACACAGTCCAAACCTACTTTAGTTATTCAAAGTGATGCTGGGTGTGTGTAAATCAAATATCTAAATGGAATGATTTTTCCTATTATTGTTTTTGGATGGACACTGCCCCACCTAGATATCTAGAAATCATTAAGTAGAATGGAAGGAATAGCAAAAGGCTTTGGTGACTTTGGAAAGGCCAAGACATTTTTGGTACGTGGGGCCAAAGACAGAATTGGAAAATAAGATGTTTTTAAAAACACCTGTTTGTATTGGATTGAATTATTTTATTAAGTCCTCTTCTGATCTATTGTTGGATAAATCTATATTCATGTCTCCAGTGCCTAGCATGATAACTGGCACATAACTGATGATAAATATTTTGCAAAATAAGTGAAGCAATGAATGTCATGGGGTTTCTTCAGCCATGGGGTTGGAATACATTGAAACATGAGACTTATTAGTAAATGGAGATACCTCTTCTGCATTTCAATGTAAGGCATTTCAATGACAACAAGCCAACTGACTCTGTAAAAGACAGAATGATCTTCTTTTTAAGCCTTTATACTAGCCTAGAATCTGACCAGTGACCTAGACATCATAAATGATGGATTAATATTGGTTGAACTGAGCAACCCTACTGACATTTTGGCATACTGAAAAGCAAATCCAGAAAACCCCACTAAGGTAACACTACCTTGAATCTATAGGTAGGTTTTAAAAAATATTTGGAAGGATTTTAAAAAATACTATTTTCATATTTTATATAGAAGGGAATTCTATGAGATTGGTAGGTTGACTAGTATTACTCCATTTTACCAATGAAGAATTAAAGAACCCCAAATTTAAATGATTTTCCTAAGATAATTTAACAAGTTAATAACAGAGTCAAGATTATAATTTACACCTTCAAAACTAGCTCTTCTTGGTCAAACCTATCTTTCTAATGGATACAATTCTGCAAGTAACAGGTGGATTAGAGACAAAGACTACCCTGGCATAATAATAAAGCCAATATAGTTTTGTCAATTATCTTGTTATAAAGCTACCTGGATGTGTATTTATACTTTTAATTTATGATATCAAAACCAAACTTGTTCACATAGTTGGATGCAGTGAATTCCTGAGTGTTCTTTTAATGAACAAATAATATAAATTCACAGAGCTAGCTTCTTTCAATCAATACGTATTATTTTCTAAATATTCAAGTTAAATGCCAATGGCATTGCTAATGAAATATCCATACACATCTCTAGCTTTCATGAACCCAAACTATCTTAGAGTTAATAGGCAACCTCACATACACCCTCAATCAGAGAGCTTATTCCTTTCTCTCTCTACGTTTCTCTCTTCCTTTCTTTTTCTCTTTATTAAACATTTTAATTAATGATTTCTCCTATTTTGGGGGAGACTTCATGGGGCTCAAGAGCCTCAGTGTGCACACAAAAAGAACAGAAGAGACAGTATCCTTCAGATCCCTCAGTCCATCCTCACATCCTTTTGTAACGGCCCTTCGCATTTTGAAATTAATCCATCCAGTTCTTTGATATGTCAGTATTTGGGTAAGGTGAAGAGAGTCTCCATCTCTGAATTCAAGAAGCAATAGCTGGACATCTAACTCCTTTTTTTAATCATTTAAAATGTTTCTGAAGTTAGCCAAGCTTTAGTTTTGCTTAACCTGCTTGCTGCAGCTGGCCTGGGTTCTTCCTACAATCATGAGTGTCTCTGGGAAAGAATTCTACTTTGGTCATGTGATAAATACCTTCAACCTGAATAGAGAGCCTTCAAGCAGCATTCTGGGAGTTGGGCCTTAGAGAGCCACACATCTACATCGAAACCCAGCCAGCAGACATTCTCAGTCTTTAAGTTATCAAATCCCACTGGAAGTTGATTTAAATTTGCAGTTTCTGTGAAAATAGATGAAATTTCTTGAAGTTTTACAAAGATATTAATGCCCCAAATCAGGCCTATGCTATGCAAATATTTAAAACTATAAGCCATTTTTTCCAAAGGACAGGAACTAGGAGGTTAGCCTGCTGAATTTCTTGGTAACTAATTGAGGACCATCATCTAGTTTTCTTTAGATTTCAAAACTCTTTTTTCTGAAGGAGATTCATATACGTTGACCATGTGTCCTCTAGGGCAGTTGATTTCCAATTAAATGTAAATAAGTGGCATGTGTTAATATTTAAAAAAAGTGACGAAGCGAATTCTAGCAAACCTTCTCTTTATTGTCCAGAGATTTTTATCTTAGCTTTCTCGCTCCAGCTGGTACCTGAAAAAGCACTGTGGATAGAGACAGTAAAGCTCAAAGGGAGGAAGAAAGGAGAAAGTAAGAGCTCAAAGTCACCTTCCTCCTACTTCTCTCTTCCTTGGGTCACACTTGAATTTTTTTCAGTATTAATTCGTTTTGTTTATTTATTTATTTATTTATTTGAGATGGAGTCTCGCAGTGTCACCCAGGCTGGAGTGCAGTGGCGCAATCTCACTGCAAGCTCCGCCTCCTGGGTTCACGCCATTCTCCTGCCTCAGCCTCCCGAGTAGCTGGGACTACAGGCACCCGCCGCCACGCCCGGCTAATTTTTTTATATTTTTAGTAGAGACGGGGTTTCACCCTGTGAGCCAGGATGGTCTCGATCTGCTGACCTCGTGATCCGCCCGCCTCGGCCTCCCAAAGTGCTGGGATTACAGACATGAGGCACCGCACCCGGCCAGTTTTGTCTTATTTTTTAAACTAAATTAGAGAATATCTCCAAGGTTCTTTGAAAACAAGGAAATTCCCTAAGAAGAACATCAGTAATGAATGGCACAGAATTACACACATACACACTGTCAGTCAATTGAGGAGGACACAGAGTCCAGCTGAAGAAAACAAAGCAGAGAATCTCTTTATGCTTTGAGACCACTCATGTTTGTTTCCCTCTGTATTTGCATTTCAGAGGAAAGGTAACAATTGATGCATGCCAGCTGAAGTCCACTTCAGTCCATATTCTAGAGCTTTTGAGGTATTCAATCAACTCAGTTCTGAAACAGGAAACACAATGTCCTTCTGCCAAAATACTTACTTTGCATAACAGGTTGTTTTTGCTATTTGGCATATCTTAAGAAATGAATTGTAAAGCTAGTTCTTTCAGCATGTAAAAAATCTAATCCCGGAGCAATACTTCTTACGATTACTTATTCATTTTGTAAGTAGATATTGTGCCTTAGATTGAGACCACATTTATGGGATACTCTTTTTTCCTGGCTGAAGTGAATGGTTCTCTCCCTGAGTCCCCATAATTTGGTTTGGCAGTCTGATGTCAATCGAGAAAAACCAGGAGACAGGTCTCAATCATTTTATAGGGTTTGTTTGCCAAAGTTAAGGACATGCAACAGGGAGACAAGTCTATGCCTTCATCAAAAGGTGATTTTGAGGGCTCCAAATTTAAAGGGGAAAGAGCAGGATATTGAGAAATACACAATTTTCATGTAAGAGGTGGGTAGGGAAAAATAGCCTTTGGCTCACTGAATCTGCATTTTTTTAAAGAAGATGACATAGACAAATGGGGTAGAGGAAGAATGCAAGGAATCTGCATTTTACATAAGACAACATAGACAAAATGGGGCAGGGTGACGATCAGATATGCATTTGTGTCTGTGGGCAGGGGGGTGACTGCACCTGTAAACATAAGCTATCAATTTACATTGCCATGGTGAAATTTTAACAGAAACACCTTAAAGATCTTGCAGCTCACTAGGGATATCCTTGTGGGCAAAATATGGGGGAACCGTTTAGCTTTTCATCTTGTAACCATCTCATTTAGGAACCAAAAGGGGGTGGCAGGTTTGCATGACACAGTTCCCAGCTTGACTGTTCCCTTGGGCTTAATGAGGTTGGGGTTCCAAGATTTAATTTCCTTTCATACCTACTAAATTAATCTTCCAAAAAAAAAAAAGGGAAAGTTGTGGCCTTGAATTCTGAAGTCACTCTAGGTTGTGTTTATTAATTTAAACATAGATATTGTTCTGTATGGTATTGAGGGAGGCCAGGGTTGGAGTCAGAAACTAAAGTTTGATTTCCTACTATGCTAATTGGCTGAGGGACTTTAGCAAGTCACTTAATCTCCCTAAAATTCATTTTTCCTTATATGTAAAATGGGAATAATATGTAGCCCAAGAGAATATTCAGAAGATTAAATGAAGCAATTCATATATAATAGTTCTGTTGCTGGCGCTTAGTAGTAGTTCAGGAAATTTTGGTGATGATGATGACGATTCTTCTGAGTTGTATCTATAGATAGTGTTCTAAGGGAAGAAAACTTAAGCATTTTGAGGCTAGTCAACTCTCAATTATCTATGATAATGAGAAAAGATTACTTATCATAGAAAGTAAGATTAATAATCTAAAAATGTATTTCCCAAATTAAATCTTTATTGTTTTTCATTATGAAACTTACATATGTTTATTGTAAAATTTTTAAATGATATAAATATGTGTAAGGTAGAAGTCAAATTTTACACTTCCCAACTCTAAGATTCAGTGATTATTTTTTTCATATTTCTTAGGTACATCTATAGGTATGTGTATATATAATAAACAAATTATTTAAACAAAAGTGAATTGTATTATATATGCTATCCTACAGATTGACTCAGTTCTGTTCAATAATATATTTTGAAACTTTCATGTCATTACAGCTAAAATTTCTCCTTGATTTAAAATGCTATGTAATACACTACATAGATATACAAAAATGTATTTACCCAAAGTTGTTTTGAAATATAAATTGCTGGCCGGGTATAGTGGCTCACACCTGTAATCCCAGCACTTTGGGAGGCCGAGGTGGGAGAATTACAAGGTCAGGGGTTCGAGACCAGCCTGACCAACATAGTGAAACCCCATCTCTACTCAAAATACAAAAATTAGCTGGGCGTGGTGGCGGGTGCATGTAATCCCAGCTACTCAGGAGGCTGAGACAGGGGAATTGCTTGAATCCATGAGGTGGAGTTTGCAGTGAGCCGAGATTGCGCCACTGCACTCCAACCTGGGAACAGAGCGAGACTCCATCTCAAAATAAATAAATAAATAAATAAAGTTAACCAAAACAGTACCTGCCCCTAAATAGCCAAGAAATATTGCATCAAAAGAATAATGTAGCAAATCAAAATATAAAGTTACAGTTACAAAAGTGACACTGTAATTTGGAGGGAAAATAAGGGACTATTCAAAATGTAATTAGAAAAAGTAGACATCTCTTTGGAAAAAATAAGCTATGTATTTCATTCTAAACACAAATGAAAGGACTGAATATATTAAAAAGATTTAAAAAGTATCAGAAGAAACAAAAGGCTAATAAGATTAATAAATTATGAGTTGAAATGTGAACATAATACACTAGTAGAAACCACAGGATACATATATAACAGATATGATATGAAGAAGGCCACACACATGACAGAAGTGCAAGTGGCTTCCTGAAGCTGATAGCAGCTCCTGGCTGAAAGTCAGCTAAGAAATAAGGACCTCATTCCTACAACCAAAAGGAACTAGACTCTACGGACAGCCTGAATGAGAAGCAGATTCTTCCCCAGGCCCTCCAGATAAGAGCCCAGTGTGCTAGACACCTTGACTTTGGCCTTGAAAGATGCTAAGCAAAGAACAAATCCAAGCCTCGCAGACTTCTAAGCCACAACTGTGAGATAATAGATGTTTGGTGACTTCAGCTGCTAAGTCTCTGATAATTAACAAATATAAATACCACACAGCTAATTTTTTTCTAAAAAAATAAAGGTGGGTCTCAAAAATGTCAGCTAAATAACAAAACAGCACATGTAGTATTATTACATTTTACTTTAAAAATGATCTAGGTATGTGTTAATGCACAGAAAAAAAGTATAAAATGGCACACATCACACTCTTGGAAAAGGAGTGGGATCAGGGGTTGAGGGATGAGAAGGAGAGCTTCATTTTTTAATTTTACATAATTTGTAAACAGTTCTGCACTGTTCATTTATTGTAATCAGCAGGTATTAATTTATTTTATTTTTAATATTTAGTTAGTTATGTTTTGAAATAGAGTCTTGCTCTGTCACCCAGGTTGGAGTGCAGTGGCGTGATATTTGGCTCACTGCAACCTCCACCTTCACTGTTCAAGCGACCAATTCTTGTGCCTCAGCCTCCTGAGTAGCTGTAATTACAGGCATGTGCCACCACACCCAACTAATTTTTGTATTTTTAGAGACAGGGTTTTGCCATGTTGGCCACGCTGGTCTTAAACTCCTGGCCTCAAGTGACCCACCTGCCTCAGCCTCCCATAATGCTGAGACTACAGACATAAGCTATCATACCCAGCCTGTATTAATTTTACAATAAAATGTTTTAAAAGTAAAGTACATTGGATCTCTACTTGGTAGAATACTATCTACCAAGTGCTTAAACATAATATTTATGACTGTGTATCTTTTATAATCTGATATTTTATATTAATCTTATATCCAGGAAATGCATTGCTAATCTTTATAACTTCCCGGATTGGTTTCTGCATACATATAACTCTTTCTCCCTATAAAATGTAACCTGTGTAACATATGCCAACTACCTAAAATATACAAAATGATTGACAGGATAAATAGAGGGTTTAAAAGAGGACAAAAAGATATCCTGGAGAAAGCTGGCTTGAGTGGATTCTCTTCAACTCAATTCACTAAACATGCTGGAGGAGACACAGCATGGAAAATGACCATAGTTTTTTCAAAGACACTCCCTCATTTTGAAGACACACCCAAACCTTGTGCACAGAACAGTCAGTCATCTGTTTTGTGCCCTAATTTGTCCTCCTTTTTTAAAATCTAAAATCAAGGCAATACTTTAGAAAACTTAAAATAATTAGAGGTTTTACATCAGTGTCTTTTAGTATTGACGTACACATCTACAGCCATTTGATCTTTGACAAACCTGAGAGAAACAAGAAATGGGGAAAGGATTCCCTATTTAATAAATGGTGCTGGGAAAATTGGCTAGCCATAAGTAGAAAGCTGAAACTGGATCCTTTCCTTACTCCTTATACGAAAATTAATTCAAGATGGATTAGAGACTTAAATGTTAGACCTACTACCATAAAAATCCTAGAGGAAAACCTAGGTAGTACCATTCAGGACATAGGCATGGGCAAAGATTTCATGTCTAAAACACCAAAAGCAACGGCAGCAAAAGCCAAAATTGACAAATGGGATCTCATTAAACTAAAGAGCTTCTGCACAGCAAAAGACACTACCATCAGAGTGAACAGGCAACCTACAGAATGGGAGAAAATTTTTGCAATCTACTCATCTGACAAAGGGCTAATATCCAGAACCTACAAAGAACTCAAACAAATTTACAAGAAAAAAACAAACAACCCCATCAAAAAGTGGGCAAAGGATATGAACAGACATTTCTCAAAAGAAGACATTCATACAGCCAACAGACACATGAAAAAATGCTCATCATCACTGGCCATCAGAGAAATGCAAATCAAAACCACAGTGAGATACCATCTCACACCAGTTAGAATGGCAATCATTAAAAAGTCAGGAAACAACAGGTGCTGGAGAGGATGTGGAGAAATAGGAACACTTTTACACTGTTGGTGGGATTGTAAACTAGTTCAACCATTATGGAAAACAGTATGGCGATTCCTCAAGGATCTAGAACTAGATGTACCATATGACCCAGCCATCTCATTACTGGGTATATACCCAAAGGATTATAAATTATGCTGCTATAAAGACACATGCACACGTATGTTTACTGCAGCACTATTCACAATAGCAAAGACTTGGAATCAACCCAAATGTCCATCAGTGACAGATTGGATTAAGAAAATGTGGCACATATACACCATGGAATACTATGCAGCCATAAAAAAGGATGAGTTTGTGTCCTTTGTAGGGACTTGGATGCAGCTGGAATCCATCATTCTTAGCAAACTATCACAAGAACAGAAAACCAAACACCGCATGTTCTCACTCATAGGTGGCAACTGAACAATGAGATCACTCGGACTCAGGAAGGGGAACATCACACACTGGGGCCTATCATGGGGAGGGGGGAGGGGGGAGGGATTGCACTGGGAGTTATACCTGATGTAAATGACGAGTTGATGGGTGCAGCACAGCAACATGGCACAAGTATACATATGTAACAAACCTGCACGTTATGCACATGTACCCTACAACTTAAAGTATAATAATAATAAATAAATTTAAAAAAAAAAAAAGAAACAAAATGAATACGATCTTCAACTGAAAACTCACAGAGTAGTATATCAAGTCACTTATCTACTAAAACATGAGGGTAAAGCTATCATCAAGGAAACATTGCTCTTTGGACCATGGTCAAAATTATATTCTTCCCAATAGATAACTACAATGTCCTTTTAGCTACTGTTTGTTAAAGGTTTGTGAAGTTGTAATTTCTATAGCCACGTTTATCTACCTATTTATATGGTGCAATCTTTGTTTGGAAGGCTAGTATTATTTCATTATAGTTTCTCAGAGACAAAACAAAAATATTTGTTTTAACTTACCCATTACCAAAAAGACTATTCATTTCTTATTAAAGTAATACTAATATTGGATTTGAACATGAAAATAATGAGAATGATGCCTTTGCAGCTGAACAGAGAGTAAAAGAATCTTAGAGTATATCACTCTTTCCCTTCTCCAAAATGAGATTATCAGTAGTATACGAAACTCAGTTTCTTGAATCACTGAGAAGGACATCATCCCCAGTCTTTCTAATCACACACCTGCTCCCAACCACTACTTAATGTCACTGCGGTCTGTTCTGCTTGAATTCTTCTCTCCCCCAAAACCAGAGAACCATATGTAACCCCAGATAATACGCACTTCCACTTTCTTTTCTGCAGTTAGCATTCCTGCAGACCCTTCTATATGGTTAGCACGGCGTGCTCTCAGAGCTACTTGCAAAAAAGAACTCCACCTACTTGTGTTATGAAGTACTGGTACCCAGGAGCATAATGATTAAGGGTTAGGATGCTAAGCTAAGTTGGATTACTTAGTATAAGTAATCCTTAAGCATTATGAAGGAAATCCCAATTCTGCCATTGGTGTGTCCTTCCACATATTACTTGACTTCCCTCAGCATCAGTTTTCTGATCTGTGAAACCAGAATAATAGAAGTACTTACTACAGAGTTTCCATGATCGTTAAATGGGATCATATGGTGTCTGGCACATAGAAAGGGCAAAAAATAAGTTAGCTTTAATTGCTAGCATTCTCACTATTTATCTGCACACCTGTGTTGGCCAGACTTATTCAGCAAAACAGGTTACACCAATCCCCACAAGGCCAGTGTATCACTTGCAGGTTTCCCTAGTCTCTGGGTAAGTAAGCCACATGGTAGGTGACTCTAGCAGCAAAGGGGTGAACTGGGGAAGTTCTGCCCTGAGTCCCAGCTATTCCTACCCCTCCATCTTCCATCTCACTTAGGACCCAGATAAAAAGGACACAAGTTCCATGGCTCATGCCACTGTATAGACATTGCCCTTCTAAAACCAGACCCTCTGTAGTTAATTGTGTACACATGTGTCAGTTGCTAGATTGTGAACTTAAAGGAGGGAACAAGTTTCCTTTCTCTTTGTTTTCATTTGGTCATTTGCCTTGTACTATGTCTGGAAAAGAATGCTGAATAAAGGGTGAAAGAATAAATGGTAGTAAGATTCATAAGCAAGTCAACTGAACCAGCCTAAAGTAAAAGGGCAATTGTCATGTTATTTCCCAACTCATTGTGGGATCCTTTGTTCCACCTGTAAAGGATGGTTATCAGTGCCCTCTAGCATGCCTTAGTTTCTCTCTATCTCTGCTTCAGACCCCTTCCCTCAAATTTCTGTATCAGAATCCTCCACTCTCTTTCTGCCAAGTGGCAATCAGGAGAGAACGTATTCATTAATCAGGGAAGCAGCCCCTAAGACAAGGTACTAATACCTCGATGTAACAGAAATCCTTAATTCAGGGAAAACTTTTATTTGCTAAGAATCTAATATGGGTCACCATAGTGGGGCAATGTCAAGATCTATATCAGGCAGGTGAAAGACCACTATTTTATTGTTCTTTCTTTTGGGGATCCTAATGACCTCTTTAAGTGACTTTAGAAAAATGCTGTTGTACATGTAGGATCTGAATAAGTCTGGCCAGCTGGCTACTGCTTCACTAATTCTATCTTTTTTCTTTGGGTCCTCCAGAACCACTCTTGAAAGAAAGTTTATGCAGAAGGCATCATAAGAATAGCTGCTGCATTGTTTGCAAGCAATTAGAGATGGCAGAAGGGTTATCTAGTTCCTCATCAGAGGCCCCAGCAGTATTGTTCCAAATACAATCAAATGTTTGATTTCTTTGGATGGCCACATGTGTAAACGTGACCAGAGACTGCTACTTTCCTTCTCAGTTGAAAGCTTCTGCTAAATAAATCATAGCAGCTCCATGAGAAAGTGAGGGGAAAACCCACCAATGACTAGTCAAGAAACTTTCAAGTATAACTGAGGAAGTCATTGGAAGAAAAGAAAGCAGAAAGCCTACCAACCCAGCTGCTTTTCAGATGGCACCTCCTATGACCCCTGAATTGCCTAAGAGTTCTCTGAAATAGAACATGTATTGCACTACCTTGACTGGCTTTATTAAATTAGAGTGTAAACTCCCTAAGGACAAAATCTCACGTGGCATAGTAGCAACAGTAGATTTGGTGAGTCAGACTACAGGGGTTTGATAACAGTATCTGTTACTAATACATCTATAATCTTAAGCTAGTTATCCCACGTCTCTGGTTTTATTTTTGCAAAATGAAGATGATCATACTATCTACCCTATAAGTTTATTATCAGTATTGCTTGAATTAAATCATCCATCTAAAACCCCATGCACAGGACTGGGCATGTATTAGCACTCAATAATTATCAATATCAACTGCTACTACTGATCATTGCTGCCTTCCAAGTGCAGTGCCCACTGAACAGAATACTCTCAAGACAGATACAATTTAATAGATAAATCTCAAGTATTATCCCATAAAATTGCTACATTGATGTATAAATGACAAGGCCTAGAACAATCGTATCATCATATCATCATACCTCTGGTTAACTTATCAAACACTTCTGTTTTTATCATTTAGTACCATGATATGAAATATTTGAGGCAGCTATATGTGAATACTAGGAATTTAAACTAGGTCAAGAGAGTTGTTTCTTTATTCAACAAACAATTTTGAAGCAGATACAGTTTTCTAGGCATTTCAAATCACTAAGAAAGTTACAAAAGGATAAAATTCACATATAATTCTTATTGACAGTAGCTTATATTTATTACTCATCACAGAATAGGCATTGTGTTAGGCTCTTCACGTATATTATCTCTTTTACCTTGACAAAAACCAGCAAAGTAATTAGTATGCCCATTTTAGAGAGAAGAAAACAGAGACTCAAAAATATTCAATGACTTGCCCTACATTTTTCAGCTGGAATTTTCAAGAGCCAAACCCCACTCTGCAATTCCAAAGCCTGTTTTCTTTCTATTCTCTTACTATTCCTCTTTCAACATCTCACCATAATGTTACGTAGAATGGAATAAGCACTCGATTAGAGGTACAAGTAAATTATTATGGAACTCAGGGAGGGAAAACGGTGGATTTGAATGGTAGAGGATTTGGGAAGGTTTCTTCAGGGCGTTTAAAATGAACCATATGCAATACATGGAATTACAGAGGGAAGGGAGGAGTAGAAAAAAATGGGGGCATGAGGAATGAAAACCATATCTGCAAAGATACAGCAATGTCAACTTGCAGGGGAGAGTAGCTGTGTGGTTAGATATAGAGAATAGGCTGCAAAGAGGGACAAATTATGTTCAGGTGGAAGTCAATCTCCAGTGTTAGAAAAGATGGTTAAATCTTTTAAAGCATGGACAAAATTTCCCTGTATCTTTACAAACCTGGTTGCATAACTGAAGCAAAGATGAACTTTAGCTCTACCATAATTTTGAAAAACGATCACAATTCCTGTTTGAGCAGGTCTGACTTAATGATGTTTGTCTATAGCACACAGACGCACACACACACACAACCGTGAGCCGCTGATGTCTGAACAATCATATCTTGGCCATTCGTTCTCTCCACACAATTTCTCCCCAATGGCAAATCACCCAGAGATCATTATTAGTTCCACAAATAGCCAATCAGCAAATATTTATGGTAAAGTCAGTCTGTTGCAAGATCTAAAAGAGAGACGGAGGGAAAAGGAGAAAAAGAGGGAGATGGAGAGGGAGAGGGAAATGGAGAGATACAGAGAGAGGGAGGGAGGGAAGGAGAGACAGACAGAGAGAAAGAGCGCGCACGAGAGAGCTAGAGCACTTTATTAGTGGCTCAAAAGCAGGTGTCTTAAGAGGAATATAGAGTTTTAAAAATGGCCAGCCTAGGCATCAATATAGAGCTTGGGGCGGTGATGTTCAGAGACCTGTAGACCTTCAAGATGGCCTATTTTACCCAGTTTTATAGACAAAATGTTTAGAAAGCCTTGAACCTGCACCCAAACCCAATGCTCCTGTTGCCCTAGACTCTCTACAACCATTTTATCATTTAGTTGTTGTGAAAGCAGTGACTGCTGCCTCTAGAATATATCCCATTTGCCTCTGAAGGGAAGGCTTTTTTTGGCTACAGCAAAAGGAAAGTGGGAAGATAAAACAAACTCTAATTCATCTGTTCTTACTCATAGGCTTCCCATCAAGGATGGGTTTTATCCTTATTTAGAATCAATACTAAGTAAAGAAAGTATAAATATACCAATTGAAAAATGCTTTCTGTGGAGACCTTGGCAGCCACAGCAAATTGCCTGAGGTTTAGAGACACCATGCATTTTCCCTAGGTTTTATTCTGAAACCCTCAAGTGTTAAAGCCAATCATTTCCTGGGACCCTTGATATAATAGCATCTAGGATCTGTTAATAGGGTTTCTTTTTTTGTTTTTTGTTTTTTTAGTTCTGAGACCGAGGTAAATTCCTAACAGACCAATGGAGTTTTTACACCCTAATTGCTTTTGTTGACTATTTCTCCCCAAGAGATAATAGAAGCTGTAGTTAAGTTGAGTATTACTATGTTTGAGAACATAAGAGGATCTTGGAGAAACTGGAGGATTTCCCCTGGGCATCTCCCATTGGTTAGACTGGTGTCAAGGAACTCAAATGTCAGAATGCTCCTAGTGTCTCCATATGCTGCTATAAGTGGCACAGACTCTGAATTAGGTGGCCTTAATTCCCTTATCTTTTCTCATACTAACTAGCATTTTAACCCAAGGAAAAGTTGAACTCCAAAGAAAGATTTTTTGTCTGTATAGTGGGAGAGTTTAACTGGCATGTTCCCTTAGGATCACCCTAGTGCTAGTCTATTTCAATTTATTTGGGTTGCCCTAGATCAAACTTGTCCAACCCTTGGGCCACAGGCCACATGTGGTCCAGGACAGCTTTGAATGCAGCCCAAGACAAATTTGTAAACTTTCTTAAAAATTAAGGTTTTTTTTGCAATTTTTTTTTTTCTCATCAGCTATTGTTAGTGTCAGTGTATTTTACTTATGGCCCAAGACAGTTCTTCCAATGTGACCCAGGGAAGCCAAAAGATTGGACACCCCTGCCCTAAACAAACATGAAATGAACCACAAGATAAGGGGTCAGGGCTGAACATCCTGAGGAAATAAAAGGCAAATGGATATTGGGGGTGGATTTAAAGGGTTTATGACTGGATTTGTTCTCAGGCTTTTGGAAGACCTGAAATCTTTTGGCCAATGTCATCTTTGGATTAATGAGTCTCAAGTTAACTCACTTTGTTGAGGACATAGGGGCAACTTATTTTCATAAAAAGTGAAACCAAAACAGCCTTGACTGATGAGTCAGGTCTTGGACCACTCTCTGGTCACTTTTTCACTACATTATGCCACCTACATTTTCTCCTTGAGACCTAAAGGAAGGAGAACATAAAAGGCAGATGACTTGAAAACATTAAACTATTATTCCCAGCCTAAAGACTATTCCAGAAGATGATACACACAAAAATGCTTTCAACATGCAAAAAGTGTAAGAAATTAGAAAATTAATGTCTCTCTTAGAGCTTCAAAATTAGCATTAAAATGGTTAGAGGATCCTACTGTAAAGGTACCTATATACATTGACTTAAACTGGCATTTTCTAACTTATTTGACCAATGAATACACATTTTTGTTTTGTTAATAAACATAAAATTTTGGTTTTGTTAATAAACAAAAACCACCAATTATCATTGTATTTTGTTTGTAAATATGTAGATATGACCACTCCTATAGACCTATGGAAAGATCATTTTATCTGCACTGTGAAGTAACTATCTCACTCATCTTAGCATGTGCCTATTTGTATCTCTTTTTTCCTAACTACCTTCATTTGGCACAGAATTGACTTTTAGTATAGGGTTCACAGCCTGATCTCAGCAATTTCTTTATTCCCACTATTAACATGACACCTCTGTATCCCCAAAATTACCTAGTATAATGTTTGCATACCATGGATACAGAAATATTAGTCATTATTCTGTAACTGATTTATATAAAGTTTTTCTGTCATTTTTCTGTGGGGACAAAAGCATGAAGTGAATGATCAAGCTGGTCACTTATATATGGGCACCATTGACTTCTATCACATCGGTTTGTGGCATACTATCCAACGATGCATGCTCGACCTCTCATGCATTAGTGAGAGGAGTGCAGCCAATCTAAGCCTCCTTTAAGGGTAAGTCCAGGGAAAAGGAAGCCACAAGCATCCTCCCTCAAAGCCAGTATACGCAAATCAAGGTCAGCAGTTAAAGGCCATGGTCATCTGCTCAGTGACCTGTCTTTACCCTTGGGGGCTGGTTCAGTTCCAGATAACCTCTGGTCAGAAGGAACGAGTCCAGACCAGAGTGGCCAGAGGGTCCACGTGACATTTAGTTGCTGCATGAAGTCCAGCCCAGTTGTAGGCCATCCCTTGGATGTAATCCCAAATGACAAAGTCACAGACAATAAGACATAGCCATTACACATAAACACAGATAACACGACTCAGCCATATGCATTTGTTGATCAGAAGGAACAAAAACAATTTTTCGAGACAAAAATAAATGTACTTGGGATGTTGTAGGGACTCAACACATTGCATTATTCTTCTTAATCATGGGCTCTAAGAAGGCTTGGACTGCAGCCTGTGGTATTGTGCTCAAAATCCCCCTGATCCCTCAATTTTATTATCTATAAAATGAAAATGAAATAGAATCATATAGGGAATATGGCAAAGTAAGCAGTTCCTAGCATAGAGTAAGCATACGTTAAACATTTTTTTTTTTTAATGGGACAGTGTGACAACCTCATCATTTTGTCATTGTTTGTTAGGATCTCTTTGAAGTTGACGTCCAGACTACCTCAATGTCTTTCTTGCCTTATTCCATTCTTCCCTTTTCTTTCGTCCTCCTCTCCCTTCCCAATCCTCTCCTCTGTTTCTTCTCTCTGTTATCTCCTCTGATACACTGGGTCAGCCATGATCTTTCAAATGCCTACTCCTTTCTTATAGATAGAGCTGGGGAGAGAGAGACAGAGCAATACCCCAGCTAGGGAAGGGGTTCTCCCTTGGAATAACCTGTCTTCCCTTGGGAGACAGGTTCTCCCCACAGATATGGTTAGAAGTGGTCACTGGAGTGAAGGAGGGCGACAAGCTTTGGTGATAGTAGCTCACACACACTTCAGGATCTGAGGAACAATGGATAAATATCTCTTTTTTTATCTCTTAATTCACCATGAAATTGCCAGGATCTAGCCCCACCACTGTCCTCTTGTACTCATATGCAGTTCCATTAAGAGTACTCAGCTTAACTGCCTTTGATTGTGATGAGGGTAACACCAACCCATAATACTAAGGTGTCCAGTGGGCTGCTGGCTAAGACATGCTAGCTCCTGTTTTTTGTAACTGGAAATCATTTACTTACCAAATATTTCTCAGAAATCAAATATTATTCTAATCATATGCACTAATTTGAAATTAGTAATCATAGTTACTAATTTGAAAAACATTATTTTGCGGAAGTATTCAATGACTCCATAACAACATATGCACATGCAAACATCTCTTAAGTAAACATTAGCAATTTTTAAGTAATATTTTTAAATGAATATAAAAGGTATGCAGTCGAATACACAAATGGCAAGCATACAGCTTGATGAATTTTCACAAATGGAGCACACCCATATAACTTTCACCCTGACCAAGAAATAGAATATTCTAAACATCCAAAGCCTCCGTCATCCCCATCACCCTCTCTTCCAGTCTCAAGCCCTCCCAAGGTAACATTATCAGAGTTCTAACACTATAAGCTAGTTAGATTGCTTTTGAACTTTATTTAAATGGAATTAATCAGTCTCTAATCTCTTGTAGTCTGACATTCTTTACTCAACATATCATTGTAAGATTCATCCACGCTGCCACATGCAGTAAACGTTCATTTGTTTTCATTGATGTAGATTAGTCTTTATCAGCCAATTTCAATTAGCTTTACATATCAAACTTTGCATTGTTCTAAGTGCTTATAAAAGCAGGAGCTGTGTATTGACTACAGGCAAGATCAATAATTTGCTGAACTTTTACATGGCTCTATTTATTCTTTCTCCTACAGGCTTCCACTGGCAATAGCCCAGACTCAGCCATGAAAATGGGCTTTCAAACTGTGTATTTCTTGCCTCCCTTTTCCAGTTTCTGTCTCACCAATTGATACAGTTTGGATGTTTGTCCTCTCCAAATCTCATGTTGAAATGCGATTACCAGTGTCGTGGTGGGTCCTGGTGGGAGATGTTGGATCATGTGGGTGGATCCCTTATGAATGGTTTAGCACCATCCCCTTAGTGTTAAGTGAATTCTCATTCAGTTAGTTCATGCGAGATCTGATTGTTTAAAAGTCTGAGAACTCCCTGCCCTTGCTCTCTTGATCCCTCTTGCCACGTGACATGTCTGCTTCCCCTTTGCCTTCCACCATGATTGGAAGCTTCCTGAGACCCTCACCAGAAGCAGATGCTGGCACCACACTCACTGTACAGCCTGCAGAACCATGAGCCCATGAGCCAATTAAACCTCTTTTCTTTATAAATTACCCAGTCCCAGGAATTTCTTTGTAGAAACTCCAAAACAGCCTAACACACTGGTCATCTGGCATCTCCCCGACCACCTTCTCAACTTTACCCACCCTTCCCAAAAGTATGATCAGAGAGGTTGAGGTGTAATATTTTTCCTTTTCTGCCAACATAGAAAAAAACAAACTACATGTGCAGAGAATACTGCATAATTTTTCAACCCCTGCCTATGTCGGTCTTCACATTGAAGATACATGATTTTATTTGAAATACCATGGATATTCATACAATAAGAACAAACATTTGTCCCCACATTTAAAACAATATTTAGGGTTTATCTGGGTGAATTTTTTTTCTATCACCTTAAGTAGGTAGAGATAGGTGAAATTAGACTCTACTGAGCTAAAGTGAGGGCAAATATTACAACAAAACAAGGGATGCTGAGAGACAACATCTGTGGCTAACTTAGCCATGGAAAAAGCCCTGGAAATGGAAGAAAGTCTAACACGCTAAAAATGGAAGAAAGGAAGCATACCAAGTAATGCAGTCGCTCCACCAATGTCATTCTGGCCCATCCCAAAGGACCACAAATAGAAATATTCTGGAATCTAGCGCCACTGATATTTAAACTCAATTTCCCGCAAGGTCAGGAATAATAGCGAGTTATTTGTTTTACTAACTTAGGTTGCAAGTGCCTTGGGCGGATCCTGTGCCTTCTTCTATATCGCACTCAGCGCCAAGAACACTGTTAGCCATCAACAAAACCATAATAGAGCTAGAGCCTTTTCTAAAGGCCAACGAAAACACACACTGAGCTAATGGAGACATTTACAGGCAAAGGATTCCAGTTTCCTTTCTGAAAATGCCACCAAGACAGCATAGCTAATTAGGTCTTAGTAAATGACAGACTGACCAGAATGGTCCACCTGCCTTTATGTGTATACCAGACCATTTTTCTGCTAGCTTGGTTTTTATCTTTGCTTTTATTCTTTTAGCTATAAGTTAAAAGGTCTATTTTTGAAATTTCAAAAGGCTTTATCTGAGATCTGACTTGTGAGTTCACAGGAATTTCAGGAAAATGGGAATACAGAGCCTTAACATTGTAAAGAATGAATTTATTCACTTGAAGCTGTTCACTCATTCCTCTCCTACCCCTGTTACCTTCCCTTTGGCAAAACTTCAAAAAATAATTTTGTCCAAGGCCACCCAGAAATGCAATGACAATTCCAGGGACAAAATTCAGATGTTCCATGCAACCTTGCCTCTTACCCAGCCTAAGAGTAATCATAATTTTTCCAATATTCCCATTATGGTTGTCCTCATGACAGTCTAACTCAACCCTTGTTTGTGTTTCTGAAAATAACCCAAATTGATGGAGATAGGCATTGCAAATACGGGATACTAAAGTAGCACAGACTCGAAGTCTAACAAGTTCTCTCTGTGAAGAAGAATGACTTTGACGTCCACTAAGTTTCTGTAAGCCTAGAGAAAGACCACAGAAGATGAATGTTAATCACTGGAAAGCTCAATAAGAATTAATGGAGCTTCTAATATAAGAAATCAGAATACAAATGTTTCTGTGTCCCTCACATTCTCTTCCTCCAAAATACTAGCAGAAAATGAAAAAACTACAAGTCATAGACTTTATCTACCAAAAAATGAATAAATAAAAATTTTTGGAGATGCCAAAGTATCAGCATAGAAGCCAAAACATACCAAAAACTTGCAATGCAGTATGGCAGAGCAGAGAGAAAATGAACCCTATAAGTAGATATGTCTGATTCTAGTTTCATTTGTTATTAGCATTGCAGTTTTCTAAAGCTCTCACAATTTTATTTCCCCACCTATAGAATTAGGACTAATAATTATGTATATAATTATATATATATATATATATATGTTCTGAGCTCTTTCCATTACAAATATGAAAAAATTAACCCAAACTTGCTTAAGCAAAAACATTAATTAATTAAAATAAAAGAAATATATTGAGTAAGTACCTGAAAAACCTAAGAGCCTCTAGCTTTTGGCACAACTGGATTCAGGTACGCAATGTTGTTAGGAAGTGATATGTTCTATAAGTCTGTTATTTTCTAAAATGACTTAATTTTCAAGCATGTTTTCCCATCATGGCTTCCAGAGCTAAAGGATAAAATACAGCCCCAAGTTCAGTGGAATAAAGACTTCTCCTTATGAAAAATTCTACTTGGGAAATGAACCTCATTTCTCTGGTCAGTTATATATCCATACCTAGAGGCAGGACTAGAAGGAACTACATGCCATTACGTGAATAAGAGTAAATGGCTTCAGGAAAGGCAAAAGAAACCAACACCCCCTGCAATAACACACTGGGGTTGTTGCAAAAAGAAACAAAGAAAACTCATCCCAGTACCTGTAATTTTGGACTAAGACAAATAATAAATTAAGTAATTTTTATTGCTGGACAAAATTTTGACTTCCAGGAAATATTTCTCTGTATTGACCCCAGTTAAGGCACATATTACATGCCCTAATGGAACCTCCATGATGTACATAATGTTCTGCCAAAATGATAAGGGGTAATTAGGTAAAGCTGCAAGATGGTGAGATTTTAGCTGGATTGAAAGGGAGCAGAAGATTTATCCAGGCTAAGAGGCACAGAAAGGTCATTCTAATGAGAAGTAATAAAACAAGTTGATGACTATATATTTTTTATCTAAGAAAGAGTGTTGTCAGTAAGATGGGCATTCTAACCAACAGAAAATGGCATATGATGAAGTAGATGTGTCAATATTAGTAGAAAGATTTTGCATACCTCCAGCAAAAATAACATTTACAGAATTAAGTTGTTTAAAATGCAATTAGTGAGGAAAGATTTTTAAAGAGCTCATTCAACATAGTTCTTTGAAAAGATATTCCTCCTTAAGCTGATCTCCTTTCAGTGGGATGGCCTGTGTACAAACATAAATTTGACAAATTAAGTTTAGAGCTCTTCATTATAAGACACAATTAACTTACTCCAATAAAAAGGATGATTTATTGCTTTAAGCATGTTAATAAAAGCCCCAGCCACAACTGAGAAACAAAACATAGTTTAGAACAAGAATACTGTATTAATATACATGATGTGGGTTCAAACAGGGCCAAACAGTTCTTGAATTTCAGATAGAGGCCTGTCCAACAACAACCTTATTTTGAGCATTTCCAAGGTAGATTTCAAATAAATTATAAAAAGCAAGACAGAAATATTTAACTAAATGTGAAAATAGACTTTTAAACACAGTGAAAGTACCAACCATAAATAATTTTTGCAAGCAATATTAAGCCAGACTTACCATCCTTCCAGTAAAGCACCTACATCACACACTAAGAATCTTTTTATTTCTTCTGGCCATGATGAATTCATATGAGTTACCCCATTTTCAAAAAGATGTCTACAGAAGCTCTCCTGGCAGCCAAAAGCAGTATTCTCTCAAAATAGAAACCCCTTCTGAGTTCGACTTAACAGGTCTGTTATGATACTCTCAGAGAATTTACCAGTCTGAGGAGTTTTATTACATGTAAATGTAAATTTCTTCCAAAGCTTGAAGAAATTCACTCCATATTTCGGGAAATGAACATGTGATTTTTAAAAAATGTTGTTTTAATAAATGAAACAATAGTTCTTTCTACGAGGCACCTTGCACTACTGATTAAAAGCTCTTGTATGTTTACAACAAAGCAAAAATGCATTCAAACACATGAATATATGAGACAAAATTATTCAATATGCCCAAAAGCAAGTGAGGCTTGTATAGAGGCTAGGGTAAAGTAAAATAATCAATTCCTGTTACAGGTAGTGAGTGGCATTTGGTTTCCTGGCAGCTGAGGCAAAAATGGAAAGATGCCATGCATTACAAGTTAATTATAATAGCACAGGTAGAGCAGCAGGGAGGCTTAAAGGTAAAGTTAGCACTTTTTTTCTCAGAACAGAGCTTTGATCTTTTCAGGCTTGTGCACTTATCTGAAACGCCACATTCAGCACCACACAACATGAAATACAAAGATTTAGTCTTGTTTAAGTTTTATCTTATAGCTGCATGTGTGCGCACGTGCGTGTGTATGTACACAGGTGCATGTGTGTGTGGCCAGCTGTCTGTCTCATCTATAAAAGAACATCAATACATAAAACATAAAACTAGCAAACATCTCATTTTAAAAACTAGAGCACAAGAAGCCATCAAAATGAATTAAGAGTAAAATCCATCCCTGAATAACAGAATAAATCCACTGTGTGCTGAAAGTGAATCCCTATGAAAGACACAATAAATTGACTTGTTGCCTGAGGATATTTAAGATTGAATGTTCACCAAATACAATGATTTTTTGTTTTGCAGAATTTTATGCTGAGTTGTTCTTTACAGAACTAATATGCCAAAAGACCCATACTGCTTCCTAAGTTTACGCTTAGACAGTATGACAAAGTTATCAGTATAAAGAAAGGCACTTTTATTTCTCTTTGTTTTAGCAGGAAGAGATAAGTTAATTCATTTCATACTTGTATCATGTTAATATAGATTAAAAAGACAAGTGTTAGAACTTACTCTTTTTTAGGGCTAGATTTCCTTCAACAAGAATGTATATTTACTTGCTCTAATTTTGGCAAATATATTGAATGAAAGACATTGTAATACCTGAGGGACCGTCTGGATAGACCATATGGATTGGTTGGCCCAAAGACAATTACTATCCAGAGAATCAGAGCCAGATGATGGAGCAATGATGAAGTTCACACATAGCTTTGAGATGCCCTTAAACCTGAGGTATGTCAATGCAAGTGCATAAAAATAAATTGTTACATTTTCAATTAAAAAAAACCATGAATTGGAAAGACAATGTCAAGAGAATAGGAAGACAAGCCACAGACCAAGAGAAAATATTGCAAAAGACACATCTGATAAAGGACCTCTGTCCAAACATACAAATACTCTTAAAACTCCACAATAAGAAAATGAACCCATTTAAAAATTAGCAAAAGCCCTTAAGAGCCACTTCACTAAGGAATATGTACAGATGGCAAGTAAACATAGGAAAAGATGTTCAATATCATATGTCATTAAGGAACTGAAAATTTGAATAACAACAATATACCACTACACACCTCTTATAGTTGCCAAAATCCAAAACACTTACCATACCAAATGCTGGCAAGGATGTGGAGCATGAGGAACTCTCATTAATTGCTGGTAGGAATGCAAAATGGTACAGCCATCTTGGAAGAAAGTTTGTCGGGTTCTTACAAAACTAAACATATTCTTACCATACAATCCAGCAATCACACGCCTTGGCACTTATCCAAATGAATTTTAAAATGTGTGTCTACACGAAAACCTGCACATAGATGTTTATAACACCTTTTCTCATAATTGACAACATTGGGAAGCAACGAAAATTTCCTTCAGTAGGTGAGTGGATACTGTGGTACCTCCAGACAATAGAATATTATTCAGCACTAAAAAGAAATATGCTGTCAAACCATGAAAAACATGCAGAAGACTTAAATGCATATTACTAAGTGAAGAAAGATTTTAACAAATGTGCCGCTCTAGTGTAGAATGTTGATAATAGAAATGGTTGTGTATGTGTGGGAGAAAGGAGGAATATAGGAACTCTCTGTACTTTCTGCTTAATTTTGCTGTGAACTACAACAGCTCTAAAAAAGTTTATTAATAAACAAAAAACACGATGATTTCCTATATTGCATTGAAACTAACATCATAACTTGCTTTTTTCTCCTCTTACAGGGATAGAAAGAGTGGTTATATGTTTATATTCCTTACGTCTAGAACTGCTGACTCCTAATTTTTACTTTATTTTCTGTCATTTTCTTCATTTTCTCTGTCCTGCCATCTCTGTTAATGACATATGTCAAATAAAAAAAATTAAAAAAAGAATGCTGCTTTGAGAGTAGCAATCAAAAGCCTTGTTTGAAAAGTGACTAAGATTATTTAAATAAGCACCCTGGAGATCAACTAGTTGAAACTCTTTAAGAAACCATTAAAAAGTCAGGAAACAACAGGTGCTGGAGAGGATGTGGAGAAATGGGAACACTTTTACACTGTTGGTGGGATTGTAAACTAGTTCAACCATTATGGAAAACAGTATGGTGATTCCTCAAGGATCTAGAACTAGATGTACCATATGACCCAGCCATCCCATTACTGGGTATATATACCCAAAGGATTATAAATCATGCTGCTATAAAGACACATGCACACGTATGTTTATTGCGGCACTATTCACAATAGCAAAGACTTGGAATCAACCCAATGTCCATCAGTGACAGACTGGATTAAGAAAATGTGACACATATACACCATGGAATACTATGCAGCCATAAAAAAGGATGAGTTTGTGTCCTTTGTAGGGACATGGATGCAGCTGGAAACCATCATTCTTAGCAAACGATCACAAGAACAGAAAACCAAACACCGCATGTTCTCACTCATAGGTGGGAACTGAACAATGAGATCACCTGGACTCGGGAAGGGGAACATCACACACCGGGGCCTATCATGGGGAGGGGGGAGGAGGGAGGGATTGCATTGGGAGTTATAACTGATGTAAATGACGAGTTGATGGGTGCTGATGAGTTGATGGGTGCAGCACAGCAACATGGCACAAGTATACATATTTAACAAACCTGCACGTTATGCACATGTACCCTAGAACTTAAAGTATAATAATAATAATAAATAAATAAATAAATAAATAAAAAAGAAACCATGACTGCCTCAGCCTTGCTAATCTCTTTTCTTATTACTCATCAATTCCGAATTCCATTAATCTCCTAGCCTAACATAAGAGTTTTCCAGAATGATCTGTCAGAAACACGTTCTTCTTCATTGTACTTCTTGCACATCTGTCACAATCGCTTTCCCTCAGGGCTGTACAGAAGGCATGATCACATCCCCCACAAAGGACGTTTTCTTCCATCCTTGTCTCTTTATTAGATAGTACCCAGAAGTGCCCCAACAGACTTTCACTCAATACTCACTGGCCTAGATTATTCTTCAACTGAAGTTGGCAAGTGACTGGCAAGAAAAATTACCCTGTTTGGTCATGATCAATTACAATTTACACCGCAGGACTGAGAAGGGGGTTGGTTTTGTTTACTTATCACATGGAAGAAAAGTCCAAGTATTATAAAGTCTCACCGAAAAGAAGGGATCGAAGAAAACAAAAATGAAAGAGGGAGGAGGAGAGCAAGAGGAGAAGAAAGAATAAAAGAAAGGGAGTGAAAATATCTTTGGGATAAATAACCAACAGCATCTATCTACAGTTTTATAAAGACAATTTCAGTAGAGGGTAAGATTTAAAGTTCTATTAAAGCAAACATGGAGGGAAATTAGATGAGGAAATAAAGACAGTATACACAAACTATATTTTAACGGATATTGATGTACATGGAACAAAGATATATCCAATAGTTTACCGAGAAGAATATAGGGTCAAAGAAGTTTGAGTTAGTTTTAGTTTTGTTTTTAAGATAGGTGGTATTGTGGCATATTTCTAGGCCAATATGAATAATCCTGAAAAGGGAAAGAAAATGATGTAGGAAATGTGACTATTATAGGATCCAACTCCTGGTGAAAATGAGATGGAAAGGATTTAAATTACTGATAAAGAGTTTTCTCTTTGCAACAGAAGTAGGTACAACCTTTTAATAGAAGGGATAAGTCAGTAGCTGAATACAAATGCTGAAAGTTTGATTGAATTGTTAGTTGGAAAAAAATGATAGTTCTTATGCAATTATATTTCTTTTCTTTCTAAAGTGAGCTTCAGTGTTACGAAAAGAGAGTAGGCAGATAGAGATGTTTGAAATTTGGGGAGAGAGGAGAATGTATGAGATTCTCAGAGAGAAAGGAAGTGCATTTTCTTGAGAAATATTACGGGGCAGCCTAGTAAAGTTGAGATTTTTAGCGTATCTTTACTGTTATAGCGTTGGCACAGAAGAAGTGGATAATTTGGTTGGGTGAGTTTGGGGTTTTGTCAGATAAATAGTATAATGGAGGGAAGATGAAGAAAAGGAGTTAAGGGTGCTTTTAAAAGAGTGTTACAGTACTAGCCCATGAAAATTTTAGGCTGCATAGGGGAAAGAGATGTAAGAACTGAGTAGAGGTGACAGATGGTGAAAAGGAGTCAGGTCAATAAGTTTAAAGTTTGAATGAGGTCAAAGAATGTTTGTTTGGGGAATATAAAAGGAAGTCACTAAAAAGTTGAAGGTGTGCAGAAAATGGTCAGAGAAAAGGGCTGGAATTAAAATTTTGAAGGTGCTATAACTACTGATGATGACAAGATGGCTGAACTAGAATGCAAAAATGATAGTTGGGACACCAGGATGTGGGATGGACTATTCACTTCTTGGATTCATCACTTATTTGCTGTTAACCTTAGATAAAGTAGTTCACATCTATAGTTCTTGGTTTCTTCATCTTAAAAAGGAGGATAATAATATAAACCAATTCATAGGGTTGTTGTGAAATCTAAAAATGTTCATTATGTAAAATGCTTTCAGCAGTGCCTGGCATATTGTAAGCATTCAGTAAGTGTTCCCAGTTAGTACTATTTGCATTTATATCATGTATTTATTACTTTATTTTTAAATGGTGAAGTTCCTGAATATTTTAAGTATTCACTCTATAACAGGGAGTGTTCTAAGCACTTATCTTTTTAAAAAATCTCATTCAATTCTCACAGTGTCCTTACTGGTAGGTACTATTGTTATACCCATTTCATAATTTAACCAACAGGGCATAGCTAGTAAGTGACACAGACATGCTTTTAATCATATCAGTCTGCTTCCAGATTCTCTGTCCTGAAACACCATCCTATGCAGTGATTGACAGTGGCATAGGTGAATTCAGGTGATGAGAACACAATGAACGAGGAGAAGACATTTGGAGGGAGAGATATGAAAACAACAAGGAAGGGTAATGGATAATGAAGTCTATGACATGCACATCAAAGAATCCGGGGTTTTGAGGGAGGAAGGAAGACAGACAGCCTGGAAGTGACAGTGGTGAACAAGGCTTACAACACACAGAAGCATTTCAAGCATTTCCGACCAAAGGACAACATGAAAAAATAGCTTCGAATTTGGTCATCTAGTGAACTTGGCAGTTCCTTAGGATTCTGTCCTTGTCATTGTATTTTTATCCCAGGGAGAGAAAGTTCTTGTGAAATTCTTGTCCTCTACCCAATCTTGCTAAGAATCATACTCAGTTTAGGGGCAAAGCTATAAGGTTAACCAATAGGTTACCAAGATGATTTTTTTTAGTGACTCTCAGACCAGTTCCCACATGAAAGCATTGTTTTAAAAACAAAGCAAATTATCAAATGTGGGGACTTTTCTGGTATGTGAGATATTGCAAATAGTGTAATTAGATACAACGTTCCTAATTCCATTTACTTACATGTCAGTTTCAAAAATCAATCTATCAACCAATCAAATGCTTTTCATAACCACGTAGCTGTAGATGAGGGATTAGCAAAGTGCAGCCAATGAAATAAATTCAGTCTGTCACCTGTATTTACATGGCATAAGAGCTAAGAATTACTTTTACCATTATGAATGGGAGAAAAAAGTTAAACGACTAATAATATTGCATGACATGCAAAACTTATATAAAATTAAAATTCTAAATGAAATAACTAAAATCTCATTACAAATTAGCATTAACAGATAACATTTGCAAAAACATTTTTGATCACTTTAAACCCAGATTAAATAAAATGTTTTCCCCCCAAAGAGTTCCATTCTTATCTTCCCATTACAGAAATGTGTATGTGATTATTATTATGTTTTGAATTCCATCAATAAAAATCTTTTTTTGCTATATATTTGTCATATAATCACCTACACAATATTCACAATTTTATCTTTAATCCTGAGATGCTTAAGATATTTGATATCTGGACTCTTACAGAAAAACTTTGCTAATTTTTGGTCATAAATAATGAGTAGACACAGTTTATGTTAGTGTAGGTATTATCATGTGAATATTGTGAATGTGATATGTGGGTGTCTGTGTATAAATGTAGCCATTTGATCACATATTCATTCCGCTCACAGACATTTATTGAGCTCCTATGCCAGAAACTCTCCTGGATGCTGAGAATACAAAGTTGAAAATAGGTAGTCATTGCTCTTAACAAAACCAGTCTTATTATTTTTTGTAGTGGTAATTTTGATAAAATTTAAGAAGAACAAATAATTTCTACAAAATTTTCTTTTAAATGAATATGCCCTTTTGTTTCTCCAACTCAATTGCCAGCTATAATTGGTTACTGAATTTTATTATTTTATAAAACATTTGATGAATTCACTGATTTTCAGTCTCAGCTAGAAAATTGGAGTAGGCAAACAAGACATCTCTCTCCGACCTAACTCCATTGGAGTAAGGGTCTTGTGACCTCTCTCTGCTATGCTTACCCCCTATTATGTCATTTGAATTTTTGGGGGGGAGTGGCAGTGCCTGGCATGCTACTTGGATAAAGTCATCCAAGGTCTGTGTCTCCGTCAAACTGAACTGAGCATTGTCAGTTATCATAGCAATTGTGTTGCTCATCAGCAGAATTGAGACCCAAAGCCATTTCCATACTTTTCAGTAGCTAACGCTTATCCTTTTCTTTCTAAATTGTCTCTGACATCAATTGCCCTGCAGGATTTCAGTGTGGGTTTAGGGGACTGAACAGCCAATGAATTCAGGCTGTTCTTATAGCATGCAACCATAACTTGTGTTTAGCTTTCATAACAGAATCTTATCCAAAACTGTCTCAAAGATGCCAAAACCAATCTGAAACCACTTCCTAGGTCCATTGCATAACAAGTGGATGTGCTCTTCCCACCACATGATGAAGGGCACTACGCAGTTAGATAACTGATCATTTGAATGGTGAAAGTATTTGTCTCGCTGTTACATTTAAGCTACAAAATTTGCAAGATTTCTGGTTCTACATTGTTTATTGAACATTTTTCTATTCACATTCATTGCTATTCCTTCTTTAATGCCCGGGAAGAGTCTATTGCTATCTCTTTTCCCTCACATCCCAGAGTGAGCCTAATTCAGGAGCCCTCACTTTTAAATGTACCTCTTAAAGTACAGTGTTACTCATTGGGAATGTTCTGCTGTAGTTTAAAATTACCTTTAGTAAAATTTTGCCCTTTTTCTTTTTTTTTTTTTTTTTTTTTTGAGATGGAGTCTCGCTCTGTCGCACAGGCTGGAGTGCAGTGGCCGGATCTCAGCTCACTGCAAGCTCCGCCTCCCGGGTTTAGGTCATTCTCCTGCCTCAGCCTCCCGAGTAGCTGGGACTACAGGCACCCACCACCTCGGCCGGCTAGTTTTTTGTATTTTTTAGTAGAAAGGGGGTTTCACCGTGTTAGCCAGGATGGTCTCGATCTCCTGACCTCGTGATCCACCCGTCTCAGCCTCCCAAAGTGCTGGCTTGAGCCACCGCACCCGGCCAATTTTGCCATTTTTCTAAGTGTTTGCTGCTTCCAGGGCCTAATACTTACACATGCAAATGCAGGCACAGCCAGAAGGTGGAGAATTCAGTTCTTCAGAAATTAAGGGGTCTTATTTTTTACGTTGAATCTGGACGTTGGCCCTCAGATACCCTTGATCAACTTAACCAATGATTTTCCCTACCTAAGCACATAAGAAAAAGATAGAAAGAGGATAGAACACAAAAATCCCTTGAATTTCCTAAAGCCAGAGTTCCCAGCCCCTGCACTATTGCCATTTACTTCCCGTTTCTGTTTGATCCAGTCAGGCATCTGAGGCCTCTAACTGGATCCAATCTAGTTAATGATCAGATCCAGTACAATCATGGACCCAGTCCAATTTCTGTCATAACTGCTGAACCCCGTTTAGACCTAAAATTTGCTCAAACTTGGAAAGCTCAAAATACAAATCCATGCAGCTTTGGAATCAGAGAACTTACCCATGATCCTCAGGTGCTACCAGAGGGCAGTGGACACAGTGGGCCCGGCAGGCATCTCACTTGGTGCCCCTAGGAGCTGCTGGGAGTCTACTGCAAATCCCACTCTGACATCTTCTGCAAGAAGGAAAACACTAGACAAATTAACTGAGTTTAATTGAGCAAAGAACAATTCAAGAATCAGGCAGCTGCCAGAATCAGAGATGCAGGAACTGCCACAATAGGAATTTCAGGGAAGGTCGAGGACCTGGGGATTTTCCTCAGGTGGTGCTGATGGATATCTTTTAGTTTACCTCCTGAATGAAGGCAATTTTCTTAGAATTTATTTTAGAAGGTTTTAGTGCCATTAGAAGTAAGTCCCCTACTCAATTTGCCTGGTTCTAAAACCAGCTTTTTCCAATTGTATAAGCAAATAAATTATTTTAGGCATTTCAAAAGACCTCCTGGGGGAAATGTACATATATTATATATATTTACAAATATATAAAAAATATATATATATAATATATATAACTTTTGTGGGAGTGGGATATTTGGGAATTCAGGCTTTTACCTACTACCTACAGAACAAGAAATAGGAGAGAAAGAAAAATGAGTATTTAAGGGTTGCTTTGACAGAAATAAAAGAACCAGGGGACACAAAGTTTTTTTTTTTTTTAACATATAAAATGCTTTTTTATTTCCCAAGTGTCCTGTTTCCCTAGCTCTGTCAAACACGATTGAGCTTATCTGCCTGGGAAATAGCAGGGCTATGGAAATTCTTATTTGGTTCAGCAGCCACCTGTTACCCCAAATGTCTTCTGTGGTAGCAATGTTGATTCTCTGAATCCTGCATCCATGAAAAAGAAGTGCCCATTCATTTCCTTTTATTTTACAAATATACAAAGCTGGAAGGTTGTGCTGTAGCCAGAGCACACTGTACAAAGAGGAGAGTTTGGCAATGCTGGAATAGGAAGGAATAAAATAACAAATTTAAGGCTGGAGGGGAAACAAATTGGAGGAAAAAAGTGAGATAAAAATTAAGTGTGCAGGGAGGGTGAGGATCACATCTAAACCTAATGGCCAGAGACCAGATTATGCAAATTATTTCAGGCAGCTCCATACTCTGCTCCACCCAAGCACCCAGCCAATGAAAGAACATTTCTTTAATTGATTTTTCATGTCTCTAAAACTACCAGAATTATCTAAATTCTTTAATGGTATAAAAAAAGAGATATTTTAACTTAATGAAATCAATGTGATGCCATTTTGATAAGAAAGTAATACATGAAGTGATTAATAAATTTGGGAGTTTCAGTTGAGCCCTATCTATACCCACTACCATCAAAATAAGAGCCTTCAATCAATTATATTTAGTGCATTCCATGTTTCTGGGAAGACATCATCATGTCCTCACCTTCGACATAATCCTTAGAGCCATTCTAGACTCCTCTGTCTCTTTCACCATCTCCCCAAGCTTTAGCATAAGAAATTACTAATACAGGTAGTATCTGTTTCCTCAATATCTCTCAAATCTGTCCTCTCCTGTCTATCCACACTACCACTACTTCAGCTTAGGTCATCCAATTCCTCATCTGGATTTCTGATATGAACTAAGTGGTCTTGTCTCCTGACTATACTTTAAAGAGAGAATTTGCTAAACTGCCAATCTGTTCTCATCATCTTCTTGCATATCTTTCTTTGGGGTCTTCCACAGCCCTCGGAATAAAGCTTACACATATCCCTATCCTTACAGGACATTTCCTTAATGGCCTTTCCAGGACAATCCTCTCATGTCTTTAGGGGCGATCCATGCTATGCCATAGTGACATTGCTTCTAACGTTTTATGCTGTCTCATGCCGTTGGAGCTTTGTTGTGATACTGGATAGTCTTGACTATTCATCTCATGAAACTGTGTTTCATAAGTGTAGAGACCGTGTCTTATTTGTTGTTGTAGCCATGGCACCTGGCATAGTGTTTGGCACATGGTATAATGAGGCAAAAAACTGGTAACTTTTAAAACAAATTGACAATTTTAAAAGGAAGAAGTGTTTGTGAGCTGGATACAGGTACCATAGTCATGACTGTGAAGCTATCCCTGACCATCCTAAGAAAACATAATGCTCCTGGAAGTTTGGGCCAATGGGAGAAGGCTAAGGTGGGTTATGGTCACCAGAAAAAAGAAAAAATAATAAATGCTTAAAAGCAAACTGTCTACTGCATAATTTTGCAGAGGGCTGGCCCTGATGTAAGGGATGGCTCAAAAGGAAATTACTGCCCGACACAGGAGGAAAGAATACCAATTATTTTTCTCTTAAGCAGGGCCAGGCCAACTCAACAGAAAACCAGAGAGGATGGGCAATGCATTCCTGGAAGGAAGCTACTGGTGCTGGTGCCATCAGCCTGGCTGACGAAAGAGACATGATCTAGGAGCCACCCAGCTGAAAGCTGGTACACCACAGACAGACATGCTTCTTGGAAACAACCTCTGGCCATCAGGAATTCAAGCTTAGCCTCAACTTCTCAGATGGAGCCTTCTAATTTTCCTTTTCCCTCCCCTGTGCTTCTTCCAGGAAACCTGCCTTGTCCTCTGTGGTAGTTGTGAAAGATCAAACGTGCCTTTTACCAAAAAGCCAGGACTTTCATCTCCTCCCAGCTCCTTTGCGTGTATCCACATGGGACGGCTCATACAGGGACACTCCTAGGACCTGACATGGGGCCACCTCCACTCTATGCCTATGAGCTTTTGTGTGGAATGAGAGTACACGAAGTCAAGGTGGAAGACCAGACCCACTAGTCTAAGACAGTAAATAATTATAGAATACTGTGACCATGAAATACACCACTTTGAATAGAATTTGTCTGTGATATATTTTGAGCCAAGACAATTTTTGCATGCTTTTATGCCACTTCTTCATGATGTTACTCATGCTAACAACTAACTTTAACCAAAACGTTACCAGGAGAATAAGGCAAAATCAGAAAAAAAAAAAAAAAAAAAAAAAAACCACGGCCTACCCAATTAATTGAAAATTTAAAAATAGTCATTGAAATGGGAGAAAGAGATCTGACTCCACTTTGGTACCCAATCTCTTCTCCCAATATTCCAATAAAGTTTCCAAACTTATCCAGACATTCTCCACCTGCTTCCCAATAACTTTTCAGTGGGTTTCTTCTACATGCCTACCTCCTCCATTCTGCCGAGTTGTACCAGTGCTTATAACCATTACAGCATAAAATCATTCCTCTTCCACTCTGTCTCCCCCATCATCTACCTTCCTTCTGGAAGGTAGGGATTTGTCTCCATCATCTCAACTTGTCATCATTAGGTCACTCGTTCCTTCTAAACACTACTTCCTGTGCCTCACTGCTAGACTGCCACCATGGCCAGGGATCATGGTGTAATTCAGCACATAAAAACCAATGCACAAGTACTGGTTGATTGTCTAATTTGGCTGATTCCATGTACCTGAACACAAAACTTTGGACATGGCAATATGTTACGTGTTGAAACTGTGTGCTCCATGTACACAGTTTATAAATAAGACCGTAGGGACCATGTCTTATTTATTGTTGCAGTCATGGCACCTGACACAGTGTTTGGCACACAATAGAAGGAGGCAAAAGACTAGTAACTTTTAAAGCAAATTGACAATTTTAAAAGAACAGAGTGCTTGTGGGCTAGATACCGAGATTACAGTCATGACTGTGACCCTATCCCTGACAGTACTAAGACAACATGATAGCCCTGAATGAATATAAAACATGTCCAAAGTTTTGTCTTCAAGTACACTGTTGCTCCTTTCTGAAACCTTCATTTTCTCACATTAACTTAAATACTGCATGCAGATGGAGGATTTTGTCTACCCATGAGAGTTTGATAAAATATCAACCCATGAGAAGGTTACAAACGTACAGATGTTGTCAACCCTGAACATAATTTTGAGCTTGGGGAAGCAGTGACAATGTGGTCTAAATGATTCCTCACTCATGATGCTCACAGAAAAACATTCACAAAGCTCAATCAATAGCCCCAGTGAGGCTAGAAAATCAGGGTAATTCTGGAAATAGAGAGACCATAGGGTATATACAGAATAGCCATTGATGGATGATGTACTGTTTTTATAAATCATAGGGTTTCTAGCCCACAGAACAACTCGATTTCTTTGACTAACCCACAGTATTTTTAGCCATTGCACTGACAAGTTCCATGTCTGAATAATATTCCTCTTTTGCTTCCTCAATTCTTGTGTCTTCCTTCCTTCCTGCTGTGAGATGCTGTGTCTACTGTGTCTTGCTAAATCACTACCATATTTACTTGTGTTTTTTCTGCCAACATGCTCAAAACCTGTTTTGTCCCCATCTGGGGGAAAAATATAACTTGAAAAAAGTAAAAAGAAAATTGTGTCTCTGTATGAATAGATATATTCCACGGTATTTTCTACCTCATTTTGAGCCCTTCCTGGTTACCAGGTATCATTAAGCAATTAACACATACTATCACATTTAAAATTCACCACATTCACAGTTTAGGTACCTGTTATTACCTTCAGTTCAATTTATGAGGAAATGGGCACAGAGAAACTTTTCCAATGTCATTTGCTAGTATATTGTAAAGCCAAAATTTGAGCCTAGGTCAGTTCAAACTTTTAAGTCTTTGCTACTAATCTTCTATGACTTTGAAGTCTGGATCTTCATTTGCCATTGCTGCCTCCAATTCTGGACATGTTCATCAATTTCAAAAGAATTCTTGTCTAATGAAATTGTGTGTCACATAAGAGCACAGAAATCATAATGATACAACTAAGACTGAAAGAATTTAAATGACTTATTGTAAGATGTTAAAGCTATTTCATGCCATCTCAAATCAGAACTAAGTTTTTCCTGTCCTTCTGTTGTTCTTTTATCCTTCTTACAACACTGTGACCCTTATATTTTTCCTATTTTTTTAAGAAACAGAGTCTTCCTCTGTTGCCCAGGCTAGAGTATAGTAGTACAATCATAGCTCATTGCAGCCTCAAACTGCAAAGCTCAAGCAATCCTCTTGCCTCAGTCTCCTGAGTAGCTGGGACTATAAGCAAGCACCACGTCTGGCTATTTTTTAAATTTAATTTAATTTTTTGTAGAGATGGAGTCTTACTATGTTGCCCATGCTAGTCTCTTGGTCTCATGCAATCCATCCACCTCAGCCTCCTAAAGTGCTGGAAATACAGGCGAGATCCACTGTACCCAGTCTTATTTTTTCTATGAATTTTTGGTGAGCAGTATTTCTTTTCCTTCACAGAAGCAGCCCTATTTTGTCAAAGAAGAATGAAACATCTCAGAGGCAGAGATCCAAATACACTTGACCCTTGAACAATGCAGTAGGTTAGGGATGTCAACCCCTTGTGCAGTTGAAAATCCATATATAACTTTTGACTCCCCAAAAACTTAACTAATAGTAGCCTAGTGTTGACTGGTAGCCTTACTGATAATATAAACAGTTTGATTAACACATATTTTATGTTATATGTATTATATACTGCGTATCATTCGAAGCCATAATGTACACACTAGATAAATAAACCTTTTTTATTCTTAAGACTCTTGGTTATGAAGGATGATTATGTAAATGCAAGATGTGAATCTATACGTTCTCACTTTATAAGTTGCCCGTGGGAATTCACTTCGTTGGTGGATGAGACTAAACACAAGCAAGCCAATGCTAGGCAAGCTTCAAATTGGGCCTCTTCATTTTGGATGGCCTCCTGCACCCCTTTATCTTTCTCCTGTCTCCTGGAATTCATCTTCTTCCCTGCTCATCTACCACCTGTCTATAGTTTCTCACTGATTTGGCTGCCCAAGCACAAATAGTACTAACTTCTCTTTTCTCGACCCCTGTTACCCTCTCTCTTTTTCCTTTCCATGAATTCTCATTTGCTAAGCTGGATGATCTCACTTAAGTTTTTGAGGTTTTGAGATCTCTATTATTCTTTTCCATTCGTTCCCCTGTCCTTTGCTGAGAGCTCCCATGACCTTCCAATACCTTCTTCAGTCCAGCCCCTAAAAAAGAATTCCACCAGAACAGAGCCTTGCTGTAAACTGGGAACCTTTCCAGTACCCCTTTTCCATGACTACTGCCCTATCAACATTTAAACTATCTGAATACTCTTCCTTCAAGTCTTACACTTTTGGGTGGTTAATGAGCACTAAAATTACTAAACTAATCCCAGCAAATGTGTGAGCTTCCTAATAATTCACCCCATAGTAATCAAATTCAAAAGCACACGTGTATAGAAAACCCTCTCTAGAAGTGGCTGCATTTAAAGACAGCAAGATAGGTTCCTCTAATCTCATAATAGAGACTAATCACTGCTGGCTTTCTTGACCTCCAAAGCTAAGTTTATTATGCCAACTCTTGATAATTACCATTTCATTTCTCATTGTGTCCCTTAAATTACATGTTTCAAATAGATGGTTTATAATTTCATTAGATGATAGTAAAAGCTCTATTTTTCCTTTTACTTATAGGGTATTTTTTTATTATTATTTTTCTCAGAACTTCTCTGAGCTTATTTCTTTTTTTTTTCTTCTTTTTTTTTTATTATACTTTAGGTTCTAGGGTACATGTGCATAATGTGCAGGTTTGTTAAATATGTATACTTGTGCCATGTTGCTGTGCTGCACCCATCAACTCATCAGCATCCATCAACTCGTCATTTACATCACGTATAACTCCCATTGCAATCCCTCTCCCCTCCCCCCTCCCCATAATAGGCCCTGGTGTGTGATGTTCCCCTTCCCAAGTCCAGGTGATCTCATTGTTCAGTTCCCACCTATGAGTGAGAACATGCGGTGTTTGGTTTTCTGTTCTTGTGATAGTTTGCTGAGAATGATGGTTTCTAGCTGCATCCATGTCCCTACAAAGGACACAAACTCATCCTTTTTGATGGCCGCATAGTATTCCATGGTGTATATGTGCCACATTTTCTTAATCCAGTCTGTCACTGATGGACATTTGGGTTGATTCCAAGTCTTTGCTATTGTGAATAGTGCCGCAATGAACATACATGTGCATGTGTCTTTATAGCAGCATGATTTATAATCCTTCGGGTATATACCCAGTAACGGGATGGCTGGGTCATATGGTACTTCTAGTTCTAGATCCTTGAGGAATCGCCACACTGTTTTCCATAATGACTGAACTAGTTTACAATCCCACCAACAGTGTAAAAGTGTTCCTATTTCTCCACATCCTCTCCAGCACCTGTTGTTTCCTGACTTTTTAATGATTGCCATTCTAACTGGTGTGAGATGGTATCTCATTGTGGTTTTGATTTGCATTTCTCTGATGGCTAGTGATGATGAGCATTTTTTCATGTGTCTGTTGGCTGTATGAATGTCTTCTTTTGAGAAATGTCTGTTCGTATGCTTTGCCCACTTTTTGATGGGGTTGTTTGGTTTTTTTCTTATAAATTTGATTGAGTTCTTTGTAGGTTCTGGATATTAGCCCTTTGTCAGATGAGTAGATTGCAAAAATTTTCTCCCATTCTGTAGGTTGCCTGTTCACTCTGATGGTAGTTTCTTTTGCTGTGCAGAAGCTCTTTAGTTTAATGAGATCCCATTTGTCAATTTTGGCTTCTGTTGCCGTTGCTTTTGGTGTTTTAGACATGAGGTCCTTGCCCATGCCTATGTCCTGAATGGTATTACGTAGGTTTTCCTCTAGGGTTTTTATGGTTTTAGGTCTAACATTTAAGTCTCTAGTCCATCTTGAATTAATTTTCATATAAGGAGTAAGGAAAGGATCCAGTTCTAGCTTTCTACTTATGGCTAGCCAATTTTCCCAGCACCATTTATTAAATAAGGAATCCTTTCCCCATTTCTTGTTTTTGTCAGGTTTGCCAAAGATCAGATGGCTGTAGATGTGTGGTATTATTTCTGAGGGCTCTGTTCTGTTCCATTGGTCTATATCTCTGTTTTGGTACCAGTACCATGCTGTTTTGGTTACTGTAGCCTTGTAGTATAGTTTGAAGTCAGGTAGCGTGATGCCTCCAGCTTTGTTCTTTTGATTTAGGATTGTCTCAGCAATGCGGGCTCTTTTTTGGTTCCATATGAATTTTAAAGCAGTTTTTTCCAATTCTGTGAAGAAACTCATTGGTAGCTTGATGGAGATGGCATTGAATCTATAAATTACCTTGGGCAGTATGGCCATTTTCATGATATTGATTCTTCCTATCCATGAGCATGGTATGTTCTTCCATTTGTTTGTGTCCTCTTTTATTTCACTGAGCAGTGGTTTGTAGTTAGGGTTTATTTTTAATTTAAAAAGTGATGCAAGCTTGTTTTCACAATTAAATATAAGAGTAGTGAAGAAAAGGTTAACAATCTCACTTTACCCCATTTCTACTCCATCAACTCTGATTAACCAATGTTAACAATTTTGTATGTATTCTTCTACCTTGTTCTCTGTGATCCAAAAAATTATATCCAAAATAAGTACGTATGTTCACACAAAGATATGCACATGTGTAAATAAAGTATATTATTGTACTTCAAACATGGGATCATTTTATACCTATGACTCTTTTGCTTACTTTTGTTCTTAATAACATATCATGGATATCTGTCTGGTCATTATATTCTATATTGTAGAGCCCTATAGTTTAGTCAAGCTTCTCTCTAATAAGAGATACTCAGGCTGTTTCTAGTTCCAGTGCCACTATAAATAACAATACAGGAAGTATCACTTAGTATAGCTTTGCATTTAATGTTTTTTCAAGCTGTAAGATGTATTTCCCAAATTGGGATTGCCCAGGTCAAATAAAATGTACATATCCTGAAGAAGGTTGGTTAGAGTAATTCTCACTCTCATTAACAACATCCCAAAGTGTCCATATCCTTGGCATATTTATAATATCATTTTTAAAACTATAAATATATTATTTGTTATAAGCATACAAATGGGTATGTTTGTGTGTATGGGGCCTTGTGTCTACTATAATGAGACCCTTAAAACTAGGGGACTGAGGTGGAAGGAATGAAAACAGTTACCTGAGGGCCACCTTTAAAAAGGAATACTAACATTTTTGTATGTGTTAAACCTGGTTGAAAATACTGCCAATGACCCTTCTGGGAGCATAAAGATAGAGGTAGACATTTTAGGAAACATGAAAGCAGCCTTTAGAATGGATCTGGAAAGAGGGAGAATGTTGTTATTAGCAGCAAATTGCAAAACAAGCAAATTGTTCTAATTTAATGTCTGTATATGGAAAATTTGGCCAGTTTCTTTATTTTTCCTATGCTTTGTCGATCTGTGTAGCGACTTGTTCCCTGAAGTAGCTCAGAGTACACATGAGAGGCAGTAGAGTGTATAGTGAATAACAATGATGGAAGTAGTAACAGGAGTTAATATTGATTGAGTGCTTGCAATGAACCACATGTTCTTCCACGTGCTAAGTTGAATTCCCTTGATATCACCATGCACTGCACCACCAATATGCACAAACTTCCTATATTCCTAGAATGTCCAGTCGGTCCTAGCCACATACATGCATTGATGGGATGCCCTGTTAGGAGTTATATTTGAATTTGGCCCCTACTGCCCACATCCTCATCTTTCTGCTCCCATTCTCTTCTTACTCCCCTGCTTCACACCCACAGTGCTAAATAGAAACTGCTAAGGTGAAAGTCACCAGGTGACCTCTATATGGCCAAATCTAAAGAACACTGTCTTCAGTTTTCTCCCCTTTGACATTTGGTCACTGTAAGTCTTCATGAATTCAACTCTCACCTGTCTCATCATGCATATTAACCCTCTTGCCTGGCTTTCTTTCATTCCTCCTTTCTTCTTCTCTATTATCCCCTTAAAGGCTAGTCTTCTCCAAGACACTAAATTTGAATCCTTTACCCATCTATGGAAAACCCAATCCATATCCATGAAATCAAATACAACATATAGGTTGCCAATACACAAAGCTAAAACTCCAGGCCTGAGTCCCTTCTGACAACCATATCTTTATCTCAAACTACTTAGCAGAAGCACCAGATATATCTATCTATGATTAAAATAAAACTCACTTTTTTTCCTTTAAACAAGCCTATTTTCCTTCATATTCTCTGTGTATCATGACTATCCAGCTACTACTCATCTTACAAATCTAAAAACATCATCCTAAATATCTCCTTCTCTCTCAACTCCCAATAATAGCAGTTATTTATTGGATTTTGATGTGGGGCCATATTATTTTTATACTTTGATTCATTTCATTAAAAAGTGTCCCACAAATTAGTGGCTATAATTCCCACTTCACAGGGGATAAAGCTGAGTCTCAGAGACACTCAGTAACTTGACCCAAGTCAGACAGATAGTACAACGCAGTATGAGATTGAAATGAAATTCTGTTTGACTTAAAACTCCTTGTGTTCTCAACTACACTGTGTGACTGCTCACCCAGTACTGATAGTGATTATAATAGCCAATGTAGACTGAATGACTATGTTTGAAACACCAGATACTAAGAACTTTTCACAAATTAACTTGTTTAATGCACACAGAAGCTCTATGATTTAGGTACTACAATCCCATTTTACAAATGAGAAAACTGAGATTCAGAGAATTTAAAACTTGCCTTGTGTGAATAACCCAACCAGTAAGCTATAAAGTTGTAGCTCCAGGACTCAAAACCAAACTCTCTACGCTTCTGAGATCTTCCTCCCCAAAAAGCACTTTAATCTGCCTCTCTGTCTTCATCACCACTGCTACTGTCCTGGTTCAAACTCTCATCATTTCCCTCTGCCTTTTGTCTCCTACTCTATTCCCATTGAACCTACTGCACTTCATACATGGCTGCATCATTAGCACATATGACGTGATTTCCTAACTCTTAACTTCTCAAGGACTTCATGAGGGCAGGTATTTCATCTTATTCATCTCTGTTTCCATCCAAACATTGATACATTTTAGATAAATGGATAGACAGGTGTGTATCCTCCCCAACCATCAGTATGGCTTATTTGTGAACAAATCTCTAAGGTTTCATCCCCAGCCACCATGTGCAGAGAGATAAACAGATTGAAAAAAAAAAAGGAAAAGCAAATCAGTACACTGATACCACCACAGGCAGTTTAGTAATTCTATTCCTTACTTAACTTTCTCTACTAGATCATTAGCAAGACAATTTACAACAAAAACGAATATAGTAAGTCCAATTTTTAAATTATTTTTCTTTCTAGAGTTGGGTCTCACTTTGCTGCCCAGGTTGAACTTGAAATGCTGGCCTCAAGCGATCTTCCCTCATTGGCTTCCCAAAGCTTTGGGATTACAGGTGTAAGCACTGCACCCAGTCAAGTCAAATGGAATACAGGCTTACTTTTTATTTGTTTGTGTTTATTTTTAAAACAATAAGGATTTCCAAGTGAATAAAAACATGGAAAGAATATATTTCTTTACTGTATGATCGTACCTAAACTGACATCTTAGCACTAAGTATAATGGAATTATCCCTGTCTTTAAAACTTGAACCATAACATATCTCATAGTGTGGATAGGGCCATGTTATATGGTTGTAATAGCGTGGATTTTTTTGGGATGGGGGGAGCAGGACACAGATTTTCAGAGATGTCAACTTCCTGTAAATTAGCATACTGGTGGGAATTTCAAATAAGTTTTCAAATTTTATAAGAAATTGGCTAATATCTACCCAAACACCCAAATTTGTAGCCACCAAATAATTGACTCCTTTGAAGAAGACATTTTTCCCTTTCCACAGGTATATCACTGAACAGCCCTGGACATGGTGAGTCTAGAGAACCAAAGGTGAAAAGGAAACAAGTCCTGGACTTCTTCCCAGTATGCCAGGAAAGAAACAGCAGTAGGACTTTTAGAACACTGGGAATTGGTAGGACAATGCCCTGTTTGTAAAACTTGATTTATTCTGAAAGAAACACTTGATTCTATTCCTCCTGATATCTCAAACTCTGCTAATTTCTAAAGATGGCCATTCAAAAAGAGCACATCTAGTCATTATTCATTTTGTCTCGAAAAACATTTTTTACTCTACTTCAGATAAAGATGCAGCGCCTTATCTTTGAACAAACCACTAAAGTTTTATTCCTGGCCAATCTTTTTTCTTTCAATGAAAAAAGAACACAGAATTTGACATGTTACGAGTTAAATCCAACTGTTCTCTCTTAAAATAGGTAAGACATTTTGATCTTCATTATCTATATCTGATATGAAAACTGACTTTTACTTTTAAGTTGTCTTTCTCCAAGTTGCTGAAAACCTTTTAGATAGCATCTACTTCACTGTGAGAACTTTTAAAAGACAAAGGGATAGGCCAAGGATTGAAGTGGTTTCAAATTCATGGCTTACACTGATGTGTCAATCAAGGAAAATTCAGAATGAACAGTGCTTGAGGGTTGAGCCCTATCCTTGAGGATCTGTGTCAATGAAATATTTGGCCCAGGGGTCACTGGTGGAGCTGAGCTATGCCTTGGGTGCCAAAGGACTGGCATGCTGTGTAGCCATGTATAAAACAGTTGTTTAAAGTATTCATTGTTTTAGAGGTTTGCTATTAATTCTGATATTTAAAAACCTTGTGAAATACCTTAAATGGAAACACAACTACAAATGTGGAACTTGAAGCTTTGTTCACCCAGCCTCTGATGCCTCAGCTCTATGAACCAGAGGTCTCTTCTTCTGTATCCCCTTCTTTAATAATAATGACTGTGTCCTTTGACTGCCCATTGCCTAAAGGCTGTCCCCCAATATTCTGTTATCAACCAAGAGCTCTTCTACTTCTAGTCTTAGTTCATTTAGGCTGCCTCCCTGTCTTAGTTAATTTAGGCTGCTATTACAAAAATATCATAAACTGAGTGGCTTAAACAACAGAAAATTATTTCTTGTGATTCTGGAGCCTGAGAAGTCCAAGATCAAGGCACCAGCAGATTCAGTGTCTGGGTCATAGATGCTGCTTTATTAAACTAGGTCTTGGTATGGTGAAAGTGGTGAGGCAGGTCTCTGAAGCCTCTTTTTATAAGGGCACTGATCCTATTCATGAGGGCTCCATCCTCATTACCTAACTACCTCCCAAAAGCCTCATTTCCTACTACCATCATCTTGGGAGTTAGGATTTCAATATATGAATTTTCAGTGGATACAAACATTCAGATCATAGCACTCCCCAAATTACTGTTTTCATAACACAGCAAACTGCATTCACAAAAAGCAAATATAAAGAAATATATCATTCCTCACCATACAATTAATGGCTCCTTATCACCTACAAAATAAAATCCAAGTCCGTGAGCATGATGCTCCAGTCAAAACCATATGTATTAGTCTGTTCTCATGCTGCTAATAAAGACATACCAGAGACTGGATAATTTATAAAGAAAACAGTTTTTAATTGACTCACAGTTCCACATGGCTGAGGAAGCCTCAGGAAATTTACAATGATAGCAGAAGGCACCTCTTCACAGGGTGGCAGGATAGAGAATGAGATCCAAGCAAATGGGAAAGCCCTTTATAAAACCACAATATCTCAGGAGAACTAACTATCACAAGAATAGGATGGGAAAAGCTGCCCCCACGATTCAATTATCTCCACCTGCCCCATCCCACAACATGGGATTATGGGAACTACAATTCAAGATGAAATTTGGGTGAGGACACAACCAAACCATATCATTCTGCCACTGGCCCCTCCAAAATCTCATGTCCTTATTTTCGAAACACAATCTTTCCTTTCCAACAGTCCCTCAAAGTCTTAGCTCATTCCAGCATTAAACCAAAAGTCCAGGTCCAAAGTCTCATCTGAGACAAGGCAAGTCCCTTTTGCCTATGAGCCTGTAAAATCGAAAGCAAGTTAATTACTTCCCAGATAAAGTAGAGGTACAGACATTGGGCAAATACATCCATTCCAAATGGAAGAAAATGGCCAAAATAAAGGGGCTACATGCCCTATGCAATCTGAAATCCAACAGGGCAGTCATTAAACATTAAGGTTCCAGAATGAACTCCTTTGAATCCATGTCTCACACCCAGATCACAATGATGCAAGAGGTGGGCTCTCACAGCCTTGGGCAGCTCCATCCCTGTGGCTTTGCAGAGTACAGCCCCCGTCCCGGCTGCTTTCACAAGCTGGCATTGAGCGTCTGCAGCTTTTCCAGGCATGTCATGCAAGCCGTCAGCGTATCTACCATTCCGGGGCATGGAGGATGGTGACCTTCTTCTCACAGCTCTACTAGGCAGTGCCCAGTGGGGACTCTCTGTGGGGGCTCCAACCCCACATTTCCCTTCTGCACTGCCCTAGCAGAGGTTCCCCATAAGGACTCCACCTTGGCAGCACACCTCTGCCTAGAAATTTGGCATTTCCATACATTCTCTGAAATCTAGGCGGAAGTTCCCAAACCTGAATTCTTATCTTCTGCATACCTGCAGTCCCAATACCACGTGGAAGCTGCCAAAGCTTGGGGCTTGCACACTCTGAAGCAATGTCTTGAGCTATACCTTGGCCCCTTTTAGCCATGGCTAGAGCAGCTGGGATGCAGTCTCATGACTGCACACGGCACAAGGCCCTAGATCTGGCCCCAGAAACTATTTTCCCTCCTAGGCCTCCAAGCCTGTGGTGGGAGGAACTGCCTTGAAGGTCTCTGACATGCCTGGAGGCATTTTCTCTATTACCTTGGTGATGAACATTCAGCTCCTCATTACTTATGCAAATTTTTGCAGCCTGCTTGAATTTCTTCCCAGAAAAATGGGTTTTTCTTCTCCATTGCATCTCCAGGCTGCAAATTTTCTAAACTTTATGCTCTGCTTCCTCTTGAACACTTTGGCACTTAAATATTTCTTCTTCCAGATACCCCATATCATCTCTCCCAAGTTCAAAGTTCTACAGATCTCTATGGCAGAGGCAAAAAACTACCAGTCTCTTTGCTAAAGCACAGCAAGAGTCACCTTTACTCCAGTCCCTAACAAGTTCCTCATTTCCATTTGAGACCACCTCAGCCTGTACTTCATTGTCCATATCAGTATCGGCATTTTGGTCAAAGCCATTCAACAAGTCTCTCAGAAGTTCGAAACTTTCCCACATCTTCCTGTCTTCTGAGCCCTCCACGTCTCTAAGAAGCTCCAAACTTTCCCACATTTTCCTGTGTTCTTCTGAGCCCTCCAAAGTGTTCCAACCTCTCTGTTTGTTACCCAGTTCCAAAGTTACTTCCACATTTTTGGGTATCTTTATAGCAGCACCCCACTCTCTGCAGTACCAACTTACTGTATTAGTTTGTTCTCATGCTGCTATAAAGAACTGCCCAGGACTGGGTAATTTATAAAGAAAAGGGGTTTAATTGACTCACATTTCTGCATGGCTGGGGAGGCCTCAGGACACTTACAATCAGGGTGGAAGGCAGCTCTTCACAGGGTGGCAGGAGAGAGAATGAGAGACAAGTGAAGGGAAAAGCCCCTTATAAAACCATCAGATCTCGTGAGAACTAACTCACTATCACAAGAACAGGAAAGGAGAAACTACCCCCATGATTCAGTATCTCCACTCATCCTCCCATGACATGTGGGGATTATGGGAACTACAATTCAAGATGAAATTTGGGTGGGGACACAGTGAAACCATTTCTCCATGCTTAAAGAGAAATTTATATTCATATATTTAAAAAGAAAAAAATGCTGAAAATCAAAGATCATATTATCCATTCAAGAAGTTAGATGTGCAAACTAAATGCAACACATGAAAAAAGGGAAGAGATGAGATAGAAATTAATGGGAAAACATACTGTGAAGACAATGAACACACCAAAAGTAAGTTATTTGTAAAGACTAATTAAACTGATGAGCCTCTAGTGAGACTAATCAAGAAAAAAGAGAGAAACGGCACAAATAACTACAATAGGGAGAAAAGGGACAACCATTACTCATTCAGACATGTGAAATATAATGACGACATTATGCAGCTGCCAGTTAAATATAGGAAATGCAGTTAAATCTGAATTTCAGATAAACAATAATTTTAGTCACAAATATTATTTATCTGATATAGATCAGAATAATTTTATATTGTTAAAGATACTGAAACCATAATTTAAAATCTTTTCAAACTAAAAATATTCCACGTCTAGAGGGAATCACTGAGAACTATATCAACCATTTAAAAAAGAAAACAAATTATTTCCAATTCATTTTATGCAACCAGCATAAACTTTATAATAGGCCAGACAGAGCATTAGGAGAAAAAAAATTCTGGTCAATTTCTCTTTTAAAGTAGTACAAAAGATATATGATCTATAAAGATTAAACAGCTCAACAAAGTTGGGTTTATTCTAGGAATGAAAGGTTAGCTTAATATTTTGGAATCAGTCAATGTTATTCACCACATTAACAAAATAAAGAAAAAATATTATTTAATCTTACATAGAAATAAAGCATGTGGTAAAATTCATGTTTACACAAGGATGTTCTGCCTATACTTTGTTCTGACAACAGTGAAGACAGTTGGTATACCGTGCATGTTAAGTTATTGCAAGTTGTATACTGATTGAATTAGCAATTTCAGACTTGTTCCAGTTGAAAATAATTTCAAGTTGATAAAAGCGCCAAGTTGGAAATAGTTTAGCTGTGATGTGTCTAAATTTCTCAGAGAACTATATTCATATTCCTGGAATCACAAGAATATGTTTAAATAGGAAGGGTTTGGTCAGAGTCAAATAGGGCAAAGGTCTCTAAAAAGGTGATCATATGTTTGCTGTGCAAAACTAGCACCATGGTTATAAACCTCTGCCTCATGTCAATAATATTATAAAAAAAAAAGCCCCATGCAAATGAAGTGAGCAGTAAATTGAGTGGAATAGATTGTACTCTCTGCCTAGTAGAGAGGTTTGAGAGAGGTAATGGAGAATTCACAAGTGTAGGTTATACAAAAGAGAATTCAAGCCTGCATGCTCGTGGTAGAAACCTGCCTGCACAGATAAACTAAACATGCTAACATTCTTGGTGGCATGCCTGCTGTTCCAAGTGGCCTCTCTTGCATGGAAGGAAACCTCAAAACTGGTAGGAGGCTCCGTCCCCTGGTATGGTGGTTTTTGCAGATTAGCTTGGGCTCCTGGCAATTGAGGCAGTCTTTTGGCTTCATTACTTTTGGTGGGACTTGAGCCCACCTAATGGGTTAGGATAAATAAACAGAAGACTCAACATATACCTTTAGATTTGGAGAAAGTGGTTCTTTCTACATTATAAAGATCACATTGTACACTCAACTTTATATTTAAATATTTTAATTTAATTTTGAATTATGAAAATTATTTCCCTTGAGGCTAGAGTTCCTATCATAGTTTTCCTGATGCCTGGCACTCAGTGTTGAGTGAATAAAAACAACTTAATATTAAGAACCATATTAAAAGTCTGTATTTTATGAATATAAAGGTTTAAATGGGTAGGAGTCTTTCAAGGAGCGTTCAGTAGAACTGAATAATATGAAGTTGAAGAGTATTGGGCAGGGGGAGGCAGCTTAAACTTGGATCTCTCTAAACAACATTCCCTGTTCAAAGAGCTTCCATGGCCCAACTCTGCCCATTGCAATGGTTTTCAGCTTCTGTTAATAAGAGCCCAGGAACTACAGAAAAGTAACAGAGGATTCCAGGAATGGCTGGGATGGGAAGGGAGGAGGAAGTGTGTGTGAATTAATGAAAAGATGAATGAAATGTTTCTGAATGTTCATTCCTCCTCCAACCAGAACAGCAAAGTATTTATCAATTTTTAATGCATTCATTTATGGAGAGTATTTTATTGGGAAAAAAAGGAGTTCACTTGCTTGATATGAAAACCACTGGCTGTTCAGTAGTACTCTATCATACAGTTGGTAACAAGGAGACTGCAGACACCGTCTAACGAGCTATGGCAATGGCAGACAAATGCAAAGAGAGTAGGCTGAACACAGATGGAGTGACAGAACTGGCTAGACGCTTCCCAATCCTGTTTCCTCCTCCTCGACACTCAGGAAGAATAGATTTTCCAGCCTTCTTTGCAGTTCGGTTAGTATCATATGACTGAATCGGACCAACTGAATGGAAGTAAGAGCGATGCATGCTATTTCCAGGCCAGTCCATAAAATATTTTGTCGGATCTTCAACATTTTCTTGTCTCTCATTTTTCCTTCTGTATGCATTAGTTGTCACTTTGAAGTGACAACATGGCAGAGGCTCAAGATGGTGGGTCCTTGAGCTGCTACTTTCAGACAACCACCCAGGATTGCCATCCAATCAGGAGCTTCCATATTTGACTGTGCTGGGAAGCCCCAAATTTTAATTGGGTTGACCCACTGAGATGTCAGAGTTTAATTGTTACTATAGAATAGCCTAACCCAGTATGATCAATCAATATGGTAAAAGACTGGAATACTCTACCTAGCATAACTGGTATCTGGAGAATCATTTTAATACCCCCTTTTTTGATAGGAAAAGAATATTTCATGTAATACATATCACAAGAAAATCTGGTCATATAATAGAAGCAGGGTAGTTTTTATTTCTTTTATACAACGTAATTTATTTTTAAATAAAAATATAATGCCTTAATGTACTTTTAAATAAAAATAAAATAAGAATATAAAAAAGTAATACATTGTGTTAATTGCACTGCTGTGTTTTTTAAAGGGGAAAAATATACCTCAATATTGGTCCGTTGTAATAGTAAACAATAAAATTCTAGTTTCTATTATTTTCTATTTATTTATTTATTTATTGAGAGAGAGAGAGAGAGAGAGAGAGTATTACTCTATCATCCATCCAGGCTGGAGTACAGAGTAGGTGGTACAATCCTTGCTCACTGCTGCAGCCTCAAACCCCTGGGCTCAAGCAATTCTCCTGCCTCAGCCTCCCAAGTAGCTAAGACTACAGTCTCGTGCCACCATGCCTGAGTAATTTTTAAAATGTGGTGATAGCGTCTTACTTTGTTGCCCAGGCTGGTTTCAAAGTACTGGCCTCAAGCAATCCTCCCACCTTGGCCTCCCAAAGTGCTGAGATTACAGGGGCAAGCTACTGTGTTAGTCTAGTTTCTGTTTTCCAGCCTTAACTATATACAAATCTTTCAGAAGTTTTGTCAAAATTAATTTTCTTCACATATTCATGTTCAATAGATAATAAATGCTTTATTGTCCATGTATTCCCTGGTAGTTGATGAAAGAACATGTTTTATTAATTTTAATCTCATGAAATTTCTTTCACGTGAAACAGCAGAGACACAAACAGCTAAGAAAATTCTTAAACGTAAGTCCAACCCTTGGCAAAGTTTCATAAAAATTCCATTTCATAATAAATTCCAGAAATCACATACTTCCCATATCTTTGTTTTTTTGGTATCAGTCTAGGCCCTTTCAAAAATTTTTACAGTCAAAAAAATTCCCCTAAAATACTGTCAACAGAAATTCATCATAAACTTCTATTAAACCTAGTAAAAACTTCTCTAAGTTTTCCTTCTGCTTTAGAACTAATGTCCAGATCTTGGTGAAAATGATCAGGACATTCAGACACTGACTTCTGATTTCTTCTGACAATGTGAAAGTGATATCTTTGTTATTTCTATGGGTAATTTTTTCTGATCTGAATTTTTTCCCATGTAATGTCCAATTCCTTACATTTTTCATAGTTGATAGCCTTTTCCACTATTTCTATGCACTAGTCTTCAAGGAACAAGCTTGAAGTTTGTTTCTGGTACATCATTAAACCATTTCTGGCTGTTTGCAAGTATTTTTGTGTCTGGTTAACTTTGCCTACAACTTCAAACCAGAAACAAAATATAATTCAGAAAAGAAAAAAAATAATATAGCTATCTTTGTTAATCTCCAATACATTGTCTACATACAGGAATATACACTACCATGGGGGTCAAAAATATGAACTGTACCAGAATGAAGCTTGAAGGATTCTGAACCATAAGAAACCTCCTCTGGAAATGAATGTGGTAGCTGAGTCCACACGTGTGGGAGGCCAACTGCAGAGCTGGGAGTTGTCACAATTAACTTCCACAGAGAATTCAATGTTTATTAAATAAGTGATTTAAATGTGCTAATATGAAGCGTGCATGTATATTATCGAAACACAGCTGCAATCACAGCAAATGTTTGGAAATTAGACCAGAAAAAGATCTTTTCATTAATGGTACTTAAGAATTTCTGAGCATGGTGACAATTTAAAAGCAGATCAAATTTTAGTCAATGTTACTGTGTATTTAAGTTCTGTATGGGTGATGTACCCCCTCGTTGTCTGTACCCCAAATAGACTCTTTCCACGGTCCAAACCTTGGCTGGAACACTGAAAACATATGTACCCAACCTCTGCTCAAATGTGGATGGATGATCATGTAACTATCCAATTACCAGGATGGAAAATAAGCAAACCCTCAACCTTAAACAAACATAGAAAGGGCAATAGGAACAAGAATCTGCAAATGCCTTTACGGTTTTTCATCACAGTTTTGCAGATAGCTCTGCAGATAGCAACTATCTGTAAATAGCTGTAGATAGTTACACAGTTTATGATAACCCATTGGTCATAAACTGTGTAATGACACAGTATTTCCAAAGGAATTCTTTACAATAAGAATAAGAATTTCCACCAGATAGAAAAGAGACATTGCACATACAGTAGTGTCACACTTAAATCACTTATTTAATGAACACGGAATTCTCTGTGGAAGTTAATTGTGACAACTCCCAGCTATGCAGTTGGCCTCCCACACGTGTGGACTCAGCTACCCCATTCATTTCCAGAGGAAGTTTCTTATGGTTCAGAATCCTTCAAGCTTGATTCTAGTGTAGTTCATAAGTGGCAGTCATAAACTGCGTAGTTCCACAATAGTCCTGGTTTCAATATTTTCCTGGGAAAAGAAACATTTTGAGAAATCCCTGACCTGTGTGGTCCATTTTCATGGTACTTAAGACTTCTTTCTAACACTAGATTGTGGCCATTTACCTTAAGCAAAGCTTTGTTTCCACAGCTTTGCTGGTCTCAAGAGACCAACTCAAATATAGAGAAAAAATATGTCTTTTGCTCAGGTACAGAAACCACATTGTAGGTCAATAAATAGGAATGCCGTCTTGATGCCATTTAATCCCACACCTATCCCAAACCCAGCACATCTTCAACTAAAAGCAGAGCAACCATATAACTATTGGGAAGGGGAGAGTAACCAAAACCATCAGGGTCATGGTGGAAGAAACTCAGAAACGCATGCTGAGGTAGAAGCTGGGATGACTGCAGTACAGCAATGTCTCCTTTCCATCTAGGGGAAATCCTTATTCTTACTATCAAGAATTTCTTGGAAATACTGTGTTACCGCTATGAGAGAAAGAAGAGCTCTTCTAAGATTTCTAATTTCACCCCGGAGTGTCTTCTGTTTTTCCTCTACCCTACTCAGCCACCCCAGACTCAGTTAATCCTCCTGAAAACAAAATACTTTTGCAGTTAGTCATTCCAGCCTTATTTTCTCAGCCATTCTGTTTTCATGCCATCTCCCTGACTATGATTATGTTGATCCATGTATCAGTGAAACAAAGCCCAGCATAAGCTCAAGACCTTGGGTCGTCCACCTCATAGCTCATTTTGACAGACCGAGCCAGAGGTTTTGTTTTAGTTTGGTTTGGTTTGGTTTTTTTACTCAGTTTTGTTTCCTTTTCCAACTGAGAATATCTTCAAGTTCAGGGACAAATTTATAGACTTATGTAGTGAGTTCTCTGGAATTCATCTCTGTGCTTGTTACCCCTCCTGCCATGGCACAGAGCACATCAGACCCTTCCTCTGTGAAAAGGACAGATTCCTGGTGTTCTCAAGCTTAGCCGACTGCCACAGCGTGGTGTGGTGTGACTGCCATCTGCTGGCGTGGGGCTGACATTACAGGATGGTCACCATGCGCTCCCTGGTAAAATAACCAAGAAGTACTTGTTTGGAAAACAGAAGCTTTCTCTGGAGAAATGAAGAACGAGTTTTGTTATAAACCTTGTCCATCTCTAACACCAAAAAAAAATCTTTTACTCTAGAAAAGCTGAAGAAAATAGAAAATTGGTTTATGGCTGACTTCCGACTTCCAAGTGTTCAACACAGTGAGGAAATGGGATTATCAGCTACTACCCTTATGACCACAGCAGAACCCGGTATCATAAATTGAGAAACCAAACCTCACTGACTTCGGCAACAAGTTCCTACCTTGTGAAGCCAGTTGTGTGTGGACACTAACACCAATAACAGGTTGAGGAATCTTCCTTAAGATACCGAAAATGTCTGCAACCTTTTTCTCTTTAAAAGATTGTGTTTTTTTGGAACCCAAGTGACTGAAACATAAGCACTGACATTTAGGGGATGAGAGATGGTTTTTTCTCATTGTAAAAGCCATGCCTCAATGTTTAAGGATCAGTATCATGCATAAGAGATTTATTTATACGAGCTTCGTTTAAAACCAGAGCCAGGCACTTTTGCCCAGTCCTGACTTTCTTTCCAAGTCTTATCTTCAGGATGTGTGGAACTGCACAATTCGTGGCAATGGAAGCCAAGTTTCTATTGCTGACTTCAGTGGGCGTTGCTGCTTATTTCCATGTCAAAGAATGGGACCTTGTATAATTGTGAATAGACAACAGGGAATAATTTCCCATAGAGAACACCCTGATAGCGGAATAAAACTAAACTTCTTGGAATGACTTTATTCATTGTAGAAGCAATAAAGTTAACACTGAAGGCACTGTCTGCTGTTAATCAACACAAATTTCTTCATTAAAGGTTATGGGAACTGAATCACATTTTGAATTTTATAAAACCAAGGGTATATAATAACTATTATATTTCTACGCTTACACAAATGTAATTTTTCTTATCCCCAAAGCTGTTTCTCCCCCAGGCTTCCCCATCTTATAAATGGCCACACATCTGCTCAGTTCCTTGAACCCCAAATGCACAAAATAATCCTCGCAAGCTCTACCCTCTCACTCACCAAACCCAATCTGTCTCCATGCCTTGGCAGCCCTACCTGAAAATCCAAAGCTATCTCAGTCTGTATATCTACAGGGGCCAGCAGAGTCCGAGAGTCCAGGCCACTTCCATTTTTCTTTATCAGCCATACCCTGGTTAATGGTCCCTGCATCCACTTTTGTCTCTTCATCTTCAATTCTCAGCAGCACAGTTGGAATGATCTTTCTAAACTATAAACCTCCAGGGATGACCCAGAGAATAAAACCTGAACCCCATAGCATGGTTTACAAAGCCCTTCCATAATCTTGCCTCCACTTATTCTTCACTCTCTTCAGCTTCCTTCCTTCCCACCTCTCAATATTCCGCAGGCACTCTGGCCTTCTCTCTGTTCTTTCAACTCTCCAAGGCTGCTCCCACTTAGGAGTTCAGATTTACTTATTTCTCTGTATGGCACCATATTCTTGCACATCCAGCTCCTTCTTTTCATTTCAGTGTCACAGAGAATATCACTGCCTCATGCCAGTACACATTCCTGAGAACCCTGTGAAAATCAGCCCTTTCCCTTCTGCTACTTCATAACTCCATTTTACTTGCTTCATACCACTGATCCTATCAGCAATTATCTTGTTCCTTTTTTCCTTTTTACTTATATTCTAGTATTAGAATGTAAAGCCATGAGAATAGAGACTTTGCTATCTCATTTAACATTGTATCACCAGTACCTAGATTAAATCTGGCACCTATTAAGTACTTAATAAAAACACAGTAAAGGAAGGAATGTGTGTGCACATTATCCATCTAATTACATTTGCCTATAATTAAGGTTTTCTCTTATAAGGAAGAATAATTGGCACCATTTTAGGATGAATCTCAAATTGGATCATGTGTAAGAGCTTGAGCTCTGATATCAAGCACTATTGGTTGGTGTCTTAGGTGAGGATACCCAGTATCAGCTCCTGAGAAAGAATTTGTGTGCAAGTTGTTCATTAAGAATGGGATCCCCAGGAAACTTTTAAGGGACCAAAAGAAGGAAAACAAAGTAGGGAAGAAGCCAAGCAAGGGCATGACCTCAAGCAAAAGGTTTGATGAGGAAAAATACAGTCCAGTCCCAAAGGGGCATGCTGGAGTGGAAGTTACCCCTCAAAATCATCTCAATCTAAATCAAGGATGCTGGGATTTCACAATCCAGCCCAGGCAGGTGTTGGCTAAGAGCCATCGGGGTGGTCACACGCTCCCAGGCCCTGCTTATGGGCAATGAAACTCTATTACATCCAGCCCCGCCACTCTTCATCAGTCTGACTTGGGGTATGTGGAATAACATCTCTAAGAATGAATTTATGAGTAATTTCCTTTTGGAAAATTTTGTGCATTAAATGAGGTAATGCATATAAGAGAACTTTGAAAATAGCTGTTATTTATGATCCGGTTTTTTAAAAGCGATTTGAGGGTTAGAAAGAATATCTAGGAAGTTAAGTTCTTACTTAGGAATAGAAACTGAGTGACATCTCTGGTATATTGTCCAGTCCAATACATACAAAATTGAAAATAGAAATGGGGAATGTAGGGAGAAACACTGCATAGTAGACTTAGGAAAATAAAAAAAGCAACATAGCATCAATATGATGCTCACTCTTGTGAATGTAACTGTAAGTTTTCTATGGAGGCCTCTTAGGGTCTTGGAATATTGGCAGAAAAGAGAGAAGTCTGGCTTTCTGAACACACAGGAGGTGAGAGGTCTAACAATTTTCAGTTCCTTTAGAATAAGAGAAATGGGTTCTGCCACAGTGATAGGAAATGGATGCAGTCGTCTAAAATATTTATGTTTGCACCCAGAGAAACTATAAACAGTTACTGGCATCGGTTTGGATTCGTCAGCATGTGTTGTCAAAAAATAACTTTGATCTTAGAGAGAAAAGCAGCTGGAGCATCTTCAATCCCAGATGTGATCAGAGCCCACTACTGGATAATATAAGAGATTTCTGCAGTCTGAACCAGCTTCAGGGAAAAGTGAATGAGATTTATTTGCCATTTTTTCTTCGATGATGGTGAGATCTATTTAATAAGCTCAGGTAAATGTTCAAGTAAACGGTAGAATTTGGATCTGGGATAAATCAGGTAAAACCACCAACCCCCATGACTGCTGGAGAGACCAGCACAGTGAATAGCAGGGGTCTGAGTCACTCATGGGAGAGCGGAGCTGATACCTTGACACCTGCTCATCACACAAGAGCATGTACACAGGTGGGGTCGGTAGGAGGGAGATCAGTTCCTTACAGATAAGTGACTGCCTAAGATTCAAATGGTGACTGCCTAAGATGCCAGTGTGGCCAGCCACACTCACTGCTTAATAGGGTTGTTGCTAAAATGAAATAATGCGTGTGAGGCATTTAATACACTGTTTGGCATATAGTAAAATTCTAACGAATGTTATTTTTATTATTCCTATTTTACAGCTGTTGAAGAGTGAGGATTATAAAAGTTTTTTTTTAATTCTCACAGATCAGAAAGTTGGTAAGTTGCAAAGCCAGAATTTAACCCCTAGAACTTTTTGACTCAAAAGGCAATGCTCTTACCCATCTTTCTGATGAAGTGGTTTTTAAGTGACCTGTATAAGTCAGATTTCTCCAGAGAAACAGAACCACTAGGAGATAAATCTTAGAGAGAGAGAGATGAAGATAAAGATAGGGGTATATGTATGAAAGGCATAGCTGTAGATAGATTTATTTTAAGGGATAGGCTCACAAATTGTGGGGGGGTGGCAAGTCCAAAATCTGTAGAGCAGGATGGCACCCCAGAAATTCCAGTAAAAGTTGATGGTGCAGCCTTGAGGCTGAAGACAGTCTGGAGACAGAATTCTTTTCTCTTCGAGGGACCTCTGTCTTTGATCTCAAGACCTTCAACTGACTGGCTGAGGGCCACTCACATTATAAGGGTAATCTGCTTTACTCAGAGTCTACTGACATCTAAAAATACCTTCACAGAAACATCTAGATTGCTATTTGACCCAGCAACTGGGCACCATAGCCTAGCCATGTCAACACATAAAAATTAACTGTCACATGAGACAACAGATGCAGAAGTGATGTGCACAAAGCACCAAGTGCTAGAAAAAAAGAAAATATGGTATTATTACTAAACGATAGGCCTAGGACTACCAGCATACTTCGCCTTGCTTTTCAATTCCTTTTATGTTTTTGTCCACATTGGATGGAAAGGCTGAGGGAGCTGGTTAGTCTATTATAAACACGGACTCTAGAAAACCTGAGAAAGAGAATAAAGAGGTCACTGAAATTTTTACAGGCAAAACACAATTTCTGCCAATGCATAAATGTTTGTAAAGTGTTGCAAGATTACTCTACATGTCTTTAATTGCCATTCACCCCTGAGGGTGAACAGCTCCTTAAATCACACAAAAAAGTGAGTGTCCAAATTTCTATCATGATTCACCGTCATTATGTTTATTTTAACGTATGCTATTAAAGTTAAATTTGTGAATTTTCCTCCTCCACAATCTTTCAAAACTTCTGTTGGTGACAGGACAAAAGAACTAATTGAATTAGCACCATGCAATGAGGGATGCCTAAGCCTCACAATTCCTATATTATTTTCCTGGAATTTGAAACTTTTGAAGGTTTACTCAAACCAAGAAACAAAATATTGATTGTACAAGAAGTCCCAAGAGTCTACTGACATCTAAAAATACCTTCACAGAAACATCTAGATTGCTATTTGACCCAGCAAGTGGGCACCATAGCCTAGCCACATGAAAAAAAAACTTTTATAATCCTCACTCTTCAATGAGCGGACAAAGAAACTCATATTATGTCTGAAAGAATAGAAGGTGTTTGAGAGTGGTTTACTGCAGAGTAGGGCTAAACTGTTCATCCTAATACTCCAAAAGCAGAAGAAAATTTGCTTTCTTAATTGTTGTAAAAGGTGCCATTAAAAAAAAAAAAATTATCACAGAGCTTAGGGCATTGGTGAAGTAGAAATAGCAACTGGCTTTCAGAGATACAAGACATGAAGTTGCCTCCGGCAGCCTAATAATTTGAAAGCCCTTTAAGCCACTAGTCTTAAAATAGATTTAACTATGTGTTTGGAGAAGATTCGGAGCTCTGCCTAAAGAAAGGAGGTCACTGGAGCATCCTGGCCAATTTAGTTCTGACCCTCTAACTTGTATCCTCATTCAGATGAAAAACAGAAGCCTGAACTGAACTAGACTCCCTTTCTTAAAAGGCAGCTTAGTTAAACACAATTTGTTACCCCAGTTTTCTCATTTAAACAGTCCCCCAAAATAGCTTAACAAAAATCCTGTTCAATCACACACATTATTTTCCTGACAAGAGCTCAGCTAGATGCTATTTTCTCCATCTAATTCTCTCCCCAAAGCTGTTTCAGCAACGTATATTAGTCAGGGTTTGATCAGAGAAGCAGAACCACTAGGAGATTTATATAATAAGAGATTTATTATAGGTATTTGGTCTTAGACGATTGTGGGCTAAAGAATCTATTGAGCTATGGCTTCTGCAGCTGGGAAAGTCAGCTGGGGCTGGCAGTTGGGCATGGAAGAATGTGAAATGGAAGAAGCAAACTCTAAAGGAACCCTGCAGGGCTGGGCTGGAACCCATGAGAATGGATGAGAATCTGCATGGGACTCTCACTGCCTCTGAGCCTTTCACTTGGGTGATGGGAGTGAAATGAAGGAGTGGCCCGCTTTGTCACAGAGCTAAACCTATACCTGACCCATGAGCCAGAAAAACTGAAAGAGGGTTGGAGTTCTACATGCCCACAGGTAAGCCAGCAAAGAAAAGACAACGTGCATTAGAGGCAACAGCACTTCATGGCCTGGCTGGCACTGACCTCTTGGACTCTTGGACGTAAAAGGAATGTAACTGCTGTTTCACTTCCCCCTTTTCACTCTTGTTCACACAACTTTTGTGGTTCACCCATCCTGGCGCTATATATGGAAGGGAATTCTGGGACAATCAGTTCCAGCTTAGCAAAACTGATATACTATGAATCCACCACATACCCTTATAAATTGGTACCCCAGGAAAATTTCTGGCTGGCCCATCTACAGATTCAGCTGTCAGTTAAAAAGAAGTTTTGCGACATCAGGATGTAAGAGAGAGAGAGACATAAGAGAATATTAACACTGGAACGACCTCAGAGTCAGCCCATCCCGAATTTTACAAATGAGTGAAAATGAAATCCAAGAAGGTGTGGAAACTTGTCTCAGGTCTCATAATTGCCCAGAGGTAGTACAAGAAAGCCGTTTGCCTGCCTGCTAAATCATTATCTGTAAATCCAGAGAGATATATGAAGAAGTAGAAATTTCCAGATAAGCCTACCCCTGGTCAGACACACTCAGGGTCCTTGAAGCTGCATTTAGGAACATGTGAACACGTCATAAACATGTGTCCTCAATATTCTCATTAAAAAATATTCTCAGTAGCAATATTCTCAGTATAGAAATTAAAATTGTTTTTTAAATTTATTTCTCAATTATTTTAATTTGTGGTGCCCCTATGTAAAAAGGTAGCCTAAATACAGTTAAGGTTTACGTCATATTAAATTTTATATTCTAAATCTTAGCCCTAAAAAAGAGGTATTTTGTGTAACATTAGGAACATAGTTCTTGGATTCATACAGCCCAAACTTCAAATATGAGCTCAATCACTTGTGAGCAGTTTGGCCGGCAGCAGGTTCCCTAAACTTTCAGAAATTATCTCCTTTTTTTAAAAGTAGAAATTAAAGTGTTTTAGGACTAAGTGAGATAATTCATATATAACATTTACTACAGTGACACAGGAATAGAAAGGGCATCAATATAAGAGCTATTAATTATTACCATTATTATTGTTGTTATAAATGACACCATTAGTAAGAGTGTTACAGTAAATCATATCCATAATTAGTTACTATTAATTAGTATTATTGATAGTAATTAATCACTAAGAGTACATTATACCTAAAGCACTGAATGTGATGCAAAATAATTTTTATGTTTCTTCCTGAAAAGAACAATTTATGTGATTCCTTCAATAGATCATATTAATGAAACTAGAGTTTAATTATAAAAATACCCGGATTTTATCACCATATGCCTTAGAGTCTATTAGATCTGTTAGCATGAGCATTGTTAGACAAATGTCAAGCCTAGGCTTTAGGATGAGAAATAGGAATTGTGTGAAATTCCATGTATATCTTTGCCAACATCCTATCTCTAGCCATTTATCTTCTTTCCATTGTTTAGATTGCTCTTTGAAATTAAGAAATGCTCATCAAAACATAAGTCTGCTGATCCAGTAGACTCTCTTCAACTGATCTTGGCTACAGGTCAAGGTGCTGTCTGCATAGCCTTTTAACATGGGAACAATTTATTCTGAAGCTCCTGGGGCCCCATCATTGACAGTCAGCACCTATGTCACTACGTAAAGAAAAGTGCACTGATGTTTATTTAGAAAACATTTCATCCAGGGCTCTACAAATGGGCTGTTTCACAAAGGTTTCCAAGCTTATTTGATGTCCTCATCTAGTACCATGCAGGTTGTTGACAAATATGAGATCAGTTGAATTCAACTTCTGATAATTTATCCCTCCCAGAGTTCCACTGCTATTTTCACCTATTTTTCCTATTTTCTATTCACAATACTTACTTTAGCTCTCACTTCAATATGTATCAGCCTACTGACTTGAAATACCAAAGACTTATTTATCTTCTGTTTTATATGTCCATTACAAGTGACAGAGGTTTCAGCTCAAGCTCATTTTAGTCATCCAGGGTCCCAGGTTGATGGAATGGGCACCATCTTTAACATTGCCAGTTGCCGTGCCAGAGGAAAAAGAGAGCTCTACAGTGTCCTGCACCAGCTATAAATGCTTGGCTTGAAAGTGGTGTGAAATAGCTGAAGTAGCTTCATCTAAGAAGTCATCAGCCAGAATGGTCACATGGCCCCATCCAACCAGGATACGGTTTGAAAGTACAACTTTAACCAGAAGAGAATAAACCAGAAATACCTGAGGCAGTGCCCTAATGACTAACACATAGAATTTCTAAGATTTGAAACAGCAATTTTTTTTGAAAAATTGTAACCTTGAGAAGGTTATTTACTTATTTTCTGCAAAAAACATTCAGTGGTAAGTCACAGGATATAATCATTCTATGAAAGGATTGAAAAATCAGATAAGTGTGTAGCATATTGATTATAAACCTCAGATGCAAGCAAATTTCAGTCTAGGAGGTTCTCTAATAGAAAATTGCCACAGCACCCTAGAAATCACACTCACATGGAGAGTTACATATTCACTCTCTCCCCACCCCGCACCCCAATCAAGAACAAAGTAAAGACAACCTGGAGGAACAGGCCTAACCAAGAGGTCTGTGAAGAATAAGACCTTCGGTTGTCAACAAACTGCCTCTATGATGATGCTTCTTAATTTGCAACAGAAATTTGACCAATTCACTTAATTTAAGTATAAGAATTCTAATATTTGGTCTTGGAGCATACATGTTGTGTGAATGATACCAGGTTAAGTCTGCACTAACAGTATCTACTAGCCATACATGTGGCTATTTAAACTTAAATATAAAATTAAATTAGTGTTCCTTAATCACACTAGCTACATTTTGAGTGCCCAAAAGGCACATGAATTTAGTGGCTACTGTATTGGAACAGCACAGAAAGCAAACATTCCCAACCAGGCAGAAATTTGTATTGGATAGCTCTGGTCTTTCACCTTTGCCTGTAGAAATAGTTTCATGTTTGCCATTTCCTAAAGCCATACTTTCAGAAGAACTAAGCTGATTTGTAACATCTTAAAGAACTAAATAGGAAGTCATATCTACAATAACCTGGGCTTAGAACACAAATAGCTTGGCTGGTTTTGGTGTCATTGGTTTGCTATGCCTTGTACCTTTGTTGCAGAAGGTACCTACAACAGTGATTCCAATTCAAAGCCTCCAAGCTAAAAAAGGAAAGCAAGACATCAGAAATCAGATCGAACTTAATCTTATTTCTACTACTCCTCTATTTCATAGATCCAGGCTAAAATTTTGATGTGAGTTTATATTTTTATGGAAAACTATTATAAAAAGTCTAGGTCAATAGTCATAATTGGTGTATAATAACTTGTTTGGATTTGTTGTAACTCATTCAAATGTTTCCATGAAATTAAGAATATTTTATGCCAGTCAATAAAAATAAAGAAGTAGATAAACTAGGTTGTGAAGACAAAGAAGAGATAATGGAAGAAGAACCCATTCTGGTCTTTCTCAAGTGTGATATTCACATAATCTTTGCATTGATCCTAAGGATGGATATGACTGGTGACCAAAGTAATGGTCAAGGTCTCTGAAAACATGACTTGGGCAGCAGATCAAAATTCAGTGTTTATTGCTTTGTTTGTGGAATGGAATACGTATATGTTGCCTTTTTTTTTTTTTTTAAATGTATATTATTGCAGCCCAACTCCTTACTGGTGAGCCCCTTTATAATGTCTCAGCTTCAGTTTAGTCATATTCTTCTTCCAATTTCTGCAAAGGCTGTCACATCAGAAAAGAAAGATTATTTTTTACCACCTCGCCTAAATTTGCGAAGATCCAGTGAGCGGACTGGGGATCTAATTATAAATGGCTTAAATCCTTTATCTGATTTGAACAGACAGAGTCTCAGCAACAATAAAAATCAAAACGTTTTCTGGGCAAGTCTTATTAAACTGTGGTATATTTTAGTTTAAAATGTATTCATTCTCTGAAACTACACATATGCTCAAAAGACTTGTCTTTCTTATTTGCAACTGGGAGAAAGAAATAGGAGAATTGTAATCTACAAACTGATGTATACTTTACATTTTTTAGCCCGATTCCTCAAATTGTAACTTTAAGAAGAACTTTAAGAAATAGTTGGGGGCGCTCCCAAGATGGCCGAATAGGAACAGCTCCAGCCTCCAGCTCCCAACTTGAGTGATACAGAAGATGGATGACTTCTGCATTTTCAACTGAGGTACCGAGTTCATCTCACTGGGGCATGTCGGACAGTTGGCGCTGGTGCGTGGGTGCAGCCCGACCAGCCAGAGCTGAAGCAGGGTGAGGCATCGCCTCACCTGGGAAGTGCAAGGGGGAAGGGAACTCCTTTTCCTAGCCAAAGGAAATTGAGACACACAACACCTGGAAAATCGGGTAACTCCCACCCTAATACTGTGCTTTACCAAAGATCTTAGCAAACAGCACACGAGGATTTTACATCCCACACCTTGCCCAGAGGGTCCCATGCCCACAGAGCCTCCCTCTTTGCTAGCACAGCAGTCTGAGATCTAAATGCAAAGCAGCAGCGAGGCTGGGGGAGGGGCGCCCGCCATTGCTGAGGCTTAAGTGGATAAACAAAGCCATCGGGAAGAAATAGTTGGGGGCGCTCCCAAGATGGCCGAATAGGAACAGCTCCAGCCTCCAGCTCCCAACTTGAGTTGCAACTGGGAGAAAGCTCAAGGAGGTCGGCCTGCCTCTGTAGACCCCTCCTCTGGGGACAGGCCATAGCTAAATAAAAAGCAGCAAAAACCTCTGCAGATGTAAATGTCCCTGTCTGATAGCTTTGAAGAGAGCAGTGGATCTCCCAGCACGAAGGCTGAGATCTGAGAACAGACAGACTGCCTGCTCAAGTGGGTCCCCAACCCCTGAGTAGCCTAAGTGGGAGACTAGGTGCAGACCGACACCTCACACCTCACACGGCGGGGTACACCCCTGAGATGAAGCTTCCAGAGCAAGAATCAGACAGCAACACTCACTGTGCAGCAATATTCTATCTTCTGCAGCCTCGGCTGCTGATACCCAGGCAAACAGGGTCTGGAGTGGACCTCAAGCAAACTCCAACAGACCTGCAGCTGAGGGTTCTGACTGTTAGAAGGAAAACTAACAAACAGAAAGGACACCCACACCAAAACCCCATCAGTACGTCACCATCATCAAAGACCAAAGGCAGATAAAACCACAAAGATGGGGAAAAAGCAGGGTAGAAAAGCTGGAAATTCAAAAAATGCATCAGTGAAGGAGAAATAAAATCCTTTACAGACAAACAAATGCATAGAGATTTTGTCACCACCAGGCCTGCCCTACAAGAGATCCTGAAGGAAGCACTAAACATGGAAAGGAGCAACAGGTACCAGCCATTGCAAAAACATGTCAAAATGTAAAGTCCATCGATGCTAGGAAGAAACTGCATCAACTAGCGAGCAAAATAACCAGCTAATATCATAATGACAGGATCAAGTTCACACATAACAATATTAATTTTAAATGTAAATGGACTCAATGGTCCAATTAAAAGACACAGACTGGCAAATTGGATAAAGAGTCAAGACCCATCAGTTTGCTGTATACAGGAGACCCATCTCACACGCAGAGACATACATAGGCTCAAAATAAAGGGATGGAGGAAGATTTACCAAGCAAATGGAGAACAAAAAAAAGCGGGGGTTGCAATACTAGTCTCTGATAAAACAGACTTTAAACCATCAAAGATCAAAAGAGACAAAGAAGGCCATTACATAATGGTAAAGGGATCAATTCATCAGGAAGAGCTAACTATCTGAAATATGTATACACCCAATACAGGAGCACCCAGATTCATAAAGCATGTCCTTAGAGACTTAGACTCCCATACAATAATAATGGGAGATTTTAACACCCCATTGTCAACATTAGACAGATCAACGAGACAGAAAGTTAACAACGATATCCAGGAATTGAACTCAACTCTGCACCAAGTGGACCTAATAGACATCTACAGAACTTTCCACCCCAAATCAACAGAATATACATTCTTCTCAGCACCACATCACACTTCTTCCAAAACTGACCACATAGTTGGAAGTAAAGCACTCCTCAGCAAATGTAAAGGAACAGAAATTATAACAAACTGTCTCTCAGACTGCAGTGCAATCAAACTACAACTCAGAACTAAGAAACTCAATCAAAACCGCTCAACTACATGGAAACTGAACAACCTCCTCCTGAATGACTACTGGGTACATAACGAAATGAAAGCAGAACTCAAGATGTTCATTGAAACCAATGAGAACAAAGATACAACATACCAGAATCTCTGGGACACATTTAAAGCAGTGTGTAGAGGGAAATTTATAGCACTAAATGCCCACAAGAGAAAGCAGGAAAGATCTAAAATTGACACCCTAACATCACAATTAAAAGAACTAGAGAAGCAAGAGCAAACACATTCAAAACCTAGCAGAAGGCAAGAAATAACTAAGATCAGAGCAGAACTGAAGGAGATAGTGACACAAAAAACCCTCCAAAAAATCAATAAATCCAGAAGCTGGTTTTTTGAAAAGATCAACAAAATTGCTAGACCGCTAGCAGGACTAATAAAGAAGAAAAGAGAGAAGAATCAAATAGACGCAATAAAAAATGATAAAGGGGATATCACCACCGACCCCATAGCAACACAAACTACCATCGGAGAATACAGTAAACACCTCTACACAAATAAACTAGAAAACCTAGAAGAAATGGATAATTTCTTAGACACTTAAACTCTCCCAAGACTAAACCAGGAAGAAGTTGAATCCCCGAATAGACCAATAGCAGGCTCTGAAATTGAGGCAATAATTAATAGCCTACCAACCAAAAAAAGTCCAGAACCAGACAGATTCACAGCCGAATTCTACCAGAGGTACAAGGAGGAGTTGGTACCATTCCTTCTGAAACTATTCTAATCAATAGAAAAAGAGGGAATCCTCCCTAACTCATTTTATGAGGCCAACATCATCCTGATACCAAAGCCTGGCAGAGACACAACAAAAAAAGAGAATTTTAGACCAATATCCCTGATGAACATCAATGCAAAAATCCTCAATAAAATACTGGCAAACTGAATCCAGCAGTACATCAAAAAGCTTATCCACCATGATCAAGTGGGCTTCATCCCTGGGATGCAAGGCTGGTTCAACATACGCAAATCAATAAATGTAATCCAGCATATAAACAGAACCAAAGACAAAACAAACACCACATGATTATCTCAATAGATGCAGAAAAGGCCTTTGACAAAATTCAACAGCCCTTCATGCTAAAAACTCTCAATAAATTTGGTATTGATGGAATGTATCTCAAAATAATAAGAGCTATTTATGACAAATCCACAGCCAATATCATACTGAATGGGCAAAAACTAGAAACATTCCCTTTGAAAACTGGCACAAGACAGGGATGCCCTCTTTCATCACTCCTATTCAACATAGTGTTGGAAGTTCTGGCTAGGGCAATCAGGTAAGAGAAAGAAATAAAGGGTATTCAGCTAGGAAAAGAAGAAGTCAAATTGTCCCTGTTTGCAGATGACATGATTGTATATTTAGAAAACCCTATTGTCTCAGCTTCAAATCTCCTTAAGCTGGTAAGCAACTTCAGCAAAGTCTCAGGATGCAAAATCAATGTGCAAAAATCACAAACATTCTTCTACACCAGTAACAGACAAACAGAGAGCCAAATCATGAATGAGCTCCCATTCACAATAGCTTCAAAGAGAATAAAATACCTAGGAATCCAACTTACAAGGGATGTAAAGGACCTCTTCAAGGAGAACTACAAACCACTGCTCAGTGAAATAAAAGAGGACACAAACAAATAGAAGAACATACCATGCTCATGGATAGGAAGAATCAATATCGTGAAAATGGCCATACTGCCCAAGGTAATTTATAGATTCAATGCCATCCCCATCAAGCTACCAATGAGTTTCTTCACAGAATTGGAAAAAACTGCTTTAAAGTTCATATGGAACCAAAAAAGAGCCCGCATTGCCAAGACAATCCTAAGCTAAAAGAACAAAGCTGGAGGCATCATGCTACCTGACTTCAAACTATACTACAAGGCTACAGTAACCAAAACAGCATGGTACTGGTACCAAAACAGAGATATAGACCAATGGAACAGAACAGAGCCCTCAGAAATAATACCACACATCTACAACCATCTGATCTTTGACAAACCTGACAAAAACAAGAAATGGGGAAAGGATTCCCTATTTAATAAATGATGCTGGGAAAATTGGCTAGCCATAAGTAGAAAGCTGAAACTGGATCCTTTCCTTACTCCTTATATGAAAATTAATTCAAGATGAACTAGAGACTTAAATGTTAGACCTAAAACCATAAAAACCCTAGAAGAAAACCTAGGCAATACCATCCAAGACATAGGCATGGGCATGGACTTCAGGTCTAAAACACCAAAAGCAACAGCAACAAAAGCCAAAATTGACAAATGGGATCTCATTAAACTAAAGAGCTTCTGCACAGCAAAAGAAACTACCATTGGAGTGAAGAGGCAACCTACAGAATGGGAGAAAATTTTTGCAATCTACTCATCTGACAAAGGGCTAATATCCAGAACCTATAAAGAACTCAATCAAATTTACAAGAAGAAAACAAACAACCCCATCAAAAAGTGGGCAAAGGATATGAACAGACATTTCTCAAAAGAAGACATTCATACAGCCAACAGACACATGAAAAAATGCTCATCATCACTCGCCATCAGAGAAATGCAAATCAAAACCACAATGAGATACCATCTCACACCAGTTAGAATGGTAATCATTAAAAAATCAGGAAACACCAGGGGCTGGAGAGGATGTGGAGAAATAGGAACACTTTTACACTGTTCGTGGGACTGTAAACCAGTTCAACCATTGTGGAAAACAGTGTGATGATTCCTCAAGGATCTAGAACTAGAAATACCATTTGACCCAGCCATCCCATTACTGGGGATAGACCCAAAAGATTATAAATCATGCTGCTATAAAGACACTTGCACACGTATGTTTATTGTGGCACTATTCACAATAGCAAAGACTTGGAATCAACCCAAATGTCCATCAGTGACAGACTGGATTAAGAAAATGTGACACATATACACCATGGAATACTATACAGCCATAAAAATGGATGAGTTCGTGTCCTTTGTAGGGACACGGATGCAACTGGAAACCATCATTCTCAGCAAACTATCATAAGAACAGAAAACCAAATACCGCATGTTCTCACTCATAGGTGGGAATTGAACAATGAGATCACTTGGACACAGGAAGGGGAACATCACACACCGGGTCCTATTGTGGAGAGGGGGTAGGGGGGAAGGATAGCATTAGGAGATATACCTAATGTAAATGACGAGTTAATGGGTGCAGCACACCAACATGGCACATGTATACATATGTAACAAACCTGCACGTTGTGCACATGTACCCTAGAACTTAAAGTATAATAAATAAATAAATAAATAAATAAGAAATAGTTATACAGCATGAAATATGCAAGTATGAGTATGTATTGTGAAAAATTTTCCATTGAATATAAACTTGTAGTTGTCAGGGATTAATGATATAAAACTTTGCATTGTGCCAACATCTACAGTGACCAGGATTGAGTCTATTTCTATAGGATAGAAGCTCTAACATGATGGTTAGAAGTTCAGCCTTAGAGTCAGACTAGGATTACAATATCAGCAATGCTACTTCTAACTGTCACTTTGGAAAAGTTATTTTATCTCTCCACATCTGTTTTGTCACTTGTAAATGCAGAAAGTAATATCTCAGACTGGTTGTAAGGATTAGTAGTAACAAATTCAAAACCTCTGGCATATGGCATGGAGCCAATGGATGTTAGCCGCTGTTGTCACTCATGTTGCTGTCACCCTTGTCCACAAGCAAGCCAGCACTACAATGCTATTCACAATAACAATCATGAAATCAGCCTAACTGTCCATCAACATTTGTAGTAACAAGTGAACTGGATAAAGAATTGTAGTATATATACCATGGAATACTATTCAGCCATAAAAAAGAACTAAATCATATCTTTTACAGCAACAGGGAGGCCATGATCCTAAGTGAATTAATGCAGAAACAGAAAACCAAAAACTACATGTTCTCACATATAAGTGGGAGTTAAACAACAAACATGGGTACTTACGGAAATAGAGATGGAAACATTAGACACTGGGAACATCAAAAGGCGGGGAGGGATGGAGAGGAAAGGGTTGAAAAACTACCTATTGGGTGCTAGTTTCACTATTTGGGTGATGAGTTCAATAGAAGTCTGAATCCCAGCATTACACAATATAACCATGTAACAAACCTGCACACATGACCCTGTATCTTTTTTTTTTTTTTAAGTTTTGGACTACATATGCAGGATGTGCAGGTTTGTTACATAGGTAAACGTGTGCCATGGTGGTTTTCTGCACCTATCAACCCATCACCTAGGTATTAAGCCCAGCATGCAACAGCTCTTTTTCCTAATGCTCTCCCCCCACCACCCTCCCCAGACAGGCCCCAGTAAATGTTGTTCCCCTCCTTGTGTCCATGTGCTCTCATTGTTCAGCTTCCACTTATAAGTGAGAACATGTGGTGTTTGGTTTGCCGTTCCTGCATTAGTTTGCTGAGGATGATGGCTTCCAGCTTCATCCATGTCCCTGCAAAGGCCGTGATATCATTCCTTTTTATAGCTGCATAGGATTCCATGGTTTATATGTACCATATTTTCTTTATCCATTCTATCATTGATGGGCATTTAGGTTGATTCGGTGCCTTTGCTATTGTGAATAGTGCTGCAATGAACATACACATGGATGTATCTTTATAATAGAATGATTTATATTCCTTTGGGCATATACCCAGTAATGAGATTGCTGGGTCAAATGGTTTTCCTGGTTCTAAATCTTTGCACAATCACCACACTGTCTTCCACAATGGTTGAACTAATTTACACTCCCACCAACTGTGTAAAAGCATTCTTATTTCTCTGCAACCTCACCAGCATCTGTTGTTTCTCGACTTTTTAATAATTGTCATTCTGACTGGCATGAGATGGTATCTCAGTGTGATTTTAATTTGCATTTCTCCAATGATCAGTGATGTTGAGCTATTTTTCGTATGTTTGTTGATTGCATGTATGTCTTTTTTTGAGATGTGTCTGTTCATATCCTTTGCCCATCTAGGCAATACCATTCAGGATATAGGCATGGGCAAAGACTATGATGAAATCACCAAAAGCAATTGCAACGAAAGCAAAAATTGACAAATGGGATCTAATTAAACTAAAGAACCTCTTCACGGCAAACAAAACTGTCACCAGAGTGAACAGACAAGCTACAGAATGAGAGAAAATTTTTGCAATCTATCCATCTGACAAAGGTCTAATATCCAGAATCTACAAGGAACTTAAGCAAATGTACAAGAAAAAAACAAACAATCCTGTATCTTTAAAAAAATAGTGCCACAATGATATAAATATGGCCATAGAAGACATGATGGCGTCATCAGCCTTGGAAAGTCAAAGCACTTCTGTGTATTCATTAGGGATGTATTTTAAGCATTAGAGTAATAAACGCCTCCTTGTATGATGAATTTAATGCAGATTACAGTTACGTGAAATACTACCCCAACCCTCATTTGGGCCACATAGGAACTGCTTTCCCTTTGAGAGAGAGGCTGTTGTGGTGGAAGTTTCTTGTTTTTTGTTATTCATAGTTGTGTTGGTTTTGGTTTTCATTCTTTGTCTTTTTTAATGCCCTGGATTTGAAGTCTAGAACCCTAGTTTTGAATTCCAGCTCTGTCATTGACAACTTGTGTGACCTTAGCTGCTAAATCTCTTACCTTGCTAGATCTCAATTTCCTCATCTGTAAAATTGGGGGCCATTTTGAACATGAAGGAACTTGAGCTTTTGAAAGTGCTTCGTAAACTATGATGCTAGTTACAATGTGGATTAAGAAAAAGCCACCAGAAAGATGTTACTACAATACAACTGTGTTACCAAAGAAGGGCACAGGTGCCCTGGGGCTTCACTGTCTTATCACATTTGCCTGTTCTCACTTTATTTATTTACTTATTCACTCACTCACAAATATCTATTGAATGCCTACTGTGTGCCAGATGCAGCTGTGGAAGTTGGAAATGCAGCAGTGAAGAAAGCAGATGAAGTCCTTTTCCTGAAACACACACGCTGGGTGAGGAGACAATTACAAGGTAAACGAATACATGCTGTAATCCCAGGCAGTGGTAAATGCAATGAGAACAAGTGAAGCGGCTAAATTAGCGCATTAGTTTGTTTTTGCATTGCTATAAAGAAATACCTGAGGCTGGGTAATTTATTTTTCAGAGAGGTTTACTGGGCTCATGGTTCTGCAGGCTGTACAGGAAGCATGGTGCCAGCATCTGCTTCTCGTGAAGGTCCCAGGAAGCTTCCAATCATGGTGCAAGGTGAAGGGGGAGCCAGCATGTCACATGAGAGAGGTGAGAGAGGAAACCAAAGAGAGGGAGCAAGAGAGAGAGAGGCAGAGGTGCCAGGCTCTTTTTAAACAACTAGGTCTCGCATCAACTCAGAGAGAGAACTCACTCATTACCATGGGGATGGTGTCAAGCCATTCTTGAGGTATCTACCCCATGACCAAAACAGCTCCCACTAGGCCCCACCTTCAACCCTGAGGATCACATTTCAACATGAGATTCGGAGGGGACAAATATCCAAATTATGTCAGCAGCCTTAGGAATAGTTTGGGCAGAGTCTTCTGTGAAGAGGTGACATTTAAGCAGAGACTTATATGAAGTGAGAGAAAGGGCCACGTGACTGTCTCAGGAAGAACATTCCTGGCAGAAAAGACACCAGTATAAACACATTGAGGGAGGAGCATACTTGGAATCTTGGAGGAACATCAAGGAAAACAGGGCATTTGACGCCTAGTAAGCCAAGAGAGGAGTTGCAGGAGAGGGAGCCCAGAGCATTTTGTACTTGTAAATCATGGTAAAAAGTTAGGATTTTATTTGGCTATGTCAAAAGATCCAAAAAGCAAAGATCGGAGGGCTAGAAGAGGAGAAATTTGGGTGAGGGTGGGGAAGGGAGATGGAAGGAAATACAACACGGTGCACAGAGGAGGAGGGTAAATCAAAAATGGAGCCACAGCGAGCAGTCCTGGACTCCCAGATCCCTCAGAGCTTGGGGAGTGATCAGGTAGGTGCAGACAAAGGCAGTCCTTCCCTAGGCTGGACAATGCCTTCGGCAGGAAGCATGATCAGTACTGAGATCTAGTACAACATTTGCAGAACAACATTTGACACAAGTATGGTCAAATAAATTAGCATTCATATTTAAAGTGGCATTTGGCAGGAATGAGTTCAGATGCTAACATGAATGAAGAAGAGGCCACACGCATTCACAATAAAGAAAAATTAAGAAAGACATTGTATATCTCCCAAAAGGTGTAATAAAGCACAATGTTTTCGAGATGGTGTTTTATTATTATTGTTACATCTCTAATCCCACTTGCCCACTGTCTATCACATAGTAGGCACTGAAAGTTTTGTTGAGTGCATGAGATGGTAGGAAGGAAGTAAGGGAGGGAGGGAGGGAGCGAGGGAGGAAGGAAGGAATGAACGAAAGAAGGAAGGAAGGAAGGAAGGAAGGAAGGAAGGAAGGAAGGAAGGAAGGAAGGAAGGAAGGAAGGAAGGAAAAAGGGAAGAAAGAAGGGGAGAAAGGGAGATAGGAAGAAAGGAAGGAATGGGTAATATATTAGTTTCCTAGATCTGCTGTAACAAATTACCAAAAACTTGGTGGCTTTAAACAACAGTTATGGAAGCTAAGAAGTTCAAAATCAAGATGTTAGTATAATTGTTTCCCTCTAGAGGCTCTTAGACTATATTCCATGCCTCTCCTAGCTTCTGGTAGCTGCTAGAAATCCTTGAGAGTCTTGGTTTGGGGCTATGTAACTTCAGTCTCTGCCTCTGTCTTCATATGGGCTTCTCTCAGTGTCTGTGTCTTCCCTTCTTACAAGGACATGTGTCGTTGGATTTAGGGTTCACCTAATGGTCATATCTGAAGATCCTTAATTATATCTGTAGATACTCTTTTATAAAATATGTTCCTACTCAACAGGTTTCAGGTGTACATGTCTCCTGAGAGGGCACCATTCAACCCACTATAGATGGTATATATATTTCATATGAGGAAAACCACTGATAGGTCAGATTTTTATATTGGGAGTAGCACCACGTTTATTCCTATAATTTTTGCTAATTGATACATAGTATAAAAATTTTATTCTATGCAAGTACATTTTCAAAGGAAGAATAATATGTTCTAAAATATTTTGGTATTCTAGTATAAGATTGCCCCAAAAATGATTAATTAGATTCGAAAGGTTTAGTTCCTAGTTTTAAAAGAAATTGAAGACATTGATTAGTATCTCTCCTCTGAAGTATTCTACCTTTTGTCTGGTCCAATTTAAAACAGTTTAAGAATGTTTATATTCTGATTGCTACGTTAAAAAACCTTCTATTAGTCACAGATGCATGGGAACAAGTTTGCATAGTATAAATATGTAATAGTCAATAAACATTAACTATCACAGATACATATTTACATTCTAAAACAAGATATATAACAGTCCAACAACCACTTGATAGGCAACATATATCAATATGATTCTCAGGTTGGTAGATGCGACTCATAAACAAAATTAAACATAATGCTTTCATGCGTTACATGGTCTCTTCTGCAACTTCTTGACATTCTTTATATGGAATATGTACTGATACATTAAAATAAAAACTACATGTATACACATAGTTTAACATTATAATATAGTAATATAATAATTTAGTATTAATAGTACAGTTTAATATTTCTTTTTTAAAAAAATGTTTATGTCCATAGGTTACTGGGGAACAGGTGGTGTTTGGATACACGAGTAAGTTCTTTAGTGGTAATATTTCTTTCAGACCTATTTATAATGAATGTTAAAAAGAAAAATATGGCTAGCATTGATTTCTTAAAACAGAATATCTAATAACATACTTTAGAGCAGTTTGAGAAATGTTGGTCTGGGATAATTCTGGAGCATGAACTGCCAGTTGGATAAACTTTAGGGATGTACTTCCAATGGAACAAGACCTCCAGAGTTAGCCCTAGGGCACCAAAGACTTTAGAAATTCCACAGGACTGTGAACTTAACGTACCCCTGGATACATCCGAAAATAGCCAAAGGCATCGAATGAGCAATTCCAACTCTTCCACTATTTTCTCAACAAGAAACCTTTCTCTCCAGCTGGGCAGATACATAACATGCTCATTTTCATATTGCCACACTATTTCCAACCCAACCCAAATAGAAATATACTTACTGTCTCTTATTTCTCTCTATTCTGTTTGTTTTTATCCATGTTTTCTTTCTTTCTCTCTCTCTCTTTTTTTTCCCCCCTCAGGGTGTCACTCTGTTGCCCAGGCTGCCTCCCCAGGCTCAAGCGATGACCTCATCTCTGAGAGGCGGGAACTACAAGGTGGGCACCACCACACCCTGCTAATTTTTGTATTTTTTTATAGAGATGGGGTTTCACTCTGTTGCCCAAGCTGGTCTTGAACTCCTGAGTTCAAGCAATCCAGCCACCTCAGCCTCCTTAAGTACTAGGAATACAGGCATCAGCCACCATGCCTGGCCTTCATTTCTATTTCTATTGTGAAGCATTTCCCAGGCACATAGCCTCTACTAGACTTCTCTAGGTTTTATTATCACTGTCACTCAAATGGCAAATTTTCTACGTTTCTACAATTTTCTGCTTATACTGTTTAGATTTTCATTTGTGTCACCCTTGTTCCCCCAATGAGTGTAAGCTTCTCACTTATGTAAACCATGTCTTATGTCTCTATGGCCATCCCAATTAACAGTGTTTTGCACATAGTAAGAACTAGAAATATGTGTGAAATTAATAAAAGAATTAATATACTAGTTTGTTCCTTATTAAAACGTCTGGAAACATTAAACAGTACAGAACTGGCATAAAAGAATTAATGAAACTCTCCAAGGATTAGTTGGTGATTAGGTATCCACCATGAAACCTACATCCATTACTCACCAATGTCTTTCAGCAATAAGTAAGTCTCCTCAAAGGAGAGTTTATGTTTAGGATCTTGTGGGTCTGAACTTATAAGATACTGGCTATGGTCTATGTAGAATTGAAAAAAGAGTGCTAATAATTTCCTATGTCAGATAAATTAAAATGACTTTGTATTCAGCTTCAACCAGTGTCCATCAGCCAAACAGATATGAGGAATTCGGGGTGGAGACAGGCTGCATTAGGAAGTCCTCCTTTTTCCTAGGACATTAGGGAACGTCCACTTTTATGCAATTTCATCTTAGAAAAGATCATTTCTTAGCACCAATTGAGAGCCACATCCTAAATCAGAGAATGATAAATTTGTGGCATCTGTTTGTTTCCCTCACCTTCCCGAACTGTGGCAGCCATCATTAAGTGACCACAGGATGCTTTCTAATGAAATGTGGACTTTGTCTCAGAATCTATCTCAGGCCAACTCCTCAGGGCCATCACCAATCAAATAGATTTGTAAGTCTTCATTTCCATTCCTGGGTCTAAAGCACCCTCAAAGTGTTAATCTTCTCTTCCAGTTTTAATTCTTGCCAAATTATGACCATTTGACCATAGCTATCTGACATTTTTGCCTCAATTCTTCTGCTTAAAGTTTACTTTTGCTGCTGTTTTTTCATCTCTCAGGTTCAAAAGGAAAATACCACTCTTTCTGATGGTAGTCTCTCTTTCAGAGTCTCAGAAGCAGTACAGCATAAACCCACTCCCTGCCAACACTTTCATCTGCAGAAATTTTCTTTTCTTCTTTAAAGGACATGATGTGTCACAGACTCGCACCAAAAGAGGATCATTAGTGAAAGGGGAAACCAAAGGGGAAAATGAGAACCAAATACCATTAAGAAAGCCCTAAAAGTTATTTTTATTCAAAATAATCCACCTTAGCATGCTCTTCGTACTTAAAAGTGTTTGTCCTCTTCGATGCAGAGAGAAGGAATTACCCTAACAGGCTGCAGTCTCCCACTTGGTGACTTAGTCATTTGTTCACATGCATACGATCTTTCTTCCCCAGACCTAATATACTGAAACAAATGATTACCCTTGGAATATAAGAGGGGCAAAGTAGTGCCAAATAAAAGTAGTACTGAAGAGGGGAGTATTTAGGAAAATTTGTTAGTCAAAAGAGGAGGTGTGATAATCAAAGACATCAATATACAGTTTGCAAAAGAAGAAAAAACAACCAGTAAAATACAATAAATATTTTGAACTCAAGAAATGCAAATATAAACCACTATTAATTTTTTTTGTTTTGAGTATTACTTTGCCAAAGTTGAAAAATATTGACCGTACCTACCAAGCCCCAGTGTAGAGGTACCACTCTGATGTACTGCTGTTGTTGGGAGTTTCTTTAGGACATATTTCCTGAACAGCAATTTGGCGATAGATGCTATATCAGTCAAGGTTCAATCAGAACAGAAGCCATTCTAGGAAAGAAGAGGAATGATATGGAGTATTTATACTGAGGCTTACACAACAGCTTGGAGTCTGGAGGAATGTAGATTGGGAAGGCTCCTTTCAAGAAATCTAGCAGTGTAAGATTACAAGGCAGTCACCAGTTATATCTCAGCTCCCTGCAACACTGAAACAGGTGATTCTCCAGAGAGCACCTGGAGACACGGATGACCTCACTGATGGCAGTGCTGATGTGTGGAGTTCTCATGAGGATGCCCAGATGCGATTGGAAAACTTCGTGGTTGAGTTGACCCACGTGTCAGCCCTAAGTTGCTGCCAGAGAATAACAGCTTTTCCTTCTCCATCTCACAGGAGTGCCTCTCATTAGCGGATTCGAAACTGAACTTTAACCCAAAGGAGTCTGGGAAACATGCTCTCTGGGCTTTAAGTCCCTATGTTACATGGAAGAAGAGCATGGATGAGCAGTCTAGGTCCAGAACCTATATTAATATTTTAAATATACTTTTGACTTATTGATTTCTTCTCCAGGAATCTAAACTGAGAAATTAATGGGTGAGAGTATCTAATACATGTGGAAGGATGTTCATCAAGTGTTGTTCATAAAACAGAAACAATGGTAACTATGAATCCAGAGAAAATTAGCTAAATAAATGATACATTCCACAGAAGAATTCTTAGGTGGGAGACATTACCAATTTCTGGTTCTCTTCACCTTCCCTGAGACACACAGAAGATTATATATCCCAGGCTTCCTGAAGTTAGGTGGCACCATGTGACTACTTCTGGTCAGAGGACCAGGAACAAAGTATTTTGGCTTTATTTTTAGACCAAGGCCATGGAACCCTCTGTGTAATGTTCCAGCACTTTTCCCCTGCTGGAGTGACTAGAATTCCCTCAGCAAGATGAGAACCATAAGATGGAAGAGGTATGGATCTGCGAGTCACCACTTAGGAACACTGGACCCACAGTCACCTGTGTAAGCAAGAAGTAATTCTTTTTTCATTAAGCCACTGAGTTGAAAGGGGTTAATTTGTTACTACAGAATAACCTTGCCTATCCTGACTACTGCGACTTATTACCCATAAAAACATTGATATTTCTGTTCATTGAAATAGAAAAATGAACACAACATATTGTTTCAAGCATATCATTTGATAAACATTAAGCTTTCAATAAGTATTTTGAATGAAGGAATGAATGGATAAAAGCAAGTTACAAATAATAACTATAGTAAGATTCCATTTTCCTAAAATTATATGATTGCACATACGGTACATTCATTAAATGCCTAGAGAAAGTAAATGTAAGAATACTCACCAGAGTATCAACTATGGTCATCCAAGACTGTGGGGCTTCTGATGATTTTCACTTTCTTCATATTCTTCTATATGTTGGTTAATCTTCATAAGATGCCTGTGTATTATCTTAGTAAATTAGAAAGTACACATACATTAATACCAATAATAGAACATAGTACATTCTAGTTATCATTAGTATTATTTTATAACATATAAATGGGAAATATTTTAAGCAGTTTCCCAAAACATCTAAACTCATAATTTATTGTCTATTCTTTGAAGTATAAACACTGACTTGGGTGACAGATCCAAGTGTGCTTTTAGGCTCTGCCTTCAGCAGTAGTGTGACCTTGGCAAATGTATCCCTTAAAGATTCAATCGCTGCTATTAAGACAGGCTTTTGACCCTGAATAACTGAATGTGAATTCATATTCTTCATATTCTCCCTGTTAGCAGTGGTATGATTTCAAGCAAATACTTAAATGCATTGGACCTCAGTTTCATCTTCTGTGAAGTGGAGATATATTACTTTCCTCCTAGGGATGATTAAATGAGGTGCATTGTTCATGAGTAGTAGATGTAGAAGTAAAGAACCTTAACTCTGGGACCAGACTGTCACTGTGCAAACCTGAAGCCTGCCACTGGTTAGCTGTGTGACTCTGGACAGTTCTCTTTACCTTTTGGGCCTTAATTTTCTTACCTGGAAAATGGAGGTGATAAAAGGAGTACCTCTGTGAAGGTTTTTTGCAAGAGTGCATGAGTTAATATTCACTGAATTCTTAGAAAAATTTCTGGCACTTTTAAGTATTTGTGACTAAAAATAAATAAATACTATATGTGATGTGTTTGAAAAAGTACCTGGCACATAGTAAGCATGTTCTCTTTCAATTTCAGTTATTTGACATAAACTCAGCCTGATGGAAAGTAAGAACATCATAGAAATGATGTGTTTCTGTTAAGAAAAACTAAAATGCATAAGAGGACTTCCCTATTCTTTGAGAACGTTATTTAGAAAGTGGATGCCTCGTAGGAATCTTCTTTCAAATATTCCACAGTTCTGTTACAGAGGGCACCAAAGTTGGCCAGCTTGGTAATGGAGCTGCTCCTCTTTAGCCATGTTTACATTCTTAGGTCAAAATGTCATAATAAATGTGTGTGGATATGAAAAGACGTTATCAGAAATACCAATTTTAAATGGTTTTAAAATTGAGATCTATAGATACCACAACTGCCTGCCACCCACCAGGGCTCCTGGAGGTAGTTGAGGAACCATCAAAAGTTAGGGGGATGCTGGGTTTGAGGAGGGCTTCTTGCCACCAACCATATCCATCACAGCATCTCCAATTCTGTCTATTTTCCATATCAATAGGCCACATATATGCGGTGATTTGTTGAAAAATTAATGTAATAAGACTGCTTATTAAAAGATTAAAGAATGGTACTTTCTTTTCTCCTAGATAATCTCCTATGAAAGAACAAAAAATGTATTATCCCCACACCTCAAAAGAGTGACGGGGCCTAATCCTTAGGTCTACATTCCAGGTTGCAGAGTCAAAAGAGCTTGCACTGTTGCTTCCTCCATCCACCTCTTCAACAGTCAGAAGCACGAGAACTCCCTAATGATAACTCCTAAAGAGACACTTAAAGTTCAGAGCTCTAGCATGTGATGAAACTAAGTTAAATGAACTAAAGAGGAGAAACATGGAGATATGGTGCGTCCTGATGACTAGGGAGGGAAGCTCCAAGGCTTCTGAAAGAGTGAATCCCCTGAACTTAAATAAAATAATGATGCTAGATGCCCTACACGAAATCGAATCACTCTGAGACAAGCCGGTCCTCAAAAAGCCTGGCAACGTGGGCACTTACAAGGACTTGGTGTTGAGCACAGAACCTTGGTAACCTCAGCAAAGACACTTCGTGGCAGAGATGGAAAAGTGGAGCCATCTTCTCTTGATGGATCATGAAACCATGGCAGGGAGCCAGGGCCACAGGGACTATTGTGCACTCACGACTCATGCCTTGCCAGACATAAGAGACCAAGAGGAGGCAGTGAAATGAGTGGACTTCCCATTAGTATTGGCAAGGAGAGGCCTGGAGCCAGATCTGATTTGGTTAAACAAATATATAAGTATGATATCATCTGTATCCCAAGTGTCATGTAGTAAATAAAAGTGTTAATTTCATAAGATTTTCAAAAAAATAATTTTCCTGCTTTAAAAAAATGTTAGAAAAGCACTATTATTGGAACCCACCACTCCCTCTAGCCACACTATGCTTTACCTACCCCAGGAAGGATTCCAATGAAGGAATTCTTAGTTCTCGTGGGTTTAACATCAACATACAAACAACCTGGATAAAGTCTAATGACATACTCCATGATGTACATCCCAAGCCACCACAGCGAAGAAGAGAGGAACATTCAGGAAAATGGAAAGATCAGAGTATCAGCATCCATAAGGGTATTGAATATTATCTCATAAGGGTAGCTGAGTTTCAGTAAAATTGTAGAATAGCTGCTTTCCATCCTTCATCTAACTCCCCACTAAGCCTTTTTTTATGTACCCCTAGACTTTTCAAAATAATAAAAATATACCAGATTGCAGCTGAAAAATATGGCGAACCTAGGATTTTTACCCTCTGATTATTTCCACCCCAGGGAAGAGCTACCATGAAAGTGCTGTGTCTAGTGGCTGAAATTGAGGCCCTGTAGGATTTAAAACATTCCAAGGAAAATAAAAAGCTGATGGCACAAGTCTAGAGATTAAACTCTCATTATCACTTTTCTCTGAGAGTTCAGAAAGAAATGTGAAATAAAGTCACTGAAGCAGAGCCAAAAGCCACTCTCATTTTGGTACAAGCAACTCCAGCTGCCTTTTTTTTCTGTGCAATTTATCATGAAAGCATGGCTTCTATTCCAGGGCATAGGGGAAGCTGGAAGTCAATTTCATCCACCTCTTTTGAAGAGTATCATGGGTGACATGGGAATTAAAACAAAAGAAAAAAAATCACATCCTATACCAGGAAAAATAATAGTCAGCAGCATAAAGGAGATAAGTACCACTATTATGGTCTGGAATTAATGAGGACTCCAGGCAGCCTGACAAGCTTTTCTTTCAGAAAACTCAGTGGTGTGTTTTCAGTGCCCCTCTGAATGACAAAAGCAAGGTGGACACCCCTTCTCCAGCATGTTGAGCACTAGGAGAGGTGGTCTTCCTTGACAACTTCTTCCTTTGTAATGAATTATCTCCATTTTTGATGCAACTCTAAGGGCAATGGAGAGTAGGGGGCTGGAAGTGAGAAGCTGAATTATTTTGGGAAAAATATATCAAGTTAGATACATGCATCACACATACATCAGAATGAAATCCAAATGGATTAAAGTATAAAATGTAAAAAATAAATAAGACCCAGAGATAATTGATTATTTACTGGATATCATTAGAGAAAGCCTTTATAAGCATAAAAGCAGAAAGTGCAAAGGAAAATGTTAATAGAATTTGTTATATGAAATTTAAATTTTTATATACCATGAAACATTATAAATAAAATGAATAGGCAAATAAACAACAGAGCAAATACTTGCAATATTTAAGATGGACAAAAGATAAGCATCTGTATACTTAGTTTTTTTGCTTTGTTTTGTTTTGTTTTGTTTTTTGAGACGGAATCTCGCACTGCCATCCAGGCTAGAATGCAGTGGCATGATCTCGCCTCATTGCAAGCTCCGCCTCCCGGGTTCACACTGTTCTCCTGCCTCAGCCTCCCAGGTGGCTGGGACTACAGGCGCCCGCCACCATGCCTAGCTAATTTTTTGTATTTTTAGTAGAGACGGGGTTTCACCCCGTTAGCCAGGATGGTCTCGATCTCCTGACCTCATGATCCGACTGCCTTGGCCTACCAAAGTGCTGGGATTACAGGCATGAGCCACCGTGCCCAGGCAATTAGTTCTTATAAAGCAATAAAAAAAATCTTCAGTAAAAAAATGGACAGCATACTCTACTCTCAAAAATACAAATTATCGGCCGGGCGCGGTGGCTCAAGCCTGTAATCCCAGCACTTTGGGAGGCCGAGGCGGGCGGATCACAAGGTCAGGAGATCGAGACCACAGTGAAACCCCGTCTCTACTAAAAATACAAAAAATTAGCCGGGCGCGGTGGCGGGCGCCTGTAGTCCCAGCTACTCAGGAGGCTGAGGCAGGAGAATGGCGGGAACCCGGGAGGCGGAGCTTGCAGTGAGCCGAGATCGCGCCACTGCACTCCAGCCTGGGCAACAGCGTGAGACTCCGTCTCAAAAAAAAAAAAAAAAAAAAAAAAAAAAAAAAAAAAAAAAAAATACAAATTATCAATATGAACAAAACTTTACCTCATAAAGAACCCAAGTGTGGAAATAATAAATAACATTCTCATCAAATGGCAAAGTTGCTTTTTTTCCTTTTTTTTTCTTTTGAGACATAGTCTCACTCACTCTGTCACCAAGGCTGGAGTGCAGTGGTGCAATCTGGGCTCACTGCAATCTCCATCTCCTGGGTTCAAGCAATTCTCTGCCTCAGCCTCTCGAGTAGCTGGGATTATAGGCGCACACCACCACGCGCGGCTAATTTTTTTGTATTTTTAGTAGAGATGGGGTTTCGCCATGTTGACCAGGATGGTCTCAAGCTCCTAACCTCAAGTGAGCCACCTCTCTCGGCTTCCCAAAGTGCTGGGGTTACAGGCGTGAGCCACTGCGCCCCACTGCAAAGTTGTTTTTTCATGACAAATCCATGTTGATAAAGCTTTGACTCTTTCTCAAATAAATTGGACAACGTATAGTCTAACAGAAGCCTAATTATGATGAGATTGGCAAAAATAGGTCCTGCTAGATCATGGAGAGCTGGAGCCATAGAGACTTTCTCTGTGTACACTCAAACAAGCCAGTCAGAAACTCCAGCATCACTACCACCCTGCTAGGAAGGACATATTTCTAGGTTTTTGATGTAACCTCTTCCCTTCCCCCAGGATAGCACTGCAACCTAAGGTCAGATCACGAAGTAAGGGAAGGAACTCACATACACCCAGTGCTATAGGAATTTTATCATAATGAACAGTCTGCAGGTACTTCATACCATGTGTCTGCTGTGACACCAAATCTGGGGCCACTAAGCTCGGTAGGCCCAGCCATGAAGGTCCACAGCAGGGCATATCACACATCTTCATATTCTTTGACTCAACCATTCTACTTGTAGAAATATGATGTAGCAAAATAAAGACGCATACAAATTCTGTCCAAGGCTATTTGTGGAAGCATTTTTTATTATTGAGAAAACATGGAAATAGTTTAAATGTTCTATACCTGAGGGATAGCTAAATTATGGAATCCTCAAATGATGAAACACCAAGAAATTAAAAGTAATATTTCTAATAAAGTTTTAATGACTTGTGAAAGTTCTCAAGATATATTAAGTGAAAAAAAGTTGAAACAAAACTCAGTGCCACTGCACTCCAGCCTGGATGACAGAGTAAAACCCTGTCTCAAAAACAAAACAAAACAAAAAAAATGAAAATCAAATGCTTCCTATGGTTTGATACAGATGTTTTAAAAAGAAATGCCAGAAGATAAAATATTAACGCTGGTTATTGTTTTGTTTAATTATAAATTTATAATTAAAAAATATTTGTAACTAAAAAGTAGAACATAATGGTGAAAATTAAAACAATCTACGAATGTGTAAAGCACAAATAAAGCCCCTCACATGTTTCACTCTTCATCACTGACTTACTTAACACAAGATTGAATTGGTATATGCTCTTTTTGATGTTTTCCTAGGAGGATTTACATTTACTTATTTTAGGAAAACTGAGTCATATTTAGAACACATTTAGTGTGCTAAAACTTTATTTGCATCATTCAAAAGGATATCGTGAATGTCTTCCATGTGCTCACATTTAGGTGGATATTCTTGGGTATGTTTTAGCAGCAAACTAAATTTATTTGACTATTTTTTATTTCTTTAACTTTTCATAATTCAAATTTCTCCAAAATGTTCAATAATTCTATAATAAGCATATATTACTTTTAGGATCAGAAAAAAAAAGTACATTTTTTTGTGTGTGTACTTTGTGAAGAAGGACTGCCTGCTGCAGTGAAGACAGGGAGAGGGGCAATTCCTTGCCAATATCCCCTCATTATGGGAATGGGAGAGCCATCTACTGGAGAAGCATACCTTTGTTCAGCTTTGTAACAGACAAGCACTGAGGACCTGCTGTGTGTCAGCCCTGCAGGAGGCGCTGGGGAGACAGAGCTCACTGCCCTCCTGCCCCGTGTCTCATCTTGTTGTCGAGATCTAAGCACCTGCCTCGGAGTCAGCTCTCAATAAATGACAAAACTGAACTGTGCTCCTGCTGCTGAAATGGAGCAAGGAGCTCCCCACCAGAAATAAGAACATTAAAGGGGGAGAAGTGACTTTGGGGTTCCCTTCAATTCATGATTTTCTGTTAATGCCTACCAGGAATGGAATAAATGCTTTTCTGTGCCACATAGCTGTTCATAATCCAGTGGTGAGACAGACAGCCTCGTACGTGGATGATTCTGCCTTACAAAATAAAATGTCCTTAACCCTGGAGGCAGACAGACTTAGATTTGAATCCAGATAGTTCATGAGTTTTAAAATAAGAATGATAAAACTGTCTTATAGAGATGAATAGGAATTAAGGGAGAACTTGGGGGAAATGCCTGGCCAGCACACAGCACAGGGTAGATTTAATAAATGAACCTACTCAGAGCGGCCATCCATTCTCTGACTGTCTTTTCCCTGCATCGCCTGGGCAGGGAAGATCAGCATCTTTATCTAGACCCAAATAGCCACTCTGATGGTGGCTAAAGGGCCATGTTCTGAAGGGTCTGACACTGTGTCTAGGTTCCGTGCCTAAACTCTGCCACAGGCATCAGGGGAGGGGGTGGAGCTGTTGCTTGTCCTCCCTAAACTCAGGTATTTTCAGAACTGCATGATCATTTTTAAATTGCCCCAAGGCAAATAAAAGCAGGAAAACAGTTCTGTTACTACTAAATAATTTTAAAACATAGTGACAGGATGTGGGATTATCTGGGATTTCGCATTCTAGACATCATCTCTCCTACCCTGGGAGGCATGTTTCTCAAACCCATGCCTGATTGTGCAAAAAAAGAGAAGAGCAAAAGAAAATATTGAGTTAGAGATGAGCCTAAATAAGACTAGAGAAAGTGGTCTTCGTGTAGCTTTGAAATAAACCTACTGTGGGTCCTGTGGTTTTTTCCTACCTGCCATTAACAAAGCAAAACAGTTGAGCATTTTATGAGCAACTGTCATCCTTGTTTAAGAACACGACCTAAACAGGAAAGAAGCAAGTTGCCACACTCAAAGTGATATTGTCTCACTAGGTTGCAAATGAACCCTAAACAAGATTTTTAAAAGCAGCATTTTAAAAGGATGTAATCATCACTTGAGGTCAGGAGCTTGAGACCAGCCTGGCCAACATGTTGAAACTCCCCCCATCTCTACTGAAAATACAAAAATTAGCCGGTGTGGTGTCACACCTGTATTCCCAGCTACTTGGGAGGCTGAGGCAGGAGAATCGCTTGAACCCAGGAGGCGGAGGTTGCAGTGAGCAGAGATCATGCCACTGCACTCCAGCCTGGGTAACAGAATGAGATTCCATCTCAAAAAAATAAATAAATAAAAGAACATTCAGCATCCCTGGATACACTTACTTTGTGTGTAAAGATATGTTTGCTGAAGTCAAGGTAAACTGAACCACTCTGCAACTACAGTTCTGACCAATTCAATCAAGAATGGTCTTGCCTGGGAAACATACTTATATCAATGGAGTTTACCTAGGATCAGATGTTTCTGCATGAACCACTACCTGTATGAAGATCTGGAATCTCTAGGGCATTTAAAAATAAGCCCACTAATTTAAAAAATAAACAAATAAATAAATGTCTCCTCTTTAGTAAATGCTTCTTTGAAGTTCCCTCAGATTAAAGTGATGTCGCCCTGCTCTGAGTTCCCATAGGTCTGCATTGACATCACATTACACATTGTATATAAGTGATGTGTGTGCATGTGGCATAGTTCCTTCAGAGCCTACGCTCTTTGAGAGCAAAGCCTAGGACTGCTGTCTTTAGCTTTCCCAATGAATTCAGCTCAGTACATAGTAGGTGCTTGGTAAACGTTTGTGAAATGATCAAAGAATGAAAGAGCACACATACACACACAAATTATTCTAGACAAATGATATACAAACTTTGTTACAATCACCTCAAGCCAGAGTGTCCTTCACCAACTCGAATGGCTAAGAAGCCACGTGGCTAAGGTAAGGGAGTGAAGCAGGTCTGGGACGGGGCATTTATTTGGTGAATTGGTGAAGGGTGTGTTCTATCTAAAGACAGCAGCTGCCACTCAATTCCATGTACTTGTTGCTATATAGAAATTTGCAATGGATTTCCCAAATCCTTCTTTTTCAGGTGCCAGAAATCTTGACCTATGTGAAATATTTTTGGTTTTAAAATCTCATCACCTAATTAATACATTTTTAAATACAGAGCAGAACAAATAGAAGCTACCTGTGGGCCAGACACAGGACAAAAACTTACACTTGTAAGTCAGGTATGTTACAGATTCATTGCACCATGCCCTTCCCTTGGGATGTGTTCTTGTTTAATCTCTCTCTGCCAGACATAAGTATTTCCCTTTAGTCTGTAAACCTCTACCCTGGTCTTCACTGTTCTTGTGATCTTACTGGGAGGATTTTCTCTAAGACTGGGTTTATTGTTGTTTGTCTGTCTTCCCCCGGTTTTGTTGACTCTTATTAGGACAAACACAATTTTCCTCCCCAAACCTGGCCCTTTCTACTATCTTTCTTGTGTTTTTGCCAAGTGAAGGCCATTTTCTCTCTTTGTAATCCAAACCACTGCACACTTTTTCATCTCACCCTCTTTGAAATTCATTGATCTCAACTCAGCTAAGTTTCTTTCATTCTACTTGCACTTGAATTTCCTTCTCTTGTGTCAATCAATTCCCTTCTACGTTTTAAGTCTGGGCCTTCTCTTTTGACATTTTTCCTTGTAAATACAGTTTAGGCTTCATGGTTGTCCGGGAAACTATGCCTTTGACTACAGAGCACTGCTTTCCTTTTTTCCAGTGGACTCACCAGTCCATGTTGGGGATCCTTTGTGAGCAGCCACACTGACTTACATAGGATGTCATTTAATACAATGTATCCTGATCAGCATTTTATCAATACCTTGTGACTCTTGGGACACAGAGATGACATTAATCTATCCTAATCCTAAAATGTCACTGAAATTCTGGTCTCTTCTCTTAACATGCTGGGAGTTGCTGTTGATTTTTATTCCATAGTTTTTAGCAAGAAGTTTCTGGGGAAAAAAATATAATACACGGATACTTTTTTTCTGCAGAATAAAATTCTTCCTGTAAGACCTCCTCTGATTTATCTTTTCAAAACCTCTCCCCTGTTCCCAAAGCCATAGAGCCAACACAACCTGACATACTTAAATACAAATACTGATGTTCACATTCAGACTGGTGCTACTCAGCTGAAAAGGCCTCTCAGGCTGACTTTTTTTTTTTTTTTTTTTTTTTTTTTTTGAGAGCGAGTCTCACTCTGTTGCCCAGGCTGGAGTGCAGTGGCGCGATTTCAGCTCACTGCAAGCTCCGCCTCCCGGGTTCACGCCATTCTCCCGCCTCAGCCTCCCGAGTAGCTGGGACTAAAGGCATCTGCCACTGCACCCGGCTAATTTTTTTGTATTCTTACTAGAGACGGGGTCTCACCGTGTTAGCCAGGATAGTCTGGATCTCCTGGTCTCGTGATCCACCCACCTCGGCCTCCCAATCACGCTTGCCTTTTTAACTATTCTTGTCCTCATCTACATGGGCTGTATACCCCACTTTAAAATCTTATTTTTCCAATCTGTGAAAGGTAGATCTCTTCAAATGATTGGGCTTGAAACTGAAGAGGATGTTAAAGAAGATAGTTGGGGTTTTTAAACTATAAAGAACTGGAGATAAGCTAAAGACATATTTCAGGGCATTTTATAAACATAAAATAATAATGGCAATAATAAAGATGTCATTAAAAGATACATGAAACTATTATGCAGGAAACACACACATTCAAGAACAATCTTCCTAGGATACCTACAGGATAATCAAGTTGAACTAAAATGTGTTGCATATTCACTCCGCAATTAGTCTGAACTCAGTTAAATGATACTCTTTACAATTTTAGTCAAAGAAAAACAGATAATGCTAGAGTAAGATTAAGGGTGCTGACGGGCAAGGGATGGAGGGGGTGAAAATTAACCAAAGTTAACCAAAATTAACCCTCAGACTTCTAAGTGGCCTGGTGACCTTCTGAAGGTTATCTGCCAATATCTGAGCTTGAACTGAAACTTGAGTTTGATAAACAGAATTGTGGTTTTGTGTAAATTTCCAAATCAAATGTCCATTCAGAGGCTGTGTATTTTTCAGGTGTTTCCATGGTTACATAAAAAGAAAATTGTAATTCACATCTTACTACCCTAGGCTTTTAATACTAAAATCTTCAGAAGTCTTAAAATCGTAAGCCACTAATGTAATTTATTTGCCCCATTTCATTTCTGGTCATATAGTCTGAATTATAGTGGCAAACTACAGCAGCTCATTATTGCTTAATACCAACTCTAAATCTGATTGAGTGGTTCAAAGAATTCCCTTCTTAGACAAGCTAGAACCACCAGAGACAAGCTAGACCCACCACTTGGTCTAAACAAACTAGATCCATCCAACCCCAAAATGTTGCTGGGTTCAGTCCTGAGATTCAGAGTACCTGAGTCAGTACTCAAGTACTGACTATAAATGTTGCTTTATTTGTTTTTGAGTTTTTCCACCATTTTTTTGCTCCTTAATATGACAAAGTAACAAGGTTTTAAGAGAACAAACATTATCCATATATAAAAATATATTAAAATATTCAAGCATCAAAGCTATGCCTATTTTCAGGCAATACAATGCTCTTATTTAAGCATGACTCTATTCCCCAAACTGTGTTACTTCTAGCTTTTGGTTTAGAGATTTGGTGTTTGGTATTCAAGGTTAACTTCCTAGTTGATTCAATTATTAACAGCAGCAACTGCCACTGTGAAAATGAGATGCTACACAGTATTTGGCCTTAAAAGTTAAGAACCTATGAGTTAACTAGATGATCTAATCTAGCTTCAAATTAACCACATTAAAATAAACTAAATGCTCTTTTCTCTTCATGTTGCAAAACATTAAAATGTCATATTCTGTAACTTAAGAATGACTGTTCTCATTTGATTCAGGAGATGGTGTGGCATCTTTAATTCCTTTATCAATATCATCTCAGACCAACAGATGGAAGATCAGGCAATTAAGAAGAATGAGCATGCAGTGTACTTATCATGCCTCTCCCACTCCCCTGTGAAGTTTGCTTACTGAACTTTGTTTTACCTTAGCCACCAAATAGGGATTTTGGAGCCAAAAATTATTAAGAAAACATTAAAGAGTTTAGGGAAATTAATGATATATTATAGAGGCAGAGACAGAGAATAAATTCACCACTCTTTTCTCAGCCTATTTCTCTGTTGCAAGATTTTATTCTAACAGACAAGTATACAATATTCCTTGTTCTTTGTTCTTATATAGGGAAATTGTGACATAGATTTTTGTCAATAGTAAGTTAGTCAATAAGCATGTATTAAGCACCTATAATATACTAAGCTTGTAGGCCCTACAGACACATTGGTGACAACAGATACTGGCCCTGTCCACTCCAGAACCAGTAAACTCACAGGAAAACAGGCAATAAGAAAATTACTTCATTTATTAAATGTAAAAGAGTTGAATTTTAGATCATAGCTCTAGGGATCAAGACATGTTATGTGCTGTATCACTTTTGGTTCCAGCAAGAAACAGATGGTAAAGTCAAGCAAGTAAATGGGAGGTTTTAATAAAGGGAATATTTATAGAGTTGTGGGCAGGATTTAGTCTCCTAAAAGTAATAGTGTTGTACTCCAGTGTGGTAACAAGGAATGGTGGAGTCCCCCAGGGCAATAACAAGGAATGGTATGGTACCCTAGGTCTAGTAACAGCAGGGAGCCAGCTGTAACAACCAGGTTCCTCCCTTGCCTTCACTGGCCATCCCTTTACCCCCACCACACACACGCACTGGGAGAAATAATAAGGACAAGGTTGAGGGACCTGGAAGAAGAACTGTATGGAGAAATGTGCTGATAGAAACCATTGCCTCAGTGGAAGAAAGCAACAAACCCTTATAAATCCAGCAGAGAGGAAGCTGGGGAATTAATACCGCATCATCATTCTCTTCTATCCTGTCTCCTATTGGTGAATACAGGACCAGAACTAGACATACAATTTAAAGAGGCCCTCACAGTACCCTGGGGTCCTCATTCCTTTTACCCTAATCCCAACCCTGAGCAAAACCAATTAAAGCTGGAGGACAAAGCAGCCTGTTGAAATTTTGCAGGGCACACAGAAAGTCTGAGAGAGTAGAGAGCAAATTGATAGGAGAGCAAGTAGACTACTTAGCACACCTCCCTTTATTTTTCTAAATCAAATTATACCTAGTCTAAGTTTCCATTCTTCTGGTTGCAGAGAAAATCAATTTCAGTAAATGTCTGGCTCCATTCACTTCCTTCATGGGATTATAATAATAGAAACATCCTGAAAATTTGTGACAGAAATACTGGAAGAGGTGCCAGGTCTTGATGGTTGTAGCCTCCTCTAACTTTTTCCATTACAATACTTGATATTTCTCTACTTTAGGAATTTATGCATCTAGGTACTATCTACACAATGTTATTTTCTTGACATGTTCTTCAAATTCATTTAGTTAGTAGAAAAAAAGGAATAGCCATTCAACCACAGTTTTAACATGTGAAGAGTATATATATTCCCTATGCACATTAAAATAAGTAAGTAAATGGCTGCTTAAAATTAGTCCACATTGTTTGAAGTTGGGCAATATGATGCCCCAGATATATTCTTTTTGCTTAGTCTTGCTTTGGCTATGTGGGCTCTTTTTTTGGTTACATATAAGTTTTAGGATTGTTTTTTCTAGTTCTGTGAAGAATGATGATGGCATTTTGATGGAAATTGCATTGAATCTGTAGATTTCTTTTGGCAGTATGGTCATTTTCACAATATTGATTCTACCTATCCATGAGCTAAAGTTATCAAAACAGCGTGGTACTGGTATAAAAATAGGCACGTAGACCAATGGAACAGAATAGATAACCCAGAGATAAAGCCAAATACTTACAGCCAACTGATCTTCAACAAAACAAAAACATAAAGCAGGAAAAGGACACCCTATTCAACAAACGATGCTGGGATAATTGGCTAACCATATGTAGGAGAATGAAACTAGATCCACATCTCTCACCTTACACAAAAATCAACTCAAGATGGATCAAAGACTTAAATCTAAGACCTGAAACTATAGAAACTCTAGAAGATAACATCAGAAAAACTCTTCTAGACATTGACTTAGGCAGAGAGTTCAGGACCAAAAACCCAAAAGTAAATGCAATAAAAACAAAAATAAATAGATGGGACCTGATTAAATTAAAAAGCTCTGCACAGCAAAAGAAATAATCAGCTGAGTAAACAGATAACCCACAGAGTGGGAGGAAATCTTCACAAACTGTGCATCCAACAAAGGACTAAAATCCAGAATCTACAAGGAACTCCAACAAATCAGCGAAAACAAAGCAAAACAACTCAAACAACAAACAAACAAAAAAACAAAAAAACCCCACAAATAATCTCATTTAAAAGTGGGGAAAGAACATGAATAGACAATTATCAAAAGAAGATATACAAATGACCAACAAATACATGGAAAAATGCTCATCACTAATTATCAGGGAAATGCAAATTTAAAAATACCACCTTACTCCTACAAGAATGGACATAATTAAAAAAACAAAAAATACTAGATGTTGAAGTGGATGTAGAGAAAAGGGAACACTTTTACACTGCTGACGGAAATGTAAACTAGTATGACTACTATCAAAAACAGTGTGGCGATGCCTTAAAAAACTGAAAGTAGAACTACCATTCAATCCAGCAATTCCACTACTGCATATCTACCCAAAGGAAAAGAAGTCATTATATTCAAAAGACACTTGCACACACATGCTTATAGCAGCACAATTCATAATTTCAAAAATATGGAATCAGCCTAAATGCCCATCAACCAACGAGTGGATAAAGAAAATACCACTCAGCCTTAAAAAGGAGCAAAATGTCATTCACAGCAACCGGGATGGAGTTGGAGACCATTATTCTAACTGAAATAACTCAGGATGGAAAACCAAATATCATATGTTTCACTTATAAGTGGGAGCTAAGCTATGAAGATGCAGAGGCATAAGAATGACATAAAGGACTTTAGCGACTCCAGGGGAAGGTGGAAGAGGGGTGAGGGGAGTGAGGGATAAAAGATTACACATTGGGTACAGTGTACACTGCTCAGGTGACAGGTGCACCGAAATCTCAGACATCACCACTAAAGAACTCATCCATGTAACCCAAAACCACCTGTTCCCCCAAAACTATTGAAATAAAATAAACTATAAAAGAAAATTTAAAATATTAGCACACATTGTGATCCTTGTTTGAATATTTTTGGCTTGCTCAATATTAAAGTCCACCTTCCCAACCACAGCTGCCCTGGACAAGCCCAGGGATGCATCTCATGGGAGTTATTTCCAGATACCACTTTTACAGCTTCCTTCTCCCCACTGGGGCAGAGTAGGGCCTGGTCTCTGCCACCTTGACCTTGTTCTCAGTCTCAGCAGTCATTCTGACACTGCCTCTAACTCTGCCTATCCAAGCACTCTGCCCATCCTTTCCCTTCTCCACTGAGGAATCCACAATTAATCCTCCTGGATGGACCCAACCCTTAAGAGCTCCTGGCTCTACCAGTTCAAGAGGACTCAGAAATTTAGAAACACAGTACTGGCTTCTCTGTTACAGAAAGAGAGAAGGGAATCACATCAGTTATAAAATATGTTCTTCCTAATAATTCGCACTGTCACTAAATAATAACAGCTGTTACAACGAAACAAACAGTGGTAAAGAAAAGTGTCTGCAGAGAGGGAGGATATGACCTGCAAAAACTTGGAGAAAATTGGCCACAGGCAGCCTAGAGCAAGGTGTGCAGAAGTCAGAGTGCCTGAGCTTGGCAGGCATTCTTGCTAATTTTGCAGGAGACCTTCCAAGCTTTCTAGGTACCTGCCTTATCACCTCTGCTAATGATGATAAACTGTTGCCTCAGGATTCACAGCCACACTTTTACACTGCATATGGATTTATTGCTATCAGCCTTAAATGGTAGATAGCAATTAAGGGAAGATGAGTATGTGGTATAACATAAAAACTCACAGGTGTTGCTTTGATCCTGAGTGACATCCAAATCTAATGGAATTTCTAAGGGCAGATCTCCTGGAAACTATGTATAGTAACAACGCTATTGATCATTGTCTTTTTTAAATGGAAGAATAAAATTGCCCATGTTGGCATGCCCTGTAATGGCCCATGTGCTAATGCTTCCCACCTTAGTACAGCACCGAAAGAGATGAACTAGTGTAACTGGAGCCCAGTGAGAGCTGGGAACCTGGAAAAGGGACTATCTGGCTGAGGTTGTTACCACAGGACACTGCTACTGTCAAAGAAGTATCACTGACACATGGAGACAGCAGGGAAGAAATTCTCCAACCTTTTTCTCCTTCAACAAGCGCATTTCTTTCTTCTTGCCTCCCATCAGCTTAACCCAATGAGAAGCTAGCCAGAAAGGGAGGAGAAAAAATGTCAACCCCAAGGATCAGCTTTGCAGGGCACAGAGCAGAGCAGAGAAGAACAGGTTCAAGGTGGATGGGCAGAGGGAAGGTGATTTCAGTTATTTTTATCTTCTCTATTTTAGAGTCCGGAGATCCACTTAGCTCATGTGAACCTGACAGAATCAGAAGGAGGGCTAGGAGAGGGCAGAAAATGGTCATTCCCCCTGAGCAAACTCTACAAAAGTCATCGTTTTTTTCCAACAGTTTTGAGGTAACGTACTGACATGGCTGCAAGACGCTGATATAAAGACATAGGAAAAGTGTGTAATTGACCATGAGAGTCATAAAAAAAGTATTAAGGACACATTTTATTATGATTTTATCCCCTTAACCACTAATAGTATAGGTATTGAATACTGAGTTAATAGAGAATATTCCATAATAGGATAGCAAAACAGCATTCCTAGAAAATTACCCTTCTATAAGCACCTTTTTTCAGAATATGTGGGGCACAGTGACACACCATCAAGATTTCTCATCAGAAATGAAGATATTAGTTCTCAGCTGTCAGCACCAGCCAGAGATTGCCTTACCTTGACGAGAGCCACTCATCCAAGGTCACACACCATGTCCCAGTCCCAGAACAGCCCACATCCAGTGACTGATTAACACAGGCCTGTAAAGGACCAGCCCTTTCATTCTAACTAGGGACCCAGGGGTCATGCCATCTTCAGAACTCCCCATAGGAATGACTGAGGTTTCCACTGGACTGCATCTCAGTCTAGCCCCTTTCTCTGCACAATCCTACTTATCTTCCTCCCTTTCACAAGTTGATCCCAAGAGCACTCCCTAACAAAAGCCCTTTATGTGGATCTCAGCGTGTGTTTTCCTGGGACTCAGCTGGCATCACAGAGAGATCCTAACAAATAAACATTTGTATTTCCCTATATTGTTCAACATGCCTCCTGTTGTAAAACTGCAAAACAAAGAGATTATCTTCCTGCCAATATTTCACTAACCCTCTACACATTAGTTTCCCTTTTCCTTTTTTTTTTTTTTTAGATGGAGTCTCACCCTGTCAACCAGGCTGGAGTGCAGTGGTGTGATCTCGGCTCACTGCAACCCCTGCCTACGGGGTTCAAGTGATTCTCCTGCCTCAGCCTCCTGAGCAGCTGGGATTACAGGTGTGTGCCACCATGCCTGGCTAATGTTTTGTATTGTTAGTAGATACGGGGTTTCACTGTGTTAGCCAGGCTGGTCTCAAACTCCTGACCTCATGATCTGCCCATCTCAGCCTCCCAAAGTGCTGGGATTACAGGTGTGAGCCACCATACCCAGCCATTAGTTTCCCTTTTCTAAGATTTTAGTTTTCCTCTTGAAAAGCACTTGAGAAAATGAATGGACCTGGATTCTTTAAAATAAAACCCCAAATACACCAAGTCTTATACCAGAAAACCAGAGAAGAAGGCAAAAGGAGAACCAAAGATCAAGTTAAAAAGGGATGGGCTGGGTGTGGTGGCTCATGCCTGTAATCCCAGAACTTGGGGAGGCCCAGGCAGGCAGACGACTTGAGGTCAGGCGTTCGAGACCAGGCTGGTCAACATGGTAAAAGCCTGTCTCTACTAAAAGTACAAAAATTAGCTGGGCATAATGGTGTATGCTTGTAATCCCAGCTACTTGGGAGGCTGGGGATTAGTTTGAACCGTGAAGGAGAGGGTTGCAGTGAGCTGAGATTTTTGCCACTGTACTCCAGCCTGGGTGACAGAGTGAGACTCCATCTCAAAAAAAAAGGGCGGGGGGGAGATGAATGAGAATGTAAGAAATCTATTTACACATCCAATGAAAAAAATGCATTGAAAATGGCAGGCGGATGCCTGGTCTCACAGACTTTTTGCATTGGAAATCTACTAAGTGCTTTAATAATATCTTATTTAATGGAAAAAGAGGAGATGCTGATGACTATATGTGTTGTGTTATGGCAGTTATTAAATGATCATATATGTCAAGAAAAATGATGAAATCAAAGAGGAACTATAATGGCTTCATAATGTGTTAACTTACTTGTTCTGGCTGATCTACATTTCTCCAAATTCCTTTCTTGTATGTTTCAAGTTAGAGTAGGCTGCACAGGAGATTCTTAGGAGAGACTTGGAGGGCAGCAGTGAAGCATCAGTCCTTCCATAGCTCACATACATCATTGCCAATCTGTGGCTCATCTTGTCGGCATGAGATAGTGACTGGGGTGACAATTGCTCCACTTTCTTTGGCTCTACCAGCTCTATAATGGCCACACACAGAGGTAGGATGGGCCCACATGAACCTAAGTTTTGATTCAAATGTTAAGACCAATGACACTACACATGCATCAAGAAGTTATGAGAAGGTCTTACCCACATAATAAGGTTTTCTGGGGAGAACAAGAGAGGTTCTCAAGCAGAATCTGTAAAAATGACATGCGAGAAAGCAAGAAAAAGAGACTGGCTTGGGTGCTGAGGATAAGGCTAGGGCTGATGTAGCTTGGACTTCCTGCCAGTGCCACAGGAGGGAACATTCAGGTTTTCTTATCAGCCTGCCCAGATGTGGAGCAGAAGAGGAAGGAGGAGTGGTGGGACTTGAATGCTTTCAGCAATGAAACAACGTGAAATTGGATTCAGCAATGAAACAACAAAAATGGATTCAATGTTTAATACAAGCTTTTTTGATTCATGCACCAGAATAATTTTGTCTGGGTTTAACTTCAGGATGAAGGGCCTTGGCTTCTGAAGCATACCTCCACCACCCAGATCAGAAGCAATAAAAGCACACATGGGTTTCAGTTTATCCTCATGGGCTCCAGCTCATGCCTGTATGTTATAGCTTGATCCTGCTCTCCCCTGCTTTACTTACATATTTTCTTCAGGACTGCCTGTGCTGTGGACTTTAAGCTTCAGTAACAGGTACAAAGACAGCAACTTCACACTAACTACTTAACCAGCTCCCATCATTGCATATAGCCAAATCCCTGCAACAAGTATATATGAGTGTGTGTCTGTGGGTCTCCATGTGTGTATGTGTGGGTACACTTATCAGTGGCTTTTCAGATTAAACTCTGACACAGGAACGCCAAACCCTACTTGTCTGGAAGATGGGAATATGGATTAAGAAAGGTTTAGAAATCCATCTCGGACCAGACGATATTCCCATTCAATAGGTTGAATGGTTCCCAATGGACTCCCAATTAAGTATTTAATTCATCCAGGTGTTTAAGATCCTTGAGCCTACATCTGTACCCTGAACTGCAGCCAAACTGAACTGCTGGAATCTCCCTAACCAGACAGCCATATTCACATACACAAAATGCAATAGTGTGGGAAGAAGGCCCAGGAAGCTCAGTTTTGCCTCCACCTAGATGAAAGATCTTGGTCAATCTTACCCTGCTAGCCTAGATTTCCTTATACGTACAGTGGTATGTGTGGTCATCTTGGATAATTAATCACCTCTATCAATTCCATTTTGAAAAGCATGAGATCACATGTGCAAATGGTGAGGTTTGTTTTTTCAAAGAAAGAGTCTATACACTGAGACTGTCTTAAATACTATTTTTGTTATAAACAAGTTCTCAAGGCCCTCATCATATAGTGTACTTTCTAAATTTTAGATCACAGGATCTAACTGTGTCAGTCATGATAGCTACACATGCATTAGTTTCCTTCCTTTCACTCTCTCTCACTTCCCTTACTTAATATATTAAATGTCATCACAATTTTCCATCATGCCCAATTTGTGCCAAAGTGCAGATTTTCATACCTGCAGATAGGATTTAAAAGTGCCAGCATTTTAAAGCTTAAGTTCTTATTAAGGCAAATGATGGTAGTCATTTGTGTAAATCTTGTTGAGAGTTTTCTTTAACTTTGGTCTCTAAGTCATAAAAATTAATGTCTATAATTTGCTTTATAGTCCCACAGAGAGGGACAGTGAAGGAAAGGGGAAAAATACCTGCTCTATTAGAGAGTATGAACAGAATTGATCATGTGAATAAAAATCCAGAATTATAAAATTATTGCTACTCTTACGCAAAGAAAGGAAGTGGAAAGAAAAAAAGGATTAAACAAATATACCAAGAGAAATATAAACACTACAGAAGACAAGTCTGCTAATAAAAAGACAGAGTACTAAATTATTATGGCTCTAAACTTAACTAAATGATTGTAGTCATCTTTCAACTCCTGTTTACCAAGTCAAATTAGAAAAATAAACTTGCACAATAAGAATAATGGAGACAATGCAAAATAAGTATTGGCAAAGTGCAGGTGGGGAGCGCTTTGAGTCAGCATGAACATAAACATTTGGTCTGAATGATATGTATTGTGACATAATAAGAAAATTAGCAAACATCTATTGAATTGCTTATAATTGTCTTTAAACAAAGCACTCAAGACACGCCATATGATTAGAGGAAAACAGATGGGGTATCATTCCACAGAGCAGGTAGGAATGGCTGAGCCAGTTATTATAATTCAGAAATCGTACCTTAGCAATATAATGAAACAAATATAATAAGATGAAAAATCTTTAAACAGTTAGAACACAATGGGATCGTAAGCAAAAGATAAGACAGCCTTATGAAGAAAATATCACTTTAGACTGAAGTCATAGATTTCTGCCAACAAATTAGAAAATCAATGGCTGAAGGAAATGAAGTAGATGTTTCATAATTGCAATGCCTTTGGTGAAGCTTGTAACAAAAATCACATAAAATGTTATTTCTTAAATTGGTTTGAATTAGCTTAAAGATGAATATAGTCACCTGAATGGAAAATTGTTTGCCCTATTGTTTGCCCTATCTAGAAATATGCCTAGAAGATGCTGACAAGGATGAGTATTTACTTATTTCAATGCACCCAAATTTTCCTTCTTCTTTTCAAGGTCTTGATGAAAATGAGGATAGATGTACAAATGCAGGCACTACTCATATGCAAATAGTAAATTCTGTATTTATTTTTAGCCAACTAAGTGATACAGCATCCATTTAAAGAATAAAAAATGTAGAAGAAAATGAAAGAATAAGGTAAAATGAAATATATCTAATACAGGCATAGAGTACAAAATATTGGCTATTTCTGATAATATCTATGTAAATAAATGGAAGTGCGGTTTTTTGGGGTTTTGTTTAACTTTGGTTGAGTTATCATCTCTACACATTTTGAGGTGACTGCATCTCCATGGGAGGTATGCCCTGTGGGCTCAGGTTTGCATGAGAGTTAGAGCCTGTTCCTTCTCTAGATGGAATGACAGCATTCCTACAGATGAACAGAAATGGCTGTCTGCCGAGTGTGGTGGCACATGTTTGTAATCCCAGCTACTTGGGAGGCTGAGGCAGAAGAATCGCTTGAACCTGGGAGGCAGAGGTTGCAGTGAGCCGACATTAGGCCACTGTACTATTCCAGCCTGGGCAACAGAATGATACTCTGTCTCAAAAAAAAAAAAAAAAAAAAGGCTCTCTAATTAATCTGAATACCCAGAACACTGCAACAAGGGTGTGATAAGGCGTTGGATCACTTTCCTGCCAGCCTGGTAGTAAAGCTGAGGCATCTCCCTCCCATTCCTCTGCAAAGATGTCAGTACATTTCACCAGGAGCTCCCTCAGCCAATTCCATCAGGGCTAGGACATTTCCCCACCATTGCAGTATTGCATACTCCCACCTGCTATAACTGTAGCCAGCTCTTACCCACGGTCACTGTCCACTAGCATGAGAGCTGAATTGTTCAACCTAGTAGAGAAAAAAGACACCTGAGGGAAAAAAAGTGGAAACCACTGGGGAACAAGAAAAGCTTCATGAGATCTCTGCCATCCTAGCCTGACATGGTTTGGATTTGTGTTCTCACCCAAATCTCATGTCATATTGTAATCTCCAACGTTGGAGGAGTGGCCTGGGGTAGGCAATTGGATCATGGGGGTGGATTTCCCACTTGCTGTTCTTGTGATAGTGAGTTTTCATTAGATCTCATTGTTTAAAAGTGTATAGCACCTCCCTTTTCTTTCTCTTCCTGTTGATCCAGCCATGTAAAGTGTACCTGCTTCCCCTCTGCCTTCCACTATGATTGTAAGTTTCCTGAGGCTTCCCCAGTAATGCTTCCTGTACAGCCTGTGGAACTGTGAGCCAATTAAAATTCTTTTTTTATATAAATTACCCAGTCTTAGGTATTTCTTTACAGCAGTATAAGAACAGGCTAATACAGAAAATTGGTATCTAGCAGTGGGGCATTGCTATAAAGATACTCAAAAATGTGAAAGCAGATTTGAAACTGGGTAAGAGGCAGTGGTTGGAACAGCTTGGAGGGCTCAGAAGAAGACAAGAAGATGAAGGAAAGCTTGGAACTTCCCAGAGACTTGTTGAATAGTTTTGACCAACATGCTAATAGCGTTATGGACAGAGAAGACCAGGCTGCTGAGGTCTCAGATGGAGATAAGAAACTTATTGTGAACTGGAGCAAAGGTCACTTTTGTTATGCATTCACAAAGAACCTGGTGGTATTGTGCCCCTACTCTAGGGATCTGTGAAACTTTGAACTTGAGAAAGATAATGTAAGGTATCTGGTAGGAGAAATTTCTAAGCAGTAAAGTGTTCAAGACATAGCCTAGTTGCATTTAAAATCCTATGCTCATATGCGTGAAGAAAGAAATGACCTGAACTTGGAACTTCTATTTAAAAGGGAAGCAGAGCATAAAAGTTTGGAAAGTTTGCAGCCTGGCCATATGGTAGAAAAGAAAAATTCATTTTCAGGAGAAGGAATTGAAGCAGTCTGTAAAAATGTGCTTACCTAAAAGAAGGAGAAGTACGAATAGCCAAGACAATTGGATAAAGACCCTGAAGACATTTCAGAGACCTTTGTGGCAGACCCTCCCATCAAAAGCCCACAGGCCTAAGCAGGGAAGAATAGTTTTATGGGCCAGGCCCAGGGCCCTGCTACCCTGTGCAGCCTTGGGACACTGCTTCCTGCATCCCAGATGCTCCAGCACCATCCATGGCTCGAAGGCGCTCAGGGGCTCAAGCTGCTGCTTTAGAGGGTGCAAGCATCAAGCCTTGTGGGCTTCCACATAGTGTTAAGCTTGTGGGTATGCACAGTGCAAGGGTTGAGGCTTGGGAGCCTCTGCCTAGATTTTAAAGTTATATGGAAAAGCCTGGATGTCCAGGCAAAAGTCTGCTGCAGGGATAGAGTTCTCATGGACAACCTCTACCTGGGCAGTGCAGAGGGGAAATGTGGGGTTGGGGCTGCCACGTAGAGTCCCGACTAGGGCACTGCCTAGTGGAGCTGTGAGAAGAGGGCCACCATCCTCCAGACCCCAGAATGGTAGGTACACTGACAGCTTTCATTGTGCACCTGGAAAAGCTGCAGGCACTCAACACCAGCCCTTGGGAACAGCTATGGGGGCTGAGTTCTGCAAGGCCATGAGGGCAGAGCTGCCTAAAGCCTTGGGAGCCCATCCCTTGCATCATTGTGACCTGGATGTGAGACATGGAGTCAAATGAGATTATTTTGGAGCTCTAAAATTTAGTAACTGCCCTGCTGCATTTTGGACTTGCACAGGGCCTGTAGTCTCTTTATTTTGGCTAATTTCTCCCTTTTGGAACAGAAGTATTTACCCAATGCCTGTACTCCAATTGTAACTTGGAAGTAACTACCTTGTATTTATTTTATTTTATTTTATTTTAATTAATTAATTTATTTATTTATTTTATTTTATTTTATTTTACAGGCTCATAGGTGGAAGGGACTTGCCTTGTCTCACATGAGACTTTGAACTAAGGACTTTTGAGTTAATGCTGAAATGAGTTAAGATTTGCGGTACTGTTGAGAATGAATGACTGTATTTTGCAATGTGAGAAGAATATGAGGTTTGGGAGGTGGCAGGGGTGGAATGATATGCTTTGAATTTGTCCAAGCATCCAGGGCCGAAGTTAAGCAATCACATCTCAAAAGGGGGGAAAAAGCCACTCCAATCAAAAATAAATTTAAAAATATTAAGAAATAGTCTATCGGGATGAGATTCTGGCAATATGAAAAAATAGAGCTTTACAACACTCCTAGTGGATCACATTAACTCTCCAGCAGTGGATCCAAACCAAAATGAAATCCTTAAAATAACAGGTAAAGAAATCAAAATATTGATTACAAAGTTGCTCAATGAGATCCAAGAGAAAATTGAAAACGAACATAAATAAATTTAAAAAAAATTAAGATATAAATGAAAAAATTTCTAGAGATAGTAAGAAAAAAAACTTCTGGAAATTAATATATTTAAGAGACTGAAGACAAAGTTTTCAAAATAATCAGACAAAAATAAAGAAAAAAGAGTTTAAAAAAATGAACAAAGTATCCAAGAAATAAGAGCTTATACAACATAACCAAACCTAATAATGTAATCATAGGCATTCCTGAGGCAAAAGAAGAAAAAGCAAAAAAAATTGGAAAACATATTTGAGGGAATAATTGAGGTTTTACTAGAGATTCAGACATCCAGATACCAGAAGTTCAAAGGACTACTGGAAGGTTCATTGCAAAAAGAATATTACCAAGGCATATAGTAATTAGGCTATACAGTCAATGTGAAGGAAAGAATTCTAAGAGCAGTGAGACAAAAACATAAAATAACTTATAAAACATAAAATAACTTAAAAAACATAAAATAACTAACAGCAGACTTCTCAGCAGAAACCTTATAAGCCAGAAGGAATTGGGATCCTATCTTTAGTTTCCTTAAACAGAATAACTGTCAGCCAAGAATTCTGTATTCTGAAATCTAAGTTTCATAAATGAAGGAGAAATAACATTTTTCCAAAACAAGCAAAAACTGAGGGTACTTGTCACTACTAGACTGATAGATCCAAAAAGAAATGCTCAAAGGAATTTTAAACATTAAAATATAAGGTCAATATGCACCAGTATAAAAACACTCAAAAGAGGAAAACTCCCAGGGCTTAAAAAACAATGCAATGGAGAATACAAAGCAACCAGGTAACAATTAACATGATGACTGGAACAGTATCACACATATCATTACTAACTTTGAATGTAAACCCACAGTCAACATCACACTGATTGTGGAAAAGTTGAAAGCATTTCCTCTCAGAACCAGAACAAGACAAGGTTGCCTATTTTCACCACTTCTATTCAACGTAGTACTGAAATTCCTAGCCAGAGCAATCAGGCAAGAGAAAGAAATTAAGGACATCCAAATTAGAAAAGAGGAAGCCAAGCTCTCTCTGCTGACAATATGATCTTCTACCCCTTTTAAAAGATTCAGGTTCACAAAGCTCAGGACTCCTCAGTGGTGACACAAACTCACTGCATGTACAGCTGCACTGGCACCCCTTCATGTTACCTCTGTGGGACTTTGGATGGGAGTGGAGGGGTGGCTGATGCAAACATGCAGCTCCTGCTACTTGCTGTGCCATGAGTAATAGAGTCTTTTTCTCTGACCCTGCAGTCTCATATTGTCTGCCAGCCTCTCTAAAAAGGTAACAGGCTAGCCTGTTTGTGTGAAAATAGGATAAAATCTCACACCCTTCACAATTCTTGATACACTCACACTTTCTGAATTCTGGTTATTCTAGCTTTGTTTCCATTTTTTGAAAGTGTCATGTTCCTGGCCATATGTCCCTTCTTTATAGAGTGCTCCTTTGCCCTCCTTGCCAAGTTAATACTTATCCATCCTAAAGATCTCAACTCAAGTATCACTTCCTCCGAAAGCCTTCCAGAGCCTTTTCCCCATAAGCATAAGGCACCTACCTAACCCCTACAGTGTACCTTTAACTTATAACATCAATCACAGTGCAATAGGATGATAAATAGAAATTTCCTCATGTTTTCAATTTTCATATGAGGCGCTGAAGTTTAACACAATACATGATGAATGTCCTATATATTGTAAAGCAAAGTGCTAGGCATATAACCTAAGGACTTGCTTAGAATAACCAAAATTGGCTCATCCAACTCCTGCCTGTATAAATAAAGCCACAGACTTCATCTAGAAGAAGACAAATATTTATTTGACAGGAATTTGCAGATGAGCTGTAGAGAATGTGGGCTGTTTTCCCTGTTCCGTCCTTTTCTTTGCTCTCTGTCTCCAGCCAGGTGAAAGGTCCCCAAGAGAAACTTTCACAGAAATTAGGATTGTTTAAATAGAGGAAATTACCAGCCAGCTCCCTCGTTAGTTGCTTACTTGGCAGTAGAAAGTAGAACTTGCCCCATGCTGCTGCTTAATGGAGCCCATGTGTTCTTGCATAAGCCTTACATGTGTTTTCTGAAGTCAAAGAAAGAAAGTCAAAGATCTGAGCCTGATTCTTCTGGAAAAGCCTGGATGAGAAGTTAGTTGGAGCTGTCCCTGGACCAAAATGGTAAGAGAAGATAGCAAGAGAAGAGTCTTGAATGCCTAACATTTGGAAGGGCAAGGATGCATAGTATCTTTCCAAGGGTCAAATGGATGTGGTTGAAGTTAGGTAGGCAAGAATATTGCTAAAAGAACTTGCTCCACAGGGCTACCTACTGAACCATGGGGATACAAGAGGAAGTTTACTAGGGAGCAGATGTTATAGATCAGTCTACCGAGAGGGAAGGAATTAAAAGAAGCATGCTACCAAGGACAAGCTAGAGAGGAGAGAGGGGAGCAAGGAGAATGAAAGAGCACATCCCTTCCCCACTGCTGGTCTGGGGAGTCACAGGTCTGGTCCAAGCTGGATAAAGAGAAAAAATATATCTTTTAACTGATTAAGAGGGTAAAGTTTTCATTGAGATTAGTACAGACTTCTTAATACCTGAAAACAGACTTTTAAACATGCCTAAATGTTTTAAAAAAAAAGTTTTGAGCAATATAAGGTAAGGTCAAATAGATAAGAAAGGAAGAAACAAAGCATCCCTATTTGCCTATGACATGATTGCGCAGAAAATTTCGAGAAATCTACAAAAAAATCTCTTAGAACGAGGTGAGTTTCGCAAAGTTGCAAGAGACAAAATTATACAGATATCATTTGTATTTCAATATACTAACAATGAAAATGTGGAAAAACTTAAAAACAGTGAGATTTACAAATGCTCTAATGAAAATTAAATTCTTAGGTATATACTTAACAAAAGATGTGCAGAATGTGAAAGCTAAATGTATTTAATACAAAATTCTGATTAAATAAATCAGTAATATAAATCAATGGAGTGACATATTGTGTTTATGGATTGGAAGACGTAACAAAGTAAGGATGTCACTTCTCCCCATATTGATCTATAAGTTTAGTATAATTCCTATGAAAATCTCGGCAGGGTTTTTGGACAATAGACAATGTTGTCTCTATCTATGTAGACATATACAATTTTATTCTAAACTTTATATGGCAAGGCACATGTCATAGGACAGCTAAAACAATCTTGTCAAAGAAGAATAACGTTGGAGGAATTGCTCTACCTGATATTAAGACTTATTATAAGCTACAGTAATCCAGACAGTGTGGCATCAGCAGACAGACAGACTCATTGATCAATGAAATAGAACAGAGATTTCAGAAATAGGCTACACAAATATGCTTAGCTGATTTTTGACAAAGATGCAAAAGAAATACAATAGAGGAAAGATAATCCTTTCTCAATAAATGGTGTTGGAGTAATTGGACGTTCATAAAAACAAACTTCAACCTAACCCTCACATCTTATACCAAAATAAGCTCAAAATGGATCACTGACTTAAAAACTTTTTAGGGGGATATAGGGGATACAAAACCTTCTAGGGCTAGGAAAGAATTCTTAGATTGGACAACAAAAGCACACACACACAAAAGAAAATGCTGGGTGCAGTGGCTCACCGGCTCACGCCTATAATCCCAGCACTTTGAGAGGTAGAAGGAGGAGAATTGCTTGAGGCCAGAAGTTCGAGATCAGCCTGGGAAACAGTGAGACTCTGTCTCTACAAAAATTTAAAATTTTTTTAAAAAATTAGCTGGTGGAATGCACCTGTAATCCATGCGCCTCAGTAGACTGAGGTGGAAGGATCACTTGAGCCCAGGAGTTTGAGGCTGCAGTGAGCTATGATCATGCCACTACACTACAGTGTGAGTAACAGGGTGATATTCTATCTCTAATGATAAAGAAGAAGAGGGAGGAGGAGGAGGGGGAGGACGAGGACGAGGAGGAGGAGGGGGAGGAGGGGGAGGAGGAGGAGGGAGGAGGAGGAGGAGAAGGAGATTATTTATGAATTGACCTCATCAAAATCAAAAAATATTGGAACTCACCAAAATTGAAAAAGTTTTCCTCTGAGAAAGCCCACATGAAGAGGCTGAAACGAAAAGCTACAGTCTGGGAGAAAATGTTTGCAAACCACACATCCAACAAAGGACTAGTACCTAGAGCATACAAACTCTCAAAACTTAACAGTAACAAACCAAATGATCTAATTAGAAAATCGGCAAAATACCTAAATAGATATATTCAGGAAGAAGACATAGATGGAAAATAAGCATATGAAAGACATACAACATTATTAGACACCAGAAAAAATGCAAATTAAGACCACAATGAGGTATCACCGCATACTTATCTGATAGCTAAAATTAAAAATAGTGACAGCACTAATTGCTAACAAGGATGAGAAGAAACAAAATTACTTATCCTTTGTTGTAGGAATGTGAAATGGTACAGCTACTCTAGAAACTATTGCAGTTTCTTAAAAAACTAAATATGCATTTACCGTACCACTCAGCAACTGCACTCTTAGATATTTATCCCAGATAAATAAAAATTGTGTTCACACAAAACTAGTACACAAATGTTTATTATACTTTAATTTGTAATGGAAAAAAACCTAGAAATGGTCTTGATGTCTTCCATAGGTGAACGGTGAAGCAATCTGTGGTATATCTGAACTGTGAATGGAACTCAGTGTAATGCCTACATGACATCACTGAATTTCTACCCTGCCCTAATTCTGCTTATCTTTAAGAAAAATTGGAAAAATGTTCCATTTGTAACCAGACCAGCTAAGACTGGTTAAAAATCAAGATACCCAGATAGCTGACCAACAACTTCAAAAAGACTCTAGCCTTCATTATTATCTCATTTCCATTCTAAATGACACTCCAGTCATGCCATAACAGTTGATAACTGCCATGACAACAAGCCTAAAAGAAGCGATAAAAGGGCAAAAAGGAAGGTGACACTCTGGTTCCAGAGAAGTTCACTGCTCATTTTCAGAAAATATATGAATATTCCTACCCCGACTTTTAATGTCCAAACCCTTCATTAGAGAAATCCTATATTTTAGCCCTGTCTCCCCTAACTAGTCCAGAAGTTGATTTGTGAGCCACACTCCTGTTTCTCCATTCCCTTGGCAATGGAATAAAGCTTGCTCTCTACATGATCCTCACTTTCAGTTTCATGTATTGGCTCTGGGACACTGAACAGGAAAGAGCCCATCTTCTGGGGCTACCGAATTTAGAGGTAACATGAATACTACTCAGCAATAAAAACGAATAAACTATTGAAAAGAATCAACTTGGATAAATTTCCATAGCATTATGCTGAGTGAAAAAAGCCAATCCCAAAAGATTACATATTGTACTATTCCATTTACATAATATTTTCAAAATGACAAAATTTCTAGAAATGAAGAACAGGTTAGTGGTTTCAAGGGGTTAGGGATGGAGGTGAGAAACAGGGAGGGAGGTATATATTGTTATAAATGAGTGACACACAAAAAAAATCCTTGTGGTGATTAAACTGTTCAGTATCTTGACTATGGTGGTATATATGTGAACCTATACATATGATAAAATCACATGGAACTAAATACACACACACATATGCACACATGGACACACAAATGAATGTAAGTAAAACTGGAGCAATATGAATAGAATTAGTGGATTTTATAGTGTCAATATCCCGGTTGGGATAGTGTTCTGTAGTTTTGTCAAATGTTCCCATTGGGGTAAAATGGGTAAGGAGTACATGGGCTCTCTCTGTATTTTTTCTTTAAACTATACATAATTCTAATATTATCTCAATAAAAATTTCAATTAAAGACACATGGGACATGCCAAAGATTCCTTATTTGGATAAGAAAGGTAATTTACTAAAGTGGATTTAAAGGCAAAAACAAAAAAGATTAATTACTTCCAGTTTATACCACCTCAAGTTTAACCAGTAGCACACACTCTTGCAACATTACATAATTTCACACTTAGTTTTATGTGTTTTGGTGGATGTTTGTTGCCTTATTGTACTGTAAGCCTCTTCATAGATGGATCATACCTTGATTGCACATTATTTTAGCTCTAAATCCTGACAGTTATTTATTAAGTAATCAAATAGTACTCAATAAATTAACAAAGGAAGTTTTAAACAATAATGTTAAAGAAACAGAATTTAACAATCATTAATACCATATATTAAGCAGCAATAATGCAAAAAAAAAGTGCCAGGACAACAGTGAAGTAAGTACTTCCAGGTGTCAGACTGGTCAGAGTTCATGTTCTTCCTCTGGCACGTGTCTCATAGATGAATAGGCAAGTTACGTGGTTTTCTATGCTTCAAATTCCTCAACTGCAACATGAAGGTATTAATAACATCCATCCTAGAGGGTTGCTATGAGAACTGAGATTTTATAGGTAAAGCATAATAGTTGGAACATAGTAGTTGCTCAATAAATGCTGTTTCCTCTACTAAAATTACTGTTACCACTGCCAAAACTCATGTCACAAAACCAATTGCACCAATTGAGGAACAACAATTGTTACAAAAAGACACTGGACAGAGGGCAATAGAGAAAATAGTGAAAGAGACGTTTTACATGTTTTTCAAAAGTAAAGGTGTTCTGTAAGTGCATTTTTCTAAAGAGAGATAAAAGTAATAAACATTAATAAAATGACTTTAAAAATCTCATATTTACAAGATACACTACATTCTAGGGCCTAAAATATACCCTAACAAATTTTAAAAAGTAAAAATTATACAAGATATGTAAGAACATACCCCAATAGAATTAAACTAGAAATCAATAATAGAAAGCTGAAAAATCGCCAGATATCTGGGCATTAAACAACACAATTCCAAATGACCCATGGGCTAAAGAATAAGTAAAAAGGGAAATATAAAAAAACTGGGAACTAAAAGAAAATGAAAATACAACTCATCAAAAACTGGGATGCAGTGAAAGCAGAGCCTAAAGCGAAATTTATAACATCCAATGCATATATTAGAATGAAAGAAAGACCTAAAATTAATCATCTAAGCTTCAAGCCTAGAAAACTAGAGAAGGAAGAATATAAGCCTAAAGCAAACAGAAAAAAAGAAATAATAAAAAGTAGGAGCAATAAAATTGAAAACAGGAAAACAGTAGAGAACATCAATAAAACCAAAAGGTGGTTCTGTGAGAGCAATATAATGAATAAGCCTCTAGTCTTAATCAGAAAAAAGGAGGAAAGATACAAATTTATCAATATCAGAGATAAAAGAAAGACATCACTACTGATACCACAGATATTAAAAGGAAAATAGAGAAATATTATGATCGACTTTACGTTCACTAACTTCATAACTTAGATGACATGTAACTATTCCTTGAAAAATACAAATTATTAAAACTCACACAGATTAAATAGACAATCTGAATAGGCCTCTATCTATTAAATAAATTGAATCAATAATCGATAACCTTCCAAAACAAAAAAAAAAAAAAAAGAGGAAAACAACAAGCCCAGATGGTTTCACTTGTGAATTCTATGAAACATTTAATCAATATATGATACCAGTTCTCCACAATATCTTTCAGAACATCAAAGTGGATAGAACACTTCCCAACTTATTCTATGAGACTAGCACCACTGCAGTACAAAACCAGCTAAAAGCATTACAAGAAAGGAAACCTAAAAACCAATCTCTTTCATGAATAGATACAAAAATCCTCAACAGAATATTAGCAAGTAAAATCTAATGATATATAAAAAGAATTACACCACGACCAAGTGTAAATATGCAAGGCTGGTTCAACATTCAAAAATCAATTGATGTAATCTGCCACAATGGACAAAAATGGAAAAATAATATGTCAATATAGAGACAAAGAATTTGGTGAAGTCCAACACCCATTCATGATAAGATCCCTCAGCAAACTAAGAATAAGAGAAGCTTTCTCATCCTGATTAAAAAAAATTTATTAAAAACCTATAGCTAATATCATACTTAATGGTGCATATTTTCCCCCTAAGAAGGGGAACAAAACAATGATATCCTCTCTTCCCTATCCTACTTTGTATAACACTGGAAGTCCTAGCTAGTGTAATAAGACAAGAAAAGAAGACAAATAGTATACCGATTTTAAAGGAGGAAATAAACCTGCCCTTATTCTCAGATGACATGATTGTCTATGTACAGAAACCCAAAGAATACACAAAAGGACTCCTCAGACTAATAAGCAAGTTTAGCAAGGTCACAAGAAACAGCATTAATACACAAAAGCTAATTGCTTCCGTATGTATCAGCAGTGACCAATTGGAATTGGAACTTTAAAAAAATATACATTATTTACAATGGCACCAAAAAAATGAAATACAGCTGTCCATTGGTGTATACAGGGGGATTGGTTCCAGGATCACCACGGATACCAAAATCCATGTATACTCAAGTCTTGCCATTTTCCCTGTGGAACCTGGTAATGCAAAAATTCAGCCCTTTATATATACAGACTTCATTCCTCGTGAATACTGATCTGTGTCTGGTTGGGAAAACTGAATATAAGTGGACCTGTGCAGTTCAAACTCGTGTTGTTCAAGGGTTAACTGTACTTAGGTTTACATTTAACACATATACAGGGTCTATATGTGGAAAATTATAAATTATAAATTTTTTGAGAGAATATAAATCTGCTATACTGTTTCACTCTTCTGTACTCACCAATTTAGTTTCTCTACTTCCTTTCTCTTTGTTCACACTTCCAAGTGTCAGCCCCTCTATGAAACACTTGATGAAATTTCAGGCCATTCTGTAGAATTGACCACTCCTGCTTTTGTGCCCCACTGAACCCAGTGTATGTTTCTATCATGGCATATACATTATTGAATGCATTTAGTTGTTTAAATATATTTATCATTTTACTAGTCGATAAATTATTTTTAAAACGTATTTTTTACTTAAGATAATCATTTTATTTTATTTTTAAATTGACAAATAAAAATTATGTATATTTTGGTGTACAACACAATGTTTTGAAACATGTATATATTGTGAAATGTCTTAATCAAGCTAATTAACATATTACCTCACATATTTATCATTTTTGTTGTGAGAACACTTAAAATCTACTCTCTTTGCAATTTTCAAGTATATAATACATTGTTAACCATAGTTACCATGTTGTACTATAGATCTCTTGAAGTTATTCCTCCTGTCTAATTGACATTTTGTACTCCTTGACCAACATGTTTGCAACTCCACTGGTTCCCCACACCAGCCCCAGATAACCACCGTTCTACTCTATGCTTCCATTAATTTGACTTTTTGGAATTCTACATATAAGTGAGATCGTGCAGTATTTGTCTTTCTGTGCCTGACTCATTTCACTTAATGTAATGTTCTCTAGGCGAATTCATGTTGTCACAAATGACAGGATTTTACTCTCTTCTAAGGTTGAATAGTATTCCATAGTGGATATGTGCCACATTTTCTTTATGTATCCTTTGGTGATGAACACCTAAGTTGATTCCATATCTCTGCTATTAGAAATAGTGCTGCAATTAATATAGGAGTGAAGGCATCTCTTTGATACACTGATTTCGTTTCCTTTGGCTATATATACTCAGTAGTGGGATTGATGGATTATGTAGTAGCACTATTTTTAACTTTGAGAAAATTCCGTACTATTTCCCATAATGGTTATACTAATTTACGTTTTCATTTTCACTAACAGTGCACAAGAGTTCTCTTTTCCACACATCCTCTCTTTTCTCCACAAGTGTTATAATTTTACTTGTAAACAGAAATATACAGAAATTTTAAATTCTGATGAAAGAAAATCTAAATACATATTTTCCATGTTCATAAAGTAGAAAATTTAATATTGTTTAGATGATAATACTGCATAAATCAATCTATAGATTTCATGAAAACCCTATTAAAATCCAAGCAACTTATTTTATAGGTGTTAACAAAATGATTTAAAGTTTATATGGAAATGTGAAAGACCTAGATATCCAACACAATATTGAAGAACAACAGTGAAGGACGCACCCTTGCTGATTTCAAGTCTTACCATAAAACTACAGTAATCAAGACAATGAGGTATTGACTAAACGATAGACATAAGCTACTAGAACAAAATAGCTCAGAAAGAGATTCACACAAAGATAGTCAACTGCTATTTGTAAAAGGAGCAAAGGCAATGCAGTGGAGAAAAGGATCATCTGTTCAACAAATGGTGCTGGAGAAATTGGACGTCCATACGCAAAAAAAAAAAAAAAAAAAAAAAAAAAAAAAAAAAAAAAAAAGGAGAGAAACATAAAATAAAACACCTAGACACCAATTCAAAATGAATTTACATGTTACATGTAAAATGCAAAACCATACAATTCCTAGAAAAGAGCAAAGCAGAAAATCTATATGAACTTGTGTTTGGTGATGAGTTTTTAGATGCAATACTAAAAGTATAATCCATTAAAAACTTGGTAAGTTGTACTTTATTAAAAATAAAAGCATGTGCTCTCTAGAAGACACAGTTAAGAGAATGAATAGGCAAGCTACAGACTGGAAGAAAATATTTGTAAAATACATATCTGACAAGGAACTTATATCCAAAATATACAAAGAAATCTTAAAACTCAACAATAAGGAAACTACCCAATTTTTAAAAATGGACAAGAGCAGATATCTCACCAATAAAGATATACAGAAGGCAGGTGACCCTATGAAAAGGTTCTCAACATCATTTTGTTAGTGAATTTCAAATTCAAACATTTGTAACTTTACAATGAAGAAACCTGACAAACACAACCTCAGCCACATAATCAAGGTCAACATCAATAATGTCAGACTGATAGCATGTATTCTGACCCAAGTCCAATCATAAGAAAACATCACATAAATCCCAAATGAACACACTCTACCAAATACCTGACTAGTACTTCTCAAACCTGTCAAGGCCATCAAAATCAAGGAGTCTAAACATTTGTCAGCCAAGAGGAACCTGAAGAGTCATGTCAAATAAATGTAATGTTGAACCCTGAACAGATCTTGGAATAGAAAAAGGAGCATTCGGTAAAAACTAAGGAAATCTAAATAACGTATGGACTTCAGTAAACAATAATATGTTGATATTATTAACTTCAGTAAATGTACCGTATTAATGTTAGATGCTAATAATGGAGGAACTGGGTGTGGGATACACGGGAATTCTCTGTACCATCTTCACAATTTTCCTGTAAATTTAAAACTGTTCTTTAAAAAGTTTTTCTCAAAGGCTTGTTGGATGGATATGGAGTTTTTATTTTATAAGATGAAGAGTTCTAGAATCCTGTTTTACAACAATGTAGATATGTTCAACCCTACTGATTTACACACTGAAAAATAGTTGAGATGGTAAATTTTCTGTTATTTTCCTCCATGATTAAAAATAAAATATTTTTTGAAGTATCATTTTTACTTTTAGTAAACACAAGTTTCTCAGTCTCTTCAATTAGCTTAACATTAAATACTAATTATTATTATGACATACTAATTATTGGTATATCTTATGGCATCAATAAAATGCTTTATGTATGTAGGCACTGTGCTAAGTGTTTCACAAAAACTTACTGGAAGCTTTACAACAACTCCATTAGGTGAGTACTATTATTATGTTTCCCATGTTACAAGAGGTAACCATGAAGCTCAAAGAATTGAAGTGAATTGCTGTGGTCACATTGCTAGTAAGTAGTTCTAATTCCCAGAGCAATCTGCCTCCAACACTCCATATTCAAAACTACTTTGTTATATTAGCAAATTTCCCTTGCAGCAGGAAGGTATCAGAACCCCAAGGTATTAAGACAAAAAAATCCAACAACAAATACATTCAAAAAAACACAGGAGCGAACAAACAAATAAATGCTAAGCTAGCAGAGCAGCCAGTCACTTAAGTCAAGTGGCTTTCCGTTTCTGTGCATTTCCCATGGCAGCTTTATACCATTTTATAGATGGCTAGTCTCCAATTGGAATCCCATTACCATCAATATTGGCTGTTGTGATGTAATCTATGCTCCCTATCACTCACTAATACTCATTTATGAAAACTGGGAGGAAAAAATATGCCATACCTTACAGACCCAAAAACTCCTAAAAGTTGCACATTTCTACAAAAGTTGTATTTGTAGAGAAATTAAACTCCAAAAATCCATCATAAATGTCAATTCTTTTAGAGGGAGGAAGAATCTTTGAATAAAGAAGGGAAGTAATGTTGCTAAGAAACAGGTTAATCTTTCATTTTGTTAAAAGAAAAGAAAAAAGACCTGCACGTTGCCCATCTGTTAAACTACGAAGCCCCTTGCACATGTCAGGCATGGGCCGTGACTGATGGAAAAGCAATCTCTCTGTTTGCGAAATCTCACATTTCTCTCCTGGAATTTAAAAAAGGCAGAAAGCTCATATGAGGCTAAACTGGATAGTTGCTTGGAAATTAAAGTTGGAAAACTTTGAGGAAAAATATTCCAAGCTCCATCTGATCTAAAAATCAGCACCAATGCTTACCTTTAATGTGGAAAATCATAAATAGCCAGAATAGATCCCTGTTCAGGATGGAGCAGGCCACGTGAACGGAATGTGGAAAATACATAAATAACTTTGAATTGAAAATGTGAATACATTTTCTAACTTTGAAAGTGCTATGAAATGTTAAACCAGGGTTCAAACTCTATGATTTTCCCCTCCATCAACTTTCACTAATTTCAGTTCCAAAGACTCTTACATAAAAGGAAGGGGTAATCTCTATTATTAGTGTTCAAGTTTTATAAATATTAGCTTTAACTTATTGGTTATGTTGAGTCTTCTCTATCCTTACTAGCGTTTTATCCTTTGACTTTCCTAGAACTGAGAGAAGTATGTTAAAATCTCCTACTATTAGTATGTCTCTGTCTATTTCTAGTCTCCAGCAGTTTCTGCTTTTTGAAAGTCATTTCTGTGTTACTGGAAGAAAAGATAATTTTTGAATCATCTTTGTGAATTTCTGACTGTAGTATTATAAAATATCCTTCTTTATCTATTTTAATATTTTTGGCCTTAATTTAAACTCCCCTATAAGAAGACCCCTGATTTTTTTTAAAATTTGCGATTGCCTATTCTTTTATTTTTAACCTTCAAAATCACTTAATTTTAGGTATGTCCCTTTTAAATATTATAGAGCAAGCATTTTCTTCTTTGGGTACTCTGAAAATATTTTCTTTTCTCTTTGTAATAAGTAAGGTAAGCCTATTTGCATTTGCTGATATGATCTATGTGTTTGGTCTCTGTTCTGTCATATGTTTTATGATATTTTTTATTGAATATAGACAGTTGTTCGCTATGTGGTCCTTGTTCTTGCCTCCTTCTTTTTTAAGAGGCATAATAAAGTATTTGATAGTCAAATGATATTTTACCATTTTACTATGAATTACTTTAAAATATTTCAGCCATAAAAAGTGGTGTTTGCTGAGGGACACATAAAATAAATACAGTAAAATATTGGTGGTTATTCAAGCCGGGTATTGGGGTTCATTGTAGTTCCTTCTTTTATGTATGTTTGGAAAATTTTGTTTTTAAAAGTGCCTTGCTTTTTAAACAGTTACAAAAAAGAATTTCATCTGTTTCGTCTATTATACAAAGTCTGAATTTTTAAAATTTGCTTCCACAATAAGCCAAGTTATATCTTCATGAACACAGACCTGAAATAATTAACACTTAAGAGCTTCATGAAAAGAAGTATTAGTCTCTAAATCACATAAAGACCCTCTCTATTGCCTCAAGCTCTGTACTAAATTATACATACTGTAAATGAGCACAGCTTCTTTTAAACTTATAAGAAACAATTTTGTCTTTGTGAGAGTTTTATAACTACATCCAACAGCCTATAAAAAGCCTGTCTTGATGTGGTTCCCATGGTGACAGGACATAATATATGTGTCCATTAAATTCAGAAATGTAATGAAGTGTAATAAAAATCTACTTCAGAAAAATACACTTCTCAGCATATTTTTATTAATTAAAATATTACATTGAGCATTTTTCATGTCTGCATGCCTTACAGCAAATAAAAGCTTTGCCACAGATTAACTGTGACTCTTGAGTTCCATCCAATATTAATTGGTACAAAATAGGAAAGGCATTTTTGCAGAGAAAATATTTTGACTGGTGGCCCAGAGTGATTAATGAGTAAACAGTAATGCTTCCTGAACTGTGCATATACCATTTCAAATGCCACCAGCAAGACCGATTTTGATATTTGTGTCCACAGGGACAGGAACAGACGAGAAACTGGATGTCTTCCATTCTTGTGGAAGAAGAGAAGTTCCTTATTGGTGATTCCCTACCCCAGCCCTGCTGAGAACATGAGACCATTTTGCCTGTTGGGGAGGCATAGTATTGTAAAAGCAGTTTAAGCAAACTTCATATAAGCTCAGCTATCAAGAAAAGCAAAAACCAGCTCAGTACATCATTGGAAACATACAGTTTCAAAAAACAAAAAAAGTGACGGATGGAGAGAAAACCAAGGAGTAATGGGCTAAATCACTCTCACATTCCACTTTGAATAGTTAAAATTCTAAGCAGAGTAAGAGGAGAGGAGACCATCTTATTTTCAGAATGGTTATCTTCAAGTGAAGAATAGAAAATTCTCAAGTATATTCAAATATATTATCTGTGCCTGTCCTCCCAAATTAAGAATATCTGAATGAGTTTGATATATTTGAAATCACATGAAAAATGTAACTGGGGAAAGAATGCATAGTTTCTTACCCACTCCAAAAATCAAGATGAGCATGAATTTCCTCTCATATATTAAATTAATCTGAGAGATACTTATATTTTGAATGATTGTGCCATACTGCAAAGCAATAACTGTAAGAGTCTTCACTGTCGTGTTTGTTGTTCCATGAAGAACCTGACCAATTAAACCACACTGAGCAACTACTCAACTGAACAACAATGTGCTAGACTTACAGGATTATAAACCCTCCCAAAGATACTTTTTAATACTCTTACAGCATTCCTATTACTTAACCACACCTCAGGACCCTCATTACATTTTTGGAATTATGGAAAATACCTGAAAATCCTCTGCTCCCACTGACATTGTGCCATGCTCAAAAATGAAAAGATATGCTTGAGCACGGTATGTATACTAGACCCATCATTCAGGGCCGAATATCAACGTTATATTACTACTTAATAGTAGAGATTCGCCTTGCAGTTGCAGTGAAAAAGTAATCAATGGCATCTCACAAATATTTGGAAGCTGCCCAAAGCAAACGTTTCTTCCTTACTGGCTCAGAAGGCTTTTTGAAAATAGGGAACTCTAGGAGTGCACATATTTCGAGGTAAAAATAGAAAGCAAGAGAAGTGAAGAAACCAAAAGCCTTCCAAATCTGGAGGTTCCTGGGGTGTTGAGCTCAGATCTTGCCAGGAGCTCCTTCTCATTTGGTGAGGTGGGGATTTATAAGCACACTCCTTTTACCAAGTGGAGTGTTTCTGTATCAAAATACATAAGAGGACTCTTTAAGAGTTAGCACTCTAGTCAGGGTTCCTTGATTTTTAACACATACACTCCAGCATCTGTCCGTCCCAGGGTTTCTCAGGTACACTGCTAGCTCCGGATCCTTCATTTCACATTGAAGCACTTATCAGACTATCTCTAATGATCTCCTCTTCCATGCCTCTGGCCCACCCATTGGACTGTGAGCCCCTTGATGGAAGGAAATGAATCTTGCTATTTTCAGCACTTCACCCTTAGTGACTACTTAACACAGAAATGTTGATTTATGTGGATGGAAAAAGTCTAGATCGATTTGTAAACTACTATATACATATGAACACTGATTCTGTCAAATATGTAATGGCACCCTTCATCCTTTGCAACTCAAGATCACATTATCTGGATAGTAGACACATAAGGTTGTATTTCTTTGTTCTCTGCCCTTTTTTGACTATCCAAAGTATTACTGAATTGTTGAAGTGTGAATACAGAAAAAAAGAATATACATATATAGTGTGTGTGTGTATATATGTATATGTGTGTGTATGTGTGTGTGTGTATATATATAGAGAGAGAGAGAGTCACTGCCTCTGCCTAATTTTACCCATTTATTTATTTATTCATTTTTTTTGAACATCTATGAAGTGTTAGGCTTTATCTTAGACATTGGGCAAGGAGTAGTGAACAAAGTAGAAATGCCCTTTTCACTCAAGCTGTGCTTGAGAAAAGACAATAACCCAGTAGACAAATAAACGTACCAGGTAATCTCAAGTTGTAAAACATGCTTATAAACAAAGCAAACCATATGATATAATAGAGTGACTAGAAGAAGGGAAAGGCTGTGTTAACAAGTGGCAAGAAAGGCCTCTTTGAGGGGTGGCTTTGATCATGGTAAATTGAGAAGAGGGATAGCCGACGAGACAGAGTGGATTGGGGTAAGATCATGGAGGGCTATATAGATTGCCACAGGAGTTCAGATTTTACTCCAGGGCCACAAGAAGACGTTGGATATTATAAGCAGGGAAGTGGCAAGACCTTATTCTTAGGAAACACTACTCTGGTTATTGGGTAGACAATGGAACATGGCCTGCTACAGGTCAAGTCGGGGATCCTACAGGAAGACTGAGCCACATTTACTCCAGGGTTCTCAGTCAGGGGTGATTTTGCCTCCCAAAGGACATCTGACAATTACTAGGACCATTTTTGGTTGTCACAGCTAGGGAAGAGGGGTGCTACTGGCATCTAGTGGGCACACCCCATAGATGCTGCCAAACGTCCTACAATGCACATTCATTCAGTGATGCCATGACTGAGAAACTTTGATTTACTCTACACATATTTGCTCTTTGGCTTCTGGGAAGTATGGTAGGAGCAACAGAAAAAAAAAAGTTAAATAAATTCTAAGCGGTGTGTGTTCATACAACATAAAGCAGTAACCTAGGGAAAAACAAAGAGCACAGAGGAAGCCATAAAGCTAGACTTACAGTCACCTCAAACAAGGAGTCATCTACTAGTGTCATCTCTTGTATCAAAAGCAAAGAGGCCTTGCTCTAGAGACTAGCTGAAGGCTGTTTAATTTTTTATTGCATCCTCAGCATTGTGACCACCATAGATGAAGAATACAGAATTATTTTTTTATTTTCCTTTTGTTAAATTAAATAGCACTCGATTTAGATTACTTTGTAGAAACACTGAGAAATAGTTCACAAATAGCACATCTTGGCCTTAAAAGTGTCTTCCTTTCAATAAGTTAATAATTTGCTTTCAGACATGTGAATCTTTTACTAATTAGTGATTGAGATAGAAAATATTATTTGTTGTGACATCTGAAACTTTTCTATCAGTATGTCTAGAAACAGAGACGGTAACCCACAATGGACACCAAAGTCAGATAGCTTGATCTAGGGTAAGCTCATGAAGAGACTGACGCACCAGGATTCCCCCAGCAGGATTCCCCACTAGCAGATGATTACGCTAGTCTTAGAGAAGGTTTCACACTCAAAGGGAACCCCTGGGATGCTGCTATTATTCTTTGAAGGACACTTGACTTTCACTGAACATCTGCCTTGCTTAATGTATATACCCTACTAAACCTGTGCACCTGAACTGAATGCTAACCAAGGAAAAAAAATGAGCAAGAAACCATTTTGAAAACCCCAGGACCTCTGCTAGTAAGCTAAAATACAACTTGGATCCAAAATAAAAAAAAAAAAAACCCTTACTAAAGGATATTAGGGGTTTCCTATCAAAGGGAAGTTTAAGTTTATATTTCCTGAATAGCCACATTCCATGAGAATCAATAAAAAAATTAATAATGGAAAAACAAGATTATATATTTATATAAGAATATGAAAGTTACACATTCTAGAATAAAATAATTCTAACATGAGGCAATATATAGGCAGATAAATATATTCCTTGGCGAAAATGCAAGTTATGCCGGTGAGAGTTATAAGATGGGTTCCTTCATACACTGATGGAAATTGGGGTTTATAAATCACTAAAAGTACAAAATTGTTTGTTTCATTATGATCCAAATTCTCTTTTAAAAAGTACACACACACACAACACACACACACACACACACACACATATGCATACCTACATATATATACCCTGACTTAGGTCTAGAAAAAGGCCTACGAGGAAAATACACACAATTATTTACAATGGTGATCTCTGGGTGGTCGATTTGTGCATTGTTTTTGTGTCCTTTGTTTCTTTATTTTTCAGATCTTCTACAATACCAGTTACTTAAATACAATAAGTATTTATTAGTGCTGTAATCAAAAAGAGCTATATTTTTAAGTGGAAAGACAACTGCATACATTAGAAAGGTAAGTCACTATTCTTTTTGGTGGCATTTCCCACTGGCCTTTACTTCATTTCTCTATTGGATCTCTTGAGTGTATATGGGATCAATCAGTTAATTTAGTTTAACAAACATTTGTTGGCTGGACGTGGTGGCTCACACCTGTAATCCCAACACTTTGGGAGGCCAAGGCAGGAGGATCACTTGAGCTCAGGGGTTCAAGAGCAGCCTGGGCAACCTAGTGAAACCCCATCTCTACCAAAATACAAAAGTTAGCCAGATGTGGTGGCACACACCTGTAGTCAAGGCTACTTGGGAGGCTAAGGTGGGAGGATTACTGGAGCCTGGGAGGTTGAGGCTGCAATAAACCCTGATCACCCCACTGCACTCCAGCCTAGGTGACAGAGTGAGACCATATCTTAAAAAAAAAAAAATTAAAGTAATAAAAACAATAAAAGAATAAACACTTGTTGATGCCCTATTAGGTGTCTGTCTAATTTGGGGAGACAAATGAATAGTATACCTCTTACTATTAAAGATATTATAGTTAATATAAAATATGTTATATATTTAATATAAAAATAATACAGTGAAGACACAACTAAAGAAACCTTTTGAGTAGTTGGAGCCAGTGCCATAAAGGAAGTAAGTGGACATAGGTCATCACGGGAGCAAAGATAGGAGTGCCTTCCCCAACCTGGGAGAGATCAGAAGGAGCAGTTAAAGCCATACGCAGAAAACAAGGAGTGCACAGGATTCCAGAAGCCAAGAGAAGAAAATGAGAGGAGGCGGCCAAGTTGTCAGGCTGCCAAAAAATTGAGTAAGACAACACCTGAGATATGAAGTGAACAGACAGCCTGGGTCGCTTTGCTTTGGGGTGTGTATTCTTGTCACATCTTCATCTCTACACAAGGGGAAATGATAAATGGCATGTCTACGGCCTCCTCCAGCCTCAAGGTTAATTTACCATCACTCAATCTAACTCTCATTTGTGAGTGAACCTCTTTTCTCTTGGTTATACCTTCACAACCTCAATCACTCTATTCAACACTCTTTCCACATCTCATAACTTCCAGCTTTCTTCCCAAAGAAACACATCCCATGATGCTTAAGAGATTTAAAGACACTTGAAGACAGGGAGCTTATAATTTAAGCTGCAGAAGAGGGTCAATTCAAAGGGGAGTTAAGTAACTGGTAAATGGTAACTTTTGAGCAAGATTGGTAGTCCTTCCCTGCTTTTTATCAATTTGGGCACTAAAGATGGATGTTCTTACTGCCAAGTCCCTTGCATTAATAAACACTGGGTCCAAAGGGAGTAGCCCAGAGCAAAACCTCATTTCCAGTGGGGTTCATGTCAACATACACTTTACTCAACAGCTACACCGATGTAAAAATTACCGATGTAAGACCATATGACCAAGAACAGCTTAGTCCATGTTTGTGGTTTAATGTCACAGATAAGCAATGCAAGTGGGAATTTTATTTATTTATTTATTTATTTATTTATTTATTTATTTATTTAGAGACAGAGCCTTGCTCCGTCGCCCAGGCTGGAGTACAGGGGCGCAATCTCAGCTCACTGCAACCTCCGCCTCCCGGATTCAATCGATTCTCCTGCCTCAGCCTCCCAAGAAGCTGGGATTACAGGCACCCGCTACCACACCCAGCTAATTTTTGTGTTTTTAGTAGAGATGGTATTTTCACCATGTTGGCCAGGCTGGCCTTGAACCCCTGACCTCAGGTGATCCACCCACTTTGGCCTCCAAAAGTGTTGCGATTACAGGTGTGAGCCACCGTACCTGGCCGGAATTTTATTCTTAAAACACAGAGATCAGAAGTAACTCAGCAAAACATAAATCTGCTAGTGAATGTGTGAGCCAAAGAATGCTAATTTTTTGAAATTATAATAGCTGTTATAAAAAATAAAAACCCTGATTAAAAATTCTGGGAAATACTGGGTGAGAAATGCTTTTACCATTGTCTTTTATGTGTGTGCGTGTGAGACAGGGTCTCACTGTCACTCAGGCTGGAGTGCGGTGGTAAGAGGCTTGCACCACCGTGCCTGGCTAATATTATTTTTCTAATTTTTTATAAGGACAAGGTCTTACTATATTGCCCAGGCAGGTCTCAAACTCCTGGGATCAAGCAACGCTCCTGCTTCAGTCTCCCCAAAATACTGGAATTACAGGTGTGAGACCCCATACCGGGCCTACCATTATCTTTAATGTGTCCAGGTGAATTAGATTTTTCCAAAAGGATGATAAGATATGTAACACTTTTCAAGTTTATTGGACCACAGAATCTCTTGCATAGAGTAATTTTCAGGTCTAGGGGTTTCTTTAGAGAGCATAGCTTTAAAAATCATCAAAGCATATTAGAAGAAATTGCTAATTTTGGTTAGATGAGATTTTAGAACAGCTGTCTTCAACTGTGACTGCATATTAGAATTACCTGCGAAACTTTAAAATCCCAATCCCAAACCATACCTCAGACCAATTAAATCAGAATGCTTGAGGCTAGGACACAAACCTCAGCATTTTTTAAGCTCCCCGGGGGTTCCAATGGGCAGTATAATTGCAAGCCAGTGCCATCGAGTCTCCCACCAATGCAGGAAGCTCTTTTTCAGGATCCTTGATATCTTGTGCTCGCTCTTCAATTATGGGGAACCTTGATGCTCCCATGAGACAGTAAAACATTCCTCTGCTATGTTTAACACAAAATGAAGCACTTTGTGTCTGAGATTGCATTTATCTCAATAATATCTTATATTGCTAAAACTGTAGAGCACACACTACATTCCTATCTTCTATCAAAAAATAAATGGCCAATATTTTTTCCTTAGTTGTTTGAACATAGTGTTCCCTATAAAATTCACACACAGAGAACAAAACAGGCTTCAAATTTATTAATCAAGTTCTAGCAGCAAATATTGAAAAGTAGATATCTAGACAGAGAGTGCAGAATATTAACTGTGACATGTAATATTTAAGGGCAGAAAATTTTTATTAATATTTATATACCTAATATGTACAATCTAGAAATCTAAATAGCAGAGATGCTTTTTGCATTATGCAGACATAGGCCTAGTAAATCTAACCAGCCTCCTGGGTACAAAGGAAGACTATCTTAAAGGTAGAAACTGACACCAAAGATTTTGCCAATCTGCATTGGTAGGAGCTTTAATTAACTTTACTTACAGTTCTCCCAAGTATTACTTTGCTTCTTCTAGGTAAATTCTTTGGAATCCATGTTCTATTGTAATGCACTGCTTTCAGTTGAATAGTTAAAATTAAAAGACTTGAACTCCAGCAACTCTAGTCATACAACCAACCAGTCAAAATCAACCAACCTAGAAAAGACAAAGCACTGATTGAATCCACCAAAAACCGATTTCTCAAGTGACACCTCAAAAAGCAGTGTTCCGGCCGGGCGCGGTGGCTCACACCTGTAAATCCCAGCACTTTGGGAGGCCGAGGCGGGCGGATCACGAGGTCAGGAGATCGAGACAACCCTGGCTAACACAGTGAAACCCGGTCTCTACTAAAAATACAAAAAAATTAGCCGGGCGTGGTGGCGGGCGCCTATAGTCCCAGCTACTCGGGAGGCTGAGGCAGGAGAATGGCGTGAACCCGGGAGGCGGAGCTTGCAGTGAGCCGAGATCGAACCACTGCACTCCAGCCTGGGCGACAGAGCAAGACTCCGTCTCAAAAAGAAAAAAAAAAAAGCAGTGTTCGGCTAGGCACGGTGGCTCATGCCTGTAATCCCAGCACTTTGGGAAGCCAAGGCGGGTAGTCACTTGAGATCAGGAGTTAGAGATCAGCCTGACCAACATGGCAAAACCCTGTCTCTACTAAAAATACAAAAAGTAGCCGGGCATGGTGGTGCATGCCTGTAATCCCAGCTACTTGGGAGGTTGAGGCAGGTGAATCAGAGGTGGAGGTGGCAGTGAGCCGAGATCGCGCCATTTCTCTCCAGCCTGGGCAGCAGAGTGAGACTCTGTCTCAAAAAAAAAAAAAAAAAAAAAAAAAAAAAGCAATGTTCATGATTTGAAGTGATTTGATATGTTATAGGTCATTTTGTTAAAATGCATAATAATTTAATCTGTTGCTACTCATGGATTTCATGTAAAATTCTCATCAAACAAACAAAAATACTCAGTGCTTTATCTTTAAAATTGAAAAGGCTTATAACAAGGTAGTTGCATTGTTTATCTAAATTATAAAACTGAGCCCAATTTCAACCTGACTTTCTAAAATCAGCTATCTGATCTTACAGTCACCAATCTTTACTTCCTTTGTAATCCAATTTCCTTTATTATTTGCATTGCTAATGACGGTTTTGATTAAGGAATTAGGGATAGAAATGATAATGTTGCATAATTAAGTATGCAGATTTGGAGCTTTTTGCCTTTAAATGCAGTGTATTCAAAGAGCCAGATCTTGGCACTAGGTAATTTGTCAAATTATGTATTATATTATCAACATATTGGGATAATCGAGGAGCTAAGAATTTTAGGATTATCCCCTGACCAACGGCTGGTGATACATAAATATAGCAAATGAATCTAAGATCTTAAAAATAAAACTTATTGAATTAAGTATTAGGTTTAATAGCCCCATAAAACATCACTGAAAGAAAAATATTGCAAATTACATTGCCCGATTTCAATACAGCAATTCATCAAATTTTATCTCTCTAGGAAAAATAAATATTGCAATTATTTATCATGAAAAATTTGAATCTAATTTAAATGATACTCCTACACAAAACTGATAGTTTCTATAAGAATGGAATAATAACATGGTCTGTTGTTTCTAACACAGTTGGTCAGATATTTTGAAACTTTGAAACATAAAAACGGCCTTAGGGAATGTTTGGCATTTATGCTAAAGAAGAGGAAACACAGAGAAAGAAGCTGAGAGGACAGAGGAAATCTGCTGCTGTGTTTATTTTTGTGGTTGGGCTGCTGTCCTTGCAGAAGGGGGACTAGACCTACTCTGATGTTTCTGAAGGTTAGAGACCGTATAAAGATAAACTGTAGAACAACATAAGGAAATATTTTCTAGTAGCGAAAATTATTTCAAGATGGACAGCCTCCAAAAGGAAGTGAGCCTCTCATTAAGACAATCAATCCCAGGCTTCATAACCACAGCAAGAATATTGAAGAAGACATCTGGCATCAGAACTAGAGCCCAATTGGCTTACTTTTTAAGTTTGTTTCTACCCTGAGAGCCTACAATTGCATGTGATTAACTACAGTTAATTGGGGCTTGTTAAAAAACAAGGTATTTAGTTTACATAAATCGTTTGAAATATCAGAACTCAAAATAAGTCTAAAATAAAAACTTTTAACCCAAGGAGCAGCCACTAAGAGACACAAAAAAAATGTAAAAAACATTTTTTTCTTTCTTTTTAAAAAAATTTTTTTTGAGACAGAGCCTAACGGTGTCACCCAGGCTGGAGTGCAGTGGCACAATCTTGGCTCACTGCAACCTCCACCTCCTGGGTTCAAGCAATTCTCCTGCCTCAGCCTCCCAAGTAGCTGGGACTACAGGCGTATGACACCATGTCCAGCTAATTTTTTGTATTTTTAGTAGAGACGGCGTTTCACCGTGTTAGCCAGGATGGTCTTAATCTCGTGACCTCGTGATCTGCCTACCTCCGCCTCCCAAAGTGCTGGGATTACAGGCGTGAGTCACCATGCCCAGACTGTAAAAATATTTTTTATTAAAAATATGTACCTAGGTCAAGCACGGTGGCTCATGCCTGTAATCCCAGCACTTTGAGAGGCTGAGGTGGGAGGATCACTTAAGCCCAGGAGAGCACAACCAGCCTGGGCAATATAGTGAGACTCCATCTCTACAAAAAATAAAAAATTAGCCAGGCATGGTGACATGTGACTGTAGTCCCAGCTACTAGGGAAGCTGAGATGGGAATGTCACTTGGACTCAAGGGGTGAAGGCTACAGTGAGCCATGATTTCATTGCACTCCAGTCTGGGTGACAAAACAAGACCCGATCTCTAAAACAAAAAAAGTTAATTAAATATGTACAAATATGGTCATATTTTTCTATATATAGTCGTGACTTTTGAAAATCTGTACAAATATGGTCACTTTTTGATAATTCACATTAAAAAATAGAGTATGATATAGTTACATGCTTGTTTTCTCTAGATTGCGTGGTTATAGATAATTTTTATTTTTTGCTTATGTTAATATATTTGTTTTCTAAATAAAGGGCACAGTTAGTTGAGAAATAACAAGTTTTTAGTAAACTATTAGAAGTATATTTTGACATATGTGTACATTCATAGAATACAGTTAAAAACTGAGACAAATAATTCTTCATCAAACCTCTCTTTGAGTCAAGCACTATGGCTCACACCTGTCATCCCAACACCGTGGGAGGCTGAGGTAGGTGGATTACTTGAGGCCAGGAGTCCAAGACCTGCCTGGCCAACATGGTAAAACCCTGTCTCTATTAAAAACAATAAATAAGTAAATAAATATAAAAATTAGCTGAGCGTGGTAGTGTGCGCCTGTAGTCTCAGTTACTCAGGAGGCTGAGGCAGAAGAATCGTTCGAACCCAGGAGGCTGAGATAGCACCGCTGCACTTCAGCCTGGGTGACAGAGTGAGGCTCTGTCTCAAAAAAAAGTAAAATAAAAAAAAATTTTTAAATGAAAAAAGTAACATAGAACTTTCCTTTGACATCAATTATCTGGCTATTGTAAAAAAAAAAAAAAAAAATTACATTCCTAAATTATAATTCTCTAAATTTGTCCTTTCATTTCTCGGAGCAGAAACAGCCTATGTATTTCATCATCTAAAAGTTCATACAAAATAACGAAATACAGCATTCTGAAAAAATTGTATTTAAACCGAGAGCATTACATTTCCCAGTATGTAAATGTGTTCTGACGAATATTTTAAATGTTATAGTATTTCAGCATGAAATTAAATTATTATTGATAATTAGTGTTATAATCTCAATAGCTATATTAATCATTGGTATAGAAAAGTCCCCAAATTAATTCTGGCAAAATTAATCATTTTTCAAACTATTCAAAATCAAGGTAATAACCACATGGTACAAATACAGGAAAAAAAAAAGATAATTTATGTTGCTACTGCCTGCTAGTATCATGCAATAATACCTATGAAAAAATTCACAATATTTGCTGTGTACGTACCAGCTATGAACACTATTTTAAAATCACAGTTACTTTCATTTAAATGCTATGACTGAAAGTTAAAAGCATCACAGATGGCATTAGGATTCAAACTTCACATGTTTGAGATTATTTGAAACTTCTAGAAACCACTGTGTGAGATAACTCAGCTTTGAAATAAAATTTCTAGTTCCTATCAGCCTCATCCAATGTATGACTCAATTAATTGTTCTAGAAGGTGCAATTTTGGTGTCAGGCCAAATAAATTAGCATGCCATTAAGAAACATCTGATTCCCCTCTCCAGGTTAGCATCATATACACAGGTGGGCAAACAACTAGAAGCAGCTACTTTTGGAAAAATGGTTGTGATTGTCAAATGCTTTTGCCACCACTTGCTTGGTTTCCCGCATTCATATTCTGTCTCTCGTCAGTACCTGGGGCTGCCTGGTTCCCTCCTGGAAGCTCAGCTCTATTCTCTAGATTCTATGACTAATTGGTCCTTCATCAGAGAACACTGAAAGAATCCCAATTTAGAACTCAATAACAACTATGGAGTCTGCTCAACTCTGGCCTGTGTTTGGTCTTTTGCCCTAGTTTTGATGTTCAGTCTTTCAATCAAGACGCCCATCTTTCATCTCTGTCCTGACAAATGATTCCTGTCTTGTTCTTCTGCAGCTGATTATCTGCTTGGATGCATGACTGGGAAGCCAGTCTCTCTGAGGCTGGAACACAACTTTGTCCTTGTGCTTGGTAGAGGTGAAGTCTCTTAGATGTTTAAAAAATGGTGCACACATGCAATTCCAAAAGAGTTCTTAAATTGTGATATTCTTTAAATGTTTACTTTGAACAAACTGATGTTTTTAACATGCAAAAAGTTCAACAGTTCAACACAATATGATTGTGTTAGTCACAAGAAAATTATAGAATTAATTTCTAAAATCAGTTCAAAATGCATTACAAGAAATGTAGCAGGAATGGGACTCCGATATAAAGTGATACAACCAGTGACTACACTCTGATCACCTATGCTTGTGTGTGTTCTCTTTTTAAACTTTTTTCATCTGCTCATGTATTTTCTATGCGTGTATTCTCATTGGGAGATGTACTGGATGATGTTCTTTAGTCTCTGCAAATCCACTCTTCACTCCCCTACCCTGCTCTGTGCTGAGGCTGACTTGTAGAAACAGTTCACCATGCTCCCTTGCCCACAGCTTCCTGTTGAGTTTGCCAGTGTAGAACAGTAGCAGGAGGTTGGGGGCTAGTGAGATTGGGGCAGAAATATTTGCCCATGGCTCTAATCTAGCTGGGTCACCATGGGCTGTCTGCCTCTCTCAACCTACACTCAGAGCTCATACAGGGTTGTCTTCTCCGCACAGCCTCTGTCTCCAAGTTTTGCTTACAGCTCTCCCCTGCAACTCTTCAGATCTGTGGATGGTAACAGCTCCTCCACTGTTCTAGCTCCAGGGAAGTGCACTATCTTTGCAGTATCTCTATACGTGGCCCACACCTTAATAATAGTCCTCACCTTAGGCTCTCCAAAAATTATTCAATTTGACAATGCCATTTATTTCCTGATACAACTCTTACTGATACAAGAGATAAAGCAAAAATTCTAAACTTAAGGTTCTACATAAATGTAAGATCAAATTACCTTCCTGGCTTTGTTCCAATAGCCCTGGGTTTCCATTCCTCATGTCCTAAAACTGGAGTACTGGCTCTGACCCAGGCTTGTGGCTAACTACTTCCAAGCTAGAACTCCCAGTTTCAACTTTGGCAAGTTTTGGGCTCCTGGTGCCTCCTTTACCAGGCTTTGCTGCAGTCAGTGCACAACTGTAACCTATGTCATCCTTCAACTGCATGACCATCTACCATTATTTGTCCACATGCCCTTAACATACCTGCCTGGATAGATGTTCTCCCACCTCTGGCAGCACTTTGCACTGCATGGACCTGCTGCAGCCTAGTGGAATATATCTCCGCTTTGTCCTTCCATCCTACTGAATCAAATACTCTGAATCTCATCCACATCTCAATAGATTCTATTTTGGAGACTTGGTGTAGAAACAGTTTATTTGTTCCCTGTCACAATTACTATGAAATCTTTTCTTCATGCATAAAAGTTACAGTGGAATACACATGTGTTCACCATTCACTTTCAGACATATGGTTCACTATGCATTCTCTTACTTGCCTCCCCTAGTATGGGGTATCCACAGCTCTCCTTTCAAGCCTCTGCTTTACTAAATAAACATTTAGAATAAATTCCTATACTAAAAGTCAGTATGTCTCTGGGGCCTTGATCAGTAGCTACCATTATGACTGATAAGAATCCAGGAACACACTTGTGATGCTGGTAGATATTTAGGAGCAATGGGCATTCTGAATACACCACCATGTGGTTGGGCCATACTGATTCATTTTATAACAGGTAAAGCAAGAAAGCTGCTCAGAATTATTCTGTTGCTGTACAAAGTCTACCATCTGCTTTGCTGTTCTCTATTAAAGCTCTTAGAATTTCAGAAAAAAAGATTTGTAGTTAGCTTGAGTGGTACTTAACTTTAAATTGTTTTAGGAAAAGCATAGAAACTTTGCACCCTTGGAAGGGATGGAATGAAAGCAAAACATGTGGGGGGTTTTACACCAAGTTAATAATATAACTGAACCCCTTGAAGAGACAGATCAAGAACTTGTGTTCTACCAACACTGACCTAGATGGTTTTATCTAGTCCCGTGGATTAACTACAGGCTCATGAATCCCAAATTCAAATCTTCAGTACAGACCTCTTGCTGACCTCCAGATTCAGTACCGAAGTGTCTCCTCTGCAACTCCACACAGATGTCCACCACATATCTCACACAGATGTCCACCACATATCTCACACTGATATCCAAACCTGAGATAATGCTCCCCTACCCCCCATCTGTTTCTCCTGAAATCTTTCCTGTCTCACTAAATAACACTTCCATTCTTCCAGATATACAGGTAAAAGAAATCTGGATTACTCTCTTTCACAGCCAACCTCTTAGCAAATTCTAACAGCTCTTTTTTCTAAATATCTAAAATGAAACCACCACTGGCCATCTCTATCCCTACAACCCTGTTCTAAGCAGCAGCATGTCTTGCCTGGATGAACACAGCCTCCGACCTATGGCTGCTTTGCTTTCACATCTGCCTCACATTGATTATATGCAGAGCAGACAGATGTTTGAAAAAGGTGAGTCAGATCACGTGACTCCTCCACTCAACCCTCTGCAGTGGTTGTCCAATTCACACAGTATAACATTTAAATTCTTTACCAAGGGCTTATCTGAGGCTTGATGGCCCGACTCAAACTTTCCCTGCCTCTCACCAGCATCTTCCTAATGACATCTCCTGTCATTCTCTCTTACTCTCTCTGTTGCAGCCACAGGGGCATCCATGCTTTTCCTTAAAAGCACTCCTACTTCAGGGACTTTGCCATGATTGCCGGAAACACTCTTCCCCTGACATCTGCCTGTCTTGGTCAATCATTTCCTTAAGATATCAGCTGAGATGACACTTAGGCCTTTTCCTACTCATTCTATAAAACAGTATGACTCATTCATATCACTTCTTATCTCCTATCGCACTGAATTTTTTTGGATATAATTTAATATATTTTTGGTTTACTATCTGTCTTCTCTCAGAGAATGTAAGCATGTTGAGGGTAACAATTTTGTATCCTCAGCACCTTCAACAGTGCCCGACACAGAACAGGCGCTCCTTATATATTTGTTGATTGACTAAATGGATGAATGATACACTCTTCTGTTCCCAGTCTTCCTCCCAATGGAAGCCTAAGTATTTATTTATTCTAGCATCAGCTGGAACATATCAGACCTTGATCCAGGCATTCACAATGCCCCAAGAGTGTGAAATCTGGAGTTAATCATCCTTTAAAAATTGGCACCGCCCCATGGGCATTTTATCATTCCTTATACCAAGAATGCTGGAAAATCCAGATTGAGTGATTACAATGTTCTCCTAAGGAGCCATTTGCTGTTCATAAAATTCTTTAAAAAACAGTATCTATGGAACAAAGAGGCTGATGCAGTGTAGAGATACATTATCCTGAACAGCTTAAGATGGCTTCCAGGAATAGGCTGTACCACGTAATAGCATAATAACCTGTCCCTTTCTCATTAAAAGGGGACCAAGAGTGCAACTGACACCACATATTAATTTTTAAAACTCTTTCATGAAGTTGTTCTCTTAGGCTCCAACTGTGGACTTCAAAAGCAAATATAAGATTCTAAAAGAGAATTTCTAATATCTCAGCAAATAATCAAAATATCCCATGCTTTCTAAATGTGGAATTAGAAAATGAGGTAGAGGAAAACAGGGAAGAAATTGCTCCAGAGAAAATAGCCCATGAATTTTAGACAAGTCTTTACTTTTTAAGAATTAATGAAGTAAAAGATTAGGGACAGAGCAAATATCTCATCATATTTGTTATGTGTTGGGTAAAGTGTTTGACTCTGAGGAGGCACTGAGTATTTGGTATTCTTTAATCTCCATAAAATCAGTTAAGATGATAGACTTTTATGTCGTATACACATGGGTTTAATCTGGACTGTTAGTAATTAGCTGTGAGACTTGACCAGTCATTTAGCCTCTTTGATCTGTCATTCTCCTGTCTAGAAAGTGGGGGTAATAATACTCTACACAATGGAAGGATTAAGGAGAATAAACAAAAGTATGTGTGTGGTGTGGTGTCTAGCACATACATAATACTAACAGTAGATAAAGTAGCATGTGTTACAGGAGGAGAATGAGAAGGAATAGAGGAGATGTCCAATGTATTCAGTAATTACTCTTCCACTCCTTCCAGTCTACACTCAACTGTCTATAGTATGTGATTCAAAGAGTTGCTGACAAAGTGAAAGGCTTTGGACTCTTGTTTCTTATGCAATATGCAGGGAAAATTATTTTCCTCTATTTGTCAACTGATTCACCACCTGACTTCACTCTGAACTTAGGATCCCTTCCAGAGTTTGATAATGCCACTCTTCCCCAGGAACACACGCTCGCCTTCTTGGAATTAAGGTGGATACATCCCTTAGTCATTCCTCTACTCCTGCCAGATCCACCCCTTGTATTAGATTGGCTCTTGTACCCTTGATACTCTCCATTCCAAGCACCTCGGCTGCTTCTCCCCTGCACTCTGTGTTCCACTTACAGAAGAATCCCCACCACTCCCTGAAGAAAGAGGCCAGGACACCTTACAGCTCATGGCACTTGAACGTGCTGATCCCTCTCTGTGTATCAGATTTATTCTTCAGAATCACCTCCCTGCAAAGATCCTGCTGTCCACACCCACAAACCATGAGAAGATAACTTCTGATTCCTTTGTGTCATCTGTATGCCTTATTATAACTTCATTATGACTTTTAGAAACTGTATTGCAATGACTGATTCATGAATAGCAGAGGATTAGGGTCAGACATAATTTCTAATTTCAACTCCTCACTTACTATATGACCTTGAGGATGTTATTTAATGCCCTTGATTCTCAATTTTCTTGCCTGTGAAATAGAAATAATAATATGTCCCAAAGGATTATTAATGAGATTTTGGAAATTAATGTGTTGCCAATGCCTGCCACATACTAAGTATATTAATGCACAGTGCCTGGCACATAGAACTAAGTCATTCAACAAAAATATATTTGTACAACAGTTGTTATATGTTGGGCTTTGTGTTAAAAGCTGCAATTCAACAGGAGAAGTAAGACCCAGTTCCAACACTCGAGCTCAGAGACTTGTTGGGGTGGGTTAAGGAGTGTTGGTTCAGGGACACGTATGGCAGAGCAGGGCATGAAGTAGGTGGATGGACAAGGAAACCTGTAATCATGACAGAGTGTGGTAGGTGCTATGATGGAGTGGGATTACATGTGAGTGCACCCATTCACTTCTTGGAGGGGCAAAGTCTTTACAGAGGCTTTGGGATCCAAGCTGAGACCAGAAAGGTGAATGGGAATTAGCCATTCAATGTTGCTAAGAGAGGTGGTAAAGTCAGTGAGTGGAATGGTGCCAGGGAAGGCAGAGCATGGGGAACGTTCTTGGCAGGCAATGTGCAGGGCTCTGGAAACAAAAGAGACCATACTTAAGTTTAAAGAGCCAACAACATTTCAGAGCCAACTCCATTTCAGCCGGAGACAATGAAGATAACCAATAAATACTGAATTAATTAATCAGCTAAGTAATTGATTAACTGGATTCTTCACCTTTCCTACTCTTGCGAAGCTCTTACAGTACTTTTCAACTACTTGTCACATGCATTTGAAGACTTATTCACATCCAGGATACTACAGTGATTAAGAACAAGGGCTCTGGATTCAGGCTGCCTAGGTCCAAGGCTCACCTCTGTTACTTACTAGCTGCGGGACTTGAGTTACTTATCTCTAGTTTCTTCTCTTGTGAAACATAGATAAAAACAGTTGACTCCTCACAGATGGTTACATGGATTTGGTTAATAGTACGGTAGAAGGAACAAACCAATTATTCAATAAATGTTAATAACACGACATGTATTTATTCATAAGTTTTTCCTGTGTGCACTTCTTGTCTCGTGACCAGATTGCAAGCTCCTTAGGGCCAATGTCACAGTCTCAAACATGTTCCTGATAGGACAGGGAAGTGCTGTCCAAAGATGCTCAATAAATATGTACTGCCAATTCTATTAGTACAGGCAGTGTAGCATTGTGCTTAAGAGTGTGAAAACTGGAGCCAGATCTGCCTGAGCATAGATTTGTAGTTCTGCCATCTGATTCTGTGATCTCGGGAAAGTTACTTAACCTCTCATTTTCCCAGTTTTCTTATTTATAAAATGGGGATAATCATAGTAATGACCTCATTGGTTTGTTAGAAGCATTCAGTGGGTAAACATATAAAACTCTTAGACCAGGGTTGGTATTTAAGAGCTAGTATTATTATTACATTGTTTGTATTTGTAGCATTAGAACAGGAAATCAGGGAATACAAGATGTCTAATGAGGCAGCCAACCTAGAGCTATAATGGCATAGAAACATGTAATTGTGTAAAATCACCTGTGCATATGCACAAAGATATATTCCAAGCTCATTATATTAAAAGTAACAGTGTCTAATGTAACAGGCCATTCCCTCTGCCCTGTATCTGATTTTGTCACCTTGATCTTGAGTCCAACAAAATCTTGGCTTTAGTCGAGCCCAAGTAAGAGACTGGCATGCTTTCCAGAAATAAGAAGCCAAACAATAAAAGAAGTCTGCATTTTAATATCCTGATACCAATAAATGCCTATAATTATGGCTTTAAAAAGTTAGATATTAATGATTGATCCAATCCTAAGAGACTCAATGCAATTTGAACCATCAAAGTCAGTTCTAAAGCTGGATCAAATCCACTTACCCATTCCTGATTTAGAGCTTATGGATTTTATTCTTCTAAGGATCTGTAATCCAGATATCTCATTTGAGGCTCACGAGGGAAGATGCAATAAAGTATGCAGAATGCCAGGAATTCAAATGGGAAAATTCCTAACTCCTTAATTAAAGTTGCAGGGATGATGCTTCCTGCATGAATCAGATTCATAAAAGTATAATAACAACTACAGATTTATAGCTGGACAATGGATATATGTCATGCTCTGAGATACAGCTGAGAACAGAGTTTGTTAAAGCTGAATTATGGCAAATGCCTTCAACTGAAAAAATGTATGCATAAAATATTAGCTGTGATACACACTTAGAATACTCTGCAGTATAGTAAAGACAGTTTCTTTTAAAGCTTATAAATTAAGACTGCTTTCTTTCAAGTGAATTACAATTACTGCGTTCTTTTTTAAAGTGGGTGAGCATTTATCTCATGCCTATTTCCTATAAAAAGGATATGTCTTTAACCTTAACATTTTCCTATGTAACGTTCTCTAGTTCTTGGACTACAGGCACACCGCTACTATAAAAATGAGAAAGAAATATACCTTAGCCATTACAATCGGTAATTATTATGTTAGCCACCAAGTGCTTCTAGGTATTCTTTGATTCAGTGGGCAGGTTTACAAGTGTTCAGAGCATCTTTTATTTTCCTTTCCTATTATTTTAAGAAAATCCAGGTAGCAATTGCCTAGGCTGTAAATATTCCTTGGACACCCACCATGAAGACATACTTTATTTTCCTCCAAGCTAGGAAATGAAAGGAGAAAAAATTTTAAAGTATTTGAAGGTACATTTTCATTAAGAAACTTGGGGATTTGAGCCCATAACTCACATCTCCAGGAGAGGGAGGCCATTGGGTGGAAAAAGTAACCCCCTAGGCCTGCATGGGGATCTGTCACTTAGCTGGCAGATGACGGAGTGACTTTCATTTCTGCCATTTGTCAGATTTGCAATAATATTTAGCCTTTGTAAATTACCGGCTCCCAAGATCATATCTCTAGTTTTTGGTTTTTTTCTTCCCTGAAACTTGGCTTTGAGTCCTACCAGTCTACTGACTTCAGTTATAGTGAATTTATCCAAAACTCATCAGCTTTTGCTTCATCACCCCTTGGCCAGAGCATGATTAATTTAAGCTTCTTAATCATATGTATATACATCCCCCTTAAAAAATATATACCCCTCTGTGTGTATGTATATACATATATACACACATATATACATGTATTTAATGCTGTTTATTAAAGGATACTCTCCAATAATTAGATTTAAAATTATTTTTTATTGAAAAGTTGTTACTCTTTGGAAGTATTTGAGATTCCCATTCTGTTTACTCAGAAACTCAGAAAAAAATTAAAATTTATTAAAGGAAATAAAATTCATTGATTACCACTTTTCTCTGTATACTTCCTTAATATATATTTTTCCTTCTTTTTTCTAAATGTAAGAATAATGTACATGTTTGTGGCAAATTTTGAAACTACAGAAAAGATAAAAAATAAAATATAAAATTATTCCTAATTTAGTACCCTGAGATAATCACCATTAATATTTTGATATTTTCTTTTAGCACTTTGCTACATGCCTTCTAAGAGCATAAGGATTATAATACCTATAGGCAACTTTGGATACTGTTGTTAAAACATAACATTGTATCTAAGAATTTCTCCATTCCCATATTCTTTGAAAATCTAATTTTTCATGGCTGTATAATACACTCTAATATGAATATATGCTAATGAATTTAACCATTTCTATCTTGTTTCACTTTAAGATGTATTTAATTTTTCCTTCTTATGTCTAAATTCTTTTTCCCATCTCTGGTTATTTACTCAAAGTTTCTATAAGCCCAAATACTGTGTCAAAAGATATTTTAGAAGCCTTTATAATACATATTATGTGGCAGATACTGTTAACTTTAATAATATTGGTTTATTTTATCCTTATAAGAGATCAGTACTATTATAGGTTGTTGTAAATTATTTTACAGTTGAGAAAGTTGGGGCAGTGAGATTATGTAACATCCTAAAATCACATGGTGAGTATGTGATGGGATTGAGATTTGAATTCAAGTACATGCTCCTAACTAGTATTCCAAGCTATCTCTTGAGAAAAGTTGCTGGGCTTTTGATAAATATTGTCCAATTTTATTAAGATCATACAAGACACTTGGGAGAGGACTTATTTCACTTAACATCCCCTTTCATTTGCCAACAAAGAATATTATTGTGTTTCATATCTGTCCCCAAATTGCAGATCTTAAATTGGTGTTTATGTGATTCAGCCATTTTATTCTAAAATACGTTCTTTGGGAAAATAGTACTTTGAACATAGTTGGAGTTCAACCAATATTTGTTGGTTGGTTGATTAACTGATGGATTGAGAAAAGGGAAGAATTAATTTGAGTCAGATCAATAAGTATTGATTCAGTCTATTTGAATATAGACTAGCAGGCCTGAGACAGTCGTGTGGCTACCTGAGTTATTACAAGCAAGGCAAATATCTGTATATTCAGGAACTCAAGCAGCCATTCTTCTGTTCAATGGAGTTCCTTTTCTAACTTAGATACAAGCTGATAGATGCTCCCTCAAGATGCCTACTGTTCCTGAAGGGTCAGACAGAAAGCAATTAACAAATAATGCAAGATTGTATTCAGTCATGAGCTAAATGAAACACAAATGTTATAGTGAATCTGAGAGGAGAGAAAACTTAAAAGTACCCTGAACTGAACCCCAACAAACACGGTGAGACTAGTCTTGTATAACTGTATTAAATTAGTTGAGCACTCCATCTGAGCAATGGTGAGCCCACTCTTTTGGATAAAATCTTAATATGGGAAAATAGAAATATTTTCAAATGGCAACACTGTTAACTGCCTTTTATTTTTAAGCAGGAAATGCCATATCTACAACTGTACCTAGTCATTTTCCTTTCCACTATCATAATTTTATTTTATGTCAAAAATGTAGGAACTACATAAGTAGCCTGAACTATAGTATGATTATATGCTGTGCTTTTGAACATATTTTGAGTTGGAATAAGGTAGATTGATGCCGTGTGCATCAGCTAATCAAGAAATGTAGCTTTTCTAGTTGTCCTTTATAACAAAGTATTCTTAAAATTAGAGGTTAGTTTTCATTGCACAGACTATTAACAGTAGCTTTATACAGAACTACTTCTTATGTTTGTGGGAACATGGGATTACTTCTAGACACTTTTCTCGAGTGCAAATATTGCAGCCTTTTAAATACTACACTACTTCTTAATTATGTTTTGTAGTTGCTAAGAGAAACATAATTATAGGATCAGTAAAAATTTTTAAGTATTAAGATACAAACAAATCCATTTCTTCCACTAGATGCCAAAAGCACAATGTCTAGGGCCTATAAAATTTTCACAACACACATGCACACAAAGCAACAAAAAAAGTATCTGCTTTAAAATTGGAAAAGAAAATTGCAAAATAGGAATTAGTAAATGCTACTATTAAATCTACAGAAAGTATCATTTTTAACTATTCAAAGACAAATCTTAAGACAGTTATATATAAATTAAAATGTTTCATTTCCCTTATGAAAACGTATTTGATACGATGTGGGCCTCCAGAAGTATGACAGCCTAAGGCTTGCAAAGATCTTAAATTGGCCCGGATTTTAAGGAGATAAATATGTCTGATGAAGCTGTTTTCAAACACTGCTTTATTAAACATGGTTTTCATTTCTCCGTTAAGTAACATAGTAAGGTACACTTACAATATCAATAGGTATTATAAAATTCCTACATCTGTGTACAGCCTTGATTAATAAAGGTCAGTTGCTTCAGGTATTTGCTCCTGTTCGAGATGTTTGCTTTGTGGTTTCCTCTATTTTAGCCACTGCTTATTTTTCATTGAGTGTATAGTTGCAATCTGCTTTTTGCTCAGACCCTGAAAGAAACTAATCACTGCTCCTCTCCAGTAGCCATCCAGCTTGTGGAACTTTGTTATGGCAGTCCTATCAAACTAACACATTTTTCTCTAGGTTGAAATTTCAAATCCCAGGAAGAAGGAAATGGATCTGTCTTGATTCAGATGCCTTTAATCAACTGTGATCACATGGGCAGAATTATAACTTCCGCAGACCAAGTGTATATATGAGGTAAAGGGATGTCTTTGCTTGCTCCCTAGAAAATTGAGCCAGAGGAAATAATTAAGAGCTGATGCTTTATTTATAAAACCACGGCAGCGAGGGTGAGGACAAGGTAGGGCTACCAAACATCCCCATTTGCATTAGTCCTGGTTTACACCTGGTTGTCCTGGTGGGTTGCTGGGAGGTGATGAGCAAATGCATCCATGGAAGAGGGAGGCCTTATGATCTCCCATGAGGAGACACAGGGTGATACTCTACAAATGGGGCAGCATCCTTTCCTTCAAGAAAGACTATGCAATGTCAGGTGACCCAGGGGTTCACAGGACTACGGGTCAGGGTCCCATATACATAGTTTTGTTTTGTTTTTTTGTTTTGTTTTTTTTGAGACGGAGTCTCGCTCTGTCGCCCAGGCGGGAGTGCAGTGGCTGGATCTCAGCTCACTGCAAGCTCCGCCTCCCGGGTTCATGCCATTCTCCTGCCTCAACCTCCCGAGTAGCTGGGACTACAGGCGCCCACCACCTCGCCTGGCTAGTTTTTTGTATTTTTTAGTAGAGACGGGGTTTCCGTGTGTTAGCCAGGATGGTCTCAATCTCCTGACCTCGTGATGCGCCCGTCTCGGCCTCCCAAAGTGCTGGGATTACAGGCTTGAGCCACCGCACCCGGCCCCTTGGTTTTGTTTTTGCCTTTCATTTGGCTTAAGAGTTTCTATGGAATGCTAGTTTTCAAAGACATCTAGTTTGGGGTTTACCGACAAATGTAAGTTTTTTATAGTTATGCGTTTATTTTAATGTGTATTACAAAAAATAGCATTAAATATGCAAAATAAATGTATCTAATAAGAAATGAATTATTTAAAGAAAAAGATTCAGTAAATAATAGTACAGAAAGCACTGCTGCAAACATTGTGGGGGTGGTTCACAAAAGAAGTTCATTCATAAATCTGCATGCAAAGTGGGAGACTGGCCGTGGGCAGTGGTTCAGCCTGGCCTACAACAGCTCCAATGACTATAGATTCTTGTGTTTCCCTTCTCCTTGTGCCTCAGCCGGGTCTTTCCTCTTCTTCCTCCTTGCTTTTTCCCATTAGTCCTGTTTAAATCCTGTGGGGTCACATAGAATTATTCTGTTGCTCCTGCTTCATATCTGTCCTTCCTATATTTGAAGACAATCACAGCCTTCTTCAAACATTCTTTTTCTCAGGTTAACTATTTCTGTGGCCCGTCCTCATTGAGAATCTTTTCTCTTAGCTGTCATTTTCTGAATAAAGGGAGAGGATGCCAAATGTCAAGAGCAAAGATTTCTCATGAAACCCACTTGTGTAGAACTCCAAGAGACTAACAAGTCTCCACTTTTAATGTGACTCAAGTATTTAAAATTCTTGCATAAAAATTATTTCATTTGATCCCCTCGAGTTACAGATGCAAGATGGGCAGGTGACACTAACCCTATTTATTAGACTAGAAAACTGAGGGATTAAAATATTAGTGATTTTACTTTAATTAGAAGACCAACATTCCTCAGCATAAGACGGAGTCTCCACACACATCTGTTGCTTTTTTTTTCTGCTAATCTATTTATATAGTCTCTGCTGTCATAGAATTCAGAGTACAAAATACAAGATAGGGCAGATAGACCCTAAGATAATGGGGAATAAGAAGAAAAGAAGTAAAGTAGAAAATTAAAAGAGAACATGTAAGGGATATCGAGTGGGTTGGTGGGCAAAGCAGAGGGAAATGGGTATAAAAGAGAAATAACATTCTATTTGAGTATTTTATAATGGATTGTCTTTCTTCATATTGGCTGTTGAACTTGATTTCCCTAAAGCAAGGGCCTGCTGCTTCTGTGATACTAGGGAAGATGCTCAGAAAATGCGTATTTTCCCCAGAAGGAGCAGCCTCAGGTTTGATCATTTGCTAGAAGGATTTACATGACACAGCATATATTTGTACTTATAGCTAAGAGCTGTTACAGTGAAAGGATATAAAGCAAAATCAACGAAAGGAAAAAGTGTGTCATACAAAGTCTGAAGGAAACCAGATGCCAGCTTTGAAGGAGCCTATCCTGGTGGAGTCACACAGGACGTGCTTAATTCCTCCAGCAACGATTGTTACAACATGCCTGAACTGTCTACCGGGGAAGCTCACCAGAGACTCACTGCCCAAGGTTTTTACTGGGAGATGGGTCACTTAATAATTCATTGCCTAGCATGTACCCAATCCAGAATCCCAGAAGGAAAACAGGTGTTCAGCATGAATGAAATTGTACAAACAGTTCAGGCACACTGACATTCTTATCAGTGAGGGGCCACTGATATCAGTGCAGGAAACTGTTTACCCAAGTTTCCAGATGCCAGCCAAGGGCCAGTCTAATCTAAGGATAGCAGTCTCAGGTCTGCTTTGTTAACTTTTCTGCACAAACAGTAAATACTCCATCAAGCCAAAATGTTCACTATACTCTCAAGTTGATTACAAAGAATTTCTTTTATTCTCTTGGGAGAAGGGAATCCAGACTGCCCTAATACAGAAATGTAAGTCATCAGAAATATACTGGGATAGTAGATAGAGGAAAACGAGTGATACCAAGTAAATAATGAGTAAACCCATGAGATGGATGCACAAATCTGTAGTTTCCTCAATGATCCTTAAAGAATGTTATTTCCCAATCCCACACGACAGCTAGTGCTTGCAACTGAGATATTTCTGCCCCTGAAATCTAACCTAAATCTTTCCTTCTTATTGAACTGGGTCTTTCCATTCCCTGTGGAAGCTCAATTGGTGACAGCATTACAGATCATCAGGATCTAGGATGACATTTATACTGGGGTGTATCCCTAAGAAGAGAACATTTGATCCTCACATTTCAAGAGTTTTTAAACTTCTGCACATAGAATATAAACATAATAGATTCAGAATGCTTGAGGAAAGCGTGCCAAAATCCAGTTTCTTTCAGAGAAAAGTTAGGCACTGATTAGCTGTGTCTCCTTGAACAATTAAACCTCCAAGCCATCCTGGCCAGCGTGGTGAAACCTCATCTCTACTAAAAAAATACAAAAAAATTAGCCAGGCATGGTGGCACATGCTTGTAGTCCCAGCTACTCAGGAGGCTGAGACAGGAGAATTGCTTGAACCTGGGAGGTGGAGGTTGCAGTGAGCTGAGATCGTGCAACTTGCACTCCAGCCTGGGCGACAGAGTGAGACTCCATCTCAAAAAACAAAAACAAACAAACAAAAAAAACTCCAAGCCTCAGTTTTCTCATCTGTAAAATGAGGGGATCAAACTACGTGCCCTCCAAGATTTCTTCTGACTGAAATTCTCTGAGTCAGTGGCTTTTTATGATTCTGTCATGTAGACTGCCATTGGCATTGTTTACAAGTCATAATGCTTTTGATTCAAATGTCTTTCCTCCCATTCAGATCTAGGGATAGGAAGGACAGAGGGGTAGAGGGCTGGGGGTTGGAGCTGGGGAGAAATGACTTCAAAATAAAAAGTTGTGGGAACTCAAAGAACTTCTAAGTAAAATGAGTCCTCCAAATATTCTCCCTACTCAGAAACTTGTATTTGGATCACATAAAACTATTTCCTGTGCTCCAGCTGAACTTCCCTTTCTTGGTTTTTAATAATAAAGAAACCAGCACATTAATTTTTAAAACAGGAAATAATAGGGCAAAGACTCCATAAACAGCTGAAATGTTAATCACACAAAGCCTCCCGAAGCAATTTCGCTCTGGACTCTTCATGGTTATGCATTACAATAGGAATTTTCATCAGTACACTGACCCTAGGACTGGCTGCTGGGCAAATGGCACCTAAGGCAGCCTTTATCCCTGTGCCAGCTCTTGAAAGAACAACCAGGGCAGAATGTTTCAGAAGAGCCATTGCTTAAGATGGTGCTGGTGGGCTGGGGAATGAGAAACAGTGCTTAAACCATGTTGACTAGGTAGCCTGCTTATATTATCACATATTTCAGTTGCTGACGAGGGAATCTTATTATCATGTTTGTTTTACAGACAAGAAGAACGAGGTATAAAGAAGGTAGGTAACATCCCTGACGTCACACAATGACACAGTGTATTCTTTTTCTATTGCTGTGTTCTTGCTGCATAACACATTAGTATAATCTCAGCAGCTGAAGGCCACACACATTTATTATCTCACAGTTTCTGTGGGTCAGGAATCCAGGTACAAGTTATCCGGGTCTTCCGCTCAGGGCGTCATTGGGCTGAAATTGAGATATTAGCCAGAGCTGTAATTCTAACCTGAGTTTGATGTTCTTTCAAGCTCTTTGGTTATTGGCAGAACTCATTTCCTTGCACTTGTATTACTGAAGTTTCTTGCCAGCAATCAGCCTGGGACCCTTCTCAGATAGTACAAGTCACAAGTAGTCCTTGTCAGGTGACTCCCATGCACAGTTTACAGCATGGCTATTTGCCCCCAGGCCAGCAGGATCATATCTCTCCAATGTGTCACTCTCTTTAAAGGCTCTTCTGATTAGTCTGTTCTCACGCTGCTAATAAACACATAGCTGAGACTGGATAATTTATAAAGGTAAGAGGTTTAGTTGACTCACAGTTCCAAGTGGCTGGGGAGGCCTCACAAACATGGTAGAAGGTAAAGGAGAAGAAAAGTCACATTTTACATGGTGGCAGGCAAGAGGGTTTGTGTAGGGGAACTCCTATAAAACCATCAGATCTCATGAGACTTGTTCACCACCATGAGAATAGTATGGGGGAAACTGCCCCCATGATTCAATTATCTCCACCTGGTCCCACCCTTGACACATGGGGATTCTTACAATTCAAGTTGAGATTTGGGTAGAGACACAGTCACACCATATCACCCACCCAGGATAATCTCCCTATATTAGTCTGTTCTCATGCTACTAATAAAGACATACCCAAGACTGGATAATTTATAAAAGAAAGAGGTTTAATTGAATCACAGTTCCACATGGCTAGGGAGGCCTCACAAACAAGGCAAAAGGCAAGGAAGAGCAAAGTCACATCTTACATGGTGGCCAGCAAGAAAGCGTGTGCAGGGAACTCCCCTTTATAAAACCATCAGATCTCAAGAGGCTTATTCACTATCAGGAGAACAGCATGGGAAAGATCTGCCCCTATGATTCAATTACCTCCCACCAGGTCCCTCCCATAACACATGGGAATTACAGGAGCTACAATTCAAGATGAGGTTTGGGTGGAGACACAGCCAAACCATATCACTGCCCTTTGGTTAATTTAAAGTCAATCTCCCACACATAATTGCCCAACCCATCTTTCCATAGCCCCTGCACCCCCCCACACACAAATGCATTAATAATTCTTCTAATGACTATTTATTCTTCAGTTCCTATATTAGGCATCACTTCCTCTAGAAAGACTTCCTCTGTGCCAAAGCTTTGATTTAAAATGCTCATCCTAGATGTTCCCATAACATTCTATGCATTTCCTAGCACAACATTTAGCACACCCTCTCGCACCTTTCTTTTTTTTTTTTTTTTTTTTTTAAAGCTACTGGAAGATACAATATAGCCAGTTAAGGGAACAGGATATCTTTTCATTCTTTCATCTCCAGTGCTTTTCAGATAGTATGCACTCAAAATATATTAGCTGAACAAATAGATGAAAGACACAGAAGCAACCTTTTGTCTATGAACACTGGAAGAAAATTAAAGGCACCATAGGCTCAATAGAAACTAAATTACCCATGTGTTCCACAGGCTAGTGCCTTCACTGGGGCACCGGATATAAGCATTCTCACTCACATGTGGGAGCTAAAAGAAAAAGTTGGGCTCATACAATTAGAGAGTAGAATTGTAGTTATTAGAGGATGGGAAAGGTAGTGAGGAGAGAAGGATAGAGGGAGGTTGGTTAATGAATATAAAATTACAGCCAGACAGGAGAATAAGTTCTGGAACTTTATAGCTTTACAGGGTGAATACAGTTAACAGTAGCTTGTTGCATATTTTCAAAAACGCTAGAAGAGAGGATTTCAAATGTCCCCAACACAAAGAAATGGCAAATGTTTGAGATTTTGGATATGCTAATTACCCTGATTTGAAAACTACACATTGTATGCATATATCAAAACATCACTCTGTATCCCATATGTACAATTATTACATGTTGATGAAAAAAGAAAAAAAGCAGCAGAGAATTTTTGAATATATGAATGTGGCACTGTATCCTGAACTGGTTCCTTCCGGTGGGTTCTTGGTCTCGCTTACTTCAAGAATGAAGCCACGGACCCTTGTGTTGAGTGTTACAGTTCTTAAAGACGGCGTGTCCGGAGTTTGTTCCTTCAGATGTTCATATGTGTCCGGAGTTTCTTCCTTTTGGTGGGTTCGTGGTCTTGCTGACTTCAGGAGTGAAGCCGCAGACCTTTGCAGTGAGCGTTACAGCTCTTAAAGTTGGCACATCCACAGTTGTTCGTTCCTCCTAGTGGGTTTGTGGTCTCACTGGCTTCAGAAGTGAAGCTGCAAACCTTCGCTGTGAGTGTTACAGCTCATAAAGGTAGTGCAGACCCAAGAGTGAGCAGCAGCATGATTTATCCTGAAGAACCAAAAAACACAAAGCTCCCAAGTTGTGGAAGGGGACCCAGTGGGTTGCCGCTGCTAGCTCCTGTGGCCTGCTTTTATTCCCTTATTTGGCCGCACCCACATCCTGCTGAGTGGTCCATTTTACAGAGAACTGATTGGTCCATTTTACAGAGTGCTGATTGGTCCGTTTTTACCGAGTGCTGATTGGTGTGTTTACAAACCTTTAGCTAGACACAGAGCACTGATTGGTGCATTTACAATCCTTTAGCTAGACAGAAAAGTTCTCCAGGTCCCCTACCCAATTAGGTAGACACAGAGCACTGATTGGTGCATTTACAAACCTTTAGGTAGACACAGAGTGCTGATTGGTGCATTTACAATCCTTTAGCTAGACAGAAAAGTTCTCCAAGTCTCCACCTGACCCAGAAGACCAGTTGGCTTCACCTCTCAGCACTACTTAAATGAAGATGAGAATAAAGAGTGAGATACTTCATAAAATGAGTTTGTAATTCCAATTTTTTTGGTTGGAATCATATTCTAGAAATCAGAACTGCTTTCATTAGTTGGCCATTTCTAGAATGCAGGTACATCAGTCAGGAGAAGTTAGGTTTTGCTGCAGAAACAAATGATTCCCAAAATTGCAGAGGCTTAAAGCAAAGGTTTATTTGTTGCCCAAAATACACAACCATTAACTGTTCCAAATATTTATTATTCCAGGACTCAGGCTGATGGAATATCTTCTATCTCAGATATCATCTATGGCCATCAAAACAAACAGAAGAGACATAACACATCTAAAATATTTGTTCATCTTTGAAGTAACATCAATTCCATCTACATTCCATTGAATAAAGGAGGTTCATATGAGCAAGTTCACTCCTGAGTACAACAGGGCAAGGACATGTAATTCCCACACAAGAAGAGGTTCTTCAAGGAAGAAAAGTGAATTTTTGAGAAACAGTAATATGATCCATCACATCAGAAATCAACAGGCTGCAAACTACTGTTCCGCACATTTGGGGTTTCCCTTTTGATTTGTTAGAAATTAAATTTTACAACCGGGTGCGGTGGCTTACACCTGTAATCCCAGCACTTTGGGAGGCTGAGGTGGGCAGATCACGAAGTCAGGAAATCCAGACCAGCCTGGCTAACACGGTGAAATGCTGTCTCTACTAAAAAATATAAAAAATTAGCCAGGCATGGTGGTGGGTTCCTGTAGCCCCAGCTACTCGGGAAGCTGAGGCAGGAGAATCACTTGAACCTGGGAGGCGGAGGTTGCAGTGAGCTGAGATCATGCCACTGCACTCCAGCCTGAGCAACAGAGCGAGATTCAGTCTCAAAAAAAAAAAAAAAAAGAAAAAGAAAGAGAAAGAAAAGAAATTAAATTTTATAATACTTCCCTGAAGTTGGAGAAAATAATACAAGTTAGCATTTTAGAGGAAACAGAAATAAAGAATGCTCAAGTTAGAAAGGTCCTTACAGTTCATGTAGTCACAACACCATATTTTATGAATGAGAAACCCAGCTCAGAGAAGCCAATTGAGTTTCCCAAAGCAATCCAGCATTATGTAGAAAGCTAAGACAAATTCCCAAAACACTAGTCTCAGAATTTACAACCATTCTTCTGTTGTCTATCCATGGGATAAGCCAACTTAGCGTCTGTGAGTCAGATCCAAAGCTTCACGTAGCGTAGATGTGGTTCCCGTGCTGGAACCTGATTTATGGTCCTGCTGAGAGAACACCCCAGTGCAACGAGTTACAATGGGCTTTTCTCAAACCAATTCTCCTCGCTCTGTTGAGAGAGGCTGTAATTATACTCACTTCTTTCCTTGTTTTATAGCTTGGTACTGACATAGTGAGAACATCTACAATAAAAATGTCTATGGGGTTTTGTTTCCTTTTGTATAAATTCATTGTCTGGAATCTAGCAGCCACATGTCTTGGTGATTTATCAGAATTAGTCCATTTAGGAAGTAATGCCTTGCTCAACTGAAATCTGTTCTCTTTGTTTTACCCAAACCCTAGTATTGTCATGAAGCTTAAACTAAGCTCTCATGTTTATTTTAAAGTAAAACAACAATAACTCTTTGATCCTTGGTCAATTCTTATCCTAAAGCCTCTCTGTTCAAATCATTTTTGTGCTTTATGATTGTTAATGAAAACTATTCCTTTATCATCATTTTATCTTCTGCCACTGACATCCCATCTAATTTGACAACATAATCTGATGGCCGTCTTCACTTATGAATTGCTCATATCTTAGAGATGGCAAAATATATATAATGGAAGAGAGAGCTATCTTTGATATATAAAGTACAGTTTATCTAGTCTTTGGTCCTTACTTTCTAATATAAGCTTTTTAATGTATCTTGAATTTCATATTTTTAAAATTTTATTTATAAAAATAGGGAGCACATAATCTAATGTTCTCAAATCTTTAAGAAAAAGATATATGTATATCAATGCACATTATCAGCATTTTGTTCTCTGAGTTTGAATCCATTACTTGATCATCTCATGTTTTCTAGTTTTTATTTATTAAGGGTTACATTCTTTTCTTTTGATATAGTCATGGTATAGGTATACAAGGTTTAGTGCTAAGAACTGAGCAAATGATGGACATATAAATAAATTGTAGGAGAGATTGTACTATTCTAAGAAATAAATGCATACAAACATACATATATACATACAGGTTCACTACCTTCAGGGAGGTTAGAATCTAGGTTTTTTTTTTTTAAAGAGTGTTCGAACTTTCAGGGCTGGCATCTGCAATACTGTTTAGGGTCCCCTATCCCTCCAATTAGATTTTGCCTGCTTGCTCCTCATTTGCTGACTCTAGCAAAGTATACATAGTAGTTTATGTCGTTATCTTAGAACAGCTCCAAGGACTCAGAATTTGATGAGTGAATACACTTTCTAATGATTTGTTATTCTGCATTTTATATCCACACACATACATATAACATAGGTATAGTATTTTCCCGAGAGTTCTCCAACATAAATAAACTAAATGATGTCAAGCCAGACAAGGGGTATTCTTCAAAGTAAGCCAACTTGACATACAGAATTCAGACATGGGGAAGCACATTTGAGCAAATAAACAGACTCTGTGTCTGAAAAACTGTCTCTCTACAATGCCAGAATTGGAAAAGCTAAACAGTTTGGTTACTTGAATAGGAATATTCCTAGAAGACATCACTGATGACTAGACTAGCACTAGAAAGCCATAATTATGCCATAGAGGTCTAGGAACTTAGCCTGCTCCATTGCATAATCTGTACAGCTTAGCTTGGTATGATTCGGTCTTGACTATGAGACCTACACTATGACCCTTTCTCTTGTTACTAAAAAACTGCTGAGATGATATTAAGTCTACTGCTCCTGGTAGTCGAATTTGTGTTGCCATAAAGGAATACCCGAGGCTGAGTAATTTATAAAGAAAAGAGGTTTATTTTGGCTTATGCTTCTGTAGACTTTAAAAGAAGCATAGAGCTCACATCTGCTTCTGGAGAGGCTGCACGAGGCTTATGATCATGATGGAAGGTGAAGGGGAGCAGGCATGTCACATAGTGAGAAGGTAACAAGAGAGAAGGGAGCAAGTTGTTGTAGGGAGGTCCCAAAATTTTTTAAACAACCAGATCTCATGTAAACTACTCATTACCTCAGGGAGATCACCAAGTCATTTCTGAGGAGTCTATCCCCATGACACAACACCTCCCACTAGGCCCACCTCAAACATTGGAGGTCACATTTCAACATGAGATTTGAAGGGAACAGAACATCCAATCATATCACTGAATTTTGGTCTCCAGATATGTTCACATCCTAATCACAGGCTCCACATTCCAGAACCTGTAAATGTTACCTTATATGGCAAAAGGAACTTTGCATACCTGATTAAGATAAGGATCTTAAGCCTAAAAGATTAAGGCTAAAAGATGGGGATATTATCCTGAACTGTCCACAAGGGCTCCATGAAATCACACCAGGCCTTATAAAAGGGATGCAGGAGGAGTTGGAGTGAGAAGAGAAGGCAATCTGATGACAGAAAAGACTGAATTGATGTACTTGAAGATAGAAGGGGTCACAGGCCAAGGAATGTGGGCAGCCAATAGAGCGAAAAATGGAAAGATAAAAGCCATTCCCTCAGAGCCATTAGAAGGACCCAGCTCTGACACTTTGACTTTAGCCCAGTGAAAACCTGATTTCAGCCTTCTAACCTCCAGCATGGTAGGAGAATAAATTTGTGTCATTTAAAGCTGTGAGTTTTAAAGTAATTTGTTACAGCAGCAACAGGAAACTAATACAGATATTTAGGGTTTTTCTTTCTCTAATTGTTTGTTGTTATAATGATGCTGTGATGAAATTCCTTCTACAGATACTTTCGTCTGCCTTTCCAATGAGTTCATTAAAATGGATTCCTAGAAGGAGAATTCCTGTAACCTTGTATCTTCTTACAATGCACCTGGGAGTGGCTGGGAAAGTGCTGAGCAACTTGGCTGTTTTAGAAGAGTATGATATTTTGGGGGTTTTTGTTGTTGTTGTTTTGCTTGAAATGGGATCTTGCTGTATTGCCCAGGCTGGAGTTCAGTAGCCCAATCGTGGCTCACTGCAGCCTCAGCCTCCTGGGTCCAAGTGATTCTCCCAAATAGCTGGACTGCAGGCATGTGCATCACACCAGCCATTTTTTAAAAAATTTTTTGTAGAGATGGAGTTTTGCAATGTTGCCCAAGGTGGTCTTGAACTCCTGGGCTCAAGCAATTCTCCTGCCTTGGTCTCCCAAAGTGCTGGCATTACAGGCATGAGCCACCACATTTGACTGAGTTTAGTAATAATTTAGTACAGAAAATTGTGAATGGTTAACTTTTGTGTTTTCCATGTTTTTCCCCTTTTACCCTCTAGAGTCTTGCAACTTAAAGTGTGTTTTGTGTACGAGCAGCATGGCCAACACTTGGGAGCTTCTTAGAAATCCCAGCACTTTGGGAGGCCGAGGTGGACAGATCACCTGAGGTCAGGAGTTCGAGACCAGCCTGGCCAATGTGGTAAAACTCTGTCTCTACTAAAAATACAAAAATTAGCCAGGCGTGGTGGTAGACGCCTGTAATCCCAGCTACTTAGGAGGCTGAGGGAGGAGAATCGCTTGAACCTAGGAGGTGGAGGTTGCAGCGAGCCGAGATCGTGACACTGCACTCCAGCCTGGGCCACAAGAGCAAGACTCCATCTCAAAAAAAAAAAAAAAAAAAAAAGCAGAATCTCAAAGCCTTATGAAATTAGAATCTGCATTTTAACAATATATCCACATGATTCTTAGGCACATTAAAGTTTGAAAACATAAGCCCCACAGCCTAAGTTGCATAAAAGCAAAGTCTTTGTTGGTTTTGTTTAGTAATGTATTTGTAGTGCCTCAAACAGTGCAATGGCATTACTTGGAGGGGCTCAATAAATATTGGTTCAATGAATGATTAAATAAGAAAATGCACTAACGCTTGCATGTTAAAGATGAATTTGAAGATGGGAATTACCTGTGGATTATTCTCTGTACTTGATACACATACACACACACACACACACACACATTTTAAATTAAAGAATGTTTTTTATATCCATACCTCAGGTTCATTAGCACAACCTGAAAAAGTGGCTGCAAGTTGAACTATTTCCCCGGCCATTGTGAAAGGATACATCCAGGGAAGAGTTAACACACACAAAAAAAACTGGAATGAGATGGGAGAAGTGACACCCAGTAACTAGTGTAAGAAGTCACACTTCTTCTTGGGAACAAAGGGACCAAGATTCAGAGGGGAATGACCATGCAGGAACGTCGTGGGGACTGAGGGAGGGTTGCCCTTACCATGAGTACCACAGACCTCCAAAAAGATTCCTGGGTCCAGCTTTGGCATAATTACTTACTTCTTCCTAAGGCTCATTCATGCCAAATAATGACTATATCACTTTGAACTAATGGCCTGAAGATTTTGAGGGTGCCACATAAGACTCCCATAGTGTTGAGTTACCCGAACAAGGAGACCACTATAATGACTGAGATTAAATTTTCCTCCAGCCTCATAATATGTGAACCAGGTTTAATTTCATGTAAGGAAAATAAAGTACTACGATATTTCCTCTTTTAAAATTACTTTTAAATTCTTTTATCATCAAAATTTCAAATATCCACAAAGGGTGAAAAGGAAAACTTACAATGAACCCTCAATATCCATCATCCATTTTCAAGAACTATCAACGTATTACCAAATTTGTTCCACTTATTCTTCTCACTCTCATTTTTATGCTAATTTTTAGCAGCTTTATTGAGGCATAAAATGTATCAAATTCATCCATTGTGAGACTACAAGTTAATGATTTTCAGTAAATGTTTACAGATGTGCAGATATCATCACAATCCAATTGTAAAACATTCTCATCTTCCCCAAGTCCCCGTGTGTCTTTTTGCAGTGAGTGTCTGCTTCCATCCCCAATCCTAGACAACCACTTATTTGCTTTATGTCTATAAATTTCCCTCTTCTGGATATTTTATATAGAGAGAATTATATATTATGTAGTCTTTTCTTTTTGGATTCCATCACTTAGCATAATATTGTTGAGGTTCATCCATGTTGTAGCATATGTAATTAGTTCAATCTTTTTACTGCTGAATATTATTCAATTATATGGATATACCACATTTGTTTATGCATTCTCCAGCTGATGGACAATTGGATTGTTTCCACTTTGGAAATTTTACATTATAATAATGCTATGAACGTTCATTAATGAGATTTTTGGGTACATAGTTTCATTTATTCTTGGGTAGATACCTAGGCGTGGAATTGTTGGGTGATATGGTAGCATTTTTAAAATAAAACCTGTTTTCCAAAGTGGTTGCACCATTTTACATTTCCACCAGCAACGTGAGAGTTCTAGTTTTTCCACATCCTCCCCAATACTTGCTTCTGTCTCTTTTTAATTATAGCCATTCTAGTGCTTATAAAGTAGTATCTCGGTGTGGCTTTAATTTGTAAATCCCAAGTGACTAATGATGTTGGACATCTTTTCTTGTGTTTATCGGCCCTTCATATGTCTTATCTGATGAAACGTCTATTTAAGTATTGGCCTCATTTGTTAACTGGGTTGTTCATCTTCATATTATTGAGGTGCAAGAGTTTTTTGTGATATATTCTGGAAGTCTTTTTTCAGATAAAAATTTCCAAGTTTTCGCAAATCAATCTGTGGCTTGTCCTTTCATTTTCTAAATGATGTGTTTTGAGCCCCTCTGACCATGGGCAGTTATAATATCTGCTTACTCAGTAGGTGCAGGGGCCTCATTTAGCTACATTTAGTTTATTTGGCTACAATAAATAACTAGAAAACCAATTTCAATGGAAACATTTCAATTTTTACTTAGCACAAAGATACACATCTGAGGAAACCAACCCTGGCCCAGCTCTGGCTAACATGATGGCCCAGAGAGTGGATCATAGGGCTTCTCATGAAGGCAGAAAACTAGTCCCAGTGGGACACACACTGGGATTTTGAGAGCAATTGAGTCGAATCGGTAGATCAATTTGGAGAGAATTAACATATTCCAATTCATGAACATGGAATTTCTCTCCACTTACTGAGATCATCTTTTATTTCTATCACCAATGTTTTATAATTTTCACCATACAAGTCTCACACTTCTTTGGTTAAATTTATCCCTAAGTATTTTATCCCTAAGTATTCTTTTTGGTGCTATTATGAATGAAATTGTTTTCTAAATTTCATTTTCAGATTGCTCATTGTTAGTATTTAGTTACAATTGATGTTTGTACATTGATCTTGTATCCTGTGATCTTGTGAACTAATGGATTATTTCCAGCAGTTTTTAAAACGTATATTCCTTAGGATTTTCTACATACAACTATGATTTTTTTTTTGTGCTCATGTGTTTGTGGAATAAGATTCATGGCAACCTAATTTTAACTTAAACAAAATAAGAAGGTACTCAAGATTTTTCCTACTACAGTGGTGCCTGTGCCTAAGGAGCAGGGTAGGAGAGATGCCATCAGGGCTGTGCTGGGAAGTAGGCATCACCTGCCACCTGGCCTATCTCTTCTAGACCCATACAAGACAGCTTTGCAGTTGAGGCTTTTGTCAACATATGCCTTCTCCTATAGGAATGTGTCAGAAGTGGGAAATCACTCAGAATTGGTGCCTTTGGAAGATTGCTTGACCTGAAACATGACCTTGGGGAAGGTTCTAGGAAGACGGAAGAGATCTCCAAGAACAGAAGCGGCATGAGAAAGAAACAAAAGAGACATAGACCTGAAGGCAATGCATTAAAGTGTAAGAAGGGGCATCTTCTCCATTTCACAGAGGGTGTAGGAGATGTTGCAAAATCAGCATTTTGAGTCCTGCACAGAATGTCCAATTCAGAGATCAGATAAAGGCAATGAAAACAGAGAAGGCATGGCAATGGATAATTGTTGCTACAAAAGTGGCAAAATCCTTGTGTTGTAATATAATTTTATCTCAGTACATTGAGTTAGTGTGTGTAAAGCATTTAGCACAGAGTTTGGTTAATAACAAGTATTTGATAAATGGTAGCTGTTTATATCATTATTATTATTACATTTTCAGCTAAAATTAGAAGCATTCTGTGATTCCTTACAGTCAGTATTTATAAATGCCAAAGGCAGTTTCTTGCTCAATTTTTATGGTCATTTCAGAGAAAATATCATGGGACTCAGGAAGTAGATAAGGCAGCCCAGGATAGAGGCAGATTTCAGAGGAGAACGTGATAAGAAAGAAGACAAAAGAAACAAAACTTTGTATTAACCACCCACAGCAATCAAGACTACGAAGTGCTTGTGGAAATATTAATGGATATATCTGAAATGCATACATCTGTACATGTATGTTTACAGCCAGAAAATCTATTTCAAGCTAATCTGCAATCATATTTAATTGCATCTTTTACTTATAATTATCAGTTGAAAATATAAACTCCCTTATCATTGTATTTGAAAACCTAACACTGGATGTGCCTGCCAAATGGCAGACCATTGTGTGGCCAGGGACTGCAACCTGAAGGCCCCCAACAGAGGCAGTTTCAAAATGAGCCTCTCCCCTCTACTCCCCTCCCCTCGTTAGTTGAGGGTGGAGTCATCTGCTCCTGCATGGTGACAATATGGCTGGCTTAGGGAGTCATTTAGTTCATGTGGCTACAACATATAACTCAGGACCTGGGTAAAACTGAAGTTTTCAGATCCTACAAAGCATAGGAATCTGTATCTGGAGAAACCACTTCTGCCTGTCCTGCTCTGCTTCTGTGCTCCGAGTAACCCAAACACAAAACCTGGCCAGTAGGAAGTTCCAGGGAAGGGACCCCAGCAGCAGCCTACATGCAGTCAGGAAGCAAGAATGCTCAGGTGTGACCAGGCACAGTGGTTCATACCTGTAATTTCATCACTTTAGGAGGCCAAGGTGGGTGGATTGGAGCCCAGGAGTTTGAGACCAGTGTGGCCAACATAGTGAGGCCCTGTCTCTACAAATGATTTTTTAAAATTAGCCGCACCTGTAGTCCCAGCTACTTAGGAGGCTGAAGTGAGAGGATTGCTTGAGCCCAGGAATTTGAGGCTGCAGTGAGCCGTGATCATACTATCGTACTCCAGCCTGGGTGACAGAGCAAGACTATAACACACACACACAAATGCTCAGGTGGCCAGTACCTCCAGGGTACATGGCCTATGACAGGTAGCTGAGGGTAGCAAGGCAACATCTGACCTCTCAGTTTTCTGCTTCTAAGCAGACAGACAAACCCAGACCTCGCAGACAGAGAGAACCCTAGGTTGATGTAGGAAGCAGTGAGCAGTGAATGGGATGAACAATCTTTTTTTTTTTTTTTTTTGAGGCAGTCTGGCTCTGTTGCCCAGGCTGTAGTGCAATGGTGCGACCTCGGCTCTCTGCAACCTCTGCCTCCCGAGTTCAAGCAGTTCTCTCCCTCAACCTCCCAAGTAGCTGGGATTACAGGCTCCTGCCACCATGCCTGGCTAATTTTTGTATTTTTAGTAGAGATGGGTTTTTGCCATGTTGGCCAGGCTGCTCTCAAACTCCCAACCTCAGGTGATCCACCTGCCTTGGCCTCCCAAAGTGCTGAGATTACAGGCATGAGCCACCACGCCTGGCCGGAATGAATAGTCTTGAAGCAACTTTGCCACTAGGGAAGTGAAGTTATTTCACTTCTGTGAGCCTCTGTTTCTGCTTCATAAGTTGGGAATAGAATAATTCCTACCTGCAGGATTGCATCCAGGTTAAAAAGAACATGCTCTACAGCGCTTTTTTTTTTTTTTTTTTTTTTTTTTTTTTTTTTTTTGAGTCATTGCCTAGGTTTGTCACCAGGCTGGAGTGCAGTGGCGCGATCTCGGCTCACTGTAACCTCCGCCTCCCAGGTTCAAGAAATTTTCCTGCCTCAGTGTCCCGACTAGCTGGGATTACAGGCATGTGCCGCCACGCCCAGCTAATTTTTGTATTTTTAGTACAGACATGTTTTTACCATGTTGGTCAGGATGGTCTCAATCTCCTCACCTCGTGATCCGCCTACCTCAGCCTCCCAAAGTGCTAGGATTACAGGCGTGAGCCACCACACTTGGTCTAGAGTGGTCTTTATGGGGTCTAAGCACTATGCAAAGAGGGACCAAAATCACAGACAAGCTGCCTCAGGAGAGTAGCTGGGACTACAGGTGCATGCCACCATGCCCAGCTAAGTTTTGAATTTTTAGTAGAGACGGGGTTTCATCATATTGGTCAGGCTGGTCTCGAACTTCTGACCTCAGGTGATCCACCCTCCTCGGCCTTCCGAAGTGCTTGGATTGATTACAGGCTTGAGCCACCACGCCCAGCCCATAATAATATTTTAGTGGCCAAAAGCAGGGCCAATTTTCTCATTGACATTTTTCTTAAAAAGGTAATTTAAGCTGTAAGAATGCATATTTTATTTTCTTAGAATTTTATGTTTTTATTATTTGTATGAAGAGTATGATTCATAAACCTTTCTCTTTTGTTCCTGAATGGGTCCCTGTATAAAAAGATTTTTTTATTTTTATTTTTATTTTTATTTTTTATCATGGCTCTAATTGGTTCCCTGGTTTCAGTCTGACACTCTGAGCTCTGTGCTTCACACCACTGCTAGCCTGCTCTGGCTCAAAGACAAATCTGAGGTTGACTCCTCTTTTTCCCTAATGACCCATATCCAATCACTCAAGTCTTATGGATTCTGCCTCCTTAATGTCTCTCAAATCCATCCATCGCTCTGTCCCACCTGACATACCTCCATTTTAATCACTATCATTTCTCACCAGAAACTAATGAACCAGCCACCGACACGGTCACTCTTAGGAGTCCCCCTGTGTTAGTCTTTTACCTCCAATCCTTTCTCCACACTGCAGCCAAAAATGATCTTCCCGAAGTGCAGAATTTATCATGTAACTTTCAGTTGGAAACAGTGACTGTCAGGACAATCTAGATAAAATTCCCCACTGTCATGCCTGCTTCTTCCTGTCCATCCTTAAGGTTCAGGGTGTGGCTCAGCTCCCTGGCCTCCCCTTGTACCACTTCCTCTATTGCACTTTCCACTCCAGCCGTTCCTCACTCTGTAAGAATTTCCTATGCCATGTTCTCACATTGCCTACCCTGTTGCACATGCTGTTCCCTTTATCAGGAAGACTTTCCCTTTAGCATTTTGCACAACTCCCTTCACATACCCACTTCCCCTTTGCAGTCTCATTACTGACATTGCCTCATCTGGGAATCCTTTTCATGACCCCTAAGACTGGGCTAGATGTCTTTGCTGTGTGTCTTCAGATCACTTCCCACACTCTTACACTTATCTCTCTGCACTTGCTTTTGCCCATTTGTTGCTGTGGCTCCTCAGCTGGACTCTCAGCTTCCTAAGGCATGCATGGATCCTTGCCCTATTATAGCCCAATAGTGGATGTTGTGTTCTCACACAGATTTCTCCTAATCTCCCAGCTACTAGGAATATCAATGGCTGATAGTTCAAACCATATCCCTCACTCAGCATTGCCGAGGCTTCAAAAACCTGCCTTGTTCAGGACTATAGCCCTTCTCAAGGAGAATGTGCCACCAGTGACTGGATGGCATGGGCGTATGAAGGCCTGGCATGCTTCCCTCTTTGGGACAACTCCTATTAGGACTGGACAAGGTCTCAGTTGTAACTGCATTAATCATCAGTTCTCTCCCTGTCCAGTTCTGTCATCCTCACTTTTTTTCAGGTGCACTCCTGAAGAATATTCCTCAATAAACCTTGCACACACAATTCACAATTCTCAGTCTCAGAGTTGAATTCCAGGGAACTCAGTCTAAGGCATTCCCTACCACTTAACATAGTCTCTGGCATATAGTAAGTTCTCAGAATATATGTGACGTAGAACAAGTAAGTGGATAAATGCCTTTTGAGGTCAGCTCTCAGTTGGGGGAACTTGTAGTATTCATATTTTCATTTCTAGTGCCCAGCATAGTGCCTACTGCTTACTTGTCTGAATAGTCCTTCAAATGTTCTCTTCACATGACTAAGGAAGCAATCTTTATGAGGCATATGACTCTTTTACCATCAGGCCCAAAGTGATACATGCTGAAAGCACTGAAGGAATGTAATATTACTCTGCATAATAATGAAATCTACTGCCTTCAAAGGAAGAAAAAGTTATGTTGTAAATTACCAAGTAGTTAGAAAATACTTTGCTTTTCATTAGGGTTTAGAGAGACTGTGCTCTCCCTGAGGATTAAAATAATTTTAGAGTAAGTTATGTACTGTTCTAACCAATCTAATAGTTGGGGTTGGGTTTTTTTTTTTTTTTTTTTTTTTTTTTTTGGTGGGGGGTATATCTTCAAGAAAATCTCCAAAGAAATCTACCTTGGAGTTGTGACCAGCCTGGCCAACATGGTGAAATCCTGTCTTTACTAAAAATACAAAAAATTAGTTGGGTGCAGTAGCACATGCCTGTAATCCCAGCTATTTGGCAGGCTGAGGAATGAGAATCATTTGAGCCCAGAAGGCAGAGGTTGAAATGAGCCATAATCATGCCACTGCACACCAGCCTGGGTGATAGTATGAGATTCTGTCTCAAAAAAAAAAAAAAAGAAAGAAAGAAGGAAGGAAAGAAAGAGAGAAAAAGAAAGAAAGAAAGAGAGAGAGAGAGAGGGAGGGAGGGAGGGAGGGAGGAGAAAGAAAGAAGGAAAGGAAGGAAGGAAGGAAGGAAGGAAGGAAGGAAGGAAGGAAGGAAGGAAGAAAGAAAGAAAGAAAGAAAGAAAGAAAGAAAGAAAGAAAGAAAGAAAGAAAGAAAGAAAGGAAAGAAAGGAAAGAAAGGAAAGAAAGGAAAGAAAGGAAAGAAAGGAAAGAAAGGAAAGAAAGGAAAGAAAGGAAAGAAAGGAAAGAAAGGAAAGAAAGGGAGAAAGAGAGAAAGAAAGCGGTCTACCTTGGGTGATACATGCATACCTGGATGCTGCTGCAGAACCTGCAGTACCAAGAACCTTCATCCTGTACCATTTTGCAACTCTTGGGTTATCAAAAGAAATCACTAATTATTTAAATAAAAACCACAGGATGCTACTCTAAACTCAATGATCTGCATTTAGGAAACTGTCTTAATATGGGAAATTACAATGGGCCCTGGAATGACTCAGTGGGTAGGTATTGGGATTTTCCAGGATATGAACAGAGTTTTACTGGGAATGTGTAGAAGATAAGTCTCTCTGGGATAAAAAGGCAAAACCAGTAAATGGCAGTGCAGTCAGATCCAAAACTGTGGATGTGTTCAAAGAGGACCCATGTAGTGAAGGGTTGACTTCTCAGTCAACGCACGTACACACAGGCAAACACATTTTTGGACCTGGGGAAGTTATATTTTTAGTACATGATTTTTAACATTTTTTTTCCTGTGAAGCAACACGCTTTTAAAATTAACCAGTCCTTCAGGTTTACAGCAACACAGATGCAACTGGAAGCCATTATCTTAAGTGAAACAGCTCAGACACAGAAAGACAAATACTGCATGTTCTCACTCTTAAGTGGGAGCTAAATAGTATGGTATACATGGAAGCAGAGTGTGGAATGATGGACAATGGGGACTTGGAGGGGTAGGGGATGGGATGGGGGTAGATGATTGGAGATTGCTTGGTGGGTGCAATGTGAATGGCTCCAGTGATAGGTGCTCTGAGGGCCCTGAGTTCACCACAATGCAATAATTCAATGTAGGAAAATTGCACTTTTATCCTATGATTATATACAAACAAAAACAAATAAGAAGAAAAAATGAATAAATAAAATCACCCAGTCCTTCAGTAAAGAAAGCTATGTATATGTATACACTCACAAACATACGTTGATATTCTGAAGTGGTGGTTCTGGGACACTGAGGGTTAGACAGTCAAAGAGAAAGAGAGCAAGAGCCTATTGAGCAATGACTTTCTGGACTTTCACGTGTTAAGGTACAATACAGTGAGTAGGGGCCTCATCACCAAGTGAGAAGTGTCAGGGAAGAGATATTAGTGATAAGAAACAACTTCTAAAATGACCACCCAAGGGAATTTTATGACCTGAAACCTGTGCTTGCCCACAACAAGCCCAAGAGAGAAAACCTTTTGGTTACATTATCTCTCCTTAAGGAAGACTCATATTGCACATTAGCATATCAAAGTCACCTTGAAATTCTATTAGTAAAGGGAAAAACTTAACTTTTTTTAGACTGTATTCTCCAAATCGTGTCTATTGATATGTACTCATATCTGTGGGACCCCCATGTGAGAAATGCAACACAAACAATTGAAGGGTTTTGTTTGAACAATGGAGTGGCAGAATGAAAGAGGACATTCTTGAGGATTTATGTGGCCACTGGACACAAGATAATTTGGAAGTGAGAGTACTGGCCCAGTTAAGGGAATGCTACATTGTGTCGATTTCGGTTCTTATCAGATTCGTAGAATGAGGACAGTGGCTAAGGGACAAGAAAGGGAGAGCCAAGAGAGCAATTGTTGATGACAGAATTGACTGGATTTGGTCACTAACTTCTGTACTGATGGGGAACAGGGAGGACTCATGTGCTCATAAGACGGTAAAGCAGGAAATGACTTCTAGAGATGATCTAATTTGGCAGTTTTCAAACTCTTATGTAGCCACAGGAAGAACAACAAAGTTTCAAGGAGAAGCCTAAAGTATAGAACAGAAGAAAGGAGAAGGGCTGTGGGTGTGTTTTATCAAATGATGGAAAAAAGAAAGAATGAAGGAGAAATTCCTGTCCCTCACATTGTAAAATTTTGGCTGGGAATGATTAAAGTAGTCTAAATCTGAAAGAAGTGCTTCAAGATATAGGCATAACCATTCAGGCATTATTTCTCCCACCTCCAAAGTAGTCCTAGACAAGTAAGTTTCAGAGGCAGGAGTATTTCACATGAATAATTCTGGAGGCCTTGATTGGTGTAAACACCAAGAGTAAGGCTGTTAAAAGCTGCATCCTAGGGTTGATTGCTTGAGAGCAATTCCTGGCTCCATCAAGTCCTCCATGTTAATATCTAAAAAAAATTATTTAACTTATCTGTGCATATTTCAGTTTCCTCCTCTGTAAAATTGGGATACCAATTGACTGGGACCCATTTCCCAGGGCTATTGTGAAGGTGAAATGAGCTATATCATCTAACATGCTTAGCCCAATGCTTAACACAAGAACAAGCAATACATTTTGTTCATTATTTAAGAAGGGCTGTTGGCCGGGCGCAGAGGCTCATGCCTGTAATTCCAGCACTTTGGGAGGTGGAGGTGGGTGGATCACCTGAGGTCAGGAGTTTGAGACCAGCCTGGCCAACATGATAAAACCCCATCTCTACTAAAAGTAAAAAAATTACCCAGGCATGGTGTCAGACGGCTGTAATCCCAGCTACTCAGGAGGCTGAGGCAGGAGAATCGCTTGAACCCGAGAGGCAGAGGTTGCAGTGAGCCGAGATAATGCCATTGTGCTCCAGCCTGGGGGACAAGAGCAAGAAGGTCTGTTATATACCAAGCACTGCTACTACTAGAGGGGAACAGTAGAACAGGATACTATTTAAACCTCCAAATAATAATCAATTCATTTACTCCACACTTATTTTATTACAATAATCTTACATATGTGGCCTCTTGTGCTGATTCAAAATATGTCCACAAATTCCTATACACCCTCTTCAAAAAGTTAAGCCTCAGCAACCAAAACAAAATGGACAAGTGACATCATATCAAGTTAAAAAGCTTCTACACAGCAAAGGAAACAATCAAGAAAGTGAAGAGAAAACCCACAGAATGTGAGAAAATATTTGCATACTATCCATATGACAAGAGATTGATAGCCAGAATATATAAGGAGCTCAAACAAATTTGTAGGAAAAATCTTATAATCCAATTAAAACACAGGCAAAAGATCTGAATAGACATTTCTCAAAAGAAGACGTGCAAATGGCAAATAAGTATATGAAAAGGTGCTCAATATCATGATCATCACAGAAATGCAAATCAAAACTATAATAAGATATCATCTCACCCCAGTTAAAATGGCTTTTACCCAAAATAAAGGGAATAATAAATGCTGACAAGGATGTAGAGAAAGGTGAACTCTCTCCACTGTTGATGGGAATGTAAATCAGCCACTATGAAGAACAGTATGGTGGTTCCTAAAAAAACTAAAAATAGAACTACCATATAAACTAGCAATCTCATTGCTAGGTGTATATCCAAATGAAAGTAAACCAATATATTGAAGAGATATCTGCACTCTCATGTTTATTCTAGCACTATTAGCAATAGCCAAGATTTAGAAGTGTCTATCCAGCAACAGTTGAATGCATAAAGAATATGTGGTACATACATACAATGGAGTACTCTTCAGCCACAAAAAAAGAATGAGTTCTTGTCATCTGCAACAACATGGATGGAACTGGAGAATATTATGTTAAGTGAAATAAACCAGGCACAGAAAGACAAACATCTCATATTCCTACATATTTGTGGGAACTAAATATTAAAACAATTGAACTCATGCAAAATAGAGAGTAGAATGATGGCTACTAGAGCATGGGAAGGGTAGTGAGATGAGGAGGGGAAAGTGTGGATGGTTAATGGGTACAAAAATATAGTTAGATAGAATGAATAGGATCTATTATTTGATAACACAACAGGGTGACTACAGTCAACAATAATGTTGTACATTTTAAAATAACTAAAAGAGTATTACTAGACTGTTTGTAACACAAAGAAATGATGAATGCTTGAGGTGATGGATACCCCAGTTATATTCCTATGATTATTATGCATTGTATGCCTGTATCAAAATATCACATGTACTCCATGAACATAAACACCTACTATGTACCCACAAAAATTTTCTTTTAAAAAGTGGAACTTAATTCCCATTCCCTTGAGGGCTGGACTTGGTGGCTTGCTTGTAGCAAGTAGAATAGCTAGAGGTGACAATGCATGATTTCCAAGACCAGGTCATAAAAGGTACTGTGGCTTCCTTCTTGCCCCCTTTGGGTCACCCTCTCTGGGGCAAGCCAACTGTCCCTCTATGAGGACAATTCAGCCATTCCATGAAGAGGTCCATGTTGTGGGGGCACTGAGCCCTCCTGCTAACAACCAGCACTAACTTTCCAAGTGCACGAGAGAGCCACCTTGGAGCAGATCCTCCAGCCCCAGTCAAGCCTTCAGATGAATTCAGCCCTGGGTGACATCTTGACTGTGACCTTATGAAAGACACTGAGCTAGAACCACCCAGCTAAGCTGCTCGCAGACTCCTTGAGCCACAGAAATTGTATGAGATGATAAATGTTTATTTTAAGCCACTGTTTATCAGTCAGAGTTCTCCAGAGAGACAGAAATAATAGGATATATATATTTCTTTTCATCTCTCTGTGTGTGTGTGTGTGTATATATATATATCTATACACATACACAGAGGTGACTACAGTCAACAATAATTCATTGTACATTTTAAAATAACCAAAACATACATACATACATACACATATATATATATATGTGTATATATATATGTGCAGAGAGAGAGGAAAATTAATTAAGAAATTTATTAGAAGATTGGTTTACTAGATTATGGAGGCTGAGAAGTCACGATAGGCCATCTGTGAGCTGAAGAACCAGGAAACCTGGTAGTGCGGCTTAGTCCTAGTCTGAAGGCCTCAGAGCCAGGGAAGCTGATGGTGTACTTCTCAGTCCAAAGCCAAAGGCTGGAGAGCCCATGGGTCCACTGGTATAAGTCCTGGAGTCCAACAGCTGGAGAACATGGAGTTCAAATGTTCAAGGACAGGAGGAGAAGAGAGGGCAGCTCTAAGGGCAGCTCTAGAAGCAAGTGAATTAGCCCTTCCTATACCTTTTTGTTCTATCCAGATACCCCACTGATTGATTGGTGCCCACCCACAGATCTTTCCCACTCAGTCCACAGGCTCACATGCCAATCCCTTCTGGAAACACCCTCACAGACACACCTGGGGCAACCCAATCGTTCGAATCAAATCCCAAACCACCTGGGTTTCCATTTCAGCAGATGATGGACAGGCTCAGTGTCTACTGAAGGCCTGATAATAAATAATGCTTTAGCAGCTATCTGTGCATCTCTTAATCCAGTCAAGTTGACATCACAAATGAACTACCACAGCCAAGTTTGGCATAATTTATTGGATAGATAGATAACTTGTCCTCAAAAAGACCTGGTGAGGGATATTGTCCATTTTATAGATAAGAAAACCAAGGCCGGAGATGTTAATTCTTTTGCTTTAGTTCACCCAGCTGGTTTGTGAAGAGACAGATTTTAAACTCTGATCTATGTTTCCAGGGTCCAGGGTATTTCTACTCTATCACTGTGTGGTATCAATTAATATATCCAGCACATGTAAGGCAGCATCCATAAGAAACCACAGCTTCGGGGAGGCTTTTTGTATGTTTGTTATTGTTTTTCATTTCATTTTATTTATTTATATATTTATTATTTTTTTTGAGACAGAGTCTCACTCTGTCACCCAGGCTGGAGGGGAGTGGTGTGATCTCGGCTCACTGCAACCTCCACCTCCTGGTTCAAGCGATTCCCCTGCCTCAGCCTCCCAAGCAGCTGGGACTACAGGTTGGGGCCACCATGCCCGGCTAATTTTTTACATTTTAGTAGAGATGAGGTTTCACCATGTTGGTCAAGATGGTCTCTGTCTCCTGACCATGTGATCCACCCACCTCGGCCTTACAAAGTGCTGGGATTACAGGCGTGAGCCACTGCACCCGGCCTATTGTTGTTGTTTTTTTTGAGACAAGCCCAGAGGAAGAGAATAAGGAACCTCTAAGCATCCATAGAAGGGTTCTCCAAGGAAGGCAGAGACGACCTTAACAAATGAACCACCACATCACCTAAGACACCTAACAGATACTACTCCATTAGCGTTGAAAACTGTGGGGCAAAAATTAGCCAATAATTTTCCCCAGCACCACAAGGTTCATATTTCCAGCTTTTAGGATCCCTGAATAAAACTAGACCTTGCAGATATACCTTTTGATGCCACATTTTTCACTAAAAGTTATCACAGGCCAGAAAAGGCCAGTCAAAGGTGAAACCCAGGGCTGCACCATGCTGATGCTTGCCTTATCTCACAAGGCACATCTTGGGTGTGCTGCGTCCTTTCTCTCCCAGCTGCAATCTAAATTATCTCCTAGGTCTCATTTTTCTTCTACTTCTTCGAGTTTTCAGACATTAGGATTGAGCCCTAGATCATGCCTTCAGGTTTATGAGGACAGTAATCTGTCATCAGCACCTGCAGAGCCTTTCGTCTTGCTCTGACTGCATGAATTCCCCAGACTCTTACTTTCTGACAACGGATGGACTTTTCTCATCTCTACCCACAAAAGCCCAACTCCATTCTTCCCTTGTGCAACACCACAACATGTGGGTTTTTTATTCTCCCACAGGGAGAACAAGAAAGCATATGGTCTCCTAAAAAGAAAAGGTTCTTTAAGTTTTTGGTCCAGCCTCTTTCCTTTATAAATTTCCCAGTCTCAGGTACGTCTTTATTAGCAGCATGAGAATGAACTAATACACCTTGACTTTTGGATTGGCCACATGACTTGATTCAATAAGTGATGTAAGAGCAGTGAAAGTGCTACAGTTCTGAGGCAGGCCTTAAAAGCCTTGTACATTTCATTTTTCTCTCTTGCTCCTCTGCCATTAGCTGTTGTTGCCCCTTTAGCCTGGGGCAGAGCTCCCCAGCTTACTCAAAAACCTGTAGTGAGGAGCAGAGCTGCCCCAGCCTCCTTGACTGAAAGTTCAGCCACCAAGCCAAACTGAGCCCAGAGCAACGGAAATCTCTCCCCACCACACCCTCCAAAAACAAAAACAAAAATCAAACCACCAACGAAGAACCTTAGCCTGAACCTGGATTCTAGACATTGTTCTGCTATGATGTGACTCTGGCAAACTTTTTTCGTTTTCTGCCTCAACTGTGAAATGATAGGACTTAGAGTAACTTGCCTCTAAGTCCTTTCTGAACAGATTCTAGATTAGAAAAAGAAGGCTACTTATAAGAGTATAAAACATTAACACAAACAAAACCAAAATATTAACTTACAGTTTAATCGGGAAAAATAAACACATTTATGATCAAGTAGTTTACTCATTTGCTCCTTCAGTCAGACAGTTCTTATAGACACAAAATACATGTATTAAGTTTGTGGGCCAGATACAGTGCTAGTGGTTGGAAGATCAAAGGGGAGCAAAATCAGAGTCCATTCTTAATCCCATGGAATCAATGGGGGTACTGACACTATTTAAATGAAAATAATAAATATATTCCCACAAACTGATATGAGTGTTGTGGAGAAAACTAACCCAGAAAGGGAGCCTAAGAAAAACTTTGCTATGGCTTGTAGACTTTAACCAGAGAGCAAAGGGATGCAATCAAATGACTTCAAATTGGAGCGAGATGATGAGATTTGGGTCATACCATTCTGTTTGCTCGTGGAGAAAAGCTGCACTGGGGAAGAATTGTATGGCAGATAGACTAATTAGTAAACTGCTGAAATGGTCTTAGTGAGAGAAAACCGTAGCTTAGACTTAAAGAGTACTGAAGATGAATATCTTCCAGCTAAATTCTTCCATTAAGATCACTGTACTTTAAGCTCATTCAAGAAAAGTTTCACTCTTAGAGAGTTCTTTTGCACAATTAAGGTGGGATTTTGTTGAAATGCCTGGTATCAAATGAGATTCTTCATGTCAGAGTGCATTTCAATGTATTTTTGGAAGCCAATAGGGTAAGTTGCAATTTTACACCTGATGAGAAAGTGCACTGAGATGGAATGAAAAAAGTACTGAATGCGGAAGTCTCAAGTGTTGAATTCAGGCTGTCTGGGTGTATAAATTTGGTCTCATCATCTATCCTTGCCCTGCCTCTGTTTCATGCCTATAAAATGAAGTAAATACTATCCACTCACAGCCATTATAAAGATAAAATGCAATAATGTATGTGAAGGCTTATTGTACCCTATATAATGGTTAAAATATAAAGTATATTAGATAATTATTAACAGAGGAACAGAAGGGAAGGGAAAGGACTGGTGAAATAACTACAGTAAGCGGTCAGCTTTAGCATCTCTGCCTAGTAAAGATTTCTGGTCATTTTGGAAGTAGTAGTACAAGGGAGCCCATCACACCTTAAGTTTTTAACCACCTGGCATAGAATAGTTCAGTTGTGAAAATAAGTTGCATCTCTTCTAGTGTTCTCTTGTGCTGATGTGTACTGATGACAAGTAATTCCAGATGACCATTCCTATGCTTTTACGCACAGTTTATAATTTCCCCTGGTTGGGGGAAGTAGGGACAACTCTGCTCAGAAGAGCTGCTGCAAATTTATTAGGTTGGTGCACAAGTAATTGCGGTTTTTATCATTTTTTTCAAAAAAGGCAAAAACTGCGATTATTTTTGCACCAACCTAATACTTCAGGGTAGGAAATTCAGAACACAGAAAGATCGTATGCAGCTAGCCGCTACAGCCCACAATAATCCCACACTCTTTTCTATCAACAAAACCTATTCAAAAAGGGACAAGGATCCAGGACACTGCTCTTCCATGGTACAGCCATGTTTTCCTGCCTGTCAGAGGAGGCTCTGCATTGATCAAGTTCATTCTGTGACTTAACTACAAGTCAAACTGGGCAGACTTACTCCACACCTGGCAAGTATCCTGAGGCCCTTGTTACTGCTTAACTGAATTATATTCATGTTCTTTTGGAATGGCCTCTCAGGCTTCCACGGATGATGAAAAGAACAAACACTTATTGGGTGTCCATTATATGCCAGGATAGCTCACAACACTGTATATACCCTCTCAGTCACTGCTGAGCACCAAACTGCGAGCTAGGTAACATATACATTACACAATTAAGAGTATTATGATACATGTGGGAAAACCAAGACACAGAACTGTCAAAGAACTTTGCTAATAACCAACATCGAGTAAATAAGAGTCAGGATTACAATCTAGCTCTGTATGTCTATGAAGCTTGAGTATGGAAGCCAAATATTCAGATAACCAGTTAATACAAAGGTAAATAGATTCTGCTCAAATTTTGGACACATAATTTAAGTCCGATTTTGAAAGTATAGTTTAGAAGAATGATGCTATAGAATATCACCAACTTATCAATATACAGATAACACACAATGTGATTTAATTGTACACAATGTGATTTAAGCAAAAACAACGAGGCTTTTGCTTAAATCATGTTCCCTGAAATATGCTTACTTCCTCCAACAGAAGCCTGATATAACTTGAATGGTTGGCACTTTTTTCATGACTCAAGGATTACAGTTATTATTTTTTATCTTAATTACAAAAAAATTTTTTTTCCTCTCAGTTCCTTCCTGTAAAAATTTTAGTCTTTAGGGTTTGAATCCTTTTGGTTAAGTTTAGACGATCTCCCTGAACAGAATAGAAACATAATCTATTTACTTTTTGAGATTTATGAATGTTTTCTGTAGAGGCTTGTGAGTATAGCAACCTAGTTAGAACAACAAATATAGTAAAGTACTTATATGTACTACTTTAAATCTTAGAATCCAGTGAAATCTGTAGCCTTATCTCAATATTTCTTTTTTTATTTAATTCACTATAAGGTAATGGGCTTTTCCCTCCCTTTCTGTGCTCTCTGATATATTCAGAAATTTTTGAATCATTCTAAATATCACAATTTCTGATATTAAAATATTTTAAACCCTTCGTTTTATTAGTAATGACAATTCCTATTTGGCCAAGTGCTTATGAATTCAGATTTGTGATCATGTAATCAGTATTGAAATCTGTATAGAGTAATATCACAAAGTTCTACACTTAGGTAGACGTCAATCCCCTTACTACAATTCATGTTTTGGGACATGGGGCAAATTACCTACACTCACTGAGCCTCAATTTCCTCATCTGGAAAATAGTGATATCTGACAATATTGTAGTGATTAAAGGAGATGATGTATGTCAAGGTGCTTAGACAGAGCTTGGCACTTGCAATTTCCCAACAAACGCTACTTATAACAACGATTAAAAAAATAACAATGGTAATAATAAATGATTTATTGAATACTTACTATGTAACCACAATTGTGACCAAAAATCTGGAAGATATGAAGCATAAGACTCAGTTCCAGCACTCGAAGTGCTTATATACTATAAGGAACAAATAATAGTATCATAATGAACACAGAATTTGGCTTATGAGAGGTAGGGGATGAGGTCTGGACTTTGCCCCTTACTAAAATTGGGTGTAACTGTTAGGAACTGTACTTGGCTGTTGATTAAAAAAAAAAAAAAAAGACTAAAAATAAGTCATTTAAACAATACATGATTGCAGTCTGTGAAAGATACTAAAGCAAAAGCTAAGCTGTGCCCAAATTACTGACCCACAGAAACTGAAGTAATACATGGGTATTGTTATAAACCACTAAACATTGGGATAATCTGTTAACAACAATCGATTAATATATGTGGCTCATCATGTTGTTGTATACAATTGTAATTCCTTCATTCTCATTACTTTGTAGGAGGGTTTGGAAAGCTTTTTTTTTTTTTTTTTTTTTCCTGTAAAGGATCAGGTAGGAAATATTTGAGGCTTTGTAGGACAAGAGGCAAAATTGAGGATATTATGTAAGTATGTCTATATAATTTCCAGGTTTTGAAAATTATACCTTTTTGTATTTTCCCAACCATTTAAAAACATAAAAATCATACTTAGCTGGTGAGCCATAAAAAATAAATGTCTCATTGCTCTTAGTTTGTTGACCCCTGCTATATGGAATTATTTGTTTATACCAGAGTTCATCTCTCCAATCTGTTGTTGATAAATATTTGAGTTGTTTTCCATTTGGGAAACATTAAAATAATACAGCCACAAACATTCTTGCACGTGTCTTTTGGAGAACATGTGTATGCATATTTGTTTGGTGTAAACCTAGGAGTAGAACTACTGGGTCACAGCATAAGCATATATTCAGCTCAATGTTTCAGATGGTTTTCCAAAGTGGTTTTGTGAATTTGCACACCACCAGCAATATATGAGTCTTTACTGCTTCACAATCTTGCCAAGAGTTGGTATTTTGTGTCTTTTTCTTTCAAACATTCTCGTGACAAATGTAATTTTTTTTCTTTAGCACTTCCCAGGTGATTCTAATATTCAGCCAGAATTGAAAACCTCTGCACAACTATTGTTTATCCCTTATTAGGCAGAACCACATGAAACTGCTCTATTTGTAGGTTTTAAAAATGTTCAAACATTGGCTATTTCATATGGTTGAAACTAACATCTCCTTCACATTTTATTTATACTAAAAATAAAACTCGTCTAGAATGCACATCACTGGGAAAAATATTAAAGACTTGAGCTAAGCTGAAGTTTTAAAATTAACAACAGATTTCAGTGACTTTTATATTTTAATATCACCCACATATTTAAAAGCTTGGAAACAGACCAGTGGTTTTCATCCTCAATGAAGACTGGAATCACCTCTAGGTTTTTAAAACCTAAGTGCCTCTACCCAAACCCCCATAAGCCCTGATTCTGTGAGACTAAGATAAAGCTTAGGAATATTTATAAAAGGCTGATGCACAGCCAAGGTTGAGAACCATTGATACTACCTGTCCTATGGTTTTCGTTCATATTCATTCAATCTAAGAAAATACTTAATGCTTTGGTGATTTTATATACATAAAGTAGGTAAGCACCTGGATTTCAGTTTTTTCCAGGTTTTAGAATGCTTGGCTGTGTATAAGGTTGGAAAATTCTTTTTCTCATGGAAATTATGTCTCACTGAATGGGTCTCTCTCTACTGTACCTAAAAGGGAGGCTTAGCTTTGACTTCTACACAGCTCCATGGACTCAGAATTAAAGTATCAACAAGAGAATTTAATGGTTATACGCAAGTATTCTTTAACATGCCTATACACGTGTTATTATTATATATTACCCAATAGGAGGACTAGGCATGTAATTAGTGACCAGAACAACAGGTGTGCATGTATACACCCAGAAACAAAATTGTTTTGAGATTTTTTTTTTTTTTTTTGCTAATGACCAAGACAGACAAAAATGTCTAAGTAGTCATCATGGGAAGAATCCGATTTTTGCACTTCCTTATTTTACAGAGATTAACATTATATATGGGTGACTGGGTGGATGTGGTACCAAATGCATTTCCAAACTGAAGGCCTTTAAAAGTCAATCCAGTCTTGAGCCAGATTTATTCCTGAGGCTATTCCCTTACCCTTTACAGCCACAACTGTATCCGTATTTTCATATGCAGGAAAAAATGTTTAGAAACTTAATTTTTACCAGCTGTCGAATTGTATTGCTATCCACGTGATTCCCCTTATCCTGTCTGCTTATATCATCCCCAGCACCTACAGCTAGGACGTAGTTTTCAGAAGTTGAAGGAACGTGATTCTCAGGCACTGTTAATTATTAGGCCCTATCAAAGGCTGTCAGCAGGCTCCAAGGCTAGCCAAATTGAAAGCCTCCTATCCTGGAAGCCAGGCAGGCTTTCATCTGACCTCCTCTGGTACAATCCTGGTTCCGACTTTGTTCCTAACAACCCCTTGGGGATGTTGCCTATTGGGGTTTAAGCCACTCCTCCTCCCCTACACCCCCATGCCAAGTATTTAGCCACCTGAACCACCCTGTAGGATCAGAAGACGGCTGTATCAACCGGCGGAATTCCCCCACAAAACCCATACATCTCAGGGTGCGAAGGAACAAGTTTCAACCTCAGCCTGGGCAGCGCTCTCTGGCCCAGGTGGAGAACCACAGGCGGACAGTGGTTCTGCTCTCCCTACTAAATGGTGGTTCAGGAGGTCAGGGGGCGGTACCTGCGGCAGAGGCCCGCGGACGAGCTCGGGGGAGCTCATCACACTGCTGACCGGCACCTGCCCACCTCACCACACCTGCTACGTGCCAACCCCCTTGTAATGGACAGGGACGGGCTCAATCACGGGTCCCTACTCTTAGCACCGAAGCTATCTCAGCGCACGGCCTCCTGGGAGATGTAGTCCACACCTCTTCCCGGGACCCCCCCCCCCCCCCCGCCATCCCACACCCCAGGCGTCCTGGGTCCCCTCACAACTTCCCCAGGAGAGATTACTCGGTCTGGTCAGCTGAAGCTGGAGCTGCTGTCCGAGTGTGGGGGCAGGCGGCGCCTCCGCGTTGGAGTCGGGGTGCTCTCCCGAGTCCACGTGAAGGGAGGGAACTACACTTCCCAGGACGCCCTGCGCGAGCCAAGCCCGGAGCCGGCTGCCTCGCTTTGCGTGACCGCGGCAGGTTGGTCCTGGAGCAGATAAGCTCAGAATATTTAGGCGAAAGCGAGAGGAGGGGGGGAGCGCGGGGCAGGAGGAGTACCTCGGCCAAGAAAATTATGCATGCGTTAGGGAAGCTCTGAGAGAATGGCTGTGGAAGGTAAGGGACGCTTGGGGCATTTTTAAGCTCCTTCTTAACCCGCGCACCCCAAGCCACACATCCCCGATGAAGCTTGGCGATCGTGGGGAGGCGAGGAAAGGGGGTGGCGGAGAGCGGGCCCCTTCCTCCTTTACCTCTTGGCACTCACCTGCGCCGCCAAGGCCAGTAGGCGCTTTAATTCAGTTGCTTTGGAGAGACGTGAAGGGTAGGTGCGCAAGACTTTGAGGTAGGAGGTGTGGAGACGAGTGTCCCTGATGCGAAACGATATCCTGGAAATGGGGGGAAAGCCGGAGGATCCGGCCCCGAGATGCCCTTTTTCCCTGCCCCTTCCCTCCGGAGCGGGCTGGGTGGCCCCAGGGCTGGGGATGCTTGGTTGGCCCCCTCACGTGGGAGAGGTCCCCGGCCCAGGTGCGTCATCCGGAAGCTTGGACTGGGATTGGGTCGAGGGCCCTTCGTCCTGTGCACCCAGCAGCGGCGGCCGCAGATGTATCCAGAGGGTAGAGGTGTCCCTACACCTGTCTCTGCTTATACAGCCAGCGCCCCGGGCTTAGCAAAGTTTACAGACATGAAATGTAATCAGCCAGGGAAAAGAAGTGCAACAACCTCTTCGATTTGGGTGAATCCTTTTCTCTGAAGACCACTTTCTTCTTACAGTCTTGAGCTTCGACTTTGCAGTTTTGACCGTACAGTCCTGCCTCCCTTGAACTTCCTGGTTGAAAGCAGGGTCGGGCTGTTCGTGAGGGATCCTGAGTTTTTCATTTCCGATTCTCTTACCTTGGAACACAAACTTCCTTGTTTAGGGTAGTTTCTGAAGAAGAAAAATGATTGTGGACCAGAAGCGTTTGTGATGTCACATTAGAGGTCAAGCTGTACCTAAATGATGAAATGATTGTGGGACAAAATGGGAGCCTGCATTCACCTACAGAATTTTGGTTTCTGAGTGCGGTCAGGTCAGAGGGGGTACTGAGGTAGGGAGAGGAGGCATGCTTGCCAGCTGCTTCAGGCGCCTTGCCAAGGGGAAATGAGCCTATTCCTTGTAGGCTAGAGACCAGAAGGAACCACAAGGGCTGGCTTGCTCCTCCCTCTGCTCCCTGCCCCAAGAGAAAGAAACTGAACTAATCTGACTCTTGCTCCCCTTATAACGACTGTCTTAAGAACCCGAAGTAGCAACAACCCAGCTCCTACACTCAGCGCCCATAAACTCAGGAAACTCTTGCCTTTGGGCTATCTCAGGTTCAGAGATCCTCAGCCAGCCACTTCCAGCTTTCCTAACTTTATTAACAAAAATGAAGTCCTCTCGCTTACAACCAAGATTTTTCTAGGTTTTCTTGTCGGTGCAAATGTACCAGTAGGGTGAGAATCTCTCTCTCTCTCTCTCTCTTTTTTTTTTTTTTGTATCGTTATGATTGATAGTGAGTCAAGACTTAAGATGCCAAAAAAACAAAACAAAAGCCGAGATAAAGTTCATCTTGAGCTTGAGACCAAGGATATGTTGACGTACTCCTTAAATATCCCTTCTACGTCACCCATCAGGTGGCACTGATTATGATCTCTCCTCTTCACCACTCCTGTGTCCCCAAGACAGGGACACTCCCCCTTGTTGCTAGTCCACACTGTTCTCGAAAAACAATTTCTTGTCCACTGTAAGAAGTATAAATTCGTCTTATTTCTTGCCTGATGGGTGATTATACCAGTGAAGCCAGACTTTACAAAAACAAGAACTTAGGAAGGAAGTACATGTGGACTATGGAGAGTTTATTTTCTAGTGACTTATTTGGTTAAAGTACCTGTCTAGTAAACAGGAGATCCTGAGTTTGAATCACAGTGAGGTCTCAAAGAATGAAGGAAGTATTTTTAACTTTAACTGCAAATATGATTCTTATCTTTTGTCTTTGCAAAGAGGTCAGCCTGGACCAGTCTCTTCCTGGTTACTCCTACCTGGTCTTTCAAGCCTCAGGGGAAATGTCACTTGCTCTGGGAACCTGTCCCAGCCCTCCTTTCTCTTCTGCCTTCTCAGCACTCTTTCCAGTCTATGGGAGGTGCCTCCTGCTCACATTTATCTTAACACTTATCATACTTAATCTACCTCTTACTAAACTGTAACCCCCTTGCGGGTTAGACTTGGACTTTATATTCCCAGCTTATAGCACAGTACTTGGCCCATAATAGGTATTCAGTGCTCATTCATTGCATGGCAACTATATTCATGGAGGTTTTGTAACTGGTTCTATAAGGGTACATGGGGCTTTCTTGGAAGCCTAAATGCCTTACAATCAGGGACTTCTGACAGATTTGAAGACGGGAGGTTTTTTTTTTTTTTTTTTTTTTTTTTTTTTTTGAGATGGTGTTTTGCTCTGTCACCCAGGCTAGAGTGCAGTGGCATAATCTCGGTTCACTGCAAGCTCCGCCTCCTGGGTTCACCCCAATTTCCTGCCTCAGCCTCCTGAGTAGCTGGGACTACAGGCGCCCGCCACGATGCCCGGCTAATTTTTTTGCATTTTTAGTAGAGACGGGGTTTCACCGTGTTAGCCAGGATGGTCTCGGTCTCTTGACCTCGTGATCTGCCCACCTTGAAGTGCCCTTCTCTTCAGTCTTTTGTCTTGATGCCCAAAAAATCTTTTAGAGCAGTAGTTTACATCTACTGCTGAGTGACATTGTCTCTGGGCACATTTGGGATATGTAGGAACTGCGGCTGGGGGCTGCTATTGGTATTTTGTGCCCATGGCCAGAGATAATCATGGCCTGCAGTGCATGGCCTTCCCATATCATGTTGCCAAGCCATGGTCAAGCAATGACCAGTTTACCCAACTCATTGAGAAATGCTGCTTCAGAGAATAAGGAGTTTTGCCAGAGGAACTGGAATAGAAAATACAGTTCGAATTACTTAACATCTAAGCTTTAGTCTCCACATCTGGAAAAAATGGGCTCACTACTGGTTACCTCCTGGGAACACTGTGAGGATTAAATAAAGGAGGGGGCTTCTGGAAGGGTGTCTGGAACCTGTATCCTAAGTAAATCTCACTCGTACTCACATCCCTTCTCTCAAAAAAAAAAAAAGAAAAGAAAAGCTATACTAATTGGCATGTGTTTTATATCCTGAATTTTCACTTATTCATGCCAGCCAGTCTTTCTAATTAGTAACAAATTTGAAGTTTTTTTACTATGTGTAACATTTTTCTTAAGTAAACTTGAACTTGAATTTGTAAAAGTGTTAATAGCAAGTAGTTCTCTCATTCATTTTGCTGAACCTGCAGCTGTGTGTTTAAGGTGAAAAAGAGGTGCCCTTTGTTTATTGTTTTGTAACTACCCTGGGTTATGTTTTCTTCTTAGTTTAATTGCAACGTCCTATCTATGTCTCCTAGTCTGGTTGCGACCCATGCTTTGCATTTATGGGCAGCTTACAAGTGTGCTTTCCAGCCCCAGAACAGGGTACGATCTTATGGTCTGCATTTGGATTAGGATTATACTGGCATCCATTGTCTTTTTTAAAAAACAAAAACAAAAGCAGTGTCTTGTGAAACAAATTAGCAGGACTAGGAACTAGGACCTCTTGGAAGGAGGTAGCAGGGACCCCAAACTATTCCATTCTCTATGGACAGACTATGTATAGATGGTTGCGCCTATTGATGTTTTCTAACGGAAGTGGGTTGCAGTATTATTCAGGGAGAAGAAAAATGTGGATTCATTGGGGACAGTGTTGTATTCATCTTTGTATTCATCTCTGTATTCCAGGGATGGTGCCTGGCACTTAGGAGGCCCACAGTCATTTGTTTCATGAATGACATATAAATGCACGAGTCCCTAGATCTAGAGAAGGGTTTTTTACCCCTCATCCCCAATTCCTTTTCTTGTTTCATCCTCAGAGATTTATGAAAAAAGTAGGGAGGATGGACATTGTACATGGTAATTTCTATTCCAGGTCTAACAGAATAGCACCTCTCACATGGCAGAAAAATGATTTCCAATATTCAACACTCACCTCTCTCCCCAAGAAAAACATGTCAAATGCAAGACTATGAATGACATCTATATTAAGAAATCTGAATTTTCCATCATCAGTGAACACATTAGCTTACCAAATATCTTCTGATAAGTCATTCAGTGCTCAGGTTCTATGTTTTTTATCCTGTAGGAGAGTGCAGAAACTACCCATCGCCAAAATATTGTAAGGCTAAGTAATAATAACAGTGACTGGGAAAATGGGAAGTGAGATCGCGTCAAACACTTGTGACAAATAGAAGCAGTCATGGTAAACACTGGGCTTTGCAGCCCCATAAATGATGACTTTGTACCCAACTTGAATTCAGAACTGCATCACAGAGAGTAAAAGGAGTCACATGGGAGATAAAAACATCATTTTTATCACAAGGGTATAGTGGGTAATTTTTTCTGACTTTGGGTTGGAGAGTAAGTGGGCTTGCTAATATCGTACCCAGCAGTGAACTTACCTGTCACAGGGATGCCTCCCTCTACACTAGTGGCCCTTAACCTTTTTGGCACCAGGGATAAGATTTATGGCAGACAGTTTTTCCATGGGGGATGGTTTTGGGATGAAACTGTTCCACCTCAGATCATCAGGTATTAGATTCTCATAAGAAATGTGCAACTTAGATCTCTCGCATGTGCAATTCACAGTAGGGTTTTCACTCCTCTGAGAATGTAATGCCTCCGCTGATCTGACAGGAGGTAGAGCTCAGGCGGTAGTGCTTGCTTGCTCACTGCTCACCTGCGGCTGTGTGGCGCAGTTCCTAAATAGGCCATGGACTGATACCAGTTCACCACCCAGGGGTTGGAGACCCCTGCTCTATACCACTGACAGCTGGAGAGCAGAGATAACTTGGGCTCCTGCAGCAGGCAGGTGGGACCCAAAGGAAGGGGGGGGGAACCTATGCTTTGTGCCTTTTCACAGACTTGCTCATCAGAGAGTTGACTTCTCCTCTCCTGAGGAGGACCCGGAGGGTGAAGAGGGAGACCAGACGTGTAATTCTGATGGATTTCCCTTCATAGAACACAAGCAGCTCTGTCCTGCCTCTGTGTGACTCTCTTGGTGCTAGCTTACCTCTGCTTTGCTAACTAGCTTACCTATGCTTTGCTAACTAGCTTACCTCTGCTTTGCTAACTAGCTTACCTCTGCTTTGCTAACTAGCTTACCTATGCTTTGCTAACTAGCTTACCTATGCTTTGCTAACTAGCTTACCTCTGCTTTGCTAACTAGCTTACCTATGCTTTGCTAACTAGCTTACCTATGCTTTGCTAACTAGCTTACCTCTGCTTTGCTAACTAGCTTACCTCTGCTTTGCTAACTAGCTTACCTCTGCTTTGCTAACTAGCTTACCTATGCTTTGCTAACTAGCTTACCTATGCTTTGCTAACTAGCTTACCTCTGCTTTGCTAACTAGCTTACCTATGCTTTGCTAACTAGCTTACCTCTGCTTTCCTAACTACCTTTTCTTCTTGAGAACATCATTTGAATGTACCTCTTCTGGTGGCACTTTCTAAGGGCAAGGACTATGTCTCATGCCTCATCCATGAAGCTTGAATGAATGAATGAATAGAGACAAATGAAGGAATGGGTGGGTTTATGACTGCTTTTGATTTCCGCAGTAACTCCCATACACACTTAATGAGAACTTCCAACGGTGTTCCTCGGTAGAGCAGATGTCGTGAAGGCAGTGAGATGATGCACAAGTTTCCCTCATAGGTACTTAACTCTGGGGCAGCTTCATGGTGTGATTGTTAAACTAATTACTCCCTGATTCTCTCTCATTCACTTATTCCTGAGGGTCTTTTTTTCTTATTTTTATTATGTTCTCTAGACCACCAGATTTGACTTTCCTGCATCAGCAGTTTCTGTTGATCACTTTGTTTTAGGAAGGAGATTGACGGCTAGAAGTTCGTCATTGAAAATTCCTGTCCAGTGACTGTGTGAACAAGAATTGGGGCCTCCAACCTAGTTTGAAACTTGCTGTGGCAGCGGTTCCTGCCACCCCCATCTCTTTTGTAGCCCTCTTAGCTAGTTCAGACAGGGCTTCAGTCTAATCGTACTGTTGTATTGCCTAGCCCAGCCCTTCCTAATTCCTTTTATCCCACCCTTTCTTTCTCATCTGCCTTGCTGTTCTCTCATGCCTGAAGAAACAAGGGCTGGTGCTGAGAAGCAGAAACTGGGAAACCTTTGCTGGTGTAGCTGTGTTTTGTAATGCTGAGTCACAGTGGATGATGTGGTGACATGTTACAAAGGTAGGGGGAACTGGGGATCTGAAGCCCACGCTTGAACTCTGGCGAGTGAGTGTCAGATGTTGTGTATTTAATTATGAGAAAGAGGGGATATTGTAAATGCTCATCCACAGGCATTCAAGCAGATTGTGTGTATCTGTTGATAAGCAGTAGAGTAGCACCCATGTACAAGGAACTCTATGAGATGTGGTGGGGAGTGTAATAAGGAAGGGAGCTTAGCCCATTCTGCCCTCTGCCAGCCCAGCCCTTCCCTGCAGCCTCCACTGGGGGAAGGAGACAGAGAAGCAGATTAGACTGAATGATATAAGTGCTAAATAAAAGTACAAGCACCATAACGTGGGAGGTCTGAGAACAAATGGAGCATTTAGTTCTGAGCTGGATGGGGATAGCCTAACGAAAGGAATAGCATTGAGTGAGCTTTTGAGTAGGATTTTGATGGGTGGGAATCTGGGAAAAGGCACAAAACTGAGTAGTGTATGTATAATATGTGCTTCCTAATGGATTTCCCCCACATCCCAGGGATGTGGTAGTTTAGTCCTTTATAGGAAGGGAAGTGAATGGGAAGCCTCCTAACTCATGTCTGGTAAAGTCCTTTTCCTAAGGGCTGTATTATTTGCCTGGCCAAACCTGCAACATTCCCCACAGTCCAGTTGGATCTTGCATATGGTCCTTTTGAAACCACAAGAGCAAGCGTGGAAAGCTGCTCTCTTATAAATCAAGTTGATTCCTCCCCAGTTTTCTGAAGTGGAATGTAGCAGCACCACCCGCTCTGAGCTGGCTCATGAGAGCAAACTTGGCTATATTTAGTCTGATTTTTCTAAAGTGTGGGTGCAAGAATCTGCTTGTACAGCTTGCCTCCCGTGTGAAGAGCAGGACAGGACAGCAGCTGTCGGGTGACAGCGGTGGCCCACCTCACTGCCTTCAGCAGCCTCCTTCCCAGAGCGCTGGGGCTGGGAAGAGCCCATTGGCAGGTTTTGTTCCTTTGCTCCTCCTTGCTTCCTGCCCTTGCTGCTGCAGAAGTTGTTTGTGTTTTAGTCGGCAAATCCCGACTCAAGTGATTTGACAGATGCTTGTGGATTGTCTATGGGGTGTGGCTCTCAGAGCTACAGCTGCCCTGGAGACCTGGGGTACAGAATGGGCTCAGGCCTGCTCATGGTTTGTCACTGCCTCCACAGTGCACGACTCTTCCCTGGGGATCATAGCAGTCACAGTGTTGTCTCTAAATGCTTTACATGTGCAACATCTGCAACCGGGCTAGATGTGAACCCCAGCTCCTCCCAGGACCTGCTGGGTGCCTGGGTAATTCACTGAACAGCTCAGAGACTCCTTTGCCTGTCTATCAAACGAGAATATTAATGGTAATGACCTCATGGGCATGTTGAGAAGGTTAAATTAGTATAAGGGAAGCTCTTAAGACCTGGTTTGTGGTAGGTGCTCAGTAAACACTGAGTAAGATGTTAGACAAGATGATGGTGATGATGCTGTCTGTTTCACCTGGTCTTCCTGCCATACTTATCAAAGCATCTAAGCCATTTTTATAGCATTTTTACAGTCCTGTGATATTACAGTCTGGCATAATAGTGCATGCTCAATGAGGGAATGTGGGTTATCAGAGTTGGAAGAACACCAACAAAGTGTCATTGATAAAATACAAGGCATCCTCAGCTTAAAATGCATTATTTGATGTATTCATTATCTGACTCTGTGCAGTTATGAGGCAACAGAGGGAAGTAAAAGTTATGATTATATTCACTAAAGACTCATCACTTACATAATTTTTCTCTACCACAAATTTACTTGCCACTTAACACCAGCAGTTTTGTAGGCTGGCCTCTCTCTGATTGTCTGATCATCATCCATCCATACAATATGTATGCAAAGTAAGTTGATTACAAAGAGAAATTTCAGATCTTGCAAAAGAGAAAATAGTTCATGGACTCTATGAAAATGACATTGGGAAACTGCTGGAATCATGTGCCATGGCCCAATTAAGATCTGACTGAGTTAGGCCAGATAACCATTAAAGAAGAGAAAATTGATTAAGATATTGACTTGATAGGCATTAAAGAGAAATATTAGGACCTTTTAGGGATTAAGAGAAGTCTTTAGTGAAAAGAGATGCTCTAAATATTTTGGGGAAAAATGATCTCCTTTATAATCGTGCTATGAAAAGTCAAGAATGAAATGAAAGATAGTTTGTCCTGCTGACGTAAGTCCTGTTGCTGAAGTTATATAACAAATAAAAAATTGAATCTTTTTTTGTTCTAAGAATTAACACATATTTTCAATTATAACCTAAATTTGGGTAAATATCAGATAAACTTCTCCCTTTTTCTTTTCAAGGTAAATTACCATTGAAACTCACTATTAATTTTGAAACTCTAGCCCCCATTTCAAGTATATTCTTTTTCTTCCTTTCTCTTTCATGGTTTTTTATTGGTATTTAAATTGGTTTTAAACCTTGGGTTGTTTAGATACAATTTACATACAGTAAAATCAACTATTGTAGTTCTTTAAGTTTTGGTAAATGTAGTCTTGTAACCACTACCACCATCAAGATAGACAGCAATTTGAACACCTTGTAAAGTTTCCTTATGCCCCTTTGTGGTCAGTGGTCAGTCTTTCCTTCCACAGCCTTTCCTTCCACAGCCCCTGACAAGTACTGCTCTAAAGTCTGTGCCTAGACTTTTGCCTTTTCTAGATTTCATGTAAATGGTGTCATACACTGTGTTGCCATTTGAGTCTGGTTTCTTTCACTGAGTGTAATGCATTGAAATTCTTCCATGTTGTTGCCTGATTCAATAGTTCAGCTCTTTTCATCGCTCACTAATATCCCATGGAATATCTATACAGCAGTTTATTCACCAATTGAAGTACATTTAGGTTGTTTCCAGTAATTGGTAATTATGAGTAAAACACTAAAAGCAGTTGCTTACAGGTTGTGCAAACCTAAATTTATTTCTCTTGTGTAAATAGCTAGGAGTGGGATTTTCAAGTCATACAGTGAGTATGTTTTACCTTTATTAGAAACTGCTGAATGGTTTTCCAGATTGACAGTGTCTCATATGTGTTCTCTTTTATTTGGATTTTTTCCCCCTGTGCTTATCTTCTGATAATGACAACCTCACAAGGACAAGAGAATTAGATTAATGGGGCTATGCAGGTAGTTGGGAGGGAATAGAAGGACACAGTTTTCCAGAGGTGAGTTTCTTGAGCTACACTGCTACAACATTGGGCAGTATTACTATGGCAGATTACCCTTGATTACCAGTTCAGTACAGACATCAAGCATGGATATAACCCACAAATGCCACTTGTTTTGGCATATACAAGAAGGCTTCTAAATTTTATCTTGTAATAAGAATTTGTCATCAAGTTCTGTTTTGTGATTTTGCTGCTGTTGTAGAAAAACAATCAGATAAGGAAGACAGGTCAAGGAGAGCTTATTTTGGAGGAAAATTAGGCAAGACAGGAAAGGGAATACTAACAGGTCACACAAGATGAATTTAGCTAGAAAGGGAAAAACTTACCTGCCCCTGAAAGGAATTGGTCTTGCCTGCCAAGGTTGGTTATGGACTCCATCTCGTGAAGCCTGAGAAAAGGTTAGTTGACCATTTCACCATTTCTGGTATGGTTAAGTTTTGGGGATGGCAGGGATGAGGCTTATATTTTGCTGTGCTGTGTGATTCTGATTTAGAACAGTGTCTTGTTCTAATGATGTCTAATCGGATGTCCATTTATACAATGGGAGCAGTGCTTGGTTCACTTGCGAAGGCCACATTTTACCCAGCCACATATTGGGTGTGGGGCCTGATAGTGGGATTGCTTCTAAGTGAAAAGACTATGTAATTTGGATACTGACGTATTGGGATTTTCCAGGGCTTACCATTGGTCTCTGGGACCATAGAATGGAATATTTGAATTTAGAATTACCACAGAACTCCCAGACAAATGATTGCCCTAATACTTGTTGTCTGAGATTGTAAAATGTGAACATTTCAGTTGAGGGTTTTGTTTTTGTTTTTGGAGAATATGCCTGTGCAGTCCATGGAGGGAAAAACATGATGTTATTAACCAGGCTCCCATAGGTGTACTTTGTACTTGATTTTGTTTGAAGTTTGTCTATTTCCTGCTTGATGACCAGTGATGTTTTTGGTGGAGGAGAAGGTGAAACTAGGAACCAAGAAATGGGGACAGGGAAGGGATGGTTGGAGCTGGAGATGGGGCATCCAAATCCTAGCCTCAGTCGAGTCATTATCCTTTTGTTCTCTTTCCATCTCTGAGAGTAGCACCAGGTATGTATCAGTGCTTTGTGATGCCTTAGCTCTTGCCTTTCATTTTTTTTTTCTGCTTTCTAAGCCTTTTTACATTGTGGTCGTTTAGTAGATACTTCTGCCTGGATAAACTATGGGACTGATAATTTTGTGTTAGTCATCTAGGGAAGTATATGTGGGTATAGCCTTCACTTCCCATCACTTAGAAGTACACTGAGTACCTACTATATGCCAGGATCTAGAAGAAATTTGATTTATAGTTAGATAATAGGGTGGATAAGCTTAGGAAAACCAAGTGTGCCAGAGTCTGACATCTTAGGCAGTGTTTCCTTATTTGATAAGATTCTCCTGGGACACTTGATAATATCCATATTCCTACTTCTCACCTTAGGGTAATCTTTTCAGGTAAATCAGAAATGGGGTCCTGAATCTAATATGCATCCTGATTCATTCTTACTAAACTTATTTAGGAGACCCTGACTGATCTAGGGATAGAGTAAGATCACAAGAGGGAACTGCAGGATTTCATGAGATCCTTGACTGCCTTGCAACTGCAGGCATAATTTGTGTTTGGAAATGATGTGTATTTTCATGGGGAGAGAGACTGGAGCTTTTATCCTATTGTCACAAGGGCTAAAGATAGTAATCTCTGGTCCATGAGCACATGTATTTGCCTTTTTTATTCTCTAATCTATCAGCAGTGCCTACAACCATATCTGGCTCATAGAAGGCACTCAACTGTTGAGTAAACACAAGAAATAATGTTATTTTGTGATCCCTCTGAGCCAGGATCTTTATGCCCACTCTCTAAAACTTGGTTTTCATAATGCAGTGAGCTATATGAGTTTTTCTCCCACCTAATCATTGAGAGAATTTAGGTCCAGAGAATATAAGTAATTTTCCTGAGTCCACACTGCTAATTTGTGGTAGAACTGGGCTTTGTAGCTATGTCTGCCATATGCCAGAGTCCTTGCGTTTTCACTGTATTGTGTTGCTTTCTGGTTTGTCCACATTTGATAATTTGGTTCTGATTTACTGGTTGTCTTTCGGAAACCTTGGTTACTTAAGAAAAACAGCATTATAATTAAACAAAAAATTGCTTAATTGGGCTCTGCAATGGGGAAAATTCTTTGGGGTTTTTAGATCAAATTTTCAGTAAAGTGTTTATCTTGGTATTAGCTTTCTCCACTTTTGCATTCTCTCTTTTTATGGAGCTCTAGGTCTTCGGGTTTTTGTTGTTTTCTCATGCTGCCGTCCAAATTCACCTGTGCCTCAACACAGAATTAGTGTAAATTGCTATTTTATTTGGACAGTAAGTATTCACTGTGCACTTGCCATAAGCTCAACACCGTGAATGACACTGGGAAATACAAAAGAATCTATGGATGTTGAACTTGCTGCTCTTGGAACTTAGAGTACAGCCAGAGCTTCAAGACTCCTGTCGTATCACAGCAAAAAAGGTTGGAACATGGGCAGGGCATGTGGGCAGCAAGGCTGTCTAGGGGCTCTGCTCTGTCTGTATCAGAGGGGAGCTGCCATACCCACAGCAATGGTCCTCCCACTTCCCTGGACTCCCCTGGAAAGGTTGTATATGGATTTGTTTTGTTTTTTAAATAGAATGAACTAACTGAAATGGAAAGTTTGTTCACAGTGTGGAAAGATTGAAAAAGCAAGGGGGAAGCTAAAGCAATGTAATAATAGAGTGATAAGGGAAAATAAATGGACAGGGTGGGCAGATGTTAGAAATGTTTCTTAGGTGAAAATGAAGATATGAAGATACGATTTGGGATTGTTTAGTTCTAGGGAGTGGTAGACACATAATTGCTTGCAACTCTTCAGGACTCTCCACTGCCAATAAAATAAAGTCCAAACCTCTTAGCATTCAGGGTCCTTTCCAGATTGCCAGGATCTCCTTCTCCAGGCTGATGTCCCATTCCTTCCCCTTAGGGCTCTTCCTAGATCTTCAGCTAAGCCCAGCTACTGTTTCCTGGGCTCTTGGTGTAAATTTGACTACAGATGATAGTAAAATAAAAATTCGTAAAGTAGACCGTAATGAAACAGATGTGCAACAGTAAACTGCGGTACAGAAGTGCTCAGTGAACCCACTTCATTTGTTCTCCTTTGTGTTTGACCTGCATGGTGGCCAGAGGTGCTTCTGACAATTTTCACTTTGTATACTTTTGTTCCTTGATATAGCCCAACACATTATGACCACCCTCACTCACGGATTCACTAAAAATTTGGGTGAGTCATTATCTTACTTGTTTTTATTCTATCTTTTAAAATGTATGTATACATACTTGGAAAAATGTAAATATAGCTCACATTGATTTCAATGTTTTATATTAGAAATGTTTGGGATCTTTAGAAGTTTAGGTTTTTAGGACCAGAAATATGCTGTGGGAATGTAACTCCTGTTTATATCAGTTAACTTACGGTAAAATTGGGTTCATAATATGTTGTGTCACTTAAAGGTGTCATTTCCAGGAACCTATTGAGGACCATTAAATGAGACTTCCTGTACCTTGGATCCCTCCTGTCTTTGTTTAGGCTGTTCTTCCCATCTCTCGTGCCTCCCCACCACATGCTCACACATGGTACCTTTCATATCCTTTCAGCACTTTGGGAGGCCAAGGTGGGCAGATTACCTGAGGTCAGGAGTTTGAGACCAGCCTGGCCAGCATGGTGAAACCCCATCTCTACTAAAAATACAAAAGTTAGCCAGGTGTGCTGGCATGCACCTGTAGTCCCAGCTACTCGGGTGGCTGAGGCAGAAGAATTGCTTGAACCAGAGAGGTGGAGGTTGCAATGAGCCGAGACCATGCCACTGCAGTCTGGCCTGGGCTACAGAGTGAGACTCCATCTCAGAACAAAACAAAACAAAACAAACAAACAAACAAAAAAAACAAAAAACACAAATCCTTCTATCCTTCTACATACACATCTAAGGCAAGAAGAAAGGTGAGCAAGAGCAGGAGATTCCCTCGTGTAAGAAAAGCATGGCTGCTAGGCAATGCAGTGCTTAAGAAATGGGACAGGAAGAGGAAACTAGGAAACTGAGGGAGACAAGCAGAGACAGCCAGTGGTGGTAGACATCCCATTTCCGAGTGGGGTGTGTCATTGTGACAAGATGCACAGCCAGCCAGCAAGGTGTGTGCTGGGAAGCACCCCCTGGGCTTGGCAATCAGTAAAAGGCATTCTGATGAAATGGGGAGGCAAATCCATATCATAATGTTTTAAGGATTAAATGGGTGATGAGAAAGCTACTCTTGATGCAAATTTATGGAAATGAAAAGAGGGAAATGTATTGAGGTGGAAAGAAGGGAGAAATAGTTGTAGCAAGAGAGAGATCAAGGTCAAAGGGGCTGTAAATGTGGCGAGATGCTGAAAGAAGGAAGATAAAGGGTTATACCTAGGCTAGAAACATGTTAAAGGAAGTTTTTGTAAAAGGTAGAAAATATTTGAGAGTGTTTATAGACTATGCACATTGACTTAGTGGAGAGGAAGATTTTGAAGATACAAAGGATAGAAGAGATGACTGATAGAGCAAGGGCCACCAGGAATTTAGATGTAGTAGCCCTTAGAGAAGGTACTGTTCCTGCTGGAAGATATAGGTGCTGGGTAGGACAGATAAGGAGAGTTATAAATACAAAATATGAAAAAAATTCCTGTACTACATGATAGGCACTGTTCTAGGTGCTTGTCATATTAACTTGTTAATCTTCAATCAACCCTTTCAGGTAGGTATCATTATCATCCCTATTTACAAATAACAAAAGAGACTCAGAAAGCTTAACTTGCTCATGGTCACACAGCTAGTAAGCAGCAGAGTTGAAATTTGATAAAGATGCTGCCTAACAAAATGTTCATCCAATTTCCTAATTAGGACATTTGGCCAGATGCGGTGGCTCATGCCTGTAATCCCAGCACTTTGGGAGATCGAGGCGGGCAGATCACCTGAGGTCGGGAGTTCAAGACAAGCCTAACCAATATAGAGAAACCCAATCTCTACTAAAAATACAAAAATTAGCTGGGCATAGTGGCACATGCCTATAGTCTCAGCTACTCAGGAAGCTGGGGCAGGAGAATCAAACCCGGGAGGCGGAGGTTGCAGAGAACCGAGATTGCGCCATTGCACTCCAGCCTGGGCAACAAGAGTGAAATTGCGTTTCAAAAAAAAGGATATTTGGGGAATATTGGATCAGGACTTTATCATCTTCAGCATTTTCTTTAAAATTGTAACAAAGAATGACTTATTCTTTCTTGTGAATTCATTTGTTTTACAATAACTAACTCCAGGTAGGGTAGGAATGGAATAGGAGAACTTCTATTCTCAAATGTCAGGAGAGGATATAATTTTCAGAACATGAGTCATATTCTGGAGAGGTTAGGCCTTGGTAGGTGCTTGCCTATGGAGTAGGGGTTGGGTGCACCAGCCAGCCAGGTGGTACCATGAGAGTGCTCTGACACTACAGCCTGGGGTTGGGATTAAGTGAAACAACAGAAAGTAGAGGGAGTGTCAGAAAGGAAAGGTAAAAAAGATGCTGAAAATAAACCTGGTTAACTTCACAATTTTGCTAAGACAGACACATGATCTCCCTTTCCTTCTCCTATCTCCTGCCTCCTTCCTGCTCTCAGAGGCTTTAAGATTTAGGTTTCTAGGGTGTTCAGGTTTTTGTCCCTGATTTTAATGGTAAGGGAGAGCGATTCTCCTTGGCTGATGCTCAAGTCTATTGCTTGGTAAGTACCACTATACTGCCTTATGAATCCTGCCTCCTCTGACTGCTTTGCCTGGCCAGGGTTTGTTTGTTTGTTTGGTTGGTTGGTTTTTAACGGAAACTCAATAGCTGATGGCTTTGGCACCTGCATGTTTTCTGGGGACACCCCAGGGCCATCATCACTGAGATCATGCCACCCTGGCTTTACATATACTCTGTGCTTTCCAAAATACAGTTTCTCATCTGAGCCACCATTGATGCACTGGCAGCTGGAACAGGTGCTCTTCTTCCCCTTTCACAAACAAGGATGTTAAGACTCCCTTACCCAAGGTCACATAATTCATTAGTTGCAGAACTTGGATTTAGAACTTGATATATTGAGTCTTTTTCTTGAGGCTTTTATCATTGCTGCCATGATTGGAAGGGATGGCACAGAGCCCACTTTACAGGGGTTTGCAAATGGGATATTAAAAGGGATCGAGAATCTTTCTTAAGTTATGGATGAAGGCAGCCAGACTAGGGCCAAGGTCTTGGGGCTCTCCAAGGTGCCTAGTGCGTGACTCAAGTAATGAGAGTTTTAAGTTCCTTTTGTTTTTCCCAGCATTTTGTTAATTGACTCTCCAGTACCAGATCTTCTAAATTTCCCTATTAAGCTAATATTTTAAAACATTATTATCTGGTCATGAAAATCCTTTGTATTCAGCAGAGCAAGAAAGAAATCATAAAAACACAAATAAGAAACTAACAGTACCAATTGTTAACATTTATTAGGTACTCACTGACATTAGCAGCCAAAATTGCTCTTCAGCCAGTGAACCCTGGTACATACAGCTATACTGGTTGTTGATGGTCAGTGTGTGTGTGTGTGTGTGTGTGTGTGTGTATGTATATGTATTCTGATGGGTTTCTTTGTTTTCAGGCCATATTGGTTGTTGTGTATTTTGAATATCCTACTTGCTCACAATAATCCTATGAGATGATTATTAATATTATCTCCATTTCCTTTCTTTAAAAAAATTTCATAGCAACATCTTAGAAAATATCTGCTTTCTAGATGAAAAAATTGAGGCCTAAAAGATTAAATAATTTTTCTAAGGCCAGTAGCTGGTAAATGAGAGAGTAAGAATTCAAACTCAAGTTCAGATAACTTCAGTGTTTGATCTCTTGCCACTAACTGAGCCTGCTACTCTGACATACCCCATAGTTACCCCAAGGATTATTAACATTTCCTTCTAGGCTTTCTATAAATGACTAGCTATACCTGGAGTAATGTAAGCTATTCTAGCAAATCTTAATCGTTGTTGATAAAATTTTTTTTAAATAATGTATTTTTTCACTTTCTTTTGGTAAATGTGTGTAAGTACAGTAAGTAATCTCATTTTCCTTAGATACAGCCCTTAATGAGGCCAGTGATGGGAACTTGGGAAAGCAACAAATTACTGTCCAAGTTTGAAAAGGTACCATCCCTTTCTGTTCTGTACCTGGGACTTTTTGATGGTTGTTGTCGAGGCTAGAGACTTAGAAAACACTTAGCTTTTCTAGTGAAAGGCATATCTGTGTTGGACCAAATGAGGGGCCTTTGCAATATGAAGACAGTATCTAAGTTATTTGTAAACTCATTGTTATATTTCTTAACCTATGCTCATCTATCTTTATCACAGCTTACTGATTATCCACATGCATTACTTTTACTTGATTATTTTCATGACATTTTATTGATTGATTGATTGATTGATTGAGATGGAGTCTCGCTCTGTCGCCCAGGCTGGAGTGCAGTGGCGCAATCTCGGCTCACTGCAAGCTCCGCCTCCCGGGTTCAGGCCATTCTCCTGCCTCAGCCTCCCGAGTAGCTGGGACTACAGGCGCCCGCCACCTCGCCTGGCTAATTATTTTGTATTTTTAGTAGAGACGGGGTTTCACCGAGTTAGCCAGGATGGTCTCGATCTCCTGACCTCCTAATCCGCCCGCCTTGGCCTCCCAAAGTGCTGGGATTACAGGCGTGAGCCACCGCACCCGGCCGACATTTTATTTTTGTAATCATCAATATATTCTTTTAACAAGGTTTTCCATCCATCATTTTCTTTTGAGATTTCATGTTGATCTGGTCTGTCTAGTCATCCCCCTAATGTTTCATTGGTCTTTTCTTTCTCTTGGTATACTGTGGAGGCTGTTTAGCTCTTTTTATCTTAAAATTTTAAAATCCTTGATTAAACATTCAGAAACACTGCAGCTCTTACATTCAACCACTATACTTCTGTGACCTCTTAGTGTCATTATTTCTAAATTAGGATTCTGATTTTAGGCAATAAAACATCTTATATACAAGTATTTTATATACAAACATTATATATAAATTTCATATACAAATATAGATAAATATTCTCTACCATTTCTTAAATGCTTACGTGTATACCAAGTATTGTGGCTTATAAACATTCTCTCTGATGCTGACAACATTGTAGTTATTCTCATTTTATATATAAGGAAACAAGCTCTAGGTAGGTAACTTACCTGGTGCCATTTAGTGGAAGAAGCAGTTGGAAGTGAAGCCTGATATGTATGTATAGTTGAAATCATCATTAGAATAGTGGCTAAATGTATCAAGTACTTTATGCCAGAAAGTATAATAAGCACTTTATATAGGTAAAATTTAGATTTTATTTTTATTAAAGTTATATGTGAACATAATTTTAAAAATTAGTCATTGTCTTTTAAAACTATGCTTAGTAATTTTTTGTTATATGCTAAGAGTTCTATAAACTTATCACTAATTTAAATTAAAAGTTCCCTTGTTTGTTAAATTTCCTTCCAATACATTCATATATTAGGGATCCTATCAATTTTTTCTCATTGAAGAAATTTCCCGCAAATAATTCTGAAATTTGTTCCAAATAGGTCATTCTGTTCTCTTGACTTGCTCCATAGCTGTTGCCTTTGGATTTCCTTTCACTATCGTCCATGGGATGCCTTTCTTGCTTTTGTGTTAGTTTCGCTCTAGGATCCTGAGTGTTCTTTGTTTTCACCTTTTTGATGGAGTACATCCTCCTGAGAAAAGCTACCTGGGAAGCATAGTTTTGAGAACTTGCATATCTGAAAAAGATTTTATTCTACCCTCGTACTTAATTTATAAGTTGATTGGATTTAAACTTTTTTTTGAAAGTTGGAAATTATCTTTCCCCACAATTTTGAAGTGTCTAATATATTCTAGTTTCCAGTCATGTTTTTGGGAAATCTAAAGCCATTCTGATTTTTACTCCTTTGTATAAAACACACTTAATTCTTCTTGAAATTATTGAATCTTTTCTCTAGTCTTAGTGTTCAGAAATTCCATGATAATATGCCTAGGTTTGAGTCTATTTTTGTCTACTGTGTAGTGTATTTCATAGTGTTTCTGAATGGAAACTCATGTTGTTCATTTCTGGGATTTTTTTTGAATTATTTATTTGATTTTCTTTTATGTATTTTCTTCTTTCTTTCTCCAGCTTTTATTTTTGAGATGATAAATTGGCTGGACTAGTTCTTATTTTTTAAAGTATATGTTTGCTATTTTTCATCTGTTATTTTTTATTTGTGGGTATATTTTATTTTCATGTTTCTCTGGCATTTACAATTTCTATATAATTTTTAATTTTTAAGACCTTGGTTTTTGGAAAAAATTCAGCATCCTATTTTGTGAATGTAATGTTTCTATGTTTTATTGATTATCATTTATTAATGATATTTTTATTTGCTTAAGTGTACTCTCTTCATAGTTCTTTCTTCCTAATTGTTTATTTGTTTTTGTTTGTTCATTCTGGAACATTTGACAATATTAGAGACTTTGCTCATATTTGAGTGGCCCACTTTGAAAAAAGCATTGAAAGTTCTCTAGGTATGAATGGGGCTTTTTGATCACGGTCTTCATTGTAAGATGAGTTGACTGATTATATTTAGGGGCAGAGAGAGGGTCTTCTTACATCAGACTGTTTAGGTCTTTTTTAATAGACTGGTTAGTTACCCAGAGAAAAGTCAGTCTTTGAACTCTCAGTTTCTGATTCCAGAGTTTGTACTTCGTCCACACATTTTATTTTCAGATATGTTTCAGTGTCTATGTACATTTTATTGTGTTGTCTCTAAGAAAGTTAGCAATTGAAATGTAGATTAGGCATTCTCATTTCTGAAGATGATTCCTTTAATCAGGGATTCCCTTCTATAATTGTAATTTTTTAAAATTGTGTTTGAGCACCTAGAATAATGTCTGGGGCACAGTAGGCACTCAGAAAATAATTGTTAAATGAATTCAGATATTGCACACAACATTGGGCTTTCTGAATCATATATGATAGGAAGTAGAAGAAAGCCCAAGAGTCCTAAGTCCCATTCTAGTCCTGTACTGCGTGTGTACACACTCAGATTTGACAAAGGCAGTTGTGCAAACCAAAATACCTTCAGCCCTGAAACAGAGGCTTCCTCTGTATGGAACTTCTTGGGGCAAGCATATTTTTTTTCTATTTGGCAATTGGGAGGTATTATTGAAGTGGTACCAACCATAAGTGCGCCTGAAAGGATCAAGCAGAAAAAGAATTTGTGGGGTACAGAACTATTTTGCTTAAGAACTCTGGGGGTACTTGGGCGTGAAGATTGCAGCCTTCTGGATCTTGATTTAAGCATACAGTCTGCTGACTGCTTCCCAGACACCTTCCCATCTGTTCCTTTCTGCTGAATGGGTCTTTTTAAACTTAGACTGGAGAGATGTCCCTAAGGGCCTCTCCACAGCTGTCTCTTTCCTTCCCTATTAGCTTTCTTTCCTCTCTTTCTCTGTGCTTCTACCCACCAATTCTTCATCTTTGGAGTAGGGATGGGGGTAAGAGATAGTTAATGACCTGGATTTTAGAGGAGCCAACTGCCAAACTAAACAGGCTCAGCTATTGGCATGGCCATTTGCTCTGTGATATTGCTTTTGACATCTGGGTCCCCATTCTTAGGGCGGGATCAGTGGAGTAAGGCTTCCCCAAAAGAAGCAGGCAGAGGGCAAGACCACAGTATTTCTACGGTTTCTCTTCTGATCATAATGAGTAACGATGTCTGAACTTACGATACTCAGTTTGCCAGCCATGTTAAGTTTTTGTTAGTGAGTGGGATAAAAGGGAGTTGTAGTAGAAAATAGAATAATAATGAGGAGGGTATGGTGTCTGGAAATATTTAAACAAAGAAGAGTCACTGTCTAGGCATGGAGAGAAAAATAATTTATTGCTTTAAGCTATATCATATATTTAGACCTGAAAGCATAGTTTGTTTGTAAACTTCATTTTAACCTAATTTAATATATTCTGGTAATATCCTACAGTAAGATACAATTAGAAATTTAAGATTTTTTTTAAATGCAACATAGTAACATTTCCCTACCTTTTAAATTAACCTTTTAAGATGATTATAATTACATGCCTATTATATATACCTTTTGGAAAATAGGAAAAAAAAATCTCCATGAATTCACCTTCAGAAGACGGCCATTGTTAGTATTTGGCATATTTTCTTCAAGCCTTTTTCTTTTTGTATGGTTTTTTGTTTTGCATAGCAGTCATAAGGCATTTTGCTTGCCTTTTAGTGGGATTTTTTGGGTCTTCAATTGGAGTTGACTATGGTTATGTTCTGATAATGCATGTCTGTGATTTATTCTTTTCTTGTCATGAGTCTGAATAAGGAGTGCCTTAGTTCTTGGCTTGAATAAATTCTCTATCTTCTTTTAACATAACACATTGTTCAGATTAGAAAAGTGAATAATTGTTAGAGCAAAGGAGTGTGATGTATGTTTCACAACCACTTAAGAAAAATCAGATCTAAAAAAAAAAGCACAAATGCTTGGGGGAAATGTGCATAACAAAGATAAGACTTTAAGGCTCTTGAGATGGGAGACAGTCCTTCAGAAGCACTAGGACACATTACTGATGTCTAGTAACATGTATTACATGTATAATTATTATTACATGTAACATAGTGGTCTCGAGGCTGAGAGAGAAATATCTTTTCGTCTAGAAGCATGGAAGAGGGGAATGTAGTGCAATAGAGGTACTAGTGATACCAGAATTAGAAATTATGATCTTGTCTGCACTGCTGACTATTAATAGTTGCCACCTCAAAGACACCTTTCCTCAATATCATCACCAATAAAATGGTCTGCAAAGCCTGAAATATTTACCATCTAATTCTTTATAGAAAAAGTTTGCCAACCCCTGATCTAAATGATCCCAAAACCTATCTTCTTTCATCCTCATTATCTTTGTCCTAACTTAGGCCTTCATTTCTTCTCACTTGGAAAACCCAAGAGACTCTAAATATAGTTGTTTTTTTTTTTTTTTGACACTAGTTTTGAACCTCTCAAATGTATTGTGTATGGAGACAGTATCATTTTTTAAAATTTTGAAACACCATTTTTGCTTGCTTCAATTATTTGGGGCACCCTGCTGCACTCAGGATAAAGTCTAAGTTTCTTACCTAACACACAAGGCTAGAAAACTAGCACACTTTACTGACATCTGAAGACCCTTACAATTATGAGAGACTAGGTTTTCTTTCACATGACATATGCTATATGAATTGCAAGTCTCAGAAAACCCAATCCAACTCTACCAGGCCTAAGTCAAAAGAGGTGATCTGTTGTCTCCCATACCTGAGAGATCTACGGGTTTCTAATTGAGTCGCCTGGGCTCTGTTTTCTTCTGTTGGCTCCCCTTTTGCTCACATGGAGGCTTTCATCTTGAGAGGTATGGATTGCTGTAGCAGTTCCTGCCTCAGGTTTTTCCAGGTTTACATATGGTGAGAGAGAGAACAGTTATTTCCCACTAATTCCTACACAAGTGGTAAGGTCTCTCTGATTGGACTGCCCAGGTCTTGTGATCAGAGATAATAGCATGTGCTGTAGCCCTAGAGTTAGAGGGGAGATCCCACCTGAACCATAAAGACTTTATCCCCAAGCGAGCATTGAATTGTTGTGAAAGTGGGGTGATTGGAGGTGAACTGGGACAAAACTACCAGTATTCCCTAGCATCCCAAGAATGGGAGTCTTTTGACAGAAGCGGTACCAGCAGTGAGTATTTGGGGCTGCCTGCCATGGTCTTGTTGACTGCATTCTCATGTGCACATGGTTGTCACTTGATTCTTCTGAGCACGTGAGAGAATGTTAAACTCGGAATGGTAGAACTGAAAGGAAGTTCACACGTTAAGTTTGTCTCCCTTATTTTGTGAAAGAACAACATGTGGTGCAGAGAGGAAGAGGGATCCTAACTGTAGGTATCTGTATTCTGGCAGTGGAAATGTGGACACATTGCATCTCTGCTGCAAGATATGCACACCATGCCAAACTCCAAAGTACATGCCATCCATTTTGAGTTCAAAATAGAATTAGGTGGGTGCTTCGGCTGGCCAGGTGGTTGAAGCTTAGTGTATACCTCATTCCTCCTGAGTGCTCAGTAGGGCCTTGCCTGGGATAATTAAAAGTAAAGCAGAATTGCCAAGTACTTTCTCCTTTTCTTTGCTAACACTTTAGTCCAAGAAAATCAGACTTAGTAAAGAATGGATGGCAGTTTCAGACAGATCACACGGTTTGGGGATTGTGGGTGCCTTACTCAGTGGTTCTTAATTCTGGCTGCCTATTATAATCACCTGATGCCTGGGCTATATGAGGATCAATTGACTCAGGATTGCTCATGGTTGGCCAGGGAAGAGTGATTGTATACATTCTTCAGATGATTCTAGTGTGTGGCCAAGACTAACTATTGACTGGATTAGGTCCTGACTTCATTGACTGGCTCAGTGACTTTGGGTAAATAACTTAATCTCTTTGAGCTTCAATTTCTTCATCTGTGAAATGGGAACAATCCTATTCACCCAGAAGGACTGTTGAGGGGAATAAATGAAGTGATTTATGTAATGTATACAGCCAACCTACGTGCTCCAATAAATAAGTAGTTTCTTATCAGTGGTTCTTAACTTTACGGGGATATTGTGTTAGTCTGCTAGAGCTGCCATAACAAAATATTACAGACTGGGTGGCTTAAACAACAGAAACTGAATTTCTCACAGTTTTGGAGGCTGGAAGTCCAAGATCAAGGTGTCAGCAGGTTTAGTTTCTCCTGAAAGCTTTCTACTTGGCTTGGAGATGGCCTTTGTTCTGTGCTTGCACACTCTGGTGTCTCTTCCCTTATTGTAAGAACATCAGTCATATTGGATTAAGACCCCACCCTTATAAGTTTATTAACTTTAAATAGCCCTTTAAAGGCCGTATCTCCAAATGTGGTGACATTAGGGGTTAAGGCTTCAGCATATGAATTTGTAGGGATGGGGGGAGACACAATTCAGTTCATAACAGATGTGGCTTCTTTGATTCTTGGATGAAAGCTAGGTTTCCTTTAATCAGAAAGATGCAGAGATACACATGTGTATCAGACCTTGCATACATTTACTGGACCTTAAAGAACCTTTTAGCAATAGCTAAAGCAGCCTTACAGAAGGAAACAAATATGAGAGACAGAGGGATGAGAGAATATGTATAACACAGAAGAGGCATCCTATTCTCATTTATTCCTTCATTCAACAATTACGTACAGCATGCTGCCCACTTGCCAGCCATTGTGTGAGGATTATGAAACTGGCAAGGTCCCTGCTCTTAAGTCTTACAATTTTGTTGGGGGAGATAGACAGGAAACAAACACATATGCCATTAAATAACAGAGTACCAACTGCCATGTAGAGAATCAAAACAGAAAGATGTAGTGCTGTTTGCCTGGGAAGCAACTTAAATATCCTCACTGAGATGATGATGGTTAGGTGGAGGCTTGAGTGACAAGGAGTCAGCCATGCAAATGAGGGCATAGGGTTTATGGCTGGTGAAATGCCTGGTACTCTGGTTTATTTTAGTATCAGTTGTCAGAGCCAACTCTTCTCGCACCAGCTGCTTCCCAGATTCAGTTCTGCTGCCTGCAGGGTGAGACTTCAGGGTTTGCTCTGATAGGCATGGCTATTGTGGATTGCATCCCTAGCTTGCAATCCCTAGCTTGTGTTTGAAGGGGCCAGACCCATCAATTCAAACATCTGTTTCTCTAAATCCTCACTGACATTACCGGAGTTTCATCACTATTGTCTTTAGCCTGAATTAAAGCAACCATGGGGGTGAGGGGACGTCAGCACTTGTGGTGTGGCAAATGCACAAGGAATATTTTGCACTGCAGTACATCCTTCTACAATGGTCTGATAGGGCCCTGAAGAATCCAAAGGGACCCCAAACAGCAGCTGACAGGACAGGAAGACTTCTAGAAGCTGAGCCCTAAGGAGACCCCATTGGCTTTAGGATAAAAAGCAAAATCCTTTTGTGGCCTGTAGACTCCTACAGATCTAGAGCCTGCCACCCTCTCCAGCCTTGCCTAGTACTACCTTCCCACACCCTCTGTGCCCCATGCATGCTGAGGGCTTCAGTGTATCACTGTCCCTCCGGCTTTGCACATGTGATTCCATCCACCTAGCTGCCTCTTTGCCTGGTGGATTCCTGCACACTATCAGTAAAGCTTTTCTAGACCCCTGTACTAGGTGGGGGTTTCCTGTCTCCACAAAGACTCTTCTCACCACACACAAGCCTGTCAATGCTCTCTGTGCACTTTTACAATTTAGAGTATCTGAAACCATTCTGTTTGTGTGATATCTGTCTTCTCTACTAGTTTCTTAGTTTTCATAGGCATGGACCACATCCGATTTACTCACTAATTACTCTTCAGTGTCCGGCAAATTTCCTGGCAAACAGAAGGTGCATATTCAGGAGGGAAAAAGAGATCTGGGAGGTAATAGATGAAGGAGGAAGAAGACAACTGAGAAAGGGTAAAGTGCCAGATGCCAAGGGAGGGAGAGCATGGAGTTTGCCAGTGATCAACAATGCCTAAAGTAATTGAGTTGTCAGGCCAAAGGCTGACGCTTCCTCCAGAGTTAGTATTAAGGGGTCATTGGTAGAATCAGAAGCAGGTGGAAGAGCCAGATTATAATGGATTGAGATCTGGGTGGGAGGTGGGCATTAGATATAACAGGTGGATAGGGTTCTTGAGAATGGAAAGATGGAGTGCTTACCAGTACACATGTGGTTGCACTGCTTGTTTCAGATCCTGCCTCTGCTACTTGTAGCATGTGAGTTGACAAATTACTTCAACCTCCTTGTCTCAGTCTTTTCATCTATAAAATGGGATCCTAATGCATCTAGTTCCTAGAATTTAAGTATTCCTGGCAGGTGTATTGGCTATTGTGTGGAATCTGAGCAGCTAACAAGGACACATGTATTTTCTCATTCATAGTCTTCAGTTGGGCACAGCTTGACTCCAGGCTTCTGGCTGGGGTCTGCTCTGTAAAAAAAGTGTGTGTCTTATTCTGGGGTCCAGGTTTACAGAGCGGTTGTTCAACAACAATCGTGGGTATGCTCTTCCTCTGGTTATCAGAATTACGTAAGGGGCTGAATCAAACTACCTAAGCATGTTTAACTCCCCTGCTCACATCTTGTCCACTTACATTCATTGACCAAATTCACGTGGCCAAGGCCAAAGTCATTGTATAGGGACAGACACTCTGCCCTAAGGGGAGGGTAGTGAATATTTATCAAACACTAATGTAAAATGCTTAAAATAGTGCCCATAGAGGTCTGTCTGCACTGCAAAAAATAATGTCCATCTGACAATGTTACTGTGGGGAAGGAGGAAAAGAGGGAGGAGTTTTAAAGTAAGTTAATAGTCAAGTGGAGAGATTATTATATAGGGCAAGACTTGAGCATGTTAATTGACTCATGGGAAGGAGCCAGTGGGCTGGGTGAAGATAAAAGAGCAAAGCAGAAAAACTCAGATGAGGTTTGGAAACATGAACTTAGAGTGCTGCTGTCTTCCGTATGGCTTTTGCTATCAGCAGTAGCCAAAGAGGCAAATGCTTGGATTGATAGACTTTCTCTGATCTGAGCTTTGTGTACTTGACTTTTTTTCCCTTCTCCCTAATCTTAAGGAGAGACTTAGATTGTAACAGTTGGTGTTTACAATGTTTTAATGACTGTCATATTGAGAACTGACTGGAAGCATCTTTAGAAATAATTTACACCACCATAAAATGAATTGCTAATCTTTCCGAGTGGATTCTTTAGCCTTTTTTGTTTGTTTTTTTTAATATACCAGCCAATGAGATCTAGACCAATGAGAGTACTGGTAAAATATTTTAGAAGCATTGTCTGATTTGAAAAGCTAAGTAGGAATATAAATCCTTCCCTAAATATGCAATCACACTGTCTGCCATTTGCTTGATGTTTTGTTTCTTCACTTGTTTCTTAGAGCAGTGTGGATGTATGTGATTAAGAGGTCTGTAGGATGCACATCCACCAGTGCTGGGCTGTAGGATGCATGGGTGGGAACATGAGGGATATGGGATGCATGTTGATTTGAACCAGCAGTCATTATGTATCTTCTCTGATGGCCCCGGTGTCTAAAGGGATGTAGGTAATGGCATTGATGAACAACAACATTATTTATGGAATGTCTAACTTTATGGCAGTGACTTGAAAAAGTGGAAATGCACTGCCCTGGGTAGTGCAGATAAATACTTTAGGAGATTAAGGAATACAGGTCTATGTTGGAATAGGAGAGAAGGTTTTAATGAGACAAATTGCATCGCGAAGGATGCTTGTATATCAACATAGGAATATTGCCAGCCTGTGTTTATTCATCTATATTACTGAAACCACATGGGCTAAGTTTCTCCCTGCTTTAAACATCTATTGACTTTCCACCTGCTCAGTGAAAAAAATTTCACATTTCTTATTCCAATACCCAAGTCTCCATGCACTCATTGTAATGGGTCCTGTATTATTTTTTTCTTGTCCTTCCTGATTTTCTTGGCTTGGAGGTAAACATTTCCTTTTTCAATTTTGCAGCCTCTTATTGTTACTTTCTCTGCAGCTTTTATTTCCACCTTCCCTTACCGCCATTATCAGCTGCAAACATAACTATTGGCTAGCTTATTTTTTGGTCAGTTGCATAGACGTACTCAAACCTGTAGCTTTCATAGTTTTCAAAATAGGGGACATAGAGTTTCTATAGATTTTTTTTCTTTTGCTAACATTAAAACTCATGTGCACAGATACAGACACACTTAATGTATCTTATCTAATTTCATAAAATTTGGTTATCACCAAAAAATGCGGACAAGACAGTAGAAGAATAAAGAACAGATCTTCACACTGAAAACATTTGGCCAACAGAAAGCTTACAGAGCTGTTTTTTATTTTTTATTTTTTCATTTTTCTGAGGACCACTGAGAGCTTCCTCACATAATTATTTCTTCTCTGGGAAGACATTTGTGAGCCACTATTTTAGGAGACTGTGAGCTTTACCAGAGCTGATTTATCTCTGAATCCCTATTTATCTCTTCCTCCCTCATAGATAATCTGGGGTCTCTAAAAGCTTGTAACAAGAAAATAACTGTGATTTGTGACACAGAAGCAATCAGTTTGGGGGACAGATTATTCAAAGATCTGAGAGTTGTCTAGAATAAATAGGAAGTCGTTTTTATAAAACTATGTCTAGAATGTATATGAAAGTCAGGACAGTAGACAGGTTATGAAACTGTTTATTAAAGAGCTAAATTTTTAGAATAAAATGTGTAATAATTGCATTTTTTTTCCTAATTCTGAAAGTGTAGATGTGGTTACTTAGATCATTACAAACAATTACATAACTATAGAAAAGAAAATAATTTTCTGAAGGAATTTCTGACCTCAAATTCTACTTTTCTCTGTTCTTTTTAAAACTAACATTTACAGAACAAAACAAATTGACTTTAACATTGGGTTTTCCCAGTGCTGTACACATATGCTGTACACAGCCACCTGTGACTACAGAAGTGTGGCTAGTACAACTGACGAACTAAATTTTAAAATAAAAAACATAATTAATTTAAAATAGTGACTACTGGCTCCTATATTGGACAATGTTATGTCAAAGGATTGACCAAGGTACGTTCAGAAGTATTGAACCATTATTAGTAATACCACCTTTGATGGTATCTTGTCAGTTTTCACGGTAAAATTGATACATTTGAAAAGGAACTTTTTTTTTTTTTTTTTTAAATTAAGGAGTCTTTAGTAACTTGTATACTTATCAATGGCTCCATTGAACTTTGAACTACTTTTAGCCTTTGGACCACCGCAAATTTTTAAAGTGCTAATTCTCAATTCATGAATTAAACTTTGTCCATTTCCTTCATCATTATATCTCTCATTTTAGAGAACATGATTTTTGATTATAAAAATAGATATATATGTTTTATGCATATATACACACACACATATATAGACATTTGTGAAGATCAAGTGCAATAAGGGATGGAGTTCGTTAAACTTGAATGTTCCTTTAGTCTGAATGTTACTATGAATAGACAGAGTAAGCAAACAAAATTGCCTGCTAAGTTTGCCTTGCCCCACCCTCTCTGAGAAGAGAAATGCTCATGTTCATTAAGTCATACCAGAACCTCTCATGCTTTTACATATTTCTGTGGTTTGATAGATACTTATGTTTCTGCCTGGAATTTTCTTATTCTCATTTTTTTTATTTCCAGACCAAAATCTTCAAGAGAATTTTAAGTTTCTCTTTTTCTTCCTGGAAGCCTGTGTCTGACCTTTGTAACCTTCTACCTTTCCTAACAACACTAATCACCTGTTTCTGTTAGTGGAGCTGTGTGTACAGGTATATGCAGATGTATGTACAAATGATCTAGGTATTTGATTTTTGAAGAAATCAGTATCATTAAAATGATACTAATAACAGTAAAGGAAGTAATAATTACAGCAGTGGTTACCGTTTGCTGCGGACTTTCTATGTGCCAGGTATTGATTAAACACTTTTAATATGCTTTTATTTAATTATTCTAAAATCTTATAAAGAAGTTATTATTCTAATTTTATAGGTAAAACAACATCCACCTAAAGGGAAGTAACTTGACCAAGGCCATACAGCTAGTCAGTGGGGACAGCCAGATTTGACTCCAAAGCCCATGATTTACCTTCTAAACAATAATTAAAATGCAGAGGAAAAAAAAATCTTATTCCCCAGAGTAGCATGAGAACTATATGGTGTCAAACAGTCTGAATTTCATTCATTTCCCCTTTGTCATTTTTTTTTCTCTATTTGCCTTTCTTTTTTTTTCTTTTTTCCCGAGATGGAGTTTCGCCCTTGTTGCTCAGGTTGGAGTGCAATGGCACCAGCTTGGCTCACCACAACCTCTGCTTCCTGGGTTCGAGTGATTCTCCTGCCTCAGCCTCCCGAGTAGCTGGGATTACAGGCATGCACCACCACGCCCGGCTAATTTTGTATTTTTAGTAGAGACGGGGTTTCTCCATGTTGGTCAGGCTGGTCTCGAACTCCTGACCTCAGGTGATGTGCCCACCTTGGCCTCCCAAAGTGCTGTGATTACAGGCATGAGCCACTGCACCCAGCCTTCTATTTGCCATTTTTATGGTGGCCTTAAACATGTTGCTTAGCATCTCTTAGTCTTCTTTTTTTTTTTTTTTTAAATAGGTATCACCACCTTCATGTTAGAGGATGAAAAGTCCTTTGAATATGTTGATTCTGTACTTTTTCCTTCTTCCCTCCCAAAGTACCCAATTGTCATATGTAAAGACTTCCTAAATGATTAGCGTCACCTTTTTTTCCATTAGCTTGGTTTCACAGAGAATGCAGTCAGCTCGTCAGTAGAAACTCTGTTATAAGGTGGCAATATTTGCTTTTATGTCTTATTTTTAACCTCATTTCCCAATTTGCTCCCAGATTTTTTTTTATGTATTTGAAAAGCTGTTTTTTTTCCCCCTCTTGTTTTCTTCCTGAATTATACTTTAGTTTGTCTTTTCCAGGTAGGTTGCATTTTTATGTCTATGTTGTATTTATCCTTTAAAAGTGCATGGTACTATTTTGTTTATTTAACTGTTATTAAAATTGTTAGCATGTAATATTTGTCTACTGTGATGGAAGAGGACAATGGGTAAAAGTGGAGGATTTATGTTCACTGAACACATTGGTGGTGTCAAGAATTTTATATGTGTTATTTCTCTTTATCAACACAATAATAATGTGAATGTAAAAAGTAGGTAATATTAGTATTGCCATTTTACAGAAAAGAGATGATATAACTTGTCCATACTTGAAAATATATTGTAAGAAAATGGTAAAGCTTGGATTTCAATTAATGTGTGTTGGCCGAAGATAGAATTAGGAATGAAAACATGTAAGCCAAAGGTCATTTATAATATCTTTTGAAAAATAAAATATATCTAGTGCCTGTATTTAATTCTGCTTTGTTATATTTTTGAGATTATTTTATATACAATAAAAGTATATAAGTGTTAAGTTCGATCAGTTTTGATACTTGTATCATGTAACCAAAAGCAAGGTGGAGAACGCTACTGTTCTCCAAGTGCCCTCTACCCTTGCCAGTTGAATTATCCTTTGTTTCTTCCATTCTGCTCTTGAGCCTATCCACTGGAACTTTTAATTTTGTTTATTGTATATTTCAGTTCTAACATTTCCATTTGGTTATTCTTCATGTCTTCTATTTCTTTGCAGAGACTTTATTTCTCAAAAAAGCTTATTTTTTTTTCCATTTGTGTCAAGTGTAATTGCTTAGTGAAGCATTTTTAGCATAGCTGCTTTAACATTTTTCTCAGATAGTTCTGATGTCTCTGTCATCTGGGTGTTGGTGTCTATGGAATGTCTTTTGTCTTTCAGTTTGGTATCTTCCTGGTTATGAGTGATTTTCTATTGAAGCCTGGATATTTACATGTTGTGTTATGAGATTCTAGATTTTATTTAGACCTTTTGTTTCAGCTTGCTTTTTAAAATGCCAGTCTGGCCAGGGAAAAGAGGCGATACCACTTACTTACTGCCAGGTAGAGTTATAAACCCAGGTTCCCCGCTCAATCTCAGTTGATACCTGAAAGGCAGGACTTCTTCCTTATGGCTGGGTAATAGTGAAAGTCCTAACTGTCTACCTGACGCAATCCCAGGAAGGAAGGCTCACCTCTTATAAACTGGTAAAGGTGAAAGTCCAGCCTTGCCATATCATCTCAACTGACATTTTGGAGGTGAGGAGGTATCCTCTTTACCAACTGACAGAGATGAAAACCTGGACTCCCTACTTGGCCTTCTGTGGCATTCTCCTGGGAGTATTGGGGTACCTGAGTGCAGCCTGCTGAGGGTGTGAGTCTAGGCTTTACAATCAGCCTGTACTGATGTGGTGGTTGGGTCACATTTCTTTTCTGTAATGTTCGAGTAGAGCGGTTATTGTCTACATGTTTCCTATCTTGCTACGCTGTCTCTTTCCTGGTCCTTTGGCTAAAGAGAACAAGCTCTTGTTGTGTATTATTTTTTGTCTGTGCTCAGAGGTGTTCCCAAATTGCAGGCTTCTTTAGTTCTAAGTCTGGGATATATGAGGCAAAAGGAAGCTGAAAGAACTCACCACCAGGTTATTCAAGGTCCTTCAAGGTCTTTAGATGGTCTGCCTTCTCTTTACCATTCAGTTGTCTTATGTTTGTCTCATATATAATGTCCATCATTTTTAATTTTACTAACTGGGATGAATTGAGAAAAGTATGTCTATTTCTTTTTCGCTGAAGGATGCAAGAGGAACTACTTTATTTAAAAAAAAAAAAAGAGTAGATGATATGTAGTAAAGGAAAATAATGTTTCATAAAAACATGGTTCAATTCATATACATAAAGATGACTGGTCATGGATTCACACTGTGAAATCTGTTTCTGTAGTATCATAGTTAAAAATATTTTTAAAGTCACCAGTGTAGACCACTTATCAGTCTCTCAAAATGATACCTGAATCCCTCGTCTAAGCATCATAGAACCTCTGCATGTATCTGCCCTTGTATTCTCCTCGTGAATAAGAAGAGTTAATATTCATGCCTTGGACATCTTCCAAAGTCTGTCCCCACTTTACTGATGCTGCAATACCTAAGTTAAGCATTATTTTAATTTCCATTGTTTTAGGTTGTCTAGATATCAAGTGTAGGACAAGTGAATATTTGATGTGGTGATTAAACTTAAGTAGTCTTTGGAAAACTGGATTCCATTATAGCCAACTGTTTTTGCAAAGATGAAATTGTTTCTGTAGACAAGTAAACCGGAGTGAGTGAGCATCGTGGGGTCCAGAGAAGACCATGTCCTTACACTGTTGCATGTGGTCTGAACGTCTGGCACTGCTGAACAGTCACGTAGGTCCAGCTTGGGCAGCCACATCATCATTGTCAGGCTACTGTGGGCAGACTTGTGAGGACAATAGCATGAGTTTTGTGGGTTCAGTCTTTCAGTTTCCATTTAGTTTCTTCCCCTGTCTTTCTCATTGCTGTAATAACTTCGTTCTTTCTAGTCTCTTCTTGCATGGAATAGGGGAGCCATCTATTATTGGCCACTTAGACTTGCTGGGGGTGGACATGTTCAGCTTTTAATGCTGCTGAATTACCCTTCTGGACATTTATATATTACCCCTGTTTTTGATAGTGGGAAAAGGACCTCTATAGAAATTTTCATCTTCAGCAAGTATATGTAATATCACATTTAGCTGACCAAGGAGAAATTTGGAAATCATATTCTGTCTCCTCGTTGCCTGACCCAAGTGATAAAATTCAGCATAATTTAGCTCATTTAAATTACCTGGGAGTGGGAAAGTACAGAATAACTCAGAGGCTAGTCCTGCAAAGACCCATAAGTTCTTTCTTGATGTTGCTAAAGGAGGCTGGGGTTTTCAGGTCCCAGTGCCCTTCAGGTTATGGTTATACTCTACCCTAGAACAAGGGCCAGCAAACTGTTTCTGCAAAGAGCCAGCCAGCAAATATTTCAGTCTTTGCAGGCCACATGGTCTGTGTCACAGCTACTCACTGCTGCCATTGTAGCACAAAAGCAGACATGAACACTATGTAGATAAATGAGCATGCCTTATTTATTATTTTCCAATAAAACTTTATGGACATAGAACTTTGAATTTCATATAATTCCCATGTGTCATAAAATGTTTTTTCCAATCATGTTAAAATGTAACAACTCTTTTGGGGTCACAAACCACACGAAAACAAGCAGCAGGATGGATTTGGCCAATGGGCCATAGTTTGCTGACCCCTATCCTGGAAGATATCTGCTGGGCAGATTCCTTTGCCCAAGGAGATAAATTGTGCTCCCTTTCTATTAGCTAAACCAAGCCTGTGTTCCTGAGACATACTTTCTGGTACAGTTGTTATATTTTTATGTTGACACATTAATGACCAGATACACAGGAACACATTCCCATCCCCATTCATGGATGCAAAAGTTTTCATGAATGATCTGGGCACTTTTCTGGGTACCTTAGGACCCCAACTAAGCAAGAAAGTTCCATCCTCAGGACTTCACAGTGTCTTCTGGATTGATTCCACCTCTGATGTCAGTGTTTACTCATAACAACATGTATTGCTAATGTATATCTTTCTTGCTAAGCAATTATTCATACTATACTTAATCATCTTTTTAAGTCATAATAGGAGTTGTGAAACCCAGACCAGAACATTTTGCTAGGATTTCAGTTTTCTCTTTTTAAAAGAAGAGCTAAACAATCCTATGTTGTTGGTTAAAATGGAAATGTGTCATTTTGCAGTGGTTCATCTGAAAGTTGTAGAAGACTTGACTAACCATGGCTCAATAAGCAGGGAATTACTTTTCTCACAGACTGTCAAGTCCAGAGGGGAACAATGAAGAACAAAGTTCGAGTAGCCCATAATTTCAGAGCCAATGTGACTATTATTCTCTTGACTTTTTTTCATGTTTGTAGCCCTGTGGTCACAGCATGTTCTGTAGCAGTTCTAGATATCACATATGCATTTAAGGCAGAGAGAAAGGGGAAGAGTGGTGTTAAGATCTTTCCTCTTTTGTCATTTCCAGAACTGTTTGTTTCCCATCAAACTTCTGCTTATGTGCCCTAGGGAGGAATCTGTCATCAACCTCACTTGTAGCTGCAAGGGAAGCTGTGAAATATGCCATTTGGCTTTGTAGCCATACTTCAGTAGGTGGCAAAAATGAGAGTGTTGAGAATGTGTAGCCCATCAGAAGTGTCTGCTACAAAGAGTTACAGACTTTTTGTGGTGTTCACATTACTTCTGGAGGGTAGTCTCTGCTGAATTTGAATCCAGAATACGATAAGTGAAGCACCTATAATAATTAAAACAATGAATTAAACATATTGGAGAGTGTTATGTGTATATTATATGAGGGAAGTGTTAAAGAAGGACCATATCTTTCAGGAACTTTAGCTAGAAACAATATATAAACATGAAATTTTAAATAACCTGTCTCAATCCTAGTAACTAATGGTGGGGATTGGAGTATATTTGTTTTTAAGGTCATTGATTCATTTAGCAACATTTATTGAGGGTTAAGTATGTACAACTGTGTAGGCTTTGCACGTGCAAAGATGAGTAAGATAGCCTCTGCTTTGCAGGTGGCAGTCAAGTAAATCAGTAGTTTCAGGATAGCTTTATGGTTTTGTGATTTAAAATTTTTGGTGAATTACATAATTAGATTGGAAGCAACTTTTATTTGCTTTTTTGAAAAATATATGTTACGCATCTGTACTGAATGGCGGTGAGTAGGATTGAATCAGTATCTTTCCATCATATCTATGCTCAGTCTATAAACAATGATTGAACACCTACTGTAAGGTTGTTATATGGCTACACACTACATTTGTAAAGCTCAATAAGATGTAGTCACTTCTTCCAGGGGCTCCCAGTCATAGACTTAGCAGACCTGTCAATAAATATTTGCAATGCATGATACATACACACACATGCAGATCATATAAGAAGAAGAGGTGGGCTGGGCATTGTAGCTGATGCTTGTGTTCCCAGGACTTTGGGAGGTCGAGGTGGGCAAATCGCTTGAGCAGATCGCATGATACCTGAATCCCTTGTCTAAGCATCATAGAACCTCTGCATGTATCTGCCCTTGTATTCTCAAGGGCAGATATAGCTGCAGGAGTTCAAGACCAGCCTGGGCAACATGGAAGAACCCTGGAGTTCAAGACCAGCCTGGGCAACATGGCAGAACCCTGCTTCTACAAATAATACAAAAATTAGCTGGGTGTGGTGGTGCACACCTGTAGTCCCAGCTACTTGGGTGGCTGAGGTGGAAGGAACACTTGAGCCTGCGAGTTTGAGATTGCAGTGAGCCATGATCACACCACCGCACTCCAGCCTGGGCAACAGTGCAAGACACTGTCTCCAAAAAAAAAAAAAAAAAAAAAAAAAAAGAAAGAAAAAGAGGGGAATTGTCTTTATTGCTTAAGAGGATATACTGGGTACAAGACTAGTTAAAGCTTTACAGTAGAAAAAAGAGAAAATTTATGTTTCCTGAAGCAGTTATGTATGCAAATAAGGGAAAGGAAGAGCATATGATGTTAAAAGGTCAGTTCTGTCAAGGCAGAGAAGCACAACACATTTCAGGGCATTACTAGCAGTTTCTATGTGGCGGTTCCTTGGTTGGGGAGCCAGTTCATTCTGAGGGGCAATTCAGAGTGTTTTCACAGTGTCTCTATTCAAGGCCAAACTCAGATAGAGGAACATTAAAATTTAATAAGTCTCCATCCCTTGTTTCATGACAGAGAGTGTCTGGCCTGGGTGGAGATTGGAAGAACTGGAAGTTGGGTGGCTTCCTGGAGAGTAAGATGCAGTTGTTCTTGGGAATGACAGCGGATGCCAATGCATCCCTCAACTCTTCTTGCATCACTGTGAGGAGAGAAAACAAGGTCTGGCACTTCATTCCAGATAACCTGTTAGTGTCACCTAAATCACATGAAAATGGCATCCCTCAGCCGCAATCCTTGGAGAGTCCAGGCTCATTTCCAGCAAGCAGCAATCCAAGCCCTGCTTCTGCTGATTAGGATAAGACCTGTTTTGGAGAACATTTCCCTTCCAGGAAAGTTCTGAACTAATCTAATACTTTTGAGCTATAATTTTTACAATTTTATTAAAAAATAAAACCAAATAACATTCTAGCTGAAAATCACGATATTATTCATAAGTAAACTCTCAAACACCTTTGAATAAAAATATCTTTGGAACCTCTCTTTCCATTTTGGGGAGGGTATTAGGGAGTTGAAATGAGAGGGAGTGGGTTTTAAAATTTTTATTTTTTAGTGTGACAAAATATACATTAAATTCATCATTTTAATCATCTTTAATTATATGGTTCAATATCATTAGGCACATTCACATTATTGTATAACCATCACCACCATCCATCTCCAGAGAGTCTTCATCATCCCAAAGTGAAATACTATACCCACAACTCACCAATAACTTCCCGTTTTCTCTCCCACAGCCCCTGTGTAGCCATTGTTCTATTTTCTTTCTCTGTAGATTTGACTAACTCATATAAGTGAATCGTCCAATAGTTGTCCATTTTTGTCTGGCATATTTCATTCAGCATAATGTCTTCAAGGTTCATGCGTGCTGTAGCATGGATAAGAATGCCATTCCTTTTAAAGGCTGCAAAATATTTCATTATATGTATCACATTGTGTTTATCCATTCATGCATCCACAGGCATTTGGTTTATGCCTGCTTGACTGTTATGAATAATGCTGTTATGTACAAGAGCATACAAATATCTGAGTTCCTGTTTTCAGGTATTTTTTTGTGTGTATATATACCTAGAAGTTGAATTGTTTGATCAAATGACAATTCTGTGTTTAATTTTTTGAGAAACCACCATACAGTTTTCCACAGGGGTGTATCACTTGACATTCCCACGAGCAATGCAGCTGGTTTTCAATTTTCTGGGGAAGTAGGTTTTTACATATGAAAAAAAGATGGTGCCTTCAAAGGGGCATTTGAAAACAATGCTAAAATATGTGCATTTGCAGTGAAACATTTCTCTCTTAAATTTTTTAAAGAGCAATGTTTGTGAAATTAATTTTGGTTTTTAACTCATTTTGAAGAATTCAATATTAGTGACATTCAAATTAAGTAAAAGTGACAGCAGCAGCACTTCCCATAAAGACCACAAGCTACCTGCAGTGTCAATTCAATAACTAGGAATCTGTTAGGCACAGGAGTGGTGGTGAAGATCAGGGAAACAAGAAGAGGGCCTCGAGCTGACCAGTGAGTTGCCAAGCCCATTAGATTAGGTAAATAACTTTAGTGAAAACAAGAAAGGGCAATGATGAGCACAGAAAAGAGAAATCAAATGGGGACACTTTTGACACAAGCAAGGAGATGGAGGTCATGCATTGTAGGAAGCCATTGGAGAGGTGTTTCATTTGTAAATATTAGGGACATGAAATTTCAGGGAAAACAAAGCAAAGTCTGTCAAAAACGGTTTTAAATAAATAATTCTAAGTACAAAAACCTAAATCAACTATTGCGTTTGCAGTGGAGGAAGGAACAGCTATGGAGGATTAAAATATTTGTGTGAAGAATAAGGCTACGTGTGTGGAAAGTCAAAAAACTGTATTCTGCCTCCTGTTTATAGATACCTTACATTTTGAATGCCAAGTATTTACTAGCAGAGAAAGGCTTCCTTCTGATTTAAGGATGATTGTGTAAAGGAAGGGAATTGCTGGTTCATTCTGCAGCTGAACAAGTGTTTCCTTAATGTCTCTTATGTGCCAGGTCCTGGACTCAGGAATGGAAGTCATGGAGATGAAAAACAGATGGTACCTGCCCTCCAGGAGCTTACAGTTGTGCTGGGCAAGGCAGATAGATCAATTACATGGACATTCTCAGTACTGTGAGGAAAATGAAGCACCAGGGGACTGTGTGCAAGAGGGAGCATAGGGAATGGGTTCTTGCTCTGGTAGCCAGAGACTCCTAAAAGACTTTCTGAAGAAGAGGTCTGAGCTGACATGAGATGAATAGGAGTTAGCCTCCCGAAGAGCAGGAGGTAGGATTAGGTTGGAGTAGGACCAGCATTTCTAGGTGGTGGGACCACCATGATCAGAGGTGAAGGAAGTATAAGAGTCAAATTTGGTGGGGAGGTGATAGGGGAAGAGAATAGGAGGTCTACCAGCAGCTCAGTGGTATTCGTAGGTCATGAATTTTAAGGTAGGAAGCAGCAGAAGATAAAGCTAGACAGAAAGATCAAAGCTACACATTTTTCTTTTCTTCATTAATGTCTGAATCCATCCCATGCCAATCCCCCATCTCCCTACACAAGCACACCTTTTAAAAATAATCACAACTCTGGTGTATTTAATTGAATAGTCATTGTAAGTAGGCTAGTCTTTGGAGATGGAGAAGCTGATTGATATTAACAGTAATTAGCTTCAAGCTCTCAGAGGCTTTGGCTATGAGTTCTCTTTCCAGCACTGCCTAAAGTGGGCATTGTGGTTGGTTCCCCAGCATCCATTCTGCTATAGCCCTGCAGAGTAGCAGCAGTGTGGTTTGGGGAATTGACCTGGGCTGGTCAGTTGGTTTAAGGGTAATCCTATTTCCACTGCCAGGGTGTTAGTTCAGTAATAGGCATGTAATTCACTCCTGGCCAATGAGAAAAGAGAATAAAATTTGAAAGTGGTTTGGGAGAAAAAGCCATAGTCAACCAAGCCCTTTCTGCTTCAAAACTAAAAGCTTATAGTCTAGATGCTACAAAGGGACCCAGGTTCAGGATAAAGGTGATGCTATGGATAGTAGAATGGAGAAAGAATAAAAATCACAGTGCTTGATGAAACAACCAATAGGCAAATCAGCTAATTCTGAACTTGTGCCATTACTGGACTTCTTATTCTGACAGCTAATAATTTTCCTTACCGTTTAATCCAGTTTGGATTTTTCCATGTGTGATATGAAATCATGTATCCTAAATGATTCATAATTTTAGTGACTTTTCTGTATATACCAGTATAGAATGCCCTTTTGTGAACCTAACCTCTTCGAGCCTCATTTTCCTTATCTGTGAAATGAACATAGTTATGTCTCAGAGATTTTCATGAAGATCATTTGAGATTCAGAACAAAGCCCAAAAGGGAGATATGAACTAATACATGTTAAGTGCCCAGAATGTACCACTAAATAGGAAGCTTAGAGACTAGGAGAAGAGAAATTCATAAATAGTGTCCACATAAAGTGGTAGAAATAAGATCACATGCATTTGGACCTTTGTGTAATCAGTTTGTTTTTTTAAAGAAATATCATTTAATATTTGAGCAGTATGTTAGGTGTAGAGCTATTGGATTTGCTGATAGATGGAAGGGAAGTGATGAATCATAGAGTGATGTTATGGACGTCTCATCAGTTTCTGTGTAATTTGTGAAGACTGGAACAGGCAAATTGTTTCTGCTGCAGTTTTACTTGTCTGACATTCATAAGAAAGGTCTGTCTAGGCTGCAGTTAATATTTGGAAGTCACCAGAATGTTGATTGGGAACATGGGAATAGATGGTACCTGTTAAGGAGAGAGTGGATAGTGGGAGGAAAACACCACTTCTTTTGGGAAGCCTACCTCATCCCTCAGGTCTAAAGTACTCATCAGAATCCTGGCAAAGATGAGGCAAAGAGGAAACTGTGGCCTGAATGGAGTGCCGAAAGAAGGGTTGGGCTTTCTGAGTCACAGAAGCTGGTTGGAGGGAAAGAATGCTGAGAAAGGGGAAAGCCTAAAAATGTTGGGTAAAAGGAGATTATTGATGAAGTAGAGACCTGGGGAAGATGGGGGTATTAAGTATCTGGCCTTAACTTCTCTGTGAATAAAGGAAAGGGGATGAGGATAGGAGTTTACCTGAATTTGAAGAGTTGGGGTAACAGGGAAATGAAATAATTTACTACCAGAGAAGTCAAAACACATATACCTGCCATCTGCACACTGACATACATGGTAGTTCACGTAGTAGTGGAATGCATATCTTTTTTTTTTTTTTTTTTTTTTTTGAGACGGAGTCTCGCTCTGCCGCCCAGGCTGGAGTGCAGTGGCCGGATCTCAGCTCACTGCAAGCTCCGCCTCCCGGGCTCATGCCATTCTCCTGCCCCAGCCTCCCGAGTAGCTGGGACTACAGGCGCCCGCCACCTCGCCCGGCTAGTTTTTTGTATTTTTTAGTAGAGACGGGGTTTCACCGTGTCAGCCAGGGTGGTCTCGATCTCCTGACCTCGTGATCTGCCCGTCTCGGCCTCCCAAAGTGCTGGGATTACAGGCTTGAGCCACCGCGCCCGGCCTGGAATGCATACCTTACAACATTCATTGCTATTTATTTGATAATACAGAATACGTAGCGGGGACTCAGTAAGTGTTTGTTAGATGAATAAATATCCCCAGAAAATCAGCTTTAGATTTTATGTGTGGAATATCTATGTTACAGGGCATGGAAGAGAGTAAGATGCAAAAAACTGGAAGCCACGGGGCTTGACGCCCTTGAGCCCTTCACTCTGGGTTTTTCTTTTTTGTCATGTAGAAGTGACAGTTCTGTTTGAAAATCACCAGTCCTTTTGTTTGCCTCCTTTATTACATTGTGAGTTCTTTGAAGGTAACATCTGTCATATGTAAATCCATGTTTCCAGGATCTAACCCAGGGATGGCACATAGTAAGTGCTTAAGAAATATTGCTTGAATGAATGCAAGAGAGTGGACTTGAGTGGATTCTTAAATAATAGAGAAGGTCCAGAAGGAGAGAGGGTGAGCACTTTTCAGATGGAAGCAGAGATATAAACTAAACTGCAGGGTTGAAATAATTGCATGTGTGGGAAGCAGTGACAACGTTGCCCGATTTGGTATTCTCATCTGTAATGTGGGGATTCGTAACTTGCTAAAAGTCAAACAACTTGGAATTGAGGGCTTCTGGATTTGCACCTAAATCTTGCTGATTTTCAAACTCAGGGTTTCCCACTATACCATGCTCCCTCCTCACCATATTATTTATCGTAGTAATCACACCACTTCTTGACTCACAGATGCCTCGTTTTTTTCCGACTTAGGCTTGATGAAATATTTTCTGTCATGGACACCGTCTTTATGTGGTTTGTTTTCTGAGTTCTATTTGTTGCTTTTTCCTAGCTCTTCACTGTGGTTTGAATCCACGGGGCATTGATCACCCTGCCCATGCTGAAGGTATTAAACTGCAAATTGAAGGTGAAGGTGTGGAATCTCAATCCATTAAAAACAAAAATTTCCAGAAGGTGCCTGACCAGAAAGGAACCCCCAGGCGACTGCAGGCAGAATCTGAGACGGCTAAGGTGCGTAATATTCCAGTTAATTACGGAGATTTGAAAGCTGCAGCCTTGATATGTTGTAGTCCAGCCACAGAGAAGAGCTGAGTGCTTTCACTAATTACCGTTGTATCTGTGGTCAAATGAGCACTGTATCTTGCTGATAAATAACTATAAATGAAAATATTAACTGTATTCCCTTTGGAATGAAATTGAAACCCATTTGTGGCCAGTCTCAGAGCATGAGGCTCTGAGGTTATAGAGAAGAATGCCCTGTACTTAAAGCTAAAAGATTCACCTGCCAGGCTCAGACTTACTACTCTATGGTGTTGGGCAAGTCATGTGACTTTCTGAGTTGCACATTCTTCATCTACACAAGGGAATCATAAAATGACTTCTCTCATCAGGTCGAGTAAGTCAAATGATTGCATGCTTTTGGAAGCATTTTATAAAAGTCCCAGTACTGGCCGGGCGCGGTGGCTCAAGCCTGTAATCCCAGCACTTTGGGAGGCCGAGACGGGCGGATCACGAGGTCAGGAGATCGAGACCATCCTGGCTAATACAGTGAAACCCCGTCTCTACTAAAACAAATACAAAAAACTAGCCAGGCGAGGTGGTGGGCGCCTGTAGTCCCAGCTACTCGGGAGGCTGAGGCAGGAGAATGGCGTGAACCCGGGAGGCGGAGCTTGCGGTAAACTGAGATCCAGCCGCTGCACTCCAGCCTGGGCGACAGAGCGAGACTCGGTCTCAAAAAAAAAAAAAAAAAAAGTCCCAGTACTTCATGAGTATGAGAGGCTTGTGCTTACAGGTATTGTTAATTAGTAATAGCTGATATTTTATGAAATATGCATGTATATCCCAGGTACTATTTGAAGGACTTAATGAAAGAGAAAATCATTTTATTCTGCTGTAGGATACTTAGTTCTTTTCAGTCTTTAACCTAAACATAGGTACCAGAGAACTGACAAAATAGGCATTGGTGAAGATGTGTGGAAACTTGGGTTCTGTGGGGTAGGTAATATTTTAGTAAGGACAGCCTCTTCTAAAGGCTTCCTCCAGTGGAACTGGCACTATCCGGGTATTTGTCTGAAACCAGTGCAGATGTTCATGTTGGGGGCACAGTGTTGTTGAGGATACTCATATTTGTTTTCCTCTTGGACATGGAGGAAATTAATCTTCATATAGTTTTGTTTCTCCCTTTGTGTATTCCCTGCAAGACAATTTCCTTTCAAATGTTGGTTGAGCAAATGAATGTATGCATGCCTTGGAAAGCAAATGTTGTAAGCACCCAAGAAAAATCTTAAGGAAAAAGGTCACCTTACTGTTGTACAATAACCACCTCCCTTCTCCTCCAAATAAGGTCTTCCAAAATCAGACGTGAATTTTTTGCTTTATCTACAGTTTGGAATAATTACTGTTATTGCTTCTCTTCTTTAGTGTGGATAATTAAAAATTGTTGACATTAAGTACGTGTGTGTTGTAGGGAATGGGGAATGATTACCAAGAAATATATTGCAGGTATTTTATGCTAGACATTTTAGCTAAGAGAAATGGCAAAACATAGCATATTTCTTGGCTGATGATCAATGAAGTTTGGTTTGTGAGCAGCATTGGAAATGAGTGAACGCTGTTAAGACAGCTAAACCTGATCAATCCATGTTACTACATGGGCATCCTGAAAGAGCCGGGAAAAAAACGCCCTAAGGGTCCTTTTTAGGAAGATAAATAGACTTTCTATGAGTGAGATATTTTCTAAAGGATGCCTAAAATATTAAAAATTAGAGTAGAGATAAAAGAAAAGTTAACTATTGATATTTGTCTGATTTAAATTCAACTTTAAACATTTCTAGTGTGTATCTCTTATATTCGTAGAGATTGGTAATATACAAAATTTGATTCAAATCTGATGTGATTTTATTTCTGAATTATCTTGAATATGTGATATTGTTGTGAATCCTGAAATTTTGTGTCTTTGCCCCTGAAGCATTTTATAGTTGCTTTGCTGAAAACATACTTCAATGAGAGTGTGGATGTGTATAATGAGCCTTTCCTCTGGAACAAACTAATACTGGAAACCAGATTCATTTGAGTTTATGCAAATCATCTACAGTGAATACCCATCCCCAATAAATGAGGTTGAAAGGAGATTCTGGGTTTTTCACACTACCATCATATTTAGGGGTGAACAGACAAGAGGCTTTAGTAAAGCTTAGACAAAGAATTTGTCCACTTGTTTAAACGGAGGACGAGGGAACAACAGTGGCTGCTGGGGAACAGAGTTAAAATTACTATAGTGTGATTACTATGGATGCCAGCAGCATGACTGACTGACCCTGACGCTTTTGTACATTAGACAACAGGCATTTGTTTTGTGCAGGTACAAACACATTTACATTTTCCCTTCCGTTGCATTTAGAGGACTAGTAGAGTTGTGAGCCTTCTTCTCTTTTCTTGGGTGTATAATTGAATCTCTGGTAAACTGACCCATTCTAAACCTACCTTAAAAAACCTGTGGCTAGGAATGCATACCTCTAAAGCCATTCAGTAATGTAAATTGGTACAGCTTTTCTGGATGACAAGCTTGATAATAGTTATCAAAATTTTAAATGTGTGCAATTTGGGAGCCAATAATTTCCTCTCTAGGAACTTGCCTAAGGAAATAATCATCCATATGTACATTGAAAATAGCCCACATGTTCATTCACAGGACACTGGCTAAAGAAACTGTGTATTAATGCAATGGGATATAATTTTTCCTTTGTGAGGATGCAGGAGACCTATAGGTATTTATGTGGGAAAATGTGTGTGATAATATTTTAAAGTAGAAAGGGAACGAGAAGGGCAGGTTATGACACAGTAGATATAGTTTGTTTCCATTTATGTAAAAATGTCTGTCTCTGTATAAAGGCATCACTGAGTCTGGGAGGGTTTTCCACAGTTTGAGCAGCAGTTTCTATCTGAAGTTAAAATTATGGAGAAAACGTTTACTCTCTGTACTGCTTTGCTTGAATTTTAAATAAGATGTGTATTATTTTAAGTGCATTTATTTTAAAGCCATTTTCAGATTGTCCCATTAACTTTAGTAGCTCAACCATGATTGTTGGGTTACTGTTTGCTGGGTTAGTATTATGCTTTCAGGGTGCTGAATTTCCTCACATGGCTTCTAATTCTTGCTGGTGGTTTATCTGCCAGTTAAGTGAATTATCGTGGGGTCTTTTTGGCCATGTGTGCCTTGAATTGTAGAGCCTTCTGGTAAGGGCTTTTGCATCTACCTTTACCTGAACTCTGGGATGTGAGAGCTCTGACCAGGTATTACACTAATGTTTCAATTTGGTGTTCTCTCTGTCTGCTTCTGACTGATTATGCAAATCAAGTTCTTCCATATGCAGACTTCTTACTGGGAACCTGGTTCCAGCTCCTTAGTGTGACTTTGGGCCCTGCCACGCTGAGTCCTGCCATGTTGGGATTTGCAACCAATCCCTCAGCGCACCACCTGTTCCCGAGGAGCTTAGTGAGCTTATCTTTAATCGGCAGTGCTAGAGTCTGTGTGTATATGTGGATTAGGGGAGGATGGTAGCATGTGCTTAATCTATCCTGTTGACACTGAAATTTGTATGCTTTCATAATTTTAAAATGTGTGTGTGTATCTGTATTCATTTTGGGCAAAATAATACTCTATCTTACAAAGTGACATTTTGGGACCCTTAGCCCCAATTCCTCAAAAGACTCAGAACCCTTATTCCAGAAAAAGGTCATCTAGCCACAAGCTGCCTCCAGCTCTTATAGACCAAAGAGAAACCAGTAGAGTACCCAGATCACTTGTAAGTCTTATTGGGAAGCATACAGTTTAGTTGGAAATAAAAAATGAATCCATTTGAAATGTGGATCCACAAAAAATACTTACCAATATGAGTCCTAAATTCTTGTGAGTGCTTGGAAACTCAGAGAGAATATGCATGCCATGCCATGCCACAGCTATAGTTACCAGTTTAAGAGTAAAATACTCTGTTCACTTAGCTTCATAGGAGGGTACAGGCAAGAAATACAGTTGGCAAAGCATTTTCATCTCATTGGGAGGTCCAGAAGTCATCCAAGTACACAGCTTCTTTTGACCCATCACCCACACGGCTGTCACAGTTGAGAGTCCAGGTGAGGATGCGTCTTTTTGATACAGAGAAGGCACAGCCTCTTTTTTTCACTGTTCTTTTATACCATTCTAGTCATGTAGACTCAAGACAAAGCCACAGCTCCTAAAGACCAGGAGTGGTTCCACGTAGCAGTTTCCAAAAAACCAGCCCTATGGGAGACTGAAGTCCTTCTCAGACAGGCCAGCCCTGAGATTCATTAACCCTTTACTCACAGAGCAGTCAGAACAAGACTGCGAGGGAGCGTACTCTAGCCCAGGAAGAACTTAACCTGTGCTGTGAAGTATGGATAAATTCCAATAGGTAGCCCTAAGAATGGAGGGTGCCTTTAGCCATGACGTTTAAGCACTGTGAGCCAAGGTATGGTAGCAGAAATGCCCAGGTGTGTTCACCATCAGTCTCTTCGAGTCAGAGTTGGTGTGTCAGAAAATGAGTCTGGAACAATAGGTTGGGGCCAAACTGTGTGATGGAATTTGAATGCTGGAGTGAGTAGCATGGATTTACTTTCCACCTCCATTGTTCAATACAATAGCCACTAGCACATGTGGATATTCAGAGTTATTTAAATTGAATACAATGCAAAAATTGATTTCTTTGGTCGTGCCAGCCACATTTCAAGTGTTCATTATCGCATATTTCCAGGAGCTGCTGTTTTGGACAGTGTGGACATGGAACATGATCATTGTGGCAGAAAGTCCTATTTGACAGTGCTGCTCTAATCTGTGGGAAACCATTGAAATTCTCTGGGTATAGAAATAAGATGAAAAATGGAATTGTGTTGATATTCTATCTGATCCTCATCCTTGGACCTGAGTGGACAAGTGCTTCAGTCATTTTAAAAAAATATCAAAATACTCAGGAGTTTCTTTTGAAATTGATGTTCCCAAATGCTCTGATGGTTGGAATTTGAGTTTCTATGGCAATTCTGGCTGTGGAATAAGATCAACCCATCAGCCTATCAGTATCCTATCTGTTTCCTATCTTGGAATTCTATAATGTGTCCTTACAAGTGGCCTAAACATGACATTGGGAATTCCTGACTTCTAGACTTGATTTTCTAGGTGTTCATGAGGAAACTTCACCTTGCTGTGTTTTTATGCCTGTCAAATAAGGGTTTCATAAGGTTGATAATCCCTTTTTTTTTTCCTGCCACAATGCTAATTCCTGGAGTCAGAGCTTTGAGTGTTCCTTATATTTGCATGCCTCCCCTGTACCTTTCCTTTATAAAAATGTATCCCCATTTTACAGCTGAGAAACCCAAGGATGTAAAATGACTCACTAAAACTTAGTTTCTGGCTAAAAATCTGGAGGAAGATGTAACTCTCTATGTCTAATGGCTCTAAATTCAAGATTTTTAATGCTCCTAACATGAAATATACAAATGATCTATTTATTTCAAAATAAAATATAGTCTGTTAAACTGAGAATCTGCCAACTAGGCAAAAGAAGAGGTTAAAATGCTGCATGTATTCATTACTCCTCAGGGAGAAAACAGCAAATCTCGATTGCTGTATTATATAAGGGAGAAGCAATGCCAACATCTAAAACAGTGAATAATTGCTTGCAGTTGGCTTTGGGATGCATTATGTGAATCTTTGGCAGGAGATAGCCTTTTCTCATTAGGCTAATATTAGATTTAGTTTGTATTTCTTTGGCACAGAGTTAAAGGAGCTGGCCTGGAACTTGGTGCTGGAGGCAGGAGGAGGAGAAAGCTGGGTGCTTTGGATAAGCCACAGGCAGATAAATGAGAGTTGACTGAAGGGCAACTTGTGGACATTTGTAACAGTAAGCAGGAACCATTGATCTGGGATTAAAACAGAGAGCAAAAAGAACTTAGACTTAGGTTAAAAGATGAAGGGTTGACTGTACTTAACCTTGATCAAATTACATTGCTTAGCTGCCTTTGAGAAGGTCTGTTGCAATTTAGGGATAGAATGATCTAATTCTTGGCTATCTGTATTTCTTGGCTCAAGGAGCAAAAATGTCTCCAAACGAAGCTGCCAACCCAATATAATGTCACCCATGATAGGAAAGGACACAATGCATGCGAAACATAATGAGCATGTACTTTCTTAAGAATTCTCATGTGAGTCAGAACAAGAGACAAGCAAATATGACTTCATGCTATGTGAGTTTCAGGACCCCAGTACATGTACATTGAGTTCTTGGACAGGGCTCAAATGAAACTACAGTAAACTTATATCTGAAGAGGTAAGCTTTTATTACTAACATGTTAAGCTCTGAAAAGTATGACAATTAATAGGATACATTTAAGCCATAGGTTCATTGTATGATGAACAAAGAAGAAAACCTAGAGAGCATTTGACCATCTAATTTATTTTACAGGTTAGGGAGATGAGACTCAGATGAGACTGAATGACTTCACAAAGATCTTGAGGCCAGCAGTGACACAGTCTACCTAAAACACAGTTCCTCCAACACATGAACAGTGCTTTTCCCTCTTTCGTGCTGACAAATCTATAGGAAATAACAAGTGCTTGGAGCCACTTAGTTAATAGTATTTGTCTAGTGGACGAAGAGTACAGGATATGCCATCTGAAATGTAAAAGGAGGGCAGTATTCAGGCGAGTGTATCAGAGCCCACCAGATTCATTTGAGTTTATCTACCCAAACTACTAAATTACTAAAGTGATTATCTTTGGAGATTATTGGTACTTGCCATCCCTTCTGCCTATAATGTTCTCCCCTTGATCATTGTTCAGCTAGTTCCTTGTCATTTAGGTCCTAGCTCAAATGTGCTTCTCCAAGAGGTCTTTCCAGACCACCCTAACTAAATGAGTCCCCAGTCACATTCTCTGACATCACTTGGTTTGATGTCCTGCATTTAACTTTTTCTGGTCTGAAATAATCTTGTTTGTTTTCTGTCTCTCCACAGAATTTAAACTATTTGAGAGCAATGATCTTGTCTGCCTTGTTCACTGCTGCAATATCAATGCCTACTACTGTGTCCAGCACATAATAAAAAGATTACATTTTTGATAAATGAATGAATAAGTCAGTTCATATGATACAGAAGCTCCTTGCCTCTGGGTTTACGTCTGTTGCCTCATAGTTATTTCATTATCTTTAGCTCCTCCACAAGTGAGCAGAGGATGTCTTATTGAGTTCTATAGTGGTTGATGATATCAAGGGAATGCTTTTCTGGGTTGGTACAAGTGGCATATTATCCACACAATGGACAAGGGATACTTCCAAAGCCATTCCATTACCTTTCACCCTTCAAAAGTTCACTCTAGGTTGTCACTGAGACCAAGAAAATTCCTTATTATAGTCTGTGGCAGTCATTCTAAACTTCACTTAGATTCACTGTGGAAGACATTATGGTGATTCCTCAAAGACCAAAAAACAAATACCATTTGACCCAGTGTGTTGGTCTGTTCTCACATTGCAATAAGAAAATACCCAAGACTGGGTAGTTTATAAAGAAAAGAGGTTTAGGCTGGGTGCAGTGGCTCACGCCTGTAATCCCAGCACTTTGGGAGGCCAACATGGGTAGATCACTTGAGGTCAGGAGTTCGAGACCAGCATGGCCAACATGGTGAAACCCCGTCTCTACTAAAAATACAAAAAATTAGCCTGGCGTGGCGGCAGGTGCCTGTAGTGCCAGCTACTCAGGAAGCTGAGGCAGGAGAATCACTTGAACCAAGGAGGCAGAGCTTGAGATGAGCCAGGAACATACCATTATATTCCAGACTGGGCAACAATTGTGAAATTCTATCTCAAAAAAAAAAAAAAAAAGAGGTTTAATTGACCGACAGTTCTGCTTGGCTGGGGAGGATTCAGGAAACTTACAGTCATGGCGAAGGTACCTCTTCACAGGGCAGCAGGAGAGAGAATGAATGCCAGAAGGGGAAATGCTAGCTGCTTATAAAACCATCAGATCTTGTGAGAACCGACTCATTATCACGAGAAGAGCATGGGGGAAACAGCCCCCATGACTCAATTACCTCCCACCAGTTTCCTCCCACAACATGTGGGGATTATGGGGATTACAATTCAAGATGAGATTTTGGGTGGGGCATAGCCAAACCATACCACCTGGTGTATTGGTCTGTTTTCAGGCTGCTGATAAAGACCTTCCTGAGACTGCACAATTTACAAAAGAAAGGTTTAATTGTGAGACTTCCCTAGCCACGTGGAAGTGTAAGTCCAATCGTGGTGGAAGGCAAAGAGGAGCAAGGCACGCCTTACATGTTTGCCAGCAGGCAAAGAGAGAGAGCTTGTACAGGGGAACTCCTTTTTTTTAATACCATCAGGTCTCATGAGACTTATTCTCTATCATGAGAACAGCATGGGAAAGATTTGCCCCCATGATTCAGTTTCCTCCCACTGTGTCCCTCCTGCAACACATGGGAATTCAAGATGAGATTGGGTGAGGACACAGCCAAATCATATCATCCTGCCCCTGGCCCCTTCCAAATCTCATGTCCTCACATTTCAAAACCAATCATGCCTTCCCAACAGTTCCGCAAAGTCTTAACTCATCCCAGCGTTAACTCAAAAGTCCACAGTCCAAAGTCTCATTAGAGACAAGGCAAGTCTCTTCCACCTATGGAGTCTGTAAAATCAAAAGCAGGTTAGTTACTTCCTACATACAGTGGGGGGACAGGCACTGGGTAAATGCAGCCATTCCAAATGGGAGAAATTGGCCAAAACAAAGAGGCTGCAGGCCCCATGCAAGTCCAAAATCCAGCAGGGCAGTCAAATCTTAAAGTTCCAAAACGCTCTCCTTTGACTCCATGTCTCACATCCAGGTCACACTGATGCAAGAGGTGGGTTCCCATGGTCTTGGGCAGCTCCACCCCTGTGGGTTTGTAGGGTACAGCCTCCCTCCTGGCTGCTTTCATGGACTGGCATTGGGTGTCTGCGGCTTTTCCAGGCCCATGGTGCAAGCTATCAGTGGATCTACCATTCTGGGGTCTTGAGGATGGTGGCCGTCTTCTCACAGCTCCACTAGGCAGTGCTCCAGTAGAGACTCTGTGCTAGGGCTCTGACCCCACATTTTGCTTTCTCACTATCCTAGCAGACGTTCTCCATGAGGACCCTGCCCCTACAGCAAACTTCTGCCTGGACATCCAGGCATTTCCATACATCTTCTGGAATCTAGGTGGAGGTCGTCAGACCCCAATTCTTGACTCTTGTGTATTGGCAGGCTCAAAACCAAATGGAAGCTGCCAAACCTTGAGACTTTCACCCTCTGAAGTGACGGCCCAAGCTCTGTGTTGGCTCCTTTCAGCTATGGCTAGAGCAGCTGGGATGCAGGGCACCAAGTCCCTAAGCTGCACACAGCATGGGAACCCTGGGGCTGGCCCACAAAGCCATTTTTTCCTCTTACACCACCAGGCTTGTGATGGGAGGGGCTGCTGTGAAGCTCTCTGACATGCCTTGGAGACATTTTCCCCATTGTCTTGGGGATTAAAATTTCTTTCCTTGTCATTTATGCAAATTTCTGCAGCCAGCTTGAATTTCTTCCCAGAAAATGGGATTTTTCTTTATATCACATTGTCAGGCTGCAAATTTTTTGATGACTTTATTGATCACTATCATCATTTTTGTCAAAGCCATTCAACAAGTCTCTAGGGAGTTCCAAACTTTCCCACATTTTCCTGCCTTCTTCTGAGCCCTCCAACCTGTTCTAACCTCTGCCTGTTACCCAGTTCTAAAGCCGCTTCCACAAATTTGGGTATCTTTTCAGTAGTGCCCCACTCCTACTACCAATTTATTGTATCACTCCTAGTACCAATTTATTGTATTGTATTTATCCAATACAATTTATTGTATTTATACAGTACAATTTACTGTATTATTGTATGTTGCTGATTAAGACATACCTGAGACTGTGGAATTTATAAAAGAAAGAGGCTTAATAGGACTTACACTTCCACATGGCTGGGGAAGCCTCACGATAATGGTGGAAGGCAAGGAGGAACAAGTCATGTCTTACATGAATGGCAGCAGGCAAAGAGAGCTTGTGCAGGAGAATTCCTCTTTTTGTAACCATCAGATCTCGTGAGACTTATTCACTGTCACAAGAACAGCATGGGAAAGACTTGCCCCTATGATTCAATTACCTCCCACTGGGCCCCTCCCACAACATGTGGAAATTCAGGATGAGATTTGGGTGGGGACACAGCCAAACCATATGACCTGGGAATCTCATAACTGGGTATAATATACCCAGAGGACTAGAAATCATTCTATTATAAAGATAAACATATGTTCATTGCAGCACTATTCACAACAGCAAGGTTATGGAAGTAACCTAAATTCCCATCAGTGGTAGACTGGATAAAATGTGGTATATATCCCCATGGAATACTATGCAGCCATATAAAAGGATGAGATCATGTCATCTGCAGGGACAAGGATGGAGCTGGAGGCTATTATCCTTAGCAAATTAACACAGGAACAGAAAACCAAATATAGCATGTTCTCACTTGTAAGTGGGAGCTGAATCATGAGAACACATGGACACATAGAAGGGAACAACACATACGGGGCCCTGTGAGAGTATGGAGGATGGGAGGAGGTAGAGGATTGGGAAAGATAACTAATAGGTACTAGGCTTAATACCTGGGTGACAAAATAATCTGTACAATAAACCCCCTGATACAAGTTTACCTATATAACAAACCTGTACATGTATCCCTGAACTTAAAAGTTTAAAAAAGTCTCCAATTGCCTGAATAAGGCCCTATGACTTCTGCTACCCTCTAGCATTGGCCAAGATTGGCCAAGATTTCAGATGGTGTGGCTCTTTCACCCTTCTCTGCAGCTCTATTCAGGGTCCCTGGTGTAAGCATCAGCTGGCTCCCGTGATTTCTACCTCATCTCCCTGATCTGGCCCAAACTTGAAGGAAATGGAAAACAGCTTCTTCTCTTTATTTTTAAGTGATTAGGAACTCCTGACTTAAACTGAAAAATTGGATTACCAGGTGCCAAGTAAAACCTGAAATATTACTTCCAAGGCTGTATGGATTAGAAATCGTTTTCAAATGTTGATATCACACATACTCTTAGATATATGCTGTATTAGTCAGCCTCAGCTGCTGTAACAAATTACTGGAGACTTGGTAGCTTAAACAACAGACATTTATTTCTCACAGTTTTGAAGACTGGGAAATCCAAGATCAAGGTGCCAGCTGAGTCGGTTCCAATGAGGATGCTCTTTCTGTCTTGCAGAGATCACCTTCTCACTGTGTTCTCATATGGCAGAGAGTGAGCGAGCTCAGGTGTCTCTTTCTCCTCTGTATGGATGCCATTCTCATCATGGGGCCCCCCACCCTCATTGACATCATCTAAAACCCTGATTACCTCTTAAAGGCCCTACTTTCAAACACCACCCTATTGGGGGTTAGGGCTTCAACCTATCTATTTTAGGAAGCACACACATTTTGTCTAATGTGTACAGATTAAGCATCCTGTATCCGAAATGCTTGGGATGAGACATGTTTTGGATTTTGGATTTTCTTAAGATTTTGGAGTATTTGTATATTCCAAGTTCAATATCTCATCCAAATGAGATATCTTGGAGATGGGATCCAAGTCTAAGCATGAAATTCATTTATGTTTCATATACATCTTATATATATATAGCCTGAAGGCAATTTTACATAATATTTTAAATAGTTTTGTGCATGAAACAAATTTTTGACTGTATTTTGACTGACCTATAATATGAGGTCAAGAGTGGAATTTTCTACTTATGGCATCATGTCATTGCTCAAAGTTTTGGGTTTTAAAGCGTTTTGATTTTGGATTTTTAGATTAAGGTTGCTGAACCTGCACCAAATTTGTATTTCGGCCAAATGCCAAATGGCTGAGTGTTAAATTACTATTGACTGAAGTTGAATATCACCATCATAAAACGAATGTCTTAGTATACAAGAATAAATCTGAAATATTAATAAGAATACCTATTTACTACAACTTAATTAAACTTAAACCAAGCAGAATTTTTTAAAACTGGCATTGTAGAGCAGTGGTATTAATTTCTCAGCTGTCAGCTCCTGTGGTTGTTCTATTGCATATTTATGATACTGAAAATATGCTCTTTTTCAACTGAGGTCAGTGAAGGAGCAAAATATGCTTTCTTCAAGCTCTGGCATTACTGTAGTAGTGTTAATGGTGATATTCCCCCGAAGTCAATAAGCTTTCCTCCTCTCCAATAATAACTGACTAAAGTCTTTAACTCCTGGACTTGCCATCTTGCTGGTGGTCATGATGCTATTTCATTGAAACAGTCCCATAAACTAAAGCTTTGGGTTGTGCAAGATGATTTTTTTAAATTCTCAAAATCAGGCTTAATTTTGCTTTTCTCACTTGAGGGTTTGCTTCTTAAGTGATGTTTTCACGATATTCATTGTAAAACATGACCCTCAATTCAGCAACCGGAATGATCTTGTTAATGTGTGAGTCAGATCATGTCCCTCTTCTGCTCATAATCCTCTAATCACATCCTGTTTTCCTCAAATTAAAGCCAAAGTTCTTAATGCCCTACCACGTCCTGCATGATCTGTGCCCTGGCAAGTCCCTCCTGTCGTGTGCTACTAGGCTCTTCTATGCTCATGCTGCTCCCAGTTCAAACCAGGTACCTTCCCACCTCCAAGCCTTTATACTGGCTGTTGCCTCTGCCTTGAATCTTCTTTCCTTGGGATACACAAGGTGCACCCCTTCATTTCCTTCAAATATTCGCTCTAGTATCACCTCCTTAGTGAGACTGAAATGGTCAGTTCTACTACAATAGTATCCTCTCTTCCAAGGCCCCTGACCCCTGACTCTGTCCTGTAATTTCTTTAGCCCACTAACACACCACTTTCTAAAATCATATGTAATTTATGTTTATCATTATTTTAGGTTATCATCCACTGGAGTATGAACTCTGTGAGGCAGGACCCCATGTTTAGTGACACGTCTTTGACACTGACCGCCATATCTAATACATGGAAGGACTCAACTATTTGTTTGAATGAATTCTTATAATAATTAGGATACATTTAGTCTTCAACTGGCTGGTAGGGTTTTAAGATATAAAAAAACTGGAAGGATTTTGCTGTTTAAATCACACCTACAATATCTACATTTATTAGAAAGGGAATTTTCATAAAGCAACAGTAAAACCAAAGGGCACTGCTATTTGTTATTGATAATATTACAATAGTTAGATATGATCAAATGATAATTAATTGCACACAAGTTCAGGGTTGCCACAGATATAGTTGAAATGGCATCTGGCTACTTGGCCTGCCAAAAACCAAGGCTGAAGCCGAATCCTAATAGCAGATTTTTGGCTAAATACCATAACTAAAGCTGAACTTCAGTGCCTCTTTGTCCCTTAGATAATTCTTCAGTTTAGGTAGTAGATATTCACATATCTATCTTGTGTATTGTGTATTGTGTAGCTTATCTATTTTGAGAGATGGGAAGAATCTGATAGCAGCCTTTTCTCATGTTGTACTGAATAGATGAGGAAGGATTAACCCTACACGTGCCTGGGTGATAGTAACACCTTAGAGATTGTTAGTTAACAGGTCAGAACTAGAACACATGGATGACAGGAAAACATCAAAGCTTGCGTTTTATATCAAGCAGAAGGTGTTTGTAGAGGAAATGTGATTTCATTATTTTTGACTTATCTTCAAATACCATAGTAAAGAACACAGGCTCTGGGGTCTGATATCTGCTCTGCCACTTACCCAGGGTCAATTTCTTACCTCTCTCTGCTTTAGTGAGTGTCTTCATCTGTCCAGTAGGAATAATAATAATATCTACCTCATGAGAGAGATGTCATTAGGATCATTGGAGTTTATAAGTGAAGTGCTTAGAATAGCATTTGACATGCAGTAAGCACTATATAAGATTTTTACTATTGTTATTTTTGCTATCATCATTATCCTCAGGAAATGTTTTGGCAAGGCGGTTTGGAAAAAAAACATGTATATATTTTTAGCACAGGATTCAAATTGGCTGCCTGTAACCATCTCGAATCCACCACCAAGTTTTGTTGGTTCATCCAAACTGAAAGTTCATTTTTTAACGGTGGAGAAATCCAGAAATTTTTCTTTTAAAAGCTCTAGATTTCTCACTTCTCTTGAAAAATTAAAAGATCTGGAAATGATAAGCCTAAATATATACCTAAATGATAAGCCTAAATTTGGAATTGTCAAGGAGCTGCCCCTCTTGAACAGTCGCTCTGGTTTGGATCTGCCTATGTCTGATGCTCTTCACTCATGTTTCTTTCTAAGCTTCTATGGGCAGTTTAGTTTATGACCTGTGTTATGCAGGATCCTGACGTGGTATAAAATATATCATTTAACCCCTTTTTATTTAGTGAGAGTGGCTTTTATGTCCTTGAAAATGCACAAACCGTTCTAGATTCAAAAGTGTGTATTAGGCCCCTTCTCTGGTAATAACTATATTGAACAAGACAGAAGTGGGTTCTACCTTCACGGGGTTTCTGTTCTATTTGGGTAACCATATCTCAAGTACTATAATGCAAATTCTAATATATATTTGGAAGGAAACCAACTGAGGTTTGAGAAATTGAGATCGAAAATAAAGATGGAGTAGAGGACAGGGGAATGAAAGAGGAAGGGTGTTTTCTGAGATGAAACCGAAATGTTAAAAAGGAGCAGCTGTGCGGGAAGATGGGCGCATGGTCTGCCTTTATAAATACGCTGAAGTAGGAATATAGCCTACTTAGAAAAGAAAGAAGATCGTTGTGGCAGGTTTCCAAATGGTTCAGAATGATGTTGGGGAGATCATGTGGTTTCATCTGAATTTTATACTTGGTGCAATGGAAGAGCAATGAAAGGTTTTACACAGAGGAGGGACTTAGAAAGAGAAGACTCTAGCTGCTCCGCAGAGAGCTGATTAAGAGCTAGCAAGCACAAAACAGGGAGATGAGGAAGGGATTTTTGTAGCTTACACAGTTGAGAGATCATGGTGTCTTGAGCCAGGATGGTGTCAGTCGAAATGGAGAGAAGTGGAAAAATTTGACGTCTATTTTCAAGATGGAATTAATAAGACATGATTAGGTGTAACCTATGGAGGCAAAGAGAGGAATAAAGGGTCATTCAGAAGTTTCTGGTTTGAGCAGCTAACTGGATGTTGGTATTATTCAGTGAAATAGGGAAAACTGGTGAGAGAGAGAGGGAGAATAAGGGAAGCCTCAGGGTGGTGGGGGGAATCACAAGTTTCATTTTGACTGTGCTAATTTTGTAGTTTCTTAGTTATATCCAACAGATGTCAAGTAGTCTGTAACTTGTAAATCTAGGCTTCCAAAGAGATCTCAACTAAAGATGTACAGATTAGAGGTCACACTTGTCACATGAGGTGTGTGTATGTGTGCATGTGATGAAGAATGTAGAAACCAAGGAGTTTTCTGCTGGTTCTTGTCTCTAGGAGGTGTTGGTATCCCTTCAGTTTCCCTGCCCCTGCTGGTGCTACTTCTTTGATGATTATTATCTTTGCTCTGTCATCATTGGACTGTGAGCGGCCTTAGGGCTCAGCTGTTCAGTTTGAAGGGTAATGGTACAACATGAAAGGACTTGGCTAGAAATAGGTCACCTGGCCTTTCTTTTTCAGTCTAATTTTTGATCCTGCTCCCCAACCAGGTTTACCTATGGCTAACCATTTTATACATCAAGTAAAAGGAGACCAATGCATTTCGTAGGCAGTTGGAAAAGAGGAAGAATAGGGCTACTGGGATGAGCTGGTACAGTCTTGGCTTTAAGGCTTATTAATTTCCTGTAGGAATATGAGGGTATATTTGCTTTTCACCAGCGCTGTCATGATAGCTATTACTGGAGTTCACCAACATCCCCTTCTCCTCCCCTTCTGGATTCTTGGGAGACTGTACTTTTCAATCTCCCGGAATGACTAGTTCTAGATAGTGGCCTGTGAGAGAAAGTGGCATGCTGCATTTACAGGCTGGGGCAGCAAAAACCCCAGTGCAATTTCCAACTACCTTTTTCTCTTTGGGGAGTATGGTGGCCACATGTTAAGATGGCAGAACCCAAAGTCAAAAGAGCTTCAATCACCAAGTCACTGCATGGAGGATGGCTGTTCAGAAGCTGACTTATAGCAACCTTTGTTTAAGCAAGAAATACACTTTCATAGTGTCCCTAGGTTTCAAGGGATGTTTGTTACTGCCCCATAAGTGTAGCCTAACTAGATTAATCCAAGTGGCATCTGGAAACACTGCAATGCTGCGTACTCTTAGGCTGTAAGCTCTTCATAGGCAGGAATCTTGCTGAACCTCAGATCAAGTGCAAACCCCAACAAAGATGGGTATGCTTAACTGTTACTCTCCAGTCAGTATTGATCATGACTTTCTTTTTACCAGACAGAGAGACTGTCAGTGCTCTTTTCAGTCTGAACTACTGAGCTAAAATTAAATTGCCATTTGAAGATCTTAGAACTTTTCTCCTGGGTCCCAGCAATTGTTCTGATGTCAGGACATTCTAGGGCATGCATTTCTCTAGTGCCCCATTTTGTGTTGTATGTAAGTGATAGCAATTAGCCACTGCTTCCATTTACTTTCATGTGGCTCATGCTTTCTTCTACCATGTGTTACTGGGTACTCAGCACCTGTACCTGGTCTCAGTTGCTGGGCTTGAGACTTAGAGGTAAATGTTGTTTTACCAGCACCATTTGTGTATATGTGTGTGTTGAGGAGTCAGCGGGCGGGTGGCAGTGGGGTGGGGGGGATGGTTAATCTGCTTAAGCAATTATTTTGTTTTGAAGAAGCCGACCTATTTTTACCTCCTCTATGCAAATCTGGTATATATGGCTTACCATTTACACATCAACTTTCTGAGACACAAGTGCTTCTCCTTGAATGACCCCTTCTCCTCTTGAGCTTACTTGGCTAATATTTATCAGCAACATCTGGGGTTTAGCACAATGAAGTTATTTACAGCAGTGCTTATTAGTGCACTTCTGTGAGTCATGGCTGTTTCTAGCCAACTCTGCCATTTTGTTGAGGATGGCACCCAGTGGAACCCCAAGATTTGCAGTCACTTATCAGGAAGCAGAGGCTTGTGTGCATTGATCAACACTCACAGATAATAGAGGGAAAAGGAACGGTTACAGGTGAAATCATCTAATCCAACCTGCTTATTTTACTTCTGAGAATACTGACAGGCAAAGAAATGAGTTGACTTGCAGTAGCCTGCAAAAAGTGAGTTATAGAGATGCGAATAGAAACTAGAATGTTTCTTTCTCAGTCCACCATGGCTTTTGTTTCTTGGGACTTGATTCAGTACTTTAAGCAGGATATTTATGAGGGAAAGGCTTTGTTTGTAGATTATTTCTTAAGTATTTTTTTCACTTAGGGAAGAAAAATATGACAAATTTCAAGTTGTGTTTGCTTAGTTATTTTCAGTGCTCTAAGAGTTTCCCACCCTTCCTCCTGGAGTCCTCTTTAGAGCTATCGCAAGATTAGGCAGAACAGGCCTTTAGCTTTATATTCTGGATATGGATGGTTCCTGCTGACAATGGAATGAGAAGGGAACTGGCATCTCTGACTGCTGTCGAAAGTGATTCCCAGGGTCACGCATATTTTTGTACTCAAAAAGTATATGTGACATTTGATCTATATATAACAGTAATGTAACATATGTTTGTATGACCGATAGTAAAATTAACACTGGTGAACCCATCACCAAATTTATGAAGTAGGCTGCTTGCTCTTAAATTCATCATCTCGTGTGTTCTCTGGATGTGACTGACTGACTCAGTTATATCCTTTTCTTTTCTTGGTTTGCATTTTGTCTTTCTATAAAATGTTGTTGTCTAAACATATGTACAATGTCTTCTATCTTTAAAATAGCCACAATTAAAGGCAACCTTTTGTTTCTGTTTTTCACTTCACTCCTTAAATATAGCGATTTATAAGACTGTCAGCAGCCTTTTTCTTATGTTTCTATCATTCTCCTCCTTGGCAATCTCCATGAAGATGACAGCAAGCTCCTTATCTCCAGGCCTGACTTCTCTCCTGGGTCCTCCCAGTGGACAGGTTTATTTGAATGTACTCCAGTTACATCAAAGGACAACATCAAAAGGAGCAAAAGAAATGTGCTTTCTCCTTTGGCCACCATCCTAATTTTTAAAACATCCTTCATTTTAATCCTAAATAAATATCTTCAGGGAATAATTTGTATATACTTCCAGTATTTACTGTATCGTGCACGCTTGTGATTTGATCTGTGGCTACACTGCTGAAACTGTAGTCTGTAAAGTCAACAATGAGTTATGTTTTTTCACCATCATGCCCTTTTTTTGGTGCTTGTTCTTTGTCACTTTTCTGCAGAGTTTTACATTGTGAATCAATTCCTGTTTTGTGTGTTTGTTTTTGGAAGTGCGCTGCCTTCCTTCGTCTATGAGGTGCTGCTGTAACCTGGTTTCCTGCCTATCTCTCTGACTTTTCCCTCTTTTTTTTTTTAATGACCTCTTTTGTTTTTCTTTATTTCTCAAATAGAGTGACTTCTGAGCCTTTCAGCAGCCATCTTCTGGTGTTTCTTACTGTCCCCTCCTTGGCAGTCTTCATCCAGGTGACAGCTGATCCTTATCTTCAGGCCTGACTTCTCTCCTGAGTCCTCCTCCTTCACTTTCAGCTGCCTGGTAAACATTTCCACTTGGATGTGCTGCAATTATGTTAACAGGCAAAATAAAAGGAACACAACACAGGAAAAGTTATATCCCTTCTTCAGGAACTCATAAGCCTTTGACACAAAAATCAAGGAGGAAAATCCAATGTGTATTGTATTAGACAGTAGTGAAGCTCATTTCTCATCTATCTTGTCATTCTCAGGGAAGGTCCTTTTTAAAAATGCTGCACATCTAAATTATTTAACATTATTTTTCTAATTTTTTTCTTTTATACTCAATTACTGGATATTGGTTTCTATATTTGTGGACTCAATAGAGATTTATTATATTTTATAGCTTTCTGAACAAAATTTATTAATCAGATAATTCCATGAACCATAAACTTTAACACACTAATTACTTTTACGTCTAGTCAGGTTGAGAGTTGTAATTTAACATTTGGCTTCTTTTTTATTGGCGAAGGCAGTGTTAAGACTGATACGGTTTGGCAGTGTCTGCACCCAAATCTCATCTCGAATTGTAGTTCCTATAATCCCCATGGGTTGTGGGAGGGAACTGGTGGGAGGTAATTGAATCGTGGGGATGGTCATATCCATGCTTTTCTTGTGATAGTGAGTGAGTTCTCACAAGATCTGGTGGTTTTATGAGGGACTTTTCCCCAACTTCCCTCTGTACTTCTCCTTGCTGCTGCCATGTGAAGAAGGACATGTGTGCTTACCCTTCCACCATGATTGTAAGTTTCCTGAGGCCTTCACAGCCATGCTGAATTGTGAGTCAATTAAACTTCTTTCCTTTTTAAATTACTCAATCTCAGGTATGTCTTTATTGTTGCATGAGAATATGAGAATGGACAAATACAAAGATAATGATAAAGATTAAAGTTTTAGATATTTATAAATGCTTTTAATTTCTATTTTAAATTAACTGTACAGAAGATCAATGCAGATAAAATTTAAAATATAGAGATGTGATTTTCCTAAAAATTTGTTTTCGCCAAATAGATTTATTTGCTATACGTTATCAAAAGTTTAAATTTTTGTAATATTGTGGTCAAAATAGCATTACCAAATAATTAAATATGTTCATTTTTTAGTCTGTTTTCTTCTGTTTTTGTTTTGCACCCTGGGGAGAGGGTTTTGTGGGGTTTAAAGTTTACATAGTTTGGGAAATTTTCCTACAAAATTTGAAACATTAAAATAAGTATACTCTGAGTATTACTTTAGAATAATAAAAAATACACATTTAAGAGACCTGACAAAATACAGAAAAATAAGTTTTTATTATCTGAGTGATATACCCCTATAAAATTTTTTGGCCTTCATATTTTGACTGTTTGCTCATTAACTGTCTCTTTCTAAAACAATGTTTGTATTATTTTTCTATATTAAGAACAGATAATGCAATCTTTATTGTGTTTGACTAAAATTTCTTGGTATTATTGATATTTGGATTAATGTGACATCTCACATGCACATATTCACTGGTTTTAATAATGTTATAGGTTTGAGCCCTAAAACAGGAATTATCATACATTCTACCTCCTACTATTCTGTATAAAATAAAAAAATAAGATATGTTTATAATTGTACGTGCTCTCTTGTCAAGTATGTTCCACATTTCTCTTTTGTTTTGTTATCTATGAGAACTAGGTTTTTAGCTTTCAGTTTTTTATGTCGAAAGGGGAAGGATCTCTCAAAGCCTAGCTCCTGCTTCCTTACATTTCAAAGATTTTTTTCCTCCACTACACACATTTCCATCCACTGTCTCGTGACTCTTAATAAATCCAAATGGGTGGAAGGGTAGTTAGAAGTATTCTTGGAAGTCATTCATACACTCAGACAGCTAGTAATAACTCTACATGGGTGTCAGTGAACTATATCATATGATAAAGACTATATAAGTACATCTCACTAAACTCAAACTAAATGTGATTCTACCTCAATTTTTCCTTACCTGGGTCCCCAAAATGTCTGGATTCTCTAGCATTGCCTGACAATAGGAAGGCATGACTGAGAAAAGTGGGAATTGAAATAAACAATTATCCTAATTGACTGTGGATGAAATATCTCACTTTTGAAATTTTTGGAAATTTTAGAAATTTTGGAATCCATTGGCAAGGCCCGTTCTCAGCCCTGAGCAAATGAGGGATCTTAAGGCTTAAGTTCCCCTGAGCCTCACCATGTATTTGCTCCCTTTATCATAAATATATATATAATGATTCCCAAAAAGTGTTAGATTTCTGAATCTTCTTTAACAGTTTCTGATATAGTTTTAGTTTTACATTATTTTTGAAACTTTATTTTTAAATGTGTATTTTTAAATAAAAATGTTTTGTTTATTGGCATCACTCCTCTCAATAAAGGGCACATAATCAATTTCAAATTGAATTTTTACAGCATCCCACTAGATTTCTCTATAGGAATATACTTTAATTTTAAAATGCATAGTTTTGTATAACCATTCAGTGAGTGTAACACACTAGACTTTCTATGCATGTCACCTAACTTCTACCCAAAGAAGAGAAGAGGAGAGAATGTTTTTAATTACAGCAAACACTTGTAGCAGTTATCAGAGACCAGGTGCTGTTCCAAGTGCATGTCACATGTGTCTCCACCTCTAGTTCTGGCAGAATTGCACAATAGATAAGCGAAAAGCCCTCCCACTACAATCTCAAGAAATGCTAGATAAAATAAAAATCCTAATAAGTGTGTGATGAGCCTTGTAGGGAAGTAAAACAAATCAACAGATGCTTAAAACAAAAGGGAAACTGCAAATCAGAGAGGTAGGTATGTAGGACTGCCCCTGTGGAGCCCTAATATCAGAGGGCTGATATTAGGTGTTAATACTCATTTGCGGTTGGAGGTGGGACAGTTGGAACTGCCATCCCTGCATAAAATAGGAACTCTCAGAGGACTGTATTCTATGGGAAAGAATGGTCTCAAGAGAATGCCCTTGAGTACAGGAAAGCAAAAGGAAATTTATCTGTCTTAATATGGGTTCTAGGTGGGGGAGAAAAAAAGGTCTTCCTGGAAAAACTTGAGTTCGTGCACCTGTCTTCCTATGTACTCCAGGAGCTATAAGCTGAATAATTAATTCCTAAATTTGTGTTGTGCTAGTGATAGCCTTGGGACAGATGCCAGAACCAAAATCCACTCTGGTGGGGATCCTTTTGGGATATTAGGGAATCATTAAATATATCTCATTTTTTCTCCCCCTGAATTGAGACCCAACTAAAATGTAAAGTGTTGAGTCAGGCAGATATGAGTCAGAATTTCTATTCCTGATAAGCCTGGTTGAACAATGAACAGCATGAGCTTGCTAGCACTTGGGCCTCAAGCTTGATCCCCTTCTTCATTAAGTCTTAGCTCAGTGTCGGCCGGGTGTGGTGGCTCACACCTGTAATCTCAGCACTTTGGGAGGCCCAGGCAGGCAGATCACGAGGTCGGGAGATCGAGACCATCCTGGCCAACATGGTGAAACCCTCTCTGTACTAAAAATACCAAAAATTAGCTGGGCGTGGTGGCACGCACCTGTAGTCCCAGCTACTCAGGAGGCTGAGACAGGAAAATGACATAAACCTGGGAGGCGGAGCTTGCAGTGAGCCGGGATCACACCATTGCACTCCAGCCTGGGTGACAGAGTGAGACTCCATCTCAAAAACAAAAACAAAAACAAAAATCTTAGCTCAGTGTCACTGTCTCAGACCCCAAAGATTGTATGTGGTCTAGCAGTGCATCCTTGATAATATATAAGAATAGATGTTATCAATATGTTATATCTTACTGGTAAGATGTAACAGTTCTAAAGTTCCATGCACCTAATAACCTCAAAATGTATAAATAAATTGAATGGAAAAATTGACAAATTTATAATCATAGAAGAAAGTTTTAACTTCCTTAATATTTGAGACCTAGGTAGACCACATATAGAAAATATGAATAGAAAATAAAGAATCTTGATTTATTGGGCAAAGTTAAAACCCTGGACTAACAACTAAAAAATATGCAGTCTTCTTGTGCATACAAGGCAATAAATTTCAGGTGACAAAACTAAAGATAAATATGCCATAACCTAGAGATTCCACTTGCATAGAGATGCTTTTTGATATGGGAAAGAAGATATTTATAGAGATGTTAATTGGAGAATTATTTGTAATGGCAAAAAAGTAAAAAATAAATGAAATTTTCATGAGTAGAAGACCAGATAAGTGAATTATTTTATTCATGCAAGAATACTAAATATTAGTTAAAATTATTGAACTAGAGTTATCTGACTCAAAATAGGTTGGTCTCAACCTATTTTGACAGTCTAGTTGTAGAATAATATAAGAAACATGATATTTATGCCAAGCTTAAAAAGGTAGAAAATAGAAGTTACAGGAACATGCTAGAATTTATAAACAACAATATTAGGATTTTATTTCTAGAGGCAGGGTAATATGGAGAGCACAGGCTTTACAAAGGTCCTTGTGTTTGAAATGTTTTATTTCTGTTTTTAAAAGATCTTGAATTTCATTAGGTATAATCTCAAAATTTGGCAAATTTGAATGAAACCACAAAGATGCAAATATACATATTAGCTACATGAAAAAGTCTGTGCGCCACTAGAACTCAGGTCACAATCTGTCTTTGGACTCAGATATACTTTCTGCCCTTCCCTACCTACTGTAGTTGAGATCATCCTTAAAGACTCATTTCAGATGCTCTTTTTCTTTGTGAAAGCTTCTCTGATCTATTGCAACCCCAATCAAAATGAACCTTCCTAAATGTCTCCTGTATTAGTTTGTTCTCACACAGCTATAAAGGTACTACCTGAGACTGAGTAATTTATAAAGAAAAGACGTTTAATTAACTCACAGTTCTGCATGGCTGTGAAGGCCTCAGGAAACTTACAATCATGGTAGGAGGGGAAGAAGCACGTCTTACATGGCAGCAGGAGAGAGAGAACAAGCAAGAGCAGGGACAACTACCTTATAAACCATGGGTCTCTTGAGAACTCACTGTCACTAGAACAGCATGGGGGAAAATGCCCCCATGATCTAATCATCTCCCACCCTGTCCTTCCCTTGACATGTAGGGATTATGGGTATTACAATTTGAGATGAGATTGAGTGGGGACTTAGAGCCAAGCGGTATCATTCCCTCGCTCTTTGCTTGTTTCTCTGCTATGGCCCTTATATCATGAGTAGCTAGACCCATGTCTAGTTCTTTCTTTCTTTTTTATTTTTATTTTTATTTTTTGAGATGGAGTCTTGCCCTGTCGCCTAGGCTGGAGTGCAGTGGCGTGATCGTGGCTCACTGCAACCTCTGCCTCCCAGGCTCAAGTGATTCTCCTGCTTCAGCCTCCCAAGTAGCTGGGATTACAGGCACCACCACCACACTCAGCTAGTTTTTTGTATCTTTAGTAGAGACGGGGTTTCACCATGCTGGGCAGGCTGGTCTTGAACTACTGAATTCGTGATTCGTCCGCCTCAGCCTCCGAAAGTGCTGGGATTACAGGCATGAGCCACTATACCCGGCCCCCATGTCTATTTCTATCACCAGATTGTGAGTTTCTTGAGCATAAACTCTGTGTGGCTTTGTCATCTCTGGCTATCAGTACCTTCACACTTATTAGATTCTGAAAATAACATATAAATTATATTGACAATTGCAATTCAAAGAATCTTGGAGCCCCCAAATTACTCATTGGTGATAGCCAAAAGGGCTTATATAAACATGTCATTTGCCAGTTGGAAAAGGTAGGTCAAAATGTCTAAAATACTGTGATTCATAAGTGGTATATACAAGAGAGTCCTGACCTGTTCTGTCACATGAGTTATGAATAATGCCACCCTTTGTTCAATACATCGCGGCCATATTAGCAATTCTAGAAGACCATGCTGAGAGTATAGGGGTGGCATTTTCAGTTCTAGAATTTGAAAGGATGAACGTTAGATTATTGAGAATACTGAAGAATCATACTCTAAGTGGGATTGTTTTCCATTTAAATCTTTGACACTTGTTTATTAAGGTCACTGCTTGATAAATTTCTGTTCCTTAACATTTTAAAGATGAGAATACAGGGGAGGCATAAGAGTGAGGATCCAAATACAAATTCCAGACCTTGTGTCCAGTGCTCTGTCCATAAGTATTTTGCTCTGGCATTCTCCAGTTCCCCATTCTCAGGATGTGACTTATTCGTCTTCTTTTTTCTAAGCCAGTTTAATAGAACATCACTAACAACTAGGATAGTCACTGGAAAGCACCAAATACCAAGAACTGGTAATCGTGCCTTAAAATTCACTTTACTAAGTGCCAATTGACACACTCCTCAAGGATCCAATTGTAACCATTACCCAATTTTACATTGCAATTGGAAAGGGGCTTCACTGGTTGTGGTTGGGTTGCCTACAGTATAATAAATACTTTCTGATGGTTTGTTTCTCTGTTCAGGAAGTGTAAGGATAAACATACAACAGAGGCAGGAGCTGGTCTGCAATTCATTGGCGCTATAGATTATTTAATAGAAACATGGAGATTTATAATGTGCTGATTTGCAGAGTGGAAGAGACCTCTCATTTAAATTTTATGATGTGAATATTTTTTAAATATTGATTTGGTTGTCACTATGGGCTATAGAATTCATTGGCTTCTTTGATTCATTAATAAAAGGCTTTGTACGTAGTGTCCCTGGGATAGTGTGGAGGAAGATAAGCCTGTTGTTGCATATCAGTAACACAAAGTATTGCACTAGGAGAAATCCTGCTGGCTTCATTTGTAGGGGAGATGAAGAGGATGAATACTGTTGTTTTAGAGAAATGAATTCAGTATCTTTTTTACTGGCACCCACTCAAAAAGAGAGAAAAAACCATCAGAAAACTGTGAAACTTGGGTAGGAGTGTTTTAGTTGTTTTATTAGCGATTTAAAGAAAACAAAGAATGGAAATCAAGTGTAAAGAAAAACAACATCAGGAAAGGAATTCTTCAGTATGTTCCCTGAAAAGGTTTTTGTAAAAACTAACTTATAATTAATTGATTTGAAGAGGTATGCTGTATGTGGCTTACTTTTATTCTCACATTTGCTCTGCTAACCAGTAACAGATGAATATTAACCCTTTTGTGGTTGTTGAATTATTATTTTCCTTAATTTTCTTTCCAAACCCCTAACTGGTCATCTTTAGGTGTAAATGCCTTTCTCCCAAATGCACAAACATGGAAAAATATGGCATATTACTCAGGGTTCTCCAGAGAAACAGAGCAGTTAGAGATCCAAATCTAAATCTGTCTTTCTCTGGATTAAGAAAATCTGGCACATATACACCATGGAATACTATGCAGCCATAAACAAGGATGAGTGCACGTCCTTTCTAGGGATATGGATGCAGATGGAAACCATCATTCTCAGCAAACTATCGCAAGAACAGAAAACCAAACACTGCATGTTCTCACTCATAGGTGGGAATTGAACAGTGAGATCACTTGGACACAGGAAGGGGAACATCACACACAGGGGCCTGTTGTGGGCTGGGGGGAGGGGGGAGGGATAACATTAGGAGATATACCTAATGTAAATGATGAGTTAATGGGTGCAGCACACCAACATGGCACATGTATACATATGTAACAAACCTGCACGTTGTGCACATGTACCCTAGAACTTAAAGTATAATAAAAAATAAATAAAATAAAATCTGTCTTTCTATTGAAAGACTAATTTAAAGAATTGGCTCATGTGGCTGACATGTCTGAAATTCATAGGACAGGCATGCTGTCTGGAAACTGAGGCAAGATTTCTATGTCGCATTCTTGAGGCAGAATTCCTTCTTTGGGAAACTTGTTTTTGCTTTTAAGGCCTTCAACTGATTGGGTGAGACCCACCCATATCCTAAAGGGTAATCTGCTTTAAAGTCAATTGGTTGTAGATGTTAACAAATACCTTTAGAGTGACATCTAGACACACTTGATCAAACAACTAGACACCATAACTTAAGCAAGTTAACACATTAAGTTACCCATCACATGGGATGGGGGGATGTGTGTGTGTATGTGTGTGTGTGTATGTGTGTTTTTCTTTTCAGTATAAAGGGTATTATGAACACATTGTAAGTTATTAGGAGACTAGGAAAGAGAAGGAATCATATATCTATTAGTCCACCAGAGCCTTTTTTATTTTCTTCCAGTGTTTTTATAAAAGAGTATCTTTTAAAATATCTCGAACATATTTGCTGTATGTTACAGGTGTGAAAGCTTTTGTCTCTTGCTTATATTTGTCCCAGTTGTCAAAGCAAAAGCACTAACACGGGAACTTGAGGCCCTGGATGCTTGTCCATTCTCTGTGTAATTGCATTCTCTGTCCATTCTCTTACTAATTTCATGAGTTGAGAAAGAAATAAGGTCCTCCTGGGCTGTGGTTTCCTTCTCTGTTTATGAAGAGTTGGGTTTGGTAATCTCAAGTGACTTTTTCAGCTTGAAATTTTATTAATCCAGGATGTCCTCAAGTGTCTTACATGTACCCCTCTATTACTATATGCCAGAAGGTTGGAGGTCGTGTGAGGATGAACAATTTTTTTTTTTTTTTTTTTTTTTTTTTTTTTTTTTTGAGACGGAGTCTCGCTCTGTCGCCCAGGCTGGAGTGCAGTGGCGCGATCTCGGCTCACTGCAAGCTCCGCCTCCCGGGTTCACGCCATTCTCCTGCCTCAGCCTCCCGAGTAGCTGGGACTACAGGCGCCCACAACCGCGCCCGGCTAATTTTTTGTATTTTTAGTAGAGACGGGGTTTCACCGTGGTCTCGATCTCCTGACCTTGTGATCCGCCCGCCTCGGCCTCCCAAAGTGCTGGGATTACAGGCGTGAGCCACCGCGCCCGGCCAACAATGTTTGATTTAGTAATTTAATATTTTGTATATTTGAAAAAAAAAATAGAGTTAACACTCTGGTTATTTCTTAGGACAAGGTGAAAACTAATAAAGGGAATTACTTTAAAGAAAAATACTAGGAAAATACATATTTTAGATTTTGTAGAAAAACGGAAATAACCAAAGTTTGAGATGTACACTATAGTGATCTGTGCATCTGGTTCAGTATGCTCTCACCCTGCTTTTCAAGAAACCCATAAAGACTGGAATTCTCTTAATAGACAGCAGTGTAGATAGATCATTGCTCAGTCAATACTTTGCCCAACCTGTATTGTGCACATCCTTGTGCTAAGTACTGTGCCAGGTGCAAGAATCTTTGGGTAAATGAGATGTGGATTTGGCCCTTGGTCACTTAGTCTAGTGGGGCATTAGAAGTGTAAATGATTAATTACAACGCAGTACTTTATCTACAGTAAGAGAAGTATGTTCTAGGGACCAGGCTGGGGATAACAGAGGGGAGAGACTAGCCTTACTCAAGGGACACCAAAAAAAAGCCTCACTGAAGTCATTCTTGATCTGGCCAACAAATTGGCAATGGACATTCAGGTGCAAGGAACAGGGAAGAGGATGTCCACAGAATTTCACCAGACTCGTAGGTGTTTGCTGCTACATTTTTTTTTTTTTTAAAGGAAGTGCCTGTGGAACTTGCTGTTGTAAAACTTTTTCGCTGGTCATGAGTGGCAAGCTCGCACTAATCTTTTCAGTATTCACGGGTTAGATTCTGGAATAGTTGCCATCTCTGCATTAATCTGTTACCTAACTTGCACCTTCTATTTCTTTACTCCTGAATGAGTCTCAAGCAAAAGTCTGAATATTCTGTAAACATTCTTTTTCAGTATGGCTTTTGTCATTTTTTTAAGAAAGAAAAGAAAAATGCTTTTTAATGATCTTGGATGAGGGAAAACTTTGTATCCTTAATTAAATGCCTGAGTTTGGTTTTGTGTTCGCTAGGAGCCTACTGTAAAGCAAACTGATGTGGCCTTCTGTTCTCTTCCAGGCACCAAGTGTTTGCTGGGCTCAGTTCCCAATGAGTCTGTGTAATGCATTCCTTCTGTCCCACCCCATATCGCAGATCTATGGAGGCTGACATCACCACCTTGAATAATAAAGCTATTCCCAAATGTAACAAGTTGAAATGCCTAAATGGAGGAATGGGGGTTAGGGAGGTGCAGTGGGGCTTTCCAATGAGTTTAACATTGTAATTGTGATTTGCCTGCTATTAAAAATAATCTTCTAGAAATGTCTCATTGTAATTAGGAGAGATTAAACATTTAAATTTAAAGTATTTATAGGGCTAATTTATTGCTCCATTGCCATCTGCCCTGCAAGCAGATCTGTTCATCTGTTCCCTTGACAGCCAGTGAGATTCAAGTTTGCCTCCCCTCCCAGTGGGCCCCTTCTCGACCTTGGAAGCTGATAAGAATCCTATGGACAAAGCTCGGGTGGGCTGCCAGGAAAAAATGTTGGATTCAGTGTTATCTCTGATTGAGAGCAGAATAATGTTCTTCTTTTCACATCAGGGCTAGGATTTACAGAAACCCCTCCCCATTCCACCTCTTCATTTGATGCTAAGTGCTACTCAACATTGTCCAGGTCTTGGCTTAAATGTTAATTGGTCCAGGAGCCTTGCCTGACCACCTAAGGCTTGGTTTAGTTCCCTTATTCTATTCTCTGATACTACCCTGTGTTTTCCTTCTCATCACACCTGGGTTTCTCACTGCACTGCAAGCTGTGTGAAGGCAGGAATGATGGCATTTGTTTAGAGTTTGCTTTGAGCCAAGAACCGTTCTAAATGTTTTATGTGTGCTCCATGGAGAGGTATATGACAGGTTAAGGGTCCCTGTTTCAGAGCTCAACTACTCACGTAAGCTCTGTGGAGTAATTGAAGGCAGTACCTGGGCTCTGGCTTTGCAGTTGGGAACAATCTTAGCTCGGTCTCTCACTAGCTGTGTAACTCAGGGAATTTCACCCCACTTGCCAGGCATGTAACCACAAGACTCCAGTGGAAGCTTGACGCATGTTAACTATATTTCATCTGTTCAAAGATGCATCTTTTTTTTTTTTTTTTTTTTTTGAGATGGAGTCTCGCTCTGTCACCCAGGCTAGAGTGCAGTGGCCGGATCTCAGCTCACTGCAAGCTCCGCCTCCCGGGTTCACGCCATTCTCCTGCCTCAGCCTCCCGAGTAGCTGGGACTACAGGCGTCCGCCACCTCGCCCGGCTAGTTTTTTGTATTTTTTAGTAGAGACGGGGTTTCACCATGTTAACCAGGATGGTCTCAATCTCCTGACCTCGTGATCCGCCCGTCTCGGCCTCCCAAAGTGCTGGGATTACAGGCTTGAGCCACCAAGATGCATCATTTTTAAGCCTTTTAACATTTCTGAAATTGGGAGGCATCTTACAATTGCTTGCATATTATGATTTCATTACCAGTGGTTTTGTTGTTGTTGTTGTTGTTGCTTTTTCTATTCCTAAGGAAAATGTAAAATAATGATGTCTTGAGTTCATCAAGATTCAGTAAAGTATGGTATCTCTTTCTCTTTCCTCCACTTTGGACGAAGACTATGGTATTTAGAAGAAACAGTAGACACCCTAATTCAGGAGTCCTAATGATGACTTATGCATAAATGCCTGTGTGGTGTTTAGAATTGCCTGGGCTTCTTGTTTTTTGTTTTGTTTTGTTTTGTTTTTGAGATGGAGTCTCACTTTTGTCGCCCAGGCTAGAGTGCAGTGGTGCGATCTTGGCTCACTGCAACCTCTGCCTTCCAGGCTCAAGCGATTCTCCTGCCTCAGCCTCCCAAGTAGCTGGGATTACAGGTGTCTGCCACTACACCTGGCTAATTTTTGTATTTTTAGTAGAGATGAGATTTCACCATGTTAGCCAGTCTGGTCTCGACTTGCTGACCTCAGGTAATCCACCTGCTTCAGCTCTCCCAAAGTGTTGGGATTACAGGTGTGAGCCACTGTGCCTGGCCTGGGGTTCTTCTTTTTAAAATACATGTGTATATGTTTATACATGTATGTGTATACATGCACACACACACACATTTATATAGTTTTTGGCCTCATCCAAGGTCTACCGACTTGTAGTTATTTGACTGAAGCCTGGGCACTGGTATTTTATCAGTTACCCTAGAGGTTTCTGTTGCAGCTAGCATGCAACAATTTGAGAAGAAGTGCTCTCATTTGTCTGCTGTTGGCTTTAACTTCCAGTCACTACTTTGCCTTTTTCTATTTAGTTTCTTCTTCTCTTATTTATATGTTGAATCACCTAGCACAATGCCTGGCACATAGAATGTTCTCAAGAAAACTAACATGTTTCCTTAGCCTTTTACCTTAATGTTTCTGAAATGGTAGGGAGGCAAGAGTTGGAGGATGTGCTGAAGAAATAGTGGTGTGGTGAGATGAGTGCTACTGACTGAACTTTCTCCAAGTTATTAGCAGGGAATGAAGGTTGAGAAGGAGGCAGGAAGCCAGACACCTCTGCTTGAATGGTTTTTGGCTATCCCTGAATCTTGGCTGTTTTTCCCTTGGGTCTCTATAATGTCTATCAAGTACTTTAGTTTCAGTTTGATTTTCAAGAAATGTGACCTGGGGTGAAATCCCTGGAGCAACTGTGTACCCTCTTTGACTGACTTTCAGTCCTCACAAATCTAAACATCTTGTGCTTGGAAAACCCAGACTATAAGAAGGCCTTTTGATTGGCCTATTCCTGATTATAGGAAAGTGTGACTCTTACCTCTGAAGCCCTAGAGACACTTCTTATGTGCTCTCACCACTTCCCAAGCTACTGCTTCCATTTAACCCTATTGTGCATCCTTCAATACTTCAACACCCTTTGCTGAAGGTTTTTGTGGAAGACTACTTCACTTTAACAAGCCCTTTGAGCCTTGTATAGCTATTATTTTGCACTTAAACTATTCCAATGTATTGTGAAAGTGAAATATGACTCATTTTTGTGCTACCAGATGCCTAGAACATAAATGATGATATTTAGTTGAATGTATGACCGGGAAAAGGTTGGAATGAGTATTGCCATTTGGAGAAGAGCTGATGGACTCGCCTAAACCATGGAGAGTTTCAGTTTTGGGGGGGATGGGTAGGGTGGGTTGGAAACAGATGGTGAAAGACAGGACACCAGACCCATGAGCTTATACTTTGTTCTGTATGCAGAGAGAGTCAAAAGATTTTTTTTAGCAGGAGAATGGTGGGATGAAAAGGATAATTGGGTAAGATTCGTTTAGCCCCGGTCATTTGGCATGGGGAGACCCTGGAGATAAAGGAATGAAAGATAAAGAATATAAAGACTATTCTAGAAATTTATGCTTGCCTAAGATTTTAAGTGGTGTCAGAAGGAATGGAGAGTGAAGAATGAATGCAAATACATGTTCTGAAGAAAGACTTTATTGGTGAAGGACAGGGGTATCTAAACTTTTGGCTTCCCTGGGTCACATTGGAAGAAGAGTTGTCTTGGGCCACACATAAAATACATTAATGCTAACGATAGCTGGTAAGCTAATATATATATACACACACATACATATATATATATATATATATATCACACAAAAAAATCTCATAATGTTTTAAGAAAGTTTATGAATTTGTGTTAGGCCACATTCAAAGCTGTCCTCAACCACACGCGGGCCGCGGATTGGACAAGCTTGTCATAGGATGTGGACTCAAGATTCCTAAGGTTTCCACGGTGAACTGAAGTAGAGAAAGAAAAGCTGGCTTTAAAAGCTGCGTTTTTGTTTGATCACATTAGGCTTTGAAATGAAGGGAGCTCTTCTACAGAGAAATACCAGGCAAAAATTAGAGACTCAAAATGAGTGACCAATAGATGGATCAGTAATTGAGATAAGAGATTTGGAAGTTGTACACAAAGAAGTTTAATTGGCATCATGAGTGTGGGAAGCAGGTTTAGGACTAAGTGCACAGACTCTGGGGAATGTCCAGAGTGAGGCGGGACAGGCGAGTCAGCAAGTCTGCAGGACCTTGGACATGGAACAGACCTTTCAAGGGTCCATTTCCTCCCATCCTCTTAGAGTTTTCTTTGGAGAGAGAACTAGGCTTTCAAAGATAACCCGCTTTTCCTTCATTTTAGGGTGTTTAATTCTTATTTTTTCTCATCTTTTTCCTTTTTTTCATCCTACCATCCTTTTTCCTTCCTTCTTTTCTCCCCTCCCTCTTTCCTTCACTTCTTCCATTCCCTCTTTTATGTCTATGTTGGCTTGGGAATTTAGCTGTAGGCTAGGGACAACCTTGCATGTAAGACGGTAGTGTAGACAGAAAGGAAAATATAGACAACCTTGGGAAGTCTGTGGTTCTGTTCTTTATATTACATGCACAAGACTATTTTGTCCCTCAAGGGCAAATCATTCCTCAAAATAGAAATAAAATGCATTTTGTTAAATGGTATTTTACAGGCAGCTTATAATTACCTGAATGTGTACATGTTTGGAAATTAACTTTCACTTGGATCTAGTTATATGTAATCTCATAAAAATGATTGTCATAAAATTGCCTTTCCTTGTTCTCTAGTTTCTTAGTTCTGGAAGACCTGGGAAAGCTTCTCACATTCCCGTACAGTGATGTTGGGAATTGAAATCAGAGTGCTCTCCCCATCTCCAAATGCCCTTAGAACCACATTCCCTTAGAAACTGGACTTGAACAGGTATATTTAAGATTATACCATTTTTAGTACACTATTTTAAATATTCACATTTGTTGCAAATATTGTGATCTTTTGGATATTTTAAATTATATCTAAGACATTTCATCATAAAGGTATTTTATTTTCAAAACCAAATACTATTTGGAAAATTAATGGAAATAGATGTATCTGTTTTTTTTTTTCACTGAGAATAAGAGGATCTAGTTATCTTCACAGATCTCAAAGAAAGTATATCTTTTTGGTGCTCTTATCTTGCTATTTGAGTTTCTTATCCTGCTATTATCTGCAAGTCCCTGACACTTACTTATTGTCTATGCAGCCAGGGTGGCCTATTTCTCACTGGCTTAATAGTTTTTTCATCCTTGCATGAAGTAAAATAGACTGCCCTTTTCAAAGGACATATGCCTACCCTCTAGGATTGCCTGCTCATCTCACCTTTCTTTGGTCTATCCCCACTAAGACGTTTGGCACAGTCCTTTTCAAGAATCAAAATATTGCTGGGCACCATAGCTTGCAACTGTAATCCCAGCTACTCGGGAGACTGTTACAGGAGAATCACTTAAGGCCAGAATTTCAAGACCAGCCTGGGTAACATAGTGAGACTCCATCTCAAAAAATTTTAAAAAGAAAGGATGAAAATACTCAAAGTCAGCATGAGTTAACACATTTCTTGCCTTGATCAATTCGTACCTTTGTGTATTTTGTTTGTCAATTACTGAAATAAGTATGTATATGTACTTGGTCATTGGTAAATTATAAAATAATGTAAAATTGTTTTAACATTTGGAATTTGTCTATAAAGAGTTGACAATGTAGTTACATGGTGAGTAATAGCTTAGAACAGCAAGCTTTTCCTGAAAGGCCAAATTCTGCCTCTTCCCACTGTCTATTCCATAAATAAAGTTTTATTGGAATACAGCCACACACAGTCACTTACCTACTGTCTATAATTATTTTCATGCTACAGTGGCACATTTAAGTAATTTTGGCAGAGATTCTATATCCCACAAAGCCTAAAATGTTTACTGTTGGGGTCCTTTATAAACAAGAGTTTTCTTGACTCTTAGCTTAAAAGCACTGATGTATAAGTCAGCTGATGCCAAGGACTTGCCCAAGGTATTGTGGAGAGACAGTTTCAGGTTAACTACAAATATATATAAATTATTGTATGCTTACTTGAGGAAGAGTAAGGCTTAGAACCAGAAAGGCATGGATTGAGATCTCTGCTCTCTCTTTCATTCTTATATGACTTTGGACAGTGGCTTAAACTCAGGTCCCCAGTTGCCTCATCAGAAAAGGGGTCTCACTAGCTATCTACTTCCTGGGTCATAAAGATTTGAGGAAATAACACACAATATAGGTACACAATATAGGTACAATATAGTACCTAAACATACCACTATGTGGTAGTTTTTCTTGGCTGGCTTCATTCTCTGGGAAAGATAGGTCCTTGTAGCTCTAGGTTTATGCAATTCTGCCAGTTGAGATTTAAGAAAATCTTGTTCTCTCTCCCAGCATAATTTCAGCCTCTGGAAAAGGATCCTGATTTACCCTGTTCAGGTCTCATGTTCACCTCTGGGCCAGTCACAGGATCCTATGACCTGATGGAAGGGTGTGTCCCATCAGAAAGGAATTAAGACAAAAAAATGACATTTCACAGCAGTGTACTTAGCTTTGTTTGATCTTATCATTTGGCTCCTACCCAATCTTTGCATATATTCCAGCTTGAGATAAAAATTTTCAAGGGCTAAGGCCTAGAACATATGTGGCATTTTTATATGGCCAATTGCAATGGTGCAGGCTTAAGGAACAGAAAGGCCCCTTTATGTAGCATCAATAGTGGCAACAGCAAGAGTTTATTTAATTCCTGTGATATGTTTAGAATTCTGTAAGAGACACAGCCTGTGAGATTCTTAACTTTCCATCAACCTTGACAAACAGTAGGGATGATTTTCACATAGCTAACACGCCCCTGTGTATGTACACACCCAGGGTTATGCACAGTTCACTGCATGCTGGTATATTAGATCTCTCTTCCACTAAGAAAGCATATGGGAGTGCAAGGGAGACTGACAGTATTACAGATGACCTTGAATCTGCTCAGGAAAAAGCAATCATAAAGTGCTAGGCAACTTTAGCACTTTATTATAATTAAAAAATTACTAATGACATACCTCATCACTGATCATAATACTCTGGGGACCTGTGTCATGGCAGTTGAGAACCACTACCCTGGAAGAATTTGGAGTCACCTTAGGATGATGAGAGAGACTTTTAAAATGAGTGACAGTACAAGGTTGAGTGCCTACGAAATAGAACTGGCATCTGGAACAGCCGAAAGTGTGAGATTCTCATAGATAGAGGATTAATGTGTTTCTGGGCCTGTATTAGTTGTGGGTCTCTTGTTATAAGAAGTAGAGACACCTGCCAGTTAACATAAACAAAGAAGGACAACTTATTTTAAGGATGGAGCGGTATCCTATAGTACTTCATCATCTGAAATAACATCTTGCACATATTAAATGTGTAGTAAATATTTGTTGAATAAATGCATCATCTCAACCAGAAAGTCATTAGAAAAGAAACCCAGAAAGTATTCTGTTTCCAGGTTTTTCCTCTGCTTTTACATGCATATATCTCTTTTCCCTTTGCTTCCCTGCCGCTGGCTTCTCTGTTTCCCAGTCCACATAGCAGCACATGGCCACCCATGGTGCCTGAGTTTATACTATTCAGTTTTAGTTGTATAATGAGGCTGACTTGACTTCCTCATGCCCAACTCTAAATTCTGAAAGAGAGAGAATGTGATGGCCTGATGAGAACTAGTGGCCCACCTTTGGAAAATCACCCATGACACAAATATGGTGACCAACAGCTCTTCCCCAGGACCCTGTGGCTCTGGGGTGGGGGTATGGGCAGCATTCTCAAATGCAAAGAAATTAATTTCAGACTAGGAAGAAACTCCCAAAAGTGTCCACTATGAGCCCAATCAGATAGATGTCATAAAGAGTACTAAAACCAACTCTCCATGCAGCAAGACAGGATTTTCTGGGGATTGGTGATTGAAACTGGAGTCAGAATAGTTCAGTCTCCTGATCCTGGGTAGAAGTCAGCCATACTCTTCTTCTAGGGTTATTATTACTCATGTTCTATGCCAGCCAAGAGAACATAGAATTGTCGTTAGAGAAAGTGTCAATTTGAGGCTCCCTAATTTTCATGATAGCAGCTACTTGGTTCTGAATAATAATGGAATTCTATTCCTGGACTTCGTGATTCCATCTCTGAGCAAATGCAAAGCAGATCTTGGCAGGTATATCTATATATGATCAGCAATGCCAAGGCATTTCTTGCTGCTAAAGCAATGCAGCAGACGTGAGTGACATTTTTAGGCCGTTTGTGCTGAATGTAATAATGTTTTAATGTGGAATGTATCACACATTACTCTTGGGAGATGGCTTGAATTGCTAGAAAGGGTCAATAGGTTTATATCCTAGTTAGGTAATTTGCTACCTCTGAAATATCAGGCAAATTTCCTAACCTTTCTGAGTATGGGCTTTGTTATTTGCAACATGGATATAATGATATTTTGGGAGGAAAAAAGAAAATTCAAATAGCTGCCTTATATACTATACACAAAGATAAATTCCAGGGGAGGCAGAGCAAGATGGCTGAGTAGAGACTTCCACCAATTATCCTTCCTTCAGGAACACCTAATTGAAGAACTATCCACACAAAAAGCGCCTTCATAGGAACCAAAAGTAAAGTGAGTTGATGACAGTACCTGATTTTGACTTTCTATCACTGAAACAGGCTCTGAAGTGGGCAGGAAAGACAGTCTAGAATTGCCTACACCACTTCTCTCTCATTCCCCTGAGGTGCCCATGTGGTGGGGAGAGAGAATCTGTGCCCTTTGGAGAGGGAGAGCGCAGTGATTGTGGGACTTAGCATTGGAACTCAGTGCTGCCCTGTCACAGTGGAAAGCAATGCCAGGCAGACTCAACCAGTGCCCATAGGGGAGCATTTAAGCCAGCCCTAGTTGAGGGGAATTGCCCATCCCAGTGGTCAGAGCCTGAGTTCTGGCCGGCGCTGACACTGTGAGCTAAAGGGCTCTGGGGTCCCAAATAAACTTGAAAGGCTGCCTGAGCCACAAAGACTACAGTTCTTGGGCAAGTCCTAGGGCTGTGCTGGGCTGGTAGCCAGTGGACTTGAGGGGCATGTGACCTAGGGAGACAACAGCTGAAGCAGCCAAGGAAGTCACCACCCCTCCCCAACCCCAGACAGCACAGCTTGCAGCTCCTAGAGAGACTCCTCCCCTCTGCTTGAAGAGAGAAAAGGAAGTAGTAAAGGGGACTTTGTCTTACAACATTGATATCAGCTTAGCCACAATAGGATAGGGCACCAGGCGGATTCCTCAGGCCCCCATTCCAGGCCCTAAATAATGGACATTTTTGGATATAACCTGGGCAAAAAGGGAAACCGCAAACCTGCTGTCTTGAAGAAAAGGACCCAGTCCTGGCAGGATTTATCACCTGCTGATTATTCAGGGCCTCAGGAGGCTTTGGGTGTGAAAATGCACATTCCCAGCTATGGTTATTACAGGAAAGCACTCCTTCTTGAGGAAAGGTGAGGGAAAAGTAAAGGTGACTTCGTCATGCTGCTTGGTTACCAGCCTGGCCACAGTGGGATAGAGCACCAAGCAGAATATTGGGGTCCTTGATTGCTCTTGGATGGCATTTCTGAACCTGCCCTGGGCCAGAAGGACCCTTCAGGTTCCTTCTCTACCTGGATGGGAGAGTCCCAGGCATGAAAGCATTTGCCACAAGCTGACTAAAGAGACGTTGGGTCTTGAGTGAACATACTGCCCTGTGGTAGATGGACAGTATTTGCACAGGCCTGGGGTGGTGGTGGCCATGAGGTGAGATTCCTCTGATTGTAGAAAAGGGAGAGAAGGGTGGGAAGGACATTGTCTTGTGGCATGGGTGCCAGCTGAGCTGCAGTAAAATAGAACACCAAGTAGGCCGGGCATGGTGGCTCACGCCTGTAATCCCAGCACTTTGGGAGGCCAAGGCGAGTGGATCACGAGGTCAGGAGTTCAAGATGAGCCTGGCCAACATAGTGAAACCCTGTCTCTACTAAAAATACAAAAAATTAGCCAGACGTTGTGGCAGGTGCCTGTAATCCCAGCTACTCAGGAGGCTGAGGCAGGAGACTTGCTTTAACTGGGAGGCGGAGGTTGCAGTGAGCCAAGATCGTACCATTGCACTCCAGCCTGGGTGACAAGTGAGAGACTCGGTCTCAAAAAAAAAAAAAAAAAAAAAAAAAAAAAAAAAAAATAGAACACCAAGTATATTCCTAAGATTTTTGATTCTAGGCCCTGGACAGCACATATGGACCTATCTGAGACTGAGGGAAACTTGCCACCCTGATGGAAGAAGGACACAAGTCTGGCTAGCTTGACCACCTGCTGACTGTAAAGTTCTAGGGCCTTGAGCAAACATAAGTGGTAGTCAGGGTGTAGTTACCACGGGCCTTGGGCAAGACCCATTGCTGGCTTCAGGTCTGATCCAGTGCAGACCCAGTGGTGGTAGTCACAGGGGTGTTTGTGTTACCCCTCCCCGAGCTCCAGGCTTCTCAGCAGAGAGAGAGAGAGAGAGAGAGAGAGAGAGAGAGAGAGAGAGAGAGAGACAGATGACTCCATTTGTTTGGGAGAAAGTAAGAAAGTAAGGGAAGAGAATAAGTCTTTACCTGGTAATCCAGGGAATTCTTCTGGATTTTACTCAAGACCACCAAGGTGGTACCTCTACAGCAAACACAGCATTACTGGGCTTGGGGTGCTCCCTAGTGCAGATAGGGCTGCAGTGATCCAAAACTTAGATTCAACACTTAAGTCCCCTCCAATAAATGGAAAACCTGCCCAAGAAAGATGAGTACAAACAAGCCCAGACTGTGAAGACTACAACAAAGATGTAACTCTTCAGTGCCCAGACACTGACAAGCATCAGTGTAATCTAGGAAAACATTACCTCAACAAAAGAACTAAATAAGGAACCAGGGACCAATCCTGGAGAAACAGAGATTCCTGGTAACTAAGAACAGACACGTACGTGACCTTTCAGATGGAGAATTCAAAATCGCTGTGTTGAGGAAACTCAACAATATACAAGATAACACAGAGAAGGAATTCAGAATTCTATCAGATAAATTTAACAAGGAGATTGAAATAATTGGAAAGAATCAAGCAGAAATTTTGGAGCTGAAAAATGCAATTGACATACTGAAGAATGCATCAGTGTCCCTTAGCAGCAGAATTGATTGAGCAGAAGAAAGAATTCGTGAGCCTGCAAACAGACTATTGGAAAATACACAATCAGAGGATACAAAAGAAAAAAGAATAAAAAAGAATGAAATACATCTACAAGATCTAGAAAATGCCTCAAAAGGGCAAATCTAAGAGTTATTAGCCCTAAAGAGAAGGTAGAGAGAGAGGGGAGATAAATATTATTCAAAGGGGTAATAACAGATAACTTCCCGAACCTACAGAAAGATATCAATATTCAAGTACAAGAAGGTTATAGAACACCAAAGAGAGTTAACCCAAAGACTACCTCAAGACTTAATAATCAGAGTCTCAAAGGTCAAGGATAAAGAAAGGATCCTAAAAACACCAAGAGAAAAGAAACAAATAATATACAAAGGGGCTCCAACACATCTGGAAACAGACTTTTCAGTGGAAAGCTTACAGGCCAGGAAAGAGGGGCATGACCTATTTGAAGTGCTGAAGGAGGAAAACCTTGTATCCTAGAATAGTATATCCAGCAAAAATATCTTTCCAACATGAAGGCAAAATAAAGACTTTCCCAGACAAACAATAGCTGAGGGATTTCATCAACACCAGACCTGTCCTACAAGAAATAACTAAGGGAAGCTCTTGAATCTGAAAGAAAAGGACATTAATGAGGAATAAGAAACCATCTGAAGATACGAAACTCACTGTTAATAGTAAGTACACAGAAAAACACAGAATATTTTTACACTGTAATTGTGGTATGTAAGCTCTTATCTTGAGTAGAAAGACTGAGAGGTGAACCAATCAAAAATAACTACAACAACTTTTCAATACACAGTACAATATGATACAAATAGAAATAACAAAAAGTTAAAAATGGAAATGGGGTGGGGAGTAACAAAGTTAAACTATAGTTTTTATTAGTTTTCTCTTTGCTTGTTTGTTTATGCAATGAGTGTTAAGTTGTCATCAGTTTAAAATAATGGGCAATATCATGATAACCTCCAGTCAAAAAACATACAACACACATCAGGAGGTACATAAAGTCTGGGCCTCTGTATCCATTTATGTGTGTGTGTGTCAGTCTACATAGCTCAATCTAAACTGTTAATAAAGTGGAAGGAACATTGTAATATAATGCCAGGTATTTTTAAATATATTACAGAGGTAACTAAAAATAGTAAATAGTATCTGCGAAATCTAAAGGTAGAGAGAAAGGCAAGGAAGCATTTTAAAGTTTTTATCTTATATTGGGAGAGGAGGAAAGCTATAAGGGGAAAGAAAACAGATAGAGGTGGTGTAGGCAGGGAGTGAGGGCATATTTGGTATCCTATTTTCATTTAATAGAAAATTAGCATGGTTATCAGGATAATCACTAGTGGAATGGAAAAAGAAAAGTAGAACTTAGAAATTAACTTGGGTATGAGGGAGGCAGTGAACGGTAGCTTGATCAAGCCAGGAACAACAAGGAGAAAAGGAAACAACGAAGTAAAGTAAGCAGAAAACAACGATGATACAAAGAATATAATTAAGAACATAAGTTGCTTCATTATTATGAGTACACCATTTCCTTATTATGTTACACAAATTCAGTTAACAAAGCCCAACACCATGAAGCACTTTTCAATCAAAGAGATGAAAAATGGTTTAAGTTACAGGTATATGCAAAGATCAAACTTATGGTAATTTAAGGTTAAAACAATGAACAGGATAAATAGGGATATTACTTGATTATAACAGGCATCATATAAAACAAGATATACTAGTCATAAGCATAAACCTATCAAATGAGTGAAAATGTAAAGCAAAACCTATTAAAATTCAAAGGAAAATTGATATTATTAAAATTTAACTGTGATATCTCCTTATATATCTATCTGTAAATATCTCGCAGATACAGGCAAAATATGCGCTATAATATACAAAATTTACTATATTTTTCTTTGATTTCTATGAAGAGTCTTTTAGAGGAGTCTTTAGGGTTTTTTAGGTATAAGATCATATCATCAGCAAGCAGAGATTATTTGATTTCTGTTTTCCAATTTGGATGCTGTTTATTTTTTTCTCTTGCCTGATTGCTCTTGCTAGAACTTCCATTACTATGTTGAATAGGAATGGTGAAAGTGGGCATCTTTGTTTTGTTATAGTTGTTAGCTACAAATAAAGTAAAATATCTATGAATACATTTAACCAGGGAGATGAAAGTTCTCCTTTAAAGAACTTTACAAGTTCTCCTTGTAAAGAACTGAAAAACGCTGATGAAAGAAATTATAAACGATACAAACAAATGGACAAATATCCCATGCTCATGGATTGGAAGAGTCAATATCATTAAACTGATCATACTGCTCAAAGCAGTCTACAAATTCAATGCAATCTCTATTAAATTACCAATGTCATTTTTCACAGAAATAGAAAAAAACAATCCTAGTATTCACATGGAACCAAAAAAAGCCCGAATAACCAAAACAATCCTAAGTAAATGGAACAGAACCCATGCCACATACCTACATCCAGATGATCTTCAGCAAAGTTGACAAAAACATACACTGGGGAAAGGACTTCCTATTCAATAAATGATGCTGGAAAAATTGGATAGCCATATGCAGAAGAATGAAACTGGACCACTGTCTTTCACCATATGCAAAAATTAGATGGATTCAAGACTTAACTGAAGGTTGAGCATGGTGGTTCACACCTGTAATCCCAGTGCTTTGGGAGGATGAGGTAGGAGGATCATTTGAGCCCAGGAGTTTAAGACCAGCCTAGGTAACATAGTAAGACTCTGTCTGAAAAATAATAATAATAATAATCATCATCATCATCATCATCATCCTGGTGAACATGGTGAAACCCCATCTCTACTAAAAATACAAAAAATTAGCTGGGCATGGTGGCAGGCACCTGTAGTCCCAGCTACTCGGGAAGCTGAGGCAGGAGAATGGTGTGAATCCGAGAGGCAGAGTTTGCAGTAAGGCAAGATCGCACCACTGCGCTTCAGCCTGGGTGACAGAGCAAGACTCTGTCTCAAAGAAAAAAAAAAAATAACCAGTGTAGTGGCATGTGCCTATAGTCCTAGCTACTTGGGAACCTGAGGTAGAAGATCCCTTGAGCCCAGGAGTTCAAGGATGCACTGCACTCCAGCCTGGGCTGCAGAGTAAGTCCCTGTCTCTAGGGAAAATGACTTACCTGTAAGACCTGAAACTATAAAAATTCTACAAGAAAACCTAGCAAAAGCTCATCTAGATATTGGCCTGGGAAAATAATTTGTTACTAAGACCCCAAAAACAAATGCAACAAAACCAAAAGTAGACATATGGCACTTAATTAAACGAAAAAGCTTCTGCACAGCAAAATAAATAGTCAACAGAGTGAAGAGACAACCTACAGAATGGGAGAAAATACTTGCAAAGTATGCATATGACAAAAGACTAATGTGCAGAGCTTACAAGGAACTCAACTCAACAATAAAAAGAAAACAAAACAAAAAACCTAAATAACCCTATTAAGAAGTGGGCAAAGCATTATCCTAAGTGATCTAATACAGGAATGGAAAACCAAATACCATGTGTTCTCACTTATCAGTGGGAGCTGGACATTGAGTACACATGGACACAAGAAAGCAATAGACCCTGGGGCCTACTTGAGGGTGGAGGGTGTGAGGAGTGTGAGGACTTAAAAACTACCTATCAGATATTATGCTGATTACCTCAGTGACAAAATTATCTGTACACCAAACCCCTGCAACACACAATCTACTCATGGAACAAACCTGTACATGTACCTCTGGAACCGAACATAAAAGTTGAAAAGGAAAAAATGAAGTAGGCAAAGGACATGAACAGACACTTCTCAAAAGAAGACAAACAGCCAACAAACATATGAAAAAAATGCTCATCACCACTGATCATCACAGAAATACAAATTAAAACCACAATTAGTTACCATCTTACACCCATCAGAATGGCTGTTACTCAAAAGTCAAGAACAGATGTTGGTGAGGATGCAGAGAAAAGGGAACACTTATATGCTGTTTGTGGAAATGTAAATTAGTACAATCTCTATGGAAAACAGTATGGAGATTTCTCAAAGAACTAAAAATAGAACTATCATTTGATCCATCAATCCCACTGCTAGGTGTCTACCCAAAAGAAAAGAGATCATTATAGCAAAAAGATACCTGCATTCTTGTGTTTATTGCAGCACTATTCAACCTTAACAACACAGTGAGACCCTGTACACATGCACACAAACACACACACACATACATGCATACATACATACATATCATGGAATACTACTCAGCCATAAAAAAGGATAAAATTATGCCTTTTGCAGCAAGATGAATGGAACTGGAAGCCATAGTCTAAGTGACATAACGCAGAAACAAAGTCAAAATATCACATGTTCTCATAAATGGGAGCTAAATAATGTGTATGCATTGACATAGAGAGTAGAATAATAGACATTGGTGACTCCATGGAGTAGGAGGGTAGAAGGGGGATGAGGGATGAGAAATTACCCACTGAATATAATGTACACTATTTGGGTGATGGTTATACCAAAAGCTTCACCACTATACAATATACCCATGTAACAAAACTGCACTTATATCCCTTAAATCTATTAAAATAGAAAATAAATATAAGAGAATGCAGTCTCAAACCTTGTGACAATAAACTTGAAAGCCCAAAGGAAATGTTTAGGATGCAAATTATAAGTCATTTCTGGTGCTGGCCAGGATAAAAAGCCCACCAAGGGGATTTCTGCCCTGATTACGACTAAAAGTTCTGGAGAAAATTTTGAAAAGCAGCTGAGGCCTCTGAAAAATGAATGAAACAGATTGAGAGGGAAGCAAAAACTTAAAGTACTGGTATAGTGGTAAGTTCCTGATTTTCTCTTGTTTCAACCTTGGCTGTGACATATGGGCAGCCCTAGTTGCTGAACTATGCAGTGGTTGTCTGTGGCCACAATTTCATGGAGAAATCCCCAATTTCTTCCCAGAGGACCAGGAAGGGGTACCCTTGCAAGCTGGAAAGTGTGGGGGGGAAATCTCTTTTTATTTTTCTTCTTCTTGTCTTTTTTCTCTTTCTGCCTTACGGGGCGGTGGCCCCTCATGACACCATATTGAGGTCACAGAGACAGTGCAAGCACCTAAAACTTTGAAAGAAAATTGTCTCTGAAATTAGGAAAAGGAGACCCCGTGGTCTGCAGAGTGACTGGGGCCAGTGGAGGGTGGTAATCTCCATTATTTCTTTCTTCTGGTCTTCCTGCCCCAGTTGCACAGAAGTGCAGATAGGAGAATGTCAAAGTCTGAGAGACTCATCTTTCTGGGCAGAGGAAATGAGAAGACAGACTCCTGTCCTGATAGCTACATGGTTCTGGGCATTGGCCAAATCTCATAGATGCCTACACCAAAAAGGATGAAATCTGCTCTATATGAATTCAAAATTAGGTAACCAGAAAAAATATACATGTATCAAGAAAATTCATTCAGGAAGAAGAAAGTTTGCATAACCTAATTATCATTGAAGATATTAGAACATGATTAAAGGTTTACCATTTAAAAAACACATGGACCAGATTGTTGTACAACAAAGTTGTCTACATATCAGGAAGAAATTAATCCCCATGTTACTATTTCAGACTATAGAGGAAGACAGCCTAATGTTAATCACAAAACATGATAGAAGTATTATAAAGCCTGGGCATGGTGGCTCACGCCTGTAATCCCAGCACTTTGGGAGGCCAAGGTAGGTGGATCACCTGAGGTCAGGAGTTAGAGACCAGCCTGGCTAACATGGTAAAACCCCATCTCTACTAAAAATAAAAATAAAAAATTAGTCCATTATGGCGGCGAATGCCTGTAATTCCAGCTACTTGGGAGGCTGAGGCAGGAGAATCACTTGAACCCAGGAGGTAGAGGTTGCAGTGAACTGAGATCACGCCACTGCATTCCAGCCTGGGCGACAGAGTGAGACTCCGTCTCAGGAAGAAAAAAAAAAAGTATTATAAACAACAAAAACTGTAGGCCAAAATCACATGATTAAAAATATAATCTAGCATTGTGTCAGTGAATAAGATGCAATGACTAAGTAGACTTTATTCCAGGAATGGAAAGATATCCCAGTCAGTTTCAGGAAAATTATCAATATAATTCATTTTTCTAACTACTTAAAGAATAATGTCAAATAATGTCAAATTATCATTCTCAAAATCCACTTTCTAAGCTTCAGCAGATATCCCTAATTAAACAAATTAACTCAAGGTTAAGTAGGAATAAGTGGGAATTTCAAAAATATAATAAAGGCTGCTTACCAAAAACAACAAACAAACAAACCCAGTAACTAATATTGTCTTAAGTGGCAAAACAGTCAAATCATTTCAGCTAAAATCAAGAAGTAGGCAAAGATAGCTACTATCGCTATTGTTATTCAGCATTATTTTGGGGATTGTAATGTAGTAAAGAAAGAAAATATAGTTTGTTTAAATAGTAGGAAAAAATACAATTTTATCATCATTGCTGATTATAAAGTTGTATGCTTAGAAGACCTGAGACAGGCTGGTGAAACAAAGTAGCAGAATTAACAAAGGCTTGATCCATGGTAAATATACAAAAACCAGTAGTTTTTCTTCTCTGTTAATGAAATGATATAGAAATGGAAATAAGGAAACACATTGCATTCCCAGTTGGTGTCTGCACTTTACCTGTATGCTGCGTGGGGAGCTCCTGTGGGGTACTAAGCCTGAGAGAAATACGATCAGGATTGCATTTTGAAAGAAAGCTTTGGCAGCTCGGAGGAGAATAGTTGGAGGGTTGATACAGGAAGCACAGAGGCCAATTACGAGGCTCCTGCAATGATCCAGACAGACGATGTGGCCTCAAGCCAGTGACAGGGAGAATGAAGAGAAGGGAAGGATCAGAAATATGAAATAGAGAAAATAGAGGATTCATGATTAACTGATTGGAAAAGAGGGGATATATGAGTATTCAGCTGGCAGGTGATTATATGGTTTGGAGCTGAGAATGAAGGATGCATTCTGAAAGACATTTGGATGTCTTCAGTGAGTTTGTTTGATATGCCTAGTGCAGTTGCTGGACCAGTGTCTATTTCCATAGGAAACTGACTCTCAAATGCCTGATGTGTGGAATGTTTTCCTTTTAGCCCTGCAGATCAGCATACCTCTTCCTTTTTCTGTTCCATGTCTCAGAAGGCTGTGTCTATGGACTGTATGGAGGCTCCTTCCCCCTCTGGCTTCTGATTGCCTTTGACCTTGACTGAATGTTAAAGCCCCTGCCAGGCTGTCTCATCTTGAAGTCATAGGTACTCTGCACTTTCTGATAACTGCTCCCTCACCTTGTCCCTTTCAGCCTAGTGGTATGGACATCTCTCTGCTGGTGCTCCACTTCACCTTATCCCTGCCAGCACCTTTCTAAATAGTCTTTTCATTAAATTCCTCCTAATCATTCCATTTGATGTGCTGTTTCCTGCTTGCTAAACTTGGTCAGTGAATTGACTGCATCAGAATCACCTGGGTGCCTGTTAAAAATACAGATCTCTGGGCTTCATCCCAGAGCTACCAAAGCAGAATTTAGAGAGGTGAAACCAAAGACTCTGCAATTGTACAATAGCTCCGGTGATTCTGATCTGTAGCAAGGTTGGGGGGCTGTTCCTCGTTTTCTTGGTGACTCTTTAGAGACCTCTTAGTATCATGAGCCAGATGGTTGAAGTGAAGGGGCTCTGCCATTCGCCATTATGTGACCTCCGGCATAATTATTTACCTGTACAAACCTTGAGTTCCATAATGTAAAGGGAGTTAATAGTTTCTATCTCATGTTATTGTAGAACAGCTTAAATGAGGTAATCCATGTAGAACAGCAGGGTGCTAATAAGCTTCCCGTAAGTGTTATTATCTATGGGTAGAATTCATTTACTCTTCACATACTCAAATTTTTCCAGCTTTAGGACAAATAAGACTTGGTGTCTGTAATCAGTCTTGTGAAGGACACAGAGAAGTAAAACAATTACAATAAAATATAGTTAGATCCTTTGGTATTTATAAACTTCTAATTTACGGACTTTCACTGATGTCAACAAAGCTGGGTGACATAACAGATGTGCACCAGCTCTGTCCTCCGTCTATGGGGTATGGTTAGCAGATGCATGTACAGTGTTGCTTTGAACATAGAAGCAAATGGATTTCTGAGCCTAACTTCAGAGAGACATGTTTTCTTATGAGCTGCTTTAGGAGTACAGAAGAGGTTGGGAGGAGCAGGGCAGGTCATTTGTGAAATGTCAAAGACATTTCAAGCTTGTCTGTCCATTGGACAAGTAGGCGGGGGAAGTGTTTCAATCCCAGGGAATAGCATATGGAGGTCCCCGGATTGTGAAAACGTGCAGTGACTGAGAATGGGCAGTTTGGTATGAGGAGAACACAGTGTTAGCAGCACCTGATGCACTTTTGGGCCTTTCTTTCCTTCAACTAGTATTTATTGAGCTTCTATGATGGGCTGGGCACTGCTCAGGGTGCTGGGGACATGGCCAAGTACAAAATAGTGTCTGCTCTGTTGACACTTGCATTCTATAGGGGTTTGAGTCAATGAACAAAGATGTAAATGTCTAATGTGAAATGGTGATAATTGCTGTGGAAAAGTCTTATAAAGCAAGGTAAGAGGAAAAAGGTGTATGGGGCTGGGGATGGGGGAATAATACAGAGTCCCCGGGGAAAGCCTGGTTAACAAACTAACATTTAATCAGAGATCTGAAGGAAATACAGGAGGTAGCCAAGGAGCTATCCGGAAAAAAATCATCACCACAGAGGAAACACAAAGACCTTGAGGCAGAGCATGCTTGATGTGCTGTAGAAACAGCGAGGGGCCTGTGTGGCTTCAGCAAAAAGAAAATGAGACACGGAGACAAGATCAGAGAACTGGGTGGGGCTGTAGCTTATGCAAAGCCAGGGAGACTGTTGTGAGCAGTTTTGCTTTTACTTGTGAGGGAGTAAGGCACCTTTGGGTTTCGATATGATTTGATTTAACATTTACAAAAGATCACTCTGGCTGCTGTGCTGAGAACAGACTATCAGGGGACAAGCAGGAAGTAGGGATTCCACTAGGGAAACTGTTGGAATTATCCACAGGAGAGTGGTGACCCAGCATGGCAGTGTAGAAAGTGGTCAGATACTTGATACGTTTTGAAAATACAGTAACATTTTTCAATGATGGATCATGAGGAATAAGAAGCAGTTGACTCAAGGTTTTGGCCTGAGCAATTGGAAGGTCAGTTATTAACTGTCAAAGAACTGCAGGAGGAATAGGGTTGTTGTGTGATAATGGATATCAGGAACTCTCTTTAAGACGTTTTTAGTTGGAGATGTTGAGCCAGTGGCTGAGCGGGTAAGTCGGAAATTCAAGGGGAGAAGTCCAGGCTGCATGTATATATTTGGCAGGCATTGGCACATGAATGGTATTTAAAGCCTGGAGACTGGGCGAGTTTTCTTAGCGGGAGGGAAGAGCAGAGCTGCAGGGACTGAATACTGCAGCATCCAATATTTAGAAATCAGGGAGATGAGAAAGAAACAGTAAGAAGTCAGAGAAGGAGCAACCAGTGTGGTAGGAGGGAAGGGAGGTGAGTCATGTCCTAGATGCTAAAACAAGAAAGTGTTTTTAGAAGGAGGGATGGTGGAATGAAATGTTCTTGCTTTGTTAATTACAGTACCTGAGAATTGCCCATAGGATTCAGCAATGTGGAGTCATTGGTGACCATGAAGAGCTCTCTCAGTGGAGTGGTCAAGGGGAAAAAGCCTTATAGGAATGGTTCAGAAGGGAGCGGGGCTCGTGGATTTGGAGAACAACAGCAAGAACAACACTTTCCAAGTTTTTTACTCTAAATGGGGTGGGGGTAGAAAAATTGGGTAGGAGGTGGAGGGGTATTTGGGGTGAAGGGTATATCTTTTAACATGGGAGATATAAAAAGATGTTTATATGCTGATGGAATGATCTCATCAAGAGGGAGAAATTGAGGATATGAGGAAAGAGTGAACATGTTGCTGGACAGTTTGACTTAAAGGAGCATCTACAGTTACAAGAGAAAAGGCAGAGTAAGTGGGTTCAGGGACAAGACAGGTGAGTGGTAGAGATGGTGGTGGAAGGTTAGGAAGTCTTTTCAGATTGCTTCTCTGTTTGCAGATATAATGAGTTTCCATTCAGCAGTGAGGATGGAGAGTAGATGCTAGAGAAGAGAGCATGAGTGATTGCAGTAGGGGCAGGTATTAGAGATGCCTAGAATACTAAGGTGCCCTTGACTTACTGGCTCTGAATTTCAGGGGAGACCAGTCGATAGGGTTGTGGATTATTCTGTGACCTCTTTCAGTTGAGTAGCTGTAGGTTTTGAGTAGCGAGAGCTGAGTTTATGGAAGATTGGGATTTTGCCAGGTGTAGATGTCTACAAAATGAAAGAGGCATGTATGAGAGAGGAGAGTATTCCATATAAGTTTAGCTTTATTCCCGAAGCGCTGGGAGTTACCTCTGATTGTATATGTCATTTACAGAGATAAGCGTGATAGTAATGAAAAGGGGGGAGCACTACACACTGTTATGATAGATTATGGGAGCTGATTCATGATTGCTTCTATTTCAGCCCCTCTGCCACTGGTACTTACTTTAAATTTTGTGGGCTATTACAAGTCTGGACCTATCAGTAGACTTGTATCCTTTTGTCCACAAGCAAAGAACAACTTCCATTTCTGCAGGAGGTTGAGGGAGTGCCCCCCGCCTCCCTCCTCCCAACAGTCTTTGATAAACCAGGACCGAGTCACAGTCTCTGAATGGTTTGCGACTCCCAGAGCTAATTTTCAAACTTTTGTGCATCACAGTGCACACATGTTTTGCCACGCCTGTGGTTCAAGTGGGCCACCTATTTTCAGATATAAAATATATTTCATGAGTTAGATATATATCTAAAAAGTACATTTTGTAAATCCCATTAAAATTGCATTTTCAGCTTGAGAAATATCAAATATCAGAATGACCTCCAAGGACCAAAGCAGCCTGGAACATTGTGTATTTTATTAAGTAGAGAGATCTAAACAAAAGCCATTGTGTGGATATGTATAAAATGTCCTTACACCAAAATAATCTATCTTGCGGTTTCTTTTTGGGATAACCTTCTTATGGCTATTTGTTTATGCCCCAAGGAGCAACAAGATGTCTTGTTTTTTGTTGTTGTTTTTATAATTTGTGTAAATAAGAAAAAAGAAGTGAAAAACTGCTTGCTCCGTTAAGCCATGTTGAGTTTGTTCAGATGCATTTCATACTTGATGATACATTTGTTTCTCAGTGTAACAAATCTGGAAAGACATGCTGACAAGGTTTACAATTAAACTGGATATTAACTTATTTTATCTGGAATTGTCCCAAACAGATTAAAACCGCAGTAACTTTGTGGAAAAACTGTCTCTTTCCTTGTGAAATGATTGTTTTCTGTTTTTCTTTGACAACTCCATTAAAGCTCATGTTTGCTGACCGAATGTGATTATTTAGTACCGAACATTGCATCAGTCTTTCTGTGTGGGCACTCATTCTTAATTCAGTTTGGTACGTGAGTTTCTGTGGCTGTGAACCTAGCATCAGTATGCTTAGGTCTCCCAAAATACTGCCAAAAACACCTTTTTCCCCTGCCCACAAAGCCATTTGGAGTGGCCTCTGCAACTTGAACTAAAATCAAGTTGGATGATGTTCTTGGATCCTTCTGGCTCATCCTATCTCTTGCTCTCATTTTTTTTTCTCTCTTTTTACCGTGTGTGTGTGTGTATGTGTGTGTGCGCGTGTTTCACTCAATCCATAGATATTTAAGCTGTCACCACTGTGCTGGACACTATAAGCAATGCTAAGTTATGGGAAGATATAGTTCCACCCCTAAGAGCTCACAATTTTGGGAATGCTGGACAAATTGTGGTATGGTGATTACCATATAGAATGGAGACCTTGTTAGTTAACCAGTACTTCCTTGGCACACTGTATTTTCTGTTGACAAATATATATACTTACTGACTGTAAGGTTCCTTGTTGAGTAATCCAATGTGAATTTGAAAAACTAGGCAAAAATCTCCCTACACAATGAAGGTGGAAAGCTTCTCTTTTGCATTTGCTCTATAGCTTCTGAGTCTGGTTGAATGCCAACAAAATGAGGTGGCTGCAGGGATATGACATTTAATTACCTGGGAAGAAAGAAGCTTAATAAATTCTGGGCCTTATCACTTAGCATTATTATTACCGTTAAGGAGAATAAGGACCTGAATAGAGATCGTCAGCACAGCCCAAACAGTCTTGGAAGAAGCCCGAATGTGTGTATTAAGCACAGAAAGTGCTGAAGGTCACGCATCAGTCACTTCAGCCATACATGTGCATATCTAGTAGTATAACACTATCAGCAATGGCATTGTCAAATATGCAGGCGGCTGGAGGATAAATATGGAAGTAGTGTGAAAGGTAAAAGCGAGAATGGAAGAATAAATGACAGTGAGCACTTATCTCTCAATAAGAGAAATGATTTCAAATGTACCCTCCTTCAGGCCAGCTCTGACAGGTCTCTAATACAAAATCCTACGTATAACACAGCCAGCATCTGAGAGTGAGAGCCCCTGTGCTCAGCCTCCTCTGCTAGCAAAGGGATGAAGGAAATAGACATGGCAGCTGGTGTTAAAGGAGCTTAGCTTAAAGGGAGGATCAAGGGAAATGTGACAGACAGTGAGTGCTGGGTAGAGATAACAGCTGGATGATGGATGTTTAGAAATGTGTGAAGAATTGGTCAATGCAACAAATAGAATGGAGAGAGGGGAAAAACACTACAATTTTTAGATCACTGTGCACAAGGATGCTAGTTTAGACTAAACAAGAAACAGGCATTCTCACTGACATGGACTAGATGGCATGAAGGAAGAGAAATGTATATGTATGCATTTAATATACATTTTAATTATAAATCGACACAGAGTCCAACAAATCTTTAGTGCCTGAGCAAATAAGATTGACGAGACTGATGGCAAATCTGTGCTACATAATAGGTTTACCCTTGTCCTAATTATTTTTTATGGATCACTACCCAGAATACATATAAAAAAGAATGGCTTTAACCTTTCTCTCAGGCTGATTGGAGTTTTACTATCTATCTTTTTACTCTTCTCCTTTCTAAATCAATGAAAAAAAGTTTCTATAAGAAACAGTAAATTGAGCCACTCTGACCTTTGATATTTGGATAAAGCAAAAATGTAAGTGATTGTCCGTAGACATCTTATTGATGAGTCTCCCAGAAGAGAAACATAAGCCACCTGATTTTCTGATTACTTTTCCTGGGCATCCAGTCCTTTATCTCTTAACATTCTGCCATTGAGAGCCTGTATCTTCTCAACTGTGTTATGTTTTCAGAAACAGTTAATTCATGTACATTCCTTGGGTGAAATGTATCAGCATCTAGATTCCACCGAGCATTTGTATTGTAAAATTATCTTTTTTACCCACTTTATCCTCATCTTAATAGTGCGGAGAAAAACAGACTTCTGAAAGAGTGATTTTTCCCCCGACAGAAGTAATGGCTATGTTTTCAAGTATCTCACACCCGTACAGTATGATCTCTTACCATGCCTGCCAGTTCAGACCTTCCCAGTGTTAGAATGTTCAGGTAGGTTTCTAAATGATTTAAATTGACTGTATTTTCTGAAAATTCAGGAAATTGAAAATGGAAAGATATTTTTATATGTGTTTTTTTCTTCTTTACTGAAAGCAGATATTGTACTTCAGCATACGGTTTTATGAGAAAATTAAATCATATTCTAGTAATGTATTTTAGAGAATAAACCAAGCAAGTTATAGTAGGAATGAGCTCACTCTCCCCTTCCTCAGTTCCCCTCTCAGCTCTGTGATGCCTTCCTTATGGCATTGTCTAGTGTGGGACCACAAAAAGCTCTTTCATGTTGCTGACAATTACCTGCAATTATCAGTAATCACAGAAGAGGCAATTATAACTTATGGAAGCACCAACATAATTATTACATTTTTTTCAATGCTCTGAGCTTAAAGGTACTCTTATGGCTTGATCATAATGTTGCTGTGGCTTTATTAGTCAAATTATCTAGAATACACAGACTAGATGTTGAGTCATTTTATTTAGTTGTGACCAGTAAAAGCAAGTTCTAATTTTAAAAGTGTACTGCTTTAGACAGTTTGTGGTTCTCTGTTTTAAAAAATGGCAGCATGTTCTTGAAGGCCATACCACAAAGCAGATCATCTTTAGGCAGAGCTGTGTTATTATAAGGGTCGTACACATAGTCATGCGTCAGCATGCCCCGACTCAAAGATACAATCATCCAATGATGTATATCACTTGCAAGCAAAGGTACAGTCATTTAACCTCCATAAGTTACCAAAAAGAGTAAACTTATGATCCATGTACTTTAGAATGGACGTAGATATATTGCACTACATTCATTAGCAAAATAGCCTCAGAGGACTTTAATTTTCTATTAGAGAGAAAAAATGTGAGAATGTCAGCCAGACCTGCATTGAAATTCTGGTATAAGTTAGGCTCACTCTTAAGCTTTTACAATTTAGGGTCTTCCTTGTTAACAATCAATATAATTTAAGATGTCCAGTGCCTGACAAAATGCCTGGAATGTAGAAGGTGCTCAGTAAATGGTAGTTCATCTTATGTGTTGAGTGTAGCTGGAAGACATCCCCCTAGGTGGGAGGGCAGAAATTTAACTTAGGCATTTGTAGAGAACCACAGACCTCCCAAAGTTCCAGAAGGGTGTTGAACACTGAGGGTGTGATTGAGGAGAAAGCAGGCCAATGCTACCCCTCAGTTGGGTTTCTCTCATTCCTACAAGGCTTGCTTGTGAGTATAAATCCGGTTGCTCCTCAGTCCCCAGTAACTTTTGGCATTTTTTTCCCTCCTGCTCCTGATACTTAATCTGCATTTCCACGACCCCTGCCTCTTAAATTAGCTGTATCATGCAAAGCTACCATCTTAATCCCTTGGTTTCCACGTTTTCTTTTAAGAGCTCATACTTTTCTTTTTTTCACAAGTATTTATTGAATGCATGCTGTGTATTCTTCCCTGGTGCCTGACACTGGGGAAATTGAGATAAAGAAGACACAGCTGTGCATTCCAGGAACATGCATCTCAGTTTGGATGTCTCAGAAAGACCTGGTGGTACTTAAACATGCTTGAAACAAACTTCCTATGCTTTCTTCAGGAGGTCAGAGATGCTCAGCATGATGGTGGTGCAGTAGGGTGTGAAAAGCTTATTCCGAGGTGTGTATTATGTCGTCAGGGCTGAGAAGTGTGACTGGGGCTCGTATGTTGCTAGGTAATTCCCCTTTACTCCCAGTTTAACACAATAAACATTTATTGATAATGTAGGAAGTATTAAGCAGGCACTGTGCTAAATGCTTGAAATACGGAGCTGAATCACAATCTTTGTCATTTTATAACCTTTTGGGCATTGGGGTATAGGGGAATATTGGAAGAAGAGATGAGATAAAAGAGGTTATTATCCAGTTTATCAAAATACAAATATTGGCCCCATAACTAACAGAATGTAGATTTTAATGTGAAGGGATATCACCTTTGTTACTTCCTATCACAGGTTCTTGCTTTGCAGATAATGCTTTTTCTATCTTACCTATCGAAAGAACCCTCTCTTGGCTTATCTGTTTGTCATCCTCCCACTTGTTAAGTAACATGGGACCTCAATCGTATAGGAAACCCATTCTGTGTATTTTGGTGCAGTCAAGTGCCCCCCACCTACAGTGGTAGGCATATGATTTATGTCTGGTTTTTCAAAGAATGCTATCCCTTTGTCCACAGTGATTGCTTTTGGGGTAGACATAAGACACAAGCTGGGCAAATTAGAAATCTTTATAGGAGTTTTTGCCAAAACTATTGAAAGATAATTGCCCCTTTTTCCTGGGGTTTCTAAGTCAGTAAAGAGTGAGTCTGAGCCTGTTGTTGGATGTCTTATTTGCCTATTGGAGAGAAAGAGAGAAATAGAACCTGAATGACATTGTTCAAGGTCCCAGATTCAATCGTGAATGAAGACAACATTTCTAGTTACATGTGTGAATCAACACCCTCCTCCCCCAGCCCATTCTGGAAGTAGTAGGAGTTGATTTAGAGGGGGCTGAGTTGCAACCCAAATATATCTTATAAACTCACCTATTCAAAAGCTAAGACATTACCAAAAAACGATGGTCAATCTTGTAATATCTCCAGCTCTCCAGGTCATATTGCCTTTGGAAGCCACCTAATGTGTGTGTGATTGCTTCTGATCTTTTATATGACAGTTCACATCCTCCTGATGGGCAGCACTAGCAGACTACATGGACTATTGTGGTTTTGTTAATAATCCCATGTTCTGTCAGCACTTGGATGATCCATTATCTGCGATTCCGACAGGTTGCCCTTATGGATGTGATATACTTCCCTTCCATTGTTGTTTTAAACATTTCTCAGTCACTTATGTACCAAGAACTATTGTTAGACATTGGTATCGTAACCTTTAAAGCAGTCTCCAGCCCTGCGGGGGATGGTACTTTTACTATCCCCATTTTATAAACGAGGAAATTGAGGTATAGAGCAGTGGGATAATTTTTCCAGTTAAGCAGGTAAGTGCTGCAACTGTGATTAACCTTTGAACCCGACTCCAGAGCACTGCTGTAGTCTGTCTGTACCCAAAATGGTTTCAGTTTATCTTTATTCAGACACAGTTCAAAGAATCTTACCCTTTGCTTTTTAACTACTTTATTCTCCCTGGTGACTAGGATATCTTATGCCCCCTTTGATCTAGGAACCATTTGGAAATGAAAATGATTTTTTCCCACTGATTATTTGTAGGGAGGGCTATTTACCCCTAGAAGGAGAGTCAGAGTCAGCCAAAAAAAGGAAGATTCTCAATCTTCTTAGAACTGTTTTGGAATATGGAACTTGTAGAAATAGCGCCTCTACACAAATCCTGTTAGAAAATCAATAGATTTGTCTGAAACAGAAAAATATCGGCTGGGTGCGATGGCTCATGCCTGTAATCCCAGCACTTTGGGAGGCCAAGGTGGGTGGATTGCCTAAGCTCAGGAGTTTGAGACCAGCCTGGGCAACACGGTGAAACCCCATCTCTACTAGAATAACCTCTACTAAAAGGTTAGTCAGTTGTAGCGGCATGGGCCTGTAGTCCCAGCTACTCGGGAGACTGAGGCAGGAGAATTGCTTGAACCTAGGAGGCGGAGGTTGCAGTGAGCCGAGATCGCACCACTGCACTCCAGCCTGGGTGACAGAGTGAGACTCCGTTTCTTAAAAAAAAAAAAAAAGAAAAATATCAATGATAGCAAAGAGTCACAAGTTAGATTTGAGGAAAAATGAGTCAACAGGAAAAGATTACTGGAAACAGAACATTTACAGTCTAAGAAAGGAGAAATAGAAACCTCTGGGCCCTTTTAAGGACTAGTCTGCCCTGCTGTACCCAGGATAGAAATCTATGTTCCCAGAGCTCCTAGGTTTCCCTGCATTGAGCAACTATATCCATTTCATATGCACAATGCATTGTAATGTTGTCTAATGTAAGCATTATACAACTTCTGTCCAAAAAATTTATACAAAATTGAGATATCATCACAATAACCAACGCCAGCACAAATGAAACAACTAGTGAACTATTGTAAAGCAGTTTTTAGACAGTGCATAATACTAGGATATAAACTGTATAAGTAATACTCGCAAGGTAGGGGGCAGTAACTAATAAGTGTGTGATACAGGTAAGGAAAGGTTGAAGAAGTCAGTGGCAAAATGAAAGATCAAACAGGAGATGGCTCTGGAGATGTGAGTTGCTGTGCATTTGAGCTTTTCTGCAGGGATCCCTAGAGAGCTCTCTCAGCAAATTCACAGGTCCCAGTGAGAATGGGGAATTTGGGAAGGCCACTGGAAACCACAGTTCTCACATATATCTCCGTGGCTTACCCTCTAGGAGAGCAGGAATTTGGAACTGCTAGTCCTTTCTTAAGAGAGTGCCCAGAGAAGGATTCCTCATTTAAATAGCTTCAGGGCTCAGCAGATCATGGGACTGAAGGCTGCAGAGAGGGCTGGGGACTGGAGTCTACCAGAGAGTCCAAGTCTTGAGTGAAGGTATTCAAAGTACCATGCCAGTTAAACACAACCTCCTGTGGGCAGGATTTGGGATTTGCCAGTTGGTGGTGCCATGCTAGAGTGAGTTAAAAGGGATGGAGGTTTCATATACCAGAATATGAAGGATGGGAAAAGTTGGGATTGAAAAAGGAATTTGTCAGTGAGGAAGGTGTCTGGGGTGGGGGTGACCTAAGATAAACCGTGGTCCCTCAAAAGACCACTGTTGAGTGTCCCTCGCCTTTAGTGAGGACAACTTGAGTATGTCAAGCTCTGGGACTTATGTGTTGTCTCTGTAATATCTTGCTACTCTTATCTGATGTAAGCAACTGTGTTAGTCCATTCTTGCATTGCTATAAATACATACCTGAAACTGGGTAATTTATAAGAAAAGTTTAATTGGCAGTTCCACAGGCTGTATGGGAAGCATGGCTAATGAAGCCTCAGGAAACTTTCAATCATGGCAGAAGGTGAAGTGGAAGCAGACACATCTTACATGGCTGGAGCAGGAGGAAGAGAGAGAAGGGGGAGGTGCTAAACACTTTTAAACAGCCAGATCATGAGAATTCACTGTCAGGAGAACAGCAAGAGGGAAGTTCGTTCGCATGATCCAATCACCTCCCACCGGGACTTTCCTCCAACACTGGGAATTACAGTTTGACATGAGATTTGGGCAGGGACACAAATCCAAAGCATATCAGCAACTAACCCGAAATACAGATGTCCTTTCCTCAGTGCACAAAAAGACTAATTTACTAACACTGTTTTCCCAATGTTAAGATTTTTCTCTCACAAGCTGGTTTTAATCTTTGTTATTAACCACCACTTGTCCATGCTACAATTTAGTTCAAGGTAGGCATCTAATATTACCTATAATTGTCTCCATTTAATTATTTTATGTGGACTAAATTAGCATTTCATGTGCGAAGAGCATAAGGATTCACAGATGGTATACAACCTAAATAATTGGTGAACCACTTTAAATACGTTATAGATAAAAAGAGAATGAATAATCTTTGAGAATTTGTTAGCCTTCCCCATCCTGTAGCAGTGAAGAGAATAATGGAATGAGAATGTCTGACTTATAGATAGTGCTCGATAAATATTTGCTGTGAATGAATGGAAGTGGGAATATGAAAGGCCTATGGGACCCCTTTTTGCCTTCTCCAGAGCCTGCTGTAAAGCTGATCTGAAAATGGGAATAATAACAGCTTTCTTCCAAAACTGCTTTAAGGAGGAATTGAGAGGAAGCATTTTGTAAACATATGGCACTATATAAATGTTTAAAATTTCTATTGTGGTCCCTCAGCCCATCTCAGGGAACTTCATGGTTAACCCATTAGAGAGTTGTATGGAAAATTAAAAACCCATTTTAAATGCCGTGTGAGTGGGGAGGGTTGCTGATCTCATGTACTTTACACAGCAGAGGCTACAAATTTGAAATTTGGCAATAAGTGTGTTTGCCTGACCTCCCCAGTGCTTTAAAAGTTTTATGCAAATTATTTACCAGTATTTAATAATTTAAAAATCCTCTTAAAATATGCATTTTAGCTGTTTGTTAGAAAATCAGGTTTTCTGGAATCATTTGACCTGAATTCCCACAAAGAAATAATAGGCTGGGATGGAATAGTGATGGCTCCCTGTAGAACACTATTCCTTTTTGGTTAGCAATGATTCCCACTACTGCCCATTTTCCCCCAAAACTGAGGGCAAGTGCCATTTGCTGTTGATAGTGGAGCTTTGTTTTCCCTCCTTTTGGCCTCTCTGCTCATTTGCATTATCTGTCTAGTCCCCAGAAGACAATAGAGTTTGTGACCTCTGCCAAAGGTCTCTGTCACCACTACATCCACCCCTCCCCACATTCTCCCAACCCCAATTGTCTGTACTTGATTGAAATACTTGCCTTAGGGGCATTTTCTTATTTTCTCTCTGAAACAACCAAATTATTTCCTTTTTAAAGCAGAAAGAGTCAGCTTTAAAGACTGCTCTGTGTTTGATTTGGTCTGTAACATGTGTATAGGAAGATGCATGTATTTAATGGCTTGTTGGTTTTTCTTTGGGAGGGTAGGTGGCTGTTTGGGGAAGCATCGTCTTTAACAGGGTAGTTATAAGTTTACAGCTTAAGATGTACTCTGTTGGCCTTTGCAATCCCCACAGCTTTTCCTGCATCCTCTAACTTTTAATATGTCTTGATCAATGTATTCAAACACCATTTCCTTTAAAATGTTTTCAACTCTATTTGTCTTTGTTGGGTTTTTAAAATATTTTATTTCTAAAATTTCTCAAATCTCTCTTCTTAGGCTAGTTGCATTTGGAATGGGCTGGTGATTTAATTTGTATGGGTTCTGGTTTTGCAAGAGAAAAATCAAATGACTAGCGCATGTCTGAAATGCATTAACTATTTAGTATTTATTTTGCCAGGACAATTTACTGGGCTGTGAGAAAATAAAGATGATCCCTGCCCTCAAAGCTTTCCCAGTTTAGTGAAAAAGATCCACATATATGACATAACTGTAAGAAAAAAAAAAGCCAATATAAGAATTCAGTAATACCAAAAGTAATTGACCTTTGTATGACTCCCAAGACTGCACAAAACATCTTTCACATGTGTTACTTGATATAAGCAAGAGCTTTGCAGAAGAGGAATCATTAAAACTGACTGGAAGACTGGGAAAAGCTTCACAGATAAAATGATACTTAAACTTTGCTTTGAAGGATAGTCTATAGCCTGAACAATGGAGAAAAGGGTTAGAGGTAACGTTTCAAGCCAAAAGAATGACATGAGCAATGTCCAAGAGGCACAAAAGGGCAAGGTATGTTTGAGTGTAGCTAGTAGATTAGTATGAATTGATCTTAGAAACAAGGGGACAGTGTTTTAGTAATATTATTGCAAAAATGAGTGGGACTAAGTAATGGACAACTCGGAATGCCATGCTAAGGATTTAGGGACTGAAATGGAAAACTCAGTATTTCTAACAACCGTCTGATTTTATTTTTCTTTGTTGTGGTTTCATAAAAATATCATTTATTAAGTATCTGGCATGACCGTATTTTAATGCAAGCTGATATATGTTCAAATTATCCAGAATTTGTTCAACTGTAAGTGTCATAAAAGTAACTCAGTCTACTTTATGCAATCATAAAATAGATAGATATTTATTGGCTCACAAAACTGAAAAAGCCAATAGAGCTCAGGCATGGCTGAATTCAGGACTCACTCCATGTCATGAATCCCATTTCCTAGGTCTGTTTTGTCTTTCTTTGCTTTACTCTCTGCTGCAATCTCTGCATATGGTAGTCCCCAGCCACAAATTCAATAGAAAAATGTCTCTTTCCTGGAAGTTCTGCCAAAGTCTTCAAAGTTAAGGAAACATTCTGATTGTATTCACTTGCCCAATTAATATACATGCCTGGGAGTATTAGATAGGTGCACCAAAAACAATGTAGATTCTATTTCCAGATGAGGAGGAGTGGATGCAGAGTTGAAAGGTTAAAAAAAAAAAAAAAAAAAAAAAAAGTCCTTTATAGTGCTCCAGTTTCCTTTCTTAGAAAAGTCTAACTACTGATTGATTTATTTATTTACTTATTTAGGGTTGGAGGTGCAGATTTCATTGACAATCAGAAAGGGCAAGTTTGATATTTCTGTCCATCCTAAAAGTAGCAACAAGTGTTTGCAAAAGGCTGGTTCTTTGTTCAGTGCAGATTTGTATATGTCCCTCTTGTGTGCTTTTACAAAATAAATGGGCACCTTTAATGTCATCACAATGGGAAATGATTTGACTACAATCACATTGTGTCTGTCGAATTTTCCACTAAATGATCTATATGCCATTGTGAAGCCCCATGCAAACCTTTATTCCATTGTGGATTTTGTGTTGCATAGTGTTGAGAAATATTTTAAATGGTCTTTTCCCCCCTTTACTTTAAAGCTTGCTATAGAAGCTTGAATGTAAGAAAACTCCTCTTCAACCAGAACCATAGAGTTGCTAGGGCCCGGCCATTATAATTGACAGCAGAGGTTCAGCAAAGTTAGCTCTGAGGTTTGCATTATCAAATCTACCCAGATTTTCCAATCCACAAAACATCTATTCATGTATATTGGGGGAAAAAAAAAAAAAAAGAGGTTACTAAATTTGTCAATTGACCTGCTAGACATGGCATAATATGTTGCCTAAAATAATACCATAAACTGTGAAAAAAGTGGAATTGTCAAATCACCTACAGTTTTTAATGGTTTTCTCTTTCATATGAACATTTCAATTTCAATTGCTGTCAGTTCCTCTAAATAAGAATCGATCTTTCTTCCTCTTCCCATTCCCATCATTCTGAGTGCTTTCCAGGGAAGTAACCAAATTAAATTAATCTCTGCAGCTTTGAGTTTGTGTTTATTTATTTATTCTTTTCTAATTTGGTGAATATATTGCACTGACATCCCTTTTGTTAACAGTTCAATTTTCTTCTACCATTCTAGATGAGTTGTCAATGATAAGCAAAGTAATATTTGAATTCCAAGAGGTTCTTTGTAAAGAAAAATATAATATCCCAGACTGTCACAGTCAGTTTACTTTTTAAATGACAACAGTGTTGTTATACCTTTTAACTTGAATTTCCTGAGAAACTTCAAGCTGTAATAGTGTTAAACTTAGTAGTAAAGTCACCACATTCACAATTTCTTTGCTTGGAGGAAATGCATTCTCTCTACTTAATATTGTGCACTTTTAACTGTTGAGCCAAGCTCTTGATAGGAACTCTGTGAATAATTGTTTAATAAATAGTACTCTTTGCCCCAGCATTTTGTTGGGTAGAGGGGTGCTGGACATTGGGTTCCTAGTAGAGCTAGACTGTGATACCTAAACATGACCAGTAGGTGCCACTCTCCAACAGATGATGCCCCCTTTGCTCACTGACTATGACCATGCCAAGTTTACACTGCATAACCCTGGGGGAGGGTGTTGCTTTCACTTGATTTATGATAGGAGCGGCTCCTCCTGGAATTGTGTTGCCAAACCCTGTTCTCATAGTTCAAGATTGAGTTGTGTAAATGAAATTATAAACCTACTTCATGGACAGTAATGGGACATTATAAAAGAAACCTCTATAAAACATGTGTAGTTCCCTTTCCTGTTTTTAAAAATTATTGTGGTCCTGAACAATTAAATGAAATACCTCCTTGTTTCTCAGAGTGTGATCTGTATCAGAATCACTTGAGATGCTTGTCACTGATCGTTCCTGGACCCTATGCTGAGCCTACTTTGGCAGATTGTGTGTTTGTGTGTGTGTGTATGTGTGTGTGTGTGGTGGGGGTGTTGATCACCAAGCTTCTCAGAGATTTTTTTGTAAAATGAAATTTGAGAGCAACTGTTTTAAAAGATTACTGATGATTCTTAAGTATTAGCTCAGCATACATTGGAAAAGCGGCTTTTCCATTAAAATGAGGGGAGTGCAAAAAGGAAAGAGTATGCATGTGATTGTGAACTACTCTAGTGTGCACAGATAACTCTGACCCTCAATATTATCATCTTTAAATATCAAAAGTATGCACAGATAACTCTTACCCTCAATATTATCTTTAAATATCAATAGCAATATCCTTTACTATTACTAAAATCTGTTTTACATTAACTATTACAACGTTATGCTTTAGAGTACAATCATGCTTTATTACACAGACATCACCCTTCCATCAACATTTATAATCTAAGACAATAGTGTTGGATATTTAGGACACATGTGAAGGACACAAATCAAATAAATTAAACACCTAAATTGTGTGTAAATGTTGAGACAACTTAAAGCTCTTAATGATGTAAAATTTTCATTGAAAAATAAACTAATCACAATCTAGACTCCACCATACAAAAGGAATGAAGCAAGGGGTATTATGTGTGTGATGCTCCATTTAGAGTTTTAGGGAAGTAGTGTCCAGGATTTTAGCAAATCATATACATCTACACTTCAGAAGTAGAACCATTTCAGAAGCAGAACATGTATGGATATGTTCCTTCCTGCCCACAGAGTCAAGCCTGTTTCACGAAGACACATAATTTCTGTTTCTGGGGGAAGTGGTTTATGAAACCCTCAAGCTATTTTGTTGCATTTCTGCTGCCAGCCAGGCAGGCCCACCCCAACTTCCTGGCCCACCTGTACCTGGTCTGGCCTGTGAGTTTAATCAACTTAGATGTGGCAACTCTTTTGGCTGTGAGTCATACCTTGAAAGTTAAATAATATTAAATTTTGGAGAGTTGGCCACATTCATTCACATAAGAACTTTCAAGGCTTTAATGTAATTATTTGGCACTTATGGGATATAAACACACGCCGAGACACACATTTGACTAGACACATGATCTTTTTCCCTCTTCAGAATGATCAACTCAGGATCACCCAAGAAAGTGATACATTTCTTTTACCAGGCAATTATTGAACCTTAAGGGAAGAAGGCTAATATTCTTGGTATATTTTTTTATCATCCTCTTGCCTCCCAAGTGGCAACTGACTGTCAATATTTAGACTAGAGTGTTATTAAGCATATGAAATGTTATTATAGAGCAGATTTTGTGAGAAATTTGACCCATCACTTCGGTATGATACCAGACTCTCAATCATGTTGTAACATTAAAGTTCCATTTTTAACATTGCCTAGGCCTGGAATTATGTTCAAAGTTAAAGGATAAAATGAGTTTTGAGAAAACGCATTCATTCATCCTTTTCATATCTCCACCTCCGTCATACTCTGCCTACCTTTTTGACTGCTCATGGGAATTCGGTTGAAAATAAAAGACAGTGCATATTGATTCAGCTCTTGCCGTGTGCCCAAAACTGCCCCATATTTGATAATAATGGAAATAAGCACCCCCTCTGCTGCTCAAACTAAGAAAGATTAATACAAATAAGCAGGAATTATGCAAGTGATATGGAGGTGAGACTGTAAAATGACACGAAGGTGTCTTTCTTTATCTTCTCAGACATGCAGAAATCATGGGTCATTTGAAATGACAGTAACAAGTTAAGGCTTATTATTAGTTGTGAAAATGGTCACTTCCTAGACGACCAAAAAAGAAACAAAACAAAACAAAAAAGAAACTTATGAGAAAAGGCTGCTTTAGTCTTTTGATTCCTTAATTTTTAAGAAAAGGGAGCCGGGCACAGTGGCTCACACCTGTAGTCGCAGCTACTCAGGAGGCCGAGGCAGGAAGATCCCTTGAGCCCAGGAATTCAAGGCGGCAGTGAGCTATGATTGCACCACTGCACCCCAGCATGGTTGACAGAGCGAGACCCTGTCTGAAAAAAAAGGAGATTGTACTATCTCGGAGTTTGTTCAACCAGTCATCGCCTTCCCTTTGAAACAAATAATATCTGGCCTTAAAGAGTACCATTCCCCCATCAGTGTACTGGGGATTGGTTCCAGGAGCCCCACGTGTACTAAAACCCACACATACTCAAGTCTTGCAGTCGTCTGTGTAGAACCCATATATACAAAAAGTCAGCATCAGCTCTTCTTAGCCCCGAGTTTTACATCCCTCAAATACTGTGTTTTTCACCTGCGTTGGGTTGAAAACAAATCTGCATATAAATGGAGCAGTTTGGCTCAAGGATTAGTTGTACTACTCTCATAAGTTTAGGTTGTTTTTCACTTGTTTTGGGGTCTAGGTCTCTGTACAACAGCTAATGTACAATTCACTAATTATTATTGATATTGTAGTTCAGAATTCGAATCCCAATTAAGTCTGAGACCTTGGACAAATTGCCGAGCCTTTCTGAGCCTCAGGGGTTTTTTCCATGTACAAAATAGGAATAATAGGGAGTGAGATGAGGTCTTACCATGCTTGGTATCAGGCTTGGTACATAATAAACCCTCAATATGGGCTTTGTGGTAGATATTGTCATGTTAAATTTACAAGGAGTTTCGAATCTAGTAATTAATATGGGACATGTATTCAGGTGGTTATAATTTAATGCATGGTAAAGTTCAGAGGAGGAAAAGATCACTGTAACCCAAAATACTTAGAGGAGAATGTGTCATTTCACCTGAGCTTTTAATAAAATGAGTAATATTTAAACAAGTCAGGGAGACTTTCTAGGTGGAGGAAATTGTACAAGCAGAACTGGAAAGGTGAGAAGGTACAAGGTATCGGTGAGGTGCTCGGTGCGTGACTGCATTGTAGAATTCATGAAATGCAGTGACATAAGTCATGACCGGGAAAAATGAAGTTGGTTATAGCTAGACTGATTATGTAAGACATAGAATGTCTTATGTTCCAAAGTTTGGTTTCTAAGCCATGGAAAATAGATTTTCACTCTAATAATTTGGAGGGGTACATCACCTCTTTATTTATGACCACCATACCCTCCCATGAGTGACAGTACTACTCCCAGACAGCTTCATGATGGCAGACAGTATATGCCCGTGATCCAGTGGTTGAAGGTTCTTGATCAGCTGTGGACTTCTACATCACCCAGCCAGTCACACTTTCCACCACACCAATGTAGTCATCTAGTACGAGAAGCCATTATGTTTAAGGCTGAGTTAAAGGCTAACATGTTCTAAATTGGCTGTGGCTGATTATTTTGTAAACGGTGTCAGCCTAGGAAACTAACATTGGAATGTGACCGTGGTGCCTGTCGGGCAACGTTGGTGATGGTATCAAATACACATGACTCTTCATGCCTCAAGTCATTTACCAGGTACTTTTTTTTATCCATTTATGATTTGATAAACTCAGGCTAAAAGGTTGTGTAACTTTTTCTAGTTCTCGTAAACATTGTTGACATAGTAGGAAGATTAATCTATCCCAGTTTCCCTTTTCCTCATGGAAAATTGGGAATTAGCACCAATACTTGCAAGACAGAGACTGTCAGAAGGGAATGGGCCCCTTCAAAATGGCTCGTAGTTTTACCCAAACTAGAATTCAGGAGGTGTTTTACTCACTGAGGACCAGAGCTAAGTAGGAGTCCTAAGCTCTGAAGTACTCAAGCATAGGAAAATGATTAAGTTATTAGGCTTCATAAATAAGATATCAAAAACTAAAGATAACAGTGCAAAACCATTGGTTAGCATGTAGATATAACCAAAAGTAGATAAGGAGTTAGGAGTTTAGGAAAAGCAGGCTGCCGACCTTCAAAGCTGGAACCTGGTCTCTGTCATGTCAGTGCCTCCTGATCCATACTGCTAGTGTATAGGGACCAGTGTTCTGTTAGCAATTAACAGAGACAATGAGTGTGACCGCAGGTATGGGTACTAAGTTCTGTTAGAGACTAGAGCAATAAGCAAGGGAGCTAACCTTTACTAAAAGGTTCATTTTAGGGATGATAATCAGACTGGGATGATAATGGATGGTGCCCAGGGCACCAAGGAATACCCAAATTCTGTTCTGGGGCCTGAGGAAGATATCTCAGCAACTAGAACATGGGAGGCATAGTAATACATCCCTGATGGTTGTGACTTCCCCACAAATCCTGATGTGGAGAGTTCTAGTAATTAAGTGAATTCACAAAAAGCATTCTGCTTTTCAAAGCCGGTGGACATACTCGAATTACATCTGGTATAGTTACAGAAAACCCAATTAAACAGTGGCTTAAACATCTCATGGGATATGAAGCCCAGAGTATGTAGTGCAGGACTGACATACAAATGCACAGTATCTTCAGTGCCACAGGCTCCTTCTGTCTTTCTCCTCTGCCTTCCTTAGCATGTGGCTTTTACATTCCCATGGTTTCAGTTCAACTCATCATATTTGCATGTCAAGTCAGAAGAGAGGGGTGAGACCCAAGGGCCAAAGGTGAGTGTCAGAAGAGTCTGCCTGCTTTCCAAAGGGTTTTCATGGAAGCCAACCTAACAACTTCACTTCAGTCTCTCAGACCAGAGCTCAATCACATGGCTAGTTGCAAAGGACCCTGTGATGTGTACTTTCCATGATACTGCCCGGAAAAAAAAAAAAAAAAAAAAAGAACTCTGCCCATAAAAAAGGAGAGAATAGATACTAAAGAAGCCAACAGCACCAATTGCCAATGTGAGTTAAGTCTGAGTAACAGCAGAATAAAGTCAGCCCTGAGACTTACTGAGCCTGTGCTCTTGCTTCCCAAAACCCAATCTCAGATTCCATCATGATGCCATCTTATTCCAACTAGTGCCAGATACAGCAGAAGTTGGAACGAGAAACAGAAAGAGGAAGCACATGTATGCCTTTGTATAAGTTTTCTATGCCTGCCTTATCAAGTTATCACAAATTGGGTAGCCTAAAGCAACAGAAATGCATTACCTCACAATTCAGGAGGCCAGAAGTCCAAAGTCAATGTCTGGCCAGATCATCCTAAAACTTTTAGAAATAGCAAGTCAAAGCCACATCCCCCAGATAGTCACACCAGTTGTGAGAGAATGATTAACAGCCAGGCCCCCTGTGCTTGTGGCTGGACCTTGTAGGGCTACACTGTCTCTGGAGGCTCTAGGGGAGAATCTGTCTCTTGCCTCTTCTAGTTCCAGACCCTGTTGGCCTTCCTTGGCTTGTGGCCATGTGTCTCTCTGTTCTGTCTTCACTTTGTCTTCTCTTCTATATGTTTGTGTTTTCTCTTAGTCTGTCTCAAACCTCTCTGTGTCTTTCCCCCACAGAGACACTTGTCATTGGATTTAGGGCTCATCAGGACAATCCAGGATGGTCTCATCATCTTAAGGTCTTTGACTTCATTGTATCAGCAAAGATGCTTTTTCTAAGTAAAGGCACACTTGCAGGCAACAGGGATTAAGACATGGGCATAGCTTTTGGGGGTCACTATTCAACCCACTACATCCTTTGCTAAGCACTAAGTTTTGCCAGGTCACCCGAAACCTTTTAGAAATAGCAAGTCAAAGACACATCCTCCAGACTGTGTCACCATCTGTGAGAGAATGATTGACAGCTGGGTCCCCTTGGCTTGTGGCAGGACCGTATTGGGTTGTTTTGAGGATTAGATGGACCTTGTACTTTATGTATTTATTAAAGAGAGCCTATCCATTATTACTGTGTTGTTTTTCTCTGGGCTTCTTTATGATGCCTGGCCTAGGAGAGGAAGTCACAGAGAAGAGTTGGATGTGTTGCTGTGGGCTGAAGAAAATAGTGCAAAAGTTGTTTGCAGTTGGCCTTTTCTTCCCACTCAACTGTGGTTTCAGGATATAGGTGACAGTGAGTATGAATTTCATAATATGCTGGCAGGAAAAGAGGGAAGAGTAAGGGAATAGGGGATGCCTGATTTAAAGGAAACAGGAAATAGGAGTAGGGCAAGGAAGTCGTGTGACACAGACTGTTACTAGGGGGTGGTTAATCTACAAGACTGTTACAAAATTTAGCCTATGAGATACCCCAAAAAGAGTTTAAATAAGCAGGTTTGAGGTATGACCCCTACTCAATATGACTGATTTGTAAAATGAGTGTTCTTGTTCTCAAACTCTGCAAAATCACCTCTGGCAACCGTTTTGTGATGGGATTAATTTTTCTTTTAGTTCCCCTTTGAGTGTTTAACTGGATTTCGCCTGCGCAGAGAAAGGGGCGGTGGTTCTAACAGAGGATTGACAGAGAGAATGAGAGAGAGGGGAAGAACCCAAGGAGGGAGATGGCGGCAGAGTTGTAATTCCTTCTCCTGACTCCAGGTGGCGCTTGGTTTCTGACCAAGGTTTAGCCTCAAAACACTTTCTCAATTTCCGTAGAAAGGATGAAAGGCAACGTAATCCTGAAGCAAGTGGCCACCTATCTGTGAGTGAATTCTTTATGCTTTCGGGACGCATTTCAGCCTCACTTGAAGTTTTCTAGAGGGTCAGAAGGGCTTAGCGGGATGAACCTTAGAAGTGCTCTTGCCCGTGAAAAGGGATCCCTGAGCACTGTTCAACTCTGTGAATGTTTGTTAAGTGAATGGATGACTCTAATGCCTTTCCATTAAAAAACCTGCCCCATTAAAGACCCATTCCCAGCCCCAGAAATAATCACTTAAGTTTCTTAATTTCTCTTCATAATGCACTACCGGTAGGAGAGCTCATTTTCTAGTAGTAAACCAAACTGCAGTGCATGATACATTTCCTTTTACTTGCAAGAAATCCCTACAGACGGCATTAATGGATTTATTTTAAATTGCTGTTTGTAAACTCCAAATAATTATATAAAATTGTTTTTTAATGTTTGCATAATTTTTTCATCATTAAAAGCCACCAAGCTCTTTAATATTGAGGCAGAATCAACCATCAAACATAAAAAATGGTTACCTTGATGTTTTTAATATCTCTGCCTCACATACACAGACATTCTTTGCCTGCATGTTATTTATAGTGCTTGTCACATTAGTGGCTTTTTCTGGCAAATGTATTATTTTGGCGTGAACTTCCATAAGAGGGGGAGAAATCCTTATCCTGAAATTTCCTGGAAGCCAAGCCTAGGTACTTGGCTGCCATAGAGAATTGGGCAAAGGTACTCTTCTCATTTTATCATTTGAGAGAGCCTTGCTACACTTAGCCATTCCTCCCATTTTCAAAATCATCCTCTGCATAGGCTATAGCTCAGTGCTGCAAAAGCCTACAAAATCTACTTATTAGGATCAGGGCATGGTTTTAAGATGTTGTCTTCAAAATTATAGCGGTGGCTGAGGAGTTCAACAGATGTTTGCTTTCAATTTAATTTTACATTTTTATTCATTGAAAAATGTAATGAAAATGTGCTCTTCAGTATATTCCAGGGTTGAATCCACTGGAGACCATTAGTGCTTTAACTTGCCCTGACGTTTACACAGTTATTAGAAAAAAGATTTTCCTGTCATTTCTGTTTCATTAACACCTAACCTAAGATTGTAAGACCGGCTGGCATATAGTTGTAAATGATTTTTTTTTTTTTTTTGTCCTGTGAATTAGGACATTCATCAGGGAAACAACATGCAGAAATAAACTACTAATGCTGATAATATGCATTTGTGTAACATAACCTGTGATTTCAAATTTTGTATTCATCAAAAGTCTCACTGTTCTTATGAATTGATTGGTTTTAATAATAAAAAGATGTTACAAGTTCAAATTTCTATTTATATGTTGAACCTAAAAGATTGCTTCTCTCTGTTATAATATAGTCCCTGGAAGATATAGTTTTAAAATAGCCTCCTAATAAGTACACTAACAAACAGTTAAAAATGTAATCTTAGTACAGAAAGTGAGGTCTGTACACCAGCAGCTTGGAAGCTTGTTAGAAATATACAAGCTTGGCTCTCACCCTAGCACTACTGAATCAGAATCTGCATTTTAACAGGATCTCAGGTAATCTGTATGCATATTAAAGTTTGAGAAGCACTGCGCTGCAGTAAACAATAGAAGTCTCTGCTAATACACTTGTAGTCTACGGGAGTCACCCATCATCATATGTGGTCACATATGGTGAAGGTGCTTTCCAAATGCCACTCAGAGGGCTGATGTCCAAGCTGGAGAGATTCCCAGGCCACATCCACAAAATAATGATGTAATAGGTCTCTTGGAGATGAGACATTTTTTTAAAAATTCTAATTAATTTATTTTTTAGTTGAAAAAATTTGTATATATTTATGGAATACAGTATAATGTTTTGAAATATATACACATTATGGAATGGCTAAATCAAGCTAATTAACATATGTATTACATCACAGACTTATTTCCTGTGGTGAGAACAAATAAAATCTTTCCGAGTTTGTATATATTTTAGAAGGCTTCCCAGGCAATTGTTATGAACATCTAGTTTTGTGGAAAGTAAGAATTGAGAGAATAAAGCAAGATATTGGGATATAAAACTGACAGTTTTTAAAGTTTTGGTGAAGAGAGAATAGGTAAAGGGAAGGTTTACACTAAGTAAAACAGCTCATGCTAGATTGGCTTGCAAATACCCAGTGCTAGTCAGGGGCCGTATGAAGACAAGAGAAAATGGAAATGACAGAAAAAAGTGACTAGAGAGGCATCCCTCCATTCCACATCTACATCTTCCACACAGACCACCATGCCAGGCATTGCTGGACAATGAGGTGAGTACCCAGACCCTCTGTCCTCTTACACTCTCTAATGTACTAGAGGAGACCAGAATGTCAACAACTCTAATCCAAGCAAGAACTAAATACATATAAATACAAGGTAAAATAACTGTATTCTGATCATAGATGAAGGAACAATTGATTATTTATTTATTTATTTATTTGAGACAGAGTCTCCTTCTATCACCCAGGCTGGAGTGCAGTGGTGCAATCTCGGCTTACTGCAACCTCCACCTCCTGGGTTCAAGCGATTCTTCTACCTCAGCTTCCTGAGTAGCTGGGAGTACAGGCATCTGCCACCACGCGCAGCTAATTTTTGTATTTTTGGTAGAGACGGGGTTTTGATGTGTTAGCCGGGCTGGCCTTGAACTCCTGACCTCAGGTAATCTGCTTGCCTCAGCCTCCCAAAGTGCTAGGATTACAGGCGTGAGCTGCCGCGCCTGGCAGGAGCAATTGATTTTGATCAAAAGAATCACGAATGGCTTCACAGAAAGGAACCCATGTCTCTATGTCCTAGGAATGGTTCTAATCACATTTGAGAACAATTGATGTGGAAGGAAAAGATGGAAGAGGAGATTCAAGAACAAGTGCAGGCCGGGCGCAGTGGCTTATGCCTGTAATCCCAGCACTTTGAGATGTCAAGGCGGGTGGATCACCTTAGGTCGGGAGTTTGAGACCAGCCTGACCAACATGGAGAAACCTCGTCTCTACTAAAAATACAAAATTAGCTGGGCGTGGTGGGGCATGCCTGTAATCCCAGCTACTCGGGAGGCTGAGGCAGGAGAATTGCTTGAACCTGGAGGCAGAGGTTGCAGTGAGCCGAGATCACGCCACTGCTCTCCAGCCTGGGCGACAAGAGTGAAACTCTGTCTCAAAAGAAAAAAAAAAAAAAAACAAGTGCAAAACTCAGAGGCATGTATCCTGGGGAACAGATCAATATATTATTGCATGTGGGGGGACCATAAAAGGGCACTTTGTTGTCCCGGCGTAGAGGACCATGAAGCCATATTAAGGACAGTCTTCTGTAGATGTTGGCTACCCCTGACTAAGAAGTTGAGGAAGTGAGCTTTAATTTTTTTCATTACTCAAGGAAAGAGATCCTTGAAGCTCTTGGCCTTCAACTTGGTAATCTTGGAGTCCATGGCCAAGATTTATAAATTATGTGTGCTTTATCCACACTGGCTTCTTATTTTTAGCAGCCTCCAGTTTCCCAAATTTTTTCACTAGCCCTGGCTGACTGTGTTCTCCTTGAACACATAGATACATGAAACTATTCTGAAAGCCTACACTTGCTCTAGAAATGTAAACCAGTATTAAACAATATCTGCTTCACTGAAGCTGCAGATCCACTCTCTGAGATAGGCAGGAGAAATATTATTACCATGTAACTTTGGCTTGAGGAGGTTACATGACGTTGTGAGCATGTGGCTAATAAGTCTTGGAGCTGGAAATAGGTCGTGTTAATTGTCCTTGCCACAATTTTTTCACTTCCTCTTATTCTTTCCAGTAAATCACTGTTGTAATCATTAGCTCTAGGTAACAATATTTGCTCCTTCTCTCCTTCTGGGCTTGTAGAAAACTGAACTTTCTGTTCAGTCTGGTTGGGTGGTTATGGCAAATGAGATAAGATGTGCGCCACACTCAGGCTGGAGCAGTCAATTACCAGTTTGAGACCAAGTACCCCATTTCTCTATTTGTGTTCATTATGGAAGCCCATGTTCGCATGAGCCTCTGGCAGTCTAAGTCCCCAAGTAACTATGATAAGGTGAGCCTCTACACTGGACATGTAGTGTCAGCAGGAAGTAAACTTGTGTTAAGTCATGCATATGTGGGGGTTGTTCCTTACTGCAGCAGAACCTAGCCTATTCTGACAGATAATAGCCTCTATCAAATTTCTATCTAGATAAGCCAGCATGTATTCACTGGAGAGTGCAGGGGGTGTAAAGTGAACTTGGTGGGGAGGTAAGGCATATATGGAAAATACTTCATAGCACAAGACACTATACTGTCTGAGGAAAGGTTCTGCATTTTGACCATCCTCTAGTCCTATCTACCATTTCTGTGATATATGTCACACCTAATAGGTGCCATGTCTGTATTTGTTGAGTGAATGAATAAACATATGCTTTTATGTTAACGTGAACTCTGTATGTTCTTTCCATCAAGACATGTCTCGGCAATATCATGTTTCCTAATCATTTCTATTAATTTTCATATTTTTTATGCTATACACCATAAGCCATGAAAATTCTAGATGTGAGCACTGATCTTTTCCAGGAATTTAGTTTGGGTAAAGTATATCTGCATTATTATTAAACAGCTAGCATCATAGATTTTAGAGGAAGGAGAAAGGGGTGCAGTCATGACGTTGTTAGAAATTCAGAGCAGTGATTTCCCATTCTGATTTGGTGATAGGCCTGGAGCTATCACATGCCTCTAGCAGTGTTGCAAAGTAATAAATGCTACAGGCATAACATGCCAACAAGCAGATCTTAAATAAAATATATTCGTGTATATTAAGTTTTTTATTTTATATTTCATTGCAAACACAATCTCATTCTTCTCTATATATTTTATACCATAATAATGGACCTGTCTTCAAGGGAACAACGTCTTGTTGTGTACACAGGACCCTTAAACAGAGACTGTTTCTGTGACTCGGCTGTCATTGAAAGGATTAAATGGGTTGCAAAACAGCATCTTTAAAAATGAAGGTAAATTTGTCTCAGCTGGAATCAGAAGCCAGCTGGGCCTAAGAATGGTGTCTATGTCTACGTAGTATATCCTGATATAACACATGCCTTGCCTTGTTTCAGTTCGTTAATTATGTGCTTCCTGTTCTTCTGTTTAATTAGTCCTGTGTTGTTTCATTCTTTCCACTTCCTGACTTTCTTCCTTTCTTTCATATTCTCCATCTGTTTCTGCCTTTGAAAATTTCATTTTGGTTTTTAAGTTTAATTGATGTCTCCTCTGACATTTCAGATTTCATTAGCATTTCTTACCAGATTTGTTACATTCAGTTTAGCCATTTTTACATGTCTGAAAACTTCTAAATCCCTGATTAAGTGTATTCATCCTCAAAATGGCATCTTTTTTAAAAAAGTAAATAAATGTTCTCAAATGCTGGTGTTCTTTTTTTTTTTCCCCCCCCCCCCCTACAACTGTTATTTTAGATTCCAGGGGTACATGTGCAGGTATGTTACATTGGTAAATTGTGTGTCACTGGGGTTTGGTGTACAAATGACTTTGTCACCCAGGTAGTGAGCATAGTACCCTATAGGTAACCTCCCCATCCTCCCACACTCCCCTGTCAAGTCAACCCTGGTGTCTGTTGTTCCAATTTTTGTATCCATATGTAGTCAACGTTTAGCTCCCACTTATAAGTGAGAACATGAGGCATTTGGTTTTCTATTCCTGCATTAATTCGCCTAGGATAATGACCTGAAACTGCATTCATGTTACTGCAAAGAACGTTATTTCATTTTTTATGGCTGCATAGTATTCTGTGGTGTATATGTACCACATTTTCTTTATCCAGTCCTCCATTGATGGGCATCCAGGTTGATTCCTTGTCTTTTCTGTTGTGAATAGTGCTGTGATGCACATATGGGTGCATGTGTCTTTTTGGTAGAATGATTTATATTCTTTAGCGTACACACCCAACAATGGGATTGCTGGGTCCTATGGTAGTTCTGTTTATATGTTCTTTCAGAAATCTCCAGATTGCTTTCTACAGTGGCGGAACTAATTTACATTTCCACCAGCAGTGTGTAAGTGTTCCCTTTTCTCCGCAATGTCACCAACATCTGTTATTTTTTGACTTTTTAGTAATAGCCATTCTGATTAGTGTGAGATGTTATCTCATTGTTTTGATTTACATTTCTCTAATGATTAATGATGTTGAACATGTTTTCATATGCTTGTTGGCTATGTATATCTTCTTTTGAGAAGTGTGTGTTCATGTCCTCTGCCCATTTTTTTAAATGGGGTAATTTGTTTTTTGGCTTCTAAGTTTAAGTTCCTTATAAACTCTGGATATTACACTTCTGTCAGATGCATAGTTTGCAGTATTTTCTCCCATTCTGTAGGTTGTCTGTTTGCTCTGTTGATTGTTTCTTTTGCTGTGCAGAAGGTCTTCAATTAGGTCCCACTTGTCTGTTTTTGTTTTTGTTGCAATTGCTTTTGGAGACTTTGTCATGAAATCTTTGCCAAGGCCTATGTCCAGAATGGTGTTTTCCAGGTTTTCTTCTAGGGTTTTTATAGTTTTAGGTTTTATATTTATGCCTTTAATCTATCTTGAGTTGATTTCTGTATGTGATGAAAGAAAGGGTTCCAGTTTCCATCTTTGGCATATGGCTATCCAGTTACCCCAGCACCATTTATTGAATAGGGAGTCCTTTCTCCATTGCTTTTTATTGTTGACTTTGTCAAAGATTAGATGGTTACAGGTAAGCACCTTTATTTCTGGGTTCTCTAACATGTTCCGTTGGTCTCTGTGTCTGTTTTTATGCCAGTACCACGCTATTTTGGTTTCTGTAGCCTTGTAGTGTAGTTTGAAGTCAGGTAGTGTGATGCCTTCAGCTTTGTTCTTTTTGCTTAGGATTGCTTTAGCTACTTAGGCTATTATAGGTTATTATTTCGTTCCATATGAATTTTAGAATAGTTTTTTTCTAATTCTGTGAAAAATGACATTGGTAGTTTGATAGGAATATCATTGAATCTGTAAATTGCCTTGGGCCGTATGGCCATTTTAATATATAGATTATTTCTATCCATGAGCATGGAATGTTTTTCCATTTGTTTGGGTCGTCTCTGATTTCTTTCAGCAGTGTTTTGTCATTCTCCTTGAGAAAGTAGGAAGAGTCAAGACATTTAATGATTAATCAGTAATAAGTAGTGATTAACCAGGTGAATAAGAGAAAGGTGTTTGGGACTGAGGGAGCACTATGTACAGAGGCACGATGTCCTTGATTGATTAATTTGACAAATATTTTTGGTAAGTATTTCAGTGAAGACACTAGGGAATGCCCTTATGGACTCCGTACTCCAAACATGTAACAGCATTGAATGTAATTTCATGAAATGCATGATACATTTAGCACATAGCTACTGCTAGTGTTTGTAAAGTGAAGACAGGTGAAGCTGTTGTATATATTTTCCTATTGCTGCTATAACAAATTGCCACACACATAGTGGCTGAAAACAACACAAATTTATATCTTACAGTTACAGACATCAGAAGTCCAAAATGGGTCTTTTAGACTAAAATCAAGGGGTTGAGAAGGCTACACTCCTTCTAGAGGCTCTGGAGAAAAATTGACTGCTTTGTCTCTTCCAGCTGCTGAAAGACTCTTCTATTATTTGGCTTGTGGCCCCTTCCACATCTTCAAAGCCAGCAACATGGCATCTTCCGATCTCTCCTGCTCTGACACTCCTGTCTCTCCTTCTTATAAGGACCCTTGTGCTCATGTTACCAAGCAATCAGCGAGCTCACTGCCCAATACACATAGAGGCCAATACGATACCATGGCACCAGCTTTTGAGAAGAGAAAAGCTTATTGTGAGTAGTTGGCAAGGAGACAGGAGAAAATACTCAAATCTGTCTCCTTGAGCTGAGGGCTAGGGTTGATTTTATTATAGGCATGGGGCAGTGAGGCGTGATCTGACTGGTTCCTGCCATCGGGTGATGCCAGGGTTCGGTCTGATTAGATCCTGAATTCTGCCATGTGATGTCCACCTCCTATTTCAGTCCTTCCTCCTTGGTCTGAGTGTTCCACCCAAGGTTGCACACCTGGTTCATCTGGGCATGTTCAGGTTATGTGACCTTCAACTTGTGGGTCTGTGGCAACTGAAAGCAATTCACAATTTTGTTATGTAAGGGATGAACCAGAATGATCTGGCGCAGCTACGGTCACATTGGACATGCGTAAATAATCCAGGATAATCATGCTTCCACCTTGATCACACTTGCAAAGTCCTTATTGCTCTGGAAGGCAACACATTAATAGATTTTAAGGAATAGAACATGGATATTTTTGAGAGACTGTTATTCTGCCTATCACAGCTATAAAGAGGGGTAGAGGCAGACGATGAGCTTCCTTTCATTTATGAGAACCTGGGCTTTATTTAAGAGAATCATGAAAAATGAGCAGAAGCAAAAGTAGGCCAGAAAAAGGAAAGAATGTTGAGAGTTTTGTGCTGATGACAGCTGATGAGGTCTAAGTAAGGCAGTATTCAGTAGAGGTAATTGACTTGAGAGAAATTTAGCATATACAGCACTTGGCAATTAACTGGATAAGTGGATGAAGAAGAGGGAGAATTCAAGGGTGACCCTGAAGTTTTTCACTTGGTCAGCTGGGAATAAAATGTTCTTAATTTTTGGCTTAAAATAATGTTTTCTGAACTGTTTTGGTGTCAGCATAAATATTCATACAAGTACAACATTAATTGTATTGACTTCTAACAAATCACTGGTTTTAGGCCATCCAGCTGGTTATTCATGTTCTTTGTTTCATATTTTTCTTTCCTCTGTTGTAGACTATTGTTTAATATACTGGGTATGTAGCAGGCAGAGATGCCTTCTCCAGTAAATTGCATTTTAGTGTAGTATCTTTGATTGGAGATTTTAAGGTATGATAATGCTTGACACACGTCACGTTTTCTGGCTCTTAATACATTAAGGGAAGTAATTTCTATAGGTACTTGTTTTATGTGAATAAATCAATTTGTCTAACAGTAGAATATTAGCTTTCATATATGGTTTATATATCATAATTTGAACATACTAGGATCTGAAGAGCCTACCAGAATCAGTTAATTAAGAACACTTTTCAAGTTCCCTCTTTATGTCCTGTATCATTTTACATACTTTTGTTGGGTAAGAAAGAAGTTTGTTTCTCTTCTTAAATAACTGGGGGATATACTGGGCCCACTGTAATAATACAAGTGACATAGCTGAAGAGATATACAAAAACTATTAGTCATCTATGAATAGATGTGAAAACAGCAGAGTGAGCATGGCAGCAAATGGAGATAGCGTGAGCCAAGAAATGGCTTGTTCAAATGAGTGAATGCCCCCATCACTACCATATCGAGTAACTTTTATCCCTTCTAACTTAATTTAAATATTTATTAAATTCTTATGTTAAACACTTTATTTGTACAGCCTGAGAAGAATATGTGCAATGCATGTATCTGTCAAATAACTTGTATTCAGCATATATAAAGAAGTCATACAAATCAATTTTTTAAAAGTAGAAACAACCCTTTTTTTTCAACTGGCAAAGATTCAAACAGACACTTCTAAAAAGAAGGTATTGAAATGGCCAGTAGGTATATGAAAATGTGCTCAACGTTATTAGTCCCCAGGAAAATGCAAATCAGAATCACAATGAAATACTACTTGATACAAACTAGTATGACTTAAAACTTAAAAAAAAAAAAAAAAAAAGGAAACACCAGTATCAGTGATGTGGAGCAACCAGAACTTCATACAATGCAAGTAAGAATGTAAAATGATACAACCACTTTGGAAAACTTGGCAATTCCTCAAACTTAAACACACAGTAAATCGAACTTAAATAGATACTTGCCAAGTGACTCAGTGATTCTACCACTAAGTATTTCCAAGAGAAATAAAAACATCCACACAAAGACTTGTACATGAATATTCACAGCAACTTTCTTCATAATGCTCCCAAAATGTAAACAACTCATATCTATCGATAAGAGAAAGGATCAACAAATTGTGGTGTATTCATACAATGAGCTTCTCTACAGCTTAAAAGAGAAAAGATTAGTTATATACACAACAACATGATTGATTCTCATACACATTGTGTTGAGTGAAGGAAGCCAGACACATGCATGTATTTACTGCATGATTCCATTTATATGATGTACAAAAATAAGCAAAGCCACTCTATAATGATAGAAAATAAAATAGAAGTTACTATGAGGGGTAGGGATTGATTAGAAGAAATAAGGCAACTCCTCAGGGGGATGGAGATGTTTTACATTTGATTAGGATATTGGTTGCATAGGAGAAAACACTTAGGATCTATGCATTTTACTCGAGGTAAATTTTACCAAAAAATAAAAATACTGTGTGAGATAACCAAGAATGCAATGATGAATAAAATAGATGAAGTGCCTGCTTCCATGAAATTTTTAGTTGAATGGGTAAGAAAGTCATTAAATAAGAAATCCCTTGTGGCATGGGTCTTATGATGCCACAGATGCATAAAGCAAGGGGAAACACCTAAGGGATGTTAGACCTCCTGAGAGAGGTGGCATTTAAGCAGATTGTTTCAAGATGAGGAAGAATGACTTAGATAAAAGAGCAAAGAGGGAAAAAGTTTCCTAAGGATTTGGAAAGTGAGAAAGAATTCACTTTCTTCAAGGAGTTGAAGAAGTCCAGTATAACTGGAGCACAGGGAAGGCTGGGAAGAATGACAGAGATGATGCATTGGACAGGTGGACAGGTGCCAATCTGGGAATAGTCATGTTCATTCCATTAAGAGCTTTATATTTTTCCCTGGGCAATGGGAAGACAGTGTTTGGTTTTACTTTGTAGAATTATATAACTGGTGTAGCAGAGCTTGCCAGTATTCCATCAGGGTTCTTTTTTTTCCTTCTTTAATTGTAATAAAATTTTTAGCTGGACATAGCAACCCAAACAAAAGGCTTCATTTCCCAGCCTAACTTGCAGCTCTATGTAACCATGCAGATAAACTCTGGCCAAAAGGATGCAGATGAAAGTGTTCTTTGGCAATTTCTGGAGGCCTTCTTTAGGAAAGAACTGGCGTATGCCCATTTTCTTCTTTATTTCCTCCTTCTTCCTGCTTCCAGAAACTTAGATGTGGCCTTGGGCCTTGAAGATGCTGGTCATACCTGAGGTCAGATCCTTTGGACTTCATGGAAAGGAACTGACATGGTATTCCTGAGATCCGAGAGGGAGAAAGAGAAGAAAAGAGAAAATTACCTTTGGATTTTTTTGTTGTTGTTGTTACTCTTAGCTGAACCTAATACTAACTAACATGGTCAGATTTGCATTTTTAAATGACTATCCTGGCTTTATTATTATCCCTGAACACAAAAACTTTATTCACATTTCCATGATATTTTGCTTTCTCTTTTCTTTGTCATTAGGGATGAAGATGATAAAAATGAAGCAATCCTTTATCAACGGGAATAACACTTGGTAGTTTTCACTTTCAGTTCCTGCTAGTGGCTTGAAGTATAGGAAAATGATAGACATGACCCATTGTTATAAACTAATTGCCAACAACATGGGAACTACATCTCAATAAATAGGTTCCCTCCCTTTTAACTTGTATTGAGAAAAATTGATTAGCATCTTAAATAGGAAAATTACATGACTCTCATATCTAAACAGCTGAAAAATGTTAACATATGATAATGATTTGCTACATCAATATATCAGACTTCTTATTTTTTTAATGCTGTGATAGTAAGAATTTAACAAATTTTACTCAATAAAGACCTTTCCTATCTGCCTTTTTCTATAGGCATGGGCTGTGCAGGGAAGTGGTATGTAAAGAGAAACATTCCTCCCTCGTATTAATCTGAATTTTCTAGGATGTTTCAGGAGAGCAGAGCTGCTTCCTTTCCTTTTTTTACCCCCCACTCCAGAGTCCACCAGGATCTCAATATCCTAGTAATAATGAATAATTTGTGTAGTTGTTTTGAACAATTAAATCATGCTACTCCCTTTCAGTTAAACAAAAGGAAAAGCCAACATAAGAAACACAATAAAACAGAAGCCATTGTAACAACTGGGCTTAGAACAGAAGGACATTACGAGCTAAAAATGTTTTAAATTAGTTTTTAATGTGAAAATTGGAGGCATTATAAATCCATCACATGAACAGGTTGTAATTTCCAGTCGACATAAAAAACATCCTGATAGGAAGGATTTTAAAGCACCGGAACAGGCTACTGAAAGAAATTTATCAAGGTGGTTTCTCTAGAGGTCTTTAAAGGGGGAAGGAAGCTTATCTATTTTAGTTTGTTTAGAGGAAACTTAGGAGGAGGCTAGAGGCTGAAATTCTTGGCCTTTGCAGATTCCTTATACTAGAATGTTTTTAAAGTTGCTTACAAAGGGAATAACTTCATGACCTCAGATTAGGCAAAAATTCCTGAAACCAAGCACAGAAATGACTAACCACAAGAAAAAATGATAAAGTAGATGTATTAAAATTAAAAACTTCTGATCATCAGAAAACATGACAGAATAAAAAGGCAAGCCACAGGCTAGCTGAAGATATTTGCAATATATAAATCCAGCAAAGACTTATATCCAGAGTATATAAAGAAGTTCTATAAATCAGTGAGAAAAAATACAAACCCCCCAATTAAGAATGGTCAAAAGATTTGAACAGGCACTTCACAAAAGGGGGGTATTGAAATGGCCAATAAACACATAATCGTTACTTATCACAGAAAAGCAAATTAAAAACAGAAAGAGATACCACAACCTCCTCACCAGAATGTCTGTATGGAAACAAATGCCAATACCAGGGTTTGACCAGAACCAACTGGAACTTTCACACATTTTTGCTAAAGTGTAAACTGGTACAACCTCTCCAGAAAACTGTTTGACAAGGTTTTGGTTTTTGTTTTTATACAGGTAAACACTTATCTTATGACTAAGCATTCTGCTCCTAGGTATTTACCCAAGAGAAATGAAAATGTATTCAAAGACTTGTACAAGAATGTCACAGTAGCTTTACTCAGAATAGCTACAAACTAGAAATAACACAGGTGTCCATCAATAGGAGAAGGGAGGAAAAAACTAAAACCAACTTTGGTGTAGTCTTTGCACAGTAAGAATGAATTACTTGTGCATGTAATGATATGGATGTTGTGCAGAACAAAAGGAGCCAGACACAAAAGAGTTTATACTGTATCATCCCATTTTTGTAAGATTCAACAGAAGGCAAAAACTAAGAGAGGTACCAGAATAGCAGTTACCCTGGAAATGGGGGTTGGTGGGAGGGGATTGGGTGCCAAGAAACATGAGAGGAAACCTGGCATGATGGAAATTCCCAAGGTCTTGATGGAGGTTGTGATTGCATGGTGTATACATATGCAAAATATTATTGCACTGTACGTTTAAAGATTAGTGTACCTTCCAGTTTTCATACCTCAAAAAAGTAAAAGCAACAATAAATTAAAATAAATTGTATATGGTGGTTCTGAGTCTCTTTGGAGTGTTGTCCAGTATTTCCATTAGACATACTCTGTAAAATATTTTTCTTTGAGCACTTCAGATGATGCACCTTGTCATTTAAAAAAAATAGTAAAATTAATGAATGGGTGGGGTATACACAATACATGTCTTATTAACTGTGTCCCAAAGAACAAAATGTGTTTGGGGTATGGCTCATCGTTATTGGTAATGATTATAAACCCACGTTTGATAGTCTTGATTTTTTTTTTTTACTTTTCTGTACTAACTGGGTATCTGAGAATCCAGAGACCTGCTTTCACATACTTATGGAAGTAAGCATACTTCCATTTAAATTCACCAGCTGTGTGTCAGACTGCACAGTGCATAAGTTGCTGTTGTGAACAATGGATTATATTAAGTATATGTCACTGGTGGAATTAATCAGATTGCAGGAATTGAAAATCATAGTGAATTTTGTCGGTCTGTCTTTCAAGTTATGAAGCCATGATTTATCCAGCCATGCTGGACCATATTGTGATAGAGAGAAAAGTAGACCTAGAATAGAAAGGATAGAGGTCAAATCCCAATTCTGTCATGCATTATCTCTGAGCAAGTTACTTTTCATCCCTGAGTTCCACTTTCCTTTTCTCTAAGAAGTAACCAATAATCCCTAGCTCAAGAGGTCATTTGGGAAACTGAAACAAAGGAATATTTGTGAAAGCAGTTAGCACAAAGCATAATAGTTATTAGGTTAAAGGCTCAATAAAACTGCAGTCCTTCCTTTCAGTCCTTTCAGAAGCAACATGAGGCATCCAGATGTGGATTTCTTCTTTTTGCTAAACCACTATGTTATTGGCCACTCCCAGTCTAAGTAGCAGAAGCCTGGACTGGTTTAAACCTTATATGACTAGGGGAACTCTGAAATAACTAAGGTATCTGATGTACATTGGGTGTGGCCTGGCTTGTCTTCCAGCCCCTCCTGGTGCTGGTCTTAGTGTGTCTTCCCCTGAACTCCTTTCATAGCTTATAGTCTTTTAAACTGAATACATTTCCCAGGGGAGCTGAGTGCTCAAGTCTTATATTATGTGCCACATATAACACGATTGTATAAAATTGCTGGAAAACAACAACAAAAACCTATAGCCACTGACACCCTAAGGTGGTGGAATGGGCTGCCTTGGTGGGAAAGCTAACATGTCCCAGCCCCACCCTAGGTCCTTTACAAATACTTGTGCTGGAGATTCTGTTTGCCCCACCTGAAGCCACTCTACACCCGTCTTTGCCCTACTTGGACCCTGGTAAGACCATGTCACCCACACTCCCCTGCCCTCTGACTTCCTATTGGGAAACAGCAGCATGGGCAGAAGGAGAAAGAGGTTGGAATATTTATTTCCCTTACTCTACCTCTGTTGGGCTGAGGTTTGACAGTGGCTGTGTTCTGCTACCTGTGGCCATGGGTCCTGTTGGAGGGCACCTCTGCTCCAGCCATGCCTCTCTCAGAGCCCTGCTCTTCGGGCCTAGATGGGTTGTCTGCCTCCCACCATTGCTAGCACAGAGATGCTTCACCTCCCCTTGTTGCTTTCCTTAAACCTCACTGTACCTTGGTCAATACTACCTACTTTATTAATTTTTTACTTTGTATAGAAAATTACCACAAATTCTGTTGCTTAAAGCAACACTAATTTGTTATATTATAGTTCTATGTGCGCAAGTCCAACATGGGTCTCCTTGGGCTAAAATCAAGGTGTCAGCAGGGCCACTGGAAGGAATCTGTTCTCTTGCCTTCTCTAGTTTCTAGAGAATGCCTGCATTCCTTGGCTCCTGGCCCCTCTTCTGTCTTCAAAGCCAGCAATAGCAGGTTAAGCCTTCACATCACAGCTCTCTGACCCCATCTTTTGCTACTCTTTCTCTTTTTTTTTCTTTTTTTCTTTTTTGACAGATTCTCGCTCTGTCACCCAGGCTGGAGTGCAGTGGCACGATCTCGGCTCACCGCAAGCTCGATCTCCTGGGTTCATGCCATTCTCCTGCCTCAACCACCCAAGTAGCTGAGACTACAGGCGTCTGCCACCACGCCTGGTTAATTTTTTTGTATTTTTAAGTAGAAACGGAGTTTCACCGTGTTAGCCAGGATGGTCTTTATCTCCTGACCTCATGATCCGCCTGCTTCGGCCTCCCAAAGTGCTAGGATTACAGGCGAGAGCCACCGCGCCTGGCCTACTCTCTTAAGTTTGGGCCTCCCCGATAACAGGAGAACTTCTTCATCTTGAGGTCCTTTATCTTAATCATGCCAGCAAAGTGCCTTTTGCCATACAAAGTAACATTCCCAGGCTAGAGGGTTAAGGATATGAACATTTTTGGGGCCGTTCTGTTAACTGCCTTCATGAAATTCTCGTGTACCTCATTGTGCCATCTGCTTCCTGCCAGGACCGTGATTGATATAACATTGTTCGATTCCATCCCATAGTGACTCTGTGATATGTGTTGTTTCACACATGAGGAAATTGAGGATAAAAACCAGTCAGCTGTGTTTGGATTTACCATACCAATATTGAGTAATTGTAATGATTCGGTTAGTTTTTGTTTTTTTCCATTTTATCCTCAAACACTACTTTTAGTTCCCTATTCTTTGTCAAAATTCATATTATCGAAATCAGAAAATTCAAAATTATTTATGGATTTCAGCTTCTAGAACTGCCCATAACATTCTTTAAATGTTGCTTAACTCAAGGCAAAATTACTTAATTTATAATATGTATATATATGCATTTTGCAAGTAGACTTCTATAGCACAAATGTCATAGTCCAGAATGAAGTTTATAGAAAGAAAAAGGATTAAGAGGAAAGAGAAAATCTCTATCAAGAACTTTCAATTTAGGAAAGCTATGGAATAAGGTGGGTAAAATTGTATTCTTGTTTCTTTATCCTCTCTTCCTTCTCTTATCATCCAGTCCGCCTACTTAGTGTTTCTTCCTCCTTCCCCCGTCTCTTCCACCTCTGTCATTTGCGGGAGAAAAGTGTATTTATGTGTCATTGCAGATTTTGCATGAATTGTTTTAATACATTGCCTCTCCCAGGAGTACTGACTTGGTGAAATAAAAAAGTAGAAAGTCCTAGGTGTAGAGTGTGAAGGTGGGGGTCCTTGCAAACCAGGCTGTCTGGTTTGCTCACAGAATATTAGTGGATATCTTTGGCCCAGGCATTTTCAGTCCTATCAGATAGGGAGTCATGGATCTCCCTATTGCTGATCCTGTGTCATAGGCTAACCAATGTATAATAAAATGTATGCTATGAAAAAGCACATAGAAGAGGAAGGGCTTGGGACTGCAGATCATGATGGTGCAATTGTCGACAAACAGGAACAGATTTCCAGCTGGGTGGTCAGGACCACCCACAAGCATCACTGGGTAGATCCATTACCATGAAAGCTGCATACATTCAAGGATCATTGGGTTCCTTGACCTCCATATTCTCAATGCCCAGAACAAATATTTCATAAATATTTGTTAAATGAATAAATCAAAGAAAGAGAAAGAAGAGAAACATGTGACATTTTAGAGTTTGTAACCACCCTTCTAGCGACAAAGGCAGACTGTTGTTTTCTGGCCATCTTCTGCTTCTGTGAGAGCAAAGCACCCAAGAATTGACAGAAATGTGCTGGCAACAGAGAGAGGTAAGTCTCCTTAGGAAATCGTAGCTGTTGGTTTTGTGAGGGAATCTCAACTGATTTGGTGTTCTACTTGATAAGAGGACAGTGGTATTTTTTAATCACTTTTTTGAGCTATTATTGACATACAAAAAGCTATACATGTTTAATATGTACAGCTCGATGAGTTTGGAGATACGAAAATGCAGAATATACCTATGAAACCATCACCACAATCTGTGCCATAAACATACCTCCCAGTTTCCTTCAGCCCTCTCTCATTTTTATTATTTTGTGATAAGAATACTTAACATAAAATATGCCCTCTTAACAAATTTTTAAGTGTACAGTACAGTATTGTTAGCTAGGCACTGTGCTGTACAGTAGATCTCTAAGACTTACTCATCCTACATAACTGAAACCATGGGGACAGTGATATTTTGAACTGCAAAGCTGTATCAATAATACATTTGTAATTTACTTGTAATAGAATATCATAGATCAGTTACGAATTCCACCTGGCTAGCACACCTAAGCTCATTCTTCAGATATGCACATGACCACCTCATCCACATAATTGACTTCATTGGTGTCTCTGCTCACATGTTCCCTTATCAGATAAGGTCTCCCACCCCTTCCCCTTACCTTACTCCGTTGTCCTCGTAGCATGTATCACTGTATGACATATCACAGGATGATTTTTGTCTATCTCCACTAGAATGAACTCCATACAGCTAGACATTCTCTCAGTTTAGTTTCTTGTTGTGCGCCTAGTACTGAGAACATGACATAGGGTTGACATAGGGTTACTTGACATAGGGTTGGCACTTGGTATATATTTGCTGATTGAATTAATCTGACTTTGAATCTATCTGGGTGACCTTCTGCAGGTTAATCGCTCTGAACCTTGGTTTTCTTGTCAACGAAATAGGGGTAAGAATTACAATATGGCGTTATTCTAAAAAATTAAATCACAAATAGTATGCTAAAGATCCTCAAATGTGAATTTCTGTACTGTTGTCTATTTTAATTGTGTACTTTCTTCAGGCATGTAATAATTTTTTGATTATATAAAGGTATTAGTAGGCATTTAGGAAATTTGTTAATAGTAGTGATCTATATATGCATTGTAATACTTAAATTTCATCTTATTGACACAATCAAAGTTGGCTACTGACTACTAAATAAAATGTCATAATTAAATTCACTAGATGGCAACCTTGGTCTCAGTACTTGAATGATTGACAGAAGTTCTTATTTGTTAAAGCAAACTGTAAACGACCACATTAGATGACACAAGCAGGGCAATAAATGTAGAAAGTGATTTAAGATGAGGTTCTTATAATGTCAGTCTTTTTTGGTGTACAAATCGAAGTGGTATGTTTCTCCATAAAAAGTACATGTTAATGCAAAATAGTGTCTCCTTAAAATGTCAAGTGCAGTAAATTACTAGGATGCTGTTGATGGTTTGTGTTTTAACCTCGAACACTCCCGGTTATTGTCTTGATTGTTACAAATAGCAGATACGCTTTCTGACATGGTTATTACTTTATTAAATAATTTTGTTTAATGCCCTTATACCTCTTCCATGTCTCTCTAATAATTTATTCACGAGGCTCATCATATTCTGCATAAAGCTAGCATGATTATATTTGCACCTGAAATTTTTTTAGATTGAGATGCATGGCAAAGATCAGATACTTTAAAAATACTTTGCAGCACTGTCCTCTAATTGCCAATTTTACTGAATATAAAATGTATTTACTTTCTCTTCCTTGTGGCTTCCTTGGGAATAATACTCAAAAAGCTAATGAAAACACTTAAGTACAGAGGAGGCTTCCAGATAGATCCTTTTTGGGCCTTTTCTAGAGGAATTTCATTGCAAAAGCATCCGTATGTCCTCATTATAGGGTGAGGTGACCTCTTCGGGTTCCCCGAATTACTGATCCATGGACAGCTTTAAAGCAAGCAATAAAATACATACAGTCATCCTTCCATACCTGTGAGGGATTGATTCTAGGACCTCCCACAGATATCAAAATCTGTGGATGCCCAAGTTCCTCATATAAAATTGCATAGTATTTGCATATAACCTATGCACATCTTCTGTATACTTTAATCCCTAGATTACTTACAATAATTACTGTAGTGGTAAATAGTATATAAATAGTTGCTATACTGCATTGTTTAGGGAATAATGATAAGGGGGAAAAAGTCTGTACATACTTAGTACAGACACAATTTAAAAAGAAAATATTTCCCATCCAAGGTTGGTTGAACCCACAGGTGTAGAACCCACTGATATGGAGGGTCAACTGTACCCATTTTCCTTCCTTTCCATTTGGCAACCATTCGGTAAAAGTTGAAGTGTATGAAATGAAGTGAGTTGGGACAAGTTAAAATGATTTTCTCTTCCAAAAGTCTCTGTAACTCTAGAGAAAAGATTGAAATGACTGATAATGCCCGTTTGGGGAAGGTAAGTGTCATCTTATAGCCAGGGTCCGACCTGCTGCATTAAGCGCTCATTTCATGTCTTTAAAATTATAGGATTCGGCACCTATTGAATTAAAAAGATGCTCGTGACCTTTATTTTTGGAATGAACATAATGGATGGTCATTTAACAGATGTCATTGGGTGTCATACTTTGAGGGGTAGTACTGCCTGGATGTGAATCCCTGCTCTTCCATTAATTAGCTGTGTAATCTTGCCTAATTTGTAAAATGGAAGTAATTGTTGTAATCTACCTCATGGGGCTGTTGTGGAAATTAAACGAGTTAATATAGGTAGAGGTCTTGGAACCTTGCCAGACTCAGAGTAAGTGCTTCTGTGAGTGTTTTCCAAGGCGAACTGCAGGTCTCACTTCCTCTATGGAAGCTTCCTGTCTCTCCCTTAAGTGATTTATTGTCCAAGCCCTGTATTTTGGAGTTTTATTATTTTTAATGGAACTCTTTTTTGTGCCTCTACTATTTTTTTTTTTCATTTAGGTAAGTCAGTTGTGCCCACACATTGATAATATCATTGAGGGAAGGGATTATGATCAACCATTTTTAAATCCCTCCTGTGTCCCCAAATCATCTAGCACAGGGCTGGTTAAGTCTTTGACTTCAAATCATTGGTAAAAATAGATCAAAATGGCCTCCTCTGCAAAGCCTGTTAGGATCTTACTTTCTTATTCCTTGTAGAAAATTAACTGGTTCTTTCTTAGTCTTCCTTTGTCCCCTGAACTCCTCCCTCCCTTTCTCCTTTCCTTCCTCCCTCTTTTCCTTCTTCCTACCAGTTTACCAACCACCTAACCTGCTATTCAGCAAATATTGTTTTAGCTCCTACTATGTGCTAAGAACACTGCTAGGTGTTAAGTATTCAAATAGTGACATAAATAGACATGGCCTGTGTTTTCATGTAATTTATATGCTGTAAACAAATAGTTGAGTACGAAATTAGAAATTGCTGTAGAATGGCCGGGTGCAGTGACTCACGCCTATAATCCTAGCACTTTGGGAGGCTAAGGCAGGTGGATCACTTGATGTCAGGAGTTTGAGACCAGCCTGGCCAACATGGTGAGACTCCATCTCTCTACTAAAAGTACGAAAAATAAAAAATAAAAAATAGTCAGGCTTGGTGGCACATACCTGTAATCCCAGCTACTCAGGAGGCTGAGGCAGGAGAATCGCTTGAACCAGGGAAGCAGAGGTTGCGGTGAGCCAAGATCATGCCACTGCACTCCAGCCTGGGCAACAGAGTGAAACCCTGTCTCAAAATAAAATAAAGTAAAATAAACTGAGATTTGAAAGATGAGAATTAATTATTTTGCCAAGATCAATGGAGAGGTTGAGAAAGGCCCGGGCAGATAGAGGGAATTGTATGGAGAAGGTGGCAGGAAGGGGCCTTCAGGGAACTTGAGATGCCAGTGCCGCTGGAGCCAAGTCCAGAGGTGAAGGTCATCACATGCAACTTTGCAGGCCTCATTAAGGGGCAGGATCTGAAGCATGATGGGAAGCCAGGGAGACATCTGAAGGGCTGCAGTTTCTGATGTGCATTTTTAAAATCATTCTGGTTGTTTCCAGGAGAGTGCTTTTGAGGAGACGCAAGTCAGTGAAGGGGGACCAGTTAAGAGACTATTGCAGCAGTTTATACCTCTGTCATGGTATTGAACACATTGGGTTACTTAAAGATTAATTTACTTGACCCCGTTGTTTGCATTACTGGGTCCAAACATAGTGCCTGACCTTTGCAACTGCACTTATTTCAGTTAAGAGTTTTATAACTTTGCAGTAGAATTCAGAAATTGCATAATCAACTTACACCACAATATTTGATGATAAATCTGTAATTTTTAATACATGTGGTGTGAGATATGGTAGTACAGGATACTCAGGAGTGCAAGGAGTGCTAAGGAGTGTTGGGGAGATGCATGCTGCCCCTTGTGCGATTCAGGAGGATTGCTTCTCTTCCTGTAAACTTATAATTTGCTCACCATACTCTGGTCACCCACTGCTATCTTTCACTTAGGACATGTGGTATGATGCTGCCTCTCTCCACAGGCATCAGTAATCAAGTACAACGTCCCTGCTACTGAAGCTGGAATGGAAGAGAAAACCATTTGCTTCTCCTTGCCTAGAAAATCATTAAATTACCTAATGCTGAAGTTTTCCAAAAGTTCAGGCCTAATGTTTTCTTCATTTTATATGCTTGGCTTTTGGTGTTATTTAGATTCTGCAAAGACCTTGCCTATTGAATCTAAATATGATGCTGGTATTCTGTTTATATATAGTTTTCTCCCTCTGCCCTCCTTCCCTCTTACATTGTTTTCAAGAGATAATATGTGCAGCTGTGAACTAAGAGGGCCTCTGATAGTGTCCAGGGATGTAGCAGTGATCACAAATGACAAACATACCCACTTTTGCAGAATTTACTTTCTAGAAGCAATTATATTTAAAAAAGAAAAAAAAAAGGAGGTATCATGGTGGGGAAAGAGTAAGGGAAGGATTGCTGGTGCTGGTGGATGCGGTGATGGTCAGAGAAGGCTTTGCTGAAAAGGTGACATTTTAGTAAATACTTGAAAAAGAATTAGCTATGAGGATTTTGGAGGAAACTGTGATGATATGGTTTGGCTCTTGGTCCCCACCCAAATCTCATTTTGAGTTGTAGCTCCCATAATTCCCATGTGTTGTGGGAGGGACCCGGTGGGAGATAATTGAATCATGGGGTTGGTTCCCCCCATGCTGTTCTCGTGGTAGTGAATAAATCTCACAAGACCTGACAGTTTTATAAGGGGTTTCCACTTTCACTTCTCATTCTCTCTTGCCGCTGCCGTGTAAGAGGGGGCTTTCACCTTCCGCCATGATTGTGAGGCCTCCCCAGACATGTGGAACTGTGAGTCCATCAAACCTATTTTTCTTCTGAGTCTCAGGTATGTCTTTTATCAGCAGTGAGAAAATGGACTAATACAGTGATCCAGGTGAGGGGAACAGCCAGTGCAGAGGTCCTGAGGCACAGTGTGCGTGGCAAATCACAGAAAGAGCAGAGAGGCCAGTGTGGTTACAGGGTAGTGAACTAAGGTACAGTGGTAGGAGATGTGATCAGAGACAGCAATTGAGACACAGATTGGGAAAGACATTGTAGTTGGCTGTAAGGACTTGACTTTTACTTTGAGAGAAATGGGGAGCCAATGCCACGTTTTGTGCAAAAGAGTTACAAATGTATTGACTGCTAACTCTTCATCAAATGACAGAGGGAAAACAACCTACCAAATCCATTTGTCTTGAAAATGGTGGCCCAGGTGTGGAATAGAAAATTCTGACACTGGCCTTGAGTAACTATGACATATTTTCATTACTTGGGTAGCTTAATGTCAAATAATGGAGTGTCAGCTCTTCTCTAATGAGTTCCTGGAGCTCCCACTCACTGCTGGAGAGAAACCGCGCAGATCATGAAAAGCAGATCAGTGCGGTGGAGACTGCGATGACAGAAACTGCCCCAAGCAGCTGGTCATTAGGAAGAGACTCAACCATAACTGACATAGAGAGGCAGCCCAGAGTGGTGGTTAATAGCAGAGAATCTTGGGCCAGACTGCCTGGTCAGTTCGGCCATTTGCAAGCTGTATGATGTTTGCTAAGTTAACTTATTTGCACCTCGCTTGCCACAACCCTGAAAGGGGAACAATTATGAGTTGTCATGATAACTAGTTACTGTATCTAATGTGCTTTAGAAATGTTTTAAATAAAATCTACATACACTCCCTCCCTTTCCTTAGGTTTATACAGCAGGTTCATTACTTCGTGGCCTAAGAAAATGAGATGGCTCTCCACACAGCCCTGTTGGCTCTTCTCTGGTTCCTGATATTTTCCTCTTTGTCTTTGGGTGGTCAGGGGCTCTGCAGTTAAGCCTGATAATTCAGGTCTCTCCTCTAGTCCTGACTGAAAAGTGAACAGCAGCTTTCCCTTAATGGGAACACCCTGAGGGAAGAAAATATTTTGGCCAAGCCATCTTGCTAATTATCTAAGGCTCAAAGGAATTAAATTTCTGGTAGTTGTTGAGCTCACTGCCTTTTTATAAATAGTTTATTAAATTAATTTGATATAAAAGGATTTATATTTAGGTAATTGGATGGTGATTAGAATATGAATGAAGGCATATTGAGAACTAGAGGTGCAGAGTTAGGCAGGCAATATATTAATTCTTTTTTTTTTTTTTTTTTTTTTTGAGGTGGAGTCTCGCTCTGTCCCCCAGGCTGGAGTGCAGTGGTGCAATCTCGGCTCACTGCAAGCTCTGCCTCCTGGGTTCATGCCATTCTCCTGCCTCAGCCTCCTGAGTAGCTGGGACTACAGGTGCCTGCCACCACGTCCAGATAATTTTTTGTGTTTTTAGTAGAGACGGAGTTTCACCCTGTTAGCCAGGATGGTCTCGATCTCCTCACCTCGTGATCCGCCCGCCTCGGCCTCCCAAAGTGCTGGGGTTACAAGTGTGAACCACCACGCCCGACCAGTTCCCTGTCATCCTTTTAGGTCCCCACAGCCAATATTGTAGAATCCACTTGGAAATAAGTCCCTGTGCATATCCTGTTCCCAATGTCCATTGAGACTTACAAACGTTCAACTGGCATTCAAATCAAAGTATCATTTGAGCCATACATATAAATTCAAATGATTAGAAAAATGGGAGAGCCACCAGCTCAAAATAGGAAAATGGAAAAAGTAAATAATTTGAGCCAAATATATCTGGGTTGTGTTAAAACAAAGGATCTTTTATCTTCACCTAATTATGTGTAGCTGTCTCAGGGAACAAGCAGGAGTTGCTGTCTAAGGACTTGTGAAACAGCCATTCTGAATTGAACATCAAACCAGCCGCAGAGGTCGAGCGTGGTGGCTCTCACCTGTAATCCAGCACTTTGGAAGGGCAAGGTGGGAGGATCACTTGAGGTCAGGAGTTCAAGACCAGCCTGGCCAACATGGCAAAACCCTGTCTCTAGTAAAAATATAAAAATTAGTCAGGCATGGTGGTGGGTGCCTGTAATCCCAACTACTCAGGAGGCTGAGGCATGAGAATTGCTTGAACTCAGGAGGTGGAGGTTGCAGTGAGCCAAGATCGCACCGCTGCACTCCAGCCTGAGCAACAGAGCAAGACTCCACCTCAAAAAAAAAAAAAAAAAAGGAGGCCTCAGAATCAGCCAGTGCTCCCTCTTGGTGCTATAATTCACCCCGGTGAATAGAGAGGCCTGCTGAAGTATGCAGGTACAGGAAGTGATGTGTCTGGATTGGAAACAGTTCATGATAGGCTCTCTAGAGGACTGCGTTTGTACCGTTGCTAACAGTTGGGAAGAGACAGTGGGCATTGCTCCAGAGCTGGCAGAGAACTACTTGAGCTAAAGAAACAAATGCCATTTTCTGAGCATTAAGGTTACTTGGCAGAAATCTTTGATATTCAGGCTGCCGGAATGCAAATGAGGGCATGAAATAATTTTGGTATTTATTTTTAGTAATTTTAAGAACATGCCTACTATTGTCATGTTCCTAGAGCCACCTGTTCAAATTCGTTGAATTGAGATGGTAGCAACACAGGCATCTTTAGTCTCCTCTATCACTGTAAGACCCTCCATGTGATTTCTGTCGTTTCTCTTATATTCTTGTGATGATGTCAGCCATGTGATATTTTGAAACTGGAATCTGGAAGCTTTGGAACTGTTGGGGGCTTTGGCAGAATTAAAGATGTCTCATCTTTCTGGACTAGACTCTACTTGGATTCTTTATTTATCTCAGCAAAAGAAAAATTTCAGGCACCAAAGGACAGGAGCCATCGAAAATAAATGTATTAATCCCTCCTTCCCTAAAAAAATGGAGAGTCCCTAGCAAAACCCAGACTCTGCCCACGCTACTCCTGTCCTCTGTCTAAAGATGAGTCTCTTCTCTTAATCGCATGGTCCAGGATGTGAGAACTGGCTCAGTTTACCCAGGTTTTGAGGGGGATGGCAGAGGACATACCTGTAACATGCAGCTAAGATTGTGTCTTTCCTAGTGGGTGGTCAGTCTGGTCTGGGGAAGTGTTTTGACTCCTCTTTTCATTCAGGTCAGGAAGTGTGGACTCTGGTGACAAGTCATAATTCTCTTGATGTTTGGGGAACAGATTTAATAACGACACCCAAGCACAGCCTTTACAAACGCGTGGTATTTAGGATACCATGTAGCAGATGTTTTATACTATTATTTAAAGAAATGATTCCTATGAAAAAGAGGGATTTTCACAGGAAATTTACAAACCTGACATTGCCCCTACCTATCTTGTTGCAGATACAGTTAGTCTTCTGGGAAGGGACATTGAGATCCTAGCAGTGCCTTGCTTGGAAACAGTGAATAATTTGTTAATCTGTTGATCCCATCTGCTTCTCCTGCAAAGAAGGAAAAAATTGCATGGTGATGCTAATGGATCTTAAGCCCAAAAGGGGATTTTCGCAAAAGTCTTCTGTAACTAAATCTAGCCATACTTTCCTATTTTTTTATTCCAATTTTGTGTGTAGTAAACCTCACTAACATTTATTAAATAATCCAACAAATGTTATTTAAGTCCCTTTGAGGGGCAGTAGACCACGGAATACAGACTCTGGAGGTAGACTGCTTGGATTTCAATCCTGGCTCTGCAATTTATTAGCCTTATGATCCAGTCAATCTTCTTAAGCATACTATGCCTCCATGTCAACACCTGTAAAATGGGGGTAATATTAGTGTCTTAGTCTGTTTGCAATGCTATAAATGAATACCTAAGGCTGGGTAATTTATAAAGAAAGAGGTTTATTTGGCTCACAGTTCTGCAGGCTGTACAAGAAGTATGGCCCTGGTATCTGCATCTAGTGAGGGGCCCCAAGCTGCTTCCACTCATGGAGAATGGCAAAGAGGAGGCAGCGTGTGCAGAGATTACATCGTGAGAGAGACAGCAAGAGGGGGGAGGGAGGTACCAGGTTCTTTTTATTTCTATTTTGTACTTTTTTGAGATGGAGTCTCACTCTGTCACCCAGGCTGGAGTGCAGGAGCATGATCTCAGCTCGCTGCAACCTCCACCTCCCAGGGTCAAGTGATTCTCCTGCCTCAGCCTCCTGAGTAGCTGGGACTACAGGCATGCATCACCATGCCTGGCTAATTTTTTGTATTTTTAGTAGAGCGGGGTTTCGCCATGTTGGCCAGGCTGATCTCAAACTCCTGACCTCAAGTGATCTACCCACCTCAGCCTCCCAAATTGCTGGGATTACAGGCGTGAGCCACTGTGCCCAGCCAGCAGGTTCTTTTCAACAACTAGCTCTTGCAGGAACTAATAAAGTGAGAACTCACTCATTACTGCAAAGACAGCATCAAGCCATTCATGGGGAATCCACCCATGACCTAAATGCCTCCCACTAGTCTCTACCTAGAACACTGGGGATCAAATTTTAGCACGAGGTTTAGAGTTCTAGATATCCAAACTACAGCAATTTATCTGTCTTATTGGGTTGATGGGAATAGTAAATGAATTAATACATGGAAAAACACTTAAAACATTGTTTGACAGCTGGGCATGGTGGCTCATGGCTGTAATCTCAGTCAGCACTTTGGGAGACCAAGGCAAGTGGATCACCTAAGGTCACGAGTCCAAGACCAGGCTGACCAACATGGTGAAACCCCGTTTCTACTAAAAATACAAAAAAAAAAAAAAAAAAAAAAAAAAAAAAAAAAAAAAAGCTGGGCATGGTGGCAGGCACCTGTAATCCCAGCTACTTGGGAGGCTGAGGCAGGAGAATCATTTGAACTCACGAGGTGGAGGTTTCAGTGAGCCGAGATTGCACCATTGCACTCCAGCCTGGGCAACAAGAGCAAAAACTCTGTCTCAAAACAAACAAAAAAACATTGTTTTATTGTTTGTCACATAATAAGCACTCGTTTAGATATTCATTAGCTGATGAGGATGATGACACTTACAATATTGATGATGATGATAATTATGTTGGGCTTTGAATAGAAATAGCTCTAGACCGGGTACAGCTGCTCATGCCGATAACCCCAGCACTTTGGGAGGCCGAAGTGGGAGGATAACTTGAGGTCAGGAGTTCGACACCAGCCTGGCCAACATGGAGAAACCTTGTTTCTACTAAAAATACAAAAATTAGCCAAGCATGGTGGTGCGTGCCTATAATCCCAGCTACTCGGGAGACTAAGGCAGGAGAATCACTTGAACCCAGGAGGCAGAGGTTGCAGTGACCCAGGATCACGTCACTGAATTCCAGCCTGGGTTATAGAATGAGACTGCGTCTCAAAAAAACAAACAAAATATCGCTCTACTATCAAGTGGCTAGTAATACTGGGTGGGGATGTAACCAAGTCAGCGAAAGTTTCATCCCAGATTTGTTGTTTGGATAGACCTGTGCAGTACTATAGGAGGATGGAGGAGACTTGGTGTGGGATGATGGGAAGAATTCTAGAGAAGCGTGCCATGCCAGCTGCATCTCATGGAATAAGCAGGTTATCTAGAGAGAGCAGTGAGAGCAATGCGTCCCAGGCTGAGGAAACGGTATGTATGGAGACCTGTGCGTGAAGGTGCATGAGAAGTCGGAGAGTCACAATTAGCAAGCATGTGGAGTGCAAGTGAGGAGGGTGAGGGATTACCCTGGAGGAAAAAGAGCACGAAAGTTCTCATATGCCTGGGTGGGCACTTTGGATTTTGTCTGGAAAGCCCAAAGCATGGAAATAACAGAGTCAGGGTGGCAGCAAATCCAAAAAATGAAGATTGGTGAAAACACCATTGATTCGTAAAGCATTTGGATTTTCTCTATAAAGATGTGGTTGTGGGACTACAGGATCAGGGACTGTGCCGTGTTTTTAAGTCCAGGAGTGCACAGAACATTTTCTTTAGATTCTCTATTACTAAGGCAGGAAACAGATGGCATACTCACTAGGATTTTTTTTAAAATAAATGTTAAGAAAGCGACTACTTAGAGGTAAAGGGAAGGTTTAGAAAACCACCAGGGCACAGAGCGGGACCCAGGAGGTAGCTATAGAGGAGGGAACAGTGTGACAGAGCCTGGCTCAGAGCTGATGCCAGGAGGAGGTGCCGCCTGATAGAGGACAGAAGCTGGAGGGAGGAGCCACTGCCAGAACTGCTTTGAAGCAGGCAGAGAGTGACATACCTTGGCCTCTCCCTTCTCCCCACTGTCTCACCTCCTGCCAGTGCTTTCCATTGGTTGACCCCCACTGGAAGCAGGAGGGCAATATGTAGAGGTCAGCCTCCTGGGGACTCAGAGAGGGACTGAAAATATATCAGGTGAGCAAATGGGAAATACTGGGAAAACCTAGCACTCTTAGGACAGACCATTTTGAGACAATTTTAAGCCTTTTTTTTTTTTTTTTTTTTTTTTTTGCCTGTCAATATCTACAGCAAGGCAATAGCTGTGGATAAGATTGGCATTTGTGGAATTTTTCAAATTACCTTCTATTCTGAGTCAGCAGCGTATACCAGGCTTTTTTTTTTTTTTTTTTTTTTTTTACTGTAACCAGCCACTTTCTTCTATTAGGATATTCCAGTGGAAAACCACTGAATAACTAGAATCCCGCCTGCTCTTCTTCCTTTTTAATTTTTTTTACATTTATTATAGAAAGGGCCTCATTCTGTTGCCCAGACTGGAGTGCAGTGGTGCAATCATCACTCACTGAATCCTCAGACTCCTGGGGTAAAGGGATCCTCCCACCTCAGCCTCCCAAGTAGCTGGGAATACAGGTGCATGCTGCCATGCCCGGCTATTTTTTTTTCTTTTTAGAGATGAGGTCTTGCTGTGTTGCCCAGGCTTGTTTTGGACTCAAGCAATCCTCCCATCTCAGCCTCCCAAAGCGAAGGGTTTAGAGGCATGAGCCACCGCACCAAGCCTCTTTCTACTTACTGAACTCAGCTGCGTGACAGGCTTTCGAGACCCATCACCACACCTGACAACGATCTGAAAGGTGCTTGGTATTACTGCATCCTTTTTACAGATGAGGAAATTGAAGTAGTAATTTTCTGATGACACTACAGCTAGTAAGTAATGAAACTGGGATTCAGTCTCAGTTTTGTTTTTTGTCTATATCCCACTGCCTTTAGGCAGTAGATTTTCTTCAGGTAGATCTACCACTCTGCTTTGTGGACGGTATCGGGTAGCTGGATCTCCATTGTCATCACCATCACCACCATGGTCACCAACACCACTGCCATTACTATTGCCATCACCACCACCAAAGCAAAAACAGTAAATAAATACCTAAGACCAAGAGCAAGTTTCATGGACACTGCACCCAAACATCCTAAAGATGAGTTATTTTTGCTGAACTGTAGTTTTACGTTTTAACAACATGCTTTCATTTTGGCTTTGCAAAGGGATTTTTATCAAGCTTATTTGGCCTATTCTGCTAATGTGTTCAGTGGTGACATTGGTTATAATTTGGTGCCATCAAACATTTCAATGGCGTTATTGGCTTACCCACTACTTTAATACTGTTTTGGTACAACTAAAATTTCTGCAATAGAGTACACGATGAAATTGCTTCATGCTATCCTTCCCCCTCACCAAATAATGGTGGCTGCTAAAAGTCCTTACAACTGCAGACTAGGTAATTGAATAATTTGTATATCAAATTAAGGTCCAAATGATGCTTTTAATAGCATAATTACTCATCATAAGGAAAAGGTCAGCATTCACTAGTAATTATCTATTCTCTATAATTTTTAAAACATGAAAAAAAATGCTGTGACCAGCACATCCAAAGGGGAAAAGGCACTGTAAAACACCATTGGTATGAGAAAATCATGCTTTATTATTAAATTAGTAATTTCATTTGAGAGACATAATGTATAATTGATCAGCTAATTTGCCCGAAGCCTTTCATTTAAATACTGTATTTCACAGATTTTTAAATGCACATATTCTTTCACATTTTCTAAATCAGGCATCATTGTGTGACATAGTTTATTTAGCATCATTCTTTTTCTGTCTTAGTTGTATATAAAATTAATGCAAGTCTTAAAATCATTGCTATCTTAAGTCAGATGAAATACAGGATTCAGATCTTTTTATTTTTTCCCAAATAAGATATCCCTAAAAGACTAAAAGAACTCTTTAGAGGGAGCTAATGCTGAATGAATACAGAAGAGTGAATTCACATATTCTAATATGGTCATTTATTTCCCTAATTTATATTATGTGCCTTATCTATATGAGACACTGTGTTAGCATTTTATGGGAGTAATAATCACAATGATAAATAATATCCCCTACTGCATTTGGATAGTGCTTTATAGTTGATCAGGAACTATTACATGCATCATGTTACTTATTCTCAGAGTTAACCTTGGAAGATAGACATTATTTCTATTCTCTGGCTAAAGAATAAGTGACAACCCTTCTGCAGGTTGGGTGACTCCGCTAAAGTCATTTGGGTCAGTGTTGACAGAGCCAGAACAAGAGTCTTTCAACTGCAGGTCTGCTCTTTCCACCATAAAAAGAGAGGAAAGTACAAGTGAAAGGGAAGGGGCTTCCAAAGCAGCTAGGTTTAGTCCACCTTCTACTTCACAACCTAATACCTAAGCCACCCATACCAGGTTATCTATCTCTTTCCATGTTATTTGTTTTTATTACATAAGTAATACATGAACATAAATCTCCTGTTTTTTTAAAAAAAGATAACATATTGAGTGACAACACACTCTGTGTGTATGTGCGTGTGCAAATAGCTTTATAGCATAAGTGGAGTCATATAATAGTGTTTAGAGATTTGCTTTTCTTATTTACACTATATCTTCATGATCTATTCATTCATTCAACAAGTATTTACTCTTAGCACTGAGAGATATTCATGTGTAGCTTTCTTTTTCTGTCTTACTCTCCAAAAGATGAGGAATATTCCATTATATACGTGTGTGTGTGTGTATGTGTGTAAAATTGTGGTATCCATATCATAATTTATTAAAACACTTCTCTGTCATTAGACATGTGGCTTCTTTTGAATGTAATTTCATTACAATTAATAATGAAATAACTACATAAAAATTATAGTACAGGCCGGGCTTGGTGGCTCACGCCTCTAATCCCAGCACTTTGGGAGGTGGAAGCAGGTGGATCACCTGAGGTCAGGAGATTGAGACCAGTCTGGCCAAAATGGCAAAACCCTGTCTCTACCAAAAATACAAAAATTAGCCAGTCATGGTGGTACACACCTGTAATCCCAGCTACTTAGGAGGCTGAGGCAGGAGAATCGCTTGAACCCGGGAGGCAGAGGTTGCAGTGAGCTGAGATCATGCCACTACACTCTAGCCTGGGTGACAGAGTGAGACTCTGCCTCAAAAAAAATATATATATATAAATATAAATATATATATATAAATACATGCTCGTCTGTGTAAATGTGTATACTTGTGGGCCAGATCCCTAGATGGGAAGGTTAAAGACAGGTGTGCTTAAATTTTAGTTGTTTTTGCTTAACTCTGCAAAGGAAACTGAACCAATTGTGTGTCAGGCTAGGCACCTAGAATCTCCATGAACTCCATTTATAAAATGAATGAAATCACACCTACCTCACAGTTCTGCTGAAAATCCTGCAGAGTAGAGCTATGGTAGCTCTACTAGAGCATTTCATCCTCTTCTATGGATAAGATAGGTCCACAAAAAAAGTACACAACTAGGCAGTAAAGGCTAAGGGGCATCTGAATGGCGTGGGTAGTTTTTAAAGGTCAGAGACGACAAGAGGACTTCTGGCACTGTGTGGAGGAAGGGCAGAAGACTGAACCTTGACTTACTAGTGGACAGGCAGAAATGTGCTGGACTGCCTTCCAGGCAGAAAGAATAGTGCAGACCAAGGCAGAGAAAGGAGATGAATGTGATGGGAAAAGAGTAAAATACAACAGAATTCTGTGTGATAAGATGAAGCAGTAGCCTCTCACTACAGCTTAATACTTTTGGATTAAAAATTTGCCTTTGCATCTCATTAGTCATCAGCAAAATAAGCCACCATGCTGTATCTCCTCAGCTTGGCAATTGCTTTTTGTACCTCCCTTCTCTGCACAGTGACAAGAATTAATACACCCATGGATAAACTACCAAAAGTTGTGCATATTCCTCTAGCAGGGCATAGTATTCATAAAAAGGTCAGTGATAAAGTTGTAATGGAGGTGAAAAATGTAGTATGTTGCCGCAAGGAAGCCACATTTCAGTTGAACTCATTCGAACAGCTATGTGCCCAGCATTCTGCCAGGTGCTTGCGTCAAGGAGAGAAAAGAGTGAAGGGGACGATAAGGTTATAAGATCAACTCCCAGCTCACTGAAAACTTTCATATTAAAAATAGAACATGGCTTCATATCAACAGAGCTCTATGAAAAACCGTGTGCCTTACTGGCTCTCTCTTTGCATTGGGTTATCTACTAGAGGCATTCCTGAGCCAATGGCAATAAGAGCAGGGTAGTTGAAAGACACTTTGGCATTTTTAGAGAGGATGCTGCTGCCAAGAGGAGTGGGTTTTTTGTGAATATAAGAAGACTGGTTGGTTTACAGAGGCAGTTGGCAAACAACCCATCTCTCCTTGCTAGTTCATGTTACCACCTGGTGAATCTGCCAAAGATTATGGTGATACACTTTTTGGCCAGCTTGCTGCAGCTGTTTTTCCACCATTCATGTTGTTCATATTGTTAGGAGTGGGCCTGTGATGTGTATCTGCATATACACTTCCTGTGCTAGGGTACTCTGCTGTGTGTTACAGTTCACTGATTTCCACATTTGTACTGTTGACAGACTCTCTTGTTACTTGCTACAAAGTAAGATGTGTGGTTTGCAAGAATGAGATTACTGAAGGGAAAAGAGGTGGTGTCTTGTAGCAGGTCTCAATCTCCCACTGGATGGATAAAATGATCTGTGGCATGGTGCCACATTGTCCCCATCTTTATGCACTCATGGTCCATAATGCCGTGAGTCTTTCGATCTTGTCAAAGTCTTTTAGGCTCTTGAATTGACAGAGTGTCTTGGCGATTTCAATGTGTAATCTGAAGAGCAACCCTAAGTCGTAAATGGATTGGCCCTGTCATCAACATATTGGGAACCATCTACTCTACATTTTTGTCTTAGACCATAATTGACAGAGAAGGATTCAAACAGATCCTTACTAACTAGCATGTTTGACCTGTGCCAGGCTCCAGATTGATTAGGAGGTGCCAAGTCCAAGGCTTTCCTAGAGTGGATATCTAACAAGCTTGTAAGGTAAATGGCTGCTGTCTAGACATCTTGCTATTGTGTATTTTACGCTGAGTCTCCATTGTGGCAAAGATCGTGGCCACATGTTCTACAGGGGAGCACAAAAGATGGCTTTTCTAACAGAACCTGGATCAGAGGGCTTAACTTTAAAGTAGAGGTAGCCCAGCTTTTGAAATATGAAACAAAAGCAATAATAAAAATAAACATTCATGTAAAATTTTCTGTGTGGTAGGCATCAATCCAAGCACTGTATGTGGATTATATCACTTAGTTCCTCAACAATCCTATGAGGTAGCACAGTTGTTCCTATTTTACAAAGGTAACAGAGGCATACTACTAAGAAGATTTGTTCTGAGTCATATAGATGTCAAGCTGGGATTTGAGCCCAGGTAGTTTGACTTTAACATCCCCAAGCTATAATTGGTCGTGAGAGTCTTAGGGGGCCCAGAAGTAGTTGTAGAAATGAGAAATTCAGGCAGGGGGCAGAATCATTTCATGGTTGGACCACTGCCTCTGAATAGATATTCAAGAAAATGCTGTCCTGTCATTTTTTTTCTGTTCCCAACTGCCTGGTATCCTCTTTTGTGACTACTACTAGTAATCATTGATTACCGAAAATGGTTTGTGAAGCAATCCAATTAAGTGAGCCAAGAATTACATGTCAAGTGTTACCATCTTTATTTGCTTATGTCAAGTGGAGTCAGAGGCTTTCTGTGATCAGCAAAGCAAGTGAAAAGTGGTTGATTAATTTCCTTTAAGATTTGTCAAAATTTGTGGGCAGGGAATCTAATTTTCAGTTTAATTTTCCTTCTTAACACACAACACATTTTTTTTCTCTCTCCCTATTACTGCTAGCCAGAACACATCATTTGTAGTTTCACTTTACTTGAGTGTTAGACTAATAATATTAATATGAATCCTTCTCTCGTCTTATCTTTATTTTAAGTAATTTGTAAAGGATGGTCAGTTACAGACCTGCTTAAATAGATGTCAGCCATTTTGTAGAATACCTGAAAAAGCAAAGGATTTTAATTAAATTGTCTTTTAAGATATTTATACTTACCCCACTTGAGGTTTTTTGTAGTTAATACTTTTGTGTTATTTATGGTATGCCTACTATAGGCTGGACATGGAGGAAGTGAATAAGGATGAATAAAAACCCTAAACAGCTTTGAGTTTTCTCCTATGTAAAATGAATATAATAACTACATATAATTATGTAATGTAATAAAATGAATATAGTAATTATATTTATTTCATAGAGTTCTGGTTAAATCATATAATCTTTGTAAATGTCTGAGTCTAGTGCATGTGCTAAGTACTCAACAAATGTTAGCTGTGGCCACATGACTTCAAGTTTGTCTTGGCTCCTGATCCCATACACTGGATCCAGCTGACTGACCTGGTTCAAGGCCTCTCCTTGTTCTATCGGCTATTGGACCTGCATGGAGATTTCCTTTTTCTCTTTTACATTGCCCATGCCTGAACTGTGACTGTTTTCAGTCCTATACTGAGATTTCATCTGTGATAGCACTATGCTAGGTGTTAGTTATGAGTGTAATAGAGTATTTGTTTGAGATGAGATATGAGATGGAGATGTGAGATGTGAGATGGAGAATATCTTCAGTTCCTCATCTAATATGCTTATTTCCTTTTAGGTACCACTAAGTGATCAATGAAGCCTCTCTTAAAAAAATAATAACGATCCATCTTAGAAACTAGGGCTGTACGTAGGATGACCAGCTAATCCCAGATGGATTTTGCGTTGAAAGTTTTGAATCCCAGAAGCTCCTTAAGGTATCCCCAGGACTGTCTCACTTTTAAAACTGAAAGTCCTAGATTCCAAGAATGTCCTTGGTCTTGGGCAAGCCAGGATGGATGGTTATCATATGCGTGGAATACTAAGGCAGTCAAGAATGTGACCCTCACATCTTGTTTGTATGTAACTGTTTGCCATAATTTAAAAAAAAAAAAACTATTCCATTTAACATACAATAACTGCCTTTAAAGTTTGGTAAAAGAGATGAAGCTGTTACATAGCTTCTCATAAGGGCAGCCCTTGACAGGGTCATGAGAAATCTGTGTCTTATCCTTTGCTGTGTGTATGTCCGAAGTCATGTATAATTAAACAGATCTAGAGACTCTGCAGGACTGTTTGAGAATAACAAGAAGACAACTGACAAATGAGAAGTCCCTTTTATTGATTTAAAATGAGAAGCATAACTGGCAAGCAGACAGATGCCTTCGGTTAGCTAATCACCTTCTTTTAGCCCCTATAAAAAGTTTCAACCTAGAAAATAAAATAAATGTTGCTTGTTCATCATGGTACCAGAGCAAAAAAAGTTGAGTAATCATATTAGGAAGACATCAAGTTTTATGAGTTCCACTCACCCATCTGAAGGTACTTCCCAGTTCAGTGGTTCTCACCCTTGGCTGTGAAGTATAATCATTACTCCTGGGTCAGCTCCTCCCTTCCCTCTTCCCCCACCCTACCCAGGATTCTGATTTAATTTGGTTGGGGTATATTTTAAGATTGAGGTAGATTTGCTCCTTTTAAGAAACCCTTCAGATTATCCTAATTTTCAGCCAGGGTTGCAACTAAGGCCTTAGGGATCACTCACCCTGCAGGCATGGAGAACCTCCACTGGACCAGGCACTGAAAACCAGGCACATTGCCTCTGCTTCAACTCCACAAAGACCAAACCATTTAGTGAAGACAACACAGCAGAGTATAGCATCTATTAATTTATGTTTGCAATCTCATGAGGATAACCCAGACCATTTCAATAGGACTTGGGAGGAGTTCCGAACTATTTCTTATGGTGGGATAAATCTTTGAGTGGCTAATATCCTCCATTTATAATTGATTATTAACCCCAATTTTAGATAATTTCATTGGGAAATCTTGCCTGAATATTTTAGTCTCTATTAAAAAAAAAAAGAGTTGAATTTTAAAGGGACGGCCCACTAGGAGCCTTTAACAGGAACTATGTTTGCTGAAAATAAACCAAATAATAGCAAATAGAGTTTTTCCTGTGTATTCTTTATGCTACTTTCAAAGGCTTTCTCTTTACCTTCTTGACTTTTGGAAGAAGCGTATTGTTCTTAGTAAAGTAGTCAGCATTCCACTGGTTAGGTTTAAATTAGTACCATTTTCCCAAGTATAAATAGCTCTCTTTAGTTAACCGAATTATTTCCCTGACTATGGGAAATAAGGTTCTGACTATAGTCAACCTATAATACGCTTTTCCTGGACCCATCTTTTCTCTAAAGTGTTCTCTGTAGTGGTTCTGGTCCAACTGTCGTGGGCGAGTGGAAATAGAGTCACTCTGCCCCTGCCATTGCTCATTTACAAGATTCTTGAAAGTGAATGACTCAGTCATGTTACACTGTTTTGCAACACAACCAGTTTAGGTTTAGCAAAGTTAGCCCCATCACCTATATAAATATAAAGCAAGCGCATTTATTTACAATGGTTATCTGAAGGGACTTCTCCCAGCCTTTGTTTGTTTGTTTGTTTGTTTATTTATTGCAAGACCAGAGGGTGAAGGACAGTATATAATTGAAGGATCAGCTGAAATCCTAATCCTTTTAGCAACACTGTTGCTCTTATGAGCTTCTCCTGTAAGCTGCTTCTGAAATATTATTTTCATTTTTCAGTTGTGGAAACTCATAGTCTCACAAAGAGATTAAACGACCTCCCTAAGGACGTTCATTGCGAGTCAGAGGTTGATCCAGTAATCTAATTAAGGCCTTATAATTCCAGCAGTGTTGCCAAAACCATACTTTTCCCTCCTCCTCCTGCCAAACCCAGTAATTGAGTATGATGACCTGCCTGCCCCCTTGTGCTGGAGGCCCTCTGATCCCCCCAGCTGAAGCCATTTGACCACATTTAAAGGTTCCACCCAGGCTAAGGGTGTGGGATGTTGGTCGTTAATCAGAGAGAATTTAAGGGACCCTCATCAGGAGTCACATCTTGCCACCTGGGTTTCTTTGGGCTTAGCCTTTGTTGGAGCAGCCCAGCCCCATTTTGTAACATGGTACTTGTAATGAGTAAGATCACTTTTCTGTTCCCCTTCGCTGGGATTCTCCCATTCATCTTCCAGTTCCTGCAAGGCTGGGAGTGCCCTGGCTTGGTGCCTGTCCTACCTTCCCAGAGCCCATGTCCTTTCCCCAAGCCTGTGCCAAGCAGTGGGAGCTGGGTTTTCTCCTGCCCACTCGCCATCTGCTCAATTTCCCACACGATGCTGAATGTCACATGTGCCACTGCTGTGCTCTCTGTGATTCCTGGATGAGTCCTTGTCTTGATCCTAGACCTCCTGATCTAACGCCTGCCTGAGCCATGGCATCTCACCATGCTCCTAGCACCTATGCTGCACCTGCCTGCCTGGACTTCTCCCCATTCCCTACTGCTGGGTCAGCCCCGCACCACCGAGTTCAGGGTTCTAGCCCCACCACCTGGGAAGTTCTAGTTTCTTGGTCTGGAAAGAAGCCATCCATTCCCCACACCAGTTGAAGATTCTATTTGGGTTCAGCACTTTCCTTCACTTTTTATCTGTTTCTTATGCAACTTAACTTTTTTATCCTAGCACCTGGGGATAACCAGAAATTACCTTTTTGTCTTCCCATGTGGTCCTTGGCCTCTGTACTTTGGATTTTGAAAATGGTCCTCATTTTTTGTCCTTACTTTCAGCTGTGGTGTCAGGTTTGCTTGCTTGCATCCTTGCTTTTTTTCCTAGTTTGATTTTGTAGAAGATTCTGTTTGATCCATCTTTCACTGCATTGATCTAGCCAGCAGATGGATGGATATATGAACAGACAGACAAACAAACACACAAACATTCTGCTTATTTCCTTTTTAATGATCCATGGTTGCCAGAATTAGAATATATCTGGCTTGTGTGAAACTGAATGGTGTATCTGTGTATGTTACCACTATCCCCTCCACAATCCCTTAAATATAATTGACATTCAGCACATGCCTATTATTAGTAATAAAGCAAAAACTACTGTTGTCATGTGGAATTCAAGTTTGGTGTCAAAATGAAGGACAGGATGTGTACAAGTTTAACAGAATAACCATATCATTTACTTTGTGCAGGAAGAGAAGCAAAACAGGCTATTAAAAATCTCTGGAAATAAGTAACATCTTTAAAGGAATCATATTATCAGATGTGCATGTAATTCTGAATTGCAGTATTTGAAAATACTAGAAATGAGAGAGATTTGAAATAAAGGAGGCTTAGGAAGGAACAGACATATGGGACTATAGTAAAATTATAATCACTTAATACCGTGTACCCAAGACTGACAAAATCAAATGCAGGTATTCCACCATTTAGTAAGTCCTTATGGACATGTAGGATGTTTCCAAGTTTTTGCTATTGAAAATACCATAGCAATGCACACCTGTAGTGTCCTTTTAAATATATGTGCCTGTGTTTCTACAGTATAGAGGCCTTGAAGTAGAATTGCACATTATAAACTTTTAGAAAAACACTAATTTGCCCTTCAATAAAGCAAAACTAGCCCTAACAGAGAGCGTGTTTCCCCACTGGGTATTCTCAGTCTTCTCAGTGCTTGCATATTTCTTAGGTGAAAACTCAGTGATTGTTTTTCTTTGCACGTTTCTGTTTACTAGTGAACATTGTACATCGATTGAAAATAAGGAGGTGAATCTATATGTTCCAAGATATAAAATATATCTAAAACTTATTAAGTAACAACAAGTTGAAAAGTACTGTCCCATATTTATAGATGGCCTGGACTCATAGAAAACTGTACATTGCTATTTTACCTATGTACATATGTAAAATACAAAGGAAAGAAAATGTGCATAAATGTGTACCTCAAAGTCATGATAGATGCTACCTCTGCTGAGAAGAATGGAATTGGGAGTACAGCATGAAAAGAGTGTTGAGGTTCTTTGTACATCTTTGTTGTTTACATTGTGACAGTGAGAATACATTCAAGAATTACTATGTATAATTTTTAAAATACTAATTGAAACATCCATAGTATAATGTTTTCTGTCTTGGCTCTCTGAACTTGTGTTAAAGGACTGCTGGAATAACCAATTATATAAAGCAAACATTTATATAATCAGCAACTGCTATTTGGCAGACCATGTGAAGTGTAGAAATGATGGATAGAACTGTCTGTACGCACAAAATGCTCAGGGTTCTGTGTTGGAGCAGACAGTTATACAGATAATTAAGTCTAACTGGGAAGGGCACTCTAATTGGAGATTTTTACCAAGAACTGTGAGAACAAGGCAGAGGGAGCTGGGGAAATCCTCTAATAGAGGTGTTATTGAATTTGGAGCTTGAAAAGTGTGCAGGAATTCTCCAGATAAAGAAGGTGGAAGTGACATCCTAGTCAGGTAAACCATTATGTGCAAAGGCAGAAAAGGGGCAGGCGTTTTTGTGGCTAGAGAAACGGTTCTAGGAAAGTGATGAGTCACGTAGCTGAGAAGGTAAGTTGGTGCCGTTATGTCAAGTTTGCCAGATGGGACCATAGAAATGGGTCCCTTTCATCCTTGCATCACCAGTACCCAGCCAAGCACAGTTTGAGAGAACGCCTGTGTGTGTGCATGTGGGCAGCTTTGTTATATGTGAGCCAAACAGTCTCACTATTCATGGCCTCATCATCTCTGCTCTACTCCAGCTTTTTTCCCCCGCCTCCTCTACACTTCTCCCTCCAATAATGTTCCCTTCTCACCATCTTCCAACTCTCTCAATTTTGTGGTTTCTTATTTTTATTGCATTGATATTCTCATGCACCTCTGTCCTAAAGATACCCTGTTTGTCTACCTCCTCCCTAATTCCATGTCTGCACTTCACATTCGCTTGTGCAGACAGCAGGTTGGGTGCCCAAATCATCTGATGCTTTTCACCATCCTTGCAATTCTACTGTATACTCACTACTCTTAACTAATTATGTTTCTCTCTCCTCCTGTCTCTCTGAGACTCTAAGCCCCAAGCCTTGATTTTTCATCTTTGTGTCCCAGCAAATTGCATAGTTCATGGCAAACAGTAAGTGCTTAATAAATGTTAAATAAATGAATTAAATTGAATAAATGAAACTTCCTTCCATTTAATGGTGGATTTTTATACTTTACCCATCAAACAGTACAATGCCACGTGTGATCATAGGACATGACAATTATGTGGTTATAGGACCATGTGAATTATAGTAATTCATAGAAGAAAAAGAATAGTGGGAGGGGGAATGGATCATTTGTGAGGGACAATATTATATTAGAATTCAGAACAGATCAGAGGCCATGTTATCCTTGGAAGTAGAAGCTTTTCAATAGAAATGTGTAGTTGTGATAGGAAGCAACCTTAACCACTTCATTTAAAAATAGCCCCTCACAGTGCCTCTCCCATTGGTCCTGGTCCTGGGATTTCTCATCACCCAGTTTTATTGCCTTCCATGGCACTTGTCACCATTGGGTTGTTGGCTCCTTAGTGTCTGCTCTTGTGATAGAATATAAGTCATGTGTGAGCAAGTGTCTTGTCTGTGTTTCTTACCAGTGTATCCCAAGGTGCCTTGCATGTAGTAGAGACTCGATTAAATATTACATAAGTGAATGAATCTTCTAGTTATTCTATAGGGAAAGCTACCTAACCATTTGTCTTCTGACTGATAATAAAATGTCATCATTTTAAAGTTTGCTTCCTTTAAATTTCTTAGGAGTTAGTAGGGGCCACTTATTAAACAAATTCAAAAGTCTTTGCATGTACCTGACCCCAAATAGTCACCCATAGTTATTAGTAATTGTTTGCTTGTTTTAAGTGGCTTTTAAATCATTTGAATTATAATATGCAGCAGCATATTACCTGCTTTTAATGCTACCCTTCTATCCATTCCTTCACTTGGAAGTAGTTTTTTAAAGTAGAAAATGAAGAAAATGTAGAAGTGCCACTGAATATGTTAACCCTGTAAATCAGAATGCATTGCAAGTAGGAACTGCAAAGTTAATGTGATGGATTAGAAATTATTCTTTGAGGCCAAGTGTGATGGCTCACATCTGTAATCCCAGCACTTTGGGAGGCTGAGGCAGGCAGATCCCCACTTGAGGTCAGGAATTTGAGAACAGCCTGGCCGATGTGATAAAACTCCGTTTCCACTAAAAATACGAAAAGTAGCCAGGTGTGGTAGCAGACACCTGTAATCCCTGCTACTCAGGAGGTTGAGGCAGGAGAATCACTTGAACCTGGGAGGCAGAGGTTGTAGTGAGCCAAATCATGCCACTGCACTCCAGCCTGGGCAACAGAGTGAGACTCGGTCTCCAAAAAAAAAAATTGTTTGACACCTTTCCTGTGTAGCAGATTTTTTTTAAAAAAAGCAATATATTAACATTATAAAAACTGAAGTCATGAACTGAATAAACACACACGCACACACACACACGTATATAGCTGAAGACTTTACTATTTGCTTTGAACAATGGTGCAAACAGAGCATGAAATTAAGTGTCAAGCACTTTAAATCTACAGATTTTAAACTTTTTATATGGTCACTTTAGAACGAATAACAGTAACTTGAAAACTAGTTTGACTCTAAAACGAATTATGGCCTAAAATACATTTGATAAGTAGAAATAATATGATTGAAAAGCTAGCTAAAATAGAAGCTGGCATCACCTTGCTTGCAGTGTGAAAGATTTTTGCTGCTTCATAATCAATAATCCCAAATGGCTCTGAAATCCCAAATGACTTCGCTGATGTATAAAAGGTACAGAAAAATAATGTAATGGAGGAACAGAGAATCGGTGGAAAATTAGTTTGGAATCTTTTTCTGAGCATTTCTGTAAAGCATCAGAAAAATGTCCTGCACTTGGTTCTTTCTGGTCTGTATATCAATGTGTAACCCAGATATTTTTATTATTAAGGTAATGTGCTTTCAAATCAAAGGGGTCAAGAAGTGCAGAAGATGCACGTTTGAACCTGCAGTCTTCTTTTGCACCTGCTCAGAATGTCAAATGGCCAAAGGATAAGAATTAGGCCCCAGAATAGAAATGGAAAATAATGTGCATGCAAAGACAGAAGATGAGCGTTTTTAATTTAACAACCTGGCTACATTCAAGGGGAAAATGGAAATGGAATTAAAAAATGAAAAGGGAAGCTTATTAAAAAGAAAAAACGGGAGCTAGAAAGGATGAAAATGTGAAAGAGGATTTTAGATGGTGTTTTGTGGAGAAATGTGATTTAGTTAAGTAGGAAAACTGCATTTGTGGTGTGCCTTTTAGTGTCATTGTTCATTCACATGGACTCTGGGTGATGTTTGTCAAGCGGGAGAGTTTTTCTCCTTCTGGGTTTGTTAAGCACTTCCATGGGATTCAAGATTTCATTTCCACAAATAGAATTCAAGAGCCAAGTGAACATTGCTCAGTGAGATTCCAGATTTCTATTTATGGTCCTGAATGATCCTCCCTGGAGGAGGCCGGTCACCCTCAAAGACCCAAAGGACGAGTCACATTGGAAGAAAAGGCTGAGCAAATGAAAATGCTTCCACTTGGCCAAGGCATGTATGTGCTGATTGGGAGCTGAGATTCATGTTTAATTGGATATTTGTGCCCCATCAGCATGGATGCTGACATTTCTCTTTCTAATAATAAGAGCCAGTTTCATGCCCAGGTCAAAGAAATGACCAGGATATTGTACAGTGTTTCTTATCTTTTCATACTGTTTTCTGGAAAGGAGCTATCAAGTGGGAACCATCAAATCCTACACATTTTTGCCTTCCTGTGGGTCTGAGTGAATTAGGCCCCAGGGAAATAACCAGTCTGAGTTGTGTAACTGCCAACATAATATTTCTAAAAATACATTTTAATTCTGATTTCCACCTGCCCCATATGTCTTCAATAAAAGAATGTTAGCAGTGGGGATGATTGCTTCAGACAAGGGGTTCAAGCCTAGCCTGGGCAACATAGTGAGACCCTGTCACTATTTAAAAAAAAAAAAGCTGGGTGTTGTGGTGTGAATCTATAGTCCTGGCTATTCAGCACGCTGGGGTGGGAAGATTCCCTGAGCCCAGGAATTTGAGGCTGCAGTGAGCTATGATCATGCCACTGCACTCCAGCATGAGCAGCAGAGTGAGCCCTGTCTCTTAAAAAAAAAAAAAAAAAAAAAAGAGAGAGAGTTAATAGCAGTAGTGGAAGTGGCAGCTGTACCAGATGGAGGACTAATAATATAATAGTAATAGCAGAGAATACTATTTATTAATTATCTTTAATTGTCAGTAGTATCAGGAATTAAACAGCATGTTTTACATTTATTGTCTAAGTGAATTCTCATAGCAAATGTGAGATAAATATATTTATCCCCTTTATCTTGGTGGTGAAGCAGAGGCTCAGAGAAGTTAAGCTACCTGCTTGTGAGTAACACAGCTAGTGAATGGAAAAACCAAGCTGCAAACCCAGATCCATAGAATGCCATTTGAGCAGAGTCAGACTGAGTGTGCAATGTCACAAAGCCTTCCTTATTAGATTTATTGGTCTGTTTAGCTCACACTTGTGAATAAAAAGTATACAGTGACAGAAAGCCGCCTTTTGTATTATTCACACAAAACTCCATACCTAATACAATGCTAGGCTTTGAACAAGTATCCAGTAAATGTATTTGAATGAACGAATGAATGAATGAATGGAGACAGAGCAGACATATTCCTATATTTTAATACAGATCCACAAGGCCACTCCTGGGCTTTTCAAGTTGCTCGCCTTTGTCTTAACATGAAAACCCTGCTCTACTATCAAATTGGGACACGAACAGATACATGCAGAAAAGGTTTTATTCTGTACTCTCACTTCTAGAATTTATATATCATTAAGGAAACATTATGGACAATGGAGAGAGCGCCATACTTATTGTGTAATTCATTCATTTGAAGAATATTCATTGAGTGCCTACATGCTAAGTGCAGAGAATATTGTAGTAAATAGGTGTAGGAAAATATCAGATCACCGTAAGGGATATAGTGAAGATGGGATGTGTTAAAAACATCTTGGGGATTACTTAAGATCACATGGTCAAGGAAGACAACCCTGAAGAAATGATGTTTAAGTTGAGATCTGAATGATGAGCTGAAGCTAGCCATGAGAACATCTGAGAGAAGAGCTACCTTTCATTACTCACCCTAAAGTAAGGGTGGGCTGTATATGTTGGAGGAACAGAAAGAACAGGACTGTCTTATTCTTGGAACATCAAGACCAAGACAAAGAAGAGTAAAAGAAGCATTAGGAGAGAGGGCCTTGCAGGCTTGGAGTTTGGATTTTATTATAAGTGCAAGGGAAAGCCACTGAAGGACCCAATAGGTTTACATTTTTATAAGTTTACTCTGACTGTGCTGTGAACAATAGACTCTAGGTGGAAGGTATGGAACTTGGGAAATAGGAGGTTATTGCCAGAGTCTAGGTGAGAAACAGTTGCCTTTGAATAGGGGTGGAAGGAGTAAAGGTAGAAATGAATGTATGCATCCTAAAGATATTTTCTGGGTAGACCCCACAGTCTTGTATATACATGTATGTATGTATATATGTGTGATGTATGTATGTATGTATGAGGATGATTACTGGGCTTTTGGTCAGGATCTACCAGGATGTAGAAACTGGTGGGAGAGCAGATTTGAGGGAAGTCATGAATTCTGTTTTGAGCATGTTACGTTTGAAAGTTCTGTTTGTTGGACAGCCAACTGTGATATAAAGTAGGCAGCTGCTAAAGATGGAGAGGGAGTTAAACAGAGATATTGAGAAAGAATAATCAACTTGAGAGTCATTTGATTTATTGACAATATTTAAATCCAGTGGGACTTGAAACTACCCCAGGAGAGAGTACAGATAGGAAGTAAAAGGGATTCCCAAACCAAACCCCAAGGCACACCATTTAGGTCAAAGAGGAAGGTGGGACAAAGAAAGAAGGACTAACTAGTGCAGTAGAGAGAAAACCATTTTATGTTGTGTGTAGTTTATCAAACTAAAAATAAAAACTTTTTTAAATGAAGATATCTAATCTGGAAGGTCCAATATTTAGTAATAGGCATTCTAGAAAAGAGAACAGAGTAAACAGTAGAGAGAGAGAGGTGTGGAAGCTAGGAGAAGAAAGTATCTCAAGAAAGTGTGTTCCATTGTGTCAGAGGCTACCAAGAGGCCACAGGAAGGAAGGTGTGGTCTTGGAAGAAGTAACACTGGAATTAGCAACCTGCATGTCTCAGTGGCCATGACAAGAGCATGTCCAGTGGGAGGATGAGGAAGGAAGCCAACTAGAGTGTGGGGAGACAGAGTGAGGTACTGAAACAGATTCGGTTAGCTCATACAACTCTTCCAAGATGCTTTCCTATGGAGAAACCAGACAATGTTATTCATCCTCAAAAAGGAGGGAAATGCTGACACTTTTTCCAACATAAATAAACCTCTAGGACAATAGGCTAAGTGAAATGAGCCAGTCACAAAAAGACACAGCATGAATCCACTTATATGAGGACAGAGTAGGCAAACTCACAGAAGCAGAAAGTAGAATGATAATTGCCAGAGGGAATAGGGAGAAGAGGGGATAGGGAGTTGTTGTTTAATGGGTGCAGAGTCTGTTTTGCACAATGGAAAGAGTCCTGGAGATCAATGGTGGTGATGGTCATACAACAGTGTGTAGTTAATACTACTGAACTGTACAATTAAAAATTAATAAGATGGTAAATTTTGTGTTATGTGTATTTTACCAAACTAAAAATAAAAACTAAATGTAGATATTTAATCCAAAAGATCCAACATTTAGTAACAGGCATTCTAGAAAAGAGAGCAGAGTAAACAGAGTAGGGAATATACTTTAAAAACTAATAATGCATGATTTGCCAAGGCTTGATCTTTAAATTGAAAGGGACTACTGACTGCCTCTCAGAGAGAGTGAAAGAAGACCCATATCTAAGTACATTCTCATGAAATTTCAGAATATCAAGAATAAAAAGGTCCTTAAAGACTTCTAGGGGAAAAATATAAGATATCAAAAGAATGAGAAGCTACTAGATTTCTCACAGCAACATTTGGAGGTAGAAAACTGTGGAGCAATGCCTTCAAAATTGTGAGGGATTGCTTTTTCAGCTTAGAACTCTAGAGCTAGCCATTTTATCAATCAAACGTGAAGGTAGAATAAAGACTTTTTCTGACATGCAGGGACTGAGAATGTTTACCCCCAAAGCCATTTCTTAGGAAGTTGCTTATGAATATGTTCCAGCAAAGAGAAGACGTAAACTAAGAAAAAGGAAGATTGGGATCCAGGGAACAGTTTATCCATCCATGCATCTATCCAGGGTGGTAATAGAGGGAAATACCAAATGGCCCCTTTGTAGCAGGTTTGGGGAGCAGCCAGTATAATCTGGGGTCAGGAGAACGTAGATCTTTGGGAAAAACAGGGAATTTGGTAAATAGATAATATGATTAAAATCTTTGAAAAAATTGATACCAACAAAACAAGAGAAAAAGAAAGGAAATTAAATACTCCAAAGTGGCCAGGCATGGTGGCTCATGCCTGTCATCCCAGCACTTTGGGAGGCCAAGGCAGGAGAATTGTTTGAGCCCAGGAGTTTGAGACCAGCCTGGACAACATAGTGAGACCCTCATCTCTACAAAAAAATAAAAACATTAGCTCCATAGGGGCATGCACCTGTAGTCACAGCTGCTTGTGGAGCTGAGATAGGGGGACCATTTGAACCTGAGAGGTTAAGGCTGCAGTGAGCCAGGATCACACCACTGCACTCCAGCCTGAGTGACAGAGCAAGACTCCGTACCAAAGATAAATAAATAAATATCCCCAAAGACTCTAACATTGCATAAGAATATTTGCTCCAAATATGAATTAAACTAAACTGTGGCATGAATTTAAGCAACTGCTGGCGTATAAGAAAAGAAAGTCTATTTACTTTTAATGCTGGGAAACTTGTTTGTGATTATTAGTAGATATGACATTGGACCACTGAGAATGTGATAGAATAAAAAATCATCCAAACCAGACTAATTAGCCCAGCATTGGAATAGTATATGTAATATAATCTAAATGCTGCTTATTAATTTGTTTATCTGTGACTCAATTTACAATCATACTTAGCATAGCAGACCAAATAGAGCTCTTAGAATAGAAAATATTGCTGTTAACCTTGACAATATATAATAAAAGTAATATTGTAGATGACAGAAGGTCAGACTTTCAAGGCAAGGAACAATTATAGGAAAAAAATTTTAAAACCTTATTTGGAAAATCATATAGATTTAAATATATCATTTAAGGTTAAAAAATAATAGATGAACTAAAATTAGTAATACTGTCACAGACATTCAGAAGAAGAGACAAGAGGAGGAAGCTAGCACGTGTCTGCTAATTCTTGATCTTTCTCATTGTGATATCAATGGATAATCCTCTGAGTCTGATAAATCAGAGACTAATAAGATAAACCACTAAGAGATTACCCATGGAAATTGCACCTGAAGTTGGAGAAGAGAGATGTTTGAGTTAGGACCATGTTCAGGTTATAATTTGAAAACAAGATAGCTTCCAGTCAGAAGACATGGGACAAGAAGTTTGTGTTTTTTACCCTGAGCCCTTTGGGATAACTTATTTTTTAAAACCATGTGCATACTTTCTTTTATAGCAACAAAAGGGTCAGAAATAAACAGGATAAAAAATAAATAATAGAATGACTCTATAAAAATTACTTAAATTATTAATCAAATGAGGGCCCATTATTATTTAGTGGGAATGTGGTTGTAAAGATATGTGCATGGACACGGATTCTGAAAAAAGTTTATACAAATAAAAGTAATTATGTTAATGAGGCAAATTCTCAGCAAAATTTTTTTCTAATTGTATAAAATCTTGTATTTGAAGAGTAAATGCAAATGTATGAGAATATGTATAAAGTAAAAAATCTATTCTAATTCATTTAACCTCTAGCTGATGTTCTTCCCACTTATATGTTGGTAGTGAGATTTTCAAAGCTCTGTCAATCTTAGATTGTCAGACTGTTTTGTCTGAATTGAACAATCCATCTGAACTGGAGTTTGCTCCTGTGTTAATCACCTCTGGCTCATGATGAAGTACCACAGACTGGGTTGCCTTAAACAACAAAAACATATTTTCTCCCAGTTCAAATGTCTGGCAGTCTGAGATCATGGTGCCAATGTGGTTCAATTTTGTTGAGGGTCTCATCCTGTCCTCTCTTGCACAGGGGCCACCCTCCCTCCGTGTGGTGGAGAGAGAGCGAGCTCTCTGGGGTCTCTTCTTATGAGAACACTAATCCTATTTATCAGAGAACTACCCTTTATGAATTCATTTAACCTTAATTACTTCCCTAAAGGCTCTGTATTGGAATACAAGTTGGGAATTAGGACTTCAACATATTAATTTTGGGGAAACACAGATATTCAGTCCATACCAGCCCCGTCAATTTATTCATCATTTGACTGAATTAACAGATAGATAAATTGTTTTGACACCAAGAAATCATGGTGTTAAACCTGGGGTTGGGGGTGGCTAACTTTTAAAGCCCAAGAACGCTAGTATTGGAAACTTTATATAGACCACCCTACCCTAATGGATTCCAGAGTACATAGGCTCTCCAAGCCCCCAAATCCCTACTCTGCCCTACTAAATACAATTGCAGCAATATTTTGTAGTGTTTCTGTTTTTAACACAGTGCCAACAGCATGGTGACCGTAACATCCCTTGGGCCCATCAGCCCTCTCTTTTCTATAAAATGATCCAAATAAAACACTTAAGACTTTCTATTATTTGATCTGATCTTCACAACAACTTTGTAAAATGGGCAGAGTATGTGTTTTCTCATTTTACTAGTGATATAATTGAGAGACAGAGATTAGCATTGCCCTATTGTATGGTATAGAAAATACCCCTCCTTCCACAGTAAGGTGAGTAGAAAAAGTCCTTGAGTAGGAGTCATGTGGCCGGTCCTGAACCCAGCTCTGCCTTTGGCATACCCAGATTAGGACAAAGTTAGAGTCATCTTTGATCAGGTTTATCTTAATTCATTAAGGAAGCGAACTAGCCCTGGAAACCTCAGTAAGATAGCTCACATCTCTAATCCTCATTGTTCCCTCCTGTATCCATCAAATTAGAGTGATACCATGAAGTAAGCAAGAAGTTTGAAATTACTGCAGACCTGGACTGAATGCAGTTCTGAAATTCGCTAGCGGTGTGACCTTGGATAAGTTACTTTACCTTTCTAAGCAGGTTTCTCTATCAGTAATACCTACTTTGCAGGTTGTCAGGAAAATTCAAGATGATTTATCTAAAGTTCTTAAGACAACTCTTCCCATGTTTTGTGGGAAGAATATCATTAGAATGATATCGAACCGAACATGATGTCTGGAATGGCATCAGTATACTTTTAAGCCACATCCCTGAAGCTAATTTGGTCAGGCTTGACCACACACGTTCTCAGAATGATTTCAGAAAAGCAAGAGAAGAGCGCAAATGCATGCCAACCCTCTTGGAAACACATCTCAGAAACCTGGCCTATCACCACCTCTGCCACATTCTTTAGTCAAAGCAAGCCACATGGCTCTCTTCTACCCCCCAGACTCAAGAGGTGGAAAAATAGATGCCATCTTACGGCAGAGGACCTCTAGTCATATTACACAGGGGCATATTTGCACTGAGGACATTTTTGTCATCAATCTACCACATTGTTATTCCAAAGTAATTGTTGTAGAAATGACATGATGGTGATGATCAATAACAATTTCTATGATTCATTTTTGTTTTCAATTTTGCTTTTGTCATGCTTTCATTCATCGAACATTCACAGAGAGATCTGCCCATAGGTACGTGCTCAGGGCATACATATGCCTTTGTGTCACAGCACCTCCCATAGAGTGTGCTTATCTATGTGGATGAGTGATAGGTTTTCCTGCTGTACTAAGACAGAGCAGACACAAAGTACAGTGTGATCCTCTCCCTCCATATTTCTCTTGACAGGCTGTGCAATCTGGGCTGATAGGAAGAACAGGCCTTGATAACCAGAGCCATCCAGGCTGCCAGGATGTCTTGTTTCCTGTTGAGTGCCTGAGCACATCTGCTTATTCCCTCTATGAGTTTTTATTGTAGACACCCTGATGCACAGCAGCCTGTGTTTAGGGGCCAGCAGATCTTACCAGCATTGCATACGAGCATCCGCTTCACAACTTGTGAGCAGTGGCGTTTACACATCTGGATAGTGTGCTTTTATAAATAGCTCCATGAGGTGCCTGGGGAAGCTGGGCTATATCTTTGGCATGGAATTGGGACACTTTGTACATGACTGTCCCTGGAAATAGAGGACTGCTGATTCTGAGTTTCAGAGGGAAATAAATGACAGGACTTATGACTGGAAAACACGAGGTGATACCGTCATTGCAGCAAACCCGGGCCTGAATAAAGAGAAACATACCTTTTCCCCTCTTAATTTGGTATCTTTGTTTTTCCATTTTCCCCCTTTTTCTATATTTTCTCACTTTTGTCCTCTTCCTATGCCTGTGGTTTTCACTGGTACCTTTTAATCCTCTTCCTTTCTTAACAACTGTTTTTCTTTGAATCTTAGCTGAGTATACCTAACGCCATCTCACAATGCCTACAGCTCAAGTCAGCTGGACTCCAAAGACTCTGCCTCTGTAGGCCGACGTGGTGGCTCACACCTGTAATCCCAGGACTTTGGGAGGCCGAGGCGGGTGGATCACGAGGTCAGGAGTTCGAGACCAGCCTGGCCAACATGGAGAAACCGCATGTCTACTAAAAATACATAAAATAACTGGGCAGGGGTAGTGGCAGGTGCCTGTAATCCCAGCTACTCGGGAGGCAGGAGAATCATTTGAACCCAGGATGTGGTGGTTGCAGTAAGCCGAGCTCACGCCATTGACTCCCAGCCTGGATGACAGGGCAAGACTCCATCTCAAAAAAGAAAAAAAAAAAAAGACTGCCTGTGTCCATGGTGATGCCCCACTGCTTCCCCACGCCAGGCTTGAGAATCCAGTAGAGGAGGATGCCAGTGCTATTCAGGAGATATTAAGATACGCCTTCTGGAAACATAATATGTAGGAGGCACTATTTAAAGTGCTTTAGTTAAACCATTTCTAATCCTTCCACAAACTATAAGATAGGTATTATTTGGAGTGAATTTAGAAATATGTTTAGAAAGGTTCAGTGACCAGCCCAAGGCCCACAGTGCTAGTGAATGCCAGAGCCTTCAACCCAGGTCTGCATGATTCCAAATGCCAAGTCTGTTTCATCACATCACTCTCTGTGTCAGTTGAAAAAGAAAAAAATTGAGGATCAGAGATGTGAGCTGTCTTGCTAAGAATTATAGTGCTAGACTGGCTCTGCATTTTTGGCTCAATATAAGAGAAATCTAATCGGAGGAAAGGCTGTTTTAGTCCCAACCTGGGAATGTCAAGAGCGCAGCTGGGACCTGAACCAGTTTTCTGACACTCAAAGGATGTAGGATCTGTGATATATGATGGCAGAACAGACAGTTCTTTCATTTGTTCAACAGATAATTATTGAGTTCCTGCTTTGTGCCAGGTACTGTTCTAAAGTTTGAGATTCTTTGCAAATTAAGAAAGACCCTTGTCCTTGTGCAGGTTGCAAGCCAGAGGGAAGAGACATATAATAAACAGTAGAAAAAATAACTGTATAGTGTGTTAGATGATACTTATGATGGAGAGATAAATAGTGGAGCAGGGAAATGAGTATAGGAAGCTCCAGAAGGGAGTCTTGCATTTTTAAACAGGGAGATCAGGATAGGACTTATTGAAAATGGAGCATTTGAACAATTCTCAAAGGCTTTGAAAGAAGTGAGGGAATTAGCCACATAGGTATCTGGGAGAAGGGTATTCCAGCAAAGCAAAATGCAGGCATAGTTGGCATTTTTGAGCAATAGCAAGAAGACTGGTATAGTGGGAACAGAATGTATTAGGGAAAGAGGAATAAATATGACATCAAAGAGCTGGGCAGCTAGATCATGTGAGCCTTTGTAAGTCATTTTCAATATTTCAATTGAAGGCCAGGCACAGTGGCTCATGCCTGTAATCCCAGCACTTTGGGAGGCCAGCAGGCAAATCACGAGATCACGAGTTCAAGACCAACCTGGCCAACATGGTGAAACCCCGTCTCTACTAAAAATACAAAAAAATTAGCTGGGCATAGTGGCAGGCACCTGTAATCCCAGCTACTCGGGAGGCTGAGGCAGGAGAATCGCTTGAACCCGGGAAGTGGCGGTTGTAGTGAGCCGTAATCGCGCCACTGCCTGGGTGACAGAGTGAGAGTCAGTCTCAAAAAAGAAGAAAAAAAGAGATTTCAATTGAGGGGAAGGAAAGAACAGGATGACCCGTTTGTTGTATTAGTACATAGATGCAGGAATCTAGGTGTGGCATGATAGTTTTTCCAATCAGGATTGTAGCAATGTTGGTGATGAAGAGATTGACATCTGGATACATTTGAGAGTAGAATCATCAGGTTTCCCTAATAGATTACATGTAGAATACAAGAGAAAGAGGAAAGTCTATGATAAATCCAGGATTCAGGGCCTCCACAGTGGGAGTTTCTATGATATGAAATGTAGGCTACAAATGAGGCATTTTTAGGGAGCTCAATTTTGGACATGTTGAGTTTGATATATTTATTGTATGTACAAATGAAACTGAAGTCATCAGTTGCATCGGCATATATGATTCTGTAGTTCAGGAAGAAAACTGAGCTGGAGATACAGTTTTGGATTCATCAGCCTTCATCATGATAAAAGAAAACAAAAAAGCAAGCCACGAGACTCAATGGAGAGCCCTGATACGATGTGTGAAAAGGAGATCAGTACAGTGGGCACTGAGATTTGTCTTACATTTATCCAAAGCCAAAACTCAAGAATTAGTAAAAAGATGATGAAGATCTGACTTTGGCTTCCATTTGAAAGTACGTTTTAAAGCATTAATGTTTATTAACAATGGTATGGCCTATTTCATAGGATACATTCTAGGATGCTGTGGATTTTCAGGGAAAGTGCCGAATCTAGATCAGCACTTTTCCAAATTTCGTGTAGCTCAAAAAAAAAAAAAAAAAAAAAAAGAGAAGAAAAGAAAAAATAATCATTTTCAATTAGGAGATTGACATTTTGTCTTTACCCAAGTAAAGTTGTTTACACACACAAGCCTTGATATATTCATCATAGTTTAGGTTTACTAACCACCATCTTAGATGTCTTAAAGTGGATTGGACTCTTGCATTAGGTTTAAAACTTGAACCCGCTAACTACTGAGAGTCCTTGACAACCTTATGAGTCTGTGGTCACAGCATGTAGAAATTTTAAAGTCCATTAATAATACTCAATATGGGCACATTAAGAGAAAAAATCCTCTAGTCTTATCTCCTTAAAAAAAAAAAAAAAAAAAAAAAAAAGACACTACAACAATGATGCCTTTAAACAGTGGTTCTCAAATTTATAGTCCCAGGACTTTGTCGCACTCTTAAAAGTTTTCAGGAACCTCAAAGAGCTTTTGTTTATGTAAATGATGCAAATATGAGAGAATAACTAATACATTGGTTAATAAGTATTTCAAATGATGAACTGACACCTGTTACTTGTTAATAATAAAAGTTTAAGCTTTGATCATCTATTCCATTTTCGTTGTCAACACATTGAGGACACTGCCTTTTGAAGGAAATATGAATAAGCTATAATTCCCAGTGAAGAAGACTAGGAAATGAAGGGTCTAAAATAGATCCCCTGTGCAGAAGAGATGAAAAAACTAATAATGCCTCTCTATATGTTTGGAAAAGTTATCTAAGTTCCTTATACATTACTGGTCCTTAGGGGCTCTTACACTATCAGAAGAGATTAGCATCAAATTTAAAAAGTAAGAAATAATCCAGGTGACATTAAAGCAGTGGTTAAAGATAGAAGAATGTGAAATAACACTATGTGCATTTAATCATTCTACTGCTTAGCAGAAAAGGTTTAAGTTTATTTTGGAGAACTTAAAACTTAATGTTTAAGAGTTCTTTTCAATTAAATACAAATGCACTGTGTATATTTATCTTTCTTTCACCTAAGGGGATGTGTATTCTTCTTTTACGTGGAAACTTTCTGGCAATGAGATGTCTTCCCCTTAGGAGGCATGAAGTTTAAGAGTCTTCTCTGTCATAAAATATGTAGGTCCAAACCCATGAATAATCACTCATATGTGGATTTTATAGACCATTCTGGAAACAGCATGCAAAAGACAAGATATGCTTTTAAAAATTTCTAACCACCTCTTTCCATGAAAGGAATAAGGTGACAGAAGAAGACATTATTAGTACTTTAAAATTAATTAATTCAAATATCAAGTATTCTATGAGCTAACCATTTTTCCTGATATTTAGTGACCTTTTTTGGGTGAATGAACATTAAAAACTGCTAAAGTAGACATTAATGGTTTGTTGTGTATATATGCGTTTCCTCCTTTTTCTTCTTCCTCTCTGTAATCTTGAGTAAAATGACACAATAGAAGTCAGTAAAACAGAGGACTGGGAACTAAAGAAAGGACATTGCAAGACAGTAAGGGAAGAAATAGGCAGTTCTTAGTGTCATGAGAGTCCGTGTGAAGAGACCACCAAACAGGTTTTGTGTGAGCGATAGAGCTTGTTAATCACCTGGGTGCAGGCGGGCTGAGTCCAAAAGAGAATCAGCTAAGGGAGATAGGGGTGGGGCCGTTTTATAGGATTTGAGTAGGTAAAGGAAAATTACAGTCAAAGGGGGGTTCTCTGGCCGGTAGGAGTGGGGATCACAAGGTGCTCAGTGGGGTAGCTTTTTTGAGCCAGGATGAGCCAGGAAAAGGAATTTCACAAGGTAATGTCATCAGTTAAGGCAAGGACCAGCCATTTTCACTTCTTTTGTGGTGGAATGTCATCAGTTAAGGCAAGGACAGGGCATTTTCACTTCTTTTGTGATTCTTCAACTACTTTGGGCCATCTGGGCATATACATGCAAGTCACAGGGGATGCAATGGCTTGGCTTGGGCTCAGAGGCCTGACATTCCTGCCTTCTTATATTAATAAGAAAAATAACATAAAATAGTATTGAAGTGTTGGGGCAGTGAAAATTTTGCAGCGGTGGTATGGAGAGATAAAGGGCAGTGTTTCTCAGGGCTGCTTCAAGTGGGATTAGGGGTGGTGTGGGAACCTAGAGTGGGAGAGATTAAGCTGAAGGAAGATTTTGTGGTGAAGAGGTGATATTGTGGGGTTGTTAGAAGGAGCATTTGTCATATAGAATGATTGGTGATGGCCTGGATGCAATTTTGTATGAATTGAAAAACTAAATGGAAGACACAAGGTCTGAATAAGAGAAGGAGAAAAAGCAGGTATTAAAGGACTAAGATTTGGGAGGACCTAGGACATCTAATTAGAGAGAGCCTAAGGGGGTTCAGTGCAATCACTTTCTTGGTTGGTGACTTTCCAGGCTCCATCCAGGTTTTTGGGGTGCAGTTCAAGTTGGGCTGGTGTCTGGAATGAGACTAGGACCTAATAAAAGGTCCACTGTGTGGACCTGTGTCCACACAGGAGCTCAAATGGGCTGTACCCTGTAGCATTCCAAGGACAGGCCTGAATTCTGAGAGGGGAAGGTGGCAAAAGCACTGTCTAGTCCTTTTCAAGTTGGTGACTGAGCCTGGTGAGGTGTGCTTCCAAAAGACCATTAGTCCGTTCTACCTTTCCTGAAGATTGAGGAAGGTAAAGGATACAAAGGTTTCACTGACTACCAAGAGCCTGAAAAACTGCTTGGGTGATTTGACTAATAAAGGCCGGTCTGCTATCGGACTGTATAGAGGTGGGAAGGCCAAACTGAGGAATTATGTCTGACAGAAGGGAAGAAATGACCGTGGTTTGCTTCTCGGACCCTGTAGGAAAGGCCTCTACATATCCAGTGAAAGTGTCTACCTAGACCAAGAGGTATTTTAGTTTCCTGACTCAAGGCACGTGAGTAAAGTCAATTTGCCCATCCTGGGCGGGGGCAAATCTCTGAGTTTGATGTATAGGGAAGGGAGGGGGCCTGAGAAATTCCTGAGGAATAGTAGAATGGCAGATGGAATACTGAGAAGTGATTTCCTTGAGGATAGATTTCTAGGATGGAAAGGAAATGAGAGGTTCTAAGAGATAGGCTAGTGGCTTGTAACCTAGATGGAAGAGGTTACGAAATGACGATAGAATAGAATGGGCCTGTGAGGCTGGAAGGAGATATTTTCCTTGGTCTGAGAACCATTTGCCTTGTGTGGGAAGAGATTGATAGGTGGAAGTTTCAGCAGGGGAGTAGGTGGGAGTGACCGATATGAAGGAGGAAAACTGCCATGAGGGATAGAAGTTGGAATGCTAGCTGCTTTTTTGGCTGCCTTATCAGCATAAGCATTGTCTTGAGTGATGATGGGGGGAAGAAAATAGATTTCAGAAGTTATGAGAACTGTAGAGAGTGAGTTGAGCATAGTTTGTGATTTTTGGGGCCTCTAACAGTGTTAAAGCAGTGGCAGCTGCTGCACGCAGACATGAGGGCTAGGCTAAAAGAGTAAGGTCAAGTTGTTTGGACAGAAGGGCTACAGGACGTGGTCCTGGCTCTTGTGTGAGAATTCCAACTGCACTAACCATGCTTAGGAAGGAAAGGAGTTGTTTTGTAGAAGTGATTGGGATTTGGGAGATTAGCCGGACATGATCAGCAGGGAGAGCACGTGTGTTTTTATGAGAATTATGCTGAGATAGGTGATAGATGAGGAAGAAATTTAGGCTTGACTGAAGTAATGGGGGCTGTCTGTGAAGCCTTGCAGCAGTACAGCCTAGGTAATTTGCTGACCCCGATGGGTGTCAGGGTCAGTCCAAGTGAAAGCGAAGAGAGGCTGGGATGAAGGGTGTAAATGAATAGTAAAGAAAGTATGTTTGAATAATGGGTTGTGGAGGGAGGTATCGAGGATAGGAGAGTATATGGCTTTGGCACCATGGGGTGGATAAGCAAAACAATTTGGTTGATAAGGTACAGATCCTGAACTAACCTGTAAGCCTTGTCTGGTTTTAGGACAGGCAAAATGGGGGAATTGTAAGGGGAGTTTACAGGCTTTAAAAGGCCATGCTGTAGCAAGTGAGTAACAGGCTTGAATCCTTTTAAAGTGTGCTGCAGGATGGGATATTGGCATTGAGTGGGGTAAGGGTGATTAGGTTTTAATGAGATGGTAAGAGGTACATGATCAGTCGCCAAGGAGGGAGTAGAGGTATCCTATACTTGTGGGTTAAGGTGGGGGGATATGAGAGGAGGATGCGAAGGAGGCTTTGAACTGGGGAAAAGGGAGCAATGAGGTGTGGCTGTAGCCCAGGAATAGTCAGGGAAGCAGATAATTTAGTTAAAATATCTTGACCTAATAAGGGAACTGGGCAGGTGGGGATAACTAAAAAGGAGTGCATAAAAGAATATTGTCCAAGTTGGCACCAAAGTTGGGGAGTTTTAAGAGGTTTAGAAGCCAAGCCGTCAATACCCACAACAGTTATGGAGGCAAGGGAAACAGGCCCTTGAAAAGCAGGTAATGTGGAATGGGTAGCCTCCATATTGATTAAGAAGGGGACAGACTTACCCTCCACTGTAAGAGTTACCCTAGGCGTCTGTGATGGTCCAGGAGGCTTCCAGGGTGATGGGGTAGCATCAATCTTCAGCCACTAAGCCGAGAAGGTCTGGGAAGGAGTCAGTCAGAGAGCCTTGGGCCAGAGTTCCAGGGGCTCTGGGAGTGGCTGCCCGGTTATTTGGAGAGTCTGATTTCCAGTGGGATCCTGCACAGATGGGACACAGCTTAGGAGGAATCCCAGGCTGTGGGCATTCCTTGGCCCAGTGGCCAGATTTCTGGCACTTGTAGCAGGCTCCTTGGGGAGGAGGTTCTGGAGGAACCCCTGGTAGCTGCGTTTCAGGCATTTGGAGTTGTGTGCTGGAGATGTGGCTGGTGTTTGTCTCACAGTGGAGGTAAGGAATTGCAACTCAGAAATAAGTTGCTCCTTGGCTGCCTCTATTATTGTACACCTTGAAGGCGAAGTGCATTAAGTCCTGTTGCGGATCTTGAGTGCCAGAATTAAATTTTTGGAGCTTTATTTAATGTTGGGAGCAGATTGGGTAATAAAATAAAATGTATATTAAGAATAAGATGGCCTTCTGATGTTTCAGGGTCTAGGGCAGAAAAGCGTCTCAGGGTTGCTGCTAAACGGGCCATGAACTGGGCTGGGTTTTTCATATCTGATGAAAAAGAGCCTAAACACTAACTGATTTGGGAGAGGTCGGATAAAGAAAAAGGAGCATTATACTTGACCATGCCTTTAGCTGCAGCCACCTTTTTAAGAGGAAATGTCTGGGCAGGTAGGGGAGGGCTAGTCACGGAATGAAAGTGTAAGCTGGACCGGGTGTGAGGAGGGGAGGTGATGAAAGGATTATAGGGTGGGGGAGCAGAGGCTGAGGAAAATTGGGACCTAGCTTAGCCTAGCGAGGAGGGGAGAGGTCAGATGGGTCTGTAGAAAAGGAAGATTAGAAAGACTCAGCGACACTTGGGGTTGGGACTGAGGGGACAGGCGGGAGGGAAAGAAGGAAGATTAGGGACAAGTTGCATTGGCAACAGAGACTAGGGAGGGACCAATGTGTAAAAGAATGCATGGACGTCAGGCACCTCCTATTTTAGGCACGCCTATTTTACGACAAGAATTATTTAGATCTTGTAGGATGGAAAAATTGAAAGTGCCATTTTCTGGCTATTTGGAACTACTGTCGAGTTTGTATTGGGGTCAAGCAGCATTATAGAAGAAAATAAGGCATTTAGGTTTTAGGTCAGGTGTGAGTTGAAGAGGTTTTCAGTTCTTGAGAACACAGGCTAAGGGAGAAGAAGGAGGAATGGAGGGTGGAAGGTTGCCCATAGTGAAGGAGGCAAGCCCAGAGAAAAAGGAGAGTAGAGACACGGAGAGAAGGGGTTGGGGGGTTTTTGCCCTCTAGAAAAGTGGGAAAGGGGTCGGGACGCAGAGATAAGGAGTCGGGGCATGGAGATAAGGGGTCAGGGGGTTCTTGCCCTCCAGAAAAGCAGGAAAGAGTGCAGACATAAGGGGTTGGGGCACGGAAATAAGGGGTCAGGGCACGGAGATAAGGGGTCAGGGCACGGAGATAAGGGTCGGGGCATGGAGATAAGGGGTTGGGGGGTTCTTTCCCCCCAGAAAAGCAGAGAAGGGGTAGAGACAGGGAGAAAAGGGGTCAGGGGTTCTTGCCCCCCCAAGAAAAGTGGTGCTTGCTGCTAAGGGTGAAGGACGAAGACAGGCGTCCCTGCATGGTCAGACACCTCTGAAACATGGGTGAATTATCAGGCAGGAATCTCCACGTGATTAAACACCAAGGGAAGACTGTCTTCCCAAGTCTGTGACCGGCGCCGGAGTTTTGGGTCCACGGATAAAACGCATCTCCTTTTTCTCTACCACAAAAGGAAAGGAACTGAAATTAAGAGAAGGGAAAGATTGAAATGTGGCGTCAAGATTGAAAGGAGAAAGGTAGAGGGATAGTGAGAGAGGTTGGAGAAGAGAGTAAAAAGAGGCCGCTTACCAGATTTAAAATTGGTGAGATGTTCCTTGGGCTGGTCAGTCTGAGGACATGAGGTCGTAGGTGGATCTTTCTCATGGAGCAAAGAGCAGGAGGACAGGGGATTGATGTCCCAAGGGAAGTCCCCCAATCCAAGTCACAGCACCAAAATCTTATCCCGGGTTTTGGCACCAAAATGTCATGCGCGTTCCTGTGAAGAGACCACCAAACGGGCTAAACAGGCTTTGTGTGAGCAATAAAGCTTTTTAATCACCTGGGTGCAGGTTGGCTGAGTCCGAAAAGAGAGTCAGCAACGGGAGGTAGGGGTGGGGCCATTTTATAGGATTTGGGTAAGTAAAAGAAAATTACAGTCAAAGGGGGGTTGCTCTCTGGCGAGTAGGAGTGGGAGTCCCAAGGTGCTCAGTGGGGGAGTTTTTTTGAGCCAGGAAAAGGAATTTCACAAGGTAATGTCATCACTTAAGGCAAGGACGGGCCATTTGCACTTCTTTTGTGGTGGAATGTCATCAGTTAAGGCAAGGACAGGGCATTTTCAGTTCTGTTGTGATTCTTCGGTTACTTCAGGCCATCTGGGCATATACGTGCAAGTCACAGGGGATGCAATGGCTTGGCTTAGGCTCAGAGACCTGACACTTAGAGCTTGCAAACACTTGCTTATAATGAGATACTAAAAATATGTTTACACTTTTTGAAATTTGGCCATAAAGCTTACTTTGTCCTGCCAATGAAGGTAAACAGTCTAAGCATTCTCTATTTTTTTATAATCAACCAACTGGGCTCACCTAGTTAAGAGTTTGTACAACCATTGGGATCTTACAATTGTAGTGTTCTCTTATAAATCAAAGCCCAGTAAATTAAAAGAGAATTTATATTGTAAAGCAGATAAGCTAAGGGATAATTGAATCACAAAATAAAAATTTAACTTTAAAGGCATTTTGCAATAGTTCTTTCAATTTCAAACTTCTTTAAAGCATTTAATTATTCTGTTACTTAGCAGAAAAGCTTCAAGTTTACCTTGGAGAACTTAAAACTTAATGTTTCAGAGTCCTTTCCAGTTAAATACAAATCAGAATTACTGTAAAACATAACTGAATTTATTATATAAGAGTAAATTAAAATAGAAATCATTTGCCAGAAAAAAGTAATTTGCAAACAACCTTTCTCTCAGGAATGTGTATTTTGCATAAAGTGAGTTCTTCCTGTAAAACAGAAAGGCATCAGAAAGGAAAAGCATCTGAAATGCACTTTCAGTTTGTCTGTAGCAAGGCCAGGACCAATTCAGAAAGGAAATGTCTGGAATTCTGCTTGGTGTCACTATGCATAGGGGTTAAGATAACAAATTGCCTCGGGCCTGTTTCAGGGCAGCAAAATAAACCAAAGTTGTCTCCAGGGTTGTAAATTCAGAGAATGATGTGGTAGACATGAACATGGAGAAAGAGAACTGGGGCAAATGTTTTTTTAATGTTTGCCGTTGGGCAAGATGTTTTTTTCTTATGAGTTTACTGTTTCTAGTAAATGTGAAATGCTTTATTTCTTTGCTTTATGAACTATTATTATTTAGGCTTAGGCCCCTACAGCGGGAAAAAAAACCCAGCAGCATATCAGAGAAAGTCATTGTCTAGGGATGGCTGTGAATAGAGTGTAGGGGTTGGATGTTGAGGAAAGGAGGCGGTTGAAGGCGTTGACAGCTCTGCCTCTCCTTTCCCACCTTCAGTGGGACAATATGTTGAATTCAACTGGCATGGTTTAACATGTACTTCTTGTTGTTCTAATTGCACATGGAAGTAAAGTGTAAGCTCTTTAAATGAATCAGATTATGACATTCACTCCCAACATTTGGTAGCTGTTGGGGATGGAGGAAATGTTGATGGAAGGGGGAGTAACTGAGGTTGACCCTGGGTGCTACAAAAAGAAGTTCAGGCAGAACAAATCAAAGTCAGCTCTGAGAATCCCAAAAGAAGAAGCAGACTGGGGTAACTGGAGTCATTACAGCTCTTAAGGTGTGGCAAACTAACAGTAATTTTATTAAAATACCAAGGCTAAGAATCACCTGATAAATGGTATCAATACTTTTATTACCATCTGATTAAGAAGAGACAAAAGGTAGGAATCTTTATTCCCCTCATTTTACTTATTATGCCTGTTTACATGGAGTCATTTCTGTAGGTTCATACCAACTTTTTTTTTTTTTTTTTGAGACAGTGATTTTTATTTTTTGAGACAGTGTCGCTCTATCACCCAGGCTGGTGTAAAATGGCACAATCTCTGCTCAAGGCAATCTCCACCTCCCAGGTTCAAGCAATCCTCCTGCCTCCCAAGTAGCTGGGATTACAGGTGCATGCCACCATGCCTGGCTAATTTTTGTATTTTTAGTAGAGATAGGATTTCACCATGTTGACCAGGCTGGTCTTGAACTCCTGACCTCAGGTGATCTGCCCGCCTCAGCCTCCCAAAGTGCTGAGATTACAGGCATGAGCCACTGTGCCCAGCCTCATACAGTCTTAAAAATCTATGCCTAAAGTTTTGAGTATATGCTCTTACTAGTATATGCCTACTAAGAGCATATGCTGAAGGATAAAGCAAAGCAGCTCCTTGAGTGTTAGCCTCAGAAGCTCTGAATTCATGATAAAAGGAAAACTTAGAACAAAAGTGTCAGGCCTCTGAGCCCAAGCCAAGCCATCGCATCCCCCGTGACTTGCACGTCTGCCCAGATGGCCTGAAGTAACTGAAGAATCACAACAGAAGTGAAAATGCCCTGGCCCGCCTTAACTGATGACATTCCACCACAAAAGAAGTGCAAATGGCCCGTCCTTGCCTTAAGTGATGACATTACCTTGTGAAAGTTCTTTTCCTGGCTCATCCTGGCTCAAAAAGCTCCCCCACTGAGCACTTTGTGACCCCCACTCCTGCCCACCGGAAAGCAACCCCCCTTTGACTGTAATTTTCCTTTACCTACCCAAATCCTATAAAACTGGCCCACCCTTATCTCCTTTCGCTGACTCTCTTTTCGGACTTATCCCGCCTGCACCCAGGTGATTAAAGAGCTTTATTACTCACACAAAGCCTGTTTGGTGGTCTCTTCACAGGGATGCGCATGACAAAAAGCATACAGGGTGGGCTCGTGAGGATGCATTCTGGGTCAGCTTGGTGTGTTTGGGTAAATCTCCACCTGAAGCCCAGTTGAGGCTGAGTGTCCTCCCTTTCCCAGGAAATGAGCAACTTAAAGCATGACCTTCCAAGAAGGAAAAAGTTTAGTATATTAATGTGTAAGCAACTTTATCCTTCTGCCTTTCCCTTCCTTGCTTATAGCCTTCTGTGACTGGTTTACAGGAATTTTCAAAAGATGTGATTAGCTTTACTTGCAAGAGTTTCAGGGTAATGATGTGTCAGCTATAAACTCATTCAGCTAATCTGAAGGAACATTTGTAGAGCAGGAAAGAACTAGATTCAGAGGTGCTGACTTGTGAAACGTTGTGGTAAGTGATTTCTAGCTAAAAGATCTAAAATTCTAGTTTCCTAATCGTGCAAAGGAAAGGACGTGATGATGAGCAAAGAGAAAAAGAAAACCTAAACATCATCAACAATAAAAATATTTATTCATTTATACCCTCCATGCCCAACGTCTTCCTCTCTCATCAAAATTAGGCAAAGTCAGTATGGTTTCCCACAGAGGTTAGAGGGAAAATGGCTGTAGCCCATTACCCTAGTATGAAGGGCTGCAGGCATGTTTCATTAGGAGCCATGTAGGCACAACACACAGCAGTGTAGAGAAGCAAGGGCTGAACGTGAAAGTCACTGCTGATTAAATAGCAAGCTATGTCTGTGAATGCTGTTTCATTCATTAATTCATTCACTTAATCCTTGTGGATATACACGACATCTGCTGAAAGCAAGACACTCTGGGGAACACAAAATGATAACAGAGCTCACCCTCCCAACATCACCACGTATTCCATTTACTAGGATTGCAAAACAATTTACCCCAGAACTTAGCGGCATTAGACAACTGTTTACGATGCTCATGGATTATGTGGGTCAGGGATTCACTCAGGGCACTGCAAAGATGGCTTGACTCTCTATTGTGGTATCTGGGGGCCTCGGCTGGAAGATTTGAAGGCTGGTGGCTGGAATCATCCGAGGCTTGTTCATTCATTTGTCTGGTCATTGGTGATGACTGTCAACTGAGACCTTAGCTGGCAAATTGGCCAAAACTCCTACACATGGTCTCTCCATGTGGCCTGGGCTTCCCCACAGCATGATGGTGGGTTTCCAAAGGTCAGTGCCAGAGAGCGAATCAGGCAGAAACTGTGTCTTTTTTATGACCTAGCCTCAGAAGTCACATAGCATCAATTCCACTGTACTACATTGGTCAGGAAGGTCACATACCCTGCTGAAATGGAATCAGAGGGAGCATCAACCCCACATGTTAGTGGAAGAAATAAATGTCAGTCCCGTTGAATGAAAAGCAGATACATATGTATGTGTATATATGTCTATATGAAAACATACATATATGAATATATGGACATATATAAAATCATCTTTGGAAAACACAATCTACCACAATTAATAAAAGAAAAATATCACAGTACAAAATAAAAAGTGATCTGCATTGTGATTATTGTGAAAGCTATGACCTAAGGACTCATATGACTGGAAATATACAAATAAAAAAAAACACATGAGCGTTGTGCTTTCCAACCTTGAATCACTTCCATATTGCTTCCACTGTTTTCACTATGACTCTCTCATCATCTGCACCATTGTTTCTTTTTTTTACTAAAAATTGGCCTCTGGGATAGTTGTTTCTTTAAACTCAAATTTATTTAGAAAGCTAAGAAGATATTGCTACAGAAAATAAAATTTATTTTGCCATAATTTATTTGCCATCAAATAAAGGGTAACTTTAAATGTACTAAAAAGTTTTTAAAAGTTATTAGATGCTAGATATACTGCTTTTTTTTTTTTTTTAAGATTCTGAGACTGAAGCAAGCCATTTCTTTGCCAAGGAAACAACAACAACAAACATGTCAGCAGGTGTTACAATCACACTCCTACCAAATGAAGGCTCTCCCCTTGCCTTAATCTGAAAGATTTGATAGAGAAGTGGAAGGAAATGATGCCTATGGTGAAGTGCAGGGATAATAATGGCCACGTCCTTGTACCACCCAGGAGCCTTCAAACAGCTTCCGATAGGATGGCTTTACTTTCTTGGCAAAAACTGATCCAGCATGATAAAAATTCTAGATAGTGAAGCATTAATCTGTCCAAAACCAAATTCCTGGGATCTCTGAGGGAGACCATCATCTGGCATGAAATTGATGCTTATTCACTAATAAATGTATTTGTAATCCATCATTTGTCAAAGGCTAAGCTCTTCTCACTCCCTCTGTGTGTGTGTGTGTGTGTGTGTGTGTGTGTGTGTGTGTGTGTGTGTGTGTTTTCCTCATTAATACTTCCCTGAAAAATCCAATGAACAAAAAAAAGACCTTGACTAGTTGGCTTCTGTATAAAGCCTAACTGCCCCCATTATCTTATTACTGCTCTCCACATCCTGGTGGAATTGACTTTTTGCTTCCCCACTTTGGTATAACTAATGCTCCTGACCATTTCAGGGCCACCCTAAGTCCAGAGCCCCCAGGCAGACTTGCAGTTCTTAGTATGCAGTTATCTAAATCCAATAACATTCATTCCTAAAATTATTATTAGCACTTCCTGGAGCCAGTGTTGTACTAGGCTCTAGAAAAGTCAGGGACAGCAAGAGATAAATACCTTCTTGGAATACAAAGAAACGCACTTGGGGCCACAGCTATTTCTCCCCTATAATGTAATTAATTGCTTAGCAACCCCTTGTTTTCTGCTAGAGTATTCATTAAAAAACACTACTTCCTAGGGATTCCTTGGCATTTTTTCTCAGCAGAGATGGTTAGATCATTTTCACAGCTTCTCCACCTGGACCTTTTCTTTGTACTTTACAGCAGTATTGAGAAGGTCTGCAGAGGTTAGGAGGAAGACAAGAACTAGATATTTATCTTTGGGGAATCCAGTCTGTAGCCTTTAACACATTCTTAAGACTTTTAACTAGAGTGTCCTCCTAGGCATGGGGCCAGCATTGACAGATGTTCTTTTCCTTCTTTATTTATAGTCAGCTACAGTGAAGCTGTCTAAACCGGTGGCTCTATGGACCCAGCAGGATGTCTGCAAGTGGTTGAAGAAACATTGTCCGAATCAGTATCAGATCTACAGTGAGTCATTCAAACAGCATGACATAACTGGTAAAGTATGCAGTATCCCAGATATTTCACTCCCTTTCTTTCTCCCAGTCATGATGGCCTTTCCCATACCCTTACCAATGAAACAATATCTTCTTGCTGAAATTTTCTGACATGGGTTTACTTTCAAAGGGGTGATAAATTCCAGATCCATGTGAGCCATGCTATTTAACAAACATACATGGTTATTATAGAAAACTGTGAATTTTGAGCATCCATTGTAAAAGTATATGAGAATCAGGGTGCAGGATTGGGGGATCCTAGAGGAAATAAGAGCACACCAATCAGAGAGAAAGGAAAGAAGGAAGTCTTTCACATGAACTTGGCTATGGAATCACTATGTAGATCTTCTAAGGAGAAAAGGATTCTAAGTAGGAAAATGCTTTTTAAAAAATGTTTAAGAAAAAATGTTTAATGTATATTGACTTCTTTGACTGGGTGAGCTATATACCTGTATCCAATCACGTGAAAGAGTCCAGGGGAAAAGTCAGTTTCCCTGACACTCCTGTCCTCTGGGCATCTGTTTCCCTGTTGACCATCTTCTAGTATCTGCACCTAGCAATGTTGCAAGTTTCCGAAATGGAATATAATAATACTAACTCTCTGCCCTTGGGATGAATACTTTCAAGGCACAGATTACGATTCCATTTAGATCAAGGGTGTTCAAATATTACATGTGGAGGTCAATAAGTACTTGAAAGCAGAAAATAGAACAGGATAGTGAACCATAAAGGACCTTCAGATCAAGTCTCTCAATTGGGGGACAGAGTGAGCAAGATGGAGCAAATATGCCCACTGTGGTAGCCCATCAGAGTAAGGGGGCTTTTCCAGACCTTGCCTGCCCTTTCACCCTAAGATTCTATTTGTATGTGGCCAACACTTCTCTTTTCCTTTGACAAATGGTGCAGTGAAAGATAGGACTGAGGATACACTCTGTAAACCAAAACTGTATAGCTTCAAGGGGGAAACAATGTTAATAAGTCGTTTCTAGTCCAGATCTTTTTTTCTGGGAAAATGATTTCACTCTGGTGGTAAAGTGACTTGTCATGAAATAGCTGAGCACTCTAGATGACAAACCTCTTTCCAAACCCATACGTTCTATCATGACAAATCCTAATCTCTCTTGGTCTGTTCACCCCATTACTATGAAAAGGGACTTGTTAAGCAGAAAGTATTTATTTTTGCAGTTCCGCTCTTAGGCTGTATCTGTGAGATCTAGGGCAGGTCAGTTCACCTTCTTAGAAGAGGTCTTAGTCGGTGGTCTTCTAAGTGTGTTTCATGGATGTGGCCAAAGGGACATGGGTGTGCTTTGGGTAGAGGCGGGTGTGTGAACCAAAGCCGCTCCCTTTATGTCTGTTGTATATATTTGAAACACACAGAAAACTTGATTGATTTTGAAAACTTGATTTAAAAAAAAAAACTTTTTAAAACATTTAAGCACTAAATGTTTAAAACAATGCTGAGCTAGATGATCCTAGATTCCTGCCGACCACATTGATATGTCTAAATATATAGGGAAAACACCCAATTGTAGCTGAAGCTGAGTTAACAAACAAGAGAGTAAAATCCTTCTATTTTAAATATAAAAAGGGTCCTTTATGCATTTCTTCTCTGCCACTCCCAACTAGAGCCAATGGCCCTTTTGGATGAAATCTATGAAATTCGGAAGGCAGCGTGGGTACTTAGCTTCGATTCCAAGTGTCTACATTTCATTTTCTTAGTTCCTCCCTTAAGAGTATAAGAAAAGCCCATCTAGGGTCAGTTATTCTACTCCTAAACGTAATCAATCAGTTAGTAACCATTTGCCTGATTATGGTAGCCTTCATCAGATAATGGCTGCTTAATGTTTCTTAATGCCTGTGCGATAGTAATGGCAAAGCCTTTTTCATGATCTTATTTGAAAGCAGTGTTATCTTTTATTAGGGGTGAGAATTATGAGGTCCCCTTGAGGGAAGGATAAGCATTTATAATGGTTTGAAGAGGATGAGCCTTACAGTCCTCAGAAATAAAGATTCATGCTTCAGTGCGTATGGAATAAATGGTCCCACTTCCCAAGGTTTTCTGCTAAGTGACATGAGGACAGGAGTGTGGAAATGAGGTATGTATTTCAAACAGTTGTCATATGTTTTTGGTGGCAGACTTGGTCTTCATGAAACACACCTGGTATTGGGAAATCATAACTTTCTTGGGATCTTGGCAAGCTGCTTAACCTGGGCAAGTTACTTAACCTCACTTCCTCATCTCCAAAATAAAGATGATAGTACCTGGCTCAGAGAGACATTGTGAACATTAAATGAAATAATATAGGTAAACCACTAAGCTAACCGTTGATTGACTCCTTTTCCATGCTGGCATTGTGCTATTATTCATGTCAGGACTCACCTGGAGGTGTCGAAAAACATGCTGTTATTTCCTTTTAAGGGCAGCCTATTTTCTGGCAAGAAGAAGAAAGCAGGGAATTATTTGGGGACTTAGGGAACAGAGAGAATGATTTCAGATTAACTTTTGGTCTACATCTTTTTGACATTCACCTGTTTGAAACCTCAGAAGACCACTCTCTTCCCCTGTTCTCTGGCCCCTGCCTCTCTAAGAGTGAATGCAAAATACCCAAATGATCACAAGTGCCAAGTGGCCAGAAAATAGCTTTCAGGACTTCAGCCAGTGTGCATTTACCAGCCCTATGATGCTAGAAGCTGTGGGAATCCCAGTACTCTTGGAGGCTGTGATGAAAAGGGCAAAGAGGTTTGTAAAACTCAAGATGTGATGACAGAGCAAACCTCACCAGGCTATGCAGACAAGAGAGTGGCTTTAGAGAGGACAGGGGAATGGTTACAAGTACCAGGTCGCAGCCCAGAGCTACATCATAGCCTTGTGATTTTGTAAAGGTTGCTGGGTGCACATCAGCTTTCTTCACCTGCAGAGGAGGAGATGCTAATAGTATCTACCTCATAGTATTGCTATGAAGGTAGTCCACAGTCACAATGAGCATACAATGCATGTGAGCTGCTGCTCTTTTCCAAGTGTTGTCCTGATGGTATCTGTGATAACAAAACGATACACACAATGTTGAATTCATCCAGCTTTATTATCCTGGGAAAGGAGGGAAAGGAGCATCTATGGGAAACAAAACATTCTGGGCTGGTAAATGTCCTGTGCTACTCTTTAAGGCTGAAGAAAAGATTGTTCATGTGTCTCTTATTTATGCTTAGATTCTCTTGAGTGCTGCTGTTCTTTTATTTTTCTTAAAGCAAGGATCTCCTATATCATGCTCATTGAGGAAGCATGTTATATCAGTGTTGTATACAAACATCTCTTGGTTTAGAGGCACGTGGTCCAGTGATGGTAAATAAAAAAAGACATATATTAAATGGAGAGAAAAAGAAGAAGAAAACAGAGAGAGCTTTTCTGCACATAGGTCTGAGTCAAATCCTCCCTGCCCTCTACCCCAGCCTTTGACATGTAATAGAAACATGATGCCACATGATGCCACACATTAGTTTCTTGTCAGTAAAATGATAATATTTATCTTAAAGAATTTGGGGGAAGATTAAATGGGATGATGAATGTGAAGGGCCTAACTTAATGACTAGCTTAATGACTCATATAGTGGACATTCATTCATCCTTTTAGCAAGTATTTATGGACTATCTACCATATACCAGGTTTTCAGAATATAGTGGTAAATAAAATAATCGTGATCCATGTAGGGAAAAAATTGTGCTTCCACGGAAAGCTATGCATTGTCATCTATAGCACAACATTTGGGTTATCTAATTCTTTGATTCTAGGGAGCAACTTTATAACTCTGTGAGTTATAGATAACAGAGAGTAATACAATATAATTTTTGTCCATTGACATGCAAATTCTGTTCCATAGAGGTTCAGTTGACTTCCCTAGCCACTGTGGAAAAGGTGAGTTTTACCTCCCATTTACACATTTATTTCAGTCTTCCTGATCTATAATTGTGTGTGCTGTTCAGATTCTCCTTTGAGCTGGTTTTAACATCTTGCCAGTTTCCTCATTAATAAGTTAAATTAAAATCTTAAAGATGTGTTCACTTCCGTATTTGTATGACAGTCATGATTTTAACCTTTTCTGAAAATTACCCTTTAACCTCAGTAGTTGTTTAAATTGTCTGTATTTGTTTGTACAAAGAGTTCTACTATATTAACATTTGTTTCTGTGTTTATTTGAAGAACCTTAAATTCTAAACAAAATTTTCCCTTAGGTGCTTCAAAGTCTAAGAAAACTTTAGACATATTTTAACCTATCAGTGTTCAAAATCTTTTGCAATATCAAAATTTTTGGTAATTTTATTGTGCCCAGGAGATACCTGCTCTTTGGCGGCAGATGTGTTTAATCAGAAGAGAAGCTACAGTAGACCCCCCTTATCTGCAAGGGAGACATAGCAGGACGCCCAATGGATGTCTGAAACCATAGATATTACCAAACACTATTTATATAGTGTACACATACATACCTATGATAATTTTTTTTAATTAGGTACGATAAGAGATTAACAAGAACTAATGATAAAATAGAACAATTAATAATAATATACCATAATAATAATTAGATAAATATCTCTCTCTGTCTCTTGAAATATCTTATTGTACTGTACTCATCTATTTTCAGACCACAGTTGACCACTAGTAACAAACTGCACGAAGCAAAACCTTAGCTAAGGGGGGTGCTGCTGTACTAGTAGCATGAACTCCCTGCAGAAGCACACTTTAAAAAGAACAAGATGGTTAGAACACTGGAGAAGCATTAGGATATATAGACTGAAATCATGAGATTAGGTTTGAAGCAAAGAAATTTGTGTATGTTTCTGTGCTTGCAAGATTCTGTCCCTAGTTTTCTGAGGCCTGGCTTGAAATGCTGATGAGGAGACTCTACTGGGGCCAGGTGTAAGCTCACAGGCACTTTCAGATTCTTTTATGCACAGTCGAGCATCTCTTCAGGTTTGAAGTTTCTTCCTGTGGTGGTTGCTAACATCACCTCATCTCGTTCGGCTTCAAATCCTCTGTCTGTGAAGGGTTCCTTCCCCTGCCAACTTTAAAGACTTGTTTTCAGAGGTGAAGCACTCAGAGCTCCCCAGAATATAAAATATTTTTTAAAAGCTGCTTTGAATGTATAAAGGGTTTCCTTGGTCTACTTCATGGACAAAACATGGGTATCCTTTAGATGTCTGCAAGAATAAATAGTTGTCATATGAGTATCGCTTACAAATGATTCCTATTGATTTATCATATTTCTAAATGATCACCTGCAAAATAGATGTATGCCTCTGGTCCATTTTTTATGCTGCAGCTATCACCCACTTGTACTTCTTTTCCTTTGAAAAAATATTCTGAGATGTAGCACCTTGAAATTGGACAGTTCTGCATATGCTATTGAGTAAAGGGAAAAATCACTATCATTTTAGGACCCTTGGAATGTGGCTCCATGCATTTGCTTACACTGTTCTCTCCAGTGCTGATTTTTCTGAGCTGTTCTATTCCTTGATCCTTCTGCGATTGTCTTCCAAGTCTTTTATTATGGTTAGAGTTCCCTGTAGAGACCAATGGGGTCTGTAGTTAACAAATGTCAAAAGAACTAGAATAATTACTTTCTGTAATGCACTTAGGAGAATACTACTTAGTAGAATCCAGTATAACCAAACAAAATGTAGACATATTTAACTATCCAGTGCATTATCTACACATTTTCTCATCTTTATCACTTCCCGTCTGGATATTGTGTTCTGCTTTCCTATATCTTTGTATTTGTTTTTTCACATTTCTTTTTTGTGTGAACTGCTCTATACTTTTTTTTTATATATATATATATATACTTTAAGTTCTAGGGTACATGTGCATAACGTGCAGGTTTGTTACATATGTATACTTGTGCCATGTTGCTGTGCTGCACCTATCAACTCGTCAGCACCCATCAACTCGTCATTTACATCAGGTATAACTCCCAGTGCAATTCCTCCCCCCTCCCCCCTCCCCATTATAGGCCCCGGTATGTGATGTTCCCCTTCCCGAGTCCAAGTGATCTCATTGTTCAGTTCCCACCTATGGGTGAGAACAACTGCTCTATACTCTTATTGAAACTTGAGCATAATTTTATATTTACATAGTAAAGTTTCTGATATGATTAGAGCATAAGTTGTTTCTCCTAGTTTTCCAATAGAGCCATTGATTTTTCATTTTAACCCCTTTTAATGGAACACTTACTAGCTTTCCAAATTATAAACTTACTAACTTTAAAATATATAATTTATTTCTCAGCATTTTTAAACCAAGGGTACTGAACTTTGTTTTCTTGATGATCCAGGGGAAAAGACCTCTGAGTGTTGGAAACAACTTTAGATGTTATCTAAAGATTTATGGGGTCAATTTAAGAAAAAAAAAAAAAAAGACCCTTTCAATGAGAAATAAACACAAGTGGTAGGTCAATGGACCTCAAAATACCAGCTCCATTCCTGATAAAAGTCTTCGGAGAGTGTAATTTATATCTGTAGACAAATTTATTTACTAAGAATGTTTCTTCTCTAAATGGATCATCCCAGTCACCACCACAACTGAGCACTGCCTCTTTTAAGGCTTGGCAGAAAGCAGACTAGGTCAGAACACATGTCTCAAGTGAGGACAGAACATGGGACTGGGCTGAATGAGTACCAAATGGAGGGCAGGAGAGAGGCCAAGAGCATTAGTCAGGAAGTCCCTCCACAAGGGAATAGGAAGAATGGAGGCTGAGTGTCCCCCTTACAATATAGCCGCATGTCCCCCTGTGTACCCTTTCTGACATCCCTACTGTGTGTTTGGACAGCCTTTGCTTCAACACCTCCAGGGATGAGCATTTTATAGTTTTAAAAAGCAGTCTGTTTTTCTGTTCAAGATGTTGGATTATTGTGGCGGTGATGGTGGCAGTGGCAGTGGCAGTGGTGGTAGTGGTGGCTGTTGTCAGTGGTGGTGGTGATAGGGGTGATGGTGATGGTGTTTGGTTTTGCCTGTACTCCCTCCTCCTTCAAGCTGAAGGCCCACTGAACTACTTTGAAGAGTTCGCAAATGTCATACTCACTACCATCCTGACACCCACCCATTCACCTGAATAATTCAGTTTTTCTTCTGGCTTGAGTTTTAGATACCACCTCCTATAGAAAGCCCTCCTTAGTTCTCTTCATCTGGTTTAGGTATCTCATCTCTAGTTCCCAGGGTAAGGCTCTATGGTAAGACTTATCACAGTAAGTTGGTAGTTGAAAAGTTTAATAAGAAAGTTTATGTTGAAGTTTGACTGAAACACACCCCTAGGTCCTGCTTAGGTTCCCAGGTTAGAAACTCTTGCTGAAGAAAGCTCCTGATGACTGCCCCCATTAGATTCTTGCTTCCTGGCATCAATGAAGCATAATGCTATCTCCCAGTCCCTTCCTTCGTTCTAGTGGACTATTTATTGGATATCCCCAAACGCCTCCTCCCAAGTTCCTATTACCAAATACAACATGTCCAGGTTTCAGACACACACAAAAAATTACAAAGCATGCCAAGAGGTAAGAAAATAACAAACTGAAGAGACAAAGTAATCATCAGAACCAGATTCAGATATGACACAGATGTTAGGTTTATCAAATAGGAAATTTAAAGTAAATATGATTAATATGTTAAAGGCAGTAATGCAAAATGTAAACTATATACCAGAACAGATGACTAATGTAACAGAGAAGTGGAACTAATAGACAATCAGAAGAAAATACTGGAAATAAAAAACACGGTGACAGCGAATAAGAGTGCCTTCAATGGGATCATCCGTAGACTCAACACAGCCATGAAAAGAATCAGTGAACTTGGAGGTAAATCAATAGAAACCACCAACACTAAAATGCAAAGAGTAAAATGAATGAAAACAGCAGAGCAGAACGTCCAGGAATTGTGGGATTATATTAAAAGATGTAACATATGCATTACTAGAATGTCAGAAGAAGAAGAGAAGACAGAATAGTTCAAATAGTAATGACAACAAATTTCCAAAATTAATCACAAACATCAAAGCACATATCCAAGAATTTCAGATAACACCAAACAAGATAAATATTTGAACTGCTTTACACACACACACACACACACACACACACACACACACCCCAAAGGTAAAATTTTGAAAGGAGTCAGATTTTAAAAACAAACAAACATCACATACCTTAGTTACAGAGAAAAAGAGATAAGAATTACAGGACACTTCTAATGAGAACCTCTTAAGAAGAAAGTGAGTGAAAACTTTAAAGGGTTGAAACAAACAAACAAAAAATTAGCCAATTCTATATCCAATAAAATTATTCTTCAAACATAAAAGTAAGGAAAGACTTGCCCAAACAAACAAAAACTGAAGCAATTCAGTGTCAGCAAACTGCCCGGCAAGAAATAATAAAAGTTCTTCAGGCAGAAGAAAAATGATATAGATCAGAAACTGGAATCAATAGAAAGCAAGGAAGAATGTCAAAAATGAATAAATGAAGGTAAAACAAATTCCTTTTTTTTCTTATTAATTGATCTAAAAGCTAACTGGTTAAAGCAATAACAACAATAATACACTGGATTTTATACCATAGAATTAAGTAAAATGAATAACAGCAATGTCACAAGGATGGAAGGGAGGAATAGAGAATGCTTTGTTATGAGTACCTGCAAATACATGTGAAGAGTAGTGTTATTTGAAAGTGGACTTAGATTACTTACGTATATTGTTAACTGTAAGGCAAATACTAAAAATTTTTTTATAAAGGAAAGATCACTGGTGTGTTGAGAAGATAAAATGAAATGGCATCAAATACTCAGTTAAAATCAGAAAAGGTCAAAGAAAAAAGAGTGAAACAAGAGCAATGAATAGAAAAGTATAAAGATGGTAAATTTTAAGTCTATCAATAATGACCTTAAATGTGAATAGTCTTAACACAGTAGTTAAAAGACAGAGATTGTCAGATTAGGAGCAGAAAAACCTAACTATATGCTCTCTAGAAGAAACACACTTTAAGGACACAGGTTAAAAGTAAAGTATTGGAGAAAGATGTATTACACAAACACAGTCAAGAAACTTATATTGAGTTGAGACAATGCAGACTTTAGAACAAGAGTTAAAAGAATAAAGAGGGCAATTAGGCCGAGCGTGGTGGCTTATGCCTGTAATCCCAGCACTTTAGGAAGCCAAGGCTGGTGGATCACAAGGTCAAGAGATTGAGACCATCCTGGCCAATATGGTGAAATCTGTCTCTACTAAAAATACAAAAATTAGCAGGGCATGATGGCATGCACCTGTAGTGCTAGCTACTCAGGAGGCTGAAGCAGGAGAATCGCTTGAACCCGGGAGGCAGAGGTTGCAGTGAGCCGAGATCATGCCACTGCCCTCCAGCCTGGCAACAGAGCGAGACTCCATCAAAAAAAAAAAAAAAAAAAAAAGAGGCAATTACAGAATGATATAGGGTTACATTCTCCACGAAGACATAACAATTCTAAACATTTGCACTCTTAACATAGAGCATCAAAATACATAAGGCAAACACTGATAATATTCAGGTAGAAATTGATAAATTTACCATTACCATTGTAAACTTCAACATCACTCTCTGATGATGTGAACAGCATTGTCAATCAACGAGACCTAACTGGCATCTAGAGAACACTTTATAGTATGTATGTCCAATATACATTCTTCTCAATAGATGCAGAGAAAGCATTTGACAAAATTCAGTGTTGATCCACAATTTTTAAAAAAATTACCAGAAAAGTAGAAATAACAGAAATCTTGATAAACAGCATTTATGGTGAACTTACAGATAACATCATCCTAAATAGTTTTAAAAAAAAATTCTCTACAGAATTTGACAAGGACATTAGCTTTTCTTACCTTATTTTTTAAAATTTATTTTTATGTGTGTGTGACAGAGTCTTACTCTGTCACCCAGGCTGGAGTGCAGTGGCATGATCTTGGCTCACTGCAACCTCTGCCTCCCAGGTTCTCGTTCCTCAGCCTTCCTAGTAGCTGGGATTATAGGCATCTGCCACCATGCCCAGTTAATTTTTTGCATATTTAGTAGAGACAGTGTTTCACAATGTTGGGTCAGGCTGGTCTCGAACTCCTGACCTCAAGTGATCCACCCGCCTCAGCCTCCCAAAGTGCTGGGATTACAGACATGAGCCACCGCACCTGGCTACTTACCTTCTATTAAATATTGTTCTGAAGACCCTGACCAGTGAAATAAAGCAAGAAAAAGAACTAAAGACAAAAAGATTAGAAAGGAAGAAGTGAAATTATTTTTATTTATAGATCAAATGATTTATATAAAAAACTGTATGATCTAGAGGTTGAGTGTTATCTAAAATACATGGAACCAGAAGTGTTTTCAGTTTTGTATTTTTTTTTTTTTTGGATTTTGGAATATTTGCAGAATACATACCAGTTGAGCTTCTCTAATCTAAAAATTTAAAATCTGAAGTGCTGCAGTGAGCATTTCCTTTGAGCTTCATGCTGGTGTTCAAAAAGTTTTGGATTTTGGAGCATTTCAGATCTTGGATTTTCAGATTAGGGATGCTTAACCTGTACGAAGAAAAAAAAAAATCCTACAAGTACTAAAAATATAACTTACTACACGAAATACAAGATTACTATGTAATAGCTAAACAAAATATATCTAAGACTCTACACAGAAAACTGTAAAACATTGCTAAGAGAACTTAAAGATCTAAATAAATGGTGAGATATCCCACACTTGTGGATTAGAAGATTCAATGTTAAAATTCACAATCAATATAACACCAGATTTTTAAAAATTTTACTTTAAGTTCTAGGGTACATGTGTACAACATGCAGGTTTATTACATATGTATACATGTATAACACCAGATTTTTAAAAATAAAGTGAACACATTGATTCTGAAATTTGTATGGAAGTGCAAAAACGTTAGAGTAGTGAAACTCGTATGGAGAAAAGAACAAACTTTTGAGGACTTGCCCACCTAATTTTAAGAATTACTATAAAATAACAATAATTAAGATAATATGATACTGGAATAAAGACTAACTTGTAGATTATAACAGTAGAACAAAATAGAAATGCCATAAATATACTCACATATATATGGCCAAATGTTTTTCAAAAATCGTGCCAAAGCAATTCAATGAGAGAAAGGGTGGTCTCTTCACTACAGGGTACTGGAATAACTGGATAAATGAACTTCAGCTCCTGCATCACACTATACACAACATTTAATTCGAAATAAATAATGGACCTAAATATAAAACTTAATCCTATACAATTTCTAGAAGGAAGCGTAAGAGAACATTTTCACACTTAGGGATAGGCAAGGAATTATTAGACATGTCCTCAGAAGCACTTAGTTTAAAAGAAAAACATTGATAAATTGGTCTTTTTATTTCTTTTCTTTTCTTTCTTTGTTATTGTTTTTGAGACAGGGTCTTGCTCTGTTGCCCAAGCTGGACTTGAGCTCTTGGCACAAGAGATCCCATGGCTCCAGCCTCACGTGTAGCTGGGATTACAGATGCACACCACCACAATTGGCTTCTAAATGGGTCTTTATCAAAATTGAAAGCCTTCTGCTTTTCTAAGAATCCATCAACGGAATGAAAAAGCCTAGCCACAGACAAGAAGAAAGTACTTTTATTATATATCTAAAAAAGAACTTGTATACAAAATACATAAAGAACATTTAAAACTCAAGAAGATAACCAATAAGATGGGCAAAAGATTTGAAACCATACTTCACAAAGAAAATATAAGAATGGCCAAAAGGCACATGAGAGTATGCTCAGAAATATTAAGTCATCAAGAAAATGCAAATAAAAACCACAATGAGATAATACTTTTCACCCAGTAGAATGGCTTAAATTCTAATACTAAGCCATACCCATTGTTGCTGCGGACGTGGCACACATGAATCTCTTGTATGTATGTTGTATGTGAGTATAATATGGAGTCACCCGATTTGAAAATGTCAAGTTTCTTATGAAGTTAATCACAAACTTATGAGATGATTCTGCAATTCCACTCTGAGGTATCCACCCAGGAGAAATGGAAACGTATGTTCTTAAAAATTATAGTCCAATAATTTCAAAAGTATCCACCCAGGAGAAATGGAAAGTATGTTCTTAAAAATTATAGTCCAATAATTTCAAAAGAAATTAGAATAGCCAAACATTCTAAACAACCCTTATATCAATCAAGAGGAGCATAAATGAATTGTGTGTTCATACCAAAACCTCTACTCAGCTATAAAAAGGAACCTATTACTGATGCATGCAACGTGAGTGAATCTCACATTGTGCTCGGTGAAACACGTTAAACACAAAAGGGAACATAATATGTGATTCTAGTCATATGGAATTCTAGAGCTTGCAAGATTAACTTGCAGGGATAGCAGTCTAATCATTGGTTGCCCAGAGTAGGGGGTAAAAGGGAGATTGACTGTAAAGGGGAGTGAAAGAGGTGAAAATGTTTTGTATTTTTGTCAAGCATCATCTACTTGATATTTCAAATATGTGGGATTTATTGTATATAAATTATGTCTCAGTAAAGTTAGTTTATAAAAACTTGTGTACTTTTCCATTTTTTAAACTACATACCGTTCTTAAAATGAAAAGATAAAAGTGTTATCCTACATTTTTTCCATTCTGTCTATAGGATCGTTTATATTAAAGATGGATGGACAGATGGATGGATAGATGGATGGATGGATATGGTTTTATATTTATCCATAATATAGATAATTATAGATAAAGTTTGAAAATCCATGTTTGCGTTTTTTTTTTTTCACTGAAAGGATAATCTGGAGGTACCAAAGCATTCTTATAAAGAAAGGCATGGTGTTGCCTGTTGTTGAGAGATGACTGCTGACAAAAGAACAATACTCTCTTGTCTTCTCCTTGAAATTCTGCTCGTCTGAGTCTTCATCAGTGCATCCAAGACTTTTGGATTTCATAGACAAGTTAAATTACAGAAAGCGTTTTTGCAAATGACATACAGTTGCTACCTTTTGTATTTTGCCGATTAATATTTTTTAATTAAAAAGTACCCTCACCACCATTTTATAAACCAAAGGAATTTTAACACAAAATACTCATGATTTCAAGACAGATTTTTGCTTGAAGAAAAAATATACATTATTTTTATTTCTCCCATTTTCATCACAGAACAGCACCAATTTGTAGGCTCACATAAGAAAACCACTGCTCCAAGGACACATTTACTGATACTCTAAATTCAAAATGTATTTAGTGATAGTATTTGACAGGAAAAGAGTGGAAATTGTCACTAGATGAACTATTTGTTTCATAGATCAGAACTAGCAGGAATATTCTTACTATGGGAGCAGCCTTGCTTTAGAAAATCCCTGACATCCTTAATAATGCCCATCGTTTCTTGGAGGTTTTCTATGTGCAGGATGCTCTGCTGAGAACCACATGGACTCTAGTTCTGTCCAGTACATGTGATGCCTGTCCAGTGCCTAGAACTGTGTGTAGAACTCCTCAGTACTAAAGAGTTAGTGGCTTTCAACAATCTCGCAAGCTATTGCAGGTGAAGAAGTGAGGCTCAGAGTTCAATGGGTGACTCAAGGTAATTAGAGGAGCTGAGCACTTACCATCAACAGAACCCACCACACAGGCTTGTTGGGAGGATTAAGGAGTTGAAACCCAGACAATATTTAGAACAGTGCCTAGCACATCAAAGGACATCAAGAAATATTACCTATTATCATTACTAGTCAATCATTAGTGAATTGATAATCATTTAATGACACCACTATGAGCCAAACAGTGTGCTGAGAGAGATAAACCGTATCCCATTGCTGTGAAATATTATATAGAAAAGCAGGGCATCATGATGTCATGTTGCAAGGGACCTCCTGTCTCCTTCTTTTCACATGAATAAACAGAAACCCAGAGACTAAACTGATTTGTACAGGGGCACCAGAAAATGTTCAAAGCTTGGTGACACGGCTGTGGAAGAACAGGAGACTCATTCTTATGAAAAGTCCATTAAGTTACTTCACTTAGAAGTAACCAGGGTGGGGTTCTGAAATGGACAAGACATTCTTTTCATGGGTGTGTTTTTCCAACCAAATTCGAGGAGCAGAATGAAGCCCTTATAGCAAGGGACTTGATCTCCTACTGCCTCACCTTTGACCAGATCCAGTTGTGTGTTTTTTTTGTTTTTTTCCCTGTCTTTATTCCACTCTCTAGTCTCCTGTGATAATCACGATACTAAATCAAATATGATCAAACATCTACATCTGCCTCCATTGTGAATGTTGTGCTTTATACCCTGTCAAAGAAACTAAGTCAATTAAGCATGATCCATTCTGTTGTCCCCATTTCAATTAACTCCTGTTTCCATTTGATTTCTTTCTTTCTTAGACAGGGCAAGGGTCTCACTATGCTGCTATGCTGCCCATGCTGGACTTGAATTCATGGGCTCCAGCAGTCCTCCTGCCTCAGCCTCCTGAGTAGCCAGGGATATAGGTGTGCACCATCATGCCCAGCTCTGATTTCTTTTTTATTGATGACTTGTTAATTACTCTGTAAGTTTATTTTTTGGTTTTGGAGTCCAATTGCAAAGCAATCAAAGAAAGCACTGGAGTCAGACTGCAAAATTGGAGACGCCCTCTCCTCTTGGTTTTGCTCCCATTTTCTGTTTAAAAATTAATATACCACAGCCAGGCGCAGTGGCTCACACCCATAATCCCAGCGCTCTGGGAGGCTGAGGCGGGCAGATCACAAGGTCAGGAAATCAAGAACATCCTGGCTAACATGGTAAAACCCCATCTCAACTAAAAATACAAAAAAAATTAGCTGGGCATGGTGGCAGGCACCTGTAGTCCCAGCTACTCAGGAGGCTGAGGCAGGAGAATGGCGTGAACCCAGGAGGAGGAGCTTGCAATGAGCCAAGATCCCACCACTGCACTCCAGCCTGGGCAACAGAGCAAGACTCCATCTCAAAAAAAAAAAAATTAGTATACCACATGCTCTCTTCCTCTCAAGTCAGAGTTCCCATCCTTACAGAGCCTGCATGTTACTAGGAGATCAAAAATTAGACCTGTTAAAGGCAATCAGCTAAGTAGACCAATGACTCTTTTCCTTTAGATGACATCATTTATGGTGAGGAGCCTGATGTCATGTGTTATTGTTGGAGGAAACTGAAGCCCACACATGTGGGATTGATGATATTTACAATCCTGTGGCACTATTTCAATAAAATACAACTATCTTCAAGAGATCTTGGCCAGCATCCTTTTAGGACACTGTGTTTGATCCCCCATGTTCCCTGTTGAAATTCTTATTAGAGATATTTTTCAATTCTCATATTAACTGTAGGGTAATGTTACTCTTAGATGTTTAGAATACTCTTGGCAAGCTTCGTATCTTTGATACCTATGAAAGATTAGAGAAAGATTGGACTGTGGTGACCTGCAATAGAGTACATTCCATTCATTATTCACGGTGTGTGACCTTGGCCAAGTATGTTTAACCTCACTGAGCCTCAATTTCCCTTTCCCTAAAATAAAATTATGATAATAGGTATCTTATACAGTTAGTATTGGCTATTATTATTGATCTGTAGTTGTAGGGACCCCACATCAAAGTTTGTGAGACAGCACTTTGCAAGTGGTAAAGAATTATAAACATATATGTGTTACAGATATACATTTGTATGTAAAGAATTATATAAATGCATTTATATACACATATACTTACATGTGTAATTTTTGTTTTTTATTGTTTAGAAGCATCTCAGTAATCTAGTTAAGGCCCTGAAACCTAGCAATTAGTGGTAATTTCTCCAGCCCATGAAAACTTCTCCTTGCCCAGTGTGTTTTTCAGTAATAATGATTATTGTAAATATCAACCCATTTCCTAAACATATACTTAGCATCGAATACTCCCAAAATATTTATCTAGTAATTCAAGGTATAAAGAATTCAGAAGATGTGGTTCTTTCCCTTCCTTAAATTATCACCATGTTGGGGAAAACCATATATCTTAAAAAATATGTATTGAAGGTTTATATGCCAGGCAATCCAGGAAGTGTTTTTCATATGTTGTTTAATTTTATTTTCACAATAACCCTTTAAGGTTGGTGTTACTATTAATATTATTATCATTTAACAGATGAGGAAAGTGAGGTTCCAAGACCTTAGATAGCTTTTCACATGTCATACAAGCCCAGAGGTGGCAAAACCAGTATTTTAACCCAGGGCTGTCTGAATCCAAAGCTCATGCTTTGACCTGTACACTCTGAGAGACGGTGTCTTATACGTGCAGGTAAGTGATATAGAATATAAGCATTGGGGTGGACATGCTTATAACCCTAGTAAGACATGAGAAGGAACTCTTGTCTATAAGCCTGGTTGACTGGGAAGTCTGCTTAGAGAAGGCTGGATTGATGCTGTGACCATTTTAGAAGGTAAAGCCTCTCAAGATAAATGTAAAACATCTAAAATCTCAAGTTGTGTGTATATATTTTGTTTACCTCTCAGTGAATTTAAAAAGAAAATATAACAGCCTGTGAGCCATGGACTCACCACTTCAGGGCCTCAGACCCTGCCACTTCACCCCCTTGTGTGTTAGCCACCTGAGTCCCGAAGCTGTTTGGGTTTGTAAACCCTCAGGAGGGAAGAATAAAGGAGGTGAAGATGGATCAGAAGTATAGGTTATAAGCTACATTACAGAATGCTTTGAGGGCCAGGCTAAGGAAATCAGATTTTTGCTCTCTTGGGTATCATTCATTACCCTTTAATGACGTGACATGTGACATCATGGCTCTCTGCAGCCTCGATCCCCTGGGCTCAAGCCCCAGAGCCTCCACACACAGCCTCCCGAGTAGCTGGGACTACAGGTACATACCACCACACTTGGCCTATTTTTTTTTTTTTTTTTTTTTTTGTATTTTTCTGTAGAGACAGATTTTCACCATGTTGCTCAGGCTGGTCGAGGAAAAAAAGATGCTCCCTTTCCCAAGGCCAGTGACCTAACTGTGGTCTTCTCCTTGCCTACCATCCCTTGCTCCTCCCACACCAGTACTGTTTTCTTTTTTTTTTTTTTTTTTTTTTTTTGAGACGGAGTCTCGCTCTGTCGCCCAGGCTGGAGTGCAGTGGCCGGATCTCAGCTCACTGCAAGCTCCGCCTCCCGGGTTTTACGCCATTCTCCTGCCTCAGCCTCCCGAGTAGCTGGGACTACAGGCGCCCGCCACCTCGCCCGGCTAGTTTTTTGTATTTTTTAGTAGAGACGGGGTTTCACCGTGCTAGCCAGGATGGTCTCGATCTCCTGACCTCGTGATCCGCACGTCTCGGCCTCCCAAAGTGCTGGGATTACAGGCTTGAGCCACCGCGCCCGGCCACCAGTACTGTTTTCATCTGTGTCTCTTCCGGGTCTTCAGAATGTCTCCCTCCACTTTTGCATTTCAGTTTGAAGACATGCTGCATCCTGTATCCATCTCCTCTTCTCTCTTCTGGCTGCCACTTTTCTGGTCTAAATTTTCAAAAACAGAACCATTTAGTCTCTCTTCTTCCTATGATCCTGCCTCATGGCTCTCTATGAAAGTATTCTCCAGTCTTTTTAAACCAGACTGAACCAAGCTGCTTCCTGATTATTGAGAATTAATGCCTACTGAATAAAGTCACAGTTCCTAAGTTTGGCTTATGAGGATTTTTGTCAGCTTCATTTTAACCATTACACCAATCCATCCTGTCCTGAAACCACAGTACATCACTCTCATTCTTGCCTCAGTATTTGCTTGGTGAACTTTTGGTCATTTTCAGGTCCTGACTGTAATTACCCCCCCTCCTCCCTACCCTCTCTGGACCTCTCCAAGCAAAACTAATTATTCCATTCTGTGTTTGCTTTACATTTTACACAATTAATAAATGAAAGCTATTATTGTTAGGATTATAACACTTCTCACATGATATTAAAGTTATTTGGTTCCATGTTCATCTCCCTCCCACCAGCCCAGAAACTTCTCTAAGGTAGAAATTATGTCTGATTTATCTTACTATCTCTAGCTGTGTTAACCCAGCGCCTGGCATAAAGTAGGCATTTAATAAGTGTTGATTGGATTAAATTGGGTTTGTTCTTCCTTTGATAGTTATAGCATTGAACTTAAAGCCTTTCTTCATTTCTGTTGATAAGAATACTTTGATTCGTCTTTCGGTTTCCTGATTTTGCATCCTTTTCATGAAGCTCATCCTATACTTCCCTATCTGCAGCTTCTTGTAATTACATTACATTGATGTTCCAGTGGGTCTTCCTGTCTCATTCTTGGAGAAGCCCCATTTTACTTTTTTAGAGAACTCCTATTTTGGATCTGTACTAAGCCCCAGAATGTCATCTTCAAGTGCGGCTGAATGACACTCTCCAAATTCTGAGCCCCACGTTCCTTTCGGCAGGTCTTCCCAGGATGTTGTGGTAGACTGTGTCAGAACTTTGCTCAGTGCCAAGAGTGATTGTCGCAGTGCTGTGGAAGCTCACTGAGTCTGCTGAAATTTAAGTCAGGTGCTACTTTGTAGGGTAGAAGCAAATATCCTTTATCTAAAAAGCTTCTATTTAGGGCAGCAGGAGAGAGGCCCTAATCTGTCACACCATAGGTGCATTGAATGCAAATTTCCATGTGCTTCACAAGTAACAAAGTGCAATACAAATACAGTGTTTTGTTTCAGACACCCAAAGTGTCCAAATTTGGATAGAATAATGCTATTAATAGATTTGGGTTTCCAGTCCTTTGTGGCAATTTAGCTAACCCTAAAACTACCTTGGTGACATTGATAGATACAAGCTCAGCAATTACAGCTTAAACAGGAGCAATGAGAATAGTAACTGGCTAAAGTATGATTCCATTAAGCCATATAAAATTGCCAATATTGAACAATTTTTACTAACAAAAGTGGCAGTTTCATTAGTTTGCCATGATAGCAGAATAATGCATTTTATTTATAGTAAGTAGAAAATAAGTAGGAGCATAATATTTATTGAGCATCTACTATGTTCCAAACACGATGTTTAGCACCTTTTATGTATTGAATCATTTAATTTTGATAAAATCTCTAAGACGTGTTATCCATCTCATTACACATGAGGAACCTGACGGGTGAAAGTTATGACTTCCCTAAGCTCACACAACTAGTAAGGTAAAATAGATAAGACCATATTAGGAGGATTCATCTAAACTGGGTTTTTGCAAATGTATTTTGTAAAGGACCAGATAGGAGAGCCGTTTGGCTTTGTAGGTCATAGGATCTTTGTCACAATTGCTAAATCCATATTTGTAGTATGTCAATGAAAGAGGTGGCTGTGTTCCAATAAAACTTTATTTACAAAAGCAGGTGGCAGACCAGATTTAGCTCAGAGGGTTGTAGTTTGCCAACCCCTATTCTAACCTTTTCTTCCCTTTGCCCAAATCAAGTCTGTTTCTTCAGTGATATTTATAAAAGAAATTTAGAATTCTTTTCTAAAAATGTGCTACTTTTTTTCCTTTTTACATACTAAATGTAGGAAAATGAGAAACTGTACATACACAAAAAAGAAAAAATATATAAAATTCCCCTCTAATTCTTACGTCCAGAAATAATCTCTTATGTAAACATTTTGACATGTATCCTTTCAGATAGTTTTCTCTATGTGCATATTTATTTCTAAGAATGGCATCATACCTTATAGGGGTGGCACAGTCTTCTCTCTTCCACTAAAAAGTATATTGTGAATGAATTTCTGTGTCAGTGGTTGAATACAAAATATGTTATTTGACTGTTTGCAGTTATTCTCTGGATGTTGTCAGTTATTCTCTGGATGTTGTATATGTGTCTGTTTTCCAGATACATTTTATATCTAGTCCCATATGCTTCTCCATTCAACCCATGTCCCCCCTTCTTTGGCTGCGTCCATGGCCCAGGTTCTTAGCTTGTATTGTGAATTCTTCTACTTCCTACTCTCCTACATACATACACACACACACACACACACACACACACACACACACACAGGCACATGCAAAACATAGCACCACAAACCTTCCATCTCTACATCAATTAGCCCTTAGTTGTAAGAGTCCCAATTTTCTTTCTCTAGCATTTGTACCTTGATATTTATCAAATTTCTTTACTTTTCCCATGATTGTGGCCAGTCACCAGAGTGAAAACAGACCTAGGTAAATGAGCAGCAGAAGAAATCATACACCTCCAAGGCCCTGTCACTGTCCTCTGTAGATGCCACCCTTGAGGGCAGTGGAATTTCTTTGAAAGTTTTCTTTCTGTCTGCCTCCCTCTTCTCCAAGGTTCTTCCAAAAGAGAAGCTTGCACAGCTTTTCTTCAATTCATTAAATTTTCAGCATCTTTCCCCGGTGGTAGGTACGTAGCAGGTAACATAGACAGGAGGACATTAGAATTCCTTCCAAGGGAGCGGTTTCAAAAGGTCACATGTTGCTACGGTGTCCTTCTTTATAAATCTTTCAGGGGATGGTGAAGCGTGTATCTAGTGGGGGAAGATAGGACTTCTGTAGTTATTCCATAAGGATCTTAACCCTAAAACTTCCACTTAGTGATGCATTCACAGTGATGATCAGTTCAGCACATAGAAAAATGGGGACAAGATATGCTTGCCTTTGCAAAATGAGCTCCCACTAGTTCAAGTAAAAGAATAGCCTCTCTCCCAACAAATGAAGAAAGCTACAGAGCAAAGGATGAAGTGATGGTTGGGGCTGAAAAACGGTACGGCTATAGACTATAAAGGGGAAACCACTTAGTGTCTCTAAACAATTTCCTGAACATACTCAGTTAACTATTCTGAGGAAGTCCCCAGAATCTTACAGGTTTTGTTCACAAAAAATTTCCCACTGATATTTGTATCACACTTGAAATTTATAAAGTTATATTTCACACACATTTTCCAACCTCAGAACCCTGTTGATAGAATATTAGTGTGAAACTCTTTTCAAATGAGAAATCTAGAAGCTCAGAAATATTAAAGAACAAAAAATTGACCCAGACACCATAGCCAGCAGATGGCAGTACTCAGCTCCTCTGACACCTAAGGCTTTTCTTTTTCCCCTTCCAGTTCAAGGAAAAGTCCTTACTTCCATCATTTTTGCTTTGTTAATTAAATACTCAGGACATTCACATTTGACTAGAATAGAGCCTTCTGTGCTGTTAACATGCAAACTAGAGGGGAAGACTTTTGACACCAAGAAGGAGATTGTCCTAGGAGAACCAGGAATCTAGAATGATGTAAATTATCTCAGGCATAGTCATTCGTTGTTAACCTGGAAGATATTAATCACCAAGAGAAATTTTTACCTTTAATTAGAAATAGAAGGGCAAGGAAAATTATATAGTAATCCTTTTTTGAGATAATTAGCAAAATGTCAGGGACAAATGGACTAGAAACAATGGAGAAACATATGTTTTACTGATGTTTCTCTTTGATCATGTATTGGATGCTATAGTGGCAAAAGCATTTCCTGGTTGGAAAAATTATTCTTGTCCTTTCTTCTGCTTTTTATTTAAGAAACTGGTTGGCTTTTCTTTTGGGGAGCTTTTGCAGTCTATATCCCTTCTTTATCACCTCTGGCTGCACACATTTGAGTTGGATGTTTTTGGTACATTTAAAAAGAAGGGCTAGGGAATAAATTGAATCTACAAACAGGTCTACTCTGTTTCTTGTAAAAGGAATCAGTAGAAAAGACTGCTGCATAAACCACTAAGGGTGAAACCAGGTCGGGCTCAGAAGGTAATCAATAGTATAATGCTTTGAAACTTCATAGTTTAAAAAGATAAATGTTACAAGTATGCACTCGTTTATTTGGATGCACTACCTCAGATTTTACAAAAATTGTCCTATTCCACAGAAACCACACAGAGGGTAGGCACGAAAGAATAGGGATGAAGTTGATGATGGGCAGAAAGAATATAAGAAAAGAAAGAACGAGCCAACTGGAAGTCAGGTGTGCACCAGCCAAGAATATTCTATCAGGTTATGCATCTGAAATGGGGCTCAAAGGCCTCATGTCCAAAACAATGGAGTTTTAATGGAAAACCAACCTCTCAAGTATGTTTTAACACTAAGATTCTAAATTGGGCATTTAGGAATTGAATATTAAAGAAACTGTTGTTAATAATAGATTATTATACAAGATGGCATGGTGAATTGCCCTACTCAGTAATTGATCTAATTTTGTTTCAGTGCCCTTTTATATCTTACAGTGTTTGAAAATAATAACATTTCTTTCCATTGCAATTGTTCTGTGGTTTGGATCTTTAATTTTTAGGGGATTTTCTTTTTTTATTCTGGACATGTGTTTACTTACTGAATATTTTATCATTATCTCTATTGAAGTTTAATTATTTACTGATTAGCTAAATAATTTGTAATTTATTATAAGGTGCTAATTTACAGATCATTCATTACCTACTAATTGTTCAATTATCTTTAAATTAGTGTTCATTAATTTACTCAATAAACATTTGCTGAGCTATTACTAGATGGCCAGCTCTATCTACTAGAATGGAAACACAAAGAAGCCTGAGAAGGAATTTGGGCTCCTTCTTTCAAAAAGCAACTCTTTCTGGGCACAGTGGCTCACAACTGTAATCTCAGCACTTTGGGAGGCCAAGGTGGGAGGATCACCTGAGACTGGGAGTTCAAGACCTCCCTGAGCAACATAATGAGACCCTGTTTCTACAAAATAATTTTTAAAAATTAACTTGGCATAGTGGTGCACACCTGTTGTCCTAGCTACTCTGGAGGCTGAAGTGGAAGGATCACTTGAGCTTAGGAGTTTGAGGTTACGGTGAGTTATGATTGTACCACTGCACTCCAGCAATAGAGACCTTGTCTCAAAACGACAAAAAACAAAACTATTCTTCTGGAAACAATATTCTTTAGCACAAACACATATGTTCACTACATTTCTTCATTAACCTAGTTTCACTTAGCTCCATTTATAAAAATTTAAAAAGGGGGTGATGTTCAGAAATTTTTGTCTGCTGCATTTTTTTCTCTAAGTTTGGTCACATGGAAAAAAAACCCTCTGGAATATCTGGAAACACTTTGAGAAATGAAAATGCAAAAAGTTAACTGAATCATCAAAATCAGATTATTGCAAAATCACAAATAACATATGGTAGATTACTCTTCAAATACATATAGATGCTAAGGATTTATGGGGTAGAAGAGAGCTGGATGAAAATACTGGAGGAAAACAAGCTTGGATGCCCTGAATAAGGTTAAATGGGGTTCAGGGATTATACTTGGGTTCCATTGTGCTGGTTATCATGAGTAATACTGGTCAGGCTAATCAAGCCCAAATGAATGAAATTGTATACCACTGAATGGTTTGATTTTCACATAGGACAATTCCTTCAATCTGGAATTTTGGCAGCGGCAATATTTATTTCAACTAGCAAAGTGTTATTTCAGATGAAACTAGTCTTTATTATTTGGTTTTGCTCAAGTTTGAAGATTTTCTTGATTCCACCTGACTCCCTAGGGCATGTTAGAGATATACTAAGTAGAAGTGTACTGTTATGGATTATCCTTTGCCAGAATTTGGGTAATATGCCCTGAAAAAAAGAGTTGCCTGTTAGCCTAAATTCTTTCCCAGGTCCAATTAACTTATTGTAGTAATATTAATAATAATAACAATAGTTAATATGGTTAAGGATAATGTTAATTATGAAGTTTATCACTTCATATAACATATTCTCTGTTTTCCTCTACATCCAGCATTTAATGTTACGCTGTGATTTAGATGGGTGGTATATACTGCCAGATGCCTCCTTGATTCTGCTTCAGTAGGAACTGTTAAACTATTATTGGAACCCAGCTTCCCTAATCTGATAAAAACTCTATTCTCCTTTTATAACACTGGGCACTGATGTCTGTTATTTGCTGTGCTGTGGGAAATGTCTCCAAACACTTTAAAGAAAAAAAAGGGGGAAAGCCACACTAGATAAATGAGAACACCAAAACACTTTTGTTTAGACAATTTTAATGGAAGATCCCTATGAGTCATCATCTGAGGCCTCAGGCTCTATTAGTCTGTTGAAACCCTCTCTTCAGTTTAGCACCTAACAGGCAGATCCCAACCTGTGAGTTGCCACTTCTGCCTGTGGAATGTGCCCCGGAGGTTTGCTTATTTGACTTACGTGGGCAGATTAGATAGCTCATTCTTAAAACATACTCGGAAAAGGAGCCTGTTTATCTTAGAGGAGAATGGTTACTTAAGACCATAGACTACAAGGAAATCTCCTAATTCTTTCAAAACCTCAGTAAGAGTCAGCTGCATGGTATGCTTGTCTTGAATAAACACTAGAATCTCCAGATTCTCATGTAGTCAAATAAATCTTTTTCAATTAATTACAAGGTTTTGTCAAGAAGTATCTTTTTTTCCTTCATGTCATTTTTGGAATATAAAGCAACTAATTGTTGGCAGTAGTCTACACACACACACACACACACACACACACACATACACCCCTTAGAATAAGGTTATTTATTTAGTTTTTTTACACTGGCATTTCCTCCAGTTGGTTGAAGGAGGTAAGTCCTAACTACAACAGGGCTCGCATGGTGGTGTGGTTCATTATCTGTGTCTTATTTCATATTGGAGGTGCCAGTTGAATAAGAAAAGATCTTGGATGAAAGCAAAAAATACTTTTGTAAAACAATTTTTGGCAGAAATGTTTATGAAGAGTTTGTTCCATTTGCCTTTTCTTCTGAAGGACAGGAGCTGGTGATGGAACCTTTCAGTTGTGTTGTGCAGTTGTTTTGAGCTCCTCTAGGGGGAGCCTTCACACAGGCTAAATGTAGGATACTCTCCTTGGAGGCATGACTTGGGATTTCAGTGGGTATCCCTTATCCACCCAGTTATCCCTGGGAGAATTCTCCTTTTGATGGGCAAGCTTTACTATTTTAATTGTCACGAGGAGGAGGTGACAGATGACTAATCACAATCTTTTGAAAAATTATATCAGTTTGTATGTGAATGTAAATTAATCAGCTTCAGTATTAAGTGTCCCACTCTGTGCAAAGGGAGGGGTCCTTCTGGTTAGTGTCACCACCAGGTCAGGAGAACACCAGAAGCTGGGCTTTAGACATGCACTTTTAATTAGACAATTCTTTGGATAGGGTTATTCAAACCTATCTCATACTGCCATACAAGCAATGCCAATTTTTTATGACTAATATGAAAGGGATTACTGCCATCCTTTACTAGGCTTCAGAAGATAATCCCTACCCTACCACCAAACTCTTCCCCTTCATCACAAGTCTATTACAATTATGGAATACATATTTAGCCTCATTTTAAATTTCTGGATATAAGGACTGACTAAATCCTACTCAAAATGAAGAGGAAAGATAAATTAATAAATGTGCTTACCGTTCCTTGAAGGTAAAATTAAAGTAGATTTGGTATAAAGAAAACTCTCTTTTTTTCTCAACAGATGCTAAAAGATCATTTCCTATTTCTCCTTTTTTAAAAAAATTAGACGTGGTACATTGTCACTAAAACATAATTTTTGGCAGGTGACTGCTCTAATTCAGCTTCCCCATTATCCTCAGAGGTAATTTCCATGGAAGGAAAGATGAGACAAAAAGATGCAGAGTAACACTTCTTATGATTCTTGGAAATGCAATGCCCTTTCATGAGAAATACAATCATTTAAAGGAAAATGATTCTTCTTTTTCAAATGTCTCAATATAGTGGGAGGATTTCTGTGGACTATAAATATTTGCTAACTCTTTATATAAGCATGTGTTAACCAAACACCTGGTAAATGTTGCACAGTTTATTAATAACTTGCAAAATCTCCAAGTTGGGAAATACAGCTATGCCATTATGATCAGTCATTTGGCAGATAGTCAAGCCTGACAGCAATTGTTTAATACCTTTTTACCCATAAACACTGTGATTCACTGAAAATATTCGAGATTTCAGCAGATTTTCCTCCCACCCCCTGACCCTGTAGCAAATTGCTCAATTATCTTTCATAACGGGTTCTATTATTCTTTCAAATTTGAAGTAATAGAAAATGACTATAAAGAATGTTATAAAATGTGTATTTTGTTGTCTCTCCCTGTCTAAGCTCCTTTCAAAAGCTATAGCTTATTCTTTGCCTTCTTTCTATGTTTACTGAACACCTATTATGTGCTCTAAACTGGGCTACATGCCATGGAGCCTGGGATGAAGGGTGAGAAGTAGTATGACACAAGACACTTGTCTTTAGGGATCTCAAAATATAGGTAGGGAGAAATGAAACCCAAAAGTAAGTTAAATAGATCTCAAAGCAGTCTACAGTTAATTGTCATATATAAATTATATATAAAATGAATTCTACAAGAATCCAGAGGTAAGACCATTGTGGATGGAGTGCTCTAGGCTGATTCTAGGGTTGCAGAATTTAAACTAGGCCATCAAGACTCTATGTAAGATTAGGAAAGGCAGAAAGAAGGTAAAGGACATTCTAGAAGGAAAAGGCATGCTAAGATAAAATAGCAGATTAAATATGCAAAGTGTATTAGAGATAGTCCATGAAACTCTATGATTAGAAACAAAGTGTTTTTTATGAGGAAAGCGCCTTGCAATAAAAATCTTTATTGTACTATCTATTGCTACTGCTACTGACATGGTACATAACATGTACACACCCTCCACAATGAATGGCTTAAAACAATAAATAATTAGTTAGCTCACAAGTTTGCCTTCTGGTGATTTAGGCTACATTTGCTGAGTGGACCTTCTGATCTTGGCTGGGCTCACTTGTCTGTGAGGCAGCTGGCTGTTGATTTATGTAGGACAGACTCGACCAGTGTGTTGGGAACAACTGGGGTCCTCTGCTTTGCTTCTTACCCTCCAGCAGGCCAGCCTAGGTATAACTTCTCATACCAATGGTGTAGAGGTGCCAGAGAAGAGAACCCCAATCTTGCATATCCTTTTCAAGCCTCTACTTGTGTCACATTTGCTAGCATTCCATTGGCCAAAGCATGTCACATAGCTAGGGCCCCAGTACCACCTCACTGCTGAGTATATTCTGTACATCCATAGTGAACTGTTTCACCTACCTATTGCTGCAAAACAAAACACTCCAAAACTTAGTAGCTTATAATGACAACCATTTAATTATATTTCCTACATTCTGTGAGTTAAGATTTCAGGAAGGATTTGGCTGAGGAATTTTCTCATCCTAATGATATCAGTGGAACCTCAGCTGGTAGATGGGCTGCCCTGGAAGGTCCAAGACAGCATCCAGAGCAGAATTAGACAGAAACTGCAAGGCCTTTTCTGACCTCGTCTGGGAACGTATGCAGTAACCTTTGCTATACCCCATATGTTAGAGCAGACACAAATCCTCCCTGCTTCCAGGAGAAGGGACACAGACACCACTTCTCCATAGAAGGAATATAAAAGAATTTTAAGATGTTTTCAAATCATTGCTCAAGCAACAAACTGTTTCTATTTTATGTATAAATTATTCTCAGCTCCTGGGAAGACCCACCCACCCAAAGACCCAGCTCATTAGTGTATCAAGTTCAGACACAAGGTCCAGGCTTGTTATCTAAATCAGGTACAGGTTGAGATGAAATTTCTCATAAGATGCCATTCCTTAGATATAGTTCCTCTCGATCTGAATATCAGTGAACTAAAGAGATTAGTTATCTGTCCTCCAACATATAATGAAGGAATAGGCATAGGTTAACCACAAAAGACACAGGTCTGTGTTAATTCTGAAGCCTAGCCAGGCCCAGGCTACCAGCGATGATCAGGGCCCATTACTGCTTCCTGGGAATGATTCTCTGTGCTTCTTGGTTTTACTCTTTAGGTGAGGGCTAGTCAACTTTTTCTATGAAGTGCCAGATAGTAAATGTTTAGGCTTTGTTTGCCACATATGGTCTTTGTTGAAATTTATTCTTTTTAAAACAATTCTTTAAAAGTATACAAACATCCTTGGATCACTGGACACGTACAACCAGAACACTGCCCAAAAGGGCCCATAGGCTGTAGTTAACCAACTCTTGTGGTAGACTTGTGGTTCTACCATTTGAGTCATTTTTCCTTTTTCACAAGAAATAGCCCATGTTTATAGCTGAGTAATTGTCGCAGAGTGTTTTTAGCCCTCCCCATAGGATTTCAGGAGTTCAAAGCCCTCTTTTATTCTGTATCTAACCCTTTTAGTCCAAGCTGTCAGTATACTCTTTCAAATACAGTTCTCCTTAAAACTCAGTGGATTTTCTAGGAATCTTATTGGAATTCACTCTATTAGACAAAGAAACATGCATAAAAATCTTCAAAATATGTATTCCTATAACTATTGTGGGTCCCCTGTGAGACTGCTGTGGGACAATGCCCTTAAGATTTTTCAAAGCCCTACTTTTAAAACATAATTTATAAGGCACACTCTTTTCGATGCCTGCGATGCTTTTATTTTTACTAGAATGATCAGTGACATACTACCTGAAATCTTCTGCCATGTTCAAAAGTAGTTTCATAGTCACAACCTGAGTCCACACTCGCTGTGACCCTACATCATTCTCACAACATCCTGGATTTGATCTTCATGCCCTTAATTAAACCCTTTCTTACTTTGATAATGTTTGCTGGGAAGCCGTGGAGTTAAGAAATATTTTTATTTTTGAACTAAGCAAGGAGTAAATGGCTCCTTTATTTTTTTGTCTAAATTAGGCTTGCAAATTGCAAATTTTCCTTTTTTAACTCATCTATCTTTTCCTGTAATGTACAAACCACAGTTAAAAGAAACTTTTGATATTCTTCTGGAAATGTATTTAGATTCTTCAAATCATTAGCACATTTTATGTTTTCCACAATACTATACACAACAGTGTTTCTAAAATGTCTACCATTTATAGTATGAGTCGTCTTTCCTCTAGCCTCCAATAATATTTTTCTTACTTTCTAAGGACATTTCCCTCACTTTTCTCACTGAAAGATTCCTCAAGTTTTCTCATCTTTTATCCACTGCCTTGTGTCAAAGTTAATGCCACCTGTTTAGTTTTATTAACACATCACTTCTGATAACAAATTCTGTCAAAGTTATTTATTGCTATTTAACAGGGAACCCCAAAATGTTGTAGCCTTCAAAAAAAGCCATATTTTCATATTGCAGAGATTTTTATCAGTAAGGAACTTCAGATAGGCTCTTCTGAGTGATTCTTCTGAACCTTGTAATGTTAACTGAAGCCGGTATTCACCCAGCTGATGGACTAAGGCCTGAGTTAGCTATATGGCTCAGAAGATTTGACTTAGCCAGAAACATTTACCTGCACATGGCCTCTCACACGTGGCTGTTTCAGGATAATTGAGCTTCTTCCATAGTGGGTAGCTTCCTCCTAGCATTGCAAACACCTGCAAGTAACAGGAAGATGGTGATTGGCTTTTGTGGACAACAAAGTCTAATAGTAAAAACACAAACCCATTCAGATCCAAGAGGCAGGAGATATCGTCCCTTCCTCTTGATGAGAGAAATGTCAAAGTATTCAGGTCTGTGTTTTAAAACCACTGTATGGACCATTAATGCAGGTAATATTCCATATGAGAAATTTTTCATAGCCTTGGAAAAATATCTGGATTTGAGCTTAAACTGACCCTTTGCAGTCAGTGAGAAATAGGACAACTCTCTCCCTTTCAATCTTCATTTCCTACAGTCTCTCTTTCAAGCATTTTCATTTGTTTATCACATATTCCAGTGTGTAAACAGTTTTGAACGTGTTCCCTTAATATGTGTAAATAGCCTTAGATATACTCTTTATCAATAAATAACCTCATTATTATGTTCATGGAAAAACATATTTCTAAATAGAAAATATTCTTAAATATCTTGCAAATTGTGATGGCTTTATATTATTACCAGCTAATGTTTTAAGCCAAAAAGATATACGTGTACTTTAAGGTGACATCCATAGTTAACGATGGTGGATAAAATAAATATATAAATTAGTCTTTCTTGATGATTTTGAATGCAGAGGCCATCTTCATAAAGAGTGGAACATTATTGTTTCTTTTACCTCATTAGTACAGCTAATTAAATGTTTTACTTTGTAGTGAAATGTGCCAGCTTCATTATCTTATTGGTTTTCAAGAACTCTTTTAACTTTGAGTCTATTTTATGTGAGCCAATTTAGTCAAAACTAGATATTATAAGCCATTTAGCCAGGTACATGTAAGTAGTGTATCCCAGTACTGATCAGGAGCCAGTGCGTGTGGCCAACACTGCCTTTGCCTCAAGCCTATGGATTTATCACCTCTCTTGGGAATACTTTAAATACATCCTGACCTTCCAACTAATCTTATTTCTTTAGATAAAAGTAAATAAATTTTAATATACAGTCTATTTCCTTGTCATATCCTAATGAATCATCTGGCACTCTCGCCCCTGACCCCTAACTCCAGGGTGCAAATACACACCATAATGAAAGCAGTGAAGCAGTTGACATAGGGGACATTCAATAAACATATGTTGGGCTAATAAATCTTTAAAAACCAGAATGACACAAGTAGGTATTCAGTATTTGCTGAATGAACAATGAAATTGCTCCATCTATAGCAAAAAGAAAATTGTAGAAACACAGTTGTTCTCAAAAACTCATCCCGTCAATGATCTAGTCAAAACATTGTGGAAGATTAGGACTTATTTTCCTATAAATTGCATTTCCACTGGAGGCTGATTTGAAAAATTAACTTTCTGTATCAGTGAAGATTAACAGTTTTTCCTCCCACCACACCGTTCCCATTTGTAACTTCATCTTGATTTCTTGGGTATTACATTTCATAACAGCCCCATAAATAATTTAATTTTTTTCTTAGCCAGGCATGGTGGCTTGCACCTGTAGTCCCAGCAACTCAGGAGGCTGAGACAGGAGAATTGCTTGAACCCGGCAGGAAGAGGTTGGAGTGAGCCAAGATCGCGCCACTGCACTCCAGCCTGGGCGACACGGCAGGACTCTGTCTCAAAAATATATATATATATTTTTTCAACAATTAGCTAAGTTGAGTTAGCAGGATTAATATCTTCTTTGCTCTTTTTAGTGGGAGAGCGAAGGCAAAGTGAGCTAAAGACCACATGGAGAAGACATAACTATACTGGGATTAAATTTAAAAATTCTGACGCAGAGGCTTTTCCTGTGTTCCTTTGAGTCACTATGGCCTTTTGATCTTTGTTTGAAGTAAAATAATTCTTGATGTTAACTGAGTGGACTGTTTTTTAAATCAGCAAATAATGGAGCTTTTAAAACTAAAAGCAGTTAGTATAGCAAATTATTAAGAATGATGTTTTATGGAATACAGTTGCTAAACAAGTTGGAAGAACCAAGATAGCAGGCTACCTTGCTTCTTCCAGAATCCTTATTAAGAAGGTGAAAACTTGACTATTCTGTCTACCTCTGTCCCAAAGCAGAACACTTCTCTCTGAAAGCGATGTCGGATAGTGGTTACATAGGGAGGTTGATGATCCTGTAGAATCTGGAATAATGTTGCAGAGTTGGGAAGACACTCGCAGAGAACTGCTGAGCAGGTTTGACATCTAGGTAAAGATAGAGACCATGACTTAACTTGTACTGGCAACAGTCTGCACACTAGTGAAATTTCTCTCCAGTCGTGTGTAGATTGAGAAAGCAGATGGTGTAATCTTTGACGTTTAGCTGGTCTTTTGTAGTATGCATACAAGGGGCACTGAATTTAAGGATACTATCAAGGGAGTCTGGTATGGAGTTAGGTGTAGGACTGGAGTGAAAAAGTGAACTCGGGAGGAAGTGTATAAACTTGGGTAAAGAGGAGGTACAAGGAACTTGAGCATGGATACAGTCAAAGGACGGGATTAGCTGGAGTGAGAACAGCTGGGCACATAGGAGGTTGTGATAAAGTTTCAACTTTAAGAGCTCGAATAATTCACAGTGAGAGCAAAGTCCAGAGTATGGCTATGGAGGTGGGTGGTTGAAGAGGGGTAATAGTAATATAGTAGGTTCATTTGTATGATAGAGAGCAGGATTTTAGATTAAAATAAGTCTGTGATCCATGTTCCTCAGGGAATGTGAGTGACTAACTGAAAAGCTGGCAACTGAAAAAAGGAGCAAAGGTGCAATTGGAGGAAGGCGTAACACCAAAGGGAAAGGATGTCTTTTATGATAATGGGGTAATAATCTGGAAGCAGCAATGGGAAACTGTCACCAAAAATTACCCATGACCCACTTCACTGACTGTCCTTCCAAATGACATTTGTCAAAGAGGAGGAGATTCCTAGTTGGTTAGTGTGAAAATAAATAGATAAAGGCTGAGGCATTTGTCCATACATAGTTCTTCCTAGCTTAATGAATGCAAAAATAGGGCTAACCTACTTCTTCTACCAACATTTTCCCCTCTGGGTTTACTTGATCATTGTGTGATTTATTTTCCTTAAGAATGCATAGTGTTACCAGCATATGAAAAGATGCTCTCTATATAACACTAATCATTAGAGAAATAATAATCAAAACATTGATGATATATCACTTCATAGCCATTGGGATGGCCACTATTGAAAAACAGAAAATTGGGCCGGGCGCGGTGGCTCACGCCTGTAATCCCAGCACTTTGGGAGGCCGAGACGGGCGGATCACAAGGTCAGGAGATCGAGACCATCCTGGCTAACATGGTGAAACCCCGTCTCTACTAAAAGTACAAAAAAAACTAGCCGGGCGAGGTGGCGGGCGCCTGTAGTCCCAGCTACTCGGGAGGCTGAGGTTGGAGAATGGCGTAAACCCAGGAGGCGGAGCTTGTAGTGAGCCGAGTTCGCGCCACTGCACCCCAGCGTGGGTGACAGAGCAAAGACTCCGTCTCAAAAAAAAAAAAGAAAAAAAAAGAAAAACAGAAAATTACAAGTGTCAACAAGGATGTGGAGAAATTGGAAACGTTTTCTATTGTTGAGAATGTAAAACAGTACAGCTGCTATAGAAATCAACAGGCGATTCCTCAAAAAATTAAAAATAGAATTACCATATGATCCATCTATCCCATTCTTGAATAAATATTTAAAAGAATTGAAACCAGAACCTTGAAGAAATATTTGTACAGCCATGGTTTTGTTATTGTTGCTGTTGTTGTTGTTACTTAATAGTTTTTTTTCTAAATTTCAATAGTTTTTGGGGGACAAGTGGTTTTTTGTTACTTGGATAAGTTCTTTAGTGGTAATTTCTGAGATTTTGCCATGTTTATTGCAGCATTATTCACAATAGCCAAGATGTAGAAGTAACCCAAATGTCCATCAACAGATGACTAGATAAAGAAAATGTGGACACACACACACACACACACACACACACACACACACAGGAATATTGTTAAGCTTTAAAATGAAGGAAATTCTGTTACATGCTACAACATGGATGAACCTTGAGGACATTATGCTAAGTCAAATAAGCCAGTCACAAAAAGACACATACTGCATGATTTCACTTATATGAGGGACCTAGTGTAATCCAACTTAAAGAAACAGAAAGTACAATGGTAGTTGCCAGGGCCTAGGGAGTTGTTATCCAATGGGCATAGAGTTTCAGTTTTGCAACATGGAAAAATTTTGGGTATTTGTTGTACAATAACGTGAATATAGTCAACACTACTGAGTTGTCCACTTTAAAATGGTTAAGAGGTTGGGCATAGTAGCTCATGCCTGTAATCCTAGCACATTGGGAGGCCGAGGCGGGTAGATCACCCGATGTCAGGTGTTTGAGACCAGCCTGGCAAACATGGCAAAACCCTGACTCTACTAAAAATACAAAAATTAGACAGATGTGGTGGTGGACACCTGTAATCCCAGCTACTCAGGAGGCTGAGACAGGAGAATCGCTTGAACCCGGGAGGTGGAAGTTGCAGTAAGCTGAGCTCATGCTACTGCACTCCAACCTGGGTGACACAGCAAGACTCCATCTCAAAAAATAAATTTTAAAAAATAAAAATAAAATGGTTAAGATGGTAAATTATGTTTTTTTTTTTACCATATTAAAAAAAAATCATAGTGTTTGAATCTAATTTCCTGATAAGAAATATTAGAGACAGGCATGGCAGGGAAGGTCCTATGTATTTATCCTGTTTAAGACTCTTCTCTTTTGTAGTCGGAGGAAAATACTTAGATTCGGTTCAATCCAGCTTATATAACCTGGTTAAACCAACATTCCTCAGCCTCCTGTTGTCATTGAACCTTGTCATATTCCTGGAATATTTATATTCCTATAAATATTTTTTATAACTGGCCATAGACAGAAAACCAAAAAAAAAGTAAACAAGATTTTTCTTGTTATCTGTTTGCACATATGATTTCCATCTACTGTTAACATTTATTTACAGAAAGTATTATCTCCACCTAGGCTTTCTTTATAGCCTGGAAATATGATAGCTGAGAAGGGACATCATAAAGTCTGTGATGCCATTAGGGGCAAGGACCCAAAGGGGTTTTAAACTTTTTCACGTTTTCAAATTCTAGGAAAATATTCTTTATCTTTCCTTTCTATTTTTCTCCCTCCCTTCTCTCTCCCTCCCTTCCTTTTCTTTCTTTGTTTCCTGGTATAACTTATAAATAGTAAAGTATACAAATCTTAGGTGCAGCTCAATAAATTTTTACAGATGTGCATACACTTATGTAAACCTTACTCAGATCAAGACATAAGAGTATTTCTAGAACCCTAGTGGCTCCCTTGTGCATCCTCCCAGTTGACGTCTTCCAAGGTAACCACTGTTCTAACCTCTGCCACTGTAGATCACTTTTGCTTTTTTATTAACTTTTTTATACCTGTTTTTTTTACTCAACATTTCGTCTGTCAGATTTATCAGTGTTGAGTATAGCTGTAGTTTTTGTTGTTCATTGTTGAACCATATTCCATTGTGTAATTATATTTTAATTTCTCCATTCTATTGCTGAGGGACATTGGATTATTTCCAGTAAAGCTGTCATGAACTTTCTTGTACATGACTTTTGGTGAAAATGAGCACTCATTTTAGAAATGGAATTGTCAGGTCTTGTGTATATTTAACTTAATAGATACTCCAGAGTTTTCAAAAGAGATTATTTCAGTTTATACTTTGACCAGTAGTGTAGGATAGTTCCAGTTTCTCTACATCCTTGCCAACACTTGGGATTGTCAGTGTTTTTAATTTTAGCCATTCTGGTGCAGTTGTAAGAATAATCCATTCATGAATTAAATAATAAAGTTTTAAGATGAATGAAAAAAAGTACAGGTTCAGGAAGAGTTTATAAGGGTACCATTAGTAGGCTGGGCATGGTGACTCATGCCTGTAGCCCCAACACTTTGGGAGGTTATGGTAGGAGAATTACTTGAGCCCAGGAGTTCAAGACCAGGCCTGGCCTCACATGGCAAGACCCTGTCTCTTAAAAATAATAAAAACATACAAAACGTATTACAAGTAGAAAAAAAAATAATGGATTTGTAGAGCTGACATTTCTCTAAGTAAAATCCCCAGATGACCCTTTCTCAGCCTCATTTATGGTGCTTGTTAAAGATACATTTTCTCAGGCCCCACACTAGAGTCACTTAGTCAGAATTCTGGCCCATGAAATCTGTATATATAACACTCCTTTGTTAACTCATGGCATTAATGTTTGTATGCCACTACTTAAACTTTTTAATAACAGAAACTCCAAATGGCAATTAAGAAAAAGTGGGTTCAATCTATGATGACCGAATTTTCAGACAAACAATCGAGGTGCTTTGAAATCAGGACTGTCTCAGACCATTTCAGCCACTTATCACATCAAATGGTCTAGCATATGGGTAATTGGAATTCCAGATGGAAAAAAGAAAGAATGAGACCAAAAAAGTATTTGAACTTTCTTCAGGAGGCCAAGAATTTTGCAAAATTATTGCAGATACCAAAGCACAAATCCAAGAAACTCAGAGAATACCAAACAAGATAAATATCAAAACTCAGCTGGGCATAGTGGCACATGCATGTAATCCTAGCACTTTGGGAGGCTAAGGTGAGATAATCGCTTGAGCCCAGGAGTTCTAGACCAGCCTAGGCAATGTAGTGAGACTGCATCTCTACAAAAAGTTTTAAAAATTAGCTGGGCATTGTGGCACATGCCCGTCGTCCCAGCTACTCGGGAGGTTGAGATGGAAGCACTGCTTGTGCCCCGCAGATTGAGGCTGCAGTGAGCCAGAATCAGTCGTACCACTGCACTCCAGCCTGGGGACAAAGCAAAACCCTGTCTCAAGAAAAAATAAAGGTACCAAAAATCTATCAAACAAAACACGTGACACTGAAACCTATATTGCTGGAAACAAAAGGCAATATATTGTCTCTATTCCAAAGATATGGAAATATCTTTGTCATCAAGAATTCTATGGCCATCTAGATTCAAGTTAATCGCTCTTCTTTGTACAAGGATGACAGTGTTGTTTCTCTGCCTCGCCAGAGCTTCCTCTCCCTCTGATTTATTTCTCTGGTGCACTTCATTGTATTATGTCATGATAGACCTGACAAATCCCATTCTTTAAAGTTGACCCTGTAAGGTCGTGTTCTCCAGATATTCACAATCTATTTTAAGAAACTAGGGTTTGGTTTTGTTTTTGTTTTTAGTTTAGTGCAGTTCTTACTAGGGCCTTCCTGTGTGGCAAGTTCTAAGTGTATATGGATCATCGAATTGAATCCTTATTTTCATGACTACCTTGTTAAAGAAATACTACTATAATTTTTTTATTTTAGAAACTAAGGATAAAGGAGCTTAAGATATTGTTCCAATTTACCAAGCTAATAAGTGAAACAGGTAGAATTTAAATCCAGGGATTCTTATTCCTGAATCCTACTCTTACCCACTCTGCCATACTGCCTCTTATTAAAAAAAAATACACCACACACACACAGACTATACATAATATTTATAAAAGTATAACAGACTTCATTCCCCCGTTTCACTGAGAATTAGCCCAATTTGTGCAAGTTAGGACATATTTTTATTCCTTTATCTTTGTTTTTATTAGCCCAGTTGCAACAGTGACCTGGTTGAAATTAGGAAATACTCTTGAATTTGAACTGATCTGGGAGGCTGTCATGAAGATGCAGCATTCCCTACACAGACAGATGTTTGTGACGCCTTGTTTGTGTGAAGATATGTGATAAATCACAAGAGAAGCTTAGTACCCAATTCATAGTGCAGGCTGTGTAGGTACTCTTGACAGGGATTTGGGTAAGTTTTAGATATTGCTTATCAGCAAGTTTTTACCCAACTTCACTATGTATTCTGGCTATTTTGGGCAACATGTAGCAACTAGTTTTTAGCATCAGACTTTTGTGTGTGTGTGTAAAGAAAAACAATAAAAGATCAAAATCCTTACCAAGGATTTGTGTTATCAGAGGTCATATGGTAGAATCTGAAGATGCTTAATGTTTAGGGGTAATTCTGCTCTGATTATCTTAGTAAATGCCAGCATCTGCTCTTTCATGCTTTTGCATTATCAGACCAGAGCCCCTTCTGCCATATCTCTCCCCTTGCTTTCTCCCAAGACACACAGGGGAATATTTATGACTGCCCATTGCTCTTAACTGGAAGAAAAACAAGGCCAGAAATCTCTAAGGGTTAAATGACATTCCATAGATAAAAGGTTGGGATGTTACCCACACAGTAACAGCCTTCAGCCTTTGACCCCTCTAAGGGGCTTTTCTGGCTATAGCAGTTCCCTTATAAGCCTCAGTCCCTGGACATTTTGTCAATGTTTACATTTCTATGCAGAAAACTTGGAAACAGTGTTTTCTCCAAGATGTTTCAGTGTTATTTCTGCATCTACCTTTTCTTTGCATCTTACGTATTTCTCTCTCATATTTCGATCTTGCCTTTTATTAAGGGCTCTGCTCCTTAAATGTTCTTTTTTAGTTTCTGTACTTTATCAAAAGCTTAGAAGTACCTCCGGTGACCCAACCTCTCTGGCATATTAAATCTGAGTATCAAATGCATGTACTTTCTTTGATATATGACCTAATAAGTCTTTTCTATCTCTAATTTCAATGATTTTGTAATACCAAATTATTTCCTTTTGTCGTGTGTGATTTTTTTCTTCTCGTCTAACTTCCCTAAGTTCAATAGGTTTTCATAATTAAATGCAGTGGATTGTTTAGAACCAAACCTTGGAAACATGCCTTTTTCTTATGGAAAGACAAGGAAATTGAGCTCTGTAAATCAGAATATTAAGCTTAACATATAATTTATAAGGAAGAAATGAAGGACATGTAAATCTCCCTCAAGAAAGGCTCACTTTCATCTTAAAAATTAGATTGAAAATCATGTGGGTACATTTGTAAGTGATGAGAAGACATTCTGAAAATAAAATCTCAAGGTTAATTGTAGAAGCATATTTAGTAGATATTTGAGCAATCTCCAGTATCTTAAAAGGTTGTGTGTGTGTTTGTGTGCAATCCCAGCAATGCATTCTATAACTTTACTCATTTTAAAAGTGAGTTCTCATAGATCTCAAAACTCCTCATGAGTTTTTAATGTTTTGATCTTTTACATGAAGCCCTTGGCTGGACACGGTGGCTCACACCTGTAATCCCAGCATTTTGGGAGGCAGAGGTGAGAGGATTGCTTGAGGCCAAAGTTCGAGACCAGCCAGCGAAACATAGTAAGACCCTGTTTATATAAAAAATAAAAAGGAAGAAGAAGGGAGTTTGTGGCACACACCTGTAGTTCCAGTTACTTGAGAGGCAGAGGCAGGAGGATCAATTGAGCCTATGAGTTCAAGGCTATGGTGAGCTATGATTGCACTCCAGTCTGAGTGACAGAGCCAAACCCTGTCTCTAAAATAAATAAAGCCCAGATCTGTCACAATCCAATGCAGAAATCTGTAGGACCTGAGGCAAAAAGGAACCAGTAAGGCTATTGCTTTACTATCAAAGAAAATCTGAAATGTTATAAATTCACACTTTCAGCCATGTTCAGTTTTCAAAGTACTCTATGAATAAGGGAGAACTCTAGGACTATTTTCTGCAAACACATTTTCGTTTCGTTAGAAGCAAGATACAAAAATGATCTGGATGCTTTGTACTGGGATGATTTGGCACTGGAAAATACAACTCAAACCAAACAAAATTTGATATTCAATTAGAAATTTGTGATTTTAGACCTAACAATTCTATAACATCATTTTAAGGATAGTGCCATCTAATTGTTCAGTTTAGGCACATTTTGAAGCTGTTCTTCACTGTAATAGTGAAGTTGTAACATTTGACATCTTTATGTGGAAGACTTAATTTAACCAATATAGTTTTCATTGAATTCAAGCTGTTGATGTTATGATAGCAATACATTTACCAATTATAAGATTTTTTTTTTCCAATCTCAGTTCTGTTTTTAATGGCTGATCAGTATTCATTGGAATTGGCCATTCTTTTGACAAAGGCTGTCTCCTGGCGTGTGAGGGTATGTGTTCTCACAGTCACAACATGGTGGAGTGTGTGTTGATTTACAGATTGTTGTAGCTGAAGGCATGTATCCTGCTATGCTCCATTACTCTGCATGCAAAGGAAAACATTTCAATTGTAAAAAGCAAGCTCACTTCAATTGTTGAGAAAATGTAGTTTCTGCAAAGGTCAGAGGACAACAATACAATTCTCTGTGACTTTATTGTCTAACTTTGACTTATTTATATTTCCAAGTGTCTCCTGATTTACAGAAACTCATTACACACAACCTCCATCTACAAAATGAGAGATCAGTGAATTACTTTGTTTTTGTTACTCTCTTGTCCAATTCACACATTTTTGTAAGAAAGTTTCTTAAAATCATGTTATGTGTCATATAGTGATTAGAAGTATAAGGTTTGAAATCTGGTGGTCCTAGATTTGACCCAAGGTATCGCTTCTTTTGGCTGCGAAGTCTTTATCAGGATCTTTAACCCGTCTGTGCTTTTGTTTGCTCATCTGAAAAGTGAGAAGAAAGTGATTGTGCCTACCTATGAGAATCTGATGGGATAATTCGTGTCGAGCACTTATCACAGTGCCTGGTATAGAACAAGCCCTCTGTAAAATAGATTATACATAAATGTTTGTGTGTGTGAAAATATATGCATGCGTATGCATACATATGTATTTATTTATGATTTACATGATGCTCAAGTACATCATGCACTGTGATTATACAGTGCTCATAGTGTTTTATGGAAAATGAGGCACACATAAAATCAATAGATGATACACACAGAATTTTTAGCAGCAGATTTATCTTTCTAATTATGTATTGCAGAGGCCACTATTCAAAGTCTTTCATTCCTCTCACACACACCTAGTAACTATAGAGATAGGTAACCTAGAAGCCTGCTAAAGGGTACAGTGAAGCCACCTGGGCTGATTTAAAACCATCACAGTCAACATGGAACGTTTGTGTCAGATAATTGATTGGGTACCCCTTGACGCAGTGAAACCCTACCAGAGCTTTGGTTCCCCATGAAGCAGGCTCAGAGAAGGAAATCTACCTTTCAGACGTTTGTTGGGTGGTGTCCTCATGTTCAATACTTGTGAGGGAAATGAAGGAAGCAGGACTGGGCAGAAGAAGTTGGGCTATGATTCAGCCACAACGAGACCTCTGCCAACCCCACAGGGAGCTCTGAAGCTAAGATCGCCCTTCAAAGTTATCCTGAGTTGGAACCAGGTATCTGGGGCAGTTACCTTCATACCTCCTGCCTCCCTCATCTACCAGTCGTTGGATGCAGGCTACTCGCAGAAAAAGAGGCATGACCTTGAGCAAGGTGGCTCTTCTTAGATCCGGGAAATTCCCAGAAGGACTGTCAGCTGTCAGCAGCAAGCAGCTGGGGAGTTCCTAAGTGGCAGTGCATGAAGTCCATACCAATCATTAGAACTAATTATTGTTGGGAATTGTGGTTTGATTCAGCCTAAGTTATCGGAATTCTACTTTTCTCTTGTCTTTCACACTTTTGCATTCTTTTCCACCCTTCCACAGCCATTTATTAAACAAAAGAAAGAAAGAAAAATTTACTGGGCCCGGTGTGATGGCTCACACCTGTAATCCCAACACTTTGGGAGGTAGAAGCAGGAGGATTGCTTAAGGCCAGGAGTTCGAGACCAGCCTGGACAACATAGTGAGACCTCATCTCTACTAAAAACTTAAAAAATTAGTAGGTGTTGTGGCCTGTGCCTGTATTCTCAGCTACTCGGGAGGCTGAGGTGGGAGAATCACTTGAGACCAGGAGGTCAAGGCTGCAGTGAGCTGTGATTGTGCCACTGTAATCCAGCCTGAATGACAGAGTGAGACCCTGTCTCAAAACACACACACACACACACACACACACACCTTTATTGAAGTATAACTGATATACAATAAACTGCACATACTTAAAGTGTATGATGAGTTTTGACCTATGAATATACCTGTGAAACGATTACTACAATCAAGGTAATGAGCATGTCTATCACTTCCCAAAGTTTCCTCATTTTATTTTTAATCCAACTCTCTCTTCACAACCTTTCTCCCCCAGTTCCCGTGATCTACTTTGTCAAGCAGTTAAGTTCGGTTTTTCTAGAACTGTGTATAAGTGGAAGTGATGGTACTTTAATGAGGGCTCGAAATAAGAAGATAAGGAAAGATTCTCTTTCTTTCCAAAAGTTCTCTTCATATAAGCAGAGAAAGACCGGGGAGCAGAGGGGGTGGAGAAGATAAGCTTTGGATTTGGAAAAACTGTAATCCAAAATTCTTCTGTCCTTTGCTACCTATATGATCATAGGCATTTTATTGATTGATTGATTGGTTGATTGAGACAGATTCTCATTCTGTTGCCCAGGCTGGAGTGCAGTGGCACCATCTCGACTCACTGCAACCTTCATTGGCCGGGTTGAAGCGATTCTCCTGCCTCAGCCTTCCTTAAAATATAAGTTATTGAACACATTATTGCTGGAAGAAGAATGAATGGACACTGAACTGAAGCATTTTATAACCAAATCTAAATCAGAAGAGAAAATTATACAAAAAAAAACCTCACTTTTTTCTTCAACTTTTTCTTTTTTTCTAACTTTTTCTGGGTCTATTTTTATTATTATTTATGATCAATAGGAAGAGTCTTATTGATTACAGTATGTACTTATTGGTACCCACAGTAAACAAAGTGTTACCTAAAACAATGACTTAAACTCTTTAATGTGGGAGAACCTCGTACATGACATATTGGTCCCTGAACACTGGCCTCAGGGTGTTGGCTAAAGAAAACCTGAGCGAACATTGCTTTTACTTTCTTTTTAAGTACATGAAATTTTTAGTGGCATCTTGGAGTTCTTAAGAGACAGCTCAATTTGAGAATTACTCTACATGTCTGAGATACACATTCTGTAATAATAGAATTTTGAAAAGGGAAAGAAGGACTTCTAAGTGGCCTGGGCCTTCAAGCGTAAGTCGAGAGTGAGCCCCAAATGTCAATAATCCTCTGTTCTAGAGAAAGTGAAGCAGAAAAGTTTGTCTATTTGCATATCATGTTGATGACTTTTGAAATTTGGCATGTAATAAATAGAATTTCCATTTTCTTTTTACCCCTCTATTGTTAGAAAGATTTCCCAGGGTCACCATCAGTATCCCATCCTTTCGGGTGCTCCTATCACAGTTTTCGAGAGAGGTATACCACTCTCTATAGGGTCTTGGGGTGACCTCTTTTCTTTAGTCTGCTTCCTGAAGACAGTGATGGTATTTTTTTTTTATTTTTTTATTTTTTATTTATTTTTTTTTTTTTTGAGAATGCAGCCTTGCTCTGTCGCCAGGCTGGAGTGCAGTGGTGCAATCTCTGCTCACCGCAAGTGAGCTCTGCCTCCCAAGTTCAAGCAATTCTCCTGTCTCAGCCTCCCGAGTAGCTGGGACTACAGGCACGCACCACCACGCCTGGCTAATTTTTTTGCATGTATTTTAGTAGAGACGGGGTTTCACCATTTTGGCCAGGATGGTCTCAATCTCCTGACCTCGTGATCCGCCCACCTCGACCTCCCACAGTGTTGGGATTACAGGCGTGAGCCGTCGCTCCTGGCTGACAGTACTTTTTATCGTGCTTACCGCTGTGAGTAGTTACTCAGCACAACATGGGGAGAGAGGGTGTCATATTATTCCCATTTTGCCAGTGAAGAAAAGCAATCCAGAGAGGTAAATTATCATAACAATGACCACGTAGTTAATGACTGGCTAATCCAGCCCTGGGCATTCAACTCCAAACCCAAGACCTCTTTTTTTTTTTTAAAAAAAAAAAAAACCCAGAACTTTCCTAATTATCTCATGGTCTTCATGGCCATGGCTACAGAGTTTTATCACATTACTGTTTTTGTAGCTGTGTAATGCCTGCTGGTCTTACATTTCCAGGTAATTTTTAAGCTCCATGAAGGCAAGAGTACTGTTACCGTCTCTTCTATTGAATATATCTGAAGCTGTGACAGTACTTGTTAATTTTTCTACCTAAGAAATTCCTGATACTTTTAACATTTATCATTTAAAAGTTCAAGGAAATACAAATCCCTCAGTATTAGAAAAAGAATGTCAAAGTAGACTTAAAACTTTTTTGAGCAGTACTTTGGCTGTATGTACTGGCTCAAATTAATTCACATGTAGGAACCAGCATGCCCCAGTGCCTGTTCTCTTTGGCATGTGAACACTATGCTTATGTGTTTGGTTGTTATGACCACGAAGTAGAATATTGAGGGGCAAGAAGATGCTTGTTAATAGATACTTTACATGCTTCTTGGCAATTAATTTTAAAAGATACCACATGCCCAGTGGGTTTCTCACCACCTAGTGACACTTAATAGAGAATCCCAAACCAGTGTGTACAAATGCTGACAAATAAAAGTACCAAGAGGTTTGGTCTACCTATCAAAAACAGAAAAGACCTTGAAGGTTGTTTATTTTATCATAAATCTTCCCTTATAGTCTCTATTATGTTGGTACTAGACTTCCTTGCTTGAAAAAATCTGCTCGGAGGTACAAGGCAAGTAATTACTGAGTCTTCCCAGGGACTAAGACAAAATTCCCAAACAAAATGTTTTAGGGTTTTTAAAAATTAATTTTTGGATGGGATATGGTAATTACATGTACTAACAAACACTGTAGAATATTTAACCTTTAACTTACTGTTTGTGAGCTGTGTATTCCTTCTTGGAGAACTAAAAGCAATGCAGGGTCACATTTTCTGTTTGAAAAGCACTATAATATATTTCTTTCTGAATTTATATTTCAGGTGGGAATTAATGTTATTCCAATTTTCTCCTATTAACATCAGCACCTGAATATATTCAGTCAAAATAATAGATTGTCTAAAATAGTCTTTTTACCCAAGACAGGTAAAAAAAAAATCAATATACAGTTCCCATCAGTACGGTAAATTACAGTAACCGCAGTGCAAATTTCCATTAACCCTTCTCTTCCTTGGCCTAGAGAAGGGGCCTTCAATTAACTGCTAATCATCTAAATGTAACCAAGTGAGTGACCGGGCTTGACGGTGGGCTGTGCTCTCAGGTAGAAGTGAGAGGAGACTTATTGGTCTTGGAAGGTTTTGTGTGTATTCTTGCCAGGAAATGAGGCAATGTGTTGGCTGACCTTTGAATCCTCGCTAGCTCTGGTATTGGGTGATTCGTAGTCACCTTCAGGAAATCAGACTTTGGGATGGGGGTTACTTAAGAAGCTGGATTTGCAATGCATCTCTAGGTTATGAAAAATGAAGGGCTAGCTCAGTCTTGGTGTTGGTTGGCTATTGATTTAGAATAGGCTGCACAGAATGGAATCACAGAACTTGGAGTCCATTCCTAAAGTCAGTCAAAACCCTGCGAACAAGGCTGCCTGAATTCCTTTGCACTGAAAGTTGGAGGGACATGGAAGAAGGAGGGTTAAAAGTTAAATTTGGGCCAGGCACGGTGGCTCATGCCTGTAATCCCAGCACTTTGGGAGGCCAAGGCAGGCAGATCATGAGGTCAGGAGATGGAGACCATCCTGGCTAACACGGTGAAACCCTGTCTCTACTAAAAAATGTAAAAAAAACTTATCTGGGTGTGGTGGCGGGCACCCATTGTCCCAGCTACTCGGGAGGCTGAGGCAGGAGAATGGCATGAACCCAGAAGGCAGAGCTTGCAGTGAGCTGAGATTGTGCCACTGCACTCCAGCCTGGGTGACAGAGTGAGACTCTGTCTCAAAAAAAAAAAAAGTTAAATTTGAAATAGCAACTTGTAAGCCAACTATGACCCATATATACGTAATTTGTTTGGCTCTCATAGTATGGAAAAAATTAGCCAATTTTAAATTGGAAGATTTCATAGAACTTCTGGATTTTCACTTGTACCTAACTTAAAAGAAGTAGCAATACTTAGCTTGTGTTCTAGCATAGCAAGAATGGATTGGAATTGCCCATTTTAGGGGAAAAAAATTGTCCAGTCCACTACCGTCTATCTTTTCTATTTTTTTTTTTTTCTTTTTTGAGTTGGAGTCTTGCTCTGTCACCCAGGTTAGAGTGCAGTGGCATGATCTCAGCTCACTATTACCTCCTCCTCCCGGGTTCAAGTGATTCTCCTGCCTCAGCTTCCCCAGTAGCTGGAACTACAGTTGTGTACCACCATGTCTGGCTATTTTTTTTCTTTTTTCTTTTTTTATATTTTTAGTAGAGACAGGATTTCACCACATTGGCCAGACTGGCCTCAAACTCCTGACCGCAGGTGATCTGCCCGCCTCAGCCTCCCAAAGTGCTAGAATTACAGGCATAGGCCACCGCACCCGGCTTCAGTCTACCTTTTCTTAGTCATCCCTTAGAGCAGTTCTCTTTACACAATTATATTTCCTTACAAGAGCATCTGAGTTTATAACCTCTGGTATAATTTGATAAGGAGGTTGCCCTGATGCATCAAGCACACGTAAATATGCAGTCAGATTAAGGTACACTTCAAATAATTTGTAAGAAATTCTAACTAAAATACATTTACCGATGATTAACTTTTTGAGAACCAATTACTATAAGTTCATATCATTCTTACCCACTTATACCATGATAGACTTTTGTGAAATGGGGAGAGGGATGGCAGTACTGTAACTTAACTGAGAATCCCTCATAAACTAGGATGTTTAAGTCAAGATTCTCTTGGTGCAAGTGGTACAAATGAGCTCAACTAGCTTATCCCCATCTGCTGCCATATATTGACTTACATAACCAAGAGTGCAGGGGTATCTGACTTCAGGCCAGACTGTATTTGAGAAACCAAATAATGTTCTTTCTCTCTTTTTCTCTGCCTTTCTCCTCTCACCCCACTTTTCTCTTTCCCAGCTCTGGTCTCTCTGTTGGCTTAATTCTCTAGGAAATTTCCTCCATAGGGTGGTAAAGACATCCATTAACAGCAAGGCTAGCATTATATTGTCCCTTGGGACATAGTTGAAGAAAGAAAGAATTTTCTTCTTAGTGGCCATAACGATCCCAGCAAAGAAATGTATATATTCTGGTCTGGGTCACATACCCAGGAATAATTTAACAAGTATCTTTTTGCTGCCTACATTGAGTAAGACTCTTGCGAGATGCTTGAGAACCTCAAGGAAGCCCTGCTTTCATGGAGCTTACTTACATTATGGGAAGGGGTGGGAGTGAATCCAAAGATAAACATAAAAAGCAAGAAAATTATATAGTATTTTAGAAGTAAAAAGTACTACAGGGACATTGCTTTTAACTGTTAAAAACCCCACCGGGTGAGAAAAAGCAGCTCTCAAAAGACAAAAGAGAGCTGCTTTTATCAGGAATAAGCAGAATAAGCAGAGATGTAGTATAGGCAAAAATAAAGTGTGTATAATATTAGTTCTACAAATTAGTTTTACTGTTGGGAATATCATCACTTGTATCTCACGTCTGCAGCTTTGGAAGGTAAAAATAAAGGAAGAGACTAACACCAAGCATGAAATGGCAAGTATAGCCCTGCAATAACTCCTTGCTGCATGTTTCACACACAGCCATATAGAGCTTCTGTTTCTTCGGTCTCCGTCTTTGCCTGTGCTGTTTCCTGTGCCTTGAATGCCCTTCATCTTGACTTTTTGTTTTTGTTGAAGGTCCCCAGATGAGTTAAATGCCCCTCTTATGGGATTGCAAAGAACCTATGTTTGTCCCTCTGGCAGGGAAATTATCTTGTTTATCCTTGTCTACTAGTTTCCAGGAGTAGAGCAGGTTCAGTCCATGGTACGCATACAAACAGTCTATGAATCTGTTTGATGGCTACTTTCAGAGACCCATCATTTCCCTGTCATTCTCCACCAAGTGAACCATTACGCCTTTGTGCATAGTGATGCCATGACAATGTTCCCACAGCTTGCATTTAAGCCCTCAGAGATGAAGACGTTTTCCTGACCCTCAGCCTCTCATTTGCTCATGAGTTCTGTTCCCTATGCAAGAAGTGGCCTTGAGGAGCACGTAGGTTTGTGTAAAGAATCTCTGGGTGGCAGTTTAGGGAGGTGGTTGAGAGCATGGTTTCTGCCTATATTTGTATCCCAGAACTGCAGGTTAGTAGGTATAAGGCCTTTAGCTGTTTTATAGCTCTTAATAATAGATAATAGATAATAATAATAGATAATAATAGTACCTTTAGAAAACTGTTGAAAATGAGATAATCTATGTAAAGCTACTAGGATAGTATTTAACAGAGTAACTGCACCATAGGCATTTGGTATTATTATTACAGTTATGAGGAGGAGGAGGAGGAAGAGTAAGAAGAGGTGGTGGCCAGTCAAGGAACAGTAGTATCCAAATTGTGTTATTGTGGTTCCAAGTTGCAAAAGTCCTGTGTATGTATTATTTCACTTGACTCTCATGGTCGTTCTATGAAATAGTGTAGTTTTCATCCCCATTGTAGAGTTGAGTAAATTAAGACTCAGATTGTGCTTTCCTAGGCATTTATCTACACCTTTTAGCTGTGATCCCATGCTTTCGTGATTTTGCCTCTTTGTTTCTTTGTTCCCAAAATTCCAATTTTGGAGTAATGGCATGATTGGAGAAACACAAATTTGGTCTATGGGACCCTGCTTGTATGCCCCGTGCCTGTTACTCTGGCCCAGCCAGGACTGGGGTGGAGCCAGAGGCATTTGCATAGTGCATGACCCAGGCCTTTACCTGAGAGCAGTTTGGGAGCTAACCCAGTGCACAAAGGGCCATTTATTTGGGGAACTGTCCAGTGATCTATTTCTGGCAGAAAAGAGGCCTTATAATCCATCCTATTCTGGGAAAAGTGGCACCCCCCCAACCACATGCAGTGGCACTGAGATTTCCCAATAGAACAGGGTCTGAAGCCACTCTTGGCTCACCTCCACCTTCCCCTGTCATTTCCAATCATGTCTTATGACATGCAGTCATTTATCTTAAAAAGTTGTGCCAGGCTGTCTGTTGCAATTTTCTGAGCAGAAGATGAAGGGCACCTGGAATAGAGACCAGCGACCAGGCTGGCCTTGAAAGTCAGAGACATGATCTAGACCTAAGTCTCTACCTCATCTTCTTAGGCAGGAAGGACACTTTCTCTGCGCCTCACTTCTCCATGTGGAGCACAATGAATCCTGTGCGGTAGTCAGAAACTCAAATGTCCCTTTCAGCTATGATAGGCTGAATAATATCCACCCAACAGCATCAGGTCCTAATCCCTGAAACCTGAAAATGTTACAAGGACAAAGGGTCTTTGCAGATGTATTAAGTTGAGGATCTTCACAAGGGAAGATTATCCCCGGTTATTCAGATGGGCCCCAAATCCAATCCCAAGTGCCCTTGTAAGACAAAGGCAGAGTGAGATTATACACACACAAGAGGAGAAGGTGATAGAATGGAGGCAGAGATTTGTGGCCACGTGCAAAGGGGTGCTGGCAGCTGGCAGAAACAGGCGTATCAGAGAATGTATTGTGCCCTACAGGAGTGTGGGCCCTTCTGACACATTGATGTTAGCCCAATGGAACAGATGCTGAACTGACTTCCAGAACTCTGAGGACTAGATTTCTATTGTTTAAAGTGCCTGTGTTTGTGATAGTTTGTTATGGCAACCATAGGAAATGAATACACTGCGCTGTGACTCAATTATCCCTCACCTTTCCTTGCTGCTCATCTGCTCAGCAAGGGTTTGTAGTCTCAGTTGGTGTGTGTTCAAAAATAGAAAAAGGCTCTCGTCTTTCTTTAGGCCTCATTTAGTCTCCTGTTCTCTATTGCTTTCAATTGGCATGTATGTGTTTCTGTGGTCACCACAACAAAATGGAGCATCTTCCCTCTATTTGTTCAGTTTCTTGTTGTTTTACCAGACAGCTTCTAATCAAGTCTTTTACATCTTTTCTGATATAAGTAATTTAATAGTCTTGAGAGCATCAAGTGGTAAAGAAGATAACCTTTATGTTAATTTAACAGCACTAAGGATATGTACTCAATAAATACTTATGAGCACTACTGTATGCCAGCACACAGGCAGCACTAGGGAATCCCGGGGGTAGCAGGGCACCTGACAGGAGAGACCCCCCTCAGAATGATAGGGTTCTCCAGAGAAAACCAAGAGGGTATATACGCAGTATGAGCATATGTATACACATATATACATATACATGTATCTACAGCAGGAGATTTATTTAAGAAATTGGCCTATTTAATTATGGAGGCTGGCAAATCCAGAATCTGCAGAACCAGTGTCCCAGTTGGAGTTGAAAGGCCAGAAGCTGCTGTAGAACCAGGAAGAGCTAACATCCTAGTTTGAGTCCAAAGGCTGGCAGGCTGCTATAAAATTAAGAACCAATGTCCCAGTGCAAAGACCATCAGGCAGGAGAATTCTCTCTTCGTCTAGGAAGGGTCAGCATTTTGTTCTACTCAGGCCTTCAACTGCTTAGATGAGGCCCACCCACATTATGGAGGGCAGTCTGCATTATCCACTTCACCAACTGAAATGTTAATCCGATCCCCAAACACCCAGAATAATGTTTGACTAAGTACCTGGGTACTTCATAACCAAGTCAAGCTGGCTTACAAAAATAACTGTCACACTTGCTCTTGTGTTGCTGGCATTCTAGTGGAACACACACAGTCATGTTTTTCTATGTATGCTCAAGCTTCCAATTGCAGCAAAACTCTAATTTTCCAAGATTGCTAGCAGAGTACCATGTTCCTGCTGCGGGAACATCCTCACTGAATATTCCCTGGCCCAAGCCTCTACAAGGAGTTCTGGGGAATGTTTTTAGCTCTGAGGGCACCTAATAAGGTTAAACAATACAGAGCTGGGTTGTAAGAGGTCCCTCTGTTAAGTTCCGCCAGGATATGCCTATGCTTATGTTACCCCCAGTCAACTCAGAGCTTTGGGGTTCGAGGAGAGTATTGAAGGAATAAGAGCATTCAAGAAAAGAAGAATATTTTAATTGTTTTTCTTTGTTTAATACTGTCGTGTTTATTTTTCTCCATATCCCAAGTGCTCTCTAAAGAAAAAAATAGCAGTAATACTGCCAGGATTTCCTCCTTCCAATGCATCCTCTCTTGAGCAGTGACTCAATTTCTTGCTCGGAAATGGTGCCCCCAGACATTGGTGGCTCAGGTTGAAAATGTGAGTCATTCTGATGTCTGTCTTTCCCTCAGACCCCGCTTCTGGGCATTGTAAAGCTGTTAAAAATATATCCAGAATTTACTATTTCTTATTACTTCTTCCCCACCACCCCAGTACAAAGACATTGTTACCTCCTGTTTAGATCATTTTGGTAGTCCACAGACTCCTCCTTGCTCCTACACATGCCTCTGCCCCGAATCCATTCTCCACATAGTGACCAGAGGGATTCTTTTTAATACCTGATATCATGCCCAAGTTACCCTTGCTCAGAACTTTTCATATTCAGAAGAATAAAATCCAGAGTCCTCTCCAGGGCTTCCGAGGCCCTGTTTGATCTGACCCTGTCTTCTCTGAGACCTCATTTCTGACCATTCTCTTATCTCACCTGCTCTGCCCTAGTGACACTAGTCTCCCTGTCATTCCTCTACTTGCGTTGACACTTCTATTCCCTCATTCTCCTTTCTGGTTCCAGCCTCATCCCTTCAGAGAGGCCTTTCCTATCCTAACCACCCCAACTACGATAGCCCCATATTTTTAATAGGGGTCCCTGTCTGCCCCTTCATTCTGCTTTCTCTTCAGAGCACTTATGACTATCTGGGATCATACATCTATCTCTAGATCTAAATCTAGTCGGTTTATTTGTATGTCACCTTCCTCCTACGCTAAATGGTGAGCTCCCTGCAGGCAGAAGACACTACTCATCTCCATATCCACAGCACCCCGAATAGTGGCAGGCACGTAATGGTGATCAATAAATACTTGTTAAAGGAAAAGAGTAAAAAGCGGGGAGTAAGAGCAAGTGAAAAACTTTAAGCTTCTTCTAACCCCAAGGGTCTGTGAGTTGGTAAAGGGCCCACCAGCCCAAGTCACCTAATTACTGTTATAACAAGTTTGATTGTATCAGGCAATTCAGTTGGTGCTTCTTGTTTGAGATTGAGTTGATTTTTCACTCCTTGGCCCTTCTCTGTATTGTCAGAGGACTGCAGAGCAAGGTGACCAAGAGACCCCTGTGAGCAGAGGCAGGGAATGCTCAAGTTGGGACGGTACTCCTGTGTTGTCTGTCTACAATGGCAGCCCCCCTCTTCATTCATGTGGCAACTTTAAAAAATATATTTGCTCTATCAGTAGGTTTTGTCTAACTCTTGCTTCCTCCTTCAGTCCTAGCATTTCTTAGCATTCATCACATACTCATAGACGTTTGCCATGAGTTACCTTCCTTGTCAGCCTGAAGGCTTCAAAAGTGACTCTGTCTGCTGTGTTCATCGCTGTATCCAGGGGGAGTCACAAAGTAACAGAGGCATAGTGAGTGCTCAATAAGTGTTTGTTGAACTAACAATTGAATTTTATGATAAACAACAAAAATTAACATAAATGATAAAATAATTTGATGATTGCTTATTTACCACTTTCTTGATACCTCATCAAAATAGTACCTCACTTATTTGGACATTTGTTTATTTTGTATTCATCAGGAGGTGGTGGACTAGGAGATTGATGGGATATTTACTCCTAGAAATAATTTAATTATTACAGAAATTTTCCAGAACCATCAATCCATAGAAACCATCCAAAGAAGACCATGAATCAGATTTTGTTAATAAGATTTTTGGTGTACAGATCATGCTCTTCTCTAGAAGTGATTCTATCAGGAAATTTTAAAAGAAATTTTATCCTTAATCTTTCTTGAAAACTAACCCTTTCATTATCCTACCAAGGAAGATAAAGCACGACTGAATGTAGAGTGGGGAAAATTAGGACGAGCGCTCATGTTTTAGATATTCTTTAACTTCTCAATTTCTCTTCCAACAGAGTAGAAATAATTCTCAGGATTTGGATTAAATAATTTGAACAGTTGGACATTTAATATGTGAAATGTTCATAAGCATGATTGTTTGTATCACACAGTCAGAAAATGAACAGACTTCTATAACTGACAGAATTTTCTGACTCGTATATTTAAACCCAATGCAATTAACCCACCAAAGTAGAAATAACATTCTAGTAGGGCTATGTATCTTTACTTTGACCAATCAGATGCATTTATGAAAAGGCTGGGACTACAGGTTTACAGGAAGGCATCAAACAAAGGAAAGTTGAGCTGTATGCGCTGGAATAAAACCCTGCCTCTGATGCCTTAACACTGTGTTCTAACGATGGCCCAGCCAGCTTAAGACAAAAGCAGCCGCGTGTCTTATCAGTGCCTCGGCAGCTCTTGCTAGGAAATGCCACAGCTTGCGAAACCACAGCCCAAATAATTGGGAACAGAAATGAGGGAGGGTGATCTACATTTTTATGTTGGGAAGGATTAAGATCATCAGAGCTTCAGGGAGTGTTTTATGCAGTATTTGTAAGTTTATGACATGTATAAAGATGTAGATGTCTGTTATTTGGAAGCCAATTATCCATATAAATGATATTTAAGCCCTATTCTTTGTTTTCTGAGTGAAACTTCTGGACTAAGGTCTGACAGTGAGCACAGCATTGGACTGCAGGGCTGTCCTGGAAGCCCGGCACTCAGGCTCACCTCTCCTTAGCACTCCTCTGCTTTTTACCTTTGTGTGTGCCAGCAACCAGAAATGGGGAAAGGAAAGGAAATCTAAAGCCATCTGTTTGACTTCTTAAAAACATGTAAATTCCAGTCACAAGGCCAACTGCTGCTATAACACATTATCACAAACTCCGATGGCTTAAAACAACACAAATTTATTGTCTTACACTTACAGGGATCAGAAGTCCAAAAATGGGTCTCATAAGGCTAAACTCAGCATGTTAGTGGAGCTGTTTTCCAGAGGGTGTGGGAGATAACTCATTTCCTTGCCTTTTCCAGCTTTTAGAGGCTGCCTGAATTCCTTGGCTCTTGGCCACTTCACTTTGACCTCTGCTTCCATTGTCACATCTTTCTCTGGCTCTCCCATCTCCCTCTTTCACTTCTAAGGACCCTTGTGATTAGATTGGACTCACCTGGATAATGAAGGTACTCTCCCATCTCAAGATCCTCCTTACCTTAATCACATTTGCAAAGTCCCTTTTGTCATGTAAGGTAAGAAATTAACAGGTTCCAGAGATAAGAACAAGGACATCTTTAGGGGCCCATTAATCCACCAGCCACAGAATGCAATGGAAATTACTGGAGTCCAATTTTGTCCTTTCCTTCCTTTTCTCATGACCACCACCATCTGCCTGGTGTTGCCAAGCCTGAGCTGTAGTTATGTAGGATTCCTCTCACAAATGCAGGTTCCACTGAAGCTTCAGACCTCCACCCCCAACCACTGCAAACATGCACACGTCGAAGAACTCACTTTCTGTCTAGCCTTTTGTCCAGGGCCACATCTATATTAGCATAATTCTCACTAGTGCTGCTTATTAAGCATCTCACTTTTGGGCACATGTTGGGAGTACAACTAGTGGCCCTTTTGTGGGTGGAAATGTTCATGCAACTAGTTCTGGCCAATGATATATAAATGACTCTAAGCTGAGCATTTCATTGATAGCATGAAGATCTTCTAGAACCTTCTCTCCTCCCTCTTGTTACATTGATCAGCAGTGTTCAAGATGGGTAGACTTATAGTTTGGCATGCAGAATAAACTGGAAGTAAAGTTTGTTGTAGCCACTGATATGTTGGAATTGTTTTTACAACAGCATATAAACTAACTTATCCTGACTGATGCACTTAGCAAAGGTTAAAAGGAAGGAAACTAGAAGCATAAACAACACAAACTGCTGCTAACTGGTTTTCTCCATTCACCTGTCTCCTCGTGAGATGTATATGATAATATACCTGAAGACATCATTCATCACATGTAGTTGACTCTATCTCTTCTTCATCTGTAGAAATGAGAAAAGATCTGCAGATGTGATGAGTAGGAATGTTGGAGAAGAGTAGAGGTGGTGCTATGGGCATTTAGCAATGATCACTCTTTATTTCTTCCAGTAAACCCTCAAAATGGAAATATACTTATTTTAGGGCAAGCACAGAGTGGAGGAGAATTTGATGGAAATCACAGTAGGAAGAGAAGTATACAGGGAAAGAAAGATTGAAGAGAGGCCATGCCAGCTGACCATAGCCCAGGGTGTCTGCACATTGTAGGCATTCACACCTTGAGGTGCCTTGTTTTTCAACTCTTTGGATACTCTTTTACCCTGCTCTTCTCCCTCTCAGCCCTGCTAGAACCCTTGCATTAGGCCAGTAATTGGGATTAAGGCATAGCTCCCACCAGCTAGAGATGGAACCTCCAGCCCATCAGGGGTACAGCAGGAGTGTCAATTGCCTGCAGATTAAAACTGGACTCTAAATGCATGTTTCACAGAAATGTTATTATACCCTGTGTTACACATTACTAGAGTTAATATATGTACCACTGTTAGAGCATCCAGTTCTTCAGCTGGGTTGTAAGTGAGTTGTCAGTGACTTGGGCTCCTGTGGGCCAGCCTGAGAATCCATCCCCCCGATGAAGAGCATTGTTTCTATGGAAACCTGCAATTTGTGACCCAAATATCCAGGTTAAGGTTTTCCTATTTTATCTAACTGAGTGTATGAGTCACACATTCTAACTGAATGTGTGAGTCAGTGGGGTTTCCCAATGTTCAATTAAAAGTTAGGGTTCTCTTTTAAATATGTATGTATTTTTTCACCCAGATAATCCATTTGTGTCAGCAATAATAATGGAGGACTTTTATTCTAAAAGTCTGTGTTTAGGTAGAAACTTCTGTGATGGCAGGGTTAGTCAAGACCAAAATGGACATCTTTCTTCAGCAAGTAGTTCATTTGCTTTTCCTTTTATTTCTTAAAACCTTGCAGGGCGAGCCCTGCTGAGACTTACTGACAAAAAGCTTGAGCGAATGGGGATTGCCCAGGAGAACCTCCGGCAGCACATCTTACAACAGGTGCTCCAGCTGAAGGTGCGAGAAGAAGTCAGAAATCTACAGTTACTCACACAAGGTACCCTGTTGCTTCCTGATGGGTTGATGGAAGGGGAGATGGGAAGAAAGAAAACCTTACTATTAGGACAGATGGAAGCCGGGGAGAATTTGTTCTATTTCTTCGCAGAATTTCCTTCCTAGAAAATAGTACACAGATTTAAAGATTACTTCCCTTTGAAAACATTTTTCATAGCTCTCTAGAGAAAAGGATGCACAGATAAGTAATGGATGAGCAAACAGAATTACCTGAGCTAACTTCAAGGTCGTCACATACAGTTGTATGGATTGTATACTGCACAACCCCAAAGAATACCAGTCACATCAATCGGGGTATGATTGCACTCACTAGAGTTGTATAGTATGCAACCTGCACAACTGTACAGTCCAGCTCTAGCTATCTTCACCTGCACCAGTTGTGAGGGTGCTTTAGAATTCGAGTGATTCTATAGTTATGATGACCAGTGATATAAGTGGAGTTTTTGTTGTATTTTTATTTTGCTTTTCACTAGTTACTGGGAGAAAAACATTTTAGATATGTATAACTATATGTGAATGTATTATACACACACACTTTAGAGATTGTAAGAACCCCATTTAGCTTCTTGAAAGAATAATTTTTAAAATAGACTATAGTGAATCTAGGACCAGACTGTTAAGCGTATATAATTCTTAACAGGAATTATAAATAACTTCAATATGATGAGAGCACTTAAGATCTCAATAACTGTGGAAGTAACAAAATAAAACTAGAATTCTAAGAAAGCCGTAAGTTACACTATATGTAACTTATATGTCTACATAAGATTTGGATACTATCAACCTTCATTGGCTATAAACTTTATTTGTTTTATTTTAGTGTCGATTGTACACCGTTTTAAATGAAAGGATGATAAAATATGTGTTTTTGAGAGCCTTGAGTATTTGTCATTCTGCAGAATATTGTAATTGCATGCGTACTGATATTGGAGAAATCTGGGTCAGCCAAGTTTCATGTTATTGCATTTAGATTAACCTAGTAATAGTCCATTTGCCTAGAGGAAATAATGTGCTCCCTGAAAGATGACTATTCTAGAAGGATAAATATAGACTTCAAGTGAGCATAAAATAGTATTGTTTGTTTCATATGCATTATTTGCATTTTGTCCCCAGAGACTTCCAATGGTGAATTTACTGGTATACTAAGTGATTTAAATTTGAATGTGAAGTACTGATATGCTTTTAAGTTTCTTTTAAGAAGTAGATAGAAATATGAAGATTATGATAAGAAAGTTTATCACAGTGCTATTTGGAAAACGGAAAATTTACAAGAGACGTAGAGGTCCAGCAATATGAAAATAATCATGTAATTCTGCTTAAATTCATAAGATTCAGTATAATGCCCAGTTATGAAAATTACATCTTTAAAGAATACACGACAACATGGGAAATTACTGAAGTCATACAAGGTGGGGGAAAAGGTCATGTGTAAAATCGAATGCATAATATAAGCCCAATTTTGTAAAAACCATATATTCTTATATCTACAGAAAAAAAAAGACTGCAAGTAAATATGCCAACCATTTTAATAAGGGATCTCTCTGGATTGTGGGATAAGTGGGTGATTTAAATTCTTATTTTTTCTATATTTTCCAAATCTTCTGCAAATTCATATTACAATTACAATCAGAAAATACAAACATGCATTTTTTTTAAGCTTCAACCACAATCATAGCTGCCCAGCTTCTGTTTAGTGTCTATGGTTTTCACAGCTCATTTTTTTTTCTCCCTCTGGTGATGATCTATAGAATGAGACCTAAACTCACATGTGATGTTTTGTGTGTACCTTTGACTCTTTTCCTCTTCTAGTGTCAGCTTGTAGTGTGTTTGCTTTGGAGAATCATTTTCTACAGCTCTCATTGCCCTAGATGCATAATATATAAGATTTTTCCTAAGATAGTACTCAGGTTTATTAAACTAAATATACATATGTGTTCTGGGAAGTTAATGCCCAGTTCGGCCCTTTCAATTCAGTTGTTGTCACTTTCTTTAGCTTTGAAAAGCTGTACATTTTAAATTCTTCCATTCAGTTCCCTTTGGAAGACCGCATTGTTCTCTACCTCTTAGAAATTTTGTCTGTGCTGACATTACCTTTCTTATTGCTTGTTCTTCACATGTTTTCTTTTTGGTTTTGGTTTTTTCGAGACAGAGTCTCACTCTGTTGCCCAGGCTGGAGTGCAGTGGCACAATCTTGACTTTAACCTCTGCCTCCCAGGTTGAAGTGATTCTCATGACTCAGCCTCCCAAGTAGCTGGGATTACAGGCATGCACCACCACACCAGGCTAATTTTTTGTATTTTCAGTACAGATGAGGTTTTGCCATGTTGGCCGGGTTGGTCTCAAACTTCTGGACTCAAGTGATCCGCCCACCTCGGCCTCCCAAAGTGCTGGGATTTCAGGCATGAGCCAGTTCTTCACATGTTAATATTCAAATTCATGTTATGTCAGGCATCCTTCAGAAAATACATAGCCTTATTGAAGCATTAGTTTCTTTAAGAAAAAAAAAAACAGGAAACAAAATTGACAAGTTGTTTTTATGTCTTATGACTGATAATAGAAGTTCTAAAGACAGTCGGATAAGTGTAAAATATTTTGGGTCTAGGTTTGCTATAATAAAAATATTAGAATTTCATTCCACTCAGGTGAACTGATAAGTTTAAAATATATATCATATAGAAATTCACCATAGAGGTAATAGATAATTCAGTAATGAATATTTGATTCTTCATCTCTGTAAATATTATTCAGCAGAAATAATATGGCGAATAAGTACAAACAAAGACTTTGGAATGTTTTTGGAAATCCTTGGGCTTCCCTCTTCAAGAGGGTGAATCACAGTTCTTATCCATAGAGATTGGAGTACCCTTCCATGGCTCATGTGGGGCTGTCACTCTGGTGTAATGCATTTAATTTTTTGTTGCTGATGATTATCTAACATGTTCAGGCTGCGGTAACAAAATACCATTACCTAGGTAGCTTATAAACAACAAAAATTTCTCTCTCACAATTCTGAAGGCTGAGAAGTCCAAGATCAGGGCATCAGCAGATTCAGTGTCTGATGAGGGCCCACTTCCTCACAGTTGGCCTTCTAATCATTGTAACGTCATGTGGGGAGGGATCTCTGTGGGGCCGCTTTTACAAGAGCACCAATCCCATACAGGAGGGCTGTACCCCCATGACCTGATCACCACGCAAGGGCCCGCCGTCCAATACCATCACCTTGGGGGTTAGGATTTCAATACATAAATTTTGAGGAGGCATAACATTTAGACCATTGCATTGATATTTAACAAATATTTACTAACCAACACATTTTAAGAAGAGTTAACACTTTCAAAGTAGTCCATTTTTGAGGAAAGGAATTTATTTTAAAAATGATTGCATTTCTTAGGAGTTTTCTTCTTGCCTTTGGAGGCAATTTCAAAATATAGTTTCTTGGAAACAACTTAACTGTCCATCTCTAGGGGAATAGCAAATTAAATTTTGGTACATCCAGGCACTGGTGTACTCTTAGCTATAAATACGAGAATGAAGAATACTAATATGGCAGGATCTCTGGGATACTATGAGATGTGAAAAAAGCAAGGTGCAGAACAATGTGTACTATATTTGAACAATGCGTATAGTATACTACATTTGCCAAAGAGGGGGAAATAAAAATGTATATCCATATGTGCTTTGTTTTAAGGAAATGCTGAATGATGTACAAGAAGCTAATACAAGCTGCACCTGTGGGACAGGGAAGATGGTGGATGGAGAGAGGGTGTGTGCCTTTTATGTCACTTTGTTTTATGAAATGTATGAGTACATTAACTATTTAAAGGAATACAGTTTTTTAAAAGAAACAAGAAAGAAAAAGGGTGAATTTTGGCATCAGGCCCAAATTTTAAATCCTGTACCTAACACATTTTGCTGTGCTCACCAAATAGGGATGTTGTAAGAATTAAGGGAGCTAAGATACATAAATCACTTGATACAGTATGATAGTAAATACAGAATATTGTTGGTTATCAGTGATAGAAGCCATGCAATTTAATCAACCTCATATATTTATAATAATCCTTATTTTTATAACATCTTTATAGAGATATAATTCATATGACGTACAACTTACCCACTTAAAGCTTAAAATTCAGTGATGTATAGTATGTAAAGAGAGTGGTGCAACCATCACAATAATTGTTAAAACATTTTCATTAACCCAAAAAGAAATTCTGTACCCATTAACAGTCATTCCCCATTTCTTCCCAATGCCGCCAACACCAGCTCCTGGAATCCTAATTGCTTAACAACAGGGATATGTGCTGAGAAATACATTGTTATGTGATTCCATCATTATGGGAACATGATGGAGTGTATTTAGACAAACCGAGATGGTATAGCCTGCCACACACCTAGGCTAATTGGTATAGCCTGTTGCTCTTAGGCCGCAGCATGTTACTGTACTAACTACTGTAGGCAATTGTAACACAACAGTATTTGTGTATCTAGACTTACCTAAACATACAAAATGTACAATAAAACTTTGGTATAATCATCTTATAGGACCACCGTCGTATATGTGGTTTGTCATTGACTGAAACATTATGTGATGTGTGCCTATAATCTACTTTCTGTCCATCTGCCTATTCGGGGCATTTTCTATAAATGGAGTCATACAATATGTGGTCTTCTGTAATTGGCTAATTTCAGTTAGGATAATGATTTTAAGATGCACCCATGTAGTAAGCATGTGTCAGTATTTATTTTCTTTTTATTGCTGAATAATATCCCATTGTATTACTATACCACATTTTATTGATCCATCGGTTGATGGATTGTTTCTGAATTTTGGTTATTAGTAATGGGGCTTTGAACATTTTTGTGCAAGTTTTTGCATGGACCCATGTTTTCATTTCCCAGGGATAGATATGGAGGAGTTAAGCTTCTGGGTCGTATGGTAACAACTCCATGTGTATGAAAGCCAAGGTGACTTCACCGTTTTACATTCCCACCCACGGTGTATGAGAAATCAATTTCAACACATCCTTGCCAACACTGGTTATTGCCTATCTTTATTATAGCCATTCCAGTATGTGTAAAGTGGTATCTCATTATTGTTTTGATTTTCATTCCCCTGATGACTAATGATACTGCACACTTTTGCGTGTACTTACTGCTTATTTGTGTATATGCTTTAGAAAAATATCTATTCCGATTCTTGGCTTGTTTTTTAAATGGGGAATTTGTTTTTTCCAAACTTTATTTTTTATCCACAGTGTTTCAGTGCTTGATTGTCCACCTTAAATACAAGATCTGGAGTTAAATGTTTGGTTACCATTTCCAAGGAAGAACTACATCCTTAAAGGATGCAGTAATTCCCATACTGAAGACATTCAAAGCAACCTGCCACAGAGTTGGAAATCAATCCCAAAATGAACAAATGAATGCACGCCAAGATTTTCTCTCAAGGAAACAACACTCTTTGGGATGTAGAAATTAAACGTACACACACACAAACACATCAAATTAATTGCATCGGTTTGTAATCAGAACTTGAAATTACATATGATCATCTGAACGCTCATGCCGTAGTATTTCTAGAGGCAATAAAATGACAGATAATTAAGCCTACTTTTCTGTCTTTCAATTGCTGTTTTAAAATGTGTCTTAAGCCTTTGATTCCACACTAATTGTTTTTACACAGTTGGCCAGGAGCTCCATGACAGTGGCCAAAATGGTCACAAATGCACCGAAAGAGCTCTACCTAGCCACCGTGGGTTATTTGAACATGGAAAAGAGGAATTCTTTGCCCCCTTTTTTCTTGCTTTCCTCGTTCTGGCTGCTGACAAAAACTAAGGCATTTGAAAATTTTTGTATGTTGCATGCATAGTTGATATGTCAGTATATAAGCACTAGCACTGAATCATGACAAAAATTCCTGAAACAGATCATCATCTAAATCCAGAGCCATCCTTAAATTGAAATCCTGACCTCTGATTCCCCTGCTCTTATTCTCAATGGCCTGCTTACTATGTGATATTTGCAAGTCAATGCTTGGACCTGCTTTCTTGTCATCCCTTTGGTGCCTTTAAGGTGATTCTCTCCTCTGTGTAGCCTTTTAGTGTTCTGTGTTCTGTCCATGGAGTGGCCAGGATGTCAATCTGGTTGGTTGTTTTGTTTTTGGTTTTTGTTTTTTTTTTGCTTGCATGTACCTGCTGGAAACTCAGCTATGTCAGAGTACTTCTAGTTGTCTCTTGGGAAACATGGTATAGAACTGAAAACATCATTATGCTTTCCTTCTGTTTGGTTCATGAGAAATGGGGGAAGGTGCCTTATGTAATATATGGCAGTGGTGCAAATTATATTTTGGGATCCTTCAAATTAATCCACAATCAAGGACACAAGGGGTATCCTTAGCTTTTTAATAGTGGACAATGTTTCTGGTAGGAAAACCCTTCCAGGAATATTGAATGCTGAATGTTCAGTATCAGCTATGTGACTCTCATATAGCTAACGAGTGATAAATGTTTACTGTATACAAAGCATGCACTAATTGTCACATCAGCTTCTGACATTTATGCTACCATGGTCAGTCCTGTTTGTTAGCCCCAATTTTAATATGGGTATAAGAGAGGATGAAGAGGTTAAGTAACATACTCATAGTCAGACAACTAGTAAAAAGCATAGCACAGGTCTGTCTGACTCCACCGCAAACTTTTACCCACTCTGCTTTATTGCCTTTATTATGTCAAATGGGCTAATAATTTCCATCTCCAGGTGGTGGTTAAATGAGATTTTATGTAGAAACCATATAATAGAGTTCATTGCATATTCTATGACAGAGGTTGGCAAGCATTTTCTGTAAAGGACCAGTTAGTAAGTATTTTAGTTTTTGCCAGCCATATGGTATCTGTTGCAACTACCCCCACTAGGCAAAACCCAACCATAGACAATACTTAAATGAATTAGGCATAGCAGTGTTCCAATACAATTTTATTTACAAAAAGAATTACTGATACACATCAAATGAAACAACAGAGTGAAAAGACAACACAGAATAGAATATGTATATAATATATATATAATAGAATAGAACATATATATAAATATATATATATAAAACACAGAATAGAACATATATATAAATCACCTATCTGAAAAGGGGTTAATATCCAGAATAGATAAGAAACATCTACAACTCAACACAAGGGAAAAAAAAAACAAACCAAATAATAAAATAAGCAAAGGATTCAAATAGATAGTTCTCCAAAAAAGGTATACAAATGGCCAATAGGCGTAGGAAATGATGCTCAACATCACTAATCATTAGAGAAATGCAAATCAAAGCCACATATCATCTCACACCCATTAGAATGGACACTACCCACAGAAAATAACTAGTGTTGGCAAGAATGTAGAGAAATCAGATCCCTTGTATACTGTTAGTGGGAATATAAAATTGTATAGCCATTATGGAAAACAGTATTGAGGTTCCTCAAAAAACTAAAAATAGAGTTACCATATGATACAGCCATCTCATTTCTGGGTACATATCCAAAAGAATTCAAAGCAGGATCTAGAAATAATTGTACACCCATGTTCAGTGCAGCATTATTCACAATAGGCAAGAGATAAAAGTGACCCAAATGTCTAACAACAGATGAATGGATAAAGAAAACATGGTATATATACACAATGCAATATTATTCAGCCTTTAAAAAGAAGGAAATCCTACCACCTGCTGCATGATAAACCTCAAAGACATCATGCTAAACAAAATAAGCGAGTCACAAAAGGACAAATAATGCATGATTCTACTCATATGGAGTATCTAAAGTAGTCAAAATCATAGAAACAAAGTAGAGAAGTGGCTACAAGGGCTTGGGGGAGGAGGAATTTGTGTTTCATGTACAAATTTCAGTTTTACAAGATGAAACCTTATAGAGATCTGTTGCACAACAACTTAGATATACTTAACATGACTGAACTGTATACTTAAAAATGGTTAAGATAGTAAATTTAATACTATGTAGTTTTTACCACAGTAAAAACAAACAAACAAAAAATGCTAGCCCATTGTTTGTGGACCCCTGCTTTACAAAGTAAAAAAAATGCAAAGCTCTTAAAATCATCAAGATTATTATTTTTATTCTTTTATTTTCTCATGCTGTAGTGTGGAGCTATTTTTGGGGTGTCCCTTTTAGTGACTTTCTTGGCTGCAAATACGTAGAAAGTATAAAAATATCAGCAACTAAGGGCTGGGTAAATTCAGGCAATAGAAAGCAGTGTCTCAACTGCGAGTAAGGCAGATGTGGGTAGTAGATGCTACCATCCTCATATAATTAGTGCCTATAAGATGAAAAAAGAAGTGTATGTTTGTTTACCAGGGCCAGTTACAGCTCATTAAACATTAGTGTTTCCTGAAGAACTTTTTTCACATTGTCCAAATATGTGTGTCAAATTTTACTCGGGAATTGCATAACCAGATGGACTTTCCCAAAGCTCCGTCTTTTGGAACAACAAAAATTAGAAACACTACTTTCTAATCCAAGAAGACTTTTTAGAACTGTATGTACGGACTAGCTATTTTAGTCTAGTCACCTCCGCAATGATACTTCAGCAACTCAAGTAGGCCATCTGAACTGAAATAGGCCATCTGGTCCACCACCTTGCTTAAAGAAGGAAGTCTTTGTAGAATGGAGCAATAGACTTGTTGATAAATTGTCCAGTCTCATTTTGCAGATTTGGGCACCAAACCCCAAAGAGGATTCGAGGTTTGTTCATAGTTACACAGCTTGTTAGTGGCATAACTGAAACTAGGTTGCAGTTCTCTTAATTCCCATGCCAGTATTCTTTTTATCTCATTGTTTTCATCAAGGTATGTACTGTACTGCGTACAGTAAAATTCACCAATTTTAGTGCACAGTTATGCAAGTATTGGCAAATGCACGCAGTTGAATAACTACCACAACAATCAAGATAGAAAATTTCTCTTACTCCAGAAAAAACTCTCCCATGTGCTCTTTCGTTGTCAGCTCCTTTTATTACTACCAACCCCTGGCAACCTATGATGTTTCCTATCCCTACAGTTTTGCCTTCTCCAGAATGCTATATAAATGGAGTCATAGGGTCTGACTTCTTTCACTTGTGGAGACGCATTTAGACTTATCAAAGCTGTGATGTGTCATCGTTCCATTCACTTTCATTGCTGAGTATTCCACTAAATGTATTAGATTGGTGCAAAAGTAATTGCGGTTTTTACCATTAAAAATAATGGCAAAAACCACAATTACTTTTGCACCAACCTAATATAACCACAGTTTGTGTATCCATTCCTCAGCTGTGGGACATTTGAGTTGTTTGCAGTTTTGTTTTGTTTGACACAAAGCTGCCGTAAGCACTCACACACAGGTTTTTATTATAAACACTGATTTTTATTTCACTATAAAAGTAAGTATCTAGAAGTGAAATTGCTGATTGGTATCTTAAATGTATGTTCGACCTCATAAGAAACTGTCAGATCAGTATTCTTAAGATGGTGGAACGAGAAGAAAAACAGAATTAGAGACTGGCTTTAATGCATATAAAAACAATGGGAGGTTTTCTGGAAAACAAACAAACAAAACACTGCGTCTTTGTAGAAGTTCTACCTAGTGCTTCCTGGAGCCACCAGTATCGTTAAGGGCCCCAATTTCCTGAGAGTCTTTTGTAAACTGTCTCAAGGTAAGTTGAAGTCAAACATGTTTACCATTAACTCATTTATTCAAAACAAATTTTCTCAGTATCTATTGACCAGGCAATAGGATATGTCTCTCTACAAGTGACACTGAGAAACGCTTCCTTTTGTCTCTCTTCTGAGGAAAAGAATCTTCTTGCTCCTGAGAAAGAAACCATGAGCCAGTCAGATTCCTTTTTATGCATATGTGAAGAATGTCTGATGTTCTAATTGTCTAGTATGTCTCAAACTATGCTATTTGAATTTCCAGACTCTTTCATGTCTTTTATTTAGTTGAGGCTTTGGTGTTACAAATCTGATGTTCACATGCCAGTTCTCTTCAACACAGTTCTTCTCCTTTATCATTGGATAGCAAGAGCTTTTCCTTGCCTTGGTGCTCACATGTTCCATGTACATGATATTGATTCTCTTGGTTCTCTTTCTAATGGCCTCTCTCAGGCTGTTGGCAAACTGCCCTCTTCTGACACTTCCCAGATGTTGATTCCTCCTGGGGGTAGGTCCTTTTAGTTGTTGGCATTTTGCATGCTGCCTGGACAATCTCACCCTCTGCCACTTCAGCATCCCCTACATCATAGTGACTCTCAGATTTACATTTTACACCTCTCTGAAACTACAGATTCTTATTTTTCTCTCTCTAAAAGATGTGTACCCGGGCATATTCCTCTGACATCTCAAATTTAAAATATCCAAATCTAACCCATTATCTTTTCTACCATCTCCCCAGTCTGTTCTTCCTCCTGTGTTGGTTCTCAAGGTTAATACCTCCATGACTCACGCTGTCACCTGTCATAGAAGGCTCAGAGCCACCTGTGATTACTCCATTTTCCTCATCACTCACATGGAGTCCATGACCAAATCCTCAGAGTTCTGCTTGTGAAGTGAGTTTCCTATCTTTCCCAGCCTTATCTCTACCCTAAACCACTGTGTTAATTCATTCCTCTTCAGCTCTTTCCCAGGCCATTTGAATAACCTTCTAGTTATCATTTGATCTGAAGTCTCTGTCCTGCTCCCTCAAGTCTACTTCAGTTAACTTCCCACTTCTATTGCCAGAGTTAAATATACTTCTGACAACATTATTTCCATCCTTAAAACATTTAATGGTTCCCAATTACCTACAGAATGAAAATCAAACTCCTGAGCATCGCCTAGCCATTCTAGACATTTCATGGATGTATTAACTTTGGGCAAGTTGCTTGTCAGAAATTAAGATATCTTCATTATAAAAATGGAAATAGGATCTATTTCACAGGATTGTTGTGAATATCGTATAATAAAACTCATGAAAAGACATAGCCTTGATGAGATATTAACTCTTCTGAAAAGGCTTACCTCATCTTTCTGGCAGAACCAATCATTCTCCCATCCTTTTGCATTTCTTTTTTCTTTTTTAAAAATTTTATTTAAGTTCCAGAGTACATGTGCAGGATGTGCAGGTTTGTTACATAGGTAACCGTGTGCAATGGTGGTTTGCTGCACCTATCAACCCATCACTTAGGTATTAACCCTGGCATGCATTAGCTATTTTTCCTGATACTCTCCCTCCCCCAACCCTCCACCCCAACAGGCCCCCAGTGTGTGTTGTTCCTCTCCCTGTGTCCATGTGTTCTCACTGTTCAACTCCCACTTACGAGTTAGAACATGAAGTATTTGGTTTTCTGTTTCTGCATTAGTTTGCTGAGGATAATGGCTTCCAGCTCCATCCATGCCCCTGCAAAGGACATGATCTCATTCCTTTTTATGACTGCATAGTATTCCATGGTATATATGTACCACATTTTCTTTATCCAGTCTATCATTGATTGACATTTGGGTTGACTCCATTTCTTTAATATTGTGAGTAGTGTGGCAGTGATTATATGCATACATGTGTCTTTAAAACAGAATGATTTATATTCCTTTGGGTATATACCAGGTAATGGGATTGTTGAGTCAAATGATATTTCCACTCCTAGGTCTTTTGAGGAATCACCACATTGTCTTCTACAATGGTTCAACTAATTTGCATTCCCACCAACAGTGTAAAAGCATTCCTATCTCTCCACAACCTCACCAGCATCTGTTGTTTCTTGACTTTGTAATAATCCCTATTATGACTGGCATGAGATGGTATCTCACTGTGATTTTTATTTGCATTTCTCTAATGATCAGTGATGTTGAGCTTTTTTTCAAGATTTTTGGCCGCATAAATGTCTTCTTTTGAGAAGTGTCTGTTCATGTCTTTTGCCCAATTTTTAATGGGGTTGTTTGTTTTCTTCTTGTAAATTTGTTTAAGTTCCTTGTAGACTCTGGATATTAGACCTTGATCAGATGGATGGGTTGCAAAAATTTTCACCCATTCTGTAGACTTTCTGTTCACTCTGATGATAGTTTATTTTGCTGTACAGAAGCTCTTTAATTAGATCCCATTTGTCAGTTTTTACTTTTGTTACAATTGCTTTTGACATGTTTGTCATGAAATTTTTGCCCGTGCCTATGTCCTCAATGGTATTGCTCAGATTTTCTTCTAGGGTTTTTATAGTTTGGGGTTTTACATTTCAGTTTATTTGTTTGTTTGTTTTGTTTTGTTTTGTTTTTAGACAGAGGTTTACTCTTATTGCCCAGGCTGGAGTACAATGGCATGATCTCGGCTCACTGCAACCTCTGCCTCCCTGGTTCAAGCACTTCTCCTGTTTCAACTGCCTGAGTAGCTAGGATTATAGGTGCCCACCACCATGCCCAGCTAATTTTTGTATTTTTAGTAGAGATGGGGTTTCACCAAGTTGGCCAGGCTGGTCTTGAACTCCTGACCTCAGACACTCCTCCCGCCTCAGCCTCCCAAAGTGCTGGGATTATAGGAGTGAGCCACTGTGCCCAGCCTACATTTAAGTTTTTAATCCATCCTGAGTTAATTTTTGTATAAAGTGTAAGGAAGGGGTCCAGTTTCAATTTTCTGCATATGGCTAGCCAGTTTTCCCAGCACCATTTATTAAATAGGGACTTCTTTCCCCACTGCTTGTTTTTGTCAGGTTTGTCAAAGATCAGATTGTTGTAGGTGTGCACTCTTATCTCTGAGTTCTCTATTCTGTTTCATTTGTCTATGTGTCTGTTTGTTTTTGGTCCCTCTTCTCTTTATTCAGACTAATAATGTTGTATTCATCACATAGTATCCATTGTTCTTCCATCCAGTGTGCTCCACGCTTTATGTGAGGTACTGGGGATAAAATGGGAGTGTCCATTCTAGCAATAAGAACAGAGCGATGTATGCCATTATAGAGAGACTGATAGTATAATGACGGCACAGAGCTGGAACTCAGCCTTGCGTGGGAATAGGTGGGATAAGGAAGACTTGCCAGTGCTACAACAAATGAGCTAGCTTTTAAGGGATAAAAATGTTAACAGGTGCACAAAGACTGTCAGAAAGGGAAGCCTGTATAAAGGCATGGTGGTGTTTTGTCTTCCTTGTAGACTATGAGCAAACCTCAATTGTGTTCTAATTTTGCTTTGCATAGTGCTAGCAGGAGGTGGATCCTCTGTATGTTTTTTCTAATATAAATTTAATTGTTGCCCTTTTCTCTCATTTTCTTCATCTATTTCATTTTCCACTTAATCTTCTCAAAGCAGTGAATGCAGTATCAATTTTTTATGGATTCATAAGAAAATAAACGTAGCTACAAAGCCATTTTGAATCATCTTTCTCCACGAGCAACATTACCTAGAATCTCTTTTTTTAAGAACTTCTTTATTCCCTTGTGATCTTTTTCTATTGACCCGACAAGTAAAGACAATGGCAAGGGCTCTTATGTTTATAAGCCACTCACCTGCTTTGAGTTGTTTCATCTAATATTTTCAGTCCTTAAATGTTCTCCTGAGTGACACTCTCAAGTGATTGCTAAGTGAACCTTCTCCTATGACCATGAGCTCAGCAGCTCATGGTAGATAAGGATTTTGGATGAGTAACTTAATAGGAATCTGAAGAGATTACTCTTCTGTAACTAGGGTCTTTTATTACTATTTCTTCATTCAGCCTTATTTGATTATCATCTACCAACCACGTGTCCCTTCTCAATTTCCTCCAAGTCCACATTTTCTCAAACTGCTACCTCCTTAAGATTTCCCCTGACACATTTCAAAATCTTCCCACTCTTGCAGAAATGTTGTGGCCAGGAATATTTCTAATTTTATCAAGTCTTTAAGTCATCAGAGAAATTCTCCTTAGAATGAGCTTTATATTTAAAGGCCGAAACACAGATTTTTTGAGGGGATTATTAAAATCATATGTCAGTTTATCAGTAGTGGTTAGAATTATGAGATGTATATCCTGGTTAGCATCTATCCCTGTTTCATTTTTATTCTGGAAATCCATTATGATCATTTAATCCAAGAAGGAGTTTTGTTTAAGGCTTGACATGGACTCATGATTCTTGTCTGTTACATTGTCATGATAGAAAAATATCTGCCTATTGTAGCACCCCAATGGTTCCTCTAACCAGCATATGGGAGACATGTCTACACATTATTCGTCTAATTTGGACTTTTTCTGTCAGGAATGATCCTTGTCATTGCTGCTTCACAGCTCAATGTTTTAAGTCATTCTTTGCATTGTGATGAGTAACTTTTAGGGAATTTCAGAGACTTCAAAAATGTTTCATGTCTGCCCCTGCAGAACTCACCAACCTCAAATGCATTGACCACTTTGCATTTAAATGTACTAGATGAAACAATATATGTGATATCTCTTGTTTGGACAATTTAAGATGGTCATAAGGTTGCATTGTTATATCGCCTTGACCTTGTGGCTTGACTGTGGATTTGAAGGGTCTTAAATTACTAATATTTCTCTGAAGAAAGATGAGTTATGGGCATTCAACAATTGATATTTGTTTTATTCTTGAGGATAAGTCTAGACCCTACAATCCAATATGTGTGGTGTTCAAATGTCCTATGGGCTCTTTAGAGAGGCAGTTGAATTAGAACATTGCCACGTGGACTGGATAAGAGGAAATCACAGCCACTTTCAGAGATGCACTGAGATGTTCTGGATTTTCTAAGAAGAAACAGAAAAATATGCCATCTGTGTGCTTTAGGACTTGTATTGCATATTAACTAATTTCTCTGGCCTTTTTGCGGGGGACCACCAATTCTCAGTATCTGGCATAAACCCCTGTGCAGTGTAGATGTTCAAGCCTCCCATTGCATCAGAATTTCTACATGCCAATTCTAGAAGGTACCATGTGCATAGACTACACTGTGAACGGACTCTAAAGTTGTACAGTCATTGGTCCAGCCTTGAGCCCCAGACAAGAATAAAGCCTTCTTTCCTTATCCTTCTCTGAAATAATACTTCCATTCTTAGTATCCCCTTTTTCATTTTGTTATTTATTTATTTATGAGATGGAGTTTAACTCTTGTTGCCCAGGCTGGAGTGCAATGGAGCAATCTTGATTCACGGCAACCTTCACCTCTTGAGTTCAAGCAATTCTCCTGCCTCAGCCTTCTGAGTAGCTGGGATTACAGGCATGCGTCACCACGCCTGGCTAATTTTGTATTTTTAGTAGAGATGGGGTTTCACCATGTTGGTCAGGCTAGTCTTGAACTCCCAACCTCAGGTGATCCACCCACCTTGGCCTCCCAAAGTGCTGAGATTACAGGCGTGAGCCACCACGCCCAGCCCTCATTTTCTTTATCTTTTTACAGTAGCAATTACACAATCATTTGTTTAGTAATTCAAAAAACATTGAGAAGCTAACAAGTGTCAAGTACTGTTTATATGCTATATGTTAGGGATACAGGGATGAATATTAAGTTCTTGCCCTTGTGAAGTCATGTGAAGGAGACCTATATGTAAAATGTTATAGCACAGAAATGTCTGCAGTGTGACAGAAGTGTGGATGTTTGCAGTGTCATGTAGGAAGGGTATCCAATCTAGAAGAAATGTGTCAGAAAAGGTTACAAGGAAAAGTGACCTCTGAAATTTGCCAGCTATACAGTTAGCAAGATGTGTTTATTTCCTCTTTAGTCATCAAACAAATATAAAATTACCAAAGTGATAAGAGCTCTAGAGAGGTACAGCATGTTGTGATAGTATATTTACTATAAAACTGTATTTACTGAGAGCCTGCTTTGTATCAGGCCTTTACTAGCTTTTGGCAAAATATAATAAGCAAAATAGATATGGTTAGTTTATACATGGATTTTATATTTTAGTGGAGAAGACACTCATCCACAGGGAATCATAGTAACATGGTGGATGATATGAATGGGGTCATTAATTGTGCTTTGGAGAGCAAGTAAGCAGAGGGACTTCTCTGGCTCTGAGGGATCAGGAAAATCTCCTTCAGGAAGCTGAGATCTAAAAGAGGAGGAAGAGTTAGGCAGATTAGGTGGTGCTTGGTGACTATAGAAAGAAAATGTCCCAGTTGCAAGGAACAGACTGTTCTGAGGCTGTATTAGGGTTCTTCAGAGAGAAACAACCAATAGGGTATATATAGACATATAAGAGGAGATTTATTATGGGAATTGGCTCGCATGATTTTGGAGGCTGAGAAGTCCCACGATCTGCCATCTATAAGCGGAAGAACCGGGAAAGCTGGTGGTATAATTTAGTCAATTCCGAAGGCCTGGGAATAGAGGGAGCTGCTGGTGTAAGTTCCAGAGTCTGTAGGCCCAAGAACCAGTAGCTACGGTGTCCAAGGGCAAAAGGAGATGGATGCCCCAGCTCAAGGAGAGAAAGAAACAAGTTGTCCTTCTCCACTTTTTTGTTTTGTTCATGTTCTCAACAGACAGGACAATTCCACCTACATGGGTGAGGGCAGCTCTTCTTTATTTAGTATGCTGATTTAAATGCTAATCTCTTCTGGAAATACCCTTGCAGGTACACTTAGAAATAATATTCCACCAGCTATCTGGGCATCCCTTATCTCAGTCAAGTTGAGACATAAAGTTAACCATCGCAGAGGCGAAGGTTGAAGAGGAAGTTTGGTGTGTTCAAGGAGCATGAAGAAGCCTAATATAGTTAGAGGGTTAGGAGTTGGTCAGAAGGCGGGTGGAGATGGCAGAAAGTGAGATTGGAAGAGTAAGGAAAGGTGAAGTGAATGCCTTAAATGTTTGCTTTTCTCAAGGAATCTAGAATTTATCCTGAAGACAGTGGCAACTACAGAAGGGTTGTGAATCAGAGACTGTCCTAATCAGATTTACATAACAAAAGATGAGAGGATGCACTGGAAAAGCAAAGACAGGAGGAAAGACGTCTAGTTAGGAGGCTGTTGTGGTAATCTACGCAGAATATGATGACAACCTGGATGAGGGTGGTGGCAAATGAGGATGAGGAAGTCATCCTCATCCCCAAGAGAAGAGGAGACTAGACAACCTGTGATAATAGATTGAAAAATGGTAAAGGAGAGGATTGTAAAGATTCATCCTTCACTCTTCTTCACCACATTCTCCTCCCCCAAATTCATGACCTTCTTGCAGCAGAATTGTTTTGTTCTACTTCTTCCAAATGGAGATTCCTGGACCTTACCTTGAACCTGACAAATTAGACCCTCAGGCCCAGGCATTGGTATTTTTCGCAGCTTCACCGCAGTTGACTCCTGTGCATGTGAAAGCGTGAGGGTCTGCTGTCAAGCTGTATGCAGATTCAGAGCACATAGCACTCTAGGCATGCATGTAGCTCTTTAATAGTGTCTGAGTCAAACTCCCTTTGGCCTTAAGGAGCTCTCTTGTCATAACCAGGTGAATTCAGAAGGAGTTTTCAGCTCTTGGGGTACTTAAAGGTATCCTATCTTAAAACCCAAACTAAAATGGAGCCCATCTAACACTATCACCTAACCTTGCAGGTGATGTCTTCAAGACCTAAGAAAGTAGCCCACCCTCCATAGTTCTCAGGAGACAGCACTGCTGAAATCTCACCTCCTATTTCCCCAGAAATATGAAATAAGTTTTCTTAGGCAGCCCCCAAAGGATAATAAACAAGTTGCTTTATACAGAGACTCTACAATTTCCTGTGCTTGGCAGGTATAAGGGCAAAGTTATCATGGTTCCACCTCCTGTGAATATAGAAGAGAGGAAGAAGAGAAAGAAAGATAGTTGCTTCAGCTCTAAAAGGTCAGTTTGGGGATTCATATTGGAAACCATTAAGGTCTCAAAGTTAGGTAGCAGTTTTCTAAATTATTAATGTCTAACATTAGCATTAGATACTAGTTTTTATTTCTATAAAAGTTTCCCAAATCTTCACTTTATCACCAGTGGAAATCTGGAGCTAATACTGATTGTGTACCTGTGTACACACTTCACATTTTATTAGTAAACTCTGCATTTAGTTCACACAGTAATTTTGCAAAGTAGGTGTCATGGACCCCATTCTACAGATAAAGAAAAGGAGGCCCAAAGAGCCACAATGCCTGCCCAAATCCACACAGGTAAAAAATGTTTCTATTAGTCTGAATTCCTGGAGAGCCAATAAGATGTATGTATACAGAGAGAAGATTTATTATAAAAAATCTGCTCATGTTATTATGGAAGCTGACAAGTCCCAAGATCTGTAGTTGGCAAGCTGGAGACCAGAGAAAGCTAATGGTGTAGTTCCAGTTCAAATGTAAAGGCCTGAGGACCAGGAGAGCAGATGGTGTGAATTTCATTCCAAAAGTTGGCATGCTCAAAACTCAAGACAAGCTAATGTTTAGGTTCAGGTCTGAAGACAGGAAAAAAGACCCAGTGTCTCAGCTCAAGGCAGTCAGGCAAAAGGAGTTCCCTCTTACTCTTACTCCTGGGAAGGCCAGCCTTTTTCTTTTAGTCAGGCCTTTAACTGATTGGCTGAAGACCATCCACATGGGGAGGGAAGTCTGCCTAACTCTATTTACCAATTCTAATGTTAATTGCATCCATAAACACCCTCACAGATACACCCAGAAAAATGTTTGACTAAATATCTGGGCACCCTATGGCCCAGTCAAGCTGACATACAAAATTAGCCATTGCAGTGAGTAAGATGACTAATTACCTCCGAAGCCCATGTTATTTCCACTCCCCTATCTGCCTGCTGTGAAGTATTTCTTATTTCAAAAATACATTTTTTTCTTTTGCAAGAAACTCATGATGCACTTTAAAAAATTAACACTTGAGACTATTCAAATAAAAGATTTGATAGCTTGCTTATCAAAACACAGTTATCACCCTCCATCTTCCATTTTGCATTTTTTGGGCTGCTAGGAACACATGGTGTGTGGTTTTGCTGAGATGCTTCCTGCATACCTGAGCTATTGGGTCCCTAAGAAATCAAATTTGTTTTTCAACTTGGCATCATAATGAAGGAGAGCTGTCAGCATAGCATTTCTTAGTGCTGCCAATATCTTGAGTAATCTTAACGTTGTTAGATCAATAATGTGAAATTTTGCTAGTTATCATTTTAATTGATTTAATTGAAATTGATTTGGCATAAATGAGTGGACAGAAATTTATTAACAGTGACTGTGATGGTTTGAAGTATCTGCTATGTAAGAAGTGATGTGGCTTTGATCTATACATCTAAAGATTCCCTCTTTCCAAGTTTTATTAGAGAAACAAACCTAATGTTTAGTGCTAAAAACTATCAAATGTTCGTGAAGGTAGTATATGGAGATTCTGAAAACATCAGTATTTGGGTATGCCTTTCAGTTTATCTCATTTCTATCATGTGATTGGTTGTTATAATTCAGTTACTTTTATAAACTACATATGTGTGCATTTATCCTTATGTCTATGTATCAGAAAATTTGATTTTTCTTTTGTCATTTGTGTCCCTAAAATTCAGACCACACCACAGAAAGGAGGAAGAGATGAAATAATAAAGCAAATTGTATTGACCTTTGTTTTATATATTTTTTAAATTCATTCTCTCCTAAGACTTGGATATTTGTTTTGTTACAGAAAGAGTTTTACTATAATAATTTTGGTCTATCAGGATTTGACATGTATTAAAGCACAAATAAATGGTCTCTAATTTTCTTGCTATTTTTAAATTTTTTAATATGCACTACCTTTTGTGCTTCCCCGTTCCTTTTCTTCCTTTCTTTCCAATTTCTCTTCACCCTCCCTCCCTTCATCCCACTCCCCACCCCCACCGAAGTACTCTATCACTGAAGACCTTCCTCAGCCCATGGAAGAGCTATTAGAAATTTATTAAGAACCACTTTCTGCTTCTTTGTCAGGGACAATCATTTGTTTTAGAGCTGATTTTCTGCCTTAATTAAATGAAAATGTCACTCTGTCAAATGAATTCATTTATATTTATTAATCCAGTTCTCTAGGTTTGAATTTCTTAGTAGGGACTTGGTCTCATCACATTTGCTCACAGAATAAGCTGAAAAATGTCTCTTACATCAGTTTAAAAGACTCACAAATTATTACTCCACCCTGTAGAAGTACTATATAAACAAATCTGTGATTAACAAATGTGTGAATGATATTCTTGTGTAGATGCTATCTAGGTGCATATAAATATATATATTTGGTTATGTTGGTGCACACACATGCATCTGTGTGTGTTAGGGCAGGAAAGTCATGAATATCCATTACTACGGTCCCTTATTACTTTAAGAAACTGTCAAAGGTAATATTTTAGCCACCTGTGTGTTTTTATTTGCCTTTTCAAAATGCTAATTGATGATGCAAAGTTTAAATGCTACCCAGTCTTTCCCTCCAAAATATTAAAGGATTGCTTATGGAGTATGGTCTTTGTATCTAACATTGTAATAGGTACTTAAAAAAATTAAAATGGAATAAACATATTCATTCACTCATTGAACAAGTTTTTTTGAGTTACCTACTATGTGTCCGATGAGGTAGTGGGAATCAGTGATGAACAGTACATCCTGAATCCATGCTTTTATGGAGCTTACAGTATCTAGCTCATAGTAGGTACTTGGCAAAGTATTAGCAAATAAGTGAATTAATTAATCTTGCAAGAGAAAGAGATAGCAGACTGATAATTATTAAGTTACGAATTGCATTGAGTCCTCAAAGGAGAATGTACAGACTTGAGATTGTATAGTTGGGACTAACAAAGTCGGGTTTGGAATTAGGGAGAGTATTTACAAAGAGGAAACAATGATGTTAAGATATTTTGCTCGAACAGGGGGTAGTTGTGAGGTGACACTGGAGAATTATGCCAAAGCTAGACCGCCAGAACATTTAGGTCATATTAAACATGTGGGCCTTAACCCTAAGAAGTTTAGACACTCATGGAAGAGCTTTAAGCAGAGATGTGACATGATCAGGTTTCATTTTGAGCCCTAAATACTTCCAGAAGGCCAGCACACTAGTTCTTTTAAGCTTTCTGCTCTGTTTCTCGAGAACACATACTGCAAGGGGTAATATTACCTTGAATTATGCAAGAAAAAAACAAATGCAATTAAAGAAATTCTTACTGAAATGGTAGAAACCGGCACTGATGACTCCCTAGCACAGCTAGAGTTTGCTTTAGACTTTCCGGCCATCTCACAACCATAAATGTGAACTCCTTAATCATCCACCCTTTGTGGCAAAATCCCCGTGGGTACCCACGGCACCTTGGAGGTCCCTTGTATACACGTTACCATTTTTCTTCCTATAAAAAGCACACTTTCAACTCTACCTTGTTTTGTGTTTTGTTTTGTTTGTTTCTTTTTTTTTCTTTTCTTTTCTTTTACCTCAAGTGGTCTGGAGACAAAACTTGTTTTAAAGGACTGTAAAATTGAGTTTCCAACAATGTAAAGAGTGACTTCATAAAATAGGCAGTTTTAATCTTTAAATAAACCATCCTTTTGTTTTCCTTTCTGTATCCTAATAAGAATTAAAATTATGGCTTTGCAGCTTCCATAGTACTGGGAGTCGATTGGTCCCTTGGGTTAACCTGGCATTTGGGTCAGGAATTGCCAGTACTTTTGTTTCCTCATCTTCAGAATAGCTTCTGGTAGATACTAAGATTTGTTACACTAAAGACATTTGAAATACTTATTACTTAGGCTCCAGGGAGCCCATCCTATTCAAGCCTTGGTCTTAGAAGGAAAAGAGTGAGAAAGAGTTGAGGAAGTCCCTATTTATCAGTGGACTTCATTGCGTATTGATAAAGATGACCACTGCCCAGGTGGAGCAAAAAGTGATCTCCTGCGCAGGGTAGGAGAATGACTTTGACCCAGAGCTCCATCGCAGACCCTATAAGGTCAGCTCATAGAGTATTCAGTTGAATAAAATTTCCTGAACACTTATTGTATGCCAAATATAGGACCCTTCAGCCCAGTAAGTATTGCAAAACCTTAGAGCTTTAACTTCCCCAGTTTTTATCAGAATTGGTCCATACCCCAGGATACTTAGCCACACATGAGGCCAGGGCAAATAGCAACATCAGTGATAATCACTATCATTTATTATATGCTTATTATGTGTTAGCACTGTTCTAAGCGCTTTTTTAGCACTGTCATTTTATCCCTACAACTCTATGAGATGGGAGCTGTTATTATCCCTTTTCCTCTGCAGATCAAGCAACTGAGCCACAGAGAAATTAAATTATTTGAACCAAGTCACAGTATAAGAAGTGATGAAGCAAGGATTTAAACACAAGCTCTCTCCAGGAGCGTGATACTCTTAGATACCATGCTACGTTTGTTGCTATAACTACATACATTGGGAATATAATATCTCATCATTGCTTTGTGCCAGGTGCTAGAGTTACAACTGGGAACACAATATAAATGGTCCCTGTCCTAACTGGGTTTGGAACCTGGTGGAAGATAGTATTAGTTGGCTAGGGCTGCGGTAACAAAGTATCACAGACTGGGTGGCTTAAACAACAGAAATTTATTTGCTCACTGTCCTGGAGGCTAGAAGTCCAAGGTCACGGTGTTGGCAAAGTTGGTTTCTTCTGAGACCTCACTCCTTGGCTTGTCTATGTCCAACTTATCCCTGTGTCTTCACATGGTTGTCACTCTCTGTGTTAGACCCAAGTCATATTGGATTAGAACTTATCCTAATCACCTAATTTTAACTTAATTCCCTCTTTAAAGACCCTATCTCCAAATATGTTACATTTTAACATACTAGGGATTAATGCTTTAACATATGAATTGGGGAGGGGGCAGGGAATAATTCAGCCCATAACAGAGATAGTTGTTAAAGAAGGCAAATACACACACACACACAAACACACACACACACACACACACACACACACACACACACACACACACAGAGTTTAATGCCATACCCTGATTAATGATCCATTATAACTACTTCTTTCTTAAGTGTTTTCTTTAAAGACTTGTTTTATATCTATAATGGTCTAACATGGGATGTGTTAACACATTTTCCTTCTCTGAATACTACCATTCTCTCTCATCCAATGATTTGGATATACTTTCATCCGTGGAGCATCCATGTACTACTCTGAACATGCTCAGCCAATTAGCAGTCTTTCTTAATACTCGACTGTGTACTCCCAGGTTATATTTATTCTGCTTTGGCCTCTCTTCCTGTCATTTATTTTGTCATCTGGTGATTGGTTTTGACACATAATGACAGAAAAGGTGTGCAGGGGATAGTGCTAAAACTACAGTAAATAAACCAAAAAATATGCATAATTATGGGATGTTAAAATTCAAGGCTTATAGAGACTCAAATTTGCTTTTAAGGTAATGACTAAAGAAGCAGAAGATAATGATAAGTAGGAAGTTAGGAATGATCTGGACTTCATGAAAGGCAAGATGAGTATCACTACCATCTGAAATTGGCCACTGGTTGTTGGAAAAAAACCTATGGTGAGAGGGGTGTGAGACTTAATGGGATTTCAAAGAGTGGTTACCATTGTCCAGTGCCAGGTTGTGTTAATACAACTCACATACTGCTAAGTTGTATTAAGGGCAATACAGGAAATGTATAAAATGCAAAGAGAGGCTCTAAGTTAGACTGGGGAGTAATAGTTAGCTTTAAGTGGTAGTAAGAAGGAGAAATGTGGGCTGGCCAGATGAAGTATAGGAGAAGAGCAAGCACATAGTTGGAAAAACACATACTAAGCTCTAAGGCAGAAGAGTTTTGTTTTGTTTTGTTTTGTTTTGTTTTCAAAAGATAGGGCCTTGCTCCATTGCCCAGGCTGGAGTGCAATAATGCAATCACAGCTCACTGCAATCACAACCTCCTGGGCTCAAGCAATCCTCCCACCTGAGCCCCCTGAGTAGTTGGGACTAGAGATGTGCACCACCACACCTGGCTGAGTTTTTTTTTGTTTTGTTTTTTGTTTTTTTTTTTGTGGAGATGGTATCTCACTACATTGTCCAGACTGGTCTCAAACATGGGTTTAAGGGATCCTCCCACCTTGGTCTCCCAAAGTGCTGGGATTACAGGTGTGAGCCACTGTGCCTGGCCTGAGTTTAGCATTTCCTAGGAACTGAATGAAGGCCACAAGTTGAATCACAGAGCTCGAGAGAGAATCATGTGGCTGGGACACTGGCAAAGGCCAGGTACCGTGAAGCCTCAAAGCTACATTAAGGATTTAGAATAGGATCCAAGAAGTGCAATGAGAAGCCATTAAAGAATTTTTTTCAGTTTCATTATTTTTGACAATAATATTTATTTTGGGAGTACAATGTGATATCCATGTATAGATTGTGGAATGATTAATTAGGCTAATTAACATATCCATGTCACATACTAATGGTTTATTTGTGATGAGAACATTTAAAATCTACACTTTTAGGCCAGGTGCAGTGGCTTACACCTATGCTCCCAGCACTTTGGGAGGCCAAGGAAGGAGAATCACTTGAGGTCAGGAGTTCACCTAAAGTAATATAGTAAACCTTGTCTGTACTAAAAATATAAAAATTAGCTGGACATGGTGGTGCATACCTGTAATCCCAGCTACTCAGGAGGCTGAGGCACAAGAATCCCTTGAATCCAAGAGGCAGAGGTTGCAGTGAGCCTTGATTGTGCCACTGCACTCCAGTCTGGGCAACAGAGCAAGACCCTGTCTCAAAAAATATAAATAAAATCTACACTTTTAGCAACTTGAAGTATACATCATTATTAACTATAGTTACCAAGCTGTGCAATAGATCACAACAATTTATTCCTTCTGCTTAGTGGGAACCCTTTGATTGCTTCCCCTTTCAATTTAAACAAGGGAGTGATGAGATCCCATTTACATTTTCAAAAGATTATGCTGACAGCTTTGTGGAGATGGATTGGATAAGAGCAGAAATGAAACCAAGGAGGTCAGATAGTCCAATTTTGCAGAAATGCAGAAGAGAACAGGCGATAGTTAGAACTGAGGTCATAGTCAGAGGGAATGGGAGTGGATCTGTTTGTGATAGGATCAATAGAACTTGGTACTGGACTGGATTTGGGAGGAGAAGGGGGCTTTAAGAGTGAATGCAGTTGGTTGGCCTGAGCAGCCACAAATGTGGAGGTACCTGTGCTGAGGAAGAAGAAGCATGAAGCAGAGAGTTGTCCTGGAAATGAGAGAGGTTGGTTTGGGACATGTGAAGTTTGAGGTCCCTTTGAAACACCCAATAAAGCAGTCAGATGTCTGACTATGATGCTCCAGTGAGGGACCTGTATGAAAATAGAAACTGAGGAATCATTAGAATTTATGTGTCAAGTATGCCATCGGAGTGGTGCAGTCACTTGATCACTAGACATTTCCTCCCTTCACTCACATTAGGTTTTGTTTATCATCAAGGAAGAGAGCTGAAGGTGCAGGTTCAAAGTGTCCTGTAGTTGCTTCCCTCCCTGAGCTGCAGGTGGGCATATATATATATCATGGATGTCTTCTCATGAAGGTTTGTTCGCATGAATATCAGAAAAGGGCTTGAGAGGGACAAGAAGCTGTGCTGAGAAAGACTACAAAACAGCATTGCAGGGCCAGGTGGTGCCCTACACCGGCTCCCATTTCCAGCATTACTTTTGTCAACAGTGGAATAAACTATCACAGAGTGGCTCACCATGGTCTTGGGAGTCCAAGAATCTAAGTTGGCCTCCCAGCTGTGTCCCTCACTGCCTGTATAACCTTAGGCAAATGACAGATCTCTCTGAAAGTAAGTTTTCTTTTAAGTAAAATGAGAGCACATATACCTAGCTCAGAGAGTTGCTATCAGGATTAAAAGGGATATTTTTGCAAAGTAATTATTGGCACAGATCTCAATAAATAGCATATAGTAAATGGTTCTACTTCTAAGAACACGTTCTTTGCAGAGATTAATGTTAAGGATGGAGAACATATTTTATAAGGCTATTCCAATAAATCAAACACTGAAATTTTGTGAAAATTCTCAAACCAGCAAGATAAGAGAGGGGACCGTTTAGGATATATAGCTTTATCACTTCCATTAAATTGCTTCAGACACAGGGTAGTTTTTTTGTCAACCAGAATCACAGTCAAAGGTGTACCAATATCTAAAGACAGTTTTCAGCTTTTGTGAACAAGTCTAGTGGATGGTATATGTAAGCTTCTATATAGAGATATGCATTTGCATCTTTTTAATAATTTCCTTTGATCAGACTGTATAGCTTGTTGGAGAATCATTTCTAATGTTTTAGAAAATTTCTTTTTGTGTACATAAAGAGGATGTTTTACAGGATACAGAAGTTTTTTAGTTTTTTTCTGGGACTGGAAGAATCCCCACCACTACTACCTCCAAACTGTCTAGTCTATCCCCTTGCTGTATACCTTTGCATTAATTATTAATAGTTCCTTAATTTTTAAATAATTTTTATTTCTATAAGCTTTTGGAGAACAGCTCGTATTTGGTTACATGAGTAAGTTTTTTAGTAGTTATTTGTGAGATTTTGGTCCACCCATAACCCGAGCAGTGTACACTTAACCCAGTCTTTTATCCCTCGTGCCTCCTACCCTTTCCCCCAAGTCCCCAAAGTCTATTGTGTCATTCTTACGCATTTGCATCCTCATAACTTAGCTGCCACTTATGAGTGAGAACATACAATGTTTGGTTTTCCATTCCTGAGTTACTTCACTTAGAATAATAGTCTCCAGTTCCATCTTGCTGCAAATGCCATTAATTCTTTCCTTTTTATGGCAGAGTAGTATTCCATTGTATGTGTATACACCACAGTTTCTTTATCCTCTTGTTGACTGATGGGGATTTGGGCTGCTTCTATATTTCTGCAATTGCAAATTACACTGCTATATGCATGCATGCGCAAGTATCTTTTTCATATAATGACTTCTTTTCCTCTGGGTAGATACTCAGTAGTGGGATTGCTGGATCAAATGGTAGATCTACTTTTAGTTATTTAAGGAATCTCCACACTGTTTTCCATAGTGGTATTTTTCAATGTTCTACTGAGAAATATGCATGGGTATTATCCAGGTCAGTATTTTTACTAAGTACCTGCTGGGTGCCAAGCACTCTTTGGACTCAAATGAACAAAGCAGAGCAGACTCCTGTTATTTCTGGACTCTGCAAATGTGATTTAACTAGAGAGCAATACAAGGATATCTATGATTTAATTCTCATTTGAGCCATATATAATTAAGTGCTCTGGAATACCTCTGACCAGTAAAACTTCTGAAATGATGGAAAGGTTCTAGTTCTGCACTGTTCAGCACAGCAGCCACTAACGACATGTGGCTATTGCACACTTGAGTTGTGGTCAGTGTGACTAGGAACTGACTTTACAATTTATTTTAATTTGAATAACCACAGGTGGCTTCCAGCTGCCATACTGAACAGCATAGCATCAGTAATTCTGAGGAGAGATGGTGTGGACTCCAAGAATTCAGGAAGGAAGAAACCTGAGCTTGGAAATAAGGAGGAAACTGGAAGAAAACTCCGTTTACGGTAGTAGCATGAGCAAAGGCTGGGAGGAAGGAAAAGGTCTATGGTTTATGAAAATTATGAAGGAAAGGGAATTGAGGGAAACAAGATGAGAGAGGCTTTCTGAAGATATTCAGGAAGAAGGTTCTAGAATCTAGACCATTCCTCTACTTTACATGTGTGTTATATTTTGCTAGGACCAAACCTCTCATTATTTGGAATAGGGGTTGCATAGTGTTTAACTTTTTTATGCCTTTTATAAATGAATGTTTTCCACAGAGTCATCATTTGCAATATACAAGTTGTTCATTGAACGTTTTAATATCAGTCAGATGGGAATCTAAAGAGAATTCAAAGAAGCCATTACTTAGCAGAGGTTAAAGGAACTCACAAGGGTTGTTAAGTCACCCAGGAACAAGCAAGGCAGAAGCCTAAGTGGCAAAAGTGTGGGAATGTGTTAAAGAGCTCTGAGAAGAGCTGGAGCCTTGGAGGAGGGATCAGATGCCTGCAGGGAGGAAGGAACCATTTCAGAGCGGGCAGCCAAAGCCAAAACCATCAGGTACAAGCAGGGTGGGGAGAGGAAAGGATAGCCTCACCTCTCGCCTCCTGCCTCCCACTGATACCACTCACTGGCTAAATGCATCCAGAAACTAGAGGGCGAGGGATGGCAGGCTGCATAGTCCACAGAGCCCAGCACTTCATTGGCACAGAGCTGGACTGAAGAGACAAGAATGGATAGTGAGGAGGGGGCAGGGAAGGGAAATGGAAATAAACAGCACTGTTATTTCCCACCCTTAATGTCTTAGTTTCAGCAGCTATAACAAATCTACCATTTTCTGGGTAACTTAAACCACAGAAATCTATTTCTCATGGTTCCAGAGGCTGGAAAGTCCAAGATCAAGTTGCCTGCAGATCTGGTGTTTGGTGAGACCCCTCTTCCTCATTTGTAGACAGTTGGCTCGTGCGGAGGAGAGTGGGAAAGGAATTTCTCTCCTGTCTCTTCTTACAAGGGTGTTAATCTCATCCTAGAGACTCCACCTTTGTGACCTTATTACCTCCCTAAAGCCCCATTTCCAGATACCATCACTTTGGGAATTAAGGCTTCAACATATAAATTTTTCTTTTGGTGGGGCACAAACATTAAGTTCATAGCAAATACTAAAAGGAAAACCAGTTTAATATATAGTATGTTGGTTAAATTATGACAAAACCATATAATGGTTTGAGATACAGCATTGAAATTACATGTAATAACAAGAGAACATGCTCACTAGATATTAAGTGAAAAGAATATGGAAACATCACATACAAAAAGATCAAAATATTGTAGTTAGTAGTAATATACAATAAAATATAAATATATATTATTTTCACACAAAAAAAATCTGAAAAGATACAGCAATATTTTAACAGTGGTGTATCTGGATGGTGGTTTAAGGTAATTTTTATTTTCTTTGTATTCTCTCAGGTTTTCCCAATTTTCTAAAGCAACATAATTATTTTTATGATCCGGAACAATGTTCCTGTTGTTTTTTGATATACCTGCAGGGCTGTATTGAGTAGAGAGAGGTATGTGGCCAAGTTCCTTTTGAACAGTCATTTGCTGGCCCTACGGTTAGCATAGCTCTTTGTGTGTACCCCTTTCTACAATGACCAGGCACCTTAGCTGCATTTCTTAGTGCATTAAAAATGAGACAAGTCAATAAAATGCTCTTCTTTAAAAATATTCCTTTGAGAAACCCTGAGGTACTGGAGAGTGGCCTGATTTCCTATTGATCTTTTTATTGCCTCAATTATTTTCTCAAACACGGTTAGTTAATTCAGATCCCCACCAACCACTTTTCCCCATTGTCTATTACATTTGGTCTCTGTTAAATATGAATCTTTGGTGACACTTCCATTACCAAATTGACAGTTGCATAATGCTTTATTGACATCTCTAAGAATGGTACATATTTCTTAGGAACCATGGAGATGGTAGGCTTTTTTTTTTTTTTTTTTCTGAACCACCTAAGCATAGCCGGTTGTGTGTGCTCTTGTAATTTTAATCTTTAAAACAGCAATCCATCTGTTTCATGGTTTTATTCTTTCCTAATAGAAAGAATTTCCCCTTACCGTCTTACTGATCTACAACCATTTGACCATGATGGACTCTTGTAAATGGAATTATCTCAAGTGATTTGATGACTTCTCATATTACTTTTCATTTCAGTAAATCCACTCCCTCTTCCTGGCTTGCTTTTTAACCTCCAGCTGCTACCCAATTATTAGTTCTTGGATGACTGCTTCAACAGCATTACTGTAGTACTTCCTTGTAGCAGATATTAATAATACTAAGCAGTTTGTAAATGTGCACAGTGTTAAATGCATATAAGGATTATTTTTGATAACTCTAATTATAGTTTTGCTACTCGTAAGTTAGGATACTTGTGGTTGCAAGGAACAGAAATCAACTTAAGGTAGCTTCAGCAAAACAATGGGCCAAATACATTGGTTGGATAAACCTAATACACATACAGAAGGAGTCTTCACCAGGGCTTCAAGTCAAAGAGCCAGCAAGGCTTCCAGAAGAATGAGAACTGCGAACTGGGAAACCAACAAGAATTCAGACAATCTGCTCTCATTTTCTCTTGTTTCTGCTTTTCTCACAATCTACTTCTTCATTTTTTAGACACACTCTGCAGGTTGATTCACAGAATGGCAGAAGATGACTTCCTACTCTTTTCAAGTTGACTGGCTATGGCTAGAGCCCTCAGAACTTGCTTAAGTTCTCTCTCAATTTCTCAACTTTCTGCTCCCAGAAAAAGAACTTGGGCAAGTTCCTTTCTTTTCTTAGTCTTGCTAGTGTATGTCAATCCTACATACACATACATAACCTGATAGCCTTGCTATCGGGTTAGGGTTGACATACACTAGTGAATGGTTAAACCATCACAAATCACAGCACGGGGAGGTAAATGCTGTGATTGAGGTAGCTGGAGAGGAAGTTCTGCCACTCCCTACTATAGGACCTTGGACAAGTTCCTTTCTTTTCCTAGTGTCACTCTCCCGTAAAATAAAAGGAGTATGTTCTGCCCCAATTCCATCCCAATTCCCATCCCAATTCCAAATTCCCTGGACAGGAACTGTAATTGACCCAGCTTTGATCCAATCAGCAACAACTGGAGGCAGAGTTGAGAGGTACGTCCCTCACTAGCGGCAGACATCCCGTATCCCCTGTGATCATTTTGAGAGGATCAGACCATTTTACGAAGTGTCGACCATAATTAATGCATAGTTGATGCCTTCATTGTATTTAATAAATTACAGAGATACAGATTTGCCAAAGTAAACATCTTTTTTGCATTAATATTTAGAATAAGATGAACCATATAGCTCGTAAAGATGTAACCAGAGAAGAAGTAGATTTTGGAGACTCATGTCCCACGTGGTGAGAAAGAGTAGATTTTGCATTCTTCACTTAAGAGATTGTCATAGAGATATTTCAGGGAGATGATGGGTTGTGATCTAAAGAACTGAAGTAAAATATCAGAACTAGGAATGATACTGAGAAAAGTAAAATAGAAAAGGGTTAGCTCGTAAGAGACAGGCAGGTTTCCCATTATGAATATGGCTGTTTGGGTACCACATTTATTAAGAATCTACTATGCTATGGTCTATACACCAAACCACACATATTTTATGAAGCTTGACTCCTGGACATGAGAATATCTGTTTTGAAGCAACTAAAATATGATTAGCCTTTCTGTGTGGGCCTTATTGCTTTGTATTCCCAAATAAAGACATATAGGTAGTCATTCACTTAATAGACATTTGTCCAACATTGCTAAGCCTCAGGCAAATCCTAGTCACTGTGGTTATCAAACAGACCTTTAAATGAGTATTAGTATTAATTCAGCTCTGTGGCAGGCACTTAGGTCAGCACTTCACATTCTTTTAACTCATTATTCTCAAAACACACACCAGGAAGTAGATTTTTCTGTAATTTCCATTGTATAGAGAAGAAGCAAGGCACCAAGACACAGGAACGACAGGGGCTGGAGCTTGACGTCAGATCTATCTGACTATAAAACCCTTGGTTGTATTGATTTAGTTAACATTGCTATCAAGTTAGGCTTGACATACATTAGTGAATGGTTAAACCATGACAAACCACAGCATGATGAGGTAAATGCTGTGATTGAAGCAGCTAGAAGAGGAAGTTCTGCCACTCCCTATTATGACACCTTGGGCAAATTCCTCTCTTAGCCTCACTGACCTGTAAAGTAAAACGAGTAAAGGACTAATCTTACAGGTGATTGTGTGGAGTAAGAGAGCTGATAATAGATGAAGCGCTCCCACAATGGTAGCTTTTGTTTTTGAGCCAAAGTCTCACTCTCTTGCTCAGGCTGAGTAACAGCTCACTTGCAGTCTTGACCTCCTGGTCTCAAGCAATCCTCCTACCCCAGCCCCTTGAGAAGCTGGGACTACAAGCATGCATCACCACACCAGGCTAGCTTTTCAATTTTTAGTAGAGATGAGATCTCACTATGTTGCCCAAGCTGGCCTCAAACTCCTGGGCTGAAGCAATTCTCCCAGTTTAGCTTCCCAAGGTACTGGGATTACAGGTGTGAGGAACAATGCCCAGTAGGTGGCTCTTGTTACTACCCAGTGCTCTGTACTCTGAAAACAGGTACTGCCCGAGTCCCCGAGGACTCAGGGAGGAAACAAGCTTTGATGCATCTGATGTTGCTAGGTAAAGAGACAAAGGTTGGATATTCGATGTAGAAGAATCTGTAAATGAAGGCTCTTCATTTAGTCAATACACATTTATTGAGCATATACTATGTGCCAAGCACTGAGCTCAGTGTGTTAGTTAGGGGTGGATAAGCACAGCACCATGGAAGCCTGTAGAATGTTCTAGATCCTGACTTTAAACAATAGAAGAACCTGAGGAAAGTTGCCACCAGGAAATATCTGGGAGAACAGTTATGGACATGACAAACCTAAGATTGTCTCAAGGAGACAGCGAACCAATTTCTTCACCAAGCCCTTTCAAAGTTCTGTATTCAACAACTGTTTTATCACACTTTGTGCACTGAGGGATTTCCCCCCCCCCATATTTTTTGCACCTACCTGTGTCTACATACTACAAAATAAATCATTGTCCTTCATTTTTCAGGATGACACAGCTGACTTTTCATATATCTCGATGAAGGATTATTCAGTTATACAGAACATTCTTCAACTGGAGATAGCTTGAGAAGGGGTAAAAAAAAAAAGTGTTAAGGCATATTAAAAATTGGCTTATTCTAGTGGCAGTTTGTCATTTTTCAATTTGGCATCTTTCCCTATTCTTTTTTCTACCAGGAAGATCTGTATGACTCTTGATTCAGAGGGGATTTTCTTGTGAGGTACATTTCTCCAAGCATATGGATAAAATTGCCAGGTTTAATTGAAGGCTGTTTAGAGTCTTGCTCTATTTACAGTCAAAAGCAGATCACTTCTGTTCTTGGCCTTGGTCCTAGACTCCCAGGAAATTAATGGTGCCTCTTGGCCTGTGACAGTCTGTGTGTAGTTCCTGGAATTGGCTTCTGGCTTTGACTGGCCTTGGGTGTCAGGGCTTCCTTGGCCCAGGTGGGCCAACTCCACCTGGTGCTATTCTGGTTCCCTCAGGCCACCCTTGTCTGACCAGCTCACCCTATAGTCTCTGAAGCCACAAGATTGTTGTCTGTGCCTTCCTGTGATTCATAGTGTGGAACAAAGGATCAAAACGGCTTGTGCTGGAAAGAACTTCATTTACTTTTTTAAAAAGTAATAAGCAGTCAGGCACAGTGGCTCATGCCCATAACCCCAGCACTTTGGGAGGCCGAGGCAGGTGGATCACTTGAGGCCAGGAGTTTGAGACCAGCCTGGGCAACATGGCAAAACCCTGTCTCTCCAAAAATTTAGCTGGGCATGGTAGCACGTGCCTGTAGTGCCAGCTACTTGCGAGGCTGAGGTGGGAGGATCACTTGAGATTGGGAGGCAGAGGCTGCAGTGAGCTGAGATGGCACCATTGCACTCCAGCCTGGGCAACAGATTGAGACATTGTCTCAAAAAATATAAGAAATAAAAATGAGTAATAAACACATTTATAGCAGTTAGTGTGTACTAAGCACTATTCTCGTTTTACAGGTGAGGAAACTGAGACACACTAAGGTTAAGCAGCTTGCTACACAGCTAATCACTGGCACAACTGGAAACTAGCCCCAGCAGTCAGATTCAGTGCGTGCACTGTTAACCCCTGACTGTGCCACTTTGCCCTGCTTTGAGGTAACCTAGTTCAACCTCTTAATTAGATGAGTTATTGTATAAAAAAGCTCTTAACACACAGTAAGAGTTATGTAAGAGCTAGTTATTATTACTAGTGTGTTTGATGATGGTGAAAACTGAAACCAGACAAGTGATGGAAGCTTATCCATTTAGTCCAGGATTTCCCAAATTGTATTCTATAGGACATTTGTATCAATAGGATGTTATAGGTGTTCTTTTTAAAAAATATATTATTATAGTCAAATAGGTTTGGAAAATGTACGTTTAAAAAACAGCCTTTTATAGTGTAGTACTTCTCAAACCCTTTAACATGCTAGTGTGCATTATTAAGCTTCAAAAAGTAGCCATAGTATCCAGACTTTTCTCACCTTTCCCCACATTTTACACATATTTGAGACCATTGTGGAGAAAGCAGTTAACGTAGCAGGCCTTAGATTGTTTTCCTTAGAAAGTTCTGTTTGCAAGGTTGGCCCCGGCTGGTGTCTAGAAACTTGGGTTTCAGGAGGGTTCCCACACTCCCTGACCAGAATTGTTCATGGTGCCTGAACTGTTTGTATAAACAGTGTCATTTATGCTGAACACCTGCTTTTCTTCTGGGAGCCTAGAAGTTTGGTACATGCTAGGAAGGATCCCCAGTAAAAACCTGGGGCACTGAGACTGGGCCCAGTGGCTCATGCCTGTAATCCCAGCACTTTGGTAGGCCAAGGTAGGAAGATCACTTGAGCCCAGGAGTTCAAGACCAGCCTGAGCTACACAGCGAGACCCTGTCTCTACAAAATAGTTTTAGAAAATTAACCAGGCATGGTGACGTGTGCCTGTAGTTCCAGCTATTCAAGGTGGGCCATGGGGGTAAAGGGGTACTGAGGCAGGAGAATCCCATGAGCCCGGGAATTCGGGGCTGCAGTGAGCTGTCACTGCACCACTGTACTCCAGCCTGAGCAGCAGAGCAAGACCGTCTTTGACAACAACAATAGCAGCCTTGGCCACTGAGTCTCTGATGAGCTTGCCTGGTAGACATTTCACATGTGTTGTCACAAATCCTTGTTGGAGGAATTCAACACATCCTGTATGACTCTACTAAAGGAAGGACTTTTGTTGGCTCATGCCTAGTTTTCTCTGGACTCTGCCCAAGGTGCCTTTTCCCTTTGTTGATTTTACTTTGTATCCTTTTGCTATTGTAAATCTTAGCCATGAGTACAACTATATGCTGAGTCCTGAGAGTTCTCTTAGTGAATCACAGAACCTGGGGCTGCTCTTAGAGACCCCCTGTCACATCCAGAAAATTATTTCCCTCTCAATGCCTTCTCACATCTCATGGGTCGTTGGTTCTACAGCACGCAGCCTGGAGGAGCTAGCTGTTCAATCCCATGAGTTAGAGGCAGAGATTAGCCCACATAATTATTCTGGACTTTTGGTGAAAAATGTTGGGGTTCTGAAGGCTCGTGTGGAGTAGCACTTTCTTCCTGCCTGGGACACATAGATTGAATATATATTGAGAGAGCAAACTGACTAGTACATTTCTACCATCTTTCTGGAATATTCAGTTGAGAAGGATAAGCATGGAAACAGTAGCCTCAAGACATAACCATCCTTTATGTTCTTCCATTTTTAGATTTAGCTCTTTAGCCCATATTAAAATTATTTGTATAAATCTATATTAGCATGTGTATGAAACTGTAATAGAATTACATATATATATATATTTATATGGTTTTATAAAGTTTGTCTACTACATCTAATCAGAAAACCCTACTAAAGGGATTATATGGCTTTTGGGACCTCATGCAGGAGCCTGTGACATCCCTCGATAATTATGATTTCCCTGAGTTCATTTTACAGAATAAACAGATGCACCAAGGGTCTCTGGAGAGCAGGTAGGCTGCTGTGGTGCAGGACAAGCTGAATGGAGAGTGGTTAGCCCCAGCGTCCCTTCTCTCAGCACCTTTCCTGGTGCTCCTCCTCCTCCACATTCTTCATGGCTGACTTGTCTTCCTTTTATATGTTTGCCAGATGCCAAAAGTTATATTTGCATATCCTCTACTATGGGTGGGGAACTGTGTCTCCTGCAGTCCAGCGGCTCCAGTTTTCTCCCCTACTTTATATGCCTAGACCCACCTACCCTGTCCTTTGACCTTGTTTTCACTGCTCTTGACCTGTTTCCAGTTCATACAATCTTACTCCAACAAGCCACCAGGGAGGATTGGTTTAACTGGCTCCTTGCGCCACTGGCTAGTTGGACAGATAATTCTCTAAGCAGTTTGTTTTCCTCACTGTCTACACCCCACGCTTATGCTGCATCATGCCTTCATTTATGTCTTTCTTCTACATCTTTGTCCTGTTTGACCTCTCCAAATCCCAGCTCAGGTTCCACTCTGTCCTCTGAGAAACTGGCCCTCCTCATTGTACCACTACCAACCTTTCTGGACCTGTGAATTCTCACCAACATCTCTGTCTCTACCATACACCTTAGCATGTGTCACTTTATTTGCTTATATAGTCATACATCGCTTAGTGACAGGAATATGTTCTCGGATATGCATCATTAGATAATTTCATTGTGTGAGCATCGCAGTGTGCGCTTACAGAAACCTAGATGGTATAGCCTATTACAGCCCTAGGATATGTGGTATAATCTATTGCTGTAGGCTACAAACCTGTACAGGATGTCACTGTACTGAATACTGCAGGTACTTTTAACACAATAGTTAGTATTTATATATCAAAACATGTTTAAACCTAGAAAAGGTAGAGTATAAGTGCAGGATAAAAAATAAAAAATGGTACCCTCGTATAGGGCATTTACCGTGAATGAAACCTGCAAGACTGGAGGTTGCTCTGGGTGAGTCAGCTGGTCATTGAGTGAGTGGTGAATGAATGTGAAGATCTAAGACATTATTGAACACTACTGTCGACTTTATAAACACTGCACACTTAGGCTACACTAAATTTATAAAAATATAATAATTGTACTGTAATGTTACAATGGTTATGATGTTACTAGATGATAGGAATATTTCAGCTCCTTCATAATCTTATGGGACCACCATTGTATATCGATTCATTTTTTACTAAAATGTCATTATGTGGCATGTGACCGTACATCCAAGACTCAGTGATTGAGCTCCTGCTGAGAGCCTTTCATTACACTAAAAAATGGAGATACCAAAGAGAATAAAACAAGTCCCTGCCCTCAAGGAGTTTACTGTCTAGTTGAGCTATGACATGGTGTGTTATCCTGTTCTTTATCACATGCTAGTGCTATTCCACATGAGAGCTTGGAACTCTTCTTGTGTTGTTTCCATTTCCAGAGTGATGAATGATCAATAGGACACAATGGTTAAGAGCTCAGGAACAAACCCAGTTCATATCCCACTTCTGCAGTTGACTAGCCATTTTAGCCTCTATTTCCTCATCTTTAAAGTGGGAATAGTTATATCTACCTCTTACAATGTTGCAAGGGCTGACTTTGATAAAGTTTATAAAGTGCTCAGAACTGGGTCAAGCATATACTAATCACATAAGGAAAAGGTTGCTATAATTCTTACCAAGTTGGCCTATGACACAAGCCTTTGTGGTGTTTTTCCCTGGAACTCTGACCTCAGAGCAGCCCTGGGAGATGTTTCCTAGTGGGCAAGGTCCCAGCATTGTACTGTCAACCTTCCCACATTAGTTTAACCTGAGCAGGATAGGGGGAGTTAAAACAGAAAGCAACAGTGAGTCAGAAAGTCAACAATGAATGCAAATACGTACAGGGCTTCCTCTGCACAAGGATATGGATTTCCACATCCATGTTTGGCTTGAAGTTTGCTGTCTCTAGTTTGCTTCATTTCCTGGCAGTCACTAGAGGCAGAATGGAAGCTGGAAGTCAGGAAGGAATTTCCATGTAATGACCACATACTATGTGCCAAGTGCCGTATATGTATGCACATTCTCTTTACAACATCTCTGCCAAGAAGATATTTTTATTCTCACTTTACAAATCAGAAAGCTGAGACTAAGAGGTTAAGTAACTTAACCAAAGTTGCACGGCTAACCCAATGCAGCTCCAAAGCTTGTGTCCATTATATTGAGTGCCCCTTAGTAAATCAAATCCATAGAAGTCCTGACCTAGTCCAGCCTGATCTGTTTGCATTTCCCCCTCTACACAATACACTCCTTGGCCCAAGGGGTCTATGGTAGAGATGGAAACTTCAGTGAGCTTGCAACTCTATTGTTCTAATACACCTCTTCAGGTCCAGGATGAGGTAAGGCAAGCAAAGTGCTTGGCACAAAATGTAGAGGCACTTACTCTCAAGTTCATATGCGTACAAGACCACAAATTTGCTCACCCTAATCCCAACCTAGCCCCTCCTGTTGATTGTCCTGGGATGTGGCTAATGGGATACTCTAGAGGAAACCACAAAGATCTTCATCACCATGTTAACCAAAATAAGGCTGGGACTGGCTTGCAGGGTGTTTTATAATACTCCCCTGTCAATTTTTGCATGTTGCCATTTCTGGTTAGCGTCTGTCCCCAAAATGATTCCCGCCCCCCCCCCACCCACAAAACTACTTTTTATTATTTTTTCCATCAGATTTTCTCTCCAAAACTACCATGTAGCCACACAAACAAGAAGAGAAAGAGATCACTGAGATCCTCCATCAAGGCTAGAAAATTGGTTTTAACCAATTTGCTAACTCCACTCTGTTGGAAGTGTCTGAGTAGAGGAGAATTGGGGAAAGATTGGTGCATGGGATGAGCAGGACCTACCTCCTTCTTGAGATGTGGGTTATTGCACTTGCCATCGTTGGAGCCCAGGCCAACCCTCCTTATCTTACAGATGAGGAAACTGAAGTCTTGAGAGGGTAAATGACTTCCGTGAGCTCACTTAGTTGGCCAATACTCAATTAGAGCTAGAACCCCTATTTCCTACTCCTAGCACTTTTTCCACACTGAGTCAGGGAAATGGGGTCCACCATGTACATCCTTATCTTGACTGCATTGCTACCACCTCCACCACCAACTCCTCAAAGGAGGCACCATCCTGACTATAGCTGTGCCCATTTTTCTCTCTGTCAAAAGCCTGTTCATGTAATTGAATACCAGCAGTGCAGTACATGGACCACCTACATCAGAATCCTTTAGAGTAATTAATTGAAAATGAAGATTCTTGGGACATTTCCTAGTTCTTCTGAGTCAGAAGGTGATTCTATCACTAGCATTTGGGAACTACTGGTCTGGATTTAGGGCTATTTATATCAGTGACTTATTCCGTTTCTGGGATTCCTTTTGTTTTTCTTTCCTTTGGGGCATTAAGTCAGTATTGTATCATCATCTTGTATTTCTAGTTCTCAGTCAAATTCAACAAGAAATGAAACTCACTATATTCTTCATCAGACTATAATTCGGCCAAGATAGAAATGGGAAAAGGGAAATTTCAAAGTAGGAGATACTCGATTTTCTCCTACTAAATCGGGCATGATAGAGTTATGTAGAAAGATCCCTTTTCTACTATTGGTGGGTTTCAAGTCTCTTCTCAAAGACAGTGAAACACTTTTAAGATTGTTATTTTAAGTTGTAGCCAAATTATTTCCAAATGTATTTCAGTAGTCTCTTTAAAACTTTTTTTTTTTTTTTTTTTTTTGAGACAGAGTCTTGCTCTGTCGCCCAGGCTGGAGTGCAGCGGCATGATCTCAGCTCACTGCAACCTCCACCTCCTGGGTTCAAACAATTCTCATGCCTCAGCTTCCTGAGTAGTTGGGATTATAGATGCCTGCCACCAAGCCTGGCTAATTTTTTTGTATTTTTAGTAGAGACGGGGTTTTGCCATGTTGGCTGGGCTAGTCTCAAACTCCTGACTTCAGGTAATCCGCCCACCTCAGCCTCCCAGAGTGCTGGGATTACAGGTATGAGCCACCACACCAGGCCTCTTAAAACTTTTTCATGAGAATTTTGTTTAGTGCTTTAAGCAAAGGGTACATAATGGTGGGCATGGGCCATTTCTGTGAATATGCATGTCTGCCACTCAGAGGGTTTCAGAAAATTTGAATTAGTTGCCAATATTTAAAATCAGATTTCAACAATTTAAAATATAAATGTTTATCTTCTATTTTAAACATTTAAGCTATTTTCACACTGGGCCTGTCACATACTGCCTGTTTGTGCCCTCCTGAAATTGATACGTCGAAACACCAATCCCAATGTGATGGCATTTGGGGTGCAGCTTTTGGGAGGTGATTAGGTCTTGAAAGTGGAGCCGTCATGAATGGGATCAGTGCCCTTATAAAAGGGGTCCCAGAGAGCTCTCTCACTTGCTTTCCACTATGCAAAGACACAAGGAGAGGTTGGCATCTGCAGCCGGCACCAGAAACTGACCATGGTGGCATCCTGACACCAGATGTTCAGCCTCTAGAACCATGAGAGATAAATTTCTGTGGTTTATAAACCACCCAGTCTGTCTACGGTGCAGCCTGAACAGATTCAGACCGGGCCACAGCCACATAATGCAGTAATCTGGTGCATAGAGGTGCTCTCTTAGGCTATGGCATATTAAAGATGTTTGTAAAATATTTAACATTTCTTTTTTTTTTTTTTTTTTTTTTTTTTTTTTTTTTTTTTGAGACAGAGTCTCACTCTTTGCCCAGGCTGGAGTACAGTGGCGTCATCTCGACCCACTGCAAGCTCTACCTCCCGGGTTCATGCCATTCTCCTGCCTCAGCCTCACGAGTAGCTGGGACTACAGGTGCCCGGCACCACACCCAGCTAATTTTTTGTATTTTTAGTGGAGATGGGGTTTCACCTGTTAGCCAGGATAGTCTCGATCTCCTGACCTCATGATCCGCCCACCTCAGCCTCCCAAAGTGCTGGGATTACAGGCGTGAGCCACCACGTCCGGCCTATTTAACATTTCTTTTCTGAGAGGTGGGGTCTAGGTATGCTCCTCTTGGATCTGGGAAGTCTTAGTGACTGCTCTTATCAGTGAAACACAAGAGGCGAGGCTAAGCTAGGCATACACTGGCTCATTTTCTATCTGTTGGGACACGTGTTCAGGGCAGTGAGGCACCATGTCACACCAAGGCCAGCTACCCTGAGAAGGGTATGTGACATGAGAAGACCAAGACCATGCTGTGAGAAGACCAAGCCACGTGAAGACGCCCTAGAGAAAGAAACACCATGTAGAGAAAGACAAAAAGGTCAAGGAGCTCTAAGGTGCCAGATACACAAATGAAGAAGCCATTCATTTTTCATCCCCATGAAGTGATGTCATAAGGATCAGAGATAAACCACCCAGCTGAGCCCTTCAGGATTGCCTCCCCAACAAAAGTATGACCAAATTAAAATGATTGTTTTAAGCCACAAATTTAGAATGGACAACTGAAACAAGAGATGTCTTTCCAGTGCGCTCTGTTCTGACCCCCGTTCCTTCCTCTGGCTTTACTTCAATTGTTTTACATCCTCGCTCCTATAGGAATTTGGGTCATAATCTTTATTTAAATTTCAGTCTGGAGAGCCTTGAATTATGTAAACTTTTGGAAATTAAAATTTTTTTGAGACAGAGTCTCACTCTGTCGCCCAGGCTGGAGTGCAATGACACAATCTTGGCTCACTGTAACCTCCGCCTCCTGGGTTCAAGTGACTCTTCTGCCTCAGCCTCCCAAGCAGCTGGGACTACAGGCATGCACCACTATACCCAGCTAATTTTTGTATTTTTAGTAAAGACAGGGTTTTGCCGTGTTGGCCAGGCTGGTTTCCAGCTCCTGGTCTCAGGTGATCCACCCACCTTGGCCTCCCAAAGTGCTGGGATTATAGGCATGAGCCATCATGCCTAGCAGGAAATTAAAATATTTAAAATAATAATATACATATATACATATGTGTATGTGTATGAGTATATACATGACAAAATTAAGTTGTAAGGTCAAGAATGATACAGAGAGCAAATAAAATGTCTACTTGAAATACTTTACCTCCATGAGCCCTCTTGCTCAAGGTAAAGAGACCATAAGGTCAAGAATTGGTCATCCCTGGCAATTGGTTTTCTTATCTATATAAAGGCAGCTCCCATTCGTCTTTGACATGGGTCAGTCTATCAATAAGACAGCCCAGCTTTTGTGTTTTTTCTTTTGGGTGTATATTTATGTATCTTGTAATGTTCTTGAAATTTATTCCAAGGCAATACAGCCTGTGGGGCAAGTGAAATGTCTTCTTTGTTGAAGCCTGTGCCTTATTCATCTTGTTCCTCCAGCTCTCAGTAAATGTTTGTTGAATAAATGAATGAACAAATGAATGTGTGTTAGTCACTGAGGGTACAAAGACAAATGAGACACAATCCCTGCCCTTGAGGAGCTCACAGTCTATTGAACACAGGCAGCAAATTAAATGCTGGTCATGCCTCCTGGGTAACACATTCTTTTATTCAGAAACACCATTTCATCTGTGCTTGGCCTCTGTTCACACCCATATCCAGATGAAACTACAAGATGTGTGAAAACGTGCCCTGGAGGAGCCCCGACTGGGGCAAGGGGCTGCAAACCACCTGCTCTGAAGAGACAGCCTCTCAGTGTTGAAGTGAGTGCATGGGGAGGACAAAGAGAGGACCCACCCATAGCAGCTGCAGGAACAGAGACACAATTACTCAGAATCACCCTCAGGGACCCATCAGAAAAGCAAGAACAAAATCACTGCCGCATCATTCCATCAGGCTGTACTTGCACAGACCACAGAAATGCAGCGAGGCTACTTGATCAGCACCACTCCTCAAAGCTGCGGCTACAGCCAAAAGATTCAGGACAGACACCAGAGTTTTGCTTCATTTCTTAAAAGAGATGTGAGGAAGGCCCTGATTATAATCAGCCTGCTCCCCTCCCAGCTACCCTTCCCATGCATTTCAAGGAATTGTCTTTTTTCCTTCTCTAGTAGAGCTGGCAGAATGTCAGCTTGTGCATTTTTCTTTCTCTCTTTCTCTTTCCTTTCCTTTATTTTCTCTTTCCTTTTCTTTATTTTCTCTTTATTTTTTAAGACAGGGTCTCACTCTGTGGCTCAGGCTGGAGTGCAGTGGCGCAGTCACAGCTCACTACAGCCCTCACCTCCCCAGCCTCAAGTGATCCTACTGCCTCAGACTCCCAAGTAGCTGGGACTACAGGCATGCACTACCAAGCCTGGCTAATTTTTTAGTTTCTGTAGAGACAGGGTCTCCCTATGTTGCCCAGGCTCGTCTCAAACTCCTGGCTGGGCTCAAACAATCCTCATACCTCAGCTTCCCAAAATGCTGGGACTACAGGTGTGAGCCACTGTGCCTGGCCCCCTTTCTTTCTTTATGAGGTTGTTAGTAAAGTAGGACAGAGGGGAAGCAAAGATCTTTGTTTAATCTTAGAGATAGGTGGTGGCTCATTCTTGATTCTCCCAGTGAGTTAGGGTATCAATGTCAATATATTGATATGATCAACATTTTACAGAGTATTGATTAACATTCATTTGGGTTTTGAAGGTTTCTATTTGTTTATGTTAAATAACAAAAACATGAGGTTGTCAGGAAATTGTTAGGGAGGGATGCCTTTGCTGTCCTGTCAATTTCCAAGCAACAGGGAGGCTGAGCTATAGGCAGAAATGACTTTCCGTGTGCAAAACAGAACTTGATGAAATACTTAACCAGTAGTTGCTGCCTTTGCTCAATAGATTCTGAATGCCTTCAAATAGAAATCCCAAAAGGTAAAAACAACAGCAATGGCAACCAAACTCCTCTCTTCCTCATAGTCTAAAAGTTTATCAGCATCTTAACATTTTGAGGAAATAACATTATCTTTATCAGAGTTAATTTTCTTCTTTAATATGTTGTTTTTTAGTCCATTTCCACATTGGAATTCAAAAAGTAGACACAAACTCACTGTCTTGGTAATTAGGCAAAAGGATAAGAATTGATATCAAATATTATTAAAATTAAATAGCAGCTGCAGAAACTATTAATAACAAGTGGTTATTAACTTGCACATCTTATGTACTGACTGCATGCTTCATCCAATTCTAGCTGAAGAGATCCACTTTCTAAAAGGGAAGAATCTATGTCTTTGGGAAAACATAACTTGCTTGCTAATCTTTGTTTCTGTCCTTTTAAGTTTCACAACCTTTCTTGGATCTGTAGAGTAGTTATACAATACGCTTAGCTGTTGAGTGTTTTCTGTGTGATCTGCTATCCTGATGATTTCAGTACATTTAAATCTGGAATCTCATGGCCCAAGACTTCTGTCTTTAGACACGTGCTACAATGTTAAGTGAGTAAAAGCTGCACAGTAGTCTCCCCTTATCTGTAGGGGATACCTTCCAAGACCCCTGGTGGAAGCCTTAAACTGGCATCCTATGTAAAGTATGCATAAATTTCTTTTTGTTTCTTCACAATTCAATGGATAGAAGATTCGTTCTTACCATAGATCTTAGCAACCTCAGCACACATTTTTGTTGTTGTTGTTTCCTTATTAAGTTGAGAACTTTCAGTATTTCACTTAAAGGAATCAATTTACAGCTTCTCTTTGGCATATCCTGATTGCCAGCATCACTACTCTTGAGCTTTGGATCAATTACTAAGAAAATAAGAGTTACTTTAATAGAAACACTGCAATGTCAGGACAGTCCATCTGAGAACCAAGACGGCGAGTAAGGAGGGAGTGTCTGCAGTGTGGATACACGCTGAATTTATGTCCCTCTTTGGGACAGCATGTGGGAGGGCATGAGATTTTATCATGTCCTTTAGAATGGTATGCAACTTAAAATTGTTTATTTCCTGAATTTTTCATGTGATATTTTTAGACTGAGGTTGACCCTAGGTAACTAAAATGGTAGAAAGCGAAAATGTGGATAAGGGGGCCCTACTGTATTGCTCGCCCTGCAGGACATGACTAGAAGGTGAAATAAAGAAAGCATGTCAAGACAGCATGCTTGGTCTTCCTGCTTTGGAGGGGTTTGACTCAATCAATACCTTAAAACCCAGGGCATGTACAGGGACAGTGATGTGCAAAAGCAGAGCTGGCATGCGACATGGATTACTGGTTCCAAGCCAGCAATTACTAGGACCTGCTTGGTTTGCATAATCTTGTCCCTTAATCTAGAGCGCTGAGAATTTCAAATGGAGACAGTATGGGTAGAATTCCTGAAGCATAAGGCCCTTTCTTCCTCAATTCATGAAGATAATTCTATCATGATAAAAATCATAGACTCAAAAGAAACTTTGAAAGGTTGTATTGTCCATGCTCCTGATTTTAGGTAAAACCATGTATGACCTATCCATAGAAGAGAGAAACTGTGCTTGTTTTTAAGCTTTTGAGGAAATGATCATATTGAGCCCTCTCTGATAACATATCCTGAGGTTTAATTACCTTTTCTAGAAGGAAAATCCTGGTATTGTTTTAGAGTTAGTCAGTGCTGGGTTCAAATATCTGCACCATCACTCTCTGATCATGTGATTATCATCAGACTACTGATGCCAAATCTTAATGAACTAATTTGCAGCATGGAAATAACATCTCCTTAAATCATGAGGTGGTTTTAAGGAGTAAAGAAAAACATGTGGCCTGGGCGCAGTGGCTTATGCCTGTAATCCCAGCACTTCCAGAGGCTGAAGCAAGCGGATTGCTTGAGCCCAGGAGTTCAAGACCAGCCTGGGCAACCCCATCTTTACAAAAGTACAAAACTTAGCGGGGCTGGTGGTGTGCACCTGTCGCCCTAGCTACTAGGGAGGCTGAGGTGATTGCTTGAGCCAAGCAGGTCGAGGCTGCGGTGAGCCATGATCATGCCACTGCACTGTAGCCTGGGTGACCCTGTCCCAAAACAAAATACAAGTGCAGTACCTGCCATAGAAAAAGTCCTCAAAGCATGTTACTTCCCTGTTCCTATTTACCTAACCTGACATCTCATATTGCGTTCCTAGTGCCAGAATAAGAATGTTCAATGGCTAACCACTCCCTAGGGTGGTAGATAGCATGGCAAAACTGAAAGATTTGGCGTACACTTTAATGATAAACTGGCTTGCCACCCTCAGAATAGCAAGATAAAAGGCGTAAGCATTTAGTGTGTCACACCAGGTTGTGGGAGACTCAGTAGTTCCTGAAAATTCTTTGTCCCTGAAAATTTGACATTGTACTTAGGACTTTGGACAAAGTAGCTTTATGTCAACTCCCCTAAATAGTGAGGAAAGACAATTTCTTGGAAAATCAACCTCAACTACTTTGCAGTATTGGGTGAGAGGGCGGGAAACATGATCCTGGTGGAAAGCTGCGAGTTACATACACAAATGGAAGAGGAGGGAAAGTCTGGATTTGTGGGTGAGACAACGATAACAGTCCTGGATGAGCCACATTGGGAGCATTGCACAGTAGGTAGAGGAGCTTTGAGGTCTTGGCTATGTACTACCAACAGATGCAGGAAGTTCCTCCTTTAGTGGTGGCTGTACCTTCATTAGGGCTAGGATGTTTCTGGACCCACAACTGCAGTGTGATGAAAAGACCTTCAACATGACACAGGAGAACATATTTTAAAAAGAGATCTAGACTTGAAAACTGGTCTCCATGAGCACAGTAAAGTTAACTTGAACTCTCACACCACATTTTTGGGAAGTGGGACTGGCTGAGAAAATGTTCGAGTAATTTCCAAATATATAAAGAATTACAAAGAACAATGTTTGCAACTTCAAAGAAAGGGAGAGCCGAGCATGGTGGCTCATGCTCAAAATCCAGCACTTTGAGAGGCAGAGGCAGGAGGATGGCTTGAGACCAGTTCGAAACCAACCTGGGCAACATGGTGAATCCCAATCTCTGCCAAAAATACAAAAATTAGCTGGGTGTGGTGGTGCATGCCAGTAGCCCCAGCTATTCTGGAGGCTGAAGTGGGAGGATCACTTGAGCCTGGGAGGTTGAGGCTGCAGTGAGCCATGATCGCTCCACTGCACTCCAGCCTGGGTAACAGAACGATACCCTGTCTCAAAAACGAAATAGAGAGATTCCAAGTGATGCTCAAATTATGGGAGGCGTGATTCCGATTTGATTTGAGAAGAACTTCCTGACAGTAAGAGTAATTTATTAAAAATAAAGAGGAGGGGAAGGGAGGAGAAGGGGAAGGAACAGGAAGAGGAAGAAGAAATTGTGGTGAATTTCCTACATATCTTAGATACAAAGGCAGGTATCTCTTTACTATAAAATGAGCATAGTCATTTCTGAATATCAAAGAGCTGGGTTTTATCTTTCCATCATTGTTTCATGCACCAAAGAGATATTGTGTACATAGCTTATGCCAGGTACGGTGTTGAGGTCTAGCATGATAGGATACAGACACAGGCCAGGTACTCAAAGAGCTCACTGACTGGTGCCTGATGCTCAATAACTGGTTGTTGAATAAATATGTAAATAGAGATGTGTAAACAGATAAATTAGAATACAATGACATAAGTATTAATAGCTTCTTCCATAGTACTTTGTTTATATTTCTAACTATGAGAGTGCTTTGCAGAAGATGTGCTGTTTGGGCTGCGTCTTGAAAGATTATTGGTTTGCAGGATGGGCACTGAAGGGATGGGACACACAACCCCCCCGCCACACACAAACACACACATACACACACACACACCAGAGGCATGGTGCCTGGGCTGTTTGGTCACTGAGTACAGGGTAATTGGATTACAGGTTATATGGTAAAGGTTAAGAAGGTCAGTGATCAAAGGGGAGTTTAGAGGAGAATGGAGTACATAAACCCTGGTCCTTTAAAGTATCTCTTGAACTCCTAGTGACTAACACTTTACTATAAGTCAAGTCCTTCTGTATTTAATACTCCCTTGATCTGTCCTGAAAATGGGACACTCCTTCTTGGTCCTAACTTGTAAGTTTAAAAAAAACAAAGGAATCATAACTTATTCTAAAAGATAGGTGTGGGTGAGGAAATTCTTCAACTAGGGAATATTTTTAACATCAACAGCAGCTACTCATGAACATCCCTTCTTTTTCAGAAGTGATGCACTTGGGAGCATGATACAGAACGCTGAGCAAGCCTGGCATAGGCTTCTACCCAGAGAGTGGTGGAACTTGCTGTAGGAGGTAGATGAGAAGGATTTTCAGTGAGGTTGGAGTCCCGTAACACAACAAACTTGTCACTGAGCCCCTGTCAACTTATTTTGTTGCATAAAAATCTCAACTGTGCACAGGGAGGAGGTGACTGTTGGAAATCAGAAGTTCAGGGAACAAGCCTCTGGCAAACACTGGCTTTTAGAGCTTAGGTTTTCTCCCACCAGGAAAAGATATGAGTGAGAGAAGAAGAGGCTGGGAGCTGGAGTAAATCAACTCAGAAAAGCCTTCCCTGCGATAACTGTGTGTGAGTACCTTCTGTTTTTCAGGCACCATGCTAATGCTGGAAGACAAATATCACACATTCCCTGCCCACAAGAGTCCCATGTTTTCCTCATGAGGCAGACATTTCCTCGGGGAGACAAATTACTAAGCATGAGATAAATATGAGGTCACTAGAAGGGCCCCTAACTTCCCTTAAAAGGGAGAGGTTCAGAGGTCAAGAAGCAGGGGACTCCAGAGCTGAGACTTAACAAGGGAAAGCATTCCAAAGATGGTGGTGAGATTCAAGAAATGGACTCGTTTGGTATGACTGGAGTTTGTTGTTTGTAATGGGGCAAGTATGAGGGCTAAGACCAAAGTAGAGAGAAAAGCAGAAAAGCATGTTACAATGGTACTGGAATGTCAACAGTAAACCCTCACGGCCCTGTAATGGATGACGCTATGGCAGAGCACCCGGTGTCATGCAGCTGTGAGTCGAGGTCCCACGTCCTCTGCATACACATGCAGGGCATCATCCCAGGGCTCCTTCCTATCACTGCAATGCTTATGCTGAAAAAAGCAGGGATGAGCACAATTGTAAAGAGTAATCAGTGTTGTGACTAAATAAACGAACGACACCTGCACATCCTGTTTTGGGAAATGAGTCAAATTAGTGAAACAAGTTGAATAATCACTGCCAATGCCAGTCTCAGCCACTGCAGGGACACTGGTCATTTCTAGTTTTAATGAGTGGCTTCGTGATCAATGTTCATTCATATGAGTGAAGGAGAATTTTAGGTTTGTGTTTTATTTTCAGTCACACATGTAATACATCATCATTGTCAGGGAATTAAATAGTTTTGCAAAAATAAAAAACCTAAAGTTACTCTAAATGTAGAAACGATCATTAATATTTTGGTGTTATACACTTTCAGGCTTTCAGAAGTACATATATTTACAAAAGCTATTATTTCTTCTCTTCGTTTACATTTGACTTTTTAAGTTTTTTCCCTTTGTCCCCCTTTTTTTGAAGGGGGAGCTAGTTTTGCTATATGGCCTGAGTTTTTGTTTGATTCCTTTTCCCCACCCCACCCAGGGGATTTCGAAGGTGTGGTACCTGTCTTAAGTTCCTCTGATAGTTACTATCAGATGTTTAAGTAATACTAATACATGTTTAAAATCTATGTTCTAAACCTCGGGCTTCCCTAGTTATGAATATTGAGGACAAACAATCCATTCATTCACCCCTGTGTCCAAATAAGAAATTACCGTACTTTCCTCCTCCAGCTTCCCACACATACCACCCCAACCTCCCAGTTTTTGTTATTCTAGTTTAAGATTGTTGTCCCAGTCTAGTGTAATTGAGTTATTAATTCTCATATGTGGACCTCTTGTTTCAAGATTAATATTTACATTCTTCTTAGAAATTGTTGTTTTAAAATGTTTATGTTCCTCCCATTTCCACACTCTTGATTAATCTCAGTTGTCACGGAGGACATCGGCACTCTAGAGTCCTTCCCCGGCTGAAAATACCTTCTTGCTGCCTTCACTTACTATGGACAGCTGGGCTGATACAAGATTTAGGAATCATAAAATCACCGTTCTCCCTGAAAACCACGTAGACAAATGTCATTGGTACCTTTGTTTTCCAGGGGTTCCATTTCTTTGTCCAAGATTTTGAGAAGTGTCTTTTTCTTAGAGTTAATATTCAGTAGATCCAAGTGTTTTTCTCTTTTCATTAAGTCCATAGTAAAAGCCTTTGAAACTGGAGACTTTTTTTTTTTTTTCATTTAAGGGAAATTTTCTTCCATATAAATTTTCGAAATGGTTTCTGTTGCCTTGGTTCTAATTTCTTCCTCATCTGCTTCCCCTTGTGCATCTGCTGTGTATACTACGTCCATGTTCTTAGTCCATCTTTTTTTCTTTAATCGCTATCAGTTGCCTTTTTCAGAGTCCCTCTGAACTCTGGTGAATATCTCAAGTTTGTGCTGGTCTTATGAGTTTCTAAACCATCTTACGAGTTTATGGCCTTATGAGTTTCAGCATCATCTCAGGATATATTTGCAGTTACAGATTTCTTATCCTGACCCAAGACCCACTGCATCAAAATTTCCTACATTTGACCCTGGGAATGTATATTTTATGCATCTTTCCCTACCTTTGTATTTCTTCTTTTTTTTCTATTTTTATAGAGTTGGCAGGTACACGTGCAGATTTCTTACACACATGAGTTGTGTAGTGGTGGAGTCAGGGCTTTTAGTATACTTGTCCCCCAAATAGCGAACACTGTACCCAATAGGTAATTTTTCAACCGTCTCCTTCATATTTGTCATGATCATGTCGCTTAGGGAACCACTGTCCCACTTTTCTAGTTTAATCTGCTTCATTAAGGGATGATTCTCTTCTTTACTGCTTTTCATTCAGTTTTAAATTCTGCAATGAAATTATTTGCTTACTTATATTCCTTTTATAAGGTACCTTTTTTTCTCAATCTGTTGCCTCATTACCTGCCTTTCAGCAAGTTTGTGGTTTGAATAATTACTTTGAGGATACATTAAACTTTTGTATTTCTCTTGTGATCAATCTCTTCCAAAGTATATGATTCTTTAATCTTTTGTATGTTATGTTTATTTCCTCCTTTTGTGTTGAGGAACTTTCTTCATTCCATGTTTGGGACCTACTTTATAACTCACTCTTCAGTGGTATCTTAGGTAACGTCTCTGCATTCCCAGGCTCTCTTAAGCTGTGACCTGCATGATATGTATTCACACAGTAAGTTTTGTCATTCAGCCCAAGGAACATGGAGAAGAGCCAAGTCTGTGAGCAGCCCCAGCAGTAGAACTTTGCCTTCGCGTTTTTCTACATATCCGGGAACTCTTGCATCAGGGCCTGTATCTCCATGTCTTCTGTATACTTAATCCAATGTAGCTACGTCTTGTGTCTTACATGAAATGTCTACCCATGCAAATTAGCTAGAACTTGCATGAGTTGGGACGATATCCTGTCTAGTTCCAGAATGGTTGTTTATTTCTTTTGGAATGGCCACATTGGTGACAGTGGGGTTAGAGAAAAAAATCCCCATTTTCATTGGAATTTTGTGTGGTTGAGCCATGTGCATTTTATTCCCTACACTACATGTTCCATGTTGTAGTGAGTTCTTCCTCCTCCTACAAGCTGCCCTTACCCCTCCATCTTAGCCCTTGTGAATATTCTTAGTATGAGAGAAATTCTTAAAATGAACCTCTCCCATAGATGTTGGAGGAGGTTCGCAAAAAAAGTCAAGTAATAGCCAAAACTATACATAAACCCATCATTCATCTGCAGTTACGATGACATAAATTGTTCTATATCTGTGCAATGGAATATAAGCCCTAATTAGCCACATGAATCAATATGAATAAATGTTAAAAAGAAAGTTGAGCAAAAGGGTCAAATAATGGAAAACATGCAGCAATGACCCATTCACTTGAATTTCACAGGCAAAGCTACACAGTACATTGTTTACACTAGAGATATATACATAGGTGGCAGAAGTGTTTGTTTTTCAAGTGGATAATGAACACAAGTATAGCATAGTGATTATCGTAGGTGGAGAGTGAAGGGCGGGGATCAAGGAGATGCACTCTAGACCTTTGAAGATGCCACTGTGTTCTACTTCTTAAGGTCAGGAGCTAATGCACAGGTGTTTGTTTTCTTGCAACTTTTCATAGTAATACTAATTTTTAAAATGATTTTTACGTTTTGATGTCACTTAATTTGATTTATAATTTTAATCACAATAATTTTAATAACTCCTTTATATATATATGATCATTTATAATACGAAAAAAAACTAAAAGTAAAAATAAACCATGTAAGAATTTGCCAAGGCTGGCCACTCACTGTCCCTTCTGTGGGCCCCTCCACTGTGGCCTTAGATGATCTTATGTCTAAGATAGGGAAGGGGTTTCTGCAGAGTACCATGTTCCTTCCACCCATCTATGTTGCCCAACTTCCTAATTTAGTGATTCTTTGTTTGCTTTTCCAAAATTTCTTCCTTTTAACCTTTAGCAAACAACTGTGCTGTACTCTTAGGAGGTGATGTACGTGCCTTTCCTCAATTTGAGGCTGTTTACGTGGCATCTGATGCAGGTTTCTAGATGCTTATAAAATGCCTTTGTTGAGCAACCTGCTTCAGCACTGAGGAGAAGCTTTTTCTTATTCCTTCTCCTCTTTGGATTACTGAAGGGAGGAAGATGGGATGCCTGCTTTCATGTGAGACCTTCCCCTAGAAACAAAAAAGATGGTTAGAGTTCCACATAGGACAATATGACCAGTGATATGACTATGAACAAGGAAGAGCATCATTTCAGGCAGCACTGTATGCATACCATCGTACCTACAGATGAGAACAGTGAGGCTCAGTGAGTTCTATGACTTCTCACTCTTGATGTCAAGGGCAAAAGCTAAATTCAAACACAGCCCGAGATCCACCTGCTGTGCACTACATCGCACTGCCTGATACTTTAAGTCTGTGGTCAACTGAAGTTGAGGCCACTTTCAGTCATTCAGCATGTATTTGTTGAGTACCTCCTATGTTCTGGGCCAGATTATCATCACACTTAAAATATAGAATAGAACACGGGCATTAAAGAAAGAATTGCACAAATAATTATTAAGTAACAGTTGTGAATAAATTGCTTTATAATTGTACATAAGGGAGGAACCTAGATTACCAGGTTATGGAAAGGATTTATTAATGAAGTTGCCAATAATCTGAAATAATTGAAAAACCAGGAAAGCAGAGAAGCAGGGAGAATAGCAACGTAATAGAGGGTGCAACCCATAGGAAGAACCCAGAGACTAGAAATAAGTTGGTATGAAGAAATTAGCAGAAGCACATAGTAAGGAAGGCCCAAGATGTGAAGTAATATAATTTGTAACATCTCCTAAAGCTACAATTAGGATTTTGGTTTCATCCTAAAAGTAAGGGCAAGTTTCTGTGGGGTTTAAAGAAGGGAGGAGGCATGGTCATGTCTATTGGTTGTCTACTAAAAGAGGTGAAGAGAGCAGACCATGTTATTCCTGAGCCAAGATATAATCAGGAATTACTGACATATATGAACTATTTGTTACATTATTATATATTTGTTTATAAATATATAGTATCTATAGTAAGACTCTTTAAAACAGATGAAAATATGTCACCCACAGTCTGCATTTTGAAGATCGAAAACAGATCTGGCAAACCTTAAAAGCAATCCCTGGCATTCACAACTTTTCAAGCTGAAGATTTCTCTTCTGAATGGGAGATGTCAGGACCTTGGTGCAAGCCCCATCAATCAGGCCATCTTTGCCAGTCAGACTTTCCTGCCCTCCTGCCAATAAACGGTTGGGCTTTGAACCCTGAATATTACTTAAGATCTTCAAGGGGCCAGAGATATGTACCATATGGCAAAATAAGTGGGCTTTTATTTTAAATCAACGTTTTATTATTATAGAGTCTTATTCCATGATTTTAGAAGGATCCATTTAGAAGTTATTTTTAAGTATCAGAGGATTAATTTCAATGAAACTTCACTTGATTTCCCACCATGTTTCCCCTCTTCCTCTGACATTTATCCATTGTTCTTCCATATACTGGGAGACTGCTGATTATTTTCCAGAACAATCCCACATGGAGTAACTAATGGTTTAATTGGCACCTGTTTATGGGGTATCTATGGCATGGGGATACTATCCATGTCTTATGCTTTGGATGTGAATGACAAAGACAGATGAGTCAGATTTTCTGCTTTCAAGAGACCTCAAGCCTCAGAAGAGGAGATCAGAGCATCCGAAAACACTGTGATGAAGGGCCACAAAGATGGAAAACACATTCTGGATTTTCAGAAGCAAGAAAGAAGCCAGGAGCACTTTCAATTATTTGGATCTCTGTCAGTAGGAATTATTTTTTCAGGAGGTCGTTTACACACACACACACACATACAGAGAGAGAGAGAGAGAGAGAGAGAGAGAGAAACAAAAAGCTGCAAGCCCATGCTCCTGAAAAATCAATCACATCAGAATTCTGGGCAGTCCATTCTTGTATTCCCTATGTAATTCCCTCACTGAGTCCATCTTTTTGAACAAATCTCTGAAGTAGCAGTGCATCTGTGGGGAATCATTCATGTGCATGTCAGCAGGCCACTGCATGGTTACTTTACAGAAGGGACCAAAGTAGCTATTTTCTAGTTGCTTTCATTGTTGATTCGCTTCACTGTAAATGGGATATAAAGCTGGCTATGTTAAGCTAATTATACCCAAGCATTTATATTCTGCTGCTAAATGGAATCATGTAGGAGGCATCCCCCTGCCCCAAAAGAATGGAACATGTAACCATAATAAGCATTTTTTAATTAGATGAAGCACCTTGCTGCCTTTTATGGAGAGTGATTTATTAGTCCAATTTTGCACCCCATTGCCATAAAGTATCTCACTAACCAGGGAAACATATGTGGGTCCTGCAGGATTAAATTGTGTTTAATACTCAGGATTAACCCCCAGATACCTTAAAGTAACAACTCCTTCGTTGGGGAACTAGAGAGAGGATGGTGATCTCTACTAAGCATCAATTTGTATACAGATTGATAAACTTTTACATTCCTCACAGATACACATTCCTAAATAAGCTGAAATGACTCTCTTTCCCTATTCTTGGTACTTGTCATCCTCCTGGAAATCTAAAGCAATGTAAGTCACTCCATCATCGGAGCAGACATACAGTATAACCTGGGATATACTTTGGGTGTAAAAATAGATAATCTTCCCCAAGCCTCCCCCTAACTTGGGACCCTGAGTTTTTGGCTTCTTTTAGGAGGTGACATTTCACTTTTTTCCCCTAAGTCATGGTAATTTTATGTCAATCCTGGTCCTGGAACAGTTGCTCCTGAGTTCCTTATGAGAAAACTTAGTTGTCATTTGCATTTTAGATTCCTGCAATGGATTGGCAGGCATTAGAGAGTTAATCCATCCTCTAGCGATAATTCATAAATATATACATATATCCATCCAATTCAACAGTGGAACAGGGCGCTATTATTAAGAAATTGAAGCACCAGGTGTGATTAAGTAAGATCACACATTTCATTCTCTCTTTAATTTCACATCAGTCTTCAGTAGCTGAATCCATGGGCTCCCGGCATGAAGTCAGCCAGCACCATGCATTTTTAGTATGCTCAGCAGAGCGCTGGCAAAATGTTTCCAAAGTAAGTCACCCTGCTGGGCTGTTGTGAGTCAAATTTGGTTTTTGCCTCCAAATTATTCAGTATTGCTAGACCCGGTTTATTAATCCATTCATCTCCCTAGAGAGTAAGACTTCTGGTACTTTTGCATCATTGATGTTCAATTTCAGCTAAAAATACTTTCAAAAATAGGACTACAATCAAAGATAAAGAAACAGTTAGGTTTCCAAGGGCCTTGAGTTGGTAGCAATGAAGAAACGTTGGTCAAAGGGCACATGCTTTCAGTCATGATAAGATCTGGAGACCAAATGCACAGCATCATAACTATAGTTAATAACACTGCATGGTGTACTTGAAATTTGCTAAGAGAGATCTTAAATGTTCTTACCACACACACACAAAAAGATAACTGTGTGAGTTGATAGATATGCTAACTAATTTGATTGTGGCAAGCATTTTACAAGGTACACATATGTCAAAACATCACATTTTATACCTTAAATGTATTCCATTTTTACTTGTCAATTGTACCTCAGTAAACCTGGGGGAGCAAAGAAATAATTAGAAGTCTTCACAGCTTCCCTCTCACTCTCTGCTCTTGTTTCTTCTGCAGTTCTCTTTCCACCCCAACTCTGCTTCTAGGATTAGGAGTTAGAAATGGCATTAATACTTTTCCTTTGCAAGCATGTCCCAAGAAGCTACCTTTGTGGCATTCCCGATGCTATTTAAAAAATGAAATCAGGGTAAGGAGGCAATTCTTAGATTAGGGTTCCATTGCCGCATCTCTGCTGTTTACCAGCAAATAGCTTGGGCTCATGAGACTAAAGCAGCATCCCTGTGTTGAAAAGCAGGCAGTGGTCACTTGCATACCCAGCAAAGCAATAAGCACTGGCACAGATGCAGGCTCTGGAGAGAAGAGTATAGCCATCCCTTCCCAGCCAGGTTTGCTATTCCTTTGCAACAAGAGACAAATCCCTACGACCAGTTGCGAGTCAACTGCATAGCATGGTGTAGGTTAATTCGTTCCACAAATACAGATTGAATACCCGTGTGCCAGGTACTGTTCTAGGCAGCACTGAACATACATGATATCACTACTCTGATGAAGTTTATCACTGTCTATGACACGACCTCCGCTTACTGCGCCATTCTCATCTTCTCCCCCAGTGGACTCTGTTAACATCCAGGCACATAGAATCACTTGCAGTCCCATGAGCACCATGCTCTTTCCTGCTTCTGTTTATTCTGGCCCATGTGACTGGGCAACCTCCCTTCTACCCCTTTGTCTGTCTAACTTCAAGCCAAATGTCAGGTGTCACTTCCTCCACATGCCTTCCCTGGGCTTACCCCTACTTTAAGTTCACAGCAATATCTTCTTGTTTTTCATCCCTACTATAACCTTTTCAAGGGTAGGCATGGTGTCTTATTCATTATAGTTCACCTTCTGTTTGAGATATAGTGGGTACTCAATAAATATTTGTTGAATTAATTATTAAATTCATTTATATCCTTGAATACAGTCCACATGCACTCATCTGCCCTCCAGGTAATCCTTGGAAGACCCACAAGATAACTCTTAAATAGAAAGCAGGAAAATTGTGACATTTATAATCTTGATCACCTTAATTGTAGTCAGAATTAACGACTCCATGTATTTTCTTATGAAAATCACCTTTCCTCCCTGGCATGCTTTGTAATAAGAATGGAACCCCTTGGCAAAATTAAATTGGAACTGTTAGAAATATTAGGTGGTTCTTTGTTGAAATCTCTTCTGGAGAATTACTAAGCCTGTGCCTTCCTTACCGAATACAAATTAAAATTTATTTTAAAATAAGGAGAAGAAGAAACAGACTTATAACTATCAAAAATAGACATGCACATAGATAAAAGTTAGAAGGAATGGGCAAAAATGAATGAGCTTTCTTTGGGTAGTGGGATTAGGGGTACATTTTCCTTTTGTCAAAATATTCTTTAGTATTTTATAATTTTTAAGGAAAAAGTATTAAAAAGAAAACAATAATCTTCTTGAAAGAAACCTATATGTATAGGAGGTTTTTATTTTACTCATGTGAGTCTAAGTGAATTAATTAAATGTTTCTACTGTGCAAATATTGCCAGTGATGTTGTGTTGTACAGATTTTTTTTTTGAGATAGGATCTCACTACTATTATCCTCATTTTACAGAGAAGGAAACTGAGGCATAAAGAAGACAGGGTCTCACTCTGCCGCCCAGGCTGGAGTGCAGTGGTGTGATCTCAGCTCATTGCAACCTCTGTCTCCCAGGTTCAGGTGATCCTCCCACCTCAGCCTCTTGAGTAGCTGGGACTACAGGTGTATGCCACCACACCCAGCTAATTTTTATAATTATTTTTAGTAGAGATGGAGTTTCGCTATGTTGCTCAGGCTCATTTCAAACTCCTGGCATCAAGCAATCCACCCAACTCGGCCTCCCCAAGTGCTGGGGTTACAGGAATCAGCCACCATGTTCGGTGTAGATTTTTTTAAATCTCAGGACTTTTTTCAGCAAGATATCCATGCATTCATTCAACAGATATTAAACATGTCAGACATTCTACCTGACACTTGTTTTCTCTGTATTAATAATATGATGACAAATGCATGCAGCACTTGTCACCTCCCAAAACTGTTCATTCCCATACATTAGATCTATCTCTCACAATTTATAATATAGATAGGGCATTTGTATTTGTTAAACAAACACTAGCTGCTGTAACAAATATATTTCAAAATGTTAATGGCTTAGTTCTTTCTCATTTAACAGTCCTAATCAAAGGTTGCAGGTCAGTGGGTGACTCTGTTCCACACAGTAATTTAGGACTCCAGTCTGACAGCAGCTCTACCATCTTTAAGGCACCATTTTTGAGATTGCTCCAGTCCTTGCTGCTCCAGCCTGACTAAAAGGCCTTGAACAAGTAAACACAGGTTATAAACATCACTTGTGTTTATATTCTGTTGGCAAGACCTGAATCACACCTGCCTCAAGGGAAGTCTCGAATTATGGTCTTCTCTTATGAAGGAAAGAATGGATTTTGGTGAATAGCTAGCAGTCTCTGCCATAACAAGTATTTTTAAATTGCCATCTGTAAGATGGCAAACCTGAGGCTCAGAGAGGTTGACTTGCATAAAATCACCCAGCTAAACATGAACAGTTAAACAAGAACGGAAAGTGTGGTTCCTGAATGCTAGATCAATGTCTCTTCTATCACTTGGATAGTAAAATACTGGCTTGGTGGAAACTTTACGCATGGATACCATGTGTACTGCCTACACAAATGTGAACGGTTATACCACAGTCCAGGATTTTATATTCAGGTCTCGCTTTACTTGGTTCAGCCTAGGACAGAGAGAAGGATCCTTTTAGTACATGAAGAAAAGCTAAATGCTATCTTGTAAACATTTTAATGTAAGCAATGTGTTTGGCTTTCCACCAGCTCCAGAACATGACTGAGAACAGACTAATGAAATCCATACCCACGTCAAAAGCTGATGCACTGCCCACAAGCATGTAGCCAGGGATCTCCCTTATAACTTCAGTTGCTCCCTATTCAATGGTCCCTTTAATGAATCTTTATGAAGAACTTATTATGTGGTGGGCACGCAGCAACAGAGGGGACCCAGACAGACACAGCCCCCATCACTATGGAGCCCACTACAGACATAAGAACTAATAAAATGATCACAAATTGTGACAAAGAATGCTGAGAGAGAGAGTAATTGTGGGAGGCCTATTTCAGAGACACCTCTGAGAAGGCAAAGGAGGGGGTTTTTAAGCTGAGTCCCAAAGAGTCGAGGAGTCAGTCAGGTGAACAGGAGGGAGAATCTTCCATATTGAAAGACAGTTTGAATGGCAGCTCTCGGGGAAGAAGAATGTGGCACATTGAGGAACTGAAGGCATTCTGTGTGGCCAAGGGTATTGAGTGAGTGGAAAATGGTCAAGATAGTAACTATTTATATTTAAACCTCACAATCACCTATGAGATGGCTTATTATTATCATCGTCATTTTACAGAGAAGGAAATTGAGGCATAAGGAAATTAAATGGTTAAATAGCTTGCCTAATGTCACATAGCTCATAAATAGGAAGGCCAAGATTTAAACCCAAGGAGTATAGCTCCAAAGTTTACCCCTACACACTGCATTATGCTGTTGTACTGCCGTAGGAAGACTCAAAACTTTCCACTATCCACGAACAACTTTTTTCTTTCTTTTCATTTTTCCTTTTGAGACAGAGTCACACTGTTGCCCAGGCTGGAGTGCAGTGGTGCGATCTCTGCTCAATGCAACTTCCATCTCCCAGGCTCAAGCAATTCTCCTGCCTCAGCCTCCCCAGTGGCTGGGATTACAGGCATGTGCCACCCATGTCCCACTAATTGTTGTATTTTTAGTAGAGATGGGGTTTCACCATATTGGCCAGACTGGTCTTGAACTCCTGACCTCAAATGATCCGCCCACCTCAGCTTCCCAAAGTGCTGAGATTACAGGCATGAGCTACTATGCCAGGCCTACCTTTTCTCTCAAAAAAAAAAAAAAAAAAAAACAACAACAACAAACAAAAAAACACCTCTCTTAGAAGGGATTCTTAACCTGAGATTCCGGGATCCCTTTCTTTCTTAAGGAACCATGGAAAGAATTCAGGAGAGCTGATGAATTCAGATAAGAAATATAAAACTATATATATATGTATTTCTTATATATGATATATATGTTATATATATGACATATGTATTCATAAGCTTCTTGCTGAAATTCAACTTTTTTCTATTATAAATCTAGGGTACAAAACTCAATACTCTTAGCAATACATGTGACTTTGTCACCAAGTCACAGGTGATTTTTTTATCACATAAAGGTTGCTGAAGATATCTAGAACTATTATTTGTTTGCGCTCATCACTACTTCCAAATATGGTATTATTTCTGCCAATAATTAATACATTGACAAAGACACACATGCATTGTTCTGTCATAGATTTTTTAAAACTATTTTGGCTAATGATTTTTCAATGTAACGAGTTGATTTTTGTAATTTTCTATTTTCCTTTTTGCATTTAAAAACATTCTTGAAAGAAACAAAAAATAAAAACATTCTTGAAAAGAGACCCAGAGGGTTCAACAGGCTGCCACTGGAGTTCATGACACAAGAAAACATTAGGATCCCTTCCCTTAACCCTTTCTATATTTAAGCTTTTGCCCTCCTTTCTCACAATGCTAGATTTCTAGAGTCGTCCACGTGAATTGCCTGTACTCCGTCATGTCCCATTTGTTCCATAGTCTGCTGTTTTTGGACTTTCAATCCCAGCTTCTTTTCACAAGATAGCCATTCTAATATCACTGTAGTTCTCTGAAGTTAAATCAATACTGCTCAGTATTTCCTTTCCATGACATCTGTAGAATTTTGCCACAGTTGATCACTTTTTTTCTTCAAATGACTCTCCTGCTTCAGCTTCAGGAAATTCACTCTTTTCTTTTCCTTACCTACTCTGCAGTTCCTTTACAGGCTCCTCCACTAATCTCTCTTTTAAAAGTAATGATCCAGTGTTCTCCTTGGTAAACCACACCTACTCCTAAGACATCAAGTGCACCAATATGCTGATGATTCTAACCCTAGCGAGTTCTAAGCTTTCTTCCTGATGCCAAGCTGTCCAATGAAGAGTTTCACTTTTCTATCCCAGAGGCATCTCAAACTCAAGACACCAAAGTTGAACTTATATATTATCTCAACCACCAAGCCTGCTCTTTTCTCCTGCATCTGTGTTTTGATTATTGCCATCAGCCTCTTCCTGATCACTCAGGATTACCCTCAATTGCTCCCTCTTTCTCACTCCTACTTCTGCTGAACTCACACCTCTTATTGGTCTCCATTATGGAGGAAGGGGGGCTGATCTGGCCTGAGAATGCCAGAAGCGGGGCTGATCTGGCCCTGGGAGAGAAGCAAATATTCTAAGTATAAGGGTTGGAGCATAATATCAATTTATAACCCCTTGAATTTTCTCTGTAGTTTTAATTATCTGGGCCACAACTTCTGCTAGGAATTTGATAGCTCAGTTATGAATGAAAATTCAAATGTTAGTGGTTTCCTCTCTTTCTCAGAGTGCAACATGTTGAAAAACAATCCACGTTTTTCAGCCAGTGTCACACAGAACTCCTTCCCTTGCTGACTAGGAGTTTCTGACCTTTTCATGATTGGAACAGGGTGAAGGGAGGGAAGTGGGTCAGGAAAGTTCTTACTTGATGAATACAGTCATAAGCTGACCCTTGCTCTTGAGGGCTGGCAACCGTTTGCTCTTTGATGTTTCTTTAGACACTGCCACCCTCCCACCATCCCCATTACTGGAGGTGACTCACCTATGGCAAATGCATCTGTGCCTTTGTACAAGTTTATGTTTCTGGAATACTCATGGTATATATTTTTGAATTATGCTTTATGGTTTATACTCATAGTATTCCAGCAGTGCTCCAGCTTTATGACTGAGGTGTGTTTTTACTTTTAAGGGGCCTCCCTGGATAGCCCTTCACTTCTCCATACTAACTTTCTCATGCAAGATGGCCCAGCTCTTACCCACAAGAAATGCTACTGTAGCCCTTGCCCTGACACACTTGGGGGCAAACTGTCCCCAGCATCAAAATCTCTCATTTAGTCAGCCAACAGAGCAGTTAGCTAACCACAGCTTCAGGCTCTTTAGATTTCTCACTTTCTCCCTCAAGCTCCTGGAGACACATATCACCTTGTTTGAGGGTCCTTTGAAGCCCCCTCCCCAGAGTTGGGGTCAGAAAGGAGTGCCGCCTTCTCTCCCTCAAGCAAATACAAGCAATTTAATATTTTTTTATTTCAATAGCTTTAGGAATACAAGTGGTTTTTGGTTATATGGATGACTTATATAGAGGTGAATTCTGAGACTTTAATGCACCCATCACCCAAGTAGACTACACGGTATCCAATATGTAGTTTTATATCCTTCACCCACCTCCCACTATCCCGAGTCTCCAAAGTTCTTTATATCACTCTGTGTGCCTCTGTGTATTCATAGCTTAGTTCCCACTTATAAGTGAGAACATATGGGTATTTGGTTTTCCATTTCTGAGTTACTTCACTTAGAATCATGGCCTCCAGCTCCATCCAAGTCGCTACAAAAGACATTATGTCATTCCTTTTTATGGCCGAGTAGTATTCCATGGTGTGTGTGTGTGTGTGTGTGTGTGTGTGTGTGTGTGTGTGTGTGTGTGTGTATAGGTAGATAGATACACATACACGTCCCATATTTTTTTAATCTACTCATTGGCAATTGTGAATTGGGCTGCAATAAACATGTGTGCCTGTGTCTTTTTCATATAATAACTTCCTTTGGGTAGATACCCAGTGGTGAAATTGCTGGATCAAATGGTATATCCACTTTTAGTTCTTTAAGATATCTTTATACTGTTTTCCATAGAGGTTGTACTAAATTACATTCCCACCAGCAGTGTGTAAATATTCCCCTTTCACCACAACCATACCAACATCTATTGTTTTTTGACTTTTTAATAATGACCATTCTTACAGGAGCAAGGTAGTATCTCATTGTAATTTTAATTTGCATTTTCCTGAAATTTAGTCATGTTGAACTTTTTTTTAATACATTTTTTGGCCATTGGTACATCTTCTTTTGAGAAGTATCTGTTCGTGTCATTTGCCTGCTTTTTGATGAGATTATTTGTTTTCTTCTTACTGATTTAATGCAAGCAACTTAAGAGATGAAGGACTCTTGCCTACTTTTCTTTATTGAAAATCTCCCTCTAAAACTTCTTCATTGAAGTATAACACAGGAAAGTACACCTATATTAATTGTACAGTTCACCAAACATTTACAATTTGAATACCTATGCAACAAGCACCCAGATCAAGAAATAGAACATTACTAGCACACCAGAAGCCTTTCTTGTTGTACCCTTCCAGCTATTATCCCCCAGAGATAAATGCCAGATTCTAATAATAAGAGTAGCTTCAACTGCTTTTGTACTTTATATAAACAGAATTGTACATTATGTACTCTTTGTATCTTCCTTCTTCAACAATTTCATCATGAAATTCATTTATGTTGTCTGAAGTTCTAGATCATTTATTCGTTACTCAAAATTATTCAACATGTGAGCATCCCACAATTTATGCATTCCATAATTCTGATATTTAAGTAGTTTCCGGTTTAGGACTACTCGACTATAACTGGACATGTCTTTGGGTGAACACATTTATGCATCTCTGGTGGCACATACTCAGGGTGGGTTTGCTGGGCCACAGGCCAGGTAGATTGTATTAATGCTAATTTGTTTGGGCTACCACAACAGAGTACCCTAGACTGGATAACAAGAGACATTGATTTTCTTACAATTCTGGGAATTGGAAATCTGAGATCTAGGTGTCTGTAGAGGTGGTCTCTCCTGAGGCCTCTCTCCTTTGCTTGTAGATGGCCGTCTTCTCCTTGTGTCCTTATATGGCCTTCCCTCTGTGGATGTTTGTGTACAAATTTCCTCTTCTTATAAGAACATCAGTCATATTGGATTAGTGCTATCCTAATCACCTCATTTTAATTTAATTACCTCTTTAAAGTTCCTGTCTCCGCCAGGCATGGTGGCTAACACCCGTAATCCCAATGCTTTGGGAGGCCGAGGCAGGAGGATCACTTGAGGCCAGGAGTTCAAAACCAGCCTGGGCAACAGAGTGAGACTCCATCTTTACAATAAAAAAAAAATTTTTTTAATTAGCCAGGCATGGTGGACAGAGCGAGACCCTGTGGGGGTTAGGATTTCAATGTATGAATTTTGCAGGGAGTGGACACAATTCATTCCATAACACATATGTTCAGCTTCAGTGGATTCTTCCAGTGCCTCCAAGTGGTTGTACCAATTAATACTCCTTCCAGGAGTCAAAGGGAGTTCTAATAGTTCCACATCCTCCCCAAATACTTGATATTTTGTGTTTTTTGTTTGTTTGTTTGTTTGTTTGTTTTGAGACAGAGTCTTGCTCTGTCACCAGGCTGGAGTGCAGTGGCACGATCTCAGCTCACTGCAACCTCCGCCTCCTGGATTCAAGCAATTCCCCTGCCTCAGCCTCCCAAGTAGCTGGGACTACAGGTGTACGCCACCACCCCCGGCTAATTTTTTTTTTTTATTTTCCTAGATGCAGGATTTCACCATGTTAGCTAGGATGGTCTCGATCTTCTGACCTCGTGATCTACCTGCCTCGGCCTCCCAAAGTGCTGGGATTAAAGGCATGAGTCACCTCACCCGGCCAACCTCCGAACTTTTATATGCTCTTGATATGGCTGAGGGTCAAGATAATGGAACTGGTTTTTACACCTCCCTTACAAACCTTGTGTGGTAGTCATCTACCTCCTTTCAGTATGTGGTATCTGTTGCCTTCAAGTATCAGGGAAACTTCCCTTTGAACCAGCACGTGAGATAGTTCTAGAATTTTTGCTTGTTTTTAATGCCATTAGACAGAAAAATAAGCTGACAATGTTTGTATCGTTCATTTTATTTTTGAAATTTGTCCCTTCTCCAGCATTTCAAGAGTAACTCACATCAAAAAGAAGATGGTAACAGAAATCTGTAAGCAGTTAGATCTCTTCATTCGGATGTTAGGACTGCAGCTCTCAGGGGGAAAGCTGGTAATAACTCCATTCAGCAGATGCTGCCCCCAACAACCAGCACCCCCTAGGAGTTTCTAACAGTCCCACAGTGGTGGACGCTTTTTCAGCCTGCAGCAGTTTTTCCTTCCTCAGCCCCTTCCTAGGTGGGTAGATCAGCTTTGGGTTCCCTGCACTGTCCCTAATGGGAGGCTTCTGGAAGGTTTTTTTTTTCTAACCTTCTGATGGCATCTAAAATGCTGTGAGGTTTATTCCAAAAGAACTATTTTAGGACACTTATCCCAAGTCCTCAAGGAACCACATATGAGTTACAAGTCTATGGTTCATCACTCTCACTTCCCATGATCCCATTCCCAGTGCCTAATTCATGACAGAATCCATGGCTCTCTCTTGGCTCAGAGAAACTTCTTCACCCAACAGATGCCTTACAAAGGGTAAGGTGATGGATCTTTCACTCTCTCCTGGGAAAATCTAAACTCAGGAATGTAGGAGATCTGGGGGAAGCTGTTCATGCAAATTAGGGTAATAGCCTATAATTTCAAGGTGAATATCTATATTGACCTGATATTTTGATTATGTGTGGTTAAGTTTATCTTTAGGTTTCAGAGTTTTAAAACTCGAACACAGGAATAAGACTTTCCACTTTTTGGGAGTCTTGTTATTGTTGTTTCAGATGAGATACAAAAAGCAGTTGAGAAATTCACCAAGAGTAAATGGCAGTGGTTCCATGTGAGCATGTCTCCATAAGAATGAAACACCAAATCAGTCTTCTAAAGATTTTGGTCAGAAAACAGAGGACAAGAATCTTTCCGAGAGGCGAGATAACATAGTTATCAACTAAGCATGGGTAGGAAGACACTTGGTAAATATGTACATGAAATTAGTTTTATTATTCTACTTACTGCATAAGGCAGAAATAAAGTTTTTAAGAAGTTTCTTTTCTTTAAAAAGAATGCTGTTGGGCATTTGTCCCGGAAAAATAAAAACCTATGTTCATACAAAAACCTGTATAATAATGTTCATAGCTGCTTTATTTGTAATAGCCAAAGACTGGAAACAATTCAATCTCCTTCAGTGGGTGTAAGGTTAAATAAACAGTGGTACATCCATACCATGGTGTACGATTTTGCAACAGAAAGGAACAAACTACTGAAACATGGCAACAAACTGGAAAAATCTCACAGGAACTATGCTGAGTGGAGAAAAAGCCAATTTCAAAAGGTTATATACTCTATGATTCTATGTATATAACATTCTTGAAATAACAAAATTATAGAGATGGCAAAAAAAAATTATTGGTTGCCAAGGGTTGGGGATGGTGAGTGAGTGATGGATGTGGCTATGAAAATATAGCACAAGGAAATCCTGTAGGTAATGGAACAGCTGTGTATCTTGATTGCACAAAACCACATATGTGATAAAATTTCATAGAAATACACACACGTACACAAACACACACACACAAGTGCTTGTAAAATTGATTGATTATACAAATGTGAGTTTCTTCATTTCATATACACAGGACCTCCCTGTACATTTATCTGCAACTTCCTGTGAATCTATAATTATTTCAAAATAAAAAGTTAAAAAAAGAAGAAAGCTGGTGTATTTTATATCTTCAGGTTTCCACTGGCAACCACTGAGTCACATTACCCTGCTTAACAAATGGTATTTCAATTTTATTTTATGCTATAGAATTTATGAATTAAAATAGTTTAGCAGATACAGAAAAAATATATAGAAAATGCCAAGCCTATATTTGTTCCTTGATTTTAAATTAATGAGAATAGTGAGATCTGGAATTAGGAACATTTAAAGACGTTTAGAATTACACTTTATTTTACATTTGAGCAAGATTAAAGACACAAATCACCTCCTCAAGAACCTTCACTTTAAATCTCTTTCAAGTAAAAATTCAGAATTATTCATCAGCATGAGATCCCCCTCTGTCTCCTCTCTCTCCTCTACACACACACACACATACACACACATGCACATGTCAAAAAATAGCCAAATTTCAATACTAGATAATCACTAAATTTCTATCAGAAATGAAAACCTTTATACATTTCAATGTTTGTTCTTTCCATTAAATCATAGAAACCAGGGTAAATATTTAAGACTTAGGAAAAAATGCAAAAATGGGATCACAGAAGATGTTCTCTTCAGAGGTGTATAAACTAACTATCTCTGGTTCACTTCTACCCCCAGTCACCACTATCTGCTTGGAGGAACCATATTGCTTTTTTTAGTCTCTTGTTATACATTCTGTCTGCTGTACCAAAAGGTCCCAATATAGCATGCTTTCTATAGACAGAGAGAATTCTTTGTTAATTTCCACATACTTCTTGATAAACTTTAGCACTTTGGTGTTGCCAGTAGAGTCACTGCAGGCAGGTACCTGCAGGAAAGGAGTAGGGAAGATTGGCAGGTCTCACACTCACATCGTGGAGGAACTCCAAAATGACCACTGCAGCTGTTGCTTTGTACTTGGCCAAGTGGACACATAAAAGTGAAGAAAATCCAGAATAAGTTCTCTCAAATTATAAATTAGCAAGTTGCCATCAGATGATCTAATTTTCCTGCCTGATGCTCTCACAACTGCATGCCATCAGAGTTTTGAACTAATATGTCAATACAGGGGCATAAAGTGGCTTATATTCCACATGGATTTCTAGTTTGGATGTGTGAGTGTTTTGAAGAGAAAATACCTTCCTTAAATCCCACAGCAGATATGTGACAGAGAGGGCATCTCTTAAATAATTCCATTCATGGTTTTGTACCAGTGGCTCTTGATGGAGGGAAAACTCCCATTTTGAGACCTATATAATATAATCTCCTCTTTGTGGATGCAAATTCTCAGTTTTTTTCTATGGTTGTCTCCCTACCAATGTGGTTTAGTCATCTTAAGAAAGGACAAGATTCCTTAGTAGTAGCTATGGGAATACTGTTATTTCATTTAATACAAAGTCAAGGTAACTAAGTTTCCCTTGCTCAGTCTCTATGTTATCTGTGAGTTTAGTCTGGAAAGGTCAGGGATTTTGAAGTTAGCCCTTTGGACCCAGCTCTGATTCTTACTAGATGATTCTTACTTGGACTCACTATTAACCTTTCTAAACCTCAATTTCCCCAATTGCACACTTTAGATAAAATCATTATCAAAAAGGTTGTTGTATTAGATATAACACATTAAAAATACACAGAGCATGTCCTGCATGGATATTCACTCTACAAGTGGTTTAATAAAAGCTGTAGTTGCCGATGGTCATGGTGGGGATGGTAGAAGCATATTTAAACGAGGAGGAGAAAAGACTACCCCATATCAAATGATATTCTAAGACAATATATAAATAAATGTTGTAAAGGCTATAAGAGTTTAGACAACAGAACAAAAGAGAAGAGGAAGAGGTCCTGTAAATACTCATAAGATGGGACGTGATCTGGGCCTGGAAGGATGTGAAGATCAGAGGCACGGAGGGGATGAGGATGGCCTTTCAAGTAAAAATCGGCAACAGAGGCTGGAACTGACAGATTTTGTCTATGAACTTCTGAAGCATTCAGAGACAGGCATAGTGTAGAGCAGCAGTCAGAGGGTATTTATATTTGATGCAAGAACAGATAAACAGCCAAAAGCTCTGCAAAGCCATATAACATGATAAAAGTAGCAATTGCTAAAGATTAAGAGGGCACTGCAGGGTGTGTAGGAAAAGGGAGAGACCTCTACATGGTGATTAAAATAATCCAGATATGAGATGGTGAAAATGTGTAAAGGTGTAGTGATCCCAGGAATGAAGAGGAAATAGCAAGATGCAGGCACATTTCTAAGGCAAAATAAGATGGAGGAGGCCAACTGATGTCAAGCCCAAATATGAGAAGAATCATAGGATGGCAGTAAAGACAGAACACTGAAGAGAAGATACATAATTAACTGCCTTTTGGACCTATTGAGTGTGAGGTCATAGTAAAATATAAAACCAGAAATAATTGACACACTGTTGGAGATATGATTGGAGGTGTTTAAGGGAATTAATTAGAGAAAAAGCCTTTGTGGTCAAAAAAAGGATGGTGATTATTGAAATCAAGTGAAAAAGTAGCTTTTCCAGGGAGAGAAAATAAAGAGCTGAGGAAAACAGAGTTTCTGAGAAGGATGGGTATGGTGCAGAGACGGAAGAAGAAAAATAAGCCAACTAAGAAAACCAAAAAGAACATTCTTTTCTGAGAGACTTAATAAGGCCAAGGACACTATATAGAATCCAAGTGCACATGAGCCTCAGAATTTATGTCTTGTTTTTTCAATCACCTAGGCCTGCTTCAAAATTAGTCTGAAACTTTGGATAAGCCTAGCATAAGTATATCTTACAGAGATGCTCTAAACAGGGATCAGCAAACTTTCTATAAAGGGTTAGATAGTAAGTGTTTCATGCTTTGTGGGCCAGAGAGTTTCTGTTGCCACCACTCAACTCTGCTGTGGTAGCACAAAAGCAACCGTAGACATATGTAGATGAATATGTGTTTGGCTGTGTTCTAATAAAACTTTATTCATCAAAAAACGTAGTGGGCTAGATTTGGCCACAGGCCATAGTTTGCTAGCCCTTGCTCTCAAATGTATATGACCCTAACCCAAGTTTCATTTTTTTTCTTCTGAAATCCTTTTATCATATAAGGAAGCAGTGCTATATTAAAAAGAGTAAGGATTTCGAAGGCTGCAGATTTTCCCTGCAATCTGATAACAGCTACTAGATCCTGTATCAGATGCTTTGAGCAGTTTGCTAAATCTTTCTGAGCCTCGCCTTTGTACTTGTAAAATAAGACTAATTATCCTGACTTCATAGAGCTGTTGTGAGAATTAATGAGGTAACAGACAACATTTAGGGCATGGTAGAGACTAGCCAAATGCTTATTCCTATAAACATGCATTAAAATATTTCTGCTATGTCATAGATGCCATTCAAGACAGAGGATACAAAGATAAAAAGATACAGACCCTGCCCTCAACAAACTTTGTATCTGGTAGGAATATCAGTCAGGGCTCAGGTGAAGGAAATAGAAACCACGTGAGTTATTTTCAACAGAAAGTAGATAATATAGGGAATTAGATGCTTACAAAATTGTTGGAAGGGCTAGAGGAGGTCCAGGTTCTTTTCTGGCATTCTAGAAATGACTTCTGAACAAGACCACCCATCTGGCATTGTGAGGACAGCAACTCTCTCTCTGCCTCAACAAGGGAAGGTAAGAATTCAAGAGAGTACTAGGGAAATCATTGAAGTCAAGAGCATACCCACCTAAGCAGTAATCCAGGGATCAGAAAACCACCACTATTGCAACTGCCTCTGGATACTCATGTAGTCCTGGCTGTTCCTCAGAGCTCTGCCACAGAAAACTTAGTGTCTTCACAGCTGTGGATGTGCAGCCTCCACCTCACTTTCTCTATCCAAATATCAAAAAAGACGATCTAATTTGCTGAACCTACAATCTAGCTGCAAGGGAGTCTTGCAAATTTAGTTTTTGGCTTTACAGCCTCTTCAGTACAATGAGGCACACTAGAGACAGACTATAACAGCTATTGAACACCACATACTCATCAAGGTAGAAAAACAAGCAGATAAACCAACAATATTAGGTCTGAGGCATGAGTGGGAAAAAAAGGAGACCAAAGGAAACAGCACAAAGGAAGGAGTGATTTTTTTTGTAATTACAGAGGCAATATCTGGGGTTGAAGGATAAATAGAGTCTCAAGAGCACATAGTAGAAAAATATCCTGAGCAGGAAAAACAGCATCGGCAAAAATGTTAGTGCCTCTTCCTGTGCTTATTCTTGAAAGTGACAACAAACATCTTGGGTGTAAATTTCTTGTTCTATAAGGAAAGTAGGGGAAGCTTTAAAGCTTTTTTTCCTTTAATAATTATTAAGTACCTTCAATGGTCTTTTATATATATATATATATATATATATATATATATATATATTTGTGTGTGTATATATATATATATACCATTGAATACTACTCAGCCATAAGAAAGGACGAAATAATGGCGTTTGCAGCAACCTGGATGGAATTAGAGACCATTATTCTAAGTGAAGTAACTCAGGAATGGAAAACCAAACATTGTATGTTCTCACTCATAAGTGGGAGTTAAGTTATGAAGATACAAAGGCATACAATGGACTTTGGGGACTCGGGAGAAAGGGTGGGAAGAGGGTGAGGGATACGAGACTACACGTTGGGTATAGTGTACACTGCTCAGGTGATGGGTGCACCAAATCTCAGAAATCTCTACTAAAGAACTTATTCATGTAAAGAAACACCACCTGTTCCCCAAAAACCTATTGAAATAATTATAATAAAAGATTTAGGAATCAAGAAAGATCTTATCCTTGAGGTCTTTGTATTACCTAAAATTTGGGTTTTTCCTAGAAGTAATCACTTGAATTATATTGATTATTTCCACAAGCATGACCATAATCAAAATAAATTTTAAGAACATTTATAGGATGGTGTGACTAGCAGGATACAGAATAAAATGGGGAGAGGCTGGAGGCGTGTTAAGCAGCTATTAGAACTTGCCATCTGTGCAGTAGAGAGGTCTGAACTGAGTTGTGATGGAGAAAGTAGAAAAAAAATATCATGTGTACAACATATTCCTTTTTGAAATGGAAGACTTTTTTTCCTATTCAAGCCTGAAAAATAAGTGACATCGACTTTTCAACATCTTTATTTTCAAGAATTTTACTCACACATTTAGCTGGGAATATACTGTGTGATGATGGCCCTGATGCCTGGTAGAAGGAGTGAGTATTGCTCATATCTCAGCACCAACATTTACCAGTTCTGCTGGGGTCAATTACTTAATTTCTGAAACTCATTTTCCTCCTCTGCAAAATGGGAGTGAAGCAGTGCCTAATGTGAAGCAGTGCCTAATATATAGGGTAGTTGTGGAAATTAAGAGTATTCATGTAAAGTTCTCAGCACAATACCTTGCGCTCATACAGTAAGCGTCCTGGTATCATTGCCATTGTCATCATCACCATCATCACAATTATTATGTGAGGAAGGTGAAGTGAGGGGGTGTAGAAGAGTGGAAAGAGGAAGACTCAGAGCCAAACAGCCTGTACTAGGTTCCTGGCAAGAAACAAATGGAATGCTCAAATGACTGAGTGATTTGGAGAATTTAATGAAGAAATGGTTGTGTTTACAAAATTAAGGACAAGCCCTATAGAGAAACAAAAGGTTAGCATACTACCTCATCCTAGCTAGAGAGGAAAACAGGAATTACCAGTTATCAGCATGAGGCCTGATGTTCTCTCTAGCAGAAGGGGAACAGTTACAGGAACTTGGAAGAAGACAGTCATATGGAAAGAGGACTGTCACAAGGGCTGTGACATTTGGTCAAGGACAGCAGCCATGGCCACCTGCAGTGAAGGAGTCTGGGGGAAGAAATACCCTGACCTTGCCTTTCTCCTCCTTTCCAGTCTTCTCCCAGCACTTCACATTGGCAGAACCCAACCCAAACAAAAGCCAGAGGCAGAGCATCCCTTGAGGCATTCTGTACAGGTCAGCATCTAGGAGTGCAAAGCATGATGAAGAAGGGTATAGAGCCAAACTGTACAGAGAAAAACAGAATGTATTTAGCACACACACCCCCAGCTTTGAAACTGCATTGTAACTTTAGGCAAATTGCTTAATTTCTCTGAGCCTCAGGTTGCTCACTGTAAAACAAGGGTAACAATAATAATTATGCAGGTTTATTGTAAGCAGAAACTAAGATGATGTCTGAATTATACCTAGCAGAGCCCCAGGCATGTGGTAGACATCAATTAATGTTCTCTAATCCCACCCCCAGCTGATGACAGCTCTCTTCACTTGTGGCTGCTTTATAGCCTTTATGAGCTCCCCAGAAGCAATGTTTCTCATCATGTGGTCCATAGACCATGTGCTTTAGAGGCATCTGGGGTCCTTTTGAACAGACAGCTTATGGCCCCCACCCCATCCTACTAAATCATGAGTGGAAGGATATGAATCTTCATTTCAGACAAACTTCCCCAAATGATTTTCACACACAATAACATTTGGGAGCCACCATTCCAGAAGTCCACATTTCTAATTGATGCCCACTTGAGTAAAATATAGGTGAGATTTATGTATGCTTGGCAGTCATTAGGTGCAGTCACAGCCCATCAGCTCTATGAAGAGGGGCTAGCAGACTAGGACACTAATGGCCTGTTTTGTGATGTTAGGTCATGCTGGTTCTCCATTTTACTGACTTTATTAATACCCAAGGAACAATGTTCCCAGGCTTTTAATTAAAAATTCCCTAACATTCAGGCTTTAATCATTTTCTAGGTTGGATATCAGCTTGGTCAGTGGCCAGATCTTACCCTGCTTTCAGAGAAAACTTAGTAGGTAAAGCAGAAGCTGTTAAAAGGATTAAAGCTTTTTGAAAGCTTCACAGATGAGCATACATCGATTCCAAATATAAACAGGAGAAGGCAAAAACTTAGCATAAGATCAGAAGATCAAGGACCTTGCTTTAATGAAGTAAGGAAAGGTACAAGAAAGTTCATCAGCAGTCTAGGACAGACACAGAGCTCATGATTTGGATCCTGAATTGGTTAGGATTCAGCTGCAATAAGCACAGACTCAAAATAGCAGCAACTTAGACAAAAGAGAATTTTATTTGCTGCTCATGTAAAATTGCAAAGGTAGGAAGAGCAGGGCTGGGGTGGTGGCTTTACTCCACAGAGTTCTCAAGGACTCAGGTTCCTTCTAGCTTTTGGTCCTGCCCTCCCTAGAATGAGGTCCTTGTTCTCATGTTCCAGGATGGAGCTCCAGTGGTCACATTTATGCTCCAAGCCACAGGAAGAAGAGGGGAAGAAGGTACAGAGGGTATGGAACAGCTAACTTTTAAAGAAGGTTTAGAGTCGTCCATACAGCACATCTGATTCCATCACTTTTGCCAGAACTTGTTCACATGGCCATGCTAAAGTATAAAAGAGGCTGAGAGGCAGAATCACAGCTAAATATTCTTATTAGATGGATTATATATCGAGGACAACCAGGAGTTACTACCACAGGTTCTATGGCCTAAGAAACTTTGAACCTTCTCTTTCCAGTAGAAGATTCATCAGTGAGGTTCTAGTCAGGAACACAGATGCCACTCCAGGTGTTTTTAAATGAAGGAACATAATGCAGGGAATTGACAGCACAAATGATAAAAGAGCTGAATATTGAAACTGCGAAAATGAGGCAGCCCAGAAATTAGCAACAGTAGGAAGTTTCTACCTTTCCTGAAGCTAGAAGGACAAAGGACAAGGCAGAAGCTGGAAGTAACAGGCTGCCTGGCAGAACTTGGAACCCAGTGAACTATTGCAGTAGGAGCTGGAACCAGGAGGAGATGCAGCCACTGCCGAAGACGCCACCAGAAGCAAAGTGACATATAGAGAGGGATATTCCCTGTTCTGCTCCTCGGCTTCCTTCCAGTGCTTCACATTGGCTAAAACTACCCGGAAGGTGTAGCACAAGGGAGTCTAGGCAGTGTCATCCCGTGCAGACATAGTAGGCAAAGAAGGAAAAAGCACGGATCTAAAACCAAACAGGTAAGTGACTGGAGCAACACCCAAACCTACGTTGTGGACCTAGATAGATTAGTAATCACTGGGACCTTTCTAGACATTATTTCTGGATGAAGTTTATACATTTGTAAACAAAAGAGGGTCCTTCTATGGAAAGCAGGGACTCAAACTTGTACACCAATGTTCACAGCAGTATTATTCACAATAGACAAAAGGTGGAAACAGTCCAAATGTCCATCAACAGACAAATGGGTAAACAATATGTGGTATATACATGCAATGAAATAAAAGTCTGATTCGTGCTATAACACAGATACATCTTGAAAACATGCTACGTGAAATAAGCCACACACAAAAGGACAAATATGATTCCACTTATATGAGGTACCTAAGTTAGGCAAATTGATGGAAACAGAAGGTAGAATAGAGCTTGTCTGGGGCTGAAGGGTAGAGAGCAATGGAGAATAATTATTTAACAGGTTCAGAGTTTCTACTTGGGATGAAAAAGTCCTGAAAAGGGATAGCAGTGATGGTTACACAACAGTGTGAACGTACTTAATGCCACTGAACTGTACTTTTTTTTTTCTTGAGGTGGAGTCACCCTTGCCCAGGCTGTAGTGCAGTGGTGCGATCTCGGCACACTGCAACCTCCACCTCCCAGGTTCAAGCAATTTTTGTGCCTCAGCCTCTCGAGTAGCTAAGATGATGGGCACCCGCCACCACGCCTGTCTAATTTTTGTATTTTTAATAGAGACAGGGTTTTATAATGTTGGCAATGCTGGTCTCAAATTCCTGACTTCAAGTGATGCACCCACCTCAGCCTTCCAAAGTGCTGGGATTACAGACATAAGCCACTGCACTTGGCCTGAGCTGTACATTTTTGAAAGGTTAAAGTAGTATTTTTTAAGTTCTAAAAGATGTCTTATTTATATTTTTTTTAATTTATTTACTTTTTTTTTTTTTTTTTTTTTTTTGAGACAGAGTCTCATTCTGTTGCCCAGGCTAGAGTGCAGTGGTGCAATCTCAGCTCACTGCAACCTCCACCTCCCAGGTTCATACCATTCTCCTGTCTCAGCCTCTCGAGTAGCTGGGACTACAGGCTCATTCCACCACGCCCGGCTAATTTTTTTGTATTTTTCAGTAGAGACGGGGTTTCACTGTGTTAGCCAGGATGGTCTTGATCTCCTGACCTCATGATCCGCCCTCCTCAGCCTCCCAAAGTGCTGGGATTACAGGCGTAAGCCACCGGATAAGTCATTTTTAAAAAGAGGTTCTTACTCTTTTCAAATGTATTTACTGATTGAAAAATGCTTCTGGAGAAGATGAATATTGGTAATGAAATAATAGAAGCTGACTAACGGACAAAACAGTGGGATCAAAAGACTAGGAAGACTTAAAGACCAAAGCAAAACCCATCTCTGTTTCTAAAAATTGTTGTGACGTTTCAAAACACTTTCTCACAGACAAAATATTACCTCCCCCTCTCCCAAATTGAGCTTGATATGACCATGAAGCATAAGCATAACTTACTGTGAAAAAGCAAAGGCAAAATAAAAAATTCAGGAAGAATCTAGTGTCCTGTCTTTATAGAGAGCACCTGAAGACTTGGAATACGTAGCTTCACCAAAGAACAGGAGAAGAGCAGAGAACCCGGGCCCACAAGGCGTCCTTTGAAGGATGGAGACAACTAGGAAGGCTCGATTTCTGGGTACCGTGTGAACAGGGAATAGAGGGGAGTCAGGAAATACTCAGCTGTGTCAAAAGCAGCCCATAAATGTCATCAAGGATAAGCACTTGAACTTGGTTGTTGGCTTTTATAGTCAACAATGCTGAAGGTCATTGCCTGCTAAGGCGATTTCTGTGAAAGGAAGAGGAATTTAAACTGGAATGGGATGAGTAGAGCAGTCTTTTCTGCATTTCTTCCTTTGCTGGCTCAAGAGAAGCTGTAAACAAACCCTATTCCCAGAACTATGCTGACAACATTGATGATGGCGGCACACAAATTAGGAGGTAAACAAAACGCCATGTTAATTTCAGGCTCCATTAGAAACACAGTCAGGAAAAAAAAAAAAAAAAAAAAAAGTCGACGTCTGCCAAACAGAAAAGGTCAAAATTAGAAAAGAAAGAAATTTTGTTTTTGAGATCCTAAGAACGCCCTGCCAACAATGAAGACAGAAGAGGATTTTGTTTCCTCTTTCTCTTTTGTCAATCAGAATTCTAAAACAAATGTTCTTGGTAATGCCTTCTCTAATCAGATACGTAAAGTAGAATATGGGCAGCATGTTCTTTCTTTCAGTAAATGAAACCATACAGTATTTGGGATATCACCACAGGATTCCATTCCAGAACCGTCTTCTATTTGTCCCTAATGTACAGTTGTTGATCTTGTTTATAAAAACCTCCAGTAATGCTTATGACTTTGGCAGGATGCATAAGTACCATTCATCTGAAGACTACACAACTTAAGTTGTCTCTGACATGAAATTGGCACATGTCTAAGAGACCTCAGGCCCTTTAATCCCTTTGTAGAATGTGTTGCATGCTCCAGATCAAGTCTAGGAAATGCACACATATCCTTCTCTTGCTTTCCTGTGTTGAAAGGGATGATACACAAATGAAAACAGATATCTTTTGTAAGTTATTTTTAATGTGATGGCAGTGAGCATTCTGGGTCTTTGATGATGGTTGAGTCTTCATTTGTAAATTTAAAGCCATATGTATTAACTTAGTTTCCTTCCAGGCATTTTATATTAGTGAATATCACATATGGCTTTATAATGCTCCAATACCAGATGCCTAGTTGCACTTTGATTTAATATATGCTGGGAGAAAAGATATATGAGAATTTCACTATAACTTTTTGCCTGAGACTCTATCCCACCTGGAGGTAAAGGATTGGTCTTACTGATTTCTCAGACTTCTCTCTGGATTTTATGAGTCTATGCTATCTTTTTCCCAGAAGTATTAAGTTTGAAGACTCAATCACCAAGTGCAATCAAAGCTACTTTTCCTCCCCCCAAAATTAAATAGACATTTTTAAACACACATACACATTTCAAGATAACAGAGTTCCCTTTTGAGCATGGAAATATAGCCATTGCTAAATTACATTACTGGACTGAACTCCAGGTATTAGTTACAGAGGAAAGTGAGAGATTGTAGGAGACTCTTTTCTTAGAACCAGGACATGGATTTCGGCCTGGATTTAGTTAAGTGTTGCTCATGGCACCATGCAGGCTGACATTTAATTATATTCAGTTTAGCCCTTTATTATATATCATCTCTTGTTATTCTCCAAATGTTTTAAATATGCTGGTCTTGTTTTCTCTAGCTCTGTTGTAAGCTCTTTGAGATCAGAGCTAATGTCACACAGCACATACTCAATAAACACATTATAAATGAATTTATGAGCAAAGGACTAAATGAATGTGGCTACAGATTCGGGATGCTACTGTTCACAATACAAGATGTGACCTTAAAAATTCAAGAAAAGTAAACAACTTGAGGGGAGGGGGTTTCCTTGTTGTTCCCTGAAAGGCATCCAAATTCTCCTGAAGCTCCCATGAATAAGATGGAGGTTTAATTTTTCTCTCTCTAGTCCTCTGCTCCTTTAATCTGCTCCAGAAAAAAAAGAAACAAAAACAAAAACAAACCTCTCAAAGATCTGGTGCTAGAAAATGTTGTGATGAGTTTTACCTGAATCTAGTATCTGTGTATTTATATACTGGTCTTATTCTTAGCCCTAGCCTGAGCTTTTTAAATTTTCTCAGTTTTCACTGTCATCTTCTCAGTGTATTATCTTTGCCTTCTTTGTGACAGCCTATTAAGATACCTGTTGGAAATGAGATGTTTCTAAAATACCGGTTGTGGACTCTACCTGTAAGAATACCATACAGAATTAGTAGCAGTGATTCCATCTGAGAAGTGTGGAAATGCAGAAGAGTTTACTTTTATTCTGTATGTATCCATATGGATCACTTTTGTCCAGGAGCCTGTAAGACTTTCATAATTTAAAAACTGATGAAAAATAAAATATATCCATCATGACAGATGCCATTTTAGCAGGTCTGAAGAATAATTCATGAACTATTAGGCAGTTTGCCTATGCATACGTTTACCGTAAACAGAAGTACGACTTGATTGTTTTAAGAGACAACATTTAATGAATCTAGTCCTCCAGGTTTCAAAGCAACTTGTGGGTGTCCGTGATTAAGTACTGCTTAGTGATTCATCCTGACATCTATTTATGGGCATATGATAGCTGAGCTGCTTTTGTATCTGTACCTTTTGCCTTTGAATGACCCACCCTCAGTGAGCATTTTAGTAAGAAAGAAACTGTTTCAGTCAATGGGTTAAGAGAACCATTTCCATCATGACAGCTTTTTGATTTTTCCGTCACTTTTTATTCTATATGGTGTTCACGGTTGTATAATAACACACATTGCATATTATAGGTCCCCATATTGACTATAGCTTGCTAATTATTCGCATCTAATGACCCCACCACGTTTTGCTCTTTACATTTTCAAAAAGTTTTTCTTTCTCCTTAAGGTTTTTACGTAGTTTTTGTCCCAGGGTTTTATTCCCATCTTAGTCTATATAATCCTGCTTCTAATTTGTTGTTAGCATTTCTGCTCTGGCTTGTTTTGAGTTTCTGCAAATGGTTCAACTATTGCCAGTCATCTTTAAACCTTTTAACCTTTAAGAAATGCTTACAAGTACATAAAATTATTTGACTCCATAAATGAATGCTCAAAAATGCATACACTTTTTATAACCATCTTTATGCATCATGTTAAAATAGGTAAGATGTATTTACATTTGCACATTGTAGAAATTGAAGGTTTAATTCCCGGTAGACTAAATGCATACATACTCAGAAGAATATACAATTTTATGAACATGCACTACCTATCAGTAATGTGTAACATTTAAGAATTAACAAAAAAGATGTGAAAGAGACTGGCTAGATAATCACTTATGCTGGTAGTTCTCCAACTCTAATGTACACTGGAATTGCCTGAAGGGCCTGTTGGAACACTGATTGCTGAGCCACTGATCTGGTAGGTATTCATTGGAGCGTATGAATTTTATTTCTAACAAGATCCCGGTAGTTTCCAATGCTATTGATCTGGGATCACACACTGAAAACCACTGCCATCCTATTTCTCATCCTGAGCACTCAGAAAAGACTACATTTCCCAGCCTCACCAAGTCACTGGGTTCTAGCCAGTGGTATGCATTCACCACTTCTCAACCTGACCATAAAATTCCCTGCATGGTCCTTCACTCTCTGTTGCCCCTTTCTTGGGCACTTCCGAAGGCCATGTATTGAAGATGGCAACTTGTCAAGACGGAAGGGGTCTAAAGATGTCTTAAGTTGATTTCAGAGAAACAAAAATTAGAACAGAGAATATGAGAAACTACGAATGGTAGAAGAAGGGAGGGATAGGGAGAGATTTGTTAAAGGATACAAAATTACAGGTAGATGGGATGAATAAGTTCTAGTGTTCTATAGCACTATGGAATGACTGTAGTAAACAATAATATATAGTTTCAAATAGCTACAAGGAGGATATTGAATGTTCCTAACACGAAGAAATTATGAATGATTGAGATAATGGATATGCTAATCATGTATTGCATCATCTCTGTGTACCCCATAAATATGTACAGGTATTATATGTCATTTTAAAAAAATAAAGAAGGAAAACAAGGAATAAGCCTTTGTATAACAAGGAACTGAGGTGTAGGGGCAGCATTGCCAGACTTATCCCAATACACATGATTTTCATGTTGTAATGAGACGAACCATGCATGCCCAGCTTTGAGGAAACTTTTATGATGTAAATTTGAGACGAGAATGAATCAATCTACCATTCACTACCCTACAACAACAACAACAACAAAACACTAAGTTGGTTTAGATAGACTCAGCCTACAGCCATATGTCTGTAGGTCATGAAGAGATTTTTGCCAATTCTTGCTAAGATCTCCTAAATCCATCTTAGTGTATTTTTGGATCATCTTTCATCTGAACTTTTCCAACTGCCTGCTCCTTAGATTCCTATATTATTTTCTCAAACTGGTGCTACTCACATCTTTGCTCCATGTTGGAAAAGAGACCCAGACACTTTTCCTCTCATTCAAAATCCATTCATTACCAGACAGCTCTGCCTTGCTGCCCTCTATTCCCCCTTTACCTTGTTCTGCCAATAAGGTCATCCCAGAACTTCTGACCCTATCTTGATTGGGACAGAATTTCCCCTTAGGCATCTTCAAAGTAAAGCCAGTGGATGTATAGAGAACCGCATCTTTCATCACAGTCATATGTTGTTGAGAGCAGAGAGCCTGCCAGATAATCCCTGTTTCTTAACCCTATAGCAAGTACTGCTTTTGCTGAATCTCTTACCCCTCTGCTTTCTCTGAACCCTGCCTAAATGTGCATGCTCCTCTTCCCTGCCTCCACCAACCTGGCTAAATCTGACCACTAGCCTACCTGGGGACTCTGAGCTCCCAGGCTCTGGTACCCTGTTAATTTATCAGTTCCCTCTAGACCTTCCCATGTATCATACCCTATGATTACAGGAGTCACTAGTCAAACTTCCTTCTGTTATGCAAATACATTATCATCACCTCTTTTGATGTCTCCCACTCACAGAAGTGGACAAAAGGCAATGATTTTTCCCAAATATAAGAACATGTACTTCCTTTAACCCCTTTACTGCTCCACACTACCTTATATGAAACCAAAGCCCAAAAAATATATTCAAATAGACAAAACAGTGCTTATTATTCTGTTTATAAGAAAACACGTAAAAGAGAATTTCAATGTTAAAAAGAATATACCAACAAAATGTTTCAAAATACCAACTACTGTTCAAATATCATCTCAATATTACATATCAATTTATAGTTATTTAAATATATTAATATTTGCCTGCTTACTCTATTGTACATTTATGGTTCATTTATTGAAACAATTCAAGCAAGTGTTGCTTGCAATTTTTGTTATTATAAATGACAATGGGATGAACATCTCTATGCCTAAATCTTTGTGCACATACCTTATATTTTTAGGTAGATTCTTAGCAGGTAAATTCCTTGATAAAAGTATATAAACAATTCATGTAAATGCTGCAAGAAGTAGCTAAAATAGTTAGAAATGGTTATGTCTGGGTAGCAGTTCACTAGGATAGGCAGAAATGGGGGATCAGAATCAACTGGGATTATCTAGCCAGTCTCACATCCTTTTAAAAAAAAATTCTTAAATGTTACAGATTACTGATAGGTAGTACATGTTCATAACATTGTATATGCCTCTGAGCATGTACATACTTATTCTACTGGAAATTCAGCCTACAATTTCTATAATGTGCAAAGGTAAACACATCTTACCTATTTTGAAATAAACACAATGCATAAAGTTGTTTATAAGAAGTGCGTGCATTTTTGAGCATTTATTTATGGAATCAATTTTATGTACTTGTATTTCTTAAACGTTAAAAGGTTTGAAGATGTCTAGTAACAAATGAAAGATTTGCCCATTTCCTATGAGCCATGCATTCAGCGAGGAACTATGCATGTATGTTTGACATTCACAACCAGGTAGGTGTGACCACACCCCACCTCTTGGGTAAGAAGGCTGAGGGCCAATGGGAGTATCACAAAGCAGGGAGCTGAAAGAACCTTCTCTCCAGCGTCATCTCACTGCTTTCCACTGCATTTGGGCTTTCCCACATTCGTTTTTTCTACTTCTACAATGCATAATGCTGTTTTCTATTATTACCACTGCATTTGGCTTGTTCTGTTTCTGTATTATGATAAAAATAAATATTACATTATTTTCAAAATTAATTTTTTTCAAAAATTATTTGTGAAAATTATGTGATTGTTTTCCCAAGGCACAATTACACATGTAAAAAAAAGTATATGAACATTTTAGAGAATCCATATTCTATACACATGAGCAAACTGCCCTTCTGAAAATTTATAATAACTTACGAATCTCTCCCCTCAGGAGTATATAATATTGCCATTCCTGTGACAGCCTCTACAAAAAAAATTTTTTTAATCTTTTCTAATAGAGAATACAATTTTAATTGGCATTCATTTTACTAATAATGGCAAATTGTTTTCACATCTTATTTACTGGCATATATGTATCTTTTGAATGAACATACCAAAGTGTGTTTATCCAATGTATGCTGCTCCTGTGAAATTAGTCCCTTTGGAAGGTGGTGTCTCTATTCTAGTGACATGACCTTCTCTTAAACATTTGGGTAACTCTTCTTTTTGAGTGGCCATCAGGGCTTTAGTGACATTCTTTTGGATAGTCTTAGGATCAGTTATATCATCAAGTTGGGGACAAAAATACAGAGCAACTGCGTAGTGATAACCTGTTTTCTTCTGTGGCACATAAACCAGTCATGAAATCAATGTCAAAACAGTGTTCTAGTTACATAGTGAGCCATGGTGAATATGAATGAAATAAATGCCTGAAAGTACCACTCATTTGAATACATCCATCATGGAGAGCTTATCTCTACACTCACCTCATCATTTCAAAGACAGGCTCCATATTTAATATATCTGTATTAATTAATAGTTGTCTGTCAGTCTGCACGTCAATATGCCATGCAACCTTAAATATGCAGCCATATACATCAGACACTTAGAAATCGGATCAAGATGGTCAACTAGCATGTTTTAGACCAGAATGTCATTCATTCTAAGAACTTGTATCTGTTTTGTACACTGTTGTATCCCAGGCACTTAGAACAGTACCTAGTACAGAGTAGGTGGTCAACAGATGGTTGTTGAATATGATGAACAAATGAATGAATGAGTGAGTGAATGAACCAACATTTAATGATTAGGCATCAAGACCAGAGCTTAGTTTGCCTTATTTTGTAGGATAACACAAGATGGCAAATGCCTTTGGATAATAGTTGATGAATACACAATAAAGATAAATTGGCATGGTGGAAAGGCATGTTTCTATTCCAATCTTGGCTGTGTCAGCAAATAGCTACTATGTCATTCTTTCCACCAATGTTAACTGGGTACCTACTATGTGCCTTGCACTTCACCAAGTGCTGGAGATACGTGAAGAGTGTAACACATGCAGGCTGTGCCTTCAGAGAATTTACAATCCAGTGGGAGAAAAAGACATTAATCAAATATTACTGGAAATAAATAAGGAATTACAGATTTTGTTAAGTGCTAAGCATATACGAGAAGAGGCCAACCTGGCATGAATGATCCAGAAAGTCTTCCTTTTCTGAGGAGGGGATATTTCTGCTGCATCTGGAGGCAGAGAGAACATTTTGAACACAAGTTCAAGCAAAAACTGAAAGCATTGTGCATTGAAGAAATTAAGAACAAACAAGTGTAGGGCATCACAGAGAGGGTTTGGAGAGCAGTGAGATAAAGCTGGAGAGAAGGTTGTTGTAGCTTTTTGTTTTGTGATGGTCCCACTGGCCTTCAGTCTTCTTACCAGTGATGTGGGCATGGTTACGCTTACCTGGCAGGTTTATTGTGAATGTCAAACCTACATGTGTAGTTCCTTGCTAAATGCATACCCACAGGAAATGCTCAGTTAGGGTCATTTTACTATTTCTTCTGTTACCTATATTTTGACTTCATAAAAGCAAGATCTAGGTCCTATATTTTAATGAATTGCCTTACTTGCCATCCCAGTGTGAATTGGTTAGAAAATGCTCAATTGACCAGGCGCAGTGGGTCATGCCTGTAATCCCAGTGCTTTGGGAGGCCAAGGTGAGATGTACACTTGAGGCCGGGAGTTCAAAATCAGCCTGGTCTATATTGTGAAACTTCATCTCTACAAAAGAAAAAATTAACATGATTTGGTAACACACCTGTAGTCCCAGATACTGGGGAGGCTGAGGTGGGAGGATTGCTTGAGCCCAGGAGGTTGAGACTGCAGTGAGCCATGATCACACCACTGCATTGCAGCCCTGGGTGACAGAGCAAGACCCTGTCTCAAAACAAACAAACAAACAAACAAAATCAGTGACAGCTGGGGTTATCATTGCACTTATTAAGCAGTCTTCTGTATGCTAGGATATAACTTATTTTTCTTACCCGGGCTTTTATTTAATAAAAATTGCTGTGGATTTACAAAACTAAATTGAGTTTCCAGCATTTGATACTTTCATATGTAGAATTATGCATATTTATTATACATTGATGTTTCAGATTTGAATGTGCAGTTTGGACATGATTCTATTTTCATAGTGGCAGAATATTGGTTAGTTCAGAGGTTCAAAGCATCTCTAAGCTTTAGAATGATTTAAAAAATGTAATCTATACATATTGGATTGCAATAAATATTTGCATGACAGCATTTTTTGATAGCAATGAGAAAAGTATATACAGAGATTAAATAAATGCATAAAAGTAGCCTTTCATCAATAATTTGCAGCTCAAGCAACAAAGCAATAATTTAGAGTTCTGACCTTGTAATTCAGCTGATTAGAAGAAACCAATTCTTTTTAGTTCATGTTGTGTTGTCGCTAATTGATGGAGAATTCTAAGTGAATTGTATGCCAAAAATGGACGAGTTCCAATCCCTTTGTATCTAAATGACTTTTTGTCCTGTTTTCCCAATTTTCACGTAAAAAAAATAAGAAGTTTGTTTTCTTCTTTCTAACTGCCAGCACTGTGAACTAAAGCGGGATCCTCCCCATTTCCTTCTCACATAATTATATAATACAGTTCCTGCTTTCTAAACTTTGTGGACAATTCTGTTGACAGTACACATAACAGAGTAAAATGCATCCCAGTCTTCCTTAACTAGATGAGCCTAATCACTTGTAAACATTCCCGTTAATCAGGTTAATGTCCCCAGATCCAAGCAGATGCTCAGAGAGCACATCACAGAAGAATGTACAAAGTATCACTTTTCGTTGCATGACCCTACATGATTCTTTTTTATTTTCTGATTATTGACAGTAGATGTGAGATAATATTTATACTCTGTAATTACAGGAATTTTAAAAAATATTTTACTATGTATGTTTTCATCCTTCTGCTTTTACTAAGAAGTTAAGTTCCTGTTTATCCCACCACTCAGTCCCTCTTTCAAATACAGTTTTGTGTGCTGGCCTATTCATAAATTATTAATGTCACACTGAAAAATACCTTTTAGAAACAGAACCCCTGACATATAACTCTTGGTGATTGAAGAGATTCAGGGCACACAAAGCACGCCCAACCCTACTGGTGAAGGAAGCTGCTGAAGCTCTTCTATCTCTGGTGAAACAATTCACTTTCTGTTCCGTTTGCTGATGATGCCGCATGCCTAAATTGATCATGTTTGTTAAACCCATGCCAGTCTTTTCAGCGTGCTCAGCTCAGGGGAAAGGCAAGCTGTACATTCAGGCTCCAGTGCTTTTGGGGAGGAGTGAAAAGATTTGCACTCATCGAACAAGAAAATGGCATTGCTGGCTGTCAGTGTGGAAGGAAGGGCTTTTCTCTCCAGTGTGGCATGGCAGACTCTCTGCTCTTGTCCCTGAATGTCAGCTTATGCCTCATTGCTAAGTAAGTTTTTTCCCCACCTAACCTGACAGGTAGATGTGTCTGACATGAAAGCAGACTGCCGTCACACTGGGGAGCAAGAATACCCCAAACTTGGGGCCAGTCTGCTAAGATAAGTCAGTTTTGCTAAATGTTACTTCAATTTGGGTGTATCATTAGCTTTGAGATATGCCTTTAGTGCCTTAGAGATCCAGTGGAGAATGGTTCACTGGAGCTGGCTTCTGTCTGACGACTGGTAAGGGGTACCACATTTTTCCCACTGGCATTTCAACCCCTTCATCTCTTCCTGCCACATCTTATCCACCAATGGGGATCAGGATTTGCCAACAAACTGGTTATGAAAGGAGCTGGGATTCCTTGAAGAAGTAGGCTTTGAGCCCCAAGAGTAGGGAATATCACTTTGAGATCTATGACCTGCCTGTACATTGGGAGTATTTGGCATTTTGCATCTTCAGCTGGCTTCCAGCAACATACATCTGGCTCCAATTTTCGCCATAGTGTTAAATTTTTAAAAAATAAATGAATAAAGGCAAATTGGCTGTGGTAATCCTAAAGAAGATACAATTTCCTAAGAACATAAATTGCTGAGGAAAACCATGTACTTTTAAACCAAATAAAAATTGACTTCTCCATTGTTCTGTTTTCAATGTTATATATTGTCTTTTCATTCACAAATATTGATTAAATGCCTAGCCTGTGTCACCACTAATGTGAGCCAAAAAAAGACATTTTTCTGGCCCTCAAGACGGTAACCATCAAAGTAACTTTTCCTTCAGGCATCATGAATCATCAGAGTTGGTTGTATTAAAAATCCACAGCTTAACACTTCACACTCGCTATTTTATCTTGTCTAAATCTCCCTGCTCTAAATTTCAGCATCTCTTGTATAAAATTAGGGGAATGGGTCTGGGTAATCCTTAATGTATCTGGAAAACATTTAGCTTGTTTCTGCCATTAGCACCTATGTGGTCTTAGAGGTGTTGTTTAACGTTTCTGAGCTTCAAACACAGCATAGGAAAAAGATAATGCCCAGTTTGCAAGGTTTATTGTTGATGATGTTTTTTTCATGGAACGAAGACTAAATAAAGTCAAGACTAGCCAAGAAGTAGTACTAAATAGAGGTAGCTATTATTATATTGTTGTTCTTTCTATGAATCTGTGAACACTGCCTTTGATCCAAGGTCTCCAGAATGTGTGTGGTTTTTTGTTTGTTTGTTTGTTTGTTTGTTTTTGCAGTTTTGGACATTATTATTATATTGTTTATTTTTTCATAGGTTATTGGGGTACAGGTGGTGTTTGGTTACATGAGTAAGTCCTTTTTTTTATGAGTAAGTTCTTTAGTGGTGATTTGTGAGATTTTGGTGCACCCATCACCCAAGCAGTATACACAGCACCGTATTTGCAGTCTTTTATCCCTCGCCCCAACCCCCTCCCACCCTTTCCCGCGAGTTCCTAAAGTCCATTGTATCACAGAATGCATTTTAGTAGGCTTACCAAGATCCCCTGATTCTAGCATGCAGCTGTTTATAATGGGCAATAGAATTCAATTTCTAAAGCATCGCCTTGTAGCACTTTTCCTCTTTTATATATTCACAAGGAGAAGCACAGATAAGAAAAGAAACATATATTTGCTTTCACCAGGTGAAACAGAAGCATGCTTAGGATCCATTGCTGAGTGCCTAACAGGTTGTCAGCAATGAGTCAACTGCTTCTTGTTACCCTGATACCTCCTTCCAAAGTCACTTTATGGAAGTCACTCTATGAAAGTAACTTTGGAAGGAGGTATCAGGGCAACAAGAAGCAGCTTGTGGTTTCAACCAAAAAAACACATGACAGTTTACATGGGTCTTTCATGTTCCTCTAGCTTTTTTGGTCTGTGTTAGAAAAATGACAGAGATTTTTCTGTGAACTAAATAATAATAGATGATAATAGGGAACCTTCAGGAAGTTAGCAAATATTTCCCTTCAGAGCTGAGGACAGGCAGAAATCAGGGCCTTGAAACATCAGCCAGACCCTGGAAACTCGCCTGATTGGGACTCAGTAAAGATACGAAAGAATAATTAGACCATAAGGGGAATTCTGTGTTCCATTCCCCAAGGACAATGATTACTGACTTTCCATGTCATTCTTTTTTCCACTTCCTGTTTTTTCCCCCTTTGAGAACATTGTTTACTAAATGATGGAAAAGAATAGAATGGGGGCACCCAGACAGCCTGGGCCATAGGACTGACCTGAGGAATGCCTCTGCTTTTTCGTTTACATCCACCAGTTCTCCCTCTCCTGCAGGCATGGACCGGGACTCTCTCTTTTCCCTTTATCTCAAGAGCCAAATGAAAGAAGCTGAGGGTTTTTCCTGTGTGTTGTTAATCTAAAGAAAAAAGAAAAGGTGTATGTATACAGATAAAGTGAAGTTTATTTGTTAGTGTCCCTAAAAATAAACACAGTGAAACACTGTCAAAATAGGAAAAGACTTTTAACGTTTTCATTGTACTAGGAACTGTACACAATTAAATTGAAATATAAATTTGTAAGCCAACATTTCAGTTAAGCTGCTTATGAAAATAATTAGGCCAGTGAAGCGAGGAGCAAGCCCGCCAAGGAAATGGTGAGTTTGGTTAGAATGTTCTCTCTGCAAGTGTCTGTTCTCTCTATAAGAGTTGTAAAGGCATAGGTTTAGTAAACAAAACAGTTCTGCACTGAAATTGAAAAGACACTGGAAAAAGACTAATTATTTTTTATGTTTATATATTTGCAGTCATAGAAATCCTGAAATGGAAGGGATTTTAGTAAAACCCTTTCCTAACTGGTCACTACCAAGTTCTCCTTATGAGTTTCACTTTTTGAAAGATTCTCTTTACAATTTGAACTTAAGTAGTAATTAACTTGATTTCTCACTAAGTAGAAATATGATCCCCGAATGGGAGCACTGGATTAGCATGAAATAACTAGTGTTACCTCTTTCAGTTAGTGTAATTTAAACAAAAAGCAAATAAATGTGATGTTTTGACTAATTTGTGAATCATATTGTGGGTAAATATGATATCTTGGGTTTTTCTAGGAAGCAAAAATAGTGCGAGGAGACCCACTGCTACCTTTGAGGGTGACCAGTGGGTTGCCATTGTTTATTCTAGCCCACTTACTGTATGGTGGGTTCCATGGTTCAAGACTAAGACACTACAGTTTAGGACACAGTCAAGGCTAGAGTATATATCTCTCAATGTCTAGTCTAGCACTCTTTTTGTTTAACTACACTGCTACTTAATAAACTTGTGAGGCTGGGGAGTTTTTAATGCCATTAATTCCAAGATTTTGGAAGTGTGACTCCCTTTGAAAGACCATAGACATAGCACTGTGGTAACCCATTTTCCCCTCTGGATTTCTCATTACATTTTCTTAATATCAAATTGGGCATTTTTTATTTTTGGTCTTATATGCAGTGCTGTTATATAAGGGTTATAATTTTTACTTAGCTGATCCTTTGCAAACTTTCAAGTCATTGAATCTTTCTTATTTGAGTCTTTTAGTGTGAAAAGTGCACACCCAAACCCTTCTGTTTGATCATAGAAACAGACAAGACCTAAAAAGGCTCAGAAGATATCTCTCTTAAATGAATAGTTTTGTAAATTTGCTTCTTTCTGATTTGGAAATGTAGTTAGATCTTTCTGATCCAGTTACATTTGGAACCCAAGTCTTTACTCTCTGTATCTCAAAAGAAGCTGGCAGGTAACTCAAATGCACAGTTGGGGACTTAATAAAGCATATTTTTTAATTAAGAGCACACTAACTTTAGAACTATGTCCTTTCAGAACTTTAGGGAGAATGCAGTTGGCATCAAAAAAGTGATAACAAAAAATGCAGTTACTAAGAATTAGAACAGGTGACAACAACTTAAGTAGAGTGTCAGCAGCCCTGATTCTGGTTAGCAGCGCTGTAAGCTAGAAGCCAGCATGAATGATTGGTCCATCACACATGGCAACATCATATTTTTAAACCACCTGAGCATGCAGTGAATGTGAAGAATGTGTTACCTTTGTTTTTAAAAGCCCTTTGGAGAATGTAGACCCTTCATATCATTCAAATTGCATTTGGAAAATAGAACATTTAACTGCCTGCCATTTGGATCTGCTGCTGCCAAGGAACCTATATGCTGAGGCTGCTTCAGGGGGATGTTTGTGTGATCTAGCGGGTGTCTCTCTTTCAACCTATTAATTAGGAAAAGAGCAGAGGCAGATGTGATATATTAGTTGGCCCTAAGATGGATTGCTCTGAAAAATCTCATATTGGCAAGGGTGATTCAAGTTGCCTGGAATCCAAAGTTTGCTGTGTGACATCCCCAGAAGTCTGATGGGGTTTGACTGGTTTACTCCACTAAATGAAACTGCTGAGATGACTGTCTTGAGGTGATTAATAAAGTGCATAAATCTTAACTATGGGAAGAAAAGAAGATGAATTGATGCATGCACATATTGGAAATGTAATGAAACCAAATTGAAGTTACCAGGATTTGCCAATATATTACAGAAAAACAATACTGTGTTTATTGTTCTTTGCTGGTCTTATTTTGTTGGCCTCAATTCAAAAATAACCAGGAAGACATGTTGGGTTTTATTTTTCATTTTTCTAGCGTGGGAGACCTGAACTGACAACAAAGTAGGAAAGTAATAATGGCATCATGTATATGTACCCCTGGTATTTATTATTTTTTATTTCTCTCATGTTAATGGGGTTAAAACATTTTAAAAAGATTGGTTCGACTTCCATCAGAGCTGCTATTGAATGCTGTTAGTAATCATATATGAAATTTCAGTAGTTTTTGAAGTAATTAGAACCTCAGAGCAAATAAATACTAAATGGACTCTCATCTTCAAATTTATTTTTTCTAACTAAATAGCTCTGTTCTTGTATAATTATATACTAGTCATTATGAAATTAAAAATCATTTTAAATGACTAGATGCTTTTTTTAGAAGTGTTTGTTTCTTGCTAGTTATTGTGGACTAATTGTAGTCTATGAGGGTCTTCAAAAAATCTGAAATTGCTGCCTTAGATTTCTAGTCTCCAAAGCTTTCAAACTTTAATTCCAATAGAAAAATAAAATGATGAGGAAGAGTGTGTAAGGCAATCAAAATTAGAATTTTTGTGATTTTGAAAAAAATCTAACTTTTCAAAGATCATAACAGACAGCTGTGCAGGGTGATGGCATAAAAAAAGCTTTATTACCACATGAACCTGTATTTGACCCCAACTCCACTAGACACTGTGATCTTTGGCATGTTATTTAATTTCTCTGAGCCTCAGTCTTGACACCTGTAAAATGGGGATGATAAATATGTATATTGCAGTATCGTTTTGAGAATTAAAGATAATATCTACAAAATCTTTAGCACGGAGTCCATCATCATAGTTAATACCTAGTATTATCACTTCTTTTCACCACCATTGTAATTTTATGATATAAAAATTTACTGCTCATAGGCCCACACTTGGTCTTCAGGACGGTCAGTCCATGACCTCTTGTACCAAGGTTCTTTTTTCCAATGGCAAGTTTGTATCTATCAAGAACACAGGATTTAAATTAAACAATCCAGAAAAGCAGAAGCTTTCCATGTCATTTTCCTATCCTTAGGGGCAGCGGTCAGGTTAAGCATGGGTAGAAAGTATGACTGTTTAGGCCACATATTTATTAGGGGCTTTCCCATGAACCAGCAAGCTCTCAAGAGCCCAAGCACTCATAAATTCATGAAGGTCCACACTTTGCCAATATCTCCCTGGGGCAACAAGGAAAACAAACGAGGTAAACAACAATCACAGAAAACCAAACCATGAAATAACAAGGAAAACCCTCGAGATGAGCCTCCTAAATGTCCCTTTCCCCTAGTCCTTTCTTTCTTTTCTCTTTATTACAAATTGATATCACGAGTTATACAGGTGAGTAAAAACTGGGCACCACGTGCTTCTGTCAGGAGGCAGAGATGATGAATACCATGTTCAGAATTTCTTTTTAAGTCCCAGCACTATCCCAACTATTTTTATCATTAAAAGATTTTCTTTTACTCTCCCTAGCTCTTTGCTCGGACTTCTTATTTTTCATTTTGCTGTTGGTTTAAATAATATTCTTCCTTATTCAGTGTTTTGGTTCTAGGTAATAAGTTTGTTGTTTCTTACATTCCAGGCACTATATATATATATATATATATGTGTGTGTGTGTGTGTGTGTATATATATATGTATATATAATCATATATAATCTTAAAACAACTTAATTTTACAGCTGAGAAAAAACGTGTAGGGCCACAGGAATAGTACATGCTAGAACAAGGCAGGAATAAGTGAGGTGCTTCAGTGCGCCTTCAGGCACATGAGAGCGGGCTACCTTCCTAGATGTAGTCAACGTGATGGGTACAGATTTGTGATTTCAGATGAAATTCCTATTACAGAAACCAAATTTTGATCCTAAATGTAGAATGCTGTGGTGGGCCTTTAAACTGTGTTTCCTTAACCTGACTTCTCCAAACCTCCTTTACCATTCTCAATGGAATCTACCTTGTCCTATTAGCACATAGGTGTTGATCAAGAGACACAAATCCACCTACCTCTCATGCTTGTTTTCTTCCTCCCCTGATCAATCCTCCTCCTACTCAAAGCTTCATGGTCCCACCATGCTGGCTTCCCAGCTAAAGGGAGCATGGAGAACCCTGCCAGTTTATGACACATCGCCACAGGGGTAACGGAAGAAAATGTTCTCATCTCAATAGGCTAAGGGAGTGGTAGTATTAGCCTTTTTTAGCTTTATTAAGATGCTGGAAAGAAAAAGAGGTTGGAAGGATTTCAGAAGAAAGAAGGAAGAGAGATTGCTGAGAAACAGGAAACAAACCATGCTGAGAGATGAACAAGACCCAACAAAGAAACAAGCATTGCCTAACTGCATCTCAAAGAGAAGGGCCCAACACAGCTTTTTAACCTATGTTCACCCCTTCTCCCTGTCCAGGCTCAGCAAGGCACTTAGATAGCCAGCTAACTCTTCAGTCCTTCTCTAAGTATCAAAGGTTCTCACAGGGTCAGACTTTTATAATACTAATAGCTACCAATTACTGTAGACCCGTCATGCACCAGCTATTGGACTAAGTCCAGGACATATAGTCTCCTATTCTATCTGTTCAATAGCTCCATGAGATTGGTAAATTATTTTCCCCAACTTACAGAAAAGAAAACCAAGTTGCACAGTTAGAAAAGGACAGATCTGGTATCGAAACTGAACCCTGTTATTTCCAAAGACCATGTCCATTTCTGCTATGCCACAAAAACTATCTGAAGCGAGACAGTTTTTCAAGCATGCTGTTGCACAATAGTGGGACTTCATTGAAGGGATGGCAGTGAGGCGGGAAAGAGGTCATTTTAAGGAAGACTGTTGATGCCACAGTGACCTGAGAAAATGGCATTGGTTCCTTATTTTTTAATGACAACATTCATATTTTATTAAATATAACAAAGCTTCAAGCTGTTATATGCATTATTTAGCTTTTTCTGTTTACCTATTTCTTATTTAAAAAAGATTCCTATATAGTCTCCAAAGTTTATATGATCACTATAACATAGGGACTATTGGATCTCTCATAGAAAGTTGATTTCAGACTCATGAGTACCCACTGTGCAATGTGGGTAAAATGGATTTACAAACCATTCAGAGTTAGGTAATCCAACCCAGAATTCCACCCATGCAACGCATAATCTAGGCTTTTTCTTCTGGCAAGAAAGAAAGAAAGAAAGAAAGAAAGAAAGAAAGAAAGAAAGAAAGAAAGAAAGAAAGAAAGAAAGAAAGAAAGAAAGAAAGAAAGAAAGAAAGAAAGAAAGAAAGAAAGAAAGAAAGAAAGAAGGAGGGAGGGAGGGAGGGAGGGAGGGAGGGAGGGAGGGAGGGAGGGAGGGAGGGAGGGAGGAAGGAAGGAAGGAAGGAAGGAAGGAAGGAAGGAAGGAAGGAAGGAAGGAAGGAAGGAAGGAAGGAAGGAAGGAAGGAAAGAAAGAAAGAAAATGTGGCCAACAGCAGAAAAAAAAAGTTGAATAGGGACTCAAGAGGAGCCTGCCTGGATATAACAGAGTATAAAAATGAGAGGGAACTTTGGCCAGGTCATTTGTCTGCCTGGGACCATATAGTTTCCAACAACAGATGAATTTTCATTCACTGCTTCTTTAAGATTCTCCTGTAGTCCATTTTCCAGAAAACAATGATGCTGTATGTATATATGTCACCTCTGGCAATTGCAAGAGCATTTAATGAATTTCACATCATCATTTCCAGTCAGTCTCGATGTTCCATTTTGTCTAGATGGAAAGAGTAAGAGGGACTATTTCAGATTCTTTGTGTAGGAAGATTAATGGGGACAGGGATATATCAGGCAGTCAGAATCACTCACTTGTCAATCTGTGCAGATGTTCAAAACAGGGTATTCTGATTCTTGTCCAATTCAGTGTGAAAATGTACAGAAACATATTGTTATATTGTTGGAAGGGAAGTTATGAAGCCATCCCAGCCAGTTCTGCTGCAAGCCAGGTGCACACCCAAACTGTAAAAGACAAAGGGATTGGCCAATTGTTTCATCTGCCTTTAAAAAGTGCAAGAAACCTGGAGCTTTCTTCATTTTATCATTAAAGGGGGCAAAAAAGTGACCATCCGGTCTACTCATAATGAATCCACAAGAATATTCATGGAAGGGCATTATTTAATGGAATTGGAGGAAGGAACATTTGGCAGTCTTTGGAAGTTACCTTTATTTTACCATTTTACCCATTTTATTATTGCGAAAGCCATGACTCAGACTCATCTTTGTTCTTTGAAAATGAGTTCACACACCTTCTAGAATGTGATACAGTTTACTTTAGGGTGCCAGAGGACTTCTATAAGCCAGAAACCATTATTTCTTCACTCTTAGTATTTTTGAATGGGACATGCTGTAATAGGTGAAGTTTCTGAATGAAGCTCCCAAATAATGAGAATAGAACCTTACCCTTCAAGCCCAAGGTCCTCTGTTTAATGCTGTATTCATCTGCTCAATCTCCTCTATGCATACATTTGCTCTTTGAAGTCTTCGCTCATTCTGTTTCCCTCCATCTGCTTAAGTTCTAGCCATGGTACAAGCCACAGTGGAAGCCCTTCCTCTTTACAGAAGCTTCATCACCAGAGCCCAGGATGGATCTCCCTTCCCTGGATTCAGCACTTGCTTGTTCTCACTCTTGTATTTAGCTTTATTTTGCAAATTAGTTCAGGAATGGCTTCATCTTATGTGCCAATTCAGATTGGGAATGGCCAATTAGAGGAGGTTTACAAGGCCACTTACAGAGTTTGTGGAAGAATGCTGTGATGGATTAGTCGTGTCTCTCTTGGGCATGGCAGCAAGGAATGGAATATTAAGGCTATGTACTCCCTTCTAAAAGTAGCTCGGAAGTGCCTAGAAAATAAGAATCTCTCGCCTTGGGTTTTATATCTCATGCATGCCTAATTGTTCTGACCTCATAGTGGAGGTTCAGATCATATTCATTGATTGATGAATATGACCAAAAGGTGCCATTAATGCATGAGGAGTAAGATCTAAATGAGTCTGGAAAGCAGTATCTTGGTTCTGTTAAGAAACAATATTTCTTTTAAAAGTAAAGTACCAGAGAAGCCCTATGTATTTGCCTTGGTGAGTCCTGGTCAAATATTGAAATCATGTGAAATTCCACATGCCATTATACTTACAACTAGATTTTATTTGTGATATGTCTAGGCCCATTGGAATTTTTCTTATTTCTGTATTTAATCCATGAAAGCAATTGTAAACTTCATTCTACCAATGTCTAATTTGGGTTTAAATGATGTATTTAAATGAATAAAATAAAATATAAATAAATACGTATACATACAGCTACACACACAAACATGTATGTGTCTATATATATATATATATGGCTGATATAAAAATAAAATGAAAAGATTGCAGGGAACCACAGCTAATAAAAACAGTCTCTGTGATAAAAAGCCATAATTGCTTTACAACCTGTACGTCTTCCCTGTATTTCCAGTCTGAACAACTGGATGGTGTCAACTTAAGCAGCTGTATCCTGATCCCTGTCCAGTTTTACCAAATTCTGATCACATTTGAGGTTCATTCTCATTTCAAAAAGAATAACCACCACCACCACCCCCAAACCCCCTATAGTTACAGCAGTCACTGCTGAGGTTAATTGCAATTTCAACTTCAACAATTTCTTGAAGCTTAAAGCAAGATATTGTGTGTTTGAAAAGCAAGAGAAATAAATTACAGGAGACCAGAAGGTAGGGTTTACACAGAAGCTACCCTTCCTTTGGACTGCAGAAGGAATAGGCAGGTGCTGGAGCTTAGCTTTCAACCAACAGCAGCCTATACAGGAGTGTTGAGAAGGAGAAAGCCTTTACCTACCTTGACCCCATGTCCTTGGCAAAATGGCAAAAACAAGGGACTTGCACTTAGATGACCTGAGTTCAAAGTTCCTCTTAGATATTTGACCTTAGATATATGGTATAGCTGCTCCAAACCCAGATTTCCCCCTCTGAAGAAAATAAAAAAGGGAAATAATCATTTTTACTTACACCATAAGGTCATGATGGTCAGATGAGAAAATGGAAGTGAAAGGACCTGAAGAACTGTCACTGAGGCAAATTAAGTTATTACCATCCAATGTCATTCAGCTCCACTTGCTTACCCTCTTCTCCAAATAATTTGCCTTAAAACAGAGATCATTAATGTCTGTCTTCAGTAGTTATCGAGCTCATTTCTGCAGAAAGCACCTGAGGGATGCAACCCCTGTCTGTAATAGTGGCTTTCTATCCCTAGCTGGGGGAAGCAGGGATAGAGTTTGAAATGACCCTCTGGTAAGAACCAGAGATCTTAATGTAAAGAAAGTAAATGAGCAAATTTTGGACAGGGTAAAGGACATATTAGTTTAGGACTTGGAGAAGGGCTTTTAACCATTCCTGGAATCATACTTGGTAGAGGACCTGCATTTAACTTGACCATGACTGAGGCTACTCAGCACTCTACCAGCTTGTCTCAGCCTGGTTTAGAACTGTTCCCCACACCCACACCGAAGCAGGTTTTGAGCAACTTCTGGATTTATCGTGCAATTTAAAGGGAAGACTGGCATGTAGATGACACATTCTCACTACTTTCTGGTCTAGGGATTGTCACTTTATGCCAAATGTCAGCAGACCTATTCCTAAAATGCCCAATATCTATTAAAAGTCATCCATTCATTCAGCAAATATTGATTGTATACCTGATCTGGAGTCAGCACTGTGTTAGACGACAAGTCGGGGTGAGCCACATGGAAACAGTCACTGCCTCACAGCATCTGCATTCCAGGCCTCGGAGCCACTGCACACGGAATCACTTCCTTTGATCCCCATCAAAGGAAGGGGATCTCCCCCCCACTAGACGCATACACTGCTACAATTTCAAAGAACGCTGGGTTCTAGACTTCATGGCATCTCAGTTCTTTCCTTCTTACTACTCGTCATGTGATTGTTCTCATTTTCTAGTTCATAATCTGTAACTTTAAAGGCAAAAATGAGTTATCTAAGGATCCTTTGAATTCCAGAATAACATAATTTTTTGACTTTAGGAAAATGTTTCTCGGTTTCCGTATTTCTAAAAGAGAAATGATGATATTTTCCTTGCTAGTACAACTAGCTGTTTCTGAAATTGAATTCAGATAACATGTGAATGAGTTTTAACTATATAAAGAGTCCATGTAAACTTAAGATTCTACTAAGACTATGATTAGGATGTCATCATTAATATGGGACAAACAAGGGCAGCCTTGCCATTTCTGCTTGAGGATGCACAAAACACTCTGGCCATTTAAACTGAAACCATGGAGATACTTGCCCCTGTGCAGGTGGCTGACATAGCCTGCAATTATTAATAACTCTTTCTTCTAGGGAACCTCCCCCACCAAAGTGCTGGAGGCCCAGTGTATATATAGGAATACAGTTGAGAAAAGTCTCAGTTGCCTAATGAGAAAATCATTACCATCTATATGTGTTCCCTGGAAGCTAGACTCAAACCAGTTTCTCATTTCTGAAGAATGCTTTTCTCCTTCCCTTTTGCTGCTGCTTGGAGCTTGCTTTTGGAGGGTAATGTCCCATCGTTTTATTTCTCCTAAGTTTGATAGTCCAGAGTCATGGCTCTGGACTATCATGTATCATGTATGATAGTATTTAATGGCTCACTAAATACTATCAGCAACATTCAGGCCACCTTCACCATATTTCTATTAATACAGAGTCTCTCTGTAGGCATCAGTGATGATAATTTTGTCCTTGATTCTATCTCACATTCAAGCTTATTCTTGCCCATGTAGCACAGAGTGGTCAAGGCAGCTGATTGCAGATAAGTTCAGTGCACTTTGAGTGACTGTGCTCCTCTCCAAATTGCTTGGCAACAAAATGGCACTAAGGGAATGTTGTGTATTTACTGTGACACAGTAACAACTGGACTAAAAAGAATATTTTGACTAAGAACAAGGACATTATGCTATAATTTACATAGGGGTTTGATTTTGGAATTCCTTGTTCAGCTAAAGAAAATGTTATGGCTACTGGTGTTCTTTTATCTGAGCAATTGCAGTAGAACAAAGCTTAAAAGCATTTATTGGACTCTGTCTCCCAATTCCCCACCCATCACCACCACCAAAAGAACACAATTGCCAGTCCCATTTGTAAGTGGAGAGAATGTGCAATAGTCAACTCTGAATCTCAGTAGTGTTCTTTAGAAGGGAATCATTTGCAGACCAAGAAACTTGCCAACATGGGGCATATGCGTCCTTGTGTTTTTGTGTGTTGTCTGAACTTGGGTAACCTACTTCACCTTCTACCTCTTCGGTAAAGTGAATCCCACAGGGCCAGGCTTTTCATCTCCCATAATTTGCCCCGTAAAGAAACATTGAAATCTCAGATGCATGGGAGACAAGATTGTGCTGCATGGAAATCAGCAACAATGCATCAAATATGCATGTCCAGATTATAACATGAAAATAGACTTCTCACTCATTTCCTCTTATGCATATAAAGCACTGACAATGCACACCACAATGTCAAAACAAGGAAGTGGTGGGCATATTCACGATTTCAGTTCTGTATGTGACAGCTGTATTCCTGGCTACAGTTCAAAGCATAATTCAAATGTGGGCCAGGAATGAGTGATTCAAATAAAGTTTTAAAAGATACAGCATTTGCATCACTTCTCACGTAACCATGTCTTCTTAATGTTAATCGCAAACATTAATGAGAATATGGTGATATCTGATCATTACCTCGTATTAAAAGACACCCAGGCACACCCAAGTTTGATCTAGATTTCCATTCCAGTAAAAAGCATGGGAAGTATTCTTTTTTTCATGTGTACTCAATTAATAATAAAAGACTATTTTTCTGACCAGTAGAAAGTTTTTAAAACAGCAGAACTAAACACCAGCTGATTGTAATTTATATTTCAGAAAAATAATTGTTATGCTTTCTACTCTAGCAAAGGGAAAAATTGTCAGGGGTGAGCAATTGAGCTTTTTGACCACTTGGAATTCATCTTCATTTTTGCATCGGAGACTGAAGCAAGCCCAGACCCAGATGTGCAGTTGGTTTCTGTTCAACTTCAACTCCTTTGGGGAAATTACACTGAATTGTGTAATTTTTTTCCTGAATGCCCAGATTATGTAAACACATCCATTTCATTTTTAATAGCAGAGCTAGGGAAGCCCATTGGGAAAGCATGTTAATCTTTTTTTCTCTAAATTGTATTTTGGGGCAAACCTTACACAAAGAAGGATTTAGAGCCTTCTATAACCTCGAACATAACAACATCTTATATGAGCCACTTTGCAAATACACATGGCTACATATAATGGAAACAAGGCACCTTTACTTCCCTTCACTATGTACTGCCGTATTGGTCTCTTTGATCATGTATGAAGCCTCAAAATAGAAAACTTGCCATACTTAGTTTTGCATGTTTCTTCACTGACCCTTTAATTTTAGTCATGCAAACTCTAACCCCTTCTCATATGGCTTGAGAGTGAGCTGGCTCTAGGTATGTGGCTTCCAACCTGGTTTTGAGCAGAAATGGTTATGTTCCACTGGTGAGCACTTAAAAGCAGCAAATAGTCAAAGACCAATGAAACTGGCCAATCTGCACTTAACTGCAGCAGATAGACAATGACCAATGAAAACTGGCCCGTGTCCATGGTTATGGTTTGTTCTCTAGGCTTCCCAGATGCTGAAGCTTTCTTGAATCCACTTTAAACATTCACATTCAGCTAGAGAAAGGAGGACATATGGAAATAGAAGAAAAGAGAGCCGTTTTCTTAACCCTTTGTCAGTGATAAAGCACAGTGATAAAATGAGGTTAGCTTATCCATGGCACTCTTGGGTTATTCATGAGAATTGGCAAGGTAGTTGCCTTCAATAACAGTTTAGGCCCAGCCTGCAGGGCTACATGGGCTCTTGGATAAATAGGTGAACTTCATGAGATTTATTATGTGAACCAACATTAGGAGATTTTTATGAAAGGCTTAATTACTCTCACAGGTTTAAAGACTGTTAAATCTGAGATATTTGGTCAAAAGTAAAAATGACAATTAATAAAAATTGCTTGCCACTAGAACCCAAACAAAGACTTGCTTTGAAAGCATTTGTGTTATCACTGTTTATGTTTTCCCACAATCTGGACCCTTTCTGGAGTCAATAAATACCATGTTTGCTAACAGAATGTGTGCTACCAATTAGCAGAATTCTAACCAATGCTGGGTAAATAACTGCATTGTTTGCTGTGGAAATTACCCTGAAAGAGTAACCAGGATTGTCTTTCCCAGCTCTGAGAAGAATTACTCAGAGCTCTCTATCTGGGGAACAACAGCCTGATTTAGGAGAGAGGGCATGGACTATGGAATTAGATGGGCAATGCAATAACCTCAACATGTAGTCTCAGGTACCTCATCCATAAAATGGCAGTAATAATAACTCTTTCATGGAGTTATTATAAGGATTAAATAAAGTCAGTATATGAAAACTATATACATGATGGACGGAAAGTATTTTTTAGGATTAATTCCTTTTGTTTCCATGATTCCTAAATAATATCATTTGAGAGTAGAATTCTGTTTTTGTTTTTTGTTTGTTTGTTTGTTTGTTTTACTCAGGAGATGTACAAATCAAATATATTACTTTTTCCTCTTTCTCCCAGACCTGCATAAACCTGTTAAAACTACATAAGGAAATAATTGCATCAAAACCAAAGTATAGTCTTCTGTTTCTAGAGATGAATAACGAGATGTTTACAGAAAACCTTTCCAGTATGCACTTAAATATGCTAGACCATAGATAAGATGACTATGATGATAAAAGATAGATGGCAGATAGATAGATGATAGATAGAACAGTCAAGTCAAGAAGCATCCATAAATTTCTACTTCACAGAGATAACAAACACTGGAAATAGCATTTTGTGACCGAGGTTTTTGAACTTGAACTAGGCACCATGTGGGAGAGAGATGAACCAGAGTTAAGGCCTGAGTGGTGAGTGGAATAGCAGGTTGAATCAGCTGTCCTTCATGAAAGCCAGAAAGCTTGGAGTCCAAAGGGTGACATATAGTAGGTGAATTAGGAAAACAAAACAAAACACAGAATGCTTGTTTGTCATGATTCCAGATGTGGAGGGTGCGTGTAGTCTAATTACTAAACTTTGTGGGAAAAAAACTGGAGAAAGGGAAACTTCAAAAACAACGCTCAAAAAGTCATGAAAGAAGCCGGGTGCAAGTGGCACACACCTGTAATCTTAGCACTTTGGGAGGCCGAAGTGATCACCTGAGGTCAGGAGTTCGAGATCAGCCTGGTCAACATGGTGAAACCCTGTCTCTACTAAAAATACAAAACTTAGCCAGGCGTGCTGTCACATGCTTGTAATCCCAGTTAATCAAGAGGTTGAGGCAGGAAACTCACTTGAACCTGGGAGGCAGAGGTTGCAGTGAGCCAAGATCACACCACTGCACTCCAGCATGGTTGACAAAGCGAGACTCTGTCTCAAAAGAAGTCAAGAAAGAAAGGTGGCAATAGAAGAAATATAGAAAAATGAAACAAATACTACAAAACAAAGTTATAAAAACAAATCCAGATATTTCAGTCAATAAAATCAATCCAACTGTTATTATCCTCTCCCATTAAAAGACAAAAGTTGTCAAACCAGATTAACCCACATATGCACAATCAGACAATATCCAGCCAAATGTTGTTTATGGGACACACAAAATGGTTGAAAGCAAAGGGTAGAAATTTTGTTTTTCAACAAATAAAGAACCTTCCTTAATATAATAATATCAAAAGACAGAATTAAAGGCAGCAAGTAGTATACTAGAGAAAAAGAAGTGTACTGTATTTTCTTCAAAGTTAACATTCTTCAGGAAACTATAATGTTGAATTTATGTGTAGTGAATCACATAGCTCCAAATATTTAAGGCAAATTAACAAAATTACAACATGTAAATAAATGCACAATTCTAAAATATAGTAGGAAATTTTTATTTTTAGTAGGATATAGAAATCCAGAACAATGCAATGAAGAGGGTTGGCCTTATATGGAACACTATTCCAACAACTGGAGTATAGTTATTTCTCTGAGGGGGATGCAGAAATTTTATAAAAATTAATCATGTTCTGGAGCATTAAGTTTCAACAAATGTTGAAGAATCTATTTTATATACACATGTACTCACATTTTTATCACAGTACTATTTACAATAGTGAAGACATGGCATCAACCTAGGTGCCCATCAACAGTGGATTGGATAAAGAAAATGTGTTACATATATACCATGGAATACTATACATCCATTAAAAAGAATGAAATCATGTCTTTTGGAGCAACATGGATGTAGCTAGAGGCCATTATCCTAAGCAAATTAATTCAGAAACAGAACCAAATATCACATGCTCTCACTTGCAAGTGGGAGCTAAAGACTGGGTACTCATGAACATAGAAATGGCTACAATGGACATTGGGGATTACTAGAGAGGAGAGAGAGGGATGGGGTCAAAGACTGAAAAATTAACTGTTGGATACTATATTCACTACCTGGGTAATGAGATCATTTGCATCTCAAAACTCAGTATCACATAACATATCTATGTAACAAATCTGCACATGTACCTCCTGAATCTAAAATAAAAGTTGAAATTCCTTTTTTAAAAAAGCCATTTTTTGCATGTGAGTGAGTTTTATCAAGTATTCCATTCCAAAGCACATAAATTATTTTAGATAATAGAAAAAGAGAGAATTTTCCCAAACTTACCTTAAACAAGGGCAGTATTAACCTTGGATCCAAAACTTAACACAAGCAGTGTAAGAAAATAAAATCACATATTATTCAAATACTTAGAACATTAACAAGTAAACAGAATGTTAACAAACCATCCTAAAAATTGGTTTTTTAAATGATAGAGCTAAATTTGGGGTTATCCCTGAAAACAAAATTAGAAAATTGTTCATCGTATCAACTTACTAAAGGAGAAAAACTGTGTCATCTCAATAAACATAAAAAGAATTCTATAAAGTTCTACAACCATTCATGATAAATTTTTAGCAAAACTATGAATAGATTGGAACTTCCTTAACCTGATAAAGTATGTCTACAATAAGCATATAGCAAACATCACTCTCAATGGTGAAATATTTTTAAAAGCCCCTTCAAAATTAGGAACAAAACAAGGATGCTTGCTATCACAACATAGCATAATATCAATGTAATTTTGAAAGTTCTAGCCTATAGAAACATGGGATAGAGCATAACTTGTATACCAGGAGACATGCACAAGAATATCCATAGCAACTTTGATTTTCATAGCTGTAAACTGAAAATTACCCAATTACCCTTTGACTTAGAATAGATAAATCAATTGTGTTGTCTTTATGAAATGGCCTCCTATACAGCAGGAAAGCAAATGGACCATATCTATGTGTGTGTCCACATGGATGAATACTGTGGAGCAAAAAAGCGAATCACAGAATACACATACAGTAACATTCCATTTATATGCAGTTTATATACAAAGTTTACAAGCAGGAACATTTTAATGTGTATTTGGAAATATATACATATGTAAATTGTAAAGAAAAGTAAATCATTAACACAAAATACAAAATCTTGGTTACATCTGAGGAGAGCATTGAGGGGATGAAATCAGGGAAGGGCTCATATACAGTTTTCTCTATGTTAAGCTAATAATAGACACACAGGCATTTATTATTCTTAGTTAGACTCTACACTCTACATTTTGTATTGTCTGTCATTTCATAATGTATAAAACAAAACATCATTATGAATGTGGATGGAATACACATTTTTCCTTGATATGCTGTCGTGTTTCTCTGTCAAAAGCATCATTTCTAGAAAATTGCCAAAGCCATATGAAGGAAACCTCACAGAGTAATGACTTAAGTATTTTCCTTTTGTGCTTATTTGGTCTAGGGCCAAGTTCTCCTATTTTATTTTTCTTCACATTGTTCTGTGTTCACACTTTCACCTATAATGGAATCATAGGTTCATGTCATGCAGCACTCTTATGCTCAACTTGGTCATTTACAAATTTCTTCCCTGAGCCACTTCCTCATCTATAAGGCAGAAAATGTAATACCTGCCCCATACTACGGGAGTGAAAATTAAACAAAATGATATCGGCCTGTAATTTAGTGAGCACCAAATAAACGTTAACTAATAATAAGAAATGCAATAGCTTATGTAGAGTACAGCACAATTATGGGCGCAAAGTAGACACTGGATAGATCACAGTCACTCTTAGTGTCATGGATCCAGGCCTTGCTTGTTTTACTTTTATCGTGATCTCCTGGAGACAACTGTTCCTACCTGAGGACTGTACTTGTTTCCATGATGCTATTTCCATAGGACACATTCCTTGAGGCAGGTTCTCTAGTTTCCCATCTGTGTGCCTGTACTCACTAATACAACTCACTGTTGCTGGGGTTCAGAACATTCACTGGATTGAATCAACCCCCACCCCGCGTCCCATTTTCCTTTAAGGTCATGTATTGACAGTCTGTTTCAAAACAATCCTTATCCAATGTCTCAGAGTTCATCATGGGGCCACTCTGAGAGGGTCTCCTGACCCCTGAGCTGTACCCTCCTCCATCTCTTAAGCTGTTTAACCAGCTACTTTGTCCAGTCTGTTATTATGGATCCTTCTCTTAAATAAAATTCACTGGGGAAACTTATATAAAAGCTGTTATTACACAAGTCACATATGAGAGATCTTCAAAAATTATTTTTGTTTCACTCCCTGATACGCTTTGGCTGTGTCCCCATCCAAATCTCATCTTGAATTGTTGCTCCCATAATCTCCATGTGCCATAGAAAGGAAGTGGTGGGAGGTAATTTAATCATGGGAGTGTTTACCCTCATGCTGTTCTCATAATAGTGACTGAGTTCTCATGAGGGTTGATGGTTTTATAAGGAACTTTGTGCAGCACTTCTCGTTGCTACCACCGTGTGAAGAAGGACGTGTTTGCTTCCCCTTCTGCCATGATGGTAAGTTTCCTGAGGCCTCCCCAGTATGCTGAACTGTGAGTCAATTACACCTCTTTTCTTTATAAATTACCCAGTTTTAGGTATGTCTTTACTAGCAGCGTGAGAACAAACTAATACAGTAAATTAGTACTAGTAGAGTGGGGTGCTGCTATGAGGATACTTGAAAATGTGGAAGCAACTTTGGAGCTGGTTAACAGGCAGAGGCTGGATCAATTTGGAGGACTCAGAAGAAGACAGGAAAATGTGTGAACACCAAGTGAATACTTGGAGGGCTCAGGGGACAGGAAGATGCGGGAAAATTTGGAACTTCCTGGAGACTTGTTGAATGGCTTTAACCAAAATGCTAATAGTAATATGGACAATGAATTCCAGGCTGAGATGGTCTTAGGTGGAGATGAGGAACTTGTTGGGAACTGGAGTAAAGGTGACTCTTGCTATGTAAATGGACTGGCAGCATTTTACATCTGGCCTAGAGATCTGTGGAACTTTGAATTTAAGAGAGATGATTTAGGGTATCTGGCAGAAGAAATTTCTAAGCAACAAAGCATTCAAGAGAAAGCAGAGCATAAAAGTTTGGAAATTTTGCAGCATGATGATGCAACAGAAAAGAAAACCCCATTTTCTGGGGATAAATTCAAACCAGCTGCAGAAATTTGCATAAGTAACAAGGCACCAAATGTTTATCACCCAGACAATGGGTAATATGTCTCCAGGGTAAGTCAGAGACCTTCACTGCAGTCAGCCCCTCCCATCACAGGCCAGGCCCAGAGGCGTAGGAGGGAAAAATGGTTTGGTAGGCTAGGCTCAGGGCCCCCACTGCTGTGTGCAGTCTTAAGACTTGGTACCTTGTTTTCTAGCTACTCCAGCTATGGCTAAAAGGGGCCAAGGTACAGCTCAGGCTGTTGCTTCAGAGGGTGTAAGCCCCAAGCCTTGGCAGCTTCTACATGGTGTTGAGCCTGTGGGTACACCGAGATCAAGAACTGAGGTTTGGGAACCTCTGCCTAGATTTCAGAGGATGTATGGAAATGCCTGGATGTCCAGGCAGAGGTTTGCTACAGGGGCAGAGACCTCATATAGAACCTCTGCTAGGGCAGTGTGGAAGGGAAATATGGGATCAGAGTCCCCACAGAGTCCCCACTGGAGCACTGCCTAGTGGTGCTATGAGTAGAGGGGCACTGTCCTACAGACCCCAGAATGGTGGCTCCACTGACAGCTTGCACTGTGAGTCTGGAAAAGCCACGGGCACTCAATGCCAGCCCATGAAAGCAGCCAGGAGTGTGGGCTGTACTCTGCAAAGCCACGGGGGCAGAGCTGCCCAAGGCTGTGGGAGCCACTTCTTGCATCAGTGTGACCTGTATATGAGACAAGGAGTCAAAGGAGATCACTTTGGAACGTTAAGGTTTAATGACTGCCCTATTGGATTTCAGACTTGCATGAGGCCTGTAGCCCCTTTGTTTTGGCCAATTTCTCCCATTTGGAGGTTGTATTTACCCAATGCCTGTACCCCCACTGTATCTAGGAAGTAACTAGCTTGCTTTTGAGTTTACAGGCTCATAGGTAGAAGGGAATTGCCTTGTCTCAGATGAGATTTTGGACTTGAACTTTTGAGTTAATGCTGAAATGAATTAAGACTTTGGAGTATTGTTGAAAGGATATGTTTGTATTTTCAAATGTGAGGACATGAGATTTGGGAGGAGCCGGGGTGGAATGATATGGTTTGGGAGTGTCCCCATCCAAATCTCATCTTGAATTGTAGTCCCCATAATCCCTGCGTGTCAGGGGAGTGATCTTGTGGGAGGTAATTTAATCATGGGGGCAGTTACCCTTATGCTATTGTCATGATAGTGAGTGAGTTATCATGAGAACAGATGGTTTTATAAGGGGATTTTGCTCAGCACTTCTCTCTCCTGCTACCATGTGAAGAAGAACATGTTTGCTTCCCTGTCTGCCATGATTATAAGTTTCCTGAGGCCTCCTCAGCCATGCTGAACTGTGAGTCAGTTAAACCTCTTTCCTTTATAAATTACCCAGTGTCAGGGATGTCTTTATTGGCAGCATGAGAATGGACTAATACACCCCCTCTTAGCCTCACATTCTTTCTATGCATTCAAGCAGTTTGCAGAATTCCAACAATGAATTCTGTAAGAAGAGATGTAATAACTTCCCCATCCTCCATTTGGTTTAAACTTGGAGCTCCTGTGACCCTATTTACCCAATAATTATATTTAAATGATGCAGTAACCCCTTGGACTTCTCATGGTATAAATATTTTATCTTATCTCTTCTTTATGCTTGTTTGTTCTCTGTTCATTTGCTATGCATTCCTTCTCACTGTGATTTAGGATATATGTGTTGTCGTCTTTTGGATTATAAGATCAAATGTGTGATCTAGAATATGGTCATAGATGTGTAGATGAGATCACTAGGAAAGATTGTCTTATGACTGTGTCATTAATATCCCCTTTAATATCCAATCACTGAAAAGCACTAAACGTCAGCACACAGTATGTTCTGTGACTCCCCAACTCCCCCCAAAATAGCCTAAATAAAAATGAGGAATGTTTTCATTCAATGTGCTATGTGTACAGCAAAAGTAAAATCCAAATAAACATTTAGAAGAGAAGGCTGAAAACTCAAGACTATCATACCCTGTGGGGAATTTACAATCTAAATATAACAAACATGTAGAGTGAGACAGGAGAAAAGAAACGGGATGGTAATGATATTGCTGGTACTAAAGTCTATTCAGGAAATGGAAATATATAGCAAGAGGAGTCAGCTACTTCTTGGGCACTGATCAAAGAAAAATACACAAACATACAGAAGGAAAGAAAGGTCATTTTATCTTATAACATTTTCCTTCTGATTCTAGGTGATTATATAACTAGTCTACTCTTCCACCCCCAAGATTCTGGGGTATTTTGGTTAATGTTATTTGCAACGTCCATAAACTCAGAAGAAGTTAGTATTAACGGGGATATGAAAGAACCTCCAGTTATTGTGCAAGAAACCTCAAATACATTTAGGGAACAGACAGTTCATAGGAATTGTGAAGCAGCCCAGCCATGGTTCTATAATAGGAAGTAACAATTACTGCAGAAAACTCTAGCTTATTTTCTCCTCTTCCACCATCATTAAAAGCAATCACCTTCAAAAAATAAAATTTATCGTGGCAGGCACTAAATATGTCTGCTGACCCCAGTTTGCAAGCCTAACAACTCCCATTGCACAGATGAGATATGCCTATAGTAGTGATGACTTACCCAGCCAGGGTTGCACACACTGGGTGGAGATGAGTCTTGGATCCAGATCTGTACACAAAGATGGATTCCATCTGCAACTAGTAAGTAAGGGGTGTGCAGGTGTTTTATGCAAATAATTCTTGCTAACTGAAATAAAACAAATTAGATGAGAGGAATACAGAAGTTTTGTAAACACTACCAAAGTATTGGGGTCAATAAAAGAGACCAAAAACTTGATTGAATAAAACATCTTGCTTCCACCTCATTGCATCCTTGTCCATATTGATCAGCTGTAATAGAGCATGACAGAAGGTATTGATTGACTGAGGCAGTTCTCAGGTATTTGGAACCTGAAAGCAGCCGTAGACTATCAAGAAGGCAATGCTCTATGGAAGCCTAAAATTAGAAAGGTTAAGCGAAAAGGGAGCCTGGGCATAAGGTGTTCAATGTCTACATCAATCTGGCAGATGACTTACTTGAAGCAGAATAGGCCTCATTTTCTTCACATATAAGCTACAAATAAACATATATTGGTTATTGTCTTATAAATAGCTGTTGATAAAATGCCTGCTTAAAGTATTTGCCTAGGTTTCTATGATATTGATTTCTAAAACACTCTCAAAAACAGTGAAAGCAGATCGAATGCATACTTCTACATTTGTTTCCTGCTGAAGCACACACACACACACAGAACAAAAGCAAAGACAAATGTGAAAGGCATAAATTCACCAAGACATGGAAAATAATAGGAAAGAGGACAGTACAAAAATTTGGAGAGCTGGAAGGAAATAGATCCATGGTTAATACATTAGCAAGATAATGATATCTGAGCTAAAATAAAGAAGATTGTTGGAAAGTTTGAGAAACAATCAGATCCCCACATCCTTTCTTTTACTCCCTATATTCAGGAGACTGCCACGCTGACACTCGGGTTGGTGGCTGAATATTTATCCTAAAGAAGGTAGAGTAGAGTCTCTGAGAATGGAATTCACCAGTCATATCTGAGAGCAAGGCTCCTGGAGAGACTTCCCCAGGAAGATAAAATTGATAGAATACCCGAATTATGGAGCATGGAGCATGTTCTTTTTTTTTTTTTTTTTTTTTTTTTGAGACAGAGTCTGGCTTTGTTGCTTAGGCTGGAGTGCAGTGGCACGATTTCAGCTCACTGCAATCTCCACCTCCAAGGTTCAAGTGATTCTCATGCCTCAGCCTCCCAAGTAGCTGGGATTACAGGCGAGTGCCACCACGCTCAGCTAATTTTGTATTTTTAGTAGAGATTGGGTTTTGCTATGTTGACCAGGCTGGTCTTGAACTCCCAACCTCAGGTGATCTGCCTGCCTTAACATCCCAAAGTGCTGGGATTACAGGTGTGAGCCACCACGCCAGTCCCTGAATTATGGAACATGTTGAGAGAGAATTTAGACAACTGGTATAGAGTTTGAGGCTGGGTTGGTGATAAGTATCTAGAAACCAAACAAATTAAAGAACAAGATTGTCATTGCTTCCCAGGAAAACAATAGTCATGCAGGAAAGGAATTGTGATGATAGTTTACTTCATTCTCAGCCTTGGATAACATTTAAATAGTCAACGCTGAAGAGTAAACACTAAATATTGTTATAATGAAAATTACTGTATTGAGATGAAAGAAGGGGGTGGGAAGGAGAACATGTGTGATAGAAGTGGAGGGAGGAAAGTTAAATCCTCTGCTTTCATAGTGGGAAGTAGCAATCATTTAGAGATGTGGAGAGATAATGCCAAAATAATCAGTTAACTAGGTTAGGGAGCAGAAGGAGGGATGTTACAGGATTTCTTTCTTTTTGTTGTTGTTGTTTTGTTTTTTGTTTGTTTGTTTGAAATGAAGCCTTGCTCTGTTGCTCAGGCTGGAGTGCAATGGCATGATCTCAGCTCACTGCCACCTCTGCCTCCTTGATTCAAGCTATTCTTCTGCCTCAGCCTCCCAAATAGCTCAGATTACAGGCACTCGCCACCACACCCGGCTAATTTTTGTATTTTTAGTAGAGACAGGGTTTTGCCATGTTGGCCAGGCTGGTCTCGAACTCCTGACCTTAGGTGATCCACCAGCCTCAGCCTCCCAAAGTGCTGGGATTACAGGTGTGAACAACCACGCCCAGCCTTTAGGATTTCTTTATAGCAAACCTTGTAGAGAAATTTGATTCTTTTAAACTATGGTCTGTATATCTTTAAATACACACACACACACACACAATAGATGGGAAATGCTGGCAAACTGTATAACATAATAAAGGTTTTCAAACTTATTAATAAAAATAAGATGGAAATATGTGCTAAAAAGCCAAATCAGTGAGAATATTTGACTCAACAGCCAGAGGTGAGGAGGAACCAAGAATTTTTTTCTCCCCATCTCATCTTTCCTAGCAAACTCACTCTGTCCACATGCTGTTGAGGTGATGCCTTCATGTTGAGCTGACGAAATGATGTACCCCAACTTGGGAATGGTAGGAACCATATACCTTTGGCCTTCTTAGAGCATCTTTTTTTTTTAACAGGTTTTATTTATCCTCCACTCTTGGTTTTATTTCTTTAGGTTAATTTTTGAACTTGCTGGTAGCAAAATTATATTCTGAGAATCATGGCATCATAAAGACTTGAGAAATTCTTGGGTGTTTATGAAGTCCAGTAACCTACCTTCTTCAAAATGAATAGGGTATATATATATGCCTTTTTCTTAAAAAGGCTGAGGTGGAGGAGGGAAGAGTCAATTGCTCATGTACCCTGGTATCTTATATTATATGATTTTATGGTCTTCAGTATGGAGCTCTATGGGTTTTGGCATTTTAATTGACAAATACAAGATGTATATGTTATGTACAGCATGATATTTTGATATATGTATGCATAATAGAATGGCTAAGTCAAGTGAACTAACATGTATTATCTTACAGTTACCATTTTTTATGGTGAGAATGCTTAAAATATACTTTCTTAGCAATTCCCAAGGATACAATGTATTGTTATTAACTGTAGTTACCATGTTGTACAATGGATCTGTTAGATTCATTTCTCCTGTTAAATTAAATTTTTTTATCATTTGACCAATATCTCCTCAAGCCCTCCACCCCCAACCTCTGGTAACTGTTAGCTTTTTACTCTCTACTTCTATGAATTTCCATTTTTTTAATTCCACAAATAAGAGAGATCATGCAATATTTATCTTTCTGTGGCTGGCTTATTTTACTTAATGCAATGTCTTCCGAGTTCATCCACATTATTGCAAATGACAGAATTTTCTCCTTTTTTAAAGATGAATAGGATTGTGTTGTGTATATATACCACATTTTCTTTATTCATTCCTCACTGACCAACACTTGGTTTGATTCCTTATCTTGCCTTTTGTGAATAATGCTGCAATGAACATGGGAGTGCAAATATCTCTTCAACATACTGGTTTAATATCCTTTGAATACATGCCCAGAAGTGGGATTGCTAGATTATATGGTAATTCTACTTTAGATTTCAAGGAAGTTCCATACCGTTTTCCATGCTGGCTGTACTAATTTACATCCCACCAACAGTGTGCAAGGGTTTTCCTTTCTCCACATTCTCACCAATATTTATCTTTTGTCTTTTTAATAATAGTCATTCTAACAGACATGAGGTGTGATATGGTTTGGCTTTGTGTCCCCACCCAAATTTCATTTGAATTGTAATCCCCATGTGTCAAGAGAGAGACCTGATGGGAAGGGATTGGATCATCGGGCAGTTTACCCCATACTCTTCTTGTGATAGTGAGTGAGTTCTCACAAGATCTGATGGCTTTTTAAGGGGCTCTTTTCCCTTCACTCACCATTCTGTCTTGCCTGCCACCATGTAAGACATGCCTCTTTCCCCTCTGCCATGATTGTAAGTTCCCTGAGGCCTCCTCAGCCCTTTGGAATTGTGAGTCAATTAAACCTCCTTTCTTTATAAATTGCCCAGTCTCAGGTATGTCTTTATAGTGGTGTGAAAATGGACTAATAAAAGGTGATATCAATGTATCTTATTGTCTTATATTGCATGATGTCATACAGTCTTGGATATGCAGCCCTATGGTTCTTAACCTTTTTTTCAATCATGTGACTTTTAATGTCATTAAACCTGTAAACCTTCCCTTCAGAAAAATTCCTACATACAAATTTTACATATACTTTAAGAGGATCACAGGTTCTCTTGATGTCCATATATGGACCACTTAAGTATCCATGAGTCTATTATGAGTCTGATCCATATTATTTATTGTACTAGATTCTAAATTAGTGCTGAAATAAATAACCGAATGATCCAAAGAGAGGGACTCTACTTCAAACTGATTTATTTGGTGAAAACAAGAAGGACACATAGCCAATACACTATTTTATCTTACATCTTTGATATTCCTCTTGGAATAAGGGTAACTCGTTCTGGATCACTTTCCTTTCTTGCATTTTGGATTGTGTCTGTCCTTGTATTCACCTCTATTCATCCTGAAGCCATACATAAAGTATGTCTTTTCTACTGTTCAAACTTCTAAATTTCCATCCTCAACTTGTAAAAAAAACACCCTCAACAGTATGTCTTGCCATTCTAAAATAAATAAAGAAAGAAATAATGCTATATTATGCCTCATTTGTTCTACATATTCAAGACTGCCATATGGCTTCAATGGATGTCAAGTGAAAATATATCTAATATCTCATAAAACCTACATAAAGATGTCAAATGCCCATAATTAAAGATGAATCCTCTTTGAGATATTGCTTTACCAATTAGCCACCTGGAGCTGTCTGACCAAGTCCTAATAAATTAGCCGGTTGTGGGTGTTTTGAAGATGTACAAGTCCTAAGGAGAGTTGGGAATACTTAGCAAGCTTAGTAGCAATGATAGTGCTAAGATAACTGAATTCAGGATGTTCTCATTATGAAAATGCCTCATTGCAGTGCAGTTCCACTCCCTCAGGAAATCACCATCTATTGGAAGTACCTGAGCAACATTACCTGAGCCCTCCCCTTCGCAGGATAAGAGAACTCGCACTGACCATGTAAGGAGCAACAGAGCAGGTAGAGGTCATGAGAAGGTGCTTGATGAATTCACCTTGCTCTCTCAGTGATCTCTTCCTTTCTATAAAGGACAATCATGTCTCAGTTTAGGTTCTCTGCTCGCTATGCTGTCACGTCCACAAAATGTCATTGTCACTCCCTTGTCCATCAATTCTCCAGCCAGGTAGGAGCCACTGAGGGATATGTAACCTTTGCTGTGCCTTGCCTCTGGGAGCATGTGTAAGACAATGCAGATACCTGGTCCCATTCCCAGAGACTTACATCCTCATTCTAGCACATTTATTCCATGTTCTGTTTTCCCCTGGCATTTCACCTTCACCCGTTTCACTCTTGTGCATATGGCAGCAATATTACTTTTCTCTCTAGTGGTTTTCCCAGCCAGCTTTAGAGAGCAGTCAGCTCTGAGTATCCCAAAGACTCTGTAACAGTTTACCAGGGCTTGCAGAATGTTTTCTATAAAAACAATTTTGTCTTCCCTTTTTGGCTTTAAAATCAAAAACACTACTCCAGTACATGATTATTCATGTCATTAAAGTGGAACATGAGAACATTCTTTAGTGCGAAAATTTTTGTAAAACATGGCTAGCAGTCCAGGATTTGAGAATATCCTTTAGTGGGACTTGGGAAGGACAGAGAGAGGTAGAGGAGGATGTATGAGTATTTGTACTTCATAAACACATCAGAGGGTAGTAAAGATGCCAATACAACAAAAGCTACAGGGATGGTTACCCAGGAACAATTTGCCTTATCTTTAGAGAGTTAACTAGAAGATTGTGTTGATGCTTGCAAGTGTTCTTAAGAAAAAAAGTAAGAAAGTTGGACATGAGACCAAAAATAAACCTAAAACTTATGTTTAGAAACAACAGAATGTTGTACTATTTCAATTGCAATGGAATACAACTGTGCTTTCACGAAGTAAAGGAGGTCTCAAATTGCATGATGAAAACCATCATCCCATGGCTAAGAAGAGGAGCGTTGGGTGCATTTGCAGTTTGTGGAAGCTTTTTAAGGACTGTTTATGTGTTTACTGTCAGCACCTTGACTGAGAATACCGTTTCCATCTCCACTGCCTGACCACAGGGCCAATTGCTGTCCACATCACTAGTGCTGCCTATATGTGAACAAGAGTGATTATTCAGCATCTTCTGGGCACTTACATATACAATTCTTCCATTGTATTTTTACATAGGCTCCTCTCATGTTTGTTGGAGTCTTTCTTCTGTAATTGCTCTGCCTTCGCCATGGAATTCTTAACGTTCTAGAAGCTAGCAGCAATGTCTTTTTTTTTTTTTTTTTTTTTTTTCATTTTTTTAATTCCCCATCTTTCAGTGACATTTAGGGCAGTAGTGTGAGTAAAAAGCCAGCCTGTAAATATAGATATTGACTCACTAATAGATTTTTTTCTGGGGTACGTGTATCTGTGCCTCTAAACCGAAATCTGTTATTTAACTTCAGTAACACGTGTGTCTGAAGAGTTTCACATTTCCCAATATCCAATACTTAAAACAATGCCAGACCCCTAAAAGCACCTGATTTTCTTGTTCTAGTTTTGTTCTACTACATTTGACAGTGAAAAATCTCATCTTTCTATACCCTCTGTTATTGTTTTTATGTGTCCACACATAAGGATTAAAATGAACATTTATTTGAATACTTCACTTTTGTGGGGTTCTAGTCTTAAAACTTTACAACTTTTATTTTAACTGTCGCCTAAAGGAAGTGGAGACATTTTGCAAACAGGAAAACTAAGAAAGGGCATTTCACCTGAACTGCTTAAAAATATCAAAAAATATAGCTGGAGAGAGAATAAGAGATAAAACAAGGATGGCAGACACTGATGGCTGTTGAAGCTGGGCAATGGGCAGTGTGGGTTCATAGTACTATTCTAATTTTGTGTATGTTTGGAAGTGTCTATAAAGCCAAAGTTTTAAAATGATAAACATAAAACTAATGAATTAAAGAAAACTTTTCAGAAGAAATAAACCTCTTCTGTGCCTAATCTTGGGTTAAAGTTATTTGAGTGCCTCCCCCTAGTATGGAAAATACTCATAACAACTGAGCTCTATTCTAGAAGCCTATTAAAACCTTGGGTAGCATGTTTCCAATGATTATTACCTACCATGGCCCTAAAGTCTTCAGATCTCCCTTACTTTTCCTCCTGAGTATTCCACAGAAGCCTATTTTGTACCCCAGAAAGACACAAGGGGATGTCATTTCAAATGCCATAAAATAATCTTTGTGTTCTGTTCAGTTGTGATTTTTCAGTTGTGTGTGTTTTTCCAGTAAATTTTTTTCATTGTAAACTGCTTGTTTTCTATGTTGTCTGTGCCACCACCTCATTTTCTTGTTGTTAACTGAAGAATTGCTCGACTTTATTTAGACTTCAGATGGGCATCTGCTTTATACTGTTCCATCTGTTCTGCATTGTAGTTTCTTTGTAATACATTAGGTACAGGGTAACATTTAAAGAGACAGTCAAGTTAGCGTGGTCCTTGAGCTTTCTATCTCTTATGGGGAAGTTTCCTAGACCGTTAACAGAAATGTAAATGGTGTTCTGTTTCCATGCTGAAATCACTTTGTATTTGAAAATTTGTGAAATCGTTTCTCTTTTAATCTTTTTTTCTTGCCCTTGGTGTCATGTCAAAACTAAGTGACTTGGTCTCCCTGGACAGACTGTAGAAAGTCAAACACCTCCACGCTAAAATAACTGGTATATAGTGGGTTGAACATTGAAAAGTTCCTATGGATTCACCTGCCTCCCTTTGAGACTAGTAGTAAGTGGCTGTTGATCAGATGAAGGACAGTTCCAGCCTGTGACTTCTGAGTCAGCACACTGAGATTCAAATTCTGCCTCTGTCTGTATTCACTTAATTTTATATCCTCCAGATTTGTCCATGTTGTTGCAAATGACAGGAGTGCACTATTTTTTAAGGCTGAGTAGTATTCTATTATGTATATATACCACATTCTCTTTATCCATTCATCTATTGTTAGATACTTAGGTTGATCCCCTATCTTGACTATTGGAGAAAAAAAGAAAAAAAGATGTCAATTTAGAAAACAAAATAAATTACAAATCCTGCCTCTGCCACTAGACTCTACCAGGTTCAGCTCTGTGCTCCGTAAAATGGCAGGACTAATACCTGCTTTGCAGTATTGTTGTAAAGACATCCTTTGAAAAGTTTCCAGTATAGGACTTGTCACCTATTTCAAAAACTTTATAAATGGTCAGTAGCTATCATTACTATTAACTCTGCCAATCACTGAGAGCATGGGAAAGTACAAAAAAAAAAAAAATCATGTGTTTTCTTGGTTGCCAAATTAAGTTGAAACCAATTTTCACAGTAACAGCAGGCATTTGCTAACTTAGAAAACACAGCTACCAACGATGTTCTAAAAGATGGTCTTTGAGTCTGACGATCATTTAATGTGTCATATCCACTTTGGGTGGAAACTTTTGCTGAAATGTGAGAGTCTTGTTGAATTTAATTTTTCCTTTCTTGTCTCCCCGAGTGTCATTATGTGTATCCTCAGAGGTAGAAGTTTTCTGACTGGGGCTTGGTGGGGACAGAAATTTCATGCTTTGATTTTGCTCTGTGTTTGAGGTTAGCAATGAAGAATTCAGGAGAAGAACTGTGGGATGCTCTAGGGAAAAGTATAGACGTCACTTTATTTCTGTTGTCTGTAAAATTGAAAATGACAAAGTACAGCAGTGCTAATAAGTGGTACTGTGTCTAGTTGAGCTAAAAAAATAATAATAATTCGCTACTTCTGAGGAAATTGGAGCCTTTGATGAAAACAGCTTTTGGACAAATGAAAAATTTTAAGACTAAAATTTTATTGTAACATCTGTATTCAGTCATTTACACTTTTAACAAACATTTGTTGAGCATCTTCCCTTGGCCAGGCACTTTGTTAGAGACTGGAATACTAAAATGAGTAAGACTATTGTGAAAGGAAAGAGAAGTCTCAATTTAATTCTATAATTTGATAAGAGTTTCAGAAAGGGGCTAATTGCAAATGTGGAGACTGGATTTAGGTGAAGTCACAAAAGATGGTGCAGTACCTCAGGGGTCACAACAGCAGGGAGCTGTTACCACTCCTTGGTCTAACTAAACAAAGGGAAGAGGTATGTCATTAAACCTGGAGAGAGACCAATATGAAGAAAGTCGCCTCTGGGAGATGCAGGCAACACAGGATATCCTGCCAACAAGGTGACCAAAGAGGATAGACTCCAATGTCACTCTTCTCCTGCCTTCTGAAACTCCTGCTGGTACTGCCCATCAGCAAATCCCCACTGGGAGGTAGAAGGAAAGGGTAATCATTAGTACATTTCACAGAGATCAGGCCTCCAGGGCATGGAGCAAGGTGGAAAAGCTGGGGAAGGGAACTGGAAAGAGCAAAGGGAAGAATCCAGCACAACTAGGAACTCCCTCAGGGTACTCTATACTTGGTGCAATGGTAGAAGACTGACACACAAGCAGATACCTTTTAATAATCAATAATAATTAACATACTGATATTTACAAAATAATGTAAGAGCCCAGATAATAAAGCTACTAGCTTCAGTATTAGAGGGCTTTTATTCTGCATCTCAAAAGATGAGTATGAGTTTTTCTGCTGATGGGAGAAGAAGGAAGAATATCATAAGGGACCAAAAAAAAGGCATATACATAAATCACATAAATATATAAAGCTTATTTAGAAATCATCAGCATGACCAAAGCATAAGGTATATGGGACACAGGTATATGGGTTTGGGATTTTGTGAGACTTTGTTCTGATTGTTGGAGAATATTACCCAGAACCACGACCACATGTTTAATAAGCAAGTATAAGATACTTCTGACCTGCCAGCTTCCTGAGAGGAGACATCCGTTTTGACCACCACTGTGCATGCAGTACCTAGAATAACATTTGGCATATGTTAGGAGGTCAATAGCTACTTGGAAAATAGACGAACTGGCAAACAAAAGAACTCCTCTATCTGAACCTAAGTCCTATGTATTTATTTTAATGTATTAACATTAAACTTGAAATGTACTAGCACACAGTACTACTTTGATCCTTCCTTTTTTGTTCTAGAAATAAGCATGTCTAAAGAACAGTGGTTTTGTGAAACAGGCACAAAGCGGGGAGTAAGGACATCCCTTCTTCACTGGAAACATCATTTAGCCTTCTGTTTCTCAGCTATCCTCATACAGTAAAATTGTGCTCTCTCCCTCAGCTATCTCCTGAGGTAATCATGAAGATCAAATGAGATCAAAGGGACCTTGACGGGTAAAAAGTGCTGGAGAGATAGGATGCAGAGATGCCTCCTCCTCCTGCAACAATAGAAACTGAGAGGGGCCACATAAGCGCATTTTTCAAATGATTAAATTGTGTTCCACTCAACCAGGGTTTCTCAATCTCGTCACTGTGCGCACTTAGGGTCAGAGACTTGTGTTATGAGGACCTGTCCTGTGCACTGTAGGATGTCTTACAGCATCCCTGGCCTCCACCCACAAGATGCCATTGGCACTACCACCACTGCCATTCCCAGTTGTGACAAGCAACCATGTCCCCAGGCATTACCACATGTCCCTCGGAGGGTAAAATTGTCAAACCACTACATTAAGCATTCTTTTTCAATCTTAACCATTCTATGGAAATCTTTCTAGAATATGTTGGTCACATTTCTGGCCTGTTAGACATGGGTTCCTGGATTGTTAAGCTAGAATACTGGCTGTAACACTTATAACATCTTTAAGACATGTTAGAATGATTTGCCTACATCTCTAGTCCACTGTGCTTCTGTAGACCTTGTGTCTGTGTTCCTGGTTTTTGTTTTCGCTCTCACTCACCCTCTATGGCTGATAGCTGTCATTTCCCTATAAGTATCACAGTGTACTAATTTGCTATTTCTAGTCTGCTGAGGATTTTTAAAGTGGTCAGCCAGCTTTTCATAGAACACATCTAAAATGAGAATCCACAGTCCCTGAGTTTGGGCCTGGGTGGGCAGGAGCCTGGCAGACGAGCTTGGTTTACTTGAGTCAAGCAGAGGCCTTCTCATTCCTCAATTCTCAACTCCTTTCCTCTGGCTTCTGCCAGGCAAGGCTGGTATCACTGTGATTACTATTAATGTCACTTTATGATGTTACCTATATCAACTTTCCCATATCCTCAATTTAGAGTAAGGGAGGGATGGAACGTCTGATAATAGTTCAAACATTCACATCATTTGTAAACAGACCTTTCAGGGAGTAATTAGTCTTGTTTTGCCACCATCCTTTTTACTCCTGCTTCCATTTAGAAATCATATCGGGGAGGGTAATAGATCATGTATATGATCTATGAGGCTACACAGAGTCTGGTATAATCCAGGCCAATAAGATATTCTTTGATATGTTAAGTAAAATTCAGTGTATTAGCACCTAACGTAGTGGCATGGTGCCAGGCACATAGTAGGCACTCAAATAATAACAATAATTGTGAAAGAAACATATGAATGAATGACAGAAATATAGTCAGATTGTCACCAATATGAATAAACTCATGTAAGGTGTGGCAAGCCACAGATAAGGACTTCAAAAATCCAGATGAGGAAAGTGGTTTATAATGAAAGCACAGGCTAATCTTTCATGTTACAGATAGAGAGAGAAATGTAATAGTCTCAGAGGGAGGGAAAATGAAATGACTAAACTTCAGCCCATTTCCTGTTCTGCTGCAGTTCTCTTTTAAGTTCACAGATTGGGAATGGCCCAGTACATTCCAGCTCTTAGCACATATTCACCTCCTTTTATTTTCTCCATTGCAAATGCTTGTGCCTTTCAATGGACAGAGAGAAAGGTCAAGACTCTCAGCATCTGCCTGACACCGGTGGATAGAATCTCCGGTATCGCTAATGGTCTGCTTAACCAGGTTGTTAGGCTATTTCTGTCTGCCGTAGCAAGGAATATTCCCTCATGCCATAATAAAGCAACCTGTAGTGGAACGCTTACCTGAATGGTGAGCAAGGTCAGGAGAAAGCATTTTATTTAAAAATGGCTCTGTACATAATAAAAAAGGGATCAGTGTCTAATATGACTCTGAACATCGGGAGAAAAACAGCATTTGATTTGCTGCATTTTTTCAAGGTTGTGACTGTTCTTGACAGTCCCTATTGGTGACAGACTTCCAGATGGTGATTCTGGATCAGCCAGGCCTTCCTCTGGAGAAAGGAGGCTAAGACTGATCAGTTTCCACCACCCAGCAGTATGAAGCCTGAGACCATCTTGGTAGCAGATGATCCTCAGAGCTGGGTCCAGAATGCAGGCTAACCTGTGAGTGTCCCCTGAATTGAATGAACCAGGGATGCTGTAAGTTGTACTTGTGGATTCCGTATGGTCATTTCAGGGAGGAGTTCTGTTGAAGAGAAATCGAGGCAATCTGACCTGACCAGAGTCAAGAAAATAGCCAGTCCCTAAAGATAAAGAAATTCTTAGAACACAGTAACCCTCTATTGGTATTTTGAAAAAGGCAACATTAGTTGCAAAAGATCTCTGTGTATCTCTTGGATTCTGCCACCTCAACATTTCAGAGAGGTCACTGGTTAATTGGGCTGGGTTAATGGTTCTTTTTTATTATGGTGACTTTTAACCACCTTTCTGGCAGAAGGTGTCTGATTAAATCATGGACAGCTGTGGGTGAAAGATATCACTTCTCTAGCATTTAGTTCCCCTTCAAACAGAGCAAGAATGACAAGGAGTGACTTTGGAACATGGTGGGTATTTAGCTTTGTTTTGTATACATTCATAACAGAGAGCAGCCATCAGTGGTTCTGAATGTCTTTTTTAATTGGATGCCTACAGGGTCTGGGATGCCTACAATGTCTTGAGGCCAGTGTGTTTGCAGCATGAGCAAGCAGTAGAGTGTAATAAGATGACTTGGGTTCAAGTAGAGCTCACGATTAGTAACCTAGTAGGAAATGAGGGATGCAGAAGTTTAGCAAAAGCAAGAGTGTTACAGCTACTAAATTCTGGACTGAATTCTTACAATCTGCTTGAATCCAAGGTATCCTAAAAGACTCTATGAACCAAGAATTCCGTAGCTAAAAAGAATGTGTGTGTGTGTGTGTGTGTGTGTGTGTGTGTGTGTCTTATGCAGATATATTACATTAAGAAGGTCCTGCTGCCCATTTTATAATCATTTATCAAGTACTTCTAGGAGCTGGCCATTTACATATATGTGATTTAAGAGTTTTTTTACACTCTTTTAAGATCTGAATTATTATCTTTATTTTAAAGATGGTAAAATGGGAACTTCTTCCCCATTAGTACTTTACGCACTTTGAACTGAAACTTGACCTATACTGAGGCTTTATTTGACAGTGGCAGAACTAAAATTGGAGAATGGTTTTTCTGATTCTCTTTTGTTCGTTTTATCCTAAAGTTCTCACATTTTATAGGTTAAATTAATTTTTGAGGGGTAGCCTGGGAAACTAAATACCAGGACTAACACTGCTTCAATGAGGAAATATGTTCTCACAGCAGTGTGAAAAGGAGTCATTAAAATATAACCCATTTGTAACTTGTAGACTAATCACATGTATTTACACTAGTTATAAAGAATGAGCTCTGCAATAAGTAAATATATGTGCACATATCTATGTATATAGTTTATTTATGTACTATTTATCCACCATACCCAGAAAAATTTTGTGAAAGAATAAATATTAGAATGTTAATAGCAGCTGTCTCCAGAAGAATTCAGGGTAACTTTATTTTTTGTTGTTGTTGTTTTTGTTCATCTAAATTTGGAGGGAATGGAGCATAAGTTATGTTTTTTTAGAAAGACAAGAAATAAAGGATAAGGTCCACACCTGGCTCTTTTTAGATTCAGAGATGTATTTGATTTTTCTCTCCCTCTGTAGTCTGCCCCCGCGATCTGTATTGGTTTCATCACAGTGATGCAGCTTAAGCTATGATTTGAAGGTGATTCTGTGAGCTTATTAATTTAAAGTCTGTGCAGGTGTCAGGATTCCAAGGCATCGACTCAACTGAATCAAGCCACATCATGATAATTAGGATTGAGGGAACATTTGGGAAAGGCAATGGGGAAAGAAATAAGGGAAACCAAATGTAAGGAATAGAAACGCCTGATCTGTAAGACCCTCAAGCAGGAGGCATTGGTGTTAGGGAGAGGGTGAGCAAGTAGAGAGGTGAAATCAATGTGGGAGAGGAACAAAGGGCAAATTTCAGAGCATGAGAGGGCCCAGAGAAAGATGGAAAGTCACAGGCCAAGGAGACCAAGGAGGGACATGTCCTGAACTGAATGGTGGAAAGCTGGAGGAACAGCACGGCCGTGCAGTGGGCCCCGGAGTGTTAGAAAGGCCTGTCATGTGGTGTGGCCATATAGGAAGCAGAGGGACTCTCATGACTCATTTGTCATGGGAAGAAATGGGGTGAGGAAGGGGGAAGTTTGTGTGGGAGGAAGGAGTGAGGCCCCAGGACAGAGGGAATGGAAACAATTTAGATGCATGTTATTAATTATTATCTCCAAAAAGCCTGGTGTGGTGAGATGGATGATGACACGGGAGATATGACTTAAGATCACTTCCAGCATAGCTCGTTGTGTCTTTCTACGCGGCATCAATCAAAATCTCTGGAACTTTCTCGTTTCCAGCAAGGAGGCTGCAGCACTGATAAAGGCTATTGGGAAGATTAAGTGTTACATCACTGCCATTTTTGCAACTGTTCTTCACCCTCCTGTCAACCCCCGGCTGAAAGACCCCAGGGTGGAAACGTTCACTGCAGCCTAATACTTGACAGATAGGGAATTGACTCTAGAATGATTTTTCAAAACTTAAGTTATATTCTGAAATAAGTGGTTAATGGACCCATTCCCATCACCCTCCTCTACGTCTTTCATCTTTTGTGCACAACAGATGTGGCCAATTTTCACATGGATGAAATCTGCTTTGCTTGAAGGAGCCTATGGTTTAAGTATTATTATTGTTATAGTGGTGGTTGCTAGTGTCATTTAGAGTTCACCCGTGTCTAAAAAGTGTTGGAGACAATTTTCTTGGATACAATAGACCCTTTCAACAAGAGTGAAATGTAAGAACTTTTTAACAGAAGAGATAGTTATAAATTGAAAGCCCAAGTGTTAGATTTCTCATTCTGGGCATTTTCTTCCTAGTGCTTAGCAGGCACTCAGTAAATATGTTGGAATTAAGAATAAGTGGGTTTTGATTTCGCAGAAATCACCTGTGTGTTGCCTTTCAATGTTATATCCATTGATAAGATTGTCTTTCTTTTCTGGGACCTGACCTTGGTTAAAGGATAGTTTAGTTGGTTAACTCACATTTACATAACTAACTGAACACATGCTAAACTTCAGAGATCGTACTGAGCACTGAAAATGCACCACTCTGACATGCCCTCATCTTAACAGCAGCAACATCAGGAACACAGTTTCCTAAAATGCCTGCCATTGTCAGCATTGATACTAAAGACACACGGATGACCTGCTGTTTACAAGGCAGCTCACTAGGCCCTGAGATACAAAGAGTTTATAATATATCCTCATACATAAAAAAAGGTAGGACATTCTATTTAAACATAACAGTACATAGCACACAATATTATAGTTTAAGATAGTTTACTGTAGATTATTTAATCATGGTACAGAAATTGTACAGAATATGTATTGCCGCTATTCCCATTTTGGTAGTAAGAAACCCAAATTCTACAACTCAGAACTTAGGAACATACTTACTCTAGCACTTCACCTTCATGCAAAGAGAGAGCTAATAGTACACTGCCCTTCTGCAAGTTTCTCATTGAAATACCAACCATACCTACTCTACTTAGTTTTGCTAGACACAAAGAGTGCATACATTGGATGTGTGTGATCTCTAGCTGGCTCATGAAGAAATATCCAGACAGTGTTCCATCTCCCACTAAAGCAACCACATTGGCCGAGACATTCTCCTGCCTCTTTAAGGGGCTTCAGGTATCCCCAACCAAGGCTGTCTGTGGTGGACCCTGGATCAGCTCAGATTCTCTCTACATGGGCTCCCTCACCACTTCTCAGCAATGGTACCACACTCCACTCATCTCACTGCCATACTCAGCAGGAATGCCCACAAGCCTGGGACTGCTGCTGGGACTGGCAGAGAAGCCAGGTTCTTACAAAGGATAAAAGGTCAGACTTGCCTTATCCCCCACGGTCGACTTACATTTCAGCTCTTTGGAGGGAGGACAGACTGCTTGGGCCACCAGTGAGCTCCCAGCGCCTTCTACACTCACTGCCCATAATAGGCAGTAAATCTGTGTTTGGTAAATGAAAGTTAGGGAAGACAGGAAAGAGTGGGAGAAGGAGATAAAGTGAGAGAAAGAGAAAGAGGGAAGGAAAAGAGGGAATGAGGGAGAGAAAGAAGAGAGGGAGGAAGAAAGAGAAATGGGAAAAACAAGAGGAGAAAAAAAGAAGGGAGCAAGAAAATGAAACAAGCAAACAAAGGCAGCTAGCAGGAAGTGCTGAGCTGGATGCGGAGCAGAGATGACTGCTAATCAAGATAAGAGAGCACTACCACAACAGGAGAAAGATGATAAGGTGCTTCTCCTGGCTCTGCCAATGACAAGCTGTGGGACCTCGGACAAGTCACTCATCCTTTCTGGACCACAGAGTAAGACCTCATTTGTAACACAAGGGATCAGACCAGATCTTTGGACAGACCCTTCTCTACATGAGCGTCCCTGTCTCCATCCTGATCCTCTAAGCATTAGCAAAATTACCTTGGATTCAGCACTCTGGCCCAGACCCTCTGCATTTTCCCCAGCCTTCATTTCTTATCAGGCATAGAAGTACTCTTAAATGAACATAAGGAAGAAAACACAACTACGGTTTTATAGGAGCTAAACTGCAGAACACAGAAAGGATTCTAGAAGGACAAATCTTATTTCATTTAGCTTCTTCTTAAAGCTAAGATACCTGCAAATGCAAACCTCAGGTTCTGCCCTCTGCAGCACCCAGGCAGAGCCTGACTAGGAAACTTCAGCGAGGAGAATGTAAAAGGAAATGTAGATACTTATAATTGAAGTATCTTTCCCCTTGGGTATTTCTTTTTTTAATGAAAATTTAGTCAACTGAATATTTTGATTCCCCAAGGAAGACTCCTCAGCTGTCGATTACGCTGAGCACACGGGAACAGCTCTAACAGAAGATGACGCCCGCTCTTGGCTAATGATCACCTTGCTTGGTATCAGTGAGAGACAAGGTCTTTGAGGCTGGCCCCCTTTCAGCTGTGAATTAAGTATTAGGTACAGAGTACAGCTAAAACCATTTTGTGCGAGCCTGCAAACCAAATGGTTGCTGGATCCAATTTTGTACAGGTATATCAAATAAATTTAATTTCCCCATTTAAGGTGCTTGCTTTTAATTCTGGGACCAGCAATGCAGAACAGTTTTGCAGATTAAATTTCCATTCCCAGAAAGAAGTAGTCGGGGATAGAACTTCTAAAGCACGTGTAACCAAAAAGCAAAAGGTTTACAGTGCACGCAGCAAAGGTGGGGGCGTAAAAAGATCTAGTGAGCACTAGATGGTATAGAAAACTTCAGGTGCAAGATTACCTTTGTCACCTCATTTCAAACCAGATAATCACCTTATTTATAACCAAAGCAGGGTGGGCTTTGATGCCCTGATTGCAGCAGCCGGATTCTGCTATCATTTGAGATGCCTGGTGCTTCTCTGTGTTATGTGTGGACTGAAGCTTGGCTGCCCAATTCTACAACCACCACTAGAAAATGTACCTGAATAAGGTTTAATTCTAAGACTAAACTCAAGGGTTCTTAGTAGTAATCATAGATCACTTCCCTCAAAAAGCCTTTCTTGATTTCTACCCCTCACCCACTACCACTTGACCACTCCTCCTGTTTCTCACTCACGACCCCCTATGCACATATCTATGACCACAACGATATGAAGGGCTAGTGTTGCCCCAGGATTAAGCTGTGCAACCTGGGGCAAGTTACATCTGTGCATCGTGGTTTTTGCATTTTAAATGACAGTAGTAATAGGGTGGTGAGGAGTGGGTGTGAAGGACTTAGAACACTATAGAACAAGGTAACTAGTAAATATGGCAGGCCTGTGTAGGACAGACTCTCTTTGACTCCCTAGGATTTACCCCAGCACCTAGCATGTTTCACAGCTTAGAGGAAAACATTTATTGACTGACTTTTGATCTCCATTTTTTGGTGAGACGTGGTGGCTCACGCCTGTAATCCCAGCACTTTGGGAGGCTGAAGCAGGCAGATTACTTGAGGCTAGGAATTCAAGATCAGCCTGGACAATATGGCAAGAAATACTAAAAATTTTTTTAAGTAGTAAAAGAAATTAGCCAGACATGGTGGCAGGAACCTGTGGTCCTAGTTATTCGGGAGGCTGAATCGCTTGAACATATGAGGTGGAGGTTGCAGTGAGACAAGATTGCTCTCCAGCCTTGGTGACGGAGTGAGACCTTGCCTCAAAAAAAAAAAAAAAAATCCATTTTTGCCTTCCTGGCATTTTATATTTTAATCCTTTGTGTATTTAGGGGTATTCACCACAATTAACAAGTTTAGATTGGTCCTATTTGAGTGTCCATGCTGCAAGCCAAATACTCTTTCAGGTGCTTTGTATAAAATATTCTATTTCATTCTTACATCACTCCCTTATTTTTCCCATTCTTAATATTAGGAAAGTGAGGCTCTGAGAGTTTAAGGAACTTGCCTAAGGCTGGTAAGCTGGTATTTGATGAGCCAGGATTCAAACACAGGGCGTCTTATCTCTATTCCATGGGGCCCCTGAACGAACCAGGGATCTGGTAATTCAATGATGTGTTGGTGTGCCCTGCCTGGCTCAGCCTACCCACGCAGACCACTCTCACATGATCAGGGAAATTCCTAATTAGCCTGACTGGCTGAGCCTCCCATCCCAAAGGCCAGAAACTCGGTCTAAGTGAAGACCCAAGTGAGATCTGCTCAGCCTGATCTCCAGCCTCCCGTGCATTCCCCCACACCACACCTGGGGTGTGGATTCACCTGCATTCACTCAGAGGCTGCTGCCTGCTCACAGTCACCCAAATAGTGATTAGGCCAATAGCACTCTGGATCTTGCTTCATGCCTTCTCCAGGAACATCCACCTATGACTCCATGAGAAGTTCGTGATGTTGTTGAAAAATAATCCCATTTACAGTTTACATTGCATCTAAAATCATTCTAAGGGCCTGTGGCTGCTGCTTAGAGCAAAAGCAAAGGAGGCCTGTTTTCTTACAGACGATACACAGGAATCCTGGAATTATTGCATGTCTTTCATTAGTAAGAAGCTGCCTGCCATTAGAATTACCCTTCTTACTTCCTAAAATACAAAATCTTTTAGAAGATACTATTGTATAGGGTATCTAAAATAACTTACGTGACCAGAAACCACAGCTGAAGAAAATTGTGTGTGATACATACATACATAAAGTCAGCTCTTCAAATTCGTGGCTTCTGCATCTGTGGCTTCAACCAACCATGAATCAAAAATATTTGGAAAAACTTCCACAAATTTCCAAACAGCAAAACTTGAATATGCTGTGTGCCAAATACTAGGTGGAATCCAGGTGAATGAAGTCGTGTAGGTATTGGATTAGGTATTTATTATAATCTAGAGATGACTTAAAGTATATGGAAAGATGTGCATATACTGGAGGATGTGCATAACATAAAGATCACAGTGAGCAGTAATGGAATAGTAGTTTTTAGTGTAAGAAAATAATTAATCATTTGGAATTAGGCCATATTTGGGGTAAGCAAGCACAGTTGCTATAATATATACATTTCATGCCTTTCATTTCCAAGTACTACATTGAATCCACATAAATGAAGTGATATGTAAGCACTGTATTAGATATCATAAGTAATCTTGAGATGATTTAAAGTATACAAAAGGATGTGAGTGGGTTATATGCAAATACTGCATTGTTTTATTTCAGGGACTTGAGCATTCACAGATTTTGGGATCCATGGGGGATCAAGGAATGACTCTACACATACACACACACACACGCCTTTTATTTTATAAAATGAAATCACTGTTAGTTTATGTAGTATTTTGGCAATGGCAGCAGTTCTGTTCAGCTGATGGTCCTTAAGCATGAACAGATTCTCATAAATAAAAAGAGCTCATGGCTGTATTGATCTTACACTGCATTTGTTTTAGAAAGTTGAGTATTTTAAGGTGGTGTATGTTAACAAATTGAAAGAGTGCTTTTATAAGAATGCTTTCTGGGGCTTTTTGTCAGTTAGCGCTGACCATATTTTAATTGGCTTCCATTTGTTCCGTTTGTTTTCAGAAGAGGGTGTACATCTTCTGATGTATAAAAAAATAAAGTCATCTACTCAGTAATCATTTTTTTAGATAGTGGCCAAAACAGACAGTGAGCTAATGCCTGATGAGCAAATATATACTCATGATTGCCAGAATATCCTTCCTGTGCCCATGTCAGACATCAGACATCAATCTGAGCAACATTTGCATTCTTCTCAACACCATCCTCCATCTAACCTCCTCCAATCCATCAGTGTTGACCACCAGCTTGACTGCTGGAATTTGGAAAAGGACTAACAATCCTTTTGTCTCTCCACAGTCAGTGCCAATGTTTGTATGAGAGTAGCCAAGAGTAAGAGCAGGACTCCACGTGTAATGTGGCATAATGAAGATAGAATTATTTGCTGTGGAAATCACACCACATGATCCCTATATTGGGAACAGAAGTGGAATAGTAGTGTTTGGTGTAAGAAAATGATTAAGTATTTGAAATCAGGCTATATTTGGGGTAAGCAACGCACAGTTCCTACAGTGGAAGAAGGTCATATCTTCTGCTGGTTAAATGACCCTACCAGTCCATTTCCAAAGACCCTGTCCCTTTCTGTAGTGTCTTTATCTCTTACCTGAACTTTTACAGCAATCCCAATTAACAGTGAACTCTTTGAGAGCAGGATCTGTGTCTGTTTTCTTTATCCCTGTTGTATGTGAATGCCTGGCACCATTTGGCATAGTGACTGAGCATGAATGAATTAATACCCCCAATAAGTTTCCTGCTTCTAGTGTCTTTTTCCCATTTTAATCTGTCTTAATTTATAAGATTAATAAATCTTTTCTTCATTTTTAATCCGAGCACTTTGGAAGGCCGAGGCAGGCAGAATGCCTGAACTCAGAAGTTTGAATTTATCCTGGACAACATGTAGAAACCCCATCTCTACTAAAATACAAAAAGGTTAACCAGGAGTGGTGGTGCATGCCTCTAGTCCCAGCTACTCAGGAAGCTAAGGCATGAGAATTGCTTGAGCCCAGGAGGCGGAGGTTGCAGTGAGCTGAGATCGTGCCACTTCACTCCAGCTTGGGCTACAGAGTGAGATTCCATCTCAAAAAAAGAAAAATAAATAAGTAAATAAATAAAATTTTAAAAGTTTCATTTTATTTTTAATTGATAGTAATTGTATATATTTATATAAAACAATGTGATGTTCCGATACATGTATACATTGTGGAATGAGTAAATCAGGCTAATTAACATATCCATCACTTCAAATACTTATCGTTTCTTTATAGTGAGAACGTTTAAAATCCATTCTTTTAGCTACTCTGAAATGCATAATACATTATTATTAACTATAGTCACTATGCTGTATAACAGATCACCAGAACCTAATCCTCCTATCTAACTGAAACTCTGTATCTTTTGATCAATGTCTCTCCTTTCCCCATCCATACCCCTCCTCCTCCCCAGCCTCTGGTAGCCATCATTCTACTCTCTGCTTCTATGAGTTCAGCTTTTTTAGATTTCACATATAAGTGAGATCACACAATATTTATCTCCCTATGCCTGGCTTATTTCACCTAGCATATGTTCTCTGGGTCCATCCATGTTGGTGCAAATGACAATGTCCTACTTTTTAAAGCCTGCCTCCAGTCTTGCTTCCTGTAATCTTATCCTCCACATTCAGCCATATGCAAATCTAGACACATCACTCTCCTGCCTAAAACTTTGTCTCCTTTTCGCCTACTGAGGGAAACCTAGGCTCCTCTTTAGTCACATCGCCAGCCAGCAAAGCATTGCACATTACTATCTAGTAACAACACATTTGTTAAAATTTCTCATAAACATGTAGTTCCTGCCTTTGAACTTCTACGCGTGCCGTTCCTTCTACCTGGAAATCCTTCCTCACCGAACTCTAGTTCATCTTTCAAAACTCAGATAAATCATCATTTACTTAGAAATCCTTCCCTGTATCCCAGAGTTGAGGGTCAATGCCTCTTCTCTAAAATCTGATATCACTCTACTCATATTTATATCATAGCACTTACCAAATATTAGAATGATCTATTTTTAAAACTCCTTGAAATGATATGATGTTTTTTCTGCATGTTACAGAAAATCCAACTCAAACTGGAATATATGAGTTACATAAGTGAAAAGAGATAATGCAGGCTTAAAGTACAGTTTGATTTAAATTTTCCTAGATTATTGGGGTCTCATTTTTCTGTGTTTCTCTTGACCCTGTCTTCCTGGCTAACTTAGATTAATGCCTTCTTGGTATCAAAATGATTCCTACAGTTCCTGCACAAGTTTCTTCACTGATGTCTTAATGAAAAGAAAGAATGTCTCTTTCTCTTACAAGCAGACAAAAGTTCCACACTTCCTCTCACAAGATCAATGAAAGACTGGTGCCCATTCCTTAACCAATCACTGATGCAAAAGAGATAGGCGTGCGATGATTGCCTCAGACTTTATGGCTGGAAAGTTCAAGTCCTTGCAGGATGGGGAAAAGAAGAAAAGATACTTTGGAGGCTATTGACAACTCTCCCATTAGACTAGGCCCTAATGATCATGCATTTCCTGCCATATTCATCTATGGGTTCCCAGCATGTAGCACAGTGTTTGATACCTGCATAGTAGATAATCCATGCACATCTGCTTAGCTGATGAGAATTGAGCCTGCCTGGAACTGAAAAACACATTCTATATCCATGTTCCCCTCTCCACTTTAGCTCTAAGGTGCTACCACCATGCTGCCTACCTCCTGCAGCTGCTTCTCAACCTTCTAAATGAATCCTTCTGCCTAAAATGGGTTTCCATTTCTCTTAGACTAGGTTACATTTTTCTCAATCAAAATTCAACTTACCCCCTCCCTTTCCAATCCCAGAAAGATCTGCCTGTTTAGAGGCACTCTGAGGCTTCCCTTACAACTGGAAAATTCTGTGATAAATGCAAGAAGCTATCACCAGAAATGATGCGAACATCAAAAGAGAATGGTTTGCCAGTTAGTCCCTTTTTATTAAATATTCCCTGAAGGCAGCTACTATATATCTTTTGATTGTTCCTATATAAAAGATAGAATATAACCAAGTAGAAAGAGACTAGACTTTGGAAACAGGTCTGGGTCAAATTCTGGTATCACTACTTCTTCACTCTATTAAATGTTGGCCAAATGATTTAATCTCTCTGAGCTCAGATTCCTCCTGTATAAACAGGAATAATAATCCCCACATCCCAGGATTATAAGAGTTACATAAAATGGACTGTGTAACGTGGCTGGGACAGTTTATGGCCAAACTGATACACTCCCTTCCTCCCTTTGCAGCATCCAGAGTGTATTACTGGTAGGCCTAATGTTTTTGGTTCCGTAATTACCAACTTTAGGTGATCTTGGCTGTTGAAGAAGTTCACTGTTACTGGAGAAGCTCTTTTGAAAACTGCTCTGGCCTCAGTGTCTAATCACAGAAACTTGAGGCTTCTTAGTAATCTTTAATATCTTGTCTCCAAAAAACGTAATTATCTGCCTACCTTGGCATGCCCTGGTTTTGTTTGCCTGGTGAAGCAGAAAATAAATGGCTTGCCAGCTGTGGTCATGATGCAGACCTAGATATTAAATAAGATGGGTGTGAAAGTCAGGATTCCTGTGGATTCAAAGAAGCCTTAAGTATTCTCAGAGTTCCCTTAACTCTGGGCTTCCACACATGCTGCCTCTGTGATATAAAACTCACCCTCCTCTCCTATTTCCAAAAATAGACCCTATTGAGAATGTGTGCCAGGAAGAGAATTTGTCTGTAAACCTTCAGATTTATCATTGGACATCCCTGTTTATAAAAGCCTACACAGGGCTAGTATCTGGTATTCCTTTAGATATTTATGCCTTCTTTTGGTTTATCTCTATAAATTCTCCTCCTTCTCCTTTCCTAGTTTTTACTCTACTTTCCTTCTGGGCACAAAACAAAATTCCTCTTACTATCTCACTCAGGGCATTTTATCATCAACTTTTATGATTTTGACCACTAGTCCTCATTCTACCCTGTAGAGCTCATCACAAAATTTTATCCAACAAAGATGGTTCCCTCTTTCAGAGGAATTTTAATTTTAGCTATGATAATCATTATTAACAACATATGTATTTCATCTATCAATGTGATTAGATTTTATTGCTTGTAAAAACAAATTTACAGAAAGGGCCGCACCATGGAAAGGACTGCAAATGTTTCAAAATCCCAGTGATTAAAAAAGCCAATGGCATTATTTGACACCTGAATGGAAGAAGACAGATATTTAAGTGTTCCTTGCAAATGGATTTCTAGCAGGGGAAAAAAGATCTGGCAGTTCCTAGAGACAATGGTCTTTAGCCACCCACTACGACTAGGTTCTGAAGCCAGGCTGGGTTAAATCTTCAATCTGCTCCTTACTAACTATGTGAATTTGGGCAAAATTTTAAACTCCCTGTGCTTTAATTTTCTAACCTGCAAATATTGATAACAAGAATACCCATCTCAAAGGGTTTTTTGGGAAGTTAAATGAATTAGTACCTTTATATATGCGCAGTATGTACTCCAACAATGGCTGCTGGTTGAAGTAAATCAGGCATCAAAAAGTCATGATGTGGTCATGATGAAGACCTGGATAAGATGGATGTGAAAGTCAGGATTGCTGTGGATTCTAAGAACCCTTAGGTATTCTCAGGGTTCCCTTAACTCCGAGACATAAAACTCGGCTTCATCTCTTATTTCCAAAAATAAACCTTGCTGAAAATGTGTGCCAGGGAAGAGAAGTTGTGCATCTTGTGGGAGCCAATGAAAGAAAATCATTGTCCCGATGTGCCATTTTCTCTCTCTTCGTGCAGATTTCTTTCTTTTGGTAAATACAACTGCCAAAAGCTCAGCTCTTTAAAGTTTTACACCTCTCCATTTCCATGAGAAGAACAACCAGAAGGCTTGTGTCATCTTTCAGGGACATAATCCTTCAAAGTTTCACACTCCGGGTATGTGTGCAGATTACTGAGACAGGAAAACATGACACATATCTCCAGGGTTTTTAAGTAATTTTATATGAAGTTGTTTCCTTCATATAAGTGGAATGCAGGTCCACTGTAGAAAGTCTAGAATATGCAGATAAGCAAAATAAGAAAATAACAGTCATACCACAGGCCAGCACTCAGAAATAACAACTGTTAATATTTCATTGCAAATGCCTTTGATCTTTCAAATGTATATGTGCCCCTGAGTATATAGATTTTTTTCAAAAATGGAATGGTACAGTGCATGCAAGTTATCTTTCTGTACCTCAGGTGCACAGAGTTGAGTTAGCAGTGCTGCTTGATTCATGGCATACCATTTTTTCATCTCTTTCAAGGGACTCTTGTGGATTTTTCCCCTCCTTGTTTTCAAATTTCACATCTGTTCCCTACCCACTAATGCAAAAGTGCTAATACATTTGATATATTTTAATATATACTGTTCTTTTGAGTGTGGATATATTTGTAATCCATACAAACGATATTGTGCTCTAAGACCTCATCGTTTTTCATTCTTATCCAACACTGCTTCTGAAATCTAACCATGTTGCTATGTGTACATCTAGCTCAAGGTTCTACTTGATGCCTAGCATTCCATCACATTTTACTTACCTACTACCCTAGTGAAATACATGTGGGTTGCCTCATATGAATAACTGGGAAGAATTTATCTGCTTTAGACCAAGGATGGAGCTTCCTGGATCATAGAACACCTGAAGGCCTCATTTTACTCCATGCTGCCAGATTGTAGCCCAGATGGGAAAACCATTGTCTACTCTCTGTAGAGTGCATGGCATTATCCAGATTTCTAATTTTGGCTCATCTGATGGATGTAAAGTTGGATCTGACTGTTTTAATGTGCATTTTCTGATAATTAGGGACTTTGAGCATAGCTTCATACTCCTTAGCCAGTTAGATTTCTCAGTTTGAGAGTAACTTGTTTAAACCCTTAGATTTGGTGGCAGGAGTGGGGATGTGGCAGGCGCAGGGAGGGGGGTCATGCCTTTTTTTTTCTGTTTATAGCAGTCCTCATTTGTCTGTGGGAAATATGTTCCAAGACCCCCCAGTGGAGGCCTGAAATCACAGAGAATATCAAACCCTATGTTTGTTCCTAGGCATACCTACCTATAATAAAGTTAATTTATAAGTTTAGCATAATAAAAGATTAACAACGACTAATAATAATAAAATAGGATAATTATAGCCATATGCTGTTATAAGAGTAATGGGAATCTCTCTCTCTCTTTCTCTGAAAATATCTTATTGTGCTGTACCAAGGTTAACTGAAACCATGGAAAACAAGGCCTCCGATAATGGGAGACCTCTGCTATTTGTCTGATTTTCTTGCAGATTCAAGATACCTACTTTCAGTTTTTCTGGCCTATATTTTGACAAACTGTCATCTTTGTGTTAACTTTCTTTAGTGTCTTTTGCCAAATGTAAATTCTTAATTTTTCTTTTATCCATACATTTTTATTATTTACACTTATGGGGCCAAGCGTGGTGGCTCATGCCTGTAATTCCAGCATTTTGGGTGGCCAAGGAGGGTGGATCACTTGAGCGTAGGAGTTCGAGACTAGACTGAACAACATGATGAAACCCTGTCTCTACAAAAAAAATACAAAAGTTAGCCAGGTGTGGTGGCATATGCCTGTGGTCCCAGCTTCTAGGGAGGCTAAGGTGGGAGGATAGCCTGAGCCCGGGGAGGTCAAGGCTTCAGTGAGGCATGAGCGTGCCACTGCTCTCCAGCTTAGGCAACAGGGCGAGACCAGTCTCTAAAGAAAGAAAGAAATAAATAATTATACTTACAGCTTATATCACTCAAATGTAATCGTTTTGTTTTGTGTGTTGGAGAAATACTAGTAAAACCTGGTTTATTTTTTACAGAATTTCTTATAACTGGAATGTTTATATACATTGAAGTTATTTAAATTATTTTCAGAGTACTTTGTTGATACCATACCATTTGATTTTTATGAAAACTCTGAAGAGTAGGTGAGCAGGTATCCCCATTTCATGGATGAAGAAACTGATTTGACTTAGATGGAGTGACCCTCCCAGGTTCACATAGCTCATCCGTTGCCACGCCAGGAGCAACAGGCAAATCCCTTGTCCCCCAGGCCAGCAGAATACCTATGGGGCTTATCAAGAGTCAGGATTATTTCCAAAAAGGTATAATCATCTCAAACTTCTCCATGAAAACGTCACTTACCACCTAAGAAGATAGTCACACCAAAATGTTTGTTTTGATAAGTATGGATTGACTTACTACATTGGTCTAAGAAGTAAGCTCAATGGTCTTTAAGAAGTAAGCTCAATGGTCTTAAAAGAGGCAGAGGTGTTAGTGTGCTAAAAGACAACTCACCTCTTTGAACACTGTTGTGGGAAATAAGTTTTTTTTAATGAGTCCTGTTCTGAAAGTGATGAGTACAGATAATTTATGGTTTTCAAGGTAAGCCATTTTCTACACCTGCCCTCAGATTACAGAGATAGAACGAACCATTGGGCAAAGAAGAACAGAAACTTGAATATGAAGAATGGGAAGTAAGAAGTTTCTAATCACTCTCGCATCAGGAAATATCCTCCAGGAAAATTAGTATGTGGTTAACTTTGACCTCGGTGCAGACCATAAAGACAGATGGGAGAGAAATATTGGACTCTGGCCCCTAAAATCAATGAATACTATCCCAGGGATGGGACTAATGAGCCAGGGGTCAGGTGGTTGTTTGTAGGGGAAGGTAAAGCCAAGCTCTTGGCTCCTGCTGGTAAAGGAAAAGGTGATTGAATGACGGGGTGATAGAGGGCTGATTTTTCAGTGTAATCTTAATTACATTTCAAAATGCTGTTCATCAGCATTTTGTGGACAAGGAGAAAAACGCTCAGTCAACTGCTGGTTGACTCTTTAATCTTGGCTTGTCCTTCAGCACCACGAGCAATCACAAGCAAGACCTGTGTTCTCTGACTGTGCATGTCTCCCTCGTAAAAAATCCTTTTGCATAATCCAATTGAGCAAGGCTAGCAGTCGGCACTTTAAGAAGAATCAGTATTTTAAACAGTTGCCAAATGAGCTCAAAAGATTATAATAACAATAATTATAGTTTCCACTTACTGACTGCGTACTAGGTGCCAAGCATTGTGTTTAACAAGCACCATTTCATTTACTCAGGGGGAAAAACCCTAGGGTACAAATACCATTATTACCTCCATTTTGCAGATGAGGAAATTGAGGCTTAGAGATGTGGAATGAGTTGCCCGAGGTTACAAAGCTAATAACTGGCAAAACCAGAATGCAAATCCAGAACTGTCTGACTCCAAAGATGAATTTCTATATTCTTAAATTTTGTATGAATTATCCACTGCTGCTTAACAAGGTACTTGAAAATTTAGCCACTTAAAACAACAAACGTTATTATATCTCATGGTTTCTGAGAGTCACAAATCTAGGAGTGGCTTAACTGGGTGTTTCTGATGCAGTCGTTCTTGACGTTACAGTCAATGTGTCAATCAGGGCTGCAGTCATCTGAAGATTCCACCAGGGGTAGAACATTTGCTTCCAACATCACTCACGTGGCTGTTGGCAAGAAGCCTTAGCTCCTCATCATGTGGGCTTCTCTACAGGGCTGCCTGAGTTTTATCTATAAATAAAGATATCCTACAGGGATTTTAATGAGGATCACCTGAGATAACCTATGAGCTAGTGAGAGGTAAGCTGAAGCAGGCTGCATGAATTTGGGATAATATTATTAATAAATGAATTCATTGCCATCTTGCATAGGATATTCAGGAATATGGAGATATCCCTGACTCCTCCAAAAGAATGGCCAAGATCATGCCTAATTAACTCCATGTCCTGGGAAAGCCCTGCTCTAATGGAGATGACATCTTCTCCAGTGCTCTATAGGGTGGAGAAGATGAAGAAATCTGCACACAGCCCCCATGAAGATTCCAGTGTTGTGGCTGGGAATCTCTGTCTCCCTTTATGCTGGCTACATGAAAAAAGAGTGTTTTTGCTTACAGAGACCTGGTGGCCATTAGAAGGTGAGCACCCAAACCCTTTGGTGTCCTAGCCCACATATCGAGATCCCAACCCTTGATGGGAAGAACAAATCATCTGGGTAGAAAATAAATCCAGGGCTAGCCTAAGAGCAGAGTATGATGGAAAGGTTTGGTGTAAGACAAACCCATCTGTGCTCATATTTGCTGGGAGGAAACTGGTGCCCACTAAGATTCTGTAACCTTCAGAACAAAATATTTTGTATGTAAAGCACCTAGAAGAGTGTCTGGCACACAATAGGTGCTCACTAGTGGAAGAGTCTTGGTAGTTTTATTATTATTGTCATCATTCCAACTTCATATGGCTGTTTTGAGGATTGCTATATGCAATTATTTGTTTAAAACCTTATCATTCATTAGATTGTAAATTCCATGAGAACAGGAACCTTGTATATCTGTCCTGTTTACTACTGTATTCCTAGTGCCTAACAAAGAGAAGATACTCAGCAAATATTACATGTATGAATATATCTAAATGTAGAGCCTTGTATGCACTAGGTGATCCATGTTTGATAATTATCAGCATTATAGTCATCACCATACCATTCTCATTACCATCATCATCATCACCATACCATCCCCATTACCATCATCATCATCACCACCACCACCACCACCCCCCCCATCCTCATGGCGTAAGAATACCCTGGTGTGATATTTCAACAGTGTTCTCAGTGTTATGACAATGAGACCTAATTTCCTTTTCCGCTTCAGGTTCTTTTAGTTCACAGAAGAATCTGGGTGTTTTCTTTTTTCCCATGGTGACAAAAGACCTGCTCCACCATATTGGTATAATGATGTTATGACTTGAGGAAAAAAATTATATTCCTAAAAAATCTTAACAAGCCCTGTAATCAGATTCACCACAAATCTCTTGGAGTGATGGTCCACTGGAGGTGAATCCCATCTTCACTATTTTCTATGTGGCCTTGGAAGAGGTACCAAACCTCTCTGGATCTTCATGGCCTCATTTCTAAAAGGACAAAAGTAAAAACTACCCAAAATACCAATAAGGCTGTTGTAAGAAATAACAGATGCTTTTTGTCTAATCTCTTGCATGTGTCCTTTCCATGGTAGATGCTCAATAAGTATTCATAGAATGAATGTGTTGACTAGATGAATGATATAATTTATGTCTATAGCTTCACTACTCATTCCAGCAGCTGAGTCAGCACAAGAAGATAGCCTTTGAAATTCTAGGGAACTCTGAAGGGGTGGAAGATGTAAGTTCCAAGACTCACCGTGACTTTGGGCAAGTCCTGAGATGTGATTCAGGGTCTCAAGGGTCTTTTGCACATAATAGGAGGAAATTCTGTTTGCACAACAACGAGAATGTACTTACTGCCACTAAACTGTACACTTAAAAACGATTACAATGATAAATTTTAATTGATTTTATCACAATAAGAAAAAGAGGAAAATTCTGGCTAGCTAGAGTACTACTAGCTTTCTGGATCCTAAGACTTGAGACCAAAACTATTGGCTGGCATGTATAATACTTTACTTATGCCAAACACTGCTAAAACGTCAGATGCATGATCTCATGTAACCCTCTCAGTGGTCCTATGAGTGAGATATTATTACTACTCCCATTTTATAGATGAGGAAACAGAAGCTTAATGAAGTATTTCTAGAGCTGGAGTTTAAAGCCATGTGTGTCTCTTTAGAGAGCTCTTGTGCTTTCCTACTTAATTTTCTGAAGATTGTTTGTTTGTTTGTTTGTTTGTTTGACAAATAACCAAATCACAAATGTAGGCAGCTCAAACTTGGTCATATGAGCTTTGATAGAGAAGGTGGTACGGAGACCTGATACAGTTGAGAAAGGCCTTGTCTACTTCCATTCTTTGAAGCTCCCAGTGTCTTGGAACACTGGGGAGGCAGAAAAGGAAGGAGGAGATGGAAGAGAGGCAACAGAAGAAAACAATGCCAAGCTGCAGTTACCAATATATTTCTGAATATTTTTAATGTTTACATTTGATTCTTATATTTGCATGATTTTAATAACAAAAAATACTTTATTGGGCAAAGAAATCAAAAGTCCCAGTCAAGTTCCTACAAGATTAGAAAGCCTGGGCTAATGGCTTTCCAGCCTTCTGCCTCCAGCTTCCCACCTTCCAATTCCTCTCATAGTAAGAGGCCCTGGGTGGCATTGTGATATAACCTCAGCTGGCTCTTGGCATCCCCATAGACAGGGCTTCCAGGCTTCTCTTCTTATAGCTGAAGAGAGGAACAGAAAATCCAAGGCTCCCATCATATTATTGGTTTGACAAGACATAGCTATTAGGACCACAACCCAGGAAGGGTTGCTCCCCCGAATCCTCTCCCATGGACTTGACTGATTCTTGAAATAGTTGCAGTAGTCATAGTTATAACAATAGCAGCAGCTAATACATAGAGAGCTGATAAATGTGCTCTACATAACTCATTTGTTTATCCCAACAATTTGGTAAGGTAGGTACAATCATTAGTCCTTTTTTTTCCATCTTTTTTCTCTAAGAGACAGGGACACCTAGAGTAATTTGTCGAAGGTTACAAAATTTTTAAGACACAGAGGTGGAATGTAATCATGGACAATGTCAACCATTTATGGAGCATTTACAATGAGATTGTTGCAAGAATTGAATGGAATAATTCACATAACCGTCTAACCCAGACCCTCACACCAATCCTGTGGACATGGTATCCTAACCACCATCCTCAACTTACAGATGGGAAAGGCAAGACTTAGGGAAGTCAAGGAACTGACTGCTATTACACAGCTCAGAGGTGGCAGAGCCATGGGGTCAGTGTTGTGCCAAAGCACCAACAATGTCCCTTCTGCCCTTTGGTCTTCTCAGGGGCTGATTAGAAAACAAGAAAGTAGATTTCCAACTTTTTGCAACATCACTTTACCTGGTCTCGTTAATGGTTCTGTGCTGCGAGTTTCTGTTGTTTCTGTTTTCATCCAAATAAAACATAAGAGAAAGTTCCAAGCTCCTAAAGCATAACATCACATCTTAAGGGCCAAATTTGATAATAAAATATATTGTTCTATTCAGTCTCCATATCAAATTTCTTACAGAAGGTGGATATCATTTGTGCTGCCTTTTGTAGGCACAGGTTGCAATTGCTTTTCAGCAATCATTTCTTATAACAACGCAAAACAATTCCAGCCAGCCCAGGTGAGGTTTTTTTCATAATTGTGTCTGTAATAATCCATTATTTTATGTTTATTTCATCAGTTTCAGCAGTTCACAAGAACATCTATAATCTTAGATCCAGTAATCAACTGTTTCTGAATTGCCCCATCCTAAATTTAGGTTTCACACTTGGTAATTTAGCTAGAGAGTTTCACTGGTGAGTGCCACTCTTTCACGGTTGAGGGAAAGTGCTACTATTTGGGCTTTATTTAATTCTTAATGTTTAGCAAGTTGAACTGTATACCATGGAGTTTAATAATGCAGGGTGTAATTGCTCTAATGCTATGAAGGCACATGGCTGCTGATTTCCTCAGTCTTCACTAGGCCTCGCTGGCAAATGAGATGTTGCTGCTTAGTGGGGCTTCTTCTCTACTTCAGTATTTTAAGAAAACAAATAGCATTGCAGTGTGGCATTTGTAGAAGAATCTGTTAAGAGCTGCTCATAATGGTGAATATTCGTTGATTGAGGAATTCCTGAGTGCTTGACACTGTATATTAGCTTATTTAATCTCACAACAACCATAGAAGGTGGGTACTATTACTACCTCATTTATAGAGGCTTAAAGAGATTCGTTTATAGCATATCACATAGTCCGTGGCAGAGAATCCCTGCTCCAGGATCAAACTTTGCAAACACTATTGCGTTGTCTTCCCAGGACTACTTTCAGTTATTTCTGCAGAGCATTAAGGAAAGAATGAGAAAGCTCCACATGTTCTTATGAAGAATAAAGAAAGTCCCAAGTGAGTTGTGAATTCTGGATGTCTATTTGCCTGTTTCCCAGGTGGACTGTCATGACACTAATCACCAGTCATGGTGGTCCTTGTTTCTTGTGCCCCATCCACTCTTCAAATATGATCTCAACAACTGAGAACAAAATGAATTTCACTCTGAAGTATAAAGTATCTTATGAAGCTTTATGTATTCCCACTGCTAAGATCTCTTTCACTTTGTAGTAAGACTGACATTTGATTGCATGATGAAAACGACTCCTCCTTTATCAAAATATTTAAGCTCTGAGGGCACCAATATACATGTTTTTAAAAATAGACTTACCACGCTTGTAATCCCAGCACTTTGGGAGGCCAAGGTGGGCGGATCACAAGGTCAAGAGATCAAGACCATCCTGGCCAACATAGTGAAACCCCATCTCTACTAAAAATACAAAAATTAGCTGGGCATGGTGGCTTACGCCTGTAGTCCCAGCTACGTGAGAGGCTGAGGCAGGAGAATTGCTTGAACCCATGAGGCACAAGTTGCAGTGAGCTGAGATCATGCCACTGTACTGCAGCCTGGTGACAGAGCAAGACTTCGTCTAAAAAAAAAAAGACTTATAATAATCATATGTATTTAAAGACCATATAAATATATGTTATTTGTTAATGGACTGAGAATGGCATCTTACCCAAAATTTGAGATGTACACATCTGAGACAACAGAGCAGTTTTCAAAAAAATGACGCAGAATTGACAGTTTATTTGGATTATACCTTCTGATTACCAGGAAGTGGATAAAAATTCTAAAATGTAAGCATACTTATCTAAACATAACTTAGAATTCATCAGCCAAACAATGAACATTTTGAGAGTACTTATGTAAGAAAAAGTGGATAAAAATCAATTCTGCTTCTAAAAATATTTACAAATCCAAAAAACTTGAGCATAGCTGCTGAGAAATTATTCATTTTTAATATTTCATTTTATGAAAATAATTAAATTTTATTATGACTTACTTATCCTTATCTCTAAAAAACAACAAAAATAATCACTATATATAATATGTATTATTTATTGCTTCCTTCAACAAATATTTCTTTTTTTTTTTTTTTTTGAGATGGAGTCTCCTCTGTCACCCAGGTAGGAGTGCAGTGGCTTGATCTTGGCTCATGGCAACCTCTGTCTCCTGGGTCCAAGCGATTCTCCTGCCCCAGCTTCCCAAGTAGCTGGGACTATAGCCACCTGCCACCACGTGTGACTAATTTTTGTATTTTTTAGTAAAGATGGGGTTTCACCATGTTGGCCAGGCTAGTCTTGATCTCCTGACCTCAAGTGATCCACCCACTTCAGCCTCCCAAAGTGAAAAGTATTTCTCAAATGCCACATCAAGGAGACAGCAGCAAGTGAGACGCAGTAGCTGAGTACATTCCACTGGGGAAGACAAGTTCTAAACACAAAACCAAATCAGTATGTGTAATTTCAGATGATGGTAAATATTATGACAAACATAAAGCAAAGTTAGGAAATAGACAATACCTCCTTCAAGGAGAAAAGTTGTCAAGGAAGGCCTTTTAGGGAGGCAGAATCCAAGCAGAGACTAACAAATGAGAGAGAGTGTTTTTATCTTTTTCATGCATAGTCTTCACCAAAAAACATTGGGAAACCACCAGTCTTTTCTAAAGGAAAATAATTATCTCCTAATTTCTGCCTTGCCATGGTTTTTCTAGTTTGTTTTTCTTTGGAAAACAATTCTCTGTCTAAGATAAAAAGATCTCAGTTCATCTTTCCTTTAACGTTACTCCCAAAGTGAGGTCAAACCATTTCATTTGTCCCAAAGGTGAGCCAAATTTGAGCGGCTCTGCTGTGAGAACCTGTTCTACTCACAACTAGCTAGCAGCCTCTGTTTTTGAAGGCTCCAATTTGAGTTGGGTTGCCCCATCCTTTGGACTCATCAGAGACCCCTGTTCTCATGGGAAACAACTTACCATTTCTCAAATCTACATGATTCCCTAACCCCACTGTTTTACCAGAATGATAAAAGTGTTATGTGGGCCTTTCCCATTCTCCACACTGGGAGTGAGGAGTTTATATGCTAACCTAGAAATAATACCTTGTGCTGCTATCTCGGGCTTCACAACCTCTTTTCCCAGCCTTTAGGGAGAGGAGGAGAAGGCAGGGAAATGCCATTGAATGGGATTCTCCTAAAAGTCAGACACTGTCCCAAGCACTTGATACCCTTTATTTTGTCTAATCTACCTGGGAGCTCAGGAATGTCCTCACTTTACAGGTGAGAGAAAACTGAGGCCCACAGTGCTTAAGCCACTTCTTTTAAATTACCCAGTTCATAAGTGGTAGACCTGAGATTTGATCGTCCATTTCAGGTTCCAAAACCATCTCTCTTCTTTCTACTACAGAGGTCCAGGAAGATGTCAATTACTTTTGAATTCCAAATAATATATGGAACTCTCCACTGCTCAACATATCCAAAAACTTACCTAAATCTCATGCTCAGTGCCTTGCATGTGGGACATCAAAGCTACAAATTAAAGTCTCCACCAAAGAAAGTTACAGTGTCTAGAAATATAATTTCCAATAGGAGAAGATATTTCAGGCAGTAAACTGACTGCCTTAACAGTGGGTGCCAAAACCCTATGAGGGATTTATTGAGAAGTTGAAATAAGAAACAAGACAAATACATTTAGACTTCACTGAATTCCTCGCAGTTTGGGAGGAAGAAAAATATTATTCTCTGGGAATGGAAAAAAAATAGATTCATTCCTCTCTGCTATTACATGGGTCCAGCTGAGCAATAATGCACTGCGAAGCCAAATGCTCTGATCGGTTTCTCTGAGCTGTTATTAAAGTTTGCAAAATATTGCTCAGATTCTTTCTGGCAGAGTTTCAATATTGTCTATTTAAACTGGAATTGGGCTGGTACTCTTCATTTCTGTTAAACCTGCCAAAGCTGGTGATCCCACTGCACAAATCTCCCGGCGCCACAGCCTTCATCTAGCAAGGCTGGCGACACCCTGAGAGCCTACACCCTCTGTTGGCTTTCTGACGTGACTCAGGTCAAGAATGACTGAATCAACCTTCCTCCCCTTTCTCTTTGCCTCCCTTCTCACCCTCAGCACACCACACACACACATACACACACACACACACGTGCACATGCACACTCTGGCCCTTCACTTGCAGCAGGAAAGAAAGGAGCTATGCAGAACAGTGCATCTGTCTGGGAAGGTGTTAACTCTACTGAAGCTGGAGCCTCTCAGCCTGATGTTCTAACAGGGACATGAGAAGTCTTTTCCTCTGCTGATATGGCAGATACTATTACCCTCCAACAACCTCCCTTACCATTCCCCAGCTTTGCCCTCTACCCTCACTTCAGCCCAAGTGAACCTGTTCCATGTCCTCAGATACCCCATGTTCTTTCTTGCCCTGTGCCTTACTTCTGCTGATCCTCTGATGGGAATACATTTCCTCTCTCCCCTTCTGATAAACTCCAGTTTACCCTCTAGGTTGCAACTTGGGCAACATCCCTCTGATCCCCCAGGATGGTTTAGATGCCCCTGTTATGTGCTTTTATTGGGAGCTTAAGCTTATCTCATCTAATCACAGCCTTGATTTTAAGTAAATGGTCTCCTGAACACAACCACCAGCTCTAAGACTCAGGGGGAGGCCTGTCTTATCCTCCTCATGTAGAACAGTGGGCTAAATGCTATAACAGATAGACTGAAAAGATATATGAAAGCTCTAATACACTATACTTTTATTTCTTGCATAGATAACATTACTAGGCAAGTTAACAGGTAGGCAGGATGGTCTGAACTTCTGCCACCATCAATAAGTGGCTTTCAAAGGCTTCCCAGAGGCTTTCCCCATTCAATCCAGCCAGAAAGTAAGAGTATGAAGGAGTGCCTTGTGGAAGGCTTTTTTTTAAGACCAGGACTAGAAGTGTGTTCATCACTGTTGTTCACATCACATTCTCATGGCAAGAACTCAATCACATGGCCATACCTAATTGCAAGCGATGCTGGGGCATGTAGCATCTGGCAACTACTCCTAGTAAAAGGTATGTGGAAGGAGGACCATAAATGTTGGTGGACAGGTAGCCTCTTTGCTACATCCTTCTATCCCCAGTGCCTGACACACAGTAGCCAAAGAATAAACAGTTGTTAAATAAATCAATAGACTAAGGAGTTTAAAAAAAAAAAAAACTTAGGGCGAAGAACATCACCTTAATATACTCCAAGCTGGGATACAGGACCACATTCTCACAACTGCTTTGAATAAAAAACTGCAAACTACCAAAGGTCAGACAGGCAGTAAAAATCTCAATTTCCTTAGCCACTTTTAATGTTCACTAGTCGAATGACAGTGCCTGGCACAATACCCAGGATATAGGTTCTGCTCAATGAATATGGGTCAAATGAATGAATTATTGGAAATCATAGGTTATTGAGATTAGAAGTGACCTGAACATAACCATGGTTATATTATGCTTGCCAAGTGATCTTTCAGTTCCCCCATCCTAGGAAGTGCATCACTCCCAGAGTTAGCACCTGCCATCTTAGGTCAGCCCTGACTCTAGGAAACTGCTTTCTTCCTTTGATCTAAAACCTGGCTCCCTGCTGTAGCACAGAGTTGAAAGAAAGAAATTCAAATATTTTGTCATCCGCTCTGTGCCAGGCATTGTCCTGGGTGCATTTATGTTATTTCATTTATTCCCCATGACAGCTCAGAGAAGGAAATTACTGCTGTGGCTCAGTCCACCCTCTTCCCAGCCTGGGTTGCTGCATTATTATTAATAAGTTTCTAATTGTGCTCCTTGCTTTCACTGTTGCCCTCCTATGATAACTCTGAACCTAAGATTATCTTTTTACATTGTAAATCAAAAGTCATCGCTTCCCTGCTTAAAACCCCACACTGGCTTTCCATTGCACTTGGAATAAAATCCAAATTGTTTGTCATCACCCACAAGCCCACTCGATTGGGCTCCTTCCTGCCCCTCTGATTTGGTCTCAGCCACTCTCCCGCTCGCTCACTGTGCTGCAGGCACACCAGCCTTCTTTCCTTTCTTGAATACCTCAAGTTTATTTGCACTCCAGGACCTTTGTACTTGCTATTTTTTTCTGCCTGGAGCCCTCTGCCCCCAATTCTTTCTTGGACTGGCTCCTTGTTGCCATTCAGTTTTCTGTATAAATGCATTTTTCTCAGTGAAACCTCCGATCATAGAATGTAGAATAGTTCTCCATTCTCAACTTGTCCTTCTGTCCCTATAGGTCACACAAATTGTGTGTTCTCCAAAGGAGCTCAAACCTGACTGCATACATCAGACCTACCAGGGAAGCTTCCAAGAAACATCATTATCCCGGGAAGCTTCCCTAGAAATTCTGATTTCATATGTCCTCTGGATTGTTTAGGAATCAGTAGTTCGAATAGCTCTCCTGAATGATCCTGACGTGTAGTCAGTCTAGAAAACCATGTATCTGATATTTCTGTCTGGGATAGACCCTGTTTCAATATCTGATTAGCTCTGCACCTTGTGCAAGCCACTTAGCCTGTTTAATCCTCATATCTAAAATTGTGACAAGAATAGTATCTATGTCACAGGGTTATTGTGAGCACTGGAGGAGCATTTCAAGTGAAATGCTTAGCATGGTGCCTGGCCCACAGCAAGCCCTCATTAAACATTGGCTGCTATTATCATTGTTACACTCCTACTCCTTTTACTCCCTCTCCTCCTTCTCCTTGGCAGCTCTTCAGGGATGTCAAGGCAACCATCACAAAATACCTCTCTTCCAGGCCAGTTACCCTCAGTTTTCTTTTTTTTAATCCTTTTCCACATGGCAGATTCATATTTCTTCTCTCATAGACAGATCACATCCCAGGAGGAGGTGTAATATTTCTGCACCCCAGAACTCATAGGGGTTGAAGCCTCTGATGCAATAAATGTAGATAATTGGGCTCCAGCTCTGAACTTCGGATGGCACTCATTACTGGCCCTAGTGGGGCAGCTGTGTGTGGCCTCTCATTCCGGGGAAGTCTTCTTATAGGGGAACTCTATGTGAAAGTGTCTGTAATGAAGGGGGAGAGAGGGTTTGGGAGTTTCGTTACCTGAATGCTTTTCATCCTGACATGCTTAGTTGAGAGTCAGAGCCCAGCCCACATTAACTCATTGAGTTCCTGGAGTTTGTTGTAGATTTTCAGCCTTTTTCATTATAGTCAACACCATAGGAGCAAAAATAATAAAAATAGTGTTTGATGAAGTGGGAAAAGCAGGTCTCAGTGTCCATAGTGAAGTTAGAAAGGAGAAGGAGAGAAGGCTAAATGTAAAAAGCAAAGTGTGCATCAGTTAGTAATAAGGCATAGTGTGGACTTGGGGGAACACGTAAATAAGTCAGGGAGAAAGCATTCTAGACATTGTACAGGAGATACAATTTTCCTAAGTCTTCTTTCTTTTTTTAATTGCTGTTTACCTTGCAAAGGCAAGATAAATAAGTTTGATATTTTTATTTATTTATATATTTTAAAATTTTTATTATTTTATTTTTCCATAAGTTATTGGGGTACAGGTGGTATTTGGTTACATGAGTAAGTTATTCAGTGGTGATTTGTGATTTTGGTGCACCCGTCACCCAAGCAGTGCACACTGCACCATATTTGTAGTCTTTTATCCCTTGCCCCCTCCCACTCTTCCCCTCAAGTCCCTGAAGTCCATTGCATCGTTCTTATGCCTTTGCGTTCTCATAGCTTAGCTTCCACATATCAGTGAGAACACATGATGTTTGGTTTTCCATTTCTGAGTTACGTCACTTAGAATAATAGTCTCCAATCTTATCCAGGTCACTACAAATGCTGTTAATTCATTCCTTTTTATGGCTGAGTAGTATTCCTTCATACATACGTACCACAGCTTCTTTAACTACTCATTGACTGATGGGCATTTGGATTGGTTCCACGATTTAGCAATTGTGAATTGTGCTGCTATAAACATGCATTTGCAAGTATCGTTTTTGAGTAATGACTTCTTTTCCTCTGGGTAGATACCCAGTCATGGGAGTGCTAGATCAAATGGTAATTCTACTTTTAGTTCTTTAAGGAATCTCCACACTGTTTTCCATAATGGCTGTACTAGTTTACATTCCCACCAGCAGTGTAGAAGTGTTCCCTGATCACTGCATCCATGCCAACATCTACTGTTTTTGATTTTTTTATTATGGCCATTCTTTCAGGAGTAAGGTGCTATTGCATTGTGGTTTTGATTTGCATTTCCCTGATCATTAGTAATGTTGAGCATTTTTTCATATGTTTGTTGGCCATTTGTGTATCTTCTTTTGAGAATTGTCTATTCATGTCCTTAGCCCACTTTTTGATGGAATTGTTTGTTTGGTTTTTTTTCTTACAGACTTGTTTGAGTTCATTGTAGATTCTGGATATTAGTCCTTTGTCAGATGTATAGATTGTGAAGATCTTCTCCTACTCTGTGGATTGTCTGTGTACTCTGCTGACTGGTCCTTTTCCATGCAAAAGCTCTTTAGTTTAACTAGGTCCCAGCTATTTATCTTTGTTTTTATTGCATTTGCTTTTAGGTTCTTGGTTATGAAATCCTTGCCTAAGCCAATATCCACAAGGGTTTTTCCAATGTTATCTTCTAGAATTTTTATAGCTTCAGGTCTTAGGTTTAAGTCTTTAATCCATCTTGAGTTGATTTTTGTATAAGGTGAGAGATGAGGATCCAGTTTCATTCTCCTACATGTGGCTAACCACTTATCTAAGTACCATTTGTTGAAAAGGGTGTCCTTTCCCCACTTTATGTTTTTGTTTGCTTTATCAAAGATCAGTTGCCTATAAGCATTTGGGTTTATTTCTGAGTTCTCTATTCTGTTCCATTGGTCTGTGTGCCTATTTTTATAATAGTACCATGCTGTTTTGCTGACAATGGCCTTATAGTGTAGTTTGAAATCAGGTAGTGGGATGTCTCCAGATTTGTTATTTTTGTTTAGTCTTGCTTTGGCTATGTCTAAGTCTTATTTCTTAGTCATAGGTCACTTTGCTTTCTCTTAAGGTTGAGATCTGCTTTTGTGTGGTGAGGTACATTTGGGGAATGGGGAAGATGGGATCATAGATAATCATAATATTTTGTATTAGTTGAATATTCTTCAAGCTCTATAACATGCTCCATCACATCCCTATGAGTAAGAAGTAAACCATATATCAATATTCTTGCCTAAGCAATGAGGAAAGTGATTCATCCAGTATCATATTCCATGTTATACCAGGCCAAGGAGGAAAACCCATGTCATCTTTTTAAAAAACTTTTATTTTAGGTTTCTGGGTACATGTGCAGGTTTGTTACATAGGTACACTCGTGTCATGAGGGTTTGTTATGTAGATTATTTCATCACCTAGGTACTAAGCCTAGTACTCAATAGTTATTTTTTCTGCTCCTTTCCCTCCTTTCATCCTCCACCCTCAAGTAGGCCCCAATGTCTGTTGTTCCCTTCTTTATGTCCATGAATTCTCATCATTTGGCTCACACTTATAAGTGAGAATATATGATATTTGGTTTTCTGTTCCTGCATTAGTTTGTTAAGGATAATGGCCTCCAGCTCCATCTGTGTTCTCACAAAAGACACGATCTCATTCTGTTTTATGACTGCATAGTATTTCATGGTGTGTATGTACCACATATTCTTTACCCAGCCTACCACTGATGGGCATTTAGGTTGATTCCATGTCTTTGCTATTGTGAATTGCGCTGCAGTGAACATTCACGTGAATGTGTCTCTATGGCAGAATTATCTATAGTCTTCTGGGTATATACCCAGTAATTGGACTGCTGGGTCAAATAGTAGCCCTGAAAGCCTATGTCCTCTAATTCCTGGTCCAGTGTCCACCACATCTGATGCTATCAAAGGTTTATGGAATGTTCTACTCATGCACCCTCTCACTGTTCCTCAGTTTTCCACACACACACATCCAAAGCTACCATGTTCTTCTAAGCAGCTCTCATCCTAGCCAGATGGCCCCTTTGGAAATTCTTGACTCCCCCAAGCTGCCTTAATACCTTCTCCGTGCACCCATGGAAATTTGCTCCTATCTCAGTTGCTACACAGAGCTTACTGGATTCTAATTATTTTTTCTTTACAATACTCTCTCCTCATCATGACTTTCTCCAGGGCAGGAATATGTATATACTTATCTTTGTATTCCCGGCTTCTTACAAAGTGCACAGCATATAGGGGATCCTCCATAAATGTTTGTTGAATAGTTGGACAAATGGATGGATGGATGGATGGATGGATGGATGGATGGATGGATGGTCAGATAGATGGACAGAAGTTCTTTCAGGGTGAGTTTTAAAGAAATATATGAGAAGCCAGCTTGCTATGAAAGGAGGATTTTCCTGACTTTCTGATAAAGATAGGATCCATCTGATGCTTTTGGTCTAGAACTAACACCATAATTACTTATCCATGTTCTGCTAGAAATTTCATTGCTGAAATATGTGTTTGGTATGAGGCTTCAATACTCCACAGAAAGAAGTATCTTGTCCCAGGCAATAGTGTAATATGAGTAGTGTAGTCTCCAGATGGTGAGAATTTTAATCCTGAGTTATTGAGTGTATGACTTCTTGCTAGCAATTTAGCTTCCTCATTCCTCCATGTCCTCATGTGTTAAATGGGGACAACGTTGGTACCTCGTATACAAATGGTTTGTGAGGATTAAATGATAAAATAAATATAAAACACTTAGTATGCACCAGCACTTTGGACAGTGCCTGACACAGAGTAAGCACTCAATGTGCCTGAGTCCTTTTGTCTTCCTACTGTGTGCATATGTAGCTCTGTGACCCAGAAAGTCTAGCTGAGTCAGCTCTGTATCTTGAGACTCACTTCCTACAGAGCCGGAGGAGGTGATTGAAGCTGCTCTGGAGACTGAACCAGGTGTAATTCTTAGACAAGTTACTTCCCATCTCTGAACCTCAATCTCATTATCTGTCCTTGGAGAGTTACTTGGATGATTTTGTAAGCTCAAGGTCATACGCTGAGTATCCTCACTGTGCTTGGTCTGTCCCTGTGTATGAATTGGACTGTAAGCTCTTTGAATAGGGGGACTGTTTTATCCTCACCTTTTCACTTCTGATCCCAACTTGCTCTTTAGAAGACCCTTGATAAAGTTTTGCTGAGTTGGAATCAACTTCCCTAAATCGCTTAACATGCTCTTTTGGGGACTTAGTTGAACTCCTGAACGCTAAGCTCCAGAAAGGTTCTGGCCCATTAACCCTATTCCCCTGCAAACAGTTGGGAACTTAATGATCCTGCTGCCCCCAGCATGGTACAGAGCTCACCCCTTTGCAGATCACTCTCAGATCCTTTCTAGGAGCCAGCCTCCGAAAGCCCTGCAGCACAACTTTGCTGGCAGCATTTGGGAAGTGAGGCCATGTCCTCTGCAAACTTAATGGAGTGGCCTTTTTTTTTAGGTTCCAGACAACAGCATTGTATTCAGAGGCAGAAGGCTGTCCTTGGAGTTGTAAGCTTTTTTACACCTGTGCCTAAATAGCACTGCACCTGGCACATAACAAACTTTCAACATAGGAGGAATAAGTGAATGAATGAATGGGGCATAGTTTTTTGGTAGTACCAACTTCAAGATGTGTAGCATTTAATACAGGAAGAAGTCTAGGGAGAACTACTTTTACTACTTTGTAATAAAAAAGTCTTGTCCCATGAGTGATTTTATGACCTCTATAAGCATAGGGCAGGAGAGGATGCAACAAAAGCTTTTGGTCATTTCAATAAACACTCTCTCCAACTCTTTGCCCTTTTCATGAATTCCCAGTTGAGAAATATCGTAATAGGTGAGCAATGATAATGTCATTGAATAAAGATTGATGGAAACAGATATAAACCCAAAACATTTTTAGTGCCAGAAATACTGTTTGCTCAACAATAAGTTACATCAAAGGACTTAAACATTTCCCACAGAGGTCAGCAATTCTGCAAGTGATGCACTGAAATTCACACCTCTGCCAGAAGCGCTCTGTTCCTGGCATGAAAAAGAAAAAATCACATCTGTTAATGTCAATATCCTGAGGAGGCAATTTTGCCTTTTCTGATTATTGTTCAGGTGCTTCATTCTCCAAAAGCCAGCCTCTGGAAGCTTCTTGAAATATATAAAATGTAAAAGCTTTGTTTTAAAATTTATAAATCCCTTTTATTTGTTTTCTTTTCTTTCATTTTTGTAAATCCTTGAACTAAAAATACAGCCTGTGGATGTCTAGGTACTCCTGCTTCAGCAAACATCACTGTTGTTCACGTAATTGGCCCCATCTTTAAACGAACCATGTGACCAAAACTACATCTTTAGTTTTCTTTGTGATATTAAAATAAAATTGTCCTTTGCCATTCCAGTATTCGTTATTTGAGATTCATGATTTTGGAGTCAAGGTATTTGGAATTAGAAAATAAGGATAATAATGGTAATATTTGCATGCTAAGTGGATTTTCTTTCGTTACTTCATTGAACCCTTACAATTCCTATGTGACCTGAGGGTACTATTATTTTATTGTAATGAGGGAAAGGAGCCACTAGTCAAAGTTAGAACCCAGACCTCTCCAAAGCCTGCAACCAATGTAGTCCTCAGCCACTCTCATGATCCAAATCCACTTTACCTGTTCTGTGTGTCTTACCACAGCACCTATCAACTTCCAACGTACAATTTCCTTATTTATTGTGTGTTTTGTTTATTGTCTCTTCCCTCACTAGAATCTGAGTTCTATGAACACAAGAATTACTTTTTTCTGTTCTATTCATGGATCTATCCCAAGCTCAAGAATAGAGCCTGACATGTCAATTGCACATATATTGCAATTGTTACCCTTACTTGTTTATTGATGGTCCCATGCCACTCTGTGTTTCACTGGTGGAAAAACTGAGGCCAAGAGCCACCTGGTGACTTACTAAAGATGACACCATGAGCAGCTTTGCAAGTAAAACAAGATCTCCTAACTGCCAGCCCAATTCTTTGCCTAAATCCCAACACTGTCTTGCCCTACTTTTATTATGCTTTAAAATGAATAACTGTTTATGAGTTCATTCTCAGGCACATTATTGCTTTTATATTACATCAAAGAACTTGAGATGGGCAAAAGATATAGCCCTATTGATTGTTCTCAGAAACTCAACTTTTCCATCCCACAAGGAATCCTTGCTTAAGGCTCATTTTGAGGACAGGAGCCAGTCTCTAACAGAAGACTGTCTCCAAAAAGTCTACCTCCCTATCAGGGCAGGGTCAGTGTGGTGACTGGTTTTAGAAATATTGAAATCAATCATCTGAAGTTTTCTGTTTCTATCCACCAGACTCCTACAGAACCTTAGAACTGACCAAATGTCAAAATGCTAAGATGTTTTTGGCTCATGGTTGCTCAGTGAGTCAGTGTCTTCTAGGGAAAACCCAGAAGCTACAGGAGATAGCATGGGAGTGACTTAGTGTGACTTTGAAAGAGACATTGAATCCATGGGCCTAATGTATAGGAGGCAAGTCTTGGATGAAATCTGAAAAAGAAAGTGACAATTCTAGAAGTAAGAGTGTATTAAGATAAAAGAGTTTGTGTTTGGCTTTCAGAAAAGAACACTCCAGAGGCTGTCAAGAGAAGATATTTTTTTGAGCATAAGTTGTTTTTACATCACCAGCAACAGAGCATACCTCCTAACCCTCATATTAATATCTCTCATTCTGCTTAAGTTGGAATATATCACTCTTAGTAGAAGACTTAGGTAGAGAGATTTTTCTACTTCTGATGGTAAGTGTAGTCTACTCTGCTGTCATACGTATTCTCGAGGCTGTTGGCCTCGAGACTTACTCGTGGGGACTTACCTGTAGTTTTAACAAGTCAGATGGCCCCTGTGCATTAAACTTGTGATCTGGATTTGACCTGTCCCACGCTCTGTTGAGGGATGCATCACATTCAGTGCAGTGATGATGATCATAACTGGGAGTCCACCAAGAGCTCTGTGCACTTTAAAATGCACTTCCTTGGCCGGGAGCCATGGCTCACACCTGTAATTCCAGGATTTTGGGAGGCTGAGGTGGGTGGATCACTTGAGGTCAGGAGTTCGAAACCAGCCTGTCCAATATGGTGAAACCCCGTGTCTATTAAAAATACAAAATTAGCCTGGCATGGTGGTGCACGCCTGTAATCCCAGCTACTCGGGAGGCTGAGACAGGAGAATCACTTGAACCCTAGAGGTGGAGGTTACAGCAAGCTGAGATTGAAGCATTGCACTCCAGCCTGGGCAACAGGAGCAAAACTCTGTCTCAAAAAAATAAAATAAAAATAAAAAGCACTTCCTCACACATTTTGAAATTTTAGATTATTATAAAATCATCCTGACATAATTATGGCAGAGGTTCTTATTTCCACTTCTAAATTAGAAATCTGACTTCCCAGAGGTTCATGACACTCTAGGTCACATAGCTGGTAAATGACAAAGCCCAAATCCAAGGTCCTCTGCCGCTTTGTTCTTTCTGCTATGACATTCTGTCTCCTGCCCACATGGATGTCCTGCAGGCATCTATAATACATATCTGGCACCAAATCTTTATCTTCTGCTCTTGAAGAAAACCCAGTCCTCCTCCTCTTGCTTTCCCTGCTGATTTAATAACTGCCCTTCCCTTAATTACCTACTTTAGAACCTTGAGGTCCTTCTGTCGTTTCTCCTGCCACATGTCTTAGAGTCAACCCAGGATTTTCTTTTTTAGATGTCAAACAAAAATGTCTTCCCTCTTAATTGTTGTCACTGGTACTGCCATGATTCGGGCCTTCATTACCACTTACATGGTCCACATGAATATTCAGTAGTTTAACTCATTCACCAAATCATCAATGAAGCTCTTCTCTGCTCCAGGAACTGTGCTTGGTGCGAGGGAGACTGTTCTGAGCAAAAAGCAAAACATGGATCTTATTTTCATGGTGCTCTGGTCTCAAGTAGTAATCAAATAATCACTCCAACAAATGTAAAAACGGCAGCTCTGACAATTGCCACGAGGCAAGCCATATAATCCCCTACCTGCAGAACCAGTATGGACTAAGATTTCTAAACCGTAACTATGACCATGGCACACCCTCTGCTATAAAACTTTCCTAAATGCCCACTGCCTGCATGATAAAATCCAAACCCATTAGCCTGGTATACATGTCTCTTCATGATATGGCTCCAAACACTAGATTAGGTTGCAAGCCACTACAACCCCATTTCTCTCCCACCCCTCACTCAATTAACTCATCCTATGACTAAGCCACATGTAATCCTTTTTGTTTGTGTGTTTGTTTTACTTCTTACCATTCCAGAAACAGATCTGTTCTTTCATTTTTCCACATCTTGGCTTAAGCAAAACTCTCTTCCAGAAATGCAGTCCCTCTAGCAATACAAGGAAATAGCCTACTCACACTTCAGGCTGAGCTGAAATGACCCCTCCCACTCACTCTCTGGATGTGATTAATTATTCTTCACGGTTTCCAACACGTTTTCCACACTACTAACGTAGCACTTCTCCCATTGTAATCTAATTACTTACTTTTTCCATTCACCCCACCCCCATCCCCCAGATTTTGAACCACTTTTGGGGAGAAATCATTTTAATTAATAGAAGTTTGAATTTATATTTATTTTATTGCATAGAGCCAGACCATAAATACATAATAGATGAGACAAAAATATTTTGATCCCTTATTTCTTTTCACTATGAGTCTCTGATTTCTCATAGGCACTCCTTTCATCCTAATTGAACATCAAGACGTTTTCCCTTTAGTTACCTTTTTTTTTTTTTTAGAAATCATATGAAAATAATTCCAGAGACCTTCCTATCTTCGTATTCCACCACAGGTCTTCTCAGCTCAATGCATAATATGTCCCCCACCCCTCCTGCTTTTTAAATCTCTCAGGCCGTTGGCACAAGGACAGGTTTTGCATATTTGCATAATCACTGGTTCAATGATTACAAAGTGACCGTATCAAAATATGGAAAATGTGTTCTTTGGGAAAGATTTGATGTGTTTGTTTTTTTATTTTTGTTTTTGTTTTTAATGTTTGTAAAGCATCAGGAATTAATGAAGCAACTGTCAAGTCTGTTTCCATTGCCTTTCCAAGCTTGGCCAAGTCTAGATCTTGTTTCTCTGCTAAAGTGGCTTGAATCATGATTTTTAGCAACTAGCTCCTGGGGTTTGTAACAAGAAATTGCGAAACACATGAGAATAGTGAGAACAGCTTTTGAGAAACTGATTTTATAACATGATAGAAATGGTAGAAGAAAAATGTAGTGATTAACTAAATTCTTGGGAAGGAGGTAAGCTGTTACTTAGAATGTACACTTCTTAAGGGCCTATAGATTCCTAGGATCTGGCAACTGAAATGATCATTTCTTAGAGATGATCACATTTCCTATTCTACAACCTAACAGTCACAGAAGTCATGAAATACAGAATCATGGCCAGATTATTTATGTAGATTTAAATAGTGGATAGATATATCTTTGTAAAGTATATAGTAAACGAATAACCCAGCAGACTGTGTCTCAGTCCGAGACGCAGGACTCCCAGGTTGGTCCCACCATTCAAGAGCAGCCTCAACCATTTATCCAGAACTCCAGGTGAGCGTTATCATTTTCAATGTAAGCCATAGCTTTAACAAGAGTAATAAGTACTTGAATGTTGATAATAAGGATATCATTTGGGTAAACAGTGGAAACTCAGGGATGAATTCTGTCTCATTCATTACTGTGTAATGAACTCCCTCAAAAACTTAGTGGCTTAACATAACAACTGTTTTATTATATCTCACAATGTTGAGAGTTGCACGTTAGGGCAGAGCTCGGCTAAGCAACTCTCCAGCTTCACATGGCATTGCCTGTGGCTCCTATGTGATATTAAGCTGGTGTCAGGGCTGGTCCAAAAAAAACTCTACTCACATTCCTATTGCCTTGGCAGGGATGGCTGGAAGACTTGGCTCAGCTGGGCTCTCCCCATCTCCATGTATTGTCAGGATGTCTCCATGTGGTCTTTCCAGAAGGGCAGTAAGGCTTCTCAACAGATCAAATCCTAGCTGACAATTTTCTGACAGGCCAGGCCGAGAACTGGCATAGCATCATTCCCTCATTCTCCTGGTCAAAGCAGTCAGAGGCCAACCTCCACTCAAAGGGAGGGATAATAGACCTCCATCTCTCACTGGGACATGATATGAAAGAATTTGTAGCTGCCTTTAATCCACCCAAGTGTGTTCATAAAATTACCTCGTATGTTTGATTTAGGATTTGTACTTTAGATTTATAACCTAGATGGAATAGATCATTTGTTCATTCCATTATTTAAAAGCTATTTATCAAGCATTTGATAATTGTTGATATAGCTCTGTGCTGTCTACTGAAATAAACCAGGAAAACACACAGGGTACAGTCTCTCCCCTGTAGGAATTTGCATCTAGATGTGAACACAAGACAAACCACCCAGCAAGCAATTCTAGTATATAATAATATAACTACAGTGGCAAAATGCACGTCATAGACGTGTATGGGCAACACAGATGCCTACAACATTCAGGCAAACATAAAAAAAGAGTGAAGTGAAGTGAGCTGGCCTGTGAACAGTAGAAAGGGTGTTGGGGGCAGTGGAGACCCAGACAGTTCATGCCACATCTAAAGGGGCAGCTTTGCTCAGCTCCAGCCTATTGTCGCTTTAGAGAATGTGAGACAATGATGTTACAACTACCAATTTTTCAGAGAACTATAAATCTCCCAATTATCAAATGTTGGTAATTATTCAGATTTGGCCTACTGACCACCAGTTTTCAGCCCCTAAAATAGACAGTAAGTGCTTTAGGATTCATGGAAAGAGGAGATGAAGGTCAACTAGAATAACACTATTTACAGTGTGGGCTGACAAGATATGGAATCAAGCTAAGTGTCCACCAATGGGAAAATTGGTTTTAAAAATGTGGTATATATACACAATGGGATACTACTGAGCCACAAAAAAGGAGACACTGTCATTTGCAACAACAAGGATGAACCTGGAGTACGTTATGCTAAGTGAAATAAGCCAGGCACTGAAAGACAAATACCACATGTTCTTGCTTGTAAGTGGAATCTAAAAATGTTGAACTCATAGCAGAGAGTAGAATGGTGGTTGCTAGGGGCTGGGGATGGCAGGGGTGGGAGTGGGGAGATGTTGGTCAAAGGATATAAAGTTAAGAGGAATAAGTTTTTGAAATCTATTGCACAGCATAGTGATTAGAGTTAATAATAGATGGTTGCATATCCAAAATGTATAAAAGAATAGATTTTAAATGTTCTTAACACACACAAAAAATGTGTAAGGTGATGGATATGTTAATTAGCTTGATTTACTCATCCCACCATTATACATATATCAAAATATTACATTGTATTCCCATAAATATATACAATTATTTGTCGATTAAAAATAAAAATGGAAAATAATAATAAAGTATGATCTGAGCACCAGTACCATGATGTGAATTGTTTATTATCCGCAATGGATAAGTAAATAACTTGATAATAAGAGTTTAAGCCCTCGTAGCAATTTAATATCCAAGGCTGTAATCAGTGTACTTGTCTTCTTGAGTACAGACCAACTTGGGTGTTGCAGAACTTGGGCTGTGAGCTATATTTGGTGTGAGCTGCATGCTAGTCAGGTGCAGTAGGACCACATGTGACCAAGCACTGGAATAGAGAGGCCCATGGTGAGGCACCATGGAGAATTTGGACCTTAAATAACAGGCAGGATTGGGATTAGCACAGAGGACAGAAAGCTTTTCTAAGTATTAGGAACAGCACACCCAGAAATCAGAGTCAATAAGGCACTAAGGAAAATCAGGGGAGAGCTGATTTGTGAAGCGCATTATGGAGGGTGCAGATGGAGATTATGGAGATCCTTGGACTTAGCCTTGTAAAATTGAATTTATCCTCTAAGAAATGTGGAGTCACAGGAGGTTTTTGAATACAGATGGGCATCACTAACTTTCTAAAATACTCTTTCTCCTTTTTTCCTCCTCTCTTTCAAGGCCTGATTCAAATTCCACCCTCTCCAGGACCAGTTCATGCAATAGCAATCACTCCCTTTATAAAATCTAGTAAACCTTTTTTTTTTCTTCTGAATCAACAGATACCTTATACTGTTAATTATTTTTCTGTAAAGATACTGTCTTTTCTTCCAAATATTTTAAGCACTCTGTGGACAAAAACTCCCTTACCCAGTTCTGAATCTTCCTCAGAATCTAGCACAATCCGTCACCCATACTGATATTCATTTGGTATGTGCTAATGAGCAAGAGAGGTTTTGTAGGGATACTGATCGGTAAAAGTGTTTTGAATAGATGGGAGCAGAAAGTAGAAAGTTAGAGACCAGGGCCGGGTGCGGTGGCTTACGCCTGTAATCCCAGCACTTTGGAAGGCCGAGGTGGACAGACCACAAGGTCAAGAGATCGAGACCATCTTGGCCAACATGGTGAAACCCTCTCTCTACAAAAAATGCAAAAATTAGCTGGGCGTAGTGGTGCGTGCCTGCTGTCCCAGCTACTTGGGAGGCTGAGGCAAAAGAATCACTTGAACCTAGGAGGCAGAGATTGCAGTGAGCCGAGATCACACCGCTGCACTTCAGCCTGGTGACAGAGCGAGACTCCATCTCAAAAAAAAGAAAAGTTAGAGACCAGATGAAGATACCACAAGGGCCTAAACAATGAATGCAGAGACCAGGGACTGGCAAGGAAAAGCTGATATAGAGGGTGGATATAGGGAATGAATATTTTCAGAAACGTGTTATGCACACAAAGTCACATTAGCAGTTTCCTGAAATCTCACACCACATTCATACATGGCTAACATTTTCTTTGTCAAGAAATGTTGAGAATAAGCTTCACTACTTAAGAGTTTTCCAGATTTCTGAAACTTACTGTTTTAAGCACCTAGATTTTCAAAATCAATCATTATGTGCATCAGTTATTTATTATGCTGTGATACACATATCCCTACCCTAAATAGCCCTAGACTGTTGTAATGTTGTGTTTTTTCTGTTTCTTCACTTCTCTACCAACTACTGGTAATTGATATTATCTGTAGGTCTTAGCTGCTTCTCTGCTGCTACTTACTTCATAGAACTTGTTCTGAGTGAAGATTAAAATGTAGATCTCTGGAGTAGAAAGCACTCAATGACAGCTATTTTTCTTGCAATGCATAATAAACTTCTCAAAGTTTTTTCACTAATATTTAGATTTATTTTTGATATTACATTTATTTTGTAGGGGTTGGCAAACGTTTTTGTAAATAACCAGATGGTAAATATTTTGGAGTTTGTGAGTTATATGATCTCTATAACTGCTCAGCTCTTCTGTTGTTTTGAAAGCAGCCGTAAGACAATACATAAACAAATGGGTGTGGCTGTGATCCAATAAAACTTTATTTTCAGAAACAAGAGTGAGCTGGATTTGTCCTACAGGGGCTATAGTTTGCCAATACTTGTTTTAGATTATTAAAATTGCCAGAGCCTGACTTTTGAAATAGAGGGATTTGTCCTTAACTCGATTTATAAAGAAAATAATAGATTTTTTTTCATGTCTATATTCCTCTAGCTTAAATATTCTTATTCAGATTTTTAAATAGTGCTGCAAATAAATTCTCCTAACATGTAACAACTGCAGTAGCAGCCTGGCCCCCTTGTTTAACCTTCGGTCTGAGGATTGGTCCTATCTAACCTCTGCCTTCACCTCCAGCCATTGTGCCACTGCACTTTATTCTCCTTTCTAATTTGTTACATCCATGGGCTACCCTCTCCTAAGCCCCTGATTTCTGTAGAAAGCAAGAGCTTTGTCATCAGTCAGCAAGTCCTGGGAAAGAATTACAATTTCTTTAGAGCAGAGATAACAACAGTTATTTGTATTGAATTCAACACTAAGTTAACTTAAATGACTTTCCCCTACCTTCTGATTTCCAAATTAAATTAAACACTGAGTTTCTAACATCTATACCCACAGTAAATAGCATCTTGCATACATGCCTATGAGAATGCTTCCCTCTTCAGTGATATTAGGAATTTTCTTGAGACAAAGAAGACATGGATATATTTCCTTAAGCCTCTTCAGCTGAACATTGCACTACAAGAAGAAAAGCTTCACACTGTTGCCTGTTTTGGTGTAGATAACACTACCAAGGGCACATACTATGACCATCAGCTAATGTGCTGCAGAAACCATAACCTGGGCATGCAGGCTGCTGCATGTTGAAACAAAAGGTCTTGGCATCCTGACATAGAAGGTGAACAACAGTGTGAAATACACTTGGTGTCTGTCTAAAGTGACATTGTAGTTAACCAGATAGATTTGTGCCTCCATATGGAGCCTTCCTCTCAGAAGAAAAGGATCGATTCTAGTCCCTGTATTTTATTCCATTGACAAGATATTCTGTTTCTTCTTCAGATGCCATTCTGAATAACCTATGACTGAGATCAATCAATCCACAGTGATTCTTGCTTGTTTCCACTATGATATTATTCCTTGAGACCACCAATAGATATCTAACAAAGCTTGACAGTATCACAAATATATTTCCAAACTCATGAACTCTACTCTCAGTTTCCAAGTAGGGTACAAGACCTTGTGTGTTTATGGGGAGTTGGGGTGTGGTCAATAGGTGGGTGTGCTACGCTGAAACTTTTTTTCTCTTGAATGTTTTTTTAATTCTCTAGCTTTCCTGAAACCACCAGAATTGACCTAGACTCATCTCATGATATAGTCCTATGAGGGCTAAGGAATAAGACTTTAGGAGCTCCATAAGCCTTGCTTAGCCCTTAATAACTTCAGTGTGTAGAATAATTATGCAAGAGTTTCAATTCAGGAGTCAGCAGATCTAGGCTGTCTTCCAGGTTCTGCTCTTTGAGATTCTAGAACAAGTCTTGCTCAGAGCATCTGTGAAAATTAACAAGGGAGTGAATTTTGATGATCTGCTGCATGGCAAGCCACCCCATACTGGAGAGGCTCAAAACAACAATTATTATTTGCTCATGATTTTGCAATTTGGGCAAGGCTTAGCAGGGACCTCTTATTTTTTTCTGTTCATACTATCATTGGGGACTGAAGATCCACATCCAAGATGTTTCACTGAAATGGCTAGCATGTTAGCACAGGCATTTGGCTGCTTGTTCAGCTGCGGTGGCAGCTGATATTTGGAATAACCTCAGTTCCCCTCCATGTGGGCCTCTCTGTGTAGCTTCATGGCTTATTCACAGCATGGCAACTGGGTTCAAAGGAAGAAGAAACAGAAGTTTCCAGTCCTAAAGATTAAGCTCAGAACGGGCACAAAGAAATTTCTATCATATGCTGTTGGTCCAAGAAGTCTCAGGCCTGTCCCAGATTCAAGGAAGCAGGAGGGGGAAAAAGACCCCATCTCTCAATGAGAGGTAGGGAGAAAGGCTATGACAAAATATTTGCAGCCATCTGACATAGGATATGGAGATCATTGACGGTTTTTTATTTCCTGTAATCTAAATTTTACCCAACAAGATTCAGATTTAAATTCAGTATTTTATATCTTTGCCAAAAGATGAGGTCCAGTCTCCCTCCACCCTTTTATGCTTCATTGTATTCTCATTCTTTATTAAAAGGGAAGGGATTTGAGGTTTGTTAGGCATCTGCAGGATACAAGATCCATGATATATGCTCTTTCATTTACCATATTACATTGCATCTGAGATCCAACTTGTCTCATATTTTAACATTTCTGAATTGTACCTCTTACAATCTAGGAAGTCTTATAATCACTGTAGGTCACATGGCAGTCATGCACATATAAGTGATCTGTGATTGTGCATATTTTCATTACTTCACTCAAGTTCACCTGTTGAGTTTAATCACTATTGAAAAACATCTTCAGAAATATTATACTATAATTTGGCATTGAAGGAAAAATGTGTCTTGTATGCCAAAAGTCAAAGGAACAGTGCTATTAGTGAGGCAAACTTTTGACATTGGAGGTATAATTACAACTTTCTATATTTTTGCAAAGCAGCGAACTGAGCTTTGCACTAAGAGAGAAAGATATTACAAGTAGATAAAGGTGTGTTGTGTTTTATTATGGAGATACATCCAAAATGATTACTTATCACACATGAAGTTTATACCAGAAGGCATAGACATTGTCAAGTTCCTTAGAACAGATTAAAGAAATCTCTAAGCTATAAAAGGCTAATAATTATGCCTGATGCAGGACTGTAAAAAGCATTGTATCATAGTTTAACCAGCATTTTTCTTTTCTTCTTTCTCAGTGGCACATTTTTTAAAAATGTACTTTGGGTCAGACATGGTGGCACACACCTGTAGTCCCAGCCACTCGGGAGGCTGAGGCAGGAGGATCATTTGAGCCCAGGAGTTTGGGAATATAGTACACTATGATCTTGCCTACAAAGGGCCACTGCATTCCATTCTGGGCCACATAGTGAGACCTCCATCTCTAAAGTTTTTTGAAAAAAAATATATCTCGGATTTGATGAAATATAGTAGTTCTCACCAAATTAAAAAAAAAAAAAATCTGCAACAAACACACAAATCTTCTCCTTTTATACATGAAGAAGCTATGGTTCAGATGGCTCATAGAACTTAAACAACTTGACCAGTCTCAAAGCTGCCAAATGGAAGAATTTGTTATCTTCCTGATCCCACACTGGTTCCTTAAAATGGTAGGGCAACACAGGTTGGTGGTTCTGGAAAGATATGAATGTTGTGTAGTGACAGCCATTCCACCTCCTGTCTCCAGCGAACTTCAAAAATATGAATGAAGTGCTGTTGTAGTCCCCCCAAACCACACGCTAACCGTCTGGAGGGAAAGCTTTTCATGGGGCTGGGCCACTGCCCAGGACTCCCTCGCAATCCTGTTCAGAAGAATAGCAAATTTAAAAAAAAAAAAAAAAAGCCAGCTTACATGTAGACCGTTTTATAAGGGCCTCATAATTTTATAGAATCAGAATCACTGCTCTGAAATGGAAATAATTTAAAATAAGAAATATTTTCCAGCTCCTCAGAACAGAAGTAGGTTTGAGGAAGACTTGCCCAAATTGTTATTTTAAAGCAGGACATTAAACATTTCCTGGCCCCTTGCAAAAGAAAGCTGTGGTTTAGGTCATTGCTATTCACTCACCCTAAGGAAATGCCAGGCGCTTCCTCCTTCTCTCCCTTTCTGGGCCAGCTCCATTGGAGGGCCACTGTGGACAGCAGCAAGGGCCTGCTTTCCTCTTCTTTATTTCCACTGCAAAGATGAGAGGAGAGGCTTGTAGACTGCCCCTACCATAATGAGGGAGATTCCATCACTTCTAATACAGTCCTTCATTATTTATCTTAACATTTGTTTAGTTTAGGAGACTATGCTGATTACTTGGGAGTTGTGCAAAGATGCATAAAACACAATCCCTTCCCACGTGAAGTTTCCATAACTAGAAGGGGGGATAAGGCTTGGGCAGAATTCCCAGCCATATCTGTAAACAGCAAGGAGAGCTCCTCCCGCTCCCTTCTGCTCCCCTGGAATCTTGCCCTTCTATAATAGCATGCAGGACATCGTGCAGTAGTGGTTTTTCTGTGTGCGAATCTCTCATTAGACTGGGAGCTTTCTGAAGGCGAGGGCAGGAGTTATTTGTTATTCATTTTTATATCCCTGATGTTTAGCACAGTGCCTAGGATGGCAATCAGGAGATGGTGGTTATTCCGTTTGTTCATCCATTCATTCAACAAAATCATATGGAGGTTCAGAGCAGGGAAAGATAGGCTTTGAGAGAATATGTGAGACCTTCTTTCAGGAGTAGCCGGTGCCAGTAGCACTCACTCTTACAGAAAGGGGTAGAATTTGGGCAGGAGGATGAGGAAAGAAGTAGAGACCATGTAAACAAGGGTAGGGCCATGTAGGACAAATTTAATCAGTTACTGTGTCTGGAATGCATTGTGGATAAGGATGGAAGGAGAGGTTGAGGTTGCCATCGTGAATGTCCTGGAATATTAGGTCAAGTGTTTTTCTTTTTTCTTTTTTTCTTTTCAAATGAGACAACAATAAATAGAATCCCTCTCCAGGCTGTACTGCTCTGGAGGAGAGCAGGGGAAAATGGTATAGGTAGCTTCTCATTAGAAAATGTACCTGGGATTTGTCTTCCTCCTTGCAAATGATGTACAAAGAATCCTGCTTTAACAACAATGATTCTAGGTCTTGGCTGTGATGCAGACGACACTTCCTTAGGGAGGTGGAAGTGCATATAACTACGAGCCACAGCAGGTTTCATCCTGGCTCCATCAGTTCTTAGTGGTGTGACCCAACCTCTTTGTGCTCTAGTTCTCCCATTTCAAAGTGGAACTGATAATCATATCAACTTCAAAGCTGTTATGAGGCTTAAAAGTAATAATGCACATAAACCCCAGGGAACAGTACTTCTTGGCACATGAGGGTTTCACAAATGTTAGCTATTATTATCCCTTGTCTTCTGTGTACCTTGGTTTCCTCATCCAAATAGAGATAATACCTGTCCCAGCCCATTTCTCCTGGACCCTGACAAAATAAAATGCAATTAAATGTGTGAAAGCAATCTGGAAGTTCAGTGCTGCATAGCAGCAAGGTGGTGGTAGGACTGTTAATTACCATATCCTTGGCTGAGAGGTTTGGTAATTACCATATCCTTGGCTGAGGGGTGATCCCAAGAGGTTGGGCTGAAAGGTAGGGGGGTGTTGGCTCTCTGGGTTCTCCAAGGTATTGGCCACAGGTGTGTGTTTGTGAATAGCTTCTCTAGATACAGTATGTCAAGGTGAAGACCTTATTTGACTGGTCCAAGATTACATAAAGATGGGAATAAGAAAATCAACTAAGAAAGAAATAAATAAGGTTTAAGCCCCACAGCCTTGTAAGCAGTGTAATTTCAAACATCGTAGTCTTGGACATCTGGGCTCTATTACCTAAAATCTCATTAAACCTTCAGTTTCATAATTCTGTGTAGAACCTGGTAAACTGCAGGATCCTGCTGATGGCCACCAGCCAGTTCAAGCAGTTAATCACAAGGGTCCCCAAGCAGGTTCATTACTTATGCCAAGTGGATTCTTTAAGGGGAAAGTGTGTACACAAAAGAAATAGCCCAATTCACAGTTTTATAGCAACATGCTTTGTGGCTCTGCCCACACAGAGAAATTATCTTTTATCATTAAGACATCTCATAACTCTTTCCTCGATGGAAATTAGTACTCACCAACCCAGGGAAGATCTCCAAACCTCGCTAACTGCAATATAGATTTTAACCTGCTGAGAGCTGACAGCTGTAGTTCATACAAAACCAAGCCCTACCCCATCACCACCCTCAGCACTTTCTCATTTGGGGGAACTCAACTTGAGCTGTTTTTTCTTTTAAACTTTTCTGGAATGTCCAGACATTCCAGAAATGTTTGCATTTCCCTCTGTGTTCCAGGCCAAAGGGCAAGAACCCACAATATAATAACCTTGGAGCCTGTCTTCAGAATCCTGCCCTGATATGACCCAAAGGGAAAGAGCTCGTAACAAAGGAACTATTTCTCATAAGATTTCTTGCTTGATTTTGCCAATTCAAAGAGGTTTATGTAAACGAGATAATTGTCCGCACTTCAGAATGTTTATAAAGCCTTTTCTAATTACTATTTTGTATATAGAGTGATTCTGGGAACATGATGGAGAACAGAGGGGAAGCCTTGAGCCCTCCCTGCATACAGCAGGAAGGAGAGTGAGAACAAGAATATATTTACAATATGGGTGAGAGGATTTGGAGCTTCACCTTGCTGTTTAGGTTTCTTCTCTCTTAACTTTTTTTTTTAACTATATCGCTGTCTCTCTCTTCTCCACTACAGAGTGGTGCTGTCAAATATGGTAGCCACCAGGCATACATGACCACTTAAAGATATACGAATTGAAATTAAATAAAATTTAAAAGTAATTTCCTCCATGCACCAGCTACATTTCAAGTGCTCAGTAGCCACATGTGGCTAATGCCTGCCATGTTAGACCAGATCTAGAACATTTCCATCATTGCACATAGTTCCACTGGACTGTGTTGCTATAGATTAAGGAACTCAGTTGCCTTCCTACTCAAAGTATGGTCCACACACCAGCAGCACTGGTATCACCTGACAACTTGTAGAACTATGTGATCTGCATTTTAACAAGATACCCAGGTGATACATACATACATCTTAAAATTTGAGAAGCATTGTTTAAAGATACCTTCTACTCTAAGATTCCTTATGATAAAATGTCATCACTGTTATAAGTATTATTCATTAATCCTTTATTTTTATTTTATTTCATTTTTGAGACAGTTTTGCTCTTGTTGCCCAGGCTGGAGTGCAATAGCACAATCTCAGCTCACCGCAACTTCTGCCTCGCGGGTTCAAGAGAGTCTCCTGCCTCAGCCTCCTGAGTAGCTGGAATTACAGGCATGCACTACCATGCCCAAGTAATTTTGTATTTTTAGTAGAGATGGGGTTTCTCCATGTTGGTCAGGCTGGTCTCGAACTCCCAACCTCAGGTGATCCGACTACCTCAGCCTCCCAAAGTGTCATTAATACATTTTTATCTTGCATAGCTTTGTTTGCAAAAGAGATATTTCTATCTCCTTGAGAGGTGACCAAAAAAAGGAGTGTTTAGACAGACCTTGTATTCTCCTTTAAAAGTATGCTTTTCTTTTTCTCTTGGAAAAGCTGCAGGATCTGGAGATTTTTTAAAAAGATTTTATCTAAAGTAGCAAATCTTAGAGAACATTGTTCCAATGAAGAATCTGTTGGATCAGTCAACAGAGAAGCTCTTGAAATTAAAATAAGATTAAAGCAAAAGACAAAGAGGAGAAAAGATAATTTTTTAAAAAAGAAGAAGAAGAAGAAAGAAACTTCACTTATTCATACAGTTGACAAACGCACAGGGCTCTGTGCTCTGTGACTAAGAGAGATGGGGTATAGAAGCAATGAGAGAAATTAGAAAACAATCCCTCAGAGTATAATCTGCCACTCAGTCTAACATTGTGGAGATGGAGGGAAATTTCAGTGGTATCTTAGATTATTCTTCAATAATATGTTCTTATGCTGTCTTGTGAGATTCACTGTTGTTTGTGCCAGTGGACAGAGTTTTCTTCTGGAAGGTTCTATGGGCTTTTAGCTGGCTGTCAGAATGTAATGGCTTGAGATACTTGCCTCTGTCTAGTGCAAAAAAAAAAAAAAAAATGGAATCACTGAGGTTACCACTGACTAATTGGCTGTACAAATGCATCCCTGCTGAGAGCATCTGGCCTGATGATACTTCTCCCAGAAATGCATCATCCCATATTCATGTGGTACAAGATGACAGTCCACTGTTGTCACCAGGCTTCTTGTTCAAGAGAGCTATAAAGCTGGGTGAGGCCTTGCCATATTTCTGGGGAAATCTTCCCCAGAGACTGGAGTTAATAGATATCCTAAATGATCACACTGAATGTATAGAGTTTCAGATACTTGCATATACTGAAATTTCTAAACCAGTTCTCATTAGAGAACAATACCCCGGCCTCCCAGGAAATTCTGCCCATACTTGAAAACTGCTCATTTCATTCATGTGACTTTCTTCATACATTCATTCATTCATTCACTCACTCATTTGACAAACATTTCAAGAGCACCTTTAATAGTCCAGACATTCTACCACCCACAACAGAAAGAAAAGAATAAGACAACACACAACAGAAAGAAAAGAATAAGACATACTTCTTGCCTGAAGGAACTTAAGGTTCACAGCAGTAGTGCTTAAAGAGAGGTCCTCAGACTGGCAGTATCAGTGTCCCTGCAACATTATTATGAATTCAAAGTCATGGGGTTCTCCCAGATCTACTGAATCAGATTCTTTTCATTTGGTGCCCAGAAAACAGCATTTTACCAAGCTCTCCAGGGCATTTCTAAGCACAGTAAAGTTTGAGAAACACTCATGTAGAGACAGATAGCACATCAGTGATTCTAATAGATTATGATACAGACTCTATGTAATAATATAGTAATGTGTAATTATACAGATTTGAGACTCTTCAACCCCTGAAGCCCCCAAGGCAGTGCAGGATATTTTAGTGTTTAATAGAATACATGTTGTTTGATTGATGTATGAGAAACCTGTAAACAATCCAGGAATGATGGACCATGCCTGTATTCCCAGGACTTTGAATGGGTTGAATAGCTTCTCCTGTCTGACTCACTCTAAATATTTGGATCACTGCACTGTATTATATCCAGGATTTGTGGTATTTTATTATATGAAACAAACAAGGCTATAAACCAAATTTTCCTGTGGTATATACCACTTTTCTCTGTCTGAAGGACAAATAACTACTATTTAAGTACTGGGGGAAAGATGTAGGTGTGTTCAAGGACTTTTGCCAAGTTGCTTTCGAGTGAATTCTCAAGGCTATGGTTAAACAGAGTTTGCAAGTCCTCCCCTGAACATTCTGAATCCGAAACGGAGACAGGTTGGACAAAATAAAAATGTTAAGAAGCTCCCTCAGATGAGTTTGAGGCAGTCAAGTTTGAGAGTCTCTGGTCGAAATGTCAGGGTTCTTAAACCTCGGAATCTAGAGATTTAATTTAACCTCCAGGTTTCAGAGTCAGTTTCTGAGAGGTTTTTCAGGCTCATAGTGTAGTAGACTAGCAGCTTTACTTGTAGAATAACAGTAAGTGAGCAAATACGATGTCCTTTTTTTCCCCCCAGGGGTGAGGAAAAGGAGAGAGACAGTTTGCACCCAAGGGCATTCTTTTTCTCTCATTTTCTCAATGTGTCTGTTGGTTGGGACCTTCGCACGTCACGAGAACCCTTCAAAACTCCCCAGAGAAAGGTGACCATCCAAGCAATGAGGACTGCAAAGCCAGGCAGCAGAACTACTCCTCTGATAGTGTCAGGAGCCAGTTACATTTTAATAGAAACAATAACACCAAGGGGTGAGAGGGTGAGGGTGGAGGCCAAGGCCTTCCTATCCCATCTAGGTATTCGTCTAAAAACGTTGCCATGGGGCCTTGAGACCTTGTATTTCTCACTTAACATTTCTGGAATTAACAAGCCCCTGATATTTCATAGTCAGATCAAAGATCATAGCCTAGCCTAAGACCACAGCCTGTGTTGGATCACTCACCCCTCCAAGTCTGGCTTTCTGCACTTGTGGAGTAAAGGTCATGGTACCTACCTACTTTGGTTGCTGCAAAGTGAACACAGGTTCTTAGCATGATGCTAGGCACCTAGGAAGTACTTGGTGAATGATAGTGCTGAGTGTTATGGTCATTATGTTGTCTGTAGGCTCTGTTCCTCAAGGTTCTTCATAAAAAGAACTAATAAGATGCATAGGCCTGGCGCGGTGGCTAAAGCCTGTAATCCCAGCACTTTGGGAGGCCGAGGCGGGCAGATCACGAGGTCAGGAGATCAAGACCATCCTGGCTAACACGGTGAAACCCCGTCTCTACTAAAAAATACAAAAAAAAAAACTAGCCGGGGGAGGTGGCGGACGCCCGTAGTCCCAGCTACTCGGGAGCCTGAGGCAGGAGAATGACGTAAACCCAGGAGGCGGAGCTTGCAGTGAGCTGATATCCAGCCACTGCACTCCAGCCTGGGTGACAGAGAGAGACTCCGTCTCAAAAAAAAAAAAAAAAAAGATGCATAAACATATATAGAGAGATGTATTATAAGGAATTGGTTTACTCAATTATGAAGGTGGAGAAGTCCCAAGATCTGCAAACTGGAGAGCCAGGAGAGCCAATAGTATAGTTCCAGTCTGAATCTGAGTCCAAAGGCAGGAGATGGCAGTCAGGCAGAAAGAGTGAATTATCCCTTACCCAGCCTATTCTCTTCAGGCCTTGGATGGATTGAATGGGGTTCACTTGCATTAGGGAGGGCTATCTGCTTTACGAAGTCTACCAATTCAAATGTTCATCTCATCTACAAATACCTTTATAGACAAACCCAGAATAATGTTTAACCAAATATCTGGACCCCCAGTGGCCCAATCAAGTTCACACATGAAATTAACCATCACAGACTTATTGTGGTTTCCAGTTTACTAAGGATAATGGGAAGTTACCAGCCAGTATATATGCATCTCTGTTTTATTACACTTAACCCAAGTTCTCTGCCATCCTGATACCTATCTCGTTGGAGATTCTTTTATTTTTTATTTATTTATTTATTTATTTATTTATTTATTTATTTTTATTTTTATTTTTATTTATTTTTTTTTTTTTTGAGATGGAGTCTCGCTCTGTCGCCCAGGCTGGAGTGCAGTGACGCTATCTCTGCTCACTGCAAGCTCTGCCTCCTGGGTTCACGCCATTCTCCTGCCTCAGCCTCCCAAGTAGCAGGGACTACAGGCGCCCTCCACCACATCCAGCTAGTTTTTTGTATATTTAGTAGAGACAGGGTTTCACCATGTCAGCCAGGATGGTCTCTGTCTCTTGACCTCGTGATCCACCCGGCTCAGCCTCCCAAAGTGCTGTTATTACAGATGTGAGCCACCACGTCCGGCCTCGTTGGAGATTCTGACCTTCATCTTCATGCAGTCAGAGAGTTGATTCCTTAATCGTGCTCTCAGTGGGAAACTCCCTCTCCCCACGCCCCCTTCCCTTCGTCAAACTCTTGTGGGGCAGAGAGTGGCAGATATGGGACCAGTGCTGCTGAGAATACATATGACTTCTCCAACCATGAAGTAGAAGCAAAGTTTAGCTTTATGGCCACATAAATCCTCCTTTGTCCTTCTTTTATCTTTTACCTCTCCCATACATATTAATTAATTAATTAATTAAGCATACCTCTCTAAATCATCCAATCTTGATTCTTATAATGGTAATGCCTATGAGGGTTCTAAAAGTTAGAAATGATTTAATACTAGAGGTTTTGATTACACTGAATATAAAATCACATAAAATGAGCAAATGATGAGAAGAAGAGGGGAGTGAGGTTTGAAATTAGCCTTATTTCCTGTACATACACGAGGCACACTTACGTTGGTTTTTATCTTGGCCTATTTTGGGAGTGATATATTTGGCTCACAACCAGGAGTAGAAAATAGAAACAAGGACCTGTATCTTCCAAACCAACCTCAGTACCACTGACATTTTGAGCCGGATAATTTTCTGTTGTGAGGGCTGTCCTATACATTCTAAAATGTTCAGCAGTTTAATGGGTCTCTACCCATTAGATGCCAGTAGTACCTGTCCCCCCCACACACAAACACACACAAGTTGTTACCACCAGTGTCTCTAGACATTGCCAGTTGTGCCGTAGGGGGCAAAATTATACCCAATTGAGAACCACTGCTCTAAACATAGGAAAGATCTTAGACTGTTAAAATAAAAATGTACTGGTTTTCTCTAGGTCAAACCTCTTATTTATGGCACTCCATGTATAAGATTCATGTTTGATGAGAATTATTTTATGCAAACAGAGTTACTTGATTTCTCTCCTCCATTCTTGTTGGAGAATTTCTTTTCCCAATAAACATGTTTTATTGAGTCAGGAAAGCACTGTGGTGAGAACAGATCTGGGTTCTAGTCTGAGCTCTATGCATTCTAGCACTGTGGCTGTGACAGCTAATGACCCTGCTGTCATTTTCTCTGTGTGAATTACAGGAATAATGAATCCAAACCTCAAAAATGGCAGTACAGATTCAATGAGTAACTGCCTATAAAAGCTTTGTAGGCATATTGTAGTTGTTCAATAAATGTGAGCTCTGCTTATTGGCTATTCTGCTGGGGCAACCATGGATCTCACTTTTTTGGAATATGCATTTCACACCAGAAATAAATTGTCCCATATTGAAGTTGCACTTCAGACCCACCCCCAAAGTCCTTGAAGTCATTACATGAAAGACACTTTCATATAGAAGATATGGACCCTTCTTTCTGAAGGGAAGACACTAAACAGCCCTTTTAAAGGATGAAGTCTTATTTCCCCCTTGGACCCATGAGATGTGGGGCTGCCTGGATATAATATCTTTTCTTCTTCTCCACACACAACAATCCTTCAGCCCTCTGCTGCTGGAGTTAGGAAAGGTGGGGCGGGACATAATCTGTCCTATATCTGTTATTGAACCTTTTGCCAAGCTGGCCACTGCCTCCTGGGCCAGTCACTTCCTGCCTTTGAAGTATTTCAGACTCCCTTTCTCATGGAACTGTCTGTTAAGGGCTGCGCTAATCTGGGAGAGAGCAGAAGCCAAGAGTGTGCCCAAAGTGGCCTTGGCAAGCAGGAAGACAGTTATCTGCCTCCTGGGCGTTGCAAAGGCTTGACGTCTGGGTATTTTGTTTCTTTTCCTGGCCCCCAGCTATAGCATTAGAACATTGACATTTAGCATTAAAACACTGATATTTAGCATTAGAGTTTTGACTTTGATCTCTCAAAGGAATTTTAGGAATTCATGATAGCAATAATAATAAAACAATAGTAGCTATCATTTAGTTATTTGCTGTTTACTGAACACCACGCAAAATGCTTTTCCTATGAGCCCTTTTTAACATCACAACAGCCTTGTGAGGCAGGAATTTTGACTGCTATTTTAAAGGTGAAGAAAAGGAGATTGTGTTCAACATCACATAGTGTTCAACATCACATAGTTGGGAAGTGGTGAGCCTAGGATGTGAACCCATATCTGCCAGAGCCCATGCTCCTGACCACTGGACTCCAGTGCTTCCCTCCTCATCCCAGACTCTGAAGCCATAGGGCTAAGTATGATGGTTGATTCCAAGAACTGATTCCAAGAATTCTTGATTCCGAGAATTCCAAGAATGTCTAAACTCTTAATAGTAATGGTGGCCCATCAAACAGAGATTTGAAAAATAGCCTTTTACTATTTGTTAGCTGCAAAATTGATACATGGACAGCCCCCAGGAGGTACATCTTCCTTGAGTAAGTAGTTGATAAAGCAGAGAAAGAAACCACAGCAATCCCACTCTCCACATGCAGACCAGGATTGAATCTCATGCAACATCAGTTACCAAATTAAACAGAGAAACAGATTCTCCTCCAACATCATTCCTTTCTTTATGAACTTTACAACTATTTAATAAGCACTTTCTGTATACCTGACATTGCACGTTGCATTAGGAGAATCCACAATAATAAGACATGGCATCACCCACAAAAAAATTAGGAGGAGCAATGGATACATTAAACGGAAGTGTTCATTGCGGATTTGTTGGTAAAAATTTGAGATGCCACACTCGCACACAGGAGAGAGTTGTTAGCTGTGTCTAGAAGGAAAGAATACTTCATAAAGGATGTGACGCTCTTGGTGGTTGTGAAAGAGGGAGGCGTTGGTGTTCACTAATGCTAGAGGGTATATAAAGAAGACACCCTGGAAAAAAGAAAGGATCAGCAAGACCAGGAACAACCCCATGCATATGCAGAGCCAGAAGGAGGCTGGGATAGCTGAAGCACAGCGGATGGAGCCCAAAGAGCCTTCTATATCAAAGACCACATGTTTCCCCCTTTTCAGAGCCAGGGCTGTCTAATGCAAACTTCCATTTTGCATTTTGACCTCAGGTAGATTTACATACCCGAAGACATGATTCCTGTTGCACATAAGTCTCTAGCAAAGTGATGATGACAGAACCCATCACTATACATATGTGATAGAACGATTAAGGTTCAAGGGTCCAGGTGTGTGTAGCCCGGTGTAGTGGTGCACGCTGCGCCTGTGGTCCCAGCTACTTGGGTGGCTGAGAAGTGAGGGGATCACTTAAGCCTGGGAGATCGAGGCTACAATAAGCCGATATGGTGCCACTGCACCCCAGACTGGGCGACGAGAGCTAGACCCTGTCTCCATAATGGGAAGAAGAAAGACTAAGGTTCAAGGCCTACTTTCACCACATGTCTTACACATACAGCCTGAGCAAATGGGGACCTCTTGTACTCATATAAAGCCCATCTCAGCCTGGTGACCCATTCAAAAGGAACACAATACTAACTGCAAAAACAGCAAAGAGCAATGAAAGATCACTGACTACCATGGAAAGATTTCAAAGATGACACTCTGCCATAGCACACTCTTTTCTTTGACCATCCCTTTTCCCAATGCCCTACTCATTATGGCCACCACTGTCCCAAACCTCCTATGTCACCATCTAAACCTTCGACTTGTCTCTCTGTGGCCTCTAGTTCTATTTGTATTCATGTCTTGCAGGAGTATCTTGTTGCTCCAATATAAAATCATTTTAGCCTCTGAATTTTTTTTTTTTTTTTTTTTTTTGGTGCTCTAACAGGGACCCTTGTCGTGCTGATTGGGCTTTTGGATAAACACAGAGGCCTGCTCAGAAGATGGGATGGGAAAGGCTCAGAATATTTCTATGTTCCTCCCTATCACTCCTGTATGTCACTAGAGGGTTACACACCTAAGTCTGGTGTATTAGTTTGTTATCATGCTGCTGATAAAGACATACCAGACTGGGTACATTATAAAGAAAAACAGGTTTAATGAACTCACAGTTCCACGTGGCTGGGGAGACCTCACAATCATGGCAGAAGGTGAGAGTCATGTCTTACATGGTGGCAGGCAAGACAGAATGAGAGCCAAGCAAAAGAGGAAACCACTGGGTTCTCCCCACAACACTTGGGAATTATGGGAGCTGCAATTCAAGATTAGATTTGGGTGGGGACACAGCCAAACCATATCACATGGATATAGCTTTGATCCTTACTAGCTGTGTGACCTTGGGTTAATAATACTTCTGGGCTTCAATTTCCTTATCTATAAAATGGGAATAATTCTACATCTCCTAAGAAGAGGAGTGGGCAACCATAAGGGAAAGCGCTCTAAAGTATACTGCACTCCACTTACATCCATGGTTATAAGTGCTTTTTTAATATGCTAAGATTAGATATATCTGCTTTCTCTCAGCTACTAGAGACCATTGTAGGAAACACGGTTATTTAAAGAAGCAGTAACTATGATAAACCTACTTATCAACTCATGACTCAGGTTCCAAAGTATAATAATTAATTAGGGCTTACTCTTTATTATCATTATTCTTTTCTTAAATTGTATTTTATAGATTATTAATTATTTTCCAAGATCACACATTTTCTGGATCTGATTTTAGCCAAGTATCAAGGATGGTACACTGTGTTACGTTCCTAGAAATCAATGTTATTCTTTCAGGCTGTACTGCCCTCCTCGCAGGTCAACCTGGACAGGATTTTACCCGCATTGGTTTTTATCCCTCTTTCAAAATACTGAAGTGTTTCTCTTAATGAAATTACAAAGTATTTATTTTCACAGTAGTATTAGTGAGTGAAAACAATCATGATGCTTTAGTTAGTCATGGGGCAATCCTGCAACCCTGTGAGCCTAATTGTTGTTGTTGTTTTGCAAAATATTATGATGACAGTAATAAAAATTCTAGGGCCTTCATTTTCACATACAGTTCTTTTCTATGCATATATATAAGCTTTATATTGTAGTATATCATAACTGTTTCCATGTTGCTACATAATCATAATCATCATAATTAGTATTGTTTTAATAGCCATGTAATTATCCATCTTGTTAATGTACCATAATTTACTTAACCTAAATCTTCAACAGTAAGAGAGTGCTTCCAATTTTTCCTCTATGATAAATAACTTCTAGTTTACATATTTGTGCATATAGCTTCTTTCATTTTTTTTAGATTATTTCCTTAGGATATACTCCTAGGAATGGAATTACTAAGTTTAGGAATATGCATTTTTAATAATTTTTGAATAAATTGACATTATTTTTCCAGTTGACAGTGCCATCAGCAATAATTAATATTCTGCTTTCAATACAACCTGTCAGAAGTATTATTATTTGATATTTAATACACTTACATAGTACCTTTTGTTTTTTCATTTTCTCAAAAATAGCAAATGTTAATCAAACACTTGCTTACAAATTATGTGTTCTGTCATGTTTTGAAAAGCCAGTTAGTTAGATTTGAGAGCCAGGTTTGAAAACTGAGGTAGATTTTTTTCTTCTGCATCAAGAATGCCTGCTGTGCTTCTCTCCCATTGTCTGATAGTTTTGTGTATTAGAAACTAATACTGATATTTTTCTGAGCAAAACATTCCATTGTACTCATATAATAATTAATTATTGAAGACCCATGTATAAGGAACTGTAGGGAGTACCCAAATAAAATAACGGGAACATTAGACAATTTAATTAGAAAACTCAGGAAAATACATTAATATTTTTATACCAGCACTCCTAAGCCCAAAAGAGGGGTTGCAATTCAAGTAGTTTAATCTCTGGTCCGATTTAATGACTTTCTCTATCTAGTCTAGACAAGGTCACACATTTTCTGTCTAACCTTCCCAGCTAATCTGACTTCGCAACTGACAAACTCAAGAGCTCCAGCCATTCCACTTCCAATATTTTTTTCTAGATTTCACCCCAAGAAATCTTTCTGATAAATGAAACCCCCATCTCTCTCCCACAATAAAATGCTTCACACCATCCCCAATCTTACCTTGCACCAGACCAAGCAAATGCATGAACCTTCATAATACATGAAATGGTTTCCCAAACTGCAGCCCCATCCTAGGACTGGATGCCAATTCCAGAGATCTGGTTTTGCCCTCCCTTCCGGGCAACTTCACCTATTTCTCAGTTGGGTGTCTTCCATGCCTTACCAAATGGTAGAAAAAAAAATTTTATGAATATAAGCCACTGTAAATCCATCCTGGCATTGAGTAACCATTCTGACTAGAGCTTTCTCTTTGGCCTAGGGGTAGGGTTTGTTTGAATAAGATAATTGCTACATATCAGTGCCTGGGAACATAAAGGAAAGAACTTACCATATTTCCCCCTTTTTCTTCTTGCAGCATCAGCCGAGGGTTCTCCATAAACACGGTTAGCCTTCCAAGCTGCTGTCCTGCCAGTTGATATGAACATGGCCCGTTCCTCACAGAAAGACTAACCCATGGCATTGCCAGAAGATATCCTTGGAGCATGGACAGATTAACTGGATTAACTGGAAAAAAAACACCCATTCAGTCAAGATTATGGGCTTTGGAAAAATCTTACTTTGCTGTGGATTTAAAATGAGGTGCATAATATAGTGCCAACTCGTTCCAAGTGGTCATGGGCAGACCATTAGCTGGAAAATTGCTTCCAGTTTTCATCACTGTGCATAACTCAAGTTCCCTTTGGGGAGCTGTCTGTGCCCTTCACTAGAAGTCCTGTTTTAGCATGGCAACTACTGGATTATTTTATTATGTGTGCAGATGGCATGATGTTTTAGAAAAAAAAAATTACAGCAGTTCTGCAATCTCAGTGGAAGTGTTCACAATATTATGCCCTGGTAGGAATGTAAACATGTCTCGATTATGTTAGTTATGACGTCTAAAGGTATTCTGTCCAACTCTTAAGCACTTTATATGAGAACACTACACCAAGATGAATCAGCACGTTCAGCACATGTGAGAAATCAAGTATTTTTATTTTTATAAATCTTGGTGGGTTTTTTTTTTCTGGCTCAGACTGTCCAAGACAAACTCCACTACTAGCATAACCCCAGTTGTTTGTGGTAGGTTGATGTAAATATGGCCACAATACTGTTAGACTTCACCTCCGGATACTTTACTGAACAACTGGTTTACTTGTAGCGCCAAAGGGAAGCCCTAGGGGGTCTAGTGATTGTGTTAACTTAGCTTGCTTCTTTGTTCGCAGGCACAATTGACCACATGCACATACAGGCACTCAAATACAGGAGGCTTCTATTTGGCTAATGTAGATATTCCTTTATTTTGTAGAAGAGTTCTTCCAAAGGAAAAAAGGGAATGTATTCTTTTAATCAAAGACCATGGTAGATGGATGGTAAAGGCAACAGAATGCAATTCTTTTGTGTGGTCTGACTTTAACACTTCAGAAAAACATCCTAAGTCAAGTTGAAATCGCCATTCTTTCAAGAGAGAAACATCAAGTGACCCTACTATGTGCCTAGAGAAGAAAAAGTGTCAAGTCCTATACTAAGTTCCCTTACTTAGTGTAGAACCTACCAGTCCCTTGTTAATCCTTTCTGGGATTATACCTGTGACTAATTGCTTTTTGTTTTTTGGTTTTTTTTTTTTAACTACGTCTTACAACAAAGCACAGTCCTGGGAAACCAGTCAACTTAATTATTGCTTGTCTTTGAGCATTAGAGACATGTTCATATTGACTTGCTACATAACAGTGTAGCATGTTTTTTCCTGAAAATATCAAGTTGACTGAATGGAAAGCTCAGCAAAGTATGTTCTGTGTGCCCACTGTCCCAGCCTGGGACTGACGGGCATCAGAGGCTTTGCTTTAAAATATAGTGTAACCACTTCTGAAAGACTTCCAATGCAAGCAAGCTTAGTGTTTTAGGGTATCTCCAGATACATAAGCATTGTCTGCCTCCACTCAGGGTCTCAGGAAATACACAGCCCATTGGAAACCACCCCTGCCTGAAATTTGGAAACCTGACAGGGAAAGGGAGGAAGGTCCAAATGAGTCAGCAGCAGGATGACTCACCACAAGCCTGGCAGGCTTCAGAGCCAGAGAAGGGGGCTTCCAACAAGGAACTCAGAGAAGTTTCAGTCGCCACCAAAATCTGGCCCTTCGACAGGTCAGCACCAGGACTGCCAGGCCCTCTGCAGACGTAATTCTCCTCACATCTATAATTAGGAGACCAAATTCCGGCTGCCAACACCCTTGGACACAATATTCCCGTCTCCACTGCCCATCTCATGTGGTTCAGTTCTAATAACAGGTCTTCTTCTTCCTTTCATTCCTTCCTTTATTCAGCAAGCATTTGTTGACCATCTATTGTGTGCCAAGCATTGTGCTTGGGCAACAACAGTCCACAAAGCAGACTCCCCACCTGCCCTTAGGAAACTGTATCTCCTCCTTCCAAACATTATCACTACCCCCACCTTTTCCACAATGAATACTTAATTCAGACAGCATTCTCCATTCTGCCAGAGTAACCTAGGAAGAAGAACATGGCAGCAGACGGATCCTCAGGGAGCAGACAGCAGACTGAGAGATAGTAAACCGCATCAGACCACATATTTGCACCTTTCAGTTACAGCCAACTCTTTGAGGGCCCAGACTGAGCTGGTTGGAGCTCCCCAAAGCAGCATTCAATTGCTTTTCCTTGATATCCACCCTGGCTACCTATGTTCCCTTTCTTTATACAGGCACAACCATTCACCTCTACACTGGATTATCTAACACTCCAGTTCTATAACTAATCCAGGGGACACACAGTTGAGTCTGATGAAGCCTAAGAACTGCCATGTGCTGAGATATTGTAACTGGGAATTAAGATTTAGCCAAGGACATCGTGAGGCTACTGCTGACTCTCTTGGAAAACTGGACATGCTTTGTAGTGCAGATGTTCACTAAATGATGGTGGTTCATTGTTACTTACTTTGACCTTTGCAAAATATTCTGAACAATTCAATAAGTAGAGTTTCCTAGTTTGTTTGTTTTGTTAAGTCAAAGGAGTGCTGTAAAATTTTTGAAAGATGATGGGTGAAGAGGGACCTAGGAGAAGGCAAAATGAAGACCATTAAAGAGCCCCGTTGAAGACTGTATCTCTAAAGATGCCTTAATGCCTGGCACATACTCCATGTCTGCATACGAACTACTACTCTTTTCCAAACTGTCAACCTCTGTTTGAAATTATTTGGGGGGATAGTTTTGGAAGCATGGTGGCATAAAATCCGAGCAGTCAAGAGCTAAACCAGCAAAAAAAGAGGAATTACTTCATTCGCAGGCTTTGGCTTCTTTATTACCTGGTGGTCCTCTGTGATCTCCCATGGTTACCTTCAACTGTGCTGTACTTTCTTCCCAAGATGCATGTTTGGAATGTTACCTCCTAGAAATCCAGAAATGGCTGTGGTGAGTTTTGTTTAGTCGGAAGCAAGAGGTGGGGAAGTAAAGGATACATATTTTTATGTCTAAGGACTGTAAGCTGTTGATGCTTGACTTTTACTTTTACCTACACCTGTGCTACACCTTTATTAAAAGGCTGACACCCAGACTTGTGCAGGAAAGGCACTCTTGGGAATGAACAGAAATGAATAATTATGAGACTTTCTTTCTGTGGTGCCAAGGGAATTCGCTTATTTCCACTCCAGAACTGAATAGGCAGAGCATTGCCAGTCCTGCTAGTGTGAAAAGCAAATCACTTCAATAGTTTGAGACGTACCTAGGGGAAGAGAGATCCTATCAACTTTCTTTGTGGGTAGTGGCGTACCTTCAAATCCCTGCTCAGGCTCTGTGAGGTGTGCACCCGCAGATTTCACTTCTACCTCCGGAATCCTGGCAAACAAGCCAGGAATCTCTCCAGAGTCACTTCGCAGTTGCTCAGATAGAGGCCAACAGTCATTAGTCCTGAGGAAATTCTGCCATTTTTAACATTCAAGGAGAAAAGGAGTATCAGCTGTACCTGAGAATATCAACTAAGGCTAAAAACCTCTAATGGATCCCCCTTGTTACTTGCAAAAGCTTTCTTTGTCTGCAAATGTCACATAATTGATTTTAGATAGGAACAACAAAAGTCTCAAGGAAGTGAAGTTTTTAAGACCCCCCTTGGCACTTTACTTTCACCAAAACCTCCTCTTTCCAGTACATTAGCAGTTTTGTTCTTTGTGATGTTTTCCTCTACATTCTTTAGAATAATTGTATTACTTGACAACTAGACTTGTCAATCGCCTTAGACTCTTTTTAAAAATCTAATCTTTTGAAAATGACACAAATTCCTTTATTGCTTTAAGGCTGTTTTTATTCACCCCTCCCACAGCCCCCTCCACTGCACTTTTTTGTTTTTGGGTTTTTTTTTTTCTTTCATCTCTCTTTCTTTTAACATGATGCTGTGGGTTGATTTCAAGAATTCTATAAAGAACTCAACAAAAAACGTAGTCGTTACCTTTTTTCCCCAGTCCTAATATTTCTTCTTAAGCTTGATCTTGGTGAAAACGTGTTGCCCAAAAGGCAGTGAGGTAGGGATTAATAACGCTGACCAGTCATCTGGAAGATTAATGCCAATGCAGCCCTGAGATCAGGAAGGAGGACAGGCCAGGAGATGTTTCTACTCCGGGCACCATTAAGGACTCTTTTCCAAAGGCAGATCCTGCTCCTTAGATCTGAATCTAATCCTGAATCCAGAAAATTATCCTATGAATTCTGGTTTATCAACGCACATGATTCCTGGCACCATTGCATGGCTTCAAGGTAAAAGAGAGCTGTGTTTCCATTATTTTGCTATGGTGATTTTTGGGAAGACAGACAGCATTCTTTTGAAAGCGGGAAACTTGAGGAAAAGTTGGCCAAGTGCACAGGAAAGTTCTACCACACCTTAGTATAAGGAACAAAATAGATGCTACTCATCTGGGGAACATAGCTAAAGGGACAGTAACAGTACTGACGGCCTTCTGGCCATCACCTTAGCTCCACAGGGAAAATTCTGGGTAAGAGCAAGCACTGTTTCTAAAATCTAAATTTTTTAGGGTGAAATTTACCAGCACCAAATGTAAAAGGGAAGTGCCATCAGGCATAGGGCTGGTTTTATACTTCCTGCCCAACGGCAAAATGACTGAGACATGACTTCTATGGAACAGCAGAAAATGGATGCCAAAGATATCATAAAACTGAAGTTCAATTTGCCACATAAGGCTATTTAAAAACTCTGATGCACTCCAAGAATTCTTCCTTCAGAGCTTTCCTCCTACCATTATATCAAGCACAAGAATACACCAACAGCACATACTTAATGTAATGTAAAAGTAACCATATGACTTGTGTTGAATTACCATTGGCTGGTTGACATGATATTAATAAGTGTCATAGATATTTAGACATTATTTCTGATCGTACAAAATTCTTTTCATAATTTGGAGCCAATGGTTTGGGAGGTTTTTTGTTTGTTTGTTTGTTTAGTTATTTGTTGTGTTGTTGTTTTCCAAACCTCAGATATTTTGAGGAGCCTTAGAAAGGCTCTTAAGCCCAGGCCTTTTTGCCTCATGTGCAGAGTATTAAGAACAGCCCTGCTGATGTGAACCTCAAGGAAGGAGGCTATTAAATTAATCCAACACTGGAGATACTAATACCTCAAACAATTAAAACACTGAAGACTCTGCTGGTCGCCTTCCACATTGTTTACAGCCCTTTTAAATTCAGTCATTTGGATCAAGAGAAATAAACGGTTGGTTTCACGGGGCTTTTGCCAGATTAGCACAGACACAGCTACCAAATGTGGACGTCTAGACTGAGTGGATGCATGAGAGCAAACAGATCTGTTTTATATGATTGCACTTAATCACCACCACCGCCCAAATTCTGTAAAAGTATATTCAAATACTTAATGCTAAACAAAACTTCAAAACAGGAGACTCTTACTGGATCATGTTTTCACTTAGGGTAGGATAACTGATCTTGAAGATAACCTTGTAGAAAAATTGCTGGCTGGAATGCCCCAAGCACCTGGGAATTGGTGCTGTCCTATTCCACAGACTGATCATGGTCTTCTCCCATCTCCTCAGAGGAGTTAGCCTGGCCTCTAAAATAGCACAAATGCCATGAAAATATCTTTCTAAGCCATATAGAGACTTCCTATCCAAGTATAATTCCAAAAATATGATTTGAGTTTGAGCATGCCTGTGGTCCTTGATTCTATGATCCCTAAATCAGTTCTACTTCTCTCTCTGTCTCTCTCTCTCTCTCTCTCTTTCTTTCTCTTTCTCTCTCCCTCTCCCCCCAGTATTTTTTTTTTAACCACAATTAAGTGCATTTAGCGTGTTTACATTGGGAACTGCCTGCTGGCTCTATGTCTACTTTTGACAATGCCTATGTCCAGATACCATACAGTGCATTTGAGAGAGGACTAAGGTTATGTTTCCCCACATACCAGCTGCTGCAGAGGTTTCGAAGTGCCTGACCCAGTTCTTTTTCACATCAAAAAGGCCTTCGGTTACAGATGGCAACCTCAAATATGAATGTAAAGTGGGGGAGGAAATTCATGTTTGAATGCTGAAACACTTGTGTTTTTTATTTTTATTCAATACCCACCTCAGATCACCAGAAAGGGAAGCCTCTTTGGTGGGTGTTGGCCCCCACTGCGGGCAAAAGGGGTTCTATTTGCTTAAACTCATACTCGTAGGCAATTTTAGGGCTCTCTGGTTCTCTGAATGGTTTCTCCACCACTACCTTTCTTCCACCAATAGAAAGATGCTGTCCTTACAAGGCCATGTCTGAGAAGACCAGGTTTTAGCTAGTAAAAGAAGCTCACATTGCAGAGAGTTGAGTAATACCAGGCTCTTGACTTTGCACTGTGTGTCGCAGTCATGATTGGGACAGAAGGAGCCAGTCTGCTGAAAAGCCAAGCCACCACAAATATTTGGAAACTAATTCCACTGAAACTCTTGTATCATTAAATCATACTACTGTAGTTTCAGTTAAAGTAATTATTTAATATAATTAGGCACTAAATTAAATAGCTTTGCACAAAATTTTAGAAAAGATCAATCTTGTAACAAAATTTAATATGAACAGTAAAAAGCACCTGAGAAAAGAAAATATCGATCTGTTGTGGTTTATATACTTGAGTTATTCTTAGAACTTTGTGGAGATTGACACTGCTCTGATAAAAAGGAAGAAAATGTTTTGAATTCAAGAATGCTAGACTACTAGAAATCTCCCAGTCTCTCTGGGCCACTGCTCTTCAGTATGGGGCGCTCTCTGTCCCTCCTTAGCAGATGGGGTTGTTTGGAGGCTAAAATGAGCTAAGGGAAGAAGCTATCCTGTGCCTCCAATATCCCTTATGTGTAATTAGAGTGCTGATCTGGGTTGCAGGCTTTATTCAATGATTCCTTTCCCTTACTTGAGGCTTTCTCCATGGAGCTGTTATTTCTGAGCCTCCATTCTGGGATTTACAAAGGAAACAGAATGATGAAGAAGTAACAATCAGCATTGTACACACACACACACACACACACAACTTTTTCTAATATGTGAGGTTAGTCTGCAGAGTCCACAGCCCAGGTGTCCATTTATTTCCACTTCTTCACCTCCCAAAGATTTAGAGCTCCATGACCTACCAAGGTTAAGACTGCCAATCCCAGGTTGGAGAAGACCCATCAGAGCGTGGAGGTGCCAAACTGAGAGGCACAGGAAGCAGACAGCCACATCAAACTTTCTGGATGAACTACTGCATATTGGTGTTTGTTCTAGGAAAGAAAGAGGAAGAAAAATTACACAATGTGAACTGAACATAAAAGCAGTGCTCTTTATAGAGGATGAGAAGGGAGCATGGGGGAGAATCTGATTTAAAAAATGATTCATTCCTTCACAAACACTAACAAACATGGCTAAAAAGCACATGTCAGAACACAGAAGCCTAGGTAGATGATCAACATTTTTATAACTTCCTTAAGTGAATAGTTAAACCAGCAATCTGAATTCTGTTGGTCTCCCAAGAGTGTTTAATTACATAAGTATTACCCATATTCATTTCCCACAACTGTTGGGTTTTTCTTTCTTTCTTTCTTTCTTTCTTTCTCTCTATGCATCCTAGAAAAACTCCCCCGACTAGACTTAGCGGGAGGCAGTCAAGTTATGTAGTAAAACAAGAGTGCCTTTTCTGTTGGATGTCCACTTTAGTTTCCTGCCTTCCCAGGGCATAAGATGTTTAGAAACGTTTTTTCTCTAAACATAAGAATTATTGTGTACCACAATTTTGAACCACCGATTTCCATATCTTCAGCAGCTATCAACTCGCCAATTCCCTTTGGGTCTCCTTTGTATATTCTTATGTTCCCTTCTGTTTCCAGTTGTCCTCAAAAAGAGTTGAGGGGGGCATAACTCTTATAAAATGGATAAAAATGAAACTGTACAGATGTTTGCCCCCCTTGTATCTGTGAGCATGATCTCTATCAGGCTTGAAAATCTGCTTTATCATTTTGTATATTTGACTATTTTGTATTCAGCATTACTTGACTCCTTATGTGCATGGCAATGTATTAAAATGTGGGATTTCTATTACCGCGTAAAAGCGTTTTGATTCTGATTTTCAACATATATCCTTGGAAAAAAAATTACATTAAACTTTTCTATTTTCTTCAGCTCATCAGCTTTGCAGAAGAAAAAGAAAAGTTAACAGCATTTCACTTTCCCTGTGTTAGCTAATGATGCAATTCATGGTGGAAAATTGTCCTCAATTATGCTGTGTTTCCTAGAGAAATAATATGTGTGAAATGAACTGATGGCCTCCCTATGGCTCCCAGCACACAGAATTCCCCCAGCACCAAATCCCACCAGCGTAATTGCAATGACTGGTGAACTCTTTAGTGTCGAGCACAGCTGGACAGGAGACACAATTCTCTTCATCCCTCAGACATGGTAACACACTAGGAAGAGATGGGGCAACAGATCTTGGCCCACCGATTTCCTCTCACCCCAGAGAGGGTCTTATGTACTAATAATAGTATGATTGATGGTATTTCCCAGCACCTCCTGCTCCATCCATCTCTCTGAGGTGGTAACCAAATGTAAGCTATCTGTATTTTATCAATAGAAAGACTGACCTTCAAATAACATCTACCCAAGAGACTTGGATTAGAAACCAGTGCTTCCAAACAGATTTGGCATAGCCAGCCTCTAGTGCGGCAAACATCTGCAATACCCTCCACACACCTCCATATATTTTTAAAGGGACATTTTCCTCAAACTTAAAAAAAATCCCCTGAATAATATGATACACCAGATATAAACAATTGACCATTTTCCTGCTCTAAACTACCATTTTCAGCCTTCCTTTTCTCAAGGAGACGTCATAATGAGTACTTATAGACACTCTGACTTTACTTAATATGATGAATTGCCTCAACCAGTACAGGAGAAACACTTCTTTCCCAGAAAGGAAAAAGCACTTAGAAACTGCATTAAAAAGAAAGGAGGCACCCATTGTCTTTTTTATTACATGCTTGCTGTAAATCTAGTGTTTGTTTGGTTTTCTGAAAAAGGTTTTCAAACGTAAAACCTGTGATAACCTTTTAGGTTAGCTTACTGACTCCACGTATAAACCTAAATCTTTTTATATACCTTGCAACCCTAAAAGCACAATTTTCTCCTACTTTCTCTGCTTAAAGATTTTGAACACAGAAAATGGAACCACCTCGTTGTCGGTTAACCTTTTTAGAAGATGTTAAAGCCAGAGCCCCCAAACAAAACATTCTCTTTGTCTTTACCTTTTGGGATCATTTCTAACTATTTCTTCTCTTCCTGTCTCTTTCTCTTATTATTTTCTTCCTTTTCCTTTGTTAGTCCTCTGCCTTTAACTTACCTCTCTCTTTTGTAGGCTTGTCTTAAAACCTTTCTCCATGTGCCTTCCTCTTCCTCTATCTCATCTCTACCCTCCCTTTTTCTCTCCCATCTCTCTCTCTCTCTCTCTCTCTCTCTCTCTCTCTCTCTCTCTCTCTCTCTCTCTCTCTCCCCCCAACCCATTTACCCTTCTCCTTTCTTCTTTTTAGGGTAGAGCAGTTATCTGTCTTTGTATCCCCATCTCTTGGCACATTATAGTTGCTCAACATCATAGTTACTCAACAAATGTTAGGTGAACTGAATTAAACTTGGTGACCTGTTTTTCCTGGCTTATTTTCTTCCTGCCTACTGAGCCTAGCAACCTCTACAAACACTTCATTACACAAATTAACTCATAGTAATAAAGACTACACCAGATGTGTTTTCTGAGGTAGGTGAAAGCTTTAGTTAACAGGTTCTCCCCAAACGAGGAGTAGGCAGATTCTCCTATATACCACTTTGCCAATACAAAGAAAAGCCTTCCTGCCATCTCAGCGTTTGGGTAACTCATGATACCTGGGGCAAACATGGTAGCTATATTTGGATCAAGGACAGTGATGTCTGTGAGAAGTTCAGTTGAGACCACCAAGATAATTTTTCAACCTAAGATTATTCAGAATCTTATAAAACTTTTTTGTGAGACCAGCAAACGTGAAGTGCAGTACTGGTTATCTTGTGCTAGAGGAATCTTTAAATGCATTTTAGTTTCCTATTTATCTTTTTTGCCAAGAGCTGGCTTTGGTTGAGGTTTTCTCTGTTGATGATGAAATCATTAGAATTGTTAAAACTTTCTCCAATTTCTATTTGTAAAGCATATAGATGTATGTACATTGTAAAATAGCTTTCCCTTATTTTTCACAGACATTGTGCAAATATTGAAAAATTAGCTAAAAACAAGCTTTAATAAAGACAACTACGATCACATTTTTGTGTAGCACTGGAGAAATACAAAGTGGTACTAGATCATGAGAAATGTTATATAGTTGTTTTACAAGTGATGATGTTCCCTTTCTCATGAGAAGTGGAAAAGTTGACAGGGTTCTATTTTTCTGTCATATTTCTCTCCTTTTAGTAGTGTAACCCAAATATTAATTAGGTTCCCATGGTCCAGTCTCTGCAGGAAAGTTCAAGAAGGGAATAAGAATGCATATGAAAACATTGTGAGATTTTACTTTGTCCTTCATGATACTTCCAAAACTGAGTGTGTGGGTGGAGGTGTGGGTATGAGTTACTCAGAAAGTATCTTAAAATCCTACTTCCCATCTATGCTACCCTTATTATCCTCCACCCAAAGGCAGCTGCTTCCTTCCATTTTAACTCTTCTCTCTCTCTCGGGAAGAACGCTTCTAAATCTCAACCCTTTTCCATATAACTTTCCCACTTCTGCCTCTCCAGCTCAGCTTTTCTATCCTTGTCGTGATTCTCCCTTTCAAAATCATTAAAACAAAACTAGTAAACGTTGAATTTTTCTTTAGTGAGAAAAGAAGAAAAAGGGATATGATAATACAATATTTTTCTTAATGATTTTCTTTAAGAAAATCAATTTTTCTTGATTTTTTTTTAGTAATTCTTGCCCCAGAGCTGTGAAATTGATGACTCAAAAAAAAAAAAAAAAAGGAGAGTAACAGAAGATTAATTTGGTTGCCGTTGATGGTTTAAATTCTAGTTCCAGTAAGTACTCCTTGTGGGACTTGAAATCTTTTCATGTTTTAACAAACATAGGTGGATCTTGTGCCATTTGTCCTATGTGCCAAGAACTGTTCATGGTACTGGTCTAAGTATTATTGATTCAGAGATGAATGACATTTTTCCTGAGCTTAGAGGTCTTACACACTAAGAGAAATAAGCAGCTCAACAAATAACTTCTTCTTAAGTAGCCTATATTAAAAGGAAAATATCTCTGGAAGGATAACTTAATACCCATTTGTTCCGAGATGCTGGGGTTGGGGAGAGATGCAAGAATGTTCCATAATCAAGTCAGCTCTAAAAATATGATAGATGGGCCGGGCGCGGTGGCTCACGCCTGTAATCCCAGCACTTTGGGAGGCCAAGGTGGGCGGATCATGAGGTCAGGAGATTGAGACCATCCTGGCTAACATGGTGAAACCCCGTCTCTACTAAAAATACAAAAAATGATCCGAGCGTGGTGGCAGGCGCCTGTAGTCCCAGCTACTCGGGAGGTTGAGGCAGGAGAATGGCGTGAACCCGGGAGGTGGAGCTTGCAATGAGCCGAGATCGCGCCACTGCACTCCAGCCTGGGCGACAGAGCGAGACTCCGTATCAAAAAAAGAAAAAAAGATAGATGTACTTTACCCTTGTCCTAGAGACTTGGGATGCCTATTAGCACATTAAAGGCTCTGAGGGCCGGGCGCGGTGGCTCAAGCCTGTAATCCCAGCACTTTGGGAGGCCGAGACGGGCGGATCACGAGGTCAGGAGATCGAGACCATCCTGGCTAACACAGTGAAACCCCGTCTCTACTAAAAAATACAAAAAACTAGCCGGGTGAGGTGGCAGGCGCCTGTAGTCCCAGCTACTCGGGAGGCTGAGGCAGGAGAATGGCGTGAACCCGGGAGACGGAGCTTGCAGTGAGCCGAGATCCAGCCACTGCACTCCAGCCTGGGCGACAGAGCAAGACTCCGTCTCCAGAAAAAAAAAAAAAAAAAGGCTCTGAGAAGTCTTGCAGGAAATAATCATACACATTTGTTCAGTGTAGCACTTTCAAAATTCATTCAAGCATCAACTGTTTTCCCCAAGAGAATACCAATTTACAGCCCGTAGAACAAACACTTTTGGAAATACCGTTCTAAGCCAACCAGTGCTTCATGGCAATGTTCTTTCAAGCAGGTGAGTGTGCAGACCCTCAGGAAAGAGGTGGTGCCACAGATGGATCCCCTGAGAGAGAGATAGACACCTGGGGTATAAAAAAGTGGGCTAACAACAAACCTGCCACTTTCTATTAATGAAAATAATTACAAACCAGTCACTACATGTTCAACCCAATTAGCCTATCACATCCAAGCCCTTTCACCAGCCATGAATGGAGAAGGGGGAACAAGTGCATAACCTTGGCCAAGGCTCACATCTCTCTATATTTTAACATTCTCTTCTGGAATATTAGGGGTTTGGAATAGATGGACTCCTGTAATCCCTTTGCAGCACACTACTTCAGTTCAGTTCTAATTTTGTACAATCTTATCCTCAGCTTTGCTTTTAAAGTAAGCACATAATTCTTTTGCAGCAACTCGGATGGAGCTGGAGGCCATTATTCTGAGTGAAGTAACTCAGGAATGGAAAACCAAATATCATATGTTCTCACTTATAAGTGGGAGCTAAGCTATGAGGATGCAAAGCCATAAGAATATATAATGGACTTTGGGGACTTTCAGTGGGGAGGGAGAAGGGGGTGAAGGATAAAAGACTACATACTGGGTACAGTTTACACTGCTCGGTTGATGGGTGCACCAAAATCGAAGAAATCACCACTAAATAACTTATCCGTGTAATCAGAAATGACCTGTACCCCAAAAACTTTTGAAACAACAAATTAAACATAATTTAAAATAAAGTAAGCACATAATTAGAAAATCTAGAAGCTTCTAATACACCATAGTTCACTTTCCTTCTTAATACTAAAGAGAATGCTTTCATTTTACAAATATTTTTGTCTCCCAGGTGTTATAGAAGCAGTTTTTCAAAGAAAACAAAAATTTGGACTAGAATTTGAGCAATGACACAAGCACACAAGTCCGCAGTTGGTAACTTCATCAACACAAACAGGTATTGATTTTTATTGGTTAAGCCAAAAATCTTTAAAGATTATTCTTGGATACAATGGAATCAGGAAAAAAGAAGTCTTTCAAAGACTTCAACAAAAAGAACAAATGCTATCAAACTTGACACTCCCTTTGAAGACACTCTATTCAAAAATTAAATTAGGGGAGTTAGAGAGAGGGTGAATTCAGAACTATATTTTAAAGAAGGAGTCCGGCGCAGCAGGCTCATGCCTGTAATCCCAGCACTTTGGGAGCCCGAGGCGGGTGGATTACCTGAGGTCAGGAGTTCAAGATGAGCCTGGGCAAGATAGTGAAACCCTGTCTCTACTAAAACTACAAAAAATTAGCCAGGCATGGTGGTGGGTGCTTATAATCCCAGCTACTCCAGAGGCTGAGGCACAAGAATTTCTTAAACCGGGGAGCCGGAGGTTGCAGTGAGCAGAGATTGTGCCACTGCACTCCAGCCTGGGTGATAGAGTGAGACTCTGTCTCAGAAAAAAAAAAAAAAAAAAAATGATTCAGAAAGATCTTCTGCCTAACTCTTAAATAATGAAATTTCTGAGAGTGTGTTTTTGTGTTTGTATGCACATGTGTGTACATACACACAGTGATGGAGGTGGAGATGGAGGCAGGAGGGAAGAGGGAAGAGACTGGGAGAGTTTCAAAGACCTAATTCCCCTTTGGTCAGGTATACTTTGTCTCTGAACCTGGACAAGACAGATACATCCCTGCCTTTGTTTTCCTCTTGCATTCATTTCTATCACATTGCAAAATCATTAAATGATGCTGCTCTGTGAAAACAAAATCCTTTTTTAAAGTAGATGATAGGTAGATAGATAGAGAGAGAGAGAGAGAGAAAGAGAGAGAGATGATAGATAGATGATAGATAGATAGATAGATAGATAGATAGATAGATAGATGATAGATAGATAGGTAGATAGATGATAGATAGATTTTATTTCATTTTGAAAAACAAAGGTTGTTATAATGAGAATCAGTCCTGGTGAGTATGTGATATTGGTCTCTGAAATACGATTTAATTCCTCTACCAAAGATAGTAGCTCCATTAATTGAGTGCTTACTATGGGTCAAATATTCTTTACATCACCTCATTTAATTGTAACAATATTCTGTTGGATATTATCGTTTCCCTGGAGGCCATTATTCTAAGTGAAGTAATTCAGAAATTGAAAAACAAATATCGCATGTTCTCATGAGTGAGAGCTAAGCTATGGGTATGCAAAGGCACACAGAGTGGTAATGGACACTGGAGATTCAGAAGGCGGGAGGGTGGGAGAGGGGTGAGAGATGAAAAACTCCCTACTGGGTACAATGTACACTACTTGGGTGATGAGTACATTGAAATTCCAGACTTCCCCATGATACAGTTTATCCAGGTAACCAAAACCCGCTTGTACCCCTAAAGCTACTAAAATTAAAAATAATAATAACAGTAAGATATTGTATTTCCCATTTCACACATAAAGAAATTAAGGCTTACAGGGACTCGGTTATTAGGCTATATCACAGAGCTAACCCAGTTATTTCTGACTGGGAAACATAAAAATCTCAACCATTAAACTGTATATCCATGTACTGGGCACCCACTATACACAAAGCACTACACTAGACAATTAATCCCTTGCCTAAGTGGTCCTTAAACTCTTCAGGATCACAAGTTCTTTGAAAAACCACTGCTGAAAGCTATGCATGCTCTTTTCAAAAAATGTACCCAGTGCACAAACTTCGGCATACCTTTTCAGTGGATTCAAGAACTTTCTGAACACATCTCATCTTAAGAACTCCTGCTTTAAAGAATTGCACAGAATTCAGTTGGTGAAGAAGATATGATAGAAGAAGACACATAGCCAGCAATGACTTAGCCGTCAAGATGCAGCAAAGTTCCTCTCACAGGAAAAGGGGAGGTGGTCGTGATTCATTCTACAAGTACTTACTGGGTGCCCCCCAATGTGAGGCCCTGGGAATACAACAGGAGATTGTACAAAGTCCAGTCTTCATGGAGAATACTGCCCAGGAAAGGACATAGGTAAGTGAGCAGGCATTTGATTTGTAGTCCGCATTCTGCATTTTTCTATTCTTTGATGCTTGTAAGGGTATCCAAAAGACCAGCTAATTCGATATTGGGTGTTTATTTTTAAAGTACAGATATTGCTATTGCATAATTTCTGTCCTCATGTGTAAAGCTAAAGATATAATGAACATTTCTGTTAACAAAAATATTTTTCCTATTCCCTTTGGTGAAAAGGAAGCAAATAGACCTGTTCTTTCAAACACTGTTCCAACATCCATCTTCCAAAATTGGTATTAATGTATGGTACATCTTTTTGTGCTGTTCATCTCAAAATTTTAAACATTCTTTTTTGTTCAATGTGTTATTCAATTTAACTTAAATTGGGGTGAGATGGCTTTAGTAGGAAACCAAGTAAATACCCAGTGCCCTCATATGGTATAATTTCAGGCTCATCAAGTGTTTTTTTATGTTTATTCAAGAGCTTTTTTATTCATAACTCATTTATTTCCACCAAGTAGCTGTGGCAATTCATAAGAACATATACTATAAAATATAAAGTTATAAATAAATAAAATTCAGGATCAGAGAAAATGTAGTACCATTAGAAGATTAAGACAAGGGTGTAGCCATAGCCTATACACTTTGGTCATCATTATTAAAAAGAAGCCATAAATTTCATGCCAACCTTGAGGCCATCATAGTGATTTGATACAGGATTTACAACATCCATAAAAATAAACATGAATGTATAATGGAGAATAATGCAAAAGTCATGTGAATGTTTAAGAACTGTGCTGAGGGTTATGCCTTCAATACCTAAGAATATAAGCTCAGTCTTCTCTGATGATGGGGGTGAAAAAGTTGGAGAAGTATCACCTTAGGAGACATCAAGCTTTCCTTCCCATGTAAGTCTGAGAAAATTTTCTTAATGTCTCTTTATAGGTGGAACCCCGAGTAAAGCAGTAGACAATTTCCCTGCAGCATATGCAATAAAGGTTTTCAAATATCTGTTTCTTATGATGCCCCTCCAAGGCAGCAAAGGACAGAGATTATTGCAGCCAAGTGGAAAAAAAAATCTGTGGGGTCCAAAATAATGTGATCTCAGTTTATGAGCTCATCAAATCTTAAGGTTACCTAAAGGATTGAGAATAAGGAATAAGCAAGATAACATGCTCATGACTAAAGCCCTCTAGCAACCAACCTCAGCTAGAATAGCAATTACGTTTAGAGCATTTGTAATTTGGCAGGTACTTTAATATACTGTTTTATTTAATCCTTCGAATAACTCCAAGGCAGGGGCATTGGACAGGACTCTTTCAGCTGCTAGTGACTAAAGCCCAACTCAAACTACCTTAAGCAGAGAGACAGAAAGAGAAAGATTTGATGATGTAATAGAGAAAAACCGGGACTGGATGGGCTGTTTAGCTCAGTCTCTTAGTATTCACAAGTGCTGCTTTCTTCCATGAATAGCAAAGATGACGTCTCACAGCCCCAGGCTTATGCAGAAAGGGACCCTCTCTCATGACATCCACCTGTCCTGAAAATGGACCTCCGATTGGCCATTTTGGGGTCACATGCTACACCTTGGCCAAATCAGGGTGTCCAAGAAGATGTGGCTCTCTAATTGGCTGCCCTATTGTGGGCAAAGTGGATCCCCAGATTGACAGCAAAAGGATCTCATGGAATTTTGAGGTAGGAGCAGTGCTCAGAAGGAATGGATGCAAGGCAGACAAAAATATGACAGTCCTTGCAGTAAGTCTTATGATCTCCATTTTATAGATGACAAAATAGAGGCCCAAAATAGCAAGTGGCAGAGCCAAGATGTTATTGTGAATCTGACATTAGTCATAATAGGTTAGATTGTGCTATGGTAACCAGAAATAAAACTTAAAATTTCAATAGTTTAGCTGAATGTGGTGGTATGCACCTGTAGTCCCAGCTACTCCAGAGGCTGAAGCAGTAGAATTTCTTGATCAAGGTTGTTCAAGTCCAGCCTGGGCAACATAGCAAGACCCCCATCTCTAAAACAAACAAACAAAAAATTAATACAAAATTTAAAACGTTTTAATAGCTTAGTACACTAAACCATTTATTCTGGTTTATCTTACATGCCTGACTCAGGTAAGGGTGTAGGGGAATCTGTTCCCCACAGTACTCAGACTGACAGTGGAGGCTCTAAGCATCTGGAAAACCTGGATTCCAGGCCCATAAGCAAAGGAAGAGAAGGGCATGATGTTGGGTGCAGTGGTTCGTGCCTATAATCCCAGTACCTTGGGAGGTCAAAGCAGGAGGATTACATGAGCCCAGGATTTTGAGTGAGTCGGGGCAACTTGATGAAACTCTGACTCTACCAAATAGCTGCATGTGGTGACACATGCCAGTAATCCCAGCTACTTGGGAGCCTGAAGTGGGAGGATTGCTTGAGCCTGGGAGGCGGAGGTTGCAGTGAACCAATATCACACCACTGCTCTCCAACCTCGTCAACAGAGTGAGACACTGCCTCAAAAAAAACAAACAAACAAACAAAAAAAAAAAAATATATATATATATATATAGAGAGAGAGAGAGAGAGAGAGAGAGAGAGAGAGAGAGAAAGGCACGAAACACTCACAGCTATCGCCCGCTAGACAGAATGAGCCACGTGGCTCTGCCTAACTGCAAGATACTTAGGAAATGACCCGGGGTCAGTGGGTTGTGGGCAGGAAGGAGGTAGAAGGGAAGGGTCGTGGTGTGTACATGGATATTTGTGAGTATTACATATTTTTGGCATATAAGTGTCTATAATCCCAAACCTTTGGCTCTCATCAATTGTTTGTCAGACCCATATTCCTTAAGTGCCACAGAAGCAAATGTGAGTAATCAGAATTTCTGGTCAGCCTCTCCTCTCGCTTGGCCACAGTGGATGAGACAGGGACAGATATTCTAGTTCTCCAGCTGATCCTAGGAGAAAAGATAAAGGATTCAGAACACAGCAGGCTTCCAAAGCTGGCTAGCCCTGTGCAGGTGTCATTTCAGCCCCCTCAGGAGCCACAGAGAAGGGAGCTGACATATTGTTAATTCAACCCCGTCTACTGGGCACTGAGTCCAGCCGAGGGAGCCGGCAACTGGGCTAAACTTCTAAAGCAACTGTACTTTGATGCCGAGTGTTGTTTCTGAATTTAGTTCTTCACATGATTTAAATTGTCACCTTCAGTGGCCACGCTAAGCTGTGATAGTAGATGCTGGTCTGGACTCTGAATGCTGCCTCATGGCCTTTTGCTGTTGCAAATATCTGATAGTATGAGGGGTAATCCAGATTAATCCGGGCTTTTTAAGTACCCACAGTTTTGATCCAAAAATCCTGCCTAGTCCCGTACCTGCATGAGCCAGATAGTGAACCGCAAACACCCGCTTTTGCCTCTTCTGGCCTAAGCCAGAATATGACCTAAGTGCTTGGTTGGCATTAGGCCTCTTTCACCTGGGCCTGACTCTAGTAATGACTTCATCTTTAAAAGGTAAGGGAGAAAACGTGAGGCCAGGAGGAAGAGAAAAGGAAGTTTTCCGAAAGAGAGCTCTAAAAGAAGATAGTGCTCTTAACTCCTCTGCATCTCCTACTCCAAATACTACCCTTCGTACCTGGCCAGCCACATCAAGCATCCATGAAGACTTCCTTGTTTAGAATTCTTCTGCTTTTTTGGGGCGGGGAGACGGAGTTTCACTCTTGTTGACCAGGCTGGAGTGCAATGGTGCGATTTCCGCTCACTGCAACCTCTGCCTCCCAGGTTCAAGCGATTCTCTTGCCTCAGCCTCCTGAGTAGCTGGGATTACAGGCATGCACCACCAAGTCTGGCTAATTTTGTGTTTTTAGTAGAGATGGGATTTCTCCATGTCGGTCAGGCTGGTCTTAAACTCCCGACCTCAGTTGATCTGCCCGCCTCGGTCTCCCGAAGTGTTGGGATTAGAGGCCTGAGCCATCCCGCCTGGCCCCTTGTTTAGAATTCTTTGCCTTCATGTATGATAACTGTAAAGAAATTACTGACAGTCCCCAAGAATTCCAAATGCTTGCATCCATTGCCAGCCATGGGGAGGAGCGAGTCCTATGGACTATAAACTGAAGTGATGATGCCCTCCCAACCCCCTGGGCAGAAGCATGAACAGGCAGACGGCCTCATTCTGTGCTTCTCTTCTGAGTATCCAAGGCTACTTTCAGAGCCACACTTGCCAGATGGTGAGGCTACAAAGAAAGAGGTGTCCCACGTACATTAGACTTTGCATGTGCAAGAAATAGCTTTTTGTGTGTGTAACCTGTCAATCTTTCAGGATTTGTTTGCTGTGGCAGTTAACATTAATTATTCTAACTAATTCAATATAAGAAATGTGTGGCCAGGCATGGTGGCTCACGCCTATAAAACCAGAGCTTTGGGAGGCTGAGGCAGGCGGATCACCTGAGGTCAGGAGTTCAAGACCAGCCTGGCCAACATGGTGAAATCCGTCTCTACTAAAAATACAAAAATTAGCTGGGCATGGTGGTGCTCGCCTGTAATCCCAGATACTCGGGAGGCTGAGGCAGGAGAATCACTTGAACCCAGGGGGCGGAGGTTGCAGTGAGCTGAGATTATCCCACTACACTCCAGTCTGAGGGAGACTGTCTAAAAAAAAAATTTTTTTAATTTTAAAAACCTAGTGTTTGAAAAATCATGCAATAGGTTTTTATGCTTTACAGAAAGTACTTTGTCCAAAAGAGCCAAAACTTAGTATGTAATTCCTAACTGTCCCTCACTTTTTTCAGATGTTTCTTGTATGCATTTCCATAAGTGTGACTATGGTCTTTAAGCTCCTTTTCCTTTGCAATTGAACAAAACGTTGCTTGGCTTAAAATAAGATTTACCACTTTCGACTGATTAATAACCTCAATTTAGGTTTTAACTATACTAAACGTATTTGGCTTATGCTTCTTAACTCTAGTCTCAAACATTTAGTGTTTTATTTTCCATTTGTTCTTATAAAATAGTAAGATAAGAAAAACATTTAAAAAATACTGTACTCAGAATTACCCAAACATACCTGGATAGCAAAACTAAACTGCTGTTTGACAAATTGGGCCACCGTGTGACGGCTTCAGGTTTTCAGATTTATGGACGTTTCAATTCAGCATAGGAACAGTGGTTGAGAAGTGTCAAGAGAAGTGTATGGCAGTGTGGTTAGACCAGATGGGAGCAGATAAACCTGTATGTGTATCAGCCACCTGGGATTCTGAAAGGGCCTCTTCCTACCACACACTTGCCCAACTCAGTTTTTTCTCCACATGGCACAGAGAATGATCTATTCAAAACATCAGTCAGACCACATTGCTTCTCAGTTTTTAATTTCTAATGGCATCTCCTTTATGTTTATTTTTTATTTTATTTTATGTTTTCAAAAACAGGATCTCACTCTGTCAGCCAGGCTGAAATGCAGAGGTGTGATCATAGCTTACTGCAGCTTCAAGCTCCTGGGATTGAGCAATCCTGCCTCGGCCTCCCAAAATGCTGGGATTACATCCATTTATGAGCCACCGTGCCTAGCTTCCTTCCCAGGTATTAATCCTTAGTGGTGGCTGGGCACAATGGCTCATGCCTATAATCTCAGCACTTTGGGAGGCTGAGGCACAAGAATTGCTTGAGCCCTGGAGTTTGAGACCAGCTTGAGCAACACAGTGAAATCCTGTATCTACAAAAGATTTTTTAAAAAATATTAGCTGGACATGGTGCATGCCCATCATCCCAGCTACTCAGAAGGCTGAAACAGGATGGTGGCTTGAGTCCAGGAAGTAGAGGCTGCAGTGAGCTCTGATTGCACCACTGCACTTTAGCCTGGGTGACAGAATGAGATCTTGTCTCAAAAAAAAAAAAAAAAAAATCCTCTGTGTCTTCCCCTGTAGACTTAATACAAAACTCAACTCAACTCATGAGCAGCTCCATAAGCTCTACATCATCTGCTACCAACTGCCTCTCCAACTTCTCTGACCAACACGCTCCCTCTTGTTCATGCGCAATTTTGTGATATCTGAAACGCATCCTCTCATTCCCACCTTGGGACCTTACTCTCCTCCATGTCTAGGCTTATGTACTACATCACCACACAACTGTTTCTTTCTCAACACTCTTGTCTTTTCTCAAAAGCCACATCTGTAGAGAAACTTTTTTTCATCACCCAAATAACCACTTTCCCACACAAACAATAGCAAAAACAACTATGAAGGACATTTATGGGAAAATTGAGGAAAAATCAAATTTCACTCCATGTTAAATAATGTTGTTACATACAATAGTGGTATTTTTTTTTTAACTTTAGGTTTAAGGGGTACATGTGCAGATTTGTTACATGTGTAAATTGTGTGTCACAGGGGTTTGGTGTACCAGTAATTTTGTCACCCAGATAATCAGGATAATACCCAATAGGATGGGTAATTTTTCAGTTCTCACCCTTCTCCCATCCTTGAATAGACCCCATGCTCCTTTCTTTGTGTCCATGTGTCCTCATTGTTTAGCTCTCACTTATAAGTGGGAACATGCAGCATTTGGTTTTCTGTTCTTACGTTAATTCACTTAGGATAATGGCCTCCGGCTCCATGCATGTTGCTGCAAAGGCCATGATGTCATTCTTTTTTATGGCTGTGTAGTAGTCTATGGTGTATATGTACCACATTTTCTTTATCCAGTGCACCATTGATGAACATCTAGATTCATTCTATATCTTTGCCATAGTGAATAGTGCTGTGATTAACATACACATGCACATGTCTTTATGATAGAACAATTTATATTCTTTTTTATATTCTTTTTTCTTTTTACTTTTTTTTTTAATTATTTTTTATTATTATACTTTAAGTTCTAGGGTACATGTGCATAACGTGCAGGTTTGTTACATATGTATACTTGTGCCATGTTGCTGTGCTGCACCCATCAACTCGTCATTTACATCAGGTATAACTCCCAATGCAATCCCTCCCCCCTCCCCCCTCCCTATGATAGGCTCCGGTGTGTGATGTTCCCCTTCCCGAGTGCAACTGATCTCGTTGTTCAGTTCCCACCTATGAGTGAGAACATGCGGTGTTTGGTTTTCTGTTCTTGTGATAGTTCGCTAAGAATGATGGTTTCCAGCTGCATCCATGTCCCTACAAAGGACACAAACTCATCCTTTTTTATGGCTGCATAGTATTCCATGGTGTATATGTGCCACATTTTCTTAATCCAGTCTGTCATTGATGGACATTTGGGTTGATTCCAAGTCTTTGCTATTGTGAATAGTGCCGCAATAAACATACGTGTGCATGTGTCTTTATAGCAGCATGATTTATAATCCTTTGGGTATATACCCAGTAATGGGATGGCTGGGTCATATGGTACATCTAGTTCTAGATCCTTGAGGAATCGCCATACTGTTTTCCATAATGGTTGAACTAGTTTACAATCCCACCAACAGTGTAAAAGTGTTCCTATTTCTCCACATCCTCTCCAGCACCTGTTGTCTTTTTACTTTTTTTAGATGGAGTCTCACTCTGTCTCCCAGGCTGGAGTGCAGTGGCACGATCTCGGCTCACTGAAACCTCCACCTCCCGGGTTCAAGCAATTCTCCTGCCTCAGTCTCCTGAGTAGCTGGGACTACAGTCGCATGCCACCATGCCCAGCTGATATTTTGTATTTTTATTAGAGATGGGGTTTCACCGTATTAGTCAGGATGGTCTCGATCTCCTGACCTTGTGATCTGCCTGCCTCGGCCTCCCAGAGTGCTGGGATTACAGGCATGAGCCACTGTGCCTGTTGGGTATATACCAAGTGATGGGATTGCAGGGTCAAATGGTAATTCTATTAAGTTCTTTGAAAAAATCTCTGAACTGCTTTCCACAGTGGCTGAACTAATTTACATTCCCATCAACAATATATATAAGTTCCCTTTTCTCCAATATCTTGCCGGCATCTGTTACTTCTTGACTTTTTAATAATAGCCATTCTGACTGGTGTGATATGATATGTCATTGTGGTTTTGATTTGCATTTCCCTAATGATTAGTGATATTAAGCATTTTTTCGTGTTTGTTGGCTATATGTAAGTCTTCTTTTGAGAAGCATCTTTTCATGTCCTTCACCCATTTTTAATGGGGTCATTTGATTTGGCTTGTTGATTTGTTTAGATCCCTTATAGATTCCGGATATTAGATCTTTGCTGAATGCATAGTTCGTAAATATTTTCTCCCATTCTGTAAGTTCTCTGTTTACAGTGGGGATAGTTCCTTTTGCTGCACAAGAGCTCTTTAGTTTAATAAGCTCCCACTTGTCAAATTTTATTTTTGTTGCAATCGCTTTTGGAGTCTTTGTCATGAAGTCTTTGCCCAGGGCAATGTCCAGAATGGTATTTCCTATGTTTTCTCCTAGGGTTTATAGTTTTAGGTTTTACATTTAATTCTTTAATCCATCTTGAGTTGATTTTCATATATGGTAAAACTAGGGGTCCAGTGTCAATCTTCTGCCTATGGCTATCCAATTATACTTATCCCAGCACCATTTATTAAATAGGGAGTCCTTTCCCTGTTGCTTGTTGTTGTTGGCTTTGTTGAAGATCAGATGGTTGTAGGTGTGCAGCTTTATTTCTGAGGTCTCTAATCTGTTCCATGGGTCTATGTGTCTGTTTTTGTACCAGAACCCAGCTGGTTAGCCTTGTAGTATAGTTTGAAGTCAGGTAATATGATGCCTCCCAGTTTTTTCTGTTTTTGTTTTGCTTTACTACTAAATTTTTTGAAAGTCATATGGCATTGTGGTCACACAGGTAAATATCCTATTCTTTGGAAATATTTGCTGAACTATTTAGAGTTAAAATTCCGTGATATTTATAACTTATTCTAAATGATACAACAACAAAAACCCACACATGTGTACACAAAGAAGTACATAAAGACATGCACACATACAGGGGAGAAAGAAAGCAAGTGTGGCGTTATGTTAATAACTGATGGATTTGGGTAATGAGAAAATGCATATTCGTTGCATATTATTATTTTAACTTTTCTGTAGATTTGAAACATCAATATAAAATGGGGAAAAAATAAAGAATGTCTTCATCCCCACTTTTTACCCTTTTGTCTTGCTTTATTTTGTGCAGTGGGACTAAAATTCTCTGAAATTGTGTATTTCTTTATTTCATTGATTATTTGGATCATCTTATTCCACTGGAATGTCAGCTCCTGGAAGTGGAGCATTTGCCAGTATACTATAATGAACCACTTTTTCCCAAGCACCTAGACCCAAGCAATACTCAATTATTGGTTATTGAATAAGTGAATGAATGAATGGCCCACCCAGATACACTCGACCCATGCCATGTCCCAGTCTCCTTAGAAGTGAGTCAGAAAAAGGGCCTTGAACACCTCTTGTCTCCCAACAACCAGAAGGCCCTCAAAACAACCAAAAAAATCAGCAAATCTGAACTGAGTGTCCTCACTCATCCTGAGGATCTGCAAAACCAGGGAGCCTTCAGTCTCACTGGGGACGTTAAACGGTCCACATACAACAAGATGACTATGAGAGCCCTTTTAACTTTACAAAAGCACTTTGGCAAACATTGCCCCATTGAATCCTCAGATCAATCCCACAGGATAGGTAACATTATTAGCCTATTAACAGAGGAGGGGGCCAAAACCCAGAAGGAGCTTGCATGATTTTCCCGAGGTCCAGCACTTTTAACTGGTAGGACCAAGATTTGAATCTTTCTGACTCAGAACAATTTTTTCTTTTTACTATACATCAGCCCATCTAAAATATTATTTACAATTGCTAACAGGCAGTATTTTTAATTGCCAAATAAGTTATGAATATATATATATATATATATGTAGGCTGGATATGGTGGCTCATGCCTGTAATCCCAGCACTTTGGGAGGCTGAGGCAGGCAGATCATCTGAGGTCAGGAGTTCAAGACTAGCACAACCAACATGGTGAAACCCTGTCTCTACTAAAAATACAAAAATTAGCCAGGTGTGATGGCATGTGCCTGTAGTCCCAGCTACATGGGAGGCTGAGGCACAAGAATCACTTGAACCCAGGAGGCAGAGGTTGCAGTGAGATTGCACCACTGTATTCCAGCCTGAGCAACAGAGCAAGACTCCATCTCAAAAAAAAAAAAAAAAAAAGTTATGGATATGTATATTATATAACACAATAAATATAAATATGTAATCTATAGTTAAATATGTATATGTATTATTAGATAATGGTCAAGAACACATCCAAAAATAGTCCATCACATAAAAGAAAACAGAGACTGCTTGTCTAAAAGACAGGGCCTTGTAATGTACAATGACAGCTACTTGCTTTGTCAATAAGATGGAGGTTCCAGGGGCACTGATTTTGAGCTAAGCTTCTGGGTCCCTTAAGGCAAGTGCTTCTGTTCCTTAATCCACCAGCTTGCCCTTCTGCTCTCCACCTCCATAAAGACAGTCAGCCCATTACAGCGGCGGGTCTTAGAGCTCTAACGTGACAGTCTGACAACACCTAACACCTTGTAAGTTACACAGAACCCTGACTCGATCAATAGTTGGATGGAAGGCAAAGAAACAAAAAGAAATTTCAGGCATGGCAAGGAATAGTGTTGTTCACTCAGGAGGTTGCACTCTAAACTGTGCATCAATACTGTACCACTTGTCCAACAGGAAAGGGGAGCTGGTTGAAAAGTATGATTCCTATCTTATGCAAGGGACAGAAAACCCTATTCCTAGGAGCTGACACATTATGGTAAGTGAAATAAGCCAGTCGCAGAAGGACAATATTCCACCAGCATGAGGACAAATACCGTCAAATTCCTAGAAGCAGAGAGTAGAATTCTGGTTACCAGGGGCTGGAGGGAGGGGTAAATGGGGAGTTGTTGTTCAAATGGTATAAAGTTTCAATTCTGCAAGATGAATAGGAGAGGTCTGTTGTACAGCAGTGCCTATAGTTAGCAAAACTATATTGTATACAGAAAAATTGTTTAAAAGGAGCTCTCAAGTGTTCTTATCACAAAAAAAAGGAAAGAGAGGCAGAAGCAAACTTTTGGAGGTGATGGATATATTTATTACTCTGTGATGACGGTTTCATGCATGTGTGTGCATGTTCAAGCTCATCAAGTTGTATACATTAAATATATGCAGATTTTTTTGTATATCAATTACACCTCAATAAAACTGTTTTAAAAATCCAATAGTACCTTCCAGTTAGAACACAGTGCCTTTTGGCCAAGGTTCAACTCAGCTAATTACTTTCCCATCCAAATTTCCAATGGTCTCCAATTTGCTCAAACAGGCATGCAGACTTCAACTGCTGTAAAATATAGTGTTAAGCAGAACCAAAGCAAAGATCAAATAGATATCCTATATGTTAAAAACCTATACTGAGGAAACTGACTATGAGGTCTAACATTCAAGACATGTTTCAGGTTTCTTTTTCTTTCTTTTTTAAAAAACAACTATATTGAGATTAAACAATACACACAATTCATCCGTTTTATTTTATTTTATTTTATTCTTTTTTAAATGTTACTTTACGTTCTAGGGCACATGTACACAACATGCGGGTTTGTAACATATGTATATATGTGCCATGTTGGTGTGCTGCACCCATTAACTCATCATTTACATTAGGTATGTCTCCTAATGCTATCCCTCCTCACTTCCCCCACCCCATGATAGGCCCTGGTGTGTGATGTTCCCCTTCCTGTGTCCAAGTGTTCTCATTGTTCAATTCCCACGTATGAGTGAGAACATGTGGTGTTTGGTTTTTTGTCCTTGCAATAGTTTGCTCAGAATGATGGTTTCCAGCTTCATCCATGTCCCTACAAAGGACAGGAACTCATCCTTTTTTATGGCTGCATAGTATTCCATGGTGTGTATGTGCCACATTTTCTTAATCCAGTCTATCACTGATGGACATTTGGATTGGTTTCAAGTCTTTGCTATTGCAATTCACCCATTTTTAAATGCACAATTCAATGTTTGAAATATATTCGAGGGGCCAAGCAATAATCAGTCTGATTTTAGAACAATTTCACGACCTGACCAAAAAAAAAATCCTGTACCCATTAGCAGCCACTCCCCATTCTCTCCAAGCCTCCTCTCCTCCCAGTCCCTGGCAACCACTGACCTTCTTTCTGTCTTTGTAGATCTGCCTATCCCAGACATTTTGTACAAATACAGTCACACAATATATGGTCTTTTGCTACCAACTTCTTTCACTTAGCATGTTTTTCAGGGTTCATTCATGTTGATTCATGTATCAGTACTTCATTTCTTTTTATTGCCAAATAATATTTCACTGTATGGATATACCACATTTTGTTTAGTCACTCATCAGTTGATGGACTTTTGGGTTGTTTCTACTTCTATGTTATTGGTAACACTGCCATAAATACTCATCTACACATTTTTGTGTGTGCAAATGTTTTTATTTCTCTTGGATATATACTAAGGAGTATACTAAGCAGTCTAATCACTGGGTCACATGATTAACACAGTATATGTTAATCATTTTAAGGACCTGCCAGAGTGTTTTCCAAAATGGCTGAACCATTTTACATTCCCACCAGCAATGTGTGAAAGTTGCAACTTCTCCACATCCTTACCAACATTTGCCATTTTGCAACCTTTTCATAAAATCCTAGTGTTTATGAGATGGTATCTCAACGTGATTTTGGTTTACATTTGCAGAATGACTAATAATGCTGAGCATTTTTATATGTACTTCTTGGTCATTTGTATATTTTCCTTGGAGAAATGTCTATTCATATCTTTTGACCAATTTTAAATTTAGTTATTTGTCTTTTTATTGAGTAGTCAGAATTCTTCATGTATTTTGAATATGAGTCCCTTATCAGATATAAGATTTGCAGATATTTTCTCTCATTCCATCTTGTCCTTTCATTTTTTGATGTTATCATTTGCAGTGTAAAATTTTTAATTTTAGTGTAGTCCAATCTATTTTTTTCTTTTATCATTTGTACTTTTATTGTTCTAGTCAAGAAACCATTGCCTAGCCAAAGTCACAAAGGTTTACTCTTATTTTATCTTCGAAGACTTTTACCATTTTAGCTTCTACATCTAGGTCTTTAATCCATTCTGTGTTAATTTTTGTGTATGATTTAAGCCAGGAGTCCAATGTTATTGTTTTGCATATAAATGTTTAACTATCCCAGCACCATTTGATGAAAAGACTCCTTTTCCCCATTAAATTGTGTTGGCACCCTCGTCAAAATCAATTAATCACAGATGCAAGAGTTGGATTTATTTTTACAGTAGCATGCTTTACATACTTCTCAAAAGTTACAGTAAATAAAATTGATCTGTGTTATTGGTTGAGAATTACGTGTTCCCAGAAATTTGCAAAGAAGATAATTTGTAAAGTATGCATATAGTATAGAGCATGACATCTTAAAGATCACTTTAAGTCCCCTCCACATTTTATAAGAAGTATCAGTTTTCAAGTCAAAATATTAAACTAATATATCTACAATAATAATAATAACTAATACATATTGGGCCTGGAACTTTGACAAACTCTTTAAGTATGAATGGCATTTAATCTTCACAAGCACTCTGAGTTTAGTGTACAATCGTTTCCCCAAATGAGAAACTGAGACTTAGAGAGATTAAGTAACTTGCCTCACACAGCTAGTAGTCACTTGTGCATTTCCAAGTCTATAATAAACTGATCACCCTATGTATGATGTATATAATTTATAGATATTGCCTAATAGCAAATGTAAAAGTCTTAGCGTTCCCATAGGGTCTGAGACAATGATTCAATGCAGCCCACCACAAACCTGAAATTTCCTTGAATGTACCGTGTCTAATCTTCAAATTCATGCAAAATTTTCCAGCCCCCATAATGTGTGTATTTTATATAAACACATTATATAAAATAATACTTCATATGAAAACACTTAACCACAAGTAGGGGAAAAACAGCTTTCCTCAGTCTTTGAGAAAAATTAACCCCAAAGAAGAGCCTCCAAGTAGCTTTGCCGACTCCTGGAGGTAGCACTTTAAAAGCAGGAGATTCTTTTGTTGTCCTTCATCTTTTTTATTTTTCAATTACAATTAAAATGTTTTAGAAACTGTACACATTGCCTCTTGTAAATATCTCTAGAACTATCCATAAGTCTCCCTGAAAGAAACATTGGGGTCAGTGAATTTCTGTACATAACATTGGTACAGCTGCCTGATAGACTACAAGTGGTCCTGAAGCATGGCTGGAAAACGATTTTCTTCAAGCAAATCTTATTTTCATACTGACTTACATTATACAAGTAAAAATGTATTCCCACAGGAACAAAGAAATGTAGCCCCAACATGCAGTTTTGAAACAATTGCATCTGTAGGGAAAGTTTTTCAAAATCACATATTTAAAAAGAATATGTGGTAAAACAATAATAGCACCAAACTTAAGCCAGGAGAAGAACAAATAGTTTGCTAAAACTTAAAACATGATGTTAGGATCGGCATTTCCTTGCAGAGTAGCTTCCACGGAAGGAAATTTGTCTACTGTGTCTCTTGGACTTTAATCTGTCTGTGGTTAGTTTTGTTTTATTTTAATTTTTATAATTTCAACTTTTATTTTAGATTCAGGGGGTATATGTACAGGATTGTTACATGACTATATTGCATGGTGCTATGGTTTGAGGTACAATTGAGCCTGTCACCCAGGTAGTGAGCATAATACCCGCTAGGTAGACTTTTCAACCCTTTCCCGCCTCCTTCCCTCCCCACTATAGTATTCCCCATTTTCTATTGCTGTGTGGTTGGTTTTAAAAGAAAAAATAAGCATTAAAATGCTAAACATCTTTTAATGTGTTAAGGGTGATCTCTTAGGTAATTTATTGTTAGGGTCATTGATGTGTTTGATTAATATTCTTTGTTCTTTCTTTATAGTGAAAATGAGTTTATTCTTGAATATATACATCTTCATACCCCTAATTTTTTTTTTCCTCTGGGATTTGATTTCCATAACTCGTATGCAGTTGCAATTTTCTGACATGGTAGTCAGAAAGAAAAGTCCTACCAATCAGTTGATCTTGAAATTTAATAATTTCTGAAGATTTCTTTCCTAAGCTTATCACTTAGGTTAGGGCAGCAAAAAAGGATAACTTGTCCAAGCATAATTCTGCCCTATCTGGATTGTGCCTGGCAAACCAGTGAGGCAGACAAGCCAGAGGCCTGTTTGCATGAGGACTGAAAAATATTCTGGGAAGAACACAGCCTAAGAGAAAAGGGTCAGAATGTAATGAGGAGAATCTAATAAGGAAGCTTTGGTTGTTGCTATAAATTGTCAGCACTCTCATATTGGTTCACTAAACTTTTAATAAACAGATGCTATACATGTGGTCAGAATGCAGGGAAACCAACAAGAGCTGGTGAAGTGTCTCAGGGCTAATGACACAGTGGGATCTGTGTGGTCACTGGTATGTGGAAAGAGAGGACACATGTTGCAGGAGGGAGGGAGACGGGGGAATAGCACCCTGACCCCATTCTCCTCTTACACTCCAATCGTCCTTCCATTGGCCAAACCCAGCAAACATCAGAGGGCAATAGAGCCATTGTGTATTAGTCTGTTTTCATGCTGCTGATAAAGACATACCTGAGACTGGGAAGAAAAAGAGGTTTAATTTGACTTACAGTTCCACATGGCAGCAGCATGAGAAAATGAGGAGGAAGCAAAAACAGAAACCCCTGATAAACCCATCAGATCTCATGAGACTTATTCCCTATCATGAGAATAGCATGGGAAAGACCAGCCCCTGTGATTCAATTACCTCCCACTGGGTACTTCCCACAACATGTGGGAATTCTGGGAGATACAATTCAAGTTGAGATTTGGGTGTGGCACAGTCAAATCATATCACATTGTTACGTCCAGCTGGATTTCAATGCTCCCCAGCCAACAACCCCCAAGAACACACCTGTAGTTGAACATGTTGGGTTTGTTGCTCATTATAGCAGGCCAGAATGCTCACCATAGAGAACCGTGGGGAGTCTCCATGAGGGGGTGTTAGGACTTAGTCTTTCTTAAATTGGGATGGTGGAGGGTAATCTGGGGAAAGGCTGAAGGAAGGAAGGGGCTTCATCCTGGATTGACTGCTGTCAGCAAAGGGAGGCCAAAGCAGCTTCTTTAATCTCATTGCATTGCTCCCTCATTCTAGATAAGATTTACTAAGATACCTGCTTATAGAATTTCCCCACTTCCCAATATCATTTTCCACTTCTAGTTAACTAGTTGTCCATTTTTGTGGCTTGGACAACATTCATGTTTTTGTCTGTGTTCCAATATGACACTGATGGGTATTGTTGTCTTGATCCATTCTGCTCATGGAGGAGTCTTTTATGACATTGAAGTTCTGTGGCAGTTCCATGTTCATCAGGAGAACCTCCTGATTGTAACAGACCAGGTCCAGGAGTATACAGTCTGCGTTCCTCTTGCTTACAGGTCAGCCTCCTGGAGTGCACACCAGGGGGCATATGGTGGAGCAGGCCATGGTGTTGAGCACACAAAAGCCACTAAGCTCTGAGTCTGACATAATGTTCAACATCAGACCACATCTCTGAGCCCAGCTCTCCATTGTGGTGGTGGTGAGGCGGGGAGCGGGGCGCGAAGTAAGAAGTGACAGAACTATCTTCCTTGAGAGGAAACGCCACTTGCAAAACGGTGGAGTTCAAGATGCTTCACCTTGGACTGCCTCATCATAGAAGATTACAGGCAGGGAAGAGTATCCACTCTCCCACATCACTACAGGTCGGTAAGCACCTAAGGGGCATGATTAACTTTGTGAGAGTGTCTGGCTGTGCAATGGAGGGAAACTGCATTCCAGTTCCTGATTGGAAACTCTGCCGCTCAATGAAGCAGAGGAGGCCCAGCAGGGATGGACAGCTCTTGAGCATGGGAGAGATGCCTCCTAGGGACACCCAGATATACATAAGGGGCTTTGCAGGAAGCTGAGGTCTTACGTCACGCACAAGGAGAGAAAAGCCAGGGAAATTTGGGTTTACCATTGTTGTACCTTTGTTAATATCTGTAGACTGTTGAGGCCTAGAGAAACATAGTGTGCACACTCTTTAAACACCAAATCTACTAATTTTACATGCATTAAATTAAAATGAACTTTTTCCTGAGCTTGGAAATAATGCACAATACACTTTTAACAGCTTTGTGCATCATTCCCACCCTGTAAAGGTGAATAATCATGCTTACTTATTTATAAAGTTCTTTGAGGTTTTTGGATGAAAGGCTCTTTTAAAGTACAAAGCATTAATTTTTTGTGACAGAGCAATATATGGGAAATGAACATGAAGCGATATAAAAATTTTTGTGTTCTTTCTTGCTTTAAGATTTTAGTCGCTGTTTTTACAGAGCCACAAAAAGCCAGTCTCCAACAGGAGATCTGGGGTTTGAGATAACAGAACTAATAAAGGTACTGTAAGTATAAAATCCTAGATAGGCTTGAATCAGCTACTCCTTTTGAAGATGTGAGAAATAAATTGATAGACAAAGTGTTCTGTACAAATGAACTCATTTCAGTAAGTTGCACTGATAATCTTGAGAGTATGTAAATGGTATCTATTTATAGACCCCTTATATCCATTTTTGACCAAGACGAGCGACTGAAGCTACAGCAATAGTCAATCATTACAAGTAACTAGACCACAAGAAAAAAATGTGCCAGTTGCTAGGTGATGACTTTCAATCTATCATTTTAGGCAATAAATATAAGATGAAGTTATGAGGAAAGAAGCTATTCATAGCTAAAACTCTAGCTAAAATGGCTATTATTTATTACACGGAACTGAAATCAGATGAAGTTGAGAAACCCAGTGTACCAACCTAGAAGCCAAGATGCCATACAAAAGCAGACCTTTCTCAAGGACAAATGCAAAGGCAAATAGAAACCAAGGGTTTAGGAGGCAGGTGAAGAGGATAAAAGGTTGGGAAAAACTGGACTCAACCATGTTACTTATTATCATGTGTCAGATCAGACATTGTGGATCTGAAGAGAACATTTTGCGAACCACTGGTCTAAGGATTCTAACAAGTAAATGTAAAAGCATGAGAAAGGACACTAATAACAGCTAGCATTTACTTTTCACTGCTATGCCACTGTTAGGTTATATATATATGTATATATCATATATATGTGTGTATATATATAGTGATTTGTAATAAGAAATATATATTTTGAGGGCTGGGCATAGTGGCCCATGCCTGTAATCCCAGCATTTTGGGAGGCTGAGGCAGGTGGATAACTTGAGGCCAGGAGTTTGAGACCAGTCTGGCCAACATAGTGAAACCCTGTCTCTACTAAAAATACAAAAATTAGCCCGGCATGGTGGTGGGTGCCTGTAATCCCAGCTAATCAGGGGGCTGAGGCATAAGAATCACTTGAACCTGGGAGGTGGAGGTTGCAGTGAGCCATGATTGTGCCATTACACTCCAGCCTGGGTGACAAAGTAAGACTCTGTCTCAAAAAAAAAAAAAAAAAAGAAAGAAAAAAAAAAAGGAAGGAAAGAAGGAAGGAAGGAAGGAAGGAAGGAAGGAAAGGAAAGATAGATTTTGGTCTTTGGCCCCCATTCCTGGCACAGAGCTCCTAAAATCCTGTAATTTACTGAGCAATAGGGAGTAATAGGAGAATTTCTTGTTCTGATATTTGTTCTTTGACCCTGCTTCCTGACAAAGATATTTTAATCTATTGGAATTTCCTGGGTAATATGAATATCTTTTGTTGTAATTAGGTGACATTAGGAGTGGGGGCTGGTCATCAGAAAGACCAAGCTGTAATTAGAAGCTTGGAACTTTCAGCCCCATCTGCCACTCTTTGAGAAAGGGAAAGGAGCTGCAGATAGAGTTAACAACTGATGACGCCTATGTGATGAAGCCTCCATAAAAATCCCTGCACTGTGGGGTTCCAGGTGCTCCCAGTTTGCTGAACATGTGGAAGGTGGCTTGCCCCAGGAGGACATGCAAGCTCTGCATCCCTGTCTCCATACCTCTCCCAATGCATCTCTTCTGTCTGGCTGTTCCCGAGTTGTATTCTTTTATAATAAATGGGCAAACAGGTAAAGTGGTTCTCTGAGTTCTGTGAGACATTCTAACAAATGATCATACCCAAGAAAAGGTGCATGGGAACCTTCAATTTATAGCCCATCAGTCAGAAGCACAAGCCACAACCTGAGACTTGCAGTTAACATCTGAAGTGAGGTCAGTCTTGGTTGTGAGCCCTTAACCTGTGGGATCTAATGCTATCTCCAGACAGACAGCGTGAGAATTGAGTTAAATTATAGGATACCCCTTGCTGTCTGCAGAGAATCAATGTATGGAAAACACACATCTAGTGTCAGAAGCAAAATATTGACTGTGAGTATGAGTTTAGAGTAGGAGAAAACAGGTGGTTTTCTACTACATTCCATATATGCATATGTATGTGTGTGTGTGCATATATATATGTGTATATATTTACAGAGAGAGAGAGAGAACAGCTCTAATTTTCATGCATGCATGACCAAAAAACATACATTATTTATTTCTTTGTTATAGATTAAAAAACTAAAATTAGGCTTGATGAAGTTTAAAAAAAAAAAAAAAAAAAAAAAAACTTGCCTATAGCTGTAAAGGCCAAAGCAGAGACATGAGCCCTCGTCAGTCTCCATCAAAGCCCATGTCTTTCCCACCATATCATTATCCATCTCTGCTAGAGAGTTAGTCACCTACTAATAGCAAAAAATAAAATAAAATAAGTAACAGCTTATGTTGGAAGAGCATGCAAATAAACTAAAACCAGAAAGAACTCAAATGCACAGCAGCCTGAGGTCGTTTAAAAAAGACAGTATAGCCTGACCCCCTGCAGGCTGGAGACAGAGCACGAGTGTTGGATGGCACCATTTTATTGCTTGGGGCAACCCTTGACAGTGGTGTGGGTGGGTAACTCAGTTACAGCTGAAGCACAAACTGCCTGGCGTGACCTTCAAAATCCAGAGAAGGCAAGAGGAGATGCTTCAAAATTACATTTTCTCTTTGAAGTGCTCACATTTCTCTCACTGACTTTGACTCCAAATAATAATTACATGTGGAAGCCAAGGGGGTAAAAGTCATAGAAAGTGTCTCCTGACAGCAACAAACAACAAAACATCAAGGAAGGAGTTCTGCCTCCCCTTCCTCCTGATGCTGCTCTCCCTCCTCTTCCTACTCCTCCCTCCTGCTCCTCCTGGTTGTCCTCCTCCTCTTCTTCCTCTTACAAGGAAGAGCCATTTGGTTCCTATGCCAAAAGCAAGTGTGTAACGTTGGAGGAGAAATCTCGCTCCTGCCGATACTCTTGCTCCTAGCAAGATTGAAGCTCCCCAGGTTTTGCTCCAACCTCAGGTTCTGCTTTGACTCCCCAAGGCATGGGTATTGCCTAAGCCTCCCGCAGGTGGTTCTAATGTGTAGCCAGTATGAATACCACTGTGCAATAACTTAACGTGGCTTTTATCTACAATCCCTCCTGCTGCCTTTCTCCTCCTTACCTCAAATCACGTTCCTATTACCCAAACTCTAATAGAAAACACTTTTGGCCAGTTGCAGGCTCACACCTGTAATCCCAACACTTTGGGAGGCTGAAGCAGGAGGATTGCTTGAGCTCAGGATTTTGAGACCAAACTGGGCAACAGAGGGAGTCCCCATCTCCACAAAACATATAAAAGTTAGCCAGGTGTGGTGGTGTGTTCCTGTCGTCCCAGCTGCTTGGGTCAAGGCTACAGTGAGCTGTGATCATGCCGCTGCACTCCTGCCTGGGCAACAAAGTGGGTCCCTGCTTCAAAAAAAGAAAATACTTTTATTGACCATGAGCCTTCACAAACTACCTTTCCATCTGTATTCTTTAAAAAAATGGCAGGTTATGTGCCTCTGTTTATTCAAATCCATGCAATACTTAGCCCCTCAAAATCAGGTTTTGGTCTCTAATATCCTTCCAAAGTTGTTTTGTTTGTTTGTTTTATTTTTGTTTTTACCCAGATTACTGATATCCTGCCACTTGTTTGCCCAGTCTTCATTTTCCTCAACTTTAATGCTGTGTTTGATACTAGAGATTGTTTAGTCTTTGAAACACTGTCATGGCCTTCAGTTTGTGACCATGCTCAATTCTGCATTTCATAATTTACCAACCATTGCCTCCATTTTCACTCTTTTCTTGTTCTCTATGCCTGCAGGTGTAGATATTACTCGAAGTTCCACACACTTCTATTTCCCTTTAGCAAGCTCACCTGTTTCCAGCAATTCAGTAATCACTTTTGTGACGTGGTCTCTACCCTTTTTAAAATCTGCAGCCCATGCCTCTTGAGAAGTCTAGACCTAGATTTCATCTGTCTGTTGGACATCTCTACCTGAATAACTCATCAGGATCTCAAATTCAATATGTCTCCAATGAACTCATCATTATCTCTACCAGTCTGTTTGTTCTCCTTCTCATTTACAGAAACACCACATTCATCAGTCACTCAAAGTTGAAATCTTGACAGTCTCTTGTCATCTTTGATTTCTTCCTTTCTTTCCTGCCAATAAGATTACATTCTCTATAATCATGTTAATGTCTTTATTGAGGTACAATTTACATTACAATAAACTGCACTTAAAGTATGTAATTTGATAAATTTTGACATGGATACATCTATAAAGCACACGAGATAGAAAACATAGCCATAACCCTTAAAAGTTGCCTCAGGCAACTTTGTCCCCTTGTCCTCCCTATTCCCAGGCAACTACTATTTGCTTTCTTCTTTTTTTTTTTTTTTTGAGACAGAGTCTTGCTCTGCTGCCCAGGCTGGAGTGCAGTGGTGTGATCTCAGCTCACTGCAACCTCCACCTTCCAGGTTCAAGTGATTCCCTGCCTCAGCCTCCTGAGTAGCTGGTACTACAGGCACATGTCACCATACCAAGCTCATTTTTGTATTTTTAGTAGAAATGGGGTTTCACCATGTTGTCCAGGCTGGTCTTGAACTCCTGACCTCAGGTAATCCACCCGCCTTGGCCTCCCAAAGTGCTGGGATTATAGGTGTAAGCCACCACGGCCAGGCCACTATTTGCTTTTTTTCTATCACCATAGGTTACTTTGCATTTTTCAGAATGATGTTGATCCTTTCCTTTGCTTATATGCCATTTGCCGCTTGGAGACATGGCTCACTGCAGCCTTGAGCTCCTGGGCTCAAGTAGTCCTCCCACTCACTTGGGGAGGACTTTTGCCTCCACAAGGTGCATTTGCCACCACACCCAACTAATTTTTTTTTTTTTTTTTTTTTTTTTGTAGAGACAGGGTCTCACCATGTTGTCCAGGCTGGTCTCAAAGCCCTGGGTTCAAGCGATTCTCCCACCTTAGCCTCCCAAAGTGCTGGGATTATAGGCACAAGCTAACACACAGTGTCTTTTGAAGAAGAGTTTATAATACTGATAAAGTTCACTTTCTTCTTTTATATATCATGCTTTTGGTGTCATAAATGAGAAATATTTGCCCAATCCAAGGTTATAAAGATTTTTCTCTTATGTTTCTTTTATAAGTTGTATATTTATATGTTTCACATTTAGATCTATGATCCATTTTCACTCAACTTTTGTATGTGGCTCAAGGTAGACCAAAATTTCTTCTTATTTGTATTTGCAAATTGTTTGGCACCATTTGTTAGAAACTTGAATGAAACTCTTTCTTCACTTTGTGAAAAATCAGTTGATCATATATGTGTGTTGGTCTCTCTACTTTGGTTTCTGGATTATCTGTTTTGTACCATTGATCTATTTCCCTATATTAACATAAGTCTGACACTGGGTTGACTACTATAACCTCATGATAAGTCTTAAAATCAGATAGTATAACTTTTGTTTTTCATTTTGAAAATTGATTTGGCTAGTATAGGTCCATTGTATTTCCCTACAAATTTTATGAATTTTCACTGGTATTGCATCGAATCTATAGATCAACTTGGAAAAAATCAAAAATATTTAGTCTTCAGATCCATGGACATAATATATCTATCTCTCCATTTGTTGAAGTTTGTTTAAATTAACTTCAGCAATGTTTTATAGTTTTCAGTGTACAGGTATTATATATCTTTTGTCAAATTAGTCTTTAAATATTATGAGTTGTACTTTGTTGGATGCTATATATTTTTACATTCTTAGAAATATTTTGAGATTTGTTCCACAATATATTTAAATTACTTGGAAATTAAAAAATTTGATTCTTTTGGGTCTTGTTATAAAGTTTTGTTATGGGCCAGGAGCAGTGGTTCATGCCTGTAATCCCAGCACTTTGGGAGGCTGAGGCGGGCAAATCCCCTGAAGTCAGGAGTTCGAGACCAGCCTGGCCAACATGGTGAAACCCTATCTCTACTAAAAATACAAAAATTAGCCGGGCATAGTGGCAAGCACCTGTAATCCCAGCTACTGGGGAGACTGAGGCAGGAGAATCGCTTGAACCCAGGAGGTGAAGGTTGCAGTGAGCCGAGATCGCACCATTGCACTCCAGCCTGGGCGACAAGAGTGACACGCCCTCTCAAAAAAAAAAAAAAAGTTTTGTTATGTAGGATCAGAGAAGCACTTTATCTAGGATTAATTTTTCTCCACTAGTAAAATAAAGCCCTTCTGAGTACTTTATTGATGCTTTATGAATTATACTGTCACAGGATCCTTGGGGTGTTGCTCTGCCAGCTGGAAACCTCTGTGGCAATTGGCGCCTTTGCCCAAGTTTTGCTCGGGCCCACTGAGCTTATTCCGCTCACTCAGCCTGGAGGCTGCACTTGGCTCATACTTCCAGCCCTGATCCCATGTTTGCCAAGGGCAAACCAGGCTCAGAGTGGCAAGCATGGTGTCCGGCCACTGTGCACAGCCAGGCACGCTGACTGTAGTGGGGCAGGCAGCTCCAGGCACTGGCACAGGTGCCAGCTCTTTGTGAGGCTGCAGCTGGACTGGGCATACCACAAGCAGCTTCCACTGTGGGCACTGGGGAATGTGGTGGCACCTAGGAGCTTGGAGACATTAGGAACCACAGAGCCCCAAAGATGAAGTCATAGCCCTGGCTCAGGGAGTTTCTAGGTCTGGGCTCCCCGAAGGGCCACAGTTCTTCTCTCTTCTCTCCTTCTCATGCCTGAAATGTGGCAAGTGGGGTGGGGGTGGGGAGGAGAGCATATTTCAGACCTGTTTGTGTTACAACTCTTTCAGTCCCACCATTCGGCAGGTCCCAAGTTCTTGTCCCACATCCAGGAAGAGTGAGGTACATGGACAACCAGAGGGTGAGCAAGGCAGAGGTGCTTTATTGAGACCTGAAGTGGGTAGCTCCTTTCTGCAGGCAGGTTGTCTCAATGTCTGTTCAGCTCTCAACTGGGAGGAGACCCACAGTGCGTAGCTCCTCTCCACAGGTAGGTCATCCCATCATCTGCCCTAGTCTGGCTAAGTCTAGTGGTTTTATGGGCTTCAGAGGGGAGGAAGTTCAGAGGCATGCTGATTGGTCCATGGGCAGCCATGGGCAGGCCTGGAAAATGCACCGTAAGTTCTCACTCTGGTCCACAGAACTGGAGACCCAGCCCCCAGGCTTAGACAATCCCTGGTTTGAAGTTGGGGCTTCACCAGGGACCCACCGCTTTCTGTCCAGGAGCCTGTCCACTTTCTACCTCCGTTCATGGTGCCCATGCTGTTTCTGCCAAGGGGCACCTGCAAGCCAATGCCTGCTGCAGCTGTGCCTGGGAGAGCAGGGGTCCTACCCCTCCAACTCAGAAGGACGGGGGACTTCCACCTGTCCCCAGCTTCCACCAGCTCCACGGAACATGCCATCCTGGCAGTACCTCCACCACTGCAGTTGGTGTCTTTGCAGCAGCCATTCCAGATAGGCCACTGCTGCCATCAGTACTATTTTCTGTTCTTGCTGGTGTAAGCAGGCAATCTTCATGGCTTTGTGTGAAATCTTAAGGGCTGTTTCCTCTAATCCTTTTGGATGGTTGTTTTTCTGGCATTAGGTAATGTCCTTACATGCATATGCTGATTATTACTCAGGTGAATATGCAAGATGTACTTTCTAAAAATCTCCTAGAGTCCTCTGTCTCCTAGAGTCCTCTGTCTGGGCAGCTCTCACTTCTCCTATATTCTGTCCTGCAAACTCTAGGTGCTTGAAAGCTTGGCCTCCCTGGACTCTCACCCTTGTCTCCTCAACTTACAGAGACCACTGGGATCCACCTGACTTCCCTCTCCTGCTCCAAGCCCAGGAAACTCTTCAGTCAGTAAGCTGGAGCATTTATAAGACTCACGTAATTTGTTTCTCATCTCTCTGGGAACACCGCTCTTCATTGTCTGATGTCCACAATCTTGAAAAACTTTGTTTCATACACTTTGTCCATGTTTTAGGTGGTTTTAAGAAAGAAGGCAAGCTCAGTCTCTGTTATTCTATTTTGGCTATAAGTGGAAGTACTCCATGCCCTACAATTTTATTTTTTTTGTTGTTGTTGTTGAGACAGAGTCTCGCTTTGTCGCCCAGACTGGAGTGCAGTGGCCGGATCTCAGCTCACTGCAAGCTCCGCCTCCCGGGTTTACGCCATTCTCCTGCCTCAGCCTCCCGAGTAGCTGGGACTACAGGCGTCCGCCACCTCGCCCGGCTAGTTTTTGTATTTTTTAGTAGAGACGGGGTTTCACCGTGTTAGCCAGGATGGTCTCGATCTCCTGACCTTGTGATCCGCCCGTCTCAGCCTCCCAAAGTGCTGGGATTACAGGCTTGAGCCACTGCGCCCGGCCCATGCCCTACAATTTTATTCCACCACTTCTCTTTCATCCTTTATTTTCTGTTTCACTGCCCTAATTGCAACATTGTAAAAACAATAACGAAATAGCTCCTATTTATGAGATACAGCCACGTGCCAGGGCTTTCTCACACTTGATAAATAGTATGTCCTGCAACCATGGCTACAACTTAGGCTTTTTAAAATATATATTTATGAAATATTTCAAACATTTAGATACGCTTAAAATAATATAAATGTTTTTACATGGAGTTGATAAATAGTATGTCCTGCAACCATGGCTACAACTTAGGCTTTTAAAAATATGTATTTATGAAATATTTCAAACATTTAGATACGCTTAAAATAATATAAATGTTTTTCACATGGAGTATGGACAATGCTCACCTTTTGCCATTTTTGCTTCAGCAACAGCTGAAATCTCCTTTGTCCTCACTTCACCAATCCCATTCCTGACCTTCTGTCCCTGGAGATAACAATTATCCTGGTATTGGTGTTCCATGGATTTATACATTCATGGTGGGTTTATTATCTTCATTTTACTGATGAAGAGTCTGAGGCTTGGAGAGATTAAGTTACCCACAGAGAGCTAACTGGTGGCACTAACATTCATGCCTAGGTCTCTCTGGTTCAAAGTCATGTGGCCAAGATTACATCCATCTTCCTGAAGTCCTATTTAAATCATATCATTTCCCAGTTTTGATTGCTACCCCTGAATTAAATATAAGTTTCTCATCTTAACTTTATAGTTCTAAAAAAGCATGACTTCAGTGTACTTTAGTGACTCCAATTCTATGTAAATCTCTTCACATCCAACAAAACCATTTGGTGTTTTTTTCCTCCCCAGTATTGCTGTGTTTTTACTAGCTGTTGTATTATTGCCTGTGTTTTTTCCTCTGTCTTGAATATCCAACCCTTCTAATTTCCATAGGGCAAACATCATACTGACCCTGCATAATTTATCTGACAAAATACATCATTCATTCATTCACTTTCTCATGTCAAACATTGATAACTGCAAAGAGCATCTGACCAATGGCTGTTTGAATCTTTCTTCCTTCCTTCCATCTTGGAATGTCACTCTACTCAGAACCCTTTAGCAAAGCATTTTGTATATATTCTTCCAACATTTTGCCACATTGTATAGCATTTGTATGCTTTTTCTCCCTTTTCATGATAACTTTGTCCTTGTATTATCATGAATGTCTAGCACAGTGTATAATAGATGCCCATTGAACACTTACTAAACCGAATTATGCATTTAAAAATGGATATCCTGGGACATATAAGAATTGGCAAATATAGTAGTATTTGTTTTTAATTTACATTCAGCCAGTTAAAACATACTGAGTACAAAGGTTTTCTTAGATGAGTAATGAGTACCTACATAGAGCCCTTTCAAAACATGCAGGGTCTGGCCCACATGGAGCCTTGATATCTAATGTTTCTCCAACAAACCTCTGAAACACAAAAGAAAATCACAATTCCATCCTTCCACCCACAGAAAATGGCATTAACATCTTAAATCAAGTTGGCTGAAAGACATTTGGATCCAAGCAAGCAATATTAGGCCAAATTTTCACACTGATAAAATCCGATGTTATCTTATACCACAGATATTTTGTTCTCTGTTGGCTTGAGTTATCATGTATTATCATTGCCATGTAAAGTGCCACTGCAATGAAAGGGGTTGCTATCAATGGGTCTTTTTACAGTTATTGAGCTGCAGAGCAATTCTGCTTGAGCTGGAATAATAGATACAGCAGATTCCCCAGCTAATTCCATGTGAGTTTGGTGCCATTTTATAGTTTCCCTTGCCTTCAACTAAAACAGGATAGTGACTTTGAGATTATTCATTGCAAAAGACTGAAAATAAATCATGCAATAATGCTACATATTATGAAAAAAGGTATGCTTTATGATACAGAAAGAATTTAATGCTGGATAGAAATGCTTGGATTTACTTCTATGCCTGTGACACTTAATTTCACTAAGCTAGGTGGATTAACAAAAAAATGAGAAAGCAAAAAAATATAAAACCAGAATAAAAATTCCAGGCTGCTTCACCTTATTCATCTCTGTGTGCATGGACACTGCTGATTCAGACACGTACCATTTCCTTTTAATTATTCATCTTCCTAGAAGCTGGACAGACTAGACCTGTGCTAAGGTGTGTTGTGAAAAAGTAATGAAATCTCTGCCATAGGCACCCTCCTCACCTCGCATTCCATTCACCTGATTTAGCAACAACACAGTAATGCACTGAGGCTCTTGTCCAGAATGCTAGGAGCACCCTAGCATTCTCCTTCCTTGGAGCACGTCAATTTCCAATACAGTCCAGGTTACATCAATAGGCATCCTTCTGGTGCCCATGAAATTTATATCGGTGAGCACTGATTGGGCACCTGTGATATACCAGAGACAGTGATGAGTTTTACACTGGATACAATATGAGCTCCTGCCTTGATCCTCTCATAACTGAATAAAACCATAAAGAACTTTAAGATACTGTATTATAAACTATTGTTAGATATGGCCCATCCCCCCAAAAACACCGCTAATCGACCACATTCTTCAGTGATGTATCTGGTCTGTGTGTTCTGAGCATTAGATAGTTATTTTAATTTAGGGTTGAGTCCATTCTAACTTTGGCAAAACGCAATAGCATTTCCTCCCCAGGACTTAATAGAAATAAGAAAAAAGATTAAACAGCTTGATTGAACCCACACTTTATAATTCATTAGATATAATATACTAAATAGATACAAATAAATACATATATGTGTATTCATTACACAAACATATATATACAGAATTAAAGTTTAATAATGAAGCCATAACCAATATGCAGATATAACTAAAATTTAATTACAGTGTGAGCAGTCTTGCTAACAGTGTCACCCAAGGGAATGTCGCCATCATGGTGGGACCTAATTCTTCTAGTTTACCTCCTGGTTTTATGCCTATTTGCTCCATCCATTTGCTGCCCCAAACTGGTCCCTTTTGCTGTTTGCTTACTTTTTTATACCAAAGCTGGCATAGTGTTACAAAGGATTGTCATTTTCTTTTTGTGTCATTGCTCTCAAGGTTCAGGTTTTAAGTGTTTATTGGATATTTTACTGTAACTCATGCTATTATTATTCCTAATTTTCTATTGCACAAATGTTTGCACTGCTGGGCCGTAGGATGCACAATGCCTATTCTGCAGTACTGCCTATTACAGCTATATAGATTGTTGGTGTATACTAAAATTTAATGGTATGAGCTCTATAGAACACCCTGGACCTCTGAAAGAGAAAGAACAACTTCCAGGCTAAGTGCTTCCTGAAAAGTTTTCTGCATTGTACAAAAAGTTATTTATGCTCTTCTTTCTTCCTGGGGCTTCTGTGAATAATTGATACATGCACATTTATGTGAGATCCGCATTATGATAACATTATGAACAGCGTGTCATGGGAACACAAAGGAAAGAATGATTAATTCTGAAAGAACAGTGATGTTTGATTAGAAATTTTGGTCTGACAGAGGCTGTCTGGAAGGGCATCCCATGCATGGTGAATATCAGCTACACATACAAGAACGTATTGAAGTGGATGGCATGTTTAAAGAATAGGTAGCTCAGTGTGATTAGAGTACAGGTGGGGTGAAATGAAATAAAGCTGAAAAGGGAGCCAGATTTTGGAGACCCTTGAGTGTCATGATAAAGATTTTGGTATTATTCTTTATTGTGTGTGTGTGTGTGTGTGTGTGTGTGTGTGTGTGTGTGTTTATGTGTGTTTGTGTGCACTTGTGTCTGTGTATTCTTTGACTTTTGCTTAAGCAGGCATTGACATGATCTAGTTTGCTTTTTCCAAAGGTAATTGGCTGCAGTGTAGTGGATGGACTGGGGAGATCAAGGATAGTGACAGGAGACCAGTTAGGGTCACTGTAGTAATCCAAATAAAAGACAAAAGGGATCTAAACGGGGAAGGTAGCAGAGATACTTGGAGAGAAATTCATCTCAGATGTAGATTAAAGAGATTTAAAACAATTGGATGACGGGATGAAGAAAAAGAGGAATTAAAGATGAAGCTCAGGTTTCCAAATTGAATGACTGGATAGATTGTAAAACCATTAGTTCAGATATGAAACATAGAAGGTAGATAGGTTTTTGCTTTTGAAGGATATAGAGGAAGGAGAAAGGTGGAGATACCACTCCAACCTAGAGTAACCCTCAACCCATGGTGTAGCCTCTGGTCATCTCCCGTCTACAGCAGTATCAAAGGGCAAGTTCAGTTATAAGACCAACGAGGGAAATGAAGCTTAAGACAGCCAATGCAAAGAAGAATGTGCCTGAAGCATGGACCAGTCTCATAACTGGCACCTTAATACCGAGCCACTTGGGTTTTGGCTACCTGTGTAAGTTGGCTTTTTCTCTCTTTGCAGAGGGAAGTAGATTGTATGTTTGACCTCATTTTTTTTTCTGCCCCTCTCTGTCCACATGCTTTGAGTATATTTTGCAGTTCCTTCCACAAAATAGAGTGTATTTTCCTTTCCCTTGACTTTGAGCTTGACTAATGAGATGCTAGTGGGTTTGACATGAGCAAAGGGCTGAATTGTGCTTGTGCAGTGGGGCTTGCCCTCTGGCTCTTCACTCATCCCTATTACGACTACTTTCCTTCAGGTAGCTGTTTCCCCTTTACCCAGGTTCTACAGCAAACACTCAGACACAGAGCCAATTCAGCAGCTACCACTTGAACCCAAGCCACCCAACCCTACATGAGGAAAAATAAATAATTATTTTATGGCACTGAGTTGTGGGATGTTTTGTTATGCAGTGAAAACTAACTGACACGAAGACCAGGAGAAAAACATGCTTATGAGCAGTGATTCTCTGGCTTCCCTTGCCAGCTCTCTTTAGCCAGCCAAGGGGTTAGGAATGTCTGGCATAACCCACAGCTTATCAAATGTGCAGGTATTAAATGGATCTATTCACAGTAATTATGTAACATTTCATAGACTTTCAGTCACCATTTTAAAACATTCACTTCTGATTATGAATGGTGTTGTACTTGTGTTGCATAAAGCACTGGGAACAAATTCCACTACCAGTGGTGGACTTTTCCAAACCTTCATGTCTCCTGAATCAAGAAATTCTTGCCCAGGCACAGTGGCTTACGCTTGTAATCCCAGCACTGTGGGAGGCTGAGGGGGGTGAATTGCTTGAGGCCAGGAGTTAAGACCAGACTGGGTGACATGATGAAATCCTGTCTCTACAAAAAATGCAAAAATTAGCCAGGTTTGATGGTGCACACCTGTAGTCCCAGCTACTCAGGAGGCTGAGGCAGGAGGATTGTTTGAGACTGGTGAGCAAAGGTTGCAGTGAGCTAATCTTCTGCCATTGCACTCTAGCCTGGGCACGAGAGCAACTCTGTCAAAAAAGAAGGAAGGAAGGAAGGAAGGAAGGAAGGAAGGAAGGAAGGAAGGAAGGAAGGAAGGAAGGAAGGAAGGAGGGAGGGAGGGAGGGAGGGAGGGAGGGAGGGAGGGAGGGAAGGAAGGAGAAAGGGAAAGGGAAAGGAAAGGAAGGGAAGGGAAGGGAAAGGAAAGGAAAGAAAGGAAGGCAGGCAGGCAGGAACGAAGGAAGGAAGGAAGGCAGGAAGGAAGAAGGAAAGAAAGAAAGAAAAAGAAAGAAAGAAAGAAAGAAAGAAAGAAAGAAAGAAAGAAAGAAAGAAAGAAAGAAAGAAAGAAAGAAAGAAAGAAAGAAAGAGAAAGAAAGAAAGAAAGTCAGAAAGAAAGTCAGAAAGAAAGAAAGAAAGAAAGAAAGAAAGAAAGAAAGAAAGAAAGAAAGAAAGAAAGAAAGAAAGAAAGAAAGAAAGAGAAAGGAAGAAAGGAAGGAAGGCAGAAAGGCAGAAAAAAGAAAGAAAGGGAAAAACACAAAACAAACAAAATTCTTGCTATTTTGAATCTCAGTTGGTTATTTCAATCCTAAATCTTAAATGTTTTACTTTTTTGGTGGGGGTGGTGGCAGCTAGTTCTGTGTTCTGGGGATGTAGAATCTAGTCAGATTCCAACTTTAAATTCTTGAAAACAAGTATTAAGTAGAACTTTGGCCTTTCTTTTTCTGGGTAAACAACCCAAATTCATTTATCCTTTCTTCAGAGGTTCTATTTGAAAATTATTTGGCCATCTTTCTGCTCTTTTCTGAACCCTTTTCTGCTTTGTTATATGTCTTCTAAGTTGTAAAGACCAAAATTGGACATGCTTTTTATATCTGAGTTGGTGCTAAATCTAATCTCTTCACTCTTGGGTCTTTAGGAAGATGGCAGGTCAGATGTCTTAAGGTTGGTCTGGCTTCCATTTCATTGTTACAGAGTCTGTACGCCCCGTGGATTTCCCAGCTCCCACTAGAGCTCCCCATGTTATATCTTTTGCATTGATTTTTGGTACTTCAGTATCTTAATCTGTCTTTGGTTCCTGCTATGATCACTCCAGGTTTTTGATGATTGCTGTTTACTTTTTAAATTTCTTCTTCTTTAAAAACAAATAGAGTATTACTGAGCTGTGGGACAACATCATAAGTTAAATATAAATGTAATTGGAGGCCCAAACAGGAGGGGCTAAAAAACATTTGAAAAAGTAATGGTTAAATATTTTCCAAACTTGATAAAAAGTATAAACTTATACATCCAAGAAGCTCAATAAAACTCAAGTACAAGAAACATAAGAAAGAGCCGCCAATGGTGTACATTGTAACCAATGTTATTAAAACTAGTAATAAAGAGAACAATTTTTAAAGCAGCTAGAGAAAAAAAGACTCATACAAAAGAGCAAAGATAAGGATGATAACAGATTTCTCATTAGAAATAACGTGAGCTAGAAAACAGTGGAGAAACATTTTAAGATACTGTAAGAAAAAATCCGTCAAACTAGAATTTAAAAAAATGTTTTAGAGATTGGTCTCACTATGTTGCACAGGCTGTTCTTGAACTCCTGGGCTCAAGTGATTCCCCCACCTCCTCCCAAGAGGCTGGGACTACAGGTGTGTGTCACTATCCCTGGCTTTCCAACAATTTGAAAAAATACTCCAGAAAACTACCTTTCAACATGAAGGCAAAATAAAATTTTTTTCAGATGTATATAGAGCTAAAAGAATTCATCAGAAACAGACTTGCACTTAAAACACAAGGAAAATAAACACGTGGAAATTTGGATCTACACAAAGAAAAGAAGAACCTTGGAATTGGTAAATATAAATACTCTTCTTCCTATTTTAATTTTTAAAGAGATGATCAATTATTTAAAGCAACAATAATAATGTCCAGGAGTGGTGACTCATGCCTATAATTTCAGTACTTTGGGAGGCCAAGACAGGAGGACTGCTTGAGGCAGGGAGTCTGAGACCAGCCTGGGCAACATAGCAAGAACCCATCTCTACAAAAAATTAAAAAAAAAAAAATAGCTGGGTGCAGAGGCATGTGCCTGTAGTACTAGCTACTCGGGAGGCTGAAGCAAGAGTATCACTTAAGCCCAGGAGTTCAAGGCTGCAGTGAGATGTGACTGCACCACTACACTCCAGGCTGGGGGACAAAACAAGACCCTGTCTCTTAAAAAAAGGGAAAAAACAATAATAATGATGTATTGTAATATTTATAACATGTAGAAGTAAAATTGCAACAATAGTATAAAGGCAGGGAGAATATACTGAAGTAAGATTCTTATACTACAGGTGAAATAATATAATACACTTGAAGGCATGTGATGAGTTAAAGATTTATATCATAAATTCAAAAGCAGAGTTTCTCAATAGAGGCAGTATTGACATTTGGAACTAGATAACTCTTTGTTTTGGGGACTGTCCTGTATTTAGAAGGATATTTAGTAGCATCCTTGGCCTCTTCTCACCATATAGCAGTAGCACCTCTTCCGTTATAACAATAAAAATGTCTTCAGACTTTATTAAATATCCCCTGGTGATGGGAAGGGAGGGGGGCAAAATCACTCCCAGTTGAGAATCGCTGGAATTAAAGAATTCAAGACAATATGGTATTGGTTGCAAGATGAACAAATAGGTCAGTGTTACAGAATAGAGTCCAAAAATAGACCTGTATGTATATGGTCAACTAATTTTCAATAAAGGAACAAAGGTGATTCAGTTGATAATGATGGTCTTTTTAACAAACAATTCTGGAACAATTTGCTGTCCATATGCAAAAAAAATAAAAAAGTAAAAACTTCATAACTCACATTATGGTAAAGTAACTAAAAATGGATCATGGGCATAAATGCAAAACTTGAAACTGTAAAACTTCTAGAAGAAAATATAGGAGAAAATTTTTGGAACCATGGATTAGGCAGTGACGTCTTAGACAACGCACCCACAAAAGAACACAACCCATAAAAGAAAAAAGTTATATTTTTCATCAAAATTAAAAATTCCTGTTCTTTGGAAGACTCTGTTAAGAGAAAGAAACTGGGAGAAAGGACTTGAGCCCAGAAGATATAAAGAATACTCAAAATTCAGTTGTAAGAAAATAACCCAATAAAAATGGGCAAAATATTTGAAGATATACAGATGGAAAATAAGCTTATTTACAAACATTGAACGTTATTGGTCTTTATGTAAATACATAAAACCACAATGAGCCATCACCTCACATCTACCAGAATGGCTAGAATAAAAACATGTATAACTTCAAGTGTTGGTGAGAATGTGGAAAAGCTGGAATCCTTGTGAACTGCTGATGGGCTCATGCCTGTCATCCCAACATTTTGGGAGGCTTAGGTGGGAGGATTGATTGAGCCTGGGAGCTCAAGGTTGCAGTGAGCTGTAATGGTGCCACTGCACCCCTCAGCCTGGGCTGCCGAATAAGACTTTGTCTCAAAAAAAAAAAAAAAAAAAGTTAAGCACACATTTACCATATGACCCAGCAATTATACACTTACACATATACTCAAGAAAAATAAAATTGTATGTATGTCCACACAAAGATTTGCAGGCAATGTTTATAGCAGCCTTATTCATAATTACCAAAAAGTAGAAACAACCCAAATGTCCATCAACTGGTAAATGGATAAGCGAAATGTCATATAACCATACAATAGAACTACTATTCAGCAGTTAAAAATAACAAACCATTGAACATGCTGTAACGTGAGTAAAGCTCAAAAACATTATGCTAAGTGAAAGAAGAAAGATGTAAATAACCACCTGTGACATGATTACACGCTGTACGGAATGTCCAGAAAGGCAAATCTGTTAGCAAGAAAGTATGTTAGGATTGTCTGTGACTGGAGATGGAAATAGGGATTAACTGCACAAAGGTATGAATGGTTTTTTGAGGGGGGAAGATGATGGAAATATTCTAGAACTGGATTGTGGTAATGGTTGTATTCTGTAAATTTTCCAAAAATCATTAAATTATACACTTGAAGTGGGTAAATTTTATGGTGTATATATTATACCTCAATGAAGCAGTTTTTTTAAAAGGAGATCATGATGCTTGTAAGATTTTACATTCCACTTTTTTCACTAAAAATCATAACATATATATTTGTTAATGTCATTAACGACAACTTGAAAACATTTTTCTAATAACCACTTAATATTCCTGAATATATACATACCCAAAATTAATAGTTTCCCTCTAGGTCATTTGTAATTTTAAAAAATAATGCTGAGGCAGGAGGATCTCTTGAACCCATGAGTTTGAGACCAGCCTGAGCAGCATAGAAAGACTCCATCTCAACCAGGCACGGTGGCTCATGCCTGTAATCCCAGCATGAGGTGGTTCATGCCTGTAATCCCAGGCCCAGGCGGGTGGATCACTTGAGGTCAGGAGTTCAAGACCAGCGTGGCCAACATGGTGAAACCCCGTCTCTATCAAAAAAATACAAAAATTAGCCGGGCATGGTGGTGTGTGCCTGTGATGCCAGCTACTCCAGAGACTGAGGCAGGAGAATCACTTGTACCTGGTGGCGGAGGTTGCAGTGAGAAAAAAATCACACCACTGCACTCCAGCTTGGATGGACTCCATCTCAAAAAGAAAGAAAAAAAAAATCTCTACCAACACACACACACACACACACAAACACACACACACACACACACACACACGGCGAAAAAAATCAGCAAGGAGTAATCCTAGCTACTTAGGAGGCTAAGTCAGGAGGATCTCTTGAGTCTAGGAGTTTGAGGTTACAGTGAGCTTATTGCACCACTGCACTCCAGCTTGGGCAACAGAGCAAGACACTGTCTCTACAATAAAATTGAAATTAAAACAATGCTTTGTTTAACCTTTCTGTGCATATTAACTATGTGACCTTGGACACGTTCTTTAACCTCTCTTAGCTTTAATTTTCTCTTAGGGGCCGGGTGTGGTGGCTCATGCCTGTAATCCCAGCACATTGGGAGGCCGAGGCGGGCGGATCAAGAGGTCAGGAGTTTGAGACCAGCCTGACCAACATGGTGAAACCCTGTCTCTACTAAAAAGACAAAAAATTAGCGGGGCATGGTGTCACAGGCCTGTAATCCCAGCTATTCGGGAGACTGAGACAGGAGAATCACTTGAACCAGGGAGGCAGAGGTTGCAATGAGCCGGGGTTGTGCTATTGCACTCCAGCCTGGGCAACAAGAATGAAACTCCATCTCAAAAAACAAAACAAAAAAGAAAAATATCTAATAGGAAAAATGGGCACGATTAATAGTTCCTGTTGGCTGGGCATGGTGGTTCACGTCTGTAATCCCAAAACTTTGGGAAGCCAAGGTGGGCGGATCATATGAGGTCAGGTGTTCTAGACCAGCTGGGCCAACATGGTGAAACCCCATCTCTGCTAAAAATACAAAAATTAGCCAGGTATGGTGGTGTGTGCCTGTAATCCCAGCTACTCAGGAGGCTGACGCATGAGAATCACTTGAACCCAGGAGGCGGAGTTTGCAGTGAGCTGCAATCGTGCCACTGCACTCCAGCCTGGGCAACAGAATGAGACTCTGTGTCAAAAAAAAAAAAAAAAAAAAAGGAGTTCCTGCCTCTTAGGTATAACATGGCTGTTCTAAGCATTATCTAAAATCAAATGTGAACCATTTCGCATGAAAATGGCAATCACCAATTCGATTTTAGCCATCATTACTGCCCTCAGCAATCATTATAAATCTTCAAATTTATGACTATTTTCTCAGAATAGGATCATATAAGTGAAATCCCAGGGCTCATTTTAAAAATCCTTCTCTCTAAGTTAGAAGTAGCACAAAACATTCTCGGCTCTTTTCTGGTCCCTATTCTGATACTCGGAACCCAGTGTGGTTCGCCAGCTTTTTGCTCTGTTACCTTGGCCTGATGCTTCTGAGAGCTCCCTGGCTCTGTGCTTCCCATTCTCTCCAACCAAACCGATCAGTCTTGTGATTTCTCTCCTACTGGGAGATGGACTGTGTAACCTTGAATAAAAAGAGTGGACAAAAGAGCAATGGGTAATCATGAATGTTATTATTCCTCATAGGTAACATAGCTGCCTTTTCCTATGGATCACTAGTATCTAAACACAGAGAATTGGGATATGGGGTCTTCAGGATTCTCTACAAAGTCCAATGGGGAAAAATTGTTGGTATTTGTATTTTCATATCTACAGGCCGTGTTGTATGTGGTTATGCTGCCTGCATTTCTTAATGGGGTGGACAAGGCCCTCCGTTCTTTACCTCCATGTACTTCTCCAGCTTTGTCCCTTGCTATCACCTCCCTGCAATGTGATACTAAAATCATACAGCAGGTCTTGCTATTTTCTCAAATGTGCCATGCTTTCTCTCCCACAAGGCTTTGTATATTATGTTCTCCAACCTTGAACACTCTCTGCCTACTCCTGCCTCCTTCATTTGGCTAACTCCTACTTACAATCCAGGCATCCTCTTAAACCCTACTTCTTCCTGGAAGTTTTCCTGTCCTGAAGTTGGAGTTTGGTGCTCCATGGCTAAGCTCCCATGGCACTCTGTCACTACCCTTACTGGATCTAAATTGCCTGTTTATTTGCCTTCATCCTGATCACACTATGTGGCAGCCATGGGGTTGCGTCGCTGTGATCTCCCTTCAAGAAAGAACTGGCTATTTAGCTGCAAGGAGTGCAGTTAGCTGACAGCCTCCAGCTGTTAATGCCTTCGAGTTCTGCCTGAGCTTTGAAGCTGAGGCCATGATCTTTACGGGCAGCCCCAGCCAATGACTGAGTATAACAGTGGCACCAGGGCCAACTCAGGACTCCTTTAGTAGGGAATCTTTGGGTTGGCTAAGACTTCATCAGATCTGCATTGTAGTCTGATGCTCTGTCTTCCTCATCCTGCCTCCTCCCTCTTTCCTTTGTCATATCCGCTTTTTGGCATAAAGGATTCCCTTGTCCAATCCTGCTTCCTCACCCTTTCACATTCACAGCTTACTCTCCAATAAGCCTCCTGAAATTCTTACTTTGTCATATGCATCTGCTTTCTGGAGAATCTGGGTAACATAGACAATGAGCCCTTTAAAAGTAGGGACTACATTCTTATTCAAATTGCACCTCCAGCTCCCAGAACAACACACAGTAGGATCTCAATAAATATCTATGAAAGGATTGAATGAATGAATGAATGAATGAACATTCAAAATAGTATTCAACATTGAATGACGTTTTGATCTTATATAATTCACAGGTGCTGGTCAACATTCAAGAACATTCTGATTTGAAGACTCAGATTTATTTATAAAATGCACCGCAAAAATGACATAATTGTGCATTTTTCAAGTGAGTATTTTCCAGCGGTTGGATTTATGCCAAATATATAATTTACCCCTTAGGATAATCCCATGGGCTAATGTAGTTGAGCATGAATCATAATAGATATTTGTACTTGAAATTACACAACAGCTATAAAACTGCTATTTACTATCAAAATAGCAAATTTTAAATATTACTGCTTATGCCTGGAAATCCCATCTAAATGTTGTTTTATAGAATAAAATCCAAAAGCGTTAAAAGCTTTTCAAAATCTAGGCTCTATTTATTTGGCACTTGCCACACTATTATGTATGTGAAATATCTAGCTAGCTAACTCCCCCACTAGATCATAAACTCCTTGAGGCAAGCAAACTACTAATTTAATAAAATTAAAACCCATTTTCATCAATAAATTAATAATATATAATAAGAAATTAATAAATTTTTATTAACCTACCAAATATCATTAAACATCTACTATGTCCCAGGCACTGTGCTAGGTGCTTTGGGAGCAGCAGTGAGTGAAACAGACAAGGCTTATGGCCCCCATGAACTCTCTCAGTGTGGATGAGGGTTGTCAAAAATAATTACTCAAATAATGAATATGTGCAATAATAGAAGTGGGAGAGTGGCTAAAAAATAATGCCTCCAAAGAATATTCATGTCAAACACTGGAACTTGTGATGTGATTTTATTTGGGAAAAGAGTCTTGGAAAATGTAATCAAAGATGAAGAGACAATCGTGGCTTATCTGGGTGGGGCCTAAATGCTGTCCAGAGATCCTCACCCGAATCCTTATAAGACACACAGGGGAGAAAACACACAGAAAGGGAGGAGGCAACATGACCACGGAGGCAGAAACTGGAGAAATGCAGCCACAGACCAAGGAATACCTGGAGCTACCAGAAGCTGGAAGAGGGAAGGAGGGATTCTCTCCTAGAGTTTTAGGAGGGAACATGACCCCGCCAACACCTTTATTTTGGATTTCTGGTCTCCAGAACTGCAATAAAATATATTTCTGTTGTTTTGAGCTAGGAAGTTTGTGATAATTTGTTATAACAGCCACGTGAAACTAACACAAAGGAGTAAATAAACAAGGATCTGGGGGTCTGGGAAATGACTGTGCATAGGCCTCAGTCCTCGCCATGTTTTCCTGCTTTCCATATTCTATGGCATGTTAAGATATTGTCTCATTTTCTGGACTTTGCATTTTTTCTTCCCTGATTGATATACTCTCACTTTGCCCGTGCCTAGAAAGTTGGAGATTAATTCCCGCAGGTTTAATTTTAACCCCTCTTGCTGTGGATTCTCTGCAGTCTATGCTTCACATTCTTGGAAGAACACCACTGAGCTCTATCAGGCTGGGTATTTATAATGACAGATAGAGAACGGCTTCAAAGGCACGCTTGCAACTCTCTAACATGCTTTTACACTTTACTGTGATGTGGCGTAAAGTACATAGGCAGACGCCATGAGTTCTGCATTTCAGCTCAGCTTCTGACACTCACTGATTGCCTGATCTTTGACAAGTCATTTAGGGTATTTATGCTTCAATTTCTTCATGTGAAATCAGGATTTCTCTGGCTTTAAAAATAACCATAATTCCATAGTCAATTTTTTTTTACATTTGTGCAAAAACATTTATGTAAATTGACTTGGGGTCCTATATAACGAATTCAGTAAGTAAAAAGTTCTGCAGTACATATTATCTAAAAGGAGGAGAATGTATACTCTTCGATACTGTGCCTCTCTTGGTTTTGCACAAATCATTCCCCATAAATCAGATGTACAGGTAATCACAAGTCTTGACTGTGTCCCCAGAAATCACAACTCAAAAGTCAACCTTTAGGAATCCTTTAAAAAAAAAAAAAAAAAGTTATGTTTCATGACGGAATTTCACTTGGTAAGCTTAAACAGGTAGTATAAGCTAAGTTATTCAAACAGAAGAGGTTTACCGTTATACTTTCTTGATGAGTTTGGTAATAAACAGGCCCTGGCCGGTGCCTGTGGTTTATTCATTATTATTATTATTACTCATTATTCTAACACATCTCTGGGTCTGTGCTCTAGGCAAACCAAGTCTAAACACATCCCTTCCCTCACTCTTCCTCCTCACCCCCATTAGTTCTATGACACAAGATAATATTAGTCACTTACATAAACTAGTAGATATTCATCAATTAGCCCACTCCTTTGCTTGGCACTGCAGAGATCAGAAATGTGTGACACACAAATGGCTGTCGACATCAAAGAGCTTATCTGCACAAAGATAGCCAAGGATTCATGTCAGCAGCATATTGTGAGGGCCAATGTAGGAGTACTTGAATTTATTATAGAAGCAGATAGCAGGAAGCAAATACTGTGGTCTGCTAGACTGGAAGTTAGCCCATTGATCTGAGCTTTCCAGTTCACCATTGTGTCCCCAATGCCTAAGACAGTTTCTGCAATAAAGCAAGCATTCAATAGATGTGAATTGAATGGTTAAATGTATGGTCTGAACTTGGAAGGGATGGACAGGGGAAGGTTCCCAGAAGAAGAGAAACCCTGAGTTAGGGTTTGAAGAATTGAGAGACATTAGGTGATAGAAGGCAAGAGGGAACTTCTAGAGATGCTATAAGCCAAGTTGCAGAAATAGACTTTTTGTAGAGGTAAAGGGAGAATGTGGATGCTAGATTAATGCTGAGATTGATTCTTAAAAGGTTAATGTTGTTTCAGTTTATGGCTTACACATTGTTGAATAGTAAGAGTCTGCTTCTAACATTTGTTAATTTTGGCACTGGAAACAAGAGGTTCAAGGACCTGGGAGAGATGCACAGCCTCCCTCTGAGGCCGACTTGCAACAACTTTTCCAATCAGGTGCCAAAGTCTCTATGTGGCTCTAATACCTCCAGTTATGTAGTGATAATCTGTAGTTGGGACCACAACATTTGTGTGGTTATTAGCTACTGAGTCTAGAAGGTATCATTTCATGTTACTATGAACTGGGCCTATAATCCTAGAACATATGCCTTTGATAACTGTCCCAAGGAGAAGCCATTTTCCAAAATTTTCCAGAAACTATCACAGGGGATGGCCAGGACTAAGGTGAGATCCTAGCCCTTCCTAGTGCTCTGTAATTCTTCTCCCTGCATTTGATTCTGAAGATTTAAATGTCCAAATCTGGTCTTGCTTCTTTGCTTACTTCCTAACAATTGCCATGGAGTCAGGTGGCACAGCAAAAGGTACATTAAATACAAAGATGCTCTGTTTAAGACCTATGTGGCTTCTATTACTCACTGAGTCAGAACTAACATTTTTACTCTTTACGTCAAAACTATTCACCAGAGTTCTTTGGGCTACTCCATTTCTCCCTCCTTAACTTATGCCTCAATGTATCAGGCTGTCTATTAGCAGGAAGCTTGGTGTATGGGACATTGGCTCAAAACAGCTTCAGATTTGATTCTGTTATTTATCAGCAATGTGGCTCTCCCCTGACCAAGTTTCATTTTCCACCAGGGTGAAATGAGAGCAATCATACCTCACATATCATCCTCACAAACTTATTGATAAACTTCTCATGAGACCATGCATTTCTAACAGGCTTTGTAAATGTGAAGCACATAAACATGTAAGGAATAATTATTTTCATTTTTTGCATCTTCTCTACACATATGGCAGTCTCAAATTACTTAGCACTTCTGTTCCATTGAACAAAGAGCTACTGAACTCCGAAGATTTTCATAAAAGCTGAGCCAGAAAAGTGTTGACAATTTCCTTTGAATTTCATATCTCTTAGAATTTGCTTCTATAGCTGCTTATCTTTTTGCCAGTTCCTAAATGCTCTTGTGACTAACACTCTGGAGCACTCAATAAATGTCAGTTGAATTAATATATGAATAATGCAGTGTTTATTAGTCAAGATAGTCTAAGCTATGCTGCAATAACAGATAATCCCTGAAATCTCAGTGACTCAGCCCAACAAAACTTTATCTTTTATTCATGTAAAACCTGATGCAGGTCATGGGACAGGGGTACGCTCTTAATGACTCAGAGGGCCAGGGTTCTTCTGTATTATGAATCAAGACAATGGTTCCCAAAGTTGCTTCAGGGAAGGAAGAGAAAGATGGAGAAAGCTCTAGACTTTTAACTACCATAGCCTACAAATGTCATTTTCACTCACTAATTGGCCAGAACTAATTGTACAGCCCCCCAAACTGCAAAAGAGGCTAGAAAATGTAGAAGAGCAAATGAAATAGTTGTTGAGTGCCAACTTCTCTGAAACACGATGCCCTCCACCTCAATAGGAGTCATTGTCTCTTACCCCCAATACAGATTGCAGGGAAATATAACAATACGTAAGACAGACAAAGGCCAGGTGCAGTGGCTCACACCTTTAATCTCAGCACTTTGGGAGACCAAGGTAGGAGGATTGCTGGTGTCTACGAGTTTGAGGCTAGCGTGAGCAACATAGCAAGAGCCTATCTCTACAAAAAAATCAAAAATTAGCTAGGCATGGTGGCACGTGCCTGTAGTCCCAGCTGCTCAGGAGACTGAGGTGGGAGGATCACCTGAGGTGATCACCAGGAGGTGAAGGCTGCATTGAGCTGTGATCGTGTCACTCTACTCCAGTCTGGGCAACAGAATGAGACACTGTCTCAAAAAAATAAAAGAAAAATTCCCTGATTTTCTGGAGGTTATATTGAGGTGAAAGAGTGAGAACATTTTGGCTTCATTTTAGTTTCATAATATCGTGTACTGTTTATCCTTCCATTTCAATTATTGTTTGACCTTCTACTTCAATTGTGCCGTTTTTGAGGGTGTCAAAATTTTTTGAAAGAATAAGGCAGGGACCATTCTAACAGCTCTGTGCTTCTCCCTAGGGAAATGAGACTTGTGTCTCTTGCTTCAGCTCCTGTCTGCTGGTCATGAGGTTCAAAACTCCCTGTGATTTCAGCTGGGAAGATGGCAGAGGAAAGGAAGTCCAGCACCTTCCAGCTGGACTTGTTTGGATTGGCACAGTTTTTGTAAGCAGTCGTGACTCCAGAGCTGCTGGAAAATGTGCTTATCACCCTAGAGGATTGAGTGGGAAAGGGAAGATCCTAACTGACAGAGTCTGAATGAGAGCCAATGGAAAATGAGCCTTAGTCTTTTGGTAGGTGGGTGGGAAGAAGATATGGGCTCCAGCCACAGGGTGTGAGCAAGCTGTGATATTATCTTTATTATTGTAGCCAGATAGAATGAAATCCTAAAATGGATAGAATCTTAGCCAGATAGAATGGAATCCTAGAATGGAATCCTGGCGCAGTGGCTCACGCATGTCATCCCAACTACTTGGGAGGCTGAGTCAGGAAGATCACTTGAGACCAGGAGTTCAAGAGCAGCCTGGGCAGGACAGTGAGATTCCCATCTCTAAAAATATATAGATATAGTCAGGCACAGTGGCACGTATCTGTTGTCACAGCTTCTCAGGATTCTGAGGCAGGAAGAGGGCTTCAAGCTAGGAGTTCCAGTCTGCAGAGAGCTATGATCATGCCACTGCCCTCCAGACTGGGTGACAGAGCAAGAATGTCTACAAAAAGTAAACTAAAACTAAAAAAAATAAAGAATAGAAACTTATTGTTAATTTTCATTGAGTGAATGAGAAATATATCCAGTTATGTTTCCTTCTTTTCCATTTCCCTTTATCCTTGGGCTTCTCTCCAGTGTAAAGGGAAGATATATATTTTAATGCCTTCCAAAACCCTGATACCAATCTCTGGGCTGACTTCACTGAACATTACTTGCTCCTCCTATGCAGACTAGCATTTCTTGAATCTCTGCACTTAATACCTATACTACGTGTTGTTAATATCCATTTCCACCACCTCTACCTCCACTTGGTCTTGTATCACATGGGCCAGAAAGCTAAAAATTATATTCTCAGTTTCCTTGACTGTTAAGTTTGATACAATTTAGAGTCCAGCGATGAGTTGTACGCTAATGAGATTAGAAAGTGTAATGGAAGAGGGTCATTCTCTTTAGTGTCAGTATTGGCTGATGCACATGCTCATCAAATGGGAGCTTGTGCAGTCACCAGAAAGCTGGTGTGAAAACCGATTTGAGGCTCTGGGGCAGCTATGATGGTGAATGTGGTTTCCTGCAACCTCCTGAACTGGGTGTCAGCTGCAAGAGAAGCCTTGAAGCTTATCAGTGGCCCTGTGTCTTCAGTTCCTGCCATCTCACCTACATTTTGTAACCACTTATTTTTCTATTTTAAACCCTCTTCTGATTGAAATACCATCTTAGTCCATTCAGGCTGCTTTAACAAAATATCATAGATTAGGTGACTTACAAACAAGAGAAATTTATTTCTCATACATCTGGAGGCTGGGAAGTCCAAGAGCAAGGCTCCAACATATTTGGTGTCTATTGGGGGCCCACTTCCTTGTTCATAGGTTGCACCTCCCAGGAGTGTCCTCAAATGGTGGGAGTGGTGAGGGGTCTCACTCGAGCCTCCCTTATAAAGGCGCTAATCCCACATATCAGGGCTCTGTCCCCTTGAACAAATCACTTCCCAATGGCCTCACCTACTAACTCTGTCACCTTGAGAGTGAAGATTTAAACATATGAATTTGGGGTGCATATAAACATCCAGACCATCGCTAGAGTGGCTTCTATTTCCTGCATGTATTTTCTGACTTATAATAATGTATAGAATGTATAGAAGCAGTGCTTCTATACATTATCTTACTGAGATATTCAGCCTGCTTAGAGTCACTCACTCAGTAAAGGTTAGAGTCAGGATACACATTCTAAGATCCATGTTCTTATCGCTGTTCCATGCTGCCTCCTCCTTAGCCTTCAAGACCCAAATCAGATTTTACTTTCAGTCTCAGCCTCTGCCTTATTCCTCCATTCCCAGGACATGTCTGTCCCACACCTCTTCTTACTGGCTCATTCTGCCTAACATTGATATTTAATTTTCCTCTCTAATTTTAGTCCCATGAAAAGAAAAAAAAAAAAAGTTAAGGAAGAACAAGCTAGCTCATAAGCAAAAAAAAAAAAAAAAAAAAAAAAATGCTTTCTCATGTGTATTTTTAATGTTTGTCGGATGGCACCATGCTAGCAAGCTTGTCCAACCCACAGCCGTATGTGGCCCTGGATGGCTTTGAATGTGGCCCAACAAAAATTTGTAAACTTTCTTAAAACATTATGAGATGTTTTTGTGACGATTTTGTTTTTTCAGCTCATCAGCTGTCATTAGTGTTAGTGTACTTTATGCGTGACCTAAGACAATTCTTCTTCTTCCAATGTGGTCCAGGGATGTCAAAAGTGCATAAAAACACAGCACAGAAGGAAAACCTCTGCTCTTTAATTTAAGCTGATACTCCTCCTCCAAACCATATAACTCAAGAACTGTAGGACAGTTATAAGAACTTCTGAGGGATGCACATTCTGGTGGAGGAAGTGAGGCAGGAGAACAGGGTCCAGAGGGAGGGAACCTGAGGCCGATTTCACGCTGACTTCATATAACTGAATCGAAAGGAAAACCCCAACTTTCCATGCCTAAGTAACAAAAGAACCAGAGGCTACTCCCTTTGCAAAGCCCCCTACTCCCAACTTTTTTTGCAAGGCAGATGGAAAATCATGGAAACCAATCAGACACTTACATGGGAGTGTAACTTTGTAATTTCCTTTCAGCCTCTGACTGGGAGCTAAGTCTTGCTTTGCATAGAAGCCTAACCTTTGTAACTTCACTTCAGCCTCTGATCGGTTGCTTTCCACAACCAATCGGACTGACTGCGGGCCACTACTTCATTTGCATGGTGTAAACACCAGCTGGCCAATGGGAAACCTCTAGGGGGTATTTGGACCCCAGAAGATTCTGTAACTGGGGCCCTTGAGCCACTGCTCAACCCACTCCCACTCTGTGGCGTATACTTTCATTTTCAATAACTCTGCTTTTGTTGCTTCATTCTTCCTTGCTTTGATGTGCATTTTGTCCAATTCTTTGTTCAAAACACCGAGAACCTGGACAACTAGCAGTCAAACCCTCTACCAGTAACAGAGGAACCTCTATTGCCAAAGAAATGGAGGAAGAAGAAGAGGCAGAAAGAAACTGTCTAGGAATCTACTCACACAGGAAGCCCTGGGTTTTCTTCCTTGCAGATTGTTTACCCTTTTGCTTTATTTCCTCACATCTTCTACAGTCCCCTTCTGCCATTTTCTTACAGCAAACATTAAAGTGACTCCCCTGGTTTCCACATCTACAGCTCAGCCAAGGAGTCAGATCCAGCAGCAAAGACATCAGCTGTGTATACCACCAGCTTTCCTCAAAGGGAAACTTTGAAGTAATTTTCAAAGGTTAAAGGAAACTTGCCAGTCTGGAAGCTCATGGGAAAACCCAGCCCATATTTGACTTCTTTCGCATCTAAGGAGGTGAGCCCAAAGGATAATAAAACTAGAGCTTATTGGATGCTGAACACCAGGGAAATCAGAATTCAGTGGTGAGTATCTGGATTTACAACTTGATAAACTGTTTTAGGTGGTAAAGTTAGGCCTTCTTAAGTTTTCCTTATGACTTTCCCACTTGATCTCTTCCAAAATTTTGGCTCTGGCTTTTCAGTTCATGAGAATTGATGTAAGTATCAACAAAGAAGTCAGATAGGCCAGGCATGGTGGCTCACTCCTGTAATCCTAGCACTTTGGGAGGCCAAGGCGGGGGATCACTTGAAGTCAGGAGTTTGAGACGAGCCTGGCCAACACGGTGAAACCCTGTATCTACTAAAAATACAAAAATCAGCCAGGCATGGTGGCACACACCTGTAATCCCAGCTACTCAGGAGGCTGAGGCAGGAGAATCACTTGAACCCAGGGGACAGCGGTTGCAGTAAGCTGAGATTGTGCCACTGCACTCTAACCTGGGAGACAAAAGCAAGACTCTGTCTAAAAAAAAAAAAAAAGAAAGAAAAACAAAGAAGCCAGATAAAGCTTCAGAAGGAAAGAACCAGAGAGGAGACAAAGTAGGGACAAAGTGGGGGAGTGGGAAGGAAGGATGAGGATGTTGTGTGGGAAGGAGTTGAAGAAAGGAGAGTGGGAGCACAAGGAACCCAAGGAGTAGAAAAGCAGAGCTAAAGAACATTTCTGGGCTGGGCATGGTGGCTTACGCCTGTAATCCCAGCACTTTGGGAGGCTAAGGCAGCAGGCCTCCCACTGCTTGAGCTCAAGAGTTGGAGACCAGCCTGGGTGACATGGCAAAACCCTCTTTCTACAAAAAGTAAAAAAATTAGCTGGGCATGCTAGTGCATGCCTATCGTCCCAGCTACTCAGGAGGCTGAGGTGAGAGGATTGCTTGAGCATGGGAGGCTGAGGCTGCAGTGAGTTATGATCGCACCACTGCACTCCAGCCTGGGTGACAGAGCAAGAACCTGTCTCAAAAAAAAAAAAAGAAGAAGAAGAAGAAGAAAATTTCTGCAATGGAAAAATTCCTCATTCAAGTCTCTCGTTTAAGAATCTACCTGATAGGCCAGGCATGGTGACTCACGCCTGTAATCCCAGCACTTTGGGAGGCTGAGGCAGGCAGATCACGAGGTCAGGAGTTTGAGACCAGCCTGGCCAACATGGTGAAACCACATCTCTACTAAAAATACAAAGATTAGCCAGGCATGGTGACGCGTGCCTGTAATCCCAGCTACTCGGGAGGCTGAGGCAGGAGAAATGCTTGAACCCGGGAGATGGAGGTTTCAGTGAGCTGAAATAGTGCCACTGTACTCTAGCCTGAGTGATAAAGCAAGACTCCGTCTCAAAAAAATAAAACAAAAAATAAAAATAAAACTACCAGAAAAACTGTTACAATATTCATCATTATTTAGATCTCCCATATTGTACCAATTAACTGGTACGTGTCCTTTACAGTTGTCATTTTCTCTAGTGTATACATGGTGTCGCATATATGAGCTCCACCAGTCACCTCTGTGTGGTTTCTGGACCAGCAGCAGCACCTGCAAGCTTGTTAGCAATGCACACTCTCAGACCCTGCTCTGGCCATCCTAGATGAGAATCTGCCTTTCAACAAGTTTTTCATATGATTCATGAGCACAGTAAAGACTGATAGGCACTGCCCTACAACCTCAGACAAGAATGAGCAAGAGAGTGACAATGAGTGAGGGAATGAGTTTGCTCTGAGGAGGCTGGTATGAAGGCGAGTATGCCCTTTGCTGAACACTCGATTCCTTGGAAGACTAATGAAGATTAAGCAGTGGACAAGCTGATAGTAGACTAATGAGTATTGCCTGACCACAAACCAGGAAAACCTGGTTATACCAGAAGCTAGTGGTTCTCAAAGTTTATTGTGCATCAGAATCACCTGGAGAGCTCATTAAACCGTAGATTGCTGGACTCTATTGCTCGACCCTCCCCGCTCCAGAGTTTCTGGTTCAGTAGGTCTAGAGTGGGCCTGAATGTTTCACCAGTTGCTAGGTGATGCTGACAGTGCTGCTCTAGGAACAACACATTGAGAACAACTGTACTAAGCGATAAAGACATTTAGATAAAAGAATCTTGCTCCTATAAATTATTTGGGATAATTAAGGTCTCAAATCCCCTATCGAATTTGTCACTGGAGACTAGACCGCTTTATAGTGACTTCCAGAAAAAGCCCCTCATGGGAAAACCCGCATGTATTTCAGCCAGCTGCATGGGGTTGAGAGCTAATTAACAGGGAAGCTAGAATGGTCTTGCTTTCCCAGGCGTGCCATCCAGCAAACCCAGAGACAGTGGGTTGTTGAAGAAAATTATACAGATGAGACCTGGAAGCTGCCATTTCATTGGGGGAAGATTTTGCCTTTTCATTACAAGAGAAAGCTAACATTTCCCATCTTTCCTTCCACCAAAAGTAGGCAAGCATAAAACCAAAGCCAATTTCTTACAATTTAGTAACCTCAGTACCAACCAATTATATTCCCGGGACATGAGAAACAGCTGTTGTAACATTAGAGCTCGAACAGTTTCATCTCAGCTATTTAAGGGGATAAAAGAGCCAATATTTTCATTCCCTCGTGATATTATCAAGACATGATAAACAACCAGGACTACAGTATTAATTACATTAATTTGGAGAGAAGAGGGACCACTTTAATTGCTCCAAGCTGGAGAATAATTTTTTATGGGCAATCATTCCATAAATTCACATTAGAAAGAGTACTTTGTCTTATATTATCAGCAACAAAACTTCTGGAAGCAAAAATCAACCACCACTCCCTTTTAAGGTAGACTTCAATATAAAAAATAAAATCTTACTGTTGCTATGTATCAGTTGTTCAACCTGACATGTTGAGCTGTTTGGTAAAAAGAAACATAGGGAAGGTATTTGTCCTTTAAGAATTCGTAATCCAAAAAAGGAAGTAGTACCAACAGCTAAATTTGAGTACTTTCTTATATATAAAACATATATGAAGAGAGTGTTGCCTCCATCTCGGGGTTAAGAAGATCAAATGAGGACATGGGAAGAGCATCCGGAAGAATAGCTAATAGATGCTAATTCACGCCTCTAATCTCAGCACTTTGGGAGGCCGAGGCAGGTGGATCACGAGGTCAGGAGATCGAGACCATCCTGGCTAACAAGGTGAAACCCCCATCTCTACTAAAAATACAAAAAATTAGCTGGGCATGGTGGCAGGCGCCTGTAGTCCCAGCTACTCGGGAGGCCGAGGCAGGAGAATGGAGTGAACCCAGGAGACAGAGCTTGAAGTGAGCCGAGATCACGCCACTGCACTCCAGCCTGGGCAACTGAGCGAGATTCCGTCTCAAAAAACAGAAACAAAAAAAATACCTGGATGATGAATTGATCTGTGCAGCAAACCACCATGGCACGTGTTTACCTATGTAACAAATCTGCACATCCTGCACATGTATCCCTGAACTTAAAATAAAAGTTGAAGAAAAAAAAAAAGATCAAATGAATGATGGACATCAAAATGCTCTAAAAGCCATAACACCCTAAAAAAACAGAAGAGAAAAGGGACATATCATTTATTGAATGCCTTCTACATGAGGCACTGAGCTAGGTACTTGACTTACATAGTCATATTTTAAAACTCATAAGGAACTCTAGAACGAAAGGAAAACATAAAACGGAGAAAATATAATAGTGAAATGCCAGTTTTGTCAACATGGAAATTATTCAGATAAAATCCAATTTTTTCAATGTGGAAATTATTCAGATAAAATGTTTGACTCATATTAAGTAATAAGATATATACATATTAGCTACCATAAGAATCATCTCTCACGGCCAGAATAAATATTCTTTCACCACAATAAATATTTGTTTACCTGATAGGTAGCCACATGCTGAAATCATTCAAGCATATACTACAGTTTGGGTAATAAAAACATATGTAAGTAAATCTACTAAAGCTCCTGGAATTAAAACCTGCACTCAGCTCCAATGTTTGGGATGGTGGAATATGGATGGAAAGGCTCTGGAGAATTCAGAGTGGCTCTAGGAAGTAGCTCCTAAGAGCTGTTGGATGCAGCAGGTGTTGCTGTGGCTTTGAATTCACGGTTTGTAATTCAGGGCCCAGGGAATTCCACCTAGGTTTACAGGAGCACTTGTTCTAGAAAATCCCTATGAACAGTGCCGATATTGTCACATTTGCTAGATACTCCTTCAGGTTCTGCCCGAGCTACTATGAAGCAGTTGTGGGGAGTGGATCTTCCAATGCTCAAAATGCTCTGGAAACTTGAATTGAGGATAAGAGCAGTTCAGCATGGAACTAGTACCAAGACTCACACTAACGAAGAAGGGGTTGGAAGAAATTGAAAGAATGCTCTGGGGTTGTGCATTCCCCATTGCAGAATTGGGGGCCCTGCTGTAAATGGGGAGTACTCACCAGAGAATGAAAAACTTTAATGTTGCAAAGTTCTGAACCACAGGGTTCTTTTTCATGTAGAAATACCTTCATAATGTATGTATCCATAGGGGAATAGCTTGAGTAAAATGTAGAGCAACTATGAACACACCGAACCACTCAGTACAACGGTATATATCAATATGGTAATGTGTGAAATATATTGTAGAGAGAGAATTTTGATTGCAAACAGTATTATTTTATATGATCTCACTTTTATTTAAAAATGCAAAGATTTGAATGGAAAAATATTGTAAGTGTGTATGTGGAAATATTGACATTATCACTTGATAATGGGTATAGGAGTATACCCATATCCATTATAATGGGATAATGGTTATCTTCTCTTCACTTATTTATGTTTCCTGAATTTTCTACAGTACTATGTAACTTTTAAAAATATAAATTTTCAGAACTGGAATTATTTTTGTTATCAAGATAGCAATAAATAAAACTTGTTGGAAGCTGACCGTACCACATAGTGTCTCACCTTTGTGAGGCCATTTTCTTCTCACAATGGGTAATAAGGCTGTTCTTTAATGAGAGGAGGTGTTACTCCAAGGAAGCAAACAAATCGACATTAATTGTAGAATTTCATGTGTTCTTTCTACTACTCCTAGTCATCTGGAAATTCAGCTCTTCCTGACTTCTACGTATAGCCTTCATTTTGGAAGCACGCAGAAAATTAGGAAGAGGATGAGCTGAGGGGAAAGATACTGGTATTGATAATGTCATGACTATAGATAGAGATACAGGTATAAGTTCATGTCTGTTCCTGAGTCTGGATTACCTTGGTCAAAAAAGCTTTTCTTGAATGAAGATGAATGGAAGCTATATGGGTAATACTAAAATGGCTTTCAAAAAATACATTCGGGGAGCCGCGGCTGAAGGTGCAGACATGGCCAAGTCCAAGAACCATACCACACACAACCAGTCCCGAAAATGCACAGAAATGGTATCAAGAAACCCCGATCACAAAGATACGAATCTCTTAAGGGGGTGGACCCCAAGTTCCTGAGGAACATGCGCTTTGCCAAGAAGCACAACAAGAAGGGCCTAAAGAAGATGCAGGCCAACAATGCCAAGGCCATGAGTGCACGTGCCGAGGCTGTCAAGGCCCTCGTAAAGCCCAAGGAGGTTAAGCCCAAGATCCCAAAGGGTGTCAGCGGCAAGCTTGATCGACTTGCCTACATTGCCCACCCCAAGCTTGGGAAGCGTGCTCGTGCTCGCATTGCCAAGGGGCTCCGGCTGTGCCGGCCAAAGGCCAAGGCCAAGGCCAAGGATCAAACCAAGGCCCAGGCTGCAGCTCCAGCTTCAATTCCAGCTCAGGCTCCCAAAGGTGCCCAGGCCACTACAAAGGCTACAGAGTAGGTATCTCTGTCTGCCAACGTGAGGACAGAAGGACTGGTGCGACCCCCCCACCCCCACCTCTGGGCTGCCATCTGCATGGGGCTGGGGTCCTCCTGTGCTATTTGTACAAATAAACCTGAGGCAGGGAAAAAAAAATACATTCATTTTAATTTAAATTTACAAAAAGGGAAGAAATACAGTATACTCAAAAACTAGACACCCTGTAGACCTAAGAAGCAACTAGACCTCAGAATAATAGATCTTACAAGATAATTATGTCTACCCAAAAGCTCCCCCACAAAATGGCATCTGCTCCTGTTTTATGATGCACTAGGGGACAATGGTATGACTCTCATCCAAATTTGGTTTTGGTTTCTTGTTAACCAATGTTTAAAAGCTGAATTGGTAGCAAAGACATTGTATCAATCTAGGTGCCCATCAACAGTGCATTGGATAAAGAAAATGTGGTACATACATACCATGGAATACTGCACAGCCATAAAAAAGAGAAAAATCATGTTCTTTGCAGCAACATGGATGCAGCTGGAGGCCATTATCCTAAGTGAACTAATGCAAAAACAGAAAACCAAATACTGCGTGTTCTCACTTATAACTGGGAGCTATGCATTGGGCACACATGGACATAAAGACAGCAACAGGAGACACTAGGGACTACTTGAGGGAAGAGAGAGAGAGCAGGACAAGGACTGAAAAACTACCTATTGGGTACTATGCTTAGTACGGGGGTGCCAGGCTCAATTGTACCCAAAACCTCAGCATCACACAATATACCTTTGTAACAAACCTGCACAGAAGAAACCATCCGTGGCCTATTCAATATCCCACCCTTCTTCCTTGCTAACACAATACTAATTGTGTTTGGGTATTGAGCAGTAATCTGCTGGGGAAAGCAGGCTTTGCTCTGGTGGATTATTGACCATCGAAGTCGTGGTCATTGCATTCTCTTTTGCTGGTGGTAGTTAGGCGTGTGATCTGTTTTTGGGCAATGCTGGAAGGGTGAGTATTCTGAAACAATTTTGTCTTTGATAAGAAAGCACAAACAGAAGCTGCTGTCACTTCCCTTTCTTCTTGCTTTTAGTTGGGGTAACAAAGATGCTTGGAGATGGGGTAGCATTAGTGCAGACATCACTGACACATTAAAGATACAAAATGGGAAATCTGAAAAACTCTATACTCTTTATGATATTTCCAATCTGCTTCCCCAACCAATGCCAATCTCTAGACCACCTGTTAAGTGAGAAGCTACTGATCAGACCTTTTGTTTAAGCCACTCTTAGTTTGGATATGCTGTTACTCGCATCAGAAACAAGCCAGAGAAAGAAAATGTTACAACTCTCTTTAGTATCCTATTTTGATCTGTTTTTTAAAGTTTGCTCTTCATAATCATTTCAGATATTAAATTAGAAACTTTTGAAAATGTGTAATTTACTGTTTACCTGCCGGACACTGAAAGTCACCCCTGCAGGAAGGCAAGAAATATAAAGAAATGCAGATCCCTTCCAGCAAGGACGTTTTATTCACATCATGGTTGGCTAGACACGTACCTGCATTTGGAAGAGGAAAAGGCAGAAGACATTTTTCTGTTTACCACGAGTGGTAGCAATGCTGCTTAATCACTCTTAGACTTCAGAGGTAATGGAGGCAAAAAATTCCAGCTTCTGAAGGGTAAAGCTGGTATTCTTTGACCATATAGTTTTATAGCAAATTTCATCTTTTCTCATCTCCAAGAGAAACTTTTATTTTAAAAGGTTTAAAGTGGGAAGCACTTTATTGATGATATTGGCCATGAAGCCGGAGGAGACACGTGCACACATCCAGCCTTGAGCCTTGGCAGCTTGCCTCTAAGTCCCGCCACTTCAGCAGGGCAGGGCAGGGCCAGGGAGATGGCTGTGATGCAGGACTGGATTTTGGTTTCTTGGCCATGAGGCTACTTCATTACTGCAGGGACATGTATCCCGGGAAAGCTAATGACCTCTCTCTAGAGCCAAATAAATTGAATACTTGGGTGAAGGATTTAGCCTTGAAAATGAGTTCCAGCCAGTGGTAAACCTACTGAGAATAAGGCAAATGGGCTTATAGAAACCATGTGGTAATTCTAAATGTGTGCCTACCTTTCCAGATTACAAGCAGCACTGAAATATGAACAGAAATAAATCTATTGTAAAGAAAATTCCATTTTCCTATTGGCCTGCATACTTCAAAGATGATTTATCAAAAGGATTAATTTTCAGGTTGTATTTGTTTCCAACCCTTTAGTTTAATTTAAAATTTTTCTTCTCCTTTCCCAAACTTTCCTCTCGAAATTAAATTGCATTACAGTATATTACATTGCATTACTAGAGGAATTCGCTCATCCTTCACTCATTCATTCAATACACATTTAATGAGCACTTGCTAAGTATCCAGGAAACTGGGGTAAAAAACAGATCATCCTGGTTCTCACAAAGTTAATGCTCCTTATGAGACTTCTAGTATGCAAATCAGTAATTGGAAAAAAACGTGGCTCCCGCCTGTAATCTCAACGCTGGGAGGCTGAGGCGGGAGGATCGCTTGAACCCAGGAGCTGAAGACCAGCCTTGGTAACATGGCAAAACCCTGTCTCTCCAAAAAACACAAAAATTAACCAGGCGTTAGTGGTACACCTGTAGTCCCAGCCACTTGAGAGGCTGAGGTGGGAGGATCGCTTGAGCCTGGAAGGTTGAGACTGCAGTGAGCCATAGTTGTGTCACTGCACTCAAGCCTGAGGGACAGAGTGAGACCCTGTCTCAAAAATAAATAAATAAATAAATAAATAAATAAATAAATAAGTGTCCACACATAAGCACAGATGGGAGCAGCATTACTACAGAGGATGAACAAGGTCCCAGGATGAGCCATATCAGTCAAAATAATCAACTCCACCTGGAGAAGAAGGAACTTCACACGGAAAGGAAGCTTTTCATTCAATACAGATTCCTTTACAGCATTAATAACCATTGCCAAGATCGATTCATTTTGTCATATTTTAATAGGCCAGTTTGTCTTAAAGCAGGACTTGGCTTAGGCAATATATCTACCCTATTTTACTTTAATTAGCTTTTCTTGAGAATATGGGTTTATTCACTTAGCTGTTCAGTCAAAAAAAAAATTTTATTGCCTACCATTATGTGGCAAGTAGGTAGGGCAATTCTGGTTCCCAGTGTAAGTTAAAAACAAAAAAGAAGAAACTAGAATGGGCTTGAAGGGAATGAAAGTAATGGTCGTGGAGCCTTGTCAATTCCATATTGGTGGCTAAGAGAATACTCAGGAGCCTGGTCCTCATAAATCTGAAAATCAATTTTCTACCTTGGATTAAAAGACCAACTGGAACAAGCCACTTTCTTTTCAATTAAGGGAAGAATCTCAGTGCTACATTCAAATCAGTAACTGAGTTCCTGATGGAAACATTCCAATCAATATAATAATAATGATCTGACTTAGGGCCACACATTTGCACACATACACATATAATCATATCCACGCACTTTTCTTTTTTTTCGAGACAGAGAGTCGCTCTGTCACCCAGGTTGGAGTGCAGTGGCACAATCTCGATGCACTGCATCCTCTGCCTCCCAGGTTAAGTGATTCTCATGCCTCAGTCTCCCAAGTAGCTGGGATTACAGGCATGTGCCACCATGCCCAGCTAATTTTTGTATTTTTGGTAGAGATGAGGTTTTACCATGTTGGCTAGGCTGATCTCGAACTCCTGACCTCAGGTGATCCGCCTGCCTCTGCCTCCAAAAGTGCTGGGATTACAGGTGTGAGCTACCGCGCCTGGCCTTATCCATGCACTTTAAAGAGACTCATGCGCACACTTTTTTTCTTTTCTTTTTTGTTTTTTTGAAATGACGTTTCATTCTTGTTGCCCAGACTGGAGTGCAATGAAGCAATCTCAACTCACTGCAATCTCTGCCTCCCAGGTTTAAGCGATTCTCCAGCCTTGCCTCCTGAGTAGCTGGGATTACAGGCATGCACCACCATGCCCAGCTAATTTTTATTTATTTATTTATTTATTTATTTATTTATTTATTTATTTATTTTAGTAGAGATTGGGTCTCACCATGTTGACCAGGCTAGTCTCAAACTCCTGACCTCAGGTGATCCACCATCCTTAGCCTCCCAATGTGCTGGGATTACAGGCATGAGCCACTGCACCTGGCTTCATGGACACATTTTAAAGACTCCCCTGGCCGTCTCAAGCTTGCTACCCTGAGTCCCACCCTAAGAAAGGCTGGTGTTGAAAGCAAGCCTGGGAGGCAAAGAGACTCAGAGACCCAAGCCTTGTGTGTAACGGGAGTGGTAGAATGCACTGGAAGCTGTCAGAATGTGACAAGAGGAAGAGGACTTTTATTTTAAGGGTGTGGGAAGAAAAACAACTTAGGCTGCAATCAGATTCTTCATGCAGGGGCCAGGAGTTGAGAGGTGCCCTGTGCTTGTGTATGGAATTTTTTTTTTTAAGAACACCCAAGTGGAGAACAAGGAGATATAATTTTTCTTGACACACCAATGTACAATAAGAACATATATTTAGTAACATTCGCCTCCCTGCACCCCAAGCAGCTGTTCAGCTCCAGCAAACACTCTTCCTTTCAGGCAGGGCAGGGGAAGTGTATGCTGCTTGTCTCTTGAGTCCTCAGTAAGAGCTGGGACCAGCATTCCAGAGCCCATCCACTTCTCATCAGGCAGCAGGGGGTCAAACACAGCTGGTGTTTAGGAAGCCAGGTCAGAGAAGTTGCTTCAAGGGAAGACCAACTGGGGAGTCCTGTCTGATTTAGGCAGGAAGAACAAATCTGCTTTAATTTGGAAGCCACTCTCTGGTCAGGCTCTTAAGGACCCCAGTAGAATGAAAATTTGCTTGTCTTATTATACCTTCTTAAAAGCAGGAAGCAGGAAAGGGAACCTCTTGAAGTTATTCCTCCCTGCTCTGTGAGTCTATAACTCACCAGGCAAGGTTTGGCTGTCAGGGAAATGTTTTATGGCTCCTGGAGGTAAGACTTGTGAGAAATGGAAGACAGGATGTATCCATTTCAGGTGAGCCCACCATTTTCATGACCTAGTGAACACCTGGTTTCCTAGGGTCATAGTCACCTTCTTGACAAATCTTGACAGGTGCCTGTGGGAATGCAAGTGGCAGTGAAAACAGTCAAGGAGAAGAAAGACCCTGTGACAATGTGATATATGATCCAGTCAATAATAGGCTTTTTGTTTTCATTTTTATTTTATTTATTTATTTAGAGACAGGGTCTCCCTCTGTTGCCCGGGCTGGAGTGCACTGGTGAGATCACAGCTCAGTGCAGCCTGGACCTCCTGGACTTGAGTGATCCTCTCGCCTCTGTCTCCAGAGTAGCTAGGACCACAGGTGTGTGCCGCCACATCCAGCTAATTTTTAAGTTACTTTTTAGACACGAGGTCTCACTGTGTTGCCCAGGCTAGTCTCAAACTCCTGGGCTCAAGCAATCCTCTGGTCTCAGCCTTCCAAAGTGTTGGGATTGCATGTGTGAGCCACTGCGCCCAGCCAAGGATCCTTGATTCATTTGTTTCATTTGTTCCTTCACTCATTGACATAGTCAGTGTAGTATGCTGGTGCTGCTCAAAGCAGTCCTCCACTGTCGGGATCATCATGACTTGAGGGCTTGTCGAAATACACATTCCTAGCCACTGCATAAAGTACTCCAGATAAAACCCGTAGATGTGGAGGATCCAGCCCCCCACCCTGGACTATAGTTTTATAAATTTTTGAATTTATTTAATACATTTAAGAAAATACACATTCTCAGGTCCACCCCATACCTAGGGTGGTGGGAAGTTTCTAAGACTAGGCAAGTGTGATGAAATGTCTTTTTTTTTTTTTTTTTTTTAATGAGATGGAGTCTCACTCTGTCGCCCAGGCTAGAGTGCAGTGGTGCGATCTCGGCTCACCGCAACCTCCACCTCCGGGGTTCAAGTGATTCTCCTGCCTCAGTCTCCCAAGTAGGTGGGATTACAGGCACACGCCACCACACCCAGTTAATTTTTGTATTTTCAGTAGAGACAGGGTTTTGCGATATTGGCCAGGCTGGTCTCAAACTGCTGACCTCAAGTGACCTGTCCCCGCTAGGCCTACTAAAATGTTGGAATTACAGATGTGAGCCACTGCGCCTGGCCGAGATGTCATTTTTAAGATGAGGTTACAAAAGGATTTGGCTGCCGTCTTGGTCCCACACTCTCCCTCACTTGCTGTGAGGGAAACCATCTGCTACATTGGGAACAACCTTTTGGGGAGGCCCATGTGGCAAAAAGCTGACATCTCCTGCCAACAGCCAGTGAGAACCCGAAGTCCACCAACAGCCGTGGGCATGAGCTTGGAATTGGTTCCTCCCAGAGTCAAGCCCTGAGGTGACTGCAGCACCTAACATGTAGACTGCAGCCTTGTGAAAGACTCTGCACTATAGTGCCCAGCTAAGCAGTGTCCAGATTCCTGACCCACAGAAACTGTGAGGTGATAACTAGGTAACTAATACAACTACTGAATCAGAAATTCTGCAAAGTGGCCGGGCATGGTGGCTCATGCCTGTAATCCCAGCACTTTAAGAGGTCGAGGCAGGCGGACCACCTGAAGTCAGGAGTTCAAGACCACACTGGCCAACATGGTGAAACCCCATCTCTACTAAACATACAAAAAATTAGCCAGGTGTGATGGCACGTGCCTGTAGTTCTGGTTACTCGGGAGGCTGAGGCAGGAGAATCGCTTGAACTTGGGAGGTGGAGGTTGCAGTGAGTTGAGATTGCGCCATTACACTCCAGCTTGGGTGACAAGAGCAAAACTCTGTCTCAAAAAAAAAAAAAAAGGAAATTCTGCAAAGCAAAGTGAGTCCCTGGAAAGTGTATTTTAACAGGTCCTGCAGGTGATTCTCATGGACAGTAGTTTGAGAAGCACTGCTGGGACAAAGTTAAGAGCAAGGGCTTTTGAGCCAGACTGACTAAGTTCAAATCCCAGCTCGAGTACTTCTCAGCTGTAAGAGCTCAAGTGAATTACATACCTCTCTGGGCTTTAATTTCTTCTGTAAAATGTTGCTAAGAACAGTACATACCTTCTGAGCTGTAAAGAGAATTAATTGGGTTAATATATTTAAAGCATTTAGCATATTGCCTGGCAACAGCAAGCACAATAAATTCAGTGATGATTCATTCATTCAACAAACATTTATAAGGCCCCCAACTAAGGGTAGGTATTGTGCTAGATGCTGGAGTTACAGGGATTCAGTAGACATAATCCACTTCTCTTGGCACTGTGTGTCCTATAGGTAGACGGCCATATAAAAGAATGGACACAGTAATGGTTTAAAGATGCTACAGTTGAGTTGCCCACAGAGTGAAGTGGAGCCCAGAAGAGGTCAATTTTATCCTGGATGAAAGCATTAATGCAAAGCTCAGTAAATCGGGTAGTTAGGGGTTGGAAAAGAATAGAAGATTTGGGTTTGCATCCCCCAAGCCCCTCACCTCAGTCTTTCTGAATCTCTAGAGCTTCCTTTTCATCTGGACAACAGACAAACCTACTACCACGAACAGCCTCTTCAGACAGGAGCTGCACAAATGCAGGGCCTGGGTATCTCATTCACAAGGCTCTAGCCACTTGGTTCTGTTTTCTGCTTCTAGACCAGGCAGCTCAGCTCAGCTCAGCTCACCTTAGGGTGTTTGCATCTGCTTTTCCCTTTCTCTGAAAGATTCTTCCCCCTAATCCTTTCAGTGTTGGCTCCTTCTTATCCTTCATGTCCCTGCCTAAATGCCTCCTCAGAGAAGTCTTCCTGTTTACTGTGTTTAAATAGTATCTCCATTTCAGAGCCCGTTTCATTTCCTGAGCAGTACTAGCATTTAGCACTTACTTACTTGTTCATTTCTCTGTTCACCATTGTCTCCCTGGGTAGACTTCACAGTCTCTAAGGACTCAGACTTGGTCTTTCACGCACCATGATGCATACCAGGGGACACAGTAGGTATTCAATAAATATTTGTTACTGAATGGGTAAATGGATGAATGAACATGTCCTTTCACAGCCACTGCAGCACTTCAGCATGATTTGCTGAAATGTCCGTCTTAATTATGACAGACATTAATTCAAATTCTGGAAGATGTAACTGCTGAAAAACCAGTATGTGAAACCCAGTCACTTTAAGGGTCTGCCAGAGATTTGGGAAGGGATGGGAGAGTGAGAGGACATCATAATAGTTAACATTTACTGGCCAGGCACGGTGGCTCACGCCTGTAATCCCAGCACATTGAGAGGCCTAGGCAGGTGGATTACTTGAGGTCAGGAGTTTGAGACCAGCCTGGCCACATAGCGAAACCCTGCCTCTACTAAAAATACAAAAATTATCTCGGCATGGTGACAGGAACCTGTCATTTCAGCTACTCAGGAGGCTGAGGCAGGAGAATTGCTTGAACCCAGGAGGCGGAGGTTGTAGTGAACTGAGATCGTGCCACTGCACTCCAGCCTGGGTGACGAAGTGAGATTCCATCTCAAAAAAAAAAAAATTAAATTAAAAAAAAAACACCCACATTTACTGAGTACCTCCTCCAGGATGCGGGCAAGGTGTTAAATGTTTTATATGCATTATCTCATATGCATCTGAAGTAGTCATCATTATTCTTTTTCAGGTAGGGGCAAATGAAGAAACTGAGGCTTAGAGCTCTTAAGTAACTTGCCTAAAGTCAGAGCCAGTGTGGCATAGAGCCACAACTGAATGCAGGCAGTCAGACTCCAATACTGTTGTGTTTAACCACTATTCTCTCCTGCCTCCAAAGAAATCCAGTTCATGAAGTAAATATTCTGCACAAATTAAAGTGTACGCAGTTGAACAACTCTCTGACACTATAACACCAGACCAGATTGGGAAATATCTGAAAGGTTTTTCAAGGCTGCAGGCAGGAGATCTCGTCCATGAGCATAGGAAGTGGGCTGTGGTCAAGCAAGTGGTAGTTTATTCATTGTGGGCCCTTCCCCTGCCCAGGGGTCCCACGTTGTTTGGGAGAAAGGGAGTCCATAGCGCAGTAGAAAGTCACATCTCCTCCAATTGACTAGGGAGCTTGTTCTCACCTACAAAACAAGTTTGGTAGTCTCTTCCTAAACCCTTCAAAGATTAGCATTCTCCTTGTCAAGGTGGCATGTAATTTACGCAACTGACAGTTCCTGTTGCAAGGAATTCCAAGATCAGACTAGTCAAAGTGGGGGAAGGGGCGGTGACAGGTCAGATCAGAGCTTAGGGAGAGAAGTTGGTCGGGGGTAGAGGTGGAGAGGGTCAAGAAGCGGGGGAAGGGGAAGCTTTACAAATCAGTGGGGACTGTCCGTGTTGAGCCTAGAGCAGTCTTTGATGGACAGTTCCCATTAGCAACAAGTCTCCACAGGCCAAAATGAACAAGAAATGAACCAGGCTTATCCAGTCTTAAACAGGACTAAAGTCTGCATTTTCCCCGTGTCATGAGGAATTATTGGGCCAGCAGCCAGGGTAGGCTATCATAGGTTAAAATCCTCAGTAGGAGAGAACAATTAGAGAACGATGAATTATGCTTCTGAGGACAATTCCCTTCTCAGGGCTTACTTAAAGGCAGAATGTATATTTCTGGTCTGCTTTAGTGAAGTTTAAATATTCAGATTTTCAAAGAGACAAGGCCTATGATGAAATTTACATATAAATATGTCAAAATATATTTAGTCTTCTTTATACCTTTCTCTTTACAGTTCCTGAGTCGCCTGCACTTTTACAATGTGATCAATGGCTGGGAAATGAAGAATGCAAGTGTCTGAAGTGGCAGAAGTTGACTTAGAATAGCTGGGAGGTTAGTATTCTGGGGCTGGCCTAATGTCATGCAGAGTGTATAATCGGAGGAATAGCTTAGTTTGTATAGACTGCAAGTTTTCAGGCTAATGGCTTACGTAGACGAGAGTTCCCAGCCATGCAGACTTTTGTAGATATATGTATACACTTTTACCTATTTAGAAAGGCTACAAGCATGGTGAAAATGACCTGGAAACTTGTTCTAAACATCTCAAGAAACCAGGATTCAGAGAAATAGAGGAAATTCAACCAAAGAAACAACCTTGGAGCATCCAGGGATCATTTGGATAACTAGCTCTATGGTCCCTCTTATTCGTGTGCAAATAACAAGTTAGCCCATATACTATACACAGATCACCAACTATAAATGATTTAGACTATCATAAAACGCACTTAACTCACTGAAGTAGTACTGGACGTGATTTAACCTCACTTGAGTGAGTTGGCAGGTACTTTAAGACCTTCCAGGGTCTCATGATTATCATTGTAAGTACCAATAATTATTGTACCATAGTTGCACAGAAGTGCCAGATGATAAAAAATATTCAGTTGACATCAAGTAAGAGAAGCTTCATTCTGTGAGGTATCAGAAGTTTAAAAAGAAGAAAAAAGAAGTCAAGGCACTGTTGGCAGACAATTGCATAATAAAAAGTGTTAAAATCCAACGGGGAAAATGTATATGAGTTGTGGGTGACTTCCTGATTTCATCACCTTCAATAGTTGACATTTTCATTTCTCATTTTCTTCCAGTGACTCCATCTATAAATGGATCTACAAATGTTAATAAGGACCCGCACAAATGTAGCCACTTCCTTCCCTTGTAAATTACAGCACAGAGCCAGTTTTATGGTGATTATTTCTTTCCATGTCTGCTTCTCCTCCTGGAGTGTGAGTCCCTACAAGGCAGGGGCTCTGGGGCACACACATTCTTTAGGAAAATCTTTAGAGAAAACAGAAGGTAACAAGATAAGCAAGCAGGGTAGAGCTTCTGTATCTTCCACTAGGGGTCAGTAAAACTTTTATGAGAATCCTATGATGGCATCCTGACTTAGATGAGAAGGGTAATTTCTTGTCACCATTTGTCCCTCAGAAAACACCCACAAGAGGCTGTCCTATCACTGGAAAAAGTAGCTCATTCCAAGTTGTTAAACACACATGAAAAGCACAGCCAAATATGCATTAGAATAGCATGTCAGTATGTCAAACATCAGAATTAACATCAGAGACAAAAGTCTCAGCTTAAATGCACAGTTTTGATAAATACTAAACGCGCTGTCTTGCTAATGAGCAATCACTGGCTAATTGTCCAGTGACGAGGGCTAATTATCTTGACTCTGGTTGTCATGGTGTCGGTATCATTAAAAATAAGATTTGAAGTTTCCCTTCTCCGTCTGACTTGCTATCCAGGTTTGCAAAAGTGCTTATTGTAACATTATACAGGAATGTAGATGGAATTTATTAGAAATAAAGACTTTTGAAGATATGTACTAGATAAATAAACTTGACTCCCTACCCTAGCAACAGCTAGGGGTGAGCTGTTGAAAATTGCAATCAGATCATATCATTCCCCTCCTTGAAATCCTCCAAGGCCTTCCCACTCCTAAAATAAAATCCAACACATCACCTGGCCTGTGGTGCCAGGGCATGCCAAGGTTCCTGCAGCTTCTCTGATCTCATCTCTTGCCCCTTGTTCCTGCACTCATTATACTCCAGACACAATTACTTTATTTGCTGATGCTTTAACTCAGTGGGTATCAAACAATGGTCCCTGGATCTGCAGCATCAGCCTTGCCTGAGAAGTTGTTAGAAATGCAAATTCTTGGGCCACACCAGGTCTACTGAATCAGAAATTCTAGGGGTGGGATTTGGCAGTCTGTGTTTTAACCAGTCCATCACGTGATTAGTTACATGCTGAAGTTTGAAAAACACTGTTTTAATTCTTCAAACTCCTTCCTGCCTTAAGATCTTTGCACTGACCAGATCCTGGGCCTGGTACACTCTTCCCAAGGCTCTTTCTGCATCAGTCTTATGGCAGCTGCTGAAACGTTAGAGACCTTCATTGACCATCCTGTTTAAAGTGAGCCTCCTTACTCTTCCTCATCCCAATCTATGCCATTATCCTTTTAATTTCTCCATAGAACTATCTGAAATGATCTTGCTAATGTATTTACTTATTATTTTATTTTTGAGATGTAGTCTCCTTCTGTCACCCAGGCTGGAGTGCAGTGGCATGATTTCAAATCACTACAGCCTCCAATGCAACTGGATGCCACCGTGCCTGGTTAATTTTTGTATTTTTAGTAGAGATGGGGTTTCACTATGTTGGCCAGGCTGGTCTCAAACTCTTGACCTCAAGTGATCTGCCTGCCTGAGTCTCCCAAAGTTCTGGAATTACAGCCACCTGGCCTGACATACTTATTATTTTATTATCTATTTCTCCAATTAGAAGGAGAGTAGACACCTTGTTTGTCTTTAATACCTTGTGCCCTGAGTTCCTAGAACACAGGCACATAGTAGGTTCTCAATAAAAATTTCTCAAATTGATGTCTATGAGATTTTTCTGATCAGCTTGCCTAGAAGAAAGGAGACAAATTTAGATTCTCTAAAGGAAGCTACAGTTTTGTGGCAGAGCCCTGGCACGAAGCCAGAAAATGAGGGTCAAATTCTAAATTCTCTATGTTAAAATCAGTTGACCTTAAGTAAGTTATTCAACTAGATTAGTGGTTCTCAACTGGAGGTCATTTTGCTTCCAGACATTTGACAGTGTCTGGAGACATTTTTGGCATCCCAATTTGTGACGCAGGTGGGAGTGCTATTGGGCACCTAGTGGGTAGAGGCAAGGGATGTGGATCCCACAATGCACAGGACAGCCTCTTCCAACAGAGAGTTATGTGGAGCAAAATATCAACAGTGCCCAGGCTAGAAATCCTGAACCAGGCCAGGCGCGGAGGCTCACACCTGTAATCCCAGCACTTTGGGAGGCCAAGCTGGGCAGATCACGAGGTCAGGATGAGACCAGCCTGGTCAATGTGGTGAAACCCCATCTCTACTAAAAATACAAAAATTAGCCGGGCATGGTGGCATGTACCTGTAGTCCCAGCTACTCAGGAGGCTGAGGCAGAAGAATCACTTGTACCTGGGAGATGGAAGTTTCAGTGAGCTGAGACTGTGCTGCTGCACTCCAGCCTGGGCGATAGAGCAAGACTCCATCTCGGGAAGAAGAAGAAGAAGAAAAAAAATCCGAACCAGATTCTTAATTTTTTGTAAAACATGGATGATGTTATTTTCCTGCTTCGCAGAGTTCCGGTGATATTCAAGCAAAAATTCTTCTGAAAGTGTTTTGTAAATGACAAAAGACTCTAGACAGATACCCCCTGGTACAGACTATCTGCTCAATGAATAATTTGTTCAAGGACTGTGTGAATGAATTGCCAAGAGCCCCTTCCTAGGATTGAGTTTCAGTTTCCTCACTTGTGACAACTGATAAGGAGAGTACCTGTGTCTTAGGAACCTTGCAAGGATCAAAGAGATAACACCGGTAGAGCACCTGGCGCAGGATTTGACACATACATGGGTGAATTTCCCTTTTTTGCTCCTGGTTAGCTTCCTGCTTGGCTATCTTGGGAGGCCTGGTGGGGCCTCCTACTTCTACATGTTTTCCTTCCACTTGTTTGCTTCCTTCTCAGCGGAGTTCCATCTTCCTCTTTCCCAAGCTCTTCCCCTCCTGGACGCACTTGATCTACACAGGGCATCCTTGACTATTTCAGCTGGAAAGATATCACCACATCGTAGCCTGCATTTTTTTTTGGATGAAACTCTCACGTCCTAGCATTCAGAAACGATGTTACAGGTTTCCTCAGGTTCCTAGAAGAGAAGGAACTAGAAACTAGGCTCCTGTTTTCTGGCTGGGAATCTCTAGATTCATCATTACTATTCCACAATGCCTGAACTTTTCTTGACCTCATTGTCTTTTCCCACCTTCTATATCCTATCAGTATAAATCCATCAGAGTTTCCTGTTCTTTCTAGAAGCTGGAAATGCTTACTGCTAGAGGTTCCATCAGACATTACCAAAACCTTACAATGTGCCTACATCAAATACAAATTTTGTATGTATTTATGAAGATTGGATTGCCTTGCCAGTTGACGTAGGGTTACATTTTAGGGAATTTAAACATTTACTAATTCCAATACTTCAACTTGTTTTCATATTTTAGAGCCAATAAATTATTTTTTTCTATAGCAAATAGAATTGTAGACCATTGATAAACATATGTTCCTGCAGTGCTTTCTACATTAAAAAGAAAAATAGTCCCCTTTGCTTTGCTTCCATTGGCTATTTTTCCGTTTTCCGTTTTCCTGTTGGTTTATAACAGTCAATGACCATTCCAGAGTCTGCAAAGAATCTGGAAACTAATGTGTGTTTGATGGGCGATATCCCACGTATTTGATGTTGTCGACTTGCAAACACGATCTCATCATGTACTTGTGTCCACATTTGTCCAGGAGTGTGATGATGAAATCTTGCCCCTGCCATGTGCATTGTGGATTGCAAAATTTTTTTCGTATATTATGATTTTGTTCTCATTTGATTCTTACAGTAACTCAAATGAGCTAAGCATACTATATTACAGTTACTCTTGACTTAACCAATGAGAAACCAAAGCTTAGGGAAGTGAATTGACTTGTTCAAGGTTACATTTTCTGGGTCCTTTTGTGCCACACTGTTTTCAGGTCTCTAGGCAGTCCTGGGGAAAAGTACACCTGGAAAAGGAAATTAAGCAAGGCTCGAATGCTTGGGCTCCTTTTTTTTTTTTTTTTTTTTTTTTTTTTTTTGAGACGGAGTCTCGCTCTGTCGCCCAGGCTGGAGTGCAGTGGCGCGATCTCGGCTCACTGCAAGCTCCGCCTCCCGGGTTCACGCCATTCTCCTGCCTCAGCCTCCCGAGTAGCTGGGACTACAGGCGCCCACAACCACGCCCGGCTAATTTTTTGTATTTTTAGTAGAGACGGGGTTTCACCGTGGTCTCGATCTCCTGACCTTGTGATCCGCCCGCCTCGGCCTCCCAAAGTGCTGGGATTACAGGCGTGAGCCACCGCGCCCGGCCGCTTGGGCTCCTTTAGCTTCGTGTGTGTGTGTGTGTGTGTGTGTGTGTGTGTGTGTGTGTAATGATAGAACTCTAGCCTTGAATATTCTCTTATTTGTCCTACAGACAATAAGATCAGATTAATTAATTAGTTCCACAAGTGTTTATTTAGTGACGGACACTGTTGTTATTATTGAGGATATAACACCGAACAAAAAGACCAAGTCCTTGCCCCATGGAACCCACATTCTAGATGCAACAGATCAATAATAAATGAACAAGCCAATATATAGACAGTCAGGTGCTGATTAATGCTAAGAAGAAAAATAAAGGAGGGTGAGGGGATCGGGGAAAAGAAGGAGTGCTGCTGTTTTATTTAGGGTGGTTAGAGAAGGCCTTAATAGTAAGGTGGCGTCTGAGGAGAGACTTGAAGGAAGTGAGGGAGCATGCTAGGTGGATTGGGATGCAGACTGGCGGAGACAAGTGTGTGCAGGGGCCCTGAGGCAGGGACATGTTTGCCATGCATGAGAAATAACAAGGTCACCAGCCTGGCTGGAGCACAGTGAGTAGATCAGGAGGGAGGGAGAGAGATATGGGCAGGAAGCGGGGTGAGAGGATGTGGTGAGCGGAGGTGAGGGACGGTTAAGAAGAATCCTGCAGGACCTTGTAGATAATTGAAAGGGCTTTATCTCTTAGTGGAGAGAGAGACAGGAATCCTTTGAGGGTTTTGACCAGAGGAGTTACATGGTTTGAAACACATCATTGTTAAAGGATTTACAATGGACCAAGTTGCCCTCTGTGAAGATACTCCTGGTTAGTAATATTTCCACTTCAAACCACAGACTGAGTCTTGCTTTGAGGACTACCAAGGGCCCTTTAAAAAAGATTTTTTCCTCAGATGTATTGGGATATGATTGACAAAAATTCTATATACATTTACAATGTTCAACATGATTTGATGTATGTATACATTGTGAAATGATTACTATTATCAAGCTAATTAACCCATTTGTCATGGCACATAGTTATCTGTGTGTGTGTGTGTGGTGAGAGTACTTCAGATCTACTGTCTTAGCAAATTCCAAGTATATAGTACAGCATTATTAACCACAGTCACCATGCCGTATGTTAGATCCCCAGAACTTACTCATCTTATAACTGAATGTTTATATTCTTTGACTAACATCTCCCGATTGTCCCAAACTCCCAGACCATGGCAACCACCATTACACTCTCTGCTTCTGTGAGTTCGACTTTTTTAGGTTCCACATATACATCAGATTCACACAGAAGTGCAGTACTTGTCTTTCGGTATCTGGCTTCTTCCACTCAGCATAAGGTTCATCCCTGTTGTCTCAGATGGTAGGATTTCCTGCTTCTTATGGCTGAATAATATCCCATTGCATATATGTACCACATTTTCTTTGTTCATTCATCAGTCAACAGACGTTTAGGTTGTTGCCATGTACTGGTTGTCGTGAATAACACTGTAGTGAACATGGGAGTGCAGATATCTCTTTAACATGTTGATTTCATTTCCTTTGGATATATACCCAGAAGCAAAATTGCTGGATGATATGGTAATTATACTTTTAATTTTTTGAGAATTTCCCTATCATTTTCTACAATGTCCATATGAATTTACAGTCCCACCAACACTGTGCAAGGGTTCTCTTTTCTTCATATTGTCCCAAACACTTGTTATCTTTTGCCTTTCTGACAATAGCCATTCTAATAGGTGTGAGGTAGTATCTCACGGTGGTTTTAATTTGTGTTTCCCTGATAATTAACGATGTTGAACACTTTTTCATATATCCATTGGCCATTTGAATGTCTTTTTTGAAAAATGTCTATTTAGGTCCTTTGCCCATTTTTAAATTTTTTTTTTTTTTTGCTATTGAGTTGTGTGAGTTCTTTGTATATTTTGGATATTAACCTTATATCAGATGTTTGGTTTACAAACATTTCCTTTCCTTCTGTTGGCTGCCTTTTCATTTGTTGATTGTTTCCTTTACTGACTGCAGAAGATTGTTAGTTTGATGTATTCCACTTGTTTACTTTTGCTTTTGTTGCCTGTACTTATGAGCTCTTTCTTTTGAAGTTTGTACAAGTGCTATGGTGAAGCTGAATTTTAGTAAGTCATTCATTCATTTGAATCAGTGATTGAGCTCCACCTAAGTGCCAGGTACTGCCCTTGGCATTTGGGATAAAGGAGTGAGTGCTCCTCCTGTCAGGAGCTTCCTTACCATGAAGAAACAGTTAACAAGCAAAGAAATAGAGGAGATTTCAGCTAATAAGGGTTAGGAAAAAATAAAACAGAGGAGACAAAATGATGATGCCATTGCAGGGGCTACTTTTAAGATTCCAGTTGGATTTTCAAAAGTAGAATTTAGGCTAATGGTGTTACACATGTAGAGCAATTTACAGTTTACAAATTGAGGCCAGGTGCGGCGGCTCACGCCTATAATCCTAGCACTTTGGGAGGCTGAGGTGGACAGATCACTTGAGGTCAGGAGTTCGAGACCAGCCATGGCCAACATGGCAAAACTCTGTCTCTACTAAAAATACAAAAATTAGCCGTGCACGGTGGCGGTTGCCTGTAATCCCAGCAATTTGGGAGGCTGAGGCAGGAGAATCACTTGAACCTGGGAGGGGGAGGTTGTAGTAAGCTGAGACCACACTGCTGCACCTTCCAGCCTGGGTGACAGAACAAGACTCTGCTAAAAAAAAATAAACAAAATAAAATAAAAATAAAATAAAATAAAATAAAATAAAATAAAATAAATAAATGCTGGCAAGAAAGATATTATTATCCTGACTTTTCAGATGAGAAACTGGAGGTCCACTGAAATTAAGCCACATGCCCAAGGCACTAGTAAATGGCAGATCTGGGGTCTGAATACAAGTTTTCTCTAATTGTCAGTACCAAAGTTTTTCTCACAGAACGCAATACTTTGGAATGTACAGGTAGAGATGGGTAACACTGGGGCCTGGGATAAGGAAATTAGCCATAATTAGGCAAGAAAGGCAGGAAGCACATGCCAAAACATAAACAGAACACAAAAAAGCAAGGAGGGTAACTAACTCCCCCTAAGGTCATGCAAAAACAACTGGTAAGATATAGAGGGGCCTGGCGAGGTGGCTCACACCGTAATTCCAGCACTTTGGGAGGCCAAGGCGGGCAGATCACTTGAGGTCAGGAATTCGAGACCAGCCTGGCCAATATGGCAAAACCCCATCTCTACCAAAAGTACAAAAAATTAACCAGGGCTGGTGGTGCACGCCTGTAATCCCAGCTACTCCGGAGGCTGAGGGAGGTGAATCACTTGAACCTGGGAGGCGGAGGTTCTAGTGAGCCAAGATCCTGCCACTGCACTCCAGCCTGGGCGACAGGGTGAGACTCTGTTTAAAAAAAAAAAAAAAAAAATATATATATATATATACACACACACACACACACACATATATATGGAGAGAGAGAGAGAGAGAGAGAGAGAGAGAGAGAGAGAGAGAGAGAGAGAGAGAGAGACAGAGAGCCTCCAGTCCCACAGCCCCACTTCACAGGGCTGAGATAATCTGCACCCTGATCAGAAGAGAAGGCCTCCTGCCTTGAACGGTTGTTCTTAGCAACTTGGGCTGGGGGGAGCTTTGGGTCACATGTGGTTTCAATCACTGCCTTTATCTGCATCATTATCACTGTATTTGGAAGATGACTGAATCCTCATTCCTATCCCAGGCCCCTCTACATTGTGCCGGGCGTACAAGTCAAATCTGGAAAAACTGTCTCATCTTTGGCAGGTCAGAAATAGGGAGAGGCTTCAGGAATGTACAGTAATGTCCCACCCATGCCCCTTCCCCGCTTTATTAAAACAAATCTGAAACAACAGAAGTCTGAAACTTTCCACACTGTATCATTTCACACTGCCTTGTTATAACCCTGCCCTTCATCCACACCCCGCTGGGGTTTTTGCAGCCTGAGGGAAGCCGGGAAGTGTCTGCTCCTAGCTTTCAGTCACTCCCATAATAAACAATCACTAAACAGCCGACTGCCCTAGGCAACTGTCCAGCTTGCCTGAGCCCTGAGACTTTAGCTAGGCCAGAGGGTGGGAGGTGTTCTTTGTAAAGCAGTGTTCGGGATTTGAGACCAGGGAGTTTGACTTTGACCAGAGATACTGTTTGCGAGCCTAGTACATCTTTTGTGGACCTGGAAGATCTTTAGTGGGACTGCTAGTCGGTTACCTGAGTTATCCAATGAAGTTCTTCCACTGGGGGTGGCAGGAGCTTGGGCCAAGGAGTGGGAGGTCAATGAAGGAAGGACCAACTGTTTGGCACTAATTGTAAATAAGGTCGTTTTCCTGATCCAAGTTTCCCTTCTATAGCTGGGACAGTTGGCAGTTCTACCAGTCTTATGTCCTTAAGAGGTATCTTGAAAACCGCCGCCACCACCACCACCACCACCACCAAGAGAATAACATCACTTTGAGGGCTGGGGCAAGCTTAAATTAACTGGTTTCTCTGCAGCCATTAGAAAATTTCTTTTTTTTCTGTGAACAGATCTCTTGGAAGCCTTCTTCATAATAGACAGAGGGGGTTCAGGCAAGGCTGCCTAAGTAGATAATGAGGATTTAGGATAGCTGTCTTATGCTCTTAGCACAGAGGCAGGCATGAAGAATTGCAACAATTCCTCTTGATTGTAATAATTCCTCTTTATTGTTGGGGTTTAGGGTGTTTCCTTGGTTTTAAAAAAAGATGTGCTATGTAGGGGAGGAGTAACGGGATACTGTTTTAATACTTAGCAGAGAATTGAAATATTGGATCTTGGATTGTGGAAGGAGTGCTGGGAGAGGCAGCTTTCGGATCGGCTGTCGCTTTCTATGAAGTCTTCCTTTCCTCCATGCTTCCCTCTTTCAAAGCATCTTTCTCGAGGCGTTCCGGCAGGCAGCCCAGGAGACCGGATTCTCCAGGGCGCCCGGGGCCGCGCGGCACGGGGCCCCTGCCTGTGCCTCCTTCCCCGAACGCCGCGTTTCCGCAGGCGCCTCTGGTCCCCGGCACGGCGCAGGCCGAGATCCGGGCCTGGGCGCGCCGAGGGGCCGTGGGGCTCACACCGGGCCGCCCAGCGCTCCACCTGCCCCGCAGCCCGCCGGCCGCACGCAACCTGGCAACCTCGGCTCTCCGCGCCCCCAGCGACCCCAACGCCGCGCCGGCGCCTCGGCCCGCGGCCGGGGGTTATGAATGGGCGCAGCGGAAGCACCGCCCCCCCCGGACGTGACGCTCGGCCAATGGCAGCGCGGGCTGCGTGGATGGATGAGGTCAGCGCTGTCGTGTCGGGAATGGAATGTGTAAGTGTAACATTCAGAACCGGGTAACATTCGGCGACCGAACGCGGCGGTCGGCAGCGGTCGCGCGGGGGCCTGCGAAGCGCCGCTCTGGGCCGGCACTGCCCGCAGGGAGGACGCGCCGCCGCCGCCACCCAGCGCCGCCGCCACCGCCGCCTCCAGCCGGGCCGCCGCGCGTCCCGGGGGCCGGCCCCGCGAGCGCAGGAGTAAACACCGCCGGAGTCTTGGAGCCGCTGCAGAAGGGAATAAAGAGAGATGCAGGGATTTGTGAGGTTACGGCGCCCCAGCTGCAAGATGCACTAGCCGGCTGAACCCGGGATCGGCTGACTTGTTGGAACCGGAGTGCTCTGCACGGAGAGTGGTGGATGAGTTGAAGTTGCCTTCCCGGGGCTCATTTTCCACGCTGCCGAGAGGAATCCGAGAGGCAAGGCAATCACTTCGTCTTGCCATTGATTGGGTATCGGGAGCTTTTTTTTTTCTCCCCTCTCTCTTTCTTTTCCTCCGTCTTGTTGCATGCAAGAAAATTACAGTCCGCTGCTCGCCCGCCCTGGGTGCGAGATATTCAGCCCCGCTCTCTCCCGTGCATTGTGCAACCCAAAGATGAAAGACCGAAGGGGAGAAAGTTAAAGAAATCGCCCACATGCGCTGGATCAGTCCACGGCTTGGGGAAAGGCATCCAGAGAAGGTGGGAGCGGAGAGTTTGAAGTCTTTACAGGCGGGAAGATGGCGGACTGGAGCTGAAAGTGTTGATTGGGAAACTTGGGTGATTCTTGTGTTTATTTACAATCCTCTTGACCCAGGCAGGACACATGCAGGCCAAAAAACGCTATTTCATCCTGCTCTCAGCTGGCTCTTGTCTCGCCCTTTTGTTTTATTTCGGAGGCTTGCAGTTTAGGGCATCGAGGAGCCACAGCCGGAGAGAAGAGCACAGCGGTCGGAATGGCTTGCACCACCCCAGTCCGGATCATTTCTGGCCCCGCTTCCCGGACGCTCTGCGCCCCTTCGTTCCTTGGGATCAATTGGAAAACGAGGATTCTAGCGTGCACATTTCCCCCCGGCAGAAGCGAGATGCCAACTCGAGCATCTACAAAGGCAAGAAGTGCCGCATGGAGTCCTGCTTCGATTTCACCCTTTGCAAGAAAAACGGCTTCAAAGTCTACGTATACCCGCAGCAAAAAGGGGAGAAAATCGCCGAAAGTTACCAAAACATTCTAGCGGCCATCGAGGGCTCCAGGTTCTACACCTCGGACCCCAGCCAGGCGTGCCTCTTTGTCCTGAGTCTGGATACTTTAGACAGAGACCAGTTGTCACCTCAGTATGTGCACAATTTGAGATCCAAAGTGCAGAGTCTCCACTTGTGGAACAATGGTAGGAATCATTTAATTTTTAATTTATATTCCGGCACTTGGCCTGACTACACCGAGGACGTGGGGTTTGACATCGGCCAGGCGATGCTGGCCAAAGCCAGCATCAGTACTGAAAACTTCCGACCCAACTTTGATGTTTCTATTCCCCTATTTTCTAAGGATCATCCCAGGACAGGAGGGGAGAGGGGGTTTTTGAAGTTCAACACCATCCCTCCTCTCAGGAAGTACATGCTGGTATTCAAGGGGAAGAGGTACCTGACAGGGATAGGGTCAGACACCAGGAATGCCTTATATCACGTCCATAACGGGGAGGACGTTGTGCTCCTCACCACCTGCAAGCATGGCAAAGACTGGCAAAAGCACAAGGATTCTCGCTGTGACAGAGACAACACCGAGTATGAGAAGTAAGTGTCTGGGCTGGCGTGTCTTTGGGAGTCAGCCTTGGGCCCTACCGGCCTTGGTCCAGGTGTGGAGTTGGGGGATGGGGTGGGGGCGGATGAGCCCTCAGTCCTCTTCCCTCTTTGAGCCTGGAACTGAGCAAATCCGGCTCAAGGTGTGCAGCTAGAGGCCGGGGACAGAGAGTTGGAGCTCCTCGGGCAAACCGAAAAGCCTGGAGCACCTTCCCGAGCCAAGTAGGTGACCGTATTTCCCTCTTGCTTAGGAAACCTGCAGGGCGGCGTGTCTCCTGTTAAGAGTCGTGGTTTGATCCAAGTTTAGTAACTGCACTTCAGGCATGGGTGCTGTGGTGTTTCTAAGAGTGTCTAGAGACCCGGAGAGGCTGTGATCTACCCAAAGTCCAGAGACCTTCCACCAGAGTGCTGCTTTTGTTTGCTTTTCTCATTAGCGGGGGTACCCACTTTCCCAGGAGTTTTCCCAACTTCACATTTTCTGTAACCCTGTAATTCATGTTAGCAGTAGAAGTGTTTAAATTTTATCGAACTTTGCGTGGCCCTTTCCTCTCTCCCCGATGGCATTGACTTTTACGAAGGGAGACTGTAAACTTGTTGGGCCTGTGGCTTTGCATGCATGCATGCATTCATTCATTCATTCCTTCATTTCTGTACATGTCGTGTCTCTTTCCTAGGATAAACGGTTTTTTTTTTTTTTTTTTTTTTTTAAATCTGGGCCTCAGTCCCACTGTCTAAACTCCAGTTGCTAATTTAGATTTCGCGTTCCCTTTTGTCTTTATCTATTTGCATATAAATTGTAGACAGTTACTCTTTGAATGGGTGTGAGATGCCTCCCTACCCTCTGTAGTGAGGCAAGTTTTGTCCAGTTGCTAAGTAACTGAATTGGTTACTTTGTAGACCTTTTCAGTCTTCCTTTTTCCTTCCCAGTGACAGTAACTGACAGGGGATTTGGAGTCAAAGCTAGATTCCACAAATCTGCTTTACCCTGAGCTTGGTGAGCCAGTTTCCTAGTAGGTGGGGTTGCCGCCCAGACTCTCACTTGTATCTGGCTCTGAAAGAGTTAGTGAGTTCCTACAGTGCATTTCCACGTTACGCCAGTTAAAAACCAGAGCAGCCTTGTGCTACCCAGGGAAGGAAGGGGAACCTCTCAGCTGAGTACAAGAGGAACTGGCAGAGGTTGGCAGATTTTGCAATTGATTCATGAAATGCAGAATAGGGGAAATGCTTCGCAAACCTGATTGGAACAGGAAGGGGTATGGTGGGAAACTGGCCTTGAAATGAAAGGTTTGATTGTTGTCTGTGCATTTTTTCAGACACTAGGGCCTCTATAGGAGTGATTGGAAGGGAAATTAAAGTCCTCCAAGACTTGATCATAGAGAGTGAAGGAGAAAGTATCAAGCACTCAGATTCAGCTTTCCAACCCTCAATACCTTTTGCTTTTCAGGCATAAGAAAAGCCGGAGACTAAGATCAATTATGAATCCATATTTTCCTCTCATCCAGGGGCAGTTATGTGTGAATGTGCAATTGCAATGGATTACAGTTTTCTCATAAAAGACATTTAAACTATGGTTGGTAATGAACTGCTTTGTTTATACGACATTTACATTGACCTATTCCTGTGGGTGCTTGTAAGAAAAAAATGCTTATAGCCTTTCAGGAATTTCTTTGTCTGGTTTATGGTGGAGTAACTCGAGATGAAGTCTAACCTTTCAGTGTCTTCTAAAACAGTCTCACAGAATTCTGTGGAAGGATTCTGTTCTTCATCCTTCTAAAAGGGCTAAAGCTGAGATTTCAGCTTAGGAAATTTGAATTATATATATTGGAAAATACCCTTAATCCAAGTGAACAATATCTTTCTTACTCTTTTATTCCCAAAATAAATATTACATTTCTACATTTTCTGCGGAATGGAAGCATTTTCCAGAGATCAGCAATGGAGGGAGGGGTTGGTTTCTTTAAAACTTTAATTTTTACTAAATTTAACTAATTTTTGACCTCTTTGTGATCAGGCCAAGAAATATGACACACACACTTTGGTTTATGTTTAAAGACCACAAGGGGTCAGGACCTCAGGATTGGGTGTGATCAGAAAAGTGGCATTTAGTAGAAAAGCAAGTTTGCTCTTTCTCCCAAGCAGGGATCTCTTTGGCAGGGACACTTCTGGATTTTCATTATGTTCCCCTTTTGCATACCTTCCAGCCCTAAACTTGCGTGATAGCCCGGGATGGTGCTGCAAAAGGTTTACATTCACTCGCCTGCTACACCTGGAGTTTTGACTCATTACTCTCAGTGGGTTAGCAGAATTATTTGTCTTTGAGAAATGGTGCTTACAAACTTTATTGCCTTTTATTCTTGATTTTGGAACACATGGAGATGAAGCAAGAACTCTTAAATTTGGAGATACGCTAGCAGAGCAAGCAACGTGTGTTGTGCTCTGGCGTGAGAGCAACTACTGTGTTACTTATATTGATGCTTTCTGGAAGATAGCCTTACATATGTGAGATGCAGAACTCCAGTCAAGATAGGCCAATCTCTCTAGTGCTTTAGGCGGAGGTGATATTGAAGTTAGGTCTGTAGATGTGATCTGTGTAAGTCTGGCTGCTCATACTCACTCATGTTGTGACTTTTGATTAGTCACTTTGAGCATGAGTTTGGGTTCTGTAGACTGGGTTTTAGACTGCTTCAGGGGTGCTGTAAGCACTCATTTGGTAATGGCTTGTAAAAACAATCAATTTTCATCTAGCTTATTAGCAAGTGTCCATGGAAAAAAAAGCTTCCATTTAGTTTGCTCCCTCAAGCAATCACCTGTAAGTTTCCTTTGGAGTAAACTTTATGGGGTCTGATGACTAGATTGAAAATGTATGGTATTATGGTCAAGTTACAGTATATACAAATATAGAGTATGTACAAATGTATCAACTAAAAAAAGGTTGCTTTTGGTAAAATAGAATATTATGTGTCGGTAAAGAATTTAGTGCTGAATGAGCAATGACTTCTGTCTCACCTGTGCCTTTGCGAAAATTAGACGTTGATTACAAAGGTATAGAAGAGCTAGCTACAAGGAATGAAAGAAAATACTTTTCTCTTGTAAAAGAGAGAAAATAAATTTCTTTTGTCATTTTTTGACCCAGATGTCCAGGATTGTATTAAAACATCAATTTTTGTGATATCTGTAATTATTTTTATCAGTTATATATTTTAACACATGTGGATAATGCCAGCTAAAGTAAGTCACTGCAGTAATTAGATGAGTTGTAATGATGCTTTAGAGAAATGCTTTGTATTTTATGTTCTTTCAGCTGCTTATGCCTCCTTATAGAATTATTGTATTTTTACATGAACTTCATAGTTCGTATCCTGACAAAGGGCATTATTGTGAAACTTTAGATTCAGCTGTTTGAAATAGAAGAAAGAGAGGGAAAGGAGAGGTGGCTTCTGTCTTTGACCCCCTCCAAGGAAAGCAAGGGTGAATATTTAAAGCTTCTCTGGGAACAGGCAAGATTGTGTGCAATTCTTTTTGATATTTTCCTTTTTCTGTGTTTGCTAACATTGTACCTCACCATCCTGGTATCTTTAAGTGTCTTGGAGGTAAGTGATAATTCAACTTCCAACATCCTGATTTTTACAGATGTAGAAACTGAGGGACAGAATGTTTCAGGGATTTACTTAAGGCAAGAAAACTGTTTAGTGACAAGGGTAGCACTAGAATGCAGGCCCCCTGAATTTTGCCTTGATCTGCAGTCTTTCATTTCTACTCTCAGGCACCCTTGAAAGTTCACCAGCCACGAGAAGATCCTTATTAATGGTGTTTCTTATGGGATTTCTCTTAGAATTCTCCAGTAATCTGATGAAAACTTGGAGGACAACTTTTGCAAAAATAAATGATAAGCGAATAAATAAAAGCACGTACACAATTTGTCATATGATTTCAGGGACTGACACACACCTCCCACTGAGGGCATCCTCAGACTTACAAACTCTTGCTCTGGGAGTTTACATTTTGCCTGTTTGTTTAGTTGGGTAGGTCTGTGGAGCTGTTTAGTCTAAGTAGGAGTTTTTTGAACCTTTCAATTTGGCCCTAAGGGGTTTAGGGAATAGACCGTGCATTGACTGAATAATAAGTTGAATTACATGCACTTACAGCAAAAAGAAAATATGTGCAAGGCAAGTAAAAATGCTAAATGCTTTTTTCTTTTCTTCCTCATTATCCCAAACTGTATTAACAGACACCTGGAGCAAGTTCATGATCCAGCAGTCAACCTTAGATGAATGTTTTCCTTCTCCAAAATGAAAGGTGGGAATTGCGATTCTCAGGTTTTAAATGTAAAACATTACCGCCTTTCTCCCCACAGTTGTACAATAGCACAAAAGCATTTCTAAAATAAACCCAATTAGCACAGTTAAAAAATAAGGTAGAGCCAGCCCTATGGAAAATTATGAAGTTGGCAAGTTTGTCTTCTGACACTGAGATTCTGGTTCTCTCCTCTCTTTCCTTTCTCACTTCTTTCTAAACCTGCTTTCTGGAGAGCACCTGAGAACCTCAATCACAAGGAATCCCTGAGTAAAGGTTGGGGTGTTATTTGCTACTTTTAGGGACATTTGTATTATTACCGGATTTGGCCTAGCAAATGCAGGTTTCCGTGGAGTCTGTGACCTCAGCTAGGGGCCTGCAGGATTTTACTCTACAAATAATGGCTTGCTACTAAGGTTTGGGCAGGTCCTGCCTATCGGAGGCCACCTTTGGTCCCCCAACTGTGATGGCAGCTTTGGATGGCAAAAGGGGAGATGCTACACCTGCAGGTGGTGTTAGTTCTTTCTGTCAGAAGGCTTGAGGATCTGCCTTCCCAGAACACAGTGATAGAAACACCTGCCAATAATGACCTTTAATATGCCAGTGTCACAGCAGAAGTTGTGCTTGGTAGGGCCTGGCTGCTTTGCTCACAACCATCTTGAAGGTATCTTCTCAGGCTATGTTGCTGGTGTGTAAACGGAGGCAAACAGTGGTAAGGTGGCTCACCTGAGGTTACGCAGCCTGTAAGTGGCTGAACTGAGGCTAAAACCCAGGTTTTCTGGCCCAAGTTCTCTGTTCTTTTCACCGAGGAAAGAACATTCATTGCTACCTCACTGCATTGGCTTTGTAGCACTGCGTATTCAGAATGAACCAGGTGAGACAAAGTGGCCATTGGGTTCTGCAGGCTCCTGGGCATGTTTCATGTTCAAACACGAACACGGAAGCTTATGTTTCCATGAGGTTAATAACTACAGGTTGAGCTTCCCTAATCGAAAGGTCCAAAATGCTCCAAAATCTGAAACTTTTGACCACTGACATGAGCATTTTGGATTTCGTATTTTTGAAGTAGGGATGTCCAACTCTTAAGTATACAATGCAGATATCTCAAAAGTTTAAAAGAATCCAAGATTTGAAACACTTTTGGTCTCAAGCATTTCAAGCATTTTAGGCCAAGTCCTTCTCAGCCTAAATTGTGTATTTGAAACAAGGTATTTTCTGAACAAGGTGTTGGAGAAGTAGCTATTGCCATGTAATAATTACCTAGCGCTTCCTTCATGCTCTGGAAGAAAAAAAGAGTGCATTTTTTTTTTCTCGGTCATGATGTGAATGTCGTATGCAGTGGCCACATCATCAGAACAGGTGTGCCAACCCCCTGCATGGAACATGTACATGCTTCAGGTTGTGTGGAATTAACTTTCTTTAGATAAGAGATAACCAACATTCATTTCGGATAACATATATTCAACCTGTAATTGTTTTTATTTAAAAGCTCTTCCACCTTGACCAGGTTACTGTAATAAACAGGGATTCCCTCCACACTAGAAGATTTGCTAAGTACCTGTTATTTGAATTTACCCTTATTAGTTCATATAACCTTTCAACAACAGCATGAGTTAGGTTATAGCCCCATTTTACAGATTAGAATGTAGGCCCCTGAGAGAGTAAAGTAACAAGCTCAATGTCACATCTAGTGAGTAAATGACAGGGTTCCTACCAGGGTACTTAGATTCCAAAGTCCCTTCTCTTCTACAAAATGTTACCACCTTAAAGAATCAAACAGTTTCTACCTGTTACATATTAACTTTTAACAAGGGAAGCGTGAGTCAGGTGTTTGTATATGGATCTTTTTTCCATTGCTTTACTTTATGAACATGTTTCCTGAGGAAAAAGTTTGGCTCAGAGATGTCATAAAGATGGCCCCTAAATCTGACATTTAAGCACTGAACTCCTTGAACTCTTCTGTTCAAGGGGCATTGGAATTGTTTCTGTGTAGCTTCTGCTTGTAATTCTCTCCTAGGGTTCTTCTGAGAAAAGTGAGGAAGCTGATTAGCCATCTGTCTGCATGACCTTTCCCCTACTGCTAGCATCCTGCAGGGTGTCCCTCTGTGATTCTAAGTGAAAGTGAACCCTGGAGATGTCACTGCAGGTGGATGGGGATCAGAGTGACTGCTGCCCTAGGTAGATATTGTGATCCAGTAGAATAGAAATGAAAGGCCTATGGGAATATTCTGGTTCTGGAACATACCACACCCAGCACCTCCAGGACCTAAGGCTCTTTAAAAGAAAAACAGTGCTTAAAAAATGATAAACGTTATACACAGAGCACAGTGGCTCATACCGGTAATCCCAGCACTTTGGGAGGCCACGGCGGGAGGATTGCTTGAGCCCAGGAGCTCTAGATCATACTAGCCTGGGTAACACAGTGAGATCTTATCTTTACTAAAGATCAACAAATGAGCTGGGCATGGTGGTGCACACCTGTAGTCCCAGCTGCTTGGGTGACTGAGGTGGGAGGATTGCTTGAGTCTGGGACATTGAGGCTGCGGTGACCGATGATGGCACCACTGCACTCCACCCTGGACAACAGACAAGACCTTGTCTTTCTGTCTTTCTTTCTTTCTTTCTTCCTTCCTTTCTTCCTTTCCTTTCCTTTCCTTTTTTACTTTTCTTTTTTTTGAGACGGTTTCCCTCTTGTTGCCCAGGCTAGAGTGCAATGGCACGATCTCGGCTCACCACAACCTCTTCCTCCCGGCTTCAAGTGATTCTACTGCCTCAGCCTCCCGGGTAGCTAGGATTAGAGGCATGTCCCACCACACCCGGCTAATTTTGTATTTTTAGTAGAGATGGGGTTTCTCCATATGGTCAGGCTGGTCTTGAACTCCCGACCTCAGGTGATCTGGCCACCTCGGCCTCCCAAAGTGCTGAGATTACAGGCGTGAGCCACCGAGCCCGGCTGACCTTGTCTTTCAAAGAAAGAAAGAAAGAAAGAAAAAGTATGCATAGCCTTTGTGGAAGATTGGGAAAATACAGAAGATTGGAATATGTAATTAAATTTCTTTCCTAATTCTAAGTGTTAGCCACTGTTTGTAAACTTTGATGTAGTCAGTCTATTCTAGCACATATCTATATACCTATATGTTTATATAGCTCTGTCTCTGCATATCCAAGTACCCCGGATAGATAGGTTAATTATTATTTAATTAATGGTGAGTAAATAATGAATTCAACACATTTTTCTTAAGTGTCTTGTTTGTTCCAGACACATATGTGTTGGCGCTGGGGCTACTTCGGCAAACAAAACAAACTCCTACCCGTTCACCTTACCATTCTAGTCTGTCAGTTTTCTAAAGTCGTCAGACTTCAAATGTATTTTTGGATGTTGTTTTCTTCTTAACATTATCCAAGGACATTTTTCTGTTCTGCTAAATTGTTTTGAAAATAGGATTTTTAAGGTGTGATTTTTTTTTTTCTAACCCATGGTTGGACCAGAGTTTGTCTAACCATTTACATTTTCTTACATATATTTTACTTATTTATTATTATTTTGAGACAGAGTCTCACTCTGTCACCCAGGCTGGAGTGCAGTGGTGCGATATTGGCTTACCGCAACCTTCCCTTCCTGAGTTCAAGAGATTCTCTTGCCTCAGCCTCCAGAGTAGATGGGATTACAGGCACCTACCACCACGCCTGGCTAGCTCCTGACCTCAGATGGATTACAGGCGTGAGCTACAGCACCCAGCCTTCTTACATATTTAACTTGTTTTTTTTTTTTTTTCCTCATTAGAAATAGTCTGTGATGAGTTTCACCTTGTTTTCCTCTTGACTAGGGTCTGTCTCTCAAAACACAATACAGAACTTCCTGTCCTCTCCCCGCTAACTCCCCACTCCAATCCCATTCTGGGCTATAGCTGTTTTTAAGGTGAACACCCATTTAGTGAAGTAGCCATCATTAAATGACTGCCTAGATAAACATTTGTAGGTGTTAATTGGTCCTGCCAGGGGGCCTTTGAAGCTCCACTGCTCTCTTCCCTTTGAAGTTTTGTTTTTCTCGAGCCAGAATCCTCCCTGTTCTCTTACTGAGCAGACATCCCTAGACTTCTCTCCAAGCACTGTGCACATACCCTTGCCTGGGATTTCAGAATGTGCAGGCCTTACCTAGGTAGCTGTTACTCTTCTAGCTAATTGTATTCAGTTTATCAAGGCATTTGTTTCCATTTTCTCTTTGGTTGCTGACTCCATGGACCATAGGAGGTAAATTTGGACAGGTTGCTTTGACCTCTGAGCATCTAAGTAAGGCCTGGGATTTTAAATGTAAAGGAGGCACTATTCTAAGTGATTTAAAAACAGACAGAAAAGGAGAAATTTGTGAGGATGCACAGCCTCTTTTTGTGTACCCTTTTGTCTTCTGTGAAGCCCTTTAGAAGGGAGAGCCTGCGGCCCTGCACCGAAACAGTAGCTGATCCCCAAAAATTCCTGGACTAGGTTTTTAACTTCTCAGCCTCAGTTTCCACATCTGGAAATGGAGATCATAATACTGGTCCCATAGGGTTGTTAAGATCAAATGAGGTGGAGTGTGTGAGACTGTACCTTGTAAAGGTTTATGTGCTCTATAGGGCGGTGGTATTATTAAACTCATCTTCCTGCTATTTTCTAATCACCTACAGAGGTTCATTTAGTTTCGAAACTTAGCTCTTCTTAACTAAGCCACAGCAATAACTTATCTCTACTTTGATACTTAAGTCCTCAGGAAATTGTGGTAGGTGCCCTGGAAGTCCAGCCATTGTTTCTATAAAGACCTATAGGGGTCTTGAAGCTGGGGCTTGCATGTGTTGTGGGGTAGGGGTGGAAGCAGTTGAGGGGGATCCCTGGGGCAGTCAGACCCTTCCTTGACTCCATGGCCTTCACGTTCCCTGGTTGACTGCTCTATTAATGCAAGTGATCTCTTTTGCAGTTGACTTTTTTTTTTTTTTTTTTTTTGAGACGGTGTCTTGCTCTGTTGCCAGGCTGGAGTGCAGTGGCACGATCTCAACTCACTGCAACCTCTGCCTCCCAGGTTCAAGCGATTCTCTTGCCTCAGCCTCCCGAGTAGCTGGGACTACAGGTGCATGCCACCATGCCCAGCTAATTTTTTGTATTTTGAATAGACGGGGTTTCACCATGTTAGCCAGGATGGTCTCGATCTCCTGACCTCGTGATCCACCAGCCTCAGCCTCCCAATGTGCTGGGATTACAGGCGTGAGCCTCTGCATCCGGCCTCCAGTTGACTTTTAAGCCTTCAACAGTTGAGGGTGACATTTGGAGGGACACCTTGTGTGAGTGGAGCTCAGCTACTGGGTAGTCTCCCTCGGCCGATTCAGCAGGCCCTTAGGTTGCAAAGAGCAGAAAATCACTTGCGCTACCTTAAGTTTTGGGATTTATTGTGAGGGGACATGGGGCAGAAACTGAACTGAAACTGCTCTAGTAAGTCCCCAGGACCCACCACAATACCTGGGCCAGGCTCCTTTGTTCCTGCTCTATGCCTTCATGTCTTGCTTGGCTGGCACCTCTGGCCCTGTGTGTGTCTTTCAACCACTGGCCAGTCTTTCCTGAATTCTCTCATCCAGGGCCTGGAGGAGACCAGTCGGATTGACTTTACCAGTAAGCATTGCTCCTTCTGGGGAGAGCCATTCATATTAGCCTACGTCTTGGGTATGGTGGTGACCCGGTCAGTGAAACGACTGCCCTGTCACATTGCCACTCTCGATTTAATTGGTGGTCATCCTTTGGCAAAAAAAAAAAAAAAAAAAAAAAAGTTGCTTCCTGGAACAGAGGACTGTGGTTAGGGGAAGTTGGCTGTGGCAGGCGCTGTTGAAGCCATATCCTGTTGGCATGCACATATTTGACCCCAGTTGATGACGAGGATAACAGCAACAGCAACTTATATCTGAGGGCATCCTATGTGCAGGATAATGGGAAGTATCTTCTTTAATCTTTATGTCCACCTAGCAGGAAGATACCCCTTTTATCTCCATTTTACAGATGAAGAAACTGAAGCAGACAGTCTTTCATAGTGGTTTGCCTAAGAGCATCCACGTAGCAGATGAACTGAGGCCCTCTGACTTTTGAACCTGTGTCCTTAACCACAGCACCGTACTGCTTTTGAACAGCTGGAACTGATGTCATAAAGACCACACACTCACAAACAATAGTATGATTGATTTATAGAGGATCACTTGGGTCTCTCACCTAGAATTTATTTAATCTTACTTTAGAGAGACAATTCTAACCTGTTAGGTAATCTGGTTTCTCAACCTACAGTAGATTAGAAGCAGTACATTTAAAAATGAAAGAGGGATTCTTGCAGATAGTACTGGGAAGAAAGGACAGCTGGTAACCCAAATATAAGGAAGTGGGCCAAGAAATTATAAACTGTAATGCCCAGAAGAAGTAAAGAACCATGGCAATTTAAGAACAGCTGGCTCAATGCCCAAGAATGTGTTCTACACGCTCCTCAGGAATGAATGTGCTTCCAAGTCCAACACCTACTGCCCTGCCTGTCACCAAGCACAGCTTCTGTGGATATTTGTTGAACTATAGCATGGTACAGTATTGACTCTGATACATCATTTGTGTTCACTGTCCTTTGTTTAAGAATGTAGAAAAAGAAGCAATGTGTTTTATAACTTGTTTGAAAACCGTATGGTTAATAAAGTGTGTTGGTGGTCTTAAGAGTAAGATGTCCATTTGAAAACTTGTCTACCAACTTTAGCAATTTCCACCAGGGCTCCAGAGAGACAGGGTCTCCTTTGGATTAGCATTTGATTTTTGCTATTTGTTGCTAACTCTGATTTCTGGGTTTTCATAATGCATATCCTAGGTGCGTTAAACCTAGGTGAAATGATAAATTTTCTGATCCTGTGGTGTAGGCCTGTAGTGCGAGCTATTCTTGATGGACTAGTATCTAGAATGACTTGGGCTGTGGGCTCAGGTGAAGAGAGGAGCTAGCCTAGGGCTAGGGCTGGCCCTGCCTGCCTAAGGTGTGGCATATGAATGTTAGGGTTTGGAGAAGGGAGGGGCCCAGGAGGGGACAAGGGACATCTCATCTCTTGCCCTATGGTTGCCCTGGCAGGTATGTTGGGCATTTCACACTCCTAGTGGGGGCCCAGCTTGGAGGTGTAGCAGGCACACTTCTTGCACACATTTCAGCGTCCCGACGGATTGGTAGAAATCATTCACAGTGCCACTGATAGAAAATATGATCACCACCCTGCTTGAATGGGCCTTGGGGGTGTCTCATAGTTAATTCACATGTTACTAAGGCAGGTAAGCTCTGCCTGCCTCCTCATCCCCAGCCCCAGGGCAGAGCCACACTCCTCTTCCTTCTCCCCGCTTTCCCCATACACCTTCTTTCCACTTTCTGGAATGCCAGCACCCAGCTGCATCTGACTTCTTTCAGAGTCACTTCCTTGATGCCTCAGACAAGGCCAAATTCTCCTGGTATGTGCTCATATAGAACTTTTAACACCCAGCTGTGGTTTTCCATTCACTTGGCTGTTTGTTTTTCTCTCTCCAGTAGATTGCACAGAACCTGAGGGAAGGATTCATGTTGGTTTTTCATTAATTTACTCAACAGATACTTACTGAGTGCCTACGGTGTGCAGGCAGTGGGGATTCAACAGTGAAGAAGGTGTACATACTTGCCCTCTAGATGCTCACAGCCTAGTGACTGGAGGCTGAGGCTCATGGCATACACTTTGGCATATATTAGAAGGTGCTGGGTGTTGTGAAGTAAAGCAACATATGGAAGGGGGTTAAGGCCATGGATCTCAACCTTAACTGTACAGTAGACTCTCCTGGGGAGCTTCTGAAGAAGCCAGGCCTTAGTCCAGGCCAATTAGGGATGAAGTTCCAGGTTTGTATTTATTTTTATTTTTTGAGAAGGAGTCTTGCTCTGTTGCCCAGGCTGGAGTGCAGTGGCGTGATCTGGGCTCACTGCAACCCCCACCTCCCAGGTTCGAGCAATTCTCCTGCCTCAGCCTCCCGAGTATCTGGAATTACAGGCATGTACCACCATGCCCAGCTAATTTTTTATATTTTTAGTAGAGGTGAGGTTTTGTCATGTTGGCCAGGCTGATCTTGAACTCCTGACCTCAAGTGATCTGCCTGCCTTGGCCTCCCAAAATGCTGGGATTACAGGTGTGAGCCACCGCGCCCAGCTGGCCAAAGTTCCAGGTTTTTAAAAAGCTCACCAGGTAGTTTGGATGCAAAGTGAGAGTGGGGATGAGGAAGAGTTTTGCAGCTTTAAATATCGAGGGAAAGAAAGGCCTCCTTGGGAAAATGACATTGAGCTCTCGTACCATTATACCTTCAGAGTCTCAGCACCATGCCTGACTGACTCACAGGAAGTGCTCAGTGTTTGTTGCATAAATGAAAAAAATTTACATTTATTTAACCGAAGGGAATGTTACTACTGTTGATGTGGTATATTCAAAGTATGGAGTCTCTAAATGTTATTCTTTTTGTTTTATAGCTCAGGCATTCCTGTTCGTACTCCAAGTTCATTGTGTTCATTTGCTGGTTCACCCAGAGTTTCTTGTCATGTTCAAATGGGAAGTTTCTTCCAATGAACCTTTTTTTCCCAAGGTATTTTCTTTTTCTTTTTTTTTTTTTGAAACAGAGTCTTGCTCTGTCACCAGGCTGCAGTGGCATGATCTCGGCTCACTGTAACCTCCCGCTCCCTGGTTCAAGTGATTCTCCTGCCTCAGCCTCCGGAGTAGCTGGGATTACAGGCACACACCACTACGTCCAGCTAATTTTTGTATTTTTAGTAGAGATGGGGTTTCACCATGTTGGCCAGAATGGTCTCGATCTCCTGACCTCGTGATCCGCCTGCCTCAGCCTCCCAAAGTGCTGGGATTATAGGCATGAGCCACTGCTGCTGGCCTCTTTTCTTTCTTTTTCTGCTTTTACTATTGTGTTTGATATGAGTATCACTGAAGCCAAATTAAAAAGAACCAAAGGGTTTTGCTGCATAATACAAATCCAAATAATTTATTGGTACAGGAAAAAACATTATGATCTTTTTATCATTTAACAGTCCGTAGATATTGAACCTTTTCCCCCCTTTAATTGTAGTTTTTCTCCCAAAGGATTGATAGAATAAAACTTTTGGCCTACACTTTTTGCTCAGGTTACATTCAAACTCTGCTAACTGATATTGAAGCATTGCCCCAGAGTATATAGTAACACAGGGCTTAATTGAGCTATCAGGCTGCTAATTAATTCATGTTGAGATTTATCATTTATTAAAAAGCAAAGTGGGGAAAAGCAAAGGGAAGGTGTACAATTGTTCCTTCCACTGGCCTCCGTTTTCTCCATTTAAAATCGTGGCTTGTTTAGTTTGTAGAATCCTATGGGATATTGCGTAGAAGTACTGAAGATGCATAGGTAAAAGGGCAGGTGTCCTGTATTGCAATGATTTGACTTCATAGTGGGCCTTAACAATTGATTCAGATTTGGTGACAACCATATGACACTTGATTAAGTAGAAATTATGTTTTATGTTTTTACAAAGATTAGGAAGGCCATTTTCCAAAATTATTCCTAGGTCTGTATATCTGAAGCAATCTGAAAATCCAATCAGAGGGTATGTAATACTGAGATGCTTTTGCTTTACTGACAGAGAGTACATTTTTCTTGAAAACACCATTTCTTATATGCTGCATGTGTCTTTAAAATTCACCCCTGCATGGAAAAAGCTACCTTTAAGCAACACTTTTTATGATAACTGTATTTTTAAGTATGCAAGTGCAGTGTTGCAAACCTGTAAATGCAGGGCAGTCAATCTTCTATTGATTCAGAGTGGAAATGTATAATATTTTTTGTGTTTAGATTATAGAGTTACACGTTTTTTAAAAAGAAGAGTATTTTATGATAAGATAAAATTTAAGTACCTCAATGCTTAGTACGGTTAAAAGGTGGAGTAGTATTTTCCTGCACTTATTTTAGACTGAGCTGTATCTAAGCAGTAACTCAAGTAGGGATAACAGAGGGCAAAAAGGATTAGATGTCAAAACAAATCTTAGGTTTCTATAAAAATAAGCTAAGAAACGAGCACCCTTGGATGAAAAATATGAAGTGAGAATGTAGGGAGTGTTGGTGAGGTTTGAGCCTCTTTGGGCCTTAGTTTTCCTCATCTGATTTTCCTGCACAGAGACCTCCGATTGGGGCTGTTACATCTGTACATGCACATGTATATCTGCAGGTGTGTTGTATGTTTGCTCAGGGAGGAGAGCGTGGTGTTCAACTGACTCCAAATATTTGGTATCAGATAGTTTGGTCTGGAGAGAAGAGCAGTAAGATTATGGAAGTGATCTTAAAATCTAGTTTAACTCTTATGTAGTGTAGACAAAAAGTAGAGATTCAGGGAGGTTGAGCAATTTGCCCAAGGTCATGCAGTTATGACCGAATCAGAGATGGGACACACATCTCTTGACTTCCAGCTGAGGATTGCTTCGAGGTTACACATAAGGGTTCTGGTTTGAATTCAGATGGTGACTCTGACACTAGCTACCAGACCTTGTTCAGCTTCTCTGTTTTTGTTCTTCACTTGTAAAATGGAGATAGCAATTTCAATCTCATAGGGTTGCTATTATAGGGACTAAATGAGTAATAATACATGTAATATGCTTAGAATAGTGCATGGAACATAGTAAACACTCAATAAGAAACTATTGTTACTGTCATTATTAATCTGTCTGTTCCATTAAAGCACATTTGATGCCTGTAACTTCAGGCTTACCATTTGTGTGTGTTTATCATAGTTTTAATTTCATTTCTTTCACTTGACCTATCTGTTTACAGCTCATTATAATTGTAGTGTGCAATATTGTACAATAACTTTCCAATCATATAGAAGCTCCTGGTGGCTTGGCAAGTGCCCAGAATTCCAACCACCTGTTGGAACTGTTGCCAAAATACAGTAGATTTTTATTTCCCAGAAGTTGTTCAACCAAGAGTGCAAATCATTAATATTACCTTGTGTCTTTAAAAAAATTCTTTCTCCTATTGCGAAAGTATTATGTTTCCCACTAGTTCTGTGCAGCTGAGCAGTCAGAGAGGTCTTGTTCCTGCCTCTTGAAAAAACATTACAATGGGTAGCAAATGTGCTGGGGGTCGGTCGCCTGAGATGACTTTCAGAGATAAGCCTGTGCGAGATGGAGAAGGGAAAGCCATTTTTTTCTTTTCTAGCACTCCAGGTAGCCAGGCGAGTGATCCCACCGTGCAGGGGGCACTTCGCAAATCAGGAAGCGCGATAACAGCGAATGACTTTCTGCTTTCAACAATTTGCGGGGCTGCTAACGACTGATGGCTTTTTCCTGAGGATGGCATTATCGGCAGCAGCAGGACCGAGACCTCTGCACCATTTCTGCATGTTAAATTTAAGCAGTGTATGCCTATCCTTGAGGATAAACTTATAACAGGGACCAAGGTAAAAGTTAGGGAAGAAATTCTGGCCTGTGATTCGAAGATCTGGGAGCATTCAGACACATTGGAACTTATGTTTTCATTCTTTTTCTCAGGAGACAAACCTGCAATTATGAACACACACATCGTAAGAACTTTTCTGTGATACCGTGTTGGCCACCAAATCCAAATGTGATCTGAGTCCTATCCAGTTCCACGTTATAGCAGGCTTTGCTGTCGTTGGGTCATCTGTGTTCCTTGAAACTTCACCATATCCAAAAAAAAAAGCATGTTAGAACAGGATTAAATTCTTCTTATACATTACAGAATTATACGGAGGGTTCTCTAACATCCACTGTTCAAAAAGAGACTCTGGCGAATGGTTCACTAAGTATAAGTACAGTGAGATGGAATGTCTCGTCCCAAATTTGATACTGCTTGGCTCAAGACAGGAAGCAGGGTATGTATTTTATGCACAATGATGATTATAGGCCTGTATTTGTATGTGGAACATTTATTCAAGTTTCAAATCTTTTTTTTTTTTTTTTTTTTGCTGGGAATTTTTCCGGAGCATGTGGTGTATATTGTTTTCTGCCAAGCATCAAGGGGCTGTTTTATAAAGGACTCCTTTTTTGCGGGGTAGGGGGAGTGGATCCTCTCTTTTCCCAAAGTTTTCTTGTATCTTCTCCACAAAATAAACGTTTCTTTCTTCTAGTTCACTGACTTGGAGATTCAAGCAGCAGTGCGATAAAAATACGATAATGCATTTCCAATGAACTTGTTTCATTAGATGAGATGAATTAATTGGATTTTTGGGACATGTCTCTGAAAGTATAAGATACTCACTTTTGGAACTCCCAGGCGTGGTGTGGCCTGGGAGCTTTCTCGGTTTGCTCCTATTCAGGACATGGTGTAAGAACTGTCATTTGAAGCCTGTCATTTTAGTCCCCCTTGGGGGTTTACAAATGGCCTAGTGATTTTTCAGATAGCAAAGAATAAATCAGCAGTGATTTGGCCTGCCCTTCAGCCTAGGGCATTACCTGGTTATCACCAGCCTCATCATCAGATGCTTGTATTACACATTCCTCTGTCCACACAAGCAGGTGAGATGGTAATCTAAGAGTTGATTTCCAACACGTGCGGAGGAACTTTCAAAAGTCCCCCCAACCCCAGTATTCTCTTGCCCTGTATAATTTTAGGGGTCCAGTCATTCAGGCTTGGATGGTCCTCCTTATGTCTTTTAGGGCCTTGGAAAATCCTGGAATTTAGACAGGGCAGTAAGTGAGTGGCTGTAGCCCTTGAATCCCATTTGGGACCTTAACTTGTTCTACCTTGCATTATAATTATTTAGTTTTTATCTGTCTAGGTTTCTGTACTTTCAGGGGTAAAGCTGATTCATTCTCCTCTGTATCCCAGAGTCCACCTTCAAGGTGGTAGGTTGCTTGATAGGTGCTTAGTAAATGTCATATTTGATTAGCTTTTTGTAGCCTTGTCTTTAGTCTAGAAATTCTAGATCCCAAACAGAAGGTAAGATATGGTATATTCTGGACTTTTAGTTTTCTGTAGTATATCTCCTTTTCAAATATGGACCTAGGGTGCCAGACCAAAAAAATAATTGTGATCAAAGTATACAGCATTTCCTTTCATGGTGGAAAAATGTGCCTGATAAATGTTTTCTCTGCATTATTTGCCTCCAGATATACTTTAATCACAGTTATTTGGTTATTTCACACTTTATACTCGACTTGGGCTCAGATTAAGTCTTGTGTTAGTTATAACCTTGACTATCAATTAGGTTCATGAGAACAGGGACGGTATATATTTGTTTTTAATCTGTTTCCCAGCACTTAACACAGTGCTAAGTTTATAGTGGATCTCCAAGAAATACTTGTTGAATGAGTGTCTTTTGGTCGTGGTAGACTTTTAGTGCAGAAAAACTTTTGGATCTGAATTGTTAGACTTAATTTTTTTGTAGTAACACAGAGAATGTTGAATAGAAAAAGTAAGTTTAGAAGAGAGAGAGATATATATGTATGCATACACACACACACACACACACACACACACACACACACACACACACACACACACACACATATATATATATAGAGAGAGAGAGAGTTAGACTTATTTATTTATTTTATTTTTGAGACGGAATCTCACTCTGTCGCCCAGGCCGGAGTGCAGTGGCGGATCTCGGCTCACTGCAAGCTCCGCTTCCCAGGTTCATACCATTCTTCTGCCTCAGCCTCCCGAGTAGCTGGGACTACAGGCACCCGCCACCACGCCCGGCTAATTTTTTTTTTAGTAGAGATGAGGTTTCACCGTGTTAGCCAGGATGGTCTCTATCTCCTGACTTCGTGATCCGCCCGCCTTGGCCTCCCAAAGTGTTGGGATTACAAGCCTGTGCCCGGCTGACTTATTTATTTTTTTGTAATAACACAGAGACTGTTGAATAGAAAAAGTAATTTTAGAAGATATGCTACATCTCTATATATTTTACCCTCCTTGAGGTTCGAAATAGTAGGAGTGAAATTAGAGATTTACCAAAATTGGATGCTGATTTGCACCTTTGAAATAATTCATGCCTTTGATTGTCACTTTAGCTACAAGTAGGTTCCTGGTCATAACTATAATATCCCTACAAGCCTGCTGTATGGAACTTGAGCTACATGGTATTGTCTAACATAGGCCTCAGTTCTTGGCCAGGTGCGGTTTATGTTCTTTGAAACTGTCTCCTTTTGGGGAGCAGGCTGAGAGATAGTGGACTCATTGAAGAGAATTGTAGCAGAACTCTCTAGCAACTTTCTAATAGAAGATGTCCCCCCATTGACTTCTTCGGCGTTTCAGCTGCCCCATTAAAGGAAGGGACAGACTGTGCCCTTGGGACCAGAGCCTCCTTCCTAACTGTCTTCAGATGAATGAGGCGCCAGCATGCCATGCTTAGCCAACCACCTGTGGTGCAAAACAGCTTTCTTGGACTGTGATGCCTTAGCATAAACCTGTGTATGCAGGGTTACAGGATTCACAAGGATATAATTCTGTGGTGTCATCTATCAGGCACGTGCATTTTTTTTTTTTTTTTTTTTAAATGAGATAGAGTCTCGCTCTGTCACCCAGGCTGGAGTGGAGTGGTGCTATCTTGACCCACTACAACCTCTGTCTCCTAGGCTCAAGCAATTCTCCTGCATCAGCTTCCCGAGTAACTGGGATTACAGGCGCCTGCCACCATGCCCAGTTAATTTTTTGTAGTTTTAGTAGAGATGGGGTTTCACCATGTTGGCCAGGCTAGTCTTGAACTCCTGACCTCTGGTGTTCCGCCCGCCTCAGCCTCCCAAAGTGCTGGGATTACAGACATGAGCCACTGCACCTGGCCAGGGACATGCATGGTTTTCTACAGAGTGACTTCAGCTTCCATGGTTCATCCCAAGACCATTTTGCTTTTTTTTTTTTTTTCCCCCGAGACATGGTCTTGCTCTGTTGCCCAGGCTGGAGGATGGAGGCACTATCATGGCTTACTGCAGTCTCGACTTCCCAGGGTCAAGCAATCCTCCCACCTCAGCCTCTGGAGTACCACCAGGGCGTGTGCCACCATACCCTGCTAATTTTTTATTTTATTTTTTTAGAGATGGTATCTCCCTATGTTGCCTGGGCTGGTCTCAAACTCCTGGTCTTAAGTGATATTCCTGCCTTGGCCTCCCAAAGTGTTGGGGTTACAGGTATGAGCCACTACGCCTGGGCTGCTTTGCTCTTTTATACAGGTGTTTGGTTGACACTTCTCTGCAGAATAGCACCTGGCACCTCTCACCACCACTGAAAAGGATGGAATTTTATACACCTCTTTTTCCTAGGTTCTCTCTAGCAGTTACCAAGGGACCATCGGAGGTACTTATTGTGGCTGTTTACAAAAGGCCTTCCCTCCAGTCTGAGTCACCACACCCTACCCTCTGCTTCTTCCTTTTAGCTCCTCTTTTTTTCAGTAATCCTCCCTCTTTCCTCTGAATGCTTGTGCTCACGCACACAGGCACACATACTCATGCATGTGCACACCACCCATGCTTCATGTCCTCTGGCTTTCCCGTATCCTATGTAAAACCTCCTAAGAGTTTTCATCTCAGAAGCTCAATTTTACCTTTCACTTTTCAGATAGAGAACATCCAAGGGTTTTAATAATCTGGCGAATGTTTTAAAAAAGGACACATTTTTAAAAATCTAGATTGCAGAAGTAATACTGTAGCATTGTTGAATTCAGACATTATAGAAAGTGAACGTTCCCTATCATTTGTTTCCCATAACCACCTTGAATAGTTTAGTGGATATATTTTATTCTAAGCATATGCTGTTTATCTTCTTGAAAACAGGATCATTGCATACATATACTTTTTTGTAATTTCTCTTATTAGAAAATAAGATTAATCCTACATCAAACACTATTCCGTGTCAGTCCATATAGATCTCTCCCTCATTCTGTTTTTACAGCTATATGGGAGTCTACTGTGAAAATGCTCCTTTGATTAATTTATAACTGAGTGTAAAATTTGGCATTTCACTCTTGATTATAGTATTTTTCTGTATATTCACCCCCAAATCTTTGAGAATGAGGAGTACCCTAATTTTTAAGCAAAATTTTGGGGGGCTTTTGGCTGAAAACTAATTAAATGCTTATTTTCTCAGTTGCCTACCTCCATTTAAAAATCAGTTTTAAGGGTTATAAGAAAGTCTTATGATGTTAAGGCCTTTTTTTCAGTATAAAAATAACATAGAATTTATTTTTTCCATTTAGTCAAAACACCAAATTACACTAGGCGAGAAATGATCAGTCTCATGTAAAAGAATAAATACACGTTCTCCTTGAATCAAGACTACCCTGAGATTCAGAAATGCCAATAGCGGAAGGTGGGGTGTGACCCCTTAAGTAAGCGTGACTAGTTAAAAGTGTATGGATATTCTTTGTGGAAAGTGGGCTGCCAGATATAATTTCAGGCTGTTTCATATTACTTCACACGGTGCTTTCAAACTGTTTATTTTCTCTCTTGGCACTAGTGAGTACAACTCATAACTGACCAGATAATATCTATGTCTGGAACCAGGGCAGTGAGTGGGTTTTACCATGATTTGATCAAAAGTAAACAAGAAAACAAAAGCAGAGGGGAAAAAAAAAGTAAGAGAAGGAATCACATTTTTCTCATTGTGGGACTAAAATGCGGCATGTTGAGTTTTCACTTTCTGATTAGAACTGACAGTTGAACAGATCTGATTTATTTTTGGGGGGTCAGGAAGAAACTGTCAAATTTTAGTTCGACTGTTCTTTTCTTTAGGGCTTCTTCTTCTCCTACTTTTTTTTTTTATTTTTAAGCATTACTATATTAATCAGATAGCAGCCACCGTTTGACACGTCCTTCTGTGGGGTTTGCAGATTAAGTCTGAACCATGCCAGAAATCTCTGCATTTTTTTGACGTAGCAGAAATGAACCTGGTTCATTCCATCTCAACAGCTTTAGCCAAATGGGTCAGAAGGGATCTACCCAATTTCATAAAGAAGGGTTAATGTGCAGTCTGGTTTAATACAGGTGCCCTTAAAATGCATTTTGTTTTGTTTTGTTTTCTCACCTCCAAGTTTAATATGTCCATGGATGTTGGCCTTAGTTTCCCCAAGACGAGTCCATGAATGACCTTGTTCAAGTATCCCTTGCTGATTTGCGTTCCCAAGTAATAAGCCTGGGAATGTTTTCAGTGCAGCAGCCGGGAGAAGAAGGGGGATTCAGCAGTTGCTGTTCAATGCATTTACTCTCTACCTGCTGGCTTCAAACAGTATTAACTTTATGTGCTCATTGTGCATTGTGTTTAATTAAAAGCAGTTCTCTTCGCAGAGGCACTTGTAGGATTTTTTTTTTTTTTTTTGCCCTGAAATGAATAAAACAAATAGGCATCTGGTATTTGTTTTGTATAACACAATCCCCATAAAATGAAGAGTAATAAAACATAATTATCTGTAAAGGCTTGTTTTATAAGCCTGAGAATGGGCTTGTTTTTACCAGGTTTTTATATTCTACTCACAGGAGAAAGAATCTCTTTGTACATTAATATGTAAAAACAATAAGAACAAATGCTTCCCAATTACATGCATGAATCAAACTTATCTTTTATTAAACAATTTTTTTCTGTTGTAGTCTACATGATAAAAGTTTGTCATTAAATTCTTTCTGTGTAAACACATTAGATTGGAGGAAAATGTTTTCCTTCAGTATTCTGTTCAATTGGCATAACTTTATGATGTTTTTCTCCCCAGCATAAAGAAACAACTTTATGGTTGGTTATTGACTTTTTTAGGTCAGAGAGCACTCTGGATTCTAAAATCTCCTTTCAGAAAAGTACACATCAAAGTTCTACGTAGGTTTTTATAGGGTTTGTAGACCTCTGATCCTTGGTTCAAGATCCCTGACAATGTCTAATAACTATTTTGAAAACTGTACCTCCAATCTGAAGCTAAGGTTTTAGTTTTAGTTTTAGTATGTGAATATCTGATGAAACAATTCAATGGTTTTGTAGCATTGGGTTTAATTTCAGGGTTGGGCTCCTTTCTAGGAATGGAGGAATATTCTTATTTCAGGAAAAAAAGTTCAGAGTGTGGGAAGTATGAAAATTATTAATTCAAAGGTGTATTTGCTGTCAGATTGGGTGGCAGTGCCTACATCCCTAGGGGCTCCTGTTCCCAAGACTGTTTTCATTGTTTCTGTCCAGCGCTGGGCACGAGCCTTGAAGTGGCGAATTCATCCTCTGAAATTGTATGTCCATTGCTGCAAGGATAAAAGAAGCAGTAACAGAATCATGCAGCGCAGTATTTCATGGTGACAGTTTTATGTGGTTGTGTGATGTTGCAGAGTCTTGTAGGTGATATCTACCCTTTTCTTTTGAATCGAAACACAGGGTTTTACTGGAGAAGGGAAGTTTCAAAAACAACCTAGTCTAACACAAAATTAAGCTGCTAAATAGTTATCCCATTCTGTCTACTACAAAACTAATTGCTTACAGGAGGTAGAAGTACACATATCTAATATTTATATCTTGTGTGAGTAGTGGTTTCTAATTTTAGATTTCTAACCCCTTTTTACATTATCTTTTTGCATTGAAATTATACTGAAACATTCATATTATTATGAATGCAAGCTGAATTAAATAGACCAAGATTCTCAGTTTCTCCCTTCATGTTGTCATCTACTAGAGAATGAACAGCTTAAAATAAGTGCATCCGTTCCCCATCCAAAGGGAAGCTGAATATTCCAATTCGAGATCAGCAGTCACTTTGCGTGCTTACTGGAAATACCATTTTTGAACATACTTGGCAACTTAACGTGCCCAATTAAAAGCTCTTTTGAACAAGGAAGTCTGTGGATGTGCAATTAGTCCTTAGGATTCAGAGCATTTCCTTTATGTGTGGAAGGCCATAATATGAAATCGCAGGTCACAATAGGTTTACGCCAGGTGCTTAGAATAGAAGGCATTTTCAGGATGGATTATTTCTATACTCTTGCTCCTAAAATGGTTTACCTAAAGAGGCTCCCAAGTCCATAAAAATACTGGTAGTGTCAAGAAATTTTGGAGGTGGCCTTTCACAAATTTTAGGCAGCTGATAAATATAACTAGCCATGTAAGTGATAGGCAATACACAAGACTTGCTTGTATTGCTAGACTTTCTATTTTATCTGATTGACAGTCTTCCTCTTCCCGCCTTTTTATTCATTTATTTATTTTTAAAAGATGAGGATTGGGTACCAGAAAATTAGCCAATATTGTGTGCTTTTCCTTACTGAAAAATGAAGCCTCGCTGAGTAGAGCCAGATGAGCTGTGTATCTGAGATTATTTACAGTGTTTATGAGAGACCAAAAACAAGTAAGCACTTAATAGCTTTCCTTATTTACAAGTCAGATTCATCTAAGGGATATTTTTCTTTTATTTTTCTGGTGCTTGAAATGTTCCTTTAAAATAGATTATCCGAGGATACACAGTGACACAAAATTTGTTGCTTGTGAAAATGCAGAATGGATTAAGCTTTTCTTTTTCAAAGCTCTGCAATGAAACAGGTACATTTTTATTTCAGTAAAAACACTGTTGTTTTGCCTCCATCACACACACGGTTAACATAGGATAGATATGTATATGTGAACATGTGGCTCTTGTTCCCAGTTATGTAATGGATGCATTCCATTAAAGTTTGCAGTAAAGTGAATGTTTATTAAGCGAATTGTTTTCCCCAGTGACTTCTACTGTAAAAACGGCATTGTCTTCCAGTAGGCTCTGAATATAGTGTGTTCCCATATTCTTTGGTTAGATGACCAACCAACCAACCAAAAAAACCCGGCCCCAATAACAAACAAACAAAACAACCTTTTAGGTACCATAAACCTATAGGAAACACTAACCTTGTGATGAAGCCGGCCAGATGCCACTCATTGTTGCCCCCCACCCCTAAGCTATGGTATATGGCTTTAATAACAAAATGGCAACACACAATAGTACCACAACCTGGAGGGCGTTACTCTTTCTTCTCCTCACCCTTCTTCCCATTGTTCCCATGGGAGAGAGGACAGACACCAAGGCTGTAGCAAACAGGTTATTTTAATAACCTCAGCATCCTTGTTTCCATACGATATACATTTGACATCCAAGTTGAATTTACTCATCTCTCTCTAAACATTTTTTCCTAACCCTTTGTCTATTTGTCACACCATCTTTGGATGAAGAATGCTACCTGATGATGTGTGCTGCTTAACAATCGTACCTTGTTAGCCATAAAGGCTCATCCCATTTCCTTCCATAAACATCTATTGTAATACAATATGGATTGTGTAAGGCACTGGGCTTTAGGCCCCCAGCCCAAATATCTGTCATCTATTAAGTACTTACTGTGGACAAGGAAGGCACTATACTTAACACACACGATTTCATCTAATTTTTGCAAAAGCTCGTTGAGTATATTAGTTCAGTCTCCATTTTATTAATACATATGAGGAAAGTGAGACCGAGACTTACTCAATGACTTGCCCAGCGTCGTGCAAAGCATAAGGGGCGGAGTTAGGATTTGAACCCAGCGTGAACTGGGCTCTGGAATCAAATGCTTCCCTAATGCCATGCTCTAGGTCTCAGCCTGGACTGTGCTCCGAGTCACTTAAGGACTTTTCAAAACACTGACATACGTGGACCCAGCATCTCGAGGAGCTGAGCTCTGGGCCTTTGGGTTTCGAAGGTTTTACAAGTGACCCTGATGCTCTGCCAGGCAGGCTTAATAACGACTGAATTATATGCCATGCCCAGCTTAGTTTCTTGCTTGGTGGTTGAATTGCTGCATGAAAATCTGATCCCCGCAGTCTTTGAGCCCGCAGCGCAGTGAGCGAGATGGATGCACACATAACCAAGCATGAGCAAGATGCATTATGACAAGGACTGTGGTAGTACAGACTTTGTGCGCTGTGATAATTCTCATGACAGGACTTGCATTGGATCCCAGGAGGTGGCATCTGGGACACAGTCACTTCAGCAAGTCCTATTTATTCTACCTTGGAAGAGTTCCTTGCATCTTTACTCTGTATACTCTGTGATGACCAGTCTTGGTCTAGGTTCTTATAAAAGTCCCAGTTGAGGATCTTGAGTCTCTCCCATTCAGTTTGACTGAGAGAGCTTGGTGATTAGATCAGTGGTTTGTATATTTCCTCATTTGTCTTCCAAACTAATCGATATGTTCCTGAGGATCCACTCCAGTAGGATTACTAGGTCAAAGATAAATCATTACCAGACTGGTTGATAGTGTCACCCAGGCTGGAGTGCAGTAGCATGATCTTGGCTTACTACAGCCTCTGCCTCCTGAGTTCAAGCAATTCTGCTGCCTCAACCTTCGGAGTAGCTGGGATTACAGGTGTCCACCACCACGCCTGGCTAATTTTTTATATTTTTGGTAGAGACGGGGTTTCACCATGTTGGCCAGGCTGGTCTTGAACTCCTGAACCCAAGTGATTACTCGCCTCTGCCTCCCAAAGTGCTAGGATTACAGGCGTGAGCCACTGTGCCCCGCCTCCCTCTTTTCTTATTGAGACCTATTGACCAATAGCTTGGTCAATAATGCTTGATTCTTGAGTTTAGAAAACTTCTGTTAAGGCCGGGCGCGGTGGCTCAAGCCTGTAATCCCAGCACTTTGGGAGGCCGAGACGGGCGGATCACGAGGTCAGGAGATCGAGACCATCCTGGGTAACACAGTGAAACCCCGTCTCTACTAAAAATACAAAAACTTAGCAGGGCGAGGTGGCAGGCGCCTGTAGTCCCAGCTACTCGGGAGGCTGAGGCAGGAGAATGGCGTGAACCCGGGAGGCGGAGCTTGCAGTGAGCTGAGATCCGGCCACTGCACTCCAGCCTGGGTGACAGAGCGAGACTCCGTCTCAAAAAAAAAAAAAAAAAAAAAAAGAAAACTTCTATTGAGCTTCTTACTGTGTCCTGGGGACTGTGCTGGGCAGTAAGAACACCAGAAAGGGTGTGGCATCTTAGGAGCCAATTAAACTAGATTAGGAAGAGAAGTGTTGAGGTGTCACTTAGGGCATAGGCAGAGAACCTGTCTGCCTAATGATACTGGGTTTAGTTCTTGAATTCTTTATATTCAGAATACGGATTAGGGCCAGGCTGGCCCTGACAGCCTGAATCATTAAACGCTTATGGTGACTGGTGGGTGATTAACCACATAAGAAGAAGATATATTCATAACAGATATAATAGGAGCAATGGGGACTTGATGGAGAGTGTTAAATAGTACAGTGTTTTCCATAAATGTTCTTTAATTGTGGAGATTATTGTTCTGTAGATTATTCACTCAGGCATTGAATATGCATTTATTAAGTGCTTTTTGTGTCCTAGGCTTATTCTCAAGTTTAAATTTCAAATTTGGTTCTTAAATTCCTCAAGATCAGAGTTTAGCTAAAAGTATTATATCCTGAGATGGAATTTTATCAAATTATATGCTAAAAATGAGGAGAAATGTCTGTTTCTCCATCTTGCAAGCCCCACCAGTTTAACTGTCTGTCAGTTGGTCTTCTCAATCAACTATAAGAGCTGTAAGAATGTCTTGGGCCATGAGTACATACTTCAGAGTGTATCGTGGTGGCAAAGATTGAGCAACTGATTGGAAGAGATGTGTAATCACTAGTGCTGGCCTTACCGTTCTGAAATTTCAGGTTTCTTTCTCTCGCCCCAAACTTAATTCTTTCTTCTCTGTTTTCAATTTCAGAAGAAGTTTAGAATGAGTGAGGGAAATTAAAATGAAGTCCAGAAGACCAGCAGAGATTTCACTGGGCCTGTGGATAGGAATGACTTGTGAGAAAACCATTTGAAACTTAATTAAAAGAAAATGTGTTCAGCTCACTATATAATTATAGTTAGCTTGACCTGGTGTTTGGGGTTACATTATCTGTAAGTTTGGAACTTATTTGTTGTATAGAAATTCATACCGCACGTTTACTTAAACTTTGCCCATCTGTTTCTTGTTAAAAGAAACTGGGCATCTGCTGAAATATCATTGTTTTAGGTTACTCAATCTTATTGTCACCTTATAATGGTTTTATTTTGGGGGAGGTTTATTCGTATTAGTGTGATTGAGAAAGAACAGAAAGATCTTATTGGAAAATAAATTTAGAATTTTCCAAATAACAAAATCAAAAGATTTCCAGATGTAATCTTAAGATGTCTTTTCATGATGTCTAGTTTTAGAAACTTTTTTTCCTCTCAGATGCGAAGAACAATGCTTTTTAGGACAATAGTGAGACTTACATGAGAAGTGCTCTTTTTGCATTGTGTTATGGTGCATGATGCGAAAGTTTAGAAATAAATATATACCTGGATACAACAGGCCTCAGTTAAGACATCAGCTATTTTTAATGCATTTTGCTATTTTTGGCCTGGCATAGTATCTTAGGATGAGAAAATCCATCCCCTTCCCTTAGTCTGAGGTCACATGTTGCCATCAGTTCTCTATAACGGACTTAATGATGTTACGGTTTTAAAATAAGGGGAAATTAACATTTCTTGTCCCCATGATTGTGGCCACAAGACTTCATCATTTTTATACTGTTAATTACACTCCTCTTTCACAAGAACTCCCCAACTCTTGTTTTTCCCAGCAGTTAAATGTCGTATTTTCATATACTTACCTTATACCTGGCTAAAACCTAGCAATTTTTTGTTTTGCTCTTGGTTTTTGTGACAATTTTAAGAGGAAGACAAGTAATGTACAGGCTGGGTTGAAAGAGGAGAAAATGGAGCAGTTGTAATTCCCCTGGGTAGGGCAAGAGACTGTTAATACATTAGTGGTAGGAGAGCTTCTGCAGAAAATACGACTGTACAATTAAATGGGGCTATTAAAAGCACGCCAACATCAATTCATTAAATGACAGTGGCAATTTCTTTGTAATCCCCTTTTCCCCTTCTCCTCCTCGGACTCAGTATATGCAGGGATGAAAGGCAGATGGGCAAGGATCAGAAAGACTACCGAGAAAGAGGTACAGTTATTTAGATATCTGCTTCCTCATCTTCTTTGAGGCAGCTTCTGTGATGAAAACACTTTATGAAAGGTAAGAAAGAACCCAAAATACCTGTTCTGTAGACATTGGGGATGAAAATGTGCATCCTAGCAGATGATCTGGTTCTGCATTCCAGAACACTGCTCGGACTTTAAAAGCAAATATCTATGTATAGTAAATCTACCTGGAGATAAAACAAAGAGAGAAATTGTTTGAAACCTTCTTATTGCAAAAGTATGCAGAATTGACATTCAGCAATGTTGTGTAAAAATACTGCAAAATGTTTCATTTTCTGGAAAACTGTGTATTTTAAAAATCAGTTGGAATCTGGTTACCTGCATGACCTAGTGAGAACTTAAAGGCTTGGGAAAATGGTTGAAGTTAGTGGTTATGAGTGTTTGATATCCTTTTGTATGTCATTTAGTTGTCTAAACCCCCATTTCCTCATTGGTAAGATGGTGATTCTGGTATCTGTCTTTTTAGTGTTGCTTTGTAAAATTAAATGAGATACTGAATGAAAAGCATTCTGCTCAGTGCCTGGCATAAGATAGTGCTCCCTAAATATTAACTAGTTTTATTATCCATTGAATTTTAGGACTCCACCCTCCCCCCAATCCCCCCAAAAGACTTAATGGTCTTATCTGCCTGCTGAAGAGTAGGGTTATGAGGAAGCTGAGACGTGGAGAGATGATGTGTTAATTAGTGAAGGAGCCAGAATTGGAACCACATTTTATGACTTCCCATGGCATTGAAGTGCCTCTCATAGTATGAGACTTCTGTATTTAGTAAAGGAGGGCCAACACTTGCTCCACCTATTATAATAGATGAGGTATGCTTTTTGTCTATATACTTAAAAATGTAGTTTTAAGTTCATTGCTCAGGTTCTTTTGGTGGCAAAAATCCTTACACTTTAAAAGGCATTATTATTGGCTGAGTTTTAAAAGAACTACCTTCAGAGAAAAATGCATTTCATTTTGATTATGCCCAAGGCCTGCAGAATACCATTTAAACTACAAGTGATATAAAAGGTTAAGTATTTGATTAAAAAACTAATCTCCTTTAAAAACTAATGTTTCAGTCTCCACCAGAACTTCTTCAGGGAACTTCAGTGTTTTGCTGATAACTGGATCCAATTTATGAGAGGTAAAAAAAAAAAAAAAAAAAAAAAGAAGCCATTATTTACTTAATTCATCTATTAGTTTCCAAACTTGATATATTGAATCTAAAGAATTGTGAAATTAATAGATAAGAGAAGAAGTTTGAGTGGTTAAAAAATGGATAACATCTCCTATTTCAAGGAAACAGTATTTGATCAGATTTCAGGGTGGTACGAAGTTCTTGTTGATGATAAAAGGCAAGTCATATTTATCAGCTGAACAACTCAGAAAACACAGATGATTTGAATTCGTGGAGGCGTCCTCCATACCATTTTCTCCATTGCTTTGATGATTATCTGAGGTCTCTACTAAACAGATACTCATATTCGTCATATTCGTATTTCCAGTTCAAATCATAGTGTTGCTATTGCCACGACCCATTGCATCATCTGCCGCCAACCTCACCCTCACCTAATTTTTGACTCTCCTTTATCTCTTTCAAGGCTCAAATGTGCGTACTATAATCATATGTTTAGTGGTCTCTTCCCTGCTGCACTGTGAACTCTTTGGGAACAGGGACCACGTTTGCCTTTTCAACCAGTGCCTAGCAGGGTGCATGGAGGCATTAGGGAATGCTTATCGAATAAGGGAATGAATCACACTGTATGCCAAAATCTGGCTTCCCTGAGTTTATATGCCTCTGGTAACCTTTTGTAAATGACACCTTTTCTATATGATTAGCCACTTCTATTCTTTCTTTCTATTGAAGTTATTTCTTATTTCCAAGTTGATCTTGTTGCAGCCATCCTCCTCCTGACTACATCCAATGTGGTTCATGTTTTTTCTTTTCTTTTTAATTTTGGGAGGGGTGTGAAGTACAAGATAGAACATAATGTGGGCTAAATCCGGGGCTATTCAACTTGACTAGGGTCTTTAGCCTTCCAGAATGTTGAGAAAGTAATTAGTGGGTGGGGTGGGGGTGGGGGCAGTGTTAGAAGAAATGGCTGGGATTCTTTGTATCCGAAAGAATGTTTCTCCTTGGTGATGAGGTAGGTATTGTCACCGCTCTGAATAAATCCTTAGGCAAAGTACAAAAACACCAGCAGACTAAACAATGCCTGGCCACTCTGGGTTTAGGATTGCAATACCTTACGGGGAAGTTTAGAAATGAGTTTCCTGTTCAGGTTTTAGGCCTGTCATACTGTTGAGTGGCTGTCTAACCTTTGAACTTTCTGTGTTTTTGACATCAAAAGGAACTCTGAGCTTTACCAAAAAGGTTTTATTCAAGTAATTAACACTTTTCATGCACAGAGGGAAATTAGCCTCCAACTTGCGGACATAGTGAAAAATTAGTATCTTCCTATTTGCTCGGCTGGTTTGAACTATAGTTGATTATTTTTAAAGATAAGAAGATCAAATTTCCTTAATATTTCAGTATGTTGCTTTTTGTACCCTTAAAATTATTTTTTTCCTATGCAGAATTGACTTTGATTAAAAAATGTTTTTGATGACTATTTTCCTGATTCATCAGTATATCTAATTGTGTTCATCTTAGTCATGAAAAATCTTGTCTATAAGGGACATATTTTTAGTAACATTTTTATAGCATATAAGAACTTTTATGGCAAAAACAGGAATCATTAAGTGTGTGTGCTTTTATCATAACTTCTCTTTTAATGGAACTTAAAATCTTGTGTTTTTGCAGCACTTTTTTTGCACATGGTAGGTTCTTAATATTTGAATGGAATTCAGCGTGACTGTTCTTTGTGTTCTCAAAAGTCTGATCTTTGTAACAATTTGTCTTTCACTTGAGACTCTTTTTTTTCTTTGCATATGTACACAGATCACTCTTCATTTTCCTTAATCTTTTTTAACTAAACACATCTATAACTCATATTTCCCTATTTATGAATAGGAGCAATTTAAAATTTCCCAACATGGTGGTATGTGATATAACATAACTAAAGGCTACATGTTTACCCTTCTTTACCCTTCATTTGCGGAAAGATGATGTTTGTATTTATGATGTAAATGTCTTTCAGAATGACCTTTGGGACTAAGCTCCCCCCCCCCCCCCCCCCCCCCCCCGCCCCCGCTCCCAAAAAAAAATGGTCATGACCTAGGAAGCCTTATTAGTGAAATTTAAAGACGAAAAGTGGTCCGGGCGTGGTGGCTCACGCCTATAATCCCAGCACTTTGGGAGGCCAAGGCAGGTGTGTCACTTGAGGTCAGGAGTTCGAAACCAGCCTGGGCAACATGGTGAAACCGCATCTCTACTAAAAGTACAAAAATTGGCTGGGCATGGTGACCTGTGCCTGTAATCCCAGCTACTTGGGAGGCAGAGGTATGAGAATCGCTTGAACCTAGGAGGTGGAGGTTGCAGTGAGTGGAGATTGTGCCACTGCACACCAACCTGGGTGACAGAGGAGGTGGAGGTTGCAGTGAGTGGAGATTGTGCCACTGCACACCAACCTGGGTGACAGAGCGAGACTTCATCTCAAAAATAAAATAAAAATAAAAAAGAGAAGTCTGGTCAAATGCCCCTTGTTCTTCTTCAACAGATACATAGTGAGTTGTGTAAAAAAGGAGTTGGAAAAGGAATCTGTAGATTCAAAGTGACTGAAAGAATAGAAAAAAAATTTGTTTTAAAAAATGGCCAAGACTAAATCATAGTGTCTAGGGAGGTACACCTGAATAATAAAACTATAAAGAAATACAAAATATGATTACTACTAAGAATAGTCTGTTGCCAGTAGTATATAGAATGAACACTCAAATTATAACAGAAGCATTTTGGTATTCATAAATGTTCTTTTTTTAAAAAAAAATCGAAATTATAATATAGGCTGTAAGTACTGATTTTAATTGTAGTGAATGTGAAAGTGTTGTTTATGAAAATATAAAGAATATTTGTTAAAGTGTGGACCTAGCCAGGAGTACTAGGTAGAAAAGGTAGCTCTTTAAAACATTTTTTATTTAATTGTGAGGTAAATTTATTGTCACTTTGTTTGATATTTATTACTACAGTCCCTAGGTTAATTCTGTTTTTATTGCTTTTCAGAATAATTAAGACCTAAATCTTCTGCTGAATTCTTTTTGGTTTCGTTATTTCTTTTGCCGTGTTCTTTCATTCCACAAATGTTATTGAGCACTTCCAGTGTACCAAGCTTTGTGCTTACTGCTTTGATGATAAATGCAATAAGGTAATGCAGCTTTTAAGGATCCTTCAGGATAGGATCTTGTAGCAGTAAGGACTTAGCATTTTTGCTATAGAAGTGTATGGAGAGCTATCTATGGTGCAATAACTGGGGAAATACAGTTTTTATTCTATTTGATTCCGTTATGCATTGAGTCCTCCTTTGGTGGGAATTTGAGCAGGGTGGTCTCAGTTGAATCCTGGCTACATACGCCTCAGCAAGGAAGAAGGCTTTGGATTTGGATCTTAGGGGTCTATGGAAAGCCTGGTGGTGGTCCTGGAAGGCTTGAGAATACCTGGAGCTGGAAGCTCCTTGCTCATTGGTGACCTTTTTCATATACAGCAGAGCTCTTGACATTCCTAGCATACTGCCTTGAAAGGACTGTGTCTTGCCTCCTAGAAATTCTGGACTTGGTAGGAATCATTTGTTTATGTTATTTTAAAAAGAAAAAAAATCTAAAGTGTACTTTTTGGAAGAAAAATGAACTTATTTTTGGACTTTTCTGTGTGTTTTTTTCTTTAATTGAAAATTCTGTCTGGAGACCGATTTTCAACCCCCTTCCCTTCCCTCTAGTTTTAAATTGGAACATTGCTTTCCAAGCATTTCAAAAAAAACAACAAAAAAATGAAATATTTTATTATTACTCTATTTTTATTTTTATTTATTTATTTATTTTTTTGAGACGGAGTCTCGCTCTGTTGCCCGGGCTGGAGTGCAGTGGCCGGATCTCAGCTCACTGCAAGCTCCGCCTCCTGGGTTCATGCCATTCTCCAGCCTCAGCCTCCCGAGTAGCTGGGACTACAGGCACCCACCACCTCGCCCGGCTAGTTTTTTGCATTTTTTTTTTTTTTAGTAGAGACGGGGTTTCACCGCGTTAGCCAGGATGGTCTCGATCTCCTGACCTCGTGATCCACCCGTCTCGGCCTCCCAAAGTGCTGGGATTACAGGCTTGAGCCACCGCGCCCGGCCTATTACTCGATTTTTATTTGCTCATTAATAATTCTTGATTTTCTGTCTATATGAAATCAAAGAAAAATTACTGTATAATTTTCATCCAGTTGCACAGTCAATTCTATAACTGAAATACAAGATAAAAATTAAGTAACTGATTTACTTAAGAAAGAAAGGCATCTGGACCTCCTAAAAATTTCATCAAATATTCACTCAGCAGACCTTTCTTTATAATAGGAGCTCACTTACTCTTGTGAGCACTGATGGTGTGAGCACTTGTGGCAGGGATTGGGTTTCCTCAGGAATCCATAAGACACTTGCATTGCTTTGGGGCATGAAGGTGAATAATGCAGCCATTGGCCTTCAAGGACTTTGTGGAGGTGCTCTATGGGGAGAAGGACTGAAACAGACATATTCCTGAAAGGAATAATTACTGAGTGATAGTGGAAATATATACGAAGACTTTGGGAGTAACAGTGACGGAGGGGCCCATTGAAAACTTATTAACGTTTACAGCTGTTGTTAAAATTCATCCAAACCAGCCAATTACATTTACGTTCTCTGGAATGAAAGTACAAAATGATTACAGTGGATGTTCTAAACACCACAGTTGACACAATCCCCTTTTCCTACTGGAATGGGAATCTAATGGGGAAAGTGAAATTCTTTCTCAAAGGCTTATCGGGTTGATACCTTACGTGTACATGTAAAAACAGCTGACTTTGTGTTCTGTGGCCTTGGAGATCATATAACTCTTATAAAGCAACTTGTAAATTTTCTGGGAGGTTCTTTTGGAATATTGCTTTATGTTTTGTTTCAGGAATGTATTTCCCTCTCCCCTGAATTATCACAGTGGGGATATATAAATCCACCCTCTACCCCTACCCAAAGCATAACCATGCATATGTTCATTTTCTCTTTATCATATGATATAGTTTGGATATTTGTCCCCCTTAAATCTCATGTTGAGATGTAATCCCCAGTGTTGAAGGTGGGGTCCAATGGGAGGTGTTTGGGTCATGTGGGCTGATCCGTCATGGCTTGGTGCTGTCCTCATGACACAGTGGTTTCCCATGAGATCCCATTGTTTAAAACTGTGTGACACCTCTCCCCAACGCTCTCTTGCTCCTTCTCTTACCATGTGAGATGGCTATTCCCCCTTCTGCCATGACTGTAAGCTTCCTGAGGCCTCAGGAGAACCCGAGTAGATGCCACTGCCATGCTTCCTGTACAGTCTGCAGAACCGTGAGCCAATTAAACCTCTTTTCTTTATAAATTACCCAGTCTCCAGTATTTCTTTATAGCAACGCAAGAATGGCCTAACACACCATATATAAACTATAAAACAAAAACAAAAACAAAAACCCAGAACAATTACCCTCTGCAGTACAAATAACAACTCTTTCTTCCAAAGGAACTTCTTTCATTGTTTAAATAGTGAGAAACTTGTGTCGTTAGAAACACCGAGTAGGGTGCAGCGTCCCCTCATTACAAACATTTCTGTGCCTTAGAGGACACCCCTCCTGATATGTATCCTTAGGAGGAACACATAGATCAGCCTCTCTTCCTTTTGTCCAGCTGCAGTATCGGGAATGGAAACACAACACGGTCAAGGTGCCTAAAACTAGAGCCCTGGGGTGAGTCTAGCCTTGATCTTCCCCGATACTGTCCTTTATCAGACTCCAACACTGTGCGCAGCCTGGTCTCTCTGGGCCCAGGAATTTGGGCACTTGCTCAAAGATTCCTTTGCAGGTGCTCCTGGAAATCAGACCAGTGTTTAAGTAGGATTTAAAGCAGTAACATCTGTCAGATGTAACCATGGCACTATATCAGAAGCAAAAAAATTATAGGAGGAAAAATGCCTGTTAGGAACATGGGGTTACTGAAAACCGGCTTTTTGACTAGTGTTTTATTGTAGTGATGGGAAATGAATGAGACTGGTATCTACACCTACTGGCACGGGTCTGAATAAAACCCACAGCCCGCTCTCCTCTCCCTGAGCTTCCAGCCTTCTGTGGTCCAGATTTTCATATTCCTTCCAATTTGCCCAGAGCAAGCTGTGACCCTCATCCATCTTGTTTTCTTTTTTTTCTTTTCGTTTTGCATTTAACAAAGTTGTAAAGGGATTTATATGCTTTCCATTAGCCTTAGCAAAGCTGCTGTCATGAATATTTAATGGCAAGAGCAGTTTGTTTTCTTTTACTCTTTCCCAGCCTTCCCTCCAGCCCCCAGCTCTCCCTTCTTTTGCCTGGAGAAATGTAAATATCTCGCCCCTCACCCCTTGGCCGGGTCCCAAAGCGCTGGGCTCGCTCAGTTCAATGTTCTGACCCGTCTGGTGGGGACTTTTTTTTTTTTTTCCCCTCTCCTCTCTCTCTCTCTCGTAGCCCCCCACGAGGCAGCCAGGGTGGTGGCAGCGGTGCGCAGGGCCGGACACGCGTGGGGCTCTGCCTGACCCGGGCTCCCGCGCCCTCTGCCTGTACGGCAGCTCCGTGGCCCAGACAGACGGTCCTTTCCTTTGAACTTCGCGGGAGCACAATAGCTTCCCTGCAACTTAGCTGGAGCTCCCTCGGATGCATTCCTGGCACTTCACGGGTCGCTGGCCCCTTTCTCTTTGCAACAGGAAAAGGGGCGAATGTCTGGGACAGAAAATGACTTCTGAAGACACGAAAAGATTTACCGTGTCTGGAGCAACCTCTGAACTTTTGTGGTGGTGATCTCAGAAAAATGCATATTTTCTTATTGGTTGCTTAGATCATCTCCTATCCTTCTTCCCTCCCCCCTCCCCGTCCCCGCAGTTATTTATCTCATTTATCCATTTCTGTCATACCTCACTCTCACCCCCACCCCCACCCCCACCCCACCCCCATTCCGGTTTTGCCTTTTCCTTAATTCTTTGTCCGCTCTTGTGCTGCGGGAGTGGAGGGGTCCAAAAGGTGAGGCCGGGAGAGGGCCTGAATAGTTTGTGTTAACTGAGAAGGAAGGTTCCAGGAGAACCCTGCTCCCCTCTCTAATGAAGTCAAACCTGCTGGAGTGTGCCTGCCCCCAGGGACTGATGGAAGGATGAGAGAAGGAAATCCATATAAAATACTTAACACAGTATTTGACTTTAGTAATTGCTCAGTAAGTCATAGCTTTATGTTATTATTAATATGATACACAGTCATTCTTCTGAAATGAGTGGGCATGAATGCTTCCCTCTCTGCATAAGGAATTATTTGTGCTGGATCCTTTTTAAGAGCCCTTCCCCTCTCCTCCCCTCCTCTCTTCTCTCCTCTCCTCCCCTCTTCTCCCCTCTTCTCCTCTCTTCTCCTCTTTCCTTTCTCTGTAGCCCAGGCTGGAGTGCAGTGGCATGATCTCAGTTCACTGCAACCTCTGCTTTCCAGGGTCAAGCAATTCTTGTGCCTCAGAAACTCCTGAGTAGCTGGAATTACAGGAGCGTGTCACCATGCCCAACTAATTTTTGTATTTTTTGTAGAGATGGGGTTTTGCCATGTTGACCAGGCTGGTCTTGAACTCCTGGCCTCAAGTGATCCGCCCACCTTGGCCTCCCAAAGTGCTGGGATTACAGGCGTAAGCCACTGCACCCTGCCAGAGCTCATCTATTTCTGATGAATGCCTTCCACAGCATGCTTCAGTAATGGAGGTGTCATTTCATTTCTCTCTGAGTAACCTAAAATTGAATCAGTTAGCATATGTCACTAATGTACAGCATAGTTATAATCAACTAAAAATTTGTAAAGACTCCTAGATGGGCTACTAAGTGAATGTATTTTCCTCTATCCTCTGGTGGACTTCACTACAACGTTTACATATTTCGATACTGAAATTCTTAATAGATTTGGCTTCAAATTCCAGCCTGATGAGATAATTTTGGCATCTGCCCCTGAAGTCCAGTATCAAGTCATTCTTGCTCCACTTCAGGTTTCTCTGAAATTTGGTAATCATGCTCCTCATGTCTTAGATGGCTATGTTGGCAAGTGAGAACCCTTTATGTCTGTAGACCTACCTGCCTTGGCTTCCCATAACCCATTAGTAAGTCCCTTTGGGTAAGGGTTCCCACTAATAATGTTTTCCTCTCAATTTCTTTATCGTGCCTTGAAACTGACTTGAGATATTTTGTTAAATGCCTTGCTAAAATCCCAACACACTTGTGAACAGATGTTGGTATGATGGAGGAACAGAAAAATGACATGGCCAAGATAAGATGTTGGTATGATTAAGTTGGATGAACAGAAAAAAATGTACAACCAGATCCATCTCCAGAATCAACCAATTTCCACATTGCTTTCAATCTCATCCCATTATGTTTTCTGTAAGTAAAACTTCCACTGCAAATATTAATTTATGTTAAGTCAGAAGTACTGAGGGTCTGGTCACAGGGGCTTAGGGAGAAATGAGAGAAGCGAAAAGGGTCTCCCCCTTAGAGTAAGCTAGAGTCTTGCTGGGTCAGACAATTAGGCAACCTGCCTAAATAATGCAGTATATAATTAAATGCTAAATTATGTAGAGCAGATTATGTGCTATGGAATGGAGAAAATGGCTCTCACAACACTTCTAATGTCCTAAATCAGTTTCCGAATGTTTTCATACATCCATATGTACTTCAAGCATGCTCAGTATCATTGATCCTTTCCTGCTTTTTTGAAGCAATGGTGATAGTAAACATTTTCTAAGTCCCTACTGTAGGGCAGGGAATTGGTCTAAGAACTTTACAGATATCAACCAGTTTCATCCTCATGGTATACCTCTGAGATAGGTATTCCTTTCTCCATTTTGCAAATGAGGGAACCAAGGCGGGAAGTCTAATACCTGCCCAAAGTGGGTTCTGATAAATTCCTTCCTCTTTTTGATTTGGTGGCTCTGTGGTGAGGGTAGACTAGGAGAGGCAGTGTTGCATTCTGGGAGGTGAACCTGGATTTTCATCCTGGCTTCTTTTAACCTGCTTACTTGTGTAATTAGGACCTTGGGCAAGGTGCATCATCTTATAGAACTTTTCCTTTGTAAAATGGGACAGGAGGCTGTTTTAAGATTTAAGTGCTTCTTATGCAATAGGAGCTCAAAGGATGGGAGCTGTTGTTTGTTAAAAGTAATAATATCATTGTCATATTCTCTACCCAAAGAGACCTGTTGGAATTGGACAGAAAAGGAATGTTTCTGTCTTGATAAGTCTTAAAACCCCAGTACCAAGGGCAGCATTAGTTTTTTGTGAAATATTTGTAGAATGGGTGGATAGAAGGATGGGAGAGGAGAGGGGTCTGAAGAATTCCTGTAACAAGCTGAAGAGGTATCATCTTCCGATTGAGCTATTTTTAGCCTTACTCATCATTTGTAATCAAAACAATCCTTTTCGTAGCCTTACTCCTTCCCTACCCTTCCCCGCCCTCCTATTTTTGCCATGGTAATGGTCATTGCCAACTTACTTTCTTTGGAATACACAAACAGAGCTGTCTCTTCCTGTCATGGAGATTTTAACAGTAAAAACTCACTGCATCATTACCTCTGCCTTGTATTCCAGACAATAGTAAAGGACGTTGTAACATCACTGTGTCAGCGCAAACAAAGAACTATGTAATTTTATCCCATATTAATACAGTGTCGCGCAGAAGGTACTATCATTAGATGGCAATCTATAAAAATGGCCCCTGAGACCAAGCACTGGCACAATTATTTATTCTTCAATTATTTATTCAGTCCTAAGGATGGAAATGCTGACAGACACTGCAAAATGCTCTACCTACCAATTTACAGAAATTGAGTGACGGAATCATTTGTGGACTGAAGTAGCTTTTTATTGACCCTATTTTTATTTATTTAAATTCTCACTTTCACAGCTTAACTATGTTTACTACACCCACTTACATGATAGAAATGAGAGGCTGTTTTGTTCATAAAAGCTACTTCAAAACAAATAAATTAATATTTATTCTGAAAGGGTCAGATCACAAATGGAGGCTTTAAAACGGCCTCAGGAACATTCAAATCGCATCCTTAATATTTCATATGATTTTATATTTAGATTGGCTATTTTATGTAAAGTCTTTTTTCCCTTTTTAATGCTCATACCTCTTGAGATCCCTTTTCTAGCCAGGATAGCGGGAACAGTTACACATAGCTTCCATTTGCAGTAAGTAATTTCAACTTAATTTATGTCAGGGGAGATTTCCAGAAGGTTCCCGCTTCTGTCTGCTATTCTTGTGGTTCTAATATATTATTTGTACATGATAAAATACAATTCCCATTAATTCACACTAGTAGTCATAAAAGAATTTGTTTGGTCTTAACTCCTAAAGTTTAAAAGATTATTTACATTTGTATTAATACTGGAGTTCAAAAATTATGGCTTTCTTTAGAGATCAGTTCCAATTTTCCCTAAATCAGTTATTTTCAGTTTGGATTTTTCAAACACTTGGGTGAGATCCAATTTATCTCACCTTCTGATATTTTTAAAAGAGAAGTAATTTTAATTTACATTAACTTTAAAATATTTTTGTGCCACACACTAGTTATTTTGAGGAGATCGAAACAAACCATAGCAGATATAGGGAACTTTCAATATTTTGGGAGAGCGTTTTTTAAAATAACTGTATGTTTACTCTAAGTAGGTATGTGTATGCATGCATTCACTTACGATATGCACACACACACACACACACAGAGAAATTTATGATGTCCTTTAAGAATCTTGGGACTATCAGAAAAAAAGTAAAGTGGAATAACAATTTTCAAAAATACATTTTTGTAGTAAAAATGCACCATTGGTGTTACATGACTGTATAAATCAAATTTGCTGAAGTTTATATACATTTTTATGTCTACATTAAACTTGAACATAATCAGATATATCTGCTGTTGACAACATGACTCTTAATATAAAAATGATCACCTTTTTTGCTTAAAGCCTCATTCTCAGAAGTAAAACGTGTGTATGAGGATATTAACTAGTTCACAGGATTGTTGTAGAAAACCTTTTACATATGTGGATGCTGAAATTCTTATGGCCTGGATCAGTGGCCTGGATCATAGCTAATCTTTCTGAAAAGACCATTGTATTATTACATTATTACTACCGGTAGATTTTCACCCTGGGCCTTGCAGAAATAATTTGGTTGTACTGTTCATGATGTCCAATAGTAGATTAAAAAAAAAAAAGAAAAACAAAAACCCAAGCCAATGCCTACAACGTTGCTACAAGTATCTTTTAACCTGTGGTGTAAAGTTATTTCCAAAGATGAAGGCTGCCATTCAAATACCATTTCCTGGTGTTCTTTTGATTTCTGTAACACCTCTTTTTCTGTCTCCACTAATTCTAGATCTGTAGTCCTTCCAAACCTGCTACCTACCACTTACACTTTGCCAAAGTGTAATTTTTGTTCCCTTATCTGCTTCATAAGAGAATGTTTTTAGTTTCGTGATTTGTAAGTGGAAGGGAGTGCTTAGCACGAGTTGAGGTTACCAGCCCAGGGAGGAGGAAATGGAATCAGAAACAGAGAGGATCAGACGGGGTACTGAGCTGATGAGCACTGTGGGAGGGTGCTATTAGTGATTCACACTGCTAGAGTGAGACCACTCTTTGATTCTGTTTGTAGAAATTTTAAGCTCAAAGTGACAGGTTGTTGCCTCTCTTTATGTAAAGTGTTACAGACGGGAATTTAATCTCTGCTACAGGATACTGATCAAGACAAGTCATGGGTGATACTGATCAAGATAAGTCATGGGCACGTGCAAAGAGCTAAGTGGTTTACTTTATACACTAGTATGTTCCTTCTCAGTCTTTCTTGTTATTTCATATGACTTGCTTCCAGCTAGTCCAAACTGTGTTTGTGTAAATAAGAACTGCCATTTAATGAACACTTGCTATGAACCAGATACTGTGCTAGAAGGGGGTGTAGGTACTCCAGGGGAAAGGCCTCTCCAGCAGATTAGCTTGTTCACATGATAGTAGAGTCCCAAAAGGGCAATAGTGGAAGTTCGAAAGCTTCTTGGAGCTTAGGCTGGGACTGAAAAAATAACAGTAACACAACAGCAATGGTAATAGTAATAATGAAAACAGCTCTTCTAAAAAATTTGAGGAAAGTCTCTTGTCTATGGAATATAAAAAATATTTACCATTAAAGATTATTTTAAAATTTGTTTTGAGTGTTTGTTTCTATCAGGCATGTGCACTTGGAATGTGTTTTTTGTAATATATTTTGCCACCTAAAAATAGGAAATATATATCCAGGTTTAGGTGTTAGGCAAGTTTTTCGCTTCTGGTTTCTGTTTATCTTGAATGTTACTGCGTCAGCCACACTATTTAACATGGGGATTTAAAAAAACTGCACGTTCTCACTTAGAAGTGGGAGGTGAACAATTAGAACACATGGACACAGGGAGGGGAACAACACACACACAACTGGGGCCTGTCGGCGGGGAGCGGGCTGGGGAGAACATTAGGGAAAAGAGCTAGTGCATGATGGGCTTAATACCTAGGTGATGGGTGGATAGGTGCAGCAAACCACCGTGGCACATTATTACCTATGTAACAAACCTGTCCAGGGTCCTGCACAAGTACCTTGACACCTAAAACAAACAAAAACTGGTGTGATCTCTCTGTAAGACAGGATTTTAAAAGCGTGTCTACATTTTTGAGTTTTCTTTCAAGGTGCCAAGAAGAGGCTGACCACATTGTTTGAAGAATGGTTAAGAACTTGAACTTTGGAGTTTGCTGGACTTGCATTCCAGGCTTAGCTCTGGCACTGTAAGCTCTGTGGCCACACAACTTCGCTGGACCAACCTGCTTAGCAGTAAAAATAAGAATAATAACATTTCCATTGAAAGGTGCTATAAAGATTAAATGAAAGTGTTTTTCTAAAGCTCTAGATATATAGTGGGGGCCCTTCTCAAGTAATCAGAAGGTTGTAGTTGCAGTTATTGTTACTGTTACTAATATTGCAAATGCTCTGAAAACATGCCACCATGGCTACGTCTTGTAGATGGTGACTTAAGCTCACCTTCCCCAGTAGGAAAATAAATGATTTATTTCCCTTTAATAGCTGTCACTCTGTTGATCCAGCCCTGCAAAGCTTACAGCATGGGGCTTATGAATCATGAATCAACACAAATGCCACCAAGCTAAAAGAGAGTTAGCAGAAGTAGCCTGTGTTAAGATTAGGTTTCTGATTTAATGTGCAGTTTCTAAAAACCAAGTAGCATGTAACTGGTCTTATCTTTGCTAAGATAAGATTGCTGGATAGTTACTTTAATAATTGTGGGAGGATAATTATTGCAACTTCCAATTAGTATTGACTTGACCACTGCTTTGATCTTGGATGAAACCCCTTCGTGTTGGTCTGATTTCCTCAGCTATGGTGTGTATAGTCTAGTTTAAAACTGGGCTCTGTTATGTACTCTGTCCATCCTGAAAGTTCATTGGACAAGAAACAGAACACTGGTTCTCTCAAGCAGTCAATCATCCGGTGAATACTACAGCACCTTCTTCCATCCAGCCCTTGTATTCCTTCCCCTCATTCTTCTTTGTTACTTCACACCACATTCTTCCTTCAGCTAGTCCAAGCTATGCCTGTATAAATAAGAACTGCAGTTTAATGAACACTTGCTGTGAGCCAGACTTAGTGTTGGAGGTGGTATAGGTACTCCAGGAGGAAGATGTCTCCAGCCAGTTAGCTCAGGTGTGTTTGTATGGTGCCAGTGCCCCAAGACGACAATGTTAAAAAATGCCAGGCTTCTTGAGGTTTAGACTTGAGACTCTCCCAGTGTCATTTCTGCTACATTCTTTTGGTTAAAACAAGTTACCTGACTAAACCTAGAATCAATGAGAGAGGGGACTTCAACAGGGTGCATTTAGGGAGAGAATTGTGGCTATGTCACAAACAATCTACCAGAGACGTAGGGACGGCAGCTGTCTATTCCCCATTTGACTTTATCATTTATGAGCAGACATTTGTCGAACACATATTGGGTAACAAAACATCTGTATTACTAGCTTTTAATTTTTAAAAAAACTTTTATTTCCAGAAAGCTTAGCTTTATCTACAAGTACAGTTGGCCCTTGAACAATGTGTAGATTAGGGGGTGCTGACCCTGTGTGAAGCTGAAAATCCACATATAATTTTTGACTCCCTGAAAACATAACAACGAATAGCCTGTTGTTCACTGGAAGCGTTGCTGATGACATAAACGGTCAACTAACACGTATCTGTTTGTTCTATATATTATATGCTGTAGTCTTACAATAAAGCAAGCTGGGCCTGGCGCTGTGGTTCACATGTGTAATCCCAGCAATTTAAGAGGCCGAGGTGGGCAGATCACTTGAGGCCAGTTGTTCAAGACCAGCCTGGCCAACATGGTGAAACCCCCTCTCTACTAAGAATACAAAAACTATTTTGGGTGTGGGTGGTGCACACCTGTAATTCCAGTTACTCAGGAGGCTGAGGCAGGAGAATTGCTTGAACCAGAGGCTACTTGAGCCGAGATCAAGCCACTGCACTCCAGCTCTGGGCAACAGAGCGAGACTCTGTCAAATAAATAAATAAACAAACAAATAAATAAAGCTAGAGAAAAGAAAATGTTATTAAGAAAATCATAAGGAAGAGAAAATATATTTACCATTCATTAAGTGCTAGTGGATCATCATGAAGGGCTTCTTCCTCATCGTCTTCATATTGAGTAGGGTTGAGGAGGAGGAAGATGAGGGATTAGTCTTGCTGTCTTGGGGGCGACAGACTTGGAAGTAAATCCTCATGTAAGTGGAAATGAGCAGTTCAAACCTGTGTTGTTCAAGGGCCAACTATAGTTGATTAACTCATATCTCTAAAGTTAATTTTCAAACAGATGTGATAGCTGAATGAGAACTTTTAAGACAGTGCTGGACAGTCGGTCGCCTTATTGGAACTGGAGTGGCCTTTAGACTTTTGGTGTCCAGTTTCTTCTCACCTCCTCTTTCTCTTCAGTTGTGGCAACTGAAACCAAGAGAGACTTCAGTCCCATGTCCAAGGTCAGGCAGATACTTAGTGGGAGAGTGAGGACTCCAGCCCATTTATGCAGCTCCACTGTGTAGCTGGAAGATTTGGGACAAGTACATTATTTAAAAATGCCCACCCACTAAATGTTATATTCCTAGCTTTTCCCAATACACAAATATACTTGAACTTTTAAAAGCTCGTTTTTGGTTGTGCTTGGTTTGGAATGTGAATGACTAAAACTACCTTTAGCAGTTTCCCAAAGTGTAAGTTCAAATGTACAGAGAATTTTTTTTCCTGAATGCCCAACACAGTATGCAGTTTTACAACACATACCAGATTCTTAGATTCATTCGGTGAAGTAAGTCTCTGAATTAAAACCTTTAAATATTTCTGATTTGCAACCAGAGGAAAAAGAAGAAAATTGACAACTTTTTTTGATGCAACGTTGTGAAATCATGGTGTTCCTGGTTTTTCTGGTCTGGTTTTTGTTGTTGTTTTGTTTTGTTTTGCCAGTTTAGTTCCTCACCTGATCTTTCCTTGTATCCACTTCAGAGTCTCTGAAATGTTATCTGTTTGTTGATTCCTGGGGAATTGGGAGCCTTTTCAAAGACTCCATCTAGAGACATATTTAGAAGTGTGAAAGAAGACATTTATGCGGCCAACAAACATGAAAAAAAGCTCATCATCACTGACCATTAGAGAAATGCACATCAAAACCACAATGAGATACCATCTCATGCCAGTTAGAATGGTGATCATTAAAAAGTCAGGAAAGGCCAGGGGCGGTGACTCATGCCTGTAATCCTAGCACTTTGGGAGGCTGAGGTGGGTGGATCACCTGAGGTCAGGAGTTCAAGACCAGCCTGGCCAACATAGTGAAACCCCATCTCTACTAAAAATACAAAAATTAGCTAGGTGTGGTGGCGGGCACCTGTAATCCCAGCTACTCGGGAGGCTGAGGCAGGAGAATCGCTTGAACCTGGGAGGCAGAGGTTGCAGTGAGCCGAGATCATGCCACTGGACTCCAGCCTGGGTACAGAGCGAGACTCCATCTCAAAAAAAAAAAAAAAAAAAAAAAAAGTCAGGAAACAACAGATGCTAAAGAGGATGTGGAGAAATACAAACACTTTTATAATCCCATTACTGGGTATAATCCCAAAGGATTATAAATTATTCTACTATAAAGACACATGCACACGTATGCTTATTGCAGCACTGTTCACAATAGCAAAGACTTGGAACCAACCCAAATGCCCATCAATGATAGACTGGATAAAGAAAATATGGCACATAATACACCATGGAATGCTATGCAGCTATAAAAAAGGATGAGTTCATGTCCTTTGCAGGGACGTGGATGAAGCTGGAAACCATCATTTTCATCAAACTAACACAGGAACAGAAAACCAAACACCGCAAGTTCTCACTCATAAGTGGGAGCTGAACATTGAGAACACATGGACAAAGGGAGGGGAACATCACACACCAGGGCCTGTCGAGGGGTGGGGAGCTAGGGGAGGGGTAGCATTAGGAGAAATACCTAATGTAGATGATGGGTTGATGAGTGCAGCAAACCACCATGGCATGTGTATACCTATGTAACAAACCTGCACATTCTGCACATGTATGTCAGAACTTAAAATATTAAAAAAAAAAAAAAGAAAAAAGTGTGTAGCAGCTTGGAGCAGTGGCTCATGCCTGTAATCCCAGCACTTTGGGAGGCTGAGGTGGATGAATCACCTAAGGTCAGGAGTTTGAGACCAGCCTGGCCAACAGTGAAACCCCATCTCTACTAAAATACAAAAATTAGCTGGGTGTGCTGCCACATGTCTGTAATACCAGCTACTCGGGCGACTGAGGCAGGGGAATCGCTTGAACCTGGGAAATTGAATTTGCAGTGAGCTGAGATTGTACCATTGCACTCCAGCCTGGGCCACAGAGTGAGACTCTGTCTCAATAAGTAAGTAAGTAAGTAAATAAATAAATACATAAATAAATAAGTAGAGTGTAGATCTGGTCTTACTAAGTGTATGATGTTTGTCTTCATGAAATAATAATAATGTAAGATCTGAGAAGTTAATACTTAAAGTAAAACCTACAGCAAAACAATCTGCTGAATTTGTCTGGGATCTCACAGGAGAGTCTAGTTGTAAAGCAAAGCAAGGACATGTAGCTAATATCACAGCAGTGTTTGTAAGAGGATTTTTAGTTTGTCACGCTTAAACAGACCCCTCAGCAGTCTCACAGAGAACTAAAGCAATTCGTTTTCAACACTAACAAGAGCACAGCATCTGCATGCATGTAGCAGGCATGTTAGTGAATGTTGTGAAGTTGGCGGTCCCATCAATTGTGGTTCACCTCTGTCCAGACTGTGATTTTGTTACTTGCAGTTGGCACTTCAGCAAAACTTAGGAAAATGCCTCATTTGCTTTGTGGGCGGTGGAAAAATAAGTAGCTGCTTTCAGTGAACACTGAAAGCCTTGTTAAAGTGTATACCTTTCATACAGAAACTCCTGGATGAATGGCAGTGGAAAATACGGGTTTGTGATAACTTTGAATGATGTGTGATTGCCTTGATTAGCACTATAGTTACTAAGCAGATATGCACTTCTTTGTTTTAAAAGAGAACTTGAATTTTTTTTTACTGTAACTGCCAGTTGCTTAATTTCTACCACTTTGTCAATTTTTTAAAAAAATGAATTTCCACCTAATTTGTACTTGTCAGTGATGACAAGTTTTAAAAGTAACTCAAGTTAAAAAATAAAAAAAAAAAATCTCCAGAAACCATCATCTGTCAAAAAGTTCACATTTAATGTTTTCTTTCAGGTAGAAATGAGACGTTTTCTCCTTCTGCTTTCCAGATTTATACGCTTAATGTTCCAGAAAGCTGGGCATCCATATTATTTTGAGTTTAGGAATTTATAGTGACCTAGTCATAGTTATGAGGTGTTTGAGGGAAATGAAGGGAAGGATGAGTAACAAAGACACATTAAGCAGAATCAATTATATAGTCTTGGTTTTGGCAACTGGTCTAGCATGCAGTTTCCTTGCTTTCTTCAGTCCACATATAGAACAACCCTGTCTAAAACAGTGATCCAATTAGGCCAATTTCCTGTTTAAAAGCTTTCTGGACCCTCCCTTTTCCTGCTGGCAAAACCCCAGGCTTTGAGACTTAGTTCTTTCTAAACTGACCCTAATTATTCTTCCCAGGTCATCTTTACTGCCACTACTGTTCCTTGTGAATATTTCACATCTCTGGGCTGTTAACATATGATTCCTTCTGCTTTGAATGGCCTGAAAATCCCCTCCTTTTCACAAGCTGGTGATATTTTTTTCAGTCATGTAGACTTAGACCAAATCCTCTTACTTTGTGGAGGCTTGGAATAGTGTCCATGTAAGACCGGACTGGTTAGTTTCTTCTCTGCTTCCTGAGTCCTTGAGTTTTCTTTGTGTATAGCATGAAGCGCACAGCATTGGGAAGTCTCTGTCTGCAAGCCCGTCGCCTTCACTAGGATACAACTTTTTCATCTTTGGACCTCTAGGCTAACCAGGGATTGAAACTTACTTGGCCTCTACCTAAACATTTCTTGAGCACGTCAGTGAGCTCTCCATGTAGTTTAGCAGACATTCTGATGGTTGTTTCATGGAGTTTGTGTCAACGGGGAAGGACTGCTGAGAGGCAGAAACCATAATGACCAGGAAGCTGGAAGTCATGGAACACACGTCCGTATTTCTTCAGTTAATTTTTAGAAAGGAGTGAATGTCACCTGACAATTGGTGTCTCTTGTTTTTTTTTTTTTTTTTTTTTTTTTTTAAATGAAACTCTACCATTGCAAGCCATTTTCTCTCTGTAAGTTACCTGTGGAATTTCTTTCCTTATCAAGATAGTAATACTTTGGAGTTTTGAATTTTTAAGAGATTCAGCCAAAGCATTTTGTCATTTTATCCAGTTGCTCCACTTCTTAATCTGTAAAATGGAGATGGTGTCTTTGCTATTAATTTTTCTTAAGGGAGACAGAATCCAAATAGTCTTTGATCTACAAATCTTTTGCAAAGATGAATAACTCTGTTTACTGAACATTTTACTAGAAGTCAGCCTGTTGCTCTTAAAATCTTGGAATGTTATTGATTGGCCAACTAAACATATTCATATTTTGCTTAGCATGCCCCCTTTCAGATGACTTGCTGCAGAATAATGAGGTGCAAGCTGAACAAAGTACTTTTCAAATTACCGCAGGACCTCACCAGTTTTACCACTTAGCTCCAGATGTGTGGAGGCCATCATGCGAGAATTTACCTTTTTATGTTTGGACATTTTTGTAAAAAGCTTGTGGTGTTGAATCAATGGGTTATGAAATGGTTTTAGGAATGTAACGAGCCATCCCATGATTCTACAGTGATAGACAATTTTATTAGCACATTTTCTATTGAATGTGTTTGCTGGTTGTACTTGAACCAAACCAAACACAGTCTCCAAATCGTAACACATATAACCCCCAGCTTGGAGACTCTTGATTTACAAATGTCTCTCTGTGACTGAAATGGCTGCCTAGGGAATCCCCTTCCCTATTTTGGTTGAATGTGTTTTTAATTTTGCATGAGATGTCTTTGTTGATAATAATAAAATGATAACAGTAATTTCAGCCTTTATTGAATGGGTGTGCCAGCCACCGAGCCAAGTGTTTTGTGTGCAGTGTTTAGTTCACTTCACTATGGTGCCCTAATAAGAATGGATTTTAGATGAGAAAACCAGTACAGGGAGAAGGGAAGTAATTTAACCCCAAGTGCCTCAGCCACAGTTTGCAGAAACAGACTTTTCGTGGAGTTTTTGTCTCTGTGATGCTTCCTCATTTCAGTCTCAGGCATTTTGCCTGCAAATCACTTTCACTTGAGAACATCCATTGTGTAGCCATTTCTGTTTTTGGTTTCACCTTCTCATGATGTAAAGAAAGGGAAAGTGATACCGGGCAGTGTCTTTTTACTAATAAAAGGCAAATAAATCTTCCTCAAATTGCTCTTCTTGGTGAAGAATAATGATTGTGCTCCAAAGGCTTTGGTGATGTGATTTTTACATGAAGCAGCTGAGCCAGGTGGTGTTCCAGCTTGTTCCTGGACATGTTGATACAGCCCTAATTGCTTAAGGTATGTGCCTCTTCTTAATCATCTCTCCTCTAACTGGAGAGCTGTGCTACATTATGACCTGGGCATTAAAAGCAACCCAAATGTAAATTGCCCTTACCAGCAGGTCACCAGCTGAGGAAATGCAGACGTCACATGAAGAGAACCTCGTCGATCCTCTGAGGCACCTGGGGATTGGCTTCCTGAGAAAGTACAAGTTGATGGTTGCCATCTTAGTTGTTTTTAGGGCCCAGGTAGATGTTATGAGTGGAATGCAGAGTGGCAACTGAGATGCTTGTCACGCAAGAAAGTGGGGCCAGGGGACTAGACCTGCGGGTCTTTCAGAAGTTGGAAATGTGGAATTTTAGGGAAAACCTCCCAATTTCCAAAAATTGGGATCAGTTCAAACATTCGAAAAAGTGGGAGGTCCAAATCAAACACGCCTGTGGGCCAGAATCAGCTTGCAGGAACCCAGTTTGTGACCATTGGCTTAAGACATGTTGATAAATGGATCTATTGGTCGTTGACTAAAGGGAATCTAGGAAAGATTTGTTTTATTTTTGAGGGTAAGAACGTAACACACAAGAAAGAAGTCACTTAGTCATTTTTACCTGAGAGTTGTCTTGTAAAATACTCATACCTTAGCACTCACTGAGCACTCTTCATATGGTAGCAAGCGATTTGTGATGGTGGTGGTATTTTTAGAGAAGATCTTCAGAGGTTCAGTGTGGTTCGAAGTGTGTGCATATGGGTCCTATGTGTGGCAGTATAGAAGCGTGTTCTTTGATGAACAGTTTTTGCATCTCTGTGTTCACCTACATGGAATTGCAGGTTGTTTCATAAATGGATGACTAGAATACACAGAGGCTAGGCATTGAGGTCTTTTCTCTGTATTATCCTATTTATCAACCAGCTGTCAGTCAAAGAAACACAAACATGGTGAGTATTATGGGATTAAGGGATTTATCATAGAAATTGGTCCTTCCTCAAATAGTAGAGGAGCTGGCGGATGTAGAGGTCTTGAAGGAAAGTGAGAGGATTAGAGAAAGTTTCGCCAGAAGCTCTTGTGTAGGGCTGGGCAGGTCAGAACTGCAGGATGCTGATGACCACAGGGAGCAGATGCTTCTAAAAGCTGCTGCTGCCTCTGTGTCTGTGGAGTTCTAAATCCCATGGTCTGCAGCCAGATATCTGGTGCTGGGTGGAGCCCTTGCTGTTCAACAGGGCCACTTGTTAGGAAGAAACAGGGATGAGAGCAGAAGAAAGCACAGACAAGTTCGACCCGATTGGGCACTTCCATTGTCCATCAACTGTATGAGAGTGAAGGCCTGTTTTCACTTCCAGTTTCCAAGTCTCATTAAGCTCCTCATATGGCTAGCTGTACCACTGGACCATAGTGGGAATGTATTCCATTAAACGAGAGTTCCTGGCTTACCAAGTTGACAGTTGTATGATTCAGTGTTCTCTACGAATAAGGACAACATCCTTAGGACTATACTAAGTGAGCTGCTGGCTACTGTGAGCTGCTGGCTACCGTGAGCTGCTGGCTACTCTCCCCTGTTGCCCTAAAAGGCTTCTACCTGCTCTGAAACATAGTGTTGAAATAACAGGATTTGGAACCTCTGCCTTGGCCAGGCCAAAGTAGGTATATTTCTGTTTAGGATCCTCCCAGCATAGTACCGGCCATTTACATGCACATTAGATTAATGATTTTATCTGATCTTTCTTTGTGGAAATGTTTGGTCAGGTGGGTTGGAGAAGAGAGAGGTACTCAAGACCATCATACAGAGAAGCAGAAGGGGAGAACAAGGGAAATTTTGGAGGTTGGATTGAGGGAAGCTGAACTCAATTTTAACTTGGGTCCAGTCCATGTAAATCCTTTACTTTTAATTTTGTCTGCCTGCCTGTCTACCAGTCAATCAATCAGTCCATTCATTCATTAATCAGTTATCAGTTATGTATATCAATATCTATTGATATTTTTCTGAAGATCTATACCTATCATATCTATCCATATGTTTATATTATATTTATCTAATCTATTTAATCTATATCATGTTATACACATATACATGAAAAATTTTTGAATGGAAAATTTTACGGAAAAAGTATTCTATATAAGGTGGATTAGTAATCCTCCTTTGGAAAAAAGTTCTAGTTCTTCTCAATTGTGAAAGATATGTGTAAGCTTTCTAACAAAATGAACTCCAGACAGTCTTAGATGTCTGCCTCTTTTTAATCATTTAGTGAAATAATTGGTTCCTCTTCACATGAGGAGGTGTTAGGATAAGTAAGAAATCCTGCTACTTAACTCGTCTATTACTTGACTACAGAGTTATTAGAGTTCAGTCTTTGCAGTAAAAGGAAACATATTTGTAATTTTGCTGTCTTTGCCAAAGTGTGAGCTGCTTTTTAAGTGATACTTCAACTTTTTATTGAGGTATTGGCTACTTCTACTTCTTGCTGGTAGTGTGGCTACTAAACAATATAAAGTATGCTACTTTCTTTTTTCTTTTTTCTTTTTTTTTTTTTTGGAGACGGAGTCTTGCCTCTGTCGCCCAGGCTGGAGTACAGTGGTGCGATGTTGGTTCACTGCAACCTCTGCCTCCCAGGTTCAAGCGATTCTCCTGCATCAGCCTCCCGAGTAGCTGGGATTACAGACACACACCACCATCCCCGGCTAATTTTTGTATTTTTAGTAGAGTCGGTGTTTCACCATGTTGGCCAGGATGGTCTCGATCTCCTGACCCCGTGATCCACCCGCCTTGGCCTCCCAGAGTGCTGGGATTACAGGCATGAGCTACCGTGCCCACCCAAGTGTATTACTTTCAAACCTTCGAAAATTAATTCAGAACTCCTAAAGCACAGAAACAGGTTTTTCCTGCTGCTAAGACTAAACTCTTGCTTATCACCTACTCCTAATTTGGTAGATGTATTTTAGTAAGTTTTCTTGCCATGAAAATGACCAAATACTTTCCCTCCTTAGGTTGTATGTGTGTGTTGTGTATTTGTGTCTGTCTGTGTGTAGGTAGGGAAGTTATTTGATGTAGAAGTGTGGGGAGGTACATTGTCATTTGGGAATATTCTGAAGCCACTAAACATTCCAGGTAGCGACAGTGGTTTGCTCTGGTGCAGATCACTTTCAATTTTTTTTTTTTCTTTTCCTTTTTAATTTTTTTTGAGATGGAGTCTCACTCTGTCGCCACGCTGGAGTGCAGTGGCGCAATCTCGGCTCACTGCAACCTCCGCCTCCCAGGTTCAAGCAATTCTCCTCATTAGCCTCCCGAGTAGCTGGGATTACAGGTGCCTGCCACCGTGCCTGGCTAATTTTTTATTTTTAGTAGAGATGGGGTTTCACCATGTTGGCCATGATGGTTGCGATCTTCTGACTCGTGATCCGCCCGCCTCAGCCTCCGAAAGCGCTGGGATTACAGGCGTGAGCCACCGCACCTGGCCTCACTTTAGATTTTTTAAAAGAGACCAGACATTTTTTGAACCCCTCAATATGCTAGGCACGGACCGGAGTGCTTAACAATCCTAGCTACTTAGTGGGAAGACTGCCTTTTCTTTTTTCTTTTTCTTTTTGTTTTTTTAAATTAAGACGGAGTTTCGCTCTTGTTGCCCAGGCTGGAGTGTCGTGATGTGATCTTGGCTCACTGTAACCTCTGCCTCCCTCCCGGGTTCAAGTGATTCTCCTGCCTCAGCCTCCTGAGTCACTGGGATTACAGGCACCCGCCACCACGCCCAGCTAAATTTTTGTATTTTTAGTAGAGTCGGGGTTTCACCATGTTGACCAGGCTGGTCTTGAACTCCTGACCTCAGGTGATCCACCTGCCTTGGCCCCCCAAGTGTTAGGATTACAGGTGTGAGCCACTGTGCCTGGCCAAGACTGCCTTTTCAAGGGCCTTAGGAGAGTTGTCATGGCCCAGGTGTAGAACATAAAAATGGAAGTTGAACATTCACGAATTAACCAATCACTTTCAGCAATTCAGCACATAACTATTCAGCATCTATTATGTGATGGGGATTAGGAAAGGCTCTTTAGAGAGAGCAGTGATGTGGGGTGGAGGAGGAGAGCAGTCCTGTCCTTCGTGTCTGCGTTCACCTGTGATCATCATAAAGAAGAGCATCCTGGAGGATGTTCCTGTCCTGCATCCCAGGGCCTATTTTTGGGAAACCAAGTCACACCTCCATGGCTTTTTGGTAATGGCATAGTTGGCTATGAGGAGTTGTTCTCCTAAGTCTGACTGAGTCATCATCCTGTGCTCTTAAGCTATGCTTGCCAAGCCCACCAGGCACTTCATTCCCAGCCGCGGTTGGAAAGATACATAAAGTTCTCCTCCAGGCTCTCTTCTCTGGTAGAACTCCTTACAATTTGCCTTGTCAAAGGGTTCTTCTGATTATGTGTGTGTCTGGTTATCACACCTGCCATCTTTTTGTGGGAAGCTTACTGTCTAGGCCAGATCACCCCCCAGCACTAGACTCCTTCCTAGCCTTCCTCATGGATGATCACCCAGGCTCGAATTACAGACCTGTCTCTCCTTCACCCAGGGCCAATTACTTCCCTTTCCAACTGTCCCTTTTCAGACTTGCCCACATATGTGAAAATACAAGGGATAGATCTTGGAGGCCTGATAGATAGTGAGTGGTAAGATGGTACGTAAGCCGGTGTAGAGGGGATGTTTATCACAGGCTTCCTGGAAGCTAGTTGGGTTTCACTGAGTCCATTCGTTTCCTTCTCCCTGATGAATGAGTAATCAGATGATTCACAGGGAGCTACTAGTTAGAAGACCACAGCATGTTCTCACTAGTGCTGTCCTGTTACATCCAGGGGAAAGGTTGTATTGGTGTGTTTTTAGGCACCATGTGTCAATTCTTCTAAGATTTATATATATTTTTGTTTTTCTGAAGGGGGCAGGGTTTTAAAAAGGTTTGAGAAGCATTGTGTTAGACCAAGTTTGTCCAACCTGTGGCCTGTGGGCCACCTGCGGCACAGGATGGCTTTGAATGCAACCCAACACAAATTTGTACACTTTTAAAAAACATTATGATATTTTTTGTGATTTTTTTTTTTCCGTAGCTCTTCAGCTATCACTAGTGTTAGTGTATTTTATATGTAGCCCAAGGCAGTTCTTCCAATGTGGCCCAGGGAAGCCAAAAGATTGGACACCCCTGTGTTAGACCATCATTTGTTTGCTATATGATTTCATAGTGGTAGAATGGTCACTTAAGGTAAAATTTGAATAGATAAATTTGGCAGAAATCATAGGAATTTCTATTTGAAGGCATAATGAGGGTTAATCATTTTTCATAATAGATGTTAAGATAATCACAGCCCATATTTATTAATTACTCGCCACACATTGGTTCGGGGTTAAGATTTTGTGAGAATAATCATCATCATTTAATCTTCCCAACAGCCCTGTGAAGGAGGCTCTATTATATTGATTTTATACATAAGGAAACTGAAATTAGACTAAGTTATTATGAAGGGATGGGTCCAAATGACAAGACCAGCCATCTGTCCTGGAAAATCATGCTCTGGTAGGCATTCAAGAGAACAAGGTTTTGTTTCTCATCTCTATTTCTGTACACTGGAAAAACAGTTCAAAATTTAATACAATTGTATGATCTGGCAAAATTCTTCTTGAGATAGAGGTGGATTTTAAAGAGAATGGTGTTTTGTCCACACTTGTTCACAGCAGCTTTATTTACAGCAGCCACAAACTGGAAACAATGCAGATGTCTGTTAGGTGAATGGATGAGTAGACTGTGGTATATCCATACAGGAATAATATTCAGCAATAAGAGAGGACAAACTATTGATATATGCTGACATGGATGATCCCAAAATATGCTGAGTGAAGAAGCCAGAGAAGAAAGAATGTATATGTTATAGGATGCCATTTATACAAACTTCTAGGAGATGCAAATTAATATACAATGACAGGAGACAGATTAGTGGTTGCAGTACAATGGTTGGAGTGGGTGGTAAGGATAAGAGAGTGCAAAAACTTTAAAGGGTGATGGGTATTTTATTAACTTAATATTGGAAGTGGATGCATGAGTGCATATGCATGTGAAACTTATCAAAATATACATTTACCAATGTGCAATTTATCGCATATCAATTATAGCTCCATAAAGCTGTATGTGTGTGTGTGTGTGTATATATATATATATATATATATACACAGTAAGGGAAGGCAAGAAGAATGACCCATTAATGTGTGGGAGTAATAAAAGAGAAATTGTACAATGGGAGGATCACTCTCAGAGCGGCCTTGGAACCCCAGAGAGGTTATTATTGTTTGATCAGTCAGTCAACAGGTATTTATTGAGATTCTTCCAGGTACTTTGAGAGAATGAGAGATGTATGTGATCTTGACTGTGCCTGGTCGTGTGACCCGTTTGGAAAGAACTGGGCTCTGGAGTTAGTCTGATGTGGGTTTCAATCCTGGTTCTCTCATTCCTTGGGTTAAAACTTTTGAACTCCTTTACCTTCTCTTAGCTTCTCTTTAGTCCTAGGGAAAAATGGAAATGGCAGTATCTTTATTTTAGAGTCATTTGAAGGATTAGCAGTAACATGTATCAAATGTTTGGCCAAAGTGTGGGGCACATGGTAGGAATACAGTGACAGCGATTATTATTATCACTTTAATTGCAAAACTGGAAGTTCAGATTCCAGGAGGAGGATGTAGTTGCTGTAGGCTGGCCTTCTCAGGCAAAACTTCACTTGAAATAGGCTTGGAAGACTATATAGGAGTTCCATGAAGTGGGATGGTCTGACTCAAAGTGCAGAAATGGGACTACATAAATCTGTTAGGTTTCTTGGGGGAAGTAGGGGAGATCAGGTAGGGGAAGGGGAAGAAATCCTACTTACTAGGAAAGGTGGCTTCCTAGCTAGTTCGGGGCACAAATACTCAACCGACCATTGCTATGGGGAAAATGGCAGAAATGAGAAAAGCGATGGAGGGGGGAAGACCTGTGTCATGAAAATACTTATCTGACTGTTCAGCATTATTGATACTGTGATCTGGATGATTCTGTGTCACGGGGACTTGCCTTGTACATTATAGGATGTTTAGCAGTATCCCTGGCCTCTACCCACTGGATGCCACTAGGTAGTATTCTTCACCCCCATATACATGACAATCAAAAATATCTCCTGACTGCCAGATGTGCCTTGTGGGGATCACTGAAGACCACTGCTTTAGTGATTAGACTAAGCATCAGTGAAGATGAGATTTTCATTTCAGTGTTGGAAGGGAGAAAGGAGTGGAGTTCATTTAAAATAATGGAATGAACTGCTCTCATTATAGAGGTTTAGCAGAAGTATCATGGTTCAGTGCATTGACAGCAAGGCCACTTATAAGCTATATGGTCTTTGGCAAATGACCTGTTGTATTTCAGCCCCCTTATGTGTAAAATGGGGGCAGTAATCGCACCTGCCTTAAATCAGTAAGTTAATTGTAAAGGAAGCCATTGATTATTTGCTTAAAGAAAACAGCATTACTCTTCCTTTATTGGAAAGACTTTGAAGAAAAGGGGATCTTCCTGTCTCTAGTTCTCTTGAGTTAATTTTTAAAGGGCCCATCTTTTGAAAAGACCTGCTTCAGACATGAGGCTATCGAAAGATCAATGTGGAAAATGTACTTTGTCCCTGAGTTGATTCTTTTTCTCTGGGCCTACTGAAAGATCTTTGAATTATAAGGTACAAGTAAAGTCGCCTTGAACAGAGCAGAAGAAAAGGATATCAAGGGCATGAAGTGGCTGTTACTGAAGGGAGTGGTGGTGTACTGTGAAGGAACTCCTGAGACTGACATTGGCCGAAGGGTCATCTCCCTCGTCTTGGCACTGAACGACCACCACAGACCACAAAAGGACGTAGAACCGACCTCCGTTTCAATGTGACTTTTCAGTGACACTTGAGACCTTGTGTCATAGCCAGATTGTGACCATTCTCCAACCCAAGCTTTCTGCTGCTTTTACAACAGACTATTTCAGAAGCTGCTTAGGAGATGCTACCAGGGATGTGAAGGCTTCAACAAATTAGGATTTCCTCTCCACCACTCTGATGATGGTGAGACCAGCATGGAGACTGGTAGAGTGATGGATGCATTGGCTTATCAAGGTCATGAGTGGCAGCTGGCTGCATTGTGTCCCCAATTTAAACAAGGATCCCCCAACACTGCAACAGTCTAGGATTGTCTCCTAAATTCCTCAGATTCCAAGCACACAAAGGAGGTGTCCTGGAGCCATGTACCGGGGAAGGCAGATTATTTGTAAGCTCTTGTGTTGCCTTCACTGCAGACAGATGGGCCTCCTCTATCCTAAACAGAGGCTATTTGATAACGTTTGCTTCTTCTCATTAACTTTCCTTACTCACCTGATTTAATGAACCTACGGTGCTTTGGAACATCACTGGAAATGTTTCAAAACAAAGCAAGAATCATTTGGACTAGTACTGGTTTTGGAGAGGTGGCTATTAAATGGCATTTAAAGTTTTTCATTTGTTTGTTTTCTTCCCTCTTAAATTTGGAGCTTCTTCTATGGCTTTGCGCATATCATTCTGTGACTATAATGCCCACATTAGCCCAGTTGTCTTACAAGTATGTAAAATCCTTCCAGCAGTTCAGGTTCATTTGGCATTCTTATTAAATGTACTCGGGTTAGGACTGGAATGAGAAAAATGATAGAAATACAAGTAACCATAAAACAAAACTAGAATAGAATAACAGACACTGAAATAAAAACAAAATGTTTATCCATATTTTGTCATCCAGGCCTATTCATTGAAATAAAAGAGTACAGAGATTTTAAAAATCCAACTGTAAGTATTATGAGGAAATGTTTTAGGAATTTTTTGACAGTCTTTCCTAAATATTTCAAGTTGATTGACAAAAGATAAAAATCCATCATATTGCCTACTGGGCAATGTTTTGTGGTGCCTTCACCTCTGAGTTCTAGGAGGTTGTTTTAATCATGTTTGCATGCAGCTCCCCTTCCCATTTATTAAAGATTGGAAAATGCTAAGGTTTAGTTGACATGATGACCTTAATGTAAAAGGACGTGAAGAGGGCAAAGACTCCCAGCTTCTAAGTCTAGTTCATCTGTTACCCTCAAAGCTGTCTTTGATACTTAGACACACTCCCACACCCTTGCCTACTTTTACTTTTTAGGAAGCATGCCGTTTGGTAACCCCCTTTCCAAAGGCCAGTAGCGAGGCCACGCCTGACTTCAAAATGAGATTATGCTTTATGCTGGGGATGTATAGCAGAAAACAGTAGGCCAGCCAAGTGGGGAAATAAAGCCAGAAGAGACAGTATATTTTCAGGAGCAATTTAGTGCATGCTTGATCTTACTGATATTGTTAGTATAGTGTTTATAGCTGACTGGGTTTACCTGAAGCAACTGGCCAGCACTCTGTGTTTGGAAACAGTCAAGGGAGAAAACATATTGATTAGTTGGTAAGTTAACTCTGTACTTCCATTCTCTAAAATTAGTAAATCAGTCTGTCATTGACAGCTTGGAAAGACGTTCCTGTGTCTCAGAGATCCCTGGCCAGGGTTGCCAGGACCTTCTCTTTACTTTGTGTTTTCCCTGGCCCATCAATTCTTCTTCAACTTTTGTGATTTTTTTTTTTTAACTGGCTTTCTTCAGTTTTTGTTTAACTGAAAGGTAACGATGCAAACTGAATTTATAGGATGTTTTATAGAGAGAATAAAAGGATAAATTTCAAAATCATATGCTAATATGTAAACTGAATTTACTCAAAACATTCCTTTTGTTGTTGTTGTTGTTGTTTTGAGATAAGATCTTGCTCTGTCACCCAGGCTGGTATGCAGTGGCACCATCGTGGCTCACTGTAGCCTCGACCTCTGGGCTCCTGTGATCCAGCCACCTCTTAGCCTCCCGATTAGCTGGGCCTACATAGGCGTGCCACTATGCCCTATCAATTTTTTGTATTTTTTGGTAGAGATGGAGTTTTGCCATGTTGGCCAGGCTGGTCTCAAACTCCTGGACTCAAGTGATCCACCCACCTCAGCTTCCCAAAGTGCTGGGATTATAGACATGAGCCACTACTGGCCAAAACATCACTATATTTGTGTGTGTAGATTATACCTTCTCTGCTGATGTTAATAGCAGGGATTCTTTTTTTCCCATTCTTTCTGTCAGGTGTGATGGAGAAAACTTATGTCCTATAGTGAAGTGGGAATGAGGATTTAAAAAACACTAAATAGCACAGAACACCTCCCTGAATGCCCTCCCCCCGCCCCCCGCCATTTTCCCTTCTAATTCTTAGAGCAATACCATCTTTCTTCTTCTTTAGTTCCCTCCAAGATTAATCAAGATGTTATTTATGGATGATGTAGACCTAGTGTGGCAAATTAGAGCCTGTGGGCTAAGAATGGCTTTCACATTTTTAAACTGTTAAAAAAATTCAAAAGAAGAATAGTACTGTATGACATGTGAAAATTATATGAAAATCAAATGTCAGTGTTCATAAATAAAGTTTTATTGGAACCCAGCCACACTCATTCATTTACTTCCTGTCTCTGGCCACTCTCCTGCTACAATGGCAGAACTCAGTACTTGCAAGAGAGATCATATGGCTTGTAAAGCCCAAAACGTTTACTCTCTGACTCTACACAGAAAAGTTTGCCAACGCCTGGTGGGAGGCAGATCGGAAATGAATAACCATCAGTAACAGAAAGAGCACAGCCTTTAGAATCAGGCAGTACAGGGTCCTTGTTATGTCTTGGTTTCCTCAGAGCTACAACCATTACACATTATTCTACCTTAGAAGAATAAGGTGAGGATGAAATGAGATAATGAATGTAAAGGTGAGGATGAAATGAGATAATGAATGTAAAGCATCTATACGTGTATAGCGTGCGGCCAAATACCTCACAGATATTCAGCCAGTGCTGGCATCTTTCCGTCTCCCTGTTACCAATGTTTCAAGTTCATTGTCTTACCTCAGGTCCTCTGTTCACACACAACTGGAACAAAAAATACCTTTTGTGAGTCTGACAATAGCTGGGGAGACAGAAACTCATGTCTCCCTCTCCACTTTCCTTTATTTAGTGTCTTTTCCTCCATAAGCAGGTGGCGTTTAGCCCTGTGAAATGTCATTTTACCTTAAGGTGAATGGGTATATGGAATTGGTCTTGACCTTGAGTAAAAGAAAGACACACCAGGCAATCATCGTTTGGGGGAACTTCAGAGAAATTGCTCCGTGAGGGTAACATAGAGCAGTGACTTCTGCTGGAGGGGTTCACAGGTGACATTCTGAGCCCTGTGCAGCCTGTGCCTCCGACACAGTCAGCGAGGGAGCCCTGGCGGTCATGGGGCTGCCTTCGCCAGCTTCAGAACTGTGGTTTTTCCCCATTAACACACTTCTTGTTAAGCTGATGTGGTTGCTTTCTAAACTGCATCTTCCCTTGGCCAGAAAGAAAGAAAAAGCTTCCCTGCGTGAAGATGAAGGTTTATTGGCAATGTCTTCTTTAGTCTCTTAGCAAGAACAGCAAACAGAGAACTCCCTTCTTTCCGACTTAAGTTACACATATTTTTTTTCTCTTTTTTACTTTCAAAGCTGGCAGCCTCATAAGAGCAGCATTCAGATAGACCGTGCCAGGGATGCGGGGCATCATGAATGGAGCATTTCTTGTCCTCCTGGCCCCCTTTCCCTTTGTGCTGTCTCTTTTCCATGTGTTATTAGCCACCTTGCAAAGTCGGAGCTTTGCCAACAAATTCTGGGTTCTGTGGGTTGCTGTCTGAATCTGCTGCTTATTCAGGAAAATGAGTTAGTTTCTGCTGTTTGTGGGGAAAAAACTAACAAACCCACTTACAGGTTACATTTAGGTTACTAATATATGTGGTAGCAAACCTAAATAAACTGGAGATTATGCTGATGCTATGTGCTTATTATTACAGTGTGGGTTTTAATGTGAATTTTGCACAAATCCATGAATGATATGCCTATTTGCCTTTTTACTTTTCTTGCTGGTAAAAAATCAGCTTATTTATTATAGCTGTTGAAATATATATAAAGAAAAAATTAGCTTCTACCTAACTCTTTTTTTTTTTTTTCTTTTAAAAGTATTTTTATGTGATCTACAAGTCTGAATTAGTTGGCTGTAAATGGATGTGGGAGTGTCATTTCAAACCTTTTATAATTTGGGATTTCTTCTGGGGGGAGTGGGTATCAGAGCTTTAGTTCTTGTTATTGGCTTATGACGGTAGTCTGGAATTTTATAGATTGTGTTTGGCTGTCAGCATGGTGCTTGGGTGTGATTAATTTGTGTAGCTTGCCATTGGATAAATCATATTCATTCCTTGGATCCTTGTTCAGAAGGGATTAACCAAGTGAACTGGAAAACATGTCTTTGCAGCAGAGCTTTCAGTGTTTGTGATAATCAATGAACAATCTAGTGCTAATTTAATTCCACTCTTATAGACCTGGCTGACTCATTGGCTGTTAAGGCTTCTTAACTTCTGTGTTTTTAATCTTTAGTTTTTTACACATATACCAATATTATAGTAGACATAGTTCAAAACTTAACATTTCTCCAGGGAGCTTGTTCTGGGAATGCAAAATAAATACCCTCTAAAATAGGTTTCTGGAATGTTATTTTTCTAAAGGGTCTGTTATTTCTGCCTTTCTTCTAATGGGAAAAACATTGATTTGAAAGGGTAGAATAAACTTAGCTGTTTTGGAAAGGGAGGGTTAAGATAAAATTGACAACAACAACAACAACAACAACAACAAATAAATAGGTGATACCTTAGAGACCTATCTGGCGTAGGACTCTTGAAGCCCATAACATGGCTTTGGGTTTTGGTATTCATCTTTTATAGGGCTAAATAATTTATAGCCAAGCTTTTGCCTTATGGCATGGTTGGAGTGTGTGTTCCACCAGGAGGCAAAGGTTTCTGTTGAAATCTTCCTGTTCACTTGATTTAGGTATTTGATAAGTGACTGCAAAATGGGGAGGTCACTTTAGGAAAGCTTTCTCTCTTCTTGCCCTCCTTTGCCTTTGAGTAGGTTCCTCCTATGTTTTGTTCATCTGAACAATGCATTGACTTGCCCTATGTAGGAAAGCTGGAGAGCTGCTTATGAATTGTAGTAAGATGTCTTATGGCTTCCAGGGAGCAAAGCTAGGGAGATCCCAGGTACTGATTTTTGTTTTTTTTTAAAATATGAATTCTTGTTCTGTTGTCCAGGCCGGAGTGTAGTGGCGCGATCTCTGCTCACCGCAACCTCCGCCTCCCGGGTTCAAGAAATTCTCCAGCCTCCCAGGTAGCTGGGATTACAGGCATGCACCACCATGCTAGGTATTGATTGATTGATCGATTGATTGTGGTGCTTCCATGGACTGGACTCTGCCTCCCACTTCACTTTTAGCCTAAATGTAGGTGACAGGTGAATGTAGGGTTGCCAGATTTAGCAAAGAGAACTATAGGGCATCCAGTTAAATTTCAATTTCAGATAAATAGCAGATATTTTTCATGTTAAGTATGCTCTGTATTTTATCTGGCAACCCCAAGGGAGTGTTGGGGAATTAGGTTTCTCTATCCTGAGGGCCCTCAGGTTAGATCACATATTCAGAGATAATTGTGAGTGAGATGTATGGATGGGAAAGAGAGCGCCATTTATTAGGTACTTTTTATATCAAGTACTTTGTATTTAGTCCTCAGCTTGGGAGGCAAGTATTGTAAACTCACTGTACCTTTGATGATAAAAGTAGCTAACGGTGATTTAGTGCTTTCTATGTCCTGGGCCCTGTTCTAAGAACTTTGATGTATCCTCATTTAGTGCTTAAAATAACCCTAAGAGGGTTAAGTACTATTATGATTTCCATTTTACACAAAAGGAAACTGAGCTGCAAGGTCACATAGCTAGTAAGGGATTGTTCTGGGCTGAAGAAAAAGGATGCATGGTGGGAGTATCTTGCCCAAGGTCATGTTATTAGTAATTAGTGGAGTCAGAATTCCAATGCGGGTCCCTTCACTCCAGCTCTTCTTACTTCAGAAAACACACATGCCTGGGCCCTCCCCTGGAGCTGGATTTAGTTGGCTTGGGGATGGCGATTTTTAAAACTTCCCCAGGCGATTTTAATGCACAGCCAGACTGAGAACCACTGCTTTACCCCACTTTTGGAGTAAAATGAATTACCCTCCTTAGGAAATCTGGTCGCTCTATGTGGCCATTCCTTTAGTTCCTACCCCTCCTCCACAGAAACACACCATTCCAAATCTGGCAGCTAATTTTTCATGGTCTTTGTTTCTTCAAAATTATTTTCAGGAAGTCTTGGTGAATATATGTTGGGGTATAAACAGACCACAAACAAAGACCCCATGGGGGTACTCTGTTGATGGATTTTCTGGGCGATCTTTTCTTTTTCATTCTTCCATTATACTTCCTGGAGGAGGGACTACCCCTTTGTTCTTCATTTAGTTCCAGCTGGGTACCAGGTTGGGTATTTGGGGAGGTTTACAGATTAATAATAAAACTAGACCACTACCCTCCAGGGTTTTCAATTTTAGAAGGGAAGTATATAAATGTAATTCTAGGTTTAATTTTCAAAAAGTCATTTCAGAGGAATACAAAGTATTAAGGAATTCAGAGGCAGCAGAGGCAGAGGGAGGTGGGGTGGAGTGTGAGCTCTGCAGTCACTGCCTTGATTTGAGTTCCTGCCCCACCGCTTCCTACCCACAGAACTCTGGCCAATGCTTGAGCCCTCCTGGTCTCCAGGACCTTGTTGGCACAGTCGACCTGCCAAATTTTTTGATGGCAGACATGACGAGTTAGTGCTGGTGGAGTGCACACCAGCGGGCCCAGGGTGAGGGTCAGTCCTGGTGAGCTGCTGCATTCTGTGCATTGCCTGAAGCTTTCCAGCAGGTCTTAGCTGATGCTGATGGGTCCAAAGCATCCATAGTAAATTAATAAGGCTTATCTGCTGCTCCTTAAATTGACAGAGTCAAGAATTATCCTGAATTTGGTAACCAGGGAGGAGCCACAGAGGTGTGTAAATGGAAACTAGACACAGTCCTGGAAGATGAGCAGCAGGAAATGGAGTGGGAGACACTGATACCCCAAGACCCTAGTTAGGCCAAAGAAAAAAAAAAAAGACATCTAGGCTGGGCGCACTGGCTCATTCCTGTAATCCCATCACTTTGAGAGGCCGAGGCTGGGGGATCACTTGAGGTCAGGAGTTTGAGACCAGCCTGGCCAACATGGTGAAACCCTGTCTCTACTAAAAATACAAAAATTAGCTGGGTGTGGTGACATATGCCTCTAATTTCAGCTACTCAGGAGACTGAGGCACAAGAATCGCTTCAACCTGGGAGGTGAAGGTTGCAGTGAGCCGAGATCGTGCCACTGCACTCCAGCCTGCGTGATGGAGTGAGACTCTGTTTCAAAAGAGAAAAGAAAAAAACCAAAAAAGACAGCCAGTCCATCCAGAGAGCATGAGACCCTTAGCTACAGCAAGAAGGCAGCTGCAGTAGAAAGAGAGGAAGGCATTTGGTGTAAGGACTCAGATACGTATTATGTTTATGTGGTGGCGGCTGGGAGGAGGGTGGTGATGGAAGCTTCTAGTCTTGGTGGTGACATTCACAGATGGACAACACAGGAGAAGAGGCTGATTGTTAAAGGGAAAAGGGTGATGAATTAGGTTTTGGGTAAAGTTATACTGCATCCTTCATTGTAAGCAATGCAGTGCCACATTCTATGTTGTTAATAAGCACATGCCCCAGATTGCACATCTGGGGATGAGTTACCTCTCTATATCTAAGTTTTACTGGTTTGAGAGCATGAATGAAGAAAGGATCACACCACTCCTACCATCCCATCTGTCTTTTATGTTGAACTTGTGCTTTCTTCCCCTAGTTTGTTTAGGTCTAAGTAGAATACTTTGCATAGGAAATCGATAAATCTTCTATTGCTGTTTGAGTGATGGGGCAATTTCTTTATTACCAGACAGTTCTGCGAGCAATAAATACTTCTACTATCCTGAGTGTATTTATTTCTAAATGGGAGTTAGAGTAATGAGGCATTTACTAATGCTGGGCTCAACTCAGAATTCAGAAACAGAAGGTAGATGACTGGCAAGGACTGTTCCCACTCTAGAGTTTTAAGGTTGTTAGAAAGCTTTTGTTTTTGTTGAAAGCACTGTACTTTGTGTACAATATGATCGAGCCTTTTAGAAGATTGCTAACACTTACATCTTATCTTTGCTTATAAAGTATTGACTAGGGGTTGGCAAACTTTTTCTGTGAAGTGCCAGATAGTAAATGCTTTAGGTTTTGCACATACGTTCTGTCACAGCTAGTCAACTCTTGTAAGAGGATAGCAGCCATAGACAATATATAAACAAATGAGCTATGTTCCAATAAAACTTTGTTTATAAAAGCATGCGGTGGGGCGCCCATAGTCCCAGCTACTCAGGAGACCGAGAACGGAGAACGGCTTGAGCCCACAGGTTTTTGACCAGCCTAGGTAATAGAGTGAGACCCTGTCTCTATAAAAAATAAAATCAGCCAGGTGCGGTGGCTCACACCTGCAATCCCAGCACTTTGGGAGGCTGAGGCAGGCAGATCACCTGAGGTCGGGAGTTCGAGACCAGCCTGACCAACATGGAGAAACCCTGTCTCTACTAAAAATACAAAAATAGCCAGGCGTGGTGGCGCATGCCTGTAATCCCAGCTACTCAGGAGGTTGAGGCAGGAGAATCGCTTGAACCCGGGAGGTGGAGGTTATAGTGAGCTGTGATCATGCCATTGTACTCCAGCCTGGGCAACAAGAGTAAAACTCCACCTCAAAAAAAAAAAGAAAAAATTATAAAGAAGACCAAAAACATTGCAGGCTGGATTTGGCCCACAGGTCTAGGTTTTCTGACCCTTGGTTCACTATATGAGCCATGGGGGCATCAGTTCTGGTTTGATCAACTGTTAACTGTCTGACTTACCTTCTCTGACTCTCCATTTTATCAACTGTAAATGGGATCAATAGAAGAACAAGTTTGTGGTGTTATTTTGACACTGAAAGAGATCACAATACTAGTTTTGTGTAGTTGCTAGAACATAGTAAGGTACAGAAAATGTTAGCTAAAGGGGAACAAAAAATCCATGTCAGTCGGTGGTATATGTAACCCTGATGTTTAATTGCAATTATTTTAAGGTAAGAAGGAGAGACTGGCAAAGCAGAATTTTTGAAGGGCCAGTTAAGATCACAACTCTGCACAATGAGCTGATGTAAACAAGGTGTATATTGACTTTTAATGGACTTAAAAAGAGTTGATGAGACCACGGAAAGCTCCACGTGGCCAATACTGTTTATTATTCTGTAGATGGTATTTCTTGGGAATTTTGTTTCATTGCCTTTCTGGAAGTGAGTTGGATTTTTACCTATTTTTTGGCATGGATTTGGTCTCTCCTCCCAATACTGGAGGTGTAAGGAGTAAAAACTTTTCCTAGAAATGAAACATAACAAGCACTTATTGAGAGCCTGATGTGTGTTCACATTGTGTGAGGTGTTATGACTGTAGAATGAGTTTTCCATAATCACAGTGTCTGCATTGGAGTTAGAGGAGAATATCTTACACAGAGCTCCCAAATCCCTTGCAATTTCCTGGGTGATCAACTACCTTTTGTTCTAATGAGGTTACCCTTAGTGGACGTGATGCTAAGGCAGCATATAAATAAGTGAGAGCTCATGTGATGTGGGCTGTGGAAAGGTGCCAAGGTACTTCAGTGTGAGAAAAAAAGTCATATCTGATGGCGTTAGTCTGTGGAAGCTTCATGGAGAAAACTCTGGATAGGGACTTTGTGAGTGTAGTTTTTCTTGGCTGAGTAGATCTCTTTCCTAGGAAATAATTCTGTTCTGTCCTCTGCACGTATCAAGCTTGGATTTTGGTGAATAAAGTGTCTCTTCATTTTAAAAATAGGGCACTGAATCGCCAAGGCAGTGGCATACAGGGTAGAACTTCGTGGCGATGGCCCAGGTGGACTGTAATGGCTTCAGGCATTTGGTTCTGCTTCACACTTCAAAGAACCGAAAAGTGAGGGCGATTTATTTATTCATGAAAACATGCCCCACACAACTGCTCCTTGTGCCTGGAATTCTTGTTGTGGGTGGGCAGGCTGATCTGGTGAGAACAGTAGTGGAAAGAGGAGAAGAACGTTTCCTCCCTAGGATGGAAGTCCCATAGAGCACACATTTGAGACTGCTGAGTTCGTCGCCATATGCTAGCACATTAAACAGAGTGCGCCATAGAGTCAGGACTCAAAAGTTTCTGAATAAGCGAGTGAGATAATAATTGAGCTATGCCTTCTGCTCTTAATTTGGTGTTAGGCATACAAGCAGGGTAGGCTAATGACAGAATGAACATAAAACAAGTGAGACTGATTCAACAGATGAGGCTGTGTTGAACGTGTAGGTGGGCAGAGGTGAGAGGGAGCAACTGTCCTTCTTGGAGTTCAGGAAGGTTTTGGACGTGGTATTGTATGAACTTGGTCTTTAAGTTCACACTTAAGAACTTAAGTATGAATGGAGACGTAAGTTGAATGGAAATATACCAGGTATTTCAGGACCAAGAGAACAGAGGAGAATATACCTAATAATAGGAATGACAGGGCAAAGGCATACTGGAATTAAAAAACAAGGTGGGGGCCAGGCGCAGAGGCTCATGCCTGTAATCCCAGCACTTTGGGAGGCTGAGGTGGGCGGATCACTTGAGGTCAGGAGTTCAAGACTAGCCTGGCCAACATGGTGAAACTCCATCTCTACTAAAAATACATAAACTAGCCAGGTGTGGTAGCGTGTGCCTGTAATTGCAGCTACTCAGGAGGCAGAGGCAGGAAAATCACTTGAAATCAGGAGGTGGAGGTTACAGTGAGCTGAGATGGCATCATTGCACTCCAGCCTGGGCAACAGGGCAAGACTCCATCAAACCAAAAAATAAAACAAAACATCACAACAAAAACCAAAACTAAACCAAGGTGGATTTGGGAAAGACTTACAAGCCCTCTGATTGAGCTCCTTTGTTGTTGACTTCTAGATCCTCTTTAATTCAGGAATCACAGTTACATTTCTTAGAATCCTTCTTTGTGCTCCAAGTATCAAAGACCTTATGAGGCTCCCCAATCACAATGGAGAAAGTAATTCCTTTAACAGGGCAGACAACAGAGCAAGAGCAGAGATGGGGATACGAGGGGGTCCTCATTTATGCAGCTGGCCAGAGCTCCTCATCCAACCCTGGGCTTAGTGAGGCGACAGATGTGATGTTGCCCAATGTAGTCTTTTCTTTCTTTCTTTCTTTCTTTCTTTCTTTCTTTCTTTCTTTCTTTCTTTCTTTCTTTCTTTCTTTCTTTCTTTCTTTCTTTCTTTCTTTCTTTCTCTCTCTCTTTTCTTTCTTTCTCTCTCTCTCTCTCTTTCTTTCTTTCTTTCTCTTTCCCTCCCTCCCTCCCTCCCTTCCTTCCTTTTCTTTCTTTCTTTCTGAGGCGGAGTCTCGCTCTGTCACCCAGGCTGGAATGCAGTGGCACGATCTCAGCTCACTGCAGCCTCCGTCTCCTGGGTTCTAGCGATTCCTCAGCCTCAGCCTCCCGAGTAGCTGGGATTACAGGCATGTGCTACCACGCTCAGCTAATTTATGTATTTTTTAGTAGAGACAGGGTTTCACTATGTTGGCCAGGCTGATCTCAAACTCCCTTCCTTCCTTCCTTCCTTCCTTCCTTCCTTCCTTCCTTCCTTCCTTCCTTCCTTCCTTCCTTCCTTCCTTCCTTCCCTCCCTCCCTCCCTCCCTCCCTCCCTCCCTCCCTCCCTCCCTCCCTCCCTCCCTCCCTCCCTCCTTCCTTCCTTCCTTCCTTCCTTCCTTCCTTCCTTCCTTCCTTCCTTCCTGTTTAAAAATACATCTATATTTCCTCCAGCTTGTATATAAACTGACCTCTCCTTTAAGTATTAGCTATTGAGGAACACGATGCATGAGCCAGACACTGTGCTAAGGGCTTCACCTGTAATCCTCGGTATGGACTTCTTATAATATCCTATGGGTAAGATACTATTATTATCCCTACTCCTATTGTTTTGGGGCAGGCACCTTATCCATTTGTTTGCTGCTCTATCTCCCATGCCTCAAAAGGTGCCTGGCACTTACTAGGTGCTGGATTTTAAGTGGATTAATCACATGCAGAGTGATACTGTCATACTGGTTGTATATGGGAGTTGGAGATCAAGACTGTAGGGTTTCAAAGTTTAGACTCGTTACCCTGCACCATCTCTGCTTTCTGATGCCTAGTTAGAGAAAGAAATTCCTATCTGTTTTGGACTTGAGGACTTCTTTTTAACGACTTTTTCAGACTTGAGGACTTCTTTTTAAAGTTGTAGACTATTCCACCCAGATCCTTTTGGTCATTCTCTACTTTGTTGTGGATAAAAATTTTATAATAAATTAGGTAATATTTAAAAGTGGCTTTGTATTTTTTACACTTGCAACAACGTGTGTATTAACCTCTCCTAATTCCATCTACTGGCAATGCTTGATTTGCATGAGAATTGGGTCCCCTGCAGTAATGTGACTCTGAAGCTGACGGATTAGAGAGCTTGCGGTTCAGGCATGAACCTTGTCTCTTGGGTTGGACCTGAGTCTAGACTGACCCTGGAGTTGGAAATGTAGTGGCTTAACTGACAGAACTGACGTGAACAATCGTTGCTCTTTATTAAACAAGGGCAGTTCATCTGATTCACAAACATTTTCTAAGGCCTCGTGCTCCAAATGATAAGAAACAAGAAAGTTCCCTGCCCAGGGAGCTTATTGCCTGCTGGAGGAGATAAAACTTTTGGAAATGGGGTAGAATGTGGTAAGTGCTTTAATAGAAGCTGCAGGAGCTTAGCTGAGGGAGGAGATGATCTTTGGATGGTGTCCCACAGACATATCGGTGGTCTTTGGATCTGGAAGGACCCCACTGTTCTCTGCCTTGTTGCAGTTGTAGCATGGGCATTCTTGAAGTAAGCACAAAGGAAATGTCCGCTGACAGAGTTGAACATGACACTGGCCCAGTAGGTTTGCTATCCAATTTATGGAAGCGAGGCAAAAACATAGACAAAGCACAGGAGATAATGAAGGTGTGAAACCTGTTCAAAATAATCAAGAACCCAAACAAATACTTTGAATTTCTTCCCACCCCATCTCCCAGGTAAGCAAAATAGCTACCTGGTTTTTTACAACCTTTCATCACTTTAAATACACTTGGGATTCTCATTTCTGAGAAACAAAGACAGAGGAAGAGAGAATTGCAAAAGGGGTTAGTATGAATCTGTGGTTTGAGGACTGGTAATTAGGCCAGCAGGCTTTTTTGAACTACAGAGCAATTTGTTAAAAATAATGTTAAAAAAAGAAATACACCAAAATCAGGTTTCTCACCATAATGAGAAGGAAAGTTCCAGAGGTCAAACATTGGGTCTTTCTCCTCCTCATTTGAGATTTTATGAGTCAGAAAGCTTCTTCATTAAACAGCAGTTTCAACATTGCAGGACTGTATGTTTTTTGGGTTGTTACGCTTTCACAGAATTTTTGAATTGTAGCCACACTTCAGAATGAAAATTCGAAGTCAAAATGCTTCGATGAACTTAAGAGAAGTGCTATTCTCTGCCTTTCCGCTTTATTTTGTTTGTGTGCTTGTTTATTTATTTATTTTTGGAAGAAATCATCAGGCCTGCTCAGTCAGTAGTTCATCCCGCCAGTTCAACTGGAAGAGATTTTTTTAAACCCTTTCAGCTTCACTCATAATTCATGTCTCATGAATTATGAATTCATGAATTATTGGTGCCTGCTTGGGTGATCAGTAAAAATAATTCATCAGCATTTTCTTCAAAAATTTTCACTCTTCTGGCATGTTGATAGTACCAGTCGGTGGTCTTTTCATTGTACCTTCTGAATCTTACTCTTTTTTGTTTTTTGAGATGGAGTCTCGCTCTTGTCCAGGCTTGACGGAAGTGGCGCCATCTCGGCTTACTGCAACCTCCACCTCCCAGGTTCAAGCGATTCTTCTGAGTCAGCCTCCCAAGTAACTGGGATTATAGGCATGCACCCTTAGGCCCAGCTAATTTTTGAATTTTTAATAGAGACGGGGTTTCACCATGTTGACCAGGCTGGTCTCGAACTCCCAACCTCAGGTGATCTGCCCACCTTGGCCTCCCAAAGTGCTGGGATTACAGGCGTGAGCCACTGCGCCTGGCATTAATGTTGAAACAGAAAAGAGATGAGGTTTCACCATGTTGGCCAGGGTAGTCTCGAACTCCTGACCTCAGGTGATCCACCCGCCTCAGCCTCCCAAAGTGCTGGGATTATAGATGTGAGCCACCACACCTGGCCGAGATTTTTGAAAAAGTGAAAATAAGTTCAAAAGTAAGGATTTTAGTTCTGAGTTCCAAAAGTATTTTGTTTTGAAGTGGGAGAGGGGGTAGATATCCTAATGGTATATTAATGGTATATTATGATACCCTAATGGTATCTTAATGGTATATTGTATTACTTCCACTGCTCAGAGTTAGATGATGGCACAAAACTTGTTGAGGTCTTCATTCATCCTTACAAATGTTTATTATGCTAAGTGTCCCAGGTGATGGGATACAGTGGAGTGAATTAGAAATTTGAAATTATTGCCCTGAAGGGGCCTACATTCTTCTTGTTGGAGAGCATCTATGTGGGATAAGGTAGACAAATAATTTAGGAAATTCAAGAAATTGTTTCAGACCATAGTGAATTCTATATCAGAAACGAATAGTCCATATGATAAGAGGAACAGACATTGTGAGATGTTGCATCCAGATGAAAAGGGGAACAGATGCCATGTTCAGGCCATGGTGCATGTACAAAAGACCTTTTTCTGAAATCAGTGTGGGCAGCGAGTGTCCAGGTGTATTAGGATCTTTTAGATGTAGTTTAATGAAGAGTTTATGACTTAAAATGAGACAGTATTAACTTCAAATCTCAGCTTCTGTCCTTGGATTTTCTCTGCAAATGGGAGAAGCAATGTTTGCCCTTCGGAGTTGTTACAAGGAGACAAGATAAACATGGGGTCCAAGTGCTTGGGAAATGGTAAGTGCTATTGTTAGTCACAGGTCCTCAACAGATAACAACTTTGGAAGTAGGAGATGCAGCTGACCTGAGCTGTTTTTAAATTAAAATTAAAGCCACCTAGGTTTCATTAGTCTGCTAGCAGAGGGGAGGTCTGGGCGACCATGCGGAACCAGAGTCAGACGCTTGGAGGTCGTTGGACTCCACAGGGGTTCTGCACAGTCGCTGAGACAGAGGAAGTGCCCCACAAACATGCAAATATCCTTTGACTTAAATTGAATTTATATTTTATCCATTAAGGGAGCAAATATGCCTCTAGTGTTAGTTGTTATTTTAGTCATTTACCCACTATTCAACATTTTTGCCTTTTCATGTATTTTGTGTTTTAAATACCATTAGAATATCTACCCCCTCTCCCACTTCAAAGCAAAATACTTTTGGAACTCAGAACTAAAATCCTTACTTTTGAACTTATTTTCACTTTTTCAAAAATCTCGGCCAGGTGTGGTGGCTCACGTCTATAATCCCAGCACTTTGGGAGGCTGAGGCGGGTGGATCACCTGAGGTCAGGAGTTCGAGACTACCCTGGCCAACATGGTGAAACCTCATCTCTACTAATAATACAAAAAAGTTAGCTGGGCATGGTGGCACATGCCCGTAATCTCAGCTACTCGGGAGGCTGAGGCAGGATAATCACTTGAACTCGGGAGGCTGGGTTGCAGTGAGCCGAGATCTTGCCATTGCACTCCAGTCTGGGCAACAAGAGTGAAACTCCAACTCAAAAAAAAAAAAAAAAAAAAAATCTCTTCTTGATACAAAGAGAGATCTTGAGTTGCTTTATAGGAGGAAACTGGAAAGGCTGAAAACTAACTCACCCAAAATATTTAGCAAGTTAATCATAAATAATAGATTTTGAGTCTTTCGGTTTTCAATGGAGAACTTTATATTTGATTTTGCCTAATGTGTGAAACTGTATAAAGCACACTCTATAATATATATTCCTGCTGCCTGGAAGCAGTCACATTATCGAAGTGTGTGTGTGCGCAAGAGAAAACACATTAATTTCTCTTTCTCAGTTTGTCGTAAGAGGGGAGTGCTATAAAGAATCTTCTGGCTGGGTGTGGTGGCTCAAGCCTGTAGTCCCAGAACTTGGGGAGACCAAGGCTGCAGTGAGCTGTGATTGCACCACTGCACTCCTGCCTGAATGACAGAACAAGACCCTGTCTCAAAAATAAATAAATAAATAAAGAATCTTATTACCTGCAAATTGTAAGGTACTCGAGGGCAGACATTGGCGTCTTCAGATACATGTGACCCTGTTTGTTTGTGTGAATTTCTGTGCACGAGTACATCCCCCTCCCACGCCCTGACAATAATGCATACAGATACATGTTGAGGGTCAGTGGGAGCTGTTTTGTTTCACACAGACATTTTACTTAGATTATTCTGGAAAGCATTCTGAAGATAATCACAAGCATTGATCATAAAGTTAGAAGATTTGATGTTTAAAACAACATGGACATAGGAATTGAAATTTTCTTTCTCATTGTCTCTTGAGTGTTTTTGAGGCCGGTGTTTCTTACTCTTGCTTGAATATACCTGGGGAACAAAATCCAGATCCCAAGGTTTCTGTCCTGGAGATTCTGATTGATTTGGTCTTCTGTGTGCCCCTGGACCCTGGAGATTCTTAGGACAAAGCAAATTTGGGACACTGGGGAAGATAAGAAAAAGAGAATAAGATAAAGTTCATCTGAAAGGATATTCCAAGAATGGGGAGCAGAGTTTGCAAGGTCATAGAGGCTCAAAAGAACAATGGAGAAAGGGGAGTAGATGGTGGGGGTAGAGAGAACAAAACCTGAAAGGTGGTTAAGAGACACACAATGAAGGGCCTCCTGTTCAAGGCTAAAGGTTTCAACTCCATCATGGACCCAGTGCTGTGACCTTACTAAATGTCTTTATTGATGATCACAGAAGTAACATTTTCTATTAAAAATGGAAACATTACTAGAATAAATGACCCCCAAAGGGAAATTCTCGCATAATTCTGCTCTGCTCAACTCAATTGAAATTACTATCCTCAAGTGTTTGTGACTCAACTGAAATTACTATTGTAAAGCAGTGGATAAGATGGAATGAGAAGCTCAGTCCCAGAGATAAGTTATCATGCAATTTACTATCCCGGCGAGAGATGAATGGGGCTTTGAATAAGGCCTAGGAGGAGATGGAGAAGGGGTGGCCACTGAGAGATATGGAGACTATAGAATAGATCAGGGTATGGTAGAGGGAAAGAGATAGGGGGATTCTAAGGGGCCCTGAGGTTTCTGGAATGGCTATCATCCTAAATACTGGTGTCATTAAGCCTGTAGGAATTTGGTGGGAAGATCATATGGTTAAGGACATGTCAACTTTGAACTGTGTGAAGATGTCTGTAAAGCTGCTAGAAATTTAAAAGTGGAATCTAGGAGTGAGTTGGAATTTAGGAATGTAGATTTGGAAACCACAGAATCATACAAAATAAAAGACCGAGATACAGAGAAAGGGAGGCAAGAGACACGACAGTAAAATGGGTCATTACTGCCTAAGTGTTTTTGTTTGTGAGGCTTAATGAGCTAAGGGCTCACTCTTAGGTTAAAATAGTGGAGGAGAGATGAGTGAATTATCTCTACAGGTCAAAGAGGTTATAGAATCTGTTCTCATATGAATTAATCAAATTTAACTTCTCATATTGAAAAGTAGACAACTCATAAAGGAGCTATCATGTAAACTTTTTTTTTTAACTTGGAAGAAGTCAAAATACAGAATACTTAGAGATTGAAGAAAAATGTTCAGTTTAGATTTCAAGTGTGGTCATTTCCATAGCTATGTGGTGAAAGAAACTGTGTTTCCGAAAATCGTGTTTCTGAAGAGGCTATGTTTTTAAAGGTGCCACTGGGAAACTATGACTATTGTGAGTTTCACAGTTTTGACATTGGATAGTGTGGGGTGTGTGTGTGTGTGTCTGTGTGTGTCTGTGTTTGCATTGAGTTATAGAAGTTACATGTAAAAGTATTCATCTGACTTCTGGGGAAAAGTCTTTTTTTGAAATACCTTTTTTTTCTATTTATTCCTTTAATTATTATAGGTTAGAAGGAAATGGCAAGGATTGCATCCTAGTTTTAAAATGCTGAACTTTTAAAAAGGCAGTTTTGTTTTTAAGACTTTAAATAACTATTATTAGTAATTGGATTTGTGGCAGATTCCAAGAGGGTGGTTTTGGAAAGCACAGTGACTTCCGGTGGCTTCAGACCTTGGTTTGGAATTCCAGGCCTACCGCACACCGACTCTGGAGAGTGACTTAAAGCCTCCAAATTTCAAGTTTCCTGTGCGCAAGTGAGGCTAGCAAACCACACTGAGGAGGACAGCCTGAGGGTTAAGTTACACCATGGATGAAAAGCTGAAGCACGGTTCTAACCTGCCCAGGCTTGGTATTCAAAAAATGTCCATTCCTTTTCCATTTTCTCTCTTTTCCAAAAAGCCTAGTACTCTGTTTCTGTTAAGACCCTTTTGCAACACTGTGTTTTAACATGGTGCCTAATATAGTGTCAGAAACCACATTTTCCAGTGCATATGGTGCAGTTTATAATTTCTAATTTAGCTTTTTAATTAAAAACTCACCTTTTGCTCCTAATACCTGTAGGGGTTGGTTTCCAAGTCTGCTTTTCTGGTGGTAACTGAATCTCTGTTCTCCCAGTGATGAGTGTAACTTTCTGTGTACAAGTAGGAACATCATGACTGCCATGCTTGGGCCATTGGTATAATTATTTCTGCTACCTCTGCAGACTGCGGTGAGGTTAGAATCAGAGTGGTCCCTAGCCATGGTCCCCCTTTTGAATTGGTGGTCATCTTGAATGTCACAGCAGCCTAGACTTGTAGACCATACCAGGAAAGTAGAAGCAAAAATTCTGTCATGTGCTACTCCACTTCCGAGATGCTGCAGGTCATCAGAAGCTCTGTGACTTCAGATGTGAGAGTGAGGCCAAGGCACTGTCACATTAATACCTGTGTGATCTTGGTGGCATTGCGCTTTTCCATCATTGTCAGGGCTGCTGTGCTCTCTGTGCCTAAAAGCTGCTTCCAACAGGCAGCTCGCATTCCAGAGCTCTGAGAGATGTTATCAACCTTTAACAGTTTTCTCTTTCAGAAGACATTAGATTCTGTACAGGTTGCAGAAATGTTGTCTTAAGGTGGCTGGAAGGAAGCGTTTGAAATAACACATGTGCTTGTGATTTTGGTAACCAAGGGAACGCGTCCCTGATACAAAGCTTCCTTTAAAAAATGATGGTACCCTTCTGGGATTGCCTCAGAATCACCCACAGCAAGATTCCAAAGGGAGTTAAAATTAAAGTAGGTCACTTCCAGCAGCTGTATCAAGAGTTAACAGAGAATCACCTCTTTAAAAGTGAAGAATCACCTCTTAAAAAATGTACTGTTTAGAAGAGGAACCCAACACATTGTGGATACAATATGCTACCATCTGAATAATCTAAGTCTTGCTTATAATGGATGTTTAATAAATCTTACCTGGATTAAATTTTCCTCTGCTTCTGCCTTATTATTTGTATTATTTTTATTCTTAGTTTGCCTCCTATTCCAAATTAATCCTTTGCTTCTCGTCATCTCTTTTCTAACAGTTTATTAAAATTATATAGTGATGGTTAACGCAGCTACTACCTGTACTTTGCAAACAGATTTTGCTAATACATCCATCATATGTAGAATGATAGAAACTGGAGTTGACTTAGAAGGTAATCATATCCAAACTTCTCATTTAGTAAATGAGAAACTGCTGCTGAGTGTGATGGCTCACACTTGTAATCCCAGCACTTTCAGAGGCCAAAGCAGAATTCTCAAATTCTTGAGCCCAGGAATTTGAGACCAATCAGGGCAACATAGTGAGACCCCTGTCTCTACAAAAACCAAAAAGTTAGCCAGGTGTGGTGGTGCACACCTGTAGTTCCTGCTACTTCAGAGGCTGGGTTGGGTGGATTGCTTGAGCCCAGGACGTCAAGGCTACAGTGAGCTATGATCATGCCACTGCACTCCGGCTTGGGCAACGGAGTAAGACCCTGTCTCAAATGAAGGAATGAAGAATGAATAAGAAACTGAATCTTTAGAGTCAGAGAAGTCAGACTTGAGTCAGAGTCTGGCTTAAATCTGAACACAGTATATACATTTTAGTAATGTTCTTGACACAGAGAGCTGAGCATTGGTACAGATCGTGTAGTATTATTACCAACACTGTTTTAACATTTATGTTACAAAAGACTTCTGCATGCTGGACAACAGGAAAGAAATACAGTACTGAACCTACAAACAACAAAAGGATTAGGACAGTCCTTCTGAAAGCAAGGGTCTCAACAGCAAATGTGACGATGGCCAGACAGGCTTTGCAAATATGTAGACTGGCCTAGTATAAGAGATCAGGGAGTGGGCACATATTTGGTGCATTGCAGTGGGCAAGTACCTGAAGTTACTTGACCTGTGGAAGAGCCCTTGACGGCCAGATAGGTAGCAGCCCCTTTCCTAGTCTTTATTGTCATACACTGTAAACTGAAATTGTGCTGCATTTTTTTAAGTGGTACATGTCATAAGAGGTTGAAGTGAAAATGTACCTAGAATTTTCACCTGGGAGAAAATTTTATTCCTGAATCTTGGTTATCTACAAAATTATATACCTGGGGATAAAAATTTCAGTTTAGCTTAAAAGTTAAATTGTTGGCCGGGTGCAGTGGCTCATGCCTGTAATCCCAGCACTTTGGGAGGCTGAGCGGGCAGATCACGGGAGTTCGAGACCAGCCTGACCAATATGGAGAAACACCGTCTCTACTAAAAATACAAAATTAGCTGGGCGTGGTGGCACATGCCTGTAATCTCAGCTACTCGGGAGGCTGAGGCAGGATAATTGTTTGAACCCGGGAGGAATAGGTTGCAGTTCAGCCAAGATGGTGCCATTGCACTCCAGCCTGGGCAACAAGAGTGAAACTGTCTCAGAAAAAAACAAACAAACAAAAAGTTACATTGTTACCCTCTGTGAAAGACACTGTGAAGCTTTGATGGGATTTTAAAAACACCAGATTATATTAGAGAGTCATGAAAATTAGCACAGACACTGAAAAAAATCTTTATTGTCCTAAAGCAGTGGTTCTCAAATGCCTCGGAATCCCCTGGGGGACTCTGGAGCACAGATTGCTGGACCTCACTCTAAAATTTCTGGTTCACCACATGTAGGAGGGGACCTGATAATTCACGTTTCTAACAAGTTCCAGGGAGTTGCTGCTGCAGTTTCTGCTCCGGAGACTACTGATTGAGGGTCACTGCATTAAAAGAAATCCAACTTAATTTAATACAAGTATCACATTTATTAGGTCGGTGCAAAAGTCATTATTTTGAATGGCCAAAATCTCAATGACTTTTGCACCAACCTTAACAGCTTGGCATTTTTTTTTTTTTTTTATTAACCCAATTGCTGAGCCAGTCACTGCAAAGGTATGGCACTTCAGATAGCACATTATATAATCAGTGGTTTGCTGGTTAATGCTTGACAATTGGCTTTAGGGTTGAGGAGCAGCCTTGATTTGTAGTGTTGCCAGTTTCTGCGATATTAACACTCTCATCATAGCCAATTAAAAGCTATCAATCTGACACTGGCTTGTAAAATTCCTGAAAATTTAACAGTTATCTTCAGTACACCACTGAGTCATAAGGAGGTGTTAAAGGTCAGGCTGAATTTAATCTCAGGTTGAATGGACCCTTACTGTCTCTTTAAGGGGCAGGTATGGAGGGAGATGAAGAAGCAGCTCTTGTTTACTCCTCAGGGGTAGGATAGAGAGGTGTGTCTTCGAGGGGAAGGAGACACTATAGTTCGAAAGTCAAAGCCTGGCTGCTCACAGAGAGTTTTATTGACTCAAAAGCCGTTTAACTTTAAATTAGTCACTGACTTTAACTGAGATTTTTCCCTTGAAAAAAAAAATATTATTATTTTTTTGAGATGGAGCCTCACTCTGCCCAACTAGAGTCCAGTGACTCGATCTTAGCTCACTGCAACCTCCGCCTCGCAGGTTCAAGCGATTCTCCTGCTTCGGCCTCCCTAGTGGCTGGGATTACAGGCGTGGGCCACCCTGCCTGGCTAAATTTTATAGTTGTAGTAGAGATGGGGTTTCGCCGTGTTGGCCAGGCTGGTCTGGAACAAACTCCTGACCTCAGGTGATCTGCTCACCTCGGCCTCCTAAAATGCTGGGATTACAGGTATGAATCATCGCACCGGCCAAAATACTAGGATTTGTATATTTTATTGAATGAAGAATCAGAAAGTGCAGCAACTCCAGCCCAGTTTCTTACTCAACAGCACTTAGCTGGAGCTCAGGAGCAGCTGTTCTCCCCACACCCTGTCTGTACTTTGTTTAGACTGGAGAGGCCATTTCTAGGCCATCCATACTCAGGCTCTCAACTAGGGTACACATAGGACCTGCTTCATCATTGATACTCATGCCTTCGAGAATTTGTATGCTCCTTCTTAGATGCATGTTTCAGAAGGGGGAAGGGAAGCATTTGATCACCTTAAAAGGACTTTTAGAAATGGAAGAGTGAAAGTGAACCAGGTATGCCTTTTTGTTTCTTCTTCACTGTTTTCATTCCTCCTCCTCTTTCCTTTGGAAGGGGAAAAGCAGGAAAGAGGAATTACATTTTCTAGAAACAGAAGCCAAGACCTCAAGAAGCTTCTAACTGGCCAGGCACGGTGGCTCATGCCTATAATCCTAGCACTTTGGGAGGCGGAGGCAGGTGGATCATTTGAGGTCAGGAGTTTGAGACCAGCCTGACCAACATGGTGAAACCCCGTGTCTACTAAGTACACAAAAAATTAGCTGGGCATGGTGGCACACCCCTGTAATAATCCCAGCTGCTCGGGTGGCTGAGGCAGGGGAATCACTTGAATCCAGGAGGCGGTGGTTGCAGTGAGCCGAGATTGTGCCACTGCACTGCAGCCTGGGCAACAGAGTGAAACTCCATCTCAAAAAAAAAAAAAAAAAAAAAATCCTCTAATTTCTCTTTCTAAACTGTAGACCTGGGATCTAGATGAGGATATTCCTGATAAAAGCATACATGCCCCTAGGAGGTTTAATTACTATTTATATGGTGTACACACTTTTCTTTTCAGAATACTGTTATTTATTTGTCACTTCAGTGTTTCTTTTCCCATTGCTCTTCTCTCAGCCTCTTGTGTCAGCCCTGCCCAGGTTGGCTTTTATATCCTTAGCCTTTTTTTTTTTTTTTTTTTTTTCCTAAGTATGGGAAAACATAGTTTAGAATAAATCCCTTCTCACAAAATCACCTCTCTCAACCACTCTGTGGTTATTTTATTTGAGGGTGGTGGAAGGAGGGAGATGTTTGAAGAGCCTCAGAGAGAAAAGCACGGTTTTAAATCTAATCATTATCAGATTGAGAGCTAAATACTTTTGCAACTTTCATGAGGAGATATCCCTGGGAATTTTCTGGATAAATATCATTCTTAAGTTTTGGCAGTGTGCAGAATTTAGGCCACCCACATCGTGTGGGACATAAAACTGTTTAGTGACGTTCAAATAATGTGTTGCAAGAGTTTAGTTGAACTTGTAATTTAACCTTGAGGAAAGCAAATACTTGTGGGAAAATATTTGTGCTCAAAATCAATAAGGAATGTGCAAGTAGGATGCCTTCACTCTGAGAGCTGTAGTTTGCAGCTGAAGCTAGTACAAAGTGGCATTTGTCAGTAGTAAGTAAAAAGAGCAAAGTGGATGGGTGGTAAGACTTCGACATTATTGGCTGGGTACACTGACTTGCTTAAGGAATGCCACTATTGGCTGCTTGGCTTATCGCATTCAGATCAAGTTCATCTGCAGATGAATAATCACTAAGATTTGTTAAGCGTTTACTTTGTGCCACATAGTACAACACAGAAGTTTAGCACTATAAGACCCTGACCTGTGAGATGGGGAAATTGACTCTTGGAGAAGTTAGTTACTTTGTGGTGGTCTCACAGCTCAAAGGGGGCTATAATTTAGTTTCAGATCTACCTGACCCCACATTTCAGATGACTTATTATCTGTGTATGCCATGGCCATTAAAAGAAGATTACTTGTAACTTTTTATTTATTTATTAAAGAGATGAGGTCTCACTGTCATCCAGGCTGGAGTACAGTAGCATGATGCCTCATTGCAGCCTTGAACTCCTGGGCTCAAGTGATTCTTCCACCTCAGCCTCCCAATTAGCTACGACTACAGGTGCACACCACCATGTCTGGCTATTTTTATATTTTGTAGAGACTGGGTCTTGCTATGTTGCCCATGCTGGTCTTGAACTCCTGGCTTCAAGCGATCCTCCTGCCATGGCCTCCCAAAGTGCTGGGATTACAAGCGTGAGCCTGGCACATTATTTTGTATGTTCATCAATGTTGAATCTACAAATGTATCTCTGTAAATTGGTCTTATTTTAAACTCCTAATCTGGGTAGATGTAGTCCTTGTTTATTGCCTAGAACATACTGCCTAACTAGAAAATAATATATTTTGATTTTAATGTATATTGATATATATTTATGGTGAATATATCTTACAGTATTACATATTGCTTTATGGCTTACTCTTTTTTTTTTCTTTGAGATGGAGTTTCGCTCTTGTTGCCCAGGCTGGAGTGCAATGGCGCGATCTCGGCTCAGTGCAACTTCTGCCTCCTGGGTTCAAGCGATTCTCCAACCTCAGCCTCCTGAGTAGCTGGGATTATAGGCATGCACCACCACACCCGGCTAATTTTGTATTTTTAGTAGAGACGGGGTTGTTGGTCAGGCTGGTCTCGAACTCCTGACATCAGGTGTGCTCCTTCCGCCTCAGCCTCCCAAAGTGCTAGGATTACAGGCGTGAGCCACCATGCCCGGCTGGCTTACTTTTTTTTTTTTCTTTTTCCCTTTTTATAGTTGACTCATTTGGCAACTAGTCATATATAAATATATATTAGTTATATGTATATAATTTATATGTACCAGTGTCAAATATCTATCTCTCTACATATATCTTATTTCATTTGGAAAAATTAGAAAATACCAGGCTCTCAGACACCCACCTAAATAAAACAGGCAGATTCTTATATTCTGTAAAAAACATAGCATCTGGTGATAGAACATGTTGGAATTTCTATCAAGAATTCTTTTATACATCAATTTTCTGGAGGTATCTGGTGTTTTCCCAGTTAACCTGGAAATACGTTTTGTAAAGAATTTATTTTTCCTAGAGGCCAGATGTGTCCTTGCCCTTTCCCCAGCATGGCCCTCGGCCACCAGTGGAGTGCTGGGAGCTTTGGGAAGAGTGTGGCTGCTGCAGACGTCCGGGCATGGGTGCTTTCATTGCTTTAGTTGTTATCCTCAACACAAGGGCCTTTAGGGGCTGCCTCCTATTCTCCCATTACAGCTGCATAATTAGTTGTAAAACTTTTACTTGTAGGTGAAAACTCATTTTGGCAACCATTAATTCCCACTGTAATTCATTTAGTAACTGCAGTGCTTCTATTAATGGGAAAGTAAGCTCAAGCATCAAGCAGCATGACTAATATGTGTTGATAATTGCATATTGTTGATAACTGTAAACTCTGAGATTGCACTAATAAAAGGTAATAATTCCCAAGACAGCCAGGAAGGGAACTGGGGAGCGACTGCAAATTTAGTCTTTGCCATTTTGCCAGTTGTTTAGTGTCATTTAAATTGGTGGGAATTCTAGTGGTGATAATGCACTGGAAGATTTTTTTCTGGGCTACCTAAGAGTAATTGGAGATTGGTAATGTGTCGATATGGGGGCATGGGAAGCGGCTGATGCTGGGGCAGGTGGTTTCTCTAGACAATTGCTAAGAGTGCGTGCAAGAAAGTTGCAACTTAGCACGAGCTTGTGTGGTCAGAAAGTAATCTGCTTGCTTTTTGGACCCACATTTTGTGTAAGCTGATACTGAGAGCAAGCACTGGTAGAGAGAGGGAGGGGTGAAGATGGCCCAAAGACTTGAGCTTGAGTCTGGCTCTGCCATTTAGGGGAATGCCCTTGAGCCAGATCTGTTAAATTCATTGAGCCTCAGTTTCTTCCACACTTGTATAATATAGTTATTCCTGTAAAGCTGTTGATAGCATTAAATGAGAGAGAGAGAGAGTGTGTGTGTGTGTGTGAGAGAGAGAGAGAGAGAGAGAAAGAAACTGATTTGGAAACTTGAAAACCCTTCTAAACAGGAACTTGGAAGCCTGCTTGCCCTTTCTTAATTTTCTGATGATACAGATAGATATATCATTGTAAAACTATCCTGTGTACTTGAGTTTCTTTCAAAACACCAACCCTGAGTAGTGCTTGCAGTTTCTCTAAAAAGGAAATTATCATAGAAGGTCAGTTTATGACCCATTTTCTGGGGCTAGAAGTACCTTTCTTTTTGGGGATGGGGTCTCACTCTGTTGCCCAGGCTGGACTCAAACTCCTAGGCTCAGGCAATCCTCCTGCCTCAGGCTCCAAAGTAACTGAGACTACAGGCACATGCCACTGAGTCCAGCTGGAAGTACCATTTTTGGTACCCAGATTCCTGTAGCTATGCATTGGGTCATTACCTTGGACAATCTGATGCCTGAGATGACTCTGTTTTGTATTTCCAAATGGACTGTCTTTGCTCGGAAAAGGCACTGTCCAGAATATGTGCCTAATGGATTGTTGAAGGAGCTGGACGTGGCCCAGGCAGTCCAGTGAATCAGTGACTGACTGTTGTTTGTAGTAGCTAATGCTGTTTCCCGCCCCTCCCAAAGATAAAAGAACCAAAAAACCATTAAGTGGCTTGATTTGACTATAGCAGCATTTGTGACAGAAGTGGGTACCAAATGAAAATCAGCTTAGTACTACTCTTCAAGAGATTTTTTCTTTTTCTCTAGAGGCTTAGTGTAGGTCATACCCCAGATGTTGATGATGAATATATTGATTGCTATCTCAGGGAGAAATCTCAAAAGTTTGTGTTGCCCTTTTGGAAATTTCACAGTTTATATTAACCTATAACCAAGAGGCAGGTTCGTTATATTTAATTGCATTAAAAGAAAAAAGAAGTAGAGAAACTGAAAGGAAAAAGAGCCCAGAGATTGTTACCTTTTTATCAAGCAACAGCATGCCACAAACTTTGCATAAATAAAAAACAATAGCCTGAGCTTTTCATCTTGGGAATCTAATGAAATAAATGTGGTGGCTTTGCTGTTTCCCCCCGTAGCCCTCACCTTAGCCAGCCCCTACATTGTGGACAGAGCAGTGATGTCATTATTTGTGAGCTCGATGACTGGCTCGGTAGCCATGTGGTTCCTAAGAAGACTATAGGTCTTGCCATTGCGTCTTGTGTCTCTTGCTGTACAGGTGGAAACATCTGTGTGTTTTCTTTGTGGTGACCGCTGGGTAACTGATTGCCAACCTCTGTAACTCAAGAAACAGCCCTCACAATAGAATACACTCTTTCCCATCCAGAGTGTGGCACTCCTTTTCTGCGTGAGCCTTTGTCTGCATTTTCACTGCTTGCAAACCCTCCTCCAGCCGGAGATTGATGTGCCTGGATGATTTATGGCAGTGATTGTCAGAAACTTTTGAAGCCCATCCAATTTCAGGATTCGGGTTCTCATTTCTTGTCATTTATGGCACATTTGATGAATTCTCACTATCAGCTGACATGTTTCATAATTGTCAAAACTTTGATTGAAGTGGTATTTCTGAAAAAAAAATTATGGAAGAGAAAAAAGAAAACAAGACTCCTTCATCACATTTTTTTCTCCTATGCCTAAAACTACTTTGCCGGAAGTTCGCAGTCCCATCATTTAGCCTCTCAGCTACTTGCTGGCCTGGCAAGTCAGTCTCCTCACTCTCCTTTTACTGTCTTGTGTCTGCATTTACAGGGGCTTGTCTTTTGCTTGTTTGGGCCTTTTCTAGTCCAGATGATAAAAGCTGTTGAAAGTAGCCCTTTGGAGAAAGTTTCGAAGCTTTCCCTTCAGCCATCTTTCAAGGTATATCCGGTGGGGTGTGAATAGATAGTAGCAAGCTCTTCACTCATTTTGTTATCTTAGACCTAGTGCGGTTTGTTTTGTTTTTGTTTTTATTCCATGAGCCAACATTCTTTGGCTGGAATGTTGGCTCTCCAGGTCTTTGGCTGATGTCAAAACTTAGAAATCTGCTCTTGTACTTTGGAGTTCTCCTCATGGTGAAGCCCACAGCGATGAGCCAGGAATGGATCTGGTTCCTTCATCTGTAGAGTTTTGTTTTTGTTTCTTTACCTACCTTAGTCCTGTGTCTCTTTCTCGGTCAGAGAAAACTTCTTATAGCAAATGACTCCTGTCCCTTCCCACTCTGACCCCCAGTACAGTGACACGGAATTCCTTCTCCTAGCTTGTGCTTTCTCAGTTTCTTTCCTCAGAAGCAACCACTATCTGCAGTGCCTTTTGTATCTTTCTAGATATACTTCATGCATAGATAAGGATTCACACATACACGTACATAGAAACACACATACAAACACAGACATGCGAATATCAAGATACAGTTTGAACTCATAATTCTGAACTTTCACTCGAGTGTTTAAAGCACATCAATATGTAATATCTCACTGCTGCTAGTTGAATGAAAGATGACCATCTTATCATGCCCTAGAAGGATCATACCTCCTGTGATCTGATTTCCCTCCAACTCTCCAGCCTGATCCAGCACTTTTCTTCTCTTTCTCAGACCTCCAGGCTGCCCACTTCCTGTTCTTCTGTTAATTTCTCAAACAAGCCTTCTCTTGTTCCTTATATTAGCTGTCACTCTGCTACATTCTGTAGTTTCTTGACTGTTCATTTAGGGCATTTAGCACAGTTTGTAAGTTCCATATTTGTGTGAGTATTTAAATAGCATCTTTCTGCCTCTACTGAACTGCAAGTTCCATGAAGACAGAAATGTAGCTGTTTATTTTTTTATTTTTTAAGCCATTTTATGCCTAGAGTCTGTGCATTGCCTGCAATATAATAGGATCTCCGTAGGTCGTAGTTGAATGAATGAAAAACAAATGACTGGCTGGATGGATGAATGAATGTATGATGTGGAAGCTTCCTTTGGGTAGGGAGGAAATGCTACCTTTTGGAAAACAGTTGTGTTTTAGTATCCAAACACATTTTTTCTCTGTAGACCTTAGGTATTTTCTTTTTGTTGTTTCTAACCCCTTCCTAAGAAGTCAGTTATTCTAGAAAGGCTGATCATAGGCCCCGTCAAGGAAAATCTTGGCAGCTATTAAGGGTATTAGCTTACAGGGTTTACACTTTCTCACTTTTCTTGATCTCTTTTGTTTCTACTATGGTTTATTTTTTGAAACATAAGTAGTCCCTGTTTTTCTTCGAAAATTTCTCTCACATTTTAATTGCTTACTGGGGCATCCAGGAGATAATAAGGGGTGGATGGGAGATAGGGGGAAAGAGAAAGTGAGCAATGTCCACTCTAGACTTATAGTCCTCTGAAGGTAAGATTAGGGTCCCACATCTTCGTATTCCCAGCATGTGTCACAAGGTAGGAGCTTTGCATGCAGTGTGGAGGCACAATGTGAGGGTGAACAAATATGCAGGAAGAAAGGAAGAAATGGCACTGCTAATTCTGGAACTGGCATTTTCGTTAATGAGCGGCTCTGTATCTGTGCTCAAGTCTTGCTCCTAATAAGCTGCTGGAGATATGTATTACCTGCTGTTGCAGCTGCTATTTCTTTCAAATTTACCATTGCTTTCCCCCTTTTTAGTTTCTTCATCTACCTCTTTAGTGTTAATCTTTGTGTCCAAAAAAAAGAAAGAAAACAGAGTTTGGAGCAAGGAGAGATAGATTAATTTCTAGGTACATCTCTGCATCTGGACGTGGTCCTCATTTATTTGTGAAGGCTGAGGGTTTAGTTTATGATGACTACATTTTCCTAGTAGCCTGGGAGCCTGCTAGGAAGGCTCTCAGTTTATATTTCTATTGGTCCACTTCTTGCACTTAAAATGGCTCAGAGAATGAAGCCATTCCTATTTTAAAGCTCCCCTTCTGCTGACAGCTTTCTTCTTAGCCAAAGCCAGGAAGAAGTATTTGCTTTTATCCATTGTTTTAAATGTGCTAACACCACGCTAATTGCCGATGGTCAGGAACGGTCTTTCTTAATAAGAATTCCTGAGTTATTTATAATTAACCCATTGTTTATATCCTAGTAATGTTATTATATTTGAAGTGATTGAAAATAGCTTAATCTCTCTTAAGTGAATAATTTCTCCTTGTTTACCTTATTCCCAGCAAACTTCCTTTTTCCTTATAATACAAAAGTAAACTTTATTCTATTTCATCCTAAGTGATGAAACTATTTTGACTATTTATGAAACATTTCGAATACTTACAATTGGTTATTTTCCAGGAAATATTGGGACCTTGCCTTGAAATTTAGTGTGGTTTATGACTTGGTTGATGACACCAGACAGAAGCTACAGATATGAATCCTCTAACCACCTGTTCCTATTTTCCTACCCTTCATTCATTTGACTTTTGACTTTTGATAAAGTTATCACATATTAAAACATACCTGGGTGCTAAGCCTTATACTGTGAATGTTCCAGGGTTCAAATATTTTATTTTCACTGCCTTCCCCAGGCGTTACCTCCATAAATGATAGAACATACTTTCTTTTTGTCATGAGAAGTAATTGGTTGTTTCTTTTAATCTGTCCAGTTGCATTCCAGAAAAATAATAAATCTTTAAAATTATTAAAATAATGAGCAATAGTTATAGACATTGTTGGGTTAACCTTGGGAGTCCAAAGGTCATCCTAAGGGGAATTAAGAATATATCTTTTTTTTGGGCGAGCATGGTAGCTCATGCCTGTAATCCTAGCACTTCGGAAGGCCAAGGCAGGTGGATCATCTGAGGTCAGGAGTTCGAGACTAGCCTGACCAACATGGTAAAACCCCATCTCTACTAAAAATACAAAAATTAGCCTCACGTGGTGGCACACGCCTGTAATCCCAGCTACTCAAGGGGCAGAGGCAGGAGAATCGCTTGAACCTGGGAGGCGGAGGTTGCAGTGAACCGAGATCACGTCACTGCACTCCAGCCTGGGTGACAGAGCAAGACTCTGTCTAAGAAAAAAATAAAATAAAATAATAAAAAAAAGAATATATATGCACCTGGCCAAGTGTATCTTTTTATTGAGACGGAGTCTCGCTCTGTCGCCCAGGCTGGAGTGCAGTGGCTGGATCTCAGCTCACTGCAAGCTCCTCCTCCCAGGTTTACGCCATTCTCCTGCCTCAGCCTCCCGAGTCGCTGGGACTACAGGCGCCCGCCACTGCGCCCGGCTAGTTTTTTGTATTTTTTATTAGAAACGGGGTTTCACCGTGTTAGCCAGGATGGTCTCGATCTCCTGACGTCGTGATCTGCCCGTCTTGGCCTCCCAGAGTGCTGGGATTACAGGCTTGAGCCACCGCGCCCAGGCAAGTGTATCTTTTTTAATATATTGTGTCCCCCTGTGTTCTTTTCCTTCTTGGCTTCCCAATTATATATACATATATATAAACTTCACAGATACCAAATAGGTTATTGCTCATAGGTACTATAATTTGTACCTGATGTAAAGGCTGCAACTGAGGTTTCACTGATGGTTGGTTTACCTGGAATTTTGTGAGTCAGAAGGCTTACTAAAATTCTTGGCTTCCAGCCAAGAAGGAAAATGCTTATGTATGACCCGACTCTCTCTTTACGCATTGACTAAAGTAGGTTGATCAGGGCAACTGAAATGATTAAGAGGATAGTGCAGATTTGGATAAAGAGCAAAAAGATTAGGATTTGAAAGTTGGAGGATGAAGGGAGTCATGTAGGATATAGTCAGGTGGAATTTGGACTTGCTCACAAAATCCCAGAATGCTGTAACAAAAGGGCGCTTCTTTATGCTAGAAGGAGATAGTTTCACTTTAAATAAAGGGAAATGGAATATCTTTGCCCCGAGGATAACAAGCAAATAGAACTCATTTTCCCAAGCACCTGTGTCGTCTGGGGTGTCAGGGATGTGTGTTCAAGAAAAATTTAGGCAAAACCCAATGATAGCTTCTCAAGGGTAAGTTTGAAACCTTCAGACAATATCCCTAACCTTTGAGTGAACCATCACACAGGGAAACAATTCCGTTGTACAGAATATGTTTAGATGCCACTGTCAGACATAAAGTCTGGTGGGAACTGAACTTCTACTCTGACCCAGGGTGACAATTTTTGTGTTTTTAAAATTGGCCATCTTCCAGAAGTGTTCATTTTACCGTGCTTATATCTCAGTACCTGAACTGCAGAAAAGTTTTATTTGAGTAATAAATTTCTAATGTCAAAACCTTCCTGACAATTATTAGCTAAATGTTTAGCCCAAAAGAGAGATTAAAAACATATATCTTGTAACCTAGCTACCCAATGAGTTAACCTAGAGAGAATTTTCATGTTTGGAGTAGTTTCATAAGACTTTGGGGAGAGATACCTGAAGATCTGATATATTAGTGGTCAGAATAAAAACCTTTGTAATACATGATCAGCTGTCTGCCATATGAAAAGTGTATTCATAGAAGCAACTCAAAGTACACAGTTAGGCAGTCCTTACCAATTAAAGCCTCCCTCTTTAAAAATTTTTTAAATAAGAGTTCATATTTGCACAATAAATGATTTATTGAGAAATTTTAATGTGTAAGCTTTCCACTGACTCTAACTGAAATTAGAAAGCTTTGAAATGAACTCATAAATATTGTTCTTACATACAAAATACACTGGAAGCTGTAAAATGTAAAACAGTTTATCATTGGAAAGTTAAGCTGCATTAAAGAATGTAGATTTGGTTTAACTCTATCTTCCCCACGTGATGCTGAAGAATTTGCAAAATACTTTTTATGTGTATTGTTTTATTTGATCTGTGTAACTACCCAGTAAAGTCAGAAGGGGGGCGGATATTATTATCCTGGTTTTATAGCCAAGGAAGCTATGGTCAAAGGAGGCTAAGTGACTTGCTGGAAGGTCACTGATATAGCAGAGTGAGGGCTGAAGAACACACATACTCTGTGACTCACAAATTCAGATCTCCTCTCCTTCATCCGTGCTAACCCATAATGTAATACTATTCGATCAGGCACAGTCCTGAAATAACCTCGGAGTGCTTAATGCTGAAGGGCATATTCTGTGTTTTAATCAAAGAAGACTATGACAGCAAGAATTAACTGCACTAGCCCCTTTGTCAAATGTTGGTTAGCTGAATATTTGAAAAAAAATTCAGTATTTGTGTCTTTGATCGGATACTGCACTAAACATTGATTTATAGAGGATTATCATAGCATCTATAACGTGTTTCAAATAACACAATTAAAACAGTTCTGATTTTACATGATAGGACAAGATCGTAATGTAGTACAGCGGCTGAAAGTGAAGGTATGTAAAGACCAGAGTCTTTTCCCTAGACTATTAGAATTAGTAGTTCTTTCTAATTCTAGCAAGGGTGAAAACTTGTAAATAGAATCTTTAGTAGTGTTAGAGTGAACTGTTTGCATTTTATGTGTCTATAGGAACTGAGGCCAGATGGGTCGATTGTATCCTCCAGTAATTTCCAAATGAAGTTTTATTAAAATCCTTTCCAGACAAGCATTTTTATAAGAATGACTAATAAAACCTCAAACATAAATTTTAGGTTCTCTTATTTTATAAAAACAGTACAAGTTGCTTCTGAAGTTATTGGAAGACCAGTAAAATAATAAATGTCAGTAAAGATGGAAGAAGAGCAGAGACTTTGAGCAACCCCAAAATAACCAGGGGTGAGCAACATTGCTGGGTATCTTTGCACATTGAACTGCTCAGGGCTCTGAAACATGAGACTATGAAAGAAGCATTCCTCATGCAATGGGTTTATTGCTTGGTTATTTCATCAAGCACCATTTATTGAAAGGCAGCATTCCTGGTGGCTAACAGGGCAGAGTCTGGAATCTGCCACCACCACTTACCAAGTGGGTAACTTTGGTCAGAGTTATTTAAGTTTTGTCTCAGTTCCTCCAACAATGAAAAGGGGATGCTGACAATATTTAATACATAGTGGGTGCTTAAAATTGTGTGTGACACACAGAAAACTTCATTCTGTTCAGATCACCCTGTGAGAATTTTTGGGGACGGTGGGAAAAGAAAGACACTAAGATCTTAGAAATGACTTCAAGGTTCCTTTTCTGGTCCAAGATGATGTACGATGAATAGTCACAGGAAATGACTCTTTCCTGCGATAGAATCTGGACCCACCATTTACCCTGTGGTTCTGCTCACTGTTTAGTGCTGAGTTACTAATATTAATGATTCTTCCTGTTCTAACAAGCATGGTTCTGAATCGTATCCTCTCTCTCTGCCTGTCTTTCTGTCTCTCCACACACACATACTTTTTGAGTACAACAGCACAGAAGACGATCGATTTAGAGATACCTGTGCTCAAGACTTACCTCCCTCTGTATAAAAGTTTGAATCTGTTTCTCCCATTTCCTTCCTTCTCTTCTCTTCTCTTCTCTTCTCTTCTCTTCTCTTCTCTTCTCTTCTCTTCTCTCCTCTCCTCTTCTCTTTTTTCCCTCCCTCCCTCCCTCCCTCCTTTCTTTCTTTCTTTTCTTCCTCCCTCCCTTCTTCCCTCCCTCCCTCCCTTCCTCCCTTCCTTCCTTCCTTCCTTCCTTCCTTCCTTCCTTCCTTCCTTCCTTCCTTCCTTCCTTCCTTCCTTCCTTCCTTCCTCCTTTCCTTTCCTTTCCTTTCCTTTCCTTTCCTTTCCTTTCCTTTCCTTTCCTTTCCTTTCCTTTCCTTTCCTTTCCTTTCCTTTCCTTTCCTTTCCTTTCTTTGTATTGCTATGTCTTACTACTTCCTAAGTGAATGGGGAAAAGAATCAATTAAAGTTAGGGAAATCAAAGGTTTCAGAAATGAAAAACCAGATTTCTAAAGCACTCACATTGTACCAAGTTATTTTGTGCCTGTTTCTTTAAGTTTTTTTTTTTCTTTTTTCTTTTTATCCTCTGCCTCTAGAGCTACCGAAAGCACATTGATCACTTTTTACAGCTTTGCCATGATAGGTGCAGTAGTTGCTTTTTTATTGAACCATAGATTGCAGCATTATAAAACACACTCATTCAGAGGAGTAATGAAGGCCATTTTTAATTGCATTTGGGAAGCAGGGTACTATTATTAAATTATACCTGTGTCTGTATTGGAAAAAAGAGAGAGAAAACCAGGTTGTGTTTTCTTTGGGATTTGAAGTTTCCCAGAGCTGGAGTGAATTCAGGGTTGCATGACAAAATTTGGAACTTCAGCCTTTTGGGATTGTGAGTCAGAATTTCCCCAGTCCTGTGATTAACCTCATGCACCCACACCTGTTGCAAATCAAACAACCAAGGGCTTAGTAATAACGAAATTTATTATTTCCTGGAAGATAACTCTCAATGTATGTGCATATAAAAATAAGACAGAGCGGCACACACAGATTTTTACTTAAAGATTGTTGTTATACACTGTGTTAGTTTCCTAGGTCTGCTGTAACAAAGTCTATAAACTTGGTGGATTAAATAACCCAAACCTCCCAGTTCTGGAGGCCAGAAGTCAAGATCAAGGTGTTGCCAGGGCTGTTTTCCTCTGCGGGCTGTTAGAGGGAGTCTGTTCCATATCTCTTGCCTATTTTCTGGGGGTTTTCTGGCAATCTTTGGTGTTTCTGGCTCTATAGAAACATCGCCGTGATCCCTGTTTTCATCTTCACATGCTTTTTTCCCATGTGTGTATGTGCACACGTGGGTGTGCGTTTCCAATTTTCCCCTTCTTATAAGGACACCATTCATATTGGCTTAGGCGCCCACCCTACTCTGGTGTGACTTCATCCTAATTAACTAATTATATCTGCAATGACCCTATTTCCAAATAAGGTTATATTTGGAGGTACTTGGAGGCTGGGTCTTCAACTTATGAATTTTGCCGAGGACACAGCTCAACTCGTAACATACACCTATAGATTTGTCTTTATTGGATATGTATATATCACACTGTTCTGCTATGTGTTGTGGAGAAGTGTGAAAATTAATTATAAGAAAAAATTGCTTGGGCAATGAATAGCACTATAATCCCCTTCTTGACAGGTAAAGGAATCATTCTGGAAAGTGAAATTGCTCTGAGCCAATGCATGGAAAATTCTGTGCAAGAGCTCATTTCTTTTGTTGCATTTTTTCAGAGATTCTTTTGGCAGTGCTGGGCTCAGTCCAGATGCCTTCCACATCAGGTGGTTTAAGCATGTGTGTACATGATCGTGTGCAGGGTTGTGGGAAGCCAATTACAGTTGGAAACAGTTGTTTAGCTGGCAATTAGATTCCTCACAGTCTCAAATTATGTTGCTTTAAATTAAGATTGTGCAGATTTGAGTTGCTTTGATAATCTGCAAAAGCCATTTTGGGGTTATAACTAAAAATGTAATCTGCCAATTAGGCGATTTTCTATCTGATACCTGTTTTGTTCACTGGGCTATGGACCCATTTTAAATATTTATCATCTGTTTTGTAAACCAATGGCAAGAGTGTCTGCATACCAGCCTGGTGAGGGGACACACAGCGGCCGACTCCCTGAATCGGACTTAGCTTTCTTTAGGACCCAATGCTGACTTTGTTACTGTTTACTTTAGCAACTCAGGTGAAAACATGCATCAAATAACTCTTTTGTTTCATATAAAACCTGAGGTTTTGCAAGAAACAAAACCTCTCAAAAGTGAAATTTGTTGTTTAAATAAGAAATAGTGTTCTATTATTAACCCAGGCCAGCTGAGACAAGCTTTTAAATTAGCCTAAAAAGAGAGGATAATGTATAAGGAGAATGAGGTAGGTTTTACTTAGTAATGTCTTGGAGATTTAAAAACTTACCCTATGGTGATCAGATTCAGATTCAAGCAGACTAACGGATAACAGTATTTTCCGTTCAAGATGATGGACATCTTATCTTTATAAAGGATTATACCAGTCCGTCTGGGAGAACAAGATGCTAAATGTTACATATTCCTTCCTTCTTTCATTGGAAGTTCGTTGGAAATTTTATAAACGTACCATGCATACAGGGAAGTTCACCCGTCACAAAGATTCAACTGGATAATTTTTCGCAAAGCGAATACATCTATAACCAGCACCGAGATCAAGAAGTCGATTGTCACCAGGACCCCAGAAGGCTGCTTTTGTCTGTTCCAGTCACTAACTCAGAATTTTGTGATGGCGTGGAAAGCTTGGCTTGTTTTCTGCCAGCAGTGAGTATTGATGATTTTGGGGACACGTTTCTATTCACAGTGCATTTTCAGTTGTAGGTTAGTTTTTACTGGGAGCATTTTCATGCTGCTTGTTCATTCTGCTAGAGATTGGGTTTAGCTCCTTAGAGTTGAGCTTTTTGGTGAGCATGATGCAGAACAGAAGATGGCCTTTACTGCAGCCGGTACAAAGTCTTCCAGGCACTGCCTGCCTTCCTGTCTTCCCACCAGACTAAATTCTTTGTGGTTCCTTGAAACGAAGGTGGCCTTCCCCTTTACCTCCAGGTCTTGGTCCTGTGGCTTTCCTATGTCAGGATCCCATCCCCTCTGGCTCTGTCCTACTGCATTCATTTCCCAAGGCTGCTGTAACAAAGTACCACAAATGGAGTGGCTTTATTTATTCATTTATTTATTTTTGAGACAGAGTGTCGCTCAGTCACCCAGACTGGAGTGTGGTGGCGCGATCTCGGCTCATGCAACCTCTGCCTCCCAGTTTCAAGAGATTCTCATGCCTCTCCCACCCAAGTAGCTGGGATTACAGGTGCACACCACCATGCCTGGCTAATTTTTTTTTTTTTGGTAGAGATGGTGTTTCTCCCTGTTGGCCAGGCTGATCTCAAACTCCTGGCCTCCAGTGATCTGCCTGCCTCGGCTTCCCAAAGTGCTGAGATTATAGGTATGAGCCACCACGCCTGGCCTGGAGTGGCTTTAAACAACAGAAATCTTTTCTCTCACAGATGGGAAGGCTAGAAGTCCAGAATCAAGGTGTTAGCAGATCCCTGCTCCCTTGGAAGCCTCTAGGTTTCCTTCCTTGCCGCTGGCAGCTTCCGGTAGCCCCAGGCATTCCTTGGTTTGTGGCACAGCGTAACTCCAGTCTTTGCTGCCACCTTCACTTGGCCATCTTCCCTCTATGTCTGTGCATCTATGTCTTCACATGGCATTCTCCTCTTTGTGTCTCTTTCCTCTTTTTATAAGGACAGCAGTCAACTGAATTTAGGGCCCTCTCCACTCTAGACTGGGGTGACAGCTGCACCAATCCCTTTTTCTTTTTTTTTCTTTTTTCTTTTTTTTTTTTTGAGACGGAGTCTCGCTCTGTCGCCCAGGCTGGAGTGCAGTGGCCAGATCTCAGCTCACTGCAAGCTCCGCCTCCCGGGTTCACGCCATTCTCCTGCCTCAGCCTCCCAAGTAGCTGGGACTACAGGCGCCCGCACCTCGCCCGGCTAGTTTTTTGTATTTTTTAGTAGAGACGGGGTTTCACCGTGTTAGCCAGGATGGTCTTGATCTTGTGACCTCGTGATCCTCCCGTCTCGGCCTCCCAAAGTGCTGGGATTACAGGCTTAAGCCACCGCGCCCGGCCACCAATCCCTTTTTCAATAAAGTCATACGCTGGGGTGCTAGGGGTTAGGAATTTGGCATATCTTTTTGGGAGACACAGTTCACCCATAACATCTGTGTTACCCCCTTCTTAGTTTAGATGCCATCTTTTCTGGGAACTGTCCTGCAATGTTCCTTCCCCCAACATCTGGCTTTGATGTCCCTCTTGACACTGGAACTCCCTCTATTGTCATACTTTCTAGCATCTCTAAAAATCGGTTTTTTGTTGTTGTTGTTGTTTTTCTTCTCTGCCAGACTCTGAGCAATTTGATGTCAGGAATAACTTAGGGTATTTTAGAATTTTTTTTCCAAATTATTAGGACCCTTAGATTATGGAATTTTGGACACATTTATGCATTTTGATGTAACTTGAAGTATTTGTAACCGAGCCATGGTCTTCATGTTCATTTTGCGGGGAAGAAGTGATACCTATTGGTAAAAGAAAAGGCTTGGGTTAAATGTTACCCCCTCGCTCGAGTTTCTGTGATCATGACAAACACAGATTCTAAATCCTTGGCTTGAGAGCACACAAATTGCCGAGCAGATGTGGTGTCAGCGCCCGCGAGGTTGTAAGCAGCTTACTGATCCAGCAGTTTAAAGACTGTTTACTGGCAGTGGCAACATTACTTCTGGTTGCCTGTCTTAATTCATTTTAGATTAATCTGTCTTGCAGTTCGAAGGAAAATGAATTGAGTCAGTAACTTCAAGAGTTATGTAAAATCTGTACAGTGCTAAATAATTGAATGGGGTTTTATGTATGGTCTTTAAATTGGAATGTCAATTTGACACAAATGCTCCAAAACAGAGTGTTAGATGAGCTGATCTGTTCCTCATATAAAAGCTTTGAAACTTCCATTCTTGTATCACTCTAGAATTCACCGTTCCCATCCCTTGCAGATTATTAATGTTAACTTTAGGGAAGGTGAGTCTGCCTGTGTAACTCTTGGGCCTGGGGTTGAAGTTTTAGGGTAATGGTACCCAAACTTGAGTGGGTTTAAGGACCACCCAAGGAGTTTGTTAGGAAGGATGCTTGGCTGGGCATGGTGGCCCCTGCCTATAATCCCAGCACTTTGGGAGGTGAGGGGATCACTTGAGCCCAGGCATTTAAGACCAGATTGGGCAACATAGCAAGACTCCATCTCTATTTAAATTTAAAATAAATTAAAAAGAAAAAAAAAAAAAAAAGAAGGATGCTTTCTGGGTCCAGCTCCAGAAATTCTAATTTGGTTGTTCTGTAATTGGGCTCAGGGAAGCCCTTTGGCATTACAGGTGGTTCTAATACGGACATTCTCAGACCGCATTTTAAAGAAACAACTGGTTGAGGGGATGCAAGGACATGAGAAGGAGAGTATGTGAACTCCTGAGAGAAAATTCAAGACTATTTTCCATAAAATACATTTATCATAACCAGGAGGACCAAAAATGACCTTTTTGGGTGGGGTAAAGGGGGTATTTTGCAGACCCAAAGAAAATAAATTCTTGAGATTTTTTCTCCCAGAAATCCATGGGAGGAAGGCTGAAGTATCCTTATTCTTATCAGAAAACATATTTGAATTTTATTACCAATATCTTTAACCCCAATTTACAGATGGTAAATCTTTGAGGCTCAAAGAGCAAAGAAGGCTAACATTTGTTGAGCACTTAATAAATGAAGCTGTCAATATTAGTAATTATTATCGCCATCATTGTATCTTTATTTAACCTATAGAACAGCCCTGTGAGGTGTTATCATTGCCATTTACAGATATGTAAAGCGAGATTCAGGCAGTTCAGGTAACTTGCTAGGATTACACATTGAGCTTGTAGTGAGCCATGATTCAAACGCAGTTCAACTAACTCTAAAATCCGTATTCTTTTTACTACATCAAGGTGGATTTAAGATATTTACATGATGGGAGTTGCCAGGTAAAATATAGGAGGCCCAGTTAAATTTGATTGTCATATAAATAATGACTAGTATAAGTATATCCCATGAAATATTTGAACATACTTACATTTAAAAATAGTAGACTATATTATACTAGAAAATTTGTTGTTTATCTGACATTCAAGGTTAACCAGGTATCCTGTATTTTCATTTGCTAAAATCAAGCAACCCTATATGTGGGTAGTGGGTTTCAGGTTGTATGATCATACTTTCTGACTTCTGACTCCAAGTCCATCCATCCTTTCCATGTGGCACATTCTGCCCTGTCTCATTGTTGGGTCTCTGCTGTCCTCTTGGGGAAGAGAGTGAATGGCTTACCTACTCTAGCCCCTGTACTAAGGGGCCCGGTAGCTCATGCCTGTAATCCCAGCATTTTGGGAGACCGAGGCGAGCGGATCACCTGAGGTCAGGAGTTTGAGACCAGCCTGGCCAACGTGGTGAAACCCCATCTCTACTACAAATGCAAAAATTAGCTGGGCGTGTTGGAAGGCGCCTGTAATCTCAGCTACTCAGAGGAGGCTGAGGCTGGAGAATCGCTTGAACCTAGGAAATGAAGATTGCAGTGAGCCGAGATCGCACCGCTGCACTCCAGCCTGGTGACAGAGTGAGACTCTGTCTCAACAACAACAACAACAACAACAACAAAAGTAGCCAGGCGTGGTGGCGCATGCTTGTAATCCCAGCTACTAGAGAGGATGAGGTGGGAGGATCACCTGAGCCTGGGATGTTGAGGGGCATTGAGCTATGATTGTGCCATTATACTCCAGCCTGGGCAACAGAGAGAGATTCTGTCTCAAAGAAAAAAAAAAAAAATCAGTGAACACATAGAAGTAGTTCACCCTTTCTTCACCCACATTATGGATGTTTTCATTTGCTTAATTTTAGAGATGAAGGAGTGAGAACCAGTTAGTTGCCTTACTAGCGATAGAATCAGGCCACCATTCTGCTACAACAAGTTTAGGAAAAGGCTTTTATTTTGGGTATGATTGTAGTCACAGTAATAAGGGTGAGTTAGAAAATGGAACAACAACAGAACCTCCTGGGGGTCAGCCTTTTTTGTGAGAAAAATAATGTTTTGGTTAATGTGAGATTGAATGCCCATTATGTACCAGGCAATTTACATGCATCATTGTTGCAGGCTACCATGAGAGGTAGTTATTTTTATCTGCTCCATTTTAGAGATGTGGAAACTGATAGAGATGTGATGTGCACAGCCCCAGGTCAAACAGCAGTGAGATGCAGAGCTGGAATTTCAGCCAGGTGTCTTTACCCTGGAGGCCCGTTCTTAGTGCCCTGTGCTGCCAAGGCTGAAGCCTTCTGTCTGGGCACGGTCTGTGTCCTAGACACTGCCTTGTCGGGTGGCCTTCTGGAAATCTGCTCTTTGGCTTGGAGAGACAGACACTGTACCGGCAGCTTATTCCATCTAGCCTTAGGAAGCTTCACCTTCCCGGGTCCAAAAGTGGCTTTTGACACCTGTGTCAAACTAGGAAGCTATAGCTGCTTCTTTAGGAATTAGGCTTAGCCCAGTGGAAGAAGCTCTGTCCTGTGTGGCCTTCTATGTGCAGTGGAAACTTTCAGCAAGCCTTCTAAATTCTTGATCACAGGATCGCTTTGCACTGAAAACTGGTATCTGGCCTGCGCTTCATTGAAGGTTCCCTACTTTTGGTGAGAGCTTTTGAAGGCCTGGGACTGTGAGTTTTCCTTTATTAGTAAATGCTAACAAAGCACTTTAAAGAAAGGAAACACGCCCGTGGTGGTAGTTCTTGCTGTGTGAAGAAAGGGAGCACTGGATCTGAGAACAAACCTCTCCCAAGTTGGTCCCTGGGGCTCCTGCTGCTGCTGCTGGGAGCCCTTTCCTTGCACCAGGGGTCGACTGCTTTCCATGTTCTCTCGCGCTTTCTGTGGGACTCTGCCTGCGATGACTGTCCTCCCTTCCCGAGCCATTTATAAAAACAGACTGTTTCCATTTCTAAGTGACTAAAGGGATTCCTTGAAGTCGTGAGATCAAAGATGCAGTTTGGAATTTGTCTCTGAGTGAATACGAACTGCTTGTCATGGAGACATGTCACAGGGGAGCCCGATCTTGGGAAAACCAAACGAAAGCCTTAGGAGCCAGAGAGCGATCAGGGTGGGGACTGACAGATGCAGGGAATTTTGGATCAGACAAACCAGAAATGATCACTTTCCACATATGTGACTTTGGGGGAGTTGTGTTAGTTATCTGTGAACCTCAGTTTTCCTAATCTGAAATAGCATTAGTCATGCTGACCTCAGAGAGTCCTAGAAATTAAGTGACTATTATGTATAAAATGCCAGGCATGGTGACTCAGATCCAGTATTTACTCGATACTTTTTTCCCTCTTCATACCCTAATATGGTAATGGAAAATGGATTTTGATGGATTTTGTAGGCACATTTTAAAATTAAAAGCTATTGCAGAATTCCAGCTAGTCATTCACTGGTGTTCGTAAGGTTAGTGGGTGCCTACTACGTTCTAGGCTCATTTTAAGTGGCTGGGGAATGGAGTATTATGAGACAGACACGAGTCCTGCCTCTTTGCAGCTTCCATTCTGGACAGGGAGGTCGGTAACAGACAAAGCAGCAGACAGAGTACACTTTTAATGTCAGGCAGGGAAAAGAGAGATGAGAGGATTTGGCTGTGGTAGTCTGTGAGGGCCTCTTTGAGGAGGTGTTGTTTGCACATAACACTTTATTATGGTGAGGCGGCTGCTGCGCTATGCTGACAAATAGCCATTGCTGACCAGATGAGTCCTTCCCGTGTTGCAAACAGATTTTCATGTGTGCATCTTGATGGCTGTCCCATTTCTTACCCCTCTTCTTCCTTGCAAGCTCCTTTTGTCCTCTCAGTGTCATGTTACCTAACAGAGTTGAATTACCCACAGAAAGCTTTCATTAATCTTGCTGTCCCATTGGGGTGTTACTGTAAACCTTGGCACCCAGAGCGTCTGCCACGGAAGTAGCTTCTAGTAAGGGGAGAAGGTGAAGCCTGAGATGGGATAGAGTGAGGAAGAGTGAGATGTGAGCCAAGAGAGTCCTTAAACATTTCATGAGGTTCCACAGAGCCTGCGATCACACCCTTGTGGCCGCGCTGTTGCCAGTGAGAATTGATGCCTTCAGCCCAGGGTGCTGGGAGCCTCCCAGCAAGGTGATGTGCCGTATAAACATGCCCCTGAAGGACCTGAATGCTAATATCCATAGGAACTGCTCTGCAGCTTCTTCTACGTAGCTGAGATGGTTTTTGGGAGGTCATTGTAATACATTCAAGTGAAATTTATGTTGGTTTTCTTTGTAAACTGTTGCAGTTGGAATTCTTCCCAGTGAGTGGTCAAAGTGCTCTTTTTTGCTTGTTTTGATGAGATTTGGATAGAGGTGAAATAGAGATGGGGGGTGAAAGTAGGCCAAAAAATTTGAAAATATATCCTGCCAACTCTAAATACCAACATCCATCTTGCAATAGGCAAATGAAGACACTGATGGACAAAGGTTATTCTTACTTTCTATCTGAGCTCAGGGATTTGGTTTTATTAGCTCTTTAGCCTACCTGTTAGCTCGTAGCCACTTCTTAGAACCCGATTCCCTCAGCAGTTGAAGACCTCCTTGTTTTGCACTAAATACGCTTTTGGTCCAGGTAAGTGTAGACCAGCGGTTCCCAACCTTTTTGGCACCAGGGACCGGTTTTGTGGAAGACAGTTTTTTCATGGACCAGGAGGATGGTGTGGGGATGGTTTCAGGATGAAACTGTTCCACCTCAGATCATCAGGCAGTAGACTCTCATAAGGAGCGTGCAACCCAGATCCCTCACATGCACAGTTCACAATAGGGTTCACTCTCCTGTGAGATTCTAATGCCACCAGTGATCTGACAGGAGGCAGAACTCAGGTGGTAATCCTCGCCTGCCTGTCACTCACCTCCTGCTTTGCAGCCCGGTTCCTAACAGGCCACGGACCAGCATCGGTCTGCTGCCCAAGGGTTGGGGACCCCTGCTGCAGACCCGGTGTTGGTATATGCAAATATTGCTTGCCCTTTTGGAGTCTGGAAATGTTGGCCACTGTCTGGTCATTCACTTGCTTTGACTCACCCTTTCTCCACGTCCTTTTCTCAACTTTCCCTCTGTGGATTAGAGCCACAAATTTATGCCCTCATTTTCCAGTCCTGAAAATGGAGACAAGTGACCTGGCATAGTTTTTGTTGTTTCTTCCAGGACTGAAGTAATCTGGGAAATGTAGTTTGGCTGCCAAGAATTTGGCCTTTCCTAGGCACATTGCTGGTTGATTAGAACAACAGAGGAGAATGTTAGTCTGGGAGGCGTGGTCACATTCCCAGTGTAGCTCAGGGGGCCGTTTCACCAGAAAAGACTCACAGACTTTTCAAGTCACTATTGCAATGTGGCTTCTGGGACATCTTCAACCTCTGTCCCTGGTAAGCCAATGACTGCTTCATTTTACACGTTGGTTTCCCCTAATTTTCTGGGACCTCCACATTAATACCTACTTTCCCATTTCCTTTTAGATCTCCTGGCAGTTCTACTGCTTGGAATGCATCCTACCGATGTACTTGTGTAGATAAGAGATGACCCATGTCATTAATAGCAATCACATCTAACACTTGCTGAGCATTTGCTTGGTTTCTGAAACTAAGAATTTTATATATTTTCCATGTATTTCATTCTTTAAAAATCTCTGTGAGGTAGGACTGATAATATCTTCGTTTTCAGATAAGGCAATTTAAGCAGGAAGAAAGTAAAATGTGACCAAAGGTGTTTTTTTTTTGTTTTTAAATTGCAGCTGTGGTTTTAATAAGAAAATATTAGAAACAATGCAGTCAATGTGTGTCTAATTAAATACAGAATGCTTTACTGCCAATACCATGGGATACCGCGCAGCCACAGGAAAACAGTATTGAATATCTTTGTATATTAGTGTGAAAATCCCTCCATAATACATGAAGTGAGAACAAGAAAGTCTGTATATAAAGTATAATATGCAGACTGGGCGTGGTAGCTCAGGCCTGTAATCCCACCACTTTTGGAGGCTGAGGCGGGTGGATCACCTAGTTCAAGACCAGCCTGGCCAACCTGCTGAAACCCTGTCTCTACTAAAAATACAAAAAATTAGCCAGGCATGGTGGTGGGCATCTGTAATCCCAGCTACTTGGAAGGCTGAGGCAGGAGAATCGCTTGAACCAGGGAGGTGGAGGTTGCAGGGAGCTGAGATCACCTCACTGCATTCCAGCCTGGGCAACAAGAGCAAAACTCCATCTCAAAAAAAAAAAAAAAAAAAAAAAGGAAAGAAAGTATAATATGCATAAATTAGCTCAACCATTGTGGAAGACAGTGTGGCCATCATCTTCAGCAAACTAACACAGGAACAGCAAACCAAACACTGCATGTTCTCACTCACAAGTGGGAGCTGAGCAATGAGAACACATGGACACAGGGAGGGGAACGTCACACATCCCCGGGCCTGTCGGGGGTTAGGGGGCAAAGGGAGGGAGAGCATCAGATTTTGATTATTAGTTAATTTGTTTTGGTTGTCATGACTAGTCAGTAATTCACATGGTTTAAAACAAGTATCACAATATAGTGAAAACAATCTCCCTTCCACCCGCATGCCTCCTCTGCCAGCACTGCCCCTCTCCACCATAGATAGATACTCACTGTCATTAGTCCCTTGGGTAATGTTCTAGAAGGTATAGGGCAAAATTGTCCTCTGTCAAACCCCTTACACAACTGAAGCATATTACACTTTATTTTATTTTTTTCTTTCTCTCTTCCAGCTCTATGTCATCTCCCTGTTCCTTCCTTATCTTCCCAAACAAGATTTCTCTCATCTGGTTATGTGAATGAAACTACAGTCTTGCAGTTACCTGGGCTTGAAGCTCTGGAATCACCTTAGACCTATCTTCTTCTTTTGTTTTTAATTTAATTTTATTTTACTTTAAGTTCCTGGATAAATGTGCAGAACATGTAGGTTTGGTACCTAGGTAAACGTGTGCCATGGTGGTTTGCTGCACCTCTCAATGTATCACCTAGATATGAAGCCCCACCTGCATTAACTATTTGTCCTGATGTATTTGCCTTGAAAGGGGCCCTCTAGTTTTCACCAAGTTATCAAAAATATTCAAGATCTCCTTAGGTTACTTAGGATGGTGGTAACTGTTCCTTGTTGCCTTAGGAAGGATGCAGATGTTCTTAGGTAACCTGTCTGTAGGCATGTTTTCTAGGGCCATCAAACGCTCTTAAAAAATTGAATTAATTGCCAACTCTAACAGTTGAAGGATTTCACATAGAAATGTGGATTCAGTGCTTAGGGAGGAAAATGTAAGATTTGGCAGCCCTAGGCTTGCATTTCTACATGGCCACAGTCCCCCAGAGCTAGGTAGAGGATGCCTCTTTCATGGAGAGAGTGTTCTCTTTTTTGCCTCAGGCCATTCTTACAACCTGTTGTAGTCTAAATGACACTGGCTTGGCTTGAGGAGAAGTGGGTCCTATTCTCTTTTCTTCCTAAAGCACCTCTTTAAAAATGTGAATTTTTTTCAGATGATAAAAATGAGATTCAGACAGCCTCCGTTGTTCATTGAAGTGAGTTAGGATAATGTGAAACTTGAACCCAGATCATCTAACTTTATTCTAATATTCTTTCCACTGAACCACAGTTGTCTCCCATTATTATTATGAGTTTTGACCTTCAAGGCATTACTAGAGGTAGGTCGAGTATTACAGGCATTTTACAGATGAGTAAGATGAAACTTGGTTCAGCTCTGAAAAGGGAAAGTTATGTACTAAAAGGGCAGAGCTCATATCTGGTCCCAGGTTTTTTGACTGAAACACTATACTCCTTTAGTAGTACTCAGAAACCTCAGAGATCCATGTAATTCTGACATTTTTTACAGCGGTGATATTAATGATTCTAACATATTTGACTCCAAACAGAAGCAGGAAAGGTGGAGGGACCCCCGTTGTTGATGTTGTCTCAGAACTGGAAGAAAGTTCCTGGGGTCAATCAGACAACAGCTTGTAGTAGACTCACTCCTTGCAAAGCACTGACTGGTCTGGGAGCATGGGCTGCAAAGTTGGAGAGATGTTAAGAGGAATAAGGAATTGCTTTCCAGAGCCCTATACACTTAAATAGGAAGCCTAGCTGAGTATACCTGAGAGGACTTAATACCTTTATAAAGGCCACACCTCAAGTTCATGTTAACATTATTTTACCTGTGTTCTTACCTATAGAATAACAAGAATTGTCCTATTTTATAGCATTAGAGCTGTCCTTTTGTATAACAGTAGAGATGGCTGCTTTGATGGGCACCTCTTGTAAGCCGTAGTATATTTGATGCGTATTTATTAGGGCTGTGTATTGGTGGCCAAATTTGTAAAGTGAAGACTCTCTGTAATGAATGAAGAATCATACATAGGGTGTGTTATTTTCCTGGATGGTCCTTTTCCCATTGCAGAGTTTGCAATCATTCTGTAATCTTCACTTACATGTAATGTAGAAGAAAAAGTACAGAGAGGGCCAATTATCATAAAAAGGTGAAATGCTGGACTTGTAGCCTGTCTGCCAGCTTTAAATCCTGGCCCTATCACCAGTTTGTGTGACCTTAGATCATTAATTTATGTGACCCTTTGTTGCCTCGGTTTTCTCCTCTGTAAAATGAAAAGATTAGACAATTCATATCTGATAGAGTTGCTGTGAAAGTCAGCCAATTGCGTGTGAAACATTCTTAGGACAGAGCCTGGCATATACTAAATAGTGCATAGGTATTAGCTGCTGCTGCTGTTTTGTTTTGCTGTTTTTAATCATTGTTGAGGTGCCTATTCCTGACTTGCTATGCTGTAGCAAATCGAGTTTTGTAACTAGAGCTAAGAAACTGGTAGGAACCTAGGCATGGAAGTTGCAAACGCTGAGCACTATAATGTGAGGGGTTTAGACTAATCCCTAATAGTCTGCCTAGCTGCAAACAAGCCTGGGATATTTGTCAGTCATGAGAAGCATCGTTAAGCACATGATGGTCTCTGAGGCTGGGCCCTTCACTTGTATGAGAAACCCCAGCTGTCAAAAGTTAGGTAGTGAGCTTTGGACCTGGAGTCCTGACTGCCACTCTTCAGCCCTGTGATCTCATGTGAATCACTTTTGTCTCAGGACTCTTATCTCCCTCACCCCCATGTAAAAGTGGGATAATAATATCATTTCCCTGGATTAGGGTGGGGAATAAATAGACCATGTTTACTAAATGCCCTACAGAGTGTGGTGGCCAAGTAGGTGCTTAGAAAGTGGCTGCAGCTCTCAGTATTGCTGTGAATGAAAAATTCTGGCCTCATGTCCTGTCAATCAAAATACTTCACCCTAACTCCTGAGGCAGTATTGTTACCTAGAATCATCAGCATATTTGAAGACCAATAATGCAGTGTGCATATTACATGGAGAATGTGGGTGGACTAATTGCATCCAGGCATGGGGTGACTAGCTTGAGATTAAATCAAAAGGAATTTCCTGAGTTTGTGATGTAAGGGAAGCTCAAGAGACGGTTTGGAATACTCAGGAAGCAAAATCCCAGATACAGGGACTGAAAATAATCATTCAACTGGCAGAAAAGGTGATAGATTGATCAGTGGGACTGAGTTTAGTGGGATGTCTGCACTGTGCTCCCTCTTTGGTTTCCTCCCTTTCATGACTGAGAGGTTTGCCGTATCAGTGCTTCTCCCCTCAGCCAGAAACAGTTTCAATTTTTCTGTATTCTGCCCACCCTCTTTTCTTACCTGTATTTGTCTGTTTATTCAATAAAGATTCATTTAGCTCCAAAATATTCACTGAGGAGCGAAATGTGCCAGGTCCTGGAGATGCAACAGTAAAATACACATATGCATATACACACATGCACATACATGTACAATTTGCACACATACCTACATATACACAGTGCATATACATAGATGCACACATGGCCACGTGAATCCCTCTCTTCTTGGAATTGACATTCTAGTTGAGGAGGGCAGAAAATTTAAAAAATAGTAGGAAGTAAAATATGTAGTTTATTTCACTTGATGATTATTGTAAGTTTCCCCACATTTTTTTTTCCTGCCTCTGCTGTTTGGGAGGTTGTGTGTTCAACTATTTCTATTCTTTGAAGAACTTCTAGCCTAATTGGTTAAGCTTCACAGAATCTCCTCAAACTGTTTCTTAAGGGGTTCTAGTTATTGAATATGTTTTGATTCACAATTTTATGAAAAAATTTATAAACATTAGAATGTGGTGGTAATTTGGTTTTTCTGTTTATTGTGCTAAAAGCAAAAGTGTAGCAAAGTACAAAAACCATGAAAATATACCTTGTTTGAAGTAAATAAATATCAAAATGAAGTATATTATTTAATCATGCTGGAGGTCAATTTTAAATGAATCTGTTTTTCTCTGGGCTTAAAAAGAAAACTTAGTAACTATTGGGTTGCTATGTTTTATGTTAAGCAATATTTAAATTGGAACCAAAGTAGAGTAAGTATATATTTTAACTAAAACAGGTATGTCTGGTTTTGGGGCAAGTAAAATTTTATAGCAATGAAATTAAAAAAACTATGAACATTTTTTGAGTTTGAAATACAGTTGGCAGAATCTGAGCTTGCTATACATCTAGTTGGCTTTTAAGGGAAACTGATTTTTAAAATTTCCCTTCTTTGATTTTGGATCTTGACTTAAAGAATCCAGATTCCCGTAAACATTATACAGAAAATTCTAATGGTGCCAGGAATTAGAAAAATCTCATTTACTTTTTAAATTTTTTTTTTATTTCAATAGGTTTTTGGGGATCAGGAGGTATTTGGTTACATGAATAAGTTTTTTAGTGGCGATTTCTGAGATTTCAGTGCACCCGTCATCCGAGCAGTGTAACTGTACCCAAAATGTAGTCTTTTATCCCTCACTCCTCTCCCACTCTTTCCCCCGGTCCCCAAAGTGCATTTCTCATTCTTAGGCCGTTGGAACCTCATAGCTTAGCTCCCACTTATGAATGAGAACATAACGATGTTTGGTTTTCCATTCCTGAGTTTCTTCACTTAGAATAATGGCCTCCAATTTCATCCAGGTTCCTTGAATGCCATTATTTCATTCCTTATTATGGCTGACTGGTATTCCATGGTGTGTATGTATATATATGATTTTCTTTATCCACTCGTTGACTGATGGGCATTTGTGCTGGTTCCATATTTTTGCAATTGGGAATTGTGCATCGATAAATGTGTGTGCAAATATTTTTTTCATATGACTTCTTTTCCTCTAGGTAGATACCAGGAGTGGGATTGCTGGATCAAATAGTAGTTCTATTTTTAGAAATCTCCAGGCCTGGCGCAGTAGCTCACTGCTGTAATCCCAGAACTTTGGGGGGCTGAGGTGGTGGATCACGAGGTCAGGAAATCGAGAACATCCTGGCTAACATGGTGAAACCCCGTCTCTATTAAAAACACAGAAAAATTAGGGGGACGTGGTGGCGGGCGCCTGCAGTCCCAGCTACTCGGAGGCTGAGGCAGGAGAATGGCGTGAACCCAGGAGGCGGAGCTTGCAGTGAGCCGAGATCCTGCCGCTGCACTCCAGCCTGGGCGACAGAGCAAGACTCCGTCTCAAAAAAAAAAAAAAAAAAAAAAAAAAAAAAAAAAATCTCCACACCGTTTTCCATAGTGGTTGTACTAGTTTACATGCCCACCAACAGTGTAAAGTGTTCCCTTTTCACTACATCCACACCAACATCTATTATTTTTGGATGGAAAAATCTCATTTCTTAATGGCTTATTGGAAGTTAAAGAGACATCAGGAAACAGGCAAAGTTTTTTTTTTTGGAGATGGAGTCTTCCTGTGTCGCCCAGGCTGGATGGAGTGCAATGGCGCAATCTCGGCTCACTGCAACCTCCGCCTCCCCGGCTCAAGCAATTCTGCTGTCTCAGCCTCCCACAACCCATTTTTAACTTAAATCTTCTTAGTGTAAAGATGACAACTAATGTGTTAAACATATTTTTTAATGGAGTTAATGCTGAGGAAGAATTATTTTGAAAATAATTTATTTGGAAAGATTTCCATTGTTAGATTTTTGTTGCTAAAACTAGTAAATGCTCACCATAAAAACTCTCCTATCTTCCCGGCTTAAAACAGCATTGAAAAATGACTATTTTACTTTGTCTAAAAAAGTCTTTCAACAAGGGCCTCAATCGTTTTTAAATTCATTGGTTTAATTTCTTTTGATAGGTTTGCAAGAACAACTGATAGACATTAAGATAGCTGCGATGCACTAGTAAATTTTAATAAAACCTTTTCTTATGAAATTGGCCAATGGGATTTAAAAGCTTGGTCGTGGTTTTCTAAGTGTAGCCCCAAATGCACTTCTATTTGGATTCACATAACTTTGTTAGCTTTCTTACGTCGTTGTAACCCTCATTAATTCCAAGTGTTGGAAGAAAAAAATCCTGAATTTCAAACCTGTTCTTGGAATCACTGGTTTATAAAATATAGACTGGGTTGAAAAATAACGAAACCTGACCTATTATGTTGGTTTTACTACATTTTTTCTTACAATTAATAAATAAGATAAAAATTATTTTAAAATATATCTTATTCTTTTTATTTTTGTACATTTCATAATATACATTTTATGTCAGTAAAGCAGAGCATGTATGTTACCTAAAAATAAACCAGTAGATACTGCATGTTCAATTAAAAAAAAAAAAAAAAAGATGGAGGCCGGGTGCGGTGGCTCATGCCTGTAATCCCAGCACTTTGGGAAGCTGAAGCAGACAGATCACTTGAGGTCAGGAGTCCGAGACTAGTCTGGCTAACGTGACTAAACCCTGTCTCTACTGAAAATACAAAAATTAGCCAGGCATAGTGGTGCACGCCTGTAATCCCAGCTGCACGGGAGGCTGAGGCACGAGAACTGCTTGAACTCAGAAGGCGGAGGTTGCAGTGAGCCATTACACTTCAGCCTGAGCGACAGAGCAAGACTGTCTCAGAAAACAAAAACAAACAAAAAATGATGGAGTAGTGTAGAGTAGAAAATTGAGAAAATCACCAAATAAGATGATATTCTGTTGATACTGAAGGGTTAATAATACTCATCTGTCTTTGTGTATTACTCACCTGTCAGGAACCTTCCAGGAATGGGTTGTCTATTTTTTTGTACGTGGTTTTTTTTTTTTTAATTGAACATTTTTATTATCGAATGAAATGCATTTTTATTATCGAATGAAGAAAGCGTACAGGACAATGGGGAATGATTTTTCTCTCAATCTATCTTTTCAGCTCTCCTCGTCTAGCATATGTTGGGCTTCCAGTTTTAATTGTGCAGACTGGAAGATTTTGCTACAATATGGGTCACATCGCTTTCTTTGTGTAGATAGAATCTCAATCTCTCTCTTTTCTTTCTCTCATGGAGATAATAATCTAACTCTGACATCCATGATGTGACGATTTGCCAAGTGCTCTGTTTCTAGTTACAGTTACTAGGGAATTGCAAGAAGACATTGGGAAATGGTACTTGGCCTCCACCTAGCTTTATTCAGATTGGCTTGTTTCCCAGGGACCCACAGGATCAATGATGCGTGCAGTGCTAAAGGGCGGCTGCGAGGTCAGGGCTTATTTATTGCTTACTGGGTCATGTTATTGACCAATAAGAAGTTAAACAGTTACTAGCTAAAGCTAAGACATTGCCTCTTAGGCAAGAAGACAAGAAATCACCTCGGGCAACTTTCGTTTACACAGAAAGGTGTGTAAAGTGGAACCAAGGCTTGGAGCTCTAGGCATCCCTTGTGTTTGTCAGGATTTCAGCTTATTTGGGTGGTTGCAAGGCTTTGAGACATGCCCATAATGCTATGCATTTTTCTTTTTCTTTTTTCTTTTTTTTTTTTTTGAGACGGAGTCTCGCTCTGTTTCCCAGGCTGGAGTGCAGTGGCCGGATCTCAGCTCACTGCAAGCTCCGCCTCCCGGGTTCCCGCCATTCTCCTGCCTCAGCCTCCCGAGTAGCTGGGACTATAGGCGCCGCCACCACGCCCGGCTAGTTTTTTGTATTTTTTAGTAGAGACGGGGTTTCACCATGTTAGCCAGGATGGTCTCGATCTCCTGACGTCGTGATCCGCGCGTCTCGGCCTCCCAAAGTGCTGGGATTACAGGATTGAGCCACCGCGCCCGGCCGCGTTTTTCTAAACTCAGCCTTTGTCAAGGTAGTCAAGGATTGTTCCTTTTGAAACCTCTGTAGGTATCTGCATGTTTGCTGCAAACTTTTTGTCTAGGTGAGATGGACTGGCTCATGTTTCCTAATGCTGATGCCCCTCCCTCCCTTCCATCTATCTTTTATATATATGCACAGATCTATTTTTTAGTTTCTTTTCTTTGAAAAGTATAACTTAGCTTTGGATAAAGGAGGGACAAGATCACATTTGATGAAACGCAAACAACACTTTACTTTGCATGTGCTTGGATGAATAAGGAATCCAAAAGGAGCGGTATTCAGGAGAAAATAAACTCTGTGTGTGTGTGTGTGTGTGTGTGTGTGTGTGTGAAGTATAGATATATATGTATGCACACACACATATATATTCACACACACACATATGTGTGTATATATATACACACACAGAAATACGTAGTGAAAAATCTCCTTTTAGCTTTATGAGATGTTCTGAGCTCAGCTCTGAGGTTTATGTTCTATGAAAAATAAAACGATTTTCCTAAGTTTTTAAAGAATCTTTCTCTCTAGGTGTAAAAATAACTTTTTTGTCAACTATTGAATGAAGAGGTGAGGAAGGAGAGGCAGGAGGAAGAAAACAATACAAATCAGGCTGAAAGGCCTACAGATTAAAAACTAACACCCCCTCCCCTGCAGTGAGATTGTCCTTTCCTTTTAGCTCCTTGCATTGAAATAGCATTGAGGATTAAATGTGTGTAAGCCCCACAAAATTCAAAATTCATGTGCTTTTCTGACCACTTGACTTCTAGTAGAAATTTTAAGCATATTAGAGGATATGTTTTTGTGGGAGCTGATCAGAATGGCACTAGGAGTTCAAAAGAATATGTAAAACTAAAGCACAGCTATATTTGGGATCATACTGCTTCATCACATTGAGAGCATCTACAAAGGTAATCAATAGTATGTGGCTGAGTTAGGTGTGTGGGCTAGGGGCCATCTTCGAGACGATTTGTCCTTTCTGCAATTCTAGCCTCTATAATGATTGAAGTGTAGGAGTTAAGTTGTGGTGCATCTCATAAATTTAACCAGAATCATCCCCTTTTAAAATCGAAATCAAATATTGACGTGTTAGTCAGGCATTATTTGATTATATTTTTCTTGGTTTAGGCAGTGAGAGATGTTTTGTGCAGAATCTAGTTGTTTTCAGCTCTGAAGTAAGACACTGCATTATTTCTAAATAATCATATAAAGCACTGAATTAAAAAATCAAAACCACCAACTTTATAAATGATGGCATTGCTAGTTTTCTGTGTGCCAGCCTCTCATCCCAGAATTTCTGAAAGGAAGAAGAAAAGTAAATTAACATTGATCACAGGCCTACTCCATCCCTGGCATTGTGTTTATACATGACTTACGTTCCCTCCCTTCTCAGAACTCTGGAGGGTTAGTGGTATTATCTTGCTTTTACAAGTGAAGAACTGTTAGCTAATTTGGGCAGGGTTACTCAGTGAGTAATTGAGCTGAAATAGGAATGCAGTGCTGACTTCTGTCATCTTTCTGTTTCAGTTTTACCAAAATGGACTCATTCTGACTCATTTGGGGGTTTTACAAGTTAGCCTTTGGTGACAAGTGCCCAGCAGCCTCACCTGTATTCAGCTCTTCTATATTTGTGTGATGGGCACAGAACACCTTCATATTTATGCTTTCTTATCCTCATGATCAGCCAACAGAGGCATGAATCTACCCAGAGAGGCAAATTCCTCCTCAAAAATGCAGAATTTTAGGCTGGGCATGATAGTTCATACCTGTAATCCCAGCACTTTGGGAGGTAAGGAGGGAGCATCACTTGAGGTTAAGAGTTCGAGACCTAGTCTCTACAAAAAATTAAAGAAATTAGCCAGGCATAGTGGCACATACCTGTTGTCCTAGTGTACTCGGGAGCCTGAGGTGGGAAAGTTGCTTGAACCCAGGAATTCAAGGCTGCAATGAGCTATGATTGCGCCACTGTACTCCAGCCTGGGTAACAGAGTGAGATCTTGTCCCTTAAAAATGTAAAATAGGCCGGGTGTGGTGGCTGACACCTGTAATCCCAGCACTTTGGGAGGCCGAGGCGGGCAGATCACGAGGTCAGGAGTTCAAGAGCAGCCTCAGCAACATGGTGAAACCCTGTCTCTATTAAAAATACAAAAATTAGCCAGGCATGGTGGTGGACGCCTTTAATCCCAGTTACTCAGGAGGCTGAGGCAGGAGAATTGCTTGAACTCAGGAGGCAGAGGTTGCAGTGAGCCGAGATCTCGCCACTGCACTCTAGCCTGACGGAGCAAGACTCTGTCTCAAAAAAAAAAAAAAATAAATAAAAGAAAAAAAAAATAAAATAAAATGCATAATTTCTCCATATGCGTGAATGGCAGTGGGTTTCCTCTCTCAAAGATCCTTTGCAAAAGCATAAAACTGAACCGTGAAGGATGTTACAGGGAAGGAAAGGCTGCTCAATCAGGGTGATTCACAGGGGATGAGGCATCTTGGGGGTTCCTTGGGGAGCAGAGGTGAGCCCCAATGAAAGACAGCTTTGTATTAAAACCATAGGGGTTCAGAGTACTTATTAACTTATAAAATATCATCAGAATAAGCTCATCTGAGCTAATGTTTCAGACTAAGCACAGAGGAGGCTGTTTACTATTCTATACCTCTACTGGATAATGGAAATTGTATTTCTTGGTTTAGCCAGTTTGTTTTTATCTTTCTTGATCTCTTCCTCAAAGCAATTTCTGTTTGAGTTAGTGACATTAACTACTTATCCCTAGGTATATATCAGGATTGGCAAACTATGGACCACCAGCCAAATCTGGCCCCTTAGAGACAGAGGTTGTCAACCCTGGTCTATATTCATGATTTTGAGGGTTTATTGTACCTTATGTACTTATTGTAAATAAATATAAATTATTTCTAAAAGTAGGTGGGGGTAGAACTCTAAATATACATCCATCAACATATCCAAGTTGGTCAGACTGAAAGCTGGAAATTACCCCTTTTTGGTGTGTTATGATGATTTGTTAAAAAGAGAAAAAAAAGAAATAGGACCTGGCGCGGTGGCTCGTGCCTGTAATCCCAGCACTTTGGGAGGCCGAGGCTGGCAGATCACCTGAGGTCGGGGGTTCGAGACCAGCCTGATCAATATGGAGAAACCCTGTCTCTACTAAAAATACAAAATTAGCCAGGCATGGTGGCATATGCCTGTAATCCCAGCTACTCAGGAGGCTGAGGCAGGAGAATTGCTTGAACCAGGGAGGTGGAGGTTGCAGTGAGCCGAGATCTTGCCATTGCACTCCAGCTTGGGCAACAAGAGCGAAACTCCATGTCAAAAAAAAAAAATAGTAAAAAAAATATATGTGTGTATATATATATATATAAAGTATGACAACCATACCACACAGGGAATGGCCAATCAATGCCTAAATTTGAGCATCTCCACTTTAAATTGTACAGACATGTAGAAGACTCTCCCTCTTCCCTAGCTAATGAGCTTCATTGCAATTGAGGATTTTGAGAGGGGTGCCACTTCGCTCAAATGGTATTCCCTGTTTAATGACTGCTACTGCTGAAGGTAGTGTGGGTGTAACATGGAGAAGGAACCCAAGGCATCTGGCACTTTATCTCTCATTGTGTGCAGGAGCTGGGTAACATTATAGAGAAGTGTTCCAGAAGTAAAGTAGTGCTCTGCTGGCCTGCACCTACAAGAGGTAGTGATGGAAATTTTAGTTGTTTCTCCTATAAAAATGTTAGCTGCTTGGCCCAGAATGGGCTAAGGGGTTCATTGACAGAGACTGAGTGTTCAATTGTGTTACAATGAGCCATTTGAACAATTTCTGTTTGTCCTTTGCCTATCATCACTTTTCTCTTTCCCCTTTCCAATCTTGCTTTAAGAAATGTAGGAATAACAGTTTTGCAAAGGATCTCAGCAATTCTAATATGACAGATTATTTTTCTGGTTACCGGGTCTGCATTACAAATTACTCCAAAATTTACTGGCATAAACAGCCGTTTATTAAGTTGATGGATTCTGGGGCCAAGCATTAAGATAGGATGGAGCACAGATGACTTGTCTTTGTTCCACGATGTGTAGGGCCTCTGCTGAAGAGCTCAAAGGCTGTGGCTGAAATCATCTGAAGCAGCGTTGTCTGGTAGAACTGTGTGATGAAAATATTCTATATCTGTACTGACCCATATGACAGCCACTAGCCATACATGGCCATAGAGCAACTGTAATGTAACTAGTGCCATTATAGAATTGAAGTTTTTATTTAATTAATTTAGATATAAATACCCACAAGTGGCCACCCTATTGGACAGCACAGATCTGAAGTCTTGCTCACCCATATCTAGCAGTTGGTGCTAGGTGACAGTAGACTTTAGTTGGGGCTCTCTCCATTGGAACACCTCTCTGTGACCTCTTCCTGTAGTCGGCTGTTCCTCATCATATGGTGGCTGGGTTCCAAGGGCGAGCGTCTTAAGAGAAGGAACCAAGGGAAGTAGCCTTGGAGCCAGCAATCTTGCTTCCACTTTATTATATTTATTCTGTCTAGATTCAGAGGCAAGGGCAATAGACCCCATTTCTTGATGAGAAGTGGCAAGGTTCTGGGAGAGTACCAGAACAAGAAATATTGCTATAATCATATCTGGAAATAATCTGCCACAGTTGTTCCAGGTACCCAGTCCATTCGTTCATTTATTAATTCAGCAGACAGTGAGTCCCTACTTGGTTACCTGACATCAGGTTACTTAGAGAATGACAGTTGATGATAATGAAGCTTATAAAAATGTGGAGGAGGTGGTTGGGAAGACATGCATATGTATCTCCAAAGCCGTATGGTATATGCCATGATAATACCTGGTAAGCAGAGAATGGATGATTAGCTTAGACACATGGGGCATCTGTGAAAAAGCAACATGAAAACTGGATCTTAAATTTGCACTAAACTGACTAAGGAGTTTGCCAGAGAGAGAGAAAGAGACGTTATTTAGGCAAAAAGTTAAGCCTACACAAAGGCGGAGAGGCAAAATGGTAAGCTTTTCCTGGGAACACCTCAACTCTACATTGCTTGTTCAGAAAAGAGCACTGTAGAGCTACGCTGCCAACCACGTCCTTCATTTTCAGTGTGTGTCCCCACCCACACCATGCATATTGAAAACCAGCCGTATACCCAGCAGGTCACCAATCCAGAAAAATCCATAGCCCAAGGGGATATCATTGATGAATTACAGACAAGTTGCCTATCAGCAGGAATCCTGGATTGGATTAGAGAATCCTCATACCATGCTGGCTTTTCTAAAGAAGATCTGGCTCCCAGAGAGGAACAAAGATGCCTGAACACATGGTCTGCATTGAAAACAAATATTGATTGGCCCCTGCTGTGTTGCTGAGCTAGAGTGGGTTAGAATCTGATGTCAAAAAGTGCTGGTGTGTGGAAAACCATTAACTCTGCTGATTGACCAGAATAAAAGCTCCATCTATTTTTAAGATCTTAAAAAAATGAGGGTGAAATCTTTAAGTGAACGGAAGGGCAGAATTGATGGTGAGAACCCATAGTTAGGCAAAAACGCTCTCTCAGTTTGTCTTCGTGACTCTGGACACAGGTCTAAGGCCATTTGTACCTATCTTCTATTCTGTATAGCATTTTCTGGACTTGTGACTATTTATTAATGCTGCACAAAATTTACTCAATTGCAAATTAACGTCCAAAGAGCTGATGTTCTGTGGTGTTCAGATTTAGGATTCAGACCGTCTGCTGGGTGTTCTTATTACACTGGTAGAAAAATGCTCTGGCTGTATCTGATTGCATCCGACAGTTAGATATATTTCTGTCACTGCCAGATGTACAAGATACTGTAAAAGGAGCATTTTCTCTAGCAAATTAGACTTGCTAGCTCCATGGATCTAGATTGACTAAAACAGCTTGTTGCCCCAGGGATGTAGCTGGATTTGGCTCGGTCATTTCTTTTAAATACAGGACTTCAGAAATCTGATCTAGAGTCCTTTTCTTTTGGAGACAGGATCTTGCTCTGTTGCCCGGGCTGGGGTCTAGTGGCATGATCATGGCTCATTGCAGTCTCAACCTCTCAGGCTCGTGATCCTTCAACCTCACTCTCCCTAGTAGCTGGGACTACAGACGTGTATCACCATGACCAGCTAATTTTTGTATTTTTTTGTAGAGATGGGTTTTGCCATGTTGCTCAGGCTTTTCTCAAACTCCTAGACTCAAGTCCCTCTGGCTCGGCCTCCCAAAGTGCTGGGATTACAGGTGTGAGCAACTGTGCCCAGCCTGATCCAAGTCCTTTTAATGAAGATTTTCCAAATCTGCTGCCTTTACTTTTAAACCCAAGATGTGTTTGTCTTTCTAGAGCAGTCCTCCCAATAGAACTTGTTATGATGATGACATGTTCTAAATGTGAGTGGTAAGCATTAGCCACATGTAGATATTAAGTACTTGAAATGTGGCTTGGGCAAATGGGGAGCTGTTTAAAATTCAATTAAATTTAAATTTAAATAGCCATATGTGGCTAGTGGCTATGCCATTGGGCAGTGCAGTTCTAGCATCTGCTTTTAGAGATGGTATTTGCTTAGAGAAGAGTAAGAACTTTGCTAGCTCTGTACCTTTTTTTTTTTTTTTTTTTTTTTGAGATGGAGTCTCACTCTGTCGCCCAGGCTGGGGTGCAGTGGCCGGATCTCAGCTCACTGCAAGCTCCGCCTCCCAGGTTTAGCCATTCTCCTGCCTCAGCCTCCCGAGTAGCTGGGACTACAGGCGCCCACCACTTCGCCCGGCTAGTTTTTTGTATTTTTTAGTAGAGACGGGGTTTCACCGTGTTAGCCAGGATGGTCTCGATCTCCTGACCTCGTGATTCGCCCGTCTCGGCCTCCCAAAGTGCTAGGATTACAGGCTTGAGCCACCGCGCCCGGCCTAGCTCTGTAACTTTTTAGGGTATCTTAATTTGAGTCATCTCTTCTCTAACAACAATCTAGGAAAAGAAGCCAGTGGCCATTTGGGGATGCCATTGGCCAACTAAGGGCTGGGATGGGGACTTGAGCAAGGGCCACTAGGTCGGCCATAAAACCTGTCACTTTGGCTTCTTTACTCATTTTCTTGAAGTATTCTCTGCAAGATAACCAGGACATTGTTAGTAGGTTCCACAGCCTAACCAAAGGTGTTTGGGAAGGCCTGGTTAATTATAGTTGTATGGGTTTCCTTCCTGAAGATTTTCTAAGCCTTACCTATACTCATGGATTGTGAGTCTCCAGATGAGGCTATGGTATCAGTGCCAAACATATTTGATATGAACAGAACCCTTTTCTCTTTCTGGTGTTGTTCTATGTAATAATATGCTTTGGGAAATGCTGGTTTAAGCAATGAGACTTCCTGCTACAATAGATGATAAACTTAAGGCATATTATAGGGAATTAACATATCCCTTTTCTGGACTTTGGTGGAACTTGAAATCTGCATTTATAGTTTGACTCTGTTCATCTGTCACTGTGTTTGCATTTTTAGTTAACTCTTCAAGTACATAAATATCCAGGCTGGCCTGGCTGTATCCTGCAGGGCCAGAGACTTGTGTCAAGTTTAGTTCTTATAGTTGGAGAAATGCTAGTGTTTCCTCCATCGGTAATTTTTTTCTCTGTTGATCCCCATGCAGCTGTGAGTATGAATGCATATATATTTCTCCTTTAAAAAAAAAAAAAAAAAAAAAAACTTGATCAGCCAGCAGGAGATGAAATAGAGCAGATCACAGCTCCCTGTTCATTTAATCAAATGAGTTACTAAAGGAGGGAAAAAGAAAGAAATGTAAAAATGGAGAAATGTCTCCTCCCCTTTCTTTTTCTCTCTCTCTGTTTTTAAAAATTGTTCAACAAGTTATCTGCAGAAAACATCTGCCTCTCAAAGAATAAATGTAATTTGGGTTCTAAACTCATATGTCCCTCTCTTGTTGGAAGGAAGAGTTTTTTTGCACATGAAGTGAAATCAGCTAAGAGGCTGTCTGTGAAGCTGAAATATTGAGCTTTATAAGATGACAGTAAAATAGTGAAAAGTGGTGTTTTTCTGCTTGACACTGTCACCACTGTGGAATAAGAAAGAATTCCGAGAAGAAGAGACCTAGATACAGGGTCTATAGCTGTCTGTTCCCATGCCACGGTGGGCTCTTCCAGCCACCTTGTTATGGCGGTCCTATTGGCAGGGAATGAGAGCCATCTCCATTGCCTCCCTTTGAGTGGTTATCTGGCTCGTGCTGCTTATCTTGTCAGGAGACCAGGGGCCTTGCAAAGTAGGTGCCTGTGAAGAGTGTCAACTGAGTCTCTGTGGGGAGCTGGAAGCTTGGAAGGCCTGGGAGAAAATGCCTGGCTAATGTATGAGGCCTGGAAGACTCTTCTTTGTTAAGAAGATTCATGGGTCTCTGAGGAGTGGAGTAATCAGGGCTAGGAGAAGATGTTGGGCCAAGCCTTCGTATCCTATATCCATCTGCTTGAACATTTTTTTTTTAGCTAGTTGAAAAGAGGAGGTCCCATTGAGGCTTATTTGAACAAATATTTGCTCTCCTTAATTATATATCCAGAGCTGCTCTCCTGAATGTTTAATGCAAACCTTAATATTTACAATAGCATAAGGAAGAGTTTATAATGTGTTTGGGAGGCTTCCGAAGTTGGGGCAATAATTCTTCTTTGCACTTATGTAAGACTTTTCTTCCTAAGAGACCTGAGCCATATTTACCTTAGCCACTGTGCACATTGAGATGAAGTGAAGTGAGGGAGGGAGATGAAAACTCCAGAGAAAGGAGGAGCCCCTGTGGGCAGCTGCCAGCATGTTTCATAGGTGAGACACTTGTCTTTGCCAAAAGTTGTGTGCCAGCCACAAACCTTTCTTTCTGATCAGGAATAGCATGCAAGCCTGTGCTTACAATTGCCTTCTGATATGAACACGGAGAGTGTCACAGGGGTGCCATGCTGGGTTGTTGACCCTGATGGTGGTGGACTTCTCACTCAGTACCCTGCTGTGTGACAAGCCAGACACATTCCCTTATTAGACTAAAAACTTAGTGAGTCCTAAAAAGATATTTGGAGGCTGGGTGTGGTGACTCATGCCAGTAATCCCAGCACTTTGGGAGGCCGAGGAGGGTGGATCACTTGATGTCAGGAGTTCAAGATCAGCCTGGCCAACATGATGAAACCTCGTGTCCACTAAAAATACAAAAATTAGTTGGGTGTGGTGGTATGTGCCTGTAATCCCAACTACTCGGGAGGCCGAGGCAGGAGAATCACTTGAACCCGGGAAGTGGAGGTTGCAGTGAGCTGAGATCATGCCACTGTACTCCAGCCTAGGTGACGGAGTCTCACTCCATCTCAAAAGGAAAAAAAAAAAAAAAAGGAAAAGGAAAATGACTCCAGTAGGGAAGCTGCCAGGTTCAAAAGACCAAAGAAGAGACTCAGAACCAGCAAACGATACATGGGGTTTTATTAAGGGCTTAATACAGGAGAGAGAGTCCAGTGGTGGTTGGCTGGACAGGAGAACCACCTTAGGTACAGAAATGGTCCAGTGGCAGTGAGCTGGACAAGGTAGCCACCGGCTCAGTGGCAGCAAGCTGGTCGGGAAAACCACGGCTACCTGCAGACATCATGCACTTTCTATGGCATTTCACAAATACAAAAATTAGCTGGGCATGATGGCATGTACCTGTGGTCCCAGCTACTTAGGAGGCTGAGACACAAGAATTGCTTGAACCTGGGAGGTGGAGGTTGCAGTGAGTCAAGACTGTGCTACTGCACTCCAGCCTGGGTGACAGAGCGAGGCTCCATCTTAAAAAAAAAAAAAGACATTGAGGTCTGGAGAACTGAGTTTGAAACCTTCTTCCATTCCGTGTATGGACCTTGGGAAGGCTGTTTAGCCTCCTGGGGCCTTGTTTTTCTCATCTGTAAAGTAGGCATAATGAATACCATTTGCACATGGTTGGTACGAAGATTAGAAAGGCTGCATAGACTCTTGTGTTGGAGCAGCGGTGGTTATTAGTTCTGTCATCACCTGTAGGGCCTGTTGACACTCGAAGGCCACCTTAATTTTGCAATTTGCATGGAAGGGTCCTCAGTAGTGATTTCCAGAGATTTTCCTCCATGCACGGTGCCTAGAATGATGCAAACTGGGCAGTCACCTGGGGTTCCGATCTCTCTACAAAATAAAGGATGAAAAAGGAGAGATCCTGTCAAATGCAAGCAAGGTGAGGAAGCATGTGACCGTGCCCAAGACTTCAAGGAAGTCAGGTTGTGGGCAGTGTTTACACAAATGGGAACTGCATTCCCCAGCACCATATCTGTGGATCTAACTCTTAGGCTTGCCAGCCTCAGCATTATAGCACCAGCCATTGGAGAGGCACAAGTGGTTCCTAAGCATTTTGCCGTCAGGGAAGGCATAGGTTCAGGTGAATATGTGTAAGCACTCATCTTCTAGGATGCTGGAATGTGTCAAGATGTCGCTTCAGCTGAGTCGGCTTTTCCTTCTCCAACTTTTTTTGTGAAATCTGGTTCCATAGATCCTGTGCTCAGCTGTCAGATTGTCTCAGTTCTCTGGAATTAGTTTAAAATGAGTTTTTCCTTGTCTGCTATAGACAATTCTGCAAACAGAATTACCCTCCTTTTCTTAATTGCTTCTGTCTTCAAGGGCAGGAAATGATAACTTTCTCTATAGGAAGAGAGGGAGACCCAATCTGGGTTCTTTTTTTCTTTTCTTTTCTTTCTTTTTTTTTTTTTTTTTAAGATGGAATCTTGCTCTGTCGCCCAGGCTGGAGCGCAGTGGCGCGATCTCTGCTCATAACAGCCTCTGCCTCCCGGGCTCAAGTGATTCTCGTGTCTCAGCCTCCCAGGTAGCTGGGATTACAGGCTCATACCACCACACCCCGCTAATTTTTTTGCATTTTTAGCAGACACGGTGTTTCACCATGTTGGCCAGGCTGGTCGCAAACCCTTGGCCTCTCAAAGTGCTGGAATTATAGGCGTGAGCCACTGTGCCTGCCTCTAGTCTGGGTTCTAAGGGATCATTTGCTTTTTCCCATTCTCCACATAAACAAGTGCGTTTGTTTTTTGGCATAGTTGCTGCCACATGACCGTGTAGGTGAGAAAGCAGTGGGGCTTTTCTGGCAGGGCATGGCACCTGTGGTTCTTAGGCATGGACAGCAAATGTGAGTAGCTAACATCTGGCCCAGATGGATCTCTTTGGTATACATGTTGATGCTGAAAGCTGACTTCCTGTTCTGAACTTTTCTCTTTTGAGTGGCTGAGTGGGTGACTGTCCTAAGATTCCAGTGTGACTTGGCTGTTTGCGAATGACTGCTCAACAGGGCTTCCCCCAAGCTGTTCTTCCCCATGAGAGGAACAGTTAGCAAACAGAATGGACTTTGGAGTTGGTCAGTTTAAAAGAGCTATTGAGTACTGTAGACTCCATTATGAGGTCTGGGGCCACAGGAATGAACTGAACACTTTAGGGTCTTTGTTCTCAAGGAGCGTGTAATTGAGTGGAGGCAGACAGACAACAAACATGGAAGCAGAAATAAACACAAATAGTGGGGGGCAGGGGCAGAGGAGCGGAAGCAAGGAGACCCCTTCGCTGGCTTTTGATGTACTCCAGACCATAGTAATGTGGCTTAGCCAACGCGGGAGCCAGGTGAGGCAGTAGGTGGGGGGGTCGGGGGAGGAATTCCTTTTGTATTTTAGAGGCAGAGCCAATGGGACTTGCTAGGTCTTGCCTCTGCTATGGCTTAGGTATGTTACTTAACTTCTTTTTAAAACTTTCATTTGTTTCCTCTGAAAAAGGGAGATACTTAACAGAGTTGTGGTTAAAATAAAATAGTTGTCTGGTTTTTTTTTTTTTTTTTTTGTTTTGTTCTGGTTTTTTTGTTTGTTTGTTTGTTTGTTTGTTTTTTGAGAGGAGGGGTCTAACTGTGTGGCCCAGGCTGGTCTCAAACTCCTGGCCCCATTGATCCTCCTGCCTCAGCTTCCTGAGTAGCTGGGATGACAGGCACCAGCCACTGTACCTGGCAGATTTTTTTATTTTTAGTTGTTATATAAGTAGTTATATAAGAATGAGCACCTCAGACTGGTTTTTAGAGGAGAGCCCCCTAGACTCTCTCCGTGTGGCCACTTGTCCGACTCTGGGTTGGACCAGCGGGAGCCTGTGCTCATCTGTCCACAGGGACCACCTCAGTGTTTGGCATTACAAGGCAGCGGTTGCGCCCATTGCCTCTTCTGTCCCCTTCTTTGCATTGGAGTAGACATCCCTGGGGGCAGCATAGGAAGTGGTTCCTGCTGCACCTTACAGGCCTCTCTTGACATCGGGGTTGGAGGGTGCTGGAAGCAGAGGGGCTAAGGGTAGGGAGGTGGGAACCTCAGGCCTGCGCTATTTTCCTCTCTGCCCGGCCGATCCTGACCCCTCTCTGTTCTTAGCAGCTGCCACTGTCTTCGCTGATGCTGTGGTTACCTGTACAGCAGTGGTTCTCAAAGTGTGGTCTGAGCATCTTTTGCATCAGAATCAGCTGAGCTAATTATTAAAACTGCAGGCTCTGGGCCTTACTCTAGACTTACTCAGAATCACTGGGACTGGGCCCAGAAATCTACACTTTTTAATGAGCTCCCTAATTTAGTGAGCCTTGTGTGCTCTAAATTTTGAGAATCTCTTATTTAGAAAATTTGATTTTCCTTTTGGAGTACTAATAACAAATAATATTTGTTAGAGGTTAATTATGTGGTGCTACTCAGTGTTTTATATTCAATAACTGAATTATTCCTCAAAAATAACAACGTGAAAGAGAAACTAATATTATCCTTGTTTTGCTGGTGGGAAAATTGAGGCAAAGAGTATTTGCTGAAATGTTGATTGAAGAGCCTGTATGTATGTATGTATGTATGTATTTGAGACAGGATCTCCCTCTGTTGCTCAGGCTGGAGTGCAATGGCACCATTATGGCTCACCACAGCCTCAACTTCACAGGCTTAGGTGATCCTCCTACCTCAGTCTCCTGAGTAGCTGGAACTACAGGCACCTGCCACCAAGCCCAGCTAATTTTGGTATTTTTTGTAGAGACAAGATTTTGCTATGTTGCCCAGGCTTATCTCAAACTTCTGGGCCCAAGCAATCCTTCCGCCTAGGCCTCTCAAAGTACTAGGATTACAAGCGTGAGCCACCGCACCTGACCAACAGCCAGTATTTAAACCCAGGTCCCCGGCCTTATCCTTCACGTATTCTCTTCCAACTTCCCTCATGTGGTGATGTTACATGAATGAGTCTTCTTAGTTTAAACTGAGTACTGGACAGCTTCCTGTTATGTTAAGAGGTAGCAACTTAAACATAGAGCATTTTAAAATTGAGCTTTAACTTACATCAAAGCCTAAGATTTGACTCTGATTTTGACATCCTAAGTAAACTTAAGCACTGTTCTCCTTCATTCACTTTGGTAAATGAGCTGTGCAGCTATGCTCTTCTCGTAAACGTTTATCTGCTGTGCTAGGCTATGAGCCACTAAGTGCCTGCACTGCCCTGTGCCAGCATTTGGAACATTCTCCAAGTAATTGGCCAGTGCCCGCACAGATAGAATGCAGGTAGAATGCCAGTTCTCCCCAACCCTTGCCATTGATATGCATCTTGGGAGGCTGTGCAAGGAGTTGGAGGATCTGGGGTTTTCCCAGTGTCTGGTCACTGAAAGAAATTTTTTCTTTTTAGTGACTCCAGGTTAGTGTCTGAGAAAAGTTGGCCATCAAAACAGCACCAGCCCGAGCAGGTTTGAAGATAAAAATCAATCATTCCGTTCACAGTACTTTCTTATTTCATGTTCATATTGCTTCCAACTCCCATAAGGAATTTGCTAAAGATACAACCTCACAGATAGCTTAAGGTGGAGAGAAATTTTCGACCATAAGTTCCTTGGAGAATACGAATTCAAGTAGGGTGAGTGGGAAGAGGTTTCTACTAACATTTTCTCCTTGCAGCTCAGGTCCTGAATCTTCCAAAAAGTGCTGCTTGTGCCCTACACTGGCTCAAATTTGCATTTCTGAAACTAGTTTGGTTTGCATTAATTTCACTGGAGTTGTGATCACATTGAAAATCCAAAGCCTAACTGTTATTTTTAAAAAGTCATTTTGAGATGTAATGGTGTCTTACACTCAACACGAGCAGGTTCTATTTGGTTGCAGCAACCTTAAGATTTATGACTGACTATCCCATCAACACTTGGCAAATGTTTCCATGCTATGGGGATGCATTTTACAGGCCGTTTAATAAGAACCCATGAAGTGGTCAGGTAAGTTTTTAAAAAATGAGCCTAGCACCAATGTACAGCTTTCTCTAGAATTTAAATCTCATCGTTAATTTGAAGTTCCTCTCTTTTTTGAAAGCTGGGTGTTGAATACACCTACTGGGAGATGTGGCACATAGAGATAGTCTGGATTAATGGGCTTTGGTCTTATTTTTTAGGCCTAAATTTATTTTCCACTTAAAGAAGAGTAAAAAGGCCAGGTGCGGTGGCTCACGCCTGTAATCCCAGCACTTTGGGAGCCTGAGGCAGGTGGATCACTCGAGATCAGGAGTTTGAGACCAACTCCTCAGTTGGTCAACATGGCAAAACCCCTCTCTACTAAAAATACAAAAACTTAGCCAGGTGTGGTTGTGCACACCTGTAATCCCAGCTACTCGGGAGGCTGAGGCAGGAGAATCGCTTGAACCCAGGAGGCGGAGGTTGCAGTGAGCTGAAATCACGTCACTGCACTCCAGCCTGGGCGACAGAGCGAGACTCCGTCTCAGAACAAAAAAGAAAAGAAAGAAAGAATAGTTAAGAAAGGTGCTTTTTCTTTTCACTCAGAAAGTTTCTTTATATTTTCACTCAGAATACTTAGGGTTACATATAGTAATAAAATTTTTAGTAACTCTATTAAAAGAATTGCCTAACTCTCAGGAGCCACCACTTTCCTTAATAAAAAAGTCAAGAGTGCACTGGGGTTTATGTAAAAGAAGAAATCTGCAGTCCAGAATCAGTGAAATAAGAATACAGCATCAAATTATATTATTGAAGTTGAAGAACAGTGCACAGGGAGAAAACACTCAAAGTGATAACTTAATTCAGTGCTGTAGAAAAGTGATTTGTGAGTCACTTTAACATTTCAGATTTGTTTAAACTATAAAAGTGATAAATTAGCCATAGAGCTAACAATTGACATTATCTTAAGTTCACATAAATTTTGATTTAACTGAAGCAAATGAAATCAATGTAGTTACTCCCTTCCCATTGCTTCATCTTTGTACAGTTTATAAAGCTAAGAAAAAGTAGCTCAAATGAACAGTTTTTGTTTTTAAGCTTTTTTCTGAGATTTCTCTAATATGTGTCTTTTAATAATCTCTTCATTTTTTCCTCCCAGTTCCTCATCTCTTGGGCTCAGCATCTCCTTCTACTTAGAGCACCCTGAACGTGTAGACACAGTGGTAATGCACTTTTCCTTGTGGCTATTTTGCCACACTGGGAACTCTTTACATTCCAGGAGTCCCATTCCAGAGGTCCCGATATGCAAATATTCTACTGTCTATGCTCAGTGCTGTGAAGTCCTCCGTTAGAGAGTGAACTATAAGGCATGAACAGGCAGGATCGGTGCCGCTAGAGGTTTTCTCTCTGAAATCATCAGGGAAAACAAACAAACTCAAAGGGCAAATGTGTGCATAGCAAGAGGGAAGTCGTGGAAAGAGGTCTGTGGCTTGCGCCTTTGAGAGTTGGCAGAATGAATGAGCAGCACAGGCTTGGTGAGTGTTCCAGATTTATTCAGAGATCCCGCTCTGTCTCCTCAGATATGGTTTGGGATGCATGGGCTCTTTTTATTACTTCCTTTGTTAGAGGTTCAATGTTCAAAAGTTTCGAAGAGTTGCTACAGAGCTTCTTCATCATTCTTGGGGAGCCAGGCAGGTGGGCAACTCTTTCTCTTAAGCAGCCATCTGAAAGACCCTACCTCAAGATTACACGTGGAGAGTCAGAGCTGTGAGATGCCTGCCCGTCCCTGGCTTTCCTGACTCTATTACAACTCTGGTAGTCTGTCTGCACCCGGCTCCAGGCTTTTCGGGTTGTTGATCATTTTTGAGGTGTTGGAAACTTCATTTTGAGTTCAGGAGAGATTTGCCCAGCCAACTTCTAATCAGAGACTCTTTCCAATCCCGTCCAGTCTCTCTCCCTCCACTCCTTCCTCTAGTCGTTCTCCATCAGGCCTTCAGAATGTGCTTTTTGGCGTGTCCAGTCAGATCATGGTACTCGGCTTCCTCTCTACACAAGGAAAAAATCCACACCATGTTCACCAGATGCTTATTCAACCCGCTTCAGTCCTCCAGGCTTCCTGCTGGCTTCCCACCCTCTCCCAACACTCTGGCCTCAGGGCTTTTGTCTGGACCACTTTTCCCAAGGTATCTTCCCCTTTTGCTCAAAGTCAGTCATGAGCGAGGCATTCCTTAATTGCCACATCTTCTTTTTCTCTTTTCTTTTCTTTCTTTTTTTGTTTTTGAGACGGAGTTTGGCTCTGTCACCCAGGCTGGAGTGCAGTGGCATGAGCTCGACTCACTTCAGCCTCCGCTTCCCCCTGCACCCCAGGTTCAGGCGATTCTCCTGCCTCAGCCTCCCGAGTAGCTGGGATTATAGGCACCCACTACCACACCCGGCTAATTTTTGTGTTTTTAGTAGAGACAGGGTTTCGTCATGTTGGCCAGGCTGGTCTCGAGCTCCTGACCTCAGGTGATCCACCTGCCTCAGTCTCCCAAAGTGCTGGGATGACAGGCATGAGCCCCCGTGCTCTGCCAGTTGCCACATCTCTATCCCACATTGTCACTGGGTTGTCATTTGTCTTTCCCTCTAGAATGTGGGCTTCCTGAAAGCAGGATAGTTCTCTGTCTTGTTAATTTATCTAGCTTTAGCGCCCAGAACAGTGCCTGGCATACCATGGGGGCTCAGTCAATATTTGTTGCATTGTAAATAGTGGGTTTGTGAGTTTTCCATTTCTCAACTACAACTCTCAGCAGATTTCAATGGGAGGGAGAACCAGGGTAGTCAGAGGGATAATAAACAAAATCAGCCAACATAGATAAATTCAGAGTATGGAGGACCAGGGAGGATGTGTCATCATACTTAAGAACACTGCCTCTGCTTAAAAGTTATTGTTAGCTCTGGAAACAATGACATATCTATTTGTGTAGTAGCCCTTTGTGGTAAACACTATACATTAATTCATTAGATTCCCCTAAAAGAGTCTATTAAAATGGTGTTTAACTTTTTAATGCTGGTAATGTAAGATCTTCTTTGTAGGACTGCCTCTATTTTTTGTTGCTGTTGAAGGTCAGGTAGGGTATTGTAAGTGTTGGGTGATGTTTAGAACATACCTGTGACATTGGGCTGTTACTACTGAGCATCCATGTTGACATGTGGATTTTCTCTCTCTCTTTTTAAAAATATTATTTAAGAAAACATATCTCTCTGTCTCCCAGGCTGGAGTGCAGTGGTGTGAACACTGCTCCCTGTAGTGCCAACCTCCTGGGCTCAAGCAACCTTCTCCCCTCAGCCTCTGGAGTAGGTGGGACCACAGACATAGGCCACCAAACCCATCTAACTTTAATATTTTTTATAGAGGTGGGGTCTCACCATGTTGCCCAGGCTGGTCTCAAACTCCTGGACTCGGACAATCCTCCCACCTCAGCCTCCCAAAGTGTTGGAATTACAGGTGTGAGTCACGATGCCTGGCCTCATAGTTTTTATTCTAATATTTTACACTGTTATTCATGAGTCCTTCTTCTAACCTTCCCTGGCTGGTGTTACTTATGTAGAAAAGGAAGATGGGTCTTGTTAGTTGCCTTCAGGAAGACAAAGTCTTGTTTGGGAGAAAGAAGTCATAAAATGAAACTAATTTATTGGCCTTGGTGAAGTGTCAAGAACATTTAAGTCAAGACCAGGAGAATGGTGCTGGGGAACAAATTTAAATTTGTTTTTTATCTTGTAAAAAATATTAATTTTGAATACTGGGAAGGAATGGTAGGCAGAACTCTATAGTCCCTAAGATTTTCATATCATGGTATATATACATCTGTTTATCTAAACAAACATTAATGTAGGTGCTGCTCTGAAAATATTTTTGCAGATGTAATTAAAGCCCTAGCCAGGCGTGGTGGCTCACGCCTGTAATCCCAGCACTTTAGGAGACTGAGGTCAGCAGATCACTTGAGGTCAGGAGTTCAAGACCAGTCTGGCCAACATGGTGAAACCACGTCTCTACCAAAAATATTTTAAAAAAATTAACTGGATGTGGTGGCGCATGCCTGTAATCCTAGGTACTTGGGAGGCTGAGGCAGGAGAATCACTTGAACCCAGGAGGCAGGGGCTGCAGTGAGCCGAGATTGTGCCACTGCACTCCAGGCTGGGTGATAGAGCTAGACTCCATCTAAAAAAAAAATAGTAATAATAATTAAAGCCCTAAATAGTTGGCGTTAAAATAGGGAGATTATCTTAGCTGGAACTGCCATAATCTGATGAGCCCTTAAAAGGGACTAGACTAGGCACTTTTTTCTCCAGCTAAAGAGTCAGTCCATGAGGAAGCATCTTCTTTCATGGCTTTGACGAATGGGGGAAGGGAGCGTAGGCAAGGATGCAAGTGTCCTGTGGTAGCTGTGAGTGACCCTGACTGATAGGCAGGAAGGAAACAGAGATGTCAGTTCTACGCCTGCAAGGAACTGAATTCTGCCACAGACGTGTGCTCCTAAGAAGACCTAGGGTTGTAGACAAGGACATGGCCGACTGACACCTTGTGAGACACTGAGCAGAGAAACCAACCATACTGTGTCCCCAGACTTGTGACCTAAAACAGGGGTGTTGTTTTAAGTTGCTGGGTTTATGGGAATTTATTACAGCAGCAATAGAAAACTAATCATTGAGGGAAATCTCATTCTGACAAAATCTGGAAAAAAAAATCTAAACTTTAAAAAATGAAATTTAGTTTGTTTTCTGAAAGAACGTAATTTTTCTCCTTCCTTCCTTCCTTCCTTCCTTCCTTCCTTCCTTCCTTCCTTCCTTCCTTCCTTCCTTCCTTCCTTCCTTCTTTCCTTCCTTCTTTCCTTCCCTCCCTCCCTCCCTCTCTGTTTCTTTCTCCCTTTTTTTTTTTTTTCAAAGTCTTGCTCTGACACCCAGGCTGGAGTGCAGTGGTGTGATCTCAGCCGACTGCAACCTCCGCCTCCCAGATTCAAGTGATTCTTGTGCCTCAGCCTTCGGAGTAGCTGGGATTATAGGTGCCCGCCACCATGCCTGGCTAATTTTTGTTTTATTTATTTATTTATTTATTTATTTACTAGTAGAAATGGGGTTTCGCCATGTTGGCCAGGCTGGTCTCGAACTCCTGACCTCAAGTGATCTGCCTGCCTCAGCCTCCCAAAGTACTGGAATTACAGCCATGAGCCACCATGCCCAGCAGAAAGTACTTTTTCAAGAACAAATGAACAACATACATCACCAATGGGATCCATGCTGCTTGCCTTGCCCCTTCGAGACCTAGTTAAATGAATAGATAAGAAGTTTTGGAATTAGTAGATCAAGTATTTATAAATTAGTGGGTAGCTCCAAAGTACTAGAAGAGACCTAAAATAGTTCTTGCCAAATATTTATCTATTCTTGGAACAACCTTACTCATGCATTATAATTTGCTTAGCAATCCTTTCTTCATAGGCAGTGCAAAGATTAGTTATAGCCCTCCTACTGTCTGAATTACTATACTTTCTGAATTAGTAGAGTTGGCACTGGTAATCTTAGAAATAAAAACACAGTAAATAAAGCATTTAAACCCTCCCTAGTGTTGCTGACTTCATGTAAAGAGATAGTCATTTTTGAATATTTTGATGCCCGTACACATTTTTTTACAGAGGCAATATTGAAATGGGTTTGTATAAATAAGTTCTCTTTCTTGAAGCTTGAGCAAAGTGTCTTTACACAAGAAGCTTATAAGCACAGTCAATAAATTCAATAAAATGGCCCTTTTGAAAGGAAGCCACTGATGCATTTGTGGACTGACTTTTGCATGAATGACAGCGCAGTAATAAGAAAGCAGACAACAGCTTCCTCCGCCACCACCGCCCTGCCGTGCGTACACAGCACGGGGCTGCCCTCGCAGCAGGAGTGTGTGTTTGTCCTGGTGGCCGGGGACTGCGGCTTGGCCTTTTTGTTTACAAGAGAGAGGACAGCAGCCTCTGCCCTCCAGCTGCTGTGAAAACAGTGTTGGAAAACCAGAGCGAAGTTTCCACTGAAGAACTCACCCTGAAAAAAAAAAAAAAACACCCGAACAAACAAACCTTCCCTCATAAAAGACCATCTGGGTTAAAGTACAGACCACTGGGTCAGAACCCAGATGGTAATGAGAATAGTTGTTCTTTAGCAAACTTTCCGAGTGGGATTTCCATATATTAAGTTGGAAGAGAGCCCAGCGTTGAAAAACAGGAAACTAACTGAAGGGCTGTTAGTGTAGTTTGTAATGAAGATTTTAGCAGTGAGATTAATAGTGTGTGTTGGATAAAGGATCCCCATCACTGGAGGTCTCCTTCCAAATGAAATGGGTGCTCATGCTGATTTGAATGTGGAGGTGACAGTGGCGATGGCGGATGCGTATGGATTAGAAGCAATACTTTGGAGGAAGTCTCAGCTGGGGTTGGGGATGGATTGCATCCTGAGGGGTACAAAAGGGGAGAAGGAAGGGGGAAGGACGAGGATGACTCTCACGTCATTTCTTTCCCCTCTTATCCTTTGTTCTTTTCTCGTATTATCACTCAGGGAAAATGGGAGTGGGCATGGGAGATATTTGCTTTGATTAGTCAGTGCCAGCATCCAGCAATGTGGCATTCTCTGCAGGGTGTCTTGAAGCCTCTGGGTGTTGATGGGCAGTGTTGACCCTCTCTGTGTTAATAACACACCTCTAGCTATCTTAGACAGGAAACCACAGTCATTACACCATGGAGATCTCTTCATTACAGCTTTGCTACCTTGTTCATGGTCACATTAACGACTCCTGTCCCAGTTCATCATTGATAACACCTACAGTCACCCACGGGGCTCTGGGAGAGATATTGGGGGAGCAGACATGTAAACAAAACAATTTGTTTAAGTGGTAATTTATTTTCTAGCTTTTCTCTGTCACTCACTAAAGGTACAATGGTCCAAATAAATGCTGTCTTGTATGGATGTTTCCCCTGGCATTCTGTTCTACTGCAGTGCTTTGGAAAGACGAAGAGTAATTCTACCCATTCAGGGGTAGAGATTAGGGGCCAAAATGTAGAACGTTTTGTTGTAGAGATTATGCATCTAGGATAAATGGTGTTTTGCCCGGTCTAGTTACTAAAATGTGGAGGGGAACTGACCTTTTCATGATCTTGTTACCCTTTTCTTTTGTAACTGTCTACCATGATACTCCTGGTTGCTCCACTGTCTAGATTTTTTTTCATTTTTGATGTTTGGTTTTGAGTTAGGTATCTGACTGAGTTCCAGAACTTTTGCTAGTTGATCACCCTCTGCGAAACAATCATTAAAATATGCCCCTGTAATCAGTAATGAAGATGGAAATAAATAATGGATAAGGATTTTGTTTTGTTTTGTTTTGTTTTGTTTGTGTTTTTGAAATGGAGTCTCGCTCTGTCGCCCAGGCTGCAGTGCAATGGTGCGATCTCAGCTGGGTGCAACTTCCACCTCCTGGGTTTAAGTGATTCTTCTGCCTCAGCCTCCTGAGTAGCTGGGACTATAGGTGCACCCCCCGACACCTGGCCAATTTTTGTATTTTTAGTAGAGATGGGATTTCACCATATTGGCCAGGCTAGTCTCGAACTCTTGACCTCATGATCTGTCTGCCTTGGCCTCCCAAGGTGCTAGGATTACAGGCATGAGCCACCGTGCCTGGCTGATCATTTGTTTTTTAACTCAACATAGTAATATCTTCTTCTTCTTGGGGCCATGGCCTGGAAACTGTAGCATGGGATGGTGGGATAGGCATGTCACTTGGAATCATTTCTAGGGATCCACTCTGAGCTCTGCTGGTGTCTTCTGTTTCTTCATGTTTAATGTAATAACAACACCCGTCCTGCCTCCATTACAAGGTCAGAGGGAAAATTAAACATTAGTTGGCATTATCATTGTGGTACAGCACACTGTTGCCACGGGTGGTTGTTAGCGTTATTTCTGGACTGTTCATGAGAGTGAACGGGGATACCCCAAACCAAAGCTAGCCTTTGCAGAGTCTGTGTTCTGGTGATGATCACTGCTTTCAAACAAGTACCGTTAGGTCAAAACTAAAAGTGTGAGTCATGCAGCTGTGATATATTTGTAAAGAAACCTTTCTGGGCTTTCCTGGGAGTGTTTAGTTTGTTGTTCCTATATATGTCATCCAGAGAAGGCCATCTCTTCCCTACTCCACCTCATAATCCTAAAACAGAAATATGACCCAGTCTTTTTTTTTTTTTAATTAATTTAGATAAGTTGTGAATTTTAGGGAGAAAAGTTCAGATTAGAATTACTTTTACATAGTTGAATGTGGCCTCTGGATTCCAAAGAGATGATGTGCTTACTGGCTGAAGAAAGCCTACAGATGGAGGATGGGGAGAAAGTCATGAACTTATTACTCAGTTTTTTATTTTGTAACCACTTGGAATAAATATTTGTGTAAAATATGAGTGTAACGATGTGGTTTTAGTTAAAGCCAGAATGTGGTTGTTCAGAAATAACTGAGCAAAAGTTTGCCAGACATTCACATTTCACTGGGCACCCTGTATTGCTGTATACTAAATCTGGCCACCCTACCCAGGGAGCAAGGTATATAACATTTCCATTTATTGCATGCCACCTATACCTTTCATCAGCAAAGGGACACCTATACATCCTGGGGACAGAGCAGATAGAAGACACACATTCCATTGCCTTCATTCAAATAGATACTTTTCAAAAGATTTTAAACCCTGAGTTAAGGCAACATCACTCTTAATTATTGTGTTCAGGAATTCTTTTCTTTGAAATGAAACCTGCATTAGCACCGAGTGTTTCCTTATTTACTTTTGTTAAATTTCCAGATAATACATAGCTCCCCTTAGGGACCTTTCTAAGTTTGGTGGAGAAAGAAACCCTAGTGGCTAACTTCAGTGTTTAGTCCTTAAATTTAAGTTCTTTATTATGTACCCACCAGGCCACTGGTCCTGGGTAGTGGGTATGGAGACATTTATGTGGATCTCACCCTGTTTCATCTGACCCTCCATGGATTAGATAGCCAGGCCAGGCAATGATTAGGAGGACCCCAAAGCCCAACTGAGGGACAAACCAGCATTTTCTTTCATGCAAGGATTAATTGGCCCTGTCTAGTATCTACATTATTCTCCCCTTTTATATATGTTCTTTGTATCCAGCTGACATATTTAAAATTGCTTGTGGTCTACTGTGAGCCCCACATCATATTTACCTCTAAATTTATTGACTCATTCTAACTTCATTTAACATCTGGCAACTTCTTTTCCTATTTACACTTTCTTTTACTACTTTTGATATACCTGATGTTCCTGCTGAGTAGGCCCTTGGATATATGGTCTTTTTTTTTCTTTTTTTTCTTTTTGAGACGGAATCTTGCTCCATTGCCCGGGCTGGAGTGCACTGGCACAGTCTCGGCTCACTGCAGCCTGCATCTCCCGGGTTCAAGCGATTCTCCCGCCTAAGCCTCCTGAGTAGCTGGGATTACAGTCATCTGCCACCACGCCCAGCTAAATTTTGTATTTTTAGTAGAGACCGGGTTTCACCATGTTGGCCAGGCGGGTCTCAAACTCCTGACCTCAGGTGATCCACCCGCCTCAGCCTCCCAAAGTGCTGGGATTACAGGCGCAAGCCACCATGCCCGGCCAGATATATGATCATCTTTTTTAAAAAAAAATCAGGATTAAGTGTCCTCATATAAGCCTTAACATACTATGTAGTAACTGCTTCCCTGAATGATCAGTTCCAAAGATTTTGCTACTGTGTCCCAGGATGCAAACACTAGAACCTCAGTATTCAGGGCCACTCTCCTTTCAGGGGTCAAACTTGGGATACCAACACCCTGACATTATCTTTTTTGCTGAAGCTACTCAGCTTATCCAAAAGGGTCTCTACCCCTCTCTGCATAACCCCACCAGGATTGCTCATTAACTCCTTCTTCACCTCCAAGCCCCTCTGCTACTATGTTAGGATTAAATCTCCTATGAGACTGAAATATCTAAACAAATTTATATTTATTTAAAATTTCATTAAAGTGTAAGCTTACATAAAATGCGAACTGTTAAATGTGCAACCTTATGAATTTTTGTGTATGTCTATATCCATGTAATTACCACCAGGTTCATTCAAAATATAGAACATTTCTAGCACCCAATAATACCCCTCATACATTATCTCAGTCAGTAATTTCTTTTGCATGTTTTTTGATTTCATACACATGGAATCCTACTGTATATAGTCTTTTGTCTGTAACTTCTGTAACTTGCCATTATGTCTGTGAGGATCCATGAGGTTGTGGTTATCTGTGGCTCATTCTTTGCTCTTGCTAGCAGTATTTGTTTTATGAATATGCCAAGGTGTGTTTACACATTCTTTTTTTTTTTTTTGAAGACGGAGTCTCGCTCTGTTGCCCAGGCTGGAGTGCAGTGGCGCGATCTTGGCTCACTGCAAGCTCTGCCTCCCGGGTTTGCGCCATTCTTCTGCCTCAGCCTCCCGAGTAGCTGGGACTACAGGCGCCCGCCACCACACCTGGCTAATTTTTTTGTATTTTTAGTAGAGACGGGGTTTCACCATGTTAGCCAGGATGGTCTCGATCTCCTGACCTTGTGATCCACCCGCCTCGGCCTCCCAAAGTGCTGGGATTACAGGTGTGAGCCACCGTGCCCGGCCATGTGTTTCCACATTCTCCCATGGGTGAACATTATGCGTGTCTCCAGTTTGGGACTATTTATGAATAAAGCTTCTACGAACATTCTTATACATATGTATTTTGATGGAAACAAACACTTACTTCTGTTGGCTATATAGCCTCAAAGGAATTGCTGGGCGGTAGGCTATTTGTGTGATATTTTTAATGCGAGATAATAGATTTACATACTGAGAATTGTGCTTCATAGTAAGCTGTTTTGGGTGTATTTTTCATTGATTGAGAAATAGCTCTAATATGGACCTAATAGCTCATATAGACATATTGCTTAAGTTCTTCAGTCTGAGATAAATGATTTCTTTAAGTTACCAATATCATTTTGAACACAAATTCAGGTATGTTTTCTTGTTAAAGTCCTGGCCCACTTCCGTAGCTCATGTTACTGTTTTCTGTATTAGCCTTCTTTCTCTACCAGCATTTAGATTATTGTTGAAAAAATAATATGAGGGTCCAGGGTCAACACTGTCAGAATCTTTCTTGTAAAATTACTCCTGGGTTGACATTGAACTACAGATGACAAGTATGTCAGATCGTGTGAGGTAAAACTACAGAGCAAGGAGGTTAATTTTTCAAATGGATTTATTTGAGCAACAAGCATTTATGAAGCACTGTATAAAGCCATTGCTCTGTCAAGTAAAGTAAAATATAGCCATTATATTCAAGTACCTGACAGTTTGGTGGTGGGGGCAGAAAATGAAAACCATTGTTTGCAATGTTCTTTAAGCAAGCATTGCCCCGCATGTTAGAAAGGAGGAAGGGAGTGGGGGGCGGTGATGAGAGAGCATGAATGAGGACATCAGAATCAGATTGGAGATTCAAAGAAGGCTTCCTAGAAAAATATATTTTGATGGAAGAAAACAAATTAGATATTTGGGGAGATAGAGTGAGAGTGAGGACTTTGCACTCTAGGGGAAGGGACCAAATAGCATATTTAAAGGAATGGAGGCATGAAATAGCATTATCCATCTAGTAGTCAATTTAGGGGATAAAACATTTTTTATTCCATTGATGGTGTTATTGCTATATACATTTCTGGAATGCCTCTTTTGGAGTGACTTTTAGAGCTAATTTTCAAACCACACCAGAAAATCACTCTTGATACTTTATAGCTTTGACCCGAATGGTATTTCCCAGCTGGACACTCACCAGATTTGTCTCCTAAACACTTTTGGCTCATTCCAAAGAAATACAATCTGTCTTCAGAAGGTTTAAGGCTTACCACTCTTGAGAACATTCAAAAGCCTGTGTGTGTCCCAGAACTCAGAAATCAATTCCAAAAGGCCACTTGTGTACAAAAAGCACTTATCATTGGAATAAGTCTATAACCTCCCAATGTGAAGGTTCAGTTTCCCAAAGACTCGGCTTTCAACCAAGTTTTTATTTTAGAAATTTTATGTCAAAATTGGATCATTTTATGTGTTGAGGGCCAGGGGAAAGAGATGGTGGGGAGTGAGTGGGTGTGCTTTATACTAAGCCCAGTGCTTTTTATTAGTTGTCTTAGGATATGATAACTATCTCTGGGTTTGGTTAAACTGGCTTGTAGATCATGGAAACAACGGTTATCTGAGAGGTGGCAATGAAAGCCAAATTTAGGTAGTGAGGGCTGGGTGTGGTGGCTCATGCTTGTAATCCCAATACTTTGGGAGGCCAAGACAGGTGAATCACTTGAGGCCAGGAGTTTGAGACCAGCCTGGGCAACACAGTGAAAGCCTGTCTCTACAAAAAATACAAAAATTAGCTGGGCATGGTGACATGGGCTGTGGTCCCAGCTGCTTAGGAAGCTGAGGTGGGAGGATTGATTGAGCCTGGGAGGTCACGGCTGGGAGCCGTGATCTCACCACTGCACTCTGGCCTGGGCAACAGAGCAAGATCTTGTCTCAAACAAACAAAAATTCCAGGTGGTGAGAATCTGTGGTGTCAGGCTGATTTGACCTAACTGTAAAGCAGCTTTGTGAAGCCGTGGAGCAGATGAGGAAGGATGGAGGAGATACTACAGAAGGGAAGAGGGCTTGGGAAGGCAGGAGGGGGATCCCAGAGAGTCAGGGAACCTGGGCCAGCTCAGACAACAATCAGTTAATTCTTTTGCCTCCGGCTGTATATTTTGAATTGATCTCTTCTTAGTTCATCCACTACCATGACTTTTAAACAAAAATAACCCGAAACCTCTTCTACAATCTCCTAAGATCAGTATAGGTCTTACCTGTTATGTTCCATGTATTTAATTAATCAAACCTAGTTATTTTTGAAGATGAGAAATAGTTTTGTGACCCAGCTGGGTGGGAGGGGATGAGAAGAATGATGACCTTTTCACCTTAAAACTTTCCTGATGAGGCACTAAACCACTGGGCTGGTCTACACTGGTCCAAAAGACATTTCCTTCCTTCCTTCCTTCCTTCCTTCCTTCCTTCCTTCCTTCCTTCCTTCCTTCCTTCCTTCCTTCCTTCCTTCCTTCCTCCTTCCTTCCTTCCTTCCTTCCTTCCTTCCTTCCTTCCTTCCTTTTTTCTCTTTCTTCCCTCCTTTCCCTTTCCCTTTCCTTTCCTTTCCTTTCCTTTCCTTTCCTTTCCTTTCCTTTCCTTTCCCCCTCCCCTCCCCTCCCCTCCCCTCCCCTCCCCTCCCCTCCCCTCCCCTCCCCTCCCCTCCCCTTCCCTCCCCTCCCCTCCCCTCCCCTCCCCTCCCCTTCCCTCCCCTCCCCTCCCCTTCCCTCCCCTCTCCTTTCCTCTTCTTTCATCTCTCCTTTTGAGATAGGGTCTTGCTCTGTCACTCAGCCTGGAGTGCAGTGGCGTGATTACGGCTTACTGCAGTCTTGACCCACTAGGCTCAAGCAATCCTCCCCGCTCAGTCTCCTGAGTAGCTAGGACTACAGGCAGACACCACCATGCCCAGGTAATGTTTAAATTATTTTGAAGTCAGGGACTCATTATATTGCCCAGGCTGATCTTGAACTCCTAGGCTCATGCAGTCCTCCCGCTTCAGCCTCCCAATGTGACTTTTTAAAAAAGGTGTAGAGGCCCTACATTAAACAAGTGTAACAAGCTGTTAATTTGCAAATAGCCATCAATACCTTTGGATATCAATACCTGAAGGTTGTCAGAGTTTTCATCTGTTCGTTCACACAGATTATATATTCACACACAGCATTGGTTAGAACCATACTGAGGATCAACCAATGCCCTCAAACCAAGAGGGTTTCCACTAGCAGTTACAGTGGAAAAGGAGGGACTTAACTGTAGTTTCCACTCTCCTATCATTTTGTCTTGTATCACGTGCTACTATCAGTTTATTGTTTCATGAGGATGCCCACATTGAATCAAGGAGGGGTATCCAGAGAGATTTCACTTCCACACAGAAGCACCAGCACTTAATTTCTCACAAAATCAAATATTTTACATTGGTTCTGAAACACTACATGGTTTGTGTTTGAAAATTAGCATTCAGGCTTAAGGTAAGGTCAATATGTGTCTGTTCTTGGTTTTCTGAGCCTTTCTTTGGTTTCTAGTGAAACATATTGATACGATTTGGCAGTGTCCCCAGCCAAATCTCATCTTGAACTGTAGTTCCCATAATCTCCATGTGTCATGGGAGGGACCTGGTGGGAGGGAATATTGAATCATGGGGGTGGTTGCCTCCATGCTGTTATCATGATAGCGAGTGAGTTCTTATGAGATCTGATGGTTTTATAAGGGACTTTTGCCCCTCTTCACTCTGCACTTCTTACCGCCACTATGTGAGAAGGACCTGTTTGCTTCCCTTTCTGCCATGATTTTAAGCTTCCTGAGGCCTCCCCAGCTATGCCAAACTGTGAGTCAATTAAACCCTTTTCCTTCATAAATTACCCATCTTTATTAGCAGTGTGAGAACAGACTAATACACGTATCAAAACTATCAAAAGAAAGCAATTGGTATTAGATTTTGCATTTGCCACCATAGTATGTGTGCATGAGTGTATTGTGTGAGTGTGTGCATTTTTTTCCCACTGGGATGGAAAAAGGCACTTAGAGGATAATGAAGTTGCTCTCCTGACACCGCTTCACCTCTTCTACCATTTGAGCAAGAGTGTTTTCATATACTGTTGTCTAGCAATTGACCTTTCCTGTGTCTATCTATCACTTACTAATTTTATTTGTGCCCAGCACCCTTGCCACAAATTTGCTTTTCAAGTAGAAAACAGTAAATATACCTCAACAATATTTATTGCCCTGAAAAATGCATAGGCAGAAGTCATAAAATTTTGCATGCTACACAGCAGATCCTTTCACTGCACTCTGGAAATACTGAAGCCTATTCTGGTCCCAATTCCATTTTGTTTTTCTGTTCATTTTTCTTTTTTTGATGGAGTTTCGCTCTTGTTGCCCGGGCTGGACTGCAATGGTACAATCTCGGCTCACCACAACCTCAGCCTCCCAGGTTCAAGCAATTCTCTTGGCTTAGCCTTCTGAGTAACTGGGATTACAGGCATGCGCCACCACTCTCAGCTGATTTTGTATTTTTAGAAGAGACAGGATTTTTCCATGTTGGTCACGCTGGTCTCGAACTCCGGACCTCAGGTGACCCACCCGCCTTGGCCTCTCAAAGTGTTGGGATTACAGGCATGAGCCACCACACCCGGCCTTCTGTATATTATTAACAGTGCTTTTGGTGATCTTGAACACACTGGCATGTAACTGAAAAATTTCCTTTTGGAAAAATGCCAAGAAAGGGGATATAATTTGCAAAGAGTTCAACCCAGATGATGATTAAGCATCTATCATTTACATGACCACAATTAATTCATGGAGTGGTTTTTTTGGTGGAGAGCAGGGGTACTGAGCATTCTTTAGCTCTTCATCACCAATATTAATTTGAATGGCTTTGGCCAGGTGCAGTGGCTCAAGCCTGTAATCCCAGCACTGTGGGAGGTCGAGGTGGGTGGATCACAAGGTCAGGAGTTGGAGACCAGCCTGGCCAATATGATGAAACCCCGTCTCTACTAAAACTACAAAAAAAATTAGCTGGGCATGGTGGCACATGCCTGTAATTCCAGCTACTCGGGAGGCTGAGGCAGGAGAATTGCTTGAATCCTGTAGGCAGAGGTTGCAGTGAGCTGAGATGGTGCCACTGCACTCCAGCCTGGGTGACAAAGCGAGACTCCAGCTCAAAAAAAAAAAAAAAAAAAAAAATTGAATGGCTTCTGTACTTCCTTGTAATTGAATTATTAATAATCATGAAGAGCTTATAAACTTTGAATTTAATCTTCATTAATACATAAAGCTCAAAGAGTAATGTCTTTTGACCGTGAATAGACTGCTTCTCTAATTTATCTTCAAAGTTGCTTTTTTTTCTTCCTGTAGGTTTCTGTAGTCCCCTTAACTCCTAAAAGTGAGTGCCATGGAGTGACTTTGATCAGGGAACATACATCAGTAACTGTTTTGTGACCTTAGTCCTGGCTATGTTTTATGGCTTGGCCAAAGTTTATCATATAATTTCCACTTTAGGAATTTGCCCCAGTTACTGAGGCTTTGAGGGCAGGGGAGGTGAAGTAGTATTGTGGGAGAGGAGCAATATGTGTGTTTTCTTTTCAGTTTCTATAGTGAGTGGTCTGGTTTGAAATGAGTGCAGGTGGTTGCAGTCCACTCCCTCCCCAAACAGGACAAATTAAGATCATTTTGCTCTTTCGGGAAGCTGAGGGCAAGCCTGCACAGGTGAGGGCATGAGAGGCAAGCCATGCGCACACCTGGTGTCCTGGTGCTTCTTGGGCAGGTCAGCTCCATGCGGTACATTGCCCCTGAAGGGAATGGGGCCAGAAGGCATAACAGGGCATGAGGATCTTCTCTGTACCAAGAATCATGCTAGGTAACCCCCCTGAGATTTCTCATCCTCTTGAGAATCCTGTGAGATGATCCCACTGCCCTTATTTTTCCAGATGGAAAAACAGATTACCCAGGATTCACTGCTTGTGAGTGGCAGAAAGTGGCAGCATTAGAACTGCTGCACTCCATGGATACACCCAGCGCATGTGCTCTCCTCTAGTGTGTGATTCCGGTTCATTTCAGATTTTGGATTCCACTCAATGAAGTTTGTAATTGCTAAGTTGTGATGTGAGTGCTTAGATCACTGAGAATTTCAATGAAACCACTATTCTCAAAGTGTAGTCCATGGACCAAGTACCTTGGAATCCCTTGAAAGCCCCTGTTGAAAATTCAGATTCCTGGCCGGGCACGGTGGCTCACGCCTGTAATCCCAGCATTTTGGGAGGCCGAAGCGGGTGGATCACGAGGTCAGGAGTTTGAGACTAGCCTGACCAATATGGTGAAACCCCATCTCTACTAAAAATACAAAAATTTAGCTGGGCGTGGTGGTGCACATCTGTAATCCCAGCTACTCAGGAGGCTGAGTCAGGAGAATCACTTGAAGCTGGGAGGCGGAAGTTGCACTGAGCGGAGATCACACCACTGCACTCCAGCCTGGGTGACAGAGCAAGACTCCATCAAAAAAAAAGGCAGGTTCCTGAGCCCTGCCTCAAACCAACTAGGTCAGAATCTCTGGGGGTAGAGCCCAGGTGTAGGTTCTCTGGGAGTTTCTATCATACACTAAAATTTGACTGTCATGCCATAAAACCTTTTTATAGTGCTCCAGTATAAAAAAGATCTTGGGGTTAAGCTTGGCTAAACAAATATGTCTGCAGGCTGGCAGTTCATGAATTCCACCTAAAGACTATCTGGTTTGTCCCTCATTTTACCCAAAAGGAAACTGTGGTTTACAGGGTTGAAGTAACACGTTAAAATTCTCATGGCTTTTTTTTTTTGTGGTAGAGCAGACACTAGAACCAGTTCTCCTCCCTCCGCTCCATAGCTGGCTGCTTCTAATCTTTTAAAAATCAGCTAATCAAGGCAACTTGGATCCATTTCAATCCTGTCAGTGACCCTACGTTCGATATAAAAGATGAGTCCTGGGAGAACTGCCATTCTGATTCACATTCACTTGAATGTTGAAAAAAACAGTGCATTTCTTCAGAGTTCTCTGTAGGAGGTGGAAAGATTCAATAAGCTTGTGAGAAAGGTTTCCATCTCACCCACACCGTGTGTGCGTGTGCGTGCACACACACGCGTGAGTGCGCGCGCACACACACCACCAACACCACATAGCGCATATCTGTCACAACATGAGGGAGGGGACTCGCAAACATGCATAATTTATGCAGGATTTTCATGGATTTTTCAGTATTTGGAAGTGATTTCTTAAATTATACATTGAAACAGCTCCATAAAGATGAAGCTGGAGTTAGTTTCACAGTAGCCTTAAAAGTAAGAGAATTTGCGTCTCTGGGATCAATGTGCATATTTCAAAGTGGGACATTTCACTTTATAGAATTTAGAGGGTCTCGGGCTCTGGTTGACATTTTTAGTTCGTTGGGCTGAGCAACCGATTGCTATACAACACTGTGGAAATGAATGGTGGAAGAGATTGCCCTGGAAAACTTTGTTCAATTCAGTTAAGAAATATTAAATTCCTGAGGACAATCTACTTGTTTATGATTTTCAATTTCTTTTAAAATAGTATAAAAGGATCTTCTTGGGTGGGAGTACGGGGGTGACAAGGAAGGGACCAAATCTCACTTGTTCACATTTTTACTTAGTTTGGATTCCAAATAATGGGGCCTCTCATAAAAGATTTGGACCCTGCCCCCAGCCTTTTGGTAATAAATGTGGCTGCTTTGTTTTGTTCCCTAATTATTTCATTCGTCAAAGTCTTATCTTCCCAATAAAGATGGTAACTCCTCTGGACTGGGTCTGCTTTTCGCATTTTCCTTCTTTTATATACCACCATGGTATAGAACTTATTTTTGCTTAATAAATAGTTTTGGACATCAGGAAGAGACAGGGCCGTATACAATAGGTAGTTTACAGTCAAATATTTACTGCTTTAAATAAGCCAGAATAAGTAGTGTTTAATTAGAGCACAGACTTTGTGGTAAGGCAGGCCTGAGTTTGAACCTCAGCTGTGATACTTACTGCCTCATTTGAAAAAAGTAAATTTTGGCGGTCATGGTGACTCTTATCAATAATCCCAGAACTTTAGGAGGCCGAGGAGGGAGGGTTGCTTGAGCCCAGGAGTTCAAGACCATGCTGTGCAATACAACGAGACCTAAAATTTCAAAAAATTATTAAAAATTTCAAAAAATTAGCTGGCCATGGTGTCGTGTGTCTGTAGTCACAGCTACTGGAGAGGCTGGGGTGGGAGGATTGCTTGGGCCCCCAAGATGGAGGCTGCAGTCAGCTATGATCATACCCCAGTATTACAGCCTGAGTGACAGACCCTATCTCAAAAAAAAGTATATTTTATTGTGTATATTTAAGGCATACAACATGCTGTTAAGAGAGATATATATGTAGATAGTAAAACGGTTACGTTAATGAAGCAAGTTAACATCTTGCATGGCTACCCATGTTTTTGTATGTATGGCAAGAGCAGCTAAAATCTATTCATTTAGCAGAAATATGGAATACAATATTATTAACTATAGTCCTCATGTACTTCAGATCTCTAGACTCGTTTATTTTACATATCTGCCACTTTGTTCTTACTCCCTTGTATGATCTTGCACAAGTGGATTGATGACCACTCCACCTTTATATTTCTGTTCTGTGAGTTAAAAGTAACTCTCAGCACTGTTGCAAAGATTAAGTAGCAGAATCCATGAGTAAGCACTCAGTAAATGGCAAGTGCGATCATTATTAGCAACAACCATAATAATAGCCATAGTTCCATTATTAAAGGGGATGATTGCCCTTGTTATCCAAGTGCTCATCTCATTTGACTTTGGGCCTTTGGAATTAATAAAGTAGGCTTAGTTCCTGGGTTTGGTTTTCTTTTCTCCGCCAAAATTTGTTTTGTTTAGTTGGAACCATATTTTATGATGTTTCCATTTTAAACACATTCTCCCAAGTGCTGAAATTTTAAGCACGAAAGTTTGAAGATATCTCCTCTTATGAAGGGAACTTTTAAAAATATTTAATGACTGCTTTTTTAAGTTTGTAGTCTGAGGAAAGAGCAGCATTACCTTGGCCATTGACTGAAATAAAGACATAACACAGGTATTGGAAACTGAACAGAAATTTGGAGTCTGTGAGTGAAGAGTGGGTCATACAGACAGCCCTCCTTCCTCAGACATTCAGGTGCATTCTGGGTAAGTTGACTGATTTCAAAATGCTCACCTTCAAGTGCCAGGCGCAACACTATAATGAGCTTCCTTTCTCATAATTCTTCTTTTCATGATTTTCTCAGCTGGATTCTTCAAAGGATTATTTGTAAAGACCTTTATGGTGTGTTATGATTTAATCAGATGTAGCCCAAATTTCCCAAGATCTGTTAATTATCATCGCCACACAAGTGCAACAGAGGAAGCAAAATGTTTTTCATTTGGGCAGGTTGAGGGTTTGTTTAACACGTACTTAGGGCCATTAGGATCACATCAAAATATAGTGCATGGTAATTACACATGAAATAAAAGATCACCTGCTGTTTAAGTAGCTAGTTTCTTGATAATATTGCAATAAAGTATTGAGAGAAAATTGGTTTCTCAATAGCAGTAGAACACCTTGTTTAAGGGACAAAGTGAACTGCATTAGGCTGAAAAATGAAAAAGGGGGAAATGAAAAATAGATTTGATCATCAAAGTTGTCAGTGGATATTGTTCTCAGTCTTAAAGAATTAGTTTTAGTCTTTCCCTTCATTAGAATGGAGAATTATTTGTTTGCATCTAGATAGTGGTGGAGTTGGTATGTTTCAGAGTTAATGAAATGCAGAACAGAATAAATCCCTCAGGAAAAGGGGGGTATGCTAGTCTTAGTATATGAGAGTAGTCAAAAGCCTGGCTTTAAAAGTCAAAGAAACCCCAAAGTTGACACCTGGTCCCTATGCTAACTAGCTGTGTGACCTCCTCCATGTTACTTAACCTTTCCGACCTCCCAGTTTCTTTATCAGCAAAATGGAAATGTTATTATTAATATAACAGACCTTGTTGAAAAGATGAAACAAGACAGTGTATGTAAAGCACTTTAGGAAGACATGTCTGTCACGTGGCTGTGCTAAATTAGATGTTGTTATCCTGTCAATAGGTTGAATAGCAAGGGGAGAAAGTTCTAAACTTTGGAATCCTGTCATAATACACACAGAGATCTCATTCCATGTGAAAGAATCCTCATTTTGGAATGGGATGCTGCCTTGTGGAACTGCCGTGACAAGGATATGAAGTTACGTAAAGCTGTGATGGTGGTCCTTTGAAGAATATGTGGAGGTTTTTCTCTATATTGGATTATTATATTTTTACTTTTTGGAAAGCATTACACTTTGAATCATTTCATGATATTTGGCTAACAAAACAGGTGATTTCTGTGAATATATGTATATATGTGTGCGTGTGTGTGTGTGTGTGTGTGTGTGTGTATTTATTTATTTATTTAACCATGGACATGCCCTTGATGAAAAAGAAATACTTTGCTTGGTTATTCCTCTAAGTGGAAATTTGGACATTACCCTTTGTTCATGGCGGGGAAGATTTTTAGTTACTCCACATATCAGAATTATCTACGTGAATAGTTAGCACATACTTAGGATTAAAAAGTAACTAGTTGCAGAAAACTTGTTATTTTTTCTAATTCTAAGAAAGTAGCTTCATTTTGGGTATTAGAGAAAAGCTCAAGAGATTCACTAATATGTATTGAGCCTATTGCATAGCTGACAATGTGCTAGTGTTTTCACAGTTTCTATCTAACTTACAAAATAACTGAAAGAGGAAGAAAAATATTCTATTCCATATGTATCAGCAGACTATCCTTTAAGTTCTAAAGTTGGCTTATGATCTCCTGAATTGCACAATATTTATCCGCAGAACCTTGAAACTACTTAATCAGAGACCTCTGACCCCAAAATGCCGACATTACTCTTGGTGGTCTTGCAAGGTAATTCCCCCTTGTTTTTAATGTATCCATTGAAACACTAAATGGAAATATTTAGTGCCCTGATGCTAAGGGAATATTCCAACTGGCAGCACTGATTCCACTCCAGGTTATTAATTAAACAGTAGCAATCAGCCCATCTGATCTTTAATGTTCTATTGCTGCTGACTGATGTCCAGACATCAGACATTTTGTAATCTAATACAAAATTGCTCTGTGCTTAAGACTGAAGAAAAACAACACATAATTTATACTATGTTTTGTCTTTATTTTCAAGTTCCAGAGGATATTCTGGTTGTATCTTTCTATGATTAACTTAAAACAAAACAAAACAAAACAAAAACAGGCCAGACAGGGTGACTCACATCTGTAATCCCAGCACTTTGGGAGGCTGAGATGGGCAGATCATGAGATCAGGAGATCGAGACCATCCTGGCTCACAGGGTGAAACCCCGTCTCTACTAAAAATATAAAAAAATTAGCCAGGCGTGGTGGCGGGTGCCTGTAGTCCCAGCTACTAGGGAGGGTCAGGCAGGAGAACGGCATGAACCCGGGAGGCGGAGCTTGCAGTGAGCCAAGATCTCGCCACTGCACTCCAGCCTGGGTCACAGAGCGAGACTCTGTCTCAAAAACAAAACAAAACCAAAATAAAACAAAAAAAACAAGACACTACATATCTCAAGCCCAACATGAAGGGTATTGAGAGTAAATTATAGTTCAGTCATTTATTTCTGACTTTTCATTTTTGTGTATTCATTTTTTCAACAAACATTTTTTGAATGCATACTGTGTGTCAGGAGACATCCTTCTAGACACCTGAACTTGTAACAGTGAGTAAAAGAAAGATTTCTGGCTGAGCGTGGTGGCTCATGCCTGTAATCCCAGCACTTTGGGAGGCCAAGGCGGGTCGATCACCTGAGGTCAGGAGTTCAACACCAGCCTGGCCACTATAGGGAAACCCTGTCTCTACTAAAAATACAAAAATTAGCCAGGCATGGTGGCACACGCCTGTAATCCTAGCTACTCGGGGGGCTGAGACAGGAGAATCGCTTGAATCCAGGAGGCAGAGGTTGAAGTGAGCTGAGATCATGCCACTACACTCCAGCCACCTGGACCTGTCTCAAAACAAAAACAAAAACAACAACAACAACAAAACACACAAAGATTTCTCTTTCTGTGAAAATCACATTCCTCCCAAATGGAGGTTGTTGGTCTCTTGACTCCTGTGGTTGTACTTGGAAAGAAGAATTAAACCAGAAGAGGAGATATTCTACAAATCATATTTGGGTGATTTAATTAACCTCTGTCCACTATCCTCACTCCCCACCCCTTCACTGCTACCATCAATAAATACCATGCTTACACACATACCTTGAGTGGAGGAGGAAGGGAAGACAAGTCAGAATTTGCTGTATATGCAGTAATCTTAAGAGCCAATGTGGAGTTGACCTAAGGGGATCCTTATAAAAACGTAGCAGACAAGAATTATATGCACTTCATTGGAATTCCACTAATTCCAGATTTCAGATCAGCTGGGAGGGTTGTCTAGACTGAAGCTTTACATTGTTATCTTTAAAGATAGTGTAAATTTAAAAAATGGAGGGAAAATAGGTAAAGTGTATAAGTAAACAAATGATACAAAGCACTGTAATTCCCCAAAGCAGTTTCTTTGACAGTGCACAATGGTTTCTACTTAATACTGCATATTTTATAGTTTTCACTAACTTTAATCAACATAACCATTTAGCTAAAATTATGGTGACTTTCATCAAACGAACCTCATGATGAAAGGGTTGGGAGGGGATGTGGGTTGCATGTAATAAAATCTCCATATATTTGGCATAAACAAACACACATATCATCCTCTTGGGAATAAAATAGCAGGAGCTTTTTTAGAGATAGGGCCTCACTCTTTCGCTGTTGTGCCAAACTCCAATTAACCTCAGTAGGGGCTGGGCGCAGTGGCTCATGCCTGTACTTCAAGCACTTTGGGAGGCAGAAGTGGGCAGATCATCTGAGGTCAGAAGTTTGAGGCCAGCCTTCCCAACGTGGTGAAACCCCATCTCCGCTAAAAATACAAAAAATAGCCAGGCGTGTGGTGTGTTCCTGTAATCCCAGCTGTTAAGGAGGCTGAGGCAAGAGAATCACTTGAACCCGGGAGGTAGAGGTTGCAGTGAGCTATCCTGCCACTGCAGTCCAGCCTGGGTGATGGAGTGAGACCCTGTCTCAAAAAGAAAATAAAAAAAATGAACACCACCACCACCACAACAAAACTCCAATAGAGAAGGCGCCGGGTTCAAAAGGCCAAAGAAGAGACTTAGAGCCAGCAAACGAGACATGGAGTTTTATTAAGGGCTTAATACGGGGGAGAGAGTTCAGTGGTGGTTGGCTGGACAGGAGAACCACCTTAGGTACAGAAATGGTCCAGTGGCAGCTAGTTGGACAAGGTAACCACAGGCTCAGTGGCAGCAAGCTGGTCGGGAAAACCACAGGTGCCTGCAGACATCATGCACTTTCTATGACCTTTCACTTAACACCTGCCCTAACAACCTCCCGCTGGTAACCTTCATTTAACCTGAAAGCCAGCACCTCAATCCCCTATACAGCCTGTGTTCCAGGGAACAGGAAGGGAAGGAACAAGACTGCTGTATGGGATGAGATGGGATGGTATGGTATGGTGGGAGAACAGTTCAGATGTTCCTCATAGATAAGGAAGGACTCTCTAGATTCGTCATGTCCAGTTTCCTACCTTGGAACACACATTTAGGTGCATCTGCCCTAGAGGGTCATTCTAAGGGTATGCTTACATTATTGCTATCAGAGTGTGTACCCTACAGTCACCTAGGCTGGAGTGCAGTGGTGCAATTACAGCCCACTGCAGCCTTGAACTCCTGGGCTCAAGGGATCCTCCTGCCTCAGCCTTTAGATTAAATGGGACTACACATGTGTGCCACCTTTTTTTTTTTTCTTTTTCTTTCTTTCTTTTTTTTTTTTTTTTGAGATGGAGTCTTGCCCTGTTGCCCAGGCTGGAGTGCAGTGGCATGATCTGGGCTCACTGTAACCTCTGTCTCCCAGCCCCAAGCAATCCTCCTGCCTCAGCCTCCCGAGGAGCTGGAATTATAGGCATGCACCACAAAGCCCAGCTAATTTTTGCATTTTTAGTAGAGATGGGGATTCCACCATGTTGGCCAGGTTGGTCTCAAACTCCTGACCTCAAGTGATCTGCCCGCTTTGGCCTCCAAAAGTGCTGGGATTACAGATATGAGCCACTGTGCTGAGCCATTCTTGACTAATTTTTTTTTTTTCTTTTTTGAGATGAGGTCTTGCTATGTTGCCCAGGCTGGTCTCAAACCCCGGGTCTCAAAATGCTAGCATTCTTCCACCTTAGCCTCCTGAAGTACTGGGATTACAGGTGTGAGGCACAGCACCAGGCCCCCTTGGCTAAATTTGGTTTGCCACACTTTCAGAAGCAACATAAGCAGTTTCTGCTTTTCATAGCATAGATTCGTAGAAAGAAGAGTATTCCAAATAGATAATGGTTTGTTTACTAGAGCGACTGGGAAGTCTGCAGCATATTCTTCTACCAGGAAGTGGTAGTTTTGCATATTACCTGGTAACTGAATGAAGAAGAAAATAGTAACCTAAACTGACAAATGAGCCCACTGAGGTGGCGTTGTTTCAATGCACAAAATCTGAGGCAGTGGAAAGAAGGAATTGATCGCCTTGCTAATTTTTTTTCCCCTGCACTGACCATTCTTAATTAATATATGAGGTACCATTTACCCAAACAGATTTTACAGCACTCGGTTATGGAGGACACTAAGTGACGAGTTCATAGTTCAGGCAGCGAACTGGGAGGTAAAGACTCCTGTCAACTTTGAGATCTGTGGTTCTATGCAAGGCAACCATGAAGGAAGGAGTTGTTTAAACCCCATGTTTCAGGCCAGCAGCAGGAGCTCAGCCCGCCATTAAGTTTGTTCCTTGTGCATCTTGTAAGCACTTGAAGTTTTGCTTGAGTGTTTTCTTAAGAAAGATCCATCGTTAGGATGCAAGAGCAATTCTTATTTGCTGCAAGAGTATTTATCTTCAACAGCATATAGCTGAATCTCACTTTATATGTGAATTCTTGAAATAAGTGCACGTATGTTGCATGCTTGCAAATTGCATCCAATTAGAATAGCTTATTTTAAAAGCTGTTTTAGAGAATTCAGAAGTATAGACTCATAAAATATCAGCTTATCCCCTATTATTCCTTTTGGTACATTTAGATTTCTAGGTGCTGGTTTTGCTTAAATTCACTATAAATCTTAATTGAAAAGCATATTCAAGTCAATAATATCAAAGATAACTTTTTTTATCCTAAAGCCTATATGCCAGAACACCCCTGTCCACCAATCTGTATGCTTCTTCCTCATATCTGCTTCAAAATCAAGAAATGATTGGAATCTGGGTGCAGTCACATGCACCTGTAGTCCCAGCTACTCTGGAGGCTGAGGCAGGAGGATCACTCCTTGAGCCCAGGAGTTCAAGTTCAGACTGGGCAACATAGCAAGACCTTGCCTGTTTAAAAAAAAAAAAAAAAGAGAGAGAGAGAGACAGAGAGAGAAAGAGAAAGAAAAGAGAAGAGAAAAAAGAAATGCTTTGGATATGAAAATGCCCTGAAATTTGGTCAAAGTTGGAGTCTCCTCAATGCCAAAGTAAACGACCATTGCCCGTTTACCCTCTACTCCCCACAATAAAAGTTTATGACTCTTGGGCAGAGTATTGCACCTTTTTCTTCTTTTTTTGATACTAGAATCACCAGGATAAGGGTGTAGTGTAGAGCATCTCAGGCATATTTCATTGCTGTCGTGTTTTTCCCCGTTATTATTTGAAAAACAAAGGATTTCTTGTAGCTCTTTAGTGCACTAACACTCACACAAATTGCCCCAGGCTTCTCGTAAGTAGGAAGTTCCAAAATTAAATGTCTAATTTTGCTGCTTAAACATCCTTTGTTGGCGCTGTGTCCGGGATGTTCTTATCACTTCCTCAAGATGGCTGCCTTAGGCAGTAGATTCCGTTAGAACCAAATTGTAATTAAACTATTTTAATTTTAAGCACTGATTACAACATTTTTCTCTATTTATTATGCATGGTGAAAGTTCCTTACTACACAGATCCAGGTACTTATAATTATGTACAAAAGAAGTGAAACTGTTTGCCAAACTGTATTCACTTACCTGATTTGTTTCTCTATCCGATCTCAGTTGAGTTCCTCTAAGCGTGATGGTGGTGGTGAATTGTTTGTGTTTGGTTTAGATAAATAAAACCTGGAAGAGTCCATTAAGGTTGGAGCTTTTCATAAGCTTTTAAAGAAAGCAAAGTCGAGGTGGAGTTAAAATGTTGGGAAGGGTTACATTTAGGTTACTTATACAAAATAGTTTCAAGTTTTACCATGAAAAGTACAAATTGCACTAAATTTGAAGACAAATTCACAACTTTGTATATTTTATTGGGTATTTATTTTTATTATTTATTTATTTATTTTTGAGATAGAGTCTCGCTCTGTCACCCAGACTGGAGTGCAGTGGCACAATCTTGGCTCACCGCAACCTCTGCCTCCCAGGTTCGAATGATTCTACTGCCTCAGTGTCCTGAGTAGCTGGGATTACAGGTGCCTGCCACCATACCCAGCTAATTTTTGTATTTTTACAAAAGACGGGGTTTCATCATGTCGGTCGGGCTGGTCTTGATTCCTGACCTTATGATCTTCCTGCCTCAGCCTCCCAAAGTGCTGGGATTACAGGCGTGAGCAACCGCGTCCGGCCTGGGTATTTATTATGTGCTAATCTGTTGTTCTATCTAATGTTCATGACAACTCTGTGAAGTCACAAAGCTTCTGTGAAGCTTTGAGATGATAAGTAACTTTACTATCTTTTAGAGAAAGTAGCGGCAGAAGTGGATTATGAACTTAGGCAGTCACCCTCCTTAGCTTGGGTTCCTAGATGCTGACACCTGGCTCAAGTGCCTGATTCACTGTGGTTTGAGCAGCTGTATTACGAAGAAACATTACATTGCATTTAATATGAGCTTGGGCTGTGTAATCACACAAACGTGTGTCCAATATAATTATCTCCCTGTCTGTGATCTCCAGTGTCCTCATCTGTGAACTGGGAAGGTTAAATAAGGTAATGGAAGGTGCTTGTCCAGCATCTGCCTCAAGCAGGTGATCATGATGACAGTGGTAAGGACCGTGCTGAGAACTGCCTCAGTTACATTGCCCTCTTCCTTAGTGGTATGCTTCCCATGGTTTTAATTTGTAGGCACTTCTGGCCTTCAAGTATAGTGCTAGCTAGCAAGGGCACGGAAGAATGAAACAGCTTTGTTTGTGGGAAACATGAAGCAGAAGCGAGCGATGAACAGAGGTGAGACCAGGGGAACAGGCTAAAGCTTGATCAGGGCCAGCCTTGTGTGGTAGGCAGGAGAGTTCTGTCTGCTACAGGAAGAGGCTGCCTGTCCCTTGGCCAGCTTTCCCTAAGGCATGCAGCTTTCACAGGCACTAACCATTCTTAAGCCATTTTCTCTTTCCTTCACTTCACTCCAGCAGGTGCACAACCTGCTGGAATTTCTCAGGTCCAATGTGATGCTAATTGGAGGAAGTGTGGAGTTGGACCTCCTCAGCGTTCAAACAGGGGCCCCTTAGTGACTGCAGTTAGAACCTAGACTGTTTGGTCAAGGGAAGTAACTAGGAATCAGTGTAGAAAAACCCAACCTATTGCTTGTTCTCGGTAGCCTGAGAAAGGAGATTTTGCATGTAGAGTAAAATGGGAATGTTTAGTAGAGGAGCCAGAGATGGGAAGTGCAAGAATTGTGAGAGAAATGGTGTATTTAGGAAAGAAAAAAAGACCTTGAATCTGTTTTCAATGGAATATTTTAACTTTAATAAATTACATAGTTTTGCTTAGGCTAGTTGAAAAGAATGCTCTAGTTCTACGTGCAGGTATTAAAATTAGTGCCTTTTGGTACATAGTAAATGGTCAATAAATATTTAATAGATTTGATTATTGTGTTTCTCTGATATGAAATTTTTAGACTCTAGTTCACTATTATTATTGCTTTAATTTGGAAAGCAAGTAAGCAACCTAATTATAGTAGAATGATTTAAATAGAAAGAAAGATTATTTTTAGTTTAGATGTGATTCAGATAAATATTTTGATGACCCAGTCTTGTTTTCATTTCTATGTGGATTCAGTGTCAGTGTTTCTTCATTACCCAATTGTTCTTGGATTCAGTGTCAATGTTTCTTCATTATCCAATTTGTTTTTGGTGTTGGAGGGGAGAAGGGATTAGGGATTTACGTTTAATTCAAATGTGAGACAAGACACATGTTTGGCTCTTTTGGGAAGTCAAGGTCATTTTAGGAGGTTTAGGGTCATATATGGAAGTGTGATGACGTAGCTCTGTAGATTTCATTTTCTGGGCTCTATCCGTACATTGTATTTTTCTTTCTCCTGTGAACTTTCAACATCTGGATGCTTTCCTATGAGATGAATGTTGTTCACAAAGAAATTTATGCTTGAGGAAAGTCCCAAGGGATTCTCCCCTACTTTATGTTAGTCTCCATTTAAATAAGTCTCTAAACCTTTGAAGAGAAAGTGCACTTATTTAAAAAAAAAAAAAAAAAAGACTTGTTAACAGGAACTCTAGAGGTGGGTATTCAGTTTGTTAATGGCATTAAAGACTGTTCTCTTCCCACTTTTTACAAAATAACCATTAGGTTCCACCTTTACCAGTGTTATTAACTGTGTTTTTAGAATGAGCTGATTGTTTGAGTTGTTTAACATAAGATCACCTCAACATCTACTGGTGATAACTTTATCTCAAATGTGTCTTTAAGGAAGTCCATTTCAACTGAAACATAGTTAAGTATCTTGAACTGCACAGATACGCTTTCAGCTTTGAGCTGGAATTAGCATTTTTATCTTCTTTGGGAGCTGGACCCAGAGAAGGAAAAGAATAAACTTTGTTTACTCCTTCCACCCCAAACCCTCCATTAAAAATTTTTCTTAAAGTACAAAAAATTTGAGTGCCCGGTGAAAACATCTCAAATGATTGTGCTGGATGTGTCAGCGGGGCAGGGTTTTACTGTTTTAAAACTGCACTTGGGGGAACCTTGAGGAGTTTGCCTTTTTATAAACCCCTCTGATCTTCTAGGTGAGGAAATTGAGGTCCAGTGAGTGGAAGTGATTACTTCTGGGCAGAGCCAGGCCAGTGCCAAGGGCTTCCTGTTTCAGTGTCTGTCTCTTGTTGGGCCCCCTCCGTAAGACCTGCAACCTGTTTGTTCCGGGCTGGGAGGCCGGGGGAAGGGGCATTATGAACTCATTGCCATTCAGGGAATTATTGGATGCTTATTAGAGGCCCTAGCATCTCTTTAGAGGCATTAATTTAGTAGCACTGTTTTGCTGGTTGCATAGTTTGCAACTTAGTCAAAAGTAATGAATTTAACCAATCCTCAGCTTTCATCTTGTTTTAGCAGTCTTCTAAAAATATCAGCAATAAGAAGGTGATGTAAAAAACCCTTAAAACACACACATGAGATCTTCTGCTTTTAATATTTGCTGCGGTTTCTCTGCACTTTTGAGGCTCTTCTCCTCGATGTGTGTGTAACTCTTGGTGACTGTTAACACAGTGTTGTCGCCAAGACACGAAGCAAACAGAACGTGCCATGAACTGCTTCCCCGGAACTATCAGATGGTTCCAGTTAAGAAGGAAATTATGACTCTGTTGTTACAGCCTGGGAAAAGTGAAACAACATGTTTCAGACTTACCACTTCATGGTCATGGGATTGAATTGAGCAGAACATTTTCCAGGTCCCAGCTGGTGGTGCCTCCTTCCCGGAGGTGGGTATCTTGTGCCCACTCTGGTGTATCTGCACTCCCAGAACCTCCTTCTTTCTCTCTCCTCTTCCCCCATCAGGAATATATGCCCTTGGTTAAGGAAACCTAGCTTGGATTTCCTTAGACTATAAGCCCATTTAATTTAGAATTTTAAGACTGGACGCAGTGGCTCATGCCTATAATCTCAGCAGTTTGGGAAGTCAAGGCAGGTGGATCACCTGAGGTCAGGAGTTCGAGAGGAGCCTGGCTCACATGGTGAAACCCCGTCCCTACTAAAAATACAAAAAAAAATTAGCCGGGCTTGGTGGTGTGTGCCCGTAGTCCCAGCTACTTGGGAGGCTGAGGCAGGAGAATTGCTTGAACCCCAGAGGTGGAGGTTCCAGTGAGTCGATATCATTTGGTAGATTCTCATAGAATGGTAGTTAGAGTCTTCCACCGGTAGTCAGGAAATTCAATTTTTGCTTCCTATTTTGCTGTTAAAAAAAACAAACAAACAAACCGTAGTTATCACTTTCACTCCTTTTCCTGTGTGTGTTATTGTCATTCATTAATAATGCTTAAAATAGATGCCAGAGGCTCAGATTATCTGTAAACAGCAAATACTCTAAAATCACTTTGACTTAACTTTTAAATCTGCTGCTGCTTTTGTCGTTATGTTAACGTTCCATCTTTTTGAGTATTGTTTATTGTAATATAAGAACTAGTTGTGCCTGGGGTACACTCGAGCCGGATCCTTGCCATAAGGGTAGGCTGGGGTGAATGGTGGTATGCGCTTGGTAAATGTGACATGATAAGAAATATATATTTGGGCCAGACACGTTGGCCTGCACCTGTAGTCCCAGCACTTTGGGAGGCCAAGGCGGGCAAATCGCTTGAGCCCGGGAGTTAGAGACCAGCCTGGCTAACATGGTGAAACCCCCTCTCAACTAAAAATACAAAGACTTAGCTGGGCGTGGTGACTCATGCCTGTAGTCCCAGCTACTTGGGAGGTTGAGGCATGAGAATGACTTGAACCCGGGAGGTGGAGGTTGCAGTGAGCTGAGATCACACCACTGCATTCCAGCCTGGGCGACAGAGTGAGACTCTGTCTCAAAAAAAAAAAAAAAAAAAGAAAAAAAAGAAAAGAAAAAAGAAAAAGACATATATATTTGGTCTCTACCCCCCGACACCCAACTGCTAAAACCCTTGTAATTTCCTGAGTGATAGAGGTGGTTAAGAATTGTCTTCCACAGAATTCCCAAATCCCTTGGAATTTCCTGGGTGATAGACCGTCTTTTGTTCTAATGAGGTGATTCTTAGTGGGTTCCTGGATAGCTTCAAGGTGGTGATGTCATCAGAAAGACCAAGCTGTCATTAGAAGCTTGGAACTTCTTACCCACCCTACCCCTGTTCTCCAGGGAGGAGAGAGGGGCTGGAAATTGTTTAATAATCTATCATGCCTATGTGATGAAACCCCCTCAGAATTTCTAAACTCTGAGGTTTGGAGAGCCTCCAGGTTGGTAACCATATCCACATGCCGGAAGGATGGTGCACACCGACTCCATGGGGATAGAAGCCTCTGTGCTTGGGACTTTTCTGGACATCACACAGTATACCTCTTCATCTGGCTGTTCATATGTATCCATTATAATGTCCTTTTAAATAAATCAGTAATAGTAAGCTGTTTTCTTGAGTTCTGTGACCCCTTCTAGCAAACGATTGAACTAGAGGAGGGAGTCATGGGATCCCCTGACTTGTAGGCAGTTGGTGAGAAGTATAGGAGATCCAGACTTGTGATTGGCATTTGAAGTGGCGTACAATCTTGTGGGACTGAGCCCCTAACTTGTGGGGTCTGCACTAACTCTGGGTAATTACTGTCAGAGTTGAATTTAATCATTAGATACCAAGTAGGTTTCCAGGAAGTTGGAGAACTTGTTGTTGGTGTGAGGGGAAGAAACCCACAAATTTGGTGTCAGAGCATTGCCAGTAGAGGAACAGGTTCTCTCCGCCCCGCCCGCCCCCGCTCCCCCCGCCCTGTATGAGTTGGATGGTGATATGCTATTGGTAGGGCATTTGTTTTAAATAATTCACAGATGCAGAGCATTTGCAGAACCATAATGGAGTTCTGAATTATATCCTTGCATAGGTGGGATTGCAAATAAGACTCCAAATATAGGCCTGGTTTGAACCTCAGTTGTATTCATTGTTTGCATCAATTAGCAAGGACATATATAATCTATATAACAATGAATAGAGTAGGAGGGGAGCTTCAGAGTTGGCTCAGTCCATGGCTCAGTCATATCCCCAGAGTTTTAGGGACTTTACTTTTCTTCACTTTGCCATCTCACCATGCCAGTTGGGGTCACAAATGGACTTCTTATGGGGGCAAGACAGCTGTAGACATCACATCAGAGCATGGCAACTTCTAGTCTCCTCCTTGGGTCTTCTCTTAGGAGCAAGAAGACTTTCTTGGAACCCCTTAGCGGACTTCCTCTCTGCCTCTCTGTTTAAATCATTCACTGGCAGAAGAGCAGTACCCTGGATGGCCAGGGCAGTCAGGAGCCATCCAGAGGGGCAGTCAGAGCTGTGCTTCCATTAGTTGCCCAAGCAAACAGCCCCTGGGAGGGGAGGAGATATACAGGGGAGATTCTTCTAGAAAGGAAGAACAAGACCAGAAATGGATTACTGCAGCCTGTTTTATTAGTTGTAAGGTGGAGATAATAATAGCACTTAATAAGATTATTGTGAGAACTATATGAGTAAATACATATAAAGCATGCAAGACAGTGCCAGGCACATAATAAACTTTCAGTAAATAACAGTTTTTGGTTTGTTTGTTTTGTTTTTGTTTCGTTGTTGTTGTTGAGATGGAGTCTTGCTCTGTCCCCCAGGCTGGAGTGCAGTGGCGCGGTCTTGGCTCACTGCAACCTCTGCCTCCCGGGTTCAAGTGATTCTTGTGCTTCAGCATCCTGAGTAGCTGGGACTACAGGCGAGTTTATTTGTTAATACATCGTATGTGTTATTATTATGACAATACTGAAGGCATTATAATCTATTGGTTTTATAAGAAATGTTAAAGAATGGGAGAGGTGATAAACAGTTGCAGGGATGATCCAACTACATGGCTGCATAACACACTCTAATCTGAAGTGGGAGCAGAGGCATCATTCACTCTCGATAATTTGGGGCTGGTCGTTTGGCACATTGAGTCATAAGCATCTGAGGCTTCCAGGGTGGCACTGTCACCATAAGTGTGACCCACAGATTAGATATGAGATAGGTGGAGTGGAGAAAGCAGAATAGCTGAGAGGAACTTGAGTAGGCTGTTTGCTTCACTGGGGCTCACAGTACTGAGTAAAACCATTCACAGAATCATGGGAGCAGAATGATCATTTCTCCTATAATCTGGGGTCCCAGCCTTTAGGATATATCCCTACTCAGTGTAAAACACTAGGTTTTATTCAGTGAATGGCAGCCTAGCATGGTTATTCTAGCTGAATGGTTTTATAGGGAAAGATTATAGCAGATATATGTATATATATGTATATCTATCTAACTATATATTTATATATAATTTGTATAGTTGGCTGAGTGACAGCTGAGGAGCCAGCTGGGTCAGAGTTCAAAATAAGGTAACAGTCTACAAATCCCTGGAAGACTTGAGCAACAAAAGAGGGAATCGTTATTTGGGCACAGTGGGGCAAGTGAATGAAAAGAAAGGCAAATTAATTAAGATAATTAAAACACAGACATTCTTGGCAATATTAAAAGCTATTTAATATTTGGCTTTCTAACTCTACTACTCAGTCATTTACAAAATATGGCTTATAGCATGTCAGTTGATGAATAACCTTTATTTTACTATAAAATTCATGAACTACTTTGGTCTACACAAATCCATCTTCCATTTTCCATGGCTTACCTCATTTAAGCCAATGCAAAACTGAAAGTGGGGAAAAGAATATTGAGGCTTTATTATGAAATGCCTTCTCATCCACTTTTTTTTTTTTTTCCAGTCTCACTCTGTTGCTCAGGCTGGAGTGCACTGGCACGATCTTGGCTCACTGTAACCTCCGCCTCCTGGTTCAAGCAATTCTTGTGCCTCAGCCTCCCACGTGGCTGGGATTACAGGCATGAACTGCCACACCCAGCTAATTTTTGTGTTTTTAGTAGAGACGGGATTTCATCATGTTGGCCAAGCTGAACTCTCGACTTCAAGTGATCTGCCCACCTTGGTCTCCTAAAGTGCTGGGATTGTAGGTGTGAGCCACCATGTCTAGTGTCTCACCACATTTTTTGAGGATGGATTCTATTTTCCTGCTAAATATAGATTCCTTAAATGACTGTCACTCTCATCTTCCCTTTTCTGCTGTTTAGCAGGCTACCTGGAAGGCAGTACTACTCTCTAAATGTTTGCCTAATAGTTTTTGAACAAGTATAAACCAACTGTATTTTAAAAGTAATTTGATACTAATTTTGTATTCAAATAACCTTGTAGTATTTCATAATTTATTACCTATACAAGTAATGTGTATGCTATTTAATAAAGACAGAATGTGGTGATGTGTGTTTAAAAACAGGATTCTTCATGACTGATGTGTGCTGGGTGATTGTCCTAGGGTGATTACCGAATTAGTTATTTTAGAAGCCACTAGGAGCCATGTTTTCATGTGTTCTGATACGAATAATTTCTGACATTGGTTTACTTTACTCTTATGTTAGATAAGGTCCAAATCATCTAAACCAGGGGTCAGCAAAATAGTAAATATTTTTGGTCTTGTGAGCCATATGGTCTCTTTCACAACTCTTCAGTTCTGCCATGGTAGCTTGAAAATAGCCATAGATCTTACATAAATGAGTGAGTGTGGCTGTGTTCCAATACAACTATTTAAGAACCTGAAATTTGAATTTCATATATTATTCTTCTGTTGATTTTTTTTCCCCCAATGCTTTAAAAGTGCAAAAATCACTCTTAGCTTGCAGGCTGTACCAAAACAGGTGGCAGGCCAGATTTGGCCCTGGGTTGTAGCTTGTAGACCTGATGTAGTCCATGTCGTCTATTAAGTATGCTACCAGCAGAGGAAGTGGTCTATATAAAGAGGATAATTTCTAAATCAAGAGTAGCCAGAAGAGTGGCTTGTATGTAGTCATTTGTCTATATTTCTATCACAGTCATAATTCCTTTGGTTCTTGTTGTCTTTTTCCATAGGCAGCAGGTGTCCTCCATGAGGGCAGAGCCATGGCTCATTCTTCCCTGTGTTCCAAGGGTCAAGTTTGTATGAATGCATGAATGAATACATGAATCAAGTTTACATCTCAGAAATTGGTGCTGTGGTTACTGAATTACAAAATATGAAATGTCTTTTGAGAAAAACACAAAAACAGGAGTCTGCTTATGCCATTATCCCATTTGCTGTGAGACCCCCTGAACCTATATTCTCACTTTCGTAAGCAGGCTTTGTATAACATGTGAAAGATAGGGGAGTAAAAGAGGCCAATTTAGGTAGGAAAATATACAAATCATTTGAGAAAGACTTCCATTCCTATTGACTCCCGGTTGCCAAGTTATTTCTGTTCTTCCCTTAAAATAACCAGTCACGATAATACTCTAAAACATTACCTCTTCTGTCACTTTCTGCTTTTACAGAGGGACTGATTAGCTCTCAGAAAAGGTTTCCGTAAGGAAATGATCTCAAATACAATTAGATTTTTTAATTAATATGTTTTTATATTATTATTTCTGACATTGATTTAATCCTTATTTGGGGTCCAAAATTCAATAAGGCTCCCTCCAAAATGTAATTTGCCTCTTTAGTTATAAGTATAGAAACTTATAACTTTTCCTTTTAAATTTTTTGTTTCTCCATGGAGTACAATGTGGAGAGCCAGTACAATCTACCTGTTAAACATGTGATAGGGTGATATGCCCAGCCTAGTTACAGAAAGCTCCTGGTGAGTACCCAGTAAAACAATCAAGGTGAACTTGAATAACATCTTTGTGTACAATTCATAGTCCATCTGTTCTAATGGTCCAATATACCAATTTTTGAAAATCTCTTTCTGTGCCTGTTTTTTAACTCATTTCTTCTCCCAGTGTGTTTATCCCTGGTTCTATCAGGGTAAGCCCTAAAGGAACAATTTGGATTCGACCCTGATACTGGCAGAAGATAGCATTTTTCCTATTGTGGCCGCTTTCCTTTAGTCCTCGTGTTATCCTATCTTGACCAAGTAAGGGTTCATTGTGGCGGGAGCTTACATAAGCAGGGATTGGACTCATACCCCATTTCTAGGAAAAATGGGGACAGCAGGCATTATCTGATGTAAAGTGTGTTGAACCCTGAACGAACTACTCAGTGTAAATCCGCATTTGGCTCTTACAACCAGCCAGCTGAGAATCAGTTACTTGAAATAGCTGCTGGTCAAAAGGTCTGTGGCCTTTCCAAAGATATGTTGTCCACTTTATGGTAAGCCTACTAGAACTTTCCTTGTTAGTTATTTTATTTTATTTTATTTTATTTCATATTATTTGTGATGGGGTCTTGCTCTGTCACCCAAGCTGGAGTCCAGGGGTGCTATCTCAGCTCACTGCAACCTCCACTTCCCAAGTTCAAGCGATTCTCATGCCTCAGCCTCCCCAGTAGCTGGGACTACAGGCTCACGCCACGATGCCCAGCTAATTTTTGTTTTTGTTTTTATTATTATTATTATTTGTTTGTTTATTTAGTAGAGTCGGGGTTTCACCGTGTTGGCCAGGCTGGTCTCAAACTCCTGACCTCAAGTGATCTGCCCACCTTGGCCTCCCATAGTGCTGGGATTACAGGTGTGAGTCACCACATCTGGCCTCCTTGTTAGTAATTTTAGAAGAATGTTTTGATGCCATCTGATCCTTCCTAAGTCCCAGTTATCTTGTCTTAAAAATGGGCATAATGTCATTTGATAAATAAGACTGATATTGGGCTTGAAAGAAGTATCTTAAATAAAGTACTTAGGATAGTTTCTCAGATTAGCAGATCCTCAAGAATGATTCTTTTTCTCTCTTTCCTTTTCTAAATATTCCTTTGAAATCTTAATTAGTAAGATGTCTCTTTATTACCAGGTTTTATATTGTTGAGTATTTTCTATCATATTATTACTTATGTATAAAATAGTTGAGCTCTGATTACAATCTATTTTGTAATTTTTTTGCAAATAATTCACAATGAAGCTTAAATGAATAACGTCCAAATGTTTGCATAAATATAATATGTAATATGCATATACAGTATATTTATATATAATATATACATGTATATATGTATATGTGTGTATGTGTGTGTGTATATATACACACACAAACTAGGTGCTGATATTAGACTTACCTGTAGGTTATAAATATGTCAACTTTCTGGTCCACTATGATTTTTTAATGCTCTCAAATATTTCTAAAGCTATAAGTACGTAGGCTTATGATGGATGCATCGATTTTACATGAATATTTGGTATTCAAACTAAATGCTATTTAACTGGTTTCAACTGCCTTTTATTTTATCCAGCTTAATTTTATCTTCCTTCTGAGGATAATTTTATGAACAAATTCCTAATATACTTAAGACAATAAGGATTAGAAAATTGATTGGGAATTTGCAGAATCATCTGGTTCTGAGGGTGAGCATGAGATTTTTGGAATATTTGTCTCCCAAGGATACATTAACCTATCTCCTAAATACTCTCAACAAAGAATATTAGAGTCATTAGACAACATTTAAAATTCAGGCCTATCCACCCTTCCAGTTTCAAGTTGGAATAGAGTTGTCTTCCACTGGGGAATAATTTGTCTCTATTAATTGAGAACAAATGTGCATGGGTGTTTTAATTACACAGTAAATTAGGAGAATTTAAGATGCAGAATATGTGAAAGCCAAGAATTCAAAACCAACAACTCAAAACATAAGTAGATAAACAGGAAAAATATCTCAGCATAAGAATGCAAGCAGGTCCCAAGATAAAGAGGGGGGAAAAATGAAGACCAAGACAAATTACTAGGGTTTTGGTGAAGTTCCTTTCAAGTGGAATGATTCCGATTTATGGCTGCAAGCCATTGTTGGCTATATGTGGCAGGAGGAAGAAACCACACTCAAAGGGTTACTTTGAGTTGTCTGGCTTCAACTAGAGGCCTTTTATGCATTCAGTGAAAATGAATATTGAGCATTTCCTATACAAATTTCAACTTTACAGAGAACTCCCACAGCAAGTATTCAGTCTAGGTTCATGGAGCCCTGGTGGTATGTGTAAAGTTGTATGGTTATGTATACTTTGGGGGAAGTAGGTCCAGAACATTTTTAGATTCTGAATGGGTCCATGATCCTAAAGTGTAAGAATACAACCTGCTACTTGAGCAGTGTGAACATTCGTTGACCTTGTTCTCTGTCATTTAAGATAAAGATAGCGTCTCATAAATTGTTACTACTCCTTTTTTTTTTTTTTTTTTTTTTTTGGCAAAGGCAGTCAAAATGACTTCTTTCCCCCCTCACCTCACTGTGCAGGCCAGATACTTCCAACCAAACTTGGTGCTTCCTTGCAAGACCAACCTGCTGCTACTTCAGAGCACCCTTCTCTCTCTCTTCTTACCGTAATGTATTTAGATATTTCTTATTTTTTTAATTGCCCTAGGCATATGAGCATTTACTGTAAGCTACCTTAAATCTTTTTTGGAAAGAGGTAGGATATAAATTAAACAGACACCTCCCCAAGATCTAGGGTGTTAATGGACTGATTACAGAGACGGGGAGCAGGTATTTCCTCAATCACCACTGGAGGCAGAAAAATCACCTCCAAATATTTGTTCTCTGATAGCAGTTGGGAAAAGTCCTCCTTAAATGAGAGGCCCAGGAAGGGATGAATAGGGATTTTGGCTGACCTCCAAAGGGAAACTAAGATAATGCCTGCCTTCCCAGTATTACTTGAGGCTAATTACTCAGATATAATTACTTGCACTCTGTGTTTTTGCTTCCAATAGGGTTGTGTCCTTGCTTTTGTTTATCTTGTATCCCCCATTAGACTTTGAGCTCCTTAAGAATTAAGACTATCACTTCCTTTCTATTCATCATTTGTTCTTGAGGCAATGCTCTTCACAGAATAGTCAGGAATGCCATTTAAGTTAATGATTAAGACACTAATCTCCCATTGTTGCAAGTTAGGCAACTTTTGACCATCCTTTCTAGGAACCCCAAATTATCCTCACTGTGAAGGACCCTACAGTGAGCCTCACGAGATTGTGGTGAAAGTGTCATCAACTTTTAGAAAGTTTTAGAACTTAGCGATGATTTGTGCTTTTTCAGGACAATTTGGGGTGCCAGCACTTAAGCGATAAACATCCCCCTTTAAATAGAGCTGATCAAGTTTAATTCATAGTAATTGATGCCTAAAAATTATAGGATGCAGTTGTATATTTTTCATGTAAACATTACCTCAAAAGAAATTAAAGGAAAGAAAGAAAGAAGTGACTTTGGATAATGACAAGTATATATAATTTATGTGTTTGAGCTCTGAACAAACTGCTTGATGGTTTGGCCATGGTTGCAGAGACAGAACATTTTACCTGTCTGTAGCTGGGAACCAAGTGTATTTACCCAGAAGAGTGGCTGATTTCCTAGTTTATGTGGATTACACACATCTGTATATAATCATGTCTGCCCTTTCCTCTGCCTCAAATCCTAAGTGGAATTAATAACTTACTGTGGTCCCTTTTAACAAGACAGAACAGAGCTCTCTGCCTCAGGCTTAGGAGGCTCCTTTATAATAATTCTTGGCTCAGGTAGCCCATATACTTCTCAAAAATCCACCCCATAAATATCATAAAACTGGCCTCAAAGTCATCCACGTTTTCCTCTGTAAAATGAAGATGAAGCAATTGTGGAAGAAGGAATCCTTTTCAAAGAGAAGCCATGAGTCAATCCTGTTTCATTCCTCCATGTAAGTTTCACTTTCCCCAAGCAGGAAGGTGGAAAATCCCTCCCAACAGTGCCAGATGGCGGTAAGCACTGATAGTGAAGTCCACGTGGGAACAGGAGAAGTTAATAATTCAGAGGCCGTGGGCCCTCCCACCCTGCCCTGGATCAATGCCTGCTGTTTGCTGAAACAAGTTAGGTGCCCACGACTGGTCCTCCTGTACAGGATTGGCTCCGTTTGTGGATGGCGCTTTTGTCTGTTTTCCTTGCTTGCCCAAGCTACGTGCGTGCTCCTGTAGGTTGCTCAGCGCCCTGGTTGTGTCTTGGCAGGCCCTGGCCTGTCTGTACCTTCCTTCTCCGTGACCAGCTTCAGGAACAGGCCCTGGAGGATGCTGGGATTAGGCACCACAAACGCTTATGTAGGACTTTACTGTGCGCTAAGTGCTTTGCAATCCCTTTTATTCGTTCTCTCTTAGAGCGTTGACATAAAGTAAAACAAAAACAAAAAACCATTACTCAAGTCTTTATGCCAAGGGGGAAACTGAGTTAGACACAGTCAAATATGCCTCATTAACAAATCCAGATTAAAATGGAGACCCTGTAAACCCCGGTCTAACTTTTGATATTACAGTTTCCTCATCAGTAATAACGTAATCTAGGCCAGGCGTGGTGGCTCATACCTGTAATCCCTGCACTTTGGAAGGCCGAGGCGAGCAGATTACCTGAGGTCAGAAATTCGAGACCAGCCTGGCCAACATGGTGAAATCCCGTCTCTACTAAAAATACAAGATTAGCCGGGCGTGGTAGCATGTGCCTGTAATCCCAGCTACTTAGGAGACTGAGGCAGGAGAATCACTTGAACCCAGGAGGCGAAGGTTGCAGTGAGCTGAGATCGCACCATTGCACTCCAGCCTGGGCAAAAGGAGTGAAACTCCCATCTCTAAAACAAAACAAAACAAAAACAAAACATAATACAGTAATCTTGTATATCGACAGTTTTCAAATATTCTGTAGATGTAGAATTTCATGGGCAAGTCTAACATCTGAAATAAATAACCACAGACCAGGCGCGGTGGCTCACACCTATAATCCCAGCACTTTGGGAGGCTGAGACGGACAGATCATTTGAGGTCAGCAGTTTGAGACCAGCCTGGCCAACATGGTAAAACCCCATCTCTACTAAAAACTACAAAAATTAGCTGGGCACAGTGACGGGCGCCTATAATCCCAGCTACTTGGGAGACTGAGGATGGAGAATTGCTTGAACCTGGGAGGCGGAAGTTACAGTGAGCCGAGATCACACCACTGCCCTCCAGTCTGGGCAACAGAATGAGACTCCATCTCAAAATAAAATAAAATAAAAACCACAGAGCACTTCAACTGGAAGAGGAAAGTGGAGTCCCCTGATCCTTAAACTTGCCCCCCTTTGCCCAAATGGCCATCAAGGGCTCCGTGGAGTCCCGCTTGAAAAGAACTATACTAAAAAAATCACCAGGGTCTCTAAGTGCTAAAATGGAGCCTCAGAGAGGGGCCCTGATGATTTGATTGGGAAGGGTGATGTACAGGGGTTGCAAGTGTGGGCGTCAACACCCAGCTTTACCAACTTGCTGTGCGATGTTAGTTCTTAACTTCTCTAGGCCTCAGTCTCCTCATCAATAAAATGGGGACTATAAATGAGATGATCTATGTTTTTAGCACTGCACATAGACCTGGTCCATAGAGGTTCTCAGAAATGGTGATATTATTTTCATTGTTAGTATAACAATGTCAATAATAATTGCTGTGCTTTGAATTTGGGGGATAGGCTTAGAAGTAGCATCAGTAATGAAAATTCCCTGGTCTTCTAATATGTGTATTCTTCCTTAATAAACATTTCAACCACATTTGAGTTTTTCCAATTTTAATGGAATTGTTCTGTCTTAAAACCTGTTGTGTGTGTGTCATGCCTACGTAGAGTCTTCTGTGCAGAGTATGGTCATAGCCGGGCAAACCTGTTATCTAATAAGAATGTTCACTCTTTCACATTCATCAATCAGAAACAAATACTAAATCAGTGGCTCTAAAGAGTAGCACCAGAACAATTAAGTTAAAATTAATAGAGCACTGGGACAATATATACCGCCTCTGGGGCATTAACTCACTGATTTCACTTTTTGCTTATTTGTTTTTTTGGAGACGCTCTGTGGCTCAGGCTGGAGTACAGTAGCACAGTCTTGCTCACTGCAACCTCTGCCTCCTGGGTTCAAGCCATTCTCCTGCCTCAGCTTCCTGAGTAGCTGGAATTACAGGTGCCCGCCACCATGCGCAGCTAGTTTTTTTTTTTTTTTGTATTTTTTGTAGAGAAGGGGTTTCGCCCTGTTGGCCAGGCTGGTCTCCTGACTTCAAGTGATCTGCCTGTTTGGGCCTCCCAAAGTGCTGGGGTTACAGGCATGAGCTACCATGCCCCGCCAGATTCCATTTCTTTTACAGTAGTTAAAAGTAGAATTAGGAGAGAGACAACAGATAAAACCCGCCACACACTTTTGATCTCTCGTGTCTTTCATACAGAAATGAGAGTTTCTGAGAAAGTCAGTTGAAACTAGACAGCAGATAGCAGCCTATGGAGCAGACGGTGGGGGGTGGGAGGGTGAAACCATATAGCTTGGTGAGGTTTGCCAGGAGTACCTGCTGGGGCCCTGGCATAGGTTATCCTGCAACCAAAGGAGGAATGACACTAGAAGAATGAGGCCTAAGTAACCAGCACACTGTCAAAGGAGGTGGGAATATCACATCCTAGCTACCTACTTCCTGCCCCAATATCTAAAGGTTATTTCATATGACAAGCTAGAAACAAAATATGCACGTACATTATTACACATGTAATATCAATGGCAAAATTTAAAATCACTCATAATTTTACCTCTCAGATATTCCTGGTGATTGTGATCTATATGCTCATATGCTGATATGTACACCACAGGCATGTACGTGCAAACACACACACGTACTTTCTTTTGCAAGAATATCATCATTACCTCCTAAAGTGCTTCTTTCACCCAGCAGTCTACGCTAGGCAGTTTCCATTCTACTGAATATACTTGTATAAATACATTTTTTTGTATGTGACTATATAGTATTTCTTTGCATAAATGTACTGTAATTTATCAAATAATTGTATGTCATTTGGTTGCAATATGCATTGTTATAACCAGTGCTGTGACTATTATAATCATAGCATTTCTTTACAGGCCTCCTCAGGTATTTCCATAGGATAAGTTGTCAAATTGCCTTCCACAAAAGACCTCCCAATTTATTTTCTTACTAGCAGTTTGTAGTAGTGTCTGTTTACCCCTACTCTTGCCATTATCAGGCAATGTTTACATTAAAGACTTAAAACCATTTTTTAAAAATGCCTAAATAAATGCTTCCTTAGCAAATACTCTATAAAGAAGAAAGTAGTTAGGCTTTCTGGCTAAACTTCTTAAGGCTTCTACATGAATGTTTTCACAAACATCCATTTGAAAGAGCTACTAGCAAATTGGATATGGACTATTTTGTTTTAGTATAAATATAAGTAGCAACAAGATGCTTTGTATTCAAAAAGTTGTTTGAGAGTTTCTCGCCCAGTGACTTCATGTGCCAATAATCTATGGGACCAAGAAGCTCCGTATTTCCCCAGGATCACTTTGACTGCTACGTGTCAGGGCTGGGAGTAGACCCTGGGCCATCCAATTTATTCAGCTTGTAGAATTAGGATTGTAGCATTAGTATATATCAAGTGTAATTTTTATTACATAAGAATGTTAAAAAAAATTCAACGGAACTTGTTGGATATTTGAGTATTATTTCCTCCCTCCCTCCCTCCCTCCCTCACTCCCTTCCTTCCTTCTTTCTTTCTTTTATGGAGTTTCGCTCTTGTTGCCCAGGCTGGAGTGCCATGGTGTGATCTTGGCTCACTGCAACCTCCGCCTGCCTCCCGGGTTCAAGTGATTCCCTTGCCTCAGCCTCCTGAGTCGCTGGGACTACAGGCACCTGCCACCACGCCCGGCGAATGTTTTGTATTTTTAGTAGAGTCAGGGTTTCACCATGTTGGCCAGGCTGGTCTTGAACTCCTGACCTCAGGTGATCCACCCGCCTCAGCCTCCCAAAGTGTTGGGATTACAGGTGTGAGCCACTGTGCCTGGCCTTGAGTATAGTTTTCTTATCATTTACTCCTACCAGCCTCTGTGCTAGGTTCTGGGGATATAAAGACGGGCCAGGTCTGCCTTTCCCCTATATCATTATAGTCCCATAAGGAAGAAACCCAGAGGAGTTATGATAAATGTATGCCTCAAGTATATAGGTGGTGCAATTGTGGTCTGTGTACGCAGGTACAATGAGGATGCAGCAAAAGGTCTGATTCATCTGGGATACCGACTTAATAGAAGGAATGAAGCTTGAGCTGAGTTTAAAGAGTTGAAGAATTGGATTTTAATATATGCATGGATCCTCCACGTTAAAATTAATGAGGTTGGACATTACTCTGGCTAAGACGGTAGCAGCAGGTGATGAGAAGGTCATAGGTGTTGGAGCCTATTAGACCTATAACTCCTTGAACAACTTACTTTGATCCTCAGTTGTCCCATCTGAAAATAGGATGATGCTGTGCATTCCACTTGTAGAACTAGGAGTGTAGCATTAGTACAGGCAGAGACAGTGATGGCATTCACAGTGTGGAGTGACACAGCAAGAGGGGTGAGGCTGCCCAGCCATTTGTACGTTTTGCCTGTAGGTCTTAAATTGGATGGCAGGAGGCTTGAAGTTGTGATTTCTGCCTCATGTTTTTATTATAAAATGAGTGGTCACTTGAAGAACAGTGACAGTGAATTTTGTGTTTGAAACTTTTTGAAGGATCCATTCTGGAATAACCAAGGATTTAACATGAGGATGTGCTATGTATACGAACAGAGCTCTTCTGTGCCAGGTCTCTTAAGAAGACTGGATGTGGTTTGGGCTGAAAAAATGTTCATTCATGATCAACCCTTTCTGCGCTGTGTGTGGCAAATGCCTGGGTTTGCCTGACTACTTTGCAAAGTGTGTTGCTTTTTCTGCCCCTGTTGAATTTACCCTTTTTCCAGGTTCCACTCTCACTACCTTAGATCCAGCCTTACTGGAGGCTGCACAGACCACCAGCTTTCTGAACTGTGGGCCTAGCCTATTCTCCCCTCCATATGTTATAGTAGCAAACTCCCTGCTTTAAAATTTTGCAGCTTAGGAACTCTGATTTTCTTATCTTCTTCTGAACTGTCCAGTGGCTGTGTATTGCCTGCATAATAAAGATCTGAACTTCTTAACATGATACTTGGTAGACTGCTGGCATTCATCAGATATCCATGCCTGGATCGCTTGCACATGACAATCTCTCTAGTTTGGTTGCTGCTTCCCCACTTGCCTCTGACTTAGGTAGGGTTCCCTAGAGGAGTCCTGAGACAGGGATTCTCATGCAAGTGACTTATTGAGAGAGATTTCTTTATAGAAACCAGTAAAGGAATGTGAGAAGCAGGCTAGGGCAGGGCAGGAAGCTGGGGAAGGATGTGGGTCTAGTTGAAGTCCAACCTCAGCCTTAACCCCTGGAGAATCTGCAACATGAATGGCATATGTGGCCCCATGGAGACCCTTATATCAGTCAATAATTGGCTGTAGGCTGCCTTGGGGGGGGGCTAGGTAATTACCCAGGCATTTCCCCTGCAAGAATCCCAGCAACCTGGGGGTGACTGCACTGATCAATAAAAGGAATAGGCACAGGATGCCAGCAGCTTCCATTGTACCCACAGGTCAAACTCCTACTGATCCTTCAAGACCCAGGCAGATTTCAATTTTATAAAGTTTTTCCCAGACCAGAAATTCTCATTCTGAACTAATGATGTTATCATCTCCTGAGTCTTCTTGTGCCTCATTGTAGGCCTTATCAAGATCACCTTGTATCACTGTGGATTGGCTTAATGTCTGGCTTCCTGCTAGACTAATGAGTTTCTTGAGGGTACAGCGTGTTTTAATTCACCTTTAAATAGCTACTCCCCAGACCCCAGGTCTCTCCCTGTGTAGCTATTTAGTAAAGGTCGTTTGAATTGAAATGAGCTGGAACATACTTCATTGATGCCTAGTGCTTTTAGCCCTGTGGGAATGTTTCTTCAAGCCTTCCAGATATGGAGGGCTCTTCCAGGAATGCTAGCTCAGCTTGCCACCCTTTCCCCCCGTCCAGAATTCCATAGCCATTGAGATTACACCACAGGTTCCCTGTGCAAGCATTTTCTTCCACCCGCTCCCCTGGATGCCAGTCTCTACATCATCTCACCCACCAGCCCGGGCAGGTAGCCTGCTGTCATCTGCTGTCCACATGGGCTGGGTCCTAGGTTAGATGACTTGGAACAAGTGTTACTTCTTGGATGACATTCTGGCTGCCACTCAGAATCTGACAGTTGGTAAATCCTGGCCTGTGCCATTGAATGCCATGACTTACTGGTGTAATGGTGAAAATTGTTCGGAGGAAAACAGGTACATCAATGGTGGACCCAAGAATCATGCCAGGGGATGGAAAAGGGCCACCATGTCCCAGTTTGTTCTAGAACTAGATTCTGCAAGTTACAGTCACAATCCAGTAGCCAAATAGAAGCACTCATTCATTCATTCATTTTCTCAATAATCTTCTGTTTCTTCTTTTCTATTTATTGTGTGCTGGGTGAGGACAAAAGCGAATAAGATGTGGTTTTTGCATTCAAGGAATTGACAAGGGAAGGAGATGAGATTGAGACAGATGTGTGCACAACTCACAATAATGAAAGGAATAAAGGATATGCACCACAAGAAAAGAAGTGCACAGGACATGAGTTAAGAATATGATATCTGAAGTTAGAGGGCCTTGAGGTCAAATTCCAGATCCATTAGTTATTAGTTATGGGACTTCAGGCAAGTAATATAATTTTCTCACTTTCACTATTTTTCTTTTTCTTTTTTTTTTCTGAGATGGAGTTTCCTTCTTGTTGCCCAGTCTGGAGTGCAGTGGTGCAATCTTAGCTTGCTGCAACCTCCGCTTCCCGGGTTCAAGTGATTCTCCTGCTTCAGCCCCCCCAGCAGCTGGGATTACAGGTGTGCACTGCCATGCCCGGCTAACTTTGTGTTTTTGGTAGAGACAGGGTTTCGCCATGTTGGTCAGGCTGGTCTCAAACTCCTGACCTCAGGTGGTCCACCTGCCTTGTCCTCCCAAAGTGCTGGGATTACAGGCATGAGCCACCGTGTCCGGTCACTATTTTTCATCTTCAAATGGAAACAACAGTGGTACCTGCTTCATAGGGTTGTCTGTGAGGATTAAATAAGATACTGTCTGTGTAAAGTATAAATTGACACACATTCACAGATGTTAGCTATTGTTATGAATGCTATTATTGATGGGCCAGTTCTTACGGGGCTGGGGGACAGTCCATGGAATAGGTGGCATTTGAGTGAGGCTTTGAATTTTTACAGGCAAGGGAGGCTTCCAATGGGAAAAAAAAAAACAGCTTGAAACATAAAAGGAAGGGACATGAGACTGTATAACTTATTTGGGAATGGCAAACGGCTGTGACTGCCTGGGATGTACTGATGGATGCCCGAAGGGTTTCCGTGGGAGCTGAGGCAGTGAATATGTGCTAGGATGGCGTGCTTTTTAAATAGTGATTATTCAATAAATATTTCCTGAATTTCTTTGATTATTTTATGCTTATGTGGTAACACTTATTTATGATAAAAATGCCAGTGGGCATTGGGTCCAAATTTATCTTATTGGAAAATAAAAATTATGAGTATGCCTCCTTTAACAGTTGTAGAGATTGGCACACTCCTTTTCACCATTGTAAAGAAAAATAACTGCTCATTCTCAGCTATTTTTGACCCTTCCATTTGAAGATATGTTATGCTATAGATTATACAGCTGTCCAGTAGAACTTTCTGTGATGCCAGAAATATTCTTTATCTTTATTGTCCAGTGTTCCAGCCATAAGCCACATGGGACTACGGAGCACTCAAAGTGTGGCTAGTTTGACTAAGAAACTGACTTTTAAATTTTGTTTGTTTGTTTGTTTATTTATTTATTTATTTGAGATGAAGTCTCGGTTTGTCACCTAGGCTGGAGTGCAATGGTGTGATCTCTGCTCACTGCAACCTTCGCCTCCTAGGCTCAAGCAATTCTCCTGCCTCAGCCTTCTGAGTAGCTAGGATTACTGGTCCCCACCACCATGACCAGCTAATTTTTGTATTTTCAGTGGAGACAGTTTCACTATGTTGGCCAGGCTGGTTTCAAACTCCTCACCTCAAATGATCCTCCTGCCTTTGCCGCCCAAAGTGCTTGGATTACAGGCGTGAGCCACCATGCCCGGCCTGTTTAATTTTAATTAAATTGAAGTCACCCCATGGGGCTAGATAAAGGCTACCATAGTGGATAGCACGGCAGTCTAGAAACTGTTTTGGATCTCTGTAGAGGAAGTGTGCGAATGTGAAGCATTGGGTTTGGAATAGTGTGGGACAAACGAGATATTTCCTGTTGAGGTGTCTGGTACTGCAGTTTCAAAAGTGAATACCCTCAAAATTAGCTGTTTATTTTTATCAGTTTTGTTTTGGAGACTATTCAGGCAATCTGTGACTAGAGTAAGCAGTGCTCCAATAGAGTGCCTTGAGAAATACCAGGCTGATTACAGACCCACAGGAAGCAATTGTCATAATTACTCCCTGTTAATAAACCATAGGCTGCAATGTGTGTATACACGCACATTCACACACTCTTTTTATTCTTCTCTTCACTGAATCCAGTGCTCTCTCTCTGGCATGTAGTGTGTAAGATTTATTTTTCTTCCTGATCTCAGATTTCCAACAAATGGGAAAATGCTCTGAACACGTTGGGTACAGGGGAAACCTTACGGTCTTTATTCTATGTGAACAGCTAATAAGGAAACCGTTTGACAAGAGCTTGCTTTGTGTCATGGCTTCTGGCTTCCAGCCAGTTTATTTGCTTGCTGGGACAACTATATTCAGGCAGCAGAGTTGAGCAACAGGGAGGGGGCAGGATGAAGAAACACAGACTTCATAAATCAGGGCGATTCAGCAAAATTCCATTTGAATTGAATCTGGGCCAGGGGCAGGAGTGCCATGGAGCGTCTGTGTAGAAGCTGACATTTTAATGATTTGATTAGTTTAGGAAGAATATTTTTATGGGTTGTGTCGTCGATTATATGAAGTACTGAGTGAACTTGTTACATTATGATGAACTTCCATTACCTACATTGGCTGTGTACAAGTGCAATGGTTTCAGCCCAAGACCCTAAGGGTAATCTCGTGCAATCCTCTTAAAGAAACGCTGTTTAATGACTAAAGCTGTTAATCATATTAAATACATACAGCCACTCTGGGAAAAAATGCCAAACAAGCATAAATCTAAAAAAGGTATTTGAATGAGCTAAATGGTGGGTTTTGAGGGCATACTGGGCAGGGGAATTTATAACGGAGGGAGCAAAGGGATGTAGAGATGGAAGAAGAGAGTCATAATAGGTACAATGATGGTGTTTTCAGTCTCCTGTGTGGCGGATGCTGGGTTGAATGGGTTAATCAGAATGCTCTGGGCTGCATCTAGAAGACATTCCAACTCAACACAGTTTATTTTATTATTATTATTATTCTTTATTTATTTATTTTTTGAGACGGAGTCTCACTCTGTTGCCCAGGCTGGAGTGCAGTGGCATGATCTCGACTCACTGCAACCTCCACCTCCTGGTTTCAAGTGATTCTCCAGCCTTAGCCTCCCAAGTAGCTGGGATTACAGGTGCATGTGACCACGCCTGGCTAATTTTTGTATTTTTAGTAGAGACAGCATTTCACTATGTTGGCCAGGCTGGTCTCAAACTCCTGACCTCAGGTGATCTGCCCGCCTCGGCATCCCCAAGTGCTGGGATTACAGGGATGAGCCACCGTGCCTGGCCCCTCAACACAGTTTAAACAAGGAAAACTTATCTTCTTAAAAATAGAGAAGATAGACAGTTCCCAAGTGGTGGTGGTGGTGTATTTTGTTTGTAAGTTCATCAGCAGCTTGGTGATATCAGGGTTCTCGGTTGACTCTCTCTGATTCTCTTGGTCTTCTCTAATTCGTCATTTATAGTGATATTTAACTTAATAGGTAAAAATGGCAGCTGCACTCACACTTCTTGACCAATGGAAATTTATTTGACTCATAAAGTATATAGGATGGGAGATATCTCCAGTGGACTCGTGGGGTCTGTGATGGTGGGGTTTGTGGAGTGTAGATCCACAGGCTGTTGAAATAGGCTCAGGTCCTCACCTGCTCAGAAGACAGGCTGGGAAATTCCAGTCTTCAAGGGTTTTGCTGGTGAGGAGAACATGGATATGAATATAATGTCCTTCCCTTTTGTTTTCTTTGCACAAATTTCAGTGGAAACATGTTGCCAAGTCAGATTGCCATTCTACTTGCGTGAATATGGGATTTGTCCAGTTTTCCAAATGCAGAGCTTTTTATGGGCTGATGGACTGAATAGAAAGAGGAACAACCATACACCCTTCTACAGATGAAGGCAAGATTTTATGAAAGCGACTTCATTCATTCGCCTCTGCCTGGTGTTCCTTCTTTGTAAACCAGGACCAGGGAGCTTTGAATGTAGCAATATATTATATAATTTGGTTTCATTAAATATTATACCTGCCCTTAGTGTTTATATTCCACTATATTGACAACCTTGGTTCTCTCTGTACGTGTGATTGTCTGTGTTGAGACTATTACAGAGATTACAGAGACCTAAAAATTAATATAAAAATAATAATTTTACAGAAATACATATTTGCATTGGAATATTTAAGAAAGTCGAGTTTGGATGCTACAAGATTATAGGAGTAATAGGAAGCTGGGCACAGTGGCTCACACTTGTAATCCCAGCACTTTGGGAGGTTGAGGCAGTGAGGCAATAGGATTGTTGGAGCCAGGAGTTTGAGACCAGCCTGGGCAACATATGGAGATCCTGTCTCTACATAAAATAAATTTAAAAAGAATTAGCTGTTGGTGCTTTTGACATGTTGGTGCATACCTGTGTACTACGCATGTTGGTGCACACCTCCCAACTACTTGGGAGGCTGAGGCAGGAGGATTCTGTGAACCTGGGAGGTCGAGGCTGCAGTGAATCATGATGATGTCACTGCACTCCAGCTTGGGCAACAGCGAGATCCTGTCTCAAAAAAAACAAAAACAAAAACAAAAAACAAAAAAAAATCCAGTGTGATAGGTGACTAACCAGGAATTTCTGGATTTGGGTTTGGGAAATGGAGGAATGCCTGTGTGTGTGACAAACCGAACCATGGACATTACACTATTAGCTCCTGTCCCTACAGCTGCTGTGTTGTTTCTTGAGAGCCCAAGATGGGTAGTAGGCCTCTTTAACCTCCATTATCACTTAATTCTCACCATAATCCTAGGAGATGTATACGTCCTCATTTTAGAGATAAGGAGGACATTAAGGCCAAGGGAGTTTAGTAAGTAACAGAATGGATTTTCAAGCCAGGTCTGTCTTGATAAGAAAGCTCACATGCTTTCTTTCTTAAGACACTGTTGAAGCTGTATTCTGCTGAATTCCTAAGATTCTCTAGGATAGATGTATGTGTAGGATCAATTCAGGGAGAAAGGGCTGGAGTGGCTTTGAGATTCCCAACCTCTGCTCCTAACCGGTTTTCTATCCTGAGTTTCTGCATACCGTTTTCTTGGAAGAAGAGATTCTGTGCTTAAAAAAAGAAAATACATACATAAAAGAAGCGTGCACACTGCTGTCCTGTACCACAGTGCCTGAGTCAGGTATCCATTTGCATTGTAAAAGGAGCCTGAGGTGTGGAACAGTTCTGGGTTCTTTGGGCACCCAGCTGGCTGGCTTCCTGTGAACTGGCTGCATTTCAGATTTCATTCTCTAGCCGGAACCTGAAAGGCAGGAGCCCTTTGAAGAGATACAGGGAAGCAAAGAGGGTTATCCAGATGAGAAGGAAGGGAAAGGGGGCGTGACAGTTCCTTGGAGGGAATTTCCCCAGTGGGAACTGCCTGCAGAGGAGCTTCCACAGGGCACATCAATGGGACAGCATGTCCTGGTCTGCGCCGAAGCCCTGGGGGCCTGTTGCAACATGCAAGCAGGCTCCCCAGACTCAACCCTCTTTCTCTACCAGAAGTGTGCAGACTGCGCCTGCTTCCCACTTCTCTTATAAAGCCAGCTATGGGCCGTTCTATCCCTCTGCCTCCGTGGATGCTTCTTCCATGCTGTTCCTGAAAGCAAGAAACAGTCCTTTTTTTTTTTTTTAATACTTTTTCTGCTAAGCGCTGCTGGGAAACACACGGAGGAGAACAAAACCCGACAAGCCTGGTGCTGCTCTTCCTGTGTCTGTGGGGTGGGGAAAAGGGGAAGTTCTGAAAATTTCCAGGGGTGTCTCAGACTAAAGGGTTTCAGAACATTGTGCCGAAGCAGTGCGTGTTGAGGGAGAAGGCACCGGAGGGTTCCGGATGGGAGAGAGAACCTGTGTCGAGCGTTTGAGGCAGGAGATAGAGGTTTTGCTTGTGGGATTGTGGTGAGACTCCTAGAGCTGGAGCCAGGAGGGGAGGATCCGCTGCTCTGTGAAGAGGGCGCCTTCACCTGGAGCAAGGCTGGGCAGCAGGAGCCCAGCAGCGGCCCCTGTGAGCAGGCGTCTGGACTTGTTTGTTTGAAAACAAAGCAAAACAAGCAACATGATATGAAGCATTCAGAGGAAGGGTAGTGGACTGGATTAAATAGAGGGGCACTTGTATCATCTTTCTGTGCCCTGTGCCGCCTATTTCTTCCTTCATTTGTTCATTAAACAAATGTTTGTTGATTATTTATAATGGGCCAGACTTGCCTAGGTACATGGGACATAGCAGTAAATAAGACCAAGAAGGTCCCAGCACTCATGGGGCTTATATTCGAGTAGACAGAGAATAAATAAACTTGCCAATCAAATCTCTGCCATAGCTGTCATCACTTGCAGACGTAGATTAAAACATCTGAGAGTGTCTGTAACCCCAGCATTTTGGGAGGCCAAGGCCGGTGGATCCCTTGAGGTCAGGATTTGGAGAACAGCCTGCCTAATACGGTGAAACCCCGTTTCTACTAAAAATACAAAAATTAGCTGGGCGTGATGGCATGCGCCTGTAATCCAGCTACTCAGGAGGCTGAGACAGGAGAATCACTTGAACCCGAGAGGCAGAGGTTGTAGTGAGCTGAAATCGCACCACTGCACTCCAGCCTGGGCGACAGAGCAAGACTCCATCTCAAATAAACCAAAAAAAAAAAAAAAACAAAAACAAAATCAAAAAAACAAAACAAAAAAACACCCCAGCAGAACATCTTGAGACTGATAAGAGCTATGGCAGAGATTTAAGATAGTTCCATGAATGCTAGAAAGTGACTGGTTCTAAAAGATGAGAAGGCCTCTTCAAGAGAGACTTTGGAGGCAAAAAGTGAGTGTAGCATAGAGCCAGTCTTGGGAGGTTTGGGGAAGAACATACCACTGAGAGAGAGCAGCCAGTACCAAGGCCCTGAGGCAGGTGAGAGCTTTCTTCAAGGAACAGAAGAAGGCCAGTATGGCTAGGATGGAGTGAGCATGGGGAAGATGTTAGGAGCATGTTAGCTTTGCATCCCCTCTGGGTGTCCTTGGACAGGTTACTCAGCCACTCTGAGTGCTGCCCTGGCAGCCAGCTCTAGTCTTCACTGACTGGAGTTTGGCTGTCCATGGATGGAAATTTAAGCTCTCTTTTAGTTTACATTTTCATTTTGATTATAATCAAATTAAGAACAGTCATACAAGTATTTTCTGGATCATCTCGATGAACCTAGCACTAAGCAAAGCTATGGATTTCTTAACTTTGTGCATGTATGTTCCTATTATTGGCACGTGCTAAAATGAAGGCTCAGGAAATCCAAAAGATTTTTGCAGTATTTGAATAGAAGAAAGAGGGGTGGAGGGAAGTGAGTGTGGGACAGTGAGGTGTGGGCAGACTCAAGAACCCTGGCAAGCAGGCAGTACTATGTTTATGTTTTGAGTGGGATTCCCATTTTTACATAACAGCCTCCTACATTTGTTAGAAGTAGTCTTAGCAGTTGTATGGTATAGCATTTCCCTTCCTGCCCCCAGACTCAGTAATTGGTTTAGATGCCATTTAATGCAGTTTTTAATTCCTCAAAACTAGTCTTCCTGTGAACAAAATATCTTTTCAGATTTACCGAGTCAGTCTGTAAAATTAGTATGAAGGGATTGCTCCCCGGCCGGCATTTGGTTAAGTTGAATTCTGATTATCCTTAACCTGCAAGCAAAGCTTTGAAGTTCCTAATAACTTTTCTGTTCAGTAGTTTTCATGCTTATGTAAATAGACACTCTGTAACACTTAGAAGTTAAAGCACCCCCAAAACCCTCAAATACATAACTTGGCCTCAGATGTTATTTTTCTACTGCAAAACTCAATATGGACAATTGAGTTTCAGTAAAACTACGTAATTTCAAATTGAAATAATTTAAATTGCTTTTGTTTAAAAAATTTTGTATTTGTGCATAATAAATTACATTTCAATAAAAATAAAGTAAATGCATTCACTTGACTTATTTTTCACATGGGCATTTTCTTCTTCATATATGGTCCATAGTTACTTAAGTTTGAGACTCACCGCTTTGACTTGCAAACAAAACATTTCAAGTAATCAAAAATCTAGGACCCAGAGGGAGTGAATGCACAACTTTAGGATTCTGACCTTAGCTGCAATAGAAACCTTGAGTGACTTTTAGGGCTATGATGTTCCGGGAAAGGAATATACCTAAAACATAGATGGATATGATAAAGTAATGGGATTTTGCATCATGCAGCTATTCTCCACCGGCATGCCCGGCATCAGGCATCTTTGGAAGCATATATTTGAAAATAGATATCCTCATTCTCTCCGTATCATTTTATTATTGATCTCTGAAAGACTGATAACCTTGGTAAAACAGCCAGCTCAATGTGTAGCCAATAACCATGCCTAGGTGTTTGGTTTTCCCCTCTCTTATTTCCACCTTCCCCTTTTCCATCTCCTTCTCTTCCTCCTTCCCTCCCTCTCTTATACACCCACCCACCCCACACACATCATCTATGTTATTGTAGTGTATAATTTATAAAGATTTGTCAATTGCTAATATGTCAGTTTTGTTTGTTTGTTTCTAAGCATCCCTCCTTTGCAGGGCATATGCATGTGTGTCTGAGTACATACAGGAAATGTATCCATGTCTGGAAAGGGGCCTCCATCTAGACCCCAAGTGAGAGTTCTTGGATCTTGTGCGATAAAGAATTCAGGGCAACTCCACAGAGTAAAGTGAAAGCAAGTTTATTAGGAAAGTAAAGGAATAAAGAATGGCTACTCCATAGGCAGAGCAGCCCTGAGGGCTGCTGGTTGCCTATTTTTATGGTTATTTCTTGATTATGTGCTAAACAAGGGGTGGATTATTCATGAGTTTTCCAGGAAAGACGTGGGCAGTTCCTGGAACTGAGGGTTCTTCCCCTTTTTAGACCATATAGGATAACTTCTGGGCATTGCTGTGGCATCTGTAAACTGTCATGGCGTTGGAGGAAGTGTCTTTTAGCATGCTAATGCAATATAATTGGTGCATAATTGAGCAGTGAGGATGACCAGAGGTCACTTTTGTTGCCATCTTGGTTTTGGAGGGATGTGGCTGGCATCTTTGCCGCATGCTGTTTTATCAGCAAGGTCTTTGTGACCTGTATCTTGTGCTGACCTCCTATCTTGCACTATGACTAAGCACAACTAACCTTCCAGGAATGCAGCCTCCTAGTAGGTCTCTGCCTTATTTTACCCAGCCCCCACTCAAGATGGAGTCACTGTGGTTCAAACGCCTCTGACAAATCTGTCTGCCTGTTGGAAAGGACTTTGTCTACTTGTCATGTTGCTTATATAAATATGGAAATATATATTTAAAACTTGATGGACGCTTCACCATCACACTCTCTTCTCCTCTCCCACATCACTCTAGCACTGATCCATTTTTGGAAATGATTTTTTTGGGGATGGGGGTTGACCAGATGTGGATATTTAGAGATAAGCTACAGTCTTCCAACTGGAGAAGCCTTTATGTCTTTGAATCTTGCTTATGTGTGTAAATGTCCTAATTTTTTTTTTTTTTTGATATATGAATAAAGTAATTAATTTGCATTTGGTTGCTTAAGCCTGTCTTCATAGCCTGGGGAGAAATGATGGCTGACACTTGTCATCTCCACCCCTCTGCCCCCCACATTTCATTTGGTACTTCATTTCTTCTTCTTGAGGTCTGAATATCTAAAGAAAGATGTTGACTGGTCCCACTGGTTGGGATGACAGTGAGTGATAGGTAGTCTTGCACTTTTGATCAATGACAAGATCACCCATTTGGCAAGCTCTTCCTCTTCTCCTTTCTTTTCTTCCCTCCCCTCCCCTCCCCTCCCCTCCCCTTCCCTTCCCTTCTTTTTTATTTTGTTTTGTTTTTTTCAGATGGAGTCTCTCTCTGTCACCCAGGCTGCAGTATACCTCCGCCTCGCAGGTTCAAGCAATTCTCCTGCCTCAGCTTCCCAAGTAGCTGGGATTACAGGCACCTGCCACTATGCCCAGCTAATTTTTGTATTTTTAGTAGAGATGGGGTTTCACTATGTTGGCCAGGGTGGTCTCAATCTCCTGACCTCAGGTGATCCGCCTGCCTCGGCCTCCCAAAGTGCTGGGATTATACAGGCATGAGGCACCGCACCCGACTGCTCTTACACTTTTCTATGAAACATATTACAGATAGATACCCCTTTTGAGATACATACCCAGATACAGATAGATATGCATGTTGAGAGAAGCATGTTAATCCGGATGTAAAAGCTTTATAGGTAGGAATTTCTGGGAAGATCTTCACCTTTGACACACTCCTTCAGTCTCATCCCCTGTGTCCCTAATAGAAGCAGTAATGGGGAATCTGGCATGATGACTTACTAGAAAAATCTATTGAGCCTGCTTATAATTCTTTGATTTTGGAAGAGGAGGGCACTATTTTTCATTGGTTCATTCATTCAAAAAATGTTAAGCTCCCAATCCATGTCTAATAACTGCCTTTCTGTCTAGTCTGTGAGCATGGCAATGGGTAGATGATATCTGTTGTTTTCTGTTGTGTCTCTGATGTCTTTCACATTGAAGAGCATGGAGGAAGTGCTCGTATCATATTTGTGCCAGAGTGAGGAGGAGGAGGAAAGCACTCAGAAGTGACACTTCCTATGATTTAGCCTTTTGCCTGTGGATCATCTTTTCATCTTTTTTGAGCTCATGTTAGTTTCTCTACTACCTGTTTCTTTACCTTCCTTGTAGTATTTCTTCCTTGAGCTCAGTGTTGCAGGCACTGCTTGGTCAGGCTTAGCGCATAGACAGAAAATACTTATTGAGCACTTACTGTATATCCAGCACTCTTCCATTCACTGTACATGAATGAACTCACTTGCTCTTTCCAGCAACTTAGGAGATGTGTGTCCTCATTATCACCCCAATTGAAGAAACTAAGGATCGGAAAGGATTCCGATTTAATGCAAATGATCCACTCTCTGGGAAGCTATTTAATCAACCTGGGCTCAGTTATTTCTGTTTTCTATTTGGCCGTGGGCTTTTGGGTTGTTTGTTTTAGTGGGCACAGAACTCAAGATCCTTGGCCTTTTCATGCCCTTTTTCATTGGTGTCTTAAGTACTTGGTCCGTAAGGAAATGGTTTTAATTTTACTTTTCTCTACAAGTAAAAACAATCCTATTCTGCAGTGTAGTGTTTTAATCTTTTTTATTTTTTATTTTTTAAAATAGTGACTGACATGTCAAAAACCCTACAGGCTTTGCACATACACTTTTCCAGTCATTGCTTCAGATATCACATCCAGTAGAAATTATTGGATGTGATATCTGGACCAGTTGCAAGCAAGATCTCTCAGCCTTCTTCAATTGCTGTGTTCCAGGTAAATGTTACTGCTGTGATTATCATCATCATAATTATTTTGCATTCTCTGTTTGGTATTTTTTTCAGAACAGCATTCTTTCCTTGAAAGATAAAAAATATTAAAGATTTTGAGAAAGTTTGAAGCTCGTTAAGTAAACTAACAACTAAAAAGTTTAAGATTCTGTGCCTGGTGGAACATAATTTGTTGTTTTATTACCTTTTGTATTTGCTCATGCATATGTCCGTGCCTGCATTAAACCAAATATTTGTTACATGCCAGGCATTGTGAACAGGTGCCTACTTAGGGTAATAGCCTGGGCAGACAGACTCCCGCCCTAGTTTGTCAGACTCATTCAAATAGAATTTCCAGTGGTTGAAAGAGCACTGGCCTTGGTTTTACCCTCTTTGTCAGGAACTAACTGTTCATTCTCTGGTGAGTCACCCAAATGTCCTGGCTCTTCACCTGCAAAATGGGTCCTTTGGCCTAGATGTTCTCTATCCACTCCAAAGGTCTAAGATATGTGTGATAAGGGGTATGCCATCCAGGGAAGATCAACAGTATCATTCACAGCAGGCCTGTTCAATAAGGAGGAAGTTGCCATCTCAACTGGAGGCTGTACTGGACGAATAACATTCACTATTCTGCCTCCAGGGTTTCTCATTTAACCATGGGAGCTAATATGAAAGGAAGGTGTTCCTAAGCCAGTGAGACTAAGATTTGCAGGTTTTTAACCTGCAAGCAGGACCAACTACCAATTTACAGGAACTAGCACAAAATTAAAATGTGGACCCTTTGTTCAAAAATTGTTCAGGATTTCAAGGCACAGCAGAGCATTGAACCAAGCATGGCACCATTCTGAGAAGACAGGGCTCCAGTGTCACTGTATGGGTCACAGGCGAACAAAGTCAGCCCCACCTGTAAATGGATCTGATTAAAGGCAGAAGTATCTTTCTATTTTGTAAGCAGATTGAGTGGTATTTTACTGTCTCACAATGTGTTGTTATTTTTGCTGTTATGACTAAGATTATTAAGTGACAGTACCCCTATGCCCATCTTCTCTTTTGAGAGTCTGAATCCCTTGAGACAAGGACTACAGCTTACCTAATTTGTGATTTTCCCCTGAGCTAGACTACTGACATGATGTGTTTGTTAAATGCAGTGAATGTAATAATCATTTATCACAAGGAGAAATTGTGATTTTTTTTCCCCCCAGAGGGACCACTTCTTCCAGGGACATGAGTTTTAAAAATCCAGCTTAAAGAAGTCAAAATAATACTTAATAAGGTGTTTGTGGGAACAGAGATGGGCCATTGGATGAAATGCTCTGAAATAGAACTAGGCCTATGCAGTGTAAAAAGAAAGACTAACACAGTGGCTTTTTGCCTTTTTTTTCCCCCCCAAAAAAAACCTTTTTGATGTAACACAAGTCAGTATTTTTGTTGCTAGTTGGCACTTCATGAAAGATGATAGCCGGCTGGAGAGAGCTAAGAAAATCAGTGAGTGGAATTGACAGACTTGCAGTGTTTGTAACTCTGCCTTTATCCTGTGTGATATTTTAAATAAATGGTTTTCATATGTAGGGGACAGCTATTACTGTGCCTATCCCACACTGCAGAGAACCCAAAAGAGGATGACACACTGAAGGAGTCATAAATTGCACATGTAAACAGCTGGACATTTGGGTGTTGGTGAAACCTCTAAGATGAGACGGATGAAATATGTTGGGACATTCAAGGCTTTTGTTGCTAGGTTTTTTGTAGAATTTTTAGCAGACCTTTAAACCAAGAGACACTGGCAGTGCAGTTATTTTCAATAACCTGGACTTTCCAGGAAAATTTAGAAATCCATCCAAATAGAAGGTAAATCAACATGTTTATAGGCAAAGCCTTTTCTATAAGTGTTTTTCTTGGGTCTGAATCTTTGATGCTGACAGAGTTGAAAGGTCTGCCTTCTTGCTTTTCCTTATCCTGTTTGTCATCCTCTATGTGGCTTTGGCTTCAGTGACCCCTCTCTCCTCCCAATTTCCTAGAAGCAAATTGCCCTCATGAGCAAATGCATTTGGGTCCTTTGAATTTGCTCAGTAATTCTGGCAATTAATGACTTTTTGCAGATTCAATTCTTGGGCACCTCCACAGCTTCCCGCTTCTAGCCATGACTCCCTGCATTAGTGATTCAGCCTAAATGAAAAAATGGCTTATTTAAAATGTAGGAGAAATTTATCTGAAGAGCAGTCAGTTAGATGGACATGGAAGAGGCCCTCTCGGGGGTTTTACCTGGTCTATCTTAAAAGGGACTCACCTAAATTTTAATCCCTAGGATTATAGGCTGTAAAGCAATGGTCAGCTTAGATCCATTTCAGGGGGAATAAATCTGTCTAAAATATTTTGAATACAAGAGGAGATGAAGGATAGAGAAGCAAAGAAGTTTTACGACTCAAATGATCTAGAGAATAATATCAAAGTTCCCCATGACACTTGCACTGGGATTTTACTTTGATTATAGCCACTATGTTCTTTATGGAGATCACAGTTCTTTTTAGAGCATACATATCACCATGCTACAGCTAGCAGATCTTAGGCCGGTGCAGCCTCTTCTATGAACTTTATTTTAGACTAGAGGCAAATTGCTTAACCCTTTGAGTCTCTGTTTTCTTAACTTTAAAATTGAGAAGCTATAAGAGATAACATGTGAAACAGCTATTGCAGGATATGAGGGATGAAAACAATTTCTTGTTTTTTTGTTTGTTCATTTGTTTTTGAGACAAGATCTCCCTCTGTTGCCCAGACTGGAGTGTGGTGGCACCATCTTGGCTCACTGCAGCCTCAACCTCCTGGGCTCAAGCGATCCTCCCACCTCAGCCTCCAGAGTAACTGGGAATATAGGTGTGTGCCACCACACATGGCTGATTTTCTTTTCTTTCTTTCTCTTTTTTTTTTTTTTTTTGTAGAGACAAGGTCTCCCTGTGTTGCTTAGGCTGGTCTTGAACTCCTGGGCTCAAGTGATCCCCCCACCTTTGCTTCCCAAGGTGCTGGGATTACAGGTGTGAGCCACCACACCTGGCCAATTTCTTGTTTTTATGTCAAAACTACTTCAGATCTGTTCTCATAAACCTGGGGTCATGTGGCTTCCATAACTGGAAAAGGCTTAGAAGTGCTGTGAGGTGATGGCACTCTTTCTTTGTAGGCTTTTTGAGAGCAAGATACTTTCCTCCATGTACTTCTGCTTCATCTTTGAAATATGCTGCCAGATTTCTTCCTGTAGTAACCGTAAGGTTGTTTTTTTTTTTTTTTTTTTTTTTTTTTTTGAGGTGGTTGCATTGATTCACTCATTCTTTCAACAATTATATGTGTGCCAAAGACCATACTAAATGCTGTAAAAAGAGAGATGAATAAGAGAGACTCAGCTCCTGTTGTCACAGATCTTGGAGCCTTTTCCTGTCATATAAGGAAAGCCATAGAATATAATCCAGGTGAGGGACAGTGACAACATATTTATGAAAGCACTTCAAATGCATTCCCATTTCCAGCCTAAAGATACCCACTGTGGGATTGGGATAGCATTATCATAGTTTCTTCTTACCTAAAAAATTACAGTTCTGTGTTTTAGAATTTTTTTTCCCCATGGAAACATGTCACTAAGTTTATAATAAAAGTCATTTTAGAGCCAAACTTAACAGAACACATACCTGTGAGTTTTAGGTTGTTGGAGAAATAGGCTGCAGGGTTTGGGACATTCTACAGGGAGCCCATTACATATCAAAATTGTATCATTCGTGTATACATTTCAAGAGCCATTTGCCTGTATACTCTACTAATAACTCATCTGGAACATAAGATTCCTTTTGAACTGGCAGACTCCAATATGGGGAATGAAGTGATGCTCGTTTTGCCTAATCTTTATAAAATTTAGTTAGGTTTCATGCCTTTCCAAACTATACTGGACCAGATTTCTCCTTCCTCCTGCTTTTCTGCCCTCCAGATCTGCTGGAGTGTAGAAAGCACTGTTCCTCTGGATTTCCTACTTACCTGTGTTGGCCTGTAGTGATAATTATTTTTCTCTGAAGTCACACGATGATATAAGCAAGGAGGACAATGTGAAGTCAGTAGTATCCACATGACACAGTAATTACAGGCAACTGCTGATTGCTTTTGTACTCAGAAGGTTTGGAAGAATGAAGCATAAAGGTGTAAACAGATTTTCTTTTAGGTTTTGTTAGTAGTGCAGTCCAAAGGGATTCCCATTCATTTAGCATTGCTCCCGTTGGCTTTTATAGCAGCCAAAAATAAAACCCCCTAAGTACTACTCTGGAGGGTAGCTGATGACATATAAAGTAAATCTCTTAATTGTATGTGAACTCTAGACCAGATTGGTCAGTTCCTTGTATATTCTAATAGTCCTGGCCCAGCACCCTACATATGGTGGGCATTCAATAAATATTTCCCTAGTACAGTGGAGACAGAGAAGGGAATTTTCCCAAATCAGGCAATTTTAGAGGTGGCTATGTGAATCACCCAGTTATTTTCTTAAAATGCAGATTGTGATTCAGTATATCTAAGGAGATTCTCCAGTTCTAGCATGCTCCCACGTGATATGAATTCCTCTAATCCAAGAGTCTACTAGCCAGACAGAGCTAAAACGCACCTGTTTTAACTCCTAGTCTGGGATTTATTCCCAGTATATCAACGATGGTGAATACACGTCTCTGTGTTTTCCTTCTCACTCTTACTAGACCCATAACATTGATTGGTGAATTCATTCCCACTGAGCCAAGATGCAGCTTTGGAACTGTTCTCAATGTGGTGCTCCATGCAGCAAGTGCCGATTCAGAGAGTGTCATTCCAGATCACGCTTTGGGGATGGGTGGAAAGTTGGGTCAATTTTATACTCCATGTTGCTTCTTTTTTTTTTTTTTTTTTTTTTTTTGAGACAGAGTCTCGCTCTGTCACCCCGGCTGGAGTGCAGTGGCGCGATCTTGGCTCGCTGCAAACTCTGCCTCCCGAATTCACGCCATTCTCCTGCCTCAGCCTCCCAAGTAGCTGGGACTACAGGCACCCGCCACCACGTCCGGCTAATTTTTAGTATTTTAGTAGGAACGGGGTTTCACCGTGTTAGCCAGGATGGTCTCCATCTCCTGACCTCAAGTGATCCACCCGCCTCGGCCTCCCAAAGTGCTGGGATTACAGGCACAAGCTCCCGTGCCTGGCAGTTTTAAATTTTGGGCTAAATGACTATTGTTAAATGACTTTTGCTAAATCACTTTTTCCTCTTGCATCCTCCTGCTGCTTATATCTATAAAATGAACTGCCCGTGGACAGTTGCTCAGGATCCCCCCCAGTATTAACATTAGAAAGGGTTGCCTCTTTAGCCCATGATTAGTCCATTGTGGGCTCTTTGCAGAAAACAATGGAAACTGGTTAACTTAACCAGAAAAAGAAGTTATTAAGGAATATTGGACAGTTCGCAGTATAGACAGAATGGTTAGGACTGGACTGGAGCTGCTGCCTAAACCCTGTCCAGACAACCGAGATACACTAGATGTTGGGCAGTGCTTTGGCTGGACCTTGAAATGCCGCATCTGATTGGCTAACTTAGTTTCCAATTATATCCCTAAGGAGGCAAGGGGAGAGAGAAGTTGGCCTTTTTCTCCTTCCGTAATGAGAGACAAACCACGCCCCTCTTAGACACTCACAATGGGGAATTCCTCAATCCTAAGAAAGGTGGATCGGTTACTGACTGTGACAGATGACTGTCATAACTTTCATGTTCATGGAAAGTTCTTTATAAAAGTTTCTAAATGAAACTAAAACTTGGCTACCAACCTACTCTAGTAACAGGACAACTTGCCCCTCTGTTCTTTTGAGTTCTGGCTTCTGATTGTTTCTCACCACATTGTCAACACCTTGGGAAAGTAATCTGTATGTGTTTTTTTGTTTGTTTGTTTGAGATGGAGTCTCGCTCTGTCGCCCAGGCTGGAGTGCAGTGGCACGATCTTGGCTCACTGCAAGCTCCGCCTCCCAGGTTCACGCCATTCTCCTGCCTCAGCCTCCCGAGTTGCTGGGACTACAGGCGCCCACAACCGCTCCCGGCTAATTTTTTGTATTTTTAGTAGAGGTAGGGTTTCACCGTGTTAGCCAGGATGGTCTTGATCTCCTGACCTCATGATCCGCCCGCCTCGGCCTCCCAGAGTGCTGGGATTATAGGCGTGAGCCACCACGCCTGTCCAGTACTCTGTATGTTTTAAAGCAGATTGCCAGGTTTTTTTGTTTGTTTGCTTTGTTTTTTACTTAGACCTAGGGAGATAAAATTAATGGACCTCTTTAAATACATGGAGGTGCCCCCTGTCTCGTTTTTGAAGGGAGACACGGGAATTTCAGAAATTGGGGGTGTAAGTTCTAAAGGCTGGCATGGTTTAGATAGCCCATGACAGTTTCAGGAAGACCCTGGTTTCCTTTCAAGCAAAAGGGGCCACCTCTGAACCAAACTGGATTATCTCCTGCAGCAGCAAATCCAGTTGGCAGTTGAATTCCTGCAGTTTTATGGGAATTTCAGTGAAACTTTTAAAGCTGTAATTTTTGTAACTGGAGTTAAAAAAAAATAAAAAAGGAAAACAAATCTGAATAAAGCGACATAATCCATTGCGGAGTCTGTACAGTTCTATTTCTTCTATCATGAATGTTTTCCAGGCAGATGAAAAAATGTTTTGAATGTTGAATATATGCAAACATTACAATCAAGGATAATTGTGTCTGTGTGCTTTGACTCTCATTTTGCTTTCTCTTCCTTCATCTTCTCCTGTACCCTATAGGAATGTGATCATAGACGTAGAAATAGAATTTGCATTTGTATAAATAATGCCCAAGCTGTTTGGAAAAAAGGCTCCCTGTATTGGGCACATGATTTAGAGATGGCATTTTCTGCCTCAAATCTCGGTTTGATTTAGATCATGGAAATAATGCCTTTTATCTGTATGGACATCAGAGTTTACTCAGCCCCTTTCCCTCTGCCCACTTCATTTGATCTGCACTCTCTAACCTCATGAAGTTGGCTGAACTAGCGTTATTATTCTCATTTTGCCAATGAATGAATGAGTCTCAGAAGAAAGCATCTAGGTTAGAGATTTCTAGGTAATGTTTCTAATGTTTCCTTCAGTAAAATTGTTGTTGCTCTATCAAGTATATGAGCTGGTTGCTGTTTTCTCTCTTTGATGAGTGACAGGATTCCCTTTTATGTGTCTCACTGGGTCTGTCTCCTAGAGGCCTCATGAGACTTAATGAGTAGTATCTGTAAGGTGCTTGAGGATCCCCAGATAAAAGGAGCCACCTGTTAGCATTTATTATGGAAGTAGCGGGGCCTCTTGAAAAGCTGTGCCCTTGTTGTTAATAATGCTGGCTGGAGGAGTTGCAGGCGGGACTTTGCCCAAAGCCTTTATTAGTCATTACCCTCAGGAAATGCATCCTCACCAGGATGTTACTTTGTAAGCTGTAATGCATTTTTCAAACAGAGAAAGGAAAATAAAAACCACCTTTTCGATGTAAAACGTTAAAGGATGACCTGTTACTGTGATGATGTATTTTACAAATTTGCAGATACAAACTTGTTCCAAAATGTACATCCTGTATGTTTAGGAAGGGATGAGGGGAGTCTTGTAAATCCATGCTGGTGGTGGGGTCCTCCTTGATGATGTGTTGGAGGAGCAAACTGGTGGCACCCAGGGCTCTGTTCTGAAGCAGCCACTCCTATTATCCCAGCACAACTGTGGCTAAGTTATCTTCACAGGGGATGGTCAGGTTCCTCCTCCCTCAGTAATCCTGAAGATGATAATGCTGCCCTACTTCTCCAGGAATTTGGAAAGAGTAACTAATGAGTGATTGTAAGGCATACTGGTCGTATAAAGGCATGCTGTAAACACTGATTGCAATAACTAATAAGAAAGCAGCAGTCCCTCTTCCTTCCCAGGAGATTTTGCATGATGATTATTGTCTGTGGTGTTTTCTTTGTTAAATGAAAATGTTGCCCATGCTTAGGAGATAATGCAGGGAAAGAACACAGGAGGGATTTAGAAATGTTTTACTTATTGGTAAGTGATTTTACTCTTGAAGTCACACTGCAGATACTGTTAAAAAATTTAAAAATTGGGCCAGGTGTGGTGGCTCACGCCTGTAATCCTAACACTTGGAGGCCAAGGCATGTGGATCACCTGAGGTCAGGAGTTTGAGGCCAGTCTGGCCAATATGGTGAAACCCCATCTCTACTAAAAATATAAAAATCAGCCAGTGTGGTGCCATATGCCTGTAATCCCAGACTCAGGAGGCTGAGGCAGGAGAATTGCCTGAACCTGGGAAGTGGAGGTTGCAGTGAGCCGAGATCGTGCCTCTGCACTCCAGCCTGGGTGACAGAGCGAGACTCCATCTCAAAAAAAAAAAAAAAAAAAAAATTAAAATTTGATTTTTCCCATTTCTGTTGCCTCTCTCTCCTTTCTTCTCTCTTTAACTTCAAACTCCTGTTCCTTTTCCTTCTCATCAGCTCCACTATGTCAACTATCAACATGATATGGAGTGCTCTTGCTTCCCATTAAACCCGAGAGAAAGAAATCAGGATTCAAAACTCTTCTTAACACGCAGTTAATACATAAATTCCGCATTCACTGTTTGTAATATATTATCTGACCTTCTAAATAATATATAGTTGATTCATGTAATATAATTTGGAATTTAAAGCAGGAATGTTTATTTAATGGTTAGCTCTTGGTCAGGTGTGGTAACTCATGGCTGTAATTACAGCACTTTGGGAGGCTGAAATGGAAGGATCACTTGAACCCAGGAATTAAGACCAGCTTGGGCAACATGGCAAGATCCTATCTCTACAGAAATTTTAAAAATTAGCCAAGTGTAGTATCACATGCCTGTGGTCCCAGCTACTTGGGAGGGTGAGGCAGGATGATTGCTTGAGCCCAGGAGTTTGAAGCTGCAGTTAACCGTGTTTGCACCACTACACTCCAGCCTCAGCAACTGAGCAAAACCTTGTCTCTCAAAAAAAAAAAAAAAAAAAAAAAGGTTTTAACTCAGGTGTTGGCCAAGCATGGTGGCTTATGGCTATAATTCCTGCACTTTGGGAGGCCAAGGTGGGAGGACTGCTTGACAAGCCCAGGAGTTTGAGACCAGCCTGGGCAACATAGAGAGACCCCATCTCTACCAAACACAACAACAAAAATAGCCTGGTGTGGTGGTGCAATGCCTGTAGTGCCAGCTACTCTGGAGGCTGAGGTGGGAGGATGGCTTGAGCCCAGGAGGTCGAGGCTGCAGTGGGATGTGATCACACCACCACTCCAGCCTGGGTGACAAAATGACACCTTGTCTCAAAAAAAAAAAAAAAAAAAAACTCAGATGTCTTCTTAATTAATTTTCACTTTAATGAGCATTAAACTTAAGAAGAGTTCTCCTGTTTTACTATTTTTCTATAAAGTTGAATTCTTTTTTTCTCCAAAAGTGTGTGAGGCTGAAACAAACGTCTCCACAGGACAGGTAAGCTGTATTGAATTCAGCTAACAGTAGACTTTTTTTTCCCCTCAGGAATATTAGAGGGTTCACTTAGGGAAACTGATCCATGGATATTTCTCATATTCTCCTCCAACAGTGTGACTAATGCATCATGTCAGTGGATATTCACATATGTAATAAGACACCCACAAAATAGTGCCTTAAAACAACAACTTTTATAGTTCCTCAAGATCCAGTGCCTTGACTGGGTTGTTCTTCCATTCCACGTGGCATCTGGTAGGGTCACTCCTGTGGCTGCATTCGGCTGGTAGCTCAGTGGGACGCTCAGTTCGCCTCCATGCAGCCTCTCATGCCAGCTCTGAACTTCCTTACAGTGTGGCAACTGGGTCCCAAGAGGCAGATTCCTAAAGAGCAAAAGCAGAAGTTTCAGGCCACTTATGGGCCACACTTAAAACACAGTGTCAACTCTGCAGCATTCTGCTCATCAGAGCAAAACACAAAGCCAGCCTAGATTCGAGAGGAGGGGAAATAGACTTACTTCTGGAAGGAAGAAGCAGCAAATGCAATCAGGGAAGGGAGGAATTGATGAGGCCGTCTTGGGAGACTAGCACATGCATGATATCTGTGCGGCATGATTGTTACTGTCCACATTGAGCCTTATTTCCAACTAGAGGTGATCTGTGGAGCTCCTTTGGGGCAGGATCTATAATACTCCTAATGATACCATAGGACCTGGCACTGTGTTGGGTGCAGGGCAGAAGCTCACTATTGTTGAATCAAAGAACATGCTGTGAAATTCTAGAAAGTTGAATGTAATAGAAATCCTACGAAGTAACATTGCTGGGAAATAGGAAATACCAACTTCACATTCAGTGTAGTCATGTCTCTTTTGTTACAGCATCTCATGCTGTTTAAAGCTGCATTTTGGGAGACTTTGAAGCTCAGCAAGGAAGCCATTTGGCAGATAGCAGTGCTTAATGGAGGCTTATCCCTGGAAAGGGCACAGGACTCCCCGCATTAGTGTTCATTATGTCAGGATCCTTGCTGCCAGGTGCCTAACAGTGTGCTGACCAAGTTTTGGTTGTCTGTGTATTTCTGGAATGTAACGCGTACCACCCAAGGCACATGTTAGGGATTCAGTGAATGCCAGGTTAGTGAGTGGTGGTCAGCAGTGCCTGAATGAGTGACAAGCAGAAAATGAATGTAGGTCCTGTGTACTAACAGCATCACCTGCCAGGTACCTCTGGGATGGAACCTGTGGTTGCTTGTCTAGGCACACCTTCATCTGCTGTTCTGTCTTCTCTACGGCGGAGACCATTCTACTGACAGACAGAAAAGGCAGTGGTACCATACGCACATCAGAAAGTGTGAGTGTGCTAATCACACCAGGTCCAGGCGGAACTTTGCATCTTTGAGGTGAAACCATTAGCTTAGCTAAATGAATATTGCACCTCAAAAATGCTCGTGAGAATTTTACGAAAGCATATTATCAATGAAAATATTAAAGGAGTGTATATGTGTTAGGATGTGTTAGGATGAAGATTTTTTAGTTTTATTTTTTGAGATGGCATCTCACTCTGTCACCTAGGCTGGAGTGCAGTGGCGCAATCTCAGCTAACTGCAACCTCCACCTCCCGGGTTCAAGTGATTCTCCTGCCTCAGCCCACCAAGTAGCTGGGATTACAGGCACGCACCACTATACCTGGCTATTTTTGGTAGAGACGGGATTAAGCCATGTTGGCCAAGCTAGTCTCTAACTTCTGACCTCAAATGATCCGCCCGCCTCGGCCACCCAGAGTGCCAAGATTACAGGTGTGAGCCATAGCGCCCAGCCAGGATGAAGATTTTTTTAAAAAGTCTGCAGTTGTAAGAAGCTATTTATTAAAAACATCTTTACATTGTGGTAGCTTATGAAAATCCTTTTTCTCATCTCCTTTAATTTTCTTTCTATCAGTACTATTACTGATATTACAATTTTGGTAAGATCTAGAGAGAAAAATTGATTGTGATAGGCTGTCTTGAATTACCTATATATTTCTTCTTATCTATTACCTTCTGAACTAGCTTTTTCTTAAACAGTATGGTTAAACTTTATTTTTTATTTTATTATTATTACTTTTTGAGACAGAGTCTCACTCCATCCCCCAGGCCGGAGTGCAGTAGTGCTATCTTGGCTTATGGCAACCTCTTCGGATTCAAGCGATTCTTGTGCCTCAGTCTCCCGAGTAGCTGGGATTACAGGCCACCACACCCAGCTAATTTTTCTATTTTTAGTAGAGACGGAGTTTCACCATGTTGGCCAAACTGGTCTCAAACTCCTCACTTCAAGTGATCCTCCTGCCTCCAAAAGTGCTGGGATTACAGGCGTGAGCTGCTGCACCCATCCTTAAACAGTATTGTTAAACTTTAAACTGAAATCTGAACTCTTTGTTAAACTGCCTTTTCCAACTTTAATTCCCAGTCATTTTTAATGCCTTTCTATTATTCTTTCTCATTATGTTATATGTTGCTATTCTCAAACACAGTTGCAGAACAAGTACAGGCCTATATCCTGAGAACTATAAATCTCTTGAAGAAAGAGGAGGCCTTGCTGGGTTTTCTGGGTAATGGATGTGACTGTGTGGGTGTGCACACCTGTGTGTGTCTGCGCTGGCGCTCTGGGCCCTGGAGACTGGTATCTGAATTACTCTGACCTAAAAATGTACTCTAGATTTTAACACACCTCTGGTAGAAGAGAGGAGGAAACATTTGCAGCATGGAATTATCGGTCCCATTACCACCCAGGTGTCAAGGAAATGAAACTTTTCTATTACAAGATTGCAGTAAATCACACAAGAGGATGACAGCTTCGTTAACATGGGTAGAATTACCGTAATTTATATATAAATAACTTTTCTGTGTCAAGACGTAGTATCATTCAGTCCCAACAGAATAGTATTTTTTCTATAAAAAAAGTGAAATGCCAAAAAAAGCGGTTTCTATCAAAGAAATCCACAAAAGACAACGGTTTCCTGTGATAAAACTGACTTTGACAGAGCCCACAGCACCTCTGCTTTATAGTTTTAAGTTCTGACATTCAGCCGAAACAGAATATTTCAAAGTTTATCACAAAGAGTGACTTTTGTTTTGTTTTGTTTTTTTGAGACAGAGTCTCGCTCTGTTGCCTACGCTGGAATGCAGTGGCATGATCTTGGCTCACTGCAACGTCCGCCTCTTGGGTTTAAGAGAATCTCATGCCTCAGCCTCCCGAGTAGCTAGGACCACAGGCACGCGCCACCATGCCCAGCTAGCTTTCTGTATTTTTAGTAGAGGCAGGGTTTTGCCATGTTGGTCAGGCTGGTCTCGAACTCCTGACCGCAGGTGATCTGCCTGCCTTGGTCTCCCAAAGTGCTGGGATTACTGGCGTGAGCCACTGTGCCTGACCTCAAATAGTGATTTAATATATTATTTGTTTATTTGGTTTTTGAAATAAATATTTTGATTTTTTTATAAGAATGAAAAATTTGAAATAAGTAGGAGATTGATTAAAAGCATTGTGGTACATCTGTGTAGTAGAATATTAGGCAAAATTCTAAAAGAATGAGGGCGATCTAAACAAATGCCTATTTATTCAGGTATCTATATAAAATGTTCATATCTATTAAGCAAAAAACAAAAATTTGAACATTCTATGTAGAATGATTCTGTTCAAACACTATCAGCAGAAGAGGACTGATCAACTTGTAATAATTAGTCAGCATAATAAAACCATGTTGAAATAGTCTCTGTGTCTTAGTGGAAGATCCCTGTGTGGACCATAAACTTCTAGGAGACACCATGTAAATGATGGTTCAAGATAAATAAATCATACCCCACCACCCCATCCTTAGAAGGTAAGTAGGATATGGTGACTCTTCTGGATCCTTAGGTTGAAAGTCCAGTCCCAGCTTTAATGTTGACACAGCTTTGGTACAGAAGAACTTTAGAGCTAAAGCCTGTCCACCAAGCTTCAAGTCCTGAGGTGGGCAAATTGCTTAATCTCTCCCATATTCAGCTTTATTTAACCCCTGAGTCTTAAATTCCTCACTGGAATGAATTGTTCATTCTTCCAATGTTGTTGTGAAAAGCAAGTGAGATAATGTTTGTGGAATTATTTTGTGAATTGTGATGCATTCTATCCATATTACTTATTATAGAGTCATTGATGAAGTAAATCCAAGGAATTATCCTTATCACTTCCTGCTTCCCTCCCAGAGTAAGAAGCTGAGAGTAGCAGGCCACCGGATTCCCTCTTTGCTGAGGATGACATTTATGGCATGAATCATGGAGATGGAAACCAGCTCAGGACCAAACTAGGTTAGCTTCTCCTTGGCATTCTCTGGAAAATAGGCTGTACTGGGTAAAGAGAGTCTCTGCTTTTGATTTTATACTTAACTAATGACAATAGGAAAGAAGATTCTCCATATGGTTTAAAAAAGGGAGATTTTGCCCAGGTCCTTGGAATAATTGAACTGCCTGAGAAAGAGAAGGATACCCTGAACTGCCACTATACACTGGGGCCCCGAGACTGCACATGAACTGAAGAAGTAGTTACTGAGGCATTTTCTGTGGTTTGATGTTAATTTCTAGTGAAGGGGACAGGCAAGCTAGGGGGACCAGGACCCTGGCATGTGTTGTGTTCTCTTGGACGATCTGACACCTTTTTTAAAAAATGGAGTCTCGTTCTGTCACCCAGCCTGGGGGACAGTGGTACAGTCTTGGCTCACTGCAACCTCCACCTCCCAGGTTCAAGTGATTCTCCTGCCTCAGCCTCTCAAATAGCTGAGATTACAGGTACCCACCACCACACCCAACTAATTTTTGTGTTTTTAGTAGAGACAGGGTTTTAACATGTTGGCCAGGCTGGTCCTGAACTCCCAAACTTCAGTGATTCGCCTGTCTCGGCATCCCAAAGTCCTGGGATTATAGGCATGAGCCACTGTGCCTGACCACCTTTTAACAAATGCTCAGTTGTCCCATTGTTAGCTCTATCACATACATTTATTCTTGTCTTCTTTGGTTCTTACGCAGCAATTACCTGGAACCTAGCTCATGGTTTCCACAATACCCGCTCCACTGTTAGGAGAAATAATTTATAAGTTGTGGGAAGAAATTTTTCTTCAGATTGCTCTTGACTTTGGGGCATTATATGTATATGATTTTCGGTGGTCATGTTGTAAAATTGTATATGATTCACTATTGGGGGTCAGGATCCAGTCTAGCCAGAATAAACTCATCACACTTTGTTGCTCCTCCTTGGCCTCTGCCATCCAGTACTCTGAGCGTGTTGATGTGGTCCAGGAAGCTGAGTGAACACTGGCTCCCAGGTTAGGATGCCTGCATCCCAGACTCAGCTTGATCTTTTGTAAGCCTGCGTTTTTCTCTCCAAAAAACAAGACCACTGAAATTAATTATTTTCAAGATATCTTCTAGTTCTGAAGGGAGGTAATTATTTTTAAAATACAAAATTGGTACCTACCCATTGTAATAAATAAAAGAATAAGGAAAGGGATAAAGTAAAAAGTGAAAGTTCTCTTACCTGCCCCTTAGGTCCTAAAATATAAAATTGTAAAGGGTAAATCTCAGGGCTTGAAAATTGCTGAGGCAATCTCTTAATGATGGCAAGATCTAGCCCTGTTAGGTTTTATAAGCAGTATTCTCTAGTGTACTCCGCTATAGGACAGAACCACTTGTAGGGAAGGGATGTTAGTTTGGGTCTCTGTCTCCCTCTTGCAATATGGTACCATTGTTGATCTCAGAGCCATTGTGCCTCGTTTCTGACACCTTGTCTTTAATAGTCTTTTTTTTTTTTTAATTGTTCAGGTGCCTAAAAATTAGCTCTATTATCTTCTCTCTCTCTTCTACTCTTCTTCTTCTTCCTTTTCCTCCTTCTCTAATTTTTCTCCCTCTTTTTCTGCATTTCTGCAGGGATATCCTAAAAATAACTAAACATAGCTCCCATGAGAGAGAAGATTCATGTTGCAGATTTTGTCAGTGTTTTTTAAAAATAAAATAATTCTGTTGGTGTAATCAACAAATATTTACTGAGCGCCTGCTCTGCAGAAGGCATCAAGCTAAGTACTAGAATAAAGTGTCATGATGTGATATTGAAGCAATATTTGCAGCAGGCCAGCTCAGTTCAAAGTGAAAGATGAGGGAGAATTCTGGGTATCCTTGAACCTGGCACTTTTTGCTGAGCTCAGAAGACCCAGATGTTGAAGAGACTGCTTTTTATAAGCTCCCAGGATAAGTGTATGAGAAATGTAGATTTAGGTCCACTGTTGGCCTTCTCTCAAGGCCACTCTCTAAGGGTTCCCCATTTGCCCTTAGCTCTTGACTTGCCTTCTCTTGGTGACCAGGGCAGCTCTCTGAGCTTGAGTGGGCCGTGATGTTGGTTGCTGACTTTTGTCACTTTTATAGGCTGCATTGATGGGATTTAGACTCAGTTGCTCGTTGGATAGGGAATCTGAACAGGCCATTCAGAATGAGGGAGTTTTATCTCTTGGGTTATTGTGGTTGGAGTAATCACTTATCCGAGCCTCTGCTTTTTTGTGATGGTGAGAGTACCATAATTCCTGCCACCCTATAGCATACCAAGAGACAGGAGGCCTCTTCTTGTGCCAAGGTTTATTTGGAGCTCATCTATATTTATGATCTTTTCCTGCCATTGGCTTAATTACACAACTGGGGACATTTAATTATCAAAGAACTTATTTAATAACACTAAAGAACTTGCCATGTGCCAGGCACTGGGCTAAATACCCACTGGCACCTGAGGCAAGTGCTGTTAGTCCATTTACAGCTGAGGATGCTGAAAGTTGGAGAGCACATGTGATTGTCAGGGTCACTTCGCCAGTGAGTCTTGCAGTCAGAAATCAGCCTTGGACAGCTCGACTCTAGAGCTCACACCTTTCACCTTGATCCTTCTGGCATCATCCATCTCTGCAGCCTGACATCTAACAGATTTAGGCCTCATGGACCTGTCTGCGGTTACATTGCATGCACCAGTGGTACCCAGCAGCAAAGCTATTTCTGAGACACACACAGAGCATTAGTTGACTATATTGTTTCTCTTGTTCAGAATCATGCGGATCCTGCCATGATTATGTGGAAAGAGTTCTCAAAGTAGAGTCAAAGCATTTGGTCCTATTGCTAGGCTTTTCTAAGCTTCGGTCAACTCATATGTGAAATGAGGACAGTGACACTTGGTGCTTAAATTGTATAACAGACGAAGCAGAGACAGGCTCACATATAATTGATTCTCTGTTCATTTAATTTCCTTTCCCTTTTCCCAGTTGACTCTTCTTCCTCCCTCCTCCTATTTCCTGATTTTGTATCTCGCTGTTGCAGTAATTCAGTGTATCTGTTCCCAGGCTGTAGTTCCAAGTAGCAAGAATAAAGCAAACCTAGATGTGTTTTCGGCAGTCTCAAGCTTTCAGGGGGAGCTTTTGTTGTGTCTGTAAGCTGTGGTTGGATCCCACACCAGGTGGACCATCTTTGCAGGAGTGGTGGAGAGGAAGGAGTGCCTACCCAGGAGACAAATGTGCCAGTATCTGTAAGGTGACCTACTAGTGGAAAACACTCTTGCTCTTATTTCCCTTCCTCCTGGCAGCCCGCTTTCTTCATCATCAGCAGCCCCCTGTGACCTCCTGTGCCCTTACTCATGTGGTTTAACTGGAGCTTGTGAAAATGATGACTAGTCTATTGTGCATCTGGCTGAGGCATTTAATCCACTGTGGAGACACCCTTATTAGAGGAAATGGAATGCAAGGTATGCTTACCATAGGGACAGCATATGAGGGCCCATCCTGGACAGCTTGTAAAAGAATTAATGCTGGTGCAGTGGCTCATGCCTATAATCCCAGCACTTTGAGAGGCCAACACGGGTGGACCACTTGAGGTCAGGAGTTCGAGGCCAGCTTGGCCAACACGCTGAAACCCTGTCTCTACTGAAAATACAAAAATTTGCCGGGCATGGCAGTACACAACAGTAATCTCAGCTACTCAGGAGGCTGAGGCAGGAGAATCACTTGAACCTGGGAGTCAGAGTTTGCAGTGAGCTGAGATTGCATCATTGTACTCCCGCCTGGTGACAGAGCAAGACTCCATCTCAAAAAAAAAAAATAAATAATGATAATAATAATAATAATAATAAATTTACAACGTTTTCTGCTGCAAGTTTTCCAGGAAATGAACTGGGAAATGGTGGCAATGAATGATGGCAATGACTGATGGCAAATGCATGTAACATCCAACTCTGATTTTGTTTCTTTTCAAATTATTAATAGCATAAAGTAAAAAAAAAAAAAAATCAGAAATAAAAATAAACTTTTAAGAGGCATAAATCACCAGCAATTATATGACTGCAAATCAGTCTTTCATTTTTTTAATATGAAATAATTTTATAAGTATAGAAAAGCTGCAAAAATAGTACAGAGAGTTCTCTGGCACCCTTCACCCAGCTTCCCCTGAAGTTAACATATTATATAACCATAGTATAGTTATTCAAGCTAAGACATTAGCATTGGTGTAATACTACTGATTAAGCTACAGACTTTATTTAGATTCCACCAGTTGTTTGACTGCCCTTCTGTTCCAGCATCTACCTCAGGATCCCACATTGCATTTCCTCCTCGTGTCTCCTTAGTATGCACCAATTTTTGACAGTCCTCAGTCTTTCCTTAGCTCATGACATTGATACTGATCACTAATTTGATGCTCTATTCAGTTCTTATATTTCTTTTACAGTCATTATTACTATACTATAGTTAATTATTATTATTATTTTTTGACACAGAGTCTCACCTTGTCACCCAGGCTGGAGTGTCATGGCGCAATGTTGGCTCACCACAGCCTCTGCCTCCCAGGTTCAAGGGATTCTCGTGTCTCAGCCTCCAGAGTAGCTGGGACTACAGTTGCATGCCACCATGGCTGGCTATTTTTATGTTTTTAGTAGAGATGGGATTTCACCGTGTTAGCCAGGCTGGTCTCAAACTCCTGACCTCAGGTGATCCACCCACTTCAGCCTCCCAAATTGCTGGGATTACAGGTGTCAGCCACCACACCCAGCCTGTAGTTACATTTTTTTCGCTTAGCCTCCCATCATAAGAAATTTTTAATGTATGCTATATTAAATGGCTGGAATTTCTGTCTGCAGTAAATTTCAGAGTTTGGTTAGTTTGGTTAAAGACCTTCATTAAAACCTTCAAAATTTTCCCATCACACTTGAAATTAAATCCATTCATCGCACCTTACCATAGTCTACAAGACCTTTGGAGATCCAGGCTTAGTCTGACCCAACCCTACCACCACTGTGTCTCCACCATTGTCTGTTTCTCTTGTTATTGGCTGGGTATTTGCTAGCCACACTGATTTGTTTTCTTCGTTACCTCTCACTTGTTTCTAGTCTCACTCTCCCAATAGAGTGTGAGCTCCATGAGAGTAGGAACCTCCTCTTGCTCATAACTGCATCCCAAAGTCCCAGAACCATGCCTGACCCCAGAGAGTTAGCTTGATAAATATGTGTTGACTGAGTAAGTACATTTTCTGAGAAAGTTGGTTAGAGGAAAAGGAAAGCTTCCTTTACCTTTCTTCTGAAGCATTTGAGAAGAAATCTGCTCTGCAACACCAACTCAACAAGAATTTATTGGAGGTGCCTTTGGGACTTGGCATCGTAATAGCCCTTTTGTTAAAGCTATCCTCCCTCCTTTTTTCTCTCTTTTTAACTTTGTGTTAGGCTGTTCTTGTACTGCTATAAAGAAATACCCTAGATTGGATAATTCCCAAGAAAAGAGGTTTAATTGGTTTACAGTTCTGCAGGCTATACAGGAAGCATAGCACTGGTATCTGCTTCTGGGGAGGCCTCAGGAAGCTTCCAATCATGGTGGAAGACTAAGGGGGAGCAGGCACGTCACATGACAAAAGCAGGCTCAAGAGGGAGAGAGTGGTGGAGGAGGTGGTGCCACATACTCTTAAATGTCCAGATCTCACAAGAACTCACTATCACCAGGACAGCACAAGAGGATGGAGCTAAACCATTCATGAGAAATCTGTCCCATGACCCAGTTACCTCCCCTCAGGCCTCACTTCCGACACTGGGGATTGCAATTCAACATGAGTTCAGAGGGTACACATATCCATACTCTATCACATTTGAATAGTATAAGGGACAGAGAGCAAAAAAGGATGAGCATTTCTTTTTTTTTTTAATCATTAGACTTTAAGTTCTAGGATACATGTACATAATGTGCAGGTTTGATACATAGGTATACATATGCCCTGTTGGTTTGCTGCACCCATCAACTCATTTACATTACATATTTCTCCTAATGCTATCCCTCCCGCAGCCCACCACGCCCCGACAGGCCCTGGTGTGTGATGTTCCCTGCCCTGTGTCCAAGTGATCTCATTGTTCAGTTCACACCTATGAGTGAGAACATGCGGTGTTTGGTTTTCTGTCCTTGTGATAGTTTGCTGAGAATGATGGTTTCCAGCTTCATCCATGTCCCTGCAAAGGGCATGAACTCAAGGATTAGCATTTCAAAGGCATTTAAATTAATTTCAGCTCTGCCACTAGGACTTTGGTGTGTCTTGTTCATTGAGAAATTCTTCCCCAACTTTCTTTCTCTTAAAGGTGCTATGGTAGGACACCTCTTGGCCAAAAGTTTGGGGTCGAATTAGTTTCTTTAAAGGATAATAAAATGCCATGATTTAAACACATTTCTAGTAGTTTTGACAGGCCCATTATTAATCCATTGTCATAGGAGGGGCAATTGAGGGACAGTGAAAGGGCCTTTACCAACAGATCAAAAGAAAGGAAGAAGGGCTCCTGAGGACCGGCCAGCCAGAAGTACTGGGCAGCGAGCTTCCTTTTAGGCATATGTCCCATCCCAGGCAACACTTTGTATTGTTAGACCTGGATGGCAGCCTGTTGTATTTGAGACTTGGTCAGGCTTTAATTGTTTAATGTATTTTTTTACAAAGTTTACTTAGCCAACCCATTTGGCATGATTTCCTGAAGCTATGGATGAATAACTTGGTGTCATAGCTAAAAAAGAACATGTACATGGTAATTGTAACCTATTCTAAACTAAAAGTAAGACATTGAGAAATGCCAGATCAGGCCATTCAGTTGCAATTGGAAATTTAAAACTATCTTTTTCATTTACAAGAAAGAAAATTCACTTCTAGCATGTTATCTTTATCATCATATTAGGCCATATTGTAGATGACAACACTGGAGTTTAAAGAGATCAGATAGCGTGTAATAAAAAGAGACCCAACATCTTTAAAAACTATAAATGTATGTGATCCTGTTTGTGGACCAGCAGGGATTATACTAGTTTGATTTAGTAAACTGTGTGAATAATAAATAAATTCAAAAAATATGTATTTTTTTGTTCCCATGTTGTTTTATATTTATTTCAAGTTTACAATACAAGCAGATTTAAACTGAGCAAGGGTTCCTTGAGAAGGAGGACCAGATATGGATCTGAAAGCTGGGAATTACCTGCTCCTCTTTCTGTCATCAACTTAATTATTTATAAATTGGGACTAGTAACTATTTCCTTAGGCCACTATATTCTTTACCCAACTAGTTCTAAGTTTTTTTGTGTGTGTGTGTTTTGTTTTTGTTTTTGTTTTTTTTTTTGTTTTTGTGTTTTTTTCCTTTTTTCTTTTTTTGAGATGGTGTCTCGCTCTATTGCCCGGGCTGGAGTGCAGTGACACGATCTCGATTCACTGCAACCTCCGCCTCCCAGGTTCAAGCGATTCTCCTGCCTCAGCCTCCTGAGTAGCTGGGACTACAGGCATGTACCACCATGCCCAACTAATTTTTGTATTTTTAGTAGAGGTGGGGTTTCACCATGTTGCCCAGGCTGGTCTTGAACTCCTATCCTCAGATGATCTGCCTGCCTCAGCCTCCCAAAGTGGTGGGATTACAGGTGTGAGCCACCATGCCCGGCAGTTCTAAGTTTTTATCATTGTCTGACCCTATTGTAAAATGAGTTTTTAAGTGACTGATTTGTAACAGATACAGAATAGTTTTAAGTTTTATTTATTCTTTGTAAATCCAGTTTCAGAAAATAATTCCCCTTAATCCTGTATTACTAATAGCATTTGTTTGCTCAAAGAGTTTTTCTCCAGCACGTAGTATTTATGCTCATTTTTGGTTACCAAATAAATGTTACCTAAATTAGTGAAACTTTAATGTTTGGCTAAAATGAGCCAGAAAGCTGTTTCTTTAAATTTTAGCTCCTATTTAAGAAATAGAAATGCATCCCATGTTTATGATTGCCCTTTGATTTTACAAGTGATGAAGAAGTAGATATTTGACTTTTTCAAAACTATTGCAGAGCCAATGCCATCTTACTGTTCAAGTGTAAAAACCCACATGTGGCAGGTGTATTTTATAGGCTTATAAATACCAGAACTTGCTCACAGGCTGATTACTAGACTTTATGGGTCGCTTCAAAAAGTGAGAGCTTCCTAGCAGTGGATAAATACTTACCCATTCATTTTTTAAAAAACGTGAATTTAATCAGGAAGACCTAGAATAGATTCTTACCAAGTTCAATGAGGTATGACAGTAAATCTCACAGCATAATTTATGAATTCATACACAATATGGCAGAACTGATGGCTACAATAAACAGCAAAGTGAGAGTATATTCCTAATTCAGAGTGTCTCATTTTCCATTATTAATAATTAATGGAGCTTTTCATTTTTAAGTGTCACTACTGAAAGTGCTAACATGCTCAGCAGTAAGCAGGTGCGTTCAGAATGTTATTTTAAGGTAATAGGGTTCTCACAGATGACAAAAGTCAAAGGATGGACAGGAAGCACACTTCCTATTAGAAAGGGGAATCTTCATGATGAAACAGAGGCTTTGTGGATTGTTCTTTCCAACCCTTTGTGCAAGGCTCTGATGCTAGGTACCTAGAGCAAATGTTTCACAGTGTTTGAAAGCTCAGAAAAGTAAGGGTGAGGGTGGAGAGAAGTATATTGACAGGGAACATTGCTAAACTCTTAGATGGACTGATTGCAATTGTTATTAAAAGACTAACAATTTATTTTCACCTTTTTATGTTTGAAGAATAATCAGGATATTAGTAGGCTTTTCAGAGGCAGCTTTGTTGTTTGATCTGAGAATTGTTTGGGGGATGGAGAAAAGGAAGAAGAGATTCCTTGAGGAAGGCTACATCCTTTATAGAGAATTCAGGGCTGTTTGTGAGTGAATGTGCATGGTCAACCATGGTCTGGGCCATCTTAATACTGTGGGGTGAGGGAAATATGCTACAGCAAGCTGTTCCTTTTCTCTTGTTTGCTTTCTGTGCTTGGAATTCTGATTCTCCAAATGTTGAATAATAGCCGTTCCAAATTAGTCAAGCAATATTGGATGGAGTTTGTTTGAAAGACCTGTATGACAAGACCTCTGCCTTCTGCCCTGAGATCTGACACCTGCTGTGGTCACCATCATTCTCCTTAAAATAGGTGTAAACCATACACCATTCTTTCCCAAGGAGACAACTGCTTTCCCTGTAAGACATTTTTAATTGATGAATTTTTCAAGTGCTCATGATGTACATCATCTTTTGGTTTTGAGTACACTAGTTGTGTGCTAGAAGTTTAACATACAAGATATGAATTCTGTGCTTTAAGAAATTTCATAGGAAACATTGCATGTGTTAAGACAGAATTTGGATACGTTTTCTGAGGTCATAAGGTGTTGGAGAGCTGTCATACTGGAGGATATTTATTCCTGGGAATGACTAATCGATTTCAACTGATGGCAACTTAGATTGATTGGCAGTGGCTTCCTGGACTGCTGTGTTCCAAGAATTCTAAGGGTTCCTAAATTGAATGGGAAATAAATATATTACCTTAGTCTGTCACAGGCATCAGTCTTATTATCATTATTGCTATTCCTGGTTTGCATATTTTTCTTACATGAAACTAGTTGAGTAGAGACTTAACATAAGCTAGTATTTAGGTGGGTTCCGAACTTGTGTTCCAAGAATTAAATTAATCAAAATTAAATTTGAGCACTTGCCTTGTGAGAGATGCTGTGAAAGTAACACATGTTCAAAGTTAAATGGAAGTGTTAAGTGGAATAAGACCTTGAATTGTGAGGATGGTCAAACAACTGCTGTAAGAATTACCAGGGAGAGAATGCCAAGCCAAGCATCATGCAAATCAGGGATATTAAAGAATGACAAAGCAGAGTTGGTTTTATGTAAGCAAAAGCAAATAGCAGGTAGCCTTTTTAAAGAAATCTCAGTACCACAACCTGTTGGGAGAGACTGTAATTTGGAGAAATGGGAGCCACCAGCAAGCGGAGGGGCTTGGAAGTGATGGATTTTTTTCATGGCCTTTCTCTTCTGACTCTGTTCGACATTATAGGTCCCTAGAAAGTAAAAATCTGGTTTTTCATTCCACAAAATATTTTTTTGTTTGTTTTGTTTTGTTTTGTTTTGTTTTAGACGGAGTCTTGCTCTGTTGCCGGGCTGGAGTGCAGTGGTACGATTTCAGGTCACTGCAACCTCCACCTCCCCCTTCCAGAAAGGTTTATCAAGCTGCCTCCCATGTGCCAGGCACCATATTAAAATGACAGGACTTGATGTGGACTCTCACCTTGATGATTTTTCAGAGCAGAACAGGAATGGGGAAGGAAATAATACTTGTTGGTACCGACGTGCCTCTTGAAGGAAGTTACTCTTTACTCCATTCTACAGAAGAGAAAAACGAAGGCTTGGGAATGTCAGCTTGCCCACGGTCAGCCAACAGAGCTAGATTTGAATGTAGGTCTCTCCCACTTGGAATTCTGGCTTCTTTTCACCAGAGTTCCTATAAGTACACTTTGATCAAGTGGTATATTTATAGGCCTTTTTTGATTTAATTTTTTTCTTTGCTCAGAGCTAGAAATGGAATGTTCTTTTAGTTCTTTTTTGAAAGATACATTTAAAGTCAGCTTTTTTAATTGAGGCATAATATATATCCCAAAAAAATGTCCACAAATCTTAAATGTCCAGCTTGACCAGTTTTCACAAAGCGAGCACACCCTTTGTTACCATTTCCTAGAGTAAATCCTTCACTTTCTTAAAGTGAGTAGAAACTAACCACAGGGTAATTTTTTTTTCTTCACACTTCTTTTTTTCCTATTTTTCTCCCCTTCTTTCTCTCTCTCGCCTACTTCCCTCTCCCCCACTTTCTCCCCGCCACCCCATTTTTTCCAGCTGAAGCATTCTCTTGGACTTCTTGATAATAGAATTTAGTCCCAAGAATTTTGATGAAGCCACCTGGTGTTGGGGGGCAGGTAGTACCCTGAGGTACTCCTCTTCTGGGAATCACTTGAGTTATAAGAGAGTAAATGTAGGAGTGACATGAATCATGAGTGTCAATTTCATTCTATATTAAATCACATCCTAACATTTATAATATACAAGTAGAATGTACCAGCTCCTATGATATTTTAAAAAACACACCCATTTCAATCTTCACAAATATTCTCATTTTACACATAAAGCAATGGGTATATTTATGCATTAAAGTGATTTACCTAAAGTAATATACAATCTAGTAAATGGTAGACTTCCTTATACTCATCAATTTTTCCTTAAAATACACCATAGCTGCCTACTTTTACCTTCATTCTTTGTTAAACATAAGTTTGCATGCTTAAAAATAAAACTAAACCAAGAGGACATAGGCACACCAGGTTTGTTATAGGAACTGCTTTTTATTTCCCTTTCTTTTTTAGAAAAAGAACTCGGATTCCAGATAATTGCAGTCCTGGAAATAGGACAAAGTTTCATATTTGAAAAGTTATTCTCACGTTTCCAGTTATCCTTAAGAGCTGGTCTGTGCAGCCATGTTTAGTATCACTGTTAGCTTGAAGCTGTTGCAACTGATTTTCTTAGCAGAACCAGAAGTTCCTGAAGAGACACTGAACAATAAGTCACATCCTTCATGTTCTAGTTAATTAAAGAACACATTTTAAGAACTTCAGGTCAGTTACTGTCCCTTGGGTAAACCATGTTCCTAAGAAATACTTTACAAACTCTTTGAGAATTGGTACAAATGAAGTTCAAGAGAAGTGCATCTAAGAATTTGCCTGTTCCCAGCTTCTGCCATTAGAACATCTTTTATAGTTCGGATTTTTTTGGCTGAAGGCCTAATTCATTATTTTTAGTTCTTTCTCATGCTTTTTCAAACTCAGTAACACTAACATGTTGGTATTGAGCCTGTCCGTACGTTCCTGATTAGAGGCGCCATTTAATTTGATATTTTGATAAAGACTGTCTTTGGCAAGTTGTTGTAGGACTGATTTCTCTGGGCAAGCAAGAGTCTGAAGAAAAAGGAGGAAAATGAGGGTTTAATCACTGGAGACTGAAAATAATTTTTAATACTGTCTGACTCCTTTCTGGAATGCCATATTAATTCATGTTTAGTTGAATCCATGATCAATCTTTAAATGTGCGTGTGTTTTATTTTAAGAGTTGATTCTAACTCAGGGGTGATCTGCCACTTTGGGAAACTTATAAAATGTTCTAGTACATTAACAATAAACATAGAGTTTTGAAGTGGAAAATGAGAGTGTTTTCTTTTCTCCCTTCATTTACCTGGGCGTTTTGGCTTAACCAAAGACGTGTGTTCTGCAAATGTCTGTGCAATCCATGGAGCTACACTGGATTCAAGTAACACCCCTCCTCTTTCCCTGTTCTTTTCCTTAAAATCATCAAAGGCATTGGGGGTTTTGCCTTAGCAACTTGCTATTTCATCTTCTTAGTTTGAACCTTCAAATATAGCTGGATGTAATAAAATGCTCCTCAAATGGGGAAGTACCAGAAAGACCAGATGCATGGTCTCATGCTTCCCTTGTGCTGGGCACAGATCTGGACCAAAACGATGTTGTGTCCATATTAAGAGCTTAATAAATACAGATGGAGTGAATGAATGATTTATGACAGTGCAGGTTGTGGAGCTTGGTAGTAATACACAGAAATCTCAGAATCGCACCTGTCCGTGGAATAAAAAGAAAACAACTTTTCTTTGTAAGGTTAGAGATTTGATGGGAAAATCAAGAACACCTGAGGGGCTAGAGAAAGAAATTCCTTATACCCAGATTGTTGGGTCTATTTGCAACATCCCTGTCATTGTCTGACAACGATAAGGATTCTGTTTGAAGATAATGTGTGTTAAATCAAGAACCTGAGGTTTTCCTTGGCAGACATAGAGGAGAAAGGGAAAAAAATGAATGGAAGAAGATGCCTAATATGTTGATGTTTCACCCTTGGATCCTCTTTCCTCTTTGCACAGGGTTACTGGAGGTTGTAGCAGCTCATTATATTGTTTTCCTAATATGTTTTGCCATTTATTTTGTTTGCCTGGGAAGCCATAAAAGTGCTGGCGTGAGCTAATTATCATAACAATGCATGGCCAAGTCAACAATGACGTCATAGCAGATGCTGGGCTCAGAAGATCTTAATGGAACTAAAAATTCCTATTACCTAGTGGCATCATAGCTGTTATACTGTCTTGGCACAATGCATTACTCACGTATTTTTGATGATGCTGGTATAAACAAATCTACTGTATTGCCAGTTTTATGAAAGTACAGCACATACAATTATGTACAGTACCTAATGCTTGCTAATGACAATAAATGACCATGTTACTGGTTTACGTATTTACTATACTATAGTTTTTTATTTTTATTTTTAGAGTGAACTCATTCTATTTTTTTTTTTTTTTTTTTTGAGTTACCTGTAAAACAGCCTTAGACAGGTCCTGCAGGAGATATTTCAGAAGAAGGCACTGTTGTCACAGGAGATGACAGCTCCATGTGTGTTATTGTCCCTAAAGACCTTCCAGTGGGACAAGATGTGGAGATGGAAGACAGTGATACTGATGATTCTGACCCTGTGTAGCTGTAGGCTAATGTGTGTGTTTGTGTTTTGGCTTTTAACAAAAAAGTTGAACAAGTAAAAAAAAAAAAAATTGAAAAAAGTTTATAGGCTGGGCACAGTGGCTCACACCTATAATCCCAGCACTTTGAAAGGCCGAAGCAGGTGGATTGCTTGAGCCTAGGATTTTGAGACCAGCCTGAATAACATGGCGAAACCTAATGTGTATCAAAAATGCAAAAAATTAGCCAGGTGTGGTGGTGCATGCCTGTAGTCCAAGGTCCCTGGGAGGCTGAGGTAGGAGGATCACCTGAGCCTGGGAGGTCGAGGCTGCAGTGAGGCTGTGATTGTGCTACTGCACTCCAGCCTAGGAGACAGAGTGATATCCTGTCTCAGAAGAAAAAAAAAAGGAGAAAGGAAGGAAAATATTTTTGTATAGCTATATAATATGTTTGTGTTTTAAGCTAAGTGTTATTACAAAAGAGTCAAAAAGTTAAAAAGTTTCTAAAGTAAAAAAGTTATAGTAAGCTAAATTATTATGGAAAAAAGAAAAAAAAAAAAAATAAATGTAGTGTAGCCTTAGCATACAGTGTATATAAAGTCTATAACAGTGTACAGTCATGCCCTAGGCCTTTGCATTTACTCACCACTCACTCACCCAGAGCAGTGCCCAGTCTTGCAAGCTGTATTCATTTTAAGTGGCCCACAGAGGTGTACCCTTTTTTTATGTTTTATATCATATTTTTACTGTACTATTGTATGTTTAGATATGTTTTGATACACAAATACTTACCATGGTGTTACAACTGCCTACAGTAACGTGATATACAGATCTGTAGTCTAGGAGATACAGGCTACACCATATATTCTAGGTGTGTAGTAGGCTATACCATCCAGGTCTGCGTGAGTATATTCTATGATGTTCACTCAACAACAAAATCTCCTTATACCGCACTTCTTAGAACATAACCGCATTGTTAGGTAATGCATGACTGTATTTTAAAGACTGCTCTGGTCCCTGAAAAACAATGGATTTGATACTCTAGATCTCATTTCTTGCAGACCAGAAAGCTGACTTTACTGGAGCTTTTTACTGAGTCCTGTCTGCTTCATATAAGACTGAGACTTTGTACAGGGTTTACCCAAGTATCTACCTTGGTAGGAATCGGAGAATGCTCTTAGTATAGCAGGCTTTTGGGGCAGGCAGACCTGTGCTTGAACCCTAGATGTGCCAAGATTACTTGAGGAAAAGAATGTAAAACACTTCACATCGATGAGTACCAGTAACTGGTAGCTACTGGTTTGCTAATATTAATTTTCCCTTGCCTTCAGCCTTTTTTTACCCTTAGTCCCAGGAGCCACCAAATTTCCTGTTGCTGAACGTGTGGCACTCAGGCTTGTGAGAGCAGAGGACTTTGGAACAGCAGCCTGTGCTATGGAAGCTGGGTCTCTGGCTGGCCTCAGGCCTCTGCTGACTCCAAGCCGAAGGATTGAGTTCACTTACTTTGGTAGCTGCAACTTGGCAAATGTAGCGGCTTAGCCCATTTGTCAGTGAGGGGAGTGATTGCAGGGTAGAATGGAGACCTACCCCAGAATTAGACTTGGGGTGGTCAGCAGCCTCCAACAATGAATTTATTTCATGACATCAGCCCTGAGGCTCTGTACTGTATCCCACCATTCTTAGTCATGAATTGGAGTGAACTCAGGAAGCATTCACGTCCAGGTGTTCTCTGGCAGACAGTAATCATACAATAAGATTGTTTTGAACTTGCTGTTAAAAACAATGTGAGGAGCTTCCTCATATGATTTTTCTATATGAAAAGCATGTGGTGTGTATGAAATCCCATGCCTTTGGGGAGAAACAGTGCTGTCGTTGCCATAGCAAACATCATTGCTCTTCTTAGCTGGGTGCTTCCAGACCACCAGTCAGCTCAGGTGTCATTTCTCGTCATCTTTCCTGACCTCTAGACAGGACTTTTCTGCTCTGGGCTCCCACGGAACACTTCTGTTTAAGTACCCACCACATTGTGTGGAAGCGAACCGTTTTCTTATTGGATTCTCCACTGTGACACATGCCCCTTGAAGGCAAGGACCTCCCCGTAGTCACCTCGGCAAATCCGTCTCTTAGCACAACACCTGGCATGTGGTGGGAGCTCAGTCCATTTTGCTGTAGTTGAACGGAGAACCTCACCAGCTCATCAGGGGGCTCTCTTGCTCACGTGACTAGTTTGAGTTTAGATCCACTCTTATGAGCCCACAGTAAGATATTTTGATGCCCAGTGGCAAACAGTGCTCAAGTTGCCACATATGGTCATTTTTCTCAGACATGTACTTTCCCGACTTCCCAGTCCTGAAAGGTGGCATCATCTAAAACACCGACAACTGATAAGCTTTGATTTTATATTGGTTGCATTTATCTTGCTGCTCCTTGAAATACAGGCCTTGAGGGCCTTTGAGACGTAATCTTCAGTTTCCCCCACCCCTCTAGTTGGATTAATAGATTGATGTAGTTGTGGAACACAAGCTGCCTCAGAATGCTCGTGTTTTAACTCAGTAGGAACCCCAGCTGATCCTTTCAAAAGCAACTTTTAAGAGAAGCTGATGTCCTGTGAACACGTTAGCAAGCTGTCATTGTAACTTTGTCAGCAGGTTCATCTCAGAGCATCTGCAGACTCATTTTGAGATTGCCTAATTATTTATATATGCAGATTTCTCTCCTTTCTGGTGATGGGCTGAGATTAAGCTGGTTCTTAAGTATGGGGAAGATATATTATGAACACTTTGTCATTAAAATCGGTCACTTTTCTGTTTTCCTCCTATAGCTAATATTAGGAAATTATATTTCTCCTAACTTCTAGAGTTGTAAAACTGTATTTTTAAAAACTCACCTTTCCAGTGTTTGCAAAATGTGAGCACAACATATACTACTGCCAGTGTAAACTGTGTGTGTGTTTAGACAGAGAATGTAAATTTAATCCTAGTAAGTGCTTATTCTGAAGACCATCTCTCCAGTGTAAATGTGTGCTTATCAGTATAAAATAAATGTATTCAAAGAATAGGAGAGTAAATGGCCTTTTATTCAAATTGCTTTTATTTTTTTTTTCTTTTGGAAATAGTGAAAGCTTTATTATCAATCACTTCATTTTTTACCAGCTTCAGATTTAGAGGGTAAAAAAAGGAAGCATTTGGGGGTCAGCGTTTTGAATCAAAACAAATCAGGAATTGATAAAACCATAGTTTCCTGACTATTTGCTGACTTGATTGGAGTCATTTTCTTACCTTGGAAGAGCTGTGTTCATTCATTTTTTTTTTTCTTCCCTGCAGTCTGAGTTTAGTAGGTAATGTGGAAACCATCTACCATAAATAAATTGCTGCAAGATAACAAATAGAATTGGAATCTATGCTTGCATTTGCCTGAGTTTCTGTTTTTTTATTTCCTTACATCCTGCTCTGCCTGGCAAGGCTAGTCACGTGCTTTTTAGGACGTTTCGTGCCCTAACTTAAAAACCTTCATGGAATCCACAGCCATTCACACATTTTACCAAACCTAGAAAAGTGGCAGTGGGAAAATAAGTTTGAATTCAACTTGTTGTACAGGTCTAAGTAAACAATGGCTGAATCAAAAAGAGCCTTCACACTGTGAAAATACCACGATTCTTTTATGCAGACTGCATTTGTAGTTTTCTGTCTAATCCAGTGCTTTCATGCTTTCAAGTCCCTAGTTCCTTCTATCTACCGAGTACGCAAGATTGAAACTAGGAAAAAGGGTGAACGTCTAGAACATCCCCAGGCTGGCCTTGCCTGGGACAGTGTGCCAGCCAGCCCACAGGAACAGGTGCATCACACATTACTTCTGAGAGCAAGGAAATAAGGGTGGAGACCCCAGTATGTGTTCTTGGAAGCCCCCAGAATGTATATGGCTAATTTGAAGCTTTGGTTGTTAAAAAACCACTGTGATACCTCTGATTTTGAGGTGGGTCCATGGGAGACAACAGGAAATTATGGAAAGAGTGTACACTTTGGGGTCAAGAAAAATTAAGGAGCCACTCCTGGCTTTCCCTTCTGGACAAATGACTTTATCTTTTATCTATAAAATGGGTATAACAAGAACAATAATCACTTAGAAAGTATTTTGTGCCAAGCCTTATGTTCAATAATATTCTTACCTATGAGGTAGGTTCTTGCATTCAAAGTGGAGCAAACTTGAGACTTAAAAATGCCAGGTGGCTGGGTGCAGTGGCTCACGCCTATAATCCCACCACTTTGGGAGGCCGAGGAAGGCAGATCGCTTGAGGCCAGGAGTCCAAAACCAGCCTTGGCAACATGGTAAAACCTGGAAACCTCGTCTCTACTAAAAATACAAAAATTAGCTGGGTGTGGTTGTGCGTGCCTGTAATCCCAGCTACTTGGAAGACTGAGGCAGGAGAATTGCTTGAACCTGGGAGGCGGAGGTTGAAGTGAGCTGGGATCGGGCCATTGGACTCCAGCCTGGGTCGATAGAGTGAGACTCTGTCTCCAAAAAAAAAAAAAAAAACTGGGGAAAAAAGGAAAAGAGGAAAAAAAGCCAGGCAATGGGCTACAAAGACACTCTTGAAAAGTGCTGAATCTGAGACTGAAAGCAAGGCCTGCTTTAGATCCAGAGCTCAAGTCCTTAGCCTACATGACCTTTCAGATTGCTACAAGTGTTCATTGAAATAATGCAGGAACGGTACCTAGCACAGATTCCGGCACACAGGAGACCTGCAGTAAAGATAAACCCACTTTGGCATTTCCGCTCATGGGGGAGAGCAGTCAGCCCTTAGCTTGTCCCTTAGCAGTAAGACTGCCACACCATCTGATGCATCACTACCAGCTCCTTTTGAATCTACTCAGAAGGACAGTGTGCGCACTCTGTGCCCTGCTGGATATGGTTTAATTTTCTCATTTCTACAAGCTCTAGGTTACAGGGGATAAAGCCACATGCAGCTAGTATGGACAGAACAACTAGTTCTGGTTGAATTATTCAGTTCTTAACTGTCTGCAACTTTGGGATCTTAGAAACACAGCCCTTAGCCTTGCATTCTTTCCACTTGAAAAATAAAATGTAGGTGCCCAGCAGGGAACTTCCATGGACAGAATAGCTGGCAAGTGGGGGCACTCTTAGAGCAGGGAGGATGCTGAGCAAGTGGGGGTGAAGGGAAACATGGAGGCAGAGGCTGGGGGGCTGGGACCCTGGGTGGCAAGAAGCCGGGCACAGATCATCGTTCTCCCTTAGGGCTAGAACCTGTGAACCTGAACCCTTCATTGAAGGGCACTGAACTTAGAAGGCAGCTCTTCAGTTTGTCGCTTGTTCTTTTTCTCAATGTCATTAAGAAGACTTTGAAGAAGGAATATTGTGCTAAAGCCTAGATAAGAACCTGCTCTCCATCCACCTCCCCAAATCCCTAAAGCCTTGTTTGATTTTAGTATTTTTCTTTTGCATTTCACTTTGCTGCTGTGCGAAGGGGTGGGAGGTGGGGAGGGTAAGAGGAGGGTTCCTGGGGAAGCAGAAACCCTATGGAAACCCATTTTTAATCTGGTTGATGGCTCGGTAATGTAAGCTGTGACACTTGGCAGAGGAGTGAAAACTGTAGGATTAATGGCCTTGGGCCTAATTCCCTGATACCTTTTAAAAGGCCAGCTAACCAGCTGGCTTCCTCCTTTTGCTCCATGTACACTCCCCCCCCATCTTCATTGTTTTTTGCCGACTTTTTTGGCTGATTTTTAACTCCTCTGAATCTGAAAGAGAGAGTTGTATGTATAGGATGATTTGTGTTAAAGATGCTTAGAAATTAATATACTGAAGGAAGCCTTGTAATAAAATACAAAAGATGATGATTTGCATTATAAAGTAATCTGGGTTTTTTGGTACAAGTTGTCTTTAAATAGAAACTCTTCTTGATTTGTGCATGCATGTGCACACATGCACACACATGCATAGACAGGCATAAGCATGTGTGCCTGAATGTGAGTTTTCAAGTTTAAACCCTTGGAATATGTGTTTTCTGTGTAGGTAGAAATGAAATCCAACAAATGCTATCAATTCTTTTGAGGTTCCAGGTAAAATATACATGCATGATCTTCTTTACGTTTTACAACACTACTGCCTTCCCCAAGTGCCCATTTATCTGTCTTTCAGAAATCCATGTGATCTGTAAAGCATGTAAACCAATGTGGAATTATGTATCTGTGTGCTGGGATCTGCATGTGGGCTGCTGGAAGTTTGAGTGTGTAGGTAATGAGCGTTACTTTGAATGCGAACAGAGGCACTAGGCAGGAAGCAAAAAGGAGGGTAACTCACTCCAGCAAAGGAGGACATGATTAGTGTTTCCAGTGTGAAACCTTTGAAGTGGGTCAGCAGGAAAGAAGAAAAAGCAAAGCAGCCAGACATGGGAGAATCAGAACATTTCTTGTTGCCTAGGTTATTCTGGTAGACTTTGAAATGCCAGTCCCTATTAGTTTGGTGGGTAAACATTCTCATTATTTTCTGTAATTGGCATTATTATTGGAAGGTAATTAACAACAGTAACATTTTCGTATAACACTCAGACCTGGATGGGTCTTAATGACTTCCCTTCAGTCTTGCGTGAAGTTGTTTACTGTTTGATTTTTGAGTACTTGAAACTACTTAGGGTTCTGGCTGTGAGTGAACTCCACCGGCCCTGCTATGTTTTATAATATAATTGCATTGACCATGCCAGTCAAATTGTCTTCGTTCTTTCTGTCCTAGCCTAATGCCTAGCCAGAACAGGTGCCCAATAAAGCGTAGCAGTTATTGCAGCATTTGTCAACTAAAACATTGAAACCTGTTTATAATTCCTATGGTCATGACTGGTTTATGTCCATAGACAATGCCTGATATTTTTGGATTGTTGAATGCTTTTACCAAATCAGAGGTAAACCCCACAGAGACCCTATTAGAGTGGAGCCCAAGCAAGCCAGATGTTATCAAATCACTCACTGTAACTTCACAGCCTTCCCTGGTTCACAACCATTTTGATCATGTCATCTAAGATGACATCATGATCACATTGACAGTGGATTATTAGTTTACCCATCAGAGGTTGTGACAATTTGATACAGCAAACCCAGAAGCTTATAGATATTGTATTTGCCAGTTGATGCTTAATCTAATCAGCCTATTTGTATTCAGTGAAACTCTCATATCTCCACATTTCCACGTTTATTTTTAGCTCCTTTATCACTTCCAGTCGTTTCCTTTTGCTGCCCCTCACCTCCTCAAATGAGGTGCCAGGATTAAACTGGACATTGTGAGAAGGGAGGTGGCCTTACTTAGAGTGCGTTGCCTATAACACATTTAATTTGCCACAGTCCAGATCATTCGCAGCCTCTCTAACTACAAGTGGCAGAGGTGGCTGTCTTGGGAAGAGGCACTTACACTGTCGATTCTCTGCTTTTAAACAGGGCCTGGTTGCAGCTGGAAGGATGTGGCATAACTAATTCATAGTCACTTTAAATTCAGTCCCCAAAGGGACATATTTCTCCTGGATTACTTAAAAAGGAATTAAAGGCAAAGGATGATGATGGTGGTGTTGGGGGGAGCAAGTGATACTAGGAATATAGGTACAAGTAAGACTGTCTTTTTCATTGTTTTCTCCTTGGACTGACTCTGTTCATTTTAACAGCATTGTGAAGTAGAGGTGGGATCAGGAACATTGTGCTATAATCAACCCCCTTGCTGCCCAAACACCAGCCTCATGCACAACACTAACAGGACCAGCATGGACGGGAATATTCCAAGGGGTATTTACTCTGCTGGTCTCAAAGAAAAACACACCTGTAATCCCTGCCACTCAGGAGGCTGCGGCAGGAGGATCGCTTGAGCTCAGTTGTTCAAGACCAGCCTGGACAATATAGCGAGACCTCATCTCAACAACAACAACAACAAAAGTAAAAGAAAAGGGAAAAGAAAAGAAAGAAAAACCAAAGCCAGACAGTGATTAGAGTAGTAAAAACAGATTTTAGTCAGGAACTATTGCAGTAGGGGCCCAATTCTGAACACACTTGAGCGAGTGGGGATATATAGCCAAAAGGCAGGGTTGGGGGTCAGTGGGTGGAGAGCCCTAAAAGAAAGCATCAGGAGTAAGGAGGATTCTTGTTAAACAAACCTAACAGGAGTCATGCTGAAGGCAGGCCAGGGTGATCAGATATCATCTGGGGAATGGTGAGAGATGATGAATTCGGTGAGATAACCAGGGTGGGGATTCTTTAGAATCTGACGTAACAAGATTTTTGCCATAACTAGGTGATACGGGTCTGGCAAGGATGGACTTGGAAGATCGAGGCCTTGAGGACTTAGAGGAACCTGATTTCATTTGATCAAGGAGGGAGTCTTGTTACTGGTCACTATCTCATCTCAATGACTCAGAAGTACAGCAACAGTGGCGAGTGTTTCACTTGCTCAAAGCATGATTAGACCCGGCTGCAGTAAGAGGTGGAAGGCACCAGGGACTGGGGCAAGCTCAAGTGTTCAGCATCACAGGGGGTTTAGCAGCCTGCTTGAGTGTAAATATCTTGAATTGATGTTACTGTGCCCTACAGAGGTCAGCCTGGATCCTTCTTGCCTCACTGCCCAAATTCCATTTTCACCCAGAAATCCTGAGAGGTTTCCAAAGGCCTTTTGTTTCTTCGTGCCATTCTCCCTGTAAGCTTTCCATATGGCCTTGGCATGGAACAGGTTTATCCAACCCTGTGGTATTAACAGTGTGGCTTTGGTTGTTCTTGGAGACCTTTGCTTCCGTCCAAATGGCTTTTCAGTGCCTCATCTGTTGATAGATTAGAAAATGCTCATGTTTTTCCTTTTACTTGATTGTACTTAGAATATTTTAGTTATTTACTTAGCAGAGAGTTCACTTGCAAGAGGAAGATGATGGCATATCATGGATATTTCTGTTCTGAAAGAAATAAGTTCAAGGAAAGAGAAAGAAGAGTATACCATTTATTCATCCATCAATCCATTCTTGCCTTCGGTGCACACGCACATATACCTATACATTCATATATAATGTATATAATGTGTACTGTAATGTGTCAGCTACTGTGTCAGGAATGTTTAGAAATGAAACAGTGAACATAATTTTAAATGTAGAAGATCGTGCTGATATTTTGGAATAACATTCAAAACCAAGTTCTTGATTTCTGTCTCTTCACCCTCCCCAATATGTTGCTTCTGCAGTTTTCCCCCTTAGTAAAAAGCGAGCCTTTTCTCTGGGTTGCTGAGGCCGAAACCTTACAGTTGTCCTTGACGCTTTTCTTTCTCTCATATACAGCCAATTCATCTGCACATCCTCTTCATCGTAGCTCTAAGATGTATCCAGCATTCAACCGGTTCTTACCACCTCCACTGCTGCTTCTGTGGTGTTCCTTGGCAATAGCCTCTCACTCTCTTCCCTGCTCTCTCACCAGACCATGGCAATAGCCTCTCACTCTCTTCCCTGCTTCCATTTCCCACCTTGACCCTACTACAAACTCTTCTCCACACAGCAGCCACCAAGGGAATCCTTTTAAAAGATAAGTCAGCTTATACCTCTCCTCTGCTCAAAATCCTCTGTGGCTTTCCATCTCACTTGCAGTATTGTCCATATTCCTCACTGTGACATACAAGGTTCTGTAATTTGATGCGACCTCCCAACCCTCTTCTTCCCCAAAAGTCTCCCAGTTGACACGTATTCTCTAAACAGCAGCAGCAGCAGCAGCAGCAGCAGCAGCAGCAGCAGCAGCAGCAGCAGCAGCAGAAGTAGCAGCAGTAGTAGTAGTAGAAGTAGAAGTAGTAGCAGCAGTTTTCTTACCAGATTCAAGCTGGCTTTTGCTGGCAAGAATCCTCATGTCATATGTATCCTTGTGAGATCATTGACTTTGGGCATTGTCCTAGGTGAATGCATTGGAGCCTTTGCTGACAAATCCTTAAGCAACACTTAGCAGTGGCCTGTGTAGTTCTGGGGTGGTTGGAATCTTCCTCTGCATGTTTAATGCTCAGGAGGTAGTTAAACTGGAAACAGAAACCACTGTCAGCAGAAGGATGGAGCCAACCTGTACCATCAGTGGACTGGTGCTAAGAAAACCTTTCTTGACTGGGCGTGGCGGCTCACACCTGTAATCCCAGCACTTTGGGAGGCTGAGGTGGGTGGATCATGAGGTCAGGAGTTCGAGACCAGCCTGACCAACATGGTGAAACCCTGTCTCTACTAAAAATACAAAAATTAGCCGGGTGTGGCAGCCTGTGCCTGTAATCCCAGCTACTCGGGAGGCTGAAAGCAAGAGAATCACTTGAACCCAGGAGGCAGAGGTTGCAGTGAGTTGAGATCGTGCCACTGCACTCCAGCCCGGGCGACAGAGCGAGACTGTGTCTCAAAAAAAAAGAGACAAAGAAAAAGAAAACCTTTCTTGCTCTCACTTCTGCTTAGGATGCTGCCTTTAACCTTAGTCCTTAGAGTGGGGAAAGCTCTTCTGAATATTTTTGATGTGAGGAGGGATAAAAAGGTTCAATAAACACAACAGCAAGTGGTGCTGCCCCTGCCGACAACAGTGTTCAATGACTTCTTTTGAGTTCATAGGAAAAGTATATTTACATATATTGAATCCAGGGCCATGATTTTGATCACACCCACTCTGTCTTGCTGACTTAGAGCCTTTTTTTTTCCGCTCAAGGGCATTCCCAACAAAAGAGTATAGCTTTCAGATTTGTAAACTGCCACCTTATTATCCTATTAGTCAATTACAGCTGCTCGAGAGCAGGGTAAGTGACAGTATGGCAGATTACAGCAATTTATTTGCCATTCTTATAGTCTTGTTTGGCATATCATCAGGCTGCTTAAATTTAATGATAGGAGTTTTACATGTGTTTTAGAGCAGTTAAAGTTGTAATCAAAATGTTTAGGAAAACCCCTACTGACCTGCATAAATGTTCCCTTCTTCAACGTTGCTTGTAAAGTCACGTTGTAATCTTGATTAGCAAAACTGACTCCAATTAGGAAAAGGAACTTATTTTCCAAAGAAAGAAAGGCCTTTTGGTGTTCTTGTGTACAAAGCTCAGGAAAGATAGGGCTGATGGAAGTTATTTTACTTGGGTTGGCCCTTGTGGGCAAATAAATTGCATTTAAATCAGTCACCATAAATGCCCTGAGAAACTTGGTAGAGTCTGAGGAAACAGAAGGGCCTGCAGGCCTGGTCACAGGGTGGGTGTGTGTGTATAGCATGGCACTGGGAGTATTTTGGAAGAAGGAGAGCTAGGGATAAAAGAGGAGAAAATAATTGTCCTCCATTATGTCTGGTTCTCTTTCAAGCTAAGGATTGTAGTAGCGGCTGCATTGAAACGAAAAGAAAATTTCTAAAAAGAAAAGTTGGGTGCTTTTATGGAATCTTTAGATCTTATAAGATGGGATGAGATATTGGAGGACCTGCTACCTTGAACTTGCTCACACCTTTACCTTCACTGGTGGAAATGAAGGACTGTTGTTATTAATTGAATGATCAAGAGACCTGAACCTGGGAATACTCAGTTTATTCTTTGCTTCTCTATGCTAAGAAGCTAAGAATACTGTCATTGTCGACAACTACAGACTCTCTTCATTTTTATTGAACTCTCAAGTTGCTATGTCATTTGGAAAGTCATCATTGCCCTGCCTACTATGAGTTTAATATGCATCGCTTCAAGCCAATGTAAGACCAGAGTTTCTCAGCCTTGACACTGTTGACATATTGGGCCAGAAAATTCTTTGTTGTGGGGGCTCTTCTGTGCATTGTAGGGTGTTAAGCAGCATCCCTGGCCTCTACCCACTAGATGCCAGAAGCACCCACCCATTCCCCAGTTGTGACAACTGAAAATATCTCTGGAAGCTGCCAAAGGTTTCTTGGGAAGCAAAATTGCTCTTGGTTGAGGACCACTACTATTGAACGATCCAAACTTTACATTATCACTTGTAAATAACTTTTGATATTATTTAAATAACTTTTTGAATCATGCAGACTTTTGGTATATGTTAAAAAATATTTAGTGAATCTCTGCTATATGTAAGTCAGCACAGAAACCACTGAAACAAGTTACTATTCTTACTATTTTTGTCTAGCGTAGACACTATGTATTGCATGTTGATGTAAGAGATACATTGCAAATTTTATAGTAAATTTGGGGGGACAAATTTTTAATGCATTTTGATCATATATTTTCTGAAAGCTATTCTAAGTGGTTTTGTCAGGGAAATTATTATGTTTTCATATCAAAACTGTACATTGTGTGCCAGAACCCAACTATAGGTTTTTCAGAGTTGGCAGAGTAATTAAATAGCATGGTTATTATATGCTGTAAAGTGAAATAATGGAGATGTTCAAACTTTCCTATGTAGGTAGATCTCACAATGATTTTATAACTTTGGCACATTGCTTTCCTTCCATAATATAGTGCAATTGTATGCAAAATAATTTTTGGATACTGTTTTCTGAGGATAGAGGTAGGATGAACACATCTAATCTGCCAGCAATATCAAAACAGGTATATGAAGCACTTTTTCTGCGTATAGTCATGGTGATGACTAAAATTGCTGACCTTTAGGTACTTGCATATCATTGTGGAGGTAAAACACACATCCTTCTATAGTCATCAAAGACTTATTGGGCTCCCCTGAGCCAGGCTCTATACAAGTCCCCTAGGATATGAAATCACATGAGAAACAACTCCAGCTCTTTAAGGAAAATATGGTCTAGTTCTTATAGATAAAAAATGCTAACACCAATGCAGGCTATAGAGCAGAGAGAGCCCCTGAGCTAAATTTATTGAATGTGTTTCAACTCACAGTGTATATTTTAAAAACTCGAATTAGTTACAGTGTGGGTTAGGGTAATAAATAGCTAGGAGTGACAGAAAACTCAAGGAAACAGTGGCTCAAACAAAATAGAAATTTATTTTTTACTCACCTGAATTTAGGTAGCTCAGGTCTTGTAAGGAGGCTCCGTGATCATCAGGGACCCAGACTCCTTCTGCTTTGTTGCTTCACCATTTTAAACACGTATCTTCCATGCTGGAGTCCAAGATAGCTGCCGCAGCTCCAGCTATCACAACTGTATTCCATCTCATAGCAAAGGAATGGAGAAGGGCCTCTCCTTTGGAAATAACACTTTCTATACCCTCTTCTTATATGGCTGCAGGAGCTCCTGGTGAACCACCATTAGGGCTCGGAATGTGCTTGGTTGACCATAGGAATATCATCAGATTAGCTTTTTGCCTCAGGGAAAAAAGATTGGGTCATTAATAGCAGAAGGAGCACAGGCATGAGCAGGCTGAGGTTTGAAGACAGGCAGCATTACTTACTATAATAGTTAAGGCAGCAGAAGGTAAGTGCTAAATGACAACATGTATTAGCAGAATTCAGACAAAGGATGATAGCAGGGGCTGGAGACGATAAGGAAGTCAAATGGGGAGGAGGTGGAACTCGAACAGATCTTGGATAAGCAGAGAAACTGGGAATCCCAAGAGAGTCCACTGTAAAGAGAAACATCAGCTCTGGCTTCCTTAGATGCCACATTTTAAGGGCATTTAGCTAAAATCTGAGATCAGACAATGATTAGGTTCCTGGGTGTCCAGCAAGCATTCAGGTTTCTCTAGGCCATTTATAGAACACTTAACTAACCCACGTTGCCCCTTTGCCCTTTCTAGGATATTTACATACATATATATATATAGTGGTGTGACTCTATGTGGCAATGGCCTTTGGGGTTTTGCAGAATGAGAACTATTATATTACTTTATTCAGCCGATTTCCCAAGCTGTTAAGCAACCAATTTTGAAGGTCTGAAACTCATGCTCTCTCCATCCACAAGGACCATGAATCTATATGAATGTAATTGTTTTATTTAATCTATTATTATATCATCTATTATTTTTATTATCACCATAATCTTGAGATAGTTCATTACAGCATAAAATGGTAGCCTCTGTGAAGATGACTTTATGTGTATTTCTATGAACTGCATGTGTTTGTCTGGGTTCTGCAAGTCTGCAGACTTTTTGCTTTTACTATGTTCTTAAAAATAAGTGGTCTGAGAAGAGGCATTATATTTATTTATTATTATTATTATTATTATTATTATTTTGAGATGGAGTTTCACTCTTGTTGCCCAGACTGCAGTGCAAAGGCGCAATTTCTGCTCATAGCAACCTCCACCTCCCAGGTTCAAGCAATTCTTCTGCCTCAGCCTCCGGAGTAGCTGGGATTACAGGAATGCACCATCACACCCAGCTAATCTTGTATTTTTAGTAGAGACGGGATTTTTCCATGTTGGTCAAGCAGGTCTCAAACTCCCAAGCTCAGGTGATACACCCACCTTGGCCTCCCAAAGTGCTGGGATTGCAGGCCTGAGCCACCGTGCCAGGCCCGAGAAGAGGCATTATATTTAAATATAATAGTCTTATTGTATTTTATCAGTTTGTTGATAATAATCCTTTAAATTATGGATATTTGATCAAAAAGAGAGGTCAGATAAGCAATGCGAAAGAGATAAACTAATTGAATAGAAAGAGTAAGAAAGGGGGCCGGGCACGTTGTCTCACGCCTGTAATCCCAGCACTTTGGGAGGCCAAGGTGGGCAGATCACGAGGTTGAGAGATCGAGACCATCCTGGCCAACATGGTGAAACCCTTTCTCTATTAAAAATACAAAAATTAGCTGGGCATGGTGGCGTGCACCTGTAGTCCCAGCTACTCGGGGGGCTGAGGCAGGAGTATCGCTTGAACCCAGGAAGCAGAGGTTGCAGTGAAATGAGATCGCGCCACTGCACTCCAGCCTGGCGACAGAGTGAGACTCCGTCTCAAAACAAAAGAAAAAAGGATTGAACATGTTCCTGGAAACATGTTTTGCTTGATGCAAAGTCCTTACAAAATATTTTTGGAAAATTTCTCCTGCCTTAGTTGAGGAGAAGGAAATATCTCAGAGTCATATAAATACTATTCTGAAAGACCTACCTAAAAAATAATTGGCCAATAGATATCTTAGAAAATTAAGGTATGGTCTAGAACATAAACATAACAATATTTGTTATATATTACAAAGAAAAGACAAAAGTGATCACATTTTATGACAAGAAAGCTTTCTTGGTTGAACTGTTAAACAGAGGCTGTATTATCAATGGCATGCTTACTATGATCTATTTCATTCATGTTATCTAGATGCATAGTTAAGGTACAGAGAGATCAATTATCCTGCCAAAAGTCACATAGCTGGGAACTCCTAAAACTGGGATTCAAACTCTGGCCATCTGACTTCAGATTCTATGCTTTTTTTCTTTTTTAAAATCTTAAGCTTTTAACCTCTGTCCTATATTATTTGGGTTTTCCAGCTAGGAAGATTGAAGCCCTTGAATAATTTTGCCCACTTAAACACCACTTCATAGCAGGTGGGAACTACCTGTTCTGAAATTGACAAATGGGAATGGACATAATTGCCTTGAGCATAGAACAAGACCAACAGGCAGATGGCAGAGATCTAGGAGTTTCTGCAGGGTTTTGCCCAGTGGTGGCTGATGACTGTGTAAATACCTAGTTTTTATCTCCAAAGTGTAGCTTTTCTTTGGAATTTGACATTTTGATGCTTAGCCAACTTGCAGGAGAATCATCAGTCACATAAGCTGAGTAGTGTGGCAGTTTGTTTTAGTAGCTATTTACTAAGTCAACAACCTAGCTGGTTTGTCTTTGAAAGTAGGAGTATTTATGCTCATTTATATTTGGGGGACATAGCAGGTAGCACCAAGTATTTGTGGAATCATATTGACTGGCACGCCACTTGTGTAGTAGTATTTCTAGTAGAGCTCCCACTGAAATGGAAAGAAACTTAACAGAACACTGGAACCCTAGTGAATAGCATTCACCACGAGACTGAATTCAGTGCAGGATAAGGTGGTTTCCATTTTGTACTACATCAAAGAGGATTTAATTTCTGAAATGCCAAAAACAAAACAAACCAACCAAAAAAACCAAAAAAACAAAACAAAACAAAACAAAAAAACTTTATTCTGAAGCCAGGTCATTTACAAGGTACAATTTTATATATACTGCAGTTGCTGTTTTTTGGTCTTTATATGTCAGGTATTTAGTAAATATATCCATCTCATTCATGAAGTGTTTATTATTAGATCCATCGTATATATTTTAAAACTGAGATTCAGGGAGAGGTCACACAACTGGCTTGCACAGTCATGCAACTTTTAACTGGTATTTGAAACCAGGTTCAATAGTCTCAAAATTCTAAGCTCATTCCACCATACTCTAGGATCTCCTACCAGCCCTTGATTAAAGGTCAAAGGGACAATGTCCACTGGAGAAGTCCACAGAAATGCTGGCTTTTACAGAGATAATGGAGTTGGGAAGGCCCTAAGTGTACACGTGGATTACAGTGACATATGAGAGAAGCAAAAACATGAATGAATTCTTTCATAGGATATCTACTAGGGAGAAGCTCTAAATTTCCTCAGAATATGTGAATGACTATCAAAAATACAGAGACAGGACAGAAAGAAAAGTCTTGATGGGACAAGTTGGTAGGAGTCTCTTGAAGAACTTCAGTATCACATTTTAAGCCAAGAAATAGTTTCCCCTCCTCTAATGGTATGTTACCATTTTGTACCTGTAGTAGGCACTGACATGTGTCTTCATCAGTGTGTCTCAAAGATGACATTCTAGATTTTTTTTTTTTTTTTGTCTGTTACTTTCCATTTTCAGGAAAAAAAAAAAATCTATTTTAGGGTTTCCTTCTCCTCCCCTGCCAGTACAGTTAATATTGCCAGAACAACTTTAGACTTTAGATATTAAGAAACATTGGCTTAATATGACAATTTGATTTTGCTATTAAATTTACATGTAAATGTCTAGGCAAGTTCCCATCTTTTAATATTTACTTAAAATATTTACTTTCACATGTATGCCTGGCACTTGGTAGGAATGCATTCTGATGAGTGTTGATTTATTTACTTTATTCTTTAGTACCTAATACTTTCGGTCCTGAAATGAGTTAGAAGGAAGTTATTATATAAGTAATTATTTATCTTGAAGAGTATATTGGTAGGTAGGCTGTACCTTGACACCATTTTCTCACCTTCTACGGTGTAGGGTAGCTGGATGTTTTGGATGTTTTCAAAATAAACACCTATTTGTAGTTGTGTTTTTAGATTCATCTCTAATGCTGCACTCGGGAAAAATCAGCAGGACTGTATTAACTAGAAAACCACTTTTATGTTGTATTTCGATCCATTTAAACTAAAGCTGATTAGCACTTTTTGAAAAGTGATTCTAAATCCTTGTGCTAATCAAGGAAAATTGAGCCAGGTTGCTGTTACAGAAAGCTGGAGAGAAGAAAGGATGTGATGGCAAGTTCCTTTTTCGTTCATCATGCAGCATGTAGCCGGGTGCTATACCCACCCCTTCCCCAACAAACCACTCTCCTAAGTGCTTGTTTAATAAAGCAGCACAGCAGGTGAATATTTAAGTGTTAGTGGGATTCACACAGTTTCATTTCAGTGCAATGGACAGAATAGAAGAGAATTTGAGGGGCGGGAGGTGTTTTTCTAGCATGCTGTTAAGAAAAGTCTAGAGACTGTTGCACACTAATGATATACAATGATAATTTGAAGCAGGATGTGTTTGATGTGCATTTGCTGTGTGTGTTTACTCTAATCAGTGACTGTTTATCCTCGGGTGGTATGAAGCCAACTGTCCACCTTCTACATTTGGCACTAATGACTGCATCTAAGAAAAAGCTTACTTACCTCCATCACCTCCAACAGCTGGACAGCCTGAAGGTAGACTTGACTTGTCACAGATTTCTACTCTCTACCAAGCAATGACACTAAAGGGATATTTGCCAGTTGCTTTCCCCCTTCATTTTTCTTTGGGGGCTTTTGGGAATGGAAGACTCTTCCTTGTTTTCCTGCTGTCTGGGATGGAGTAGCAGATGCCAAGGAATGGGGTGGAGAAAGGAGAGGAAGGTATGATACTATTTAGTTTTCTTCTTTTCGTGCTTAAACAGATTGAAGGCATTTTCAGAGCAAAATCTTGTTTCAAGTATATGGCCATTTTTCAATTAAAGTAACATATTAACCTCTACTTACAAGAGCAGAATCTCCTGAGTCTCTTTGAAGACACAAAGAGAAAAGATTTCCTTCCTCCCTCCAACTCTCTCCAAATCCCCAAGTGACACTCATAAGCTGGTTGAGAGGGTGAAAAGCTCACAAATGTTTAGGCAGAAGTCACTTTGCACCTTTCTGGCACGAAAACTTTGAAGTCTTCTTACAGAAGAACTACACTGTGTAATTCAAATTTTTAAAATGTACATTCAAGTCTGACTGCAGTTTACCTGCTAATGCTGTTAGACGGCTGCCTGCTCTAAGCTCCAGCTGATCTGTGGTCTCTGAAAAGACAGCCACACAAAGCTGCTTGCACAGCTCCCTACCCCTCCAAAGGCCTCTCCAGGTGCACTTCGTTACAAGGATTGCTTTGCTAGTGGACTTTGCTGACATTAGCTCTAGTTTGGGTTTGTCTGTTTGCCGGCTATGAAGGTACTGAGGGATCTTAGAAAGCCAAGAGAGAAAAGAATTATCAACAGATGTGCCTTTAGGAGAGAGACTGAGTGGACTCAAGGATTAGTCCCAGCCTTTTGGAATTGTCTGTGGCTGTTTCATAGCTGTGATGATTTTGATGAGCTTTTATTAGTGCTTTTCCTGGCAGCACCATCCGGGGCAATAAGGATAAGCCTTGTTGGATGGTTCCTGAAATTACTTGGAAATAAGTTGTAATCTCAAGAATTGCAGCGTAGAGGCCAAAGAAGTTTTACAAGATGTTGACCAGGGGATGATGTCAAACAAATGGAACCTTAAAAGTTGATTTTTTCCTCTTCAAAGGCTGGGTGCCCAGGACTAGTTTTAAATGTTCCAGTACTTAAAAGAAAAATTCAAATCACATAAGTGAACCCTCTTATTTATTGGTGATGTCAGACAAGACTTATACCTCTGGGGTGTGCTAACTGGCTTAGAACCCTTCACTGAATATTGAGTATGCATTAGTATTCGAACATAATTTCTTTCATTTTTTTTCAACCTTAATATTACATGGGCTTAGGCCTTTCTTTCTCCTAGACAACAAATTCTCTTTGAACAAAAGTATGATGCTATATATTTTTTTTCTTTTTTGTTTTCTTTCCTTTTTTTTTTAGGACAGAGTCTAACTCTGTTGCCCAGGCTGGGGTGCAGTGGCATGATCTCGGCTTGCTGCAACCTCTGCCTCCCCAGTTCAAGCGATCCTCCTGCCTCAGCCTCCCGAGGAGCTGGGATTACAGGCGCCCGCCACCACGCCTGGCTACTTTTTGTATTTTTAGTAGAGACAGGGTTTCACCATGTTGGCCGGTCTGGTCTCAGACTCCTGTCCTCAAGTGATCCACCTGCCTCAGCCTCCCGAAGTGCTGGGATTACAGGCATGAGCCACTGTGCCTGGCCACCATGTCTTATTTTTATACCCAGAGTACTGAAAACAGTGATAGGCACCAAGGACTGATTTAGTGTTCCTGCTTTGGAGAAAATGAGTTGACTTAGGGTATCCCTACAGCTTCATAGTAATGATTTGTGTCCTTGTTCTACCCTGGGGAATTTTACTGAGACTAATTAGGAATTAGTATGGGGATGGGGAGGAGAGGAGCCTTAATCGTAGTGTCATTAACAGGCAAGAGGAAATTAAAGTAGGACTGCTAGACACCTCTCAACCAACCAATCAACCATCCTGCCACTTGCCATTTAAAATTAACTAAACAAGCTGGACATGGTGGCTCACACCTCTAATCCCAGCACTTTGGGAGGCCAAGGTGGGCAGATCACTTGAGGTCAGCAGTTCGAGACCAGCCTGGCCAACATGGTAAAACCCTTTCTCTACCAAAAAATACAAAAAATTAGCTGGGCATGGTGGTGCATGCCTGTAGTCCCAACTACTCAAGAAGCTGAGGTGGGAGAATTGCTTGAAATCGGGCGGCGGAGGCTGCAGTGAGCTGAGATCACGCCACTGCACTCCAGTCTGGGTGACACAGTGAGAACCTGTCTAATTGAATGAATTAAATTAACAACAACAAAATTCTAACTCACTTGGTTTTGTCTGGTTACAGGTTCCTTTACAAGTGTTACATGGCAGAAAATTCCCAATAGATTGATCACCACTTGACTTTTTCATAGTATTTCCCATCAGAATAATGTTGCAGAAGCTACTCTATCCAGGATAGTCCTGGGGGATCTCTGGCAGAATACAAATGTTTCTGCTGTGTGCAGCGGCAATTGTAGCTTAGGAGGCGCAATGGGCGTGGGTTTTGTGGTTTCCTTCTGACTTTTCAGGGTAGCTCATCACTTCGACCACAAAATCACTGCCAACCTTCAGAAGAAGGAAGAAGGATTGGCCAACCTACATTTTCTTTTCTCTTTAGGGACAAACACTGACTTGAGTTTTTACAGACCAGCCAGCTTAGTTGTGTTTGGAGTTTCCCAATAGAGTCTTTGCAGGAATGTGAGTTGGTTCTTACATTGTTACAAACCAATCGTCTGCATTACAATTGGCCTTAGTCCTGGAACCACAGAGGTGGCTTGCTTTACCCGTTGACTCAAGTTGCCTAATTTCTGTGTCACTAGGAAGAACCAACACCTCTCATGAGTTACAAGACAGTGAGCATTGAAATGACTGATGAATGTGGGACAGCCATTTGTTAAAAACCAGGACGCATTTATTCATTCATTCAACTAGCATTTATGTAGCCCTCCTAAATGAGTCAGGCATTGCTCCAGGAGCTGTGGATACTGTCATAAAATAGATCCCTGATCCCAAATATTCTTTTTTTTTGAAGTGCCAGATAGTAAATACATTAGACTTTGTAGGCCTCACCATTTCTATTGCAACCATTAAACGGTGACCTTTTTTTCTTTTTGTGCAGTAGCAGCCACAGAAGTACGTGAAACAAGTGCAAGCTGTGTTTTTTTTAAAAAAAAAAAACTTGATTTATGAAAACAGGCAATGCATGAACAATAGTTTACCACCTCTGAACTAGACCATAACTTGCCCTTGTTGAGCATATGTTCCAGTCACCTGCACTTGATTTCTACTAGGTGACTTTATTGTATAAGGAAGATACGTTCCTAAATACTACGCCTAATCCAAAACAAGAGTAATGCAAAACTGTTCAAAGATGCATAAGGTAAAAAAAAATCCTAAAAAGGTTAAAACTTTAATAAACCCAACAAACAAAAGAGCTCATAAAAGAGTCAAAACAGGCCGGGTGCGGTGGCTCACATCTGTAATCCCAGCACTTTGGGAAGTGGAGGTGGGTGGACAGCCTGAGGTCAGGAGTTCCAAGACCAGCCTGACCAATATGGTGAAACCCCATCTCTACTAAAAATACAAAAATCAGCTGGGTGTGGTGGCTTGCACCTGTAGTCCCACCTACTCGGGGAGGCTGAGGTGGGAGAATTGCTTGAACCTGGGAGGCGGAGGTTGCAGTGAGCCGAGATTGCACCACTGCACTTCAGCCTGGGTGACAGAGCAACACTCTGTCTCCAAAAAAAAAAAAAAAAAAAAAAAAAGTCCAAACAAAACAATATATATTTTAGAACTTTCTGGTGACTCATTGGTTACCAATTATGGATACATTTTTCTAGATTTTAAACATTCATAAGAAAACAAAATCATCTTTAGATTTTGATGAATTGACCATTCCTTTAATACTATGAAGGCAGTAGGAAAACCTGTCATTTATAAATATTTTATTTATAAATTAACATAAATGTTTAAACATGTAGAAAAGTTGAAAGACTCATCCAAAGCACACCTTATATGGTGTATGGATTTTGAATCATAAGTGGTAGGCTCTCTGTTTCCAAAGTGGCTGAAATAATACCAACTCAAATCTATTTTAGGACCACATCTTTTTAGGAGTGACCAGAGACTGATCTGATCTGAACTATTTCTAGTTCTCTTTTGTGTTTTTTGGGGAAAATGCATAAAATACTTCTTATCTCTGGATTGTGCATGTTCTTGTACTAGCTTGGTCACACTTTGGAAACAAAGGCCAGTGATGCCCATTCCAATTGCTAAGGTATGTCTTTCCTGTATTCTAATTTCATTTAATTGATGCATAACAAAAATTCAAGAGGTTAGTGTCACCATAGCCAGTCTCCTTCCTCCTGCCCAGGTAAAGTACCATATGGATCTCGGGAAGAATTTACTAGCTGCAAAATAAAATATAGAATGTAGTCTTCCACACTGTACTTTCTTGAGTTCCTTCGTTTCTTTTTTTTTTTTTTTTTTCCATGTGGAAAGGAATGATTGAGGGGGGAAGTGAATTGTTTGACATCTAACCACAGAAAGAAAAATTAGTTTTCTCTAACTTCTCCAGGCTCTGTTTTTGTTTCACTTTACATCCTGTGTGCTGCTGGTCTGGGGAGAAATTATGACATGAAAGGGAGTCATTTCCCTTCAGAAGATTCGCTCACAATTTAATAGTAATCACATGTCTGGGAAAATGGAAGGGTTAGAAATATTTTCAACATCTTTTTTGGTAGTCAGCTGCATTCTGATAAATGCTACAACCTATCCATCATTGAGTGTTTTGTTTGCTATTGCTGCCTGTAGGATGATATATTCTTGAGCTGTTGACCTCTAGCTGTGTTATCTGCTTTGGCCAATGAAATGAGATCTCAAGTCACCTGTGCCACCTAGGAGGAAAAGCTTTAAGGGCCATTTTATGGCTTCACCACTTTCACGGTTCCTTCTGCCATGAAAACAGTAATGTCTCAGAGGCCAGGTGCTCTACAGCATGGGTCTCACCATGAAGATGTGGAGCATAGCCCATAGCCAACCCTCCATGAACGTGTTGTTGAAAGCCATTGAAATGATGGGGTCATTTGTTACTGCAACACAGCCCACTGGCATGACATCCTCATCATTCTGTTGTGCCTGTTTATAGTTCTCATGTTCTAGAATGGAATCATTGGAAGATTCTAAACCTGGACTTGTGTGATGATGAGAATAAGAAAGGGCATTGAGGCAGTTGCATTTACAGCACTGGATATTCTTATCTGCAGAGACTGGTTGTTCTAGAAATCCTTCTGCTTCTTTAATGCTCCTCACTTCAGCCCTTTGAGAGATTTTAAGCTGAATCACAAGCAACTTGGCCATCCTTATGCCCGGTCATCTAATTTCTACAACATGGTTTGTGTGTTTAATGATAAAATAACAGCTCCATGAAGGCAGAGGCTTGTTCTTGATGGCGTATCTCAAGTGCCTGGCGCACAGTAGATGACCACCAAATACGTGGTCGATGAATGTGCTATGTCATTTATTTTCAATGAGTTTTCCCTTTGCTTTGATTTTAGTGAAGTGTATACTCAGGATAATCACATTCCTTTTTCTGCCTCTAATAGAAAATCTAACACTGGATACTAGGTTGAATGTATATTTGTTTATTTATTTAGAGGTGGAGTCTCACACTCTGTCGTCCAAGCTGGAGTGCAATGGCGTGATCTCTATTCACTATAACCTCCACCTCCCGGGCTCAAGTGATTCTCTTGCATCAGCCTTCCTAGTAGCTGAGACTACAGGCGCCCACCACCATGCCTGGTTAATTTTTGTACTTTTAGTAGAGATGGGGGTTTCACCATGTTGGCCAGGCTGGTCTCGAACTCCTGACCTCAAGCGATCCGCCCACCTCGGCCTCCTAAAGTGCTGGGATTATAGGTTTGAGCCACCACACCCAATCAAATATTTATTTCTCTAAATAAATTGACACCACAAGTTAAATCGCCAAGGGGCATAGCCTCAGTTTATTATAACCAAAGTGTCATCAATTACTTGAAATATTGTCTTTGCATCATTTTAGGGAGAAAAAACATTAAAACTTGTTGTTTAACAGAAAAAGTTGATTGTGTACTAGTACTTTCCTAAAATTCGAGATTCTGCTTGACTTTTGAATTGGGTCAGAAAGGAAGCATATACCACCATATTGTACTCACGGCCTCTCTGAGCCATGACACTGATTTGAGCGGGAGAGGCTGCTCTATTTCCATAGACTTAGCCCATTCACTCATTTCCTCTACTTTGTCATCATTAGGTTGGATTTAAGTAGCATTACTGTAAAATTTCCCACTGAGAAATTTCAACATGAAGTGGTTTTCTGATCTCTTTAAAATAAAATGGTTAAAAATAGACCTTGTGGGAACAGTTTTCCACTTCAAGAACAAAATCCTGCAAAAATGTTTTAATGCAGATTTGGGACCTAATTATTTTTTCTCACCTCAGCTTGGCTGTAGTTGTGCTACAGTGGAGACAACAAGTCTCAGTGTTACAGAATCTGGCCAACAAGTGCTCTCCGCTCCCTGTGAAGGTTTCCTATCGGGTTGGCCATTGCTTACTTCCCTTCTCCTCCCTGGAGCTTTTCTCCAACTATGAAGAGCCCACATCTGGTTCCTCATTAATTTGGCGACCTTCTCTTATGAGGCTAGGGAAGGCCTGACCATTTCAGTTGCACCGGCCTCCGGGTTTCGCAAACATTAAAGTCTACGCTGGGTAAAGGTGAACTGACTGAAAGGACAGCAGTGTGCAAAAGATACTCTGTCATTAACATCCATAGTCTTCAAGGTACTTAGTCATTAGGGCTGGTTTAATCACGCCTCTGTGACATGAGCAGAGCCTCGGTGAGCTTTGAGGCACATCCAGGAGTTCCCTATTAGAAAAGTGGGTTCCTGGCTGGCCATATCTTTTTTTATTTTAATGTCATCCTTTTTCCCACAGCCTGGGAGCTGAAATGTCTACGAATGCTTAGTTGTGACATTCTTTTACAATTTTGTTGTTGTTTACTGTTGTAACTCTAATACCTTGGAAAAATGCCTCCGACTTAATATGTGCTCCATAAATATTTGTGGAAGAATGAATGGTAAACAAATAAATCTCCAGTCACTAGTGACTAGCAATTGTTTAATTTTGTCTCAGTCTTCAGTACTTTCCTGCCTGATAGGTACCTTATCGGGAAAAAAGATTCAGAGAGAAAACACAAAATGGTAAGATCTTTTACAAAAAGATGCTATGCCATGCCCCACATCTCCCATTTATTATTATTATTATTGTTGTTGTTATTTATTTTATCCTATGTCCTTAATTCTAGCAGGTAGAAAATTCTTTTTTAAAAATAGCAAATAGCCCAAATTCTATTTTATCGACAAGGAATGGAATGCATTTCTTAAAATTCCCATTGGACCACATATGTGGAACATTTTTAAAAAGCAGTTTTATAAGCATCCATCCTTACTCTCTGGGTCTTCAGTCTAGTATGTTTTAAAATAAATTTGGGTGTTTCTGAAATATATTGCTCTGTGTTTCTGCCTTTTCTGTTGCAAAGTTCTCAAATATGGTGTGTTCTTTTGCATTCTGTCTTTTGACACAAGTACTCCTTGTTCGTCTAAGTCCTGTCGTTTAAAATTCATTTCAAGTGTCATTTCCTCTGGTTCCATTCCTTGTGAGTTAGATGCTTCTCTGTCCCAGTATACCCTGATACACTCCGAATACACTTCCACAGAGACTATTTATCAGCCTTGATTGTTGCTGTTTGATTAATGGTTAGACTATTAGACTCTCAGTGCCCCTAGGCCAAGACCTAAATATTATTTGTCTCTACATAGTGGGCATCTCTTATAGTTTCTGGCACCAATAGGTGCTCAGAATATTTGTTGCATGAATTCATTTGTGTTCTTTAGTTTCTAAAGAAAGCTTCAGTTCAGCTTTCAGTCTTCAGCATTTCTCTTTTCACTAGCCAGTTGCCCCCTTTCCTGCCTGGAAGGTTTGAATGTAGAACTTGGTTCTACCCACTGCAGTAAGCACCCACAGTCACTGCCCACTGCTTGCATGGGGAGAAGGGCCAGATGGGCATCTGCTGATCTGGAAACCCAAAATCTTGGGTCCCGATCTGTGTTTTTTCAGCTTTTCTTTATATTCTTCTCTTTCCTTTTTTTCTCCTTCCCTCAACTCCTCTCCCCCAAATATGGTACTTGGCAACTGATAATTTTTGCTTACTTAGAAACTTGAATATCATGGAAATCTAGCAAATAAAAATTGACCCTGAAAAGTCTCTAGAATACATTGGGAGGATTGCCGAAAACAGTGTTGCATGTGGAATTAGCAGTTGGGGTTCTGAAATTACACCTGTTATTTTAGAAACAAGAGGCTAGAAGGGGCAAATGCTAAGGCTTCTTTGCCATCCCCTACTTTATTTATTTATTTATTTATTTATTTATTTAGAGACGTAGTCTCACTCTGTCACCCAGGCTGTAGTGTAGTGGTGCGATCTCAGCTCACTGCAACCTCCACCTCCCAGGTTCAAGCAATTCTTCTGCCTCGGCCTCCCGAGTAACTGGGATTACAAGGGCACACCACCATGCCTGGCTAATTTTTTTTTTTTTTTTTTTTTTTTTTTAGTAGAGATGGGGTTTCACCATGTTGGCCAGGCTGGTCTCGTACTCCTGACCTCAGGTGGTCTGCCCTCCTCAGCCCCTCAAAGTGCTGGGATTACAGGCGTGAGCCAATGCTCCCAGCGCCATCGCCTACCTTGAAGTGATCATCTTAGGCAGTTGATTTCCAGCCTTCATGTCAACTCACAGAGAAGAGTACCAGTATTTCTATTGCCACTGTTTTTTAACGTCTCATTCATAGAAAACCTGACCAACATAACAATACTTTGCTCCTTCAAGCTGCAGTTTAAAATCTTTTATTTTTGCACCTTATATATGTAGAAAGGGGACTATCTAGCTAACACGACTGTCAAAACCGCTAATGGACAGTTAGGAAGAAGGAATTCAGGAAATGAAACAGCGCTGAAAACTGGGCAGTGTTTAAGATGCAGTCACCTGTATCTGTGCTTTGACACTAAAGAAGATGGAAAAGGAATATATTTACTAGTTTCTTCCATCGTTGGTATTGGAATCCATTTGGATGAAAGACTTTCTGAAGCTCATATTGTCAGTAGTATGCTGCCTAGATTTTTATGGGCAATGAGTAACAGAGTAGATCAACTGAGGGGACTATATGATAGCTCATCTATCAAATTACCCGGGATAAATGAGGAAAAGGAGGAAGGATTGTTCTTTTTTTTTTTTTTTTTTTTTTTCAGGCGGAGTCGCACTCTGTTGCCCAGGCTGGAGTGCAGTGGCGCAATCTCATCTCACTGCAACCTCCACCTGCCAGGTTCAAGCGATTCTTCTGCCTCAGCCTCCCAAGTAGCTGGGATTACAGGCATGTGCTAACACACCCAGCTAATTTTTGTATTTTTAGTAGAGACTGAGTTTCACCATATTGGCCAGGCTGATCTCGAACTCCTGACCTCAGGTGATCTGCCCGCCTCAGCCTCCCCGAAGTGCTGGGATTATAGCCACCATGTCCAGCCAGGATTGTTCCTTTTTAAAAAATATAATGGAAAAAACACTAAAGATCTAAATTATCATGCAAACTTGACAATATATATTCATAATTATGCATTATGACATAATCTACCAAAGCCTTTTTGTACCCCGCTGTTCATTTCCATGTTAAAAAGAAATGACTATTTAAAATTAGGAATTTCTCATTGTTAGAATGAATTGGACTGGCTCATTATACTCAAATTTACTTACCAGCTGCTTTGCACCTAAACTAATGCTGAGGCTAACAAGAGTGAAAAGGATTAAAGGATGTTAGTCAAAGGAGATACCTAAGAAATTCTCCAGAGCCACTTTGTAGCATATTGACCACATTACTTGTCTTTTCCAATGGACGAAGATAGCCATAGTATGTTATGTTTGGGTGGCATTTCAAACAGACAAACCAGAAATACCAAATAAATCGTCGGTGAGTGTTGATAAATTCGTTTTTTATATGAATGTTGAAAATCACCCCAATCCTATTGGGATGCATATCTTTAGATGCCACTTCCAATGCTCTCCTTAAAAGTGAGACTGGACGTGGTGACTCATGCTTGTAATCCCAACACTTTGGGAGTCCAAGGTGGGCAGATCACACAAGGCCAGGATTTCAAGACCAGCCTGGCCAACCTGGCGAAACTCTGTCTCTACTAAACATACAAAAATTAGCCAGGCGTGGTGGTGGGTGCCTGTAATCCTAGCTACTCAGGAGGCTGAGGCACAAGAGTCACTTGTACCCGGGAGGCAGAGGTTGTAGTGAACTGAGATCACATTACTACACTCCGGCCTGGTTGACAAAGCGATACCCTGTCTCAAAAAAAAAAAAAAAAAAAAAAAAGGGTGAGAGGACAACGTTGGTCTTAACCATACTTGCGCATTTTCTCCATTTTCTTAACCCCTCTCAACTTCATGGGAAATTGTAGTTTTGTGGTCAGAAAGAAGTTTGCATGTATAGATTACCCTTTTAGGCAACTATTGTGAATTGACCAATCCAAGTTTTAACTGTAAGAACTCAGTCTATTTGGGCTGCTAGTGAACAATAGAAATTTATTTCTCACAGTTGTGGAGACTGGGAGTCTGAGATCAGGGTGCTAACATGGTCAGCGTCTGGTGAGGGCCCTCTTTCAGGTTGCAAACTGTGGGCTTGTCATCGTATTTTCATGTGGCTGAGATGGTGAGAAATTGTTCTGCAGTTTCTTTTATAAAAAAGATTTCCACCCTCTTGACCTAATCACTTCCCAAAAGCTCCACATCATCATCCCATCACTCTTTGGGTTAGAATTTCAACATATGAAATTTGTGGGAGACACACATTCAGACCATAGCAAATACTAACACACTTTCTCTTTAACTTCTCCCTAACCCTTGAAGAAAATTAGAATCTATTTATTATGTAAAATCCCATCTTGGCTTCCTCAGCCCTAAACTGAACATGCATTTCTTTCTTTTCTTTCTTTCTTTTTTTTTTCTTCTCTGCTTCGGTATTTGATTTATATGTGTTTGGAGATCTTTGAAATGATTGAATATAGAAAAATTCACATTATAGACATAAGATACCAAAACACATTGTATAATATTGCCACTTCTTTCTTTTCCATTTTGTGAATAATAAAAATAATAATTTGTCTTTTGAATAAAAGATAAACAACAAAATCAGCTTTGCTTTAATGCTGCACAATTAGCTATCCAAACATGTTATCAGAAACATATTAAAATCCACATTCCGTATTTTTAGGTAACAACACACTGTGCATTGAGATACTCTTCATTTTGTAAATTAGGTAATCCCCCTAACATTCGATAGTGTTATTCTCAGTTCTTATCTGTAGCTATACAGTCATTGAGCTGGATAAAGTGTTGCAATGTAGCAATTAAGACCATCCTTTTTTTTTTTTTTTTTTAAATCCACAAGTTCAGTAAATTACAACTTGATTGTCTGAATAAACAATGTTACCTGCTGTGGCTGCTTTCTTAAAGAACAGAGTTCTGCATGCAAATTAATAATAGCAGTTAGTAATTCCCAGTATCATAGAGCATACTCTTCCCATAACTTAAACTTCCCTTCATCCACCCTAGGAAAACAGACTAAGTGGAATACATATCATCCTCTTATTTTTTCTTTCCTTCCCTCCCTTTCTTCCTTTTCCTTCTTTTCTTTCTTTCTTTTGAAACAGGGTCTCACTCTGTTGCCCAGGCTGCAGTGTAGTGGTGTGATATAGCTCACTGCAGCCTCTATCTATCTACTGAGTCCAGGAGATCCTTCCACCCCAACCTCCCAAGTAGCTGGGACTACAGGTACACGCCACCCCATGCAGCTAATTATTATTATTTTTTATTTGTAGCAGAGACAAGGTCTCGCTATGTTGCCTAGGCTGGTCTCAAACTTCTGGACTCCAGTGATCCTCTTGCCTCAGCCTCCCACAGTGTTAGGATTACAGCCATGAGCCACTGAGCTGGCTTATTTTTTCTCGAATTCCTCGGCCATAGGCAACTGTGCCCACCCCAGCCGTACCCTAGGGGATACTGTGGAAGCAGTTTTAGAAGACAAAACTCAGAGTGCCTGATGACCCCTCCGTCTCATCAGTGCCTTTAGCAGTACCTTACCAAAGCACACACAACCTAACCTGACAATGGTAACTCATTTTCTCATTAGCGGATAGAAGTGCTTGTGGACCAGAGCCCACCTAGCTGTTCTTGCATTGGGGTAACTTGTGGTGTTTCAGTGAGGTCCCACTCTCGTGTACTGTATATGGTTCAGTGTCACATAATTTAACACCCAAGAAAATCTGCCTTGCATATATTAGAATATATTTGCAAATTAATTGGTTAATTAGATTTTAGATATCTCTAGGGGACTGAGCTGAAACAGATGTGTGCAAAAGCCCCTCAGGGGTGAGGATAAAGGCTTCTTACAGGCTTTCTGAAGGAAGAGTTCTATCATTTGATCCTATTGTTGGTGCCAGAGTATTCCAATATATGCATTTATGTCGAAAGCAATAGAACTGCATTTTTGCCTTGAAGTTGTTTTAGGAACGTACTCAGAAGGTTCCATACTCTCAAAATAATTGTACTGTAAAATAATCAAAGCACTATTAGGGTGGATATTTTTCTTGATTATATCAGAAAACCATATGAGAATACAGCTAAAACTAAAGAGGAGCAGATTAGGGAATGCTTTTAAATACTTGTGTAAGATGCAGGCAGTGCATATGAAAATTCTATACAACAGCCAAAGCTTGTGCTCAGGACTTGGAGTTAGAGATGAGCCCTGTTTACATTTGTTTCCCAGTAACATCGGCTAGAGATTTGCCTTTTAATCTTTTTTCTCTCTATTGCTTTACCCTTCTGCAGAATGGAAACTCAGTTGGTATTCCCCTGAATGTTGTTTATAATACTAAGATGATTTTTTAAATTGGATCATTAAAATATTTATTTTTTTATTCATTCAATCTTTTTTTTTGTGTATGTGTGACAAAGCATTTATGGTATACCCACTGAGGCCTAATGTGGATACAGGACACCAAGTGGAGTGATACTGTCCCTGCTTTCAATAAGCTCTCAATCCCTTTATGCTTTGTGGAATGGTAAAGTTCATCTGTATTTTCTAACACTTTGAGTAGGAAGAGGCCTCCTACTCTGGAGCAAGTTGCATGACAGTAAAATAAATGTGGATGGAGCTAAGGACTGATTATGGATGAACCATGTGTCCACAATTCACTCTAGGGTAAATAGTACAGACTGATGGACCACTTGCTAGAATTTGGAAACAAATGGTGCACCCAAGATAAACATCAGACCCTAAGATCAACATCAGACCCCTCCTTGCTCCTTCTACTTAATGCCCATTGATACACTGATTTTTAGCTTTCAGAGGATCACCTTGGTATCCCCTGTGCCTAGGAAAGTCCCTAGCAAATAACACACTGGCAGCAAATGTTGAATGTCAGCAGATGCTCAGAGGTAACAATTCTCAGATGTTTGAATAAGAGAGACCTACACCTTGGCAATCACAGAGCAAAGTTATTGGTGGGAAATGTGTTTTAATGCCACTGAACATCCAATTTTACCATGAGATTTGAGAGATATGTCATTATCACATTTAATTCCTTCAGTTTTAGTTTTGTTTATGTGTTAAGAGTAATGAGCCATTGCCGAAATAATTGCTGAATAGTTTGATCATCTTTCGATGAAGTTTTTTAATTTTCCTAATTTTTTTTTTGAAGTAAGGAGCAAAGCCTTAAAAGCACAGGAACAACATTTTCATTTGAAATCAGTAGTGCTTCAAGGTTGGGGGACATTGTTTCTTGCAACAGGGGTAGCAACATCACCTCATTGTTTTCTTCCTTTGTCTCTCATAGTAAAATGAGTATTTTTCTGAATCTTACAAAGTAATTCATGATCCAAAGGACTATTAGGTTTGATTTTTTGGAACTACATTATTAAAAGTACTACTCACCTGACATTACCTTATTTCAGAGAGATATATATGTGTGAGTGTGTATGTGTGTGTAAATATAAATATGAGGGAAAATGAATGTTTATGGCTAAAGAATTTGAGCTCCATCCTTCCTTTTCAAATAGAATCTATTAAAATTTAGCTTAGTTCAATAGGATTATTTAAAAATCAGGAATAGCATTTATATGCTAGTGGTTATTGTGTTTGACATTAAGATGTAGATAGTATAAAGTGATATGTTATATTGAGAATGGGCTTTGTTCCTGCTACATCATCCTTCAGTAAAAGCTAGTATTGCCAGAAAAAGAAGGAAATTTACTAAGTGTGTTTTATTTGAATTTCCAGGCATAGTTTAGGACAAGGAGGTGGATACTTTGGAGGATTTAAAAAACTTCTGGTAATTGACTTCATCATGCGCTCGAGACCAGAACATTCCTGTGCATCCTGGAGTCAGAGAGTTGACCTGTCTGCCAGCCCCTTAGCCAGCTCTGAGTTGGAGCTGAGCTTACAGTTTGTCCTTCCAATCCTGCGCGCCAAAGAAACACATCACTATTTATGGGCAAGATCAAGCTTCACCACCTATTGGAATTTCTGTTCCAGTGTTAGAGATTGGCACATTGGTTTTCTTTCATTAAATTCTTCCTCATTGTGAATATGGAGGCAGGCTTGGGCAGGCTCGTTGGGGTTCACAGAGCAAACTGGAGGACGTGGGTCTGGAGAGAAGCCTCATCTGCTAAAGTGGGGCAGACACTGGGTGGGGGCCTGTGGGTGCTGGCGGGAAGTCCAGCCCGCCAGGCAGAACACACGCAGCACGGAACATAGAGTTGTGCAAAAAGTGAGATTTTTGGCAAGCACTTGGCTCTGGGGAGGTCCTGGAGGCCCCAGGCCAGGTGAGTGGAGGAGGTCCAGGAGGCAACCTGTTGAGGACTGGCTACTCCATGTCAGCATTAATGTGGCCTGGCAGTGGGTATCAGGCCCTGCTCTCTGGGCTGGAATTTTGGCAGGACTTCAACATTTGTTCCGTAATGTGTTTTCATCATAACATACCCCTTGGTAGTGAGGATGTGTGGAAGAATATATATAGCCTCTTCCTACCTCTACTGCAGATACTGCCGGCGCTGACTTGTCTCATGCCTCTAATCCCAGCACTTTGGGAGGCCGAGGTGAGAGGATTGCTTGAGCCCAGGACCTCAAGACCATCCTGGGCAACATAGTGGGACCTCGTCTGTACGAAAAATTAAAAAGTAGCCAGGCATGGTGGCATGTACTGCAGTCCCAGCTACTCAGGAGGCTGAGGTAGGAGGATTTCTTGAGCCTGGTAGGTTGAGGCTGTGGTAAGCTATGATTGTGCCACTGCACTCTGGCTTGGGTGACAGAATGAGACCTTGTCTCAAAAAAAAAAAAAAAAAATTAAAATTAAAAAAAGAACCTGACCAGCCATATTGGCTTCAATGATTCCCACACCATCCCTGAAAAAAATGTGGCCTGGGAAATATGATGATGTGCTTGGGGCTTATACTTAGATCATATGCTGCCCCCAGGAGTGGTGATCAACCCACCTAAGCCAAATGAACTGAGTGGGTCCCCATAGGGGAATGGGTGAGAGAAAGGAGGATAGCAATGACCTAAGGTAGGAAGCCACAGGGATGCCACATACAGAGGGTTGCAGCTGAAATCGCCTTAGCCTCTCTTGATGAGGTTGTTTACCCCGGTGTAGGGGTTTACTTGGAGAAAAGAATGAATGAACATGCTGGTGGCTGGTGGTGATCCCTGGAGACGAGTTCCTGAGCCTAGAATATAAAGTAAGGACTTGGTATCTGAAACAAGGGAAACTCCAGCTGTAAGAAGCTGAGACAAATAATTAAAAGGGCTTATGGCATTAGTCATGTGCTGAAGGCCTCAATATTGAGCCCAAGTTTCTCATGGCTTCTCTATTAGAAGTAAGCTGGTTTCTAGAACCGGGGGTTGAATTAAACTTATGGATGAGGCGGTCATGCAAGCTCATATGATGAAACACGTAAATGGTGGTGTTCATACACATTGACCATTACCAGATTGGTTGGTTGATAGGTATGCTTATGTTCAGAAAAACAAACAGCCTCCGAACTGCAAAAGAGCTTTTTAAGGAATAAAAGCAAGGAACGGAGAGGGTGGAGACAAAAAGGTATTTAGAAGTGGGTAGATCTGAAGGAGTCACAGTCTCTTTGAAAATTGGTAGGAGGTTATCAAGGCTTTCATCTCCAAGTTTCCAATCCAGCCAGGTTGTTGATGACTAAAAATCATTTTCTGTGACCATTTGCTGTTTGGTGGAGTGTTTGGAATGAGCTAGTTAATCCCAGTCCAATTCATAATGGGCTGGTAGCCAGTTCACACAAACCACCTTGAAAATCCACACTAATTGGTTTGTCTCCATGGAATAGCCAAAAATGGAATTGCCCATGGATGGACGTTTTCTTCTACCCACCCCGTTCTTTCATCTCTCCTCTCCCCACTCCTACCACTACCTCTAGCAGGAGTGATTTTGCATTTAAATAGCATCCTTTTCCCCCTCATTTTCCTGGGCTATAAATTTCCTCAAGCTTTTTTTTTTTTTTTTCCTAAGATGGAGTCTCACTCTGTTGCCCAGGCTGGAGTGCAGTGGTGCAATCTCAGCTTACTGCAACCTCTGCCTCCCGGGCTCAAGCAATTCTCTTGCCTCACCTCCTGAGTAGCTGGGACTACAGGCACACACAACCATGTCCGGCTAATTTTTGTATTTTTAGTAGAGACGAGGTTTCACTATGTTGGCCAGGCTGGTCTTCAACTCCTGAACTCGTGATCCACCCACCTCGGCCTCCCAAAGTGCTGGGATTACAGGTGTGAGCCACTGCACGCAGCCTCCTCAAGCTTTGTTTTTAAAAGATGGAGTGGCTTAGAGGCAAGGAAAGTAAACTGAATGTCCTTGAGACATTTTCAGAGTCACCGATGTTTTTAGAGTTGGTCTTATGGCCAAGAGTAGCAAGAAAGAAAGGTATCTGTGAACAGAACCAAATGCACTTCATTTTTGTTGTTGTTGTTGTTGGAAGGCCAGGGAAGCAAATTCCTAGACAAAGATTCATACAACCTGAAAATAATTTCAGACAGATCTACTGACACACAAAAACTTCTAACAGCTCACAGAATCATCGCCAAGAATGGCTAATGATGCACTACTGGGAGCTACCAACAATGGATAAAATTTTAGGTTTCTGTAACTTTGATAGCTGGTTCCTGCATAAATCATTACACTTTACACCTGTACAGTCAGTTCTGTGCCATCCCCCACTGTCCCTGAGCTTGGTTAATTCTCTGGGCGTTTCTAAGGGCAAGTGGGATTGATAGCATTTGCTCCATTTTATAAACAACCTGTTCAGTTGACTGGCTGGGCAGCCAGTAGCTCATTACAGCACGTTTGGGTTGTGGAGCTGGTTAGAGTCCTGGCTGTGTTCTTCACCAGCTGTGGCACCTTGGTCAGCCGCTTAACTTCTCTGTGCCTCAGTTTTTATCAGTTATCTCTGAGATGAAGTCTCTGCTTAATTGAAAATTATATTTTGAATTAAAAATATTTTTAATATTTTTTAGATTTTAATAATTTAACTTTTTGTTTGTTTGTTTGAGACTGAGTCTCTGTTGCCCAGGCTGGAGTGCAGTGCCGCAGTCTCAGCTCACTGCAACCTCCACCTCCCGGGTTCAAGCGATTCTCCTGCCTCAGCCTCCCAAGTAGCTGGGATCACAGGCACGTGCCACCATGCCCGGCTAATTTTTGTAGTTTTAGTGGAGATGGGGTTTCACCATGTTGGCCAGGCTGGTCTCAAACTCCTGACCTCAAGTGATCTACCCACCTTGACCTCCCAAAGTACTGAGATTGCAGGTGTGAGCCACCACTCTTGGCCTCACTTCTTGTATGTTGAGAATTTACGTAAGAAAGACAAGCCTCCATGAAATGATAAGCTCTAATATCCTCTTCCTTTATTAATGTGATATTGCTCACCCCCTTCTCCCTTCAACTGATAGTAAATTAAAGCAATATAACTCAGTGTAAATATTTGTCAACCCTAGATGCATTTCTAGACGTTCAGTGGGTGAAGACACCTGTTTATTTACACGATTTATACGATTAGTGCCGTCATCTTCAGACAGGATGAATATTGTAACACAAGCAAGTTATGCTACGAGTCTTGACAATCATAAATAAATAATCTTATCTATAACTACATTTGTCTGTAGAATGAGGAAGATAGGGAACAATGCGTGTGAAATTCTCCAGCCCCCACAGGTTACAAGAAGGATGAAGGAAATAAAGCTCTCAGTAAGTATAAGACAAAAGGAAGTCATTTCTAAGTAAGCCCACTGAATGTTTTTCTCGCTCTGTAATCACAAAGTCTAGATACCACTGAATGGAAGATGATCTCATAGGCTCCTCTTTACCACTGGTTAAAAGTAAGGGAGACCAACCTGGGCAACATAGTGATACCTCATCTCTTCAAAAAACCTTAAAAAACTTAGCCAGGTTTGGTGGTGCACACCTGTAGTCCCAGCTACTCTGGAGGCTGAGGTGCGAGGATTGCTTGAGCCTGAGAGATCAAGGCTGCAGTGAGCCATAATTACACCACTGCATGCCAGCCTGAGCAACAAAGCAAGACCCTGTCTCAGAAAAGTAAAGGAGGTTTTGTTTGGGTCTTCTGGCCTCTGTGAAAAGTCTAGTAAGTGGGAAGTGAAATTTACAGAGGATTCAAGCAAAATCAGTAAGTGTTTGTATGGAGTCAGTCAGCTCATCTCAAACACTCCTGGCTCTGAGATGTTCATTTGGGCTTCTGTCATGGTAATTAATTTTTGATGCAGATAAATGAATACTAGTGTTATGAACTCTATTTTTTAAAAAAACAGCTTCTACTTTTTTGAACAATCTGTGTATCTTTGGAGAAGAAGAAGAAAGTAGAGATTATCTAGACCAAGCTTGTCCATCCCACAGCCCTTGTGCCACATGCAGCCCAGGACAATTTTGAATGTGGCCCAACACAAATTCACAACTTTCCTGAAGCATTATGAGATTTTTTTTTTTTTTTTTTTTTTTTTTTTTTTTTGAGGCAGAGCCTCGCTCTGTCACCCCGGCTGGAGTGCAGTGGTGCAATCTCGACTCAGTGCAAGCTCCACCTCCTGGGTTCACGCCAATCAACTGCCTCAGCCTCCCGAGTAGCTGGGACTACAGGCGCCCGCCACCACGCCTAGCTAGTTTTTTTGTATTTTTAGTAGAGATGGGATTTCACCATGTTAGCCAGGATGGTCTCGATCTCCTGACCTTGTGATCTGCCCGCCTCGGCCTCCCAAAGTGCTGGGATTACAGGTGTGAGCCACTGGGGCCGGCAATTTTTTTTTTTAAAGATCATCAGCTATCGTTAGTGTTAGTGTATTTTATGTGTGGCCCAAAACAATCCTTCTTCTTCCATTCTGGCCGAGGGAAGCCAAAAGATTGGATACCCTGGTCTAGACTGTCCCAATAAAAGGCATGCAAAACTTAGTGACAGTGCTGTGTGTGTAAATCACTGGATAAGGTCAAGGATACTTTTAATTTAGGGAGAAAGAAAAGTGTGTAAACCTCTTCCTTAGTCTGGGAAAGAATTAAGTCTTTTTAAAAATTTTTCCAATTTTTGTGTTTTTGTTGTTGATCTGCAATACGCGCTTTAAAAATTTTTCTTAACATCTTTTTGCTGGTACCTATTTCTCAGCATTGCTCCTCTCCCTTTTGAGAGGAGAGAGTAGGTATAGAATTGTCTTGCTAATATGTCAGTGCAGGAAAATTCCATACAACCTGTTGCCTATGGAAGAGGTTGGAATGAATTGCAGCAGGTGATGGGTTAACTGGTAGCAGAAACCTTTTCTGCAACATGTAAACAACTTCATCCTTTTGAAAATTGGGTCCAGGTAGTAAAAGCTGGCAGTGATTTATGCTGACTGGGCTTAGGGCTCCTCATATGCATATATAAAATACCGCTGGGCTCTGCGGGGCTTCTTAAAGAACTACGTTAGCTCTGCCCCTTCCACCTTCTTCCTCAGCCTGCGTTACTGACATATCTGAAGTGCCCGCGAGAGGAAGGAGCCGGATGTGGAGCCATCTGGAGCCGGGCAGGGTAAGCACAGGGCAAGCATCTGCTGGAAACTTTGCAGAGATATCTAGTGCGCTGATTTACTGTCCTTTGGGGAGTCCATGTACAGAACCCAGACTCATGAGGAAACTGGCATCTGGCAAAGGTGGGGGTACACAATTGTGCTTGATTATCAAGACATATGATAAGTCTGTCTAGTCATGTACTCTGTGCCAAATTGTAGATTTCTTATTTGGCCCACATCAGCCATCTGCCAGCAAAACCAAAGCAATACAAAAGTGTCGCAACAACAAACAACCAAAATGCAAAAAAAAAAAAAAAAGCCCTAGACTTAACATAGTGATATCAAAATATACAGAGTCACTTGGAAATAAAACAGTGCTTCTGAGAATATAGAAGTTAAGAGCATGCACTTCGGAGTCAGACCACTACGGTTCCAATCTGGGCTCTAGTGCATAGTAGCTGTGTGTCTGGGGGCAAGTCACTTATCCTCTCTGTGTACTTGTTTTCTGCTCTGTAAAAAGAGGATGATACTAATAGGACTTGCCTTTTAGAGTTACTGTGAGAAATAAGTGAAGGTTGTATATGTAAAAAGTTTAAAATAGCATCTGGAAAAATAAGCACCATGTAATTTTGTGTTTGTGTTTTCTGTGGAGTACATAAGTATGCATCAAAGCTAACAACGCCCACTGCCCTGTCAGTCAAATACCTTTGACCATATCACTTCCCTTCCTTCCTCTGCCAACACCTCCACCACTCCCACCTGGACTGGCTTAGTTTCCATTGTTCCTTGAGTGTGTCCAGAATGTTGCAACTTGGGGCCCTGCATACACGCTTTCCATTTCCCGAATTATTCTTCCCACAGCCCCTTTTAGGGAGCTGGCTTCTCTTCTGTCCTCAGCCCTCAGTTTCAATGTCACTTCTTCAAAGAGGGCATTTCTGAGCACCCCATCTTCACTGAGATGCCACTGTCCACCCATAAGCATTCTCACGCCCACCTGTTTAGTTCCGTGTCACGATTTGTAGCCACAGATGACTTGCATTTGCAAGCCACAGTCTCCATGGACCACATCCCATTCCTGTCTGATTCCCCACTGTAGATCTAACATCCAATTCCAGCAGTGCCTGGATGGAGTGAACACTCAGTAAACATTGGTCCACAGTAAGAATGAGTGACTCACTGACTACTGAAGGAGGTGCTTTTATAGAGTGGATTCAATATATTTCTCCCTTCTGAGGTGGTCAACCCTGATCCCTCCTAATCCCACCAGTCTCCACCCCTTTTATTTACATTGTCATAGGAATGAAAGAGAAGCTAAGGAAATAATCAAATACCTCTTTTAGAGATGAGGTGCAGCCTCAACTTCCGCATTTGGGTATCTCTTTAACTCTTTGGTAGGGGGCTATAGAGGAGGAAGCAGGGCCTATTCTTTCCCAACTGGCTGGTTCAGTGAGGACGTTTGCCATGTGGATGTGCCCCATCTACTGGTTGAATTGCATGGTTGCATTCTTAATGATCATAATGCCCTGTGCAATTAACACTGTCCATTCAGACTGGTGAATAGCAGCTGAGACTGTGCTAGAGTTTGTATCATACTTTATTATCCTGCTGGCAACAAAATTAACCATAAAGTGTGATTTGTTTACAGAGCGCATGATTGAACATCTCTAGTGTCTAAATTTTCATCAGTATTGTACAAATTCTGTTGTGTGGGTTTTGAAAGTTTGAAGCTGTAAAGTTTCACACTAATGTCCGCGGCTTGAAATTTATAGTTTAACATCAGTTTTCACCATTTGGTTTGTCTGCTGTGTACATTATGTTCACCAGATTTGCATCATTTAGAGATTACCTTCTCTGCAAGATGTCTCAGAGATATGAGCACCACAACCATTTTTTGGTCTTCTCTTAAGGATCTGGGTTTTTAAGACAAAAACTTCAAGGCCGGGTGCAGTGGCTCCCATCTCTAATCCCAGCACTTTGGGAGGCTGAGGTGGATGGATCACTTAAGGTCAGGAGTTCGAGGACAACCTGGCCAGCATGGTGAAACCCTGTCTCTACTAAAAAGTACAAAAAGTAGCTGAGTGTGGTGGCATGTATCTGTAATCCCAGCTACTCAGGAGGCTGGGGCACAAGAACAACCTAAACCTGGGAGGCAGAGGTTGCAGTGAGCCAAGATCGTACCACTGCCCTCCAGCCTGGGTGACAGAGCAAGACTCTGTCTCAAAAAGAAAAAAAGGAAAAAAGAAAAAAAAAGAAACTTTAGGGAGCAGATGGCATTTCCATGCTCTCCTTTCATACATGCCCCCTGAAATCGGGACTTAAATTGCCTATAAGGCTCAGTAAGTAAATTGGAGAAGATAGACTTTATCAGTTTACTTAAAGAAACATAATTATTTTAAAATGATAAACTGGTTCCTGTGTTGATAAATGTTTTATATCTTAGCTTCTATGTCTGAATGCCCTGTGTAAATTATGAATTAGCTAGTAAACGGACTTCACAAAGGATGCTCAGTGGGGCCTGTCAGCCAAGAGCTAAGTGGGTAGCGTTTCTGACATTCTGCTGCTTTTTAGCTGTTGTTGCATTGGGGATGTAGATGTCTGTGGTCTCATTGTTAGGGCTGAAAGGTATGTTTCCATGAGGACTCAGCAGAGTAATAGTTCTTCCAGTGGGTAGATGAAGGCCAGATGATTTGGAAAGAAGCTCAAAGTGTCCTGTGTCAAGTTTGGATAATTTTATAGCCCATATAAAACATTTCATATTGAAGTCAAATTGTTAGTCCCTATTTGGACTAATGACAGCTGCTTATTTGGACTAAGAAAGCTGCTTCCAGCATCTGGGATGAGTTGTATCTGACCTTTAGCCTCTTTACCTGTAGACCAGGGGTTACTAACTCAGATGCCTACAGGGGCCAGGTAAGTGATGTAATAAATGAATCAAGCCAACTCAGCTTCTGCTAATTTGCCATAAGGGAGTCCAGCAGGTCCAGTGCTACCAGATCTTCTCATTTTTCATGAGATGCCTGAAATCTGGATTTTGGCATGAAATCTCATGATTTGAAAATGTTGCCAATTGAGTTAAGAAAAATGTTTAGATTTAGTAGGGACTAAACCAAATATATCTGCCACAAGGATACTGCTTGTGATTCTCCGATTTGTAGCTGCAGATAGTCCCTGGCAAAGATTATCTATGTAATAGATAATCTTTCCTTTACAAAGGACATACTGAATCACCAATTATTTGAAATAGATTTAGGGGGCACAAGTGCAGTTGTCCTACATGGACATATTGCATAGTGGCGGAGGCTGAGCTTTCAGTTTGCCCATCATCTGAATAGTGGACATTGTACCCAATAGGTAGATTTCTTCTCTCATCCCCCTTCCACCCTCCCACCTTGAGGAGTCTCCAGTGTCTGTTCTTTCACTCTGTATGTCCATGTGTACCCACTGTTGAGCTCCCACTTCTAAGTGAGAACATGCAGTTTTTGGTTTTCTCTTTCTGAGTAATTTCACTTAGAATAATGGCCTCCAGTGGCACCCATGTTGCTACAAAAGGCATGATTTCATTTTCTTTCATTTATTTTTTGAGACAAGAGTCTTGCTCTGTTGACCAGTCTGGAGTGCAATAGCATGATCTTGGCTCACTGCAACCTCCGCCTCCCAGGTTCAAGCGATTCTCCTGCCTCAGCCTCCCGGATAGCTGGGATTACAGGTGCCCACCACAATGTCCGGCTAATTTTTGTATTTTTAGTAGAGTCGGGGTTTCATCATGTTGGCCAGGCTGTTCCCGAACTCCTGACCTCAAGTGATCTGCCCACCTCAGCCTCCCAAAGTGCTGGGATTATAGGCGTGAGCCACTGTGCCCAGCCTCATTTTCATTCTGTGTGTGTGCATGGCTGAGTTAGTATCCCATGGTATATACATACATACCACAATTTATTTAATCCAGTCATCCATTGATGGACACTTTTCATGTTGAAAGGATGTTAAGTAGTATGTATATGCATATAATCAAAATATATGTTCAGTAAAACCAAAAAGCTTCGAAAGTAACACAATAGACAGTAATATCTCAGAAGAATAAGGTTACTAGACACATTTCACTGTTTAGTATTTTTCTTCTGGCTCTTGCTTATGATGGAAAAACCCACAAACAATATATGTGTATACATCATGAACATGCATTCAGTTGGGTGTTTTATATCTTTAACTTGTACTACCCTACAAGGATTCACCTAACATACCCATTTAGAAGAATCTCCCTCATGCCCATACCACACACTCCAGATTTCCAAATCAGGAGTAGTGAGAAGATCATGAAATCATCTCTCAATTACTGTTTTCTTCTTTTAAAAATACATTTATATTGTGTAGTTGCTACAGTCTCCACTTAGCCTCCCAAAGGGAAGGTTTTGAACTAGTGGCTGGGTTTTGTGCCTCTGTTTTTGAACACTTAAGTTATAAGACACACCTCAGAGATGTGTGTTTGCTTCCAGACCGTGAAAATAAAACAAAGAGCACAATAAAGCAAATCACATGATTTTTTTCCAGTTTTCCAGTACATATAAAAGTCATATTTACACTATACTGTAGTCTATTAGGCATGCAATAACATGTCTTTAAAAACCTCAATATATATACCTTAATTTAAAAATACTGCTTAAAAAGTACTTGTGATCATCTGAGCCTTTGGTGAGTCATAATCATTTTGCTGGTGAAGGGTGTTGCCTTGTTGATGGCTGCTGGCTGATCAAGTGGTGGTTGCTGAAAGTGAGAGTAGCTGTGGCAATTTCTTTCTTTCTCTCCCTCTCCCTCTCCCCCCCCCCCCCCTCTCTCTCTCTCTCTCTCTCTCTCTCTCTTTCTTCTGTTCTTTTCTTTTCTTTTTTTTTTTTTTTTTGTCTTGCCCTGTCACCCAGGCTGGAGTGCAATGGCGCAATCTCAGCTTACTGCAACTTCTGCCTCCCAGGTTCAAGTCATTCTCCTGCCTCAGCCTCCAAGGTAGCTGGGACTACAGGCATATGCCATCATGTCCAGATAATTTTTGTTTGTTTGTTTGTTTCAGAAGAGATGGGGTTTCACCATGCTGGCCAGGCTGATCTCGAACTCCTGACCTCAAATGATCTGCCTGCCTCAGCCTCCCAAAGTGCTGGGATTACAGACATGAGCTACTGTGCCTGGCTGGCAGTTTCTTAAAATAAGGCAACAGTGGAGTTTGCGGCAACAATTGACTCTAACCTTTCATGAAAGACTTCTCTGTAGAATTCAATGCTGTTTGATAGCATTTTACCTACAGTAGATCTTCCTTCAAAGTTGGACTCAATCCTCTCAGCCCCTGCCACTGCTTTGTCAACTAAGTTTATGTAATATTCCAAGTCCTTTGTTATCATTCCAACAATGTTCAAAGCATCTTCATCAGGAGTAGATTCCATCTCAAGAAACCACTTTATTTGCTCATCCATAAGAAGCAATTCCTCATCCATTCAAGTTTTATCAGATTGCTGCAATTCAGTCACATCTTCAGGCTCCACTTCTAATTCTAGATCTCTTGCTAGTCCTACCATATCTGCAGTGACTTCTTCTGAAGTCCTGAACCCCACAGAGTCATCTATGAAGGTTGGAATCAACTTCTTCCAAACTCCCAATAATGTTGATATTTTGACCTTCTCCCATGAATCATGAACGTTCTTTATGGCATCTAGGATCCTTTCCAAAAGGTTTTCAATTAACTTTGTCCAGATCCATCAGAGGAATCACTATCTCTGTCAACTATAGCCTTATAAAATATATTTTTAAAATAACAATACTTGATAAAATTACTGTTTTTTTTTTTTTTTTTGAGTCAGTTTTGTTCTATTGACCAAGCTGGAGTGCAGTGGTGCTGTCATAGGTCACTGTAACCACAAACTCCTGGTCTCAAGTGACCCTCCTGCCTCAGCTTCCTGAATATCTGGGACTACAGGAGCATGCTGCCATGTGGGAGTTTTTTTTTTTTTTTTTGGCGGTGGGGAGTCTTGCCATGTTGCCCAAGCTGGTCTCGAATTCCTGGGCTCAAGCAATCCTCCTGCCATGGCCTTTCAAAGTGCTAGAATTATATAGGATTATAGGTGTGAGCCACCATGCCTAGTCTGGCTGAATTTTTTGATTGTAGAGATGAGGTCTTACGTTGCCCAGGTTGGTCTTGAACTCCTGGCCTCAAGCAGTGCTCCCACTTTGACCTCTCAAATTGCCAGGATTACGGGCATTAGCCACTGTGCCTGGGCCCCAAATTACTTCTTGATCTATTGGCTGCAGAATGGATGTTGTGTTAGCAGGCATGAAAACAACATTAATCTTACACATCTCCATTAGAGCTCTTGGGTAACTAGGTGCCTCGTCAATGAACAGCAATATTTTGAAAGAAATTTTTCTTTCTAAGCTATAGGTCTCAACAGTAGGCTTAAAATATTCAGTTAACCATGCTGTAAACAGATGTGCTGTCATCTAGGCTTTGTTGTTCCATCTATTTATAGAGCACAGGCAGAGTAGATTTAGCTTTAAAGCTAAAGATACAGCTTTTAAGTTAATTCTCAAGGGTCCTAGGATTTTTGGAATGGTAAATGAGCATTGGCTTCAACTTCAAGTCACCAACTGCATTAGCCTCTTAAAAGAGAGTCAGCCTGTCCTTCCAAACTTTTATACCAGTCATCGACTTCTCTTCCCTAGCTGTGAAAGTCATAGAAGGCATCTTTTTCCAGTATAAGGCTGTTTCATTCACATTGCATGTCTGTTGTTTCATATAGCCACCTCATCAATGATCTGATGGATAACTTGCTGCAGCTTTTAGATCAGTACTCGCTGCTTCACCTTGCACTATTATGATACGGAAACAGCTTCTTTTTTTAAAGCCTCATGAACCAACCTCTGCTAGGTTCAAACTTTTCTTCTGCATCTTCCACATTTCTCTCAGTCATCATAAAATCGAAAAAGCCTTACTCTGGATTATGCTTTGACTTAAGGGAATGTTGTGTATGGTTTGCTCTTCTAGGCAGACCACTAAAACTTTTTCCAAACCAGTAATATAGCTGTTTCTCCCTCTTATCATTCATGTGTTCACTGGAGTAACCCTTTTAATTTCCTTCAAGAACTTTTCCTTTGCATTCATGACTTGGCTGTTTGGCATGAGAGGCATAGCTTTCAACGTGTTGTGCCTTTCAACATTCCTTCTTCACTAAGCTCAATAACCTCTAGCCTTTGATTCCAAGTGAGAGATGTGGCCAGGTGCGGTGGCTCAAGCCTGTAATCCCAGCACTTTGGGAGGCTGAAGCAGGTGGATCACCTGAGGTCGGTCGTTCGAGACCAGCCTGGCCAACATAGTGAAACGCCATCTCTACTAAAAATACAAAAAATTATCCAGGCATGGTGCTGGGTGCCTGGAATCCCAACTACTCAGGAGGCTGAGGCAGGAGAATCGCTTGAACTTGGGAGGCGGAGGTTGCAGTGAGCCGAGATCACATCATTGCACTACAGCCAGAGTGACAGTGCAAGACTCCGTCTCTAAGTAAATAAAGTGAGAGATATGTGACTCTTCCTTTCACTTGCACACTTATAGGCCATTGTAGGGTTATTAATTGGCCTAATTTCAATATTTTTGTGTCTCAGGGAACAAGGAGGCCCAAAGAGAGAGAGAGAGGGGAAATGGCTGGTTGGTAGCGTAGTCAGAACACACACATTTTTCAAGTTCACCATCTTAATATGGGTGAGTTTTGTGACATCCCAAAACAATTACAGTAGTAACATATCAAAGAGCATTGATCACAAATCACCCTAACCGATACAATAACAATAAAAGTTTTGAAATATTATGAGAATTACCAAAATGTGATACAGAGACAGAAACTGAGCACATGTTGTTGGAAAAATGATGCCGACAGACTTGCTTAGGGTTGCCTTAGACCTTCAATTTGTTAAAAACAAAAACAAAAACTCAAGATCTGCAAAGTGCAGTAAAGTGAAACTATGCCCATATTTACAACTAGCTGAGCAGACCTGCCATTTAGTTTGGTTTTTAAGGTTCAAGATGATTTCCGACAACTTTACATGTGCTTAGCATCCTGTCAAAGCAAAGGAGAGAGAGGATATGACTGCTTTATCTTATCCAGAATGCAGTAATCAGAAAACCTATAAACAAGCCATTTTAATATCAGCATAGCATACATATAAGTTCTGTGTTTTAAGGGTTAGTGGTTCATTATTTGAATTACTCATTGCAGTGGGAACCAAAATATTTTCAGTGCTCATTACTTTGAAAGATTTCGTTTATACCTATTTCTCTGTATGACATCAAAACTACTGGTAAACAATGCAAGTGAAGTTCAGCAGCATCTACTTCACATTCAGAGGGCTATGTTCAGGTTCTAGTTATGCTTCTCTGGCTATATAACTCTGGGAAAATTATCACACTTCTGTCAACCTTGGTGTGCAGCGGTGAAATGGGACCATAGTATTAGTGTTACAGATTGTGACACTTAGAACGCGATACTGTATGTAATTAGCATGGTGCTCGGCGCATGAGTGTGCTCTCAACAGTGTGGCTGTTATATCATCATTATCATTGTTATTTCTACATGTTAAGGTATTGTTTTAGAAACACGTTTCGTATTATTGGCCACAAGTCTTTCCTTTAATGCTTACCAGCAGCTTTCTTTTTCTATGCAGGACTTTGATTTAAAGATGAAAAACGTATTTGGTGGTCTTTAAATAGGTATGTGTGTGTGTGTGTGTGTGTCTTCTCCCCGTACTGCCCTTTCCAACTTTTTCTTCCAGTTTTTTCTAAGAGATTAGCAGCCTTAAAGACAGAGGTGGCAATGGTTTGGCCTCGTCTGCCCTCACAATATGATCTTTACTTTGCTGCATCGGAGCTTCCTGGGTAGGTCCTGTAATCCCTAAATTAGTCTAGGAGACAGATGGATGAAAATAGTGTCTTTGCTGGATGAAGCCAAGTTGTGGCTTTTCCTTTGTTCCCAGCTCCAATTCAAACTAATGCATTAATAACTTAAATTCCCTTGTTTACCTCTCTTACCTTAACAACTATTAGAATCAACGGGAAGGACTTGTCACCATAGCAGAAAGATGTCATCTCAGGGCTTCTCCTGGCCTGCAGGACCTCGGCCCAGGCCTCACAGTAGTCAGTACTTGAAGAAGGGCAGAGGCCAGGGCTCCTGGGCGTTCCTCCTGTGAGCAGCTTCCTCCCCTGGCTGTGCCATCCCGGCAGAAGCTCACTGCTACTTCATCATAAGGCTGCCTTTTTCTGCAATTAAGTCATTTCAGTATTTTCTATCATGGTTTTCCTTCACCCTAGAGATGCTCAATGTTAGGACAAAACACAGGCATTCAAGCTGCTCATAGCATTTAGGGAGTTAGGGAATTTGGCTTTTAATTACCATGAAAATGTGATTATTTAGAGACTCAGCACCATTTCTACAGAGTCTGTAGAATTTTGCGGTAATAGGAGAGGGGCTTATAAGTAAGTGCTAAAAAGGTGAGTTGCCAGGTCTCCAGGGAAGAGCAGATAAGATGAACTAGAACAACTTTAAGTATCTTTCATTAACTCTAATCAAGTTGTTAAGGCTCTTTTCTGATGCAACTTTACTGTCTGTAACGTGGATCAACGTCTGTTGCCTTAGTTATTGCTTAGCAGGTATGTGGAATATGGAATGCTCTGATATGATCAACGTGTTTAACTGAATGACAGTGCTTATCCATCCAGACACATGATTCTCCTGTCTCAGCCTTCCGAGTAGCTGGGATTACAGGTGCACACCACTATACCCAGCTAATTTTTGTATTTTTAGTAGAGAGAGGGTTTCACCATGTTAGCCAGGCCAGTCTTGAACTCCTGACCTCAGATGATCTGCCTTCATCAGCCTCCCCAAGTGCTGGGATCACAGATGTGAGCCACCACGCCCGGCCTCAGACATCCAGTCTTTAATCACACTCATTTTTCCAGGCAGCATGGAGTCCTAACCTTTGTTTTGCAAACCATTCTATGGATTTAGTCTACATCACAGCAAGGATTTTTTATTTGGCCCACCATTGTATCCTGACAATAGAATGCCTGGTGCTTAGTAGGTACATAATAAGTGCTATTGGTAAATGGATGGATGGATGGATGAATGAATGAAATCTCATTGTCTCCTACAGTATTTGTTTTATGTATCTTCCCAGTTTTGTCCATGTGACCTTAAAGATCTGCACACATAGTAGAGACTCCACAAGCTTATTAGGGAACTAAAAGTCATGTTATGGGTCTTGGCACCAAAGCCTCACGATGGATTGGGAAACTAAGAATCATATAAAGTCTTAGGAAGAGGTCTTGAAGTTTCTATGTTCCATTGCTGGTCCTGGCTGAGATAAATATAGCAAATGAACAGGAATTTATTTCTCACCTGCTCTATCAAGTCCCCAAGACCTGGAAGTAATGTGTGAGATGGGGCGGACCCTGGGAAAGATATTATCTCTTATTCAGAGCCACATAAAAGCTCTTTCCCCATGCCAGGCACGTCTTTGGTTAGAAGACATAACTTAGTCCAGTGCATTTCATAGTGGTTCTCATGGTGTCCCTGATGACACAGCTCATTTAGCTAGCCAATGGGACATCTCCAAAAAGCATTATGGAAAGGAGGCAGTGTGCAATTGTGTACAATAACTTAGGACCTGAAGTCACAATGCCTCAGTTCAAATTCTACCCACCTGCGTATTAAGTGAATTTAGACAAATTAGGGGTGATCCTCAATTTCCTCTTCTACAAAATGGGAGCTATAACGCTACTTACTTCATAGGATTGTTGGAAGAGCAAATGGCCAAATGGACATACAGTGCTTTGCAGAGAGTTGGGCATGTAATAAGTTCTCAATAAATGTTAGCTAGAGTTATTGCCACCATTTTTATTCATTGAAGGAGTTTCATTGCAATCCTAAGCCAGTCCCTAGGGATGCCCTTCCATTCCAACTCTTTTCAGACTATACTGGGGCCCACATTGTCCTCTGCCCTTTCAGCCCACATGACTTTGGCCCAGACTTTTACTACCAGGACCCAAACACAGTGTCCAAGAATGGCACCAATTATACTGCATATTGCCGTATATTATTTTATCCAGCACTGCGAAGGCCAACCTGAACTGCCCAGAAATCTTTGTTATACAGTGGTTTGGGGTGCATGCACCCTCCATACACAGGCGTTAAATAAATTAAATAATGGGGTGTGTGTGTGTGTGTGTGTGTGCACGTGCATGCGTGCGTGTGTGTGTCCAGCTAAGTTACGCTGCTTTCTTAAATCATTTAAGCACACTTAATCTAATGGAACATGGTAGGATTTCAGCAGCTTCTGAATAGAAGTTGGAGAGAAAAAAAAAATCCAAAACGTGGCACTAACTAAAACCCCCAAGCAGTTATTTAAGGCTGCTTAAGCACTTCTGTGGAAACTGGGCTCTGTTGAAGAAATAGCCGCCACTCTTACAGAATGAAACCTCACTTTTTTTTTTTTTGTCTTTTTAAAAATTCTTCCTTATATTTTTAGATTTTGGGTGAGAATGGGACTCTAAATCTATTTTCAAGCTTTCTTTTCCTTTCTCTGCTCACTCAGAATTATTCTTTTTATCTTGGTTCTGCCCCTGGTGATATCTTGGGTAAGTTACTTGACCTCTCCTGGCTGCTTTTTTTCATCTGGATATTTGGACTGGATGATCTTTGTGGTGCCTTCCAGCTGTTAACATTTGTTTGATTTTATGATTCTCTCCCTTGTTATTACAGAAAGCACAAGTGTTGTGCCTTAAGCATAAGATAGGAAAGCATCCCTTGATCAAGTTGAAACATCTCTACTTTCTAAGTTCCAGGACTCTTAGTTTGAGCTTAGAGAGTTACTGTTGTTTCCAGGCAGTTTTTTGTGCGAAGGGTGGTTTGGGGTTTCTTTCTGTTTTTCTGTAGACCTTATTGGATATATGACCATTTGATCTTGGTAGATAATATTGTGTCTTGACACACACCAATGCTCTTACCTTTGGGGTGTTTTGGAAGCCTGCAGGCAGGGTCCTGAGGCTGCCTGAGTCACTGTTAATGAACCAAACTGCCTGAAATGCTCCAATGGTTGACTTTTGGCACTTGGCAGAAAAATCCTTTTCATGTTAGTTTCAAGGTTGTCAGATATCATTATCCCCAAGTATTAAAAATTTCAAAGAAAGGAGGCAGTGTGTTTGATTTATAGAATAGTTATCTAGCTTTAGCTCTGACTTGGCTTTGGAAATGGTTTTGCAAGCACTCGAAAATTAAATCCATTTTTTATGGCACTACAAGGTATTATCTCACAGCAAATGATAATTAAACACCTGTGAAATCAATTAGCCCTTTAAGCAGGGAAAAAAAGTTTTCCAATTATGTTTTCGCACCTCCAAAACTTTTCTAATTCCAAAACCAACACTTGTGGAGAGGGATATGGCCGACTGGCTGTTGCTGGGTTACCTTTCCATAAAGATTATCCCTAAATTTTGCTTAGCCTTAATCCTGAGGAAGGCAGTTTGTGATACCAGCATCCTTCCAAAGAGGCTGCAGTCGCCTTTGGAGCTGACTCTTAGCAGCTATCTATCTGACACACAGCGGAGCTGTCAGCGACTCAACAAAGGAAGTTACTCACTTTGTGTTTTGATGCCAAGTTTTACTTGACAGTTTATTTAAAAGCCAAGATACCTTAATGGCAACCAAGCAACAAGACATTCCATGTGACAGAAATGCTCTCCTATTAAGAGCCCCATAGCCAAGAGTTCTGAGCCATCTACAGTACACAAATTCATACTCTAAAAGCAGACTGATTGGTTAATAGCTGAAACCTAATACAATGGAAAACTGGGACTCATGGCCGGCCGTTCAGCCCCATGGTATCATGTGTGTTAAATCACTGGCTTTGGTAACAAATTAGTTATTCCAGATGCTTCTTTTGGAAAATGATCTATACTTCTGAAGCAATAGATGGATTTTGGGTATATGCCATAACAATTTGGGACTCAAAGAAGAGGCGAAAGAAGCATAACAATGCCAGGCCTTTGACATCTTCTACGTTTTACCTCATATGTACAAAAACTTTTCCAAGAAAATTTTTGCCTCATCCTTCCTAATATTCATAAATGCTTTAGTTATTAATTTGTGCAGGGTTTCATTGTATCACTTTACATAAACATCTCTAAAGATGCTCTTTCTTTAAGAAATTTCTTCTACAGGCATTTTTAATGGGCTCTTGCTTTCATAGCAGGTGGCATTTAGAGAACTTGAAGAATCATACCATTAACTAGAGAGAGAAGGCTAGCGTTGTATAAAACACAGATGAAAGAAAACTTCTCCATATCCTTTTAGAAAATTGTCACATGAATTATCCCTGCAAACACTGCCAGCAGTTCGGACACTTTATGACCTGGGCTTTATAAACCCATGAGGAATGGGGTGAGTGTTGAATAATCTGACATAGGTTCAACAAATATTTCCTGAAAGATTACTGTGGGCTAGGCATAGTACAGGGTCTGGGGTCACAGTGGTGAATAAGAACAGGAAAGCTCCTTCTCTCATGAAGTATATATTACATTTGGGGAGAAAGAAGGTAAGCCAGTAAAACAAACACGTGTGAATTCTGACCTTGGTAAATGCCAGGACAGAGATGAAACAGGGCAACAGAAAGGGAGTGGAAGTAGCACCAGTTGGTCTGTGCTGGCCTCTCTGAGAAGGGGCTATTTGAATGCTTATAGGCAGCTTGAGAGAGATCCTGGAGAGGAATTCCAGGCAGAGGGCACAGCAAGTGCAAGTGCAGGAGGTGGAAGTTAGCATTCTCTGCCAAGAAATTGAGAGCAGGACTTTGTAGCTGTAGATGGTGACTGACGATGGGGCAGTCAGAGATGTGGGCAGAGGCCAGTTCTCATTGGACCCAGTCGGCCAGGGTGTAGGGCATGAATATTATTCTGCATGCCAGGAGGAGCCCTTGGAGGGTGTTCAGACTGGGGGTGACATTTGAAAGGTGTCTTTGGCTGCTCTATAGACTATGGACTGTAGGAAGATACGATTGAACTCATTCTGTTTAAAACTAGTAAGAAGCGGAGTATGGTTTCTGTTGCTCTGTTCATGCATGCTTGAGCTGAAGGAGAAAAGGGTTTAAGGAGGTATAGGAAGAGGGGTGTGAGGAGACTCTGGTTGCCACTGAATTGCAAAATCCATGAATGAGCAGCTCCTGGAGGACTCTTGCTTCATGGCATCCCAGTGCTCAGAGTGCTACCTGACATGTAGGGCCTGCTCAGTACTCCTTTGTCCAGTGAGTAAATGTCAGGGCATGAAGGCATCCTTTGGGCCATCTGGTCCACCTCTCCTCAATCCAGTGCTTAAATTTTCTTTCTGTCCCATAGCCTCTTTCCAGAATGAGAGTGCCAGGGAGCTAGCTAGCTCTATCTGCTTCTCAAAGGAACTGTGGGAAGCATGGCCAGCTGGAGGAGGAGGAGGGAGAGGTGACTCAGCTCCACAGACCATCTTCCCCAGGGCACTGTTGTACTTCTGCCAAAGGAAATGGCAGAATCTAGACTTGTGGGCCTCTCCAATCCCTTAGGACCCAACCTTCATGCAAAGATAATCTGTAAATCGGTAACATGTGGCATCAAATCTTCAACCGTAACCCAAATTTTATGTCCCATGGATATACCCATGTATCTATACATTTATGCATTCACATACCCGGATGGGAATGATTAAACTTTGCATAGACAACTAGCTTCATGCAGCATTCATAGTAAGTTGGATGTTCTAGAATTTTTTGAGAATGTGCTATGTCAGCCTACACAGAGTTCTGAGGTCTTGTTTGTGTATTCGGTACCAGCGGCTCAGGAGTGAGGTGGCAGCCCTGACTGTCAAAGTCACAAGGCAGAGGCTAGTGATGCAACAGTGGGAGAGGAAATGGGAAGGTGAGGTTGGTGGCACCAGCTGACATTCCGCAAACTGTCATTGGATTCTCAAGATATTTTATAATCAATTAAGTGCAGGGGCCAGACAAAAGGATTAAGCACTGACAAGAATGCAGGACACAGGACAGGCTCTGCACAGTGCCTGCCCTGGGGGTGAGAATAGTAGGAATGCGAAATATCCCTCTAATCCAAGACCTGATCCAGGCTGGTCTTGCTGGAAAGGATATCTTGGATCAAGAAGGGAAGCGGTCAGAACATTGGTTTGAGCTCAATTTTCTGTGCAGGGAGAGGGAGTCATTGCTTTTTGGACTGGTGCAGGGTTTGTCATTGCAGAAGCCATGAGGATATTCTACAATTTTTTTTCTTCAGTTCAGACATGGAGGAAGGCCAGGAGAAGGTTCAGTTTGAACAGCACTGTGCATGCATTTAACTTTGATTTACAAATAACGCTATTTATCAGGGCTGGTGAAACACAAATTTTCCACCCTCCTCACCGTGCAGGGAGAAGATGACATTTTTAACAAGCTGCCAGACCTGTAGAAATAAAAACAGAGAAGGGATTTTAAAATGTACAATAGGAAGACTAAATAAATAACACGATTTTTCATTCCCCAAGTAAATTGGGCTTGGTGTAAGCATAGGAATGAACTCATCCTTGGAAGAACCCAGCATAATCAAGAGTTGGGCATGTGTTTGTTAAAGTGAAGATTGTTGTAATGAAGGGCTTGCATCTTATCTTTGTTATCTTGTTGCTTCCACAGCCCCTGTACACTTTAATGCAAATTGGTAGACACTGAGCACCTTACATTAATTTAACAACTCCTTTTCTGAGTGGTTACGGTAGGCCAGGCCTTAAGGTAGTTGTTGGGTCAACAGAAAGTAGGACCAAGGTCCTGTGTCCCAGAATCCAGGGGAAGGAAGATGAGAAAAATGTGCAACTTAATACAGAGTGAGCAATAGAGAGTTAGCACAGGGTGCCCAAACTTCAGGGATCAGGGAAGGCTTCCTCTAGGCAACAGGAGGAGAAGTTAAGAAAAAGAAGGAAAGAGAGGCATGTAGGGAAGAAGTGGTCCCTCCACAGCCAGCCTCCTGGGACTCAGATTGTCCTAGGTGGGGAGCTGACACCCTTAGAACAGACACACTGCACTGTCTACCCCTATCCTGGTCTTCTCAGGCTGCAGTCCATACTTCCTGGCCCCATTCCACTTAACCAGTCCCATTGGCTTAGAGCCTCGTGAAAGGAATTAATGGTAAGATAATGACCTCAGGCTTCCCCATCACCACTGGGCCTGTGCGTGCCCCTTCTGGACCCATTTATCCATCTGAGGTCACTGTTGCTGTTGGCTCTTTTATTGTTAATCCCCTCTTTCCCCCCTGCACCCCCTCCCTGCCACTTTACTCAGGTAACCCTTTATTTAGCATTTTCAAAAACATTTTGTTTCTAACCAGAGAATTTAGGCCCATGTGTCTTGGAATTGCATTTCTCTTGAGAAGAATTTTGGAAGTGGGTATTGCTGAGTATAAAAGCTGGTGCTGGGCAGGCACAGTGGCTCACGCCTATAATCCCAGCACTTTGGGAGGCCAAGGCAGGTGTATCACTTGAGGCCAGGAGTTCAAGACCAGCCTGACCAACATGGTGAAACCCCATCTCTACTAAAAATACAAAAATTAACTGAGCATGGTGGCACACACCTGTAGTCCCACCTACTTGGGAGTCTGAGGCACAAGAATCGCTTGAACCCAGGAGGCGGAGGTTGCAGTAAGCTGAGATCATGCCACTGTACTCCAGCCCGAGCAACAGAGCAAGACTCTGCTCAAAGGGGGAAAAAAAAGAAAAAACTGGTGCTGCAAAACCTCGCCTCTTTCAGAAAGCTACCTGAGATTAATATCACAGGCACGATGTATTAAATGTGTCTTATTTTCACCTTTGCTGGCGCCTCATTTCTCTTTCCTCCTGGGTAGGTTGAGAGATGACAGCCGGTCGTGGATCCTGTCCTCCTTGCACAAACTGAACAAAACCTTTGACACTTCATCATCTGTAAACTGGGGCCAATAGCACCTATTCTCCACGATGGTTGTAAAAATAAGGCACAATAAAGGATACAGATTGGGCTGGGTGCTGTGGCTCACGCCTGTAATCCCAGCACTTTGGGAGGCCGAGGCGGGTGGATCACGAGGTCAGGAGATCGAGACCATCCTGGTGAACACGGTGAAACCCTTTCTCTACTAAAAATACAAAAAAATTAACCGGGCGTGGTGGCGGGCGCCTGTAGTCTCAGCTACTCAGGAGGCTGAGGCAGGAGAATGGCATTAACCCTGGAGGTGGAGCTTGCAGTGAGCCAAGAACGCGCCACTGCACTCCAGCCTGGGGGACAGCGCGAGACTCCGCCTCAAAAAAAAAAAAGAATTCAGATTGGGCAGCTCAGTGCCCCACCCACAGGAAATATTTAAAAAGTGGGGGTACTGTTGTTATTATAATTTACATCTGGCCAGGCATGGTGGCTCACGCCTGTCGTCTCAATACTTTGGGGACTGGGAAGGATGTGGGAGGATCACTTGAGGCCAGGGGTTCAAGACCAGCCTGGGCAACATAGCAAGACTCTGTCTCTACAAAAAATTAAAATGTAAAAAAAGTTTTTAAAATGTTGTTACTAATAGCTATCTTTTTTTTTTTTTAAACTTACCTTTATATATTAGCCGCTGAGCTGTTATTTAATGAGCAGGAATTGAGATGGTCATCTTTTACCCCTCTTGAAGTATGAGGTACACCTGGTACATGTTGTGTTCATTAATAGACACAGGTAGCGATTACCACTTGGGCTAAGTTTAAGGTTCTGAACTGTCAGTAGACATTTAGCCTAAGGATGAGGGGTGGAGTTTAGAGTTGATAAGAGATTATATCCCAGTGTGTTCAGACAAGATGTTTGAGTCCAAGGACTCTTCGGACTCCCTCTTCCCTGTGAAAGGCAGGTGTATCTTTCCACACGTCCCCAGTGGTTGTGAGGCTGTCATGAGATCCTGGGTAAGAGAGCGAATGCCTCCCGTAGGGATTTCACGCCTCAGCCTCAGCCCACAAAATGTTACCTGCCTACCTTCCCTATGTTGAAATGGATTTTAAGTGGACATGAAAAGGAGACTGTCTTCTGTGGAAAGCCAAGAAGTGTGAACAGGTGAATATAAATTCCTGGCCCTGGTTTTAGCCGTGTGTTGCTCTCTGCAGTCGACAGCTTGGGATCAGCAGCCTCAGACTGAGAAGTGTCACAAGGAAATACATTCTTAATCCTTGGCATGACTGGGGAGGAGGGGAGCGGTGTGGCAGTTCTAACAGCAGGCAATGCTCAAAGCAAAAAACTGTCTTGAGTAAGGAATTGCACCACCTCCAAATAGCGAGTTCCTTCCTATTGGGGGACGCCGAGCATCCCTGAAGCTGCAGCCAACCTGGTCAGCCAGGCCCAGAGCCCAGCACTGCACGTTTGCATAGCTCGTTTGTACTTGCCTGACACTAGCATATATAGCAGCTCATTTATGTGCACAAAGACTCTGTGTAAGTAGGTGTCATGGAGAAACTATGGCTCCTTAAGTCCAGAGAATTCTCAAATACCCCAGGGACCTATGCTTTTCCATATTCCGTGTTTTCAAGTGACCTAATTGAGATGGAACAGTGGCCAGTTGGACCCATTTTCCAGCTAAAAGATTAGCTCCCACTTATATATGTTTCTCAGTTCAAATCTTTGCCTTGGGCCAATCTCATACTATTGCATGCTGTAAACTTCAGAGTTTTCTCAAAAATAGCTGAAATTTGAGGCCAGGTATGGTGGCTCACTCCTGTAATCCCACCACTTTGAGAGACTGAGGCAGGAGGATCGCTTGAGCCCAGGAGGTCAAGACCAGCCTGGGCAACAAAGTGAGACCCCATCTGTACAAAAAGTTTAATAATTAGCTTGACATGGTGGCACATGCCTGTAGTTCCAGCTACTCAGGAGGCTGAGACAGGAGGATTCCCTGAGCCCAGGAGGTCGGGGCTGCAGTGAACTGTGATCTCACCACTGCACTGCAGCCTAGGTGACAGAACAAGATCTTATCTCAAAATAATAATAGTAGTAATTGAAATTTTAAACTGTTAAACCTGTAAAGGCCAAGGAAGGGTCTAAGGCAACATGGTTAGTAAATAAATGACAGAGTACCTTCTTAAACTGAACTCCTGGTAGTGATCTGGGGTGAAGTTTTGAGTGGGAGAGAAACAGCCCTTTTAAATTGGCAACAAATAGAATAGCCCATGCTTGAAACTAGGTGAACTGCTTAGGACCTGGCTTCATAAGAAATGTCAGTTTTAGACACTGCATGTTGTATGGGCTGACCGAGAAGGCAATACGATGTGATGAAAAGAAAATGGGATTTAGAATCAGAAATCCAGGAGTTGGAACACAGGCTGGTTGGTCCTAGCTGTGACCTGCGTTGGAAGGGTTTTCGAGGTCTCTGAACTTAACTGCTTCTCTGTGAAGTTGGGTTATATAAAGTCCTGAGCACACCTTTGGTAACATGTCATTCTTCTGCTTAAGCCCTTCAGTGACACCCTGATCACCTGCAAGGGATCATCTCTGAGCTCTAGGAGATGTCAAACAAAGGCTTCCTAGTGGGAACCCACCAGTAACAGCAGCCCGCACCCCCATGCCTTCCTCTCCCCAAACTGGGTGGTTTCTCTCACCTTGGTGCCTTTGTTCCTGCTATGCTGTCTCTACCCCCAGAAATTCCCATCGCCTCCTCTTACCGCTGTGCCTGGTTGCTTCTTGTTCATCCTTTAAGATTTAGCTCAGGGTCTCACTTCCTCCAGGAAGCCTCCCTGCCTACATGCGGCCATTACCACACGTCTCTCTATACCCCCCACCTCTACCTCATGTCTAATCCTAGCACTCCTCTCACGGACTAACCATCATTTGATAACACGTGTTGTTTTACACAGGGTAGACATTCAGCTAATGCTTGGTGAATGAATGAAAAAGGCACCTCCAGAGGTGCTCAAAGGATGTTAATTTTATTTCTCTCATCCCCATGCACTTTAGAGAACTTCAACAGTCATAAATTATTTTTATTTTCTTTCTTTCTTTTTTTCTTAAGGGATGTGATTCAAACTTGGGTATAAGCAAAGATTAATTACTTATGAGGATGCGGACTGGAGGGAATAGATCAGCTGTAGATGTTAAGTTACTTTATGAATAAATACTTGAGACAAACTGTGAAAACATCATGGGGAGACTAGAATTGTGTGAGTACAGAGATGAGAGGCTGGATCACTTGTTTCTTTCCTATCGTCCTTGGTTAGCAAAAAGCAGGTTCACTTGGCAAATACGTGTGCTACAGAGAGATTGTGGGAGCCACAGGAGGACCTGTGAGCACAGTGCACCAGCAACAACCTTGTCTACGTAGCTTTTGATAATAAGACAAAAGCCTTCAATTAGAAGCTGCTGTTCTATTGTGATTCACAGCTTCTATTTCCATTTTACTTTAAAGGGTCTGTTCCACATTTGTCTCTTGGCTCTGTCTTTGGGAATCTGGTGTAGTTTTCATTCTTTTTCATTGTTACTAGGGTTTTAAAAAATGTTTATATCCCTCTTATTCTGATATAATTTATCATAATAACTTGGAATTGCATAGTGCTTTGCCATTTATATTCATTGTACATGATTTCATTTGATGTTCACAACTTTGAGGTTTGGAGAAGTTGAATGATTTGCTGGGGTTACACAGGAAGTGGTAGATCAAGAACCCAAATTCCTCAGCCCAGATTTTCCAGCTTGAAGCTGGCTATGTTTTCCATTATGTTCTGTTATCTTCCTTCAGTCCTAATGAGAACAGCTGCCTTTTATGGTTTGCTTATAATTTGCTCGTGCTTTGGTTAAAATGTATCACTTAATCCTCACAGTGTAAGTATTATTCCCATTTTGCCAACCAAGAAACTAGGATTAAACAAGTTAAATAACTTTCTCAAGGTTACTCAGTTTATAAATCGAAAAGCTGGAATTCGAACCCAGGTTTGGCTGTGTCTAAAGCTGCCCAACCACTAAGCTTTTAATTACTAAGCTCTTAACTATGGTGCCAGTGGTTCTCAAAATTCAGGGTGCATCGTAATTATCTGGAGGGCTTGTTAAAACACAGAATTCTGGGCTCTTCCCCTGGAGTTTCTGATTCAGCAGGTTTGGGTGAGGCTGAGAATTTGCATTTCTACCAAGTTCCCAGATGATGCAGATGTTGCCACTGGTTGGGAGAACACACTTTGAGAACCCCTGCTCTATGCCACACTCCCCCATCTTTCCCGGTTGCACAGAATGGCTGCCAGCAAAAATGTGTTTCCTACAGAGGGGCAGGACTTTGATTGTGCATTACTGCATAGTCCATTTTAAATGGGGTGCATCCCATACATTGTTCAATACAACTTTAAGTATAAAATTATTATGGCCATAGAGTGGTACTGGTTTCTAGGTTAAATTCAAAGTCATGTAATTTTTATTGCACTTTTGTTTGTAGTCATTTGTGAAAACTCTTCTACCTTCTGTCCTTCTTTACCTGCACAGTGGGGAACTTAATGCCCATCCAAAAAGGGTAACAAAACCATTTATTAGAGCGGCGAATTATCTGGGGTTAGTTGTCTCCCTCACCCACTTACCTTCTTGCTTAGGATATCATATGTTTCTTTTAAGTAGTGTGTGATTACGTGATTCACATTTCTTTTTTTTGTTCGTTTGTTTTTGTTTTGTTTTTGTTTTGAGACGGAGTCTCGCTCTGTCGCCAGGCTGGAGTGCAGTGGCCGGATCTCAGCTCACTGCAGGCTCCGCCTCCCGGGTTCACGCCATTCTCCTGCCTCAGCCTCCCTAGTAGCTGGGACTACAGGCGCCCGCCACCTCGCCCGGCTAGTTTTTTGTATTTTTTTTTTTTTTTTGTATTTTTTAGTAGAGATGGGGTTTCATCATGTTAGCCAAGATGGTCTCGATCTCCTGACCTCGTGATCCGCCCGTCTCGGCCTCCCAAAGTGCTGGGATTACAGGCCTGAGCCACTGCGCCCGGCCGTGATTCACATTTCTAAACATCAGAAATGAGGGAGAATTAGTCCATCTTAAAACATTATGTCCCCCCATTTGACCTTCAAGTCTCCCTGTCTTTCCCCCTCCCCCAACCAATGACAACCTCTAAGTGTTCTTTATCCCTGTAACTATGTGATTTCATGAATGTCATATAGAAGGGATTCTATAGTATGTACGCTTTTCAGGGTGACATTTTCATGCAGCATAATTTCCTTGAAGTTGTCGTGTATATCAATAGTCTGTCCCACTTCATTGCTGAGAAGTATTGTAGGCTATGGATGTACCACAATTTGTTGAATCATTCACACATTGAAGGACATTTGGGTAGTTTCCAGGTTTGAGGTTATTACAGACAAAACTGCTGTGAACATTTGTGGACAAGTTTCTGCGTGAAAATAAGTTTCCATTTCTCTGGGATACGTGCCCAAGAGTGCAATTACTGGGTCATATGGTAAGTCCATTTTTAGTTTGAAAAGGAACTGCCAAACTATTTTCTGAAGTGGCTGCACCATTTTACCTTCCTGCTAGAAGTGTATGAAGGGTTCTAGTCTCTTTACATCCTCATCAGCACTTGCTCTCATCTGTCCTTTTGCTTATAGCCATCCTAGTGGGTGTAAAGTGGTATCTCATTGTAGTTTTGATTTGCTTTTCCCTAAAGACTATTGATGTTGAATATCTTTTCATGTGTTTATCGGCACTTTATGTGTCTTCTTTGGAAAAAAGTTTATTCAAATCCTTAGCCTCTTTTAAAATTGGATTATTTGTCTTTTTATTGTTGAGTCAGAAGAGCTCTTTATGTATTCTAGATGAAAGTCCCTTATCATATATATGATTGGCAAATATGTTCCCCCCCCCCCTTTTTTTTTTTTTGAGATAGAGTTTCGCTCTTGTTGCCCTGGCTGGAGTGCAATGGCACTATCTCGGCTCACTGCAGCCTCCACCTCCCAAATTCAAGTGATTCTTCTTTCTCAGCCTCCCAAGTAGCTGGGATTACAGGCATGTGCCACCATGCCCGGCTAATTTTGTATTTTCAGTAGAGACGTGGTTTCACCATGTTGGCCAGGCTGGTTTCAATCTCCTAACCTCAGGTGATCTGCCTGCCTCGGCCTCCCAAAGTGCTAGGATTACACATGTGAACCACTGTGCCCGGCCCATTCTCTCTTTCTGTAGGCTCTTTTTCACTTTCTTGATGGGACCTGGGGGGACTGAAAGCCCAGCCTCCCTGACTGCACTGCCCCAGAGTAAAGCTCCTGTAAGGCGGAGCTAGTAGGGGTTGGTCATGGAACAGGTCAGGGACCAGTTGCCACAGACTCTCATGGTTCTTGCCGAGATTTGGTAGATTTTCTTGGATGACTGTTTCTCTATTTGTCGTTATCCCCTTAGGACAATTCTCAGAGACTTAAAATGTTTTTATGATTGTTACTAAATTGTTGTTTTGCTGGGGAGAGTGTCCACAGAGTTCTTTGTGTTTCTTCTGGAAGGTGGGCCTTCTATAATCTCCTCTTGTCATGCAAATACTCCCAAGAGATGTTTATATCTTCAATTCTCATCTCATCAGCATTTTCTCATTGTCAGGTGCTTCTTTGGTAGCTCCGGCAACTAGAGAAGACCTTCTCTGGACTCCATCTGTTCACATGGGATAGTGTCTGAAACGTAATATTTCTTGAAAGAATGAATGAATAAATGAGTGGATTTAAGCATCTACAAGGAGGTTGATGTGCAGTGTGAAAGAGCATCACAATGGACTGAGTGGGAGAGGACCAAGCATGCGGTCAAACTAGAATCATTGTCTGCCCACTTGTGGGGCATCATTCTTCCTTCAGGTAGAACATGTTAGTTATTCATAGACTCACTGTCCAGAGAGCAGAAGAGAGAGGCTGGTTCACGGGCTGAGCATGCTTAGAAATCTGAATGAAAATCATTGTTCTAAGGTAGGAGTGTATGTGTTCTGTATGAGCCTCTATGTGAATATACACATATGTTAGACATGCACAGCATACATATACATACATACATATATGGGTATGGAATTGTGTACATATACATATACATATAATGGGTATGGAAACCCAAGCAGTGGGATATTCTTAAAGGACATTCCTCTTTCTTCTGTAAAAATGATAAGATAAAGAATAATCGAATACTAAAACTGAATCTGTGGTCATCTAGCCCAATTATTTCATTTTGGAGATGAGGAAACAGATAGAAAACTCATGGGTTTTATTAAGTTTCACAGCTACCTAGTGGTTTCCTAATTCCTGCAAGGGTATTCTTCCCACAGCTCAAATTACCTATTATGTGAAGGAATACAAGCTTCGATCATGTCAACCTTACTTGCTATATCAGCAAATAGTCCTTCTATATAACCATTTAAGCAACCTACTATAACTGTCATTTTAATTTTTCCTATAAGTTTTCTGCCCTTCCTCTTCCTCCACACATTCCCTAAAGTAAATTCTGCAACTAGCAACTTTGAAACTTGTTACAATGCAGAACATTAATAGGATTTTACATTTTTAGTAGGCTAATGATGAGGATGTAGGACCTTCTGTGCTAGTCCCTCAGGGGTTTCTATTCTGGGCACTTATTAAATCTTGCTGTAGTCTGAAGTATATTTGACCTTTCTGAATTAAAAAAAAAAAATCAGCTTAAACTTTATTCATATATTTTTGTGAGTGTGTGTGTGTGTGTGTACACATTTCTCTCTTCTCCATCTATTAGGCAGAGATTCAGACATTATCAACATTTGAACTTGAATATATTTGTCAACCATTTTCCTGTGTTTGATGAGGAAGAAGAAATCACTACCATCTAATTTATTATTATTTTTATATTTAACTAAATTCAAGCCTTCCTAAAAATCTTTTTTACTTTGAAGTCTATTTTGCAATTTAATTAATGCAGCAAAGGTTTTAGAAAATTTTTACTCTCAATGGAGATAATCTTAATCCATTCACGGTGACCTTTTCTTGTGCAAATTAGTTGTACACGCTTGTTTAAGCAAATGGTCCTTTGCATGATGCCTCTTCTTAATGACGGGTTTATAATTGAAAATTGGCTTACTCTCGTATGCCCAGTTTGTATGAGAATATAAAAATAGATGTGGACTTTAAAAATATAAATGTATATACCAGTATCCCAAAAAGAAGAGGGAAGAATTCAGTGCCTTTAGGCTATGATTAAATTAGACTATTAGAGTCAGAAAATGGTGGTGACATATGCTACTGTCAAAGTCACACCTGTCTGCTCAGCATTGGAAGCTCTTGAAAAATGAGAGTGATTTCATCTTGGCTGTAAGAATCGGGGCCTTTATAGGACATGAGCCATCTCTACCTTCCCAAGTTTTCTTAAACTCATAATGTACTTGAAACTGCCTATGTTGGAATGTGTTTGTGGTAATCATTTTAAAAGTGACAGTCCTAAACAACATGAAATGCTTTTTATTTTTCTTAAACTTCCCTAGCTTAAACAGTCAGGTGACACTCATATTTTGTATATATTTTTTTTCAAAATACAAAAACAATGTAATGTCATTAAATGGTATTTGAGTAACATAAACTCATCTCTTCTGTAGACCAGTTTCCAGTACCCCCTACTATTTCAGGCTTTTTTTTTTTTTTCCTTTTCTTTTCTCGTTATTCTTTTTTTCCCTTTCTTAGGCTAGCATCCCTCTCTCTCACCTCCTCTTTCTCCTGTAAGTTATGTCAGCCATTCTTAAACAGGAACATTTTTCCTGGGTAACTGATTGTTCTTGGTTAAGTGTAGAAACTCCATCTTGAAGGAGAAGACAAACATTGTCTTGTGCTTGTGACTGAGGTTTTCTGAATAGTTTTTAATAGCATGATTTTGAAGGGGTAGGGAACAAGAACAGTCTTAGTTTTGCTGAATGCCATATTGTTAAAGGAGAAGGAGAAGCACCAGTAATTTTTTCTTCTTCTTTTTAAGCCTATGGGGCAACATATTTTATCAAGACTCAAAAATCTGATTTTGGAAGCAAAGACTGGGCAAACCAAATTGTTGCCAGAATGATCAGACTCGTCTTTATATATACTGCTTGCAAAAGGGATCCTAATTGCTTTGTCCAACATGGTGATTCATGTTTGTTCTTCATGCAGCAACCCAACCTCCTTCCTCAAAATGGAAAAGCGAGAGCTGCCTGCTGGTGACTTTCCCGAGTTGCTTTGCGTAAATTCACGCACATGGACGCCCACCTATGGTCAACATCCCACATTTGCAATGGGTCTTCATTTGCTGATTACTCCTCTTCTCTTTCTAGGTATGATTATCGGGAAATGCTGCACAATGCCACTTTCTGTCTGGTTCCTCGTGGTCGCAGGCTTGGGTCCTTCAGATTCCTGGAGGCTTTGCAGGTAAGAGGCCCTGGAGCCTTCCCAGAATAGGGCTGAGGACCGAAGCCAGACTAAGCGGGTTTAACATTATCACCTCTCCTGCGATAGCTAAAGAGAAGGTGTGGTTTCCCTTGAGGATCTGAAAATATTTTCAAGAAAATCTAAAACATTTTTGAAAAGTGGGGGGTGGAGGGAGGATTTACTCAGTAATTTTAGATGTAAGAAATTAAATTGTGGATTCTTCTGGGTCATGTTTAGAAACAGAAGGCAAATCTGATTGCCAACTTGGACAATCTCTGTCACCTCCTCTTTCTCCTGTAAGTTATGTCAACCATTCTTAAACAGGAATATTTTTCCTGGGTAACTGAATGTTCCAGCCTAGCTGGACTCTAAAAAGCAGCCCTACTCTTTCCCTTTATTCCCGAAAAGCAAAATTGTCTTTTATGCCTGCATCTTAATTGTCTCTCAGTTCCTTTAAATTTTGAGAATGATCCCTAGCATGGTGTTACTACTCAGATGGCCAGCTCTTCCAAGGCTCTGCAGTTCAGAGGTCCTGGCTCCACCCCTGGAGCCTTTGTGGTAGGAATTTCTCAGCTTATCAACCTCACTCTGCAGAAATGTCCTCTTGAGACAGTCATCCACATTTCCCACCTGGAAGTTGCAACCAGCCTTCTTTGATTGCAAGAGAAAGCATGCCCTCAACCTCTCTCATCCTCCATTCCTTAACCCTTTGCTGCTGTGTTCTTTCCTCCTCTATTCCCTGCACCATGCCTAAATCTGTGCTTTTGCTACAGTGCTTCATAACTTCTTATCTCTGCCATCTTAACTGCAAATCATTCTGTCATGCCCTCCAACAGAAGAGCTTCCTTCTCTGGAATGTCTTTTCCAAGTTGCTCTCCGTGTGTGTTCTGCATAGCATGCCATCACTCATGTTCTTGTAGCCTCCTGGGATGTTGCATAAAGAAAAATTGTTCTCTGATTTGGATTATGAGTTATTTGGAATCAGTATTTTGTCATTAACCTAGTGTTTCTTGGCTGTTTATTTCCCGGCACAGACTGTAAATTGGTATGACTGTGGTTTAGATCACTCCACACTGAAGGGAACAAAGTTCTGGTTTAGGTGTTTGCAGAACAAGGGAAATGTGAACACTCTATACTGTTAAGTCCACGAACTGCTACATAGGAATGCTGAGCTCCATTCTGCTCTTTGTTGCTCATGACATTCGGGTAAATCACTTTGCACGTGGACTTGTGGGAGTTACATTGACAAGACTGTTTATATTCAAGGTTGGTTCTATACTGAGATTTTGTTGGTGTGAGCTTTTGTTACGTCCGTAAAAACTTCTCAGGCAAGGCCAGTCATCTCTATGGAAGTAAGGTCAGCCAGATCATGCACTAGAATAGAAATGGGGTTTTAGCATTCTAGGGCAAGACTTGCAAATATTAACATCTAATCTGGATACGTACAAACTTCGTGTGACTTGATAACTCATAAAAGCTTCCTTTCCTCCTGGCCTAGGCAGTCCAGGATTCACGCAATATCAAAAATGCCAGTCATTGAATTTGTACTGATTTCACCTCTGATTGGAACAGTTTCTGCTGTTGTTTTCCTCACATTCACGAAGTCCCCTTTTTTGCTCAGGCTGCCTGCGTCCCTGTGATGCTCAGCAATGGATGGGAGTTGCCGTTCTCTGAAGTGATTAATTGGAACCAAGCTGCCGTCATAGGCGATGAGAGATTGTTATTACAGGTAAGGAAGGGGCTGTGGCCTTCAACACGTCAGCAGATTATTGCTGCCCCCGTCCAAACTTTCAAAGAAGATGAATCCAAAAGGTCAGCTCTATAAAAGAAATTTTATCAGGAGAAAATTACCTGTGTCATGGTGAATATGAAGTCATTTAATATGACATTGTTCACTTTCCAGCAAAATCTGCCGAGGTCCCCAGAATATATTCCAAAAAGAAGTTGCAGGTAAAGAATGGGAGCTTTGATTTTCAAGAAGAAGTGGACCTCCACCCCTTTCAATAGCCAGAATTTTTAGATACATTACCAGAGAGTTTGTATTCTACCCTACTGTTTCATATTCTTTTCCGCTGTTTCTGCACTTGCCTTCAGATTAATTTTCAGAAAGAGAGAGGTCTCTAGGGCTTGTTCTTGTAATTAGTGTTATCATTCCTCAAATGATCCAGTCTGGGTGTCTGAGCGAGTGTTATCTTCAGGATGTATATTTAAATGAGCAGCCCCTAATAAAAGTTTGAACTGCTCAAGAGCTGCCTAGGGAGGGGGATACAATACTCACAGAGAAATCTGAAGGCAGGAACGATCATGGATTTTTTTTAATTACTAAGGATTTTATTGCACCATACACTTTATCTTTGAATTACTATAAATATTTGTAGAATTTTTTTAATGTTTTTGCCCTTTTATTTTTTGAATATCCATTAAATTGAGTTTCTAAGTCTGTTTTTTTGTTTTGTTTTGTTTTTGTTTGTTTTTTTGGTCTGTTGTTGTTGTTGTTGTTGTTGTTGTTGTTGTTGTTGAGATGGAGTTTTATTCTGTCGCCCAGGCTGGAAGTGCAGTGGTGCGATCTCAGCTCACCGCAACCTCCACCTCCCAGGTTCAAGAGATTCTCCTGCCTCAGCCTCTCGAGTAGCTGGGAATACAGGAGCTCACCACCATGCCTGGCTAATTTTTGTATTTTTAGTAGAGATGGGGTTTCACCATGTTGGCCAGGCTGGTCTTGAACTCCTTACCTTAGGTGATCCACCCGTCTCAGCCTCCCAAAGTGCTGTCATTACAAGCGTGAGCCACCATGCCCACCCTCTAAGTCTGTTGTTGATTCTCCTTCTGTGCTGCTGCCCAGTCTGCTAGCTGACTGATGAAGTAATGCAGCACTTTCCCTAAAATAACAGATGAACTAACTATAACTGAGAGACCTATGGGTTAAGCAAACGAAAGTGACCACAGCTCCTGAAACATTACTTCTGTCTGGTACTCAGTTTGTGATCTCCATGGTACCTAGGATCTCAGAAACAAAGGTAGGAATATATCAGAATCTGTTTTTTGGGGGGATAAGTTATTCTGCCCTGAATACAACTTCATTTTTTAGGTGTTCATTGAGAAAGGGGTCTGGACTTTTTGTGAAAGCGCCACTTTTATGCCAATGATTTCCCACTGTGATTCCTTAAGGAAAGGAAGTCCTGGCAGAAACACCAAGGAAGAGTTGTCCCCATGCAGAGATAGTGTATGCCAAAATCATTTATTCATGAAAAGCCAAACAAGCGTGATGCGTGTCATGCTTGTCCATGTTGTCTTTTTTCTTCCTTTTTTAAATGTGATTTTAAAAGTAATACTTGATCATTAAAAGAACTTTGAGAAATAAAGGGAATAAAAAGCACCACTCATAATTTTCCTTTTATATACCAATGCTCCCGTGAGTTTGATGTGAACAAGTTGAAAAGTTGTCTTTGGTATGGAGCGCATTTTAGTATACTTAATTGTGGTTGTTGGTTTCTTTTCTTTTATTTTCTTTTCCTTTTTTTGTTTTGAGACAGAATCTCTCTGTCACTCAGGCTAGAGTGCAATGGCGTGGTCTGAGCTCACTGCAACCTCTGCCTCCCAGGTTTAAGCGATTCTTCTGCCTCAGCCTCCCGAGTAGCTGGGATTACAAGTGCCTGCCACCACACTCAACTAATTTTTGTGTTTTTAGTAGAAATGGGGTTTCACCATGTTGGCCAGGGTGGTCTTGAACTCCTGACCTTGTGATCCACCTGCCTCAGCCTCCCAAAGTGCTGGGATTACACGGGTGAGCCACTGTGCCCAGCTGCTTCTCCAGTTTCTACCATTTCACCAAAGTTGATGGGCATTTCATCTTCTGAAGCAACTTTTTGGCTTGACTCTGAAGATTTTGATTTTTAGCACTCCCACCCACCCAGACTTGCTGGTGTTTTTCCCCTCTCATATGCAGTCTGTCTTTGCACAGCTGCCTCCATATTGAACAGCAACTGTGCACTATCATTAACAATGGTTTTAAAGAGTTGGCACCCAGCCCAAATGTCTGCTCTGGGAAATGTTTTTTTGTTATGTTACAATTTTTCATTTCCTGTTTTAGAATAGCTCGGATGTTTTTATTTGCATATATTCTTGTCATCATGTCACCAACAGAGCTTAATGTGACTTTCTTGTATCTATTCTGGTGCATTCCATTTGTTTTGCTACCATACATGACCTTTTATTAAGACTTCATTGAGCTCGGCAACTTCCAAAACAATCCAGCCAAACTGGAATTAATTTATCACTTTCCCATACCTGTCTCTCAGGACAAGCAGATTAATAACCAATAGCCAAATGCCATTAAAACTTGGAACTCTGTCTTTTCAATCAATTGGAGTTGTCTTCCAGAGCACTTTGCATAGTGCCGTCAGACACTTGTATCGTATCACAAACCGGTAGAATACATTGCACTTGATGTAGTAAGATGAAGATGCATCTTATTTAAGAGAGGAGGACAGCATTGGTAGGTGAGTCTGTGATATTCTTTTTCTCCTTTCATAACCACAGCAGACTCAATTTTCTGGAGACTATATAGCAATGATAGCTTTAGGCATTTTTCTTTTCTTTTCTTTTCTTTTCTTTTCTTTTCTTTTCTTTCTTTCTTTATTTCTTTCTTTCCTTTCTTTCCTTTCTTTTCTTTCTTTCCTTTTCTTTCTTTTCTTTTTCCTCTTTTCTTTTCTCTCTTTCTTTCTTTCTTTTTCTTTCTTTCTTTCTTTCTTTTTTGAGATAGTCTCATTCTCTCACCCAGGCTGGAGTGCAGTGGTGCAGTCTAGGCTCATTGCAACCTCTGCCTCCTGGGTTCAAGTGATTCTTCTGCCTCAGCCTCCCGAGTACCTGGGACTACAGGTGCGCACCACCATGCCCAGCTAATTTTTGTGTTTTTAGTAGAGACAGGGTTTCACCATATTGACCAGGCTGGTCTCGAACTCCAGAACTTGTGATCCACCTGCCTCGGCCTCCAAAAGTGCTGGGATTACAGGCGTGAGCCATCGCACCCAGCCTTAGGCATTTTTCTAGTAGACTGTTTCCTCGTGGCCACGATAAAACAGTGATGCCAACCTATATAACTCTTAGTAGTTACTTCTTGACATTTAGAAGAGGGTATGATTATGAAAATTGAACAGGATAATTTTTTTCTAATCTTTCTTTGGCCATCTAGATGACTTTCTCAGTAAGTAAATAAAAATCAGTTTCCTTGGACTTATAAAGGTTCTATGATATGAATGATTTCTCTACCTTCTCAAAGAATGTTTTATTTCCATTTGACCTTGAGCTCTGATTACAGGCTAATGTTTGCCTGCCAGTGTTTCTCCTTTACCTGTTGCCTCTGTTTCTTCAGTGTTGCAAATCCAGGTATACACTTTGGGACACAGATTTAGTGTCTGGTTTTGGACATTGCCAAACCAAGTGAGCTTTTCCTTCTCTTCTTACTGTGAAGCTGTTTTATTGCTCCTCCTAAGGGGAGTGTTGAATTAAAAAATGCGCTACCACTTCCTTCCCCTCCAATGGAAACTCTGTTACAGTCTTAGTCAAATGCCATGGGTAACTTTCCTATTAAAGCAGCTAACGGAGCATTTCTCCTTCTTGCCCAGACTCCCATATCTGTCAGATTAGTCATATGTTATGGAGGCAAGCATGCAGAAAGAGGTGAGCACAAAAGGGCAATTGCTAATCACAAGGAATCTTCCCTTAAGACTATAGACTCCGTAAATGAAATAGACCTTGAACTGTAGGTGAAAATAGGGAACAAGCCCAGAACACTTACCAGACTCAGGAAGTACATTTCAGAACTCCAGACCCAAGCAGTTTCCCTTGCAGACATTAAGCAACTGGTCCAACTTTTAATAGCATCACTCTGATACCAATAATGATAGTAGTGATTGTAAGTTATATTAATTAAGTTTTCCATGTTTTAGGCACTGTGCTAAGCACTTGTATAATCGTCATTAAAACCTTAGTACTTTATCCCCACTTCATGAGTAAGGAAGTGGAGTCTTTGAGAAATCAGCTAACTCGTTCAAGAAAGCACAGGTAGTAAATGGTAGAGGGAAGAATCCTTCCTTGATCCTTCTGACTCCCGTGCCCCTGGGCCTAGCCATTCAGCAGCTATACTACCATTAAAAATAATGATGTCCCTGTGGTGGCTTCAGGTGGTTAATTCACCTCCTATTTCTTAATAACTACTATATAAAAGCCACTCTGCTAACCTGAAAATGTGTAGCAGGATAACAAGATATAGGTCCTTCCTTTAAAACTGTATACCCTGGAAGAGAGCAGTGATGACTAAACATATATGAACAGTTGAGAGATCCAGTTAGACTTGGGTAAGGGCTGAAGGTGGAAAGAGAGATATGGGAAGCAGAAAGGCTCAAAGGTGAGGCAGAAGGTATGTGCACATAAAAGTGACTGACCCTAGCTTCAGGTTGGATGGGAAAGCTCATAGACATTCTCTAAAAAGTCCTTTTATAGATATTTTATAGTTCCTGGAGTGACCGATCATAGAAGTGCTTGGGAGATAAAGTCTTCTGGCCTTTCCCCAAGACCTACAGTTACTCCTCTATAAAATTTGGTTGTTACCTTGTGCAAGGTCGAGGATTTCTGGAAGCAGCAATTGTGACTATAGACTTACCTAAGCAACTGATAAGCTGCTTCTGAATCTTAGAGGTGAACTGTAACTTTCATACATCAAAGGCCACTGGGGCGGATTCCCAGTAAGTGCTCTTTGTAGCTGACACTTCTTAAGGTCATTTCAACTTAAGAGTTGATGATTTTTAGTAGATCTATGCTAGAAGTCGAATGCTATGAAGAATAAAAGCCTAACCCAGTTGGGTTATTTTGATCAAGTACATCTCTTGGTTTTACGGTTATAATTCCTATGTGTTCACCTTGTGTTACAGATTCCTTCTACAATCAGGTCTATTCATCAGGATAAAATCCTAGCACTTAGACAGCAGACACAATTCTTGTGGGAGGCTTATTTTTCTTCAGTTGAGAAGATTGTATTAACTACACTAGAGGTAAGTGAGACCGCTTGGCTCTTGGGCTTGAATAATGGTCCTTTATACACTTCTCTCAGCCTTCTGTTTTGCTATTAGTGATGTGTGATTGGTCCAATGGGGCAAAACCAGATTCCTGTACTCGGATATATTGGTTAACCTCTTTTATCTGCTTTGCCATACCCAAGAAAATACTCTCATTCCTGACAAACTCTACAAAGGAAAACCTACATGGGGAGAAATTATACTCAATGACACAGAGATTGACTCTGTCTTACATCATTTCAGGGATATGTGGGTCATGACTGTCTTGTCATTTACACTCAATGGCATCCTTTGAAGACATGTTTCTGGAGTTCATTTAGAAAAAAATATTTAATGGCTTGGCTCAGCGGCTCACTCCTGTAATCCCAGCACTTTGGGAGACTGAGGCAGGTGGATCACCTGAGAGCAGGAGTTCAAGACCTGGCCAACAAGGTGAAACCTCATCTCTACTAAAAATACAAAAAATTAGCCAGGCATAGTGGCACACACTTGTAATCCCAGCTACTCGGAAGGCTGAGGCAGGAGAATAGCTTGAACCTGGGAGGCGGAGGTTGCAGTGAGCTGAGATCGCACCATTATACTCCAGCCTGGGCATCAAGAGCAAAACTCCATCTCAAAAAAAAAAAAAGAAAGAAAGAAAGAAAAATATATATAATGGCCAAGTAAGGGCAAATCCTCTACCGTTCTAAAAATATGAGTAGTTTTCTGGACACCACAGTCCAATGGCATTGGGGGACAGCAGAATTAATTCTCAAGTCTTATGCAAGCCAGCCAACCAGCATCAGCGTGGCAAAGTTGTGTTAAGAGGAGAGTCAGGATCATACCCATGTGGCGCAGAAACTGTTAAATTTGTGAAAGCAGAAAATCTTTTAGGCAGATGGGTGCCCATCCTCAAGTTGCTTTTTTTTAAGGCAGGACGGAAAAAGAAAAAGGAAGCATGGAGATGATTAAAACCTTTGGAAATAGAGCAGATAGCATTGGCCTGAGGCTACACCAAAGTAGCACAAAGAGCTAGGAAAAGATTCAGGAAGCTGCACACGCATGCGTTACAGGCTTGAAGGAAGGAGAGCAGAGATATTCACTGAGGTGATTCTGAGGTGTTCCCAAAATGAAGTGGGGGCATCGTGGTCTTCCTTTTGGAGAATTCACTCAGGAAAAGTGATGACTGCTCTAAAAGCTAATGTGATGTGGAACCTACATTGAGAAGTCTGAGTAATACCAAGAAACTGAAGTTACCCTACTTGGTCCACATCACTGTTTTCTTGCCATCCTGACTATCAGAGCCAGTGCTGGTCATGCTCCAGGCACACCAGGGCATTTATCCACCCCAAGCTGAGCTTGGGCTCCTGCTCCCACCCTAGGGCAAACTCTGGTCAGTGTCCTCTTAGGCATAGTGTATATTTTTTTCATCCTGGAACTGGGTAAAAAGGGCTGTTTAGGACCCAGGCCCATTCCCATGAAGGGGACAGGATCATAATGACTTCCAAGGGCTTTCTTCCTGCAAGCAAACTTTTATCCCTCCAAAAGCAATCTCCTCAATTAAAATCAATTGAGTCGTTACCTCTGTTCACAGTAGCAGATTTGAGTATTTAATAGAGTTATCCTTTGCTTTTTTAATCCTGTCCTCCATCTAAGATCCTTCATAAAGAATGTTGAATGTTATTTTTTCTCCCTTTTTGGAGTGCAGAGTGCTTTTTTTTTTTTTTTTTTTTTGAGACAGGGTCTCTCTCTGTCACCAGGCTGGAATGACCTTAAGCAATCCTCCCACCTCAGCCTTCTGAGTAGCTGGGACCATGGGTGCAAGTTACTATGCCTGGCTAATTTTTTATTTTTTGTGCAGACGAGGTCTCGTTATGTGGCCCAGACTGGTCTTGAACTCCTGGGTCAAGCAATCCTCCTGCCTCGACTACCCAAGTGGTGGGATTACAGGAGTGATTATTAAATAAGGACACATTCATTTTAGAAACTAATAGAAAACACTTAAAGCATAAAATATAAAATAATTCCTTCATGCAAAACCACTATTGACATATATATCCACACAAACATATATATTCGTTTTTATATGTAAATTTAAAATTTGTGGTAGTTTTAGTTTTAAAAAGGAGTCTTCATATACTTGCATTATAACCTGTTTTTCTGCTTAATAATGTTAATATTTTCTCATGTTATTAGATTTTTCTATAATTAATGACTATATGATATTCCATTTATGATATCATCTAATTATTTAAATTAATCCCCAATTTGGGTAGATTCCGGTTGTTTCTGGCTTTTTATCTTTATGTACATCATTGCAGTAAATCATCTCAAGGTCAAATTATTGTGCAGATTCAATATTACTTCCTTAGGATAAATTCCTTGAATTTGAAGTCCTGTTCCAAATAATATGCCAAATGCTAAGTTTTTTTGTTTTTTTTGTTTGTTTGTTTGTTTTTGAGACAGAGTCTCACCCTGTCCCCCGGGCTGGAGTACAGTGGCACCATCTCAGCTCACTGCAACCTCCGCCTCCTGGGTTGAAGCGCTTTCTCAGGCCTCAGCCTCCCAAGTAGCTGGGATTACAAGCCTGTGCCATGGAGATGGGGTTTCGCCATGTTGGCCAGGCTGCTCTCCAACTCCTGACCTCAAGTGATCTGCCTGCCTCGGCCTCCCAAAGTGCTGGGACTACAGGCATGAGCCACCGTGCCTAGCCCCAATACATTTCTTTCTTCAGTGTTTTCTCTGCCATTTTTATGTATCTTTGGGTTGTTTCTGGCCTTTTAATTCTATCCTATTAGTTGTTTACCTCTAATACATTCAGACCACGTTTCAGTGTTTTAACTTTTTTTACTCTATTATACATCCTATCGTGAACTTCTATTTATTTAAACCAATATGCCATTATTTACTATTAATGTTCTTTGTAATTATTTATTTTTTATAGCTAACTATATCTGTATCCAAGCAATGACTTTCTACATGTATCTTAAACTACATCTCTATTTCTTTAGGATGGAATGCCTGAAGTGATCTTAATAAGCCAAAGAGTCTAGGCATTTCTAAGGCTTATAATATATTTTGCCAAATTATTATCCGAAAACATTATATCCACCCAAAGTCTCACAAGCTGTCTGGGCGTGACTCTCTTTTGCTGTGCTCTTGTCAGCCTCACAGATCCGTAATTAAAACACACACATCTACCACTTTGCTGATTTGCCAGATGAAAGATGGTATCTCATTAATTACATGTCTTTTGCATATGGTTTATTGCATGGATCTGGTCTCTCACCTATTAAGTTAGCAGTGCTCAATTTTTGTATTGTAACAGTTGAATGTCTTACATTCGTCAGAATAGGATCAAAATAAGATCAAGCTGTTCTCATCTCTGAACCTGAAAAGGCCTTTTCCCCTTTGTATTTAAACCATGCAATTTTTTTTTCTTTTTTTTTTTTTTAGCAACACAGTTTTGGGTTTTTTTAAAACACTAAAAATGATATACTTCATTCAAATTTATAGCAACTGTCAAATCTCTTTATATAGTTCCAAGATTGGATTGTAAGTTTGACCTCTCAGCTAAATTTATGACAGGTACTACCTAGTTTTCCAAAATACTTCATAACTCAGAGTACCCCAGAATTCAACATAATCAGAAAATCAGGGGAAATAGAAGAAAATGCCATCCACAGACACAAATAACACAGCGAATGTGGTTATAAGAACAGTTTAAGTATCACATATCAAAAATGTGAACTTGGCTTAGAACTCAGATAATATACTTCATTTAGTCACTGCTGGAGCTACTAAGGCATGAGAATAATTCAGTTACTCACAGTTACGGCATAGACTTGAAGATCCTGGCCTAAGGATGTTCTGCACTCAGACTCTAGGTCTTTCTCTTTGCTTGCTATATTCTAGGCCATGGGAATGGGATTCTGAAGTCTTCAAACATTGTGAGTCCTAGAGTTTAGGTAGAGTGCTTAGACTCAGTTGAAAACAGGACATATCATTTTCTCTTCAATGCCAGGGTCAAGTTGTTAGTACATTTCATTGTACAGAGCTCTGTCTAGCATTCTGTTAGTTTTTCCAGTTTGATTGAAATTTTCTAATGCTGCATCTTGGTAGTAAGGAGCTATTTAATCAAACTAGGCTCTGTAGAGCTCAGTTTTTTGTGTAAATTGAGAAGTAACAATGAGGTCGATGATAAAACACTGGAAAAACAGTGCTCCTTCATGGATTCCATTATTTGTCAGAATATTGCACAATAACCTGGCACTAAGGATTGAATCATTGGAGCTTAGTCGTAATCAAGATGAGTGAAAGAAAGTGCTTGAGATTATAATAATATATGAAAAGAGCCAGTGGTAGCTAGGAAGGTATATAGTTAGTGGAGTTTTATGAAGTATGCTCCATTTTCCTCTTCAGTTATCTAGCCATGCACATCCGAACCATAGTATTGCTGATGCTATCATACAATGATATTTGAAAATCAGTGGGATAATGGAAATAGATAATTGATCTGGCTTCAAGTAAAGTGGCATATGGTGGCATCGTGTGTCTTAGGCTACAGTGCTTTGGTTACAAGATGAGGGGCTACATAGAATGACTTTAACCTGTAACCAATCGTCCATTATTTGGAAAACAGAGGATACATAAAAAGAAAAATAAGGAGACTGTCATTCTTCCCTTTGAATTCACATCAATTAGAAATATTGTCCTTATCAAGGGGGCCATCTGGGACCATAACAAAAAAAGTCTTGTATTATGTGTTTGTGTGTGTGTGTGTGTGTATTGATTTTGTTTATAGCCAAAGAAGCATCCAACCTCTAAATCTGATGTCTTCTTCCACAACAATAAAGAGTAAGCAGTAAGCGCCATGAAAAGATTCTGGGAGCTCTCCAGGGTAGTGATAGGAAGAATTGCAGAGGGATAAAAATGATCTTTCTGTATGGTGAAATGAAATCCATATTTCTTTATGCTTTTAGAAGGCAAGTTGATATAAACCTTTTAGAAAGACACTTGGCAATACTTATGAGTAGCCTTAAAAGTACTTACACCCTTTGACAAGGTCCTACAGAATCAATTCTGGTCTGGAACGGTGGCTCACACCTGTAGTCCCAACCCTTTGTGAGGCCGGGGAGAAAGGATTGCTTGAGCTCAGGAGTTTGAGACCAGCCTGAGCAACATAGTGAGACCCCATCTCTACAAAAAATAAAAATAAAAAAGTTAGCTGGGTGTGGTGACCCTCCCCTGTGGTCCCAACTACTCAGGAGGCTGAGGTGAGAGTATCCTTTGAGCCCAGAAGTTTGAGGCTGCGGAGAGCCGTGACCACACCACTGTACTCCGGCCTGGGTAACTGTATGAGACCCTGTCTCAAAAAAAAAAAAAAAAAAGAAGAAGAATCAGTCTTAAATGTGGAAAATTTTATTCATATTCATAAATATGTTCATTGCTTTGCATGGAAAAAATGCTGAACTGATTAAGAAAAATGATTCATGATTACTATTAATATGGAAACATATCTGTAATATATAATATCTATACTATTGCCACTATGTAATAAATGGAAAAACCAATGCCTAGAAAACAAACACAGGAGTGAGTTTCTTCTTAAAGGCAAAAATGAAGTCTTAAGTATAACAACTTAGGCAGCTATTCTTAAATTCTGAGACATTGTTATAATTAATGTGGTATTTTATTGCTTTATTACAGATGAGGAAAATAATACACAAAGGTGGCAAATTGCTTGACCCAGGTTAAATTCAACATTTGCTACTGCTTTCATACCTGTCCTATATCTTTCTGTCAAGATCCATTGGAAGACAGTATAAAATGCTTGTTATTTCAGAAGAGCGCTATATCTTATTATCATATCCTTGAATTTCAAAAGATAGCAATGTTGTGATACTAAACCAAAGTCTATGACAGTGACAAGCATAACATCCAAAGACCTGATGTGAATGATGACCCATTTTGTGACAGCTCTGAGTTCCATGCCATTTGTCTGTAGGTTCGATTTATAGTGCTGTCTATTGTCAATTTATTTTCTATCTTGATATCCAAACTTATTTAAGTGACCACATCATAAGAGGTACATAATTTTGAAAAGAAAAAAAAAAAAAAAAAAAAGGAGGATCTAAAGAGAAACTAGAAAAAGGAAATAAATAGACAGTACATTTGGAAAGTACAAATAATAAAAAAGAGGAATAAATGTTGTACAAAGTGAAATTGCTAACCATGTAAAAAAAATCCTTCACAACCATGACAATTTTCTCATAATTAATGCCAAGACAACAGCATTTTAACACATCCCTGTTACACAAAAAGTAAAAATAAATATTTTCACTAGGTTCCTAAAATCTCCACCAATTTAGAAACCTCTATCCAGCCATATAAAATTAGCAATTTTGATCTGGGTGAAAGATAAGATGCAGAAGTCATTTAACTAAGATATTTGAGTTCTTCTGAATTTCCTCCTTGCTTCCTCCCTTCTCTGTCATTAGGAAAATAAACATAAGATTTGCAAAGATAAATGTAGCCCACTTTATTACTTATCTAGTCACCATGTGGAATGAGATGAGGGTGTTAATAACCTTAGCAAATAATAAAACTCCATTTAAAATATTCTGTACTTAAAATCACATTGCATTAAATGGAGACCTGGAAAATGGTGATTTGGGTCTTAAATCTCAAGACTTACGGCAGGATTTTTTTCTTTTCTTTTAAATGTAAAAAAAAAAATTGCTGAAAACATAAAATTCCGTACCAAGTTAATTATTTGCCAAATCATATTCTAATGAGTGGATGGTATAATTATAAGAGTTTGAAAGTCACAGAGAGAAAGCTATAAAATGGACTAATCACATTCAACTGACAAATGATTCGGGATGGGAGGATGTTTGACTCTAAATGTAGAATTTAATGATCTGCAAGGTCCCAAAGTCCAAAGAAACTAATGAACTAGCTTGGCTATTATTAGTCTTCATATGCCATGGTTCTTGTCCTATTATGTAGGATGTTTTAAGCAATTGTTAACTCACTACTTTTCGAGATGAAATATAGAAAAACTTAGTAACCAGTACCCAAAGTCCTACAATTGACTTTGAAAGGAAAATGAAATATGACAAGCAAACACATCTACCTCTTGAATTAAAGGAACAGCTGAAAACCTCAATAGCTTCTAGAATGTGTCATGTCTTGAATATGCTTTCCGTTCAGTGTCTACGAGTATACATTGACCTCTCTGTTCTCTGAGAACAGATCTTTATAGGGGCCTGGAACGTATCTTAGTTCTTAGAAGTTTAACCATCAGACTAACTGCTCCACACAGTCCATTTTGGAATGAGCATGGACTCATTATTATACAAAGACAGGATAGAATTTATGGTTTAACTGAAGTTTAATTAGGAAATTTGATTGGCTATAATTCATATCTTTCTGTTACTCTTTTTCATTGCTCCATTACTCTCTCTGTCTTGCAGACATTTTTATCTGGAGAATTAGAGTGGGAGGGAAGGTAGAGTCGCCACTCTGACTGCCGCCATCTTTCAAATTTGGATTGGGCATCATTCCTTCCACATATCATCAGGATCTCATCCTCACTGTGTGCTATGTTTTGTTTTCTAGATTATTCAGGACAGAATATTCAAGCACATATCACGTAACAGTTTAATATGGAACAAACATCCTGGAGGATTGTTCGTACTACCACAGTATTCATCTTATCTGGGAGATTTTCCTTACTACTATGCTAATTTAGGTAAGTGAATTTCCTCCAGGGAGTTGCCCTTGTTTACCCTGAAGATGTCATATAGAACTAAGGGCCTTTGTTCTTCTATTCTAATGGGGTCCATCTAACACCCTGCACTGAAGATTGCTTTTTCTAGAGTCTTGTTATAAGTGACATATCAAGTTCAAAAACAGAACAGAGCATTGCAAAATGGAAAAAAAGAAAAACTTCTTATCTGTGCAGCTCTACTTCATATTTAGTAATTTCTTTTTGAGAAATAGGCTCCCCAAATTATGGATCATTTTGAACATGGCAATGGGTTAGCTATCATTTTATGCCTCATCATATATAAAATGGAGTTAGGAGAGCTCTCCCCTGTTTTTTTGTTTTTTTTTTTTCACAATCCCAACATCTCTATTCCGTACCAAAGAAAAACTGAATAAGAGGAAAGGAGAAATAACTAAGAATATATGACAAGCACAAATTTATTAATTTTTCCAAGGTTTTTTATACTCCTTTTATGTGCTATGCTAATGTATTGCTGGGTACTAGAAATAAAAAGTCAAATAAGATACAATCTCTGCTTTCAAGCAGTTTTCAGTCTAATCACAGTAGGAAAAGGGAATGGCAGAGGGATAAATCTCTACCACCGGCTACTGTTATTGCCTTAGACATTTATGTATTTGGAGCCCCAGTTGCTCTCATGTTAGAAACATCATGAACATTTCCCCTCAGTTACAGTTCTAAACTTGAGAAAGCCTAGGACAGGAAAGCATCTTCCAAGCTGATACAGCAAAAAGACAAGATTTTCCACTCAATGCCATTGTTCTCCATAACACCCTCACCCTTCTAAGTTGTACATGTTTAGCTTGAAACTGATGAGATGAAACCTAAAGAAATTCCTGGCCTGACGCATCAACCAGTGACAAAGAACCTTTTAATCCAAACCAAACCTGTTATGGGAACCATCTCTAATTCAGTGTATGGTTGACATTTGGGTAACGTAATTAGAATTTAGAAATGGTCAGATTAAGACACCGGTTGACAAAAATTTCTGTATATTTATTGTACAGTATTTAGATCTTCATTTGGAGTTATCACATTAGAGGTGTGTAAATGATGCTTCTTAAATTATTGCAGGAAAATTTAAAGGCAATGACTTGTCATTCCTGTTTAAAAGGCAGACCCTCAATCACACTTATTCTTCTTGCTTGGCAAAACTTCGAATGTGTATCTAGATATTGGGAAGATTAACTTCTTTTTAACATACAATTAAAGTGCTACTGGATGATATAATTTTCTCTACAAAACCTTTGTATAATCCTCTAATACACAGAGAGTCTGATTCTAGCCTTTATCCCATCAGTATCAAAGCGTAACTTGAATGTCCCTGCACTGTGTTGCTCGCAGTTAAGCCACTAAAGTGCCAAATTAGTGGGTCTAAACTAATGAAGTTTTAAAAGGCTCTTAACCTGTCTCTAATTTCTTAGTGAGTTCTTATGGGAAAACTCCTTGGGGGGAAGCCATCTCACTTCTGTGTCTTTGGTGACAGTGGTTGTTTTGCATATCTATGATCCTTTTTAACCTAGGACTTCAGAGCTCGCAATTGGCAAAAGTCTGCATCACATACTTTTTTCTCAGCTATGTCACTGTTACACAAAGAAGAGATTCTGGGAATATGGAGGCTTCTTCTCCGAAATAATAACGATGTTGGTGAGGGTGATGATAATGATAGCTGCTGACATATATTGAGTACTTGTTATTTTCTAAGTCCTATTCTAAGTGCTCTGTATGCATTAACTTGTTTTTTTTTTTTTTTCTAAGAGTCTTGCTATGTTGCCCAGGCTGGAGTGCAGTGGCACCATCTTGGCTCACTGCAACCTCTGCCTTCAGAGTTCAAGCAATTCTCCTGCTTCAGCCTCCGGAGTAACTGCGACTACAGGCACACGCCATCGTGCCCAGCTAATTTTTGTATTTTTAGTAGAGATGGGATTTCACCATGTTGGCCAGGCCGGTCTTGAACTGCTGGCCTCAAGTGATCCACCCGCCTCGGCCTCCCAAAGTGCTGGGATCACAAGTGTGAGCCACCGCACGGGGACAAACTTACTGAATTTTCGAGATAACCCTATACGTTTGGCACTATTATCAGGTCTGTTTCCCAGCTGTAGAAACTCAGAGGGTTAAGTATTCTTTCCAAGGTCCCACCACCAGTAAGTGGTAGATCTGGGATTCAGACCTAGACAGTCAGGCCCTGGATGCTGTTCCTTTCACCTTTTTTCCCACTAGCTAGCTGTTTGAAGTACTATTAGTCAGGTAGAACCCTTTCATTACATAATTAAAAATCAGACACCTGCAAACACTGTGGGAGAGACAACACATGAAGGGTGGTGAATGGTGTGTGTATTTAGACACTGGGTACCTAAAAAGCCAAAGGAACATCACAGAAACATCACCAAGAGGGACAAAGGATATTAAAGCAAGAACCTAGAAGTGGACGTTGATCTGGAATTTATTGAGGTCTCTAGACTCAGGCAGTAGCTAACCAGCAACTTCTCATCTTGTTTCTGTCCTGTCAGGACATAAGAAGCAAAGGAGAAATCATCCAGGAGGGAACCTTTGCTTCAGCGTGAGGCAGTGGAGCAAGGAGGAGTGATTTTCTAAGTCTTGTTTTCCAGCGCTTCATTAGGCTCTGCTCTCCTTTTTTTTTCAGGTTTAAAGCCCCCCTCCAAATTCACTGCAGTCATCCATGCGGTGACCCCGCTGGTCTCTCAGTCTCAGCCAGTGTTGAAGCTTCTTGTGGCTGCAGCCAAGTCCCAGTACTGTGCCCAGGTGAGTGGGAAGTTGGCAGAGCAGCCCCTGCCTGCTCCAGCTCCAGACCAGAGATTCCTCCCTGCTTACCTGTTCTCCCCCAGGCTCCCTGGGCTCCCTAGGACTCCTCTAACATCATACCCTCTTACTCCCTCTCATTCATCCTGCCTCATTACACCCTTTTCATCCACTTAGAAATTCTTGGAAGTGAAATCTGGCACAGGGAAGGGGTGGGTTACGGAGAGACCTTAGCACGGGTATAGGGTTAAAAAGTATATATACAGACACCAACACATTCTCTAGAGAAGATATAAGCACATAATTTTGTTTTTAAATGTCAAAATGACAAAGTAACATCCAAAAAGCCTCTGGGAGGACCCAGGCAACTAAGCTTCACTAGAAGAAGCAGACTTGTTGGTGTCATGAAGCGTCAACTTTTCTTTTCATAGCAACCATGACTAATTATAAAATTGGGAGCAGACGATTATGTCTATGGTAACAATATTTTCCAAATCAGTGTTGCGCCGATACTTGAACAGTGGTTTTTCTGATTTGTGAATTAGTTTATACAAGAAGGTTTACAAACAAGGAAAGAATTCAATAAGGAAGTATGCATTTTTGAACTAAATGCCTTTATTGGAAATTATAAAGTCACATAAAATCAGCAACCATTCTAGAGCATGCAAAACATGAGCTCATCTTAGTTCTAGCTTGAATTTTTTTATTTCTCCCACATTGCCTGGTGTAGTGCAAGTTCAGAGCAGATGTTCAGATGCTCAGTATACATTTTTATTTAATTTGATCAGAGTTGTTATCTCACACACCATCATAAGATATCAGAATTTAGGAAACCACTTTATTAAGCTCCAGCCACCCTGAAATTCTTTTTCCCGCAGCTTTCCCCTATTCCCGGACACAGTTGGTTTTGTTTGTTTGTCTCTTTGTTTGTTTGTTTACTCTTTCTGTCCTCTCTCCAGTTGTTGGGGTGATAATGTTCTGAGGTTGTGTGGGAATGGACTCACTTTAATACTCAGTTTTGATGTCTGCCGTTCTGTCTTGCTGAGATCTCCAGCTCCTTTTTCTCTTTCTGACTCTGAGAAGAGGCTTTGGGTTGGAGGCCTACATAAATACATCCTACTCCAGCCATCTAATGAGCCCCATCCCTTTCAGATCATAGTTCTATGGAATTGTGACAAGCCCCTACCAGCCAAACACCGCTGGCCTGCCACTGCTGTGCCTGTCATCGTCATTGAAGGAGAGAGCAAGGTAAGACTTGAAGGGGAACCTACGTGTGGAACCACTGTGGAGCCTTGGTTTCTCCATGGGGCACTTTGAGTCTTGGCCCTAGAAGTCTTCTCCCTGTTCCTGGATTATTTTTTCTAAAACTGTACTTTTCTCAGAATGTTCTCAGCTTTGACCGCAATAGGCTTTCAAATCAGGGAAACTTGGGTCTTGCTACCAACTCTTCTGTAGCTTTGTGACCTTGTGTGTATACTTAACCTCTATGAGCCTCAGTTTCCTCATCTACAAAAAGGAAACAATAATGTATACCTTGCAGGGTTGCTGTTAGGATTAAGTAAAGTCAGGAACTGGCAATAGTTATCTTTCTATAAATGACAAGGATGAAGATAAAGCTGATGGTGGTGGTGATGCATGAAGTTTGCTTGGCTGATTAATCTGAATGAGCTATGTCTGGATGCATGAGGTTTGCTTGGCTGATTAATCTGAATGAGCTATGTCTATCAGAATAGTGGCTCTTTCTCCCATTCCCTTTAAAAAGGACATTTTCACCTTAGTTTTGTTTGGCATCTGCCTGTAAAGATTCTCACAAGTGCTGCATAGCTGGCCTTTCTTCTGTTCTCCAGTTCACTTTGCCTAGAGCTGAACTATCTTTCTAATCATCTCCCGGCCCTTGAAGGTCTCCATTTGCTAGTGCTTCCAATTAACACTTGAGGCCATGTATAATCTGGCCCTAGCCAGCCTTCCAATCTTTTCTCTCATTGCTTTCCCTACAGACCCTGTCCCCTACCACATTTGATCATTTCTAATTAGCTGAATTGCGCTGTGTCTCTTCTTACCTCTAATTTTGACTTTGCCATTTGTAAGTCTTGACCACCCCTCCTTAACTCATCATCTCTGCTTGTCAACATTCCCATATATTCTTTAAGCCCCTGTTTGCATGCTACCTCCTCCTTGAAATTTCTTCTACTAAAGAGCACCCAGCTCTTTTTTCTCTAGCTTTTGCTTGTTGCTTTCTTACAGATCTTACCCATTGTGAAGGAAATACTCACTACTAAATGAAATTGAGATTGGTGAAGCAGTGCCATCTAAAACACTTTCCTTATCAGTCCCCAAGGGGTCAGGTCATAAGAGAGTGGCACACACCTTTGCACCAGAATGACAAAATTAAGTTTATTAGGCTGCACCATTTGATATCATCATCGACTCACCAAAAGTGGCAATTTCATATAGTTTGACATAATGCAATTGTAACTGTCACATGGACAAGATGATCAGTGCATTATCCATTCGTTTCCCATTTATTAGTGCCTACTGTGTGCTGAGCACTGTGTAACAGGCGTGGAACACAGTGGGGAATGTGACAAATGTAGCCATGGCCCTCATAAGGCTGGAGTCAGGCAAGCTGTTTATTAAAGAGCTGCTTGGTAAGCATTTATGAGAGAAGGTGGATGTTGGAATAATCACGTGCCTCTCTCGCGAATCCATCTCACCATAAGCATGGTTTCATGCAACCCCTTATATCCATCCCCCCATAGAATAACCCATCATAGGAATGGCAGTGTTCCAATTCCAATGCCTGAAGCCATGAACAGTGCTCAGAGGCAGGCAGTTAAGGTTGAACTTTGGGATTCTTTGTTTGGTATGCTTCCATGGGTCAAGGAGACCAGCTCTGCTTCTGGTGGATAATGTCTTTCTTTGGATATGTCAGGATATTCAGACACAATCTAGTCTGTCTGGGAGCCATTCTGATTTCTTTAGGTAGTATAGCATTTTCATGCTCTGACTCACTGATTGATTTTATATTTTCGTTCTCAGTGAAAAGAAACTCCCCGTTTATTTATAAAATGGTGGTGATAATAATAGTACCTTTCTCGTGGGCTTTATCAGATGTCTCTTACAAGATGCCTCAGATCCTCCCCGCTGCATCTATATTCAGGCTCCTGGCATTTGTTCAGTCCTTGCCTCCACCTTGGGCACTGAATCTAGTGGGCTGGGTGCTTCCTATGTCTTTTCCCTGACTCTCAGTGCCCTGGGATTGCACCTCAGAGTAAAGCTTTTGCACTTAAGTCTTGCTTCAGGCTCAGTATTTTAGGAAACCTGGGCTATGACATGGACCCATTTTGAGGATTAAATGAGATCGTTGCATATCAGATGCTTACTCCTGTGCCTATTATACATGCACCAAGGGTTCAATAAATGTTAGCTCCTCTTCTGGGAGACATCATAACGTTAGGATTTGTGTTATGGGCTCTAAAGTCAAACTTACTTTTGTGTGACTTAAAGCAAGTTCTTAATCCTCTGTGTCTCCATGCCCCCTTTCAATAAATGGAAAGAGTCATAATATGTAACTAATAAGGTCGCCAAAAAGATCAGATTATGTCAGACTACATAAATAAATGTACTGAAAAGTGTGGGTACACTGTGGATGCTCAATAAATCTTAACTATTATTGTGTTTTATATAATTACTTGTGTATATTTCTTATGTGCCCCCGCAATCCCCCGCCACACACACGCACACACACACACACACCGCAAGACAGTAAACTTCTTGAGTCTTGGTCATTTCCTAGGCATGTTGTTTGTTTGTTTGTTTGTTTGTTTGTTTATTTATTTTTTGAGGCAGAGTTTCACTCTTGTTGCCCAGGCTAGAGTGCAATGGCGTGATCTCAGCTCACTGCAACCTCCGCCACCCGGGTTCAAACGATTCTCCTGCCTTAGCCTCCCGAGTAGCTGAAACTACAGGCATGCGCCACCACGCTTGGCTGATTCTGTGTTTTTAGTAGAGATGGGGTTAGTCAGGCTGATCTCAAACTCCCAACCTCAGGTGATCCGCCCACCTCGACCTCCCAAAGTGCTGGGGTTACAGGTGTGAGCCACTGCCCAAAGCCAGCATGTTTGTTCGTTTTAAAAGAGTTGGGCTTTCACATGGTAGCTAAATCTTTCTTAAATGAACTAACAAGGAAAACTCGGTTCACTCGGGATTGACTTTGTAAGTACATTGGTTTCTCTCATGCTAATCCATTTAAGAAGGTTGCTGAGGCAACATATTTGAAAAAAAGCCTCTCATTTCTGCATGAGAATTCGAAAGTGGATGGCTTTTGGGCTTTTTACCTCTGTTGATGAGACAGGTTCAGAAAAAAAGGAAACAGATCCCTTTAAGACCTAGGGTTGGGCAGATGATGGGGAAGAAGCCCTACATCTTCCTCATTCTCCATTTTAAAATCTCTATCTCCATGAATTTAAAATTAATATGTTTGCTGCTTTGGCTGCAAAATTCTGTTTTGAATTTATAGGCCTTGTCTTTGCAGTTTTCCCCTGTAGGCTTAACAAGGGAAAGGTCAGGGCAGTGCTAAGCTGGCAGCTAATAGTTTCTGCGTTAGTCGGTGGACATGTAAAGAGTATCAGGAGGATTGCTTCAGGCTGAGAATTCTGAGCACTGTGTCTATGGGGTTGCTGATCACTTTGTGTTTTATTTTAAAAGCCTGAGAAAACAACAACAGCAGAATAACCTGACCAAGTTGACAGATGTGTAGGAGCAACCCCTGAAGCCGTGTATGCTACAGATATGTCCCTTGAGCTCTCAGAAATGACTTAGAGTGGGCACTGTCCATTCATTGAAGTCCTAGGTGCTCTGGTAGCTTTGCAGGCAAATAAACCGAGTTTGAGATGAGGCCTGCAGTTGAGCTGGCCCCTAGGAGTATTCAGATTTGGGGAGACTGCAGCTTTGGCAGCTGGCTAGCTACCGCCCTTTTCCTCCTTCCCTTTGTCTCTAGTGTTAAGTTGCTTCTTTCCCTGGCCTTTGTCTCTTCAAAGTTGATGGCAGGTGTGAATTCAGAGAGGATGTCATCATTATTACTATAACTTCTGGAACAAGGTGGTGAGCACGTGATTGGCATATGTGTTCCTAAAATTCACTTGTGAGGTCCTTCCCAGGACCAGTGGCCAAGGTGCTCTATAGAGTCACACCATCTGGGGGAAAATCCTGGGTTTGTTTTGGGCAAGATTCTTAACCTGCGTATCTCAGTTTCCTTCCCTGTAAAATGGCGTTCTTATAAAGATGAAACCCAGTGATATATATGAAGGATGTGGAACATATTCTGGCACATAGTAAATGTTCAAAAAATGTTATTCTTATGGTATCAGCATTCTTACGGTTAGTTCTTCTATGGTACATTCAACACAAAGATTAAGTTATGACTATCACAGGGTAACCTCTCCACCCTCAATTTTTCCAGCTGATGCCATAATCTCCAAAGCCCCCACTACACACACACACACAACTGTGTGTGCACACGTAGTAACATGCTCACCACCTTCTTCCAGAAGTTAGAGTAATGATGATGACATCCTCTCTGAATTCACACCCACCATCAACTTTGAAGGGACAAAGGCCAGGGAAAGAAGCAACTTAACACTGGAGACAAAGGGAACCTTTCCTTATTCTAGAACTGCCCAAACTTTATGCATACACCACCTTCACAATTTTTCTAAATCCATGGATCATGTGTGCTATTATTTAATATTTTTCTTCTTTTTTTTTTTTTTTTGTGTGACAGAGTCTTGCTCTGTCACCCAGGCTGGAGTGTAGTGGCGCAATCTCAGCTCACTGCAACCTCTGCCTCCCAGGTTCAAGTGATTCTTCTGCCTCAGCCTCCAGAGTAGCCGAGACCACAGGCATGCACTACCATGCCCGGCTAATTTTTGTATTTTTAGTAGAGTCAAGGTTTCACCACGTTGGTCAGGCTGGTCTTGAACTGCTGGACTCAAGTGATCCACCCACCTCAGCCTCCCAAAATGCTGGGATTATAGTCATGAGCCACCACGCCTGGCCTAATATATTTCTTTAAATCAGTATACTTTTCATTTTAATGAAGTTATTTGTAACTTTAATATTACCTTTGATTGCTGTAGCTGCTCATATATGTGTATATATTTAATCTGTGCTAATACATATTTTAATTTGTAAATGTTTGTAATTTGTAAAAGCAGCACCTTCTACTATGATCTGCTCTCCCCATGGTTTGCATCCACACTTGGAATCACCTCTCCATCCATTCACTCTGTCGGTCAGGAAGAGTGGGTGTCAGGATGCGAGTTCTCTCCTCAATGCCTCTGCATCTGCCAAGTCTTGTCTTTAATGCTTCATTACTATCTATACCTGGTGAATTCTTTCTGCCCATCAGGGTCCTGCTTAAATGTCACTTCTTCTACGAGGCCTTCATCTCTCTTCCAGACAGCTAGTTGCTCCATCCTGTGGTCTCCTGGCATTTTTTTGTATCAAGCAAAGGCTGGTCATCTGCTTCTTGGTCTCCTCTACAGACCATGAACTCTTCAAAGACAGGGAATATATCTGAATTATCTTTGTACCCTCTTTGACCAGCAAGATGCCTGGTACACAGTAGGTGCCCAATAATTGTTGAACAAATAAATCTGCATTGATGAGAAATGAGATTCCTTCAGTGTTGAGGGGTGACATGGTAGTAGCACATTCTTTATGCAGGTGAGGATGGGAGAATTGTCCTGAAAACAAGACTCTGAAGTTACCTCTTTCCCTCATTCCCTCCCCACTGCCTACTTCTACTTCCTCCCAGGTTATGAGCAGCCGTTTTCTACCCTACGACAACATCATCACAGACGCCGTGCTCAGCCTTGATGAGGACACCGTGCTTTCAACAACAGAGGTAAGAACCCATGCCTAAGGAGCGGCAGGTGGGCTGTTCAGACGGTCACCTCATGTTGCACAATACTAGTGCTTCTCTTAGCCGTGCCTTGGCAGAACTAGAAAACATTTTTCAAAACTTCCTACAGCAGTGGTTGTAATCAGCCCGATTCCTGTTAGCACCTTGCGGCCACCTGGCACTCTGAGGAGGGCATCTCCCCTTCATTGTCTCTGCTAATTGGATCCTCATTTGCATAACTGGGCCTCACCTCTCCTTCCAGGCCTGCCCTCCTTTTTTGTTTTTAAACAGCACAGTTGTGGGCAGGCGTGCAGAACCAAGGGGAAGGGGGAGGGTGCCTGTTCTGCATTATGTTGAAACCATGCTGTCCAGAGGCGACAATCCCATTCCTCTCCACGTGTCCTATTGTCTCAATTGGGAGACTCTATTTGGGGCTCTAAAGGCAGCTTTTCTGTCTTGGTTTAAAGAGCTCATTTTCTTTCACCTATACAAGAGCAAACGGTTTCACTTTAAGGCTGTGATGGAGATTCCTATTTCAGATGTTCAGGTATTTGTGCCAAAAATAAGATTGCCTAAAGAATGCGTGCGGAGGAGAGAGAGAGGAGGAAAGATAGATATGGTAGAAAACCAATTTTTACAACTCGAATGAGTATTGATCTCTGAAACCTTCCTTTAAACCATGCAGGGGACAAAAGACAGCTATATAAAAATGGAGTATATGAGAAATACATTATTAATGGCAACTACTAAAAAGCATGGAGACGCAACTACTTATGCCTTTCCCCTTCCTTTTTTTTTTTTCCTTTTTGTTCACAATCATTTTCCTTTTAATGTAAACATCAGTGTAACCTGCGCTTTCCTGGACACCAGTCTAGTTCTAATGGCCTGCTGCCCACAGAGCCAGGACTCAGTGTTGGCCCTAGGCAGGTGGACTCAGTGTCTCCTTCTCGAAATTCCACAGATGAGGCCGGGTGCTGTGGCTCACGCCTGTAATCCCAGCACTTTGGGAGGCTGAGGCGGGTGGATCACAAGGTCAGGAGTTCGAGACCAGCCTGGCCAATATGGTGAAACCCCGTCTCTATTAAAAATACAAAAATTAGCCGGACGTGGTCCAGACACCTGTAGTCCCACCAACTCAGGAAGCTGAGGCAGGAGAATCGCTTGAACCCAAGAGGCAGAGCTTGCAGTGAGCCGAGATCGCACCATTGCACTCCATCCAGCCTGGGCAACAGAGCGAGACTTCGTCTCAAACAAACAAACAAGAAAAGAAATTCCACAGATGCTTTCGAGGTGCCATTAGATGGCGTTGCATAGATGTCATGTCAAAGGGCAACCTAAATAATCCCAGGACAAAATGTCCTGGGCCTCACCTTGTTAAAATGCTTTCTATGCAGCCAAAGCTCTATAAGTGCTTGTTGAATGAGTGGTTGGGCAGGGTGGGGGATGCATGCTTTGGGGATTCAAGGTGGGCACACCGCCAACTGTGTCATGTGTAGGTTGGCAGGAGGAAGGGATGTTGATAAGCTTAACATTCAAAGGGAAAGATAGCTATGGAATACAGGGTACAGGTCTCTCCAGCTTGCATTTTTCTGCCACTTTCTGCAAGGGAAACTGGAACACATTCATTCAACAAGTATTTATTGAGAGATTTCTTTATCCTGGTCTCCATGCCAGGTACTTCAGTTACACAGTTTCAGGCTATATGCATCTGAATCCTGGCAACAAACTGAATTCAAATCAGATGATTCAAATGAAGGAACTTTGGATTCCTTAGGGAGATGTAGATGGGGTTAAAAGATCCCATAAGAGAGAATGAGGCACCTGGTAAGTAATGACAGCAGGAAGCAGCTCTTCCCTTTGGCCTGAAGGAGTGAGAGAAGGAATTCCTTCTTTCAAAGGCCCTGGGAGATGGCACTAGGAAGAAGAGTCTGCTCTACAAGTGCTATGATCATGGAAGGACATGGCTACTGCCAGAACTCTAATGGCAAAGGAGAGAGGGAGCAGTGAAGAGATACACTGACCTCTCTCTCTGTCCTGTCTCGATTTTCCTGCTGGTGACTCCCATTGACCTAACCCAACCAGGTGATGCAGTCATTAGGGGTCCGTTATCCGAGGGCACAGGGCAAGACAAGAAGAGTGGACAGTGGATTTTGGAGGGCAAACACAGGCAAAGCAGCACACCGCCATGGGGCAACAAATGGTCAAGACAACTACAGCATGTACCTTAATCATCCTATGACCTGAAGTATTGATTCATCTTCTATCTTCCCCTGGGCACAAGGCAATTAGTCTCACTCTAGGATTTGTTTTTCCCTATCCCATGGTGAAATAACTTTCAACTGCTGTGATGCATCCTCATGCTGGTGAATTTCTTTTCAAAGAATAGCAATTCCAACCACTCAGTGCATGCTGGGAGGAACATGTGTTGTATGTGAAGTAATTAGAAGTCAACGTGGGTTGAAAATGATATGTAAATCTAAGAGGCTGGCAGTCTGGTTTGCTTTCGCCTGCTGATCAGTGGAGTGGTTCTGTTGCCTAAAATGGTCCTGGGCAAGGATTTCTCTTTTCTCTTTTTTTAGGTGAATAGATGTTGGTTCACTTTTTTTTCCTCTCTAAGGATCTCAGATTGTTTAAATGTCTCTCTGCAGCATTGAGGATAGATTTTTAAGCAGCATCCTATAAAGGGCATTATAGTTGGTTTATAGTTATTTACATTTATCTGGATTGCTGCAAACGCTGCTCAAAAGAAAACAGATGTTGGTTTTTCAGAGAAAGGGCCTTAAACTGACCTTTGCCTTCTTTGATGTGTTAATAATCTGCGTGAAAGCAGCGCTATCACAAGAATCATAGTTTTATCTGAATTTACTTTTGAGTTCCTTTGAAATGACTTGAAACAGCTTTAAGATAGTAAGAAATTCATGTGATGAGAACACCCCATTGGGTTCTGTAGTAGTTGCTGGTGCATGTGTTTCCTTTTCAAAGAATAATAGAAAACCCCAAAGAGTGCTGTCAGGCAGGCTGATCCTTTGACAACAGGCAACATAGTATACTATCCCATCAGTTGGCGCCATTAGTATTGACCACTAGTGAAAAGGTACAGGTTATCACAACCCAATTTCAATTTTCTGGCAGATGTTCCCCATCCTCTGCTATCTTTTAACTTTGAGATAACACGCTCCCTACCAAACTTTCTTAATGTCGGTTCCACCACCCTGTTTTTTCCCCCACTCTGGATTTTTTCCCCACCCCCCCAACTCTGGATTTTTTTTTTTTTTTTTTTAGATGGAATCTCGCTCTGCCGCCCAGGATAAGAGGGCAGTGGCACCATCTCAGCTCACTGCAACCTCCACCTCCTGGATTCACGTAATTCTTGTGCCTCAGCCTCCCCATTAGCTGGAATTACAGGCGTGCAACACCACGCCCAGCCAATTTCTATATTTTTAGTAGAGACAGGGTTTCACCATGTTGGCCAAGCTCGTCTCAAACTCCTGACCTCAAATGATCCGCCCACCTCAGCCTCCCAAAGTGCTGGGATTGTAGCCATGAGCTACCATGCCTGGCCCCCTCTGGATGTTATAGTTTTGGGGAACAGGCCATATTTTTAAGTCTTCTTTATCTAAAGATAAGGCAGTGTATTAGGATTTTTCAGGCAAACAGAATCAATAAAATATATATATTATATATATACATATATATATACACACACATGCACATACATACATACATACTCTGACAGAGAGATTTATTATGAGGAATTGGCTCACACAATCCTGGGGGCCGGGAAATCTCACGATCTGCCATCTGCAGGCTGGAGACCCAGGAAAGCTACTGGTGTAATTCTAGACAGAATCCTACAGCCTGAGAATCAGGGAACCAATGATGTAAATCCCGGCCCAAGGGCAACAGAAGTTAGATGTCCCCGCTCATCGGGCAGGCAAAAAGAAAAAGGGGGTGAATTCCTCCTTCCTTCACCTTTGTTTTGTATTCACACTCTGAGATGACTGGGTACTGACCATCTGCATTGGTGAGGACAGTGTGCTTTACTGAACCCACAGATTCCAATGTTAATCTCATCCAGACACACCCTCACAGACACACCCAGAAATCATCTTTCACCTGGACACCTCACGGTATAGTCACATTGTACAATTAACCATCACAGGTCCTGCTTTTGAACCTCTGAGAGGGTAGGACCTGGACTTAGCAGCATCACTCACTTCCCCAGCTACCATCACAGTGCCAGGACTCAAAATATTTGCAGAACAGATGAAATTTCCATTTGTATTGCTTATCAAGAAGAGATAGGGCAAAGATTATGAGGTGAATCATAACCTGTATAAGAGACAAATTGCTATCCTGGCTAACACGGTGAAACCCCATCTCTACTAAAAAAAAAATACAAAAAACTAGCCGGGCGAGGTGGCAGGCGCCTGTAGTCCCAGCTACTTGGGAGGCTGAGGCAGGAGAATGGCGTAAACCTGGGAGGCGGAGCTTGCAGTGAGCTGAGATCTGGCCACTGCACTCCAGCCTGGGCGACAGAGCCAGACTCCGTCTCAAAAAAAAAAAAAAAAAAAAAAAAGAGACAAGTTGCTTTTAACACTAGAGTAACAGAGCCAAAAGAGAAGTTATGATATAGTACATAGCACATTTGAAACCAGACTGAGTTTGAATCTTGGCTCTGCCACTTATTAGTGCAGCAAATTACTTGAACTTATAATATCTTAGTTTCCTTTTCTGTAAACTGAAGAATGTAAAAGCCCCAGGGGTATTGTGAGGATGGAATGAGTTAAAATGGATAAGCACCTATAGCTACGCCTGTTGTATTATAAGCTTTTCACAATTATGAGCATTATATGATGGTTTGCTGGCACTATTTTTGTTATTTTTATTTTCTGTTTATTATTTTGACTTACCATTCATCAAATGAGCATAGAAATCAGAAGTGAGTTTATGCATTTGAAAACAGAGCATTTGCTAACTGTAAGTGCTGGTTTATAGCAGGTTCAGAAGTACCTGCTTTGGGCTACTATAAGCACTGGAAAGACATTTAGCTGCATTTCCTTTAAAATAATCCTGTGACTTCAGTTGGCCTTGTCCCCACTTATTCTTAGTGATTTTCGCTGTGGATGCTTTCTTCTCGTTTCTCTTAAACTGTGCATCTTCAAACCTAAGAGGCCTGAATTATGTTTTCTTTATGATATCTGCTCTGTATTCCTGTTAGAACTTGTTGTGTTTTCAAATGTCATTTCTCTTACTCTTAAGAGGGTGCTTTTATTTTAGGCACTTTGGCTTTGATATATGCTGGGTGTGATATATGTTGTATATTCATTCTTTGGATATACATGGGAAGTGTCTCATTTATAAAACAGATGTGTTTGTGTCTCATGTGAATCAGGTCACATGCACCTTTGAGGGAGGGGGAAAAGAAGCAACTGCTTTTTCGACTTATGTTTTAGCTTGAACAGACTGGATTTTTAAAGGGCATATCAGCAAATGTTTTTTCTTCCTTTCATTTCCACACTAATCTGAAGTTTCTTTAACAGAAAACATTAAAATGTGCATAATTATGGGGCAAAATGTCAAGCAGTCAGTTTAATTTGGTGATGAATACATAGAATTAATGTTTCGCCACAGTCCCAGGATTTTGCATTATGAATTAGTGGGGGGAAGGTCATGTTTTGTTGACATTTGTTAACGCTGTTGATTGCTTGTTTGGCTTGTGTTCTGCCTGCAGGTGGATTTTGCCTTCACAGTGTGGCAGAGCTTCCCCGAGAGGATTGTGGGGTACCCCGCACGTAGCCACTTCTGGGATAACTCTAAGGAGCGGTGGGGATACACGTCAAAGTGGACGAACGACTACTCCATGGTGTTGACAGGAGCTGCTATTTACCACAAGTGAGGAATCTGGACATGTCTCTTACAGACTTTACGTAGCTTTTTATATTGGCTGCCGCATAAATAGGAACCAAGGCCAAATCTTGTTAACAACATCAGGGAAAATTAGTCTGTATCCCCACTTAAGTTTTGCTAATGTGTCAAATGTGTGTTTTTGAAACCGAAAGCTCTTGGCATATTTCATTTCCAGAAATTATGGTAGAGTCACATTTTCAGTTGGTCTGAAGTGTGAAAATACACTCAGGGCATATTAGGTAGCTGAATATTTAGAATAACAACAACAAAAGGAAATACCTAAGTCAGCACCCAAGGGCACTGTTCTAGGTGCTTGGGATTCATCATTGAGTAAAGTAGAAAAAATTCCTTGCCAATGCAGGTCTTACATTCTAACAAAGGAAGACAGTCTACATAATAATTCCATAGTTTATTAAGGAAATAAGTGATATAACAAAAGACAAAGTATAGAAAAGGATCAGGAGTTCTGAAGGTGGAGATGGGGCAGGTTGGGGGTGTCCAGGGTGATTCTAATTGAGCAGGTGAGATTTGAGCAGACTTGAAGGACAGGAAGTTAGTCAAGAGGATATGTGCAGGAAGAGTGTTCTGCCAGGAGAACAGTGAGAATAAATGCCCTGAGGCAGAATACTGGAGAACCATCAAGGAGACCACTGTGACTGGGTGGAATGGGTGACAGGAAGTCAGAAAAGTCAGGGGGCATGGATGCATGACCTTGATGTCCTTGATCATGAGGACTTGACTTTTTCTCTAAGTGATATGGGAGGAGGGCAGGGTTTGAACAGGGTTCGACATGTACAGCATGTCACTGTACTCTGAATGCTATAGGCAGTTTTAACACAGTGATAAATCCGGCAGGACCTTGATGTCCATCATGAGGACTTGACTTTTTCTCTAAGTGACAGGGGAGGAGGACAGGGTTTGAACAGGGAGGAGAAATCCACCTTTTCTTTTATGCATCCACTGTGGATGCTATGTTGAGAAGAGGCTATAAGAGACCTAGAGTTGAAGCAGGAAGCCCTATTAGGAGGTGATTGACATTATCTAGGCAAGAGACGGTGAGATCGGGACCAGGAAGTGAATGGTGGCTGTGGTAAGTAGTGATCAGATTGTTTTGAAGATGATTTAGCATGATGTCTAGACAGTCTGGATGTACAGTTGATGACTCCAAGTCTTTTGACCTGAAGCACTGGAAGATTCGATGAGGAAAGCTACAGATGGAACAAATACCAGAGAAAATATAGGAGTTCAGTCTTGGATATGTTAAGACATCCAAAAGGATATATGGAAAAAGCTCACAGGTAGAGATACAAATTTGGCAGTTGTTTGCATATATTTGATCTTTAAAGCCAGGGGATTGGAGTAAGATTACCAAAGTAGCGAGTGTAGATAGATAACATTCCCCACTCAACCAGTAACAAAATCCCCGCTCTTCTGTCATAGTAAAGGTGAACACACCAATCTTGCCTTAGTCTTTTTTAGTAAAGAATAGGGAATTTTGCTATCTCAGGGATAGCTTGGAAATGCTCAAGGCACAAACATTTAGGCTGACTGATTCTTGGTCTCAAGATTTCACTTCTTGAAAGTTCATTGTTCCTATTGCTTCTGCCACCACCACTCAAAAGAATCTGATTCACCCAAATGATTTTTCCTATAAATATATGCTATATGTATATAAATACATTTTAAAAACAGTAGGATGAGAAATAATTCAAATTAATTATGGGTTTTCTATTACGATTGGCCACCCCATTAATTCAGATTTTGCTCTAACAGGATTGAAATATGTATGGTTTAAGGGCACAAATATAGAACAGTCTATTGTTGGACTCAGAGTCAAGGGATAATATTGAATACAGTTCTGATTAAGCCAATGATTAAAATTGTTAAGCAGCTTTATAATATATAGATCATGTATAAATAACTTCTCTTGCCATCTAAGTATTTAGTTTTTCTTTCTAACTCACCAGTCTGATATTAGAGTTAGACTGGGCAAGCAATGTCTGTATGTCTGTATCTCTGTGCCTTGTTTCCTCATCTGTAAAATGAGAGTAATAATAGAGCCTGCCTTGTAGGCTCCTTCTGAAGACTAGATGAAGCATTTCTTGTAAAACACTTTAGAACACTATCTGGTATATAACAAGTAATGTAGAAGTGATAGTTATCATCATCATCATTATCATTGTCATCACCATTCATGACATGTTTAGGGATTCAAAGAATGGGTATGTGTTTTCTGTCTCAGAAGTCCACTTGTCATCATGTGATAATGGCCCCCTGTGAAACCCATCTTTGATTTTTACAGATATTATCACTACCTGTACTCCCATTACCTGCCAGCCAGCCTGAAGAACATGGTGGACCAATTGGCCAATTGTGAGGACATTCTCATGAACTTCCTGGTGTCTGCTGTGACAAAATTGCCTCCAATCAAAGTGACCCAGAAGAAGCAGTATAAGGAGACAATGATGGGACAGGTAAGTGAGTGTAGAAGAGCCCTCTTCCCTTGCTTCACTCACTGGTGGTTCAGCCCCAGGTAATGAGGACTCATGCACCTCTAGATGTTCCACCCAGGAGCATATAATGAGGAGAAACCAGAAATGAACCACATCGGAAAGCTAGGAAAGAGTGTATGATTGGTGCAGGGATAATTAGGAAGACACAGGTTAAGAGTATCTTTATGCCAAGAATATAAAGCTGTCCTATAATCTTTAAGGTGACATGAGAAAGATATGTCTTTAGAGTTTGTCTTAGTCCATTTGGGCTACTATGACAAAAATACCATTGACTGGGTGGCTTAAATGACAGACGTTTATTTTTCATAGTTCTAGAGGCTGGAAAGTCCCAGATCAAGACACCATCAGATTTCATGTCTGGCAAGAGACCGTTTCCTGATTCATAGACAGCCCTCTGCTCATTGTGTCTTCACATGGTAGAAACAAGGGCAAGAGAGTTCTCTGGAGTCCCTTTTATAAGAGCACTGCTCCCATTTGTGAGGACTCCACCCTCATGACCTAATCATCCCACAGAGGTGTCACCTGCAAATATCACATTGAAAATTAAGCTTCAACATATAAATTTTAGGGGGCACAAACATTCGGCCCTCTGCAGAATTAAAGCCCTACAAATAACCTATGAAGTTGATTGTAGGTACCTTATTTAATGTCTAGCAAACAATACTCTCTTTAACACAGTTTTCTGGTGCTTGCAGTTGAGTTGAATTGTGTCTTGGTGACATAGCAGGAGTCACAATATTCAATTTTCAGTTCTAGAATCAGCGTTTATAAGCTGTAGACAAGTCAGTTTCCTTCTGAAACTCAGTTGACTCATCTTTAACATGGAAATGGTGAACTCTACCTCACACAGTTGAAATAATATGTGAAATAAAAGTGAAGTAAAATATTGTGTTGAGTTATAAAATTGTAGTATTAAAGATATTTTCAAGGAAATAGAATCCAACATTTTCTTTTTACAAATAAGAAAACTAGTATCTAGTGAATTTAAGCATATTGCCACAAGTTGTCACTGGGAATTGAATCCCAGGGTCTGTGGATTCCACTGCTTGTCCTTGTACACCCCGGTGTCTTGGTATCAGGTCCATCTGGATATGCTGAATTTCATCTATCTTTATTCATCTTGAGCAGAGCCCCTACTATATGTAAGAAATAAAAAACCTTGGCCAGGCACAGTGGCTCATACCTATAATCCCAGCACTTTGGGAGGCCGAGGCAGGCGGATCACCTGAGGCCAGGAGTTTGAGACCAGCCTTGCCAACATGTCGAAACCCCATCTCTACTAAAAATACAAAAAATTAGCCGGGCATGGTGGTGCATGCTTGTAATCCCAGCTTACTCGGGTGGCTGAGGCACGAGAATCGCTTGAACCCGGGAGGCAGAGGCTGCAGTGAGTTGAGATCATGCAACTGCACTCCAGCCTGGGTGACAGAACAAGGCTCTGTCTCAAAAAAAAAAAAAAAAAAAAGAAAAGAAAAAGAAAAAACAGATAAAAAACCTTAAGAAACAGCATTAAGATTCACCCATGTTAAATCATGGAGTATCCAACAGGATTGAGGTTAATCTGAATGAACATACTTTAACCTGGTTATATTAGTTCAATTTTGAGGGGATTTGCATATGCCTTGGAAAACATACACGAATGTTAAAGAGAGTATTGTTTGCAGACATTGGAAAACATATACAAATATAGCTTTTGCAAAGGAAATCTTAGCTAGGCCTCAGTTAAGCTGACAGTTTTTCATTCACTAAATTTAGTAAGCAAAAATGTAAAGTTTATAAATAATTTAAAGCTTATAAAAAGTTATTTAGTACTTAGTATGTTATCAGGTACTGTTCTAGGTATTGGTTATGACGAAAGAGCTGTCCTTAGCAAGAGTCTGGTGGAAAATTCTGTTTCCTTCTAATTATGGAAAGAACAGATAAGAGGATTTGTAAGAATGTTTAAGGCTGAGAGACTATTCGAATTCAGGCAAGATGTATTGTCTATTATGTGCCCAAACATTTTTATTTACATTTTTATTTATCTCGTAAGAATGAGGATACATTCTGAGGAATGCATCATTTGGCGATCTTGTCACCCTCTGAACATTATCAAGCGTACTTACACAGCCCTATATGGGACAGCCTACTCCACACCTGTGCCATATGGTATAGAGCTACTCCACACCTGCGCCATATGGTGTAGGGCTACTCCACACCTGCGCCATATGGTGTAGGGCTACTCCACACCTGCGCCATATGGTGTAGGGCTACTGCACACCTGCGCCATATGGTGTAGGGCTACTCCACACCTGCGCCATATGGTGTAGGGCTACTCCACACCTGCGCCATATGGTGTAGGGCTACTCCACACCTGCGCCATATGGTGTAGGGCTACTGCACACCTGCGCCATATGGTGTAGGGCTACTGCACACCTGCGCCATATGGTGTAGGGCTACTCCACACCTGCGCCATATGGTGTAGGGCTACTCCACACCTGCGCCATATGGTGTAGGGCTACTCCACACCTGCGCCATATGGTGTAGGGCTACTCCACACCTGCGCCATATGGTGTAGGGCTACTCCACACCTGCGCCATATGGTGTAGGGCTACTGCACACCTGCGCCATATGGTGTAGGGCTACTCCACACCTGCGCTATATGGTGTAGTAGGGCTACTGCACACCTGTGCCATATGGTATAGGGCTACTCCACACCTGCGCCATATGGTGTAGGGCTACTCCACACCTGCCCCATTGGTGTAGGGCTACTGCACACCTGTGCCATATGTGTAGGGCTACTGCACATCTGCGCTATATGGTGTAGTAGGGCTATTCCACACCTGCGCCATATGGTGTAGTAGGGCTACTCCACACCTGCGCCATATGGTGTAGTAGGGCTACTCCACACCTGCGCTATATGGTGTAGGGCTACTCCACGTCTGCGCTATATGGTGTAGCCTATTGCTCCTAGGCTACAACATGTATAGCATGTCACTGTACTGAATACTGTAGGCAGCTGTAACACAGTGATCAATATTTTGTATGTAAATATTTCTAAATACAGAATAGGTACAATAAAAATAGAGTATTACAGTTATATGGGACCATAGTCATCTATGTGGTCCAACATTGATTGAAATGTCATTATGTGGTGCATGACTGTATATTATCTTATTTAAAGACATGACATTTTAAAAATATTTTTTACTCAGAGTTCTTCAGAACACTCAGTAAGTAGGCAACTCTAGTCATACAAGGCTTCTTATGGGGTGGATTTGTGCTGTTTTAATAGATTATTCTAATTCTACCAAACAGTATTTCTAGTAATTTCTTACATCTTTACAGAAAAATCTAAATTTAACCTTAGGTCTAACTAGGTGTATTCAGATACTATATTTGCCCCCCTTCTTTCCATCATACACAGTAATTTATTTAATGTTTGTATGACCAGTAAAGTAAATGGATATCATCCTCTAAGATTAGGCTTTTATTACATAAGAAAAACATCTTTTCTAATAGATGTTGGTTGACTCAGAATAAATGTTAACATCTAGAAGCAAAATGATAACCTGAATGATTCAACGAAACTTTAAAAAAAATTTTTTTTTTTAATAAGAATGAGCATAAACTCTAGAAAGTATTTCTAGTTGCATATATGAGTATTTTTGCCTGAGTACGGCACCCTTTGGGAATGAGTGGGCCAATCAAAAATGGCCCACAGGCCGGGTACAGTGGCTCATGCCTATAATCCTAGCATTTTGGGAGGCCAAGGCAGGCGGATTGCTTGAGCTCAGGAGTTCAGGACCAGCCTGGGCAAAATGGCAAAACCACATCTCTACTAAAAATACAAAAATTAGCCGTGCGTGGTGGTGTGCACCTGTAATCCCAGCTACTCGGGAGGCTGAGGCACAAGAATCACTTGAACCCGGGTGGTGGAGGTTGCAGTGAGCTGAGATCACGCCACCGCACTCCAGCCTGGGTGACAGAGTGAGATCCTGCCTTAAAAAAAAAAAAAAAAAAAAAAGGCCCACAAACCCATATCCATTTAGGGTCAACACAAGTTACATTTAGGACTGTCTACTCTGATATGAACTTAACCAGTCAGCTCCATTTGATATCTTTCTCTGATTTATCGAGTTCTCCTCATATAAAGACTGAAGAATGAAGCTTGAGTTCTGCCCCTCTCTAGCCTTGAACAAATAACTCTCACTTCCTTGAACTTGCTTCCTCAGCTATAAAATGGGGATATTATTACCTGGGTAGATACTTCACCAGATTGTTGTGAAATTCAAATGAACTCCATGAAAACACTTTACAAATAGTGTTTTGTTTGTTATTCTGCTGTTCAGAGAAAACTTGACATTTGTGTTTATCTTCAATGTTATTTTGAGCATGTTGACACTGGGATTTTAAAGTGACTCTTACTGATTCTCGCACTAAAATGTATCTTCCCATGAAAGTGTTTTTCTAACAATGTGAGCACAGCAAACACATTGGACACACATGCATACATATACATCATTAAAGAGTTGCCTATTGGCATAAATGGGCTTGTGGGTTTTTCCCCCATAATTGGGCAGCCCATCTTTTCCATATTTCATAAAAACAAGGATTTAAAGACAATGTGCTTAGTCATTCTATTTAAATTTCAGCACTCCAGTCATTTAAGGCATTCTTTTTAAATCAATGCCAATCATTTGCATGATCTAAAAATATTTAACCAACTTTAGGGGCAACACAGAGAGCTAAAAAGATGGTAGCCATCTTTTCTGTTCGTCGAAAGTTAATCTTTTTTCTATTCTGGGTGAGCAGTGATTCTTTGGAGGGCTGATTGCCCTTTAAAAAGTAACCTTTGGGAGTTTTAGTTGAATAGGAAAGCCAACAATTATTGGGTTAAGAGAAGAACAGAATTTTGAGATTTTAGTATAAAGTTAGTTTTACAGCAACATGCCCTATTTACCACTGAATCTCCCCTTCTCATCCTCATGGAGTCACGTCAATGGGAAGGCTACAGAAGAGAAAATGGAATTTTAGATGCTGCCTAACACTAGCCTTGACTGACATGTAAAGGTGCTATTTTGTTCTTCAACTATATACGTGAACTTTTAACAAAGGATTTAGTAGGACCCTTATAAACGTAAAGAGATAGTAGAAGGGAGGAAGTGATGGATAGAAAGATAGACTTCTCAAAGTAGACTTCTCAAAGTTGGTTGGTATTTCTAAATCAACTATGTAAACAGGAAGGATTTGGAAAACTATCTTTGAAAGCATAAACACATCGTTAATCTTAGTACCTGGTCCCAAGAGCAAAGAGAATTTTTAAATTGAGTCATTGTAGTACTTGAGCTTCAGTTGCTAAGTCATGGACTGACCAGAGGATTAGTCAATAAATTTTAGAGAGTTAAAGTCAACATGAATCTTTGTTACTGTGTTTTTAACGCTGAGGAACGTAGCATACCTTGGGAAAAACCAGCATCAGCGATTGCATTTTCAGCAGGTGCATAGATGGTGAGACTTGGTGGCCGGGGCAGACCTCGAGCTCTGCTGCTCGCTCATTTGCCTGACTTCATTTTCTGCAGTGTTTCCATCTCACTTTGCATTTCTCTCATCATCATCCTTGTTTCTCTCCTTCTCCCTAGACTTCTCGGGCTTCCCGTTGGGCTGACCCTGACCACTTTGCCCAGCGACAGAGCTGCATGAATACGTTTGCCAGCTGGTTTGGCTACATGCCGCTGATCCACTCTCAGATGAGGCTCGACCCCGTCCTCTTTAAAGACCAGGTCTCTATTTTGAGGAAGAAATACCGAGACATTGAGCGACTTTGAGGAATCCGGCCAAGTGGGGGAGGGGAAGCGAGAAGGGACGGGGGTCAAGCTGCTTTCTCTTCCCAGTGCAGATCCACTCATCAGCAGAGCCAGATTGTGCCAACTATCCAAAAACTTAGATGAGCCGAACGACAAAAAAAAAAAAAAAAAAGGCCAATGAGAACTCGACTCCTGGCTCCTGGGACTGCACCGGACTGCTCCAAACTCACCTCACTGGCTTCTGTGTCCCAAGACTAGGTTGTGTACAGTTTAATTATGGAACATTAAATAATTATTTTTGAAATGATTGCTATGCAGGTTTAAACTTTTTTAATGATCAAAACTATTAAAAACCAGAGTTCTTTGTTTAATCAAAATTGTGTTGGTTGTGAATATTTCAAAGCTGCTATTCCTTTTCCCACAGACATCATTGTCATGGCCATGTAGGGTGTCCTGCAGTTTCAAAAGTTCAGACTTCATGGAAAACACAATAAGTCACTCTACCCATTATCAAGAAATAGCTGAGCATAAGTTGTAACGTCATTATTCAACTTTGCCAGTGCAAATTGTTTTCCACTTCGAATCTTCAAATCCACTTGAACTTTTATCTCTAAAATGTCGCTGCATGAAAGAAAGTATGACGACTTCCAGGTAGGCAGTTCTAACTGAAAACTCTATGTTTGAGGTAGATACATATGATAATCATTTTTCATTGGGGGGTGGGGGGAATTAGTATTAGTACCAAGAAAACACTAGTATAATTAAGAAATGTTCAGTTTGCACAAAGATTCATCTGGATAACCCACCAGCATGTTAGTGAGATGGAAATACAGACCCACAACAGTAACCCAATACTTGCAGGGGTGTGGGCACGGTTATAGATTCAACCATTGACCTCAGTCTGTGTAGCACTGGGAAAAGGCTTTGGTTTAGAAGCCAAGGAAGAATGCATATATTGGGGAGAACAGATTATTTACAAAATGAACTCTTTAATGTTTGTGAAAATCTCAAGTTTCAGAGTTTCTCTATTGAGAAAGAAACAGGGGTAATAAGGTGGAAATGCACACCAATGAACGAGAGGATTGCTGCAGAGTAACTGAGGAGGTGTCTAGCCATTGGGACCCTGATGCCATTTTTGGTCAAACATTGTTTTGAGCAAGAATCTGGCAAACAAAATAACAACAAATGTGAATACAGTTTCTTGTACTTTTAATTTTTAAATCTGTGGAGAAGTTTAGTTATGCTTCTTGCTGAAAAGAACATTTCTGTCCCTGAAAATGCTATCTTGGGCTTATAATTATTGTTAAATTCCAAGTATACGCTGAAAAAAAAACATATCCCTAACTCTGTTATGAAAAATGGAGACTTCTGGTATTAAATGCTTTCTTCTACTTGGAAGAGGCCAGAGAAAACAGGGAAGAGAAAGATATTATTGAGTTTTACCACTTGTTATGCAGAATAAACAATAAGCACTTGAGAGTCCCTCCCTCAAACTCTCATACATTTCATATTTCTTTACCATTTATTTTCAGTTTTGTTTTAGAAGAAAAGTTCATCAGATAATTTTGTTCTGATAGCTTCAAGTGGCCGTCTTAGGTCAGTGGAAACCGTAAGTCCAGTGGACTTTACCTCATCCTTTCTTTGTAAACATCTGGGAGAGGAAGAGGAACTTGCAATGATAGCTTGGGGATGATGCTGTAAACAGGAATGAAAGTGTTCTCAGAAGTCCAGAGAGGTGACTCAACAGGCTACCTAGCTGCAGAACAAGGAGTAGGGCCCACATATCCAGATGGTGTTTTGAGACGTACATAGACAGTGAAGTTCAATTGAAGAGAGGCTTTTCTCTGCAGCCTCATGACTCAGAACAGCTCCCTAAATACCTCTCTCATCTAATTAGACCCATCCGTAGTCCATTCTCAAACATGTGACATTTTCCCTTAAGTAGATGTGATTATCTTTTATGCATTTGTTGAAAAATAATTATTAAGTCCATGGTACTTGCACTTGTGTCTTTCTATAAAACGTTTGGTCTTACAGGTTTTGTGTCATTTAAGCTGCACTTCTCAGTAAGTTAAAAGATTAGCAGTTAATCTTTATTCATTTGGCGTTTGCGAATGTGTATTTAAATTATTTTTTTCAGGATTGGCAAATTATTCTTGTGTCTTTCTCCTTTACAAAAAAATAAATGCAATATTTTGTTCAGTGACCCCAAAACTAACTTGAAACTTAGGTGGTCATGTTGGCTTGCAAAGCAATGTCCCTAATTGTACCAGTCAGTCACACAAGTGGATTCAAGGACCTGCTTTGCCAGACTGACCTGTCACCAAGCTCACAGGACACATATCTTCCACAAACAACGTGTGTCATGTGAAGAATAATGGTAATTATAAATAAGAACAGGATATGACACACCTTTCGTCCACTTTAAGTCTCCACAGTTCCATTTTATGTCATTCTCTGAGCAAATCTCTTTGGGATGTGAGCTAGCGTGTTCTTCTCCCATTTGGAATATAAGACTGGAAATAGAACAATGCTTAACAAATCAGTGAAGCTCGACAGTAATATGTAATTTTAATTCAGTTAGGAAAGAGTTGTACTGCATTGCAGCAAGTTGACAAATCATAGCCATCTCTGTAGGGTGTCAGGAGTTATCTCCTGGTCAACTTTAATGATAACTAGGGGTCCCAAAGTGGGCTAACATGTGCTGCATTGGAGAGAAGCCAAGGTCCAAGCAAGAGTTCAGTGCCAACCACATAATGAATTGCTTACAGAAATTCTAGAGGACTCAGCCACTTATGGATTTCCACACAGCATCTTTTCCCAGCTCCACATTAAGACACAGGATCTTAAAAGTAATTTTTGTAAAGCTGGCTATGTATTTATTTATTTATATGAAAGGGTTATAAATATCAAAGCTTACCAACACATTAATACGGATCACCTTTGTTCAAGCTAGCAAAGTGGCTCAAACTTGAGACTGTAGAGAAAAATCCATGAAATGATCGCAATAGTCATACCACAAAAGATAGCATAGCTAGTTGGGCCTACCCGGTCGTATCAACACATTTTCAGATAGATGCTTCAGAAAAAAAGGGAAAGCTTGTTACTGGAATCTTATGTGCATTACACTTTAATTTCTTCTTGTTACCAATGGTGCTCAAAGAAGGATCAATCCAGTTGCATCCTTCAATTTCCCTTTTAGAATGACTTTTGATTTTCATTACAGTAGGCTATGTTAGCCTTTATTTTGGTGGTTCTCAAATACCTGGTGACTTGAAAGAATATTACGCTGGTGGCCTTTCATAAAGGTTACTGAACTTTAATCAGGGGTGAGATGAATGAATGTGAATAGGCCTATATACTATTTTTTTTTTATTAAAAAAAAAAACAGGGCACTTGATTTAAGAACAAACCTGTTTAGAGGGCAGGATCAGGGAAAAGACAGCCTTACTAGGTTGGAATCTGAATGAGATTCTTGCTGGACAAGGCTGAATTGTGGATGCAAAAGCCAAGCAAACTTCCCAGACCTGGAAGTGTCTTGTGTTCCCTTGGGTCTCTGAGAGCTCCAGTATTTAAAAGTAGCAGTTATTGCCATGAACTCTCAAATAAAAATGTTCCTGCCTTTTAATTGTGAATATAATCAGCATGCAGCCAGTACATCAGGACCCCAGTTGCTGAATTCATTTACCTAGTTCCCATTTACAGCGACTATGGACAAGAACCTTTCAGATGGTTTTGTCATTCTTGGCCAGATTTAACCAAGAAATTTCTTTCGCCACCAGCCTCATTTTCTCAGGCATGCTACAGGGACAAAGTTGTTTTGAGTTAAGTTCTCAGCAAATAAGCATTAATATCACACTGTGTTAAACTTGTCTCACTTGGTATTAGAACTTCAGCATAAAGAGATTAGTTTATTCTTTGACACCAAGTCTGTTTTTTCTTTTTTTTTGCTTTAGGACAGAGCCTTGCCCTGTCACCCAGGCTGGAGTGCAGTAGTGCAATCTTAGCTTACTGCAACCTCCACCTCCTGGGTTCAAGCAATTCTCCTGCCTCAGCCTGCCTAGTAGTTGGGATTACCAGCGTGCACCACCATACTGGGCAAATTTTTGTATATTTAGCAGAGACAGGGTTTCGCTATGTTGGCCAGGCTGGTCTTGAACTCCTGACCTCAGGTGACCCACCTGCCTCTGCCTCCCAAAGTGCTGAGATTACAAGTGTAAGCCACCACGCTTGGCCCCACGTCTTTTTTTTTTTTTAAAGCTTGGGGGATTAGCCGGGCACGGTGGCTCAAGCCTGTAATCCCAGCACTTTGGGAGGCTGAGACGGGCGGATCACAAGGTCAGGAGATCGAGACCATCCTGGCTAACACGGTGAAACCCCGTCTCTACTAAAAAATACAAAAAACTAGCCGGGCGAGGTGGCGGGCGCCTGTGGTCCCAGCTACTCCGGAGGCTGAGGCAGGAGAATGGCGTAAACCCGGGAGGCGGAGCTTGCAGTGAGCTGAGATCCGGCCACTGCACTCCAGCCTGGGCGACAGAGCCAGACTCAGTCTCAAAAAAAAAAAAAAAAAAAAAAAAGCTTGGGAGATTAAGTACCCTAAGATAGTGGTTTCTCCCATCAGTTCAATAATGCTGTACAGAACCTCTGGATAAAAAAGCTGTTATTTACACCATAATTGTAATGATGGACGTGACTCCTCAAAACCCCCTTTTTGCCCTTTCCAAAAATCAAAGGCTTTTGTCTCCATGAGTTTTACCTAGTAGGGATTGTAGTTGTCACTGGTCTAGAGTTCCAATACATTTTATATCAGGAACCTCAATGAGCTACCCAGAATTGGAACTTACATGGCCCAGTAACTAGGAGAAGAAGGCAACTCTTGAGAAAGCTGAGCCCTCAGGATAGCACAGTCTCACCCTTGTTTAAAATCAAGTCAGGCTAGCCTTTCAGTCACTCTGGTTTTGTAATGATTTGCCTTTTAGGCCTCAGGCCATTTGATTTCTGCAATAGTTTTCTGTTCTTCTCCTACAGGAATACATCCCCGTCCTTTCGGTTGTAACTACTACTAAAACTAGGGCCATGCAAATGACCTGGTTACCATGTAATGAACCTTGTGTACTTATTTTGAGAGAACAATATGTATAGGATATGTTGAGGGGCAGAAAGAAAGACATCAAAAACTGGAACTATTTTAGGTGGCAAATTGTAACGCAAAAAACAGAAGTATACCTTATTTTGTATACGATGTACATTTGGGACAGAGTTTTCTAATATGTTGCCAATGTTTTTGTAGTGTCACCACAGGTCTTTTCTGAAGTGTTTTTCCCATTTGTTATAGAGTATTAATGACTTAGCATAATTAAGCCCTTAAGTATGTGTGAGAGCGCGTGTGAGAAAATACAAAGCCATAGATCTTGATTTACTTCACTGACCTGTGTAACTTTATGTCTGGGTTTCGCCATCCAAGATAGATTGTTTTATAGAGAGTGTCACCAAAGACTTTTTCCTTCCAATTTATAGAAGAAAAAAAGAAATTATTAATAAATGACATGACTTTTCATCTGTGTGGTTTTCATTCCATCTTTTCTGTTGACTGCAGAAAGACGCCAGTTCTCAGGAGGATTCTGTGTGCCAGGAAAGGCCAAGCTTCCTTGGGGGTTCTGGGGTAGATAGGCAGATGAGGTTGGACAGAGAGTGTGCTGGGTGTAGGGCCAGCACTCCCAGCCTGGCTGCAGCCCAGCGCCCAGCCTTATGGGGAACATGGGGCTGCCAGCCACAGCCATCTTCCAGACCAGATGCAGCTGGTGCTGTTGGAAGCAGGCCAGGGTGAACAGTGGTGATATGCCCAGTTCACAACATTCCTTCGCATGAATGCTGGGACAAAGTGGCAGGGCCGAGCCCCAGAGCATCTGGATCCTGACAGCTGTGGCCATTACCCCTTTGGTTTCAACTACTGCATCGAGCTCATGAATTGCTGGCTTGCGAGGCGTATATCACACTGGCATTTCTCAAAAGAATTTTTAAGTGCTTCAGGTGTGTTGCAGCTCCATGATTCAAGGCCACTGTAGTAAGGTTTTATGTTCTTGCAATACTCCTTCCTTCTCTCCTGTTTTCCTCCCTCGCTCCTTCCATCCCAGTGGTAGCTCTCCCCCAGCTCTGTTACTCTTCTTCTTCTCTCTTTTCTTTCTTTGGACATTTTTACAGTAAGAACATTAAGTCACCAATTTCACATATTTACAGGAGAGCAAATGGCAAATTGCATTTGGGAGCATCGATTTGCTTTATGACATCAATCACATTTTGTGTTCTGGATTTCACTTTGTCCATTTGTAAAATGGTGACTTTAAAATAGTTACTTACAAAGACTTTCTGAACAACAACTGCCTACTGAGCACTGAACAAGGCAGATGAAAAGGTGAGCTTGGACAAGGCCACTCCAAGGCAAGTCATCAGAGCAGGCTCGGAAAGGAATGTGGTGAACACAGGTCCTAAGCTGGCACACTGTTATGATAGTGCCACTTGTAAAATCTGGCCCCAGGGTGTGCCTAACAGTAGAATCATTTCCAAGTTGGAGGACAAATGAGGAGGCTGGTTGGAGAAGTAACTTTTAAATTTGGTTCCAACTTACCTCACAGATGTTTCAATGAATGCTATAGCGTGCAAAGATACCTTGAGCGATCCTCAATTACAGATGATGTTGCTTTATGGTCTGAGCATTTCCACTGAGTCCACTCGTGAGATGAGAAAACTAGAAGTTATGTGTAGATGCCTGCGTCCTTCTACGTTAGCCTCCCCTGACTTTGTGCAGCCTCTGTGGTTTGCAGGAACTCAAAATACTGGGGGAGAAATTAGACTATGCTGGGTACTCCTCTAGGCTCAAATATGCTTTAGAGGATACAGTAGAGGCACTCACCTACTAGAGTGGATTCAAGGTTTTTATTAGCTTTTGACCTCAGACACATGAAACTGTCCAAGTTTACAGGTTAAAATTACAGTCTTTGGAGCCCAAACACCTGGGGTCGAATCTTGACTCTTTGTCTTCGTAGTTTTGTGACCTCATTGAAATTACCTGATCTCTCTGTGCCTCAGTTTCTTCAGGTAAGTAGTAGTCTATACTTTATAAAGCTCTCCTGAGGATTAAATGAGTTAATAAATGTAAAGTTCTTAAAGTAGCACCTGGTATAAGCAGTATGTAGTTTTTACCTATTAGTTAATATTTTGCCAAAATAGTTTATTTTAACCTGTTGAAGAGGAAATATTCTTAGTTTAATGTTTAGGACCTTAATACTGACCCAAATTAAACTGTGGTCCCTCTAGTTCACAGGCACCTCTGGTTTTCAATTATAATCACATTTTAATGCCTCTTAACATGAAATCATCATAACATTCAGGAATCATCAGCAATCCATCAGCAGAAATTGTGCTAAGTCACATTTTTTTGGGTTTTTTTTGGTCTGCCTTTGAGGGATGGTCTGTTTTTCATTCTACTCAGTGGAATGTAATTGAGGTAGCTCCAGACTGAAATGAAGTTTAGGTGCCAATTATTGTTTCTTTCTTGGTGACTTACATTTTATAAAGAAAGAAAGCATGCTCCTGTCAATATGCAAATTATTTGCCAAGTTTGAATTTGTGTTACAAACTAAACTGTAAATAACTTGGTTTCCTTGACCAAATATGCTGGTAAAACAGGCCTAAAATGTGTCTTTAATCAGACGGGATCATATCATCCCATCTTAGAGTAGAAAAAATGTTAAGCTATGAAGAGGGAGACTTGGAGGTTATTTTGGCTGCTCCCCAAATATGTCATTTTAGAACATATTTTTTTAAACTTATATATAGGGAACATATTTCCATGTCATTAAACCATCTCATCTAATCAAATGTTAATGCTGCATAGTGCTCCATTGTCTGGCCATTTCCTATATTTCATAATTTTTTCACTCAACTTCTGCTCTTGGAAATTTAGGTGTTTTATACTTTCTTACTATTATGTGGTAAATATTTAAACAACAATTTAATGTAATGAATACAATGGTAAATATTCCTCAAGATAAATCTTTGTTCATATCTGTGACCACTGTTTTAGGATAAATAACAAACATGAAATTGGTAGGTCAAATGTTAAAACTATTTTAAAGATCTTCACTGCATATTCACAATATATTTCAATATAAAGTCTACGAGTAGAAAATCTAAACTTATCCAATAAAAAGCTATATAGAATTTAAATAAGGAAATTAGTGTATTTGTTTTTGGTTGGCCACCAGGTTAATTGCCACGTAGTTAAAACGAAGGGAAAATAATGCTGAGCTATAATTGCTAAGAGTCTATGGTTTAATATTTTTTGATAATTGCAGTTTGGCAGCCAAAGTGTTTGAAATAAATTGGGGTCCAGGGAGGCAAAATTAACAAAGGGGTCCTCAGTGGTTAAGAAAGAAAAAAAGGTGACTATCATTTCCTTGCAGAGACCAATTTACTGGTATTAGCCTTCTTATTGGATGTTGGAACATTTTTCCTGGGTACCATGTCACTTGTGTCTTCTTTCTAGGTTGAAACACAGTAAAAATGAAGCATTCCTCTCAAATGTTTTTCTTTTTCTTTTGGTAATATCCATATCAACTAATTTTTAATTAAAGCATTTTAAGTATCACCCCCTTGGCAGCTAGTGCCCTTTTCTACCAATAGCAGCCTGTTTTCTCTTAGGGGAACCCATCTCTCTTTCCCTCATAGCACCTATCATTTGGAAGATGCTGGTCAAGCCCATCATCCTGACTCCAGGGGAAATAATAACCTGTCAGGTCAAGGAAGCCCAATTCTAGATCATCTGTGAGCACTTTTTTGTTGTTGTTCTTGTTTGAGACAGAGTTTCACTCTTGTTGCCCAGGCTGGAGTGCAGTGGCGGTGCCATCTCGGCTCACTGCAACCTCTGCCTCCCAGGTTCAAGTGATTATCCTGCTTCAGCCTCCTGAGTAGCAGGGATTATAGGCATGGGACACCATGCCCAACTAATTTTTGCATTTTTAGTAGAGACAGGGTTTTGCCATGTTGTCCAGGCTGGTCTTGAACTCCTGACTACAGGTGATCTGCCTGCCTTGGCCTCCCAAAGTGCTGGGATTAAAGACGTGAGCCACCACACCCAGCCCTGTGGGCACTTTTAAGAAGGAGGTCTCATATTTCCCCTAGCGTTAGGTACACAATAGAAAATGGTGAGGATTACACTAGCAGTGTAGCAAGGCTGTAAGATGTGCTGGGGCAGACTTCATGGGAAATATGCATTTAACTGACATCTTAAAAAATTAGTAGGGATTTAACTAGCTGAAAAGGGTATGAAGTAAACCTTTGTCTCACAACAGAACCTAATGGACACCTTCCACCAGAAGTACGTGGCAGAGAGAAAAGTGAGGGTCTAAATCTGTGTGAAAGACATCGTCATAACACAAAGATTTAGTAGGTTCAGTTTGACAGGGCTCAGGATGACTGCTTGGCTAACAGTAGGTACTCCCAGAAAAAAATGTAAGTAATAATAATAATAGTTCTCTTGAATCTCATCTTCCTTCCCCCTAATGAAAAAGTTTCAGTGCAAAACACTGAAGTGTGGGTCATATCTGATTCTATTGCACTTGCCAGAGAAAGCACGTGGAGGATAGTAGAAAGCATATTATTTTCAAAATCGTTAGAGAAGATCTGGCTCTGAAGACTTTGGGCATGAAATAATTGACTTCCAAATTTTTGGTTACAATGTAGAAAGTTACAGGAGTTGCACTCTCATCCTTATAATGAGTACAATGAGTACAAGTTCAATAGGCTACAATATTGTGATCACTTAAAGCCTAGCAGAGAGCAGAAGATGCAAAGAAATTTAAATAAACCAAATCTTAGGAAGACACAATGCATTCCTAGGAGAAAAGTGTCCTATGACTGCTTTCATTCCTAGTAACTCCAGGGTGTTACTCCATCATAGACTGGGGTAAGGAGAAATCAAGTAAACTGCTAACAAAATTTTGGTAGCCACGAGTGGGTTGGCATGAGAAATTCAAATTCCAAGGTGATCCAGTCAAATACTGATCTGTGCTCACCTGCCCATTTTTTTCCCATGGGGCATTCCTCAAGTGGAAGTAGCAGGATACTCAATGCTAGATGCAGGATAGGAGGTCTGAGAGAAATCCCCCTGAGGCACACTGGATCTTCACCAGGTAAAATGCAGTGGCCCATCAATGACTGAGGGCAGGACAAGAACACTGAGAAAGATCCCCTCCATTCCAAGATGCAGAGGACCATAACAGTGCAAGGCAGTGGTCCACTAAAGACCAGGGGAAGAGCAAGAAAGTTGAGAGAGATTGCCCTGAAGCACACAGGAAAGATGTTCCCACCCAGGTATATTGAACTTCCACCATGTACATGGCACTGGCCAACCAAAGACTGAGGGCAAGGATGGGGAAGTTAAGAAAAATAACCCTGAGGTTTACAGGACCTTCACCAAGTATAAGTCAGCAATTCTCCCAAGCCTGGGAGCAAGGCATGAAGGCTGAAATAGTCTCTTTTTAAGGTACATAGGACCTTAATCAAATGCAAAGTAGTGACTTAATGAAAGCTGGGGAAGGGGCAGGATTGCTGAGATAGATGCCCTGAGGTGCTGTCATCAAGTGCAATGCAATTCTTGCTGAAGGCTGGGAGCAGTGTGTAACAGCCTGAGGAGAAATAGATCTCCCAAGGTAAGGAAGGAGACCTAGGGGTAGAGATGAAAAGCAAAAGGAATTCCTCTGTTCCCCAAAAAACTGGCAGCTGAACTATAAAGCACAGAGCATTTTTCATGGTACTCGGAATTCTAGAAGCTGAACTGTAAGTTATAGAGACCTTTAGAGTCTGGTGGTGGTAGTGCTCAGATCCAAAGCCCACTGAAGGGAAAGTCTCAACCCCACCCTCAAACATTTGAAGCCAGTGGTGAACAGAATCTAACTAAAGCTGCAATGAAGCCCAGACCCTGCTCAATTACAAATCAGATTGAGATCTCTCACCAGCAGCCTAACAGAAGAAGAGGCATGATATTTTCTGAGGACAGTATTACTGCAGTAATAACTATCATTTTTATACACACACAATTTCTAGCATATAATACAAAATTACAAGACATACAAAGAAACAGAAAAATATACCTATGATAAAGAAGAAAACATTAATAGAGAAGATCCACATATAACCCAACTGTTGGAATTAGCAGAAAATAACTTTAAGATAATTGTTATAAATATGTTAAATAATCTAGTGAGAACAACGCACATTATTGAAAAGATGAGAAGTTTAAGCAAAAACATGAAAAGATGGAAAAAAAACTAAATGGAAATTCCATAGAAATAATCAGAAATAATTTGTTTGATGAGTTTAACAGACTGAATGTAGCAGACTAAAGAATCAGTGAACTTGTCTGTAATCCCAGCACTTTGGGAGGCTGAGGAGGGCAGATCACAAGGTCGGGAGATCGAGACCATCCTGGCTAACATGGTGAAAACCCGTCTCTACTAAAAATACAAAAAATTAGCTGGGCATGGTGGTGGGTGCCTGTAGTCCCAGCTACTTGGGAGGCCGAGGCAGGAGAATGGCGTGAACCCAGGAAGCGAAGCTTGCAGTGAGCCGAGATCAAGCCACTGCATTCCAGCCCAGGAGACAGAGCGAGACTCCATCTCAAAAGAAAAAAAAAAGAAATCAGTGAACTTAAAAGACATATCAATAAAAATTATCCAAACTGAAATGTAAAAAGAAAAAAATCATTTAAAACACAAACAGAGCTTCCACAAGAGAAGGATAATATCTAACAGTCTAACTTTAAGTAATTAGAGTCCTCCACAAAAGAGGTTAGAGTGACTAGGGAAGAAAAAAGTATTTGACGAGACAATGGTTGAGAACTTTTCAAAAACAGATGAAGGAGATGAACTTACAAATCCAAGAAACTCAATTCCAAGCAGGATAAATATGATGAAAAATATACCTGAGCGCAAAATAGTCAAGTTATTGAGAATCAAAGATAAAAAGTATCCTCTAAAAATATCCTTCAAAAGAATGGCAAGAATATTTTCAGACAGACAATAGCTGAGAAATTTCATCTCCAGCAAACCTTAACCATGCAAATTACCAATATGAGGAACAAAAGAGAGAACATTACTATATATTTCCAGGTATTAGAAGACCAAAAAGTGACAACCTCTTAACTTCCTTATGTCTCGGTTTCCTTATCTGGTCAATATGGAGGTTTTTTTTTTTTTTTTTGGTTTATTTATTTGTTTATTTTTATTTCCATAGGTTTTGAGGGAACAAGTGGTGTTTGGTTATATCAGTAAATTCTTTAGTGGTGATTTGTGATATTTTGCTGCACCACGAGGCATAAGGAAGTTAAGAGATTGTCCCTGGTAACATAATAGTTACTAGTAAATCTACAAATCAACCAATCTATTTCTGAGTGTGCTTTCTATTATATTCCACTGCCTGTCTCGATTCAACAGTCTCCAAAACCTTCCATGGTGAAGTGCCACATCACATGGATCTCTAGTGCACCATTGCATGAGGTGTAGACAATAATACGGAACTCGGTCAGAACACTCACATGCACCATCTCTGAGCATGTTACTGTTGATTCACTCATCTGTATTGTGTTTGTGGTGGGGTCTACAGTGTGTTGGGGCAAATGGGGATGTGTTTGTTAATTTGCATTTTCAAGTTTTTCTTTTTTCTTTTAAAAATAATATATACTCATTAAATTAACTCTTAAAAAAGATCAAAAAGAGAACATTATGAAAAATTAATACCAATAAATTTAACAAGTTAGATAAAGTGAAAAACTTTTTGAAAAATACAAATTTACCAAAACCAACACAAAAAGAAACAGAAAATTTGAATGGCCTTATATTTATTAAGGTTTTGAATTTGTGACAATGACCTTTTCTTTAGAAAATATCAAGAAACAATTGGATTTTTAATGAATTATATCAAATGTTTAAAAATGAAATAATTTCAATGTTAAATGAAGCCTTCCAGAAAATAAAACGTGAGGAAACATGTTCCAATATATTGTATGAAGTTAGCATAATGTTGATTAATAAAACCAACAAAGATATGAGAAGAAAAAACAATTACATAATGATATCCCTCATGAAATAGACACAAAAAATAAATATATTACCATATTTAATACAGCGATGTATGAAAAGGATAACACATCATGATCAATTGGAATTTTTTCCAGGGACGCAAGGTTGATTTACACAGAAAGTCAATTCAATGTTACTCACATTGTTACCAAATAGAAAAATAATATGATCATTTCAAAAAATACAGTAAAAGCAACCATTATTTATTATAGTCTCAGTAAAATAGAAACAGAAAGGAACTTTATCAACCTGATTAACTTTCTCAACCTGTTAACCCTACAGTTAACATCACAATCAATTGTGAATCATTGAGTACTTTCCTTCTAAGATCTGAAACAATTAAAAGTCCACTCTCATCATTTCAATTCAACATTGTACTGGAATTCCAGCCAGTGGAGTGATACAAATAACAGAAAATTAAAGTCATAAAGATTGAAAACGAGGAAGTAAAGCTATTTTAATTCTATTTAGAACTATTTAGAAACCCCAAAGAATTTACAAAAAACTACAAAATAGAAATAAATGAATATATGAAGGTCTTACTATACAAGATCAACATATCAAAAGCAGTGGTATTTAAGAAAAGGTTGGAGACTATTCTTCTGACCTTGGCATAAGAAAACATTTCTTAGTACAAACAAAAAGTAATCATAAAGAAAAAAATATGAAATAAAGGAATAAAAATAAACAATTTTGATGAAAAGTTTATTTCAATGAAAAGTTCATTAAAAGATGTCATTAAGAAAATACTGTTATGAAGTTTTGAAATTGGCAAAAATAATTTGTGATGATAATAATAAGAACAGTGGTTATCTCTGCATTGGGAAGGAGATGAGAAGTAACTGGAAAGCATGAGAGAAGTGCCTAGGGTAATTTAAATCTTTTATATCTTGATTTGGGAGGTGGTTACAATTGTACATATAACTGTCATAACTCAAGGAATTTTATACTTAACCTCTCTCTATGCACTTTACTATGTTATTTATACTTCAATTTAAGATGTGTTATGAATATGCAAATTCACAGGCAATAAATGAAATGCATTTTTGAAAACAAATATTAGCCAATAAGAAGACAACACAGCACCTTTCCTAAAAGTAGTGGCTACACCACAGGGAGATATCCAGGACTTAGGAAAGTAGGCTTTGTGCTACTGTGAAATGCTAGAGCAATTGGTTTTCAAGCTTGTTGGGTCCCACACTTCTTTGAGATTCAATTAAAGTTACGACTTCTGGCTCAGGGATACACATAAGCACATGCACACAATATTTGACATTTCATAATATGACATCATTAAAGAGTTTCATGGACTCCCTAAAGGTTAGCCATGGACTCCTTAGATTCTACTAATACTGGGGTAAGGAATGCCTTCCTAAATGCTTAAAATCATAGAAAGTTACAGCAGAAACGGCCTATCTCTTACTAAGTAAGACAGTCCTGTTTCTTAGGCAGCCTTTCCATATATTGGATTTTGATTTTGTAGGAAGATTTCATCCTCCAGTTTATATGACATTTCCACTAAATATAGCATGTGAAATCCCACCAAATCTTTTATTTTTTGCTATCCTATCTTGTGGGAGTGCTCAAGGTTAACAAAAAATAATTACCCGTGGTTTCCAAATAAGATTGAAATCATTGGCCTGAAGATTCTCAATGGGAAAATGAACCCACCTCCAAACCAAGTCGCCTTGAGTCAGAGGATCAACCAGCGTGTTGACATTATCAAGAACACAATCCAACCATGTAGAAACAATGATCATGATAGGCTTCTGAAGCTGGGAGGGGAGGAGAGGGCTAAGAGTGATAGACATTTTGCATTTTTAACAGATATGGGAAATTATCTGTATCAGGTGACTAATATGTTTTGTTATTCTTCATGATCCCAAACCCTTGATCTAGCTCTGACTTAGAGCATCTATGAATGGATATAATCTGACCTAGTTTTTCCAACAAATGGGCATGATATTCCACCCCCTTCCTTAGGTAAGAAAGAGAACATTCAGATTTTTCACTGAATATTATATCTATGGCCAATCTGTTTCCAACCTTTTTGAAGAATAAAGTATCTTTAAGCCAAGCATATCTCAGAAGCATTACATGTTGGTTTATTCCTTTTCACTCCCTAACTCTTTATTTATAGCTTGTAGAAATTGGCAGGAACAAATTCCTTTAGCTATTTTTTGCATAACATTGTCTAAATACTTTATTTTGAGGCCCCCTTTTTTCCTCGTCCATCATCTTGTAGTTTCTATAAAAATAAAGCCTCAAACTGCTTAAAGGCAACAACTCTGCAATATATCACTTAATCTTTAATTACGGAAACAACTGTCCTCATGTTATTTAGGTGAATACCTTACGCATCCTGCATGAATGCTACAAAACCACTCCTTAAATAGCCATGCAAAAGCTAATTACCTTTTTGAGTTAGCCTGGATCACAGATTTTCTAAGAGAATCACCCAACTACATTACTAATGGTGGGCCATGGCTTTTGCAAGAAAATTGGGGTTGCCTTATCTAGCAATTTAATGATTATCCTACTGTAGTTTTCTAAAGTAAGGACACATTCTCACATGAAGTCAAGACCTCATTCAAGGGACAAGGTCATTGATAATGCAAGTAAACAAAAAGAGACAGAATCTATGTGGATGAATCCTTGGTAGTTAAGAGTTGAGATCTAGCTCTCTTGGTCCTGATCAATGGCTCCTGAATTTGTATGCCTATCAGTACCACTAAAGGTGCTTTAAAAAACATATAGATTTCTATGCCCACATCCAAAGTCTGATTCAATAGGCATGGGGTATGTCCTATCATCTGACTATTTTAACATATGAACAGATACTTCTGATCAATGGTCACATTTAGAATTATTGTCATACCAAGGTCCATGATCCTTTTGGGTCATGGGTACCTTTTAGAATCTGATGAAAGCTATGGGCCAATTTTTTAGATGAATGCTGTATTAGTCCACTCAAATTGCCCCAACAAAATACCTTAGACGGGTTAATTTATGAACAACAGAAATTTATTGCTCACAGTTCTGAGGGCTGGAAAGTCTAAGATCAAGGCTCCAGCAGATTTGGTGTTTGGGTGGGGTGGGGGGCTTCCTCATAGAAGACACCTTCTATGTGTCCTCTTATGGTGGAAAGGGCAAAAAGTTTTCTTCAAACTTCTTTTATGAAGACACTAATCCCATTTATGAGAGCAGACTCCTCATAACCTAATCACCTCCCTTAAACCCTACCTCTTAATCCTCTCACATTGGGGATTAAGTTTCAACATAGGAAATCTGGGGAGACAAAAAAAAATCAGACCATAGCAAATGTACATATAGAAAACAAAGTATAGGGAATGGTTTAAATAACAAGTCTAACCACATCCCTCTGCTACTTATAAGCACTCAATGATTCTGCATTACCTAGGAGATGGCGTTCAAACTCCTTTACATGGTTGTCTAGGTCTCATAATCCCAACCCTGATGCCTCTTGCTATTCTTCCAAGTGTCACTTTTTTTCAGCAATAGTGAACTATTTATGGTTACCTACACATATTTTATTGTTTTTAGCCTTCATGCATTTTGTCGTCCCTTCAAGCAATGTTGTCCCTACTGCCTAGAATTCTATTATCTTCATTTCCCAGACCTACCCCAGCTGATTTTTCACTGATTCTTTAAGAGTGAATTCAGTCAATACTTCCTCCAGAATTTCTGGTCTATTTTTCCCAGCAGCCGTCTCAGGGTATGCTAGATCAGATATCCTTTACCTGTTCTACCATAGCATCCTGTGCATATTTCACAGCATATACCACATTATAGTGGGGGTTTCTGTTTAGGTGCCTTTCTGGCACAAGACTAGAAGATATGTGAGGGCAAGGATAGTATCTTAGTCATTTTCGAGCACCAGTGATTATATAGTGCCTGATCCAGAGTTAGTACTCAATGATTGTTTGTTGAATAACTTGGAAGAATTTCGAAGGCATGGGAAGGCACATTCAGATAGGAATGGTTGAATATGTCCTCTAAGACATGGAAACAGAGTAGGTAGCTGGAAGTACTTTGTTCAGAGGGTTATGTGTTAATAGAACTGAATTTTTAAAACTTTTATTTTAGGTTCAGGGGTACTATGTGCAGGTTTGTAATATAGAGAAACTCATGTCACAGGAGTTTGTTGTACAGATTATTTCATCATGCAGATGCTAAGTCACTTGTTATTTTTTCTTATCATCTCCCTCCTCCTACCCTTCACCCTCAAGTAGGCCCCAGGGTCTGTTGTTCCCATCTATGTATCCATGTGTTCTCATCATTTAGCTCCCACTTATAAGTGAGAACATGCAGTATTTTGTTTTCTGTTTCTGTGTTAGTATGCTAAGGATAATGGCCTTAAGCTCTATTCACGTTCCTGCAAAATATATGATCTCATTCTTTTTTAAGGCTGTATGATATTCCATGATGTATATGTACCAAATTTTCTTTATTCAGTCTGTCATTGATGAGATTTTAGTTGATTCCATGTCTTTGCTATTATGAATAGTAATGCAGTGAACATATGCATGCTTGTGAGTTTATCGTAAAATGATTTATATTATTTTGGGTATATATCCAGTAACAGGATTGCTGGCTCGAATGGTAATTCTGTTTTTATCTCTTTCAGGAATCACCACACTGCTTTCCACAATGGTTTTAAACTCCCACTAATTTAAACTAATTTAAACTCCCACTAACAGTGTATAAGCATTCCCTTTTCTCCACAACCTCACCAGCATCTGTTATTTTTTGACTTTTTAATAATAGCCATTCTGAATAGTGTGAGATGGTATCTCATTGTGGTTTGATTTGCACTTCTCTAAGAATGATCAGTGATATCGAGCTCCTTTTCACATGCTTGTTGACCATACATATGTCTTCTTTTGGAAAGTATCTGTTCATATACTTCGCCCACTTTTTTTTTTTTTTCTTTTTAGTTGGAATCTCACTCTTTCGTTCAGGCTGAAGTGAAGTGGTGTGATCTTGGCTCACTGGAACCTCCGCTCTCCCGGTTTCAAGTGAGTCTCCTGCCTCAGCCTCCCTAGTAGTTGGAATTACAGGTGCCAGCCACCACACCTGACTAATTTTTGTATTTTTAGTAGAGATGGGGTTTCACCATGTTGGCCAGGCTGGTCTCCAATTCCTGATCTCAGGTGATCCACCCACCTCGGCCTCCCCAAAGTTCTGGGATTATAGGCGTTAGCCACTGCCCCTGGCCCTTGGCCCACTTTTTAATGGGGTTGTTTTTTTCTGGAAAATTTGTTAAATTCCGTATAGATGGTAGATATTAGACCTTTGTCAGATATAAAATCTGCAAATATTTTTTCCCATTCTGTAGGTTGTTTACTATATTGATAGTTTATTTTGCTGTGCAGAAGCTCTTTAGTTTAATTAGATCCAATTTGTCAATTTTTGCTTTTGTTGTGAGTGCTTTTGGAGTTTTTGTCATGAAGTCTCTTCCAGGGCTGATGTCCAGAATGCTATTTCCTAGGTTTTCTTCTAGGGTTTTTATAGTTTTGCATTTTAAATTTAAGTCTTTAATACAGCTTGAGTTGATTTTTGTATATGGTGGAAAGTAGGGTTTTAGTTTAATCTTCTATATATGACTAGCTTGTTATCCCAGCACCACTTATTGACTACAGAGTCCTTTCCCCATTGCTTGCCTTTGTCAGCTTTGCTAGAGATCAGATGGTTGTAGGTATGTGGCATTATTTCTGCATTCTCTATTCTCTTCCATTGGTCTGTGTGTCTGTTTTTGTACCAGTACCGTGATTTTGGTTACTGTAGCCCTGTAGTATAGTTTAAAGCCAGTTAACTTGGTATTCCTTTTGCTTAGGATTGCCTTGGCTATTTGGGCTCTTTTTTGGTTTCAGATGAATTTTTAAGTAGTTTCTTCAAGTTCTGTAAAGAATGTCATTGGTAGTTTGATAGGAATAGCATGGAATCTGTAAATTGCTTTGGGAAGTATGGTCATTGTAATGCTATTGGTTCTTCCTATCCATGAGCATGGAGTGTTTTCCCATTTGTTTATGTCATCTCTGATTTCTTTGAGCAGTGTTTTGTAGTTCTCCTTATAGAGATCTTTCATCTCCCTGGTTAGCTGTATTCCTAGGTATTTTATTCTTTTTGTGGCAATTGTGAATGGGATTGCGTTCTTGATTTGGCTCTCAGATTGGCTGTTGTTGGTATACATAAATGCTAGTGATTTTTGTACACTGATTTTATATCCTCAAACTTCGCTGCAGTTGTTTATCAGCGGAACAAGCTTTTGGGCTGAGACTATGGGAGATCATGTTGAATGAAAACAGGCATACTTTGACTTCTTCTCATCCTATTTGAATATTCTTTATTTCTTTCTCTTGTCTGATTGTTCTGGCCTGGACTTCAATACTATGTTAAATAGGAGTGGTGAGAGAGGACATCCTTGTCTTGTGCTTGTTTTCAAGGGGAATGCTTGCATCCTTTGCCCATTCAGCATGATGTTGGCTGTGGGTTTGTTTTTGGACTTTTTTTTTTTTTTTTTTTTTTTTTTTTAATGTAGTCTCACTCTGTCGCCCAATTTTGGAGTGCAGTGGCACAATCATGGCTCACCCCAACCTCCACCTCCTGGGTTCAAGTGATTCTCCTGCCTCAGTCTCCCGACTAGCTGGGATTACAGGGACACACCATCACACCTGGTTAATTTTTGTATTTTCAGTATAGATTGGGTTTCAACATGTTGACTATACTGGTCTCAAACTCTTGACTTCAAGTGATCTGCCCGCCTTGAGCTCCCAAAGTGTTGAGATTACAGGTGTGAGCCACTGTGCCCAGCCTGGATTTGTCATAGATGCCTCTTATTATTTTGAGGTATGTTCCTTTAGTACCCAATCTATTGAGTTTTTAACATAAAGGTATGTTGAATTTTATCAAAAGCCTTTTCTGCATCTATTAAGATAATCATGTGGTTTTTGTCTTTTGTTCTGTTTATGTGATGAATCACATGTATTGATATGTGTGTGTGTTGAATCAACCTTGCATCCCAGGAATAAAACCTACTTGATTGTGGTGGGTTAGCTTTTTGAGGTGCTGCTGGATTTGGTTTACAAAATTTTGTTAAGGATTTTTGCATCAATGTTCATCAAGGATATTGTATTGGCCTGAAGTTTTATTTTTTTGTTGTGTCTCTGCCAGGTTTTGGTATCAGGATGATGCTGGCCTCATAGAATGGGTAGGGGAAGAGTCCTTCTTCCTCAATTCTTTTGGAAGAGTTTCAGTAGGAATGATAACAGCTTTTCTTTGTACATCTGGTAGAATTCAGCTGTGAATCCTTATGACTCTGGGCTGTTTTTGATTGGTAAGGTATTCATTACTGATTCAATTTCAGGGCTCATTATTGGCCTCTTCAGGGAACCAATTCCTCCCTGATTCAGTTTTGGGAGGTGTATGTGTCCAGGAATTTATCTATCTCTTCTAGGTTTTCTATTAATAGTTTGTGTGTATAGAGGTGTTTGTAGTAGTCTCTTATGGTTGTTTGTATTTCTGTGGGGTCAGTGGTAACTGCTCTTGGCCTTTTCTAACTGAGTTTACTCGAATCTTCTCTCTTTTCTTCTTTATTAGTCTAGCTAGTCGCCTATCCTTTTTTTTCCCCCCCCCAAAAAAATTAAATCCTGGATTCATTGATCTTTTGAATGGTTTTTTGTGTCTCAATCTCTTTCAGTTCAGTGCTGATTTTGGTGGTTTCTTGTCTTCTGCTAGCTTTGGAGTTGGTTTGCTCTTGCTTCTCTAGTTCTTTTAGTCGTGATATTAGGTCATTAATTTGAGCTCTTTCTAACTTTTTGATGGAGCCATTTAGTGCTATACATTTCCCTCTTAACACTGCTTTAACTGTGTTCTGGAGATTTTGGTATGTTGTATCTTTATTCTCAGTAGTTTCAAAGAACTTCTTGATTTCTTCCTTAATTTAATTATCAACCCAAAAGTTATTCTGGAGCAAGTTGTTTAATTTCCCTGTAATTGCATGGCTTTGAGTGATTTTTTTTTAGACTTAACTTCTATTTTTATTATGCTGTAGTCTGAGCGTGTGCTTAGTATAATTTCAGTATATATTTTGCATTTGCTGAGGATTGTTTTATGTTTGATTGTGTTGTCAATTTTAGGGTATGTGCCATGTGGTGATGAGAAGAATGTATATTTTGTTGTTTTGGGGTGCAGAGTTTGGTAGACATCTATCAGATACATTTGATCCAATGTTGATGTCAGGTCCAGAATATCTTTGTTAATTTTCTGCCTTGATGATCTGCTTAATACTGTCTGATACTGTCTATACTGTCAGTGGAGGGTTAAAGTTTCTCGCTATTACTGTGTGGGAGTCTAAGTCTCTTTGTAGGTCTTTAAGAACTTGCTTTATGCATCTGGGTGCTCCCTGGTGGGTGCATATATATTTAGGATAGTTAGTTCTTTTCATTGAATTTAACCTTTTCCATTATGTAATGCCCTTGTCTTTTTTGACCTTTGTTGGTTTAAAGTCTGTTTGGTCTGAAATTAAGATTACAACCCTTGCTTTTTTTCTGATTTCCATTTGCTTGGTAGATTTTCCTTCATCCATTTATTTTGAACCTATGGCTGTCATTGCATGTAAGGTGAATCTCTTGAGGACAGCATACCATTCGATCTTGCTTCTTTATTCAGCTTGCCACTCTGTGTTTTTTTTAATGGGGCATTTAACCCATTTGCAAAGTTAGCATTGATATGTGAGAATTTTATCCTGTCATTGTGTTGTTAGCTGGTTATTATTGTGTGGTTGCTTTATAGTGTCACTGGTCTGTATACTTAAGTGTGTTTTTGTATTGGCTGTTAATGATCTTTCCTTTCCATATTTAGTGCTCCTTTCAAGATCTTTTGTAAGGTGGGTGTGGGGTTAATGAACTCCCTCAGCATTTGCTTATTTGAAAAGAATCTTATTCCACCTTTGCTATGGAATCTGAGTTTGGCTAGATATGAAATTCTTGGTTAAAGATTTTTTTTTTTTTTTCCCTGAAGAATGTTGAATATAGATCCCCCATCTCTTCTGGCTTGTAGGTTCCCTGCTGAGAGGTCTGCTGTTAGCTTGATGGGATTCTGTTTGTAGGTGACCTGTGCATTCTCTCTGGCTGCCTTTAACATTCTTTCTTTCATTTTGACCTTGGAAAATCTGACGAATTTGTGTCTTGGGGATGATCTTCTTGTATAGAATCTTGCAGGGGTTCTCTGAATTTCCTGAATTTGACTGTTGGCCACTACAGTGAGGTTGAAGACGTTTTCACAGATGATATATTGAAATATATTTTCCAAATTGTTTGGTTTTTCCCTGTTCCTTTCAGGGATGCCAATGATTTGTTGATTTGATGTCTATATAATCCCATGTTTCTTGAGGTTTTGTTCATTCCTTTCCATTCTTTTTTCTTTATTTTTATCTGACTGCCTCATTTTAGAGTCAGTCTTCGAGTTCCAAGATTCTTTCTTCAGCTTGGTCTATTCTGCTGTTAATACTTGTGATTGCATTGTGAAATTCTTGTAGTGTGTTTTTCAGCTCTGTCAGTTTCATGAGGTTCTTTTTTATACAGGCCATTTTATCTGTCAGCTCCCATATCATTTTATTGATTCTTAAGAACTCAATTTTTGAACGCAGAGAGAGAACATTGTGTCTTACCAAACAGAATAAGTGATCTCATGCTTCTTTTGTTTTTCTTTTTGTTATCCCCCAATATTAGTAAAATAACTTTTTAACCTACAGGACCTTATTTTTCCTGTGCTGTGAGAAATATAGAGCAGAAGGTTAAAATGGATACTCTACCCTATCATACTCCCCAAGTAGCGGATCTTCTTTTGTGCTAGTCTTAGAACTGGATTTCTGTGTGTGTTTGTTTTGTTTTGCTTTGATTTCCTTTCGGTTTTTATTGAAGAAGGTGTGCAAGAGTCCACTAGTCATTCAATTATTCACATTCATTCATTCACTCAAAAATTATTTGTGAAGTGCCTGTCAGCAAAGTCAAACGCTTGACTACCTTACTAAAGTTTTCTCCTCTTCTAGAAAAAAAAGCCCTTAAACTATAAAAATTGATTTAAAAATCATCAGAAAGCCATTTTTCATCTATCAAGCTGTTGGTATACATGCATGCATGTGCATGTGCACATACACACATGCATATTAACTGGATTTGTCTGCAAGAGTTGTCACTAAAGAAAAACTTTCTCATCTGAGACCCTAATGCTTTCTGTCAATGTAGGGGAGTTCTGAGGCTGCATCTGACATCAATCTTGGCAAGCTCAGTGCTCAGGAAAGAAAATTAACAGGTGGAGCAGGAAGCTGAGGCCCTTTTTGCCGTTTTTGTTTTTAATATTCACTTTCTTCTTTATACCACCAGATGGGTGGTGGTTTATCCCTTGATATATTTAGCAACCTGCTATAAAAATTACTGTACTCTGGAAGGAAGAAGGAATGAGTATAGATGATATTTTTTAAAAACCAATTCATTATTATTAAGTTAGATTTTTTCTCTTTTGGTAATTGGTGGGCAAAGCAGTAACCTTAAAGCCATGTCATACATTATGAATCAGAGTGTGAGAACACACAACAGCTTTGTAAATAGGTCTGGAACATGTTTCACTATAGTATTCTACCATAAGTGGGATGTGAAAAACATGATGTGTCTTATACCCTGGTTCTGCTGTATAGACTAGGGTAGGCTATTAAGGTCTAGCTTGGCCAGGCGCAGTGGCTCATGCCTGTAATTCCAACACTTTGGGAGGCCGAGGTGGGTGGATCACAAGATCAGAAGTTCAAGATCATCCTGGTCAAGATGGTGAAACCTAGTCTCTACTAAAAATACAAAAATTAGCTGGGCATGGTGTCAAGCTACTGGGGAGGCTGAGGCAGCAAATTGCTTGAACAACCCGGGAAATGGAGTTTGCAGTGAGCTGAGATTACGCCACTGCACTCCAGCCTGTGTGACAGAGCAAGACTCCATCTCAAAAAAAAAAGTGGGGGGGGGGGGGCGGATCTAGCTCTAGCTTAACCAAAGGCTTGTGACTAGATGTCTCCTGACAGGGTATTTATCTGGGGGAATCTAAAAGAAGTATAGACAGTGTCTGCATCAAGGACATGGTCCTGGGGGATCAGGGGTATCATCATCCCCATGAAAGCTGGGTAAAAAAAAAAACAAGAAGATTCCATATGGTGAAAATATGTCACAGTTAGAGAATATGATAATCAGAAACAGTACATGAGGTATTGTGAGTAGTGAGCCAGTGAAAATCATTCAAATGAAAGGCTATGGACTTCTACTTCTGATGATGGTGGTGTTACTTGTAGCAGACCAAACCTACCATCAAGAACAACTAGAAAGGCACAGAAAATATGTTTGAATAAGTGGGGAAACTTTCAAGGTATGCAGGACTCTTGAGGCACTTATGCTGAGAGGAAAGGGGAACTTAATGAGGCAAGCACAATGTTCTGTCCCCTAATTTATCCATGGGGTATTTGCCTATTGATAAGCTTTGTTAGATAAGTGGCTGAGAAGCTGGACAGAAAAAGGCCACAAGAGGCAGAGAATCCAGCAGAGCCCTTGGGAATCTCATGATGCTGAAGAGATAAAAATTAGATTTGTGACCACAAAGGCAGCCATGACTTGAGAAATCAAGATTCTGGAAAGAATATTTTGGAGAGAACAGAAAATGTCTGAGATTTTCAGTAAAAGTCATGGGATAAAAATCAAGAGGAGTTTCATCAGCTTTCCAGTAGTAAGGAGACACAAATGGTAATCTAAGAGCCACAAAGGAAGAAAAGTTCTAAGTACCTTGGACTCAGTCATGACCCTTGAAGGGCTAACTCTAGGACTGGAGGCAAACAGAAATTGCCTAAACTTTCAAAGTCTGAAATGCCGCCTTGAATATGTTAATTAGAGTGACATGATCTACTTCAACATGCTTTTTCCTCTTTTGATGTTCATTCCCCGAATCTGCCATATGTATGAATATGCCCCGAAAGTGACCTTGTAGAATTTCTGAGACTAAGACTAAAAGAAGCCTTGCTGCTTTCACTTAGGCCTTTTGGAAAGTTCTCTATTGACATGTCCACTCTGTGGGAAGCCAGTTGTCATGAAGAAGTCATACTACCTTAAGACCACAATGTGTTGAAAGTGAATCTAGCCAGCTCTCATCTGTTCCAGCCATCCCAGCCCAGGGAATAAATATGTGAGTAAAGGAGCTAGCTCCACAGGAGACACCATGTGGACAAAAACAGAGGCTCCATACATATGGCTTTATTTAATTTATCCCAATTATCTTCAGCCATTTGAATCACCCCAGCTGTGACTATAAACAACATGGAGCAGAGATGAGGTATCCCTGCTGGATCCTGCCTGAATTCCTAACCCACAGTATCACAAGCTTGATAAGTGCTTAGTTTTGTATTGTTTTTGAGACAGAGTTTCACTCTTGTCACCCAGGCTGGAGTGCAGTGGCACTATATAGGCTCACTGCAGACTTGACAGCCTAGACTCAAGTGATCCTCTCACCTCAGCCCCAAGTAACTGGAAGTACAGGCATGTGCCACCACTCCTGGCTAATTTTTGCATATTTTAAATAGAGATGGAGTTTCACTACGTTGTCCAGGCTGGTCTTGAACTCCTGGGCTCAAGTGACCCTCCCACCTTGGCCTCCCAAAGTGCTGGGATTATGACTTTTTTTTAATGCAACTAACTCTCTGGGTAATGTTGTTACATAGCAATAATTAATGGAAACGTCCTATTTTGGCTATTTGCCGTATATGATTGAGTGAATCTTCTCTGAAGGAAAACAACATCAGTGGAAGTGCTTATAGTTTTTCATATATAATATCCAGCCTTCAATCAAAAAGTATAATTTCTATCAAAAATAAGACAAAGAGAAAGATAAATCATAGGAACAAAACTACAGGTGATACAAAATTGGAGTTAGTCAGATATAAGCTTTAAAGTCACTGTGATTAATATGTTAAAGAAAATAGATGACAATATGGGAACTTTCACCAAACCTGAGATCTATTTGAAAAACAAAGAATTAAATGGAAACTGTAACAGATTGAGCATAGGTGAAGAGATCATTACTAAACTTGAAAATCTAAAGTAGAAAAATCCAGATTAAGCATAGAGACAAATAAACAAAAAAGATAGGAAGGAAAGAAGGAGGAGAGAGGAAAGGAAAGAAAGAAGGAAGGAAGAAAGGAAAGGTAAAGGAAGGAAGAGAGAGAGATAAAAACAAAGAAGAAATAAAGAAACAAAGAAACAAAGAAAGAAAGAAGAAAGAAAGAGAAAGAAGAAAAGAAAGAAAAAGAGAGAAAGAGAAGAAAGAAGGAAGGAGTGGGCATAAACAATTTATGAGGCAATAAAAACACCAAACATATGTAGAATTATAGTTTTATAAGAAAAGAAAAAAAAATGGACAAAGAATATATGAATAGAAAATCACTGACAATTTCCCCAAATTGATAAATGATATCAAAACATACATACACAAATCCACATGAATTTCAAGCAAAACAAATAAAGATTGTAATTAAAGACAATGAGGGACGTGGAGTAGAATATCCCCAAAAGCAGGCATAAAATAGTATCTATTGAAATATAAACATTTTAAATGTATTTCTGCACTTTTATGTTGATATGGTTTGGGTTTATGTCCCTGCCCAAATCTCATTTCAATGTGCTTTTCTTGTATTTGGGCCATTTAGGAATCAAGAATAATAATAATAATAAAAAGAAGCAGCTGCTTCTCATCTCTGAAGCAGAAGATTCAAATTATATAGCTATGTCACTGAGTCCTGGCTAACACAGAAACCTCTCAACCTGTTTAGAAGAATCCGTGGCCATTAGTGGAAATATTAGTACAACATCAGAGAGGTCAAGTTTGATGATCCCCATGCAGCACTTGTAAAATTCCATATTTTACAAATTTCTCCTTTCCTTTTCATTTTTCTCTGAGGTTATTGTGGTGAAGCAATCTGCTTAAGGTCTCAAATTAGTCAGTGGCTGTATCAATTAAGCTGATTTCAGAGACAAGTGCTAGCAGTAACAACTCAACAGCTGTAAACAATTAAGAAATTTACTGATTCACGTAACTGCAATCCAGGAGTGGTACATAATTCAAGATTTTTTTAATCTAGAAGCTCCATAGTGTGCTCCAGAGCTCAGATTCCCTCTGATATTCACAGTTTTAGTGTTGTCCTAAAAACAGCTCCTTTAATGGTCATAGAATGGAGGCTTTTTCTTTCACACTCAGTAGGTAAGATGGTTTGGCTGTGTCCTCACCCAAATCTCATCTTGAATTGTAGCTCCCATAATTCCCACGTGTTGTGGGCGGGACCCAGTGGGAAATAATTGAATCACGGGGGTGGGTCTTTCACGTGCTGTTCTCATGATAGTGAGTCTCATGAGATCTGATGGTTTTATAAACGGGAGTTCCCCTGCACAGGCTCTCTTGCCTGCTGCCATGTAAGACGCGACTTTTCTTCTCCTTCGCCCTCCACCATGATTGTGAGGCCTCTCCAGCCATATGAAACTGTGAGTCCATTAAGCCTCTTTCCTTTATAAATTACCCAGTCTGGGGTTTGTCTTTATTAGCAGTGTGAGAATATAGTAGACAAAGAGGATCACTTAAAGAAGATGTACCTGAAGGGTGAGCAAGAACTTTCTCAGAATCCCTCAGCCATATCCCTTCTCATTTGCCAGTGGCCCAATTTGGATTCACACATCCATCAAGGAACCAATCATTGCCAAAGCAGGGAGAAGATTCTCTTAAGTCAATCAGGCACACTCCTGAACCACAAAAAAATATGGCTCCCTTAAGGAGGACGGCAAAATACATGTGAGATAGGAAATCAGCATTGTCTACCATGGTGGTTCAACTGAAACACGAGCCAGGTCCTTCCTGTCTACCATGTCATTTCTCATCTGAAAAATCTTTACAACTTACAAGTAATTGAGAAAATGGTTAGTCATGTTGTTAAATAGCTGTTTTCCTTACAAAAGGACAATATGTTTTCTTTAAATAGTGAACTTCTTACCAGTAATTAAAAGAGGCTATAATATAGAAGGATCTGATTTTCCTATGACTTTCGATAATAAGTTACTAACATTAAGCCATGTCTTCCTGTGTGAAAATCGTCCCCTCCCTCGTTCTAACTTTCAGGACATTAAATGTAACTAGGACCACTCCAGGAACACTAAAAGCCACTGCTTTATTACAAACGGTATTTTGCTGCTCATTAAAGTAGATACATTACACGTAATGAAAGCTCAGTAAGTTATAAGCAAGCATTCTCAGGAGGAAGTCATCATGACTGCCAACCTGGTGCTTTCAGCTGTGGAGCATCCTCAGGGGCTAGATGGAGGCGTGCGGGGGAAGCTGGAGCTTCTACCTACAGATGTCTTGGCACCGGAGGCTGCTTTCTTTGAGCCTAGCCCTCCAGGCAATTGATCCTGATCCTTTGGCTCAGAGAATCATTATTGTTTTTAGCTTTGCAGCAGAAGAGCAATCAAGACAAATGAAGAAATTAGAACCATACTCAGGCTTCACCAAGTCTTGCAGCAGTGCCCAGAAAAGCCCACTGGGAACGTTCCATAGAGACTCCGCAGCACTTAGGCACTGACTATATCAGGTTAGACTAGAAAGTGTGGGCTTCCACAGGGCAGAGGAACATGGCCCAGGAAGAAGGGGTGAAGCCTCCCTCAAAGATAAAGTATGCTATAAGGGATCCCAGATCCAGTCAAGAACCTAAATCCCAACTCCAACCTCCATGCAATTTCTCCTCCTCAATTCTTTTATTTTGTTAATGTCTGCATCATCTGTCAGTTACTCAAGCTTGAAACCTCACGGTTACATCTGACTTCTTCTCCCTTATCCCCCATTTCTGATCAGCTGTCAAGAGATGTCAGTTCTATCTCCTTGACTCCTCTTCTTTCTGCCTCTTCCTCTCCATTCTATTTGCTGTCAGCCTAATTCAGAACCTCATTAACTCTTGTTGGATTATTAACATGGCTTCATCACTGGCCTATTCATCTCCCACCCCTCTGCTGTCCAACCACTCTATTAATTACTGAATTGATTTTCTTTTTTTTTTTCTTTTTTTTTCTTTTTCTTTTTCTTTTCTTTTCTTTTTTTTGTTTTGAGACGGAGTCTCGCTCTGTCACCCAGGCTGGCGTGCAGTGGTGCTATCTCAGTTCACTACAAGCTTGCCTCCCGGGTTCACGCCATTCTCCTGCCTCAGCCTCCCGAGTAGCTGAGACTACAGGTGCTCACCACCATGCCCAGCTAAGTTTTTGTATTTTTAGTAGAGATGGGGTTTCATCATGTTAGCCAGGATGGTCTCCATCTCCTGACCTCGTGATCCACCCGCCTCAGCCTCCCAAAGTGCTGGGATTACAGGCATAAGCCACCATGCCTGGCCTGCTGAATTGATTTTCAGAAAGCACAGCTCCAATTCTGTCACTTTCTGCTTACTGAAAAACTAAAAAGTCCACTTTCCCTACAAAAACACATCACAATCCCTATCTTAGATTTAAGAACTTTGATATTCTGATATCCCCAGCCTTATCTTCTAACTCTCCCCTGAATATTCTCCTTCACACAAGGCTTCTCAAAATTTCCCAAGTATATCCCACATTTCCCTCTCTGATTCCTGTCTAAGAGTCACTCTGTATCTGGAATCCCTCAAATCTCCATTTCCAACTACCATTTATCCTCTTAGATCCCGCTGTTACGTTACAGCCTTGGAGGACACACTCAACAGTTGTGATCTATCCATCCTCTGAAAATCCAATAAGCATTACCTTTCTGCTGTTGCACAAACATCTCTATTTTTCAAGTATAAACCATAGCTTTCCCACTGTATTCAATTCATGTTATCCATTAATTACACAAATATTTATTGAGTGGGGCATTATTACTGTTACAGGCAGTAGGGACATCATAATGGATTTATAAAACAGACCCAAACCCCCACTATCTTAGAGTTTATATTTTATTAGAGGAGAAAACAATAAGATTAAGAAGAAAAATCTGTAATATATTAGGTAGTGGTGAATACAAGAGAGGAAAGAAAAAGCTGAGAAAGGGAAAGGAAGTGTTAGCACAAGGGGGTTGACATTTTAGATGCAGTGGTCAGGAAAGCACCCATTGAAAAGATGATTTGAAGTGAAATTGTGAAAGAGGTGAGAGAGCCAACCATGCAGATATCTTGAGGTAAGAGTACTCAAGGCAAGGGAAACAGAAAATGTGAAGGCCTTGGAGCAGAAGCTTGCCTGGTGTGCTCAAAGAACAGGAATGGGACCTGCATGGAATGAACATAACAGAGTGTCCCTGGATGTAAAGATTGTACAGTGGTTGTTAGGCAAATTCTGATGTTGGAATAGTTTTGCCTTTGCCCCACTGACCTTTTGTCCAAAACATCTTCTGAGTTTCAAAAAGGACAGAGAACTGAGAGTCCTCTGAGCTTCCAGACATGCTTATGTGACTGTTTTCAGCCACCTGTCAGTAAATGACTGTTTTGTACTGGGTGAACTGAGACTTGCTTTCATTAAAACTGGGTGTCAGCTGCCAACTGCTCCATTTCTTCTTGTATTCATCCAACAAGTATTTATTCAATACCTACTGTGTGCCAGACACTTTTTTAGGCTTTGGGGATTGTATTAGTTTGCCCAAGCTTCCATAAAAAGGAGCACAGACTGAGAGGCTTAAACAACAGAAATTTATTTTCTCACAGCTTTGGAGAGTGGAAATCCAAAATCCAGATGTCAGCAGGGTTGGTTTATTCTGAGGCCTCTCTCCCTGGCTTCTGGTGACCATCTTTTTTTCTATGTTTTTACATGGTCTTCCCTCTGCTCATGCATGTCTGTGTCCAAATTTCTTCTTCTCATGGGGACATCATATTGGATTAGGGAATCATCCTAAAGTTCTTTAACATGAGTTTTGGGTGAACACAATTCAGGCCATAGAAGGGACATAGCAGAGCACAAGAAAAACAAGTGCTGAGAGGCAGCTTCTTCTGAATGTGATCTATTTGCCCACAATGCTCTGTTGTCTTATCTCCTGAGTCACCTCACAATAAAGTAATGCACTGAAGAGCAGCATACAGATTCAATTTCAGCAGCAAAGGAGCTTTTCTAGATGGGGTGCTGAATCCTTCCTCTCCTTTGCAGGAAACACTGATCCTTTACAAATATATGCCATTACTCACTGACAGTATACCCTATTACTGTTTTTGCTGATTCCATGCAAAGCGATAAATTTAGCCTAACTCCTACTGAGTTGTAGGTAAAACACATTTAGAATTACAGAAGAAGAAATAGCAAGCTGTCTGCAAAAATGTATTTAGTGGCGGGATGACTATAATCTGTGAAGAGTGTGTTCAGCTATAGCTATAATAGCATTATGGCTTGCTTTCACCAAGCATTTGTTCTATTACAGGCTTTGTGCTAAATGTGTTATGCACATTACCTCATTAATCCACAAAACAATACCTTAATATCATCATTCCCATTTTTCAGATGAGATGAGGTCACTTAGCCCAGTTTTGGGCACCTGTCTACTTGCATCCAGAGCCTGTGTTATTACCTGCCAACGGCACTGCTCATAAGAGGTAGGCGTCAATTCTTGTCTAGGGAGGGATAGAGTAGGAAGTGATAGTTGGTGAAGCTTTGCTGAACTTTAAATTATATAACTCTAGAACTGGAAGGGCCTGATGAGATCATTTAGTCCTTGCTCAAGGACATACCTTTAGGTGAGTTTAAAAGTTATAGCTATATACTTGGGAGGCTGAGGCAGGCAAATCACGAGGTCAGGAGATCAAGACCATCCTGGCTAACACACGGTGAAATCCCGGCTGTACTAAAAACACAAAAAAATTAGCCGGGCGTGGTGGCGGACACCTGAAGACCCAGCTACTCAGGAGGCTGAGGCAGGAGAACGGCGTGAACCCGGGAGGCGGAGCTTGCAGCCGAGATTGCGTCACTGAACTCCAGACTGGGCGACAGAGCTAGACTCCATCTCAAAAAAAAAAAAAAAAAAAAAAAAAAAAGTTATAGCCATACACATAAGCAGAAAATACGTTTTTAAAAAAGGTTACAGCTGTAATTCTGGTTTTCTGATTCCAAATCTGGTGTTTTTATCACCAGGAGGTCCCTTTGATTCTTCATTTATCATATAACAATAACCATGATGAAAAAACATAATAAATTATTTCTACAGAGCCTATTAGATCTCTAAATATCTTTACCTACTTAAAAACAAACAAAATGGGCTTTAATTGGTTAAACAGGAAATTGCCTGGGCTCCTCCAGACAAACTGAAATTTATTCATGAGAAACAAAAAATGTCTTAGAAGCCATGTTTCCCACCAATGTGAGTTGTTTTAAGCCTGAATTCCAGCCATTAATGGATTGACTAGAATGAGTAGGCTATAACTCTTGGGCGTCACCCACAGGCATGAGCAAAAAGCTTTCAGAATCAGGACATGAGACACTCAAGGTAAAGAGCAGAATTGCAGCATGAAGGAAATTCAAGGAGAAATCATTTCCAGGGCAAAGCAAGAGATTAATGTATTATTAAGATTTTTTGGTAGCAAGCAACATAATCCTCTGGTGGCTAAAATATGGAGATGAGGGGAGTGATGCGTGTGGAGAAATGTATTGTCATGCTAGAATGAAAGGAAAGCTGAAGAAACTGGGCTTGTAACAGAGAGGAACGAGGAACCTCCATATGGTCTCAAAAACTAGAATGAATGAACATACACTATATCTTCTACTGTAGTTTCATTTCATTCAAGAACTAAAATGCCAGAAGAAAAAGTCCAATTGCCCAAGCTTAGGTTACTTGCCTGCCCTTGACTATACTGTGTGGTTAACGCAAGCACGTGTAGAGGCAGCATCCCAGTACAGCTTCAGCTGCCATAATGGGAGCACAGGCACCTGGGTTTACCACCCTTTCCATTAAGAACACAAAATGATCTCAGGACCCCTTTATACTCTTAATTACTGAGGATCCCAAGGAGCTTTTTTTTGTGTGTGGATTCCATGTTAGATACTAAAAATTAGCATTTTAAATATATTTATTTATTAATTCATCTATAAGTAACAACAGTATACTCTTTCATATGAACATAAATTATATATTTTAAAAATGAAAATTACTATATTTTCTAAAATAAAAAACATTAGTGGGAAGAGCAATGTTGTTTTCTGTTTTTGCAAATCTCTTAATGTCTGGCTTCATAGAAAACATAGAAATTCTCCTATCTGCTTTTGGATTTACTTTGCTGTGATATTTTATTTTGGTTAAAGTATACGAAAAAAAGCTTGCCTCACACAGATGTGTGGTAGAAAAGGGAAGGAGTATTTTAATAGCCTTTCAGATAATTATGGAGATTCTTTTTTGATACTATACCAAAACTTGATAAGTAGTAGTTTCTTAAAACTTTGAAACCTTATTAATAAACTTTTTATACTTAGTTACATTAAAATCCATTAGTGTTTCTTGCACTTTGAATGAAGCTTGCCCAGGCATAATTTTGTATCATCATGCATTGGTCATTCAGAAAATATTGGTTCACTGAGTAATGCAGATCTTCCAAATATTGATCCATTTCATTTACAATATACAAAATCATAGTACTTAATATCACTACCAGTCTCATCAGAAGCATATTTAAATATTGGGAATCTGTCAAGCTCATAGTGTCAGATACTAAGTTTTCTAATTTTAACATGAAACCTCAAAGTTTATTATTAGCAACAAATCTTGTCAGTTGTTTTCCTTGAAGTGATAGGAGTATTTCCTTCATATTTGAGAGGGTGTCTGCTTGATAACCATCATTTGTCTGAGTAACCGTAGTTTGCCTGCCAATTGTCCTTTCAACTCAAAATGGAATCTCATGGACAAAAGCAGCAACTGCAACTCAGCCCTCAAGCACGTGCACACCTTCCTGCTTTTCCCTGAGACAACATCACACTTCAGCACACAGCAGGAGTGCTATATGTATGCTTCCCATTTCCCAATATTTGGGTCTTCCCAATATTAAAATGACATGTACTCAGGGCACAGAGCACAATAAAGTTAGTAATTCTTCCTTCCTTTCTCTTTCTTTCTTTCTTTCTTTCTTTCTTTCTTTCTTTCTTTCTTTCTTTCTTTCTCTCTCTCTCTCTCTCCCTCTTTCTTTCTTTCTCTCTTTCTTCTTTCTTTCTTTCTCTCTCTCTTTCTTTCTTTTGTTCTTTCTTTCTTTCTTTCTTTTTTCTTTCTTTTTCTTCTTTCATTCTCTTTCTTTCTCTTTCTTCCTTCCTTCCTTCCTTCCTTCCTTCCTTCCTTCCTTCCTTCCTTCCTTCCTTCCTTCCTTCCTTCCTTCCTTCCTTTTCTTGTCTTTCTTTCATTGTGAGCATGTGGTGGTGAAGAACACACCACAACACCTACTACCTTTTGGGGCACTGCCTCAATTTGTGTAAAACACCAGTGCTTTGCTCCACCATTGCTTTTGTTATTTTAAATTTTCTGTTTGGAGACACATTTGCCTTAAAAATTTTCAAAAATAAAAATAATTCAAGGAACACGCAGACACTCTTTATTTTGATTCACCATTTAAAAACTTTTCTCCTTTTGCCTTATCGTTTACCCTCTTTCCCCACCTCTTTTCTTCCCCTCAATCATTTCAGTTTAAGTTACATACATCATGGCCATTTACCCTTAAATATTTCAATGTTTGTTTGCTAAGAGAAGGAATTTTCTCTTCAATAACCACAGTAGAGTTATCAACTTTATAAAGTTACACTGATAACATTTTTATTGTCTGCATTCCAGTTTTGTCTGTTGACCTAATGTGATAATTTACAAGTACAAGATCCAGTATCAGGTAGTATTGCATTTAGTTATCTTGTCTTTTCAGCCTCCTTTAATCTGAAACATTTCCACAATCTTTTTTTATGACACTTTTTAAAGAGTAGAGGCCATCTTCCTCCATGCATCCACTTATAAAAAGAAAAAAATAGAACATCCTTCGTTTTGTGTTTTTCTGATGTTGCATTGTGATTAGGTTCACATTATGCATCCTATGCCAGAATACTGCATGAGTGTCTTTCTCAGAAGCCACATGTGAAGTCACACGATCACCATATGCCTTTCATTAGTAACATTAACTATGATCATTCGTCCAGGTGTGGTTCGAGTTTTCCACTCTTTAATTTTCCACTCTTTTAATTTTTAATTTATTTTATTTTTCTCTTTTACCGCAATAAGTAGTGTGTGGTGAGATCCTTCAAGACCATGCAAATTCAGCTTCTCATAAAAATCTCCTAGATTTAGCATCCATTGATGGCTCTTGCCTGATCCAATCTTTGGAGATTACAACTATGGAGATTGCAAAATGATGATTCTCCAGTTTCAGTATCCCCTCCATATGTGCCAATTAGCCTTAGCATTATACAGTAAGCAAGAGCCCTCTTTTATTCTCCTATGATGTATCTATCTATCATCTATTTATCTTTTATTGGTCTAAACTCATGACTTTCTGTTTTTTTTTAATCGTTTATAGTATTTCCCAGAACTTAATTATTTTGGTCCTGAAATTGTCCCAGATCTAGCCAGGAGGAGCCTTCCAAGCTGTCTCCTATGTTTGTGATGTGGCCCAATCATTTTTTTCCTTGACCACCTTCTTACTTTCTGGCCTAATAAGTTGTTACTGGCTCATCTTTGTACCGACTTTGCTCCAGTCCCTGGCTCAGCTATTTCTTTGAGGAGGCCTGGTTCCTTTTAACTCTCATGCTTTTGTACCATCAGTGCAAATGTCAAGTGAAAAGGGCATGTAAAGTCTTAATTTTATTATGAAAACAGTTTTAACTTCTTGGGTTTCCTGCAAATATTTCAGGGACTCCTTGTGGTCTGTGGACACTTTCAGAATTACTACTGAATATAAATTAATACTACTGAATATAAGTTAGCTGCATGGTAAGGTGTTTATAATTTGTCTTGCATAATGTGTGCTCAACTAGCCTCATTGGGGAGCTAAAGACTCTTAGTAGCTATAAGATCTTGGGTACTTACTTTGATATGCCTGGAATTAGAAATAATACGTACTACTTTGATATGCCTGGAATTAGAAATAATATTACTTACTTCTCAGGACTGTTGATAAGTAACTCATCTAAATGCCAGATTCGGGGCCCAATTCAGAGTGAATGCTTAGAAAGTGATGTCTTTAGGGGGCAGATAACTTGTTTCTTTAGTTCACACATCTTCAGATAGAGAAACATTAGTCAAGGAGTGGTATCCAAGGAGCCTCACCCACAGTGTATCTTACTTAGTGCTTGAGATCTTGACTTTGAGATGATGCTGTAGTGGTATGGGATATGGTGATCTTGGGAGAAAAGATGATTATATGTCACATATGAGACATAAGTAAAATGGGAGGATTCTGGCAAAATATAGTTTCCAAGATGGTCATGATAAGATCCATCGCACACACTCCTCTTACTATGTGACAGTGACACTCCTTTCATCAAGAAGTGAGGTCTATGTTCCCTCCCCTTGAATCTAGACAGAGCTATGGGTGTGGCAAAGTGATGCTGTGAGACATCCAAGGCCTAAAACTTGACCCAGCTTCCCAAGGGTCGCTCAAGCTGCTTCTCTTAGAACCCAGCCTTGTGCTGTGAGAAAGCTCCAGTCACATGGAGAGGCCACAAGTGAGCCATTAAATGACAGAACCAACCACCACACATGCAAATGAAGAAGTGTTTGAGATGTCTTCAGTATAGGCCACTGTCTGGCTGCAGCCACATGAGAGACCTTGAGCAAGAACCATCCAGCTGAGCCCAGTTATCCCTCAGAACCATGAGAGGTAATAATAAAGTGATGATATTGTTGTAGGCTACTACATTTTTAGCATGCTTGCTTACAGTCAGAGATCATAGTGCATATACATGGGTGGGCAAGGCTAGAAACTAAGAATGGGTGGCCTGTACCCCAAACATTGACTACTAAATAGGTCATGGGGATGTGTGGACACTGGCACACACTTGGAGAATTCCCCAATAAGAAGCCTGATGATGAAAGATTCAGAAGAGAGTTATATGTACTGACTTTTGTTGTGCTGGAACCAAATTGTAAAGTGTAGTTTCTGGTATTGATGACAGATCACTGGCATTGATGACACACTCTGAGTGCCACTTGAGGCAGTTGTGAATGTACCTACATCCTTTCCTTTCCTGTATCTCCCTCTCCTCTCCTGCACTTGTCCTCACATTTACTCTTCCCTCTCACAGAAGTTTGATAAAATAGGGAAGGAACATAAATTTTAAAGTTAAGAAGGCCTAGGTTTGAAAGGAAAATAAATCACTATATAAAAAAGATACCTGCACCCATAAGTTGATCACAACACTATTGACAATAGCAAAAATATGGAATCAACTTAAGTGCCCATCACTGAAAGACTGGATAAAGAATATGTGTTACATATACACAATGGAATACTATTCAGCCATAGAAAATTAAAATCATGTCTTTTGCAGCAACATGGATGGAACTGAAGGTCATTGTCTTAGGTGAAACCACTCAGACACGGAAGAGCAACTACTGCATGTGCTCACTTACAAATGAGAGCTAAATAATATGTCCACATGGGCATAGACTGTGGAATGGACAATAGAGATCCAGAAAAGTGAGAGGATGTGAGGGATATGAATAATGAGAGATTACTTAGTGATTATGATGTATGTTATTTGAGTGATGGATACCCTAAAAGCCCTGACTTCACCACTATGCAATCTATGCATGTAACAAAATTACAGTTCTACCCCATAAATTTACACAAATTAATAAAAAGAAAGCCTAGGTTTGAACCCACTTATTAGTTGCTTGACTTTGAGAAAGTTATTTTTTTTCTCTTCTAGCCTTACTCCTTCTAAGTTGAAACTAATACTACATGGAGATACTGAGATGAGTAGTTGGCATTATTAAAAGCATTCAGCACATTGCTAGGCACATAGTAGGTCTAAAATACACAACACATGTTGCTTTGATTATTTTCCCTTGAATACAGCTGGAGTTTTCTCTTTTGCTTACTCCAAAGTTCCTTGGCCTCTGTCCCTATATTATCCCATTTCACAGATGCTGTTTTGTTTCCACTCATGGTTAGCTCTGCCAATGCATGCAGCATACCTACAAATTCCAGATACTAAGAGAAAAGCCCTTGATTTAGGCTGAATGAGGAGATAATATTTGCTAAAATGCAGATGGCACATTAGGTACCTGTGGGAAGCTTGTGTATTGGATTGGAAACAAACAAAAACAGAATTTCCTGGCAAAAACAGTCTCTCAGTAGAGGGCAGGCAGGAAGGAACAGAGGTAAATGGAGGCCAACTGATATTGCAGTGTTGCCCTCCTGGAGCTGAAATTACCTGAAATATTCTAACCATGGCCCAGGTACAAATGAAGTAGATGCCCTTAGGAAAGAGAGAGTGGCTATGTTTCTGGGGGAAGAAGAGTGATTTATCTGTAGGTTATGAAGGGAGAATTCTCAGGAAGCTCCGAGGGATTCAGGCAGACAGTGCTGCCAGGAAACCCCCTACATCTTGGAGAATGAGACTGAAATCCACAGAATGTTTAATTATCCGTCTTTGTGTTGAATAGTTGTGCAGATTAAATGGGCCTTATCAGGCAATGAGTACACAAAGTCAATGGGAGTTTCGAGGGCAGATCAAACACACCACGAGGAGTACTGTGAACTTTGCAACCAAACATGGGCAGATGCAGAGCCAAATGGTGTGATAAGGCACCACACAAATCTAGCTAGGCATGACAAACAGAAAGGGGTCACAGAGAAAACTGCATTCATTAAAGACCATTGCAATAAGCCACAAGAGTGGAAAATATGACTCCAAAGGAGAAAGCAAGAGCTGTTTTTGTCCAAGGATCCTCTCTGACAGATACTTGCATTTCTAAACAAATCTTTGTCTTTTGGCAACTGGTTTATATTTTCTAAACCCTGATACAAGTGTTCATATGGATCCACAGATTGTTAGTGCTAAAGAGAAACTTAGAGATCATCTCATTCCACCCATCGTATCTTGGCTAGGATACTTGAAGCCCAGAGAAGTCTAATGAATTCCTCAAGGTCACACAGCCAGTTTGGGGTATGGCCAATGCTAGAAGCTTGGCTGGTTGATTCCCAGTCCTATAGTCTTTCTTAGTCCTTCTTTTCTCTATATCATCTCAAAAATTACAGACTCTGCTCTTTCTTTGGTCAACCATCACTCATGGAAAATATTTATTAGATGCCTCCAGGTAATTCGACACTCATGTCTTTGCTCTAAGTGAGGTCACTTCCCCCTTCAGGGAGGTTCCTAATGATTTAAGCACAGAAATACACTTTAAAAACAAGTTATAATTCAGCAAAATCTAGTTCAAGATTGTTTATGTGTTTATTTCACTGATATTTATTAATTATCTACTATGCGGCAGCTACTGTGTTAATTGCCATAGTTTCAGTACTTAACAAAAAAGACAAACACAGAGAACAGAGACTCAACATATACATAAACAGTAGAAAGAGACCTGGCATTCATAGTTGACCATAAGTTTAATATATTGTGGGGAAAAAAGAAGTGTGTTCTATGAGGGCTGGGAAGTGGTTATTTTTGCTATGAATTAGTCAGATCTCATAATGTCATATTTGGCTCATAAAAACTGCAGAAGAATCAGAAAAAAGATTATTGTAGAGATTTTTAAAAATGACTCCCATACTCCTATAAAGACAAAAATAAAATGCAATGAGGTATTTAGATTTGGACTTAGAAACAGAAGAGATGACTTGAAACTAACTTCAATATGTGGAAATGCTAACTGCTTGTGTTCTTTCTTCATAAAGAAATTTGCAAAAGAAAATGAGCTTAAGATACAATAAGAGAGATTGTAATTGGACATAAGAAAGAAACATTTCTTAGCACTCAAGGTGATATACCTAGACCTTTGGATCTTTAGAGATGGACAAAACTCCTCTTGTAGGTGAGCCCTTCTCCAAGTTCTTGGTCAGAACTGTTAGGGTGATTTTTTCATTCTTTCCCCCAGGGGTTTTGCAGATTCATGAAATCCTTGAGGAGTTACAGCCCTTGAGCTTCCACTCCGCCCCCCTGGCACTACCCATCACTTCTGATGGCAAGAACCACCTTTCCAGGACTTAGTGCCCAGGACTTCTGTCTGCAGTCACCCAACCATGTCTAATAACACAGGGAGTTAGGGCCTTGTACTCAGAGTGGGGTTCTGGGCCCAGCAGCATCAGCACCATCCAAGAATCAGAATCTATAGTTTAATACAAGCCCCAGTGATTACTATTATTTGAAGTTTGAAAAGATTTGTTATAACACACTGTCGCCTGGGTCAGAAAGACTTGATTTCAGAGCTTGCCACTGCCATTGTCTGGCTCTATGACTTTGGCTAAGTCACCTAACTTATCTGAGATTCAATTTCTTTATCTGTAAAATGAGTACAAGAATTGTTACCTCTCAGGCTTTCAGAAATGCCCTTCCTTGTCACTTTATTTTAAATGAATCCTTTCTAATATATTTACCTTGGTCTTTTATTATTGTTTTTTCCTTGAGAAGAGTTATTACAGTTTTGATTTACTTTTGATTATACTGTTTGAGTGTAAGTTCCATGAAGGCAGAGACCACGCCTGTCTTATTTCTTCTAGCATCCTTGGTGCTTAGCACAGTGCCTGGTACCTAATGAGTGGATCAATATTTGTTGAATAACTGAATACTGTAAATATTAAATTAGATGATGCAAGAGAAGCTCAAGGTCTAACTTGGAGAAAAGTGTTCACTAAATGACATCTGTCAACAAAATTGACTGTGTAATGTGTACTGCAAAAATGAAAATGAGAGACTTTTGCTAAAAAATGATAAAGAATTTCATTTGGCAATAGCAGATAACTAAACTAAGCACGGGACTCTTTCAACACTGTGCCTTTTATAACTGCACAGGTAGCGTGCCCCGGAAGCCAGTTCTAGCTATTGGCTATTACTATACTAGTGGTGATTCTGCCAGAGATGTTGCCACTACCGAGGATGGGTCATTTCCCCCTTCTTCTTGAGGTGTAAAGTCGTGGGCACATGCCCCACAAGTCACGTTGCCTTCCTGGGCTTAGCTCCCCCCTTGTTCCCAGGCTCAGGTGAGGAGGGCTAGAGAGAACCTGAAACTTGAGAAAGTATCAACTGGACATTGTCAGTTCAGCTGGCCCTAAAGTATTCCCCACAGCAAAACGCTGATTTACACATGATTGGTAAGTGGGGCATTCATTGAATCAGCAAAAGTTCTGCAAATGTGCGCTAAACGGAATTTTAAATGAGTTTCTGTAATGTATGGCTTTTAATTTACTTGATAATGTAAAAATACAATTCGAGATGAGGAACGAGGCAGACAGTCACTCAATTCTAATGTAACAACTTTTCTTTATGAAAGACTGAAAATAAGAGCAAAGGCTCAGAATGTAAAACAGTCATGAGGAATTGAAGCTGAAAAACGAGGAGAGATGAGCTCACTCAAACACAGCCAGCCTGGCCCTGGTTTCCAGGATTGGCTGAATTGGGGGGAAGATGACTATAGAAAGCAAAAGCAAAGTGCCTGCAGGGCTCCCAGCCCTGCTGGGTTTAGAATGACATCCTGACTGGGCTAAGTTTATCATCAGAGCCTTGGTCCCTTTAGCTGTTGAGTAGGGAAAATCACCCACCTCCTGCCTACCTCCCAGATGTAAAGAGAAAAAAGGACATTGCTCTCGTGGAAATGCTTTGTTCAACATTATGGTTTAAATAAGAAAGGTGGTGTACTCCTCAGAAAAAGCACTAACTTGGAAGTCAAAAAACCTACTTTCTGAAACAAATCATCGTATTTGTTCACTGCCCCATCTGCAATCTTTTGGAGCCAGGTAAATAGATCTGAGTGAGAATTCCGAACCTGCCACTATGTAGCTGTGTAAATGTGGTCAGGTTCCTGGAGCTTTAGTTTTCTCATCTGTAGAATGGGGTTGAGCTGAATCCTGGCCAGTATTTAGTTCACCTGACACAAGACAAGTCTTCAACAAATCTTTCTTAGCCTCACTGTTTTCTTCTGTTGAGGGGGATAATAATGTTTACAAAATGTCAGAGCACTGTCCTGACATGTGATATTACTGTCTGCTAAATTCAAGCTGGAAAAGACTTGTTGCTCCTGCAGCTCCACGTCCTTTTTCCACTGTCCCAAAATTCTCAGGAGTTTTCTGGTTCTGTTGCTGCAGGGTCTTTTTGTTCAGATTTGTCTGTGAACTACTCTTTCCAGGGCTGTTAATTTGTAACTATGACAGGAACCCTCTCATAGGGGCTTGCACTTGTATTGTGAAAATTTGAAACTAAAAGGGGTTTCTAGGGGCAAAAAAGCAGCAGGCAGATGGAGCTCATATTTTGGGACATCTGGCCCTACTGGATGTCCCTTCAAGTCAGAGACCTCAGGTCCCATAGAGCCGTTAGGTCTACTTGACACAAGATCTTAAATATATGTTTGGCTACAATTGCAAATATATCTTAATAGTTTTGCTCAGCCTTCATAGCTGTGTGATTTTGATGATGACCACCATTCCACCATCTATTATTTTATTCTGCACAATCCTCAACTGTACACATAAGTCTGTTTAGTAGACATAAATCATGGTGGCTGTACAGTTTATGATTTCCCCAGCAGGCATGTATGTGGTTCCCCAGCTGCTTCTAGTACCAGATGCTGCCCATTTCTAGCCAGCCTTATAGACAGAGGACCTAGGCTGATCCAATTGCCATGGCTTTCCTCTGGTCACAGTGAATGTTTCAAGAAGTGGCCATACAATTAAGGCAAGCTAATTGATTCCTTTCTCTGGATTTTCCCAACAAACTGGGGAACACAATGAAAAATGTGAGACCAAAATGGTCTATGGCCCCATTTCCCTGTTGGCACATAACGATAGAAATGAGAGACAGATGGGCAGTCACACAGAGCATCCTGATGATGTTCTCTGGCCAGGTCCATTCCTGCCCTTTTCAAGGTTTGGGAATGTGAAGCAGTAAACAAACACTCCCTTCCCCCTTTAGTCTTGAATAGGGTGACTTAGTTTCTTTCATTTATAAACGGAAGTCTTCACTGCACGATCTGATACAAATATCCATGTGGTTGACCAAAAAGAAGTCATTTCTCTTGGAGTTGTGGGGACAGATGTGCTATTCTGGGGGTAATACAGTGAGAGGTGGTGATTAAGTAGAGGCTGGTGGGTGCACATTACTTTTGCAAGAATGTTGGTGGACAGTGAGAAAAGAAAGAGATCAGGCAACATCAGGGTAGCAGGCTCAAAGGAAAGAATGTTTTACAGGCTAGAGGAAAATTTTGACTGCCTGGGCTACCTCTCTTCTCTCTAAGATAGGGAGGAGAGAATCAATGGAACAATGTCCCGGGGAAACTGCAGAACAGAGCACCAGAAGGACCTGCAGCAGCATTGGTCAATAAGGAGATGCTTCTCTTCTGAAATCACAAAAAAGGAAGAAAAAGTGATAATAGAGAAAAAGAGAGATGGAGACAAGTTGAGGAAGCTCGTTCTAGAATGGCCACAATTTTCTTCCTGCAAGAGAAGATTTGAGGGATTTAATTGCTGTTTGAACAGGGGTGGGGTCCTCTAGCTCCCAGCTGTGCTCCCATCTCCCTTGGAACTACTCATAAGCCAAGGAAATGAGAGGTGGTAGCTACAACAGACTTCAGGAATGTCAAGGCCTTTAGGATTGATCCCTACATTGTAATTGATGGGTTGACATTGACTGTCATTGTTTATCCTCCTGTGCATGGCAAGGGCATCTGTTGGGGCTATGCATGTGGCCCTAGAGAGAAGAGAGATTCTGTTAAGTCAGTGAACCTGATAGAGCAGAAAGAATCATGGGCCATGTGCCCACATAGTCTTTCTTTCATGTACTAGTTAACTGCTGTAACAGAATTTCCCAAAGGGAAATTTCCCGATGTCCCAATCCATTGGAATTGTGGAGTGTGATTGTCCTGCACTGCCATGGCTCCTGATTCTCTTTGGTCCCCAATGGGGCAGACTGATGTGAAGCCTTGAAAGAACTGCTGCTGTATTAGCAACTCTCACCACCTTAAGAATATTCTGAATCTAGGGCATACCCATTGTTTGCCAACTTAGCTTTTTCTTTTTCTTTTGGCCTTTATATATCTGGTTAGACAATATAAAATGTAGAGGTTAAGGGCACTGGTTGCAAAATTAGGTGACTGGATTTAAATCTCATTGCTACCTCTGATGACCTTGCATGATCTTTATGAAGTTATTTAGCCTCTTTAATATTATATTCTTCATCTTTTAAAAAAAACAATGAAAATATCTAATATTTTATGAGTATTAAATGAGATAACTGTAAAGTTCTTAGAATACAGCTTGACACATAGTAGAAGCTCACATAGCTGAATTAAGTCAGATAGCTAATAAAAGAATTCGGAGTTCCTTATTCCTTCTTCTATAATGAGGATTTTTAAAATTTGTTTTTGCTTTTCCTATTCTGTCGAGATTCCAATGTACTTAGGCATTTATTTGTACAATTAACCAGGAAGTCCATTTAAAACTGCCATTATTAGCTTTATTTTTAATTCAGTGATTTATTGAAAGGTAAACCACTAGGCTTCACTGGTCAGTAAGTTTTATCATGCGCTAAATCTAATCCATTGATTAGATTTGGAGCATAACTGCAAGGATATTCTATACCAAATTACAAAGAGTGCTGTGATTGATTAATAATGTCTGTCATGGACATGGATAAGGCAGTGACTTCATCTATTTTTCCATATGTGCTAACTCTGCAATAGACGAACGCTGCCTCTGTCATGGGTCACAGGTGCAAGTCATAGGCCAGGGAGTGTTACCTAATTTCTAGAATTGCCAATGCTCATGGAGAAGGTCCCTAATAATTGGAAAAACTAGAGAAGCAGCTGTCATCAACCTCAAGGTCATGGAAGAATGGATAGCTATAAAGAGAAAGAAACATTGCATTTTGTAGTTTTGCACTTGGAGAATGACAGTGCAGTGTTCATATATAAATCTGGAGCCTCCAGAATTGACAAGTTTAAGACTGTGTCTGCACAATTTCAGGGAAACTGTTTGCAAAGTTAAAAAAAAAAAAGTGTAAATCGACTGGTTGTTGCTGATGTCAGGACTTGCCTGATTTCCTGCTTCTCCTCTGTTCCTCCCCACATCTGGATCTACTTGAAACCTACTTGTAGCGTGGCTGGTGCCACCCCATATACTGAACCTAGTTCTTCCTGCTGCCAACAGGGGTTTTAAAAACCCTAGTGGGTTTCTGGGTAACCTGGAGCCATCTACCCTGGTATCTGAGCCAGCTCTGTTCTAAGTCTGGTCTTGTAACCTTGAGCCCTTGAATTCACCCTTGGGATCGACCTTGCTGATATCCCTGAACACAGGCCTGTTTGTCTAGATCTCTGAAATAAATTTTCCCCAGGATTCTACATACTCACCTGTCAGGATGTCCTGTTATCACTTACTTTCACATATCAAAGCCTTTCTTAGATTACAGCCCACGTCTTAAAAGTGAAGCTTTTCACTTCCACAGTGGTGATGGAAGCAACGGAGATACCATGGGCTTTGAAATCAGCCAGACCTAGGTTCTAATTTCAGCTCTGCTTTCTCTTAACTATGTGTATTGGATATATGAGTCAGTTTTCTCCTCTATAAAATGGGGATGTTAATAGTAACATGACAGGGTGTTTTATCCTAAAAGAGGAAAATAGGTGGATTAACTAGCACATAACAGCTGCTAACACACAAACAGCAATAACAAAATGACAATAACAACAGCTAGCATTTGTTGAGCACTTATAATCCATGAGGCATTGAGCCAAGTGTTTTACTTACATTATCCTAGCCCCCATAACAAAATTAATATTATGATCCTCATTTCACAGCTGAAGAAACTGAGGCTTGGCAAAGTCAGTAACTTACCCAATGTCACCCAGAGAATAAAGGGCAGAACCCGGATTTGAGCCAAGATCTTTTTGTCCAACTCTAAAGCCTGGTGTCCTTTAATCACACTATACTGCCAACAAGTAGGATAACCATATTCCACCCATTTGGATGGATTTTTTTCCTGTTCTCAGAAGCTAGGTTTGACCCAGGCATTCACTATGCCCGTCTGAACATAAGTGATTATGATTTTTCTCTTCCCACTCCCCCCAGTATGCCCCATTCTTGTTCCCAGGGAACATTTTATGACTGGCCATGTCACAAGATCTGATAGCCTCAACTCTATTATGCCAAACAAATTTGAGTTTTAAAACATTGAATTGGTTTTAGATACAGCCATGGGAGTAATTTTAAAATCTGGGCTCCTAACCAACAAAGTAATTTCCCTTTATTAATGGGAAAATAAACATCTCCTGTAAAGAATGTTGTCTTCCTTCTATGGCCCTTGTTCTCAGAAATGCAAGGCAGGGTGGGCATCATTCATGCCAGAGGGTGTTATGTGACACTAGGTGGGCAAGTTTTTGACCTAGAGCAGACCTTATGTATGTGTCTACTTGGCCCTGTCTTATGAGTTTGATTCCTGCTTCCTCAGTTCTTACTAAAGATTGTCTCTGTCTTCACATTAAAGTTGGGCTCTCGTCATGGAGGGAACCTTTTCTAGGACATCTGTAGCAAGGCAATGCCTTGCAAAGGAGTTACTAAGTTTTGGCCACTTGGAGGGACCTTCAGGGTGATCTAGCAACAGAGAATAGAAAAAACTGTAATTTATTGATCCACAAACATTTTCCTAAGTACTTTGTATACATTATCTTACTTCATTATCCAATAATCCTATCATGGAGTCATTATTATTCTCATTTTTCTAACGCTGTGGTCTGGGAGAAATTAAATAACCATTTCAGATCAAATAGTTACTAAAATAATGGTACCACCTAATACATTTTATCATAAACATACTCCATTTTTAAGATTCAAATAGTGAATAAAGAGTGTTAACTCTCAAAACTGGTGTAAGAGATTCTCATTAATTCAATACCTATTATATCAGATTCATAATTAGAATCTACCCAAAACTGATGTGAGTTTACCGCCAGAGTCTGAAATAGAGAGATGTCGTTCAGCTATTTGCATACAAATAGACTACAATTATTATGAAGTGTAGTCCATTATGGAATTCAGTTTAGCTTGCATTTTAGCTGAAACCATAAAAAGTCAGCTAGGAAAGAGTTAGTTTTATCAATTACATTTTTGTGAACACAATTTTGTTCTTTAAAGTTTCTGAATTGATGTGTTCAAGAAGGAAAAAAATAGCCGTGGGCTAAAATTGTGCAATCAATACTGTGGAAAATAAGATTGTAGTTTTTGAAAGTTTGGATCTTTTTCTAAGGAATGTTCCAGAAACCTCAATATCACTTTGATTTTGTTTTTGATCTCAATGATCTCAGTGCTGGACTGTCAGCTTTTAGACACGCTTTAGGTAGTATGTTCTCCCTAGAGCAGCAGATAATTCCTGGATTCCAGGCTCATCCCTCTGGCTGTTTCTCTTTTTCTTACTGGACAAGCACCGAGGCCATTCTGCTCAAGGACTACAGTAAGACATAATGTATGGGATTTAGAGTTAGACAGACACGGGTCTGAGAACTATACCATTGCTTAGCTGTAAACAACTTCTTTTACCTCTATGTTTTACAGTCTCCTCATCTGAAAAACGGGGATTATAATAGCATATATCTCAAAGGGTTGCTCTAAGAATTAAATGAGATAATAAATGTAAAGTCCTTAGTACAGTGAAATCATTATAAATACAAATCATTATCATTGCTATGGAATTAATTGTTAATGTGCATAACTTTATAAATTCAGTGGCCCCTGTTGTCATAGAGTGGTGTGTCACATTCAAGGGAACATAGTCTAACAACTAAAGGCAGCTAAAAGCAACTAGAAATTTCTACTTGAATTTCTTGGAGAATATCTAAGAGAATTCCATTACTAAGCCACATTGGTGCTTCATAATGCCACCTTTTCTTTTTCTCTCCAATTCCCTTACACCCTGCAGTTGTTCTAGTGTTTCTTTCTTATAAACTTGAGCTCTAAAAAAACTCTTCCTTGATAACCAGGCCACAACCCCTTTATCACTTTATTATGTAGGTCAACTTAGCTTCTCTCTCAGCAAGCAAAAATCCTTCTTTAGTAGGACTGGGAAGGAGTGGGAACCTAGAAGTCAATGCAGGATTATTTTTAATGGGCTGGAGGTGGGTTGGGGGTGGTTGCGAGTACTCATATAGACTAATAACTTTAGTTACATTACATAAATATAATTTCCAGTGCAAGGAAATTTCTGGCTTCTAAACTGTTCTTCCTATACCTGAAGACCTACTTCATGAGGAATGCTGACATATCTAACCATGTAGAGAGGGAAAGACCAGCAAAAATGAACCTTTTGTCAATGAAAGATCATTCCATAGAAAAAGTATTAGAAAAACCCAGACAAAGGAAAACTAGGGGGTGACATGATAGCTGCTTTTAGATAACCCAACATGGCAAAACTAGAATCAATAAAATATGCAAGAGTGGCTTTTAGCCCAGTTTAATGAAGAATGTTCTTATACTCAGAGCTGTTGAAAGACAGAATGAGCCCCCCTGGGACTCAATAAGTTCTTCCTTACTGTAGATACTTAAAAGTGAGGTGGATGACTTCTAGGCAGACATATTGTAAATGGTGTAAAGCATCTGAGAAGAATTGATATCTTTCCATGCTGAGACTCTATAATTCTATTAATTAGAACAGTGTTCGATACATGCTTTGAATGTTGACAACTTGTAGCTACGAATCTGAGGTCCTTTCACTCATAGTGATAAAGAGGTAATTTTTGTGTGTGTGTGTTGGGTGGGGGATTCTGTGTGCTAGTGCCTTCTCTGCCCTTGTCCCATCTTTATTTAGTTTCAGTAGCATACTTCTCCTCCTCCACCCAGTCCAGGCCTTAATTCCATTGAAAGTGATTGATATGATTTCAAACTTCATTGCCTTCTTCTGGACAATCTAGAGGGTCAGAGGACTCCTGCCTAGCAAGCCAATGTTATGGCAGGACACTCGTCTAGACCTTCAAAGTCCCAGGGATCTTCTCTAGGCTCTAACACTAACTAATTCTGTAAGACTCATCACCTCCCTGGGTCTCTGTTCTTTGAACTCATGACTCTAAGGGCCTAAACTCCCCTCAAGTAGGAAGTTAAATGACTTGGGAAACTTGTGAATAAGCTGAAGCAGCATTTGGAGTCTCAGTGTGATACTATTCAACAAACATTCATTATGTACTTATTATGTGCCATGTACTCTTTTAAGGCACAAGGGATCTAGCAGCTGGCAGGGTAGATGAGGTTCTTGCTTTTATAGCATCTTAAATTCTAGAAAGCTATAGAAGTTGTAGAAAGATAAGTAAGTAGACAAACTGATTTCATATTATGAAGAAGACAAAATAGGGTGTTATTCTGAGACCGACTGCAGAAGTCAAGAACAACGTAAGGAAGTCCATTTGAGCTGACTTTCGAATCATGACAAATGGCCAGTTCTATGAAGATACAAGAGAGAGAAGAGTGAGAGCAACAGCTCTTGGTTTGCTGAAGGAGCATCAAGAAGGCCAGGATGTCTAGAAAATAGTGCGACATAGGGTGCATGATGCTAGGAAGAGGTAAGGCAGCACTCAACTCAAGAAGCATGGGAAGAGTTGAGATTAATTTCATGTGAAATGGTTTGCCATTTGAGGGTCTGGGGTAAATAAAATCAACGATGATAATGGTAAAAAATCAGCAACCAGTATGTGCAGAATGGATGTAAGAAGAATGGATGGCCAAGACGGTCATAAGAAGTTCACAAAAAGGGTTATGATTTGCATAATAGTCCTGGACTGTCATGGCAGTAGGTGAAGTGGAGAAGAAGGCACACTCTCAAAGCATGACATGATAGAATGGATAGGGGCTGGGAGGTGGGAGGCAACAGAGGAATCTATGATCATTCTTTGATTTTTCTCTCCGAGCACTTGATAATGGTTATGTCCTGGGAAATAAACAGATCTTATTAAAAATTATAATGTCTATTTGGATATTATCTGTTGGGCATTTGTTACAGAGCCCTCGTGGGGGTTAATTTTGTCTGCCTTATGTCTCTAGTTCAATACATTTGTTAAAAGACAATGAATGTCAGATACTCTTTTAAGAAACTTGACTATATTATTTCATTTAATTCTCAAAATAATAGGTTGGTTTTATTTTCCCACAGTGACACAGGGAGACTAAGTAACTTGCTCAAAATAACACAGCTAATAAGGTACAGAACCAGGATTTGAACCCAGGTCAGTCAGATTCTAAAATCTAGGTTTTTAATATCTGTAAATGTACTTCCTAGCATACCAGACAGCATGAAGGGAGCTGCTAGCCAACTCTGGGGACCTGAGTGGTCTACTGAGAGACTTCCGCAAAAAGTCCCATCACGGAAACATTGCCACAAGCAATGATTTTATTTATAAACACTGGAAAATGCTGGAAATTAATTTGAGTATCTGAAGCTCAACTAAATAAAGCTTCTATACTACGGCTTATCCTAACCACAATCTTAGCAAGGCTTTAACATTGTTTCCCAAATTTAATTTTGAAATCTTCAATATTATAGTTATACAATGAAGCCCAAGTCTTATGTAAAATAGATAATCACAAGTCTAGTCAATGAATATCTGGATTTTTTTTAGCTAGCAGAAAAAATCTCTTTCTGTAGAGAAAGACAGATGAAAGTGTAATTTCAACCATCTAATGATATCAAACAGAAAAAGTGTTTTTTTCCTTACATGCACATAATTACCAAAACTTATGCACACTGGGTAAAGTGTTCTGATTTTCTATAATTCTGAAGCCAGTTTAATCTTTAGAGATAAAAAAATAGCCTTTAGGCTGGGTATGGTGGCTCACGCCTGTAATCCCAGAAATTTGGGAGTTTGAGACAGGTGGATCAATTGAAGTCAGGAGTTCAAGTCTAGCCTGGGTAACATATTGGAACCCTGTTTCTACTAAAAATACAAAAATTAGCTGGACACAGTGGCAGGCATCTGTAATCCCAGCTACTCAGGAAGCCGAGGCATGAGAATTGCTTGAGCTCAGAAGGCAGAAGTTTCGGTGAACCGTGATTGCACCACTACACTCCAGTCTGGGCAACAGAGAGAGACTCTGTCTCAAAATAAAAAGAAAAAAAGAAAAGAAAAGAAAAGCCTTGAAGACAGAAACTTTCAGACTGAATCCAGAAACAGGAATCAAACTAAAGGAACGTATTCTTTAGCTTATAATTCTAGGAAGAGATTATCCTTTGCTTATCTTAAGACATTAGTAATAACAACTGAAATTGACAAAGTAATAGGAATTAAGCCAATTTTTGCAGTGATAAGCTGGAGTATTGCCAATTACTCACTGTTTTATCATTATTCACTGACTGCCCTTCAAGGACTAATTAAAGTTGATAAAACTACCTTAGATCTTGCCAACTCTTCCTTCCTTTGATATACTTTTATTCCTGAACCACTATTCTATTGTACTTAACTAACAAATTACAATGCTGCATGATTACATGTTTGTCAACACTAGTCTGTGAGCACCTTGAGAACTGTTTGTATTTCATTTGTCTTCTTCATGTGTTCTGTAAGTTAGAATGTGTATGATTGCAAATAACAGGGGGAAAAAAAGCAAAACTTAAGCTAATGTGAATAAGGAAATGTACTGGATTCCTTTACTGGATGCCGAAAAGTAGGGCTCTATGAAAACTTGACTTAGTCTAATGTAATGGCACTGACTCTGTTTTTCTGTAGTGGTTTTTTTTTTTTTTGTTTTGTTTTTTTGTTTTTTTGTTTTTTGTTTTTTTTTTTTTTTTGGCTCTTGCTTCTCTATTTTCCAGCTGGTGGCAAGATATGTGGTAGTTAAGGACTTCACATCCATGCTTGGCATCAACGAAGGGAAAAGGTGTATGTTTTCCTGGGATAGTTTCTTCAGACCAAGGAGGAACTTTCCCAGAAGCTTCAAGCCAACTCTTCTCAACGTCAGTGGTCATTTAGGAACCACTCACTGGCAAGGTGAATGAATTTACCATGCTTGGCTCACAAGAATGAATGACCCAGCTGCATGATGGTTATACCATGGGGCGGGGGGCCATAGGAAAGATTGGAAGACTGCAGGGAAGAAAGATCCCAATGTCCTCCACCTATGTTCAGAGCCTAGCACAGAAACTGGCACTTGGATGGTACTCAGTGAGTATTTGTTGAGTGAATAAGTGAGTTACTATAACCCATTACCTGATACGTCCTTTCCAGAACTACTGAATTTATAATTGGCACCATTTACTTGGCTCAGTGCTTAATTATATACCTTCTATTGTTTTTTGATAATGTCTTATGTATTAGTATTCTCTTAACCACCAGATAATAACCAGTTAAAGGTAGGGTCCATGGCAATTAAATGCTATGGATTGAACGTACAATACTTTCTTGGTGACCACTCAAGTATGGAGATCAGGAATGGACATGTAAGACATGTTGTGGTTTATTAATGAGTTTTACTATATCATGAACAGCAAGCAAGTGTTTGAAAAAAAAAACCCAACAAGAAAAAACTTTTGTGTTTAATTTAACTAACTCTCTGTGGAGCTCCATTTAAATAAGCTGGATCCAATAAGAAATTAATCACTGGATAAGAAAATCTTAGCTCTTATCATAATGCTTTGCTCTGTGTTAGAGCAAACAGAAATAAATGCTTTCTTCTCTGTTTGCTGGAGAGAACCTGGCATGGATTACCAGGTATAAAGTATCTGGGAGATGACCTGTACTGGGTATTTTCCCAGGTTGACTAAAGTGTCCACATGGCTATAGAGGTGGCTGAAAAATGCCCTACAACTGCTAGCATTTATTGAGCAATTCAGCTGTGCTGGGTTGTTGTTCTAATTGTTTTGGATATAAACCTTTTTATCTTCTCAAGAATTCCAAGAGGTAGGTGTTATTATTGTTGTTGTTATTATTATTATTATTATTATTGAGAGGGAGTCTTGCTCTGTCACCCAGGCTAGAGTGCAGTGGCATAATCTTGACTCACTGCAACCTCTACCTCCTGGATTCAAGTGATTCTCCCACCTCAGCCTCCCCAGTAGCTGGGACTACAGATGTGTACCACCGCACATGGCTATTTTTTTCTTTTTGTTGTATTTTTAGTAGAGATGTGGTTTTGCCATGTTGGCCAGGCTGGTCTCAAACTCCTAACCTCAGTTCATCCACCCAACTCCACCTCCTAAAGTGCTGGGATTACAAGCATGAGCCACCGCATCCAGCCAGGAGCATTGGACTGCAGACCAAGAGGTAGGTGCTATTATGAGCACCACTTTATAGTTAAGAAAATTAAGGTTTAGAAAATTAAAATAACTTGTCCAGGATCATACTGTTAATAAATGACAGTATCAGGATTTGAATTGAGAAAAACCGGCTTCAAAGCCAGTTCTCTTACCCACTGCTGAAGAACGTTTCAGGTTCAGGACCCAATTCAAGAAGCAAGGAGAGATCATCTGTCAAAAGACAGACTAGAAGGTAAAAAGCCAGGAAAAATAGTGCAGGAAGTAAGAAATGAGATGAATTAGAGTGAATGGTTCAGGACTATGGCATGAATAATGCAAAACATTGAAATATGGTCCTGTTTTTTTGAACCCAAGTGTGTAGTAAGTTTGGAGGGAAGCAGTCAATCCTAATGGCTTAAAGTTGCTTCTAGAGCTGGATAGTCTCTGCCTTCCTGCAAATAATGATCTAGCTATGACAATAAGAATTATAGGGCTGGGCGTTGTGGCTCATGCCTATAATCCAAGCATTTTGGGAGGCCAAGGTGGGATGATCATTTATGCCTAAGAGTTTGAGACAAGCCTCGGGGAGAACTCTTCCCTACAAAAAATAAAAAAGTTCACTGGGGATGGTGGTGCATGCCTGTGGTCCTAGCTACTTGAGAGAATGAGGTAGAAGGATTGCTTGGTCCTGGGAGGTTGAGGCTGCAGGGAGCCATGATCACGCCCCTGAACTCCAGCCTGGATAACAGACTGAGATCCTGTCTACAAACAAACAAACAAACAAATTACATGGAGACTGTATGAGAGGTGGTTTTCTCAGTTGCCATAACTCTGTTTTATAGAAATTGAGTTCACAGGCAAAAACTGGGCAGGGCCTTCTCCACAGTCTGAAGTTCTGAGTAACAGGGGACATCTGTCCCTGTAGTCTATGGAATTGTCTTCATGAGCAGCACTTTGAGAAAGCTGGACAGAGCATCCTTGGCTTACTCAGCTACAGTATGTCCAGTGGTGCTAGAAGAGGAGACTTTGCAGCCTGTTTGCATTGTTACCTGACCCTGGCCCTTGGATACTATTCGTGTGGGCCTTTCCTGAGAAGTCTTGTTTCTTTATTGTATTTGGCTAAGACAGCGGTCCTGTGGGTGGCTTCAGTATTATGTTTGGAACAGGGGAAGTATTGCAACACATGCCAAGAATTGAATTTTATTTTTAAAAGCTGCTTTTTACAGAATCGAATATCTGTGACCTTCACTGGTTATAGCAGATCTACACATGGTAATGACTTAAGGTCAGTGACTTGGGCATCTTTTAGTGACAGGCATATACTTTATAGGACTATTCTCAAGAGGTACCACTTTCTTTCAGGACCACTTTACAGTTTCTCAAACTCTTCATTATGGTTCTCATCTCTGCCCTTGTTTATACTGATGTGTTTTAGTGTCATGACAAGCTTTGTGATCAAGGTAGATTGCTTTGCTTTAGGAAAGAGAGGTGTATTTTGTCATTTCACACTCCAGTGTCCTGTTCCTCCATGTGAGCACCACGATCAACAGTTCAAACATAAATCTGGGAGGTGGGGTTGATGGAGCAAATCAAGACCACCAATGTCTTTCCCTGTGCCTTGAGAAAGGCATTCACTTATCCTCTGCTTCAGGTGCTCCTTGGCAACCCAGGATGAGGGCATTCCCAAAAAGATCTGATGAGAGAATCGATGCACGACAAGACACTGGAGAGGTCTGGATGGATAAAAGCCTAGAAACTCCAGTGACACCATTAGCTTCCAATCCCACTGGTCTCCAGTCTTCTCTTAATTGCTTAGTTGCAACTATGCCCTGATTTGGAGGGGATAAGTGTACTGGTAACCTAGAGGACACTGAGAGGGAATCTAGATTTCAAGAATTCAAAAGCAAAGGTCACCCAGTGGGCATCAGTAGACAATGGAAATTTGTTTTCTCACTGCAGCCTGGGGATCTTGATCTAGCTCAGTGAAGGTCACAGGTGAGATCAGTGTGCTAATGTGAGTGAGGCATTAGGGAAATAAGTGGTGTTGTACTGCCTGCAGGTGGTCTACTTTCTCCTTCCTCAGCTCTGGCTCCTGAAACTGGAGGCATCTCTCTCCATCCAAGATTGGCCCGCCAAGCTGCCTGCTTCTGGACTTTGGAAGCGAGACAGAGCAGTGTCTTCATCAGACACCTGCCAAGGCAAGTGTTGCTCAGGATTGCCATCCAGTTGGCTATGTCCTCCTTTGAAATGTGCTTTTAGTTAGGTGATTGATGTATTTGATTTTTGACTTTGTTTAATATTAGACATTAACTTATGCTCTGTCTTGTGAGCTGTCAGCAGTTGAAGCAGTTTCAGAGGGAGGTTCTCACAGTAAAGACTGCATCTCAACCTTTTAGATGTCTCTCCTTACCCAAGGGATTGAAAGGGTGAGGGATATGAGGTGTAAAGAGAGGCCCTCTGACTTTTCCCCTAAGGGGTTAAATCTTACAAAACTTTCAAGGGATATCAAGGGTATTTTAAATTGATTTCAAAAATATCACAAAAAGGTAGAGCCCAAGAGAACATCGTGCTCTGAGATGCAAAATCTTATTTATCCACAGGAAGCAAAGGGATGCATGCATGTTGTGTGTGTATGTACGTGCAGCTTCCAGCAAGGAAAACATGAGGAGAAAGGTGACAAATGAAGATTCCAGAATTCATTGGAAGAAAATTCCTGTTCTCTTTTCCCAGGACTGAACACAGAGAACTCATGAGAGATAAGGCATGTACATTGAGTTCAAGGTCAAGAGAGATGGGAACAAAGATGCAAAGATGTGGTAGAAAAACAAGAAACAGTAAGGTAAAAGTACCACAGCTCAAAGTAAGGTAGCAAATCCGAGGAAAAACAAATCACCATATCTTCAGAGCTATCCTGGCCTCTGAGGGAAGCTCCTCTTCTACATCCATCTCCAAATTGTATCCTCAAGGATAAATGTTGATAATGGATTAAGGTCAAGGACATACTGTGCCATAATGCTAGAGGCTTGAACATCTTTGCTAATCAGTAAGGGGCATCAGCCCTGGGTCCCAAGTGGTAACAGTTTCTCTGGAATAAATCTGGGAGGTGGGGTTGATTGAGCGTTCTTTCTCCTTCTCTCTTTCTTCCTTGTGACAGATGCAGAAATAGGCTCCATGCTGCACCTGCTTGATAGTTACTCTGCTTTAGGGATGCTCTGAAGTTGCCCACTAGACCAGCTAAAAAGGGCAAGTGCTCTCTGGCTTGCTTGACCTTGGTGGGATTCTCCATGGACTCATTCTCCCTTGTCGTGGCTATGAATTCAGAGGGAAAAGAAGCAAGGCCTTCTTAGGTCTGCTTTTAGGCTGGGCAGAGCCTTCACATCATCCAGCTTTGTTCACTGGAGCTAAATCCTCATGCAATGACTGTTATGTTTTTTACCGTTCTTCTCTGCATATATCTTCTTGGGTCCTTGAAAAGGGAGTCTGTGGGAGGGCATAATTCAAGACTTTGGGATTCTGCATCTTGGCCAAATACAATTTTCTCAATGTCTTCATGTCATATCATGATTTATGGCCCACAGAAGCTGAAAAGGTGGAACAAGTAGTTGGGACACAGGGCCAAGGTGCCAGCAACTAGGAAAACCATAGAAATCAAGGAAAATTATTCATTCAGTCTCCATCATTCTAAAAATGTATATGTCAGTGCTGTATATGATAGAATTACAAATTTACCTAAGACAGGATCCCTGTTGTCAATGAACTCACTATTTAGCAAGGCAAATAGACTTAAAAATGAATAATTACTATTAGTGGGAGGCATGCTGTATTGATAAGGAGTTTTAACAGTAGATTGCAACGTAGAACTCCTGTCTTTCTCACCCATAAACCCATCTTCATTCTCCTCCTCTTCCCATCTTTCTCTCTTATGTCTCTTTGTAATTATTATTATTAACATTTGAAATATGCAGGCATACCTCAGAGATATTGCAGGTTTGGTTCCAGACAGCCACAATAAAGCAAATGTTGCAATAAACCAAGTCACACAATTGTTTTTTGGTTTCCTAGTGCAAATTAAAGTTATGATTATACAATACTGGCATGTACAAACATCTGGGGTCCAGCCTTCAACCAGCAACAACACTTTCTTTTCCTGGCCGTGCCCCTGTGTGCATATTTCCCGAGAGAACATCCAGGAGTGCGGCTGTGACAGGTCAGGCCAGGGGTGGATGTTTTCCTATTGGTGATTCAAGCTCTTTAATGAAGCTGAGGTGGGTGACTGGTGGCTGGAGATGAACCAGGGATGAGAACTCCTATGAGGAGTGAGATGTTGCAGAAAATGGGTTCCTTCCCACCCCGCCCAGCCTCCTAGAAGGGAGAAGTTGCCTGATGTTTGGCAACTACTCAAAAAAAGTATGCTTGGGAAGATAATGGCTAGAAAGTGTTGTAAGATTAGTAGAACCCCCTTAGTAGTTACCCCTCTGCTGGTAACAGAATGCCAGGCTCAGGCTATGGAAGTGGGTCAGCAATGCCTTCCCGGTGTAAAGGAGGCATATCCTGGGTGAAAGCTGGCTTTAGCAGTAAAGGACTGGTTAGAATCTTAATTTTATTCCTGGAACATCGCCCGGAACCTCTTGGGCAAATTATTCACCTTTGTTAAGTCTCAGTTTCCTCATCCTTCATATACAGATATTTCTTTTCTCACAGGCTTTATATGGGCAAAATGATTTGCTACATATGTATACATTGATAGCTTTTGGCAGTCTCTGGCACTTACAAAGAGCAGAATAAATGATGCTTTTGCTGTTGATATTTAAAGAGAATATTGTTAGGAACATCAGGGCATGAGCAAGCCTTCTCAAACTCTCAGTGCAGGTCAGAGGCAGGCTCTCTTCCTCTTGATGGTTCAGGAAGGTGCATATTGGGCTGGAAGAGCAGAATTCACTTCACATCTGTGCTTGGTGCTATGCTCAGACCACTATTTTGGTTATCTAAAGCTGCAAAACTAAATGATGGCTTAAAACAACATTTATTCTTCTATTCATTATTCTGAAATTTGAACAGGAGTTAGCAGGATCAGCTCATCTCTCTCAATGTGGCATTGGCTAGTATGACCCATGAGGGGAGGCTCAATAGGCACTGGAGGATATTCTTCTAAGATGGCGGGCAAGTTGATGTTGGCCGTTGGTGGAGAACTCAGCTGAGGCTCTCAGCGAAGGCCTCAAATCTCCCTCTTATGGTTAATTTGGGCTTCTCACAGCATGGAGTCTAGGTTTTAAGAGTGTTTGTTCCTAAAACAAGCTTTCCAAGAAGACAAACCTCCCTTACAAAGTATTTGCTAATGTCCCGTTGGCCAAAGCCAGTCCCACAGGCAAGCCCAGATCCATTGGATGGGCTGTGGGGGAGGGGATGACACCAGTCATGGGTAATGGCATGCATGGTTTATTAGTGGCCACTGAAGTAAGGTTTACTACAATGAAAATTCTCCAGCCACCAGCTTCTGGTATCTATTGTAATAGATGCTTATAAATTATTTTGAATCAATGCACACATGATGTTTAAATAGCCCAGGATGGTGCCAAGCAACCTTTGCTAATGTGCTTCTTCCCTCACCCTCAGCTTTCCAAAATATAAACATTTTAGATTAATGTGCAGAGTCCAGGTCTGGGTATATCAATGATTTAGGTCTAAAATGTAGTTTTCTTGAGCATGAACGGAACCATCTAAAAATGCCCGGAAATCAGCTGACCTCCTCCTGTTCCCCCTGCATAAACAACTATTTTTTAAAAAATTTTGTTGACAAAGAATGAATTCTCTGAAACCTGCAGTAGAATCGGTATGTTACCAATAGGTGCACATTACCTGAATAAGCGAATAGAAGGCTTTATTTGCAAGCAAAAACCCAAAAATTAAATCCATTTAGTGATTGAAACAACTTGCTCTTTCATAGCTTGTAACATCAATTAGCCTGCCTCTTTCTCTTCTGTTTTGAAAAGGGCATATTTTAGTTGTTATCTTTTCCATATCCCTTGTTTTATGTCTGCAGTTTCCAAATTGATACAGGGCCTGCTAGTAAGATCTCGAAAGTAGGCTTGCATTGCTTTTGAGAAAGACAATTTTCAATTAATTATAAATGATTTCATTTAAAAACTCAGAAACCTACTGTGTATCTTGAACCTAGTACTTATCTTCTCTAATTGCATGAAGTGGAATGCAGAAATAAATGTGGTTGAATATGTAATTGGCATGCTTGTGTTGAGGGTACTGTTTTAGACTATTTTGGCTTCCCAGAGAATGAAAACTGAAATCTCCACCCCCGACTCAAAGTTTTTGAATTCTTTGGCATCAAATTATTTAGGGGTGGAAACAAGTGAGGGACCCCCAGCTGGCCTGAAGGGAGGGCAGAATGGAACAGCTCTCCCTTGGGGCCTTCTCCAGATGTCTTGGTGTGGATCAAGTACTTGCAAATGTTCCATGTTGCTGATTTCTCTTAGAAACACAGGCATGAAAACAACCACAACATTCTCATACAACATAATTGTATCGCTCTCTCTTTTCCTCCTTTTTCCTGCACCTGAACCTCCTTCTTTGTCCTAGACTTGCCTCAATGCCTACCCCCCGCCCCAGAACAGTGTTCTAATTAATTGAATTAGGATTTACTGAGCTCTTACCTTGTGCCTGGCACTGGACCACACTATTTACAATCAGTGTTTTCGAACTCTAAGATGTGGATGTCATTATTCTTCTTTTATAAATGAGGAAATCGAGGTGTAGAAAGGTTAAATGATTTGTCTGAAGCCACACAGCTTGGTCCTGAGCTTAATTCTGAAGTTCATTTTCTCAATCATTTCTTTATTACCTTTCGTGGAAGTAAAAAGAAAGTTACCAGGACATGTGAGACTAAATTCCCTTGCGCAGGTAACTTCTCCAAGGAATGACAGGCTGTGGAGGCAATGGGGCAGGGTTTTGAGGCATGACATTGGGGTCAGCAGATGCCAGATCCATCTTTGGCTATATGTGTGACTTTAGGTCATTTATTTTATTTCTTGGAGCCTCAGTTTTCTCATTGTAAAATGAGAATAATAATACCAGCCTCAGAGAGAAGCACAGTGTAGCAGTTAAGCCTGTGACCTATCTGGCAATAAAAAGTAATGAAGTACTAAAACATGTTACAACACGGGTGAACCTTGAAAACATTATGTTAAGTGAAAGAAGCCAGTCATAAAAGACCACATATTACATGACCCCATTTAGAGAAAATGTCCAGAAGAGGCAAATCTACAGAGACAGAGAGTAGATTAGTGGTTGCCAAGGTCTAACGAAGGAGTATGGGAGTTACTGATAATGCGTAGAGGGTTTCTTTTGGGGGTGATGAAAATGCTCTAAAATTCATCATGGTGATGGCTGTGCAACTCTGAATATACTAAAAAATCATTGAATTGTATGCTTTAAAAGAATAAATTATAGCATATATGAATTATATCTCAATAAAGCTGTTGTTGGCAGGGCGTGGTGGCTCACGCCTGTAATCTCAGCACTTTGAGAGGCCGAGGTGGGTGGATCACAAGGTCAGGAAATTGAGACCATCCTGGCCAACATGGTAAAACCCTATCTTTACTAAAATACAAAAAATTAGCTGGGCCTGGTGGGGCACGCCTGTAGTCCCAGCTACTCAGGAGGCTGAGGTAGGGGAATCGTTTGAACCCGGGAGGCCAAGGTTGCAGTGAGCTGAGATGGTGCCACTGCACTCCAGCCTGGTGACAGGGCAAGACTCCATCTCAAAATAAATAAATAAATATATAAATAATAATAAAGCTATTATTTAAAAATAAATAAAGGCATGATCTAGGAGATAGAACTCTAGGTTCATACTGGACCTCCCACAGTCAGGACTCTTGTGATGGTGACACTATTAAATAACTCTGTGCCTCAACTTCCTCACCAGCAAGACTGGGATCATGGTACATACTCCATGGAGTTGTTGAGATAATTTAATGTATTAAAGTATGTAAGTACATAAAGAGCCTGGAACAGTGCCTGCTACCCAGAAGCTCTTAGTAAGTGTCTTTACTCTTATTGTGTTATTGTGAGGATTGACTGAAAAAATGCTTCATAAGTGGCAGATACTTGTAATAGCAACTGGGTTGTTAGGGCTTTGCTATTAAATTAAATTAATTAATTTATTTATGGAGACAGAGTTTCACTCTTCTCACTCAGGCTGGAGTGCAATGGCGCCCATCACCATGCCCGGCTGTTTGTATTTTTAGTAGAGACGGGGTTTGAGGTCAGGAGTTTGAGACCAACCTGGTTTTGCTATTTTAAAAGAATCAACTGAATTTTAGAAATTCCATGGTGGGACTGCTTTTTAAAAGTCAGGCATCACAGACCTAAAAAGCACCCTGCTTGTCCTGCCTAGGAGGCTCCCAATTTGGGTTCTAGACCTTCTCTCTTGGATCTGTACCCCTGAGCACGTCATTTAGATAGAAGTCCAGAGACATGTTGCCATTATCACTGGGAAAGTCCCAGGGTGACTTCCTCCTCTCGCCAGACTTTGTATAGGGCGGGACCGCCCACTCTCAGGAGGGACAGGAGGCTGCTCCCCCTGCTCCTGAGCCTCTCTCAGAAAAGAGACGTGGGGGCCTGCCTCCCCACTTTTCAATATCCGAATTCCTCAGTGTTGACATGCACACACTTGCAATCTGTTCTTTTTTCTGGCTTAGCTTCAGGAAAACTTGAAACCAACATTGTGCCCAAAAATGATAATCAACTCAGTTTAGGCTACGAGGAGCATTCATCCCTTCTGTTTCCTTCCAATGAACTGTGTTGTTTTATTCTTAAATGGTCAGCATTGTTTTCTTGAAGCCTATCAGGGGCAGATGGTGATAGAAACGTTAACTTAATGAAAACACAAACAAACTTAGACATCTCAACTATTTAATACCTGGAAGTCAAAATGATGTAAGGGGAGCTGGGTTTTTGTTTTTTTTTTTAAATTCCTAACATGAAAGTCATCCAAAAGCTACATAGATAACTCAAAACCAAAGAAAGTTTAAGAGTGAAGAAAGAAGACAAGGATTAGAACCCAGGTTTTCCACTGTGTTCATGAAACTTTTGGGATACTTGAACACTGAACCAAGAGAGGAAACATCCAGGCTACCTGAGAGTAAAATGATGGAGAACCACCGAGAGTCCAGGCCTTTGGCCACCTCATCACTTACCTTGTCATTTACCAAGGAAAAAAGTTGAGTGCCACATGCAGGCTTGACAGAGCTGCATTTACTGGCTGATGTCTGGAGATATCAGCAATAGCTGGCTTTTTTTTTTTTTAGAGGCGAGTTCGTGTGAAAGTCTGCATTCCTCACATGGCTGCTATGAATCATCATTGGAGCGGGGTCCATCATGGAATGCCAAGAGCCTGATCCAGGCTGATGTGTTGCCTTGGCCAAAAAATCTGGGAAAGCAGCATTGTGATAAAGTTCCTTGTTATTTGACTGCCTTTCTTTTAAAATAGAAACTTCTGTTACTCACAGGAAGGTGCCAGTGGCTGTTTGCCTCTCCTTTTTTTGCTGTGCAAAAGTGCTTGATTTTTAAGCAGCCTATTTTTATCATCCTTTCCCACCATCACTAGGACTTTCATATTGCTGTTTTGTGGCTTTGGAGAAATGTCTTCTGAACTCGAACGTTAGTAATGTGGGCCATGAGGCTGAGGGCAAAGGGATGGGCCGTGTAGTTTGCTTGGATTTTATTCTATTTGGAAACTGGAGAAGAAAGTCACATTTTTGGTAAAAATTAGAGTAGCTGAATGTAGAACAACTTCTAGAACCAAATTTCCCCCTGAAAATGCATTCATTTCAAATACATGCATTAAATGTCTACTAAGGGCCAAATGCTGTGCTATGGGCATGGGAAATGAAAAATAGTAAGATGTGATCTCTTAGCTCCAGTGAAGGGCTAACGGGGATGTGGTAAAGGAGACAGGCTTGTAACAATAATGACAATGAAGTGTTGTGGTTTCTATTCTGGAATTATGTACAAGATATGGTTGGGCTACAAAGGAAAAGGTGATTATTTCTCCCTGTGGGGTGTTAGAGAAGTCTTCATGTTGGAAGTGGCACTTCTGAGTTTAAAGAGGAATTAGTGTTCACCCCATGGATTGGGTAGGAAGGGCATGCCAGGCTGAAGCAGCAACCTGAGAATCATTTTTGCTCCAATGATTCATCCCAATTCAACCTCAGGAAGTGTATGTAATGCAACAATAATTCTCCCCAATAAACAACAGCAAGGACAGTGCTTATACTCTTGACACATCATTGGATGGGAACAAAAGGGAGCTACTTTGGTTTATAAAAGGCAACAAGACAGGCCTGTGGCACTGTTGACATTTTGGACTGGATAACGCTCTGTTGTGGGAGACTGTCTTGTACGGTGTAAGATGTTTAGCAGCATCCCTGGAACTCTACCCACTAGATGCCAGTAGCACCTGACCCCAGCAGTTGTGACAACCAAAAACATCTCCAGATATTGCTGAATATCCCCCAAAGGGCAAAATCATTAGGAAACACTATGCAGAAAGACAGGTAGTACAATTCTGGAGCTGAGAAATGGTAAGATAAGCTGGCAGAACTTCAGGAATAGTAGGGACTTGCAAGCCCACATGGAGTTGCTTGGGAGAATTCTTGACCATAATTATATAAATAACTCCCGGGAGTTACTCACCCGGAGACTTGCCACTCACCTGGAGAGCAATGTGGAGGTGCTCATGTGAGAAGCGACTTGATGATATATCAACATCTGTGATTCTGAACATCTGTCCAAATGACTTTCCATTTGGAGCTTATAATTGAAACCACTACTGTTTCCCTCAGTCTATGGAGTCTTAATTCATATAGCAGATCTCTCCCAATTTGCAGCCAAACAGCTTTGCATTGCATCTCCATACCAGCTTCTCTAAAAGATGCCAGTCTTTCTTTGTGAGGTGACCCCAGAGTCTCACCAAATAAATTTAACTTTCAAGTTATACCATCACAAACATACTCATAAAACATGTATGAATTCATGTGGTCATGATTTGGTAAGATACAGCAAGAAGTTCCATTTTACTATATGAATATGTTAAGGTCTATTTGAAGCATTGAGCTAGTGATCCTTTTTGAGAGCCAGACCATTGTGAAGGGCACCCATATGAGAGCTACATTGTCCCTGTTATCCAAATCCCAGTCTAGAATTCTTGGTGATCTTAAACAGGTTACTTAACTTCTCTGTGTGTCAATTTCATTCTTGGTGTAAAGGAGACAGGGATGAGATAATAAAATGAGATAATGTAAATACACAACTTCTTACAGTGACATGAGTATTGAAAGCAGGTCATCCAAGTGAATCACCAGCACAATGCCTGGCCTTCAGTAAGTACATTACACATGTTAACTGCATTTTATCATCATCAATATTTTAAATGCTGTAATAAGCACATGGCCAGATGTTCTTAGAGTATTGAGATGGGATGTTTAGTTGAGAATGAACAATGGGAGTTAGGCAAGGCTCCAGGTAGCAGGAGAGATCCAACCTGGAGGATGAATTAGATAAGGGAATCCAGGCAGGAAAAGGAGAACAAGGATGGGTTTTCAACCTTGCTGTACCCTCTGCTGAAACAACCTATCTCAGATATCTGCAAAGACTCACTGCCTCTCTCCAGGAGGATTTTGCTCAAATGTCTTCTTCTTTTTAATTGAGGGCCCCCATCACATCCCATTTAAAATTGAACAACTTCTTCTATCACACTGTATCTTCTTTCTCCTTGGCGCATGTCTCTATCTGACATTCTTCTTATTGATTTTGTGTATTGCCTATCTCACCTTATGAGAAGTGAGGCTCCATGAGGGCAGAATCTTTATCATGTTTGTTCTCAGCTATATAACTACCATCTAGAACAGTATCTGGCATAGTTTTGGAGTTCAGCGTAATATTTGTTGAATAAGTGAATTCCAGGCATGTCAGCAGAAGCGTTGAGGTGAAAGAGAGCATCTGTATATGGAAATGTAAGTAAACTGACGTGACTTAAATGTAGTGTATGCCTGGCAGAAATGAGAGATTAGACTGGAGAAGTAAGCAGGGATTTGGTTATAGATGGCCTTCTTTGATCTCGGCCTTTATCCAAGGAACCACCAGAAGGTTTTCAGGGACTGGTCATATTTTCATTCTAGAAAGTTTATACTAGCATCAGTATTACAGATGTAAAGAAGAGGGGGCCGGGAACGGTGCCTCATGCCTGTAATCTCAGCACTTTGGGAGGTCAAGGTGGGCGGATCACCTGAGGTAAGGAGTTCGAGACCAGCCTGGCCAACACGGTGAAACCCCGTCTCTACTAAAAATACAAGAATTAACTGGGCATGATGGCACACGCCTGTAGTCCCAGCTACTCAGAAGGCCGAGATAGGAGAACCACTTGAACCCGGGAGGCGGACGTTGCAGTGATTGAAGGTTGCGCCACTGCACTCCAGCCTGGGCGACAGAGTGAGCGACTCTGTCTCAAAAAAGAAAGAGACCAGACTAAGGACAGAGATATCAGTCACTTCGCTCTTGTTTGCCAAGGGAAAAAGGATGAGGGAGGGCCTGAACTGGACGTAGAGGATGTGGATGAAGAAATGTCTTTGAAGTAAAGAGGCTGAAGTGGCAAAATGTGATGATCAATTGGATGAGAAAGGGAAATGGAGAGTGAGAAATCCAAGATTATATCAAGATTTTGGACTTGGGCATTTAGGCAGCCAAAAAAGCGGCATTACTCCAAGGCTTAGTCCACCTTATGCTCTGGCCTGAGACTGAGTCTGGAGGGAGGCTTGCGGAGAGCATACCGCTGAAACATCCGGGAGCCCTGAGGCTGCAGCAGTGCTCTCACAGCAGCAAGGTCAGCCTCCTTTTGAGACATTTCCCATTGCTTTCCTTTTTGCTTATTTGCCCTGTGGCCCCGTCTTTATCTTGGTTTTAATTAATTTCAGAAATGGTCACTGAGCCTGAGATTTGAGTGAAAATAGTTTATTAGGGAGATGATCCCAGAGAACACTGGTTAGAGGAAACAGGAACATCACACGGGGAAGGGAAAGAAGTTAAGAAAGAGTGGGTTATTGAGTAGGTTACTACTGTAAGCAACTGGGACTCATTTCCACTGGGACCTCTGGGAGATCAAGTACAAATTGGTTCTCAAAATATGGTTGTAGGGGCAGCAGCATCAGCATCACCTGAGGACATTTTAGAAATGCAAGTTCATCTGACCTGCTGAATCAGAAGGGCTGCATAAAACTATCTTAACAAATGCTCCAGGTGATTCTTGCACTTATCAAAATTTTAGGACCACTGTCATGGAAGACTCCCTGAGTATCAGCACCATGAACAGCCGAAAATTGGGTGTATTTTTCCACCAGTTTCCATTTTGAGAGGGGTCATTAAACATAAAAGGAAAAAGTAAATAAGAAATGGATAGTTATACTGTAACCTTGAGTGAATTGACTTGGCACATTTAGCTAAATAATAATTCTGTGCCATGAAATGCCTTCTATCATTACACACAAATTTGGCTTACAAGTGAGGTAATATTTTCAAAGCACTGTAGGAAAAATTGAAATTGGTTTTATTCTGTTTTTTTTTTTCCCCTTGATGGGGGCTCTATGGCATCAGCTGTCACATATTCTTCTCACACTTGATACCTCTTTTCCTTGTGCTTGACCCATAGTGAGCTGGGCATCAAGTATAAAAATCACAGAGAAAAGGAAACAGAAAAAAAAAAGAACAGGAAGGGGTACATGCTAAAGTGCGTATTTATGAAGCACTAAGTAAGTGGCAAAGACCCACTGGCTCTTGAAGCTTTTAGTAACCTTGGCTAGATTTCTGAACAATCTCAGAAAACCTCATAGACTCAGAGGCTGTTGCCTAAATGTCAACCTAGGGACTGATGTGGGGAGGATGCTATTTGGCATTTGGCTCTTCCTTTTGTAATCTACTCAGTTCATTTCCATAAAGTGTCTGAGTGGTAGGATTTGATAGCTACCCTCTGGCTTCTCACATGGAGATTTCACTTGGTTAACAGAGCTAACAGAGCTAGTGAGAATACAAACACTACAAATTCGCAGATGGCACTCTTGGGGGAGAAAACTTAATACCTAAAAGTAAATAACACACATCAGAAAGAGTATTCCTCTACCCTCACTTAACAAGGCTTCTTATATCCTATAGTGTTGTACCTTTGAGGATGAAATTTGGGATTGGGAGAGGGGAGGATGTGCCAACTACTGGGGTGGCCTGGAAAAAATCAGAAAACATTCCTGACATCCTAATCCTATCATTTTATTGGAAAGTAAATCTGCCCATTATTCTCTGTGTACTCAAAGACAAGCCCTTCCCAGTGACAATTAACAGTAGTTAATTATAGCAGTAACCACATCTCATTCTCTCAATCTCTTTCTTCTCTCCTTTCATTTTATTCTTCTCTCTAGGGGATCACCTCACACTCAGGGCTTTAAATATCATCTATACATGTTGACAAATTCGAAATTTATATTTTCATCTCAGGCATCTCATGAGAGTGTGTGTGTGTGTGTGTGTGTGTGTGTGTGTGTGTGTATGTGTGCGTGCGCGCGTTACAGACTCGAATATCCAACTGGACTGCTAGCAGCTTCTGTATATATCTCCTAAATCTCAACTTGTCTAGAAGGGAGTTCCTGATCCTCCTCCAGGTTCCTGAATGCACTCCTTCTGCAGAATTTCCCATCAAAAAAAGGATACCTCCATACATGCAGTTGCTCAAGCCAGAAACTCGGAAATTATCCTTGTCAGTTTCCTTTCCCTTGTCCTCTGCAACTCTTCAATTACTTAGAGCTGTGCATTCAGACTCTAAACTGTATCCTGAATCCATCCTCATTTCTCCATCCATTGCTCCTGCAAAAGGCCCAGCAGAGGCCTCTGAACTGGTCTCTTAGCAAACCATTCATTATGTGGCAGCTATGGTGAATTTTTGAAAACACAAAACTGATCATGTCTCTTCCCTGCTTAATATTGTTCAATGTTTTCCTATTGCTCTTAGGATCGAGTTCAAAAGACCTGAAAGACCCTCTGTAATATAGCTCTCCAGTTCATTTTCTGTGTCTCTCTTACTCAAATTATTTCCTGATTTGAGGTCTTTATTTTTCTTAGTGCCAATCTAGGTAATTTATATCTCACCCGAAATGTGATGTTTCCAAAGAAGGCCTTCCCTAATCTCATGGGTTAAAATTGTCTTCCCATGATCTATTGTTCACTCAACTTCTCTTTCACAGCATGTATCAAAAGTGCAATTATAAATATACGCATAATTATTTACTTACTATCTATTGCTCAGACTAGGCTACAAGTTCTCAAGGACAGAGACCATAACTGTTTTTTTTTTCCCACTAAATTTGTAGGACATTTTACAGAGCTAGACCCGAAATGAGTGCTCAAGTATTTATTGAATGAATAAGTGAGTGAATGAATGAATGATGCTGGCAATAGTTAAAATCTGGTGTTAATGGTAGCCAGATAATTAGTGTCCAGAAAAACTCAGGAGAGAAGCCTGGCATAGTGAGCCGGGGTGGGAGGTTGGAGGCAGATGGGCTAATACTTTTCCCTCTTTTCCTCTGTGTTCTAAACTATGGAGAAGAGATCTGTGGATAACCAACCAAATAGGACCAAAATGCCCACTTAATATTGCTGAGGAAGAGTTGATCATCCCCCATAATCCAGAACTCCTGATTTAAAAAACAAAACCAAACAAAACACTTTTATTTTAGGCTCAGGGGTACATGTGCAAGTTTGTGGTAAACTCATGTCTTGGAAGATGATGTAAAGATTATTTCATCACCCAGCTGTTAAGCCTAGTACCCATAAGCTATTTTTTTGGATCCTCTCCCTTCTACCCTCCACCCTCAAGTAGGCCCCAGTGTCTCTTGTTCCCCTCTGAGTTCCTACATGCAGTATTTTGTTTTCTGTTTCTGTGTTAGTTTGCTAAGGATAATGGCCTCTAGCTCCATCCATGTTCCTGCAAAGGACATAATCTTTTTCTTTTTTATGGCTGCATAGTATTCTATGGTATATGTGTACCACATTTTAAAAATTCAGTCTACCATTTTTGGGCATTTAGGTTGATTCCATATCTTTGTTATTGTGAATAGTACTGCAGTGAACATGTATATGTGTCTTTATGGTGGAACAATTTATATTTCTTTGGGTATATACCCAGTAATGGGATTTCTGGGTCAAATGATAGTGCTGCAGGACTCGTGATTAACCTTCTTGGAAAAGCTTATCCACCTAGAATCCTGGGCCTGATTCACACACCCAGTTTCTGGTATAAGATAGTGATTGAGATTGAGATAGAGTTGGAGAGGGAGGAGGAGAAAAAAAATAGAAAAGGGGAGAAAATGAGAGATTTAGAGACAGGAGGTAGAGAAAGATTCTATATGGTGGTTAGTCATATAGGGTGAACTTTTGAAAACACAGAACTGATCATGTCTCTTCCCTGCTTAATATCCTTCAATGATTTCCTATTGCTTTTAAGATCAAGTTTAAAAGACCTGAAACACCCTCTATGATATAGCCCATAGAGCTATATGTCGTTGAGTAGACAATTTTAGCCCATGGGATTAGGGAAGGCCTTCTTTGGAAAAGTTTCCCATGCTAAAACAAGAAGCAGGGAAGAAAGAAGAACCATTTCTGCCTGGAAGCAAGAGGTTACCTTGACAAGGCTCCTTGAATGGCAATTGACCAATTAGCTTTGCTACTCCCTCTGTCCTGGGAAGAGAGTAAACCAGGAGATGATGAAACAAAGGGATAAGCAGTCATTGTCATATGCCCACCTTACTGGAAGGAAACAAGCTCCTCTGCTTGTTTTCTTGTATTTCATGAGGAGAAATAAGGTTTCTCTTGTGGCCAGGAGATTGAATGCCATCACATGACTTATTACCACCCATGAAGAGGATGCTAAGAATTTTCTCTTTAATCTGTTAATATGGTGACTTCCCATTGCACTTTGTATCTACATTCTTTATATCCTTTATATTATTCGAGTGTTATGATCTCTTTATAAATCAGTGTCTCTAGTAGCTTTTGAGCTTTGTAGGAAGGACCAAATTTTTTTTATTGTTGTTGCCATTAGATGTAGGCAGAATATGGCACATTTTAAATACTCATAATATTTGTTAAATTAATACATATGAAAAAAAAGTGGTCAGGATTTGAAGGTGATGAGATATATTTGCAGCATTCCAGCTTTCAGGAGGCTCCCAGCCTTTGATGGTAACTGTGTAGCTCCCATACTGCTCTGAAGCACTAAAGTTAACCCATGTTCATTACACTCTGATTCCCTAAATAATCCATGAGTATATATTTCAATACCTTTTTTCCCCTAAATAATCAAAGAGACACAACAGGCAATCATGATTCTAACATGCAAGGTCGACATCGATTTGCAGGACCTTTTGAAGCCTACACAAATTTCAGGGGCTTGTTGCATTATTTATAAATAATGAACCAAAATGACTAATCTCCTCATGTGTGCCTGAATGAGAGTATGCTTTTTATTTCTTAACCAAGGTTTTCTGTGTGAGAGTGTGGGGAGGCACTTTGAAATTAGAATAACTGGTACCCTGCTTTTATTGAGGAATCAGAAATAACGAGATTATAGAAACAGCATGAACTTGACACTGCATGGTTTATTTAACCCAAGAATTTTTTTTTGTGACTTAACAAGACAAAGGGTTTAAACTCCATTGATGTTTTTTTCTCTCTCTAATGATGAATTTACCAAAATGTGTGACACAATTGCTCATGTTTTAAACTAAGAACTATGTTTTTCTCTTTGCTATATGATTAGTAGAATGAATCAGTTCCCAAGACATGACCAGTTTCAAAATGGAGTGAAAATGCAGTAGTTTTCTGCATGATACTTCTTAAAGTCACCAGGAGACTATTAAAAGATTTGAGATGAAGTAACACAGTGGTAAGATTCCTAATAGAAGAGGTTTAATTGTTAAGAGAGTCACATACATACTTTGTTTTGTTTTGTTTTGTTTTTTGTTTTTTTTTGAGATGGAGTTTTGCTCTTGTTGCCCAGGCTGGAGTGCAGTGGTGCGATCTCGGCTCATCACTGCAACCTCCACCTTCTGGTTTCAAGTGGTTCTCCTGCCTCAGCATCCTGAGTAGCTGGGATTACAGGCACCTGCCACCATGCCTCGCTAATTTTTGTATTTTTAGTAAAGACAGGGTTTCATCATGTTGGCCAGGCTGGTCTTGAACTCCTGACCTCGTGATTCACATACCTCGTCCTCCCAAAGTGCTGGAATTACAGGTGTGAGCCACCACGCCCGGCCACATATATACGTTTTAAAAGTAGAGACCTGTTGCATGTAGAGGAAAGAGAGAAAGAAACATTAAGTTACTTTAAAAGAGGTTCTTAGCTATAGGCACTTTTTGAAGATTATTATTTTAGTGTAATTCTTTAGAAATTAATGAAATAGGATTGGGAAGACATTGTGATGCTGAGCTGTATGAGCCTGTCATCTGTACTTCTGTGACTAGGATGAAGGAGGGAGGTCTCAGGTGAGCGTAAAAGAAATTCAGGATGCCTGGACATATCTGTGAAGTGGTAGAGACAATAGCCTTTAGCCTTCTATTTATCTGAGGTGCTTTACATCAGATTAAGAGGACTTCTTCTAAGAAAGGATTGATGTGCCTCCTTTCATAAAAGACAAAAGGGTTGAAAGGCATGAGGAGAACATCAGACTATCTGAATACAAACCAAAAAATTCATACTGATGCCCGACGGAAAGGGGTCTGGTAGAGGTTGAAGGACCCACTTCCACCACTGAGACCTGAGGAGAAAGTCCTGTTTGGGAAAAATATGAGACAATATATGACAGAGATTGTGAAAAAGAGATATCTTCCTACTTCTGAAAGACACTGCTTTGGTGGCATTGTAAAGATTTATTTACGGATCACAAGTAATTCATGCTTGACATTGACATCAGTATTGACATGGCCCTGGATCACTTGTTTAAGTTGGAGAAAGGAGGAGTTGAAGAGAGACCTGATATTCTTAGAACTCTGTGACAAATAAATGGCCTATAGTCAAAACTACATCCCTGGATCAAGACCATATGGACCTACGCCCACACTAAGCATGTCGCCATGATCACACTCTTCTCCATAAAAACTTGCAGTATGTCTCTGGAAATTTCAGTGCTCAGGCTGAAAACTACCACAACCTATGCAATTTAGGATGGCTATTGCTAGTAATTTAGGATGGCTATTGGGAAAGCACTAATCATTTAAATGCAACAACAACTGTCCTACATTGATTAAGAATACTTCACAGTATTGAGAAGGACCTCAGAATTCTTCAGTGCTGCTTCTCCTTCACCGTCCTTCCCCAACAGGATGATATTTATGTGAATATAAAAGTGGAAGGATAGTTAATGGACCACAATGCTGTACACACAGTTTCTTTCTTTCTTGGAATTCTTTTTCCTCGAATATGCAATATTCTTGAGAGGGATAACCTATCACTCACCATATACAAAAATCAACTCAAGATAGATTAAAAACTTAATTGTAAGACCTGAAACTATAAAAATACTAGAAGAAAACCTAGGGAAAACTCTTCTGGACATTAGTCTAGGCAAAGAATTCAATGACTAAGACCTCAAAAGCAAATGCCACGAAAACAAATATAAACAAATGGGACTTAATTGAACTAAAAATCTTCTGGACAGTAAAATAAATAATTTTCAGAGTGAACAGATAACCTATAGAATAGGCAAAGATATTTGCAAACTATGCATCTGATAGGGGTCCATGTCCAGAATTTACAAAGAACTCAAGCAACTCAACAAAGCAACCCCAAATAATCCCATTAAAAAGTGGGAAAAAACATGAATAGACACTTTTAAAAGAAAACATACAAATGGCCAACAAGCATATGAAAAAATGCTCAACATCACTAATCATCAGATAAATGCAAATTAAAACCACAATGGGATATCATCTTATAGCAGTCAGAATGGTTATTACTGAAAAGACAAAGAATAACAGACGTTGGGGAGGATGAGGAGAAAAGGGAACACTTACACACTGTTGTTTGGAATGTAAATTAGCGCAACCTTTATGGAAACAGTATGGAGATTTCTCAAATAACCAAAAATAGAATTACCACTCTATCCTTCAATCTCACTACTGGGTATATACCCAAATGAATAGAAATCATTATTATGTCAAAAAGATACCTACAGTTGTCATATGTTTACTGCAGCACTATTCACAATAGCAAAGATAAGGAATCAATCTAAGTGTCCATCAGTGGATGATTGGATGTGGTATATATACACAATAGAATACTATTTGGACATAAAAAATGAAATCATGTCTTTTGCAGAAACATGGAGGGAACTGGGGGCCATTATCTTAAGTAAAACCATTGAGAAACAGAAAGACAAGTACTACATAGTCTTACTTATAAGTGGGAGCTATATAATGTGTACACAGGGATGTAGAGTGTGGAATGATAGACGTCGGAGACTCAGAAGGGTTGGGGAGTGAGTAGGGGGTGGATGATAAAAGATTACTTAATGGGGTACAATGTACATTATTTGGGTGATGGATATACTAAAAACTAAGACTTCACCACTACACAATATATCCATGTAATAAAATTGCATTTGTGCTCCTTACACATATTCAAATAATAATAAAGATAATATATACAAACTGGTACTTAGGGAAGTAGGTCATTTAATGAGGAAGAAAAAAGGAAGAAAAGCATATAATGGATCACAAGCTTCACTACCATTACAAGTTGTTCGGCGGCTAGCTTTGCTCAAAACCATTGCCTGTTTTCAATGTGCTACATCCATCTTTGGCATTCCCATCTTAAAATGCAGTTTTGCCTTCTCTGACCTCATGAATTCAGAGTAAAAGTATTCCTGAAAAGCTTGAAACCAATATATTACAACACAGTGTGGATTTCACAACATGATCAATTCTGGTTTTACGCTGGTCATAATACAGGATCTTTCATCCAAGCATGACAAGGTACTTTATACTCAGTCTATATTCTTCCCCACCTTTGGCAATTAATGGAGAAAAAGGTAGAAAGATGGCTGGCTGGCTTGAAAACAGTAGCAGAGCCAGAAATAGAACCTAGAAGTCTAACTTCTTTTTTTCACACTCTTTCTAAAATTATAGGACCATTTCATTCCTCCTCCTCCTTGTTCCATTGCTCTTCCCACTTGTGACTGTTGTTCACACCAGTGCTTCACGGAAATGACTTCCCTGGAAGTAAAAAAGATAGAATTGTGAAAGCAAAGTCCTGAATTTTCAACCGCCTGTATTCTTGGAATGCCAGAGGAGGATATTTCTCATCATTTAGAGAGATGTTCAGAAATCATTATAAAAGTGTTACCAGGAAGCTTATTCTCATATGTAAGTCAGATATTATCAGACTTTGTTTCTTTATGATGAAACCTGGTGTTATGACCTCTTAAATGGAAGTAAAATTATATCCTTGGAGAGTTTTATGAGGATTAAATGAGATAATTTATATAAAATACTTAGCCATCTTTAATTTTATGGATATAGATGAAGGGAAAAAGGGTGCCATGTTACAACCTTCAATTTAATACAACTCAAATAATTTTAGTTTCATAAATACTTCCTGTGTACCTTTTTGTGTAAAGAAGTGCCCTGCCCTCCTCAGAAGAGGAGATGATACATGAGTTACATCAAGTTTTCACTCTATGTGGATGATTATGGGAATCACCGTGGATGAAAACAGTATACCAACAGAGTTGATGTCATCCTTATTGGACTTTTCTTTAACATAGCAGCCCAGAGAATGTATTCTAGAACTGAAGTTGCCTTGGATCTAAAGCTGCCTCTGGGTCTTTCTGACTGTGTGGTCTTGGGCAAGTTTCTTAATCTCTCTGTGTTGCAATATCTTCGTAATACTACCTATTTCATTGAGTTGTGGTAGGGATTTAAAAAGTTCAACTCATGTAAGATTTGAAGAATTCCGCTTGGCTTGGTGATAAGTGCTCATTTACTCTTAACTCATATCCTTATTTGTTTCAGTTTGTCCAGACAGGATGTACTGTGGGCTTGGCTGGACATTCATCAGGGCCTCAGAGAAGGAAGTGCCTTGGAGGGTCACTGTGTTCTAGAATCTAGTCTTCCAGTTCAAACTCACCATCTTGTAAGTGCCCTGAAACTTATAAATCTGAAGGCTAATATTTTAATATTAATTTGCCACAATAAATATTGTTTGTCTTAGTGGTTAAAAGCAGGAACTCCAGAGATGTGTTCTAACCTTGCTTTGGCTCAAATACAATTAGTTCCCTGTTCTTCAGTGAATTACTTATCCCAGCTATACTTCTGTTTCCTCTCCTGTAAGACTATGATACTCTGATTCTACCACCGTTTAAGGAATGTGATAAGGATTACATAATATAATTAATATAAAACATTTAGTACAAGAGGCAGAGATTATTAGGGCATGACAATTTCTATGCTCTCCTTTCTGAGTGCTCAGAAAGTATTTTTCAGTTTCCCTTGCACTTAGATGCGATCATGTGAATGAGTTCCCACCATTGGAATGTGAATATGTGTTTTGTGTCCATTCAAACTAGTCCAATAAATCTTCTATGCGCAGTTCTTGCTCTCTTTGTTAATCCATCAATTGAAATAAGAGATCTCTGAGGACCTGGGGGACGGTGGTGTCAAGGATAAGAGAGGCCTAGGTTCCTCACTGAACATATGGATTAGGGTCTCCTTGTCTGTTCCCACCCAAGACTCATGCATGACCATAAGTGAGGGAAAACACTAAACTTTTCTTGAGTCAAGCCACTGAGATTTAGGGTTTTTGAAACAGCACTTTCAGCCTATCCTGAGTAATATATGTCAGTAAGTGACTGCTCAGAATGACTAACAAATGTTACTTGATAACCATAATGAGCAGCTAGACTTCGATGCTCAGGGTCACATTCCTTCCTCATATGTGGCTCCCTATGGGAAATTAAATAAGGCCTCTGTACATTTGCCAGGACATTTCTGAGTAAAGGGATCAGAGCAAAGGGAGATAGTTCTAAAACAAAGCGATTGTAGCTAGTCAAGAATGATACAGAAAACTCCACTTATCCCTCAACAGTCAACTTTTTCTATTAACTGGAATACTTCTGCTTTCTGATCCAAAGTCAAGACAGGGCTGGTAAATGCTGATACACTATTTCCCTTTAGGATGTCCTGCCCTTCATCCCCGGGCATGCCCATCATTCCCGTCGTGCTTGCGCATCCTTTCCTTCCAACAAGAGTCAATGCAGTTGATGAAGTGTCAGCTCTGGCCAAGTTACCAAAAATCAATTTGTTTTTCTCTGATAAGTTAGCTCACGCTGATGTACCAAGCTGATGCTGTGTGCATGCAGTTTGAGGTAGGCTAGTATCATCTGTGCTTCCTTGAGGCTATTCCCTAACTACTTTGATTAAAATTTGAGCATTTCCTCAAATTCTAACAACTGATTGGTCAACATTGATAGATGGCTCATATTTCAGGGATAGATTTTAGCAGTTTTATCTTCAGAGATTAACCTCATTTTGAAGTTCCTAAAGACAAGTCACTTTTGCTATACTATTGTCTTACTGTTTTGAATTCTATTTATGTTTTGCACCTTCCCAAGTATTCACTGAGGTCACTTGACATTATTGGACATTCTGTTACATCTCAGCATTCCCAGGTGTCTGCCAGCTCCTAAGCTCATGTGAGGTTGATACTTTCAGAAGCTTGAACATCTCCATGTGGTAGCTGGCATAATTTATTGGCCCAACATAGTGGAAACAATGAATTCCTAGAGATATACCATCTGGACTGCACCATCAGATGAGTTAGAGAGAGCTCTCTAAAAGGAGAAACAGATAAACTTATGCCCTTCCATTACTATAATTCTGTAAACTCAACAATTACATATTGAACATCTACTAGGTTCCAAGAAGTAAGAGTGTAATTATGAATTGGTCATAGTTCTATGCTGGGTGAGCACATTGCCTGTGGGGAGAAAACAGCCATATTATTATTACACGATTTTTTCTTTTTCTTTTGAGACAGGGTCTCACTCTGTTGCCCAGGCTAGAGGGCAGTGGCATGATCAGTGCAGCCTCAACCTCTGTGGCTCAAGCAATTCTCCTGCCTTGGTATCCCAAGTAGGTGGCACTACAAATGCACGCTACCACACCTGGCTAAGTTTTGCAATTTTTGTAGAGATGGGATTTCACCATGTTGCTCAGGCTGGCCTTGAACTCCTGGGCTCAAGTGATCCACCCTCCTTGGCCTCTCAAAGTGTTGGGATTAAAGGCATGAACCACTGCATGCAGCATGACTATTGCTTTAATGAATAACTTGTTTTTGTTTGTTTAAGGAATGTTTAAATAATACATAACTTTTGTTTTGTACCTTTTAACTGAGGCCTGATTCACAAACAATGAAGTAAACAGATTTCAGGCATAGGGTTCAATAAACTCTTACATCTACGCACACCTATGGGATTATCATGCAGCTCAAGACATAGAACATTTCCAGTGCCCCAGAAGGCTTGTTCATGACTCTTACTACCAATACACACCACCTGGCAGGACATCTCTAGCACTATGGGTTAGTTTTGTGATTTTGAATTTCATAGAAATGGACTCATACAGCATGAAGCTGATTGTGTCTAGCTTCTTTTGTGTAATACTCTCTGTGAGATTCATCCATCCTGCTCTTGGTATTTCTAGTTTGGGGATATGATGATAGAGCTGCTGTGAAAATTCTCATACCTGCATTTGTTACACATAAGCAGACCTTTTGGAGGGATGTATCCACAAGATTGGAATTGATGAGTTATAGAGACACATATGTTTGCTTTAATAGATACTAATAAACAGTGTTAAAAGGGTATTAATTTGTGGTTCCTCTAGCAGTGTTCGCAAATTCTGGTTGTTCTTTATCTTTACCCAAACTTAACTTTGTTAGTTTTAAAATTTTAGTTATCCTTATGTAGATGTGGTAGTATTAGGTTGGTGCAAAAGTAATTGCAGTTTTTGTCATTACTTTGCATTTTCTTGATGACTAATACATTTATTTGTTAATTTACATTTGTATATTCTTTTATGTGAATTACCTTTTAATGTTTTTACTTTTGAAAAAAGTTGGATTATTTGTTTTCCTTTTTATTAATTTGTAGTAATTCTTTACATATTTATATATTCTGGCTAAGAGCATTTTGTAAGATATATTTATTGCACTATCCTTACAATTTCTATAGAAATTGCAATAATGGCTTTCTTTTTTTTCCCTTGATATTATGTCTTCTATCTTATTTTTCCTGATCAGTGTTGTTTGGGGTTTAACAATTTGTTAATATTTTAAAAACATGTGTTTTATTGCCTTTGTTGATTTTTTGATTGCTTTTCTGTTTTTTAGCTCATTGATATCTACTTTTATTATTATTTCCTTTTTTCTACTTACTTTAGATTTAATTTTGCTTATCCTCTTAAAATGAAAGTTTAGAACATTAATTTTAAATCTTTTGTTCTAATATATGCACTATTTTTGCTTTATATCTCAAGTTTTGACATACAGTATTCTCATTGCCATTCAGTTTAAATAATTTTTAATTTTTCCCATGACTTTTCTTTAACCCTTAGATGATGATTGCAGATTTGTTTACTTCTCCTTTTATTTCTGTCAACTTTGCTTTACATAGACATTTAAATATTGAAATGCATGTTAAGCATGTATTTTTAATAATAATGTATTCATTGGTTCAAGCATTTTTCATTCATTTGTAAAACATGAAATGAAAAGAATAAAAAACATAAAAATATTTCTATGTAATTTCATCATTTTATATAAGGCAACTTGTCCAATGCCTATCTGTTTCAAGGAACTCATAGTCTGGTAAGGAAATTATATGCATAAAAAAGAAGAAGTGTTTATTTTGTTTGGACAAAAGTGTTTTGGCGATTAGATTGGGTCACTCATATGTCAAAAATATTCCATAGATTTCCACTGAAATTAAGAAAAAAGCCTTTTATGTGTTCTGCCACCATCTGTCTCTGTCTTCATATTTTATGGCTACTTTCTCATTTTTCTTTTTCCAGAACACACAAAAGCTTGCTGCTCAGAGTTTCTGTCCTAATAGTTCTTTCAGTTTATAACCCTTGTCTCAAGTTCATGACATGGCTGATTTTTCACCTCTCCAACTCTCAGCTTAAATATCACCTCTAAGGAAAGGCCATGCCTGGCCACTCTACCTTAATTAGTCACCATCCACCCCACAGGCTACTTTCACATCATCACAGTTGGAAAGCACTGTGTTTATTCATTTGCTTTGTGTTCCTTCTACTAGGAATTAACCTTCATAACAATAGACATCTGGTTTTTCTTCATCTCTGTGTCCTAATTACCTCACAGATAGGGGATACTCAAGAAATAATTATTAAATACATGAGGGATTTGGGTATGATTTGAGTCCCCACCCCTTTTCCTATACTCCACTCTCATCCCTTGCTGTTCCTTACTTCCAAGGCCTTGATGTTAGTTGGTACCAGGATTTGGGGGAAAATTGCTCTGTATACATTGTGTGAAGAAATTGAGGAATTACATTGCTTATAAGAGAAGTGGGGAGAGGGATAAGGGTAGGAGCAAACAAGATGGTAGAAAGTGAAGTGCTACACTACTTGACTCCTTTTGCTGCCCTCCCTCCCAAATTACAAGGCTCATGAAAAACTGACATTGATGTATAATAGAAATTAAAGGTGTTAAATTTTATTCCCAAGTGGCGTAGTGATAGACAAAAGCAATAATAGAGGAAACTGGAGCTTGAGAGATAGAACAGAGGAGGAAATGTAAAACCCTTGGGAATTAGCAGAAATATTGAGGGAGCATTTCCTGAAGCCATGAAAAGAGAAAGTTCAAGGCAATGTTGCTTAGCTCTCATGGGGTAGGCAGACAACTAAAGTTTTTGATACATACAGAATTGTGCCACGTAGGCAATAATAGAGACAATGTGGAGGGAATGACTAAGACTGTCCACTGAACAAGGGAAGGGGGCTTCCTTGTAAAGTCTTTGTATATTGTACATGAGAATTAAGATATATCTTGCACAATCATTCAATGTTTTCCAGGTGGATAAAGTGGTTGGGGTAAAGCGCATTTCAGAAGAGAAAGCAATATGTGTAAAAGAATAGTGGCATGAATTTGCCTTCATTAAAATAAATTCATTAAACCAAACTTTAATGGTGCCCACTAAATCCCAGACTCTGTACCAATTAGGCAATTGAATGGGGCTTATATTGGAATCGGATTAGAGTTGACAGTATATGCTTGAGTCAGATAGACTTGAGTTCAAATCCCAGCTCCACTACTTCTGAGTTGTACAAACTTGGGCAAGTTATTCAATCTCTTTGTGCCTTGGTTTCCTTATCAATCAATGATTTGTTTTTAAGGAAGGATTCATAAGCAAACATATCTTTTTTTTTCTGAGACAGAGTCTTGCTCTGTTGTCCAGGCTGGAGTGCAGTGATGCGATCTTGACTCACTGCAATTGAGGGACAGGACTAGCTGAATTTCCTAGGCGGACTAAGAATCCCTAAGCCTAGCTGAGAAGGTGACCACATCCACCTTTAAACACAGGGCTTGCAACTTAGCCCACACCCGACCAATCAGAGAGCTCACTAAAATGCTAATTAGGTAAAAACAGGAGGTAAAGAAATAGCCAATCATCTACTGCCTGAGAGCACAGCGGGAGGGACAAGGATCAGGATATAAATCCAGGCATTCAAGCCTGCAGGCAACCCCCTTTGGGTCCCCTCCCCTTATATGGGAGCTCTGTCTTTACTCTATTTCACTCTATTAAATCTTGTAACTGCACTCCTCTGGTCCGTGTTTTGTTACGGCTGGAGTTGAGCTTCTGCTCACCGTCCACCACTGCTGTTTGCTGCAGTCGCAGACCCGCCGCTGACTTCCATCCCTCCGGATCCATCAGGGTGTCCGCTGTGCTCCTGATCCAGCGAGGTGCCCACTGCCACTCCCTATCGGGCTAAAGGTTTGCCATTGTTCCTGCACAGCTAAGTGCCTGGGCTCATCCTAATCGAGCTGAACACTAGTCACTGGGTTCCACGGTTCTCTTCCGTGACCCACTGCTTCTAATAGAGCTGTAACACTCACACCATGGCCCAAGATTCCATTCCTTGGAATCTGTGAGGCCAAGAACCCCAGGTCAGAGAACACGAGGCTTGCCACCTTCTTGGAATTGGCCCACCACCATTTTGGAAGTGGCCTGCCACCATCTTGGGAGCTCTGGGAGCAAGGAACCCCCTGATAACACAACCTCCGCCTCCCAGGAGTTCAAGCAATTCTCCTGTCTCAGTCTCCTGAGTAGCTGGGACTACAGGCGTGTGCCACCACATCAAGCTACATTTTTTGTATTTTTAGTAGAGATAGTTTTGCCATGTTGTCCAGGCTGGTCTTGAACCCTTGATCTCAGGTGATCCACTCGCCTTGGCCTCACAAAGTGCTGGTATTACAGGTATGAGCCGCCACGCTCAGCCTGCAAACATATGTTGAACCCTTTGCCCAGTGCCCTGCATGAGATAGATGACAGCTACTTCTTCCATGTTGTTAATTTGGTGTGAGTATGTTACATGTATGTGTATGGAAGATAATAATCTTGTAACCACTGACAGGCCTTTTTGTGAATCATGATGGAAAAAGCAAGAACTTTGTCCAGCCTCCTCTCCAGGGAGCAGGGGTGGGTTGTGATTCTTGATTTCATTCCTTTGGTTTTGAAGAGTTTTCACACAGAGGTAGCACGAATTTGTAGCTCTCCTAGCAGGGGTGGGGAGAGTTGCTGGGTGGGTGTAACTGCATTGCAGCCTTTCTGGGTAAACTGGCCACTCCCTACTGATTTGTTATCATGCTAAATGTGTCTCCGCCCTTCCTTTCTGGAGCTTTTGCAGCTGTTCCTGGAAGGAGACCCAGTTGAAAGGGGTTGTTATGGACCAGGAACAGCTGGGATCTTTAATGATCTGTCAGCAGCTTACAGCAAAGTTCCAACACCCTGAGGTAATGATGGTGGTGGGGGATGTCTCAGAGGAAGAGCTGATTATGCAATAAGTTGAAAGTCCCTTCGAAATCTGGTGACACAGCTATTGAGAGGCCAGCAGGATGGAGAAGGATGTGGGGAAGGCTGATGAGAGAAGAATCATCCTCTCTAGGGATGATTTGAGGGTAAACAAATGAGATCCAAGGGGAGTTCCAATATAGGAAATGGGAGAGAAATCCTAGGGCCCAGGAAATTACACACTCATAATTAGCTGGTCAAAGCAATCAATAGTCATGTCGATTGTCATTTGCTTGCAAATTGCACACCTGGGGTCCCTTCGGAAAAACTTGGCTGCAAGACTTAAGTTGCTGCTTCTGAAGATAATGAATAATACTCTGTCCTGTTGTTCATTACAGTATCAGTCCCTAAATCCTTGGTCTCTGCATTCCAACACAAAGTAAAAAGGATTCAGCAGGTTAGTATTGAAGAGGTTGGAAGCAGTGGCATTTCCAGTGATCCCATTTGTTCAGTTTTCATTAAGACTTTCATGAGATAAGAAGGGGTTAGTTATTTTTGGATTTTTTGCCCATAATTGGAGATTACCGTCTTGTGTTTTTCAGGGTTTTGGTTTTGGTTGCAAGTAACAGAAACCCAACTCAATTAATAAATGGGAAAGTGTGTCAGTGGAAATGTAAGAAGACATTTCATTTATTGGCCAGTTCAAAAGATGACAAGCTTTGGGCGTGGCTCAGTCCAGTGGCTCATGATGTCTTCAGGACTCAGTGTTTCTCTATTGTCATCTCTTAGTTCTATACTTTTTCTGTATTGGTTCCTTGTGAGCTTTCCTTTAGAGGGTGGCAGAGAAAGCCACTAGTTGCTCCAAGCCATTATTCTACCAGCTCCACAAGTCCAGTGGAAAGAGGAAACTGCTTTCCCAAAGGGTGTAAGAAGATGGAAGGCATGTTATCAGCTGAATTGCATCAGATGCCCATCTTGGAATCAATTACGGTGCCTCTTATTAGCAAAGCCTGAGTCATAGGTGAGTCTATACTTGGATGGGGCAGTAAGGAAATCCCATGTTGATTACAGGGATGGAAAGTGGGGGTGTGGTGGTTTCATAATGGCTTGTTAGAGTTCAATAATCAGAACACCAAATAATCCACGCTGGGAGGTAAAAATTACAGATGTTCTACTTTATGCCCCAAACTAGATTTCAAATCTGTGCTGCTCTTCCAATCATAAATCTGCAGAACAGAGGATAGAAAGTTCAGGTCAATTCAAATTTGACAAACACTTTCCAAGCACTGACTATGTGCCAAGATCTGTGGGAGGCCCTGGGAAACCAAAGATGAATGAAACACAAACTCTGATGTCAGAGACCTCACAGTCTGGTGTTTAAGACAGTAATAGTCTGGGTTAGATTCTGGTGTGATGAGATGGATTGTCTCATAAAAAAAAAAAACAGGGAAGGGATTATTTAACTCTGATGAGTGGCTGGGTGCTGAGAAGACCCTCAGAGGGTGTAACCTTTGAGCCTTAAGGAAGATTAAGTTTAAGGGGGATTTTGTTGGAGGATAAGCATCAGGGAAAGCATTCCAAAAAGAGAGACTGGCACATGCAAAGGTATGGTGTTGTGACCTCTGATTAAATATGGATGAGACAGGACAGGGAAAAAAACACTTGTTAGATTGTGGCAAATGCCCATGTGAAGTGATTAAGTGACTGAAGTTGGGCAGAGGTGGTGTGCAGGTAGATTCTAAGCTGACCCCAGTGATCCATGCCTTGTACAATCTTCTTCCCTGTGAGTATGGGTGGAACCTGTGGGTATCATGACCTGTTACTCGGTGAGTAGGTGATGTTATATGGTGAGATTGACTATAAGAAAGGGAGACTATCTGTGTGGTCCTGGCCTAATGACATGAATCCTTTAAGAGCAGAGTTTTCTCCAGCTGGTAGGAAAAGGGGAAGTATGAGACTTAAAGATGGAGGTGGCCCCATGGAAAAGACCTAAGGGTAGCCTGTGGGAACTGAGAGAAAACCCCAGATGACAGCCAGCAAAAAAACAGGAACCTTAATCTTACAAGCACAAGGAACTGGACCCTGTCTGCAACCAGAATGAGCTGCAAGGGAGATTCTTCTTCAGAAGCTTCAGATAAGAACTCCACCTGGCTGACCTTTGATTTTGGTTTTGTGAGACCTTTAGCAGATAACCCAGGTGAGTTTTCACAGTGTGAGTTAATAATTTGATATTGTTTTAGTTTGCAAATTTTGTGGTCATGTGTTATTCATCAGTAGAGAATGAATACAGGTGAGAATAATGAAGACATCATCATTAGATGACTCCTATTAGAGTCCAAGACCCTCGAAGAGGTGTAAGCTCTTCTGGGTTGGGTGTGTCTGTATATTATCTACCAATGTATAGTCAGCACCTATCACTCTGCCTGGTACATAGAAGACAGAAAATAGTGTTGGTTGAATGAATGGATGTGTGAATGATCAATTCTCACCAGTAGCACAGGAAGGCTTCACTTTGCACATCCTCCAGACACTAGTGAAGGTATGGCCTCCCTTTCTTAGAGTTGACAGTAAGACCCTGCCTACAAAGCTGAATCCCCAAGACAACTCAGTTCACCAGGAACACAGTGGCAAATGGTTTATTCCCTCAGACAGCAAACTATTTTGGAATACCAATCCGACACACAGAGTTACACTAGGCTTTCTACAGGTAGAACTCAGAGGCAAACAAAACAAAAGCCTGCCTCGTATCCTCAAGGTTGCAGACTTATTGGGAGTCAAAATCATCCAACAGGATATAGTTAGAGACTGTATTATGGAACAAAAAGTTAAGGAATTTGTAATGAAAAGACATAAGTTTGAGACCTGACTCTGCCACTTACTAGCCATGTGACCTTAAACTATTACATAATACTCTTTGAATCTCAGTATTCTCTGCTCTTTGAGCACAGTAATTCTATTTATCTCTCCATGCTGTTGGGAAAGTTATCCACAATAATGCTTGAAAAAGGTTATTTGCAAACTGTAAAGTTGTCAGTCCACATTATTAATAAATGAGATCATGGGAGTGTTAAATATATCCTAGGAAGTGCTAGAGAGAAAAGCAGAAGACACTGACCTCACGAATGCTCAGGCAGGCCAAAGTGCTTTAGGAAGTCTTCCACAAAGTCTGGCTTGGGTTGAGATTTCAGAGAAGCTCTTGTGTGGCTTGGTAGGAGGAGGTAAGGGTCTGGAAAGGGGTAGGTGGCTCTAGGGCTGTATTATATCTAGAATTTATTTTTGAACCTCTAGGTGTACAATCTTGAGACGCTTTTGTTCTATTGGGAGAAAAACTACATTCAACAGGTGCTGGCAAATTTGGCAGAGACTTTTAGATACTTGTATTGTTCAAGGAACCCATCTTTTCAGCGGCTGGAGGAATCCAGTGCCTTCTGAAGATTTTGGAGAATAACTCTGATCTCAACTAGAAAAAACAAATGGCTTGATTAGAGTAACTACCAAGTGCTTTCTTGACAGGCTGATGGAGCCAATTAATAAGGTCAACATGAATTTCTTTCCTGTCAGAAAGGAATGCCTAGAAGCAGAATCCTCTTGTGTGGCATCACCAGGGACTTGCTCCAGTTACCTTAGACCCTAGGTTTGAATTAGTCAGAAGGTAAAGCAACTTCCCCAATCCTGGGAGGCCCACTCCTTTCTGCCTACTAAACTATCAATTATATTTTGGCAGTGCAGGAAGGGGTGGAGCCAAGGGGAGACACTGAAGAAACACACTGAGGTGACTGCAGGACGATAACGGTGGCAAGAAGACAGCAAGAAGAAATCTATTTAATTAATTAATGTATGTATTTATTTTGAAATAGAGTCTCTTTCTGTTGCCCCAACTGAAGTGCAGTGGTGCGATCTCGGCTCACTGCAACCTCCACCTCCTGGGTTCAAGTGATTCTCCTGCCTCAGCCTCCTGAGTAGCTGGGATTACAGGTGCCTGCCACCACGCCTGCCTAAATTTTTGTATTTTAGTAGAGACGGGGTTTCACCATGTTGCCCAGGGTAGTCTCAAACTCCTGAGCTCAGGCAATCTCTCTGCCTCAGCCTTCCAAAGTGCTAGGATTACAGGCATGAGCCACTGCGCCAGGCCAAGAAGAAATCTAGAATCATGTGGATCCCAGGCAAAACCTTTGAGCTGACTGAATCTAGAAGGAGGTGTCAGCTACAGAACAGTGATGGGCATATGTTGGTTTGTCCCTCTTCTGGAACATAAATCTTCTCCATTCTGGAGCCTGTGTGGGGTTAACCCAGCTGGCCCTCTCCTCTAGTCTCACAGGTGAACATGTGACCTAGATGTGTCTCGTAAAATACCCCAAATTCTTGGCCATAGTGATTCAAGATAGACACATGTCCAGACTGGGTCAAGCAATCAAAATACTCCCTGATACATGTTTTATACAAATATTAGGGAACATGTTTTTTTTGTTGTTGTTGGGCTGCTGAGTTTGCTATGCTAAGTCTTGGGCTACTGGAAGCTGTCACAGAGAGGAACTGTAGAGAGACATGTCTAAGATATGGAGAGAGAAAGAAACAGAACCCTGTTGACTTTTTTTGAATGTCCATATCAAGTAATACCTGAAGGTACTCATTTGACTTTCCTGTTGTATGAAACTAAAATTACTTTTTGCCTAAATCAGTTTGTCAAGCCTCTATTGCCTACAAATGAAAGTGTTTTAGGAAATGTAAGTTCCAAATCTAAAGCTCAAAAAGCTTCGTGAATCCTAAATATCGGAGACAGGTCTCATTTAATTTAGAAAGTTTATTTTGCCAAGACTGAGGATGTGCACCCGTGACACAGCCTCAGGAGGTACTGATGACATGTGCCCAAGGCAGTCAGAGCACAGCTTGGTTTTATATGTTTTAGGGAGACATGAGACATCAATCAACATATGTAAGATGAACATTAGTTCATTCTGGAAAAGGTGGACAACTCAAAGCAAAGGTGGGACGTCATAGGTAGATAAGAGACAAATGGTTGTGTTCCTTTGAGTTTCTGATTTGCCTCTCCAAACGAGAAAATCAGATACACATTTATCTCAGTGAGCAGAGGGGTGACTGAATAGAATGGGAGGCAGGTTAGTCCTGAGCAGTTCCCAGCTTGATTTTCCCTTTAGCTTAGTGATTTGGGGGACCCAAGATTTATTTTCCTTTCACAGTTTCTTTCCTTGGCAACACCCACATTAATAGAGACATGTAGGCATTAAGGACAAGACATTATTCTAGATGTTGGAGGCCTAAGATTTATCTATCCATCAATCTATACGCATTGACTGAGGTACGTGCATGAATCAGGTACTGTGGACACAGAGATCATTGTGACAGTGGTGTTTTTTGTTTGTTTGTTTGTTTGTTTGCCTTTGAAGACGTCACAATTTAGGAAGATATAGAAACCAATCTCTAAAGTCCACATTACTTCGAGAGTACAGAGTATGACGCTTCATGGTTAGAAATGACTTCCAAAATCAGATAAAGATACAAACATCTGATAAAAATGCCAAAACATGGATCTTGTTCTTAATGAGTTTGTTACTATAAAGAGGAAGGGCATAGGGATGAAAACCCGTGGGCTAGAAAACAGAATAAGGTTGGAACCAAACGACAGATGGTATAGTCAGCTGCTGTGGAACTCAGACAAGGGAGAGATCCCAGAGAGCTATCATTCAGCAGGGAAAGCTTCATTGACAAGATTGGCTGTGGAAGGGGCTTTCAAGGCTAGATTGGATTCTGGTTGGTTGCCCAGGTGGGGACTTTAAATCTCTGGGTAGGCGGGCCAGTAAGAGGGTGAGCAGACAGCACCGACCAAGCAGATTAGCCTTGCCTGGTGGCTGGGATCCCTATGGGGGAGGCTTAAAAAGTGCCTAAGGTAAGGATTTGTCATTAACAATGCCTGGATATTCGAAGATCTCCTAATGCCTCTGTATTAGATCAGATTTAGTTTCATCTGAAACAGCAAAGACTCAAGTATCTGTAGTTTAAGCAAGAGAAACATTTCTTTCTCCCTCAGAGAGCTGATCGTAAGCATTCAGGGGCTCACATGATTTCTCCATGGTTCGGGCAGTTAGGTTACTTCTATTATCTGAATGTTGGTATACCCCCAAAATTTATATGTTGGAACCCAATACCCCAGGTGATAGTATTAAGTGGTCAGGACTTTGGGAAATGATTAAGTCGTGAGGGCTCCATCCTCATGAATAGAATTAGTGCTTTTATCAAAGAGACTGGAATGAGCTTCCTTTACCTCTTTCACCACATGAGGACACAGGATGAAGATGTCACCCATGAGGGAAATAGAAAGCCTTCACGAGACACTGGACCTGTTTGCACCTTGGTATTGGACTTCCCTGCCTCCGGAACCATGAGAAATACACTTTTGTTGTTTATGAATGACCTAGTCTGGGGTAATAGCAGCAACAATATTGAGTATTACTAATACTCAGTAATAGACTGAGACATTCCTGCTCCAATTCCTGTCAAATTCCTGAGACATTGGCTATAGCAGCAGGAAGGACTAAGCTACTATTATCTTGCTGTCTGCTTTCCAGAGGTCAGTGCCCTTGTCCACATTGTCTAAGATGATTAACTACTATGTCTGCGTTTCAGATACAGGAAATGGGAAAGAGAAAGACACACATTCCTCCCCTATAAAGGCGGGACTTAGATGTACATTCATCACTACTGTTCATAATCCATCAGCTAGAACTCAGTCACATGGCCACAGCTAATGGCAAGAGGGGCTAGGGAATGTAGTTTTATTCTGAGCATCCTTGTATTAAATCCCAGGGATTTCTAGACTGGAGAAAAAGAGAGGCATAAATTTCAAGACACAACCAGTCTCAGTTACAAACTCTTCTTCCAGGGAGCTGTTGAAGGGTTAAAGACTAAGAAACACATGCCCCAAGACTTTTAAGAATGGCTAATCTACTTCTTTCTTCCAGCTTCACACATTAGCTACATAATGAAATTAGGGAAAATGTAAGAAAAATAGAGATAATTTTGCTGAGCACTGTTTCAAGAACTTTCCACAGCAATTTAATCTTCACAACATCATGATGAAGTAGCCATTATTATTGTCGTTTTAAGGATAATGAACCGAGATTCAGAAACAGGAGATAAAGGTGAGGAACTAGCATTCCTTGACCCATTGGAAAAGCCAGGCACTTTACATTCATTAAATATGCCAAGCATTTTATGTTTAATAACTCATTAAATCCTCATGATTCAATCAGATGAATACTATTTCCTTCTATATATGGGGACACCAAAACTGGGAAGATAAACCTAGAATTTGGATCTGGGTCTAATTCCAAAAGTCAAAATATTTTCATTGTACAGGTGTATTACTTCTCGCTACTGTCAGCTACAAAGATTTTTGGTATGGGTTATTTTATTTACTCACGAGTTAATTAATTAATTAATTTTAACAAATAATTTTTAAGCATCCAGGAAGTGTCAGGTACAAGTTTCTGACCTGTTAGAGCCCACTTTTAGGTGGGGAAATATTGATTTATTGAAAAACACTTATTGTATGCTTCTTATGGCCGAGACTGGTATTACAAAGACGAAAAAGTATAATGATTGGCATATAGTAGAAATCCATAAGTATTGAGTTAATTAAAAACATAGCCTTTAGGAACACCACAGTCTGTTAGTTGTGGGACGTAGAACAATGTGAATTTGGGAGAGGATGGTTTGAATAGTGTGCTATATTGGCTACAGCCACCAATCCAAAGACTGTCTTTGGAAGAGCTGAATATGAAGGAACTGTTCTTCCCTGAGCTCCCTGTGAGTAGGATCTGCTTTGTAAACCAAAGACATGCAGCGGAAAGGGAGGAAGCAGCACCTGAACCTGGAGCCAGTGACTAGAAGATGAGCTCAGTCCTTGGCCAAGCCTGCTGCAAGTGTTGCCTTTTTCTGCTAAAAAACGTGGTCATGATTTCAGGGTGAGGAAGGGCAACTTGAGAAACAGACAAAAAGGCAAGAACTCCTTAAACACATCTGTGTTAAATAATTTCTGGATTTGGTAATGAACTCAAGGTGTTTCTGAATCAGATGAACTCAGCATGGGGGAAAATGTTGATGAACACTTTCTGTTTATTACCCTTTTAGTTTCTCCCCCACCTCCTATCTCCCTCCAGGGTACTTTTGATCACACATGTAAGACTTATCTATGCTGGAGCCAAGGGTGATGATGGCTTTGTGATGGAGATTTCTTAAAGGAAGATATGAATTTTAATGTCTGGATAGGTGCCCAGATGGAAAAAGGTCTGAAAGGAGAGATTGCTGAAATAGAATGTTTCTAGACTGAAAAATGACCTGGAAGGGTAGATGGGAATCTCACCATTCCAGGCACCCCCATGGGGCTGCTGGGTTTTTTTGTGTGGAATGATTACCGTCTCTATTCGTATTTTATGGCTGGGCTGTTGATAGTTGTCAAGAGAATCTCTGATTCAGAGAGAGGAAAAATAGAAGGTACTAGCAATTCTTTTTTGAACTGGGGCTATCTATTAACCTACCCTCTAATGGGATTGTATATTGGATTGGGGAATAGCAAAATATTAAGTGTAAGTACTTTTAGTCAGAGTGTGAGTACACACCCCCATAGTGGCATCATGTATGGAACATCTTTAGGAGGAGAGAAAAAGATTAAAACCAAGACAAGGAAAGTAATCAATTCCAATATTTACATCCAAAATCAATGTTACTATTTACTTCATTACCTTAGAAAGCTGCACACTGATTCCAGTGGAGCTACCACGTAAGAAACATTTTTGGACTTTCTTTCTCATTTGTTTTGCAAAATGCCTTTATAGTCATGGTCTGTGTCCTTCAACAAAGTACTTCTCATTGCTTTTCAGTTGTTCTTTGTTTTAGAAATACAAAAGGTGGTAAAAGAATTAGAAAAAAAATAGTTGATCTCTTAACATGGAAAAAATTGCATTCTTTTAAATTGTAGAATAGTTTTTGTAGAAAATTCAGAAAATAATAATTAGCACAAAGAAGAAAATAAGAATTTTCCTATAACCCCACCACACAAAGAAAAACACTGGTAACATCTTCAAGGCTTTATAATGCACACATATGTGGCAGATTTGCTGACTTGTTTTCACTGCTTAAGTGAGAGAGAATAAAACGATAATTAATTTCCCTACTTCCCTCATTTCACCCTTTCCTTTTCTATTCTCTTCTCTCAACGCATGCACACACCTCTGGGAAAAAAAAAAATTAAAAAGCCACTCATGCCTTTGAATTCTAAGGTTTAAGCTCATCTATGGGTGGGTTTGTGTGTGCCTCTGAGTGTAAGTGGGCAAATGTATGTGGACTGGATTTAAAGGATGGAGACCGACAATTTATTTGGGTCTTGGGGTCATCAAAGAAATAATCAGGCAAGGCCTTAGTTTGGAACATTAGGTTAGTCATAGAATTAAGGCAGAATTGTCCTACAAGAAGAGGAGAGAGATTAAACTGGAGTTTAAATATAAAAGGTAAAGTGGCCCGGGCACGGTGGCTCATGCCTGTAATCCCAGCACTTTGGGAGGCTGAGGTGGGATCACCTGAGGTCAGGAGTTTGAGACCAGCCTGGCCAACATGGAGAAACCCTGTCTCTACTAAAAATACAAAAATTAGCTGGGCATGGTGGCACATGCCTGTAATCCCAGCTACTCTGGAAGCTGAGGCGGGAGAATCGCTTGAACCCGGGAGGCAGAGGTTGCAGTGAGCCGTGATCATGCCATTGTACCCCAGCCTGGGCAACAGAACAAGACTCTGTCTCAAAAATAAAATAAAATAAAGTGGTCCTAGAAAAGAGGTGAAGTATCCAGGGGAGATTGAGAAGAGAAAATGATGGCAGGTCTTCTAAGACCTGCATCCCCTCCCCACATGCCAACAGTGGCAAAACCTCTGATGGTGCATCTCTAAGGACAGAACACCAACCCCACTACTTTGAGTACAACGGCAGAAGCTTCCTGTAGTCAAGCCTGTGACAAGTCCAGTACTGTGAAAGGCATTTCTCTTTCCACCTTCCTTCCAGAACTGTAGCCCTTGTCAATACCAGGTATATTTTGAGGCATTGTGGCAGCAGAGGCAACAACCATGGCCTGAAAACCTGCACATTTTTATTTCTTGGTACCACCAGAAGCATTGGGAGAGTCAGAAGATCTACAGGAAGATGTCTATGTGTACAGAGTGTGGTATGGGGAGAGGGAGCCCCAATTGTCTTTAATAAGGCTCTTTCAGCCACGTAGGATGTAGGATGGGGGTTCTAAGCCAGATTTCATTCGAATTAGAAAAAGAAATGTGATAGTTCTTGCACCTGCACAGAAAGAGCAAATTTATGCCTGATATAGCTGTGCTTTTACAAATGCAATAAGAATGGAATCACACTGTATAATGTATCATAATCATTCCCTGGTATTAAATATTCTCTTGCAACATAATTTAAAATAGCTACATAGTAACTCATTGTGTAGCCAAAGTATAATTTTTCTACTTCCCTATAACTAGATATTTAAGTGGTTTCTCCTAGTCTCTATTATACAAATTTCTGAGATGAAACAATACAATTGCTATATATCTTTACTCACATTACTTATTATTTCATTAAGATCATTTCCAAAATAACTCCTGGGTCAAAAGTCTTAAAGAATTCTAAAGTTCTTGAAGTCTTGATACATGTTAATAAACTGTCCCAACGAAAGGTAGAATCATCAACTTACTCTTCACCAGCAAGTTAGGAAATTACCCATTTCCTGATGCTCTCTTCAGTTCTGCGAAGTAACGTATTTTCAATGCTGGCAGTTGAATTGGTGAAGAATGGTATTGCCATGTTTTAATACAATTTTTTTTAAAAAAGGGCAATTATTTCTGTTGCTGATATTAGTTTCAGACTTCTGACTGATTTATAGATCTGTTTCTCCTCCCTAGAGCAGCGTGTGCCCTGCTAAGAACAGGCTACAAGATATGCTGTCTGCCTTCTAGGAAGGTGGCTCCATCTGGATGCAAAAGAGACGATGGGTTGGGGGAAGGAGTGGGCAGCCCTGGGAAATGTCCCTGGCTCTGCAGGCAGCTTTTTCTCAGCCACAATTCTGCAGTGTAGAAGAGGAGGCATGCATGCTTTTGGGGGCAGCTAGCCAGCTTGTGACAACTGTTTGGTAACTGCAGAGCTTACATGCACTTGGATGGGTTACTTCTCTTCTCTAGGTCTCATCTTCTCAAAAGTTAAGTCAGGAAAGATAATCGTATCTCCCTCATTGGCTTACTGGAAGACTAAGTGAGACAGTTCATATAATGCATTGAACACATTATTGGCACTTAGATTTCAGGAAGTGTCAGCAGCAATTATTAATATCTAAGTCTTTATTTTGGGATTCTGACATTACAATTTACTTTTTTAAAATGGCCGACATTGTTTGTACTTCATTTATCCAGGTGCATATGAATGTCTTGTTTTCCTGAACAAAACATTAGTTTTTCAAGAAATGAACAGTGCAAAGATTGAGCAAGTTTGAAATAGAGAAAAAAAAAGAAAAAAAGTCCTGACAATACAAGTTTTCCTGTATTCATCCTTGTCTTTCTTTATTTGCATGTGTTTGCATAGCTATAATGATTGTGCATATGTAATTTTATATTCTAAGTTGTGCATTTATGTTAATTCTTATATTGGTATTTGGTCTTTATATTTGCCATTTTTGGTGTCTGCTTATTACTCCCTTGAGTGAATGTCCTGAAATTTCTGTGATGATTCCTTTATTATTGGACATTTGGGGGTATTTCTAATTTTTTGTTATCATAAGTAGCATGATTGTAGACATTGTCTTTCACATGGTGTTTTTCGTAGTTTGACTTTCTCCTTAAAGTTTATGGCCAGCAATGCATTGCCAAATTGTATTTGCCAATTGACAATGCCATCAGCAGACCAAAAATACATTTTATTGCACCCAAAGTAGCAAAGCTTTCTAGCTTTTGGTTATATATAATATGCAAACTTGCAAAAAGTAACCCCATTGCCTTTTGATTTGCATTTCTTTCATTACTTGTGATGAACGGTTTTCTCTCTTACTTACTGGAGCTAGTTGTTCTTCCTCTTTTATGATTTTTCAAAACCATTATGATAGCTTCTTGAATTGAATTACCTTAAAAATGGTTTTCTGTGTACCTCAGAACACTATTACATTGTCACCAATAGTTATTTAGTGCCTACCTTGTGTACAGAACTGTCCAGGCACTTGGTGTGGGCTTGCTAATGCAGGAGAGCTGGATTCGACAATCACATGCAAAGGAGTGATAGGGAGATAGGGCTTAGCCAGTACAGCAGATGCCGCCCAAAAGAACACAATGAAACTGAACATCTTCTCAGGTATTTATTGGCATTTGATTTATTCTTCTTTGAATTATCTAGTTGAGACACTTGTTCATTTTTTCTGTTTTATTTTTTGAAGATTTATGGGTGCTCTTTGTATATTTTGATAATGTTTTGAAATGTCACGTGTGTCTGTGTGTGTGAGTGTGAAAGAGGGAGAGAGCTAATGATATCTATATATCTCTATATGAATTGTATTAGTTTGCTCAGGTTGCCATAAGAAAATTCCATAGAATGGGCATTTTATTTTATTTATTTTATTTTTTTAAGATGGAGTCTCACTCTGTTGCCCAGGCTGGAGTGCAGCGGCACCATCTTGGTTCACTGCAACCTTTGCCTCCTGTGTACAAGCGATTCTCCCTCCACAGTAACTGGGATTACAGGTGCCTGCCACCATGCCCAGCTAATTTTTATATTTTCAGTAGAGATGGGGTTTCACCATGTTGGTCAGACTAGTCTGGAACTCCTGACTTCAAGTGATCCGCCCACTTGGCTTCCCAAAGTGCTGGGATTACAGGCGTGAGCCACTGCGCCCGGTCTGAGTGTTTTAAACATCAGGCTTCGGTTTCTCCTGGAGTCTCTCTTGTTGTCATATAAATGGCCCCCTTCTCACTGTGACCACTGCTTTTCCTTCTGTGAACTGGTGCCTTAATGTGTCCCTCTGTGTCTAATTTCCCCTTCTTATAAGGACACCAACCACTCAAATGGGATTCGGGCCTACATGAAGGACATTATTTTAACTTAATTACCTTTTTAAAGGCCTTATCTCCAAATATAATCACATAACCAGGTACTGGGACTTCAACATATGAATTTGGGGAAAGACGTAAATCAACCCACGACACCAAAATAGATTTATACACATATATATGCATACATACAGATATAACTTTTTAAATGTATCTATAGTTCCACATAATTATTTACATTTTTATTTAGTTAAGACTGGTATCAGGAGTTGAGTTTCCTAGACACAGACACCGAAGCGGAGATGTATGTTTGTTTGCTTGTTTTGTTTTGTTTTGAGACAGGGACTCTGTCACGCAGGCTGGAGTGCAGTGGCACAATCATGGCTCACTGCAGCCTTGACTTTCCAAGCTCAGGTGATTTTCCCATCTCAGCCTCCCAAATAGCAGAGATTACAGGTACACATCACCATGCCTGGCTAATTTTCTGTATTTTTTTGTAGACATTACGTTTTGCCATGTTGCCCAGGCTGGTCTCAAACTCCTGGGCTCAAGTGATCTGCCTGCCAAGAGATTTATTAGTTTTTCCTGAAAACTGTATGTGAAATAAGGGAATTAGGATTCAGTTTCAAGTAAACTGTAAGTAAAGTGAGAGAATTAGGATGCAAGAGGGGAAGAAGCAAGGATGTGGGTTTGGATTAGGTCTAGCTTCAGCTTCGCGAGGCTAGGGAGAAGAGCTCACAGAGACTTCCAGCTCAGGAGGCATAAGCTGCCAAAAGACAGACCTCCAGAGAGTGTTTTGTGGCAGTACTTGCAGAAACTGGCATATCACACTGCTAAGAGAAGAAAAAGACCCTCGGTACTTGAACCAGGCATCTGCAGCATCTACAGCATCACTTTGTGCATTATTCTTGCTGAGACTTAGTTCATAGGTAGAAGAATAGGCCCCAATGTTTGATCATATTTTCTTCCAGTGTTTTTATGGTTAAAAAATCTACTTGCAATATTTTTCTATACGGTGTGAGGTAGAGATATAATACAATATTTTCCCAATGACTAATGAGTTTCCTCAACACCAATCACTGAAACAGAGTACTGGGGCCCAATAGGGCCAGATTAAACAGGAAATTTCTGCTTAGTGCCAAGCTGGGTGTAGAGGCTGAGAACATGGGCTTTTGGCAAAAGCCTTTATTCCCAGCTTTCTGAATAGTTCTGCTTGGTCTGAGACCAAATTTTCAACACAATTCTACTCGCTTAAGGAGCAAGTAATAGGGAGAGAAATGATGAAACTTGGCAGTAAGAAAGAGAACTTATACCCAGCACTGACATTCAGCTCTGCCAATGAGGCCCTACCATCATTATGAGAAGGTTTGTTCTTAGGGACAGTGCCTGGTCCCTGACCCCTAAGAATCGAGACTCTAAAAAGATAGAAGTCGTTCTTGCCCCATGTGCTCAAAACTTCTCTTCTTTTCAGGAGCACTGGAAATTCCTGGCTCGAGTATTTCCAAATGGACTTCCAAGTCCTCTTCCTCCTGGAGATGTTTTTGCCCCAATGGTTTTCATGATTGCATTTTCTTCTGTAAGGTAAGCACTTCTGCCTTGGCACACAGTGTGTTTTCCTCCCTGGTGAGTACTGAAAAAAACACATTCTTCCATCTTATCTGTAATGTCCAACTCCTCTGGCAAGTGACTGCTCTTCCAATCTTGGCAAAACCCTGATGAGTCCTTAGTTGGCCTCTTACTCCTTTTATAGTAGAAAAAAGTTGTTCTATTATCTGTCCGAACTTCTAATAAAATCTTCATTTATTCTCTAGTTCACTTTTCTTATCATTTTGGAGCACTCCCTTCACCTCCCAGTAAACGTCCCCTTCCTCTTGGGTAAAGTACCTGATGTGTATATTTTTATAATTCTAGTGGCTTTTTCTTATCTCTGATTACCTCATTTTGAATTAGCTCAGTCTGGCTGGGGGCACTCACACACATGATTGCCTTAGTGGTATAGTGACCTTGCTGGAAAGGTCTCCTAGTATTGCTGATGAACTATCTGAAAAATGCTGACTTTAGCCTGGTGTGTGACCCATGTCAGGGATGGGAATGGGATGCATCCCTGTCTTCAGATCTGTAATTTGATTGCTCACTCGAGTCTCTCAGAAGCTAATGTAACAGGAAATGTGGTCTCCCAACTATAGCAAAGAAGGAAGTAGGGTGACTTTCCACAGTACATTATAGCATATGGTCATTAAGTAGGACAATGATCAGGGAAGCCAGTGAATTTTCAAATAGATGCAGTGATTCCTTTGAACCAGCCTGCATATGACTTTGTCAAGGTCATAGTCAATGCAAACGACATGGTCAATGATCATCAGGTCCAACTTTCGACCCTGAATGTGGTGGTGCACACACTGGGTGGCAGTCACTCCTCCTGAAGCTGCCTGTAATGCTGCTCCAATAGGTTAGGCATGCTCAAAAGATGAGACCAATAGAGCCTATTTGATCCAGCCTCTAACCAATTAAACCTCTCTTACTCCCTCATTCACTCATCTTTATATAACAGGAGCAGGCTTACCCCAGTTCAAAATTTTGAAGAAGGTATTTAATTTTCTTTGTGTCCATCACCTCCTTTTCAGTTGGGCACTCTGCTTCTCCCCCTCCATCCTCAGAGGCTGTCATATTTGCTCTCACCCTTCCTAGATTATTCTCCTCACCATCCTACATACATGTTATTGCTTTACTCAACTCATGCTATTTCTTCAAAACATACTCCTCCATGGTTCTATTCCCACAGAGTCAGAGATGAGTGACTGACTGGATGATCTGGTTCACCACTCATCTGAGGTATCATGATATGGCAGAGTTAACTCAGCAGTGAGTTACCAATATGGGACAGAGTGCAGGTACTGGAGCAAGTTAAGGGAACTGATGAAGAATATAAAAGTGGTTGCCTACTTTCAAAGTAAAATTTTCAAAAAGTTAAAAAAAGACTTTTATACAAAATAGAATGAATTCATGTGAAAATGTATTCAGTTTATCAATGAGGGAACCAAAATATGGTAAAGCGAATTCAAAGAAAAATAAAGGAACTACGTATTGACAGACAATAAAAAAGAATGTTAGATGAACTTTGTCAATTAGAGATAGACTTCTAAATAAGATACAAAGCTGCATAATATCCTATAGGGTGATATAACTGTAACCTTAGGGGCTTTCTTTATTACTGGACATAAATCATTTGCATGTGTACTGGATACAAATGTACAGGTTAACTTTGAACAGTGTCTGAGTTCTAATCAATAGAAAGGAAAAAGTCAAACAGAGGTATATTCTTCTAGGTAGTTCAGTAATCTTTGTGTGGACCTGGAAAACGATGTGACAGTATGACAAAAAAAAAAAAAAAGACATGTAGTCCTCTTTCTTCTTTCCAAGTTTTGAACTAACTCTCTCCCTCCCTCTCTTTCTTTCTCTCTCTCTCTCCCTTTCTCCCTCCCTACCCTCCCTCCCTCCATAACAACTTCTAAAGCAGTGACTCTACAGCTTGGTAGTGCCCTGGCACTGGTACCTAGATACTGCCCCCAGAGATTCTGCTTCAGGTGGTTTGAATATAACCTGACATCACAGTTTTTCAAATCCAGTCCTGATAATGACCTTTCTCTTCTCTTAGGGGAGACTTTCTGTAAAATGACAGAGAGGTTTGTTTTACCCCATGCGGAAAGAATCCTGTGGTGTCTTTCTGGATTCCTCAGTTTTCATATATGCAGATTTTCCTTGATCTCATGCTTCTTCATGATAAAGGCAGGACAGTGAAACATCTCCTTACCTGGCTGGCTAAAGTAGCAGGACTCCAAACCAGTGTAGAATCTGCAGTCCCTCCCTGCCAGTAATCTTGTAGCCTATTAGGATGGGGTAGCCGGTTTGAGAAGGGTGCATGGAGGCACAAGCCTCCGTAACCAGGGGCTATCTGGTACATGCAGGGAGGAGCATTTCAAGTGCCAGCCTTCCTAGGTGTACCACCGGTGCAGAGAACTCAGCCATGACACCGTTTACTTCCTTTAGCAAGAGCCACTGCTTACTCTCTTCTTGGAAAACGTTTAAAGTGTTGAGACTGCCTTGACGTGTTCATCCTGTCATTTCTCAGCTAAGGGTGTTATTTTCACCTCCCCACTGTATTTCCCCCCCTTTCCATTCTATTCGTCAATCCCATATTAGGTGTCAGGCTCAGTTTTCTTCAAGGTCTTTATCCTCTGACCTAACTTCTAGTGCTTGTAGTGACTTTTCAGATGGAATGAGAGGAAAGCTTAAGAAAAGGGAAAGAGAGGCTGCAGAAATGCAGGGCATGCATCCAAGAGAGGACCCTTGGGAAGGTAGCCTCTGCTTCCTCTGTTTGTCACACATGCACTAGAACTGTTTCCTCCAAAGCCTGCACTTGAGAGGTGGAAGCGTCTATAGACTCCCCTTCAATAGAGCAGCCCTGCACTTGATTTTATACCTTGGGCCCTATGGAGGGTTTTATTTGCAAAAAAACAACTCACTTAGCCAAAAAGCTTAGAAAGTCCTGAAGGTACCCCAAAATGGGGGCTCTTTTTTCCGCATTTTAATGCACCTGCCAAATGTTCTTTCTCTGAAGTGTTTTCTTAGTCTGTTGGGCTGTGATAAGCTCCCTCTCACAATCAGCTGTTTTCAAGGCTGAACAGTGGACTTGCTTTTGGAAATATTGGGTCAGAAAAGAGGAAGGGTCCAGGCACTGAAATAACCGGTCTGTCTTCCCAGGATCCAGAGATCCAGTGTTTGACCAAGTTCTTCTCAGAGAGCAGGGCCTGGGAGCAGCACGGCTACACAGGAGTGCCTCCATCTGGCAAGGGGAGAATGAAGAAAGTACAGAGCCTCGTTACTGAGACAGCTTGTCAGACCCCATGTTGGTTTCCAAAAAGAAGTCTTAGCTGGGCTGGGACCCTGCCTAACCTCCCTGATCCAGGGTCATGCTCACCACCTTTGCAGCCACCTGTTGACACTGAAATTCTCTCTCTCCAGAAGTAAGAGTTCATTTGCTTCACTGGCATGTGTTTTGTGTGTCCTCTATTATAGACTGTTAGGAACTTATATGTTTTAGAGTCGGGGGTCTCAGTGTGTCACCCAGGCTGGAGTGCAGTGACACGTTCATAGCTCACTGCAGCTTCAAGCTCCTGGGCTCAAGTAATCCTCCCTTGATCCTACCTCAGCCTCCTAAGTAGCTGAAACTACAGAACTGGACCACCATACTCGACTAAAGTGATCCTCCCACCACAGCCTTCTAAGTAGCTGAAACTACAGGTGTCTACCACCATGCCCAACTAAACTTTGAAGCACATTCTAGCCCTTTTCCTGGCCTCCCAGAAATCTTAACTCTCCTTACTGCCCCCCATGCTCCAACAACACGGCACAACCCACTCATGGAGCAGCTTCTGAGGTCTTAACAAAATTCACGGGCACTTTAAAAAACAAATTAAGAGACAGGGTCTTGCTCTGTTGCCCAGGCTGGAGTGCATTGGAATGATCTTAGCTCATTGCAACTTAGCATTCCTGGGCTCAAACAATCTCCCTGCCTCAGTCTCCTAAGTAGCTAGGACTGCAAGCACACACCACCACACTGGGCTAATAATTTTTTTTTTTTTTTTTTAGAGATGGGGTCTTGCTATATTGCCCAGGCTGGTCTCAAATTCCTGGAAGGGCACTTTTACAATAACACCTATGACTGGAGAAGCAGGAAATAAAGAACTGAACATTATGTAGCCTCAGCATTTGTACCAACCATGGTTCTAAGTGCTCTCGGGACAACCCTCTTCAGTAGACACTGTTGTCCTCATCTAACAGATAGTGAAACTGAGGCTCAGAGAGGTTAAGTAAATTGCTCAATATTGCAAGGTCAATAAATTACAGAGCAGGAATCAAACCCAGGCGGGCTGGCTCCAGAAGCACTATGTCACACCACCCCTAATGAATATTCACAATTGAAGGGCTAAAATACAAGTCTAGGAAAATGTGTGTTTGGGTGTGTTTCTGACACTTAAGAGAAAGCATTGAAAACAATGGGAAAGGTTCAGGTTAACAGTAATTCTCAAATTAACAGGGATATTACCTGTTGTACAAAGACCATAATAAGGACTACAGTAAGTACTGAACTAAATTGCCATTGTGAAATTTTTTACCAGACACAAATGTGGCAGATTATTACAGCTTCCCTTTGGACATTAGGCCAACCTAAAGGAAATGTTAAACATTAAAAGAGATCCCTGTCTCAGCCACAGGAAAATGGCTATGCATCTCTTAAGAAGGTGATAAATACCCAGTATGTGTTATTGTCATTTCTATGTCCAATTTTGCTCAGAAGGTAGCAGTCTTTGCCAAAATTTTCTGAGACATGCATGCAATCATAGAATTATTTCCTATAAGTACTACACATCTTTAATACTATGCTGGTCATATGGGCCTTCCTCTCCAGGTTGTGGTATTGAAATGCTTTCTGGAATGAAAGCTTTTGCCACCTGTAGCTTTGGCTGTCTCAAGCCTCCTCTGGATACAAGTTTTCAGTGCTGGTGGATTTCCATGGTGGGGTCCAGGACGGACATACATGCTGGGTGTCCAGGTCACCCATGATTGATGGCCATAGCTGCCTGGCTAATTGGTGTATAGGTCCTTTCTGCCTCCCTGCCACGCTGAGCTGTAGCTGGGATTTTGTTGAATGCCCCTCTTTTTTTATCTCTGATCTCTGTGTTGGTGGAAAGTGCAATTTCCAGCATGTGGAGCTGCAAGCTCCGGTTCAGCCAGGCTATGTACCGGCGAAGTAATTGGAGCCGGAGCCTCTGTTGGACTCACACTGCCAGCCTGACCGGGAGGTTAAAAGACACAACTGCTAATAGGCACTGAAAGCAGTGGTGTCTCCCTGGAGGCACAAAGAAGCTCACACAGAAAATCGATATGGCAGAGATTACCCTGCTTCTACCATTGTCCCTTTTCACCAAGACTAGATAATGGAAGGGATGTCCCCAGAGTACACTATGAATTTTACATGGAGAATTGGAGGTGAGACCAGAGGAGGCAATAGTTGCTCGTTCAAAGGGCCTTCTGCTGTGGACTTTTGATTTTAGGACACTGACCAGCCTGTTTTTCTAGACAGGAGATTTTCTCTTAAAAAAGAAAAACAAAGCAAAAAACAAATCCTATATGGAAATTCAGAAATTCCTATATGGAAAAACAGAGTGGAGCAAGTGTGGTAGAAGCCATTGGTCCCTTGCTCCAGGTTATGTGGCCCAGCTGAGGCGTGAGTGCTTCTCTACCCACCAGTTTTCTTCTGCAACCTCTACACAGGCTCTCGACTGGTCTTCAAGGTAGCATGGCATTGAGGGGTTTCTTATACCCTCAACTAATGAGGTTCCAGTCACAGTGGGAAAACAGCTTCTTATCCCTCAGTGGGAAACATGTGGGATACATGGATGGTCGGAGAGTTTCCAACAGATCATGCCCCTGTGGTCTTCAGAGATAATCTATTCATGAATATACCCTTGGTGGCTCTTTCTTTCGTTTTCTCTATCCTCACCTATGCTTCCTGAGGTCACTTTCTTTTTTAAAAACAGAATCTTTAATTAGATCCCATTTGTCAATTTTGGCTTTTGCTGCCGTTGCTTTTGGTGTTTTTGAAGTCCTTGCCCATGCCTATGTCCTGAATGGTACTACCTAGGTTTTCTTCTAGGGTTTTTATGGTTTTAGGTCTAACATTTAAGTCTTGAATCCATCTTGAATTAATTTTCATATAAGGAGTAAGGAAAGGATCCAGTTTCAGCTTTCTACTTATGGCTAGCCAATTTTCCCAGCACCATTTATTAAATAGGGAATCCTTTCCCCATTTCTTGTTTCTCTCAGGTTTGTCAAAGATCAGATGGCTGTAGATGTGTGGTATTATTTCTGAGGACTCTGTTCTGTTCCATTGGTCTATATCTCTGTTTTGGTACCAGTACCATGCTGTTTTGGTTACTGTAGCCTTGTAGTATAGTTTGAAGTCAGGTAGCGTGATGCCTCCAGCTTTGTTCTTTTGACTTAGGATTGTCTTGGCAATGCGGGCTCTTTTTTGGTTCCATATGAACTTTAAAGCAGTTTTTTCCAATTCTGTGAAGAAACTCATTGGTAGCTTGATGGGGATGGCATTGAATCTATAAATAACCTTGGGCAGTATGGCCATTTTCACGATATTGATTCTTCCTATCCATGAGCATGGTATGTTCTTCCATTTGTTTGTGTCCTCTTTTATTTCACTGAGCAGTGGTTTGTAGTTCTCCTTGAAGAGGTCCTTTACATCCCTTGTCAGTTGGATTCCTAGGTATTTTATTCTCTTTGAAGCAATTGTGAATGGAAGTTCATTCATGATTTGGTTCTCTGTTTGTCTGTTACTGGTGTATAAGAATGCTTGTGATGTAAATGACGAGTTGATGGGTGCTGACAAGTTGATTGGTGCAGCACACCAACATGGCACAAGTATACATATGTAACAAACCTGCACATTATGCACATGTACCCTAGAACTTAAAGTATAATAATAATAAAAAAAATAAAATAAAAATAAAAAAATAAAAAAAATTAAAAAACAGAATCTTGCTCTGTTGCCTAGGCTGGAGTGCAGTGGCACAATATAGACTCACTAAAACTTGGATCTCAAGTGATTCTTCTGCCTCAGCCTCCAAAGTAGCCGGGATTATGGGTACCTGCCACAACACCCACCTAATTTTTGTATTTTTAGTGGAGATGGGGTTTCACCATGTTGGCCAGGCTGGTCTCAAACTCCTGACCTCAAGTGATCCACCTGCCTTGGCCTTCCAAAATGCTGGGATTACAGGCATGAGTCACTGTACCTAACCCCTGAGATCGTCTTTCAATGTGTCTTATTCCTTGCCTCAAAGTCTGCATTTGTGGGAATCAAACCAAGATAGCAGAAGTGCTCCAGTGTAGGATGGGTGAGGGCCAGCACTACACTATTTGGTTTTCCTTTTCCCCCTCTCTCTGGCCCCATTTTCCTCATATAATTGGTCCCTGAAACCCCTATGGAGCTCCAGGTATGTTATTCATAAGCCATTGATTCCCTTTTCAAAATGAAAATACTCGAGACTGAATTTATGCTCCTTTCCAAGTCCTGCTCCTTTCCTCATGTTCCTTACCTTTGACAATGGCCCCACTGTTCCTCCAGTTCCCCAGGGCATGAGTATGATCTTATACTTCTTATGTCCATCAGCTAAACACTGCCCCTCCCCCACTATCTCCCATATACAATTAGCTGCGTGTCCTCCCAATTCTACCATCTAAATAGTTCCTGAGTACCTCCTCTCCTAACTACCTCCGTTATCATTGCCTGCTTCAGACTCCAACTGTCCAAGGGGAGGAGAGTGGCTGTATGAAGTCCTCTGCGGTAGATGCTGTTGGTGCCACACCCCAAACCCCTTTACAACTGCTACACCCATTTCTCCAGGTGCAGTGAGTGCTACAGTCAACAGCATCCACCTGCAGACTTCTGCAGAGCATTACCCTAGGCTGACGGGGTCTGCCTCACTCAGGGATGCTGGGACCTGACATCTCCTACTCCCCGGAGGCATACAATAACTGACTGACACAGCGTGCAAGTGATGCTCCAGGTGAGATAATTGCGTCATGAAATTTATACTCCAGAGCACCCTGTGGGTCAGGTCAAGGGCTGACTTTATCTGGGTCCACATCCTTGCCATGTTTCACCCCCTTCTTTATTCTTCCCTCACTCCCTTAGCTGTTTCTTCTGGACAGCAGTCCCCTGTAAATCATGCATGCTGGAATCTCTGTCTCAGTTTTTGCTTCTAGGTATCCCAACCTAAGAATTTTCATGAACTCAGCTGTAGGAATCCTTTAGGGAAGCTGTAGGAATCCTGGCCCCTAGGATCAGACAGTCCGGCAATTTTTCCAGGCAATGCCATCCATCGTCTGCTTCAAACCTTCTTTGGGCCAAGTTTCCCATATTTCCTTTTGCTGCCTCTTTCCTGAATTTTCTCTTTCTCCTGGACTTCTTTGTATCAAAGCCCTGTTGGACCATAACATTTTGTTGCTAAATATTTTAAGAATTTTTGGATCTATTTTCAAGGGAAATATGGGTCTATAGTTTTTTTTTTTCTTGAAATGTCTTTGTCTGGCTTTATCAGAATAATGTGGCCTCATAGAAAGAGTTGGTAAGCAACATAGAGTTGGTTTAAATTCTTCTTTAAATATTTGGTAGAATTCACCAGTAAATCAATTCGGGCCTAGATTTTCCTATCTTTTCTTTTTTTCTTCTTTCCTCCTCCTCTTTAACTGCCCACACTTCATAGGCAAGTCCTGCCCCTTCTCCACTCTGTCTAGCTTAGGCCTGGGACATAACAATTTTTAGCCTCTGGATTCCAATTAATGTTGCTTGTTCGTCTCCTAGAGAGACATGGAGATACCCTTTTCTACACCCATGGGGTTCCTTTCATGGATTGTACCCAAATCCTTATGTGGTGGCAAGCTGTCTGTAAGGTAAACTGTGTTATGCTTGTAGAACTTTCTTCTCCACATCCCCTAGCCCCACTCACAGTGCTGTCCTGAGACTTTCTGCAGCAGGTATGGAGATGACTGATGCTATCATACCTAAGCTGCACCCAGCAGCTGTGGGCACTCTGTGTGCAACCATAGCTGACACAGGTTTGAAATCTCGGCCCAGGAAACCCAGGCTACCAGCACCCCTGCTTGGTGAGGAAACTCACCAGACTTCACATCACCCTGTCCCTCTCTAGTTTCAAGAAATATTCAAATCTACTTCCCAGCTTGTATCTTCCTTCTTGGTCTTGATGGAGAAGGCAGAGAGATAGTGATGGCTTTGCTCTGTTTGAGGACTAGACACACTTTTAGGCAGGGATGACAAACATTTGGATACCTCTTCTGTGTGAGATGGCCCAAAATGGCAACCATAAGCCCTGGAGGAAGGAACAATCAGATACCGGGAAATGTGACTTCTGCTTCCTCTCCTCTGGCTTTGCATGAAAAGACATGGTCTCCTCATGTTGTTTTCTCCCAAGAAAGGGCATGGTTGCCTCTCTAGCATCCTCTGGCACAATTGCAGATTGGCGTCTTGAAGGCCTGGGGCATGGAACTGAAATACATCATAGAGGACAACTTATACATGCCACAAGATTTTTTATTTGGCATCCCTTGATGAGCCTTATTCCTGGCCTGCTCCCATGGAGCCCAGGGTAGGTTCCCACCACACAGGGAGGAATTTAGATATCGCCCGTCCTTGGAGTAGAAACCAAACTGGTTCTCGGTGCCAGAGTGGGGCAGGAGCTTCTCCTTTGCCTTGGCCTAGGACCTCTAACTGGAATGTAGCTATTTCCTTTCCAGGGTGAAAAATGCCTGGGATGATCTACAGTCCACTCCCTTCTGAAGAAATTCCACCTTCTCTCGTAGCAGTATGATCTAGCCCTGTGGTCAGACAAGATATCTCACAGCCATCTAACACTGGCACAATTCTCAATGTCTGAATTAGTTAGTTTTGTGCAGTGTTACCCATGGTCATCTTTCTAGATAAATGTAAAGGCCTCTGCTTAGTGCCAAGATCATAATTCCCAAACTGTAGCCATTACCATTGATTGTCATTGCGATGATGATGATGATGACGATGGTAACTGCTATACCACATCCTAGGTTTTAGCCATTAGGTACCTGCCTTTGCCGTTTGTATCTTTTTTCCCTGCTATGCATCTACCCTTTTAAATTCCAGAATGCTGCAAGGCCTGTTATGGCTATGTTACAATGCCCTGGGACTTATTTTCCACATTTATAGAGAGTGTTAGAATATATACATTTTAAAGTCCCCTGCTATGTTAGCATTCTGTATTTCCAAGATTAATTTGCATGCACCTTAAATTTTTACCTATTTAAAGAGGAAAATTTTCCATTCACCGTGGTGACTGGCAATCTTGTTATTTCCTTGATTGATATAATAGACTCTGCAGATACACTGCAAGTATATAAGCATCAAGCAAATATATATTTCTAATGAATTATTTACATTGTGTGTAAGCTTTAGTGCAAGTGGTTTTGTTGAAATTGAATTACAAGTCAAAAATCAGTGCTAGACAGAGGAAAATCTTTCTCCACTTCCAGTTGGTTGGAGAAAAATATTACTGGGGGAAAGTAGAGGCTTTAAGGACTTTTGCCTGAAGGGAGGAGAGGAGGCGTGAAGGCGTTTTGGCAGAGAGAGAAAGAAAATAATCTATTCATAGTGTGTGGAATAAAAGAAAAATTAAAATGGAGAGAAAGAAGTGGAGATTTTGTTTACTTGACTTGGGTGGGCTCTGTGTAGGCTCTGTGCAAAACAAAGCAAAAGACTGGGGCTCTCTCTGTTCCACTTATAGGCCAGGTGGAGCCTGTGTTGATGCCCAAGAGTACTTCATTAAGGAAGTGGACAAGAAACATTATGAAAGTAACAATATCAATGAGACATACGTATAGCCAATATTTATAGAGTGCTTACTATATGCCAGGACTTGAATAGAGTGCTTTATATATATGACCTTGTTTAATCATCCCAACATGTGGATGTAAAAGGTAACAGCAGCACCTCCCCTTTACACACACAGACCCTGAAGTGTACAGCTGTCAACAGTTTGCCCAAGGTCACGTAACTATTCAATGTTAGAGCTGGGATTCAAATTAAGGTTTGTCTGACTTCAAAGTGCTATACTAATTCCGATGCACTAAAATTCTTTGATTTTCATTTCAGTTCAATTCGTTGATTCTGATTGATTCTGATGCACTAAAATAAATACTTAAATAAATAAATAATCTGAATGTCCAGAAACAAACTAAGCTCTAAGGATACATTGCATTAGCTGAGCTCTTTGGTTGAGGTGAGCTTAGCACATAAGCTTGAAATGTTCCCTCTTCAGAACGTGGGCCATTTATACCCTCTAGACTTCCTAGGGAACCAAACCATTTTCTCAGAAGTTGACTGCATTTCCTCTCCTGTCACTGGCAGCTAAACCTTTGGAGTCACATAAATATAAAGAAATGTTATGACCCAGTGTGGTGACTCATTCCTGTAATTCCAGCACTTTGGGAGACCAAGGCAGGAGGATCGTTTGAGCCCAGGAGCTTGAGGTTATAGTGAGCTATGATCACACCACTGTACCCCAGCCTGGATGATAGAGAAGGACCCTATTTTGTTTAAAAAAAGAAAAATTCACGTGTGATTTTCAGAAGAGGAAAGGTTGTCTTTTGGTATTTCCTCCCTCCCTCCCTTTCTTTCTTCCTTGCCAATCTAAATAAAATCTGCCATTTGCCTCTCAAGTTCCCCAGAGTCTTGCCTTTTGGAAGAAAAAGATGCCTGTCAAGTTTTACCTCAAAAGATATTAGAAGGCAAGTTTCAAGTCACCAAACTTGGTATCATTTCCTGTGAAATAATTGCCATTAATTGGGCATTTTTATGTGTTGAACATTGTACTTAGCATGTACATTACTTCACAACACCTTTGTAGGTAGATGCTGTTACTCCCCCCAGTTGAAGTGCTATTATTATTTCTAGTTTAAAAAAGAATACACTGAAGTTTAGAGAGGACAAGTCACTTACCCAAGATCACAGAACTAGTAAGTGGTAGAAGGAGGACTGAGCCTAAGCCTCCTAATCCAAAGACAGTGTGCTCAATTATAACACTGTATTGCATGTTACCAGTAGGAGAGCTAGTCCTGACAGACCCATAGGAGACATGGACAGTGGTCTACCGTTGGATATCTATTCAATGTTTAATTCTTTGTTTAGTTCTTCTGTGAATCCATCCAAAAGTATTTATCATGTACAAGTCATTTACCCTCACTTTAAATAAGCAGAGAAATCAACTGCTTGGAGTTTCACATCGTCTTAATATTGCATGATGTTTCTAAAAAGGATGGAACTGGCTGGGCACGGTGCCTCACACCTGTAATCACAACACTTTGGGAGGCCAAGGTGGGTGGATCACCTGAGGTCAGGAGTTGGAGACCAGATTGACCAACATGGTGAAACCCCATCTCTACTAAAAATACAAAATTAATTGGGTGTGGTGGCATGTGCCTGTAATCCCAGCTACTCGGGAGGCTGAGGCAGGAGAATCACTTGAACTCAGGAGACTGAGGTTGCAGTAAGCCACGATCATGCCACTTTAAAAAAAAAAAAAAAAAAAAGGATGGAACTGAAGAAAAGGATGAGCTGAAAGAAGAGTTGAAAGCCTTATTTCTCCAAATAATTTAGGTAGTGTGTGAGCATAAGCAGGCACAGATTTAAGGGGCTGGGCACAGCATTAAAGGTAGGGTCAGAATGATGTGTCTCTTACTCTGATTCTTGGTACTTTCTTATAATGGGGACAGAAAACACGATATGATTCATTCAGTTTGCCCTACTTCCTTTCTGCGGTAGCAGGCCCAACAGATTTCCCTATACAAAAATTTGCTTCTAAGGACTCCTTCTGCTTGGAATATATCCAACAATATTCTGTATCTACTATGTGCCAGGCTTTGAATAATAGAGCCTCTATCCTGAAGCAGTGCTCAGTACATGATAATTTCCAAATGTGTTATAATGCAGTCGTTTCAACACTGAATTCATCACGATCGTCTGCACGTTTCATAGTCATTATTTTATTTTATTTTTTGAGAATCTGCAGAACAAAGTGATTAGCAGGTTCTGAAGCCCAACTACATGGGTTCAAATCCCAGCACTGCACGGCCTTAGTCAAGTTACTTTGCTTCTCTGGGTTTCAGTTTTCACATCATTAAGGATGATAATAACAGTTCCTAACACATCAGCTAAAATGAGGATTTAGAGTGTTAATATTATATATAAAACATTTAGATGAAGGGTCTACCACATAGTAAGTGCTATAGATTATCAGCTACAATTATTATTAAAAGCACAAATCCCAAAACTCCACTCAGCTGAATTGGATACAAAGCTTTTAAGTTGGGACCCAAGATCCTGATCTTTTCGGTTTTCCATGTGATTCTGCCTCTGGGTCTGGTTTTTTGACCCCTGATATAAAGTGTCCAGCAGGATACTCCAAATGGGAATCTGTGTCCTACGTCTCTTTCTCTTTTTAGCCAAATTGCTTTTTCTCCTTTATGTCCTATTGGAAATCTCACTTATTCCGAATATCTTTTTCTTGTCTGGATTCTATTGTGGCCCCGTCTTAAGATGTGATGATAATCAGGGACTACTACTCAGAAACTGCAACTGATTAAGTTTCTCCTGCATGTGATCCATCTTCCCCAGTTGTTTGTAGTTTGGTTGGCTCTGTGAGGTTTTAAATCCTCTAGTGTAGATCCACACCTCTAGTGTTGCACACAGTCAGAGCTCAGTAACTGTCAAGTTTGGTAATGATCCAGACTCACAGTTGAGGCAGGCATATGGATTATATCTGCTGCAATTATTACAAGGGCCCCATTCAGCTGATGGGAGTACATTTCTTGATATCTGCCATGATAAATAAGTAACTATTTTATTTTTATGAATCTTAAAATCATAAAACCCACGAGGAAAAATATCACATTGTGAATAAAATATGTATTTGGGTTTATTTGTCTGTTAAATATCGAGGACTCACTGTATATGTGGCGTTGACCACACAGCCTAAGAGTAACAGAATCAGGAGAAGTTTCTAAGCAAAGGAAGTTAAGTGTGTAAGCATGTCTGCAGATAACTGCATACCCAGTGACTCCAAGATGAAGGACAGTAACATTGGAAGATAGATATTGGACTTCCTGGTCAACTACAATCCTCCTAAGGCTATCTATAGGTTGTACCTCTCCTGTTCCAACCATTGATTCTGAAGTTGGCTGCCATCCTGATTTGTCAAAGGAGTTGACAAAAGACCTGTGCTGGGCCAAGCAGAGACCCCTCCTGGGAGTTCCTGAATTGAAGCTGCAGTTGAGGATCACCTACGTCAAGCTTGTCCAACCCGCAGCCCAGGACAGCTTTGAATGTGGCCTAACACAAATTTGTAAACTTTCTTAAAATATTATGAGATACTTTTGTGATATTTTTCTTTATTTTTAGCTCATCAGCTATCATTAGTGTTAGTGTATTTTATGTGTGGCCCCAAACAATTCTTCTTCCAATGTGGCCTAGAGAAGCCAAAAGATTGGACCCCCCTGATCTAGATCTTCTTTAGGCCATGGCCAGCTTCATGTGTTTGGTAGCTTAGAGAATACATACAGTAGGCAGAGAGGTACATTGATGAGAGGCAGTAAAAGGGATGAGTTGCAGCAGCATCTGCGGTTCTGGTTTTAGTTCTAGTCTTACTCCAGGCCCATCCTCTCTGTAGTGTAGTATGTGAAATGACTGCTTTCTCTTTTTCCTTTTGTTAATATAGTTGACTTCATTTGAACACTATAGAGTTATGACTTGGTAGAATAAAATTAAGGTTAATGTTGAGACCCTCCAAAACTTTCTTCTATGAATATAGCTGTGTAAATACAGATGCTTCTTAACTTATGGAGGGGTTATATCCTGATAAACCCATTGTAAGTTGAAAGTGTTGCAAGCAGAAAATGTGTTTAATACACCTAACCAACCAAACATCTTGACTTAGCCTAGCCTAACTTAACATTCTCAGGACACTTATATTAACATATATCTTGGCAAAATCATCTAACACAAAGCCTATTTTTAATAACATGTTGAACGTCTTATGTAACTTATTGAATATTTTACTGGAAAGGAAAAACAGTGATTCTATGGGTACTCAAAGTATGGTTTCCCCTGAGTGTGTCTCACTTTTGCACCATCATAAAGCTGAAAAATACTTAAGTGGAACTACAGAGTCTCACTATCGTCTAGGCTGGAGTGCAGTGGCAGGATCTCGGTTCACTGCAAGCTCTGCCTCCCAGGTTCACACCATTCTCCTGCCTCAGCCTCCCGAGTAGCTGGGACTACAGGTGCCTGCCACCACGCCAGGCTAATTTTTTGTATTTTTAGTAGAGACAGGGTTTCACAGTGTTAGCCAGGATGGTCTTGATCTCCTGACCTCGTGATCCACCCTCCTCGGCCTCCCAAAGTGCTGGGATTACAGGCATGAGCCACCGCACCCGGCCAAATCGGGGATTGTCTTTCTACATTTTTTTAGGTCTAAATTGTGTCACACTGTTAGCTCACAGCAAAGAAGAGGCCAACTAACATCCAAGACATTTTTCAAATAAATTGCTGTCAAGTAATATCGCTGCCTTTTTGCAATGAGCATTTAATTCTTTCAGCTAAATGCAAGATTTTATCTTTATCTTTCTTAAATTCCATCTTCTTAGTTATGGCCCAGTATTCTCACTTATGAAACGTTTGAACACTGATTTTTGTCATTTATCATATAATCTCTCCCTTCTGAGTTTGTGTCATCTACAAATTTGATATACATGTGTTTTATATTTTCATTCATGTCTACAAGTTATACATGTTTATAATGTTCAAAAAAATGAGTGTTTTTGATCTTGCAATTTCCCTTCTAAGGATATATCGTTTCACATCTGCATAAAAAGACATGCTGAAGGATGTTCCTTGCAGAATGGTTATAGAGAAAAATGGGACTAACCACGATATACAGTAACATGTAAATAGATACATGTGATGTACTTATACAATGAACCATATTACTGTAAGTAAAAGAAATGAGTTGGAATGCTAAATAGGAATACTGACTCTTAAAACACATTGATGACAAAAGCAATGTGCGGAGTGATATATACAATGCAATATGATATTATAGCAAAAATGTTATATGATAAAATGTTAAAAATGGTTGATTCTGAGTGGTACGAGCTTATGTCATTATTGTGTTATGCTTTTGATTATCTATGGTTCTTAGCGTCTCATTGCACTAGCTAGGACTTGAAGTATGATGCTGAATGAGAGTGATATGAAGGGATTTTTAAACATTTTATTGTGGTAAGAACACAACAATTTTGAAGTATACAGTACAACATTGTTAACTATAAGCACAATGTTTTACAGGAGATCTTTAGAATTTATTCACCTTACATAAATGAAACTGTATACCTGCTGAGCAATTCCCCATTTCCCTCGTCTTGAAGACCCTGGAAACCAATATTCTATTTTCTCCTTCTATAAGTCTTACTATTTTAGGTACTTCATGTAAGTGGAATCACATAGTGTTTGTTGTTCCATGACTAGCCTATTTCACTTAACATAGTGCCCACAAGTTTCATCCGTATTGCACAAATGACAGGATTGCCTTCTTTTTCTAAGGCTGAATAATATGTGTGGATATCATGTCACATTTTCTTTATCTGTTCATCTGTTTGATAAACAATGAGGTTGTTTTCACATCTTGGCTATTGTGAGTAATGTTGCAATGGACACGGGAGTGCAGATATCTCTTTGAGATCCTTATTTCAATTCCTTTTGACAAATATGCAGAAGCAGAAAAGATGAATGATCACATGATCGTTCTATTTTTAATTTTTTGAAGAACTTCCATACTGTGTTCCATAATGGCTGCCCCATTTTACATTCCCACCAGCAGTGCACAGGGTTCCAATTGCCCCGCATCCTTGACAATACTTGTTCTCTTCTATTTTTATACAGTGGCCATCCTAACAAGTATGAGATAATATCTCATAGTGGTTTGATTTGCATTTCCCTGATGATTGGTGATGTTGAACATGCTTTAATATACCTATTGGTCATTGTATTTTTTTAAATTCCAAAATCTAATATTGGGCCCTCTAATAGCAGCATCCATCAACCTGCTTAATAAACTTATCAAGAAAGCAAATGAATTTGGTTTGATATGACAAGTTTTGCGGAGACTGGCTAGAATGCTCCCCGATGCCATTCTTCTTCTTGGGCATAGAGAAGGATTATGTTTTGCAACAATCCTTGCAGTTTAGTCTGGGCTACATGACTAGATGCTGGTCTGTGAAATGTGAACAGTGACAGAAGCCACTTTGAGACCTGGCCATCAGACTCCCTGCACAATCCTCCATGCTTTTTCCTCTCTTTCATGATGACTGTGGAGGCCAAGGGATGAAAAGAGTTACCATTCAGAAGACGGCTGTCCGGGACATCGGCTTCACTGCATCAGAATATAATGTAAACAACTGCTAAACCTTGATTGCATTGAGTCACTGAGAACCAGGGAATTACGTTTTAGTGGTTAGCGCTGCTTATTTTTCTGATGTACTGGCTCTTGTACAGAGATTTATTTATTGAGAGTAGTATTAAAATATTAAAGGAAAATAAAAACAGATAACTTTCTACTGTCTTAAATCAGCTTTTAACATGATTCCCTTTTCACTTTCTGTTATAATCTGCAGACACATTTTAAGAGAGCTTTAATTAATTTGTTGCAAAATAATTGAAATAATTATTCCCTAGGAACAGGATTTTTGAGTAAATCTTTTTTCCTTCTTTTGAGAGTTATCTTAAAATGCCTTCTTGAAGTGGAAATCTGTTCAATATTTTTCAAAATAATTATATCAATTTGTAATAACATCAGCAGTTTTCCTGCAGCATTATAAACATTAGCTTTTAATAATTTTATTTTTTTTAAATAAAAATAGGGGCATGGGCTCAGTGTCTCATGCCTGTAATCCCAATGCTTTGGGAGGCCAAGATGAGAGGATCACTTGAGCTTAGGAGTTTGAGACCAGCCTGGGCAACATAGGGGAGACAAAAAATAAAAATAAATAAAATAGCCAGGCAGGGTGTCACGTGCCTGTAGTCCCAGTTATTTGGGAGACTGAGGCAGGAGAATGACTCGAACCCAGGAGTTCGAGGCTGCAGTGAGCTATGATCATACCTCTTCAGTCTGGGCAGCAGAGGGATACTCTGTCTCAAAAAGAGAAAAAGAAAGAAAAATAGTTTTACTTTTCTGTATATAAGAGTATTGCAATCTTATTTGAAAACTGTAGATAGTTCAAAAAGATTTAAAGAGGAAAGCAAAAATCATCCATATTGCCATTATCCAGTACCCAATGATGACATTTTGGTGTGGAGTCCTCAGTTAATATGTATGTGCACAACTACACTCATGCACATACACAAAGAAGTTAATTTTAACTGCTCTCTAAACTATCTTAGAAATAAATTATGAACTTTTTTTTTTTTGAGATGGAGTCTCGCTCTCTCACCCGGGCTGGAGTGCAGTGTAAATTATGAACATTTTTATCGCTAGCAAATACAGATCTATGCCATCATTTTAAATATGGGCTGTTCTGTTATCCTCTGCAAACCAACGCAGGAACAGAAAACCAAACACCGCATGTTCTCCCTTATAAGTGGGAGCAGAACGATGTGAACACATGAACACATTAGGGGTAATAAAACACCTGGGGCATGTCAGGGTGGTGTGGGGGAGGGAGAGCATCAGGAAAAGTAGCTAATGGTTGCTGGGCTTCATACTTATGTTGTGGCTTGATCTGTACAGCAAACTACCATGGCACATGTTTACCTATGTAACAAACCTGCACATTCTACACATGTACCCCTGAACTTAAAAGTTGAAGACAAAAAATAAATATGGGTTGTCCAATTTGGAAGCTACCAGCCAATGTGGCTATTTAAATTAAATTAAAATTAATTAAAATTAAATAAAAATTAAAATTAAATTAAATACCATTAAAAATTCAGTTTCCTCAGTCATGCCAGTCACATTTCAAATGTTCAATAGCCACACGTGATTACTGGCTACTGTGTTGCACAATACAACACAGACATAGAACATTTCCATTACTGTGGAAAGGTCTGTTGGACAGCAATGTTATAAAGGTACAAAGATTTGTGCAGGTATATTGAACAAATTCTCTCTTCTTAGATGTTAGGTTTCCTTCAGTTTTTTTTTTTTTTTTTAATTAAGAAACACTTCAGTGAACATTTTTGTAGCAATTCCTGGGCTATGAAAGCTCTGTGATCCTTTCTAAACTGTGAGGTACAGCCTAACTTCTACATGATGGTACATGGTCCTCTGGTTCTGCCCAAGCTTTTGCCACAGTTATTTCTCGATTGTTTTTTCTTTCATTTTGCTACCTCCCTGTTAATTTCATTTGGATGTCTTGACTTGTCATGTTTCAACTGTTGCTTCATCTGGCTATTTTATCATTACTGTCTCTAGGATTATACAGCAATTATTGTCCAAAACATTCTACTCTTTTCTGGAAGTAAGTTTTTGAAAACATTTTCCTTTTTTAACCTTTTACTTCTGTATCAGTCAGTAAAGGCTACAGTGTGCTGCAGTAACAAATAACCTTGGCTTCTTAGTGGCTTAGTATAATAGAGCTTTTTTTTCCTCACTGATGCTGTAGCTATTGGTTGGGGGTCTGCTTCAAGTTATCTTCACTTCAGCATACAGGCTGATGGGGCTGCCACCATGTAGAGGGTTGCTATGGTTGAGAAAGAAATCACTTGATGAATTCACACACCAACCTTTTCTTTCTTTTGGAGATGAAGCTTCACTCTTGTCTCCCGGGCTGGAGTGCAATGGTGTGATCGTGGCTCACTGCAACCTCCATCTCCTGGGTTCAAGCAATTCTCCTGCCTCAGCCTCCTGAGTAGCTGGAACCACAGGTGTATGCCACCATGCCTGGCTAATTCTAATGTTTGTATTTTTAGTAAAGATGGAGTTTCATCATGTTGGTCAGGCTGGTCTTGAGCTCCTGACCTCAGATGATTTGGCTCCCAGAAGTTAAACATATGACTTTCAGTCCCATTTTAATGATCAAAACAAGTTATACCATCCTGCCTAACTTAAAGGAGGCAGAAAGTACATGTGTCTGGATGAATAGCCAGAAATATTTGGTTTAAAAAAAAAAAGCATTAATGATGTATCCAAAGTTTGTTGTCTTTATTAATTGCAATTTTTTTTTTGCTTAGACATAATAAAATAGGGACAATGATAGCAATACCTAACATTTACCATGTGGATATTTGGGAAAGTATTTTACATACCGATTTAATCTTTGTGATGATGACCCTTGTTTTATAAATGAGGCATAGAAAGGTTAATTATCTTGCCTAAAGTTGCATGGCTAGTAAATGGTAGAGTTGGGATTCTGATTCTAGAGGCTGCATGCTTTAATAGTCCCCCCTTACTTTGTGATGTCTTTTTCGATCCATACTGGCACTTTTCTCTTTATTCATCTCTGAATGTGAGAAGTTCTATTCAGGCTTGCTATTTGTTCCTAAATAATGCAAATAGGTAAGCTTTCTTTAGTTATTTGGGTACCACTGGGCTCCTCCTCATAGAAAGTAAGTGGAGGGATGGATGAGGCAACATCATATGAGCAAATGTGTCTTCAGCAAACCTAACAAATGATAGAAATGCTTCTTGAGCCATGGGCATTGAAGACCTGGGTACTTGGCATATTTTTTCTCTGTTGAAACTTGTGCAGAAGGGGTGACCTCACTGAGCTGGAGGTGTATCCAGTCACTTGGAGAAGGTCTTTCCAGACCTGTATTGAGCCTTAGGCTTAGGGCAAAGAAGCACTGCTAGAAGTAATTCATTTATGAGAAAAGCCCTTTGGCCTATGGGCTTCCTGATTGATGTGGCCACAAGTGTATTCTCCCAAACACCTGCCTTTCTTCTGTTATTTATATTTGATCAATCCTTATCTCTCCCACAGGATGCCTAGACCTTACAGAAATTCCACTCCACACCCCACACCAAGCCCATATTCAACTGACAAGCTCCACTAGTAAGTTGCCACATGTGTGAAAAATGGCTGGGAGTGGCTCATTGCTTTCTCTTCTCTTTCCCACCAGAGCTGTGGATTGTCCCCAAGCATAGGGAAAAGGACTTCACATATGGCCATCTCCTAGCTGATTGTGACCTGCTGATGAGTTTCATCATAGTTTCCTTCTCTCCCTTCTTGCAACTGCCATTGAGAAAAGGTAGTTATTTCTTCTTTTACAGTTAGTGCTGAAATTGGCAGGAATTCCTCACTTTGTACTTGACATGTGGTTGGCACCATTCCTGGGTCACTGCTGATGTCCTACCCCTACCCGATCTCCCTCCACTTTGGTAATTTCAGTCATTTTCCTGGAGGGGAGTAGAGACTACGTTTATGTTGTCATTCTTCCTGTAAGTCTGGTTTTTATTTTTTCAAACTTTAAAAAAAAAAAAACTTAGCAGATGTTAAAAAGTTGCTGAAATTTGCATTTCTTGATTACATGTTAGTTGGAACATTTTCCCAGACATTTGTTTCCTATTTGTATTTTCTCTTGTGTAAATTTTGTTTGTTTGAGACTTGATCGCTTAGTTATTGGAATCCTAAGGGTAGTTTCTAAAAATATAGGTATGTGTTTGGAGGTTATTAAGGAATTATTCTTTTCTGTTATTTTTGATGCAAATATGTTCTTATTTGGTTACATTTCTTTTTTATTTTATGTACATTTTATAATGGCTTATCCAAAATGTGATCACTCTCCAGAATTGTTTTCTTTCCTAATCCAATTACCTAGTATTGCTTATAGAAAAGACTATATAGTCTTTTCCTTCTAGAATATAGGCTTCTTGGCAGCATGGACTGTGGATATCCTGTTCACCAGTGATTCCTTAATACCTAGAATAGTACTTGCCAAAGAGTAGTTGCTTAATAAATATTTATTAAATAAAGTGTATATTTGATTATTCAAACTCTCCAAAGTGATCATCTCTTCTTAATGGTATAAATGTTTAATCTGTGTCTTCTTGATTTATTTGACTAATTAAAACACTTAAGATTCTTGGAATTTACTGAAACATATCTATGTTATTTTCTCTTGTTACTATTATCTCAACCCCATATATCATATGGTGTTTCCTACTTCCATTTTTTATAGCAAGTATCTTTTAAATCATATGTTAAATTATCCTGTTCCCTGGATTGAGTTTCTTAATTTTGAAATATTACCATATGGGTTTCATTATTATTGCTTAAAAAAGTTTTAAAACAGGTCTCATAAATTTAATTTCTCCTCATAGTTATTTTAAGAATAGTCATTAATAATGCTACACATATACTTTCAAGCTAATTTTAGAATTGTTTGGGGTGGTCTTTACTGTTGACTCCTCATAATCACCACCGTCTTTTCTGGATGTTCAGAAAACAGCTAATTGTTAATTTGGTATAGATGAACATAAAACTTATCTATTTGTCATTTCTAATATCCAAATTACCTTCCCCACTTCTAATATTCTGAGTAATATTTTCCTATCTCTATATTTTTGAAGCCTCTTTCATTTTTCATAATTTCTTGAATGTTAGCAGTCATACTGAGATTATACCTGTGAGTTTCTTTAGTATGCCAGAAAGCAATTCTCTTTATATTATTGATTAAATTTTATTAAATGAATGAGGTTCTCTTTAAACCCTGTCCTCACTGAAATCTGGAGTTGCAGTTTTTACCCCATTTGTGTTCTGCCTTTCTACTTTAAAAACGTAAACCGTAGTTAAACCAGTAAACAAACTCTTTTATATAATCTATGTAGCCATTTATTCACTGTCTGCAGTCATTCAATCAGAGAAGTACTTGTTTTCCAGGTTCCATACTAGGCTCTGGGCTTATGGTGATGAGCAAAATGGACACAGTCTTTGTCCTATGTAGCTTAAACTTTAAAGTCTTCTTTTCTTTCTTCAGTCTCAAAAATAACTGGAAGAAGGGATAAAGAAGGATAAAGGCAATCTCATCTTTAGATTTCTAACCAAAACCATAGAATTTTGAGAGACACATTTCAGTTTTTCCCCCAACTTTGTCATTTTTCCACGGTTAATCATCAAAAGTGAGTAGCAATTTGTGGGCTTGGTGAGTCTTGTCAGACTCTTTGCCACATCCTGGATGTATATTTCAAGACCACAAACCCACCCAGTTGCCTGGCCAGGTCTGAGCCCATTAGACTTTACCAACTACCTTGATGAGTTTCTTCCTTTTTGAGGAACTAGCATCATTCTTCCCTAAAGTATGATCTTTTAAATTCTTAGCAGTCAGCATAAGATGGTCCTACATCATCAGAAAGTTTGGTGCTTCTTTGCCAGAAGGCACACTGCTGTGCTTTCCCTACCCATCTTTCCTCCAGTGTTACCTTCTCCACTTCTAAATCTTACCATTCATTTCTCTATTCCTTACCACTGGAACCTGCTTTATTGCTTTCTGATTGCATTATTTCTACCATCTCATTTTAAAATTTATCATCCTTTCCTATAGGGTAATGTGGGAGAGTATTTTACAGCTCTTTCATTCATTTTATTTTCTAACAGGTTGTATAAGCAGCAAAAGCAGTTAAGTCTTTAACAGAACCTTTGAAAGTTGCTAAAATATTTTTTTTAATATTTGCAATTTTAATGAGCAGATAAACTCACAACTTCAAATGCCCATCCCACCTCTTCTTTTCCCCAAGAAACTCTGTAAAGCTTGCAAATAGAATTGGGAAGAATCAAGTTATTTGTCATGAAAATTATAAAATTGAGAGATACAAATATGGACCAGACTTCTGCAATATGTAGGCCCTGATATTAAGAATCTTAAGGAGATACTTAACTGCCTAAAAACAGATAATGGCCTACTAGATAAGAAGGGCTATGATAAAGGTAGCGCAGAATGCAATGCAAATATATAGAAGATCAGCAAATCTGGATTAGGTGTATTGGAGAAGACTTCCAGGGAGGAAACGACTTCACATCTAAGATCTGAGCATGAAAACATCATGAGCTAGTCAAAAAGGAGATAGAGATGGGTCTGACTGATGATCCTGGCAGAGGGAACAAGATAATACAGATATTCTGTATCATCAAGGTATGTTAACTTTAGCCCTCTATTTTATCATAAATTAATTGAATCAGAGAGCCATCTAAAATCCACTGTCTCTATCCATCTCCACTGGAATTATATTACCCTACAGATTAGAATGCCCTAATAGCAAAGGCCCTCTTCTCCCTGGACAGTGTTTGGCTCGGCAGTGACAGTGTTGGCCCTGGTGACCTCCTTTTTTTTGCTTGTTTTCATAATTGAATGACTTGTGTACCAACTTATGTATCTCTTTCTTTACCCCCAATCCCAAGACTGACATAATCTAAAAACTATAATGATACATTCAAATAGGCTCCTGCAACATTCTTTTGGCCTAGAAACCATCCTGTCTCCATCAAGGGTCTCTATACATGTGTGTTCTGACCTATAGTTTCTATTTTGCATTCCGAGTCATAGACGGCAATTTATTTTTCTGTTTCTAGGAGTCACCTAATTGTGACTCTCCAACTTCTTGTATTGCTAACTTATTTTATTTTATTTTATTTTTTTTGAGACGGAGTCTCGCTTTGTCGCCCAGGCTGGAGTGCAGTGGCCGGATCTCAGCTCACTGCAAGCTCCGCCTCCCGGGTTTACGCCATTCTCCTGCCTCAGCCTCCCGAGTAGCTGGGACTACAGGCGCCCACCACCTCGCCCGGCTAGTTTTTTGTATTTTTAGTAGAGACGGGGTTTCACCATATTAGCCAGGATGGTCTCGATCTCCTGACCTCGTGATCCGCCCGTCTCTGCCTCCCAAAGTGCTGGGATTACAGGCTCGAGCCACCGCGCCCGGCCTGCTAACTTATTTTTTACTTTCTTTTCTGTAGTCAGAAAAGAGCGCAAATTTAATTTGGAATCAAATTGATCTTCTTCCCAAAAGGCCGCTGCCTTGCAATGGATGTTGCCAATCATTGGAAATGTTAAAGCATCATTTGGGGATTATCTATCGGAAATGGTATATATGTGATTCCAGCAGTACAAGGGAAATTGACTCTGTTGTCCAAAGATCCTTCACACCCTAGACTCCTTCATTTATTTATTTATTTATTTAGAGATAGAGTCTCCCTCTGTCACCCAGGCTGGAGTGCAGTGGCATGATCTCTGCTCACTGCAACCTCCACTTCCCAGGTTCAAGCAATTCTCCTGCCCCAGCCTCTTGACTAGTTGGGATTACAGGTGCCCGCCACCACACCAGGCTAATTATTTTTGTTTTTATTTTTTTTGAGACAGACTCTTGCTTTCTTGCCCAGGCTGGAGTACAGTGGCATGATCTCAGCTCACTGCAACCTCCGCCTCCTGGGTTCAAGTAATGCATTCTCCTGCCTCAGCCTCCTAAGTAGCTTGGATTGCAGGCAATTGCCACCTTGCCTGGCTAAGTTTTGTAGTTCTAGTAGACGAGGGGTTTTATAATGTTGGCCAAACTAGTCTCAAACTCTTGACCTCGGGTGATCCGCTTGCCTCGGCCCCCCAAAGTGCTGGGATTACAGGTGTGAGCCATCGTGCCCAACCCCTAGGTTTCTTCTTAAAACTAGCAGAGATAGAGGTAGTCATCAGAAGATAAATGTGAGGGATAAAAGATTACAAATAGGGTGCAGTGTATACTACTCAGGAGATGGGTGCACCAAAATCTCACAAATCACCACTAAAGAACTTACTCATGTAACCAAGCACTACCTGTTCCCCAATAGCCTATGGAAGTTAAAGAAAACAAGACCCTCACAAAACCTAAAAAAAAAAATAATAATAAAAGAACGAACACCTAGCTAATGTCAGAACTAAGGTTTAATTTTGTGGAGAGGCTCTTTTTTCCCCCCTTAATAAAAACTTCTATTGTGAATAGTGCTGCAGTAAAAATACATGTGCATATGTCTTTATAGTAGAATGGTTTATAATCCTTTGGGTATATACCCAGTAATGGGATTGCTGGGTCAAGTGGTATTTCTGGTTCTAGATCCTTGAGGAATTGTCACAGTGTCTTCCACAATGGTTGAACAAATTTACTCTCCCACCAACAGTGTAAAAGCATTCCTATTTCTCCACATCCTCTCCAGCATCTGTTGTTTCCTGACTTTTTAATGATCACCATTCTACCTGGCATGAGATGGTATCTCATTATGGTTTTGATTTGCATTTCTCTAATGACCAGTGATGATGAGCTTTTTTTCATATGTTTCTTGGCCACATAAATGTCTTCTTTTGAGAAGTGTCTGTTCATATCCTTTGCCCACTTTTTGATGTTTTTTTGTTTTGTTTTGTTTTTTGTTTTTTTTTTTTTCGTATACATTCGTTTAAGTTTCTTGTAGACTCTGGATATTAGACCTTTGTCAGATGAATAGATTGCAAATTTTTTTCCCATTCTGTAGGTTGCCTGTTCACTCTGATGATAGTTTCTTTTGCTGTGCAGAAGCACTTTAGTTTAATTAAATTCCACAACCCAAATGTGCATCAATGATAGACTGGATAAAGAAAATGTGGCACATATACACCATGGAATACTATGAAGCCTCCAAAAAGGATGAGTTCGTGTCTTTTGCAGGGAAATGGATGAAACTGGAAACCATCATTCTCAGCAAACTAACACAGGAACAGATAACCAAACACTGCATGTTCTCACTCATAAGTGGGAGTTGAACAATGAGAACTCATGGACACAGGGAGAGGAACATCACACTCTGGGGTCTGTAGTGGGATGGGGGACTAGGGGAGGGATAGCATTAGCAGAGATACCTAATGTAAAAGACGGGTTGATGGGTGCAGCAAACCACCATGGCACATGTATACCTATGTAACAAACCTGCACGTTCTGCACATGTGTCCCAGAACTTAAGGTATAATAATAAAAAAAGAAAAAGAAAAATGATTCTAAATATATACATTGATATATTGTGTATAAAGAGAAAAATGTAAAAACAAACAAAAAGAAGATAAATGTAAGAGTTGATAAAGCCCAAATGACACACCATCTTGTAAATAAACGTACAAATGTCAAGCGTAAAAGCTCTTGAGGGCTATCGTTCTCATTGTATGGGGAGGGGGGAAACTATGAGACTCTTGGCTGAATAATACTCCCGAAAAATTAAGCATTCTGCACTTTTAAAGTCTTAGATGAACTTTCTGGCCTGTAGAAATTAGTGGAGAAAATTTTAATGATACGCAGATCTGTTGGCATTTTACATATTGAATTTTCTTGGAGAAATCAGGGGACAATGTACCATTTTATAAAGTTTCAGGTCTACTTCTTTTCTCTTACTGTTACAGCTTCTGATCATATGCTTTTTTCCCCTCTTTGCTGTTTCTTTTTTAATTTTTTTCTATAAATGGAAATGCTTTAGAAAATGTCATTCTTGTGAGTTTTGGTCAGTGTTTCAGGGTTTGTCATTTTTGTTAGTCACCAGATGAGTCAGTGTCATTTATGTCAATATATGAGAGTAGCTGACCAAGAAAGTTCATTGACTGATAATGTTGATCATTCATACACACATGTTTAGACAGACCTCTCTGCAGTCATGTTTTTAGAAGAAAGCTCTCCTTAACTCTTATTTTCAGCCCCTGAGAAGTAACTTGCTCTGGCAAAGTTACATGACCTTTGACCTCCCTGCATGAGGGAAATGAAGAGTGACTTGTCTGTGGGTAACCACGTAATAATCCTTTGGTCATGAACTCATCTAGAGTTGACTGGCCAATGTTTGTGCAATAGTTACACAAGGCCTCAAACACTGTGGGTGTATTGAGAGGTATCTGGGAGTTGTAATGTACTTTAAATTACCAAGAAGTAATTTGATCTGAATAAGGCAACTCCAAGGAGAGCTCATTATGTTTTACCAAAATGCAATTGCAAACTGTAATTGGATTTCTTTTTAAGATGAACAGCAAACCCAGGAAAGTGGTGCATTTATCATTTTTGTCAATCCCTTTCTAGAACTGGAACACTAAGGATGATGGCACACAGTGTCACCCCCTTAGGAATAGAGAATATACCATAACTCAGATAAGGCAGGCAGATATTGCTGCCACTCTTCTGTACTCAGCAGCCATTAATGGGTTTTGAGCAAATAAGGCATTATTCAGTGGACACTTTTAGAAGGCTAATCTGGGATCGGTGTTTAGAGACGATTAGGGGTCAGAAAAAAAATAGAGGAAGATAGACTATGAGATTGTTGTACTAGTCCAAACTTATAATGTTGAGGGGTTTGGACCCAGGTCAGGAAGATGTGGGTATGAGTAATAATTCAATGCAAGTGTACCCACATAACTTAATAACTAGTTGTATATTGGAGATGGTGTGCAATGGAAATAATCCTGGTCTAAGCATCAGGAAGAAGGGAATTTTTCAAGGTAAGGTGGAGGCTTAGTTTTCTATTTCATAAAATAAAAGAATTGAACTAGAATGATCTCTAACTCCTTTCCAGGACTAACATTTTAAGATACAAAGATTTGAAGGCATTACAAGTTTGCCCTCCATTCCCTGTAGGGGGGCCTCACATCAGGAAAAACAAAAGGTACAGCTCCTATTTGATGTCTCCCTGACTTCTCAGTGACACCCAAGCACCCCAAGTAGATGCCTGGCTAACTGAGGTCCTCAGTTTTACAACCATATTACCCTTTCTGATCTTTCTCTAGAGCCAAAAATTGTCTGTCTTAGATGTACTTATGTTGGTGGATTGTGTCTCATAAACTAACTTGTAGTAGGGGATGAAATAGCCTATAATGTTTACAGCATTTTTTTCTAGGAGATAATAATATTTTATCTTTATATAGTCAGTCCAATTTGTAGAAATATTCACATTTCATTTAGATTTTTCGGGAACACTGTAAGGCACCTAGACATTGGTGGTATCATTATGCCTTTTTCACAGATGAAGAAACTGAGACTTGGAACAATTAGTTTGCACAAGATCACACAGCCAATAAGTGGCAAAGATAGAATGGGATACAAGTTTTCTGACTCCAAGTCCAATGCACTTTCTGCTATGTTAGCATAACTGTGAACATTTTAAGTCCCTGGGCAAGAATGTAGAGGAAATTCTTTCAGGTCAGGGGGCATTTGAAATCATGCAAAGATCACCGTTTGACCTGTTTTTCTACTTCCAAGCACAGTCCCTGCAACCATCTCAATACTCTGCCTAGTAACCCATAGCAATAATGGTCATAATTACATTTTCTCTCTGCCCATCCCAAAGAACATTTAGTGTATTAATGTTGTTAATTAATCTTCATGACATCCTAGCAAATGAAGCAGATTGCAAGTCGGAAGTCCCACTTGGCTGACTGGGAAGCTGAGGTAGAAGGCAAGGTTACAGAACTGCCTCAAGGTGAGAATAAATCAGCTGGGTTGCTGAGCCAAGAATAGCCTTTTCACAGTGAAAGCTTAAAACTGTATTGGGAAGGGGCTCTTGCTATTCTCCTTAGAAGATTACTGTTCAGTCACTAGAAAAAAAATTGCCACTTTAAAGCCAAGATTTTCTTTTCTTTGTTATTTTTCAATGCTTTTGAATTTGCTGTATCTCTTTCTTTGGGGTTCCCACATTTTTGCAACTGAGGTAGTTCAATCTTTCTCTCTTCTGGGAAAACATGCCTGATTTTTCTGCCGATGACAATCTTCTGTACCCCCTTAGTGTCACCTCCCCATTACCTTCTCTGAGACTGGATTACTCCAATTTTTAACAGGTTCTCAGGAATTTGTCTCATTGGTCTTTCCTTCCCTTACTCAGGGATGTAGAGTGGAGCCTTGCCTTTACAGCATACATCTCTCCATTGGGAAAGCATCTGTTTCCAATGTTGTATTTTAATGTTTTATTTCATCAGAGAAAAGATGGAGTGACTTCATCTCTCTGTGTTAAAAATGATGACTATGTCCACAACCACGTGGTGAGTCCACATTCTGTGTGGTTTCTGTGGTTACTGCAGTACTTGGGGATCAGGCTGGTGTACCAATGACTGATTACCCTGTGGCAAAGCTGCAGGGGAGAGTGTTGTTTCTCTGTGGCAGGGAGTCCGGTTACACTTGGGGAAAGGGGATGGGATTCCTGTAGGCTGGCAGGAAGACCATAGTTATCTGTGGGAAAAGGAGTGATTATGTTGCTCTGTAGTTGGAAAATGTGGTTGCCTTTAACCTTGAGCCTGACCAAAGAATCCTGTTATGATTTACTTTGACACTGTATTTAAACCCCCTACAATAATTAACCATCTTTCAAACATCACGAGGAAGTGGGTTATCAAAATAATATTACTCTGATGGTAAAAGTATCTTAAAAGCCTAAGCCACGGAGCTCAGCAAAGACAAAAAGGCCAAACAAAGCCCACACCAAAACATTACCAAAATATTTACTGGGCCTCTTTTCAAAATCATTTTCTGTGACCTTTTTCAAAAAGCTTCATGTGATACAGACAGGTAGTAGAGGCATGGGAAAGAGCCCAAGTCATTTTTCTTCTCATCTGTTTGCTCAATACTTATCTTCTGTGATCTGGGACAGACTAAATGGTAGAAAGGAAGATGAAAATGCTGATAGAATTCTAGCAGCTCCAAGGGTGGGGAAGGTAAATAGATACTACACATGATGCTGCCGCTTTTCCTGAGTTCAAAGCAGACATCACGAATGGATCACATCCCTCTTCCCTGCTGAGCCTGTCCTCAGTTTCACAGTCTTTCTCATCAAGGCACTAAACGTAGCCATGATCAAGTTATAGGACTTGGTTCTCCAGTCCTATAACTTGAAAACCTTTTATAATGTCTCTGTTTTAGAGATGTTTTAGTCCATTCTCATACTGCTTTAAAGATGCTACCTGAGACTGGCTAATTTAGAAAGAGGTTTAATTGACTCACAGTCCTGCATGGCTGGGGAGACCTCAGGAAACTTACAGTGATGGCAGAAGGTGAAAGAGAAGCAAGGGATGTCTTACATGGCAGCAGGAGAGAAAGAACAAAGGGGAGGAATTCACATGTATCAAACAACCAGATCTCTTGAGAATTATATCACTAGAACAGCAAGGGGAAGTCCACCCCCTGATTCAGTCACCTTCCACTAGGCCACTTCCTCAGTATGTGGGGATCACAATTTGAGATGAGATTTGGGTGGGGACACAGAAACAAACCATATCATAGAGCAAGCTGATTTGCTCTGCTTTTCTCCAGAATAAAACCAAAGATACAGAGAAACATAGTGTGGGTGGTGAGTATGTTGGGTTGGTGTTAATGTCGTTAAGCTATTTTCTAAGAGATCTGGGTGAATCCAAATTCTGGGACTATGATAGAATTATCTCCAAATTTAGGACACTTAAAAATACTGCACTGTTAACAAAAGAATGCAGTTAAAAACATTAATGTTTTACCTTTTGAATTAAAAGTTTGATAATACAAAGTTTGGAGAGGGTTTGTGGACATGCATCTCATATATCTTGGAATAGAATTAAGGGATATCATACTTTTGGAGAGCAATTTAGGAATATTTAACAAATTAAACTCATAAACCATTAGTTCAAGTACTTCTACAAATATGTCTCCACAAGTATTTAAAGATATCCTTAAAGTTCTAAGTATACCTATTACAGCATTGATTGCAAAAATAAAGAACACATTTGATGTGTCTCTTAATAAAATACTATGCAGACAATCAGAAGAATGGGGCGTAAGTACGAATGTAGCAGGACATATTGTTTCTTGTTTTTGTTTGTTTGTTTGTTTTGAGACAGGGTCTTGCTCTCTTTCCCAGGCTGGAATGCAGTGGCACAATCAATCACAGCTCACTGCAGCCTTAACTTCCCCCACTCAAGTGATCCTCCTGCCTCAGCCTCCTGAGTAGATGGGACCACAAATGCATGCCATTACACCTGCCTAATTTTTTATTTTCAGTAGAGATGAGGTCTCACTGTGTTTCCCAGGCTGGACTCAAACTCCTGGGCCAAGTGAACCTTCTGCCTTAGCCCTGCAAAATGCTAGGATTACAGGCATGAGCCACCACACCTGGCTGATGTTGTTTCTTTACAATTATTTAATTCCTTCCCATCCTTGCCATGCTTTTCTGCCCCCATTGACTTCATTCTTGGCCATATAAAATGCCTTGACCATGGGATATGAATGGGTGTGATGTTTGCCACATTCTAAAATTTGACTGCCACCCGACACAGTGGCTCATGCCTGTAATTCCAGCACTTTGGGAGGCTGAGGCAGGAAGATTGCTTGAGTTCAGGAGTTAGAGACCAGCCTGGGCAACATGGAAAAAGCTTGTCTCTACAAAACAATATAAAAATTAGCTGGACATGGTTCCAATGCCTGTGGTCTCAGCTACTCAGGAGACTGGGAGGATCATTTGAGCCCGGGAGGCAGAGGTTGCAGTCAGCCAAGATTATGCCCCTGCACTCTAGCCTAGACAATAGGGTGAGACCCTGTCTCAAAAAAAAAAAAAAAAAAAAGATTGCCTAGCTTGGCTGAGGCCCTTTGTTCTACCCTCTATCACAAGGGCATAATGTCACACAGTGGCTACTTTGTCAGCTTGGATTCCAAAATGAGAAAAATGAGTTGGACAGAGCTTACCAGGGCAGAGCCATATGAGCCCAGCTAAACAAAACCTACAGAAAAACAGATGATCTGCAACTCTCATGTGACATAAGCAATAAATAAATGCTTATTGTGAGGCACTGAGATTTTAAGGTTGTTTGTTGCGTAACATTACTGTAGCAACACCTGACTGATAGGTCTAATTTACAGAAAATGTCAGGAGTATGTTAACTGAAAAATGCAAATTCCATGACAACATTATCAATATAGCTGGCATTAAAAAACCTGTTTATCCATCCATCCATCTTTGCTTGTATTTGTATAGAAAATATCTGAAAAGATATATAGAAAACTGAACAGGCCAGGTGTGGTGGCTCATGCCTGTAATCCCAGAACTTTGGGAGGCCGAGGCGGGCGGATCACGAGGTCAGGAGATCAAGACCATCCTGGCTAACATGGTGAAACCCTGTCTCTACTAAAAATACAAAAAATTAGCCGGGTGTGATGGTGGCCACCTGTAGTCCCAGCTACTCGGGAGGCTGAGGCAGGAGAATGGCGTGAACCCAGGAGGCGGAAGTTGCAGTGAGCCAAGATCATGCCACTGCACTCCAGCCTGGGCGACAGAGCAAGACTCTGTCTCAAAAAAAAAAAAAAAAAAAAAAAAAAAAAAAAAAAAAGATATATAGAAAGATATATAGAAAACTGTCAACAAATGGAATTCTTGGGAGTGTTTGGGCATAGGAGGGATGGAGAGAAGAGAGACTTGGTATTAATTACTTTTCTTCTTTACTGTTTAAATTTTTCATAACAATGTGTTACTTTTAAGAATAAAATATTAAGAAAAGTCTCATTTTAGTGTTTGCTAGCTCGAATATTTGTTCTAATTTTGATAATTGATTTTTATTTTATTATTATACCTTTAAAGTACTGTGAGTCCTAGTAGAAAGAAAAAGTCTTTAATAAATGCTAAGGCTCTGATAAAACACAGACGAGTTCTTTATTCATTCCCTAGAGACCTAACCCAAGACTTAACTCCAGAGACTGTTCCCAAATACTGAGGAAGTAGGAGGAGAATGAGGCGAGGTGGCAATGATGAGTTGCTGCCTCAGTTTACCTTCCTGAGTCAACAGGACAAAGACAAAAGTTGAGAAATTTGAATGTTGAGTGGCAAATACTCTCTTTCTTTCTCTCAAGACCAATATTGACTTTTCCTCCAGGAAAAACCAGGAATCATATTCATGGAGTGTTTAACTTATTGACTGATTGATTGAAATGGCATCTTGCTCTATTGCCCAAGTGAAAGTGGAGTGGCACAACTGTAGCTAGTTGCAGCCCTGATCTCCTTGGCTCAGGACTTCCAAGTAGCTGGGACTATAGGTGCAAGCCACCACACCAGGCTAATGTTTTTAGTTTTTGTAGAGATGGGGTCTTACTATGTTGTCCAGGCTGGTCTCAAACTCCTGGGCTCAAGTGACCCTCCTGTCTTGGCCTCCCAAAGTGATGGGATTACAGGTGTAAGCCACTGTACCCAGCCAACATACTGATAATTTAAAAAATAATCAAAAAGTCTGATCCTATGCAAAATGGTATTGGGGCTCAGAAATCAATACCCCAAAATGTGGTACTTTGACCTGCTGTAATGAAGTCTCAAGGGCTTTTGGGCCTCCACTTCCACCACCCTGCCTCTCAGTCTTCTGTCTCTCCCAAAACACAGGATAAAATTGTTCTCTGAAGTTCCCAGATAGAAGTCCAGAACCCCCAAAGAAGAAATTTTGAACAATTATTTTTGGTCTCTTGGAGTTTCCATTAATTGAACTCACTTCACAGGAAGAAAGACTGTCCGTCAACACACACGAACAAATTTTTTTGTCACAGCCATTATCTGCTCTGTGGGTCCAACAAGCTTTGTTCCAGGACATTGTATGTTCTTTAAACCCATTGAATTTCCCTAAAAATCATTTACTGTCCCCCTAAAATTATCGAAACGTCCCCATTTCTTGCCCCCTAGAATAAAAGTATATAACCCCATTCTTTGGTGGGGCAGTCACTCTGTAATTCTCCCCCATGTACACTAATACATTTGTATTCTATTTTTTGCTATGAATCTGCCTTTGATTAGTTGATTTTCAATGTACCTTCAGATGTTGAAGGCAGGGAGTTTTCTGTTGGCCCCTACACTGGTTTCTGTTGTACCCCAAGCCAAGAAAACCAGTGTTTCCTTTGTCCTATTAACTTGTGATTCCTACGATGGAAAAACAATGATCTCTTTTTCCCTTGAGGCTGTTGTCCCTACTCTTCCCTCTCCAGGGAGTATCTCTTCCCTGACCCTGCCTTTCACCTCATTAATTTCTGGTTAACCCAGGTCTCAGATGTCACCTCATCCAGACACCTGTTCCCCAAGGCCAGATAACTGCCCTTCTGTATTGCTCCAGCATGGTTGTGTCTATTACAAATGTATGAAACTATCATGCTCTGCTGTTAATGCCCATTTATTTGTTTTTCTTGCCCACTAGACTGTAAATGCTTTAAGGTCTGGCACTGTGGCTTATTTATGTTCACATCCTTAGTACTTCATTCTGTGTAAATAGGTGCTTGATAAATATTTGTTGAATCAACGAATAAAGTGTGCTGATTTGATAAGTATCTGTACTTAGATTTTAATGTCCCTTCTTTTAGAAATTTTTGCCTTTTAATAGCAAAGTGAATAAATTTTAGAAGATTTTTCCATTAACAGGCTGGTGGGGTACTTATTTTTGCCAGGGGAGTTTCCTGATGTATAGGGTGGCTGAGTGTCTTGATTTGTCTGGAACTCAGGGGTTACTTGAGATGTGGGACTTTCAGTGCTTACATGAGGACCGTTCTGAGCAAATTGGGATGGTTGGTCACTCTACTTTGAGGTCAATCACATAAAAACCACTAGTCCTCGTTGTACACAAATCAAGACAAATGGTATCATCCTCTTCTCACTGAAAATAATACCACAATTAACATGGTATTGCCAATATTTCCATTTCTTCCACCTCTCAGGGAACTATCACATCTTCATTTATAACTCACATAGTTTGTCAATGAAAAAATTAAAGGTATTGATTAAAATCTTCTATCCTTTTCTGCCATGTCAATGGAAGATTGTCAATCAACATGAGGAACTTATTAAGTACCTATTGTGCAATACTTAAAGGGCAGGGACTATGGCTGTTTTTATAGTGATAGGAATATTATGGAGTGAATGTTGCTTTCTAATCGGAGACTTTCATGCCAGTAGTGGTGATGAGAGAGAGAAAAGTTTCAAGACTGTTTAGCATACTGAGTTACAAGTGATTCATTCTGTCTAGCAGTCAAGGACATCTATGTAAACCTACCTCAAAAAGTCCTCCGAGGAATGTATATGCTAAAGTCAGGCAACAAACTCTTGTCTTTGTCAAGTCTGCAGGTTTCTACCAGAAGTCAAACAGCTTCCTTCCAAAGGGGAAAGGGTTGGATAAGGCCAGCTGGCAGGCACAGATGTGAAATGCAGGGATTTCCAAATCCCAGTGCTGTCAGGAGATCAGCTCTCTGGCTAGCAGCTGCGCTCCAGCTGTGTCAGAGCAGAAAGGGCTCTCCCAGAAGACAGCTGAGCGCCAACCAGATCCCTGCCCCGACAGCTCAGCCTCCAACACCAAAGTCTTCTCTGGAAGCACAGATGACACCAACAAGGAGCATTCTCCAGACTGTGGCTTGGTGAAAGCATTGACCTCTCCAGTCTCTCTCTTTTCTCTGTGCTTTTAAGAAGATCCAGAGGCCGGGCGCGGTGGCTCAAGCCTGTAATCCCAGCACTTTGGGAGGCCGAGACGGGCGGATCACAAGGTCAGGAGATCGAGACCATCCTGGCTAACATGGTGAAACCCCGTCTCTACTAAAAATACAAAAAACTAGCCGGGCGAGGTGGTGGGCGCCTGTAGTCCCAGCTACTCCGGAGGCTGAGGCAGGAGAATGGCGTGAACCCGGGAGGCGGAGCTTGCAGTGAGCTGAGACCCGGCCACTGCACTCTAGCCTGGGCGACAGAGCGAGACTCCGTCTCAAAAAAAAAAAAAAAAAAAAAGAAGATCCAGAAAGAGAATATCACTGTAAACAAAGAAATGCCTTGACCATTCATCCAGTCAGCAAATATTGATTGAGCACCTACTCTCAGCCATGTGTTCTTCATGGGAGTGGGCACAGAGCAGGCAGCTGAATCCATGACTTTCCTCATTTCCGTCCACTGGGAGAGGCTTTTAAGAGCACCCCTGGGAGGAACACCAAGGTGCTGTGCTTCCAGGTAGAAGCATATTCTACAAAAGGGAAATGTTTAAAACTTTTTTAAAAAATGAAACATGTTAAAAAGATAATTATTTGGACTCCCCTAATAAGGTGTTAAGAAAAGCAGTGTGAATGCAAGGCAGTGGAACAGAGAGAGAAGGAGGCAAGGAGTGGCATCAAGGATTGGCTGTGAGCCCATCCATTCATCCTTTCCCTACCCTCACCTTAGGTTTGCTCTCAGTGTTATAACCTGGGTAAGCCTCTTATTCTAGGGGTTACTATGATGCCTGACTTTGTTGGCTTCTCCAGTGGCTCTGGGTAGGGATGATTTTCTAGAATGGGAGCAGTAACCATGAATGATGATATGTCAGGCAACATCTGTCCCCACAGAAAGAGAAGTTCCTTTCCTAGCTACTATTATTGAACTACAGTAATAGAGTAATGCAAAGCACTTCAAAACCTAATGGAAAAAGATGACCATTTTATTTTGTTCATGGATTCTGTGGATCAGGAATTAAGGCAGGACAAAGCAGGGGTAGCTGGTCACTGCTCCGTGATGTTTGGCCCCTCACTTGGGAAGACCTGAAGACTGGGAGTGACATGACAGATGAAGGTTGAAATCATCTGGAGGTTTATTCACTTACATCTTTAGAGGGTGATTGCTATGGTCTGAATGTTTGTGTCCCTTCAAAATTCCTGTGTTGAAATCTTAATACCCAAAGTGATGGTATGAGGACATGAAGCCTTTGGGAGGCTTCACCCTCATGATTGGGATTGGTGCCCTTATAAAAGAGACCTCAGAGAGCTAGCTAGCTAGCTCTTTAATATGTGAGGACACAGCTAGAAGGCATTGTCAATGAGGAATGGGCCCTCACCAGACAACAAATCTTCCAGCACCTTGATCTTGGACTTCACAGCCTCCAGAACTGTGAGAAACAGCAGAAAGAATTTAATTAGATTTATTTCCTCTTGCAGGGTATTTAATGATGCTGGTATCTAATTTATTTAGCATGTACATACATGCATTTTAAAAATATTTTCCTGGGAAAAATTGTGGTGTCAATGGTAGCATCCTTAAAAAATCAGAAACTGTTATTATTATTATGATTAGAGATGAGGTCCCACTCTTTTGCCTAGACTGGAGTACAGTGACATGATCGTAGCTCATTGCAGCCTCAAATTCCTGGGCTCAGGTGATCCTCGTGCCTCAGCCTCCTGAGAAGATAGGACTACAGGCATGCACCACCATGCCTGGCTAATTAATTATTATTATTTGTGGAGGCAGCATCTCATTATGTTGCCAAGGCTAGTCTCAAACTCCTGGCCTCAAGTAATCCTGTCACCCCAGCCTCCCAAAATGCTGGAATTACAGGCATGAGTCACTATGCCCAGCACTAGAAGTAATTATTTTGTAAGTAAGGAAAAGATGAATCTAGAATTTGATACTCATGTAAGGATTGGATTGAAAATAGGGAACAAGGGATGTTCAGATTGAACATCTTAGGAAGGAACAGTGGGACTCTTCATGGAGTAGCAGTGGGATTGGTTTTTGCCTTTCTGTTACATTAGCTAAGGGGAACTATAAGGTAAAGATATTTGTGTATGGTATAGAGTATCAAATAGTACTTTTAAGACGATGGTCTCTGAGTTAGTAGTTATAATTTAGGGATGGAAACCAGTTGTTCCTAAAAACATATTCCCCAAAGAATGAAGCTTCATGTGTTGCTGAAGGCAAAGAGGTCAACAAAGGTAATATGAATAGAGGAAAAAACTTGATACTCTCCTTGGATAAAGCTTGTATCCATGTGAGAACAAAGTGTGATTCAACCATAAAGTATTCGGCACATAGTAAGGGCTCAATAAATGTCAGTTACCATTATTATTTAGAAATGGGGATAATAATAAGACCTATAGTGCTTGGTTATTGTGATGATTAAATGCACGTAAAACTCTTAGCAGAAAGCACAGCATACAAAGTGCATTCCAGTTGTTCTAATGGCTTATTAAGGAAAGATGATATCAGTTCATTATAAAGAAGATCTCTGACAATGAGTTGTTAGAGTTTAAATGGAGCCTTACTTAACCATTGAAGAGCAGATAAGCATTTTACAGAAAGATGTGAAAAGAATTCTCACTCTGGAAGAAAAATTGGTGTTTTAATATGTTCAGCCTGCTATGACAAAGTGCCATAAACTGGGTATTTTATAAAAAACAAATTTATTTCTCATAGTTCTGGAGGATGGGAAGTCCAAGATCAAGGTGCTAGCTGATTTGGTATTTGGTGAGGGTAGCTTTCCAGTTCACAGATGGCAGCTTCTAGCTGTGTCCTCATATGGTCGAAGATGCTAGCCAGTGTTCTGAGGTCTCTTTGATAAGGATACTAACCCCACTCATTCATTGTGGCAGAGATTCCCAAAGGACCCACTTCCTAATGCTATCACCTTGGGACTAAGGATTTCAACATGTAAACTCTGAGGGAACACAAACATTTAGACCATAGCAATTAAAATGGACTTTGAAAAATGGCCTCCAACTCTGCCCGGATGTGCGCATGTGTCTGACCACACAAGAGCTAGTAACATTTCCCAGAAGCTTCAGATAGGTTAAGGTAAGATACAGTTAGGACAAAAATATGACCCCGTTAAAGAAAAGTTACACCAAACTGTGAGAATATACATATGAATTTGCTTGCTCTGTGATCCTGAGCCCACTAGAGCGTTGTGAGCTCATTCCTAACCTGCCTGTAAACCATGCCTGAGCTTTTATACATACATGCTCAATCTCAAGGAAACCTCGCTACCCTCTTCTTAACCATGCAAATAATGCCTTTCTGGATTCAGCCTTATTTGCCTAAAACTCCCTGTTTTTACCCAATTTTCTTGCCCTTCTGCTTTTAATTCAGAGTAATTGGCTGCACTGGCTTTTGAGTGAATTGGCTCTCTCTTGCTTGGCAAGCAATAAACTCAGCTTTGTTTATGTGTTTTATCAGCTTGGGCAATCTTTGTGTTTTGATTTGACAATGCAGGTGGTATAAACCTAAGAATTTTTTACTTCATTTTAGGAAATCCTCCTAAAATAGATATAATGTGACTATATGGCAATAATACCAGCTAGGAGACCATAAGTCTCCTACAGGTTTGACAAATTCTCTACCAACTGCAGCCTGTGCTGCATTCATAGTAGATGCTTACCAATCATTTATAATCACTTGTTGAATAAATGAATAAATGCATGGTGTTGAATAGGTAAATGAGTTTTTCCTCTCACAGGTCTTGGGTCTATGCCACAACCACCTTGAGGGACTATGGGAAAAAAATTTCAGAATAATAATTGTAGACAACGTTTACTAAATCCTTTCCCCCAAAAAGCATAAGTAAGTTTGATACCAAATTCCTGAAACCTTCATCAACTTAGTCCTTTCAGCAACCTTAGGCACCAACTTTTCCTTATAATGTTTAATGAATCAAAGACCCATTTAAGATTAGACATGGAAGTAACAACAGAAAATGTTTCCCAGCTATGCAAAACCACTCTTAGAAAAGGAGCATAAGAGAAGTCTGAGAACACACAATTTAAAAATTATTACTTTATAAATGTTTTTGTGACATCTGGGATGGGTTAAGGATGCGACAGTCTCTTTTCTCCCTATGGAAGAGAAGCAGAATTTTAAATAGCTCTTCCTTTCCAGCTTGGCAGAGCTCTGACTTCAGAGGATGCCTCTAATTGCTCAGAAGCACAACCTGCCCTCCTTAAGAATCCTGGCAAATGATTTAGGCATTTTACTCTTTCTCTGCAGCCTCTCCTGTCCTCCTGACGACCCTCCCAACAATAAACATCTGCCAAACTTCAGACTCCAGTCACCCTTTTTTGAAAAGATTCTACAGCGAATGATCAAAAGATGTTTCAATGTCATTGGGCCATTCTTAATTTTTCTTAAAGTAATATTAACTGTACTCTGATTACATGGATAATTAGCATCAAATATGCAAATGTCTGTTTCATTTGGGGAGAATAAGTGGTCAAGATGTCAGGGATTATAAAAGCTCCAAGGAGGAAAATAACTCAAATGATTCTGAGGCAGAGCCTTCATGCAACAATATTCCCGGATCTTACTCCTTGTAAGAGGCTCTCCCTTCTTGTAAGAGGCTCTCCAAAGCCCACGTGGTCCCATTTCTCTGATGCCAATACTGTCGCTACTGCCACACAACTGAAGTCCCCTCCAAAGTCAAAATGAGTTTAAAAGAAGCCATGAATAATCTCTAATTTGTCAAATCCAACACTTGCTTTCTGTTGGAGGTCCACAAAGTGACCGAGTAACCAAGAGCCAGGCTAAAATGCTTACCAGCTAGTGACTCTCTGTGGCCAGTTGCCACTCCTTCACCCAAGCAGAAATTCCCATCAGGGAGGCCATCTGATTACCACACTATTGCCCTGCAATTCATCCTTTCATAGTCCCACCTTCTAGTATTGCCTGCAAATGAATGATGGAAGTTTGTAGAAATAATACTTACAAGCAAATATGGGGTTTTCAGACTGAATATGTCAGAAATTTAAGATTTAGCAAATTTTCAACAAATATTTTCTGAGGAGACTGGGGAGCTTTCAAAAGTAATCTTTATGGACCAGCATTTGCTTCTTAAAGAGTTTCAGCCCAAGGTTACTGTCTTGTTACTGCCTTTTTTTCCCTCCTGTCTTCCCGATTCTTTGTAAAATGATTGATTGAAAATTTATTCTTTGAGCTAAAAATCATTGATACATGATATGGTTTGGCTTTGTGTTCCTACCCAAATCTCACCTCGAATTGTAATTCTCACATCAGGGGAGAGGCCTGGTGTTAGGTGACTGAATCATAGGGGTGGACTTCCCCCTTGCTGTTCTCCTTATGGTGAGCGCTCAGGAAATCTGGTTGTTTGAAAGTGTGTGGCACTTCCTCCCGCACCCCCCCCGCCGCCGCTCCTGCTACCATGTAAGACGTGCCTTGCTTTCCCTTTGACTTCTGCCATGATTATAAGTTTCCTGGAGGCCTCCCCAGCCATGCAGAACTGTAAATCAATTAATCCTCTTTTCTTTATAAATTACCCAGTCTCAGGTAGTTCTTTATAGCAGTGTAAAAACGGACTAATACAATACACTTTTGTTTCCTGTTTAATGTTTTTTTTTTCTCTTGAATATCAAGCAGAATTTCAGATATGTCATATTGGCTTTGGTTGTGGCTACATTATGCCCAGCTCTATCCAAAGATGTGGTTTTAAGAAGGGACACATGGCAAGAAATGTAAATTGGCGTACTCTGCTCCTCAGCCATCAAATATCCTTTGTTAAACATTCTCATTTTCCACTAAATGAGCTATTGTTGCTACAAGTCAGTGGTTCCACTACAGAATTTGTAGCACAGTAAACAAAGTGTAAAATGTATGTAATGAGGATTGCCTCTAATTTCCTTTAATTGCACATTGAGTTACAGCCAGCGCGACCCTGACAGCAACATTACTTCCTCAATACATAGCCTTGATGTACAGCACATTTTTCTTCCGTGACAGGTTTATTTCTTCATTGAAGAATTGTTTAAGAGATATTTCATTGGATGTTGCAACGATGTAATTGGGCTCTGGCTGGTTTATTCACTTAATAGGTATGGGTAATAATTATATGTCACTTTTTAGTGTATGGGCCCCTCAATCCTCTCCAGGTTGATTGCTTTATCTAGGAAGCATCAAATGGAGTCGCTCCAAAATAACATTTCGGGAAGATGAACTGAAGACTTATTTCTCTCCCTAAACTCAAGGCTTTGTTGTGTTCAGAGAAAAATGGCAGCTTTATATCAAATAAAGCTAAAAAATAAAGGTAGTGGAATCTGTGCATAGGATTACTTTTACTTAATATTTGAGGTATATTTTTCCTGAAAAATTTTGTGAGAATGGCAGGAAAACTCTTTAGAGGTATTACCCACTGAACACAAAAGAGATGATGTACATTGGGATTAAGTTTCAAGAAAAACATTCACGGTGCTGGGTGATTTCATCTACAACATATCCCTTAATCCAAATTGTTTTTTATTTTATGTTTTGCACCTCCAACCTTAGTCCTCACCTAATCCATTTTGGATGTTGTTCTTATTCTTGTATTTTCTGGGTCTCCATTTGTTTTCTTTATGCGGAACCCAAGTTATATTCGTCATAAGATTCGGAAAATCAACATAAACATTGAGGATGGGGAGATCTAAGGGTAGGAAAGATGCAGAAGTTTAGGAGGGATGGATATTTCCGGGCAGAGCACAGTGAATGAAGCCCCAGCAGTGGTCTGATCTGGAGGGTCATTGGCTTGGGTGCTAACAGGATGGCATGGCTTGGACAAGCAGCAGGATTGGCATAGCTACAGTAACACTGGTGATGACAGGAACGTGGCTGCCTCAGTGACCTTGTTGCTCTGTATCCTCAGTGTGGTGGAATCAGTGGCAGGGCCTTCATTGGTCCAAGCCATTGTTATGGTGCCTTCAGTGAGTACCAGAAGCATGACTGACATTTTTTGGTGTCAGAAGTGACTGAAGATATCACCTTACTTAGCCAGAGAAAGTGAAGAGGAAGAAAGCTGAATCCTCATGGTTTCCAATTAAGCTACTATCCCAAGAAAGACACCCAATTTTGGATTATTAAAACTATAAGGCCAAGCCTTGGGTATAAGGTGGGAGGTTATTTTTCTAGGAGAACTGAGAGGAGTAAAGGCAGAGAGTAATAGTGTATTTCTTATAAACTGTTGTTAGGGTCAATGCAATAGCATACACAAAGCACATAAAAAATGTCTGGCACATATTGCAAATTAGCTAATTTTATTATTATAATATAACAGTAATATTATATTTCCCTCTTGTTAATCACTTATTAAATCAAAGTGCTGGACTAAGGTGTTTACATGCATAATATAGACAAAAAATTTATGTTACAAGTTAAGTTCATATACTGTTATGGCTAGAATTTTTTCCCTCCGTAATGTACATGTTATAGCCCTAACCCTCCATGTGACTGTATTTGAAATTAAAAGGGGTCATAAGGGTAGGGCCCTAATCCAAGAGGACAGGTGTCCTTATGAGAAGAGGAAGGGACACCAGAGCTGTGTTTCTCTGTGCACATAGAAGGCCATGTGAGGACACAGAAATAAGGCACCATCTCCAAACCAAGGAGAAAGGCTTCATCAGAAACCAGTCCTGACGTCACTTTGATCTGGAACTTTGAGCCTCTATATCTGAGAGAAGATAAAATTCTGTTTTCTAAGCCACCTTCGAAAAGTCTGTGGTATTCTGTCACGGCAGCCTGAGCAGACTAGTACATACAGTAAAAACAAATATAAGAACTAATTCCTCCCCCAGTCTTCCTTTATTTTCCATAAGTCAGTCAATTATTTTCTCTGACTTTACCTCTTGCTCTCCTACCCTATTGATGGGGAAAATGTTTGTTCTCACCAATTAAAGTGTTCTCAGCTTTCTGGTTTAAAATGGAGGGCTGTTTGGATAGTTAATTCCCCTCTCTTCCTTTCCCAGACAGGGCCTGGGAGCGGAGGAATACTTACTTCTTGAGGTGTTAGGGCCTGAGGTCCCTCTGGCCTTCTCCTCGGAAAGGGTTCAAGCTGTAGCCCTTTCTAACGTGTCTACAGCAGGGTCACTTGTTTGCACATCTCATTTAAGGCCTGGTGATTTCTCTATGGTGGACTTGAGTCTCACCTTTGCTATCCCTGGAGCTGCTGATTCTTTGGGGCTGGGTGTATCTCCTGTTCCATTTCTAGGCTCCTGGAAACTTCAAATTCCCCAAGGATCACAGGGAATGGGACAAGGGCTGAGTGGAGGGCAGGGGGTGGGAGAATGCTCTCTCAAGCCCTTCCCTCTGGAACAGTCCTCATTCATTTCTATTCCAGCATCTACACCATGTTGACCTTGCTGCCATGGAGGCTCAGGTCATCTCTGAAAGGCATGAACTCTGGGGAGGCAAGGAATAAGCACCTAGTTTTGATATCCCCTGACCCTAACTATCAGTGTCTAGATCCAGTCCCTGCCAACCCCCAACATTAACTTGAAGGGGATGGGAAAATAAGTTCACTTTTCTGCACCTCAATTTTGCTTCTCCCCATATTAGGCTCCATCTGCTGATCTTCCATTCTAGCCCCAGAGACAAAAACTGCCCTTCGGTCAAATTCTCACTCTTCCCCACATCAAGACTCACGCTAAATAAAACCCCTTGGCTCTTAATTTGTAAAGCTCAGCTTTTCTAGTTCAAATAACATACCTCATCAAAATCCTGGATTCTGAAAATCAAAGTTCACAGAATTATAGAGAGGACTGATGGACAGCAAGAGGTCTGAGATAAGGACAGCAAAGCTGCGGAAGGCAAGGACCTTTGGACCAGAGGCATTAGCTAGGAGTGGCAGCAAACCATCACAAAGGTCAAGTGGGACCTGCTTGATTTGAATGGATGCCAACTCAAGATGTCCAGGGCTTGGTGAGAGTAACTTCACCAGAAGAGATGAAAAAGGACAAAGGCTGGTGGCCAAAGGCCAAGCAGAATGAGTTCTCTCAACTGAAGACCAGCAAGGGTTAGAGGCTAGGACATTATATGACACTCCTCTCCTCTCTACTAACTTACCATCAGGTAGATGGTGAGGTGTAGTAGGGGAAGCCTTAGAAATGATTAATTCTTACCCAAAAATGTCTAAGATTGGAATGGGATAAAGACTGATAGAGTGATACTTTAAGTGGCTTTATAAAAATCACTGAATACAAATTGAGTATACTGCAATGTGATAAAATATATTTTAAGTTATGGGCAGACTAGGAGTTTATACATGAAGTTGAATTTACTTATTAAAAATTAAGTTACTTTTTTTGCAAATCTGAGTTTTATACTCACCCACTATACATGTTTAATATTTTAATCAACCCTGTGAGGAAACTAGGCTCAGAGTGATGAAATAATTTGCCTAAGGTCACAGCTAGTAATTGGTAGAGCCAAGATTTGAGACTTTAATTTATTTGATATCAAGGTTTGTGTTTTTAACCACTATGCCTAAGCCTCACAGTTCTATGGTTATTATTTTTACCTTCAGTATTGTTTTTAATTGCTAGGAGTGTGTGACTTGAAACATAAGAGTTATAACCACATCCTGTTGTAAATGTTCTTTATTTACCTTTGTCTTTTGTTCTTGTTTTTCCTACTCTGATTCTCATATTTCTCTGACTTTGTTCCTTTTATTTTCATAGTCCTCCGTTTTGCCTTTCACTTACCACCCTGCTGAGCCCCCAGAGATGATAATTAGTTCTTCTGGAGCCACCTTTGCCTACACCTAGCTGTGTGGACCTCAGGATATAAACTATATTACATGGAACCACCTGATCAGGCATTTCCCCACACTTCAGGAGGCAGAACATGAAGACAGCCCTGTCTTTGGATTGGAAGCCTACAAATTAAGAGTTCATTGTGTTTGAGAGGTCCAGAGAATTGGATTTAAGATGAATAGAATAATCATCTTCCAGAGAAGTAAATTTACTTGGCGGGTTTCCACTAAAATGGATTTTTTAAAATGTCAGATGGAACTAAAACATTTAAGACATATGGTGGATTAACTAAATGTTTAAACATTTGCCTTTAGCTGCATGAACGTATCATTAATGAGATGAGCTCAGTGAGCTATGTTGAACATATCTGACTGAATCACTGTCCAGTAGAGAGTTCTATTTCTTGAATCTCTATAATATAAACCATCCCCAGATGCTTACAACAGATACCAAATATGTGTTATAATTTTACTGCTGAATGCAAATGCGCATAAAAATGAAAGGTTTAAATGATAAAATGTATCTGTAATCTCAGTCATTACCTTTTATTTGAAATAGGTTCTGCAAGAGAAGAGTGCAAAAAGAATATTTTCAGCCATGAAGGCTGAAAGTCACTGGGATGCCACCACCCCATTCTACTTTCTTCCAGAAAATCCCTTCACATTATAATGCATGGTCAGCAAACACACAGCAAGTGTGGGAGTTCTCCCCCTCACCCCGGGTCCATAGCAGACATTGTTAATCAATCACAATGCTTATTTTTACTGCTGAGCCTGCACTTGGCCTGAGAAGTTTTCTTCACCCAGCACTTCAGGCAACACTGCCAATTGATCCAAGTTGGCACTTAACAAGAAACCTATTTGCAATCCCCAGACACAGAGCAATGGTAGAGCAGTGGGGTGTTCCTGTATCTGATATGTCTAAGAACTGTGATAATTATGAGGACCAGACCATTGGATACTGTTAGGATTTATTCCTTAAATTAAAAGGATGGTTTTGGGGGTTCTTGGGTTCTGGCAGAACCCACTAGGATTTAGATTAGCTTCCGTCTAGTTGTATAAAGGGTCAGTCTTCTGTCTTCCAGGCAGGCAGACTGATCCCACATATACTTACATGGCTTTCTGTTTTCTCCTCTGAGTTTCACAAACTCCATGAAAATGCTGAAAATCCTAGACCCACTAGAAATAGAATAAGGCAGAAACTACCAGAGACCATGAAATGAAGATAATCACTTGCATTTTGGATACCACAGAGAACTTCCTGGGGTAAAGGTCTGTATGTGTAGTGGCAGGAGATGGGGGTAATTCATATTTAAGTCTGACCTTATAGGCATTCATATTTTCTAAGTAGGTTGTAAATACTACTACTGTGTATGTGCCTGGCAAGAAGTTAAGCAACAAAGCACACCCACTTTTATTCACTCTTCAGATCTTCCCCATGAAATACAACACCCCAGTTTTATAGATGACGAAACTGAGGCTGGTGATGCTAGGGAACTTATCTAAGATCCCACAGACGGTTCACATCTGTGTCGGAGTGGTGATAGAAACAGATGGCAAATTCTTAAAAGATAATTGAAACAGTTTAATGATAGAATTATTTATGGAGACGAGGGTAGCATTAAGGGAACCCACAAGACATAGTTCCAAAATCTCCAAAGATGAGCAACAATTAGAATCCTTTAGTATCCCTAGAAACAGTGTTACTGAAATGGTAACAACTAACTGTGTGAGAGAAATCCCTTGATGGGAGCTATAGCTTTAAGGAGAGGAAGTCCTTTCCTGCCCAAATCAACCATGTCTTGGGTATTTGGGAGGTAAAGAGGAGAGAGGAGAGCTTGTGTCCCCCAGCCATCTAGGAAGAGGAAGCAGTCGAGAGGTGCAGTTCATAGAGTTCAGCGCAAAGCAGAGAATGCATCTAGGGGGCCATGAGAATAAGGGGCTCGATGGAGGAGCAGCAATTAAGCACAATATTGCTCTGGGCCTATTCTCATAACCGCTACTTTATATTCTACCTCTTGGCTAGGGTTTAGGAGGTCTAGGTCTAGAAGTGCCAGCCAGCACTTGCTTTTATTTGAGAGGAGAGAGCAAGAGAACTTAAACTTCCTGAGTGCACCATGGTAGTACACACAGTCCTTGACACATAACAAGTGCTCAATGCCAGCTATTTGTTGTTACTATTTCTTCTTCGTTTTCCCAGTTCTCCCTTTCTGTGCCTTAGTTCCATGACCAAAGTGATGGTACTCAGCGCAAAGGAAGTTGATTTGCAATTTCCAATGCTTTACTGACAGAACTTATTTATAATGATATATGAGGTCGCTAAGTATTTATTTCTAATTTCCAGAAGAGGAAATTGAACCTTACTGATTTGAAAGTCAGTGTCCTTCTAATACTTGAAGGTTCCTCTAGTGAATCAATGGTAACGACTCTTAAAGTACAAAAATAAATAAATAAATAAATAAAGTTGTTAAAAAATATGATGGCTTTTAAAAAATTGTTGTATTTATTTCAGATATATCAAGGCACAAATTACCCAAGATATGAACCATAGAAGGTCTTGGGATTATTACTCACTTTACATGCTCCTCTCGCAGCCCCTTCTCTCTTTTTTCCTCTCTCTCTCCTCTCTGTTTCTCCCTCTGTCCCCTTTCTCTCCCCCTTCCCCTCTTCCTCTCCCTGTTCCCATCTTCTCTCTCTCAGCTCTCTTTTCCTCCCTCTTGCCAGTGTTTTTTTCTTTATTCCTCCTCACTCCTCTGATCACCACTTTCCACTTTTCTTCTTTCCACGTATCTTCTCTTTCCCATCCCTTTCCCCATGTTTTCTTTTTTCTCCTCTTTCTTCTGCTCCTACTTTCTCTACAGTGTGAAGAGATATAGCTTAGGGGTTATAACTGTAGGCTTTAAAAGTAAACTGCCTGGATTCAAGTCCTTGTTCCATCATTATTGGGAGTGTGACTTTGGGCAAATTATTTCATCACTTTGAGTCTCAGTTTCCTACATATGTAAAATAGGATAATAAAGATACTCATAGTGGTTATGGAAAATTTAAAAATGAATGTAAAGAACTTACCTCCACAATTACTATTTTTCCTTGTTCCTTTTCCATCTTTCCCTTCTACCTTACATCTTTCTGACAAAGCTGTGGTACTCAGTGCCAAAATATTTGCTGACTTGTAAATTAATAAAAAGCTAGAGGATGATGAATTCTGCAATTTGACTTCTGGGAGAAAAATGCAGTGAAGCAGCAGGCAGCCTGGGAAGTGTGTTAAGGAATGTTTACCAATGAAAAATGTGTTGTCTGTGTGTATTTTGAAAATGTTTATTTTTGTGGGTTGAGAGGCTTCTTGAAGGCAATGTCTCGGCTGCATTCAGTTGAGAGACAGCAGCAGCCTCCAGGAATAGCAGGTATTGCTGCAGAGACTTTCTTTTGGACCAGAGCTGGAAAGGCCCACGGGCTGACAAAAGAGTTGCGTAATTGTTCAGTATTTAACTCTCCCTGGAATGGCTCAAAGAGGGAGCTATGTGTGAAGGAACTTGTGGGTAAATAACTCTGGCGCAGAGCACCACACCATCTGCAGACATTGCAGAAATGAGCAAGGGAAGCCAACGAGCTGTGAGTGACAGAGATTAATCTTCAAAGTCACAAAGGCATGTAGTTCCGTTTGGAATTCAGGCAATGCTGGAGAGCGTGTCATGGCCCCGGAACAATTCTTTGAGGCAATGAAGACATTTATCAGCCATAACTCTCAGGTGACTGCTGTGTCCTGGAATCCTTGATGCTGGTGAATCAAAAAGAACCCAAAAGAAAGACACTTCCCTTTAAAATTAGGAGAGGCAGCAGAATGATGATGTTCAATTTTTTACTTAAAACAACTGTCCAAAGAATTCACCATGATGCCTTGGATGAAGCTGGCCTTCTACATCCGGGGAGCTGAGATGAAAACAAAGACTGTCACTTACCATACGCTGCAGGCTGTGCATACAGACTCCCCGTTTGGGACAAGTAGCTAAAAAATTGTTAGACTGCAAGGCCACACTTGAAAATTAAAATTTTAGCATTTTTGGAATACTCATTTGTTAATGAATACAGTTGTTTTTATAAAATACATTTGTATTTATAAACTAGTTCTGTTAAAACGATTTTCAAAAATAATTTTTTTCTAAAAATAAAAATAGCACATATGCATTTACATTTAAGCAAAATAAAAATCTTCACTTTATTACATCAATTATCTGAAACATTTAAAATAACATAAGCAATAACTAGATTTGATACACTTCACATATGTTAATCAATTTCTTTGCTATATTTGTTTCTAATGCCATTTGTCTGATATTTTTTTCAACATGGTATCATTAAATTTTTTTTCCACAAAATTGCCTGCAGTCTTACTCTAAGTAGTTTATGGCTAACTAAAATATCCACCATGTAGTAGCATTTTTTTGTTTTTAGTTTTTCAGGTACTTTAGTATCTGAAAAGAGTGTACTTGCTTAACTAAAAAGTTATGGTGCATGGATGAGTAAATTAAATATGCTGATCGTTTCAAATCTAATTCCATTTTTAAAATAAAAATGTGTACATAGCTCAAATACTTTTCACACATACTCTCTTTTTACCTCCATATCTTTCTTTGAAAAATATTTTAATCGAAGTTTTTCAACTAAGTTGTATCTATGATTCCTTTGACTGTTTCTAAATTCAGATGCTGGAGACTCATAAGCATTCTTATTTTCACTCCTTTCTGGTCAGAATATAAGTTCACCTGATTAAAAATAGAAGTTCCCTCAAAAAAGTGTTACACCACAAGTTGAGATACTCTAAAGTGCATTTATAGTATTCTAAATTTAAATATTAAACACAGCACTCCCTTGAGGGTTCATCCTTTTATTTGTTCCTTCCTCTTTTGGTGTTTTAATATGTTTAGTGATAAGTTTCACTAAATCATTACTTTCAAGAAAACCTGCACAAAGTAACTACTAGCTTTTGAAATCGATGCTGATGTTTCTTTGGTAGACTTGCACCTTTTCAAATGATAACTAATATCATTATGGTCCCCAAGTTAGATGTCAAATGCCAGCAAACATTTTGTGTAAGTTACATATTTGTCAATTTTCTTAAAAAGTAGAAATTCTGTACTTAAAATTTTATTAAACATGTGCTTCCCCTCCCCTTAGAATTTATTGCTACTGAAAAGAGTTATAAAGTTTTTAAAAAGCTACCAAATAAGAGCATAAATAAAAAGTTACTGATTTATAGCATATAATAAATGATAAAACCACTGTACTAGGAAGTACTCTGTATATGCTCTGTGAAAGAACTCTTTGTTTTTATTCCATGTGCTTTATATATACCTAACCTACCATTTCCAAGCTTTCCTAACTTTACAGCCTGGTTTGATGTTTCATGCATCTTGTAGGCTGTAGCACAGGCCATGCTACCATGTGCATGCTAGCTCCATTTGCTTGATAGGAGTAGGCCTGTTGGATACTTCTGCCACCATTACCAGGATTTAGCTTCTTCCCAGACCCTAGTGTACAAAGTCTCTTCATTTCCTTAAAAAAGGTACTAGTTACATTGCATCCAGAAAGAGTCAGGAGAAGAAAGAAAGGTAATCTTTGGTTGTTTTTCGAATATAACCACATGTTAAATTAAGAACTGTGTTTATGGCCTATGCATTTTGCACTGAGACTAGATGAAACCATGGCAGAGGCTGGCAGTGAAGTGGAAGCCTAGCAAATCTGGTGTATCATCTGTTTTCATGCTGCTGATAAAGACATACCAGAGACTGGGCAATTTACAAAATAAAGAGGTTTAATGGACTTGCAATTCCACGTGGTTGGGGAAACCTCACAATCACGGCAGAAGGCAAACGGCATGTCTTACATGGATGGCATCAGGCAAAGAAAGAGAGCTTGTGCAGGGAAACTCCCCCTAATAGAATCATCAGATCTCGTGCGACTTACTCACTATCACGAGAACAGGGAAAGACCTGTCCCTATGATTCAATTACCTCCCACCAGGTCCCTCCCACAATACATGGGAATTCAAGATGGGATTTGGGTGGGGAAACAGCCAAACTGTATCACCTGGCATGTTTTAATGCAACTATTAATAATAATACATTTGTAAAGATGAAAAATCTAAGACAAATGCTAAACCAGATAGAATGCCAGGATACTTGTTATACATAGAGACTGCTGGAGGCAAACCTGGGTATATGCTTCCCCTATTTGGTGGTGAACAGCACAGTCTTCAGACATCTTGGATCAAATTCTGGTAGTATCAATTAATAGATACATAACCTTATCCAAATATCTACCCTTAATCCTCTCATTTGCAAAATGAGGGAAAAAATGTCCACCTTACTGGGCCGTTGTAAGGAGAAAAACTTGTGGAAAGTGCCTGCAGAGAGGACCAGGCACACAACATATGAGACAGGGCTGCTGTCATTATCACCATGCTGCTTTTACCAGTGACTTGGTGGCACAAAAGCCATACTTTGTAACTCAGGCTGATTTTTCTCATGAAACATAAAGCAGAACCAGAAAGAATCAGAACAGAAAAGAGAGGAAAAGTGGGTGGTGTGTGGAGTAGCATTCCTACAATATTGGTAAGAGGTTTGAATTTGTGTCATTATCCCTTCAAAACAGGAGGAAAGGCAGGATTTACTGAGCACTTCCTTCAGGCCCAGCACTGGAACAAACACTTACTCCTTTTTTATAAGAGGGTTATATTGTTCTCACTGATGTTTTTTCCATAACCATCACATAGAAATATTATCATTTTCATATTACAGTTGAGAAAACCAAGGCTTCAAGCAGTTACAAAAGTGCTGATAAGGAATGCAGTCAGAAAAAAAAACTGATGTTCTTAAATCCATGACTTAACAAATCTGGCTGCATTGCTTTTCAAAAGTTCAAAATGTTCATGGTTTACTTACATCCGGAATGTTTAATGTATGACTCTGTTCAGCAACGCTAGGCAGAATTTGTGAGGAAATATGGTGGTCCTTGTTAACAACCTCAAACTTAAATAATTTATTAACAACCTTAAAAAGTTAGAAATCTTTAAGAGCCTATCATGGATGGTTCATCTCTAACTGAACAGTATCCTGGGCTAATTTATAGTTTGTACCTATTGGTACTAGCAAGTTCCATAATATCTTTAAAATAAAGCATAAAACTTGTTTATGCTGCAGTAACAAACCCCAAATCTCAGTAGTTTAGGTAACAAAGGATTGTTCCTTGGTCATGCTACCTGTCCATTGCAAATCAGCAAAGGCTGATTCCTTGAAGTAGTGCCTTGGTGAATCAGACTGACTGACAAGATAGTCATTGTCTCAAACATTGTCAGTTGCCAGCCAGAGGGAAAAGAGAACCCTTGAGGACCTCACGTTGCGTGACACAGCTCAGAAATGACACACTCATATAAGCAGACAATTCAGTAGGTGGAACTAGCTGAATAACCCCACTCAACCATAAGGGGGTCAGGAACTGCAAATCTGTCCTACATATGGAAGGAGAGAAATGAAAATATCATTCAAACAGCAATAATCATTGCTTACACATAAAGTTACTACAAATGCTGTAAATTATTAAATATCTTAATTTTCATAAAATGCCAATTTCAAGCTTCAGTTCTCTCTATACAATATATTCTTTTATTAGGTAAACAAATACTTGTTCACGTATTTTAACAGTATTTTCACCTTATCTCCAAAGGAAGAACATTAAGTTTTAAGAGTCACTTCTGTCTTTTCTGAAAAGTTCCTTTTAAAATGACATCAACTGCTAGCTAAAGGGGATTCCTTAAGGAAATGTGTCATTTTCCTGTCTAGAAGTCAATGAGTTCAAAGAAAAATAAGAGTAAGACTGAAAGGATGTGTAATAAAGGACCCAGTTAATGCCTAAAAGATGCCAAATTGGAAAGTGTTACTATTCCTCGTGTCATCCATCACTGCAAATGGCTCAGCAGGCAAAAGACTATCTCAAGCTGGCAGTCTTGCCATAGAAATAGATTAATTCAATAAAGGTAGCAGAATTACAAAGCTCAACATGGCCAGTGACATCCCACTGACTGGTTCAGAACCAAAAAGAGGTAAGAACTGAGTGAATGAAAAAATGAAAATTCAATCAAGTCATAATCAAAGTTCAATAAATCTGGGAAATATTCTCGTATTGGATTTTTTGGTCCCTAAATATTAATCAGCAGTAAATTACTTTCCAGTTCTCCATTCAGCTTTTAAAAAATGGATTGACCTTTTCATAGAAAATCTATATTCGATGGTAAGGATGGAATTTAGCATCCTTGGCTTAGGTATACTTCATAGAGGTGAGCAGTCTTTCTTGGCTGCACTCTTAGCACATAATAATGAAGGAAATTGCAGTAGACATTTCAAGTGCATAAGGCTGGAGACACAGACATAGAGATTGGGAACAGACTCAGCTTCCGGGACATTCAGCACCACACACAGAACATTCTTGATTGTGTCATCGTTAAATTCCTATTTGGTAATCATGAAGAAGCAGGATAATTCAGTTCAACAACTAGTTATTGAGCACCTACTAATATGCCTACAAGTGCTTTTTACACTTCAAAGAGCTATATGAGATGAAAGGTATTATTGCTGTTGTTATGGCACTGTCCTTGAAATTGCAGAGAAAATACAGGTCAATGAGAGCAGCAATGAAAAGAAAAGTAGTGAGATAAATTGACGGATTGAAGTTATTGATAAAGAAGGTTTATATTTTGCAGAGTAAATATAATCCAGAGCAAGCATTGGTTAAAAAAAGACTTACTTTAATGTCATGTCAAAGCCCATTTTATATATTACAGAGCAGAGAAAGTATTTACACCTAGTTTTATGTCTATGTAATTCTAACTTCGAAAACAGTTTAATTGTCCATCATATCAGCTGATTAATTAAGAAGGTCCTTTGTGTGGTAGTAATTAAGCCAGCATATTTTGGTATCATTTGATATAACTCATGACATGGACATGATCGTATGTTGGTTAGCAATTTAAAACTTTCAGATGTTTTGAGAAACTGACAGTAACATCAGATGCTTTTGAATGAAATACCTTAATGAAAAAGTAAAAGACCACATGAAAAGGTACTTTATAAAATTTAAAATCCTTCAAATTGTTCTTATTAATGTAATCAATTATGGCACATTGAATGTAAAAGAATCCTTTAATAAGCTTACAGTGTTAGTTGAAAATATATATAATTACAGCTAGTTAATGTAATTATGTTAATATCTGGCAAAATATATTTTAAGGAAAGAAATACTACTAGAAATAAAGATGCCAATTAAATAATGATAAAATATTCTATTTGCTAAGAAGATGTAATAATTCTAAACTCGTATGGACCCAATAGCCTCAAGCATATACAATGAAAATTAATAAGACTACAAGGAGAAAGTGACAATTTCACTATCAAAGTGGGAGATTTAAACATTTGTCTTTCATTGGTAGATCAAGCACATTAAAAACTGAGTAAGACTGAAGAAGATTTGAATGGAACCTGATAGACATATATAGTACACTGTATCCAACAGTTGTAGAATATATATAATTTTCAAGGAAACATAAAAGATCCATAGAAATTTCTCATTTCATACAAGTGGAATTATATAATATGTGGCCTTTTGGGATGAATTTCATTACTTGGTATAATGTCTTCAAGCTTCATCCATATTATAGCATGTATCAGTCCTTCATTCTTTTTTATGTTCAAATAATATTTATCATATAAATATACCACATTTTCTTTATTCATCAACTGGATATTTGGATTGTTTCTATTTTTTGGCTACTGTGAATAATGCTTTTAGCAACATCCATACACAAGATTTTGTTTGGGCATATATTTATATCTACATATATCTAAGGGTGTATGCAGGCATAAAGGAAATATATGTTTATATATACCTAGTCGTCTTGGGTGTATATCTAGGAGTAGAACTGCTGAATCTTAAAGGTAATTTTATGTTTAACTTTTTTAGAAACTGCTGAAATGTTTTCCAAAGCAGTTGCGCCATTTTACATTCCCCCTGAACAATGTATGAGGGTCCCAGTTTCTTCACATCTTCAACAACACCTGTGGTTTGTTTTCATGTCTTTTTTTATTGTAGCCAGGCTTGTGAGTGTGAAGTAGTATGTCACTGTAGCTTTTCATTTCTCTAAGGACAATTGATGTTCAACACCATTTCATGTACTTATTGGCCCATGTACATATTCATATATGTATTTGTAGAAATGTCTGTTCAAATCTTTTGCCCATTTTTAAAATTGTGTTATTTGTATTTTTATTATTGAATTATAAGAATCCTTTATATATTCTGGATATGAGAGCTGAACAAGATATATGATTTGCAGATAAGCTCTCCTATTCTTTAGGTTTCTTTTTTTACTGTATTCATCTGCAGCACAGAAGTTTTAATTTTAATGAAGTCCAATGTACTTTTTAAAAATTTTATTGCTTGTGCTTTTGATGTCATATTTAAGAACCATCGCCTAATCCAAAGTCATGAAGATTTTACACCTGTGTTTTCTTCTAAGAGTTTCATAATCTCAGTCTTTATATTTAGATATTTTATCGATTTTGAGTTAATTTTTGCACATAATATGACATAGGGATCCAACTTCACTCTTTTGCATGTGAAACTTAAGTTGCCATAGCACTTTTTAAAAAACTCGATGTATTTTTAAATTTTCTTTGTGAGTTCTTTTTTTGGCCCAGTGGTTATTTAATATTGTGTGTTTAATTTCCACATATCTGTGAATTACCTATTTCCTAAATTTCCTTGTGTTATTGATCTTTTCCCATTATGGTCTAGGAACATACTTGTACAATTTTAGTCCTTTTAAATTTACTGAGATGTCTTTTATGGCCTAACCTATGTTCCATGCTGGGGAAGGTTCAATGTGCACTTGAGATGGACACGTATTCTGTTGTTTCATGGAGTGTTCTGCAGCTGCTGCAAGGCCCAGTTTGTTTATACTGTTGCTCAAGTCTTCTATTTCGTGTTGATCTTCTGTCTAGTTGTTCTATCCATTACTGAGATTAGAGTACTGAATTAATGTATTTCTCCCTTCAATTCTGTCAATTTTGCTTCATGTTTTCCCAGACCCTTCTGTTAAGTGCATATAGGTTTATAATTGTTTTATCTTCTTGGTGGATTGGCCCTTTCATCATTATAAAATATCCTTGTCTATAGTAATAATTTTTGTCTTGAAATCTATTTTGTCTTATATAAACATAGTGACTTCACTTCTTTTTTGATTACTGTTGGAATGGTATATCTTTCCGCATTATTTTACTTTCAACCTATTTGTGTCTTCGAATCTAAAGTGTTCATGTTGCATAAGAAATGCTTAAGGGGAAATTTATAGCTCTGAACACCTGTACTAAAAGGAGGAAACATCTCAAATTAATTACCTAGACAAAAGTTAGTTCAAACATTTCTGAAGAACAATGTTTTCATATAAGGAAAGGGACTTGTTCTACCAGATTTAATTTTAGTTTAAAGCTATTGTAATTATAACAACGTGTTATTGCTACAGGGATTTAGTCAGTGACAAATTCAACTAAACAGGGACCTCAGAAACAGGCTCACAGCATACATGAAACTTAAATTATGTCAGTTCAGCAATTGTAGATCAGTGAGGAAAGAATCAACTATTTAATAAATGGTGCTTGCACTATTGATTATACAAATGAAAAATTAAAAAAGCAGTTCTGTATTACAAACTATAAACTACAATTCCAACCAGATGAAAGATGTAAAAGGCAGTTTTTCAAAACTTCTAAGAATATTTGGAATAGTCATATGCATTTGAAGTAAAATTGTTTCTTAAGCAAATTACAGAGTCCAAGGGAAATTGATGATAAAATGTATGTACATTTCAATTTAAAGCTTTCATTTATAGAGTAAAAACACCTTATAGGCAATGAAGAGAAAGACTTATACTGAAATAAGTAATTTGCAATCCACGTCAATGACTAAAGATTTGTGTTCGAAAAGATGAACACCGCAATGAAACTAAGAGCAAAAAAACCCCATATATTTTATAGAGGAGGAAATACAAATTACCATAAACATAAGACAAAATGCTCAACCTTATTGTTAAGCAGGGAAATGCTAAATAAAATCTCAATGGGGTATCATTTCATGCCTACCAGTTTATGAAAAAATTAAAAGGTCATTAATATCAAGTATATTGAGGATATGGACAATAGGAATAGTCATCTCTTGTGGACAAGAGTATAAACTAGTAGAACCAGAAAGCAGTGTGTCATTATAGAGTAGAGATGTGGATGAAAATTCCCTACAATCATACCTACACTCCTAGATACATGCCCTTGAGGAATTCTAGCATGAATACACCAGAAAATTCAAGATTGTTCAAGTAGCATTGTTCATACTAGCAGAAAATAGGAAACTATTCAAATTGTCTACCAACAGTTTAATAGATTCCTAAGTTGTAGTGTGTTCATAGACTAGAATACTATACCATAGTTAAAAAGAATGAAATATAGCTATTGGTTGGGTGTAGTGACTCACGCCTGTTATCCTAGCACTTTGGGAGGCAGAGGTGGGAGGATCGCTTGAGCCCAGGAGTTCAAAGATTAACTTGGGCAACATGGCGAAACTCAGTCTCTACAAAAATACGAAAATTAGCTGGGCATGATGATATGTGCCTGTAGTCCCCGCTACTTGGGAGGCTGAGGCAGGAGGATCGCTTGAGCCTGGGAGGTGGAGGTTGCAGTGAGCTAAGATTACACCACTGTACTCCAGCCTGGGTAACAGAATGAGACTGCATCTCAAAAAAGAGAGAGAAAGAAAGAAAGAAAGAAGGAAGGAAGGAAGGAAGGAAGGAAGGAAGGAAGGAAGGAAGGAAGGAAGGAAGGAAGGAAAGAAAGAAAGAAAGAAAGAAAGAAAGAAAGAAAGAAAGAAAGAAAGAAAGAAAGAAAGAAAGAAAGAAAGAAAGAAGAAAGAAAGAAAGAAGGAAAGAAAGAAGGAAAGAAAGAAAGAAAGAAAGAAAGAAGGAAAGAGAGAAAGAAAAGAGAGAAAGAAAAAGAAAGAAAGAAAGAAAGAAAGAAAGAAAGAGAGAAAGAAAGAAAGAAAGGAAGGAAGGAAGGAAGAAAGAGAAAGAGGAAAGGAAGGAGAGGAAGGAAGGAAAGAAAGGAAAGAAAAGAAAGAAAAGAGAAAGAAAAGAAAGAGAAAGAAAGCAAGCTAGAGCCATTTTCTTCAACATGGATAAATCTTACAGTATGGAATGTGATAAGCCTATCACAAAAAAATTACATATTGAATTTCACTTGTGTAAGTACAGAAGGCAAGAACCAAATGAAATATTATTTAAGAAACCACATAAAGATGATAAACTGTGAGAGAAAGAGAGATTGAGAGACAGAGAGAGGGAGAAGGAGATAGCAAAAGAGAAGGAGAGACAGAGACAAGATTCAGGACTGTCTTTGCCTCTAGGAAAAGAGAAAGGGTGACAAGTTGGGAGAGGTATACAGCGTGCTAACGAGGATGTAATGCTGAATGTCTCAAATCTTTGGTGAGTACATGAGTATTTTATTATTGCCCTCTAAGATGTACATACAATAAACATTTTTTATTCACTCCCTAACACACATATTTTACTGTAAAATCTATTTAGCCACCTATGGGACTATATTGTATGAATCCTACGTTCTGCTTACGAAGTGTACAGCTGGAGGATCAGGATAAGCTGTGGTCATTCTGGATTTTCAAGAGCATCATGAAGAAAAATGAATGTCTGCAATAAGCACAAAGGTGACTTTCGCATCTTCTTTCTCACAAGTAAATGAGATGGGGTTTTAAAGAGTTCGCTTTGAGAAAAGAAGGTCATGTCAGAGGAGATATCCAGTGAATGACTGCAATAAGATCAGAAACTGAATAGACCTTACCATTCCCAGGAGGTGGGGAGTTCTGAGGCTAAAATCCTCTGATGGTCTAGGATCCCCTTTTATTCATTGCCATCATAAGAGAGGTTTTTAAATAAACCCGTTGGCTCTGGATCTATTGACACAAACAAAATGTTTCTTGAAATAAAACTTAAGGTATCATGGATTTTCAAGAGGATTTGGTTACAGGTACCATGTATAAAGCAGAGCTTGGTATTAGCATATTGTACTTAGATCAGTGACCCCACTTTCCAAGTGTCTACAGACAAGTGACTTGGACACATTACAGGTTTAGAGAATGACTTCAAAAGCAACCAAAACATTACAGACAGAAGCAAGAAATGTTTGCTACATGGAAGACAGTGAAGGCACTTTCACATTCCGGGCAAATTAAGAAGGTGATGCTCAGAAAGTTGATGCCATAAGGAAAGATGACTTCCTGTAGTAACTTGCAGGATGAAAAGAATTGAAATAACATACGGTATTACATAAAAAATTCAGAATAAATATTAAATGGGTCAGATATTCAAGGTGTCTTTGCTTTTGTATCTGAGGACCATTTTCTACTCACAACAACAAAAAAAAAGAAAGAGAGAGAGAGAGATCCTAAACAAGAAAGATCCTTTGATAAGCCAAAAAGTTTAAGTTAGGCACAGCTTAAGAAATATTGATGAGTTACTGGGCCTTCAAGGTATGAAAACTAAGGACTATAGTTGGGCTTTAGGGTCGAGCTAGAGATTCTCTATGAAAGGATTGCTAATCAAAAAAGAGAATAGCTGAGGTGGAGACTAGTTTCCAATTACAGTGCCACAAATTAAACTAAAAATCTTTATATTTATTTACAGCAATGCCTAGGGCAAGTCAGTCAATGCTACTGGAGGAAAAGTATGGCACAAATAATGCCAAATGACAGAAATAGGTATTATATTGGATTAATGTTTCAATGTGGATTTCTCTAGGGTTCTGGGGGAAGGTATAGCATAGCCAAATTACATAGCCAAATTATATGAGCATTCTTTTTTTTTCTGAGACAGAGTTTCACTCATTGCCCAGGCTGGATTCAATGGTGTGATCTCGGCTCACTGCAACCTCCACCTTCTGGGTTCGAGTGATTCTGCTGCCTCAGCCTCTTGAGTAGCTGGGATTACAGGTGCCAGCCATCATGCCCAGCTAATTGTTTTGTATTTTTAGTAGAGATGGGGTTTCACCATGTTGGCCAGGCTGGTCTTTAACTCCTGTCCACAAGTGATCCACCCCCCTTGGCCCTCTAAAGTGCTGAGATTACAAGCATGAGCCACTGTGCCCGGACTTTTTTTTTTTTTTTAATGTACTCAGCACTATTTTAGGTAGTGTGGCAAAACAGATGAACAATAAAATATGTTTCCTGCCCTCAAGGACTTTATATATAATGTAGGTAAGGACTTTATATATAACATAAGTAATATAAGCTATCAGAGTGAAATAATGAGATAAAAATACAAAGAAAAATAATAAGAGTGTTTGCTGCTGGGATGGAAGGCTCTCAGCAACCTCACTCTCTGGGTCCTGGTAGAAAACTAGGCAGCTGGAACATCTACTTGTCTGCACACGAACCCTCATTGATCCTCACTGACTCCTAGTTGTACCCCAATTTGAATGACTCTTGTTTACCATCTAGTCCTAACAGAGATTTATTATTGGGCTTTTCACAAATTAAAAACAGGAATTTAAAGGAATAAAAAATTGCTTGGAGTGAGAGTATTGAAAACTGATAAAAAGCCACTAATAGTAAGAAAGGGAATGGAAAGCCTGTTACAGACACGACTCAGAAAGCAGAACAAGTTGGGGGTGCTGAGCAAAGGAGCAAGCAAGCTTTCCCCTCTCAGGCTCCCCTCTGACCACGATGTGGCCCTGTATGATGGCTGATAGCCATGTGCTGACTTTATCATTAACAACAGGTTAATAGCTTCAGTATATATTTAATTAGGCTGAAAACTGTGTGATACATTTGAGAAATCTTTCCACTGAAATTAGTTTAAATAAAACCTTTTGGCATGCAAAGGGAATAAGCCTCAGTTATCAGGACAAATCGCAGCAGAGACACCTCATTTCCCAATCATCCTGGACAAATGAAGACTGACTCTCACTAAGCCTGCCATTGTGTGGTGCAGACCATGTTTTCTATATTATTATAAAATTATAAAGTGTGATTTTTTTGCAATATCACACCCTTTATAGTCGTTCCTAAGAAGAAAGTTAGTTAAATTTCAAACACGGTAACAGAAAGAGGTTCTAGACCAAATGCCTTATTAAATAGATAAGCTCAAATGAAAGTAAATGTACATTTCATGCAGGTCTTCTGTTTTAATATTTGAATGTAGAATTTTCCAATGGTCTGGGATAGCACATGGCACATGGAAAAGACCATAAAGAATATCATTGCCCACACATATTTGAATTATTAAGAAAACTGTATGCATATCTAGATTTTTAATCAAAACAGAACCATGATAGCAACACTGATTTTGGAAAAACTGGAAAGATGGAGGGAACAGGAACTCAGGCTTAAGCCATAGCACACTTTTCTTTTATTGATTCTCCATTTGTTTTGTAGGATTTTAACAGTGAAGGAGACCTGAGAAGCCATAAAATCAATCTCTCAAATTGAAGTTGAAAAAAGCAAATCATCTCTCACACCCACCCTGATTGGTAATAATTAACTTGGGAATACTTCAGTTACTCTTTCATTAAGCAGTCCTCCTTGATATCGAACTTATGTTAGTTTATTTATTGGATTCATCCTAAGCATTCAAGGTACTTTTGAAGGATATGAGGCAAGCTGTTAGCATCATTTAACATTTATTGAATTATAGCATCCACATAACTTAGAGCAGACACAAGACTTAATGAGAAAAGCAAGACATTATTCCTGTTTTATAGAGAGAGTAACCAAGGCAAACGGGTAGAAGGAAGACTTGCGCAAAGTCAGAAAATGTTGAGAGGAGATTAAGACCCACTTAGGTTATTTTTGGTAGATTGCTCTTTTCACTTATACATAGCTGAGTTTGCCAGAAAAATAAATCTCAGGAATAAGGAAAGTATACTGAATATGAACAGTTAATTGAGATGCTTAAGCATAAACACATGGAGGGGGTGGTAGGTAAGTACCTGTGTTGACTTATCCATCATTCTGTTTGTATGTGCCAATCAGTCTCTGCCAGTTGGCATCAGTCATTATCCAATGAGAGAAATGAGAGCTAGGGAAAGGAGAGTGAGCCTCGATTATCTTTCATAAGTATATAAATTGATGGCTATGGTAGAATTTTTCTCTATGTGGAAACTCAAAGTTCTGTGCCTAAGTTTTCTTTCAAGAAACATTTTGTTGTGTCAATAGATACACAGCCAATGGGTTTATTTAAAACCCTCTTTCATGATGGCAATGAATAAAAGGGGATCATAGACCATCAGAAGATTTTAGCGTTGGAAAACTCCCCATCCTCCTAACACATACAAATAGAGCTGGCTCTGAACTCTGCTGTTTCCATGGTCGTGGCTACCTACTACTCTGTTCCTACTTGAACTTCACTGTGATTTTGTCCATATGTCAGACTGAAGCAGACTGCTTAGGGCCTTGGGTTGAGGTAGGGGGCATCTTTCTCCAGGCTAGACATTTCAACTGAAGAGGAAAAAAAAGTAGGAATAGGAAATGATAAATACTAGAGGTCAACTGATCTATTAAACACAAAAATGATTATTTTTGACTCCTGAGTTTTGAAAATATATTTGAGGGTTCTTCAACACAAGGAACAAAAGAACAAAGAGAAAGGGGAAATCTTTGTTGTTTTATTGATCTGCCTTAATTGTATTCTTTCATCTTAGAAATAAGATGAGCTTGCATAGAAGCCGCTATCTGTGGTTCGATTTCTGAGCTAGAAAAAAAAAAAAAATCTTTTTAAAAATCAAAATCTGAGCATTTCAGATTAAAACGTGATATGGGCCAATACTGCTTTTTTGGTGAAAGCATTGAATGGGGTGATCCAGAAAAGGGACCCAATGACAAATTTAAAACAAGGGGAATAACAGTTCCTGTGCCCTGGCACAGGATGGGTAGGAAGCACATCAGTAATGATTATATGAATTCCAAGTAGGATTCGTTTCATAAGAGATTGGTACATATTTACATTGGGTTCATGATGGAAGGGGAAAATCATAAAAAAAAATATTTGGGGAATCAAGAAGACTTCATGGAAGAGAAGGCTTTTTAGAAGCATGTAAAGAATGTTGAAGAAGGAAATAGACCTAGGCAGTCCAAATATAGAGGTAGTATGGGTAAGTGTATCTTTGGAGAAAGTTGTCTGTTTGACTGTAGAATACACAAGAATGAGAGAAAGAAAAGATAATAAGAGTCTTATTGTGGGAGGTCTACAGCATTGGTACTTGAATTGGCAGTCAACAGTGGAGCCATTAAAGGTTTTTAGAAATGAATGTAATAGATTAGAAATTTAAGGAAATTAGAGTACAGACCCAAGAAAGACTGGAGTGGAAGTAACATGAGCAATCAAGAGAATTTTGTAGTAGAATTAAGTGAAAAATTGTGAGACTCCAAGCTAATAAAGGGAAAATCCAGATGTCACTAGCTGCATTTTCAGGGAGCTAACGGATCTAGTGATTGCATAAGCCATAGATCCCTTAGAAAAATTAATGAAAAAATCTCTGGAAGTCCCCCAGAAAAATACCACATTTATACATACTCAAAATGTTGCTTACAATTTCAAGGAGCTTATAGAACCTTGGAACCATGAACCCTTTTTGATTGACAGTTAAAAAATCATTTATAAAACAAAAATTACTTACTATTTTGACATAATGTAGACCAGCATTTCCCATCTTTTTTTTCCTCTGAATGCTGCCTTAGAAAGAAACTTCTGGAATTAAGAACCAGAAATGGAAATGTATGGTGGTCACGTGGCAATTTGGGCAGTTTCTGTGGCATTTCGATTTTTTGTTTTTATAACCTAATACAGTTTATAGTCAAAAAAATTTTTTTAATGCTATGTACCCTGTTATCCTCTGGAAGATTAATATTCCATATCCTTATGTTAAGCATTCTTCAGTAAAGAACACTGGTTTAACTCTTTTTACTCTAGGACATTCAACCATTAATCCAGTGGTCTTCAGAGTCTGTCCCTGCAGTCTTCATCCAGAAATAACTGCCGTTCTCACAATCCACAGATTAAAAATGAGACTTAGGCAACAGGAACATAAAGTTTCCTTACATCTGCCTTTACCTCTCCCAGCCCTCCTTACTCTGAACCAGGAGGTACATATTCTGGTCTTTACTAACTAGCTGTGTGGTCATGGAAAATTTATGTGTCTCAGAATTCATATCTGGAAAATGAAGTTATACATTGTCAAGATCTATGCTCTACAATCATCCTGAGGGCTTCTTGTAACACAGTTTGTTGGGTCTCATATTAAAGTTTCTTATTTCAAAAGTCTGGGTGGGGCCTGTAGGTTAACATTGAGTTCCCAGGTGATGCCAGTGCTGATGGTCCATGGAGCAAACTTAAAGAACTGCTGCTCTAGCATTTTTGGAATCCTGTGAACTCTTTGTAAAATTTGTATTATTTTTGTGTTTTTTCTTTCCAACTTTTATTTTGGATTCAAGGAATATATGAGCAGGTTTGTTTCAAGGGTAAATTGTGTCTCTTGGGGTTTTGGTGTACAGATAATTTTGTCACCCAGGTAATAAGCATAGTACTTGATAGGTAGTTTTTAAATCCTCACCCTCCTCTTACCCTCCATCCTCAAGTAGGCCCCAGTGTCTGTTGTTCCCTCCCTTGTGTACATGTGTACTCAATGTTTAGCTCCCATGTGTAAGTCAGAACATGCAATACTTGGTTTTCTGTTTCTGCATTAATTCACTTAGGACAATGACCTCCAGCACCATCTGTGTTGCTGAAGAGGATATGATTACATTCCTTTTTTTTAAATGGCTGCATTCCAAAGTTTATATGTACCACATTTTCTTTATACAGACCACATTGATGGGCATCTAGGTTGATTCCATGTCTTTGCTACTGTGAACAGGGCTGCAGTGAACATACATGTGCATGAGTCTTTATGGTATATTCCTTTGGGTATATATCCAATAATGGGGTTGCTGGGTTGAATGGTAGCTCTATTTTACTGTGAATTCTTGTACTCTTTCCCACTTAAGTCCTTTCCTCTCTGGAGCTGGCGATTCACTTCCTAGCTGCTCCTGTTTTGTTTCTGATGCTTAAGTTCTTGATCCATGATTCTGAGTAATGGTTGCTATTAGTATTTTCTGAGGAAGATTACTGCATCCATCATAAAGGATTTTTAGAATTTCAAATATGTAGAGTCCATGCTGCTGCCATAGTATAAATACCAACTTTCTAGCATACTAAGTATTGGATGAGCCCAGCCAATGTGCAGATAGACTTGGTGACACAAAGGACCTATTTATATGACATTTTTGTTGGGGCAGCACTGCCCTTTAGAATGTGACTGTTAGTGTGGGTGCTGCTAGAAAGGATTCCCTCTACTTAAAATGCATGTGAACAACTTCTGCAGAGTTAATGCTAGGACAGAATTGTGACATTGATAAAGTTTGACTTTGGGGTCCCTTCACTTTGTATTTAATCATTTAATAAATATTTACTCATTGTTGGCATATAAGGTATTAAGCTGTATACTTCAGAGGATACAAAGATAAAACAGATCAAATCCTTGCCTGCAATGGAATTTACAATTCAGTACAAGGCATAAGATGTGTACATCCATGGAGACAGTGTGTGGGGCTCCTGCAATATCAGCTGGGCTCAAATGACAGTAAATCTAATTACTACTTATGAGAACTCAGATAGTTTATGTAATCCCTTTCAGCTTCAGTTTCATAATGGCTGATAGGGAAAATTATAACCCATAGAATCAACTATGGCTGCATTGTGAAAAGCCATATAAGCCCATATTATTTAAAACATATTCTGGGCTTTCCATAGTACTTGGAATATAGTATATGTTTAATAAACACAGCAGTTTTAAACTATCATTGTCAAAGTGGAGAGTGATACATGTAATAGATAATTGTTGAGTGCTTACTATGTGTTGGATATTGGACTAAATGTTTTTCATTTATTACCTAGTTTAATCCTTACAACAAGCCTAAAGAAATTGATCATATAATTTTCTCAATTTTGTAGATAAGAAAGCAGGGCTCAGGGACCTTAAGTAATTTGCTCAAGATAATGCAGCTTGCAAATAGCGGGAGCTGGTATTTAAACAAATTCTGGTTCCTGAGTTTGTATCCTTACTATTGTGTATACTGTTTCCTAATAAATGCTCTAAGAGGACTAAACAAAGCATTTGGGGGAGGTCAGAGGTGTGAGCAAAAACTTCTAAGGGGAGCTTCTAAGAAGATGAATGCTTAAAATTTGAGCTGGGATTTGAAGAATGAGGAATTTTGGCTCTGTACATTCTCATCTTCCTTCTTCCTGTTCACTACATTTATTTATTTAATAAATACTGGTCCAGCACTTATTTTGTGCCAGGCATTGTAGTAGGTGCTGGCAGCATGACACAAGGTCCCTGATTCAAAGTTCATCCCTTCATGGAACTTACGATCCAGAGATGGAGATGATAATTTAACAGGCACGTAATGAGTAATTACAGAAGAGAAATTTAGGATGCTATTCAATTCAGGAACTAAGAGCTGTGAGCTTACTCTATCCCAGATTGTGCTACATTTCACAGGGACAGACCTTACCTGGAAAGTATTGTTTGTTTTTCCTCATCGTCTTGTTGCAGTTAAAATTTCTGTGATGTTAAATCTGTTCATGCAAAATCATTTATGACCCCTTAGTTTTCACACTTGATCTTACCCAAAAGGATGAGAAGAAATACCTCTTATGTTTTAAGTAAGTGTGATAGGACAACAGCTTTTTTTAGTTATTGACCATTTTTTTCTCCAAAATTTGGCTTTTATCCCTCTCCTCCACCCTTTACTTCCAGTCATACAGCTAAAGCTTTGTACATTCATTACCTAAGGAAATGGCCATTATAGGGCAGAAAACTGGGGGAGAAATCACCCAGTTTGGCTGTGGTTTTTAAAAGCCGATCCCCTCAAAGAAAGGGTGAAGACTCTTGGCATAACCACAGTTATAGAAAAAACTTATGAGAAATTAGGGATCTAATTTCTATGTTCAGTAGGAAAAAGATTTCTGGACTTTGAATGCCTCCAGTAATGTTAGGAAACATAAAATGTCTGAGATTAATTTTTTGCCACCTCAGCTATAAATGAAGAATTAAAAATAAAAATTAGATTCAACAATGGAAAAATAAAGAGAATTAATATGTCTTGCCAGATTGTATTTGTGGATGAATATTGGAATCCATTGTATTGATTCATGCTAAGGTTCACTGTCTTTTTCAGATAAGTTTGAATCTCAACAGTGACTTTTAATATTATATTCATTCATTCCACAAATATTTATTGAACCTCTATGATGTGCTAGGTAAATGGCAGAGGGTAGTATCACAGTGTCAAGCAAGAATAAACACAGTTCTTGCTTACTAAACTTTATTTTCAAGACAGAAAGTCAATAATCAAATAATTACACAAATGCTTGTGAAATTACAAGTGTGAAAACTGCCACCGAGGAAAGATACATGAATTTATGTGGCAAGGGGATCATCTGGGGGATCTGAGAAGTCTCCCTGAGAAGTGGCATTTAAACTGAGACCTGAAAATGAACAGGAGCTATGTAGGTAAAACAGAAGGGAATGAACAAGCATTCTAGGCCAACAGAATCAGGATTTTAGCCCTTCATGTGGTAGCAGAGCTACTAGAGAAAAATTTAGGTTGGAGGGAGTGTGGAGAGAGACTTTTGCTCGCAGCATGAGGGCAACTCTTGCCATAAAAGGCGTTCCTGAGCATGAAGTCATGTTCTGCACATGGATGTGGCTTTTGCACGTCTTTTGTTATCTTTGTGCCTATCTCCCTGAGGCCTCAAAGGCTGAACTCTTCACCTTTCCCCAATTCTGCTCCTGCTTCTGCATGTCCCATCTCAACAAATGATAGCTTCATCTTTGCATTCTGTGTAAGATAAAACCCTCCACATCATCCTTTCTACTTCCTTCTTCCTCATCTGATCTAGGTCCAATCCATCTCCAAGCTGTGTCCATTCTGTCTCATTAATATCTTTCACATCTAAGTCACCTCCCTCCATTCCCAATGCCACTACCTTAGCTCAGGGTCCACACCACCCACCCTGACTATACATATGGAGCTGCTTTAAATTGTTTTAAGAAGCTGCACCTTTTCCCCTCTCAGGGTTTTGGTGCATATTTTCCCCTCTGTTCAAAATCATCATTTTATCCTCAACTAGGGAATTCCTGTTCTTCACGCTGGATGCCTTTTCTATAAAAACTCTCCCTGACCACCAGCCGTAACCACCATGGATATAAGGTTGGCTTTTCCTCCTTCATGTTCACTGTAAATGCTTCATGCTTATCCCTACCAATTACGCATCTGTTTAGACCTGGGCTGTGTAACATGGTGGCCACTAACCACTGTGGTGGCTACTGAGCACTTGAAATGTGACTGGGACGAGTTGAAAGGTGCTGTGCATATAAAATAAACATCAGATTTCAAAAATCTAGTATGTTGCCTCGTAATTTTTAAGTACTTGTTTACATGTTGTCATGATAATATTTGGGATATACCCAGTCAAATAAAGCATGTTATTAAAATTAACCCCACTTATTGCTTTTTACTTTTCAACGTGTGTCTAATTGAAAGTTTAAAAGTATATATATGGCTCATATTTATGCCTTGCATTATATTCTTATTAGATGGTACTGCTGTAGACCCTAGGCAATTACAACAGGGGTTGGAAAACTATGATGGATGGGCCACATCTCGTCTTGCCACCTGATTTTTGAAATAAAGTTTTATTGGAACACAACCAGGCACATTTGTTTGTATTCCTATGGCTGCTTTCCCATTACAATGACACAGTTGAATAGCTGTGATAGAAACAATATGGCCCACAAGCCTAAAAGATTTACTACTTGGCCCTTTGCAGAAAAGTTAGTTGACCTCTTTTCTAGAGGGTTGACACTGTATTTTGTTTTTCACTGTGTCTCCAAATCATGGCACAGTACCTGATACCTAATAAGCACACAATAAATATTTGCAATATTGGCTGAATGAATAAATCTTTAATTGATATATGATTATTGAGTAAATATAAATTGAGAAGGATATTGCCAGGATCATCGGTAAAATTAGTTTATGACCCACAGCTATGCTGACCATGGGATCAAAATTAAAAATTGAAGTACAACCTGACAAGTAGGTGTATACTTGGATAATCTTCCTATACAACATTTAAAATGGAGACCGTCCAAACCAGAATGGGTGGTTCTCATTCTTATCACCATGGAACATCTTGATTTTGGAATAAAGAAAGATATTTTATTTATGCTTGAAATAGGATAGAGTGTTGTATAAATTAGAAAACTTATCTTGTAGGTTGGATATTTGGAGTAAGGGTTTATGTCATAACAACTTCCACCATCCCTCATGTTAGTAAATCCCATGGAAGTCTGGATCTGGTTGATGTACATGAGAATGAATTCTTATATGTTAAAAATGGGGCTGAGAATGAGTGTTGGAATAGAATTAAGCACATCTTCACACTTTGATCCAAATATACTCCTGTCATTTGCTCTCTGCTCACATATCTGCAGCTGTTAGAAGACATGAAATAATTTTCTTTTGCTTTTCTCTGTCAAATTGTTGATGAACATGATTTCACATAACTGAAACAGCCAGAGTTATCATAGATGAGAATTGAATTTCAGGTCTTGGTTATGCAACATTATCTTCTCTCATAAGAAGCAGTCATTTAAAAATATATATATATAACATTTCTCAGTGTTGCACTGGATCTTTTCTTTTTTTAGTAATTAAAGTTGTAGAAGCAGCTAGATATCCTTATTTCAACAGGTAGATTCCACAGGGCTTTTCTGAAGAAACAATGGGAAGCAGAGCATTTTCCTTTACTGAAGTCAATTTGGGAAGCAAACAAGAAAAGGCAAAAAGTAATATTCATATGTGATCAATATAGAAAGAGAACAATGAAGTATCTGGTGATTTTTGCTTTAGGCTGGTTCAAAGAAATGAAGGATTATAAAGTTGATAAGATCACAGAGTGAGTGATCACCCACCCATCCACCCATCTATCCATTTCCCAACAGTTACTTATTAAATTTGTCAAATTACATCTATTAAATTACTATTTGTCCAGCTCTGTGGTGGATGTTGTGAAAGACACAAGGGAAACAAAATATCATCTTTTTTCTTGAAGACTCACCTAATGTTAAAACTGAAAGTACTTTTAAAAATGATGTTATTGTAATTCTATGTTCTCTTTTCAAGACAAAGACACAGTTGTTAGGTACTTTGCTTAAGGTAATATTTAAAAATTTATGTGGTGGGCCACAGGGCTCTAATTCCTAGTCCAATAAGTTTTCTACTATATTTACTGGGTAAGTCAGATATGCTTATCTGCCTAAAAAGTTGGAAAATAAGTAATCCCAAGTTATTATGTAAGCAAATATGGGATCATCCTGTATGCCTGATCTATGGGACATCCAAGAATATTCATCACTGAGCAAGAGAATTCAGTGAAGGATTAAAGGTAGAGGTGAGCCTGGAGCTGGACTTTAAGGAAATACAGAGCCTGAGGTCATAAATACTGGAGAGAAGACATTTTAGGTGTGACAAACAAAATAAATAAATGCAGGGCAATGGAAATAAGCAGACATTAGAGATATGGAAAAAGAGATACAATCAGATTTTTAAAAAAATCAACAAAAGTAGTGAAGACGGCCCTGAGTTGCACAGAGGGCCTCTGTGGAAGCGGTGGAGGAACTAGGTTGGGTCAGTGAGGTGAGAGCAGTTGATGTAAGAAAGCTCAAAGCCTGCTGGAAAATTTTTTCTATGAGTAAGAGACTAAGTGTAAGCCAAGCTTTTGGAAGATTTATACATTGCACTCCCACTCTAGAGAAAGACAAAACATTTTTCAAGGACCCAGAAAGAAACCCAAAAGGAAAGAAAATCATTCTGGCAAATTAAATAGGGCAGTAAGTCTATCAGGTTTCCTTTTCCATCTCTATATTGCACACCACTTCACGGTGTTTGACCAAAATTTACAAGTTTGGTGGGAAAATCTAAGTGGGAATATTTGGAGAAAACCCACAGAGAACTAATAATGTTAAGGATATACACACACTTATTTTTGGAGATAGCCAATTTCTATTCCACTAGGGTTTGGAATTTTTTTTAAGGTTTTGATATATAGCTTAAATTATTGCTTATGTGTGAGGAAGTGCACGCTTAAATGCTATGTTGTCTCTGTAATATCTACAAATCACTCAGCACACCATCACTGACAGTAAATATTTCATATCTTATTGAAAAATAATATTCTCCTTATAAAATATCAAAATCATATTCCTTTTAGGCTCTTCCCCAAATCCTCCCTTGAGAGACTTAAAAAATAATCATCCTTAAAGCTTCATCATACAAACTTGCCAGTGAAATTTCAGTGAACAGTTGTTTTGAGTTTGAATTTTAAGTTCCATGGATTTGGGGTATGAAATTCTGTTCTCCACACCACCATTGCTGTGCATGTGGAATTAGTGTGAAAAAAGAATCTATAGCCATCTACTTTCATTTATTTTGGTTTTTCTTATAATGTAAGTAGGAAACTTTTATCTACATAAATCGTGCCCACTTACAGCTGTTTCTCCAACTCCATTTTTCTGCAAAAGATTACCAGTTTCTGTGACCAGGCTCTTTCAACTGCACAACAGTTGCTGCCTTTATTTGTATAATTAACTTGCCTGTCGGTGGAGGGAGATGATGTGAGCAGAGGCAAGCACAGGCACTCACTGTTTGTTGCCACTGACATAGTGAAGCTGCAAGGTATAAGCAGAGTTGTGATTCATCCCCTATCTCCTGCAGCTTGGCTTGAGTAACTGACTGCCTTAACACCTCTTTAAGCATTCTTCCTTGTTCTTTTCAAGGACCTGATAGTCTATTGAGAAAAAGAGATGCAAACAACATGTACAATGGAAGAAATGCTACAAAGTAGATAATGGTCATGCAGGATTTGCCCCTCTTCCCAAGTTGATAGAGAAGGTTGACTACTCGTTGTAGTTTGTGATGTTCACTCTTCTGAGAATAAACAAGCATCTTTTGGTTGGCCTGTGGTTGTGGGGTAACTATCATTCTTGTCATCTTCAAATATAGGTGAGACATTCTGGACAGATGATGTTATGGCTAACAAGAGAGACAATTTTTACATGCTCATAAGCAATGTGGCCAACAGTGTGGGAATGTGGGCATTCACTTTTTTGGTAGTAGGGTGGATTAGAGGACATGAATAGACTGTCTGAAAACAACTTGGAAATATGCTCTGTGAAGGCTTTGTGCATCTTATTTATTACTATCCCTCATGCCTAGAATGAAACCTGAATAAATGAATAAATGTCAAAATCTTTAAAATTTTACATATGCTTTGATGCACAAATCCTAAGAATTGGAAGTCATCTTGAATCTACTATTAAAATTTAGCTGTAGGAATACACATTGTATTATTATTTATAATACTAAATGCTTGAAATGTCTCATTTAGTTTTATCAATGTGGAATTGAGTAAAAATTATATAACATCTCTATTATGGATTATTAGGCAGCTATGAATGCTGATGTTGCATAAAAATATATAAAGGATACAGAAAGATACATGCGACTATTTTTATGAGTAGGTTGTAAAACAGTACACAGAGTATTAATCCATTGCTATAAAATGATAAAATAAAAAACTTTTCAAATGTTGTCAAAGAAGGAACTTTACCAGAGACTCAGGCACAGTCTCAAAGAACAAAAACTCTGAAATTTTCATGACTTAAAACAACAATACTTGTGCTATATGGCTATTGTGAATCAGCAGGGAAGCTTGGCTCATCAGTCGCTCAGGATCCCGGACTGAAGATAGCATTGAAACAAATGGTGTTCACAATGTCATACAGAAAGGAGCCCTGGAAGGTTTCACACTGGGAATTAATGGCTCTAACCTGGAAGTAAAATGTTGCTTCTACTCAAACTCATTGGTCAGATCCAGTCACGTGTCCCATCCATGAAAAAGAGAGCAAGACATTATAATCCTCCACATAAATGAGTATGAGAGAATTAGAAATATTTTGTGAGCAGTACTAAGGATATCACTTATGGTCATCAGTATTCAGCTCACTCAGTGTGTCCCTATGGAAACAACCCCAAAGCCTCATCCAGTCTTACAGAATAAACTTATCCAGTTTTATGGCATAAGACTATTATGTCTATAGTTTCTGGGTGGTAACCAAGTAGTCTCTTTATCAGGTCTGGATGTGGCTCCTTCTGATTATAAAATCAACTGAAAAACAAAACAAAACAAAAAACACAAAAAAGATAATCTCTCCCCCCTGACACTTAGGACAAAACAGCAGATTAGGGGTGAGGTGTCTATAATATTGCCAAGGCTGGTTCTTACAGATTCTGATATTTTACTGCCAGTCAGCATTCCCTGGGATGAGGAAAGCTCTTAATTAGGTTCTGATTTGGTTCCTGGGGAGGGGTTCTGCAGTCCACGGCCCTTAATTTTGTTCTTTGGAAGTTCTTTCTTTTCTATTGTTGCCTTGGCTACATCTGCAGAGTGCATTATAGAATGTACACTCCTTCAAGGATGAGAAGCTTTCTTAGTCTGATACTTGCTCATAGAAGTTCACATACCTAACCATTGTTAATGTTTTTGTCTTTACACAAAAGTTTTAGAAGGTTCATTATTTCTTTGGCCATACAAGTTTCTCAAAAAAGTAATCAGCTTCTTTCTTGTAGTTGTTTATGGTCAACTTCTTGTGCCAATAGCCCCATACACAGCTTTTTTGATACATGCTTCTCTGTGTTTTCTCTGAACTGTACATATCTTAAGCCAACTAAATTTCAGCAGAAGAGCCACAGCTTCAGTCTTTAAAAAAAAAATGGGTCATTTTGTCCATATGAAAGACTAATTGGGTTGTTATGTTAACCCATTCAGAAGTTTAAAAACTTGTGTGGAAACCATATTCTTGATTTATTCCTTGATCAAGACTGTATTCTTACCAGTCTATCTCTAATTAGTGATAAGAAACAATTGCCTTGTCCAACTCTCCAAGTCTTCAAATTTTCTTGACCATCTCTGTTGTCTTTCATACTTGCCTGCTTGTTAAAATTCTGTTCTTAGCTCATTGCTTTATTGCAGTATTTTGTCAAATGAAGCCAACAGTGATTGACACTTGCTAGAAAAGTTCTATTTTTCAATCATTTCGCCCATAGCTACAAGTTCACAAAGTACATTACCTTCCTTTTAAGTTTTCACAGGTGACAATTTTACAAAATAGCTCATTTGTGCATATAACATAGATTGCTGTCATTCCAGCTGCAACCGAAGATTCGTTGCTGCCTGCCACCTGATCACTGAGCCAATGCCACAGACTTTATGTTTTTAATATTGATGTATTACTCCAATTCTTTTTCTAAAAAGATACTTTAAAAAATTGACCAGAATAAGAGAAATCTAGTTTTCAGTTTTGTAGACCCCTGAAACTTGATTGTTATTAAATGATTTTGTCCCAGGCAACTGGACTACACATTCAAACTTCTAAGAGATTACAGAAAAAACGTGATGATTTGTTTATTTAAAATTGGAAGTCTACCTAAATGACTAGAATATCTGTATTTTCTAACTAGAACATATTCCCTGGGTCAAGGGATTCCAGAAACCAGTGTTTTAATCTGAATGTTTCTTCTTTTTGTTTTCTTATTTTTTATTTTTGGAGATAGAGTCTTGCTTTGTAACTAGGCTGGAGTGCAGTGGAACAATAATGGCTTACTGAGACTGGAACTCCTGGGTTAAAGCAACTCTTCAGACTCAGCCTCCCAAGTAGCTAGGACTACAGGCATGCACCACCATGCCTAGCTAATTTTCTAATTTTTGTAAAGATGTGATCTTACTATGCTGCCCAGGTTGGTCTTGAATTCCTGGCCTGAAGCAGTCCTCCTACCTTGCCCTCCCAAAGTGCTGGGATTTCAGATGTGAGTCACTGAACCCAGCCTGACTCCTTCTTGATGACTTTTAATGAATTCCTTGATCATAAGTGGATACTATTGTGGGATAATTCATCTAATCTTTGTAGAATCTTGGCCTCCCTTTCGGTACCATAAAGCTCAGCTTTCATTGACCAGGAGATTTTCTCTTTTTTTTTTTTTTTTTTTTTTTTTTGAGATGGAGTTTTTCTCTGACGCCCAGGCCGGAGGGCAGTGGCAGGATCTCGGCTCGCTGCAACCTCTGCCTCCCGGGTTTAAGCGATTCTCCTGCCTCAGCCTTCCGAGTAGGTGGGACTACAGGCGCGTGCCACAACGCCCAGCTAATTTTTTGTATGTTTAGTAGAGATGGGGTTTCACCGTGTTAGCCAGGATAGTGTCGAACTCCTGACTTCGTGATCTGCCCGCCTTGGCCTCCCAAAGTGCAAGCCTTTCTTTTGGATAGGGTTGTCTTTTTGCATCTCATTTTCTAGGGGGGCAGAGAAAGATAACAAATGATGAACATGAAGAAATGCTTTTTGGGCCGGGTGCAGTGGTTTACACCTGTAATCCCAACACTTGGCAAGGCCGAGTCAGGCAGATTACTTGAAGCCAGGAGTTTGAGGCCAGCGTAGGCAACATGGCGGAACCCAGTCTCTGGTAAAAATACAAAAATTAGCCGGGCGTGATGGCGCATGCCTGTAGTTACTAGGAAAGCTACTAGGAAAGCTGAGGCATGGGAATCGCTCAAACCTGAGAGGTGGAGGTTGCGGTGAGCCGAGATTGCACCACTGCACTTCAGCCTGGATGACAGAGCAAGACCGTCTCAATTAAAAACAAAAACAAACAAGCAAAAAACAGTTTTCATATAATGTGTTTTTAAAATAATGAAACTGGGTAGTGGTATATAGTGAAACTTGGAGGAGAGAATGGAAGAAATTGTTTTTACTGGAATGGCCAGCAAAACCATTGTAAGCGGGGGACATTTGAGCTGAGACTCACAGGAGGGGAAGAGGCAATCATAAAAGGTCTGAGGAAAGAACATTCTATGCAGAAGGAATAGCAGGTGAAAAAGGCCAGAGATGTGAAGGAGCTCAGCGTGTTGGAAGGACAGAAAGAAGGCTGGGGAGTTGGGAGAATGGTAAGGAGAGAAGTATTAGGTCATGTCCGAGAGGATGGCAAGGAGTGCATTGTGTACAGTTTTGCTGGTCATGTTGGGAAGTTTCTGTTTTACTCGAAACCCAGTGGAATTATTGAAAGCTTTTAAGCAGTGGATCCATTTGATCTGTTTTATGCTTTAAAAAGATCACTGTGGCTGGCTACTGCATGGAGAATGAATTCTGGCAGGGGAAGAGTGGAAGCAGCCCATTGCAGCCCAGCTGTGAGATATTAGTCATTTGGATTGGGGTTGTAGCAATAGAGATGGTGATAAGTGGTGAGATCTTGAATGTATTTTGGAAATAAGAGTAGACAAGATTTGCAGATAGATTAGATGAGAGATGTGAAGAAAAGTGAGAAAATAAGGGTTATTGCTAGTGTTTTGGCCCGAGAAACTTGATCGGTGGTGATACCAGCAACTGAGAGATGGGGAAGACGGCTGTGGGTAAATCAAGAATTTTATTTTGAAAATACTAAATTAGAGATGTCTATTAGACAGCTCAGAGGTGATGTCAAGTAGGCAGTTGGGTATATAAATCTAGAGCCCAGGGGAGTGGTAAGAGCTGGAGATAGAGATTTATGAGTCATCAGTACAAAAATGTTATTTTAAGCCATAGAAGAGGATGAGATCACCTAGAGAAGGAATTTGGAGAGAAAAGAGGGGGGAGGACAGAGTTAAGGGTTAGCAGAGGCGGAGGAACCAGAAATGGAGTCCAAGAAGGCACAAGTTCCAGGTTAGAAGAAAGTCAGGTGTGAGTAGTGTTGTGAACACCGAATGGAGATATTTTTGCAAGAAGAAAGCCATGTGCTGAAAACTGACTAATGCTCTATCCCATTTCTGCTTTATATTTCTCCCAAACACCCACAATACCATGCCCCTCTCCTTAGCATTTGATTCTACTAGAAAGGAGGTTAATTACAGAACAATAATTGTTTGTATTATTTTTCTTTTTCGGTCTGCTATTTTAGGAAGTAGATAAAATGGCATATTGACAGATCTGGAGGGTCTTAGATCTACCTTTCAACATTGGCATTACTGATATTAGAGCACTACTACTCATTAGCTGTGGGGATGTAGGAAGATTATTTAACCACTCAGAGCCTTGGTTTCCTCATTCGTTATGTGGAGATGACACTATCAGATGACAGATTTGTTGTGGGGATTCATTAACATAATGCATACAAAATGGTAGGTCAGTGTCTGGCAGAAGCTAAGTAGATCACAAATGGTAGCTTTTATTATTTTTTCCCAGATGATGATTGGCTAATTATGGAAATGGATCACTATCAAGTAATTCTGGAAAGATGAGTAGGCAAGATTTGCAGCTAGATTGGATGAGAGATGTGAAGAAAAATGAGAAAATAAGGGTTATTCCTAGTGTTTTGGCCCTAAACATAGTTAATTGTTTAGAACTATGTAGGAGAGATAATATCTACATATTATTGCTACAGGATAGAAGTTAAACACTCAACCTGTAAATAAAACCCTGCTATTGCCCCTGTATCCTCTAACAAACACCCTATATCTTGTCTCTTTCAGAGACAGGATGTATGAAACTCAGATCAGTGATGTTTTAAAGATGGAGCATCAGTGATAGAAACATACTTCTGTGCTTCTCTGGTGAAGAATGATCCAGGCCTGTCTTTGAAACTGAAGTTTCAGGCTGCTAGTAAGCAGATATAGTGAAGATAGAAATCCTTGCACAACCGAAATGGGTCATGACTGCTGTAAAAATAAGCAGGAATTTCCCCACTTTGGGGCAGCTCACAAGCCTATCTTTCCCTCTGAAGCACAAGAGAGTGGGGTCAGGGATATAATTGAGCAAGTATCTCAGATTCATTTTCCAGGAAATGAAGCTCTAGCTGCTCTGTGAAAGTTCTTTGTTAAACATGACGATTCCTCTGAAAATGTTACAATTCTGCTATGGTCCCTCTGTTCCAGCCACTTCTTTATTTGTGGAGGGAGTTGGGTGACTGTGGCTGCTCTGGAGTAGGGTAGGGGGTCATTGATGATGGAAATATATCAATTCCCTTCCTTCAAACTAACACCTCCATCTCTTCAAAGGCATCCATAAGGGTTTGGAAATTATACCCATATAACATCCTTCACCCAACACACATACCTATTTTCAGTTAAAATGGAACTTTTAATTTCATTTTCCCTCGAGGAGAGTTATCACTTTGGTCTAATTATAAAAAAAAAAAAAGAAAAAGGAAAAAAAAAAGTAGCACATCGCCTGTGGAATAGATTGCATTATTGAATCCTGAATCTTGATTGCATTATTTATGATCTCTGTGAAATTGATAACGTTGGTTTAGCTCTCTAATCCTCAGTTTCCTCATCTATAAAATGGAACTAATGACTGTTGCATAGTATACTGTATAAATTAATACATTAATTCATACAAAGGACTACTTAGCACTATCAACTTAGTACTATTAGCTCCTTAATAAATATTTGTATTAGGGTTCTCTAGAGGGACAGAACTAATGGAATATATATATATATATTTATTAAGTATTAACTCATATGATCACAAGCCCCACAATAGGCCATCTGCAGGCTGAGGAGCAAGGAGAGCCAGCCAGAGTACCAAAACTGAAGAAGTTGGAGTCTGCTCTTCAAGGGCAGGAAGAATCCAGCATGGGAGAAAGATGTAGGCTGGAGGCTAGGCCAGTCTATTTTTTCACATTTTTCTGCCTGCTTTTTAGTCTAGATTCTATGGCAGCTAATGAGGTGGTGCCTACCATTAAGGGTGGGTCTGCTTTCCCAGCCCACTGACTCAAATGTTAATCTCCTTTGGCAACACTCTCACAGACACACCCAGGATCAATACTCTGTATCCTTTAGTCCAATCAAGTTGACACTCAGTATTAACCATCACAATATTGTTGGATTGTTTGAGCCAAGGAGTTCGAGGTTGCAGCAAGCCATGGTCATCCCACTGCATTCTAACCTGGGAAACAGAGCAAGATCCTGCATCTAAAATAAACAAACAAACAATAAGTAAATAAATAAAAGCTGAAATATTTTGTCTGTTACGCAAGAACACAAAGAAGCTCATTTTTAGGAGGCGTTTTCATATTGTTGTTTTCACCAGTGTTATTTTATAGATCATTGTTGGTTTTAAAACTTTATTCCATCCTCTCTGATGCTTTAAAAAAAGAAATACCATGTTAGGAGGATCAAGCAATCTAGCTGTATGATATAATAGAGGATAATGACACCTCCTCTAGTTTTATATTTATGAGAACATCTAACACATCAAACAAAGTGTCAACACAGAGCTGGAGTTATTTAACTGAGTATGTTTATCTTTAGGGTGTTTTTGGCTCTGTGTAGTAGGAAACAGTGACAGAAACTGGCTTAAATAATAAGAAACTGTATCTCAGAATGCTCAAAGTCCAGAGGTAGGATTGCTTGGCCATATTCCAAAGTGCCCATTGTTTCCACATCTACGCCATCCCTTCCTCAGAGACTCGTGCTTGTCTTTAGTCTTCTCCCTCTAGTCACAAAATGAATATTAGAGCCCCAGGCATCATGTTCAGACATGATTCTATCTAGAGAAAGAAGAAGGGCCATGTTTTCCTTAGGTCTCTTTCTTATAGGAGCCTACTGATGATCAGAAGAAATTGCTGGCATTTGCCAGCCTTCTGAACAATTCCTACAATTTTCATTCACAGGGCAGCTTCCTTAGGATGTAAATGGTCTCAAAGCTTCAGCACACAATTGTTTAACAACATGTCAGCCCAGCACACTGAGGTCCTCTCTCCCCTTTGTCCCTACTTTTTCCATATAGGCAATTAGACATTTCAAAATGTGTTACTTGCAGAACTTCATTCCTGCTTCCATTTTTTTTTTTAAATCAATTTTAGTTATCTGTCACAAGCAGCAGAAAACAATTCTGGCTGATTTAAACAAGAGATACATTTATTTCAAATGTACTAAACTAGTTCCAGAATGATCTTGAATTTTCTTTTGCTAGACAAGACATTATTAGGACAATTGGCAAATTCAGAATAAGGTCTGCAGATCAGATCATAGTGTTTTATGTAATCTGATTTTGAGAAGTAGTCTGTGATTATGTAAGATAATTACTTTTTAGTAAAAACACAATGCCCTTTTAGGGAAAAAGCATCATGTCTACAATTTACTATTAAACAGTTTAGAAAAAACTACACAGAGAGAAAGAGGGGAAGAGGCGGAGAGAGGAGAGGGAGGAGGGGGAGAGAGAAGAAAGAGGAGGACGGGGAGGAGGTCAATGTAGAAAAATATTAACATTAGAAATCTGGCTGAAGATATATCCAGGAATTCTTTGAATTAGTCTTGCAACTTTTGTATAAGTTTAAATTATGTTCAAATTTAAAAAAAAAAATGTTTAGTGATACAAAAAGATGAAAGGTAAGATTGCAGCGAGGCAAAAAATTGCTTTAATACACCTTTAATACACCTCTAAAGACAATGAGGAGGATTCTTAGTGAACGCTTAAGAGCAGACTAGATTGCGAGAGATCCTGGCTGAAAGATTTCAGAACCGGAAACCATGGTTCAATTCACACCACAGAGCTGAACCCTGTGGGCAATACTGCCACCACTACGATGTGCCACACATTGCAGCTTACCCTGCTGCTGTAGCTGGCACTCCACACTTTATACCACCACCAGCACAGTTGCTATGGCTGCTCTGGATGAGTCATCTTTTTATAACCACCACCCATGCCATAGACTTATCTCTAGGGCCTTTGCTTTTTAGATTCACATTAAATTCAAGGTCCGGGTGCAGAAATCAGATTGATAGAACCTAAGTTGTGGGGCTATCTCTAGGTGCAAGGTAAGGCTAGTAGGATGAGTATCAGACATTTTCAGTCTCCACAGGGACACACAAATTGTGCTTTGCCCACAAAAGAAGGGATTCTCCAAGGAGGAATGGGTTTCAGGTATTTTGTAAGAACGACACATGAATGACAAGAATGACACAAGAATGACAAATGTTCGTTACAGAATAGTTTTTGCAGTTCTCTCCCTTAGGATGTCGTAATACACTCTGGGCTTTGCTCTGTCAAAGGCAGAAGTGAAAGAAAACGTATTTCCCTCAATTTGAGAGGAATAAAGTATTTACAGATGTTGAGTCCTACTCTCACATATACTCATAGTGGGATTAATATGGAAGACATTATTCCTGATGAGGTTTAACCACTTCTGACATTACATGGAAAATGGGAACACTTTGTTTTCAATTGGATTAATTTTATTCAGAATATCCCTTATTCTGGACATTGATATCTTGTTTTGTTTTCTCCCATGCTTTTAAAGGTTTTTTCCTCTTGTATTTCTTTTTGTAAAAACCATTATTTTACATGAGGTTGACATTTTTTGTTTCAGAAGGTTTTCAACTCCTATTTTTCAAGAAGAAAACCCAGCCCTCAGCTCTGGTATAGTACCTAGTGCATAGCAGGGGCTCACAAACTTTCGTTTTCTATTCAAATCTTGTTTTGTTATATAATGTAAATACAATTATTTACATTTATAAATTGTATTTATAATGTAAATACAATTTACATTTATTTGTATTTATATTTATAAATTGTATTTATAACGTAAATACAATTATTGAAGTCCTACTCTGGCCCAGAAGTATAAATGCTGTTTGTGGTTTGTCCTTAGTATCTCATTGAAAAAGGAAGGCTCATACTTCCTTTGAAAAAGCATCTGTGTCATAATTCTTAAGAACATAGTATTTTATTTTTATTAATGTTTGCCATAAAATGATTAGAAGAAAAAAGTGAGATATGAAAAATTGTATTCTAAAAGTATTTGACGTCTGGTTGGAATTTTTATATTACTTGATTGTCAAAAGTTTCTTCTGAGTGGTTGAGGGAATTTTAACATTTCATTTGACAGTGAGATCTGAGATGAATTTAACTGCCTTCAGTAGTGCTGGCCTGCTCCTGAGAGAGAGATGATTGAGAGGGAGGAAGTGGAGAGGAGGAAGAAGCGTTTACTCACACTCCTTGAGGAGTGATTCAGGTGGACAGTCTGAATTATGGGATTTATTGGCAGCAAGTAAGTATTGTCTGAGTAGATTACTGCAAAATGCTTTAGCTGGGGATGGCTTTGAAAACCACTCATCAATTACAGATGGTACCCAGTATAGCAGCAGGAATACCCTTGTAGGCTTTCGTCTAGGAGAAACCTGTTATCTCCGACCTCTTCCTTCATGGGTGACCCTTCTTAGCCAAAGACCTCAACTGTTCATCAAAAACCTGCCACTCAGAACTGCATGTCAATTATTAAACAATGTCCCATGCAGGACACTGACTTTAAATTATCTTGGAAATGATAAAGACCAACATTTGTCTTTGTTAACATGCTGAGTGATTCTGTGGTCTCTAGTCACAGGTGAAAGGATCAGCTTTGAGATTTCTAGATACCAGAATACATTAGGGTTAAGCAAAACTCCATATTTTCCCAGAGAAACTTTAGCCAGAAATGTTGCTTATGTGAGATGAGAAGTAAGATGAAATGTTCTAACATGGTGGAACTTGATAGGCAAATGAGCCCATCTAGGGACAGTAGGGATTGGTAATGTGTGTCTATGGATGCCTGGAAGGCTCACAGAAAGACTTCAGGAATTCCTCAGTCTCTTCAAAGTGTAAGCAAAATTTTGTGTGTATTTTCTTATGTGCATGATATGGTTTGACTGTGTCCCCACCCAAATCTCAGCTCGAATTGTAACTCCCACAATTCCCACAAGTCGTGGAAGGAACTTGGTGGGAGGTGATTGGTTATGGGAGTAGGTCTTTCCAGTGCTGTTCTTGTGATAGTGAATGAGTCTCACGATATCTGATGGTTTTAACAACAGGAGTTTCTTTGCACAAGCCCTCTTTTTACCTGCTTCCTCCACGTAAGATGTGACTTGTTCCTCTTTGCCTTCCACCATGATTGTGAGGCCTCCCCAGCCACATGGAACTGTGAGGCCAACTGAACTTCTTTCTTTTGTAAATTAGCTGGTCTCAAATATGTCTTTATCAGCAGTGTGAAAATGGGCTAATACAGTGCATTTATTTATTTATTTATTTATTTTGAAGCATGCCCATACTTTCCATTGGATTCTCAAAGGGATTCAGGACCTGAAAACTTTTTGAAATACTGTTCCATAGTAAATGGCACAAATCTCTCTGAATCAAGGATATCTCTAGCCTTAGGCAAAGCTAGGTTAAAGGACAGAACAGAGTCAGCCTCTGGAGTGCCCTCTATATAAGGAAAAAGAAAACATTACTAGAGTAAGTTGATAAAGTATAAATTCATCTCACTCCTACTAGACACTGCCCTTGAGCGAAATTAAAAACTGAAAAATTTTTGACATATCTTTTGTGCATTTTTGTAAAATACCCATGTAGCTATGGACAAAATTCTGGAATAAAATGATACATATAGCCTTAGGTATCCTGAAGACCTCATTGGCTCTGTTTCTTAAAGGAGTCATATTTACAGAATTGCAGTTGGCCAGGTGTGGTGGCTCACGCCTGTAATCCAAACAATTTGGGAGGCCCAAGCAGGTGGATCACTTGAGGTCAGGAGTTTGAGACCAGCCTGGCCAACATGGTGAAATCCCGTCTCCAGTAAAAATACAAAAAAAAAAAAAAAAAATTAGCCGGGCATGGTGGCGGGCACCAGTAATCCCAGCTACTCTGGAGGCTGAGGCAGGACAGTCGCTTAAACCTGAGAGGCAGAGGTTGGGAGGTTGGAGTGAGCCTAGATAGCACCATTGCACTCCGGCCTGGATGACAGAGAGAGATTCCATCTCAAACAGAACAAAACAAAACAAAAACACAACAACAACAAAAACAAAACCAAACAAAAAAAAGAATTACAGTTGATTAGCCACAAATAATTTTTAAAATGTTTTTGCTCATGTCTCTCATAAAAATAAAAGAATATCCATGTCCTATCTTATTTCTTATAGCTGCCAGTACACCCCCCAGTTTCCTCTTACAACTGTTTCATCCAGAGTCCTTCACGTGGTTACCCTTCACGTTGTTACCCTTCATGTTCTCTATTCCAGTCCAGGTTGCTTATTTTCTCTTCTCTGGACTTCCCCCTGTTGCTTTGCTCTTTATCGTGTAGATCGATTTAGTTGTTTTGGCTCAGTCCTTCCTTCTGTCTTCTGTTTCTGGATCTACTCCTCTCCTCTTATTTTCCAGAGGCTGCATCACAATATTCTAGGGACAAAGACTGCCTTTAAGAAGCAGAAGAGGTGAAGAAACCAGGGAAACAGGGAACATACAATCCTACATCTTGTTTGGGGGCTGGGTGTGGTGGTTTATGCCTGTAATCCCAACATTTTGCGAGTCAAGGCAGGTGGATCACCTGAGGTCAGGAGTTCGAGACCAGCCTGGCCAACATGGCCAAACTCCATCCCTTCTGAAAATACAAAAATTAGTCTGTGTGATGTACGCACCTGTAGTCCCAGGCACTGCAGTGGCTGAGGGAGGAGAATCACTTGAACCTGAAAGGCAGAGGTTGCAGTGAGCCGAGATGGCACCAGAGCACTCCAGCCTGGCGACAGAGCGAGATTCCATCTCATGTAACAATAATAATAATAATATAAGTGATTTATTTTGTTTCTTAATTTTAAAACATATAATATGCCTTCTAGGTAGTTTTGTGATTTGGAAAACCACAAAAGAAAACTGAAATGTTTTATGCCTTCCAGAATGTTTTAGAAAAGGAATTCTGCTTCAAATAGTGGAAATACATTTTTAAGTGAATCAGACTCCGCGTAGTTTTCATTAATATAAAGTCAGTTTCCTCCCAGCTCCACTCACATATGATGGGCTCGTATGAATCTTTCTACATGCATCAGATAGTATGCTAGATGATGGTGAAATGGAGATGAAAAGGCTCGTCCCAGCTCTCAAGAACTGACTATCTAGTGGACAGAGAGGTAAACAGATGGTTACAGTACATGAAGATAAATGCACCACGGGGGGCATGTATATTGGGCAGTGGGAACTCATAGAAGTGTTAAATCAAGTTTAGCCTAAAGCTGCCTCCATATATATTTAAGTTCAGCCTAACGGTTTTACTGTACATCGTGACCTGTAACAAGTGGAGGTGTAAAGAGACCGTAGCCTACGCTTGTGCCAGTCACAGAGTGTGGGCCAATCAAATGTAGCCAACTGTTCGAACTGTGTTCAAATAAGGCAAGTGCTGAGCTGTATAACCAATCCAGCTGTTTCTGTACCTCATTTCCGTGTTCTGTATGTCACCTTCCTTTTTCTGTCCACATATCTTCTTCCACCATGTGGCCGCACTGAAGTCTCTGAGCCTATTCTGGCTCAGAAGGCTGCCCAATTTGCGAATCGTTCATTGCTCAATCAAGCTCCTTTAAATTTAATTCAGCTGAAGTTTTTATTTTATAAGAAGGACGCATCCACATTTGCCTACAGGAGATGAGCCTTAAGCTAACTCAGAAAATGAATAAGCCTTAGGCAAAGGTGAGACAGCAAGTCACACGGAGGTCACACAGTACACAAACAAGTAAAGGCATGAGACAGTGTGAGAAGGTATGAAACATGGAGATGGGGGACTGGGAATTAAAACGAAATGTGACTGGCTAGGTAGTTTGAGTTTGCACAGTAAGGGATCTTTGTTTTCCCATGAAGTATTCTGAAACTTCGAATCACTCTTCTATTGCTACTACTGCAGTGGTTCTCAGTGTGGCATGGTGACTAACCGGGTCAGCTCAGAGGTCAGACTGCCTGAGTTTAAACCTTTCTCTTCTTGCTATTAGAGTGCCATTGCACAGTTTGTTTACCTGGCTTCTCCCTTCATCAATTTCTTCTATAAAATGGATATAGGCCGCCCTTTATCAATTTTTTCTTCTATAAAATGGGAACAGGCCGGGCACAGTGGCTCGTGCCTATAATTGTAGTATTTTGGGAGGCTGAAAGGGGGTGGATCACTTGAGGTCAGGAGTTAGAGATTAGCCTGGCCAATATAGTGAAACCCCATCTCTACTAAAAACACAAAAATTAGCTGGGTGTGGTGGTGCGTGCCTGTGGTCCCAGATACTCTGGAGGTGAGGCAGAAGGATCACTTGAATCTGGGAGGAAGAGGTTGCAGTAAGACAAGATCGCATCACTGCACTCCAGCCTGGCTAAGACTCCATCTCAAAAAAAAAAAAAAAAAAAAAAAGAGGTGGAGAGGGAGATAATAGCATCCCCTTTGCAGGGTTGCATTAACCCATGTAAGACATTTAGAATTGTACCTGACACAGGTATTACAGTGCAAAAACTATTAACTCTTATAAATGTCCCTTTCAAACATCAATAAAAGGAATGTTCTGCAACATTTCAACATTTGATCTTCTAGCAACATTGGCCTTGGGGGTAGATTAGTGGATCAGACACATTTCTATATGTTGTAGGATGAATAGTGTCAAGGTCTCTTTATTCCACCATATTTTCTTACTTGGAAAAGTTGTGATACTCAGTATTTACATGTTATTAGTATCTGAAGATGTTTGATAATTAAGCTATTATCAAGCACAAACATCTTGGCATAAATGAAAGTATAAAGCTGGGAGGACGGACCTGAAAAATGGGTCACAAACCTGGTAAGGTAAAAGCACAAAATGGAAAATGAAAGAACAAAAATTAAATTGACCTGCAATACAATATATGGTTTAAACTTTGGTCACAATATAAATAATACGTTTATTGCTTATAAAAACACTTTCACGTGATAGAGCTACAGATAGAGTATCTTTTATTGTTAAGATTAAATCCAAGATAAGGAAACCAAGGTACAGATTAAGACCAATGTGACAACTTTTGTTTTATTGTCCCTCCCACACCACCCTCCACACCCAGCTCTGTAATGGTGTTATTGAGAAGGAAAGAAAAGTCTAAATCCACTTTGGGGAGTTGCATAACTTTTAGGAGAGCACTCGCTATATTCATCAAGAAGTTATAGTCACTGGTAGTATCATTCACTGGCAGCGCCTGCTAGCCAGGGTGGGGAGTTTGCTTGAGATATATGTATTATTCATAGTTACAGGCTAGCCTGTTATAGCAAGACTTTAGAGTTGCTACCTCATGTTTATAGACACATAGCAACAACAAGGGACAGAGAAATGGACTTGGAATTTATTCAGTGAATATTTTTATAGCCTATACTCTATGTAGAGTCACCATGGAGTGACTCAAAGAGCTTACAGACAAATTGGGGGAGGTGAGAACCGCACATAGAAAAGGTTAAATAAAAACAAAATGAAGAGGAGAAGAAATAAGATAAATGAAAATATATTTTGGTGCCTTGATTGACTATCAAATAAGTGGAAATGACTGGCCGATACAACATCTCGTAACCTCAATTCCCACTTGAAAATATGCACCCTGAATTCATGAGCCTGCCAATCCCTCCCGACTTAGCAAAGCCCTTATGAATAAGCATGTGGAAGGAAACAAGAAAATGAAGAGAGAGCCAGGTAGAGACACCAGAGCAGAAGCTCCATGTGATCAGGGACACAGCCTGAATTATTTGCTGAATTCCTAGAGCTTAGTATAATTCATTACTATGTGTTCAATAAATATTTGCTCAGTTAATGCATGAGTGGATGCATAGATGAAGGCCAGAGACTATCCTAGGACTGGAAAAGCATGTTATAACATGCTCTGAGGTGGTTGCATCATATCTTTTGTATGCTTGGCCTGTAGTACATAATAGGTGTTCAGTAAACATGGAGGGAAGGAAGGAAGGAAGGAAGGAAGGAAGGAAGGAAGGAAGGAAGGAAGGAAGGAAGGAAGGAAGGAAAGGAGGGAGGGAGGGAGGGAGGGAAGAAGGAAGGAAGAAAGAAAGAGGGAATGGGGAGGGAGGGAGGATGAGGAAAGGAAGGGAAAGGAAGAAAGGAAGAGAGGGAGGGAGGAAGGAAGGAAAGGAAAGGAAAGGAAAGGAAGAAAGGAAGGGAGGGAGGGAGGAAGGAAGGAAAGGAAAAGAAAGGAAAGGAAAGGAAGAAAGGGAGGGAGGGAGGGAGGAAGGAAGGAAAAGAAAGGAAAGGAAAGGAAAGGAAGAAAGGGAGGGAGGGAGGGAGGAAGGAAGGAAAGGAAAGGAAAGGAAAGGAAGAAAGGAAGGGAGGGAGGGAAGAAGGAAGGAAGGAAGGAAGAAAGAAAGAGGGAGTGGGGAGGGAGGGGGGAGGAAGAAAGGAAAGGAAAGGAAGAAAGGAAGAGAGGGAGGGAGGGAGGGAGGGAGGGAGGGAGGAAGGAAGGAAGGAAGGAAGGAAGGAAGGAAGGAAGGAAGGAAGGAAGGAAGGAATTAGTTAATATCATAGGATCATAGGTCTGGAAGAAAATTTGTGAGGTTATCAGCCATTCCCTTAATCCACAAGAAAAAGGTATTAGTGAGTCTAATAGACAGAAGCAAAGGGCTAGAGTTTGAAAAAGGGTTCTGAACTCAAATCAGTTTAAATCCAGGCTTTGCCAATTTCTCCTTCTGTGACTTTGTACAAGCTGTTCTACTAGTTGGGCCTCAGTTTTCCAATCTTTTCAAGGGGAGTAAGAAATTATTATGCTACAGAATTTTTATAAATATTAAATAAGATAGTATATTAAAGTATGCACAATGTCTCATAAATGCTTTTATAAAGAAAGAAATTCCAGCCGAGCATGGTAGCTGAGGCCCATAATCCCAGCTATTTGGGAAGCTTAAGTGGGAAGATACCTTGAGGACAGGAATTGGAGCCAGCCTGGGCAACATTGTGAGACCTCATCTCTTAAAAAAAAAAAAGAAAAAAAGAATGAATGAATGAAATTCCTAAAATATGTTGAACTGTTAAATGTTAATAACTCTGCAAAGGAAAGATTTTTTCTCTGGAATCTTCTAGAAGGAGAAATGCTAACCAAAATTATGAGTATCTTCCCTTAAAATGTAATTTATGGAAAACCCTAGTGATTTTGGTTGGTTGTATGTCTTACAGGATTTTGCATACTAGGGCAAGTACTTTAAAAATAATGTAACATGATCGGGTAAATGATTTGGCAATAGGCTGTCATGTTGTGCCACAAAAATTCTTCAGTATTTAATTAAAAACTCAAACAACTTAAAATTCAAGACATGTTAAGAACATTAATTGGTTATAGACTAGCTGTTGAAGGGCTGTGGCTGTCAACTCCAAAGCCTGGTTTATATTACCAGGAAGGGTTTAAACACGTGGATCCAATTGCTGTAATAGACATCTATGTTTGCAGCAGAAAGTCCAGACATTAGTGTCCATTTTTAATATGCTGCCTCTTTCTGAGCTCCAGGATGGATCTTCTGGCGAGTCAGAAATGGAAGGAAATAAGAAGCTTTGTCAGAGCTAACAGACCAGGACACTCTGGAAAGTGCATGAAGGGTGGCTTGCAAACCTTCAGGAGTTATAGCTGTGCAGAATGATATCTAAAGTTTTAGAAATACTAAATAAAATAAACTAGTCCTTGTAGTTTCTTATACTATGTACAGTGCTAGCTCTGAGCTCAGGGACAAATCCACTGACAAGTGATTAATATAAAGGAAAAAAAAAACACCACCAAAATCCAGAGATATACAAAATTCTTCTTCTGCCTGTGTTTGGTCAAGAGTCACTTGGATAAGACACAGTCACTTGGATAAGACATGGCAATTGGGTCAAGTGTGGTCAAGGCAAAAGTTGAGTTCCAGTTTATCTTCTCCACCAGTGTGCTGTCATTTAAGGAATCCAGGAGGGAAGGGTGATTTGTTTTCTCAGACACTCTCATTGTGAGCTAGAAATGGCAATTTCTTCCTCTCTCCTCATTAATGCAATTTGGTCAAGTTGCACAAGGAAATACCTGACTGACTTATCTCCAGGTCTCCCTCCACCTACTCTGATCATAAGTAACTCTAGCACTTAACCCTTAACAAAAATCAGAAAAATAGGAACAAAAAAAATTACAGCTGGCACAGTTCTTTACAATGATCCAATCATTAACCCCCACACATAATTTTACAGAGGAAAAAGAGTGGGACTATAGAAAGAATGTAATCACATGATTGGCTTAAGAGGAGAACGCAAACTAGAACTCCAAACTTGACCACCAGGCCAAAGCACTTTCCAACCTTCATAGCTTGAGAAGTAGGATGCTCTGAATATGACAGGCTGAGTAGCAGGAAATAAAGGAAACTAGGAAAAATCTACATTAAAAAAAAGCCTGAACAAGGGACATTTTCAAAAAGAGCAAAATTCTAAGACAGCAAATAAATTTGTTGTGCACGAGTATAATGTGAAAATGAAAGGGTTCTGTAAATGTTGAAATGATATTAAAAGGAGAGAGCACTGATTGCTCTCAAAGGAGATGAATGGACCATAGATTTCTTTGTCTTGATGTTTCTTGTCCCAGAAAATTGATATGGTTTGTCTGTACCCCCCACCACACCGAAATCTCAACTTGAATTGTAATACTCCCCACATGTCAAGGGAAAGCCCAGGTGGAGATCATTGAATCACAGGGGCAGTTTCCCTGCTGTTCTCGTGGCAGTGAAAAAGTCTCACGAGATCTGATGGTTTTATAAATGGGAGTTTCCCTGCACAAGCATTCTTGCCAGCCGTCATGTAAGATGTGCCTTTGCTACTCCTTCGCCTTCCACCCTGATTGTGAGACTTCCCAGCCATATGAAATTGTAAGTCCATTAAACCTCTTTTTCTTTATAAATTACCCAGCGTCAGGTATGTCTTTATTAGCAGCCTGAGAACAGACTGATACAAAAATCTAACACAACTAGTTAGGGAGAAAAAAAAGAGTAAAGGAGAGACATTGAAAGTCTGTGTGGTCCTCTCCTCTCCATGAACTTGCTTCATTAGGAAACAGGCGCCACTCTAGGGAGCAGTTAAGCTGGATCCAAGGATTCTGTTCTGCCTACATAGGGCTTCTCAGATAGAAAGGGGAAAAATCAATGGAACTGAAAAGAAAATGACTATTTCAGTTTGTGCTTATGAAGAATTGCTGAAGATTTGAACTATATGATAGTTTTGAATCCTTTGGGACAGGCTGATCAGTTGCTACATCTGAAGCCTTCTGGTTGTCTATGAAACCTATTAAATCAAATAGTCAACAGGTCAGTCACCCTCTTAATGGGTCAACTCAGTTCAAATGTTAACTGATGGGATATGATGAATATAGGCATTGCATTGCCTTGTCCTCAAATTCAGGGCAATGCCATCTTCTCCTCACGGATGAATATCCCTGTGAATTATGGCATTTGGATGCACTGATTCATGTTGTACACCTACCCAATGACTATTTTTTAGATAAAACAGTAAAATTCTGCAGCAAGTCAGTACTGAATGAGGAAGACGATTGGACTAGGTGGGTCCTAGACTAGGCAAATCATGGAAAAAAATGTACTTTAAAGTAACTGAGCATGGTGGGGTGCGCTTGTAATCACAGCTCCTTGGAAGGCTGAAGCAACAGGATTGCTTGAGGCCAGGAGTTTGAGACCAGCCTAGGCAACATGGTGAGGCCCTGTCTCAAAAATAAAAAGTATTTAAGAATAGTGCCTAAGATCACAGGCTCCAGATGCAGACTACTTAGTTCAAATCGTGCCACTGCCTTTTACTTGGTCCATGAACAAGTTATGGAGCCCTTTGCTGTATCAGTTTCCTCATCTGTAAAACAACAATTCCTCTCTTATTGGAATACTGTGAAGATTAAATTGGGAAATATTTATGAAGGGCCTAGAAAAGGGTGTAGCACAAAGTAAGTACTCTAAATATTGATAGTATGAATCTCATTAATATTAGTTCATAATGCTTAATATTATGACGTATATAGAGGCCTGTTAACACAAGAACATGATGATGGACATGTATACTTTCAACACATATACAGGAACATATAAATATAAGATTATTAGCAGTAATAGTAATAGAGGCAGTGATAGAGGAAATACTAGTAAGCAACCCTTGTGTGTGATTTAATCTCCCTAAAACACCAGGTAACAATCAGCTTGAAACTATGCATCATCTAGCTTTTATCTTGGGGCTTAGGAAGAGGGTTGTTGCCTTGCTGACTCAGTAGGGGTACCCTAAGCTCGGAGATGAATGAAATACAGATAAAATATTATTCATATCATCAAGACCTATATAGAATAATGGGGGAAAGAAATGTAAACCACTAGCTGCAATCTGAAGAAGAAGAGCCATATAGTTTTCTCAGAGGAACCTGCCCTTGGTTCTTTTATGTCCCCTCCCCACCCTCTCTATCCTCTCTCCTCTCTTTCCACCTAGCTTAGGCATCCTGACTGTGCATCCTCAAAACTCCATGTTCTAATCTTTTGTAGCCTTTATCACCACTGTAATTTAAAAATCATGTTTGCAGTTTTGAGTTTAATACCTGTCCCACTTGTAATTTCCTGATACTCAAGACAGTGTCTGTACTTCTTACTGCTAAATCCTCAATGCCTAGCACAGGGCCAAGCACAGAAGTACTTTACAAATATTTTAGAAAGATGTAAGTAGAGGATGATGTCTGGTAGAACTGTGAAAAGGAATGTGTAGAAGTAACTGGGTTTTGAAGGGTATACAGGAGTTCAGTGGGGGAAATGCACATTTGAACATTTAAAACCAAGGGAACACGCCCAAATAGTTAACCTGCCTGATTTGTTCCTACCAAAGGGTCCTATTGTTTACCTGAAATGTGTAATTGTTCTGACATTTTGGAGAGATGTTGACTAAACAAGATAAGCTGAGTTCTAGAACTGGGTCAAACACCTGAGTTCAACTTCTATTTCTGCCAATTAGGAGCTTTGCATGCATCGCTTAACTCATTTGGGCCTCAGCTTCCACATCTATATAGTGGAAGTGGTAACATTCACCCCTACTGAGCTGTTGTGAGAATAGAGTCAGTCTATGAGGAGGAAACCTTTCGTAAACTGCAAGCATTAAAGGAAAGCTGCTTATTAGTATACTTGGCTACAACTGTATTTGAAAAAGTAATAACCACAATGATAATGATTTTTTAAAAACCAGCACTCACCACTGCTGGTCCTAAAAGAAGGCCCCCTGGAAGACTCCTGAAGCAGCAGGTCAATGTGTTTTGCAAACCCAGATTCTCTGCTAAATAGCACATCAACAAGAGAAACTTGTCAGCTTTCCCTCCCTCTGAATCTGGGCCAGTTTTGTTGCCCAAATTTTATGTTAAATAATAAAATCACTGACATTAAATGCATTGCCACGAATCAACAACCTATTCAGGGTAACATATTATGGCACAGCAGTCCCCAAGCAATGTGTGTTTTTAAAAATATGCTTAAAACTGCAAGTGCTTTGTGTGGCTGCTTTGCAAAATCACTAGAGCTGAAGTATTTGTATTTTAATGTTTATCCCCAAACTGGCCTGCTGTTTTTAAATTGCCCAGGAAACGAAATGTTGAAAATGGAAGGAAACCAGCACCAGCTAGGTTTAGAAATGCAGCGTTAGTAAAGCAAGCTGTGGGGTTCTGATACCTTAACGGCACCATAAAATGCTCATAATTAAATAACTGTTCTTCTTAACACAACTATTCCTATTTTTCCCTCAGCCACTTTTGTGAAAGCATTTAATGTTCGTTCTTTCATTACCAACTAGAGACTCTTGTAAAGAGGTAACTGGTTCCAGAAATTGTTTAAAAATGTCTTAATAATGGTGTCCTTTACAAAGGGGAAAAATGTATTAGAAAACAAAATCAGGGTTTAGATATTTCCTGTGGTTATTTTTATTGGCAGTTGGCCCATAAATAATGATTTATACAGAGGAATGTCCCGCCATGGAGCTGCTGCATGAACAACAGTGGCAAAAGCAATGACAAAACGCATTGTGATTATCAAGATCCCAGACACAATGGCAAAGCACAAGGCTACCAGCAGCTAAAAAGAAAGAGACAAGTTTGCTGGAGAACCATGAAATGGAGCAGCCAGGCTTCCAAATAATTAAATGAAAGGAAGGAGGGGAATAGTACTATAAAGCTAGCTAGGATTTACAGTGCTCCTACCATGTACCAGCATGATTTAAACACTATTTTGAAAGCCTCACACCAGCTGTGTGAGATGACTGTGTAACTGAGGCTGAGGCAGCTTAAGGAACTATCTTAAGGTAGCACAGGTAGAAGATGGCAGATCTAGCATCATGTTTCCTACCTGTGATTCTCATTCCTGTTTGCTGCCTACTATTGAATTAACAATATTAAGATAGTAATTTAAGCTATCAAAGACCAAAGGAAATGAGGAAGTGTTCCGAGACTGGCAAAATAAAAGAGAAGAAAGCTGTAAAATGGTATTTTTCTCAAATATGATCCTAAGACACCTACCTCAGAATCACCTCGAAAGCTTATTAAAAGTGCAAAAAAAAACTCAACTCGTCCCACTTTAGACTATGGAATCAGAGTCTCTTGGTGTGAATCTCAAGGATATAAGAATATACATTTTTCCCCAAGAAACTAAAGTAATTCTTATACATACCTAGTGACCATGTATGATCACCAATGTGTTATACTTTGTTTTCTGTGCTTAACTGTACGGGAGTGTTGCCCAAAGAGATACCTCTCATGGCACTTTGTTTGGTGAAGTATATTTTGAAAAATGTTGGTTTATATGTATGCAATTTTATTCCTGTTGAACTCATCCGTTGTGTGAATAGATGAACCCTAGGAACATGAGTTTAAGGTCATTGCAAATTTCTTTTCTATGGTATGACGAACACTTACAAGAGGCGTTCAGTCAGCATTCATGTTTCTGTACCCAAAGGTAAATCTATTTTCAGCTCACTGTTTCTGTACCCAATGGTAAATCTATTTTCAGCTCACACTCTAATCAGAAAGTAATTTTTCCCACAAGAGTAGGGTATTAATTATCTATTGCCATGTAACAAATCACTACAAAAACTTAATGGCTTAAAACAAAAAACAGATGGATATGAAGGGCAACTGTGCTGAATGAAAAAGTCAACCTCAAAAGGTCATATACTGTATGATTCCATTCATATAACATTCTTAAAATAACAAAATTATGGAGCTGGAGAACAGATTAGTGGTTACCAAGAATGAGGGATGGTGTACTGGAGGGATATGGCTACAAAGGGGTAGTGCAAGTAAGATTTTTCGTGGTGATGGAAAAATTTTGAGTCTTTATTGCTGTGTTTTACACAAATCTATATACTGAGTAAAATGGCATGGAACTCTACACAAATGTGGTAACTGGTTTTATTCATAGTTTTGATTTTTTACTACAGTTATGTAAGGTATAACCATTGGGAAAAACTGGGTGAAGTGTATGTGTGACCCATCTGTACTATTGCTAAAATTCCCTGTGAATCTATAATTATTTTAAAATAAAAACTCAACAATTATTATCTCATTGTCAATCTTCATTATCAGAAATGCAGTAATGGGTGCCTCTGGCTCAAGGTCACTCATGAGGTTTTAGTGAAGCTGTGGGCTGGTACTGTGGTCTCATCCAAAGACTCAATTGGAAGATAATCTGCTTGCAAGCTTATTCTTGGAAGGACAGAGCTCCTCACAGGTTGTTAAATTGAGAACCTCAGATCCTCACTGGTTGCTGACTGGAGCTGTCCCTCAGTTGCCACTTGAGCCTCCTCAAAAGTTAGCTCACAACTTGACATCTGGCTTTTCTTAAAACAAGTAAGAGACAGAAGGCAAGCACCCAAATGGCAGCCACAGTCTTTTAGAACCTAAACTTGGAGATAACATTTCATTATTTCTGTTATATTCTTCTTATTACAAGTGAGGCAAAAAGCTTAGCCAACATTCAAGGGGAGAGGATCACACAAAGGCATAAACATCAGGAGGCAGGGATCGCTGGGCCCCATCTTAGAGGTTGTATATCACAAGAGCATGTTAAAAATATCTTTCTTTATGTCACAGTAAAGAGAAATGATAGAACACATACAGTGATCATATTAGGAGAAGACTGTGATAGTTTTAGCATTGAGTTAAAATTCTGAGGTTAGTAACTGAGGCAATCAATTGATATTTTTCAGTCTTTTAAAAGAAGCCAGTCTCCGGGGAAATAACAATGTCAAAGACTATACAAAGAGGGACACCAGCAAACTCATAAGCAAATACCAAAGATTTCTTGCAAATAGTAGTAAAGGCCTTGATATAAGGACTAGATATTATGGATATCTATTTCAGGATATGCCTAATTGTGCCTTTCCACATTAGGGAGGCTAGGACCAGGGTGGGGATACCAAACACGAGTACATCTCTATGCTTTGTTTGCTGGGATTGTCCTCATGGGTACTGGTATCCACCCCAGGAAGCCTGGCAGTTTTCTACTTTACCAAGTGAGAAACATCTAAGGCCTCACAGTCTTACAGGCAAGAACCTTCTCCTCTAGGTTCCACTGAGACGAAAAACACCCTTTGCTATGGCCAGTATTGAGTTCAAGTTGAGAACTGGAAAAGCTATCCTGACACTGGTAGGCTAGATGGACGTCTGGTAGTTATGTGCCACACCAATGGGCTGCTAATAGAGTATTTGGGCTGTCCCTACAAGCCAGCCTCACAATGTGAGTACTCCATGGGTAAAGCTCTGTACAACTCTCTATCCTACAAGGTGCCAAATCAACACTGTGATAGCCTCAGCTTATTTTGTGAACCCAGAGCATATCCGAACTCTGAACAGCTTGCTTTGGAGTAGTAAACATTGAGGAATGGCTAGTGAATTTTCACAGAAATGAGTGTTGCCCGAAGTACTGGATTTATTATAGTGATCTTGGTGGAAGGAAGCCAGAAGTATCATGGTGGTGATGATAAATTGTATGCTTAAATGTGTGTGTGCATGTGAGAACATGTAAATGCCTGATACCAGCCATTGTCCACCATCCCAGGTGGTGATGGGTGGGGTACAACCAACCCCTATTTATCTCTCCAAGCACATCAACCGCTCCTCCCCTACTCTGGTACATTATGTCCCAACTCCTCTCTCTTAGTTTCTCAGACATGCCACGCTTTTTCCAACCTCTGAGTTGGAACATCTCATATGATATTCCATCATTTGTTTCTCTCATAGTCTTTATCACTACTTGCAATGTTTTTGTTCAAGTGCTTACGTTTTGTGGGGGAGGGAGGAAGGAGTTCTTTCTTCATAGGCTGTAAACTCTGTGTGGGTAGGACCATGAGCCTCTTGCTCATTACTGTATTGTGACATATGTTAAGGATTCAACAAATAAACTAAGTACATTCTTAAGAGTTTTGCAAAGTTTCCATTCTTCCCACATGCAAGGGCTGAAGAGTCAGAGACAGGTAGATAACCTACAAGTGAGCTGTGTATCCCAGTGTAGATGCACAATGAAATGGTAAGAAGGTATAAAACCGAAGAGAAACAGATGGGGGGAACCAGTGAAAGATCAGGCTGGACATTCATTGTTTAAGATATTTCACGAGCCAAAATGGAGGGCTCTGGCCTTGACTTCCCATGGTGGCAGGCATGATTGTGATAAGTTCATGTAAAGGGAAAGTGGGAGAAAAACAAATGACAATTCAGTTAAATTAAATTATCCACAAGCAGCAGAAACTAGTTTTGTATCAAGCTACGTTGAAACAGGTGTTGGGAATAGCAGAGGCACTTTCAAGTGTTGGCAGTTGTCAAGTGTGTTTAGCAATACTTTACTATAATCAGTGGCAAAAAATCTAATGCACTGCAAAACTCAAGAGCCTAAAAAGTTAACCTGTAGTATTGTTTCTTAAGTGGTATTTGTTAGAAACTCCTACTGCTGAGATCCTTTTGTTCCAGGAAGAGGTGGTGAACCAGCATTTACCAGTGTCATTGCCACTGCTAAAAAGCATATAGTTGTGTATCTTAAAGAAGGTGATTCAATTTCATTAGAGGCTCTTCCCAGAAGGATCTATTTGAATGTCCTAGGAAGTGCTAAACAGCCTAACACTTAAGTGGAAATTTCACAATGGCAGAGAGAGAGAGAGCTGGTGCCCATCAATATCTTGTTTCTCCCTTTCTTCCCAGAAACTGTACTGAATTATATTTCCCAAAACCTTCTCATTTAGGTAGAGATATATGCCATAGTGTGGGCAGAAGGGAGGGTAGCCTCTTCCTGGACTGGCCCATAGAATCGAACACTGGCCCATGGAAGACCATGCACAGTAGATCCTTCATTGGCCTGTGATGTGAATGAGAAACAAACTGTTATCATGCTCATCCATGGAGATTTGGGGGGATAATATTTACAGTAGTTAATCTCCTCTAACTAATATAGCCATGGTTCTACAAGACAAGGTCCGAAATCAAGGATTTTCCAATATATCTGATGGCTCTGAGGACATGCTTCGTTGCCTTGAACACAGGAACTCACTGCAGGATGACCTCCAGGTTATATTTACAAACAGAAAATACCTTAACCTAAGAGAGTGAAAAGAGGCAATTCACACTTTAACACTATCAGCAGGTAACTCATGGTTTTATGTGTGTATGTGCATGCGTGTGCACGTGTGTGTGCGCGCGCGTGCGAGTGTGTGTGTGTGTAGGTATGTGTGTGTGAGAGAGAGAAAGAAAGAGGCCAAACCACTAGTTTGGTTAAAATGTACACATTTTACAATATTTGGTCACAGGCTAATCAGTAATAATATTTCATACCCTTGTTTATATGAAAAATTAGAGTTGCATTGAATCTGAGATTCAGGGATAGTTTTACACTTACACAAGTCTTCCATTCAGTGCGGAAGGGTCAGTGCTAAGATAGGGGAAAACAGGCTGATAAAGGAGCCTGCTCAGAACAGATTTAACTCATCTTGCACAGGAGGGAAGGGCTAATGTCAAAGAAGTCTTAGCAATGGATGTTCTTGATGAGTGGTCAGGTTCCTTGAAAGCTGAGCCTGAGATAGGGATTCTTGTGCAAGTGAGTTATTGAAGCTGCTCTCCCCAAGAAATCTGTGGGGAACTGGAAGAAGCAAAGAAAGAAGGCAGGGGAAGAAGTAAAGGAAAGATATGGTTTTGAGGGAAGTCTAGCTACATCCTGATCTCCTGTAGAGCTCTGAGGCATGAATGGTACCACAGGGTTGTCTCACCTTGACGCATCAGTCTGTCATTTCCTGTAGATCGTTGTCCAAGATGGAGTGTATAATTCCCAGACATTTCTGTGCAAGGCGATGCCCACGGACCAATGGCAATTCTCCAGAGAAGGATAAAGCTAGGAATTATTAGTTGCCAAAACTCACTATGTCTGGGAGATGGGTGCAGTGCCCCTGTAAAGGGGATGTGGATGGGGCCCCAATCATCTGCTCCAGTCTCCTGCTTGCATTGCTCATATCTGCTTGCTTTTCATAGTATGTTTAGCCCATTCATGCAAAGCTTCTCTAGGATTCTAATTGATTACAGTGTCTGGGGAAACTTAATGCTAGGCATTAGTGAAGCTTATATCCCAAGGCTATAATTGGTACCCATTATCTCCCTCCTTCACCACCCCTTCTGGATCCCCTTTCCTCTAGGCTACCACCTCTGTTGAGCAAGATGGTTTGCCTGGTAGGGTGACCCAGACCTTCATTCTTGAGGAGTTTAAGCCCCTGGCTCCCAGGTCCTTTATCAAGAAGCAGCCGGTCCCTACCTCTGTACAACTAAAACTGAGGATAGGAGTACAAAGGGGTACCTAGTGAATTCCTGAGTTCTAAACATATTTCTCACTAGCAGAAAGCTCCATATCCTCATGATAATCCAAGTCAGTTACCTTTGTCCACATGTTAACCCCTTTCTATTGCTGGTTGGTCTACTCATACAAGGAGCCCAAAGTGATCTGACAGAAGCAATAGTCTTAAGTTTAGTGGAGTCTTAGTGAATCCCTGATGGAAACATTATCTCTGGGAACAAGGAACTCTGTAACCATACAAGCTAAAGTTACAGAGATGAGAAGCACAAATTCCCATCTAGGTGTCTGAAGAGTGATGGAGACACTGATGGAGTGATGGAGAGCATGACCATTTCTACTTCACCCCTTGGTTCCTGGACCTGCATATATGCTACTTGTTGAGCACATAGGACCATGGCACTCTGTGCCTTTGCCCTGGAATTTGATATTGCTTTTTAGTTACTGTCTTGGCCAAGAGGGTTCTGCCTACTTCGAAACATGCCCATTCTGATGATACATTTGTGAACTGAGCAAATACTCAGTTCCAGGCTTCCTGTCAGACATACTGAGATTACCCTGAACTAGAAGTTTACTCATTATTGGTTCCCCGTGAAACTTTATGGCACTTTGGTTCTCCAGGTTCAGTGTTAAACCCAGTATACAACAACCCTCAAAAGATCTGGATATGTCCATTTCCCCAGTATATTGTTACTCAAGGAAACAGCTATAGGTCATTTTGGGGAAGGGCTGCATATATTTGCTGTGGTGTTATAGAATCATTCTTGTCCTTCAGCTGATAGGTTCTAGATTTGAGAATCAGCTCAGCTCTAGAAAATAGGCAAAGGATCATGAATTTCCTCTGGGGCAGCTGACTGCAGCATTCTTTTTATCCATCCTTGATTCCTTTCGATTATCTACATTAAGGAATACCCTCGTTGGTTGCCCTTTTTTTTTTTTTTTTTTTTTTTTTGCTCTTTAAAATACCATTATCTATTAACCATACCTATAAATCCCCATGGTTTAAGGCCATGTGGCAGCAATTTCAACCTGGATGCTAGTAAGGTAGTTGCGCCCATCTTCTTTCTGTTGGTTGAGTGATGCCACCTGGCTTCTTTCACTCTGGACCATCATCACCCACATTGCTGGCAGAAAGGCCAGTTTTATAACAGCATAGCCCATTGTCAGTCCTGATTTGCGGAGGATAGACATGAATGAGCTTTTCAACATTGGAGACAGCAATGCTGCTGTCACCAACACCAGAACCTTGAGAAAACAAATTGTTCCTTGGGCCCTCTAAAGGAGCAAAGGCAGATGATGATGGATTCTGGTCATACCCAGTTTTGCATGCTTACTTCTCTGAGACTTTTGATTCTTTTCTCCATACTCTATGCCTAAAATTCTAGCAACTCTACTGCATTTAACATGACCATTACTTTTTCCTGTCTTTGAGAACCACCCCAGCAGTGTATCAGGTACAGTTCTTGGGCCCTTACCAAGAGGTAAAGTCCTGTGTCAGGGAAGGTGTTGCCATATCCATAAATTATTCCTTTCCAGCTTATTATCCCTGATAATACCCTCAAGATCCTCTCCCAGGCTTAAATTTTCTCCTACTGATGCCCTGATTTTGCATGAAGAGTCTTGCCAAAACTGAGAATCCCATCCCCTCCTGAAGTTTTCCGACTCTTACAATTATACTCTGGGCTTGATTTTCAGCATAACTCTCTCTCCAGCCACAGGAGGTGAAGGTCTTTTTAAGCAGCATCAAGGAGACTTTCTGAAATTCACATCTTGTGTCACACTGGTGATCAATCTACCCAAGTCTGCATTTTCTCTCTTTGAAAAGTAGCTACCCAATTATATAGTCCTTATAATTACCACTCCTCAATACTTCTCAAAGTCCAGGGATAATTCACAGAAGCCAGTGGATGCCCTTCTACTTATATTCTACCCATTTCATTGTAGGTGAAAAATTCAGGTGCAGCTACACATGCCAGGGACTCTCAGTAATCCATCTGCCTCTGGGAATGGCGCTTTCATTACCATACAGAGCTGATGATGGGGACTCCTGTGCAATTAATTTATTAAGAGAGTGCTCTCAGGAGAAACCTTTAAAGAAGTGAGGATGCAGGATACGACAGGGTAAGAAATTAAGCAAAGACAGCACTAGCTGAAATCTAGTCTACTCCTGTTCACACAGGGAGCTCTGGTCACTGACAACACAGAATTGCTCCACTTTGAGCCAAGGGGTCCAGACTTTTGTATGTTTGGATCATTATGTCATTGGCTATTGGCTACCCACAAGGAGGAGTTATGTAACCTTCCAGAGGTGAGGTAGCTTCCACAGGTGTGGTAGCTTCTGGCGGCTAGGGCAGTTTTCAAAACAATGGTACAGCCATGTGCCCTTAGAAGTTAACACTTACTAAAGCTGGAGGATGAGTGCAGCAGCCTTATAAAGGGATCCGGGCAAGATGCCACTAGTTCTATTATAACAAAATAGGTCTCTATAGGCTGAATGGTCGAGAAAAAGCTTCCATTTTAGAGAGTCTTAAATGCTGCCTGAGAAGAGTGAGTGTTGTGACCGTGGTCTTCGGTGTATCAATTAGTTTGTTGATGCATTAGTTTATGCATTTATTCAGCAAATATGTTTTGCACGCCTATTATGTACCAGACACTGCCCTTCTAGGCACTGTGTAGACAGCAATGAAACAGGAAGACAGGGTTCCTGACTTTAAAGGGCTTACAGCCTAGTGAGGGAAATAATTGCAGCACCAATGGTGTTGCACTGTGTACGTTTTAGCAATTGCCTATTAAATAATATGCACTCAGAAAGAAAAAAATTTAACCATTTAAATGGGGTGAGCTCTTTTGTCCTACATCAACTCAGTGAATCCATTCTCTGAACGCAGTAGAAAATGGGAGATGTGAAATAGCTATTTTCTCAATCTGAACCTAACCTAATCAGAACCTAACCACTTCAGTAGATACAACTCTATTGAAATAATTTTTTTCAGTTTAATTATTAAAGTTGGATTATTCCAACTACTGTTTCTAAAAAATAAGAATACAGACAGTGATTGGAGGGGTACTCAGTTCTAGAAGCTTTTGAGTATATACAATGTGTGTAGTTTGATGTAAAATGTCATCTGGATCTAGGTTTCCATAATTTATCTACTTTTTATAGGTGCCTGCAAGCCCCAGAATATTATTGCATTAACCTGCATTTTTTGTTAAGAATAGCTTATGTGAAGCAATTTAAGCCCTGAAGTAGGCAGACCTTGAGTAGGGGAAATGCTAGTTTCTTTAAGAGACAGGATACAAATAACCCTTCTTAGGTTTATCCAAGCCCAGACTGATTTGCTGATTCTGGGTCCTTGGCTTCTGTTTTCCACTGAAGGAAGAGAGCTCAGTCTTTATATTGATTGGTTAAGGACGAGCTTGAGCCAACTGATATGCAGCAATGGCAGTATTGAGTTGTTGAGTTGTATTTGTGGCTTGCCTAGAAATGAAAGCTTTTTATTGTATTATTGTGAGAATGGGTAATGAAAGCAAGTAGTCATCGAAGTTATTGATGTCTTTGTGTTTTGAATCAGTAACTAGGGTACACGGGGCTAGTTGATTTGCTAGATTTAGCCATAAAGTATAAATAAGAATTAATTGGTGAAATGCTTGTTAATAGATCATAATAATGCATTATTTCCTTGTCTATTGGAGAACATTTCAGCCTTTGAAAAGGAATTTAGGAAGATCAATATTCTGTTTGAAGCATATTTTTACAAAAAATCCATCAGGGTCAGAGAAACTATGGAGTTACATGACATCTACTGACGGTAGAGAATATCACAATTCAGGCTGCACTGAGAGATTATCTCCCCCACCTATAAATACTTGTAACAAATATCTGCATGTGGAAATATTGTGACTCTGGTCTGTGAAACTGAAAACATAGTGCCTGAAGTTCCCTAGTCAGCTCTCACTCTTGCTGGAGATTGGATGGGAAGTGGTTGGGCCCAGGAGCTAGTGTTCGATTTAACTTCTTTCATGCTGAAGGATGATGCTAGCAGCCTGCCTCCAGCCCTGCCAGAGAGCAGCCTACAAGAGATTTGTGGGCTGTATTGTACACAGGAGCAAAACACATCACTGTCTTTCTACTAGAGGGGAGCTGCTTGCTCTCACAAGGCAGAAATCCAGCATAACTCAGAAAAAGCTCTAGATCCATTGTAGCTAGGTGGAGAAAATGAAATTCCCAAGATAGGGAAGGGATTAAGATTCTTGCTATATCTGTTATCCATTGCCACAATAATGCTGTATAAAAACAACCACAAACCTCAGTGGCATATATTAAAAAACACTTAGTTTTGCTCATGCATCTATGGATTGGTGAGGTGCTGTTGCTAATATGGGTCAGGCCTAGCTGACCTCATGTAGGTTCACTCATGTGTTTGTGGTCAGCTGTCAGATCAGCTGGGGCCGGGATGTCTATGATAGCCTTGGCCGAGATCCTTTGGCTTGTTTCATGCAGCCTCTCATCCTCCAGCAAACTAATCTAGGATTGTCCACACAGTGAGGTTGGGCTCTAAGAGCATCCAAGGCCTGTTGAGGCCTAGGCTTGAAACTGATAGGGCTTCACTTTCTCTGCATTCTATCAGCTGAAGCAAACCACAAGGGCAACCTAGGTTCAAGGTCGTAGGAAGAGCTTCAAAATCACATACAGGCCAGGTGCAGTGTCTCATGCCTGTAATCCCAGCACTTTGGGAGGCTGAGGCAGTCAAATCACTTGAGGGTCAGGAGTTGGAGACCAGCCTGGCCAAAATGGCGAAACCCTGTCTCTACTAAAAATACAAAAATTAGCCAGGCATGGTGGTTCGTGCCTGTAGTCCCAGCTACTTGGGAGGCTAAGGCAGGAGAATCTTTTGAACCTGGGAGGCAGAGGTTGCAGTGAGCTGAGATCATGCCACTGTACTCCGGCCTTGGTGACAGAGCGAGACGCCATCCAAAAAAAAAAAAAAAAATATATATATATATATATATATATATATATATATATATATATATATGGGGCACAAATTCAAGAAGGAGTGAAGAAGTAGAGCCATTTTTGCAATCAATTTACCATACCCACTTGTGCATAAAAGTTCCAGGTTAAAGGACAATTTATCACTGAGTGGTTCATGCTGAACCTTCAAAGCTAGACTAGACCTATGTGAGAGGAATCAGTATTTCTGTGTCAGTCCTTCCTGAACTGATTTTATAGAGTGGCCACCCTCTGACACAGTCATAATTTGTCTTTGGTATCCTGGTTGCTCCTCTTTGATCTATCCTTCAGTTATTTTCCACTTTTCATACCTGCTCTCCAGCTGTTTTTAGGAAAGAAGCTTATAAGTTATTTCTCACTGGGGTATAAATGATGGATAAAGACGAAGTGCGTTGAGTCTCACTGTGCTTTTTCATAGTGTGAACCAAAAGGAATCGAGTGACAGGGGTAGAGTTTTAGGAACTGGACAATAAGCTGGTGCTGGGCAGGAAGTGTCCTTTTTCTGGACTTGCCTCCCTGTAGAGGGGCAGGGCTGTGCTGCCAGAAATCTGAGCTCAAATGAGGCTAAACTGCTCAGTAGCTACATAGGTTTTGGCAATTTACTTAACCTCTCTGAGTCACTATCAATAAAATAGGAATAATAATATATGCATTAAGGCTTCATGTAAAATTCAATGAGGTAATGTAACAGACTCTTTGCTGTGTCTGGAAAAAAGCAGATTCATAGCAAAGTTCATTCCTATATCACCCCATCTCATATGATCCTCTATCTTTGGCTCGATGTGAAGGACTGACTCCACTGCTCTAGCTGAGCGTAAGAGAGGTAAGCCAGGGTAAGAGAGAGCAGCAAACCTAAACTGAGTATCTCCCAATTGGAAGACACCGTGTTTATTGGTCATTGAGGATATAAATATGTCTATGGAATGGTCCCTGCCAGCAAGGAATTTATGATCTAGTGGTACTTAGGAGTGAGACCGGGAACTTGCTCCTCTGGCTAATGAATCCAGTGCTCCGTCCCTACTCTCTGACTTTTTCATGACCTTCTCTAAGAACCTGATTGCCTAGAGAAGAAAATATCCCACACTAAGAACTGGCCAAGCCACTTCATGGGTTCAGCAATGGGCAGGGCCACAGAGGTGGAACAGGAGATGGTCTGACGAACATGAGTTAACAGGGTAAAGTTCCTAACAAGGTGCCTAGGACACGGTAGGTCTTCAAAACACTAGCTCTCTTCTTTCTTGTAATGGCCTCAGCTGAGGCTCAGGAATGTCAACTTTATTATTAACATTCTAATATAATAATTCAAAGTTAAAAAGTACCCAATTACTCAAATAATTGTGAACTCCTTGAGGGCAAAAACTTTAATTTTTCTCCTGAGTGTTATTAACATCTGTTTCACATATATACACATATATTTTTTAAAAGATGTATTATTCTAAAGAGATTGTATAAAAAAGTTCCTTTGTGGTGATGGAATGATTTTTTATCTTGATCGTGGTTGAGGTTACACAAACTTATACATGTGACAAAACAATACAGAAGCACACACACATATCCAGGCAAGTATGTAAAAACTGGTACAGTCTGAGCAAGTTCTGTAAATGGTACTAACATCAGTGTCCTGGCTTTAATATTTCACCATAGTTCTATAAGATATTCCCATTGGAGGATGCTAAGGAAAGGGTACACCAATTCTCTCTGTATTATTTTTGAAATTTCCTTTGAGTCTATAACTATTTTAGAATAAAAAGTTACAAAAAGATGTATTCATATTATTTATGTGTTCTTCTAGCAACTGCTGTTACCAATTCAGTATCCTTAACCTACTATTTGCATATCTTTCTCTCTTGAGGAATCCAGATTTGCTTACCATTATGTCTCCAGGTCTAGTCTTGGCGTTCAGCAAGTGGTTTTCAGATTATTTAATGAACACTCGTGCAAACAGCTACATGAATAAATAAATAGACAAATCTGTTTTTGAGCAATCTAAGGCTTGGCTTAATTAATTAAGGTCAATTAATTAAAATTAGTTAAGGCCACTTGCCTAAGTTCACACAGTTAGTGGTGGCTGCAGAATTTGCTGGTACCCCCTGCTCCCTAGGAGATGACTACATTGGGAAGGCAGATCAGTTACTCAGTGTCTAATGACTGTGTATTAAACTGAAATGACTGCCCACTCTGACTGTTCTCCACGGGACAACATTTATCTGAGATTAAAGTGAAGCAAATGAAGCCTCGCTCACGCTGTAGATTTTCTCTTCCCCCTAGAATGGTCTGTGCTTCTCCATGGCAGCAGGACCAGCTGCCCTGATGTGGGGAGAACACCACAGAGGGAAAGCTTGCCCTGAGGTTTCATTAACTGCCACTGCCTGTGCATGGTCATTTTAATAATAATTTCCAGTTTACTTTCCATCCACAAAACACTTCACCGCCATTAACTAATTACTCTTTTCTGATCAGAGTCGATAGCTGTCCAGTGTGCTGCCTTTAAATATTTAACTGTGTTCAGAAAAGGACAAAAATAAATAAATAAATAAACCAAAAAAAACCCCACTAATTGTCCAGGTGAGTGCATGACATCATCAAATACCAGATAGCACTTTCCATTTTCCTCTAACCAGGATTATGTTTCTTTGTAGAGCAAAGCCTCTCCTTCCTCCCCCTCCTCTTCCTCCTCCCCCCCCTCCCCCTTCCCCTCCCCCTCCCCTCCCCCTTCCCCTCCCCCTCCTCCTCCTCCTCCTCCTCCTCTCTTCTTTCTTCTTCTTTGACAGGGAGTCTCGCTCTGTCGCCCAGGCTGGAGAGCAGTGGTGCGATCTTGGCTCACTGCAAGCTCCGCCTCCCGGGTTCACGCCATTCTGCTGCCTCAGCCTCCGAGTAGCTGGGACTACAGGTGCCCGCCACTGTGCCCGGCTAATTTTTGTATTTTTAGTAGAGACGGCGTTTCACCGTGCTAGCCAGGATGGTCTCCATCTCCTGACCTCGTGATCCGCCTGCCTCGGCCTCCCAAAGTGCTGGGATTACAGACATGAGCCACCGCACCCGGCCCCCATTGTCTTCTATACTCTCGTCACGTTGATCTTTTCTGGCTCCCCACATTCTCCTTGTCCCTTCCCACATACGGGCCCTTTCCCAGGCGTGTCCTTCTTCCTTGTCCTTCCCTTCTTACCACCTTCTCAGAATCCAGCTATAATACCAAGTTGTCAGAAAATACTTTCCTAGGATACCCTATTTTATACCCTCAGAGTACTTGATAATTCTTTTCTATTATCATAAATGTATTTAAACAAAATGAATTATATAATTCACTGTTTATTGTTTGCCTTCTTCTGTATTCTGTAGGCTCTATGAAATTCCGTGGCATTAGTACAAATATTTGCTGAAAAAATGAATCAATGAATGAACCAATGAGTTAATATCATGGATTAAGAAAGAGGGTGGGAGGAGGTGGGTAATGACCTCCAAAGCAATACCTCATGCCTCCTCTTAAGCTATGGAGTCAGCTACACACAGAGAAGTTAAAAGGCTTCCCCAGAATCTTTACCAGCGATAGAGGCCATGAAAACAGTAGATGCCTCATGCTATTATAGATTGCTGGAGATGAAGTAAACCTAAAATTTTAAGGGAGAATGAAGAAAAGGAAAATGCAAGCTATCATTTTAAGCCACCTCTTCATGATTTCAGAGCTCCTAGCCTGAGTTAAATGGGGTGAGCAATATTCTCACTTTTAATTCCCTACTCTGTAAAAGAAAAATCTCAGGTGTAGGAATATAACTTTTTGATGTGAGTTTAGTAGAGTTATTTGCACTTTGAGTGAAAAAATATAATGCTTATCATATATAAAAATATAAAATATATTTTTTTGAACTGGCACTTACATAAAAAAATTATTCACTAAATTCCATAACCTGACATACTTGTTTCTCCCTGGTGTCACTTGCCTTCTTTCAAGCCTCATTTTGCATCTTAGAAATCCTGCACTGAGTTCTGTACAAGGTCACATGTGTCACTGAGGGCCTTGTTTTTTTTTTTTAAAAAAACTTCTAGGTGTTTTATCTTCTCAAGTCTCAGAAATCCAGTTCTGCTCCCACAGAGGATTTTTCTGACAAGAATGGGTTCTGTTGCATGTTTGTGCCAGTTTTTCTTTCTGAATGCCTCATATGAAGTGTAAAAATATAAATAGAAACATGAATAATAATATTAACATATATGAATGTCTTAGCCTGTTCAGGCTACCATAACAAAATTCCATAGACTGGGTGGCTTAAACAACAGAAATTTATTTTCTCACAGTGCCAGAGGCTGAAAGTCCAAGATCAGGGTGCCAGCACGGTCAGGTTCTAGTGAACACTCTCTTCCTGGCTTCCAGACACTCACCTTCTCACTGTGTGCTCACCCAGCGTTTCCCCGGTGTGTATGTGTGTGTGCCTGTGCACACGTGCGCACATGTAAACATAGCAAGAAATCTCTCTCTCTTCTTCTTCTAAGCCTACCACCCTATCAGGTTAGGACTTCTCCCTTATGACTTTATTTAACCTTCTAATTAACCTCCTAAAAGCCCTATCTGCAAATACAGTCACAGTGAGTTAGGACGTTAACATATGAATTTGGGGGTGGAGACAAATTTGATCCATAGCAATGGATAAGTATTTGAAGTTTAATAACAAATTCTCATTACATTCTTTTTTATTTTTTTGAGATGGAGTCTCACTTTGTCACCCAGGCTGGAGTGCAGTGGCGCCATCTTGGCTCACTGCAACCTCTGCCACCCAGGTTCAAGCAATTCTCCTGCCTCAGCTTCCCAAGTAGCCGGGATTACAGACGCCAGCCACCACGCCTGGCTAATTTTTGTATTTTTAGTAGAGATGGAGTTTTCCCATATTGGCCAAGCTGGTCTTGAACTCCTGACCTCAAGTGATCCGCCTGCCTCAACCTCCCAAAGTGCTGGGATTATAGGCATGAGCCACTGTGCCTGGCCTCACTACATTCTTTATATGGTTTTACTCCATTATATATTTCCAAAGGATTCAAATACACTATTTTATCTGATTAGAGATTGATGTTTATGCATTTCAGATTTCAAAACACTTAGAATTACGTGAGATAAAGTGACTTTTCAATGTCATAAGACAAAGAAGTTGCAAGGCAGGGACTTGTATTAGTCCATTTTCACACTGCTGTGAAGACATACCTAAGACTAGGTAATTTATAAAAGAAGTTTAATTGGCTCACAGTTCCACATGGCTGGGGAGGCCTCAGGATACTTACAATCATGGCAAAAGGTGAGAGAGAAGCAAAGGCACGTCTTACATGGTGGCAGGTGAGAGAGAGTGAATGAGCAAAGGCAGGTGAGCCTCTTATAAAACCATCAGATCTCATGAGAACTCACTCCATATCGAGAACAGCATGGGGGAAACTGCCCCCATGATCCAATCACCTCCCACCAGATCCCACCCTCAGCACATGGGGATTATGGGGATTATAATTTGAGATGAGATTTGGGTGGGGACACAGGCAAACTATGTCAGGACTATAGCTCCGATTTCCTGATTCCCTATCCAGAGCTCTTTTCAGGGAGACTCTGATTCCCAATCTTATTTGACCATTGCACCACTTTTCTCAGAATACCAATACTTTTAGGAATACATTTAGGATAATCTATATCTGATTTCATAGCTGTGGGACTTGTGGGAAGAGGCTAAACTAGAATTCTTCCAAGAAACTGAACAAGAAACAATGAGAATCATTGGTGGTTCAGGGATCCCTGTTGTGTTTATGAGAAATTGGCAAAGCTGTTTTAAGATTTCATGTTGTACATTAGAATTGGCATTACTAGTAGGAAGGTGTGATTTGTGGCACTGAGAAGCCCCTCCTTTGTTCAAAACTGTTTTCTTTTTATCTAGCCATGCTGCCAGATAGTCCACCAGTAAAAAAGATTCTGTTCTATTCCAGACCTTTATACACAAGGGTCCCTACTTTAATCTCTTCTCATTCAATAAGAACCTGTATACTGTTCCTGAAATTCTGCTGCTTCCCTTCATTACTCCCCCTCTTAACCAAGGCTCCTGATGACCTACCACATCTGCCTTGTTTAATGGCCTTCTACAGATGGATGCACCATTTCTTTCCAACTTTAATTTTTGCCATTTCTCGGCACATCCAGGGAACATTCTGAGTTGCATAGCTTTGCCCAGGACAGAGATGTGCCTATGAGTAGCACTTGGTAATTTCACTGATATCTAAATCTCCCTCTCCTCCCAGGCCATCGTTCCCAGGTCAGCAGCTTTTGTCACCCCTTCCTCCTATGCCACATGCATTGCTCAGTGCTCAGAAAATGATGCCTTTTGTCATTTCAATGGGCATTGGTTGACTTGACCCAGTAAATCCCTTCCTACAGTCAGATTGAGACCACAGTAGAGTCCTGGCAATCCAAGCAACACTCATCTGATAACTGGTGGCATTGAATTCCGCTTTCTCAGCACATAGGTATGAGGTTCTATAAACTGAGTTTACCTATTCACCAAAAAATTACTGAGTACAGCTGTGCCCCAGGCATATTGACTTTCATTTGGGATATAAAGAAAAATAAAACACAATTCTTGTGCTCATAGAGTCTGTGGGCCTAGTGGGAGAGACAGACGTTAAGACAACTAATTACAATTGTTATGATTCACTACACTGTGTGCAGAATTAGGGTTCTTCCTTTATAAATGAGTGTTGTTGATGGTGCAAGCTGGCTAGTGCCTGTTTCATCCATTTACCAAATGCATAATGGGCATGTGTTTTATGCCAGGTATTTGGTTAGACCATAAGAATACAGAGACAGGTAGAATGAGGGCTCCATCTTTGCAGCTCAGTGTCTTTTTAGAGGCTTGGATGAGCCTTGGTTACATGGCACATGAATCTCTGAATGCAAAAATTTCTAATCTAGAGGCTTGGGTTATGAATGTGAAAGGAACAGATTTAGTATAGTTTTCAGATCTTGCCCAAAGATCTGAAATGTTGCAATGTTATTTATATAACTCACAGGAGAACATAATGGTTAAGATCACAAACTCTGCAGTCAGACTGTCTGAGTACCAGGCCTGGCCCTGACTTTGACTGCTGTGTGACCTCAGGCATGTTATATAACCTCTCTGTGCCTCAGTATCTTCATCTATAAAATAGAGACAATAATAGCACCTACTTCACAGCATTATTGTGAGTGTCAAGTGAATTAATTTATATCAAGTGCTTAGAACAATGCCTGGCCTAACGAAAGTTCTCAGTAGATCATACTATTGTTATTAGTATCAAATTATGCTTGCACAAAGTTTCCCATTACATAATGGCTCTCCAGTGGAACAGGGGAGATGCCAAAAGCATTATTAGAGCCTTATTCAGACTTGGTATTCTTTTCCTTTCCCAGTCCCAAAGTGTGTGTGAAATTGGCTGTTAAATTTTGCACTCGTTTGAATATTGGCTTCTTACAAAAGGATTGAGCTCTGAATTCTAGTTTGATTTTCTCTGAATCTTCTATATCCTGAGACTCTTCAGTTAACCTCTACCAGCCTCAGTTTCCTAAAATGGAGATAAAACATCTGACCTTCCTGTGAAACCCAAGTAATAGTAGACACGAAGGTATATCCAACTGCTTCTGAGTTCCTGTCCTGCCTCTGCTTCTTCCGGCCAGGGAGGCAGTGGTGAAGAGAAAGTTCAGTTGGCCTCATGTGGGTGATAACCTTTCAGGCTCCATGTAGGAAGTGCCCATGCTCATGTGTCCTATCTCAATTCCTTGAACTGCAAGTTTCCACAAGAGACTGAAAATAATGCATTTCCTCCTATAAGTTACATATTTTCCAGATTGCTAAATAGTTAAATTTACCATTATGACCAGTTACCAGCAGGCTGCCAATCCCTCCTCACCAAGTCAGGGTCTTATCCTTGTTCCTGTGACTTCTTGATCTTGAGTTTCTTTTCTTTTGTTTTTTCTCCACATGTATAAGACAGATACTTCTTATTTCCTTCTGGGTTTATCCAGTATGCAGATTTTGCTCTCCTAATTGCCTATCTTCAGGCGTTCACTTTCCTTTTACATGTGTGCTTTCTTGTCCCTCCTGTCCTTGGCCTTTCCCAACCTTTGTCCCTCTCCAGCCCCTGCATTCCCTGTGCGTTGACTTCTTGGTTCAGCTTTGCTTTGCTGCTTTTGATTCCTTTTACCTCCTCATTTCCTTCTGGTTTGCTTTGTGATTCTAGGCTTGATGCCTATGACACAGCTTAGTTTCCAACCTTCTCTGAGGTCCTGCTTGGCACAAAGGCTATCTCTTTAGTGGTCGTTTGTCCCCCAAGGACAAGACATATATCACTGGCTTCACAGCTAAACCATGCCCTGGTGACCAAGTCTTTGGGTAACTTCTGTTTGCATGTACTCCTTTGTCTTAACAGGGTGGGGTTATTTTTTGGGATGGAATAAACTAGTTTCCTAGAAATAGTTTCCCAAGTAAACCCTTACCAAACCAAAGCACATACTTTACATGAGATGCCCATGACAGCCTTTCAATGACTCCCTGAAAAAGGCTGACAGAAATCAAAGAATCCAGGCAGGCCAGAAGCAGCAAGAGCATAAAGCCCTTCATACTTATAATCCTTTCTTATCCATTCTGTATGGTTTTTGAAACACATTTGGGACACAAAAAGGGATATCTGAGTATAGTTGTTTTGTTCACAGAGAACCATTTTTGTTTTTCCAACAGTATACCTGGGGTAAGAGGAAGAAACAGAGGTAGAGAAAATATTTGAAAGGAAAAATGCAAGCATCCTCCATTTGACTCTTGCTCAAAAAATGGAATTTCTCAGCTTTGGAGAAAGTACTCAGTGTTTTGACTTTACGTACTTTCAAATAAGAGACATATATACATACTCCCTATTGACCTAAGCCTAGTATTAATAGAAGAAAGCAAGTGAATAATAATAAAACCTAATAACATATTGAGCATGTATTATGTACCTGGTACTTACCCCAAATCTATTTATCTATTTATATAGTAATCTAATTTAGTATTCACCGAAATTAGAATGAGGGTTAGGGATCTTTATTATTTTTACTTTCTGATGAGGCAACTGAGGCACAAAGAGGTAAATTAAACACACTTAAGTGGACAATGGTCATGGGTGATGTAGTGAAGATTCAAATCCCAACATTTGGCTTCCAGAACGTGTCTTTCTAACTCTCTGCAAGTCTTGACAGTGTTCCTAGGCTTACACTTTCTGATGTAAGCTTGCATTTTACTTAAAAGACTGCTGTCACTCTAGCTGTAAATTCGAATCCTCTCAGCAGGTCTTGGCTAGGCAGTAAGGCCTATGGGTACTCATCTGAAGAGATCTGACAGTGTGCCAGCAGGCAGAGCTGGTCTGCTCAGCTTTGCTTACTTAAAGTTGAAAAAGGGGCTGACTGGGCTGGCTTACGTTATTTTTATTTTGTCTTGTCATATTGGGGTACCATATCCCACAGTGTGGTGCTGTGACATGGGAAGAGACAACCAGGCCCAACGTCCCCATGTTGAGGTTGCCCAACATACCATCTTCAAGATGTCAGTGAAGAGGAAGTGACTCCGTGATCTGGAGAGACTCCTCTTTGGGTCCTGAGATTGCCACCAATCCACAGAAGCTGTAGACAGTTATCCTGAATTGATGCAAATGTGAATCACAGTCTGTCAAGCCTTCCCTGAGTATGATTGACATATTTATTGTTGACAACACAAGGTGAATCTTGCCATCCTCTTAGATATGTGGTCTTTTGCCTAAAGACAACGTTCAGGCTGAGATGGAATGTGGGATTGCCTTCCAGATGCACATCTGCCTGGGTATTTTTTTTAAAAACCCTCTTGAGAATTCCCCAGGCTTCTCTTGACTGACAGCTGGGACTGAAGTCTTGTCATCTAAAGATGTAAATTTTCTGGCAACTGCATATGCATTGTTTATTGAAGGGGCTTAAAATCGTGAATGTGATGGCTCTTTATATTTGTTGGTTCCTTATACCACCATGTGTTTTTTTTTTGTAAGTTTGGGTTCTTTGACTGATGGGTGTTTTCTGAGAGAAGGGCACCAACTAGAAGTCACATTCCTGAAGTTATGGTAACAAAGTCTGCTCTGGAGAAGTTTTTTTTGTTTGTTTGTTTGTTTGTTTGTTTTTTCCTACCTTGGCAAGGCCCAATATTCTGACCAATCTGGAAGTTTCCAAAGTTGTATTCTTCAAGACATTTGGCTTGCAGAATGTTAAGAGATGCAAAACAAACAAACGACCTCCATAGCCAAATAAATCTGGAGTGTTCTTTTGACCACAATGCCTCACTCTTGGAGTTTCTTGGTACATAATAAGTGTTCTGAGAAGCTCTTCAGTCAGGATGCTTGAATAACTTCAACCACATCACCTCAAGTAATTAATTGTGAGACACTTTCCAATAGCACCTATTCATATCTGTTAATGCCTACTGTGGTTTTAAAGTTAATTATACAATTTGGGTCATTTTTATCATACCTAACTAAATGATACTTGAAGGGCTGGGGAAAAAGCGGTTGGAGCACATACCACCAGCTCCAAACATTTTTCCACAAGACCAACTTCTATAACCCTAAAACCAGATTTACCTGGTAACTGCTGCATCGACCTGCTGTGACTCAAAGATTAGCTTTATCTACCACTATCCCTCACCAATCAGAGCTTGTTAGCTCCCAAAAGCTTTCTTTACTGTACCAATGAGTTTTGTTTCAAAACAATATGTAACATTTCTCTTTCTAATAAAAGTGCCAACCTTCTCTTTGCTCTTTGGACTTAGCCTAGACCAACCCTGTTTATGCCTCGAATTGCAATTCCATGATTCCCAAATAAGATGTTTAATATAGAGATTTATCTCCATATATTATTTTGGCTTTGACACTATTCAGCTTGTGTGGAACACATTTTGAAAAAAATTAGCATAGGGAAAAGGTCTTCATTCCCTGAAACATAATTTTTCCAAATGTGACCCAGTAACTTTAATTGTGGGAAGAGAGGAGACAGATGTGGGTTGCCTGAAAAAACACAGGCAGGGCCTTGTTAACCAGTGAAAGAATAGCTGGTGTTTGAAAGATCGTGCATCCAATTTGCAAGGCTCAGCTCAGGGTCTTCCTGACAATCATATGTTCTCTAGTGACCCCACCACAGAGAACGTCTGCTTCCTACCCATGCCACTTATTGGCTACGTGACTATACTACACTGAATTCTATAATTGTGATGGGTAAGTATTGAAGTGACCTCGAAAAACACAAAATCAGCTGGGCGCGGTGGCTCATGCCTGTAATCCTAGCAATTTGGGAAGCCAAGACAGGTGGATTGCTTGAGGCCAGGAGTTCAAAACCAGCTTGGCCAACATGGTGAAACCCCATCTCTACTAAAAATACAAAATTAGCCAGGCCTGGTGGAGGGTACCTGTAATCCCAGCTACTCCAGAGGCTGAGGCAGGAGAATTTCTTGAATCCGGGAGGTGGAGGTTGCAATGAGCTGAGATCGCACCACTGCACTCTAGCCTGGGCGACAAGGGTGAAACTCTCTCAAAAAAAAAAAAAAAAAAAGGAAGAAAGAAAAAGAAAGAAAAACACAAAATCCAGCCCCTGTGTTTTAAGTAGTTGAGAACCAGAGTAGATATTTTAAGTGACTTTTTTACATGCATCTATCACTTCACAACTATATTTTTGTCCATATGTGGAATTACTAGGTAAATGGGTATGGGTTTTATGAAGAATTTTGATAACTATTACCCAAATTACCTTTCACAAAAGTTTTATCAACTTATGCTTAACTGGCTGTGTTTGAAAGTGATTCTCGGTTGGTGGAGTGTCCCCTTACCTACATTATAGTTACTATTATTTTATACTCACTATATGATCATTAGCTCCTGAGAACAAGGGAGGAACAAATAGATCCTTAACACACACTAGAAGCTTCCACTTCCCAACCCCCAGGTAACTGGGCTTTCAGTGTTGTGGGGCTGTCTGCAATGACAGCATGTTGTCAGCTGGCTTGGGAATAACCCAGTGCAGCATCCAAGAGCTTCTGGCACTTCCAGAAAACTGTTTTCCTGGCCAATTCCTGCCTTCACACTTTAACCATGTCTGTGCAGGGCAGCTTGACAATAGCCTGATATGTACACGTGCAATCACCTCACCTCGCAAATGCAGGGCATCTTATCACAAGAAAAGCATAGCCAACAGCCAGGTCTGTCTGATCCTTTCATGGAAGTGAGTGGCCCATTTGTCACAGTCATACAAGTCTTACTGCTAAAATAGGACTGGGAAGAGGGTTTGAACAGACTGTAGTATCCTGTGGATCCTAGATAGTATTAGACATCCTGGTATCCCCCAGACCCTGTCATGCCAACACTAAAAAAAAAAAAAAAAAAACAACCAAGGATAATAGCTAACATTTATTGAGGCCATACCATGTCCCCAGCCCGTGCTAAGCATGTTATATGCATTATTGAACAGCCTGAAGGATCCTGTTAAAGTATAAATCATGTCCCCCTTTTCCTGAAGAGCTTCAACAGCTGCCTGTATCACTGAAAGTAACAGGCGAAGTCCTTATTCTGAAAGTCGAAGGACCTACATGACCTTCATCTCTCACCAGCCCTAGCCCCAACCCCACTGTAACTTACATGGACTTATCTCTTACTCTGCTCCAGCCACACTCCTGCCCCAGGACCTTTGCATGTGTTTCTTCCTTTGCCTGGAATGTTTTGACGACAGATATTTATCATTACATGCCCAAAAGTCTTTACTCACGAGTCACTTTCTCAGTGAGGTCTTCTCTGACCAATATCAACCTGTTGCTTTCAATCTTCCTTTTCTGATTTATTTTTTCTTCATAGCACTCATCATGATCATGAAGCTTAATTTATCTAGTGTTCCGTCTGTCTCCTCCATTAGAATGTAACCCCCCTAAGAAGTTTGCCTTTTTTCATCACAGCTGTATTGTCAATACTTGGAAGAGTGCCTGGAAAATAATAGGTGCTCAGTAAATACTTGTGCAAAAATGAATAAACTCACCTAACTTGCATCAGACCCAGGAGGAAGGAGCTATTGTTTTCTTCATTTTTCAGATGAGGCAACTTAAACTTGGGAGGGATTAAATAATCTTCCCAGGAAGCAAGGGGGCTCGGATTTGAGCCCCTGCTCTTGGCCACTCGGCTCCATCCCTCTGAGAGGGCTGTGAGATAACAAACTCTCTGTGCACACCTAGTGAGGTTGAGTCTTTGTAGCCAAACATCTAAGTCCACTGTGAGCTGGTAAAACCTCACTCTGCAAACAACGTGGCCACCCTCAGCTATCACACCTTGGCCATACCCAAACAGACAATGATGTTGCCAACTCTGTAATTTTGCTTATACTCTTTCCTTCCATTTGGATTTGTTCAAATTCATTCTATATTTCTTTTCTTTCTTTTGTTTTCTTTTTTTTTTTCTTTGAGATGGAATCTTGCTCTGTTGCCCAGGCTGGAGTACAGCCGTGCGATCTCAGCTCACTGCAACCTCTGCCTTTCAGGTTCAAGCGATTCTCCCACCTTAGCCTCCCAAGTAGCTGAGATTACAGGCACCCACCACCACTCTTGGCTAGTTTTTGTATTTTTAGTAGAGACAGGGTTTCATGATGTTGGCCATGCTGGTCTTAAACTACTAATCTCAAGTGATCCACCCACCTTGGCCTCCCAAAGTGCTGGGATTACAGGCATGAGCCACTGTGCCTGGCCCCTTTCTATATTTCTAAGCTCAAGTCAAATGCCACATCTCCATGAAGCCCTCTTTCTTGGTCCTTACTTCTGCCGTTCCTGATAGTTGCACACAAGGATCATCCTCTTTTCTAGAATTCTTAAGGTACAGGCGAGGTCTGTTTGACTTTGCTCTTTTTCACAATGCTGTGTAAAGGCTCTACTAAAAAACAAACAAAAAGCTGCCTAATGAACACATAGATGCCACTTAATACAATGGAGTGACTTATTTCCAAGTAAAATATTTCATTATGTGGACATCTTAATAATCAGTGACAATGGGGTTTGATGCTGAACACAAAGCTACATTTAGGAAAAGGAAGGATTGAGTTACATGTTTATTACATGAAAACCACCAGTCCACTCAATCAGCACAATTTAGAAAATCAATCAAACCAGGTGTTTGGTTGTTTGACATTTGTAGACAAAACAACAAGTAGATTGAATTTCTTCTGCTTTATATGGTGGTTTTTTTTGTTTTTTGGTGTTTTTCTTTTGCTGTTATATAAAATGCCCTTAGACATTTCAGTTGCTCTATAGACATTAATTATTTCAGAAATACACAATCACTTGACAGTTTGAGATGGAGGATGAGGAGCAAGAGAAAAGGAGGACATTTTAAAAGAAGATATACATCTAACAATATTTCATATACTAGCAAATAAGAATGTGGCCACAAGCCAAGAGTACATCTTTAATTCTCATATGACAATGGAATTCAATATGTTGGGTAAGAAGAAATAATTGGGAGGCCCACTGTTCCTGGTGATTTTTTCTGTAACCTGGGGCGGTTGACTCATTGTACAAGCTTTGCGATCTCATTGGTCAAGTGAGGGTGCTAACATCCTCATTCAATGGCACAGGCATCTTTTTAGAATATAAGTAATTTTACATATGTATATCTATATATAAAACACATATAAAACATTTTAAGTTTTTAGCATCAGAAATATTTTAAGAATTCAAATGTAATATTTTTCCCTCGGAGGTATTGCTTGCACCTTTGATTAATTAATTTAAGTAAGTGATTTAATGACTCTCCTGGGTGAGGTACTTGAGACTGGGAAGTGCGTGGAGAGCAGCATAGGAGCTTTAATTCTACCCCTCCCAAGTTGTTTCCACTTGTCCTTCAGTGCCTTCCTTTTCCTGCCTTCCCACCTTTGGCCTGTTGCCTCCTTGCCTCTCAGTCAAAGCCAGGATCACAGACTAAGGAGGATAGCAAATGGGGGTGGAGGAGGTGCTAGTTTGGCTGGGAGGTAGGGAGCACCTAAGTTAGAGTTAGACTTAGGCTTTCAGGAAGCCCACCCCAGATCCTGTCTAGGTGACATATAAAATCAATGATATGAACTTCCATGAACTATATTACTATTTGCTTTGTATTAAAATATTGTCTAATCAAGATGTGCATTTAAAAATATCTTAGCAAAATCCTGGACTTTAGACTAGAAAACCATGATGACCAGTCATTTTCCCATCCTGAAACACTTCTGAATAAAGCCAAGGGAATTAATTAAAGACATGGAATCTTATCTTAAGCATAAACACATACACACCATTAATACATATTAAAAATTGTCTTACCTCAGCTCTGGGCATAAAGGAAGGTCTAGTGTTTGTCTCTGAAGCCAGACCCACACTTAGTTCCCCAAGCTGCTGGCTTTGTAGACTGTTAACAGAGGTCTACGATGAAAAGTTTCCTGTCTTTTCTTTTTTTTTTTTTTTTTTTTTTTTTTTTTTTGACAGAGTTTCACTCTTGTTGCCCAGGCTGGAGAGCAATGGCGCGATCTTGGCTCACTGCAATGTCCGCCTCTGGGGTTCAAGCAATTCTCCTGCCACAGCCTTCCAAGTAGCTGGGATTACAGGCATGTGCCACCATATCCAGCTAATTTCGTATTTTTAGTAGAGATGGGGTTTCTCTATTAGACAAATTGATTCTTTAAATACTGGATGAAAGACAGTTAAACAGGTTTTTTTGTTTTGTTTCGTTTTCATTTTAAAAATGTTTTATTTCCATAGGTTTTTGGGGGAACCAGATGGTGTTTTGTTACATGAATAAGTTATTTAGTGGTGACTTATGAGATTTTGGTGCACCCATCACCCAAACAGTATACACTGTACCCAGTTTGTAGTCTTTTATCCCTTACCCCACTTCCACCCTTTCCCCTGAGTTCCCAAAGTCCATTATATTATTATTATGCCTTTGCATCTGCATAGCTTAGCTTTCATTTATAAGTGACAACATACGATGTTTTGTTTTCCATTCCTGAGTTTCTTCACTTGGAATAATAGTCTCCAAGTCCATCTAGGTTCCTACAAATGTTATTATTTCATTTCTTTTTTATGGCTGAGTAATATTCCATGGTATATCTACCACAATTTCTTTCCTTCTTTTATTTTTTAGTAATTAGAGAAATGTAAATTTATTTTTTAAATTTTTATTTTAAGTTCTGGGGTACATGTGTAGGATGTGCAACTTTGTTGCATAGAGAACTCAGAAATAAGACCGCACATCTACAATCATCTGATATTAAACAAATCTGACAAAAACAAGCAATGAGGAAGGGATTTCCTGTTTAATAAATGATGCTGGGAGAACTGGTTAGCCATATGCAGAAAATTGAAACTAGACCCTTTCCTTACACCTCATACAAAAATTAACTCAAGATGGATTAAAAACTTAAACGTAAAACCCCAAACTATAAAAACCATAGAAGAAAATGTTTTGTTTTCTACATAACTTCTCAGAGCCTTTTGCATGCAATGTCATGCATTGTGAATCTCAGAAGGAAGAATGTCACATCTGATGTTTCCCAAACTTATTTAACCATGGAGCACCCTCCTTTTTTTTTTTTTAAGGGGACCTCTAAGAGTAGTTTTCTATGGATCACATTTTAGAAAACACTAAAGAGAAGTATATATTAATATGATTGCCCCTGTGTGAGAAACATGCACATTAAACATGACTTTTGTATAGGAGCAAATCTATGGATAAAAGCTTAAATTTACCCAAGATCTTTAGGAGACATATGTAGAATGTGAGCCAAGAGAAAGCCAAGTGAAGAAATCCTGATTTTTTTTACAAACTGCAAGAGAGAAGATGGGCTATCATGTTCAATTTGTTAATTGGATCATAATTAATGTAGAGTTGGAAAGATCTGACCATGATAAAGAGAAGACATTTATACTGTTTATACAAGATAGGGATGAAATTAAGCCTTTCAATTTTAATCTTTCTGGCAGAAATTGTTTAACTACTACTCACTTTCTGTTGAAATTCAACTTCCTGACAGCTAAAGGACATACAACTTCACTGTCTACTTAGATACAGTTGTTGTTGAGGCAGGTGCCATATGGTCATCTTTTTGTGTGTGTGCCTCTAGTTGCAAATGGTGACAGCGACTGGTCAGGTGACTGTCTGTTCTGAGTGGCTGCCAGCTTCCTCCATGACAGCTCAGCCAAGTGGGAGATAAGCTCTGATCTGCAGCCCGTCCATTCCTAAACCAGTGATTTTATACCTTTAAATCCCCTATAAGTAAACTAACTACTTAAACAGTCTTTTTTGAATATAGGTTCATTTATTGGCTTAATGGCTTAGAATGCATTCTTTGCAAATTCAGCCCTGAGGGTCCAATCAGAAGATGAAATATGTCTGGCTTGTCCACGGCAGGAATTGATTAAAGGAGGCTCTTGTATATTTCCTGGTACTCTGCCAAACAGGAATTCAAATACAAACAAGATGCTGTCCTTACCTTCGGTAATTTGGACTGAGAGGTTTTCCTCCCACTAAAGTGGAAGTGGCTGAGGGTCGTTCGAAAGGAGAGCCTTAGTTAAAAAATAAATTAATTAAATTAAAAGCTTTTCACAAGGGTGTAACTATGAAACAAATGTGTGTTTCCAATACATCAACTTTTCAGGGAATGAAATGAAAACTTTCAGGTGTGAAGACTTCCAGACCAGGTAAATTTGGGAGCTCTGAGTTCTTCTTTCTCCAATCCTCTATAGTCCGAGTAGGATCGGATTATCTAGAAATCGTCCTGGCCACAAGAACTGTAATAGAAACAATATGGAGTGAGATTACCTCCCCTGCTCTCCTGCTTGAGGTTTCTGTTAGGACAGGAAAAGGTGGAGTCTCCTGACTCCATCTAAAGCAGGGCTCTGGGGAATCTCACTTGTCTCTTCTACATCCTGTCCTATCTACATCTCCCTTGGGACTGTGTTCTCTGCTTCTCAATTTAATCTAACCTAGAGATGTTTGAGTAAACACAAGTACAAGGACAGTAAAGTCAAGACTCTGTGAGTTACAAGTTACAGAAACCCTACTCAAATGGATTTAAAAAGAACAATAATAACAATAAAGTATGATAACACAGAGAGGAAGAGATTGATTTTATTGCTCTCTTTACCTAGTAGGATCAAGAGTATGTTTCCTTCAGGCAGAGCTGTAACCAGGTGCTCAAATGTCTTCAGGAACCTATCTTTTTTCTCTTGGTTCTTTTGTCCTCTGGTTTGGCTTCATTCTCAAAGAGGAGCTCCTTTCATGAGACTAAAATAAATGGCTGTCAGTTGCTCAAGGCTTTTATTCTATCAGTTGAGCAAGCCTAGTGGAAAGGGATTTTTTTTTCTTAAGTCCCAAATTTATTTAACATTCTTCAAACAAGTGGCAGGAAACAGAGCAGAGAGCAAAGCAGGTGAAGCCTCTGCCCTTTTAAATTGGCACTTCATGAGAGTAACTTAGGTTAAGTGTCTATCACTGAATCAATTGTTGGCTTTAGAAGACTAGGGAATGCTATACTGCCAGGCCTTAGCCTGGAGTGTCTACTGTTACCATTCAGGGAAGCTGATATTTTGGAGGAAACTCTCCATCATCCCCAATATCTCACTACCTAAATAATGCTTTATTTATTTATTTATTTATTTATTTATTATTATTATTATACTTTAAGTTCTAGGGTACATGTGCATAACGTGCAGGTTTGTTACATATGTATACTTGTGCCATGTTGCTGTGCTGCTGGATTAAGAAAATGTGGCACACATACATCATGGAATACTATGCAGCCATAAAAAAGGATGAGTTTGTGTCCTTTGTAGGGACATGGATGCAGCTGGAAACCATCATTCTTAGCAAACTATCACAAGAACAGAAAACCAAACACCGCATGTTCTCACTCATAGGTGGGAACTGAACAATAATACTTTCTTTTTCTGTCATCATCACCTCTTCTCCAGCTTGAGCAACAGTTGTAATAACAATGATAGCAAGTGCTCTATGAATGACTTTGCATGCATTAACTCATGGAATCCACACTAAAACCCATACTCCTTGACTATCAGGTCATCAGTTTAAGAGGCTGTTTTCTAGGTAGTTAGAATTCAAGAGTTCGGTTACATACTACTTATGCTGCCCATTTTAAGGATGAACAAACTGAGCTACAGAGAGGTAAAGAATATTGCCATAGTACCCAGGCTGTAAGGAACTGTGAGGCTACAACTTATTGAGAACAACTTGGCAGTTATTACTCTGTTTCCCCATCCAATTCTTTTCTCAAAGCAAGGAGAGAAGGTGACCTAGAAAGAGTTTAGGGGAAAGAGAAGGACATCGCTTTCTAAGAAGCAACTTCATGAGGTGTATTTCACTTCATGTAATACCTATGTTTCTGAAATATGTTTTAAAATCTTCCTTGTTCAAATCAACTCCTCTTTTCATTTTGTAGTCTTCAATAAAACACCCAATGAGGCCTCTGTTCTGCTCCATTGGTCTATATATCTGTTTTGGTACCAGTATCATGCTGTTTTGGTTACTGTAGCCTTGTAGTATAATTTGAAGTCAGGTAGTGTGATGCCTCCAGCTTTGTTCTTTTTGCATAGGGTTGTCTTGGCTACATGGGCTATTTTTTTTGTTCCATATGAAATTTAAAATAGTTTTTTCTAATTCTGTGAAGAAATTCAGTGGTAGCTTGATGGGGATAGCATTGAATCTCTAAATTACTTTGGGCAGTGTGGCCATTTTCACAATATTGATTTTTCCTATCCATGGAATGTTTTTCCATTTGTTTGTCCTCTTTTTTTCCTTGAGCTGTGGTTTGTAGCTCTCCTTGAAGAGATCCTTCACATCCTTTGTAAGTTGTATTTCTAGGTATTTTATTCTCTTTGAAGTAATTGTGAATGGGAGTTCACTCACGATTTGTCTCTCTCTGTCTATTGTTAGTGTATAGGAATGCTTGTGATTTTTGCACATTGATTTTGTATCCTGAGACTTTGCTAAGTTGCTTATCAGCTTAAGGAGATTTGGGGCTGAGGTGATGGGATTATAACACCACACATCTACAGCCATCTGATCTTTGACAAAACTGACAAAAACAAGCAATTGGGAGAGGATTCCCTATTTAATAAATGGTGCTGGGAAAACTAGCTAGCCATATGCAGAAAATTGAAACTGGACCCCTTCCTTACTCCTTATACAAAAATTAAGTCAAAATGGATTAAAGACTTAAACATAAGACCTAAAACCATAAAAACCCTAGAAGAAAACCTAAGCAATACCATTCTTGACATAGGCATGGGCAAAGACTTCATGACTAAAACACTAAAAGCAATGGCAACAAAAACCAAAATTGACAAATGGGACCTAATTAAACTAAAGAGCTTCTGCACAGCAAAAGACACTAGCATCAGTGTGAACAGGCAACCTAGAGAATGGAAGAAAATTTTTGCAATCTATCCATCTGACAAAGGGCCAATATCCAGAATCTATAAAGAACTGAAACTAGTTTACAAAAAAAAAAAAAGCCCCATCAAAAAGTGGGTGAAGGATATGAACAGACACTTTTCAAAAGAAGACATTTACATGGCCAACACACACACACAAAAAAGCTCACCATCACTGGTCATTAGAGAACTGCAAATCAAAACCACAATGAGATACCACCTCACACCAGTTAGAATGGTGATCATTAAAAAGTCAGAAAACAACAGATGCTGGAGAGGATGTGGAGAAATAGGAATACTTTTACACTGTTGGTGAGAGTATAAATTAGTTCAACCATTGTGGAAGACAGTGTGGTGATTCCTCAGGATCTAGAACCAGAAATACCATTTACTCAGCAACCCCATTACTGGGTATATACCCAAAGGAATATAAATCATTCTGTTTTAAAGACATATGCACACATATGTTTATTGCAGCACTATTCACAATAGCAAAGACTTGGAACCAACCCAAATGCCCATCAATGATAGACTGGATAAATATAAAATGTGGCACATATACACCATGGAATACTATGTAGCCATAAAAAAAGTTGAGTTCATGTCCTTTGCAGGGACATAGTTGAAGCTGGGAACCATCATTCTCAGCAAACTAACACAGGAACAGAAAACCAAGCACCACACGTTCTCACTCATAAGTGGGAGTTGAACAATGAGAACATAAGGACACAGGGAGGGGAACATCACACACTGGGGCCTCCAAGGGGGTGAGGGGGGTAGGGAAGGGATAGTATTAGGAGAAATACCTAATGTAGATGATGGGTTGATGGGTGCAGCAAACCATCATGACACATATATACCTGTGTAACAAACCTGCACGTTCTGCACATGTATCCCAGAACTTAAAGTGTAATTAAAAAAAAAAACAAAACACGCAGTGGGTATCATAGGCTCTTTCATTGTCCTGAAATTTTCTTGAATGGATGATGACTTAAAATAATTGGACTTGAGTTGGAGCTTGGGAATCTTTTTATGAGATGGTGAGTTCTGCTTTGATGGGTGCTTGTTAAAATGGATTATCACCTATAAGCCCTCTAGCTCATTCTAATTGAGAAGTTGACACCATCATGTATCACTACTGTGCTCGTGTGCTTATAGAATCAGCTGCCCTCTAATTTACTCTAAAGGAAGAGTGTAGATTTGCAGCATTTTTTGGTGGATTTTAAAATAATTTTCATTAGCTGGGAAATATTCTGATTTTCTTCCTAGCCTATTTGTAAGGGTCACTTATATTCCTGTGATGCTTTTACTAAAATGAGCTTGGAATGAAGATTTATCAATGTAATGCTATTTCTGAGTAGGTTCTGTGAACCCAGGTGACACCTTTGTCTTGAACTGGCCAATTACTGAGCCTCTCTACCAGTTAACAATGGAAAAGTGAGGAGAAGTAGATTGTTAGATACCCATTGGCTTTGACCTATTCCTTGAAATAATGCTTCCAGGAACTTATTTTCATATGGCTATTGATACAACTGACCATTTGATGTGCAATAAGCCAATCATCAAATGTAATGTTGTAATCTAAACAGATAATCACCTTGTAATGAGTATGTTAAAGTGATTTTGTCCCTCCTAAGACTTTTAGAGAAAGTAGGCAAAAGGTTTTCAGTAAGAACTTACATTTATCAATTGGTTAGAAAAATGGAAGATGCGTCCGCTCTTCCTTTAATACAGTTGATGTTTCTCAGAGCTCTGGAAACAGAAGACAAAATGCCCTTGACTCTCAGGTCATCAATTTAAGAGACTGTTGTTTTCTGGGTAGTTAGAGTTCAAGATTTGTTATGTTTGACGGTCATTTGTAGCTTCCTTCTGAGTAGAATAGATTTTCAAATCACAAACCACAAGGCAAGCATCAAACTGAATGTGAAAATCAATGACCCATCATAGTTACAAGCATGTAGATAGCCATGCCATGTTTAGTAGACCATTGCAGGGAAGGACATGCCTGATGAAGAACAGGCAAGGGCAGCTTTATTTAGCCACTTCTTCTTCTTCTCTCTGCTTTCTGCTCCCACCACCCCAATTTACCACTGAAATGTGCCCGTGAATTTAAGTCAAGTAATAATCTGTGACTAATCTATATGCAGCTCTAAGCCATTTCCCCCATTTCAATTTAACAGAGGCTTCTGCATTCAACAACTTTCCTCCCTTCACTGAGATCCCACCTGCTATCCTTGTTAATACAGAATATGCCTTATATCCTCATGCCTCAGCTTCTGTAACCCTGAAACTCTGTTGGCAAGAAAATGAAATGCTGTTCTTTAAGATGTTCTACTGGGAGCTGGGAGCTGCACAATAGAAAAATTCAAATTTCCTTTATTATTGTTTATAATAACAGCCACCGTTTCTGTGAACACTTCCTATTTGCAGGTACTGTGGTAGCGTTTTTGAACCTTATTTCATATGATTCTCTGGAGGTAGCTGTGAGATTGACATTATTACTCCCATTTTACAGATAGGGAGGCAGAGCCTCAGAGAAATTACCTAACCTGTCCAAAGTGATTTAAGACCAGATCTGTACTCTTAGCTACTGCATAAAAATCAGAAACTAACAAATAATTTTCAACTGGAGTCCAATGTCCCCATCAGAAGCAAATCGGAAAATCCTCAATATGATCTTTTTGAAAAATTTGTTTTTAAAACAAGATTTTTAAAAATTAGCATAGTTTTAGATTTAAAGAAAAGTTGCAAAGATGAGTACAGAGTTCCCATATATTCTGAACCCAGTTTCCCCATTGTTAATATTTTACATTAGTATGATACACTTATCACAATTAATGAAATATTGCTATATTATTACTCACTAAATTTCCATAATTTATTTAGTTTTTGCCTGATGCTTTTTTTTATGTCCCAGAATCCCATCTAGAATACCACATTTCATTGAATTATCGTATCTCCTTAGCATCTGATAGGGTTTAGATTTGTATTCCTGCCCAAATCTCATGTTGAAGTGTAATCCCCAGTGCTAGAGGTGGAGCCTGGCGGGAGGTGATTATATTATGGGGCTGGTCTCTAATGGTTTAGCACCATCCCCCTAATGCTGTTCCCATGATAGAGTTCTCGTGAGATCTGGTTGTTTTAAAGTGTGTAGCACCGCCTCTCTTTCTTCTGCTTCGGCCATGTGAAGATGCCTGCTCTGGCTTTGCCTTCTACCATAAGTGAAAGCTCCCTGAGGCGTCCCCAGCCATGCTTCCTGTACAGCCTGTGGAAACATGAGCCAATAAAAAGTATTGTCTTTATCAAGTTACCCAGTCTTGAAGAAATTACCCAGTCTCAGTTATTTCTTTATAGCAATGCAAGAACAAACCAATACGGCCTCCTCTAGACAGTGACAATTTCTCAGACTTTCCTCGGTTTTGATGACCTTGACAGTTTTGAAGAGTAACAATCAGATAACTTATAGCATAATCTTCAATGTGGGTCTCTCAGATGGCTTTCTCTGGGATCTATTTTGACTATTAAACAAATGCATGATGCTTCATCAGAATATCTAGAATAAGCTTTGTATTGCCAGAGCCTAGGCATGCAGATGAGAACAGCAATTCCTCTATGCTACTCCAGGGACAGTACTAAATGAGTTACTTAGGAAAAGTGTACATATGTACATCAAGGACAGATATGTTCTTTTGAATGAATGAATAAAAGAACACATTTCTTTAGAAATCCTTCACCACAGAAATATCACAGACACATTCCCCCACTGATCATTATAAGAAAGTTAGAAATTTTCAGAATAATATAGTAGATGAAGCCACGATTTCAGTTAATGATAAAATCGTCATTGTGAATAGCATGTTTGTGGCCAACAAAAACAGATGTCCATATAACCATTTGGAGCCATCTAATGCCTAAAGCAATTTGTAGATAATCTCCTAAACAGATATAGTATCAAAATGTATTCATTGTCAATTAGAGGTACATCCAGGCTGTATGTCTAATTGACCAGTTAATTTCCAGGCTGTTTCAGGAGCTACTAAAATAGAGCCCTTGATACTGCACCTCAGAATGACCTAATGTTGATAAACAAAAGAACAGATTCCTCCCCCTGTGCAAGGAACAGAGAGTTCGATGTGTTGTGTTCTTTATGCAAAATCAGGTGCCCCATTAAGCTGTTGTTGACTCAGTCAGAATTGTTAATGGGATGGTGTAAGAATGGATCATCTCCATTGAAAAGACTGACAGCTAAAATTATTATTTAAAAAAGGATATATTTCACCAAAATGTGGTATTAGAGACATGAACATGAGGCTAAATAACCAATCATATCAGGAAAAAAAATTATCAGATTGGAAAGCTCTTTACATAAAGAGAGGAAGCTCTCTATGATGGTTGTTCTGTAAAACACACCTACATTTTGGACATTTGGGGGAGTGAAAATGTCTCTTTCTAGCTTCTTCCTGAACTCCTGGTTGCCGGGAGATTCTGTCTCAACTCTGGTGTCCACTTGAATGCTGCTTTCGACCTCACCACTGGGCCATGCCCATCATCCTCTGCTTTAATAACTACAAAAAAACACTAATTTCTTTTCACAAGAGGAAAAAATGCTCATTAGAATAAAGAGGCAAGATTCATTGTAACAGGAAGGTGCTACTTGTAAGCAGCAGTCAAGGTGATCTTCCTAAACACCCCGTGGATAGTCATGGGCTGCTTTGTGCATTTCTCTGCCAGGCTGTCTAGCTGCCCTTGGCTCCAGGTATATCCATAATCCTGGAACAGAGCCAGAGAAGGAATCAGAAGAGGTGAGGGTTTCCGACGGTTGAGCAATATGAAGTCTTTATTCTCGGCTAGGGCTTTCACTTTTCTTTATGGAACCTGAATTTTGAAGACCCTCATCATCTGAAAGCTTGTACTACATCAGAAGTTGGAAGCAGACTGTTATTGATTGCAGCTGCATCCTTGTTTGGCAGAGGAAAATGGGTGTAGAAAGCAAATGTAGTCCCATTTGGCAAGGACACATTCCAGGTGAACAACAGTTAGGAAAGATGCCTAGAGGCAAGGTTACCAGTCACAGAGACAGAACTGACAGTCCTAGGATAGATAAGATGTGTCTTGTCTTTTAAAAAAGAACCTCCCTCTCTCAGACATAATGAAAATTAACAACTTCCTTGTGCACCCAGGTATGCTTTACTTATTGGGGCCTAGGGCAAATGTGTGCATTCGCGTGTGTGTGTGTGTGTGTGTGTGTGTGTGTGTGTGTGTGTGTGTGGTGTGTTACGTACTGCAAGCCCTCCATAAGCTGCCTAGGGCTTCTCCACATCCAAAGTGGGCCTATAGAATGGTTTGGGATATTAACCTGGAGGTGTTTACCAGTCACACAATCCCTAAAAGTTCCTGATGTTATGATCTGTCTTTTTGCTGAGGCACAAATTTAAATTTTTTCCTGCAAGGTTTGAGCTATTTATATATGGAGTGAACTGAATTGCTAACTCAGCAAGCACATTGCAGTGAAGTTTTGTCACAGAAGAATAACAACTCTTAAGAGAATAATGATTTTATTTCTTTGTTTAAAAATATCCTGGAATGGATGCCATTTCATGATGCTGGATTGAGAATGACAATGTAAAGATAAACTATTGGATGCATTTGACCACATGGAGAATACTGTCAGCACAGAGGTGGCAGTGGTGATGGTGGAAGAGTGTAGGTCTGCCAGAGGTGTAGGAAAGAGTCAGTGATTGGACACACAAGAAAATTAATCAAATGAAAAAAGCAGGACACTGTAAACTCTAGGAAAAACAGAAATTTCTACAGGAAAAGATGTTTTGCTCAGCAGAGTATACTATTCCTATAGTCATAAAATATAAACAAACAGTACTATTTAACCAGAAGTGTGAAGAGTAATAGTCTTAAAGGATAGTCATATGGGTGAGAGTATGTGTGTCAGTGTATGTGAGGAGGAAAGCTAACCTTTATCCAGCAAAGTATAAGTGGACAATGCTATTAAACAAATACATAAAAATATAATAATAAATACATTATAAAATTATGGAGGTATATTCTGAAAGAAACAACTAAGAGAGGCAAAAGTTGTTGATAGTGGGAAATATAACTGCTGTTTTCTACTATAAACCTTCCACTGCTATTTGATTTTTCAACAACTTTGTGCATTACTTTGATAAAAATCAAAGTTGGTTTGAAAAATAAGGAGCATGGATAAATTTTTTTAAAAAGATATTGAATAGATCTGTGCAACTGATGGCAGGTTCTTATCCAGAAAATAGAAGTCTGGGACAAATTAAAAAGTAAACTATGCTGTATTAAAATAAAAAGCATCTGAAGATATTGCCTAAATATTCAATTATACTTATTGAATTTTGGGGGGAGAAGAGAATAATTTATAATTATCTTTTTACATTTGGAAATTCTTGAAGACCTTTGATTACATTCCTATGAACATCAAAGATGTATTAAACTAAATACTAACAAAGCAACTAAATTTCGAAGCTATTTCTGACATTGGAAGAAGTCCATACTTCACTGAGATATTTTGGAGGATTCCTTTGGATAGAAGCTTCCTCTGGTCCATTTAAGTGTTTGTAGATATCAACTTCTAGTGAAAAATACGGGGAAGATCAAGAGACAAGGTACCAAAGTCAAAGAGCTAGGTGTTGCTTCCGTGTCTTGAGGATTTCTTTTTTTGTTTTATTTTTAATTGACACATAATAATGTATATATTTATGGGGTAGAGTGTGATGTTTTTCTACGTGCATGATGATCAAATTAGGGTAATTATCTCCTTGATAATTTCTAAGTAGATCAGATAAAGAAGCTCAGGCACTGCACCGTGAATTAACAGGATGAATTCCTTCACCAAACATTGCCATCTATGCTACTTTTTCTTTTTTTGAGACAGGGCCTTACTCTGTTGCTCAGGCTGGAGTGCAGTGGTGCAATCTCAGCTCACTGCAACCTCTGCCTCCTAAGTTCAAGTGATTCTCATGCCTCACCCCCCTGAGTAGCTGGGATTACAGGCATGAACCATCACACCAGGCTAATTTTTGTATGTTTAGTAGAGACGGGTTTCACCATGTTGCCCAGGCTGGTCTCAACCCCCTGGCCTCAAGTGATCCGCCCGCCCCAGCCTCCAAATTGCTGGGATTATAGGCGTGAGCCACCACACCCAGCCTACGCTACTTTTGAGGAGCGTAACCACTGTGTTGTTAAGCAAGGTGCATATTTACAACTGCTAAGTGGAATGACCAAATCCACAAACTCTTTCAGCATGGGTTGGAAACTGCTAAATTTAAAAAACTTCCAAACTACCTAAACATTTAACACTTTTTAAAGAAAGAAAAAAATCAATCTCCTTGAACAAAGTTAAAAGTGAATTTGTGTCACTTTTGAAAAATTTCTGACTCTTTTGTTGCAAAAATAATGTAACTGCAACTGTTGCCTTTACTGGCAGAAAAGCAGCAACACACATTCAATCTTGAAGGAGTAAACATAAAGGGCAGGTTATCCTGCATCCTCGTTAGGCAAAGCTTGCTGACAGTGTTTTCATGGCTCTTTAAATAGATGGTGACATGCCATGGCCCCTTCTCTATCACTTGAACCTGTAATTCACCCCCAAGTTATAAAATGACAGAGCTGGTCAAAGAGCAAGGCTGATGGCAGCTCCTGTTTGGTGCATTTTATCATCTTTGCTGACTTCCAGAAAGCCACCTCCTCCACCTTCAGTACCTCTACTTTCTCCTAATGACTACTCAAGGTAGCCCCTGTAAGGTGAGATCAGCTGCATCATACTCTCCAGAGTGTTAATAGAAAAGAAGGACAAGGAAACCGAAGCAGCAGTCTCTTCTGTTGACATTTCCAAACAGGGACATTTCAGTCTCCAAGGCGTCTCACTGGGGAGAGAAGATACCAGTGCAACAGGACAGAGGTTGACAATGTTCTCCAGTTTCCCGATTTATACAGGGCTGGTGAGGAACAGCTGCTGCCAGTGCTGAAATGACACATGAACCCTGAGCACCAGCTGGGCAGCATCTTCTTGCAGGGAACCTACGGAAAGTTCTTTCTGCCTCTCCTTCATTGTGAACTTAGGCAGGCCCTGATTCCCCCTTGTTTATTCCAGAGACCCTGGCGAATGCCTTAGGCTGCTGTGAAACTTCAGAAGAGAAGAGCTCAAATAATTTAGGATGCTGATTCCTTCTTTATTGACTGATGGGTATTTTCTTTTCTTTCTTTTTTTTTTTTTTTTTTTTTGAGGCTCCGTCACCCAGGCTGGAGTGCAGTGGCGCAATCTTGGCACTCACTGCAACCTCCGCCCCCTGGGTCGAAGTGATTCTCCCACCTAAGCCTCCTGAGTAGCTGGGATTACAGGTGCCCACCGCTACGCCCAGCTAATTTTTTGTATTTTTAGTAGAGACGGGGTTTCGCCATGTTGGTCAGGCTGGTCTTGAACTCCCGACCTTGTGATTCACCTGCCTCGGCCTCCCAGAGTGCTGGGATTACAGGCGTGAGCCACCACGCCTAGCTGACTGATGGGTATTAATACTAGTAACTACTTCATGGGATTGTTATGAAAATTAAATTACTAATTAATCATAACAATTAATTATATTAAGTTATTAATTAAATGTAAGATGATTAGAAGAATCTGTAGTACAACAAATGTTAGCTATCATTATTAGCAATAGTTGTTGCAGGTTGTAAGAAATGAACTCATGGTTCTCCCAAGGAGGCAGCTGGGTAACTGGACTACTTTGTATTATCTGGTTGATACAAAGCATCACAGATCCTCTGAATAAGGATTTCTGTGCTTGGGGAAATGGATCAATGTGCACAGAGCCCTGCAAAGGAAGCCCAGAGAGGTTATGGAAACCAAAACTATTAGAAGTTGGATATTGGCTACAGAATCATTGGACGTTGGAGAATAAATGTTATTCATTATTCATTCATTAATATTTTTGAGTCTTTGGTTCAAGCCTTTCTTTTATAGTTGAGAAAGTTGGGTGGCCAGGAGGTTACACCGACTTCTCAAAAGACACACAGTTAGTGGGAGTCGCCAAGAAAGCCTTTGTCCATTGTAACACATCGTCTCCTACTACGAAAGGAGGATATCCAAAATGGAAGACCTGCTCTTCCTGAGGTGGTACCCAGTTTTGAGCCTTTCCAGGTATACCAATAGGACAAGTCTGAAGTACTTGAGAAGGGGAGCAGGTGGCCCTGGGCACATGGACCAGGGTTTCCATGTCATATCACAAATGATAACTAATCATAGTAGTGATGATAGTGATGATGCAGTGAAGTGGTGATGAGCTAGGGCTCTGGTTCAAATCCTTGCTTATCTAGCTCTTGAATTTTGTGGGGGGGCACAGTGTCATTCTGTCAACCAGGCTGGAGTGTAGTGATGCAATCTTGGTTCACTGCAACCTCTGCCTCCCGGGTTCAAGAGGTTCTTGTGCCTCCACCTCCTGAGTAGCTGAAATTATAGGTGTGCACCACCACTCCCAGCTAATTTTTGTAATTTTATTAGAGATGGGGTTTCGCCATATTGGCCAGGCTATTTTCAAACTCTGGACCTCAAGTGATCCTCCTGCCTCAGTCTCCCAAAGTGCTAGGATTACAGGCCTGAGCCACCACACCTGGCCTGATGTTTTTAAAACGTGTAAAACCTGGTTAATTATGGTATCTACCTTATAGAATTCTGAGGACTAAGACAGAGTGTAGAAGGTGCTTGACCCAGATCTAGGTAACTGTTCAATAAGTGTTATCTCCTAAGAGGGATTCCTTCCAGTGTCTGAGAAACATGAATAATAATTGTCAGAGCCATGATTTGAACACAAGGCTCTTGGGAACCAACTAAAGCCTTCTGACACGTATACTTAATTCAGGCAACTGCAGGGCAAAGCAGAACTGAGGTGGAAAGAAAGGGAAACGTTTGTAGCCTTGTGTCTCACGTACTGCTCAAAGGCTCACGTTAGACTCCAAACTTAAGGAAGTAAATTTAAATCTAAACTTGGCACTGTGGTTGGAATGAGACACAAAATGTGTTGCCAAGTCCCTTGGGCCCCATATGGACAGGTCCCCTGAATTGCCAGAATTCTCTTGCTCTGTGCACATGGGAGCCCAAGGGAGAAGCTAAGAGTGAGACTTGGCCCAGGCACCTAGGGAAGTGGAAAGCAAGAACTGGACCCTTACTTTTAAGGATGCTGCCTCAGGCAGTCACTTAGCATGTGAAAGTCAAGGTCTGCTTGGCCAGTGTCTTCCTTGGGGAAGATGAGTGGGAGCAACCTCTCTGGAAAGAAGGCAGCTGAAGAATAGAAGAGAAAACAAGGCCTGGTAATAGTCATTGCTGCAGAACTAGGGCTTTGAACAGGTAAACAGAACTCCCGTGAGCAATTAAGCAATTTATATCTTAGGAACAAAGTTAGATCCAGAAACTTGTAATATGTGATTCTGGGGATCTGGTGCCTTTCCCACCAGTGCATAGCCCTCTCTCCCACCATAGCTCAGCCTTTGTTCATTCAACAAATGCTACTACCGGCCAAGTGCTGTTCTAGGTGCTGAGGATGTGATAGTGTTGCTGTTGTTGTGGCTGCTGCTGCTGTTGTTTCTGTTTTGTTTTGTTTAAAATGTGAACACAGCTCATGGGTCTTACATTTTAATGGGGAAGACAGACAACAAACAAGTGAAGAAATATATAACAAAGTGCTGAGCTATGGTGTGAAAAAAATAAGCAGGGTAAAAAATAGAAAATGTTTGGGGTTAGCTATTATAAACTGAGCTGGCAGAGAAGGGCTTTCTGATGGATGACATCTGAGCAGAGAATAATAAGAATGAACAAGCAGCTGTTTGGGGAAAGAGAATTTCAGTCAGAGGCAGAGAGAGGGAATGGCAAGTTCAAAAGGCCTGAGGCACATATGTGTGTCTGGTCACAAAAGGGATGGAGCAAGAAAATGGGGTGGAGTCAGGGCAGAGGGTACAAGAGGAAAGTGTAGGGGAGGAAGTCAGATGAGTAGCAGGAAGCAGAGCACGCAGGGTCTTGATGGCAGAGAAGCACGATTTGCATTCTGAAATGGGAAGTGTCACTTCTCATTTGTGTTTTAATAGGATTATTTCATCTAAGACAAAGGCCAAAATGTTTGGCTCCTAAGTGTTGCCCAAAGAAGAGTCTGTCAGTTTTGAAAAGGAAAAACTAAAGTAGAGGGCACCTTGCAAGGAAGGAGAGGTTGTATTAACATTCCTTCAAATTTTAAATGAACATAACTCCTGCACTTGTAGAGTCTGCTTTAAAGCACAGTAGGATAAACATCTATCAATTCCTCTCTGCTGTGGGATGGAGTAAAAGAGCAGGGGGTTGTGATGTAGAAAATTCAAAAATAAGCAGGGATTCATTTAAAGAACATCTGAGGAAACCATTTGGAAGAAGTGAATACAGAAATTAATTTGTGTTATGGCCAGGCAATGGAAAAAGGAGGCAAGAGCCCAGGGGTTGGCATGGAAAAACCATCTTAGTATTTGAAACTTTCCAGAAATGGTCTCCAAAGTGAATAACCCACATGTGAGTAACAGGTGACTGAAACACAATAGCAAGACAGCATTTAAGATGGAAGAAACTCCAGAACTCACAAAGTGATTTTAAAAAGAATGCAAATGCCCATCAATGATGAACTGGATGAAGAAAATGTGGCACATATATACCACGGAATACTAGGCAGCCATAAAAAAGAATGAGTTCATATCCTTTGCAGGAACATGGATGAAGCTGGAAACCATCATTCTCAGCAAGCTAACACAGGAACAAAAAACCAGACACCGCATGTTCTCACTCATAAGTGGGAGCTGAACAATGAGAACACATGGACACAGGGAGGGCAACATCACACACTGGGGTCTATTGGGAGGTGGGGGGAATGGGGAGGGAGAGCATTAGGACAAATGCCTAATGCATGCAGAGCTTAAAACCTAGATGACAGGTTGATAGGTGCAGTAAACCACAATGGCCCATGTATGCCAGTGTAGCCTACACGTTCAGCACATGTATCCCAGAACTTAAAGTAAAATTTAAAAAAATTAGCTTAAGCCTCCTCAAATAGACAAGAGTCTAGAAAATATCAATATAATGATCTTAGGAAGACAAACACAGCAGGGCTTCAGCCTTTCCTTCCCCATCACTTCACCTGTTATAAAAGCATATTCTCTGGATTGTTGATATAAAACACTTTTGTCTTTAACACCTCAGAATCCTCTCCCATACTATGTCCTTGATATGGGAATCCCTGGCTTTGTGACATCCTCGGCCCTTTGAATCATGGAGCCACCAATATGTGTAATCCCCAAACATGGGTGCTACCATAGTAATTCCCAACCCTGAAAGCTGGGCGCTGTGCCCCGCTTTGGTCAGCAGTCCACAGAGCTCAGACTCTGCAATCAGATTCCTCAGGCATTGAATCTTGGCTTCCTATTTGCTCATTGGACTTAAATGTCCCTAGATTTCTACTTTTGTAAAATAAGAGGAAATTATACAGTACTCATGAGGCCTTAATGTAACACACACACACACACACACACAGTAGTGCAGGATAAAAGACTTCCTTAGTCAATGTCAGTTACTAGTATTACTAGAAATATTGGTGCATAGTTCTCTTATTTTTCTTTCTTTTCTTCCTTCTTTTCCTTCTTCCTCTTAAGATTTCTTTTTTCTTGTTTCTTTTTTTTTCTCATCATCATTACTTTTAATGGTGAAAACCACAGTTACCTTTGCACCAACCTAATATTATCATAATATTCTGAGAATAGACTATAGACCCATGTGATTTTGGTAAATAATGTGGCATGGTGGTGAGTAGGATCCAGGCTGTCAATGTCATTACTTTATGAGACTGAACACCCCTTCTTACAACTCCTGTCTTAGAAGGCAGGTAGGTAGAGAAAGGGACAATAGGAAGGGTCTTGTGAACAAAGGAGAAAAGAGGGGGAAGATGGAAAGAGATGTGGGTAAAGAGGAGCCCCAGAGAATCCTCAGGGTGACATACCCACAGTGTAAAGGGTATGAGCAGGAAGTTATCTCCTTGAGCGCTTTACCGTCTTAGGATGGGGAGAACGTATCCTCAATCATAACCACTACTGTGGTTGATAACTCCAAATGTAACTCTGTGTTTTGGGAAGGCTTGCTTTTGTATGAATGAAATTGTTGTAGGGCACTGGAAAGGATAGGAAGATATAAAAATGGGGTGGAAAAGGAGACCTAGAGAGAAACAGAAGCCTTTAGGGAAATGAGATGAGCACATATTGATGCAATGTTAGCAAATGGGCTGTCTACGAAGCAGATTAAAAAGAGCATAACTCACTTGAGGAAAGTCAGAAAAGGCTCTCCCTGTGGGGAGCGGCCACGTCATCTTCCCCATGACAACTTACCATCTGGCTTGCTGGCAGTTTTTCTTCAAGTGCTAGATGGCATTGAGAAGGAAGAAAATCCTTATTTTTTGCTTTTCAGGTGATACCAGGAACTGCAGAGAGAGGTATTCATCTGGAACCCAGAAAGGAAAAAGTTGAGTCATTACCCGGAACTGAAGGAATGAGCTAATTGGCTGGGGAGGCTTAGGGGCATGGACAACCAGCTTGGAGTCTGAGTCGTTATCCCACTGAGCCGTCAGTCTCAGGACAAGAGCGAGTGCCTTTACCTCATTCCCTTAAAGCCTGTCCTCTGACCCACAACAGAAAGAGAGTTACTGTTCTGCCCCCATCTCACTATGTGTACTCAAGCAATTTACTTATCCCCTCAAGGACCTAGTTTCCTAATCTGCAAAATGGGTGATAGAAGAATGATCAGGTTAACGGTGTCCATTGGAAGTCACTCAAGCACAAACAGATGAAGGGACTGGGAGCGTGGAAAAGAGCGGTGTTTTTGCTTTCCCTGCATCCACCCACTGCTTCATCCAGAACATTTCTCTTTCCTATGCAGATTATGTGTCTGCATCCCAGCGTGATCTTAAGTCTGAACAAAGGACTTCAAAGCTAAGATGGGAAACCCACTGGCTTTGGCAATCTCTAGGGTTGCTTCTACTTATTTTCTGTTTCTGTTTGTCATGAAGTCACATGAGAGAATGTTGTCTGAAGACATGATGGGAAAGGGTCCCAAGCAGAAATTAATCTAAAAGATGAGTGTGCCAAGAATAGGAGGGTTTTGGGTGAGGGGACCCTCAGGTCTTGCTTAGAAGGTGGTAGTGGAAAATTCCACACCTCACTGGAAGGGGCTGTTTCTTCCTGCCTCCTTCACATTGATCTCTCTCAAATGGAAAACCGATCCTTCTCACCTCAGAATTGGGCCAAATCCAGTTTGAAGCATCCATTTCTTGTGAAGAGTCTGTCCTGTGGTGTGTAATTTAATTTAAAATATATTATCAAAAATAGTATAATAAAAATAGGTTCTACTGGTTGCCCTAATTGGGATACATGTTACAGGAAATGGTTCACAGTGTTTAATCAAAGAGCTATACTGCAAGGAAAGTTACTGCAAGCATCTAGCTGTCTTTATCTACAATTGACCCCAGAAATTTAGACATTAGCATGTTTTTATAAATGGGTTTACACTGATAAAATTGCTGGTGTTCAAAATATGTGGCTTGGCTAGAACTATGATAAATGTTATAGAAACCCTTCTGCACTTGTTTAAGGCAAAATAATCCAGGGAACTCAGTAGTCCATATTCTTTGCAGTGGTACCAAAACTTGATTCTGAAACTGTCCTTTGCCTAGCAACTGATTCTGAGATTGCTGGATTCATCCTCAAAGATTAACGGAGGCTCATGCCTGTAATCCCAGCACTTTGGGAGGCCGATGCGGCCGGATCACCTGAGGTCAGGAGTTTGAAACCAGCCTGGCTGGTGAAATGGTGAAACCCCATTTCTACTAAAAATACAAAACTCAGCTGGGTGTGGTGGCGGGTGCCTGTAATCCCAGCTACTTGGGAGGCTGAGGCATGAGAATTGCTCGAACCCAGGAGACAGCTCTTGCAGTGAGCTGAGATTGTGCCACTGAACTCCAGCCTGGTGATAAGGTGAGACTCGTTCTCAAAAAAAAAAAAAAAAAAAAATTAACGAATCCCTGCTTCCAGAACACTGAACACTGTTTCTTTTGCTTTATGCAAGTCATGGTCAGGATAATTAACAGGGCAAAGATTTGAGATTTATCCAGTTTATTAAGCAGATTATATATGCCTTTTTAAATTGTGCTTCTAATAAACACTTGTATGAATGGCAAACTTTGTTTTGCATCTTGCTTCTGATAGAACCTGGGAACAAAGTTTTAGAGGTGGAAACTTATACCTTTTCTACTCAATGTATGGTGCATGCAACCATAAGCAGGGCCAGCCACTCTACACCTACTGAATTAACAAATGTATTCTAATAGGACCCCAGGCAATTCATAGCCAAGTTAAAGTTTGATGAGTTCTGTTACAGACTTCAACTACTAACTCTAGATAGTTATTGATATCTATCTAATAATCCGATAATCACCAAACACAAGATTACCTTACACTAATTTGCAACAGATAGCAAGAAGAACAACTTCCCGGGATTATATGTTGTGAGCCTTCTGAAGGGAACTTGGAAGTAGGGTAAAAGAAAACCAGAAAGAAAACAAAGCTTAGCAGGGGCTGCAAACTCAGATATGACACAGACAAGGCCAGTTAGGAAAACAAAGTGAGAATGATGGAAACTACCGCAACTGGAGAATTCATGCCTCTTCCATAAACAGCTACCATTACCCAGCTCTGGATTGGTGCCACACAGAATGTGGGCCTGGTGATGCCTGAACTTATGATTTTGTTTCAGAAGCCCAGAATATACATTTTAATGAAAAATTCCCTTTTATTCAATGAGGCCCAGTAGACTAAGCCTAATTCTATTATCTAAACACAACTGAACAAACTCAGTCACCAAGTTCTTCAAAGGGCCCACAGCAAGTCACTTCTTTCTGTATTTCTATTTGTGTATTCCTTTCATGGGCTATTATTAGAGAACATGTAATTTTCCAAATTCATTAGAATAATAATGATATGCTTGGGAGACCTGAGCCAAAGACTCTGAGCCTGCATTGCTGATTTCAATTGGAGATAATATCCTTGGACAGCCGGCAACCTGCAGCTTGCCAATGGGGTTTCAATTTTTTGACAGGAAATCTGAGAGCTTGAAGATCACACTACTTCATGGCTATCTGAACAGGTAGCTACTATAAACTTTGCAAGTTGGCAACATACAATTGAGTTCAGAGTTAGTGTGTTTAGTAGAGTTTTATTTCTCTGCAGAGACACAGGGCATTGGGTGGTGGAAACTCTTAGAACCTCCAGGTAAATGCAATGAACTGCTTCCCTATCAATATGCCCGACACTTGAATATTTTAAATGCATTGTCTAAAGACTACCAGCATTAGAATTTCTTTATTTTGTAAAATGCAGAATCACAGGTCTAAATACGAATCTACTAAATAAAAATCCTGGGAGTAAATTTATAAAAGAGCATTTTAACAGACACCCCAAATGATTGTATGTATATTAAAATTTTTGAGCTATAGCATTTCCATGAGATGATGTTTGGTAGTAGCCAATTGATCCCCGTTTCTGCCAAGGATAGGATGAAAAGTAATGCACTTTCTCTGTTGCAAGAATTAGAGTGTGGAGGAAGTAACAATAGTATTAGTATGCCCCTATGATGTTATTATGCCAGGGAGCCAACACCCCTGATTTATGTCAGGTATGTCTGGGCTATAAGCCAGTTCTTTAGGGGGAAAGAATGTTCTGACTTGTTGTATTTTCCTATTTCAGTGGTGTAAATACTCCTGCCATTGTCAATTTCATGTTACCAACATGATGTTTCTGAACACAAACTTGGGAAGGGATGGGCAGAATGGGCTCTCAAGAGCCTGTGCCTGCTCATTCCAGCTCATCACAGAGGAGGCCCTCACAAAGCAGACCCAGAAATAAATTTAAGTTCAGGGAACAATGGCAATCTTATGAGAAGGAATAATTTTAACCAACTGGAAATTTATATCAAATCCCAGTGTCGTGTTTCAGATGGCTAGGTTGAACTAGGCAGAAACTTCCTTTACTTAAATGAAGTTAATTTTTAGATCTGGGATGGATTTCTCAAAACTGAGTGTCTGAATCTCCTGTGGATCTTGTTAAAATGCAACTTCTGGTTCAGTAGGCTCTGAGGGGTGACCTGAGATTTGGTGTTTCTAAGAAGCTTCCAGGTGAGGCTGATGATGCTGGTCCATGGTCCACATTTGGAGAAGCTCAGCCTAGACTCAAAGCGACTCACTGTGCCTTTTCCCTGGAATCCTAACCAAAGCCTCAAAAGTTACCACTCTAAGGGGCTAAAAAGCTGTACCCTACCTAATTAGCTTGGGAGGAAATGGACACAGAGAGCTCTAAACACTGGAAGAACTGTGCTGGCATTTGGCTGATCAGTTTAACAGAATTCTTCCCCAAGGATGTGGTAACTGGAATAGGAGGAAAAACTTTGGCATAGAGACCAAAATAAAGGGCCATTCCCTGTCTGAGTGACTGAAAATGGGGATGATGAAAAAAGCTGACTGTGAAATCTGCTTTACTAGAGATGACTATAGACATGATAAAATGATTTACTAGAGATGATTATAGACATGATAAATCAATTGCCCATCGCATACATGATAAATCAATTGCCTGTAGCTGCCACATGGGACATGGGAGTTCTAGGAACATCCACTGAAATTAGGGGTTCTGCCTGATGTCACTCCTTTAGATGTACCACTTTAGAGCTCCTAAAACATTTCTGAAGAGTTTTGAAGAGTTGAGAGCCAAGAAATTCAAATGTGTTAGTGACATAATAAATCTTTCCTCTTTTTGGCTGAACAATACAGTGTTTGTGAGTGTTTATGGATAATGCTAAGCATTGTGCTAGATGTTTCATTTACTTTTCCTCCAAATTCCCCACCAATTGTGAGGAGTGGGTATTATTGTCCCCATTCTCAAATGAGAAATTGAGTCTCAGTGAGATGACATAATGTGCCTAACACCAAGGTGCAAGTGACAGAGCCAGAATTCCAACCCAAGTCTGCTTCTGAATTGTGTGTGTGTGTGTGTGTGTGTGTGTGTGTGTTTGCTTCTTCTTGTATATAAAACTTTTGAGGCTACGGATTACAGTTTCTCTCTTCTTTATTTCACCATTGACTACCCAGGTATGGGTGTGTGTGTGTGTGCATGCATGTGTGTGCATGTGTTTATATATATAAAAAGTGTATACTCAACTTTGTTTGTTGGGCTCTCAGAGAATAACTTTGCAAATGGAAATAAAAGTCTTAAATCCATATTACATACATATTTATATTATTTATATGTTCATATAGGTCAATATGATGTAAATAATTCCAATATTATTTGATAATTTTTTTTTGTTTTGAGATGGAGTCTTGCTCTGTCTCCAGGTTGAAGTGCAGTGGCGCGATCTCGACTCACTGCAACCTCCGCCTCCTGCATTCAAGTGATTCTCCTGCTTCAGCCTCCCAAGTAGCTGGGACTACAGTTGTCCGCCACCACGCCTGGCTAATTTTTGTAGTTTTAGTAGATATGGGGTTTCGCCATGTTGGCCAGGCTGGTCTCGATCTCTTGATCTCATGATCTGCCAGCCTCGGCCTCCCAAAGTGCTGGGATTATAGGCAGGAACCACTGCGCCTGGCCATTTTATAACTTTTGCATATAATTTTCAATATGCAACTGTTGGAATCTATTAATGACACACAAGAAAATGTATATGTGGTATAGTATGAGAATGCATCTGGACCACTCAGAGAGAAATCAACAAACCCAACAGAAGAATGGAGTTGGAGATGTTTTGTACATTGCAATTGTCACAGGACTGAAGGACATTTAAAGACTTGACAAGTGTCTTGACTCAGTGGCAAGTTAGAGTCAAGCTAGGTATAAGAAGCCCTCCTCAGACTCCAGGAGTGTGAGTTCAGTCCACGCAAAATCTGGATGACTTTCTATTCCCCAAAGGGAAGTCAGCTTGGCTCCCTAGAGACCTCAAACTCAAGGACACTCAGGAAAGGATGTCAGATTCCCCATGCTTTAAAGGGAGCATCTCAGCTCTATCATCACCAACAGTCTTCCTGATGACCTTTCAGCAGCCCCTTCAAGGACATGGCACTGATGTGAAAAGTTGTGGGCTGCAACTACCTGAGAAAGGATTTCCCTACCTCTTCTGCTTGGTGTGGGGTAAAAAGTATGTGGGTTTTTGTTTTGTCTTACTTAAAAATATTTATTTATTCAATTTTAATTGACAAAAGTTGTACATATTTATGGTGTGCAACATGTTTTCAGGTATATACACATTTTGAAATTATTAAATCAACTTAATTAACATATCCATCACCTCACATATGGAGAAGATTTAAGATCTACTCTCAGCAATTTTCAAGTGTACATTACACTATTATTAACTATAGTCACCATGCTGTACAATAGATGTCTAGAAGTTATTCGTCTTGTCTAACTGAAGCTTTATACCCTTTCACCAACATCTCCCCACATTCCTCTCCTCATCCCCAACCCCTGGTAACCACTATTCTATTCTCCGCTTTTATGAGTCCAATTGTTTTAGATACCATACATATGTGAGATCATGCAGTATTTGTCTTTCTGCAACTGCCTTATTTCACTTAGCATAATGTCCTCCAGGTTCATCCATGTTGTCACAAATGACAGGATTTTCTTCATTTTTTATGGCTGAATAGTATTCCCATTATGTTTATAAAGCATTTTTTTTTCATCCATATATCCATGGACAGACCCCTAGGTTGATTCCGTATATGGGCTATTGTGAATAATGCTGCAATGAATATAGGGGTGCAAATATCTTCTCAACATGCTAATTGCATTTCCTGTGGATATAGACCCAAAAGTGGGATTTCTAACAGATCTATTTTTAATTTTTTGACAAACTTCTATATTGTTTTGAAAAATGGCTGTACTCATCAACAATCCCATTCATAGTGTGCAAGGACTGGTTACCTTTTCTCCACGTCCTCACCAACACACATTATCTTTTGTCTTTTTGATAATGGCCATTCTAACAAGTGAAGTAATATCTCACTGAGATTTTGATTTGCAATTCCCTGATGATTAGTAATGTTGACCACCTTTTCATATGCCTGTTTGGCCATTTGTATATTTTCTTTTGATAAATTATTTAGGTCATTTGCACATTTTAAAATCAGGTTATTTGTTTTTCTGCTATGAAGTTGTTTGTGTTGGTACATGCTTTTTTTTTTTTTTTTTTTTTTTTGAGACGGAGTCTTGCTCTGTGCCCCTGGCTGGAGTGCAGTGGCGCGATCTCAGCTCACTGCAAGCTCCGCCTCCTGGGATCAGGCCATTCTCCTGCCTCAGCCTCCCGAGTAGCTGGGACTACAGGTGCCCGCCACCACGCCCGGCTAATTTTTTGTATTTTTAGTAGAGACGGGATTTCACCGTGGTCTCGATCTCCTGACCTTGTGATCCGTCTGCCTTGGCCTCCCAAAGTGCTGGGATTACAGGCGTGAGCCATCGCGCCCGGCCCTGGTACATGCTTTTTGAAAGGAGACTCAGTTCTAGCTATATCAACTTCTAAGTTTGATAATATGCCAGACACTGTTGGTGCTGGTTCAGTTACCACTTCTCTCCCCTCCGTCCCTTTCTCTCCTCTTCCTCCCTTTCTTCCTCTATTCCTTCCTTCCTTCCTGACAAAACCATCTTCCAGTAATGGTGAAAATGCTATATACTCACTTTCCCGTCATCCCTTACAGCTATAGATGGCCATGTGATCCATTTTGTCAAATTAGATTTTGTTAGGGGACCCTGGGTAATTTTCTGTTATGATGGAAAGGACGTTGCAGGAAGAGAAGCCTTTGCACCCTTTTATTTGACCTGTGGTCTTAGCTGAGTAAACAAGTAATGTCTGGAGCTGCTGCAGCCATCATATAACCACGGGACTAGAAGCCTGCAAACTAAAAGCCAACACACCAAGAAAGGATGTGTGGAAGGATGGATAGAGCCAGGGTACTTGGTGTTATTATTAAGCTGCTGAATGAGCCGTGAGACTGACACTTTCAAACTCTTTGTTATGGGGGATAACTTGAAATGATTTGTGTTTAAGCCATTGTTAGGTATGGTTACCTGTGGTTTAAAGCACCCTCAGTGATACCCAAGTTATGTAATCTCTCTGAGCCTAAACTTCCTCATCTAAAAAGCGAGGCTAACATCACCCAGGAGAGTTACTGGCAATTAGAGAATTTGGTTCACATAGGGTTACCTGATGTAATGTGCGTACTCAATGCAGGTATTCAGTACATTTTAGCTAAATGTGAAGAAAAATTCATAGTGTTAAGAAGTTCTTTTGGCTGATATGAATATTGCTACAGCTGCTTGATGAACCTTCTGATGTAGAGCATGAATAGACAGCACAATGTTTTTTTTGCTTTACGCTGCTTTATATTATTACTTTCTATATAAATGTCATGTGTACAGCAACATTCATACCTACATTTAAGTACTTTTTTTCAACCATCCTTTTCAATGCTTTGTTAGGGAGCTGACTATTTTTCCCTTCTCTGAGAAGGCAGGTTTATCACAATAGAGTTTAAAGGCTCAGAAAATGGTCTGTTTACTTACATTATCTATCCATTCAAAAGATCTCTCTACATATGTCTAGGCTAGTTTAAGCCTCGTGATATCAGATTTTCCTGGTAACATTTCCCAAGTTTTCATTAGCTTCAGCAGGCCACAGACGTTACCAGATCTTGGATAGGATGTTCACTGCTCTAATATGAAAATATTGTGAAACCCATTTTCCTCCCAGATGAGGGAAACGAGCTTGCTGGCAAAGCTGCCTTCTTCTGTCCCTTCAGAAGTGGCTGCTCTCACAGACTCTTGGGTAGCTGCTGAATTCAGCTTTATTTTTCTGCTTCTCAGAAAGCAATCAACTTGTCTATGAAAATCATCTTCCATTGTCAGGCTAACAATGGCCCTTACAGTCTCCTCTCTGTCTTGAGTGGAATTGAAAAGGCATTGGTCTCTTCCAACTCCAAAGGGGAAGAAAGAGCCGAGGCTCTGCTCCTGAAGTGCCTGAGTAAAGTACTCCTGTGCCTTCCTTCCTTTGCCGCAAAGTGTACAAAATGGCCCTCCCTCACTGGATACTTTTCAAGAGGGGCAGAATTGACAACTTCTTATATAATATTTTCCTCTTATCTATTTTTTGCAATACACTACACTTCAAGATGCAGAGACCTGCTTCTTTGGTAAAAATGGCTGTGGCAGCTGGTTTGGCATTAGCTGGTGCTGAATTGACAAGCTACTGGGGAAGGGAGCCGGCACACACATCCACACTGGTCATACAGGTTAAGGTCATACGATGGTGACATCTCGCTGAATTCAGAGCCAAAATATTACGCAAAATACAGCTTTCATAAGTCTTATTAACTCCTGGAGGCAAAGATTCAATACTTTTAGAACATTCTGGAACATCCCTAGTCAAGCAAGCCATCCTTCAAGAGTGAAACATAGTACGTATGAGCATAGATTTTTACAATAAGAGTGATCTGAATTTGAATCTTGCTTCTGTCACCTACTAGTTGCATGTCCTGAAGGCAAATTATTTAACCTCAGTGTCCTCATTTGTAAAACAAGGGTTTTAATAAAACCTGCCTGTACACCAAAATCCCTAAGTTTACCGGAATCTGCATGTACCCAAGTCCTGAAGCAGGCCCTGCAGATACATGGGCTTCATATCCCATGAATGCTCTATTTTTAATCTGTGTTTTGTTAAAAGAAATCCACATATAAGTGGACCTGTATAGTTCAAATCTGCGTTATTCAAGGGTCAGTATTTATTTTTATAAATACTTTATGTTCTCCTATGGATCACTCATTCATACAACAAATATTTATTGAGTGCCTGTTATGTGCCAGGTATTGTTCTTGTGCCAGGAAATATTCTCTTTTTGCTAATGTTCAAGATGCTTCATCCACCTTGAAGAGCACGTGGCTTACAACCCCCATCCCAGTCAGCTATAGATCTCTATGCAGGTGCTGTTTAATCAGCACTTTCCCTTAGAAAACACTGCCCCACCTAAAGAAGGCAGTCCACCCCCTAGCAGGAAGTCAAACCTCTTCTCACCCAGATTTTGTGCTCTGTTACCGAACCTGGTTTGTGAGAGAATTTCAATTCCCTGTGAGGGTCCTTGGAGCACAGGTCTTCCTGAATTTACAGCTAACGAGCTTCACGTAGCGAAAGGCCAAAGCATTGCTTTGATTTGCTAGCTGCCTTTGGATCCACTGATGGTGAAAAGCCTTGACTTTGCCTGGTGGCTTCTGAGCAAGTATGTACCTAGAGACAAGGAAAATAGATGAAAGTGCAAAGGACATCTGGGCATGGGAAATATAAAGGGAGATGATGTTAGCACCATTCTCAGATAATATGCCCTTTTTCTTTTCCACGACCTATTCAGAAAGACCTTTACAACCCTGAAGAAGCAGAAAATAAGATAAAGGGTTCTGTGAGAAAAGACTCCAAGAAAAAAAGCAAGATGCTGTTCGTATGTTCCAGGAAGCTATGATTCTTAAGTGCTGTTGGTCATCTAGCCATAGTAGAAGGGCACATGTGGTGGTAGCAGTTGTGTGGACAGGAGTACGTAACATTTACCAAGTGCTTGCTATGAATCAGATCCATGCCAAGTCTGAGCAAATATGATTATCTTTTGTTGTTGTTGTTTTTTAGGGCAAGGGTTTTGCTGATTGCTGGGAGAAGTTCAAGGTCTGAAGAGTCTAACTCTTCCAGAGACATTGACATTTTAATACTACACAATCGTCAGTGTTATAACCATGTTTTTGACTTGTGTAGTAAGTATATTGGTTAAAAATGAGGACTCTTTATTTTTTGTGGAGATGGAGATCTCACTTATATTGCCCAGGCTGGTCCTGAACTCATGGGCTTAAACAATCCTCCCACTTCCGCCTGCTTGGGATTACAGGTGTGGGCTGCTGCACCTGAATAATTGGGGAGCTGAAGTGGGAGGATTGCTTGAGCCTGGGAGGTTGAGGCTACAGTGAGCCATGATTGTGCCACTGCACTCCAATCTGGGTGACAGAGCAAGACCTTGTCTCAAACAAAGAATAAAAAAAAGGTATCAGTACTCTGGAGCCAGACTGACTAAGGATTTGAAGCCAGTTCGCTACTTTCTAGATGTGTGACCTTGGGCAAGTGATTTAACCTCTCTGGGTTTATGTTTTCTGGTCTGTAAAATGGAAGGAATACTATAGTTTTTATTTTAGGAAGTTGTGTGGATTAAATGAGTTACTACATTTAGAACAGGGTCTGGCAGAAAAAAAAAAAAAAATCTACCGTCTTTGTTGATTCTCTGTAACTTCTCAAGGAAAAACGTGTGCCTTGCTTTCAGTCTTCACCTTTTTTTCTAACATGTGCTTAAGGTTCCTGATCTGTAAAAAGGGAATAATTTAATATCTATCTCATATGATTGTTTTCATGATTTAGTGATATACTTTATATTACTACCTCTTCGTAACAGGCTGTCAATCAGTGAGTTTGAACTACTGTTGATACCGTAGTATAGAAGCTTATTCTAAGATTTGGCTTTATCTTTAATTTTATGGGTGTCACAATGAAAGCATTCATATATAAATTTAATCATTAACATATAATTATTTTGACTTCAAAAGTATTATTTCTTGCATCAAGTGTTGTTTTTTTAAAAAAGAAGTAACTGCTTGAGGCAATGTACAAAGTAAAAAGATTATTTCCTAATCTGTGGGAACTTGCAAACTACAATGAATTCTGATTCAAGCAAGCTCAACCACTATAATTGGATATCTGTGAGTGTCATAGCACTGTGCTGGGTGGGGAAAGAGGGAGAATTAATCCCATTCCCAGGAGCTTTTCATTTACTTGGGTAGGCAAAGCTTCACACACATGAAACTAAAACATTAGAGCAGAAGGCAGGTGTGATGAATCCACGAGCCCTCGGAGTTCAGGGATGACAGAAATCAGTGTGGAAAGTTCTCAGGGGCAGCAGTGGGCTTTGAGATGAATCTTGAAGGATGGTTCAGGATTTAGCCAGAAAGAAGAAAGAGGAGACAGTAGGGTATCCAGACTGAAGAAGAGGTCACACGAAGGCTGGCTTTGCCCACACATGTGATTGAGGTGAGAGGTAAAGCATCCTGAAAGGCAATTATTGCAGTTTCCTCGGTGTGTCCAAGGGAGACACACATTTGGAAAACGGCAGTGGTGATGCCATTTTCTAACTGAGTTGTTGAAATTCCAATGCTTTGCTGAAAGCAGTTGGAGAAAGTGCTGGCTTATGGGGAGGGGGAAATAAATGATTATGAATTTACTTTTAAAATCTTTAGTTTTTATCTAAATAGGGATGATATCTGACATCTACAGATCCCCTCCCCTTTTCGTGGAGGCACAGTGCTAACTCCTTAACACATTTCATCCTTGCAAATGATGGAGTTGTTTGCTAGGTAAGGCACTGGTAGATTTTTAAAGTATTTGGCTCCTGTAAATATAAACGTTCCTCAGAGCTGTTTAAAAATAAAACTTGTGTGAGAACATACTATTTGTCCCTTTTATAGAAGAGAAAATCAAGTCATAAGCAACTCGAAAATTCTGCTCAAAGGAACAGCTGGTAAGCGGCAGAGCTGGGATTCAGGCAGTTTGTCTCCAGGGTCCACATTCTCACCCTCTATTCAGGACGCAGCCATGGAAGAGGGTGAGAATGCTCTAAGATGGTATTGCCCTCCACCATCTGAAAGAAAAAGACCCTTCTCCCACGACTCCTCTCCCTCTCCCCCACAAACACAGAAAGAGTTGTAAACAAGCAAGAAAGGACACAAGACTAGTGCAAAACACTTGTTACAAAATCCTTTAAAGGTCAAGGAAAAAATAATTCTCCAAACAGAGGCCAGTAGCTTCAGGAAGCACCCCAAACTCTTTGACCTTGCTACGCCAATGGCTACAACATTGGAAGGATTGGTAAGAACTAGCCGCATGTGAGCATTGTAGGACAAAAACATGCTACTATTTAATTCAAATTCTGCCTCTGAGACTGTTTGATGCTTTAGTTATTTCTCACCTGGACTATTGTCGGTACCTTGGCAAGCCCTTTCTATTCATCTGTCATGCTTTACTCTCTATTCAAAACACAGAAACACATTTATTTTTTCCCCACCAGCTGTAACTCTCAAACCACTCTTTACTGAGGCAATTATGCCAGTTTTCTGTTTCATCAGAGAATTCAATTTAAAATTTTAGTGCCAGTGGTTAAAATACTTACTTCATACATAACTTGAAGTTTGTATGGCTTTAATTCACATTTATGTTTCTGTTCACACTTTGCATCCTTTAATTGATTTATTTGTTGGCTATGCCATCTGTAGATTTTAAGTACTGAGCTTTTGCAAATGACTTTTTCCCCCTTCTCAAAGCTGTTTTGAAAATTATTTCCCTCACCTTATTGCAATTAAAGCTGTGCTACATTCTCATCTTCCAAAGTTGAACATTTTTATAGCGTTACCTTCTTGTATCTTTATCCTAAGTTAGACTGTACAGGTCTGGGCATATACAGTAACTTTTAAACCATGTAGATACTCTCTTTGTGTGGTATCCCATGGGAAGGAGCCCTCCAGTGGGCTCTGTGGTCGCTTTATAGGCACCATGAAAACCTAAGTATCAATAGAGTAAAAGCAGTTCATTGTTTTGGGGAGTTGGTTGATGGATGTCCAATTTGTGAATGTGGAGAGGGCCTCTGATTATCCTAGGATTTATATGTATGAATAGCTCTCTTCTAGCTTATTTTCCATAGCCTTTGAGCAAAGGTTTCCAGCATGGTATGGAAACTGCTCAGAACACGATTTTTCAAAATGTCAGTGACAGATCACCTTGAAAACTATATTATATACCATAACCTTTGAGCAGAGGTTTCCAGCATGGTAGGCCCAGCTCCTAGCCTGGTGCCTGAAGCCTGTAGGTGATCAGTAAATGGCTGTATACTGAGTAAATTACAAATACAGATTCGTTCTATTAGCAGTCTAAAACAAGATGTGGCTGGCCATGTTTAGCATGGAACAGAGAACACAGATAAATGTAGTCTTCCTTTTGACTTCACTCTACCTCTGCAGTGTCTTCAAAGTGTTATGACCTACAAGGCTGGGAGAGCACACAACAGTCCCCTCCTTTGTCTTCACTTGTATGAGTTGCCAGCTGTATGACATTATCTCTTACATTTTCATGAGTGGTGTGATTGTGGATGACAAGGGTGAGGGTCCTTTGCCTCTGACATCCAAGACTGTAAGATTAGTTGTGCATAGGTTTTAGACTTCTGCCCTCTTGAGGAAGTTCTTTGCTCCAGATATTTAACTATTACTTGAAAACACAATCCTTCAAGATTCTTTCCATGCCTATAAATTTATATAGAGCTATGGTTTCTACCTTGGCTCTAGGTTGGAATCAACTGGGAAGCTTAAAACACATTGATGTCTGGATCTCACCTTAGAATTCTGATTTAATTGGTCTGGGGTGTGGTTTTGGCCTAGGGAATGTTAACATTTTTTCCAGTTGATTCTAATGTGCTGCCCGGGTTAAGAACTGCTGATACAGAATATTATTGTTAAATACTCAAAAGGCCAGAACTCTATGGCATAATGTGTTTTATTTTATATCTGCCATTTTTTGAAATACTCAACAATTCTCACTAAATTGTTTAGAACAAGATTTTTCAAAATGTCAGTGACAGATCACCTGAAAAACTTGTTAAATATGCAGATTTTTAGATCCTCACCTTAGAAATTCTGTCTCAGTACATTTGTGGTAAATATAAAAACCGTCATTTTTAAACACACACCCAGATGATTCTCGTAGACATTAAATCTGGAAGTATTGCCTCAAAAAGATATCTAAAAGCATTAAAACAGCTTTAAGCAATTATAACAAAGAGCATGCCACTTGGTAGTCTTGTGGTTCAGTGTCATAGAAGAATAATAAAGATCTCAAAACAGAGAAAATAAAGGTTTACCCTTTCTTTGTACATTTTCTAGCAGTTTTTGGAATGCCAATTACATACCAGCAACAGTAAGAAATTTTGAAAAAACGTATTAATTCTTTGCATCAGTGCACAATTTCTATTTAATGTAAAAATATAAGCTTAACAAATATTAATTTAAGTAACTCTAATAACTTTAATTCTTTAGTTTAAAAAGGCATGAAGTAATTCAAGACGCTTTCGTGTTTAAACCCACCTAGAATATCTTTAAATTTAGACTTAAAATTAGTCTTTGATGAATGTTTCAAAGCATTAGACAAAAATTTAAGACATCTAGTTTTGTTGAACAAATTTAAGAACATTGAGGATAACAGACTCTTTGAGGTTTTAGGACAAGTACATATTTTAGTTTAAAGCTGAAAAACTCTTCTATCTAGCTTAAGCTTCAGTGGGAATTTAGGGAAAGAAAATGAATTACTCAAGTTGAAACTACATCAAAATGTCAAGTTAACACATTTTGGCTTGTAACAGTGCCAAGGGATCTAATGACTGAATAATCAGGGCTGTAGATCTCTAAATCATTTTAATGTCCTTACCAGGATGCTGGATCTTTCATTTTATTTTCCCTTAGCATTTTATTTTTCCTCTCTATGCTTTTACCCAGGCTAACCAAGACCTGACAAGATCACATAGCAATTAATTGAAACAGCTGGCAAGAAACAGCTGCAAATAAAAATGTTAGTACAGAAGTTCACAAATTCAGAAAAAAATATTAAGACTAGTAATTCCCATGATAGTCAATGATGCATTTGATTTTCTGTAAACTTTTCTTGGGCTTCTGAAAGGTTGGATAACTAGTATTATGTCTGAGATAGTATTATAACCAAGAAAGAACAACAGTGGACTGTGGTTGCCATTGTTTGTGGATTTTATTTTGCAAATTTTCCTGGTTGGCCCCCCTTTTTCTAATATTTGTTCCTTGCACAGTACACTCTTCCATAACTCCCATAGCCAATTCCTGGCCACAGGAATGGGCTTATAACCTGGATTAGTCTAATCATAGTACTCATTTATACTGTCATTGGTCCATGGGTTGGTTATATTATGTAAACTTTTTAGAGTTCATTCTAGGATTTCTCAATTTAGAGTTGGAGAAGCAACCTAGCTCTGGGCTCAGGATACAGCAAGGTGAAAGGACAGTGGAAGGCCATTTTCCCCATCACTTGGAGAAAGCTGACCTACAGTGAGAGAGAATGGAACAGAGACAGAGTAAAATTAGAGGTGGACACAGAATCCTGAGGGCATTGAAACTTGATTCCAATTCCTGAAGCCCTCTTTCCTGCCATTTTCTTTTATTCTGTGAGCTCTTCTCTAGCATCTTTTCTCACTGCAGGGACTGAGAAATCCCTTTGGGCTTAAGCCATTTAGAATTGGGTTCTAATATTTGCAACCAAAATTCTAACATAGAATATGAGATTATCTAGTCTCACCCATCATTTTACAGATGAGAAAACAGAGATTTTCTTGCCCAAGGGAACATATTACAATTGAATTCACCTTTCTTTGCTCCTCAATCTATTAGTATGCTCCCCCTCAAGAAAAAGTTGAAACTTTGAGAATTTGTAGGGTTCATGTATTTAATAACCCCTGCCACATTCAAATTGGTCCCAAGTAGATTTGTGAATAACTGGGTAAACCCATGTCAGTTCTGACTTGCGAGTATATCCTTTCAGAACTTGCTATAGCTTTGTAGCAGTGTGTAGTTGCATTGATTACTGTTCTACAGTAGAAATATTCCTTATAGAACCAAGGCAAAAGAACGCAATTTCCACATTCCCTCCAAGAGTTGTTTGTGGCACCCTGAATAATCGAAGTAGTTGAGTGTAATAGTTAAAACAAAAACATTAGGTTAGAACATTTTAGAACTGTCTTAGAAGTCACCAATACCAAAATACTAAATTGACAAGAGTAGCCAGCAATAGTGCACTAAATTCATAATAGTGCAAAGAATATACAGTGAAAACCTATAAAAACCCTGCATGTCCAAATAAACTAGAATATACTTAGATATTACGAAGTACCACAGTAGGTCAGACTATTAGTCCTTTTTCTTCTCCTTGCCACAGCTTCATACACCTTTTCCTTCTGCCCTTTAACTCTGAAGAGCTTCCCACTGTAGGCAGAGTCAGCGCCCCATCTAACACTGGGCTTGCTCAGACCTGCTCTGACAAATGTAAAGTTGGAGGGTCTAAAGATGCTTGCATGGTTTGTCTTGTCTTCTTGCACTCTGTCTAGGTGGGAATCTGCATAACTTAAAATGAAAAATATTTTCCAATTTTCTGAATAGCCAATATTTGCACATGCTGTAAAATTCAAAAGGTACAAAATTATATACAACGAAAAGTCATCGCCTTCTTAATTCTGATCCTCAACCACCCACTTCCCCTCCCCAGAGGATGCCTATTACGGTTTCCTGTGTTAGCTTCTAGATAAACTTTTATAAGAAAAGCCCAAACAATATTTTTCATAGAGTTAGAACTGAGGCCAGATAGGAAAAGCCTTCTGAATCAAGCTGGAAAAGTCCTTTCTGAGAAGACTTCAACTCTTTATTTGAGAATATATTATTTGTAATATGAGAGATCAGCTCCCACAGGGAGACCTAAACAGGATTGACTACAGGCCAAAAAAACAAAAAAAAACAAAAAAAACAAAAAAAAAAAACACCTGTCATATAGAAGTATCTCATTTAAAATCCCTACAAATGTACTATTTCCAAAACACACTTATGATTATTTTAGGGTATACCTAAAAAATTAGGTGATTGCTTCTTAGCTTAAAGCAGAGCAGATAAGCACACAGTTGTGATTTCAATTTGTGTTGTCCTTAGATCATTAGTTTCTCTCCTTTTAGAGACAGATCATTTAAGACCAAACACTTGAAGAATATGTTAAAGATAAATTTTCATCTATTCATAGAAATATACATTTTAATTGGCTTGGCAATAAAATTGAATTTAAAAACTTGAGCTGAAATGGTAACATATCTTTAATTTTAATTTGTATACAGACTGACTGTATTTGATACTTTTATCTGCAGAAATATTTAAATATTTAGTTTTCTTCTAAAAGGTTTATTGGAATGAGTAAATCCATTAATCAAATTAAAAAACTTATTTAAAAAACTTTATTTTGCTTTAAAAAAACAATTATTCAATTCATGAAGATTAACCAAAATACAAACCCCATCAAAATTTATTACAATAATCTTTCATAAGATCAATAGCATTAAAAAAAAGTTAATGAATATTTTAAGTAAAAATCACAATGTAAAAATACAAACTTTAGTTTTAGTGACTAAAATAAAAGCAGATAAATAACCTTCTTCACAGGGAAAAAAATACTTGAGGGAAAAAAACAACGGTATAACATGTGTAAAGCAGGAAATTTAAATATCAGCTTAGTTCCTCATTGCCAACATGGCATTTATATCCCAGATGAGATTTCGTAATTGATCCATAATTTGCTTCAGCTGTTGATTCTTCTGTTTGAGTTTCTGTAGAAACAAAAGAATTTATCAAAAATGTTTCAGGAAATATAGACCATGAAGTTAGAAGATTAAAATGTCGTAAGTTAGGACTGTAATGATCCAGACAGAAATTGAGCTAAATAACCCTATAAGGCAGATGGTCTCAACCCTCTTCTGGCGTTAAATATTCGCTGACAGGGATCCTGAATTCTAAAAATTCAGCCTGCAGAGGTCTATGGCTCCAGGCCCGCCCCAGGCCCTGCTTACTCTTCCACCTCCACCATATATAAATAAATAAATCAGCTAAACATTTATTTGTTTTAAAACATAAGCATACAGGTTTTCTAAGGGGCAGTATAACCTAACGGTCAAGAGCCCATATTCTAGAGCCAGATCTCTGGACGTCGTTCAGATCCTTCACTGTGATTTTCTTTTTCCCCCAGGCTGCAGTGCAGTGGCACAATCTTGGCTCACTGCAACCTCAGCCTCCTGGATTCCAGCAATTCTCCTGCCTCAGCCTCCTGAGTAGCTGGAATTACAGGCGCCCACCACCACGCCCAGCTAGTTTTTTTTGTATTTTTAGTAGAGACAAAGTTTTGCCATGTTGGCCAGGCTGGTCTTCTGACTTCAAGTGATCTGCCCGTCTTGGCCTCCCAAAGTGCTGGGATTACAGTCTTGAGCCACCACACCCGGCCAGATCCTTCACTATGAAACTTATAACACTGACCTACTTTTTTAACCTCCCTGTACTTTAGTTTCTACATCAGAAAAATGGAAATAATAATTGAACCTACCTCCTAAGAGTTGTTATGAGGATTAAATGATCTGATTCATGTCAAGTATTAGAATTGTGCCTGACACATAAGTAAACATTCAACAAATGTTACTGGTAGGCACAAAATGTAAACTGTTGATATAGAAAATAAAATATAATAAAAATACAATGCCTCATGCAATTGGTGTTTCAAAAGTGTGGCAGAAATCACTGTTTGCCTGTAGCATGAATTGCAATCTCCTTCTAATTCTAAAAACTGAAGACAAATGGCAGAGCACCCAAAGCAATCTTTTCTACTAAGATTTGCTGAATGCCTGAAATGTGCACGGCATGTGTCTCTGTATCTCTATACTTGAATTATACTTGACTAAGATTTGTAAACTTCTTTTTAAACATTCTTTCTTCAAATCCTATGTGGTAAATGTCTGCTTAGATAAAACAAGATAGAAATAGAGAACTTCTGGTCAGAGTGTTTACTGGTTATAATAATAATCATTATTATTCAATAACCCCTTGGAAACATTACATTTGGAGATAATATATTTAATTTTAAGACTATATTAAACAACCTCCAGATAAATTAGTGTATGCTTATTAAAAAGAGGCCTAAAAATCTTAATTTTGATTTCATTAAAAAGCAAATTAAAATGAAGTTGCTTGTATTGCTTCTATTCAGAGTTAGGGAAGTAACAAGAAAGAGGTGGCTAAAAGGAAAGCCCAAGAAACTCTTACTGGAAAATAGAAAATCAATTTACAGAGACTCTAATAATCTTTCATAACTAAATTTAATTCACATTTGAAAAGAGAACTAGCACGATGCAGTCAGAGAAAAACATGACTATACAGTACACAGGGCTTGACTCTAAAGCTCACTCTAACACAGTCGTCAGGAAACAGAAACTGCTGGTATTTTTAGTGAATCTCCCTTGTACAAGTTTTCAGATGACCTATCTTCTATATTCTGTTATCATGAGTATGTGATAGTCTGCTATTTAAGTGGTTGTATATATCTAACAAAATTGATTCAAATTGCTGGGAAAGATGAAGAATAACCAAGCCTGTAAAGTCTTTTTCATCACAGAGACCAAGGAACCAACACTTCTGCCAGCAATCAAGAGTAGCAGCAAAACAGAGGAATATAAAAGTGCTATATTGGGAGGCTAGCAATCTCGGTCCCAGTTCCAACTTTGCCTCTAACTTGGTATTTGATCTTAGACAAATTCATTCTCCTCGGTTTTCTCGTTTATGTAATTGGATTATAAAATCTAAGGTCTCTGCCAGTTGTACTTTCTGCATACCCATACGTAAGATGACAATTGGTCATCTGGGTGGTTAAAAAGAGACTTTATAATCAATATCAACTCAGGGCTTGCAGCTGGCTATCACAATGGTTTCACCATTGAAATAAATGTATAACCTACCAATAAGACTACTTTCAAGAATCCTCATTTGGAAATATACATTCTGGTACTCTTTTTAATTTAAGCCTCATAATTTTTTTTTTAAAAAAGTAAGAACTAGAATGTGTAGGGTATTTTCAAGATAATATTCAAAACTAGGGAATAGAAAATTTTTAAATAATTAACATATAAGGCTCTTGGGATAGCATTTCTCAAAGATGCCACAAAGTTTTAAATATAAAAAATTAGCATACAAATAAAATATCCAGAGTCAAAACATGTCATAAAAATGATCAACAGCAAAGCTGACACTTATGCTTATTAGTGGCTAAACTGTAAATAAATTTTCATGACACGATATAGGATTTAATATATGTATCTTGCCACTGATTTTAACAGAGGTTGACAGCTGCTATTTTCAAAATCCATCAGCTGTGCCCAATTTCGTACATTAACAGGTGAATGTGTAAGTAGACTAAATACTTAAAAAATGTTTCTGCTAACTCATACCATATAATTTAATATTCACACAAAAGCTGTGACACTTGACAAAAAATGCTTTACTTTCTAAATGCATGGACTCAATTATGTCAATCTTGTAGTAAATACTACCTACTATCTTTTTCAATTTCATTTTCCCATCAAGAAAATAGCCTTAAGCAAAATAAAACTCATTCTGATGCCCCCAAAGCAAGCTTGTCCAACTGTGGCCTGCAGGCCGCATGTGGCCCCGATCGTCTGTGAGTGTAGCCCAATACAAATTCGTAAGCTTTCTTAAAACATTATGAGATTTTTTGGGGGGGCTTATCAGCTATCATTAACGTTAGTATAGTTTATGTGTGGCCCAAAACAATTCTTACAATGTGGCCCAGGGAAGTCAAAAGATTGGCCACCCCCGCACCTAAAAAATGTGGTCTCAAACAAGTATCCATCCTTTACTTGGGTATTCGGCTTAAGGATTCCAGGATATATTAAGAGAAAATGAAAGTATTTAAATAAACCACGAATTTGACTATTAAAACCAGCCATATTGTCTTATGATGATTTACATCAAATACTGACTACAAATCGTGTGCTCAAAGTTTCATGGCATTAGGATAGTTATTGGTGGTTTTTGCATTGTTAGAAACCAGACAGACCGTAAGGACCAAATAGTAAACACACCATCAGTATGCTCTTCTGCACAATTTCAAGTACACAATGATATGATAATGTTTTGAAAACGACTAAGTGAGGGTCAACTGAGGGGTATATAAATTTACTTATTTTATGTAGCTTATTTAGAACAAAAAGAAGATATGCATTGTAGTAAAATTCTGAATATTTTTAATTGAATGCAAAGAATATAATTTTATTACAGATTACACAGCTCTATAAAGCAACTTAGTTATTTAATACGACCAAATGCCAATGTATTAAAAATATGGCACAACGCTTTTGTTTCTGTAAATATTCATTAAAACATGAAATGGGAACATGAAACAGGTGCTGCTTTGTTTCCACTGGAGTCTTATGTTCTCCAAGAAGAAACTTGTCCACTCATGTGAAATGAGTATATAGCAGATAACACATCCAGCTGGTTCATGGAAGAAATTCTGGTACTGAGCACAATGCCTGGCAGAGAGCAGGCACACAAGTATTTAAATATTTTCATGTTTGAAGAAAAAATAACAAAAGCCAAATCAAAAAGCTTCTCCCAAAACCTACAAGAATGGAAAAAAAATATGCAAGTAAACAAAAATTATTGGCAATCATTTCAAAACTTTTTTTTGTTTAAATAACTCCTCTTAGTATAAAAAAAGATATTTAATAATGGCCATTATTAAAAACTATGCATTTTTATACTCCATACCATAATAGGTAAGAAGTATTTTCAGTGTTTTAGTGTTACTAGCTAAGATTCTGTGAACTTTAAAAATCTATCACCTACTAACTGCATGAACTAAAAAAAAGCAAACCTATGTTTACATAAGAATATGGATTAACATAATTGACAGAGACAAAAACTTAAGTTTATGAATGTAGTTATTTATAAATAGTTGTCAAATCAATGAACTGTTTATTTTTAATAGCATCTATGTGGTTAAATAATCAGATCAGGACATTATCATCTATAGCCAGTTTTCACTATGAGAAACACCCTCAGGTGTGTATGCCATTAAGAAAAAAAAAAGATGTATCAGCCGGGTGCAGTGGTTCAGGCCTGTAATCCCAGCACTTTGGGAGGCTGAGGTGGGTGGATCACGATGTCAAGAGTTCAACAGCGCCTGACCAACACGGTGAAATCCCATTACCACTAAAAACACAAAAAAATTAGCTAGGCATGGTGATGCATGCCTGTAATCCCAGCTACTCAGGAGGCTGAGGCAGGAGAATCGCTTGAACTCAGGAGGCAGAGGTTGCAGTGAGCCAAGATCGTGCCACTGCACTCCAGCCTGGGTGACAGAGAGAGACTTTGTCTCCAAAAAAAAAAAAAAAAAAAAAAAAAAAAAAATATATATATATATATATATATATATATGGATCATGAGCTCAATATTTTAAAAATTAAACATTTTAATCATATATTTTAATCTTATATTCTAGAATGGAGACACAGAGCTTAAATAAGTTGAAGGAAAAGAATGAAATACAACTGTTTGAGGGAAACAATTACATAGGTGGGTCCAGAAGAGAGAGGCTGTAGAGAGCTAAATTCTCATGTGGAGAAAGTCCTTTTATACTTCATATCCTTGTATCAATTATGTCCTTTACTTAAAATCCACAAAACTCTATGTCAGTAGCTAGTGTTAACTGTACATAAGATTGTTCCATTAACAGAATATGCTACATTTAATTCACATTTATAATTTTTTTAAAGGAATGAATTAAAAACCCCTTTTGGTAAACAACAACAACAACAACAAAATACTTGTTTGCTTTTTAGCAGTTAATTTTATTCTCTTCTTCCTTCTTTATTTGCGATTTAAATTTAAGTTAACCAAATGTTAGCCCTCTCCCATCTTTTCCCTCTGCCCACCACCTAATCCTTCAGTGCTTTCTCAAAATATAGATAGAAGAACTCATACAAAGAGAGTTATGAGGTCATCAAATGAGTTCTTCCCCATGATACTCAAGAAGGTACTTTCCCTCTAACTTGTCCTTTAAAAAGCAATTCCCACAGAAATAGAGTTTAGCTTTAAACCTGGTTTATTTAAAATACCTAAACTGATTCTTTTCTCTTTGTAACAACCCATCAGTTTGATATCACGTTAACTAAAATATGTTTTATACTGAAGTTAAAAGCACTTAGAACAGATCCAAGTCATTTAATCAAAGGAAGAGATCTCAATGTCAGAAGTAAAAATGGGGAAAAAAATTTAAAACACTTTCATTCCATAAGCATACACAAACTTTCAGAAACTTTGTGTATCTATTGAGTGTGTGGCAGGAGAGGAATAAAAAAAGCTATGAACTGATGCAAGGAAAAGCGATTAGAAAGGACACAACAGCAGATGCAAGGTAAATTTTAAGATGAAAAGTAAAGAGGGAGTGGTCAGTGACTCAGAGAAGGCCTGGGCATGCAAGAGGGATGCCACTGAGAATAGGCCTGATCCACCATGGAGAACCACAGACAGAGACCATCTCAGAGGCAGTAGCTGAGCCCTGGGGATGAAAACTAGAGGAATGGTTAAAAGATTGACTATCTAGTCATTTAAAGAAAAAGTCTGCCAAACCCTACACTAGATTATGGAATGCCTTCAAATTTCTGAGGAAACGTAACTTACAACATAGAATTTTATAGCCAGCCAAACTATGAACTGGACAAATACGTAAGGACTCAAAATTTAAGTGTCTGCATTCCTTCTAAAGAAGTCACTGATGTATGCACATTACCAACAAGGAAGAAAACCAAGAAAGAGGAAGACATGAGCTGAAGAAATAATGAAACCAACAGAAGAGGTGAAGGAAAGTCCCAGAGCTAAAAAGCAGGCCTAACCAGCATTTCATCCAGACCTATAAGACCAAAGAAAACTTGGGAGGGTGGGATGAGAACCACGAAACTGTCTAATGATTCTGACTCTGTGGAAAATTAGAAAATAGTACTGAGATGCTATCATAGATGCACAAAAAACTAACTAAAATTTTAGAAAATTAAAGAGGTAAGAATTAACTTCAGAAAAACAAAAAATTATTCAACCAAGGAAATGTGACCCTAGTTTACTATGTGGTTTAGCAATAAACAATACTTACGAAGCCATAATTATATGACACAGGTTATTTACTGAACCCCAAATATGATATAACTGCACTGAAAGGTTTGAGGGAAACAATTATGTAGGTGGGTCCAGGAGAGAGAGGCTGTAGAGAGCTAAATCCTCACGTGGAGAAAGAAGTCCTTGTATACATCATATCCTTGTTTCAATTATATCCTTTACTTAAAATCCACAAAACTCTATGTCAGTAGCTAGTAAGAATTTTTTCGGTTACATGCTGCCAAAGAATTACCATATTTTGATTATAAACAAGAACTTTTAAAAGTCAAAGACACGTTATTTCTAAGTTATCAAGTTGGGAAAAAAGAGAAACTTCATGAAAATTGAAGAGAAATGTAAATTTAGAAAAAGTATCTTTCTGAATTTATACAACTTTATTTTTTACAAAATATTATAAAATCCTCTATGGTACAGAACAAACTATATTTACATTAGTTACACATGTGGTACTCTGAAACCAAAGTTATTATTATAATGGTGTTTTATTTATATACATATTTAATTATATTTTATAAAAAATCCATATTAGAGAAAAATAAGCAGAACACATTTATTGAGGTAATACATATTTTATCAACAGAAACATATAACACGTCTTAATAAATGAATGTCTCATATATCTAGACTATCAAATACCAGTTATTTTTCAAGATCTAAACTAAAAGTCCCCAATCTCTTCCTCACCCTCTACCAATTTTTTACTGTGAGTTTTTTATTATGATTGTCATTCATTACAATCAGATTTTTTGGAAATAGTTTTCTAAATATGTATTTCACCTTCTAAAGAAGTTGCAAAATTTTATTTTATAAAATCTATCCATCTTTTTCCTTTCTTCCGAGTTTTAAAATACTTAAAAAATTATCCAATATTTTGTTTTGCAGGTCTTATTTTCAACTCTGAAATTCATTTTGATATATGGTGTAATGTAAAAAGCTAGCTTAATTTCGCCCCCAAAGTTTCTATTTCTAAAGACTAATTTTTCACACAAGCCCTCTTCTGTCATATTAAATTCTCATGTACAATGAGAAGGCTGTTTTTCTGGCTAGATTATTTTACTAATCTGCCTATTCTTGTGCCAGTATTACACACCTAATTACCATTTGTATAATATGCTTCATATTACAGTTTAATTTTTGAAGCTAAGAATTCTGCTTTATTAGTCATACTTATCAACATTTTCTTTGATATTTTTGTATACTTTCAAGAAAAAAATCCCATTTGGGTTTTATCTGGATCTGTTTATTGATTGGTATTGCACTACAATCCTATTATTTTTGCATGCTTTATTATTAGGATTTGGATTGTTACTGTATTAAAACTGTGAAGTAATCAAGACTGGTGTTTTTATAATATGTATTGCTCATCCAAGAACTTTATATGTTCTTTTAATCATTCAAAGCTTCCTTTATGTATCTTAATAAGTTTATTCACACACATGATTGACATAATTCCTATCTACTAAATATGAATTGTTATAAGAGTCAATAGAATCTTATAATCTAACAGGTTTACAGCATTATAAGAGCAAGGTATCAGTCTTGTCTTAGACCCTTTTACGGAACTCTTATAGACTAGTTGTTTATCAGTTGAGTTTCTTTGATCATTCTAACAAGCTCATACATAGTAACTCCTGTTTCCCAGCTGTCATTTATTCACTGTCTTTTTGTACTGGCTATAACTTCTAAAATAATATTAAACATAGTGGTATAAAGCATCTTATTTCATGCTTGTTTTTAATAAGGATATTTCTATATTTCACCTTATGAAAAATGTTGGCTATTTATCTAAAAGAAAAAGATAAAAAAAAAAAAACACTGTCTTGCTAATAGTTTTAAGTGTCCTTTGAATCAGCAACAGTATTGAATTTTATCTGATGTCTTTTTGACATGTGAGAAAATCTTTTTCCAAGGTAGTCTACTGACATCATGTATTATACATACAAATTGAACTATAAAATCTTATATACCTCAGAAGACTCTTTGGCTGTGGTGGATTATTAATACACTGGTGAGTTCTATTAATTAGAATTAAGAATTTCAGGAAGGGGCAATCTATATTTGTCACTGAAAGAGTGAAGCTGATAGTTGTATTCACTGTGCTATGTCCAGTAGATTTTGCTAAGCTGGGGCCACATTTCCACCACAGAATGAACAGACACCTTTCCCTATTTCTCTCTGTTTCACAAGAACTATTTGAACATTATCTTCCGAACTTCTGAAAGTATTCAGCGATAAATAATTCCAGTTAGAAGCTTTTGGTGGGGTTGGAGTAGAATAATGCTGGGATAGTTCTCTAAATTTTTTATTCAGGTGTTGAGACATTCACATTTCATATTTGTAAATTTTTATCATTTGCTGCTCCAAAAATGCTATAAGCTAGAAAGATAGAATTCTGCCCAGAAAAGAAAAAAGTAAATGGATTGTGACTAAGTGTCTAAAGAGCTCTTCTAAGAGCTTTATCGAATGAATTTTGCAATTTCTCTTCTGACTATTCAGACAGCATTTCTGCTTACCTTTCAGTTCTTGGCTGTATTCTAAATAGGTTAAGTTTGCCACAGAAACGACTTCATGTAATTTGATAATTCAAATTATGTTTTGGAGTTACATCAGACTCCCTAGTAATTTTTATCAATAACTCTAAAACGTAAAATGTAAAAACTAACAACTCACTTTATTTACTTCAGCAATTTCTCGCCTCTCTTCACTAGCAAAACGAGGTGGGCCAGCCCGATCATCATTCTTTGAGCCATCTTCTTCCACATATGGAATAAGTTGCTGGGAATGATTAACAAAAATTAAAAGTCAAAAATATAATTCAAGTTTTCTAATCACTGGTATAGAGAATATATCAGATTAAAGTCAATTTTTATAGTTTTATTTGTATAAAAATAAATTTCAATTCAGGTGATAGCCTGAAATAAGAGCTTTAATAGTTGACCATTTCAATGCATTCTACACAATACCCTTTCAGGTTTCTTTTGCAAAACAGCCTTTATAACATTGGTTGTCATGTATAACTAAACAATACTTCCAGCAGGAAGATGGGAGAAGTAACAAAAAATAAAATAAAATAAAATTAAATTAAAATTAAAAAAAACCCTACTCATTCAATTAGCAAATATTTAATTATGAAACACTATAAAGCTAATGCCAAACAAGATGTGATTCTTGCCCCTAAGAGATTTGTAGTCTATTGAGATAGATAAAACAGGCTTTCCTTCATCTGTAATAAAAAGAAAAGAACTTCACGGATCTGTATTATATAAATGTCATTAACTTGCAAACTAAAACTTCAGAGTCTATGCAAACTTCTAGATGTCTTAAGTTTTTTCAGTTGTGAGAACTTTTTTTTTGTAGGAGAAACAAATTTATATAGCAATGAAACTTCTAGCAGAATCATAATTAAGTATGCACGGTTAGTGATGGAATTTACCTCATAAGTGTGACAGACTTCAGGAATCACCTAGCCTCTACTATTGTGTATTAAAAATGCAGGAATAGGCCAAAGGTAAATGACTGGTAAAAACTAGGATTCACCTGATAAAACTTCTTAAAATTCTTGAGACATATATAAATTCACCCATGTCTACATTCTCCTTTTCTTTGTTTTCTCTCTCTCAATGCAGAGCTGTCCTTCCTCCTGAAGACGATTAGTCTCCATCCCTGTGGCCTGATTGCCTTCCTGTCTTCATTATTTATACACCCTTCTCCCAACCTCTCCCTACAGCTTTCTTCCTTTATTATTCTAACATGTTCCTGTCTCTTCTATTTGGGGAGAAGCTCCTCTTCCCCCTGCAAACCTTCGATTCCATCTCTCCTTCCATCTGCTGCTTTCCTCTCTTATTTTTTTCAAAGCTTCTTGAAAGACTGATACCCACTTGCTGGCTCCAGCTTCTTATTTCCTGTTTAATCTTCACCTGACTGTGATCAGACTTCGTGCTGCTACCATTTCACTGAAGCTCTACTCAAATATCCTAACAATTTTCATCTAGCAAAATCTACTGGACAGTTTTCATTCCTGATTTTCCTTGACTTTTCTGCAGCATCTGACAATGCAGGCCACATTTCTGATCTTTCTCCCACATCTCTGACCCCTTCTTTTTAGGCATTTTTGCAGTTTAATTTTTCTCTGGTCATCTTTACCAGCTTCCTTTGGTGGTAGAGAAATAATTTGTCAACAGGAAAGGGTCACTTATAGAAATGTATGCCTAATTAACCAAATAGGTGGGACCCAAGATGAAATTTAGAGAGTACATTTTTTAAAATACAGTGATTCCACTGGGCCAAATATAAAATCTAAATTAATAATAATAAAAATAATATTTTATCTGTAAAGTACTTCATGAAAACCACCTTAAAAGTATATGATACTATTAAAATTCCTACTAAAAATATTCCTGACTTATTTAAAAGGAGACACTGATAACAATAAAAATTGCCACAGAAAACCATTTCTTCCTAACAACAATTACTACAAGCCTGTCAAAGTCTACAAGAAATTATTAATGTAAAAATATAGTAGTATTTTATGCATATATATCACATTTTCATCTTCTGTGGTCAAAAGTAAAACCAATAAAATTCAAAACCTGGAAATATTGCTAAAACAAGAGAGAGAGGCAAAAGAGTAACAACTGTCTTGACACTAATTCACACCTTATATTCATCCTCCCTCTATCACAAAAAATTACCTCGACTGGAATGGGATCCATCCCACCACAGTTTTCATTGCATTTGTCATATACCAATCTCAGCTTCCTGAAGAGAACTGAAAGTTGGCGAAGATTATCCTGTAGCTTTGTTAACCGGTCTTGATACGTTCCAGTGTGGTAAGTGACACCATTTGGCAGCTTATCAGGAAAAATAAAGAATAAAAATATAAAGTAATGAAAAAAAAATCAAGATCTTCTATAAGTAAAGCCAATAAACAGAAACAATTTTTAGGCAATGCATAGATGTAAGCTGTCCCTCACAACTGATCAAGTTCAATTTTAAGAATGTAAGAGTAATGCACACCCATTTATTAACAACTTGGCATACTCTTTCACTGCTATAAAAGAGACCTAGAAAAACTCTGTAATAAACCCTGACTTGTAATACTTTTTCCCCTTTAATTTTTGAAGTGTAACTTTAAAAAGAGTGTACAATTTTAATGTTACTATTATATAAATGCAGCATGCTGCTGACCTCAACCAAGAAGTTAAAAACAAAGTACAGTTAAAAACACACACACAAAAGTGAATCTTACGATATTCTAGTGGAAGAAAATGAAAAACATATGGCAGGTATTGCAAAAATATTCTCAAAATACCTTAACTCTGACAAGATAATTCAGATGCTTAAAGCACACATTAAAATATAAACCTGTCATTTAAAATTTTACTTAAAAAAATCAATAGCAGGAGATATGGGTGCCACCTATACTTGAACACCATTAATAAATTATTAAAAGTAACTGCTATGATCATAACTCGGTCTTAGATATTGATATATTTTTAATTCAGGAATTTTATCAAGAGAAGAAAAGTATATATTTAAATAATAAAAAAAAAGACAGGTAAACAAAAATCGACTATTTAGAATTTATAACTAAATATGTACTTGTGCATTGCTGAAACTCATGAACAAAATCTTTCTCTGTACAGCCGTAGAATATTTTATTCCCAGAATTTGATCTGTGGCATCACCCTAATACTTGAATCAATAATATTTATAGAGTACCACACTTTCTAGTATTCAGGCATTTTAATTGTAGGAATTCACATGTATACCTATTTGAGGATTTGAATCAGGTGATTTAAAAACAAAGGAACTATCTACTATCTAATAGCTAGGCAATCAGTCCAGTCTTTCTAAGCCTCAGTTTGCTTTTTTTTTTTCTTTTTTAAACACATGAGGTAGGAATGCCAAAAAAAAAAGAAAAAGAAAAAGAAAAGCATGATACAATGTTTGGAGTGAAAAAAAAAAAACAGGACATATAATGATTAAAACCAGAAACATGAAAAAAGACTGAAAAGCCCTATATGTAGTTGATAAAAGATGTGTAAGATAAATAGGCTCGAATAATTTATTTTCTTCTTTTCTCATACTTCTAAATTTCCTGTAATGTTATGGTATATGAGTTAAGGAGATGGATCTCCTCAAATTATTTGAGGTGTGATATTATTGGGATTTTCAGAAATTCTCAAGCATTAAAACACTCTACAATGTCTCAAAGAAATGTGATAAAATATCAAAGGCTGAACTAGTCAAAACATTTTAAAGGAGAAAGACATTAAGGGTTCATTTCTCAGTACAATATAAGCTTTCTCCTCATGAACTCTCAGTTTATGAAATTCCACAGACACTAACTAGAAATTCAGAGAAAAGTTTAAGTGGATCCTTGCTTTCTTGTTTAGGTGACAAAAAGGAGCGTGATGATTATGTCTTGCCTAGAACAGCACTCTGTATCTTTATTATGGCATTATGAGGTTTAATACTTTGCCCATATTTTCTACTTAGTAAAGACTGGAACTTAAGTTTATATTACCATATTTCGCATAGTACACACACACAGAAGGCTTTAAAGTACAGTGTGAATTATTTTACTTTAGTGAGTTATTTTACCCATAAATCTATACTTAAAATTTATTAAGATGTATTATATAAAATAACTCTTAATATACTGTCATAAAGAAAACAAAAATCCTTTTGAAATGCAAAGAATCACGCTTCCCAAATTTGCTGACTTAGAAAGATATTAGATGTTAAATCTAATATCCAAACTTACCAACTTAATTTACTAAATCATTAAAAAAAAATACCACACACCTTTAATGTGTCAGCACTGTTCTAGAAGCTGGGATACAGCAGTAAACATGAGAGAGAGAAGGTTCCCATAGCACAGAGTATACACGGTAAAAATGTCTAAGATCCCTTGGTATATACCGTGGTGTAGCTGTTCAGCTGAAAAGCTCATCAATAACCATCTCACTCATGAGTGTGGATGAAAACCCATAAATACATGATCCATATTCATAGACACTAACAAGGCATTCAACTAAATTCAACATCCATTTTAAAAATCAATATAAAACTCAATAAAAAATCCTCAATGTGTGATAACATACATTTATTTCAGTTAAAAAGTCAGCACCATGATTAACGTGGAATCATTAGAAGCATTCCACCTAACGTCAGAAACAGAAAAGGATGTCTACTAAGATGCTAATTCTATAAGTGAACACTGTTCTGGAAGCACTAGCCGATGCAATTAGAGAAGAAAGAGAAAAAAAATGTTGAAATATTAAAAAGAAAGCATCATAATCTATCTACAAATAATATGATAAAGTGCTACTAAAAATAAAAGAATTCCATAAGGAAGTAGGTCCAAAGAGAAAGCAATAGCTCTGCTTTCATCTATAACACAAACAAAAACATGGGAAAAGAAGACCCCATTTACAATGGCAACAGAAAAGATAAAATATCTGGAAGAAAACTTTTAAAATCTCAAGATAAAAATGAAAACTTAAGATACCTTATAGGAAAACAGAATAAGAATACTCCATGTTCTTGCTTAGTAAAGAACTAAAAGTCAACATCATAGCGATGTCAAGTCTTTCTAGGCTGAATGATCCTAATAAAAATGCTAACAGGTTTTTTCTTAGAATAAACTGATTCTAAAATACATGTGGAAAAATAAGCAAGAATAGCCAGGGAAATTCTGAAAAAGTAAGTGTAAACACATTATACATCCTGACAAATTATAAGAATGTTTTGCATTAATACATAAAAGATAGGCAGCTATGTGGAATAGAACATCCAGAAACAAATTCACTTATATAAAAGCTACCTGAAATCACTGGAAGAAGCAAGTGAATTATTCAGTGAACCCTTTGAAAAAGTTAGGGCTAGGCCCAGACCTCACATTTTACAGGATAAATTCCATAAGGATCAGAGTTTTAAATGTAAAGACTGAAATTTTAAAAATTATAGAATTCTAATTTGAGTGGGGAAGACCTTTCTAACTAGGCATAAAGCCTAGAAGTCCTAAAAGACTAATACATTCAACTTCTTAAAAAAAAAAAAAAAAAAAAGCATGGCAAAACTACCAGTAGCAGAGCCAAAGGTAAAAGACTGGGGGAAAAAAATAACTGCAAGTTGTATCACACAGAGCAGTTTCTCTAGTATGTAAACAGCTAAATCCTACAATTATGATAGGTAAAAAAGACAAACAAATGGGTAAACAGTAAGTGAACAAGCATTTAGCAGGAAAAAAATATAAATGATTCAAATATTTTAAAGGATGTTCAAACTCAGTCAAACTAGGAGAAATGTGAAGTAGAATTTTCACCTATCGAGTGATCAAAGATCCAAAAAAGATACAACTCACTGTGCTGGTCTTAGGCCATAGCATAAATTAGTACAATCTCTGTGGAGGACAATTCATCGAAATGTGTCTAATTACAAAAGCACATAGCTATTTCTAAAAACGTATCCTACAGGTATAAGTGCAAATTTGTGTAGGAGGTTATTTGCTGCAGCCTAACAGGGAAAGATGAAAAACAGCCAAATGCCCTCACTAGAGAACTGGTTTAACAAATTACTGTATTTCCACACAGTGTGAACTATACACTATAAAAAGGAAAAGGGAGTATTTGCTGTATGGATATGAATAAATTCCAGAATATATCAACTGAAAAAAGCAAGATACAAAATGGTTATGTATAATATGCTATTATCTGTGCAAAAAAGGGAAAAATGAAATAATATACATAAACATTTGCTTAACATGCAGAGAATATCTGGAAAGATACACAAAAATAGGAAGAATCACTCACAGTCACTGCCTGTGGAGAGGAGTTAGGTACATAGTATAAGAGAGAGGAATGGGAGGGAAAATGTTCATTGCACTGTCCTTTTCTATTCCTGCGTTCTGAATGTACTATGTATTTAAAAAATTAAAGATTCAAAGAATAACAAACAAAACAAAAGCAATGGTATCTTCCACAAGGACTCTTAATCTGAGATTTAAGGATACTTGGGGAGTATCCCTAAATCTTCCTTTAACCCCTGAAATTTTCAAAATGCATGTGTATGTGTATTTTTCTCTGAAGAGAGTTTACAGTTTTCATCAGACTCTCAAGTGGCTAACAGACATCTAGTGTGTACCAGGAACCACTTCTTTAAAACAAACGCTTAGAAAAATTCTTAGCAGTCTGTATTCACAGCAGTTTACTCTCATAGATCAATAATACAGAGGATTATTTAAAAATGTGAATGCTAAAAATGTATTAACAAATCACTAGGTTATATGTAGTTAAGAATATCCTGTTTCTATCACCTCTTCTAGTTTTTTGGAAATGAAGGAGCCCATTGTTATCTTTTCAGCCAATTATGATAGGCCCCAAAGGGTCTTAGATGAGTGACCACAGAATTTCACAAAATGAAAAGCACACATATAATTATCATAGTCCCTCAAAAGCTGGCTTTGGGCCCCAGACCCTACAGCCGCCGAAATGTTGAAGCTTAAGAAGAAATGTATTGAGACGGAGTCTCACTCTGTCGCCCAGGCTGGAGTGCAATGGCGTGATCTTGGCTCACTGCAACCTCTGCCTCCCGGGTTCAAGCGATTCTCCTGCCCCAGCCTCCTGAGTAGCTGGGATTATAGGCGCCTGCCTCCACGCCCAGCTAATTTTTGTATTTTTAGTAGAGATGGGGTTTCACCTTGTTGGCTAAGCTGGTCTCGAATTCCTCACCTCGTGATCCGCCCACTTTCGCCTCTCAAAGTGCTAGGCTTACATGAGTGAGCCGCTGCGCCCAGCCTATGAACTCCTTTTTAAGGAGGGAGTCATGGTGGCCAAGAAGGATTCCACATGCCTAAGCATCCGGAGCTGGCAAACAAGAATGTGTCCAACCTTCATGTCATGAAGGCCCTGCAGTCTCTCAAGTCCTGAGGCTACGTGAAGGAACAGTTTGCCTGGAGACATTTCTACTGGTATCTTACCAATGAGGGAATCCAGTATCTCCGTGATTACCTTCATCTGCCCTGGGAGATTGCTCCTGCCACCCTGTGCGGCAGTCGTCCAGAGACTGGCAGGCCTCGGCCTAAAGGTCTGGAGGGTGAGCAACCTGCAAACTCACAAGAGGGGACGCCGACAGACATACCTACAGACGGAGTGCCCGTGTCGCCTCGTGCCGGCAAGAAAGCCGAGACTGGGGCTGGGTCAGTAACCGAATTCCAGTTTAGAGGCGGATTTGGTCGTGGACGTGGTCAGCCACCTCAGTAAAATTGGAGAGGATTATTTTGCATTGAATAAACTTACAGACAAAAAAACTGAAAAAAAAAAAAAAAAGTTGGCTTTGAATGCAGGTCCACATGTAATCTAGTTATTGATAAAATACTTTTTTTGAAAAAGCTTAGTTCTTTCTGTGTAGAACATGAACCTGTATTATATCTTTTAATAATGCACATTGACAGCAAGTTAGTATTAAAAAGAGGTTACTAGGAAGAGCTATTAGTCATGTGTGATGTTGGGTAATTTATTTTTTCCTCTTGTTAAGCCTCAGTTTCCTTCACTGTAAAATAGGGATAAAAATACTCCTTAAAACTGCTCCTATAACAGTGTACCTGACCAAGGAAAGTACTTCATAAGTGTTAGGTATTATTCAGTGCTTTGCATATAACAGGACAAAAATTTTTTTAAATATGCTAAATTCTGAGACATTATTTAATCCGCACCTTATTCATTCTAGATATGAATCTATTCATTTTTTTAATTATTGCCAAAGAATGTCATAATTTCTCCTGGATTTCCTTTGTACTATATTTCACATAGTCTTAAAAATTTCCACAAAACTGAATTACTCTTATAATCAGGAGGAAAAAAAAAAAATCTTGACCAGTTTAAAAAAAAAAAAGCAATAAAACACATTTTTGGACAACCACAGAAATAAGAGCTGTAAGATTTTGAAAACCTGGGTGTCAAATCTACCCTACCACTGACTAGGTTTGGGCAAGTCACTTTACTTCTCTGAAGTACAGAAACTTCTTCTTAAAACAAGAATAATATCTACTACATGTAGTGGGTAACATAAACAAGCATTAAAAATGGGTCAGCAAAATAGTGCTGGAACAATTGGATATCCAAATGCAAAACAATGAACTTGGATCCGTATCTGCCACTATGTATATATATTTAAAAACTCACAAAACTAAATATAGGTTGTAGACCTAAATATAAAACCTGAAACTACAAAACTTATAGAAGAAAACAGAAACCCTTTGTCACCCTGGGTTAGGCAAAGATTTCTTAGGTATGACACCAAAAGCAAAATCTATAAAAGAATGTATCAGTAAGCTGGATTTCATCAAAATTAAAAATGTCTGTTCTTCAAAAGATAATATTAAGAGAGCAAAAAGGCAGGATAGACTGGGAGAAGTATTTGGAAAGCATCAAGACACAACAGGTGTTGATGAGGATGAGGAGAAACGAGAACCGTTAAACAGCAATGTTTACATTCCCACTAGCAATAATTGGGAGGTAAAATGGCTCAGGCCACTTTGGAAAAGTTTCTTAAAGTATTAAACAGACATGTATCGCATGATCCAGCAATTCCACTCCTGAATCTGTCCAAGAGAAATGACACATATGTTCACACAAAAATTTGTCAGCAAAAGTTCATAGCATTATTTATAACAACCAGAAAGTGGAAACAACCCAAATGTCCATCAACAGAAGAAAAGGTAAGCAAATGGTGATATATTGATACAATGGAACATTACTCAGCAATAAAAAGGAAATTATTGATGCATGCTTAGTGAAGGATCTCAGACCAAAAAAGCTCACATACTGTAGACTCCATTTATATAAAACTCTAGCAAATGCAAATTAATTTATGATTACAGAAAGCAGATCAATGGTTGCTTAGCGATGGAAGGTGGGAGGCGAAGATGTCAGAGGGGTATGAAGAAACTTTCTGGGGTGATGTGTATGTTCACTATTTTGATTGTGATGATAATTTCACAAGTATACACAGTACAGTACATATATATGTTAAAACTTTAGGTGAGTGTAGTTTACTGTATATTAACTATGCCAAAAAAAAAAAAGGAGGACTGTTTTTTAAAAATATAATGTAAATTCTTCAACTCCTTGGACCTCCCCAGAAGAAATGCTGGAAAAAACATTTAAAGCAACCTAAAGAGGGAAGTGGAGTGCGACCCCATCTTTACCTTGAAAGGTGCAAGAGTTTACATGGTAACTAAACAGCTCGATCGAATCTAAAAAAAATTGGCTTCAATTATGCAGAAATCTGGTCTGGAAAAACATCACCTCTACAGCTCCGACTTTTGGGGACACTCCTGAGTATGAATGGGGGTGACCCTACACCTAAGGTTTGCCCAGGGCAGCCCAGTTGACATCCACGGGCCCGAGGTAACCAGGAAACCAGCGCCCCTTTCCCTCCCAGCTGCATCTCGCTGGCCCTGCGCGCCCGCCTTCCTACCTGCATGTTCCTCAGGAGCTGGAAGATCTCCATGGTGCGGTACACGATGTCCTGCACCGTCTCCTGCCCGATGCGGCACAGCGACGCCGTGTTGACCTCCCGGGCGGCCTGCTGGGCCTGGGGCCCGGCGAAGGGCCCGGGCGCCATCCCCGACGCGGCCAACGGAGGGGTGGACATGGCGCGGCTGCAGCTTCAGGCCCGTCAGGGGTCCGCCCGGAATTGGGAGGCTGTGGGGCCTCAGAGTTGGAACCAGCTTGAGAGACCCCCCCGCGGCCCGATTTCAAAACAGCGGCCGCGACTTCCGCCCACCGTGACGCAACACGTCATAAAACGTCATGGACACCGCCCACTCGGCGAACTGTCTCCGAGCGGAGCCGGGTGGGATTGGATTGGACGCTGGGCGGGAAAGGACGGACGGGTTAAGTAGCCAATCACCAATTGCGATCCAGCCAGAGGGGAGACGTTCTTGGAGAGCAGAGGGTGAGTTTCCAGAGTTCGTTTCCCAGTCTTGGCCCAGCGTTAGAACTTTGTGTGTTTAATTCCTTGCGGAGCATTTTCTCTTAACAAGCCTGAGGTTTGTAGTATTACAGCTAAGAGACAGGTTAAAGTACTTGTTCAGTCGCATACAGGTGTAACTGGCAACCTGCGGTTCGAATTTAGAAAGCAAGATTCCTAAGCTTGTACGCTTCTCTGTGACATGATACTGACTCCCCGATTGCTCTTGGTCCCTGCTCAGATGTTTTACTCTCTTGAGTTTTCCCAATCTCTCTAAGCAAAAAAATGATCAACGCACACTTCTTTCTGACTCTGGTACTTTTTTTTGAGACGGAGTCTCGCTCTGTCGCCCAGGCTGGAGTGCAGTGGCGAGATCCCGGCTCACTGCAAGTTCCGCCTTCCGGGTTCACGCCATTCTCCTGCCTCAGCCTCCCGAGTAGCTGGGACTACAGGCTCCCGCCACCACGCTTGGCTAATTTTTTTGTATTTTCAGTAGAGACGGGGTTTCACCGTGTTAGCCAGGATGGTCTCTATCTCCTGACCTCGTGATCCACCCGTCTCGGCCTCCCAAAGTGCTGGGATTACAGGCGTGAGCCACCGCGCTTGGCCTACTGTCTGATATTTTATATAGCTTTCGGCTGGCTTACTTTCAGACTTTTTCTCACCCTATCTACACACACACTGCAAACTCCATGAAAACAGACGATTTTATTCACTTGCTGTATTCCCAACACCTAGTGATTGGCACAAGTATCAATAAATACTTATTGAATGATTGTTGAGTGACATGATAAATGCAAGAAAAATTAAAGTAAAATGCCTGTCACCTCTTACTGTTCATCTCCAAGGTAGGAAGAAGTCAAGAATGTAAAATTGGTGATAGGCACAAATGTTGCATTGTTTAGAAGTATCTGAATGCTCCATTATACGGACTTTCCGGGAAATGGTTACTAAATATGTCATAGGAACCGTGTTAGAATTAAACATAGTAATTCGCAGGTCTTCAGTGAGTAATTACCATTTGACAAATATTGGCTGAGCACCTACTATGTGCTGGGGGCTAGGAATGAAGATAGAGTACTGAACAAATCAGGCAAAAGCCCTGCAGCGTGTTTGTCATGGAGACAAACAGAACACTATTGTGATGAGCGTCTTGAAAGAAAAGTTCCTGATACCAGGGTGCTAACAATTTAGGAGATTGAGAACGACCTGAAGGGAGCAGTGTGGAACCTGAAGGTAGATAGGGAAGGGAGTAACGAATGATAGAGTCTTTTCTAGGAGGATGAGGAAGGCCAGTGCCAACACCTGAAGTGAAGAGGCCTCCTAATGCTTTCCAGGATCTGGAAGAAGTTCAGTGTGAGGACAAGTGTGAGGAAATAAGGCTGAAGGCAGAGGCAACCTTGAAGGATCTTCTAACCCATGTCAAGCAGTTGAGAATTTATAGAGTGAAACAGCAAGCCATTGAAAAGTTTCAAGGTGAGAGGAATAATTTGAAATACTCATTTTAGAGGACTTATTCTGGTTGCTAAATGGGGAATAGATGGTGGGTTTCTATTGTCTTCTTTTCCAAAGGGGAATGATGATGATGATCATGACCTGTGTAGAGAAAGGAGACAGAGGGTAACTTTGAATAAATATTTAGTAAGTAGAATCTAGAGAACTTCGTTGTGACTGGATTAGGAGCATGAAGGAGAGGAAAGAATTAAGGATGGCACGTATTTCTGCTTTCATGTGAAGCTTCAGGTGAAGTTTATGTCATTTACCAAGAGAGGATACACTGACGTTTCAGAGAAATTATGCCTTATGTTAATTTCCTATTGCACATGTAACAAATTACCACAAACTTTGTGGCTTAAAACAACACACCTTTTATTATTTTACAGCTTTTTAGCTCAGAAGTCTGAAATGGTTATCGCTGAACTAAGCTCAAGGTGTTGGCAGGGCTGTGTTCCTTTCTGGAGGCTCTCAGAAGGAATCCGTTTTCTTGTCTTTTCCAGTGTTTAGAAGGATGTCCCAATTCCTTGGCTCATGACCACTTCCACCAACTTCAAAAACCAGCTTCATCCTTTTCAAAGCCAGAATTGGCTAGTTAAATGTGCCGTATCACTGGTTCTGAGTCCTCTGCCTCTCTCTTTTTCATTTAAGTATCCTTTAGATTACATCGGGTCCAACTAGATAATCCAGGATATCTCTTTATTTTAAGGTCAGCTGTTTTGCAACTTCAGTTCCATATATTACCCCTTAATCCCCCCTTGCCATGTAACATGACATACAGATTCTGGGAATTAGGATGTGGACGTCTTTGGGGAGTAACTAAAATCTGCCTACCACATGCCTCCAATCCAAACTGTCCCTAAATTCAGACTCACATACCTAAAAACCTGACATCTTGACTTGGATGGCTATTTGGCATCTAAAACTTACGTCTAAAAAAACCTGACTCTTGATCCCTCCCAACCTTCTTCTACCACACTTTTTTCCATGTCATTGTCTGGCACCACCATGCATTTAGTCATTTAGTTGCCCATCCTGGCTTCTCTCTTTCCCACCCTACTTCCAAGTCATCAGAAAATAGAATGCACTCTGACTTTCAAATATATCCTATGTGTGACCAATTACTTCACCTCTTTCACCCTAGTCCAAGCTGTCTTCTTCTCTTATTTGGAATGTTAGATAACAATCAAGAGTCTCCTAATTGGACTCCTTCCTGCTACACTTGCCCCATCCAGTCCACTCTTATTACAGCACCCACAGGCAAACTTACAAGCTAAGTCAGGTTGTGATTCTCCCCTGCTGACCAGTCCTCTCATCGTACTTAGAATAAAATCCAAAGCTGCATGACCTGCACATCTCCACATGTGCTGGCCTAGGCTGTTCCTGCTCTCTCAGCTCCGACAGTTCTCCCCTCACTCCAGATACATTCACCTCCTTACTATTCCTTGTACATTCCAAGTTCATCTCACTCCAGACTCATTTCTTTTGGCTGGGAAACTCTTCTCTCAGCTATCTCTCCAGGTCTTTGTTTTCAGTGGCCTTTACTGGCCACCTTACTTAAAACAGCCTGCATTAGTCTTCTGTTGCTGCTGGAAAAAAAGATCAGAATTTAGTGTCTTAAAGCAGCAGAAATTTATGTCCCCATTTTCTTACTGATTGTAAACTGACAGCCATTCCTAGCTTCCATGACCACATTCCTTGGCTTGTGGCCCCTTCCTCCATCTTCAAAGCCAGCTATGGCAGTCAATTCCCTCTCATGCGTTACATTTCTCCTGCATCTTCTTCCATTGTCATTGTCACATACCTCTAACTTTTCACTTTTGAGGGTCCATGTGATGATACTGGGTTCATCTACATTATTCTAGAAAATCTCCCCACCTCAAGACCCTTAACCTTAACCACATCTGTAAAATTCCGTGTTCCATGTAATGCAACATAGTCATAGCTTCTAGGGATTAGAGGGTTGGTATCTTTTGTGGGGCCATTATTCCACCTACTGTACAGCCCTCTCCATCTCTCTATCCATTTAGCCTGCTTCATTTTTTGTAGTGTTTCTCACAAACTGATGTTGTTTCTTTCACTGTTTGTGCCTTCAGTAAATTTCATGAAATTAGAGATTGTCTCTTTTGGTTGCTTCAGTAGATTCAGCACCTACGGCAGTGCCTGGCACATAATAAGTGCTCAATAAATAGTTGATGAAAGAACCAGGAGTTTACTCAGTGGCATCCTGGGTTTGAAATGTGTACATGATCATCAGTGGATGTATCCAGTAAGCGACTGAGTATGTGCTGAGGCCTGGTAGGGTTTTCCTTTTACATGGTTGGAGAAAGGTGGGTGGGTGTAGTAGTAAGCTCAAAATCTGTGGGAGTCAGATGGTCCTGGACTAAAATCCAAACCTGACATTGCTCAACAGTGGACAGATCACACCAACCTCCATAATAACAATGGTATTTAGCTTTGGGATTGTTGATAGGATTAAGTGAGATGCTATATATAACACACTTATAGTTCCTAGTGTATAGTAAGCATTCAATAAATGTGCACTATACTTCCTTCCATCATGGATAACAGTGAGGAAAATGGGTAAAGTGAGAAGTGAGGAAGAAACTGCTCCAGGACAGAGCCAATGGGAACACTAAGGAACAGAAAGAAGAAGAGGAGGCAACACTATTAACAACAAAAATTGGGAAGAAATAGAAAGGTCAGAGGAAAGTCAGGAGACTATCCTGCCATGGAAGTCACAGGAAGAATAGATTGTTTCAGCAAGGAGCTTGTGCTGAACAGTGTCAGGTACCGCTGAGAGGTTAAGCAAAATAATCCACACAAAGGAAGTATTATGTTAAATCACAGAAGATTTTAGCTCAAAATTATTACCCATAGTCCCATAGTTAGGAAGGGAATGAAACAGAGACTTAATTTCTATACAATATCTCCTCTGCCTTTTTTTTTTTTTTTTTTTTTTTTTTGAGACAGAGTCTTGCTCTGTTGCTCAGGCTGGAGTACAGTGGTGTGGTGCAATCTTGGCTCACTGCAACCTCTGCCTTCCAGGTTCAAGCGATTCTCCTGCCTCAGCCTCTCAAGTAGCTGGGATTACAGGCGTGTGCCACCACGCCTGGCTAATTTTTGTGTTTTTAGTAGAGATGGGGTTTCACCCTGTTGGTCAGTCTGGTCTTGAACTCTTGAACTCATGATCCGCCCACCTAGGCCTCCCAAAGTGCTGGGATTACAGGCGTGAGCCACCATGTTCGGCTTTTTTTTTTTTTTTTTTTAAAGCAAGAGAATATCTGGTTTTTAGCAGGGCACCCAGGGTGGAAGCTGTATGTCCCAGCCTTCCTTGAGCCTTGACAGGGGCATTTCACTACGTTCTGGCCCATCACCTGTAAGTATGCATGACATGGGAGACTACTGGCTGTTGTCCTTAGAAGAATGGGGCCTCCAATTCCTTCTTCCTACTAGCTGGGATGCAGAAATCATAGCTACAGCTTAGCTAAGTGCTTATTTGGGGGTTTTCTGACACATACAACTGAATTTAATACTAATTTGCTACTGCTGAAGTGCCAAATTTGAAATTTGCCCTAAGCCCCATGTGGTTTTGTCTGATACCAAAGTAGTTTCTTCTAACACAATGATTCATTGCCTCTGCTTTTGGGTTAAATTACCCAAAAGACAAACTGGAATCCTTCTTGACCTGACTCATTACCTGCAGCAGTGTCCCTGGCTCTTGTGTAATTGCAGGATTGGAGCTAGCTTTGTGTATGTTGTTATGGGAAGTGTTGGGCTATGCAGTTTCTAGCACCTAGGAGACAGGAACAATTCTGGGATGGTTTTGTGGAGTCAGGACACCAGTCGTTGAATCAAAAGGCTACATACAGGCTACAGTATTTAATCTGAACCTAACACTCAATATTTGAGAATACACTGAAGGGAAATCAGCAGGTTTTGGGGGTAGGAAAGGGAGAAATGTAGACTCAAGAAAGATTTGAGGGGCCACAATGGAAGGAAGACTCCCCACAAGTCAGCACAGTGGGTTCTAGACTTGCTTTGTCATTAAATAGTTTGGTAGTTCTGGACTGACTTATAACCCAGGTGTTTCACTCTTGTACTTTCCACAATATTACACATGCCATGAAAAAGCTTCAAAATAATCTAGGTCCATTTGGAAATGTCACTGCATAGGACCTACCAAAGGAAAGGGACCTGACTGAGCCATCACTGCTGCAACCTTTGACTTCCAGTAGTAATGCTGAAATGCACCAGTTGATATGCAATTTATTCATGACTAATAGCTTATGTTTTTCAATTCAGCCACTCATGAACCAGAATATTCCCTCTGGACAGAGAATTATTGAATTCAAACAAACACTTATTGGGCACCTGTAATCGGTCAAACTAACAAGCATTTAGGTTGATTTAAACTATTGCCTACACCTAATTAGTATTCCAATTTAACAAACTGTGCTAACTGGTCCCTGAAGATTCATTAGTAAAGGTTTCCTATGCTTCCCAATGCTCACTTAGAATCTCATACTTAAGAAGTACATGAATTAAATCACAACTTCACTTTCAAGATTGATCCTCCTCTAGGTTTAGAGAATTTGCATGACTTGGTCAACTGTTTTGGACAGTTTAATTGCCTAATATCTCCTTTTTATACATGTCACAGTTATTGCTAACCCAAGATCAATATTTAGAAACACTTAGCCAGGATCAAGAGATATTTGGAAACATCGTTAATGAAGGCACAAGGCTGTAATTAAATAAACATGGTTTGGGATAAAAGGAGTCAAGTTATGTATGAAGTTACCAGTTGTTTGTGGTTGATTGTCTTACAACCACATGTGCTACCACATAATGGGTGCTTCTTTGTTTTGCTAGAAGTAAATATTCTCCCTCTTTTAAAGTTTTATAGTCATCAAACTGATAAAAATTATTAAGATCTTTGTGATTGTTGATATTTCAAGGTGAGTAGTAAGTGAGAGAATAAAGCAAATAATTCACCTGCCAGAATTTCCAGTACTGTTTTCTTCTATAACTTCTCTTGAACTTCTCTGTTTTCATATTTTTTCTTAGGGTACTCCATGCAAATATCTTTTGAATTATTGTTAATGGCCTAAAGAGTAGTCTTCAGATTTTGTACTGTATTAGAATGACTGAATTCATGTTCAACAATACCTATAGTGCCTGCTTCATTTTCTAATGGGTGACATTTGAAAAAACAGAGTAGGCTGTTTGTTTTAAAAAAGTGCAAAGTTCTCTTGCTTCAGAAAGAATTGTTTTACAACCAATTTTGGTGAGTTAGGGTAATGATGTTAAGTGAAAAACACCTATATGATAAAATATTTTATACATTCTGAGTGATAAAAAGAAAAGATATGATAAGATATTTCTCTTATGGGAACCCTATATAAAGGCTGAATTCTGAGCAGATTTTTGAATGAGGAGAAACAGAATGGTGAGGAAGAGGAGGGACCCTCTTGTGTATTGATAGGGGATGAAACAGGCAAATCAGGGGTGAGGAATAACCGGCCTTCAGGATACAGAAATGTTGCAGGAAAGGACTTGCCACTTGCCAGGTTTTCAGAAAACAGCAGTTGTGTGACAAATAGCTCCTGTATTTCTTTTACTCTTTGACAAGATCAAAGAGGTGATTGTGTGGTGAGTTGGGATCTGGGTGTCCCCACCTTTTCTCTCTCTTCCTAAGACTGGCCCTCTGAACAGAATAGTGCCTTCTCCTCCACTCCTTGGGCTCTGTCCCTACCCTGCCAGTGACTGGCAGTCAATTCAAGAGGAAGTCAATGCTAAGCCATATTCTGTAATCTAGCTTTATCAATAATTAGTCTGCTATTTTACCTTCATCTCTCTCTGTACCCATTTCTCATCACATTTGATCTGAGAAGGTAAGAGAAAATATTATGACCTTTAAATCTCAATGTATGGTTTAGTAGAAAAAGAAACAGAAAACTAAGACAAATTCACTTGTCTTCCTGAAATTCCACTTTCATCATATCAGTCTCTGCATATTTCCTTTGTAAGATTTCAATGGTTTCCATAAAAAGGCTCAGTTCTCTAATTTTCAAAGCCTTCTATTGCTTACTTCCACTCTACTAGAGAAACCTTTTTTTTTTTTTCTGGCTATATTAAGGAGGTTGACAAATACCATTGACAATGGCATTTGCCATCTTCATTTCCACCTTAGGTTCTTCTTTCTTAGCCGTTTCTGTGCCATATGACTCCTGGTCACAGATGATTGGATTAGGATGACCATGTGACCCAAGGGCAACCAATTTCTAGGCTGGCCAGTGATGTGTAACCTGCTCTGGTACAAAAGACTTTACCCAAGCAGGACTGAAGGTAATAACCTGGACCAATCAGATTGTCTTTCTCAGGACTTTGAACAGGGAAATAAAGAGTGACTTAGACAAAGGGAAAGGTGCCAGAGGAGAAGTGAACCCAAAGAGAAGCAGGGCCTGAGAGAGAGGCTAGTGGTATCAGGCAAGAAGACTTGAGTGAAGTTGTTCTTTGGTAGCAGCCTAGTGTACCCTCTATTTAGTTGACTTTATTTGACCTTAGAGGGCATGCTTTCTTCACCAGCTGGTCACAATGTTGCACTTAAAATCTGGAATTCGGAACATCCCCTGGCGGCCTTGTGTTTTCTGTGCATGTCCTCTTTCCTCAGCTCCTGCATCTTTTCCACCCGTGCACTGTTCCTTCACAGCACTAGTAATCTTTTGCAATTCTATTTTTATTTGCATATCTATTCAGTAACTGCTTCTTCTAGTAGGCTGGGAGCAACATGTGGGGGCAAGGACTAGTGTGTTTTTGTTCACCGCTGTGTTCTTAGCATTTTGCTCAGTGCCTTGGCATGGTAGATTCTTAATATTCATTGAATGAATGAATGATAGTGAATTTGTCTCCACTTCTGCTGATTTCCCTCTACCTTTTTCAAGTCCAGACTCAAGACTTGAGAAAGTCTTGCTTATTTCTCTGTCTCAGTATTCCCTTCTTTGCTCTTTTAATTGCATTTATAGTTTAACCACTACAAGGTATTTATTATACTACTGTTATTCCTTAATTGTTGTACGTATTCAAAGTTAATTTTTACATGAATGAAAGCAGGTAGAGTGACTCTTTCCATGTACGCCTTCCTGCTCCAAAATGCCTAGCACAGTACCAGACCTGTCATGAATATTTGATAAATGCTTGGTGGCCTATAACAAAGTCCCTTTCAGTGAGTGAGCCAAAAGATGGAGGTTCAACGTGCCATGCAATCCTGCAGACTTACTTTTTAAGGCTTGTACATTAGGAAAAAATGTCTTTAGAGGAAAAAACTCTGGTTTCTACCATCATTGTCCTAATGATCAAAAATGGAAGGTCCACAGATGCAGAGCTCTGGAATAAGCATTGGAGACGTTTTAAGGTCTGTTTTCAAACATAGTTCTAATGTGTTTTTCAATTAAAGCTTAAACAGACAACTAGGACCTCCTTTGTTCTTTGAATACTAATAATTAGATTCACAGGTTACCTTTGTATGAACAAAGTCATAAATGGTGAGTAAGCCTTGCTTATTCATTCAAAAATTAGACTTTAAGATTTATTAGCTTACATTTCCAAATTCAAAATTATTATATTTATTTTCACTTTTGAGAGCTATTGTATCTTATTTTATTTTATTTTTTGAGACAGGGTCTTAGTCACCCAGGCTGGAGTGCAGTGGTGCAGTCAGCTTAATGCAGCTTTGACCACCCAGGCTCAAGCAATCCTCCCACCTCAGCCTCCTGAGTAGCTGGGACCACAGGTGTCCACCACCACACCCTGGTAATTTTTTTTATTTTTTATTTTTGTAGAGACAGAGGGGTCTCACTATGTTGCCCAGATAGGCCCTGAATTCCATGGCCTCAAGCAGTTTTCCCACTTTGGCCTCCCAAAGTGCTGGGATTACTGGGATAAGCCACTACACCAGACCCCTTACTTTTTTTAAATTATTGTTTCATCTCACTCTACTTCCAGATTATAAAAATCTTTGAAAGTAGGTACCATATCTTCTTTTTAAAACACAAGTAGCATTTATTATCTTAATGTTTTATTTCTTGCTAAAGTAAAATTCATATAAAATAAAACTGCACATATATAAAGTGAATAATTTGATAAGTTTTGACACATATTACACTAAAAATCTATTACCACAACTAAGGTACCAAATATTTCTATCACCTCCAAAAGTTTCTATGTGTCGTTTACACTTCATCTTTCACTGCATTTCTTACCACTGGTCGATTATAGGTAAACTTAGATTTTCTAAACTTCTATAAAAATGGAAATATACAGTAGGCACTATTCTTAAAGATATAAGGGATTCTTTTATTCGGTATAATAATTTCCGGAGTAACTCCACATTGATGCATATATTAGTAGGGAAGTACTTTTTGGTAGCTGAATACTATTCCATTATATGGTTATACCGTATTTTCTTTATTCTCTGCTGATGAACATTTGGATTATTTCCAGTTTGAGATCATTGCAAATGAAACTGCTATGAATATTTGTGTGCAGGTCTTTATGTGCACATATGTTTTCATTTCTAGTAGGTAGATTCTAGAGGTGGGATGGCTGGGTTATGAATGTCATATGTTTAACTTTCCAAAAGTCTGCAAAAGTGTTCTCTAAGGTGGTTGTATGCTTTTACATTCCCACAAGTGACTTACGAGGACAGAATACCCTCAACACCTGATATCGCCAATTTTTAAAAACATTTTAGCTATTTTAAAAGATGTTCAGGCTGGGTGCGGTGACTGTCTATAATTCCAGCACTTTGGGAGGCCAAGGTGGATCACTTGAGGCCAGGAGTTCAGGACCAACCCGAGCAACACTGTGAAACCCCTCTTTCTCTACAAAAGAGTTAAAATTACCTGGGCATAGTGGTTTGCACCTGTGGTCCTAGCTAGTTGGGAGGCCAAGGCAGAAGGATTGCTCGAGCCCAGGAGTTTGAAGTTGCAGCCTCAAATTTAAATAAATGAATAAATAAATAAATAAATAAATACATGATGTTTAATGGTATCTCATTGTTTTAATTTTTCTTCGTGATGACAAATGGTGATAGACATTTTAATGCACTTATTATTCATGTGTATATCTTTTTTTTGTGAAATGTCTGTCAAATCTTTTGCCCAGTTTTAAATTGGTATATGATAAGAATACTTGATGTATTCTGGTTTCAAGTCCTTTGTCTGATATGAGTTTTAAATTTTAAATATAGCTTCTTGATGTAGAACTTTAAGTCATTGAGAATTTGTTGTATTTTTCTCATTCTTTATATTTTATTTTGGATTCCATCTGGATATTCTCAATGTTTTGGTATATAGACTTTAGGTTATTTGATATTCCTCTGAGGAATTTTGCTAATGTTTTCCTTTTTTAAATACCAACTAACCTGGTATCTGTCTCACATGTGCATGGTTAAGGGGTCAACCTGAATTATTTTTGGTTTTTGTACATATGGTTAGGGAATCTGTTCATCTGCTTCTCTACTTTCTGGGATTCCCTTCTCATTTTCCCATGGTGGCTGTTGTCCTAGCCTCTTTCCTTGGTTCCTGCAGCCAGAAAGACGACGGGACTTCCCACATAGTTTTAGCTTCCTGTACTGCAGCAAGATTCTGCAACCGTAGCCCAACTTTGAGTCAAAGCCATAGAGGAACACAAAACCCACCCCCATTCTTGTTGCTGCTCCGAGGTTCCAATTACCTCCATAATCTGCCTGCTTTTGTTTACTTGTCAAGATTATTAGGTTTGAATTTTTTCCCCAGGGTCTGTAGTTGTTATGGGTGGGCAGATGGTTCCGTAAGGGAGTTACGCCACTATACAGGAACTAAAATTTCACCGTGTATTCTGTTATTTCTTTTATCCTTCCCTACAGTCTCTTAGGGCCTGAGCCGGGGTGGAGCTAGCCGGTCATCATTTTTCTTTCTGCTTCTTTATAAATATATGGTGCCAAGACAAATGCGAGGACATAGAGGAAGCAAACGAAAGTGAGGAGTTTGGGAATGTGTTTGGAGAAGAGATCAAATTGTCAAAGTTTTCTTAAGTATCACAGAATAGATATTTTGTGTCTTAAGCGGGTTGCCAATAAATGTTAGTCTTCCTGCTTGTTTTTCCTGCTTGTTTATGATCTCTACCATTACTGAACATCTACTATGTGCAGATGTTGTAACTGGTGCTTTCCATACATTCTCTTTAATCTATATGTCTACAAGAGCTAAAGATTTTTCTCAACTCTATTTCATATGTTATGGAACGGGGCTTAGAAAGGTTAAACACATTGTGCAATGTCACCTAGTTTAAAAGTAGTGAAGTTTGGGACACAAATCTGTGTGTGTGTGTGTGTATGTGTGTGTGTGTCACCAGAGCCCAATTCCTTTTCCCTTGATCACTCAATCTCTCAGGCTCCAGTTCTACCCTGGTGTCTCTCCATATTATTCTGATGTAAAATCATTTACTTTTGTTAACATAAGGGGCTGTTGATCTCTCCCTAAGGAGTGACTATCTATGTAATGTATTTCTACAATGCACAAAAATTGGGGACTGAAGAATTTTATTTGCATTGCAAAAGGAAGCCCAGCCTGGTTTCCCTAGATAGTTCTCCTCTTTCATCTAAAAGTACACTCCAGGTATTGGCTACAAAAGCCTTCAATAAAAGCTCTTATAAATGAATTGAGTCCTTGGGAAAGTGTTCAGTGAGATCAAGTGAATCATTGAAATAGCTGTGCCTGTTCAAAATCACACAGAACTTAAGAGATCTATTAGCACCTTCAATTGTGCCTTAACGTATACATTGTAACAACTTGAAACTCATTAACAACATGTTCTCTGTCTCCTATGATCAATGGTTTGCTTTCACTTAGATTTTTTTTCTCACTGTTTCACAAAAGAGATGAAGACTAATTGACAAACATACCAAATTCAGAGACATTTTATACATTCTTAAGAAGACTATCTTTTCAGAGTTAAAAATATGGATTTTTTGGTCCATGAATTCTTTTTCTATTTGTCATAGAAAATATTAAGAATATTATTAATAATATTTTTATGAACAGAATATGAGTTGTTCGTGTCAGTGAACTCGATTATTCCTGAAATAGCTAGTTTATTTTTCTTTCTTTTATTTTTCTTTCTCACTCAGTGTTCTTTTAGCAAATATTTATTTAATACCTAATATGTGCCAGGCACTGTTCGAGGCCTTGGAGCTAAAGCAGTAAAGAAAATAAAGAAAAAACTGCTGCTCATATGAATGGGGGAGAAAGACAATAAACATTAAATAAATAAAATAATTTAACAAGAAAGCAAAATATATCCTATGTCAGTGGTGAGAAGGGCTATGGAGATAAATAAATCAGAGAAAGGGAATAGACAGTGCTGTTTTACATAAGGTAATCAGAGAAGATCTCACATGGTACATAATCTTTAAGCAAAGACTTAAAAGAAGATGAGGTATTATGCTTTGGAGTATTTGAGTAAAAAACATTCCAGACAACTTGAAAGTCATTAACGGCTTGTTATCTGTCTTAATGTGATCAATTACTTGAAGGAACAGCAATTATAGAGACCACGAATAGGGAGGCCTTGAGCAGGGAGCTACCTGCCATGTTCAAGACTCAGCAAACAGGCCAATGGGGCTAGCACACCAGAAGGAAGGGGGCAGGAGGGGCAGGCGGCGTGAGGTTACTACATCAGGGAGAGCGTGTATTTTGAGTAAGACGCTGAGGTGGAGGGTTGGATTGCACAGAGGAGATAAATGGTCTGACTATTTTAGCAGGGTTGCTCTGGATAGAATAGTCTCTAGGAGACTAAGATCAGAGGGAAAAAGCAGTTGATGCTATTGAAGTAGTTCAAAGGAGAGATCTTGAAGGCTTGGACCACGGGAGTGACAAAGGAAGAGGTGAGAAGTGGTCATACCCTGGATATATTTTGAAGGGAGAGCCAAAAAGATTTGCTGAGTGGAACACAAGAGAGAAAGAGAAGTCAAGAATGAATTGTGGCCTAAGCAACAGGAAAAATGTAGTTGTCGTTAACAGAGAGGGAAGGCTGTGGAAGGAATATGCCAGGGATAGAAGAATAAGAACATAGTTTTTACATGGGAGTTGTGACACACCCATCAGTCAGCCAAGAAAGGGGTCAGGTTGGCAACCAGATACAAGAATCTGGAGTTTAGGGGTGAGGTTCAGGCTAGAGGTGTAACTGTGGGAGTTTTCAGAATATAGATGATATTTACTACCATGTGTGTGGTTAAGATTACCATGAATCCCCGGAGTGCTATAAAATAATGAGATTTAGGAGCTGAGGAATAACGAACAACAGACTGAGAAGGTGTGGTCAGTGAGTTGCAAGAGGCAAAGGAGAAGAGCACAGTGTCCTAGAACCCAAATTAAAGAAATGTTTCAAGGAAGCCAGCAATCAATGTGTTAAATGCTGCTAACAGGGTCAAATAAGGTGAGGAACAACAACGTGCAAGCCATTGGAGGTCATGGTCATGTTGAAAAAGTTTTATGAGAGTGGATTGGTCAAAACACTAGTTGCAAGAAATTTTGGAGATAATTGGAAAAGAGGAACTGCAGAAAATGAACACAGAGAATGCTCTATATTCTCTATATATTAAAAACATTTTAAAAAATTTTTGCCGAAAAGAGAGAGAAATAGGGAGTAGCTGTAGGTGATGGAAGGTCAAGAGAGTTTTTTTTAATTTAATAAGATGGGAGAAATCACAACGTGTTTGTATGCTCTTGAGATTTATTCAATGAAAATGGGAAATGATGATGCAGGAGAGAGGGTGGAGAATTACTGGACAAAACAGTGAGCAGGGATAGAAGGTAAGGGGATGGACAGTACGTCGAGAGTCATAGGAGGGATGGCTGAATACACTGCCAGAGAGGCAGGTGCTTGTGGACTTTTCCTGCCAATTGCCAAAACTTTTAGTTGGCAAAAGGAAGATTAAAAATGGTAAGACTGAGGCCAGGTCCGGTGGCTTACACTGTAACCCCAGCACCTTGGGAAGACAAGGTGAGTGAATCACTTGAGCTCTGAGCTCAGGTGTTCAAGACCAGCCTGAGCAACATGGTAAAACTCCATGTCTACCAAAAAGTAGAAAAATTAGCTGGGAATGGTGGCTCACACCTGTAGTCCCAGCTACTCGGGAGTCTGAGGCAGGAGAATGGTGTGAACCTGGGAGGCAGAGCTTGCAGTGAGCCGAGATCACGCCACTGCACTCCAGTCTGGGCGACAGAGCAAGGCTCAGGCTCTGTCTCAAAAAAAAAAAGAAAAGAAAAAGTTATCATCTTGTATTAGTCTGTTCTCACACTGTTAATAAAGACATACCCAAGACTGGGCAATTTATAAAGGAAAGCAGTTTAATGGACTCATAGTTCTACATGGTTGGGGAGGCCTCACAATCATGGCGGAAGGTGAATGAGGAGCAAAGTCACATCTTACATGATAGCAGGCAAGAGAGTTTGTGTAGGGAAACTCCCCTTTATAAAACCATGAGATCTAGTGAGACTTATTCGCTATCATGAGAACAGCACGGGAAAGACCCACCCCCATGATTCAATTACCTCCCACCTGATCTCTCCCACAACAGGTGGGAACTATAGGAGCTACAATTCAAGATGAGATTTCAGTGGGGGCACAGCTAAACCATATCACATCTCAATTGGTAAACATAATATTTCAAATGGAATATCTTTCTGGGAAAAAAAATTTGTATCAAGAAAAAGCGTATTACCCAGTAAGCCTATAGCAATAGGAAATCATAAATGGTAGTCTTTTATATATTTCATATTATTTCACCCAACCATGACAACAACATAACACGAGTTATGTATTATTGCTACCAGCTTTGCAGATGAAAACATTGGTATCTCAAATTAGTTAAGTTACTTGTCCAAAGTTACATGGACATAGATGGCAGATCCAGATCTTAATTCCAGGTTTGCTGACTCAAATCTATTTATCTTATTACTTCTAGTAATGAAATCTCAAATCATGCTCTTGGGTTATCCAAGAGGTTAAATTATTTTTAATGTCTTCTATTAAGGTAGAAAAATATGTAAGTCAAAGCAATTAAAATAAATGTTTTCACATTTTTATGGAATAAGTTTCAACTTTCTGAAAAATGTCACTCATCCAGAACGCCTTGGTTACCAATGATAAATGAGATGTCCAAACCCCAAAGATACTGATGTTAGGTGGCAGTTCATAAAAATAAATTGGAATTGCATGGAATAAACTGTGTGGAACCCATTGCAAAAGTTAAAAACTCAAAAACTCAGGTAAGCTAATTTAAATAATAAAACTCAGGTAAGCTAATTTAAGAGTCACTAATCCTTTGAGGTATGAAAATGTTTTTTCATTTTTCTTAAACCTTGAGATCATTGGTAAAGAATAGTTGATATTTGAGAGTCATGCTTTTTTAAAAAAAATATATATATATATATTTTTTTTGATATGGAGTTTCGCTTTTGTTGCCCAGGCTGAAGTGCAATGGCATGATCTTGGCTCACTGCAACCTCCGCCTCCCTGGCTCAAGCAATTCTGCCTCAGCCTCCTGAGTAGCTAGGATTACAGGCATGTGCCACCACACCCAGCTAGTTTTGTACTTTTAGTAGAGATGGGGTTTCTCCATATTGGTCAGGCTGGTCGAGAAGATCTCTTGCAACCCAATGAGCCAAAAATTCAAATATTTTAAAATCAAAATGTTTATAGTTTTTTTTTGTGCCTGACACCCATGAACCAACTAATGGGAGGTGAAGCTAGAATCGTATAAGTAAAAACTTCACTGGATAACATTGCCTCACTTTCTCCAGTTTATCCTTGAGAAACATACTAATAATATTATCCCTGGACCAACTTATCTCGGTTTGAGTGCTATGCTGCTTCCTTAATTCTCTACATAGAATTCTTGTTGTCTTTTGAGTCAATCAGTTTTCTGACTGAGACTTAAGCTTTACCATCTCATTGGTAGAAATGCATCTCTTATCTACTCTCTTGTCTTGAGTTTTTAGCAGCTGTTTACTATAGTGAAATGATTTTTTAAAAGGTAATAACAATAATGACAATTTATGAAGTATTTACCAGATGGCAGTCATTGTGCAAAAACACTTTAAAACTGTTTGCACTCATTTTTATTCTATCAATAATCTTATATAGGTAGTTTTCCTCCTCCTCCTCCTCCTCCTCCTCCTGCACTACCTTCTCCTTCTCCTTCTTGTTCTTCTTCTTTTTCTCCCCCTCCTCCTCCTTCTTCTTCTTCATCTTTTCCTCCTCCTCCTCCCCCTCTCCCCCTCCCTCCTCCTGCCCCTCCTCCCCCTCCTCCTCCTCCTCCTTCTTCTCCTCCTTCTTCTCCTTCTTCTTCTTCTTCTTCTTCTTCTTCTTCTTCTTCTTCTTCTTCTTCTTCTTCTTCTTCTTCTTCTTCTTCTTCTTCTTCTTCTTCTCCTCCTCCTCCTCCTCCTCCTCCTCCTCCTCGTTCTTCTTCCTCTTCTTCTTCTTCCTCTTCTTCTTCTTCCTCTTCTTCTATCTTCTTCTTCAACAACAACAACAAAAACATTGATTGTGTTGGTTTTCCTGACTTTGCATACTCCAGCTCACTCAAAGTGAAACCTTTGAGCCATGTGTTTGCTTCCCATTCACACCTACTGCCTCTGAGAACCCGTTTCTTGTCCCTTGACACTGTAGCCTTGTCTTGCTTTTGCTTATCATATCTTGAAGTTTATTCCAAGGGGCCTTGATCTAACTTGGATTCTGAGCATTGTCAGGTTGGATTCTCTACACTGGCACATCTCAACACTGAAATCACTTCATTTTGGCTTGCCCTCCCATCTGCCCAGAGCCATGCCAGAGTGGATAGATCTATCTAATTCCAGTGTCTACCCATTCTCCCTTCCTTGAATCTCTTGTTTTGAATACAGGGCCATGTTTCATTTATGCAGCCCAATCATTCATTTATTTGTTCAATCACTCTTCCTGTATTTAAATCAACAGTATATTAGACACAATTCTTTCCAATTTTGAGAAATTTATTTACTAATGTGCTTACATTTTTTTCTAAGTCTCTGAGTTCTATAGATTTTCTATCAGGTTGCATGTAAAAATGAAAATATACACTGGGGCACTTCAAGAATTAATAGAAAAGCTTAAGAAATCAAAATTCACTTGTAAGCACATTTCTATAAAGAGCCAACTAAATTGGAATTAAAGGAAAGACAAAGCTAATTGAATAAATGTATTTAAGTCTATTATAGTATTTTTTTCAGGTCTAAATATAAGGAAAGGTATAAATTTTTATAGCTATTTTGAACAAAGTGTAAAACTGAGGGAACTGCTTTAATTCAATATCTACCACATCCAATGTTCATCCTACTCCACAAAATTGAAGACATTTTCTTGGTTTTGGAGGTGTTAATTTCTGTATGGTTGAAAACATAACCCTTTCTTTCACTCTAGAAAGAGGAGTTCTGTATATGTTGAGGGCAATTAATAAAAGACTTTACACTTCCCCTTTCCCTGATTATTGTCATCATTAGAGCCATCAATGATTTGTGATGATGACTGCTTGGACACAGAAATCAGGACTGAGTATTAATGTATCAAGAAGGGGCTTTTTAGGAATTTAATATCTTTGGTTCAAACTGTGAGGTTAACGTGAACAGACAACATTGAAATCAATGGCATATGCATCATTTTCTATAAAATGTGTGATGTTTTGGACCTCGAGAAGAGAAGCAGAGGCCTCGAGAAGAGAAGCAAATGCTTCTGAAGAGTGTGCAAGAAAGCAAACAGGGGAACATCTAGGGCCAGAACACACAGACCTGCCACCAAAACTAAGCAGCTGCAGCACATATCTTTTTTTCTCTGATCACATTAATGAGGAAAAATGTCTTAAATATTGTCTGGTTAAAATATATGTGTAATTGTGTTGTGTGCACATACACATACCCACTAAAAACTCAGCACCACTTGGGTAAATAACAATTTAATTTTTAAAAGACCCTCAATCATGGCATGGTGCAATTACAATTTTAACAAGTAACTACAAACTTTAATTAACTAAGCTCTGAATTGCAAACTGTCCTAAGCTACATGAGCATTATGTGCTAAACACTACGGAATGGAACTAGCTGACTTAATTCTAGTAATCAAGTTAATACATAAGAGATTCATTGAGTATTGTCCTTTACTACATTTTATTAGTGGTTTGTGTGAAACTCAGTCACATAACATGTAGAATTGCTTTCAAATTGCAGACTGTATTCCTAATTGAATCAAGAGAAAATAAATAACAATAAAAGGCAAACTCTGGGAAATGAAACAGTATACATGATTCAAATATGGTTGAATATAGTTGCTTGGTGTATATTTTGATAATATCCTTTCTTCTCCATGTTCATCTTGATTTCTGTGTTTATTCTGGCGAAGTCTAGAATTAATTCTGATGATAGTTTATTTAAAATGGTGCATCTGAATTTAAGGATAATTTAGAAGTTCTTTATTTTTCTTTAGAATGTAATCTACATGTTCGTACTTTGGTGAAATGCATTATGATACCATATTTAAGATAGTGCCAAGACTGTAGCAAACATTCAACAAATATTTGTTAAACTAAATTCATTCCTGCTTGTCTCCATCCAAGTGATGGTTGCTTTATATTTCCTCCCCCTTTCCCTGTCTATGAAGTAAAGCCTATCCATACTGTATGTATGATGTCTTGTGGGGTTCTTAAAACTCAACATATCCAGAAAGAAATTCATTCTCTTTCATCCACCCATCTATGATTCAATCATCAACATCTGCTTAGTCATGCAAGCCAGGAGCCTTGAAGTTATTAATGTCTTGCTCTCTTTCAACCCCTGACCATATCTGTCCTATATGTCTCTACTTCTCCATACTCATGACCACTGGCTTAGTGTAGTGTACTGTATCTTTGTTTATGCTGTCACAGCGTGCTCCTGAATGGCCTAGTTCTTTCTTTTTTGTTTTCACTTATTCTGCACTCTGTTAGCAGGATTATCTTTCTGAAATATGATTTTCATCCCTTCATTAACTTCTCTTCAAGTATAAGATGGAATTTAAGCTCTTCAGCATAACAAACGAGAAACTCCATAGGCTACAGTAGTCTGTTGCAGTCTTATTATCAGCCATTTTCCCCAACATATCTTTCAAGTTCACGGAAGTCTTTGAAGTCCCAGAAACATGCCATAAACATCTGTGCATCTGTTTTTCTGCTCATAATGTTTTCTCTGCCTGGTGACTATTTTCCTTAAAATCAGTTCTTAGTTCAAATGTCACTTTCTCTGAGATTTTCATCTCTGATCCAGATAGGAATAAATATTCTAAGTTATCTGCTTTTAAAAATATTACTCAACATCTTAAACTGTTATTTGTTTAGAAGCCTGAATCTTCTGCTACATAGTGAATGTGGCTCTAAGATGACTTCCTAAGATCTTTACCACCAGATATTCATGTCCTCATGTCACTCCTCTCCTTGAGTGTGGGCTAGACTTACTGACTTATTTCCAATGCATAGAATACAGCATAAGTAATGGAATACCACTTCCAAGCTTTGGTTATAAAAGAAGACTTTGGTTTTTGTCTTGGGTACTCAGCCTCTTTTGCTCTCTCACCTGCTTTGAAGGAAGACAACTGCCATGTTGTGAGTCACCCTATGGAGAGGTCCATGTGGCAAGGAACTGAGGGAAGCCCTTGGCAAAGAGGCAATGAGGAAGTAAGACCTTCTAGTCCAATATCCTATGAGAAACAATCCTGTCTACAACTGCATGAGAGAGCTTGGAAGAATATTCTTTCTCAGTCATAGAAAACCATACTCTCTTATAATAAGGCATCTATTGGCCGGGCGCCGTGGCTCACGCCTGTAATCACAACACTTTGGGAGGCCGAGGAGGGTGGATCATGAGGTCAGAAGATCAAGACCATCCTGGCTAACATGGTGAAAACCCGTCTTTACTAAAAATACACAAAAAAATTTAGCCGGGCGCGGTGGCAGGCGCCTGTAGTCCCATCTACTGGGGAGGCTGAGACAGGAGAATGGCGTGAACCCGGGAGGCAGAGCTTGCAGTGAGCCAAGATCACATCACTGTACTCCAGCCTGGACGCCAGAGTGAGACTCCGTCTCCAAAAAAAAAATAAAAAAAATAAAAATAAAGCATCTATTGCATGACACTGTCCTTCAAAAAAGATTGGTTTTAGACCTCCTACTGATGCAGGATATTTTCTTGACCTCTTCACGGGACTTGTGATGGGGTGCCCCATTTACTCAGCCCACTCCACTCAACTCCTTGTGGGACAGAGCATGTGAGTGAACGAGTATGGGAACCGGAGCAAGTGAGTGCAGGAACCAGCCAGCAGCCCAGCAGAAGCAAACTTAATTCACTCAGGTCCGCTGGACTCCACCCCTCCTGGGAGGGAGCACACAGGCAGGAGAGTGCAGGAACTGGCCGGCCACTTCAGTGCTGGCAGAAGTAAACTTTGTGCAGGCCCCATTGCAGCATCCAGGCAGGGGTGCCTGCGACCCCAAGGCTTCAGAGAGTGTGTTAAAGTGCTCTCTTAGCACCGTCATTTTTGGACAGCAGTTTTTGGATATCAGCTCAGTGGGACCTTTGCCTCATTGCATGGGGTGGCTGCCCTCTACCAGTGAGGGTAAAGGGCCAGCGTAACAGCCTTTTGAGTACCTGCACTTGGTGCATCCCAGATTCTTGTCCCATTTCCAAGAGGAATGAGGTCATGTGGACGAACTGAAGGATGGTGAATGTGGAGAATTTTATTGAGTGATGAAAGTGGCTCTCAGCAGTGAGGGAGAGTGGAAAGGGGACGGGAAAAGCAGGTTGTACTCCCCTGAAGTCAAATGGCCTCTCTGCTTCTCTCTTTTGAAGTCAAGTTGCCCATCCAGCCACTGTTTTTGAAGCCAAAGCCACCTCTCCCTGTGGTCCAGCCACTTCTTTCCTCTGCCAGCTGAATCTGGGGTCTTTATAGGCACAGGATGGGGCAGAGTGGGCAATAGGTAGTTTTGGAAGAGGCAACATTCAATTGGTGAAATGACATTATTCAGAAAGAACCAAATGGGAGAGAGCAGGCACACTGGGATAGAAGTTCTCACTTTGGGCTGCAGGTCTCAGGCTTTTCAGTTGGAAGCTGGGTTTTGCCAGGGACACACGCCTGTCTGCCTAGAATTTCTCTATCACCACTATGCCCTGTCCAGGCACTAAGCTAAGGCAGTAGCTCAATTATAAAAAAGATGAAGGACATTTGTTCTTCTGCTGGATGTTTTTCGCTCAGCTACTTCTTGTCTGCCTACAAGCTTGCCCAGGTCTTTTCTGTCCTATACAAATCAAAGCGAAAACCCTAAAAAGTATTCCCTTAACCCTGATACTCCCTCAAACTGCTATTGCTACTTTATCTTCTCAAGCAATGATAGATTCTTAGAACAAAAGACTGCTTATATGAACAGACTGAAAACAAGACAAGTGCATGAGCAAGGGCCATAGAAGAAGGCATAGAAAAATACATATAAGACATTATAAGCCACAGTAAAAAACTTGGTTTTATAGCAAGTACAGCATCATTAGTGGTAACTAAAAAATAGTTTTATCAATTTGGTACTATAGGCTTAGTGTCTAGACTAGTCTAGGAGCTTGTCAATGGCATTGTTTAAATCTGGAAGAAAAATTATTGGCTTCAAACTAAGAAAAAAAAACCCTGAAAAATAAAAATGAACAAAAGTATAGTTAAATATCTAAAGAATATAATGTTAAGCATAATTCAATCCAACTCTACTTAAATATAAACCTAAATATAAATGTAATCCACAAGAACAAAATAAACCATTTATCTTTAAGAAAACTCAAATGTATAACCATTTTTTAAAAACCTTTTGAAAAAATTTTAGGGAAGTTATATTTAACATCTGCTGTGGGTGTATTTTTATATGTTTGAAATGATATGGGATAGAAGTCTCTAAACTTAGAAAGTTGGGGGACTAAGAAGTCCCAAAACTGCCATGAATCTGCTTGCTAATATCTAAAAAGAGCAGAGTGTCTCAGCAGACAAGAATAATTGAAAAGGTGAATAATCTTTAATGTATATAACTATCAGTAAAATAATATCCTGTAATTCCCTGGAATAGTAAAATGTACATATATATATGAACATTGGATATTAAATATTTAATATATACATTTTTTTTTCAGGCAGCTGTAGCTCTTGTTTCTATTTCTACACAAGAAGAAGTATAGAATCAATACTTTGGCTATAATATACACATCACTAATATATAATCCTATCCCTTAAGTAAAGATTAAGTTTATTTTCAATGTTATAAAAAGATGTATCTGGCAGTTCTTAAAAATAGACCCAATAAATATTTAGTTGATACTTCCCTTCACAAGTGTCTGAGAATTTGTTTCTTACAAGATTTGTAGGCTGGGATACTGTTTCGTTTTGTTAATCTTTATATGGTATTGACTACATACACACAAAACACATATACTCATATGTACAAACATACATAAACATACTTATAAACACACAATTGTAAAGATCAGACATCTCACATCTCCAGAGAAAATCAAAGTAAGATTTTTGCTTTTTCTTTATGTTTCCAATATAACCTGGAACCCTGCCAGCAACACTAGAATTGGATACCATCTGTGAAATTAATTTGAAATTCACTAAGTTTAATTTGCCTGCCTCTAAATCTGCCATGGCTTTCCTCCAAATTTATTTTTCCAAGTTTAGACTTCAATCTTATTCAGAGATCCTTCTCCTGAGGGTATTTTGGTCCCTTTCACTGGAGAACTGTGCATTTTAACCATTAACCATTCATATTTCCTATCTTCCCAGTATTTGAGTTAGTAGTTTGTGTCTCAGACTAAGCCTCAATATAGTTAAAAATAAACAATGTTGGTTAGTTCAGCAAAGCATCAAGAAGAGAGTTCTCAAATCATTTAAAAAGCTTTAGTAGCTGGGTTTTTTTTTGTTTGTTTTGTTTTTGTTTTTGTTTTTGTTTTTAAGAAATTTCTACCCTGATTTAGAAGTTGTGCATGATGGGGTGGAGGAAGGGTGAGAAAAAACTTAAAGCAGCCTTCCTTAAACTTTTTACCCTAGAACTCTTGAAATTATCTTCAGATCTCAGAGATGTCCTGCATAAAATTATTATATCAACACCTCTCTATACATTAGTGTTATCAGCAATTTGTGGACATAATAATCCAGTAGTAATCTCAATCCTGTTTTGAGTGTACAAGTATATTTTCCTGTAGATCAATTTATTTGACTTACTTATAAAATATTCTATTTGTATAGTTTGCATTTCTCATACTCTAATACTAGTCAGTGGTGAAGGCAGAGGGAACCTTAATTCTTTTGGTTTTTATATTCCTGTTTGATCTTTTAAAAATCTCATTCAAAAAGACTTGAAGATACAAAGCCATTCTTTGGCAACAGGCAGCATGGATGCACAATCATTTAAGTCTTGGGCCACAGATTGAAGTTCCTGCTCTGGATCATAGGGGCCTCCACAGCCAGAACTGTGGAAAGTGCCTTAGCAGTAGGTGCCGGAATTGTGCTGTCCCCCATCACAAGCCTGGGGTGGGAGGAGAATTTCTATAGCTGCAGTTTCTCCTGGATGATGAGACTTATAGCTAGAGCCAACTTGGAAATCTGGAATGGGTCTGTATGTGTCATTGCTGGGAGTTCCAGCCTGCTCCCCTGATATTTTGGTACAGTGGGTCCCTCTACTCTACCCACAGGCAGAAAATGAGGCATTAAGACACCCACTTGCCTGGACCAGCAGCCTGAGCCATTCCACCCTTCATGGACATAGATTGTGGTGCAGTAGGGCCCTCTCTGCTTTACACATAGGCAGATCTCCAGGCATTTGGAGCACCACTCACATGGGTTAGCAGATTGGGTTTCCCCATCCTTCCTGTGCAGAAATCCTGTTCACAAAAAATAATTACAAAAGTTAGTGCCAGCATCTCCAGAGGAGAAGGTACCAGAGCAAGAATTCAGGAACCATGAAAAATCTGAATGTAGTGACACCACCTCCAAAGGATTGCAGTAACTCTCCAGCAATTGTTCCTAACCAAAATGGAAACTCAGAAATGACAGGTAAAGAAGTCAAGCATGGTTTGAAAGGAAACTCAACAAGATCAAAGGAAAGGTTGAAAATCCACACAAAGAAACTTCTAAAGCAATTCAGGAAATGAAAGAAGAGATAAACATCTTAAAAAGAACTCAATCAGAGCTTCTGGAATTGAAAATCTCACTTAAAGGACTTGAAAATACAATAGAAAGCTTTATCAATAAACTGGAACAAGCAGAAAAAAAGAATTCCAGAGCTTGAAAACTGATCCTTTGAACTAACCCAGTCAGAAAAAAATAATGAAAAAAAAAGAATTTTAAAAAATGAGTGAAGTCTTTGAGAAATATGGGATTATGTAAAGTGACCAAACCTTCAAATGCTGGCATTTCTGAGAGAAATGAGGAGAAATAACACAACTTGGAAAATATATTTAATAAAATAATGCAAGAAAATTGCTCTAATCTTGCTAAAGGGAGACATCCAGATACGAGAAATCTGGATAACTCCTGTGAGATACTATAAAAAAAGACCATCACTAAGGCATATAGTTAACAGACTGTTCAAGATCAAAACTAAGAAAAAATCTTAAAGGCAGCTAGAGAAAAGGTCACACTATGTACAAAGGGAATCCCATTAGGCTTACAGCACACTTCTTAGCAGAAACCTTGTAAGCCAAGAGAGACTGGAGGCCTTTTTTAAGCTTTTTTTTTTTTTTAAAGAAATTCCAACCAAGAATTTCAAATCCTGCCAAACTAAGCTTCATAAGTGAAGGGGAAATAAAATATTTCAACAACCAAACTCTAAGGGAGTTGGCTACCACTTGACCAACATTGCAAGAGATCTTTAAGGGTTTCTAAACATGGAAATGAAAGAACAATACCTCCTACCACAAAAACACACCCAAGTACTTAGCTCATAGACACTATAAAGCAACCACAATGGAAACTGCAAAGGAACCAACTAACAACTTCATGATAGCATCAAAACTTCACATAAAAATATAAACCTTGAAAGTAAGTGGTCTAACTGACCCACTTAAAAGGCACAGAGTGGCAAGTTGGATATAAAAAAAGCAAAAACAAAGTCTATTTGTCTGCCATCTTCAAGAAACCCGTCTCACATATAATGACACCTATAGACACAAAGTAAAGGGTGAGAGAAATATAGACATAGCAATTAGGCAAGAGAAAGAAATAAGTGGCATCCAAATAGATTGAGAGGAAGTTAAACTGTCCCTGTTTTTGCACGACATGATTCTATATCTAGAAATCCTCATAGTCTTGAAACAAATGCTCCTTCAGCTGATAAACAATTTCAGCAAAGTTTCAGGATACAAAATTCAATGTACAAAAATCAGTAGCATTTCTATACACCAAAAGCAGTCAAGCTAAGAGCCAAAGCAGGAACACAATCCCATTCACAATTGCCACAAAAAGAATAAAATGCCTAGGAATACAGCTAACCGGGGAAGTGAAACATCTCTACAATGAGAGCTACAGAACACCGCTCAAAAAAATCAGAGAAGACACAAACAAATGGAAAAACATCCCCTGCTCATGGATAAGAAGAGTCAATATCATTAAAATGGTCATACCTCCCAAAGCAATTTACAGATTCAGTGCTATTCCAATCATAGAATTAGAAAAAATTATTTAAAAATTTATATGGAACCAAAAAAGAGCCCAAATAGCCAAGGCAATCCTAAGCAAAAAGAACAAAGCTGGAGGCATTACATTACCCAACTTTAAAATATACTATAGCTACAGTAACCAAAACATCATGGTACATAGGTAGAAAAACAGGCATATAGACCAATGGAAGAGAATAGAGAGCCCAGAAATAAGGCTGCACACTTGTGATCATCTGATCTTTGACAAAGCTGACAAAAACCAGCAATGGGGACAATACTCCCTATTCAATAAATGGTGTTGGGATAACTGACTAGCCATATGCAGAAGACTGAAGTTTGACCCCTTTCTTAACACTGTATACAAAGGTCAACTTAATATGGATTAATGACTTAAATGTAAAACCCAAAATTATAAAAACTCTGGAAGACAACTAGGCAATACAACCCTGAACATAGAAACAGGCAAATATTTCATGATGAAAATGTCAAAAGCAATTGCAACAGAAGCAACATTTGACAAATGGGATCTAATTAAACTGAAGAGCTTCTGCAGAGCAAAAGACACTATCAATAGAGTAAACAGAAAACCTACGGAATGGGAGAAAACACTTGCAAACTATGCATCTGTCAAAGGTGCAATATCCAGCATCTATAAGGAACTTACACAAATTTACAATAGAAAAACAAACGACCCCATTAAAAAGTGGGCAAAGGACATGAACAGACACTTCTCAAAAGAAGATATACCTACGGCCAACAATCATGTGAAAAAAAAAGCTCAACATAACTGATCATTAGAGAAATGCAAATCGGAATTACAAAGAGATACCAACTCACACAAGCCACACAAGCCAGAATAGCTATTATTAAACAGTCAAAAATTAACATGCTGGCAAGGTTGAGGAGAAAAAGGAACGATTATATACCATTAGTGAGAGTGTAAATTAGTTCAACCATTGTGGAAAGAAGTATGGTAATTCTTCAAAGAGCTAAAATCGGAAATACCATTTGACCCAGCAATCCCATTACTGGGTATATACCCACAGGAATATAAATCATTCTACTATAAAGACACATGCATGTGAATGTTCATTGCAGCACTATTCATAATAGCAAAGACATGGACAACCTAAAGGCCCATCAATGAAAGACTGGATAAAGAAAATGTGATACATCTATACCATGGAATACTATGCAACCACAAAAAGGAACAAGGTCATGTCTTTTGCAGGAACATGGATGCCGCTGGAGGCTGTTACCTTTAGGAAACTAATGCATGAGCAGAAAACCAAATACCGTATATTCTCACTTGTAAGTGGGAGCTAAATGATGAGAACTTATGAACACAAAGAAGGAAACAACAGATACTGGAGTCTACTTGAGTACAGAGAGTAGAAGGAGGGAGAGGAGTAGAAAAAATAACTATTGGGTACTGAGCTTAAGACCTAGGTGATGAAATAATCTGTACTTCAAACCCCATGACATGAGTTTACCTATGTAATAAACCTTGACATGTGCTCCAAATCTAAAATATTAATAAAAGTTAAAAAAAGTTTAGAGAAAGTTCTATTATGCAAACAGAACACAGAAAGGAACAGGGGTTAGTATTCTTGTATTAGGTAAAATAGATTTTATTTATTTCTAAGATGTTTTATTTATTTATTTTATTATTTATTTTTTTACTTTAAGTTCCGGGATACATGTGCAGAATGTGCAGGTTTGTTATATAGGTATGCATGTGCCATAATGGTTTGCTGCACCTATCAACCCATCACCTACATTTTAAGCCCTACATACATTAGCTATTTGTGCTGATGCTCCCCCTCCCTCTCCCCCCACCACAACAGGAGTGTTGTTCCCCTCCCTGTGTCCATGTGTTCTCTGTTCAACTCCCACTTATGAGTGAGAACATGCAGCATTTGGCTTTCTGTTCCTGAATTAGTTTCCTGATGATTATGGCGTCCAACTTCATCCATGCCCCTGGAAAGAACATGATCTCATTCTTTTTTGTGGTTGCACAATATTCCATGGTATATATGTACTACATTTTCTTTATCCAGTCTATCATTGATGGTCATTTGGGTTGGCTCTATGTTTTTGCTATTGTGAGTAGGACTGCAATAAACATACGTATGCATGTATCTTTATAATAGAATGATTTATATTCCTTTGAGTATACACCCAGTAATGGGATTGCTGGGTCAAATGGTATTTCTGGTTCTAGATCATTGAGGAATCACCACATTGTCCTCCACAATGGTTGAACTAATTTGCATTCTCACCAACAAGGTAAAAATGTTCCTATTTCTCCACAGCCTCACCAGCATCTGGTTTCCAGACTTTTTAATAATCTCCATTCTGACTGACATGAGATGGTATCTCATTGTGGTTTTGATGTGCATTTCTCTAATGATCAGTGATATTGAGCTTATTTTCATAAGATTGTTGGCCTCATTAATGTCTGCTTTTTAGAAGTGTCTGTTTATATACTTTGCCCACTTTTTGATGGGTTTTTTTTTTCTTGTAAATTTGTTTAAGTTCCTTGTAAATTCTGAATATTAGACCTTTGTCAGATGGAAAGATTGCAAAAATTTTCCCCATTCTGTAGGTTGCCTATTCACTCTGATGGTAATTTATTTTTCTGTGCAGTTCCTTAGTTTAATTAGCTCCCTTTTGTCAATTTTAGCTTTTGTTGCAATTGCTTTTGGTGATTTAATCATAAAATCTTTGCCCATGCCCATGTCCTGAATAGTATTGCCTAGGTTTCCTTCTAGGGTTTTTATGGTTTTGGGTTTTACATTTAAGTCTTCAATTCATCTTGAGTTAATTTCCTTATAAGGTATAAGGAAGGGGTCCAGTTTCAGTTTTCTGCATATGGCTAGCCAGTTTTCCCAGCACCATTAATCAAATAGTGAATTCTTTCCCTATTGCTTGTTTTGGTTAGGTTTGTTGAAGATCAGATGGTTGTAAATGTGTGGTCTTATTTCTGAGATCTCTATTGCGTTCCGTGGTCTATATATCTATTTTGGTACCAGTACCATGCTGTTTTGGTTACTGTAGCCTTGTAATATAGTTTGGAGTTAGGTAGTGTGATGCCTCTGGCTTTGTTCTTTTTTTCTTAGGATTTTCCTAGCTATGCAGGCTCTTTTTTGGTTCCATATGAATTTTAAAGTAGTTTTTTCTAATTCCATGAAGAATGTCAGTGGTAGTTTAATGGGAATAACATTGAATCTATAAGTTACTTTGGGCAGTATGACCATTTTCATGATATTGATTCTTCCTATATGACCATTTTCATGATATTGATTCTTCCTATCCATGAGGATGGAATGTTTTACCATTTGTTTTTGTCCTCTCTTATTTTTTGAGCAGTGGTTTGTAGTTCTCCTTAAGCAGAGCCTTCACGTTCCTTGTTAACTGTATTCCTAGGTATTTTATTCTCTTTGTAGCAATTGTCAATGGGAGTTCATTCATGATTTGGCTCACAAAAATCCTTGTGATTTTTGCACATTGATTTTGTATCCTGAGACTTTGCTGAAGTTGCTTATCAGCTTACGGAGTTCTTGGAGTGAGATAATGGGGTTTTCTAAATGTAGGATCATGTCATCTGCCAACAGAGATAATTTAACTTCTTCTTTTTCATATTTCACTACACTTTGTTTCTTTCTCTTACCCGATTTCCCTGGCGAGAACTTCCAACACTATGTTGAATAGAAGTGGCGAGAGAGGGCATCCTTGTCTTATGCCAGTTTTCAAGGGGAATGCTTCCAGCTTTCGCCCATTCAGTATGATATCGACTGTTTGTTTGTCATAAATAACTTTTATTATTTTGAGATATGTTCCATCAATTCCTAGTTTATTGAGAGTTTTTAGTATGAAGAGATGTTGAATTTTATCGAAGGACTTTTCTGCATCTATTGAGATAATTATGTGGTTTTTGTCATCGGTTCTGTTTATATGATGGATTACATTTATTGATTTGTGTATATTGAACCAGCCTTGCATCCCAAGGATGAAACTGACTTGATTGTGGTAGATAAGCTTTTGGATGCACTGCTGGATTCAGTTTGCTATTATTTTATTGAGGATTTTCACATCAATGTTCACCAGGGATGTTAGCCTGAAGTTTTCTTTTTTGTGTCTCTGCCAGGTTTTGGTATCAGGATGATGCTGGCCTCATTAAATGAGTTAGGGAGGAGTCCCTCCTTTTCATTTGTTTGGAATGGTTTCTGAAGGAGTGGTATCAGCTCCCTTTTGTACCTCTGGTAGAATTTGGTTGTGAATCTATCTGGTCCTGGGTTTTTTTTGGTTGGTAGGCTATTTGTTACTGCCTCAATTTTAGAATTTGTTATTGGTCTATTCAGGGATTTGACTTCTTCCTTGTTTAGTCCTGGTAGGGTGTATGTGTCCAGGAATTTATCCATTTCTTCTATATTTTCTAGTTTATTTACATAGAGGTGCTTATAGTATTCTCTGATAGTTGTTTGTATTTCTTTGGGGGTCACTGGTGGTATCCCCTTTATCATTTTTTGTTGTGCCTATTTGATTATTCTCTCTTTTCTTTTTTATTAGTCTAGCTAGTAGTCTATCTACTTTATTAATTTTTTCAAACAATCAGCTCCTGGATTCATTGATTTTTTTGAAGAGTTTTTCCTGTTTTTATCTCCTTGCATTCCACTCTGATCTTGGTTATTTCTATTCTTCTGCTAGCTTTGGGGTTTGTTTGCCCTTGGTTCTCTAGTTCTCTTAGTTGTGATGTTAGGGTGTCAATTTGAGGTCTTTTTAGCTTTCTGATGTGGGCATTTAGTGCTATAAATTTCCCTCTTAACACTGCTTTAGCTGTATCCCAGAAATTCTGGTACATTGTCTCTTTGTTCTCATTGGTTTCAAAGAACTTCTTGATTTCTGCCTTAATTTCATTATTTACCCAGGGGTCTTTCAGGAGCAGGTTGTTCAGTTTCCATGTAGTTGTGTGGTTTGGGGTGTTTCTTAATCCTGAGTTCTAATTTGATTGCACTGTGGTCTGAGAGACTGTTTGTTATGATTTCAGTTCCTTTGCAATTGCTGAGGAGTGTTTTACTTTTAATTATGTGGTTGATTTTACAGTAAGTGCCATGTAGCACTGAGAAGAATGTATATTCTGTTGTTTTGGGGTGGAGAGTTCTGTAGATATCTACCAGGTTCACTTGATCCAGAGGTGACCTCAAGTACTGAATATCCTTGTTAATTTTCTGTCTCATTAATCTGTCTAATATTGAGTGGGTTGTTAAAGTCTCCCACTATTATTGTATGGGAGTCTAAGTCTCTTTGTAGGTCTCTAAGAACTTGTTTTATAAATCTGGGTGCTCCTGTATTGGGTACATATATATCTTGGATAGTTAGCTCTTCTTGTTGAATTGATCCCTTTACCATTAGATAATGCCCTTCTTTGTCTTTTTTGATCTTTGTTGGGTTAAAGTCTGTTTTGTCAGAGACTAGGATTGCAACCCCTCTTTATTCTGCTTTCCATTTGCTTGGTAAAGCTTCCTCCATCTTTTATTTTGAGCCTATGTGTGTCATTGCATGTGAGAGGGGTCTCTTGAATACAGCACACTGATGATTCTTGACTCTATCTGATTTGTCAGTCTGTATCTTTTAATTGGGGCATTCAGCCCATTTACATTTAAGGTTAATGTTGTTATGTATGAATTTAATCCTGTCATCATAATGCTAGCTGGTTATTTTGTACACTAGTTGATGCTGTTTCTTCATAGTGTCATGGGTCTTTATGTTTTCATGTGTTTTGCAGTGGCTGGTACCATTTTTTTCTTTTCTCATTTAGTGTTTCCTTCAGGACCTCTTGCAAGGTAGGCCTAGTGGTGATAAATTCCCTCCACATTTGTTGTCTGAAAGGATTTTATTTCTCCTTCGCTTACAAAGCTTAGTTTGGCTGGATATGAAATTCTGGGTTGAAAATTAATTTCTTTTAGAATGTTGAATATTGGCCTCCACTCTCTCCTGGTTTGTAGGGTTTCTGCTGAGAGATCTGCTGTTAGTCTGATGGGCTTCCCTTTATAGATGACCTGGCTTTTCTGGCTGCCCTTAACATTTTTTTCATCGTTTTGACCTTGGGGAATCTCATGATTATGTGTCTTGGGGTTGATCTTCTCATGGAGTATCTTAATGGGGTTCTTTGTAGTTCTTGAATTTGAATGTTGGCCTGTCCTGCTAGGTTGGAGAAGTTCTTCTGGATACTTTTCTATCTTGGTCCCATTCTCCCTGTCTCTTTCAGATACTTTAATCAGTCATAGGTTTGGTCTTTTTACATAGTCCCATTCCTCGGAGGTTTTGTTCATTCCTTTTCATTCTTTTTTCTCTAATCGTGTCTGTTTGCCTTATTTCAGCAGAATAGTCTTCCATCTCTGATGTTCTTTCTTCTGCTTGATTGATTTGACTATTGATACTTGTGTATGCTTCACGAAGTTCTTATGCTGCGTTTTTCAGCTCCATCAGGTCATTTATGTTCCTCTCTAAACTGGTTATTCTAGTTGGCAGTTCCTCTAACCTTTTGTTAAGGTTCTTACCTTCTTTGCATTGGGTTAGAACATGTTCCTTTAGCTAGTGTAGTTTGTTATTAACCACCTACTGAAGCCTACTTCTGTCAATTTGTCCATCTCATCTTCCATCCAGTTCTGCACCCTTGCTGGAGAGGTGTTGCAATCATTTGGTGGAGAAGAGGCACTGTGGCCTTTTGATTTTTCAGTATTTTTTGTTGAATCTTTCTCATCTCCACGAGTTTGTCTAGTTTCTATCTTTGAGGCTGCTGACCCCTGGATAAGGTTTTTGTGGGAACATTTTTATGTTGATGTTGTTGTTGCTTTCTATTTGTTTGTGATTCTTTCAAATACTCAGGTCCCTCTTCTGTAGGACTGCTGTGGTTTGCTGGGGATTCACTTCAGGCCCTATTCTTCTGGTTCACTCCCATGCCTGGAGATGTCACTCGATCAGGCTGGAGGACAGCAAAAATGGGTGCCTGCTCATTCCTCTGGGATCTCTGGCTTCGAGAGGCACCAACCTGATGCCAGTAGGAATGCTAATGTATAGGATGTTTGATAACCACTGTTGGGCATCTCACCCAGCTGGGAAGCAGGACCCATTTAATGAGGCACTTTGGTTGTCCATTGGTGGAGGGAGTGTGCTGCACTCAGGGGAAACCCACTCATCTGGGCTGCCCAGATTCCTCAGAGCTAGCAGGAGGAAAGAGTAAGACTGCTGGCCCATGGGGACTATGGCCACCCCTCCCCCTAGAGGCTCAGGCTCAGGGAAATCAGAGTTCTGTCCTTGAGCCTCTGGCTGGAGTTGGAGTTATGCAGGGAGGTCCTGCAGCCTCAGTGTTGGCTGCTGCCCCGCAATGGTACCCCCCCCACCCCACTGCCAAGGAGCTCAGATGGCTTAAATGGCAGCTGCAGTAGTGGTTATGGCCACTCCTATCCCCAGGAACTCAGCAGGCTGGGTAGCACACTCACTCATCATCTCTCTTGGCTGACGGTGGGGCTCCCATGCCCCATGTGGCTCTCAGATGGGACTACTGCTCTTCCTTCCTCTTCCTGGGTCATGCCAGCCACCTAATCAGTCCTAATGACAGAACCTGGATACCTTACTTGCCAGTGCAGGGTTCCCATGCTGTTTTGAATCTTTTCAATGGGAACCTCTGATCCCAGCTGCTTCTAGTTGGCCATCTTGGCTCCACCCCCAAAACAGACCTTAAACCAATAACAGGATAAAAGGGCAAAAAAGAGCAATGATGAAGGGTTCACTTCAATAAGAAAGCTTATTTATCTTAAATATTTATGCACCCAATATTGAAACACACAGATTCATAAAACGAGTACTTCTAAAACTATGAAAAGATTTAGACCACACACAATAATAGTGGGGGACTTTGATACCCCACTGACAGCATTAGATGATCAATACAGAAAGCTAACAAAGAAATTATGGAATTAAATTTGGCATTTGACCAATTGGGCCTAACAGACATCTATAGACTACTCCACTCATCAACCACAGAATATACATTTTTCTCATCTGCACAAACAACATACTCTGTGATTGATCACATACTCAGCCATAAAGCAAATATCAATAAATTCAAAGAAATCAAAGTCATACCAAACAATACTCTTAGACTAAAGTGGAAAAAATAGAAATCAATACCAATAAGATTTCTCAACACCACACAAATACAACTTGCTCCACAGTGACTTTTGGGAAAACAACGAAATTAAAGCAGAAATCAAAATATTCTTTGAAATAAGTGAAAATAGAGAGAATACATACCGAAATCTCTGGTATGCAGCAAAAACAGTGTTAAAAGGAAAATTTACACTACTTAAAACCTACCTCAAAAAGTTACAATCTCAAATTAATGATCTAACATCACACCTAGAGGAACCAGAAAAATAAGAATGACCTAGGCCCAAAGTGAACAGAAAAAAATAAATAGCTAAACTCAATGAAGAACTGAATGAAATTAAGACCCCAAAATCTATGCAAAGAATCAACAAAACCTAAAGCTGGTTCTTTGAAACAAGAAATAAGATTGATAGACCACTAGCTAAATTAACAAAGAAAACAGGAAAGAAGATTCAAATAAACCAATCAGAAATGACAAAGGTGACATTATAACCAATTCTACAGAAATACAAAAGATCATCAGAGACTATTTGAAGATCTCTATGCACACAAACCATAAAATCTAGAAGAAATGGATAAATTCCTGGAAACACACAGCCTCCCAAGATTGAACGGGGAAGAAATTTAAATCCTTTACAGACCAATATCATGTTCCAAAATTAAATGAGTAATAAAAAACCTACCAACCCAAAAATCCCAGATCAGATGAACTCACAGCAAAATTCTATTAGATATACAAAGAAGATCTGATACCAATTCTACTGAAACTATTTCAAAAAAAGCTATGAAGAAGAACTCCCTAATTCATTCTATGAAACCAACATTAACTTGATACCAAACCTGACAAAGACACAATGAAAAAAGAAAATTTCAGGTCAATATTCATGCTGAACAGAGATGCAAAAATCCTTAATGGAATGCTAGCAAATTGAATCCAGCAGCACATTAAAAAGTTAATTCATCATGATCAAGTAGGCTTCATTTCCAGGATGAAAGATTGGTTCAACATATGCAAGCAAATCAATAAATGTGATTCATTACATAAACAGAATTAAAAACGAAAACCATATGATTATCTCAATAGGTGCAGAAAATGCTTTTGATAAAATTAACATTCTTTCATGACAAAAACTCACAAGAGACTAGGCATCAAAGGAGCATACCTCAAAATAATAAGAGCCATCTATGACAAACCCACAGCTAACATCTTACTGAATGGGCAAAAAATGGAAGCATTCCCTATGAGAGCTAGAACAAGAAAAGAATGTCTGTCTACTCTCACTACACCTATTCAACATAGTACTGGAAGTGCTAGCTAGAGCAATTAGGCAAGAGAAAGAAAGAAAAGACATCCAAGTAGGAAGAGAAGTCAGACTGTCTTCATTGGTGATATAATCTACACCTAGAAAGCCCTAAAGACTGCAGAAAAAGGCTCTTGGAACTGATAAATGATTTCAGTAAAGTTTCAGGATAAAAAAAATGATGTATAAAAATCAGTAGCCTTTATATATACCAATAATGTTCCAACTGAGAGCCAAATCAAGAACACAATCCCATTTATAATCACTGAAAAAAAAAAAAAAAAAAAAAAACCCACCAAAACAAAACAAGAAATTCATCTAACCGAAGAGGTGAAAGATCTCTACAAGGAGAACTATAAAACACTGCTGAAAAAAATCATAGGTGACACAAACAAATGGAAAAACATCCCATGCTCGTGGATTGGAAGAATCATTATCATTAAAATAGACATATTGCCCAAAGTAATATACAGGTTTAGTGCAATTCCTATCAAGCTACCAAAATTTGTATTTTTCATAGAACTAGAAAAAATTGTAAAATTTTCTGGAACCGGAAAGGAGACTGAATGGCCAAAGCAATTTTAAGCAAAAAGAACAAAGCTATACTCATTACCTTATTTGATTTCAAACTATAAGGCTACAGCAACAAAAACAGCATGGTACTGGTACAAAAACAGACATACAGGCTAATGGAACAGAATAGAGAACTCAGAAATAAAGCCACAGACCTACAACCATCTGATCTTCAACAAGGTTGGCCAAAAAAAAAAAAAAAAAAAGGCAATGGAAAAAGGACTCCCTGTTCAATACATAGTGCAGGGATAGCTGAGTAGTCATAAACAGAAGAGTAAAACTGTACCCCTACCTTTTACCAAATACAAAAATGAACTTCAGATGGATTGAATATTTAAATGTAAGATCTCAAACTATAAGAATACTGAAAGAAAACTTAAGAAACACCATTCCGGACATCAGCCTTGGGAAAGAATTTATGCCTAGGTTCTAAAAAGCAAAAATTGACAAGTTAAACAAATGTTGACCTAATTAAACTAATTAAAGAGCCTCTGCACAGAAAAAAATATCAACAGACAACCTACAGAATGGGAGAAAATATTGGCAAACCATGCATCCAATGAAGGTTTAATATCCTGAATCTATAAGGAACTTAAATCTTTGAACAAGCAAAAAATAACCTCTCAAAAAAATTGGCAAAGGACATGAACAGACATTTCTCAAAAGAAGACATATAAGCAGCCAACAAACACATCACTAATCACCAGAAAAATGCAAATCAAAACCACAATGAGATACCATCTCACACCAGTCAGATGGCTATTATTAAAAAGTCAAAACAACAAAAAAAAAGCAGACACTGGCAAGACCATAGGGAAAAGGGAATACAGATACACTGATGTTGGGAATGTAAATTACTTAAACCACTATGGGAAGCATGGAGATTTTTCAAAGAACTTAAAACAGAACTACCATTTGACCCAGCCATTCCATAACTGGATATATATCCAAAAGAAAATACATCATTCTACCAAAAAGACACATGCACTTAATGTGTTTATCACAGCACTATTCACAGTACCAAAGACAGGCAATCAACCTAGGTGCCCATCAGTGGTGGAATGGGTAAAGAAAATGTGGTACCTAGAAATCATGGAATACTACACAACCGTAAAAAGAGTGAAATCACGTCCTTTGCAGCAACATGGATGTAGCTGAAGGCCATTATCCTAAGTGAGTTAGCACAAGAACAAAAAAACAAATATGGCTTATTCTCACTTATAGGTGGGAGCTAAACAGTGGATACTTATGAACATAAAGATAGCAATAATAGACACTGGGGACTATGAGGGCAAGGAGGCAAATGTTGAAAAGCTACCTATTCGGTTCTGTGTTCAGTACCTGGGTGACAGGTTCATCTGTACTCCAAACCTTGGCATCACATAATATGCCCAGGTAACAAATCCACATGTACCCCCTGAATCTAAAATACAAGTTGATACTGTTAAAAAATAAATAAATCAAAAATAAGTATAATAAAAATGTACAACCTAAAACTTTTATAATCATCCAGTCATCAGTTTTAATCATCACTTTTTTTAAAAAAAGTGTAAGTCAAAAAATTTTGACTTATCACAAGAGATAAAATATTCTGATTTATCACAAGAGATAAAATATTATTTTAAAGTGGGAACAGTTTTGATTGCTACTGTAGTATTCAATTCACATTTGAAAATCATAGTAAAATTTTTAAAAAAACAAAAAATCCCAAAATCAAATAGATTTGAAAATCTTATTACTAATTTCTACCTCACAGTTGCTAAAAAGCTGTGAAATATAGTAGATGATATGTACAAATGTAGTTTTTGTGCCTATTTAAAACTCAAAAATTATTTGTTGCCAGACTTTCTCAAATAAAAATAAAGGATTAGGTAAGTAAACTCAGTTCACCTTTTTTTGAAATTAATTCCTTTTTTGTTTTTAATAGTTTTTTAAAGCCCAGAAGGCAAAAATAACAAATTTCTGTTAAATAACTGACTTAGGTAAGAAAATAATTTTGACTTTGGTATAAAATAATTTTCTCTAAAGATAGGCTTTATACATTTAAGTAGAAATTGCAAATATTATTTGCAATATGAAAAGTATTGACCATGTCATTAATACGTTGCTGTGTTGTAGTGACAGTGGAGGCTTTTCAGCTTCTGATACTAAATCTGTCCTTGCATTTCACTAACTTGAGTATTATGCACTGACACTACTAGGTTCTTATCAATTGTGGTATTTTTACTTTTTTGGGCAGTAAGTTCTTCTACTAAATAACTAGGCTCCTGAGTCCTTTCACTGAATTTTATTATTCTTAACAAAATTTTTACTGTGTTTGTCCAGTAACCCTTTGAAAGAATTGTCCCTTTAACTTGCCAAATGGATATGATTTGTAGATGTGTCTTTTCAATTTTGCCTCAACTCTTCTTGGCCACAGATAATGCACAAAAAAAAATTGGACAACTTGTATTACCAGATCATTTAAAATAATTGACAAGTAGCTTCCATTGTCATGCCAGACTTTGTGTGTGTGTGTCTTTCTCACCAGTGCAGATAAATGACCTACAAGTTGTAACTCTTTATAAATAGACATGAGTAGTCTTTATTATGAGTTTCTAGGTCTAGGCCTAGAATCTTTCTGTCCATCTTATACCTGCCTTAAAAACTCCCCACATTGTATCAGCAAATATGTTTTGAAAACATGAACATTAACAGTGTGTAAAATATAAGAGAACATGATAAAAGGGATCAGTTCAGCAAGAGGGTATAACAATTGTAAATATATATGCACCCAACAATGGAGCACCCAGATATATAAAGCAAATAATATTAGAGTTAAACAGAGATGTTGTAGACAAAATGAACCTAATAGACATTTACAGAACATTTTATTCAACAGCTGCAAAATACACATTCCTTCTCCTCAGCACGTGGATCATTCTCAAGTCTAGTCCATATGTCAGTTCACAAAACAAGTCTCAAAAAGTTCAAAAACATAAAAATCACAAAGGCATAAAAATAACTGAACAAGAAAACTCTCCCAAATATGAAAACTTCAAGCACAATATAGTGTGAATTTGTACAACTCTCATTTTGCAACTTTCACAACAGCAAAGTACCAAAAGCAGCTCAACTATGGCACATAATTTTTTTTTGAAACACATTTCTCATAAATCAGTTGGTGGTGCATGATGGGAGGTTGAAGTAGTTATGCTGATATCATCAGCCTCCTGTCCTCTCTATTGTGTAATAAAGTACTCACAAATTATCAATGACCTTCTTCTTTCCACATCAAAACCCGAAAATTGACTTAATCAGATGAACACGGTCCTACTGGTATACAGAACTGAAGAGCCTCTCTCAAAATAGCTAAATGGACTGATCAGTCACTGTTTACCTCTGCAAGCACTAGCATTGTGTGGCACATTAAGTTGTTTTCTTTTTTCTTTTTCGGTCATACTCTGTTTTGGAACCCCTAGCCACAAATTTGAGAGCCCTGGGATTCCACAGAAGCCCTGCTGAGAAAAGCTGCCTTATAATTAAGTAATCCAAACTTTTCCTCCCACTCCATTTTATTTATTTATTTTTTTTAGTTTTTGAGATGGAGTCTCACTCTGTCACCCAGGCTGGAGTGCAGTGGCGTGATCTTGGCTCACTACAACCTCCACCTCCCGGGTTCAAGTGATTCTTCTACCTCAGCCTTCTGAGTAGCTGGGATTACAGGTGCGTGCCACCATGCCCAGCTAATTTTTGTATTTTTAGTAGAGATGGGGTTTCGCCATGTTGGGCAGGCTGGTCTCCAACTCCTGGCCTCAAATGATCTGCCTGCCTCAGCTTCCCAAAATGCTGGGATTACAGGCATGAGCCACCACACCCAGCCTCCATCTCCATTTTAAAATAGTTATTGAGTGAGATTCTTTTGACCGAAAAGTCAAAGTTTTTTGTTAATCTACTCAAAATGCAGTTCGATAATTATCTTGTGATTTAGAGCTTAGTCCACCCACCTCCCAAGGCATTTGTATGAGAGAACCCAGGTGTAACAGATATGGAGATCCACTAGTCAGATACCCTTTCAAGAAGGATTCCCTACCCAGCTACAAAGGGTGCACTTAGATGACAGTCTCCAGCTGTTTGCTTCATTGTGATCCAACCCAGCCTTTTGAATCAAGATCTTGCTATTCTTAGTTCAGTCTCTGATGAATAACTAAACCAGGTGGTGGTACAAGGGCCTGGCCGTTTCCATCCAATGCAGGCCTCCTCTAAAGAGCAATCTTTGCTCTGGAATTTTCCTTTGGGTGGGTAGAAATTTGTGAGATCTGCGTCACAGTCTAATGGCACCACCTGCCCCATCCTTCTCCTTTCCTTTTCCTTTTACAGGAGTTACTCCCCAAGAAGCTCCTTGTATTCCAAATTCCATCTCAGCCTCCCCTGCTAGAGAGTCTAAAATAGCCTACTTGGTACCAGGAATGATGTTTATATTTTAGAACTGCACCAATCACTGACTGTCTGATTATGAGGATTCCATCCCTCATAGAAAGCCCCTAGCACAAAGTGGTTGTTCAATTGTTAAAATGTTCTCCCATGGTGAGCTGGTATGATGTCCTAGAGAAGGGGTGTATACTGGTAGATGCCATGGTCCAGGGTTTGAAATGTACAGAGGAATAATAAAGATCAAAATAATGGAATTGGGTGGTTATTACTAAGTTGCATTGAATCACTATGCTAACTTATAAAGAAGCCCTTATCTTATGCAATGAAGGAGCAGGAAAAGCTGAAGATTAAGCACAGGATTTGACAGTCAGAGTGGCTGAATACAGATAGTTGAATGTCCAAATGAGGAAGATCTGTCAAGGTCAAGACTCAAGCTGGAAAAACTTAGGGACCCTGACACATGGGATGGAGACATTTGGTCCAAAGATTTTATTTCCGAGACTTATCTGATCTTCTGAGCCTGCAAAAGTTGCTCACTCCACCCCTAAGAGTATCCCACTCCCCACAGCCAAAATATAAGACAACAGGCGTCTTACCTCAGAAGCTGCCCCCACTGCCTTCCTGCTTCCAGGCCTATAACCAGAGTTAAGTGGAAGCATAACCCAGCCAGGGTTGAGCAGCACCTGATAAGGGAGGACTTGGACTACAAGGACCTGGCCAAAGGAGCTACAAGACCTAGCCATATGGAGCAGCAGGACCCATATTCTGAAGGCCGAGGGTACACAATCAAGGGGGCCTGGACCTATGACTGGTTATTGAAGAAAATTTATTGGCTTGGGGGTACTCTTTTGGGGTATAAGATTCAATATCCTGGACCGGGGTTCAGAGGATGTTTCAAACTTGCATCTAGGGTGGTTTCTGGGTCCTGGATAAAGCTGTGGCCCACAAAGAGTGAGGCTGAAATACTTACATTACCTTGTGGAATGTGCAAGTGGAATCAAAAGGTTGTGCAAAGGAGACATGCTGGAATAAGTATATTAAGTAAAACCAGAACTACCAGAGGATTATGTTCCACAGGAAAGTTCCCCAAATCACACTTCAACCTAGACCATCAAGAAAACAGTGTTAAGAGGCACATGAGCCTCACTATGGAGTTCACTGCTTGCTGTCTTCTGTAGACCAAGGCTGGAGGTAGAAGAACCACCAGAGAACTTGGCTCACTAACAGCAATGGGGATACTAGGACCCCAAAGCAATGGAGGCAAGTAAACAGATTTTAACACCAAAAGCTAGGAGATTATTATTTTCATAGAACAGACAAGATCAGAGTAGCAGCCAAGAAAGCCTGACCTGCAGAGAACTATAGAGATGGTTTAATGTAACATTACCTTTGGGTAAAATAGATGGATTTCCAACCTAATAGAAAATGATAATTGATACTGTTTGACAACACTGAGGCCTGTTGCTCAAATAAAGTCACATTCCCTTGCCCAGTTTTGGACTTGAGCCAATTTTCAGACTGGGATCTACTGACTCAAGAAGAGTGAGGACCTCAGGGGAAGGACCTTATTACACACTGTAAAGATCCTCTCAATCCTTCTCCAAAAGAGCCAATGGCCTGCTTGAGTGACTATGTACTAGAAAAAAGTAATACCCAAATATTCAGAAGACAGATGCCCATAGGGTCTGTATTGACACTTCTACTTAGTAATCTGAAACATCTTTATGCCTCCTCTGTTATAATGGGGTATAAGGGAAGCAGGTGATAAAAAGGGTCCTGGCCAAATTCTGACTGTGGTGAGTCCAGTGGGTCTGCAGACACACCCAATAATCGTTTCCTCAATTCCTAAAAGTATAACTGGGATTGATGTACTTGACTTTTGGAGTAACTCCTACGTTGTATCCTGGTCCTATGGGATAATAGCTATCCTACTGAGAAGGTCAAGTGAAAACTTCTGAAACTGTCTGCCCATTGCCTTGACCAGGATCATAAATCAAAACCAGGATCACATCCAGTAGGTGGGTATGGGGGAAAATGTTAGAAATATTAATCTTAAAAATAAAGGATTCAATGGTAGTGGTCCCTATCATAGCTCAATTTAATCCAATTTGTGCCATGCGGAAACCAGATGGATCCTGGAAAATCACTATAGACAACCACTATATCAACCAAGTTGTAGCATTGATCATAGCTGCTATGCATGATGTTGTTTATTGCTGCAGCAGATTAGTAAGGACTCAGGTACGTGATATGGAACCATTGATTTGGTGAATATATTTTATTTTCTGTTTCAATCAGAAAAGAAGATCAGAAACAGTTCTTCATACGCAAAAACCAAAAGTTATATTATCATTTAGCCCCCAAGAAAAAGCTTTCTCACCCCCTGTCATCTTATCGTCAGAAGAACTGTGGATCGTACAGATATTCTACAGAACATCACATTGATCTTTTATGTTGATGATGTCATTTGATCAGAAGGAATGAGCTAGAGGGAACCCAGCACACTGGAGGCCTTGGAAGGGGACTAGCCCTCCTGAGCATAGGAGAAAATCCTTTGAAGACTCAGGGACCTGCCATTCACTGAAGATTTTAGAGGTCCAGAGCCTAAGGATGTGCCGCATCATCTTCTCTCAAGTAAATTGTTGCATCTACCTTCTACCATAAAGAAAGAAGCACAATGCCTGGTCAGCCACTTTGAGGTCTGGAGGCAATGCCTCTGGTTCTTATATCAGGTGACCAAAAAATTACCACTCCAAACAAGACCTAGAATAGGAAAGGGCTCTGTAGCAGGTCCTGGTTTTAGCCACTTGGGCAACAATCTGGTCCAGGCAGAGAGCGCATGGGGTGAGGAAGGAAAACAAATCGTGAAAGAGGCAGGTGAACGGGCCATAGTCAGAATTGAGAACTTGCAGCGCACCCCTCTAGAATATGTTCATCCTCTTGAAGGCACTAGAGAGCCATCAGTTTCCGTTTTTGTTTGTTTGATTTTTAAAGAATAACTTAGCAAGTGAAATTTTTATAGAAACGTTGGTAAGATCCCGTGTGCAGGACAGAAAAACGATGCTAGGTACTATCAAGAAAATAATTTAGCCTTTTGCCTTTTGTCATTCCTTCCCCATCTTGCCTCAATTGTCTTCATCCAAAACATTTACCGAACTAAACTAGGGCTTGGGAGGAGAGGACTCAGTGAGGTTGTGTGCATAATGCATTTCATTTTGTCCCTGTTTGATTCAGAGCTATTATTTTTTCTCCAACTTGTTAGTTTGCTACAGAGTGGCAGTTTCATTCCCTCCTCCAGAAGACTGGTGTAGTCATTTCTGTCAATGCCTTCATTACTACCCAGATCCACTACAAGCAAGTTAATGTCTTCCGGAATTCATTGCACTGAGCTTTCACCTGTATATTATAAGTACTATATTGCCTGTAAAGGACTTTTGAGTTCCTTGGAGAATAATGTTATTCTTTGCAGATGTTTTAGAGTATCTTGAAAGTTTTTGACTTCCAACAGACTGAAAACACTTTCTAGCAGTAAGTAGTGAAACTGTTTCTAGACAAACCTTAAAAATTCAGATAGACCATGGTAACATTTTTACTTGTAATTATCAAGACAATCAAAGCAAAAGAGGCCTTTTAATACAAAATTTTGTTTTCATGATCATGATAATTGAGTTAATTCTTTAGTGCACTTGTAATAAACAATATTTGTGGAATTAATATATTCGTCATATGATCCAGTTTAGAAAACAGTAGCACAGTGTGCCAAATAATACTTAGTTGAGGCAAAAAAGAGAGAAAAATACTTTTCGCTCTTCAGACTCTCCTTTTCATTTTAGTAAACTCGTATTGTATTGAACAATGTATAAACACAGTCCTAGAGGTGCTCTTATAGGTTGGTGCTTTGTATTTTTCTTAAGTGCAGGTAGTTAAAGTCAGGAATTTCCTCATAGGTTTCAGTGTATTTCTTTTAAGGCAAGTTAGCACTTGAGTAAGAGCTCCCTCCACTGGAGTCTGAGCTTTAAAACTCCTTTTGCCTACTATTTACCTTCCTTCAAAAAGCTGCCCTTCCTGGACCCCACCACTACTGGGAGATTAAACTAACAAAACATTAAATAATGTCCTTCAGGAAAGATGCAACAAAGCGCATTTATCAATCCACGGAGTCTGAACTGAAGAGAAACAAACAAACAAACAAAAACGTAAACAGTTCTTCCTGTCGTTCTTGAATCACATCAGCTGCACAGAATATGTTCTTGGAAGCTTAGAAGATAAACTGACTGTAATCATACGCCTTCAAGGTCTCAGCCCAGTTTTTCATCAAATGCACATTTTGATGAATTATTGCTTTCAAGGAAAAGTTGGAAATTTACACCCAAAAACTCTACCCCAGGGTTATTCTGCTTTCTTTAAGAAGTTTACCAGTTTGAGCTGCATTTCTAAAAAACAGAAACATCAGATTGAATATATTTTTAGGGCATTTAAGTTAATAAAATATTCTGGCGAATCCTGGGTGACCCCTTTTATCATACTTGAATTGCATATTTTCAGCGAATTGGAATAAAAGAAGACCAGATAATTAACACAAGTGATATAGGTCATGTTCAACCATTCTTGTGAGGTCTATAGTTCACCACTATGAATATTCATTACTAGCTGTGTAACCTTTACTAATCACTTTGGAAATGTTTTCTTATCTAAAAATGGGCCTATTAACACTTTACTTACCTCAAAGTGTTGCTTCAAAGATTAAATAAAATAATGAATGTGAAAGTACTTTGCCAACCATAAAAACTTATTGGTGATGAAAACAATGGCCATGAAACAGTGAGATAGGTGCTTTCAGAGTGACCAGCTGAGCTTTCTGGTAAAATTTGTCAGTCAGCGTGGTGTGTGGAATTAATACCATTACTTCAGAGATACATTGCATACCAAAAGATGTACAAGTACAGGTTAATAGAGAGAGATGGCTAACTGAATAACATGTGGCCCAACAGAGAGCATTATCTCTTCATATAGTAGATAGCATACTAAGGATTTTTAAAAGTTGATGTTATTCTCTAAATCCTGTTCTTTTTCATTTGAAAACAAAGGAAAAAAACCTGAAATTTTATCTTGGAAGGTTTATTGTGGATTTATTTTTTGAGTGAGCAAATCTTTCTAACTTAACATAGATTGATAGGGTCAGTAAAATTTGAGTATTTTTGCGTAAGTTGCGTTATCAAAATCAACATAAACCAACTGATACATACAGTCCTCCAAAAATAACTTAGGTTGTGTGAATATACACCTATTCTCTATGTTCAGTTTTCCTATTACTGACTTTCTACCACGTTTCTCTTTTCCCCAGTGTCACAATTCCAATCACATCAGTAGGAGCTCAATAAATCTTGGATGAAAGTACTCATTATATTTACGTATGGTAGAAACATCAAGCTTCCTGGAAGAATGTTCAACTTAAATATTGCAATTTTTCAAACACTAAAAAATTCAGAGGCATTTTGCACATGGATTATCAAAGTATAGTTCAGATCTTCCATGGAGTGGGTACTCTTTATCAACCGGAAATCATTATATAATTGGTCTAGTAAATATTTGCTGATGATTCTGATATTTAATTCTTTCAGAATTTATTTTGTTTCCTATGACCAAAGAAGATGAGAAGCAAATGATCTATCCTTAGAGGTTCAATCGTCATTTTATTTACATGTTTATGACAGCTTGATCTTGTAGCCTCTATTTTTTCCTTACCTTGTTTTTCCCAGTAGAGTGATGTAGTTCCTTCCCAATGTTCAATTAATTCTTTGTGTATTCTACAACACACTGCATTTATTAACCTCTTTTTCAAGGAGACTATGAACTACTTGAAGGTGTTTTTTTTTATATCTTCAGTATCCAGCACAGTGCCCTTTGTCACCATCATAAAGAATCTCAGTATATTGGTGTTGTATAATAAGAGATTGACAAAAAATACTTTCATTTTCTCTCTGCCTTGTTGAGGTCCTTGAGATGTGACAAAGTTGTATCCTCAGGAAAATATTCTTAAGCATAAGGGCAACTGCTTGATTTAACAATTTGCCTATAAAGTCTACTAAAATGTCTGAACTTCACAGAGGATAAAAGTAAATGATAAAATTTTTTCTATTTGTTTAGGGTTGGAACATTCGAAGTGAGCAGCTGGGACTATATCCTCCTTGTGCTTTGTTCATACATAAGGAGAAATGAAAATTCTGAAAAGACATCTGTATTGTAAATCAAAATACATTGCTGAAATCAATGTTGAGTTGACATTCTGCTTGCAAATATTCTTTTGAGATTGGTTCTTGTAAATCTCTTTCCCATCTGGTTTTTATGTCTGCTCTGGGACTTGTATGCACAGAGTTGTCTAGGATCTGCTCAGAATGTTGAAATAAAGTGTGTGGCTTTTAATAAAAGGTTAGCTGGGAGGGGAAGACACTGTCTTGGTCGTATCTAAACGGCTTATGTATCTTGTTAAAGTTAAAGTTTTGGAAACTTTGGGAAGTGTTTTCTTGGAATAAGAAAACTTATTTGAAGTCATGAAATAATCCTATCCTGCAACTTGTATTTTTGTAGAGAACATTTGCTGGAAGGATAAATTTTATTTTTAAACACAGGAAGAGTGAGTAGCAGAGAAGAGTTTGTGATTGCAATTTCCTCTCTTACCATAATTGCACTATTTCCATTAAATTAATGATGGAGAGAAACAATTGTTTATATAAAAGTTCTTTTCCTTATTGAAAGTTAATTGGGGAATATTGATCTCTTCTTAAATGGCAAATTTAACAATGACAAAGAAAAAAAATTCAATCTGAGATGTCATGATAAATAAGCCCATGATTATAACTTAACATCTGGAACTGATATCCCTCCTTGAGTTTTATGAGGGAATAGTGTTCTGAATGAACTCTTGCAAGTGAGAACATGATCACCATCATCATCATATAGCATTTACTCAATTCTAGTCTCCAGTTACAGGTCAGTGGTTAATCTCTACACAGCAACCAATGTGGATTCATTTAAGGACAAAAAGGATGTCATTTGACTCCTTAGAACCTTGAAATTGGCCCTTGCTCCCATCATCTAAAGTGTGTGTGTGTGTAGTGGGGTGGGGGAGAGGGGATTCCAGAAGCAGATGGGAAGAAGATAAAGCACTTAAGAAGTCCTGTGTGACTCTGAATGTCCTCTTCACTAAGGAAATAGCTAAACAAGTCTTCTGGAACCAGAAGCTTTCTCTCCAGTAATGGACATAAGTCTACTGACTTTAATTTTGTAATTTGTTTGTTCTTTTTGACTCAAGCAAAACAGAGCAAAAAAATCATGGAAGGAATAAAGGGAATCAAAAAATGGTTTCCTCATGGTCCTTTGGGGACCATGGTTGTATCCATTGGAGAAATAGGGGATATTAAGTCAATCTTGCCATCTTCCTCCTTCCAGTGGAGTCCCCTCTTACTTGCATTTAACGTGCAACCCCCCGACCCAAGTCTTCATAGCAACAAACAAATTCACAGATCTACTCTCGTATATTAAAGTTGTAGAGACTTATTTTTAAAACAGAAGGGGCAAATCATTTAGGAAAGTGGAATGTTTTTAAAATTTCCCCTGCTCTCTCATTTACCATAAGATATTTCATAATTATCTTAAAAACAAGATTACTTTCATCCTTGACATCCGGATTGAGAGTTCTTTCTTTCTTTACTGTAGGTCAGTCATTTTCTAATTTTGATATTCATAAGAAAGAGATTTTCTCAAGTGTAATTTTGTCTATATATGCTTTTTACTTTATCTGCTGACTTAAAACTCTCACCTTTGCTTAAACTGTAATTCCCCTGATTGAGTTTTTCCAGGCCTCTCTATTCCAGAGGCAGTTCAGCAGGATACCTTGTCCATGTTGTTCTTCAGGAGGGGTTTTCTGGCTGACAGCCCATGTGAGGCCATGCTCCTGTATATCCTCTGAGTCTCTCTCCTTTTGTTTATTACATGTGCATGACTAATATTAGTAGCTCAAGAGTAAGCCCAGAGTTCAGTGAGTGCACCATTCATAAGATCAAGACAACAACATTATCATACCCATCACATTTCTTACAATCAGGTTATTAAAATGTCAATTGCACCTAGACTCTCTAAGGCACATCAATTCGATTACATATGCTTACAATTGGGATTCCCCAATATTACATAATTTCAAATTAAATAGGCAATGTGAGTCCTTCCTTCCTATTTTTAAACTTCATCCATATCTAGATATCTTGTTAAGTAAATATGTTCTCTTGTGGTTACCACTGCATTCTAAATCCCCCTTATTAATTTGTCAGTCTATTGTTAACTCTGGATATTATTCTATCTGGCTCTTCTTTAATGCTCCCATCCACCACTTCACTTGGAGCTTTCTTTAACTTTCTCTTGACCATCAATAGAAAGTAATCTGCTCACTGCCCAACCAATCTGTAACTAAATGTGGTGACACTTACTATAAAATGAAATTGTTTCTTTTCTATTTTTTTTTTTTCTTTTGAGATAGGATCTTACTCTGTTGCCCAGGCTGTGGTTCAGCAGAATCATCATAGCTCACTGTAGCCTCAAACTTCTGGGCTCAAGCAGTATTCCTACCTCAGACTCCCAAGTAGCTGGGACTATAAGTGCATGCCACTGCGCCCAGCTGATTTTTGTTTTTTTGTAGAAATGGAGGTCTTGTTTTATTATCCAAGCTGTTCTCAAATTCCTGGTTTCAAGTGATCCTCCTGCCTCAGCCTCCTAAAGTATTGGGATTACAGGTATGAACCACCATGCCCAGCCAATAGTTTCTTGTTGTTAGTCATATCACTATTATCTGATATAGTGAGAGTGCTCATGAATTTTTGCCATAATGGGAAAATGTTTGCATGTTTGTGCATGTGTTTATGTGTGCTTGCATGCACAGTGCATTGTAGTGTGTATCTCTTGGTCTAATTGGTGATGTTCTAGGACAAATTCTGTGCCTGTTGATCTCAGGAGTTGTTAGGGATGGTGTTTGCACAAACAAGTCATTTTAATGCTAGCCACTTTCCCTTTCTATTACACTGAGACATGGCCCCATTAAGATGGCTATAAAGACAATGAAGGCTAACTTAATATAGATCATGTCACTTTTGAAGTGGTTCCTCTCCAAGATAATTGAAACCTTTCTGGCCCATTGGGAAGAAACATCATGCGGGATAAATGGTGTCAGTGGCTTACCACTCTTCAGAAAGTGATTTACTTAAATTTTATACAACTGAAACATATCCTCAGGCAAGGCAGTGCAAAGACTTCTTTATAAAGTGGACTCGTTCCTGTCCCTTGTTTCCTGGTGAGCCAGAGACTGGTTGTTCTGTCCAACAGTCAGCTACAAAAGACAGAGACTGGCATTCAGTGGATGATCCAACTATCACAATATTTATTTTAGACAAACAGGATAATGGTGTGGAAGGGGGAAAAAGGGGAATTTATGTGTGTCTCATCGGACACATAGACAAACAACAAGAAAAACAACACAAATACAGGGCAACCTTTTACATATGCTTGTTTTAGTAGATGTGGCTCCTTTGATCAAGATTCTATTGGTGAAGATGCAAAGGACATTTTTCCCCCTAGATTGATCTGTATATCCAGGAAAAGTGGAGCCCAGACAATTTCTGTAATAACTTCTGGAGGGGCTCATTTGTCTCATGTCACACAACATGGTTTTTGTGAGAGAAACAGAAGTGAGGAGGGAAGAGGAGAGGGAAGAAGAAGGAATCCCTTAATGTTCTCTGCCGTCATGGTCTATCTGGATAGTCCTATCTGGAGAAAGTACTTTGGACTTTTTTGGGTGAGAGTTTTTGAGACTTTACTCAAATACATGTTAAAACCTAAAATAAAGATGAATACTCAATAAATAAAAACTATGAATTGTACAGGGGTTAGGATTCAAGTTGTGGTGCGTATGTATGTGTGTGCTCACATGCGTGCATATGAATGACAATGTGTGTGCATTTGGTTACTTCCCTATGGATTTAAACATTCTTAACATGGAAGGAAAATAATTTTTATCTGTTTCATATACAAAAAAATGCCCTTTGTCAGTTTAGTAAATTTAGTAAGTTGAACTGTTTAGGGCTTCAAGAATCATATCAAAAAGTTTGGTCTTCATAAAGGACATACAGTGTCTTTAAAGATTTAAGTAGGGGAGTGAAATAATGAGATATTTATTTTAATTTCACATGCTGACTTCTAAGCAGAAAATAGATTAGAAGAGGAAAATGATAAATGAGATAGAACTATTAGGAGGTCTTTTGGAGATGAAAGTGGCTTGATCTTGAGTGATGGGAGCAGAGATCTGAGAAATGGACAAAGATGGAATGCAATTAAGAGGTAGAATTGGTAGGACTCCATGCTGGATTGGATGTGGAGCTAAGGAACAGAAATGTATCAAGCAAGGCTCCTAGGTTTCTGGGATGAGCAACTGGGCGAATTGTGCTTTGCAATGAAGAAGGAGCAACATCCTCTGTTCTAACAGAGGAGGTTGTTTAGAAAGAAAATGAGTTCAGGTTGCAGCACGTTCAATTTGAGATATTTATAAGATCAGTGAATATCTAGAATGAGAAGTTGGTTGTATACATCTAGTGCTCAGAAGAAGGTCTTGGAAGGAAACACAAAGTAAATTAAATGGTCTTTGAAGCCATGAGAGTGATAGAGATGATGAATGAGAGTGAAGTGAGACAAAAGTAAGTGATCATGAGCAAAAGTGAAGACACAAGAGGCCTAAGATCTAACCTCAAACAATTTCAATGTTTAGAAGATAGACTGAGTGTGAGAAATTTCCACAGCAGACTAATATGGAGGAGTTGCGAAGGTAGGAGAAAACTCAGGAGAGCATATCATTGTGGAATTTCAGGAAAGAGAATATTTCTAACAGGCAGAAGTTGAGGCATCATTTATCATGAGAATTGGAAAATGTACATTGGGCTTAACAACATGGGGGGAGATCATTTGTGACTTAAGGAAGGGCACACTTAGTTGAGTAGTAGCAACAGAAGCCAGAGTGGAATCACAAGAGAGTGAATACAGTGTGGAAATAAAGGCTGCTTGCTCAGATACTCTTTGGATAAAAGTTGCTATTAGAGGGATAGAGGGAAGTGTCAGTAGCTTGAGAGGCATGCATGATTCAGGGAGAATATAATTGTTGTTATGTTGATTTTCCTAAAATGGAGAGACTGTAGCATTACTGAATGCTTATGGTAAGCATCCAGAAGGTAGCAAGAATTTAAGGATATTACCACAGTGTGGAGAAAGCACAGAGGCAGCTGGGCAGGAGAAAGCACAGATGCCAGAGGCACAAGAAAATCTCAAAGGCCCAAAGGCACGCATGTGCGCACACACATACACACACACACACACACACACCCCATCCATGAGAAAGTAGCCGGTGAAAGGCATTCTGCAGGACTCATTAGTCATGCTGGATACCAAATGTGCCAGGGAGGTGCTAATTTCTTTATCTGCAATAGCTCAATCCCCATAGCACACTAGAATAGAAGCCCCATGAAAGCTAGGATTTTTCTACATATTGCTCTTTGCAGCATTTCCCAGTGCCTATGATGGTGATTGGCAGGTTATAGACCCTTAATAAATATTTGCTAAGTAAGTAAATAAATTAGGTAGGTCTGATTGTTTCATTTTTGTAGTTGAGGGAACTAAGAATTAGAAAGGTTAATTACTTTGCCCATTCACAAAGGCAATAACAAAAGATATCTGGATTTGTACACAATCAAAGATCTTGATCAACACGCTAAGTTGCCTTGCATTTTGAATCATATTGGATGAAGCAAACATTTTTTTTCATAATTTTAATATTCCCACATACTATCCTCATTATGTGAAGAGATTCTGAAGTATTAGAATCAAGTTTATTAAAGTGCTTAAAGAGTATTGATGTGTGTCTAACATGAGTTTGATTATGCAAAATGGGAAGCCATTACCAAACTATCCAGGCCCTTCTTTTAGAAACAACCAGCAAATATAAGCCCTATGTTTTTTCTCTTTAAACCATGTACCATGTGCAGGCATCCCTTTGATTGCCATGCGCTGTGTTATGCTCACTGTGCATGTACTTTTTTGTTTTCCTATTTCAGTCCCTCAAGATATCTTTGCCTTCCCCTCTTAACTTGTGCCAGTATTAATTATGATCTTTTCTCCTTCTTTTATCTTACTTCTGCCTCTGTCTCAACTACTGAATCCAAGCTTTCATCCAGCTTTTAAGGGAAGCTAATATCTCATGAAATTGTGAGGGCCTGGGATCTTCAAAGAGCCAAGGATTCTGCCAGACTGAGAATAGACTTGATGAGCATTCTCCACTTAAGATCTGAACTATGAGAAGTGGAATCAAAGCAGTCCTTTTGTAATTCCAAACAGCCATTTAGGCATATGAAGAAATGAAAGTACAGGGAAGAGGGTCAATGAAAGGTAAGAAATCCTGACAAAACAAGAAGAAAAGTATTTCCTTTGGTCATGGTGGGCTTGTTTCTAATGAGGAAGACTTGGGATTCCAAATATTATGTATCGCTTATTGCATAGTTATGTTTAGGTTAATTCTATAGTAAAGTATATTAGTTCTCATTCTTGCATGTGAGTTCAATTCTCAAACAATCCTTGTTAATCTTAATAAAGGTGCATTAGAGAACCTCTTCAGGAATTGTTGTACACAAAGATCTTTAAGAGGCTTGCCTCCAACAGGCTCCTAAAGTGAAGACACTTAGACCAGCGGGCCATATAAATAGTATTCTTACAGATTTCTGTGTAAGAAAATCTTATTTCTTTCTGGATGTATTTGGAAGTTCTATGGGCTACTTAAGACTTTCTTAATCCTCTGCTCCGAGTCTCTGAAAACAGTCTCAGGCTTATTGACTTAACACTGCTTTCCTGTAAACTTTTATTATGGAAATGCCTCTCATTCCTAAATATTATTATTGTAACTCTCATCTAATGAAGTTTTACAATGACAAGTCTTGGATCTTCCTAGAAGAGAAAAAAAGTCTGTTTAATTTTCAAAAGTATATTGTTTCTTCCCAATTACCAGAGTAGAATTTATAAAGTTTATAATTTGTGTGTCTCTGTGCTTCAATCCTCAGTTACCAAACGATCTCAGAAAAGAGTAAATCGCATTTCTAATGCAGAAATTTCAGGTTGGTTAAATGCCGAAAGCTGTATTGAATGCTATCATATGACTTCTTCTCATGCTTCTCTGATACAATTCAATGGCAATTTTTGCCCACTTACAATGGAAGTGGTATCATGCAGACTTGACAGAAGAGTGGTAGTTCAGAGTTTGATATTAGGTTTACCATGTGTCTTTAGATAAGTGAATTAACCTCTCTGAGTCTATGTTTCCGTATTTAAAAATGAACACTTTGGGACAGGTAGCATTCATTTACTTCTTCAAACATTTATTGCATTCCTTCTGTGTTCTAGCTACTGCTCTTTTTGCTTGAGTTACAACATTGCACAAGATAGTGTTCCTGTCTTCATGGGCCATAGTGTAGATGACAAAGATAAATAACCAGACAATTATAAAACAGTGAAATAAACAATACCAGTGAAAGCATAAGTTCCAAGATAATGGGCTGTCAACTTTATCCATCCTCTAGATGGATTGCCAATTATTTGCATTTCTTTGAATTTGTCATGCAGTCTTCATTGCCTCCATGTCTTTAAACATGTTCCCTCTGCCTAGAATAGTACTTACTATATTCTTTACCTAGCTAATGTCTACTTAGTCCTCAAGGTTCACATCAAGTATTACTTCTCAGGAAAACCTTTGTTAACTCTTTGAGTCTGGTTTGTGTGGCCCTCCTTGAGTACCTCTGGCCCTTATATGCATTCTTCAACAATAGTAGCTTGACTTTATTTGCTTACCAGTACTATTGTTAGGATGTAAACTCATACCATGCAGGAATTCGATCTTTTATTTCTTTATTCCCAGAAAACAGTCTAATGTTTGGTATACAGCAAACGTTCTATAAATATTTGTGGATTATATGAATATCAAACATTTATTGAACATCTACTATGTGCCAGGCACTAAGAAGGGATTCACTTCCACCACCTTATTTGCTTTAACTTTTGCAACACTCTTTGTTATGGTGTGTGTAGTATTCCTATCCCCTTTAGAGATGGAGAAATGAAGATTCACAGAAGCTTGGTAATTTTCTCAAGGTAACGTGCATGTTTATGTGCATGTTCAAGAGGAAGTGGTTGTAAAGAAGATCACCTTCTCTAAGATGAAACTCAAGGCTAATGATTTTTGTGCCATATTTGTATAAACTGGTGTAAATCTATCCTTGGGTATTTTGGCTCAATAGTGGGAGAAACATTGAGCTTCTTCAAGTGAACAGATGTCTATGCATAGTTATCTCTCTGAAGCAAGGTTATGGTAGGGCCTAATCTGCATACCTCTGTTTTATATGTATATATGAATGATAGAGATATATGTATATAGCTTATCAGGAAAAGTTTGTATATAAAATCTCCTAGGACATTATGGAGAAACAGAGAAGGCATCTAGCTATCCAGGACCTTGGGGGTATTAGGATTATAAAGAGACATAGAGTTATATCATTTTAAAGAAAAGATTTGTAATTGTAAAAGACCCAAATACAGAATTTGGGAGATGAGTAATACCCCTACAAAATGTATGGAGGTAGTTGGGGAATGTTTTCTGCTGACTAGAGTAAAATCATACCTTCACTTAAAATCAAAAGTCCTAAGTTTCACTTGACTAGATTCTATAGAGGGCAGCTCAAATATTGAAACAATACATATTTTTCTTAATTTCAAAAGTTCTTGAACATAATCAGGTAGCTAGAAAAAATCTTAGCTCTTTTTAGCCAGACACAGTGGTGTAAAACAGAGATATGGGCATTTCTACTCTAATGCCAATGTTTGCACTATTGAATAACCTTACGTTCTGCAAAATTGGACACTGAAAATAATAAGGCCTATGGGAAAAATAAGGTGTGGGGAGAAGACTCAGGACTGTGAAATTCGGAAAGTAGATCACTAAAAACACTAAGACAATTACTGTTAAAGAAAAGCTGGCATAGATAAACCTCTAATAGCATTGGCACATGGCTTCAGAGATGATTGGTCATTAGCAATTTCAAAACCTGTGACTTTTACTTGTCCTTTGAAATGTAAAAATCGTCCTTCCAATATGGACCATTTTTATTAAAACTAAAAATCAGATCCAATGTGTAGCCTATTTTGTTAATCCATTATTTTAATATGGGGATTCATGTCTTTGCAGCTTCTGAATCTGTATTGGCACTTTCACCGGCAAGTTTAACATAATTGAATATGTAGACGTGTGCTTGAAGCACTAAAGAAAAGTGCTTTTGTAGATTTCTTAGCATTTTTTTAAGATCGCCATGGGCTGCTATGTTTTTCTTTATTTGTGACAAAGTTTGCCCTGGATAACTTAAAAATGTTAAGCTACTGGGAAACAATATATAAGAACCAACAATACTTCTGTGTTATAAGAACATCTTTCCCTATTTACCAGTCATATATGGAGAAATTTACATAAAAATTGGCCTTTTTATAAGAAAAAAATTTTCCTAATTCATGTGATATGTAAGGTTCCAACATCGTATAATGAATGCTATATTCATCTATATAAAACTCTGACTCATTGACTATTTTCAGAGCCTGCTTCATCTTAATCCATGCCAGTGTTCTACGATAATAACACAGTAAACAAGATTTTGCTTATAGACTAGCAGTATAGAGTAGCCATGTGTGGTGGGGGTGGATTTTAAGAAAAGATGAAATGGTACCTTGGGAAAGTAAAAAGAAACAAAAAATAACTTTTTTAGTCTAATAAATAGTTTTAACTGTGCTGCAAGATTTGTTTTACATCAAATAATCATTGACTTCAATGTTTCTGTTTCAATTAGATGGTCTTCCTTCTTTTTCTTTTCCTCTTTCCTTCTCTTTTTCCTTGTTTTGTCTCCTTCGCTTTTAAATTTTCTCACTCATATTTTATCTGTTTTCTTCTTTGTTCACTATATGTTAGTTATCTACTATCTAACTGTTAGATTCCAGAGATAAAATGGTGAACAAAAGCAGAGTTTGGAGTATTGTTGAGAGATAGGCATTAAACATACAATCCCACAAATACATGTTAGTAAACAGGACATAAGTCCAGTATTACCAAGGAGAGGAGCTATACAAGCACCTAAGAGGGGAATATATCTTAGTCAGATATGTTGCTCAGGCTTTACTCAGGAAATAAACTCAGAAGAATGAGTGGGTTAACTAGGTGAAGATAGGAGGGAAGATCATTCCTGACAGGTAGAATTGCTTCTGCAAAAACCATGCAGCTCAAGTGACCACAAAACGAAAGACTGAAGGAAGACCAGTGTGGTTGGATGACGGAGCTAGGAAAGGTTTTGGCATAGAGCCAGATAATGCAGGGCATAGCTTGCCTGGGATGGGATAAAGATTCTCATCTTTAACTCTAGAGAGACAGAAATCATTGAAATGTTTTAAACCAGGGGATCTGTGATATGATCAGATTTGCATTTTGCAAATGTGTCTCTGTCCACAGTATAACAAGATCGATACATAATTTTGTGCTTATTGCAACTTTACATCTTTAAGGTATCCCTGCAAGGAAAGAGCAACACTGATTATCTGCATTTCTTTTTCCATTTTGTAAATAGAATGAGGCTTATGAGAATGAAAATTATCCTCTGCTTGATCAAGTCTGTTTTGTTCCTCATCCTTCCTCTGAGGGATATCAATATCACACGAAATGACATCATAGCTGTGAAACAAAAAATACAGGTAAAATAACCACATTTCTTTGAATAGAGGGGCCTCAGTCCGTAATTTTTTTTTTTTTTTGTACTCTCTATCTTGAAAACAGCTTCTAGTCCCACGTGAACTCTCATTTGTAAGCTATTTCTGTCTCAGTTTTGTTGGAGGTGTTTCTAGGTTTTTCTGCCGCATTAAACATGTACATCTCCAGAATCTACCATTGAAAAGTTTGAAAAGATCACTGGAATTAGCAAAAGAACAAAAGAAAAAGAAGTCAGATTTTTGGCAGGAGACTATCTACCTGAGGACACATTGCTTCATTCCCCTGGCAACCATGCCTGTGATTAACAATTTTCATAAATAATTCAAGTCTTCCATTTGCACTCTCTATAATCCCACTTAGGGAGGCAACGGCACAGTATTTAGGGGTATTTAGTTAAGGAAGCCACACTCCCTGTGGCTCCTCCTCCTTCACTCAAACTATTACACTGTGAGATTAAGAACTCCAGAAATTTATTAGGTTTTGTGCGGAATTTAAAGGAAACACTGGATGCTTCTCAGTAAATTTTATGTCCAGTTTGCCACCTAAGCCTCTGCTCTGTACCTCCTTTAACAACATATTCTTTCCTTTTAGAAAGTAGAGTTGCTTTGATGGCATAATCTTAACAACCAATGGTTTCTGTACATCTAATGATAACAGGCCACTTTGTAAGTTCTGGCTGCCAGCAATACGGCTTGAGGTGAAATTATGAGAGGTGGGGCCTGCACCAGAAGCAAGAAATTGAAGAAGAGGGCATCAGCTATAAATTTTTCACTTGTCGAATGGGCTGTATTTTTAGGGACCCGAGGTGAAGTAGCTGGTGGGGAAGAATTTCATTATCACAAAAAAGTGTGAAGCCAGAATTCTCCCTAGTCTTTTGTCATAATCAAATCTTCAAAACTCCCAGATGATAAATGGGCATCATGGAAATGTATCTAGGGCCCAATCACTTTGAATCTGAAGTGTAATCACAGATCATCTCATGATTTAAACACACACACACACACACACATACACACACACACACACACAGAATTTACCAGGGCAGGGCTAAGACATTTCTGTACTGCACACAAATGTGCATTCCTAGCATAATTCTAAAACTGAAATGTTCACTAAGCAACAAGTAATGAACTGACCTGGGTGGAGAAATTTTGAAAAGTTTTATCTCCTCCACTAAGGCATCCAATGACCTGGTAATAGAGACAGAATGAAGAAAGGCAGAATAGAGAAAAGAAGATTAGTTGAAGGCAGAACAGCAAGAGAAAGTCCGAAAAAGAAAAAAATGAGAAATAGAGAAAGAGGGAGAGAGAGAACAAGAGGAAACATATTAAAGGGATGCTTCTTAAGGCAGCTAAGAGAGGGTGAGAGGTTGAGACCATGGAAGATTTCTGGACAGGGAATCAACTAGGAGTGTTTATTACACTAGAGGCTGAATACATTATCCTTATTTGTGGCATATTATTTTTAATCTACTTCTAAATATGAATGTTTTAATCCTTTCTAGAATTAGATGAAGTGTAAGTAGATAATTAAAAACAGAACCAGAAATGACTTATGATGTTAAACTACATGAAAAAATAGAGTGAATAAAAATAAGATGTTAAAAAAAATAAAGGGATGTGAAAGGAGGCATTTGGGTGAGCTTCCTATTATGAACTATGTATTTAGCTTTGGACTCCGTGTTATAAACAGCAAAGTGGGAGGTCATCTAGTATTGTCAAATTAAAACAAGAGCAACAACAACAACAGTAAGCATCTTAAAATTTTTTCAAGAACATTAACACCTTTTCTTCTGGCACTAAAAACAACTATATGTATGCAAGAGATAAAATAATGGAAAATTTTTTTATTGTGATTTCCCAAAAAAAAGGAAAGATGGAAGGAAGGAAGGAAGGAAGGAAGGAAGAAAGGAAGGAAGGAAAGTTCTTATAACAGTATTTAATATTTATGTAATGGTTTGTAATATATCCCATACTTTTACTTTAATTATTTCACTTCAGCCTCCTAGATAATTCTATGACATAGAAAAGGCACATACAATGATCACATAACAGATTAAAATTAAAAGCTTGAAAAGAAAATGCTATTAGTAAAATTGATGGACAATATACTAGAACTCAGGACTTCTGACCCCTAATCCAATTCCATCTGCTTCTTTAAAAAAGCAAAATGTAAACTATTAAATCAGTGATTTTACCTCTTGGATTGCCTCAGAATTAACTATGAACAGCCTTATTGAGATATAATAGAAAAATAAAAATTGTACATATTTAAGTTGTACAATGTGATGATTTGATATACATACATATATTCACCAAATGAAATGATCACATTAAAGCTAATTAAAACATTCATCATTTCATGTGGTTTCCTTTTTGTGTGTGGTGAGAACATTTAAGATCTAATCTTGAGCAACTTTCAGGTATACTATACAGAATTGTCAACTATAGCCACCATGCTATATATGAGATCCTCAGAACTTTGTCATCTTATAACCGAAAGTTTGTACTTTTTGACCAATATCACCCTATTCCATGCACCTCCCACCTGGCTTTTGGCAACCACCATTCTAAACTTTGCTTCTATGAGTTTGACTTTTTTAGATTTCACATATAAATGATATTATACAATATTTATCTTTCTGTCTCCCCTGATTTCATTTAGCATAATGTCCTCCAGGTTCATTCATGTCATTGCAAATGGTGGAGTTTCCTCCATTTTAATGGCTGAATAATGGTTCATCACACACACATACATATATAAATATATGATATCTATGCATCACATTTTCTTCATCCACCAATGGACACTTATGTTGTTTCTGTATCTTAGCTATTGTGAGTAATGCTGCAATGAACATGGGAGTGCAGATATCTCTTCAAGATGTTGACTTCATTTCTTTTGGACATATATCCAGAAGTTAGATTGCTGGATAATATGGTAGTTCTATTTATAATTTTATGAGAAGCCTCCATACTGTTTCATAATGACTGTGCTGATTTACATTCACACCAACAGTGTACCAGGGTTCTCTTTTTTCTACACTCTCACTAACCCTTGTTAGCCCTTGTCTTTTTGATAGTAGCATCCTAACAGGTACAAGGTGATATCTCATTGTGGTTTTGATTTACATTTCTCTACTGATTAGTGATATTGACTACCTTTTCACTTACAAATGCTGGATATTTGTGTATCTTCTTTGTAAAAAATGTTTATTGAAGTCCTTTGCCCATTTTTTAATAAAAATATTTCTTCTGTGTTTTGCTATTAAGTTATATAAGTTGCTCACGTATTTTGTACATTAATTCTTTTTCATATATATTGTTGGCAAATATTTTCCTCCCATTCAGTGGGTTGCCTTTTCACTCTGTTGATTGCTTCCTTTGTTATGCAGAGCCATTTAAATTTGCTGTTTATAAAACTAAATGCTTTTGGCATCATATCCAAGAAATCATTGCCAAGACCAATGTCATAAAGATTTCCCCTTTGTTTTCTTCTAGGAATTCTGTACTCTCAGATCTTATATTTAAGTCTTTAATGTATTCTAACTTAGTTTTTTGTGTGTGGTATAAGATAAGGGTCCAAGTTCATTTGTTTGCATGCCAATATTCAATTTTCTCAGCACTATTTTTGCAAGGGACTCTCCTTTTCCCATTGTGTACTTTGTAGATCAATGGACCATATATGTGTGGGTATATTTCTGGGCTCTCTCTTCTGTTCCATTGGTTTATATATGTCTTTATACCAGTACCATAATGTTTTTATTACTGTAGCTTTGTAATATATTTTGAAATCAATTAGTGTGATGCTTCCATCTTTGTTCTTTGTCAAGATTGCTTTGGCTATTCTGGGTCTTTTGTTGTTTCATATAAATTTTGTTTTTTGTTGTTGTTGTTGTTCTATTTCTATAAAAAGTGTCACTGGGATTTTGATGGAAATAGGATAGAATCTGTATATATCTGTGGGTAATACAGACATTTTAACCATAGTAGGTCTTCCAATTTGTGTACATGGGATGTCTTTCTATTTATTTGTGTCTTCTTTAATTTCTTTCATTAGCATATTGTAGTTTTCACTGTAAGTCTTTCACCTCCTTGGTTAAGTTTATTCTTAGGTCTTTTACAATTTTTGATACTATTATAAATGGGATTGTTTTCTTAATTTTCTTTTGAGAAGTTGAATTTATTATTCAAAACTTTTCACATGTGAATTTTATAAAGTATTTAAGGATGAAATATTTTCAATATTACAAAATGTTTTCTGATAATAGAAGGAACACTTCCCAACTTGTTTTGTGATGCTAGAGTTACCCTGATAACAAAACTTGACAATGATGTTACAAAATAAAGTTACAGAACAATATCCCTCATAAAAATATACTAAAAATATTTAAAAGTATAACAAATTAAAATCAGCAATATTATAGTATCATTTGGGTAGTTTATTTTAGAAATACACAATTTGTCTAATTTTAAAAATTAATATAATTTATCACATCAATGGAATAAAATAGGACACATATATAATTAATAGATGTGGAAAAGACACTGAGAAAATTTAATACCAATTTATTATTAAGGTTCTTAGCAATTTAGGAATGGAGGGATATTCTTCTATCTGGAAGCTATTTAACACTTTCTTAGTAAGATTAGGAATAATTTCTATTGTTCTGGGGGGTCTTCATTGTATTGGCGGTCTTAGTCATCACAATAAAGCTAGAAAGAAAAGCATAAAAAGGCGAAGCAAAGATTAAAACCATCTCTGTTTGCATATTACATGTTTCTTTAATTAGAAAATCCTAAAGAATTTGCCAAACACCTATTAGAACTAGTATGTCTGCTTTGCATGAACACAGAATGTGAGGTAATATTTTAAAAGCAGTTATATTTTATACAGTGGCAGGAAACAATTGGAAAATTGAATGTTAAAAATTCCATGTATTTTAGCATTAAAACATAAATATGAAAGAATAAATTTGAACAAGTTTAACAAACATTTTTAAACAAAAAATAATTTTATAGTGAAAACTACCAAAATGTTCTTGAGAAAAAGATCTAAATAAATGGAGACATACACCATGTTCACTGATTGTAAAACCCAATAGATTTAAGATTTCAATTTATTTATAGATTGAATCTTGTCTAAATTATAGTGCCACCTATTTTTAAGCTGATTCAAAAATGTATATGTAAATGCAAACAATAAAGAATATCCAATACATAACTGAAATGAACAAAGATGAAAGATTTACATTATCTGACTTTCAGATTTACAGGCACCCTAAAACTACAATAATTGAGAAACTATAGTGCAGGCATTAAGATCTACAAATAGATACATGGAACAAAATAGATGGTCCAGGAATAACACCCCTCTTATGTGGTTATTTGGTTTTTGAGAGTGTTTCCAAGGCAATCTAGTATTGAAAGAAAAGTCTTCTCAACAAATGGTGCTAGCATAAGTAGATACTATATTGGAAAAATGAGCTATACTCTTTATTTTACACCATACAAAAAATTAATTAGAGATGAATCATAGATCGAAGTGTAAAAGCTAAAACCACAAAGCTTTTGTAGAAAAACATAGTGGAACTTCTCCATGACTTATGAGCAGATAAAGACTTCTTATTCAGTCCCAGAAAGAACTAACCATAAAAGAAAGTATCAGTCAATTAGAATTCATCAAAATTGAAAGTATCAGTTTAACAAAGGGCTGAAATTCAAGATATATAGAACTCAACAATAAAAGGACAACTAACTTAATGTAAAATAAACAAAAGGTTTAAAAGACATTTCATAAAAGAGAGTATATGAATGGTCTATAATTATATGAAAATGAATTTAACATAATTTGTTACCTAATGCAAATTAAATTCACAAGAAACTACTGCAGTTACCTAAATGGCTAAAATTAAATGGACTGAAAACACCAAATGTTGGTTAGCTTGTGGAACAAAGAAAACTCTCATACATTGTTGGTGGGATTCTAAAATTTTACAACCACTTCAGAAAATGGCCTGCCATATTTTTATTAAAATTACTTAGTTAATTAAATATTTTAGCTTTATTGGGGTACAGTTGATGTACAAAAATTGTATACATTTAATGTATTCACCTTGACGAGTTTGGACATAAGCATACACCTGTGAAATCATCACCACAGTCAGGGTACTAAACATTCATCATCACCAAATATTTTCTTGCTCCTTGTGGGGTTTTTTGGAGGGGGATAAAAACACTTCACATAAGATTTATCCTCTTAACGTATTTTAAAGTGTACAATACTACCTTGGTAACTCTAGGTACTACTTGTGTATAGCAGATTTCTAGGATGTATTCATCTTGCATGACACAAATTTTATATCCATTGAAAAACAGTTCTCCATTTTCTCCTCCCTCCAAGTCCCTGGCAACCACCATTTTATTCCCTTATGAGTTTGACTATTTTAGATACCTCATATAGGTTGAGTTACACAATATTTGTCCTTCTGTGCCTGGTTTATTTCACTTAGCATAATGTTCTCATATTAACTACAAATTGACCCAAGTGTCCACCAATATAAGAATGAATAAACAAGCAGTAGAATATTTATGTAATACAGACAATACTTATTTATTTTTTATTATACTTCATGTTCTAGGGTACATGTGAACAACGTGCAGGTTTGTTACATATGTATACATGTGCCATGTTGGCGTGCTGCACCCATTAACTTGTCGTTTACATTAGGTATATCTCCTAATGCTATCCCTCCCCCCTCCCCCCACCCCACAACAGGCCCCAGTGTGTAACGTTCGCCTTCCTGTATGGACAATATTTATATAATACGGGTAGTATGTCAAAATCATTATACCAAGTGAAAGAAGTCTTATATTGTATACTGTATAATGAATATGGATATATGCTCTATGATGTCATTTATATTAAATGTTAAAGCAAGAAAATCTAATTTACAGTAAAATAATATCAGAACAATGTTTGTCTCTGGTGGACTCTAGTGTTTAAGAATCAACTGGCAAAGGGTCTGAGAGAACTTCTTTGTGTGATAATGATGTTCTATATCTTACTAGGGGTTTGGATAACACAGACATATTCATTTGTCAAAATTCACTAACTATACACTTAAAATTTGAGCATTTCATGGCACGTAAATTCAAGAAAAGGAAACTACTAAAAATACTGAATTTTTGTTAATGTGCATATTGTTTGGATGCCTGCAATTTGCTTTGGAATTTGTCAAAAGTAAAATTGATAAATGGATAGAAAGATAGGTAGAGTGATAAGTGGTGCAACAGGTGTAGTAAAATATTAAGCTAGAATCTAGGTGATGAGAATGAGGATGTTTCATGTAAAATATTTTCAACTTTGCCATATGTATGAGAATCTTCATAAACAATTGAAAAAATCTACCTACCTGATTTAGTCACCTGATGTGTAAGAAGTGTTGATACTCTGACATGCATCTTTCCCCAAACAGGAAATATTTCTGATGTTACATGTGGAGAGGCTTGAGAGGTGGTTTGAAACTGCAAAAGCTCTTCAGTGAGGACACCACCTAGACTTTGTGGTTCCTCACCAACCTTTCAGTGCAAATGCTACTGCTATGGTTTGAAGGTTTTTGTCCCTACAAAATTCATGTTGAATCTTAATTCTCAATGCACCAGTATTAAGAGGCGTGGCCTTTAGGAGGTGATGAGACCATAAGAGCTCCACCCTTATGAATGGGATTAATGCCTGATAAGAGAGCTTTAGGGAGCGACTTTGTCCCTTTTTCCCTGTCTGCTGCTTCTGGTGAGGATGCAGCAACAAGGTGCCATCTTGGAAGCAGAGCATGGGCCCTCACCAGATGCTGAATCTGCTGGCAACTTGATCTTGGATTTCCCAGCCTCTGGAACTGTGAGAAGTAAATTTCTACTCTTTATAAATTACCCAATCTAAAGTGTTTTTGTTATAGCCACAGGAACAAAATAAGACCATTACCAACTGTCCACCTCAAAAACAGAATTTAAGCCTGTGTGTATGACTGTGGTTTTGAATAGTACTGTATTTGGATTGGCCTCTTATTAGGATGAATTTGCCACAAAATATGTCCAAGCAAGTTGAATATTTCAAACTCTGAGATGAGGATATATGAGTTCTGTTAACTTAGATGCAAGTATTTACCTGCTAAGGACAATGATCTTAATCTTAAGTACACATGGTTATCAATATCATACCTATGTACTTATTGAGTTTTCCTTCTTCCAAGTCCATTTCCAAACATAGCTATAGGTTTGTGAAATCTATGCCTTACTAATCAAAGCCCAAGGTAAAATATTAATTCACTTACCTCTTTTCATCTGTTTTAATGCTTACTTGCATAACAATTTTTTTGGCACACTTTTCTGTAAACTCTTTTGTGAACTGAGGCCTATAATTCTTCCTAGATATATACATTCCTGTGAGCTGAGATCATGTCTGGATTCTTCACCACTATTTCCTTAGTGCTTAGAACAGTTTTTGGTATATAGTAGATGATCAATAAATGCCTGTTCAATAAGTCAATAATAAAGATGTGTTTCAAAATATTAATTATATGTCAGTATTGCATATTCTCTCCTTCCAGAGAAGTATTTTATAAACTGAAATATTTTAAAATTATGTTTGCCAAAGGCTTCTGGATATCATATATATTAACATTGCAGAAAGTCTAAAAGTTACTTTATAAACGATGTTTTTTCTCTCTTGGCTACAGGTGGCATTTATTACATAGAAATTCCTATGCAATAGAGCAAATGTTACCAGTTACTAGGCCAGAAAAAATAGATGATCTATAAAAATAAGTATTTTATAACAGAGATGTAAAGAATAATGGCTAACTTAAAGTTGCCAGATTTCTAGCCATCTCAAAACTTTTGGCTGGGCGTGGTGGCTAACGCCTTTAATCCTAGCACTTTGGGAGGCCGAGGTGGGTGGATAACCTGAGGTCAGCAGTTTGAGACCAGCCTGGCTGACGTGGCAAAACCCCATCTCTACTAAAAATACAAAAATTAGCCAGGCATGGTGGCGGGCACCTATAATCCCAGCTCCTTGGGAGGCTGAGGCAGGGGAATCGCTTGAAGCCGGGAGGCAGAGGTTGCAGTGAGCCGAGATCATACCATTTCACTCCAGCCTGGGTGAAAGAGGGAAACTCTGTCTCAAAAAAAAAAAAAAAAAAAAAAAAAAAAAAAAAAAAAAAACTTTTATATATTTCTAAAATAAATGAAGTAATCTATAAGTAGGGAGAAAAGAAGAAAACACAAATCTACTGCACTTTATTCTGAGAATGAAATATATGGTATCCAAGTGGCATGAAAGGGTGAAAACTTGGGTTACTTATAAAACAAGTTTATATATCTATTTTTATAGACTTTTTTGTTTCATTTAAGTTTAGTTTAGTGGGGAAACTAAAACAACAACAATGACAAGTACTACCACCACTGTTACTACTACTATAGTTAACAGTGAAACAGAAGGTGGAAAATCGGAAAACTATTTAAAACTCAAGTCTGGTGAACTCTCATTTACAATTGCTACAAAGAGGATAACATACCTAGGAATCCAATTTACAAGGGCTGTGAAGGACCTCTTCAAGGAGAACTACAAACCACTGCTCAACAAAATAAAAGAGGACACAAACAAATGAAAGAACATTCCATGTTCATGGATAGGAAGAATCAATATCATGAAAATGGCCATACTGCCCAAGGTAATTTATAGATTCAATGCCATCCCCATTAAGCTACCAATTACTTTCTTCACAGAATTGGAAAAAACTACTTTAAAGTTCACATGGAACCAAAAAAGAGCCCGCATAGCCAAGAAAATCCTAAGCAAAAAGAACAAAGCTGGAGGCAACATGCTACCTGACTTCAAACTATTCTACAAGGCTTCATTAACCAAAACAGCATGGTACTGGTACTAAAACAGATATATAGACCAATGGAACAGAAGAGAGCCCTCGGAAATAACAGCACACATTTACAGCCATCTGATCTTCAATAAACCTGACAAAAACAAGAAATGGGGAAAGGATTCCCTATTTAATAAATGGTGCTGGGAAAACTGGCTAGCCATATGTAGAAAGCTGAAACTGGATCCCTTCCTTACACCTTATACAAAAATTAACTCAAGATAAATTAAAGATTTAAATGTAAGACCTAAAACCATAATAACCCTAGAAGAAAACCTAGGCAATACCATTCAGGATATAGGCAAGGGCAAAGACTTCATGACTAAAATACCAAAAGCAACGGCAACAGAAGCCAAAATAGACAAATGGGATCTAATGAAACTAAAGAGCTTCTGCACAGCAAAAGAAACTATCATCAGAGTGAACTGGCAACCTACAGAATGGTAGAAAATTTTTGCAATCTACTCATCTGACAAAACTAATATCCAGAATCTACAAAGAACTTAAACAAATTTACAAGAAAAAAGACAAACAACCCCATCGAAAAGTGGGCAAAGGATATGAACAGACACTCCTCAAAAGAAGACATTTATGCAGCCAACAAACACATGAAAAAATGCTCATCATCACTGGTCATCAGATAAATGCAAATCAAAACCACAGTGAGATACCTTCTCACACTAGTTAGAATGGTGATCAAGAAAAAGTCAGGAAACAACAGATACTGGAGAGGATGTGGAGAAATAGGAATGATTTTACACTGTTGGTGGGAGTGTAAACTAGTTCAACCATTGTGGAAGACAGTGTGGTGATTCCTTAAGGATCTAGAGCTAGAAATGCCATTTGACCCAGCCATCCCATTACAGGGTATATACCCAAAGGTTTATAAATCATGCTATATAAAGACACATGCACATGTATGTTTATTGAGACACTATTCACAATAGCAAAGACTTGGAACCAACCCAAATGTCCATCAACGATAGACTGGATTAAGAATATGTGACACATATACACCATGGACTACTATGGAGCCATAAAAATGGATGAGTTAATGTCCTTTGCAGGGACATGGATGAAACTGGAAACCATCATTGTAAGCAAACTATCACAAGGACAGAAAACCCAACACCACGTGTTCTCATTCGTAGGTGGGAGATGAACAATGAGAACATATTGACACAGGGGGGGAACATCACACACCGGAGCCTGTCAGGGGGTGGGGAATTGGGGGAGGGATAGCATTAGGAGAACTATCTAATGTAAATGATGAGTTGATGGGTACAGCAAACCAACATGGCACATGTATACCTATGTAACAAACCCACACATTGTGCACATGTACCCTAGAACTTAAAGTATGATTTAAAAAATAAAAATTAATAAATAAATAAAACTCAAGCCTGGGAGCATTTAGCAGAAGGGCAAACAGCCTTTGGTGAAGATGGCTCCAGGTACCATAAAGACACAGTATAATGATTAAGTTTAATAACGAAGACTTCCAATTATCAAGGGGTGGGTAAGATTGTAGGACCATCTTCACATGTTTTCTATTCTTTCTGGACTTTCAACTACACTACATTTTCCAGCCTTCTTGTGTCCGTGAGACTGAGTTCTAGTCAATGAGATGTTAGCAGAAAAGATTTATGTCACCTGGAGTTCTGGTTATAAAATCACTTACAAGTAACCCTCAATAGTCTTCTCAAATCTCTTGTCTGGGTGTTGATGTTTAGGGTGATTTGGGAAGCCATGATTTGAAGACAGCAAAGATTCTGTCAGTTTGAATTTCTGAATACTGTGATAATCAAACTTCCATTGCCTCTAATCTGGAACTTCTGTTTTGGCCTTTACTTGAGTGAAAGACAACGTTAGGTTTATGAAGCTGCTGAGTGTGCTGTAGAATCCAGTAGCCACTAGCTAAATGCACCTTATAGTTACTAAAGATTTGTCTAGTGCAACCAAACTAAAATTTTAATTTTGTTAAATTTAAATAGCCACATGTGGCTCCTGGCTACCATATTAGACAGTGCAGTTTTAACAGAGCTCAGTTACATTTACTTCTTTTGAGGAGGGTTTGGACTGTGTAATAGCATTTTTGCCATCAAAATAAGACCCTATATTTTATACATGACATAGGATATACTCAATAATCCCTCCTGTGTGAACTTCTGCAGCATCCCTTTTCACCATGCCTCACCTCACAGAGTGTCAGACTCACCCCCAAGTTAGTAATACTATTACTACTAGTAATACTAGTAATACTATTAGTACTAGTAATACTAGTACTACATTACTAGTATTACAGTATTACATGGTAATACTAACCCATGCCCTTCCTCTTCTGTCTGACATGTTTTTCTCCTTCATGGCCATTGGCAGATGGCCTCTCATCTTTCAGAATTTAGAACTCATGTCACCTCCCCTATGAACACTTTTCTGACACATCCCAGGATGAATTGCTTATTTTCTCCTTTGTGTCACACTGTAACCTTCTAGATTTCTATTATGCTACCTAGGACACTTCATCACATTTATTTGTTTTTGTGTTTATCTCTTTTCCTGTTAGACTATAAATTCTTGAGAGGGATTTTGTTGACTTAATATTTGTTTCCCTGGTAGTTAGGACAGCATCAAGTACAAAGTCAATCATCAATAAATGATACATGAATAGGAAATTTAGAAGGTAAAATTCCATAACAACCCTCAACTACTGTCCTTCTTTGCTATGCATTATTTTCCATGCAGTTAGAGCTGATCCATCCTGGATATTGTCATCTGCTCCTTGTATCTGTATTTAGAGGGAGCTACTTCTGATTCTTTGCCCTCAGTGGGCACACAATGAAAGCTTACAGTCTACAGAATGAAACCACAATTGCACATTGAATTTCTTTCTCTGTTAATCTCAAACAACATGTCACGAAATGTCTGTTGTGAGAACATGCTGATTTATGTAGCAGTTCCTGAGGTCGTGAAAATGAAAACTAGAAATTTAGCAGACCAGATTCTGGTGTATATGACTTATGATTATTATGTTGTATTGGGTCAGTTTCATTGCTATACTTCATCTTGTTACTAACAAATTGTCATAATAAAATTAACACATTTTAAAGTTTATAGGAAGACTTGAATTAAAATTTCTGAGTCTAATTCAATAATATTCCTCATGCTTCAGTGATATAACAATTCTTTGAGAAAATGGAGCCCTTCATTGAATTCTTCTTTATTTAATAAACTTGCAGAATAGTGTAAATCTTCATCCTTTTCTGTTGTTCTCCATTTATTTTTAGAAGTCTACTGAGAATAAATTTCTTTCAAGATAAAATTACTTTTATCTTTCTTTTAGCTTTTTTCCATTCTTACTTTCTATTGTCTTTGACTTTATTTTTGAAGGGTATTTTATGGGTACAGACTTTTAAATTGGCAGCACTTTTTCTTTCTGCTGTTTAAAGAAATTTCCAAGTTTCTATGCAAAAATATACTTTATTTTTACTATTGATCCTTTGAAGCTCGTATCCTTTTTGTTCTGGCTAAATTTGTTATTTGTTTTTGTTCATAAATTAATTTGACTACATTGTGCCTAGATTTTTATTTTTACTTGTTAAATCCTGCATGAAGTTTGCTAAATACCTTGAATTTATGGGTTATTGTCCTTAATACCAGTTCGAGATTTGAAAAATCCTCATCCAACTTTTATTCAAATAGAGGATATGTTTTCTTCTTCTTCTAGGACTCTACTTACACATGTGTTAGGCCTTTTGAATGTGTCCCACATGTGTCTTATGCAGTCTTCTGGTTCTTTTTTTCCTCTCTATTCCTCTGCTTGGATATTTTTCTATTGAACAGTTTTCTAATTCACTAATACTGTCTTCCACTGTGTCCAGTCCACTCTTTATTTATCCAATGAGTTTTAAATTTCATATATCTTATTTTACAGATCTTTAATACCAGTTTGAGTCCTTTTTGTCTAATACCCCACTGAAATACTCCACTTTGTCCATCTCTTCTTCTATATTATTTAAGATGTTAATCATAGTTATTTTGAAGACCTTGTTCACTAACTTCAATATCTACAATATCTCTCAGTCTCTTCCATTAATTATTTAATCTCTTGATTACTAGTCATTGTGTCATCCTCCTTTGTTGTCTGGTAAGTTTTATTTTATGTGCTGGACACTGTGGGTAATAAAGGCTCTAGATTTTGTTGTTATCCTCTAGTGAGAGTTAATGGAGTTAAAGTTTGTTCTGGTACATATTTACATTACTGGAGGTTGATTCTGCTGAGGCTTGCTTCCAGAGTTTATTAGGATGGAACTATTGCACTTTTGCCCTTAGTGTCTGAGAGTGTCCCCTACTGCTGGTACATGGTCATTACTTCTAGAGCATGGCCATTTCAAGGTCTCAGCTGAAAGCCTGAGATGTTCACAAAGGTCTCTCTACTCTCGTTGGGCCTCAGATCCAACATTTTCTTTTCTTTTCTTTTCCCTTCCCCCCTTCCCCGCTTCCTCCCTTCCTCCCTTCCTTTCCTTTCCTTTCCCTCCCTCCCTCCCTCTCTCTCTCTCTCTTTCTCTTTCTTTCTTTCTTTTTCTTTCTTTCTTTCTTTCTTTTCTTTCCTTCTTTCCTTCCTTCTTTCTTTCTCTCTCTCCTTCTTTCTTTCTTTCTTTCTTTCTTTCTTTCTTTCTTTCTTTCTTTCTTTCTTTCTTTCTTTCTTTCTTTCTCTTTCTTTCTCCTTCCTTCCTTCCTTCCTTCCTTCCTTCCTTCCTTCCTTCCTTCCTTCCTTCCTTCCTTCCTTCCTTCCTTCCTTCCTTCCTTCTCTCCTTCTCTCCTTCTCTCCTTCTTTCCTTCCTTCTCTCCTTCCCTCCTTCCTTCCTTTTGGTTTTTTTTTTTTGAGACAGAGTCTTGCACTTTCATCGAGGCTGGTGTGCAGTTGTGCCATCTCAGCTCACTGCAACCTCCACCTCCTGGGTTCAAGTGTTTCTCCTGCCTCAGCCTCCCGAGTAGGTAGGATTACAAGTGTACGCCACCACGCCTGACTAATTTTGTGTATTTTTAGTAGGGATGGGGTTTTCCTGTGTTGGACAGGCTGGTCTCCAACTCCTGACCTTGTGGTCCATTCTCCTCAGCCTCCCAAAGTGCTGCGATTACAGGTGTGAGCCACCACGCCCAGCCTCCAACATTTTCTTATTGCTCTGTAGGCTTGAAATCTTTGCTAAGCTCTTTAGCCTCCTAGTGGTTTTTCTCTGGTAGGCCATTTGAAATCTTGCCTTACAAGTGTGTATTTTAGAAGTTGGCCAAATGTCCTAGGGGAAATGGCTACAAACATTTTGGTGCCCCTTGCTTTTGGGTCCTTCTTATATAATACCATATCTCGAAATCCAAATGTCTTGGAAGCCCTAAATGGTTTATTTGATCCAGCAAGACTGCCACTCTCTTTTTGGACTTTATTTCTCTTTGCCCTAGATTAGAAAATACTCTCAGGGTGAAAGTCAGGGTAAATGTAGTACTCATCTTCATGTTTCCTTCCTTTCAATGGCCAGAGCCTAGTATTAATTGCTAAACAGTGTGTGAAAACACTTACTTGATATATTTTATCCACCTTTTACACCAATTTATGATAAGAAGACGATAGGTTTGATACCAGATACTCAGCCATGACCAGAACCAAAGACCTTACCACTATTCCTTATTTTTATAGTCATCACTTTCCAATGCCACTGTCTCATGTTTTTGTTCCTATTTCTTAACTTTTCCCCATTCCTCATGAGAATTAAATGCTTAATCTCAAGAGCAAAAGCATTATTTTTCATGAATAGGAGAACTTAAACAAGACATTTAAGTTTCTTGATTCTTAGTTTATTTATCTAAGATTATGGTCAAATTTTGTTAGGCAGTATTTAATAAGCATTGGTACTTGCAGTGTGTTCCACAGGTTAACAGTGTCAGAGTAATCTGGAGAGGTTTGTTAAAAATAGAGATCCTTTAAATCCTTCCAGATCCACTTAATCAGAATCTTGGTTGAATGGACTCTGGGGATCTGCATTTTTACCAAGTTGCGCAGAGGACCCTTGTGTAGACTGAAGTTTGAAAACACTGTAATAAGGCCATCATGAAGATTAAATGAGCCATATTCTATGAAGCACCTGAAATGTAAGTGCTTAATAAGTGCTGGTATTTATTTCACTATTTTCTATTCCATATATTTTAGAAAGATATGTTAGATAAATATGCCAATATGTGAAATATTTTGAACCTATTCGGATATTACAATTAGATGCAGTACACACACACACACACACACACACACACAAACACACACACACATCTATTATGTAGTGCTGCTATTAACTAAAATACCACATGATCCAGGCTTTTTTTGTTATTTATTAGAACACTCAATAAAAAACAAGTTCAGCTGTAAATTTGATGTGAAATATATAACTTAAAATCTTTCAGTAATCAGGATCTGTCAAAATATTTCAGCCTCATAAAATATGTGGAAGGGTTACTATTTCTTTTTTTCCCCGCTAAAAAGGAAACTAAAATTCAATAGGAACATACACAGTGTGTTTAAAAAGGGAGCCAAATACATTGCTATTCTGACTTGTGGTTTATCAAAGTGAATTCCAGTAAAAGAAGAAAATATCGGAGATTTTAAAGAGTGTTATGAGGTTCCAAATCCACAGTTCCCCACAAAGTTGTCTTAATTGTTATAAGTGATTTACAGGTTTTAAACATTCATGAAAGTAAAGTAAAAATGAATAACCCTGTAAGTAATATCCTCCTTCACTTAATAACATGCAGAATCAATTGCGTACAGCATTTAACATGCATTTTTGGCAAATTGGCTTCCTTTTTAGAGATGGCATCCAAGACATAGTTGCAAGGCAATCAACATCAATTACCAGGTTACTTCTGTTTTAGTTATAGCATAATTTTCACTGGAAATTAATTATATTGTTGGGGTTTTAGGGTGTTAATTAATCATCCATCTCCTGAGCCCAGTTCAAGCCTGAAATCAGTGAGAAAATTGCTAGGATGAACAGGGATCAAAATACTAGAATTATTTGTAAATATAGATTGGGAAATTTACTGGGATCTATGGTCACCATTGGGCTTTCTGCTACCTTTATCCCAATATAAACAGCATAGCTGAAGAAGTTGGGTCTGCCAAGTAGAATCACTTATCTAAAATTATTGCCCCACATCTGTTGAAGTCTATTAGTGGTGACTGAGAGAAACAGGCCTGCAGACCAACATCTAGAAAAAATATTTTGATTTCGATCTATGTGTCCTCATCTCAGGGATGAACAATTGGTGGGGGTTTGAATAAAAAGAATGAGGTAGCAACTGATTCATACATGTTTGGTTCCTTCACATTAGGGTCAAGGTAGAAAGTTGCAGTGCAGGATGCTTCCATTTATAATACCTTAGGGTTGAACCGGAAGTTCTTTTTAGGGTTGAGTACTGTATGTCCCTTTCTACCTCCCTCTTTCCCATATATCTGCCCATGCTACCGCCTAGTAAAATTCAAAACAATTAAGGGAACTTAAATGGATAACAACCAAATGCTACCATCGAAATACATAAATGCTAATGTCTATGTTACATCCCATATTTAGATTGATTTAAATATATTTCTAAAGCTCTTTTATAAATACTGCGTATTAACTACATATTGTATGTGTGGCTGAGATGCGAGTTGCCCTTTGAGTTTCAAAGAAAGTTGGCTCAAACTCCTTCCTATGGACAGTGGCAGAGATAGTTCATGTGTGTACATATGATTGTGCAGTTGTGGGAGTGGTGATGGGAGTGATGACTGCATCATCCTGGTCGTTTTTGGGGCTGAGATCTGGCTTCTGATCAAACAAGACAGTGTCTGAATTATCCTCTTCTACTAACTGTGCTGTCCTCATTCCATGATGTATTCATTGAACACAAAGCCTTTCTTCCATTTCCTTCAAAAATGACAAAAAAGAAAAACAATGCTCCCATGAGGCATTTTGGCGGATTCAATCTTGGATACTTTCCTGTTTGTAAAGATGGAGATGGTTTCAGTGAAGTCACAAAAATAAACCAATATTTGCTATTCTTTTAGGAAGACTTATTATCAACACTATGTTACTTTCTATCCTTTCTCTTCTGCTGTCTTCTCTCTTCTCAATGTCCTTCTGCTGAGAAGAAACTCTAGCCCTCCTCAAATTATTTTTATTTTTTTTCATGAAGTTTTCTCCAGCTCTTATTCTGAAATTCATCCTAGGGCTTCAAAGTCAAAGCCACAGGCCCCTCCCTTGTGGTCTTATTCTCCCTCCCCAGTTTCTGCAAGGGTATGAGAGCAGAGGAGCTGCATAAGTATTTATTTCTCCAATGAGAAATATACTATCAGTAGTTAAAAACAGACTCTGTTTTGATTTTAAATATTAATTAGTTTTTTTCATCTCAGTATGTTAATTATCTATCTGTCTTCTATACATTATAAAAGAGTTAGTTTTCACTTGCACAATCAGTACTGGCTCTGTAATTCAAAAAATGTAACTACAAATCTCTAAAGTCTTCAAGAATTTGATTGTTTACCAAGTTGCAATTATATTCCTAGCCTGCATTGTGTGATTTCAGTGTATCAAGATGCCTCATTCATAGGACAAAACAACAAAATTTCCTTAGCCTGCTTTATAATTATTGACTCTACAACTAGAATTACTTATTTCACAAGGAATTGATTTTCAAATATACATCTCTAACACAAGTAAAGTATCTGTTCTTTTTCTAAGAGCAGGTTTTGATTAGGAAATGGGTGAACATACTATAGACACTTTGAATACTTAAAAGGGAATGATGTCATCAAGCAAGAAGTTAATTAATAAAAAAGTTTGGAGTAATAAACCAAATTTCTCCTAACATACAATTTGGCTTTCAATTTGGTAGCATTTCTTGGGTAGGTTTAACTCTGGTCCCTTCATTTCTGATAACAGTAGTTTTCAAACATAAATCTGGGTTAGGTTTTCAACTCACTTACTTTTGGTAAATATGTTCTTATTATTGCATCTTACAGTTTGATCCAAAATCAATAATTTGGATACACAAATAGCAAACTAGCTGACAGAGTTCCTAAGGAGACTGGCAAAGTAATCTGCTAAAGCACCTAGCAACAGCCCAGAAAACACTTCCTGTTTCTGAGAATGCCAAAGAGAGGATTCTTTTCTAATCCTATTCTAAACAGAGTGGAAAATATATATATTTCTTTTGACTGCAGAAGAAGAAATGAGTGAGTTTATAGCATTCACTCAGTAGGACTCTCCAGTGAAAGGGTCTGGATGTTTAACAAGCACTCCAGTTGATTCTTACAAGACACAATTTTAATAAAGTTTAAAGGTGAAGAGAGAGGAAGGAGAGGGGAGGAGAAAATGAAATGTCTTGGGTGTATTTTCTCTCAAAACAGTTTGCTCTTCAAACTGACATACTGATACATATTCCCCCAAGGGAGCACACCTAACTTGCCCAAACCACTATTACTAATTGGACATGTCACATTCGTCAGGTGTTTTGGGAGATAAATCTACAGGGTCAGCCTCTCTTGAATAAGATTAGTATTCAAAAGAGCTAAAAAGAAACACTAGAGACTAGTGAGAAAAATAATCTGCCATATTTTTGTTTTTTATAATGTTTATGCTGAAGTATCGCTATTAAATGTAGCACCTCTTCTTTGCTTTTCCCATTACATTCCAAACTCTTTAAAAGTGGAAATGGTTCCTTAGTCATCTGTGTATCCCCAGCCATAATGCATGGTTCAGCACGTGTTTTTAAATAAGAGAGTGACTTAATAAATACTAAAAGTGTTATGTTAAGCAGTTTTTTATTGTTGTTATTACTATAATTATTGTTCACTTTTTTATTTCCTCAGAATTCCTTATGCTCATGGAGCTCAGTGCAAGCCTGTGAAAATGTCCTCACTATAGGGAACTATGTTAAATAATTTTATTGAAAAAAATCATTGGTGCATAAGGAATGGAAAATTCTTACATTCATAAACAGTAGGCAAATAGGCATTAAAAAATTGAGGATCAGACTGCAAAAAGGAAAGTCACGAGGTGATAGTTTTATGACAGTGCCTGTCCACATTTGATTCCATTGCTTAAACAATGAACATTTCCCCAGCTGTGTCTTTACTTTAAATTAACCTTAGTCTCTAGCAGCAGGAGCAATTATTTGGACCTACATTTGGATACAGGAAAAGGAAAGAGATTCTTCTTTTATGCCTCATTAGGCTACAGAATGAGTAACACAATACAAATGTCCCTGAAAGGATTAATGATACAGCTCAAGATAGCTACGATTTGTTCTAATTGGAAATACGATCATCATTTCCTCTGATCTTCGGATCTGGGGATGAGCAAGGATCACAGCTGAACAGTAAGTAAAGAGGCAACAAGAGAGATGAAATCATCCTCAAGTCAGCTATTTCCAGTTCACTCAACACTTCTTTCCAATTTTGCACCTTCCTGGAAGGAGTAATTGTAGGACTGCATGGTGCGGTTCCAGTATTATTGAGTGGTAAACTGTTGTCCTCAAGACTATGAGTACACTGTGCATGTTAATACAATCTTGCAGGGGGTCCACATGGAGATGTTGAGAGCCTAAGCAGTTGCTGTAGACTTTGAGTGAAACTGTTCTTGGCTGATGTGCTCCGATTCCTAGAATCCCCATTTAGCAAAAGAACTAAAGGGAAGAATTTGTCGTTTGAGATAATCCATTATATTTTGTATTTGTGTAGGAAGACTGAACACTGTACTATTACTAATAAAAAAAATGATGTTGAGAAGCAATTCTAGTTATCTGTTAGATATCAGTTACTTTTTATCTCATCGACTTGATGTACAGCATGGTGCTTAAGAGTGCCTCTAAGGGTCAGATTGGTTAGGTTTGAAGCTTGGCTCCTTTACTACCAGCTACATGACTCAGGACAAGTAACTTGATCTCTCTGTACTTCAACATTTTCGTCCAAAAAATGAGGATAGTAATATTCCCTACTTCATAGAGTTACAAGAATTAAATAACTTAATCTATGCAAAGTGCTACATTATCTGGCCTATAGCAGACACTTTCTATATGCTACTTGTTATTAATCCTCTGCATAGGACATAACAGCAGTAAGCCATTTGTTCTGTTTATTTAAATTATTTGCTTCATTGTTTATATGTTATGGTCTATACTAGAATGTAACTTTCATGAGAACTGTGACTTTGCTTGTATTGGTCACTACTGTATCCCTAGAATTCAGATTAGTATCTGATGAGGAATAGATAGTAATACTTCTTGAATGAATGTGAAAGGTAGAATCATATGAAATGCAGATGTTCAACCATTATTGAACTGAAAAATGGTGGCTTATATGGTTCAAATTAATAGAATGAATACCTTAGACTTGAGGACAGCCAATTTGGGCTCTCAGTATAACTAAGCCACCTAATAGCTATGTGACCTTGAACAAGTTTTTTCATTTTGCAAATGTATAGTTTGGAGATGATATATACCTACTTCCAAGAGTTGTTTTGAGAATAAAATAAATAATGTATGTGGAGGTAACTTGCACATAATAAACAAACTTTTTTTGGAAACAAAGTAAATTCTAACATTAATGTAGCACTTTAGAATCTGTAAATTGCATTTGCAAGTTTTATCTCATTTGTTTACTGTAACAATAGAAGATGGTACAGATAAAAGAGAGCCTTATTATGCAAGGGTAATTATTCACTACAAAAAGTCACTTAAAGCTGCAACAAAAATTTCATAGTATATAAGGGAAAAAGGATTCAATTGAGACTTGATCTTTAAAAAGTAAAGGCAATAAAAATACTACATTTTTCATAAATGTAATAATTTTGGTTATAATGACAATGAGACACATTTACTGAAAATAATGGAGTTCATTTTTTAAAAAAAACCATGATTTCTGGCAAAACCTATAAATGAGAACAAAATGCAACATCCTTTTATGTTATTAACTTGCAAAGAATCATCAAAGGTCACTTTTGAGAAATAGTCAAGGTTTAATCAGCTTTTCCAAAGACTTTTATTGTTATGTTGATATTCAAATATTTTTTCTTTAAAATTCCTGCCCTGTCACCAACCTTACCTTTTCTCTCTTCTGTGGTTTTGAGGTGCTAACTAGGCCAGATATCCTTCCATGTCCGTTGCTTTGTGTGTGACTTTGCACTGTTCTCCAGCACTGCTCTCATTCACTGCTTGAGAGTCTGAAACTTTTCTGAGATTTACGGTTTTGCTTGCCAAAGGATTTGCAAGATATTTATAGACTAATGATCAAAGGCATTGATTTAATGGTTAGAGATAAATACAAATCTTAAAAGAGAAGGGATGTGGAGAGCAGACTAATTTCATAAATGAGCAACTCATTAGAGCATTAGAGGATATTTTCATGTTATGATGGCTTTTGATTTCTTGTGCAGTCTCATTATGGTGCAGACTCAGATAATAAAATTGATATAATGAGGAACCTCTGTATTATTACTATCTTCGTTTTATAGATAATTAAAATGCAACTCAGAGAAGTTTAGTGACTTAAGGCAACACAGCAAGTAAATACTGTTTCTTAATCCATGCTCTTTATGCAAAGAAGATAAATTTGGGATTAAGGGTGAAATTATTTTCTTTTGGTTGCAATTTAAATTTATGCTTTACTGTAATAAGAAAGAGTCTCTTCAAAGGACTCATTACTTTGAATAAATGTTAGGATTTCTGAGTAGTCTCAGGTCACAGGCTCAGGTCTTTTCTTCTGCACTTGATTTTGATCTCCGTAGGAAATTATTGCAGGTCCCATGTCTAAGAATTCCTTCTCAAGTAGAATGAATGGAATAATGGAATGAGTTTAGCTAAGAATGAAGATTTATGGGTTCTAGGCTTAGCTCTGATGTTGACAAATTGTCAAAAGTCAAGTATAACCTTGGACAAGGAGCTTTCTCAGTTTCGGTTTCCTTAACTCTAAGATAAAGGTTCTGAGCTCACTGATCACCAAAGCCCTTTGTATGTCAAGATTCCTTATGTCTACCTACTACCTGCACTCCACTACAGGCCAGGCAGGTGGTCTTATGCTGCTATGCCTTTGAACTATGAGACCTGGCACACATGGAGTTTGACTGCAGCTCTATTCTTTCCCTCTCCCTGTAATTTTCCTTTTCCCTTTCTTTAAACCTAAAGTTCTTCAGCAGCCAGTATATTAGTAAGAGTGTGACCTCAAGAGTCAGACATACCTGAGTTCAAACCCCAGCCATGTGATTTGAAAACTCACTGAGTTTCAGGCTTCTTATTTCTACAGTTAGATTATTAGACAAACACTGGATACTAGTAAGGATGAAATCTATTAATATATGTGAAATAATTGGTACATAGGAAAAACTTAGTAAACACCAGCTTCCTTGCTCTCCTTCCACCTTCTCCAAACACAAAAGCTGCAAAACATATTTGCTTTAGGGCCACCACACTTCTTTTACCAGGAGAACATAGAGATGCAAATGATTAAGAAAAAAAAAATTAAAATGGGTTAAGATGTTGCTTTTAAGCAATGCTTATTTAAAAGACTGAATTTTGAAGATATCAGTTGTATGTGCACTCACTTGGAAGTCCCTGAACAAAGCACTAATATGATCATGTCTAAGTCAGCATCTTCTAGTGACCTGGAACTTCAGGGCATTGCTTGGCTTTCTTGTTAATCTCTGAAAGCTCACTGTTTTTATTGCCAAAAACAATGTAAAGGATCAGCTCTTCCTTTTAAAGACTTTCTTAGTGTTTTACTATCTCATTTCTTTCAGAGAAGGCAAACTGAGAATTGCCTTAGGTGGACTGGATATATGTCCTCTTGGTTAACGTTCCTGTCTTCTTACAGACTTTCTTATAGAGTTCAGTTATCTATCTATCTATCTATCTATCTATCTATCTATCTATCTGTCTGTCTGTCTGTCTGTCTGTCTATCTATCTATCTATCTAATCTATCTTCATCATCAACAACATCATCTATCTATTCATCTATGTTTTTCATCTATCCTGTGGAAACACTGATGTCAAATATATTTTTCTTGATTTGAGACCTACATAGAATACTCAGAAATAGGTTTCCAGGGTGAAAAATGAATCAATTGCTTTTGTCATTTAATTTAGTTATCTTCCAAAGTATCTTAATCACATTTTCTTTAATAAAACAAGCTCCTACCATGTGCAGTAGCACATGATTTCTTTTGAAAAGATTCAGACAAAATTCTTCCTATCTTCAAAACTCAAATTTTAGCTATTCAGAAAATGTCAGTGTGTCTAGCAGAAGGAATCTGAAGCTAGCCTAATCTCTAAGAATGCCCAGTTTCACTTCACCATCTCTATGACTGTCATTCTGTGATTCTGAGAGAAACAGAAGAGGGTTCTCTATGCAGGATGTGGGCAGAAAGCCAGGCAGGAGTTACACCACTGGTGTGCCAGCTGAGTGGTTTAGAAACCTTGTGTTCAAGGTTTCAAATAGTGGTCATTTGTAAGTGACCTGAAACCCTAAAGTGGCCAAGACTTGAGGTTGGCATTAAGGATTGAAGAGGAAGATAAGTGCCAGGAGAAGAGGTCAAAATGGAAAGGAGGTGAGTTTTAGATACATTCAGTCAAGACTCAGTGACCAGAATACAGAATATCAAACTAGTATGAATGGAAAGCTTTTTTTAAATCTAGGTACAGATGACAACAACCTTTGCAATTATTTTCTTTGTTGCTTACATGATCAGGGAATTTAATCCCATTCCACAAACCTACTCCATAATCATGGAACAAAAAATAGTAATTCTGATAGTGGCTGTTTTTTCTGCTTGTTTTCTATAGCAAATGTCAAAGTCCACCTGTAATATTTTAAGTGGTGATTGGAAGACGGCCATTTTTCTGAGTTTTAAAGAGACACATTCTTGACACATCTGTGGACTTTAGTGTGAACCACAAGTTCACTGCCATGGCTGTGAGAATCCAGAGAACAAAGACAGTGTTTCCTTCTGTTTTGAATGCTGTGGTCCATGGCTTAAGTTCTGGTTCATGGCAGATTCTCCATACACACTTATTTTCAATTGAGAAGCTTAGGTTCAGAATGTTAAGAACAATCCAGATCAAGCCAGCTGTATTCTGAAACAATGTTGTTTTCCTCAAGCCATCACTTTCTCTGAGTTAGAAACTTTACTTGATCAATAATGACTTTTCTGAAAGCCATAATTCCAGAACCCCATAAGTTGACTTTCAAGGCTGCTAGGCACTGCACATCTGTCACTTCTCTTTGACAATCTACAAGGTGCGACTGCAGCATCTGTAGAGAATGGATTAATAATGCTGTCCTGTTTTGTGTGAGAATCCCCAAGGTGGAACGGGAGGCTCAATACAGAGTCTGAACATGCTTAGCATGCTGGCTGGAATTAAACACCTCATTTGAAAACCAAGACACACAAAGAAGAAAATGGAACAAATCCCTGGCTTTCAATTGCATTGCAAATAGGACAGAGTGAGGCTTAAGTGTGGAATTCTGCCTAGATTGTTCTGAATCTAAATGGTTCATCTCTTGCAGAAGAGTGTTGGGTTATTTCAATGTTTGAGACCAGGTAAAAATGTTGAGTATATAGGCTACTTTTCCTTACATTCAACCATTTTATTCACTCATTTGGTGTGGATGCCCATTGTGTGCTGCAGATGAAACAGAGAAAAAGACAAAACAAATTTCCTATCCTCATGGAGCTTACATTCTGGTGATAGAGACAGACAATGAATAAATGGACAAATAAATTCATAATGCCATCACTGAATAACAATAACTCACAGTAAGATTGATATGGTGGTACCATAATGCCTGACACCAGACATGATGAGTGACAGTGACAGAAAATGATCAGGGATGGTATTTTTGAGGAAGGACCCTTTGGGTAGAGACATGAATGAAGTGAGGATGGGGACCATATGGAGATATCTAGGGGAAAGGCTCCTGGCAGAAAAAAGAGAATATTTAAGGGCTCTGAGGTGGGAATGAACTTGGCATTCTGGGAAATAGCAATCAAATTGGTGAGACTGCATAGAAATGAATGGGGAGACAGTGATGGGGAATAGAATGAGAGAGTAGAAGTGGGCAGCTCGTGAAAGGCCTATTTGCTGGGATTTTGGATTTTGTTCCAGGTGTGGATGAAAAGGCAATGGAGGATCTAAAAGAGAGGGGGAAATAAGATCTGATTTACATGTTTAAAAATTACACTGCGTGGCCAGGCGCGGTGGCTCACGCCTGTAATCCCAGCACTTTGGGAGGCTGAGGGGGGTGGATCACCTGAGGTCAGGAGCTCAAGACCAACCTGGTCAATATGGTGAAACCCCTCTCTACTAAAAATACAAAAAATTAGCTGGGCAATGGGGGGGGATGTCTGAAATCCCAGCTACTCAGGAGGCTGAGGCAGGAGAATCACTTGAACCAGGGAGGTGGAGGTTGCGGTGAGCCAAGATCGCACCATTACATGCCAGCCTGGGTGACAGAGCAAAACTCCATCTCAAAAAAAAAAAAAAAAAAAAAAAATTACACTGCATGACAGGCAGAATAATATTCCTTCAAAAATGCCCATGCCCTAATCTCTGGAACTGTGAATGCATCACATTACATGTCAAAGGGGAATGAAACTTTCAGATGGAAGTAAGGTTGCTAATCAGCTAGTCTTAAAGAGATTGTTTTGGATTTTGCAGGTGCTCCCAATGCAATCACAAAGATCCTTAAAAGTGGAAGAAGGTGGGAGAGGTCAGAGTGATATGAGGAGAACTCAGTCCACCATTACTGGCTTTGAAGATGGAAGAACGGGGCTATGAGCCCTGGAGTGTGGGCAGCCTGCAGAAGCTGGGGCAGGGATTCCACACTGGCACCTCTAGAAAATAATGCAGCCAACCAGTCCTTAGGCTTTCGCCCAGTGAGAGTCAAGTTGGACTTCTGACCTACAAAAAAGTAAGATGATGAATTTATATTGTTTAAACCACAAAGTTTGTGGCAGTTTGTTACAGGAGCAATAAAATATTAATACACTGTAGCCTCTGTGTGGGGGATGAACTGTACCATCTAAAAGTAAAGGGAGTACAATTAGGTTGTTCCTAATTGAATTTAGAATTTGGGGAAAATGGTCTAGAGAATAGGGACAACAGTGAAGGTGGTGGGAAGTGGTCAGATTTGGGATACATTTTCAAGCTGACAAAAAAATTGTCTTGCATAATTCCCAGAATTTTGGTCTAAGCCATTGAGTTTGATGAACTAGATGAGTAGTAGTGCATTTACTGACATGGGAAAGACAGGGGAGCTATGGTTTAGAGGAGAAAAGAAAGAATTCTGTTTTAGAAATTAGTTTGAGATCTTTTTCAGATACGCAAGTGGAGACGTTGATTAGGCAACGGGATAAATGATCCTGAAGCTCAGGAGATGGGTCAGGACTAGAAATATAAATTTAGTATGGCAAAGTTACAAAATGGGAGAGGCTTTTGCCCTAGATATTATGATGCCACCCTCAAAACCCCACTACTTATACTTGAAATGCTATGTGAGAAGAAAGAATGATTTTGGATTTCTGAAGCCCTTATTATTTGCTGTCTTACAGTTACTAAGCTGATAATCTAACTAATCCCCCAAACTGTTTAATCACTTTATATTCAACAAAATTTGAATTTCCAAAATTGCTCAAATTAAATCCAGAGAACAGTAGTATCTAGCTTATTTTGTTGCAGATTTAGGGACATAGTCATGAATATTTCCTGATGATGTGTTCTTATCTAAACTTGCTGGGGCAAATTGGGTGACAAAAACAACTGTGGTTTCAGTGGGTGCAGCCTTTATCTGTGGTTGAAAATGGCTCGTCATTTGGAACAGCCTGATGAAGAAAGAGAGGGGAGGATGTACCACTTCCCTTTGAGGGCATGAATCTGCAGGTGCACACATTTCTTCCACTAATTTCCTCTGGCTCAAAAATAATATATAGTCCCATTGAAGATTTTTGTTTTTGTTGTTGTTTGTTTTGTTTTTGTCTGGATGGCCGTCTGTGCAGCTGAGATTTTGGGGTTCAATTACTAATGAACAAAGAGAAAGTAGATGTTGGAGACAATAGTAATTCTGTCCCAGTCAGTTCCTTTGGCTACCCTAGTAATCTTATGTATCCTTCTTTTTGCCCTTAGAACACACTTACCCTTCCTCAAGGGTCGCATGCCAGGTACTACATCCAACTCAAAGCCCAGATCTGCAGGTGACGCATAGACTTTCACTAGAACTAGGTGTGGCTGCTTGTAGTTCAGGGAACTATAACCTAAAAAACTAGTTATTTGACTTCTACCCAGTGTAAAACAGCAGAGTAGGAGCTGTATAGTTGCCATTAAAACACACAAACAAAAGTCAAAAAGCCTCCAAGTTAGAAAGAAGGGTCTGAAGAGGCAGCACTCACTTTATAACAATGATCAAGTGCTCATGTACAGGAATACCAAAGGCTCCTGTACAAGGTCTGCCAGAGCTGCCGTAACAAAATACTACAAACTGTCTGGCTTCAACAACATAACTTAACTTTCTCACAGTTCTGGAGGCTAGAAGTCTACAATCCCAGTGGCAGCAGGTGTGGCCTCTGCTTGGTACCTGCTCGCTGTGTCCTCCTGTGGTTTTTCCTCTGTGCACGGCCCTAATGTCTCTCCCTCTTCTAATAAGGAGACCAGACGCTTTGGATTAGGACCTACCCTAGTGGCCTCATTTTAACTTATCCACCTCTTTCAGGGCCTTATCTCCAAATACAGAGTCCCATTCTGAGATACTAGGGGTTAAAGCTTCCACATAGGAATTTGGCGGAGGGTGAGGAGAACAATTCAGCCCATAACAACTCCTTTCCTTAGCAATGGAGTAAATCCCTTCTTTAGCTCACCTGGCATCCCTGTCGTTATTCTCTGGGCAGAACTTTCGGAATTCGTGTCTGTGTCTGCTCTAGGACCCAGATCATAGAGCATCAAGTGAGGTCAGAGAGTTTCTTGCCTCAGGCATAAAAGTTGAGGGGGCACAAAAAGACTTGATAATAAAAAAAAAAATTTAATGATATATTTTAAACAAACAAAATGAATGTAAAGGATCTATAAATCTATGGTGAACAATATAACACTGTTTAATAAAGATAGGATTGTATTGATGATTTTCCTTTTTGTCTCAGGATCTGATATGACTTCTATGGCACTGCTATAGATCATGTTAGTATTAAAAATTTTGCTATTTTGTTCATCCATGATGTTTTGTACTGATTCTGATTCTATATTGTATTAAAATAGTATTTTGATTACGGACTGTTTTTGCACTACTATAAATTTTGTACTTGAGGCCAGGGCCTTAACTTGCCTTACTCTCATCTCTTGCTCCCTCCTCCTCCAACCCTTTGCTTCTCCCTCTGGAAATTTTTTCATGTCCATCCCCCCTTCATTACATCTAAAGTGGACACAGGAGAGGATATCCTTCCTGGTGACCAAACCACATTATGTTGGTGCAAGTTCAAAGACCTATAGGTGTTTTAGGTGTGTAGCAACATCAGGCTTTGGTCAGCTAGGTTTCCCATTCATTCAGTATATATATAATTTCCTTAAAAACCTAGTCAATTTATGGTCTATTTATTTCTAATCAATTCTATAGGTCAGTAATAACAGCCAATGGTCTCATCCAACATACTTCTTAAGCATGAATATTTCAATCTTTTATTTTCTGTCCTCTGTGTGCTGCCTATTTTCACTCTGACCTTTTTTTTTTTTTTTTTTTTGAAGGTAGCTGAGGTCATTTAAAAATATATTTGGTTGGGAAGAAAAGATCTTAAGTCCAATTTGTGCCTCCGTGCTCTGTGTCTGGCAGAGAGCGCTTACTGGGAAGTACTTGAGCAAAGCCTAGCCTATAGGCTTTTCTCCAGCTAAGGCTGCTTCTTCAGAATACCCAGAAGAGAGAAGCTATTAACTTTCCAACCCTGTAGGGTTCCAACTGTCGAGACCCTTCCCTACCCCACCCCACCCCCAAAAGTAAAAGAAAAAAAAAAAAACATGCCTACCAAAATGCAACTGAATTTCCTTCCATCTCTACTTTTAAGTAGGCTGACTCTAGCTGGGATTCAGCCCATTCTTACAGGACTTTGCTAAAAATGATAAGAAGCGGTCAACAATACCCTGCACTGATATTCTGAAAAAATTCAACACATTCCTAAAGTGGGCTCAGTTAGCACGGGTTCTGATGTCCAGGTTATCACAGGAGACATTGTGATAAGCAGAATAATAACCCCTACCACACTTGCCCAAAGATGTCCATGCCCTAATCACCAGAACCTGTGAATATATACCTTATGTGGCAAAGAGGAATTAAGGTAGCAGATGCAATTAAGGTTAACCATCAGCTGACTTTAAGATCAAATGGTTGACTTTATCCTGGACTATCTAAGTGGATGCATCAAAATTTCATTGATTATTAAAGGTAGTTGAAAGAGGCAAAAGAAGAGGTCAAAGTGATTTGTAGTGAGAAGGATTTGACCTGCTCTTGCTGGCTTTGCAGATGGAGAAGGGGGCCCTGATCAAAGAAATGCAGGCATCCCTAGAAGCTGGAAAAAAGAAGGAAATAAGTCTCTCCTAGAGCCTGCTGAACAGAGCTTAGCCATGATAACAACTTAATCTTTAGTTCCATAAGAGCCATGTAGGGTTTCTGACCTCCAGAACTGTAAGGTAATAAATTTCATTGGTTTAAGCCATTAAATTTGTGGTAGTGTTATAGAACAGCCATAGGAAATGAAAGAAGCATTTTTTATCAAATGTTTTGCAATTCAATTTTTAGCCTGAATTTTTTTTGTCCTTGCCACTCACTGCCTAATCATTAAGCCAGTGTCATATTTGTTCAGTTGTGTTATGCCGTTATTCCACTATAAGTACCAGATTCTATTCATTAGTACATTGTTTCATAGCTCTGACAAGACCCAAAATAACTCTGGCTTAAGCAAGATAGACCATGAATCTATTTTACGTAAGTCTGAAGAGAAGCAGACCAGGGTTGTTCCAAGGGTTGGTAATTCGACCTCTCTCTTGTTCCTCTGACATCCCTAAGTATTGCTTCCATCCATGTGGCTGAAGAAGATTCATCATCATATTTTAGTTACTGGAATGAAGAATTAGGAAGCGAAGGGCACACACCTTCCCTTTAGGGCAATAACTTGGAAGCTGCACACATCACACTTGCATTCCATTGGCCTGAAATTAGTCACATGCTGTATTTAGCTGCAAGGGAAGACACCATGTGTAACTTCTAATTTGGTGGCCATATGCTGAACTAAAGGCCTATTCCTAAAAGGAGGTGAATGGAGATATCAATGCCTGCTACATACAGGAGGTAACAATTTCATTGTTCAAAGATAAAATGTATTTCAATATTCACCCCAAGATAGGAAAAACACTTATCCCAGCAAAGTGACTTTAAAATTCTTCCCATGGACACTGGAGTGGAATGGGGTCATCACAGAATCAGCATTCTTGCAAGAATGTTTTAGGTATAGAATGTTCAAGTAAGAGACTGAGGGTTGCAATGGTTCATTGGCAAATGAGTGTTGAAATCAAGCAAAACTCTCATGTAAGGCTAAGATTTAGTGGAAACCTTTTACATCAAAAGTGGATATCCCAGAGTAGATTTGGAGATAGGAGAACAACATGGAAAATATGAAGGAAGCTCTAGATAAGACCAGCCTAGAGGCTCTTTTCTTAGCCATTATCATCAAGAGTTACCATCAATCCTCCTGGTGAGGAGAAACCAGAGACTCTTGCCAGAATCTATTGTGTATTGTTTTTAGATTGATGTTTAAATCTGGAGACTAAATTGTAGATTTTTTTTTTTCATTTTCAACAAATCCTTTGGTCATCTTCATGAAAATCTTGAGTTAAATACCAACGTGGGTGTTGTCACACAAAGATATTTAGAGGAATTAGATCATGCAGTTAGATATCAGATTCAGGAGCCCTGAGCGGGAAAACTCAGGTAGGCTCTCTATTCTGGAATTCCAACAAAATGTGTTACTTGGGGAGCTTAACCTTTGTAAATCTCTAAACAGTATTGAAGTGTCCTGGCAGTTTAGGTCACTGTGCTTTCTCACCCACTGACGTTCTGACATTTGTGCTAAATATCATTGGTTATTTGCTCACTATCCTATGAAATATCAACAATTCAAAAACATCTCAATGTCTGAAAACTTCGAACTTTGGTGATCCTCTTGGCTGATGTCCTTATGCTTTAGCTGAGGTAGGAAACTGGTTCTCAGAGAATAAATGAGTTTACATGCTAAATGGTTTGTTATTGACGGAGTCACATTTGGAGTTTCAGCCCTGATAGCTACTCTACTATTCTGCATGTTATGCTTTTCTGTTTGATTTTCCCCTTATTTCTATTTTTAATAACCTAAATAATATATGTGTTTATTATTTCTTAAACTATTACATTAGAGAGAAAGTACTGTATCTTTACTATATCTACTAGTAATAATTTGCACTGCTAATTTTAGTTCTTTACTCCTGTTGTCATGAATAATCCTTTATGAGTTGAGTATTCATGTCCTTTAATATCCATGTTTGTGTGTACTTTTCATAGAACACATATAGTATTACTTGTAGGTTTTTCTTTACTAGGTAAGAGGTATCATACTATACCTATTGCCCTACAATTTACTTTTACTCTACATGTTTTTATGATGTTTACATATTGATACACAGATCCAAATCTTTCCTTTCAATTAATGTATGATATTCCATAATCCAAATAGACCACATCTTATTTCTCTATTTTATTTAGTCATTTCTCTTTTGATATACATTTCATTTGCTTTCAGTATTCACTATTAAAGCTAATTACATTTATGCATTCAACATTCAATATTTTTTAATCACTCAAAAAAAAAAAAAAAAGAAAAGAAAAAAGCACAAACCAGTAAAGCCTGAAAGGTCATAGCCTGTCATTTGGAATTATGGCCTGTGGAAGATAAAGATTTAGATTTCAATTATTTAATTTTACAGTAAACATGTTAGAAGTCCTAGAGCCATAGATTAATAGAATTAAAATAAATTAAAAGAAATATCAGCAATCCCCAGGTTTATCTTTTTTCTTTCAAGGAATTGATGTGAAGAATTTAATGATTTCACACCTATATTACAAAATGACAATTGATGGTTTGTGCTCTCTATCTTTGTTACACGGACCACCTTCCTTGCCATCTTTCATGTTAGAATTCTTTGAGACATCCTTAGCTTCTTCCCTCCCCCAGCCTGTCCTCCTTTTTTCATTTATGGCACCCCGAGACATCTTCAGAGACCCATATATGATCTAAATTTCTCTCTTCCACCTTGGTCCACTCAGAACCACTGCTCTATAATGTAAACCATTAGTCTATAACATAGGCTTTATAATGGTAAAAACCAATTTCCCTTTCACTTGCCCATGACTACTCTACAATGGCACTGTTTTCTCTTCAAATGTTGCCTCAGAATTATCAACATAATAATTGATAATCATTATTATCAATAATAATATTGATCTTTCTCCACACTGCCCTATAAGAATTTAAATTAACAAGTCAGATGGGACCTATTTGTCATCATCACTATGAAACTGGCTGTTTCTAGGCCACACACTCGTGGTTCCCTGCAGATAGTGATTTGTATATATCACTTAGTTGTTACAGTTGCTTCATTTTTATCATCTGGCATCTCCTGCTTCATGTACTCTACCCATCCCCAGGACCCAGTTCAATTCCTCCCTTTCCCTGAAGCCTGCCCCAACTATTCCTGTCCATAGTGCCCTCTTTTCTCTTCATTCCTGTGGTACTTACCTTATATTGCTGTATAAATAACACACCTCTTGCTTTTCTCCCAGATGCTCTAAAGATAAAGGCCATGACCTTCACTTGCCCTCTCTTCTGCACATCTACCATAGTACTGAGAACCTAATGTAATCCTGCGTCTCATTGTGTGAGTGAGCAACTATTGGGTGGAAAAGGCACTAAGGAAGTATAAAGCCTTATATATGGAATGTTTGCAAAAAACTGAGATGTTAATTTGTCAACAGTACCAGAATCTGGCCAATAACTTGGCATTTTGAAAAATGCACTATTTTAAATAATTTATTTTCTTCAAAATAAATGTAATATTTGTTCATTATAGACTTTTTGGAAAATACAAAAAGAAAATAAAAATGATTTCTAATTCCAGCACTCAGAGATAACTTCTAAGGGTATTCAGTTTTTTCATTTCCCCCCTCAAGTTATTCATCTCTGTTTATTTGCTTATTTATAGGATAATCCAGAAGAATCAGAAAATGCAGTTTTATATTTTGCTTTTTACAATTAATATCACAATTTTTTTCATTTAATGGTCGATAAAAAGGCTTTTTAATGGCTACATAATATTCTATTACTTGAGCCGTTTCATAATTTCTCCAATCACCTATAATGGAACATTTAGGTATTTCCAGTTTTTCACTATTACAAATAAATAAGCTAAAAATTATTGAGTATTTACTATGAGCCAAGCATTCTGCTGAGTCCTTTATCTTTAGTGGCAGTTAAATATCCATAACAATCCTTTGGAGATGGTGCTTTGATTATACCCGTTTTTCAGATGAACAAGCTTACTGTAGAGATTAGGTCCCTCATCCAAGTTCATGGCTGTTAAGTGATAAAGCCAGAATTCTCACTCAGAAGACTTGGCACAGGAATCTGTGCTAATTAGTATACGTACAATCATGAGAAATTCTTCTAATACAGAATTCTTTGTCCACATCTCTAACACTTTCCAGTGAAAAAAATAGTAACAGTGTAAGTACTGAATCAAAGGGTGTTAAGAAACCTTCTATTATCAAATTGCTCTTTTCCAAAAAATTATGTTGATTTATACTCAATAAATGTAGTATAGGGGCCTGCTCCCTTTCCCTGAGAGAGACATCCTTAGTTAAGTCATACATGTCAACGTATAACCTTGTATTCTAACAACAGTACTTTAACATCAATCACATTCTATTTGCTTATTTATAATTTAGTGTATTTTGTTATACTATGAAATCTTTGGGAGCAAGACTGAGTCTTGTATTTCTTTTAATTCGCAATGCCTACCACTGTGCCAGATATACAGCAAACTCTCAGCATGACCTCTGTTTTTTGTTTTCTTTTGTTTTGCTTTAATTTAATCTTAAGTTCTGGGATACATGTGTAGGATGGGCAGGTTTGTTTCATAGGTAAACGTGTGCCATGGTGGTTTGCTGCACCTATCAACCAATCACCTAGGTATTAAGCCCAGCGTGCGTTGGCCATTTATCCTGATGTTCTCCCCCAAATCCCCGCCTCCAACAGGCCCCAGTGTGTGTTGTTCCCCTCCCTGTGTCATGTGAAACATATGACATAATTGTTCAGCTCCCACTTATAAGTGAGAACATTTGGTAGTTGGTTTTCTGTTCCTGTGTTAGTTTGCTGAGGATAATGGCTTTCAGCTTCATCCATGTCCCTGCAAAGGACATGATTATGTTCCTTTTTATGACTGCATAGTATTCCATGGTGTATAGGTATTTGGGTTGGTTCTATATCTTTGCTATTGTGAATAGTGATGCAGTGAACATTTGTGTGCATGCATCTTTATAATAGAATGATTTATATTTCTTTGGGTATATACCCAGTAATGGAATTGCTCAGTCAAATGGTATTTCTGGTTCTAGGTCTTTGATGAATTGCCATATTATCTTCCACAATGGCTGAACGAATTTACATTCCCACCAGCAGTGTAAAGCATTTATTTTTCTCCATAGCCTTGCCAGCATCTGTTTTGTCTTGACTTTTTAATAGTAGCCATTCTGACTGATGTGAGATGGTATCTCATTGTGGTGTTGATTTGCATTTCTCTAATGATTAGTGATGTTGAACTGTTTTTCATATGTTTGTTGGCTACATAAATGTCTTCTTTTGAAAATGTTTGTTCATATCCTTTGCCCACTTTTTAATGGTGTTGTTTGTTTTTTCTTGTAAATTTGTTTAAGTTTCTTGTAGATTCTGGATATTAGACCTTTGTCAGATGGATGGATTGCAAAAATTTTTACTCATTCTATAGGTTGTCTGTTTACTTTGATGATAGTTTCTTTTGCTGTGCAGAAGCTCCTTAGTTTAATTAGATCCCATTTGTCAATTTTTGCTTTTGTTGTCATTGCTTTTGATGTTTTCGTCATGAAATCTTTGCCTATGCCTATGTGCTGAATGATATTGCCTAGATTTTCTTCCAGGGTTTGTATAGTTTTAGGGTTTACATTTAAGTCTTTAATCCATCTTGAGTTAATTTTTGTATAAGGTATAAGGAAGGGGTCCAGTTTCAGTTTTCTGCATATGGCTAGCCAGTTTTCCAAGCACTATTTATTAAATAGAGAATCCTTTCTCGCTGCTTGTTTTTGTAAGGTTTGTCGAAGACCAGATAGTTGTAGATGTACGGTCTTATTTCTTGGGTCTCTATTCTGTTCCATTGGTCTGTGTGTCTATTTTTATATCAGTACCATGCTGTTTTGGTTATGGTAGCCTTATGGCTTGAAGTCAGGTTGCACGATGCCTCCACCTTTGTTCTTTTTATTTAGGATTGTTTTGGCTATCCGGGCTCCTTTTTTCTTCTATATGAATTTTAAAGTAGATTTTTTTTCTAATTTTGTGAAGAATGTTGATATGGTTTGGCTTTGTCCCAACCCAAATCTCATCTTGAATTGTAACTCCCACAATTCCCATGTGTTGTGGGAGGAACCTGGTGGGAGGTGATTGAATTATGGGGACAGGTCTTTCCTGCACAGTTCTTGTGATAGTGAATAAGTCTCATGAGATCTGATGGTTTTAAAAATGGAAATTTCCCTGCACAAGCTGTCCTTTTGTCTGCCACCATATGAGACATGCCTTTCACCTTCAACCATGACTGTGAGGTCTCCCCAGCTACATAGAACTGTGAGTCCAATAAATCTCTTTCTTTTGTAAATTGCCCAGCCTTGGGTATGTAATTTTTAGCAGCATGAAAACAAACAAATACAGTAAATTGGTACTAGTAGAGTGGGACATAGCTGAAAAGATACCTAAAAATGTGGAAGCAACTTTGGAACCAGGTAACAGGAAGAGATCGCAACAATTTGGAAGCCTCAGAGGAAGACAGGATAATATGGGAATGTTTGGAACCCCCTAGAGACTTGTTGAATGTCTTTCACCAAAATGCTGATGATGATATAAAATCCAGGCCGAGTTACTTATAGAGCCAATTCGTTATTCCCAAATGCACGTTAAGCTTTCCTCCCTCCCAACTTGCTTTTCTGATATTAGTCTCCCTCCTAGAATTTCCTTGCACATTCATTTCTAGCCAGCCCTATTTTAACCATTATGAAGATGGAGGTCATGTGCCAAGCTCCCTGAGAAACTTTCTGTGAACTAGCATTTATTTTGTATAGGCTCTGCATTTGCTTGTTTCAATGTAATTGTTTCCTACATGTTCCTGTGTTCCATTTTGAAGGTGCGTATCTTGTGGTACTAAATATCTTTTTAAATTAAAAAAAAAAATCCAGGCCAAAGTGGTCTCAGATGGAAATGAAGAACTTGTTGGGAACTGGAGCAAAGATGTCTCTTGCTATGTTTTAGCGAAGAGACCAGCAGCACTTTGCTCTGCCCTAGAGATTTATGGAAACTTGAACTTGAGTGAGATGATTTGGGGTATCTGGCAGAAGAAATTTTTAAGCAGTTAAGCATTCAAGATGTGACTTGAGTGCTGTTAAAGGCATTTAGTTTTATAATGGAAGCAGAGCATAAAAGTTCAGAAAATTTGCAGCCTGACAATGTGACAGAAAAGACAATCCAATTTTCTGAGGAGAAATTCAAACCAGCTGCAGATATTTGCATAAGTAATGAGGATTCAAATGTTAATCCCTAAGACAATGGGAAAAATGTCTCCAGGACATATCAGAGGTCTTCACAGCAGTCCCTCCCATCACAGGCCAGGAGACATAGGAGGAAAAAATAATTTGGGGGTCAGGACCAGGGTCCCCATGCTGTTTGCAGCCTAGAGACTTGGTGCCCTGAATCCCAGCCACTCTGCCCATGACTGAAGGAGACCAACATAGAGCTCAGCCCGTGGCTTCAGAGGGTGCAAGCCCCAAGCCTTGGCAGCTTCCACATAGAGTTGAGTCTGCAAGTACACTTAAGTCAAGAACTGGGGTTTAGGAACCTCTGCCTAGATTTAAGAGGATGTAAGGGAATGCCTAGAAGTCCAGGAAGAAGTTTTTGCTGCAGGGGCAGGGCCCTCATGGAGAACCTCTGCTAGGGCAGTGTGGAAGGGAAATGTGGGGTTGGAGCCCCCACACAGAGTCCCTACTGGAACACTACCTAGTGGAGCTATGAGAAGAGGTCCACTGTCCTCCGGACCCCAGAATGGTAACTGTGCACCTGGAAAAGCCACAGACAGCACCAACCCATGAAAGCATCCAGGGAGGAGGCTATATCCTGAAAAACCACAGTGACAGAGCTGTGAAACACCATGGGAACCCACCTCTTGGATCAGCATGATTCAGATGTAAGACATGGAATCAAAGGAGATCATTTGGGAACTTTAAGATTTGACTGCCCTGCTGGGTTTCAGACTTACATGGGGCCTGTAACCCCTTGTTTTGGCCAATTCTCCCACTTGGAATGGCTGTGTTTACCCAATGCCTGTGTCCCTGTTGTATCTAGGAAGTAACCAACTTGCTTTTGATTTTACAGGCTCATAGGCAGAAGGGACTTGCCTTGTCTCAGATAAGAGTTTGGACTGTTAACTTTTGAGTTAATGCTGAAATGAGTTAAGACCTTGGGGGACTGTTGAGAAGGCATGATTGGTTTGGAAATGTGAGTATATGAGAGTTGGGAGGGGCCGGAAGCTAAATGATATGGTTTGGCTGTGTCCCCACCCAAATCTCATCTTGAATTGTAACTCCCACAATTCCCATGTCTTTATCAACATTGTGAAAATAAACTAATACAAATGTCAACGGTAGTTTAATGGGAATGGCATTGAATCTATAAATTATTTTGGCAGTATGGCCATTTTAATGATATGTATACTTTCTATCAATGAGCATGGAATGTTTTTCCATTTGTCGTGTCACCTCTGATTTCTTTGAGCAGTGGTTTATAGTTTTTCTTGTAGAGATCTTTTACTTCTCTTGTTAGCTGTATTCCTAGGTATTTTATTCTCTTTGTAGCAATTGTGAATGAAAGTTCATTCATGATTTGGTGCTCTGCTTGTCTATTGTTGGTGTATAGGAATGCTTGTGTTTTTGCACATTGATTTTTTATCCTGAGACTTTGCTAAAGTTGCTTATCAGCTTAAGAAGCTTTTGGGATGAGACGATGAGGTTTTCTAGATATAGGATCATGAATCTGCAAACAGAGACAGTTTGACCTGGTGTCTCCCTATTTGAATATGCTTTATTTTTTTCCCTTGTCTGATTGCCCTGGCCAGAACTTCCAAAACTATGTTGAATAGGAGTAGTGATAGAGGGCATCCTTGTCTTGTGCCGGTTCTTAAGGGGAATGCTTCCAGCTTTTGCCCATTCGGTATAATATTGGCTATGCATTTGTCATAAATGGCTCTTATTATTTTAAGATATGTTCCATCAATACCTAGTTTGTTGAGTGTTTTTAACATGAAGGGATGTTGAATTTTATTATAGGCCTTTTCTGTGTCTATAGAGATAATCATGTGGTTTTTGTCTTCAGTTCTGTTTACATGATAAGTTACATTTATTCATTTGTGTATGTTGAACCAATCTTGTATCCCAGGGATGAAGCCAGCTTGATTGTAGTGGATAAGCTTTTTGATGTGTTGCTGGATTCCATTTTCCGGTATTTTATTGAGGATTTTTGCTTCAATGTTCATCAGGGATATTGGCCTGAAGTGTTTTTTTGTTGTTGTTGTATCTCTGCCAGGTTTTGGTATCAGGATGATGTTGGACTCATAAAATGAGTTAGGGAGAAGTTTCTCTCTTTCAATTGTTTGGAATAGTTTCAGAAGAAATGGTATCAGCTCCTCTTTGTACCTCTGGTAGAATTTGGCTGTGAATCCATCTAGTCCTGGGCTTTTTTGGGTTGGTAGGGTATTAATTAGTGCTTCAATTTCAGAACTTGTTATTGGTCTATTCAGGGATTCAGCTTCTTCCTGATTTAGTCTTGGGAGGGTGTATGTGTCCAGGAATTTATCCATTTCTTCTAGATTTTCTAGTTTGTTTGCACAGAGGTGTTTATATTTATTCTCTGATGGTTGTTTATATTTCTCTGGGGGTAAGTGGTCATTTTTTATTGTGTCTGTTTGATTCTTCTTCTCTCTTTTCTTCTTTATTAGTCTAGCTGGTGGTCTGTTTTATTTTTTCAAAAAACCAGTTCTTGGATTCATTCTTGTTTTTTTTTTTTTTTTTTAGATTTTTTTTCTGTCTCTGTCTCCTTGCATTCCACTCTGATCTTGGCTATTTCTTGTCTTCTGCTAGCTTTGGGCTTTGTTTGCTTTTGGTTCTCTCATTCTTTTAGCTGTGATGTTAGGGTGTCGATTTGAGATCTTTCTAGCTTTTTGATGTGGGCATTTAGTGCTATAAATTATCCTCTTAACACAGCTTTAGCTGTATCACAGAGATTCTGTTGGTTGTCTCTTTTTTTTTCTTACTGGTTTCAAAGAACTCCTTGATTTCTGCCTTAATTTCATTATTTACCCAGAGGTCATTCAGGAGCAGGTTGCTCAATTTTCATGTAGTTGTGTGGTTTTGAGTCAGCTTCTTTATCTTGAGTTCTAATTCAATTGTACTGTGGTCTGAGAGACTGTTGTGATATCAGTTCTTTTGCATTTGCTGAGGAGTGATTTATTTCCAAATATGTTATCAGTTTTAGAGTAAGTGCTATGTAGTGCTGAGAAGAATGTATATTCTATTGTTTTGGGGTGAAGAGTTATGTAGATATCTATCAGGTTCACTTGACTCAGATCTGAGTTCAAGTACAGAATATCTTTGTTAATTTTCTGTCTCACTGATCTGTTTAATATTGACAGTGGGGTGTTAAAGTCTCCCACCATTATTGTGTAGGACTCTAAGTCTCTTTGCAGGCATCTAAGAACTTGTTTTATGAATCTGGGTGCTCTTGTATTGGGAACATATATATTTAGGATAGTTAGCTCTTCTTCTTGAATTGACCTGTTTACCATTAGGTAATGCCCTTCTTTGTCTTTTTTGATCTTTATTGGTTTAAAGTCCGTTTTGTCAAAGACTAGGATTGCAACCCCTGCTTTTTTTGTTTTCCATTTCCTTGGTAAATATTTTTCCATCCTTTTATTTTGAGTTTAGGTGTGTCTTTACATGTGAGATTGGTCTCTTGAATACAGCATGCTGATGGATCTTGACTCTTTATCCAGCTTGTCATTCTGTGTCTTTTAATTGGGGCACTTAGCACATTTATATTTAAGGTTAATATTGTTATGTGTGAATTTGATCCTGTCATCATGATGCTAGCTGGTTATTTTGGAGACTTGTTGATGTAGTTGCTTCATAGTATCATTGGTCTTTGTACTTCAGTGTGTTTTTGCACTGGCTGGCAATGGTTTTTCTATTCCATATTTAGTGTTTCCTTCAGGAGCTCTTGCAAGGCAGACCTGGTGGTGATAAACTCCCTCAGCATTTGCTTGTCTGAAGAGGGTTTTTTTTCTCCTTCACTTTTGAGGCTTAGTTTGGCCAGTTATAAAATTCTGGTTTGGAAATCCTTTTCTTTAAGAATGTTGAATATTGGCCCCCAATCTCTTCTTCCTTGTAGAGTTTCTGCTGGGAGGTCTGTTGTTAGTCTTATGGGATTCCCTTTGTAGGTAGCATGGTCTTTTCTCCGGCTGCCCTTAACATTTTTTTTCTTCATTTTGACCTTCGAGAATCTGATGATTATGTGTCTTGGGGTTGTTCTTCTCATGGAATATGTTACTGGCATTCTCTGGATTTCCTGAATTTGAATCTTGGCCTGTCTTATTAGGTTGGGAAAGTTCTCCGGGATGATATCCTGAAGTACGTTTTCCAGCTTGGTTCCATTCTCCCTGTCTCTTTCAGGTGCCCAAATCAGTTGTAGATTTGGTCTTTATGCATAATGCCGTAGTCCTCAGAGGTGTCGTTCATTCCTTTTCATTTTTTTTCTCTAATGTTGTCTACCTGTCTTATTTCAACAAGATAGTCTTCAAGCACTGAAATCCTTTCCTCTGCTTGGTCAATTCAACTATTGATACTTGTGGTTGCATTGTGAAGTTCTTGTGCTGTGTCATTTATGTTCCTCTCTAAACTGGTTATTCTGGTTAACAGCTTGTGTATTGTTTTATCGTGGTTCTTAGCTTCTTTGCAAGGAGTTAGAACATATTCCTTTAGCTTACTGAAGTTTGTTATTACCCACCTTCGGGATCCTACTTCTGTCAATTCATCCATCTCAGCCTTCACTTAGTTCTGTGCCCTTTCTGGAGAGGTGTTGTGATCATTTGAAGGAGGATAGGCACTCTGCCTTTTTGAGTTTTCAGCAGTTTTTCATTGATTCTTTCTCACCTTGTGAGTTTATCTAGCTTCAATCTTTGAGGCTGCTGACCTTCGGATGGGGTTTTCGTGAAAATGGTTTTGTTGATGCTGTTGTTGTTATATTCTATTTGTTTGTTTTTAACAGTCAGGTCCCTCTTCTGTAGGGCTGCTATGATTTGCTGGGGGTCCACTCCAGACCCTATTTGCCTGGGCCTTTCCCATACCTGGAGGTGTCACCAGTGGAGAGTGCAGAATAGCAAAGATAGCTGTCTGCTCCTTCCTCTGGGATCTCTGTCCCAGAGGGACACCGACCTGCTGCCTACGGGAATATTCCTGTATAAGGTGTCTTATGACCCCTGCTGGGGAGTCTCACCCAGTCAGGAGGCACAGGATCTGGGACCCATTTAACAAAGGACTCTGGCTGCCCCTTGGCAGAGAAGGTGTGCTGCACTGGAGGGTGTGCTGTACTGGGGGGAATCCCACTTGTCTAGACTGCCCGGATTCCTCAGAGCCCACAGGGGAAAAGTTAAGTCTGCTGATCCATGGAGACCATGACTGCTCCTCCCCACAGGCGCTCAGTCCCAGGAAGATCAGAGTTCTGTCTCTAAATCCCTGGCTAGATTTGCTGAAATTTCCACAGGGAGGCTCTACCCAGTGAGGAGGGATGGGTCAGGGTCCAGCCTAAAGAGGCAGTCTGCCCATGATCTGCCATAGCCACTGTGCTGTGGGGAATTACTCCTGGGTCCGAACCATTCATTCTCCCCAACACTGGCAGGGCAAATATGGCAGACTGAAGCTGCAGTGATGTCTGCCAACCTTCCGCCAGAAGCTCAGTCATCTTAGGCAGCAGCAGTGAGGATTGTTGCCTCTCTTCCACCCCAGGAGCTCAGTTGTCTTAGGGAGCATGCAGCTGCAGTGATGATGGTTGCCCTTCCCCTTGGGAACTCAGTAGTCTTAGACAGTCTCCAGCCATGTGGCCACTGAGAATCTGCACAGCTCTGTGCTTGGGACGCAAGGCCCTGGTGGCATGGCCTCACAAGGGGGATCTTCTGATCCAAGGGTTACACAGATTCCTGGAAAAATTGTGGTTCCCTGGGTGGGGTAGCACAATCACTCACCACTTCCCTTGGCTGGGGATGGGAGTTCCCCTTGCCTTGTGTGACTCCCAGGTAGGCCAATGCACCATCCTGCTTTTCCTCTCCGTGGATTGCATCAACTGCATAGTCAGTCCCAGTGAGAGAACCTGGGTACCTCAGTTGCTGGTGCAGAATTCACTTGTCGGCTTCCTTCTTCTCCGTGGGAGCCTCTGACTGCAGCTGTTTCTAGTCAACCATCTTGGCCCCTCTTCAGCCTCTTTTTTTTAAAAGCACTATGATGTACAGTTTCAGGTGCTAGTTTGCCATACACAATTACATGTCACTTCGCTTTCCTCTCCATTCCCCACATTTCCATATTATGGAGCTTCAGCTGTAAACTTTCTGATCCCCTACTCACCCTCTGTGTGCCCTCCCTACCTTGTTCTTTCTCACAACCTAATTCCCAGCTCTCCAAATACATATCAAATACTATCTCCACCGTGAAGTCTTTGCTTTTACCATCTTCCCCTCCAGGGCTAAACTGTCTCCTTCCTAACCCTCCTAAAGGATTGACTGTTTATAATATACATATTATGACGGTAGATTTTGTACTATTTCACTACATAATTTCTTTATTGAATCTTTAATAATCTTAAAGCCGTTTTATTCCTTATACTTATTTTTTCTTCCCTTCTCACCCTAAACTTATTTTAAGACTGGGCACTTGTCCCTGTTCTCTAAGCTTTATGGAGATGGCTCACTAGAAGCACTCAAAAGTTTCTCAAGCATTCAGGGATGGGCCAACAAATTATCCTGTTTCCAGGCATCTGTCTGAGTGGAGCTGTGTGTCTTCAGCCATCATGATATTTTGAAAGAAAGTTCAAGGATCATTGATTTTTCTCATATCATCCTACAAAAAGAACTGTTTGGTTTCTGTTCCCCACCTCCATCACAGTTCTAACTGAGGCTTTCAGAATCCTATGGGTGAGTTCAGAACATCTTGCCATGGGAATGGTTTAGGGAGCTTGTAATTAACTGGTTTTCCTGGCAATCTATAGGACTCTTGATCACTACTATCTTTGATCAACATAAATTACTGAATTTCCCATAGTTGAAAAAAATACTGCCAGATAATGAAAGCTTGTTTCAGTTGCATGCCCCAGTCCTCCAGTGAGGCTGATATATTTGGTTATCCCATCAGTTTCCATTGCAGTTCATCTAAATGTTATTTTTAGCATAGTTTGAGTTTTACAGATGACCATATGTTTTTTTCTTCTTGGTATCAACACAGATTTTTTAAATAAGAATCCTTTGGCATATTAATATGCCCTAATAAATCAAGTACATATGTTTTAAAACCACACACAGAAATATTCCATTTGCCATTAAATGTGTTGATACAGCTGATCTTTTGTAATATTTTTCTATTTTTTCTGTAATATTTGTCGTTTTTTCTGTTGATCTTTTATAATTTTCTGTTTTTGCCTTTTGAGGTCTGCACTTAGGGAAATTATTTAATGCAGAACTTGTGAACTCTGGAGGTTGGTAGGTACAACAATCAGCAGAAGTGGGCTAGAGGATTTAAAATTAGAGAGAAGAAGGAAAGGAGAATCTGAAGCCTGGGTACTTCTGGTTTATGACAATCTTAGCATAGTGGAAATGAAAGAAGCAAGGGCAGCCCTAGTAGTGAGGGGCTGAGTACTAGACGAGCCAAAAATGAAAAAGGAGCATTAAAGACACTGGAAAAATTCAGAAGAGCTGATGGGAAAAACGGATGATGGTGAAACAGTTGGCAAAGATGAAGGTCAACTCCAGAATGAAAAATCAGTAACAGATGAAGAACAAAAATACAGAATTTAAAGAGGAGGCTTTACACCTCTTCAGCCTCTAAACTCTACCCCTGCTTTCAATAGTGCTTTGTACTTTAACAATAGCTTTCACAGCCAGAAAACTATTAGGCAGAGAGGAAGTGAGTCAGGAACAAAATTGTTTACTGACCAGATAAATGCTACAATTCCAATAGCTACTAAGGCTCTTTAATGAAAAGATTGTTTCCAGATTTTGGCAGAAAATAGTTGGAAAAAAAAAAACAAAACAAGAGTTCTTTGGGCTTGGCATGCAATTCTGTCTGTTATATCTTGCCAGGCCAATTCCACACTTAGAAAGAGATGCAAGAAACTACTGCTTACCCAGGAAGGGATGTTCACATTGGAAACGGAGAGGGAGTAATAAGAGAATCAAGATTTAAGGACTCGTTTTTATTTGTTATTTAATTCGCTCATGCAACAAATACTCATTGAACACCTAATAAGTGCCAAACATTATTGTAGATTCCAAGAATTAAAAGCTTATTGATATTTAAGGAATTGCAGTGGATTATTCCAGGAGTTGGCAGATTATGGCCTGTGGACCAAATCTACCCACTGCCTGTTTTTGTAGTTTATTGACCCATTTATTTATGTATTGTCTGTCTTTTTGTGTTAAAATGGCAGAGTTGAGTAGATGGAACAAGGATGGCATAGTCTGGGCAAGTAAAAATATTTATTATTATAGTATATATTATATAATTATCCACTCTTATGACTTTAACATACAAATGTTAAAAACAGGTATTTGAAATTACGTATTATTCTGTTATTCAATGTTCTGTTACATAAATGCTATTATTTCAGCATTTAAACAAAACAGTAATAACATAAAGTACCAGTGGCAATTAGTAGTAATTAATAGTTGAACTGATTAAATAATGTGTAGGAAAATATAAAATATTTTATTTGATCCTTTACAAAAATAGTTTTCTGACCACTAAATAAATAAATGGTCGTAATGGAGTTATATTGGCATTTAATAAGTTCTAGGAGGAGAAACCTGGGTGGTAGTGAAAGCTTCAAAGAAGAGTTGATGTGTGACACTTGATTTCAGTTTTGAAAGATTTAAAGGAATTTCTGGGCATGAAGAAATTAGAGTAGTGCTTTGGGAATGGCAGTGACAAAGATAGTAGTGTGAAATATTATGTGAATTTTAGGAATCTGCTCATTGTTTGTGCTTGCTAAAGCTTAGCTTTGGGTCTGTGACTAAGAATGAAGGGTTGAAGCTAGACCAGCCGGTAGAACACAGATCATACTTGAAAGGGACTTGTACTGAGAACTTCATATGCAGACACAGCATGGCAAGATGCCCAAAATTAATAGCACATAATATCTGCCTTCATGAAGCTCAACCACCAAAAGGAGGAATAAGACATTAAATAATGCACATGACAGAATGAGATACATATACATATTATAGAAAAGTCCAAACAAAATATAATGGGGATTTTTTAGTAAGAAGAAATCATATCTGATTGGAAGATCACAAAATTAATTTATGTTGATGTCAATAATATATCTTGAAGGAAGGCTGTATTTTGTTGAGGGTAGTGGTGGGGCACATGGGCACCAGCAGGAAAACAGTATAGAGACCAGGCACAAAAAAGAATGCTAAGAAATTTGGAGTATGTCATAGCCCAGTTTCCCTACACAACAGAATTGGAGAAAAAAAAAATGTGTGCTAATACTTCATTGGGTGGTGCAATATCAGGGAAGGAGAAAAGGGAGAAAAAGGCATGAGGCAGAGATGGAAGGTGTGCACATATGAGGGGGCCATGTCCCAGGCTGGCCCAAGTTGTATAACAAGGACAGCTGGCTCCTGCATCTAGTGTGGCATTTTCCTGGAGCCTCTATGAATTTCCATGTCTCAGAATGGTTTACATGGTAGGGAAGGATGAAGAAGGGGGATAAATCTACTAACTGCCTTCACTTTTGTTCTGCTGACCAATTCATTCCTTGGGCATTAACTCCCGTGCACTTCTGAGTTGTGTCACCCCAGCGTCTCGAGTCATTGCTGGGAAAGTAAGAGCCTCCATGCCTTCAGTCTGGCCAGGGAGCATGCATGCCTATCTCTCTTTGCCAGCCAGTGCCATAAGTAGGGCTCTTCAGTCTGTAGTGGTAGTAGGAGTGACAATGACCTGCCTCCATGATCGGGGGATAGTGCAAACCTTTGCTAGGACCATTCCCGTCAGAAAGCAAGCAAGGTGTTACATATAAGGCCAATAGAGGGAGCAATACATTGCTTGTCTGGAATATAGAGTAGGGACCTCATGGGACAGAAGACATGAGAATTTGGTATGTCTTATGGGAGACATTGTTGTTGGATGGGGATCATGTAATATATTAGCAAATAAGAGGTAGCTAAAGCTTTTCTAGAAGACGGCGTGATCAAAAGTGTTATTTTGTGGGGGTTAATATGGAAGTGGTACATAAAGGGGATTTATAGAGTATAGAAATTGGAAGAAGGACTATTTGTGAGTTACAAAGAGTTTTGGCAAAAAGGATCAAGCTGCTTGTTTCTACACCTTTAGAATGGGCCTTTGAACTCTTTAAAGAGGCCTCTCTCAGCTTTCCATATGAATTATCTTCCTTCGTAAAGGAGGTTGAATAGATACATATATCTTGCTTTAGGAGACAAAATGATCCTCAGTAGTGTTCATTTCTAAGAAACGTGGATTTTACATGCTTATACATTGATGTGTTTTCATTTTGAAGATCACAGTAAATAGATGCTCATGATTTAGACTATTCCTGTATAGATAAATAAACACAATTCTTATCTCTTGATGTAGAGCCTGAAGAGGCACAGGCTCAAACACATCTTCCACCCATGATGGGATTTTGAACTATACAGGTGGGTGGGAGAGAAGGAAGCAATTCTGCAATTGAGCATAAATGGACTCTGCACTTTCTTCTTCCTATCATGGCCTCACTTCTGTGTGAGGGTCCCAAAGAAAGCATCAGTCAGGCTATCAACAGTAGTCAGGGTGTACTGGATGCCAAGCTTTGCACTAGGCACAGGGGAGAGGAAGGCAGAGTTGGCAGGAGACTTTGTCTTGGGAAAAAATGTGATGTATTTATTGTTCAAGGTCACAGCCATTGGCTTTGGCCATTCATAATGACAACACCAATGATATGTGGGGTCAGATTCTTTCTTTGTTGAGGCCAGCACTTCCTTTAGAAAGGAAGATGGTAAAGTGCAGTAGTGAAAACCATGGGCTCTGGATACAGAATGCCTGAATTCAAATCCTGGTTCTGTCCTTAATAGCTAGCATATCTCTGTTTTTTTTATATGTAAGTCAAAACTATGATAGCTGCATCCTAAGAGAGTTGCTGAGAGGATGAAATGAAATAATATATATAAGTGCTTGGCATAATTATTGTTAACACTTATTATTATTACAAGACAATAATCTCTTCTTTATAATTCTGAAATCCCCAAACTATGGAAAACTCAGTTGTTTTGTAACTCATTTGGTTAACACCTCACCTGAGGTTATTTAGACCCTTTATGTATCACACATAGTATGAATATTATCATCTTAATTGCAAGCATTATGAATTTTATATGTTTCTCTGTAGAAATTTGAATGTGTTTAATTATAGGGTTTTATTCTAGGCTCTGATGGAATAGTTTTATATCATTTGGTCCATGTACCATATTCCTAGTTGATATAGTTTGGCTCTGTCCCCACCCAAATCTCATCTCAAATTGTAATCCTTATGTGTTGAGAGAGGGACTTGGTGGGAGGTAGATTATGGGGGTGGTTTCTCCAATGCAGTTCTCATGATAGCAAGTGAGTTCTCATGAGAGATGTTTAAAAGTGTGGCACTTCCCCTTCACTGGCTCTCTCTCTCCTGATGCCATGTAAAACGTGCCTTTCTTCCCCTTTACCTTCTGCCATGATTGTAAATTTCCGGAGGCCTCTCCAGCCATGTGGAACTGTGAGTCAATTAAAACTCTTTTGCTTATAAATTACCCAGTCTCAGGTAGTATCTTTATAGCAATGTGAAAATGGACTAATATACTAGTCAAAAAGCCCCAAATTTCCAAATTCTGTGAAATACAATTGCCCAAGAATTTCAGGTAAGAGATTGTGTTACCTGTGTTAGTTAGAGGTGTGAAATGACAATATAGGGATTAACACTGATTTCTTTTATCCAGCCTACAACAAAAGCACATTTAAAATTCTTAAATTCTTAGGAAACTTTGAATAAACACACTCCAGTGTGTGAATTTTAGAAAAAATTTGATTCTATACATTTTTAACTAAAAGAAAAATTCCAAAAATTTCCCCACCAATTTGTTTCAGTTTCAGCTCATTGATGTAACAATTAATAGGAACACTTTGGCATGTATCCTTTTATAACACAAAATATGTTTTAAAAACTTTTAGAAGATGAAAAGAATGTCTTTATTGAAAAGGTTTTGTTTTAAAAATGCACTGTTTCTTAAAGTGAGATATACTACCCTGAATCACAAATTTTGTCTTATTCACAAAAGCTTTTCTTCATTTTGAGAACTGATTATATTGTTAACATTACATATTGTAAATTACATGTGATATTAAAGTAATATTTTAAATTTGTGTTTAACCTTGAGGAAATATTGATTTCTCAACTTCTATTTTAAATTCAGGGGATATATGTGCAGGTATATTACCTGGGTATATTGAGTGATACTGAAGTTTGGATTACGAATGATCCTGTCACCCAGGTACTGAGTATATATAGTACACCGTAGGTAGTTTTACAGCCTTTTCCCCTCTTCCTCTCTCCACTCTCTAGTGGTCCCCAGTTTCTGTTGTTGTCATCTTTATGTCCATGAGTACTCAGTGTTTAGCTCCCACTTATAAGTGAGACCATGCAGTATTTGGTTTCCTGTTTCTTCATTAATTTGCTTAAAATAATGGCCTCTAGTTACATCTATGTTGCTGTTAAGGACATGATTTCATTCTTTTTTATGGCTGTGTAGTATTCCATAATGTGTATGAACCACACTTTCTTCATCCAGTCCACTATTGATGAGAACCCAGGTTGATTCTATGTCTTTGCTGTTGTGAACAGTGTTGCAATGAACATAGACTGTGTGTTTTTGGTAGAATGATTTGTTTTCTTTTGGTTATGTACCCAGTAATGGGACTCTTCAGTCAAATAGTAGTTCTGTTTTAAATACTTTGAGATATCTCTAAACTACTTTCCACAGAGGCTGAACTAATTTACATTCCCACCAATGGTGTATAAGTTTTCCCTTTTCTGTACAGCCTTGCCATCATCTATTGTTTTTGACTTTTTAATAATGCCATTATGACCAGTATGACATGATAGCACTTTGTGATTTTGCATTTCTCTGATGATAATGATGCAGAGCTTTTTTTTTATTTTTGATTTGTTGGCTACTTGTATGTCTTCTTTTGAGAAGTGTCTCTTCATGTCCTTTGGCCATTTTATAATGGGGTTGTTCATTTTTTGCTTTTTCAATTGTTCAAGTTTTTTATAGATTCTGGATATTAGACCTTTCATCAGGAAATATTTTAAAGGATGTTTATCAAGATAAACTACTTTTGGAAAATGATTTGGACTCAAACATGGGAGACCAGTAATTTAATTATAAACTCTTTTAAAAAAACTACAATGCATGTGAGAAAACCTCATTAAAAGTTTACCCATAAAAGCTGTGTGATTTCTATCCTAATGGGATATATTTTAGTATAAATGTTAACGACATGTCTTAAATCCATATAAATGGGGAGCTGAAAGCTTTCTTTGAAATAGACCCTCAAAACATGTCACTTTAGTTACCCAGCTTTTGATTATTCTAAAGAAAGAGGCAAGGAGCCATTAAAAATACTGCTGAGAAAAATCAAGCCTCTGAAAACTTGGTGATCTACTTTTAGATTCCTGATCTTTGCTGCTTTATCTACCTCAAACCTGGGTGAAAGCCTGATTTTGCTTTTGTCCATACACACTGAGTGCCAAAAGTGTGTATTTCCAAGCCTTGTCAAATTAGGTGTGGGAGGGTTTTCACTCCAGAATGCTTACTTTATGTTTCAGCTTCCCTCCCTAATGCTGCCCCAAGGCTTCTAGTTTCTGAAATAAAATATCTAATTGCTTTTTAGAAGTTTTACCTTTCATTTTATAAAAACTTCACTGCTTAAAAATGTGTCTAAATTTTACTTTGAAATGAAGTGGAAAACTCTCTAATTATTTTCTAAAAATTTTCCCTTGGCCAAACTCTATAATCTTAGAGTTACTCCTTGATCATACATCAACCATAACTCAAAAGTGTCTATAAGAGATCTCTTATAGCTAGATAAAAATAAGGGCATATTATGAGGGGAGAGATCATAATAGGACTACATCATTAGAAATGTAATTATCACCCTTTAAAATCATCTTTATGGTGCTCTTTGGAGGTTAACTAAAGGACGTTAGCTTAACAAACCTGTACAACATGAAAATTACTGATGGAATATGTTGGGATTTTAGGCAACCTAATAGAGTATATGATCCTCTTTCTTGCCTGAGTTCTGATTTCACTGAGAGAGACAAAAGTTTAAGCAGACGAACATTAAAATTCCTACTTCATTACTGATGGAATTACTGGAAATTGAGGCTTAGGCATGAGAAAACAATGGGCTTCCTAATATGTAGCCACATTAATACAGACTTATTCACTCAATGTCAAGTGGCACTGGTCAACCACTGATTTTCCACAACAAAAGGACAAGGTTGCTACTGTGTATGACCTCTGTTTGTATGACCAAGAACAAAGTAGAGTATAATTTCCTAAAATCAGGTAGATCCAAAGAAGAAAGGCAAAGGGAAGAGACTCAGTCAAACATGACGAGCTTTTGTTCCTAAGTTTACTATTCAGATACTTTAATCCTCCTCCCATTAGGAAAAATTAGTGAGGATGCAGAGGAAGCCAAGAATGTTACTCTAATAGAAACACGAAGAGTAAAGAAGGTTCCATTTAATAATGCATAGTCCTAATAAAACAATAGAAAGGGTATGTTTAACATTTGCATTGGCATTCCTGCCTCTGCCCTCTCCATCCAAAGATGCATGTAGATGACCTACAATCAGGCATTTATCTTCTAGGTAAAGTTGAAGGTCATTCTGTGAACCAAATGCACCTGTTGTCAGGATATATTAAATCCAGGTGTCACAGGGTAAACTTTTACAGGCACAGCAATGTAGATTACTTGTAATGTAGATCACTTGTATTTAGACCTCAAATTTCAGCAGTAGAATCCTAGCTTGCAGTCTATACACAATATGTTTTACTTCATCAGGGAACTATGGTGGAATCATAGAACTTTAGCAAAATTTGGCTCTGGGGTTCAGAGTGCAAGTTTTCAGCAGGGTCCTTCAGAAAGATACATGTGCTTAGTGGGTGAGGAGTGCACAACTTTCTCAACTGTCAGATTATATCATACTCTCCCTGTCTGATCAGGCAGTAATGAACAATGGCACCAAGGAGTCTGGTTTCTGCTCTTTATCAGGAAACAGTTTTTGCTGCTTTGGCATCAAAACCATACCAACAAAAGCCCAAACCGGAACACACAACTCAATGGAAGATGAATATGCCCATGTTTTCTAGGTAATACCAGCATTTTACCTGGCTGAATCACCTCTAGCACAATTCACATATTAAATATAAGCCTTTCACTATGGAAAGCATTCACTCTATAGTAGCATGGAAATCTATCCTCCAAGGATTGCATGCCATTTGTTTCAGACAATATTCTTTTGTGGTACTTAATACACAAGGTAAAAGTGAGGGAGGATATGCAGGAAAGAGGACATGAACAAATTTAGTAAGTTTAAAATATTAGCAAAGCTAATGTGTCAAGTGTAACTGAAAATCACAAGTAGCATATCTGAGAGCAATAAGAAGTCCTGAAGAAATACAATGATCAGAGAAGAAACTATTCTTCCCCAAGCTAGTTTTATTGCTCATTCAGATGGAGTGTACATAGAAAATAACAGACGATTACACATGACAGGTCTGTCATGAGAGCACTGGTACACATCTCAATGTCATTGTTTTCTATTCTGTTTGATCCAGAACGTATATTTCCTGTATATTAACTCACTATTTGGTTGAGTAAATAAAATCTTCATTCTCTTAATTAGGTGAAAATTATTCTGATATAGTAGTATCTTGAGCATATTGTAGCCTTTTAGTAGGTAACTTTCCAAATCTTGACTGCCAGAAATACTATAATTTTCTTCAGCTTCCCACTTGCATTTCCTGGAAAAAGGTGAGATAATGGATTTATCTCATCTAATGCCTGGTATATACTATGCCCTCCGTAAACAAGAGCAGCCAGGCCCCATTTGTGAATCAATGCTCATCTCAGATCCTAAGACACTCCTGATGAGAACAAGAAGTATGCAGGAAGCCTCACCCTCTCTACCCCCATCCAGTGGCCCTTGGAAGTAAGTATCATGTCTCAGACCCCAAGTCCAGTGTCTGAGCTATGATTGATGGGATGCCACATGCCCTCTGAGCTACCTTAATGCCAACCTGGCTCAGGACCTCATGTACCAGGAGTGAGCATCTGTGGAGCCCTAAACAACAGCCTTTTTCCTTCCACTTATATATGGGTCCCAGCCAAGGGTAAGAACTTCTTTGTTTTTATTTCGACCTTCATAGTTTCTCCTTAGTCTCCCTGGTTAAACCCCAAGTCCAGCTTAGGGTATTGCCCTGAATGCCTGGTTCTTACAAGGTTTCTATTCCAAAGCTGAATTCTGCTCCCCTGTTTCTACTTAATTATGAGAGATCCACATGGACAAACCTAGTGTTAATTGCTCTTCACCTCTTCCAGATATCATTCACCACTGGGATCTTCATCCCTGTGTGCCACAGTTCAGATAGACACTGGCAATTGCCTGAATCACCTCAGGTCTTGAGGCTCTTTGGAGCTTCTGTGTCTGAGATGCCCCCACTCATGTCCTCTTACATCTTGGTGACACTGATGCTATTGAAATGTTTTCTCACCTCCCTACAAAAGATGGCTTACTGTCCCAACTTGCATCTTACCTCACCTTTTCTATGACAACACTGATTTTCCAGACTAGGCTGCAAATGGACTGATCTCTAAGTACAAACTGTGGGATTAGAGTAGAAAGAAAGAAGGTCATGAGCTGCATCACTCAAAAGATGTTTGTAAATCGAATCCCAGTCCCTCAAACCCAAACCAGCTGAGGAAGTGATTTTTCTTTTGTTTTTGGTTTTCAAGAATTGCAACCCCTTCAATATTTTATTCATTAGATTTATTTTCCTTATTTTTTTCTGAGCTCAGAACTTCTGTGCAAGATGGAATAAGAAAATTGCAAAACTCCTTCAGGGCACAAATCAGGAATTGTTTCAATTACTTTTTTTTTTTTTTTTATGAAGTCTGGGATATAGGTCTTGATGAAGCCACATCAGCTCTTTTTCTGTTTTCTGTTTTTCTTTTAAACAGAACAAACTGCCAGCAGGATTCCTGTTTCTGAGGGTAGGGATTGCTCGTATGCATTTCCTGTAAGGATTCTGGCAGGAAGCTTCTCTCTGCTAAGGCAGAGGGCTCCTTGTATTGCTGATTTGGGGCATGTAGCCAGAATAAGTCTGAGATCCCTTATGCCCACCAAGACACCCTTCCCTGTATCTGTACAGTCTGATTTGCTTGAGAAACATAGTTCATTTCTGTAATTATCTCAGAACGGAGAAGTTTAAGTCTGTGTAATTGCAGTGTTCATGCATATTGAGGATTCTCTCAAGTTTGGATGTCAGCAGGGTGCCCAGGCAAGGGCTGACTGGTGAATCCAAGTGTTGAGACCACAAACAGGGTGAAATATAGGAGGCCCCATAATGGCCTTCCCAAGCCCAGTTCCATATTGATCAGTGCAGCTGTGAGAGGCTGGGAAGAGCAGCAGCAGCCATCTTTCCTAGGCTAATTTACTTTAAACAAATGTATGAACAAGGAGGCTTTTAAGGTGGTATCATGGTTAAAACAGAGACAACCAGACTAAAGATGTCTTTATCTATGGCATACAATGCATGAATAATCATAATTGTGATAATAACCTTTTATTAAGCATTTAATGTACTAAATGTTGTGTATACATTGCATCAGCAGTATTTTTTAAGTGTCTTCTAGTTGCCACACATTCTTCTAGACACTAAGGATTCAGTATGAATAACCAAAACAGACATGGCATTTTCTTCTGGTATAAAAACAAATATATTTGGCTACACATGAAAGCAATGTTAACAGTGATCCCATTTTCAGTTGTGAAGAGCAGAGATATACCGGCCATCAGTTTAAAACATTTATCTCCTCCTTGAGGACAAAGTATTGTCCCCAAGCAGATGGCTTAGCTGAGCCTTTAACAGGTCTTCCCATCATTTTATTGGTCTGGTTTCTTCTGAGTGATGTGGCATATGGTAAGATTTCATTGCCAGTGGTCCACTATTATAACTTCTATGCTGTAAAATGCATCCCTTTAATGGACAATGCTGAACGGAATCCCATGTCCATAAATCAGGCATGCAGAAAGTCCCTGGGTGATGGTCCTGAGAGACATACAGCAGGCAGGGAAGGTTAAGATATATCTGGAATAAGTGTCAGTTTATTTAAGGGTGAACTGATACCCCTTCTAAAATGAAATGAAAAATGTGATGTAATCAAGTTGCCACAAAGTGATGGAAGATCTTTTTGGGCATTGGTGCTATATAAAGGGACATAGTGTTGGTCTTTTGCTGGCAGTTTGGACATTGAACAGTATCAAGAGATAGTCTAGCCTTGAATAGAGGGACCCCAAACTTACAACCTATGCAGAGCCTTCACCTGTCACCATGGCTACTCAGTTCATGGCCCTATTGCACAGTCACAGGGGTGGCTAAGGGTAGAGGCTTGCTGACAACCAGTGGATGCATCATCTTGTCCACCCAGTTAAGTGCTGCCTCTGCAATGCATGGTCTCTGGTGGACATTATTAACATTAGATAAAAAGATCACCATGGTTTTTGACCACTTCCATGGGTACATCTACGTACTTCTTTCCCAGATCCCCTTGTCGCTGATCTAATCTTTCTTTTTCCTAGCCGATGACCAAGCATCCATGCCTTTTAGGAATACTCAAAGATCTGTGTCTGTCGTTACTTTGAGGTACTTCTCCATTCCTGCAAAGGGAATGATCCAGTGTACTGCTCACACTTCCAGTGTAGAGGATTCACCCTCACTACTGTCCTTTAGTGCCAAGTCTAGATGGGGCCATACTGACGTAGCAGTCCATTTTCAGCTCAAATCAGCATAGCAGGAGGTAAAAAACAACATATTGTGAACCAGCTCTCAGGTTTTTTCTGCCTTCATCATGTAGTCATAGGAAAACTCTCATCATACAGGGCCATAGTCATGAACTTCACAAAAACATCACTAATATGTTGAGGCACATCTTCATGTAATTTACTTATATCTCCTGCTTGGGCCTGATCCGGAATAGATCATTTTGATTGTCCAGTGTCTAGTGGGTTGCTGCTGCACCCACCTGATGTTGCAATTAGGAGAATATGATAATACCTAGCTCATGTTTCACGGCTTCACTTACCAGGTTGCCTGTTGTTAGGTACTCAGTCTTTACCAGGATCCAACAGCACTCCAGGTGGTGTCTTTTAAATAGTAAGTCATTCTCTCTGCCATGGAAGGCATCTGTGTGTCTCTTCTATTGAGGTTTGTCAGAGATTCCAAATGGCGTACTTATATATCAGAGGGCATCATTGGCTCTGTGAGGTCATGTGATCCAGGTTGCAGGGGAGTTGATACTGCAAACAAGACCTGCTGCAGAGTTTTCTCTTGCTCTGGGCCACATTCAAAACTCAGTCTTTTCAGTCTCCAGATAAACACAAAGGAGAATTATTCCCAAATGTAGTCAGTATGTTGCCTTCGAAATCCACAATGACACACTAAGTGCCATGGCTCCTTCTTGATAGTAAAAGGTACAAGATATAAAAACTGCTCATCCTTAGAGGGGATGTCCCAGCCTGTCTTAGACCACTGGACCCTTAAAAACATCACTGACATGGTGAGCAGCTAATTTTTCATGTGGTTTGTCTCCAGTCCTCTGACATGTATTTATCCTGCCGGAGATCTAGAGTACTTACTACTTCCTTTTCACCAGATATTATTAACATGATATCATCAATATTGTAGACCAATATGATGTTCTGAGGAATGCTAATGTGATGAAGGTTCCTGCTGACTACATTGTGTCTGAGAGCAGGAGACTTATATAGCCCTGGAAAAATAAAGTGAGCGTGTAATGTTCTTCCTACGAAAGAGAAAACTGCCTTTGATCCTCCTTCGTGATACAATTAGAGAATTCACCAAGTTGGTAGCCTCAGAACCAGTACCAAAGTCTCTGTTGATCTGTTTCAAAAGGATTTTACATCCAGCAGAGGAGCTGTGAGGGTCATCATAACACTTGGTGAAGTTTACAAGAGTCCACTGTCTTCTACCACAACTAATAGGTTTTATTATTTCTGGTCCCATACAAGTGAATTGAATAAGAATATTTAGGAACTATCTTCCCTGCATCCTGCATATCTGGTGGTAGGGCTATCTACAGAATTCCTTCTGGGATACATTATTATCTATACTTTATTATCTTGGCAAGGGTGGAGGCAATCTTAGGAGTTTCCTATAATTTTGACTTATATTCCATAGGTCAGGGAATAATAACATCTGCCAGTTATTTAATATATCTATCCCAATTATATACTTGAGAATTGGGAAATATGTCTGTGGACTCAATGAACTCACTGTAGAATGAACTTGTATCAGAAATCTGTTTATTACTTGGATTCTGTGAGCCTCCACTCCACTGGAGCTCCTGGATGGTATTTTGGGACCCTGGATAGTGTCAGCTCAGACCCTGTATTCAACTGTCCTTGAAAGGTCTAGATGTTCTATTTTCCTCTTCACAGCTATTCTGGAAAATTTATTTGGGGAGATATTTCTTACATATACAAATGAGGATATTATAGAGTCCTTCCTCAAGGAAAACAAGCTGGCCCTTTGATCAATAACCTCTGGGTCTGTAAACTAATTTAGATCCGGAAATTTGGTGAAGGACTAGTTTTTCATTGTGTTAGCTGACATCGGCCAGTTCTCAATTTTGGGCATGCCAGGGAAGGGAGGGAATTACGTTAATTCAAATTAAATAGCACTCCTGTGGGCTGTCCATCTATCTTGTCCTCTGGAATATTCTAATCTATGATTCATTACCATAGATCTCTTCAGGTAAAGGCATCTTGATTTCTACCCAGCTCTTTCCATTATGATAGTCACATCTACTTTGCTTCTGAAAATTAAGTTCTGCCCGTGGGCCTTTGTTATTCTGGGATCATTTTATAAACACGCCAATACAAAGCAGCCCAGTGCCAAGGTAGCAGACTCTACTATCACACCAACAGATGGAAGCCTCCACTGGGCTTCTCAAATCTGTTCCTCTTCAGCAGAGCCTTCATGGCCTTAGTAGAGGAGTCTCTATGGGTCCTTCTAGTGAACAGGCAGTGAGTGGGGTTTTCTGCTCTTGCATAATAAACCCATTCCAACATTTTCACTTCCTTTAGCCTTTTGGCTCCCTCAATTTTCTGTCTAAGCAGTTCTGGCATCTCCACCTCATTTACTCTGCACTGTTATTGTGTACAGCCTTCAAGGAACCATCCCAGCAGTAGGTTAGGACTGGTTCCAGAATCTCTTAGCCAGGACAGTACATCCTGGATCCTTGTTCAGACTGTGCTGAGAAGAGACCCAAGTTATTGGTATTGGCAAAAAGGAATGAGTGGTGGTGGATCTTGAGAAGAAAAAGTATCACTTTGTAAGGCATCTTCTTCAGGTGAGGGTTTTTCAAGGTGTCTAGGCAACTGGAAGTTTTTCTTTGGATAAGGAGACAGTGGTGTCCTTTTGTCACCCTGGAGTGTTCAGGAGGATCTGGGGGTTTAGGATTCTCAGGTTCCTCCACTCATTGGTTGAGACATGCCCTGGGGACATTAACTTTTCCTCACTTTGAGGCTGCACATGAGGGCAAAGCATCCTTTTCTTACGTCACCATGCCACTGTGCTAGATAGGACCTGAGGCTGCAAATGAAGAAGAGGTGGTTCTTGCTTAAGGCCGGAAGCTGCCAGTGAGTCACAGACCATAAGTACTGTTTGCTATAACTAGAGCTGGAGTCAGAGGTGAAGCCAAGGCAATACAAGGCAGTTTACAGAAGTCTCTGGAATAAATAGGAAGAAGACTCATCTGTGTTAACTAAGTTATCCAAGATGATACATTTATGCCTAGTCTAGAGTTGGAATAAAAAGCTAGGCTATCTGATTCCAGACACCATCTCTTAACCACTGCTACTCTTTATTTAGGAAAATCAAACACATTTTACAGGAATGAACATTTTAACACTGAAGTGGGTGGGCAGAGCGTAGCTCAGCAGCCTTCTGAATACTTCGCCTTAGCTTGCAAAAGAGTCTAGCTGCCTAGAAAGTTTCTGATCCAAAGTCTCAGTGCCTTCTGTAAACTGCAAGCCTGGTAATTCCTTTCACTATCGATATGGTGAAATTCCCTAAGGAGCTCCATGGTCTTTGCAACTTCCCCTAATCAAGTCTAAGTTCTTTGAACACTAAGCTTTCTACCACTCCAAAACCTTTGTTCTTTCTGTTACTTCTGTCAGGAACTTTCTTTCCCTGTCCTTTTACATGGTGGTCAGGCTTTCATGCTTCCAGGATCAGTTGAAGTGCCATGAGAGGTTGTCTCTGACTACCTCATCCAAAGAAGCACATGCCAGCCCTCTCCTTAATAACCCTCTACACCATTATCCTGGTAATGCTCTTTACTGTACCATCTTATGCTTCAACTATCTTGTATTTGTGTATAAGGCTACTGTTTGATTCCTTCACTAGAATGAAAACAGATTGCTTAAGAATAGGCCATTTGGCTGGGTGCCGTGGCTCATGCTTGTAATTCTAGCACTTTGGGAGGTCAAGGCGAGTGGATCACCTGAGGTCAGGAGTTTGAGACCAGGCTGGTCAACATGGTGAAACCCCGTCTCTACTAAAAATACAAAAATTAGCCGGGCATGGTGGTGTGTGCCTGTAATCCCAGCTACCTGGGAGACCGAAGCAGGAGAATTGCTGGAACCCGGGAGGCAGAGGCTGCAGTGAGCCAAGATTGCACCACTGCACTGCATTCCGGCCTGGAAGACAGAGCAAAACTCTCTCTCTAAAAAAAAAAAAAAAAAAGGAATAAGCCATTTTTCTATTCTCTTTATCACTGTGTCCCTTGTCCTTAAATAGTGCCAGGCAGATAGAAGACACTCCAGAAATATTTGCTGGATGAATAAATGAAAGCCATTAAACAATTGGTTTGTGCCCAATGCCTATGTATGGCTTTCCAGTAATTACCAAATCACTTAGAGACCATGGGAGGTGAGTATCAGTGGAGATTTCCTTAGTAAGGGGGGGCCAGTATCACCAATGCACTGCGCGGAACACAAAATAGACATTATTATCTTCCTCATGCACTTCTATCTAAACATGACAAAATATTGAGCAATTAGACCAGTCATATTACCAAATGTGCAGACAAAAATTTAGATGCTTAACAAGAGCCTCAGAGATAAGGTGCCAACTCCTTATCTATTCTCTCCTCTGGAAAAGCATTGAGGTGATGTTGTCCATTAACAGGTGACAGACATCTTTGTCCTTGGCCATAGGAATGAGATACAAAACTGAGTTGCACACTAAGAGATTCAAGGTATTCTTTCGTACTTTACTTTTTTAAATCACTCACACCTCCTTTGACATTTCTTGTTTGAAATTATTGGACTTGTAGCTTTCTACATTGGCTTTCTTTTCAATTCTTGCCTTGACTTGATTTAGAACTTGGCTCCAGACCATATGCTTCATGACTGCCTCTGAAATTCCACTGAAGTCTTTCAATTAAGAGTTATTTCAGGTCTCACTATCTAGCTGCAATCCCAGTCCAGCTTCTGATACTTTGCTTTATAGACCAGAAATGTAGTTTGTCCAGAAGAGACTAACTGATTCATTGATGTATATTTTAAATTTGTAACACAAATTAAAATATTAAGTATTGAGACAATCTCAATAATAAATTAATAATAAACTTGGGAAGCTGAATGATCATTTTATTGTTGAGCAAACTTCATATCAAAACATGGAATATGATAGTCAGGGGTACATTTTATATGGGGTCAGAGGACCACTAGCTATAAGAGCTTGAGTACAGGACTCGAACTTTTGAATTTTCAATTCCATCATTTATTTAAAACATGTAAAAAGTAGTATTTACCTCATGGGTTGTAGGCTGAACCAAACAAATGCACATAAAGCCTTTAGCATAGCATGTGGCCCATAGAAAGCACTCGATAAATGTTAGCTGTTAATGATAACAATAAAAATCTGCTTGGAGTATCTTTCCCTACTTCCCCATCAGGAAATCTTTCTTTCATCCTTCAAGATTGTTCAAGATTGCTTTTCTCTGATTCCCCCATGGGTAGCCTTAGTCATCTTCCTTGCTGAGACTCTATTGTCCATATTTCTATACCAGTGATGGTATTATTATTCACTTCTGTATTACAGGGACTAACCTATGCTAGTTATTCAATAAATCCAGATTGAATAAATGCATACCCTCTGTGCATTAACCTTGACCTCACCTGACTCCAGCAGTGGCTGATTGCAAAGTGAGATTTCTGAAGCTTTAAACTGTTAGAGAAACTACTGTTTTACAGGAGCCAGAAACATACAGAAATGCCTTCGCATTCAATGCCTGGGCCAACTTTTTTTGTTCTCTGGTTTTTTTATGGGTGGGAAGAGATCTCAGCGTTAAACCCTAAAAAAAAAAAAAAAAAAAAATCAAAGTCTTAACTTTGCTAACATATTTTGAAAAAGACTGGCCTTGGAACTAAAGGCAGGATCTTAGATTCACTCTTAGTAAGTGCTTCTGCTTGAGATCTGAAAAAGCAGTTGCAGGAAAAGTGCCAATAATTCCAGTATATAACTAAGACAAGCATTTTCCAAAATGTCTGTTGCTAAAGTCAGCTCATAGCTCACTCATGATAATGCTCTTAATATTTAATTTAATCAATTAATTGCCTGGCTAGTAAACGTCGTCTTCATCTTAAATCTGTTCTCTTGGACTGTCGTAATAGTCTCATAGGTTCAGAAATGCATAAAATTTCTCACTCCTCCCAACGCTCAGTGAAGAATGAAAACTCTGTGACCTTTAAGACCTTTCCAACTCTGAAATGTTATAATTCTGTGATTCCCTCAGCCAGATGAAATTTTATTAGTTTTAATGGTTCACACCAGGATAAAAGAAGTGATCTTAACCATTCAGGAGTAACTTGTGATGCTGTTAAAAATCTATTGGGTGATTCAATAAGAGATGCCACAGAGCTCCTTAAAATATGCAGCTATGGCAATTTTGCCAAGAGGAAGAATCTAGAAGGCCCAAAGTCTCAGAGATTATTGAAGCCAAACTTACTTCTCCCGTACCATCTTGAGACAAACTCCCTTTTAGTATGCTCAGCCAACCTGTTTTGTAAACTTCCCGTTTCAACATCACTTTACCTCTCTTTACACTGTATATTGCCTAGAAATAGCACCAAATGAATGATCAACAGAAAATAAATCTGATGAGTCACCTTGATCTCTCTCTCTCTCTGTCAGACTTTTTTTTCATGAGAGATTTTATTTCTGACAGTCTCCCTAGGAGTCATCTCATGAATCATCTAACTTCCTCTGAGAATATTTGCTCTCAGTGGCTGTGAACCCTCCAGGGAAAGTTGTTTCTGGCTGAGGTGCAGGCTGTGCAAATAATGAAAATGATTTAGCTTTAGCTGAAACAGCACTACCCAGAATTTAACACCATCTCTTTCTTTGCTCTTCTGTTTGGCTATTGTGAGTTTGCATTTATTCCTTCATTCATTCTTTAATTCATCTTCTCCCTGCTCATTTACTCTTTCAATTGTAATTCAACATTAACCAACTCCTGGAAATTTCACTTAAGTTGAACAAATGTTACTTGATTTACTATTTTGCTTACAATTGGGTACACGAACTAAATAATGCATTTCTATCTCTAACATCTTTTTGATACATTACTCTAGCAATATGTCTTATTAAAATATGAGATATGCATACTTTTAATTGAGTCGTTGCTGGGGTCACAACCATGAAGCATGTTACTAAGTGCCAGGTACTCTGCTTCATTTTTCATACAGTATCTCCTTGAGTTTCAGTATAACCCTATGAGAAGCTATATTATTTTTTGTTTCCTGATTACAAATTCTGGCAAGGATAACATCAAGCCTTATATCTCATCCTGTTCTTGATTGCTACACCTAGTGCCTGGTATATTCGTTCATGAAGACATTTTTAAAAAATTTATCAATTATCAAGCCCACAGTGGATTGGACACTATGTTGCCCCTGAGAATAAAGCTAAGTGCAAGGTAAACATCCATCCCTGCCTTTATAGAGCCTATACTCTAGCAGGGGTAATAATAAATGTTTGATGAATGAATAAGTGAATGCAGAGGCCAAGGTTAAGAGAAGTTAAATAATTTCTGATTAGTAACAGAATTAAGATTCATGCCCAGATTTGAGTGGCTCCAACTCTATGCTCCTCATATAAAACAATTTTAGGCAGAATATTTGACCTCAAGGAGCTCACAATCTAGAGATGAGTAAAGAGTAGGAGAGGAGTGGCAAGTAAGTAACCACATATTACAATATATTTAACACTTAGCAAGTCCTTCCTATGTACCAAGTACTGTTTGAAGGGCTTTCTTCATAATAACTTTTTAAAGTCTTAGAACAATCTTTGGGGGAAGAAATATTTTATTGCCATTCTACAGACAATTAAAAGGGACACAGAGAAGTTAAGTAAGTCTCCTGAAATCACCCAGCCAATAAGTAGTAGAATTTGTATCCAGGGAGTCTGATGTGATAATGTATGGTCTTATCACCATGTCATACTATCCCTCTCAGTGTAATAGTGTTTGGGAACTGTGCTAGTCTCTTTGGATTCAAAAACAGATAAAATATGGCCTCCATTCTTGATGAGCTCAAAATCAAATTTAGAAGATAAATGTAGAAACATTATTATCAAGAAGGATACGTTGCTAAGCTATGCTTTATTTTTTCCAAGAGAAACTATTCTGAACTCAAAGAGTACCTGGTGTCTGGGTTAGACTGAATTACTGGCCTCTATATTCACACTTTTACCATGGCTTTGGTGTGAGCTGAATATATTTCCCCACAACTTGACTTTGCCTTGACTTGCTTTGGCCAGTGGCACGTTGGTGGAAGAGGCAGCATGATACTTCTGATCCTAGGCCTTAAGCATCACAGATTTCTGCTGTTGTCTCAACCCACTGACATCTTCATGCAAAGGACATGTCTTGGCTAGCCCCCTGGTCCATAGTGAACTACCTGGCTGACCAGCAGGCTTACAGTTTGATGCAGAGATACGTAGATCTAGGCTCTTCTAGCCTAGATCATTTGACCCCTGGGCTATGCACAGATACTTAAACGGTAAAACTATCCCAGCCAACTTGGAGATACATAAGAAACAAACACTTATCATAATACGTGTTAGTTTGCTCAGGCTCCCATACAAAATACCACAGACTTGGTGGCTTACGCAATAGAAATCCATATTTTCATTGTTCTGGATGCTAGACGTCCAAGACTAAGGTGTTGGCCGATTTCATTTTGTCTGGGGCCTCTCCCCTTTGCTTGCAGAGGACTGCCTTCTCAATGCATACTCATAGTGTATTTCCTGTGTGTATACTCATCTGTGTCCTCGCCTGCTCTTCTTATAAGGATATCAGTCATATTGCATTAGACCTCACCCTTATGCCCTAGGGTCAGAAGTGTCATGCTGTCTCTTCTACCAACGTGCCATTGGCCAAAATCATGACCTTATTTTCTATTCATTATCTCTTTAAAGACTCTTATCTCCAAAAAACAGTCACATCCTGAGGTACTGCGAGTTAGTGCTTCATGACTATGAACATAAGCAACAATTGAGCCCATAACAATACAAAATGCCTCTGAGATTTTATATTCTTTCTTATGCAGAAAGAGATAAAAAATATAGGTAAAATAGAGATAGATAAAAATATAGACAGATTTCTCCAAAGAGATAAGGTGACTTCTGGGCATAAAAATAGAGAGTTCCTAACTCTTTTTCTCCAATATTAAAAGTTATTAAAATCTCTTGTAGTGGACACAGGTGGCCCAGACCAGATCTTATGACATGGAAGAGCAATGGGTCTCTGAGTTATGCTCATTGCAGTAGGAAAGAATGAGATCAGTGTGCCCTAAACCAAGATGGGTAGATAAAAGGGGAAGAGTAGTTCTGGGTCCATGAGGTTCTGACCCAGCCATCCAGGTAGTAGGTTCATGACCTAAGAAAATAGCTATTCAAGTAAATTTAAAAGGCAAGAAGCTGTGAGGCCAGACTAAATCTGGCATGAGCTGCTAATGTCTGTGTGTAATATTGATGCTTCCATGTTTCATGTCCAGTAGCAACAACCTCCAGGAGTTGGTTCCTAGGCACAAATGAGCACTCCAATATATCCTTAGACATATAATAGAAATGAAATATTTGTGAAGAGGTAGAGTAAGACTAAACTGGACATTCAGGAGTCTAATTGTACTCTTGCTCTTCAAACTTGAGTCCTTAGACCAGTAGCATCAGCTTTACCTGCCAACATGTTAGAAATGCAGCATCTCAGGCTCCAAACCATCCCACCTGCTAAATCAGAATCTATATTTTAGCAAGATCCCCAGGTGATTCTTAGGCACCTTGAAGTTAGAATGGCTCTGGTGTAGAAATAACTATTGGCTGTCAGGGGCTAGGTGGGAAGTTTATTCTGGTAAATTGAATGGGGTACATCAAGACTTCCTAGCTACATTACAATCTCACTGTTATTTCTGTTTTTAGGAATCAAATTTGGTTATCTACTGGTGTGATTGTCCGTTTTATGTGTCAACTTAGTTTAGGTTTATAGTTTTAGTTTTTCTGTTATTCAATCAAACATCAACCTAGGTATTGCTGTGAAGATAACTTGTAGATGTGATTGAAGTCCAGGATTAACTGATGGTATGGACTGAATTGCATCTCACCAAAATTCATATGTTGAAGCCATAACACCGAGTGCCTGTGTTTGGAGATGGGGCCTCTGAGGAAGTAATTAAGGCTATGTGAGGTCATAAGGGTGGGCCCCTGATTCTACAGGATCAATGTCCTTATAAGAAGAAACACCAAAGAGACTCTCTTTTTCTATCCCCTCTCACTGTCTCTCTCTTTCCCTGCCATGTGAAGACACAGCAAGAAGGCAGCCATCTGAAAGCCAGGAAGAGAGCCCTTACCAGAAACCAAGCTCTGTTGGACCTTGTCCTTCGACTTTCCAGCCTCCAGAGCAGTGAGAAAATAAAATTCTGTTCTTTAAGCCATATAGCCTCTGGTATAAAAATATATTTTTAATGGCAGCCTGAGAAGACTAATACAGTTGACTTTAAGTAAGAGAGGTTATCCTCAGTAATCTTTTGGCTCAATTCAGTCAGTTCAAAGATCTTAAGAGCAGAACTGAGGCTTCCCTAAGGAAGAGAAAATTTTTCCTACAGATAGCAACTCTGAAAGAGAATTCCATCCTGTCCTTCTTAACAGCCTGCCCTGTGAGTTTTGGATATCCCTACCCAGCTACCACAATTACATAGGCCAACTCTCTGAAATAAATCTCTTAATATGTTATCACCTACTACTTTGTTTCTTTGGTTTATCCCTGACTAATACAGTTGACTTGTCCATTTTTTTGTTTTAATTTTCACAGATTCAGCATTTTATTAATTGTTTTTACTGATTATTGTTTTCTCTTTCATTAGTATTTCAGTTTTATTTTTATTTCCTTCCTTTAATTTTCTTTGGCTTAACTGTTTTCATTTTTTCCTTTTTCCTTTGGATGTAATTCTTCTTTTTTATTTTATTAACAAAAATATCTACAATTATAAATTTTTCCCTTTTATTACTATTTAAATGTATTCCATACATTTTGACATAATGAGTGTTTTTATCATTAATTTTTACAAAACTTATTATTCTGGTTTTCATTTTCCCTTTACCCAAGAGTAATATAATAGAGTTTCTTTTTTTCTAATTTCCAGGTATAATTTTTGTTTTGTTTTGTGGTTTTGTTATTAATTTCTAGTTTTATTACTTTGTGATCAGAGATTGTTGTTAATATTATTTCTACTTTGTGGAATGTATTTTATGCTTTCTTTGAGTCATGACTATATTGTCAATGTTTATAAATGTTTTAGGTGCATTTGAGAAGTTCTACATTTTTTAATCAAGGAGCAAATGATACATACATATATAAATATATATATTTATAGAAATATAAATATGTAATGAATATATAATCAATATATTATTTTCTTTTCACTTGATCTTTGTCTTGGACTGAAAGTGCTGGCTTAAATTCTCCTGAAAGTAGTGTGCTTCTGTTCATTTCTCTCTATATCAGTTGTAATTTTTGCTTTATGATGGTGGTTTCTGTGTTTTTGATATAAAAATATTTATATGTGTCATGTCTTCATTGAAAAGTATGGCCTTTAGTACAAGAAAGCCTCTCTTTTTTTTTGGTTTTTGCTTTACAGCATGAATTCTTATATGATAGAAGGATGCACCCTCTCTTTTCCTTGATTTCCTTTGGCTAGTATACTTTTGTCCATCTGCTCCACTCATTTCTTTTTTGCCTTTCTGAATCATTTTGTTTTCAGGTATTTCTATTCTATTTCACTTATTTTCTGCACTACGATAACTCTAACGCTCTAGGACAATGACCTAATCTGGAGGTTGTGGAAACTACCAACTATGTCTATTTTAATTACACATTCAGAGATTAGAGAAATGACTGCTAAGTGGTTCCATGAATCCTGTGGACCCATTGTGAGCTGGACCTGGGCCAGGACTCTAATGTGGAGGTGGCATAATAACACTTTGGGTATTAATAATTACTTGGTCCCTACATGCAACGGTCCTTGAAATGTGTGAGTGTTTGCTATTCCCCAGGAATAGATCCCTATTTGAAGGAAAGATAACTATTTGAAGAAATCATTACCATTTTTCCTTGCCATGGTTTTGATGGGTCCTTTCTCCCGGGGACCTATCCTCCCTTCCAGTCTATGGGATCTGTGTTTGTAACCTCATTCGGACAAGAAACTGGCATGGAATCATGACTTTTATGTTTGGAATTGGGGGCTGGGAACTTACCCCTGATCTGTCTTGTGATGATCTGTCACTAAATTCTTTGGCTTGCACACATTGAGCAGTTCCCTAATTGGCTACTCTTCCATTTTGCCCCTAGGAATACCATCTCATAACCCTCTCCATGTCAGCTCTTCTTGGCTGCTGCTTCAATCTTACCACTTGTTACAATAGCTTCATCCTTCAGGCTGCTTACAAAGCCCACACATTGCTATTTAGTCTTTTGTTTTGAAGTTTTATCATTCTCATTATTATTAGAGAGCTATAGGTTGGGAATGGCATCTTCTGCTGTCAGCCCTAGACTAACAAGCATTAATGAACATCTCAATGACACTGATGTCCCTCTCACCAGCTCCTTCCTTAGCCCTTTGACAAATAGTGTATCCCCTGGACTCACTGATGGAATATCACTATCTGGTGAGTTTTCTAACTTTATTTAGTATATCCACTCTGTAGTATATCCACTCTAACATGCCCACTTCTTTGATTATTTTAATTGCTTATTCTACTACCTGCCACAAAAATTTTGGAATTTCTTTCTCACTCATTTTGACATAATGAGCGTTTTTATCATTAATTTTTACAAAACTTGTTATTCTGGTTTTCATTTTCCCTTTACCCAAGAGTAATATAATAAAGAGTGGCATTGGGGGCCATTGCTTTCTTCATACTTCTAGTGGCCATCCTTACAGTGTGTTTGCACCATCTTCCCAGGGCTTTTTGCCAGGCTGTTAAATACTCCCATACTGATAAATTCCTCTTATCCAAGTTTTTTTTTTTCTTTTGCCGTTGGCAAAATATTTTTTGTAATCAGTCTCATGTGTGCTCTTCCAGCTCCTTCTGGTACATGTTGACTAGGTCATGCAGCTGTGCAGTCACCTTCCACCTTTTTCCAGGCTGAACACACTCCTGGCTGGGTTAGGCTATGTCTTAACTCTAGGTTTGGACTTAAAAGCAAAGAAATGAGATAATGAAAGATGAGTGGGTGCTGATTGTTTAAAGGAGAGACACCTACATCAGGAAGAGGCTGCCCTCCTCTGTTGGAATGGTGAAGTGGTTTCTCTAATCAATTGTTCTCTTTATGTGGGGGAGGAGTTGTGTGTATTCTGTTTAATGTGATTTTCTCACTCCGTTACCCAAGAGTTGAGGGAATGTACTGATGGTCAGTAGGAGGAGTAGGCTACTTTCGTAGTCTCAAAGGATTCAGTGGAATTAGGGCATTCAAGGTTTTCAGGTTCATCAGCTCAGATTTTGCCATCTCATCTGTCATGATAGAGATTAACCTTCTTTGGAACCCAGTTACTCTTATTATTAAATCTTAAAACCAATCCTTATCTTTCACTACCTTTCTGATGCAAGTGATTAGAAAGTCTTTGTTATGCTACCAAGGAGGCTTTCTGCCTTTCACATTAGATTTTATTTGGTGATTATTGATTATGATTTGATGATGTTGTTATCTTTCCCCAGGGCATCCATCAAGCTTAGCAATAGTTTAGCAATAGGTCTCCCAATTCCACTGTCCTTAGAGCTTCTATTTCCTTCATTTTTTTCCAATGGCTGGTACCTTGCGCAATTAGTGCATTCCCATTAAACAATACACCATCCCAGATTGCTCCAGTGAAAGTTTTTCACTGCTACTTTATGCTTGATTAACCATCAGTAATGGGGTTCTCATTGCCAGCCAGCTAGCCGGTAAGAGATCCAGCTCCAAAATTCAATTTTAGCATCTGCAAGACCACTTCTTGTCAACCATCACTGGTTACATTCTCTAGGAAGTAAACTATGAGATGCAGGTTAGCATGCTAGGTGTATCTTAGTAGATCCTCTTTGATGAACACCTGTAGAAGGAAGGTAAAGGAAGTGGGATAAGGAAGAAAGTGAAATTTTGCAGTGATACAAACCCAATAAAGGCCTCAGCCAAAACCGTAGAAATCTCTGGAGCTGAGATGGCCTTTCACAGTCATCCTGAGTTGGAGTAAAAAGGGGAGCTGGGCTTTTATACTTTTCTTTCAAACAGTGAAGGAGGACTTGGGTGGTATTCCACAACATGTCAGTTGATGTCTATTCTTTTCTTTGTTTTACTTTTTCTTACATCGTTTTGTACTTAGAAATACTTTTATTTGTGTTCTTGTGGTTATCTATACACTAGCAGGTGAAAAATGTTCTTCATTCTCCTTTTTCTTAGTTGGTGTTTGACTATTTGGTTTCTGAGATTTAACTTACATACTTTGACTCTCACCTTTCTTTTTCATTTCTCTGCCTTTAGAAAAGCTTCCTCAGTTATCTCCACTTTGGACAAATTTGTCCTCTAGTAGATTTTCTTGTAAAGGGCACATGTGCAGTATCCCTAGATTCTTGCATATCTTAAAAATGTGTTTCTATAACCTTGATACTTGAAGGACAGCTTAGCTGGATATGAAATCCTTGGCTCGAGCTTTCTTTGTTTGAGTTTTTTGAAAATGTTTCTCCACTGTTATCTGTCTTTGCATGTTGCAGTAGGGAAATCTTATGCCAACTTGATTTCCTTTATAAATAATGTGGGGCTTTTTTTGTTGTTTTGCTTTGCAGACCATAAGGACAATTTTCACTACACATTATACACCATAGGTCCTTTTAATTTATGCAAATAGGTCTTCTATTTCTGAAAAAAATTGGATTATGATCTAAAATGTTGTTCTGTTGTGTTGTTGTTTTCTTGTTTTTGGTCCCCCAGAGGCTCCAATTATATGTGTATTGCATCTGCTTTGCCTATGCCAAATACTTTCCCTTGATCCTTTTTTCCTTTTCATTATTTTTATTCTTTGCCCTATTTTTATTTTCTTGACTATTCGATAGTTCCTACTGAATTTCAATCCAATATTTTCTCATTCGGGCAATTTGTAATGTTGTCTTCACTTCTAGGATGAATTTGATTTTTTCTACTGTTTCTTTCCTGTGTTCAGTCATTTTACATCTTCCTAATTTTTGTTCATATTTGCTATGAGTTTTACCTTTCTGATTTGAAATACTTATTTTACATATACAAATTCTTGTTTTCAGATATTTAATTCAAATGGAGCTCTTATGTTGCAGTTTTGTTCTACTTCATGGTTGACATTTTGGGGAATATTTTTAACAGCTGGTACATTTTAATTCTTACTTTGTTTCTTTTTTGTCTAACTTTGTATGGATATTATCTACTTTTCATACTTATTTTGAATGTCTAATTTTCTGGACCAGCAATAGCAGTTGTATGAACACAAAAGTGAAAGTTTTGACAGGCTTGTCAAGCTCCTTAGTTCAAGACTACCCTCTCCATTTAGTATGGTGAAGTGCAGTTTCTCTAATTAATTTAGCTATTTTTGTGTGTGGAAAATTTTTGTGTATTCTGTTTTGTGATTCTCTCTCACTTTCTCTCTCTCTCTCTCTCATACACACACACACACACACGCACATGCACACACACCAGAAATCTCAATTTCTTGTTTTTATATATATTTTTACCTTCGCTACCAAGTAAGTGCCCATGGGGCATGTTTCCTTCTCAAGTTACTTCATTCCCATGCGAGAAGTGTTGGTTTCTAATATTGCTGCTTTGGGTCCTGATTACATGCAAATCCTTTCATTTTTCTCCTTTGTTTCTTCTTTTCTTTTCTTTCTAGCCAGTACTCAGATATACCAGATTCTACATTTGTTCCTGGTATTTTCCACTGCATGGTGGGGATTTAGCTTTTTGAGGGAATTCTATTTGGATTCTGTTACCCTGTTTCTGTGGTGGCCCCTGCTCCTCTTTCCTCTTTCTTTTGGACTCTTTCATGTCTCTGCCTTACTCTTCCCCTAAACTGGATTTTTAAAAAATTTCCCTACTTGCCAATGTTTTAAGCTCACATGATTGTATTTTCTGTTCCTTAGATATGTAGAAAGCATAGATTATGGGTCATTTTATTTGCTGCTTTTATTTATCCAGGTGGGTTTTGGGTGAATATTTAGAAAAAATTTGAGTTAAGAGGCAGCCATTATTCTATGTAAATCTAGAAAAACCAGATGATTAGGTTTTAAGCAGAAGACTGTCAGAAGTAGGATTTAGAAAAATAAAGCTGTGACAGCGTTCAGAAATGTGTTTGCCTATTCACTTTCACTCCTCAGGTAGAGAAAGAAAAGGGTAAGATACTTTCTGCCTTGTTCAGGTGCAAGCAATCCTCCAGGGCACCCAATCTTACCACATTCATCCTAACCTCACCCTGGCTCACTGAGGGTGAGGCAGAGAATGAATCACTGGGAGGAGTTTCGTGACTAACAGTCCTTCCACTGTCCTCGGGCCTGGCTATGCAGATTCTCACCTGTACACTTTTCTTCTTCCTGGGATAATATTGCCTCCAGTTTCTCAGGTCTTTTCAATAGCTAATTTTTACTCACTTTAAGATTTTCTTTAAATATCAGCTGTTTCAGGAAGCCTTCTGATGACCTACTGCAAACTGGATGGTGAATATTCTCTTTGTGCAACTCCAGGAAACCATATTCCTCCCTATCCCTGCACTTGACATGTTATTCTGCTTGTGAAAATGCCTCCACCTATAAAGTGTGGATACTTCATGATTCCTTCTTCCTTTTTGCATTTCCTTAGTGTCTCTCACAGAGCATGACATTTAACAAATGCTCACTGGTAGAATGAATGGATGAATAAAGAAAGCAATGTAACTGCTCTAGAAATGCCTGTACTCTGCATTGTCCCAGCCTATGGGGAAAATGTCTTCCTAACTCTTTTGCTTGGTTATGGTTAGAGGGTCACTGGTTTCTACAGACAATTTTCTATGCTTGTGTCCCTGATTCCAGGGCCACTTGGACATGAATATTAACCAGACTTCCCCCAGGGCCTGGAAGCATGGAGCATTTTGCTGAGTATGCTTTTGGGTGATCTCCTTTCTATTCTTGTCTCCAGGCATGTTCCATTGGGGACACAAAAATGAATATATTATCTCAACATGTAGCTAAATAGGAAGAGTGCATCCATCTCCAAAGTCACAATATTCTCTTCAGGTACAGGCAGAATAAATTTAGTTATCCTCATTTCTTTCCTTCCCTCACCTGATCTTTAACTGTATTCCAGAAGAGGGTTTTATAATGAAGGATGACCTGCTTTCATCCAAGATCATTATAATTCTTGCAATTCCAAAGCCTGTTTTTCCCCTCTTCTCTGTAGACCTGAAACTATAAAAGTCTTAAAAGCATGGAACTTAGGACTTGAAGGGACTTTATTATCATCTAACGTTCTCATTTGACAGACAAACACTGACTTGCCCATAATTATTAAGCTGGTTAATGGAAGAATAAGTAATAAAATAAGTTTCTTGACTCACAGTTTTGTGTTCCTTCTGTTTCTGTGTGTCTCTGGGTGTGTATATTCTCTCATTCAAGCCTCCAGGATAGTGACCCCTCCCTTAAATCCCCTAACATATTCTGCTTGTCTAAAGGGTTCCAAGAGGCAGTCTGAAAATAATTTTACTACACCATAGAGCCTTGAGATTAATGATATAAGCATCTCCTTGTCATGATGCTTCAAAAATTTTAGAGACATTCCTTTTCCTCTCTTTTATTTTTGTCATGAAAAAAGGAATAAAATTTCCCTTAAAAATTAAAAAAAAATCCAGTATCCTTTCAAGTGTTTTCAGGAATTTAAACTATTCTTCATCAGTTGCAATTTTCTCTTCTATATTTTCCATTAAGGAAAGCAGAGTTAATAACAAATTTGGAGTCCTTTTAGAGAATTTGCAGTCTCAAATTACTGCCTTCTAGTCTTTTTTATGTTGGCCTTCTCATAAAGGGGCAACTCGGTTTTCTTTGAACAAAGGGAGCAGTAATTCACAATCTTGGTTTTGCCACACCCCAGGGTGTCTTCAACCATAAAATTGTGTCAAGAGATTGTCAAAACAAAATTAATTGAAATTGAAACAATAAATTCCTGCCATAAAATGTCTTCAGAAGGTGAAAGGAAGGGTGTATAATAGAATAAAGCAAAAGGTGAGTTCCCCAAAGGATGAGAATTGTTGATCCAAAGGGAAGATGGAAAATCTTTTACTCTAATCTCACCCATGTTTTTAAAATTTTGCAGGACGTAGAAGGAGGAAAATCTAGAATTGTCAAAACAATAAGCCACATCTTATTACAAGTCAGGGCCCTCCACAGTGTTTCTGACAGTTTGAACACCAGCTAAAGTTTTTTTAACACCAAATTTAGCATGCACAGGCATTTCAGATCTGTCACTAGAAGCAGGGTGATGTCAGTGAGAAAATCTGGTGTTGTTTCGTTTTCACAAGTTTTTCAGGATCCGAAATGGAGTGTTTGTTGAGCATGTCACTGCAGAGTGGGGGTAATCATTAGTGATCTGAGAAACAAGGCTTGTTGCGAGGTTAAGAACCTAAAAAATGCTTATTAACAAGGAGAAGGGCTGTCAAAGGGAGGAAGGCAGTGAGATAAATGTAGTACTTATCACTCCTGGGGGGTCCAATTTACTTAGATGCTTTGGAATTCTACTCTTTGGGCCATGCATGTGGTAAGAATAAAGTCACATTCACACTTCAGGGGGATGCTGTTGTAGTCATTCTTGAGAAATGTGGCATGACATGGGGCATCTTTTTATCCCAAACCATTTGTGCTTTGCCTTTCAGACTAAAGTGGCTTCTGAACGTTAGAATTTTATTTGGAAATTGAATGAAAGCCCTTTATCAATGAAGATGCGTTTGAAATACATAAGGCAATAATGGGGTTTTTAGGAGTCAAATCATTTATTATTCTGTGCCCATTTGACTCTCTGCTTCATGTTGAGGGGCAGTAAATGTTCTTCTCTATTAAATTTCCTCTGCATGAACTTGCATTTAATTATTTTTAAGGAAACCTTCATGTCTGCTCTTAGTCTGAAGTCCTCATGAAGAATTTGGAGTTTCACACAATTTAGCTCCCTGTAGAAGAGATTGCTGGTAGCCCTTCAATGTCAGTTTGCTCTTTTTCATTAGTCACAGAACCCCAGTTTTATTAGGTTGGCACAAAAGTAATTGCAACTTTTTCATTAAAAGGGATGGCAAAAACCGCAATTACTTTTGCACCAACCTCATATTTGGGTGACAGTGATTTCAGTTTAAAGAAGATATTTCCCCGGCTCTTTCTTTTTCAGCTAAGTGTGCCCATGAAATTATAATTGGTTCTTGCCAATGATATGTCAAAAGAAGTTACATGAAAAGTAGAATAAGGTTTCAAAAGCGTATTAACTCACTGACAAATGTGTCCCTTAGTATACATTTCTCCTCCCTGAAATCTGATCATTGGTTCTGAGGTTTGGAGCTCTAGCAACCAACTGGATTGATGTGATGGTTAATGTTTTGTCAACTTGACTGGACCACAGGGTGCCCACGCATTCAGTTGGACATTATTCTGGGTGTGTCTGTGATGGTGTTTCTGGGTGAGACAAACATTTAAATTGGTAGGCTGAGTGATTCCCCAATGTGTGTGGGCCTCCTCCCATCAGCTAAAGGCCAGAATAGAACAAAAGACTGACCTTTTCCTCCTTTTGGATTCAAACTGAAACATCAGCTCTTTTGGGGTTTGGAGCCTGCTGACTTTTGAACTAAGACTACGCCATCAGCTCTCCTGGGCTTCGTGACTACAAATCTTGGGACTTCTCAGCCTCCATAATCCCATGAACCAGTTTCTTATAATAAATCTCTTTCTATATGTATACATATCCTATTAGTTCTGTTACTCTGGAGAACTCTGATTAATACAATCCATAAGGTGGCTTTGAAGGCAGAAATGTGCTGTAGGATGATAAAGCAGGAAGATAGACGGAGCCTTGACTTCTGACAATTTCATTGAATGATTATACTAGTCCTGGGCTGCTAAACTTTGGGACTTCACATTATGTGAGCAAATAAGCACCTAATTCGTTTAAACACTGTTATTTCAGCTTTCTGTTACTGGCAGCCAGATGCAATTTTTAATTAACATACTCCCTTGTTACACATAAGCTCTGTGAAAACTGAAAAGAAAATTTATACTTCTTTGTTTCCTGCTCAGTGATTAGCACAAAGCTTTGCCCGGAGTAGGAGCTCTAGAAGTATTTATAGAATTATTTTCTTTAACAAACATCTATTGAGCTCCTAATATTTACCTGGTAATGTGCTAAGAGTGTGAAATGAAAGAATGTTAAAAGGTCTTTTAACCAATCTCTACTTAACCATCATGATGGGTTAACCAATGTTCTTTTCTCCTATAAAAAGCATAAGCATCGGATGCCCTTGGCACTCCATGTACTCCCAAACAGTAGACTACTCTCTACTGTGCCAAGTACTTCTGCTCCCACAGGTTGGGTTTTAAGCTTCCTAAAAGTTCACAAGCCTAATTATGCCAGTTGCATTTATTATTGCAATTATATAATTATTATAAAACCAATAAAATATGAGTGTACAAAGAAATGGACATATTTGTGTAAAAATTAAGCTGAATTTTCTGAAAAGATTAAATAAAGGTGAATCACTAAACAAATGCTGTCAAATTAAGTGGGTAATGATACTACGTATATAGTGGTAAAACAACTTATAAGTATTTGTGTTAGGACCTTTTCCATTGCAAATACAAATAACCTATCTTAGATCCATTTAAGCTGAAAAGGTAATTTATTGGCTCATGTGGCCAGGAAGTCCAAGGAAGAATGGCCTTTCTGCATGGTGGGATTTGGGTGGCTTAACTATGTCATATATTGTCATCATTTTCCAGCTCACTCATTGTTGTTTTTGTTGGCTTTTTTTCTGTTTTTCTTTAAACTTGTTGACTTCATTCTATCTTACTACAGAAAGGCTTTCTCTGTATGATGGACAAATTGACTGTAGGCAGCTGGAAACAGGCCTCATTGTCACTCATGTTACCAAGGGAAGAGGATTTCTCTCCCAGGTTTAATTGGTCTGAATAGGTCCTATAATCTTGGACTAATTGCAGGAGTTCTTTGGGTGGCCCTAGATTCCCCAGTTCTCCCCTATTCTACTTTTAGTTTTTAAGAATAATTGTAGAATGTGTTGGAAATGCAACAGCCTGAAATGAAGAAGGACTGGCTAGAAGAGCCTGGTCTCTGTTCCAGTCCGTCTTTAGAAAAAGAATGTCATTCAGTTCCTTAGCCCAGTGGGTCGTGTGACCCTGAGATATATAATCCAGGGGCAGGCTACCTTTTGGGGCCCCTCAGCTGTGGTGCAAGTGGGACATATGTAGAAAAGACTCTATCTGCACCAGGCAGCTCTCCCGAGCCTTTGAGGAATGCCTCACGATGAACCCTAGGCTTCTGTTGTCCCTTGCTGCCTATATGTAATAAATGCATTTCAGGTAACTTGTTTTGTGTATGGGCTTCTCTCTCACTTGACTCAGAAATGCTGATAGCCAGTGCACAGTGAATCTGCTTCTCACTATTCAGTGTGAACAGTTTTGGGTCACCATGCCTATCAGTTCTGATTTACTGTCATCCCAAAACCATGGCGGGTGAGGCAAAGCTAGAGCAGTCCCAACTTCTCCACTGTGGCAGGGGTCTATTCTGGGGCAGAGCTTGAGAAAAGGTACTTGTCTCTCTGGTCTTCTCTGTTTTCCTTAGGATGCTGGAGCTATGTGGGGTTTTATTAGCCTATTCTAGGTCCAGCAGAAGACCTCTTGACTGCACTTCAGAGGACTTGTGAGAGAGTCCTATAGCTCATGAACTGGCTTTGTATTCTTAAAAAGTTACTCATTGTTTCTGGATTTTAGCTTTCTGCACTGTAAAATGAAGACATTGGACTTGACATTCTTTAAGATCACTTTGAATCCTAAAATTCTACAACTATGACTCTACACTTTTGCTTATGCCATAAATCCTGCTCAAGGAATATTTTTACCCTTGCAAAATTTACATATGTAAACTCTGCTTTTGATAAATAGCCTGGTGCTCTGTATCAATCTAGTGATTCTAGGAAATGTTTTTTTTTTTATTTTGTTTTGTTTTCTTGGGTATTTTCAGTACTTTAATCTGAGAAAAGTTGTGCCTCCTTTATAGCAAAACCTATGTTTTTCTAAATAAATTCAAATTAAATAGAAAAAAAGAGATAAAGAATGAATAATTACAGGAAATGACAGCAGGGATATTAGCAGGTGGCAGAAGGAACCTAACGGTGTGGAGAATCTTGAACAAACATCAACCCATCCATTTCAGAGAGAATAACATTTGTTATTCCAAAGACACTCAATTTGAACTTTGGGCTTTTTTGAAATAATAGAAGATAAATTAATATTATGTATTTTATGGCAGGCACTGTGCTAAATTGTATGATGTGGCTTTTCTCTTTATTTCAAATGGCAACTTCCTAGGGGTAGCTCAAGCTCTGTTAAGTAATACATAGTAAAGGTGAGATTCACATTCAGGGACCCTGACCCCAGAGGATGGCTTCAACTCAGAATGAGTTTGTGGTTTACATTTTTTTTTAAAGAGACAGGACCTTGCTTTGTTGCCCAGGCTGAAGTGCAGTGGCACAAATACGGCTCACCACAATCTCAACCCCCTGGGCTCAAACGATCTTGCTGCCTCAGCTTCCCAAGTAGCTGGGATTACAGCTGTATGCCACCACATCCAGCTAATTTTTTATTTATTTTTATTTTTTGTAGAGACTGGGTCTCACTATGTTGCCTAGGCTCTTCTCAAACCCCTGGGATTAAGCAATCCTCCCATGTTGGTCTTCCAAAGTGCTTGGATTATATGCATGAATCACTGCACCCAGCCTAGATTCTTTTTTATTACATTTATTCCTTCCTTCCTAAAAATGTAATTTATTACGTTGTTTGCCTCTGCCTCCTTGTTTCCTCTGGTAAGTAGTCTAAGTTCATTCCATTGAAAGGAATACCTTGAGGCACACACATGGTTAGAATGCTAAGCAAGAAATCCCTAAAGAATTGTGACTACTTTGTGATAGTTAAAGAAAATAAATGAGTTTGCTTAATGGTCTTCCAGCCAACAAAAAAATAAAGAAGATCTTGTTGATGGCTAAATGGTCCTTTTAGAATATATTAATATTTATTATTGGAAGCTATTTTAAAAGAAGAAGGAAAAAAATTATCCATGTTGTTTGCTCTATCCTGTAAGGTCCATCTGCTGTTTCTCAGGTATAGATGCCAAATTACACGATTAAAATAACACACACAAAGGGCTGTTCCTTTTATAAGTTGAAAATCTGTCTGATTTTTCACACTCTCACAAAATCAATGTCTACAGAGAGATTTTATAAATAAATATGTCCTGTGTTGCTGCTGCTTCAAATTGTGATTAAATTAGTCCTCTCATGTGGAAGTTTAAAAAGCTTCCCAGGTAAGATTCTACAGACAATAAGACCTAAATCTTCCCCAGAGATGGACATTTAAGCATTTCCTTTGGTACAGCAGCAAGTCTCTTTCTCTCCTGTTAATCCCATAACTTGTTTTCTTCTTTTAAGATTCCACAGCCCCAAGACGATCTCCCACAAATCCAGCTTTTCTCCCTTGTCTGGGCCCCTTTCTATTGTTACACAAGATATGGTGATGATTTGTTTCACTACACAGGGACTGTGAACTCCTTAGAAGAGGGTCTGCTTGTTCATCTCTCTATCCTGAGTGTCCAGCCCCGAACCTGGTATGGAGAAAGTGCTTCACTGTTGTTTGTTACATGGAAATGATTCTGGGTTCAGAGCTTGCCTCCACGATGAGAAAGGGCAGAATAACATGTAAGCAATGGTGTGGCCATCATTCAGAATTCAGAACTAATCCTAGGAACCAAATAGGAAAGAATGACTATATTTAAATCAATGGATTATCTTGTTTAGCTAGACTTTATTTATAAACCATTTTCCTGATAGGAAAGCTCATGAACACATTGTCCAAACCACTGTTGTTACTCATTCCCTTCATTTTGTGGTTCAGGCATTTTGGAAATATGGGGGTAGGAGCAGAAGAAATTAAATTTCATATAAATGTGGAAAGAATGGATTTTTCTTATCTTTGTTTGAAGAGATATGTTTGGCTAGTTAGTACAGAATTGAAAAGATTCAAGAGAGTGAGCCAAGCAACACTGATTTTGAAATTTTTAATTCAAAGCAATTCTTTCAGCATTGTGTTGTGAGTAACCTTAAGAACAAATATGCACCCTCTCCCTCCTTGTCATTTCAGGACTTGGAATTCATGTCTCACATGTGCAGCTTTATATCATAAAACATTAGTTAAGAAATATTTTCCAGGCTTTATATTACCTAGTGACATATTTGAAGCTAATCTACATGTCAGGAAAAAGAAGTTTTCTCTTCTGCTTTGTTTTGTAAATTTCAAATGCTATTACAATAAATATCAGGACGCGACCAATTTTTCTGAAGTCACATAGCTTTGTTATCAAATATATTTTCTTTTGATTAACTACCTGTTTAATCAACTAAGTTCTGTCTCTGTGATCCACTAATTGATTAATCTCAGGTAAGTAATTTAACCTCTCCAAGCCCCTGTTCCCTTGTTTATTATATGAGATTCTTTTTTTTTTTTTTTTTTTTTTTTTTTTTTTTGAGACTGAGTCTGGCTCTGTCGCCCAGGCTGGAGTGCAGTGGCCGGATCTCAGCTCACTGCAAGCTCCGCCTCCCGGGTTTACGCCATTCTCCTGCCTCAGCCTCCTGAGTAGCTGGGACCACAGGCGCCCGCCACTTCGCCCGGCTGGTTTTTTGTATTTTTTAGTAGAGATGGGGTTTCACCGTGTTAGCCAGGATGGTCTCAATCTCCTGACCTCGTGATCCGCCCGTCTCGGCCTCCCAAAGTGCTGGGATTACAGGCTTGAGCCACCGCGCCCGGCCTATATGAAATTCTTATGTGATGACACAAAAGCATATATAAATCCATGGCATAAGTACATAAAAATATATTAGAAACTCAATCAGTGCTACTTTCTCTCTCATAAGAAGAAAAAATACTTGAGATGATTACTATGTCACCTCTCAGCCTTCACCCTTTTGGCCAAACAATTCCTTTTAAATATTCTAAATCTCCACAACTATCATTCTTATTATGCTATTCTGTCTTGAACTATGTTTTTTCCTAGTCACTGTGAAATTGCATGATCAGAAAGAAATTAAGGCAGAGTTTTCAGTCTTTATAATGACTCAGCTTCTTATGACCATAATTTAAATAAAATAAATGGCACAGTTGGTCACATTTTAAGCAAGTTAATTAGTGTTGGCTGCAGGTACTGCATTTGGGAGAACTGAGAAAACTACCTTTTTTTTTTTTTTCTAAACAACAATAACAGAAAAATGTATTGCGTAAGTTTTACATTCAAGTCATTTTGGTAACTTTTTATGCCTCCCCCTAAATTTGAAGTAAGCAGAGGGTCTAGAACTGTTGAGGCAAGCCTAGAAAAAAGATCATCTCCTTAGCCTCTGGCTTATAATGGAGGGGGCATAAGAATGTGTGTAGAGACCAAATCTACAACCAGCCCTTTAACCCAATCAAACCACCAGTGACAACGATAATGGTTTAACACCTTATTCTACCTTAAAGATGCTCCATTCAGTCGACAGCTCCGTAGATGGGCTGTCAACAGGCACATTCAGTTTATCTCTACATTTCTTGGTATGTCGTAAAATAAGAGGGAATCACACTGAGACACAACACTTGAGTGAATAGTATTGTGTGGGTAGTCTCTACATTGGTTTATTTTTTTGAGGGGGGAGCCCATCTTTGCTCTTTTCTAGCCATCAGATGAGTTCTATGTTTTTAGCAGATTTGAGTTAACTTGAGAATTTCCTTCAAGTTCAGGGACTTGTAAGTGAACTTAACATTTATGCTGAGTGCCAACCCTTCCTACAGGGAAATTAATATTGTGTCAGTTATTGCCATATCCCAAATGAAGAAGGAGATAGTATGTGTCAAGAAATAAGAGCAGCTAATAAAAATTAGCATTAATTGACTGATTACCATGTGCCAGGTATGATTTTGATCTCTTCACATCTCTTATATAACTGAATCCCCAGCAACCCCTAATTAACATTATTTCCATTTCAAATGTGAGAAAATGAAGAACAGAGAATCTAAATAATTTTCTCAATGTTTCATAGTGATTAAGTGGTGGAGTTATCATTGAAACCTGAGTACACAGTCTAACTTCTTTTCTTTGGCAACATCAAATACTCTATATTTTTTACTGTAGGGGTCTTGGTCTTAATGTGCTAACTTAAGCCATCCAGTAGACCCTCACAAGAAAAAATCCTTCAACATCTCTATGACTTAGTTCCAACATAGCTTTCCCTATGTATCTTGATATAAATCTTTTACAAATTGGATGCTTTATCCTAATTGGGTTGCTGACTTTTTCTCAAATCAGTCCTAGGCCTTTTTGTATTCATTCCTTTTATGATTGTTTTGCTCTCTTTTTGTATTGTTGCCTTTTGTCTGTACCAGCTTCAGTCCTTATCTCTAAGCCCATTCTAGGTATGGATGCTCACTCCCATAAACTCTTTTTGGGTCTCTCCTTCCAGATGAAATCAATTTCTCCTCTTTGCTTGGGCCTCTCTTACATCTGCCATTTGTGCTTATTTGTGCTCCTGTATTATGTGCTTTACCAGATTATAAATTCTTTAATGCTAGTAGTATCCCTTAGACATACTAGGTGTGTGTCACAATAAATGTGACAGAGGTCATAAGAGAACAGCAGATAACCTTGCCCTCCCATTTCAATGCCAGAGAAACAAAACCACATCCTAATGTGGATAGGTCAGAGCAGCAGAGCCTTGCTTTTGTTCAGGTGCATTTCTCAGTCCAGGGAGGGTTGTTTCTGTTTCCTACAGCAGACCTCAGGGACATAGTCTACTCTCTTCTCTTTAAGGTTGCCGCCACTCTTTCCATCTGTTGGTGGCTATAGGAGGGTGGATCTTCTGCACAAAAGACTGTAGAGAAGGAGTGTCATCTCCCTAGACATTGTCTTCTTTCCTTCACCCAAAGACAAGCTCACAGGATTCTTTTCCCTGTAGAGGTTTTCCTACTCATTGGTCTGGAGAATACAGGAGATAAAAGAAAAATACTTGAACAAATTAAAAAGCTTAAGTAGTCTGTTGCAACATAATTAGTGCGATCCCTGGTGGGTTGTTCCTCTCTCTTGCTGAGATAGAGACTCAAAGTTACTTTAAACTTTTCTCAACCCTGTTCTTAGGGGAGTGTTCCCTGAGAGTAATAATCATGTCAGAAAGTAGACATCCATTCCGGAGCCCATGTATAATACATCCAGGAACATAGGCAGGCACGGTGGTTAGAACACATTTTTGGGGGTTAGCCAACTGATGTTTGAATCCTAGTTCTGTCACTGTATATCTCTTTGACCCTGGGAAATGTATTAATGACTCTATGAGTCAGGTTTCTTATTTGTAAAAAGAAGATAATATTGTATTTACATCACAGGGTTGTAGGAAGTGTAAATGAGACACTGGGTAGGCTTGCCATACTTTGCCATTATCTGGTTTGCTTTCCCCATGTCCTTGAGGCCAGGTCTGGTCACATGACACAGCCAATGGAATATGAGTGTAGATAATCTGTGTCACTTCTAAGTAGAAATATTTCATTGTGGTGCTGGACTTTGCAGTCTGCCCTTCATCACACAATGATTGTGGGGTCTCATGTTGGTGTGATGGTGCCATGAAGTTAAAGAAGCCTGGAGGACAAAGTCATCACATGGGCAGCTGCTCTGGAGAGTCAGCCATGCCTGGAAGAGACTCCATAATGAGCAGAAAATAAAGCCTTTGTTGTCTTTAGCTTCTGATATCATGAGTTTATATTATCACAGCATAACCTATTCTATGACTAATACAGTGCTTAATGGAGCCTATGACAGAGTAAACTTAAAACACTTAAAAATTGATACTTTTTTAAATGGATAATTTGCATTTCCTGGGACTCCTAGATTGCGAATTATCTACGTTAATGGGATTCAAGCCAGTCCCACATGAAAATATTTCTTCATGTTTAGCATTGGCATGCTTCCATGAAAATTCTCCCTACTATAGCCCATTAGCATTAAATAACATATTCCCATGTAAAATTTACCTGCAGAGAATTTCTTTACTTCAGTAACATAAATAAAAACCTTTCAGGGTAAGCCTTTTCGTAAGAAGACAAAAGTTAAATTTTCCTGGCAGACAAAGGCTAATGACCACTAATGGCCCTCTTTACCAGATCTCTTGTATCATTCCATGCACTTGGAAATGTAGTTTTTTATTTCTTCTTTCTCCCTATGAAGAAGTCATTATGTGTCTAATTAAACTTTAGTAAATAATGTGTTTTATTCCTCTAATAGATGAAAGGGATTTTTTTTAAATCTCATAGAGTTCACAATTCTTATAAGCCAATGGATTTCATGACTGGAGTTCAGTTATTCTTTCAAATGAGCAGTAGGTTGTGTTAATTCTATGATAAATGAGGTTTAGAGGGAAGACTACTGTCTACTGATCAGTCTCAAGTTGTAAGTCTGATTGTAGTACACCCTTGCTGTGTGACTCTGCTCAAGTTTCTTCTTTGAGCTGCCTGGAGTTTTTTCTCATTGGATTATAAAAAGTTTTCAACATTGTGTGGACTTTAACTCTTTACCTCTTATATTTGTTGCAATCTTCCGCATACATGTGCACATACCCTGACATTTCCTTTCTAATGATATTTATGTATTTGTAGACACAAATCTTGTTTCATATCGTAGCTCTGCCTCTGCCAATATATGTAACACAAGACTGGCTATTTAGGCTCTCCAAATCTGTGTTCCCTTATTTATAAAATGAGAATGATAATACCTAACCCACTAGATTTATGGTGAAGGTTCATGGGATAATATTGAAAATTAGCTGGTACATAGCAAGAGGTTAATGCATAATAGTTTATCTTCTTGCTTCATATATTTCTTGGCATATCAAGATTCAGGACCACCATATTCCATATTCCATGTGATATCCAAAAAGAATAGAAAGGAAAGGAAATCAAGATTCCAAGGCTATTTCAGTTAAAAAAAAAAAAAAAAAAGACTGTTATTTCTCTTTTCAGAAACCTTAGGTAAACTCCGTTGCCTTCTCCACATGTGTTTTTCACTTTTTTGAAAGTGTCTTGAAGTTTGCAGTTAACATGAACTCTATTAGCTGAAATCAGAACTTTTATACATCAAGATGCCAGTTCTCAAGGCAATGCAATTAATTTTTATTAGTAGTAACACTAATATTTACTGAGAATAAATTATGTGCTACATACTGTTCTAAGTATATTATGTACAAAATATACGTAGTACACACAAAACATATACTAATACATAGACTTGTTTAGAGAATTAGAATATATAATACACACAACACACACAGCTTTATAATGCAGATATTATTTCCGTTGTATCAGTCCAGGTTCAGTCAGGAGAGTTATTCTACAGAGAAAATTTAATATAAGGTATCAAGGCAAAAAGATGACAAAGAAGTATCCCAGAAGAAGTAACTGCACCTCTAAGCCTGCAGAGAAAAGGGAAGAAGTTGGGATTATAGAAACCTAAGACCATGAAGGAGGAACCTTGTGGATTTGGGACTCTGACCCCTGAGGAAGGGGTGCTGCTTGCAGTTGTATTTGCATTCCTGAGCACATGCAGTGATGCTGGTTCTAGGGTTAGAGAGAACTGCACGCTGGAAGCAATGATGCTGGCACAAGCTATAACTAACAAACCATTGCTACAGTGACATGGTGGGAACAAGAAGCAAAACAGAAATGAGTGCTTCTTCCTCTTCCAGCCTTCAAGTCTTCTTTCTAGCATCCCTATGAGCAGATCCTAAGCAACATGCAGCTGGTAAAGGAGAAATGTATTTTACAGACATCCAACTCCACCATCAGAAAACAGCAGAGAAACATAGGTTTGATGCTGAGATATAGTATCTTAATAACCAACACCGTCTACCCCTTTGGCTATTCATAATGTATATACACCCTTCTACACATACTTAAATTTCAATAAAACGACAATAATTTTTTTTTGTACGAAGATAATCTCCTCCTCTCTCCAAAGTGGGGAGAGGAGAAGTTCCAAAAGTTATAGTGTGCATCTCTGGAAGACAGTTACAGTATCCATCTCTGAGGTTGTGAAAAGCAAGCAACGTAACTTCCATTGGTTTGTGTGGAAGCATCCACATGTAATTTAAAAAGATTTAGGGGACTATGATAGAAAGGAAAGTTTTTCTTCACAGTGATTCTTCTTATCCCATTGACTGCTAGATGGCTTTAAAAGCTTGGTGAAGTTCTCAAGGTATTGATTTTCAAACTTATTTTCAGCTCCATGTTGCCTCCAACACTAGTTTATTTTCCCTTCCCCTCCCCCTTTCTCTTCTCTCTTCTCTCCTTTCTTTTCCTTTTCTTTCCTCTCTTGTCCTCTTCTCTCTTCTCTCCACCCTCCCCTCTCCCCTTTATTCTGATCCTTCCTTCTTTCCTTGTTTCTTTATTTTTTCAAATATCCCTCTTTTTATATTTGTGTATCCTTTTAATAACTTTGAAATTATTTTCTGAAAAAAGTTAATGTATGGATATAGAAAACAAAGGTTTTTCCATTTTTCCCATAAAGGTTCTATGTTTGCATGCTTACCAACTGATATAAAAAATGTTTGCCTCACTCTACTTGCATCAATAACATTGTTTTTACATCTTTGCTTCTACGATGGGTAAAGAAATAATATCTCCTAATTTATAGTATTTGATTAGTAAGTTAAACACTTTTTCACATAGAATCTATTTTTTCCTCTCCTAAGAAATTTTTTTTATCTTCTTAACCTTTATTTTGTCATCTTCTTCTGAGATCCTCGATGGATTTTTGTTATAATTTTTATTAGTTATGTATCAGAAACATATTAATTATATCACAGTTGTAATTTCCCCCACAAATTTTATTTCTCTTTTAATTATGTTTCTGCTATTAAATTTAAATCTTGAGTCAGTCAAAGTAGTTGGAATTTTAAGCTATTGCTGATATCAATGGAAGGATGTAGAATAGTTTAGACATTATCAACAAGGTACCTTGTGCTGACGATTGTCAGCATGCTGCTAATAGACACGTTAACCTTTGAGATACAGTTTTCTAAGCTTTTGGTCTATCAGTGGGTAGTATTTACTCTATAAAGGGAAGCCTACATATGACTATATGGCTTCATCTTTTAGAGTGATAACATAGCAACAGCTTTTGTTAGTTTGCAGGAACCAGAAACAGATTGAATTCTTGGCACGCTATAAGAAAGAGGTTTCACAAACTCCGCTGGTTATGGTACTCCCTGTGTTGTAAATGTTACTGGAGACAGACCCTGTGACTAAGGCTTTCCACGCTGTGAACAACATATCACTGAGCAACAACTATCTTCTCACAGGTCTGACAGAGACAGGAAAACATGCCAAGGTGAAGATACTAGGAAAGAGGGTCATTAAACACTGACAAATTGCTTTCTTTTCAAAATGGAACACTTAGCACAAGCAATAAAAAAATTAGCAAACATGCATGTCACCAGTTTGTTCTTATTATTGAAAATGAGGAAATGTATAAGAAGGCTGTCCACAACAATCGAATGTCTATTTCATTGCTTGCTAGACATTGGCAGAGGTAAAAAGGGATATACAGATTCCAGATCGAGGCCAGGTCCGTCCTGAACAGCTTTGGAAGATGAACTAAGTTGGCTTGATTTCTCTACAAGTGACCTCTTTGATAATTAGGGATGCCTATGCCATGCTCACTCAAAGGCTCCACCTTTCCAGTAATATTGTATATGTCCCTATCATCAGTCATTCAGTTATTATCCAAGCATTCATTATCTATCTTTTCCAGGTATAGAGGATTTAGTATTATAGAGGTTGTCAGTGTCAGAAAATGAATGCAAACTCTTTTCTCATAGATGTTTATGACTCTTGTAACTTGGAGGGCAAAGGAATGAAATTGGTTTTAAGCAAGAGGGAATTCCAAGGTTAAATTATGCCACCAAGATCCTCTCTTCCTTTCTCTTTCTCTCAGGTTGTCTTACTCCTTACAGGTTTTCATTTCGGGAAACCTCTCCCTACATGTTGGCAAAGGAGACTTATGGCAGTCTCTGGCTTACGTGGGCCATTCAAATTTTAATAACATAAAGCGATAAACTGTCTCCAAGTGGCCAAATCCCTTAAACAGGGAAATAGAGTCTGTGTGATAAAGATACTATCTCAGAAGAGGTAGCAGGAGTTTCCAAAAGGAAATCATTAAACAGTAAAAAAAAAAAAAAGGAAAAGATTATATATTTTCACAACTTTAAAAGATGACTCTTCTTTATGCACAACAAGAATATAGTCTGACAGAAAAAATAAAGCATAAATAGCTATTATATAATCAAATATAATGTTGTGATAGAAATATTTTCAACAAACCAGAGGTAATTCTGTATCTGGTATGGCAGAGTAAGCCCCATCATGGTCTACGTTCCTATGAATAGAAATTTTAAACTCTGAACAAAACATAAAAATATTTGTAGACAATAGGGAATGAATAAAATGAGACAGGCTCTAAATAAGTGCCAAAACTTGCCAGAAGGAAAAAGAATGCGGTGAATTTTTTCATTATTGCAGGTATTAGTCTGAGAGTAGGCTAAAGCCTAAAACTCCAACAGAAAAGAGACAGACTTTCTAACCTAAAGAACCAGAGGACAGAGTTCAGGGAAACTGCCACTGCTGAAAAGTGAGGTGGGTAAGGATTCAAAGGAAAAAAAAAAGAGCAAGAGAGTGAGCCCCACACTTTGGAAATAAATAATGCCCAAACTTCTAGCTAACCATGGAACCACACATACGTGGGGCAGAATCAAAGCAGTCCAGCTAAAGATAAGGGCACTGAATTGAGATATGAGCTGTTCCCAAAAAGATTTTTTTTTTTTTGTAACTTGAATCTAACCACATTAACTCTCTACTAGAAAGCTCATTCTTTGGAGGAATATAACAGAATCTATAATATTGCCTTCCAGGATATAATGAAAAGTTATTTGACATTTGAAGAACTAGGAAAATGTGATCCACTCTCAAGAGAATAGACAATCTACTAAGAACAACTGGAATTAGAACATATGGGTTTTAAAGAAGCTATGTATGATGATATAAAAGAAAAAATATTTTTTGGGTGGACTTAAAAACTGAATGGAAATGGCAAAGGAAAGAGTCTGAAGATAAGAGAGCCTGATAAAACTGTAAGACAATGTCTAAAGTCTAATGTGTATATAATTGTAATTGCTGAGGATAAAAGATAAACTGGAACAGAAGAAATTGAGATCACAAAAGCACAAGGAACAAACACAAAAACAAATAAGACTTCATCAAAATTAAAAACTCTTGTACATCAAAGGACCTTATAAAGATAGTGAAAAGGCAACCAATAGAATGGGAGAAAAGTTTGCAAATAATACATCTATTAAAGGTATAATATCCAGAATATATAAGGTATTCTTACAACTCAACAACAAAAAGACAAATAATCCAATTTAAAATGGGCAAGATACTTGAAAGATATTTCTCTAAAAAGGTATTCAAATGGCCAAGAAGCACATGAAAAATAATGCTCGGTATCATTAGTTATAAGAGAAATACAAATTAAAACTTCAAAAAGATACAATTTCACACTCACTAAGATGGCTATTTAAAAGAAAACAAAAAAATATGTTGGTTAGGATGTGGAAAAATTGGGACCTTATATATTGCTGGTGGGAATGTCAAATGGTGCAGCCACTGAGGAAAATAATTAAAAAGAGGTATTTAAACAGATACTTTCACATAAATGCTCACAGAAGCACTAGTCACAATAGCCCAAAAGTGAAAACAAGGCAAATGTCCACCAGTGGATGGATGAGCAAGCAAAATGTGATATAGTCATATAACGGAATATTATTCGGCAACAAGAACTAAGTACTGACACATACTATTAAATACAACACGGATTAACCTTGGAAACATTATGCTAAGCAAAAGAAGACAAGCACAAAAGGTCATATATTGTACAATTTTATTTATATAAAATATCTGAAATAGATAAACCCATAGAGACAGAAAGCAGACTGGTGGTTGTCAGGGGTTGGGTGGAGAGAGGGTGGGAGAGTAGTTACTTAATGGGTACTGGCTCTTCTTTGGGGTAATGAAAACATTTTGGAGCTAGAGACCACGGTTGTACAACCTTTTGAATGTATTAGATACCACCAAATTGTATACTTTAAAATACACAATATGCTTTAAAATAATTGTGTATTTTTAAAAATAGTTAATTTTTGTTGTATAAATAATGCCTTGATAGCATTTTGAAGAATGGATGGAGGACATTTTTTTCAAATTTGGCCATAGACATAAATATGGTAACTAAAGAAGGTTAGTGAGCCCTTGGCAGAATAATTATAAAGAAAACCATACCTAAGAACATTATATACAAAGTGCTAAAAACATGAAATGATGGAAACTTGAAAAATAAATAAATAAAGTGTTAAAAATGAAAGGAAAATCTAAAAAACAGCTAGAGAAAAACAACATGTAACGTATAGGGAAACAATAATTCAAAAGACTTCTGAATACTCGTCAGAAACTAGCGAGGCCATAAGACAGAGGATAAACATCTTTAAAGCTAAGAGAAAAACAAAACTTTCAACCCAGAAATTTATATCCCATGAAAATAACCTTCAAGAATGAAGGCAAAGTAAAACTCCTTTCAGATGAAACAAAACGAAGAATATTCATTGACAGTAGATGGAGATTACAAGGAATGCTAAAAGAAATTCTTCAGGCTGTACGAAAATGATACTTGAAAACAGCTGAGGTCTTTTGAAAACAAAAAGCACTGGAAATGATAAATATTGCAAAGTATATTCTTCATATTAATTTCTTTAAAGTACATTTGACTGTTGAAAGCAGAAATTATAACACTTTCTTAGTTTTATGATAGAAGTATATGTAGTACATATGATTACTGTAGCATAAGAAACAGGCTTGGGGATAAATAGGTCTATACAATTGTAAGATTTTCACATTTTACATGAAGGGTACAATATTAACTAAAATAGACTGTGAAAAGTCAAGGTTATTTATTGTAATCTACTAGAGTACCAACTTTAAGAAATTACAAAGAGACATAACCAAAAAGCTAGCAACAAAATTGAAATGAACTTTTATAAAATATTAATTAATCCAAAAGAAGTCAAGAAATAAAGAACAGAAATAAAATGGAGGTGAACAAATAATAGAACGGTAGGCCTAAATAAGATAACATTAATAATTAATTTGTATGAAGTAAACAACTAAAAAGCAGAAATTATCAAAATAGGAATAAAAACAATTTCACACCCCCAGCTACATATTATATAATAACACAATTTATATATATGATGATAAGTTGAAAATAAATGAGTAGAAAAAATAATGTACAAACAGCAAACTTGAGGAGTGTTGATTGCCATATTAATGTCAAATAAAAGAAAAACTTCAAGATAAATGGTGTTGCCAGAAATAAACACATTTCACGTTATTAAGAGTCAATTTATCATGAAGACACAGCAACTCTAAATGAGGTTTCACTTAATAACAACTTCACAATAAATGAAGCAAAAATTAACAAAATTAAAGGGAGAAATAAATTTCAAATAATATTGAGAAATGTTAACACTTGTCTCTTAGCAATTGATTAAAACAACTAAACAAAACATATTAGTAAAGATATAGATAATCTGACAAACACTATCAACTACCTTGGTCCAATTTATGTTTATAGTACAACACACCTAAGATATACAGAATACACATTCTCTTCCAAGTGCATGTGACACATTCAACAAGATAGACCATAAAAACAATTTCAAATCAACAAGATAGACCGTAAAAACAATTTCAACAAATCTATAGTTAGGTAAATTATACAGAGTAACTTATCTGATTATGCAATTGAAATATAACAATCTAGAAAACTAAATATTTGAAAATTAAACACACACCTAAGTAATACAGGTCAATAAAATCTAAAATAAAAATTATTTTGAACTGGATAATAAAAATACAACAAATTAAAATTTTTTAGATGTGTAATGCCTATATTAGAAACTAAAGGTCTAAAATCCATTGTTTTAAGAAACAACAAAAAGAAAAGTAATCACAAAGATTTTCTAATAAATATAGATTAAATGTCCATGAAAGAGAAATCAGACAAATGAGGAAAAATTAAATGAAAAGATGATTCTTTGAAAAGATAGCAAAATTGACAAGCCCCTCGCTAGACTGATAGAGAAAAAAAAATTAAGAACGTAAAATAGTAATATCAGGAATGAAAGAAGGATTATCATTACAGATTCTATAGCTATTAAGTGAACAGTAAGAATATTATAAACAAACTTAGGTCAAAATTTAATTAAAACAAACATATTCCTTGAAAATAAAGTTTACCAAAACTGACACAAGATAAAACAGAAAATATCAATAGTTCTACCTCTGTTAAAGAAGTTGAACTTAATGTTAACAATCTTCCCATGAAGAAAATTCCTGGCCCAGGGGGGTTTCTAGTGAATGCTATCAAATATTTAAGAAATAATTATTACCAATTTTATGCAATCACTTCAAGAAAGCAGAAAAAGAGAGAATACTTCCAAACTTATTTTGAGGCCTTCAAAACTCTAATACAAAACCCAGCAAAGAAATTACAAAACAAATAAATAAATGAAACTACAGATCAGTATCTCTCTTGAACATGGATACAGAAATCCTTAGAAAATATCAATTCTAGCCCTATATAAAGAGGATTTTATATCATGACCAAGTGGGGTTTATCCTAGAAATGCAAAGTTAGTATAACATTTCAACGTCAGTCAGTTTAATTCACCATAACAATAGAATAAAAGAAAAAAAATCATGTGACAATTTTAATTGATGCAGAAAAAAGTATTTGATGAAATTTAACACTGTTAAAAGAACAACTTTAGACAGGTTATATTTAACAGAGTTTAATTGAACAAAGAACAATTGACAAATCAGGCAGCCCTTGAAACTAGAATAGTTTCAGAGAGATTCTGCACTGCCACATAGCCAGAGAGCATTTATGGATCAAAAACGCAAAGTGATGTACAAAAAATGGACATGTGGTTCAGAAACTGCTGAATTGGTTACAGGTCAGTGTTTGCCTTATTTAAACAGGGTTTGAAAAGTTGGTCGCCTTTGATTGAATGAAGCTCAGAGATTGGTGTAAGAGTAGGCTATAGTCTGTTTACACATATGGTGAGGTCACCATTCATTATGTATGGAGAAACTTGTAGAGTGAACTTAAAATATGTAAGGTGGTGGCAACTTTAGGCTAAACTTGATTTAACGACATTGTTTATGATTTAAAAAATTTAAACTAGAAATAAATGAAAAGTTCCTCATTCTGATAAGGGGCATCAAAAAACACCTACAGCTAACATATCACTTAGCAGTGAAATATTGAATGATTTCTTTCCAAAATCAGGAATAAGGCAAGGAATTTCCAGCTCCCTGCTGGTGTTAATAAGCACTGAAATCAGAAAAATAAATTTTAGAACAAGAAATACAACCCTCTATTTGCTGCTGATATCGTTGCCTACATGTAATAGTCTAAGGACTTTGAAAAATAATAGAATTAATAAGTAAATTTAGCAAGGTCACTGCATTCAATGTTAGTATAAATAAAAATGTGGGTTTTATATACTAGAACAAAATTAGAAAACATAAAAATTTTTTTCAAAATACTATCTAAAACTTTTTCCCACTTAGGAAAAAGTTTTCTTTTAAAAAATGAAGACCTCTACTTTATTACTGTGGTTAAGTATACCTAATGAAAAAAATTTTCTACTTTTAAGTGTGGTCAAACAGACATAATGAAAAATTTTCAGTCTTAATCATTGTATGTGTATCGTTTATTGGCATTAAGTGCATTCACACTGTTGTGCAACCATCTTCACAATTCGTCTCTAGAACTTCAAACTCTGTACCAATTAGACAATAGCTCCTCATTTTCTCCCTCCCACTACTCCCTGAAAACCATTGTTTGATTTTCTGTCTCTATAAATTTGGATGCTTTAGGTACCTCATAAAAGTGGAATCATATAACATTTGCCCTTTTGTGACTGGTTTATTTCACTTGGCATAATGTCCTCAAGGTTCATCCATGTGTAGCGTGTGTCAGAATTTCCTTTCTTTTCAAGGCTAAATAATATTCCATATGAGTGATGCTTTATCACCTCCACTGGAACCATGCAGAAAAAAATGTGGTATTCTCTACTCTCCAAGACAGCCATCCCACTACTCTCAAGTCTGACTGTTAAGATAATCTTGGATTGAACAGCAGTGATCTTGCTATTACTGCTATCCATTGATTTGCCCTTTCATGACTAATTTATTTCACTTAGCATAATGTCTTCAAGGTTCATTCATATTGCAGCATATGTCAAAATTTTCTTCTTTTTTAAAGCTGAATGATGTAGACCTATATTTTTAAAACTGCAAAAAATTTGCTGAGTGAAATTGCAAAGCTGCTAAGTTAGTGGATAGGTATTCTGTATTACTGAACTGGAAGATTCAGTGTTTTAAAGTTGGCAATATTCCCCAGAATGATCTATAGAATCAATGAATCTCAAGATTCATGAAGGTATTCTATTAGAAATTGACGCCAGCTCATCCTGAAATATATAGGTAAAGGACCTAGAATATCCAAGGAAATCTTGGAAGAACAAAATTGGAAGACCTTTCATAATCCATCTTTAAGACTTATTGTACTGCTGAAATAATCAAGAAAATATGGTACTAGCATCCAGGATTCATTATTCGATCAACACCATTGGCAGTAAAAAGTCCAGACATAGACACTTACATGGTCATATAATTTTCGACAGAAACATCAAAACAATCTAATGGAAAAGGAAAATTTTTTCCACAAATATTTCTGGAAAAACAGGATATTCATGTGGGAAAAAAATGAACCTTGCTGTGATGATTCTCATATCATACACATATATGCACAAATTAAAAATGGGTCACCAGGCTGGGCACATAGCTCACGTCTATAATCCCAGAACTTTGAGAGACCAAGGCAAGAAGATCATTTGTGCCCAGGAGTTTGAGAACAGCCTGACTAATACAGTGAGACCTTGTCTCTACAAAAAAACTTTAAAAAAAATTAGCCTAGTGTGGCGGCTCTCCTGTAGTACTAGCTACTCGGGAGGCTGAGATGGGAGGATCACTTGAGCCTAGGAGACGGAGGTTAAAGTGAGCCTCAATGGCACCGCTGCATTCCAGCCTGGTCAATAGAGAGAGACCTTGTCTCAAAATAAAACAAAAGGATTACCAAACCCAACCATAAAGCTTTTGGAGGAAAACAGGAACCATCTCCCTTAATAACTTGGCAGCAGGCAAAGCTTTCTTAGATTACAGAAAAAACATTAAAGAAAAAAATAATAAATTAGACTTCATAAGCAAACAAATGACAACAGCAAAAACTCCCACTCACAAGACATTGTGAAAGAACTGAGTAGGCAGTAGAAATAATCCAGGTGTCCACCAATTGGAGAATGAAGAAACAAATGGAAGTGAATGTATGCACTATACTCATATACAGCTGTGACATGCAACAATACAGATGAATCCAAAACATGTTAGACTGAGTAGAAACTAGCCAAAAAGAGTACATACTGCATGCATAATTTCATATATAAGATATTCTAGAACAATCTCCTCTGGGAAGCAAGGGCTGAGTTGGACTGGGAAGAGGCATGAAGGGACATTTTTGTGATGATAATAATGTCTTATTGGGTTTATAGAGGTGTATGCCTTTGTTGAAACTCGGAAAATGTATATATGCATTTATTATATATATGCCTTTCATTGTATGTAAATTTTATAAGAAAATACTGAAAAATATAAAGTATACCATTATCTATCATTTAAATGCATTAAAAATGAGAAGGATATATGAATGACTAGAAAGATGGCTAGATATGTGATCAAGCAAATAAAGAGTAAAATGCTCATGATAGAATCTAGGTGGTAGATATACAGAATTATTTACTGAAAAAAATATTTCAACTTTGCTGTGTGTTTGACTTTTTTTTTTTTTTGCAATAAATTGTTGGAAAAGGAGCTATGGGAGCATAAAGGAGGGAACCACAAATTTGCATTTTTGATAATGAAGATAAAGATTGATTGAGAGAGTGGTATTTTAAAAACATTTAAAAGAGTCTACCTTCTTTTTCTTATTTCATTTTCCTCTCCCATCAGAATGTTCCTGTATCATGTCCATGTCATAGAAATGCTCCATTCTCTTTACCAGGGCTAATCTGATAAAATTACCTGTGCTAAGGAGTTACTGGCTAGTGAGAGCCTAATGCATGAATCCCTTCCAGATAAAATATTTGAGAAGGCTTCAGTGCCTTTCTCCAAAGGAAAGACTATTTCTAAAGAGGCTTGGGAACCCTGATGATGGAAGTTATCCTACTCCAGTCTTCTGCATAAGGTTATATCTCACAGAGATCTAATGGCAATCTGTAACTTCTAAAGAAGTGGATTATAATTGATACATCTTAAACGCATTTATCTTACATCCCCCAAACCCACTTCCTTTAACTTATTTTCATCTGATAATGGCACCCCACAATTTCAAAATGTACTCATCCTCATTGGTCCTACAACTACAGTCTCTCTCTATCCCCACCCTACCACAGAATCATCATAACTGTAATCTAAATTAGTTCAATCATATCCTAATTATTATTTCTCCTCCAGCTTCTCTCCCTTTCCAACCTATGTTAATGATCTTAATCCACCAGTTTCTGAAAAGTTCATGCTGAAATATCTAAATTATTAATTTATCTAGTGTTCATTTGACTCTTAGTTGTTGCTTTATATATTTTGAGGCTCTCTTGTCTGTTACACATATGTTCATGGTTGTTACAACTTTTTGATATATTATTTCTGTTACCAGTATATGATTGCTTTTTAAAGTATATCTTTACAGATATTCAGATGCAGAAATGTATTTTGACAGATATTAAAATTGCTGTCATGGCTGTCTTTTGCATTATTTTGCCTGATACACATTCTTACATTTCATTCTGTTCAAAATACATTCTTTTGAGTATTTCCAGTAAACAGCATACTGTTTTACTTTGTTTTTTTTTTTAAATCCAATGTAAGTGTCTTTGATTTTTATTTATTTCAAATATCATTATTTCTTATCTAAATATTTAACAATTTCCATGTTACATACTTTATTTTCATTTTCCTTACCACCGTCTTAATTTTCATTGGATATATCAAATTTTATTTTCCTGCTTTTTAAGGGTCACAGTCTATTTGGAGAGTTTTCAAGTTTACCCCTAACTTGTTGAGAGCCATATTTATGCATATTTTTCCTGTCAAACTCACTCACTCACACACACACACCCCCACCCCCACACCCCACAACTCCCTTTCTGGACAAATACATAAGCAAATTCTCCCTCTGGTACCTCCTTTCTCACCAAATTGTACTCAGTAATAAGTTTTACTAACTCCTTTAGTCACAATTTCCCCATGCCTTATTATATCCCCTTAGTCTGATTTCATTTTTTGTAGAAATAACTTACCCAACAATATTTTTTCAGAGGAAGTTTTTGTGATAAGCTGAGAATATCGTTATTTAACTCTTGGATTTTAATGATGGATTACCTGGACGTACATCTCTAGATTAAATGCTAGTGTTTTTTATAAGTTTTAAAATTTTGCTCTATATATTTTATGTTATTAAAAATTTTAGCATCAATCTGAGTCTTGACTTTTTTTTTGTTCTCTCTCTCTCTTTTTTTTTTTTTTTTTTTTAATTTGAGACAGAGTCTCGCTCTTTCACCCAGGCTGCAGTGAAGTGGCGTGATCTCAGCTCACTGCAGCCTCTGCTTCCCGACTTCAAGCGATTCTCCTACCTCAGCCTTCTGAGTAGCTGGGATTACAGGCACGCACCACGATGCCCAGCTAATTTTTGTATTTTTGCTAGAGATGGGGGTTTGCCATGTTGGCCAGGCTTGTCTCGAACTCCTAACCTCAGGTGATCCACCTACGTTGGCCTCCCAAAGTGCTAGGATTACAGGCATGAGCCACCACGCCCGGTCGATTCTTGATTTTTTAAAAGTAATATCAACATTATTGATCAATAGGTTTCATCGTTTTTGTTTTTTCTCATAGGTTTCTCTCTCTCTCCATCTGGGACTTCATTGATATGAACTTTGACACTTCCGATTCTACTCTCCTTGTCTGTTAATTTAAAAATTTCTGTCTCTTTATCCTATACTGATGTCTTCTGAGAGAATTTCACAAAATGATTTTTACATGTATTCTTCTGCTATTCAGTCCAGTTATTTATCTCAACCATAACATTTTTTCTTACTTAATATCTTCAGTTGATTCTTCCTTATGATTTTTCATGTTTGCTGCACAGATCCAATATTTTTTCTTACATGTTTTAGAAAATCTAACATATTTATTTTAAATTCTTACTCTGATACATTACTTTTGATTTTATTTGATATAACTGAATCCATGTGTTTTCTTTCTTTCATTGCAGTATGCTCTGAAATTATCTTTATCTTTTTCCATAAATTTATATTCCTTTAGGAACTTAATTTACTTCTATGGAAATGTGACGTTGCCAGGAAGCGGAAAAAGCCAGAAGCTAGCATGTGCCCCTGATAGTAAATATAAGGAGTTAGGTGTGTGTGTGCGTGTGTGCGTGTGTGCGTGTGTGTGTGTGTGTGTGTGTGTGTGAGGGTAAACACTTTGTAGCAGGGAACCTCTGAAATTACTACTTATATGTCAACGTTGGCACTGCTCTTGATCAAGAATTCTTAACGTGAGTTGTAATCACATAGCACTTGATGTATATGCAGGAAGCAGAGGGAACACTGAAAGGCTAACCAGGCCCATTGCACTTACGGTAAGCCGTTATCCACCCCAGGTGGACTCAGCAGCACCCCAGGACTTCCCTGCTGTCACTATAGGGTGTAGGCTGGTTGCTCTTGTTCTGCTTTGTAGTTTGTTTATTTATTTATATTTATTTATTTATTTGCATAGATTATTATCATCTCAAGACTATATCAAGGAGAGAAAATAGCCACCAGAGGTGGAAAATTGCTTCCCTGCTCCATATCAGATGTCTGGGTTGATTATTCCACCTTATTCCACCGAAAGGCTACGCAAGGACCTAACCCATTGCTTTTCCTTGCCCTGATGTTGCTGTATTTCTTATTTCAATAGATTCCTCAATCTTCTTTTTGCTTTCATGGAACCTCCAGGGCTGTATTCATGGGGAGGAATGCAGTCTGTACATTGATGTTATTGCACCGCCCTGATCACCTTCCCTTCAGCTAAAACACCTGCAGTAACTCTCGCTGCCTTCAGAATAGAGGTTTATTCTCTTCAGACAAGGCAAAATCCAAGATTTGGTAAGCCGTTCTTTCCCAGCCTCTTCTGATTTTTCATTTTTCATATTCATTTAAATTAGACTACTTACACTTTTCCAAAACTTCACTGTACTTTTCCACCTCTGCATTTTCAAATGCATCATTTTTTTTTAATCTTGAAAATCTTTCCCATTCTGCTATGGAAACCCGAGACATTGTGCATCTCCCACCTTGACTGGCACTTCATGAAACAACATAATTTAATAGAAAGGATGAAGGCTGGCCAGGCGCGGTGGCTCATGCCTGTAATCTCAGCACTTTGGGAGTCCAAAGCAGGCAGATCACGAGGTCAGGAGTTTGAGACCAACCTGGTCAGCATAGAGAAACCCTGTCTCTACTAAAACACACACACACACACACACAAATTGGCCAGGCATGGTGGTGCACGCCTGTAGTCCCAGCTACTCGGGAGGCTGAGGCAGGAGAATCATTTGAACCTGGGAGATGGAGGTTGGCAGTGAGCAGAGATCATATCACTGCACTCCAGCCTAGGCAACAGAGCAAGACTCTTGTAAAGGACGAGGGCTTTTGTATTCAGAAACTCCAACTTGACATGCTAGCCATTATTCTTTCCATTCCATGTGTGACTATCGATTGTTTATTTCACATTTATCTGCTATAATTCCCCCATTTGTAAAACAGATAAGATACTACATACTTCATAGGTCTGCTATGGGATTTCATGAGACAACAACTACTTAATATGTAGTAAAGCCAGCAAGAATTTTGGTCTTTATTAGTTTACTGCCCTCTCTCTCTAGTGTTTCAATTCACCTATTTCCCTAAGCTCAGTAGAATTACTCTCTTACCTCACCAACCTCCCATAACATCTTCTCAAGAGCATTTTTAGGGCACTTATCCCATTTCATCTAAGCTATAAGCCTGGATAAGAATTTAAATTTTATCTATCTCAGACAGATATGTATATGTATACATATATACATGTATATGTATATGTGCATATATATATAAAAAAATTGTGTGTGTGTGTGTTTGCATATGTGTATATATCTTCCAGGTGTTTTGTAAGAGGGAACAACAGTAATAGTAGAACAAGGGCTTTGGAGTCAGAATCTCAGGGTTTGAGTCCTAGATCACTGCTTGTTAACTGTGTGGTTGTGGGAAAATGTTGTAAACTCTCTTGTGTCTCAGATTGCTCATGTCTAAAATGAAAGTAATTTCAGTCTCTATGGGAATGTTGCAACAATTAAATATATTAATATATCTAAACCATTTAGCACAATGTCTGCTGTATAGTAAGAGCACAGTAATGATAACCATATAAAGGCAGAAGGAATTCGTGGGATTCAAACAATGGTGAGATTAACACTTCCCACTCCCAATATCCCTAAAACCCCATGGCCAAAAGATTACTCAATCTCTAAACAGCTTCAACATATGTTAGCCCTCCAAGGTAATCCAGATTTATGGATTTTCTCCTAAATTCCCAAATTTCCTTCTTGGTCAACTGGCAGAATCAGATTACATTTCTTTTGAGGAATTTTTTTTCCCCAGCTGCCTAGGTTTCAGTGTTTTAAGACCTCTTCTTCTTTCCTTATGCAAATTGATTTTTTTTCTTTTGCTCACCACAAGGAGCTAGTAATAAACACATCGAAGCTGGCATTGAGCCAAAGTTCCCAGGTGGAGATTGGTATATTGGCTTCGATTTTAAGGCAATCTTTAATTTTTCCAGACTCTCTCCCCAAATCATCAACGCGGCAGCCTTGTAAGTGCTTATATATTTTTATTTCAATTTTTAAAGCAGTTTTTTGGTATTGCAAAAATGGGATTCACACATTGCTAGCATGTTATACAGAATATCAGCCTGCACTATTTGGCTTGCAGCTCAGTTTGCAAAGTTCCATGTCTTACTAGAGGATCTCAAGTCAATCTGGTAAACACCAGTTTAAATGCTGAAGGTCACTGCTTAGGATCTTGGCTCCCTAGATTCCACATGAAATGCATCTTCAAAATTGATTGCTTCCTCTACAACTTCATGTCAAACTCGTCTCATGCCCCTTCCTCAGTCCACATTCTAGATATAATTTAAAAGGATGATTAAAATTCAGCTTTAGAAAAACCCCTTCTGCAGTGGCTTCTTTCATGTTGTCAATGTTTTGTGCCTGACCTGGCTTCCTCACTTTTTCTCTCTGTCATCTGTAGGGACTGTTAGATACAAATACCCATGCAGGCAGAATGAGATAAATTAGGAAGACTCTACTGGCAATTTATCAGGAAGCTGCTGCAAGGCAAACCTATGAATTTCCTTGCTCAGCCTCTACTTTCCATTCACCACTCACACTTCAGTAATAATGCTTTGTAACTATTTAATGGTGCTCATTCCTCAATCTACACTGACATCGCCCATGATTAATTGGCTCTTACAGCATCCCTGAAGTGTAAGCAAGTGTTGCTACCACTGCCCCCAGTTAGCCAATAATTGAGACACAGGGTTGTCAAGTATCTTTTGGAAGGCCATGGGGAGCCACTCGGAGAATTTCCTGACTGCTATCTGTTTGCTCTAATCACTGAGCTTCCCTGCAGCTCATCGTTTCTGGGTGAAAGGCTGCTAATTAGATTCTTTGAGGAAACCCAGTAGAAGAGAATTTAAAGAATGGATGCTCCTAGAAGTCCTTTATTCCCCTTCTGTCTACAGGAAAACACGTGAATTAAGAGTATTTGTTGTTGTTTTTGTTTTTTAAAATTTATGGCCTTCTGTCATTGGAAGGTTCAAGAAGGATATAGTCACATTCTTAACTGCTATTTTATTGTAAATGAAGATGCTAAACAATCATGGGAAGAGGAGATATTTATAATTGCCAAAAGAGAGATGCTCATTCTCTAGTACCCACAATGAAGCTTGGCTTCCCTTCTGGCCCCTTCAGCTGTACTCACACTCCAGGACCCGTTCTTCTACCAAACGTAGCCCAACTCAGCTTCCCAGGAACATTTTCACCAACCCGTTTCCAGGACTCACATCAGGTTTCTCTGGTGATAGCCTTTTTGATTGGGGATACCAAAGTATCAGTGATTAAGTGAGGCCAAATTTGATTCTTTCAGGACACCGAGAGATGAATACTAATTTATGAGTTATTCATTCATTCATAAAATTAATAAACATCTATCAAAAATCTCTGTATGCCAAGCACTGTTATAGTGCTGTGGAACAAAAATAAATAATATACACAGTTTCTGCCCTCATGAATCTTAAATTTAATTATTTCTCTCTTTCCTTTATTCCCTCATTCGGGCAATGCCAAGTAATATTCAGCACTCCCTGAACTGCTTTTCTGCCCTCTGTTGAAGGTGGGATTACCTCCAAAGTCCAAGCACAGTAGGAAGGTGGCATGTGTAGTGGGTGGAATGGTGACTCTCCCTGATTCTACCAAAAAAAGAAAATACGTCCACAGCCAAATTCCTGGAACCTATGAATATGACCTCATTTGGAAAAAGTAGTCCTTGCAGGTATAGTTAAGGGTCTTAAGATGAGATCATCCTGGATTACCCAAGTGGGCTCCAACTCCAATGACAAGTGTCCTTATAAGAGACAAAAAAGAAGACACAGAAGAGACAGAGACCATGTGAACACAGAGGCAGAGATTGGAGTGATGCAGCTCTAAGCCAAGGAGTTCCAAGGATTAGCAGCAGCCATCAAAAGCTAAGAGAAGAAAATGAAATAGATTATCTTCCCAGAGCCTCTAGGAAGAGTGTAGTCCTGCTAACACCTGGCTTTAGGATTTCTGGCCTCCTGAATGCTGAGAGAATACATTTCTGTTGCTTTCTGCCACCTAGCTTATGGCAATTTGTTACAGGTGCCACTGGAAGCTAATACCTATGGCACATTGGTCTTAGAAGGTGGTGGCAGGAATGGTTACCATCAGCTCATGACCAATGTGTATGTCCAAGTGACTTCTTCTAAGTCCGAGTCCTGGTCTTTTTAATATACCTCCTCAGGCTCAGGTGATAACTCATGCTCTAATCCAATTGTAATTTTGTTACCTCCTTTAAGAAACATTCCCTCATTTTTCTCTAAGATCAACATAAAAGTACCAAACAAGTAATATTTCAAACAAAGTTGTCAAGAAATACATTTTTTTCAGCCTGTATAAATTGTTTTCTGAGAAATGTGCATGCAGATAATAGAATACATTATGTAACAATAAGGAAGCAGCCACAATTTGCCAGTCCCACTCCTGGATTTTTAAAGAGAAGGCAGAAAATAAATAGCTAGATGACATGTTAGGGAAATTCCATATCAGTGAGGTGTAACTTGTCCACAGGTCTGCCAGAACGCCTGATATGGTTTGGCTCTGTGTCCCCACCCAAATCTCACCTTGAATTGTAATAATCCCCACGTGTTGTAGGGGGGACCCGGTGGGAGGTAATTGAATTATGGGGATGGGTTTTTCCTATGATAGTGAATATGACTCATAAGATCTGATGGTTTTATAGAGGGGAGTTCTCCTGCACATATCCTCTTGCCTGCTGCCATGTAAGACATCCCTTTGCTCTTCCTTCATCTTCCACCATAATTATGAGGCCTCCGTAACCATATGGAACTGTGAGTCCATAAAACTTCTTTCCTTTCTAAATTACTGAGTCTTGGGTATGTCTTTATGAGCAGCATGAGAACCAACTAATACAACACCCTTTTGTAGATTGAGGAGAATTGACTGGCCTTGTTTCTCACAAAAACCTAAGCCTCCCCAGAGGGCAACACTGCTTATCATTGTAGCCCTCCCCAGGTTTGATATAGCCTTCAACTCTTGGTGGTAACAATGATAACTATAGCCAGCCTTTACTGAATTCTTAATATCTGCCAGGATTTATTCTACATGCTTTACATATATTTATTAATTTGATCTTGAGTGTCATCCTAGGTAAGAGATACTTGTATGATTCTGATTTTACCATGAGAAAACAAAGTCACAGCCAGGCTAATAAATATCTGTTTTGTTTCTGATGCAAATTATCTCACTGATTGAATTTTTAAGAATCTGAAGCTACCAGATCGTCTATTGCATTTTGTGCTGTTTATAGACAACCTCTCTCTGCATAATTGGTTATCAGTTTTATTGAGGTAAAATTTGTATACAATACAATGATACAAATTTATTCATACAGTTTAATGGGGTTTGAGATATGTGTTTGGTTATTTCAGTGCAATAAAAACAAAAAATATTTTCATTATCCTTAATTTTTCCCTCATGTTTCTTTGCAACCAATCCCCTTCTCAAATTCCAATCCAGACAACCACTAAACTATTTTCTATATGTAAGGATTAATTTTTTAATAGGTAGAATCACACAATGATGTTGTACCTGCCTCAGTATGCTGTGTTTGTGATTAAGTCATGTTGGATGTATTAATATTGATGATTAATATCTGTTATATGAATACATCACAATCTGTTGATCTGTTAGCCTCTTGATGCATATGTGTGTTGTTCCCAGTTTGTGGTTATTATAAATGAAGCTGCTGTGAGCATTTGTGTACAAACCTTTGTGTGGACCTATGTTTGCTTTTCTCTTGGAATGAAATTTCTGGGTAATACGGTAAGTGTATGTTTAACTATAGAAGAAACTTCCGGGTTGTTTCTCAAAATAGTTGTCCCATTTAACACTCCCACTGGCAGGCTGAAAGTTCAAGTAACTTTACATCTCTACCTACACATGGTATTGCCATTCTTTTTAAATTTTAGCTAAACTAAATAGTGTAGTGTATAGTGGTATCTCATCATAACTTTATTTGCCTTATTTGATGCATAATGATGTAGAACATTTCTTCTTATGCCTATTGGCCATTTGAATATCTCTTCTGTGAAATATTTGTTCAATTTTTTGCCAACTTTTTATTGGCTTATTTCTCTAATTAATGAGATGTAAAATTTAATTTACATATTTTCAAAATGTTCTTTGTTAGATAGCTCAATATAGTTTGTAAATATTCTTTATCAGTCTGCAGCTTCCCTCCTCATTTTCTAAATAGTGTATTTTAAAGAGGAGGATTTAATTTTCATAAAGTTTTAATTTGTTGGTTATCTTCTTCTATGGTGAGTGATTTTTGTTATCAAATAAATCTTGCCTGCCCAAAGATTATGAAGATTTTTATCTTCTATGCTTTCTTTTAGAAATAATGTAGTTTTATATTTTTAAATTTAGAGTTAATCAATTTTGAGTTATTTTTTGTCTATAGTTTGAAGTAAAAATCGTGGTTCACTTTTTTTTATATTGTTATTCGGCTGCCCCCAGCCCAACTTGTTGAAAGGAGTATTTTTTCCATTAAATTATCTGAAACTGTCTCCAAAATCAGTTTTCTTTTCTACTGATCTGTATTACTATGCTTGTGTCCCTACCACAGTCTTTTAACTACTATAGTTTTATAATAAGTCTTAAAATTAGGAAGTGTAAGTCCTCCTACATTGTTCTTTCTCAATATTCTTTTGACTTTTCTATGGTCTTTTGCAAATCTAATCAAATTTTCTAATTGACTAGTTAATTTCTAAACAAAAAAAGTCTGCTGAAATTGTTATTGATATAGCAGTTTGAGTAGAATTGACCTTTTAACATATTGTATTTTATGATCCATATACATCATATATTTCTTCCTTTATTTAAGTATTCTTTAATTTCTTCTAGCAGTATTCTGTTGTATTCAGTTTATGAATCTTGGGTAATTTTTGTTAAACTTATCCTTAAGTGTTTCATAGTATTTCAATTATCTCTTCATAGGATATGGAAATACAATTGATTTTTGTACATCTGGTTACCTTTTATTTAGTTGCTAAACTCATGAAGTAGTTCTAGTAACTTTTGGTAGATTCTTGGAATTTTCTGCTCTCTGTGAATAAAGACGTTTTTACTTATTTCTTTCCAATCTGTATGCCTTTTGTTTCTTTGTCTTGCCTTATTAGACTGACTAGGACCACCAGTACAATGCTGAATAGTGGATTCCAATTATACTTATGTTAGATCACTTGCTATTGTCCCATGGTCAGTGAGGCTATATTAAATGTATTCTGTCTTTCATATCTCTGTGCTTTAGTTTTAATAATTTCTTCTGTTGTGCTTTCAGTTTTCTGATCTTTTCTTCTGTGGTGTCTAGTCCCTTGTTAAGTGCATCTGGTTAGTTTTTCAATTTGGTGTTATATTTTTCAACTCCAGAAATGTCATTTCATTCTTTTTTATACTTTTCGTTTTTCTCTTTCTTATGTTCATTTTTTTTTTAATTTATTATTATTATACTTTAAGTTGTAGGGTACATGTGCATAACGTGCAGGTTTGTTACATATGTATACTTGTGCCATGTTGGTGTGCTGCACCCATCAACTCGTCATTTACATCAGGTATAACTCCCAATGCAATCCCTCCCCCCTCCCCCCTCCCCATGATAGGCCCCTGTGTGTGATGTTCCCCTTCCTGAGTCCAAGCTTACTGTGTTTCTTATGCTTCTTTTTCTTTTTCGTTTTTTCTGTTGCTTTTTCTCGTTCTTCACTGCTTTTCTTCTTTTTTGCTCGCACCTCCTCAATATACTCTGATTCTGACAAGGACTCAGATGATAAAGGTTTATCTTCAGAATACATCTTTCTCTTTTTACTGAGTCCTTTAATATCCTTTTCTTTCTCAGTTCCATCTTTTGACTTCTTTTTCTTTTTTAAACTATCCTTACTGTCTGATTCAGTTTCTGACATGGAGCTTTCAGAAGATTTATGTGAACGGTTCTTCTTTTTCTTTCTCCGTTTTCCTTGTTTCTTATCCTCATCTTCGGAATCAGAAGAACTGCTGGAAGAATCAGAGCTTGATGAAGAAGAAGATGAATACCTACCAGATTTCTTCTTTTCTTTTTTCTTTCTCTGTCTTTTTTTGGATGAGCTCTCACTTCCACTTAATAATTTCTCCCTGTGTTTTTCCAGTTCTTTCTTCCAGTTCTCATTCATTTTTTCTTCAAATTCAGCCAAAGCCTTGGAGCCTTTCTTTTTCTTTTTTAGTTGCTCTTTTACTTCTTCCCAGGTAGGCCTTGGTCGATTCAGATAATCTTGTATTGTTGGCCCTGAAGACTGGACTGGACCCCTTGATCTCGCCATTGCTATTGGGTTCATATAGGCCACCCGATTGTCCCGCTTCCCCATGGTGCTGGATTGAGCGCACAGTCGCACGCCAAGCTCTTATGTTCATTTTTCTTTTACGCCATTGAACATATTTAAAATAACATTTTTTAAATCCTTTCTATTCTATAATATTAGTCATTTCTTCAATTCTTTATTTTTTTGTTTGTTTTGAAACAGAGTCTTGCTCTGCTGGCCAGGCTGGAGTGCAGTGGCACAATATCTGCTAATCGTGACCTCCACCTCCCAGATTCAGGCAATTCTTGTGCCTCAGCCTCTTGAGTAGCTGGGACTACAGGTGTGTACCACCATGCCCAGCTAATTTTTATATTTTTAGTAGAGATGGGGTTTTGCCATGTTGGCCGGGCTGGTCTCGAACTCCTGGCCTCAAGTGATCCACCTGACTTGGCCTCCCAAAGTGCTGGGATTACAGGTGTGAGCCACCATGCCCAGCCATCTGTCATTTTTTAAGCTTTGTATTCACAAACTTTACCCCATTTTTAGATCTTGACTCTATCTCTTTACATGCCTTGTAATTTTAGATCGGATGTTCAGTATTGTAACTGTTACCTGGGTATCTGGATTTTGTTTTCTTCCTAAAAACAGTGTCATATTTTTTTTCTTTTTTCTGAGAGTCAATTAGTTTGCATCTAGGCTGACATCACCCTTCCAGTCTTGTGTTAAAGCTTTGTATAAGCTTGTATAGAGAAGTGTAAACTCTTCAACTGGTGCAACACTGTTTTGTGTTAATTCGAGCTTTACTGGGCTATCACTATTGAATAAAAATCCTACATATTTAAGGGGTACAATGTGATGTTTTGACATGTGTATACATTGTGAAATGTTTACCACAATAAAGCTAATTAACATATCAATCACCTAACAGTTATTTGTGTGTGTGTGGTAAGAATACTTGAGATTTCCTCCCTTAGAAAATTTTAAGTATATTTTAACTTAATATGAATCCTAGTCACCATGTTATACATTAGACCTCCAGAACTTATTCAACTTGTAACTGACAGTTTGCACCCTTTGACCAACATGACCCCCTTACCCATACCCCCAACCCAAGCAACCACCATTCTACTCCGTTTCTGTGAGTTCAACTTTTCAAATTTCAACATATGTGAGATCATGCAAAGTTTGACTTTCAGTGTCTGTTTTATCTCACATAGTATAATGTCTTCCAGGCTCTTTCCTTTTTTCTTGAGACAGGGTCTTGCTGTCACTCGGGCTGGAGTACAGCAGCATAATCATAACTTACCACAGCCTCACTTCTGGGCTCAAGCGATTCTCTCACCTCAGTCTCCCAAGTAGCTGGGACTACAGGTAGCTGGAACGACAGGTACATGCCACCATGCCTGGCTAATTTTTTAATTTTTGGTAGGGGTTGCGCTATGTTGCCAAGGCTTGTCTCAAGCAATCCTCCTGCCTTGGCCTCCAAACTAATCACAACTAGAATGACAGGCATGAGCCACTACACTCAGCCATTTCTCCAGCTTCTTTCTTAAGGTTGAATAATAATCCATTGTGTGTGTCTGTATATATATACACAAACAATTATATTGTAAATAATGCTGTATGAACATGGGAGTGCAAATACCTCAACATACTTATTTCACTTCCTTTAGATGTATATGCAGAAGTGAGATTGTTACATGGTAGTTCTATTTTTCATATTTTGGAATACTTTTATACTGTTTTGCATGTTGTCTGCACCATTTTACATTCCCACCAACAGTGTACAAGGGTTCTTATTTCTCTACAATCTCACCAACACTTGTCTTTTGTTTTTCTGATAAAGCCATCTTAGCAGGTATGAAGTGATATCTCCCTGTGGTTTTGATTTGCATTTCCCTGTTGAATGGTTATGTGAAACTTTTCATTTACCTGTTGGCATTTTCTTTGGAAAAATGTCTATTCAGATCCTTTGCCCATTTTTAAATCAGGTATTTGTTTTTCCACTTTTGAGTTGTATGACCTACTTGTTTATTTTTGCTTCTGTTACCTGAGCTTTTGGGGGCATGTCCAAAAAATCATTGCCAAGAACAATATCAAGGTCTTTTTCTCCGTGCTTTCTTCTTTTATGAGTTTTATGGTTTTATGTCTTACATTTACATATTTAATCCATTCATAGTTGTTTTTTGTGTCTGGTGTAAGATAAGGGTCCAATTTCATTCTTTTGTATGTGGCTATTCAGTTTTCCCACCACCATTTAATAAGAACTATCCATTTCCCATTTTGTATTCATGGCCTCTTTGCCAAGATATCCATGGGCTTATTTCTGGGCTCTCGATTCTGTTCCACTGGTTTATGCATCTGTTTATATGTCAATACCATGCTATTTTAAGTTTTATAGTTTTGTAATAGAAATCGAAATCAGAAAGTATGGTGCTTTCAGCTCTCATCTTCTTGCCCAAGATTTCTTTTGTTATTCAGGGTCTTTGGTGGTACCATGCAAATTTTAGAATTTTTTTTCTATTTCTGTGAAAAATGCTACTGTAATTTTGATGGGGATTGCATTGAATCTAGAGATTGCTTTAAGTATCATGAACATTTTAATAATAATTCTTTCAATCCATGAACAAGGAGTATTTTTTCACTGATTTGTGTCTTCTTTCATCTTTTGTCAGTGTTTTATAGTTTTCAGTGTACCAATCTTTCATCTCCTTGGTTAATTTATTCTTAGATATTTTTTGATGCTATTGTAAATGACATTGTTTTCTTATTTTTTTTCAGATGGTTTGTTGTTAGTGTACAGAAATAAGACTGATTTTTGTACGTTGATTTTTTTTTTTATCTGGAAACATCACTGAATTTACTAGTTCTAACAGCATTTTTTTTGGTTGAGTCTTTAGGATTTTCTATATATAATATTATGCCATCTGCAAACAGACAAGTTACCTTCTAGGTTTTTTTTTTGTTGTTTGTTTGTTTGTTTGTTTTTTTGAGACAAGTTCTTTCTTTGTTGCCCAGGCTGGAGTGCAGTGGTGCCATCTCAATTCACTGCAACCTCAGCCTCCCAGGTTCAAGCGATTCTTCTGCCTCAGCCTCCCAAGTAGCTGGTATTACAGACATGCCACCACGCCCAGCTAATTTTTGTATTTTTAGTAGAAATAGGGTTTCACCATGTTGGCCAAGCTGGTCACGAACTCCTAACCTCAAGTGATCCACCCAAGTTGGCCACCCAAAGTGCTGGAATTACCAGCATAAGCCACCACACCCGGCCTACCTTCCACTTTTATTATTTGAATGTCTTTTTTTTTTTTTTTTTTTCTAATTTTTCTGGCTAGGACTTCTAGTACTATGTTGAGCAGAAGTGATGAGATGGACATCCTTCACTTGCTCCTTATCTGAGAAGAAAAGCTTTCACCTTTTCATCATTGAGTATGATGTTAGCTGAGAGCTTGTCATATGTGACCTTTATTATATTCAGATATATTCCTTCTATATCTAATATCTTGATAGTTTTTATCATGAAAGTATGTTGAAAATGTAAAATGCTTCTTCTTCATCTATGGAGATGATTGTATCATATTTATTCTTCATTCTGTTAATGTGGCATATCATTTATTGATTTCTATGTGTTGAACCATTTTTGCGTCCCAGGGATAAATCACACTTGATCATGGTACACAATACTTTTAATGTGGTATTGTTTCAATTGCTAGTATTTTGTTGAGAATTTTTGTACATATGTTTATCAGGGATATTGGCCTGTAATTTTCTTTTCTTGTAGTGTCCAAATCTGGCTTTGATATTAGGTTAATGCTATGCTTGTAAAATGAGTTTGGAAGTATTTTCTCCTCTTTGCTTTTTGAGAAGAGTTTCATAAGGATTGATATTAATTCCTCTTTAAATGTTTGATAGAATTCAGCAGTGAAGCTATTAGGTCCTATGCTTAGCTTTGTTCAGGTTTTTTATTCATACTTTAATCTCCTTATTCATTATTGATACATTCAGATTTTCTAATTCTTCATGATTTAGTATTAGAAGGTTGTATGTTTATAGAAATTTGTTCATTTCTTCTAGTTTATCCAATTTGTAGACATATAATTGTTCATAATAGTCTCTTATGGTCCTTTGTATTTCTGTAGCACCAGTTGTAATATCTCCTTTTCATTTACAATGTTTGACTTTTTTCTTTTTTCTTTAGTCTAAAGATTTTAAAATTTTTATCTTTTCAAAATATCAACTCAGTTTCAGTGATCTTATCTATTGTTTTTCTACTTTCTGTTTTATTTATTCATTCTCTGGTCTTTGTTTTCCTTCTTTCTGCTAATTTTGTACTTCATTTGTCTGCCTTTCTCTAGCTCCTTACATGTAAAGTTAGCTTGTTTATTTGAGATTTTTCTTTTTTCTTAATGTAGGCATTTATTACTATAAACTTAACTGCTTTTTCTTTATATCTTAAGTTTTGGTATGTTGGGTTTGCATTTTTGTTTGTCCCAAGATATTTTTGATTTCCTTTTTTATTTCTTCTTTAACCTTATAGTTATTCAGAAGTATATCATTTTTGTGAATTTTACAGTTTTTCTTCTGTCATTCACATCTAGTTTCATACCACCTGTATTAGTCCGTTCTCAGGCTGCTATTAAGAACTGCCTGAGACTGGGCAAATTATAAAGGTAAGAGGTTTAATTGACTCAGAGTTCTGCAGGGTTGGAAGGCCTCATGAGACTTACAGTCATGGCAGAAGGGGAAACAAACAAGTCTGTCTTCACATGGCAGCAGGAAAGAGAAGAATGAGAGCTGTGTGAAGGGTGAAACCCTTTATAAAACCATCAGATCTCATGAGAACTTACTTAGTATCATGAGAATAGCATGGAGAAAACAATTTCCATGATTCGATTACCTCCTGTCGGTTCCCTCCCACAACATGTGGGGATTATGAGAACTACAATTCAAGATGAGATTTCGGTGGGGACACAGCCAAACCATGTCACCACCACTGTTTTCTTATAAATTTTCTGTCTGAATGATGTATTCATTAAAACTGGGGCATTGAAATCCCCTTGTAGTATTGTATTGCTATGTATTTCTCCTTTCAGATCTGTTGTATGCTTTATGTATTTGGGTAAGGAATCATTGGTTAGGAATTCTTTTCTTCCGAGGTTAAATGAATGTATGTTTACAATTGTTTTATCATCTTGATAAACTGATCCCACAATTATTATATAATGACTTTTATTGTCTTTTGTTACAGTTTTTGACCTAAAGTCTATTTTCTCTGGTGTTAATACAGCTACTTATCCTCTCTTGGTTTACATTTGCATAGAAAATCTTTTTGTATTTCTTCATTTTCAGCCAATGTATGTCTTGAAAGTTGAATTGAGTCTCATGTAAACAAAATATACTTGGAGCTTTTTTTAAAAAAATCAATTTAACCACCCTATGTCTTTTGATTGGAGAATTTAACCCATTTACATTTAAAGTGATTATTGATAGGCAGGAACTTACTGATATTTTATTAATTGTTTTTTGGCTGTTTTGTTGTTCCTTTGTTTCTTCTTCCCTTTCTGTCTTCTTTTGTAGATTTGATGATTTTTTGGAATGGCATGCTTTGTTTTCTTCCTCCTTATCTTTTGTGTATCTCCTATAGGATTTTGGCTTTATGGTTACCATGAGGTTTACATAAAAGATCTTCTAACAGTCTATTTTAAGCTCATAATAACTTTACTTGCATATGAAAACTGTAAACTTTTGCTCCCCCAAATTCTCTGTTGTTGATTCATAGTTCATATATTTTTACATTGTGAATCTTGTGAATCCATTAACAAGTTACTGTAACTATAGATTTTCAATAATTTTGTCTTTTAACATTTCTACTAAAGTTGAAGGTGAGTCACTCACCACCATTACAGTAATAGGGTAAAGGGATACTTAACTTTACCAGCAAGTTTTATTATTTCATATGTTTTATATTACTAATTAGCATTCTTTCATTTCAGCTTAAAAAGCTCACTTCATTATTTCTTATTAAAAAAGGTCTAGTGGTGATGAACTTCCTCAATTTTTATTTGTCTGAGAAATTCATTATTGCTCCTTCATTTCTGAAAGACAGCTTTACCAGATAAATTATTCTTATTGGTTTTTTTTTCCCCCTTCGGCACTTTGAACATATTATCTCACTTTCTCCTAACCTATAAGGTTTTGCTAAAAAAAAAAAATCTGTTGAAAATCTTATGAGGGTTTTGTTGTAAGCAATAAATCTTTCTTGCTACTTTCAAAAATTCTCTTTGATTTTTGACAATTGATTATAATGTGTCTTACTGAAGTCCTTTTTGGGTTGAAACTCTGGAAATTTTTGTACTTCACATATCTGGATGTCTATCTCTCTCCCCAGCTTTGAGATGTTTTCAGCCATTATTTATTTAAACAAGTTTTCTATTTCTTTCTCCATTCTTCTTGTGGGATACTCCTAATTTTATATCATTTCTCTGAATGGTGTTTGTAATTAGTGCTTGTAATTTTATGTTGCCTCAGCATCCATTTTAAAGTATGTGTAATTTTCTCACATCAGAAGCAGGGCTCAACCAGCCTTGCAGTTTCTAATACTATACCCCACTCAGATGGTTTCAGGTAGTAGACAGAGATAAATCTTAGAGGCATCTTTCTTGCCTCACAGGTTGATCTCCCTACTTTCCTGCTGCCTCCTTTAAATGGACCATTCAGAGGCATCTTTCTTGCTTCACAGGCTGATCTCCCTACTCTCCTGCTGCGTCCTTAAATGGACCATTCAGACATTTTCCAATGAACTTAAAGGGACCACTTCTTGGTTACAGCACGACCTCCTGGAACTAGTGCCTGCTTGCTTTAACCCACAAATTATGGCATCCTAGGGGAAACATGTTTCTATAACACCCTGGACTCAATAAATGCATTGACTCATGGGTCCCTTCTCTCTTTCTGCTTGTGCTCCACGGCTTCTGTGTACGTGTGGCCTTCAGGGGTGCTGTGTGTCCTCCAGGATCTATAAATACTAAAACTCTTAAATTTTCACATTGTGGTTGTGTCATTGAAGTTGCTCCCACAGTCCAACCCAAATCCCTGATGGTGAGGCTGCCCCAAAGGGACCCATGCAGGTGGATCCCCTGCTGGTGCTCTTTTGTCTGAACCTCTCAGTTGCTGAGAAGAGTAGTTACCAGCTAAGCTGATAGAGTTTCATTTAAAGCAGCTTCTCATATATCCTGTAGGCTTTCCTCATTCCTTTTTAATCTTTTTTTTCTCCTCTTACTGGATAGTATCAAGTGACCCATCTTTGAGTTCACAGACTCTTTGGTTTTGCTTGATCAAATCTGCTGTTGACACTCTACTACATTTTTCATTTTTTTCATTGCGTATTTCAGCTCCAGAGTTTCTATTTTTATAAAAATGTTTATCCCTTTGTGCAACTTCTTCTTTTGTTCGTGTATTTTTTGCCTGACTTCATTGAGTTGTCTATGTTCTCTTTTAGCTCACTGAGCTTCTTTAAGACAATTGTTTTGAATTCTTTATCAGGCAACTTATTGATGCCTATTTCTTTGGGATTGGTCACTAGAATAATTGTATTTTTTGTTGATGTCATGTTTAGTTGATTTTTCATGTTTTTAAAAAATCTTAAATTGCTGCATTTGGAGATACAATCAACTTCTACAGTACTTACTGAATAGCTGCAGGGGATAAACACCTTCACCTGTTAGCCTGGATAGGAATTCTGACTCTCTCTTAGATCTTTTCTCTGGGTGCATGCACACTACACTTTGTGTTCCCTCTTGGGGAGCAATTGTGATTACACACCTTCTCTTGATGCTGGAAACCAAGCTGGGTACTGGGAGCTCCCGTTTGTTTTTCCTAGGCTGGTTTCCTACAATCCTTGCTTGTGTGCTGTCTCCCAATCCTGCAGAGTTGGGCCAGCTGTCTGCATCTGCTCATGAGCCATCTGCAGAGTCTCATACTTGTCATTCACAGAGCCAAATGTGGGGTGGGGAAAGAGGGATTTGGCAAGGTGTGTCAAATGTCATGGGTGCTTTTGGTTCAGTTACAGTGTTCCATAGGCAAGGCATTCCAAGAGCTTCTTGGATGGACGTCCTGATGAAATCCACAAATTAGTAGGATTCATGATCCCTTGTTTTCTGAGCTCTGGTTGCTTTGAGTACCCCCCTCACTTTGCTGATCCCAGTCCCCTTCAACCACTTGACTGTGCCAGTCACCAGTATCCTGGGTGGGATGAGAAAGACGTGGGTCTTGTGAGCAGCGTCCCACATGGCTGAGGGAGTCAGGTGCTCACTTACTACACTCTCACTTTTCCCTGTAGGAGAAATCACAGGCCCATGGTGTCTGTCTTGGCACTGAGCTTTGCCACCTTGTGGGAGGGCTGATATAGGTAAAGTAAAGCTACTCCTCTTACTTTCTCCAATATGTCAGATTTTTTGCTCCAGTGATGTGCTCAAACTTCCCTGCTGGATTCTTGTGCCCCCACAAAGGTACTCTCATCCATGGATGGTTGTCAGCATCCATGCTTCTACATGGAGATGATGACAGAAAACTCCTATTTCGCTATCTTTCTGGTGTCACTCCCTATAGCACTGTTCTCATTGTATAGTCATTATAACATCTCTGCTAAATGCCCTGGGTGTTCAATGAGGTCTCCCAACTCTTGTTGGTAAAAACTCAAAATTTTTTTAACCTCGTATAAGCCAGATTTGTTGTTTTGCTTATAAGTCCCTAATAGTTCTTTCCATCTTTATTGTCTTCATTGAAAACCCTGAAACCCTGGTCTCATAGAGCTTCAACCTATGCACGTGCAGCTTAATATTTAAACAAATATCTACAGTTTTACAGAGCTATTTTCCTCTGTTACTTATTTCTGGTATGTTACCCATTTCTGGTATGTTACCCTAAAACATTCAGGTACCTCAGTTTTTCCAAACTTGATCTCTGTTATGTAAGTTCAGAGAGACTACCACTGCTTGAATTAACTCTCCCCACTCCAGAGTCCTTTATATTATTCAGCTGGAAAGTTGGAAAGAATCTAGAACTTACCGCTTTTGTTTTCCTTTATTGGGAATTACACTCCTTTGCTGTTCTTTATCTAACGACTGAATTTCTTTCAAATAAATTTTGTCCAGTTTTCTAGCTATTGATGTGAAATGGGTATTAAAGTACCAAGTTTTCATTATGGTCAGAAAAAAGAGTAATTGTTGAACAAAGAATCAGAAATTCTCATTCCACGATCTTTCAAGAGTTTCCCTTAAGTTTATCCAAATTTTCTGTGGGGTATACTTATATTTTCTAGATTTTTTTCTTCACCTATCTCCACTCCTAAGGTACATCTTGGTCTGAATTACTGTTATTTCTTTCATCCATTCTCCACAAAATCAGCAAGGCAATGTATTTTGTGTGACAGCATATTACTAAAAATTGGTAATATGTTGTCAGTTTAAGTAACATTACACCATATCAGATGACAAGTAGGGACATAAAATAGAAGACTTGACATCAACAGCCTTAAAGATACTGGACTATTCCTGGCAGGGAATTTTTTACTATACATCTGTCCTACAGAGGCCCAAGTGTGAGCCATCCTTTGGGATTCATTCATTCTCCTTTTCTTATCCCTTTTCCTATTTCCATTCTTCATCCAATTGCGTAATCCCCAATCCCTCTTCCTTAAGCTATCAACTACAAATTAAGAATTCTTGGCAGAGTGCAGTGGCTCATGCCCGTAATCCCAGTACTTTGGGAGGCCGAGGTGGGCAGATCACCTTAGGTAAGGAGTTTAAGACCAGTCTGGCCAACATGACGAAACCCCATCTCTACTAAAAATGCAAAAATTAGCCAGGCATGGTGGTGGGTGCCTATAATCCCAGCTACTCGGGAGGCTGAGGCAGGAGAATCACTTGAACCTGGGAGGCAGAGGTTGCAGTGAGCGGAGATCACGCCACTGCACTCCAGCATAACTTGACTAACCAGATCAACTTAGATTTTTCTCCTCAGTCTTATCCTTCTAGAACAGTGGTTTTTAAATTCTGGCTGCTCATTAGAATCACCAAAAGAAACTTTTATATAAATTCTACTTCCTGGGCCTCAACTAAACCCAACAAGATCAGAATTTCCTGGTGAAATTGGGAACCTCTATTTCTATTTTTTTAAATTCCCCACTAATTTTAATACGCACTCAACTGGGAACCACTTCTGGAAATTTGGCCCATGGAGCTTGCTTTTCTCAGCTGAAAAGATCCTGTCAGGTATTTTCATTAACAAAATGACCATTATGTTAACTTTCCTGCCTAGAGAGCATAAGAATTCAGAACAAGTTTTGATATTATGATTTTTTTCACCCTTCCTTTGTCTCAGATTATATATTTAAGCTTATCTTTGCAGTATTCTCAAAATGAGAGAGAGGGATTAGGAAAATTTCTTTCTTTCCAGAGCTAAGACTATTAAGTCATGATTTTCTTATCCTTATAATCTTCATATCTTTTAATGTTTGATGCACTTAAAAATTTAAACAGATTGAGTTTTAATAACTCAAATTCTGACAGTTTTTGGTCATACCTAGTCTGTAAAAGAAGTTGATGTTATTGTCTCAAGGTGAAATTTTCTGAAGTTGACTAATCCTTGGATATTTTAATGTAATTTATAAATTGACAAATAATAATTGTGCATATTTATGGCATTCAATGTGATGTTTTGATCTATGTATACAATGTAGAAAGATTTAATCAAGTTAATTAACATATCCATCACCTCACAACTTGTCATTTTTTTGTGTGGTGAGAATGTTAAAAATCTATTAGCAATTTGAAATATACAATATATTATAATTAACAGTGGTCACTATGCAGTGCAATAGATCACTAAAACTTATTCTGTGATGTAATTGAAATTTCATAATCTTTGATCAACATCTTCCCTTCCTCAGTCCCTCCTCCTTCCTCCTAGCCTCCGGTAACCACCTTTCTATTCTCTGTTTATACGAGATCAACTTTTTTAAGATTCCACATATAAGTGAGATCACACAGAATTTGTCTTTTGGTTCATTTCACTTAGCATAGTATCCTCCATTTCTATCCATATCGACATGAGTGACAGAATTTCCTTCTTTTTTAAAGGCTATATAGTATTTCATTGTATATATACCACCTTTTCTTTATCCATTCACCTATTGATGGATACATTGGTTGATTCTATATCTTGACTATTGTTAATAATGCTGCAACGAACATGGGAGTGCAGGTATCTCTTTAACATACCAATTTCATTTCCTTTGAATATATACTGAGAAGTGGGATCATTGGATCATATGATAGTTCTATTTTTAGGTTTTTGAGGAACCTTCAAACTATTTTCCAAAATAGCTCTGCTAATTTACATTTTTACATTCCCCCAATAAATTCTTGCAATCTCTCATTAGAGAGAAGCTAGGGGACCACTCATGCTTATGAGAGAAAGGAGGCATTCCCTCTGCCTTCATCCATGGCTTGCTTCAGCATTGCCTTCAGACTAGAGTGCTCCCCTTACAAAGAGGGTGTAAAAGTTCTGCTTGCTTAAATAGGAAAACATGTACTCCCTGTGCCCCCTTCCCCAGCTTGCTCTGGTGATAATTCCAGCCCTGAAATCTCTTTAGGAAAAGAGGTTGAAGACCTCTGCCTGCAAGAATAGAAGGGATAACACTCTTTGCACCCTCATCCTTGGCATTCTCTTGAGATAAACTCCTACAATCTCTCATTAGAAGGAGGCTGGGGGATCTCTCCTTGCCTGAAAGGAAAGTGGGTGCTTTCTATGACTTCCTCCCTGGCTTGCTTTAGGGATATAACCAGACAGAAGTCTTCTGCTAGGAGGGTGTGAGACTTCTGCTTGCTCAAACAAGAGAGAAGGCCCTCCCTGTGCCTTCTTCGCTGGCATGCTGCAGCAATAAGTCCAAATCTGTAGACATTCCCCGGATGTTGTTTCCACATGCATTGCATACCCTCAACTTTTACAGTCTTCACCTGAGGAAGTGACTCTTAAATTACCTAACTCTAGGAGTTGATGGGGCTCTGTCCTCTTGAGTCTGCTAGACCACACAGAATAAAAAAGTGACATTTAAAGTTGCAAACTTTCATCAGCTGTGTCCTCAGGTTTAAAGTGAGCAGTCTGAAATAGAGTACAGGCATATGCCTCACACTGTCTTCTTGGTGTAGGGTAGAATGTTTGGGAGATAAACTCTGGCTCTCATCTTCTCACCAAGGAAAGAAGTAACTGTAACACACATCTGTAACCCCAACCTCCCTAGCTATACCCCAAGGGACTGGCTTCTATCCCATCTCTCTTGAGGCAATAACGTAACTCAATACTTTCTAATTTCTTGAGAGGCAGTAAGAACAAACACAGGAGACTGGACAAGGACAAAGAATTTAGAGGCATCTAGAATCTTTGGCTGAGCTGATTTGAGAGAAACATCTTCTGTACAAGACCAGTCTGACAAGAGTGGGAGAGGTGTTTTTTTATCTTATGTGAAGAAGCCAACATAGAGTCAAAGAAAGAAATGGAAATATGTTCCAAATAAAAGAACAAGATAAATATGCAATAGAGATATGCAATTTACCTGACAGGAAATCCAAAATGATAGTCATAAATATATTTACTGAGGTAAGGAAAGCAATGTGTGAACAAACTGAGAATTTCAACAAAGAAATAGAAAATATATAAAAGTACCAAACATAAATCACTGAGCTGAATAATACAATAATTGAACTCAAAAATTCAATAGAGGGATTCGACAGCAGACTAGATTAAGCAGGAGAAAAATTTAGCTAATTTGAAAATAGGTCACAGGAATAATACAATCTGAGGAATAAAAAGTCAAAAGAATAAAAAAGTAAAGGCAACCTAAAGTACTTATGGTACACCATCAAATTTACACCAGAAGAGGAGAGAGAGAAAGAGATGGAAAATGTATTCAAAGAAATAATAACAGACAACTTTTGAAGTCTGAAGAAAATAGAAATCTGGATCCAGGAAGTTCAATGGACACCTGGTAAGGATAAATTTAAACAGACTCACGCCAAAACACATTAAAATCAAATTGTCAAAAGTTAAAAACAAAAGGATATTGAAAGTTGCATGGGAAAAGCAACTTGTTAGATACAAGTTACATACAGAATCATGTTACATACAAGTTACATGCAAAAATTAGAGTTTCTAACAGAAAATCTGCATGTCAGAGGGAATGGGATAAGATATTCATAAAGCTGAAAGAAAAAAGTTCTGCCAAGCAGGAATACAATACCTAACAGTCCTATGCTTTAAAAATCAAGGGGAGATAAAACCTTTCTCAGACACACAGAAGTTGAGGGGAATCTACTACCACTATACTTGCCTTACAAGAAATACTAAAAGTAGTCCTTCAAGCTGAGGGACAAGGTCACTTAAAAGTAAGCATATAGCCAAACTGAAAACACTCCTATACTGTAGTGGTGATGTGAACATCAATTATATCTCTATAAAAATTAAAAGATAGAATTATTAAAAACAACTATAGCTACAATAATTTGTTAAGGGACACAACCTATAAAATATACAAAATATGTCATCAAAAACAAATTGTGAGGAGGGGAGTGTAAAAGTGTATAATTTGTGCAAGTGATCAAGGTTAAATTGTTATCAGTCCAGACTAACCCTTGGTTTTATCCAGATTCATAGAGGGAGTATCCATGTCTCTGTTTTAATTACCTATATTTGCTATGGTCTGAACATGTCGCCAAAAATTTATATGTTGAAACATAATGTCCTAATTTATTTATTTATTTTTATTATACTTTAAGTTCTAGGGTACATGTGCACAACGTGCAGGTTTGTTACATATGTATACATGTGCCATGTTGGTGTGCTGCACCCGTTAACTCATTAACATTAGGAGATATACCTAATATACCTAATGTAAATACCAACATACCTAATGTAAATGACGAGTTAATGGGTACAGCACACCAACATGGCACATGTATACATATGTAACAAATCTGCACGTTGTGCACATGTACCCTAGAACTTAAGGTATAATAAAAATAAATAAATAAATAAATAAATGAAGCACAATGACCAATGTGATAGTATTAAGAGATAGGGCCTTTTTGAGGTAATTATATCATGAGGGTGCAGCTCTCAAGGATGGGATTAGCACCATTTTAAAGGAGTTGAGGGAGTAGATGCACTGTCTTCCACTCTTCTGCCAGGTGAGAACACAATGCTTATCCCCTTTTGTTCTTTCCATCCCTTTTGCCAAGTGATGACACGTAGGTGGCCCATCTACAAGAAACAGTCCTTCATCACATACTGAATTTCCTGGCACATTGATCTTGGACTTTTCAGCCTCCAGAACTGTGAGGAATAAATCTGTATTCTTTATGAATTACCCAGTCTCCACCATTTTGTTACAGCAGCACAAACAGACTAACACACATTTCTTGGCCACATTCTTGGAGTCTTTTTTTCTTTTTTGAGGGTGGGGTATGAAATTCATGGGGTATGAATTCTAAACCTTGACCCTTAATTTTCTTTATCTAGATGTCTTATTTTATTTCTTAGAGAAGAAACTGTCCAGGTATCTGTCTTGTCAAATTTTTGCACTATTTTAAAGGCTCCTTGGAGAAACGGTCAGTGTTGGCAACAGTAGATAAAACATTCCTAGGATTTATACCAAAGAATGTGTAATTTCTTCACTCCATTTCATCTATGAGAAGAGACTACTTGGACCCTGGAATTAAGCCCTAGTACATTTACTATTTCATCATCAGAGATTAAGGGAGATGTTGTTGATTGTTGTTAATATTCATCTTAAATTGGGAGGCCTTTATTGTATCACTTGATAGTAATACTTAGCTTCAGGCTGGGCGCAGTGGCTCATGCCTGTAATTCCAGCACTTTTGGAGGCCAAGGCCGGTGGATCACGAGATCAAGATATCAAGAGCATCCTGGCCAACATGGTGAAACCCTGTCTGTACTAAAAATGTATATATACACACACACACACAAATTAGCTGGGTGTGGTGGTGCGTATCTGTAGTCCCAGCTACTCGGGGGACTGAGGCAGGAGAATCACTTGAACCCAGGAGGCAGAGGTTGCAGTGAGCTGAGATTGAGCCACTGCACTCCAGTCTGGCAACAGAGCAAGACCCTGCCTCAAAAACAAAAAAACAAAAAAACCCCAGAAAACTGAACTGCAATGTAGTTAAATGACTTTGTTTATGGTCTTTTATTTGGATATTTGTAGGTCACTGGACCTTTTAGCTCTCAGGTGATATTCTTTCCACTATAAAATTGTGATATTTATTTAACAGATTAAAAAAATCCTGACTATGGCATAAGTGTTTTTAAATTTTGGCAGTGCTCGTATGTGCACCCATATGCGCACAAGGACATGTATGTTTCCTTAGAACATTTTGCATATATTTTCAGGGAGTTCTGGGGTCTTACCGCCCATTTTTGGATCCCTCATTAAGAACTTCTGTTGTAGGTATAGGCTCAGTGCAGGAACAATATCAAATATTTTAGCATTGCCTTTCTTCAAATACTGGTAGAAATTTTTTTTTTATTTGTTTGTTTGTTTCTTTTTTCTTTGTTTTCCCCCCAATACTGTCACCTTAGGGTCCAGGCAAATTTTCCACCCAATAAGGCAAAAATATTTTTGCTTGCTGTCTTAACTTCAACCAATTTCTTAAAACTAATCCAGCCTAGAAAAATCAGCCAGCCAAATGGTGTCAAGACAATTCCTGGCTTAAATCAAATACCACATTGCAGACTTTTTTTTTCACACCTTTGCTGGCTCTTTTGTAGTAACACTTTTATTCCCCCATTTCTTCCTGTATTATTATTATTTTTTTATTTTTTTTTATTTTTTTTTTCCCTGAGACGGAGTCTCGCTCTGTCACCCAGGCTGGAGTGCAGTGGCGGGATCTCGGCTCACTGCAAGCTCCGCCTCCCGGATTCACGCCATTCTCCTGCCTCAGCCTCCCGAGTAGCTGGGACTACAGGTGCCCGCCACTTCGCCCGGCTAGTTTTTTGCATTTTTTAGTAGAGACGGGGTTTCACCGTGTTAGCCAGGATGGTCTCGATCTCCTGACCTCGTGATCCGCCCGTCTCGGCCTCCCAAAGTACTGGGATTACAGGCTTGAGCCACCGCGCCCGGCCTATTATTTTTTAATACAAAGGCTTTCTAGTCTGTGTTCCTAAATACACTCCATGTTTATCAGGAAACTTTGCCCCAAGAACAGCAGCCAATGAGTCCCTCCACTGAAGACTAGGATAATTGTACAGCCATAATAGATGTTGTTTGGAAATGAATTTGAACATTTGTTATATTTCATGAAACATATTAAACACTATCAAAGTGCCAATCAAAGAGGCCGAATCTCACTGATAAATGAGATGCTGGCAAAGAGTACTTTGGGGATACTGAGGATGGAACAACTAACAAGATTCCCTCCTTAGCACCTCCAGAGTGAAACAAAGCAAAGTGGAAAATTTCCTTAGCACTTCTGAGGTCCTGTGAGTCTGCAGCGACAGATGGTTAGTGAATCAGGGAAGGCAGCAAGAATAGGGGTAGTAGCTCTATTAGTCAGTATTACAGGTATCTGAGTCTTATATATAAAGCACACCTGTTCAAGAGAAAGTGGCTTCCCTGACCCCCTTTTTCTTCATAGTTATCCTCAGGCTAATTGTTGGCTCTTCCCATTTCATTCCCTATTTAAGGAAGGCTTTGATGTTCCTTTCTAGCAAATGTCACCCTGGGAATGCACAACCTTGAGGGTGATTGCCTCCTTAAACTGTGGTCCTAGTTGCCTCATTTGCCTTACCTAGTCCTGACCCAGCCTAGAGTTAAAGGGCTAGAGAGGAAAAGAAAGAAAGGAGGACTTGCTGTCTGCTACCCTATAGCAAAGGTTTCCAAAGGACAGTTGTGTGTTCACTGAAGAGAGGACTGTCTCCCTTGTTTCTCCTACAATGCTTGGGCACTCCCACCACAAGAAGACCTGTAAAGATGCTGAGGTGGAAGACACCAGAAATTTGATTGATGCTGGTCTCACACTTGACCTTGGCTGTCATTGATTTGAAGCAGCATCTCCAGGACACTTCTCTCCCATGTGATATGAAGATTTAGGTTTGCAACAAGCACTGAAACATTTCTTCCTTCTATTTCCTTCTTACGACCTTCTCCTCCTGTGAATCTCAATCCAGCGAGGGAAGGCATTGTTGCCCAGGCACTATACCTGATCAATTTCCAGAGGAATATGCTGTCCTCATTCACACACAGGGGACGGAAACACTGCTGCTACCATTTCCCAAGGTGATTTACAGTTAAAGAAAGCAATGATTAGCCCAGAGTTGGGAAAGCTTACTATAGATACTATCATCATTACTATAACTCATTACTCATGCCTTGTTTTGATTTTGCAAAGCACTTTATTTGTATACTCTCATCTTATCCTCAAAATAGAGCCTGATAAAAATTATATTTATCCCAATTGTACAAATGACAAAACTAAAGCAGAGAGAGTTAAAGCAGCTTGCCTAAGGACACACAGTAAGCACTAGTGGAGGAAGACCCTGAACAAAGTGTTCCAAGCTAAAATTCATTCTCTTTCCACCACTGAGTACTGCCTCCTGCACCATCAGGAAAGAGCATTTCTAGCATAAACTTTCCAGGTATCCTTTATCTCCCACAAATGGGAGATGTAAGTTGATTACAGCAACATTTGTAGGGTTATTTTGTGCCCGGTATAATGATAGGTGCTTTTGATGGTTAATTTTGTACGTCAACTTGACTAAATGATGCCCACATGACTAGTAAGACATTATTTCTGGGTGTGTCTGTGAGGGTGTTGCTGGAAGAAATTAGCATTTCAATCAGGAGACTAAGTAAAAAAGATCCACCCTCACCAAGGTGGGTGGGCATCATCCAATCTGTTAAAGACCCAAATAGAACAAAAATGCTGATGAAGGATAAATTCAGTCTCTCTGCTGGAGCTGAGACATTCATATTCTCCTTGACCTTGGACATTGGTGTTCCTGGTTTTTAGACTTTTGGACCCAGAGTGGGACTTACATTGGCACATCGATTCTCAGGCCTTCAGACTGGCACTATATAATACCACTGGTTTTACTGGTTCTCCAGCTTGCAGGCAGCAGATTGTGGGACTTCTCAGCCTCCATCACTGCATGAGCCAACACTTATAATAATTCTCTTCTTATATATATTTGTAAATATCTAGATGCTATTGGTTCTGTTTCTCTGGAGAACCCTAATACCGTGCTAAAGATAAATTGAAGAGTAAGATTATCTTCCTTGCTCTTAGGGAATTTTTAGAAGAACAAGTGGCTACTTCTTTTTAGGTTCCATGAATTTGTTTATTTATGTAACATTTCATCCTGTGTGGGATTTTGCTGTTGATGCTGGACTCACCTTTGCCATCCAGCTTCGTGTGTCTCGAGTCCAGGGACCATCTCCTATAACCCTTATGCCCAGCATAGTGATGAAATAAGGCAGGTGCTCATAAATATGCATGAGTTGATTGATCAACTAAAGGACAACAACAATGACATGTGTTTGTGTATGTGACAGTAGGGAAGTCCTGCTTTGGGACTTTTAACATGCCGAGCAGTTTCTCTAACTCCATTTCCCTAATTCCCTAATGCAAATGAAGGCTTGCTTGGTTCCCACAGGAGACACTGAGGCACTTTCCACTGCAGATCTGTAGCTTTCAATGCAGCTTGTTTATGCAGATCTTGGGCAGATAACGGAAAGTGGCTTCCTCCTCTCTTGTTCTAGCGCATCCTCACAGTGCTCAGATTCTCCATTGTACCAGCTCCCTCTCTGCCATCAATTTCAGCTTCCCATCTTATCTACTTACTCCGATTCCTCATGTTTTATACATCCTTTTCGGGCATTGAAGACTTATCAAGCACCTCTTGAAACCTTAACTAAAGAAGGCCTGCCCCAGGAGAACCATGTCACATCTTCAAAGAATTCTAACAAAGAAGACTGTGAAGGGTAGGAAAGCCAGGCCATGGCAACTATTCTTCCCTTTGATCCTCTAAACTACATTGTAAGTGTGACTGCTCAGAATCTTTCCCTCGAGACCCCTCACTATTTTTGTAATGTTATGCCAGTTACTTCACAGCCTCAGATGTGTTTGTGTGTTTGGGGCTGTTTTGGGGAAGTAGGTGGCAGGCTGGAGGGACTTGGTGGGGGAAGATGGGGAGGAGGGATGTGTGAAGAAAGAGGCTAGACAGAGCGTGGCAAGCCCACCACGACCCTCAAATCCTTTCTCCACTACTCCACAGGGGGTGAAAATATCAAAGAAAATTCTTCCGTTCCTACAGAGCTGGTGTCTGACAGCTTCTAGAACCTCTAACCTTTGTTTCAGGTATTATTGGCACATTCTTTAATTTGTCCTCAGGAAGGTGGGTAATTAAAGGTTATGAGATTTGGGCAATTATCCAGCCTCTTCCTTCCTAGTGGCAGACAGCAAATATTAAAACGCTGCTCCGTATTTGCCTCTCTGCCATCAGCAGACTTGTTCCCTTTCACACGGATCGTATCCTTTCATGCCACACTTAATTGGGAATAAAAAAGGCCTTTCATGCTCTTGTTCACCTCTCCAGGATTTTTTTCACCTCCCTTTCTGTTTCCTGGGGGGAGGCGTGTGAACGAATTCAGCCTTATACCGTTTCAGCCCTTGCTCCCGCTCAGTACCAGCTGGCGTTGTTCTACCATTTGGCCCTATAAATATTTTGCATTCAAGGAGCTGTATGTGCAAGCAAGCTTGTTCTAAGCTCTTTTGCTTTTGTTTCAAGAAAGTGAAAACCAGCCTCCGTGCTCAGCCTTAGCAGTTTATGCCTAATGAGTGGAGAAAACACACGTTTAATCAGCTCTCATATGTCCTGCTGCACCTCCGCAGTGAGGCTCCCTTTCCCACGTTCTCTAGGGGACCACCCTTTGCCACCTAATCACCTGCAAACTCATAAGCAGTGATTTACTTTTGTTGCAGAGGGTGATTCCCCCTCACCCATTCCCAGTGGGTTCTCTCCAGTCGATCAGCAGATCAATGAGAGAAAGTATCTGTTCTAATTAACTGGGTTAATTTTCCTTTATCAGTAGTCATTGTTTATTAAGCCGAATGTTGACAGGCACTTTGCATCTCTCTACTCTTCTGAACTACTATACTAGGTAGGGATATTTTGTCTCCAAGTTTTGCAGATGAGGAAATGGAAACTCCGAGGTTGAATAACTTACCCAGAATCACATAGTCAGTGGTTGAGCTGAAAGTCCAATGCAAATTTACTTGAATCCAAAGCATCTGCTCTGTCAACTGTATGATGACAGAGACAGGAGCAGCTGACATTCCCAATAATGACCCAAAGGAGAGATTTCTCCTTACTAAGCATAGGGTTGAAATTTACTCTTCACTGCTCAGATGTGCAAGAACTGTAACTTTTCCTTTTAAATAACAGGTCTTATCTTGCTTTAAAATTCTTATTCCTGATGATTGTGTGTGTGTGTGTGTGTGTGTGTGTGTGTGTGTATGTGTGTGTGTTTGGAGACTGAGACATAGGAAAGATGTTTAATAAAAGTAACTTAGTCTCTCTTAGTTTAATATACTCTCAATATAAACGTATACCATATATGTATATCTATGTGTATATGTGTACATAATGTATATGTGTATACACACATACATACGTATATAAATTTAGTGGTGTGTTGGTCAATGTTTCACAATCAGCTTTCTGGGACAGGGAACTCCTAGTTTGCAGCACTTTTCAATTTCTATGATGTAAATATTCTCACTATGGTCAATTTCAAGTTGCCAGCGTGATTATACTGAATGTGCAACTGGGAGGAGATCACGCAATTGGCCTTCACTAGCAAAGCAAGCCAGCCCATCACACCACTCTCCTTCTCAGGAGCGTAAGATTCAACAGACAGGTGGGCCAGTGGCTCTTTAGGGACACCAACCTAGGGTACCAGGAATCAAAAAGTCCCAAGTCCTTTTTGAGGCATCCTAGGTTTCCAGGAATCTCTCAGGAGACGGAGAGAGAGAAGGAGAAAATATGTGCTGTCTAGGGTGAGTCTATAGCTATACAACATGCATCATTTCTATAATTTCTTTTCCACACATGAAACATATAGAGAGATTATATATATTCAATCTAAGGTTGAACGTCCCTAACAGAACAGTTTCAGTCTTTCAGGGCTTCTCATTCCGCTTCCACCTTTTGAAGCCATCACCTGGGTATGCGTAAATCAGCAAAGAAGATCCGTGGGCTCCAGGGCTGAGACTGCCTCTAGCTCATCTGTGGCCCCGGTGAGAAGTCCCAAGTCCTTTTTTGATTCCTAGCATCTAGATTGGTGTCCCTAAGAAGCCACTGGCCCAGCTGTCTGTTGGATGCTATGCTGACATCCATTGCTGGTAGCCAGGCATTCTGCCATCAGCTCCAGCTACAAGGCCCTTACCTGTGCAGCCTTATTTCCCTGGCCTTTTGGTGCATCAGTCCAGCTGATGTTCTCTTTACCCAATGCTGCTGTGGGCTGTAATCGTTTGAGGCATGCTCAGGCTTTCCCTAAAACCTTGCTACTCTGGGTAAAGTCAGCGTGGCACCTTTCTGTGTTTTAAGTTGTTCTGAAATGCCTTTAAAATCCCCATGTTCGGAGAAGTGGAACACAAGCTACACACTATCCTCTATTCTTTGCTTGTTTCCTGACCGAGGCTTTGATTCTTGAGGGTGGCAACTGTGTTTTCTTTATCTTTATAACTGAGAGTCTAAGAACAGTATCAGAGCACATAAGCATTTGTCAAATGAATGTGCCAAACAATAAGAGAATGCTGGAGTAATTCTGAACAATGTCTCGCAAATTGTAAGAATTTGGACAAAACCATCGATTCATAGTAAGATTAAAGAAAAAAAAGGGAGAGTAACCATCTCAGAGTCAGCTCAGTATAGAACAAGAGAAAAAAAAATCCAATTTTTGACCTACTGCAGTGTGTGGTTCCGTTCAGGTGCCAGCCACTCACAAATTGCCTCCTGTGTCTCTGCCTGGGACCTATTCTTTAATCTCCGAGGTCCAGTACAGCAGACATAAGAAAAAGGAAATGCTTACTGCCTTGTTAGGGAATGGATTAGGAAATTTCATGCACCTTATCAGAACGAGCAGAGATAAGTAGGTTGCAGGATAGTCTTTCAACGCTTTTAAAAACCCACCCAACAAGACCCCAGCACAGCTGAATAGAAAGCTGATCTTACCATAGCATACATTTGCATTATCGATCCACTGGCGAAAATACTTTTGCAGCAAATTAAACCAAATGCTTCCTCCAAATACACAAGGTTTCAAGTATCACTTTGTTTACATGTGTACATGTGTGCGTGTGTGTGTGTGTGTGAGTGTGCACGTTTAAGCAGTTTTGCACAACTTGGACTTAAGCTTAGGAGAAAAATCTCAGACTGGGTTCGAGAGAGCCTGTCTTTCTTCCCAGCTGTCGGTAGGGGGAGCTCACGCTTCATGCACAGCTGGAGCCTGTCTGCTTGCTGGAGACACAGATCAGATGAAGAAGGCTGAGGTGTGTAAGGGGAGGAAGAGAGAAGATGCAGATTTGGGCGTGGGAGGGAGATTAAACAAAACTAAACAAAAACACATATTTCTTTCAAATGACATCACTTTGGCCAACTGTCTTTTGAAAGATAGAAAATGTGGGCTGTCTAGAGTAAGTTCATAACTATGCAACGTGCATTCCTTTCTATCATTTGTTTTCCACACATGAGAAAGCTTTTTTTCTGGGGAAAGTGCGTTTTTTGCTGGAGTTACATGATTTTCTGAACTGTGTGTATGAGAAACAAGTTTCCTTGTTACATTTACCAGTGATGTTCGAAGTATTGGCCTGGTAACTTTAACCTCATGTGCTAAAGAGGGTGGGAGACAGCTAAGAAAGCAGCATGAGCATTGGCTTTGATGAAGACGGAGGCTTTGATGAAGACGGAGGCTTTGCCTGCGAGCAGTTTCAGGAGAGAGGGGTTAGACGGAGGCCTTCATCAGGCCCTGCCACGGGAAACGGAGCACAGCGTGTTACAATTGATGTTACTGGGAGAGTAGTCATGCACGTGCACATGTGTTCGCGTGTGCATCTCTGCATCTCTGTGCACATGTGAGAATTGTATGTGTGTGCGTACTGAGTGTGTGTGCTCTGCATCAGTGATTGAGATCAGCTACAAATCCATAGCAGAAATTCTGCCAATCGCTTCAGACGACCTGTAAGAAAAAACAAATAAGTAAAAACATCACAAGCATGGAGATATTTTTTAAGAGAAAAAGCTTTATTATTTTTTCATCATTTTTGATACAGTAAAACCGAAAGAATGAAAGCTTTTTAAAAATGGCTCGCAGTATTATTATTTTTTAAGTAGTGATAGTTTCTGTTGCCATGTATTAAAAGATCTATGCCTAAATATTGACTAAAGTTTAGGATGAAGTTGCTCCTAATTCGGGTATTTAATTCTACTTACATCTGTAGCTTCCTTTAAAAGCAGAGTTTGCTGACTTAATATATCTTTGGCCACACACACACACACACACACACACACACACACACAAAGGATGGTGGTGGAAGGGGATGGGGATGTGAGGGAATGCTCCTTATGTTTTACCAAGGTTTGGTTTTCGCCTACTGTGTGTCGATGCTCCCTGGGGTCCTGCCTGGTGCAGTATGGTAACCGTTGGAGAGTAGCGCCATCTTGTGGCCACTCTGGAAATTAAGTCTAGAAATAAACAGGTAGCCGACAAAACGGCCAACATTTGAAGTGTCTGGTCTGGGATTTCCAAGTAGTTGGGCAGAATCAGTTGAGTTAGAATCCCCAAGCCTCTCTTAGGCAGGGATGGGGTGGGGGGATCAGATCCCTCTCACTAATACCTGAGGCTAGCTTTTCACTTATGCAGATTCGTGTAAGTTTTTTGTTTGTTTGTTTCAAGACAGGGTCTCGCTTTGTTGCCCAGGCAAAAGTGCAGTGGCATGATCATAGCTCACTGTAGCCTCCAACTCCTGGCCTCAAGTGATCCTCCCACCTCAGCCTCCTAAGTAGCTGGGGCTACAGGTGAGTGCCACTATGCACGGCTAAGTTTATTTTTTGTAGAGACAGGGTCTCTCTATGTTGTCCAGGCGTTTGTTGAACTCCTGGCCTCAATCCCCTTACCTTGTCATTAGGCTTTTAAAAGCCACCTTCCTTCCACTTAGTGTGAGTGAGCTTAAAATCCAGTCCTGACAGAGTTTCTGATAAAACGAGGAGATTCCTGGGAAATAGGGGAAGAAGAATCAACGTATTTGAACTGGGATAGAGGCATGAAAGTAGACCAGGAAAACAGAGCACCTCATTTTTGCCTAGTTAATTTTCTAGAAACGAACCTAACAAGAAATCTTTGAAATGCTACATTCTCAGATGCTGTAGGAGGAGCTGTTGCTTCATGGTCAAATTTACTTGGCCTATTTATGAATTTTCTTCTTTTTTAAAATCAGAAAACAGAATTGTCGATTTTTTCTTTGTTAGATGCCCTGCAACTGAAAGATTTGTAAACCAATAATGTAGTTGTTCTTAATAGGTTGTATTTTCCAGATCTGTTTATCAAGTTCAAAAACATTTATTGTCACAATGTAGTCGCTTTTTGGGATGAGTTACTGTCCCATGGAAGCAAGTAGTGTTTAGAAATCTTTGGAGAGAACGCTTTTTTTGTGTGAAAGAGGTTAATAACATATTTTTCTGGTTCTACATTTCTAGTGAATGGTCTTGAAGCGATGTGTCTTATTTTTGAACAGTAAACAATATTTTTTAAATAATTGTAAGTAACATGAGATAAGTTAGAGCCTTTATCTTCATTTAACATATGTTCATATGGAAAATGGATGCTCATATGTCATCTTGGAGCAAGTGGCAGAGTATCTAAGGTCACTCAGAATCAGATGAAATACTTCAGATCTCAGCTTAGCTACTTACTAGCTATATAAATATGGACAAATTGTAAAATAATATGAATCGTGTTTGTAAAATTGGAGCAATATTACCAGCCACAGAGGGCTTTTTGATAATCTGGAGATAACATGGGTAAAACATTTAGCACCTCTTTATTATAAGAAGGAAACAGACAAATTTCTGGATCCAGATTCCAGACAAATATTGATCATCATTCTGCTTCCTAATGCAACTTCAGTCCAGTCTGACCTTAGAGGAACCTCAGATATTTTTAATTCCTTGTGGAAATCATCACAGAAGACAAAGGGCATTCGTAGTTTGGCTAAGTTATAGAGAATACCTTTGTTTTAACTACAGAGGGTAGGAATTTGAGCCAACAAAATCTCTCTACTACAAGGATATAGCAATGCCTGAGAAACCAGGGCAGCAGGAGTAAAATTTAATGGCAACTTTTTCCCTGGATTCCTTAAAGAGCAGATGTTTATTTTGTTAAAATTGGCTTGAGTGTCGTATAATTTTGACTTGAAAACAAATCTCTAATCACAGTCGAGTGTTTGTTTCTTCATTTTCCAAACTACCACTTTCCCCATCCCCAGCTCTACTTCAATATATTCCCAGAAATTTTTTAAGAAGTTAAATCCCAGATGAGCATGCATGTTGGAGAGATGCTTACAAGCAATCTATAAGCTGCTCCAATAATCTTACCAGCAGCCGAGGCAGCTGCTTGTCAGCCCGATGTGGTCTCAGTGTTTCAATAACCACGCACAATAGGGCCACACACGTTCAGCTAGTTTTATTTTCACTTCCCTTTGAAACTGGAATGGTATTGAACATCTGACAAATGGAAAGGGATTAAACTGACAGTGGGCTGATGTTAATTTCAAGCTTCAGAAATGACATTGTAACCAATAAAAATTTCTTTAATCTGTTAAAGATGAGAAATGCTTGGCTGTTTCTGATAAAAAGAAAAATGTTATAATATGTGTTACAATTTATGGAATCTGGGCTGTGTGTGTGTGTGTGCCTGTGCACCAATGTGAGCCTGTGTATATGCTGTGGGTAAGAATGGCAGGTGTGGATTAAATAGCTTTCAAAGATCTCTTACAAGCTTTTTTATGAAGTCAGGAAGCAGAATATTAATATTTTCTCTGTTTCATGGATGGGGAAACTGAAGCTCAGAGAGTTTAAGGACTTGTCTCTGTTCTTATAGATATTAGAAACAAATGTGAATAAATTAAGAGATGTCCAAGTTCAAAGGAGCCAGCTGTTAGTTCAGGCAAAATCTTATCTAGAGTTCATCGTCGTTGTATGCTCTGGGTTCTGAATTAAACCTGAAATGCAGGTAGGTATTTCTGTTCACTCACAGGGTCTGAGTGACCTCCCATCGGTCTTGATCTCTGTTAACATTTGGCATTGTTAAGTAATGTTTGCTTCCCTTTAAAACTCTCCCACTACAGAACCTTTGTACTAACACTCGTACTTCTTCTTCCTCTCTGTTTCTTTTCTTTATTTTTTCAGTACTTTATTTCCTTCTATTTCCTAAATGTGTGTATTTTCTAAAAATTTGAACCCAGTCCATTTCCCCTTTCTCTCTTGAGGAGAAATTTCTTGGTCATTCTGGAGGCTAAGTGAAAAATGAGTCTTGTGATCATATAGCTAGGAAAATACTTTCTATGACCTCTTTGTTGTGAAAACATTATCATACCCAGCAGCAAATCAAAGGCTGATGCAAATCAATTTTTCTTTGTAAGACTAGCATTTTCTAAATGTATTAACCTATAAAACTGTGTTAGTTAAGGCAATACCATGTGTTATCACAAAGAACCCCAAATGTCAGTCACTTAACACAATAAAATGTCTTTCTCATGCAGCAACCTGATGAGGTCCCCCCTAGTCTGGGAGATCTTCTGATCTACTCTCCTCCATGTGGTGACTCACAGACCCAGGCTCTTTCAGTCTTATTGCTCTGCCCTCCTGTAGGTCCTTGGTCTCTCCCTTCAGTGGGCAGATGATGGAAAAAAAAAAAAAGAGTGGAGGACAATGAGGAGTTTTTTAGAAAGCATATGGAAAGCACTTATCATGCCTGCCCACATTCCATGAGATATTTGGCCACACCTAACTGTAAGGAAGATTTGAAAATGTAGTCTAACTTAGGAGGAAACGAAAATTGGCTTAGATGAACATAGCAATCGCTGACTTTTATTGCCACATTCTTTTTTTTTTTTTTTTTTTTTTTTTTTGAGACGGAGTCTCACGCTGTTGCCCAGGCTGGAGTGCAGTGCCGCGATCTCGGCTCACTGCAAGCTCCGCCTCCTGGGTTCACGCCATTCTCCTGCCTCAGCCTCCTGAGTAGCTGGGACTACAGGCGCCCGCCACCGCGCCCGGCTAATTTTTTGTATTTTTAGTAGAGACGGGGTTTCACCGTGGTCTCGATCTCCTGACCTTGTGATCCGCCCGCCTCGGCCTCCCAAAGTGCTGGGATTACAGGCTTGAGCCACCGCGCCCGGCCGTGCCACATTCTTTCTCCAAGAAACAGAACAGACTTTCTATCAAGGTAAACATTTTAAGTCCCATCCATTCAATGCACTCCATGACCAGGATCTATAGGTGATGTACAGTCATTCTACTATGCACAGATGTGGTTCCTTTTGGCCCAGCAACCTGTAAAACTAGAGATAAGTTACCCTATACACTTCTGCTCCAAAACACTCAAATATAAAATAATGAAGATTGTATAGGATAACTACAGTGTAAACTTTCCTGGCGCTCCTGGCTCCACCCTTTACAAATTTCTTCTTTATTCATACTTGAAGCTGGCGTTCCTGCCCATGCTAGTTTGGATCTACCATGGCAGTTTTAAAGCCTAGCAAATAATCACAAGATTATTAGACTTGGCTTGGGATTCTTCTGCAATAAAAGATTCTCCAAAACTTGGCAGTTTCTAATCTAAATGTTTCCATTTACTTTTATTTATCAATAATCACAGTCAAATCTTCTTTTTTCTAGATACAATTCTTAGTCCTGCCTTATTTCTCCTTTACCCCAATGCCTTTTTCTCTTTCCCATGCTTTCTTATTTTCTCTCATCTTAGTGGAAACCGCTTGTTAGCTACCCAAAACATGAGATTTGGTGAGTGAGTAACTCTTTTAACTGGTCTTTGTCTCAGAGGAAGTTATTAGCTGAGAATCATATTGAGCTTCTTATACTTAAGACTTTTTTCAATTTGGAATCTTACTATCGGGAATCCAGAAAGTTAGCCTTTCCAACTCTATAAAACACTTGATCTCTATATTTTCACTATTCCCCTATAAATCTACTTTAAAACAGCTGATTATTTTTCATTAATAATTAATTTGTTTGCTTTGCATACCATGAAATTCATCCTTTTAAAGTGTACGTTTCAGTGGTTTTTAGTATATTCACAGAGTTTTACAATGTAAAACCATATGACTATCTAATTCTGCAATATTTTACTTACCTCCAAATGAAATCTGATGCCCATTGGCTGTTAATCCTCAATCTTTCCCTTCCTACCACTCCCTAGAAATTACTAATCTACTTTCTGTCTTTAGGGATTTGCCTATTTTGAACATTTACTGTAAGTGGAATCATATAATATCTGGCCTTCTGTGTCTGGCTTCTTTCACTTGGCATAACATTTTCAAGGTTCATCTGTGTTGGAGCATTTATCAATACACAAGTTGTGCACTTCTTTTGTTACATTTATTCTTAAGCATTTTATCTTTTTACATACGTTAGAAATAGAATTGTTTTTTCTTTATTCATTCTACCAATCTCTACTTTTGGATTAGAGTATTTAATCAATTTACACTTAATGTATTACTGAAGTGATAAGATTTATGTCTGTCATTTTGCTATTTGTATTTTATATGCCTTATTTTTTCCCTCTATTCTTCCATTATGAACTTATGTTAAATAGATAGTTTTCTTTTAATTTCATTGTTGTGTACTATTCAACTTAATTCCATTGTTGCACCATTTAATGCCAATGTTATTTCTTTTATTATGTATTTTGGGTTATTTTCTTAGTGATTTTCTTGAGGATTACAATTAATAATTTAGTTTATAATAATCTAATTTGGATTAATACCATCATGATTTCAACAGTATGCAAAATCTTTCCTCCATTATAGCTCTGTCCCCCTTTCTGCCTTTGTGTTGTTAGTCACAAAAACTATATGTTTATATATTGTGTAAGTACTGCTTTTATGTAATTCTCTTTCAATTGAAACAAAAGAAAGAGTTAAAAACACAAAAAAATACACTATACTGTTTTTACATTTACCTATATAATTACTTTTTCCTCCGGTTTGCAGATGGCAGATTGTGGGACTTCTCAGTCTCCATAATCATGTGAATCAATTCCTATAATAAATATTCTCATAAATACATATATTATGTTTTCTGCCTCTCTAGAGAATCCTAATACATTAAGTAATATTCTATTACACAGATATGTTACAATTTGATTATGCATTGAAATGAATGGGATTCTCCCAGTTTTTTTCTATTACAAATGAATCTGCTGTGAACATTTTGTTTTGTTAACATTGATTGAAATTATCATTTTTTCTTTCTTAGTTTGTTAATGTGGTGAAATACATTGAATTATTTTTCAGCTGTTGAACCAAACTTACATTAGAATATCTTTTTACTTCCTTTCAACCTATTTGTGTCATTTTCTTTAGAGTATGACTTAGAGGTAGCACATTGTTGGGTCTTGACTTTTTATTCAATATGACCATCTCTGCCCTATAATTGGCAGATTTAAATGATTTACATTTAATGTGATTATTGATTAAATTTATAACATTTTGCTATTAGTTTTATATTTTTCTAATCTGTTTTTTGGTCCCTTTGTCCTCTTTTTGCTTTCTGTTAGAATAATTGAGTCTATTTTATGGTCTTACCTTCTCTCCTTTCTTGGCTTACCAGGTGAACAGTTTTGTTCTTATAATGGTTGCTTTAGGGTTTATTCCATAAACTTTTCTGTGTTCCAGTAATATTATATAACTTTCTATATAGTAAAAGAAACTTAAGACAGTTTGTTTCAATTTTCCCCTTTTAAATAGACTTTTGTGCAGTATTTGATATGCATTTTACTTCTACATTTTCTCTAGCCCATGATTTTTTTTTTCTACTTTTATTTTAGGTCCAGGGGGTAAATTGTGTGTCACTGAGACTTCGTGTGCAAATGATCCCATCACCAAGGTAGTGATCATAGTACCCAGTATGAAACTTTCCAACCCATGTCCCTTTGTCACCCTCCCCTCTCAAGTAGTCTCCAGTTCTATTGTTCTTATCTTTGCTTCCCTGTGTATTCAATATGTAACGCCCTGGCTGGGTGCCGTGGATCACGCCTGTAATCCCAGCACTGTGGGAGGCTGAGGCAGGTGGATCATGTGAAGTCAGGAGTTCAGTATCAGCCAGGGGAACATGGAGAAGCCCCAGCTCTACTAAAAATACAAAAATTAGCTGTGTGTGGTGGCACGTGCCTGTAATCCCAGCAACTCAGAAGACTGAGGCAGGAAAATCACTTGAATCTTGGAGGCAGAGGTTGCAGTGAGTCAAGATCATGCCACTGCACTACAGCCTGGGTGACAGAGCAAGACTCTGTCTCAAATATATATATATACACACACACACACACACGTGTATATATACACACACATATGTGTGTATATATATATTTGTGTATATATATTATGTGTGTATATATATGTATATATGTATATATAGTGCCCAGTTATAAGTGACAACATGCAGTATTTGGTTTTCTGGTCACACATTAGTGCACTTAGGATAATGGCCTCCAGCTGCATCCATGTTGTTGTAAAGGACATGAGCTCATTTTAATGGCTGTGTAGTATTTTGTGGTGTATATGTACCACATTTTCTTTATCCAGTCCATTATTGGGCATCTTGGTTGATTCCATGTCTTTGCTATTATGAATAGCACTGTTTTCAACATATAAATGCAAGTGTCTTTTTAGTAGAATGATTTGTTTCTCTTTATAACCCACAATTTATTATTTTTATTTAAGTAGTAAATTATCATAAAATTAAAAAGAATGTTTTATCTTTACCTATGTTTTTAATATATGCTAGTTTTCTTCATCTTTGTGTAAATCCAGATTTTCATCTGATATCACTCTTCTTCCTTTTAAGGGATTTCCTTTAACATTTCATATACTTGAGGTTTATTGATAATGAACGCTTTCTGCTTTCATATGTCTCGCAAAGTCTTTATTTCACCATTAGTTTTAAAAGGTATTTTCACTGGTGATATGGTTTGGCTGTATCCCCCCCAAATCTCATCTTGAATTGTAACTCCCACACTTCCCACATGTCATGAGAGGAACCCATCTGATGGTTTTAAAAATGGAAGTTTCCCTGCCCAAGCTCTCTTTGTCTGCCGCCATCCATGTAAGACATGACTTGCTCCTCCTTGCCTTCCACCACGATTGTGAGGGCTTCCCAGCCACATGGAATTGTAAGTCCATTAAACCTCTTTCTTTTGTATACTGCCCAGTCTCGTGTATGTCTTTATTAGCAGCACGGAAATGGACTAACACAACCGGAAATAGAGCTCTAAGTCAAAACTTTTGGAGGTCTTTAAAAATATTGCCCCACTACTGTCAGGTTTATATTTTTTTCCAACAAGAAATCTGTAGTCATTTTTTTTCTGTTTTTTGTTTGTGTGTTTTGTTTTTCTGCTTCAAATGTCTGTATTCTCTCTGTTTTTAAGGCTCCCATTGATGATTGGTTTTAATAATTTTCTTAGGATGTACCTTGGAGTAGTTTTATTGTGCTCAGAGTGTATACTGGGTTTCCTGTATCTCTGGGTTTGTAGTTTTCATCCAATTTAGAAGAAAAATTGGCATTTCTTCCAATACTTTTTGTGGTAATCATTCCCATGTCAGAGATTTCAATTACATACATATTAGGCATCTTAAAGCTGGCCACAGTTCACCTTGCTTTACTATATTTTTAAAGTCATTTTTGTCTATTTAATTTCGAGCAGTTTATTTTTTCTTTTATTTTAGGTTTGAGGGTACAAGTGAAGGTTTGTTACAGAAGTAAACACGTGTCATGTATGTTTTTTGCACATACTATTTCATCACCCATGTAGTAAGCCCAGTACATACTAGTAGCCCACTACCCATGTAGTAAGCCCAGTTATCTTCCTGCTCTTCTCCCTCCTACTACCGTCCCCACTCAAGTAGACCCTAGTGTCTATTGTTTCCTTCTTTGTGTCCATGTGTTCTTATCATTTAGGTCCCACTTATAAGTGAAAACATGCAGTATTTGGTTTTCCGTTCCTCAGTTAGTTTGCTATGGATAACAGCCTCCAGCTCCACCCATGTTCCCACAAAAGACATGATCTCATTCTTTTTTATGGCTGCATAGTATCCCATGGTGTGTATCAACCACATTTTCTTTATCCAATCTGTCACTGATGGGCTTTTAGGTTGATTCCATGTCTTTACTATTGTGAGTAGTGCTGCAGTGAACATTCACATGCAGTTTTAATTGTGTATTTATTAACATTTTTCCTCCATTGTTTATCTGCTATTCATCTCAGTCTTCATTTCAGACATTTTTTTTTTCATCTCTAGAAGTTTACACTGGGCCTTTTTATACCTCCCATGTCTCTGTTTAATATCCTCATAATTATTCTACCTTTCTGATTATCTGCAATATAGTTATAAGAGATATTTCAATGTTGTCTGCTATTTTTAGCATGTTTCAAGAATCTGTTTTACTGATTGATTTTTCTTCTCATGATGGATCATATTTTCCTGCTTCTTTGCCTGCTTGGTAATTTTTATTGGCTGCCTGACATTATACAAGTTACCTTGTTTGCTAGTTTTGTGTACCTTTAAATATTCTAGATCTTTGTTCTGGGGCACAATTAAGTTACTTGGAAATTGATCCTCTCAAGGCTTGATTTTAAGGTGGTATCAGAGGACTTCAGTCAAAGGCTAATTCTGCCCCAGTGCTCAGGTGATACTTAGAGTACTCTAGCTGATGCTCCCTTGTATTATAATGTTCATTCAACTTTAGCAGGTAGGAGCATTAACTCTTCCAGGCTCTGTGGGAATCCCAGGGATTGTTCCTTTGAATCCTTGTTGTTGATTCCTTTTCTAGTCCTAGTTAGTTTTCTCACATATATGCACTGAGTAATATTCAATCAAAGTCTCCAAAGGCACTTTCTGCAAATCCCCAGAGCACTCTATCTGTGCAGGCCTCTCTTATCTGTGAAGCAATTTCATGCCTGGTGGTTGTCTCTATAAGTCAAAGCCACCTTGGAATGTACAAGTTCTCAACTTTCTCTGGTCACCTCAGGGAGACTGCCAGGCACTATTTGGATTTCCCTTTCCTGCAAAACAATGTAAAAACTCTCTCCAGCTAGTAAATTGGAAATATATAAGCCTCCTCTCATCTGTTTCTGTTGTTTCATTCTCTTGCATAGCTTCTTTCCAAATGTCTGAAAACCATTATTTCATATATTTTGCTTGTTTGCTTAGTTTTTTTAAGGTAACAAGGTAAATCCTTTCCCACATACTCGATCATGGCCTAAAATAAAAGTTATGAAGTACTTTATGGATACTAATATTCTAAGGACATAATATATTGAAAATATCTCTCTCAGACTGTCCCATAGGGAGGTAGTCTATCTGAGAATTCTGTCTTGTACCTAACACACACTTGCAAATTGAGGTAAATATTTGGGAGCCAGCTTATTCATTCGAATGTCTACTCTGTCTGAGAGGTTCTATTCCATTTGAACTCTCAATACATGCTGTAGTGGCTCATGCTTTTGTTCACATTTTGCAGCGTGAAATCACCCTTGCTCAGCTTGAATCGGGCTGATTGCCAACCCATTGCTTGGACCACTGCCTGGTTTGATTTGGCTGTAAATATAACTAATATAATGGTTTCACACATGGTTATTTTGGCCATCGTAATATAAGCAGCTACAATCTGCTGCTGGCTAAGTATTTCGATTGCCACTATTCACCATAAAATGTCAGTGCGGTTGTGATTTATAGCTATGACCTTAGTAGGCATAATTGAATTTTTCTGGCATTGTGGAGCTGGAGCACATCTGCAAATCACAGCTGGCAATGTCTCTGGTTAATCTGGGCATAAATACAGCTGGGCCAGTGAATAAGCATTCAAAAAGAAAAAACATCCAAAACAAGCAAAACATAACTAGAACCAAGAACTGATATAGAAATTCCAGTTTATTAACTCATTTATTTACTCAACATCTTGAGTTAAGTAGTAGAATATGTGAGAAATCCAACGTAACACATATGCAAAATAGCATTTAGCCTATTATCTGTTGCATTCCATAAAAACAGATACATAAAATTGCAAAGGAAAATAGCTTTGAAATGTTAACTGATGTAAGTTTGCTGTTGTTTTTCTTGGAATTACCTGTTGCTCCTTGACTCTTTGGCCAATTCAGTTTCTAGTTAGGACTTTGCTAATTTAGTATTTTAAGGTAGTGATGATCCAGACAAAAGAGAGAAAAAAGGAAGTTTTTCCCAGGTTTTGAGTTTTAAAGTCTAGGTCTTCCCGATGATAGGAAGGAAAATAGCAATGTTCCTCAGAACTGATACTAGAAAAAGTCTCTCAGAGTTAAAGAAATGGGGAAAGTCAGAGAGGAAATATTTTCAGTAGCTATTTGGGCTTCTGCACAAGGGGAGATTGCATGTTGCTCAACCCGGAAGATAGAAGAAGGAATGACAGGGCCCAGAAAGCCTGGAGGATCTGTACAAAAGGAATCCATGCCTGCTTTCTTGTGAGAACCTGGAGAAGCAGTAAGAGCTTATATACCAGTTCCTTCCAGCTAGATAGGTCCAAGACCAGTGCATTTTTATTGCACATTTTGAAGTCCTTCACCCAACAAGATGCAGATTCTTCAGAACAATTCTTACATGTCTGAGAGAAGCTCCAGACTTTCTCCAGTTGAGTCTAATCATGGGCTTCTAAAAGAAGATTAGCCAAGAATGAATCAGACTTTAGATCCTCGCTTACATAGACCAAGAGAGAGAACGGCAGAGATCAACAACAGGAACAACAGTGCCCTGGTTCTCCCTCCCAACACCTTCCACCTCCTCATCATGCAAAGCCTCCTAAAGTTAAACCCAGTCCTTAAGGGAGGAGAAACCCTGAATTGACTGAGAGATTTTTCTGCTAACCAGCAGAATAGGGGATTTGTAATGAAACTGTTAAAAAATAAAAAGGTCTTGTCATAACCAAGTTAAGTTACTTTTCTTACACATCTAAGTTTGGAGTTTAGATGTAAACCAACTATACAGTAGAAGTTTCTGGGATATTTTAGCTTGCCATTTTCTGGGCCTTATCTCTAATATCAGCATCGCAAAAGATATTCATTCAATAAGTCCTGAGCTGATATGCAATTAAAACCCAGAGAAGGAATGTGAGATAACATCATCTGTGAGATACTGCAGCTGAAATTAATCCACGTCAAAACTCAGTGGCTAAAAACAACCATTATTTATTATCACTCACATGTCTTCGTGTTGGGTGGGGTTTGGAAACTCTGGGGTTGGCAGCTTTGCTTCATGTGTCTTTTATCCTCCTTCTTGGACCAGCAAGACAGCCTAGGTCTATTTTTCTTATGGTGATGGGGCAGGTGCAAAGGGCAAGTAGAAACATAATGCCTCTTAAGTCCTGGTCTAAAAACGAGCCCATTGTCACTTCCACCCACATTTATTGGTCTAAGCACGTCATGTAGTCAGCCCAAAGCAAGGAGTGGGAAAGTGCACTCTGCTCAAGATGTGGTCACGGCAATGGTGTAGTTTCAGACAGGGGTCAATAGTTTTCCAATCATTTAACTGATCACAGGTGAGAGTAAAGAATTTTTTTAAGTGCCGCCTATTGGTGGCCACTTTGCTACGTGCTTCACATGCTACACATCTAGGTCTGTAAAATGGTATTATATAGTTTGCATTATTTTATCATTTTTTCTCTTAGCATATGAGGAAACAGAGGCTCAGAGGGGCCAAGTAACTTGCCCGCTATGCATAGAGACTGAGCTGAGATTCTAACCTCTATCTGTTAGACTCCAAAGCCTGTGATTTGGAGGAACCAGGCTGTTGACCAGGTGTCAGGTTTCCTGATGCTTAATCAAGCCCCCTTTTCCTGAATGACTTTGTTTCTAGATGATTAGATAGTTCCAAGGGGTCTCTTTTTTTTCTACTTTCAAGCACAGTCCTTCTTCCTTTCCTGTTGGACTTGCTAATTAATTCAATGACTTTTCCTGGATTCCTATTAGTAGGTAACACCATGATTGATACCATCTGGAAAACATTTATCCAAGTCTTCAGTGGAACGTTTCACAGAACAGGAGACGTAAAAGGAGATCCACAAGAGGTGCTGTGTTTGCATAAGTGATAAATTACCAGCCCTTGGATTATCTGCCAGGAGCTCTCCCTCCAGGTTTTGGGGCAGCACCTTTCCTGCTGTGGTGCCAGCTGTATTATTTACCACAGGTTTAGTAAAGCATGTGCCCTCTGAATGAAGTGAGGGGGTGGAAGCACTAAGCTTGCATAAACTAGCTTTCAATAGAATCTATTTTCCTCCAGTTGTCTCAAGTGCCTTCTCCCTGGGTAGTCATGCTTCATACTTTTAGAAGCTCAGATCCCAACAGCTGGAGATAAAACTCCCAGTGTAATGGAAGAAAACATGTTGATAGTTTTAATTGGTCCCTAAAGTGAAACCCAAGGAATGATTTATTGGTTGATGGATTTGAGGCTTCCAACTTAGCAGAGCTGGGAAGCATATGGGAAAGATAAACACACTAGAAATTTGTGGCCATTCGTTAGAAAGTTAATCTTAGTTCATTCAGTATATGATAATCTAAAAATCTCTTTAAATTTTATTTATTGTTGTTGAAGTTAATGATGCATCTACTTACCTGCAGGCATGAACACCTGCATCTTGGACCATGCTGTGGTTTTCTACCAGTCTTGAATCCTCCAAGGGTCCTAAACCTATAGACCCAAATAGGCAAAATGTCTATTCCCAACCATACAACTTCATTATTCAAGTGGGGAATATCTGGTGAGGCCGAGAAGCTCTGTAAGTACTGAGAGACTGGCCATCAAAGACGCATGAGAACTTCCAATACTGTATACCCACATTCATCAACAATTGTTGCCATAACAGCACATAAAAATCAACTCCCAAATCTTCCTGGGTTATAACAGCAAATGTTTATGGTTTACTCATGAGTATGTACATCAATTTCCTGCTCACAGGACTGCAGGCCAGCTGGGCCCAACTCTGTCTGCTTCAGGTTAAAGGTCAGGTTCATGTCAGCTTCTTGTACCTTTCCTGCCAGAACCCAAGATCAAGATGCAGAATCATGGTCATGTTCATCCCATGGCAAAATGCAGAAACACAATAGGGCTAGGGCTAGAGAAAACTAGCTGTGATTTTTTTTCTTTCTTTCCTTTTTTTTTTTTTTTTTTTTGAGGCAGAGTCTCACTCTATCACCCAGGCTGGAGTACAGTGGCGTGATCTCGGCTCACTGCAAACTCTGCCTCCCAGGTTCACGCCATTCTCCTGCCTCAGCCTCCCGAGTCGCTGGGACTACAGGCATCCGCCACCTCACCCGGCTAATGTTTTTGTATTTTTTTTTTTAGTAGAGATGGGGTTTCACTGTGTTAGCCAGGATGGTCTCGATCTCCCAACCTCATGATCCACCCACCTCGGCCTCCCAAAGTGCTGGGATTACAGGTGTCAGCCACCACGCCTGGCCTAGCTGTGATTTTTAAAGCCTCATCTTGGAATTGGCACATTACCACTTTTGTTCATATTTCTTGGGTCAAAACAAATCACATGTTCTCAAGTCATTGGACCAGGAAAATATACTCTACCTCATGGGAGAGAGAGAGAGAGAGCAAATATTTGCTAAAAAACAATCTAATAAAACACACCTTTATTTTTATTTTTATAGACTATGACCTTTATTTTTCTCTTCTATACAATTTAGGGCAACTGAGAGTGAAAATAGGAATATGTACATGAAGTAACTCATGGAGAGATAAATAGAATAAGGAAGTATAAACTTTTTTTGTAAACTGTAAAATGTCATATAATATTACAAACAGGAAACCATTTATTAAGCACCCATTATGAACTGTGGAAGGAGAAATGTTGAGAATAAATTATTCATACAAGTCTTTCTGACTACAAAGCCTGCTAGTCTACACTGTATAATGAATTAAAAATATAGTTTTTAATAATAAAAATCCTAGTGATAAGGGCCTTATAATTATCTCTTTAGATAGAAGTTAGGTATTGTGCTAGACATTTTTTGGCAGTGTTCAGGGTAGGTTGAAGGGTTGGCCGAAGGAGAGATAAAGGGAGAAATAAAGTGAATAAAATGTGAGTTCTACTCTCTAGAAGCATAAGCCTAGTAGTAGAAATAAAATGTGTTCATGAGGAACTATAACCCTTCCCTTCCTCTCTTTCCTTCCTTTCATTTTTCTTTCCTCTCTATACTGTGATGGGGCACAGTATAATGGTTAAGAACACATACTCTGGAGCAAGACTTCAAGGATTTAAACTCTTGCTCTATCAGTTTTTAGGTGTATATTTCTAGTAAGTCATTTAACCTCCATGTGCCTCAGTTTGTTCATTTGTAAAATGGAATAACATAATTTCAACAAAAATTGTTGTCCCTCCACATCCCTTTAGCATTTGCCTGTATGTCCTGAAGGCTGCTAACAATAAAACTCTTACGAATCTCTGCTGAAGAGCTTTTATTTTCTTTCTTTTTTTCCTCTGGTCATAGAAGTACGGTCAGCCTACCCAGAGGACTCAGGAGGAGCACTCAACCAATAATAGGCACAGAGATAGTAGATAAATATCTCATCTTCCTCACCCCTAGTTTGATATAACGCTAAGGTTTATTCTGCCTCTATTTCATTGTTTCTCAATGAGATTAAGCTCCAGTTACATATTATGATAACTCACTTGACAACCTGTATTTTATTATCTTTTTTTCTCCCCTATCTCACCCACCGCCTATCATGTTTCCTGGGATAGCTACTCAAATAAACTATTGGCACATAAATTCTTATGTCAGGACTGCTTCTGGAGAATCTAAACTAAAACAATAGTTGTATCTATGTTGTATGATTGTTATGAAGATTATACACGTTAACATATGCCTGATGCTCTTAGACCACTGTCTGACATTTAATTTGGTGTTATCTGTTATTACAACACTAGAATGAAAGTTCCAAGAGGGCAGAGCTTATTTTTTCTTTACATACTTTAAACTCAAGCTTTTTATTCTGTTTTTGGTAAAACAGGCTCTTTATGATTTACAAAAATTTTTATGAATTGCAAAAATGCTTTTTTCTTTTCATGTTTTTCCCTGCATTACCATGTTTCTTCCTGTGTTCCCCCATTCAAGATTGGCTGCCACAATGAGATAGAAAGCATAAGGACTTTTTAAAAAACTTGCATCTGTAGTGGAAACCTTAGCAGCAAACAGTAACTGCTCTAGGTCTGTCCACATGGATGCAATTTTATTCACTTTTGAATTTTTAGCTTCTATAGCAGTGCCTAATCCATAGCAAGTACTCGTAAATATTTGATAATAAATTTAATTAAATACTTGAGGGCCTTCTAGGCTTTGGTGATATGAAAAAATATTGGAATATATACATGTCTTGGAGTAGCTTAAAATCTAGTCCTGAATAGTTATATAAGCAGAAAAATTACAAAAAAGATAAAAAGGTCTATAACAGAGGTGATAGAACAGGTAAGTAGCAGGTAAGTAAGAGGAGATATGATGAGAATGCAGAGGAAAAGATTAAATTTAGGTAGATACGTAGGCAGGAAAAGAAAAGCTTCCTGAGGGAACATTTGCACTGGGCCTTGAATGATGGATAGAATTTTACATAAAAAGATAAAAGCTCATTTGCAGGTTTGGAGTTTTCTCTGTGCCATACATGTTATGTGACTTGCCTCAGAAATTTCTACTTAATGGGATCTAGTTGCAGCCTTTCTTGAGTACTTGTAGTTAATTTTTCAACCCAAATGATCAGTGACTTTAGGGACCAGCAACTCTGTGGCATTAGTGACAAAAAGAAATAGCAGGATAAAAGGATCCTATGAGCCTTGAAAGCAAAAATTGTCAATTTATTCCCAAAGGAGAAAACTGCGTAGTAAAAATGAATCTAAGAACAATTGGAACAAAATTAAAGAAGGACAAAAAAAAAAAAAAAAAAAAGAGCAATTAGGGTCATTGCACTGGTAAATGCAAAATAACTGTAGAGAACCATTAAAGAAACCCCAGAACATTCAAACAGTGCTTCAGTAGCCCATGCCTCAAGGATCCCGGAAATATTCTATCAGTAGCACAGAGACCTATCCTTAAAATAACTACTTGAAACAGAATTTATGTTGACCAAGGAAACTCTGTTGATCCCAGTTATAGTGAAGGTTCAAATACTTGTGAGAAAGGGAAAGTTCCAGAGGATATAGACAAAAGAAGGAGAAGGAAAAAGAAGAAGAGGAAGAGGAGGACGAGGAGGAAGAAAAATAAGAAAGAAGAAGAGGAAAGAGAAGGGAAAGGAGAAAAAGAAGAACAAGGAAGGAGAAGAAGGAGGAGGAGAACGAGAAGAAGAAGAAGAAAAGGAGGAGGAGAAGAAACCAACTGTAAAAGCAAAATACAAGTGAGGATAACAGTTTGGAGGGCAAAGTCCACAGATATCTAATGAAGAAAATAATAGAAACAGGGACCCCTGCAGAATCAGGCTTAGCCCAGAGAGGCAAAGAAGGAGATAAACAAAAATGTCATAGTTTCAATACTTCCTAGTAGCCAGAGAGGAGGGATACCTTTAGATGTGAGTCTGGGATTGCTTCTTTGGCCTACCTTCAACCTCGACAAAAGATCTGTCTTTTGATAGTCTCATTTAAGCAAAGAATTAAAGCATATGAAAAGCTATTATAAGATTAAAACATACAACTCAATTATTATGGACAATAAAAACATTGAAAAACTCACATTTTTGTTTACAAAGAAGATTGAAATTGAAGCCACATATTTCACTTTCAGTAAAAAGAAGTAAAGAAAATGACCAAGGCAGTGAAAGAATAGCAGAAACAAACTATTTTAGAAATTGAGATAGTTGGACACTAGAAAGAGATGAAAAGCGAGCTGAAGGAAATAAAGCATGGACTAGAAAAACTCAGGATAAAAAGAATGAATTAGAAAGAATTCAAAGTTAAGTAGATATTATAGAAAGCTTAATGTGGGAAATACATGTTATGGGGAAACTGAAAATAATGAAATGAAAATAAGGAGACAAATCATTCAAGGAAATCTGAAATACAGAATAGAAGCAACATATGTGTAACTAGAGTTTCCAAATGCACAAAACATCAATGGGGCAGAGCCAATGTTTACAACTATAGATTAAAAAAAAACTTTCCAGACTCAAAATAAATCTGAAATCTATGGTGGAAAGAGCACTGTACTGGAAAGACAGACTTTATAGCTTTTTGTCCAAGCAAATTAACTGTCTATTGGAACAAAACACCAAATTCCTCAGAAGCTCATACCAGAATCCAAAATTGCTTCAAGATATTCCCTAAAAGGGACAATTTTCAACTGGAATTATCAGGCAAACAAATGAGGAAGTATAACCCATACTTAAGAAAAAATAAGTCTACAGAAACAGACTTTGAGAGAGCCCTAGTTGGATTTTATAAAGATTAAAAGTAATGGTTTAAAATGTCTTCAAATAATTAAAAGAAAGTATAATCAAATTATTTTTAAAAGTATATAACTTTGATGATTGAACAAGTAGAAAATTTCAGCAGATAATAGAAATCCCCCCCAGAATCAAATGATAATTCTAGATCTGAAAAATAAATGAAATAAAAAATTTCCTAGGTGGGCGAAAGAGTGGTTGGAAGACAGCAGAAAAAAATACAGTGAATCTGAAGATAAATTGATAGAAATTATCCAATCTGAAGAACTGAGAGAAAAAAAGTAGCACTAGAAAGAAAATCTGTAGCTTTAAATATTAAATCATATCAAATCTGTAGCTTTGGTATCCATAGCTTTAACTATCAAAGTCAGTAAAAAATTAGTTAAGTCTCCAACAAAGAGAAGCAGAAAATACAATTTTAAACAAGCAGAAAGAAGGAAACTTTTAAAAATGAAAGCACAAGTTGATAACAAAACAAAAATATCATAGATTTAATAATAAAAACACAAAGCTGATTTTTTGGAAAATCAAGAAAATAGACAATCGACTTGCATTTGCTAATCTAATTAGAGAGGGGGTTAGAGAGAGGGAGGGAGACAGACAGGCAGACACACACACGCATCCATTAGTATAACACTCCTTACCTCTATGTCTTATAGAGAGGAGTGACTTGTCTGATGCTTGAATTTGTAGAAAGAACTCGTCGAATGCCACTGGAGATGGCTAAGCTATAATCATTACTCTGAAATTTAATAACTAAAGGAAGAAAATGAAACAGTTATCTTACCTTTCTGGTTTGATCTGTATTTCAGAAGTCATCACATAGTTTTCATGGAAACTGTGAAAGGAAAGTTCTTCTATACAGAGTAGTTCCCACTAAAAAATACAAAGATATAGACTTGAAAGTCATCATTTTACAAGCCCAATGAAATAACAGAATCAGACAGTAGTGATCAGTGATTTCATAAGTGGCTTACAAAATTGTGCTATGCCCCTGTGCAGCAGCATAAACATCACCCAGGAATTTGTTAGACATGAAACTATTTGGTTCCCAACCCAAACCAATTAAATCAGAAATTTTGGGGTTGGGGCCTGGCAGTCTCTGTTACAACAAACTCTCCAGGTGATTTTAATGAAAATCAAAAGCTAAGAACTGCTTTATGTCACACTGGCTCACATTATTTCATTCTGCAGAAAAATCAAGCATGATTAAGGCTGATTCAAGGACATCAAAGTTTTCTAGGACATCCTTGTTTTTATTGCTTTCTGATTTTGGCCAGGGTGGAGGTTTGGAGGTGATAGAAACATTTTTGTATTTCGGAAGCTCAATAATGCTGTCATGTTTCTTCTTCCCTTGGTTCTGACATTTCAGTTAAGACTGTGTCTCAAAAACAATTGCAGAAAAGTCAGAAAGATCTTGTCTATCCAACTTTACTACCTGGACTATTAAATAGTAATTTTGGTTTCTGAAGCCTCCCTAAGGAACTGGGACAAATTGAGTTAATCAAATTTTCTAGACTCCTTTGATTTTCCTATAGTCATACAGACCTGGCTCCTGTCATTTTGAATTTCTGAGCCTTTATTTTTGTAGAGCAAATTGGATAATACTCTCATGTGATTTAAAGCAGTTTGCAATCCTCTTAGAAAAATGACCTATATGTGATAGAAATGTTGCACCAACAATCCTTGCATTGCTTTGAGCTTTTCATGTGGCCATTATAGTGTGTACGGGTATTCTTGATTTGTATACTCTCCCGGAGGGCTGTGTTTGAATTCTATGGAACTCCCTTTGTAGCAAGCTAAATGCTGCATGTCATTAGGTATTAAATTAATGCATTTTGGTGATCAAACTGCTCTGAAGAAAATATTTCTCTTTAGAAATATTTGTGTCAGTATTCCATCCTGAGTCCTTTCTACCCAAAGTCCTTGAGATAGCAAAGTCCTTAAAATGCTTTCAACCAGAGTCTTTTAGCTCATAGAAGGTAAATTGGGATCAGGGTATCATAATACTACTTCTCACCTCTCCACACATGCGTGACAGGGATTCTTGTGCACTACCTCAATATTTCCCCCAAGTAATTCTGAGAGTCCCTAAGTGGTGTTTCACCTATGAGTGACAAATGTTGTCCTCTTGGATGCCACATGGGCTCTGCCATTTATTCACCTTCTAGGAATACTCCAGCCCCCGTGTTGAACGTCCTGGTAGTCAATCCCAAAGCAGCAGCTCAGTAGAGATGGTACCTGTTTAGGATAATGATGGAAGATGCCGAAAAGCTGCTGGTAAACATTGCCCTGTGCGCTCATGCTGCCAAAGGAGCAGTGTTGAAGAGGTTGATAAGGATGGCATTTCCTATCACTGCCCAGTGCCTCATACTTGCACCACATTATGACCACTTTATTGACAGCTTTTTGTAGTTTTTAACCGACCTCCTGCAGCCCATTTGTCCTCAGAAGCAGGCATGTGACTGAGCTGGCAAATTATCAGAGTGTGACATTTGATAACCGTGATTACCTCCCTTCCATTCTGGCCCCTTGCTGTAGAGCCTGATCCATGTGCTCAGCTCTCACGCTGTGGGATGAAATTCTCAGACCCACTTCACTGGGTCTTCAGACATGCCCAGATGTGCCTGCATGTTAGAATAAATATGGCTTGAAGGCAATTATTTCTATCTCTGCTTTAGATAAAGTTGGAGGGTAATGTGGCAAGCATAAATTATGGAATAATATCAGATTTGACTCCTTAGGGGCCATCTGAGCTTAAAAAAGTGCACTTTAAATGCAAGGGAAGGGAGTAACACAAAGTCCCATAATCTCTAGAAACATGTCTTCATTTACTTCATTCAACAAGTATTCATTAAATACTTAACAATGTTCTAGACCAGGGATTGCAAATAGGTTCCATCTTGTGTGCCAGCTCTGATCAATTGGTGGTTACTGCCTGTAGCCGTCTGAGTCTACATGTGGCCTCAGCAGGAAAGTGTCATGAGTGATTAGCAGTGCCAGCTATAGAGGAAGGATTAAGTAGTAGTGGCAGCAAACACAGCAGGTATTTGCTATCTGTGCTCCAGTCTCTAGAGATACAGCAGTAAATAAGACGCATGCATATCTTTAAGTAGTTAAATTCCCTGGCAACAAGAATTCACAGGATTTAATTTAATTTAACTTAATTTTGAGGCTCAGATTCCCTTTCCAAAAAACGTCCTTCAGTCATTCAAGCCAACTCTGCCGATCTTGGTGTGTACTTGTATTTTTCTCCTACCGATTTCATGTTTGCATTCGGATCTGCAGCATCGGCAGCCGGCCACAGCCTCACTTCTTGTTGTTAATGTGCAAGACTAATTCATCTCCTGCCTTAAGGAATTGGAAATGACATTACAAAGAAAAATTGCCCCCTGACTCAAGAAAACTCTGTCCTGGACCAATTTCAAAAAGTTCAGCTTCCTACACAATGATGCAATTTGACATCCCAATTAAAGTAACCAGAGGGAAGAGTCAAAGAGGGAATGAAAGGAGGAGACTCACATTCCAAGCTGAAAGGAAAAACCATTTAGTTGACTTGCATGGGGATGAAAGAGACCTCAGCCTCAGAAGCTGATTACCTACAGCATTAATTCAGGATGTGAGAGACAAAAGATGTACCTTTGTAAAAATGCCCCAAGATAGTCAATTGAGGCTGATAAGTAAAACCAAAGCTGGAGGGTAGGAGGGGAGGGTGTGCAGGGAGTTGTGATTCATGGTGTCTTTTCTAGTTTCCTAAAGAATTGCCAGCATGTGAGTTCTATAAAAGTCGATTAATCATTTGAAGCCAGATGCATTCTTTATTGAACCTGGCCTTTCCTTATTAAATATAGTGATTAAGACCAGAAATAAGGAAATAATACTTAGCATGATCCATCAAGACTCCTATATATTTTACTGCTAATGAAGCAAAAATATTTTTTTATTCAATAGATATTGAGATAATCAAATATAAAGCCAAACTGTCCCTTCAATTTCCTGACACAATTAATGGATGAATACAGTGTTCGTTTAAAAGCAAGACTTTCCTTCACCTCCACAATCAAAGTAATTAAAGCATCTGGTTGCTTTCCTTTTGGATCCTAATAAGTGGGGAAAAATCATTGAGTTCTGCAGATGGCAAAGTTTCATATCATTCTTGGACTGCTTTATAAAGAAAAAAATAGCCTTTGCTAATGAATATCTGTTATCCGTGTTATGTTATCCTATTATTTATCCAATGGAAACTTACCATTTTGTTTTTCTAACTCCTCATGCTTTTTTTTTCCTGGGACAGCACCTGCTGTCTTCTGAGAATTGTCCTTTCTTCCCCCAAATTCCAACTTCATGATTTTCAGTATAAATGCCAATAATTGAACATGTTCTTGCTCCCTGTTTCTCTCCACTACAGATCAAGGGGTAGGCACTAGAATCAGGATGGGTCAGAGTTCCTTCCCTGATATTTTAACACTTGGGAACATAGAGAGCCTCACGCTGCCTTTCCTTACTGGCTGAAGTCCTTGGCATGTTTTCCACCATGCAGCAAGGCAAAGCATGGGTAGCTAATGTATAGAAAGACAGAGTGGAGGACAAAGTCCTGAAATGAGAGACAGAAGATTCTGACTGAATCCTATTTCTTGCAGAAGTTTAGCAGTATCCATTCCTATGGCTTGGATCTTCAATTCTTGTACGAGAATGCTCTAATACTCTCCCTATTTATTCCTCATTTTGATTAAGCTAACTAAATTTGAATTTTGGTAACAAAGAGCCAAACTATTGGAGTGCCTACAAAGTGTGCTAACAATTCGCTTGGCGGTAATGCTAAGCAGTTGGGACTATTTCATCGAGCCAGTGGATGGACATTGATAGGAAGACTTTAAGGAATAGTGGGGATTTGGGAAGATTCTGAAGGATAGTTAGGAATGGGCAGGGATGCTGAGGCAAGTTATGCCATTAATAAAAGAACATCATGGCAATTTGCATTCAAATAATCAAAGCCCAGGCCCTGTTCATTTCAGAATCAGAGGGGACACCCTAGTGCAGGATTTACACAGCTAGGAAGTCAGATGATTAGTCTTTTGCCTCCTATCTCTCCCCAACTACTTGCTCTCCATGCCTACCTTTAAATTTGGCATCACTTGTCAGCTTTGATATCCACATCCTTCCATAGCATCCCCTTTGGTCAAACCTGAATTACCTTTCCCTGACTTTCAGCCTGCCAGGCAAATTCCCTCCCAGTTTTCATGCCCATGGTGTTCATCCACAGCCAACTGAACTTTGTCCTAGGCCTGACCAATATAGTAGCCACTAGCCACATAAGTCTATTTGAATTTATACTTTTGAAATGAAAAGTTAAAAAAATTTAATATAGAGCTACTCAGCCAGATTTCAAGTACTTGATAGTCACATGTGTCTAGTAGCTACTGTATTGGACATTTCCATCCTGGTAGAAAATTCTATTAGACATCCCTGTCCCACAATGTAGCCCTTGCCTGACCAGACTACCATTGGTTGCCCTCTTGGCAGCTACTAAGAGAAAACGCATAAACAGAATAATAAAATATAACAACCAGAAGTGTCCTTATTTCTCCCAGGGATGCAAAACATGTTACAAGTGCTTCCATGCCTCTCGTGTGCCATGCCCTTGGCAGATATCACTAGTTAATCACAGCACTATTTCCCACTGAACCAAGACAGCTTTTACAATCTTTCTGAATGCTATGCTCCTAGAAACTTCTATCAGAAATGACCAGGGTGAATGTTTGACATAAATCATTTAGAACCTCATTCAAGTACAATCCCCTCATTTAGCTTAAGAGGAAATCAAAGTCCAGTGAAACAAATGAATGATAGAACCTGGACTAGAATTTAGGTCTTATGATTAAAAGCAATATAGCGTGTTCATAGGCAAGAAAGCTCTAGAATTAAACTGCTGGGGTTCCACCTTTTAATTTCTGTGTGATCTTGTACTTACTGTTTTTAAGCCCCAGTGTCCTCATTGTGAACTGGGAATTTCAATAACAGTACCTTCCTCATATGGTTGCTGTGAGATGTTCATCTGATAATTAGCGTAAAGTGCCCAGCATATAACAAGTGCAGAATGAATGATAGTTATTATCACCTCTGTGGCATTTAGGGCTCCAATTAGTATTTCCATCATATAAATGAGAAAGCAAAAAATCTAAGAGGTGAGACCAATGCCAGGTTCACATAGCTAGTTCATTGCAGAGAAGCAGTTCTCACCTAAGTCAAATCCAACATGCTAACCACTATAACATGTTCTCTAAGCAAATCTTGCTTCTGTAGATTCTCTAAAATGACTTTTCACCCTTCCAGTGCAGGGCACTGAAAAATTCATGCATTTGTGTTCTTACATAGCCCTTTGACACAGCCGACAAAGATCCTGACAGATAAATTGGTGTGGGCCTGTCTTTCTGGGACCTTCTTGCCTGAGTAAGCTTTCTCACAATCTGTCCATCAGCTAGTTAGAAACGAGCATATAGGTCTAGGTCATGCTCTACTTTTTCCACTGCTTCCTAGGTCTTGAAAATTGTGACTTTATTGTGGAAGCAATAACATTGCTGTTATTTGATAGATTTTGACATATAAAAACTGCATTTTAACTTAATAGTTGTTATCTTCATTTTGCAAATAAGAAAAACAGACTCAGAGAACATCAGTAATTTGTCCAAGGATAAACAGCTAATTGGTACTGGAACTGGTATTATTCAAATCTAAATCAGTCTGACTAGGTTAACCACTGTTAACTAGGTGTGACCTGGGAGGCTGGGCACCTAACGCAGATGACAAGGATGTCATGGGGGAGGGATGGAGTGGCCAGTCTCACCAGAGAAATCCTGCTGACTCTTTGAAGACCACTCTCATCGCAGCAAAAGCCTTCAAACATCATGCCTGACAGCCTGCTAGTTGAGAATGTCATTTTAATAAAACTGTATTTTAAGCCACTTGTCAATTACTTGCTATTGCAGAATTTACCAAGGAGCCTAAAACTTTGCCATCTAGGAAGGCTTTTTTTTTTTTTTTTTTTTTTTTTTGAGACAGAGTCTCGCTGTTTCACCCAGGCTGGAGTACAGTGGCGAGATCTCGGCCCACTGCAAGCTCCGCCTCCCTGGTTCACGCCATTCACCTGCCTCAGCCTCCCAAGTAGCCGGGACTACAGGCGCCCGCCACCACGCCCGGCTAATTTTTTGTATTTTTAATAGAGACTGGGTTTCACCATGTTAGCCAGGATGATCTAGATCTCCTGACCTCATGATCCGCCCGCCCTTGGTCTCCCAAAGTGCTGGGATTACAGGCGTGAGCCACCGCACCCGGCCGGAAGTTTGTTATTTAGGCAACGTTTTCATTATTTTTCTATTTCCCTAAAAATCTTAACCCAATCTTTATATTCTTACCGAATTTCCTTCTGTCATTCTTGCTTAGTGGCAAGCAGTACAGATCTTTAGTAGAAAGCTGTTTAAAGACTATTACCCCCTAAAATCAATGGTTGATTTATATTTTTGTATACATTTATAACTTTATAAAAATGAAACTTTCTCCAAGAAGATATTTTGTGAACATGAATTTTTTTAAACCTGAGTATCATCGATCGTCTTTTTTGTCCACAAAGATAAAGCAGATAATTTGTCTAACAATTGTATGTCTTTGTTTTGTATACTAAATGTAGTTTCATTCTCAGCTAGTAGCTAACCTAAAGGTAGTTCTTTATGACAAGGCTGTGTCACCATGATAAAACAGCTGATGAAAATTTTTTAATGTGTAAGTTAATTGATTGTACTTATATAACATCAAATACTTAGATTAACTGATTTTTCCTCCTTCAGAAACCTATTTTTTAACCCAACTGGAAAATTGAGTTAAAAAATAGGGTCTCATCCATTACACATTACATGTTTATCTAAATAAACAGCAAACATGTCTTGGCATAGAATGCAGAAGAAAACAGGAATCTTGTGAAATTCCTAAGTGGGGTTCGTAAATGTTAGTTGTTTCAAGTTTCAGCTGATGGTCACCTTACAATATCAGAAGCTGTGATTATATATATTTGGAGCATTTAGAAAGAGGAAAAAAAAAGTTTAAATCACATGCAAGACCTCTCAATATTTTATCGTGGCCCCTATCACTTCCTGTGGCTCTTGGTTATTTTATTGAGGCATGTATGTTTAATATGTATATTTTAAGTATATAATACGTATATATTAAGTATATATATGTTAAGTATATTATATACATATTAAACTTACATTATAAGCTAATGTGTTTTTTATATATATATGTGCATAAGAATATATTTTCTGCCTGAGAAGTTCTGTTCCTGTAAAACTGTTGGTGAAGGCTATTGTTTCTCTGGGGCCAGGCTGACTACTTCTCTGTTTTCAGAATTATTTCATGACCGGTTTTCTCAGCCATAGAGTATGTGCAGAAGAGGTGAGTATCTTCTGCATGTTGATGTGCTCCTGTGCAGCTGGATTGGTCCCAGTCCATGGCCCCAGAGCCAACAGAGACTATTAATGTTTTAATGAATTACTTCAGGAGTACCATGAAAAAAACAGTAAGAGTGCCAGCTTCCCTCAGGGACTTTGAAATCAGGAACATTTTCATCCATTGTCAGTCCTGCTCCCTGAAATGTTTTTCTTGTTAAATCTCAGCTGTGTCATCTTTGGCTTTTTTGGCACTTCTGTGCTGACAGTAGCAGAGACGTTCTTAGCTTTTTTTTCCTTCTTCTTCTTCTTCTTCAGTTTTGGAATTATCTAGTTCACTGTTGGGTAAGAATGATTTCTAAGCAGTTCACAACACATTTAGAATCATTTAGGAGAAGAAGGGGCAAAAAGACACATTCAATCCATGGTAAACTAAAATCATTTCCTATTTCCTAGTGAAATAAAAAACAGTTTTCAAATCTGTTTACCAGTTTGACACCATGATTCAAGACTTGGACTTTCAATTGCATTCCACACCAGTTAAGATAATCACTTCTCAAAGGTCACAAAGGAACCCAAATGCTATTGTGGTTCTCTAGGTGGATTTTGATTGCACTTGGGCACTATTTTAGGGCACTTTTTAAGTCTGGCTTTTTGGTTTGGTTCTGCCTTTGCTGGGTTTTCAGCACATGAAATCCACCTCTGCTGAAGGCATTGTGGAGAGCGTGGGGGAACCACTAGATGGCAGGAGTGCACTACCTAAAATGGGAACCGCGATTAAGCAGCAAGCTTTGGCATTTCTCTGAACACTTGGCGGTGAGGGGGTGGGGGAGAAGGTAGCTGACTATTGATTGGCCCGGTGACCCTTGTCTCCTCCTCCTCCCTTCCAACTCTAATTGCAATCCTGGATGCTGTTCTCCTGCAGCTTCTCAAGCACTCTGCCAGGATGGGTGGCTTTGAAAACTGTCCTATTGGACTCCAGGGTGGGTCTGCAAGATGACAGAGCAGCTTTAGTTTAAGGTGGCTGAAAGGTTTTGTTTTGTTTGTTTGTTTGTTTTGTTTTTCCCCAGCACCGTGGTACTGGCAATTGCTTGAAGAACGTCCTAAATATGCCTGGGTTTGGGAGTCTTGGCTTCTATTGGGAACAATACAAGAGATCAAGGCTACTTGTAATAAATAAATCCTGTTCTCTGCCACGATTGTATTTGCTCATTCATTTACTCTTCCTTTAAGTGTATCTTTGTTTTTGCTTTTGTTTGTTGTTTTTGTTTTATGGAGTCTCACTGTGTCGCCCAAGCTGAAGTGCAAGTGGCACAATCTCGGCTCATTGCAACCTCAACCTCCAGGGTTCAAGCGATTCTCCTGCCTCAGCCTCCCAAGTATCTGGGATTACAGGCACGCACCACTGCACTCGGCTAAGTTTTTGTATGTTTAGTAGAGATGGGTTTTCACCATGTTGGCCAGGATAGTCTTGATCTCCTGACCTCGTGATCCACCTGCCTCGGCCTCCCAAAGTGTTGGGATTACAGGCATGAGCCAGCACGCCCGGCCTTCAGTGTATATCTTAATACAATTGCCTTGTTTACTAGTTCCTACCATGAAATAGGTTCTAGGGATACAACCATAAATGAGACATAGGCCCTGAAAGAAGCTTACAATTGAGGTGTGAGAGACACGGCAGATAGGCAATTAAGACAGGTGATCATTGCTACAATTAGGATGCAGGACTCTTTAGCATCACAGATAAACTTTCTCATGGGGTTGAAGACCACAAGGACATCTCAAGGACAACTAAGAGTGAGCCAGGCAAATAGTCAGGAAAGGAAAATTCTAACCAAGAATCCAACCTAGAGATGAGAAGACTATAACCCAACTAAAATGAGTGAGAGTGCTGTCACTTGAGGACTTAAGAAGTTGTCTAGCTGAAATACAGACAGTGATGACCATGGAGGAGCAGGGAAGGAGAGCAAGTACCAGATAAGGGTCTTGCATTAGCCTAAATTTACCGTATCCATGGGGAGCCAAGAAAGCTGATATGCAATATCCTGGTCACATTTGCTCTTTAGACATGTCATTCTGGTGTCAATTAGAGAACAGGTTAGAGGGAGGCAAGAAGGGAGCAAGTTAAGCCACAACTAAAGAGTGGCCAGGGGATAGAGAGAAGCCAGTCAATGGAAAAAGGTTATTAGGCAAATAGAAAGGATACCTAGAGATTTAATTATATATGTGGGGTAAGAGAGCAATACAGGAAGTCCTCACGTGAGGTCGTTGATAGGTTCTTGGAAACTGCAACTTCAAGTGACACAATGTATAGCAGGTCCTCTAATAACATCCTTTTGTTCAACATAGTTTGTTAAAATGTTGATGAGGAAAAGGAGTTGTTCCGTTATGTGTTATGTCACTTCAAGTCACAGTTTCCAGGAATCTAGTGATGACATTAAGTGAGGACTAACTGTATTCTCAAGAATAACCTCTTGGCCGTCACCTGGGGAAACTGCAGCCATTATTTTGCCGTTCACTGAGTGTAATACTAGGCAGAAAGTTAATACTAAACCCTGATAACATGCAATATACTTTGTTAGAATGTAAATAGCATGAAACTATGGTTATTGAATGAATATTCATTAATTCAATTCATTCGTTCAAACAACATTCATGGATCATCTACTTTTCATAAGGCAATATGCCAGGTCTGCATACGACAACAGGATGCCAAAAAGTTACTGTTTTCCAATCTTCAGGGGGCTTAAAGAACACTTATTTTCTTCTTAATAGATGATTTCTGTTGGTTGTTTTTTTGCTTCTATTATATATTTTGAATTTTGACTACATATTTTTAAAAGTCATTTTTATATAAGCCTCTTCACTTCACCTAGAGAAAAATTTGCTTGGGGTCAGGTCAGCAACCATAACATTGATACCTCCACAAAAAGCTGTTTGAAAATATTTGTTGAATAAAATGCAATACAACTATAATTTTTATGATTTCCAAAGCTACTTTTGACATATAGTTTAGGACTCTCTTACCATTGATATTATGAAAATTTAAAAAAAGAGAAAGAAAAAATAATTAGGTTGAGTTTCATCTAAAATGCTCTCCTTCTGGAGACATTCTCATAATATTGCAAGCAAGCAGAGCTGAAAAATAGGAGAGTAATTAGGTTCTATAATGTGAGAATTTGATATATTATTGATAGTATCCCTAATAGCTAGGAAACCTTACATTAAATATGTATGCAGCAATGACCCACTGTTTGTATGTCCTTAGTAAACATTTGCTGAGGTCCTGTGTGGTGGCAGTACACTAGGCACTGCTGATAACAGAGTTAACAAAATAGGCACAGTCCCTCTTCTCATGATGCTTAAGATCTAGTGAGGACAACAGATCTTAGACAAGAAAATACACACATACTATATTCCCATAATGAATATGAACCTGTGTTAACACACCAAGAGGTTTTTTGCTCATGATCACACATTTCTGGAGGAAATATGTAATAATGCTTGTGAGATAGAGAAAAACAAACATGAGGATGTGAATCCATTGCCTCGATCATCATTACAGAGCTAGAATTCAGCCATTCATGGTCAAATGAAATAAGCACCTAATGAGAAGAGATAGGTTGTCTCCAGGTCGTTAGAAAAAGCCTCTGCACCAGAGGTGGCAAATGTACTAGGCTTTATCTCATTTATCAATTCGAATTGATTTGAAGTGGTTGCCTGGAGTCCATGCTGAGCAGGACTTAGTGGGAAAGAGGGATTGTTTTTCAAATGAACAATTGCTTAGGAAGAGAGGGGGTGACACATAGCATGCATTTGTTAACCTTTCACTACACCATGGCTTAATCAATATTATTGACATATTTAAATAAGACATGGAAAAGTTGAGATGAATGTCTGGAAACACAAGGATCAGAGAAGCAACCTAGGTTAGGGACCACTGCATTCCTGAATCTGGTAGGCCTTGACATTCAGGTCTGTAGGCAGGTGAATGAGGTTGAGAGGCAGGCATATTTGATCAGGCTTCATTGTGGCATCAGGACCCTTGAGCATCTGTTTTTCTTTGCTCAAATTCTATGCTCAATGGGGCCTTTTAATTCAGTGACTAAGTTCACCAAGACCAGGAAAGAAGACAGCCAGTAAGAAGTTTGGGGTCACTGGAAACAGCTAAAATCCAGTTTCTGAAACTGTAAGCCAGAGGATTCAGTCCCTGGTTATGTAATTCATTCCAAGATCACGCCCTCCGAGAGTTTCTTATTGTTCATTCTGGCCTGGCCATAAACATTGCCTCAAAGTGTTTTTTGTTTTTTTTTTTTTTTCCTTTGGCTTTGATGAACCCACATGAAGTTTTATCAGTTAACCAAATAAGCTAATTTGTAAAGTATATAACCAATGCAGAAGACTGATCACAAAAGCAAATTATTCCAGAATTCGCAGTCTGTTTGGACCAATACAAACTTTAAAAGTAAACAAATGTGACAATCAAAATATATACAAATTCAATTTTGATGATTTTTTTTTTTGGCAAAAATGTACTATTCCTTTTCTCTTCTCACTGGCATCTTCTGCTGAGCTGCTTGCAAGTTCTGCAGAAGTCTGCTTTTGAATGTATTTAAATGCAAATTCTAAGTTTACCCACACACTTCTGTTAATGATGTGAGAGTTCTAATGTATTTTACTTCTCAGTTAAAACATGAAGCAAAATGCAAATTTGAAGAACATTGAAGGAATTTTCTTTCTGCCTTTTAAAATACCTGGAGCAAGTGCCATCCTTCAAGTTAAAATACACACACACACACACACACACACACACACACACAATGCCTAATAACATTTGCTACTTGGCCTTGGCAGTTGGCATTGTATTTTATGCAAATGAATATCTCAGGATTGAGTCACAGAAACTCTGTGCCACATAAAAGTGCATGTGAAGTAACTTTCTCCAAGAAAAAGAAGGGCTTGAAAACATTGTAGGCTCAATAAAACACTTTTCTGATGGCTCAGCAGTCTGAGAAGTTCATTTGGAAGTGGGGCTAAAATGGAAAAGAATGGGAAGGGGACAGCGGTGGGGAGCAGAGGGCAGAAGACAGGTAGAAGGAGAGAAGGAAAAGTCATAATCAACCAGAACTTCGGGCAAGACAGGGTGGTGACTGGGTTAGGCATTATGGAATATTTGATAGATTATCTCAACTGTGGGCATCAGACTAAGGCATTGATTCAAGGGGTTTCGGTTTTCAAAGCATAAGCCACATAAAGCATATTACAACCCCTGTAACACATTTGTAAATGGCCACAAATTTCTCCCATCCCAATACTCACGCAATGAGATTTTGTCACTTTTCCTATCCAAAGGTGTAGTCAAACAAAGCCCCTCTCACATGGACTCTGCCAGCCATGTAACATGTTTCAGCAAATGGGACCACTGCACCGGTGACACAGAAGCTTGAAAAGCATGTGTGTGCAAAAGGGCTGGCTCTCTGGGAACACTACTTTAGACCTGTTCTAGTCTATTGAAAGATATGAGGGGCTGAATTGGTTCCCTATTGCTGCTGTAACAAATTATCATGAACTCAGTGACTTAAAATGCCACATACTTATTTTCCGATAGTTCTCAAGGTCAGAAGCCTAAAATGGGTCAGTGTATTAGGCTGTTCTTGCAGTGCTGTGAAGAAATACCTGAGACTGGGTAATTTATAAAGAAAAGAGGTTTAATTGTCTCATGGTTCTGCAGGCTTTCCAGGAAGCATGCTGTTGACATCTGCTCAGCTTCTAAAGAGACCTCAGGAAGCTTACAATCGTAGTGGAAGGCAAATGGGGAGTAGGTGCATCACATAGTGGAAGGAGGAGGGAGGGAGTGAGAGTTGAGGTGGGAGGTGCTATTTACTTTAAATGGCTAGATCTGGCAAGAACTCACTATTGTGAAGACAGCACCAAGTCATGAGGGATCTGTCCTTGTGATCCAGACACACCCACCAGGTTCTGTCTTCAGCACTGGGGATTATAATTCAACATGAAATTTGAGTGGGGACAAATATCCGAACTGTATCAGTCAGCAAGACAGCATTCCTTCTGGAGACTTTAGGGGAGAATTTACCTCGATGCCTTTTCCAGCTTCTACCCACCGCTGGGATTCTTTCTGGTGGTCTCTTCCTCACATGGCTGCAACTATGCTTTTTGTTATCACATCTCCTCTGACCCAGACTCTTCTGCCTCCTTCTCAAAATGTTCTTTGTGATTAGATTGAGCCCACCTCGAAAATTCAGGATAATCTCCCCATTTCAAGATCCTTAACTTACTCCCCATCTGCAACGTTTCATTCATCATGTGACATCACATATTCGTATTCACAAATTTTGAAGATAAGAGCATGCACATCTTTTGGGAACCATTTTTCTGTCTACCACTAAGGTCAAATACAGGAGAAACAAGGAGCTTCATTCTGGAGCCCGCACTGAGTTACCAGATAGGTGAATGAGGCCAGCCTGACTTTTCAACCCCAGTCCAGAATGGAGCCATGCCAGAGAACCCACATGGGATCAGCAAAAGAAAAAGCCATACTCTAAAATTACAAACACTAACACAAAATTCATTTGTAACTTCTTTTGGATTTGGGCCATATAATCCACAAACTCTAATTTAAATAATTTATTCGTACAATAATTTCAGTCAACCTTTTGGAAACCTGAAATTTTATATCTTTATTGGCAACAGTAAAATTTTGAAGAGAAATAGCTTCACAACTTCTTCAAATTGTCCCTCTCCTCATGGTATGAGAATTCATACCTTTCTTACGTTATAAACACACATTATATTTTCCAACTTACCTATAAATATTACCTCCTTTCTGAAAAGGTTAAGAAATAAGAGATGGAAAGGATTTTCAATTCAATATCCTAGTGATTCTCTAGTAAATATTCGGTTGCTTCTCTGAATCTCTATGTCTCTTTTCTTGAAATAATTTTGAATGCTAAGAGGTACTTGTGGCCCTTATCAGTGTCATTGGAAATTGTTCCAATTTCTTATTTTCTAAAATCATGGCTGCTTAAAAATAGTCCTATTCATCCTGACTATTTGAATCACAGAACAGTCTATACCACACTCTCTGTGATGTCTTTATATTCATAAGACATCTATGGGCTACTCTGTTCCAGTTAAATCATCATCTATCATTTGAAATTTGTGAAGCACTAATCTCTGCATTGGGTTCTGTGGAATGCCATACAAATCAAGTTTAAAAGACAGAGTCACAACTCTAAGAAGTTCAATAAAATTTAATTCCACATGCTCATTGGGGGAACAATAAAAGATCTCTTTGGTCCTTCATTAACTCAAATATTAAATACTTGATTTGCAACTCAAGATCCTGACTTTGAAGATTATTATTTTGCCTTCTAGGTAATCTTCCTGCAACTTTATCTTGAATATCAATTTCATTGTCTTGGAAACTGGGCAAATCTGAGATTGAAAACTCTTCGTTACATTTTTCTATTGTAGGGTGTTAGGGAGATAAACAAAGAGAGGAATATGGATTCTATTTTCCAAAGTTTCTTTGATGAGTGAGTGACTGATCAGTTCTTCTACACTTATGTCATATCTTCTAGCTTACCTGAGATTTCTCCCTCTGTGGCCATGTGGCAGTTTTAAAACATGTCTATGAATTATTTGAAACTTTGCACACTGAGAGGTGAGTTCTGTCTCCTCCCTTGTACTAATACCTAAGCCCGCCTTAGTAACTTTCTTGTAAAGAGTGGAATGCAGGTGCATAACTTCAGAGACTAAGTCTGGAAAGGCCTGGCAGCTTCTGCTTGGGTTTCTGAGGACACTCGCTCTGGGGAAAGCCAGACACCATGTGAGAGCCCCTGAGACCACCATGCTGCACAGGCCCTGTGTAGGCACTCCAGTCAGCAAATCCAGCTTAGCTTCCAGCATGTAGAATCCAGCACCAACTGCCACTATGTGAGTGAGCCCTTATGGATGTCCTACTTGCTACAGCCTTCAGATGACTGCAATGCCAGCCCATATTTGACTGCAACTGCATGACAGACTCTTAGTACCATCTATTCAGATAAACCCTTCTCTAATTCTTGACTGGCAAAATGGTGAGCAAAATGGAATGATAGGTATCTTCTATCACTACATTGTGGAGCAATAGTAACTAGAATAGGCTCAAAACAAAAATCTTGAGTAGGTGTCTAGCTGCATTTAAATCAATTTCCCAATCAAACAGAGCCTTGTGAAAAAACTTAATTCTTTTTCCAGGTTCAGGAACCTGTTCTGTGAAAGAGGTATCTTGTTGAGAAGAGGCACTGAACCTGGGTAGTAGGAAGCTAGGATTGTAGACTAAGAATTGCGACTAATTGCTGTGTGAATTTGATCAGAACATTTTCTCTCTAGGACCTAATCTCAACTGTAAAATAGAAAGTTTGGGATAAATAATATATATGATTTCTTCTCTACTTTAAAATTTTGTAACTCTAGCAATTTTTAAGAACCGTTGAGATGGACAAATCAATTTAATGAGTTGGTATGGAATATCTCCTAGAAAAAAGCATCCCATTTCTAAGTGTGATGGTTCACTTATAAATTTGTAAGAAATTCTGTGCAAAAATATTAAAGAGCTTCATTCCAGGATTGGAAATTGATGAAGTTATCTTACATATTTTTATTGAACTGAAAACTGTGAACTTTTAAGAGATGATAGCGATTAGAAAAAGCTTTCCTAATTCCACTGTCATTAACTCAAAGGTGTTATATGTTATTTGCAATTACTTCAGTGTGACATTTACTTAAATTATTCATCATAAGAAACAGTCATTTATTTTCTTATTCATTAGGTATTTGAGCCCTCCATTTTCCAGATTATTTCTGTTTTCTTCTGAATGTGATCAGTCTTCTTGTTAAGGATTGAGACAACTGAATGTGTGAATAGTGATTCACCCTCACTCTCTGGGGGTATAGGAAAAAGGAGCCTGTTGATTTTTTTTAAATTGGATGTTTCTGTAATATTTATAACTACAGGTTATAATGAGTAGGCTTTTGAGGGCAATAAAATAATAAAGAATTAATAGTTTTCAGATAAACAGAGGAATTAAAGAGAGTTATTCATGATTTCAGTCATTCCTATAACTGCGTGCCATTTCACGTTTCGTAGTGGTTATTATTATTTTTTTCATCTTACTTTATTGTTTCCTAACTTTATCTTACAGTCTGTGTGGACTACTCAAAGTTTGGTTTAAAATTACTGTTTGATTTAAAGATGTATTTTGTGAGAAGGAAAATAGTGTATTGAGATGTTCCCAAAAGGTTAAGGAAACACAAAAGAGGACGTAACTAAATCTGAATCAGGGCCAGGCATGGTGGCTCATGCCTGTAATCCCTGCACTTTGGGAGGCCGAGGCGGGTAGATCACCTGAGAGGAGTTCAAGACTAGCCTGGCCAACATGGTGAAACCCCGTCTCTACTAAAAATACAAAAATTAGCTGGGCATGGTGCTGAGCACCTGTAATCCCAGCGACTCGGGAGGTTGAGGCAGGAGAATTGCTTGAACCCGAGAGGCAGAGGTTGCAGTGACCTGAGATATGCCACTGCGCTAGAGCCTGAGCAACAGAGCAAGACTCCATCTCAAATAAATAAATAAATAAATAAATAAATAAATAAATAAATCTGAATTGAGTAAGGCTTCTGAGGGGAGGCAACATTGAGTTGGGCTAGTAAGTGGCAGAGGGAGGATTTTAATCCTTCAGTTCGTCCCCCCAACTCTAGGTCTCAGCTCTGGACTTCCCAGCTTTCCCAGTTTCCACTCCCAAGTCTACTGTCTGGGCCAATGGGCAGATCAGACCTCATTTGTTTCCTCGGCCTTTCTGACCATGGCAAGTAGGATCATACTAATATTCATATTTTAACACTGACACCAAAATTAATGCCCAATACTCACTGAGCACTTACTAGGTGCCGGGTCTTTTATTAACAGGGAGATCACATAACTGGTTGTCAAAACAGAGATGCCTTTTTAAAAAAACAACTTGATGGGGTATACTGACATACAATGAACTATATATGTTTAGTATATGCAATTTGCTAATGGTTAATGTATGTATTCACCAATGGAGCCATCACCACAATCAAGATAATGAACATCTCTGTCACTCCTGAAAGTTTCTTCTTGCCTCTTCATAGTCTGTCCCTACTACCTACCAGGCAACCACTAATCTGCCTTCTGTCACTATAGATTAGCTGTGTTTTCTAGAATTTTATGCAGATGGAATTGTGCAGTGTTTACTCTTTTTTTGTCAGGTTTAATTCACTGCATGTTCTTGCATGCACCAATAGTTCATTCCTTTCCATTGCTGGTTATTATTCCATTGTATGATGTACAACAGTTCATTCATTTGCCTGATGATGGGCACTTCAGTTGTTTTCAGTTTTTGAATATTACCCAATAAAGCTGCTATGAACATTCATATCTAAACAGAATGATGGCTTGGATTTTGACAGGCAGAAAAGGCTGGATTCTTTTTAGTACCATGAATCCATTTCCGTCTCACTCTGGGTCTTAGCATTTACCATTCTTTATGTTTGGAACCCTCTCCTTTGAACGCCTCATCTGTGCTCCCATTTTCACTGTCAACTGAAAATCTCCATCTCACTCTTCCTGTCTCAGCACAGAACTTGCTTCCTTCCAGAATCACTTCTCTGACCATCAGTGGATCAGGTACCCCCACGTATGTCCTAGCACAGCACCCTGCACTTTGCCCATGATAGGATTTATCACCCTGTATTGTAATTGCTTCTTTAATGTGTGCCTCTCTCAGGATCTCATTGAGAGCAGGACCATCTTGTATTTATCATGGTATCCACAGAATTTACATTGACTGGAGAAATATATTCTAAGTGGTTGAATAAATGAGTGAATGAATGAAAAGTAAAGAGTAGGATAAGCACAAAAGGGAATTGAGAATATTCTATAATTAAGTTGTGGGGATGGCTGCACAACTCTATGCATATATTGAAAATCAATGGATTGTACAAACTAAATGAGTGAATTGTATGGAATGTGGACTATATCTCAGTAAAGCTGTTTATAAAAAGAAAATTGAGAAATAGTAAGTCATCCAGATGGAAGAACATATCACATAAGGCTGGAAAGAATCTTTAACATTTCAGCATCAACTCTAAATGTGCTGAAAGATTGAATTATCAAAACTCAACTTACCATCCAAAGTCTTTATCCCAATATTGTCTTCTTACTAGATGCATTTACTTACTTTATTTATTCATTTTTGTTACCAGTTTTCAAAGCATGTTAAGATTCGTGTTCTAAATGCTTTTATTTTTTTTTCACTTTCCTGCTGTGAGCGGCAATCTAATCTAGACTGGGTAGCATAATAATGTAGGAGAAAAGAGGAGCTCATTCCATACTTGCAACCATCACGCTACAGGAGACATGATGCAAATCCGAACTTCTGTTGCCTGCATCAATGAAGGATCAGTGAGGATTTGGATTTGCCAGGGTGTTAATATGGAGAGGAGCATTTTTGTGGACTTATTGAAGGACAGATGATAACTCAGTTATAAGAGTTACAGTCTGGGCGTAGTGGCTCATGCCTGTAATCCCAACACTTTGAGAGGCCCGGGCAGGTAGATCACCTGAGGTCAGGAATTTGAGACCAGCCTGGCCAATGTAGTGAAACCCCATCTCTACTAAAGATACAAAAATTAGCTGGGTGTGGTGGTGCACGTCTGAAATCCCAGCCACTCGGGAGACTGAGGCATGAGAATCACATGAACCAGGGAGGTTGCAGTGAGCCGAGGTTGCACCACTGCACTTCAGCCTGGATGACAGAACGAGACTCCATCTCAAAAAAAAAAAAAAAAAAAAAAAGAAGGTATAATCCACAAAAAAGGCAGAAAGGTATTAATCATCAAAATAATCATGGAAGAAGGCCGTGTCCTATGGTGTGAAACTACACAGTGAAGGTGGGTGGCAGCAGGAATATGCGACTAGAGAGGCAAGTTGGTGTAAAATTCTTTTGGTGTAAAATTTCTTTGACCTGAAAGAGGTTTGGATTTTATCCTGTGATGAAGGGACAGCCAACATTGGTTTAAATTAGGATTTTAAGAAGGAATGAATGACTACAGGGTAATTATGAGGATAAATGCAGTAACAGCTAGGATAGCATTTTGAACCCCTGGGAAGAGAATGCAGAATAAATCAAAATTTCTCTTACTTATCTAATTTGACCATAGCCTAAATTAGCCTCTCATTTGAATTCAAACTTCCTACACTCATCTCCTTTCTGTCTCTCGCCTTCTCTAAAAGTCTCTGGTTCCAAGCATAGCTTTGAATGTGTCATCGTAAGTGCTCTCAGGACATCTTATTTTGTGTGTTTAGGATCAAGAAGAGATGTGTGCTCTTGGCTCCTCTCCTTCTGGGAGCTATCTTCTATCACCACAGAAATTCCACCTCAAATTGAATGTTATTCAAAGCAATCTGTCTTGAAGGGAGCCATGTTTTAACCACCCCGATTTTTATCTGTTGGTTTGATTTTCATCCATAACTACATCTTGATTTCAACACTTTATTAGATATATATTTCATCCTTATCCATAGGTTTTTTGTGTGTATGACAATGCATATGTATGCATTATGTGTGTGTTTAGTGTGTATGAGTAGGTGAGGGATTGTATTCCTTTATTTTTGCCACAGAACTAATTATAGCAACCTTAATGGCTTAAAGCAACACCCATTTATTAGCTGGGAGTTCTGTAGGTCAAAAATCTGAACAGGCTCAGCTTACAACACACAAGACTGAAATCAAAGTGTCAAATGGGCCAGGTTCTTATTGGGAGGGTCTGGGGAAAAATTCACTTCCAAACTCACATTGTTGACAGAATTCAGTATAAGGATATTCTTTTACATAACTGCAGTGCAATTATCAAAATATGAAAATTCAGAATTAATAAAACACCATTACATCATCCACTGTAATATTCAAGTTTGATCATTTCTGCCAACAGACCTATTATAGCTATTTTCTTCCCCAGCCAAGGATCCTATCCAGAATCACGTTGCCTTTATTTGTCATGCTCCTTTAGTCTTCTTTAGTCTGTAGTAGTTCTTTAGCTTTTCTTTATCTTTCTTGACACTGACACCTTTTTTAAGATCATAGACCAATTATTTCCAGAATGTTCCTTAATTTTGATTTTTATTTCCTGATTAAATTTAAGTATTTTTCTCAGGAGTGCTAGAGACACAATGTTGTATCCTCCTCCACGGTGCATCACATCAGGAGGCCTATGATGTTGATTTGTTCCAATATTGGTGACACTTGCTTCGATCATTTGGTTACTGTGTTTTCTTCTAGTTTTCTCCACTGCAAAATGTCTATGTTCCCCTTTGTAAGTAATTTATGGGGAATTACTGTTATATGTAAATATATGTTCCTCATCAAACTAATTTTAGCATCCAGGGTTGATATTTTAAACTCCATCATTTTCTCCACATTAAAGCATCTTATAGCACCCTACTATAAGGAAGACCTGGTTTATATATTTATATCAGTAGGAACTCATAGATTCTTATTCTACTAAATGTAATCATTTATGTATTTACTTATAGTGAAGTTCAACTGGACCCAAATGTGGCCACTGGGGGACCTTTCAACTTGTTCTCCTGCCCTGTTGATACGTCCACATCATCTCTGAGTACTTTCTAATTTTTTGGTACAGGAAAATGTTGCAGGCTTAGCTTGTATTTAAACCCTAAAAACAGCTTTTTCTCCAAAGAGGCGTATTGGGTTTTTAAAATATTATTATTATTTTTTAAATTTTTTGTGGCTACATAATAAGTATATATATTTATGGAGTACATGAGCTGTTTGGATACAGGCAAGCAATGTGAAATAAGTACATTGTGGAGAATGGGGGGTATCCATCCCCTCAAGCATTTATCCTTTGTGTTACAAACAATCCAATTACATTGTTTAAGTTATTTTAAAATATACAACTAAGCTACTATTGACTATAGTCACCCTATTGGTTTTCAGAGGAGAATGTGATTTAGAAACTAGTCATAGCTGTGCTTATTGCTTCTGGTGTCACTTTTGTGGCCTTTGTGTTGAAGGAGCTTTATTCAATCAATATTGAATCGTATTTTTAAATAGACACCATTTTTTAGGACAACTTTAGATTACAAGATTACAGAAAAGTTGAGAAGATAGTTAATTCGGACTTCCTTAGCTTTACTTGATGTTCTTTTCCTGGGTTCCGTCTAGAATACCATGTTACATGTAGTTCCAGTTCTTTAGGCTCCTTTTCACTGCAATAGTTTCTCAGATTTTCCTTGTTTCTATGACCTTGACAGTTTTGAAGAGTACAGGATACTTTACTACTGACTTTTTTTTTTTTTTTTTTTTGAGAGATGGAGTCTCGCTCTGTTGCCCAGGCTGGAGTGCACTGGCGCTATCTCGGCTCACTGCAAGCTCCACCTCCTGGGTTCAAGCGATTCTCCTGCCTCAGCCTCCTGAGTAGCTGGGATTACAGGTGCGCACCACCACACCAAGCTAATTTTTGTATTTTTAGTAGACATGGGGTTTCACCATGTTGGTCAGGCCAGTCTCAAACTCCTGACCCCGTGATCTACCCACCTTGGCCGCCCAAAGTGCTGAGATTACAGACATGAGCCACTGCGCCCGGTCGATGTTACTCTTATGGTTATACTGGGATTGTGTGTTTTTTGGAAGAAGACCACAGAAGTAAAGGCCAACTTAAGCACATCATATTAGGAATACATATTATCAACAGGATTTACCACTGTTGAAGTTGATCTGGGTCACTTTGCCATGTGTTTGTCAGGTTTCTCCACTGTAAAGTCACTCTCCCCCATCCCCACCCTTTTATACTGTACTCTTTACAGGGAGATCACTACTGGAAGCCCACACTGTGCTTCCCTCCTTAAGAGCCAAGTATTTCCATAAATTATTTGGAATTCTTCTGCCTGGGAACTTTTTCTCTTCTCTCTCATTTACTTATTCATTTATTCATATCAATATGACCTCATGAATATTTATGTTATACTTTGAGTTATAATCCAACACTACTTAATTTATTTTGTTGCTAAAATTAATGGTTTCCACTTTGGACATTGAGAGCTCTTTCAGTTGGCTCCTCTGTCCCTTTGACATTCCCCTATCAATTTCATTTGGGTTGATTGGTTTTTGAGCACTTCCTTAGTTTCTGGCACTGTAAGATGCTTCAGGCTTGTGTTGTATGTTTCCTGCCCCAGTAAGCTTGCTTTTCACAATAGTATTTGTTAGTAATTCCAAAACTATTCTGTGTAGGTTTGAGAAAATGAGTGATATATTGTGGAGAATGGTACCCAGGTTTCTCACTCTGAGAAAGAAGTTAGAAATATGGAATGGAGGAAGAATGGAAGGTACCTTGTGGGTTTGTATTAAAATTTAATATTGCTAAATAAACTCATGGTTGCAAATTTAAGGATGTCTCTGGTGATACTCCTTGTCTCAAAGTCTGTTTTGCCTAATATTAAAAATGGTTACTCCAACTTTCTAATACTTACTGCTTTCTTGGTATATCTTTTCCTATCCTTTTATTTTCAGACTCTTTTCATATTAAAAGCGAATTTCTTATAGAGGATAACCATTGGATTTTGTGTTTTTACTGGCAAATCTCTGCCTTTTAATGGAAGTAATTAGTCCATTTACATTTTATACAATTATTGAATCTCAATGCAGTCTTTATCTACTCTACTCCCACCATTCCTTTGCAGTGCTTGTTTCTCAGATATCCTGCCTTACAAATTCCAGTCACATCAGAAATTTGTAATTACAACTTCTGCCTTCTTACCTTAGTGAGACCCCAATTCTGCTTGAGCTTCTTCTTCCTGGTCTGCAGCAGAGAAGTCTGAGTGATCATGATATTATTATGGCCCCTATATTCTGTGTTTTTCTTCTTTCAAAGATTGCAGTACCGTGCTGTCTGTTGTTCAATGCTTTAAAAAGTTGCCTCACATATTTTATCTATTTTTATTGGTTGTTGATTTTATTTTTTAAATTTATTATTATTTTTAGTGGGAGGTCAAGTCTAGTAAAGTTACTCTACCATGCTTAGATACACAGATACCCAAGCAATTCACTTTTTCAACTAAATACAACAATAAAAATACCATTGCCATACAATAAAGTCAAGTGTTCTGGTTACCTTAATACATAGGTCATTTTTGCAGATAAATCTCAAATAACTTTTCACTGATAAATTACCTGAATATTTTCAAATAAGACCTTTAACCCTTTTAGCTAGCTATAATTTTGGCCAAAAGCAGGAAAAAAAAAAGGAAAGATATGTGGTGTAAGTGACAGGATATGGATATTTTCCAAGAACACAGCACTTATATAAGTGTGGTACTTGGCTCTCCACAAGTTCTTTTACATACTTTTCCATCAGGACTCCTGTTGGTACAAACGACAGAAACCTAGCTCAAAGTGAATTAAGAATGACTGGCTTATATAAACAACATCTCTGGTATCTGGCTTCAGTTATATGGTGGGGAATCCACCTCTCTTCATTTCTCAGCTCTCCTTACCCCTGCATTGGCCTTGGCCGACAATTTGACATTAGCAGCTCTTGGCTTATATTCTGCCAGGTTATCAAGCACAACAAAAAGATAGTTCCTCCATCAGTCAGTAAATAATTATTGAAAGCCTGATACTTAGGGAATATGGGATACATACAATGATGAACTAGATAACTAATGTGCCTGCCCCCAAACAGCTTACACTCTGGTTAAATGAGAGACACAATAAAGATGTGAACAAGTAAAACAATTTGGGACCCTGAAATTAATATGAAAAAGATAATACAGGAGAATGCAGTAAAGACTATGTGATGGATGCTTTTTTTGGTCATCCAGGACGGCCTATCTGTGTAGGAGACATTTGGCTTAAGACAAAAATGATTATGGAGAAAAGGCAGCAAGAGAATGATCCAAGAAAAAAATATTGCAAATGGAAAGAATGACAAGTGCATGACTCCTGAGATGGGAACCAACATAGCCTATTTGAGGTATAGAGTGAAGTGATATGAAGAAATAACAAATGATGAGATAAATCATGTATGTAGAAATTAGATTATAATAGCTTTATGGACCATGGTAAGGAGTTTGGATTTAATCCTTGTTACAGTGAAAGTTATTGGAAGCTAGCCAAGTGATATGATGTTACCCTTTTTTAAAATGGTCATCCTGAAGGCTAGTCAAGAGGAATTCCCAACAATAAACCAGGGCTGAAAGTTATTAGTCTGCCTTGGGTGATGTGCCATTCTTAAATTAGTCACTATGCAATGCTTTAATTGACCCATCTTAGGTTATCCTATTTCTGAGGCCAGATGGTGAATTTGACCCCATCTGAACTACATGGACTGAAACTAGGATGAGGGTGATGTTCTCACATTGAGGTGGTATTTCCAGAAGAAGACTAAATGGATGCTGGGAAGATACAAATAACAAAAACACATCTGCTCATTATTCGGGTTGAGCAAAGAGTGGTTACTATTATTGTAAAAGTGTTGGAGCCCTGTTGTATTCTGGAAGTTATTGTTCTTACAGTCAAGAGAATTTATCTTGCCAACTTGAGAGAGAGCATCTAAACAGTAAACACAAGTCTGGACTCTGAACAAGATTCAGAGTTTCTTATCCACAAACATTTATTGAGTACGGATCTGCACATTTGGGTTCTAAATGATCTTCAACTACAGAATATCATATGAAATAAGATGAAGATATGTTTTCTATTATTTTAATTTTATAAATTATAGCCAAAAATCATAAAAGAGACCACATTTGGAAAAAGAAAATCTTGTTTGTTATTGTGTTCTAACTGGGTGAGTAGAAGTTAAAATACTTGCATTTCTATAGCACAAATATTCCTTATGGGAAATTCAAATGTGTTGCAGTCTTTAAGGATGTACTTCTTGAGCAACTTTGAGGAACTCAAATATAGTAAATCACTAGTATTCCTTGATATTCATCTGAGGATTCTGAGGGAAATAAACTGTGAAATAGTTGCACTGCCAGTAAGGATGTAATAAATTCTCTCTATAAATAGCAACTCTCCTGAAGGTTGGAGGAAAAATTGCTAATGCCACACCCAGGGGAAAAACAGAGGAAATGAAAGGAGATTCCAAAAATTACAGATCACCAAATCTCATCACATCATCTCAATTCCAGGAAAAGTGATTGAGGGTTTAATTAAGTTTGGATTCCTGAATAAGTTAACGAGAAAGAGTTTTACCCACAGAATTTCCACATAGCATTTGAAGTTGTATAATAAAACCTATCTTAAGGAAAAACTGGTCTACCTAGCTGGGAACTTTTATAAAATTCATTAAAAATGTCTGTTTTTTTTAATGGCATCTCTGCTGCTGTGACTAAGGTCAGAGTATGAATAATTCAAAACACTTCTTTTTTCTTAATAAACAAAGTGTTTGATGTTTGGGAGGACAGTGATTTTGGTGTCCCACCTGATAAAGTCTCTTTGTCTATTATTAGATTGCATCATCTACTGATCAAAACAGGTAGTCATCATTCTTATCCACAAGCATTTATTGAGTACTTATCTGCAAAAAGGACTGTGTTAGATGTGGAGGCATGAAGAAGCATGTGCCCTATCTGTAAGAAACCTGGTTAGAACATCATGGCATTCACGATTCAGACAGGAGAGAGAGTGTGGGTTTGGTGGCCATGCTTGTATCATTAAGGATGGTACATTATTTGAAGAAATAAGTAGCTGTCCAATCCATATGCAGAAGAGGAGTATGTGACTGGGGCCATGCCATTTTTGCTTTGTCTTCAGTTTCTACACGTTCCTCCTGGGTTAGTTCTTTTATTGCTACAATTTCAAATCCTCTTTCTAGGTGTTAATGATGGCATGCTTTATGTTTCTAGTCCATCCTCTCTCTACAGAAGATTCACATTCTGTTTCCTACTGCATATCTCTAACATGAGAACTTTAACTTCAATGTGTCTAAAACTCAATGCATTTTTTCCCTATACTTGCTTTTCCTTTCATATTCCATGTGTTGGTTAAGGGCACCACCAGTCACTACCAGTTTAAGCCTGAATCTCAAAATCATTATGGACTCTATTCTCCTGATACTTCCTTTACCCCACTGGCTTCCAAATTCTGACAATTTGACTTCCGCTTGTTTCCTACTACATCCCCCTTTGCACTTGGTAATTACTTGTATTGAAGCACTAGTCACATGATGTTATATGTATGGATTTGCACATGTGTATGTGAACTCTGGGTAGAGCCTATGGTTTCTCAGTCTTTGATCCCATTCCCAGTGCCTAATGCTATACTTGGACCATGGGAGTTGCCCATGAAATGCTCGTTGAAGGAATTGTGTGTTAGACATCTATTATTTATTCAATCAGTTATTTAATAATTCACCCAACTTACATTTCTGGAGGACTTGCTATGTGATGAGAATTGTGCTTTCTTGACATTGCGGACATAAGGATGATTGAGACATCATCTGTGCTTTCTGGTAGCTCATAGAGGACAAGAAAGAACAGACATACAAACAAATAAGATTGAAAAATTAAAGTCAGATGAACCCAGTAATCTTAACATTTGTCTTTTTCCGTCTCAGCATGTGCATATATGTGTGTGTCATCTTATTTGATAGTGATGTTGCATATTTTGCAACAATTCTCTCTCTCTGTCTCTCATGTTATTTCAATGTGGCATCAGTTAAAATCTGTTAAAATCTCAGGTTGAATTGTCACTAACAAAGGACTTTGAAGGATAAAATCATTTTGTCTTAAAAGGGCATGTTCCTGTGAATATGAATCCTGGCTGTGAGAATGAAAACACCATGGGATCTTATAATTAAAGCAAATCTTGATAAAAATAAAAATTCATCTCACAACTACCCACACTTGAGCATAAATCAAGATGCAGTGAAGTTAGGGACTGTAGCCAAGAAGTTAGTGATAAAAATCTCAGAATATTGATTATTCTAGGTACACTGAAAATTGACTTAAGAAATTAATTAAATACCCTAGGAAGAGGAAAAAACATTAGCAAACTTTAGTCTTTCCCAGAAATCATCTTATCTCAATCACTGTCTTTCAAGAAGAGGCTCTTTCAGGTAAGTGCTAAGGTTTACCCTGTGTTTCCCTTGCTGTCTGACCACCTCCAGATCCACTTTGAAGACTTTTTTTTTAAGGTCAAGTAAGTTCTAGTAGCCCTTTTGAAGTATAAAAACAGAAGAATATTCTTCAGGTTGAACCAGCTTGCAGGTTATTATACTGTCACTAAAAAATCGAAAAGGTTCGTGATGAGTTTCCAAAATGGAATTAGTCTGCACAATGACAAAACCCAAATGTTCTCTGTGTTCAGAGTGGGAGAAATGCTATTCCATTTTTTTTCAGAGGCAGGTTACAGCACAAAGTAGGCAAGCTACATTGGATCAGCAGTTAGTACAATATCTCATTTTAGCACAATATTAAAGTGCTTAAAACCTCTCTACTCCAAATCCTGCCACACTCAGTCTTAGTAAACGCTGCCTTTTACTTCATCCTAAAGTTGCAGCCATTGAGTTTGATGTCCCTTAACTGTCCTGCCAAAATTCATCTACATCCACTTCTGCCCTCTAATCCATTTCTTTCATTTTAGAGGCTATGGGAAGGGACCACCACATTGGGACTTGTTTGCTGCTTATCAGAGAGTCTAGGAAAAAAAAATGGCTTAAACAAGATAGAGAGTTCTTTTCTTACATATCACTAAGATTAGGAAGAGATATTCTTCTTAGGTAGAGCTGGTGCAGAAGCTCTGTAGTGACAACAGTGGCCCAGGTGTCTTTGATTCTTCTGTTTCTCCTTACTTAACACTTAACTTTCATCCAAAGACTTGCCTCATAGTATTAAATAAAAATGTAACTGTAACTCTAGCCATCGTGTCCACATGCCGGGAGGTAGGGAGGAGGAAAGGAGAAAAAAAGTCCAAAAGATATCCTCCCACTTAGCCACCTTTTAAAGGAGATTTCCTGGACCCAACAATTTCTGCTTATATCTCACTGGTCAGCATTCTGTTGCATGGCCAGCCCTATCTGCAAGGAAAGACAAGACAGAAATCCTTTAAAACTTGGCATATCACCACCTTTAAAAAAAAGGATTCTGTCAAAAAGATAAAACGTAACAATGAATTTGAGTAGGCAACTCATAGTCACTACCATAGTATCTTAAACCATTTCTTCTATCCTCAAACGCTCCCTTTGTTGAAATGCTAAAAAGACAGCAACGAGGAAAAGGAACTGAAGCTTTGGAATGCGACAAAGGTGAACTCCGACAAATTCTGAGTTCATGACTAATTAGCTCTTGGATCCTGCTCAGGTTATTTAAAATGCCCAAGCCTTAGTCTCTTCATGTATAAAACAGAGATGAAAACACCTATTGTGAACAACCTGTTTGGGAACATTGATCTAAAGAACTGGAACATAATAAGTGCTCAATCATTTGTAGATATATAAAAACCGTAAAATGCTTTGATTCTTATTGAAACAACGTGTCCATGCTTTCTTTTTGCCCCTGCAGAAAACTTTGTTTCCCACCGTCAAGTAAATATTAATGTGTCCAGGTTTCATTATTGGCTCACTGATCTCTTTATTCTGTGTTTCTCATCCATTATCTTGGTTTCAGTTAGCACTCAAATGATGATGCCTCTGAGCTCATACTTCAGACTCAGATTTCAGACTCACTCCTGGGGTTCTTCAGCTTCAGACTCACCCCTGGGTATCTCCAAAGTGTCTGTAGTGAGTTGAATAGTAAACCCCCAAAATGCTGCAGGACTCTTCCTGGTCACTTTTCCAGCTGGGGATCTCCGTGGCTGGCGACGTCCCCACCCAGACCGTGCTTGGCCCCACGCCTGCCACAGGAGGCACCCTGTCAACTAGGCCCACTGTGTTATGCATGGCTTGCACACCAGCCTGGATCCTGCACTTATCACAGGATCCTCGCTCAGCCCCTTGGCTGGGTCAGGCATGCCCCAGCCCACCTGTGTTATAGCTCGTACCCACATTCAGTGGTTCCCGAGACCTTGTCTCGTGTTCAAGAATAATGGGATTATGCTCATAATTGAAGGGTGAGGAGGGTGGAGAAGAATTTTATAGAGCAACAGAACAGCTCTCAGTGGAGAGGGGATGCAAGGGTGATTCCTCCACTCAAAGTCAGGCAGTCTCTTCCCCCAGTATGGCTGGGTCCAGGACTTTTGTGGGCTCAGAATGGGAGAGTGCATGCTGATTGGTTTGTAAGTATGCAAAAAAGCTAAAATGAAGACCACTCAAAGGTGAGCACAACAATGTGAAAAAACCAATTAGGGAAGCGTAGGTATATGTAAAATAGGTGAAGGCTGAGGATCAATCAGAAGAAAGCATGCCAAACAGGAAGAGGTATTCTCAATCTGGTCTGTGGATTTGACTTGTAGCTTGGCTTTCAGGCTTTGAACTGTCTTTTGCTTGAAGGTGGAGTTTCACCGGGGACCTGTCCCTACCTACCTGGGCATTTGACTGCCTCCTGCTGCTATGAAAATGATATGCCCCCAGAAACTCAGAACGTGACTTTATGTGGAATAAGGGTCCTTGTAGGTGGAATTGAGGTAATGTTCTTGAGAGGAGATCATCCTGGATTAGGGTGTGACCTAAATTCAATGACAGGTATCCTTACAGGAGAGAAAAAAAAGAAGACACACAGACATAGGGGAGAAGACCATGTGAAGATAGGCACAGATTGGAAAGCTGAGTCTCCAAGCCAAGGAACACTAAGAATTGCTGGCAGCCAGCAAAAGGTAGGAGAGAGATATGGAACGAAGTCTCCCTCATGTCTTCAAGAAAAATACAACCCTGTTGACACCTTCACTTTGGACTTCTGGCCTTCAGAAACTTTGAGGGAATAAAATTCTATTATTTTAAACCACCAAGTTTGTAGTAATTTGTTATGGCAGCCCTAGATATTAACTAATCCAATATCTCAAACTGAACTAGTCATTTGATTCTATGAATGCCTTTCTCTGCCCACACTTTCTAACTTATTTTGTGACACCACTATCACATAGACAACACAGCTTGTTATCCTTGACTTCACCCCCACCATTGGTTCTCTCACCCAACCAATTGCCAAACTTTATATCTGATTAATTCTCCCATCTAGCCTTCTTCTCCAAAGTCATTTGCTACTTCTCTGGGTTCAAGCTATTGTTATCTTTTCTGGACTTGTACAAGAACTTCTCAATGTGCCTTCCTACTCCTCATATTATTCCACTCAAATACAGCATCTACACATTTGTCAGAGAGATCTAGCCCAAATGTAAAACCAGCCATGAGCCTGACTTGCTTAAAACTCTGTGATAGGGCTTTGTTCTCTTCTGAATGAAGCCCAAGATCGTGCCACGGTCACCCTGCACAGTCCAACTTACCTGTGTCCCTTTGTACATGCTTCCCTGCTCCTGGCATATTCTCCTGTTCAGGAGGATGTACCAACCTTGCCATCTAATGTCATTTACTATCCATTATGACTTACCTTGTGCATCACTTTGTCTAAGAAGTCTAACTGATCCCTCTCCCAGGTAGGCACATTCCTCTGAGCACTGATAGTACCCTAGATGTTTTCCTTGATCTGCATGCTTTGCATGAGGTATTAAATTTAAACAAATTCATTATTATGATAAATAAAATAAACAGTTTAACCATCCTGCTAGTTTGAGCTCCTTGAAGACGGGAAACCTCCTTTACCTTCTTATCTCCATAAACCTGCACAATGCTTGGTGGATGCTGGTGCCTGGTAGGCCCTCAAGAAATGACTGTTAAAGTACTGAAGAGCTTAAATATTTCCCCTATTAAACTATCAATTCTCTGTCTCCATCCTTGGCACTCCCACTCAATTAGTAACATTGATGTCATCTCAAATCTTTTTCCTTACTGTCCATTGCAGTCAATTCATCCCAAGTCCCTAATTTCTTCTTTAATCAGAGAAGGTCTCTACAGAGACCTGAAGGACCAGTAGTCTAATGTACAGTCTCCAGAGTCAGATCCTGGCTTTGCCACTTCCTAACTCTATGACCCTGACCAAATTATTTAAACTCCCCAGGCTTCTTCCATGCGTCCGTAAAATGGGGATGATCATAGTACCTACATCACACAATCACTACCATTTACTGGTCACTAAGAAAAAGGGATGTGATAAAGGTAGGGGAATATAGCAGATGAATTGAGAATTATACTGCTCTTTTCCTGACTTCAGTTTTCCATGTAACTTTAGTAACTCTGTGACATAGATATAGTCTTTGAGGTATATGTTAGTTTATTAATTATTGCTTTCCAATGGTGCAATAATCTTTTGCCCATTCCTCCATGTGATCTGCAAGCTTGTCCAGGCCAGAACCACTTATATTTTTCCAGAATAATTTTATGAGACTCTCAGTTATTCTACTTCTTCTTACTATGTTTCATTCTTACCCTTAACATTACATGCCCTGTTTTTATACGAAGTATTAGATTCCTGTTCCAAGGTGTCATTTTGGTCAGAATACCCCTTCTTATAAAAAATTTCTAAAAAGCTTCTACTTTTCCATCAAATTAAAGTAAAATGCTTCCTCCTAGGCCTCAAGGTTCTTATCAAATTGTTTTTCCCACAACACTGCTCTGACTTCCTGACCCTCTCAGTTATTGTGCACTTCATACAGCATCCCTGATAGTTGCCTCAGAGCCACTATACATTTTTAGTCAAGATAATGCTTTGGAAAAGTATGAATGCCCTTATCTCCTTTGCATTTTTAGGTTCATGATCTTCCCTCTAGTGAGGTTAAGGCATCCATCCACCAAGAGAAAATAAAATTTTACCCTAAGAAATAATTGAAAAGGAACAAAGTAATACTGAACTTCTGACATTCAAGATAGAAATTATCGGTAGGAAAATAGCTTGCGGTCAGGTTTTCTGAGCAGGAAAAAATTTTCAAAATTCTCCTAGTTTCTATCTGTTAGTAAAAAGATCAAAACTCAGAGGACAAATGGAGTGGGTTCTATGATAGCTAGCCCATGTGGTTTGTTGCCCTGGCTGGAAAGAATATACAACAGTGAAAGAGGGAAAAGCCCATTTTTTGTAGCTTTAGTGGCTCGTGAAAAGTGAATGGCACATGGAGCTAAAGCAATCAGTTAAGTCTGTATAATTCAGACATGGGTTGTAAGAAAGATATCTGATAAATTGAGGGATATGCTGCCCTGGTTCCTGGTTTCTATTCTGTGAATAACATCAACAACTATGTCACATAGAGTTTTGAGGTTTTGTATTTTATGTCTTTTCAATTTCATTTTCTCTTTCTTGTAAAGCTGTAAGATCCTCCAGGGCACAATAAAAAACAAAAAACAAAAAAACATACTTCCCATACCCCATGGTTTGGCTTCTGAATTATCAGTACCAAAGAATGGGGAGTATATTTCCAATAACCATGGGAATCATCATTGAACTACTAGGTAGAGATTGCAAGATGAAAATACATCAATAAAACTTGAGAAAGAAAGATGTAAGATCCTTATTTATGCCTTCAGGCTAACAAATATTCATTGCCTTTCAAAGAATTATGGCCATGATGGGTATGTGAGGAAAGTCCACATTTAGTCTCCTATAGGGTGGTTTAAATCTTTCTGCAAAGCAATTTCTTATGTTGCATCTGAGAGCCCTAAGATCCACTGAGAATCAGAACAACTATTTATGCTAAGAATTGCTGAAATGGTTATGTGGACTGTGGCCAGATAGATTTAGTAATAAATAATTTATGAAAAGGCAGAAGGGGTAAACATAGTTTGAATAAATTGATTAATCTTTTATTATTAGAGTTTTGAACTATATGCCAGAAAGCATGCTTGCACTAGTCTCCCAGAAATAAATGATATTCTGTACCTTTACATAGCTAATGCTTATGGAACACTACTCTAAATATATCAATGAAAATTTATTAATTCTCACCACAACTTCAGGATATATGAACTATTATTGGCCCTTTCCAGATGTTCAAGGTTGCACAGTTAGTAATCACTGAAGCTGGCATGTGAATCAAAGCAACCTGGCTCTGGAGTTTGTATTCTTTACTAATGTGGTTTACAGTCTGTAATGTGGCCATTTGTATATGCACAGGGTTGGCACCAGAGAAATCTGGGAAAATACCAGAAAAAAATTTAAAAGAATATTTATCTATCTTGAGATGGGGAAGGTCTTTCTAAGCATGAACCAAACCCAGAAACCATAAAAGAAAAGATTGACATATTTGGCTATATGACAAACAAGAACCTTGATGTAGTCAAAGAAGCCACACATGAAGTTAAAATGTAAATGCCTACTTGGGGAAAAAGATTTGCCACCTACCCATAAAGAAGGTAATGATGTTTAAAGAAATCCTATAAATCAATGGAAAAAGAACAAGCCAAAGAGGTAAGAAATAAATCAGGAGAAGGCAAATCAAAGAAGACAAAACACAATGGCCACACACCCATACAAAAAGATGCTTAATAGCGCTAACTTAATATCACTAATAATCAGAGCAAATGAAAGCTTTGAGATACTTTCATCTTTTTAATTTGCAAACATTCAAAAGTTTGATAGCAGAATTACATTAGGATGTGAATACACGTCCTTGTTTGACTCAGAGATAGGAAAGCCTCAATCGAATTCTCAGGAATTAAACAGTGTGCAATGATTTGGAAATTCCAGTAATAATTACTGAAAGAGCCATATTAATTTTTCTCTATCTGTTGAAATTAAGTGATATTTTTTCATTGATAAACCCATAACTAAATAAGAAAGCTACAACAAAACACAAAAATCTAACATACTTATAATGGTTATTCCATACTCTCCTGGGAAAGTACAGCTTTTTTCTATTCATTAGATACTTCCTTTCATGATTATGGATGCCTTCGTGGAGACAACATTTGTAACCACAGGCTATTTTTTTGCTTTATTTTTACACATAAGACATGTGCTATTCCAAAGACCAAAATTAATCAGGAGTTTCTGAAAATCTGAAGTGTGACAAATATGTAGAATTAACACCTGTTCCTATTATTGTACATAATCAAATCTCTGGAGTTTTTTGAAGGCATATGCTTGGTACTTTAGGTAGGGGCCTTATAACAATTTTCTTAAGGAAGCAGGGGGAATCAGGGAAGAGAAAGTTAGGCACTTCAGAAAACTTTGAAAAGTGCTCCAAACAGATAAGTAATCACCATGTGATAAACACTGCATTTCACAGACCATCTCTTTAACAAGATTCACTTTCTGCTGACTCACTCAGATATATCAAGTGGTAGAACTTCAAAAATAAAAAATGAAGAGAATTAAGACATGATCCCATTATCCTCCTGAGAGAACTGCTGACTTCACTGACATCCATATTCGAAAGACTTATGTAAATTTCTAAATTGGGTAGCTAGAATTCTTTTTTATTTTTCTCCTACAAGTATTTCACTGAGACCCCGTCTGGATAACTTCCATCTTCTATCGTTTTCTGGATGAGAACCCTCAAGAAGGATGGAACAGAATTCTCTGCTGGCTTTTATCCAGTTTGGCTCTCTGCAGAGCTTAAGAAAAATAACCCTTTGGAAGGCACATTAACTCTTTCAGAGCACACAGATATCATGAGGCAATCAAAACAATGGAAAAAGCCTCCAGCGTAGAGCTGAAATGATGGTGAGGGGTCACAGATGGGTATTTAGCTCAGCCCTGCCCCTGAGTTGCTGAGTCACCATGAGAACTTGATTAACCACTCTAAAGTCTCAAGTTTTTTCATCGGTAAGATAAAGAGGTCATACTCTATGTCCTTTGAGACTTCTTTATACCTGAGATTCTGAAGTCTATAATAAGATGGGCCCAACAAAATATTCTGATACCCCAAAATATGAATTCTATAGCTAATTAGATGACACCATTTAAATTGTGTTTTTATACAGCATCAGTAACTTCTATTAAGCTATTGAAACCACCAAATTTTATCCAAATCATTTGCTCTGTTGCAATTTTATTTATTTATTTTATCATTGACATTATTTCTATTTATTTTGAGTTAAGTTTGAAATTCAACAATTTGGTATGTTAGAAAGATGATTTTGTGCCCCCCCCCCCGAAAAAAAAAAACCTAGCTTTTTATATGGGGCAAGATAAGATTGGTTATGCTGCAGAAACAAATTAGCTCAATAAAGTCATAGCTTATTCAAAATCTGGGAGTCCTTTAACTACAGGGCCAGTTTTTTCCCATAGTGATTCAGTCATCCTGGCTGCTCCCATCCTGTGGCTGTTTGGTCTAAATCGGGTACTCCATAATTGCTGCAGCAAAGCAAGAGAAATCTACAATAATAAGTTACTGGCTCCTAAATATCTTGGCCAGAAGTCACACACATCATTGTGGTTACAGCTCATTGGCCAAAACTGATCATACTGTGCTGCCCTACTGCAAAGGGCTAAGAAATGTGAAGCTAGAGCAGGCATAATAGATAGTCAATGATAGTCAATGAGTCAATATACCTCTTCCACACCTATACTTTTATTTCTTTTTTTTAAGCTACCATAACCTTAAGATGATGATCCATTAGTCTATCCATTCATCCATTGTCTCATATTTATTAAACACTCATTATCTGCAAGGTGTTTAGCAGATTATTTAGGTAACATAAAGATGAATAGGACCCATTTTCTTCACATTGACAAGAAAGGAAGAAATCTTCCATAAGCTGCACAAAGGTTGTCTCATTTAATCTTTCCATTAATGCTAGTAAGTGCATTGATATTTTCTCCATCTTTACGGCTAAGAAAACTGAGACTCAAAAAAATTAAATAATTTTCTCAAGATGAGTGGTGAGTATGTGGCCAATCTGTAATTCCTACCCTGGTCTGCATGAATCCTGTGGCTTTGTTTTTTTCCAGCATAACCCTTGTCTGGTCAGTCTCCAGTTAGCTGACAAGAAAGACTGGCTTGACTTGCAGGTCAGATGAACAGATGGCTTTGTGGGTCTATGATACAGGCACACATGAAAATGGGAGCTAATAAATTGTAGTCATTAAGAGGGGGACCTCTGGAGTCAAAATGTCTAAAGTTTTAAGCTTACCAGCTTTATTTACTTGGATAAGTTACTTAACTTCTCTGTGTTTCGGTTTCTTCATCTATAAAATAGAGCATTGAGATAATTAAATGGAAAATTAATTCTATATGAAGGCTTGACACATAGTGGGTGCTCAAAAAAAGTCAACATCAGCATCATAATCTTCGTCATTTTAATTATCGTCATCGTTGTAGTTCAAACTCTTGCCTAAGGGGCAAGGCAAAGGGTTTTCTTTTTATGCACAGGGCATTGTTAATTTATTTCAGGTCTTTCAGGTTAAGTAAAAGGACTCTATTGGTTTTTAAAACATTTTAAAAATAAATCAGAATCCATTTTCTACTGTCTTGTCTACTTTATACTGGCCTTTACTGATTTTTAAATTACTTTTGAATGTACTCAAATCTTTATTCGTTTTAATAGGTAAACAAGAAACAGTACAGGAAGACACATGGAAAGTTTGAATCACAAGCGAGAACAGGGAGGGGTCTTTTTATTCCAGAAGCTTCATAAAGTCTCTGACTTCCTTAAAATGTTCAGGGACATACCATCCTCCGCTCATCCTCACATACATCATGGAAATAAGATAGAACCTGCCAGAAAGGAACACACTCCTCTCTCTACTCCATAACTTACAACGCCACCTGCATCTATTCCAGTATCCTCTGCCTACTCTTGTGTACCTTTAGATGAAATGTCTCCACTCCCATCAAAGGTCAGCACCTCCACTTGTGCTCTAGGTCCCATCCGCTGTAGACTTTGCAGGGAATATACATCTGAAATTTTACACCTTTCTTTCTGCAGTCTCAGTAGATTTCTATCTCCTGGATCATTTCCATCAATATAGAAGCCTGTTGTAACATCACCTGTATTTGCTTTTAGGTGTCTGCCTGAGAATTACACATTTTATTGTCAGTTTCCTTTGAATCATCTAAGTGTTGGTTTTCCAAATGCTAGATGGTGCAATCTCTAACTTTTGATCCCCCAGCCTTTTCAAAGGTTTTCAAAGCCTCTAATTCCCTGTATTAAATCCCTTTCTGCTTGAAATGTCTGGAATGATTTCTACTTTCCTGTCCAAACCCTAACTAACACATATGTCAAATTTTATGCCTTATACCTTTCTTTCATCTCATCTTTCTTCCTGTAACGTTATGTTTGTTCCCTGATGTTTTAGATAACAGGCTGCTTCCTTTTGTCATTACCATCACATTACCTTATTTTAATTTGGGGTAGTATTTACAACTCTATTTGTTTTCTTGTTTATTTATTCAGTAGAATACAAGTGATCTTGTTCATCTGTGTATTCCCAGTGCCAGTACAGAGTTTGGTACCCAGCAGGCATCCAATAAATATTTGTGGAATAAATAAATTAAAACTTACCATCATGTAAGATTTTTTTCTGCATACCAAAGAATAACAGTGATTGAAATTTTAAGTCCCTCTGATGAATTTTCAGAGAAATCTATTAAGGATAAAAGGATGTTTTCAGTACTGTGAAAGATACAAACTTGAATTGGAGTCCTGCCTTTGAAGAGCGAGTAAGGGAAATAAGAAATATGATGTATTAATATATATACCTGTACTATAAAACAGAAAGTGGCATTGTTATGCACATATTAAAGCTATTAAAGTTCAAAAAGAGTTATACTGCTTCCATTTGCAAAGATCAGTGAAGTTTTTTAGAAGCAGTTAACACTTGAATTGGGCCTTAAAGGATAATTAAGACTTAAGTTTACTGAATGTGTAGGAATGGCGTTCTAGAAATATAAGAAAGTGTTATCAATGGCTTAAAGTAAGGGTAAAACAAATTCAGTGTGTAGGGAATTGGAAATAGTCTTGCTTGGTTGGAAATCAGGATGTGAAAAGCAAAGAAGCGAGAGATGGACTATATTCAGAAAATAAAAACATTGCACATAAATCCCCAAACAGAGGAATCCACTGGTTTTCACTCAAAAACTACTTACTCATATACACATGCAGATTTTAAAGTTATTTAATATGGGCATTACGTTTGCAGTTAGGAAATAGCTCATTTATGCTAACAGCCTTGAGGCTCTAAGAATTCTGTTTATTACATTAGAAGCCACACCATGTTCTACATTCTAAATGCTCTGTTTCAGATTCTGCGTTGTGCATCTGCACTCACTCTCTGAATGTGAAGCAGGCTGATGCAAATGCATTTGTTCGTAATGAGCTTTTAGTATCTCTCCTGCTCTCTGAGGATGAAATCAGTGTACATGCTGCTGCTTAAGTCATGTCAGTAATCTTCTGGGAGAAAGCAGAAGATGATTAAACCTACTCCAAATTATCATAAGCCTGTTCAAAGGCATTCTCCTCTTGAACTTCTGTTTTACTCTAAAACAACCCAGCAATTGAATTTGAAATTGTCTCAGGGTAAAGTTAAAAGAAGATATAAATCTTCCTTGATGTTCTTTAACATCTAATAATAAAGTGATTGTTACTGTATTATAGCTTTATTAGTTTCCTAGACGCTCTCTTACCACCAGCAAGAATACTTGAAAAGTGCATTTTTCTGTCTTGTCTTATTAAACGAATTGGCTTTGAAAGTTAAATTATAGTGTTGCTCAGTTAATACAGTTTCCAAGCCAGCTATTATTGTTTGTTTAGTCAGGACAGGGTGATATATTTCATTTTCTATAAGTTCTAATGTCACTGAATGAGAGTAATTATGTGTGTATAAACACACTTCACAGAAAAAGATACACAGGTTTTAAATCACCAAAAATCAAGTATTCACTTAAAAAATTTTAAGTGCTATTACTGGGAATGATAAAGCCTATAAAAGTATACAGGTTCTACCCTTTCTCTAGTTCAGAAAACAGGGCAGCCAATTAGATATTCAAATATTTTCTCATTTAAAGATGCATAGAGTAATACGCCCCTTTGGAGAAAGAAGAGAGGATCAAGACAAATTGGTTATTTGTGCACATAATGCTGAGTTTCCTAAGTCCAGGGAAGAGTTCCAGGGAGTCACCAATATCAAAGAACTGAAGTTTCCTCCTTGAAAGGAATGCAATGTAATTTATGAACTCAAAATGACCTTTCAGAAACATTCCATTATCACTCTCCTTCTTATGGTTTTGTATAGATACACTACATCTTTGATCATCTCCACTGTTCAAAAATTCTGTTCAAGAATTTTTGATTCTCACAAGACCCCTGTAATATTAGACAAATTGAGCTCTGTGAAAGGGAAACTATTAAAGTCATTTATTACAGACAAGGACTGTTTCTAATAAGGTTTAAATCCTAGCAGAAGAACCAACAAGAACCTCTAAAGTGGAGGTCACTGTTTGGGCCACTTTTAAAAAAATAATTTGAATTAGCTGCTAGCAACTAATATTATACTCAACCGGCCCACTTATCTCATTAATGTCTGTCTGGTCCCCGCAGTGATTTCAGATTTCAATCCCTATAATAATACTTCCTCATTTTGTTATTGAAGAACTGGATTCTCAGAGAATTCAGATGTTTTATTTCAAGTCTCACAGCTGATAAACAAGAAATTTATTAGGATGGGAAAAATTTAATATGCTTTATTTCATCGTATTAATCCCCAAGTTCATGTATGTCTCTACCATTTGACTCATACAACTGTGAGTTTGAATGTCTGTAAATTAGTAATAGTGTTGGAGTTAGGGGTAAAAAGTGACTGCTTTCCAGTAATTGTTGTTTGACATTTCTTCCTCCCAAAGAAAAATACAAAAGTTAACTCTTTTCTAATTTACCACAATTCAAATTTAAAAACTGAACGTTAGAGAAACATAATTAGAGATATACAAAATACCTAGACCATGGGGCAAACACAGAAGGAGATAAGTGAGCACAGGAAGAGATAAATAACACAGAGTAAATAACTTCTTAATTCAATTATTTTGGCATTTAGGGAAACTGGGACATGACTTGGCTTAAAAATGGAAAGCAACACTTTTAAAATTTCTACCAACTGCCAGGCAGCGCGCATTAGTTATCTTATTCGCACAACAATCTCTCAAGAAAAGCATTTTCTCATCATTCTTACAGAAAAGGAATCTGAGGTTTCTGAGAGGTTACAAAACACTCCAAGTACATCCAACCAGCAAGTGGCCAGGTGGGAATTGCAATGAAGTATGATTCCAAAGTGTGTTTTATTTCTAGGACACAATTTGTTTCTTTTCTTAGACACAAGCTTTGTGCAATTTAAAAGTGTAAATGTGTTTGTGAAAGAAATATTTCAAATGATAAAGAAACAGGATAAGTCAAATTTTAAAATGTCCTCAAGAAAATTTGTTCTATATTATCATTCAGTCAATCTAATTTTAAACAATTCTTTTCTATGCATGAAAGCAAATTTCCTTAGGATTTTCATTAGGCACAATTTCTTTAATCTGAGTCACTTCTGTGTTGGAAAGTAACAAAAGAGCATTTTTTGGTGTGAATATCCCCTAATTCAAGCTCTTCTGGAACAAGAAGTTGGCTTTATTCAAGTCTATACAAATTTATGACTTATCTTCTCCCTGAAATAGTGAAATATTGAAGTGATAATACCCATATATGTATATATACATATGTTTAATATGTATATGATATAGATGTGTATATATTGCATATATAAATTTCCCAAAGCATCTCCAAGTCACTCACAAAAACAAGTAAATGTGACCAATTTCTTTATAGACAATATGTTTCCCTTCCAGGACTGCTGAAAATCTTTTCTTTGAAAGCCCTTTGACTGAGAGCTAAATCTCTCCAGACAGGCTGAGAGGATTAGAGTGTATTCCTTTGGGTAGCAGCCTAGCAGGGTCAAAGGGAGATAAAGGGATTTTCAAACACGGTTCTGATGAAGAAGGCAGCCAAAATGAATGGTTGAGGGACGTGTAACACCCAACCTAGGATACTTTCAACCCCAATCAAACCCTAGAGTGACTGTTTCTGCAGGGAGCTCTGTGCTTTCTCAGAGCCTACTGAAATAAATTCTGTACCCTTTCAGAATAGATTTGAATAGTGAATTACCCTGCTTGAAGATGGAAAAAGAGTAGGGAAGCTTTTCTTTTCCCATGAGGCAGCATCCCTATTTATAAACGGTAATGAAATTGACACAGGTGAACTGATTATGCTAAGTACACTGGGTACACAGAATCTCTGAACACCATTTCCTTTGCCTGCTCTTTAGGGGTTTATACAGAAAGTTGTGAGGCTGGGGCTCAGGAGCTCAAGTCCCAATCAGTGAATAATTTATTAACCTTTAATAAGTTGCTGATCTCTTTGTACCTCAGCCTAAAATATGAAGTAATAGCTTTCTTAGTAAATTGTTTGAGATTTCTTGTTGAAAGGATAAATATGTAGTAATTATGAAGCCTTTTAACCAACATTCCAACAAGGGATTTCAATCTAAACCTCAATTAACAGGAACTGTTTATTTTTATCAAGTTGGAAATGAACCATTTTGAAATAATGAGGACTGAAGCATATATTGAGTGATATTTTTCAATAAATATTGAGATGGAATAATCTAAAACAGAATATTTTACAAGAGAAACAGTATTTCACTTATTGGGCCTCTACTATAGGCTAGATGTTAGAGTTAAAAGTGAGTAAGACATCAACCCGGATCTTAGAAAGCTCGTGGTCTAGGAAGGGTGACTGAACTTTCATACTGTTTCCCATAATGGCTATACTAATTTCCTTGTACACTACATTCTCCACAACAGTTGTTATCTTTTGTCTTATTGATAATAGCCATTCTAACAGATGTAAGATGATCTCTCATTGTGATTTTAATTTGCATTTCTCTTGTAATTAGTGATGTCAAGCATTTTTCCATATATGTGTTGGCCATTTGTATGGTTTTTTTTTGATAAATATCAAATTCGAGATCCTAGAAATATTTATTTAGTTCAGCCTTTTCATGGTTTAGAGAAGGGACATGAGAACTGAAAAATCAAGGGACTTAACAAAAATTATGGAAACTCGTAACTCCTAACTTCAGTCATTTAAACGGAGTCAACTAGTCAAACCTATGAAAGATGTGTGTGTGTGTGTGTGTGTGTGTATGTATGTGTATAATGTATTTATATGTAATATATATACAGTATACATGGTGAAATAGAATAATATTAATATGTTGCAGATCACAAATGTTTAAATATAAAAATATAGAATTATAGTATGTAAAGTTGTTTGTATAGCTATATCAAGTATATATAACCTATATTTAATATTAAATAATATCTTATATATTATATATAATAATGCTTTTATGTGCCTAATATACATCCTATTATAGATTCTATATATAGGTTAAAATAAATAAATATGCAAAAATTCTTTGACAACCCAGAGACAAAAAATCATTATACAATACTCTGGATTCCTTACTTTTTATCCATTGGCCTAAGATAAGGTATAACTTCTTCTTATTTAAATCATATACTTTGTTCCAATCCCACCATAAATGACAGCTCTTCCAAATAACTTTGCTCAATGACCCTCAAATCACTCCTGGCTGTTAATAGCTGATATGGTTTGGCTCTGTGTTTTCACCCAAATCTTATCCAGAATTGTAATCCCCATGTGAGGAGGGATGGACCTGGTGAGAGGTGATTAGCTCATGGAGGCAGTTTTCCCCTTGCTGTTTTTGTGATAGATTTCTCATTAGTTTAAAAGTGTGGCACTTCCCCCACCATCTCTCTCCTGCAACTTTGTGAAGAAGGTGCTTGCTTCCCCTTCACCTTCCACCATGATTGTAAGTTTCCTGAGGCCTCCCCAGCAATGCAGAACTGTGAGTCAATTAAACTTCTTTCTTTTATAAATTACCCAGTCTCAGGTAGTTCTTTATAGCAGTGTGAAAACAGACTAATACAGTAAATTGGTACTGAGGTAGTGGGGCATTGCTATAAAGATACCTGAGAATGTGAAAGCAACTTTGGAACTGGATAACCAGCAGAAATTGGAACAGTTTGGAAGGCTTAGAAGAAGACAAGAAGATGAGGAAAGTTTGGAACTTCCTAGAGACTTATTGAATGGCTTTGACAAACGTGCTGATGGTGATATGGACAATTAAGTCCAGGCTGAGGTAGTCTCAGGTGGAGATAAGGAACTTCTTGGGAACAGGAGTAAAGGTGACTCTTGCTATGCTTTAGCAAAGAGACTGGTGGCATTTTTCCTCTGCCCTAGAGATCTGTGGAACTTTGAACTTGAGTGAGATTATTTAGGGTATCTGGCAGAAGAAATGCCTAGGCAGCAAAGTGTTCAAGATTTGACTGGGCTTTCTCTAAAAGCATGCAGTCATATGAGTTCACAAAAAGATTTCTGAAATTGGAACTTATGTTTAAAAGGGAAGCATTGCACAAAACTTTGGAAAATTTGCAGACAGACCATATGGTAGAAAAGAAAACCCCATTTTGGGGGGACAAATTCAAGTGGGCTGTAGAAATTTGCATAAGTAAAGAGAAGCTAAATGTTAATAGCCAAGACAATAGGGAAAATGTCTCCAAGGCATTTCAGTGATCTTCATGACCCATCACAGGCCCAGAGGCCTAGGTGGAAAAAATGGTTTCATGAGCTAGGCCCAGGGCCCCACTTCTTTGTGCAGTCTCAGGACATGGTGTCCTGTGACCCAGCTGCTCCAGCTTCAGTTGTGGCTAAAAGGGGCTAATGGCTTCAGAGGGTACAAGCTCTAAGCCTTGGTGGCTTCCACATGATATTGGGATATGGGTGTGCAGAAGACAAGAGCTGAGCTTTGGGAGCCTCTGCCTAGCATTCAGAGGGTGTATGAAAATGCCTGGATGTCCAGGCAGAAGTCTGCTTCAGGGGAGGATCCCTCATGGAGGACCACTACTAGGGCAAGGTAGAGGGGAAATATGGGTTTGGAGCCCCCATACAGAGCCCCCATTGGGGTACTGCCTAGTGAAGCTGTGAGAAGAGGTCCACTGTCCTCCAGACTGCAGAATGGTAGATCCACTGACAGCTTGCACCATGCACCTGAAAAAGCCTCAAGCACTCAACACCAACCTGTGAAAGCAGGTGCTGGAGCTGAACTCTGTAGATCCACAGGACCAGAGCTTCCCAAGGCCTTGGGAGCCCACCCCTTGTATCACTGTGCCCTGAATGTGAGATCTGGAGTCAAGGAAGGTTATTTTGGAGCTTTAAAACTTACTGAGTGCCTTGCCAGGTTTCAGACTTGAATGAGGCCTGTGGTCCCTTTGTTTTGGCCAATTCCTCCTACTTGGAATGGGAATATTTACCCAATGCCTGTACCCCCACTCTATCTTGGAAGTAGCTAACTTGCTTCTGATTTTACAGGCTCATAGGGAAAGGACTTGCCTTGACCCAGGTGAGACTTTGGACATGGACTTTTGGATTAAATCTGCAATGAGTTAAGACTTTGGGGGACTGTTGGGAAGGCATAATTGTGTCTTGAAATGTGAGAAAGACATGAGATTTGGAAGAGGCCAGGGCAGAATACTATGGTTTGGCTCTGTGTCCCCACCCAAATCTCGTCTTGAATTGTAATTCTCATAATCCCTATGTGTGGAGGGAGGGACCTGGTGGGAGGTGATTGGATTGTGGAGGCAATTTCCCCCTTGCTGTTCTTGTAATAAAATTCTTACAAGATCTGATGGTTTAAAAGTATGGCACTTATCTTTCTGCCTTGTGAAGAAGGTACTTGCTTCTCCTTCATCTTCTGCCATGATTGTAAGTTTCCTGAGGCCTCCTCAGCCATGCAGAACTGTGAGTCAATTAAGCCTCTTTCCTTTATAAATTACTTAGTCTCAGAAAGTTATTTATAGTAGTGTGAAAACAGACTAATACAATAGTTTTCTTTTATCCTGCACCACCAGATAGTGAACTCCTAAAGAGCCTCTTATTTGAGAAGCAGACCCTCAGGTCATTGAGAACAGGACCTTAGAATCAGGCCATCAGAAACCAAGGCCCAATCTGCCATTTTCTGAATATGAGGTTGGAGTAATTGCTCTAACCTCTCTAAACTTGCTCATTTCCTCATGTAGAAAATGATGATAATAATTGTACCCATTGCATTGTCTTTTCAGGATTCAAGTCTATATAGGCACATGGCACTCAGTATGTGTAGGCCTTTAGCTCTTTTTTGTGGCTCCTGAACATTGAGTGCTGAATAAATGTGTGTTATGCCAAATCAAATCTTATATTTTCCTTCAAATCTTTTATATTTCTTTTTCTTGTATTTCAGCTTGATTCCTTTAATTTTGTCACCCAGATACTGACACATTGATCATGAAGGCTATTTTAAATTATTTATTCACCTTTGGATCCTCCAAGAAAACAAACAGCCAGCTACATCAAATTTTGCCCAACAGCATTCTCTCTTTGTCAACACAGAGTAAAAAAGGCAGCTATAGAAGTTTGTAAAAGCATTTTTTTCTGGTGACTCATCAGCAAAGGAGAGAGAAGCAAACATCAAACAGAAAAGTGAACAATCAAAATAAGTAAGAAACAAACTGTGGAGTTTCTGAGTGTTCCTCAGGGTAAAAAGACATCAAGTAAAGGAATGATGTTGCCTTTGTCTGCAAGAATCAGCCAAAATAGAAACTTTTCTTGGAAATTTCCAGATAGTAATTGAAGAAAATGGTTGTGAGAGGTTTTCACAGAAATTAACTACCTAGCTGCCCCAACTTCCCTCTTGAATTTGCAATAGAGGCTTACTTCCTTATCATCAGTTATTTTTCACCTCTCTGGATTGTTATAAGGTTAACTTATTAGATTCACCTTCAAATACATTACAACTCTACCCCACCATCTCAGCGTCTTCATCTGAAAGAGTTACTGCATGATCAAATGAGCATGACTCACTATCTATGCCTTCAAAGACATCCCAAATTCACCTCACTACCCCATCACCTCTGACCTGAATTGCAAGAGCCTCCTAACTGTCTCTTTCTATTCTTGCCTTCTGTAATTGATTTTCTACTCCATGGCCAGAGTAATATTTAAAATACACAGATAAATTGTAAAGACAGTAAATTTCATGTGCATATTTTATCTCAATTTTTTTAAAGTATAAAATAAAATAAAATGTACAAGTAGTCTTTCTATTATCTTTAGAATAAAATGGAATCTCCTTACCATGGTCTCCAAAGCCCAACATGTTTAGGTTTCTGACTTTCTGTTTGACCTCATCTCCTGTTACTTTTCTACTCACTTGTTTTAAGTCATTTCTCAAATGCATCAAATAGGAGCCGAGTAAGAGCTTTTGGTCTCCTTGTCCTCTTTGCTTGGAAGAGTCTATTTCCAGATGTTTGCATGAGTCATGCCTTTGATAATTCAGATGGCTATTCAGAGAGGCTTTTCCAAACACCCTCATTAAATGCCCCTCCCTACAAGTTATTTTGCCTTACTTGAATTTATTGTCTCATTATCACTCATGTTCTGGAATTAATGAGCTACACGTTGATATTTTCTGTGTCTCTGCACTTGCACACAAGCTTTGCGAAACTTTATCACCACAGCCTAAAGCAACGCATGACATATGGTAGGTGCTCAATAAATAGTTTTTGAAGAATGAGGAATATAAAAAATATTTGTAAAGCTCTTAGTAGAGTGTTGATCACATGTACACATGCAGAGAGTTAATTATTTAAAAGTTATGCAATTTGAAATGTAATGTGAGATCAGAAAAAAAAATGTGCAATGAGATACTACTAGGGTAGGATGACCTCCACTATCAGGCTAGGAAAAGTATTAGGATGCCAGTAGGTAGAGAAGAGAGTCCATTGAAGATTTCTCCATTTATATTAATTCCTATATGAACTGATTCCACCAAGGCTATACAAAATTCTACCAGACATATGCCTTTATATTCGTAGATGTTGACCAACCTTGGTGCATGGATTAAATTTAGTAACACGGTCTGCTTATGTACATCTAGGATGCAGCATGCAATTAAGTATAGCTTCTGCCCTGGAATTGATTGCAATGCTGCTATTAGGAAACCAGACACTCAGCCTGTCTTCAAGGCCAAAGAAAGTTCATTCCAGGCACCAAGACCTTCTTGTTTTTTGTAGACACTTCAGAGATTTAACATTGAAGGCATTCTGGGACAATGCTCAAATCCTCAGAAAATAGATTTATATCATCCAAGGAGAAAGAGTACACTTTTTCCAGTTGTGAGCTTGTGAACTGTACTTCCTGTATTGCCACCATATTTTCAAGCTTGTAATCCCTGACATGCAGACAGAGGCTATTATTTTAATTTGCATTTCTGGATGACAATGCTGACCTAGATTTCCTTGTAGCCCATAGTCTGTGTGAAGAAGCGATTTTGATGGCTTCTCCTTTAGCCCCTGTATATAATTAGTTACATCTCAGACTGAGACAGAGAAAAAGAAAAGGCAGGAAAAAAAATTGGCCTGGACTTCTGCTAACTCCAGAAACCAAATGTATTTGTTTCTTTGAAAAAAAGTGTCTCCCAAGTCCTTGGCAGAGTGCTCAAAGCAGCTTTATGTCAGTACTGGAAGTTGTCTTTAGTCCAAGGCCCAAGGACTGCAGTTCAGTGCTTGCAAGATCAAACACAGGTGCAGCAGAGATGCTGTGCAGTTCAGCAAGTCACCCTGGGGATAGAGCCAGGTGGAAGACTGTGGGGGAAAAGCTTTTCATATTTTAAAAGATATTAAAGTACCACTGCCTGGAGATGTGAAGTATTTAAGGGAACTCTTGAAAAATTCCTTTTCACTACATCAAATGGTAGGAATAATATTCAAAACAAGCACCATTCTTTTTCATGCTGCTGATAAAGACATACCCAAGACTGGGCAATTTACAAAAGAAAGATTGTTAATTGGACTTACAGTTCCATGTGTCTGGGAAGCCTCATAATCATGGCAGAAGGCAAGGAGGAGCAAATCACATCTTACATGGATGGCAGCAGGCAAAGACAGAATGAAGAAGATGCAAAAGCGGAAACCCCTGATAAAACCATCATATCTCATGAAGCTTATTCACTACCATCAGAACAGTATAGGGGAAACCACCCCCATGATTCAATTATCTCCTACCGGGTCCCTCCCACAACACATGGGAATTATGGGAGTACAATTCAAGATGAGATTTGGGTGAGGACACAGCCAAGCCATATCACATTCCTTCAGAGAAGTTCTGTTTTTACCTCCATCACCTCCCCTAACTCTAAGGTAAAAATAAACCCGACTAAAATTTGAGATACCACAACTTCGTAAGGAGAGCTAGAAATGTTACTCCAGCTACATATTTGCTTTGGGTTTATGTTCATTTGTTCACTAAGTATTTAAGTGCCTCTGTGTGCCTGAATGTGGTGGGAAGCAAAACTTGAATTTCTCTCAGAGTTTACTACAGTCTTGTTTCAAAATAGAGTGCATGCCTTTGCTTCTTTTACTAGTTGTGGAGCATGATTTGAAGAGGTATACCAGGAATCCTCTCCTGGCACGTGAAATCTAGGCATTATGGAGCCTAGAGGAATGGCATCATATTTCCATTTCTCCCTGCTTCTGTGATCACTTCTCTGGACCAGCACCATCCTAGGCACTCACAGATGTTAAATTTAATGACCTATTTCAGGAATGTTTCCTCCTTGCTCCAGTCCACTTCCACAGCCCCAGACGTAATTCACAACATCGCAAAAAGAACATGGGTTTTGACGTTAGACAGAGCCAGTTTCCAATCTTAGCAGGCCTTCAGAGGCCACCACTTATGTCCTATGTGACTTTAAATAATTTGGATTTGAGTCAATGCTCCTCTGTCTCCAGTGTATGAATTATGGGTGCATGTGAATCTTATTCTCATCTGCATACTGAAATTATTTTTTAAAGAAACATTTATTGAGTCCTAACTCTATGCAGTCCTTGAAAATATAAAGCTAAGTAAGACATATTTGGCCTTGAGAGAGCTGGATGAAGTTCTAAATGCAGATGTCATGACAGTCCTGTCCCAATTGGTTAGTGGAATCAACACTGATAGGAAGTTACAATTTATAGTGGGATGTGCAGGAAAGAATCACTAATTCTTCCATTAGTTGAGATGGTAAAAGAGGCTGAGGTTGAGGAGAGGTGAGCACAGGATTGATTATGTAGGAGTTTATTAGGTGGACAAAGTGCAGAAGGACATTCAAGGCAGAAAGAACAACATGCTCCAAGATGTTGAAGGTTGAGCAGCCTGACATATTTGAAAAATAGCAAATATTTGAGATTGGTTACAGTGTTTGTCTTCATTTTCTGTTTCTCAGGATTTCACTCCAGTCACTGTATTTATAGTCACACACCTACAGGTTTGTTGTTGTTAATTTACTTATTTATTCAATAAATGTTTTTGAGTATCAACTATGTGTTAGGCAACATAGCAAGTCTGATCCCATTGGTATAGTCAAATCTCATAATTGTAATCATAGGAGGTGAATGAATAATAATAGTTAAATAGTCCAAAGTTTTAAATAATGTTTCTGCTATGCAATTTTATTGTGGAGGTCACGATCATTCTAGCAAATTCTAATGCACAATCATGCTAACACAATAAGCATATTTTGAAACAGACCTGTGCCCATTTATGCATTGATCAAAGAGTGAACTTAACACGGACCTTCTCTAGAGGATTTTACAGGAGATCAACAAATTATCAAGTATTAATTATCAAGCATTTTTATAAAAGATAGAATGCTCAATAGCAAAAAATATCTTACTCTTACAAAGTCCCTTCCAAAGTGATTGTTTCTAATCAGATCATGGCATTTTTTCAAACAAGACACATCAAGACCCTACACCAAATATGTCTGCTTTCCAGTCTCCCAGCGTGATGAGGAATCCCAGAAAACAAGGACATAAGACATTGTTCTTAGCTTTTGCTTAACAGAAATGAACGGCTAAGGTATAACCTTCTCATGTGTGCAGCTTTGAGACATTAAAGACTCCTCCGGTTGTGTCAGCCTGACACTGTGGAAGGGACAGCTAATGATAAGTTATGTGTGCTCTAGAGAGACAGGACTGGCTGTCACCATGGCAATGGTTATCATGGTCAGACTTTGTTCTTATTTACAATGGTTAGCCACCCTTCCCATGGCTCCTCCCTTCTGTGCTGCCCACTTTAACCCCATATGCAAGATATACACACAGTTCCTGAGGCAAATATTGGCAGAACCAGATCACTAGCTGGCTGTTTATGCCTTAAGAGAATCTGCATAAACAGCTCCTCTAGAGGTGTATGTTTCTTTGTAGCTAGCCAATAATTTAGACCGGAAGATCCCTGCCTTTTAGATCCCAAGGACTACATGGGAAGTGAGTTGACCTGAGGAGTTATTTAACAAACATTGAGTAGAACTAGGATGTAGTCATGGGCCTCAGCTATGGCCCAGTGCCCAGTGACCAATTCTGTCTCTGTAAGCTAAGTAGCCCCTGCTCACCTGTCTTGTACCCAATGTCATATGATAAGTTATAAAGAAGGGAGACTCAAAAACAAGGCCCATGTGACCCCACAAGACCAGCCACTCTCTTTAGCACGTGAAGCCTTGGTAGAGTCATTAAGGACAATCCAAATATACTCATTTTCCAATTAATTTATTCATTTAATTATTCATCTTTTATTTCTTTCCAGTTACTATGTGTTAAACAGTGTGTGAATTCCTGAGGATGCAATGATGACTTCTCCACATTCAGACTTTAGTATGAAAGGAAGGTATATAAACAGGCATCTGTAATACAAGAAGAATCAGTGCTATAATTTATTTCGACAAACATAAAATTGACATTTACTATGTGCCAAACATTATGCTAGACAATGTGGATAAGCTCAGAGTTTAGTAGAAAATGTATTATAAAAGAAAGACATGTTATTATAGAAGAACATTAGAGGTACACCAACAAAAGTATATGAAGTGTAAAATAGTCTCCATGAGTAATTAGTACCTTTATTTAGAGACAATCAGAGAAAACCTGCTGAGAAGGCGACATCGCTGTCAGTTTTAAGAGATGCTTAGAGATTCGCGACCTGAACTACTGGGAGAAGGCTATTTCAGCATATGAAAGACATAGATTCAAGAAATGGTTGCACTTTTTTTACTCCTCCAGTAAAAGTGGTGGGAAACAGCAAACCTTGCTCACACAGTACAAAATATCTAGAATTTTCTTCCTGTAGATGCAGAAGAAAAAGAGGGCTAAAAGATGGAGAGAGATAAAATTGTAATTGCATTTTAAAACAATCTCTGCAGTGGAAGGGTGGAAATTGAACTGCAGAGAATGTCCCTTCTCTTTGGTCACAGAAATCCTTCCAAAGGCCAAAAGTGAGCACTTAATACAATTGAAAACAAGATGAATCCTTTCTAGAATGATTTTATTCTGAAGCCAAGGAAGACATCTTCTCTTTCTTCTTGCATTGTTAAGTTATGTTGACATAGCTGGTTCTACAATGTCTTCTGCCATACGGAGCAAGCCTGTCTACTGTAAAACTGAGTAAAACAGTAATACTAAGAGAATGGTAGGGTTGTCAGCAAGAGAGAGTGTGAGGAGAAGAAACATCCACAGAGAGAGATAACTGAAATAGTTCTTGTAGTTCTAGTACCTGGATCCTGTAGAGTGTCAAGCCAACCCCATCTCTGTCCATGATTTCCTTCCTGTTTAAATAATTTGAGTTGTGTCTATCACTTGCAGCTAAGGGCCTTGACTCACACAGAAAGGTTAGGCTCAACTGATATGTAGAAATCTAGCAGCCAGCTAAGAATATAAAAGGCATTCTAGGCAGAGGGACTAGAATTTCTAAAAGACCAGAGTGTGTGACTTTATATGGTGAGATCTCAGTGCTGTGAATGGGAAAGCAAGAGGCAGGTGCTAAGGTTGGAGAATTGAGCAGGGACCAGGATATCAGTGACTTTGTGGATTATACCAAGATCTGGGACTTAACCCTATAGTTCAACATTTAGCAAACTGCTTTGGCAAAAGATTCATTTTTCTTTTTAACTTTTATTCTTTCACAGGCCAATCTTTTTGTAAAACACATTAAAATGAATAATTAAAAAAAGAAAATAATGACACAGTACCCAAATCTTTAATTATGAGAATAAACTACATAAAACCACTCTTCCAAGTAACTATACTTATTCTTCATTTCTGTACTTATCTTGTTGCTGAATGAAAATGAACAGTTGCAGTGCAATGCCAGCCCATAGACCACACTTTAGGTGACACTGATGGAGATGACATAGAGCCATTGAAATGTTTTCAATGAAACATTCCAATGTTTCCTTTAAATTACTTACAATGAATATACACAAAGCTTATAGATTAACAAACATGACTTTAATGATGTATTGCAAGTTCTGCTCTGAATTCTATCCTGTCTAAAATTTTCTCAGGGTCTTGAATGAGCACACAGAAGGCATGCTGATAAAAAGTTGATGACATCAGTTGTTAGGTCTAAGATTTGGAATGACAGCATTAGGATTTTATCTTTTTAACTGTCAGAGCAGCCCTAGAATGGAATGAGGTGACTTGTGAGATGGCAACTTTCTTCTTGACACTCACAGTTGAAATAGAAACTGAGAGGAGCAGAGAGAGAGAGAGAGGGCTTGTACACATGTGCACAGGCACATTTGCTAGAGGTGAAAAATAGAGTACCCACCAGAGGTCTTTTCTCAGTTCTTTTCATGAATCTAATTGGTAAGCCACTTTGTCAAGCACAAGGAGAGAGAAAGAAGGATGCCCTGCCCTGCAACTGCCCCGGGTACATTACCTAGGTATCTGTAATTATTATCTCAGGACTGGAAAGCACGGGCAGTGATCTGTGCCTCCATTACATGGTTATGTGAAATAGACCCTTTTCTATTTCAGTGCTTCATAATGACCTTTCTGCAGTACATTTCCACTAAAATTATAGTTTATTTTGTGGTGTATATTCTATGTTAAAAAATACATCCTGAAGGGTAAATAAATACCAGTAAGCCCCAGAGGTTGAAACAAAAATCTTCTTGGAGTTAATTTTAAAAAGATATATTCAAGACCCCACATGCAAAAGGAAGGACTCTCCACATGGGGTTATCAAATGCCATCCCTCTTGTACAGAACTAATCATTAAAAGAAAATGATCTCTCTACCTGTCTCCTCCTACTCCTGAAGCCGGACTGATTTCCTCAGCTACAAGCTGTCAGATATATTTTTGGAGTCATCTTTGAGAATGATCTTGATTGAGTTAATCAATCAATTTCCCACAGTGCTGATATTTCAACTTCCCACTAAAGGCTGTAGCAGGAAGGCACATAATTAAACTCCCTGCACACTAATAAACTACACTATCGCACTAGAATATACAATCTGGTTCTCAAACATTGTCTATTAGATGAATGTCTGGAAAGATTTTCAGATCATTTTTGGCAAAGGTTCAAAATATTAATCATCATCATCATCATAACAATCTACTTTGTTTACTGTGAGTCAGACAATATGCTAAATATCTGAATGTGTTAGCTATATTATCTGATTTAATTCTAACAGAAACTCAGTTAAGAATTTTTTTCTCTTTCCCGTTTTCTCTTGTGGGCATTTAGTGCTATAAATTTCCCTCTACACACTGCTTTAAATGTGTACCAGAGATTCTGGTATGTGTGTCTTTGTTCTCATTGGCTTCAAAGAATATATTTATTTCTGTCTTCATTTCGTTATGTACCCAGTAGTTATTCAGGTGCAGGTTGTTCAGTTTCCATAAAATTGACACCCTAACATCACAATTAAAAGAACTAGAGAAGAAAGAGCAAACACATTCAAAAGCTAGCAGAAGGCAAGAAATAACTAAGATCAGAGCAGAACCGAAGGAGAAAGAAATACAAAAAACCCTTCAAAAAAATCAATGAATCCAGGAGCTGGTTTTTTAAAAGATCAACAAAATTGATAGACTTCTAGCAAGACTCATAAAGAAGAAAAGAGAAAAGAATCAAATAGACACAATAAAAAATGATAAAGGGGATATCACCACCAATTCCACAGAAATACAAACTACCATCAGAGAATACTATAAATACCTCTACACAAATAAACTAGAAAATCTAGAAGAAATGGATAAATTCCTGGAAACATATACCCTCCCAAGATTAAACCAGGAAGAAGTTGAATCTCTGAATAGACCAATAACAGGCTGTGAAATTGAGACAATAATTAATAGCTTACCAACCAAGAAAAGTCCAGGACCAGACGGATTCACAGCCGAATTCTACCTGAGGTGCAAGGAGGAACTGGTACCATTCCTTCTGAAACTATTCCAATCAGTAGAAAAAGGGGGAATCCTCCCTAACTGATTTTATGAGGACAGCATCATCCTGATACCGAAGCCTGGCAGAGACACAACAGAAAAAAAAAGAGAATTTTAGACCAATATCCCTGATGAACATCGATGCAAAAATCCTCAATAAAATACTGGCAAACTGAATCCAGCAGCACATCAAAACCTTATCCACCATGATCAAGTGGGCTTCATCCTTGGGATGCAAGGCTGGTTCAGCATACGCAAATCAATAAACATAATCCAGCATATGAACAGAACCAAGACAAACACCACATGATTATCTCAATAGATGCAGAAAAGGCCTTTGACAAAATTCAGCAGCCCTTCATGCTAAAAACTCTCAATAAATTAGGTATTGATGGGATTTATCTCAAAATAATAAGAGCTATTTATGACAAACCCACAGCCAATATCATACTGAATGGGCAAAAACTGGAGGCATTCCCTTTGAAAACTGGCATAAGACAGTGATGCCCTCTCTCACCACTCCTATTAAACATAGTGTTGGAAGTTCTGGCCAGGGCAATCAGGCAGGAGAAGTAAATAAAGAGTATTCAAATAGGAAAAGAGGAAGTCAAATTGTCCCTGTTTGCAGATGACATGATTGTATATTTAGAAAACCCCATCGTCTCAGCCCAAAATCTCCTTAAGCTGATAAGCAACTTCAGCAAAGTCTCAGGATACAAAATCAATGTGCAAAAATCACAAGCATTCTTACACACCAATAACAGACAATCAGAGAGAGAAATCATGAGTGAACTCCCATTCACAAGTGCTTCAAAGGGAATAAAATACCTAGGAGTCCAACTTACAAGGGATGTGAAGGACTTCTTCAAGGAGAACTACAAACCACTGCTCAATGAAATAAAAGAGGACACAAACAAATGGAAGAATATACCATGCTCATGGATAGGAAGAATCAATATCATGAAAATGGCCATACTGTCCAAGGTAATTTATAGATTCAGTGCCATCCCCATCAAGCTACCAATGACTTTCTTCACAAAATTGGAAAATCTACTTTAAAGTTCATATGGAACCAAAAAAGAGCCCACATTGCCAAGTCAATCCTAAGCCAAAAGAACAAAGCTGGAGGCATCATGCTACCTGACTTCAAACTATACTACAAGGCTACAGTAACAAAAACAGCATGGTACTGTTACCAAAACAGAGATATAGACCAATGGAACAGAACAGAGGCCTCAGAAATCATGCCACACATCTACAACCATCTGATCTTTGACAAACCCGACAAAAACAAGCAATGGGGAAAGGATTCCCTATTTAATAAATGGTGCTGGGAAAACTGGCTAGCCAGATGTAGAAAGCTGAAACTGGATCCTTTCCTTACACGTTATACAAAAATTAATTCAAGATGGATTAAAGACTTAACTGTTAGACTTAAAACCATAAATACCCTAGAAGACAACTTAGGCAATACCATTCAGGACATAGGCATGGGCAAGGACTTCATATCTAAAACACCAAAAGCAATGGCAACAAAAGCCAAAATTGACAAATGGGATCTAATTAAACTAAAGAGCTTCTGCACAGCAAAAGAAACTACCATCAGAGTGAAAAGGCAACCTACAGAATGAGGAAGAAATTTTTGCAATCTACTCATCTGACAAAGGGCTGATATCCAGAATCTACAAAGAACTCAATCAAATTTACAAGAAAAACACAACCCCATCAAAAAGTGTGCAAAGGATATGAACAGACACTTCTCAAAAGAAGACATTTATGCAGCCAACAGACACATGAAAAAATGCTCATCATCACTGGCCATCAGAGAAATGCAAATCAAAACCACAATGAGATACCATCTCACGCCAGTTAGAATGGCAATCATTAAAAAGTCAGGAAACAACAGGCGCTGGAGAGGATGTGGAGAAATAGGAACACTTTTACAATGTTGGTGGGACTTAAACTAGTTCAACCATTGTGGAAGACAGTGTGGTGATTCCTCAAGGATCTAGAACTAGAAATACCATTTGACCCAGCCATCCCATTACGGGGTATACACCCAGAGGATTATAAATCATGCTGCTATAAAGACACATGCACACGTATGTTTACTGCGGCACCATTCACAATAGCAAAGACTTGGAATCAACTCAAATGTCCATCAATGGTAGACTGGATTAAGAAAACATGGCACATATAAACCATGGAATACTATGCAGCCATAAAAAAGGATGAGTTCCTGTCCTTTTTAGGGACACGGATGAAGCTGGAAACCATCATTCTCAGCAAAGTATTGCAAGGACATAAAACCAAACACTGCATGTTCTCACTCACAGGTGGGAATTGAACAATGAGAACACCTGGACACAGGAAGGGAAACATCACACACCGGGGCCTGTTGTGGGGTGGGGTAAGAGGGGAGGGATAGTATTAGGAGATACACCTAATGTAAATGACGAGTTAATGGGTACAGCACACCAACATGGCACATGTATACATATGTAACAAACCTGCACGTTGTGTACATGTACCCTAGAACTTAAAGTATAATTTAGAAAAAAAGAATAATTTTCTCATCAACTCATTTCTAGAGATATGAAAACTCATGCATAGATTAGGTAACTTGCCTAATGTAGAAAAGTTAAAATCTAAATAGAAATGCATTGTAATTGATAAAACTTCCAAACCATTGTGAAAGAAGAATAAATGAATAAGGAGAGTGGAACATTCTAATAGAAGATAGAAAACAAGGAGAAAAAAGTGGAAAAAGTTCAATATGTGATAAGAGAAATACATCCACATTGATCAGTAACAATTATAAATATATGTAGAGAACTAGTATCCTTTTTATGAAAATGCCAATACAATCCCAAAGTATTGAAATATATCATTTTAAAATATGCCTGGAAAATGCATAAATAAGGTTGACGTGGCTCTGTTAATATTAGAATAATTACTTGTGGCCAAAAAAAGACATGTTAGGGATAAATATAAAATAGTGAAAGAAATAGTTCAGTAAAAATATATATCAAGATTGAACTTATGCACACCTAACAACAGACTCAAAATATGAAAAGCAAATATTAATAGAATAAGAAGAAGAAAAGGATAATCACAAATCCATAATCACAACGAGAGACTTTTAGTAACCTTCTTTTTGTAATATATAAATCAAGCAATCAAAAACCTAGTAAGGATAAAAATTGAACAACAAAATAAGATATAGAGTTGAACAATAACAAAAAAAAATAAAATTGAAAGAAAAGAGGCTAGATTGACATAAAAATTAGACAATGCATATTATGCTCAATTATATAGGGATCATTTTCAATAATTACCTGAAAATTAGTCCACAATATACTTAACAAGATGTCAAGCAATTCCTATCATATGGATCACATTCTCTAATGACAAAGCAATAAAATTAGAATTCTATTGCAAAAATGTATTTGGAAAATTTAAAATGTACTTCTAAATCACGGGTTGTGGAAGACATAATATTTAAAACTGAAAAATAGTAAAACCATTACATGTCAAAATTTCCCAAATGCAGTTAAGTCAGCTAGGGTAAATGAATAGTTTTAAATGCATGTATTAGAAAAAATGAAAGGATGACATCAATGGGATAGGAATCACAACCCAAGATACTAAAAAATGAACAGCCAAATAATTCAATAAAGCAGAAAGAGAAAAATAATAGTTATGAGAGTGAAATTTATAAAATTGCAAACAAAGATGCAATAGGGGATTAAAACAAGTGAACTTGTTTTATCCACTAGAGTGATAAAGTGAATACATCCTAGACAACAGTTATCTATACATTATAACAAATTCTCATAAATAGTATTTGGCATGAAAAGGACAAAACACTGGAGATGCAGTGGCAATGGAAAAATCCATTACCAAATATTCCAAATACCATTATGCCAATAAATCTTAAAACTTAGAGAAACTGAACTATTTCCTAGGACAACAAAATTAGTCAAAACCAATTCAAGATCAGAAGGAAAATTAGATTACATTTGTAAACATTAAAGAAATTGAATAGTTAAAATAATTTATTAAAATTGGCTATAAAAATAATGAAAGTGTGTGGGTGATTTTACAGGAATTTTCATGAAATACTTGATCTCAATTTTATAAAAATTACTCCAGAATATTGAAAAAAAGAAGAGCTAAATTTCTTTGTAATAGGTTGAAGAGTGGTCCCCTCAAAATATTTGCAAGTTCTAATCCCTGGAACCTATGAATATTACCTGACATGGCAAAACAGTGAGTATGACCTTGTATGTGGCAAAATATGTAATTAATTTAAGAATTTTGAGAGGAAGGGTTTATCCTGGATTATTTGGGTGGACTCTAAACCCAATCACATAGATCTTTAGTGTGTGTGTGCACGTGTGTGTGTGTGTGTTGAAATGGATCTAATTTTCATTTTATGTTTAAAAACTTTTACAATTGTGATAAAACACATATAATGTAAAATCTAGTATCTTACCCATGTAAGTATACAGTTCAGTAGTGTTCAGTAAATTCACATTGTTGTTCAAGCAATTTCCAGGACTTTTTTATCTTGCAAAACTGAAACTATGTTCATTAAACAACAACTCTCCACTTCACCCTCCCCCGAGCCCTTGGCAGCCTCCACTCTATTTTACATTTCTATGAGTCTGACTATTCTTGATACCTCCTATAAGTAGACATATATGATATTTGTCTCTTTGTCACTTACTTATTTGACTTAGCATAATGTTTTCAAGGCTCATTCATATTATAGCGTGAGTCAGAATTTCCTTCTCATGTAAGGTTGAGTAATATACCACTGTGTGTATATGCCACATTTTGTTTATCTGTTCATCAGTCAATGGACATTTGAGTTGCTTCCACCTTTTGGCTATTTTGAATAATGCTGCTATAAACATGGGTATGAAAATATGTCCTCAAGATCCAGCATTAACATTTTTGTGGCTATATATCCAAAAGTAGAATGGCTGGATCATATGGTAATTCTATTTTTAATATTTTGTAGAACTGCTGTACTCTTTTTCATAGTGGTTGCACCACCATGGTGCAAAAGAGTTCCAATTTCTCCACACACTTTTTAAGGATTCTTAGTAAAAAAAAATTTTTTTGTTTTGAGTTTTATTTTAGATTCAGAGGTACATAAACAGCTTTGTTACCTGGGTATATTGAGTGATGCTGAGGTTTGGGATATAAGCTTTATGGCTGCATAGTATTCCATGGTGTATATGTGCTACATTTTCTTTATCCAGTCTATCATTGATGGGCATTTGGGTTGGTTCCAAGTCTTTGCTATTGTGAATAGTGCTGCAATAAACATACATGTGCACTTATCTTTATAGTAGAATGATTTGTAATCCTTTGGGTATATACTCTGTAATGGGATTGCTGGGTCAAATGGTATTTCTAGTTCTAGATCCTTGAGGAATCGTCACACTGTCTTCCACAATGGTTAAACAAATTTACACACCCACCAACAATGTAAAAGTGTTCCTATTTCTCCACATCCTCTCCAGCATCTGTTGTTTCCTGACTTTTTAATGATCACCATTCTGACTGGCATGAGATGGTATCTCACTGTGGTTTTGATTTGCATTTCTCTAATGACCAGTGATGATGAGCTTTTTTTTTATGTTTGTTGGCTGCATAAATGTCTTCTTTTGAGAAGAGTGTTTTCATATCCTTTGCCCACTTTTTGATGGGGTTGTTTTTTTTTTTCTCTCTCTTGTAAATTTGTTTAAGTTCCTTGTAGATTCTGGATATTGGCCCTTTGTCAGATGGATAGATTGCAAAAATTTTCTCCTATTCTGTAGGTTGCCTGTTTGCTCTGATGATAGTTTCTTTTGCTGTGGAGATGCTCTTTAGTTTAATTAGCAAAAAGAACAAAGAACAAAGCTGGAGGCATTACGCTACCTGACTTCATACTGTACTACAAGGCTACAATAACCAAAACAGCACAGTACTGGTACCAAAACAGATATGTAGACCAATGGAATGGAACAGAGGCCTCAGAAATCATGCCACGCATCTACAACCATCTGATCTTTGACAAACCCGACAAAAACAAGCAATGGGGAAAGGATTCCCTATTTAATAAATGGTGTTGGGAAAACTGGCTAGCCATATGCAGAAAACTGAAACTGGACCCCTTCCTTACACCTTATACAAAAATTAACTGAAGATGGATTCAAGACTTAAACTTAAGACCTAAAACCATAAAAACCCTGGAGGAAAACCTAGGCAATGCCATTTAGGACATAGGCATGGGCAAAGACTTCATGACTAAAATACCAAAAGCAATGTCAACAAAAGCTAAAATTGACAAATGTGATCTAATAGTTTTTTATATTTTGGATATATGCTCAGTAATAGGGTTGTTGAGTTGAGCGATACTTCTGTTTTAAATTCTTTGATAAATTTATAAACTGCTTTCCACAGTGGCTGATTTAAATCCCCACCAATGTCGTATATGCCTTCCCTTTTCTGCACAGTCTTGCCAGCATCTGTTGTTTTTTTACTCTTTAATAATGCCATTTTGACAGGTGTGAGATGTTATCGACTTCTGATTTTGCATTTCTCTGATGAGTAATGATGTGATGCATTTTTCATATGTTTCTTGGCCGCTTGCATGTCTTCTTTTAAGAAGTGTCTGTTCATGTCCTCTGCCCACTTTTTAATGGGGTTATTTGGTTTTGCTTGTTGCTTTAAGTTCCTTATAGATTCTGGATATTAGAGCTCATTGGAGGCAGAGTTTGTGAATATTTTCTCCCATTCTGTAGGTCGTCTGTGTACTCTGTTGATAGTTTCTTTTGCTGTGCAGAAGCTCTTTTATTTGACTAGGTCCCACTTGTCAATTTTTGGTTTTACTGCAATTATTTTTGAGGAATTAGTCATAAATTTTTTCCCAAAGCCCTTGGTGTTTCCTAGTTACTCTTCTAGGATTCTTAGAGTTTGAGGTCTTACAAATAAAGCTTTAATCCATCTTGAGTTAACTTTTGCATATGGTAAAATGTAGGGGTCCAATTTCATTCTTCTGCATATGGCTCACCAACAATACCAGCACAATTTATTGAATAGGGAAACCTTTCCCCGTTGCTTATTTTTGTCAACTTTGTTAAAGGTAGATGGCTGTAGGTGTGAAGTTTTATTCCTGGGTTATCTGTTCTGTTCCATTGGTCTATGTGTCTGTTTTTGTACCAGTACCATGATGATTTGGTTACTGTAGCCTTATAGTATAGTTTGAAGTCAGATAATGCCATGACTCCAGGTTTGTTCTTTTTGCTTAGGATTTCTTTGACTATTTGGGCTCCTTTTGGTTCCATAAGAATTTTAGAATAGATTTGTTCTAGTTCTGTGAAAAATGATATTGGTAGTTTGATAGGAATAGCATTGAATTTGTAGATTTATTTAGAGAGTATGGTCATTTTAACAGTATTGATTTTTCTAACCCATGAGCATGGAATGTCTTTTCATTTGTGTCATTTATGATTTATTTTATCAGTGTTTTGTAGTTCTCCTTGTAGAGATCTTTTACCTACTTGATTAGATGTATTCCTAGGTACCTTTTGTGGCTATTGTAAATGGGATTTCCTTCTTGATTTGACTCTCAGCTTGAGCATTATTGATATGTAGAAATGCCACTGGGTTTTGTATATTGATTTTTTTATTCCAAAACTTTACTGAAGTCATTTATAAGTTCCAGGAGCCTTTTGGTGGAGTCTTCAGGGTTTTCTAGCTGTAAAATCATATTGTCTGTGAAGAGAAATAGTTTGACTTATTCTTTTTCTGTTTGGATGCCTTTTATTTCTTTCTCTTGCCTGATTGCTCTGGCTAGCATGTCTAATACTATGTTAAATAGGAGTGGTGAGAGTGGGCATCGCTATCTTGTTCCAGTTCTCAAGGGGAATGCTTCCAGTTTTTGTCAAGTCAGTATGATGTTAGCTATGGGTTTGTCCTAGATGTCTCTTATTATTTTGAGGTATGTTCTTTTGATCCTGGTTTCTTGAGGATTTTTATCATGAATAGATGGTAGATTTTATTGAAAGCTTTTTCTGCATCTTTGGAGATGATCCTATAATTTTTGTTTTCAATTCTGTTTATATGATGAATCACATTTATTGATTGGCATACATTGAGCCAACCTTGCTTCTTAGGAATGAAGCCTACTTGATCATAGTGATTTAACTTTTTGACATGCTGTTGAATTCAGTTGGCTAGTATTTTGTTGAGGATTTTTGCTTCCATGTTCATCAGTGATATTGGCCTGTAGTTTTCTTTATTCATTATGTATTTGCAAGGTTTTGCTATCAGGGTAATGCTAGCTTCATAGAATGGTTAGGGAGGCGTCTCTCCTCAGTTTTCAGAATAGTTTCAGTAGAATTGGTACCAGCCCTTCTATGTATCTATGGTAGAATTTGGCTGTGAATCCATGTGGTCTAGGGCTTTTATTCATTGATATGTTTTTATTGCTGATTCAATTTCAGAACTCGATATTGGTCTTTTCTGTTTCAATTTATTGCTGATTCAGTCCTGGAATATGGTGTGTTTCCAGGAATTTATCCATTTCCTCTTGATTTTCTAGTTTGTTTGCATAGAGGTGTTCCTAACTGTCTCTGAGGACCTTTTGTATTTCTGTGGGATCAATTGTAAATGTCACCTTTGTGGTTTCTCATTGTGCTTATTTGGATCTTCTCTCTTTTTCTTTGTTAATGCTAGTGGTCCTTCAATCTTGTTTATCCTTTCAAGTAACCAACTTCTTGTTTTCTTGATCTTTATATAGATTTTGGGGTCTCAATTTTATTCAGTTCTTCCCAGATTTTAGTTATCTTTTTCTGCTACCTCTGGGGTTAGTTTGTTCTTGTTTTTCTGGTTCCTCTAGGTGTGATGTTAGATTGCTAATTTGAGATCTTTCTAACTTTTTGAGATAGGCGTTTAGCACTATAAACTTTCCTCTTAAAAAGACAGTGACTTTTGCTACATCCCAGAAATTTTCGTATATTGTGTGTCTGTTTTAATTTATTTCAAATTTTTTTATATTTGCCTTGATTTTATTGTTTACCCAATAGTCATTCAGGAGCAAGTTATTTAATTTCCATGTAATCGTGTGGTTTTGAGAGATCTTTTGGTATTGATTTTTAGTTTTAATCCATTGTGTTCCAGGAATAAATACAGTTGGTATGATTTCATTTTTTTAAATTATTAAGACTTGTTTTATGGCTGAACATGTGGTTGATTTGGAGTATGTTCCATATGAAGAGGAGAGGAATGTATATTCTGTGATTGATGGGTGGAGTATTCTGTACACATCTATTATGTCTAATTGGTCAAGCAATCACATTTATTTTTATAAGACAGAAAACAGAAAGACTTTTGAGACAGAAGGGGGGAAGTGAGGTGATCACAGAGGCAGAGATTAGAGTGATATGACCACAAATCAACAGCTGCCTGTAGCCACCAGAAGCTGGAAGAGTCAGGAAGCTAATTTGCCTCTAGAGAGGAGGGAGCATGATCCTGCCAATGCTTGGATTTCATACTTCTTCATTTCTGTTGTTTTAAGCCACCAAGTTTGTGGTAATTTGTTATAGCAGCCACAAGAAACTAATATAACTCTCATCCATTCTAAAGTATAGTAAAATTTTGATTTCTAAATTGGACAAGGGCAGTATGAAAAAAGAAACAATTAAGCAAAACTTCACATGTGAATGACTATAATGCAAAAATCCCAAAGAAAAACCATGTTACTGGTTTCAAACATACATTTTTTTGTGTGTGTATAAAATATATATGTACATACAAGCACTCTTTATTGATTTTCATTCTTTCCTTTTTTCTAATACATGCATTTGGAAAATTATTTTTAATGTTTTCAGTATGTAGGTGTATATATGTATAAATATACATAAAAACTTAAGAGTTGCACGAAAAGTGAACATAGAAACCTGAAAGGCATAAAATTATTAATATAATAGTTAAAATTTTCAAAAGTGAAATATTTATCAGTTTTTAGATAGAAGGAATCATCAAGTACCTAACTCAATGACTAAAACAGGCTTACACTAAGGTACATCATAGAGAAATCTCAGAACACTAGGGACAAAGAAACCATCCTGTAAATTTCCAGAAGAAAATAAAAGATCATCAAAAGAAATGCTGACAACTCAAAGGCAACAGAAAAACACCTTCAAAAATCTAAAGGGAAATTATTTTCATCTTCAAATTTGATACTGAGCTAGACTATTAAACATAGAATAAAAACATTTTTTGACATATAAGATGTCAATAAATTTATTTTCCATGTAACCTTTTCCTAAAAACTATGGGAGAATATACTTCACAAAAGCTACCAAGAAAATCTGGGGGAAAGCATACAACAGATACAGTAAACAGAAAATCACACATGAAATAGACATGAAGAGAACCCCTGAACTATTATTTAGGGAGATGCCAGGAGAGCAGCTATAAGTAGAAGGCACCTGTCCAGAAAGCAGCAAGTCAGAAGGCTCCAAGATAAACTCACTTAGAAAAATAATATAATAGAATTTCTTAGGATGAGATTTAAACACGTGGCAAAGTTTGGGGTTGAATTCTAACAAGTATATACAAAATTAAGCAAACAAAGCCTAGGAAATTATTAGTTGTAAGGAAAACAAAAAGTTGTTCAGGAAACAAAATTATTATAGGTGGATGGGCTGTGAATGGCATTTACATAGTCATAATATAAAAACACTGAATATCATTGTTAACCAAAAGGATTATAGTGAGAGAATGGAGGATGTGTAAGACTTACAAAGGGTTGTAACTCTACAGAGAGGTAAGTTCTTACCTTCGATAGTAGTAGTTCAATTGATAATGTCTAAAACTAGACATGTAAGAAATAGTAATTCAAGTGTATTATTTCAAAACATAGGGCTATATACCCCCCAAAAAAATCAAGTGAAGGATTAAAATTTTGTCTCTGAGGAAGGATGGGGGTAGGAAAGATGTGAGGGCTAGGAAAGCAACTGTGGCTTAAACAAACAAACAAAAAAACTTGTAGAAATATTTGACTCTTCAAACTATATGCATATATAACTTTGTTACAAATTAAAACTAAATTATCAACTCAATGAACACTTTTAAAAATCTGATAGAATTCAATACCATAAATGTTTGCTCATGGCAAAAATTCCAAATAGTAGCTAAACCACAAAAGCTTGCCATTTACAGTCAGGAGTGAGGAGTGAACAGTGCCCCAACTACTTTAGGTTGCAACTTGACAATACCCAGTACAGCTGAAGTTATGTTTCCATGACTTTCCATAACAGAGGAATTATTTAGTAGGTATACAAGAAGACATGTAAAAGAATGTTCACTTCAACGTCAAGAGATTGAGACCATCCTGGCCAACATGGTGAAACCTCATCTCTACTAAAAATAAAAAAATTAGCTGGGCATGGTGGCACCACATACCTGTAGTCTCAGCTACTCGGGAGACTGAAGCAGAATCACTTGAACCCAGGAGTTGGAGGTTGCAGTGAGCAAAGATCACGCCACTGCACTCCAACCTGGCAACAGAGTGAGACTCCCTCTCAAAAAAAAAGTATGTTCTCTTCAGTGGTGCTGGATTAGTGCAGAAAGGATGACGATGGTGAAATAAATAAACTACATTTTATTTAGCAACCTTATTCTTGGTCTTACCTTATTTTCCTAGCCTTATTTTCCCTTTGCTTCATCTTTGAGTGTATCTTAAGTAAACTTCATTTTGTTACTTTACAAACAAAGAAATGGGAAACTAAGTGTGCTAATATTTATGTTCTTAACCAAAATACATGTTTGATGCTTTATTTCTTAGGTTTCCAACCTCTACTTAATTGACACACGCTCACACGCATGTATACACACACATACACATACATATTTATTGAGTCTAAACAACACATGTGCCAGAAATATAATATCGGATCAGTTTTCAAACTGTGTCCTACAAATTATAAAATACAAGTTTCGCTATTCAAAAAATCCTAATAGTTTATCACTTGTCAATTTCTGGTAAGTTCTACTTCCGCTAGTCTTAAACAGTTTGCAGAAGTTCACACAAAGAAATTTCTTAGTTCATTGATCAAAATCTGCTTATGTTTATGACATATAGCATGTGCTGACCTTGGAGATACAATAATAATAAGACAGTGACTATCCTCAAGAAGCTTGTAGTCTAGTGGAGACAACAGGCAAGCAAATAGGCAATTAAAGTAATGTGCTCCATCATAGATGACCTAACCCAGGCTAGAGGATAGATTGAAGACATCTGTAGTGGGTTAAATTTTGCTCCCCTGCAAAACATGTTCAAGTCCTAACCCCTACTACTTGTGAATTTGACCTAATTTGGAAATTAGGTGTTTGCAAATGTAATAAACTAGTAGGAGGTCATATCAGCATGGGATAGACCCTAGCACCAGTGACTGGTTCCTGTAAGAAGAGAGAGACACAGAGACACACATCAAAGGTCATATGAAAACAGAGGCAGAGACTGGAGTGAAATGAAGGCATTCCAAAGATTACTGGCAACCACCAGAAACTGAAGAGGCAAGAAAGAGCCTTCAGATGGACCATGGCCCTGAAGACACCTTGATTTTGGACTTCTAGCTTCCAAACTGAGAAACAATACATTTCAGTTGTTTTAAGCTACCCAGTTTGTGGTAGTTTGTTACAGAAGCCCTAGAAATTGCAGATAGTATTGTATGAAAGATGACTTGAAATCTGAGATCAGAAGGACCCTTGGGGGTTGTGCAGAAGACAGTGGGGAAAATATTCCAGAGAAAATGGCATAGAACAGGGGCTTGGAGGTGTGACAGAGCTCCAGGCCATTGGGAGAACACACCCACTACTACTGTGGGAGTTTAGGGCAGATCTAGCAAGAGTTGAGTTTAGAGAAGTAAGTCCAGGACTAATTATGGATGGTCTGTGTGGATGTCATCCTTTGGGCTCCAGAGGGCCACTGAAGTCTTAAGCAGGGGCCCAAATTAACTGATTTGTGTTTCCAAGGAGGTCACTGCAATAATACAGATGATGTACCATGATGACTCAAATTAGTCATCGTAGAAATAGAAATGGATGAATGTGAAAGATGCTAAGGAATCCATCTACACCAGTGGTTTTCAAAATGTGGTCCCTGAATCAACAGCATCACTTGGGAATTTGTTGGAAATTTAAATTCTCACACCCTATCCCAGAAACTCTGAAGCTGAGGCCATGCAATTTGTACTTTAACAAGCCCACCAAGTAATTTTGATGCATGCTAAAATTTGAAAGCCATCGAGCTATGGAAATTGGTGATTGGATGTGCAGATTGAAGGAGAGAAAGAGAAATAAGGATAATGTCCAATTTCTGGCTTGAGCAACTGGGCAGTAAAGAGAAAAATAAAAATCAAGATAAACAATGTGCAAGTGCTTTGTAAATTGGGTTCTGCTCACAGTCCACTGATACCTGGGCAGGGACCAGTTCAGTCTTGAGCAATCTCTGAACAGCAGAGTCTACCTTTAAAGCTCATGAAAATGTTAGAGGTTTTACACTGTCCTCCACATTTGACTTTCCTCATTCTAACTTCTGTTGAAAATCAATTTTTGCTTTATCAACAAATAGCATTGCAGCCAGAGTCCTTTACAATTCCATTTCAAATGAAGGTTCTGACTTTGCTGCTGAGATAACACATGGGAAGGAGTTTAAAGAGGAGAGAGACCACATTAGTGAAGAGGAAGCAATCTCCATGAAATTAATCTTTCTTTCTTTCAACAATCTGTTTTGGGCCTTTAAATGTGTCTCATAAATATTTTCTAGCCTAACATTTTTAGGGTCCCAAAGAATGAGAACTCTATGAATAAATTATTTGTTTTAGTGACTAGCTCAGGTTTAAATAACAAAGCCTGGTGCAACAGTGCCCCTTTGAAGAGGTACTGCATCACCACATACCTGAACGACTGCAAAAACCTCCCAGATCTGGGTTCCCTTCACTTCATCAGTGTAGCCCATCAATGTCAGATTATCTTCCTGAAGTGCCTAGAATAAAATTTTCATTAAGTTTCTTCCCTTTTATGAATACAACATTGAAATGAGGGAGAACTGTCATATGTCCTGATAGATAGGGATTATCCCTTGATGAAGACTCAGTGGGAAAAATTAAAAAGAGAATTTCGTTCTTAGTAATTTTCTGTCTTTTTTGCTTCCTTGAAAAATCTGTTGGAAAAACCTAAAGAAAGATTGGATAGAAAAGTGGTTCTGGGTTTGTAAGTTTATATGCAAGTGTAAGGTGGGAATAGTGTCCCTGAAAGACATTTCTTCCTTGGGTGAATTGTTCAAGCACACTGCAAAAGTATTAAGACAATGCTTAGGCTGGAGTGCTGAGTGAAAGGGGCTGTTGGCTGTAGGACTATAGATAGGGGCCATGCAAGGTCCCAGGGAACAGAGTGCAGTCATTCCTTTGTGGATGATCAAGAAGCATCATACCGGTGGCCATCAAAGGACAGTAAATACAGCCCTAATTCAGACACCATTGGGTGTTTGCCAGCCCAGCAAATGCCAGGTGCTGTCTCGGCTTCCCTGTGGCTTCCATTCACTGATGATGGCAGTGTTCTCTTTAGAGGTGTGCAGGTGATCTGCACACCTAGATCTCATAACCATGGTCCCTTCAGATCCAGCCCTGTTGTCTTAGACCATTTTAAATGGGCTAATCCACACAGAGTCACAGAGCTTGCTCTAATCCCCCCTCATCTCTGTTCCCTCTCTCATCTTCTCTCTATTCTAAATGAATCATTTTTCTTCCCCCAGCCAAGTGGGTAAAAAGGTCAGGATCTTACACAAAATGTTTTTTTCCTAAACCTTTATCTGTTCCTTTATTCCATTTTCTTCTCTTACAGGCCCAGGTTTTTGAAATCTAAAAAAGGCAGAAAAGATTCATTTTCCTCTCTGTTATCACTTTTTATTTTGGGGCCTAGGCAAGCAATTAGCTCAGGCTAGCATAGTTGCTTGAATGAGAGGAAAGGAAAATTGGAAGAAAACAATCTCCACAAAAATCATAGCTAAGATTAAGCTAAACCATATGAAACTGCCAGTATTCAACCGTTTTTACCTACAAAATAGCAATTTCAAATTGTTCAACTAATTTTTTAAACCCTTTTCCCCTACATAAAAGTTTATCAAAAGGCTTTACTGTAGCAAAAATTACTACTTTAAAAAAAGCTTAACCAAACGTGGTGCAAGCAAAGAATTAAGAAACTTTTAGTCTGAAAGTAGGTTAACTAATATAGAATTGGTCAAAGATAACTTACTGGAAGAAATGAGCTGTATTGGACTTAAGGCAGGGATATGAGCTACCAGGGACACTCAGATAGAGTACATTAGGTGCTGGAATGGTTTTAGTGGTGATGAATTGCTTGAAAGGCAAATTGATTGAGTGAGAAATGGGACTTCGCATTAATCATCAAAAGATGCAACCAGGTAACTGACAAAGGGAGTCTCACAGTTCCTCTGGGTTTGTGATTCTAATGTGTAAATCTGTCTTTTTTAGCAAGCATCATGGTGTAGTGGAAAGAACACTAGACCAAGAATTAAAAGACCTGATTTTTCATCCTAACCCTACCACAATAGGCTGGAGAAGCTTGGAAGACTCGCTAGGCTTTGTAAGACTGTATTGCAGTATCTACCGACAAAAAAATGAAGGATAATCACACCTCTCCCGCCTCCCTCACCACACTGTTGTCAGGATCAAAAAATAATCATGTAAAGAAGGCGTAAAAAATGCAAATAATTCCTTTATTTATAGCAACTGCTCTTGAAGTCTCATTTAGGCACTGTGTGACTTCATGTGTATTATTGATATCAAATTCAGAAAAGATGAAAATAAATTAAACTCATCACAGATGCCAAAGAAATGTCAATAACATTTCAAATATGAATGATAAAAGAGCCATTAGCAAAATCTCAAATTATTGCCCCAGGCTCTGGCTTGATAAATACTCTCTCTGGTTAGAAAAAAAAATATGATTTTTCTTACATCTTTAATCTTCTTCATCTTCTCTTCCTCCTTCCCCTCTTTCATCCTGTTTTTTTCTCCTTTCCTTCTTCCCTATCCTCTTTCTTCTCCCTCCTTCTCCATCTCAATTTGTTAAGCATTTCCTAAAGCCAGAGTCTAGCATGTCTCTTATATAATTCTTCACCTTTAATTATGTGTTATTCTTTTTTCTATACTCTTTCTGTTCCCTGATCAAGCCAGTTGTGCTGAATAGTTACTTCAAAATATAAATTTGCATAATATACACTGTTGTAAGTAATATATTTAATTGGAAGGAAACAGCCTGTGTTTAGAAAATCAACTTATCTTCTCCCCACACTAGAACCCCATATACACCTTGTGGGTTTCTCCAGTCAGTGGAATTTTGGGGATCCATCACGGATTCAGGCCATTCCTGTCAACCTGACTTTCCACACCCTCAGGGGAGCTTGGCTTGACTGGCTTGGTCCCTGCCCTGTCCTCCACAGCTGTTCCACAAGCACTTTGGGTGCTCCTGCTGCTGTAAGTTTATCTCACAAAGTCCTGGATACAACCCTCTCCGTGTTATTTCTCTTCCCATCTTACTTAACCTCTCCTACTAGTGACAATAAGAGTCACTAGGATGTCAGAGGCCCATCTGTGAGGGGCTAATTGATTTCCCTTCTCTCTCGATTTATTTTCTTTTTCCTCGCCTCCAGAAGCACTCCCGGAACCAAAGGCCAGGGCAACAGCTCATGTTGGCAAAATCCTGCTTTTATTATTCCTTCCCTGGCAACAATTATTTATCCAGCTTGTGAAGTGACTGAGGACATCACACCGACCATCTGTTTCCCTCTGTCTGAATGCGTTAATGTAGTTAGACTCCATTTCCAGGAACAGCTCACTGATGCTGCCTGCGTTTTCTCCATTTGCCTTTGCTAGCTTTGGCGGCGTCTTCACTGGGGTTGGCATTTTCACTTCATGCTTGTTCATTTGATTAGCAGCTTCCTTTTGCGAATTAACTGTTTAGCTTCCACAGAGTGAGCTCTTGGTTAGTTTTCCCTTCATGTCTGAAAGGGTTCCTTTCATTTCGTCTATGCTGACACCATCTCTTTTCTTCAGGACCAAGTTCTCTTGGCTCCATTTCCAAGGTATCTCTCAGCCCCACTCCCATTCCCCAGCAGTGACCACGTGGTTCTGACAATCCTCTTTTCTTGCCTGGAAGACTGGAACACCCATTCTCCTTGTAGGTAATTCTGACCTCCTGCAAACCACAAAGGCCAAGAGATTTTCCTGAAACACAATGGCATTGCCCTGCTTTAATCTCTCAGGAATTTTCCACTGGTCTCAGCTAATGCCCATCCTCTTTGGTCATGACACCCATGTCTTTTATAATCTCCCCTCAGCATTTCTCTCTAGCAGCATATTGTGTTATGTCCTCATACTTGTTTCCTTCTCTTGCAAAGCCCTGACGATGGTCCTGAATTAGGTGTGGAGGGGAGGGAATTTTCCCCTTGGATTATAACTGGCATGTCTGGAAACATCTCTGGTTGTCACACTGGGGGAGGGAGCAACTACTGGCATTGAGTGACCAGGGATGCTGCTAAACATCCTACAATGTAGAGACAGCTGCACACAGCAAAGGATTATCCAGCCCCAAATGTTGATAATGTTGAGACTGAAAAACCCTACTCTAGCCAGACTAACTTACTTGGAGTTCTCTGGATGCACTATACCCTGTTGTGCCTCCATACCTGGGATCAATTATCTTTCTTCTCCAACATATCTCTCTTTGCCATAATTTGCCTGTTGGTGTCTAACTGCCCTTGAAGGCCCAGCCCAAGAATCCCCAAATTTTGATTGCCTGACCACGGATGATGTCTGATCCCTCTTGTGAGTTTCCCGTCACCCAAAAACATAAGCAATATACATTTATAGGGCGTCTACTAAGTGCCAGTACTGTGTTCAGTTCTAATACTAAAATCATGAGCAAAACTAACATGGGCACTGCATTTGAAAAATCTACAGACCAGAGGTGGAAATAGAAAGTCAGTAAATAACCACCCCAATAAATGTGCCACCCAACACTCTCCGCACACCTCCTCTCCATACCAGAGGACTCACACCTCTATTTTATTCTTGAGTTTTGTTCAAGGGTCTCCCGTAGGCCAGGCATTGGCAAACTTTTTTTTTCTTTTTTTGATCCTGTGTTCTCATTTCTCAAAAACTGTTGAGCATGTGACCAGAATCCAAGTTCCTTAGCACTGTACACCAGGCCACTCCCAATGGCCCGCCCCCCTTTCATCTCCTTCCCCTCCTCTGCACCCTCTGTCCTGCGATGCTCCTGGCCACACCACATGGTGTAAACTGCTTTCCCTCACCCCCTCATTCTTTTGGTAAGTTTCCCTTTTTCCTTTTTATTTCCTCTTGAGAGGGAGTCTTGGTCTGTTACCAGGCTGGAGTGCAGTGGCGCGATCTTGGCTCACTGCAACCTCCACCTCCCAGGTTCAAGTGATTTTCCTGCCTCAGCCTCTGGAGTATCTGGGACTACAGGCGCCCACCACCACGCCCAGCTAACTTTTTGTATTTTAGTAGAGATGGGGTTTCACTCTACTAAATGGGGTTGGCCAGGATGGTCTCGATCTCCTGACCTTGTGATCCATCTGCCTCTGCCTCCCAAAGTGCTGGGATTACAGGCGTGAGCCACCGCTCCCAGCCAAGTTTCCCTTTTTCCATCAATACCTGTATCATATGTTATTGCCACTTCACAGGTTCTCAAAACACAGCATTATCTTCTCTATTTGTAGGCACCCACTGCACATGGTTACATATTCATATGTTAACACCCAGTTAAAAAAATGGTGAAAATCATACTTTAGGAGTCTGACAGAGCTGAACTTAATTTTTCTAAGCTGCAATTTCTTTATCTGAACAATAGTAAAATAATAGTGCCTACCTCATAAGTTTCTAAAAATATTAAATAAAGTAATCCAGCACAGTATTAAAGAGTCAATAAATGTTAATGGTTATTACTCTCTCTAACCATATCATAGGACACGTAACTGATAAGAAATACAGTTTTTATCCTCAAGGAGAAAGCAGTTCGTCTCCCTGGACTGACTGTTTTCTCCTTGAGGATAAGAATTGTATTTTATTCATCATTGTTGCCCAGAGACAAGAAAGACCTGAATAGTACATGCTTGGTGAATGTTTGAGTAAAGAAAGAATGCAGGCCCAGTCACAGTGATCTTTCCTGTAGCAACTTAATACCTAACATTAATTGAGTACTCACCAGGTACAGATGTGGGGTAAGCACTTTCACAGGTTGCCTTACTTAGTCCTCATCATAACGCCCTCTGAGATTGGTACCATTATTATCAGTCTCCATCTTACAGATGAGAAAACTGAGGTACAGAGAGATAAAGAGCCTGAGCAAGGTTACACAGTTAAGGGGCAGAGTTCAAATTTAAAGGCATGGTGTCTGATTCCAAATCATTCGATCTAGAAAATTAGACAATTAGATTAAATCAATATTTATTTCAAGAATTCATTGATGATGAAGTGCAATGGATACACAAAGAAGCCTTTCATTTAGAGATAGATGATACAAAAACATTCACTTTTCTACAGACATCAAAATTAGTTCAGGTGAAGCAATTCTCAGTAAGAAACAGTAAGTAGGGTGTAGGCTGGTGGGATGGGTGGGTGGGAGGTAATTATCTTCTCACTCAAACCAGGTGCTTTTCAACCAAGGCAACAACACATATGCCTTCTCTTTTCCCCCCAAGATCTTATATAGTAAACAATGTGAGAAATATGTAAATAGGAGAGGAAAGAATTAGAGTGACAAATATATCACATCAGGAAAATTGAGAGAAAAATGGTTCGTTGACAGAGGAATGGCAAAACACCTCGGTGGACTTCCTAAACAGGAATGTCATTGTCATCCACCCACACAGGCCACCGAATTGTCAGGTTTTTACTGGGAGAAGGAGAAGGAAAGAATTAATAAAGTAAATATGAGAAGCAGTCTCTGCAGCGTCTCAGTCACAGGTGGTTTCTCTAACAGGAGTTTGCAGCACATAACTTGGCTGTAAAGAGGATCCAGGCAGTTCTTAAGCTACCTGGGCTCCTGGGTACCTATTTAAATTATTAATTTTAGCCAAATGAGAATCATCTCCGCAGGAAAGTCAGGTGAGCTACTAAGTTTCACAGTTTGCTCTTAGAGAAAACTGTAATTAATCCTCCAAAAAGTCACTGGCATGTAAAACTTGCAATATAAGGAGCAAATGTTATTAAAGCTTCAAGCTTTTCTCATTTATTCATGATGCTGCTACCTCATTCTATTACGCAGTTCTTGGATCCAGGCCGTGGGCTTAGGTTATGGGTGGCACTGTTATAATGAGGTCCTTCAGGCTAGCTGATGGCTGAATCTCCCAGCTTGGAGAGGAAAAAGACCTCAAGTATATCCTTAAACTCATCTAAACATTGCAGAAGAGGTGAGATACAGTGGTATATATGCCTATTTAACATGCTCCTATTAACTCCCTTTGTTCTCTGCTCTTCTGACTGAGGAGCCTATAAGCCACAGAGACCCCAGAAAATCAAATACAGTTGAAATCATGAGCTCTCACGAAGGGGACCTTATGGGGAGGGGCAGAGACGAAAGAAAACCATTTGGATTATAAATTTGAGAAAAACATTGCCCCAGTGGCCTCAATGTAATTGAATTGTGGGGAAGATGGAATGTATTGAAGAGGAAACAAAAGGGAACCACTTGATTTGGAAATAATCAAAGAGGAAAAATAAGTAAATTATCTGTGGAAGCTATTTGATTAAATATATGCCCTTTAAATACATATTATTTCACTTTTTGCAGTGGGGCAGAGGTAGTTCCCCAAAGATACACTGGTGTACTACTCACATGAAGAAGAAAGACATGCTGGGCAGACAAATGAAGCATATGTCCTTTGCACAGATTATACATGGAATCATCTCTATCATTCAATATATGGCATTCAAGAAGACAGGAAAACCAAACTGGATCCTCTATATGTATATAAATCTTTAAATGATTAAAATGAAATAAAATATTCTTAACATGGGAGGTAAATGACCACAATTTTATATTCCACATCCTATCACACCTACAGAAATTTCCTAAATATTTGTCAAAATGATGGATAAATTTATTAAATTATTAGAGATGTGGCTTATAATTTAATGAAACCAAGAGTTCTTTACATTACATCATACTTACTACATATCTAATTTTACTGGCAAAACACCAATAATTATATGTTACATATGCAGTATATGCATTCCATATGATGTAGATTATTTATATGATATAGATTACATCAATATCTGCTTATATATCATATATTTATGTCTATTATATATTATATATAATATATTACATTAAAAAGTATAAATAGCAAATCACCAATAATAGAAATTTCTGGTGAATAGAATTTTCTAGTTGACAGAATTTTTGGTAAAAGAATCTAGTTTTGTCATTGGTCAATAGAAGATATGATGGAGAAATAATTACCTTGAATGACCAGGGAGTCTGGGAAAGTAAATTTAACTTCAAGACTCATTGATTTATCCCTGTTATACCCAAGAAATTAACTCCTTTGGTATTCATAACTTTACTTTCCACTGGAAGCAGCACATTTTAACTCTGAACCCAATTATCCTTAGTAGTTCAGCCTTTGCTTTGTCTTCAAAGCCCATCTAGACGAATGTCTTCTCTGGAATACATTTCTTTCCTTGTAAGAATGGACGAAATCAATCTGCAATCAGAAGGACAGCCAGGGTGTGATTAGCCAGAGTGCACTGGATAAACAGTGTTTATACTTCCCTACATTTTGACAAAATTCACAATATTGTGAATTACAAAATTCACTTTGAATTTTTCAGGGAAAATTAAAATTAAATACTGAGCACCATGACTTTACTGCCCTCCTCACCAGACCTGCAGCATGCAGATGGCACTCATTCATCTGGCAGTAAATCACGGTGGTCTTGTAAAGCCCTTGGCTGAGGCTTAGGGTCCTCTTCCTGGTGCCACCTGTGGTCCCTGGTATCTATTCCAGCAGGGCCCTGCTGTGGCCTTCAGACCTGCTATGAGACAATGGCACTGCCACAAGCATTAGCATGACATTTCCATTTCTGAACGGAATGTCCCCAGAACAAGGCAGGGGCTGAGGAAACTCACTGGGCACAATGAATAAAATAGAACCAGACACGGCATTGAGTAGGCTCATCTGTCAGAAAGGAGGCAGGAGTGGGAGAGGAAAAACAAGGGAGGCAAAAGAAGCTTGCAAGGGAAGCAAGGGGAGGAAAAGGCAGAAAGAGTTTTTAAAGTGGAGGGAGAAGGACGAGAGAGAAAATCTCATCTTAAAAGGTGAAGGGGAAGAGGTCAAGACTGAGGCTGACACAGAGAGTGACACTGCTGGAGAGGGAGACCTGACAAACAACACTGAGAGATAAGACAGCTTAAAGCTGTCCTGTGCTGCAGGCAGTGATATAACCAGGAACTGGCAAGTGAGGGACTAATGAAAACAACAGGAAAGCAAAAATGCACCGCAGGATTACCAAAAGTAAAGCTAACACAGATTGCGTGTGTTTCAGTGTAGAGAAATGTAAGAGCACAAATGAGGAGTGAGAAGGTCTCTAGTCTTCACTGTGCCATTAATAATAAAAACTGTCATGGCAACATTTATTAGGGATTGCTGTTTTCCAGGCATGGTGCTAAGGGTTTCCCAAGTACCCTCTTGTTTAATCCTTACAGCGACTCTATGCAGCAGGTCCTACTATCTTTCCTCTTTGGCAGAGGAAGACTCTGGAAGATACTCAGCAAGGTCACCCAGCTGTGTGATGAGGGGAAGGGGGCTGGGAAGGGTAGTAAGGAGAAAGCTGGAACAGGGATCAGGTGTCACAACCAGTTGGCAGCTTCAACCTCACATATCAGGATCTCGCTTAAGAATTTTGTTTGACAAAAGAGTTTATCAGCTAAGATACATCCACATCACTAACCAGATACCTCCTCAAATTCTTTCCTGTTCTTGAAGTCAATTCAATGCATAAAGTCCTTTCCTTGAAACTAACCAATGAATGATGCTGAGATTGTAGGTGGCTCAGGATTCTTTCTCTAAGGTCTTTCCTTTTCAAAGCGACTGTTTATAGCAGGGGAAAAGGGTGACACACATACACACACACACACACACCCCCCAGAACACACAATTATAACTAATTTTCCTATTTATTTTGTTCATGAAGACTGATGAGGAGAAAGACTACAGCTTTGCTCCAGAAATAGAAGTGGTCAAATTGGCACATGGGCTGTGATGGTTAGCAACCAGCATTTACAAGACTTTTGCCTGAGAAAATAAAGAATCCCTGGGTGTGAATGAGGGAGTCCTCATGGCTGTGAAACTTGAGATATCACACTCATGACCTGCAGCTTGGTCATTCCCACTCATTTCTAAATATTGTAAACAACTTCCTTATTGCAGCAAGGACATCTCACCTGTTGCCAGAAGTCAAAGCCAATACAACTATGGTGCCCTGAGCCATCAATAATACCATGTCACTACAATAAACTCTCAATGGAAGTGCAACCCAAGGCCAATCCTGTCTACTGGGGAATCTTTTCCTTTTCTTATGAAAGTGGTTGGGGCTTTTTTGTAAGCGAAATTGAGTAAAGGCTGTGAAGGAAGATCAGGGAAGAGAGCTGTCCCCAAATGTTTCTAGGCCACCTCAAAGCTGATAGTTGTGTCTCTGAATTCCCTACACAACTCAGACACACACACACACACACACAACTCAGTTACAGAAAAATTTAGAGAATAAAGTATTTCTTTACTCTAGGTTTTCTTGAAAAAGGAACACAACAAATCACAGCAAGGCATACTGAAATTTCTTGTTCCCATCTTGCTGAAGTCTTCATGAGGGCTACTTACAAGTCTCCTCTCCCAGATTCTCTTGTCTGGGTCCACTTGGTGCCACATCATCTCTCAACTATTCCCTTCATTCACTTCTCTTGCCTCTCTCACGTCCTACTTCCTTCCCCAAGCTCTAGCACTTGCAGCCATGTAGCTGACCTGCAGCAGTTTCCAGCACACAGGACATCCAGTCCATCCAGGTCTGATTGCTCACTTCTCTCTGAGGGCATCTCCCTAGAATACAAACCTCTTTATAGAAAGAAGGGAAGAAAATTAAAAACCGTCATGAACAAGATGTGGAATCCTGGGAAAATTAAGAAGAGAAAGAGACAAGAAGGCTTAGACCCAAATGATGTGCAGATTAATGGGGGATTTTAATGAGTGGCTTATTAGGAAATTGTAGATAAAGCAAAGGAAAGATAGGAGAAGGGCCCAGTTAGGATATTTTAGATATAAAATGAAGAAAAAAGAGCTAGTCAAATTAATGCCATTTTCTTCATTGTTTAACATGAAACAGATTAAATGAAATGACTAAAATATTACATAATGGAAAATATCAACTGCAAGTAATATTCACGATAACAAATGAAGAAATTATATTTTAGCTCAGATGCCATAAGCAGAATTGAATATGATGGCCCCACAATTTGCTGCGTTTGGAGAGATGTGTAAGAAACTAATGGAAGAATCTTAATGACACAGACAGGCATTGCACTTTGCAGTGGAGGAAGGGATTGCATCTCACTTAAGTACTTCCTCCTCCTTCTCTCCCCCCTATTCCTGCTAAATGGAAATCAGACACATGTGTCAAGGGGGCTCGGTCACTTTGTCTGCATATTAACTGTTATATTAAGATTTGCTGCAAAATGACAGTCCATTAAAGTTTTGCCTCTGAAGAGGGAAAGGAGTGGAAATAAATTATCAGCTGAAGGACATTTTGGGAAGAGTTCTTTTCAGCATTCATTATTACTATTTAAGACTAATGGAAATCAATTGTTCCAGTGCCTCAACTCTGCCCAGTTTTGTTTTGCCCTTGGGAAAACTTTATCTCTTCCCACATCTGAGTCAACAAACAGGGTTCAGATTTGCTAGCTCTGTTACAAAAATACAAGAGGCCTCAATGATGTATTAATAATTCAGCTTACAAAACCGACTGTGTTTTCACTGGAATGCAGAATTGGAGTCTATGCTTCCTCATGAGAAGCCAGAGCAGGAGGGATTCTGGGAAGATGGCATGATACTCATTGAGGGACGGCTTGGTCAGCTTAAGGGCACGTGAAGCTGAGGGGCAATTCCCTGAGGCAGTGTTAAAATGGTTCAACCAAATCATCTTCAGGGAGACATTATTTATGCTATACCTCCCATGACTCTTTCAGGAAACTACAGCCCAGTATCATCAGACCTTCCTGACTTTGCACTTGGTGTACCCTCTGCCTAGAATTCCCTTTTCTAGTCTGAGGTACAGGTGGATTATGTGATTCTTGAGCGCTGGGAAAATTCCTGCACTTAAAATGTAAATGACATGAGTCTGCTGTGGTGCCTGAAATTCCCACACCAGTCATTTCAAAGGTCATAACTTTGAAGGAAGATCTTAAATATTTCCAATTTTTTGTAGTTAATTGAACTGAATCACGTTATCATATTAATCATAAAAGAGACCAAGGTGCAGGGAAGAATGGGACATAGTATAGATCAGCTTTGTTGGAAATTAAAGGAAGCAGAAGAGCGAACACATGCTTCCAGTAGAGTGGGTTGGTGGAAAGAGAATTGAACCAAGAATCAGAGGTATGCAGTTTGAATCTTCTCTTTGTTTCTTACAAACTACATGTCTTTGGATGAGTCGTTGGGAATTTTAGAATCTTGGTTTTCTCATTGTAAAACTGGGTTAATAGCATTTTCCTTAGTAACCTCATAGGGCTATTGCAATTATAGCAAAAGGTGATCAGAGAAGGTTCAGGTTCTGTGAAGCCTGAAACTAACAGAATTTGGGGCACCCTCTTTAAGAAAAAAGATCACAAAATTATAAAAAAAAGATATAGAGATAGAAATTTAGAATATGAAATCATAATACATTATGAAAAATCCTGTAACTCCCTTCAAACAACGACAACAATAACAACAACAACAAACTAAAACAACAACAAGCCAAAACTATACTCCCAGCTCGAATTTATCTTAGCCACTTGCCAAAAATACCTGTGCTCACACCAAAGCCAGCAGCCAGGGGGAGGAACATGATAGAGAGGAAGTTGAAGTAAAGAAAGTTGTCTTAACAAACCACAGCTAAAATGCCTACTTTTGCAAATTTTACCAAAAACTGCAGACTATATGAACACATTGCTAGCAGTGTTTTCCATTGAAAGGGGCTAGTACCATTGAAAAGCTCAGAAGCTAAAGCTTTGTTAGTGATACAGTGTTGCTGTGTTCACATCCAAATCTCATTTTGAATTGTAGCTCCAATATTCCCACGTGTCATGGGAGGGACCCAGTGGGAAGTAACTGAATCCTTGGGGTGGGTCTTTCTCATGGTGGTGAATAAGTCTATAAGACCTAATGGTTTTATAAATAGGAGTTCTCCCACACATGCTCTCTCTCTTACCTGCCACCATGTAAGACGTGACTTTGGTCCTCCTTTGGTTTCTACCATGATTGTGAGGCCTTCCTAGCCATATGGAACTGAGAGTCTATTAAACCTCTTTTTCTTTATAAATTACCCAGTCTTGGGTATATCTTTATCAGCAGCATGAGAACAGACTAATACAGTTAGCTTTATGGTAAACAACTTTCTGAGATGATGTTTGTTAAAGGTTGTCATGAGTTGTGAACTACAGTACTGTATAAATGAAAGGTATAGTTTTCATGTTTCCCATTTCCAGAGCTGTAACCTGATAGAAAATATGTTTAAAAGGCTACCCTTCTAATATCACTGCAGTAAAGTTGGTGTAAGTTGGAGTTTAGATTATTTGTATCACAGCTACAACCCATATTTCTCAATGAAAAGTTCATATTAAATTTCCTGTCTTGGAATATATATACCCAATTCCGTGTAGAAAATAAGATTTCAATTTATCAGTGACTAGTTCAGTCAATCGAACACTTAAAATACGTACTTCTGTTAGTAGCACTGCATTGTCTCTTGGTCTATACAAAAAACCCGGAGATGTAGAGTGGTGTCTTAAAACAATACTAATCATGTATTTTCTCATGTTTTCTCATGCTATGTGTGGGTCAGATATTCGGAAGCTCGTCAGCTGAGTGATTCTAGCTTTGGGTCTCATGTGTTTATAGTTGGATGTTGATTGGGGCTGCAGTCATCTGTAGGCTTAACACAGGCCAGAGGATTTACTTCCATGGGGCTCACTGGCATAGCTGGCAAGTTGGTCCTGGCTGTTGGCTTGGAGCCTCAGTACTACCCCATGTAGGGGCCTCTTTTGGGCTACTTACGTGTCCCCTTGGCATGGTTGCCAGCTTCCCCTAGAGCAAGCAACCAGAGAGAGAGAAAACATCCTTGCCAATTATGATCCAACATAGGAAGTCATCAATGTCATTTTCCTTGGATTCTCTTGGTATAGGAGTTACAAAGTCAGTCTAGATGCAAGTGGAAGAAATTTAAACCTTACCTCTCAAAGGAGGTTTGTCAACATTTACATGATAAGAAGAGCACACAGAATGAGATATGTACTGGCACAAACACCTTTGAAAGAAAAAAATCTGCCACAACCTCCCTCACAGAAGCCTGGGAGATGGTTAAGGCAAATATTTTAGTCTTTTTTCATCAAGAGGGAGCACTTTAAAACGTTTTGTTAAAAAGGAGCCCAATAGGTCTGGGTTCAAATCCTCTCTTTATATTTTATTTTCTGAGTCATACTGGGAAAAGTTACTTAACCTTCCAAGGTTTTTGTTGCCTTATCTGTAAACTCAAATATGATAGAATTCTCATGAGGCTTAAATGAGATAAGGTCTAAAGGGATCAGCCCACTGACTGGCATGGAGTAAATGCCAATACATAGTAGGCACATTTTGGAGACACACAAACAGAAACTGAAACATTAAATAATTGCCCATTACATAATTTCTCCAGGTTGCAAACAAGAAAAAATAAAATTATTGAAGCAAAATCTTTTAACCTAAAGTGCATAAAAATGTTTTAATCTGAAGTCTAAGATCTCTTAACCAAAAGTCTTCATGGTAACAGGTGAGTGAATATTGCACTCACATGATGAGTAAATGACTGTGTATGTTCATACAAGGTTGGTTCTTATGCTTTGATTTTAAATAGACTCTTCTTATAGTCTGACTTTAAATACCAACTGAAAAGCTAAAACCCTCCAAGTTCCAGGTGCCCATTACTTATTTTTGGATAATAAATGTGATCCACATTATTGATTGTGCAAGTACTGAACTTATGAATTACTTTTTTAATTATTCAATTTGATAGGATATACAACACTATAATTAATAGGAGCCTGGAGTTGGGAGCAAATTTCCATTTTTTCCCTTAGTTAACAGTCTTGGTATAAACAATAATACAGCTGAGTTTAGCACATAGGAAAATGGGATCATATTTTAAAACTGAGCATGTTAACCAACTATGTTCTCTTTTTGAATATTAAGGGTGATTAAGAGGCTTTGTTTACCTCAAATTATTTGGGACGTATTTGCTGACAGGTTGAGGGAAAGGGTTAGTAGAAAGTGTTTAATGCATTAAGCATATGTATAAGGTTTCTGTAATTCATCAGCTCCAATTTTTCATGCCGTCCTATGCATTTCCAGAGACTGCATACATTATACAGTGATGAATAGGGTGCTGATTAAATAAAACTTGTTGCTCTTGCCCAGAATATACATATTTTCACATTAATTTCAGAAATTCTAAATGGTATCCTTAAAAAATGGCTGTTTATACCATACCTGAACTCCAGGGTAAACCAGAGTTATTAGAAGTTGGACAAACAGAAAGTTTGATTTCTCTTGACTTGCAGAAAATGACACCCACTCTTTCCGTCAAGACTAAGAAACAAAGCAAATTAAAGCATAAAATCCTATCTCGGACCTTCAATAATTCTTGAGATCTTCGGTGTTCAAAATATTGTGCTAGGCAAATGTATCCCACACTCCCAAGGTAGTTAACGATCTCAGAAAAGCCTGTCTATTCTATCTGCCTCTAAGAGAGTCACTGGGTACCCTCACACATTAAAGGTTCTCAGAAATCAAATAACAAGTTGCTTGGTTTAACTCAGTTGCTGGATTTAACTCAGTGTTTCTCAAGTGTATTTGAACAGGGAGTTCTTTTTTTTTTTTTTTTTCCTTCAAAGAACATCGATAGGCACCCCATAGACCTTGTCTTCTTTTAAGGGATACACTCTCACTATCCCAGTGGATGTGCATGATCCCGTCTTATTTAACCAGACTCCTCCTGATGGATCTTTGTTACCAAGCTTTTGCAATTTTCAACCCCCATTTGTAAATTGTAGCACGATAGCCATGGTTATCGTCTTTAGATAGACTTCTAAATTTAGGATGCATGATCTTAACCCACTCTTGATGTATAAGCTATAAAACCATCTCCTAAATATCACTAAAATTGCTCCCTAGAAATGAGAGTGCAATCATCCCTCCTCTGCATTGGAAATCTTATGGTTTCTGTGTAGTGACTGTTAGGGCAAGAGGTGCTGACATTCAGGAACAGACAGGGCACCATTAGCTGCATTTCTATGGAAGCCAGTGCTCTGCTTGGCCCTGATTCTATTCTGGATTGGGATATGTATTTTCACCAAATGTAAAGTCAGCCACAGAAGGAGCAAGTGAGCACCTCTGGCTTCCTAGATAAGACTTTGGGATGATGTGTGTGCTTATTCTGAATTGCACTCAGATAACCCATGGAATTGCTGAGTTAACTGCACAAGTCACCAAGTACCCATGTTTCGTCTGCATTTCCCCTGCCAAGTGTATTTAGTCCCCTTCTTATTTGTTTTCTGCTGTTGGCTGGTCACAAAAAAAGAAGCAAATCAACCACAAAGAACAACACTCCAAAGTCCATCTGTTGCCTGGGGCACTAGTGAGACTCATCTCTGCTCAGCTTTTAACTCTGTTTCCAGTGGTGAATATAATTTCTCAGTCAACACTTGGCCAAATGACTCATTTGCAGTCAGCAACCGGATATATTCTTGTGCATAAACATATTTATGTGTTTTGGAAAAACTCTGAGCCCATCCAATTCTATGACTATGATATTTGCATCAATCCTGGCTTACAGAACAAACCCCCTCTGTATGTGTTGCCGTATCCAGACATCACTAGCTAGTGCTGTACTCACTCCTGTATCCAAACATGACTAGCAGGCACCATTCCTTCTTCCCCAAGTAACTTTCATTCTTTTTCACCTTTCCTCAACCCCATATCCTTCCTACCCAATTTTGTAATTTTCATCTGTTCTTAGGGGCTCAGATCTTATCCAAAACCTTCCTGAAGCTTCCGCTGCCCATCATAGCCCAATAGGACCTCTTTCTCCTCATCTTATTAGGCATCCACCATATTTAGACTTGTGTTCTCATTTATCTTTTTTAAAAATGTGTTTTGTCTGCAGCTGGATTATGAGTATCTTGAAGTAAATTACTGTCTTTTCATCCTTTCTGAATTATGAACCATAGATTCTCTTTTGTTTGCTAGAGATTTCAGGGCAAAATCACTGATGATGTATGCCCAAGTTGGCACAGAACCTACTGGGTAATTGCCAACCACTTTCTCAGATTTTTTAGGCAATGAGAGTGCCGGGGGTACCTGTCTCAAATGTTAACTATAATAATTAGTTAGAGAAGAAAGATTAACTGCAAACATTTATTAAAATCCTGCTATCAGCTAGGACCCATCCTAGGTTCTGGAATTAATCAGTGAATAAGACAGATACAGATCCTGCCCTCATGCAGCAAATGCACTGAAGATCTTTGACTCTTGGAAGACTATGAACTCAACCTTGAAAGCTGAGAGGTAAAAAAAATATGAGTGGCCATTTGGAATTCTGGACATAAAATACATGCATCACCTGTTTTATGCAGACATGCTGGTACGTGGTTGCATAAAATGGGGCCTTTTTATTATTCTTTTATGGATTGGCCATAGACTATGCAATATAAGTGGCACATAAAAGAATAATGGAAAAGACGAGACCTGACTGAATAAATCCTTTGAGAGCTTTTTTTCCTTAACACTTTGTCATGAGAATAAATTCTCCTTGTACTGGTTTTTGCTTCTGTTCTTTTCTAGGTCACTAGAAATGAAAATATATTAGAATGACATGCATATTAAAAATCTTTGCAGTATCTCCAACTCAACACTAGACCTTTATGTACCAAAAGGAAATACCCAAAATGAATAGCTTGGAGGAAGGCCACTGGATAACGTTAGGAAAACCTGAAAATATCTACTCATTTGTCTAGGTTGATGGCTAATACTGTAATAAGAAACTAAATCCAAACAAACTATGAGACAGTTTTTAGTGACAGTTTTCAGATTGTGAACATTGTGAATACATAATAAACATTAGATAATCCTCATGATAAGACATTAGAGGAATGTTCTGCACAATAAATAATATGAGGGGGTTAGAGTGATGCAACTTTTATTGTAGAACTTGGGCCCATATATATGAGACAACAGGCTACAAATGTGTCATTTCCATAATATGATATAAAATAGCTTTTCGTTGTTAGCAATTCCCAAGCCACAGTGAACGATAGATGAATGATTGGAAGGTAGAATCACAATGCTCTATGATAAAAATGAGGTATTGATTCTGCTAGATTTTAATTTAGATTAGTTTACTTAGAAAAAGTAATAAATTGAAATGTACTCAACACAGCTTCCATTCGAAATGACTTATCAGGATTTCAAAATGAAACCTTAGGCAAGCAATAATTTTAACTGTAGCACTCACCTAGGTTGCCCACACTAAATTACAGCATCTTTGCAAATAATTTGGACAAGAACAGGACAAGTAATATATCTCTGGATGACTAATGGGAGCTTGCACTGCAATGCCAGAAGAAAAGATGGAAAAAGAACCGGAAGCGAGTAGCTGGCTGTAATAAATTAGGAAGACAAACATCTGAACTATTAGAAAAGTGATGCAATGTAAGCCATGCTATATGTTTGCCTGATGCCTAATTCAGTTTGGTGATCTGAGATGGTCAGATGAAAGGCATCATCTGTAGGCAAATGTGGAACTGGATTTCTTTTTATTCATATCTAGGTTTCCTGAGATATTAATTTGTTGCTACTAACTTTAGCTTGAAAAAAATTTTCAATTCAGTCTTTTTAGCTTTTTATATGCAATTAAATAAAATAGTGCATATAAATCTGATAATACAAACTTTAGTCTATACTGGGATGATAATAATTATGATTGCTAATAATAATTGAGCTCTTATTATAAGCCAGACACTAAGCTCAACATTCTTATTATTGCATTAAATGTGGAGTTCAGAAAGTATTATGTTCCTTTATGTGCAATTATGACTCACTTTTGCATTTAGTTTTACATTTTCTAAGTTGAACTGATGATCACAAAACTTGAATCTTTTAGTCTTTTATTTGCATACTACTAATTGAAGATTGAAGACCTTACGACCAAGTATATGTTTACTGTCTTCAGCACTTTTCAATTTATACCATGTCCAGGATGAATATGAATATTTTGTGTGTGCAGCACACATGCGCGCGCGCACACACACACACACACACACTCTCTCTCTCTCTCTCTCTCTCTCTCTCATTCAGATATGCTCTTACAAGGATTCCCAATTTAAATAGCTTTTTCTCCTGGCCCTTTTTGAGGAGGGGCCTTTAAAACTTTTTTTTAACCAGATGATCATTATTAAGTGTTTTCCCTGGTATACATAATTTGTAGTATCCATCTCTGAAATTGTTAACTGCCCTTAGTAAAGAATGACTGCGTTTCTAGCTCTTTCATAATAATAGCTCAGCTTTCTGATCTCTACTTGAAAGAATTTCTCTTCTGTAGGTTCAATACTACCTCCTTAGAAGTGAGGTTCTTTGTTAAAGGTTTAGCTCCTGTAGCATTCTGGGATGCTTCTGGGGCCATTAAGCTTAATGAGTTAACAATTTTTTTCCCCAAAGTGTGTATGAGGTGCCTACTGAAGATAACTTTTACAGGTTCTCCTGATTTATTACAAAGAAAGTCCCTTTTCAACAAAAGCTTTCAGGCTGAACTTTCATGCTCGTCTAAGGGAAGCAAACTTTTGGTCTCAATTGCTGCATAATACATCACATGCCATTTTTGTATTCTTGAGCTATTATGTAACCAAGCTATCGTTACATCAAAGCTTCTCTCGCTACATAAAGATGAATTGACAATAGATAAATCCCTTCTCTCTCCAGATGTTTTTTTTATAGAATTCCATTGAATAAGGACAACCTTTTCCTTTTTGAAATGAGATTTTTAAATTTCACACATATTTATCAAGAAACAGTCAAAGCAGAATTAGCAACTTTTACCATAAAGGTGTTTGGTATTTGTTCTTAATAGAGAGCCTCTAAAAGGCAAACCCCATGCAACCATCAGAGGACCTTTTTAGAAGCAAGTCTTCAAAGCATTCCCTTAGCAGAGGGTGCTGGTCTCATAATAGGGACTCCTAAATTTCCTCACACTCTACTCACCCTATTTGAGACTGCAAAAGGGACTCTTGACCCGGAGGAAGAGGAGGCAGAAGCAAAGTTCCTGCAAAGACAAAAAGGCAGGAAGAGCCCCTGACCTGTTAGCCAGAGATGACAGGAGCTCTAGCTCATGTGAGGCAGCTCGGTGGGGTCACCTGGAAACCACTTTCCACAGCAAAATAAGTCAGTGCCCTTCGCTCCTAAAGGCCCCCTCTGACCTTTGCCAGTCCTCCACTCTGATTCCGGCTCTCGTATTTCTAAAACGATAGGGTTCGGCATAAAAGCCTTCATTCAGTTCTGTAAACTTTGTTCACCCCTTGTAAAATAGCCAGCCCGAGATCAGCATGACGCACAAGTTGCTGTGGGACCTTGTGCAAGTTTCTTAACATCTCTGTGCCTCTGGCTCTCATTTGTAAAATGTGGACAATGTATTCATTTCGCAAATATTTTTTGAATGTTTCTGAATATGCCAGGAACTGTTTTAGGTACTAAGACTACATCATTGACCCCTGAGAAAAGGCAATAAATTAATAAATATGTACCTTAAATTAGCTTACATTCTACTAAGAGGATTTAGACAATTTTTAAAAATTGAATGAATAAATTACCGTAGAGAAGAGTAAAGCAGGGAAGGAAAATAGAAGTAGAGGAGAGAGTTGCAGTTTTTTCTTTTTGTTGTTGTTTTGTTTTTTGTTTTTGAGACAGAGTCTTGCTCTGTGACCCAGGTTGGAATGTGGTGGCATGATTTTGGTTCACTGTAGCCTCCACCTCCCAGGTTCAAGTGATCCTCCTGCCTCAGCCCCCCAAGTAGCTGGGATTATAGGCATGCACCACCACTCCCGGCTAATTTTTGTATTTTTAGTAGAGACAGGGTTTCACTATGTTAGTCAGGCTGGTCTTGAATTCTTGAACTCAGGTGATCCACCTGCCTCGGCCTCCCAAAGTGCTGGCATTACAGGCATGAGCCACTGTGCCCAGCCAGTTGCAGTTTTAAATAGGGGAGACTGTGAAGGTCTTTCTGAGATGGTGACATTGTAGCAGAGTCTGCAAGGAGGAGAGGGTTAGAACTATGGAGGACTGGGAGGATAACAAGGAAATAGAAGGACAAGATAAGGTAGAATGCTTGATTTCCAGGAAAAGCAGGGAGCCTGGAGCGGTGGTAGAAAAGAGAAGACTGGTAGAGTAATAGGATATAAAGATAAAGAGCTGATGCGGGCACAAATCTCTGGGCTTCTCATCCTTTGTACTGTGTCAGCTTTCCTTTGAGTAATAAGGATTTGAACAGAGTGACACAGAGTTTAAAAGTGTCACTTTGACCACCAGTTTCAGAACAGAAGGGGATCAGGGTGAACAAGGACCAATACAAGAAGATGGCTCAACAGGCTGCACTCATTATTCAAACAAATGATGGTAGTGGCTTGGGCCAGGATGTGATGAGAAATGCTGAATTCTGGGTGTATCTCCTATGTAGAATCACCAGGATTTACTGATAGGTAAAATGTGCAATGTGAGGAAAGAGAGAAGTTGAGGCTGACTTTGACTTGAGCTAGGGTACTTTTGAAGACGCTATTTACTGAGTCAGAGAAATCAGCAGAAGCCACAGGTTGGTGGGGGCAGGACTGGAGTTTGGTTTTCCATGTGTAACTTGAAAGGCCAAGTAGATTTCCAGGTGGAATTATAGAGTTGACATTTAGATAATACAAGTACTTGTTACTTTTGATGGTTGGGAGGATTAAAAGAGCTTTACTATCCAACCCTGCCTACTTTTCCAATCACATCTGCCACCATGTCTCTGCCCACCCAGGCTCAGTCACTCACCCGGTGCTCAGTGCCCAATAGAGTACTTTTTTGTTCTCTTTCTCATCTCTATATCTTTGCATGTGTAGTTTCCATCCCAGGATGCTCTTTCCTCCTTGTCCACCCATTCCCTTCATTCTGCCATTTCTTATTAGCCAATATTTAATTTTTTTTCAGTTTCTCTCTTCTATTATAATTCTCAGGGAAATACAAGGCAGTAGTATTTGTTTGAGACAAATATCAGCTCCTCCAGGTAGCCCTTCATAACTTCTCTGGGTAGAAGTAAGGGACGTCTTCCTTTGAGCACCCATAGGACTTCTCTGGAGCTTTAATGACAACCTTTATCATATTAATTCTTAATAATTAATTGCTTGTCACTGTACTTACTGATTTTCATGAGTCTCCCCTAAGGGGCCCCACAAAAGGTGAAATTGTTATATTTCATACTAAGTATTTAATAGATATTTTTGAATCAATGAGTAAGCAAATGAGTGAATGTTTTATAAGGCAGAAACAAAATGAAGAAATTATTACTTGAATGAATTTTCTGCAATGGAACATTTGTCATGAAACTGGTTTGACCAGAGGCAAATCTTGAGTGGTCATCATTGCTGGAGCTCTTCCCAACCAATCTGTTTAGCCCTGGTGTCTGGCACAGTGCCTGGCACTGAGGATACACTTATTAAATGTCTGGTGATAGAGGTACCAGATGAACTCTAGAGATGAGTCACAAAGAAGATGCTATCTCCAAGGTCTATGAATTGTGGAGGATTGGTCACTGGAATAAAATTAGGAACTTAAATTTCAGCCACTTTAATAAAAAGCACGCTGCAGAATTATTTCACACTGGCAATGTTGTCACAACCTTCTGGGAAGAACTTATTCTTAAACACGTCTTAAAAGTGCCAGGCTTCAAAACCACCTGTCAATACAGGTTTGCCAATATCAGATAGTTAAGGAGCAAATGTTTTTGAAAACAGCAGCTGCCAAGCATTTCTGAAGGAGGTGCCCAGAGTGTTTTGATGAGTGCCGAGTAAGAACTACTCTCCTTCCCTAGACATGCCAGGTTATTTCCCTTTGACCATTCATGTGTCGGAAACACCCTTCCTCTTTATTTCACCTGGCTAATTCTATTCCTCCAGGTTTCAGCCTAATGTCACTTCCACCCAGGATTTCTTTACTGATCCTCCAGGATGCATGGTGGACCTTTTCTAAGTGTTCTCAGAACATTCACACACCTCCCTATCTGAGCAGTGGTCCCCCTTCATCATGAATTCTTGGTCAGTTGTCTGCCTCTCCTCTCTTTAATTTCAGCACACTTGACTCAAAGACTCAAATATTTAAAGCGTTTGATAAACATTCATGATATAAACCACTAATCCTTGGTGGTTGGGGTGGTTGAAAAGCATGGCGGACAGGACTCTTCAGAAGGGTTGGCCCACATGCAGGGTGCTAGAAATAGAATGTTCCAGGCATCAGAAATCATACATCATTTATCCTACAATTCAGCCTGGGCCAATCCCACTAATAATACCCTGGTAAAGTTACCATGGCTGAGTCATGCTATTATGAAATTACTTAAATCTCTTTTTAAAAGTGGATTTTTACCTCAATTAGAGAATTTGAAGGCCTAGGCCATATACTCTGTTACAGGCCTTCAGGGTTTCTAATGGTGAAGAAGAAATCTGAAATTCAGATGTGATAATCTCAATATTTGTTCTGAAAGGAAATTTTATAATCGCTTTCACAAAGCTTCAGGCTTTCCTGGGACTTGCAGTCTACATCTGTACTGAGGTTGAAATATTTGTTGAATCATTTTCTTTCTCTCTTTCCCTCCCTCCCTCCCTCCCTCCCTCCCTCTCTCTCTCTCTCTCTCTCTCTCTCTCTCTCTCTTTCTTTCTTTCTTTCTTTCTTTCTTTCTTTCTTTCTTTCTTTCTTTCTTTCTTTCTTTCTTTCTTTCTTTCTTTCTTTCTTTTCTTCTTCCTTTTCTTCCTTTCTTCCTTTCTTTCTTTCTTTCACAGTGAGTTATTCCAAATTACTGTGTAGAATAGGAGAACTGTGATGGATTTTTTTGAGTAGAATTTGAGTAGAATAGGAGAACTGTGATGGATTTAGTCAGATTCCTTTTCCTGAATTTCCATATAGTTTCCAGAAATGCCCCTGTATAAAACCCGTCTCTGTGTTTCTTTACTTTTCTGCCAAGTTCCTTTGTGTCCACAGCAAATAATGCATGAAGTCCTTGAAACTACTGAACTCATTAGTTGCTGGAGCAATAGACTGAGTACAAATAGCAATTAGAGCACCACTGGAAAAAGAAATCAGTTATGAAACAATCCTAAGTCCCCTTAATATGCCGGTGATATTAAATGCTTAGTATAAAGTAAGCAAGGTCATTACCAAGTTGCAGCCATCATTTCATGATTCCTGCAGAAGAAAAATGAGCTCAGTCAAATAGTGTCTTACAAACCAAGCTTTCAAAAGAAAATGACTATTAGGCTAAAAAGTCTCCAATTTTATTATTGAATAAAATTAAAATCGGGTAAAATCAGGTAATCTTTGCCTAACTTTGTTTGATTCTCAGACACCCTCTTTTAAAAAATCTAGTCTGTTAATAGCCATTTTTTAAATACACACACACACATGCACACACACACAAATATATATATATATACTATGTGTGTTGAAAATTAAGCCTAATATAAAATAAACCAAAATTTAAAGTCTATTTCCTGCTTCAACATAGATTAATACCGACCTATAAATTTATACAATTTTATTTTCAAGTTAGATGTGATATTGTTTATATGTCTAGCACCTCAAAAACAAGAAAATCATAAGAGAAAATGAGAGCTTTCTAATAATATTTTAAAACAAGAGAAACTACATGAGGAATTTGAGTTAGTCCTAACCCTGAAAATATATGATTATGAAATCCACACATTTGTTTGGTAAATTCAAAACATTATTATTTTATGATACATAGCAGCGATTTTTATGAAGTAAAAGACCACAGTTCAAAGAAATAAATAATGTTTAAATTAAATTAACTACAAAATGTGGCAGTATTTTTTTTCCAGTTAACATTGTCTATGCATGCTTTTTTCTGAGGTTTTTGGGAGACTAACTTGCTGCTTACTTAATCTGCTCACTGTTTTTCATTTGAGCTTTCCAATTTTGAATCATGAGCACATCTTCAAGGTATTCATTTGTGGATGTCCTGAGAGGTCTGGATTTAGAATGTGTCCCGAGAAGTAGATTTGGTGTTACAGTCTATCAAGTGCCCCAGTATTACTAACCTGGACCTGTTCTTTTGTTAATATCTACTTGAGTGGTTTTTGGAAAACACAGGTAGTAGAAAGTCAAACCTCAAATCTATCTGGTTACCAATTTTAGAAACGATCTTCCCTCACCGAATTCCAGTTAAAAATGTAGAAACTCTTTTAGCTTCTTCTAATGATGGCGAATGAATCATTTCCACAGTGTCATTTCAACCAGGATGCAGCATTCTGAGGCCCAATGCCAATGCACTGTCTTGTGAAGACTTAAAGGCTTCTCTTGCTCCTGCATAGTTATTGAATTTCAACTTGCAACCTACAGACCTTTTCTAACCCTGTTCCCACCCCAAGTGCAGCTATTGAATTTTCAGCTTCCTGGAATTTCCCCTTATTTTCTTATGAGCTCAGCGATACATTTTAAAATTCTCTTTTCCCCAGCATTTCTAGTGTTTTGCTGCAGGAAGATTTTCTGGCTATATACTCTACCACACTGGCAGAAAACAAGATCTTAGCTGAGACAGTGAGATGCACTTAAGACCAAAAAAGAAAACAAAACAAACATTAAAAAATGCAAATTAATTTTTTGTTACTAATCGTGCAGTTCTCAAAATATGTTACTTTTCTAATTATTAGTTCCTGAAAGAATAGCTACTACCATATAAGTGCTTTATTTATAAAATCAGGAAATTCAGTCTGATATTATACACTACAATATAGAGAACTTACAACGACTTACAATAAAATGAGAAATTAAAAATAAATCAGACTGTGTTAACGTGTGTTTAATGTATATATGATCCACTTATTGAAACATGATATCAAAAGAAAACTATATACACCAAGCATTCTTCAAATGATTTGTCAACGGTTTCAAGAAAATGTTTTGTTTTCCGTCTCCTAGTTATATCAATTACTGAGAAACGAGTCTTGGAATATCCAGCTACATTTTTGGATTTGTCCATTTCTTTTTAATTTTATCAGTTTTTGCTTCATGTATTTTGAAGCATTGTTATTAACTGCATAACTACTTAGGATTAAGTCTTTTTGAATTGAGTCTTTCATCATTATGTAACATACCTCTTTATCCCTCATAAGATTTTAACTCTGAAGTCTACTTTGTCTGATATTAATACAGCCTCTCCAGCTTTTTCAAAATTAGTGTCTGCATGCTATATACTTTTTCCATTTTTACTTTCAACCTATCTATACTGGGTCATCAGACTTTTCTCCTAAAGGTTCAGATGGCAAATATTTTAGGTTTGTGGTCCATGTGGTTTGTTTCATAACTACTTAATTCTGCCTTTGTAGCATGAAAGCAGCCAAAACAACTTGTAAATGAACAGGCATGTCTGTGTTTCAATAGTTTATTTGTAAGAACAAGTGCTTGGCTCATGAGCCATAGTTTACTGACCCCTAACCGATGTCATATTTGATGTGACTTTCTTGGATAGATGATATAGGGAAGCAGTAGAAACTGAAATTTTTTTAAAAAACAGGCTTATCACAGAATAAACCACACATATTCAAACTGTGTAATTTGATAAGTTTTGACATATAGACCCTTTATCACCATTGTATTAGTCCGTTCTCATGCTGCCAATAAAGACATACCTGAGACTGGGTAATTTATAAAGGAAAAAGCTTAATGGACTCAGTTCCACATGGCTGGGGAGGCCTTACAATCATGGTGGAAGGCAAAGGAGGCAAAGACACATCTTACATGGCAGCAGGCAAGACCATGTGTGCAGGGGAACCGCCCTTTATAAAACCATCAGCTCTCATGAGACTTATTCACTGTCATGAGAACAGCATGCGAAAAACCAACCCTTGTGATTTAATTACCTCCCACTGGGTGCCTCCCATGACACATGGGCATAATGGGAGCTACAGTTCAAGATAAGATTTGGGTGGGGACACAACCAAACCATAGCAACCACCATAATCAAGGTAATGAGCATACCATCATCCTCCAAATCACTGTGCCTCCCGCGTCTTCCTGTCCCCCACTCACCCCCAGGCAGCCATTGATCTGCTTCCTGCCACTCTATATTTGTTTCCACTTTATAGAATTTTATATAAATGATATCATCTAGTTATGTATTATTTTTGTCTGGCTTCTTTCACTTATATAATAACTCAAACTTTATCCATGCTGATGAGTGTATAATAGTGCATTACATTTTATTCCTGAAGAGTACTACATTGTACGGATATGCTACGATTTATTCAATTATTCACCTGTTAGTGGACATTTTGGCTATTTTCCATTTGGGGCTATTACAAATAAGGAAACTTTAAATATTTGTGAACAAGCCTTTCACAATATATACTTTCATTTCTCTTTGGTACAAATACCTAGGAATGGAATGACTGGATCATATGGTATATGTATGATTAAAATCTTAAGAAACTGCCAAACTGTTTTCAAAGTGGTTATACCATTTTCCACCACCATATTTAATGTGAATACAGATAGGATTAGTTTTCCATCTATCATTGTGCTGTTTTTTTCTTTTGCTTCTGTTTTTCTTTCTCTTTTGCCTCTGTTTCTGCTCCCTTTTGAGTTTTGCTTCCATTTTATCTCCTTTTTTGAATCGTTAGGTATATTTCTTGATTTTACTATTCTAGTGGTTACTTTTTGGTTTCTAGTATACATTTTAAGTCATCACAGTCTATCTTCAGGTGATATGATACGACTTCACATTGTGGTATAAGAATGATATCGTGGTATACATCCATTTCTACCCTGCAGATGATTGCACTCTTATTGCCATGCAATTTATTTGTACCATGCATTATAAGCCCCATATTACATAGTTAATATTTTTGTTTAAACTGTCATTTATACACAATTTTAAGGAATATATATTGTTACCAATGTCTTTACTATTTTCATTGGTTTTCATTCCTTTTTGTAGATCCACATGTCATCCTGGTCCCATCATCTTTCTGTCAGAAAGATGTCCTTTAATATTGCTGTAGAACAGACTTGTTGGTGATAATTTTTTTAAATTTTTGTGTGTCTATTTCAACTTCCTTTTTGAAAGATATTACCACCAGGTATAAAATTCTAGTTTAAAATTTTTGTCTTTTCAATAATTGTGTTCTTGGAAAGAATAAGTGTTCTATAACTGCTGGGTACTGAATTCCATGTTTGCTTATTAGATCTAATTATTAATTCAGTCATTAAAATGTATTATTATATTGTTTAACTGTTTTATCCTTACTATTTTTTGTCAGCTTATCAATTACTAATTAATGCATGAAAACCTATGTTTATGGTAGTAGATTGGACATGTTTTTCCTTTAAAGATGCTAAATATTGTTTTCAATGAGGACATATTAGGCTCATAAAAGTTTAGAACTATAATTATATAGTAATTATATCGTTATGATAGAGACTTCTAGTGCTTGCTCTTAATATTGTTTGGATATTTGTCCCCTCCAAATCTCATGTTGAAATGTAATCCCCAGTGTTGGAGGTGGGGCTTGGTGGGAGGTGTTTACATCATTCACCCCTCATGAATGGCTTAGCATCATCCCCTTGGTGATGAGTTCATGTGGGACCTGGTTATTTAAAAGTGTGTGGCACTTTTTGTCGCTTTCTCTTGCTCCTGTTCTGGCCATGTGATGCACTTGCTCCCCCTTCACCTTCTTCCGTGATTGTAGGGTTCCTGAGGGCTCCCTAAAAGCAGATGCTGGAGCCATGCTGGTACAGCCTATACAACTGTGAGCCAATTAAACCTCTTTTCTTCATAAATTACCCAGCCTCATGTATTTCTTTATAGCAATGCAGAAATGGATTAATGCATATACATAATTCTTCTCTCCTTCTGGGTACAGTAGAGTATAATAATCCCCTGACTTTCTGAAATAAGGCAAGACTAAAAGTAACTAGTTCATACAAAGTGTCTATGAGAAGAAGTAAATGCCACTTGCAGGCTGAAGCATTCAATTTATAGCATGAGACAATCCAGTGCTCTCTTACCTTTCCATGGCAAAAAGAAGGTTACGCATTTCTGACAGGGCCACTACAAGACAATAGAGGCTCTATCAGCCTGAGTTTCTGGATGATTGTGTGGAATAGTATACCATTCTGACTTGTAGTGGTTATACAATATGAGTAAAACATGTTAAACAGGATGAATTTGGGGCTAATTTTTACTGAAGCAAAACCTTTCTTATGTCACTAATATATGTAGTGATTCCTTATCCCCAATGAGGCTTTTATCCTTAATAAATTGCTTATGCTGTATTTTGTGTTATACATGAAACAACATTAGCCTTCTTTTAATTTGTAGTAGTTGGGTGAATTTTTTACTTGTCCTTTACTTTTAAACCTTTTTTGTTTGTTTATTTTGTTTTGTTTTAAATGTGTCACTTGTAAATAATAGAATATAATAGGATTTCAACTCAATTTTTATTATTTCAACCAAACATTCAAGTATTCATTTAGTTACTTATGAGCACTAGGCCCTATTCTAGATACCTGGAGTATAGTAATGAACAAAGTAAAATTGTGTCTGTAATAAAACTATGAATATCTCTCTTTTACTGACGATGTCATAATTTCACCTTCACTGGTAAATCAGAATGTGTCTGAATAAAATTTGGTGTGTAACTAAACTGTATGTAATTTCCATTTTGTAGGTATACAATTTAACATTAGTAATTCTGTGTGGCTTAAGCTAACTAGGTTATCAATTATTTTCCCTTAGCATCAAAGCTATTTGATGTCTGTCATTGCTATTGAGAAGTTTCATTTCAATGTCCCTATTTCTATTAAAGGTAATTTATTTTTCTCTTTTTAAAATTTTTAATTTATTATTTTTCAGTATTGTTCTACTTATGAATTTTTAGATCCCTTTCTTTTCTTATTTTAAAAAAGTTAGCAGCTATTTTCTTAAATGAATATTGCCATTGTCTTATTCTCTCTAGAGTTTCCGTAGGAATTCCTATTAGATGTATGTTGGACCTTCTCATTTGTTTGCCTTCATTTCTAAACATGGCTTTCCTATTTTGTCTCTTATCATTCATGATGCATTATTTTTTCTCAGATACATGTTTCTGTTCATTAATTCTATTTTAGTTGTGTTTATCTGATGTTAAGCACATTTATTGAGTTTTTAGTTCCAGTGGTTATACTCTTTTTTACTTCTCCAAATTTTATTTATATTTCCAAATATTTTTATTATTTTCATGTAATGTTTTATGTGTATTTGATGTTTTGATTCCTTTCTTTAACTCTCATTAATCTTAAATATGATTATTTTATGTTCTTTTTCAAATTGTCATTCAAATATCTCAAGTTTCTATGACACTAATCCCACTGTTACCTTGTGCATTGCCTCTAAGCCTTTAAATTGTTTCTTCATATGCTTTCTTATAACAAGCTCATTGTTAGGTGATATATTTTGTTATTGTTTTAACTGAGTATTTTGTGTGACTTGAATTCTAGAAGTTTCTTTCAAGGGTTAGTTTGCATTTGTTTCTGACAGGAACTACTTGAGGCCTGTTGAATTTTGGGGTTAAGGTTTCCAGGTTACATGAGTGGTGTAGTTCAAAACATACACCTCAATGCAACATAAATCTTGAATTTGTAATTATTTTTTCTGTCATAAGCCAAGCCTAGACAGACAACAATCTTTGTTTTCTACTTGTTACAATCCATGATGTTCACAACAAATGCAGTTCTTCAAGGGTCCCAGAAGTATGCAACAGTCTTAACTCCAACTCCTAGCCCTGTGTGTCTGTAAGGCCTCACTACTTATGCCTTCCACATCATAAAAACCCAAAATCATGGTTGACTGATACCACTACTTCCTTCTCCTTATTCTTCTAGAAAATCAAGAAGTAGGCAGACAATTAAATTTAGAACTAAGGTAGATATATGGGGGTAAAATGCTGCCAGTTCCTAGTAGTACAAAGGTTAAAACAAAAGGAACAATCTTCAATCTTTACAGTTGACACAGGCAAAGTTTCCTTGGATAGATCACAAATAGCACAAATCATTTAAAAATTGATAAATTGGAATTTATTAAATTTTAAAACTTCTGCTCATTGGAAGATAGCATAAAAACACTAAAAATACAAGAAATATATAATTGCAATCCACATATCTGACAAAACACTCACATCCAGAATCCCTAAATAATTCCTACATCTCAATAATAAGTCAAAAATGGGTACAAGATTTGAATGGACTTCACGATGATAATCAATAAGCAAGTGTAAAGATGCTCAATATCATTAGTCATCAATGAAATGCTAATTAAAGCCAAACTGAGATCCCATTATATATGTCAACTGGAATCCTCAAACATTGCTTAATGTGAAATGGGACAATCACTTTTAAAACATGATTATCATCTTATATAGTTAAATATATACTTATCATATGACCCGACAATTCTAAGTTTTTACCAAATAAACAGAACACATACATCCACACAAAAACTTATATTTAAATGTTCATGGCAGCTTTATTCATAATAACCAAAATAAACGAACAAACCACAGATACACATAACATGGATTAATCTGGAAAAAAAAAAATGCACTGCAGAGCAAAAAAAAGCCACGCCAAAAGAATATTTACTATATACTTCCCATTTATCTAAATTAGACAGCAGTAAAAACTAATGTATAACAGCAGAGATCAGATCAGTTATTGCCTGAGATAGAAGAATAGAGGCTAGATTCAATGCAAAGAGATACCAGGAAGCTTGTTGGAGTGATAAGAATGCCTTAAATATGGTAGTAGCACATGATATATTTTTTGTCAAAACTTAAAACTGTATACTTGAGTGTAGTTTACTGTATATAAATTATATAACATAACTTATATACCTAAACAAAACTGTAAGGATGATAGTAATTTATTACACCAGTGGTAAAACAACAGAGTGATTCCAGCAGCAAAGCTGGTGTTGTTGTCACTAAACTGCTGCCTCAACATCCCTTAGCTTCCCTAATACCAGAAAAATAGGTGTTCTCAGAGCTTGAGAAGGAATTATGGCCTGTGAAAGTATTGAGTGTCCCCCTGTTCCACAGAGCCTGGATGTAGAAAACCAGACAGGTAGTTATTTTCATGGTCATTCTTGTTTTCTGTAGCGGGCACTGGGCCAGATTTATGTCTAGGATTGACCAAGTCAAAATTAGGGGAACTCGAGTACATGAGTGAGAAAAATGAAAATGAGTCCTGTCCTTAGAAACTTTCAAGATTTTCTATGACAACATACTTTATTGAGATACACAGTTCTGTTTTCGCATATTGTAGCAAATCCTTAGACAACTATCAAAATAACACTTCCCTTCTTCCTCCATTTCTTCATAGTTAACTGATACTAATTTGTTTTCTGGCTTACAGTGGGATTGTTAATGACTTTCCTATTTCAGAGTCTGAGCCAGAGACTCCAGGTCACCAGGCTTTTGTATGGGCATCTAGAGCAGGAGTTGGCAAAGTTTCTTTTTTTTTTTTTAATTTTAAAATATTTTCTTGATAAAAAATGCTAAAGGTCATCTGAGTCTTCAGCGACTAGTAATCTTTATGCTAATGGAGAGCCATGCCTTGATGTTGACAGCTGCTGGCTGATCGGGATGGTGGCCACTGAAGGTTGAGTTGGCTATGACAATTTCTTAAAATAACACAACAATGAAGTTTGCCACACTGATTGACTCTTCCTTTCACAAAGAGTTTTCTGTAGCATGTGATGATTTTTGATAGCATTTTACCCACAATAGAATTTGTTTCAAAATTGGAGTCAGTTCTCTTAAACTCTGTCACTGCTTTCTCAACTAAGTTAATGTGATATTCTATATCCTTTGTTGTCATTTCAACACTGTTCATAGCCTCTTCTCCAGGAGTAGATTCCATTTAAATAAATCATTTTCTTTACTCATCCATAACAAGCAGCTCCTCATCCATTCAAGTTTTACCATGAGATTGCAGTAATTCAGTCACAGCTTCGGGCTCTACTTCCACTTCCAGTTCTCTTGCTGTTTTAACCTTCTTAAAGAGACAGATAGTAAATATTTTAGGCACTTGGGACCAAGAAGAAATATCAACGGTATTACATAGGTACTTATATAACAATTTGGAAATACAACTATTTAAAAACATTTTTAAAAATTTGGTTACAAGCCATAAATAAACAGGCTTTTGGCTGGATTTGGCCTTTGGTAGGTCTCGTAGTTTGTCAACCCCTGATTGAGGAGAATTAAAGTGCAGTTGTCCTTAGGGACCTCTTTCCTGGGGACCAAAGAGAGGAGGACAATGGTGGTGAATTCCAAGAGTGTGGAGGAAGCCAAGTTCCACTTCTGTGAATTACCTAGGGTTGACAGTACCTTTGAGGGATGGGCTAGTACATGGATTTCAAAAGGGATGGAGTGGAAAGCAAACACCAACGACGGTGGCCTAGGGAGCCATTGGCAGAGTTCTCTGTGTCCCAGCTTAGCACCAAGTTGGTGAAAGCAGGTACATTTAATTGGACTAGGAAGCCCTGGGCAAAGATCTTGGGCTTCCCTTCCTGGAGGGAAAGCCCTGATGCCATGAAGCTGAAGGACCCCTGCTCAAGCTCACTGGATTACATAAGCCATTTGGGACTCTGAACAACCAAGGTGAAAAGAAAACTCCTTAATAAAGACAGATATTGGCTATTCCATCATAGTTCTGGGGGCACTCAGAACCAAATTTATTCTGATTTAAGAAAACAAAACAATGTAATATCTGATGCACATGCATATTGTAGGAAAAAAATCTACTGCATATCATTAATTGACACCATATTTTCAGAACCAGCACACTACTAATTTAGAAGCAAGATAAGTTATAAGCAAGCTTGTTATATTGTCCAGACTCCATGAACTATTTTATAGCTGGGGCAATTAGCATGAAATGAGCAAAACTCTCAATACTTTCTGTGGTTTTCCCACTCTCTGTCTCCTACCGAAAAAAAGAGGCATTATAAATCTTAAATAGCGATATCATATCATGATCTAAAAGTGTCACTCAGCTTCTCATGGAATTACAGTGAAGGAGCAGTCGGCCCTTTTACCGTCAAAGACAACTGTCAGCTTCTGCTCTGTGGATGTTTCCATTGCTGGGCCTTATTATTTTTCTTACCCTTGTTGAAAACATGCACTCCTCTATCACAGCCTTCTCAGGTGCTTAGTAGATTTTGCCATGGAGACCACAGTGGCAGCTTGATGCCTGGTGTGTGAAATAACATGTCAGCATCCAACCTTGCTCAGCAATGAGAATTGGCATTTCTAGGAGCCCAAATTCTCCAGAGTCAGTGCCTTTTGCTGAGAGTGGATAAATATATAGATAAAAAGAGCCTTTATCGCTCCTATTTCTTGTTTATTTGATTGCATATTGTGTTGTTTTGATTTATAATCCACCCTCAAATTCCTGGTTTGGTAGTATCTATTATCTGTGGTTGTCACTTGCAAGAATTGAGCTTTATTTTCTTTACTGCTCTTATGTACCAGTGGTGGGTGAGAAATGGCCTTCTCTGTACTTTTATTTTCACAGGCTATCCATAATAAAGTTGACAGGGAAGTCCCTCAAATGCACATATGTAGTGTGTATAACACAAAGGGGAAAAAAAGAGCCTGAAAGAAAAAATAATGAATACACCTTGAGCACTGAAATAAAAGGAAAGAAGAAAAACATGCTGAAGTCAGGTTTTTGTAGTTAGAAACAAAGGGAGGTTAAAGAAATGTCAAGACACCTGGCTCCCCTGCCACTATGTTAATTTAATATTTCAGAAATGAATATCTTCATGTTTAAAACAGTGATTATAATTCCTCCCCTACCATTTTATTTTGAAAGTTAGATGGCGTGCAGTACGCGGCACTTTGAAAGTAGCTCTGCTAGCTTTGCCCTGCTAATAATTAGATAGTACATTTAAATTGAATCACTGGAGAATGTTTAATTGTTGAACTCTTTACAAAGCTGAGGATAAAGTTTAGGGAGCTATAGGGGATCATGTAGCAGCCAAGGGCTAGCAACAGTGAGGACCCATTACCATTCCTAGCCTTGAGCTGGTGAGAAGTGTTTACCAGTCATAAGGAGGGCGGGCATGGAAAAGCTCACCTAGCAGGAGCTGAGTTCAGTAGAGAGATCCAGTGGACCCTTGGCAACTTAGCAGGGAGATAGGCAGAAAAATACCCCAAACTCACTCACTTCATGTGGCCTGATCTGCTTGTGTCCTGCCTCCATTCCTACCACTACCCAGATTAGCAGACAAGTCAGAGAGCAAGAATGGCTGTTAATGCAAAGGCAGGGTAGAGAAAGGTGAAGAGCAGATGGAGGGGGCAAATGAAGACATCCAGAATGACAACAAAGACGGCCTTCTTTCCTCCTTTCATGCCTTCCACTTAAGAGTTTTGGGTAGGTGGGTAGATAGACAGATAGATAGATAGATAGATAGATAGATAGATAGATAGATAGATACATACATACATACATACATACATACATACATACATAGATATAGATAGATCAGGGGTACATGTGCAGGATGTGTAGATTTGTTACATAGGAGGAGAACGTGTCATGGGGGTTTGTTGCACCTATTATTTCATCACCCAGATATTAAGCCTAGTATCAATTGGTTGTTTTCCTGATCCTCTCCCTCCTCCCACCATCCACTCTCCGATAGAGCCCAATGTGTGTTGTTCCCCTCTGTGTGTCTGTGTGTTCTCATCATTTAGCTCCCACACATAAGTGAGAACATGTGGTATTTGGTTTTCTGTTCCTGCGTTACTTTGCTAAGGATAATGGTCTCCAGCTCCATGTCCTTGCAAAGGACATGATCTCATTATTTTCTGTGGCTGTGTAGTATTCCATGGTGTATATGTACTACATTTTCTTTATCCAGTCTATCATTGATGGGTATTTGGGTTGATTCCATGTGTTTGCTATTGCGAATAGTGCTGCAATGAACATATGCATGCATGTGACTTTATAAGAGAATGATTTATATTCCTTTGGGTATATACCTAGTAATGGGATTGCTAGGTTAAATGGTATTTCTGACTAGGTCTTTAGGAATTGCCACACCGTCTTCTACAATGGTTGAACAAATTTACACTCCTACCAACAATGTGTAAGTGTTCCTTTTTCTCCATAACCTCGCCAGCATCTATTATTTTTTTGGTTTTTTAATAATGGCCATTCTGATTGGTGTCAGATGGTATCTCATTGTGGTTTTGATTTGCATTTCGCTAATAATTAGTGATGTTAAGCTTTCTTTCATATGCTTATTGGCTGTATGTATGTCTTCTTTTGATAAGTGTCTGTTCAGGTCCTTTGCCCATTTTTTAATGGAGTTGTTTGGTTTTTTCTTGTAAATTTTATTTAAGTTTCTTATAGATGGTGGATATTAGATCTTTGTCAGACGCATAGTTTGCAAAACTTTTCTCCCATTCTGTAGATTGTCTGTTTACTCTATTGATAGTTTATGTTGCTGTGCAGAAGCTCTTCGGTGTAATTAGATCCCATTTGTCAATTTTTGCCTTTGTTGCAATTGCCTGTGACATCTTCATCATGAAATCTTTGCCCATGCCTATGTCCTGAATGGTATTGTCTAGGTTGTCTTCCAGGGTTTTTACAGTTTTGAGTTTTACATTAAAATCTTTAATCCATACTGAGTTAATTTTTGTATATGGTGTAAGGAAGGGGTATAGTTTCAATTTTCTGCATATGGTTAGCCAATTCTCCCAGCACCATTTATTAAATGAAAAGTGACTTAGCTCAGAGTAATGAAGTGGGAGAATAAGTATCCTGTAGGAATACTAGGAAGTCTTCCAGAGGGATGAGATATTTCCTTGTCTTCATTATTGCCCATCTTGCTGCTTGGAACAGAGATGTGATGGCTAGAACTCTTTAGTCATCTTGAACCATGAGGACAAGGTTGGTACCTTAAGAATGGATCAAAGACTAATAAGCTGGAAAGGTGCAAGATCCCTCATAATCAGGCCTGAACTTTTCAGCTGTCAAATATTTGTTCAATGAGTTTAAAGCATTATTGAGTGTTCTTTTTTCCTATCTCTTTTTCTTGAAGCTACCAACGCTTCACATTATTTCTTTGTTTATTTCTTTCATTGGACTTACCACTATCTGAAATCCCATTTATGGATTTGCTCAGTTATGCATCGCTTGCTTCCCCTCATTGGAGGACAAGGCTCATATCAGTCTTACTCACTAAGTCATATCCAGCCCCTAAAACAGTTCCTGACACAAAACACAGGCATTCAATAACTACTTTGAATGAATGAATGATTTTTTTTTTTTTTACTTTAGTTTTACTGCAGGTGGGAATGTTTACCCGTGAGTCCAATTTTCTTAATGATTTTCTTATTCCCCACTGGAATATTCACAGTGAAGAGCCCAGCCACTATGACTGTTCAGAATCAATGTAAAAAATATTTCTACAGTGGAGTGACTTTATATTAGGTTCATTGAAAGGCCGGGACTCTGTTGGAACCTAGGACCTAAAACTAATGTAGTCATGCACTGTCACTGTATCAATCGGAAGTCTGAAATTAAATTTCTGTATTAAGTTGGTTTTATACCTTTTATAAGGGTCAATTTGGGTGTTTTTCAAATAGATTCTTAGACGAGGATACTGCTAACAAAAATCTACAACAACTCCCCGAAGGCCAATACACGCAGTTACATTTAGGATTTAATCCTGTGGGGCTCTTTTGCAATAATTAATACTATGGGGAGTTTTTCCTTCAAGATAAAATATTCTGTAACTCTTAATGAGTACACTCTGAAGCTTGTCTATAGTGCAGCCTTTTCAACTCCTTATCATGTAATTCAACTCTAACTTTGTCCACTCAGTTTTGTTCTTAGTCTTCTGGTGGCAGTGAGGGAAGGAATGTATAGTTTGTTGATTGCTTCTGAGTTAGAACCTCTTTAATCATCTCAATTGCTCTAGCTGATTTGGTTTGATTTAGTTTGCTCCTACAAACTATAGGGGCTGTTGACAGAGGTGCTTGGGATGTGGGTTTGTGAATCGGGCTGTATTCTCAATCTAGATCCTTCATAATTAGATATGTACAGGTATATTTATAATAAGATTTACAAGAGCTAACCCTTACTTAGCATATATCAGGCACTCGTCTAAACCCATTTCATGTGCTATGTAACTCAACCATCTTACCAAGAGGTACTATTTTCATCTCCCATTTTACAGATAAGAAAACTGAGGTAAAGAGAGGTACCTCAACAAGGCTGGCCAAGGTCATAGGGAAAACGAATAGCAGAGCTAGGCTTTGAACTCTGGTCGTCCTGACTCCAGAGTCTGTGCCCTCCATCACCATGCTAACATTCCCTCTAGAAATGAAATCTTACTTTGTGAAACACTTTCAGATGTGAGATCTTATTTGATTATTCAAAAAATATATTCAAGAGAGAAAGACAGACAGTGACATTTTCATTTTAAGAAATCAGAACACGGAGATACCAAGAAGTCAAATATTTTACTTAAGGTTATAGAAAATTCAAGATCAGTGCCCTGTAGTGGGACCAGCAGAAACTTTCGAGCTAGTTAGTCTATGTCAAATGTAGGCTCTATTATTACTGGTTATGTGCTTGGAATGTCATCTTACCTCTTTGAGCTGTAGTTTCATCATCTCATCACCCATACAATGAGAAGTAGAGCAGGTGTCTCCATCTTGGTACTATTATCATTTGGGCTGGAGATAAAGCAACATTCCTGGCTTCTATTCATTTGATGCTAATAGCATAACTTTTTTCACCTTTTCACCCCCAGCTATGACAACCCAAAATGTCTCCCGATATTACCAAATGTCGGGGGTAAATAGCCTCTAGTTGAGAACTACTATCTCTACCTCACAGTGTATTTTCAGGTATTAAAGAAAATACATATAAAGTGATGGGTGCACAGTGTTTCCTTGGTGAACGTGAGCTAGTATTAATTATACTTGAGCTTAGCTCATTCTTTGACCAGTGTTTTTTCCATAGCAATAAGGACAGCACTTTCACAGATTGGTGGAGGCATCAAATGAATCAGTGTATATGAAAATGACTGGTTGTTACTTAAAACTCATATGCCATATTGAAGCAAGATCAGACTCTGAAGTGTAATACATGAATTAAAATGGTTCATTCTTTGCAGTGCTCAAGTCGATATTCCATGTTGCACTTGCTTAAGGCAATAAAAAGTCCAGAATATACACATGTATACACACACCCAGCCCCAAGCTAATTCTCTAGTTCACATTATGGGCACAAGTCTTGGCTCTGGATTGAGTACTGCTACTTCCAATTATAATTACAGTGATTTCTAGTTTATCTAGTATTAGGGTTTTGAGTTCCATGGAAACCAAAAGCTCTTGATCTTTTTTTTTTCAAATTCACTTCCTATCACAGCTCCCCAAGAGGCCTTGTTGCACAGAGTCGTCTATCTGCCTTTGGTCATTAAAGGATTTCAGCCAAAGACAGTTGCAAAGTATTGATCGTAGCTATTTCTGGTCTTCTTTCTCTACCAGTAGTTGAATAAAGTAAAGAAGGGAAGTTCATGTCACAGAGAAGCATGGAAGAGGATAAGACCTACCTAACAGCATCTTTTGCTGACAGAAGCATTTGAGACTCCATTCAGCAGCCTAAAAACGTTTTGAGTAGGTTTATTTATTTTTTCACAACTTTCTGTTGTAACAGCAATATCTCTGATTGTATATCTTCAAAGTTCTTTTTACCTCCCATTTATTTAACAGGCAAAGGCATAGGGGATCATCAACTGCACTGGCATCATTCCTCATGGATTTTTAATTTCTACACTTTGCCATAGGAAGAAGCAAATGAAAGCACCCATGCACAAAACACTTTAACAGTTTTCATCATACACAAAGCAAACCGTGCCAAGATGTGAGCATTTCTGGCTTGCCTCTGCTCCTGGACAACCCCTATTTAAAAAATTTTCATATGTTCCCTACATTTTTCCTTACAAATGTCTGTCCCAAATTTGTCCTTTGATAATTGCAGTCTCTTCCTTTCTGCTGGCTCCTTTTCTTCTTATTATCCAATTGTTTAATTCTAATTCCTGGTATATCACTCACTTCTAACCTCTTGAAATTTAGCCTCCACCTTAATCATCCTACTAAAATTGATCTCTCAAAGGCTATCCATTAATAGACTCCTATATATATCTTGAAGTCTACCAAAGCTGAGTCATCCACCATTCCCTTTGGATGGTATCTTACATCTGTACTTTTTCCTATAGTGTCAATACTGTCTACATGCTCATATTCCATTCTGATTCACCAAGACTGTCATTAGCTACCAGGGTTTCTTTGTACAAATTAGAAAATGACAGCTCCTTCTCCAGGTCAATTGTTCTCAAACTGTGGATCCCAGTACTAGCAGTACCAGTTTCACTTGGAAACTTTTTAGAAATGCAAATTCTCAGCCCTACTTGGACCTACTGAATCAAAAACCTTAGGGGTAGAGACCAGTAATCAGTTTTAACAGGTCGATTGGGTGATTCTGATAGATGCTAAGGAGGGAGAACATTGTTCCAGGGGAATGGTGACAGAGTTGCCAACAGGAGAGGAAGGTAGATTTCAGCTCCTATCGGCATCCCTTAGCCAAGCTCCCTTGGCAGAATGGTCCTCCCTAACTTCTGCAGACATAAGCCTGCCTATTACATTTTACTTATCACTTCAATAGCCATTTAAATTAATATTTTAATGACCCAAGAAGAAAAACCATATAAGGGTCATGATAAATATTGGAAAGCATTTTATAAAATGTATAAATTTATTTCTGAAAATAAAAATTCTTAGTAAAATAGAAATAAATGTTTTCTAAAGACATCACTTTACAATATAGATTCTGAAACTCTGAAATAAATCTAAGTGAAGATAAGACACCGTTATAATTTTACAGAGTTTTGAAGATGCTAGCCCTTATCATTAAACAAGAAAAAAGAATGATCTATTAAAATTAATAAAGGGACAAAGTTACTATTTTCAGATAATATAATTTTATATCAGGAAACTAAGATTAATTTTACAAATTAAGTAATACTACTGGTTACAACATTAATATATACAAATCAATAGCTTTCCTGTTTATAAGTAGTAACTACTTAGAGCAAAGATTGACAAACTATGGTCTGAGCACCTAATCCAGCAAAGTAAGGATGGTTTTAATATCCTCATTTATTTATTTTTTTGAGACAGTGTCTTGCTCTGTTGCCCAGGCTGGAGCACAGTGGCATGATCCTACCTTACTGCAGCCTCAAACTCCTGGGCTCAAGTGATCTTCCTGCCTCAGACTCCTGAGTAACTGGGACCATAGGTGTACACCACCACACCCTTTTTTTGTTTCATCTTCTTTTGTAGAGACACAGTCTTGCTATGTTGCCTAGGCTGGTCCAGAATTCTTGGTCTCAAGCAATCCTCCCGCCCAGGGGTTCCAAAAGTGCTGGGATTACAGGTGCTAGCCACTGCGTCCAGACCCTACATGGCAGAGGGACTGTAAAACACACACACGCCTGCACACATATGTGACAGGGTCCTGAAAAGACTGAAACATTTACTATCTGGCCTTTACCAAAAGGAAGTGCTTACCCCGATTCAGAGAATATGATGTTCATATTTCATAACAAAAAGTTATAAAAATATCTAGGAATAAACTTAGTAACAAATGTGTACTATCTATATGAAGAAGACATAAAAATCAGATTGAGGACTAAAAAGACTTGAATAATTGGAAAATGGAAGATTTTTTATTTTGAGTGAGAAGACTCAATGAAATCAGTTCTCCCTAATCATGTTTGTAATCCCAACTACTTGGGAGGCTAAGTAGTTTATCTTTTTAATCTATAAAGTTAATTGGATTTTGATTTAGGCATATTTTATCAAAAAAATCATAAAAGCCTATCTCATGTTTTAAATGTCATCAATATACCAAAATCCCATAAATGTTCAGATCCACTTCAGACATCTCAGACTCTGGATGCATGTATTCCACTCCCTACTTAATATCTTCAATCAGATGATAAAAGATATTGTAGAAGAACATATCGAAGCAGAGCCCTGACTTTCCCTAAGTCTCTCCCCCTGCAGCCTTGTTTGTCTCATTTAGCGCCAATTCTAATCATCCATTGGTTTAGACCAAAAATATCCTTAGAGTTTTTAAAGATGTCTTTCTTTTTCCAATACCCCACATCCAATCAGTCATAAAATACTTCCAATTATACCTCGAAAATATATTCAGATTCCTTCCACTTCTTATAACCTCCACTACTATCACTCTGCTCCATCTAACATCATCTCTCTACCTGGATTACAGCTGCGGTCTATCAACTGCTCTCTTGTATCTGCCGCTACCCCACAATATACTCTTAAAAGAGCAGTCAGGTCATTTCTTTTATTTTTTATTTTTATTTATTATTATTATTTTGGGGTGGGTGGGTGGATGGAGTCTTGCTCTGTCACCCAGGCTGGAGTGTAGTGGTGCTCACTGCAACTTCCACCTCCTAGGTTCAAGTGATTCTCCTGCCTCAGTCTCCCGAGTAGTTAGGATTACAGATGTTCACCAACACGCCCAGCTAATTTTTGTATTTTTATTAAAGATGGGGTTTCACCATGTTGGCCAGGCTGGTCTTGAATCCCTGGCCTCAAGTGGTCCACCTGCCTTAGCCTCCCAAAGTGCTGGGATTATAGGCATGAGCCACCATGCCTGGCCTCATTTACTTTAAAACCTAAGGCATTTCATGTCACTCTACTGGACAAAACCTTCTCATAGTTTCCAATGTTGGGCAGGGTAAAAGCCAACATCCGTGCAATGGCCTTCAGTGTCTGACACCATCTGGCCTACATTCCCCTCTGAACCTGTATCCTAATACTTTCCCTGCCCACTTTGTTCACTTTAGACCCACTGGCCTCTTTGTTATTTTTGTAAGAAACAAGGTGCATACTCATATCAACAACTTTGTGCCTGCTCTTTGTTTGTCATAGAATGTTCATCCCCAAATAGCTAATTTCTGCCTCCTTGAAATCTCCATTCAAATGTCACCTCAGTGATGCCTCACTTAAAACCACCCCCCAGGGCTCCTGGCACCCTGCTTTCCTTTACCTTTCTCTAACGTTCTCCAAGTCCTAATTTCCTATAGATTGTATCCTCTACTAAAACCGTAGGCTCCACAAACGCAAGGACTTTTTCTGTTTTGTTTTCTACCATATCTCCAGGGCCTAGAATAGTGTATGGCACATGGTAAAATTTTCAATAAATAGTTGCTGAATGAATGCAGAATGTGTGGGGAAATTCTGCAAAACAGCATTGAGCAGAATTAGCTCTACCAGATAGGAGTAATTACAAAACTTTGGTATATAAAACATTTTATACTACACAAGAGTATCAATTTCAATGGAACTAAAAAAATGAAGAACTAGAACCAAATACAAATAGAAATTTAATACATGGTACATGTGGCATTTCAAATCAATGGGAAAAAGATGTAAAACTAAAGAAAATGGGAACAAATTGGAAGAAAAATCAAGCTGGGTCTTTATTTCTTATTCCAAGATAAATTAAACACAAACCCCTGAAAATTTTCAAAAAGAATTTGAAGGCTTTTAAAAGCACATATTCTGGTGGTGATTCAGGCAGAAGCAGAGAGAGAAGCATGGCTGACAGAAAAATTAACAACAATAATAACAAAAATAAGCCTTCCAGATGTGCAGCAAAGCTTCCAGAGTGGGAATAGAAACACATTAAGAGTTCTCAAAATGGACTGGAGAAATTACCAAGTGTGCAAGAGGGAGAAACTTTGAATTGCCAAGAGGATAAGACAACTAATGAGACCTCATCCATTTCTTTGCCCTTTTTTTTTTTTTTTCTTTGACAAGGTCTCACTCTGTCACCCAGGCTGAAGTGCAGTGACACTATCTCAGCTCAGTGCAGTCTCAACCTCCCAGGCTCAAGCGACACTTCCACCTCAGCCTCCCAAAGGGCTGGGATTACAGGTATGAGCCACGGTGCCTGGCTTTTTTTTCTGGCTTCATTGAGTTATACTTGACAAGTAAAAAATTGTACATATATGAGGGGTACAATGTAATGTTTTGATGTTTGTATATAGACTTTGTGAAATGACTATTGCAATCAAGCTAATTAACATATCACCTCACATAGTTAACTATTTAGTGTACATGTGTGTGGTACGAATACTTAACAATCAAACTTCTTAGCAAATTTCAAGTATACAGTATTAGCTATGTCACCATGCTGTACACTAGATCACCAGAGCTGACCCATTTCTAATGTCAGAGTCTTTTTCCAGTACCAGAGCCTTTGATCAATAGTTTCATAAAAGGTGTATCAGGGGAGGGTCTCATTAAACAGGATTTATGTGCAAAATGAATTTTGACTACAATTTAGAACTAATGCTTGGAAATAACTAACCTGAATCGAAAAGCCATCCTTTCTCTGAAAAGAATAACTTTCTTATCTCTGAGCAAAAAACCTTTGTTAATCAATATCTTAAGGACTTCAGTTTCCTATTTACTGGTCAGCAAAATGAAGTTAATTTTCCATCATTGAGGATGAAGCCATTCAAGGAAAACCACAAATACTCTCGCTTCTGGCCTTCTTGGGAGAATCAAATGAAAAACTGGCTTTCTAGAAAAGTGCTAATGTCAGTAACCCTGGGCTATTATGGAAGTGACAAACAAATCAATTAGCTTGGTGTAGAGCATGACCTTGGGCTCTGAAATAGAGAGACTTCTGAGAACTGCCAGATGAGCCTCCTTCTGTGAGAAACAGTGTTTTTGGAAAGAGCCAGGCAAACCTAGGTTCTAATTCTGGCTCTGATGCATTCAGTACTTCTGTGACTGCAAGCAAGTGGCTACCTATCCACTGGACTTCTGGAAATAGTAGACAAAATAAAATATTCAATTAATTAACTTCTATTTAACACTTTCTATGTAGCTGACATGTTTGGTGCTAGGAACACAGGGATGAGCAACAGAAACAAAATAGAAAAGAACTGTATGGAGAGTTCACATAATCAGATATTACACAAGTAAACAAATAAATGGTATAATTATGGACAGGGGCTAGAGTCATGAAATAGAGAATAACTGGTTAGGAATAGTAGGGGCACCACCCGACATAGTATGGCCATAGCTCTGCTTAGCATATTCTAAGCAGAAAAAGCTGTAAATGCAAAGATCCTCTGAGGAGACAAGAGCTTGCCACATTGAAGGAAACCAGTGTGACTGGAGCACAGTGAATGATGCACAGAGTGGTGTAAGATGCAGTTATAGAGGCAGACACTGACTGACTCCCATTCTGCCCTTGTTTGCTCCCAATAGTATCTTTGATTACCTTGCATGAGGCTGGCCATGTGACACAGCTCTAGCCAATGAGATGAGGCACAATTCCCAGTGGAGAGCCTTTCTGTCTAAATTGAAAACAGTATCAAACTCTTACATTTGCCCTTTATACGTCTTTATTCTTGCCTAGAACAGTGATGCAGTATCTGGAGATGTAGCAACCATCTTGTGACCATAAAGACAAAAACTCCATGATAAAGAGAGCATAGAAGAAAGATAGAAGGGGCCTGGGCTCTTGGATGAGTCTCTTGATTATCTGCTCGGACTTCCTACTTTAGAAAAAACTTTACACAAGAAAAGTTGGTCTCTTCCTTTACTGACTCATTTTGTTGAATTTTCTTTTACCTAACACACAACCTCTATTCCTAGCTGATATAGTTGTAGAGGTTAACAGAAGGCAGACCATGCATGGCAAAGAGTGTAGAATTTAAGGATTACAAGCACATGTACAGCAACCAATTACATTCAATGGCACATTTTAGATTTTCAATAAGTGATTATTCCTACTATTAAAATGGCAATATTTACATATTTGATGCTAATTTCGAAAAATAAAAATCTTAGGTCAGCTTTTCATACTACTACAAATAATTTTTTTCTCCAAAGTCTTCTCTATTCTCTTCTCCAAAGCAAAATCTCAGAAAATTACCCATAATGTACATTGGGTCAACACTAGTGTATCATGCTACATTAGGTGCCAGTGATTAAACTGACACCATCTGGACTGAAACATGTTGTCTTTGCCTGATGTCAAAAGAGCAAAGACAGCAGAACTCATATTCAGTGTGCTGGAAACTTCTAAGTATCAATCCACAGAAGGCTGCTGAGGTTGAGAAAGCATAATCCCAATAGTCACAAATAGCTCAGAGTCCTGGAATTAGCCAGTAAGCCTAAAGGAAGAAATGAACACAGCTTGCAGTTTCAGGAGATATCACTTCCCTATAGGTGAGAAGTGAAAAATTGGCATCTCTCCTCTGCTCCCCAGCACAGACAACCCCCAAATGGGATGCCTGAGAAATGGGATAAAGTGGAAATCTGAACCTCCATAGTTGTAACATGAGGCCCCTAGCAACTTGCATCAGGATTATCATCAGCCTGTGATACATACAATACAATGTAATACACATATATAATTTGAATGTTTAGGTGCAGTGGCACAGGAGGGTATCTGCAGAAGATTCTCTTCCATTTCAGAACTGGTCAAGAATAGCTATAGAAATACTGTTTGTCAGTTGTAAGATTTATAAAATAAGTTTACAAAAACTGAAGTTTCTTTCATTGGACAGCATAAATACACACACACACATATATATACACACACACACAGAGATATGTATATTTGTACACCTATTTTATGTATTTACATATTACATTTACATATAGATACATATATGCATGTGTGTGTGTGTATATATATTCCTGCACAAATATATTTAAAAGCATCATAAATTCATCTCTGTAAATTACCAAAGATGGTGGCAGATATTGTTTAATATGTTTCAGATTAAAATTCACTGAGATAAAATGTATCTGTAAAATTAAGTAAAAATCATTATGGCAGTGGGCCCCAAGTCCAAAGAAGGTCCAAAGAGGGAAGCCTCATGGGTAGATAAAGTAAATATTACCCTATCCTGAGTCTAATATCTGGAATTCAAGACCTGGAACAATCACTTTATCATCTCACTCAATGCCCAACAAAGAGGGTTAAAACTTCAAAAACACCCAAGATGAAGAATATGCACATTCTCCTCTACCTTAGAATGTCACTGAAAACACCCCCTAGTCAATTCACCTGCCAATGAGCCTGATGTGATGCTTGTACTTACCCCATCACAAGGGAAAAGATCCCCCATGTGAAAGTTACAAGGGCACTGGGGAGAAGGGACAATGGCCACCTGTGCAGAAGCCACCATGCCTCTTTCTCTGTTCTCCACCATCTTTAGTAGCCCTAGGGCAAAGCTATCTAGTGCTGACAAATGATAATTTTGAAAATCAGACTCCAAACAGGAGCCTATGTATTTGTACCTAAGGATATGTTACACATGTGTTTATATACTTTATGAAATGAGCCATTATGAATATGCAGTATGCATAAGAAACTCACCAAAATCTTGCTTCCTGCTGACTTGCTAGCTAGGCAAGCTGAGCTTTTTGGAAATTTAAAAAGCAAACTAATTTGCAAAATAGATAACAAGGGCTTCCACGTGATTCTCAAGTATAACTTTCAATTTACAAGTCTTTTATCTGTCCTCACTTTTCATCTGCCCTTCTTTTCTTCAACATAATTTGAACCTAAACAGATCTATCAGCATGAAGATTCTGAAGAACTGCCTGAAGTCTTCCCAAAAGAGTATAGAACTGTCTATTTGGATATTTTAAGGCACTTTTAATTGTAGGAAAATGGTCTCTGGATATCTGCCATAGATTATATGGATTAGTGAAATTCATTCAGCTCAGGCATAACATGAAATATTAATAGTAGCAGTAGTAATGGTAATAGTCGTAGTAGTAATAGTCACCATGTTAATCACTTTACATACATTTTTTCACTAAATTATTTTTACATTCTGTAATATGGTCATTTAAAAGCTGATGAAACGGGGTCAGGTTTATCAAAACCACATAACTAGTACATGTCAATGGCAGAAATGAACCCAGGTTCACCTCACTTCATTGCTCATGCTCATACCTACCTCTCCATGTTGTTTCTAGAGACACTAATCATGCTAACTTACATGTTGCACAGAAGCTATTGTGGAAACCACTGGACCAAGATTATTGGTGACTTTACCTACAGATGCTGAAGCCACAGCTCAGAGGGAAACAACAGTAGGCAGGCAGGTTGAAACACTGGTACAGGAGAACCACACACCCTACTTGAAGCATAGTGCAGCTAAGACACCTCTGTGACAGAAAGACACACTGGCATATGTGGTAATAAGATAGGCTGATTCTGAGCAGGAAGCACTAACAACCACTGGAGCAAAGACCAAAACAAAGTGACAGATGACATCCAGGTGTAGACAGAGATGCTTACCTGGAATGTAGCACAGAGAGGTCAGGTGCCACATGCGTTACCTTGAGCAGTATCAGCACTCAGATAATTGTAAGTAATAACACCCCTAAAGTGTCAACTTCTAGGTGAATTCTTACACACTATGTGCAACAGAAAATGTTGTTCACCAGGCCAAGTGGGTTTGTAGAACACACAGTAACCAATCTTTTAAAATTATTTTTAACTAAATAATTTCTGCAGATTTTACATTAGATTCATTGTAGTTCAACCATCAGCTTCTGTCTTTGAGAGCTACATACTTCAGGAGATAGACACAGCAGCAGCTACTGGGATCTACAATAAAACATGCCAGAAGTATTGTCATTCAACATTCTCCAAGACTTGTACATCAGGCCCATATTGGTAAACTTGGAACTGTGTCTATTACTGTGTAACACATGTTCACAGTAGATTTGAATTCATCCATTCATTTATTGATTCAGCCAATATTTCTCCAGCATCTATTAAATGTCAACACCATACATATACTTACAGTCAATCTAGGGTGGGAGAACATTTTAAAAATATAGAAATGTATGTTTAATTGTAAATGTGATTAGTGCTACAAAGAAGTCCAGGATGCTATGGGAATTCAATGTAGGGGATCTAAACTCGGCCTAATTGTGTGTAATTTAAATTAAGACTTGAATGGGAGTTTTACTTTTGTTCTGTAAGGAAGAAAGAAAGAATCTTCGAAGGAGAGAAATATGAAGTTCCTGAAGGAGAAAGTTGGAATTTCTGATACATGGGAATGTGGCTGGAGTATGAACAGAGGGAAGGAAGAGTGGTGTTAAAGAGACTAGAGAGATGGATTGTGAGAGAAGCCATTAGCAACCACATTTGGCATTTCAGACGAATCTAAGGACACTGAGAGGTCACATGAAGGGTTTTAAGTTTGGGTATAACATAGTAATGACAAGCCAGGAATGCTTCTGTATTTGTTAACTTTACAATCTGTTAACTCTACAATCCTACTAGGTAGATAAACTGATCTCCTCTATCAGATGGGGATGTTCAGCCTTAGAAAATTTCAGTCACTGATGTTGGACAACCAGCAGAAAAGCCGAACAGGGATTCACACCCGGCAGCCCGGCTCCAGAACTGAGCTGAACTGTTACCTGACATTGCCTCTAATGAGCAGCTTTGTGCTTCAGAGGGCAGCAGATTGTTAAACGTGTTCTGAATATATTTCTTCAGTTGGATGTCCGTGAATGAGAGTAGAATAGGATCTCAAGAAGAAATCACTAGATATCTATCTGCCTTGGCTGTGTACAGCTGGTGGAGGCCTTTTGACAAATGTGAACATCACAACCAGAAGTACTTTCTGCACCTATTAGACATTTTGCACTTAAAAGCCTCTGAAAAAAAATGGAAGGCAGTCCATATTTCAGCAACTTCCATTAAGCTGTCATGTACCTTTCCCACACTTCCTGTCATATGGCAAGCCTTGGATTAATAAGATCTTCCTTACTTAGTGAAAGTGCTCTTCTCTCATTTACCCAGCCATCCTGTATTCTACTCCTGATGTCATAGTGCAATAATTTGAAGGTGAGAAGCACAAGTTCAAACCCAGATATTGAGCCCTTGGGTGGTTCTGAATCTTAGCAACTGTAGCCAACGTTTTAAAGGCTAGAAACATACTGAGTTTTACTTCCCCAGGACCACCTACTATGGAAAACTCTTCCCCACCTAGCTCCTGAGTGTGAGAAATAAGGGAAATAAAATACAAAAAGCTCATTGTTTAGTTGTGCTTTGTGTATTTTTGCAAGTGGAAAATTCAGAGAATATAGATGTAGAACTCTTCAGTAAGCGTATTTTAACTAAGCATTTTAAGCTGTTGAAAGTTTCATTCAAAGTCTGTTTTTTAAATAGTAATATATTTGCAATACAAATACAAGTTTTCACTCATCCTACTAAAAATTATATGCATATACATACATATATGCACATGTACATATATATGGAGATATATGTGTACATACATATGCACATATACTTGTGTATATGGAAACAGAGTTTCAATTATTCCTCCTACTCTAAGTCACTTGTACCCACCAAATGTCTCCAAAACAGGTAAGTTCTGTTATTAGTTTCTTCTGTACCCATCCAGAGATTGAATTTTTCCTCATTCTTACACAAAAGGGCATACTATGCACACTATTCTGCAGCCATTGTTTTTCACGTAACATAAATATTTAGGAAGGGTCTTCACTTTTCTTTAAACTGTTTGTCATATGTGATTATTGAGCATGTGGCTAGAACAACTTTTTGTCTTTTAATAGCTTGAGATAGTATTCACATCACATAATTCACTCATTTAAATTGTATAATTCAGACCAGGCATAGTGGTTCAGGCTTGTAATCCCAGCAATCTGGGAGGCTGAGGCTGGAGGATTGCTTGGCCCAGGAGTTTGAGACCAGCCTGGGAAACATACAGAGACCCCTTCTCTACAAAAAATAAAATAAAATTATCCAGGCATGGTGCCATGCACCTATAATCCCATCTACTCTGGAGACTGAGACAGGAGGATCTCTTGAGCCCAGGAGGTCAAGGCTGCAGTGAACTGTGATCACACCATTACACTCCAGCCTGGCCAACAAAGCAAGATCTCATCTCCAAATTAAAAAAAAAATCTGTAAAAAATAAAAATAAATTGTACAATTCAGTGTTTGTAGTATATTCACAGAATTAGGTACAATCACCACAATCTAATTTTAGAATATTTTCATCACCCCCTGCAAGGAACCCTAATGCTCATTAGTAGTTAGTCCCCGTTCACTCCCTCAAACTCCTCTCCTTTAGTCCTAAGAAATACTAGTATATTTTCTATCTCCACAGATATACCTATTCTTGACATTTAATTTAAATGGAATCAAACCATTCATGGTCTTTTGTGAATAGCTTCTTTCATTTAGTATAATGTTTTCAAGATTCATCCATGTTGCAGCATGTAATATTCAAACATTTGTCTTTGAGCTTCTGTATGTTTCATTTCTCTTGGGTTTATACATGGGAGTGTAATTGCTGGGTCATATGGGTAACTCTGTGTTTAACATTTTGAGAAACTGTCAGTTGTTTTCCAAGGTGGCTGCACTATTTTGCATTACGAGCAATATATGAGGTTTCCAACTTCTCCACATCTTCATCAACACTTATTATTGTCTCTTTTTATTATAGCCATCCTAGTATATGTGGAGTGGTATCTCGTAGCTTTGATTTTCATTTTCCGAATGACTAATGATTTCGAGTTTCTTTTCATGTGCTTATTGGCTTTTTGTATGCCTTACAAGTAATGTCTATTCAAATCCTTTCTCTATTTTTAAAATGGGTTATTTGTCTTTTTATTAATAAGTTGTAATAATTCCTTATACATTCTAGATAAAGTCCCTTATCAAACACATAATTTGCAAATATTTTATTCCATTCTGTTGACTTTTCTGTTCTCTTGATGGTATCATTTGTGACACAGAAGTTTTAAATTTTGCTGAAGTCAAATTCGTATATTTTTGTTTGTATTTTTGGTGCTATATCTAAGAAATCATTTCCTAACCCAGCTCCATGAAGATTTACTCCTAGGGTTTCTTCTAAGGGTTTTATAGTTTTAACTATAGATCTTTGATCAATTTTGAGTAAATTTAAGTCTTTGATTTATTTTGAGTGAATCTGTGTGTATGATGAATGAAAGAAGTCCAACTTCATTCTTTTATGCACATGGATATCCAGTTGACCCTATATCATTTTTTTAAAAGACTCTTTCTCCCTTAAATTGGTTGGCACCTTTGTTGAAAATCAATTAACCATAAATGTAAAGGTTTATTTTTAGATTCTCAATTATCTCCCACAATGAGTTATATGTCTATTCTTAATGATAGTTCTGCACTGTCTTAATTACCATTTTCTTGTATTACATTTTAAAATTAGGAAGTGAGAGTCTTCTTACTTTATTTTTCTCTGTTAAGATTGTTTTAGTCATTCTGGGCCCCTTGCACTTTCATATGAATTTGGAAGTGGCTTGTCAGTGTCTGGAAAAAAAAAAAAAGCCAGGTGGGCTGTTGTTAGGGATGGCACTGAGTCTGTAAATCAATTCTCAGAATAAGCCTTCCTTAACAAAATTAAGTATTCTGGTCCATGTATATGGGTTGCCTCCATTTACTTAGATTTTTAATTGCTATCAACAATGTTTTTAGTTTTCAATGTATAAGTCTTACCCTTGTTTCCTTTATTTCTAAATATTTTATTCTTTTTGATGCTATCATAAATGGAATTGTTTTTTAATTTCATTTTTGAATTCTTCATTGCTAGCCATAGAATTACTGTTAACTTTTGTATATTGATCCATATACTGTAAACTTATTGAACTCATTAATTATTTCCAATAAATTCTCAGTTGATTTCTTAGAATTTCTATATATGAGAGATCATGCCATTTATAAAGAGAGAGAATTGTAATTCTCCTTTTCTGATCTAGACATCTTTAATTTTTTTTATTTGCCTGATTTCCCTGGCTAAAACGCACAGTAAAATGTTTCTTAGAAATGGTGAAAGCAAACATTCTTGCCTTGTTCCTGATCTTAAGAAAGCATTCAGTCCCTCACCATTAACTATGATGTTAGCTATGTGTTTTTCATTAGATATCATTTATAAGGTTGAAGAATCTACCTTCTATTTCTAGTTTGTTGAACATTTTTTAATCAAGAAAGGGTGTTTGATTTTGTCAAATATTTACAGATAAAATATTTCCCAAAATCAAACACCCTTTCATGATAAAGAAAAAAAAATTATTGAGATGATCATGTGGGTTGTGTTCTTAATTGTATTAATATGGTACATTATACAGATTGGCTTTTGGATGTTAAACTAACATTACATTCCTGGGATAAATTCCACTTGATCGTGGTTTATAATCCTTCTCATAGGTTGCTGGATTTGGTTTGTCCCTCTGCCTTTTTCTAGAGCTGTATATTATTCCAGTGTGTGAATGGTTTACTTATCCAGTTCCATATTGATTGGAGTTTTTTAATTGCTTACTGTTTACAAATAATGCTGCAATGAGTCAGCCCATATGTATGTAATTTCAGAAGTAGAATTGTTATCATCAAATAACTATTTTGATATGTATTGTTTAAAAGCTCTGTAGAGCTGGAATCCATTTACATTTCTGCAAGTCATGCATGAAATTGAACATTTGATCACAAGCTTGGAAGCTGAGTGGTATCAAATTTTTGGATACCTGTCTTCTTAATAGTTCCACATTAGTAACCATGAGCATTGTTTTCATGTTTTGGGAGCCATTTTCAGGGTCTACTGTTTTCAGTGTTTATTCCTAGGCCTTGCTTATCTTTTAATGAGGATACTGATGTTTTGCAATATGGTTATAAATGTAGTTATAAAAGTACTTTTTTAAACTAGGGAAAATGCAACTTGGCTTTTTTTAAAAAAAAACTTTTTGCTATGCAGGATTTTTAAAAATATTATTGGGTAAAATTTAGAGATTTTTATATATGGTTTCTGATTATTAGCAATAAATAGAAATGTCTGTTTTATGCTAAGGCAATTAGAATTTCCATTGTCTTTTTTTCCTAGAACATTTATGCTTTTATTTATTACATGTAAGTAATTGATCCATTTGAAGTATATCCTGGAGTAAGATGTAAGAAAGATTTACAGTAATCTTTTTCTGATTTTTTTGGTCTATCAAAACTTATTGTTTTTATTTATTTGAAATGTCACCATTTTACATAACATAGTTGCACATTAATATGAATTAGTATCTATATAATAAACTCTCAAATTAATATTTTCAGATTTTTCTTCTCTGTTCCACTGGATTGTCTTCCTACTAATGTCTCAGCACCATGCTGCTTTTTCATTGACTCTTCAAAATGCATTCTTTGTTTCAATAATCTAATAGATTGATTTCTCAAATTCACTTAATTTTTTTCCTATTCCTGGATATGTTTATTTGCTTATATTGCTATATGACCCTAGAAACAGTCTATCTGGTTTTTGAAACGGTGATACTTTTATCAGGTTATCATTGTATTTATAAATTAACTTAGGTAACCTTGACATTCTTCATGATGTAGACTATTCCTACTCAAGTCATAATATCGAATTTTTCAATTGTTTTTGACGTACTATGATGTTTTATCTTTTTCTTCATATATGTCTTGCATATTTCTTATTTTTTCTAGGTATTTTATCTCTTGTTGCTATTATTTATGTTAATAAGATTATGTAATCATATCTAATAATTTATTATTGCTTTAATATATAAAAATACTAATTTAATAATTTTGTAGTAGTATGTTTTTTTGAAAACTTGTATTCTTTTTAATAGTTTTTAGTTGATTATCTTTGGTTTCCAAGGAAAATACATAATCATTATGATCTGGAAATAGTGATAGTTTTACCTCTTTCTAATTTTTAAAATTCTTTCTCTTAAATATTTGGGTTAATTTATATCTATACAACAAGTCTAAACAATTGTGTATTTCTGTGCTTATATAAAAAGTGAATTTCTTGCAGGTAGCATTTAGTTGGGTCTTTTATATTCAGTGTGATAATTTGTGCCTTCTAAATTGAGTATTTAGGCCATTTACATTTAATGTGATTTGAACTGTATTACATTTAAATCCATCATCCTGCTTATTTGCTCTCTATGTTCTTTGTGTCCTCTTTTCCATTTTTTGCCTTCATTTGGGTTAAATTAATATTTTTTAATGATTTCATTTCATCACTTGATGTATTAGCTACAACTCTATGTTGTATTATTTTATTGGTTGCTAGGACTTATGCTATACATCTTTAACTTATCACAGTCTGTCTTCAAGTGATAGTCTTCCACATCACATGTAGCATAAACATACTGCAGCAATTTACTGCTATGCTTCTATTCTGATATTTCGGATATTGTTGCCCTTTGTTTACTTCAACATATTGTATAAACTCCATATATAATTTTGTTTCAAAAGTCAACCATCTTTCAAAAGGAATTTAATAAGAAATATCTGCATTTTATTTTTGTAACTACCATTTTCAGTGTGCTTCATTACCTTGTGGAGCTCAACATTTTTGTCTCATATTATTTTTCTTCTGCACGAACTTTTAAAAATATATGTCTCATAGTGCTGGTCTACTTGAGATGGATTCTTTCAGCTTTATTATATTTGAAATGTTTTATTTTGTCTAAAGAAGTATAGACTGACAGAAAACTTTTTTTCATTACTTTAAAAATGTTTTCCTAAAGTGTTCTACCTTGCATTGTTTCAAATGAGAAATATAATATTACCCTTGTTTTTGTTCCTCTTTGGGCAATGCGCATTTTCTCTTGATACTTTTAAGATTTTTTTCTTTATCATTGGGTTAAACAATTTGATTGTGATAAGTTTTGTTATAGTTTTCTTCATATTTTGTCATTGGCATTTGTTGAACTTCTTGGACCTGGGGGCTCATTGTTTGAAAAATTTTTTGGCTGATATGTTCACAAACATTCTGTGTGCCTCATCACCCCAATTCTCTCCTTAAGGACTCTAGTTACACACACATTTGACCATTTAAGTTTGCCCTACAGTGTAATAGTGCTCAATTTCTTGTTGTTGGTTTTTTTTTTCCCAGTCCTGTTTCATTTTAGATAGTTTCTATTGCTATATCTTCAAATACACCACTTTTTATTTGCAATGTCTGTTCAGCTGATAATCTCATCCAATGTATTTTTCATTTTAGACACAGTTTTCATCTCTATAAGTTTGATTTTGGCCTTTTTATAAATCTTTCTTGTTTCTGCTTTACATGCCCAATCTAGCTCCTCAAGTTTATGGAATACACTCATAATAGCTGTTTTAATCTCCTTTACTAATTAGACTACTTTAAAAGAATTTAATCATTTTGGGCCTTGTTTTTTAGCTTTGTTTAGCTGAGCACCATTTAGTCTAGGGTTGATTTTCTCTGCTATTGAATAAAGACCCATTTTTACTACTCTAACTAAAGCCTCCTAACTTGAGGTTTTCCAATCTGAGTGTTGGGAACAAGGACTATTTCAGCCTTGTTTGAGTTATGAATGATTCCCTTTTATTCTTTCAGTAGGTCTTTTCCAGACTTAATTAGTGTTTCCACTGACAGACACTGATCACTCCTCAGCTGAGGACTTGAGGGAGTCTTCCTGCAGATCTCTGGCGCTCTCTCTCTCTCTCTGTGTGTGTATCTCCCTCACCTCTAGTGCCATGTCCTGTGAACTCTACCTACTCGGGCATCCTCAGACTCTTAGTTCTATCTCTCCCACTCAGGGAGACTGCCAGACTGTCTGCAATTCCCTGCCCTGTGACACAAAAGTCTGGACACTTTTTTAACACAATAAACTAGGGAAATTATTGGGCTCACTATTTGGTTCCCTGACTCCTGGGAATAATTGTCCTTCATTGACTGGTATTCAGTGTCTTGAGGACCATTGATTTTGTCCATATTTTATTTGTTTGATGTGATGGTAAGTCTCTGTTACTCCATTTTGGCTACAAGTAAACGTCTTAGATCTGCTTTTTCTGTCCTACTGGTCTTCTCTCTACGTTTCTTTGTTTTTTCATATGCATCTTCTGCTCAATACTAGCTAATGTTGAAAGTCTTATGCATATACTGGAATCAATATTACATCCATCTCCTAGAGTGACTGAAAATGGAGCATAAAGGTTTTAATTTTCCTAGTCTACTTGTTTTTCCTGAAAGCCTAAAAGAGAATGTGAAAGATGTTGACATTCTTAAATAAAGCCATTTCAGTTTCTATTTCAACAGTAGCTAAGGGCATGCACAAATCCTAGATTCTCATTTAAGTAGAATAAATTGGGGCATATTTAATGCCAGTAAGTTTCTTAGGCCATTTGATGTTTCCAGGTCATCGTATATGGGGGCTGCTATAGCCAATTAATCTTGATAATATTTTTAGTATTATTCAACAACTGGGAACATTTTCTCTGAAGTTTTGTGGCCATTATAATCACCATTATTAGTAGTAAAATTGTCTTTCTCTAATGAGGCAAAATGCACTATGTCCTGGGGTAGTGGGTTCAAGAGACAGAATGCGAAAAGCATAGTGTGATTTTCCCTTCTTTATTATTAGTCTGTTCACTCCAGCCCCAAGTCTTCACCTCACCTTCTACTACTACTTAGAAATTTTGCTCCTTTGGTGCCAAATGAGGAAGTTGAAGGCCCATTTCTGCCATCCAAAGTTATTCATATATTCATGTAGCCACAACAGAAAATGGACCAGAGGAGGAGTATAGAATAAAGTTCTAGAGCACATGATTTGGAATGACACAAATCAGAATTTGAATCTTAGTTCTACTGTTTATTAGATTTAGGCAAGTCACTTAAACTCTCTGAACTATTTTCCATCTGTAACATGGAGGTTATCATACGTACATCATTGTTTTATTAAGGGTTAAATAAGTATATGAATTTAATTTCTCAGCCCAGTGCCTGACATCTTGCCAAGCATTACTATCATTATTATTGATATTATGTTAATAATATATTGCAATTATAATTTATAATGAGAAAAGGTTAGGACTCTATTTTTCCCTCCAACAGCCAGATCAGCATTACCAGTGTCTTGTTCAAGACTTCTAAAGGAATGTGCCAAGCTCAGGATTTATTGCCATTTTGATTATTTAGTATTCACTGAGCACTGAGAGAATGCAGCATTTGTGGGAACACAGAAGGAGGTAGGGGCAGCCTCTCCCACTCTGAGTGGAGAAGGAAACCTGGAGCTGGCTGGATGTGTGGCTGAGAACAGTACAGCCAAAAAAGACCATCTGGACCAGTGCAACCAGGGTTCCCAGGAAATCTGTGGGGCCTCTGACTAAACTAAGTTATTTGGCTTCTAATCAACTTAACATTAACATTCTCCAAGCCCTCCCGTCTAAGATGCTAATTTATCCTAAAGAGGCATGTGAAGTATAGGCACCCACATCAATCAAGCTGCTCTTCTGCCTCGTCTCACTTCTGTCAGCTAGGTTGATCCCCTGGAAAACAAAGACCTTAAAATAAAGTAAAACCTTCCCTTAAAATAAAGTAAAACCCTAATTTGAATGAACACCACTGCCAAACCCTCGCTTTGAGAGCCCTGAACACAGTTGGGGACTTAAGGCCTTGCCAGTCCAATAATAATTCTACTGAAAAAATGCCAAATTTCCTTTCTTTTTAGAAAAAGGGCCAAGCATTGCTTCTAGAATTGCCCAGTCCATGACCTCCTAACCTTCCAAAAATTGCTTTAAGGCTGAAGGTGTTCTGAATTCTGGACATAACATTAGTACAAAAGCTGTCCCCTCCAACAGGTTGACTAGTGACAGGGTTCAGTTCTAAGTCACAAAATGCATCCTGTAATTGCTTTCTTTACTTTATTACCTGCTTCAGCCCAGACAAATGGTATTCAGGGAAGCCTAAGGGTATCCACTTTCCCACAGAGAATTAAGCAAGACCTTCTTTTTAAAACCCTATCTTATAAATTTGACCCATTTCACCTAAAATGCTGAGGGAAATTTCAGATCAGACCCTCTGCCTCATTTTTCATGGTATTATCTTTACTTCCCCAGATACAGTCACAGGCACATGAAAGGTGCTTGGTCCAATGTCTGCTAAATTCAGTACAACCAAAAGAACCATTCCTCAGCTTCCATGGGTTTTTATTTGCAACTTTAGCTCCACTGGCATTTATTTCCAAACTTCATGGTCAGGTAGTATTACAGGAAGGTCTCAAAAGCAATTCTGCATAACTAGACAAGCAAATAGTCAATGTAGATATGAATGTGTGTGCTCTAGACATGTTGTAAGTTGGAGAGGGGAGGAGGAATATTTGTAGTCCCATGAAAATAGGTAAATCTATTGTAAAATGTCTACAATATGTTGCCACAGGAATCATTTCAGTTAATAATGATATTATCTGCTGATTATATGATGGTTGATGGTTCACAAAGGACTTTTGCCTATGGTATCTCATTTGATCTCCATAACAACTGAAGGAAGTAAGAAGGATCAGGATTCTTATTCCTGTTTTATCCATGGGGAAGCAGAGCTCCTAGAGTCAGCTGTGAGCAATTTACAGTGATGGAATTGGCCATGTTGACACTTCTCCTGCTACACTCCCTATCACATATTCTCAGCTGCTCCTGATGCTTCTCTTCTTAAGAGCTCAATCCAGGATCACTGAATCCACTCCTATACTTTAAAAGTTGACATACTGTATAATCATTTATTGAATAAATTATCCAGTGATTACTTAGATAGTAGGCACCATAATAGGTTGTGAAGGAAGAGAAAACATTAAATAAGATAAAGATCACTGTTTTTGCAGAACTCAAAGTCTACTTGGAGAAGTCAAAATTGTAAATATTTTTGTGTAATGTGGTAAGTCCCTACAAAGTGTTCAATAAGCAAAGAAGAGAGAAGAATAAACTTTTCTGAGAGTGGAAGTCAGTGAAACTTCAGAAAGGGTTGATCTTTGGCAGGGCTTTAAACGATAAATAAGAGTTTCAAGGCAGAGAAGAGAAAGGAAGAGAAGGGAGGGTATTTGAGTAAGGGGAAATGAGCGCAGGCATGGAGTCATGAACAAATATGGCCTACTTATGAAAAGATGAGCAGCTCAGCGTGTTACATTATAGGATATTTGGGAGAACTGGTAATAGGTGAGACTACAGAATAAAATCAGGCCAGATGGCTCCATACTGAGACATCTAGTTCCTAAACCTGTGCGTTATATATATTTTCAGAATTTCATTTTTTAAAAAACAAGTTTTGTAAATAAGCATTTCACCTAAGTACTTGGTCAGTACCAAGCACCAAGTACATCAATATTTGAAATGCCTTCTGTGGAAGAAGGCCAAGTTTGTTCCAAGACAGGCGTAGATAGGATATGGACCTGGAGATCAATAGTGGAGATTGTCTGGGTGCTGTGGCTATTTCTGGGTGGCCACATGAAGAAAAGGGACAGCTTGTGCAGACCCAGAGAAGTAAGCCATGTCAAAAAAAAAAAAAAAAAAAAAAAGATGGTTCTAATTTATTATAATCTTATAATCTTATTTATATGTTGGCGATGGCAGATAGCAGAAACACTCCGAGGAAGAGATGTGTCTCAAGAGCATGGAGATGGGATGGACTAATTCTCCAGTCTCCCACCTCTCCACCTGATGATTCTCCTACACTGACTGTGGGTTATATTTCCCTGTTTAGTGCTTTGCAGTGAGTGTATGTGGATAATAAGTATTAAATGCCAAACAAATAACTAAATATGTGAAGCACTTCTTTACACGGGATTCTGGGGTACTTGATACCTCTTTGACAAATTTGGTAGAAAATGTATTTTGCCAAAATAATACAAACCTAACTAAAGAATTGCAGCCTGCCACACTTTGGCTGTGGTTCTTCTTCCTTTCAGTCAAGAGCTTTGCACTTACCATAAAATTCTAGCTCCTTCTCATGGCCTACAGGGCTTTTGCCCAGTCCAGCCCAGATCACCCCTCTTCCCCCAGCCTTGCTCGCTACACTCAGTACATCTGCTTCTTTTTCTCAAGGCTACCAGGTTCTTCCTACCTGTGGCCTCTGTCCAAGCTATCCTTCCTTTTCCTCCTCCACTTTGCATGGCTGGCTCAGCCCAAATGTCACCTCTTCATAAAGGTCATGCAGATATAGCTGCCTTGCTCTAGCCCTCTCCCAATTATTACCATATCCATTGGTTTTATCTCTATCTTACCACTTACCACTATCTGAAAATGTCTTATTTTGGTCTTTTGTTTGTTTTTTGTCCATATCTCCCACTATAATGTGTCATTATTACCGGGATCCCCATGTTCACCACAAGGCCTGGCACAGCATAGTCACCCATTAAATAAAAAAGTGAAAGAAAAGCAAAGGTAGTTTTGGGGAGAGTCAAATTCTGCCTCTATTGGCATCAATATTTCAAACACCCCAATTTCTACTTGACTTTTCCAGTTATGGAAAGAAACAGCCATATATTATCTCACTTTCATCATATTATTTTAATATCCTTCATCTAAGTAACTTGTGAATCAATTTTATATCTTTACCCCCAACTCCTGACCCTTCACTCCACCCCATTTTCCTCCCCATGTCCCCATTCTCCCAATCTAGTCTATTTCTGTGAGTGATAGGGAAGGAATGTACACTTAGCTCACTATCTAGTATAACGCCCTTCCATACCAAGTACCGCACTAAGTACTTCTTCTTTTTTTTTTTTTTTCTTTATAAACCACTTAACATATTTACTCTTGTACACAGACTATTCAAGAAAAACAAAATGGTAAATTTAAGAGTTCAGACATCTTAGACAAGACTTGACTTCTGGGCTTCAGCAAAACGTGGAAACTTTTTTAGAAGAATTTTTGCTTTCTTTCTCTCTAAATTTTCCTTCCGTGCTTTGATGCGGGCTCGTTTCTCACGTTCCAGTCTGAGAAAATGGTCCACATAAGGCATGACCAAGAATCGTTTCCTATTGTATCTTTTATTTAGGTGCCAAGGTACAACCCACTGCTTGAACTTGTGCCAGACGATTCTTCCAAAGATGTCTCTTCTCCAAGCACCAGGTCTGGCTCTTTCTTGACCGGTCTGAAGAAGCCTTAGGGCATCTTCTCCTTCCTGGACAACTTTATCGAATGCATCCATGGAATCTGCTGCCTTACCTAACTGCTCTGGGCTTGGCATTGGCAATCTCTGCCGCTTGGCCTCCTGCTCTAGGGTTAAAATCATCTTTCTTTCCTTCAGTAAGACATAGGACAGTTTGTGTGAATCTTCGTTACTTTTGTTCCTTAGTTGCTGACAGGTCCATGCTGCTCCAGATTTTACTTTTTCTTGCCCCCAGTTTTTTGGGTCATCAAAAAATTCTTCTAGTCCTCTTCTTGACAAGGTAGTATGACATAATCTATATTGGTGAAAGGATGTCACATTTGGTGTACTCTTAGGCAACAAACCAAGAAAAAACCCTGTGCAGGCAGGGACCTGAGGAATTATTAACGACCTGGAAGCTTTCAGGGCAGCTGAGACTCTCCTACAAAGAAAGGCCAAACCTGCCGCAGCCATGTTTTCGCATAACCCGCACTAAGTACTTCTTAAGTATGATCTCTGAATCTGATTTATTATAAACACTTTCTGAATATTGCCAGACCCTACACATTTGCATTATAACTGTTCCACTTACCTATTTCCTTTAAAAAAAAACAAAAAAACAAAAAAAACTCCTTTTTGCCTTCTATCTTTTCACCTCCTATTTATTTCTACCAATTCCTTAAAATAGCTGTATATCCAATAGGATGAATCTAATTTTAAATGTCCTTTGATATATGCTACAACAATTTTTATGGCATATTTTGATCACTTGGTTCTTCAAATAGTCCATCAATCTTTCATTTTAAGTAAGGAACGCATGCCTTCTATGACACCATCAGTGATGTTTTAAAAGCAGGGATTTAGTTCAGAGAAAAAGAAATGTTAATGCTCTCAGTTCACATTATACACCAGCCATTGTGCTGAGAGCAGCACATTAGTTATCTAATGATTACAATAACCTTGTAATATAGGTGTCGTTTTCCCCATTTTATTGTGAGGTAACTGAATCCTGCTTCACAATGTGGCCAAAACCATGCAGCTAGAAAGAAGATGTACTGGATTAGAAGCAGAGGCTGAGTGAATATAATGTTAGAGGTTAGACACAGATGTCTGGTGTTTACAATGAAACATCTGAAAGAATTAAAATGCTTCATTATCTTATTGATAACTATTGAGGTCTGCTAGAGGAAGGTGTGTTCCTGCAGATAACTTAATAATACTACTCTGTGCTGGGCCCAGTGCTAGGTGTTATTATTCAGAGATAAATAGAAACTAATACTTTAAGGAGGGGAACATAGAAAAACAAAACACACAAGACACAAAGTGACAAAAGCAAGAACACAAAAAGGTGATTGCTTGAAAGGCAGCACTGAAGATGGAATGATTGGCATTGGGTAGAATATTAGGAAAAGCTTTCTGGACTAGGGGCCATCTGAATGGATTCTCAAAAAATGATAACTAGAATTTATTGAGAACTTACTATGAGCAGTGAATTGCATTAAGTGTTTTACATACAGCTTCTCATTTAATCCTCACCTCTATTCTAAAATGGGTAGTTTTCATTCCTTCACTGAGTAAAAAACTGAGACAGACAGGTTGACTAGGTTGCTGGTGCTCAGACGGCCACTGTATCAAACATAGTCCAACAAGATCACAACAATTATTTTATGTTTTTTCATATGTAAAATTTAGCCAAATATTGAAGAAATTGAAAGCAAAAAGAGAATAAAAAATAACAGAAGTAGAATTGCATCAAGCAGTTAACCCTCCTAATGCTTAGGGAATTAATAGAACCCAGAAGCTTGGAGGAGTAAACCCCAAGCTAAAACACTGTCCTCTGAGGAGGAGACACTGATTAATTAATGCTGATATCTTAGCCAGGGAGAGCCACAGTGGAGCTGGGATCTAGACCTCCAAGGAAACAGTACAGTAACCTGGTGCTTTTCTCTGAGGGGATGTGATGAGGCTGGTTCTTTGAGTTTGGGGTCAACTACAAACTGGAAATACTGCAGGAAAAGAGAATGAAGTACTGCTGCCATGGTGAAGAAGTATTACTGGGTTGACACTGTTTGAGACAGGATCAAGCAGGAAACAAAACAAGAAGAAAGTCCCCTTTTCCTCCCTCTAGGCTTCTGATACCCCTCTAGGGCCTCCTAACAAGGAGCAGCCAGCAAAGGAGAAATGTAGTTAACACAGTCCCTGCCCCCAGCATCATGAAGCCAAGAATACCTGAGAGAGTTGAGGGCTGAGAGACAATAGCTTAAAAACTGGCACAACCATGCAATCTTACTTTCATTATGGCCTTGTCACTCTCCACTCTCCTAGATGACAATTTCACTCTTGCTCCTCTTGTTTTACATCACTAATACTTCCTCTTTCATTGTCACACTCAGTTAATAACCTTGCTTCCTACTTCACTTAGAAGAATGAAGTGATCAGAAGAAAATGCCAGATTGCCTCCATCGTACCTAGCCATCTACCAGCAGAATTCTGTTATTGTAAAAGTTCTGTGTTGTACATAAATACCCCCACCTAGAACCAGGTACACGACCTGTGCACTAGATTCCATCATTTCTTGCTTCCTCATGTACACCACTCCAGCAATTCTCTCCTCTCTCTGTGAGTTGGTGGCAGTTAATACCCATCAGAAACCCATGTGTTTCTCTGTATTTCCCAGCTTCCCTTCAGTTAGGTTAGGGCTATGTGATTAATTTTGGCCAATGGCCTGCAAGCAGAAGTGAAAAGCATCCATTTTAAAAGGCACTGTAACAAATTTAAGATGTGGTTTCCCTTCTTCTCTCTCTCCCCTTGCTATCTCAGAGGCTAAATAATGTTCCAGATGGTGCAATTACAAGATGGAAGGGCCTTCATTATTATGAACACCTGTGTAATTGTGTGGCCCTCACAAGATAATGACTTTTGTAACTGCAGCCCAGACTTCTCTCCTGGATTAAAATACTATTTTTGTAACTCTAGCCCACATTCATATAAACAACTGCCTATTTGATATCTTTATGTGCTTGTTTAATAACTCAATTTGCCTAATACCAAATTCCTAATCCTGCCCCATCTTATAGGCATCCTCCCCTCTAATCTTTCTTGGCTCTACTTCTGAGATCTATTCCAGCACTAACAGTCCAAGCCTAACACCAACATTCACATCATTGCCCAATATTTACCACTGGACAATGCAGAAACTGTCACCTCAGTAATGAGAGAAGGAAAGTAAAATGAAATACCAAGTTCTGGAATAAACAGGAAAATTTCATCAGGAAATATAAATTACTCCATGATTTGATTACCCTGAAAAGTATCTTTATGAAATATGTTTTTCAAGGGAGAAGCAATGCAGGTGTGTTGATTTCCTAAAGTTGATGCCTACCATATCAGTATTGAGTTTTTTCAGGACCGTTAGGGTTTAGCAATTCAGTAATATTATAATCCCAAATATTAATAAAACTCTTCTGGACAAATACAAACTTACCTAAAGCAATATTCTACTTCCTGCTGTTGTTTTGACTTGCAGTTGATTGATGAATACATTAATTGAATTAACGAATTAAAAGTCTCAGGGTATAGGATTTGAGGGTTTTTTTTTTTCCAAAATCTATATATTGTAATATCTCTACTATTGTGCAAATGTTTATTCTCGGGCAAAAAGAATTCTTTTGTTGAAGGATAAGTGGTAAATTCTACAGCGTTTAAGAGCTACCAAGATGAAGGGGGAAGAGGCGGCGGAGGAGCAGAAAGAGGAAAAGGAGGAGGATAAGAAAAAGAATAAAAATAATTGTGTATTCTCATCAGCTATGTTTGATCACAGTGCTTCCCTCAGAACTTTCTTATTAGAACATGAAAAATTATCTAATCTAAGATCCTGAAAGACCATCTCCACAGCTTTATCTTTATAAAGGATTGGAGGTTGAATGGAAAGGGAATCTGCTTCTTGTTTATGAATTCAGAACTTATTGAGCCAGGGAAATCTACTCTCCTTTCCCCATCCAAGTTGATACAAGGTGCTGAACTTTATGAGTAGGTGGAAACCAGAAAAAGAGGCTTCGTCTTTCTGGGGCATTAATTATTCATAGAAAGTACTGCCGTAAAGAAATGCCAACACAGGGCATTCTTCTTTCCCTGACCGCGGACTTTTGCCATGTCAGAGGCAATTTTGGAGTGGAGAATAAGGCAATGACAGAAATTCTTGTTCATCAATCTCACGTATATGCCCAATAAAATCCCCTATTCATCTCTATAAAAATGGAGGCGGAGTTAGAAACAAACCAGGGCACTGGTTCATTAAATCTCTACTGATTCCCGTTTGAAGAACGCAATTTAACTTCAAAGGAAACCCTAAATTCGCATCTGATCCTAATTCCATTGTACAGGTTAACTCACCATGGTTTACAATATCTTCAGTACAGCTGGTGCCCTTTCTTCTTCTGCAATATCCCAAAATACTCCTAAACTCAACAGATTCAGGGAAATAATGTTTGATAGTACTGTTGGACTCTGTATAACAACCATAGGGTTTTAATGGCTGTAAATAGGATAATTATGTTTTTGACAAATGGGTGTCCCTTTGAAGAAAGGAAATATAGGGCAATTATAATGATACATTGTCTCCAGGACTTGACTGACACTCCTGAAAGGGGTGCAATTCAGCTTAACATCTCTCATCACTTCCTGGCTTTATGGTTGAAGCAGCACAAGTTTGTTTTTCACAACTGTCAAGGGCTCCTGCCACATCTGACCACCATCTTCTTCCCCCATTGGGGTTTTATGCCCATAATTTCAAAAGCACCCCTGATTCTAACACATTATCTTCCATCCCTCTAGACAAATACGTTCCCCAAATGAGTTATTTCTTCCAATAAACGACTGAGAGTGAAAGAATGTATTCTCATTACAGTCCTCATTGGTGTCATGAAAAACATGTCCTGCCATGATTTTGGTGATAAAAAGATGACTTAACCCAAACTCTCTCTTTCTTGATTTTATTTTAAACAACACACACTAACATTTTAAAATAGAATTTAAACAGGTGCCCAGTAACAGAATGACAAACGTTAAGTGTGAAATCAGAAAGTTAAAAAACTAAACCGCAGATGGTCACCTTTTTATTTTTTTTAACATCCGCCTGCGCTGGACTGTTAAGTGGCCTCATCACTGTCAAGCCAGGCAGGATTTGTAAAACTTGGGATGTGGGTATTCAAAGATGACATTTGCTTGGTGCCTTTAATGATTTCTGTAATTAGTCATTTAAACAGATTGCCCTGTGATCCAAAACAGGGAATACAGAGAGATGAGCTGAGAAAATCATTTCCTGGAGGCACTTTAGAGCTAATTGTGGAAAATGAGGCTTGTCTCTTTGCAAGACTCTCTGGATCATATTTCACTGGGTGGGGATGGAGCTGGAGAGTAACATTCTCCAGGAATCTATAAAATGTATATGCCTGGGAGGTGTTTTTCTTTTTAACACTACAGTGCTAAAAGACTTTGTCAGGTCACAAAATTTAACAGATATTAAGTGATCCAAATTTGCCCCTGGCAATTTAGAAACCAGAGAAGGAAATGCACCTGGTCAGAGAAAGTTGAGGCTACATGACAGAGAAAAGCCAAGGACATGATATTTCACAGGAATAGTGTAAGACTTGGGAGACCTAAGACTTTGTCTTCATCGCACTGGACAGTTGTACTTTTTGTTAATAAATGTCCTTGGAGTGACAATTCTGCTTTTCAAAGATAAAAGTGGAAGCTTTCAGAGAGAGTCAGAAAGGGATTCGACTATTTTAATTAATTCATCACTCTCACTAGGTAACAGCCTCTCAGTAAATGCCTTCATCCCAGCAAGCCTCCATTGCTTCCTCAGAGGAACAGCTGTTTAATTCTCACCAATAATTTTGCCGCTGTCTTGTGGGAACTGTGTTGATAACTCAAAATTTCTCAAAAGTTTAGATGATTTAAAATTCTGTGCCCACTCATGTTTGTACATAATAAAAAATAACAGTTAACATGTACTGAATGCTAACTACGTGCTATGCACAGCTCCAACCTTTTAAAGTGTCCTAATTTGTTAAACTCTCACACATTTGAACAGGGAGGTTTTACTGATCAGGAAATAGAGGATCAGGGCATTTAAGTAACTAGCTTGAGGTCACAGAGCTAATAAAGGGAAGAGCTAAGATTCAAACTCAGGCAATCTAGCTTGAGAACTGATGCTTAATGTGTAAACATCCTTTCTTTCATGTCCTTCAACATTCCCATTTCCCATCTGTAACCAAACATATGGAAGGCATACATTTCTTTTATGGGTCCTAACATCACCATAGAGCCCTAGATAAATCTTAAGTGGGTGCTGGATGACGGTGAAGCATATTAAAAATGGAGGGTGGTGGTAAAGTTGACCTGATTTCACCACTCAGAAGAATAGAGTGTTGCTTTGAAAGACATAAAGGAATGTAGATGACCGGTTGATGAGTGCAGCAAACCACCATGGCATGTGTATACCTATGTAACAAACCTACATGTTCTGCACATATACCCCAGAACTTGAAGTATAATAATACTAAGAAAACACATAGAAGATCATTAACGTCTTGATAGCTGGAGAGGATACAACACCATGAAGTAAAGAATTCAACTACATTATTCCACTTACTTCTGGTGGCCTGGAGTTCTAACCACACTAGGGAAATGGTAATGGGAGTCAGAACTTCAGAATTGATGGATGGTGCATAAAGCCCCTGAGTACCATCTGTTTTTTCATCTCAAAATCCTTAAAATCTCTATTGTAGATTGCCTTGCATTTTGCCACATAAACATCTACTGTTCAGTTTTCAGTCTAGCTCACTAAAAAAGCAGAATTTCAGGCAAACAGCAGAAACACCCTGCACCCATGGGACAATTCCTTTGGTTGACACACAAATCTCCCTCCCTAATGATTACCTGACATTCAGTGAATTTCTGACATAAAATCAAATCTAAACATGGGTTTCAAAAGGAAGCAGAAGCAAAGAATTATACTAAAACTTGTGTGTTTGCCAAGTCACCTAGTCTTTAGGGTGTCCTATGCAAAATATGGAAAAACAAAACCATTCAGTGGTCCTTGAGACAGGAAAAATGATTTGGCATAAACCATTCTTTCCATTTTGAGAATCGGATGTGGCAGGAGACATTGGGAACCTGAGGGGCTCTAATCCTGGTTGCCTAAACATGCTCATTGAGGTGAGGGATGAGTATATTCATTTCAACTGAGCAGGGAAAGCTCAGCAGAATGCTAAGTAGCTATTTCAGTGGTGCTGATTGATTTGCAGAGATGGCACAGATGTGACCTTCTCAGTCAAAGTCAATGTTTTCTTGGCCCTCAAATTTCAGAAAAAAAATACAAATATAAATGATAAATAATGACAAGGCCCAGATATAGTCTCAGAGTCATTGCCTCAACAATTATTAATGCCTGCTAGGTTTCTAGTACCCTGCTAGAGTCTGACAACAGCATAAAAATCATCTAAGACCTATCTCCTGTTCTCTACAATATTCATGACCATAAAGTTGCAAAAAGTATGTAGTTTTAAAAATCACAGCGTGGAGAGTTTTCTTTGCATCACGTATTTTGCTTTTTCAACTAAAAGCTAACAGGCAAACATAAGTGTGCCTTGCGCCTAGTCTTCCTTTTGTCTAGAATGCCTTCTCTTCTTCCTCTGCCTGGAGAACCTCCATATGTAATTCAAAGTCCAACAGGGTTGTCACCTCAGTGACATGAAACCTCACTGGCCATGCCCATCCAGCAATATCTATCGCTTTCCTTTTATACCCCACTACATCATTGCAATTCAAGATATTACTGTAGCTGCCTGTGTATGTGTCTAGCTGTCCCACTCAATGACCTCCTGTGGTTGACAATCTTCTAGACTATGGCTCATCTTTAGAAGCATCTCTGGGTAACTTTTAAAAATGTAGAAGTCCAGGTTCCAAACCAAACCCATTGACATAGGATTTCCAGAATGTTGGCCTGCATATCTTTAGTTTACTCTCCACAGATAGTGTTGAGTTGCTACCAGGACATAGAAGCACTTGCTGCATCTGATTCCTCTTTATAGTTCCAATGCTAAGCCCAATGTCTAGTACAAAGCAGTGCTCAGATCATGCTCGTGGACTGAATGAATCGGTTGCATCTGCTTTATTCCTTCTTGCAGGTAAATATCTAAATTATCTGTAGCAACAACTTGGTGGGGTCAACTCCAATGTTTTTGTCGGCTGTTCTTGAAGACTGCTGGGTCTCTACAATTCTTTGGCTGGTGCCAGTGTTTAAGCACTCTGGTAGGTGAAAATATTTTCTTTTGAACAGGGATTACATAAAGTTTTGAAATAAACAAGTTAGAATTTAGAAATAAGAGGGATTTATTGCCAAAATGTGACAAGTAAATAAAAATTAGTTGTAAGTGCCTCTCTGTATATTCATATATATTTCCAATTCAGAGTAGAAAAAAAAATCACATTACAGCTTAGTGAGAGAACGAAGTTCTAATGGGGTGTTAGCATACAGAGTCATTTTATTCCTGACTTGGCTCTCCTTATTTTTTGTTTCTCATGTTTTGGGAAAATTTTGTGACTATTTTTCCCTTCCACTGATTTCTAGTAAGACTTTCCTGAGTTCAAATTTACCTATGTGTCCTCAAGATGCATCATTGGAAGGGAGATGAATTTTGTACTGCCGATAGTTACAAACAGCTATTATTTCGGCTCCACTCAGGAATAATCTATATACACATTCCTGTAATTGAACACAGCTACTGATCAGTATATAATCCAACTGATTGATGGATCTCAGTGCCTCTTCCTTCATGGTGAATGGAGCTAACTAAATAGATAAAATGTGCATTGCACCATGACATGAATTGCTTCCTTTGGTTCCTTATTTTCTATGATGCAGAAACTGCATAGCAGCATGTTTGAAGGCCGCCTGTCAAATTTGGGAAGCTGACATGTGACTGAGCTAGTCACGGGGGTCTTCACAGAAAAGGCAGTCTGGATCCTGGTCGACTGGAGATTCCATCTGAATGGTGAGTGAGTACACCGTAAAGCTTTTGCTGAGGGCTCTAGCAATTTCTCTCCGAACCACTTGGCTCTCCTGGCTGGCTGCTGTTGATAAAGAACCACAGGGAGATTAGCGCTGATTGCACACGCATGGGTGACTGCTGTGACTCCAACTTCAAGTACTTTGTCTTTGACCTCCTGGGGCAGGGCAGAGGCAGGGCACTCAGAGGAAGCCATGTTGGCTCTGATAATCAGCTACACTCACACAGACAAGGCAGGGGAAACTCTAGTGCAGGAAAGTGCCCTGTCGCTATGGGAACTCTTTCTGTCTGCTATTATCTCTGGAGTCTGGCATTCCTAGGAGCTTAGTATGGAAGGGGAGACAAGCCCTGGAAAAAGCCAAGACAGAACTATTATTTCTTATACAGCCCTGCTGACCAGCTCCCAGGGATCTCTGGGTTGCAGGCCTTGTATGTAATCAGAATTTATGTCAAGGATAGTGACAGGAACCAAGAAGCGTTTAGAGCTCCCCACAGACCTTTCTTAGAGCAGCAACCCTCACTGCCATATTGTTTTCCTGTCCCAAATGCTATCAGCAGGCTGTAAAGTCCCCTCCATAGCAACCTGAGTGTTTACTAGATTCTTCCATTTGCAGTGAAATATTGGCATAGTGAATGCTGTAAATTCCCTGAAGTCAGACCTGAGCCCCTTCGAGAAGATGAGGATGTCTGAGAAAGCACAGTTTTCAAATGACTGTCACTAGTGTTCCTGTCCCCTGCCCCTAAGTAACTTCTTGAGTCATTTTTTAGCAGCCTAATGTATTATCTTTGGCCTGAGCTTTCTCCTGAGGCAGTAAATGCTCTCTCACTACCTAGTCTCCCAGCTCTAGGACATATCAGAGACAAAAATTAACTTCTTGAAAAGGTAATTTTTAGTATAAACCTAATATTATAAGAATTTTCTCACATGGCTGCAGAATTTCTAACCACACAGTGTGGGACCCGCCATAATTCCTATTAGCACATCCATTCGCTTGTTAGAAATTGAAGAGCGGGGACTGTGTCTCTTTCATCTTCCTATTTTCAGTTCTAGGAAAAACATCATATATAGAGGAGATACTCAATTAAGATTAAGTTTTTAATTCATTCCTATTATTTGACTGATAGGACACCAAGCCAAACAGATGAAGTTGAATTTTCAGAGTCCAAGGCCTTGAAGTTGGGGTTGCATTTTAGTCCTTTGTTCTGTCTGTCCTCGGCCCTCTGCAGTCAGCCCCAACGATGTCATGGGTATCATTGTTGCTATGACAACATCAATAAGTGGGCTGGTTTCAAAGGCCCTTGGTAATAGAAAACACTTTATAATGTTTTGACAAGCAACAGACAATAAGGGCAGCTCTACAAAAAGGAGGGAAATTACTGACTTTACAGGACAAGGACTGAATTTTTTTCCAGAGTGTTTACAAAACTCACTGACCTGTAGCAACATGAGCTGAGAGAATTACTTGATTCATTGTTAGAGACCAGATGTGCAGGCTGTGCACAGACACCACCCCGTCGACTGCTAAAATAAGCTCTTTCACACCATTGTAATTCAGGCTCTTTGGCACACCTGACAAAAGGTAAGAGATGGAGGCTGTAGTTATTCAACTAAATACAGCTCATTGAATTACCTAAACAAGCTGCAAAGTCCTCACCCAAAGTTCAAGGTGCTTATCCCTTTGCTGGTTTCTTACTTCAAATGTTTACAAAGAAGATTTACCTGACTACTTCAAGGTTTACCATCAGCCAGAAGTTCCCACTCAGAATACTTGCAGAATTTACTATGCAATAACCAACAACAGTAATTATCCTTAGTTTTTACGGTATACTATTAAACTAACTGTGCCTTTTCCAACTATCTTTATATACACTCTGGAAAGTAAAATGAATAACATGAAATTTGGTATCAAATAATCATGGGTTAGCATGCTGATGACAACTATTGTGAATTTACCCAAATCCCAGAACTTCTCTGATCCTCAGCACATTTGTAGTAAAATAAGGGTGATAAGAACAACACATAGATCACAGAACTCTTTGAGGAGCAATTCAGAAAATATCTAAACATTATGAACGGCAATGTTGTACAAACATTAGTTACCCAACAGGTCATTTAGTGAACTGTGCTAACAGAAGATCCTAACATTGTATAATACCGTCTTATTCCTTTTGTACGTTTTCCATTATTTTAGCTACGCTGGAGGATGCTGTATAAGAGATGTCTAAGTACAGCCCTTTTTTAGCCTCTACTTCAGTTATGTACAAACAACACAAACACCTGGGGTGTTTATTAAAAACAAATGTACCACGACTCCATTCCAGACCTAAAAGGAAATTTCTATGGATGAAGCTCCAAAATCTAGTCTTTCAGAGTGGTTTTCAACCTTGGATGCACATTAGTATTACCAGAGGAGATTTTAGAAATCCTAATGACTAAGTTATAATCCAAGACCAATTAAATCAGAATCTCTGTGGATAAGGCCCAACATCAGTGCTCATTTGGTGATTCTATCAGGCAGCCGAGATTGAACCACTGCACTAACATGCATGAGCCACTGAGCAGCTCTGCTTTGCAGTGGTTCTCTAGCCTGACTACATGTTTTTAAAAATACCAAAGCCAGCCCCAACCCCAGACACTTAAATCAGAATCTCTGGGTGATATAGTTTGCATATTTGTCCTTGCCGGTGTCTCATGTTAAATTGTAATCCCCAGTGCTGGAGATGGGGCCTGGTGGGAGGTGTTTGCATCATGGTGCCAGATCCCTCATGGCTTGGTGCTGTCTTTGCGATGATGAGTGAGTTCTTGCAAGATTTGGTCATTTCAAAGTGTGTGGCACCTCCCTGCCCTTGCTCCATTCTCATCATGTGACGTGTCTGCTCCCCCTTTGCCTTTTGCCACTATTGGAAGCTTCTTGAGGCCTCCCCAGAAGCAAATGCCACCATGCTTCCTGTATAGCCTACAGAACCATGAGCCAATTAAACTTATTTTCTTTATAAATTATCCAGTCTCAGGTATTTCTTTATAGCAATGTGAGAACAGCCTAATACACTGGGTATGGGAAGCCTGAGAATAAGTATTTTTTAAAAGCTTCCCAGAGGATGATAATGAGCAGCTAGAGCTGAGAACCATCTACTTAAAGAAATGGGGAACCCTTAACCCTCCTTTTGAAAAATTTAACCCATTTATGCCTGAGGTTGCAATTTTTTGAATTTTTGTAATCAGACCTTGGCAATGACCTTGAGCAGTAGGATATAAATAACTCCCACATGCTTAGCATTCCAATAATGGAACACTAGGCATAAATAGGCTAAGAACCTTGTTCATGGGGGATTTCTTCCTTGAAGTTAACTCAAAATTCTCTACAGCATAAGCTGAGTTTTTGATCCTACCTAATATTGTTTGTGGAAGTAACAAAGAGCTGGTCATTATGCTGTTTTACTCTATGAGTGGCAAGAGACCTAGGCTCCTAGAAGCAGATGAAAGGAGTTCTTGTCTCAAATTAGCCATGCAATGTGAATAAAGTCATGGGTAAAACTGTTTTAATAATAATAACAAACTTTTATTGAGGGCCCACTATGTGTAAAGTTTGTGCAAAGTACTTCATTTATAGCAATTATCTCATTTAATAGTCCTAAAAACTTTAGAAGCTAGTTATTAAGGTTACAATTCTTATTTAACTAGAGGAGAGGAAATTGGGGTCAGTTAGATTAAGGAACATTGCTAAGGCCACAAAGAGAAGTGGCAGAATCAGGGATATCAGATCCCAACGTCTGTGCTCTGAGTACAAAGTGTTATGCAAATACTAGAGTCTAGGAATTACAATCGAAACATTATCTGTTACGCCTAATGTGTGTCATCTCTTTGGGGAATTACCATTTGAAGACCTGCTATCATTCATCTAGGCCCTTTGAAATTAAGTCATGATCCCACTACCCTTTTTTCACTTGTCTCCTTCATCTCATTACTATTATAGAGAACACAGGTCCACCATGACTTATTTTATTATAAGAAATAGTGTTGCCAGGCAAGAGGCATGGCCCCTCTGGCCTTGATGCTCCATCACATCCTAGAACTTTCTTTTGCCTGGGGGGGAGTCTGAAAAAAATATTAATGCATCCAGAAAAATATCTAAATTAGTGTTTAATAAATAACTTCCCAGACTTACAAATGTATTTTAAAAACCACTGAACACCATTCATAGTTAAATAATTGCATTTGAAATCAATAAGATACAATATTTCACCTATCAGAGTAGAAAAGAATGAACAGTTTGATAATACTCAGTGGTTGTGATGATGTGAGGAAAGGAGCATTTTTATATGCTGTTGGGGGGAAGGAAATTGATACTATATCTTTGGTAGAAATGGTAGTATCTATCAAATTTTAAAATGTATGTGATATAGTTTGGCTGTGTCCCCACCCAAATCTCACCCAAATCTCACCTTTAATTGTAATAATCCCCAGATGTCAAGGGTGGGGCCAGGTGAAGATAATTGAATCATGAGGGCAGTTCCCCCATACTGTTCTCGTGGTAGTGAGTAAGTCTCGTAGATCTAATGGTTTTACAAATGGGAGTTCTCCTGCAAAAGCTTTCTTGCCTGCTGCCATGTAAGATGTGACTGTGCTCCTCCTTTGCCTTCTGCCATGATTGTGAAGCCTCTCCAGCCATGTGAAACTGCGAGTCCATTAAACCTCTTATTCTTTATAATTACCCAGTCTCAGGTATGTCTTTATGAGCAGTGCAAAAACAAACTAATACAGCATTTAAGTTTTGAAACAGCAATATCACTTCTAGGAATTATTCCACAGATATTCAAGTGCTAAAAATATATATATCCAAGGGTGATAATTACATCATTGTTTATAATGTCCATCACAAGCAAGTCCTTCCATGCTGTGGAGTAATTACAGCTGTGAAGAACAGGGTATATCTATGTATGTGCTAATATAAAAGATCTCCAAGTGAAAAATGTCAGGTGCAGAGAAAAATGTGAATCAATATGTAATCCCATTTTTATTAAAAAAAAGGCACACACATACATCACATACACATATACATATACGTGTGTGTGTATATATATATATGCAAATGCACAAATATCTTTAGAAAGATAAATGTCAACTTATTAATAGGTATTATCCCTGAAGAATAGGACTGAGAAGGCAAAGATGGAAATATAAGGAGACTTTTTTAAATTATTGCATACTTTTCTGTATTATTTTTAAATTTTACTAAGTACCATACTAACATAATTTGAAGACCTAATTTAAAAAGTAAGTGTCTTCCAGAAAGGAGTTATCTGCTAGTTTCTATAATTAACTGATGCAGACCAGTCTCTGCACTTTTCCTGAAGTAAAATAAGAAAGATAATCACCAAGGAAGAGCTATAGTGAGACATACAAAAAAAGTGGAATATAGCTCATTTCAAATTGTACACCAACTTGTCTTTTATCTTTCTTTAAGTCAATAACTTCCATAATAGCAACAACAGCTGCAGCTCAGCACTTGGTGCCCAGGAAAGAAAATGGATGCTTCTGTGGCTTGACAACCCAAATATTAGAGCCAGAAAATTCACTGTTACTATGTGACATTTGACTCCTTTATCCATTTCACTGTTGTCAACACTATCATCTTTCAAAAATTGTAGTGACCACCAAGAACAAACCTTTAAATGTATACTTAGCAGTGAACGCTAATGAAATGTGAGCTGTCACTAAAGGCAATTGCACTCTGAGACCAGATCTACCTTATGTCAAAATGTGCTGGACAAAAAAAAAAAAAAAAAAAATCAGCTAATGTCTGGATATTTCAATCATTCGGATATTTGATATGATGCAAACTTATAGCTCTGGCTGAATTTTACAGGTGCCATTCCCATGGCCAGCATGTGAGAATCCCTTCAGTGGTACGAAAAGATTAGTCCAGTGGTTCCTGAATTGTTGTCCTGGGACCAGCAGCAACAGCATCTTGTTAGAAATTCAAATTCTTGCCCCTCCTACTCCCCAATAAGATATACTGACTCAAGAACTGTAGGAGTGGGTTCAGATATCTGTGTTTTAATAAACCATCCAGGTGATTCTGATGCCACTAAAGTTTGAGAACTGCTGGGTTAGTCTAATAAGGGTTTTGGACAAATATGTATGTCCAAATACCTATTTTAGAATACCTATTTTCCTGGAATGTGGGATAGAAAATGGTATCATTTGTTAATACAAATGGTCAATGTAGCAATGATAAATCACCTTCTAAATATAATTGAGTACCTTGGGTCTCCAATAAACCTTATTTTTAAATTTTAAGCAGTTTTAAATTGACATAATAATTGTACATATGTATGGGACACACAGTGCTATTGCCATACAGATAATGCATAGTGATCAGATGAGGGTAATTAGCAAATTCATCATGTCATACATTTATTATTTCAGCCTGTTGGGAACATTCAATAACTTCCTTCTAGCTATTTGAAACTATATATTATTGTTAATTGTATTCTTGTCATTCTATAGTGCTATAGAACATTAGAGCTTATTCCTCCTATCTCATTGTAATTTTGCATCCTTTAACAACTCTCTCCCTATCCTACTCTTCCCCTTCCCTGCCTCTGTTATCTGTTCTACTTTTTACTTCTATGAGAACTTTTTTTTTTAGCTTCCACATATGAGCCAAAACATGTGATGTTTAACTTTCATTTCCTGGCTTATTTTACTTAGCATAATGTCCCCCAGTTCCATCCATGTTTCTACAAATAACAGGATTTCATCGTTTTTCACCACTGAATAGTATTCCATTGTGTATATACACTGCATTTTCTTGATCCATTCATCTATTGTTGGACACCTAGGTTGTACTCCCACACTTTCCCTTTGATGCTCCAGTCAAATCTCCTCTAGTTATTTGTTGCCTTGGCCCTTTCTTACTGCGGGGACTAGCCCCAGCATCTCTAGTCAGCCATCTTGCTGATGTCACTCTCTGACGTACTTTAATATTCTAAGATAATGTCAACGGGAGTCAGTAGTTCTCCCATTCCAAGTACCACTGAATAGTTCTTCTGGTGATGAAGATGGATTTATTCTGATCAAGACTCTCTTATCTGGCCTTTCTGAGGCCATCAGCATCTATGGCTGACTAGTGCTATCGCCACAGTCTATACCCAAGAATTGGCAATTTCTTCCTGTGCAGGTAAATATACAGTACAGTGTTTATTTCCACAATGTAGCTTCATATTTCCTATATTCCAGTCAACACAAAAATGCTAGCTGATAGTGCTTCCACCGTGTTCTAGCATAATGCCATTTATTTCATCTAATCGTCTCAGCAACACTGTATTGTGGATGTGATATTCCCATTTTTGAGTTGCGAAACTGAAGTTCGGAGGAGGTTACCTGAGGTCTCACAGCTAGAAACTTGCATGACTAGCATTTGAACGAAGGTGGGTCTGATACAAAGACCTTGCTTTTTCAACTATATGATATCTCTCTGAGCTAACTCTGCCAGTAAAGATGTAGCCTAGAAAGGGCAGAAACCAGTAGTTCTTCAACCATTTTATGCCAAATGAAAAGAAAATCACCAAATTGCAGAATGGGGGAAAGGATGCAGGCAGTAAGCTTTAGGCATAAGGATGGATTTCTTTGCAGTGAGGGTTATTTATGTGATCTGTTCCTGGATAGTTGGAAGACTCAAAGAGCCAGACAGAAATTTCACAGGCCCGGGAGAGTAGTCAAGGATAATGATAATGGGGCTGTAGGTGATGAGGTTAATAACATAAGATCCTACTCGGGCCTAACAGCAGGCCTCAGCAAAGCCTCTGGGACCACTGGCCCCTGCTCCCAGCCATGTTAAGATCTCTAATAAAAGACCCACACCTCTTCTTTGTAGCAGTTCCCACTATTGCATTTCAGTGTAATTTTTTGAATGATCTCTTTCTCCCCTTATTAAAGTATTATCCCCATGAGGACAAAGCTTTTTTTTTTTTTTAAATTTTATTTTGTTGAGGTAGGGTCTTACTCTGTCACCCAGGCTGGAGTACAGTGGCACCATCTCGGCTCACTGCAGCCTCTGCCTCCCAACCTCAAGTGATCCTCCCACCTCAGGCTCCTGAGTAGCTGGGACTACAGGCTTGCACCACAGTGCCCAGGTAATTTTTTGTATTTTTTGTAGAGACGAGGTTTTCCCGTATTGCCCAGGTTGGTCTCAAACTCCCGGATTCAAGCAATCCTCCCACCTCAGCCTCCCAAACTGTAATTCCTGGAATTATAGGCATGAGCCACTGTGCCCAGCCCATATTTCATTTTACTATACTTTATTTTGAGAGATGGGGTCTCACTATGTTGCCCAGGCTGTAGGGCAGTGGCTATTCACAGGCACAATCCCACTACTGATCGGCATAAGAGCTTTGACCCACTCTGTTTCTGATCTGTGCCAGTTCACCCTTCCTTAGGCAACCTAGTGGTACCCTGTTCCCAGGAGGCCATATTGATGTTGAACTTAGTGCAGACACCTGAACCTCATAGCACACTACAGCCCAGAACTTCATAAGAGAGCTGTGTTCTGCTCTGCTCCTCTCTGTAACTCCAGTTCTGAGCACATTACCTCGCACAGAGCTGGGGCTCAATAAACACTTGCCAAACAAATAAAGGGTCACCCTTGTTTTCTTCTACTCTGAGATACAATTTGAAAAAAAAAAAATGTTTAGCTCTAATGCAGCCTAGGAGGTAAATTTATGTAGTTTTTTCTTAGGTCTTTTCCAGGTATATTTAGGGAATAATTTATATTTTTGCAGTATCTCCTCATGATGTTTATACTTATTGTTTTTACACTGTGAAATATTACGTAACAGTTGCTAGAGCAGGAATAGAAGCCAGTTCTTTTTACTTGTTCCCATATGAAAAAAATCAAACGATCGTTTTCACAAAAATTCCTTATCACTTTAAATTTTTCCCGTAATTCAAATTAACAGTGAGCATGCCTTACAGTCATGCCCTTTTGTGATTCTAGGGAAGAGAAAACACTGACCCTGGGAGTAATAATAAAATCACTCCTACCTTCCATGAGTAAGATGGAGAAGTCCTTTAAGATAGTGATGGTGCTGGCCAAAACCAGGATGGAAAAGATGAATGTGCAGATTGGGTCGGCTAGTTTATACTCTGGCTAGAAAAAAACAAGGATTTTGGTTAACTGAATTCATACCTCTCTTCCAGAAAGTCTGATTAATAAAATAAGTAAACCTCCCTGTGTCTTTCCTTCTCTGTCACTCATTCACCCTTTTGACATGTGTCATCCAACTCAGAGGCAAGACTTTGTTTTTGAAGACTCAATCCTTCCTTTTAGCTTTAAACTACCAGCAAATAAAGAAGTGAGACTACAAGACATGCTCTCCCCGTAATTTAAGAACTAAAAGGAAGAATATTCTTAAGTTTGCCCTCAAGAGCCCTGATTTAACTTCTTGAAGATTAATAAAAGTACAGAGTATGTGATGAAAGTATGCATAAATATGCCCACAAGATCCAATGACGTTTTGGCCTTAATTATAATGAGGAGAAGAAAGGATATTACTTGCTCAGAAATTGCATATGGCCAGCATACACCTGGACTATGCTCTTGGTTGACTGGGGTGAGTTTATTTCTTTGCCTCTCAAGTATTGCACATACTCAAGGCTGGCATCTTTGATGCAGTCTTAAGGGTGTGAACCAAAGTGTCATCCTTGCTCAGTCTCCTCACTGGAACCCTTAGCCTCAGGGTGAAATGTCTGCTTTTCTACCCTTGATGAAGTTCTTTGCCACAGAAAAGTGTCTTTAAGAAATTCAGCATCAACTCAACTTCTGTAAGTGGACCCTCAAACTCCACGTACCCTTATAATTTTGAACTAGATTTGCCTTAGACTTAAAGCTTTCAGTGATCATTTTGCTCAACTGAATTCAGATATTTTTGTAATTTTTATTTACATGTTTTCCCTTTTTCAGGAAAAGCTATGAGTCTCTGCAAATTAGACAATTGTGATGCAAACAGACAGAGCTAAATGTTCTTCTCCATTCTGTGCCTGCTAACCCATCTCTGTTATCAGTATTACCAGGTAGAGATCTGTAGTGCATATTTATTTATTTAGGGTCAGAGGCTTACCGGGGAGTCTTTCCCACTTTTCATTAGCACTTTGGCTTTTGGGGGAGAAGTCACCTCTCCCCCATTGTGGGCAATACTGGTGGAACAATAAATCAGGTACTCTAACCTCCCTTCAGCCAAGCAGCAGACACAAGACACAACCTAGGTCAATTGGACTCCGTTCACAGAAGTATCATTCTTCAGAAGTGACAAAAACAGAAAACAAAATTTGTTGAGACACATTTATTTCAGTGTGGTGTCTCGGACAGAAGTTGGATCGTTTCTAAAATCTTGATATCAAAATTTGCCCTTATTTCTACTTTGACGTCTGTCTAGGAGCACACACAGTACATTTCAGCCATTAAATATACTTTTTGCTAAAGTGAGCCAGAGATGTTCCCTATTGCTTATAATCCAAGAACCTGAAGGTATTCACAGTTTAGTTGCTATTCATCTTAACACCATGGTTGAGGGTTTGTTTGCTTGCTTTAGCTTTGCAAAGTAGTTTGTATAGGTAAACAGAGGATGCCCATTCTCTTTAAGTTAATGTTGGAGCTTCTGTACTACCTAATCTATGTAAGTACTAGGATGGTGGGTAAACTCAAACTCACCTTAAAGTAGATAATAAGTGCACTAATTAGCACACTGATACTCTGAAATAGATCTCCAAGGGCATGCACAAAAGCAGCTCTGACGCTGGCATTGGCTTGCACTTCCTTGTGATTGTGGCCAAGGCGTCTCTGGTGCAAAACCACAGTTAGTCTGAAAGAGAGAACAATGTTCTTAGCACACATGAGATCAGTTTTCAAAATGTAGGCAGCATAATGGAGGAGCTGGCAATAACATGCATTATCCAAAATGATGGATAGTTGAAGTATTTATGCTTTAAAAAGATCTATCTTTGACTAATGTTTAAATACACGTGTCATAAAATTTTAATACTTTTATACAAAAACAAACCACAGAGACGCACCCAGTTTACTCATTCATCCACCTAATGTTTCTCTGTTTCACATTGAAACTGGAAAGCATCACTTCTTAGATGAAAATCAAGCATTTGACAATGAAGGGAGGAAATCTCCTTTATTGAAGGTTGACTGTCAGGCACTGAGCTGGCTTAAAGTCAAGCTTCATTGGGAGCTTAATTAAAAGTACTGGTTTCACATGCAAAAAAACACAGGAAGGGATAAATAAGGGAAAAATAAAATAAGTAGTGAATTTTATTGAAGTTTTATTTTACCTTTTATTTTACTTAATTTTGTGCATTTTAAAAAGAATTTTAAATTTGAATGATTTCTTAATGTCCAATGATGAGAATATTGTGCTCATGGATATAAAGCTCTTAATCCAGAAGTAGAAATATATTAATGTATTAAAAATGATCTGGTATGTGTACATATACATACACACAATATATTTCAAAGCTGAGCATCTCTTGTCTCAAAGTGATCAATAGCAAATACTACAAACTATGTGCATAATTCTGTTTATCTATACCTTTAAGTGGTATTAGACTAAACGTAAAATTAGAACATTTTCACTGACAGCTCAGTGTTTTGCCTTTCTGAACCTTTTCTAAACATTTTGGAACAAAGATTTAAAAACAGCAACATATTGTTCAACGTCATGTATCCCATTCTATTTTCAGGTAAAGTGTCTGTTAAAACTCAGGTCATCACCACAAAGTGAAATGACCACTAGGCATCAAGATCTGATCACTATATGATGTACAGTTTTCAGATGTTCAGTGTTTGGGTAGAAATTCACTCTCAACTAGGAGTTACCATTTAAGGTCCCTTAGACAGCCTGATATGGCTGATAGATCATAGACCCTCATCTGATCTGCCATGTGTGTTCATCACATTGTCATTCATTCTTTTACTCATCTTATTGACAAAAAGAGACAGGAAAAAAAACATATGTAGTCACTCATATGCAGACACTTGTAAAATCTTGGGCCATAAAGGTGAGTGAAAACAGATGTGGTCATTCCCCAGTGTAGCTTTAAATGTGCTGGAGAAGGTAAAGTTTAAGCACCCCCCTCCCCCCACACACACACAAGTGGAAAATTCTAATTACAGTAAGTCCACCAAGAACTGGTACTATGGGTAATACAACAGAGGAGTCTGATTTAGTTAGAAAGACGTTACAGCTGAGTTGAACTCAAAAGCTTAAGCTAGAGTTAAATATGCTGAGGGAAGGAAATGTTTCAGGCAGTGAAAACTTAGCAGGCAATAGCCTTCAGGCTCTATTTATAACCTTCATCCTAGAATCTCTTCACAACTTCTATTGGAACTTTCTGTCCTGATTTTGAGTCCCCAAGGAATAGATTTATTCCTGAATCGCAGTTCTGATATCTTTATATTCAAACAATACAGCATCTAGCAGCATTTGAAACCTGTAATCCCAGTTTTTGGAGAAAATATTATAATCACTCAGCATTCTTATCCATCAATAACTATCTACTTGCACAAAGAAGGCAGAGATTTCCAACCGCCTTGACTTTCTGAGTGTAAAAAGCACCTGCAATGTGAAGGTCAATGTTCAAAAGCAGTTACAAGAAAAAGAAAATTTGGATGATATCTGTTTAGAAAATCAAACCTCATCATTGAGGCCCCAGATTGATGTGATAGTTGGGTAGGTTTGTAGCCTTCATCTTTGTGTAGCATCAAGACAGCCTACGTGACATATGACTCTCAGGAAGTTAATACTTGTATTCTTCCTTCTGCCTCAAGACCATATTGTTCTCCTTATGCAAAGCAGACATTATTGACCTGTAGTCAGCAATATGTGTGCTCTGGCATATTTGTCTCCTAGGGGTGATAGGTTTACATTGATCGACTCACACTTTTTCTCCCAGTGCCAATGTGAAACACATTTTCAAGTTAACTGGCTGAAGATGGGGATCTAGTCACTGACAGCAGATCAAACACCATTCTTCTAATTATTTAGCTCAGAGATTTTGAGCAATGGCTCACAAACTGAGAGCTGGGTAAGTGAGATGTCAAGGGGCAAGGCTATTAGAATGAACTGAGGACCTTTTTCAAAGTGTATGTGCTCAGCTATTCTTGAATTCCAGAGATGCCATTGTGCCCCCTCTTAAAATCCACTGTTTAAAACTTCATTTTTCGATCACTGTCTTCTCTACCTTCATGTGAAAATGTACCTCAGAGCATATATCAAGTTGCATTGCAAGATAGATAGGCAGATGATAAATAGGCTGAGTTTCCTATTGCTTCTGTAATAAATTACCATAATGTTTTAGCAGCTTAAAACAACACAAACTTATAGTTCTGGAGGTCAGAAGTCTACAGTGGGTCTCTAGGACTGCATCTTTTCTAGAGGTTCTAGAAGGGAATTCATGTTCTTGTCTTTTCCAGCTTCTAGAGGTCACCTGGCTCCAGGCTGCGTTCTCCATTTTCAACATCAGATATACAGCATCTTCTCTCCTCTCTGATCTCCTGTCTCCTTCTTATAAGGATGCTTGTCATTATGTGGGCTCACCTGGATAATCCAAGATAATCCCCTATCTTAATATCCTTCATCACATTTGCACAGTTCCTTTTGCCATATGATTTAACATATTCAGAAGTTCCAGGGGTTAGGATGTTTAAATCTTTTTAGGGGAGTGGGTCATTATTCTGTCCACCAACATGATAGCTAGCTAGATCACTAGACAGAGAGATGGGTGGATGGAATTTTAAGTAGAGTTGCCCAGAATTAGATCCTCAAATGGGAAGGAGAAATTTGACTCAAAAAGATCAAAGTCCTGACCTCAAAACCCCATTGCCTGAGCAATCCAGTAGTTCATTTTAGGAAAGGGAGACTCATTTGTCAAGGGACATATGCTCAACTCCTGTAAAATGATTTAAGACTGCCTAGATAAAAGAATGGACCAGCAGGTTGAAACCAAAGGGAGAATTTAACTAACATAGCACAAGGAAGAATTTTCATGCAGTCACAATGCTGCAAAGATAATAGAGGCTGTTTTTGAGGGAAATAAATTTCCTTTTATGAGTTCTATTAAAATATATGAAACTAATGACCATTTTATGGAAATGTTGCAAAAGAGAATGCAAAAGTAAAATGGGGACTGAAGTAAATACATTTTAGAGTCCCTTCCAACGCAACCCACAGGGAGGCCATCATCTGCTCACCTCATAGAAATGGAACAGTAGTAAGTTACGCCCCATGTGGAACCATTGACATGCCTGAGAATGTAAAGGAGCTCAATTTCTGGGTCTGTGAATCTGGATTAAAATCCTGGCTCTGTACTACTTAACCTCACTGGGCGTCCGTTTCCTGATCTGTAACATAGGAGTGTTGTGAACATTAAAGTTGGTAATGTATATCCAAACATCCTAACCCTGCCTCTGGCACACCAGAAGCTTTCGAAACATGGTAGCTAGTAGAAGCCAGTATTAAAAAACACTTTAGCTTAAACAAAAGCAGTTAACCTTGTTTTCAATCTTAAAGCCATTCAAACACTCTGTCTGGCCTCTAACATCTTCACAAGTGCTGAGTTTTTAAAAAGTCTTTGTCCAGATAGAGTTACAGGAGAGCCTCATGGGCACTGTGCGGGGACCAGGGGATGACTTACATAATGTTGGCTGCCACTGCGCAGCTGGAAACGATGATCATCACAGTCGCCTGGATCTGGTAATCGGGATACAGCAGGCGCTCACACGCCAGGTACACCAGCACGCCAGTCACCACCCAGATGCACAGGATGGAGAGCAGGGCACCAAGGATCTCTAGGAATTCAAACACATACAGAAACCCACACACAGATAACTCCATCACCTACACCCCCAAAACTCGTAAGACTCTTTGCCGCTTCCCCCCAAAAGAGGCTTCACACTAGTTCACTCAGTGATTCACAAAGTAAAAGTCTGGACAGATTTTAAAACTAAGAGAAGGAATTTTAATGTTGCATTCATAAAACACCAGCGTCTGAGTCATTATGCTCCATGTTACTAAGTAATTTCCAGCAAATTTTTAGAACATATTAACTGCCGCCTACCCCCCCTACCCCCTGCCCACCCCACCACATCGCCGCCGTTTTCCTTGGGGATCTTAATTTAAACAGGTGCTAAAATGATTGAAACTTATTAGGAGGTAAAATAATGAGACACAGAGAGTAAAATGTGTTTAGAAACTCTTAATTTCACCATAAAACATTTACGACCTGCCAGTGCCAGCACCTTCAATGGAATAAAATAGTGAAAAGGGAAAGCTTCAGAGAGCACTTGAAGAAAATGAGTTTTATTTGCCAGTGTAACATATTATAAACACAGAGGTGAGCTCAGAGGCTTGCTAACGCTCTGACTGCATTTTAAGAGCAACAGTAAGGAAAAGAAGCATCAGAATAGAAGTGTTTACATCAATATGTAGAGATAAAATGGTGTTCAATCTGCCCACTGAGGAAAGTGCATTTGCTCACTTAGGAGTTAACACTTCATTCTGACCTTTAATTCAAACCCATAGATAGATTCTAAAAACCCAGAAGGGTCTAGAAACATTCTTTGAGTCAGTGGTCAGGTACAATCCATCATTTAGTCCTTCCCCACTTTAAGCTAATCCCAGAGATTAGTTCCTTTTAAAGTAGAGCAATGTAATACATTCTTACCCAGTGTGTGGCAATAATTTCCCAGACTTTAGTCATTTACAAACAACCTTCATAACGTTTTCCAAATCCACATGCTACCTGCCTTATTAACCACTCAATATTTTTTTCAAATAAATTCCCTTTTTACACTTAGCTTCTTCCTAAACAATGTTATCCATGAAATTACATATTTGATGTGCTAGTTTATTTTGTAATGGGCATCAGGATGTGTAATTATTGTCCATGTGACACTTAAAATTATCTGACCAACTGTGGAACATTTCTCACACTATGGGAAATGCTGATGCAGATGTTTAAGGCATGAGCTCAAGTGTCAGACGTATATGGACTGGCTATGTGACTTTAGACAAGTCGCTTAACCTATTTGAGCCTGACTGTTCTTATCTATATGTATTATAATAATAGAATATATGTAGAATATAATAATAGAATATACATAGATTATGGGTTAAATTATGTTCCCCCCAAATTTATATGTTAAAGTACTAATCTTTGGCCGGGTGCGGCGGCTCATGTCTGTAATCCCAGCACTTTGTGAAGCTGAGGCAGGCAGATTGCCTGAGGTCAGTAGTTCAAAACCAGTCTGGCCAACATGTTGAAACCCCATCTCTATTAAAGATACAAAAAAAAAAAAAAAATTAGCTGGGCATGGTGGTATGCACCTGTAATCCCAGCTACTCGGGAGGCTGAGGCAGGGGTATTGCATGAACCAGGGAGGTGGAGGTTGCAATGAGCCGAGATTGTGCCACTGCACTCCAGCCTGGGCAAGAGAGCAAGACTCTGTCTTAAAAAAAAAAAAAAAAAAAAAAGGTACTAATCTTCAATTCATCAGATTGTGACCTTATTTGGAAATAGGGTAATTGCAGATGAAGTTAGTTAAGATGAAATCATACTGGAGTAGGATGGTTTCAATATGGCTAGTGTCCTTACTTAAAGTGGAAACCTGGACACAGACATGCAAATGGGGAAAATGCCATGTAAAGATGAAAGCAGAGCTCTATGAGCCAAGGAATGACAGACAAAGTTTCTGACAAAGTTTGCCAAAAAACCACCAGAAGCTAAGAGAGAGGCCTGAAACTGATTTCCCCTCACAGACCTCAGAAGGAACCAACCCCACTGATGCCCGATTGCAGACTTCTGTTTTTCGTAACTGTGAGGCAATAAATGTCAGTTGTTGAAACAGAAATGTATTTAAAACCGAGTAATGTATTATTACCCAGTGTGTGGCAATTATTTCCCAGACTTCAGTCATTCATAGACAACCTTCATAATTTGTTATGAAAATTAATAATGTACCCCCCAAAATAATGTACCCAATTTGTAGTACATTATTAAGGCAGCCATAGGAACCTAATATAACATATAGCAAACACTCAAGAATCTGTTATTTTATTAGTCTACTCAGGCTACTTACAACTCCCCTTTGCAGAAGTTTATGAGGACCAGGCCCAAAAATTTCTGGTTTGCCGGAAATGGAAGTTGAGTCTGTGGATGTCAGGAAGTGTGTTTCCTACCCGTGAAAATCCAAATCAGGGTATGAAAGTGGAGCATGTCTAACTCAAAACCCATGGTTAGGAAGCACAGTGGGAAAAGAGCTGCAGGTGTAAAGCTCAATACCAAGAGCAAGAGTCAGGAGTCAGATCTCAAGACAAACAAAGAGTCAGAAATCCAAAAGTAACTAGTTAGAACGGGAGACACATGAGGATCATTGGTAAATGCTACCATGATTGCTTAAAAAAAAATAGCTTAGCTGGGCTCATTGGGTTGACCAGATGATGGGTGTGTTGGGTATGAATGTGTTGGACTCACCTCTATGTCTATAGAGGTGCTGTTTAATATGGTAGCCACCAATCATGCATGGCTGTTTAAAATGAAATTAAGTAAATTTCAAAATCTGGTTCTTCAGTAGCACTAGCCGCATTTAAAGTGTTCAATAGCTACATCATACTGTATATTACAGAATATTGCCCTCGCAGCAGAGAGTTCTATGAACAGCTCAGGGTCTTCCATGGCCACGATGCCAAAGTACAAGCAGAGATCTAAATTCTGAGTTCACCCTACATTTTCAAACCATCTTAGGTTTACAAAACTGCTTTGACAAATGGTATCAGAAAGGGTCAAGTACATGTAAAACTTTACACCAACAAATAATGGGTGCTTAACCAGAGGTCCATGTTTTCCAAGTGTAGTGCTGTTCAAGCACCGGCAAAAGCATTCTCAGATCACATTGTCACGAACTCTCGTTTATTGCCTCATCTCCTGGATGTTAAAGGGAAGCAAGTCAAAACACCTGTGATGATCAATGGTTTAGTATGAAATTAGGACTTCCTGCCATTCTAAACTTGAAAAACTGCAGTCCACAGGTGTCAGCCTACAAGCTGTGACACGTGTCTAGCAGCCCTTTCAGTGAAGGCTGGCCACCCTTGCTCAGCTCTCCGATTTCCTCTACATTGAGGTTCTCAACCAGTGTGAAAATGTGGAATTGTGGCTATTTGTTCACATGATTTGCACAAAATACTCAGTCAGAAGCTTCTCCAGCTGATATAAGGAATAACGCAGAGGAGAATTGAAGTTGCAGAGTATGGGGTTGTGGGGGCGGGTAAGGGAGGGATGTAAAAATGAGTCAAAGTAAAAACCCTCATCAAGACCTAGGTGATGGGTTAGTTACTCAGTGAAGGAACCAGCTGCAAGAAAGGAGAAAAAGTAAACTTTCATCCTCTCCTCTTCCTTCTCCTCCTCCTTTTTTGCATTATTGTTGATTGAGTGAGCAAGCTATTCAGCTGGACCATTCACTGAATGGCTAAATGCTGTGTGTGAGCAGGAAAGCCTGTATTCTATTCCTGAATCCTCTATAAGAAGTTCTTCAATCTCTGTAACTCTCTTGGGTGCTCCGTGCCTCCTTTTGCAATATGGCAGAAGCTTTACTCCTATCCTCTCTTCCAGGGATGCAGAGTAATTTAGTGAATTGTATTATGTCTATCACCAGGCACAGAGTCCCTGAGGCTGGGGCGGTTGCTGAAGTGATACACGTGTTCCTCTGGTCCCAGAGGACTAGAGATAGCACCATTAATCTGTCTGTTATCTGAATTAATATTGAAAACACATATTCCCACATAGACGTTTGTTTTATCCTGTGCATCAGAAATGTGTCTCTAAGGATTTTCCAACAAGGCTTTGCTTTGTAGCTTCCATTTTTACCCTTGGTTTGACTTTGCAGCACCAGCCTGCTGTTATTGCTCACTCTATGAACTGTACCTGCTCGGTGCCATCCAAACGTCAGCCGCTTAGAGGGAGGCTTCGATGACAACCACAGGGAGAAGAGACTGAGCAGGAAACTGGTCAGGTCAATTAAGAGGTGGGCAGCATCTGTGACGACAGCAAGACTCCCAGCGAAGTGCCCACCTAGAGAATGCAAAATAGTACACTGTGTTAAGGTCCCAGAATGCAGCTAGATTCATAGACATGCTAACCATCGTGGGTGAAAATGCCGCAGACTCACAAAACTTTAGAGAAGAAAGAGATCTTAAAGTTGATTTAATTCACTCCTTCTGCAACTCAGAGAGTGGATATGATTTGAACACGTAGAAATCAATTTCAAAGGAGAAGCCATTCCTTGGGTAGCAAAGACATAGAGATTAGAAACTGTGGGGCAGGCACAGCTGGAGAACACCTTAGTTAGACTGGGGTAAGAGGATTCAAAAGAGAAAAATACAAGAGGATCAGGCTGAAGCAGTGTGGGCCAGATTCAAAGAGTCTCATAACCCAAACTGAGGACATGGACTTTTGTTTATAAACTAGATGTTGCGATCTGGCCCACAGATGTGTTTTTATTTGACTTACAATTTAATCATCATCTTTACCCTTTCCTTTTTCTCTATTAATTCATATTATCCACCTGAGCTTGAAATCCCTGTAATAAATAATAGGGAGCAGAAAGGAGAAAGGGCAGGTACCTTCCAATGGGCGTCTTGAGTGCTACAATCCAATAAAGCACAGGGATGCAATGTAAGCCATGAGAGTCCTGCCTGGCTTTTCCCTTTATTTGATGTGCTCCCTCTACTTCCCTCTAATCCTCCTTTGAGAAAAGACCTCCAGCCTCCAAAATAGAAGTTAAAGAAAAACCTTGCCCTTTCCTTCCCAGACACGGTTTGTTGTTTGAGAGCAATAACCTTTATTGCTCTTACTACACCTTCTCAGCAAAGGGCTTTTGCTGACTGATTAGTTCTCCCTACAGCTGTTTATTGCCTTGTGTACTACAAAATAGCAGAGACTGTCAGCCATCAGCCTCGCCATCATCAGCCTCACCTTGTCTCGCCTAATGATTTTTAAAAATTACATAGATAGCTCATAATTGCAATAATCCCCACAGGCCATTGGCTCTATCTGTAGTTAATAACTGGTTTGTCAAGGTTTAATGGGCTGAAGCAAAGTAATCTTCGAGCCTGTTACCGAACAGTCAGTGCAAAAATCAGAATGATTCATTAGCCAAAGAGCAACATTTTGCTAACAAATCAGCTGTCCTCCCAATTATCCTCTAATGTTGCTCTATCTGCCAAACTTGGTCCTGATGATAAAACTGTGTTAATAAGGCATTATTTCTTGCCCAGAGAATAACTCCATGCAGATAAGCAGTATGCTGCAATCACAGCAATGAGTGATGATGATTCTACGTGCTGGGTTGAAATATAGTCTAAATCAAGGAAATGAAGTCAGTCTTATAAAGTCTCTTCAACAGTCTCAGCTGAGGCAGGAAGCACCTGAGAAAGAAAAAGGGCTTGCTTTGGAAGAAATCATGTTACTATGGAGGCTTGGAAACAGAACCATTTTGCAACCTTCAGAGCTACTTATAGGAACCATCCAGAAAACTGTAGGCAATCGCTGACACATAGAGCAAACTGCTTGCAAGAGGTAATTTGTGACTGATCTTGCATTTGCTTCTGAAAGCATGGAGTATTATTGACAATTAATTCAATTATCCAGCCAATATTTATTGAGCCCTTACTGTGCATGGTACCAGGCATTGGGTATACAAAGATAAACAAATCACAGCCTCTCTTCAGTGATCTCCTTGTTTAACACTCACTGTACCAGAGACAAGTTAATGGGCTAAGGGATCGGAGAGCTGCTCTCACTGGGAGGAGTGAGGAACTTTTCACAAAGAGAGGGGTAAGAATTACCAAAAACAGAAGGGGTTTTCGGGAAGAGATAAAACCACGGGCTAAAATAGAGTGAAAGAACATAGCACTTTTCGGGAAAAGCAGAAGGTATAGAGTGTTGGAGGAAAAATGGGAAATGAGCCTGGGAAAGCACATTGGAAATGCCTGTGTGGGGTATTATATGTCAAGCCAAGGGGTGTGAATGTGATTCTATGGCTAAGGGGATCTACTTATTACTTTGAGGCAAGGTTGTGGTATGTTGAGATCTGTTTTTAAGAGACGTCTTAGCCAGCAATATGGAGGATGACTTTGGAGAGAGGTTAAGAGGAGCTAGAGGTTAAGACTCGACAGTGTTAGCCAAGGGAAATTATGATAAAGGCATGAACTAGGGCAGCAGCAGTCATATTTCTGGAATACTTGACAAGATGTGGAGAGCAGTACACTTATACCAAGATAAGAGACACACAGAAAAGACTCAGACCTGGAAGACTTTACTTAAGGCCTGTGGGGTGAAGGTGACAGCAATAGAGCAGAGGAACTATGGGGCCTGGGTCTCACAAACTAACTCCAATTAAGATGGTGTTAATTCCCCATGCGGGTTTCCATGGAGAAAAGAGACTTACTGACAGCAATGAAAGAAGTAAATGTTTATCTGACAACATTAGCCATGTGTCCCATTGCTGGGCTACACAGTTATGTGCTATTAATTAATTTTTTTAAATTCTTTAATTATTTTGTGAATAGTATTATGACACTATACCATATGTTGTGTCAAAACCCCATTGACTTGTTATTTAACAAATACAACAGGTCCTCAAATAACATCAGTTCATTCAACATCCTTTGTTTATAACGTCGATAAGAAAATAAAATGGATTCCTGACCAGGGCCACTGTCTGGAGTTCGCGTGTTCTCCCCATGTCTGCATGGGTTTTCTCTGAGTATTAGGGTTTCTTCCCACATTCCAAAACTGTGCACGTGAGGTTCACTGGCGCATCTACATCGTCCTGGTCCTGGCGGGAGTGAGTACGGGTGTGACTGTGCCCTGTAATGGGAGGCATCCTGTTCAGGGCTGTTTCCCACCTTGAGCCCTGAGCTGTGAAAAGCTCCAGCTATGAAACTGGAATAAGAAGGCTGAAAAAAGAATGAATGAAAACAAATGATTGTAAAATAAATATATGTAAGGTAGATGATCATCATACAGATGCCCAACAAAAAAGAGTATGAAAGTGCTCAGCAAACCCAGCTTATTTTTTCTTATTTGGGTTTGAACTGTGTGGTGGTAGGAGGCACTCCTGACAATTTTCACTTTGCAAACATTTATTCCTTGATGTAACCACCACCATTATGACCACCCTCACTCACTGATTCACCCAAAATTGCATAATTATCTCACTTGTGTTTATCATCTTTCTTAGATGTATGTATAGCTCACATTTATCTCAGTGTTTAATATTTGAAGTGTTTTGGCCTTATTTAGAAGTTTTGTGATGTTTTTGTGACCAGTAATATGGCATGGAAACTTGACTCGTTTCTATCAGTTGGCCTATGGTAAAATTGGTTTTTGTTATATGTCATTTCACTGAAAGTCAGAGTTTCCAAGAACTTCTCCACGATGTTAAGTGAGGACTTACTGTGTTTAAAATATATCACAGTTCTCATGTTTTGACATTTGTTAAAATATTAATACCAGGAACCTCCAAAAATATAAGAGACCTGAGCTACTACAATCCCTTGGCTGTGTAGAACAAGGTAAGTGCCCTGATCAATAAAACTTGTGGTTATCACACCACCCAGCAATATCATTCTCTTAGTAAAAGAGAAGTTTTTCACTCAGATAGTTACCGTCTTCCCCAGGCTGCTCCCAGCTCTGAATTCCTGTCTAATAATCTGGTGTTTTCTCTATTTTTTTTTTTTTTTTTGAGACGGAGTCTCGCTCTGTCGCCCACGCTGGAGTGCAGTGGCCGGATCTCAGCTCACCGCAAGCTCCGCCTCCCGGGTTCACGCCATTCTCCTGCCTCAGCCTCCCAAGTAGCTGGGACTACAGGCGCCCACCACCACGCCCGGCTAATTTTTTGTATTTTTAGTAGAGACAGGGTTTCACCGGGTTAGCCAGGATGGTCTCGATCTCCTGACCTCGTGATCCACCCGTCTTGGCCTCCCAAAGTGCTGGGATTACAGGCTTGAGCCACCGCGCCCGGCCCGTGTTTTCTCTATTCTTACTCAACTCAGAATAGTCCTACTTCAGACATTTCCCCTAACTACTCTCAATTTCTTCCAGCAAAGGCCATACCTGAGCTTACTTTTCTTCTGAGGTCTTAGCATCTGAACGTGTATCCATTCAAATAGAGAAACATGTTTACATCTGCAACATAACACCTCTTTTTGGCCTTTCTACAAGTAGGAATTTTCACAAGCTATCAGAAAGAGTCCCAATTCAACAGGTTCAAAGGTCCCTTAAGGGTGGATACATTATGCTTATATCCTTCTTTAGTTCATTCTCCAGTTTGCTCTATACTCTGTCGCAAATTATTTCCCTCAACACAGCTCTATGACCTGCTTCTCCCCCATTCTAAATGTCAATTACTCCCCAAAATCTATGAATGACCGAGCCTCAGCTCTTCTTGGCCCTCCAACTACCATTCTAGTTATATTCTCCATTAACCACATTTTACCCTACACTCCTGCCTTGGATAGGCTTTCGCAGTTGTAAGCCATGAATGCCTAACCCAAACAGCTTAAACAATACCAACAACAATAATATACCAGTATACTGGCTCATACAACTGAGAACAAATCTGGGTGGGATTGGATCAGATGCAGCCCAGTCCTAAGGCTCAAAAATGTTCTTGGGCTCTGCTCTGTCTCCAGCTACTGCTATTGATTGTCCAGTTTAAGAAAGACTTTTCCTCCATTTCAGCAACAAAGGTAGACCTCTAAAAGCTCCAGACCTGTATCACTTCAGCTCAGTTTTTGTAGAGGAAAGAGAGAATGCTTTTTTTCCAGCCTCCCTATGTAAAGACCCAGAGACTCTGATCAGTCCAGCTTGGTATCTCATATCTAGCCCAGCCTAAGAGCATGAGGTTCTCAGACCAGCAGGACCAAAATTGCAACCAGAGAAAAGAATATGACAAAGCTTGCTGAAAGGAAATACCAGTCTACTACGAACAGTGGTACCCAAATTTCTAAGAATACAGATTTCCTTTCCTGTTTCAGACCCATGCACTTGGAATCTTTCAAGGCAAGCCCTGATAAATATCTATCTCCTGGACCACAGCAGTAAGTAGTGTGCTGTTCCTTCAGGCCACTCCATCTACCTTTTGGCCATATCTCAATTCCTATTCACTTTTCAAAGCCTTGCTCAAACCCCGTATCCTGCAGGATGACCTCTCAGATTTTCAAAAGTGATCTGAGAATATTAATTGCTTTCTCTAACATAGCCAAGAATGGCTTTGGGGAGGAGGTGAGCTGTGGATCAGGGTCTTGACTAATGACCAGGATTTTGATGAGTATGGAGAAAGAGGAGAAGGCTTTTCTATTCAAAGAAAAAAAGCATAAGAATAAAGTGCAAAGATTATCTTGCAGAGAATGAATAAACAAATGTGTCTGAAACAGGGTAGTCAGGGAAATAGCAAGATAAGAATATTGATAGTTTTGCCACCAGATTATGCAATGTCTTGAAAACCGAAGTAGGAATTTTTCATTTTTTCCAGGATGCTAGAGCTTTCCAATATATGATCTTTTTTGACTTGAGGCAAGCAATCAGGGCCTAGCACAGTGGGAGCCTCTGAAGCAGTGTCTTCCAGCTACAAGCACCCTTGTCAGTTTATCCCAGTGCTCAGTAAAATGTACTACGCTTGTCATGAAGGGAAAAAGGTTGTGAACCCTGAACTAAGCAAAGGGGAGCCAGTTAAAAAAAAAAAAAAATTTTTTTTTTTTTTTTTGAGACAGAGTCTCACTTTATCGCCCAGGCTGGAGTGCAGTAGTGCAATCTCGGCTCACTGCAACCTTCACCTCCTGGGTTCATGCACAATTCTTCTGCTTCAGCCTCCCAAGTAGTTGAGATTACAGGCGTGTGCCACCACATCCAGCGAATTTTTATATTTTTAGTAGATATGGGGTTTTGCCATGTTGGCCAGGCTGGTCTCAAACTCCTGACCTCATGTGATCCACCTGCCTTGATCTCCCAAAGTGCTGGGATTACAGGCATAAGCCACCGCACTGGCATCAGTAAAAAACTTTGAAGACAGAAGTAATATAAGGAGAGCAATGTTTTAGGAAAATTGGCTCAATCTCAATATAGCTCAAATGCTGAATATTTTTCAGTCAGTATCAATTTAATTTATTTACTGACATCATCACTCACTTCTGCCCCTAAAGTCAAATTAGAACTCATAGACTCTAATGCATAGAAATGAGAAGGGAAAGAGGAGGTTGTGAATGAAATTAGACCCTTATCTCATACCATATACAAAAATCAACTCAACATGGCTTGGAGACTTAAATATAAGATCTGAAACTCTAAAACTACTAGAAAAAAATATAAAGGAAAAGCTCCATGACATTGGTTTGGGCAATGCTTTTTTTTAAAATATGACCCCAAAAGCCCAGTCAACAAAAGTGAAATTACACAATTGGGATTACATCAAACTCAAATGTAAAGGAAACAATCAACAGAATGAAGAGACAATCTACAGAATGGGAGAAAATGTTTGCAGACCATACATACGATAAAGGGTTAATATCCAAAATATATATAAGGAAGCCAAACAACTCAATAGTAAGAAAACACATAACCTGATTAAAAATGGGCAAAGAACCTCAACAGACATTCCTTGAAAGAAGACATAGAAACGGCTAACAGGTCTATGAAAATATGTTCAACATCACTAATCATCAGGAAAATTCACCTCACATCTATTAGAGTGCTTATTACCAAAAAGAGGAGAGACAAATGTTGGTGAGGATGTGGAGAAAAGAAAAGAAAAGAAATCTTGCAAACTGCAATGTAAGTCAGTACAGCCATTATAGAAAGCAGTTCCTTAAAAAATTAAAAATAGAACTACCATATGATCCAGCAATTCTGCTACTGTGTATATATCCAAAGGAAGTGAAGTCAATATGTTGAAGATATATCTGCCCTGCCATTCAATGCTGTTCATTGCAGCATTATTCACAATAGCCAAGATATGGAATCATCCTAAGTGTTCATAGACGCATAAATAGATAAAAAGAATGTGGTATGTATACACAATGCAGTTCTGTTCAGCCTTTAAGAAGGAAACCCTGTCATTTGCAGCAACATTGATGAACCTGGAGAACATTTTATTAAGTGAAATAAGTCAGGAACAGAAAGACAAACACCACATGATCTCACTTATATGTGTAATCTAAAAAAGCTGAATTTATAGAGCAATGAGTAGAAGTGTGGTTACCAGCGGCAGGGATAGGGGCTGGAGAAGGAAGAAGCTGGGGAGGTGTTGGTCAAAGGACACACAATATTAGTTAGATAGAAGGAATAAGTTTAAGAGATCTATTGTAGAACATGGTGACTATAGTTAAGCACAATGTACTGGATTCTTCCAAATTGCTAAAATGAGTAGATTTTAAGTGTTCTTACCACAAAAAAATGTTAAGTATGTGAGGTAATGTCCATGTTAATTAGCTCGATTTAGTCATTTCACCATATATGCATGTTTCAAAACATCATGTTATACATAATAAATATATATCATTTTTATTTGTCAATTAAAACAAATTAATTTTGTGAGCAGAAGACCATCTCTTTTCAGACTATTTATTAGATATCAGCCGGAGGGACGATGCCATCTATTCTCAGCATCCATATGGATTCAGGGAAAAGCAGAGGAAGAAAGTAGTGGAAGAAAGAAGTCAGTCAATGAATCTTCCTGAGCTGTGTTTGCAGGTGGTAGTGCCAGAATTTTATTTGGATGTCCAAGAACGTTGCCTTTTCAAATCACATTTCAAATGAATTCTGTTATTAGGTTTTTCATTATGTCAATCTTTTACATAAGCTATTGAATATTATCCACAAACTTATTAATTCCAATAATGATAAACAATATTCCTCTGGTATAGATGTTAGTGAATTTCCAAAAGGTGTTTTCCAAATTAGAATTGCTAAAAGTAAGTTCTTTGCGACTCCATCAAGCTATTAATTCAGCTTCTTCAAAGGAACTGACTCCAGGAATTTTGTGGTATTAGTTAGTTCTGTAAACTTTGACTGAAAGGATATTGCCAACCCTGGAATTGTCTTGGACTAGACGTGTCTAAGTTCTTTCATAGTTTTCAACAGTTATAAATGTCCAAATATGAGTGTATAGGCCATTAGACTCCGTAGCTAGAAGAAACCAGCTAATTCTGGTTGCTAGATATTATAATGCAAAAAATAGCTAAGCAGAGTCTATTTTTCTCTAGTCTCAGATTATGATTAATTTACCCCTTCTTTTGGATAATAGAAATGTAGCCACCAAAATATTGGTAACAGAGTGTGAAGGTAACATTTGATAACAGATTGGTAGTAGCTTATGGTCCTATACGTCAGGTAGTTTACAGTGTTCTTTTTTCTATTTGGGGAAAAATAATAAGATAACACTGCATATCAGGACATTTGAACTAAGTTAATACCAACATGAGGCTATCATGTTCCATGGTATGATAATACGTTTGAAATTTTCAATGAGATGAATGACTTTGAAAAAAAATAAATGGCCAAAGTGTACCCAAGATGGAGAAATTTTGAGTGTATCAATAAGTGAGGAAGAAGCTAAAAATCACATCTAACGATCATCTCCAAAAATGTCTCCAAAGCCATACAAATAACTAGGTAGTTTTTTAAAAAGGAAGAGATAATAAAATGTTACATAAACTGTTTTTATTTCTTTATAAAATTATTAAAATTAAACTTTCCATTTAAGCATGCATAATTCAAATATAAAAACCTAGAAAAATGACATAAAAAAGAAAACTATAGTTAAATTTCAATTATTAATAAAGATGTAAAAATCCTAACAAAAATATCAGTGACTCAGATTCAGCAATGCATTAAAAGGATGGCCCGCCACAGTCAATTTGAGAGGCACCATAGTTAGGGCTTAGGAATATAAGCTCTGGAATTCAGACGGCCTGCCCACTTACAGGTATGTTTCCAAGGGAGAATTACTTTACTCTTTGTGCTTCTAGTTCCTTCTATAAAGTGAGATTAACAACGAGAGCTACCTCTTAGGGAATTCACCAGGATTAATTAAGGTAATACACGGGAAGCACTTGTCACAGCTTCTAACACATAGTAAGCATTAAATAAATAATAGCTATTATCATGATGCCAAAAATGCAAAGATCATAACATGTTTCAAAATCTCTTTATATAACGCACCTCAAACATGGGTCAAAAAGCTTTAAAAAACAATAAATTCAAAAGAAAAGGTATTTGATTAAAAGTCAACACTCATCCTTGATTCTTTGTTAATAATTACAAAACTGAAACAAAGAAACATTTCATTAACATAATACAAAACACTTAACCCTTCAAGAAGCATTTTGCTTAACAGCTAAATAATCAAACAGATTTTATTTAGCATAAGGTATTGTTTAACATGATAAAAACATGAAACACACAAAAGAGATATAACTATTGAAATGAGGAGAAATATGTTTTCTGCACAAGAGAGGGTGATGTCCTGGGATGAGGAAGATGCACGAGACAGGAAAAGGGGACATGCACTGAAATATATTTAGAATTGACAATAATTCAAATGCATAATTGAGTACAAAGTGAATATACAAAAATCAAAACTTTAGAATACAAAAAGTAATTATCTAGAAAACAAAACATGAAAAATGGTGGACTGCACTCACCCCTGGAAAGAATAAGCCAAACACATACAATAATCAGAAATAACTCAAGAAGTAGGCTGTCTGTGTAGTCAGATGAACACCATAAAACCTTGATGAGACATGTAGAATATTTGGATAAATAGAGAAACATAACATATTCCTGGAGGGAAAGCTGAATACTTAAAGATACTATGTTCTCAAATTAACTTAAATATTAATAAAATCATAATTGGATGGGGGAAAACTGAACAGAACAATTCTCATGTTTAATTAGGATAATAAAGAGAGATGAATAGCCTTTGCTTTTCTCTGCTAAATTAAAAACCATTAATAGGAAATAACAGATATTATAACATATAAATCTACATTAATTATGTCCTTGACAGAGACCAGAAACACAGATCAGTGAAACACCTTAGAAACAGACCCTGCTATTTATAAACTATTGATAAGTGATTAAAGAAATATCAAAAATCAATGGGGAAAATAATTATTTCATAAATGATGCTGAAAACTGTGTTAGCTATTTAGAAAACAATTCAGTCCTTACAGCATACAAATATATCTAATATCAACATTAATTTTAAAATTAAATACAAAAATTAAACAACAAAAAAGCTATCTTCTCAGCAGATGGAGAAGGATTCTTAAGCACTAAAACAGTAAAAGAGTAGTAAAAGAAATGAGCTCAAAATGAAAAGTTTAAAAAAGTTACCTATGTAAAATTTAAAACTTATCTAAGTCAACACAAACATCAAAAGGTTAAACAACAAACTGGAAAAGCACTTATAACTAATATAACAAAGGTCTAATATCCTAATATATAAAGAGCTCCCAGAGATCAATATAGAGAATTAAAAAATTTTCCAAAAAACAAATGAGTAACAGACATTAAGAGACAAGGAGAAAATGCATTAACAGAGGGAAATACAGATCACTAACAAGCATGCAAAAATAAAGAAATCAAGGGTATTCAATTAGGAAAAGAAGAAGTCAAATTGTCCCTCTTTGCATATGACATGACTGTATATTTAGAAAATCCCATCGTCTCAGCCCAAAATCTCCTTAAGCTGATAAGCAACTTTAGCAATGTCTCAGGTTAAAAATTAATGTGCAAAAATCACAAGCATTCTTATACACCAGTAACAGACAAACAGAGAGCCAAATCATGAATGAACTTCCATTCACAATTGCTTCAAAGAGAATAAAATACCTAGGAATCCAACTGACAAGGGATGTAAAGGACCTCTTCAAGGAGAACTACAAACCACTGCTCAGTGAAATCAAAGAGGACACAAACAAATGGAAGAACATACCATGCTCATGGATAGGAAGAATCAATATTGTGAAAATGGCCATACTGCCCAAGGTTATTTATAAATTCAATGCCATCCCCATCAAGCTACCAATGAGTTTCTTCACAGAATTGGAAAAAACTGCTTTAAAGTTCATATGGAACCAAAAAAGAGCCCGCATCTCCAAGACAATCCTAAGTCAAAAGAACAAAGCTGGAGGCATCACGCTACCTGACTTCAAACTATACTACAAGGCTACAGTAACCAAAACAGCATGGTACTGGTACCAAAACAGAGATATAGACCAATAAAACAGAACAGAGTCCTCAGAAATAATACCACACATCTACAGCCATCTGATCTTTGACAAACCTGAGAGAAACAAGAAATGGGGAAAGGATTCCCTATTTAATAAATGGTGCTGGGAAAATTGGCTAGCCATAAGTAGAAAGCTGAAACTGGATCCTTTCTTTACTCCTTATATGAAAATTAATTCAAGATGGATTAGAGACTTAAATGTTAGACCTAATACCATAAAAACCCTAGAGGAAAACCTAGGTAGTACCATTCAGGACATAGGAATGGGCAAAGATTTCATGTCTAAAACAGCAAAAGCAATGGCAGCAAAAACCAAAATTGACAAATGGGATCTTATTAAACTAAAGAGCTTCTGCACAGCAAAAGAAAATACCATCAGAGTGAACAGGCAACCTACAGAATGGGAGAAAATTTTTGCAATCTACTCATCTGACAAAGGGCTAATATCCAGAACCTACAAAGAACTCAAACAAATTTACAAGAAAAAAACAAACAACCCCATCAAAAAATGGGCAAAGGATATGAACAGACATTTCTCAAAAGAAGACATTCATACAGCCAACAGACACATAAAAAATGCTCATCATCACTCGCCATCAGAGAAATGCAAATCAAAACCACAATGAGATACCATCTCACACCAGTTAGAATGGCAATCATTAAAAAGTCAGGAAACAACAGGTGCTGGAAAGGATGTGGAGAAATAGGAACACTTTTACACTGTTGGTGGGACTGTAAACTAGTTCAACCATTATGGAAAACAGTATGGCGATTCCTCAAGGATCTAGAACTAGATGTACCATATGACCCAGCCATCCCATTACTGGGTATATACCCAAAGGATTATAAATCATGCTGCTATAAAGACACATGACACGTATGTTTATTGCAGCACTATTCACAATAGCAAAGACTTGGAATCAACCCAAATGTCCACCAGTGACAGACTGGATTAAGAAAATGTGGCACATATACACCATGGAATACTATGCAGCCATAAAAAAGGATGAGTTTGTGTCCTTTGTAGGGACATGGATGCGGCTAGAAACCATCATTCTCAGCAAACTATCACAAGAACAGAAAACCAAACACCGCATGTTCTCACTCATAGGTGGGAACTGAACAATGAGATCACTTGGACTCGGGAAGGGGAACATCACACACTGGGGCCTATCATGGGGAGCGGGGAGGGGGGACGGATTGCATTAGGAGTTATACCTGATGTAAATGACGAGTTGATGGGTGCTGACGAGTTGATGGGTGCAGCACAGCAACATGGCACAAGTATACATATGTAACAAACCTGCACATTATGCACATGTACCCTAGAACTTAAAGTATAATAATAATAAAAAAAGGTCTAATAGTAACAATTAAAGAAATAAATATTAAAACATTCATCTATACAATAGCAAAGAGATTTTAGAGATTAAAATTAGTTGTCATTAAGATTTGGAGTCAGAATCATTCTCAAGTAGAGCTGGTAAACATGAATTGTTTAGCTTTCTCAACAGCACTCTGGCAATATCAATCAAGTAATACAAATATTCATGTCCTTCAAGCAATTATTTCCACTTTTAGGAATCTCTTTGAAGGGATTAACCAGAAAGGCAGGCAGAATTTTCTTCAAGATTTTGCATTGCAACATTGTCCATAAGCAGGAAAAAACTCCCTAAATTTCTAACGATAGAGAAATCGTTATGTAAATTACAGTGGAGCATATTAGAGAATATTGTTCAGGAATAAAAATGTTTTTGAAGAGTATTTGACAGTGTGGTCAAAAGCATTCAGTATGCTCTCAGTTATGTTTAAAAAATAAAACATGTGAGCTATGAATAGAAAATGCATTGCACAAAACACTCCCTAAAATTATTGAAGGCTGTGACTCGAATATGGAATAGTGATGAATTTTATTTTGTTTCCCAGTGTTTTTCAACTTATCTACAATGAGCATATTGTTACCTTATACTTACAGAAAATACTAAATCTTACTTTAAAAGAACTTAGGTAGCCCTCCCATAATGATGCAGAGTTTTATTTGTTTGCTTGTTTAATCAAAAAAGTCTGCAGAAAGACTCACCCACGACCTCTGCAATCATGAAAATGAAGCATATTGCTGAAGCAGCACAGAGCTTCCACTTGGCATAGGCGTGCTCATTCGCCCTGTTCTCTGTGGGCTGGGAGCCACTGTGGCAGTGGTACACGCCTCCTGACTCCAACTCCTCTGGTCTCTCTCTGGGACAATGATCTTTATTCACCGGTTTCTGTTGGAGTTCCACACTAGGAATGAGTTTGACAGAAGCAAGAAGTGAACATAGTTGCAAACCAGCCACTCACTGACCCACGCTGCCCATACGTGGAACCACTATTAGGACATTTGCTTACTTGCTAGGAAGTGTTCATTTGCAGCTCTTTCTACAAGAAAATATCAAGTGTAAGAAACAAGCAAGAAATTTCCTTCTAAACTTTAACTACTAAAAGTTGTACTTTTATTCAGTCAAACTCTTATTCAGTCAATGCCACCAATGATTAAGAGATATCAAAGGAACAGGAGAAAAGAAGCAAATACATTTTAAAGGGATTTCTTCCCAGTTATTTCACTCTCAAAAGACTTGGACACTGTGCTACAAAAAATAATAATAAAATAAATCAGACTACATTGTTCGATATGTGTATATGAGCCAGACTGAGGATTCAAATACTCATCAACATTATTGACAGATCATAGTACTTTTTCCTGCTGACTCCGTATGTACTCTGAGACCTTCTTACCACCGCTCTGCAGACAGTGGCTACCAATTAATCAATGTTATGATGAGAGTTGAAACCTACTTATACTTCCCAAAGCAGGCAGTGAATATCAGTTCCACTCAAATATAAAGCAAAATTTAGAGTCACTCATAGAATTTCACAGATGGAAAGGTAGATAACATTTGGTCTAACACTTTTTTTTTCTTTTTTTAAACAATTTTTATTGATGCATAATAAATATACCTAATTTAGGGTACATGTGATAATTTAATACATTCATATAATTTTTAAAGATCAAATCAGTATACTTGAGATGTCCATCACCTTAAATATTTCTCTTTTCTTTATTCTAGAAACATTTCAATTATTCTTTTCTGGCTATTTTGAAGCATATGATAGATAATTGCAAACCATAGTCACCTCACAGATCTATCAAACACTAGATCATTTTCTTCTCTCAAATCATATATTTGTACCCATTTATCAACCTTCCTTCATACCTTCCTCCTCTCTACCCTTCTCAGCCTCTTGTAACCACCAATCTACTCTCTTATCTTCATGAGAGCCACTTTTTTAGCTCCCATATATAAGCGAGAACATGTGATATGTGTCTTTCTGTGCTTGGCTTATTTCACTTAACTGCAACCCCATATTTCTTGGCTGAAGTAACTAAGGTTCAGGGAGTTTAAGTAATTGCCTGAGGTCAAATATCCAGGAAATTTTGGAGTGGGAATCCCAAGCCCAGTGTTTCTTCTGTCATGCCTAAACCAATTTTAGGTGTCCTAATGTTGGGGCAGGAAGGCAGATGTCAATATCCATGGATCTTGAACTAATCATATTTTTAAATTTTTAAAAAATAAACTCATGTACAGAAATAAATAAGAGTCTTGGAATTAAGAACTTTGCATTCGTGACTCTGAAAGGTAAAAACAAACAAACAAACAAAATTAGCAATATATTAGCTTTCACTTTATTTCATTTAGCCTATCACCATTCAGGATTAAAAGTCTGATGGTTTTGGCTTAGATGAACATTATTATTCTGACTCTAATTATTATATATGATTTTTCTGAATAAAATAATATATATTCATTATAGAAAATCTGGAATTACAAAAAAGTCACAAAGCAGAGGGAAAAATAACTGGTAATCCTCTCCAAGAGACAATTATTATTGATATTTTATTGTGTAGATTTGTAATATATGAATACACTTTTTACATAGATTTCAGATTAATTAGGATGTTTTGGGTTATAAGTATGGAAAACAAGACTCTTGCTAGAATAATTAATAAGTAAGAATTATTGGTTCTGCAACTGAAAACATCTAGAGGGGCCAGGTTTCAGATACTCTTTGACGAGGTCTCCAGATTCATGTCTTGGTTCTCAGCTATTCTTCAACCTCAAGCTTGTCTTCCCCATGGTAGCAGGATGGTTGCCAAAGGTAATCAGACTGTGTATTTATTTTTTAACATATACATAGAGAGATTATCCCCTCTCAAACTGCTAAACAAGAGTCTTGATATGCATGTGGATTTGTCTAAATGAGAAACAACCACTATAGCCAGGGGAATATGGATGAGCTGATTGACTTAGGCATTGCTATACTCAGAAGACTGGCAAAACCCAGCCATGCTGACTCATACAGCTGAGAATAGGGAAAATTTTACCTAAACCTGGCTACTCCTCAGTGGGGAAGCGCTAGAATGGATGTGAATAAGATGATTGCATCACAAGAGGATCCTACCAAAGATACAGCTTCTGAACCTGATTCTTAGCTATAAATATTGTTAATATTTTTTCCATTTATAAAATGTTGTATATCATTATTTTTAAAATATGGAGGGCAGTATATATTTAACATAGCTACATCATAGCATAATTAACTCATGTTTTTAAATTATTAGACAACTCGTTCTTTTGCAATTACTTGCTCATATAAGCACTACTATGATTCACATCCTTATAATCTTTGCTTAATATATTATCTCCTTAAAGTGGAATCTTAAAGGGGAAATTACTTGGTCAAAAGGTACCTACATTTCTAAGGATTTTGACATATATTGCCAAACCGGCTTTGGAATATACATTACAGCCAATTTACGTCATTGGTTTATTTTTTATCAATTATGTGAATAGCACTTAGGATTCTGAGTAGTTCCAAATAAGCTTCTTAGTTGGAATAAGAACAATTTGGAAAGTAACAAATAAAGTATTTATATTTAAAATGAGTAGACTTTTGCTTTTGTTATGTAATAATATTCTAATAATAAACAACCATAGAATATGGTAGTGTGGGTCCCCAGTGGCCATCAACTCAGAGGAACCTGAGTACTAACACAAACACATTGTTGAGATTTACTCCTTCCTTGGGCTGAGAAGACAGCATGAGCAAAGCAGGCTCACCAATTGTTCTAGAACTGCCTGGTGTGCTGTGGTCATATGAAGCGTTGCTTTATTTTAGGTTTTCATAAATCTTATGACCAGGGAAAGCCAAGTAGTCAGTGACCAGGAGAGAAATTTATCTTGGAGCAGCTTAGAAGCCAGACCAAAGCAAGAATCAAACCTGCGAAAAAGCCCCTGGGCAATGCCACCAGGAGGAAAGTATGAAAATGTGGGCAATTTTTACTTTTGTGTACTGTTTCCCTATCTTGGATTCTAAGTTTAACAAATATGGGTATACTTTGAGCTGAGACTGCTTCTTGAAGAACTAAGCCAGAAATCCAAAAGTGGGCTTCATAAGGTCCATTGAAATTGTATATAATGTGTTCGTGTGTGTGTGTGTGTGTGTGTTTTATGGGACAGGCAAAAGTACAGTCTTCACTTAGCTTCCAAAAGAGTCTGTGACCCCAAAGAAGTTAAAACCCAAAGTTAACATATATTCCTCATAAGCTCGTTAGAGCAAAGTTATCTAAGTCTCTCTAGATGCAGAACGGCTCTTGATCACGACAATGATGTGACTTTTCAATATTATTTTAAGAAGAAAGTTATAAAAAGCAAGTTCTATGATGCAACAAACACTGAAATGTGAATCTGCTATTAATGAATAAATCCCAAAACATTCCCATGTATTCAAATATGGCCAAAGCTTTAAAAATTAGGAATAATAGGCCAAAGAAATTTACTGTAGCATCAAAGAAAAAAAAGATGGAGAAACAGAGATGAAAAAGTATGGAAATATTAGAAAATTTGATGCCAATATTCTAAAACTTTGATTTCATCTGCAAAAAAGGGATTTAGAAAATGGGACTTTATTTTTGCAATCTTGGAGAAACTTTTTTTTTTTTAATTCTATTTTTGTTTAGTGATAGAAATTAAATTCTTTTGCTTCTATCTCCAAAATAATGTTGGTAAAATTTTTATTTTTTACCCTCTTATTTCAAATGTTGAGCACATAAAAATCACTTTGATTTTGTAGTTTCACATCACTTTCCCCAAGAACCTCAAATCACTATTCCTGTTAGAAGGGGAGATAAAAGCTTCAGCCTCACCATGAATTTTTAACATTTTATTCATTCATCATTAAATATTTATTGCATACCTAAAAAGGGCCTGCACCAGCAGAAATGTTAACAATACCGTGTTGTACAAGACAAACAAAGGTCCTTCTCTAAGGAGCCTGTATTTTAGTAGAGGGAGACAAAGAGTAAATGAATCAATTTACTTTGTCTTTAGTAGAGGCTATATAGTATGATGAATGGTGAGCAGGAGAGGGAAGATGAACTACCTTAAATGTGGTGGGAAAGGAAGGCACCTCTGTGGAGGTGATATCTCAGCAGCAAGTTACAGAATTACCAGGAGAAAACCTGTGTAAGTGAAAGCTATCACAAGTAGAGGGCATTGCTAGAGCAAAAGCCCAAAGACAAGAAGGATTTTCTTGTTCAAATGCTTGTCTTGAACAGAAAGAAAACTACATAGGTGGCCCCTGTGGCATAAAGAAAGAGTGAAATGGAAAGAGGTCAAAAAAGGGATCAGATTTTGCAGAACAATTCAGGTCACTATAAAGAGTTCAATTTAATTCAAGGTCTAAAAAGAAAAATTTGGAAAGTTTTGAGCTGGGAAGTAACATTACATGGTTCACATTTCTAAAATGATCGCTTTGGGTGCTGCCTGGAAGACTAGAGTGTAGAAGATCAAAACATAGAAACCCATAGAAGATGACTACAGCCAACACATTGGTGGCTTGGACCTATGTAGTGACAATAAAAATGGAAAGTAGTAGTCATATTTGAGGGACTTTTGAGAGGTAGAGTCAACAGGAATTGCTAATCAATAGCATTAGTTCAGGGGGAATAATAGAGAGGTGGAACTCAAAGATGACTTGTTGGTTTCTGGTTACATTAACCAGGAGAAAGGAATGCCAGTTCCCAAGATGGGGCTGAGTGGCAGGCAGTGCAGTATAGAGGCTGAGAGCTGGGCTCTGGCAACCCACCACCTGAGTCAAACTCCCAACCTTACCACTCACTAGTCATATGACTGTAAGAAAATTACTTAACCTCTCTGTGCCTCAATTTCCCCATCTGAAAATAGGAATAATGGTGGCATCACTCTCATAGGCTGGTTGAGAGATTTTTAGCTAATTCGTATAAATCACTTCAAAGTGTAACTGGAGCAAGATAAATGCACAAATTTTAAAATTATTTTACCATATTCATGAACCACATTACATTATTATCATTGTTATTTAGGAAGGATAAAGTAGGCTATACTGCAAAACAACTTTCAGGACAAGCATTTTTATAACAAGACTTAGATAATAAAAAAGCAAACCAATTTTTTGTTTCTCTTTTGCCCATATCCACTATTCCAGATTTTACTCCAGTGACATGACATCAGTCTTGTATGAATTGACCCTGGAGATTGACTGTTCATTCCTAAACAGAAGATAAATATCAAAGAGGGAAATAACATTCCTGTAATCCCTTAGCAGTTCTTCACTTCTGTTTCCCTGCTTCACCATTCTCCTTGTCTGCCCTAGAAATAGTTCTATATGCTCAATGCCTGGGACCCTGTCTTGAACATACAGATATTCAGTACATATTTATTGAGATTATATTTCACTCAATGTTTATGAAATAAATGAGTGATGTAGAAGAAATAGTTTGAAGGGTGAGAACTAGAGAAAGTGGGAAATAGAAACATTTACAGAATCAGATGTCATGTTTTGTCCTAGACAGGTATTCAATCACACACCCCTTTTTAAACAACTTTATTAAGAAAAAATTATAAAATTTGTGTGCTTTGGGAGGCCAAGGCAAGCAGATCACTTGAGGTCAGCAATTCAAGACCACTCACTAGAGATGGAGTGAAACCTCATCTCTACCAAAAATATACAAAAATTAGCATGGTGGTGGGTACCTGTAATCCAAGCTACTGGGGAGGCCAAGGCAGGAGAATTGATTGAACTCAGGAGACAGAGGTTGCAGTGAGCTAAGATCACACCACTGCACTCCAGCCTGGGCAACAAACAGAGCAAGACTCTGTATCAAAAAAAAAAAAAAAAAGATCTAATTTTAATATTATGGAAATGGTCTATTTAATCTATATAAATTAATGGTTTTCAGTATATTAACAGAGTTGTGAAACCATTACCAAAAAAAAACCCATATTCATTAGCAGTAACTCCCCATTCTCCTTGCACCCTCTCCCAGGCGACCACTAATCTACTTTCTGTCTTTACAGATTTGCCCATTCTGGACATTTCATATAAATACAATCTCATAATATGAGGACTTTTGTGAATGGCTTCTCTCATTTAGCATCATGGTTTCAAGGTTTATCCATATTGTAGCAGATATCAGTATGTCATCAGTATTCCATTGCCTTTTATTTCCAAATGGTATTTCATTGTATGGATACATAAAATTTTACTAGTCAGTTGATGGATATTGGGTTATTTCTTTTTTTGTTGCTTTTTGACTATTTCAAATAATGTTGTTATGAAAAGTTGTATAGAAGTGTTTTGTAGAAGTATGTTTTCACTTCTCTTCCAATCAAGCAATGGAATTACTGAGTCATAAGATAACTTTATGTTTGACATTTTGTAGAACTGCTGGACTCTTTTTCAAAGCACAGTACCATTAGACATTCCCATACACTGTGTAAGAGAGTTCCTATTTCTCCAAATCCTTGCCAACACTTGTTACTATTTTTTTTTATTACAGCCATTCTAGTGGGTATTAAGTGGCATCTCATTGTGATTTTGATTTGCATTACCCTAATGACTAATGATGTTGAGCATATTTCATGTGCTTATTATACATTTGTATGTTTTCTTGGAGAAATGTCTATCAGTATCCTTTACATATTTTAATTATTTATAGTTTTATTAATTGTAACAATTATTTTACATATTCTTATACACATCCCTTATCATGTAATTTGTAAATATTTTATCTCAATATATGTGCCTTATCTTTTTATTTTCCTGTTAGTTTTGTTTACAGAACAAAATACTTTATTTTGATGCTCTCCAATATATATAATTTTTCTTTTATCACTTATGCTTTAGGCGTCATACCAATAAACCGCGGCCTCACCCAAGATCACGTGTTTTCATTTAGGAGTTCTATAGGTTTGGCCGGGCGCGGTGGCTCACGCCTGTAATCCCAACACTTTGGGAGGCTGAGGCGGGCGGATCACGAGGTCAGGAGATCGAGACCATCCTCGTTAACACGGTGAAACCCCGTCTCTACTAAAAATACAAAAAAAATTAGCCGGGCATGGTGGCAGGCGCCTGTAGTCCCCAGCGGGAGGCTGAGGCAGGAGAATGGCCTGAACCCGGGAGGCAGAGCTTGCAGTGAAACGAGATTGTGCCACTACACTCCAGAATGGGCGACAGAGTAAGACTCCGTCTCAAAAACAAAAAAAAAAAGAAAAGAAAAAAAAAAAAGAGAGTTCTATAGGTTTTGCTCTTATATTTAGGTCTATAATCAATTTTTTAGTGATTTTTTAAAATGGTGTCAGAAAGGTATACAAGTTAATTCTTCCGCTTATGTACATCCAGTTGTCCCAGCAATAGTTGTTGAAAATACTTTTTTTTTTTTTTTTTTTTACCATTGAATTGTCTTGGAATCCTTGGTGAAAAACAATTGACCACACATATAAGAACTTATTTATGGACTAAAATGCTATCACATTGGTGTATATGTCTGTCTTTATGCCAATATCACACTCTTGTTGTGATAACTATAGCTTTGTATTAAATTCTGAAATCAGGAAGTGTGAGTCCTCCAAATTTATTCTTTTTCAAGATACTTTTGCCTTTCGTAGGCCCCTACTGGTTCCATATAAATTATTGGGCTAGCTTAACTTCTTCAAAAAGACAGTTAGGATTTTAGTAGTAATTACATCAAATTTCCATGTTAATTTTAGGAATAATGTCATCTTAGCAATATTACATTTTCTAATCCACAAACATGGGATATCTTTCATTGATTTATATCTTTTATTCTTTCTTTAATATTTCTAACTCACTGTTTTGTAATTTTTAGTGTAAAAGCTGTGCACTTCATTTGTTAAATTTATTCTAAAATACATTATTATTTTATGCTATTGTAAGTGAAGTTGATTTCTTAATTTCATTTTCAGATTTTCCTTTGCTACTGTATAAAAATACAATTACTGTTTGTATATTGATATCTTTTACTGTGACCTTACCAAACTTGTTTGTTAGTTCTAAAATTTTTAAATGGATCTTTTAGGACTTTCTACATGTAAGATAATGTCATTTGAAAACAGTGATAGGCTGGGCACAGTGGCTCATGCCTGTAATCCCAGCACTTTGGGAGGCCGAGGCGGGTGGATCACCTGAGGTCAGGAGTTCAAGACCAACCTGACCAACATGAAGAAACCCCGTCTCTACTAAAAATACAAAAATTAGCTGGGTGTGGTAGCGCATGCCTGTAACCCAGCTACTCGGGAGGCTGAGGCAGGAGAATCACTTGAACCCAGGAGGCAGAGGTTGTGGTGAGCTGAGATCATGCCATTGCACTCCAGACTGGGCAATAAGAGCGAAACTCCGTCTCAAAAAATAGGAAAGGAAAGAAAACAAAACAGTGATAATATTAATTATTTCTTTCCAATCTGAATGTCTTTTATTTTGTCGTCTTCCCAATTGCTCTGGCTAGAACATACAGTACCATGTTGAGTAGAACTCATGAAAGTGGACATCCTTATCTTGTACCTGATTTTAGGGGAAAGTGTTCAGGCTTTCGCCATAATTACTATAAAAGACTGCACTTTGGTACAGTGTACACTGCTCAGGTGATGGGTCCACCAAAATCTCAGAAATCACCACTAAAGAGCTTATCTGTGTAACCAAACACCACCTGTTCCCAAAAAACCTATTGAAAAAAAAATTATGATGTGAGCTGCAGGTTTTTCATAGATGCTTTTGAAGAAGTTTCATTTCTAGTTTTGCAGGTGTTTATATAATTAAAGGGTGTTGAATTTTGTCTATTCGTTTTCTGCATCTAGTGAGATAATCATGTGAGCTTTGTTCTGTATCCTATTAATATGTTGTATCACTTTGATTGTATTTCAGATGTTAAATTAAGCTTGCGTTACTGGAATAAATCCCATTTCATCATTGTTTGTAATTACTTTTATATGTTGCTGGATTCAGTTCATTAGTCTTTTTCAAGAATTACTGCATCTGTATTCATAAGGGATACTGTTCTGTAGTTTTATTTTCTTGTGATATTTCCTCCTTTTTTGCTATCAGCAGAATATTGACCTCATAAAATGAGTTGGGAAGTGTATTTATGCCTCTTCTATTTGGGGGAAGAATTTGTGATGAGTTAATATTAATTCTATTTTAAATTTTGGTAGAAATCACCAGTGAAGACATCTGGACTTGAGCTTTCTTTGTGTAAGGTTTTATGAAATTTATTAATAATTCAGTATCTTTACTTATCAGATTTTCTGTTTCTTCTTAAGTTCATGTGGTAGTTTGTCTTTCTATGAATTTATCCATTTCATCTAAGATTATATACATTTTATTTTATGCAGTTTACTATTAAATCAGTTAAGAGGAAAAAGGAGAACAAATCATGTCTTTTATAATTACCCACATTATTACCCTTATTGGTGCTTTTTTTTTAAAGTATTGATTCAACTTAATATCTGGTGTCATTTGTTTTCTTTAATATTTCTTCTTTTACTATTGCTTTCTTTACTGATTTTTGTAAAGTGAATCCAACAACAAATTATCTTAGATTTTGTTTGTCTTTATTTCACCTTTATTTTGGGAAGATAGTTTAGGTGGATATAAGATTATTGGTTGATAGGAATTTATTTTTCTTTTACTACTTTAAATGTCATCTCACTGCCATCCTCCTTTGCTTCTGGTAGAAGTCAGTTGTTAATCTGATCAGGATGCTCTCACACATAATGCATCTTTATTTTTTCTCTTGCTGCTTTCAAGGTTTTTTATTTGTGTTTTGCTTTTAGTAGCTTTACTATAATGTGTGAGCGTGTAAATCTATTTGCTTGATTCTTCTTAAGAGTTCACTGACCATCATGAATGTATAGATTAATATTCAACAAACTTCAAAAGTTTGGGGCCATTATTTCTTTGACTATTTTTCTTCTCCTTTTTCTCTCTCCTTCTGGCCCTCTTATTATGCATATGTGAATATATTTAACAATGTACCACATTTCTCTGAGGCTCTGTTGATTTTTTTACTTCATTCTATTTTCTCTCTGTTTTTCATGTTGCATAATATCTTCCAATCTATTTTCAATTTCAGTGAATCTTTCTTCTGCCAGCTTCTATGAGTACAGTTCTACTGTTGAACCCCTCTAGTGAATTTTTAATTTCACTTATTGTACTTCTCAGCCTCAGAATTTTCATCTGGTTCTTTTTTAAAAAATAATTTCTAACCTTTCATTGATATTCTCAATTTTATGAGACATTTTAATCATACCTATCTTTAATTCTTTGTTCTTTGATTTTCTTTAATTCTTTTAACCTAGTTATAATAGCTGTTTTGAAACATTTGAATTCTAAATACAACACCTGGACTGTTTCTACTAACTGGTTTTTTTTAAACCAGGTGTTGTCTGACTTTCCCTCCATGCGCAGCCTCTGTTGTCATTCCTCAGAGGGTGCATGACTGGGTAGATGCACAGTCATTCTTATCCTTTCCCATTTCCAAAGGATAATAATCACTTTAGTTGTGTTCACTTTGACTGTTTCTTTCCATGGTCTCGCTGTTAAGTGATTGTTCTCCCTGTGGTGGTATCACACCCAGATTTTGGCCTTCTTAATTGTTTGCTGAATTGTTGCGCTACGGTTTTCAATAATACTCTGAGGTATGAATGGACCAACAATCTGATCCAATTAAATTTGTCTGCTTCAGCTACTGTAACAACATACCACAGACTGTGTGTCTTAAATAATACAAATGTTATTTTCTTACAGCTCCAGAGGATGGAATTCCATAATCAAGGTGCTAGCAAATTCACTGGTAAGGGTTCTCTTTCTGACTAATAGATGCCTGCCTTTTTGTTACTTCCTCGCATGGTCTTTCCTTAGTGTATGCACCCAAAAAGAGAGAGAGAGTGAGCTATCTAGAGTCTCTTCTTATAAGAACATTACTTCTGTCAGATCAGGACCCCACTCTTATAACCCCAATTAGCCTTAATTATTCCTTAGAGGCCCCATTTCCAAATACAGCCAAACTGGCATTTGTGCTTCAACAAATAATTGTGGGGGACATAAACATTCAATCTGTAACAGGCTTCTGTATAGGGGTAATATTTGAGGCCAAATTTTGTGGCTAGTGCCAAATCCAGGAGGGCATTTCTTACCTCTTTTTCTGCCTGTCTCTGTTTAACTTCTAGCCAGTCTGCCAATAGCTTGTTGCTATCATGAAGCAACAAGCCTACTCTTAATTGCTCACCAGAAGAATCTTCATTGTTTTCAACAGTGTCCCTATGCTTGAAATGCCCCATGCTCTCTCACAAATAAAATTCCAGCTTGTGTATCATCAGTCTTCTAAGGGAAAGATACATAACCCTCTATTCTTATGGCCTGCCTCTCCCATAAGTAGTACCTTTACACCACTGCACCAGAGCTGGCAGAAGAGACTGTGACCTACTTCTCCTGGAGCCATATTCTTGCTCCACAAGTGGAGCACTGATTACAAATAGTAGTCCCTAGTCTTTTTTGCTTGTGCCTCCTGGAATACGTCCTGCACACTATGAGTGATCCAGGGCAGGGATATTCAGGACCTTGCTGCTCCTGGGCTAGAGATTATACCCTCTGAGAGGAGGCTGGGTGAAGGAAGGAAACCATAGTCCTCTTGGTCATGTCTATAATGAAGAGAATTTCTACAACCTGAGGCTGGGACAATAAGAGATTCCAACAGCCTTTTGCTCTAGGGGTGAGCTATGATCTTTAACTGGAAGCTGAGAGGAGAGGGAGCCTTGTCTTTTGGCTACATCCACTCAAGAGTTGAGCTTCCATCATACTGAGCTTGGGGAAGAGCAGAGGTTAATGGAGCAGATCCTGGCTCAAATGCCATAGACTCTCACTTCTTACTGAGATTTAGATTTTCTAGAATAAATAATTCTTAATTTTCTGCATGCCCTTAAGACAACTTCCAGAGATTTTCATTTCTTTTTTATAACTTTTACCAGTTAAATAGTTGTTGAAAATGTTCTAGCAGTTTACCTCTACCATCTGTCCCTACCCTTACTTCCTCTGCACTTCTTCAACATATGGCTGGGGAAAAGAGAAACTTGATCCCTTCCACCTAGCACCAAGAAAAACATTGATTGTTTTTCTTGTTGTAGTTCAACTTTACATAGTCTTTTTTTTTTTTTTTTTTTTTTTTTTGCTACAATGAACCCAAAGCCCAGAGAATCCCATCAATGAAACACATTTGGAGAGACTGGAGAAGGTAAAAAACATGGTTCATGACACCTACTGGGTCCAATATTACTACTTCCTGTAGTAAAATGTCTATAAAGATTACCTCCAGCAATTCCTGTCATCCAATATGCACATGCAATCAAGAGATAGAATCTATTGTCTCACCCATGGAATGTGAGACTTGGGACTTGCTTTAACCAACCCATAAATTGTGATAAAAATGATACTCTGCCAGTTCTGGGATTAAGCTCTCTGAGAATGGTCAGCTTCCACTATTGCTCTCTTGCTACTCTCAACTGCCACATAAGGAATTCCAGGCTAACCAGATAAAGTGAGACACCATACAGAGAGAGAAGCCATGGGAAGAAGAATTAAGACACCCACCCCAGGCAAAAGCCAACACAAAGATCTCAGTCATGTAAGTGAAGCCATCTTAAACCTTCTCGCCTAGCCCAGATACCAGCAGAATGCAGCTTTCCATTCCAGATAATATCACATGGAATGCTGCCCAAATCCTGACCCACAGAATCATAATAAAATAGTTGTTGTTTAAGCCACTATGTCTTGGGGTAGTTTGTTGCAAAGCAATAGATAAATGGAACACTCCATTTGTGGAATTAGATAATAAAGTTTTCTTCAGATTAAGTTTCTTAACAGCTGGTAACAGTTTAAATAGAAAACTGTGGCTCAAGCCTGTAATCCCAGCACTTTGGGAGGCCGAGATGGGTGGATCACGAGGTCGGGAGCTTGAGACCATCCTGGTTAACACGGTGAAACGCCGTCTCTACTAAAAAAATACAAAAAACTAGCCGGGCGAGGTGGCTGGCGCCTGTAGTCCCAGCTACTCGGGAGGCTGAGGCAGGAGAATGGCGTGAACCCGGGAGGCGGAGCTTGCAGTGAGCTGAGATCCGGCCACTGCACTCCAGCCTGGGTGACAGAGCGAGACTCCGTCTCAAAAAAAAAAAATAAATAAATAAATAAATAAATAAATAAATAAATAGAAAACTGATAATAAGTAGAAAGGAAAAGAAGTAGAAGGAGAAAAGAGGAGGACTATTAGGGGACAAAGTTATCTATGACTAATAGAGACAGAACAAAATAAATGAAATAGATTGGGAGAGGTGAAGGAAAAAGTGAGTAAGTGAGGGGAATCAGTGACATGTGACCTAAGGAGGAAATAGATTAACGATTCAAGAGCCCAGATGGTGGACGTATGAGTACAGGAGATGTAGAGGGAGACTGCAAACACTAAATTAACAAGTAGGGGGCCTGGGTCCACAGCACAGTTCTATTGTAATTAGCCATCTGCCCTCAAGAAAGGCATTTATTTTGACCTCGAGAAAGGCATTTGTTCTATATGGCATTCAGTTTCCTACATGGTAAAATGAGGGATCAAGATAAATAATCTCTTGCAGATTTAATTTATTTCCCTTGACAAGAAAATACAAATGAGTTTGACAATTCTTATAAACACTGTGTCCTGAAAACCATACCTATTTATGGGGTGAATGAGACTTTGTACCTATAAGTGGTTGGCTTATTTGTGCAACAAAATGCTAATAGTCTACATTACTGAGAAGGGAAATATTGTTATTTCAGTAATGTGGAGATGCTCTATTGATAGTATCTGTAGGGCTAACAATTTTTTGTCCAAAATTTCTGCCTGACTTACCACGAGGCTTTGTTTTTTATGTTAATAACCTCAATAAATCATATCTAATATTATTTTCTAAGAAAAATAATTATTCCAATGTGAGACTGCTAGATTCTTTGTTTTAAGACAAGTTATAAATATCCTTTTTATAAAGTCTCTTTGCTGTTGCTAAAATATTTGATGCCATCAAACATAGTATCACTACTCCTTAGAATATTAATTTGGCTTTGTGAAACAAACAAGAACATTACACATACTATTAATGGGCAAGTATTCTCTTAAATTCTTCTAACATGAATTCTTTTCAGATTTTCATTAGCTCATTTATATTCACTGAATGTGTTTCTTTTTTGAACCCCATTCGGATTCAACTCCTCAAACAAACCAAGCTCACATCTTATGTATGTGAAAGTATATTTACTGTGCAATTATCTAAGTCTGCAAAACTTTCCTTAAACCTATTTTCTATGTAGGTTATCCCTAACCCTACTTTAATTCCTTTTTATTTTTCAGCTCTTAGCCTATTACTTCTGAAAAAGCTTCCTCTGATTCCAAAGTCCAGTTATTCTTACTGAATGCCCTCAGTATGACACAAATACACTATTTTGTAATTGCCTAGCTCTAATATGTATTTCACATTAGACTAAGTTTCAAGAGGACAAAGATCTGAGACTAGACATTTTTTTCTAAGTCCTGCACTTAGCACAGGTGTGTTCAATCAACAATTGTTAACCAAGTGAAAAATGAGTGATTGTATTGCATGTGACACTGTGGGAGACATTAAAAAGAAATGGATTAGCTATATTTATTATAGGTATGTATATTAATAATGATATTTTATGAGCATGAAAGCAACAACTCATTTTAAGATCAATATAACTACAATTATGCCATATAGTTGAAGTCTTAATTTTTTCTAAATATAATAAAATTTACTATCTATCATAAAACTGAGAATAATTGAGAAAAGGAAAAGTCAACACATTAGATTATATAGGTCTATTTTTTGGAATAAACACTACAGATGAAAAACACATCAATAAAATGTGTTCTTTACGCACTTAGGATATTTAAGGAATCAAATCAACTATATAAAGTATTGCATTTTTCAGAATATAAAATACATGTCAGTCAACAACTTATAAAATGTTCCAGAGTGCCCCAAGTTGCAGAGTAAAGGTTTACAGTTCAGAAGCAACAAGGTATAGGAATTAATTGGATGATATTCAAGAGAGAAAATTGTGAAGCAGACACAGACATCTATTACCTTTCTAGTGTGAAAGCATACATCTTGGCAGCTTTATCATTCACAAGATAAGTTCTTTCAAGAAACTCCATGACGGCCAGGATAAGAGCTGCTGCTGCTGTTGTCGCTGTTGAACTCACCGCCCAGTTTTGGAAGCAAAGCAGCACTGCAACTATTTATACACTTTCTAAAGAAAAAATTAAAAGGCTCCAGAAATTAAAATAATGAGCTTCCTACATCAGTGCTGTTGGTAGGTCTGCTAAAATTACAGCCTCCTTGGAATATTACCTGGCTTCATTGTTTTCACCTACAAAAACTGCTTTTCTAGGGAGACTTGCAGGTAGCATTATATGAAGTGTGTATGTCTTTCACATGATATCTGATTCAATTGTGCTTTCTAAGAGGTACAGGAGCTCAAGAGTTTGCTACAAATTGCTGATGTAGGGTTTTGACCTTCAGAGCACACCTGGGTGAGCTGCAAATAGCTACCATTCTGTACACTAATCTAATTTTTTCTTTTTCTCTCCCTCCTCCTTTTTCTAGACTCTTTATCAGCCTAAAAGTACTTCTTTGGAATTTAGTTCTAAGATGACCTCTAAGCAGCTGTCAGAATTTACTTGTCTCTCCTAGGACCATTTTGGGATTTCACTATTGAAAGGGAGGACAAGGGTCAACAGTTTCTGAAACCAGTAATCTGAAAACAGTTCTTGGTACAGCAGCTTTGAAATCCTTTTGACCGGCAAGGGAAGGACAGACTCTGCTTTTACGTAAATAACAGCACTCCAAAACACAAGAACCAGAGTGAGCTTACTTCTCCCTGGCCAGGGTACTCTCTATTAAAGATCAAGGATTCACCCTATCAGGCATGCCAGTTCCAGCTCTCAGGAATGAAGCCTCTGAGTTGCTCCTGAGAGACCTTGGACTCTTCAACTCCTAGGAATCAGTATTTACTTCATTACAAAGCACTTTCCTTCTCAAGTAAGAGAAAGAACTATAGCCTTATGGCAAGAGCTTGGACAAACAGTAGGCATTTGTGTGGGGGCAAAAGGTTCCAAGACCTATACACATGTATGCAAGGATGCAGAGAGAGGGGGTTGTGTAGACTGGAGAAGAGGAGTAAACCCCAGACCACTAGGTTCTTGTTGCCTTTTCCTTGTGTGATCACTAACTTTCTAGTGAGAAAACTCAGGGTAGTTAAGTCCCAGAATAACCCAGTGGCCCAGTATAATCGGAAGTTGCCCATTATGCTGAGCTGAGATCTCTCACAATGGCCTGATAAGATGAATATTGTCCTCTAAAATGAGGATGGGGTTCAATGCCAGTTGTCATAGGCAGTGACAGGAGAAGACACCTTTGGTTCAGAATGAGAATATTAGGTCTCCTATCACATCTGTGGTGTGATCGCTGTACCTCTTAATATCTTAAGATTTCAAACACTCTCATCTATAACATAAATTCTAAGGTCTTCTCATATGACCCCACTCTTATCCTTAACTTTGCTCACACAGTTGGGAGCCTCTAAGAGGCTCTGGGGGAGCCTTTTCCTTGCAAGTGAAGGCATTGAAATCCTGGGTCTACTGTTAGCAGAATAAAAACCAATGTATTTTTTCTCATATATTCTTACTCTTAACCTTACAAAGTAATCAGTTATTCTGTGGAGGCAAAAATAAAAAACCAGAAAAGAATTACTAATCCACCTGTGTGACACATTCAAGCTGCCATACGTCACAGCTTGAATCATTTGTGAATAGTTTCACAGCTTGAATCACTGTGAATAGCACATACAAGAGAAAGAGAATTCAAGTGAATGAATGTCAAAAATGAGGAAACAAGTCCCAGAGCTAGATGGCCGAATAGCAACAGCTCCAGCCTCCAGCTCCCAGTGCAAGCGACACAGAAGATGGGTGATTTCTGCATTTTCAACTGAGGTACAGGATTCATCTCACTGGGGAGTGCCAGACAATCGGTGCTGGTCAGCTGGTGCAGCCCGATCAGCCAGAGCTGAAGCAGGGCGAGGCATCACCTCACCTGGCAAGTGCAAGGGGGAAGGGAATCCCTTTTCCTAGCCAAGGGAATCTGAGACACACAACACCTGGAAAATCGGGTAACTCCCACCCTAATACTGTGCTTTACCAAGGCTCTTAGCAAACGGCACACCAGGAGATTATATCCCACACCTGGCTGGGAGGGTCCCACACCCATGGAGCCTCGCTCATTGCTAGCGCAGCAGTCTGTGATCTAACTGCAAGGCAGCAGCGAGGCTGGGAGAGGGGCGCCCGCCATTGCTGAGGCTTAAGTAAACAAAGCTGCCGGGAAGCTCGAACTGGGTGGAGCCCACAACAGCTCAAGGAGGCCTGCCTGTCTCTGTAGACTCCACCTCTGGGGATGGGACAAAGCTAAACAAAAAGCAGCAGAAACCTCTGCATGTGTAAAAGACCCTGTCTGACAGCTTTGAAGAGAGCAATGGATCTCCCAACATGGAGGTTGAGATCTGAGAACGGACAGACTGCCTGCTCAAGTGGGCCCCTGACCCCTGAGTAGTCTAACTGGGAGACATCGCCCACTAGGTGCAGACCGACACCCCCCACCTCACACGGCATGGTACACCCCTGAGACGAAGCTTCCAGAGCAAGAATCAGACAGGAACACTTGCTGTTCAGCAATATTCAAACTTCTGCAGCCTCCGCAGCTGATACCCATAACAATATTAACCTTTAATGTAAATGGACTAATGGTCAAATTAAAAGACACAGACAGGCAAATTGGATAAAGAGTCAAGACCCATCAGTTCGCTGTATTCAGGAGACCCATCTCACATGCAGAGACACACGCAGGCTCAAAATAAAGGGATGGAGGAAGATCTACCAAGCAAATGGAGAACAAAAAAAAGCAGGGGTTGCAATCCGAGTCTCTGATAAAACAGACTTTAAACCATCAAAGATCAAAAGAGACAAAGAAGGCCATTACATAATGGTAAAGGAATCATTCAACAGGAAGAGCTAACTATCCTAAATATATATGCACCCAATATAGGAGCACCCAGATTCATAAAGCAAGTCCTTAGAGACTTACAGACAGACTTAGACTCCCATACGATAATAATGGGAGACTTCAACACCCCACTGTCAACATTAGACAGATCAATGAGAGAAAGTTAACAAGGATATCCAGGAATTGAACTCAACTCCGCACCAAGTGGACCTAATAGACATCTACAGAACTCTCCACCCCAAATCAACAGAATATACATTCTTCTCAGCACATCGCACTTATTCCAAAATTGACCACATAGTTGGAAGTAAAGCACTCTTCAGCAAATGTACAAGAACAGAAATTATAACAAACTGTCTCTCAGACCACAGTGCAATCAAACTAGAACTCAGGACTAAGAAACTCAATCAAAGCCACTCAACTACATGGAAACTGAACAACTTGCTCCTGAATGACTACTGGGTACATAACGAAATGAAGGCAGAAATAAAGATGTTCTTTGAAATTAATGAGAACAAAGATACAACATACCAGAATCTCTGGGACACATTTAAAGCAGTGTGCAGAGGGAAATTTATAGCACACTAAATGCCCACAAGGAAAGCTGGAAAGGTCCAAAACTGACATCCTAACATCACAATTAAAAGAGCTAGAGAAGAAAGAGCAAACACATTCAAAAGCTAGCAGAAGGCAAGAAATAACTAAGATCAGAGTGGAACTGAAGGAGATAGAGACACAAAAAACCCTCCAAAAAATCAATGCATCCAGGAGCTGGTTTTTTGAAAAGACCAACAAAATTGATAGACTGCTAGCAAGACTTATAAACAAGAAAAGAGAGAAGAATCAAATAGATGCAATAAAAAATGATAAAGGGGATATCACCACTGAACCCATAGAAATACAAACTACCATCAGAGAATACTATAAATACCTCTATGCAAATAAATTTGAAAACCTAGAAGAAATGGATAATTTCCTGGACACTTACACTCTCCCAAGACTAAACCAGGAAGAAGTTGAATCCCTGAATAGACCAATAGCAGGCTCTGAAATTGAGGCAATAATTAATAGCCTACCAACCAAAAAAAGTTCAGGACCAGATGGATTCACAGCTGAATTCTACCAGAGGTACAAGGAGGAGCTGGTACCATTCCTTCTGAAACTATTCCAATCAATAGAAAAAGAGGGAATCCTTCCTAACTCATTTTATGAGGCCAACATCATCCTGATACCAAAGCCTGGCAGAGACACAAAAAAAAAGAATTTTAGACAAATATCCCTGATGAACATCGATGCAAAAATCCTCAATAAAATACTGGCAAACCGGATTCAGCAGCACATCAAAAAGCTTATCCACCATGATCAAGTGGGCTTCATCCCTGGGATGCAAGGCTGGTTCAACATACGCAAATCAATAAACATTATCCAGCATATAAACAGAACCAAAGACAAAAACCACATGATTATCTCAATAGATGCAGAAAAGGCCTTTGACAAAATTCAACAGCCCTTCATACTAAAAACTCTCAATAAATTCGGTATTGATGGAACATATCTCAAAATAATAAGAGCTATTTATGACAGACCCACAGCCAATATCATACTGAATGGGCAAAAACTGGAAGCATTCCCTTTGAAAACTGGCACAAGACAGGGATGCCCTCTCTCACCACTCCTATTCAACATAGTGTTGGAAGTTCTGGCTAGGGCAATCAGGCAAGAGAAAGAAATAAAGGGTATTCAGTTAGGAAAAGAAGTCGTCAAATTGTCCCTGTTTGCAGATGACATGATTATATATTTAGAAAACCCCATCATCTCAGCCCAAAATCTCCTTAAGCTGATAAGCAACTTCAGCAAAGTCTCAGGATACAAAATCAATGTGCAAAAATCACAAGCATTCTTATACACCAGTAACAGACAAACAGAGATCCAAATCGTGAATGAACTTCCATTCACAATTGCTTCAAAGAGAATAAAATATCTAGGAATCCAACTTACAAGGGATGTAAAGGACCTCTTCAAGGAGAACTACAAACCACTGCTCAGTGAAACAAAAGAGGACACAAACAAATGGAAGAACATACCATGCTCATGGATAGGAAGAATCAATATTGTGAAAATGGCCATACTGCACAAGGTAATTTATAGATTCAATGCCATCCCCATCAAGCTACCAATGAGTTTCTTCACAGAATTGGAAAAAACTGCTTTAAAGTTCATATGGAACCAAAAAAGACCCCGCATTGCCAAGACAATCCTAAGTCAAAAGAACAAAGCTGGAGGCATCATGCTACCTGACTTCAAACTCTACTACAAGGCTACAGTAACCAAAACAGCATGGTACTGGTACCAAAACAGAGATATAGACCAATGGAACAGAACAGAGCCCTCAGAAATAATACCACACATCTACAGCCATCTGATTTTTGACAAACCTGAGAAAAACAAAAAATAGGGAAAGGATTCCCTGTTTAATAAATGGTGCTGGGAAAATTGGCTAGCCATAAGTAGAAAGCTGAAACTGGATCCTTTCCTTACTCCTTATACAAAAATTAATTCAAGATGGATTCGCGACTTAAATGTTAGACCTAATACCATAAAAACCCTAGAAGAAAACCTAGGTAATACCATTCAGGACATAGGCATGGGCAAGGATTTCATGTCTAAAACACCAAAACCAATGGCAACAAAAGCCAAAATTGACAAATGGGATCTCATTAAACTAAAGAGCTTCTGCACAGCAAAAGAAACTACCATCAGAGTGAAGAGGCAACCTACAGAATGGGAGAATATTTTTGCAATCTACTCATTTGACAAAGGCTAATATCCAGAACCTACAAATAACTCAAACAAATGTACAAGAAAAAAACAATCCCATCGAAAAGTGGGCAAAGGATATGAACAGACATTTCTCAAAAGAAGACATGCATGCAGCCAATAGACACATGAAAAAATGCTCGTCATCACTGGCCATCAGAGAAATGCAAATCAAAACCACAATGAGATACCATCTCACGCCAGTTAGAATGACAATCATTTAAAAGTCAAGAAACAACAGGTGCTGGAGAGGATGTGGAGAAATAGGAACACTTTTACACTGTTGGTGGGATTGTAAACTAGTTGAACCATTGTGGAAAACAGTATCGCGATTCCTCAAGGATCTAGAACTAGAAATACCATATGACCCAGCCATCCCATTACTGGGTATATACCCAAAGGATTATAAATCATGCTGCTATAAAGACACATGCACACGTATGTTCATTGTGGCACTATTCACAATAGCAAAGATTTGGAATCAACCCAAATGTCCATCAGTGACAGACTGGATTAAGAAAATGTGGCACATACACACCATGGAATACTATGTAGCCACAAAAAAGGATGAGTTAGTGTCCTTTGTAGGGACATGGATGCAGCTGGAAGCCATCATTCTCAGCAAACTATCACAAGAACAGAAAATGAAACACCGCATGTTCTAACTCATAGGTGGGAATTGAACAATGAGATCACTTGGACTCTGGAAGGGGAACATCACACACCAGGGCCTATTACGGGGAGGGGGGAGTGGGGAGGGATGGCACTGGGAGTCATACCTGATGTTAATGACGAGTTGATGGGTGCTGATGAGTTGATGGGTGCAACACGCCAACATGGCACAAGTATACATATGTAACAAACCTGCACATTGTGCACATGTACCCTAGAACTTAAAGTATAATAAAAATAAAATAAAATAAAATAAAACCTTAAGGAATTTTTTTAAAAAAATGAGGAAACTACTTTAAATCAGTCTGAAATTCATTAAGGGTAAGTACAGAAAAGAAGAGATAAGCAGTATTTTCAAATCAGGAAGGAGAATATTTGGCTATAGATATCAACAGGAAATAATCTGGAAGTCTGAGATTCCTCAGTGCGAACTTTGCCTCTAGTACAAATACAGATGTACAGATCTAGGTATGTCTATTTATAATTCTATGAGTGTGAAGGATACATGCCAGGCAGTTAATTTGGATTGCCTATGGGGCAAGAATCAAGTGAGAGTAGAATGGGGTTGATGTAGGCCAGGGAAAAGTGAAGACGGGAAAAGAAACAATGAGAGACCCAAGCAAAACAACAAAAAATATTGCTACTCCCTGTCAAAAATGTATCTTATGATCTCTTATATTTGTCTATAAGATAAACTATATAAGTCCTATGTGGTCTAATATCAGCAATTTTATATGGTTCAACTTAAATATATATGCACACATATACAGATACCTAAAATATATGGGTGGATATGTATATTACATTTACTAATAAAAATGTATGTATTTATAAAGTATTGGGAAATTAATTATGACTTTCATCAAAGATTCACCAAAAGTTACTCTTGAAGATGATTACCATAAAGCAAAGCTTCCAGTGTGAGTAGCATACGAACAGGGAACAGTAGATTACAGCAAATAAAATTATGTTTAAAAAGCAAGTTTTGCTACCATAAATTTAGATGCAGATAAGTTATGATCCAGAATTGCATATCATATTATGTAAAATATGCATCTGCTGATCACTTTATCCTCTTACAAGTTCATTTTAACTGCACCATCATTCCCTCTCTCAAATATTTTGTCAGCACAACATTAGTGAAAACTCTCTCATCCTCCCTGACTAACCTTTGGTCTACTTTGGCATGAACTGCCCACCAAGGGCCAACAGCCTAACTGGGCTCCACAAGCAGCATAAAATGTATATTTGGAAAGCAACTCGGATGAAAAAGGAAAATCCCATCCCCTGTTGACATTGGTTTTAGTGGGCATTACGCTGCTCATTTCAGTTTCCTAGGTAACTGGCTTCCAAACCATCCCGAGGTTTGGAAGAGGAGAGGTTGTCCTCTCCGCCCACTCTCCTTCACAAGCTTGGAGTAACTGAATGGGAAACACACAATCTATAACAGCTACCTGTGGAAATAAGTTATTCTGTCAGCCACAAGAACATCACCAACATCACTGAAGAACTAGTTTGGCTCTTCAGTGCTAGCTGTTGTCAGCAACAATTTCTTAATAGGATGTTACAAAACAGTAGCTAATACTTGTGCAAAAATAATTTCACAAGTATCTTAAACATTGTTGGATATTTCACTTGCAGAAAGGATGTATGGATTTATAAAAAGCTACCGTCATCATCGCTAGACACTAAAGTACCACGTCTTATAATTTGTGTTCCCCATATTTAAACTCGTATTTCAGAAATACTTCTGAATGTTGCCAATGTGTTCATGCAGCCATCTTTTTTAAATCAGACATAGAAATGTGCTTGTTTTTAAATAATAAATGTGGACTTTCATCATGTTTTTCTTTTTCCTGCTTGTGTGGAGAGGTAGTGTGGTGAAACGGTTTAATACATGGGCTTTCAAGTTAGGTAGACAATTTTAGTTTCTGGTTTGACCACTTTCTTAGATGTGTGACCTTGAACAAGTTGCCTGACCACTGTGTTTTTCAGTTTCTCACCTGTAAAATGGGAGTATTAATAGAATCCATCTTAAAGACTTCTTGTGAAGAGGAAAAGAGATAATATGTGTAAAAGTTCTTAGCATAGTCTCTGCTATATAACCAGTTTTATATAACTGTGAGTTTCTATACACTGGGCCATGTCTAAGTAAAATATTTTGGCTATTGCTGAGAAATTGGCCCCAGTCTTAGCAGAAGGCTAAGAATTACCTATGAATGAAGCATCCAGCAAGGAAATAAAGGTTATTGAAAAGGAAGATCTGGGGACTTCAGCTATTGGCTCTGTGACTTTGGGTAGATCTCTCAAACACTCTGGAGTCTACTTTCTCAAATTAGATTGAGGTCCGCCTCATTCTACCCCCTCACCAGTAGAGTGCCATTCAGAATGATCTTCACTATGGAGCTGTCTTCCACAACAGGGGAAGAAATTCAGACTCAACCACTGTAATCACCCACTAAAGATTCTGGACTTACGCATTCTCACATAGCTATAAAGATCTTATTATTTCCAAGTTGGGTAATATCTTCTTAGCAAGGTAGCTTTATGGTTATAACCACAGTGTGAGTATTTCCGAAGTTTCATCTAGAAATGTGAAAATAAAGACATTAGAAATTTAATTGGATTGTATTTTAGAGAGCATTATGAAAATTTTATTTTAATCTAAAGTAAACATGTATAAAACACAAACCATTTCCAATATTTTATACATTACTTGAAAATGGACTGAAAGCCATGTAATGTTTATTTCCTTCTTGATAAATTACGACCATATTTTTTTTTTTACTATTTCTAAGGAGATCGAGCTGTAGAAATGTTCTGGTGAAAATGCAATTTGCATTTGTTAAGAATAGAAAGACTTGATAAAATATTGATACTAAAATAATAAAAGAAGTATTAAGTCTCGTAGATGCAAATAAATGATAGAAAAATGAATCAGCATTATTTTGTTGGGGAGAAATATTGGCGCTAGCTGCTTGAAGTGTTTATGAAGTATATATTTCTTCAATTCTTCTCCATATACCACACTTCTTTTTCCAAGCACTCTGCATATTTGAACTAATTAACCCTCAAAAGCACCCTCTAGGTGAAATATGGTTGATTATGTCTTATAAACTCCAAAACAATGGTCTTTTGGCTTCATAATCTCACAACTATATGTCTTTTTATTTTATTTACATAAAAAGGCAAGAGAAGATTACAAAGAACTAATCCATTATTTTAAAGCATTAGAATAGAAAAAGTAGACAAAAATATACTTTGTAATGTTCCAACTCCTTAGTCTATAAATGCACAGAGCATCACTGAAAACTAAAACATTAAATGTTGAAATTTAATAATAATAATAATAACATAATAATAATAATAGAGTCCTCTTGTCATTATCTGGAATGCCACCATTTAATTTTCATGAGGGCTGTTTATTTTCCTTCAGTGAAATGTTTTAGGGGCTCATAATTCATCTTTGGGAGATGGATTTTCACAGTGCATTCCCAGATGAATACCAACAGAGCAAAGGCAAAGCTCATCATCTCCTCTGAATCTCCAGGCCTGGATTTATTTGACTCCTGGCTGACAATACTGCCTCTCAGGAGATAGTCCAGGAGACAAGACAAAGCTGCCTCAGAGCTTTTCCCTGAAAGACTGAACCATTGCTTTTCACGTTGAATCCAAAATGCATCAAGGGAACGGATGGCAGCTGTCTTTCCTGCTTGGAAGCACAACCACAAGGCATTACTACTAATTCATCTCTTCTTTTGTATTAGTGAATTTGCTTCCAGTAAGTCTACAGTTTAAAATGCTGCTAATCCAATTGTAGCAAATCTCACCACTACCATCAGGAGATGAGTTATTTTAATCTGCATCCAATGAAGACAAGTGAGGCACCTTATCGCCTTTTGCAACCCTAAACTCTTGACGAAGTCACCCAGATATTATCAGTGAGCAGATGACAGGAGCTTCCATTTCCTTTGCAGTCAGCTAACTCCAAAAGAGAACACAAAATGTTTATTTAATTATAACAAGCAAACACAAAACATTATTGAAAACATTGTATTTAGCAACAGATTTTTAAAAGCATTATATACCTAGGATAATATTCCCCTTTATCATTCAGAAATTAAAACAAAGAAGATTATTCTCTGAGTCTCCACCAGAAATGTAATACATCATCATTCACAAAATAAAATTTTCATTTCAAACTTTCATATTAAACTGTTAAAAAATAGTATCAGGACACAATTACAATGTTTTCCTATTTTAGGTATTACATATATGTAAGAAAAATCAATATGACAAAACAATATGAAATTTTTAATAAGATTTGTTAGAATGGAATTTGGAATAATCTGCATTTCCTAGTCACAAGTTAGTTTCCAAGAAACCTAGTGAATAATAAACTCAGACATCCCTTGAACTTTTCCTATGGGAGGAAACAAAAGTAGAAATCAATTCTATGAATAAAATGATGTCCCAGTGGATACTAATTTTCCATCACTTCTTAGACTCATCATTATATGGATGTTGCTGACAACAAATGAACATTTATTTCTAATCCACTTTATAACACACGGTCATTTCTCCTAACTGTTTAATAAACACAAGGCTCCCAACTAAAGTGAGGTACACTGACTAGTCCTAAAGTTTGAGCACAACGGATTCATCGACTGCTCAAACATATCCTTTGCCGGGCTAACTGGCCAGATGAAAAGCCCTGGAGCATTCTACTTTTATTCAACATAGTCATTAGCTACTAATTGAAACTCCTTGCTGGGTAGATGTGATTATCTCATTGCTACCCACAGTGTATTCAATTCTGCTCTGAGGAGAGTTCTTCTCAAGACTAGCATACTTGACACCTGAATCCAGCCCAAGCACCCATTTTAACTCATGTTACTGCTGAAACGAACATGTTTTCATGCTGAATGCATTCAGTTGGTTTATCTGGAGGCTGTGAGTTCGAATTCTTTCCGTCTCACTGATTTTCAGTGTGTCACTGAATATGTTTGCTTCTTTCCACCCCAGTTTCCTAACCAGAAAAAAAGTGAATGACACCGCTGTGAAACCTCAGAAGGCTCTTGTCAGTAAAAAATAATCCCCTTTCTCCTTCAGACTAAAGGAAACACTTCCCAAGTATTTTGTTGTGTACACTACGCTAAGGATTGAGAAGTCATTTCTCACTAGAATAAATAAAATGTACTACCAACAAACTGCCAGCTAAATAAAACTTTTAACATTTTAATTTAAAAAGTAACACGTGCTCAGCAAGGCGTTTTAAGTTTCACGAGCGTAGACAATGGAGAGCAAGTCTTCTTGTTACCCTGGGCAACAACACAGGGAACATATGATTTTTTTTTTAAAATATTCTGAATGTCTTTATAAAATTCTTTGTGTATTTATGAGCATGCCCACAGACACAGACACAGACACACAGACACACACACACACACACACACACACACACCTTTTTATACCAAATTTGCCAGACAGCAGTCTGGTGACTATAAGGTAGCATCAGTAATGAAGCATCAATAATGAGACTATTTCCTTTCCTGTGGTGGCTGCTAGGAAACTCCCAGTCCTCTGCCTCCTGGACTGGGAAGGTGTGATAACTGTGACTGCTGTGCCATAATTCCCCATAAGTCAGCAAGTGCATGCCCACTTCTCACTCACCTCTTGCTTACTAGCAGATTGAACAGGCTACAGTTCACAGAAGTGGTTTTTCACTGGGAGAAAACTGAAAGAAACAAGCAAGGAGCCCAGGAGATAACTCAGGTAACTGCTCAACCCAACAATCGCCACGTCCTCTTCTATCCATGCCTTAACAAAATTCCTACTTCTAATGGCTAAGCTCTAAGCTGATGCGATACTCAAGCAATTTAGACAGATGTAACTTCTGCTCTCTGAGAATTTATAATATAAGAGAGAATTACCTTCGAAAAGAAATACATTTGGTACGGGGTGATATACAACTCACTGCAAACTAGCAACAGGTCACACAGCATTGCCAACATTTTATCCTTAAGGTGTATAAATTCATTCATAAAACCAGAATCAAGACTGAGGAAGGAAAAAAGTGAATACCTCCAGGCCGGTTACCTTCAGTATTAACACTAAAAATTAGAAACACCTATCTTAGCCCTTGGGATTATTAGATCTGACTCTGTCAATCAAAAACAACATCCCACATCCCACAGCATCTGATAATTTCTCATGGCTTTAATACTCTCTAGAGCCTGGAATTAGAGACACAAACTAATAACATTGTGCTGAACAGTTAGACAAATGAAACATTTACTTTGTCACATAAATTCAAATATTTTCCTGTTTTTCAGGAAAATGTCACAAGATGATGAATCTTTGCCTGCTTAATCTAATTGTGAGAGACAATGACAGCACAAGAAATAACGTCTCTTCCAGCAACCTAAGGGCAACATTATCTTTGTTGCTCTACACTACAGATCTCTTTCATGAAGAGTTTTAGTTATTGCTCTTCAGCATAGCGTTTACAAACACTCAGCAGCTTATTATTCAGTAGATGAGAGGAAATGGGAAGATTACCAAAGAAAAAGTAATTTAAAACATTAAATAATGTGAAAAGACTAATTATAAGTGTGAACTGCCCATCATTTTTCCCTAAGAACTTCCATGAGACTTCTTTTTCCTAGGTTCCAAAAATAATTTGGAACACATACCAATTATGCTTTAGAGATGCTTAGCTAAAAGGAATACATTTATGTACCTGTGGATCATCTCATAAACAAAAACTCAAGGACAGGTCCGGTGGCCTCTGTTCTAGAGAGCAGTATGGTATGTAATGAATTGTAGACAGTTTCCACTGAACTGGCTACTTTGCTTTTAAAATTGGCACTCAAGAGTAAGCTTCAGTTACCTGGAAATGGCACTATTAGACACCCAGTACTGTTGGGTTTGCCTGGAACATGTGCTCTCCCGCTGGCTGTGCACACAGATGCTGCATTCTTATCCTGCCACGTATCACCTCCTCAGACAGCGCCTCTCACATCCCCCTGTGAGAAGCACAGTGAGCTCAGCCATTTCTAGTTTTTCCTTTCCACACCGCTCTTCATCCCTTTCAGCACCCTTATTGCTCTCTCTCTTCCCTCTTTAATTTTGTGTTTGTTTCTCATCTACTCCTATGAGAACACAAGTTGTTAGTGGACAGGGGCTTTGGCTGTTTTCACACTGTTGTTTCCCCAGTTCTTCATAAATGGTATCTGGAATATCATGGATGAAGAATATATTTTTTATAAATCAATAAATGGATGGATAGATGGATGGATTGGTGGATGATGGATAGAATGTACTGATGAGAAAGCCATTACATAGTGAGTGATTCAGAGTAAAGCCTCTGAAGTCAGAAGACTTGGGTACCATTCACCATCCGGGTAATCAAAATCTCTCTGAACCTGTTTTCTTACATATAAAATGGGGATAAATGATTTTTCTCTAATTCTAATCTCTCTAAGATAGTTATAAAAATTAAATGCAATGATTTAAAGTAAATTTTATATATAAAGCTCATAGTAATTGCTTAATAAAGACTTCATATTAATACTTCCTATATAAAACCAGCCTGTTATCATGTAGGCATTTCTGCCTCATCAAATAAAAAAGAAAATCACAAAGTACTTTGAGATCTAGTTGTCAAGTCAACAAACATGGAGAAAAAGTTATACTCAATTGGACTTCTTTGCCATAAAGAATAATAATATTTGGAGTTGGCAAGAATATTAAGCTTGAAATTGCACTGCTAACTGGCAGGTTATAGTTTCTTCTGTGCTTCCTTGAGGGAGGAAAAACACAGCTAGAGAGAGAAGATCATTGAAGTTGATGCATTCTGGGAGAAAACAAAAAACTCTGACATTCACTAGATCAGTTATTATACACCCAGATCCTATTATTACAGATCCTATTTTAATATTTTTTCTTCCTAAAGTACAGAAATTATATTATCTCGTTTTTTTTTTACTAAAACTTGCAGAATATGTTTTACTCTAGTGCTATTTAAATTCAAGTACATTTGTACTGTATGCACTCTTAAATACATGCGGAGAGAGTCAATTTGTTATGAGACATGAGGAGTTCTACATTATTTCTCATTGGTGCAAAACTAATTGGCTTTTCTCAGTCATTGCACAAATATTTATTTTTCCATTTTATCATTCTTGTAACTGCAGCTGAAATTAGTAAAGGGCACAACCACCTGGCGAAATCTGGAGCAGGAAGCTTTTCATTTCCAAGCATCCTAGCCACATTCATTTTCCGACCTCAGGAGATGCTGCTGGTGGAGCTCCCTCATAGTGCCACTCCTGCTAAGAGCACAAGTTTCCCATACACATCTCCATTCACAAAAATACTTGGTGAATTTTTCTCTTGAGCTAAAAAGACATTCCTAACATGTTAGCGCTGTCTGAGGCTCAAGAAGTAGGAATGGAAATTAGTGGCATAAACTACTGGTTCCTCTGCCGACCACATTAGAGTCACACAAATCTGGGCTGATGTAAAATGGAGACAGAATGATAAAAACTGTAAAAGAATGGAATAAATGAAAATTACAAAAATGCATAAGACAAAATTACATATCCAAATTTGGAGACTGGATTCAAGAATCTCAAATGCAATCATGGCAACACCAAAACTTCTTATTCTGATAAAAATCTTGTATATATTCTGATTAAACTATCTGGAGATCAGTTGCTCAGTTTGTTAGTTCTTAACCCTCACCCGCAAGTGCCTATCAAATTATTTTCCCAAATGAAAAGAGTTCTTTCACTAAAAAGAAACTCTGATGTTATAATTTTGGTATCTCAATATTTTTTTATTGTGGATGTTTTCCTTCATTTCATTAGATGCTATATATGTAACAATCTTTACTGATTTTTTATTTCAACTTTTATTTTAGATACAAGGGGTACGTGTGCAGGTACATTACATGGGGATATTGTGGGATGCTGAGGTTTCGGGTATGGATCCTGTCATCCGGGTAGTAAGCACAGTACCCAGTAAGTAGTTTTTCAGCCCACACCCTCCCCCATCTAGTAGTCCACAGTGTCTATGGTTCTTATATTTATGTACATATGTGCTCAATGTTTAGCTCCCACTTGTGAGAACATGCAGTATTGGATTTTCTGTTCCTTTACCGTTATTCACTGATTTTCTTTTTTTTTTTTTTTTTTCTTTTCTTTTTTTCTGGACACAAGGGAGGACTTCTCTGCCCTTTTGAGATTGGAAATTGGATGTGGTCATATTGCTAATTCTTCCCAATGGAGTGAAAGTCATATGAATTACTTTTTGGTTGAGGTATTTAAATGCCAATGTGAGATCCCACAGCACTGATTTTGCCTGCTCTGGCAACCATGAAAGCCTGTGTTGAAATTGAGCTTGCATGAGCCCGGGTGCCGGAATTGTAACAATGAATCAGCAGAGCCTCTCTACTGACCTGCATTGGGTTTGTAACATGAGGGGAAGCAAATCTTTGTAGCTGTGAGCATCTGAGATCTGTTGCTCATTTGTTTGTGCAGCATCAACTAGTCTCTTCTGACTAATATACTATTCTTATTGTAAAAGCATGGCACAATCCTTTACTCCCCTCTCCCTATAACTAAAGATTCATTTTCCTAGACCAGTTTTTACAATCACAGGAATGAGCTCATAAAACAGGTTATATCCTTTCACAATAATCTATACGAGTCTGAATGCATGAAAAGGCACTACTTTTGGAAAATGTGTTCCTGGGAATCAGTTGGTCCTAACTCCCATCCACACCCTTCCCCAGCTTTGCCTCTCCTGGGACATCTCCTGTCAAGAGTCTATCATGTTGAAATTAATCAGGCACTTGCTTCTGAAAGATATAAAAATGTGCACACCAAGGGTAAGAGATGAGAGGATTCCCCACAGCAAGTTAACATACCAACTGCACTAGCCAATACCTGATGCAAGCTCTTTGTTCAATTTCCTCATCAACAGTTTCCAAAATCTTTAGTGTCCTTTCAGTCATTTATAAATGAATTGAGAAATTAAAATAAGCAACTCTATGTCGTACAGCAGATCTTAATGTGAAACACATTAAGAATGACATATTGTGTTAAAAAATTAAAATGTGGTGATATTGTACAATTCTAGTCAATTTGCTAAAAATCACTGAATTATACACTTAAGTGAACTTTATTGTAGGTGAATTATACCTCAAAAAAGCTGTTAAAAATGACAAAGTAAAATATGTAATTGCTATAAAGTATAATTTTTTAAATCAAATATTGCTTTACATTATGAAACTTTTATATTACTCTTCACACATAAGATACCTTATAAACTTCTATTTCCGCATTTCAAGAAGTATGATCATTTTCCCAGGGTATCAATGCCTAATAATGAAATTAGTTCAGGTTTCTAATTAATGCTACATTTAAAGATTCCTTCATGCTATTTTAATATTAATAGCCTGTTTATGTAAATGTCATCCATTAGTCTCATTCTGATGTCTGTTTATGCATTGCATAAAATCAGCTAGATTACATTTTTAAAACATGAAGGTTTCTGGTCAGGGAGTACACCTTTAGTCTCTGTGTCATCTGAGTAAATGAGAAGGTTTAAATGTAAACACATTCTGTCTGTCGCCATTATTAAAACTTAGACCCAGAAGAGGATGGTTAGTTTCCCAGTGGCAAGGAGCAAATGATGAAAGTAAAGGAGATGAAGCCTGACCTGAGGTCTGCCCTCTACGGTAAGACAGAAGATGGAGAAACTTCCCATTAATTCATTCAACAAATATTCATTACATGCCTGGTCCATGCCAAGCAATGGGTTTAGTGACAAAGGTGCAACAGTGAATAAGTCCAACTGGTTCCTCTCCAATGGATATTCTAATAATATAAAGGAATCCCCAGTACATTTCAAAGACCATCACAAGCTCCATCATGATTTGGGAAGCAATTTACTTAAGGATTTCTAAACACAGGAGCAGAGTCCATGGAGGGGAAAGGAGACTGTGGTCCTCTGTGGAAGAAAAGCAGAGTCTGGTCTTCAACCAGGACGCCAAAGACATGACAAAGCTCTGTGATCCTTGCCAGAAAAGAGACTTAGACTTCAATAAGGGAGGTCTTCACTAAAACACCCAGAGCTCGAGTGTGGCATGTGGCCTATAACCAGGTTCTACTAAAAGAGAGTAAAACAATGTTTAAAATTACCTGCCTCAACTGTGCATTCATCTGGGGCCACCGTAGATGTCAGTACTCAGATGAAAAGCGCTTGTAGATGGTAAGCCCAGCTCTTGGAAGCAATGAAGAGAACAGACAAGGAGAGGGAAAGATTGGATGGTTAAGAGTTACAAGCCTTGTAGGTGAAAGGCCTGGGTTTGAATGCCAGTTCTGCCATTCATGAGCTAGATAACTTTGGGAAAGTGATTTAATCAGTTTCCTTACATGTAAAAGGTGGACAATTATAATAGTATCCAACTTACCGTATTGCTGTAATTATCAAGGGAGATATTGAATGAATAGTGCTTAGAATAGTGCCTAACACTTCATAAGCTCTCAAGACATGTCACCTATTATTAAAGGATGTCAGGGCCTAAATGTTGCGGTTGTAAGCAGTTCTCTCAATCTCAATTTTCCACATACAATCCTACTATAAAGCAATTAGAATAAGTCTACAGGCCATACAAAGGCCAGTCTTATCACTGCTTCTAAGCCTGTTACTAATTAGTAATTAGCCTAAGTATAAACACCCAATAAAGCAATATGACATAAAAAGGACCACTCTAATACCTGATTTCCATTTCAGTTAAATTCCGCATATCATAGAGGACACTGACACACTACATTGTATATGTTTTTGATTGTGAAAAACATGAGACCTACTCTCTTAGCACATTTTTCTGAGTGTATAGTATTGTAAACTATCAGCATCATGTTTAGGTCTTGAGAACTTTTCCATGTTGTTTAACGGAAACTTCATACCCACTCAACAGCAACTCACCATTTCCCCCTCCCCCACAATCCCTGGCAACTATCATTCTACTTTTTGCTTCTGAGTTTGACTATTTTAGACACCTCGTATAAATGGAATCATGCAGTATTTGTCCTTTTGTGACTGGCTTATTTCACTTAGAATGTCTTCAAGGTTCATCCACGTTGCAGCGTAGGTAGGTGCTACAGGCTGAATATTTGTGTACCCCTCCAATTCATGTTTAAATCGAATCACCAATGTGATAGTATTAGGAGGCGGCATCTTTGGGAGGTGATTCAGTTCATAAGGGCAGAGTCCTCATGAATGAGACTGGTGTCCTTATAAAAGAGGCACCAGACAGAATCATGTGAGGATTCAGCAAGACGGCACCATCTGGGAACTAGAAAGTGGGCCCTCCCCAGACACTGAATCTGCCAGTGTCATGATCTTGGATTCCCACCCTCTAGAACTGTGAGAAATAGATGTCTGTGGTGTATCAGCAGCCTGGTTTATGGTGTTTTGTTACATTAGTCTGAATGGACTAAGACAGCAGGATCCCTTTCCTTTTTAAGACTGAATAATATTCCATTGTATGTATACACCATGTTTTCATTATCCATTCATCCATTAATGAACGTTTAGGCTACTTCCACATCTTGGCTATTGTGAAAAATGCTTCAGTAAACACGGGAATGCAAATCTCTTTGAGACACTGATTTCTATTATTTGGGATAAATACTTAGAAGTATGATTGCTGGATCACCATAGTTCTATTTCTAATTTATTGAGGAACCTTCATATTATTATTTTCCATAGTGGCTATAACACTGTACATTCCCACTGACTGTGAGTAAGGGTTCCAATTTCTCCACAACCTCAGCGACACTTATTTTGTGTGTATGTGTGTGTTTATTTGCTTTTGATGGCCATCCTAATAGGTATGAGGTGATATCTCACTGTGGTTTTTGATGTGCATTTTTCTGATGATTAGTGATATTCAGCATCTTTTCATATACCTATTGGCCCTTTGAATGTATTTTTTGGAGAAATGTCTATTCAAGTCCTTTGCCCCTTTTTAAAACCAGGTAATTTGGGTTCAGGGATGATGGGTTTTTGTTGATTTTAGCGTTTTTTTCTGTAGAAGTTCCCTATATATTTTAGATATTAACCCCATATCAGATATATGGTTTGCAAACATTTTCCTTTAATATGTAGGTAGCCTTTTTTATTCTGTTGATTGTGTCCCTTGTTGTGCAGAAGATTTTTAATTTGACGTAGTCTCACTAGTCCATTTTAGCTTATGTTGCCTATGCTTTTGGTGTCATAACAAACAAATCATTGCCAAGACCAATACTGTAAAGTTTTCCCCCTAAGGTTGCTTCCATTTCAGATCTTATGTTAAAATCTTTAACCCATTTTGAGTTGATTTTTGTGTATGGTTTAAAATAAGGGTGCAATTTCATTCTTTTGCATGTTGTAATTGAGTTTTTCCAACATCATTTGTTAAAGACACTATCCCTTCCCCATCATGTATTTTTGGCAACCTTGTCAAAGATCAGTTCACTATATATGTGTGGGTTTATTTCTGGGATCTCTATTCTGTTCCATCGGTCTATATATCTGCCTTTATGGAAGTACTATACTGTTTTAGTTACTATGGATATGAAATATGTTTTGAAATCAGAAAGTGTGATACCTTCATTTTTTCTTTCTCAAGATTACTTTAGTTATTTTAGGTCATTTATGTTTCCATACAAATTATAGGATTTTTTCTATTTCTGCAAAAAATGCCATTGTAATTTTGATAGAAATTGCATTGAATTTGTTAGTCACTTTGGGTAGTATGCACATTTGAACAATATTAAGTCTTCCAATTCATAAGCACAGGATGTCTTTTTATTTACTTATGTCTTTTCTTTCATCTATGTTTTGTTGTTTTCAGCATATAAGTCTTTTACCTCTGGTTTATTTCTAAGTATTTTATTCTTGATGCTATTGTAAATGGGATTGTTTTCTTAATTTCCTTTTCTGACAGTTCATGGTCAGTGTATAGATGTATAGAAACATAACTGGTTTTTATATGTTGATTTTATATCCTGCAACTTTAATGAATTTATTTTTAAAAACACCTTACATTTTACCTTAATATAGCACTGCTGTATTACAGCTTCTACCATCCCCCAAAACGCTCTGTCTCCTGCAAGGGTTTTAAGGATAAGGTGTTATATGATATTAGCCATGCAGAATAAAACTTAAACTTAATGATTATGCATACACCCAGATGATGTGATATGGGAGTAAAGTGGGGCAGGGGAGGTTGTGGCACAAAAGTAGAGTGATTGAAGGGGTGATCACGTAGAATAATTCCTAAAAGAATGTAGTCTTCTCTCATTCCCCTTGACTACTTCTTGGACTAATGTGGGCGTGGCAAATGGGGAGGATACTTCAGCAGCCAAAATCCTGGCATTGGCCAGCAGTCTCCTTTTCTCTTTCCTTTAGAAACTCAATCTAAATTATGAAGATGGGGAAAAAAGGCAATATGGACTGACTCCCCAAAGATTCTAGCCCAAGGTGGGTCTCCAGTAATTCCCTAACACAAAACAGATGAACTAAGGGTGCTGGAGACAACAGTCAAAGCTGGGAGTTGCTTTGTGAATATAATGGATCTTTCAGATGATTGTTTACTGCTAGCCTCACAGTATCTCAGCATCACATTCAAGCTTCTCTTAGCCTACAGGTAGAGCCTATCTGGAACCTTTTCCAGAACACCATTTCTGATATAGGTAACCAAAACTTGGATTGTCCTTTTCAAATTAGACCTCTATATTCCTTACCATGGAAGCCAAACAAAAGGAGGCTGACTTTGTTGACTTCTACCCAGTCCAAATCCCCACAGACATTAGGCCTGTCTCAGAAGCCCATAGGAATTTGCCTCATTTCCAACACCACATCTTTGAGTGAGTTTTGATGTTAACTGAATTGTTTACACTATTTTCTTTCTATAAATTTGCCAGAATGTTACCATCACCTGACAGCAATGCAGATGAATGACTCAAATTGTTCAGTTAATAAAAGACCAGATTGATTAGTTTTATACATCAAAAGATAATAATGGTATCTTTCACGTGAGGAGGTATGCTTGGAAAAGGAACTAGATGTGTTTAGAGACACACTTGGAATGACTATTTTTTAATATATTTGTACAAAAAATAAAAGGAGCCTGCTGTAAAATATGTTACCAAATATACATTAGGCTGCTGTAGATTTTCAAGGTCTGAAAATATGACTTATCTGGCTTGGCAATGCATTAAGAATGCTCCATGGTTTAAAAAAATGAGCTATTGATCTTAGAAGATTTTAATTTAGATTAGTTCACTTAAAAGTGTAATAAATGGCAGAGCTCACATGTTGAATCACTAAGGCAGCAATTATTTTAAGAGTATCAGTCATCTGTGCTTCCAATTTAATCAAATCTCTTTACAGAGTTTTTAGACAGTATTTGAAATAGCCATATAACCTGTCTGTGAAAAGGTGTTTTGAGTTGTATGTCAAAAGTTGAAGAGAAATTAGAAAGACAACTTGCGGTTTTAAAAGACCAATGATGACAGATGGGCAGTTGCTTTTATTTTATCTGTGAGCAACTGTTATTTTGCAAAGGCTTTTTTTATTTGTTTGTTTTTGAGACAGAGAGAAGGTATATCATCTGAACTGGAAAAGTAACCCAAAATGTTTCTGAGTTAAATTTGCAAGAGCTAAGTCCTTATTAAGAAGTTAGAGCAAGAGTAATCACACAATTTTGGTGACCTCTAACAAATTCTTGCTCATGTTCATAAGGAAAAGACAAACATAATAAAAAAGAAAAAGAAGAGACAGACCTTGTTGTTAGTGTTAACTTACAGTTTTACCTTAGATGTCAAATATTTAGTCTGAATGGACTTTTTACCTTTGGCCTTTTCAGGTTTTAAAGAAGATTTCATCATATTGGTTCGTGAGATGCTTGTAGCTCCCTGCTGAGATGAAGACAGGCCTTCATCCCTAGAGCTAGAACCGCAAGCTCTCCCTTAAGTCCTATAAAATTCATTTAGAACCATCTTTCCTGACATCTGTACATAAAGCAGTGTAAAACATTACAATATAAATTACATCTGGGGGATTCATCTGAAATTCTATTTCGCTGTTCAATAATTAAAAGTTGAAAACCTCTCCATAGCTTTACTGCACTCTCTAACAAGACTAAAATTTTTTGATAAGGCATCTTCCTTCCCAACAGTGGAAGCCTTTGCTGCATTCTGCAGAAATGAGTTTAGTAATTAATAAATCGCATCCTCTGGGATCTGACTCTGTGTGAAGCTCTTACTGAGGGGATGTTACATATTCAGAACTCCCAAATTATCCACATATTTAGAGTATACGAATTTACCATAACTGTCTTTTTTTGTTGTTCATAAAATGGGGATGACAATAATACCTGTTACACAGAGTTGTTGCAGGATTAAATAAGTTAATATAAATAAGTGCTTAGAAGAGAGTCTGGCACACAGAAAATACCACAGTATCAGCTATTGTTTCAACTGTTAGTGGTTTTGTATTATTCAGAAGAGCCCCTTTGCTTCATATAAAGAGAAATTATTCTAAAGATGGCCCTTTCCTAGGAAAGACAAAAATGCTGATAGCTACAAATTATTTTTCATTACCTTTTGAGTCTCAGGCATTTCTGGAGGGCTACGGCATTCATTTTCAAGAGTGTAGAAGCCACAAGGTGGTAGGAAGAAACAGTGTTCTAAAACATCAGTATTGTATAGGTGGGGTAGTTTCAGGACTTCTAAGAAGGGCTCTTGCCCAAATACTGGCCTACTATAACCCTGACTCATGCCTGCACTCACTCACATGAAACCATTGCTCCTATTCAAATGCACATTCTTAGAAAATAAACATATTAAGTCACTGTCTCCTATGGACACTTGACTGTAAACTAAACCATCAGAACTTTTCTGATTTCACTATGATGGGTATAGACTGAGAACAGACTTTGATGGTGGCAAGAAGAAAGAGAGTAACTTCAAGGACAGACAGGTTACCTACCAGTCTGGAAGGCATACTGGGAGCAATGTGTAATGAACAGCTCTAATTCTAATTCTTTATATAAAATCCAGGCACACCTGACAGTAGTACCCCTAATTATGCTACTCATGCATTCTGATATGTTTTTTGGAGCAGAATAGAAAGAGTACATTACAGCTAAGATACTTAGAATTGCCTTTATTCTATCTTGCATTTCATCTGAGCCATTGCCTTATGAACAGGAGTCAAATAATATGACATTCCTAGCTTCCGTAATCATAAATGATAATTATACAGAATTTCAATTGTCCGTGAAATCAGGATTGTTTTAGTATTTTAGTTCAGTTTAATCATATTCTGGACCAGCCTGTGAATTGGGTATTTTTTAGATCAAAACATGAAAATCACCATTCTGTCACTTCTAATCAAAGCCCTCCAGTGCCATCCCATCACACTCAGAACAAAATTCAAACATCTTGTCATCACTGCCTACCTATAAGGTCTTGTAGACTTCTCAGGCCTTAGGTCATGCCACCTTGCCCAAACACAGCAAACCCCAACCACACAGGTCCTATTATCATTTCTTGTTTTTATCTCAGTCTTTGCCGGAGTCTTCAAGAAAGGGCGTACAGAAGTTTGGAAGGGGAGCTCTTCTCCCCTCCATAAAAATCTCTACAAACCCTCCTTAAGCCACTCATAATATAAGCACACAACCAACACACAATATAAGCAAAAGCAATGTGCTTGCTCTGCAAATGCAACTTCCAGACAAGTCCCAGAATTCCCCTTCCTGTCAGCCTACCCTCAAGCACTTCCAATGACTTTGCATCTGCATTTCCTCTCTATGGAATGAGCCTCCCCAGATCTCAGAACAGCTGGCCCCTCCTCATTGATTAGGTCTCAGTTCATATGCCACAGCCTCAATGAGCTCTTCCCTATCCACTCTGCAGAAAGTGGCTCCTAATCCTTCACCCTCATCTTCAGGCCTCCAACTGTTGAACTGTTTTGCGTTTATTGGTAACTGAAATTAACCTATTTCACTAATTTGCTTGATTGGCATATGACTTTCTCACCCAAAAGGACTTTCACTGAGGAAAAAACATATGTTTGTCTTCTGATGGTGCTCAATGCTTATTTGTGGAGGGAAATAAAATTGTAATAATGAAAGAATGATTGTAAAGAGAATACTTACTGCTGCTAATAAAGTGCAAAATTGGTGAAGAGCTTGGCAGTGTGACCAAGGGAGTTCAAAATGGCAGTAGGACAAGAGAAGAAGTACCCCAAAAAGGAACAAAGAAAATTAGAGCAGAAGATTGATGGGGAAAAAAGAGGATCAAAATGGCAGACAGGGATGATGCTTGGCAAAGACAACCTTTCACAATTTTCACTTTACATCATATATCAACTAGAGCAGTTCCTCCTGCTGGTTTTCTATTTAAGAAGACAAAGAAGGTTAGATGAGAACTGTGAATCACACCTGTAATCCCAACAGTTTGGAAGGCCAAGGCAGGAGGATAGCTTGAGACCAGGAGTTCAAGACCAGCCTGGTCAACAGAATGAGACCCCCACATCTACAAAAAATTAAAATTAAAATTATAAACAAAAAATAAAATTTAAAAATTAGCCAGGCATGGTGGCACAAGCCTGTAGTCCCAGCTATCCAGGAGGCTGAGACAGGAGGATCACCTGAGCCCAGAAGTTTGAGCTTATAGTGATCTATGATCACTGTAGCCACTACATTAGAGCTTGGGTGACAGAGCAAGACCCTGTCTCTAAAAGAGAGAGAAAGAGAAAGAAGACAGGAGAGAGAAAGACAAAAAAGGCAATTAACTTATAGAGCCTAAAGTATAATTCAGATCTCTGCATTTCCATTTGAGACTGCTCCCAGCCTCTGTGATTCTGGAGGCTGAAATTGATCATTTTCACACTGCTATGGAATATTTTATGGCTGGGGAAGCATAACCAACAAAATAGCGGGCTTCCTGAACACCCCCACTTTTTCTCTCAGTAGACTCCAGTCTCTTAAATCTCACTTAGATGACAATCTGCTGAATCAGCAAAGGTAGGAAATCGAGAGCCTTTGGCTTACTAAACAGCCAATTAATTCACTTTACCATATGAAACAGTTTTAATAGGAGGGCTAAGGGATTTAAAGCTGACGGGGATCAGCTTAGCCTTTGAGGGGGGAATTCAGTCTGGTGATTGCCCCAGGGCTTAAGTGCTCAGTAAGAAAACTTAATTTCTCCAGATTGATTTTCTGCTCTCTATCGATAATCACCAAATTTTTGCTGCTTCACCAGGTATACTCCCTTGGTGTTCAAATTCTGTGTTGTGGAATACGAATAGCAGTTCAGAGGGGCAAAGTGGAAAGGGATATATAGACAGGAAGGTATCGGTTCAGTGATGGTCCTTGTCAATTTAACATGGTCATTTTTTTTCATTCAAATCCTAATCTCATTTCATCTAATAATTTCTCCTAAGTGTAGACACGCAGTAGGAAAGCCATTTCCTGGAGAAACAATATAAATGTTTGAAAGAAAAAGAGCTTCTATTTTAAGTGCTGTGTGTCTGAATTTTGCAACTTGATGGCTAAGACAGGGCATTTGTACCTGGAGCCAGGTCATCATTTTCCAGTAATCTAGTGATACTGTTCTCCAGCACCTGGGAGGTCTCATGACCCAACCACCCTGTGAGTTTGCTAAAGAAGCAGATGAGAAAAACATAATCTTTAAGTAATCTGTTGTCCTCTTGTTTCACAAATCTTCTGTTTTATAAATCTACCCATGTCTTCACCTATTGTCTGAACCACACTCAGTGCATCTACATTATTGTATCATGAATTACAATTATTTTGTATATTACCTCACCATCTTAAACACCACTTGAGGGCGGGAACCAAGCATGCCAAACCCCAAAGTTTTTCCAAGTAGACAAGCCCTCATTAAGTTTTATTGAATTGAGCTGAATACATAAAATGTCTAGCATAACAACTTCCGTATAACTACAGCTAACAAGCACTAGAACCTCTCTGCCTGCTGGCGCCTTCGCAAGCCTGTTACTCACATCTCTGAATGGTAGAGATAAGAATGCCTTAACAGAATCACAATGCAGGCAATTGTTAAATCTGAATAAAATTCCAGTTCCTTGGCAATGCAGCCAGGCTTAGTATACAGAAGCTTCTCCAAACTTTAAATGTTATAATAGCAATACCTTGCTTTGGATAACACTTACACTTTCACAACTATTTTCTTATCTCATCTTCATAATAATACACGAGGGAGGAAGGGTAGATAATATTATTTCTATTTTGAAGATAATACATTGAGTTATAACATAGAAAAATGACTTGCTTCCATTCTGTTACAAGCATCAGAGCAGAAAGCTGGCAACCAGTATCGGTTAGTCTTCTAAACCACTAGTTCGTTACTTTCCCACTAAACTCACCATGACATAAGTCTTCTTAGAGTTCTGCTTCTCAAACCTTCATGTGCATACAAATTGCCTAGGGATCTTGTTAGTATCCTGGTTAAAAGCTGATTCCGTTTGTCTGTATTTCTCTAACAAACTCCTATTTCTCTAACAATGTTCCTGGTCCCCTGACCACAATTTGAGTAGCAAGATTATAGAAGGCAGTGACTATGGCTACCATCTTTATATCTGTACTGCTTGGCACATAGTAGGTGCTCAATAAATAGATGTTGACTGAGTAAAAGAACAGTCATGCTTGACCCATTTTTTCTATCTGTAGTGCTGAGCAAATAGTAAAACACTCAGGAGATAAGTAGTGAGTTAATGAAGTAATCAATGGTCAATGAAACAAAGAAAGTGCTGACTCCGTAAAACAGCATGTAATCACGCTGGAAGGAAGAACAAATAATTTGCAGAGCAGAAGAGTCCTTGGGATACACCAGCATTTCCCCTGGGCAAGCTATTGAGTCCGTAATAACACATTTTTCTTATGCAATTGCCTCCATCAGAGAATCTTCATGACCCTACACGTAATATGATGACTTTTTCCAAGTATTTTTTATAGTTTGAAGACATTGTCTTCCTAATACTTCCTGCCAGTGCTCAACGAAGTAAACCAATTTCAGCATCCTCATTTTTGCTCTGGGAAAAGAAGGCTGAGTTGTCCCAGTCTCTCTCTGGCAGAGGTGAAATTAGAGCCAGGGCTTTCTGCCTCCCAGCTCAGACCTTGACACTCAACTGAGTCTCAAGGGGTTTTTCATTTACACCAATTCCTTTAACTGTACACCCCTCCTGTGTGGTGAATTGGCGGGGGCTGTACTTCAAGCAAAATATTTAACTATTCTGAACTGAGTTATGAAATAAAGGGCTTTATTAAGAGTAAGGGATGAATACAACAGAGCTTAATTAAAATTCTCTGAATGGTTGGTGGGTTAGAACAATATAACCCACATTAAGCCATTTTCCAGGAATCTCATCTTTCAAGGTCTGGAGCACAAGACACTCCGGCACATTGAACCTATCTCAGGAAAGCAAAAATCACCTGTCATTTATCAATGAACCCATGAAGTGGTATCTTCACAAACTCCCAGTAGCAGTTAAAATTTTTCAAGAAATGGAGTTGGAGGACAGAAAACGATAACTGAAATAGAGAGGGAAGAAATGTCACTCCTCTTTTATACAGAGGGACACACAGTCCAGATGCTGCTGCTTGTCTCTGAGTCCCTGCAGCCTTCTTCTTAGATGACTTGGGGTACCTTGGCCCCCACCTGAGGCACAGATGGGCCATGTTTTCTAGACATTTCCAGATATTAAACAAGAAGGACATTTTGAAATTGAGGATAAAAAACTCTCCAATTATAAAGAGGAAGAAAAAAAATGCCTCAACCAGGAGCAGAGCTGGTTTTATGCAGTTACCTCAAACCATGTAATCGGGGACTTAGTTTCCCTCTATCTCTCAACTCTGCATTCCTCCAGGTTGACTTCACGGCATCAAAAAGGTGCTCCCTTCAGGGCAGCAAGATGGCCTCCAGCCCCTCAGACCTATATTGTAGTAGCTTTGTAGCCCCAGTGGAAAGACAGTGCCTCTTTACCACTAGTTTGAAAAAATAGTGCATAATGCACTCTAATTAGTTTAGTCCACATGTCCAAAGTTAAACCAACATCACAGCCAGAGAACATGGTGTTCTAGGCAGCCAGGCTGGGTCGGGTACTCCATCATGGTCTGGAAAGTGGAGTCCCATTGAAGCGCAACAACCAATAATTTGGAAAACAGAGTGACCCAAAGGAAAGGTAGGGTGCTGTTACTAACTAAAAGAAGGAAGAAGGGATGGTGAGTAGGCAAGTAAGAGTGGTCTACTGCTAAAGTCTGATCTTACTTTTTGTTTGAATTCTGATAACTAGGTTTTTCCCTGCTTCCAAAACCCAGTTCCTGACCTGAACACCATTTTTGACAACTAGCTCCTTATTTTTTCTTATATCTGGATCCTGTCTTGGGAACATGCCAGAAAACAATAAAAATAGCTACCAATGTTTATTAAATATTTAGCTTGTGCCAGGATTTCTGCTGTGTTAACTATTTTTTCTAATTTTATTATTACAAACACCTACAAAGATGTGTTTTATCACAATTTCATTTGTAGCTGAGACACCTGAGGCTCAAAGTTAGGTAGCTTTCCTAAGGGAACATGACAGTTATGGAAGAGCCAGGTATAAAAGTCTGTCTGATTTCAGATTCTAAGCCATTAATCATATGACGTGTTGCCCGGCTACCTTTTCATGGACTTGCCTACAATTAATGCTTGCCTGTTTTAAGGCTAATCACCTGACGGCCTCTATCTTTGGTGTCCTCCTCTGTAAAGCAAGAAAGAAGATGGCTTCCTCATTTGCCTATCTCATCTCTCGGGGCTATTGTGAGGATTTAATGAGTCAATATACATACAGCATTATGATTAGGATTATTTCTTATAAATCAAGCAAAATAACAGATATGGACATGAATTTGTATATACACATACATATATACCACACCAGTTCCCGCTGTCACTTACTTCTGGCTCTGCCGAGGATGGACCCTTCTCAGCCCATTCCTCAAGCCTCTCAGAGACTCTGGGGCTCAGGACACTTTATCCCCCTAAAAGGAGAAGCTTCGTCATGTGCCCCTGCATGCCCTGGCATCCAGCCAGCTCCTGCAGATCCTTTGCTCTCAGCATTTCACAGTCCTGCTCTACAAGTGTGACGGCTGCCCCTGGGAGGACATCTTGCCCTTCCACTTCTCTGGGCCACCACTCCCTACTCAGGACATCATGACACATGGTGACCTTATGCCATTTCCTTGGCTCTTTTTATCTTCTTGGGACTTACACACACAGGGCTGGAAAGAAGTCCTCAGCTCTGTCAATCAGAATGACAAAGTCACAGAAAGCACGATGTAAGACTACCATTTAAACTATTTGATGGGTTTTTTTTTTTTTTTTTTTTTTTTTTAAGTAATGTTACTGAGTCTATAAAATTCAGAGGAGTGGAAAGAATTTGAAGAAGCCTCAATACCTCTCTCTGGAGCCCACGCCAAACATCAATAGCAGCCACAGCTTCTGTCATCTCATGGAGGGTTTTTTTGAATCAACATGGTTTTATTCTAATACTCTTTCCAGGTGTATCTATCTTACAAGGTGTAATGAAGATATAAACAAGTCAGAAATCCTTCATTAAGTTAACAAAATGCTTTGCACTTCAGTTTAGTTTTTCAAAACAGAGAGGGCTTGGAAAAGTCAATAAAGAAAGCGTAATTCTAAGCACCTTAATCATTATAAATGCTGAGCCAGCTCTTCTGTGAAGCCAGCCATTTCCTCACTGGTATCCAGGGTGGTAATTCCTCTCAGATCATCCCCTCAAACGAATGTCTTCTTTGAATTCTCAGCATTTGTCCTTAACAGCACTAAGGCTCTTTGTTAGAGAGTTTTTACCTTAGGAGACAAAGTTGAAAAGCCTACGAGTCTGCTGAGATAGCTATTTTTCAACTTAATAACAACATGTCTTCAACAGACGTAAATACAGATGTTGCAGTTTAAATGGGTGTTTCAGCATTGTCAGATAAGGGGCCATTCATTAAATACGAGTGAACAAACAACTTTCCAGCCAAAATATACGCAGGGCTCTTAAGAATTTATAAAATCTGATTAGTTTCTTCTCTTGTTTTCTTCCTATTGGCAGTGGATGGATTTAAAAGGTGACTGGAACACTTCTTCCTGACCTCAGAGATGTGATGGATGTCTGGGAAGATTTTCTCAAGGGCTAGAAGTTAAGAACTTTGTTCCTACTGTTTATCTTTTTCCCTTTCGTATTCAAGCCACTTAACCATACTGAGCCTCAACGTTTTCATTTATAAAATGGAAATCAGTCTAACTTTTCTCTGGAGGACAGCTGTTGCCTGCCCATCACTATTTCCTCCTTTTCTGGTGACAACATCCTCCTTTTCTTCAAAGAATAATGCCTACCCCATTATAATGACTTTTACATGGGGCTGTCCCAACACGTGTTGCCTTCAAGGCTAGGTGCATGACACAGGCCTGGCCAATCCTTGTGTCCAATCCCTCTGGCCACTGTGATTGGTCCAGTTATGGGTATATGATGCACATCAATCCAGTAAAACTCAGCCTCGTGACTTTTACTGGAACCATCAGTCAAGACACCTTCTTTTTCTGTGGGGTTTCCAGGTTAGGAGAAGGAAGGTTAGAGCCCTGGGACGCCACCTCATGTGAAAAGCCTGCCAGAGAGCAAAATTAGCACAAAGGAAGGAAAGTATTCCAATAAAAGGGTGACACGGAAAACTGAAATGTGAATTTGTTAAATCCTCAAATAGCCAACAGCTTCTAGAACAAGATCATACAGTTAGGACCTCGATAACAATTCGACTGTGGAATAGATAAGAACATTTTAGATCCTGTGTTGCTCAACTCTGAAATGCTGCTCTGTGTTGTGAATATTGGTTTATTTTCTTTGTAGAGTGGAGTCATTAAGACTAGAGCTCCAGGCTTCTTCATTCAACCCCAAGGATTCCCAGCAACATGTGAAGTCCTCTATCTGTCACTAAGAAGCTATGTGAGTGAAGCAGGCTATATGCCTTGGTTTCAACATCTGTGAACAAGGTGTAATGACGGTTTCCTCATCTTTTTTTAGGATGGTTGTAAGAATCTGAGACAGTGAGAGGGAAAAGATTGTTTTCCATTCATTAGTTTGGGTTGAGCATTGGAGGCATCTCCTCACCTGCTAAACCAGCACTAGTAAGTCACATTTTGGAGCCATTTCTGTAAAGAGGTTCTGTACAAATAAAATTAGAAAAGTCTGCATTTAGCATATGAGAAATATTATGGCCATTGGTACATATCACTCTAAACACCATTCTGCTTATTCTTGTCATGTAGGGGTATTTGATTTTTAATCTATCCACTTAAATATTGGCTGCTTCTATAGACTTCCCAACCAGCAGTCCTTGTGCAGGCAAAACTCCCATTTAACTGAATAAAACTACTGAACATCAAATATTGTTAGGAAGAGTTTGATATTGTATTTATCCTGCTGATAATTATCTTACATGTTTTAACTACCCCTAGTAGTGCCCCAAGGTTGGTTAAAGGAAAAATGTAATTTACTCATAGAAATAAAATATTGTACAAGTATCAAATGATACTGATAAATATTAAACAATAAACTTGCCTAGAATGCTTTCCCTAAAAAATTGGGGACCTTATACTTCACTAATTATATATTGCAAAACAAGCTGGTTTATAACAGAATGATAAAGGTGATTCGAATGAAAGAGAGGCCATTTGGATTGATTCAGTTTTGCTATATTTATTATAATTTACAATACTTTGCCATAAAAATAAAACAATTACCCAAATTATTTTATTGTCTTTATATTGTGGTTATACAAATAACCACAATTATTTGTGGTTATTGTCTTTATATTGTGGTTGATTTTATAATGGCTGACCTTTATCCCATAGATTTTTCAGTGTTAGTTATTACTGTTTTTTACCTGAGAGATCTGGGGGAGTTGTGTTTTTGGCTCAAATATCCAATCTAAATTTGGTTCTCTTACAGCAATGGGTGGATGACTCACCTCTCATAGGAATGATAGAACTTGGATCATGTTGGCAATCACAGGTAGTAGATTGGATGTCTGGCCCCAAATAATAAGCTCTTCACCAAGAGATAGTATCGTCTCCTTCCCTTAAATAACAATCCTCATTTCTAGCTGGTATAAGAATTTCATCTTCAATAATTGATCAGTGTGACAGAAAATCTGTTGTTGGCAAAGCATGTTTAAAATTATATTACTTAATCTTTCTCATCTCAGAGACACTTTCCATCTGCTCCTCAAATCCAATGCCCATTGCAAGGCACAGGTCCATTTTATGCAGCAACTGATTGCCATTATTTTTAAATTTTCCTTTATCTAAAAAGAGCAGAAGCAAACTTTGAGTGCTTCATGGGCTATATTTAATACTTTGATATTATATTAAATGCAGAGTCAATATGACATCCTGTTATTGGTATAGTGCAAAATATTTTCAAGCTTATTTCAGTAAGAACAGTATCCTGACAAAGGCACGCTGTCAATATAAATGCGTCTATTTTACACATTGGAAATGAACAAAGGAAGTTCACTAGTATAAGAAAATAGATCAATGGTCCTGTGAGAAACTCTTATGATGCTCTTCTCACTCTGTTTTTGTCAGTTAGAGATTTATCGAGAAAGGTGCTACGGCAAAAATTGCATCATGTGGGCCAAGTGACATTTTTCTCCAAAGAAAATACTGATGACTCAGTGCTACGCAGACAGAATGGTTTTCCTTCCCCAATAAAGCATATGGGGATCAGGCAGAGATAACATCCCTTTGGCATCACTGCAGAGGTGATAGGTGTGTCATAAGCCAACCAGCTACTGAAAGAAAATGCCAGATCATTCTGCCATGGAGCAGGCAAGATGCAATCATTCTGAAACCATGTGCAAAGCTGAGTTCTATTTTTAGAGGCATTTGTTAATTAGAGTCAAAGTGGGCTAGGGATTCCAGGTGGAAAATCAAATGGTCTAATTAGATGGGGACATAGAACAGGGTAGGGAAATAAACACTGAATTGACAGGCAGCCAATCCAAGTTCTGGGTCCTGCACCACTGCCAACAAGCTCTAATCCTCAGCAGTTCATTTGACCTCTGAGTCCTCATCCACAAAAGAAAAACATCTCTAAAATCTTCTCTTGCTCGAAGTTCCTTCTTACTCTAACAATCTCTGAAACAATAATCAAAATCTAATTTATCCCTGTGTCTTAGTAAAAGAAACTCAGTAATTTATTAGGTTGGTGCAAACATAATTGTGGTTTCTGCCATCACTTTTAATGATAAAAACCACAATGAGTTTTGCACCACAATTGCATACAGGAAATTATATTTCCCAATACAGTAGTGTCATTTAGACATTTAAATGTAAATCTAAATTAATTATAATTAAATGAAAATAAAAATCTACTTCCGCAGTCATACTAAGTATACTCCTAGTGTTCGATAACCACATGTGGCTAGTGGCTACTATTAAGTAATGCAGATTATAAACTTCCTTTATCCCAGAAAGCACTAATTTATAAAACCATTTTCCTCTCCCTAGAGCGTGGTGGCCTTCTGCAAATGTTTGTGGAATGAATAAGTAAGAGAATGAGAGATTAATAAAGCCAATACTAATACCAGTCCAACGAAGAGCTGCAACTGAAAAAAATCTGACAAAGTATGATGTATATTTAAAATGAAAAGAAACTTTATTCTATTCTTCATGAAGTTAGACTTGGATAGCTATGTATAGCTCTGCTTTCTGCAATTTAGGAGAAATAATCTGGAAATGGAGAAGAAATAGGGACAAGCACCTGTAACGTGCAGTTTTATGTGTCAACTTGGGTAGGCCATAATACCCAGTTATTTAGTCAAACACTAATCTAGGTGCTGCTGTGAAGGCATTTTGTAGACGTGTTTAACATCTAAAATAAGCTCACATTAAATAAGAGATTATCCTCAATAATGTGGGTAGGCCTCACTGAATCAATTGGAAGTCCTGAGAGCAAAAACAGGTTTGCCACGGAAGAAGAAATTTGACCTCAAAACTGCAACATAAAAATCCTGACTAAGCTTCCAGCCTGCTGACTTGCCCTACAAATTTCAGATGTATCAGGCCCCAACCATACGAACCAATTTCTTAAAATAAATCATATATGCATATTCATTTATACACTCATATAAAGAACACATATATGTGTACATATATGTATGTGTATGTGTGTGTAAGTTCTATTGGTTTTGTTTCTCTTGAGAGCCCTCGCTGATAGAGATTTTAGTACAAAGTAGTAGGGTGCTATTGTGTAAAAAAATAAATAAATAAATAAAAATATGGAAGTGGCTTTGGAACTGAATAATGGATAGAGGCTGGAAGAGTTTTTAGGTGCATGATAGGAAAATCTTAGATTGCTTTGAAGAGATTCTAACAGAAATGTCAGAAGTGTTTGAACCAGAGCAACGCCATCTTTAATAGGGGCTGGGTAAAATGAGGCTGAGACCTACTGGGCTGCATTCCCAGGAGGTTAGATATTCTAAGTCACAGAATGAGATAGGGAGGTTGGCACAAGATACAGGTGACAAAGGCCTTGCTGATGAAACAGCTTCCAGTAAAGAAGCTGACCAAAACCCACCAAAACCAAGATGGTGACAAAACTGACCTCTGGTTGTCCTCACTGCTCATTATATGCTAATTATACTATATTAGCATGCTAAAAGACACCCTCACCAGTGCCATGACAATTAACAGACGCCATGACAACATCAGGAAGTTACCCTATACGCCTAGAAGGGGAAGGAACTCCCAGTTCCAGGAATTGCCCACCCCTTTCCCAGAAAACTCATGAGGAATCCACACATTGTTTAGCATATAATCAAGATATAACCATAAAAATAGCCAACCAACAGTTCTCTGGGCTGCTCTGCCAATGAAGTAGCCATTCTTTATTCCTTTACTTTCTTAATAAACTTGCTTTCACTTTATCCTATGGATTTGCCTCAAATTCTTTCTTGCATGAGATCCAAGAACCTTCTCTTGGGGTCTGGATCAGGACCCCTTTTCGGTAACAGAGATATGGATATTGAAGGCAATTCTGATGGGATCTCAGAAACAAGTAAAGAGGGAGGATTATAGGGAAATTTCTGTTGTTTTAGAGAATACCTATTGTCATGAACAGAATGTTGCTAGAAATATGAACATTAAAGATGCTTTGGTGAGGCCTCAGATGGAAATGAGGGACATGCTACTGAAAACTGGAGGAAAGGCAATCCTTGTTAGAAAGTAGAATAAACGTGGCTGAATTGTAGTCTGTTGTTGGGTGGAGAGCAGAACCTGTGAGCAATAAACTTGGATATTTAACTGAGGTTCCTAAGCAGAGTATGGCCTGGTTTCTCCTAGAAGCCTATAATAAAATGTGAAAGGAAAGAAATAGAGAAAGAAACTGTTGAGCAAAAAACAAACCAGAACCAGATGATTTAGAAAATTCTCAGCCTAGTCACATTGCAATAATATGAGAAAGCAAATTCTAGAAGAGAAACTCAAGTTGGGGTCTAGTTGGACACTCTTTTGCTGAAGAGATTAGGCATATGACTTATGCATTCAATCAGCCATGTCAGCAAAGGCCAGGAATAGGTTATCCAGAAGAAATGTGTGGAGAAACTTTTTGTCTAATGGCGTGATCCCCATGATGTCCACAGAAGACTGTTAAGGGTTTTGAGAATGTTATACATGATGTCCACAGAAGACTATTAAGGGTTTTGAGAATGTTATATGACTAACAGCTGTAGCTTGGACTAAACAGGACAGAGATGGGATGAAGTGAAAGAAAGCTGTTGGACTTATGGGATTCTACAGGCAGGAAACAGGCTGATAGAGCAACTCAGTTGAAAAAGTATGTTACCCTTGGCTGGGCGCAGTGGCTCACACCTGTAATTCTTGCACTTTGGGAGGCCGAGGCTGATGGATTGCTTGAAGCCAGGAGTTCGAGACCAGTCTGGCCAACGTGGCAAAACCCGTCTCTACGAAAAATGCAAAAACTTAGCCCAGCACGGGGGTTCACGCCTGTAGTACCAGCTACTCAGGAAGGTGAGGCAAGAGGACAGATTGAACCTGGGAGGTGAAGGTTACAGTGAGCCAAGATCACATCACTGCACTCCAGTCTGGGCAACAGAGTGAGACCCTTTCTCAAACAAACAAACAAAAGTATGTTACCCTTAAAGCAAAAAGAAAGATGACTCAGAGGGCAGTGAGGGTAGAGTGACAGGCTGAAAGGACAGCACTACCACTCATGTGGGCCAAGAAGAGAGGGCAGATGCCTCAGGCTCTCTGAGCATCAAGCCACAGAGAATTATTCTCAGTCCTTGAAATTCTACTTGTCTTGCTGGGTTGCAAACTTGCTTGGGACTCATCACCCCTTTCTTTCCTCCCAATTTCTCACTTTTAGAATGAAAATTTTCTACCCTGTGGCTGTCCCATCATTGTATTCTAGACATAGATAATGTGTTGTCTAGTTTGGCAGGAGCACTAATAGAGAGGAATTTTACTTCAGGATGGACCCTACCCAGAGTCTCACCCATACCTGATTTAAATGATTTAGAAGAGGAGATTTTGGACTTTTCAAGTTAATTACATATAATAAGATTTTGGACTTTCAGTTGACGCTGGAATGACTCAAGACTTTTGGGGATGTTAGGATGGAGGGAATGTATTTTGCATGTAGGAAAGACATGAACTTTTGGGGCCTAGAGAGTAGACTACACTGAGTTGAGTGGTGTCTCCCCAAAATTCTTGTCCACTTGGAATCTGGAACTGTTTCCTATTTGGAAACAAGGTCTTTGAATCTGTAATCAAGTTAAGATGCATCATGTACTGTATTGGGATGAGCTCTAAGTCTAACGATTGGTGTGCTTATGAGAAAAGAGAAATTTGGATACAGAAACACACAGGTACCCATGGAAGAAGGCCATGCAAAGATGAAGAATAAATTGGGATTACGCTGCCAAAGCCAAAGGAATGCCAACGATTGCCAGAAACTAGAAGCAGCAAAGAAAAAGTCTTCCCTAGAGCCTTTGGAGTGAGCATGTCTCTGTTGATGGCTTGACTTCAGACTTCTAGAGTCCAGAACTGGGATAGACTAGATTTCTGTTTATTTGGACTGCCCAGTTTGTAGTGATTTATTATGGCAACCCTGTAAACTAATACGGCACTCAAGGTAACCAGGGCAATGAGAGATAAAATGCTAAATAAAACCTGACTAGCAACATTCGATCTTTTTAAAGTCAGAAAGATGAATGGTAACTAATAAAAGAATTATGTAATATAAATTTATGGAATAATAATTTAGGCAACTCATTCATTTAATTTAAAAGACATCTCTTAGATCATGAAATAGGTATATTTAAGACAAATGAATTGAAGCAGAGAACCACTTCATACCACTAATACTAAACTTATGGAAAACTTTGTATCCAAAGGAAGCACAAGCTAAAATTCAAGTACATTGAAGGGGTTTACATGAATTTATTGGAGACAGATTTTCTATAAAGATTAGAAGAGTATTTTTAAAAACATCAATATGATTTTTTACAAAATCGAACAAATTGGAATCCAGCCTGAAATCCCACAGCTCAACAGTGACATACCACCTGGGTAGAACTTCGTATAGGAAGTCTGCATTCTCAGATACTGTATGTATTAGTCAGGGTTCTCTAGAGGGACAGAACTAATAGGATAGATGGATATATAAAGGGGAGTTTATTAAGGCATATTGACTCACATGATCATAAGGTGTGGTCCCACAATAGGCTTCCTGCAAGCTGAAAAGCAAGAAAGTCAGTCCGAATCCCAAAGCTGAAGAACTTGGAGTCCGATGTTCAAGGGTACAAAGCATCTAGCAGGGGAGAAAGATGTAGGCCAGAAGACTAAACCAGTCTAGTCTTTCCATGTTCTTCTGCTTGCTTTTATTCTGGTCACACTGGCAGCTGATTAGATGGTGCCCACCCAGATTGAGGGTGGGTCTGCCTTTCCCAGTCCACTGACTCAAATGTTAATCTCCTTTGGCGACACACTCACAGATACACCCAGCTACAATACTTTGCTCCCTTCAATCTAATCAAGTTGACAAGCACTATTAACCATCACACCATATATCCAAATAAAGGGAAATGTTCTTTTCAAATACTATTACTCTAAAATTGAATTTTTCCAGTGTCTTCAGTGGCTGATCATAGGCAGTATGTAAATACATCTGAGCCAATCTGAGTTAAATAGGTCTCCTGACTACGGGGCTTTACTATTGGACTTAAATATGCTTATGTACACTGAGACACTCTTAAGAGGGAGATGGTGTGTCCAACAACTCCAAAATTATTTATCCAATTAATCCCTTTTAATTGAGCACATTTTTGATGTGCAAGATAAAAATTCAGATATGAGGCCCTGGAAAGATGCACTTCTCTTTACTGGGAGGTCTCCACCAAAGTCAGTAAACACTTTACCTTATCCTTCTGTCCTGGGGGCCATATGGGTTCATAGGTAGGGGAAGGGATAGAATAATATTTTTAATTGAAAAGAGAGCATAATACAGATTCTAAGATGAAAACTTTTCTGGTAGTTTCTATCATTCATTCATCATCCATCGATTTACTCTTTGACTTGCCATTCTCCTAAATCCTATACATAGAGAATTACATTTGAACTTGTTTATACTCCAAAATAGTGGTATGTTTAGTTCTAGTAAAGGACACTACAGAGCACAATAGAGACATTAAGAAGGGTTCAGAGAAGAGTTACATTCATGGATTAGGAGACTGGAAAATGGCAGCTCTGGGTAACAATTTTATGAAATTAAAATAATTATTCCAGTTGGAGAAACAAGGAAAAAAAGCCTAAATGAGTATAGGTTTCTTCAACCATTCCCTGAACAAACATTGATAGTATCTACTCTAAACAGGCAGTGAGCTATCAGTGAGCTAGATCTTAGAGATTGAACTGAAGTCTGAAGCAGAGGAAATGAACTTAACAATTATAAGAGCAGAAGAAACGTTATTCCAGGAGACCCTGTTCTGCTCATTGTAGAAGGCCTGAAAGTGCCTCCAGTAGCCAAACCGGCCTCTTGTTTCCAGCACAAACCAGTATTCCATTGCCTGCTCTAAGAGCACCCATGCATGCCCTGTGGTACAGCGAGGGAAAGCATGGGACACACAGTCAGAGGGCAGGCTTGTGTTGGGGGCTCAGAGCCTCAAAGAGGAGCTATGGAAGAAAGTGGTTATGTTCTTACAGATTAAGATTTGAATACCTCCCCCAAGATGCTCAAAATATCTTTATAGAGAAAGTATCAGACAATTAAAAGCGCATGGTTCAAATGTATCTTTTCCACTGTGAGACTGCTCAAGCTACTCAACAACTTACATCCTTTTTTCCTTATCTATTAACTGGTGACCGTAATACCCATCCACTAACATTTTTGTAAATATTAAATGATATACATGTAAAGAATTTAATGAAATATATAAAAATCTGTATGGCATCTGAGATAGAGTAGGCAAATAGTAGATAATTGCTATTATTTTGTATTTATACAAAATGGTTGTCAATATGGGGTTTGAGGTAGGGGAAGGGATGGAGGGTACAGTGCATTTTTACAGATGTGGTACCTTTAGACTATCTGGCTCACCTCTTGTTCCCATTACTTTATAGTACTGTGACAGAAAGTCATTTAACCTTTAAACCTCACTTCCCTAATCTGTAAAATGGATACATAACAATAGTACCTAACTCATAGGGTTGTAGTCAAGATTAAATGAAATACAGTATGTAAAGCACTTAGTTCAATGTATGGCTCCAAAACAAATAATAAATGCCATCTCATTTAATGGTGCAGTACTCAGAGTTTATTTTATCAATAAACCCTTCCATCAGTTAGTGTTTATTGTCCGAAAAGAGACTGATGATGTTTAGTGAGCAGGAATCTTATTTATAATTATTTAGGTAAAAGCCCATCCATTGAATACTCTGTAAGCTGGTGGCTCTCCTAAAGGCTCCTGTCCATTTTTGCCCTACAGCTTTCTTTAAGATACCCTAAGTGACGGCTTGTGGTCACCAGATTATTTTCTTTCTTTTGGTTGACCTTTGCTAGACTTCAGATGAGAAACTGCTACCTCTAGATCTCCCATCGTATAAGCTAAACTATATTTTCTCTAACTAAAATGTCTATTTCTTATTAAGTAAAGCAACATTAAGACTGGAGGGCTTGGGTTGTGGAGTGAGACATGGTGTGATATTTGTCAAGTTGCTAACTACTCCCAGCCTCAATTTAAAACAAGGGAAGGTGACATTGTAGCTGAGACATGAGACCTGAATAACAATGAGAAGTCAGTCATGAGACCTTGAGTGGGACGGAGAAAAGGTGTGCAATGACAAATCTAGACATAAGAAACAGCAGGTGCAAATACCCTCAGGACAGAACAAAGATTGTTCACTAAAAAGTGTGTGAGAGAGAGAATGGTTTGGCTGTAGGCATTCCACAGCTGAAAGTTTATGAGGAAAGATACGTATCTTATACTTTATATTAAGCTGCTCCTACTTCTAGCATGCTGACTTAATTGGCTGATAAATTGATTCCCTCTCTGCTAGAATTCATCCCTGAGTTTAACCTATTTTCTTATATTCTTAACCATATGCAATCATTTTCCACTAAACCTCTGTGTACCCAAGTAATTTCACTCCCCACTTTGTATCTCTGGTTTCTAGCATTGTAACAGAAAACTATCATGACGGCCCCTCAAAAGCATTATATTTTATTACCTTTTTCCCCAGCAGCTAATTATCCACCCCATTCACTGCTCTGCTGAACTTCCTCCAATTCGTCTCTATCTTTTTGCTGCTGAGCTAACAAAATAGAATAGCCTTTTCTCTAAGAACAGTATTACCAAAAAACAGAGGGACAATCTCCCCTGAGTGCTTTACTTGGCATTCCTTTGTGCCCCATCCCAAACAGTCTGTTTATTTTCTGTTACCTGATCCCATCGCAAAATCATATCTGCTCTTCTGCCCACTATTCCTATGCCATTCTTGCAGCCAGCTTTCTAGGATTTGTCTTTCTCACTTAGTGTCTGTTTCTGATATTCTCTCCCCAAGTGGCGGTACACTTTTTTGAGATGAATCTCAATTTCAACTCTACCTATACTTTCAGTAATTTTATGTCTGAAAGCGTTTCTCAATTATTTCTGTATTCAGCAATGTTTTAGGGAAGCCAACCAACTACATCCACCCAATCCTAAATGAATAGAATCAGAAATTCTTAACTGTGATGTTCCTAGAGCAAAAATCCAGTAGAAAGGCAGCTTTTCCCAAGAAGGGGTGAAGGCCAGAGGCAGATCATATTAAGATAAACGAGACTCTAAATGTGTTGGTTTATGGGCCTGGAGGCCTGGATTTAGGTTGTGACTCTACATTTCATGTGTCCTTGAGACAGCCATTTCTCCACTCTGGTGCTCATTTTTATCTTCTATAAAACAAGGACTGAAACTATTCATGGTCTTCAAACCTTTTTTTTTTTTTTTTTTTTTTTTTAGCACTGGAAGTTTTCTTAACACACACGTATATGTAGCTCCAGTTGAATTTATTGGGCAAAAGTGACACTTTTGGAATTTGGAATTGAGGACTACTCAGTCCATCCATCTGCTGATCCCCTGGATAGTCTTCCATGGGTCCCTGGGAACCCTCAAAATACAATTTATAAACTCTTGGACTGGATGGCTCTGTAAGCCCCTTTCCACTCTCTGGATCTGTAAGTATTAGGTGGTAGCTGGGAAAAAGAATTGTGCATAAATGAATACAAGGGAGAAATTAAAAGAAAGAGGAGAGAAGAGGCAAACTAGCATGAGTTGAGTGTCTATTATGTCCAGGCATCGAGAGCGGGTCACAGGCCTTCACCAACAGCAGATTCATGTGTATTCCCAACAGAAGTGCGTATCATCAGCATGTATCTCTATGTACAGATAAACCAAACATTTCTGACATGAAACCAGAATTGTATCTTAAATATAATTAAGTATTCATATATTCTTTTATTACAATAGGCCATCCATCCTTCCCCAGAGAGCATTACTGAGCATTCAGTGTCAACGTAGCATATTCAGTAGCAGTTTATCCCAGACACACATCCGTGGAGAGGAGGGAGCTACACGCTTTCCTGATCATCTGGTTTCATATGAAGACAAAGGTTAAAGTAGGACAGACGAGTGATACTCTACCAAAGATTGTGAGTACAGCATTCTTAACATTCCTATTCTTCCACTAAGAGCAGGCAAAGGCAGGTGAGTTTGCTGATTTGTACTGATTGATCAGAATGCATGTTCTTGGCCGTATATGTATGATACACTATTGAAATAACCGGAGAAACCCTCATCCTACCAAGCATGTATTCATAGAAAAATGAGATGACCGTTAGCTTAAATTCTGCTTTCTCAGGGAGGTCTTGATTGACTAAATGCTCGAATTTTAAATTAGCTCTTCCTGTTTTTCCCTCTTTTTCTACCCTGTTACTTAGCTTCACAGAACGTGTGTGTGTGTATATATATATGCACACACACATATAAACGTATATATACACATATGCTTATGTATGTGTATATATGTATATATATGTGCATATATGTGTATATATGTGTGTACATATATACATACATACACACACACACACACACACACACACATATATATATATATTTTTGAGATGGAGTCTTGCTTTGTCACCCAGGCTGGAGTGCAGTGGTGCCATCTCGGCTCACTGCAAGCTCCGCCCCCGAGTTCACACCATTCTCCTGCCTCAGCCTCCTGAGTAGCTGTGACTACAGATGCCTGCCACCATGCCTGGCTAATTTTTTGTATTTTTAGCAGAGACGGGGTTTCACCGTGTTAGCCAGGATGGTCTCAATCTCTTGACCTCATGATCTGCCCACCTCGGCCTCGCAAAGTGCTGGGATTACAGGCGTGAGCCACCGCACCTGGCCCGGAACTTATACAATTTTTAAATTATATGTTTATAGATTTAATATCTCTCTCTTCCAGCCTGCATGTTCCATGAAGGCAAAAATGGGATGACTCTATTCATTTATTTTCTGCCTCCCCACTAGAGTATAAGCTTCTTAAAGATAGGGGCTATGGTCATTATTCTTAGCATCTCCAGCTCCAGTGGCAGTAATAAGACAAAGAGTGCCAGATGGCCCAGTGCTCCATGACTTTTTGTGTGAGTGGGAGGTGGGGAGAGGTGAAGGCTTCAAGGACAAGTAGAACTTGGAGTTAAAATGTTGCTAAGAAAAATCTGACAGTGGTCACATGACAATATGTCATTTCCTCACTCTGCTCCATCTTTGCAGGTAGTTCCCACTCTTCCTAAGAGTGATGACTCTTCCCTTAAGAGTGATGACTCTTCCCTTATAATAATATTATTAATAATGATGAGGGTTTAAATTGGTGTTTATTATCTATTTGTGAAATATTAGGTGTCAATTATCCTAAGCATTCAAACTATTAATTTAATAACTTGTGTGTGTGCTCCCAGGAGGCCAGAACAGTATCTGAGTCTGATTTGCAAACGTAGAATAGAAGATTTCCTTGACCCAAATGTTAGATGTACCTTAAATCAAAGGCAGACTCAAGTCATTACAGCATCTACTTTCTTCAAGCTCACGTAGAACCAATTGGGTTCCATTTACCAAGCAAGGCAGGCATGTGAAATGTGGAACAGCAAGTGAACTTCATGCTTCACTGCAACTTCAATCATTTGGAAGCAAATATCTAGACATTTTGTAAGAATTGTTCATCTAAGCTCAGCAGGAACAAGTGCCTCTATTGATTAGCAATGTTTACCACATACATGGATGAGGAGTAGCAGGGGTCACTCAATGTACTCATCAAACCTAGCCCTTCTGCAGAGAAAATAAGTTCTCCTTCTTAATAATACACCTGGAAAGAGCAAAGTTCAAACCCCATCAGTGTATAAGACAGACTATAACATCAAGACAGTCTTTCTCCTTTCCAGAATTCCTGGCCAGAAATACAGCCACAAGAGCTGGTGTGAGAGAAAGATGATGAAAAGGTGAGCCCAAGAATCAAGAATGTGTAAATGAAGAGTTGACAGCTGTTGCTCTCTCAACAACAGCTCAGTGCTTCAGCCCATCATACTCTCAGGAAAAATTTCCCTGAACTCTTACCCAAACTGGGTCTGACTTCCTGTTCTGTGATATCACAGGTCTTTATACATTTACTCCATAACACTAAGAACAGTTTGTAATTATATAAGTTTATGACCAGCTGAAAAACATGTGCCTCCAACTAAACTCTAGGCTGAACTCCACAAAGGCTGAAACTATCTGTTTTGCATTGTTCACAGCCAGTTCCCACCTCACTGCCTAGCAAGTAGAAGCCCTCAATAAATACTGCTTACCTGACTAAAGGAATGAACAAGGCAATGGATTTTGGGGAAGCTTTATCGGGAGGCTTTGACCATCTCCCTATTCCAAAAGATATCATTTGTACAAGGTTGTTGCTGCTTTTTGTTTAATTCACTTTGTGATTAACTCAGTTTGGGAGATGAGCAAAGCAGAATGAATGACAACTTTGTCAAGAAAGTCCCATTTTAAGAAAAAAAGATCATTTTGGCAATTTAAAGTATTTTTTTTTGCAAAAAAAAAACCCTGTCAAGTTTAGTTCCTAGTGTTACTAAAAGTAACAGTAACTACTAACACTAGTTACTAACTAGTAACATGTTACTGTTATAACTAACTAGTAATACTAGTGAATAAAACCAACTAGTAACGATGACAGCAGTGGCCCATCTAGAGCAGCTGCTGCTATGACACCAGCTACAGTGGGGAAGGTGCAGCCAGGGCTGTGTGCTACACAGAGCTAATGGGGGCTGGGAGCAGGCAGGAGCCCCGCCCTTCCTGGCGCAGCTGCAGCCACCTAAGCCATGGCTGAGGACCTGGGCATCTCTGCACTCTTAGGGGCCTGGGAAGACCCCGCCTACCCCCAAGGCCCGGAGATATCTGCTCCCGCTGCCTGGCATGTTCCTGGCATCAGCTCCAATCTTGGAGCAAGGTTGGGGCCACACCCAGGTGCTGTCACAGCCTAGCCAGGTGTGCACACACTCAGGGCAGCACTGCCATGCCAGCCCCCTGCCACCTAGACTCCCTGTGAATTTGGGTCCCAACAAGCATGGGAAGGAGGCTGTGGGCAGTTCAGCTCTCGCCTGCAGGTGCCCCATGGCATGAACAACCTGGACACCATGAATGGCAACAGGAGGCAGACGGGCTTCTGGGTGGAAAGGGACAGGTCCCAGGTGAAGCCCCACCTTCAAGCCAGGGAGGGCCTGAAGGCTGGGGGCCAAGGCTGCTGGTCCCACGAATGGGAGTGGGAACTTGTGGTGCTTTTTCCAGGCCCACCCATGGCCACTCATGGACCAACTGGCACACACTTCTTCCCCTCTGAGGCCCATAAAAGCTCCAAACTCAGCAAGACTCAAACAGACGATGAGACAAGCATCTGCAAAGAGGAGCTACCCACACCAGGGTCTCCTCTCTGCTGAGAGCTGGACACTCATCAGGACACCCTGCCTGCAGAGAGGAGCTGCCCATTCCAGGGTCCCCCCTCTGCTGAGGGCTGGCCACTCATCAGGACACCCTGATTGCAGAAAGGAGCTACCCACTGCGGGTCTCCTCTGAGCTGTTCTCCTCTGAGCTGCTGCTCAATAAAACTCCTCTTCACCTTGCTCACCCTCCACTTGTCTGCCTACTTCATTCTTCCTGGACACAGGACAAGAACTTGGAACCTGCCAAATGGCAGGGCTAAAAGAGCTGTAACACAAACAGGGCTGAAACACGCCCCTTGCTCACCATTTTGGCGATGCCAAGAAGGAGAGGAGAGAGAAGATGAGAAGAGCTGTGGCCCTTCGGGGAGCCCAAACCTAGGGGCTCCCTGAGCCAGGGGTATGACACCCTCTTTGTGGCTCTGCACCTCTTGGCATATCCAACCTTCCAGGCATCACCACATTCCCCAGTGCCAGCTGTGGAAGCTGCTTGCAAGATGCTTGGTCCAGTCAAAGCCTCACAGGGAGCCAGCACCCATGCTGGTGCCTGGAGCTGCCCAACCTGCCCCAGTTGGTGTGCCTGCCTGTGCACAGTGGCTGGACCATCCCATGCTCACTCACATACTCCTTGCCACTCCACACCTGGTTTACCCTTGGCAGTCATGGGATTCAAGTCAGAGCATGAGCCAAGCACAGCCTGCCAGGCCAAGTTGGCAGAATGAGTCCAGAGGGCCCAGACAAAACTCAGGCAAAGGCACCACTGGCCACAGAGGTTTCTGGCTGGTGAAGCAACACCCCAAGAATTCCATGACAGTAACTCGGGTTAGTAGTGTTACTAATGAGTTAGTGTTACTAAATAGCGTTACTAGTGAGTTTTATTCACTTGTAACACTAGTAGAAAAACAGTTGAGTGAATAATAAAAATAGGCCCTCACTAGCAATGACCAGGCCTCAAAAGGGTATAAACCAATATAAGCTCCCACATCTGATGAAGCAACTTTGGTGTGAAGAGGGGCAGGGGGCTAAGGACCACTGAGGAGAAATGGAAGAGAAATACTTAGAAGAACCAACCCATTAAGGTGAATGTGTACCCATTCTTATTAAGTCTTGTCTTGTCTTGGCTTAAGTAAGATAAGACTTAATAAGAATGAGTACACATTCACCTTACTTGGTTGAAGTTTCAAAGCCCATCTCAACTCCTTGGACTTTCTTTTTTTAAAAGTTGCTGAAGTTGTGGGTCCAGAAGGTGTCAAGTCATGGTCTAAGAGGAGTCACAGACATGGTTATCAGCAGCTACTTTCATTCTAAGAGAAGGATACCTGGGCCGTGAGAGTATCTTACCTCATGGCCAGGAGTGGAAGATTAGGGAGGAGAGGAGGCTGTCCACTAAACTCAAGAAAGAAAGATCCTGTTCTTTTTTAAGACCTTAATATTAAGGGCTAAATTCTATCAGCCCCTGGTAAGGACAGACTAGGAAGTAGTGAGACAGGCTAGTAGTAGTCCACATCTTAGATCCTTTAGCTGATACCGGGGATATCTGACATTCCTCCCAAATGAATACAAGCTATCCTATGAGCAGAGAAGAACCCAGAGTAAGTCATGCAGCCTGTGAAAGACTCTGATTGCTCAGGTAAGTTGACTCACTCCAGTCGCAAGCAAGGAGGCACAGCACAGCTTTCACCTGCACAAAATGGAGGTTTGCTCAGGCAGCATCCTTGGGAGCCTTATCTCAGTGTCTCCCTGGACCAAACAAGATGAGACGCCTCCCCAGCTTGTATCAGGGTCTCACTATAAGGGCACTGGCCTGTGCCTCCCCAGCTCTGCTTCTTACATTCTACTTTGTAGTCTCAGCTGGCCTTCTCTACCTATCTCTTTAGGTATCTCTCTATCTCTTTAAGTCTAGGTACTAGTGGGCACTCAGGAAATCTTTGTTGAATCAATGTTCACATCATTAGTCTAGTAATCATGGCTAGCTAAAAATTTTTCCAGGCCCAGTGCAAAATGAAAATTTGGAATCTCTCCTTCAAAAGACAGGAACAAGAGGGCTGTTAAAGGCACTAAGATCCAAAGGGATTTTTTTTTCCTTCTATGTTTTCTCTCTTAACTCGTGATAGTGTTTTTTAATTTGCTGTTTAATTTGTTGTAAGTAAAGAAAAAATAAAAATTTAAATGATTAGCATTAATTTTTCTATTTATCTTTATATCATGCAATGGCAATTTGAAGTGCAAATATAAGAACATTTCGCTCATATGAGTCACTAAAATTACTGAAAATCATTTTGCTCATATGAAGAGTCACTGAAAATATAATTTGTATTTCACAACTCATGTATTTGTATTTTGTTTTTACCAGAACAGTTGAAATGCTGTACAAAACTAACTCAACAGTTTTTATGTCACTCCTTGTTACAATTCTACCAACACTCTCTCCCTTCTACTTACTGATGATTAATGATGAGTAAAGAAAAAGAAGGATGTGTTGTCCTATCTTTCCCTTTCCTTCTAGGTCATCATTTTCAGCATAATACAGGGAATTATGTAAGAAAAGACATGATGGGATTTCTTGGTCTTTTATGTTTATTTGAACACCATTGCCTGTCCCTAAGAATCATAGTGAGGACCTGTGTGCATTTTCTCTATGCTGTATATGTGCACAATGCATTAGCAATTGGATCAGCCCTGAAACTGACATCAAAGTCTAGGTCAACTGAATGGTTTTCACATAGCCCACAGAAATACCTTCATTTTCGTACCTTATAAGATTGTGTGGCTTATAAGGTAAGCCACATATATACTGTGGCTAGAGATAAAGTGAGGAAAGACAATGAGGGAAATACATAACAGGGGATTTCTGAGGCCAGTTTTTATTCATCTATTTCTAGTCCCAAGGGTTTAAAGCAGATTAAACACAAAGCTCCTGACCATTGTGGCTCTGTGGGGTCCACAGGGTTTATTCCCTTACCACCAAGATAATTCAATTCAAAAAATATTATTGAGTTTTACCATATGCTTGCCGTGACAATGCCAAAACCATCTACGGAGGCAGGGCAGAAACTGAAAGCTGCCTGGAGACCAAGCTTTTCTTCCTGGGAAACACACAGATATTTACCAAAATGGAATAAAGGACTTCTGAAAGAGAAAAAAATGGATTCTGTACAGGAAACTATGTCCCCATCTTCAGTGTGTACAAAATTACACATTCCTCACCCTGAAACTGGTTTTGTTCATGCCCCGTTCAAGATACATTACAGCAAGAAAGGAAACCTGGGGTCAGATTAAGACAGCCTTGGCTTTCTGTCCTTTGCACTCATTGAAGTTAGGAATGTTACACCATGAAGAGCTGGCAAGAGATTTTAGAAAGACTTCTATGATTTTGCCTCAGGAACAGGTGCTGAGATGAAGTGGCTCTGCCAATCTAACTGGAAAAAAAAAAAAAAAAGATGTTTTCAGATTAATGGTGAACCTAATCTTGCTGTGTTCTAAGAGTGAAGAAAAAATTCAAAAAATGGTTTATTCATCCATTTATTCCAGACATTTTTATGAACACCTACTTTATATGTGAGGTACTGAACTGGGTGTTGCAAAAACAAAAATCAGTAAAACGAGTAAGACACTGGTTTTGCCCAGAGTACTCTCAGTCTAGTGGAGAGACATTGACATAAAAAACAAATTAAATGCAATTTGACAAATATAGAGAGCTAAGTATGGCTGCCATGGGACATCTTAAGGGCTGGCAACAAACCCAGTGCCCAGGCATTTAGCAACTCTGCTATGGAATGAATGTGCTTTCCCCAAATTCATATTCTCAAATCCTAATCCCCAATGTGATGGGATTAGGAGGTGAAGCCTTTGGTATGTGTTTAGATCATAAGGGCAGAACTCTCATTAATGGCATTAGTGCCCTTATTAAGAAACCCAAAGTAGCTCTCTCACCCTTTCTACCATGTTAGGACCCAGCAAGGAGATGACCACCTAGGAACCAGGAAGCAAGACTTCACTAGACAACAAATCTCCCAGTGCTTTGATCCAGGACTTTCAGTCTCCAGAACTGTGAGAAATAAGCTTCTTTTGCTTATGTTACCCAGTCTATGATAGTTTTTTATAGCAGCCCAAACTGACAAAGACAAGCTCCTTGCACAGAAAGGCTCCTTAATAAATATTTAGTAAATGCACAAATGAATGAGTAAATGAAGATTTCTTAGGGGAGTTAGTAGATAAAGCTAGTCTTAAAAATGTATTAGGAGTTGGCTGGGCACAGTGGCTCACGCTTGTAATCCTAGCACTTTGGGAGGCTGAGGCAGGTGGATCACAAGGTCAGGAGTTCGAGACCAGCCTGGCCAATATGGTGAAACCCCATCTCTACTAAAAATACAAAAATTCGCTGGGCATGGTGGCAGGTGCCTGTAGCTTGGGAGGCTGAGGCAGAAGAATCGCTTGAACCTAGGAGGCAGAGGTTGCAGTGAGCCAAGATCATGCCACTGCACTCTAGCCTGGGCAACAGAGCGAGAATGTGTCTCAAAAAAAAAAAAATTATTAGGAATTATCAAGATTGTTTCAGGAAGAAAGAACAACTGCAAAATCCCAAGTGCAGAAGGCAGCAAGGCATGTCCAGGAAAACCCAAAGAGGTAAGTGTGGCCAGACTGTAGGGTGTGAAAAAGGGAGAGGTAAGCAATGTGCATGAGGAAGTGAGTAGGAGTCAGTTATGACGGAGCTTCGTAAGTCATGCTGGGGTATCGGACTTTACAGAAAGGGCAATGTGGAGCCCATAAGAGTACAAAGGAGGAGGAAAGAGGTGTGAATGATTTGTGTAGTAGGAAGCTCATTCTGGTTGCAGTGTTAAGTATAGATTGCAAACAGCTAGTATATGAACACAGTGATGCCAGCTGAGCCTTGCCATAATCCAGACTGTCATCAGAGATAATGACTACCAATGGAAGCAGTAGTGGGGATGGAGAGAAGTGAAAATGCTCAAGGGATATTAAAAAGTACAAACATAAGAGTTTCTGATGACTGGGTATTGGGATGTGAATGAAGCAGGAGTCCAGATTTCAGATTTGGGCAAGTAGTCAATGTTGGCACCATTTCTGAAATAAGAATCCACCATTGCCCCCATAAAAAAGAATCTTGTTTGGGGAGATGGGAGATGAAAATTCAGCTGGGTTTGAGGTTGCTAAGGAAAACCCATGCTGAACTATTGAGTAGTTTGTCAGTTATATAAGTCAAGACCTGTGGAATCTGAGGCTAGAAAAAATACTTAGAGAATTTTGTATGTATTTAAAGTTGGGTAATTAGAAAAGCCCACCTAGGTAGATTGTACAGTGAAAGCCAAAGAGGCTAGAAAATGGAATACCAACACAAATACAGTGGAGCAAATGAAAACCTGAAAGGAAATAAAATGGAAGTTTACCCAAAGACTGTAATGTCATAGAAACCAAAGAAGAGAATATTTCAAGGAGGAAGACACCAACACGGTGAAATATGCAGTGAGGACAAGTAGGATAAGAATGCATGCATGTTCAAGTGGATTTGGGAAGAAGAAGATTACATAACACCTTGGTGAGAGGACTTTTAGCTCATTACCTGGAATGGCACACATGGATACACCCATGTGCTACCTCCAGCACTGGGTGCAATATCAGGATCCACCTACCAACCAACCTCACCTAATACAGTCAGCCAAATACGAGCTCTGCCTCCAATATCTGGACTCAACAGGATCCCACCACCATCTGTAAAATCATAGGGTCTATGTGCACACTGGGTCCTTGGAAAAACACGTGTATTACCTATAGGTGTTGAAGGCTTTCTTGGGTTTACTTAAGCATAATTTTTAAATTGTCTTTTCAGTAGCTAGCAGACAGGAAAACAAATTTGTCTTAAACACCTTGAGTTTATAGGCTTCTCACCCCTCGGCAGCTGCCACTGGCAAATCTAGTTTATAGAAATGGGAGATGAGGGAGATATGCATGTTTTTCACTGTCAGAACTTGAGAGGCAGTGATGGAATACTTACAAAGTGGCAGTTCTCAGCAAGTATTTGGGTTATTAATGTGCATGGTTGGAAGGCTGTAGCTTTCTAATTTGAAAGAGGTCTACTAATAGTAATACTGGACTCTAGGAATCAAGGGGGGGAACCTGGGCATCTGCATTGTACTAAATGTTCACAAACTTTCACAGTTTCTTCTAATTTGTAAGATCAGTTTTCTGTTTCTTTAGCACTCTCCCTCCCTTATATTTATATAGTAGGGGGGAATCTTGCACATAAAACAATCATAGCGTCAGGGGATCCTCATGGCAAAGCCTTTAGGTATCAGCTACCTATGCAATTTTTCTCACCTTTCCAAGTTCTTTCTTGGCTTTCTTGATCTCTGCCTTACGCTTTCTCTCTGTTTCTCTTTCTCTCTCTCTCCATTCTCTCTCTCTCCTTCCTTTGTCCCTCCTCCCTTTCTCCTTCCCTCCCTCCATTCAATCATCCCTTTTTCCTCCCTTTCTTTCCCACTTTACACATTTACCTTTCTTCTTCTCTGTTCATCTCTCTCTCCCCCACCCTCTACTTTCTTTCTTTCCTCCCTGTCTCCCCATCTCCCCTTCAGGGTAAGATACCTGCACAGGAAGAAGTGGAAGACATAAATTATACTTAAACTGTTTAAAAGTCTAAAATGAATATAAAAATTTTTAGACCCGGAACCAGGAAACATTAAAAAGAAGCAATAGATCTGCCTAAGAAGTGTGGAACAATAAGCCACCTACCCTATTATGAGAGAGTACAGTTGACATTGAGCCAGATAAAAGTATCATCAGTTGCTAAGAGCAGCATATAATGAGGTAGAAATGTCAGAAGTTCCTGAATCAAAAAAAAAAAAAATCTAAGATTGGAGTTCCAGAAACTCACAGAGAGTACAAAATACAGCAAGACAAATAAGATCTGTGAATAACACAGGGAAAATGCAGAAGATGAGAAAAAAAAAAAAAAAGATGAAGCCAGCTTGAAAGGTAGTATGATATCATACAGGCTTAGCTAGAGTTGCTTGAACAGAACAGAAAAAGGAAAGACAGCCCAAGGAATTAAAAATGATGAGCCACCTCAAATGAAGGCTGAGAGAGGAAAACATATCCCAAGACAGATTAAATGTGCTTTCCTAACACATTTTTGTGGTCATCGGTGTCCACACTAGTTAATTAAATACCTATCATCTGCTTCATAATTTAACCTCATCCTTGGGCATCAAGTTCTGGCTCTCTATGAAATGGTTTCTCATTTCCTACTAATGTAAATTACCACTGTTGACTTTCTACTTGACCACAACACAGCTTTTTAGATCCCAGACAAAGCTGAATGCCAATCACATACTGTTTTTTCCTTCAAAGCTACCATATCCCTGGATTCCATTTCTGAGAAATCCCATTATAACCCGAGATTTTCTGTGCTAGAATATGTTTTCCATAGAGTTTACCTTTAAATGCTGACCCTGAAGGAGATAGCCATGTGAAACTCCTATATACAGACAGCCAGCCGCAAAGAAAGATAAAATATTGGTGGGGACAATTAATTTGTGTCTAAGATGGTTTTCAGTTACAGCTCTTCGCACTCATTTTGATACTTTATTTTCTCCCAATCCATCTATGAATGTTAGATTTTATCAGAGTGATTGTAATTCCTCACAATTTGCCCGCGCCATCATGATGAGTAGAGTGTACTTTCCAGCCACTTGACTTTAAGCCTAGTCATGTGACTTGCCCTGACCAACACAATGTTAATAGAAGTAGCATAAACAGAAATGTGAACTGTGCTTACATAGTTTAACTTCCTTTCTTTTGTTTCTGTCTTTATAGGTGAGAAGAAAACACCTTGGTAGCTGCTGGATCAAGGCAAATGAGAGACACATGGAGGTCACCTAGATCCAACTCTACAGCTTGGAGCTAAGCCTAACTTAGCCAAGTCTAAGTTTGACCTCAGCCAATTCATAGATGTTTGAGCCAGAAGTAAGGTGCTTTTGTTGCTGGAAGCCAGTTACATTTTGAGATCTTTTTGAAAAAATATATTGTCATTGCAGACATAGCTACACATAGTTTTCCATGCTCTGGGAAGTCAAATTAAGCATGCTTAGACTTTTAGAACAGAAGTCCATTATTAGTATGGTGGCAAAAATGTTACAAGTGACATAGTCCTCTAATTTCCTTCTAGTCCTCTGCCTAAGAACTAGAGTATTTCATTTTGAAGTGGAGCCCTAATGGGAGTGTTCATCTTCTGTCACCAGGGTTAAGGCTCTTTATGCTTACTACTAGACACTCACAGTTGTTAGTTCCCTGGAAGACGTGAAAGAGCTTGGTTGGCTCTGGAGTTGTCAGTCAATAACCAACTGTAACAGACCTACCCTTCCAACAAAATCTTGATTCAGGAAATTGAGTGTCTGCTTATAGTTAATCCTCTATTTTTTGACACCTAATAGGAGAAACATTTTCAAAAGATCAATGACCTGACTCAGTTAATGTGCAAGGAAAAATAAGCAGTTCCAAACTTGTCAGTTTATCCGTCATCCCTTATCCAAAATCCTTCAACTCTCTTGGAATTATTTTGTTCTCCATACTTACCCAACAAATATCTTACTTTTGTCTTGGACTTTCTTTTATAGTTATCTCACATAAGCTCCTTGTGACTAAGGGCACATATTTGGAATCAGACTACTCAAGTTCAACTCTTGGGTCTACCATTTATTAGCCTGTATTACTTTGGGCAAGATAATTAAATTCTCCAGGTCTAACTTCTCCCATTATAAAATAATAATAGTTATTACCTGCTAGGATTGTCTTGAGAAGTAAATGAGATAATTCATAAGAACCCTTTAGCACAGTGCCAGCCACATAATGAAGGCATAGTAAGGGAAAGTTATTATGCTGCTGATAATACTTGTCTAGGCAGGGCTCTCATATTTTTCTCTGGATCCCTTACTGTACAATTCATCTGTCCAATGACATGCTAAGATTGTTTTAGAGTGAGTTGCTTCAGAGTTGAATAATTCTAACAGTATATTCTCACGTTTGGAAACAACTTGGAATTCCATTTAGTGTAGACATCAACAATGAAATCTCTAGAGGATTAGTAATTTCTACAGTTTTTATTCATTATAGAGACACCAATGAAAAGAACTGGGTAGAAGGTCAGGAGGTCAAAGAGATTGAGTTTAAACCCTCACTATGCTGAGTACTGTTAATAATGGTATGATCTTAAGAGATCTAATCTTTAGTTTTTCCCACCTAAAAAACAGAGTTGTCATGAGTATTTAATAATAGAGGGTAGTACGTAAACTTCCTAGCATATAGCAACTGCTTAATAAATATAAGTTACAGTTTTTTCTAAATTTGCCAAAGAGCCAAGGGAAAAAATGAAGATTTTGTAGACAAAACCATTTCTCTTTCTCTGTTATGTGCCTTTCTGTTCCAGAAACAGAATTAATTCCCTGAACCTCATTAAAGGAAGGATTTGAACATTTTAAAAAAGTCAATCTCTTTGGGTTTGTTATTGCTTGTTTCCCATACCTCAGAGACACAAATACAAACCTTTATAATGTCATCAGGAAGAAGGGGAGGTCAAACACTCCTTAACTCAATAATTGTAAGGTTATTATTTTGCAAGGAATAGAGTCAAAATTCCATTCATGTGAGGACTGTAACTTCTTCATTACTCCTTCAGGCAAGATGTCCTTGATTTTAAGTAGCTCATGTAGAAACTAGTTATAAGTCTTTAATAGAGAGACTGTACTGGAATTATAGGATATACTTAGGGATTTGAGCTTCCCCACCCACTTGCTTTAGAGTGACAGTTCACACCTATAAAAACACAAAAGTCCAAGGGTTTATTAAACATTAGAAGACCCAAAAAGCCAAGACTTCTGCCCGTAAAAGTGATGCTTCCTAAGGGGAAGAAATGGAATTTCTCAGAGAATACAACTTGGCTTGAACAATGGACTGTACAAGGAAGATTAGGAGGTAACTACTGGGGTAAAAGAGAGATGGTTGCATCTTTCTGGAACACTCTAATAAAACTGTAAGTTTTTCCTGATTTCTTTTATGTGATAAAAGGGTCAAATTTGATACATAAAGTCATAATGTCCCACATGTACTGCTCAGGGACATCTGTTTAGTCCTACTACAAAACTTGGGGAACATGGTTTCCTAATGCGGTACCAGTCCTCTCTTCATGGATTACTTGGGAAAGAAATTCTGACTGGCAGACTCCACAAGTATAAGACAGTAAGAGGCCAATTTCTTTATTCCTCTCCTCTTCTCCACTTGTCCTCCCACCTCAGCTTTGGGAGAATAACAAAGTGTGGAATAGAAATAAAGGAGCCTTGTTGTATTTCATTGGCCTCAAGAGGTCTCATCTATTAAAGAGATCCATTATGTTACTCTCAGAGAAAATTATAGTCAAAAATATTTCAAGTTTTAGGAAAATACTGAATATATAAGGATTCTGTTACTTAATCTCTGTGCTCTTATCTTGGGATGGCAAAGCTCAGTGAGGCTATCTTGAAAGTAGCCTGAAATCAATTGATCAGATGCTACTTGGCAGGAGGAGCCCACCAGGAGGATCAAGGACATGGGTGACACAGTGAGTGTAATTAGTCGTCAATATAGGCTAGGTTAGGTGTTAGTGGCAAATTATCTCCAAATCTCAGTGGCTTAGTACAATAAAGGCTTATTGCTGATTCATGCAGCATGTATACTGCAGGTCCAAAAAGGCTCTGTTTCACTCACAGATCCAGATTGTAACATTATTTGCCATCTCATAGCTACATGATCTAAACATCAGTAGAAGGAAGGTGTCCTGGGTCAGGCTACCTGGAAAACAGATCAAGATAAAGATTTCTGTGCAGAAAGGTTATTGGGGAGGGAATTCTGATTGACATCTGCCAGGGAGAGCGCAAAAATGGTTGAGCAAACAATTGTTGAACTATGTTGTAACAACAAAGGTCTTGGCCAATCTAACAGGGAGTCCTGGAGCTACACTGGTTCTTCACAGTTGTCTCACCTTAAGGCAAGGGACCTGGGCCTTTATTATCCCTTATTAACCAGTCATTTGACTGTCTTGACCCCAGAGAGAGGTTATGACCTTGAGTAAAGTGGCTCTCCTCTACTGAGGATAATTCCAGGAGAGCAACTCAGCTGAGAGCTGTCAGCAATGGGAGGAATCAGAGCCTCAGTCCTGAAGAGCAGATCTGGGCCGCATATCATAGCATCCACTACAAGGGGTAAAGTGCGTGCACTTTTCACTGCCTCCACTTGGGAGAGACACATGCTATTTTTTGCTCTCTTTTCAATGACCAAAAGGAGTCACATGATTCTAATTGGAAGGAACCTGGGAAGTATGGGGAAAGCAAATAGAATATTCGGGAAGGATCATGATTTCTGCCACAATGGAGAAGAGATGTCCCTCTGGAGCTACTCATTTCTATTTCCAGTGGTGTGATGTCTTTTAGCCATGGTCACAATACAGGTTCTATTTTGCACTTGGCAACCAATGACTTTGTAATCACTTGTCTGGTTTCTGCCTGCTTTTCCTGAAAACTGTTTAGCCTCCTTTCCTTCCAACTGCAAGATCAGATCCTTCTCCCGAGCTCTTGTCCTTGTCTGGTCTGGGCATCAAGTCAAACTTCCTAGTGCTTTTTCTTCTCTTCTGGTGCTCCAGTTCAAACAAAACCAAAACCAAAAACAAAACAGGCTAATTCTCTAGTCCTGACTGAACACTTCTTACAGTTTCTCCCAAACTAAGGCTTTCTCTATCAATCCTATCTGTTGATTCAGAGTCCTGAACTCTACTTATTCTTTTAGGTCCTATCACACGACATTCACTTGTTTTCAAATTGTCTGCTCTTCTCCTTCACATCATCATGATCATTATCCTTACCTGAGCAACCGTCAACTGCCTTTTGTTGGATCTTCTACACTGTTCTCTCTAACCACCTACCTGGTTGGATTTCTGGTACCTGAAAACCCTGAAGCACTGGAACTCAGTCAAGACCACTAAACTGATATAAAAAGAAAGAAATACCTTCTCAACCTTAAAATTCTTTGAAAGTGCATTTTCTGTGATCAGCTATTTTTTTTTTCTCTTTTAGTCATTTGGTTCTTTCTTGCTGTTTCTGTATATACACATTACTTTTCATCATTAGGGAGTCATTACATACTTCATCTAGACAGTGCCCTGTGCTTTAAAGACCTAGACCAATTATAATTAAAGCAGGGTATGGATCACTGCATACATGGTATTAGTCCTTGGACTCTCAGTAGCTATTGACCTACTTTAATAATTGACTGAGACTATTGATTCTTTAAATATAACTATATGTTTCTATCTTAGTGGAACCAATTACAGTTAATAAGTCTATTGAAGAATAGCTGACTTCTCAAAACTTGACTTAATTCTATCTCAGGGACTCAGAAGATAACTAATGACAACTAAGTGACTTCTGACCCATGTCTGACTGAGGCTGGGCTACTACTTGAGTCCAACTCCAACATCCTGTGACTATTTGCAGTGAAATAGTACCTAGAGGAGGAGAGAGCGCATGAGAAGAGCAGAAAATGCTAACAGAACAAACCATTGTTGTGAATCGGCAATTACTATCTATTTAATCCAGACTTCACAGACAGACAGCTGGCCACAGACACGTATTTTTGTTATTAGGTGACAATTTTTGAAATTGGAAGACTTTATTTAAAAACTTGTATTCCAAATGTGAACTGAAAAGGCAGACCTGACAATGCCAAGTCCTCCTCCCTTGTGGCACTAATTAATGGGAGCCAAATAGTGGAGGGTCTCCTTCAAAAGGACAAAAGAATGCTCATTCTCCAGATCACCAGAGCCCCACTATTTCCCTTTGTTAGGGGCTGAATTGCAGTCCTCCAAAATTCATATGTTGAAGTCCTAGCCCCAACATGACTGTATTTGGAAATACAGATTTTAAAGAGGCAATTAAGGTTACATGAGGCCACTAGGGTAGGACCCTAATCCAATCTGACTAATGTCCTCACAAAAAGAGGAAGAGACACCAAGGATGCTTGCACACTGAGAAAAGTCATGTGAGAACACAGTGAGAAGATAGCCATCTGCAAGCCAAGGAGAGAGGCTGCAAGAAAAACTAAACCTGCCCACACTTTGATCTTGGTCTTGCAACCTCCACAACTGTAATATTTCTGTTATTTAAGCTCCTCAGTCTGTGGTATTTTGTTATGGCACCCTTAGCAGACTAATACATTCACCGTGCCCTCAACATCTATCACCATGCCTGTGCTTTAGGGTTTTTCTCCCACACCCTGATCCTTTCACTCATTACCTCCCTGAGTACAGTTTGACACCCATGATATCAATTTCACCAACAGTAAAATGCAGATGACTCTGCAGTTTACAAAAAATGACTTTGGAGGAAGATATTAAAGTAAATAAAATGAAACAAGATTAAATATTTAGGTGAAAACAGTTTCTACTAAGATAGATATTTTTGGCACAAAACAAACCACCACAAACAAAATTTTAACAGTAAATTAGTCCAACCACTGTGAGTAGCAGTTTGGAGATTTCTCAGAGAACTAAGTATTGAACTACCATCTGACCCAGCAATCCCATTACTAAGTATAAACCCAAAGAAAAAGAAATTGTCCTAGCAAAAGGATGCATGTACCCATGTGTTCATTGTGGCACTATTCACAACAGCAAAAACATGGAATCAACCCAGGTGCCCAACAATGGTGGACTGAAGAAAATGTGATACATATATACCATGGAATACTATGCAGCCATAAAAAATAATGAAATCATGTTCTTTGCAGCACCTGCATGCAGCTGGAGGCCATTATCCTAAGCAAATTAATGCAGAAACAGAAAACCAAATCCCACATGTTCTCACCTACAATTGGGAGTGAAACACTGGGTACACATGGACATAAAGATGGGAACAGTAGACACTGGGGCCTCCTAGAGGAGGGAGACAGGGAGGGGCAAGGGCTGCTCACTATGCTCACTACGTGGGTAACAGGGTCAACCGTACCCCAAACCACAGCATCACACAGTATACCTTTGTAACAAACCTGCACATATATCCCTGAATCTAAAATAAAAATTGAAAAAGAAAAATAATTTAAAAATAAAAGGTATGTACCAAATGTTAACAGCAGTTATTTAAAGAAAGTGGAAATATGAATTGTTTTTATATTCAGTTTTGCTTCTGTATGTTCTACTTTTTCTATAATGACCATGGATTATTTGTAAAACAAGAGTAAAAGTGAATCTTAAAAAACAGATTTTTAAAAAACTATACCAGATATCAGGTTAAGAAAGATAGGGTGGTTAAGATCACTGAGAAGCAAAAAGAAAAGAAAATTCTGTGTTCGCTCCTTGTCTGTGCTCCATTTCCTTACTTTAAAATGAAGATAGTGATGTCAGGATGCATCCAATGTACACCAAGTGCAGATTAGAAGGCCTGGAAAAAATACTACCAAAGTGATTAGAGATATTTGTTCTGTTAGGATTCTAGGATGCTTTTAGCTACACAAAACAGAAATTTCAATTCAAGTTAGTCTAAACAATAAAGAATTGACTCGGTTTAACAACTGGGAATTCAAAATTGTGGTACGTTTTGCAGTTGACTTACCCTCGTAGCCCGTTGTCTGTTTCTCTGTAGCTGTTTTAGATGTGTTCCTTACTGTGGCAGTGCTGGGCTTCACAGTCTGGAAACATATATATTTCCTATAACTGCATCCTTTTCTAGAAGTACCCACCAACTTATCTTTATATCCCATTGGGTCAAATGCCCATGCCATTTCCTTGTTCTTAGCGGAAATGTCATGATCTGATTGGCTTAGCCCTGGGTTCCTGAACCCATTGTTAGCAAGGAGAATAGTACAATGAAGCTTAAAATAATCAAACGTCACTGCTAGAGTTCTGATTTGGTTAGTTTACCCTGAGACACATGGGCTACTTGGTGGAGGTGCTAGATATGTGAACAAAATAAAGATCCTTTTACGGCGCAAGAGAAAAGCCATCCAGGCAACCAACATTGACTACGATGTGAATATTTTAATTAGTAAAAGGAAGAGAATTCAGGCTGGGTGCAGTGACTCACTCCTGTAATCCCAGCACTTTGGGAGGCCAAGGCAGGCAGATCACCTGAGGTCAGGAGTTCGAGACCAGCCTGGCCAACATGGCGAAAATGTCTACCAAAAATACAAAAATTAACCAGGCAAGGTGGCCCACACCTGCAATCCCACATACTCGGGAAGCTGAGGCAGGAGAATCACTTGAACCTGGGAGGCAAAAGTTGCAGTGAGCCGAGGTCACCCCACTGCATTCCAGCCTGGACGACAAAGCAAGACTCTGTCTCGAAAAAGAAAAAAGAAAAGAAAAAGAAGCAGGAAAGAAAAAAGAGATTTCAGGCCAGGTACGTTGGCTCACACCTTTAATTCCAGCACTTTGGGAGGCTAAGGCAGGTGGGTCACCTGAGCCCAGGAATTCAAGACTAGCCTGGGAAACATGGCAAAACCCCACCTCTACAAAAAAATAAGAAAATTATCTAGGTGTGGTGGCATGCATCTATAATCCCAGCCACTCAAGAGATTGAGATGGGAGGACCACCTGAGCCCAAGGAAGTGGTGGCTGCACTGAACTGTGTTCATACCACTGCATTCCAGCCTGGACAACACAGTGGAAAAAAAGAAAAAAGACACAGAATTCATAACTTTTGGAATTGTCTTACTTAAACCTTTTGATGTGCTAAGTGACATAATATAAATATATCAGTTAATTTCATCTTCACCACAGTCCTATGAGATGAGCTTTATGATGCCCATTTTGCAGATGAGGAACTGAGTGTCAGAGAGGAATGTCATGGTTTTAAAATCTAGAAAGTAGCCACATGCATGGACACAGCAACATGGGGGGGAAAAAAGAAAAAAAAATCTAGAAAGTAGCCAAAAGTCAGAATCACATCTCTGTGACTTCATTCCTTTTATGTAAAATGAGAACAGCAATAGCACCTATCTCATAGGGTTTTGTGGAAACTAAATGAGTTGATACATGTGGCTTGCTTGGAAGAGTGTCTGGCACTTAGGAAGCAAGCAGTAGGACTAGAATTTTCATTACTTCATTTCATGGAATCTATCCATCAACGGGAAGAAACTCCATTACTGTGGAACCTCTAAGAAAGAAAGAAAAAAAATCATGCTAATTAAACTATAACCTAAGACTGTCTTATCATTTAGAATTTTTATATTACGTTTATTGCAAGAATAGTTTTGGCTTAATTAATCATAGATTTTTATCATAAATTACTTTTGTGCATACATGAAAAGGAAAATGTAAGAGAAATAAACTGGCTGAGGTATTCCTGACATTTCTCTAAAATTCAGTCTTAATCTTCATCACTTTTTCACTGAGTCTTTAATATCCAACTTCTTCTACACAGTATCAATCTGTGCCACAAAAAGTGCTAATGATGAAGTTGATAATAAAGTGTTTTCTAAAATCCGTACCAAAAACCAACTTTACTTTAGGTCTTCTTAACATAGTTTTGCAATTATGTACAGCTAGTCTTCTTTGACTTGCTCTAGAAAGATTGCCAATATCTGAACAAGTGGTTTCTAGTGGTTCAAATGAGTGATCCACTTCTGTCTCCAGGATTTTTTTCCAAGCTGTTGACATCCATTCAACAAGTTTTGATGCTGACATATTGAATGCATGTATAGGTCATACCAACCACTTCACAACTGCTGCCTCCCTGAGAGATAATATAAAATGCCATCAATTAAAATCAGTTTCAGAGATTTTAAGATAGGAGAGATATGCATCTCACAGATGATGAAATAAAGTAGCCACATTCTTCGTATTAGTTTTTCTCTTATTCTTATAGGTTTGCATCCAAAGATCATAGACCTTAGATTAAAACCAAAATTCGATGCCAATAGCATAGAGTATTAATCAAATAGACAAGAAATGAATACAAATTGAGATACACTTCATTCTCACTGAGAAAATTAAGAGGTTAAAGGAAAGAGACATCAAAAAAGTTCAAATGAAAAAGTACCTTGTTTTATTGATTAGAGAAAATAAGCATAGAAGTGCCTATATTAGCAACCATAAGATTTTTTTTCTTCTTTTTAGAATGATGAAAAGAATCAGAAGCTTGAAGTGCAAAAACATTGAAATTTCCATCTAAGGCCTTCCCTTTGTCACTATGAGCAAGAGCCCTGACATTGGTATTTTTAACAAGCTCCTCCGGGGATTCTGAGGCATAATCTTTATTGGGTGAATAGATTGCCAGTGGCCCATACTCAGTTAGGTCACATAGGAGAGTTCAGAAAGGAGTAACCTGGGAGAATATCCCAAGATGCATGAGTGTAAACAGGTGGTCTATCAAGAGCTACATTTGCTAATAACTTTGCAGAATCCAAAAACATTCCAGTAGGTCTTCAAAAGTTTTATAATTACCTATGTCAGCCAAGAAGATTTAGAGAAATGGAACATACTCTACCAAGAGTCATCACAATAGATCTTGTCTTCTTTTAATGCTGAAATGTCCCTTTTAAAGACATTTTGCAAATGTCAAGATCACCTTTGCTAATTGCTGCTACACTTTACTGATTTAGTTCATCATGCAGTCCGTCAGTCAGTCAACAAACATCATTAATTCCTTCTCTTTGCCAGGCACTTTAATAGGTGCCACCAGAAAAAAAAAAAAAAAAAAAAAAGACTATTTGACCCTTCTCCTTGAAGAAATCAGAGTCCCGTGGAGACAGATAAATAAGGTAATAATTAAAAAAGAGTGTGACATGTAGTTCAGTTGAAAGAAACAGAAGAAAGAGTAACTGAACCCCAAGCTAAAAACTGGAATAGGTGTGTCCTGGAGAAAAGAATACTTCCTGTGTTTAATAATAGCCTCGTTCTTCCTGGAAGTTCCCACTCCACTTTTTCTCCCTCTTTCTTTAGATAATCAGAATATGGGGGTATGATGACTGTGGCAGAGAGCTCTGCAATTTCTTCATTCATTTTGATGAGTAACTGTTTCTCAAAATTCGCTGCAGTTTAAATTTCTGAAGCCAAGAAAAGGCAGAAGGAACCAATTTCATATCTGATTACCTTCGGCTGTCTTGCCTTCCCAAAGGGAAAAACTCTAGCTCTTCACAATTTCAGTAAATATAGAAAAATAGACTTCTCCTCTTGAGACATTTATTTAACCAAAAATATTTGGAAGATGGTGTTACCTGGATGCTTTGATAGGAAAGGCTTAGAATAAATTTTATTGGCATATGTGGCATGATATAGTAAAACTGAACAGCAGCTAGAAAGCTAAGGAACTCTAGCTAAAGGGGGTACAGAAAATTGTACTATTTTGTAATTTTTTAAAGTCTGAAATTATTTCAGAATGAAAGTTTGTTTAAATACCAAAGAAAGAGAGAAAAGAAGAGAGAGGAAGAAGAAAGCAGGATTTCACCAAGGTTGGAGGGCAAGAGAAAGTAATGAGAGAGGAAATTCTAGGTAAAGGTACAGGGAGACACAAACTCATATGGTGTATCCGAATAACTACAAGTAGTCTGAAAGGCTGGATTATGAGATATCTGAGACAGAGGGGACAGGAAAAAGACTAGACAAATGTGACACAAGAGAGACCAGATCATAGAGAAACTTGTACACCCTATCAAGGTATTCTGCTTGCATGTTATAGGGTTTCAAATCCCACTGAAGGGTTTGAAATATGAAAGTGACTTGATTACATTTGCATTCTACAAAGGTCATAGGTGTCAATATGAAGAATGGACTAGAGAAAGGTGAAGCTGAAGATGAGAAAACCAATAAAAAGGTGATTTAAACAGTCCAATAAAAGACTATAGAAAGAGAAAATTGTAAACTCACCCAAACTTTGATTTGAACTTGATTAAAATTGCAGTTGAAGCCACAAAGCACATATCACAATGACATTTTATGAGAACTCTCAAGAGGAAGGAAAGCTGTTGGTATGAAAGTCCTTGAGACTGCAAAGCACTGGACTAGAAATCTATGCTCTGTTATAAAAATATGGAAGAAGCTAAGAAATATTTGCAAGCTCATTTTCATAAAAGAATTATAAAGAAAGAATTAGTCAGGTTTATTGAAAAGTTAAACCTATAGTACTTCATATATTATTGTTATAAACTTGAGATTCTGCCCAGTTAGCTAAAAGAGGGAGGAGGATTTCCAGTAATATTTTGCTTCCTAACCAGAAAGACAGTTCTCTCCTATGAATTATAGTTCTTAATTTCAAGGTTACTGTAAGCTTGTTTACTATGTTTGTGATCATATGTCTTTGCTCACTATTTTTTTGTTATAGGAAGTTGTGTTTGCTAGATTATATTAGTTATAGAAATTGAGTTTATTCACTAAAATTGGATACTAACTTCTTTCTGTAACTTTTCCACTACATAAAGGCACGAATTCACTTGCTGGTTAGACAGTACTGACTGTTGCTGTTGGTTTTCTCCCTATAGACCTATTTAAGAAAAGAAACTAATGCAGAATTCCAAGACGTTCATTGTAAAGCATGTACCATTTGTTTCTCCCACAATGACAAGGGTCCTAACCTAGAACACGGGTGATAATGGAGAGAAACAAATAGAATCAAGCAATTTTATAGAGGCAGATAAATAGATCTTACTCTTTTAATGAGATATGAAGGATGGAAAAGAGTAAAGGGTATTACTAGATTTCTGTTTTAAGTGACAATATAGCGGTGTCATTAAACATGGTAGAGTACAAAGAGCAGGTTCAAAAGATGACAAGTATCACTTAAGACATATTGAACTGATGTGCCTGTAATTACATTTAAGGAGATATTGAGCAGATCATTGAAAATATGGATCTGAGGTCAAGGGAGAGACTCGGGTTGGTGATAAAAATTTAAATATTATCAATGTGTTAGTGATAGTTGTGGCTATGACATTGATGCCCCCTGAAATAACGATTCTATACATCCACATAGCATGTAACAATTTTCAAAGCACACTTGGCTTATAATACTATCTCCTCTAAGGTAAGCAAGTCAAAAGTAGTTATTCCCATTTTATAGATGAAAACACTAGGAACTAGACAAGATAAAACAAGCCCAAATTCATGAGTCTATGCTAGAGTTTGGATTCTTAGACTCCAACAGTGGTGTTCTTTCTTTTGTTCCATGTTGACTCAAGATGAAACCACAGCATACAAAGTCCACGGGAAGGATCATGAGGCTTATAATACTATGCCCTCCAAATTGAGTAAATCTAATCACTTAGAAACAATATCAGATTCTCCAGTGCACTAAAATCATAACAACTTAAACACACACAAACATGCACACATTTCATTCTTAAAGACCTTTAGGTAGTTATTACCTTCTTCTCACAGTTGGCATCTGTCTCCTTCTGGTACATTTCGAAGTCTTCCACCTTCTGTCACAGGGAAAGAAGAACCACCTCCACCCACACACCCCAATTAACCAAGTATGATGCTGCCTTCTACTTACTCTCCTGTGGCAAGAAAGATTAACTTTCCCAATGCCATCTACCTTAATTCATAAACAAGCAGAAAGGACAGAATGAGTAGACTGTCAGATCCCACCTACCAACCCTATGAACTGTTTGTGGAGGGCTGATGGGGAACTTAGGCAGGCACCAGATCACAGAAGAGCCATGTCATCCACTGTGCCATTGGGTTTTATGATCCATGTGACTCAGATCACAATATTCTCTAGGCTAAAATATCTCTTATGAGAAACTGGCTTAAACTTATAAGAGGGTATTTATTTTCCAAAGGGAAAGAGTTTTGAATAGGTGAGGTGAAAATGGTACTGAATGAGAGAGACCGGATTGCAAAGGAAATTTTTTAAAGAATAGTGGTCTATTTTAAGTCAAAAAGCAAGAACTATTTGTAGAGTAGAAAGAAGTATCGGCCACGCACCGTGGCTCACGTCTGTAATCCCAGCACTTTGGGAGGCTGAGGGGGAAGATCACTTGAGATCAGGAGTTCAAGACTAGCCTGGCCAACATGATGAAACTCCATCTCTACTAAAAAATACATCTAATCAAGTTAGCTGGATGTGGTGGCACACACCTGTAATCCCAAATACTCAGGAGGCTGAGGCATGAGAATTGCTTGAACCCGGGAGGAAGTTGCAGTGAGCGGAGATCATGCCACTGCACTCCAGCCTGGGTGACAGAGTGAGACTCAGTCTCAAAAAAAAAAAAAAAATAGAGAGAGAGAGAGAGAGAAAGAAATATAAAAGGAACCAGAGAAGGAAACAAAAGCAATGTTACTAACAAAAAGCTCTAGCCTTAGAAGTAGTGTGCACTCAAGCATGCAGAATTGCATCTACTTTACAAAGTGGAAAATGAACATTTTTCAACTAGAATCACAATGGTGGCTATGGAAATGCAGCAAAATGATCCAAAATCAAAAGATATAAAGCAATCTCAGCAACTGAAATAAAGTTTCAGATGCAACACTACTCTTACATCACACATAAATGTCAGACACAGTATATTTTGTACCAAAGATCCCATTAAATTTAACGGAAATTTTACATGCACAAGGACTCTAGAGTCTGGATACATGAAATAAAGATTTGAATTGCTAATCCTAAAAATTGGACAAAAAGGCCCCTACATTTGAAAAAAAAAAGTAGTAGGATTTGGGGGTTTGAGCAGTTTTTTTTTCTTTGGTGGGGGGTGAAATTGCTATTGGTTTATGAAGATGTTCTCAGTTGGGCTTCATTTTTTATGTCCCTTTAATGTAGAGACTGACAAAATAGCTCACATAGATGGATCCATAAAACATCTGGGAGTGAATGAGGAAAATAAAATCAAAGGTAGGTGATGACAATAAAATAAAATACTGTGGAGAAAAAAGGAGGACATTGTGAAGGAAAGTCAGAAAACGGACTTAAAGAAAGAAAGAAATATAAAGAACTGGATGATCTTATTGTGGTGGTAATATGAATGTTATCCTTGATTAGATGTATACTAGATATTAAAGATGAAATATTATCTCTTACAAAATGCAAAAAGGAATAAACACAAGCATATTCTAATTGTTCTCATCATTAGGGGTAGACTTTTCAAAATGTATTCACTATATTTGCATTTTCCTAATAAAGGGTCAAATGAAGAGACAACTAACATATATCTTTTATGGATATATACTTGAACTCACTCTAGATGGTCAAATAAAGAGCCTGCTTTCAGAAAAGTGGGATGGGTAAGGGATTAAGCAGTGGATAGTGAGGCACAGAAGGAATAACAAAAGTGGAAAACTGTCACCAACCCTTAGCCAAAGTCAAAGGAAGAACATACAGCTACTTAGCAGGAACTGTAATCATGGTAACCCATAGATTTGGTGCCAAAGCAGTAAGAAATCAATCACCAGACATTTTCTTCTCCAGCCTTCCAACTGTATGTTAATGCCTCTGATAACCCAAAACCAACTGGAAGAAAGCTCCTGATGAGGAAGCTTGCAAAATACAGTCTGTAAGAGTTAGCCTCTTAGGCAGAGAAGGGTGGGAGATAGGCTAATGGGAGATGAACAGAGAAAAACTAGCGTGTTTATTAAATGGTAAATCTAGTATACAGTTAATTTTGGATATTAAACTTTCATTTAACAAGGTATCAATGAGTATTTGAGGAATAAATAAAATTAGATCCTTATCTTACACCATATACAAAAATCAACTCAAAATCAATTACAGGGATATATATAAGATCTGAAACTGTAAAACTACAAGAAGAAAATATGGTAGAAAAGCTCCATGACATGGGTTGGAGCAATGATTTTTAGACATGACCCAAAAGCACAGGCAACAAAAGCAAAAATAGACAGACAAAATGGCATCAAACTAAAAATCTTCTGTACTGCAAAGAAAACAATTAACACAGTGAAGAGATAATCCACAAAATGGGAGAATATATTTGCAACCCATACTTCTGATAAGGGGTCAATATCCAAAACATATAAAAAAGCCAATTAATAGCAAGAAAACAACCAAATTAAAACATGGGCAAAGGATCTGAACAGAAATACTTCAAAAGAAGATTAAAAATGGCCAATAGGCATGAAAAAAAAGCTCAGCATCCCTAATCATTAGGAAGCTGCAAATTAAAAGTACAATGAGATATCACCTCAGACCTGTTAGAATGGCTTTTATCAAAAAAAAAAAAAAAAAGTACAGTAAGTGTTGAAGAGGATATGGAGAAAAGGGAACTCTTGTATGTTGTTGGTGGGACTGTAAATTAGTACAGCCATTATGGACAACAGTATGGAGGCTCCTCAAATAATTAAAAATAGAACTATCCTATGACCCAGTAATTCCATTTTACAATATATAGCCAAAGGAACTGACGTCAATATGTGGAAGGAATATCTGCAGTCCCATATTCATTGCAGTATTATTACAGTAGTCAAGACATTAAAACAACCTAAGTGTCCGTCAACAGCTAAAATGATAAAGAGAAAGTGGTTTATATACACAATGGAATAGTATTCAGCCTTAAAAAAGGAAGACATCATGCTAAGTAAAATAAGGCAGCCGCAGAAAGACAAATACTGCACGATCTCACTTATATGTGGAATCTAACAAAGTTGAACTCATAAAGTAGAAAGTAGAATAATGGTTACCAGAGGCTGGGGAAGTGGGGGAGAGGGAATGGAAAGTTGTTGATCAAAGAGTACAAAGTTTTAGATAGACAGGGGGGAATAGGTTTTTAGATATATTGGACAACAGGATGACTAAAGTCAATAATAACATATAATATATTTCAAAATAACTAAGAGAATAAATTTCAGATGTCTAAACAAATGATAGGTAAGCAAGATGATGGATATGTCTTGCTTAACCAATAAATAGAATGTGACAGAAGTGATGTCATGGGAATTTCAGAGTCTGGGTTTCTGGAGACGTTGAAGCTTCTGCTTTTCTGCTATTGAAATGCTGCCCTGACCAGCCGAGTAAGGAAGCTGGTCTAGCCTGCTGGAGCGTCTGAGGCACTTTAGGAGAACCAGTGTCTTAGTGGGTGGCCAGCACCAACAGCCAAGCATGGAAATAAGCCGTATCAGACCTTCCAGCCCAGTCCACCCTCCCGCTGAATGCAGCCCCATGTTCAAGCTCAGCCAAAACTGGCAGTGGAATCTCACTGCCAACCCACCGAATCATGAGAAAAAGAAATCTGTCATTATTTGATTCACTAGATTTCGGTGCTGTTTTGTTTCTCAGCAATGATTAACAGATACAGACTCCATAAGGGCACTGGACATGTCTCTGAATCACTGACTGATTTCAGTTTCATCCTATAACAGAAACGTAGGAAACTATAGCTCATGAAAATTTCCTCCAGGAAAATGTCATTTGAACTTGAATGTGAAAGAGTCACATATAAATTGATTAAAAATCAAGTGCGTGTGTTTATGACAGGAAAAGGTGATTAATAAAGTCAGATTATACGTGCAAACCACACCAAAACTAATGATCAAACCTACTTCCAGAGTGTCTGTGGGCTTGTTTGGGCCATCTTCCCATGGGCAGACTGTACTGACAGTGTGCCCGCCCACCCCTGGGCAAACAAGGTGCCTCAACAGACAGGACACAGCCACTGTGGGGAGACAATGCAAGGACCTGTGGGTTTTCCCAACACCATCCTATTCTAGAGCAGAAGTCTGAAAATTCAAGAACATGAAATTCAAACCCAGTCTTCAAAGTCATGATAGAGTCCTCCAAGTGGCTCAAGCATGAAAGACATCTATCAATTTATATGACTAAAATCCAGTAGAGTCAATGTTATGGTTTGGATCTGTGTTCCCCACCCAAATCTCACCTTGAATTGCTGTTCTCATAATCCCCATGTGTGCTGAGAGGGGCATGGTGGGAGGTAATTGAATCGTGGGGCTGGTTAGCTTTATGCTGTTCTTGTGATAGTGAGCATTCTCATGAGATCCGATGGTTTTATAAGGGGCTTTTCCCCTTTTACTCAGCACTTCTCCTTGTTGCTGCCATGTGAAGAAGGATGTATTTGCTTCCCCTTCCACCATGATTGTAAGAGATGAAGATAATACAATGTATAGGTTTATTAACTTGATTCAAAACTTCAAAATATTTAGATGTATATTATCCAGACCTCTACTGTACTCTTCTCTGGAACCTCACAAATGTTGGAAGTAGTTACTAACCCTCTAAATTGGGGTCCACTGACCCCTGAGGATTCATAGATATATTCTTTCCCATCACACATTCACTTTCAATAATAATATAAAACTCATCATTTGAGTTTCAGTTGAACAAAATACTAAATACTTGAAATATGCTAAGTGCTCTGTAAGGTGATATTTGATAATTACTGAAATAACTCTTTGGTTGAAAATAAATATCCCCAATATTTTTAATTTTGAAACACCGTGAGATAGTTTTGCAAAACCTGATGTAACTTTAAGCAGTTTTGTTTTCTTTTTTATACTCTCATTTCTAATTCCTTTTTAATAAGCAACTGAAATGTAGATGGGATTATAGCTATTCTTTATCATTTTCTTATGTTTATTTTCTTGTTTTTAATAATGAGTTTGCATTGCTCTGTAATAAAATTGTAAAAATAAAAAATTACTCAAAGAGTATACAAAACTATTAAAGTCATCGATGGCTAATTCCCTGAACCAGGAAAGTAGCAAAAGGGCAAATAAAGGGGAAATTTAAGATATATTTGGGAGGAATTTTGGATGAATCTTGGAGATACAGTGAGAGTTGAGACTTAAAGGTGAGAGAGAGGTGGAACCAATAGCAAGGACGAGGCTTTTGGCTTCAGTAGTTGGTGAAAAAAACAGTGGTTGCCACACATAGTGGCTCATGCCTGTAATCCCAGCACTTTCGGAGGCCAAGTTGGGCAGATCACTTGAGGTCAGGAACTCGAGACCAGTCTGGCCAACATAGCGAAACCCCGTCTCTACTAAAAATACAAAAATGAGCATGGAGGGCACCTGTAATCCCAGCTACTTGGGCAGCTGAGGCAGGAGAATCGCTTGAACTCGGGAGGCAGATGTTTCCGTGAGCCGAGATCACACCACTGCACTCTAGCCTGGGTGACAGAGTGAGACACTGTCTCAAAAACAAAACAAAACAAAATAAATAAATAAGAATAAAGTGGTTTTGCTCACTGAGATGGGCAACACATGTGGAGAGAAGCAGTTGAGAGGATGGTGGTGATAATGATGTGCAAAAATGATGCATGTGGAGCAAATGAGATGGCAGAGCACACCGTACCAGTGTGACTCTTCTGCCAATTAATTAAAGTCATGCTCATCCTTGTTTAGCATGTCTATCTGAATCTATAGCTGTTTCTTGCTTTTATTTTGCCCGACATTACATTTTACTAGTGAAGCACCCTCCTTCCACAGCAGGCAGGCTCAGAGGAGTTGACTCCCAGAACCCCTGATGGAAACACTACAGGGAGTGAAAACTGGGTTCGAGTCTGGCTTGCTGCGGTGCCTCCTCTTAATGGGTAGGAATGTAATATTCATTAAAAAGAATTCAGACTTCAATCACTCTAATGATCATGAAACTTCTTTCATCAATGCATAATAGAACAAAAAGATTGATTTTCATTAGGCATGACTTTCAACATTTTTTTTACTTCTTATATAAAAAATGAATCTGTTCAAAGTCTTTCAAGGTCCAAGACATTTCTGATCTTCTTGGAAATTGTAGGTAAGTTTTTACACAGTTTGCTGCCCTTCACCACCACAGTCAATTTAGAATACTCCATTATCTGGTGAAATTTTACAGCTTAAATTGCCTTCAATTTAGGAGCCCCCCACTTCCCAGTAAAATGTTATTTTTGAAAAGGACATTTGGTATGACTAGGACATTGTGCCTTTTTTTCTTATTGTAGGTTATAGAAGAAAGGAGGAACAAGAGGTAGTGATTAATAATATTAGTATACTGAATTTATAGTCCCTAAAAGTTAAAAATGTTTACTCAGTATTTCCTAAGTATCAACAAAAACCTGAACAGCTTCATCAGAATACGATCTCATTCACAGCCATCTGCATTTGCAAGATGTTAAATAAATATGAGTCCTCCAGATTGTGTAGCCACTTTAGATTGTATGGACTTACCTTGTGTTGTTAAGACAGATTCTTGTTAAACTTGAAAGTCAATCTGTTTACAAACTTTGTAGAGTTGAATTAGAGGGGCCCATAGAAGTCACAAAATCTGACTTGGTCGTTTAGAGCATCACATTCTCCTGGCCACAGTGATTGAACCAAAATCACAGAATAATGGTGATATGGCAGTAAGAAATCTTTCAAAGAGACAAAAACAAAAAAACAAAAAACAAAGAACATCTCTCCAAGTGGCTCAAGCATGAAAGACATCTATCAATTTATATGACTAAAATCCAGTAGAGTCAATGTTGTGGTTTGGATCTGTGTCCCCACCCAAATCTCACCTTGAATTGCTGTTCTCATAATCCCCATGTGTGGTGAGAGAGGCATGGTGGGAGGTAATTGAATCATGGGGCTGGTTAGCTTTATGCTGTTCCTGTGATAGTGAGCGTTCTCATGAAATCTGATGATTTTATAAGGGGCTTTCCCGCTTTACTCAGCACTTCTCCTTGTTGCTGCGATGTGGAGGATGTATTTGCTTCCCCTTCCACCATGATTGTAAGTTTCCTGAGACCTCCCCAGCCACGCTGAACTGTGAGTCAATTAAAACTCTTTCCTTTATAAATTACCCAGTCTCATATATGTCTTTATTAGCAGTGTGAGAATGGACTAATACACAGGGCTTCCAGGCATAACAGGATGCAAGAGCTCAGAACATATCAACAAGGCTAAGTTACTCTTTACTTCTCAGTTTTGTTTTTCCAAATTATTGACTCACTTTCAGGTTTCGGGAGATGATCCCTAGAAATCCAGGCCAACCTATCCCTTATTGCCAAAAGTCCCAGAGAAGGAAAAAAAAAAGTACACATTTGTTCCAGCAGTCCTAGCACTATGAGATGATTGGATCTCACTAACACTGATTGAGTCATGTGACCAGTCTTCAACCAATCACAACATCCAGGAGACTGTAAGGTTCTGATTCACCCAATCTGTGTCACAGTCTCACCAAAGCGAGTGGGAGTCAACTCCACCTGAAAGAGGTAAAGTGAGTGTGAGGTCAGGGTGATTCCCCAGGAGAAAAAAAAAATCACTCTTCTCTCATGTAATCCCAGCACTTTGGGAGGCCGAGGCAGGTGGATCACAAGGTCAGGAGATCGAGACCATCTTGGCTAACACGGAGAAACCCCGTCTCTACTAAAAACACAAAAAATTAGCTGGGTGTGGTGGCGGGTGCCTGTAGCCCCAGCTGCTGGGGAGGCTGAGGCAGGAGAATGGCATGATCCCAGGAGGCGGAGCTTGCAGTGAGCCAAGATAGTGCCACTGCACTCCAGCCTGGGCAACAGAGGGAGACTCTGTCTCAAAAAAAAAAAAAAATCACTCTTCTATTTCTAGAAGAGGTTGGGTGGTATAAACAACAGATGCCTGTAACAGCAGCCAGGCAGCAGCTAGATCACCAGGATCCTTACTTCAAGAAAGAAGCTATTCCCACCACTTCTTTGTAATTTAAAATCTCTAAACAAGTTACTAAGAAGAAAGGACAGCAGATGTACCAGCAATGGGTAGAGTGAGAGCCTCCGTGGACTGAACACAAAACAACAGAGCTTGAGCCAGCTTGCTTGCTGCCCAGGACCATTAAAGCAACAGGACAGTGGAAAGAAGGGGCTTGCCTACTTGCACTCACTGCCCAGTCTTGGTTTAACTAGGGTCTCTTTCTTCACATTGTTGTTTTTCCCCATTGGAAGTTGACAGTTTGACATCCCATGGGTCAGCAAGTGACAGAAAGATGATGGTCTCCTCATCGCCAAGATAAAACCTTCCTGTGTTCCACCAACACATGAGAGGCCAACTGAAGTGTTGAAGGAAGGAGTAATACAGAATGGGGCCATGGGATTCATCCATGGCAAATTTCCCAGTTTTCTCATTTTGCTAAGGGGCAGCCAGCCCAGGTTCCACCAGCCCTAGTCATATAATGGAAGGCACCAACTTCCACAGGATTATCTTCTGAAAACTCTACGTCTGATCCTGCATGTAACTTACTTTTCAAGGCTTGTATTAACTATGCAGACAAGACTGAGCTCTCTCTTTTTCCTCTTGGATTGAGAATTCCTGGAGAAGCAACCAATTGCCCCAGCTTGCATCATTTGTCCAATTCAAGTTATCCTATGACCAAGACAGTGGGACATGAGAAACAAAATGGCTGCTCCCATGGAGACTGTGTAAAGTCTCCCCATGGGGACTGTGTAAAGCAATTTGACTGCTGTGGCTACATGCTCCTACTGCTGCTGCCTAGGGAAAAAGCTGACTCTTAGACCAGGGATTTACTAAGATATGCAGGGACACCAGCCGGCTACAATTTTGTATTCATTCGTTTCTTTGATAAATAAGGAAAAAAAGTTTTCTATTAATATAAATAATATCCTTCCTTCTTTATGTTCTAAATAAGGAATTTATTATGTAATTTTTAAACTCATTTCACCAATTTTTCTATCAGCAAAACAACTCACAAATGTTAGACACCCAATCTCACTAAGCATAGAGAAAAGTTATATACTTGTATATTTATAAGGCTTTAAATTTCGTTTCCAGGTTTAATGTTCAGGTCATCTTTCTCACTTTTCCATAGTTTATGGTCTCCAGTTTTCTGTTGCAATCTTTCTGACCCAGATAACTTTCTAGGAGACATACTAAAGTATTTAAAATTTATGTAATAAAATATAAAAGCAAAACATAAAACATGATTAACACAGTGAGGTCAAAGTTAAACACACATTTGAATGTGTAAAGACATTGAGTTTATTTCCCAGAGTGAATCTGATCTTCCTCACAAGCCCTTACTTTATTGGATAGTAGAGGGAACACTTCAATCAATTTTATCTGTTAAACTTAGTCCAACTCAATAAATTAAACAGTGCCACTTCAATGATCCACTCCTGCTCAGATAAATTTCCTGCCCTCACATATTTCTCTCCCCTCTTCTTCCTCTCCCAGATGGGGCTGGGTGAGGAGGGGCTGGGGAAGGAGGGCTTACATAGCCTCCTGGTGCAGAGAAAGTCTCATTTTCCCACACATAGGTCCTTGTGTTTTCCTCTGGCTCCCCTGATCACTGAGATAATGCTCTCTGGCTGTCCAGTGGTGAGTCATCCTCCTGGCATCAAATGATAAAGACTGTGACAGCTTCTCTTACTTTGATCAGTAACCTGTGATCACTCCTACTGAACTTGCCCCTCTTCAGCAATTGCTGGTGTTGTGTATACTCTGAGATCTCGCTGTAATATCTTGTTGATCCCTAGGCATAATTGTGTACCCAATTATCATCAGCTATACCATCACTTCACATCCCTGAGACATCCTCCTGTTAACCAACAAGCACCATCAGCTACTTCTCACATGTCCCTGAAGAACATGTGAGAATGTCTCAATACCTTTCACCCTTACAGAGATGGAGTCTTGTTTAATAAATACTCTATATCAAGGATTTTAGGCCAGGTGCAGTGGCTCATGACTGTAATCCTAGCACTTTAGGAGGCTGAGGCGGGTGGATCACCTGAGGTCAGGAGTTCAAGACCAGCCTGGCCAACATGGTGAATCCCTGTCTCTACTAAAAATACAAAAATTAGCCAGGCGTGGTGGTAGGCACCTGTAAACCAGCTACTCGGGAGGCTGAGGCTGGAGAATCACTTGAACCTGGGAGGTTGCAGTGAGTGGAGATCATGCCATTGAACTCCAGCCTGGGCAACAAGAGCGAAATTCACTCTCAAAAAAAAAACAAAGGATTTTATTCTAAGGTAGCCATCACAGGTCGGTGTGAGAGTGAGAGGAGCCATCACGAAAGGTGGTCTTTTCTCAGATCTCTTAATAGAAAAGTAATATAAAACAGCCTCTTCTTTTAGGCCTTCCCTCACTTCATCTAATACCTCTCTGGTATAGACTTTCTACCTAGAAGAGAAAAATCACATGTCAAATGTGTCTCAACTCCTGTTTTCCCTTACTCTCATTCCGTTTTCCTTTTGACAGTCAATTGAGAAGCAAAAGAGTTAAGATTTTTCTACCTCTTCCTTTTAAAACAGAACTTTCTCTATATTATGTGCTTCTCCTTCTCAAGGTAGAATTTTCTGTCCCACTTTCCCTGATTCTATATTGATGGCTGCCAGGGAACAAGATATAGGAGGAAGTGGAATAAAAACCTAGGTTATAATATGTCCAATATATTTTCCAATTTGCATGTGTATGTTGCATCAAAGAATGGTCAGTGCTATCAAAGATGCCTTTTGCTTTGCATTTGAAATTGTTGTCTGCTTTGGGAAAAAAAAAAAGGCCTGATTTATATTTTGCCTGCTTTATAAGAAGTCACACGTGGAGTACTGAATAAAAGAGGCACTTAGGACATTTCTGATTTATTCCTGTGGTGTTTTCACATCCCTACATAAGTGGAAACCAGAGGGGAGCCCTCTGGCTGATCCACGCAAAATCCTGCCCTGCCTGGACCATAATTTCCCCAATGAAAGAGAGATTTAGCAGCCGCTAAAGAAAAAAAAGAGAGAGAGACTTTCTTCCTAATGTAATTAAACAAGCTGAGAAAAGGAAGCATTTTGGAAAGAAGGTGAGCAGCCATCCAAAGCAATTCTGCCAAGAATAAATATTTATGGATTTGTCTGTTGATGGGAAGCCCTAGTCACTGATTACATTCTGGCTTGTGTGGTCTCTAAGTACTTCCCATGAACTCGCATTGTCGGACTCGAAGTCATTAAGCATTGTGTCATCAGCAGCTGTTGCCTGAAGCCCTCTCATGGTGTTACATACGAAAGGTCCTGCACCATACAAATGGAGGGGATCTGTTTTAAGTGAGGATTCCAATCAGGAAAAATGATTTCTGCCAAAGGGGCTTTAAACTCCCTCTCACAAGACCACTGTGGACCAAAACTATGGGTAAAGCCCTAAATGAGGTCACAGCCATCAAAGAGACTTGGCCCTGCAGTAAGAGAGAGGAAGACAGAATTATCTGGCCACTCCTGTGGTCTAACCAGACTCTGTAGGCCACAGGCATGCTGCTTCACCTCTCTCTATGGTTTTCTAGTTCTGACTCCAGCCCTATGGCCACACTTGTGCACCACTCTGAACGCAGACTCTTCCCTTCCCACATAATGTGGTTTGGATACATGTCCCTACAAATCTCAGTATTCAAGGTGGGGCCTGGTGGCAGGTGTTTGGATCAGGGATGCATCTGTCATGAATGGCTTAGCACCCTCCCCTTGGTGATGAGTGAGTTCACATGAGATCTGATTGTTTAAAAAACACCTTCCCCGCTCTCTCTCTTGCTCCACTTTTACCACGTCATGTGCCTGCTGCTGCTTCACCTTCCACCATGAGTAAAAGTTCCTTGAGGCCTCCCCAGAAGCTGCGCAGATGCTTTTGCCATGCGTGCACAGCCTGCAGAACCATGAGCCAGTTAAACTTCTCTTCTTCATAAATTACCCAGTCTCAAATATCTCTTTATAGCAATACTAGAACAACCTAACATGCATGCCATTCTTGACACCATCTGCTAACTCCACACCCTGCATCGGACCAAGACTGCATCTGTCCCTAAGCTTATTAAACCAGACCCAGTAGCTTAGTCTCAACATCTACCTCCCTGGATCCTGTGTGGAAGGTCCACTTCTTCCAAGTCTATCCCCTGCTTTGTAACTGCAATTTCTAGGGCACATCTCAATGGTTTCAAACGTGTGGGGAAAAGCATGAAGGGAGATGGGGGCGAGGCCAGAAAAGAGGTTGGTCCTGTTCTCAATAACATAACACCCTGCCAGAGTAACCTGCCCTGTTCCTCTCTGTGATATTCAACTGTTCTTTCTGGTCCACTTGCAGACTTTGTCCCTCATTTGGGTCTCTTCTTGTCCCTCTTACTTGGCTATCTCACATGATTTCCTGCTCAACCCTGCTAAGATGACTCTCAGGGACTCCGTAAGTAAAATGCCATTTGCTGTGACTGTTTTCCAGATCACAGACAGAGTTGATAGCTGAACACACATTCGGGTCTCTGCCGAGCCTCTTCATGCCCCAGTGCAGCCCACAGCTTGAGCAGCCCAGATTTGGCTTGTAAGTAATAAAGGATTGTGCTGGACATTACAAACTAGAAGAAAGTCATTGTCCAAACAGCATTTTTAATATTTTGGTATTATTTAAAGATGGAAAAAATACTATTTCCATGATTAAATGGCAACAGCCTAGGATATAGTTTATGAACTTCTCGATTGCTTCTTCTGAGATGATCTTTATTTCGCATGGACTCATTTTCAAGGTAAAGATGAGCAAAAACCTTGGCATGTGAATTTTCTCTAAGGCACTATGTATCAGTTATAGGAATGCTAGGAGAAAGCTTCTCTGGCTGGGTTTGCATATATTTTTCCAGTGGTGTACGCATGCATGTATGTGCACATACACTGTGTATGTGTGTGTGTGTATCCTAATACACCACGTGCATGCAAATGGGTGATGGATAGGTAGATGATTTTAGGTTTTGCTGTTTGGAATTTTATCACTGAAAACCCAAACTAGAGTCATAGTGAAAATCACTGAAAAAGGACTTCAATTATGGAAAACATGATCTGATGTATTAGCCAGGAAGCTCATCAATTTCTACTGTTCCATCTATTAAGAACAAAACACCACTAGTTTTCTGTCCAAGCAAATGAGCAGGCTTGCTGAATAAAACTATGGTAAGTAGCAATACTAAAGAAGTCTTCTAATTCTTTACAGACTCAGAAACCCCAATTATTCCTCAAAAATAGGGAAAGGAAAAAAAAAAAGAAGACAAGCATGGAGAGAGAAATACGTCCAAAGAAATCACTGAAATATTTTTATTTCCAAAATAGATTTTGAACTAAAAAAAAAAAAATTAAAATAAATAAATAAATAAAGTGATAAGAGGCAAAGTTACCTGGGGAAAATGAAACCTGCTATAAACCACCTGGTGGTTTCATGAGGAAAGAGAATATTTTCCTTTAGAAAATTTCCTTGCCCAGTTTTTGGCAGCTAGAAAACATATGTGATAAAACAAAGACATAACTGAATCAACGGGGGATTTAAGTCGAATCAGATTTAGGAAAAGCCAAATTGTCTCTGGAGTGGGGAAATGGAAGGAAGAAGCTTTATAGAACACATTGGGAGAACATTATTTACTTCTCTCTGGAACACTGATAAGCTAGCAGGTAATAAAATTGTTATTGCAATATTTACTACAAATTGGCTTTTTTTCCTGCATCTGTATTTTAGCTATGCACCTCCCTTTGCTGAGCTATCTTGTTTGGCAGTGGGGTTTTTACTGCCACTCTCAGGCCATCCTCTCCTCCTTTATTTCTCATTCTGACCAGCAGCAATACCATTCTCTTGTTCTTCCCCTTGCTCATCGAAGTTCTTAAAGATGAAATTCTGAAATCTTTCTCTGGCTATGTAGATGCTCCCACCGTCTTTCTTCCTTTCTTGCTTTTGGCATCTGAACTCTGTGCAGACCCCTATTCTGTGTCAGAGTAGAACTGCTTCTCCTCTCCCATATTCTACCTCTATCTCCTGAGCTCTATAAAAAAGAAAAAAAAATGCCTTTCCATTCTCTGTTTTCACTGCTCAGCCTGCATGTCCTGCTGATGCTTTCACTCCAAACTCATTATCTCCATCCCAAACCAGCTCCTCCCCTTAACTTCCCTGCTTCCATTAATGGCATATTGAGCTCAAAACTATTCTTCTTCAACTCCCACATCCAGTCAATTGCTTCTGTTCTAATTCTTATATCTGTTCCCTCCTTCTCACCCTCTCTGCCTCCACACTAGCTCAGAACCTCATTACTTTTCCCCTAGCCTACTGGGAAAACGACCCCATTGATCTCTGTCTTCACCCACTCTAATCCATCCCACTCACAGCTACCAAACTAATCATCCCAAAACACATCCCAATCTTCGTGTCCACCCCCAGCTATAAAACTTTAAAACAGCTCACTGTCTTTGGAATTAAGTGCAAACATTTTATACTGCCACTCAAGTAACTTTACAAATGAATTCAACCCAACTTTTGAGATTTATCCACCACTATGATCTATCGTCCAACTAAACCAACATGATGGAGTAGAAACCAAGAAAGGTCAGGTCCAGAATTGGGCTTTTGCCTGGAAGTGTAGGTCTGCATATTATTCATGAGTAGGGATATAGGAAGGTCAAGATGTGGCCCAAGGAAAGGAAGGTTGCCTAAGATAAGACCTGCCAGTTGCATAGTTCTTTCCACAGCTCATTACTCTATACATAGTAGATATTATATGAATATTTGTTCAGCGACTTCGTTTTCAATGCATTTTAAGCTAGGATGTTACATTTGGACAAATATCAGCCAAAGAGCAGATGTTTTCTTATGCTTTTCTAAATCAACATGGCTTATTATTTGTAGTTTCCTGCCTATATACATGCTGTTACAAATGCATTCCCCAGGCTAGGACTTGGCTATATTTTTGATGAAAAGAAAGAAACAACTTTCCCTGAAGTCATATTAATAACAGCAGTCCTTTTCTCTTTCATCTTTCAACTAACAGTGCATCCATCCAGTCAATGAAATGTCTGCAAATTCAAACTGTTTAGGAATAAGTTAGCCCTGCTGTTGGATATTAAGGCTCCCATAAACGTGACTTCAATAGAAAAATAACAATAACAGTAATTTCCCAACATTGTAATGTTCTGCAGCATGAAAATTTCTGTCACAGACTTTGTGAACTTTTATCCTTGCAATTTTTTAAAATTAGGTAAAAAAGGTATGGTGAAGGGATCAGAACATTTTTTAAGAAAGGGTTAAATAATAAGTATTTTAGGCTTGTGTTCCTTTCAGTCTTTGTTTTAACCTCTCAACTCTAGCTTTGTAGCGTGAAATCAGCCACAGACAATATGCAAAAGAATGAGTGAGTGGGTGTGTCTGGATTCCAATAAAAAGTTCTGTGTGGACACCAAAATTTAATTTCATGTTACTTTTGTGTGCCACAAAATCTTCTAACTCTTTTTTCAGCCATTTAGGCCATTTTAAAAAGCGTTCTTAGTTCACAGGCCATGCAAAACCAGGCGGCAGTCTGGATTTGGCTCACTGACCATAGTTTGCTCACTCCTATTATGGTGTTATTATGGTCTGAATGTTTGTGTCCCATGCTCCCAAAAATTAATATGCTGAAATGTGAGCATCCAAGGTTATGGTATTAGGAGGTGAAGTTTTGGGGAAGGTAATTAGGTCATGAGGGTGAAGCCCTCATGAATGAGATAAGCTGACATTGGCCTTAGCAATGATTTTTTGGCTATGACACCAAAAGCACAGGCAGTAAAAGCAAAAACAAACAAGTGGGACTACATTAATCCAGAAAGTTTTTGCGTAGCAAAGAAAACAATCTACAAAATAAAAAGACAATCCACAGAATGGGAGAAAATATTTGCATATATATGATAAGGGGTTCAAATGCAAAATATATAAGGAATTCATGCAACTCAAAGGGAAAAGAACAAATAAATAACCCAATTAAAAATGGACAAAGGACATGAATAGATATTTTTTCAAAGAAGACATATGAATGGCCAACAGACATATGAAAAGGTGCTCAACATCACTTATCATGAGAAATATAAATCAAAACCACAATGAGGTATCTTCTCACACCTGTTAGGGTGGCTGGTATCAAAAATACATGAGATAGCAAGTGTTATAGAAGGTGTGGAGAAAAGAAAACCCTTGCAGACTGTTGGTGAAGCATAGACTGGCATAGCCATTATGAAAAACAGTATGGAATTTCCTCAAAAAATTAAAAATAGCATTATCATATGATCCAGCAATTCCACTTCTCGGTATATATTCAAAGGAAATGAAATCAGTATTTCAGAGAGATATCAGCACTCTCATGTTTATTACAGCATTATTCACAATAGCCAAAATGTGAAATCAAACCACCTGTCTATCAACAGATGAATGGTCTTTTTAAAAATATGGTGTGTTGTATACATGCCTATATATAAAATAGAGTATCATTCAGCCATTAAAAATAAAGAAAATCCTACCATTTTTGGCACCATGGATAAACCTGGAGGACATTATGCTCTGTGAAATAAGCCAGACACAGGAAGATAAATACTGTATGTCATTTCACTTATACGTGGAATCTAAAAAAAGTTGAACTCATAAAACCAGAGAGTAATATGGCGGTTTCCAGAGGGTAGGGGCTGGAGGAAATGTTGATCAAAGGGTATACATTTTAATTATAAGATGAATAAATTCTTGGGACCTAATGTACAGCATAGGTCTCAAGAATTTATTCATCTTACAGGTAATGGATATGTTAGTTCAATTGTGGTGAGCATTATACAATATGTATGTATACCAAATCATCACACTGTACACCTTGAACATGTATAATCTTTATTTGTCAATTATATATTTTAAAATAAGTAATCAATGGTCTCAGGGAGCTTGTTTGTCCTTTCCACTCTGTGAGGACACAGAGAGAAGATGCCATCTCTGAAACAGAAACAGGCCCTCATTCGACATCAAATTTGCTGGCTCCTTGATCTTAGAGTTCTTAGCCTCCGGAACTGTGACAGTTAAATTTCTGTTGCTGATAAGCTGCATGGTTTATGGTATTTTGTTATAGCAGCCCTAGAGGACTAAAGCAAGTGCTATCCTCATTATATAGGTGAGATTCTGCGGCTCAAAGTTAATATGACTTGCGTCTGAAATTACACAGAATGGTATCAGTATTATTAGTGAAACTCTAATCTGCTTCTTGTGACCAGAATTCTAGTCCCCTCCCTACATTTGGAAACATCTAAGAGTGGCCACCCATTTCTCCAAGCAGTGAAAACTGCATCCAACATGGAGAAGAGTATCTGAAAAAGACCAAGAAATCATAAAATTTTATTTTCCCCAAAGGGTTTATAAGTGGTCTGTTGCTCCTCTGTCCCCAAAAACTAAACGCAAAAAATATGTGAGAATTTGCATGGACACGGAAACCCTCCTTGACCAAGCTTTAGTTAGACTTCTCTGGTCCGCCTTCTCAACTAGACCACATCCTGGGACTGCAGTCCTTAGCCTACTGAGCTCAATTTTAGCAAAAAAGAAAGAAAGAAAAAGAGAAAGCCATGCTTGTACTGATCCTGGGACCTACCCAGCCTTTTGGGATCAGGATGGTGGCTGCTGAGGGAGGGTAAACACAGACCCATGCCTTACAATAGGGACGAGGAGTGATAAAGGTCCCCACAGCGCAGAGCCCTGACTTTGGCCAGAAGCCTTTCCTTCCTAAAGCTACTGCTGTGGTGATGGAAAGTGAGCAGGGAAAGGGAAGCAGCAGGAGAGTCCCCACTGATTATGTCATGTTGGACAACAGTAGATGGTTGATCACAGGAGGACATGAGGAGAACTGTGAGTCTAGAAATGCTGTGAATTTGAAGGGTTGCTCTGGACATTATTAATCATATTGCCCTTGGTCAGATGTTACACTGTAATATGAAGGCATGCTTTGGTAGCACGGGGGCAAATCATTGACCGTCTTCACTGGAGGAGTGAAGCCAACAGAAACAAGCTACCTAGAGACACTTCTCTGTTATAAGGACAAATGGACTGCACAGACAGAGGATGTTTCACACATAAGAGAATTCATTTCTTAAAACATTTGTTGCTTGGTTTCCAGATGACCACCATTTATGGGCATGGAATTATTGCAAAAGTTAGAAGTAGTCAGACCACCAAGAAAAGCATCTGGATTAGCCAAGTCTGCAGATCCCTCTTCATTTGTTTCTGTCTTAATTTTGGTCTTTTTCTTGACTCCAGCTAAGAATGATGGAGCTACTGCACTGACTCATTTTATTATCCAGGCATTACACTTGGGGCCATAACTGTTACTGAAGGACATACATGTGTACATTCTGTATATAAACATTCATTATATTAGTGGTCATCTAAATTGTTTCCATTATTTCATTACTTCATGTGGGATGTTCAAATGACCACAAGTTCTACTGAACTGGAAATATGATGATCACATTAGGGTAAGAATACACAAAATATAGAAAAAGAAATACTCATTGAAGAAGTATCAACAAGAAATGTAGACTTTAAGTGATATTTGTAATCTAAATCAAAATGACATTCTCCAAGGAGCTGGAGAAGGGTCCCCGCTGGTCCTGGGATTGCTGTTGTTGATACGTGAAGTCATGCTATGCAGCCCAGCAACTGCTGCTGTCTGTGGGGGAGCCAATTTAAGATTTGCTTCAGTAGCTGTAATTTAAGAGTAAGGGCACTGGGAGTTGAAACCGAGCACTCCACAAGCATATAACCAAGCAGATTTCTATCCACGTTGCAGAACCTGTGGGCTCACGCCACAGCTTTTCTATTCTCTGTCATCTTTTTCCAATTAGAAAACAGACCAAGTAGAAGGAAATGATCACCCACCAGCTCTATCTGAAAATTATCAGCACTGAGCCCCTACGTTAGCCTTTCTGAGCTCTGCTCCCTGGAGAGGGACTGGTAACCCCGCATTTCCAAGCTCTGATTGAAGCTCATTATCATCAAAATACTTTGGTAGTTCAATTTTATCCATCCCATTTCACAGATGGCCAAATTAAGGTCCAGTGAGGTTAAATAGCGAGTGCAGTCTCTCAGCTACTGAGTTGCAAGGTCTTTTAGCTGGAGACCAAGGTCTGCCCTTTTTACACTAGAAACCATTTTCTCTCCTCTATCAAAATATATATATATATATATTTTTTTTGAGAGAATCAGAGTTAAGTTTAAAGATGTCATACGACTTTTAGGGCCCCGAATCAAATGCTCTGTGGAATCCACCTGAGACTTTGGTAGCTCGTGGTTTTTGTCAAACTATTGAAAACAGATTTTTCTGACTCTAGTTAGCTCTGGGAAAAACTTTATTTTCCTTATCCTCTGCAACCCTTTATCATTTTCTTGAATACCTCACATCAAAATGATATTCTATATACCTCTGACAATTTCAACCCTTCCCCATCATGATTCTAATCTCACCATGTAAGGTAGGTGGGTGGGGGGTGGGCTTCTAACCAGTCACAGCTAGAAACTTGTTCAGTGCTAATTAGTGCAAAAAGGCAGGGATTTCAGTATTCTGTCTGTTCGCACATTGATGGTGACAAACTGAATACCATTAAGAACCACATACCATTTGCTCTTATCTGTTACCTCACCTACAAGATGATGTTCCAACCTCACAGGGTTAAATCAGATGGTAAATGCAAAGAATTTAGGCTGGGCACAGTGGCTCATGCCTGTAATCCCAGCACTTTCAGAAGCTGAGACGGGGGATTGCTTGAGCCCAGCAGTCCCAAAACCACCCTCAGGCAACATGGCAAGACCCTGTTTCTACAAAAATTTTTAAAAATAGCCAGGTGCAGTACCACATACCTGTCGTCCCAGTTACTCAGGAGGCTGAGGTGGGAGGATTGCTTGAGTCCAGGAGGTCAGGGCTGCAGTGAGCCATATTTGCACCAGCGCACTCCAGCCTAGGAGACAGAGTGAGGCCCTGTCTCAAAAAAAAAAGAAAAGAAAAAAGAAAAAAGAATTTTACAGCACATTTAGTGTATGTTCAGTGCCTGTTAGCTATTATTTCTCATGAAATATTCTCACATATCTATAATGAATCATCAGCACAACGTAATGGAAAGAGCATAGATTAGAGTCAATTCAGAGGCTTGGGTTCCAGCTGTGAATCTACCACTGAGTGCTCACTTCCACAATTCTAAAATGCCTCTTTCCTCTCTCTAGTGTGAGTGTTGATACTTGTTTGGCCTTCTCTAAGTTATAGGAAGGATCAAATATGCTGGTAGTTTTCAAGTTCATTTCAAAAATCTAAAAATACATGCCTGCAGGTATATGTTATTGTTTCAGCTGCTCTTATCATTAAGTCACTGCTGTATGAAGCACTATGCATGCATTGCCTTCATGTGGGAGGGTGTGGGTTGTCGTAGAGAGAATATAGCAAACTTTGGCTTCAGACAGAATAGGATTCAATCTCAGTTCTACCATGATTTGCTTGTCAGAGCCTCACTGTCCCCATTTGTTCAGTGGGGCTAATAGAAACTATTGTAATAGATGTTCCTATAATAGCTGGGCTGGGGCTTGGGCTCAGACATCCTAGGGTATGGTTCTTCTATCCATACAGTTCCATCCCAGGATATGGATCTGAGAAACATGGCCTCTGTTTTCTGTCTGCATCATCTGTTTACAAGAGACACAGAGAAAACTCGAACCCAAGTCTTTCAGTGGGCTTTAAATACATGTACATGCAGACATGATTCTCTAAATGGATCTGAGAATGGGTGGAAGCCAGATTATAGGAAAAGAATAAGGATCACTGAAGGGAGAAAAATCTTAGTAAATGAGGAAGACCACTACTAAGCACAACTGAACACCAAGAAAGGAGAATTCGGCCGGGCGCGGCGGCTCACACCCGTAATCCCAGCACTTTGGGAGGCCGAGGCGGGCAGATCACGAGGTCAGGAGATCAAGATCATCCTAGCTAACACGATGAAACCTCATCTCTACTAAAAATACAAAAAATTAGCCGGGCGAGGTGGCGGGTGCCTGTAGTTCCAGCTACTTGGGAGGCTGAGGCCTGAGGCAGGAGAATCTGTTTAACCCGGGAGGCGGAGGTTGCAGTGAGCTGAGATTGCACCACTGCACTCCAGCCTGGGTGACAGAATGAGACTTCGTCTCAAAAAAAAAAAAAAAGAAAGAAAAAGAATGGAGACTTCATATACTTACATTACCCTGAAATGAAATTTAGAGGTAATAAAACCTCATGTTTTTAAGAATCAATAAAAATGGCTTAACTGTAATATGAAGGAGAAATAAAAAGAAAAGTAATTTATAATAAAATCATTTGCAATTCAGAAAGAGCTGGAGGTGATAACACGGGGAGATTAAATGAAATAAGCATAAGCTCGTGCCTCTATGCAGAATCCCAAGGTTACGATCCAGATGACCCACAACTCTGTAATATTAGCAACTAACACACCAGGAGTGGTGTTGCTATTGGTGATGCAACTTTCTGAAATGAACAAATCCTGATGATGTTCTGAGTAAGATAAAGGTAATGTTCTCTCAATGTATGCAGTGGTTGCGTTCTTAAAAAATTCAGAGTACTATGTTAAAACTGTACCCAAAAAATGTATTGTGCTGATATAAAACATAGTTCATTCCCAGGCCTAGATAATGGTAAATACGTTTTTCCATTTAATAAATGCCTAGGTGCAGATTGTGTTAGTCCATTTGCATTGCTGAGGAATAAAGGAATACCTGAGGCTGGGTAATTTATAAAGAAAAGACACTTGGCCAGGTGCGGTGGCTCACGCCTATAATCCCAGTACTTTGAGAGCCCAAGGCAGGTGGATCAGCTGAGGTCAGGAGTCTGAGAGCAGCCTGGCCAATATGGTGAAACTAATCATACAAAAATTAGTTGGGTGTGGTGGTGCACACCTATAATCCCAGCTACTTGGGAGGCTGAGGCAGGAGAATCACTTGAACCCAGGAGGCAGAGGTTGCAGAGAGCCGAGATCGCACCATTGCACTCCAGCTGGGTGACAAGAGTGAAACTCCGTCTCCAAAAATAAAAAATAAATAAATAAATAAATAAATAAATAAATAAATAAATAAAAGAGGCGTATTGGGCTCTGCAGGCTGCACACAAAGCATAGTGCCGGTATGTGCTTCTGGTGAGGGCTTAGGAGGCTTACAATCGTGGCCGAAGGTGAAAGGGGGCCAGCGTATCACATGGCAACAGAGGGAGCAAGACAGAGTAAGGAGGTGCCAGGCTCTTTTAAACAACCAGCTCTCACATGAAGTACCACAGCAAGAATCCATTCATCATCATGGAGTGGGCACCAAGCCATTCATAAGGGATCTGGCTCCTTGACCCAAGTACTTCCCATGAGGCCCCACCTCCAACACTGGGAATCATATTTCAACATGAGTTTTAGAGGGGACACACATCCTGTCTCACACATCAAAGGGTTTCTAGCATCTCTGTTCTAATCCACCAAGAGCTTTCTCATCATTGTAATAACCAAAATGGTCCCATAAATTTCAAACACACTCCCTAAGGGATGATTGGCCAATGAGTCAGTACAATCTTAACCAAATAATAAAACCACCGTAATCAAGTAACTTCCTAATCTGTTCCTTTCTCTTGGCTCCGTTTTCATTCCAGAAATCCTAGGCCACTTTTTCTCTTTCTGTTGCTACTTTTAAATCAAATTATCTTTTTAGATTATACTCTGACAACTTTGAGACTCATATTTGACCAGAATATTGTATCTCTTCTCAGAACCTTTCATCCACCACAAGTGGTTATTAGAAACCAATTTATCAGTAACTTTAGCTCCATTTCACAGAAGAGAGACTGAGGAATGAATCAGGCGGCTCATTGAAGGGCATGCCACAACCTGTCTGCAGGGGTTGACCAGAACCTGTATCTCTCAGTGACCCCGAACCCCTTTGCTCTTCTCCACTGTTCCTTCTACTTCCCTCTCAGACCTGTGACTTCATTTGCATTTTTAAGGAGTGAGTTGGAAAGCAGATAAAAGCTCAAATCACTGTTTTGCTCCTCGTTAATTCCTCTGGTGAAAAATCAGTAGTCAGCCAGGTGCGGGGCTCATGTCTGTAATCCCAGCACTTTGAGAAGCCAAAGAGGGTGGATCACTTGAGATCAGGAGTTCAAGACCAGCCTGGCCAACATGGTGAAACCCCATCTCTACTAAAAATACAAAAATTAGCTGGGCGTGGTGGTGCACACCTGTAATTCCAGCACTTTGGGAGGCCGAGGGGGGCGGATCACCTGAGGTGAGGAGTTCGAGACCAGCCTGGCCAACATGGTGAAACTGTCTCTACCAAAAATATAAAAATTAGCCGAGTGTGGTGGTGCTCGCCTATAATCCCAGCTATTCCAGAGGCTGAGGCAGGAGAATCACTTGAACTCAGGAGGCAGAGGTTGCAGTGAGCTGAGATCACACCACTGCATTCCAGTCTGGGCAACAGAGTGAAACTGTGTCCCAAAAAAAAAAAAAAAAAAAAAAAAAGAAAGAAAGAAAAAGAAGAAAAAAGAAAGAAATCAGTAGTGAAGAAGAACCCTGAAATGGGTTTCCATTAATCCAAGCTCTTGCTCCCCCTCATTTGCATGATTAATTGCAATCCGGCTCTTAGAGGACTGTGAGCCACCCCCAAGGCTGCTACTCCATGGAGAGAAAATCCATCTCTGAACCTGCTCAGGTGTTTGAGAGGATGATGAACACACCGGACGTGATCAAGCAGGGCCAGGCCACAGACTCATTCAGTCAGGGAACAAGTCATGCATGGTGCCTCCCGTCTCCCTCCTTTGCAGAGATGTGACAGAGAGTGTAATAAAAAGTAATGATGTGGAAGAGAGCATGCTGTTGCCTTCCAAGGGTCGAGTCAGTACAATCTGTGCAAGGTCCTGACATTTTCACTCTTTTTCAGTACAGAAATACTGAATGAAAAAAATACAGTGCCAAAAAGAAAGACACATACCTGGGTCACTTTAGACACCTGAAAATAGATCCCAGATGAGGCATCCCTATATATCAGGAAGATTGTTTTTCAGAGTGAGAGAGGCAGCTTGTGGGGACTGCCACTCAGTGCCACCTCCGTGAGTGACAATGGACTCGCTCTTCTTAATCAGTGTGGGCCATTCTCCCGAGCAGCTATATATCAGCTTGCACTTTTGGAAAAGCCGTTTTCTAATAGGGCCAGGGGGCTCTTGCTTATTCTGATAAAGAGACCTATCATTTCAGGAAGTGATTCAAAGGATTTATTTGGTGTTTTCAGAAGGAGAAGAGCACAGTGCCCACCTGGGAACACATATCAGGCGGTAGGTAAAGAGGATGGCAGTTCGTAAAAACATTTTCAAAGCTTCCAAATGACTGATGTATCCCTGAGAGCTCTGAAAGTGACAAGGGGAACTTTGCAGCCTCTAAATTGCAATGATTGCAGCTGGGACCTCCTTGGATTGAAAAAGGAGACTTTTAAAGGCTTAACTACAGAGCGTATTCAGATAGTGTCATCACCTAGATGGTTGCCTAGCATGGGAGAGGCAATAGAATATGCCATTTGCAACCTTAGTAAAGTTAACTAATCTCTTCACGTGTTTCTGTAACTATGTATACATCTAATTCATAGGGTTATTGGGGGAATTATATAAGTTACTAGTGGTTGGCATGTGGGCAACATTATGTAGTGACCACAAGGATAACTAGAACACTGTTAAAGGCCAATGTAGTGTAGACAGAATAAAACTATAGCTCTCTATATTTTAACTGGAGGGACACAAAGTCCTACATACCCCCAAAATCTCCCTACTTGAAGTTTTCATTATCATTGATATTGTTAATACCTTACATTTACTTAGCGACTTCTACATTACAAAGCCCTCATTTTAATCTTATTTGATCCATTCTAAAATGCTATGAAATTACCCTGTATGATACTAGAAATCTTCAGTCTTTCAAATTGAGATATATGCTTCTGAAAGCTCCCTTTCTAAAACTTCAGTAATTCCCACATTGGTAAAAACTGAACTCTCATCAGTGAAGACAGCACATTGCAAATCAAGATACATTTCTCTTCCTGCTGTGCTCATGCTTACCCTGAAAAAGAAATGGAATGGACTTTTTTTTTAATCCAGTCGGGAATGTTGCAAGGATAATGATCTTAAAATAACACAAAGTCTTATTTTTGGCAATGAATGTTATGTTTTTAGGCCAAAGACTTATTGTATTCATTCATTCAACAAATACTTGTTGAGTACTCATGCCAGGCACTTCTGCAGGCTATAGAAACACAAGAGTCAGCATTTTTGTTTAAATATCTACAATATATTGAGCCATCCTACTAAACCAGACACAGAAAGCAAATTAGGAAAAATAAAGTCAGGCTGTTTTACGGACATTGAAAATGATTGTAATCAGCAGGATCTAGTGATAAATGAAGCAATGCAACCAAAGGATGGGAAGCATAAATTGCTTACCATGAGAGGTACATAAAGACGCATTTTTGAACAATTATGGCAATTAAAGCACTTGAGATAAAATGTGAGGGATATACAAGGGGAGTTGTATAAGAAAAGAACATATCTTGATGTTATTCTAGGCCTCTTTCCTCCCCCACCATATACTACCTGCCACCTCGTCAATTCTTGTTCCAACAATCATTGGGTCACTGACCTCCTGAGCTTAAATCTGATGAACACATTCAATTCTTTCCAGCCTTGTTAGTCCCACTGAACACATGCCATATGACCATCCTTGGCACAGAATGCTACTAAGCTCAAATTGTTACCAGAAAGGGGTCCCAATCCAGACCCCAAGAGAGGGTTCTTGGATCTTGTGTAAGAAAGAATTCAGAGCAAGTATGTAAAGTGAAAGCAAATACAGGAAAGTAAAGGAATAAAAGAATGGCTACTCCGCAAACAGAGCAGCCCCCAAGGGCTGCTGGCTGCCCATTTTTATGGTTATTTCTTGATGATATATGCTGAACAAGGGGTAGATTATTCATGCTTCCTCTTAAACCTCATAGGGTAACTTCCTGATGTTGCCATGGCGTTTATAAACTGTCAAGGCACTGGTGGTAGTGTAGCAGTGAGGATGACCAGAGGTCACTCTTGGTTTTGGTGGGTTTTGGCTGGCCTCTTTACTGCAAGCTGTTTTATCAGCAAGGTCTTTATGACCTGTATCTTGTGCTGACCTCCTATCTCATCCTGTGACTTAAGAATGCCTATCTGGGAATCCAGCCCAGTAGGTTTCAGCCTCATTTTAACCAGCTTCTACTTAAGATGGAGTTGCCCTGGTTCAAACGCCTCTGACCAAATGATCCCTAAAGATCTGTGACCAGAAGATCCACTCTCCTTTCCTGACCTTTTTCTACTTGTCAGCTGTAAAGTCAACAAAGGACTATATGGAGTCCTTCCCAAGGTCACCTTACATGTTGGACTTGGGAGTTGATGTCAGTCACCTTGAAACTGTACTCAAATAATAATCCTCAAAGGAGTTCTCAGCCTCTTAACCTCCTGGACCAGGTCAGACCCAAAAGCATTTTTGCAGATATTATTTATATTCCATTCCCTCTAGTTTGGAGAAAGAATTAGGGATAGAGCTTGAGCTTTAAATCAAATCCAGGACCTGTCATTCAATGGCCTTGTAGTCTGAAGCATGTTTCTTCAAATAGCTGAGCCCTGGTTTCCTCATCTACAAAACAAAGACAAGGCTGCTACCCTCACAATATCATTGTAAGGATTATGTAAGAGAATACATGAGAGAATACTTTTTACCAAGGTTGCCAGACATGACTACATTACCCATCCACCCACACACCCTCCAAAGGAAAACTCCCTCAGTAGTCCCCGCTAATGCTATTTAGCCTGTCTAATTGCCATTCCTGTGATCTGAGATCCCGTCTCCCACTCATCCACAGTGACTAAACCAGGGTAGACACCTGAGCCAAAAGCAGGCAATCCATAGACCAGTCAGCTACCATGACAGGTTGGCCTGGGTCAAAATCAAATAAACAAATCAGCAAGCTGAATCAACCAAATTCTTCTCTTTGGAATTTATTATAAATTTAGAAAAAAGGAGAGGCTGAGATAGTTAACAACAAAGAAAAAGTAAAAGGAAGTTAATGGCTGCTTTAGTGCAATGGCAAGCTAAAGTCATAGGCAGGCATAATTTATGAACAGGCAGGAAATGTGTAGACTGGAAATTGAGAAAGACAGCTATAGAAAGAGGCAGACAAAGCAGACACGCAGAGAAAGAGAAAGACCTTGAGAGGACACAGCTTCCTCTTAGTTCCTGAGCCTTCTCTTCTGATTCTATGTCTCTAAGGGGATTCTTAGAATAGCCCCATTTGTATTGAGATAACTTGGGTTGAACACAAGAGGCCTGATCAGGCGTTCGATAAATCTTAGTTCCCTTGCCTTACTTATTTAGTTAATTATTTGTCTCATCACTTATTCATGCACCTATTCTTTAATTTATTTACTAAGTTAAATAATTCCTGACCACCTACTCTGTGTCAGGTGTATTCTATCTGCCATATTTGTACTGAGGGCTTAACTTGTATCCTTCCCAAATAACATGTTTGGAATTATCTGGGTATTAGAGAAGGGGACAAGAAGGACGCAGGAGTGATCCTGATGGTGAGAAAGATATTTAGAGAATTAGTGGAAGACTTATCAAATTGTCTGTGGCGGTGGAGCGGTCCACCCCTCCAATTCTGACCAGCATCAGTCCCGCTAGCTTCAGCATCCGCCCCAAAGCCAACAGTAAACTGCCAGGCTTAGGTCTAAAATCACATCTTCCTGTATTTCTCTCTCAACGTGCCCAGCCTCAAGCAGGATTAGGGGAGGAACATTCACAGCCTCTCCCTCTGATCCCGCCCTTCATGACTGTGTTTCTTTTCCGCCTGCTCATTCCTAAGTCTTTCTCATATACCATCATCTGTCACAGGGATGGTGACAGCCCAGCATAAGCCAGCTTTAATTCCATGGATTATTTTCTCCTGTCAGCTTTTAAAAAAAGAAAGAAAAAAGAAGGGGAAAAAGCAGTCTGCCCAGGCTCTCCTTGAAAAAGGATAAAGAACCAGACCATGCCAGAGATCCGTGGAGCCATTGGCTGGTCTGAAGAGGTCGGTAAGTTCAGGTTCGTGTTAGTGTCCAGATGTTAAACAAACAGATGGCTTGTCACACGGATGTTTACTAGCCTCACAGCTCCGCACTGGCCATGCTTTGAAAGGACTGCTGCTGCGAGCAGAGAATATGTCAGGCTTTTACCCTGCAGTCACCTGGAGTCAGCCTATCTAGGTCAGGGACTCCAAGTTGCCTCTTCAAATATGGGAGTGGGAGCCCATAGCCTCTGTTCAGTATTTCCAAACCTAACAGACACTGCCTGTTTATCCACAATAAGACTGCACAAGCTGCCAAAACATCCAACTTCTTTGCTTTGGGCTGGAATGATATTAACCCAGGCTGGCTGTGTTTGTCATTTCTCAGTTTCCAGAAACCAAAACTGACACTCAGCAGTCTCTTTGATGAATACCAAATAAACAATAAATTAATTGCATTTTAAAAAAACGGATTTGTTGGATCATAAAAAACCTTTCAAATATGGGGGGGGACGATGAAATGGAGGCCTGGTGAGGAGAAAGATGGCAATATTCTTCCCTGATGTTACAGAGCATCTCAGCATTTCCTCCATCCAGATTGTAAAAGGTTCCTCCACTAGAAAAACCAGAACCTTCCTTTAGGAGAAGAATAAGGCTAATGGTCCATACTATCACCCTCCAACATGCTTTAAAAGGTCAAATCGTGGTTCCATCAAACCTGGGCTGGCTCCCAGTTAGACCGCTGAAAGGATGAAATTTTGACTTTTCCAAAAGGAGGAGGATGGAGAAGGCAATGCTGTCAGTAGAGAAATTAATTCCTGGCAGGCCAGTGTTAAATATCCTAGTGGATTCTCTGGCTCGCATTTGTTTAAAGCATCTTGCGGATGGAGCCATGAGAAGCACAACAGCTTGGAATGTGCAGCTAGTTCTGAGGCGGAGGGCGCCTTCTCGCCACAAGATGGCAGCAGGAGCCTGCGTTTGAAGCCAGGGCTCCGCGGTCCTGCAGCAGTATTTCCCCCACCGCCCAGGAGGATCTGATTCCCCTTGAATTTTAACCAATTGTGTTACAGCTTTTGTCTCCAAAAGGACAGAAATAGGTTTTCTCTTTCCCTCTAATTGATTTTAAGTTTCCTTTTGTTCAAGCTCTGCTAAAAAGAAGAGAGAGCCCTATTTTTCAAGACGTCTATTAAGTGGGCCAAATAATTATACCCCAAAGATAAACCCTTTCTCTGAAAACCACGCTCAGTATTTGCTCCAGAAGCAATGCTTGTGCTCTGTCAACCCGCTGACACGCCTTAGGGAAGCAGTCCACCCCCCTGGGGATGCTTTGGCTTTCTCCTCCAAACCCAGTTGTTGGCTGATTGAACAACAATTACCTGCTGGGACGCGTCCTCTGGTGACTAGTGGGCGCGTCTAAAAAGGTGATAAATTTGCCCTTTGGTTTCCAGGCCTCCTTACTGGATTCTCCATCACCCTTTTGCAAAGAATAACATCACCTAATAAGGACAAACAGCCTCCAATGTGTACTCAGTCATTTGTCCAGTGAATAAACAATGTTACCGATTTCCTAGTCTTCCTTCCATACTGACTTCCTGTTGCTTACCGCAGCAGCCCCCAAAACAATGATGAATTCTTAGTCTTTGTGTACCCGGATACCCCTCTGCCTGAACACTCTACCCCAGGCTCTTCACTTGGGTAAGACCACTGCCTCCTTAGTTCTCAATCTAAATGTCACCTCCTGTGGATAGGCTTGTCAGCTGTCAAGGCCAGTCCTAATGAGAGTCCCCTCACAAAGCTCACATCACATCCTACGCTTCCATCATTACAGTTCTTCCAAAACTATGTAATAACTACTAGTTGATGAGTCATCTCTCTTCAAAGAATGTAAGCTTCTCAAAGGCAGTGCCTCCATCTGACTTAGTTTACCCTATAGCCTGTAGCTTAAAGTTGCCTCCTTAGTACTTCATTGAATAAAGTAATTGCAGAACTAAAAAACATACTGAAATTTTCGAGCTTACCTTTTCACATAATGTAACTATGAATTCCACCTACTGTTTTTTGAGGTATCTCATTTACTTGGATTTCAATACGCCATTTTCAACCCAGAGTGGTGCTGGGGCAGGGCAGGTGGAGAGAATTATAAATCGAAAATGTGGAGAATTGCGCAAATCTCTGAGTAGCTAACGGGCACATGTCACAATATTATCTGTATTATCATTTTCTATGGGGGAAGTGTCTGGGTGTCAGAGCTTAAAGGATCAAGTTAAAATACCCCTGTTTTATAGTCAAGTTATTCTGATATCTGACCCTATCTTTATCAATCACCTTTATCACCTGTGTGGTATCTCCCCAACCAGGAGGATCTCTCATTTTTCCAAATACATGCCAGGCTTCTCTCACTTTTGCGATTATTCTGACTGCCTGATGTAGGATGACTTCCCGGGTGTCTCTCTATTCACACACTTCCCACTCATCCTCACAAACCCACTCAAGTTCTCTTCCTGCCGGAAGCTTCTACTGACCAACAAAGCCCATGCTGATTTCCTGTCTGAAAATCAACAGTTTGGAAGGTCTGGATCCAATGTCCTTGGTTTCTGTAATTCAAATCACAACTAGCTAAGCTCTAGCATGCTAGAATCCTAAAAACCAGGCTCCATGTTAACTGGGAGTGAACACTCTACATTTTTGCTTTTTCTCTAATTATATGCTGTCTGGAAACTTATTCTCCCCAACCTAAAAAATACAAGCTACTCAAAGAAAGCTTTGTGTTATATATCTTTGATATCCTGCAGGGTTTCTGATATGATCCTAAGCATAAACCCTCCATAAAGGTTGATTCACATAAGCAACCCTGTAAACTGACTAATAGTACTACATTAGGCCAGGTGTGGTGGCTCACGCCTGTAATCCCAGCACTTTGGGAGGCCAAGGCTGTCGGATCACCTGAGGTCAGGAGTTCGAGACCAGTCTGTCCAACATGGGGAAACCCCATCTCTACTAAAAATACAAAAATTAGCCAGGTGTGGTGGCACATGCCTGTAATCCCAGCTACTCGGGAGGGTGAGGCAGGAGAATCACTGGAACCCGGGAGGCGGAGGTTGTGGTGATCCAAGATCACGCCACTGCACTCCAGCCTGGGTGAAAAGAGCGAAACTCCCCCCCCCCCCAAAAAAAAAAGCACTAAATTCATAGCCCCCCAATCTAGTATTATTTAGCCTATTCTAAGTCTCAGCAGGCTGTTTCCCAGAGGATGACTCCCAAAGCAGGACTTTAAACAGCACCAGCTTCCTTGGGTCCAGACCAGATAGGATACATTTCCCAATTCCCGCCCCACCTCACATACACACATACATGAAAGTCTGCAAAATTCAGTCTGATTTAGGCATTATCCAAATAACCCTGCCTGTTACCAGGATCGTCACTTAATTATGGTCCATTTCCTGAGCATTCAGCCAAAGGAAGATGTAAAGTGCCGTGACTGCTTCTGCAGAGCTCACAAATTAAAAACCTTGAGGTTTTCTGTGGTTTCCGAAGCAAAGCCGGAAAAGCTGAAAGATGACTGATATGGTTAATACATTTATTGGCATTAGGACACTGTTATTTTATTGCTGGTATCAGGGTGATATCATTTTTCATAAAGACACCATAATTGTTCTTGAATGTCATAAAAGGTGAAATTCATTCTCATGAAAATTAAAGAGAATATTACAATGCTTCAGTCAAAAGGGGACTAAATGATACAGATGATAAAATGTACTGGCTTTAAATTTCTGTCCATAAACCAGGAGTGAGACTAAAGATAATTAGGCTAGAGATGAAGACTGTAATAACCTGGAATTAGTTTAGGCATCCCTTTAATCTCATTTATTCATGGCATAGACTATTCATTGGGAAATCTGTTTTCCTTCATTGGCCAATATTTTAGCTGTCTATGGCCCAAATGAAAACACTGAATGGCGGGATGAAGAGATTGTAATGAAAATACATCTTACTGAAGATGGCAGAAGCAACTCACTTCTCACTAAAACACACAAGACCTAGGACCTAAAGTAACTAATGTGTCAAGTCCTTTGCTCAAAATATTTAGACTTTCATCCCCTCAACCATCAGATTTTTTTTTTTTTTTTTTTTTTTTTTTTTTTTTTTTTGAGACAGAGTTTAGCTCTTATTGCCCGGGGTGGAGTGCGATGGCACTATCTCGGCTCACTGCCACCTCCACCTCCCGGGTCAAGCAATTCTCCTGCCTCAGCCTCCCGAGTAGCTGAAATTACAGGCACCCACCACCACGCCCAGCTAATTTTTTGTATTTTTAGTAGAAGATGAGATTTCACTCTGTTAAGCAGGCTGGTCTTGAATTCCTGACCTCAGGCAATCCACCTGCCTTGGCCTCCCAAAGTGCTGGGATTACAGGCGTGAGCCACCTCGCCTGTCCTGCCATCAAAAATTTTTAAGGGCAAATTCTAGAATCTGTCACATACAAATTCCTTTTTTGACCTGCTGAGGTGATGAAACTTGGAAAGTGTTTAGGAATTCCTTTCTGCTGTATGTCCAAATTCCATTTCTTCCTCTTCTCCACCCCCATCTCAACCTGAGCCCCACTAAAAATTCCTTCTGCTGCCAAGCGCCTTAGAAAACCTTTACATTATTTATTGTTTTCTGTGGATTCATTGTGTGTTGGAAGCCTCACAAGAAGCTGAGTGCATAGTTTCAGGGCAATAAAACAGTCAGAGCAAATGGCAAACTCTTTGGTTTGGCACTGAGGAATCCAGCATGCATCTGTGCATTCCTCCCTGTGTGGCTGGAAACCTCTCAAATCTGGTCCTCAGTTTATGTCCCTCGGGTGACTGGTTCTTTGGTTACCCTATGGGAGAAAGCCCCTAACAGAAATGCAACATCATGGGCCAGCAATTCCCAATTTTCACGTGCACAGATGTCTCTTGGGGGTCTTGCTAAATGTAGATGCGAATTCAGGAGATCTATGTATAAGGTTGAAAACTCAGCATTGCTAAGAAGCTTCCAGATGATGCTACGAAGCTGGTTCATGGGTCACACTTTGAAATGAAAGGCGTGCATTAGCTCACCTTCAGTACTAGATTGGGCTTCCTGCAATTCAGTCAGTGCTTACACTTGCCTTCATTAAAACAAATTTGAAATTAGCCCCATTCACAATGTTTGAATGCAAAAATGAATTCATTTCATTACCATTTTGATCCTGTATTTACTTGGAGGCAAAATAGGTATTAATTAATCTGGGGAATGAGCTGGGTGAACAAGGAAAAACTCTTTGATCTTTTTACTAAAGCATTTTTCTTTCTCACTTTCCAACTATATATTTTGCTTCCTTGTTAAAGTAGCTAATGCCAATTTCATCTTGCAGTTTATTAAAAAGTGCATCTTGGCTAAGTACCAATCAGTTCCAGAAATGTCACTGAAGCCCGTGTGCATCAGGCACAAGGATTAGACAGAGCAGAGTTTTGCATGGCCTGTTTTATTTTGCTCACCCAAAAGGAATCTCATGTTCATTCCAACCCAGATGTCATTTGGGGTGGTATTATATAGAAATTCCAGTAATTAAACTCACTAAACTATGACCAGCTGACATTAACCCTGTTGTTAGGTCACAAATTGCTTCCTTCTCTTGTACGAGAAGATATCTAAGAGCTCCTCTGTATTCTGAATTAGTCACAAGCTCTCAGGAAAATGACCTCTGAAGACATGAGCTCAGAAAGTCACAGTGATCAGAAAGAAATTTGTATGTGTCTGTAAGTGTAATGTCCACGGGCATATGTACACAGACAGGCTAAGTGAGATGGGGGAAGAAAAACAGTGAACTTGAATTTCAGATGTTAGCACAGACATATTAGCATCATGACCTAAAGGAAGCATCCTCTCCTTCAGAGGAAAGCTCGGGGGGAGAAGATATTTTATCAAAAGGCCTAGAAAGGTCAGAAGGTCAGAAAAAAATCAAAAGCTATAAAAAATGGCACTGGAGACTCTGTCCTGCATCTCAAATAACAGTTAAAGAAATGTATCTACTTTCTACACACCTACTATATGCACACTAGTCGTCAAAATACAGAAAAACTAAAAACATAGTAAAAGCAAGATATTGTTCAGCTATTATTTACTGATACCTCCCATTAGGAGTGCAAACCATTGCCCTCAAGGGCCCACTTGGGTAGACAATATTGTGAAGGCCTCAACAATGTCCTCTTCTGTCCTGGAAGAGACTAAAGCTCAGTTGGGAGGCACAAGAGAAAGACAATTACATTACAAGACTGTCTGTATAAGGTATGGAGCAGAGCCTAACGTGACTACAGGTATCAAAAAAGGATTCATGAATAGAATGGGATTTGAGCTCCACAGAATGTGTAGCAGAAAAAGCAGCACCAGAGCTGAGCAGAAAGATTTGCTCAAAAGGATATTTTTGTCTATTAAGAAAGACTTGAGCCGTTAGACATATTATTAGAAAACAAGTAAAATAAAATTTTAATGAAAATTAAAGAAAAAGTTAAGAATACATACTACTGAACTTATGCATACTGATCTCCCTCTGACACACACAGAGTAAATATAGATAAACCTAGGCACAGTGTTGTTGTCAAGAAAACAAGTCTTCTCTCCTGTAAGAGGAGTAAAAGATGAGCAACTAAACTGAAGGTGGAAAATACATCTTATTCCCTTTTCGAGCTTCAGGATCCAGCATGGGGTCTTGTTGCAGCAGGTGCACAAGACTGTCTGAATGATAAAGGAATAAATCATCATTTATTATTTGAGTTCCAGGTCAGAAATGAGAATCTCCGTGAGTATTTCTGCATCGCTCTCCTGAATCTCTCTGCTGTTTCAGCTGGCACTGCCTTCCCTTCCTCCTTGGCAGTTCCACAGCCTTGACAACTGCACTTAGGCATCCTAAAAACAAGAAATGATTCATAAAGCATCTTCAGAGATCCTTTGAAAACACTTGTGGGATGGTTGTGATGACATTACAACAAGCTATCTTTTCGTTTAAAATCATCTTATTGGTTACCCAGGGGAATTGTGAAGAATACAGAAAATGCTTCAGGCAGGCCAAAGTGTGGAGCATCGAACATTCTCAAGCGTGGTTGACAGAGTATCTTCACCTTTCTAGAGTACAATTTTACTCAACCCATTGCAAATTAAAATTCATATACATTTTAACACTTCCACCTCTGGTGATTTTTTCCTACAGCTATACCCACATGCACAATGATCTACAGACAAAAATATTTATTGCAGTATTGTTTGTAGAAGCAAAATACTGAAAACCTAGTAAATGTACATTAGTACAGGGATGGCCAAATGAGTTCTGGTGTGTTCGTCTAATAAACACTATACAATCAAGAAAAAAAAAAAAAAAAAGAAACAATTTCCAAGATCCATTGTTAAATTGAAAAGAAATCAAGATATACAGCAGTAGATATAATGAGTGGTTTCAAAGGAATGCATACACACATAAATTATCGTTAAGTGCATAGAACCTCTTTTAAAAGATGTACATATCGATCTCTGGTGTTTTGGAAAAAAAGTAAAAATAAAAAAAGATGTACAATGAGCTAGAAATAATAATTGCTTCAGGGGCAGGGAAATTTGGGGGCTAAAAGAGAGCCGTAACTTATCATGTAAACTTTTCTGTATCATTTGCTTTTACCAAGTATCCACATTAGTTTTGAAGAACAATTTTATAAAATTACTGTTTAGAGAAACAGAAAAGCTTGAGGGTATTTAGATACCACATTCAGCCTCAGGATGGCAGTCTAGTTCTTCCATTTTTTTCATTACCCTAACCAGAACTTAATTTGGATTTCCTCTGAGTGTTCTCTAACTTCACCTGCAATGTCTGAATCTGCAGTGAATTCAATTATTAAGGAACTACTTCCCCAAAAGGAAGACTTCGGTTTTATTCTATTTAATCCACTTGATCATTTTCTTTTCTAACTTTCTCTCCCTTTCAAATGCTTTCCAGTCCAATCTCACCTCCCTTACCACAGATTGCACCTGCTAAAGTGAAGTTTTCCCATTACTAGCTTGATGGGTGGTCAGTTTCCAGAATCTTTCCCTAAGGAATCCCATTTAGACACCATAGATGTATATGCCTTGTTTTCTCATTATTCTAAGTGGTGTTTTTATTTTATTCCCTTTTTAACCCCTATTCCTCCAGCTCTACCCACTATATAGTGAGTATATTATTTTATACCCACTATGTGGGAGGGGGAGCTTCTCAATGGTGCATTTCATCTCAAAAACATTGTAGAACTATTCATAGGGTCAAAGTTGGTTTCTCTGGCTTAAGTGGTGGATGAGGAGGGGTATGGTGACCCACCTGCTCACTTATTCATCCCACTGTTTACCTACCCTTCCTCTCCATTCTACCCCAACCCTATGGACAATTTTGCAGGATTGCCAAAAGATGCTAGGATTCCACAGTTAGCCTTTGAAAACCTCTAATCTAGAGCAAGAAAACCTGGCAATATGAGAAATCTGCTCAAGTCAATATTTTCAGAAAGAGGAATTTATTATGGTGAAATGAGGAGAATGCAGATCTAGGATTTAGTTCTTCTAATTCAGATTAGAAGAACTACAGAGCATGCCTAAAATATTTTGTGCAGCAACCTTCTAGGAAAACCACAGCACATTAGTAAAATGGCAGCTAAACAGATTCCTGTCTGCCAAAAAAGAATCTACTATTTTTTTTAAAGGTGAGAATAGAAGATTTTAATTTTTTATGATTCCAAGAAAATGTTATAAAGGTTATACCTACAAAGCCTGTCTTCCTAACATGAAAAAAAAATTTTTTTTAAATTGATGTGCTAGAAGGCTCTATTACATCTCTCTCTCTCTCTCTCTCTCATCCCAGGCAGGGTTAAACAGCCATGGTTCCAATGCACAGCTGCCTTCTAAGGCAGAAAGATTTATCAGAAAATATCAAGGCCTTGGAGCCCAATTAGGCTCAAATTCCAGCCTTGCCATAAACTTGGGCATGCTACTTGGCCACACTGAATCTCAGTGATATGGTCTGGCTCCATGTCCCCACCCAAATCTCATCTTGCACTGTAATACCCACGTATCAAGAGAGGGACCAGGTGGGAAGTGATTGAATCATGGGGGTGGTTTCCCCCATGCTATTCTCGTGTTAGTGGGTGAGTTCTCATGAGATCTGATGGTTTTATAAATGTTTGACCATTCCTCCTTCACACACTTCCTCTCTTGCCTGTTGCCATGTAAGACATGCCTGCTTCCTCTTCCGCCATGACTGGAAGTTTCCCAGCCATGTGAGACCACCCCAGCCATGTCGAACTGTGAGTCAATTAAACCTCTTTTCTTTATAAATTACCCAGTCTTGGGATCTTGGGCACTTCAAGCAATATGAGAACAGACTAATACAGGAAATTGGTACCAGGAGTTTGGGGCACTGCTATAAAGATACTTGAAAATGTGGAAGTGGCTTTGGAACTGGGTAACAGGCAGAGGCTGGAACACTTTGGACAGCTCAGAAGAAGACAGGAAGATGTGGGAAAGTCTGGAACTTCCTAGAGACTTATTGAATGGTTTTGATCAAAAATTCTGATAGTGATATGGACAATTAAGTTCAGGCTGAGGTGGTCTCAGATGGAGATGAGAAATTTATGTTTAAAAGGGAAGCAGAACATAAGGGTTTGGGAATTTTGCAGTCAGATAATATGGTAGAAAAGAAAAACCCATTTTCTGGGGAGGAATTCAAGCTGGCTGGAGAAAGTTGCATAAGTAAAGAGGAGCCAAAGTTAATAGCCAAGACAATGGGGAAAATGCCCCCAGAGCATTTCAGAGAACTTCACAGCAGCCACTCCCATCACAAGCCTGGAAGAGTAGGAGGGAAAATGATTTCATGGGCCAGGCCCAGGGACACACTGCTCTGTGCAGCCTTGGGACACAGCACCCTGAGTCCAAGCTGCTCCAGCTCCAACTGTGACTAAAGGGGGCTGAGGTATAGCTTTAGAGGTGCAAGCTCCAAGCTTTGGCAGCTTCCACATGGTGCTGGGCATTCCAGTACACAGAATTCAAAAACTGAGGTTTGGAAACCTCTGCCTAGATTTCAGAGAATGTATGGAAACACCTGGATGTCCGGGCAGAAGTCTGCTGCAGGGTTGGAACCCTCATGGAGAACCTCTGCTAGGGCAGTGTGAAAGGGAAATGTGTGGTTTGAGCCCACACACAGAGTCCCCAATGAGGCACTGCCTAGTGGAACTGTGAGAGGAGGGCTACTGTCCTCCACACTCCAGAATGGTAGATCCACTGACAGCTTACACCCTGCACCTGGAAAAGCCTCAGGCACTCAATGCCAGACCGTGAGGAGCTGCCCAAGGCTGTGGGAGCCCACACCTTACATCAGCATGCCCTGGATGTGAGACATGGAATCAAAGGAGATCATTTTGGAGCTTTGAGATTTAATGATGGCCCTGCTGGGTTTCAGACTTGCACGGGGCCTATAGCCCCTTTGTTTTGACCAATTTATCCTGTTTGGAATGGGAGCATTTATACAGTATCTGTACCCTTACTGTATCTTGGAAGTAAGTAACTTGCTTTTGATTTTATAGGCTCCTAGGTAAAAGAAACTTGCCTTGTTTTGGATGAGACTTTGGACTTGAACTTTTGGGTTAACCCTGAAATGAGTTAAGACTTTGGGGGACTATTGGGAAGGCATGATTGTGTTTTGAAATGTGAGAGAGACATGAGATTTGGGAGGGGACGGGGTGGAACGATATCATTTGGCTCTGTGTCCACACCCAAATCTCATCTTGAACTGTAATCCCCACGTGTTGAGAGAGGGACCAGGTGGGAGGTGACTGGATCATGGGGGTGGTTTCCCCCATGCTGTTCTCATGTTAGTGAGTTCTCATGAGATTTGATGGTTTTGTAAGTATTTGGCAGTTCCTCCTACTCTCTCTCTCTCTCTGTTTCTTTCTGTCTCGCACCTGCTGCCATGTAAGGTGTGCCTGCTTCCCCTTCTGCCATGATTGTAAGTTTCCTGAGGACTCCTCAGCCATGCAGACCTGCAAGTCAATTAAACCTCTTTTCTTTATAAATTACCCAGTCTCAGGCAGTTCTTTATAGCAATGTGACAATGGACTAATACACTCAGTTACTCTCTTGTAAAACAAAGCTGATGTCTGTAAGCAGCATGGTGTAGTAGTCAAGAGCTTGGAATCTGAAGTTAGAATGCCTGGGTTCAAACCCCAGCTCTAGCACCTTCTAGTTGTGCTATGTTGGGTAAGTCTCACCACTTCATGCTTCAGTTTCCCCAACCATAAAGTAGGGCGAATACTAGTACCTATCTTATAGGGTTGTTATGAAGATTCAATAAACTGTCTTTGGAAATGACTTAATAAGTGCTATGTAAGTATTTGTTAAGTATTAACACATAGTAGCATTATGTAGTAAAATTCAAATTACAACAGACAGTTAAAAGAGGAAATGATAAGTGCAATGAAACAGGACTGGATGTGGGAGTATTGGAAACTGATGGTTTCCATCATAAGCCCTTATAATGGCTATGATGTGATTGCTTTATTATTGTTCATGTACATGCATTACTTTGATTAAAAAAAAAAAACGTTGAAAAATAAAACCCAGAGTACTTGATGTTACGTATTAGTCATGTTATTTAATCTCACTGAATCTGCTCTCACTCTCATAAAATTAGGAAAATAACCTCACTCATTGTTTATTATCCTCCTATATCTTTATTTCTAGGAGGAAACACTGTTTCTGAGTATATAGGACAACTAGCTATGTGACCTTGGAAAGTAATATAATCTTCCACAGCCCTGTTTCATCAGAACTGGGTTGAACTCTGAAGTTCTTCTCAGCAATGAGGCCAACGCATGATATTTTGTTGCCTTTTTTAGCTTCAAAAAATACAAATGTATTACCTTACAGTTCAGTAATACACACTCTCACTAGGCCAGAATCGAGGTGATTGCAGGACCATGTTACTTTCTGAAGGCTCCAGGGAAGGTTTTGTTGCTTGTCTTTTCCCACTTCTCAAGGCTACCCTCATTGCTTGGTTCCGACCTCCCCACATCTTCAAAGCCAGGAACAGCTGATAGAGTCCTTTTCCCACAGTATCACTCTGACCTCCTCTTCCAGTTTTTATTCCTTCAACCTTCACTCTACTTTATTTCTTTTAATTGAGGTGAAATTCACATAACATAAAACTAACCATTTCAAAGTGAACAATTCAGGGACATTTAGTACATTCATGATGCTGTGTAATCACTACCTCTATCTAGTTCCGAAATATTTCATCACCCCTAAAGGAAACCCCACACACATTAATCAGTGCTCCCCATTTCCTGCTATCCCTACTCCCTGGCAACCACCAATCTGCTTTCTGTTTTTATGAAGTTACCTATTGTGGATGTGTCTTATAAATGGAATCATACAGTAGAATTCCACACAGCACACTGAGGTTCATCCATGTTGAGGCATATGCCAACACTCAATTCCTTGTTATGGCTAATACATATTCCACTGCATAGATATACCACAATTTGTTTACCCTCTCATCCACTGATTGACATTTGGATTCTTTCCACCTTTTGGCTATTTTGAATAGTGCTGTTATGAACATGCTTGTGTATGTATTTATTTGAATACCTGCTTTCAATTCTTTTGGATATACACCTGTAGGAGTTGCACTCCTGTGCAACTCTGTGTCCCATGGTCATGCTAAGTACCACCCATGATCATGCTAAGTACCACCAAACTGTTTTCCACAGAGGCTGGACCAAATTACCTTTAATTTTAATACATCTGCAGAGAACTCCACTCCCTTCCTTCATGTAGCTGCCAATGCTGCCCAGGATTGCAGGGCTTCCTCTGACATTAGCTATAGCAGGAACGTTCCAAGAGCTTCCAACAAGCAAGACTGCCAGAAATACCTAGAAGATTGACAAGTTTTTTTTTTTTTTTTTTTTTTTTTTTTGACAGAGTCTCGCTTTTGTTGCCCAGGCTGGAGTGCAATGGTGCAATATCAGTTCACCGCAATCTCCGCCTCCAGGGTTCAAGCTATTCTCCTGCCTCAGCCTCCTGAGTAGCTGAGATTACAGGCACCCACCACCACACCCAGTTAATTTTTGTACTTTCAGTAGAGATGGAGTTTCACCATGTTGGCCAGGCTGGTCTCGAACTCCTGACCTCAGGTGATCCGCCCGCCTCAGCCTCCCAAAGTGCTCGGATTACAGGCGTGAGCCACCACACCTGGCCAAAGATTAACAAGTCTTTCTAAAGAGTTTTAGAATTTTAAAAACTTGTGATGAAGCTGCTTTATGACAGGCACATGCTCAAAAAACGTTGAGTGTTTAGTAAACGTGAGAAATAGCATAAAGTCAAATAAGCCAACTGGCTTTTAGAAGCTGAAAAGTAAAACAACAACAATTTCACAGTCTGTATCTTTTTTACAACTTTTTATTCATTTGGCAAAAACTTATTAACTGCCTGCTGTGTGCCTAGCATGGTGCACTGATTATAGAACATGATTCTTGTTTTCAGAGAACGCATGATCTAGCTAAGAAAACAGATGATAAGCAAATAATCATGCTAAACTTTGACAAGTACTGAGAAGGGGGTGTGTAAAGCATTATGAAGGTTCAATAGTAGAGAAGTTTAGTGTGCCTGAGAAGCTGGAAAAAAAAAAAAAAAACCATGGCAGGAAAAGAGATTTTCAGTTAGATCACAAAGATTGCATAGGAATGCGTTCCTCAGAGATGGGCTGAGGCTTACGGTGCTATAATCAAAGGCTTGGGAGCATACAATTGCAAGATAAATTTGGGGAATCCTTAAATAAACAAGCTTAGAAATAATGGAGTATGTGAAGGTAAGTATGAGGAGTGAAAGTGGAAAGGAAATATCTTACCAGCCAGAAATGAAGGGGATGAAGGGACTTCTGCCAGCATTTGACCATCTCCTTGAAGAGCAGCCCACTCCCCAACACTGAGAGTCCTTGCGGTATCAGCAGCCTACAGAGGCTTAGCATTGGCATCAAGCACATGCAGGAATGTGTGACTTACTTCTGGGGGCATTATTAAGAAGATTTCAGTTGGGTGCGGTGGCTCATGCCTGTAATCTCAGTACCTTGGGAGGCTGAGGTGGGCGGATCACCTGAGGTCAGGAGTTTGAGACCAGCCTGACCAACGTGGTGAAACCCCGTCTCTACTAAAAATACAAAATAAATTAGCTGGGCATGATGGCGCATGCCTGTAATCCCAGCTACTCAGGAGGCTGAGGCAGGAGAATCGCTTGAACCCAGGAGGCAGAGGTTGCAGTGAACCGAGATCGTGCCACTGCACTCCAGCCTGGGCAACAAGAGTGAAACTCCATTTTAAAAAAAAGGAAGAAGAAAGAATTCAAGACTTTAGAACGGCATTTCTCTGAATTTCTAAATGGATTTCTCAAAATTCTAGAAAGCCCTATAGTACAGTATATAAGCATATAAGCTTTGGAATTGAACAGCCCTGAGTGACTACTGTTTCTCTCTAAACAACAGTTTTCTTACCAGTAAAATGGCCTAATGGCAACATTTATCTTGTAGGATTCTGAGAAGATTAAATGACCAAAATGTGCATACATTTACTAATATAGTATCAAATACACAGTAAGCATTTGTAAATGTGGCCTAATATTCTTGGTAAGAGGCTTTATGAAGTCAAACTGATCTGGTACTTGGGAAAAACTATCTAGTTCAGCTTTCTTTTGTGAAACATTTGGGTCAAGGGGGTCAGTTATGGCGTCAAAATCTTTATCACAAAAATTCTGAGAAGATCAGGATTTTTTTGTTGTTGTTAGTAAGCTTAGAAAGAAAAACATCTATGATATCTAGTTCTTTGTGGAATCTTAAATAGATTGCTTCTCTTGAGAATTTTCCAAGACGTGTTCTCAGCTGAAAAAGCACACATCTCTGTGATATTTTCCCATACTTCTTGAACATACCCCTGAATAAAGGTCAAGTGTGACTAGGAGAAGGAACTCAAGTTTTTAATAATGGTAGTCTCTCATTGGTTAACATCACCTCGAGTATATTACATTAGTGTTTGCTATTCAAGTACTTGTAACTTTTCAAAGATTTACATTCCAGACTATCTAAATAACTCAGCAAAACCTAGACTTACCTTGACTAAACTCTACACTCAAATAAATTTAAATTTAGAAAAATGGAGATGATTCTGACATGGCTTCAAGATTTTTCTTCAAAATCTGTCATATTTAACCACGGCACCCAGGCAGAAGTTTATTCCTTCCACAGTGACAAAGAAGAAGACAGACCAAAGAGATCAAGTTCAGACATTGGGCATGCCTTAGCTTCACTCAAAAAAGAACTGGTAAGAACATTGGAAATATTGTTAAATTTACACAAAAAGAAAGATGGGAGGCAACATTAACTGGATCATGGGAACCATAACTGAGAAGTAGATAACGTGTCTAGTGAATAACTAAAAATTAGCTGAGAGTAGAAAACGCTGCATATATTTTACATGCAGAGCATCTTTTCCTAGTAAAAGTTGTTTAGGGTGACTTTTTTAAATTTATTTTTACAAAAACAAGAAATGCCCACCATAATGGCAATGTATGGTTCTGTATAGGCAATGTATTTGCCTAAAATCTGATAACCTATAAAGCCATCAGCAATTTATTGATATATAGCTACATCTCCCCTGATATACCCATGAACGATTGAGGGTCACTTCTTCATTTGCTCTACTGCTGTTTCTGGGCTATTCTTAGAACTGTAATCAGCAGGGAATTTCCTATGCTCTGAAAATGTCTAAGATCTACCCTTATTAAATGCTACATTTTCATCAAACTTAAAACTTAGGCACAGCTTCTTCAGTTTTAAAAAAACAAACAAACATTGCACCATTAGGAACTACTATACTTTAAATATTGTCATTGTGTTTGGAAAATCATCCTCTTTGTCTTGTCTAATAATTGGTTTCCAAGTGACTGCTCAAAGAGTGAATTTATCTTCAATGTCAAATACTCTGACATTGGACTTGATGATTCTGAATGTGTTTGCAGTGTTAGATGACTCCAAACAAACACAATAACTCTGCACAGGAGAAAAACTGTCTCAACATCAGTTTTCTGTTCAATTCCTATAATTTACTTGTTTATAATTATCTTTCCATTACATTAGCTGTTTGTCTGAGAGACAGACATAGCTTCATTAGCCATCACAGTGAGCTGGGGAAAGGCAGAACTACTGATCCACTTCCAAAGCACCTCAGCAATGTGGGGGTTATGATGATGGGCTGATGAATTTAAAAGCTTTAATTTTAGTTTTCAAAGCAAGTCAAAATTATTCAAATAGTTTCTGTGGTTTCTTTCTTTTTTGGAGATTTGTTTTGATGTTTTAACCTTGAAGGTCTGGCTCTGAAACTAAATTTCCAATCTCATTGAAATTCTCTTAAAACAAAACAAGTAATCTATGCACTAGAAGCACTAAACCCCCACAACTAGAAGGTGACTAGGTAACCAGAATGGAATGCTGAATTTCTTATGACAATTGCAAGGACCTGAGTATTAAAAGTGGGTAGTTAGTCCACCTTTTAGCCAATACAAAAGTTGACAATAATTAAGATAATGAAATCATCGACTGACAGATACTACCTGTGAATGAATGGAGGAATTACTGAGTAATCCTGGCAGGGTCAAAGTAGCTCATCTTAGAAAAATGGATAGCTCAGCATGGGGGCAAAAGATACCATATTTCTGTTTAGAAATGTTGGAAATAGAAGTTTTACCTTTACTTAGCCTTGTTAGTGGTATCTCTTTAAATGAATGCATTTTTTCATGAATACTTATTTCTTTTCCAGTTGGTTATATGGATAAAATAAAATACTGTTGACATTATTTGCTCACTAAGAAGTAATATGTCACTAGGGCAAATGAAAACTCATCCTGATTTATTTCTGGTAAATTGAGGCCACCTCAATTTATCCTTAACATTGTCCTTTACTGTTATCTTAGACAAAGGTGCCAATTGTTTGATAACCTTTATCCATTAATTATATTTGCTTTATTATTTATAGACACACATATTTCTTTCGATATATACAATGACATATATATATTTGTCATATGTATATCTATGTAATCCTTCTACCTGCTTATATCAGCTAAGGGGAAAAGATTCAGTGGTTCAGAAACTTTAGATTGTACAAGAATTATATTTCTACTTCAACAAAAAGAACATCCCTCTTTGACCTAGTCTTCCTAATTTAGTACTCCTTACAATAAAAAACAAAAACTGTGGTGAGAAGATGCAGAGATTTATACATGTCAGAAAACATTAAGGCTAGCTCTTGTTTCTAATTCCAAAATTTTCAGACACTATCCAGCAACCCTCTGAGGTCTAGAGACCGTCCCAGAAACCAGGGGCAACAGTGCCATGTTTGCACTTCTTACCCTTTTTGTTTTTAACGATTTCATGAAATGTTTGTTGTATTCATATTTCAGGAAGTGATCTGACTGGTTCACTATGTAAAAGACCTGAACTTTTATGCTGCATTTTAAAAATAACCACTATTAACATTTCCATCTGAGTTTTATTTTTTATTGCTATTAACGGCCTAGCAAGTATAAGTGATTGTGATATTACATCAGACAAAAATTATTGCCTCCAAGGAGATCACAATCTCATTTAAAACAGCTTTCTTCCTCTCTTTCTCCACTGTTTTTCCCTCCAGCATCAACAAATCAAATGGTAGTCGACCAACACACAGCAGCCTTCAAAACCAAAACTTATTTCCAAGAAAGTTAAAGTCCTTGGGAAAGAGGGGGGAAACATAGTCTGCCAGACACTGTTTTACATTCTTTGTAAATATCTTAATTAAGCTCAGGATAATCCTATGAAATATTTTATACATGAAGCAGCTTAGGCTTAGAGAGCTTGAATGACACACCCAAGGTCACTCTGTAAATGATAGAATTAAGATTTAACCCAAGTCCTGTGTAACTCCAATGACCCTCCTTTTTCCCATAACTTATACCTTCTCCAAAGGTGACAGCCAGCAGGGTGGCAGGTGAACATAAAAGCAAAAGGAAACACCTATTCAGAAATGAAGAAATGAGAATTTTATTATTATCTTGTTCTTTAACTAGAAATGATCCTTAAGAATCACAGTGAGACTGGAGTACAGGTTAGCATCCAACTCAGGGTCCTGCCTAGGTTTCTCTGATCTCCTCTAAAGCACTGGCATTCATTTCTTCATTCAACACCAATTTACTGGGCACCTAGTAAGAGCTTAGCACTGTGGGAGTCAACAATACAGTACAGTGAACTACAGTGTTCAGAAGAGCCAAACAATTAACAGGTAAATAAACAAAAATATAAGCAAAATAATTGGGAGGCCTGGGTTTTTCTGACATACTGACATTTGAATTGAGACCCAAAGAAAGGGAAGAAAACAGCTGTAGGAAGAATTTTCTAGGCAGAGAGAACACCAAATACAAGGATCTGGGGCAAGGAAGAGTTTGACTTGGAAGAACCTGAGAACAGGCTAATGTAGCCTCGTGAGCACTTGCGTGGGTGATAGGAAATGGTGTTGAGAGGTAGATGCAGCCTTGAGGTCAAGATGAGCCCGTCCTTTTTCTCCCTGTATTCAACTTTCTATCCCTGTTGACAAACACATGCCCTTTTAGTTTGGATGATGCTCTAGCCAGAAAATACACCATATTTTCATTCTCGGTACACTTCCTACAAGACCTAGCTCTCAGTAACCACGATGAGTGCTACCCAGTGATAACGCCTCACATTTATATGGGGATTTACAAATTATAACGGGCTTTCAGGCATCTCTTTTATTCCTCACAACCAGAGTGTTAGGGTAATTTAGTGGCACCCGGACCATGGAATCAGTCACACCTAGACACATCAAAGCTCTGCTACCCCATCAGCTATGTGACCTCAGATTAGTCACCTAATCTCTATCAACCCCAGGTTTCTTGTTTTAAAATAGAAATCTCTCTCTCTGCATTCATTTTGTGAGGATTAAACAGATAAAGTATCCAGATTGCGTAGCACAGGGCCTACCAGACAGCAAGAGTGCAAAACACATGTACGTGTTTTAACCATTCCTTCCCTTTTCTGCAGATAAGAGAACCAGGAATCAGAGAGATAAAGTGACTTGTCTAACAGTATACATTTAGGAGGGGTGAGCACCAACTTTGGATACTTCATCTAAGAGCTTTTCTCTTTCTACTGTAGTGAATCACTGCAAAATAAAAGGAGGCTAATAAACCTGCTTCTGCCCTATGGGAGAGAATATCATGTACAGAGAGAGGGAGGTCAGTTCCTCGGAGTGTGAGATTAGTTTGAGCATTGATCTAAAAACTCTTACCCAAGAATTTCTTCCGGGCATACTTGCTTTCCATTAACCATTTCTCTTTGCCATTTCTGCTGAGCAAAATAATATATATATATATATTTTCTGCCCTATGCTTTCTTAAAAGAAAAAACAAATGGAAGTTTCATGAAATTGTGTGGGTGCTCTTTTTATCTTTATCACCCTAAAATGTGCCTGTATTGAAGACAAATAATATTATTACATGCAATGATTAGAACTATGTTCAAAAAATGCTGACATGTCACTAATCCCATGAAATATACGGAAGTTAATTATAACTGAAGCATACCAAAGTCAGCCAGGGGATTGCAATCAAGATTCACTAAAGGAATGTGCTGTTCTTTGCTGTGAAGGGACAGGCAGTTTTCTCTCCTTTTCTCCCCCCAACCCCCGCATCTCCCTTCTGCCTTGCCTTCATAACTCCTAAAATGCAGCTCCGTGTTACGAACAAATGCACCATCACCCTGAGAAGGAAAGGAAACATTCACATTGGCTCATGCCCAGGGGATGCTTTAAAAGCCTTGAGGCTGCAGATAGCCTGGTGCTATCTCTGTAACCTTAATCCTGAGACCATTAAATGCCATTTTCTTCTCCCAAGAAGAGCATCCATCAGGTATTCAGCACAGTAGCATCTTTCCCTGAAATATGGTTAGTTGCAAGGCCACCAGAAGTTCAGGCAGGTACTGATTGCTATTAAAGCTCTATTAGGAAGCTTAGGTAAGATTTCAAGAGCTGTGGTTCCTGTGAAAAGGCAATCAGATTTTCTGCCCTAGAGATATAGGATCAATCAGCCTTGGATCAAAGAAAAGCATGGAAGAAGAGAATATGAATGGAACTGGAAATAAGGATTTGGGTTTCTGTTGCTCATTTCCTTTGGCTGTCTGGAGGAAGAATAGTGCTGTCATTGTCCCTAACTCACTGGGAGTTCAATCATTCCTTCATTCAAAATATATTTTATTACATGCTTAAGTGTGCAAGGGACATAATCTTTCCAGTATATATCCCAGAGAACATTAATCATTCAAGAATTTCATTGAGAACTCTACTTTTGTAATTTAAAAAATAAATCTAGAAATGCTGACTACTCTTTTTCAAAAGGCTCAAAATGCACAAAAGTTCTGAGAAGTTTTGCATTTAAAAAACTGATTCTGTTTAATCGAGCATTTCTCAGATTTCTAAGCTTAAGGCCCCTTTCCCATTTTCTGGTTTATAAGAGGGACACTAAAGGTCATTCATACCAGACCTCTTTTTTGCGTATTCCGCTGTTTGAATCCAGCTTGTATCATCCCTAACTCATCATCATGTACCTAACATAAAAAATGGAAGATCCTAATGTCAATGCAGTTCAATCATCAATCTTCCCCTGATGGTTAGTGTTTTTTGACCTTTTTAAAAAATTTTTACTTATCTCAAGACCATAAATCTATTTTCTTATAGGAACTTAACTTTTTAAACTTTTACATTTGAGCAACAATTTATCTAGTATCAAGATTCATTTTTTTTCTCCCATATAACTATCCCACTGACCCAATATCATTCTTTAAAATGGTCATCTTTCCCCATTACGCTGCAGCAGCACTTCTGTCACAAACTGAGGGTCTACATCTGTGTAGGTTTATTTCTGGGCTCTCCTATTGTGTTCTGTTGATTAACTTGTGTGTCTCTGGACCAATACCATACTGTTTTAATTATTATTGTTGTATAATAAATGTCTTGATAAATGGTTGTGTAAACCCCACAACTTTGTTCTTCCTTGAGATTCCCGTGTATTTTCTTGACCTTTTGCAAATCCATGCAAGATTTTAGATTCAGCTTGCAAGTTTTCACACACAAAAAAAATAGCAATTTTTAAAACCTGCTTGGGTTTTTGCTGACATTGCCTCGAAAATGTAAATGAATGTGCTGAGAAAAGACATCTTTCCATTATAGGATCCTCTAATCCATGAGCATGGTATCCCTCTATATATTTGGATATTCTTTCATCTCTCTCAATAAAATCTTGCAGTTTTTGTTTTTGTAGAGGACACTGTGGCTGGTTGGAGGATCCTACAGCAGATCCTCTAGAAGCACATTTTAAGAAAACAAGATGCATTTAGAAGAAAAGAACAAAAATATTAAAATGAAATTGAGGTGACTTCAAACAAAGTCACTAAATAATAGAGAAATGTGTTATCTATTTACTTCAAATTGTTTTCAAAGTACAAGTAGGGATCCTCAAAGTTTTAACAGATCAGAGGGCAGCAAACCTTTTTGATAAGTTCTACATGGTAACAATTGTAGGCTTTGAGGACCAAGAGGAAAAAAATCAAGGCTATTATACTAGGTACCTATATAACCATTTAAAAGGTAACTGTTTAAAAATATGACAATCATTATTAGCTCTTGGACCATAAAAAATGGCAACTGAATTCTAACCACCCAGAAATGACACCATTATACATTCTACTTTCTCTCATTGGCCAACTTTTTAAAGTCTTTCTAAAATTTTACTTCTCTCCCTTTTCTCCATCTTCTTTTCCATTCTCACAAATACCACTGCAGTTCAGAAGTAAGGGTCTATTAAGTCTATCGCGTATTATTCCACTCTTTTCTTTAGGTTTTTATAGTCATATAAAAACATCTACAGATATTTATAAAGAGAGAAGGGTCATAACATTGTTTGATATTCAAGAATGAGATAATTTTATACCTTATCAGTGTCTTGCTGTTCTTACAAAATAATACAATACCAATATCTCTCCAAGTAAAAAAATAAAGATACTGTTCATTCTTTTTAAAATAGCTGTATGAGATCCAATTTTATAGATGTGCCAGAATTCATTCAACTATTCCCCAATTCACCATTTTCCTGTTCTTTTATTCACAACAATGGTGCACTAAATATTCTTGTGCACATATACTTAATTACTTGGATTTCTATTTGTAAGAGCTAGATTCTCCTGAATGAGATTGCTAGGTCAAGAACTATGTATATGTTTAACTTTAATTATTAGTACCAGATTGCTTTCCAGACAGTTTGTAATAATTCACATTTTCACCAACACAGTAAGAAGTAACCTTTTCCTCCTACCCTTGACAATATTTAACATTACCATAATTTTAATGTTTACCAATTTCATGAATAAAATGATAGTTTGTTAATTTAATTTATATTTGTCTTTCTATTGTTTATCTTTTTATTGGTTTTTCATTGGAGAATGAGCCTATAAAATTTCCATTTATTTAAAATTTATTTAAAGAAATTTTCTTTGTAGCCAAATGTAGGGCTAATTTTACACAACCTCCATGTATTGAAGAGGCATTTATTTTCTCATCTGTTGGAAGCAAAGTTGCAACAACTGGCTGCAAACCCTCTCTCTTTCATCAGAGTCTTCTCCTCCCATGACTGAGGCCTGCACTGAGGCGGACAGGCAATTGCATTCTATCATCTTGTGCCCAGCTGTGCCTTTTCTTACCTGCCTGACTCCTGCAAGTACTTAAGCTCTTAGCCTTCAGAATAAAATCTGAAAGTGTTGTTGTCCCACATGTTCTTTGAAGATGTGTGCTGGACCTATTGCAATCCAGGGCCTCACTCACTACACTCTCCCCTACCATGCCCTCAACATTCCAGCCATACCAACTACAGTTCTCAAAACAAATCTTGATTTTCTGGTATCACTGCTTCTCAATGCCTTTGCTTGCACTGTTTCCTCTGTCTAGAATATTTTTCCAACACACCATCCCAAGAGCCCATTTCATAGATTTTAGCATGTTTTCAAACACTCTTTTCAATACAGCACACCCTCCATGTTCCAGTCCCTGAGCTAGGTGCTGGGATTACTACTGCAACCAAAATGGGTCCATTTCTTGCCCTCAAGAAGGAAGCAAAAAGGAACATTAAACAACGAATGATGCAATCATTGCTTAAGACAAATGTGTGTTTAAAGAACTGGGAGTTATGAAACTGAAATCTGTTGCCCTCTTGTAATAGGATAAATGAAACAACAGAGGGAGCATTCAGGAATGGTGCTTAATAAGGCAATGTAGAATCAATGTGTGAAATTTGAGGCAGGGGAAATAAGGAAAGTGCTGAAAATTAGAAACTGCCTTTATTTTTTTATGAAATTGTGACAGAATGATCACCAGGAGTAAACACCTGTTAGTCTAAAAGTAACTTCATAACTGTGAGCACTAGTCTACATTGTTATATACACTGATTCATTTTTAAAAATGCATTGAGCTTCAGCTATTGCCAGGCCTTGTGCTGAATACTCAGGATATAACGTGGAGTAAGATGGGTCCTGTTTCTGGAACCTCACAGTCTCTGTGGGGATTGTTGTGATAATCTCAATAGAGAGTCTGAAAATTTTTTCTTAAGGGGCCAGAGACTCAATATTTTAAGATGAAACCAAGACTACTTCTGGTACTTACATGACCATTTAAAATTTAACCATGTTGAAAATTTTTTAAAAAATGCTTAGCTGGTAGTTCATATGAAACAACAGGTGGGCTGGGCGCGGTGGCTCACGCCCATAATCCCAACAGTTTGGGAGGCCGAGGTGGGCAGATCACCGGAGGTCAGGAGTTCAAGACCAGCCTGGCCAACATGGCGAAACTCCGTCTCTACTAAAAATACAAAAAATTAGCTAGGCGTGGTGGTGGGCCCCTCTAGTCCCAACTACTTGGGGAGGCTGAGGCAGGAGAATCACTTGAACCTGGGAGGCGGAGATTGCAGTGAGTCAACATTGTGCCACTGCACTCCAGCCTGGGCAACAGAACAAGACTCCGTCAAAAAAAAAAAAAAAAAAAAGTGCTAGCCAGATTTGGCCCAAGGGCCACAGTTTTCAACCTGTGGTCTAGGCCAGCACTATCAAACGCAATAGTGCTATGCAACACAGTGGCGCTTTCCAACACGGTGGCGCTTTCCAACACAGTGGCGCTATCAAGGCAGTGGTGTATCCAAACACTGTGGCGCCAACCCCCTGTGGCTGCTAAGTATTTGAAATGTGGCAAGTCCGATTGAGATGCGCTAAATAAGCATCAAAGACATTACGGACTTTGAAGACTTAGTTAAAAAAAAAAGAATATAAAATATCTCAATGATTGTTCATATTGTTACATGTTGAAATAATATTTTTGATATATTATGTTAAAATACATTGTTAAAACTAATTACAACTAATTCTTCTTTACTTTTACATTTTTATGTATTTATTTATTTATAAGAGACAAGGTCTCAATATGTTGCTCAGGCTGGAATGCAGTGGCTATACACAAGTGCAACCCCACTGCTGTTCAGCATGGGAGTGTTGACCTACTCTGTTTCTGACCTGGGCCAGTTCATCCCTCTTTAGGCAACCTGGTGGTTTTCTGTTCCCAGGGAGGTAACCATATTGATGCCAAACTTAGTGTGGACCCCAATCAGCATAGTGCGCTATAGCCCAGAATGCCTGGACTGGAATGATCCTCCCACTTTAGCCTCCCCAGTAAGTAGCTGGGACTACAGGCAGATGTCACCATGCCCAGCTCTACGAACTTCTCAAATATGGTTACAAGAAACCTCAAAATTATGTAAGTGGCTCACATTATGTTTCTATGGGACAGCACAAGTCTAGATAACTTCCCTGTTGGACAGAAAGCCATCATCGAAAATGAACTCATTAATAAAAAGAAATTCATCTCTTCCGAATCTTCTCCTCCAACCCAGAATCTTCTCAGCAAGGTCTTTCATGGCCTGGGCAGCCAATAAAAGTTAGATTTCTCTGCCTCATTTAGTCACTCTCACATAATGCTTCCTTTTCTTCACAGGTATTCTGAAATTGCTGTATTTGCTTGTTTCTTTACTTATTCTCCACCTGCCTGAACTAGAATGTCAATTCCACAAGTGCACGGCCCTTTCCCATCCTCTTCACTGTGGCTCCACATCAATTTGACTTTGGTGTTGGCTTCTGCCTTGCTTCTATTGGGCCAAAAACTATGCCAGACAGAGAGTGTTTAGTAAACATTTTGATTGAGAGAAAGCACTACAAACATAGAAAATACAGAAATGAAATGCTGTTGCAACTGAGATAAAATTTAGGTACAGGGATGAAGAAACCTTATATTCTAATATGATTTGGCAACTTCAGAAACTGAAGCAAAGTGCTTGAGAGCAGGCTGATATTAGAACACAAGAGAAAACCACAGCACCACCCTGAGCCACTGGACCCTGTAACTATGATCTTTAATAATAATATTAATAACAGTAGAAATAGCAAGCATTAGTACTCTGCTACATTTACTTTGTGCCTGGTACAGTTCTAGTGCCTCATATATATTAACTCATTTAATCTCTAAACAACCCTATAAATTAGACACTATTTCCTTCCTTTTACAAATTAAAAAACTGGGGAACAGAAAGTAAAGTGACTTATTCAAGGTCACACAGCGTCAAGCAACAGAGCCAGGATACAAACCCAGGCACTCTCTTAAACACCTTACTATACCTTAAACCTCAATGATCTTCCCTGATTTTATTAGCTTTATCTTGTTGTGAACATGCTAGATGAATATTATGTAATGTGAATTAGAAATATAGATCTTTTAAAAATCTGTTTAAAATGTGAATGGCAGTATCATCATAACAATGAACAAAGCTTCAGAATAAATGGAGAAAGAATCACTATTTTTCATGCTGTTCTTAAGCATCTACCCTCATGACAGGAAGAAAATGAGGTAAATGCTTTCTCTTAAGCTCTAAGCATATTTGTACATTTTAATCTCTCTCCTTGTATATTCATCAGAGCAATCTTTTGTTAGCTATAAACTTGCTATGTAAATATATATAAAATACGTGCTATCTACGGATATTCTCTGCTGAAATGATGACAGTATTTGTTTTCAGTGACTGAACAGGGACCCCAAAGTGGATACTAAACTAGCAGCTGTTAGGGTGCATTTCAACAGGAGGAATGAGAGACTTGAGAGAGATGTATTTATTTGGCACCTCAGCCGGGAGTTGATAGCTCCCTTGTTCTCTGCCCGTCTTTTCCTGCTCAGTTTTCTTAACTTGATTTTCCTCTTCCTGCAGCACCCAGCCCAGCTATAGTCTGATATTATATCTGATCCTCAGCAGAAAGAATGTTTGAAACCACCTAACTCGAAAACTCTTTGATTCAATATCAACTTCTATTATCTGCTGGTGTCCATTTTCCAAAGGCTATTTACTCAGCATTTTCTGTGCACAAGGCTAGAACACCACCTAGCTTCCACAAACTATTTTCCTGGGAACCTACCCCTTTTTCCCTACAATATGCCAGTTTTTGGGTTTCTGGATTTCTACTTTCTTCTGCCTGGTCTAAACAGACAGCCCAGGTGACCTCTCCAGGACTGATTCACCTGATTGAAACCTTTATGCCCAGTATTATCCCCCTTCTCTCTTACTAATGTTTGCTCTTGTTCCTTCTTATTCAAGCGCATTCCACTGCTGCTTCTCCTTCCTCTTCTCCCAAACCATTAGACACCTGTCATTTGTGGCAGAAGTTAAGCTACTCAACAAGTACTTCCGCCCATTGTCCTGAGTGTTCAATAAATGACCCTGTGGCTCTCCCCAATGTACCAGATTGTAAAACACCAGTGAAATAAAGCATAACACCAATTAGGATTATTTGAAGAGAAAAACATATGGCTTAGAGTCATCTGCTATATTTAATATTTCCTGCTTACTACGAAGTTTTCTACTTTAGGCCTGTGTCACAAAGTGAGTCCCAAAAAACACTGATACTAAGACCGATATGAAGAAAACTGCTCCCTCTAGAAAAAAACGTGGGTGGGAAACGGTTCTGTGCAGGTAACTCTGTATTCTGTGTGCCCTTCTTGTTTCACAAACAGATTTGACAAGAAGCCCTCCCTCGCCCTCTTTTTTTGGGGGGAGGTGATGCGCATAATAGCATCTAATTTATTATTGTAATGTTTCCCATTGGGCCCACTTTAGGAAATGCAGTTTTAAGATGAAGATGAACCAGATATTTTTTCCACCTTCAAAGGACCTATATCTTGGAAGGGACCTTGGAGAAAAATGAACAGCACAAAATAAGAGTAAACAAAGCACAGGTGTATGTGTTTGTGTGTCTGAGCAGAGGGAAAACGTTAAGTATGGGCTGTTTACTAAGTTTCATTGTAAGGTGATTGGCCTCGTATTCTCCTTGGAATAATGATATATGGATTTTTGTCCTAAATCTCTATGTGGTGCAGAACATATAAAGTAAGTCAGATAGTGGGGAACTTTTAAGAAGTTTTATGGTTGATAGTAAGATCCTTAATCCTCTTGTATGTACCACTCAGTTTCCTATAAGTTCCCCTCACCAACATCTGGTACTTTTAACAGCCTCTAAAAAGAATTTCCACCTTCATCCCAAATTCTGATTCCAGCTCAAGTATCTATCTATATATATAGAGATATATAGATAGATATTTGTAACATATATATAGATATATATAATATATATTTGTAACATATATATAGTTGTGATGTTACCAAATGCCAGGGGTTCAGTCTAGGTCCCTTTGCTTGCTGCATAGAAAGCCAATCACTGAGACAACATACATTAGCAGAGAAGAAGGTTTTATTCATGTGCTATCAGCCAGAGACACAGAAGACAAACCTCAAATCCATCCCTCTCCCACAGACTAAAGTTAGGGGTTTACATAGCAGGGAATTGAGGAAGGGTAAGAAAAGGGAATTGGACAAAGGCAGTAGATGCATCTCATTTCCCAGGGGCAATGACCTATCAATAGAAAGCCTCAGCTCTCTGATATTTGCTGGAAGTCCTGATGATCAGTTCCCTGAGAAAGGAACTCAAATAAGACATCAGTAAGTTAAAATTGGATCCGTTTCAGCGAACACTATGTATTTGTTTTGCAACCTATCCTCTCATAGACACTTGTTTTACTTTAAGTCCGAAAGGGATCTAAAAAGACCATCCTATATTCTTTAGATCTAAATATGCTCAGCATATTTGCATGACTAGCATCATGTTTAAACAGCTAGCAGTTGAGGAAATAGAATCAAGGTATAGGGAGTCACCACCATAGCAGCCATTCTCTTTCCTTGGCCAACCCCTTGAGGATTTCCTCAAAGTTGATAGCCTCATTCTTTGTCAAGACTTCATTTGTTACACCCTTGTTACTCTCAGTCACATTCTGGAAACTAAGAAGGACTGGCCAGGAGCCAAAGGCTAATATGGTAACACTTGAAAAAGAAACCCCACTGAGTTACTAATGGGAATATTTATTTGTGAGTATAGATCTGATCACCTTTTCAGAATCATTACTGATCCCCTCATCTTCAGCATTCATGTGCCCGTATATTAGGTTGGCGTAAAAGTAATTGCAGTTTTGCCATTAAAAGCAGTTGGCAAAAACTGCAAATACTATTGCACCAACCAAATAAAACAGCAATGCCAAGTTCACCAAGAGCTAAATGAAAACATATTGATAGTCTGTTTCACACTTTTTTCAAAACTATTCTAAGTTAAAGAACCTGTAGCTATTAAGGGTGAAGGATTTCATTAATTTAATGGCTAACAATTTATCCTTAAATGTGCTATCACTGAAAAAATGACTGATAATGATTAATACATTCTCACATGACCTACAAAGAAGCTTTGTTTTTAAACATCTCTATGTAAAACTAAAATCTTTAAGAAAAAAATGAAGATAAATAGGAAAGCAAAGTAAAATAGAGGGATTAAAATGGACTTGCAAGAAAATACTCTTCATTCCCTCACCTCTGTCCCTCCTAGACAATTCTTAGGCCCCAATAGACTCCAGTAAGGAGGATTTCCATCTTCATCCCAAAGCTTGACACCAACTCCAGGTATATATATGGTTGCCATTTTTAAGCTGTAAGGTGCTAATATACCTGACACATTGTGGACGAGAACATTTACTGAGAAAAAAAAGAATGAATATTAGTATTTTATTTTTCTTTTTTACTTCCACATTTTCTTCTTTTATCTACCCTAGAGCAAGGCTAGGTGCTGCTCAAAAGGGGTGCCTAGATGATTTGATAACATTTCCCACTGAACATCTTTGTTGCTCAGTTCTTGTATTCCCAGTCTTTTGTTATTAAATACTTGCTACCTTCTACAACTCTTTCAAATGTGGAAATGAGAAGGAATCATGCAGTAGAGAGAGATAACAGAGGAAGGTGAGCTGTATACAGAAAGCAAAATTCACAAAAAGATAACTGCTAAAATGGCAAAGAAACATTCTTATGCTTTTCCTTGTGCCTCATTGTCCATGCCTCTACTCCCTCTTATCCTCCAAATTTCTTGACATTTCCATCCTAGAGCTGAAGCAATACAAATCCATTTTGCTAACATTCTTCACACAATTGAATTCTCAAAGTTATACCTCTCCTGACCCAAGTAGTAATGAATTTCTAAGAAATAAGAAGTATTAATAGTTGCAGAGAAAGCCAGAGGAAATGCCAGGGTCAGCTTGCTCTTTCATCAAAAGTAGCCCCATTAGAATGAGACAGTCATGTCAATAGCGAATTATTAGATCTTTTTCTTAGATATGTCAGATGATACACTGTTGTCATGACCACTATAATTAAAACACTGAGTTTCTCTGAAATGCAAAAGCATTATGATTGGCTCTAGAGTATCAAAAGGTTGTAAGAAATATATGCTGACTGCCTTCAAAGGTCTACAGTCTATTTGAGGATCCACCGTGTGTGTGTGTGTGTGTGTGTGTGTGTGTGTGTATACTTATGTCTATGTGTGTGCACAACACACACACACACACTGAAATACAGTCATCCTTCTGTATCCTTGGGGATTGGCTCCAGGAACTCCCGAGGACACCCCTGATATAAAATAGCATAGTATTTGCATGCAACCTGCACACATCCTCCTATACTCTTTTTTTTTAAATATACTTTATGTTCTAGGGTACATGTGCACAACGTGTAGGTTACATATGTATACATGTGCCATGCTGGTGTGCTCCACCCATTAACTCGTCATTTACATAAGGTAGATCTCCTAACGCTATCCCTCCCCACTCCCTCCACCCCACAACAGGCCCTGGTGTGTGATTTTCCCCTTCCTGTGTCCAAGTGATCTCATTGTTCAATTCCCACCTATGAGTGAGAACATGCAGTGCTTGGTTTTCTGTTCTTGCAACAGCCTGCTGAGAATGATGGTTTCCAGCTGCATCCATGTCCCTACAAAGGACATGAACTCATCCTTTTTTATGGCTGCATAGTATTCCATGGTGTATATGTGCCACATTTTCTTAATCCAGTCTGTCACTGATGGACATCTGGGTTGGTTCCAAGTCTTGGCTATTATGAATAGTGCTGCAATAAACATACGTGTGCATATGTCTTTATAGCAGCATAATTTATAATCCTTTGGGTATATATGCAGTAATGGGATGGCTGGGTCAAATGGTATTTCTAGTTCTAGATCCTTGAAGAATCACTACACTGTCTTCCACAATGGTTGAACTAGTTTACAGCCCCACCAACAGTGTAAAACTATTCCTATTTCTCCACATCCTCTCCAGCACCTGTTGTTTCCTGACTTTTTAATGATTGCCATTCTAACTGGTGTGAGATGGTATCTCATTGTGGTTTTGATTTGCATTTCTCTGATGGCCAGTGATGATGAGCATATTTTCATGTGTCTGTTGGCAGTATAAATGTCTTCTTTTAAGAAGTGTCTGTTCATTTCCTTTGCCCACTTTTTGATGGGGTTGTTTTTCTTGTAAATTTGTTTGAGTTCTTTGTAGGTTCTGGATATTAGCCCTTTGTCAGATGAGTAGATTACAAAAATTTTCTCCCATTCTATAGGTTGCCTGTTCACTCTGATGGTAGTTTCTTTTGCTGTGCAGAAGCTCTTCAGTTTAATTAGATCCCATTTGTCAAGTTTGGCTTTTGTTGCCATTGCTTTTGGTGTTTTAGACATGAAGTCCTTGCCCATGCCTATGTCCTGAATGTAAGTTTTCTTCTAGGGTTTTTATGGTTTTAGGTCTAACGTTTAAGTCTCTAATCCATCTTGAATTAATTCCTGTATAAGGAGTAAGGAAGGGATCCAGTTTCAGCTTTATACTTATGGCTAGCCAGTTTTCCCAGCACCATTTATTAATTAGGGAATCCTTTCCCCATTTCTTGTTTTTGTCAGGTTTGTCAAAGATCTGATGGTTGTAGATGTGTGGTATTGTTTCTGAGGGCTCTATTCTGTTCCATTGGTCTATATCTCTGTTTTGGTACCAGTACCACGCTGTTTTGGTTACTGTAGCCTTATAGTATAGTTTGAAGTCAGGTAGCATGATGCCTCCAGCTTGTTCTTTTGATTTAGGATTGTCTTGGCAATGCGGGCTCTTTTTTGGTTCCATGTGAACTTTAAAGTAGTTTTTTTCCAATTCTGTGAAGAAAGTCATTGTTAGCTTAATGGGGATGGCACTGAATCTATAAATTACCTTGGGTAGTATGACCATTTTCACGATATTGATTCTTCCCATCCATGAGCATGGAATGTTCTTCCATTTGTTTGTGTCCTCTTTTATTTCACTGAGCAGTGGTTTGTTGTTCTCCTTGAAGAGGTCCTTCATATCTTTGTAAGCTGGATTCCTAGGTATTTTATTCTCTTTGAAGCAATTGTGAATGGGAGTTCATGACTGTCCAACACGCCCTAGTGAGATGAACCCGGTACCTCAGTTGGAAATGCAGAAATCACCCGTCTTCTGTGTCGCTCAAGCTGGGAGCTGGAGGCTGGAGCTGTTCCTATTTGGCCATCTTGGCACCCCCTCTCTATACTCTTTAAATCATCTCTAGATTATACACGATACCTAATACAATGCAAATGCTATGTAAATAGTTGTCATACTGTATTGTATGGGTAATAATGACAAAAGTCTGTATGTGTTCAGTACTGACACTTTTTTTTTTTTTAATATTTTCAATCCACAACTGGTTGACTTCACTGGGAAGTCTGGAATTAGAAAATTAAATTAGGAAGATTAACTACTAAAATATTTTAACTAGCTATCATTAAAATAGCATACAGACAGAAAACATTGAACAAAACGAAATGTACAAATTAAAATTAAGAAGTAAAGAACTTTATAGGAAAGGAACTCTGTATTGCTTGCCTATCTTTAATTTTGCATATACTCTCCAAATTAAAAAAAAAAAAAAAAGTTAAAATTCCAGACAGCATATGCTAAATGCAAAATGAGCTTTATGTGAGCAACTAATACAAAAGTTCAGAGGAGAAAGCAATCTGGAATTATTCTGGGTTCTTTTCAAAGTAAGCTGAGTACACAAAATTTCTGTCCTCAAGGAGCTCAAAATCAGTATGAATTATTATGTTACAAAGACTAAAACTTACCCACTATGAAACAAGTGCATGGAATGAGAAAACCTTCTGAATTAATAAAATTCATATTACACAAGGTCTTATTTGAAATAACTGTCTTAACACTTTCATAAACTAGAAGCTTCCAAAATACTTATCACATAGTAGTCCTGCTTATGTTTTATTGAGTAATTAAAAGTTATTTGCCATTAGATGATTATTAATACGTAACAAAATGCCATTAAACTTTAAGCAGCTTTGGAGGATTGAGTATTTTATTTTTCCCAAAGAGATCCAACATCACCCCTGGCTGCTTTTTGCACAATAAAAGTGAATGCTATATTTTTGGCAGTGCCCAAGGATAGCGCAAAATTATAGAGGGTCCACCACAAACTCTAAATTAACAAGTCTAGAGCCCTGAGCTGGCAAGAAGTGACTTCTGCTGTCAGCTCTCTCTAGGCTTCTCTCTGTCACAGGTGCAGGAGTGGGTAAAGAACAGGGTAGAAGTATTTAATTTGGAAACTATCTACTCCATTGCAAGTTTACCTTAGGAGTTTCACAAACATCGAGCTATTTGGCATTTCAAGGAACTTCGCAATAAAAGGGCAGACTAAAAGTATTAGCTTCATTCAGGCAAAGAGGACACAACCTGAAAAATGAAACATTGGTCAAGACTCCTGATTACAAGGGACATAAACCCAGTTAAAACTACTTGGTCAAAGAGAGTTGGTCCACATTATTGCAAAGACCAGGCGAGGATCTGGTTTTGTGGACTCCTCCATGTAACCAAAAATCTGCACCCTCTTCCCCCACTGCCCCTCTCATTCTTGCTCCTGTTCTTATGGCCATTTCTCCCTATGAGTTACCCTTGTTCTCTCGAGCGGTAGCCTAAGAATGGAGTAGATAGGAGTTTAGTGTGGGAGAGTAGAATCTGAAGAAACTGTGGAACACCCAGATAGACGACTGATATGGTTTGGATCTGTGTCTCTGCACAAATCTCATGTCAAATTGTAATCTCCAATGCTGGAGGTGGGGCCTGGTGAGAGGTGATTGGATCATGGGGGCAGTTTCTAATGGTTTAGCACCATCCCCCTGGTGTTGTTCTTGTGACAGAGTTCTCATGAGAGTTGACTGTTTAAAAGTGTATAGCACTCCCCCCATCTCGCTTTTGCTCTTGCTCTGCCATATAAGATGTGCCTGTTTCCCTTTCACTTTCCACCATGATTGGAAGCTTCCCGGGGCCTCCCCAGAAGCAGAAGCCATTATGCTTCCTTTACAACCCACAGATGTGAGCCAATGAACCCTCTTTTCTTTGTAAATTACCCAGTCGCAGGCATTTCATTACAGCAATGCCAGAACACACTAATACAATGACCAATTACATCAGTGACCAATTACATCAGTCACCAATTACATCTGTGAATGTAGAACTCAGGAGAAAGAGATGAACTAATAATTTTCATAAAGCACCATGTAATAGTATCAACGCTTTTCAAGCATTGTCTAATTCTAGGCACTTTACTAAGCAGTAAAACTCATTCAACTTCCAACATCCTGTGAGGTAATCTCAGAGATCTAAATGAATGGCTTAAATTCTCACAACTACTAGGCAGTGGAACTGCCAGATTCTAACCCGAGGGTATGACTCCTGTTCTGGACACTGTGGGAGCTGGCTGAAACTTTATCTGCTGAGGGCTCACAACTGACCTTTCCCGGAATTTCCCTCCACAAAGGGAACTCCCTCACCCAAAGTCAGGCCCCATTGATAAGAGAAGGTTCCAGGGCCTAACCACCTTTCATCAGTTTGGAAGAATACAACAAAGGTCTCATGGGGTCTTCTGAGGTCTGTTTCAACTCCATCCTCGTTAAACTTCTTCCCCTGCCTAATTCTACTTCCTCCAATTTTTCACATGTGATGTCTCTAAGCCTACCCTCTGATAAAACTCATGTACACAAAACTCCGTCTCAGAGTCTGTTTCCAGGGAATCAACCTCAGACATATTCAAAGCCTGTGCTGTTCAAACCTTTCTCATAAACAACCTCTTCAAGTGCGTTGGCTTTGCCTGTTTCACTCCAAAAAAAAAAATATGACATGAACCATGAAGTTTTAAAAATGAGCAATTTCCAAAGAGAGGACAAAAAATGTTCCCATGACATATTCAGAAAGCCTGCATAATCTTATGTGAATTGTAGACCCAGTCAACAATTTTCCCAGGTAAATACTGTATATTCTCTGTTACAAAGCTAAGAAAAAGCCCTTCATCATATTGGTTTACTCTTTTCTGTCTCCCCAGCAAATTAAACTGTTCGATAAACAGCCTGAATTTATCAGCTTCTCCTTTACAAAGTTTTACAAAATCCAGCTTGCCTGCGCATCAGAAACTGTTTTGATACAAACTGTTTTGTTGAAGAGTAACTGTGGATTCCTGCAATCTCAGGTCACTGGGGATTTGCTAATATTCATTGGGTCCCCATGATTTGTCATAAGATCACAAAATTGTCAATCCCCAATCTTAATCTGAATTGCAACAGAAATCACATAAGAACAACAAAAAACAAAGAGCAATTTGTTCATCTAGTTCTTGAAGGGCAATTCAAGTTCATTTGGTCATTTTAGAATTTTCAGAAAATAGTCTTTTTTTCTTCCCTCTCAGTTTTTTCCAATACAAAATTCTGGCCTCCATGTTATGATTTCCGGAGCTCCAGAAAAGATCCATGCTCTTTCAAATATCTCCCTTCACTGACCTAAAGCATTAGAGATTCTTTCTTTAACGTCAATCAAAGGTCTCCAAGGAAATAGAAACTCTTTAAGCCTTCCAAGTCCAGCAGAGTTTAGTTTGAGTATGACTGAGTTTATCAGCAACCAGCAACTTTCTAAGCAGGGGATTTTGATTACTAAGTCCTTGGGTAGAAGGCTGGGGTGGGAAACCAGCATTGGTAGAAGAATTTGTTCAGGATACTTCACAAACATCATCTCATTTGATTCCCAAGTAATCCTGTATTATTCCACTTTTACTGCGGAGGAAACTGAGTTTTAGAAAAATAGGTAGATTGCCCAACATCACATAACTAGACACTCCAGATGTGGGCCTCTCAACAGTCCTCTACCCTAAAAACACTGGCTGATAAGGGTTAAGAAGAAATAGAAACTAAGATACAAATGCTTGACCTCATGAGTATCATCAGACTAGGCTCTGGGGCTCAAGGTAACGTTGGGCTACACAAAACATGACCTGAAGCAGAAGGGGGCCTTGAGGTAAAAGAACCCTTCCCAACAGATAGATACAGTTCTTATGTACTGGATTGTAGAATGGCCACCACCTCTGTAAACAAGGCCAGGAACATCTATAAACTCACTGCAACCTTAGATGGCAGAGAGTACACTCTGGATTGCAGATACTTGACCATTTGACATATCAGTCTTACCAATAGTTTCTACAGCCCACCCTCAGACAGAATGAGGTTGCTCTGAATAGGACTTTGGAGGCAGGTATAGAGAAAGTGACCTGAAGGTATCTAATGTAAGTGCCTTTCTGAGTAAGTTATCTATATGAGGCTACATATTCATTCTCAAATAAAATAGCTTTTCTTTGGGATTCTCTCCTGTTAGTGTTATTGACAATACCTCTCCCTATAAGAGGAAAAGCACTAACAAGTTTGAAGTTAAAAATATACTTCTAAGTCATAAAGAAATACTTCTAAAGTCAACTTTAGTCCTCCAAATACAATAGGTTTCTTATTGGTATTGTTAAGATCAAAGTCCATCCAAGCTCAAAAAAATTTATACTAAGTTGTTTATTCATTAACCACAATTCTAGTAGTAGCCTTCTTTTCTCATCTTGCAATGTTGGCAATGAAGTTCAAATAGTTTACTATGTAGTGGGAATATAGCATGTGATTAAGAATATGGGTTTTGCCACTACCAGCCTCTTACCGATTGCTCATTTTCCCCAATACCCATTACCTTAAGGTTGAATGTAGAATTGCACAGCCATTATCATATATCATTTTACATTTTCTTTTGTCTCCCCTTCCCTGGGCAATGATTCTAATTTGTTTAATTTGTATATTTGCGGTTTTGTTTTCGTGTACATCAACTTTTAATATATTAAAAGATATTACGTGACTTTTTTTAAAAAAAGAATATTTTTTAGAATCAGAAAGCCTTTGATCCAAGTTTCAGTTCTACTGTTTACTAATGTGTGCCCTTAGACAAGTTATTTAATCTCTCTATGCCTTAGTTTCCATAAGGATAAATGGAAATCAATAGGTATCCAGCAGAGTTGTTGTGAGGGTCAAATGAGATAAGGTATGCAAAACCTTTAGTGTTATCTCTTTAACTCACACATCATGACTATGTATTTTAAGAAAAGAATTGAAATGGATTTAACATGAGATTGTGCTCCTCTGCCAGGTAAGCACATGGCTGTTCAAAAGGAAAATACATTTGTTTGGCTGAAGGAATACTAAAATCACTGTGTTCACCTGCCTCCAAGCAAAAATCCAGAATGTTAGTAACTAAAGGGCAGTTTTCCAATTCTAAAATCTCAGTTTACATTTACCCAAAATAATCTACTTTAGAAAAACAGTGTGAGAGGAAAAGAGATTTTAACTTTTATGAAGCCAAAAATACATAGAATTCATCAAACACCAAATGCCTCCAAAACCTGTTTTGCAACACATAAACAAGAATAACCTTAATTTATACTCTAGAAAATAAATGTTTTTTAACCATATATATCTCTCTTACTGGTATGATAAGATAGTTGTCTACCTGCAGCTACATTTTTCAAATAGACACATCACCCTGAGACTATGTGCTGCAACAATTTTAGAATTCAAATTACCTGACTCCCCCGGGCACAGTGGCTCACGACTGTAAACCCAGCACTTTGGGAGGCCGAGGCAGGCGGATCACCTGAGGTCAGGAGTTCAAGACCAGCCTGGCCAACATGGGGAAACCCTGTCTTTACTAAAAAATACAAAAGTTATCCAGGCGGGGTGGCAGGCACCAGTAATCCCAGCTACTCAGGAGTCTGAGGTAGGAGAATCGCTTGAACCCAAGAGGTGGAGGTTGCAGTGAGCCGAGATAGCACCACTGCACTCCAGCCTGGGTGACAGAGCAAGACTCCGTTTCAAAAAAAAAAAAATTACCTGATTCAACTCTCAGCCTTAACACTAGCCATGTGATGTTACCTAGCATCTCTGAGCTTCAGGGATCCATACACTAGAGATATTAATTCCAAACTGCAACAGACATGGTAGACTAATGACGCACCAGCCATTCTGCCCCACTTTTTCCAAGCCAGCAGATCCCTACATACAGTAGAGAGGCTGAAATTGTCAGACATTTGCTTCCCCAGCTTCTTGGAAATAGGAATAGGAATGTAACTCCTCCGTGGCCAATAAAACATAACAGAAAGTCTACAAGGGTCTTCTGCGGAAAACATTTTTCTCCCTGGTAAAATAAAAGAAACACACAAGAAGAAACATCTTTCCTCCCTTCCTGCTTTGGGAACAGCAGGGTGAGGGCATAATGCTTATACTCTATCTTGCAACCGTGAAAAAAAGCCAATAGGATCACACTGAAACAGACTCAGAAGCCTGACAACGCTGAGCCACTGAATCAACTCTGTAACTGCCTCCGCCAAGACTTTGTATTATGTAAGAAAAATAAACCACAGTGATTTAAGCCACATTTGCTCAGGTTTTATGTTATTCGCAGCATCAGCATCCTAACTTCTATCCTACTCGCTTAGAGTTCCTGAGAGGAATATGTAAGGTAGCTTAAGTGGAGGCTCAGAGGTTATTAGTGCCTCTGGATAACACTACCCTTAATCTTACTACTTTTCCTGTAAAATCCAATTCCATTTTTCACAATAGTTTGACTGCTGGTCCAACCACCTAGTAACTATTTAATTTATCCACGCCTACATTTGCTCACTTTTAAGTCACAACTAATAATACTTTCTGAGGTTGTTTTAAGAAATATGCAAACTGGATGCAGTATCTATCACTTGAGGGTAAATCTGCCAAGTGAAATGGCAAAATCTGTTGGAGGCTCAGAGTTTCATGAAGTTGATGAAATTAGGTTGGAAAACTGTTCAGGTTCTTTCCAAAACTATCCGTAAACGAGGATCTGTCAAAGTCGGACAAGTGAGCAGTTGAAGAAGTAAAAAAAATGATGATGACAAATAGCTATTTTGAAAGAATGTGGGAATGTAAAATGGAATAGCTGCTTTGGAAAACACTCAGGCAGTTCCTCAAAACGTTAAACACAGAGTTCTCATATGACCCAGCAATTCCACATAGATATATATACCCAAAAGAATTTAAAACAGATATATTCAAACTAATATTTGTACATGCATATTGATATCAGCACTATTCACAATAGCCAAGAGGTGGAATCAACCTAAAAGTCCATCAATTGAGGAATGTATAAACAACATGTAGTATCTTCATACAATGGAGCATTACTCAGCAATAAAAATTAATGAAACACTGATATGTACTACAACATGGATGAACCTTGAAAACCTCATGTTAAGTGAAAGAAGGTAATCATAAAATAAAAGACATATGATTTATGTGATTCCATTCATATGAAGTGTCCAGAATAAGAAAATCTACACAGACCAGAATAAGAAAATCTACACAAACATAGCAAAGATTAGTGGTTGCCTAGAACAGGAAGTCAGAGGGAGAGCGAAAGGGTTTGGTGGGAACTGGGGAGTGACAGCTAATGGGCATGGGATTTCTTTCAAGGGTTATAAATATGTTCTAAAATTAGCTGTGGTAATGGTTACACAACTCTGCGTAAATAGTAAAACCACTGAATTGCACACTTTAAATACATCGAGTGATATATGTGTTATATTTTAATAAAGCTGCTATTTTTTTAAAAGGTAGGGACAGGAGAAAATGATTCCAATATAAGAGAATTGAGAGGCTCTTGGAAAAACAGATCAATCTTTGAATATGTTTGCAAAAATGCTTCCATTTATAACCAAGTTGCTAGAGTCAAACATGCATCGAAAGATGGCATTTGGTACTATTATACAATTTACACAGAAAATTACAGCAAAAAGAAAAATAAAAACAGTCAACACTTGATACATTCTTGGTTCTAATTAGTGCAGACATTCATATCTTCACTGTATCAAATGTAAGAGAAAGCATCCTTATTTACAGAATTCTTGGTTTCTGTTTAAAGATAACATTCCAATTAAATCTGTTGTTGACTGAATGATTATTCACCATGAAATACTGTGAAGTAGATTTACTTTCAGAGCACCTTTTCTGGTATCAATTATCGTCAGAGAAGGAGTCAGTGTCTGTCCACATAGACAGGGACATGCTGTTGGATGCTATCAAAAGCTCATTTACAGTTGATGACTCATACCAAAGACCTCAAAGATTCAAAAAGGAAACACTGTCTAACAAGCATCTATATGCTCACCTTAGTGTGTATTTCCCAGGACTTTATTCGAGGTTTAGACCTTATGACGGAACTGTTTTGAAAAGGACTGAGAAAGATCTATTCAAAATGTGTCTCCCAGCCCCCTTGTCTGGCTAACTTTATTCTGCAATAACTTTGTGACACTTTAAATAATATGTCCATTAGCTGTGAGAGGAATTTCAGGATGAGATATCTGGAAGAACAAAAATGAGAACATGTACAGATTAAAAGGTGACTGTGGGTATTAATATCCCCTTGAACTTGATTCAGCTGTATCAAATAGAGGTACATAAACAGGGATTGGACAATGAGGTGCTGCTGGATTTTGTTAGTGCTCAGATCCTCAAGGTTGGTTTTAATTTTCAATATCATCCACCATGTTTCTGACTAAACATATACAGTTGTCCCTTCAAACACGTCTATGTAAAGTCATATTGATAAAGTGGGTTTTTTTACATTCAAGATTCTCGCTTTAATGGAAACATTCTTTTCAGGACCAAAAATTAAGGAGGAGAGAAAAGACGTAGAGGATAATAAGCAAGACAGAGATGTCCAAATGTTTTCCTCTGGCTCATATGACAAACAGCATTAATTAATTGCTTCACTCTGCCAATGAATTACTGTAAATAAATTAACAGGGAAACCTATTTGCCTTCACTGCTTATGCTACTAAGATTCTAAACAGCCTGGAGAATAAAGTGCTAATTATTTTCACCTACCAAAGCCCTACTGATCATTTAAGGCACAGATCAAATATCATCCCTTCCAGGAAGCCCTGCATGTCCGTGGCCAAGTTCCATAGTGCCTATTTTCTGTATTATACAGAAGAAAGGCAGCAGAATGTAAAGACCTTCTTGATAAACTTTACATCAGAGTACCAGCTCTGCCATTCTGCCTTTCAAATTCAAGGATAAAAACAATCATGATATGTATCAATATCTTACCATACACAAAGCTTTATGTGCATTTTAAAGCTAAGGAAACTGACTAGTTAAATAATTTCACTAGGCTAACAAACTCAGTAAGCTAGTATAGAACTTCAACCAACATGCCCCTGCCAATTCATTATGCTACCTTTCTCACTTTACCTACCACTTAGTAGGTACTCAATAAATGGTAGTTTTTTTTTCTTTTTATTATACTTTAAGTTCTAGGGTACATGTGCACAACGTGCAGGTTTGTTACATATGTATACTTGTGCCATGTTGCTGTGCTGCACTCATCAACTCGTCAGCACCCATCAACTCGTCATTTGCATCACGTATAACTCCCAATGCCATCCCTCCCCCTTCCCCCACCCCATAATAGACCCCAGTGTGTGATGTTCCCCTTCCAGAGTCCAAGTGATCTCATTGTTCAATTCCCACCTATGAGTGAGAACATGCGGTGTTTCGTTTTCTGTTCTTGCGATAGTTTGCTGAGAATGATGGTTTCCAGCTGCATCCATCTCCCTACAAAGGACACTAACTCATCCTTTTTTATGGCTGCATAGTATTCCATGGTGTATATGTGCCACATTTTCTTAATCCAGTCTGTCACTGATGGACATTTGGGTTGATTCCAAGTCTTTGCTATTGTGAATAGTGCCGCAGTAAACATACGTGTGCATGTGTCTTTACAGCAGCATGATTTATAATCCTTTGGGTATATACCCAGTAATGGGATGGCTGGGTCATATGGTACTTCTAGTTCTAGATCCTTGAGGAATCGCCATACTGTTTTCCACAATGGTTGAACCAGTTTACAGTCCCACCAACAGTGTAAAAGTGTTCCTATTTCTCCACATCCTCTCCAGCACCTGTTGTTTCCTGACTTTTTAATGATTGCCATTCTAGCTGGTGTGAGATGGTATCTCATTGTGGTTTTGATTTGCATTTCTCTGATGGCCAGTGATGACAAGCATTTTTTCATGTGCCTATTGGCTGTCTGCATGTCTTCTTTTGAGAAATGTCTATTCATATCCTTTGCCCACTTTTTGATGGGTTTTTTTTTTTTCTCGTAAATTTGTTTGAGTTCTTTGTAGGTTCTGGATATTAGCCCTTTGTCAGATGAGTAGATTGCAAAAATGTTCTCCCATTCTGTAGGTTGCCTGTTCACTCTGATGGTAGTTTCTTTTGCTGTGAAGAAGCTCTTTAATTTAATTAGATCCTATTTGTCAAGTTTGGCTTTTGTTGCCGTTGCTTTTGGTGTTTTAGACATGAAGTCCTTGCTCATGCCTATGGCCTGAATGGTATTACCTAGGTTTTGTTCTAGGGTTTTTATGGTATTAGGTCTAACATTTAAGTCTCTAATCTGTCTTGAATTAATTTTCGTATAAGGAGTAAGGAAAGGATCCAGTTTCAGCTTTCTACTTATGGCTAGCCAATTTTCCCAACACCATTTATAAAATAGGGAATCCTTTCCCCATTTCTTGTTTTTGTCAGGTTTGTCAAAGATCAGATGGCTGTAGATGTGTGGTATTATTTCTGAGGGCTCTGTTCTGTTCCATTGGTCTATATCTCTATTTTGGTACCAGTACCATGCTGTTTTGGTTACTGTAGCCTTATAGTATAGTTTGAAGTCAGGTAGCGTGATGCCTCCAGCTTTGTTCTTTTGACTTAGGATTGTCTTGGCAATGCGGGGTCTTTTTTGGTTCCATATGAACTTTAAAGCAGTTTTTTCCAATTCTGTGAAGAAAGTAATTGGTAGCTTAATGGGGATGGCATTGAATCTATAGATTACCTTGGTCAGTATGGTCATTTTTACAATATTGATTCTTCCTATCCATGAGCATGGAATGTTCTTCCATTTGTTTGTGTCCTCTTTTATTTCACTGAGCAGTGGTTTGAAGTTCTCCTTGAAGAGGTCCTTTACATCCTTTTTAAGTTGGAATCCTAGGTATTTTATTCTCTTTGAAGCAATTATGAATGGAAGTTCATTCATGATTTGGATCTCTGTTTGTTACTGATGTGTAAGAATGCTTGTGGTTTTTGCACATTGATTTTGTATTCTGAGACTTTGCTGAAGTTGCTTATCAGCTTAAGGAGATTTTGGGCTGAGATGATGGGGTTTTCTAAATATATAAATGTCATCTGCAAACAGGGACAATTTGACTTCTTCTTTTCCTAACTGAATACCCTTTATTTCTCTTGCAATAAATGGTAGTTCTTATTACATATGTGTTGACAATACCATTTTGTTTCTTGATTAACCATATAGACTCTGATGGGAAATTTTAAAGATCATATTAACCACTGTGGTCTTAGAGGGCCTGACTTTTACATTTACTAGGCAATGTGGACCTTGAATTTTATACTCAGCAGCAAAAGTGCTGCAGCAGAAAGTATTGAAGGCTATGACATTCAACAAGATTAGATTACCTGTCAATTCTCTTTTTCTCTTAATGAAAATAAGCCCGTTTTCATAGACACAGAATACTTCTATTATTTACTGTATGAGATCCATGTTGGTTAATCTGGGCATGATAAAATATTTCAAAATATTGAAATTCACAATAAATGGATGCTGAAAAAATAACATCTTTTGGTCGGGTGCAGTGGCTCACGCCTGTAATCCCAGCACTTTGGGAGGCCAAGGCAGGCAGATCATGAGGTCAGGAGATTGAGACCATCCTGGCCACCATGGTGAAACCCTGTCTCTAGTAAAAATCCAAAAATTAGCTGGGCATGGTGGCCCGTGCCTGTAGTTTCAGCTACTCGGGAGGCTGAGACAGGAGAATCACTTGAAACCCGGAGGCAGAGGTTCGAGTGAGCCGAGATTGCACCACTGCACTCCAGCATGGCGACAGAGCAAAACTCCATCTCAAAAAAACACAAAAACAAACAAACAAAAACATCTTTCAATAGAAACACTGAATCCTCATTATAAATCACATTTTTATTCTAGAAATTTTTAACTTTTAAGGCAAATTGAAAAAAAAAATGTATTTTTAAAGGTATCTTAAGGTGGGGCAAGAATTCCAACGTCTTATTTGGAATAACCAATGTTAGGTCTGGAATACAGGTTTTCAGCTCTATTTAAAGTACTTAGGGCAAGGCTTTTGGATGTCAACTTAAGGCACGTAATTTGTAACAAAGAATTCCATTGAGGGCTAGAAACTACTTGGGCTTAGCAACCTGGAGTTTATTATCTCATCTCTCTCGTTCTTGGCAATGATCTAAGTCTACTTTCAGAAAAAATGGCAAATGTGATGAAATTCGGAATTGACTCTAAAAAAGCTAAACTTTCTCAATTGACAGCTACTTGCCTTAGATACCAATCCAGTAAATTAGACCACAAACAAACTTCTAGTAATAATGGGATGGAATTTTTGATGCACTGAATCAATGTGGTACAGTGACAGAAGCAACGACTTTGGAGGAAAGCAGCCAAAGGCCCCAGGCCTAGTTTTGAGTTCACTTGGGCAATTAATTAACACACAACAATTATTTATTGAGAGTTCAGCATAAAGGGCACTATTTTAGGTACTAGGCCCTAAAACCATTCTCTAAGCTTCTGTTTAGAGAATGGTTTATAAATAAACCATTGATTTAAAAATTCTAAGAAATAACTAAAGAAAATGTAAGCATAGCACCTAGCAGAGCTCCTTAAACACAATAGGCGACTGCTGAATAGTGGCTAATATGATATCATGGTTTCTATGGCAATGAAGTTTATCTGGAGGAAATCTGACTTTTCCAGTTTTTCTTTATTCTCCATCTCCTAACCAATGTAACTAAAGCTCAACTTTATTATTTCAGAAATACGACCTTAGCTCAGTTTCAAAGCTTAAATGTTCACATGAAAAAAATCTAGTCACCTGAGTATTTTTCTCAAGGCCAATAATTAACATCATTTTAGAATGAGTCAGCCATTTGGCATGTTGCAATAATAATACTTGTATCAGGATGCTTTCAGTTGCAAGTCATAGAAAAATGCTACTCCAACAGCATAAACAATAAAAGAGATGCATTCACTCATATAACTGAAGAGAGAGAGAGTCAGGCTTCAGGTGCTCCTTGATCCAGCTGCTCAATGATTTCACCAATGACCCAGTTTCTTTCCATTTCCACAGTCTGCCTTGCAGGATATCAACTTCACGAAAGACGCCTCTTGTATTCTCAAAATGGCTATCAGCAGCAGCAAGTCTATGTGCTTTCTTATTTACCCAAAAAGCAAAAAGAAAACTCCAAAAAAAAAAAAAAAAGGCCCCTAGCAAATATTTTCTTCTACCTTATTGGTTCAAATTGGGTCATCAGCCTATCCCTAACATAAAACATACGGCCAAAAATTTAGGAGAACCAACTAATTGGGTTAGGCCAGTCAGAGCCCACCCTGATATACGGAAGGTAAGGTTACCCTTACACAAACCATATAGTGGAGAAATTCAATATTATGCTGAAAAAAGATGAAGGGGAAAATGGATTCTGGGAAGGCAACCAACAAATACTTCTACATTATCTAATGTGTATTAACAGCTCATTAACATACTAGGTATATACTAAACTCTATGTATTATTTTTAATCCTCACAATGTGCCCATTATCATTTCCATTTTAAATGAGATAAATGAAGTCTAGAAAGGTTATGTAACTTACCCAAGTTCACAAAGCCACCGTGTAGTAACGTCAACATTTGAACCCAGGTCATCTAACTCCAAAGCCCATTCTACTATTAAACCACTTAGAACAATTCTTGGCACAGCACCCAACCACTATTAGATATTAATAATAACTGCTACACTATTTTGCTTTCTTTTATTCATTTTTCTTTCTATCTTAACATCTGAGCATCAGCGGATATAGCCAAATAACTTGGATTAATATGCTACTTTATAATTATTTTCACGTTTCAAGTCAACAAATGTCTAGATCCAGGCACAAAACTAATCACATTAGATAAAATATTTGGTCTTCATTTTAAGTTTACAATTTATACACTTTTACAGCTCTTCAGAGCTTGCAAAATAGTGTCTGGATTAGCTAATTTGATCCTTATGACAAACCTGGTCACAATTTCTACCTTACCTGGCCTGGCAAGGGTCAGGGCCCACAGTGAGGGTGGACTGACTAAAAATCTTCACACAAGATTTAAATGTGTGCCCTCGCCCAGGTCCAGACAACTGGGTCATAGGAATTTGTGCCCACTCCCCCATCACTGCCCACACCCACCTCATTGGCCCCAGTCTTGACTCTAAGACTTGTTCTGATTTCAAGAAATAAGAACTGTTAACCACAACACAGAAGACAAGGCTAACAATGCTTGATATGACTCATAGCACTTAAAATAGAGCAACCAGCTCAATCAGCTTGAACTGGAGAAGAAAATTGTGGGCCTTTTTCTCCGTCTATTGTCAGTAAGTGGAACATGTCCCTCAAAGGACCAGACTTCCCACTAAGGATCTCCCAAAGACCAAAATGCCCAGGGCCATGTTAGCTTGCAGGGCTTCCTAGGACCTACTTTCTCATGAACAGAAAACTTTTAGGAAAATATGTCTATTGTTGTTCTCTTGGCAGCTAATAAAATTCTATATAATTATTTTCATATCTGCTTATTAATCTTTTATGTCTGCTTTTTGTTTCATAATTTCTTTCCTTATAAATGTGAAACTTTACCTCTGCATATCCTATTATAATTATTTTAATGCCTATGTCAATATAAAATATCAAAGAATTTATGGTGTGAAGTGAGATACTAATGTATCAGAAACGGGAAACCTCATTTATTAATGAAATAAATAAGTAAAGTCTGTGTCAGGCACTGCAATAAAATTAATCGCATCTGATATACATTTATGTTCCAGTAGCTGATTCTGTTGGCTGTTTTTCTTAATGCTAGTTTTCTTCATGTGTTTATGAATTCATGGTTGCAGTCTCATTTTGAACATAAGCCTTTTGGTTTGGGCTTGGATGGGGACTTTATGTCTCCTCACACCCACATACTCTTGCGCTGTCACTCACCTTGTCTCTCCCTCTCTTGCTGTCACTCTCACGCTCACTTGTCTTCCTACCAACCACTGCCTGCTTTCCTCTACCATTGCCGTTACATGCCTTCCACACCCAGCCCCCAGTCCAGACCAGGTCTTTTAAAGGAGGTGTGAGGCATAAGTTAGTTTTTTTTTTTTTTCTTTTTTCTCTCTTTTTGAGATAGAGTCTCCCTCTGTCACCCAGGCTGCAGTGCAATGGTGTGATCTCGGCTCATTGCAACCTCCGCCTCCTGAATTCAAGCAATTCTCTTGTTTCAGCCTCCTGAGTAGCTGGGATTACAAACATGCACCATCATGCCGGGCTAATTTTTGTATTTTTAGTAGAGACAGGGTTTCACCATGTTGGCCAGGCTGGTCTCAAACTTCTGACCTCAGGTGATCTGCCCACCTCAGCCTCCTAAAAGTGCTGGGTGGCGTGTGCCACCACGCCTGGCCCATATGTTAGTTTCTTGGGGCTGCTGTAACAAATTACCACAAGCCTCATGGCTTAAGACAACAGAAATGCATTGTCTCATAGTTCTGGAGGCCACAAGTCTGAAATCAAGGTGTCAGTAAGGCCATACTCCCTCCGGAGGTATTAGGTAAGAATCTTCCTGTGTCTCTGCTAGCTTCTGCTGGCTCCGACATTCCTTGGCATGGTTTGGCTTGCAACTAGTTGTAAGCTATGTCCCTCTCTCTCTTCACGTGGCCTTTTCCCCTATGTGTCTGTCTTCTCTTTTTATAAGGACACCACAGTATTGGGTTTGGGGCCACTCTAATCCAAGTTGATTTCATCTCAAGATCTTTAATTACATATGCAAATCTACAAAGACCTTATTCCCATATAAGATCGCATTCTGAGGTTCTGAGCAGCCACAAATTTTGGGGGGCGCTCTTCAACCCACTGCAGGGCGTAAGCCCTCAGATGAAATTGAAGAGAATTACAGACATAGTTACCAAGACAGCAGGATGATTTTATCAGCTCACAAGGTTGTTCATTGATACTTTGATTCAGGCAGCAATTTGCAGAATTTTTCCTAGCTTTTCATTTTAAATAGTATGGGAGGGACTTCTGTCTCCTGTAGTGGACCCTCTGCTTCTTGAAGAAGCCAAATTTCTGGTCATCATTGCCAGTTGAGAGCACAGTGCATCTTCACTCTAGCCCAACCACCTGTTCATGTTTCTGTTCCGTTTCCAGTTTTTGAAGATGTTTGCCTTTATTTGAACCTGTCTGTGTCTGCTAAGCTTTCTTTTTTCATATTTTATCTCATATTGTTATGCGTTTGGGTTCATCAAGACATCAGTCTACTACATTATCTTGATGAATTTCCTCTTCAACTTTTTTATGCCTGCTGAGTAAGTCTTAAATAAAATCAGCCTGTCACCCTATAATCTCTGCTTAGATCAAATATTCTGAATTCTGGCAAGTCTTTTTAGACTCCACAGACACAGAAGAGGAGCCCATTCTGCTTTATACACAGCTCCTTTGCAGCAATGACCAAGTGGTAGCTTTGTTTCCATGCACCTGTCTCATCTTTAGAATGGGAACCACCTAAGAACACAGACCCTGTTTTATCATCTTTATACTCCCAGTTTCTGGCACTATATATGGTTCCCAGGAGGCCCATCTATGCTCACTGATTGAATGAATGAACGACCAGAGCAACTCCAATAACTTCACAAGCCTTGGATCTCATTTAATCATATTTCTACCTGTTCCTCATTCCAAAAAAAATTCCTCTAATAAATATTCCTCATTTTCAAAACACTGTCTGGGGTGTTTTGCTACGTACCCTGACCAAAATAAAATTTCCAAGTCCTATTTTTAGATCAAATTTTACTTGACAATAAGGTTTTGGTAAGTAAATTTCATTTCCTGGTATTGATCTACATTCAATGCAAAAACATCTCAGAAGCAAGCTACTTTAAAAAAAAAAAAAAACTGCTTTAATTTTCTAATAGCTAAATCATTAAAACTGTTTATCATCTTCCTTGTAAATAATCTAGCAGCTGTGAATATCCTATACATCTAACAAAAGAATATTTTTAATAGAGGACAAGAAAATGTCAAATAATGAGACATTGTAAAAATTAATGTTTTCGCATTTTATGGTTCATCTGCAATGAATTATAGATTACATTTTGAAGTGTGCTCTGGGCTCCCATCTCATAAAGATTATCATCAGAAGAACAGGCAAACTATTCAGTTTCTCATTTTGTAACCCATTAACCCCTGGAAGGTCATGCTTCAGAGGTGGATGGTAAGCATGGGATCGTGGGCTCCACCACTTATTTCATACCCTTCGTCTTCTGCCTCTTGCAGTTCAAACGTGCAAACAGGTTTTTAGAAACTGTGCCCACCTATCATTCTGCTCCTTAGAGACACACATACTACACATATTTTCTTTGCTAAACTGGACTCTGAAGAGTGAAGTTAGGTGACAAGAGCAAAACTCTTGTCTCCAAGAAAAAAATTAATTAATTAATTTTTTTAAAAAAAAGCCTCCTTTTTGAAGCACTCCAAGTCTCTATGTTCAAATCCTTTTCTACTTAGGAAACAACGCAAACAATGGGGTTTGGAGTCGGGCCAAGTTTTCATTTGTTTTTGCACTTCTCTTCTGATGACAATATTCTGCATGCCTTTTCAAATGCCTGATTAACACTGAGTAGGAGCCATATATACATGCAAAATATCAAACTTTCAAAGTTTCATAGCTACCAAATAAATGGACAGCCACCAACATGTCTCACAAGCTTACACTTGTAGAACAGCATACATGGGGTTTGCCTGTACAGGGATAAATGTGTGATGACCTGTAAGACCTACACGGAATAAGAGTAAGGTCTCTATCCGGACAAAATCATCCTTCCTGATCAGGGAGAAAGAGAAAGAGAAAGGCAGGTAAGTAGAGACAGAGAGAAAGAGAGTTGGGGTTTAGTGAGAAGTAGTATGTCTAAGAGTAGATTTTTAAGTGCCCTCACCACAAAAAAAAAGTATATGAGGTAACACATGTTAATTAGCTTGATTAGCCATTCTACAATGTATACATACTTCAAAACATGTTGTACACCATAAATTTATGAATTTTGTTTATTTAAAATAATGAATTATTTAAAACAAATAAAAACAATGGGTATTTTCAAAGTATAAATACCTGACTGAAAGCCCAAAGCACTGAGTTCTCACCCCAGTTTAGTCTCTGAACCTGTTTCCTCCTATAAGAGAGCTTTGGACAAGACAATGTCTAAGGTCACTTTTAGAGCTAACATTTTGTGAGACTAAAAATAAAAATACTTAAACAATCCACTTTGTCACAGGTAGTGACTAAGTGGGGCTGGTGGTGTGGGTGGTAAAAGAATTTACCAAGACAGTTGGAAGTAAAGAAAGGCAGATTAGAGAAAGTATGAAAATACGTTGCAAGGATGCAATGGGCAGATCAGCAAAAAAGGAGCTGACTGCAAAGAGGCAAAGGCTTGCTGGGGATTTTATAGGATGGTGCTTGTGCTGGAGAGGGTTACATGCAGTACCGAAAATGCCAACATTGCAGTGCATTAACTTGCTTTTTTTTTTCTATCAAGTGAGGGTCTGGTGATAAGTCAGGTGCAAGAAGATTGTGAGTTACCTGAGCAGGACGGGTATGAGTCCTGGACCATGAAGTAAGCCAGACTTATAGCTTATCTGCTTTTGCTTTTTGCTTTTCCCCTGCTCCCCATCAGCCTGACTCCTTTTTCCTTGTTAGGACTTCATATACTTCACTTATTAGAAACTTTTCTATTCTGAGGATACAAAACACTGCACAGTGTTGCTGTTCAAATGACTCCCCTCCCTACTGTGCCCCCAATACATTCAGTGCCTGCCACATCACCCTCCCCTTTGGGCTCTGTTGACAAAGTGTCTTAGCTGCAGTAGCTCATACGAGTCACCAGCGGGGCTTTCTAAAGGGGCACATCTCACAGCCTGCACCTCCAGATACAAATTCCGTAAGTAGGGAGGGGTTTTCATGCTTTTATAAACACAATTCTGCTGTGTACTGCCAGTGGAGAATCACATCTAATGGGAAATGAATTTTTTTCATCTTTGAGGTGTGGCTATGAAATAACTAAGAAACTTGACCCTAGGTGGCCTATTCAGATGGCTTTATTTGGTGGCTTAAAGTTCTTTATGTCTAAAACCCATGGGTCTTTCAAATGATTTCTCGGAATTTCAAGAGCTCTTCATACTCAAGCATCTCTCAGCACTTTTCAAGCAAAGATGTATTAAACCTTGCTTCAAGGCAAGGAAAATGGCATCACAGCCATCTCAGGTACAGCAAAATCAGTTTAGAGGCTGAGGTAGCGCAGAATCAATTTAGAGCCCAGATCTCTTCTAGGGCAGCTTTGTGTCTTGTTTTATGTTATATTTACACTACATTACATTAACAATTGAAGAGGCATTAGCATGACCCTCCGCGTACTTGCTAATTACAGATGCGAACACACAGTCACAACTGAAGAAAGGGAAATTACGAGAAAGAAAAAAGAATGTGTTTAACATTAGTCTGATTACATTTTTGCAGTCTTCTTCCATAATCAGATGCATAATTCATTTAAAAAGAGCCCTTCTTCTACCAGCTAAAACACACACACACACGTCATTTCTCCATGCCTCAAAGTACATGAATTATACATGCTAAAAGTTTTTTTTTTTTCTTTTTTTGAGACAGACTCTCGCTCAGTCGCCCAGGCTGGAGTGCAGTGGCCCGATCTCGGCTCACTGCAAGCTCTGCCTCCCAGGTTCACGCCATTCTCCTGCCTCAGCCTCCCAAGTAGCTGGGACTATAGGTGCCCACCACCACACTTGGCTAATTTTTTGTATTTTTAGTAGACAGGGTTTCACCATGTTAGCCTGTATGGTCTCGATCTTCTGACCTTGTGATCCACCCACCTCAGCCTCCCAACGTGCTGGAATTACAGGTGTGAGCCACTGCACCCAGCCATACATGTTAAAATTTTGAGAACTAACTTCACTTTTGGGAAGGAGAGGAGAAGTATAATATACATACAGAAGGATCCACAAATCCCACATTTACAACTCAACGAGTTTTTTACAAAGTAATCTACCTGTGTAACCACTTCCTGAATCAACATATAGTATATTGCCGGGACTGGAAGTCCCTCTCTCGAAATCATCCTTCTAAGTAGCCACTTCCACTTTGAATGAGCAGTTTTTTGCCTGTTTCTTAACATAAGCAAACAAAATCCCACAGAACTATTTGTTGTCTTCTTTCAGCTAACACTATTTCTGTGAGATTCATTCATGCTGAAATGTGTAGCTGTAATTTTTTCCATTGCTAAATGGTATTCTATCATGTGACTTGCCACAATTTGTTTTTCCATTTGACAATGCCTGAAGTCATGTTCCCATCATAAGTAATGATACTATGAACACTTGCACATTCTTTTCTGTGCACAAATGTAATCTCTTCTATTGAGTCTAGATCTGGAAGTAGCATAATATAGTCACAGGGCCTGCATATATTCAGATTCAGTAGCAGTGCCAAACTGTTTTCCAAAGTGGTTGCACCAGTTCACTTTCCCACAAATCATAGAGGTCCAGTTGCTCCAAATTATCTCCATTCACATTCCCTTGAATCATTTCTGTGAGGTAGTTTTATTTCTTCTTTAAAAATTTGGAAAAATTCACCAGTGAAGCTATCTGAGCCTAGAGTGTGTTTTTTTTTGTTTGCTTGTTTTGTTTTGTTTGTTTGTAGCAAGATTTTTAATTATAGATCCCATTTCTTTAATAGGTATAGAAATGTTAAGATTTTTAAATTTCTTCTATCAGTTTTATCGAGTTGCATTTTCAAAAGATTTTCTATTAAACCTAGTATTTTAAATATATTTGTATTACATTTTATAATATCCTCTTGATTGCATTCTTTATGAATTTTATATTATTTTTCTCCTTACTTTGTCTTTCAGATTGGATATTTTCTGCTGATATGCCCTTCATGCTACTAATCTTGTCTTCTGTCATATCCAGTATGTTTTAAGCTTTTTCAGAGTTCTCAATTTTAGATACTGTGTTTCACAGTTCTAGCATGTTCATTTTATTCTTTTTTGTAGATTCTGGTTATCTGTTTATATTCTCCATATTACCACCTGATTTTCATCTTTTCCTCTATTTTTAACACAATAATTATGGTGATTTTGACAGGCTTAGATGCTAACTCCAACACTAGATTGTCTCTGGGTCTGAGTCTGTCTTTTCTCTTGATGATGGATCACTTTTCCTGCATCTTTGCAGGTCAGTAATTTTTAGACATTGTAGATGTTTTGAACTACCACTGTGACCTCAGTTTTCTTCCTCTAGTAGACAGTTAAATTATAAACAAATCATCTTGATTCTGTTAAGGCTTTGCTAGTTCAGTTCTTAGGGTTTAGTTTTACCCACACTTGTAGGGCATTGTGCTGACTCCTAAAATGTGGACTTCCTATTGTCCCAGGTAAAATTTTTTAGGGTTTCCTGAGGTTGCTCCACCTTGCCTGGATCTCAACTCCACACCCTGCCTCTCTAGCATTGTAGAGCTTCTAAAATCTTTGCTCAGCTCTCAAGCAACTATTCTCTACTAAGCCTCTCAGAGTTGCACCCTGTGACTAGATAGTTTGAGATTAGGCCAGGAATTCAAGGAGATTATTATTATTTTGACAGCTTTTCTCCCACTAATAACTTGGCTATGTTTTCTGTAAGACCATGCTTCTAAATCTCAGCCACCGTGGCACTCTGAAACTTCAATCTCTGTATCTTCTTCACTCGACACAACCACAATTCTCTGCGTAGGCTCTGTCTTCTTGTGCTGCAAATTGGAAAATTTTGTCAGAGAGAAAGCATCAGGAATGCAGGATTACTTCTTATGCTCTATTTCTCTCAAGGATTACAGCTTTTCGTTGCTACTCCATGGCTGCAAATAATTATATGATTTGTTCAACTCTCAGATATGTTTATTACCATAGTTTAAGTCCAATGCAAGATACGAGAAGTTGCCTCTCCTTAGATGTTAGCCTCATAGCCTCCTCTCTCTGATTTCTGAACTTTTTTCTCAATGCAGGTAGCCCTTGGTCACTGATAAGCTCCTCACAGGCAGACTGCACACAAACTGCTGGAACCACTTGCAACTGCTTTGCTAGTCCTGCTCTCTAATTTTTGTCCCTCCCACCCATGAGACATCCACAAGCTTCAAGACACCACTTTTTTTTCCCTTAACTTCTAAGTCTCATATTGTGTCTAGGCAAATGCTCTAAGACGACAAAACCCATGACAATTTAGGGCTCACTGTGTACGTTCTTTGCCTATGGAATCTCGGCCCTATGCTTCTGGTCACCTTCAAACATCTGCTTTTTGCTTTGTTTTTCAGTTTTAATCCAACGTTTATAGTTATTCTTGGCAGAAGTGTTAGTCTGATACGAGTTACTCACTGCGAAACTCCTCGTTTGCATTTTCACTTTAACTTTCACGTTCTGGCCTGTAAGTTAAAATAAGCTAACACCTCATCAAGAAAAAGAATGACATGATTGTTTCTTCTCAGCTCCGTCACCTTGTTATTTTTGAATCCCCCCTACATAATTTATACCATTTCACCTATAATATACTTCATTGATACAAGTAATTTTAATGCATTTCAGTCAAATAAATCTCCCCAGTAAAATATTCTTAGTTATTAATAAGACAGACATAAAAAGCCAGAAGTATTCACCGGAACCATAAATTTTAAGCTAATTTCACAACTGTTGAAGAGCAAGATGCTATTCCAGGATGTAGACCCTACACTGCATCTTCAGGGCCACAAGACACTTACTGCAAAACTAAATGGACCTTGATAAGCATCATCTGATGTGGCTGTTGTGTTCTTTTTCCGCATTAGCAGTGGGCCCTTGCATGATTCCTTAGGCTACAAGTCAGAGGGAAAGTATTTTTCTAGTCAAAAAAAGTAATTTAAATTCCAGTATTATGAATGTGTACCGACAAATATCAGCAAGGGGGGAAAGTAAAAAGATCTGAATTTACATATCTATTGTCGTGGCAAATCTTTTATTTGGTTTAAAGATTAAGATTCACAACTGATACCACGAAGGATAAAAAGGATGTCTAAGTTTTGTAAGAAAATGGGAAGAAAATAGGCCAAGCACGGTGGCTCACGCCTATAATCCCAGCACTTTGAGAGGCCAAAGCGAGTGATCACCTGCAGTCAGGAGTTCAAGATCAGCCTGGCCAACATGGTAAAACTCCATCTCTACTAAAAATACAAAAATTACCCGGGTGTGGTGGCGCATGCCTGTAATCCTAGCTACTAGGGAGGCTAAGGCAGGAGAATCACTTGAACCCGGGAAGAAGAAGTTGCAGTGAGCCAAGATCATGCCATTGCACTCCAGCCTGGGTGAGAAGAGTGAAACCCATCTCAAAAAAAAAACAAAAAAAAAAGAATAGAAGGTAGTTTGCAATATTATATAAAAATATAGTTAGACATCAAAAAAGAAAAGATTCTTGATTAAAGATAATAGAATGAGTATTTGAGAGTAAAAGTGAAAGGAAAATTTTTAAAACGATGACTATTCTTCTAGAATCTCATTCGTAAAGGGAAAAGGAGGAAAAATTTTTCTATTGTAAAGGAGATTTGAACATAGAATGGCAAATAATAATTAAGTCACCAATAACACTCATCCCAAAAGACCCTCCCCAGATAAAATGTTCTTATTCCAAAGCCCAGATTCTTCAGGTCTACATTATTTGAACAAAGTCCCAATTCTCTCTCTCTCTCTCACTCTCTCAGTCTTTCTGTCTCAGACACACACAGATGCAAAAATACATAACTTTTTAAAAAGTTTCATTTATCTGGTTGTTTTTTAAATAAACTTTTAATTTTATAATAATTATAAATTTACAGAAAGTTGCAAAGATAGTACAAGGTTTCTGTGTGCCCCTCACCCAGTTTCCCCTATGTTAACATCTTACATTATTATGGTACATTTGTCAAAACCAAGAAACTAATACTGGTACATTGCTATTAACTAAGCTTCAGACTTTATTTGATTTCACCTGTTTTCCACAAATGTTCTTTTTCCATTCCGAGACACCACACTGCATTTAGTCATCATGTTCCCTCAGACTCTTGGCTCTGATATTTCTCACTCTTTCCTTATTTTGCATAACTTAAGACAGTTTTGAGGAGTACTGGTCAGGTATTTTGTAGATTTCTCCTTAATTTGATTTTTGCCTGTGTTTCTCATGATTAAATGTAAGAGTTTTAAGTTTTAGGGAGAAATACAACAAGGTGAAGAGGCTACATCATGTTAGAACATACATAATATCAATGCAACTATCATCACTGGGGAGGATAACCTTGATCACTTGGTTTGCCAGATTCCTCCACTGTAGAGCTTTTTTTTTTTTTTTTCCTTTCTAAACACTATTCTTCAGAAGCCATACTCAAAGGGAAAAGGGAAGACTGAGTGTCACCTCCTGGAGGGGCAGTCAATGTTTCTGAAACCTGGGTTTTAGGAACAAGCAGGAAGAAGGGGAAAAAAATCCAAATTTATTTTCTCAAAAACAGTAACAACATTAAAGCAGTGTATAGCATGTTATTTCAGCATCCAACACAATAAAAATGTAAATATCATTATTTCAGCCTCAGGAATTGGAAACTGCCTTGTAATTCTTGCTATTCAATTGAATGACTGGGAAGATGACATAGACCTAAGATGATAAATGCACAGGCAAGCTATTCCCATCTTCTGTCTCATAGCAGAGACACCACTAATCAATCAAGGAATCTTTTCTAATTTTATCTGATGTAGCCTTGGAATTCTTTTATTATCAATTGACTAGAATCACTGAAACACAAGTTGAAAACTGTTTGCCATTCCTGGCAAATGTGACCAAAAGACTGACCATTGGGCCCAGGAAGAAGTTGTTCCCCAGAATACATTTCCAGGTGGGTTTTTACTTCGATCATCCTCAGAGTAGAGACTGAAATGTCCTCTTCTGCATACACTTATTGTTATTCTCAATTGTACACAACTTCATGTCCTACTGCTTCCTTCTACAGTATCTACATTCACAATCATTTTTCTATTATACTTCTCTTCTTTCAGGATTAGATGACAATAGTCTTGAGATGAGGTAGATGGAAGAATGAATAATTTTGGTAAATAATAAATATTGGTTTTGAATAAATTGAGCACACTAAATTAAATTAAGTTTATTTACTTAATTGAATAAACAATTTAGGTAAATAAACAATTTAGGATGAAGTAGCTGAGAGAAAGAATGAACAATTAGGTGATTTTACAGTCAACGGCTTCAGACATGTTTTCATATACTTTACAAAATTTAAAAATGCCTCCCATTACTATGAAATTTATCTTGTCATTACACCTAGCTTAAAGCATTAGCAATGATAGTAGATGCATAAATAGACACCTAACATCACTTCTTAGTTTGCTTTCCAGTATTGAAAGACACCACCACAAATTTGCTCTTCTTCTTTAGCAAGCATTTTAGCATTGATTCAACAGTCTTTATTGGGGAATTAAAACTGTACAGCACATTTGAAGTTGCCATCATCTTTATTCACCTTCTCCTTCATGCTTAATTCGGCATACATATGATATACTTCTAAGAAATGAATAAATGTGATCCTGCCTATTTATCTCTTCGTATGTGTTCACAGTTGTTTTTGAATATCTACCTTAGCCAATCACTTGTGTTAGGGACCACAGAGTTTCATAGGATAATATTACTGCCCTTGAGGAATTTATACCCTACAGGAGGAGACTTTTCCACAAGTCAGGAATACAATGAAAATCTATATGAATGGGAAGAGTACTACAGGCATTAAGAAGACAGGGATTCCTTCTCACTGAGATAATTCAGAGGAAGTAGTAGAGAAGGCAAGTAGAGTTCCCAATGGAAGCCTTAGTTTATCCAGTTTCTCTACAAATATTTATCAAATTTTAAGTATATGCCAGAGGTTGGGGATTATAGTAAAATAACAAGAATATGGAGTTTATTCTTGCTGAATAAACAATATTACCAGCATGGTTTTTGACAATTGTTCTAAAAGAAACATGCATAAGATACTAAGGAAGCTCAGAGGAAAAACATCTAAAAAGGATTAACATAAAGGCAAAAATTACAGGAGGCTTCTAAGAGGAGTGACTCTTGAACCAAGTTTTAAAGAATGAACAAAAGGTATATGTGAATGGGGCCAAAGCACTGCTCCCAAAGACAGAAGAGCTTGGGGAAGCCCACAAAGCAAGAGACATCATGATGTACCTGGTGCCATGAGAGGAAAAGGAGCTGTCTATGCAAGGGGGACTGGATTGCTAGCCAGTAGACAAAAAGAAGCCCTGAGCTTCACGGTACTTAATGGTATCAGTTGACTATGTAGTACACAACATAACAGCATGAAGAGTGGAGCTCACCCTAAAATATCTTCTAATTATTTGCCATGAGCTCCTCTGGATTGAGATACTGCCCCCCAAATGCCCCTTTGACATGCTGCCCATCAAGATCACTCATCATCCCCTCTGCATGGGTGAGTTTATCAGAGGAAGAATGAACACATACCTCACTCTTATAAGTCTAAAACTTGGAGCTTGACTCCAACTAGGCAAAGTGCCAAATGTGGATATCTCAGTTTAGGGGAGAGGGCAAGAGAGCATCCACCAGAAAAAATAAAAATAAATAAGTAAATAGATAAAAGTATTAAGGGCAGCCGGGTGTAACGGCTCACACCTGTAATCCTAGCACTTTCGGAGGCCAAGGCAGGCAGATCACTTGAGGTCAGGGGTTTGAGACAGGCCCGGCCAACATGGCAAAACCCTATCTCTACTAAAAATACAAAAAGAAAATTAGCCAGGCATGGTGGCATGCACTTGTAATCCCAGCTACTCGGGAGGCTGAAGCAGGAGAATCGCTTGAGTCCAGGAAGTGGAGGCTGCAGTGAACCGAGATCGTGCTGATGCACTCCAGCCTGGGCAACAGAGTGAGACTCCATCTCAGAAAAATTAAAAGTAAAAATAAATAATAAAAGTATTAAGGGTACACTTCACCTAGCTCATAGGCTATGGATTTTCTTTTTTGGTAAATAGTAGTGAGATGCCTGTATCAGAAGCTAATTAAACAGCTGATGGAACTTCATGTTGGTAATTCAACACTTGAAAAAGGAATACAGAGACTTAATAGACATGGAATTAAATTTCCCTGAGTCCAGCCTACACGATGTTTATTTTAATCATCCATCCTTAACAGAAACTTCCCCTCATTATAAAGTCTTTCAGAAAGATACCCTGTAGAAGTTCTATACCATGACATAAATAGAAACTGGATTCCTAACTTGGGCAATACTTATCCTATTTCTCACTCTGAAAACTGACTTTTCTTCTATACCAATGTGCTACTGTCAGTGGGGTATCATATTGTGTTTTTACTTAGAGATGTGTCTCAACATGAGAAGACTGAACAATAATGATATAGAGCTATAAAGGACTATGTGATGTATCATTTCATTTACATTTCTTCTTAGAACATGAAAGGTGGTAAAGCAAGAAGAATAAAGACATACAAAGGAGAAATGTTTGATTTTTCTTGGGTCTACATTGTTTTCTCCATCATAACCAGCTTTTAAACAATAAAATGGGCTCATTTATGAGGATCATCATTATGAGTTGCAGTGAAAATCCACTTCAAGCCATCTGCCTAGTTACAAAACCTCCGAGTGCCTGCTCTCCCCTCCCCAATCCTGCACTGTGGTTACTGATGACTGAGAAAGCTGTCATATCCAGCTTTCCTGACTGGGGTATAACTGATTAATTCTCCCTGAACACCATACAAGATGAGCTGCTAATTTTGTTTGTTTTTCGGTCTATCTTCTGACTTGGTGATTGATTCCCACTGCAGATCATTAATGGAAATTAAGCATTTTGATCCAGCTTTTAATTTGAAGTTTAATTAAGTTTTCAATTCAGCTTCCAAAATGTCCAATAGGTAGAACTGCCCTTTCTACCCTATCGCCTGCTCATCAGTATGGGATTCAGTGTGACCTCCTGTCTCCGTCTGATACCCCAACCAGGAGACTACAGAGGCTCTTAGTGCACTAGGGTGAGGATGTGTTTGCTCAGTTCTCTCCCACCCCACTACCAGACTGGTCAATGAACACAATGCTTATGTCCCCAGTGCTCAGATCAATGCCAATAGGATGATAAATAAATAGTAATTAGATGAACACATATATGTGTGGGTGAACTGATGACTAAACTATGAAGAAAACTAAGAACTATGTATTGGGTATTTTTCTGTTTACAAAGAATCTTCCCTCAATCAATAACCATTAGGTGTTCCTGTTAGACTCCTAGAATTATGTGGCGGGAGGGATATTTCCTACCGATGACCCCTCCAAAGAATCCCATTCCTTCCCTTATTAGAATGAGAAAGTGGAAAGTTGCTGGCTCTCTAGAGTATAAAGACTCATCCCAGCTGCTTTCAGAAGCATCTCTTTTATTTTATAAAACCTTAACACACATTCCAAACAATTTTAATTTTACAGGATAAAAAATAAAACTATGTTCCTTGATAACTTTCTTATGACACACATATGCATGCACACCCCATCTCTTAAATCTATTTAGAATGCATAAAAAACAAAACGCATTTCTTGCTTCTCAGATAGGCAGAAAATAAAAACTTAGGTAATTTCCAGAGTAAGTGAGGACACGGGAAAACTGGTACTTTCATGCATTGTTAGTAGAAGTGTATTGTGACGCTCCATTTTTAAAGAAGAATTTGTTGATATTACCAAAATTGTAAAATCGTATCTGTAAATTTAATAATTGTAAAATTATATCTGTAATTTAAGAATTTCATGTCCAAGAATTTATTCTTCATACGTGAACATTACGTCCAAGAACATTTGTTGCAGCATTACTCATCATAGCAAAGAAAATGCCTATAAAAACCTAATTTTCTATTATTAGGAGGAAGGTTATATATATTATCCTTGCAGCTGTTAAAAAATGAGAATGATCTTTATATACTGCTGCAGAGAGATACATCAAATGTCCCCTTTGGGTTTTAAAAAATACACATACGTGTGCATGTGTGTGTGTGTACGCACATGCTTACATATACTTAGAGAAATTCTAGAGAGATATACAAGAAATTAATTATAGTAGCTACCCCGGGAAATAAAAGTGGCAGAAGTAAAGGCAACTTTTTTTTCTCTAATTTTACCTTTCTACATTTCTGCGTGTGTTATTTTTATAATATAAAACTAGATAGTAAAAAAGTCTTGTGTCTAAAATACATGTGTTAATTTTATATTTTTGGGTTGGCGATAACCTTCTCAAGCTACACACAAACACAGAAACCGTAAATACAAAGACCAACAAATTGGATCTTGTAGTTTTATTTTTACATTTTAATACCAAAGGGGAGAAGTCATTAAAAGTTACTCTCTTATGCCAGAAAAGGGTTCACAGACTTGACACCAAAAGCACAATCCAAAAAGAAAAAAATTATAAATTGGATTAATATTAAAAATTTCCTCCGTGAAAGATCCAGTGAAGAGAATAAAAAGATGAGCCACAGACATGAAGAAAATATTTGCAAATTAAGTATCACACAAAGACCTTGTATCTAGAATATACACTCTAAAAACTCAAGGAGCTCTCAAACCTCAGCAGTTGAAAAGCAGGCATTTGTAGCCATTGAAATGCAAAGAGAAAAAAATAAAATGCAAACCACCCAATTAGAAAGTGAACAAAATATAACAACAGACATTTTACGGAACAGGATATACAGATGGTAAATAAACACGTGAGAAGATGTTTAACATCACATGCAAATTAAAACCCCAATGAGACATCATTACACACCTATCAGAATAGTTAAAAATTAAAAAAAAAAAAAAAAATACCAAAAGCTAGCGAGGACATGTAGAAACTGAGTCACTCATATATTGCTGGTAGGAATGGAAATGACACTGCCATTCTGAAAACAGTTTGGCTGTTTCTTAAAAAACTAAACATGCAACTACCGTATGACTTAACAGTTGTACTCCTGGTCATTTATCCCAGAGAAGTGAAAACTTATGTTCACATAAAAACCTTTACATAAGTATTCATAGAAGCTTTATTAAAATAGACAAAAGCTAGAAACAATCCTAATGTCATTTCATAGGTGACAAGTTAAACTATGACACATCCACACCATGGAATACTACACAGCAATAAAAAGGAATGATTTTGTGATGCACACAATCTGAATGAAAAATCAGTTTCAACGGGTTGCATATTGTGTGACTTTATCCATAACAACATTATTGAAATAAAAATTATAAAAATGCATTAACAGATTAGTGGTGGCTAGGGGTTAAGGGTGAGGAAAGAGGGTGGGTATGGCTGTAAAGGATCAGTACAGGAGCCTTGTGTTGAAGAAATAGCTCCGCATCTTGATTGTGATTGTGGTTAATCTATACATGTGATAATTGCACAGGACTGCACACACACACACACACACACACACGAGCGCATGTAAAATTGGAATAAGATCTGTGAGTTGTACCAATGTCAATTTCCTGGTTTTGATATTGCACTGTAGTTATGTAAGATGTTACCATTAAAAGAAACTAGGTGAATGATACATGGAATCAAGTGAAAAAGCATTTAAAATAGTAGAGGGGAAAAAGGAAGACCAAAAATATATTAAAGAGGCAAAAAAGAAAGAAGTAGCATAGAAAAAGTGAAATTCCAATCATATTATTAAGCAGAGTCATTTCGTGTTGATAAAAGTTACAAAGTCAAATGACAAAACATGAAAGTATGAAAAGAGTGTGTGAGACATATGCCACAAAATACAACTGTAGTGGAAAAATTTAACACACCAGTAACACTTTTTGAGAAGTACATTGACCCTTGCACTCTACAAATGGAGACTATTCTTTTCATGTGCCTTGGACTCTTTCCTAAAGTGTATCTTATTGGCTATAAAATAATCTCAAAAATTTCAAAAAGTAGAAATTCCAGAGCTCACAGCCTCTGATCATTTTGCCCTGAAAGACTCACCAGGAATTACAATTAAAAATAAAAGGTGAAATATGCAAAATTATATCTCGGAAAGGGACTATACTCATAGACACAGATAAGTTTTTTAAATGAGAGAATGCCTCTTAATTTGTATCACTCAAGATTAATTTGACAATCTCAATATAATAGTTTTATAAGTACACACTAGTAAAATAGAAGTTATAAACACTAACTTGCCAATAACTTCAGAACAATGTAACAATGACTCCCCAAAAAATGTACTTGGTCAAAATGGTTTAAAAGGTAGATTCTTTCAATTTATCAAAGCAAATATAAAAATAATGACCTATGACAGAGTACAGAGATATTTAAAAAGTGAAAAAGTTCTCTTTCATTTTACTAATGTAGTGTAGCCCTGATAGTGACAAATTCAGCACATGCACACACAACACCCAAATACACAAGCACACAAAGGTATTCTCTGACACTTGTGATGGAAGTATACATTGATGCAGCTTCTCCAGGGAGCATAATTTTTTTTTTTTTTTTTTTTTTTTTTTTTTTTTTTTTTTTGGGGAGACAGAGTCTTTCTCTGTCGCCCAGGCTGGAGTGCAGTGGCCCGATCTCGGCTCACTGCAATCTCCGCCTCCTGGGTTCACGCCATTCTCCTGCCTCAGCCTCCTGAGTAGCTGGGACTACAGGCGCCCGCCACCATGCCCAGCTAATTTTTTGTATTTTGTTTAGTAGAGATTGGGTTTCATCATGCTAGCCAGGATGGTCTTGATCTCCTGACCTAGTGATCCTCCCGCCTCGGCCTCCCAAAGTGCTGGGATTACAGTCATGAGCCACCACGCCCGGCCCATAAATTAATTTTTTTAAAAAAATGCATGTGCCTCTTTACTAGGAGTTCCACTTAAGAAATTTCCTCTGAGATGATAATGTTTCACCTGTGAGAGATTATTTGTGCAGCAGATTCTGGAACAATGTAATTTGGTTCAATGTCATTTTGTTTTAGCATTGATGGGGAAAAAAACTGATTCTGACAGGAATAAATGGGATTGATTGATCAGTGGTGTCTTGCTCACGGTGGCTTCCTGCCTTGTCCCTGAGCTTCAGGGACACGTTCCAGCCACCTGCCATGCTGAACTGGACTAATTAAGTAAATAATTATCTTATTTGTTTTTATTCATCTTTCTTGTATCGCTCACATTTATTGTAATATAAAATATTAGAAGTATTTAATCTCTCTTTAGAAGTTTGGTGATGTTTTGTGACGACAAATATGCTGCAGAAATATCACTGTTGTTTCCATCAGTTAAGCCTATGGTAAAACTGGTCTCCCTATATATTGTTTTGCTTAAAGTTGCAGTCTCCAAGAATCTATGGACAATGATGGTAAATGAAAACTTACTGTGTATGAATATTCATAGTGGCATTGTTAGCAACAAGATATGAAAAAAACTGGAAACAACCTAAATGTTTACAGTGGAGATTTTTTTCAGTCACCTCAAATTCTTCAACATTACATATGAAGGAATGCTCAACATGACTAACCATAAGAGAAATGCCAATCAAAACACAATGAGATACCATCTAACATCAGTCAGCATGGCTATTACTAAAAATGAAAAAATAACAGATTCTGGCAAGGTTGCAGAGAAAAGGGAATGTTTATACACTGCTGGTGGGAATATAAATTAGTTTAGCTATTGTGGAAAGTAGTGTAGCAATTTCTCGAAGAACTCAAAGCAGAATTACCATTCAACCCAGCAATCCTATCACTGGGTATGTACACAAAGGAATGTAAATCATTCTATCATAAAGACACATGCACACGTATGTTCATCCCAGCACTATTCACAATAGCAAAGACATGGAATCACCCTAAATGCCCATCACTGGTAGACTGGATTTTTAAAAATGTGGTACACATACACCATGGAATACTACACAGCAATAAAAAAGAACAAGATCATGTCCTTTGCAGCAACATGGATGGAGCTGGAGGCTATTATCCTAAGTGAGATAATACAGAAACAGAAAGTCAAATATCACATGTTCTCACTCATAAGTGGGAGGTGAACATTTAGTACATATGTACACAAAGTAGGGAAAAACAGATACTAGGGCCTGCTTGAGGGTAGGGAGAGGGAGGAGGGGGAGGATGGAAAAACTACCTCAGGGGCTATGCTTATTACCTGGGTGGTGAAATAATCTGTACGCCAAACTCCTGTGACATGCAACTTACCTATATAACAAACCTACACATATACTCTTGAATCTAAAATATAACTTTAAAAAGAATAAGTAGAACTGACTTCTTCTCCTATCAGGGCCTGCTTGTGACTTCACATGAGTATATGAACCAACAGAGGACTGTGGAAGGGATGCTTCGTGAGTTCTGAGCCTTGGTCAAGAAAAGTCATGTAGTTTCCACCTGGTTCTCTAGAGCACCAAGCTGCCAAGCAAAAAACGCAGCTACCACAAAGCCATCATACTAGAGTGAGCAGTCCCAGCTCAGCAGTCTTCCAGCCAACACATCACCGCAAACTGCTGCACATCAAAGTGAAGTTATTGTAGCAGTACATCCTCCAGTCCAGCCATTCAACACCTCCAGTCCCAGCAGATGGCCAAGACATCACTGAGCAAGAGAGTCATCCCATGAGCTCTGCCTGAATTTGTGACCCTCAGTATCAGTGAGTATTTATAAAATGGCTGTTGTTTTATGCCACTAAGTTTAGGGTGACTTGTTACCCAGCAATAGTAATTAGAACAACCATGCATTAAATAAATTTGTTGACTAAATTATGGTGAAATCCTATGACACCATCAGAAATGATAGTGTCTTTTTAATAATTAATATGGGAAAATCACAGCAGCAGAGATATTCATATGTGCATTGGTCGAGAGGTAACAGGTATGTCTGGAAGCATAATCACCTAAAGGTGATGGTAGTTGCCTTTGGATGGGGGTGTGTTTTGAGATTATTTCTTCATTCTTTACCTTGTTCTGCTGCAGCATAGAGTTTTCTATTCCCCTTTCCAGCTGTAGACTCATCTTCCAGTTGCTGTGTTTGCTGGCTGATAAATAACTCACAGTTGTCCTTTTTTCTGGAGAATTGCTCTTGGTCAAATGAAAATCTTCTTGCCAGGGTGGCGATTTATATCCCCAGACCTCAGCCAATGACTGACTGACACAAGGAAATCAGAGCCAGCCTCCTCACTTCGAGGGAGGATCAACTGTGTGGTGTGATTTCTGCTCCAGAACTTCCTGTGGGATGAGATTAAAGCTGGTCTCCAGCTGAGACGGTATCGTGCTCAAATTCTACCCCAGCCCTTTCCTGCGACCTCAGTCCCCTCCTCCCAAGAAGACTCTCCCCATAGATCACCTGGACAAGACTCCCCATCTCAGGCCCCGCTTCTGTAGAATCCATTCTAAGACAAATATGTGTTACTTTTACAAATAAAACACAGTAACTAAACAGCCCAAAACTACCAAAAAAGTGTTGGATCAATCACATGGCAGGGGTTAAGATAAAATTAAGGCAATATGTACTTATTTGAAATTTCAGTAGCCAGATTATAAAATCTCTACGAAGGTTATACAAAGTTTCTCAAGCCTCAGAAGGAGCAGGGATCAAGGAATCGCATCCATAGTCGTTCTCTTTGTTTTGTAACATCATTTAGGGTATTGGTTGTTGTGATTTTTAGGAAAGTCAAACTTGATGTTATGCTTTCTTCACTTTCTTTTCTTCCTTCCTCTAAGCTTCTGTTTCCTTAGAAACGATTCCATCTTCACCTCATGAAAGTTTTTAATTTTCCTTCTCATTTTAATTCTGCTGCCAGAGAATGCTATTTGTCAGCACAGTCCCAGCAATGAAGCTCCTGGGCAAAAAGGTCCAGGGCAGAAGATAACAGACTGCTCTGATGGGTAGCAACATCTTGCAAATGCCTTATTTCTGGGCCCCTCATAGGGGAAGCTCACCTCTCCCTGGACAAGTGGGTACATGAAGGATTCACTTGTGTTGGCCTCACCCTTATGCTCTGTGCCTCCGTAGCCTTCGTCACAGGTTCTGCCTTTTTTCTTCAGCCAGTCCCTTGAGTACACTGTAAGGAAACTTGGTCCAGAAACTTTCAAGACTTAGACAAATGCCTTTCAGAAATGGGTCTGAGACCACCAGTACCCAAAGATCCATTAAAGTCTCATCATAGGACCACTAATCTCCTGTCCTATCTAAACTTGGCAGAATGGAAGCCAACGACAGGGAAAGAAAAGATGTCCTGCTCCATTTCTGGACTCCCCAAGATATTCAGTCTCTATCCCTTCTCTGCTTTATGCATTTATATTTTCTTTGAGGAGGATAATGTTGGAGTAAATTGGAATCGAGTCACTCCTAGAATGAGTGCTTAAAAGAGACACAATTATCTTTATAACTTTTTTCTTTTTTTTTTTTTTTTTTTTTTTTTAGACAGGGTCTCATGTTATTGCCCAGTCTGGAGTGCAGTGGCAAAATCACTGCTTACTGCAACCTCTGCCTCACAGGTTCAAGCAATTCTCATGCCTCAGCCTCCCAAGTAGCTGGGATACTACAAGTGTGTGTCACCGCACCCAGCTAATTGTTGTATTTTTAGTGGAGACGGGGTTTCGCCATGTTGCCCAGGCTGGTCTCAAACTCCTGACCTTAAGTGATCCACCCTCCCCAGCCTTCCAAAGTGCTGGGAGTACATGCATGAGCTACCATGCCCAGCCTCCTTACCTCCTTATGATTAAAAAAAAAAAAAAGGAAGAAAGAAAAAGAAAGAGCCCTTCACAGGTACGATGACAGTGACTCACAGGTGTTTCTAAAACAGAAATGCACACGTGAGTATATTGTGTGTGTGTGTGTGTGTGTGCATATTATATATATATGAAGCAGGCTTAAGCCACTGGAGACTGATGCATTTTTAAGGTCACTGGACTTGGCCTCAGAAAATTTCCAGAAAATATCTCCAATGGGCAGCATCAGATTATGTCTGAACACGTAGACATATTTGCAGTAAATACACAGCATGGGGCTTTCTTTCATAACATTTTTGTGAGATATTTTATTTAAGCTCTTGCACATGTAATGAGAGAAAATAGATAAAGTGAAAAAAAGAGCAAGCAACAATCACCACCTGTCAGACTTACTGCATTTTTATCCTCGGTTTGCAATACTACTGATCACCTCATTTAGATTAAGAGTCTGCCAAGAAAAGACTATAGTTTTTATGACACTTTTATAAAGCATCAAGCATCAGGTATGCTCAAAATAAATATTAGTGCATCATAGCCAGTAGTTTTATGTGTTTCATTTCTATTCAATGATGCAAATGGTATCCAAAATTCTTACCCCATCCTTCCCAAAGTCTTTTAATGGTAACATAAATTTTACATAACTATTCCTCATTCAGTCAGTCAACAATCATATTCATTGTTAATAATAATAGCAAACACTAACTAAAAAAAAATACAATATGCAAGGTACCAAGCTAAGACTTTATATATGTAACCAGTATGTTGATAGACCAGGACTTTTATGTTGAGTAGTAGTTAGAGAATAGGCTACACTGGTTTGAAAAGGTGACCAAAATACAGGAAGGTTACAGGAAGGTTAAATGGGAAGGGTACTTTTCTTTTTCAGGACAATCTAGAGGGGAGCTGACCGAAGTTGGCAAGATAGCTCTGCCATCTTTAACACGTTCTTCAGGTGCTAGCCATTTCCCAGCAAGCAGAAAGGAAGAAAAGGAACGTTCATGGCAAACAGCTTACCTTTAAGAAATTCATGTAAAATATAACCACCAGAGCCGAGAAAACTAAGCTGAGCTTATTCATCGCCAGGCAAAACAGAGCTTCCCCCTTCTCCACATCCAACAGAAAGTGGTAGAGCAGGCTGGGCGTGGAGGCTCACGCCTGTAATCCCAACACTTTGGGAGGCCAAGGTGGGGGGATCATGAGGTCAAGACATCAAGACCGTTCTGGTCAACATGGCGAAACCCCATCTCTACTAAAAATACAAAAAAAAAAAAAAAAGGAAAACATTAGCCAGGCGTGGTGGCCGGCACCTGTAGTCCCAGCTACTCGGGAAGCTGAGGCAGGAGAACGGCGTGAACCCAGGAAGGAGGTGGAGCTTGCAGTGAGCAGAGATCATGCCACTGCACTCCAGGCTAAACGACAGAGCGAGACTCCAAAAAAAAAAAAAAAAAAGGAAGGAAGGAAGGAAAAAGGAAGGAAAGAGAAAGAAAAGGCCAGGCACAGTGGCTCATGCCTGTAATTCCAGCACTTTGGGAGGCTGAGACAAGCAGATCACAAGCTCAAGAGATCAAGACAATCTTGGCCAACATGGCGAAACCCCGTTATTTACTAAAAATACAAAAATTAGCCAGGTGTGGTGACTCCACGCCTGTAGTCCCAGCTATTCCGGAGGCCGAGGCAGGAGAAACGCTTGAACCCGGGAGGTGGAGGTGGCAGTGAGCCAAGTTTGTGCCACTGCACTCCAGCCTGGCAACAGAGAGAGACTCTCTCAAATAAGAAAAAAAAAAAAAAGAAAGAAAAGGGGGCACACTCAGCATCCCCTGGTCCACAGCAATGATGACATCCTGCTAAGTAGTCATTGTAAGAAGCCCCTACGTGAGCAGAGGAATAGGTAACCTAGATTGTGATGTCTGGGATGATTTCCTGTCAGTTGCCCTCTGTGCTCCCGGCTTCGCCCTCTGAACAGCCCTCTTTATCAATTAGTCTCTGCAGCCCCAGCTGAAGATGTTGGAGAGTATGCCCTTCTAGGCAGCTGATTTCCTGACTTTCTGCTCTTGCATGCTTGAGAGTTTGATGGATTCCTTAGGGAGATCAGAACATTCACAGGCCTTTGTCAGCTAGGATTTTAGTTTCTTGGGGAATACAACTCCTTGCAAAATTTAGTAGACTGTCTATTTTCTTCCAATCAGTTCCAAGCAGTGGTGTTAGGGTCTGGCTTGCATCGGCTTGTAGGAGCCTATTGTGCACATCTTTTTCCAACTTCACACAATCAGTGACACACCCTGTTGGTATCATGAAATAGATCATGGTGTGACCATTTATACCTTGAAAATAAAAAAATAAAATAAAAAAATAGAAACTAAACCCCAGGACTTTTATTTTAAAAACAACAACAAAAACAATACAGAACTCATTATTAAACATTTACCAGCCTCACTGATTCTACATGCAAGTAATCATTATGCCCAAGATCTCTTCTGGAAAACTTTCCTAAGGTTGCTGGCTCTCCTCCTCCTTATTGGCTTCTAGTTCAACCCATTCTCCTCTCCCATGTTTGAACAGGAGTTGTCTTGTTAAGGCTTAAATCAGAAGGCCATAACTTTCACATGATCACTGTCTGAGGACTACCTCCCACGAGCTAAGCAGTCTTAATAGGACACCTCTGAGAAAAGTTATGAATAAGCCTATCTCCTGCTATTCCAGGTAAAGATAGAGCTGGCTTTTCCAACCTTGCTGGCCTGAAATCTCTGGACCTTCAATTTAGATTAAAAATCAAAGGCAGAAAAAGCCTCCTTTAGCACAACTTCAGTTCTTTCCATCTCTGCTTAAAATTGGCCAATTCTTGAGCAAGCTCATTTCTCCCTTCTGAAATCTTGCCAAATACAGAAGGAAGCAGTTAACACACATGATAGCTGACCTTTTTCTAACCACTTCTCTAAAGTGGTCTGTCCTCTACATCACTGCAGGTGACACTTTACCAAATGTTTTGCCAAGGTCTTAAAAAATGCTCATGACCCTTCCAGCCTTCTAACCTTAGTATGTTCCTTGGTTACCTTCTACTTGAAAACTAAGACAGACCATATATTTTAGATTTTCTGTGACAGCAGCAACATAGACTTAGACACTAATTTCTATATTAACTAGGGTATGTATTAAGCTTTATAACAAAGATACAGAATACGCAAAGTCCTAAATAAGCATAGTTTATTTTTCTTTTACACTATCCCAGAGGTAAGCAGTCTAAAGCTGGCAGTATAGCTCTGCTAGCTTCAATTTGTGGCCCAGACTGCTCCATTATTACTATTTCCTATCCATAAGGAAAAGCAGCTTATTTTTATTTTTTATTATACTTTAAGTTCTAGTGTACATGTGCACAATATGCAAGTTTGTTACATACGTATCCATGTTGCTGTGCTGCACCCATTAACTCGTCATTAGGTATACATTAAGTATATCTCCTAATGCTATCCCTCCTCCCTCCCCCCACCCCATGACAGGCCCCAGTGTGTGATGTTCCCCTTCCTGTGTCCAAGAGTTCTCATTGTTCAATTCCCACCTATGAGTGAGAGCATGCGGTATTTGGTTTTCTGTCCTTGCCATAGTTTGCTCAGAATAATGGTTTCCAACTTTGTCCATGTCCCTACAAAGGACATGAATTCATCCTTTTTTATGGCTGCATAGTATTCCTTGGAGTATATCTGCCACCATTTTCTTAATTCAGTCTATCATGGATGGACATTTGGGTTGGTTCCAAGTCTTTGCTATTGTGAATAGTGCTGCAATAAACATACGTGTGCATGTGTCTTTACAGCAGCATGATTTATAATCCTTTGGGTATATACCCAGTAATGGGATGGCTGGGTCAAATGGTATTTCTAGTTTTAGATCCTTGAGGAATCACCACAGTCTTCCACAATGGATGAACTAGTTTACAGTCTGACTAACAGTGTAAAAGTGTTCCTCTTTCTCCACATCCTCTCCAGCACCTGTTGTTTCCTGACTTTTTAATGATCACCATTCTAACTTGTGTGAGATGATATCTCATTGTGGTTTTGATTTGCATTTCTCTGATGGCCAGTGATGATGAGCATTTTTTCATGTGTCTGTTGGCTGCATAAATGTCTTCTTTGAGAAGTGTCTGTTCATGTCCTCCGCCCACTTTTTGATGGGGTTTGATTTTTTTCTTGTAAATTAGTTTAAGTTCTTTGTAGATTCTGGATATTAGCCCTTTGTCAGATGGGTAGATTGTAAAAATTTTCTCCCCTTCTGTAGGTTGCCTGTTCACTCTGACGGTGGTTTCTTTGCTGTGCAGAAGCTCTTTAGTTTAATTAGATTCCATCTGTCAATTTTGGCTTTTGTTGCCTATGCTTTCGGTGTTTTAGTCATGAAGTCCTTGCCCATGCCTATGTCCGGAATGGTATTGCCTAGGTTTTCTTCTACGGTTTTTACAGTTTTAGGTCTAACATTTAAGTCTTTAATCCACCTTAAATTAATTTCTGTATAAGGAGTAAGGAAGGGATCCAGTTTCAGCTTTCCACATATGGCTAGCCAGTTTTCCCAGCCCCATTTATTAAATAGGGAATGCTTTCCCCATTTCTTGTTTTTGTCAGGTTTGCCAAAGATTAGATGGTTGTAGATGTGTGGTATTATTTCTGAGGGCTCTGTTCTGTTCCATTGGTCTATATCTCTGTGCTGGTACCAGTACCATGCTGTTTTGGTTACTGTAGCCTTGTAGTATAGTTTGAAGTCAGGTAGCGTGATGCCTCCACAGCTTTATTCTTTTGGCTTAAGATTGTCTTGGCAATGTGGGCTTTTTGGTTCCATATGAACTTTAAAGCAGTTTTTTTCCGATTCTGTGAAGAAAGTCATTGGTAGCTTGATGGGAATGGCATTGAATCTACAAACTACTTTGGGCAGTATGGCCATTTTCATGATATTGATTCTTCCTATCCATGAGCACGGAATGTTTTTCCATTTGTTTGTGTCCTCTTTTATTTCATTGAGCAGTGGTTTGCAGTTCTCCTTGAAGAGGTCCTTCACATCCCTTGTGAGTTGGATTCCTAGGTATTTTATTCTCTTTGAAGCAATTGTGAATGGGAGTTCACTCATGATTTGGCGCTCTGTTACTGCTGTGTATAGAGCTTATTTTTAAGAAAGTGACCTAGAAGTTGCATATACTACTTCCGCCTACATCTCATTGGCCCAAATCTAGTCATATGGCCACAATTAACTACAAGGAAAGTGTCTTATTCTGTTTGAGCAACTACAACAAAATACCACAAACTCGGTGGCTTATAAAAAACATAAATTTATTTCCTACTGTTCTGGATCTGGGAAGTCCAAGAATCAAGCTACCACATCTGATGTCTGGTAAGGACTTATTTCCTTGTTCATAGAAGGCATCTTCTTGTTGTGTCCTCACATGATAGAAAGAGACAAGCCAGCTCTCTGGGACCTCTTTTATAAGGGAACAAATCCCATTCATGAGGATTCTACCATCATGAGACCTAATCACCTTCCAAAGGCTCCACCTCCTAATATCATCACATCAGGGATTGGTTTCAACAAATGAATTTGAGAGACTGAAACATTCAGACAATAGCAGAAACCTGGAACATAGTCAACTAGCAGATGTTCACATGCCTAGTTAAAAATTAGAGGACTTTTTTACTAATGAGAAAAACAAATGGATTCAAAATTGTGAACAATTCATGGTCCCTCCGTTAGCCTAAGTAGAAAAGAAGATATAATTTATCACATATCGGCTCCTGCATATTGGCTCTAGAAAGCAGTTCCCTGACCACATGAGTAAAATCTAGGGTCAGCCTTACGATTTTCTGATTACTCTCAAACGGTAAAAAGTCTGCTGGTCACTATGGTCCCCCAGAATAGTCTCAGTTCACTAGTTCATATGTTTAGTCCAGTATAGTAATTAAAACTCAAACATCCATTGAAAGTTAAAGCTTCTCCTGCTTGTGAGCTTAGGTCTGCTGAAGGTGAAAAACCTACATCGGGAAACAAGCATGGAGTTGGTTTCTTTTCTACTTCTCTTCCCATGATCCTAACCATCTTAACCCAAGTCAGAAATAGCAGTCGCTTTTTCCTCCATGGTTAAAGTCACTTGCCTGTTGACTCACTTCTCTGCATCAATTTAATAAGAGTTCACAGCTCTTCTTCCTTTGTTTTGATGGAGATGCCTACAGAACTCAGTTACCAGATCTCTGATTCAAACCTGGTGCCCAGACAGCCTTTCCAGCAAAAATATAAATTGCTCCCCAGACAACTGATCTTTGTACCATCAGGAGCATGAAGAATGTTGCATGATATTTCTAATGGTTAGAGGGTGAGGTGTAAATTTATAATTAGACATATTTCTTGGGAAGAAGCAAATAAAAATTTTTCAGCCAAGGTGTTACGTAACTGGTTCTTTTCCACTTGGTAGTGCTTTTATAGTATTTGAAACAAGCAGTTACAAGATTTGAGCTAGTTTTTCACTAGGTTCCTTTATTATAGGAAAAATTATCATTGTTCTAGTTTAAACATTTATTAGCATGTATATCTCAGTTTATAGGTATTTCTCCTAACCTACTAAATTTCAGAGATGCTATTCAAAGGAAATTAACACTAAATTTTCCAGCAGAATCTGTGATATAGAGAAAGGAAATAAGCCATACTCAATTCACATTATAGAACCTCCATCATTACGACAGTGAGGCATTTGCATTATTACAGTTGCAGTGCTATTTAGGAAATTGCCTATTTGATTATTCCTCAAAATAGAGTATTAAAATAGTAGAATGGTACAATACTCATTGTCTATGGAGACAAGCCTAGGGCAGAATGAAAAATTAATGTTCATTCCCAGAACCCAACATCTTTCTGAATTTGATTCTTTGAAAACACAGAGGAAAAGATTCTGAAAAAAAAAAAAAAAAAATGCTTCCTCTAAAAGCTATAAGAAACAAAGTTAATGGTTTATACCATAATGCTAGGCATGAATTCTTCCTGCTTACATTTTCTGTCATTTCATCTCCAAAGACTGATGACTGTAAGACAGAGGAAGAAAAGTAGTAAAGAATCAATGTATGGACCAATCGAATTGTGTAGAAGTCACTTAAGGGAAGTAGGAAATATGTATACCATTTCCCTACCACAGCTACTTTAATTTAGTTCATGTGTTTTTTTAAATATACAGGGAATGCCTCTATAACATACTTTCTGGAATACATGTGCAGGATGTGTAGGTTTGCTGCAAAGGTAAATGTATACCATGGTAGTTTGCTGCACCTATCAACCCATCACCTAGGCATTCAGCTAAGCATGCATTAACTATTTTCTTTTTTTTTTCTTTTTTGTGAGACACAGTCTCACTTTTCTCCCAGGCTGAAATACAGTGGCATGATCCCAGATCACGGCAACTCCGCCTCCTGGGTCAAAGCTATTCCACTGCCTCAGCCTCCCAAGTACCTGGGATTACAGTGATGCACCACCACAACTGGCTAATTTTTGTGTTTTTAGTAGAGACAGGGTTTCACCATGTTGGCCAGGCTGGTCTCAAACTCCTGACCTCAGATGATCCACCTGCCTTGGCCTCCCAAAGTGTTAGGATTATCAGTGTGAGTCACCGCCCCAGGCCTTATTTTCTTAATATAATCAGTAATAAAAAACATAGCTAACATCTGAGGCTTACTATGTGTGCCAGTCTTTCTTGTAAGTGATTTTATATATTTGTGTGTCTAGGTATATATACAGTTATGAGCCACGTAATGATGTTTTGGTCAACAGACAGCATATATGATGGTGGTCCCATACAATTAAAATGAAGCTGAGCTCAAGGAGGCCTGCCTGCCTCTGTAGACTCCACCTCTGGGGACAGGGCATAGCTAAACAAAAAGCAGCAGAAACCTCTGCAGATGTAAAAGTCCCTGTCTTACAGCTTTGAAGAGAACAGTGGTTCTCCCAGCACAGAGGTTGAGATCTGAGAACAGGCTGCCTGCCTGTTCAAGTGGGTCCCTGACCCCTGAGTAGCCTAACTGGGAGACATCCCCCACTAGGTGCAGACCGACACATCACACCTCACACGGCTGGGTACACCCTGAGACGAAGCTTCCAGAGCAAGAATCAGACAGCAACACTCGCTATTCAGCAATATTCTATCTTCTGCAACCTCCGCTGCAGATAAACAGACCCAGATAAACAGGGTCTGGAGTTGACCTCAAGCAAATTCCAACAGACCTGCAGCAGAGGGTCCTGACTGTTAGAAGGAGAACTAACAAACAGAAAGGACACCCACCACACCAAAACCCCATCAGTATGTCACCATCATCAAAGACCAAAGGCAGATAAAACCACAAAGATGGGGAAAAAAGCAGTGCAGAAAAGCTGGAAATTCAAAAAATCAGAGCACATATCCCCCTCCAAAGGAACGCAGCTCATCGCCAGCAACAGAACAAAGCTGGACAGAGAATGACCTTGACGAGTTGAAAGAAGGCTTCAGTTGGACCTTGACGAGTTGAGAGAAGGCTTCAGTTGATCAAACTTCTCAGCGCTAAAGGAGGAACTACGTAACCAGCACAAAGAAACTAAAAACATTGAAAAAAGAATGGATGAATGGATAACTAGAATAACCAACACAGAGAAGACCTTAAAAGAACTGATAGAGATGAAAACCATGACACAGAAATACGTGACAAATGCACAAGCTTCAGTAACCGTCTCAATCAACTGGAAGAAAGAGTTATCAGCGACTGAAGAACAAATGAAATGAACCCAAGAAGAGAAGTGTAGAGAAAAAAGAGTAAAAAGAAAAGAACAAAGCCTCCAAGAAACATGGGATTATGTGAAAAGACCAAATCTACGTCTGATTGGTGTACCTGAAAGTGACAGGGAAAATGGAACCAAGTTGGAAAACACTCTGCAGGATATCATCCAGGAGCACTTCCCCAATCTAGTAAGGCAGGCATTCAAATTCAGGAAATACATTCAAATTCAGGAAATACAGAGAACGCCACAAAGATACTCTGAGAAGAGCAACTCCAAGACACATAATTGTCAGATTCACCAAAGTTGAAATGAAGGAAAAAATGTTAAGGGCAGCCAGAGAGAAAGGTCGGGTTACACACAAAGGGAAGCCCATCAGACTAACAGTAGATCTCTCGGCAGAAACTCTCCAAGCCAGAAGAGAGTGGGGGCCAATATTCAACATTCTTAAAGAATTTTCAACCCAGAATTTTATATCCAGCCAAACTAAGTTTCATAAGTGAAGGAGAAACAAAATCCTTTACAGACAAGCAAATGCTTAGAGATTTTGTCACCACCAGGCCTGCCCTACAAGAGATCCTGAAGGAAGCACTAAACATGGAAAGGAACAACAGGTACCAGCCATTGCAAAAACATGTCAAAATGTAAAGTCCATTGATGCTAGGAAGAAACCGCATCAACTAGCGAGCAAAATAACCAACTAATATCACAATGACAGGATCAAGCTCACACATAACAATATTAACCTTAAATGTAAATGGACTAAGTGGTCCAATTAAAAGACACAGACTGACAAATTGGATAAAGAGTCAAGACCCATCAGTTTGCTGTATTCAGGAGACCCATCTCACATGCAGACACACACGTAGGCTCAAAATAAAGGGATGGAGGAAGATCTACCAAGCAAATGGAAAACAAAAAAAAAAGGAGCAGTTGCAATCCTACTCTCTGATAAAACAGACTTTAAACCATCAAAGATCAAAAGGGACAAAGGTGGCCATTACATAATGGTAAAGGGATCAATTCATCAGGAAGAGCTAACTATGCTAAATATACAGGCACACGATACAGGAGCACCCAGATTCATAAAGCAAGTCCTTAGAGACTTACAAAGAGACTTAGACTCCCGTACAATAACAATGGGAGACTTTAACATGCCACTGTCAACATTAGACAGATCAACGAGACAGAAAGTCAACCAGGACATCCAGGAATTGAACTCAACTCTGCACCAAGCAGACCTGATAGACATCTCTAGAACTCTCCACCCAAAATCAACAGAATATACATTCTCCTCAGCACCACATCACACTTATTCCAAAATTGACCACATAGCTGGAAGTAAAGCACTTGTCAGCAAATGTAAAAGAACAGAAATTATAACAAACTGTCTCTCAGACCACAGTGCAATCAAACTAAAACTCAGGACTAAGAAACTCAATCAAAATCGCTCAACTACATAGAAACTGAACAACCTGCTCCTGAATGACTACTGGGTACATAACGAAATGAAGGCAGAAATAAAGATGTTCTTTGAAACCAATGAGAACAAAGATACAACATACCAGAATCTCTGGGACACATTTAAAGCAGTGTGTAGAGGGAAATTTATAACACTAAATGCCCACAAGAGAAAGCTGGAAAGATCTAAAATTGACACCCTAGCATCACAATTAACAGAACTAGAGAAGCAAGAACAAACACATTCCAAAGCTAGCAGAAGGCAAGAAATAACTAAGATCAGAGCAGAACTGAAAGAGGTAGAGACACAAAAAAAAACCCTCCAAAAAATCAATGAATCCAGGGGCTGGTTTTTTTGAAAAGATCAACAAAATTGATAGACCGCTAGCAAAACTAATAAAGAAGAAAAGAGAGAAGAATCAAATAGATGCAATAAAAAATGATAAAGGGGGTATCACCAATGACCCCACAGAAATACAGAAATACAAACTACCATCAGAAAATACTATAAACAGCTCTACACAAATAAACTAGAAAACCTAGAAGAAATTGATAATTTCCTGGACACTTACACTCTCCAAAGACTGAACCAGGAAGAAGTTGAATCCCTGAATAGACCAACAGCAGGCTCTGAAATTGAGGCAATAATTAATAGCCTGCCAGCCAAAAAACATCCAGGACTAGACGGATTCACAGCCGAATTCTACCAGAGGTACAAGGAGGAGTTGGTACCATTCCTTCTGAAACTATTCCAATCAATAGAAAAAGAGGGAATCCTCCCCTAACTCATTTTATGAGGCCAACATTATACTGATACCAAAGCCTAACAAAGAAAGAGAATTTTAGATCAATATCCCTGATGAACATCGATGCAAAAATCCTCAATAAAATACTGGCAAACCGAATCCAGCAGCACATCAAAAAGCTTATCCACCATGATCAAGTGGGCTTCATCCCTGGGATGCAAGGCTGGTTCAACATACACAAATCAATAAATGTAATCCAGCATATAAACAGAACCAAAGCCAAAACCACATGATTATCTCAATAGATGCAGAAAAGCCCTTTGAAAAAATTCAACAGCCCTTCATGCTAAAAACTCTCAATAAATTCGGTATTGATGTATCTCAAAACAATAAGAGCTATTTATGACAAACCCACAGCCAATATCATACTGAATGGGCAAAAACTGGAAGCATTCCCTTTGAAAACTGGCACAAGACAGGGATGCCCTCTCTCACCACTCCTGTTCAACATAGTGTTGGAAGTTCTGGCTAGGGCAATCAGGCAACAGAAAGAAATAAAGGGTATTCAGTTAGAAAAAGAAGAAGTCAAAATTGTCCCTGTTTGCAGATGACATGATTGTATATTTAGAAAACCCCATCATCTCAGCCCAAAATCTCCTTAAGCTGATAAGCAACTTCAGCAAAGTCTCAGGATACAAAATCAATGTGCAAAAATCACAAGCATTCTTATATACCAGTAACAGACAGAGCCAAATCATGAATGAACTCCCATTCACAATAGCTTCAAAGAGAATAAAATACCTAGGAATTCAACTTACAAGGGATGTAAAGGACTTCTTCAAGGAGAGCTACAAACCACTGCTCAGTGAAATAAAAGAGGACACAAACAAATGGAAGAACATAACATGCTCATGGATAGGAAGAATCAATATTGTGAAAATGGCCATATTGCCCAAGGTTATTTACAGATTCAATGCCATCCCCAATAAGCTACCAATGACTTTCTTCAAAGAATTGGGAAAAAACTGCTTTCAAGTTCATATGGAACCAAAAAGACCCCGCATTCCCAAGACAATCCTAAGTCAAAAGAACAAAGCTGGAGACATCACGTTACCTGACTTCAAACTATACTACAAGGCTACAGTAACCAAAACAGCATGGTACTGGTACCAAAACAGAGATACAGACCAATGGAACAGAACAGAGCCCTCAGAAATAATACCACACATCTACAGCCCTCTGATCTTTGACAAACCTGACAAAAACAAGAAATGGGGAAAGGATTCCCTATTTAATAAATGGTGCTGGGAAAATTGGCTAGCCATAAGTAGAAAGCTGAAACCAGATCCTTTCCTTACTCCTTATACAAAAATTAATTCAAGACAGATTAGAGACTTAAATGTTAGACCTAATACCATAAAAACCCTAGAACAAAACCTAGGTAATACCATTCAGGACATAGGCATGGGCAAGGACTTCATGTCTAAAACACCAAAAGCAACGGCAACAAAAGCCAAAATTGACAAATGGGATCTAATTAAACTAAAAAGCTTCTGCACAGCAAAAGAAACTACCATCAGAGTGAACAGGCAACCTACAGAAGGGGAGAACATTTTTGCAATCTACTCATCTGACAAAGGGCTAATATCCAGAACCTATAAAAAACTCAATCAAACTTACAAGAAAAAAACAAACAACCCCATCAAAAAGTGTGCAAAGGATATGAACAGACACTTCTCAAAACAAGACATTCATACAGCCAACAGACACATGAAAAAATGCTCATCATCACTGGCCATCAGAGAAATGCAAATCAAAATCACAATGAGATACCATGTCACACCAGTTAGAATGGCAATCATTAAAAAATCAGGAAACAGGTGCTGGAGAGGATGTGGAGAAATAGGAACACTTTTACACTGTTGGTGGGACTGTAAACTAGTTCAACCATTGTGGAAAACAGTGTGGCAATTCCTCAAGGATCTAGAACTAGAAATACCATCTGACCCAGCCATCCCATTACTGGGTATATACCCAAAGGATTATAAGTCATGCTACTATAAAGACACATGCACACGTATGTTTACTGCTGCACTATTCACAATAGCAAAGACTTAGAATCAACCCAAATCAGTGACAGACTGGATTAAGAAAATGTGGCACATATACACCATGAAATACTATGCAGCCATAAAAAAGGATGAGTTAGTGTCCTTTGTAGGGACATGGATGCAGCTGGAAACCATCATTCTCAGCACACTATCGCAAGAACAGAAAACCAAATACTGCATGCCGTCACTCATAGGTGGGAATTGAACAATGAGATCACTTGGACACAGGAAGGGGAACATCACACACCGGGTCCTATTGTGGGGAGCAGGGAAGGGGGAAGGATAGCATTAGAAGATATACCTAATGTAAATGACAAGTTAATGGGTGCAGCACACCAACATGGCACATGCATACATATGTAACAAACCTGCACGTTGTGCACATGTACCCTAGAGCTTAAAATATAATAAAAATAAATAAAATAAAAATAAAAAAATAAAAAAAATAAAGTTCATCATATTGTAGGCAGCAAAAAAAAAAAAAAAATGAAGCTGAAAAACTCCCAATAGCTTACTGACATCATAGCCATTATAAAGTTACAGCGTAACACATTGCTCATGTGTTTCTGGTGATGCTGGTGTAGACAAACCTACTGTGCTGCCAGTCGTATAAAAGTATAGCACATACAATTTTGTACAGTCCATAATTCTTGATAATGATAATAAAGGACTATGTTACTGGTTTATATACTTACTATACCATACTTTTAATGTTACTTAAGTGTACTCCTTCTACTTGTTAAAAAAAATGTGAAATGTAAAACAGCCCCAGGCAGGTCCTTCAGGATGTATTCCAGAAGATAGCATTGTTTTCATAGGCGATGACAGTTCCATGCGTGTTATTGCCCCTGAAGACCTTCCAGTGGGACAAGATGTGAGAGTGGAAGACAATGATATTGATGATCGTGACCCTAAGTTAATGTGTGTGTTTGTGTCTTGGTTTTTAAACATATATCATTTAAAAGTTCTTAAAATTTTAAAAATTTAAAGATAGAAAAAAATTATAGAATAATATAAATAAAATATTTTTGTACGTTGGAGCAATGTGTTTGTGTTTTAAGTGAAGCATTATTACAAAAGACTACGTGTAAAAAAATTAAAAATTTATGAAGTAAAAATGCTAAAGTAGGCTAAGGTTAAAGAAAATTTTTTCTATATTTACTGTAGCCTAAACATACAGAGTTTAAAAAGTCTATGAGAGTATACAGTAATGACCTAGGCCTTCACGTTCACTCACCACTCACTCACCAAGAACAGCTTCCAGTCTTGCAAGCTGTATTCATGGTAACTGATATATAGATATATTATGTTTTATCTTTTATGCCATACTTTTACTGTATTTTCTGTTTTAATATGTTTACATACACAAATACCACTGTATTACAATTACCTACAGGATTCAGTACAGTAACAGGCTGTATAGATTTGTAGCCTAGGAGTGATAGGCTATACCATATAGCCTAGGCATGTGGTAGGTATACCATCTAGGTTTGTGTAAATACACTCTATGAGGTCTGCACAATGACAAAAACAAAACAGCACATTTCTCAGAACATGTCCCTGTCATTAAGTGATGCACGACTGTACATATAAATAAATACATACACACTTACTTCATTTTTTAACCCTACGAGATGAAGTAGATCTGTTATTATCCCAGTTTTCCAGATGGACCAGGCACAGAAACATCAGATAACTTGCCCAAGTTTGTACAGTGGCGCAATCTGGGATCACTGCAACCTCCGCCTCCCAGGTTCAAGCAATTCACCTGCCTCAGCCTCCCGAATAGCTGGGATTATAGATGTGTGCCATCATGCCCGGCTAATTTTTATATTTTTAGTAGAGATGGGGTTTCACCATGTTGGCCGGGCTGGTCTTGAACTCCTGACCTCAGATGATCTGCCCACCTCAGTCTCCCAAACTGCTTCCATTGAAGGCCTGAGTCACCAATGCCAAGCCCTAAGTTCTTATAACAAGTAACACGGGAGGTGGGATACAAACCCAGGCTCAAAAGTCCATGCATCTCATGCAGCTTCTCTGATAATAGAAACAGTCATTGTGGGCCGGGTGCGGTGGCTCACGCCTGTAATCCCAACACTTTTGGATACCGAGGTGGACGGATCATGACGTCAAGAGATGGAGACCATCCTGGCCAACACGGCGAAACCCCTCTCTACTAAAAACACAAAAATTAGCTGGACATGGCGGTGCATGCCTGTAGTCCGAGCTACTCGGGAGGCTGAGGCAGGAGAATCGTTTGAACCCAGGAGGCTGAAGTGGCAGTGAGCTGAGATGGCGACATTGTACTTCAGCCTGGCGACAGAACGAGACTCCGTCTCAAAAAAATAAATTTAAAAAAAGAAATAGTCATTGTGGCAGAAGGTAGTTCCCAACTATTCACTCCTCTTTCCTATAACAGAATATATATTCATTGTCATGAGAGCTGCAGTGCCTTTGGTGGCATTTCTATACTTCCTTTCCCTGCTAATGGCAGGCTTGGTCGTGTGACTTACTTTAGCCAATGGAATGTCAATCTTCCAAGTTCCTGCAGAAGTTTGAAGACGCATCGTTTCCTCGAATTCTCAATCTTTCTCTCTGCCATGAATAAAACAGCCCCCAGGTAGATGCTGCTCCACCTAACTCAAAGCTATTGATGTGTAACAGGAGCAAAAATAAATCTTTTTGTTCTAATCTAATAAAATCTGGGGATTATATGTTGCTGCAGGACAGCTGATTAGTGCAGTTACCATCTCCTGGGGCCAAGTGAGTTGAAACAAATTATCAAATTTTGCCAAGTACAATACTTTGTTCTTCCTAATCCACAAAGGTAACTTGTGTAAATCTGAGTACGTCAAGAATCTTCACGTTTATCAGGAAAATACCATTATCTGCAGGTAATCTCAGATAAAGGAACTGGGCCAAGATCACAGAATTAGTATTGCAAAGCCAGCCCAACCCTGATCTGTCTGTGCAGCGCGAAGTCACAGGTCTTTTTTATGATACTGCATTGCATCTTCTTCCAAGAAGCAGAGAAAACCGGGACAATTCATATTGCCTACAAACAGTTTGTGACATTACAGCTGGAAACAATCTCCAACCTTCAACCAACCTGAGCTGGAAGTACCCCTAAATTGCTGGGTGTGTCACAGTATTTGTTTCATGTATTAATCTGAAAAACCATATCATATTGTTTAGAAAGAATTACCACTTCTAACAGTGGCTGATTATGCTTTCCAAACTTACACACCACCATAAGAAAACTACGGTATATTTTATCAATATTTGATTTTTATTTAGGGACTTGGTTCATTCAGGTATACACTTATTACCCCCTGTGAATTCTGAAAGACACAGCATTACATGTTGAAGACTGGAAAATCCAGTTCGACTTCTTGGTTCAGAGCTATGGAGGTAAAATACAGCATAATCAGTATAGAAATTAGGCAGCATCACACTCTTGTCAACTACCAAATGCCCTGAACGGACAATCTTCAGGGCAACGTGGAAAAAAATACATTATTGGACAATTTTCATCAGATAGACACTAGCTCAAGTTAAATTTATTCCACAGGCAATATGGAAAAGATATTTGTTGTTTAATTTTTTTTTTTACTCTTTTATTATCTCCTCTCTTCCTTTCCTCTACTTTTAATGTAATCTAAATTGGCTTTTGTGGGTTTTGTTTGCGTTTTTAAATTTAGGCTACCATTTAAGACAGAGAAATCTTGAAAATGTATTCATTCTACATTGCTAAAAGTCCATTCCTCTACCCTGGGGAATTTTTGAGTCATGATATTATCTTGGTCCTTTATAGAATGCATACCCTTACATTTCTCTTTTGACAATGACAAGTTATAGCTGTTTACTACTTTTCAAGGTTTAAAAGCAGCAGCTAAAAAGTCAGAGATGTTCAAGAAATGAGAATAGATGACTGCAAATTGTTCTGAATCTCCCTTTGGTGAAAGAATCAGAGACTGATTTTTATTCAAATCCTTGGCCATTATATTTAGATGCATGTTTAGAAAATGGAAAATTAGCAATAAAGTGTTTTCTGAGATTCAATTCCATTGCCTTCATGCCACTGATGGGCTTTCTGTTTTCGTTTTATACCTGAGTAACAACATCCTCCTCCTCTGTTATTTCCCTGGTAATTTTCTTCTATTGTTGGGAAAATATTTCTTCAAGAATCTGATGTCAGCTAGGAAAACTAAGATTCTCATTACTCTTTTCTAAAATAGCTTTTCTGTAGTCAAATTCATTAGAATCTCTATCCCCTTATAATTCATCGGTCCTAGAGAATCTAAGCTGTGATAATGTGAGAGGCTGCTTGTAATTGTGAAAGAGAAGAAAACATTCCATAAAGTGACCTAAAGGTATTACAGAGTTGGAGGATTTTTTTAAGGCAAAACATGTTTATAGGATTGTGGCTTCATTCCCTGCTTCTGTCTCACAGGAATGGGTGAACTTGGGAATGCCAGAAACTCCAATTCTCAGTTAAAGGACCTGAAAAAAGCAGACACAACTGAAAACGGGGTAGCAAGATATCTACAGGTCGCATATGCCAAGTAACTAGCCATTGAAGTTGAGCAAGCCAGAGCCCACTCTGATCCACTATGTTCTCAACTATAACAAAAAGATGTTAAAGGCGCAGATCTCTCAAGTCTCTTCCATCTCCTGCATTTGCCATCTTTATACCATGCTTCAGCAGCACTCTTAAGTTTGCTTTGTCTTGTTAAGAATTAAATGTAATCCCAGAAATTTGGGAGGCCGAGACGGGTGGATTGCCTGAGGTCAGGAGCTCAAGACCAGCCTGGCTAACGTGGTAAAACCCTGTGTCTACTAAAAATGCAAAAGTTAGACAGGCATGGTGGTGTGCACCTATAATCCCAGCTACTTGGGAGGCTGAGGCAGGAGAATTGCTAGAACCCAGGAGGCAGAGGTTGCAATGAGCTGAGATCGCGCCACTGCACCCCAGCCTGGGTGACAGAGCAAGACTCCATCTCCAAAAAATAAAAATAAAAAATTAATTAATTGATTAAAAATATTGTTAGGGAAGAACCTCTAGCAAGAAGATTTTAGAGTAGCAAAAAAACGGGTTAATGTCAAGAATTATTCAGGGATTTTTCTGCCCAGCTTCACGTAAAGAAAGAATAAATTGTTATTTAAGCCAAAATTGATTTAAGCCAGTCAATTTTTGTTATTTCACTTCTAGGGGTCAGGAGGGGAAAGAGAATGCTCCATAAACTAAACTAATTCAGAAGATGCTGGAGCATGGAGCCAGACTGAATAGGCGATGGGAAGCCCCTCAAAATCCTGCAAAGACATGGAATTCACACCACACAGGATATTGAGGGTTCCAGTCAAATTCATCTGAATCTCCAAGAACAGAACAACTCAGTAGACACCTAGCTGGAGGGCTTCTGTGCCTGCTGTGTGAGCTCATTTTGGCACCTTGATCCATTAGGCAAGTCATGGATTCAAACCTAGAAAATGGGTTATTATCAGAAAGCCTCCCATCCAGGATGCAGGTGCTGTATAAATACTTTGCTAGGCTAATGAGCTCCCCTAAAAGCGCCATGTGCACCAGATATGTAATAGGAGCTGGCTGCCCCCCTTAATTAGAGTTTTAAAACACAGTCTAGAGCCACAAAATAGTTCAAATTTGTTTTTCACTGGTTATCTCTCAGGAACCATTGTGGAAGTCTGTTAAACATGGCAAACATCATCTGTTCAGCCATGCTTTTGCTTCTGCTTTAAATTAACAGCAATCTTGGGTTTTAGTTGATCACAATGTTCTGAATAGAGATAAATTAATTAATCAAATCCAACAACCAACATCAGCGCGCCCATACTTCAAAAAGATACTCTTTTTTAATGCCTGCAATATCTCATTAGGAAAAACAGGTCAAATCAAGACAAACTAATTCAGCTCAATTTGTCTCTTTTCAGCTTCAGGTCTTGTAAGATTGTAAAAGCCCACACCTATCCAGATTGAATTTTACGTAAATTTATTGAACTATCAAACTCCTTGTGAACTGCACTGGGATGAATGCCTGAGTACATAATACCTTTAATTTATATAAAGGCTGCTTTTGCAAGGCCTTTAACAGTTTCACAAAGGTTATTAATCCTCAGAATAATCTTTTGAAGTTGGTAGGCAGAATAAATTACCAAGGTGCACAGTAACCTTGAAGGAAATACTTTCTCATTAAAGGTAAGTTCAGTAAAATGGTACAGCTGCTGTGCAAAGCAATTTGGTAGTGCCTTAATAAGCTAAATATAATATTACTGTGTGACCTGTTAATTTCACTCCTGGATATACGCGCTCCAAAGCAATGAAAACAGGTGTTGAAATGAAAACTCGCATACAGTTGCTCATAGCAGCACTATTCACAATAGCCAAAAAGTAGAAACAACCCAGAAGCCCATCAACTGATGAATGAATAAACAAAATGTTGGATATCCATACAATAGAGTATTATTCAGCCATAAAAGAAAAGACACACTAGTGCAATATGGATGAAACTTAAAAATACTATGCTAAGTGGAAAGCCAGATACCAAAATTGTACTGTTCCATTTATATGAAAAATTCAGAATTGACAAATCCATAAAGCATATTAGCAGTTGTCAGAATCTGGGGAGGAAGAGATGAGGTATGATTGTTTAATGGATACAGCGTTTCATTTGGAGGTCATGAAAATGTTCTGGATCTAGGTAGTCACGGTGGTTGCATCACAGTATAAAGTGCTGAATGTCACTAATGGTCAATTATATGTTACGTGTATTCTACCACAGCTTTTTAAAAATTTTCAAGTTAGTTCAATTCTCGTGTTTCTGGAAGGGTTTAACTATAGTCCTGCCCAAAACCTAAGAGGGCTATTGACAGCCACAGGGTTACCACAGGCTTTGGGTTCTGGAGAAATAAAGAAAGCCCAATTTAAGTAATTTCCACAATTCTATGATGTGAGATTTTTCCTTCAAGTCTGAAGATTTCCTACATTCTTAAAGTCTTTCCTGACCTCTTCCACTCTCAGGCCAACTGAGCTGCCTGTTTCTCTTTCTTTAATATCACCAAACCACCAGGTTACATCGTAACTGTTTGTTGACTTATCCCCTTGCCCACCAGACTCCAGGTTCCTTGAGGCCTGCAACTTTTCCTTGTACTCTGCCTTGTACCCGGCTTTGGCACATGGGAAGGGTTCCAAAAATTACTCTATCTTGTATGTTAAAATGATAACCATACACTGCTCCCAAATTATTAACCTATTAATTCATGAAGTAATCCTTCTAATAAAGGGTCAAAAAACTGAAACCAGGGCTTTGCAGGGCAGTGTCAGACATGAAAAGCAAGCACCTTTAGACATGACTCTGGTTATACAATATTACCTTGTGAATAAATGTGTTGAGAGCTACGTGCAATTTTTGTGACTTTTATTGTTTGCTCTTTAATTTCTAATTCTGTGAAAATGAGTCAACTAGTGACTAAACTGAACAAACTCAAACTATTCCCAGGCTTCTGATGTTCGTAAAATGCTGTGACCTTAATGCCATGACTAGAGTGAGCATCAGTAAGAATAGTTTTGGGATGGATTGAGAAGAATAAAAGCTACGATGGGATAATGTGTTGACATTAATATAAAAGGAGAAGGTTAAAATGGAGACAGGGAAAGGGAAGGAATTACGAGCATTAACAATCATTTTTTGTATGCAGGTGGCATGGCTTTTCTTGGCATAACTTAGGATTGGCCTACACAGAAAATTGGTGCTTATTTTTAGTTACTGCTCTATCAGGTCTATTGTTCAACTGTCCTAAAGCCAAAAGTCATTGCTGGCAGCCAGCACTGAACCTAACTGCCTTACAGTTAATGAGCCAATAAAATGAGTTAACTTATCTAGTTTCTAGCCACGTATATGGCAAACAATTTGTCTTCAATGGAACACCAGAAACAGATTAGATTATCGTTTCTGTTGTTGCTATTAGCTGCTAGAAAGCTTAGAGCTCAATATTCAACTTATGGTTTGCAAGTAGTCAAGACTTGATATTTCAAGTACTGACTGTTGTGATTTGAACGTGTTCCCCAGAAATTCAAGTGTTAGAAACTTAATCCCTAATGCAACAGTGTTGGGATGTGGGGCCTAGTAGAAGGTGTTTAGGTCATGAGGGCTTTGACCTCATGCATGGATTAATGCCATTCTAAAAAAGGCTCATACAGGAGTTTAAGGCTACAGTGAGCTATGATTGTACCAGTACACTCTAACCTGAGCGACACAAAAAAAGGGTTCATGGAAGCAGGTTCTCTCTCTCTTACCCTTCTGCCTTTTACCAAGTCAGGACATAGCATTCTTCCCCTCCGGAGTATGCAGCAAGGCCCTCCCCAGAGGCCAATGCCTTGATCTTGGACTTCCCAGCCTCCAGAAAAATGGGAAGTAAATTTCTGTTCTTTATAAATTACCCATTCTGTGGTATTCTGTTATAGCAGCACAAACAGAATGAGACCCTAACCGTGTTCCAGTGTCAACTATTCTACTGTTTTATTTCTCTTTGTCCAACCTTCTCATCCAAGTCTTTTATTCTGTTTTTACACTGCATATATATTTGAAGGTTCCCATAAATCTTTTTAAAACAGGACGCTCTGTTAATATAGATATATTAATATCTTTAATAAATTAGCAAGTTAATAAACAAATAGTTTTATTTCGTTTTCCTTCTTCCCTTTTTTCTTCCTTCCTCTCTACCTCCCTTCCTTCTTTCCGCACTAATAACATTACAGAGATCTTAAGAATACTCATTGCTTAACATAGGAGAGCCATAAAGAGCAGAGGTATAAAAGCAAGTCACAATAGCGTGCAGACATTAGGGCCTTTCACATTCTTTAAGATGAAAATTAAAGAGGAGATTTTCCTAACATTACAGTCTTGTTAAAGATGTCAAGACCTGCATTTCCCACAATTTCTCAGACGTAATTGTTTCAATTATTCTAGTTACTCTAGATTCTGCCCATTCTACCCTACACAGGTAGAAAGAAATTAGGAACACACACATACACATACATATTTCAAATGTGTTTAGTCAATTAGCTGAATGAATTTGTAGAGTTGTTCTCAAAATAACTGGATGTATAAATAAATTCTACTATTTCTACCTCTTACTGTGATGTTGTATGTGGAGACAAGTCTATGGACTGGGGTGATGAGATCATGTCTCTAATTACAAATACTTGCAATATTTCCCTTTGTAAAGGCAATGAGAGTAATGAAAGAAGACAAGTTACATGCTTTTTCAACTTCTTCACACAGTGTCCCAGAAATTTTCTTTTCTTAGATTAAAAATGTCATGATTAACATCAATTTAAGCAAACAAGATCTTTTGAACTTTGTATCTTCTGTTAATATTAATAAAGAGCATCCTTTCAAAAACAGTGAAGGTCAAATGTCATCCTCTATTCTATCAAATGAGGTATCATTCTAGGATACATTACTTCATTGATCCTTACAAACTAACAGCTCCTAAAATATGATGAGATAGGCAGCTTCAGCTAGGGCTATATACATTCTCCCCCCTGAAACAAACAATATAAACACAGACAAAATATATGAAATAAAAGTTTTGAACACATTAGGCAACAAAGGTCAGTGATCTCTGAAAGAGAAAACAAACATGAGGATCCCTACAAGTGACCCAGGTAACTGCCTTGAGAAGTTCGAGGCTTCCATGCAGGGAGTAGCCTGACAAGCTCTCTGAGTTGAAGAGAGAGAGTTGAGAGCATGATGACCAATGCAGCTAAAGACTGCAGGACAGCATACCAGAAAGGTGAGGAAAGAGACTCAAGATCTTCAGGGGATACCCCCTGATAATTCACCAGAATGTTTATAAATACATGCATATAAGAACATTGCCCATGTGCACAGAAAGAATGATCTGAAAGGGATAAAGGGAACCAAGAGTTCACACAGGCTGGGAATAGTGCCTGTCTCCAATAGCCATAGTGGAAATTTTTATAATTCATAAGACCTTGGACAGAGTACTCAGAAGGATCTTGCCTCCATAGCTGGGAATAGTTAACAGTAGACTAAAGCTGCTCTGGTTCCATCTAACAACTATGAAAAGCAGAAACAAACTATCAAATGGTTTCTAAGTAATGTAACTGCATCCCAGAAAAAAAAAAATTGCAAGAATATTTATAGGAACACAAAAATATCTGGCACACAAGAATGTGAAATTTATAATGTCTGGTATCCAATCAAAGATTCTAGGCATAGAAAGAAGCAGGAAAATATGACTCATCATGAGAAGAAAACTCAATCAATTGAAGCCAATCTAGAACTAACAGATACTAAAATTGACAGATAAACACTTTAAAAGTTACTATAAAATTACTCTATATCTTTTAAAAGACAAGCGGAAACATGGAAGATATGGAAAACTTCTAGACGTGAAAACTATAATGTGGGAGATCAAAAGTATAATGGATGGGATCACTAGCAGATTAAATACTGCAGAAAAATAATCAGTGGGCTTGAAGATATGGCAATAGAAGCTATCTGAAACAGAGAGAAAGCGAATTTTTTAAAAATGAAAAGAGCATCAAGGATTCTCCAAGGAAAGGAGGTAGAAAGAAAAAAAATACTTAAAGTGATGATAAAATGTTTACAAATTTAATGAACTATAAACCCTGAGACCCTCAAAAATTATCAATACCCAAGCACAATAAACACAAAGAAAGGCACATCAAAGTACATCGTAATCTAATTGCTTAAGACCAGTAATACAAAGAAAAATCTTAAATGCAGCCAACACACTACCTACAGAAGAAGAAAGATAAAAAAGTAGAACTCTCACTGGAAATGATGCAAGCAAGAAGACAGTGGAGAAACATCTTTAAAGCACTGGAAGAAAAAATTGTCAGCCCCAAGTCTATGCCTAATAAAACTACATTTCAAAAACAAAAATGAATTATAAACTTTTTCAGACATATGAAAGAAGAGTTCATTATCAGCTTACCTGCACTACAAAAAAAACAAATGTTAAAGGAAATCATTCAGGCATAAGAAAAATACCAGATGGAAACACGGGTCTATACTAAACAATGGAGAGCACTAGAAAAGGCCATAACTACTACATTCCTAGAATGTAAACTCTTTCAATGTTGAATGAATCCCTGCCTAAGTGGGGCCTATGTGCAGAATAAGAAGAGTGGTCCAGCCCTGACTTGGCATGATGACTTAAGACCTGCTTGGGAGAGTACAATGTGTTCAACATCAGTTGAAGAAAATAAGTGATATTGATAACAAGGGCACATTAGAATCATGGAATAGAAGCCTTGAAAACACTCAAACGAGATAGGCACAGTCAAATCTGGATGATTCCCTAACACGAGGCATAGATCCTGTGGGTAAGACAGGTGACAGTGGTGGAAGGACACAGGGCTGCCCTCAGGTGCTGCAGACTGGATGTTCACCATGGTAAGAAAAAGACCATGAAGGGAAAGAGCTGGTGCATGGCTACTGAGTTTTGGTAGCCCAGTGCCCTACTTCCTGTTTTCTGATGGGAATAAATTATCATCCAAAATCAGCATATCAGCACCAGTCTAGTTGACCAATATCATACAATCCCACAGCAGAAATACCCCACCATTCAGCAATGAATGATCCCCTCACTGTCCTAGGGCCAGAGTCTCAAGACAGTCCCCTAGTTTTGAGTCTCACGAGTTCCTCAGGGCACATGTTGACCCACTGCATGGGGAAGGCGCTGCTTGCCTGAGTTTAAGAATGATGCTGTCTAGACAGGGCATGGTGGCTCACGCCTGTAATCCCAGTACTTTGGGAGACCAAGGTGGATCACTTGAGGTCAGGAGCTCGAGACCAGTCTGGCCAACAAGGTGAAACCCTGTCTCTACTAACCGTACAAAAAATTAACCAGCCATGGTGACGGGTACCTGTAATCCCAGCTACTCAATAGGCTGAGACAAGAAAATCACTTGAACCCAAGAGGCAGAAGTTGCAGTGAGTCGAGATGGTGCCCCAGGACTCCAGCCTGGGCTACAGAGTGAGACTTCATCTCAAAAAAAAAAAGAAGAAAAAATGGTGCTGTTAGCCCTTTAACTATGTGAAAGAAATTATCATCTTAGCCCTGTGTTTTCTCACCTACAAAACAATTGTCTCAGTTTAACTATCCCCATGAGTTGAAGGATGACTTTATAATATTTAAAAATGCCACTTGCTTATGTGTAAGACTCTCTGTACGCTGATAAGGTCTTTCTTAATTATATTGTACATTCTATCATCTGTAGTGTTTGTATATCTGTTTTGCACTTGTATCATGAGTAGTCAAACTACTTGAGTCAAAAATTTGTGGGCGAAAGATTACCTAGGTGCTGAGGCAAGAGACTGAAGGCACAAACTGTTTCAGTAAAATAAAGAAAATAGTTAGAATAAGAATAGTCATAATACAAATTAGATATAAAGATGATCATGGACAATTATCAATCATTATTATAAACTTATTAATCATTAGCTTTTTTAATATTACTGTTTTTTGCATTACTAATACAACCTAGGAATAACCGGCGGGTATAGGGTCAGGGGCTGAAGGTACATTGTGAGAAGTGACCTAGAAGGTAACAGGTGAGCCCTGTCATGCCCGCATAAGGGCCACTTGAGGGCTCCTTGGTCAAGTGGTAATGCCAGTGTCTGGAAAGACACCCATTACTTAGCAGACCGCCAAAGGGAGTCTCCTTTCCTTGGAGGAGTCAGGGAACACTCTGCTCCACCAGCTTCCTGTGGAAGGCTGGATATTACCCAGGCCTGCCTGCAGTCATCCGGAGGCCTAAACCCCTTCCTGTGGTGCTGTGCTTCGATGGTCATGCTCCTTGTCCACTTTCACGTTCCTCCCGTACTCCTGGTTCCTCTTTGAAGTTCGTAGTAGAGAGTGGTAAAAGAAATAGAGAAAGTCTTAAAGTCTTTGATCTATATTATTAAGTGCATAGAAGAAAACGCTGACGTATGCTGCCTTCTCTCTCTGCTTCGGCTACCTAAAAGGGAAGGGCCCCGTCCTATGATCACGTGACTTGCTTCACCCTATCAATCACTTAGAAGATTCACCCTCCTTACTCTGCCCCTCTTGTCTTGTATGCAATAAATATCAGTACGCCCAGCCGTTCAGGGCCACTACCGTTCTCCGCATCTTGGTAGTAGGGGTCCCCCCGGCCCAGCTGCTTTCTCTTTGTGTCTTTATTTATTACTCTCTCTCGTTTCCACACACAGGGAGAACACCTGCTAAGCCCCACAGGAGTGGACCCTACAAAAATTACTTCACGTGTCACTTATTAAATGAAAATGTAATCACATAGCCAATCATAGTCATTTTTGCTATGCTTTAAAGCCTATGAATAAGATGTTGACCACTTTGTAATTGGTACCAGTCATTTGTAATTCTGAGAGAAAGATACAGATTGATTATATTTTAACATTTTTACTTCGGTGCCCTGATGAATTTGATTCTGAAACATTTCAGGATTAATTAAGTTTCAAAATAGAACTCAACTTTAAGTTGGCATTTCATTGATTTAAAACATGAAGTCCACTTTCTGTAATTCTCCATGGGACTATATAAGAGAGACTATCACATTGATTTTTTATGGCATCCCTTAGTAGATATGAATTTCTACTATATAGACACATACTGTTTTTTAGCATGCTTTTTAAACCCAATGAACTGTGTTTTCGTTGTAAGCATCATTTTTATTAAAAGATAAGAATCACCAGAAAGTGAAAATTTTACTATAGTATGGATGACCCGTCTAAGTTTCTGGCCCTGAAATTTTCATTTTTGATGACTGCCACCTCCACACTTCAGTTGCATCCTGGAGTTTGTCATGGCCTAGAACTGCTTCAGCTATGAACTCACAAACTCAATCATCTTACTCTCTCACCTTAACCTCTTATTTTGACTCTTACTCAATTTCTCTTACTATAGCTATTTTTCAGCCTGTCCCTTGAACCCCTTTGCTGCCTGCCTCCAGTCACCCACCTTAAGTCTTTAATCTTTACTCAAAGCACACTTTATTTCATCTTTGCATCCCTTCTGTTGAAATATTTTCAGTTTTATTGCCACCTTGTCCATATTCCGCTTATACATGACAGAATATGAATCCTGCTTTATCTATTCACTTTTCACAGTTAAGCCTGGGCTGCCTTACATTTATTGCCAACATAATTTCATGATCACCAACCTCAACTAAGTTCTGAATAGTACTTATAATCTGAGTTTTTGTAGTACACTCTCATTTTCCATTTTTTCCTGTTTTAGTTTCCTTGGGCTTCCATAACAAATTGCCACAAACTGGATGGCTCACAGTTCTGGAGACCTGAAGTCCAAAATCAAGGAGTCAGCAGGGTTAGTCCTCTGAGCACTCTGAGGGAGAATCCGTCTGTCCCACAATTCTCCTCTGGTTTCTTATGGTGCCAACAAATCTGTTTTTTTTTTTGTTTTTTTTTGTTTTTTTTTTTTTGAAACAGAGTCTCACTCTATCACCCAGGCTGAAATGCAGTGGCATGATCTCAGCTCACTGCAACTTTTGCCTCCCAGGTTCAAGCGATTCCTGTGCTTCAGCCTACCAAGTAGCTGCGACTACAGGCGTGCACCATCACACCTGTGTAATTTTTGTTTAGTAGAGACAAGGTTTCTCCCTGTTGGTCAGACTGGTCTCGAACTCCTGGCCCCAAGTGATCTACCCGCCTCAGCCTCCTAAAGTGCTGGGATTACAGGTGTGAGCCACCGCACCCGACCAAACCTCAGCATTCCCTGGCTTGTAGATGCAGCATTCCAGTCTCTTCTTGTCTTCACATGATGTTCTCTCTGTGTATCTTTTTGTGTCTTTGTATGGCCATCTTCCCACTGTTTCCATCTGTGTCATTGTTTCTCTCTTCTCAAAAGGACACTAGTCATCAGATTTAGGACCCACCCTAGCCCAAAATGACCTCATCTTAATTAATTGCATCTGCAAATACCCTATTTCCAAATAAGGTCTCATTCTGAAGTTCTAGGTGGACATGTATTTTGGAAGGATACCATTCAACCCAATACACTAGCTATTTCAAATTGTTCCCACATTCCTCAGATCTCTGATCCCATCATTTCTTCCTCACTGTAGGCACATAACCTTGAATCCTTGAATTTCACTACTGCACAGAGACAATGGAAGCCATCAAGAATTCTCTCTTTTCATCAACTGATACATTTACCTGGCCCCTCTACCATGCCCACTTATAACAGTGGATGTGGTGTTCCTCTTCCGATCTTAAGCTTCATACCTGTACTTTGTAGACCCTTCCCTCTCACTTTCTCAAGGCCCTCACTCTATCACTGACTTCTGACACTGATTTATATCATTGATCTCTACTTTTATTTGGCTATCCATTAACATTTAATCATATTCAAATATCTCACCTTACAAAAAATAACTAAAAAGAAATTTGACATCACATTTTTGCCTACCGAGCTCTCTCTCCTCCTTTACTCTTTAAAAACCAAACTATTTGAAAGAACGTTCTATATTCACTGTTTCCATTTTTGCATCTCCTGCTTACTCCTTCAGATTCTACACCTACCAGTCCACATAAATTGTTCTTTCCAAGGTCATCAATGGCCTTTATGTCACTATATTTAAAAGATATTTTTAGTCTATCATACTTGACCACTAGACAAGCCCTCATTAGTTTTCTTTGACACCATTCTCTCTCTCTCTAATGGCTTTTCAAACGTCATTGTAGGGTCCTCTTTTTCTGCCCAGCCATCAGATGTTGACATTTATGAGGATTCTATCCAATTCCTTTTTCTCTTCTCTTGGTTTTAATTTATTCCACTGCCATGGGTTTCAAATGCCATTTAATACTGCCTACTCAATGTCTCTACTTAAATGTATCAGACACCTCAAACTCAATAGTCCAAAACTGAATTCTCATGTCTCCCATTCCAAAATCTCATCTTCTTCTGGTGCCCTCTACTATCATAAATAAGATTACCATCTACTCGTCTTCCCATGCTTAAAACGAAGGCATTATCTTAACTATCTTCTCTCCGACTTCTCCATCACTCCCACATTCAATTACTTACCAGAAATTACTGATTCTTCTCCTAATTATTTCTTAGTTAGGCCTACTCTCTTCATCCTCACTACCACCACCCTAACTCCAGTCTGTTATTATCTGACCTATTTTTACTGGCCCTAAACCTAATCCAACTCCCCTCAGATTCATTTTCTCTACACTGCTCCCAGACAGATGGTTATTCAAAGCAAATATGAGAATCCTCTACTGAAATCTCATGGATGAATTCCAGTCTTAGCATTGAGTACAGATCTTCTGGAACTCTATTCCAGAGAGAAACAGGAATTCAAATTTCTTATCTTTGATTGAATTAAACAGAACTTGAAATGGGGGAAAACAGAAAACAACAGATGACGAGAAAAAGTTAATTTAAAAAATGCTACAAAACCCAGCAGAGCAGGGGAAGTCAGACATGAGTGCCTGCAAAAAAAGAATTTCATGAGAAGCAAGCAAAATTGCCCACATAGAACCCTAGAAAGCTTCAAGTTCCAGGTAATACAGGAAGTAGAGATGAGATGGTAGTAGAAATGTTTTCAGAGTTGTGGAATGATACAAGATTTGGCCAGAGATTCAAAGAAAGCTAAGCAAAATAAGCAATGTAATTATCGACATCAGAAAAAATGAAAATTTACACAAGATAAAAATATATTCACAGTCCACTACTTGACTCGGCCTGGAACAATTAAAATTACAAATAGAAATGTAAGAAAAATACAAAAAAAGTCATATTAGAATAAAGGGATTAGCAACAGAAAGAATATAAAATTCTCCTTTGTCAAATGGAATCAACCTCGATGCCCATTAATGATGAATTAGATTGAAAACAAATGTGGTACATATTCACCGTGAAATACTACGTAGCCATAAAAAAGAACAAAATGATGTCCTTGCAGGAACATGGATGCAGCTGGAGGCTGTTATCCTAAGCAAATTGACACAGGAACACAAAACCAAATACCACATGTTCTCACTTATAAGTGGGAGCTAAACATTAGGTACTCATGGACACAAAAATAGCAAAATAGACATGGGGGTCTACTAATGGGGAAAGGCAGGGAGGCAAGCATTGAAAAACTACTGGGCACTATGCTCAGTACCTGGATGCTGAGATTAACCGTGCCTCTAACCTCAGCATCACACAATATACCCAGGTAGAAACAATCTGCACCTGTACCCCCTGAATCTAAAATAAAAAGTTGACATTATAAATAAATAAATTTCCTCTTTGTTATACTAGGAAGACAATGTCTAAAATCTATAAATCAAAGATGCTTACTCACATTATCTAGAAGGTAAAAGAATGATAAGTGGCCAGGCCCGGTGGCTCATGCCTGTCATCCTAGCACGTTGGGAAGCAGAGTCGGGCATGTCACTTGATGTCAGGAGTTCAAAACCAGCCTGGCCAAAATGGTGAAACCCCGTCTCTACTTAAAAAACCAAAAACCAGATGAGATGGTGGGCCTTTGTAACCCCAGCTACTCGGGAGACTGAGGCAGGAGAATCGCTTGAACCTGGGAAGCGGAGGCTGCAGTGAGCGGAGATCATACCACTGCACTCCAGTCTGGGTGACAGAGGAAGACTCTAAGGAAAAAAAAAAATTGGCAGTGGTTTCCTTCAGGGTGAGGGGGCATGCCATCAACGGACTGATAATTTTTGTGTGAGATTTTTAGATTTAATTATTTGTATATTATATGCAAGTATTGCTATAATAAAAGCTAAATTTTAAAATATTTTTCAGTGGTTTACCCAGGCTCTTACGATACAGTCTGAACCCCAAAATATGGCTTGTGAGGCCTGTGGCAAAGCGTTCACCACTTCAACCACACTTAACACCTTCATTCTTTCTTGTAAGTGCCAAGTATATTGAGCTTTCTTTACCCTCTAAAACAAATGATGACTTTGCTCACCTCTAGTGTGTCCGGAATTGGCAGGTTCATTGATCTCGCCGACTTCAAGAATACAAACGTGGACCCTGACAGTGAGTGTTACAGTTCTTAAAGATGGTGTGTCCGGAGTTTGTTCCTTCAAACGTTCAGCTGTGTCCAGTTTCTTCCTTCCGGTGGGTTTGTGATCTTGCTGACTTAAGCAGTGAAGCTGCACACCTTCCCGGTGAGTGTTACAGCTCACAAACTCACCGCAAACCCATATAGTGAGCAGCCACAAGATTCATTGTACAAACAAAGCTTCCACAAGGTGGAAACCTACCCGAAAAGCTTACCAGTGCTCGCTTTGGCAGCCTGCTTTTATTCCCTTATCTGACCCACCCCCCCCCCCATCCACATCCTGCTGATTGGTCCGTTTTACAGAGAGTTGATTGGTCTATTTTACAGACAGCTGATTGGTCCGTTTTACAGAGAGTTGATTGGTCTATTTTACAGACAGCTGATTGGTCCATTTTACAGAGCGCTGATTGGTCCGTTTTACAGAGCGCTGATTGGTGCATCTACAATCCTTCAGCTAGACACAGTGCTAGACAGAAAAGTTCTCCTAGGCCCCCACTAGATTAGCTAGATACAGAGCACTGATTGGTGCATTTACAAACCGTGAGCTAGACACAGAGTGCTGATTGGTGCATTTACAATCCTCTAACTAGACATAAAAGTTCTCCAAATCCCCACCCGACTCAGGAGCGCAGCTGGCTTTGCTTAGTGGACCCCGCGCCAGGGTCGCCAGCGGAGCCGCCCGCCAGTGCCGCGCAGTGTCTACACTTCTCAGCCGTTTGGCGGTCGACGGGACCGGGCGCCAAGAAGCAGGGGGTGGCCTCCCTCGGGGAGGCTCGGGCCGCCTGGGAGCCCACCGCGGGAGGTGGGTGGGGGGAGGCCTCGGGCATGGCTGGCTGCAGGTCCCGAGCCCTGCCCCGCGGGGAGGCAGCTGAGACCCAGCGAGAATTCGAGCGCAGCGCCAGCGGGCCGGCAGTGCTGGAGGACCTGGCGCACCCTTTGCAGCTGCTGGCCCGGGTCGGGTGCTAAGCTCCTCACCGCCCCGGGCCGGCGCAGCGGCTCCAAGTGCCGGGACTCGCCGAGCCCGCGCCCACGCGAGCGGCGCGCACAGCCCCGGTTCCCGCCGCCGCCTCTCTTTCCACACGTACCCTCAAGTAGAGGGAGCCAGTTCCGGCCTTGGCCAGCTCAGAGAGGGGCTCCCACAGTGCAGCGGCAGGCTGAAGAGCTCTTCAAGCGCGGCCAGAGTGGACGCTGAGGCTGAGGAAGCGACGAAAGCGAGGGCTGCTAGCACGTTGTCACCTCTCTCTAGGACCTTCTATGAGATGTTGTTTCTGTCTAGGATTGCTATCTGCTGCTCCTCCCAACCGTCTCTTGGCTATGCTCCAAAACACCGCCTCTCTTGTTCCACATCCAAGGTAAGTTTGCTTCCTATTTACTCCCTTGGCACTCAACTTTGCTCTGTAATAGCATCTATCACATGTATGGTAATATCTTATTGAATTATCTGTTCCCCACCCTGCCATCTAGACTGCAAGCAACATGAGAGCCCAAATCCCATCTTTCATGTTTATTGTCCTATGCTCAGAATCCAGAAAGAGATGCTGATTTTAAAACTGATGCTCAACGCATAGCTAGAACAACGCCTGGCACCCAGTAGACGCAACAAAAAAGTTGAATGAATGACAGAAAGAGAGAGCAAATTTGCACTTAGATTCATGCTGTTCAATAAAGTTAACCCAAGGCAAAATTGTAAAAATACAAGGAATTTAACTTAAGTACTTTTTTTTTCTTTATAAACAAGCTTCCCTTGTTTAATTGCTTACTAAGCACACTCTAAATAAAGCTCAACCTTTTTGTATCACCACCAAGGTTAATTCACTAATGAGTTGGTAACAACATTGTTTCAAATTAAAACCATTAGCAGGAGATGACCATGCTTAATCCAAAGCATCTTAAAGATGATTATGAGTTAAATGCCTTACTCTACAAGTTTCTACGTGTGAGAAAATGAAGCCCAGAAACATCAACGACTCACCAGATACCACAAAGCAAATTCAGCTCAAAACTGGGTCTTCAGATTCCCAACACTGCACTCCCTCCAGAAGTAACGTCGCTTACTTGGAGAGAGAGACGTCCTGGGAAGACAGGATGAGGGTGATAATTTCTAAAGTTAGGCAAGCTTTCTTGATGCTCCTTAAATTTCAATAGCCTCAACCCACACCTACTTCAGCGGGTTACTGTAAGATTAACGAGTTATCAGCTATGATAGCACCTGGTAAATTATAAACTGGAAAGCACTTGGTAAACTGTAAAGTACTTGGTAAACGGTAACCATAAAGCCCAGTACAAATATTGGTGGATTTCAGAGAACATTGCCCTCTGACCCTGGCAATCCCACCGTAAAATCTTGAGCTATTTCTTTGCATGACAAGTCCCAGATTGAATCCTGTAGAAGTGTAGAGCAACTAGTATCCTCAGTACCAATTTGGAAGCAATATTTATAGAAATTCAATTCAGGCTGTTTTCTGACGGTTTGCTAAACTTCCCTGGTATAAAAATTTAAGAGTTGATAAACAGTTTACTATTCTGCTGCCAGTTCAGTCCTGAGACGCTTTTTTCATCCCCACTGCGTCCAGTTACCAAAAAAGGAAATGTCTTCTCTGACAGAATCAGATAGGTAGCGGGTTTTATAGGCATTAGAATGTCTTTAATGAGGGTGAGCATGGGGAAATGTTTTCAATAATTAGAACATTTACCGCAGGATTCTAGAGTCTCCCCGGGGTTCAGGAGAGGATTCTTCTCCAACAAGTCTTCCTTCAGTATGCATTAACTGATACTCTATTGCATAGAATTCATCCTCGCCAAAGGCATGTGTGAAACATTTAAGTAACCAAATGATGTCTCTGGAGTCCTGTGCCCATAGTTTCTGATGATATGTAGAGTTGCTCTCAGAGAGACACCACCACAAACCTTTGTGCCAGGAGGTTTTGGGGGATTAAGTTATCAGGGTGCTTTCAGGTGCAAGGAAATGAATACCCCAATAAAAGTGCCTCAAACAATTGGATTTTTATTATTGTTACTGTCTCGCAGAACAAGACTAGCCATAGGTAGGCAGTTGCTGGGTTGGGTCAGAAGCTCAGTGATGTGATCAAAGACACTGCTTCTTTTCATCTTTCTGTTCTCTCATCTTCAAAGTGCACTTGTATTTCCCACATAGGTCACAGGGTGGCTGCAGCATGGGCAAGTTTTACAATTGCATGTGAAAATATCTGGAAGAAAGAAAAAAAAGAGGTAGGGAGGAAGACAGCTTACCTTCTATTTCTCCTCATGTAAGGGGGAAAAAAATGTTTTTCAGAACCCTCCCCAGTAAACTTCCCTCTATGTTTTATTAGACACGACTGGATTCTAAAGCCATCTTGAACTGCAAGAGGGACAGGGAAAAGTGAAGCCGTCATCTCTGTCCCTGTCTTGGAATTGAGCACTTCCAACAGGCAAGAAGGATGAGCAAAACACTTGTTTTGTTGGATTGGCTGTTATAATAAGCCACTATTTGCGTGTTCTGAATACTTCACATGTATTAGTCCACTAGATCCTCATAACAAACTCTTGGGGTAAGCGTGATTCATTATTTACAGATAAGCAAACTGAAATGTAGAAGTGTTAAGTAACATAGTGAGGAGGTGAAGGAGCCAAGATTCCAACTCCACCATCCGGCCGCAGAGGCTACACAAGGCGTGGTTCTCAGCCAGCAGCGTCTGCCACAGCAGGCTGCCTCTAAAATAATAACACGTAACAGTTCTAAGTGATGCTCGTCTGCCTCAGAAGTGCAAATGTAACATTTCCCCCTGGCTGCAGTCATGATGTGGGTGAAAAGGGCAGAGGGGCATCCAAGAGTGACAAGAATTGCTTTCTGTCATCATCAAGGCTGCATCAGCTTACGCTGTGATCAGGATAAGGTTTGAGACCAGGAGAGTCTACTTCATTGCCAGGGGCCAGGGACAAATGGTCAGCTGTCCGTCATGCTATAATGGGAATCAGAAAGTCTCGGCAAGTCAGGGGCAAGTGGTTGAAGGATCCAGTTACAAGCAGGCAGGATTATAATAAAATAGAGGCTCTAAGAGGAATGTTTTAGGGGCATTTCCACTATCTCATTTTCAAATGAGAAAAAATGAGGCTAAATAAGGTGGAGAAATTTATCTAACATCACTCAACTAGTTTACACTCCAGGATGTGAGGACTTTTTTCCAGGTAGACACCAAGTAATAATTTGGAGGCATGTCTTCAATGAGACCTTCATTGTCTGACTCCTGCAAAAAGCATCTGTCCTAGCAATTCATACATTCTTCTATTATAATATTGAATTTATTCTCTAGTGCAAGGTCTCTCCCATTAGTTTGGGAGGCGCCCAGTAATAGCCAGACCACTCCCAACATCAGATGTGAATCTTGACATCTACTTGCTAGCTGAGTGGATCGTGATGAATTACATCACCTCTCCAACACTCACTCTCTTCTTCTGTAAAATGGGAAGTGCAATAGTTCCAACCTCACAGTTTTGTTGGGACAATTACATTTTAAACACATAGCGCTGCATGCCAGGCAGATTCAGGGGTTGGCAAGTAGCAGCGACTATTCACTTTATATCTTCCTGCTGCCTATTCCCATGTTTGCTAAATCAATTTTTCGATCCACAGAGGGAACTCCGGGACAACAACATAACAGCGAGCAGGTGGCAGAGCATCACCGAGACATAAAGATATGAGGAAGAGAGGGGCGCAGGGAAGGTATCAGTCCAAAAAGGTAGTAAGATCATATGAAACTAAAGATATGAAATAAACACGTGATGTAGAAGTTCCTTCGCCATTAACTCATTCTCCCAAACCTGATTTGAGTTCCTTAAGATTTAGGTAAGACAGGTCCCATTTTCACTGACTTCCTTGGAGAGACCTAAAGAATTTAAAGCAATTTGCTTTAGGTCATATAGTTGGTAAGTGGCAGAGCCAGGACTAAGCACCAAGTTCAAATAGCTCCAAAAACAGGTCCTACACACCTACAGTCACTGTGAGGATTAAATAAGCTGATACATGTACAGTTCTTGGTACAATGACTGGTACAGGAGTGGTGGTTGATGCCTTTGTTAGTTTCATCATTATTACATTTCAACAGATCCCTCTCGTACTGGTATCAGAAGAGAAAGACTATGACATTATTGCTTCTAAGGAAGAGGTGAAGCCCTCTCACCCCCAATATGCCTCAATGCCAGAATCAGGAGGCAGATGAGAGGTACACAGCCCCCTGAGAAGCAGTGCTTGACACAGGCTACTGTAATAGGTGTCCATCCATCCAAGTCCTACTGCCCAGCACTCAGCTCAGACGGAACAAGAGGCTGCCAGACGAGAGGTAGGGAGGGTGGCACAGATGCAACTGTCACCCTAACTGTATTTCTCACCCTACCATAACCTTCATTACTGACATGGTCAAAAAGAAAACAGAGGCTGCAGCAATGGCAGCAGAAGCAGCAATGAAAGCAACCAAGAGAGAAGGCAGCTGGCACTGGAGGGCCTCGTGCCAGGTTCCAGGCACAGAGGGATTCTGGCAGTGATTACAGCGGTAAATAGAGCTGATGGTTGTGCCGGGGCCCTGGGCCTACCAGGAAGGGAGCAGGGGAGATGAGATTCTTATAATTACACTGCTTTAGACTCAGCTATCATGGGGTTACCCACAGAGGACTCTGATCTGTCCCCAGGCTGGGAGTTGCAGAAGCACCTGTTACAGCAGAAGTCGTTTGGCAAGCCAAACAAAACACGGATTCATCCAGGCCACCTGTAAAGGAATTTGATGCCTAACAACCTAGGCAAAGCTTCTAATTGTCATAATTAATTTGGCACCTATTCACTGGTAGGTGCTAAACAAGTACCATATGGCGAAAGCCCATTTCCTGCTAACGTGGTTTAATCCCCCCTATGATTAGAGCTGCGAGAAATTGTGTCATTTGAAAAACTCAAGCACAATATTTTCCTCACAAAACTGTTTTTAGTGTCTCTTCTTTTGGCCCTCTCTCTCCCACTATTGTTACGAACATCTTAACTTTCTTCAGTTTATCCAGCTACTGCTTCCCCGATGCATAATTTAGGTTATAATTATTTTCTCATTTTCCCCTCCAGCTGGCACTAGTTTGGTGCTCCCATTTCATAGATCTTTAAAATGGCACACTGTTGCTCTGGCTTATTTAGAAATCCTGGAAAGAGGGGAAGTGTAGATTGCAGGGCAGCCTCAGCCCTCAGAAAAGTTTATCTGCTCTATCATGGGTCCCAGCTGACAGGATGCCAGGCCAGCAAGCTAACAACCAACAGCTGAGCGCCATGGCAAAGAACTATATAACGACAATCATCTGGCCTCTGCTACTTTAAAAACAAAAGGCAAGAGATAGCATACTGGAGAGGAAAGAAAATAAAAATTTTTAATAATGATAGTGTCCCACGTATCAAGCTCCCATTGTATTTCCACATGGCACAGTTAATATCAGAGGCTACCTCCACTGATTCAGACTTCCATCAAACAAGACACGTGGGACACAAAGGAGTTTCTCATTCTGTTTCTGTATATGTCACCCTAAAAAAATACAGTGATCCAAAGTTCATCACTGAAAGATGTGGGGAAAAAGTGGTGACCAAAACTTTGCAGTGTAATAATGGACCTTTTTTAACCTAAAAATGTGAAAAACAATGCATCAATTTTCATACTTTTAAATTTTCTTTCTTTTGATCCCCAATATATTATCAGTATACTCAAATGACATTAATATTAACCAATGTCAGCAGTCTGTATTCTGTAAGGAATTGAGCTCATATAATGAATCACCTTGAGTATTTTTCAAACACAAAATTACAACGATTTATAAATGTTCATCTTTAAAACACATTTGAGAATGATTGTCCCAAAGGTTAAGTAGAAGCTTTTTCAAAAAACAGATCACAAGGAACTGTGCCAACCCTTTCTTGAAAATTTCTATAAAATTCAAAGGAAGAAATAAATAGGAAATCTAGTTTATAAATGAAATTTAATATAGTAATCGTATATTTATAGGCCAAGAGCTCATATGCAAAACGTCTGAAGGAACGCAATGGTCAGATACTGAGATGCTGGCGACTGGTCATTTGCCAATGCCGAACTTGGGAATTCCTCATTTATATAGAGGGCAATTAAGTACCAAAGGGCTAGAATAACTTTACTTATCGTGGGAAAAAAAAGGTTAAGGACAAACTAAACTTAGTCCAGATAATTCTCAGATCCTCACATAAAACAACTTGCATTTCTTTTATTACTATTATTATTTATTTTTATTTTTTTGAGGCCAAGTCTCCCTCCGTCACCCAGGCTGGAATGCAGGGGCATGATCTCAGCTCACTGCAACCCCCACCTCCCAGGTTCAAGGGATTCTTATGCCTCAGCCTCCTGAGTAGCTGGTACTACAGGTGAGCATCACCACGCCCTGCTAATTTTTGTATTTTTAGTAGAGACGGGGTTTTGCCATGTTGGCCAGGCTGTTGTTGAACTCCTGAGCTCAAGCAATCTGCCCACCTCGGCCTCCCAAATTGCTGGAATTACAAGCATGATCCACCATGCTGGCTCTTGCATTTATTTTAAAAAGAGAAAAACCGTGTCTCTTCTGTTCTCCTTTGTCTTCAAGAACTGATTGTTATAGTTTATTAAATATTAAAATTACATAGCTTGTTATAAATTTGTATTTTGCAGACAATAACCATTATAAATATCACTTAGATCTGCAACTATTTTTTATTAACTTTATTGTTTGCATTAAAAAGACAGCACTTTTTGGGTACAGTTAGATAGTCCAACTCAATGGTAAGAACCATTTTAACTCCTAAAACTGAACAACTGTGTTAGTTGTGAACACTAGATATAAGTCATGAAACTCCAGCTTGAATTTACTTAGGCAAAAAGAGATTTTATGAAAAGGATATCAGAATGTTTCATGTATATAAACAAGAGCAAGGCCTGGAGTCTTATACAACTTGACCCCAGGAAAAAGGAAGCGAAGCACTCTCCCTCCCTCCCCTTTTGTGCTTTTAGTGGTTCCATTTCAGTCACCTCCATTAGGGGGTGAACTTTCTCACATGGTGACCACCAGCAGCTTCCAAGCCCCTGATCCACAACTTCTACTGGCAGAAATACTCATCTACTCTTTTAGTGCCCATTCAAAAAATCCTAAGGACAAACCCATCAGCCTGCCTTGAGCTGCATGACTACATCCAGGAAGGTGGAGTACCCTTAGTCACAGACCACCTAAACGGCATGATTAGTATTCAAGTAGAAATAATTATCCACAAAAAGCAGGGCAGGCCGCTGGACAGACAAACCGAGAATAATCAAGTAAAGCAAAACAAGCACGAACTCTGAAAGCTCAGGCAATGCCAGAAAGGTCAGGTGACACAAGGTGGAATACCGAAAGTTGGCATTAAAGCATTCTTAGAGAGAGAGAGAGAGAGAGAGTTATATTTTACTTCTATGTCCCAGTCAAAACAACAAATAACTTTAAAACTTGGAATACATCATTTTTCTCTCCCCTCTCTTAGATGTTTTTCTGTCACCTTCCCCTGTCATCTAAGTTTTGGGTCTATAAATTGCCCCTCAAAACTTATGCAAAGCATAAGGTGTTCATCAGAATTGTTTCAGGGTTGTGTTTTAGGATCAAGAGCTTCTTGTGTGCATTTCTTTATTCCAGATTCACAGCATCATCTTTTGGGCTTTGAGAGTCTGATGTAATTTCCAGTTCATACTCCTTTTTCAATTGCTGCACTTTCACGTTTAGGTCCAGTAAAGTTCTAGCCAGCTGGTGGTTTTGGAAATGCATTTCCACCTAAAAGTTAGAAAAAAATAAAAATTTTTATTAGCATGAGATACAGATCAAATGAAACCACTCTCTGACTACACAGAAGAAATAAGTTTGTAGGAAAAGAAATTAAGATATCAAGAAAGATGTATTTCTTATCTTATTCTCCAGTTCTATTTGGTCTGGCTATAAAACTGACTTTCTATATGACAAGGTAAAATCCAGATATATAAATAGCTTTTGAAATGGCCTTGAAATGAAAACAAAAACAGCTGATGCACAAAGCTGTCCATATGAAAAATACCTATGTACTGAAGGCTGTTTTCAAGCAATAGCATGTGATCCACAATGAAATCATTTCTCTTTATGTGCCTTCTGAGCCACAGGATAACTGCCTACAGCCACCTGAGTATTCAGAATCTGTGCCTATTTACTTGATTACTTACCATTTCAAGTTTTCAGGATTTTAAATGGTCTACCTGCTGAGCAAAAGCATTTAATGACACCTTAGAGGCACATGTATAGTTATGTGTACTTATATTATCTAACATTTTTCACTCTGGAGTGAAATCTGTTAGATATCAAGGCTGATTTATACCATCCTCCAATGGGAGTTTTATGAAGGTCCTCATGTGTTTCAAAAAAGATCTCTCGGGCATGTTACCCCGGGGACAGTCCAGCAAAGCTTAGTCCAACGTAATCTTTGTATTATAACTGAAAACTAATGATCAACTACTTGCAAATTTCTTCAGCTAGGGCTTGTTTAATGCAGTTCATGAGGAATTTGTTCTCTCTGCTAAAAAAGCTTCATCAGCTTGTCAGTAGAAACCACCCCAGGATGAACCAGGACAGTGTGTTGGTAAAAAGTAAATACTCATGGTCACCTAATTTGCAAAATAAAGCTACTGGATAAAACTATCTTTCAGTTTTTCTCTGAGACATGCTTCTCCATTCTGCAGCACCTAGAATCATTTTTCTGACAGCAAGAATTAGGAAAGAATAAAATAAGTGAATGTCCAGCAAACAAGCAGTAACAGTAACCATACAATCACCACCAAAAAACCCTTGCACCTTGCCTGCAGGAAGCTTCAGCTCTCTAGGGTAGCCCAGATGCTTTATAATCCTGCTCTACTTTTGTGCTTCCTTTCCTGGCCCTCTTTCCAATGCCAGCTCCCACTGCAGCTGGTCAGAAACCTTGCCAGTACCTGAACAGACGCTGAGCTGAAGCACACCTCTTTCTGTCCCCATTTCTGTTTAAGATGCCCTTTGCCAGCTCTCTCTGCTGAACCCAGTCAAACGCCAGCTCTTCTGAGAAGCCTTCCCTGATTGCATGGGCAGACGTAATTGCCTCTTATCTGTGCATCCGCAGCACTCTGTACAAGTGTCTCTCAGAACACGCTAACCAGACCAGACTGATGATTTTGAGGGTAGAGACTGTATCTTATTCATAATTGTATCCCCAACTAAGAGTGCACTGTCTGGGCACACAACCCAGTAGGTTCTCTTTGTGTTTGTTATAAAAGTGAGTGAATTAATTAACTGATGAATATCCATCCTGTACTTTCATGCAAGAATCAAGAAGAAAAATTACTGGTAATGATTTACCATCTAAATTAAGTATGTATAATTCACACTTATGAAATTCAAACATCAATGGTTCTTTAACTTTTCTTTCATCGTGGATCTCTTTGAGAATCTGATGAAAGATATGAACCCTCTGATGAAAAACTATATGCACATCAAAAATTTTGTATACAATTTTAGGTATATAGAACCCCTGAAATCCACTCACAGACCCTAGAAATCAATGATTCTCACTAAGAAAACCCAAACAACAAAAAATAGTATAAATAGCAACACAACTCTAAATTAAATTTGCTCATCATCGTTCCTTACAAATACTATCCTAATACATGATACATGTACATTTGTATAGCAATGTATGTCAGTTCCTGTAAAAATCCAGTTAATAGCCAAAAATTGAAAACTAAGTATTCTAGTGGTGATGATATTAAGGTACAGTATCCACACTCGTGTGCCTCTTCCTTATGACCAGGATAAAATGATTGACCAAGATGTTGACCATCGTCTGTAACCCAAGGACACATTATTTGTGTATGTGTAAACTTCGCTGGTTCCCTCCTGGAAAAAGTCCTGATTTTTTGATAGGAATGTATCTGTTCTTTTTTGGTACAGAGTCCAAGGTCTATAATAATCATTACAATAATAGCCACTAAACAATACCCATGGTCTAAGCATTTCATAGAATATTATCTCACATAAGCTCTGGAATCCTATGAGATTATAAATTCCATTTTACAGATGGGTAAACAAACTCAAACTGGCTAAGTACCAATCCCAAAGTTGTAGGGCCAGCAAGTGTTTGCAGAACCTGTAAATGGTAATGTTGGTATTTGAGCCCTCATCTGTTTAGATTTTATTGCCACCAGCGGTCTACAGTCATACCACCCCGAATGCCCCAATCTCACCAGATTTTATTGCCACCCCCAACATACTACTTGTCTAAAGCTCCTAACAACTTACCAGAATGTTAAGGTTGAAAGCTGTCTCAGAGCTTATTCAGTGTAATCTCCTCATCTGATTTAAATGTGAGTCCCCTGAGGCTCAGGAAGGGGTACCGGCAGATCCCAAGACTCCAATGCAGAGATGGCTGTGCCAGGTTTCAGCCTTCCAGTTTAGCATCCTGGCCCATAGCACAGGCCTCCAGGGGCCGAATGAGGTGGCTCCGGCTGCCCTGCTGCTCAGACTCACCGCTTAGGCTTGGGGTGAAAACCAGGTGTTTCTTCGACATTGTTGGATCAGATAGTAAATCTGGTAGTAAATCTAATTTAACCCATGTTAACAATGTGAATCTGACAAGGAATTTCGGATATTGTCTTTTTTTTTTTTTTTTTTTTGAGACGTCTCGCTCATGTCGCCCAGGCTGGCATACAATGGCACAATCTCGGCCCACTGCAGCCTCTCCGTCCCGGGTTCAAGTGATTCTCCTGCCTCAGCCTCCTGAGTAGCTGGGATTATAGGCGCCAGCCCCCATGCCCAGCTAATTTTTGTATTTTTAGTAGAGACGGGGCTTCACCATGTTGGCCAGGCTGGTCTTGAACTTTTGGCCTCAGGTGTTCCCTTGCCTTGGCCTCCCAAAGAGCTAGGATTACAGGCGTGAGCCACAGCACCGGCCTAATACTGTTCTTAAACTCAGAAATGCACATTCTTAAGACAATTTACTGATGGTTGGATCAGTTCTAAAGTAGTGGTTAATTGTATTAGTGTATTAGTAATCAGTGCAAAAGAGAAGAATTTTCCAAGTCTCCACTGCACACTTTCCTAGGCAGCACCATTTTAAAGTTTGAATTGCTCCTATTCATTGTGTCCTTTTCAAATCGTGACTAATTTCCAGTTTTTTTAATTTAAAAAAAAAATCAGTCAGCTAAAATACTTACCTGTACACCCTCCTGTTTAATATTCGGACATAACCTGTGTAATGTTCAAAACTGGGCAATTTTACAAAATGCCTTATTTCCAGTTTTCTGAATTATTACCCACGGGAAAGATAAGAATAAAACTTGCGGGGTATAAAGAAAGAGTTTACTGATGGACAGTCTCCATCAGTCCCAAGAGAGTTTATGTCATGGAAGTTTCCTCCTCCATGAGCCATAGTTACACATAGTCACAGTTCCCTACAGGGCAGAAAACTATAGAAACGGGTTGGGGAGGAGACATCTTGGGTATGTCACTGGTAGACCAGGCAACTCCCCCCCCAACACCACCACCACCACTACCACCACGGGTCCTGTAGGGCCCCTTTCCTTCCCAACGATGCTGGAGAGGCGGGGCGTCAACGCCGTGTCCAGACCTGAGCTGGCCTCCCCAGGAAGAATAGCCGAAGGGGCCAGGGCTCCCTCCCTGGGAACAGCTCCCGTCGCTCTCCCCAAGGTCTCGGGTGGGCTACGCGGCCAGCTGCTCTGGAGCCCGAGGAGAGGTCCCGGGAGAGGGAGTCCTGGGAGCCGTCCGCCCAGCCCGTGCTCTCACCAGCTCCGCCCGCAGCCCGGCCAGGGTGGCCTCGACGCGCGCCCAGCTCTGCTCCTCCCGCGCCGCCGCCGCTGCCGCCGCCTCCCGCTCGCGCCTCGAGGTCCCACGCTGCACCGCCCACTGGAAGGCGCGAGTCAGCCGTCGTTTGAGGTCCTCCAGCAGCGGGCTGGCGGCGAGGGCCTCCTCCTGGACGTCCGTGCTCCTGCCGTCCCCGGGGAAGCCGCACGCGGGACGAGGTGGGAACCAAAGCTCCGCTCTACCTGGGAGTCCCTGGAGACCCTGGGAAATTCTCTGTCTGAAGCGGCGGAAGTCCCCGGGGCCCATCACGGAGACGCCTGGTCACTCCTTCAGCGCTGCTGCCGAAAGATAAGTTTCCTAGTTTGATGTTTAAAGCTGGTCAGGGCGGGGGCGGAGGTAATTCAAGAACTCTTGCCAAGTGGGACGCTGCAACTGCCCCGCCATTCAGAGACGCTCCTTTACTCCCAGTCCCATCTTAGTCCTCCATTAGCGACAGAGGAAGGAGGCGTTCCCATAACTCCAGAAGTTTCAGCTGGGTCGCTTTTTTCTGCTGCTTTCATTGAAAGGAAGTCTTTCTAAGGAGAAGGCTTGGGAACTGAGCAGTCAGTCTACATAAGTGGAAGTGGAGGTACAGGTGGAAGGTTTGTGACCAAAGGTAGAATATTTCAACCCAAAGCCGCCTTAGTTGCCTTGATCTCCTAATACTTCATTCCTTAAAAACAATTTTTTTTTCTTACTACTCTCTGCCAGGCACTTTGCCAAGTTTGGGGGATGCCAAGGCTTAATTAGACCCCTTACCTTTCCCTAGGAATTGACCGCAGTCAAGGGGGAGAAGCTTGGCCCTATTTGCCAGTTAGAATGGACTTTCTACAAGTTCAGTAAGGCATACCTAGAAGTCTGGGTCTCCATGCTCCTTTCTGCGTTTGACTCCTGTCTGCCATGTCCACGTTTATGAAGGGATTAAAATGAAAAATCAGAATTCCCCTTAGCCCAAAGTGTGTGTGTTTAATTCCCAGCTGATAAGGTTTGGATCTGCGTCATCACCAAATTCCAGTGGAATTGTAATCCCCAGTGTTGGAGGTGAGGCCTGGTAGGAGGTGATTAGATCATGGAGGTAGAGTTCTCATGAATGGTTTAGCCCCATGCCCACCTGGTACTTTATAGTGAATGAGTTCTTAAGAGATCTGGTTGTTTAAAGTATGCGGCACCTCCCCTCTCTCTCTCACTCCTGCTCCTGCCATGTAAGACACCTGCTCTCGCTTTGCCTTCCACTATGAGTAAAAGCTCCCTGAGGCCTCTCCAGAAGCAGACGCTGCCATGCTTTCTGTATAGCATGCAGAACCATGAGCCAATTAAACCTCTTTTCTTTCCAAATTACCCAGTCTCTGGTATTTCTTTATAGCAGTGGGAGAACAGACTAATGTACCAACTCCAGGTAATCATGTGACAATATTACTTGTATGTCCTTTATCAAAGAACATATTCTGCCTCTTTTTGATCTAATAAGAATTTCTAAAAAGGAGTGAACAATCCAAACTTTTGTATGATCATAGAATGCAATTACAAAAGAAAACATAATTTAGACACAACTCTCACCTTATTCATTATTCATTCATTCATTTATTCATTCAAAAGTTACAAGTCACTTGCAATGTTCCAGGGTCCATGGTAGGCATCGAAGGCATTAACAACTGATTTTTATTCGTGCTTAGTATGTGCCAGGCAATTTTTATGTGTTTAATCTCGACACCTACCTTGTGAGGTAAGTACTATTAGTTTCTGCATTTTACAGTTGAGGAAACTAAGGCAAGAGGTTAAGACATACACCAAATATCTCAAAGCTGGTAAGGGATCCACTGGAAGTTTGCACCTAAGAAGTCTGGCTTGTGCTCCAAACCACTGGGATACGCCCTGGATAAGCTTTATCTCCCAAAGAGGAAGAGAATTGCTAAGTTTATATGTTGCATGAGTGAGTGAGTGAGATTAAGTGTTCAAATTCACTATGCTCATAAACTTCGGCTCTATTGAAATGGCTTAGGCTCAACTGGATAAGGAGGAATACAGGTTACTCAGCCTGTGCAGACAATGTACTAAATTCAACAGCTTGCAATAGTTTATAACCCAAGCACAGTAAAATTCCTACTATTGTATATTGCTTCATAAAGATTCCCTAGAAATATCTGAAGATGTGTTGTCTTGTTAGAAATTATAAAAATCCATGTGGTCTGCCATGCACCAACAGAGTATGAATTTAGGGTTTTTTGTTGGTTAGTTGGTGATAGGTTGATGGGGCTTGAAAACCACCAGTAGTCAATGTACAATATAAACTTTTAAAATGAATTTTTTGCTATGATTTATTCACTTCCATTTCCAGATCATTTACTTCAACAAGAATTTCAGTTAAGTTCAATTTAACTCAACAGTGAATGGTGCATGTTCAGTGTTAAGAATTGTGCCATATGAGGGAGATACAAAGATGAATAAGGCATAGTTTTTGTCCCCCAGAAGCTTCAAACCTGGGGAAGCAAATTTATTGATTGATTCATTTAACAATATTTATTTAATGTTTTATTATGACCTAGTATTACACAGGGTGCTCAAGCACAATGGCAAACCAAAGAGACAAAATGTTTTCTTAAAATAAACTGGTTTACCACAAATTAATAATTTTCTTCTATAGGTTGATTTTTCAGTTGTAGTACACCTTGAATTTTACATTTTTTTTTTCTTTCACTTACACAGGCAAAGCAAATTGAAGAATTGGAGCACTGAGGTGAATATAATATACACAGACATTTGAATTAGAAAATGTATTAATTATTGCTGCATAACAAATTACTTCAAAATTCAATGGTTTCAAAAAAACATTTATTATCTCTGACAGTTTCTGTGGGAAAGAATTTGGGAACAGCTTAGGTTACAGTCCTCAGCTTTTATGCTGTTGTAACCAAATGTCAGGCAAGGTCTCCATCCTCTGAAGCTGGATGTGATTGGAGCTGGAGGATCTGCTTGCAAGGTGGATCACTTAGATGAATCACTCAAATGCCTGGCAGTTGAAGCCGGCACTTGGTGGGAGGCCCCAGTTCCTCTCCATGTGGACTCTTCCCTACTATTGTGTAAGCGTCTTCATGATATAGTGGCTAGACCTCCCTCAAAACAAGAAGAGAGAAATACAGAGAGCCCGAGAGAAGCTCTTGTGCTCTGAACCACATTTTTATGACCCAGCTTTGGAAGTCAGTTATTACCACTCTGCTCATGAGTATCAGGTCTCTAAGTTGGAGCCATATTCAAGGGGAGGAACCTCAGCTCTACCTTTTGAAGTAGGGAGTATCAAACATTTCCAAATATATTTTTAAACTACCATGGGAGAAATATATGTACATTACATATAAGTTAACAATGATACAAATGACTTCTGACTTCCTGCAGGAAAAAAAAAAAAATGAAGTCCAGAAAACACTGGGACGTTTTTAAACGCAGAGAGAACTAACTTAATTTAGTTCTATGTTCTATGAACTATGTTCTAGAATTCTATGTTCAGCAAAAATATCCTTCCAAAAACCAATCTCAAAAGGCATTTTTTAAAAAAGGAAAATTAGGAGAATTTGTCACAAGCAGACTTACACTATAAGAAGTACTAAAGGAAATTCCTCAGGCTGAAGTAAAATAATAGTACAGGAAAACACAGATCTTCAGGAAGAAATGAGTAACATAAGAAATGGTAAGTATCTAGGTATACACAAATGACTTTGATTCCTCTTAATTAAAAAACATATATATTGTTTTATATATGTGTTTGCTTTTAAATAACATATATATATATATATATATATATATATATATATGTTTGTTTTTTAACTTAATGGTTAGGAGATACCTATATCTTGTTCACCACAACACAAAGCCCATTTAGCACGTACTAGGTGATCCTCAATTGCCTAGTAAATGAAACTGAATGAAATATTTGATTCCCTCTGTTTCCCTGATCTTCATCTCTGGCTTTTTTTCACTGCAGTAATCCAGTCACATGAGCCACACCTGAAAGTATACTATCACCCAGAATGATACCTTTAAAAGGCTGAATTCTGAAAATCTATTCTCAGTCCACCTCCTTTTTTCTATCCACAATTCACTCTGACCCCTTAATTCAAGAGAAATGGCTTTCTGAAGTACTCTTCTGTTTCTCTTTTCCCACTCAGAATATTGTGGTAAATTATTTCAGCTAACTCATATCAGCACCTTCTAGTGCTCTATCCACTTGGCCTTCTGCCAACCCTACCCAGTTAATTTCAATCCTATTTATTCAGTGTCTTTACTCCTATTTCTAAGCAGTCGATGTGATGTCTGACTTCAACTGTCCTCTCAACATTACACAACCATCCCTTGATTCATACCTCCCTGACAACCTCAAATCTCTCACAAAGACCGTGTGGACTCTGACCACCACCTGCCCTGTCGTTGTGCCTCCATTCCCATTACACTGCACAGAAACTATTTTTTACTTCACTGAGGCGAGAACTGACAACCGTTAATTCACATAGCACTTAGTATATGCCAGCTACTATTTCCAAGTGCTTTACATTCCATTCTCACACCAACCCTATGAGGTAAATGCAAACACTGATAACGTTTTACAGATGGAAAAACTAAGGCACAAAGACATTAAGTAATTCCTTGAAGGTCACAACCCTTAGAAAGTGATGGAGTGAGAAGTTAGCCCCAGTCTGTGCTGTCTCCTCCTGGTACCTTGCCTTTTCATAAAGATGATCAGGTTGGAGACACCCTCAATTTATGTTTCTTTTACCTCCAAACATCAACATCTTAACCTATTATTCTGTTTTCACCATGAAGCTCAAAGAGGGAAAAAGAGAGAACACTGGGAAGAGAGCAGGATGCTTCCTCCTTTGAGCCAAGAACAGATGAAAAATGGATGAAGTTATAAATAATGAAAAGATGTAACATATAGAAGATAATTAATAAATCAATCAAAATAAAAATCAAAGGTTACAGAAAAATATGAAGTGAATATAATGAAAAGAAACACGTTCATGTATATTCATTGCAGCACTATTTGTTATAGTGAAAATTGTAAACAAGCAAAATATGTACCAATACATGTGGTAAGATTGCTAGATACCCAGTCAATCTGCATTCTCCCCTTCCTCCTTACTAAAAGAACCTGATTGTTGTTGGTATCAATATATCTGACTACAGTATTAAATTTCCCTTAATTCCTGACAGAAAGGAATGGCTATGTGTTAAGATATGACCAATGAGATATAAGCAGGAATTGTTAGGTAGGACTTGTACAAAAGGGTTTTAAAAGGGGATTGACTTTACTGGCACACCAATTTGTTCCTTACCTTTCACTTCTTCCTGACTGGAATGAAGATTTGATTGCTGGAGCTCCAACAGTCACTTTGGGACCATAGCATTACCTTGAGGATGGGAGCCACACTCAGTATTAGAATAGCGAAATCAGTCTATCCCTGAAAACATCACGGAATTATCACATATGCCCAGGACTATACAAGTCTTGTTATATGAAAAAGATAAAACTTTTAATTTTGTGCCACATTTTTTAGTCTTCCTTACTGGTGCCAAAACTAATTCCTAACACAATGAAAAGAAACATTTAATAAATTATGATACACCCATAATTTAGAATTCCATAGGCTCAATCTTTAAAAAGGTGGATCCATGTACTAGCATGGGAAAATGTCCATAACATACCATCAAGAGAAAAAAGTAATCAGGCATGGTTGCACAGGCCTGTAGCCCCAGCTACTAGGGAGGCGGAGGCTGGAGGATCACTTGAGCCTGGAATTTGAGGCTGTAGTATACTGTGATCATGCTTATGACTAGCCCACTGCACTCCAACCTGGGCAACATAGCAAGACACCCCCCCCCCATCTCTTTAAAAAAATAGGAGAGAAGGCTGGGCACGGTGGCTCACACCTGTAATCCCAGCACTTTGGGAGGCCGAGGCGGGTGGATCACAAGGTCAGGAGATTAAGATCATCCTGGCTAACACAGTGAAACCCCATCTCTACTAAAAATACAAAAAAATCAGCCGGGCATGTTGGCAGGTGCCTGTAGTCCCAGTTACTCAGGAGGCTGAGGCAGGAGAATGGCATGAACCCAGGAGGCGGAGCTTGCAGTGAGCCGAGATTGCACCACTGCACTCCACCCTGGGGGACAGAGTGAGACTCGTCTCAAAAAAAATTTTTTTTTAATAAAATAAGAGAGAAAAGTAAGCTGTGAAATAATATGCATCATATGGCAGAATTTTCTACAAACTATAGATAGATGTGTTTGAATGTGTATTTAAAAGAGGGTTTAGAAAAATGAATGCAAACTTAGCAGTGGTTATCTTTGGGAGCTGGGCAGCAATGCATGTAGGAGTCTTTTATTCTTTAATATGTGTATCTCTTTATTATTTCAATGTTTAACAACAAATATATGCTGCATTACTTGTGTTATAAAAATAATGGGAGTGAAGAAAAAGAAAAGTCAATCAGAGCCCATTCTACCCTAACTACTTGGGATTTCTTTGGACAGGGTTCTGCTTCATTGGCACATGGGGCCACTTGTAAAGAATGCTATGCAGTTGGGAGGCCGAGGCGGGCGGATCACGAGGTCAGGCGATTGAGACCATCCTGGCTAACAGGGTGAAACCCCGTCTTTACTAAAAATACAAAAAAAATTAGCCGGGTGTGGTAGTGGGCACCTGTAGACCCAGCTACTCGGGAGGCTGAGGCAGGAGAATGGCGTGAACCCAGGAGGCGGAGCTTGCAGTGAGCCAAGATCGCGTCACCGCACTCCAGCCTGGGCAACAGAGCGAGACTCCGTCTCAAAAAAAAAAAAAAACAAATTAATACTATGCAGGCCGGGCGTGGTGGCTCATGTCTGTAACCCCAGCACTTTGGGGGGCCAAGGCGGATGGATCATCTGAGGTCAGGAGTTCGAGACCAGCCTGACCAACATGGTGAAACCCCATCTCTACTAAAAATACAAAATTAGCCAGGTGTGGTAGCGCGTGCCTGTAATCCCAGCTACTCGGTTGGCTGAGGCTGGAGAATTGCTTGAACCTGGGAGGTGGAGGTTGCAGTGAGCCGAGATCATGCCATTGCACTTCAGCTCAGGCAACAAGAGCGAAACTCCATTAAAAAAAAAAAAAAGAGGGAATGCTATGCAGTCGTCTAAACCTATCAGGCAGTGAATTAAAATACAATCGGAAAGTTCAGATTCATTCGTTTTCACTTTCTATTGATTTTCATTTTTCTTTGGGCGTTAGTTTTAGGTATTACATACATACATAAAATATAAATATGCCATTCATTAACCTGCATTTTTTTTCTTGTTTCTTGACTGGGTCCCAAATTTACATCTTTTAAATAGGTATGATCCAGAAACGTGGCAGCTATGTGCTGCAAGACTGCCTTTCTATTGACTCACTCCTCTTTGGCATGGACACCAATGTAAACAATAGAAGAGATTCACCTGACTTGGAAATCTCAGCCAAAATGCTGTGGGCTTGGTAGAAAATATACCTAAATGCATCCCTTGTGAATTATTGGTAAATGCAGGAAGCTATTTGAAACCTTCCATTACATAATACCAATCACGTAATGGCTCCATTGTTTCACCAAAACAACAGACTCTCAAATATTTATATGGGTTGATTTTTTAAGGAAATACCAACTGTATCTGCACAATATATCTGCAAATATATCTGCACAACATTATTTTCAAAATGCTCCTTTACCATTTATCAAAAAGAGCTGGGGAACCCCAAAATATAAGATTCTCTCCTTAAAACACTGAATAGAAATGGAAACATACCTTCTATCCTTTTTTATTGAACTTTTCATAGAATCCATCTGATTGAGAAGTGAACTCAAAGTATACAGATCCTAAACATGATTTTAACCAAAAAGTGTTATTTCTTCTATCAACATAACATTAAAATTAAATTGAAATTAAAGAAAATTAACATTAAATGTTAAAAATATAACATTAAGTTTCTAGTAAGAAAAAGCAAGGTGACATTTAACTACAACTTACCCAGTAATGCTCAAAGATCAGCAAAACTAAGTGGGATTACTGGAAACACATAGGCTTTTTCCACTGGCTTGAAAAAGATGTATGTTTATTGCAGCATTATTCACAATAGCAAAGACTTGGAATCAACCCAATGTCCATCAGTGACAGACTGGATTAAGAAAATGTGGCACATACACAACATGGAATACTATGCAGCCACAAAAAAAGGATGAGTTCATGTCCTTTGTAGGGATATGGATGCAGCTGGAAACCATCATTCTCAGCAAACTATCGCAAGAACAGAAAACCAAACACCGCATGTTCTCACTAATAGGTGGGAATTGAACAATGAGATCACTTGGACTCGGGAAGGGGAACATCACACACCAGGGCCTATTTTAGGGAGGGGGTAGGGGGAAGGAATAGCATTAGGAGATATACCTAATGTAAATGACGAGTTAATGGGTGCAGCACACCAACATGGCACATGTATACATATGTAACAAACCTGCACATTGTGCACATGTACCCTAGAACTTAAAGTATTAAAAAAAAAAAAAAAAAGACCATTGCTTCTGTCAGGAGACCACTTCTACCTGATCTGTATCAAGTTGACCAAAAAAGAATCAGAATTTCTAGAAGGATTTTATTACTCATTAGTTTATCTCTTTTCTATTGAATAGAAAAATGAAGGTCATTGCTTGTTGCATCTTATTTACACACCAATATTACTTTTTATGAGATCCTTCTATAACTCTATAAAGAAGAGTTAACAGAGTCATAACAACATTGACAACCTCCAGTAGAGACGGAATAGAAAAACGTTTGAAAAATTATGATGCATAAAAGAGAGGAAAAGAGCCAGATATTTTAAATGATCATGAAGATGAGAAGAAACAGTTGGTACTTCAACTTAATGGCTTGTTGTTTTAGGGAAAACACCAGGGTTATCATGTGGAGACTCAGTTTCTATGTAATATTGAAACAGCCTAGCATCTAAAATCATGTGCAGCAATTCGCACTGATTCTGACGTACCTGGAATTAAGGAACATTCATTCATTCAACATTCATTCATTCAAGAGGAATTTTGGGAAGCCAGGTGCGGTGGCTGCACCTGTAGTCGCAGCTACTCAGGAGGCTGAGACAAGAGAATTGCTTGAACTCAGGAGTTTGAGGCAGTAGTGCACAATGATCACGCCTGTGAATAGCCACTGCGTTCCAACCTGGACAACCTAGTAAGACCCCATCTCTTTAAAAATAAAAAGTATTTTGGAGTACCTATCATCTGCCAGGCACTATGCTGAATGCTGGTATGAACACTTTTTGTTACTGTTGCCTTTTTTACATTAATTTGATTGTCCTTCCTTAGTTTACTTCCTTTCATCCTTTCAAATTCACATTCAGTGAAAAATAAATGAGTTTCCCAGTCTTGAAAAGTAGTAATACTGAAAATTAGCATACATGACTGGAACCATGCCATTAATAAGACAATAGCAATAATATCTCTCTTGCTTTAAATCAATTTAATGATTAGATGCTAAAGTTTTCACAGGGACCTAGCTTGTTCATTGAATGATGACTCTTTGACTACAGGAATACTCACATTTCTTAGGACAGGTTCAGTGCTTAAGCGTGAACTACAAGATGAAGAGAGTACCTGCAGTGCATTGTACTTGTTAGTTACCTCAGTTTTAGTTTAGTGTAAAACAATATAGACACCTGATTTTCAAAAAGACTTTTTTAATTACAGAAAAATCCTAGATAAAAATAACAAATTGTGGGAGCACAGGGATCCCGTTCACCTTCTGAAGGTTACCTGAAAATAAAGTGACAAAAGACAGATTAATAGGAGAAAAGCATACAAATTTATTAATGTACAGGGGGAAAAAAAAATCACAGAGTGATTATCAGGTAGCCCAATGCAGTACGGAAGCTTATATACCCTTTTTCATAGGTCAGGAGAAAGATGGGGGATATAGACCATTGTTTTGAGGGATGGTAAATCATTAGGAATGAATGGACTCCAAAAGTGGAAGGTAGAGACGTTAAGGGAAGGTGAGACATGGTGTTGTATGGGAACAAATGTTGTCTTATTAGGCAAATAAAGTACCCCAAGTAATTTCTTAGAGCTGCCCTCAGAAGAACAGATTAAAAACTCTCTCTCAACATGGTGCTGACTCCCAGTTTCTTCTTTTCTCTGGTGGTTGATCTTTCCTAGTTATCTAATGAGATCCCTACAGAGGGGGTTTAAGACAATTGAGGGAGGGCGCAGTAGCTCATGCCTGTAATCCCAGCACTTTGGGAGGCTGAGGCAGGAGGATTGCTTGAGCCCAGAAGTTCAAGACCAACCTGGACAACATAGCAAGACCCCATCTCTACAAAAAATTCTTTTTAAAAAATTAGCCAGGTGTGCTGGTGCACACCTGTGGTACCGGCTACTTGGGAGGCTGAAGCGGGAGAATTGCTTGAGTCCGGGAGGTCAAGGTTGCAGTGAGCCACAGCTACACCACCACACTCAATTCTACGTGACAGAGTGACAGGGTGAGACCCTAACAACAACAAAAAAAGGACAATTGCATTTCTTTTGGAAAGAAGCTTTCTTGGTCAGTTAAAGAAATTCCAGAGTCCCTTCCTGCACTAAAGGAACAAGACAAGTTGGAGTGGGGAATGAGACAAGGTTAGAAACCCTTGCTTCTGAAGCAGCATCTAAGGCCTCTGAGCATGTCAAAGCACAAGTCTTTGGGGTATTGCTTTCTGAGCCTCAACAAAATCAAAATTAGAAAGAAAAAAATGACTCCTGAGAAGTGATTCTTTGAAAGGGGAAAAGAATAATTAATATACTGGTAGAAACACTATGTCTAGAAATTGCAAACTCCGTAACTCAGTTACTCATAGCTCTTAACTGTGTTGAGGGGATTAGACCAGCAAAGTGCAGGGAAAAGGGTATTAGAAATCTACAAACGTGGGCTCTTATTCAGATTTTGACTCCATGCAAAATACTTGCTCTCTCTTTGGGCTTCTCTTTTTTCTCATTTGTTAATGTTAAACCAAGTTTAGCCTAAAGCTGTCTCCTTACATATTTTAAGTTTGGCCTAAGGGTGTCTCTGTACATAGTGAACTGTAATTTAACTGGACGTGTAAACAGATAGTAACCTACTCTTATGCCAATCACTGAGTTTCAGCTAATCAAAGGCGGCCAACTATTCAAACCGTGTTCAAATAAGGCAAACGCTCAGCTGCAACCAATCTGGCTGTTTCTGTACCTCACTTCTGTTTTCCATACATCATTTTTCTTTTTCTGTCCAGAAATCTGCTTTGACCAAGTGGCTGCACCGCAGCCTCCCCGAACCTATTCTGGGCAGGGACTGCCCCACTCATGAATCATTCTTTGCTCAATTAAACTCTATTACTTTTAATTTGTCTAAGGTTTTTCCTTTAACATTACTTTTCTACAAACTACATTTGCTGTGCCCAGAAAATTTCTCAAGCAATTTCACTTCTCTGCGTCTTTGCACGTGTGCTGTTTCTTCACGTGGAATGCTCTTTCCGCCTTACCCAGCTCTTCGAATGAGTCTTCCCCAGATTCCCAAGGCAAGAAAAGACTCTCTCTCCTTTGTGTGTTCCTACCACTGCATCCACAACTCCAATTTCTGCTTTTTATGCTACATTCTAGTCCCCATTACTACTTTAATCTGTGAATTTGTGACATGCACACCTTCTCTTTTTTTGGTCTAATCTGTTCCATTTTTGCTGGATACTAAACTACACTCCAGCTCTGTAAGATTCAATGGATTTCAAGTACCTTATAGAGAAAATTGTGCATTTATGAGTCCAGGAACACACAACTTCTTTTTAACCATAGCATCAGATGATGCTAGCTTACTTTTGCAAGCATTACTGAGCAAAGTACAGAAAAGAGCAGGAGCCCCTCACTTGCTTCTTTCCAGTACCTGGGAGCCCCCTGCTGTCCAGAAAAACAAAAGACACTGCAGCCTCTCCCCAGGCTACTAAGGCAGCGCCGGACACTTAACATGCAATCTTTAAAACCTACCATTTCATACACCAGAGCATCCATATCAGCTGCTCTTACTATCCTCCTTCTGAATCAACCACATCATCTTTATGGATTTTTAACTTTTCTTAATGGTACCACTATGATCCAAATCACCCTAGATCAACACCCCCATCCCCATTCTTCCTGCCCCTACTCATTTTTTCAGCAGTGTTGCTATTGTTTCTTGAACTTGGGCTATGTGCCAGGCTCTGTGCTAAGCTCTTCACATGCATTACATATCATTTAATCTCTCAATAGCCCTATAAGTCAGGCTATGCTGCTCATTTCAGTGAGAGGACAGCTGAGGCTTTGGATGGTTAATTAACTTGCCTGAAGTTATATATATGACAGGGACCAAAACTGGGACTTGAATCAAGAATTTGACTGCAGAAGCCTTAACCACTTGCTTCCTTCCAAGACACTGTTTTTTCAAACCCAGCCCATGTCCTCCTTGTGAGGCCAGCTCCTACTGCAACTCAGCTTCTCATTGTATCACACCTGAACTACAAGCAGAGTCATAGCTGTACTCCCCACCTTCTGCCTCTCTCATTCAATTAAAATCTGATATTTCACCATGAGGGTTTTATTAATTTTGTTAACTGGGTCCGTAATATTGGAGCTCCCTACTCTTTCTGAACTCGCAGACTTTGGACCTTTAAAACCCTAAGGCCATGTTTCAAGCCCAACAGCATTGTCTGATCTCATCTCTACTTCATCCCTATGTTGGGGTGAGTCCGTGAGTCTTAGCCTGCTCTGCTACCCTTGTCAAACACTGACAAGGCCACTCCAGCCCTGGTATTCTTTGTTCACTCTAACTCTCTTAGCACTGGCATAATAGGTAAGAGTTGGTTTTGGAAGCAGACAGATTTAAATCCCTACAGAGTTACTTTTTAGTTGTGTGATGTTGAATAACACTTATCACCTAGCCTAACTGGATACTGGATATTTGAAAGGCTCCCCCCAAACCAAAGTCATTGTACAGATAATGAACGCGAGGTTTTAAAAATTACAGAGTACCATACTCTTAACTCTCTCTTCCACAAAAACCTCGAAATAATAATACCTACAATTTTTGACCACCTAACTTGCACCAGCAATGCACTCACTATTTTGTGAAGTGTAAGATATAAGCATAAACAATAACTGTTAGATAAACTTTGTAAGACCAAATACAAATGACATTAATAACTGATTTTTTAAATTATTGCAGTATTTTACTAGCAAAACGCAGCAGTAAATGTATGCCGGTTGAATATAGATGAACAATTGTGCACTTTACTATGTAAAGTAGATAATTTCAAACAAATGAATGGTATAACATTTGAAGAACATTTTAATTTTTATTTGTATAGAAGATATATTCCAACATACTTGAATATGCTGAGTTAATTCTCTTTCCACACTCCCCAAATTATCTTCCCTCCCCACCACATACATAATAGCTCTAAATTTCTCATTCTGGCCAGAAAAGGGTAGAGGGTAGGCAAAAAAAAAAGGTAATGCATGATGGGCAAAGATGGTCTGAGCCTCCTAGATTACAAACGTTGCAAACTTTCCTAGCTTTTGCTAAGTGTTTGTTTTAGAGGCAGAACCCAGCCAGAGAAAACTTCACTGACTCCAAGGTTGCCCAGACATAATGAAATGCCTAGTACTGACTAGTTCCTCCACTCTGGTTGTCTTTTTTCTTTCTTTCTTTTTTTTTTTTTTTTTTTTTTTTGAGTTGGAGTCTCGCTCTGTCACCCAGGCTGGAGTGCAGTGGCGCGATCTCGGCTCACTGCAAGCTTCGTCCCCAAGTTCACGCCATTCTCCTGCCTCAGTCTCCCAAGTAGCTGGGACTACAGGCTCCCACCACCATGCCCGGCAAATTTTTTGTATTTTTAGTAGAGACGGGGTTTCACCGTGTTAGGATGGTCTAGCTCTCCTGACCTCATGATCCGCCCGCCTCAGCGTCCCAAAGTGCTGGGATTAAGGGTGTGAGCCACCACGCCCGGCCTCTGGTGGTCTATTTTAAAGAGCCTTCCGATAACATTGTATACCTGACTTTTGCTTTCTTATAGACTTACTCCAAAGAAAGAGATATTGAATGCAGAGAGAATTGGACAAGGACCCTATATACATGTGAAAACTCAGTGTGCTAGACAGGTGTTTATTTTGAGAAATATCTTCCTGGCAAGTATGTTGTGGGAATGAAGACTGGAAAGTAGAACTGAATGTTTCATAATTCGGAACCTGACTTTGAAGCCTAGAGTCAAATACTGTATAGTAATTAATTTATCTAAAAAACACACAAAACGTGAACTTTAGTAGTGATACTGAGGCGAGAAATTAAAGAAAAATAAAATTAAAAAAAAAGAGAGAAATAAGCTTTCCTGTATTAGGCTGACTTGTCCCAGAGATAGCAACAGGCACAGCCTAGACCCAGGAAAAGTCTTGATAATATTATCTAATGTGCGCTGGAGACTCTCCCAGCACTCCCTCCACATAGGGAGAAGAAAAAACAAATTTTCCTTTGTTTTATGGAATGAGTTTATAGATTCTTGTTCTTTGTAACTAGTAACTTCAAGTATTCTGTTTTATCTAAGAAGTACAATGAAGGTCATGAGAAGCCTGAACAGGCCTGAACTACCGCTGCCTGGGCACCACAGTAAAGGTTATGAGACAAACCAGTGCAAGGCTCTTTAGAGCAAAACCTAGATAATGGACATCTGGGTTGCTTGGCAATGGTCATGTGTAATCCTAAGTTATAAACTTGACACTATTTAATTAATTGTTCTGCCTCCGTATCCTTGCTTTTGCGTCACTATAACTGTAAGCCTGCTTCAAACTAGCCCACCCCTTTTGTGAAGTGTGTATAAAAGTCAAGTGCTGTCTTTGTTCTGGGCCCAGTCTTTGGACATTGAGTCTGCTCAGTCTGAGTGCATTCAATAATAAAGGTATCCTCCCGTATATACCCCAAGGTCTCTCTCTGGTCCTCAGGATCCTGCAATAATACCTAAGCATCAATAAAATCGCATCTACTTCCCCACAGAGGCAGCTTGCAAATGTGATGAGTTTTCACAAATGACACTGTGATAAATCTCTTCGTGGTTTGCTGGGGTCTCAGAAGATACAAGGGGAGAGGGCAACAAAGCAGACTGAATGAGGGTCAGAAACTCAGAGGAATTGCCAAAAAAAGTCATGACCAGGCTGGGCATGGTGGCTCACGTCTATAATCCCAGCACTTTGGGAGGCCTAGGCGGGTGGATCACCTGAGGTCAGGAGTTTGAGACCAGCCTGGCCAACATAGCAAAACCCTGTCTATTAAAAATACAAAAATTGGGCTGGGCGCAGTGGCTCACACCTGTAATCCCAGCACTTTAGGAGGCTGAGGTGGGTGGATCACGAGGTCAAAGAGATCGAGACCATCCTGGCCAACACAGTGAAACCTCATCTCTACTAAAAATACAAAAATTAGCTGGTCATGGTGGCACGCGCCTGTAGTCTCAGCTACTCAGGAGGCTGAGGCAGGAAAATCGCTTGAACCCGGGAGGTGGAGCTTGCAGTGAGCCAAGATCGTGCCACTGCACTCCAGCCTGGAGACAGAGTGAAACTCCATCTCAATAAATAAATACAAAAATTGGTCGGGTGCAGTTGCTCATGCCCATAATCCCAGCACTTTGGGAGGCCGAGACAGGTGGATCATTTGAGATCAGGAGTTCGAGACCAGCCTGGCCAACATGGTGAAACCCCATCTCTACTAAAAATACAAAAATTGGCTGGGTATGGTGGCACATGCCTGTGGTCCCAGCTATTCGGGAGGCTGAGACCGAAGAATCACTTGAACCTGGGAGGCAGAGATTGCAGTGAGCCGAGATCGTGCCACTGCACTCCAGTCTGGGCAACAGAGCGAGACTCCACCTCAAAAAAAAAAAAAAAATACAAAAATGAGCTGGGCATGGTGGTGGGTGCCTATAATCCCAGCTATTAGGGAGGCTGAAGCAGGAGAATCGCTTGAACCTGGGAGACAGAGGTTGCAGTGAGCCAAGATCGCGCCACTGTACTCCAGCCTGGGCGACAGAGCAAGACTCTGTCTCAAAAAAAAAAAAAAGGAAAGAAAACTCATGACGAGAAGAGTAAGCAGAGGTTGACCATGATTATTAAGACTCCCTTTTCTGGCCATACCAGGAAAATCATGTGTTAAATAAGCAGTATGCAGAAAATGCCTCAGCTAATGAATCATAAACCAACTTAGTTTGCCCCTTTGAATAACCTTCAAGCAAGCAAGAAGCAACATAAAAATAATTCCCAGTGTGAGAAAGGCCTTACTTTCCTCAGTGTCAGTATCACGTCCTAATCATGGACCAGTGAAGGGAGCCTCCAGAATCTCCAAGAAGCTTTATTTAGCCTCAAGGAATAGGAACACTGTTTCACCTTGCTATGCCTGTTAACATAGTTCACCAAGGAGGGGAAAGTTAGCTGATATATTTTCGAATGATCTTCAGCAGGATTTTTGAGAGTTTTCTAGTGAATTCTAAGTTAATTTTAAAAAATTATTTCAAGAAATTTGGACTCTTTCTAGAGAAATAAGGGAATAAATTTTCAATAAATGCTTTATTTCTGTAGAGAGAATTTGTAAAGATTGTGTTTCAGTGATATAAGTACCAAATATACACCAGAGCTGGAATAATGGGAACGATTCTCTATTACAGATTTCAGTAACTGAATAACTGCAAAGAAAATGTTACCAAAAAAGAAGTTGGGGCATAGGAAAAGAGGCTAAGAATATAAGTATTTCATTAAAACAACCAGATAGCATTCATTAACTGTATTTTGTTCTATGAAAGAAAGCAAAAGGCAGGCACTCAATAAATACATTTTATTCTCTAAAAGAAAGCTTGTGATTTAATAATGTCTTTTTGTCTTTTTTGAGATGGAGTCTCACTGTTGCCCAGGCTGGAGTGCAGGATTAGAGGCACCCGCCACCACTCCCAGCTAATTTTCGAATTTTTAGTAGAGACAGGGGTTTTATCATGTTGGTCAGGCTGGTCTCGAACTCCTGACCTCAAGCGATCCTCCCACCTTGGCCTCCCAAAGTGTTGGGATTACAGGCGTGAGCCACCATGCCCAGCCTAATAATGTCATTTGTTAAGTTTTCTGATTAAAAATATTAGATGCTTATTGTTGAAATCTTGGGAAATACAGGGATAAATAATTACACCCAATTTCACTACCCAGACATGACTGCTGTTAATATTATAAAATTATCATTCAGCTGCTTAACCTTTCTGAGATTCTGTTTCCTTATTTATCAAATGGGGTTAATTACCAACCTCTGAGGGTTATTAAGGAAATTAAACAGATAACTCATATGAAAGATTAGTGTTCGGTACAGAGTAAGCACACAAAAAAGGTTAGCTGTCTTTGTATTTCAGTGCATGTATCCATTTTTATTTTATAAATCAAGGTCTAACTTATCTGTTGTTTTGTCCTGATTCTTCCATTAAATATACTATGAACATTTGCCTAGATAAATAAATATTCTTTACTTAATAGCTACATGGGTTATAGTCCATTTTATAGGTCTCAACTAGGTGCAATTTTACCCCCAGGGCACATTTTACAATGTCTTTAGACATTGTAAAATGTCTTTAAAATGTCTGAGAAAAGGGAGCTACTATTGGCATCTACTTGGGAGACACCAAGGGTTCTAAACTTCTTGCAATGCATAGGACAATCTCTCCCAAGACAAAGAATTCTCCAGCCCAAAATATCAAAAACACTGCAGTCAAGAAACTCCAGAATATATGAAGACATTTTTAAAACGAAGTCATTTGTATTAAACATTTCAATAAATTTTTTTATTATTGTAAGTAACACTGGAAAGATAATTCTGGTAGTTACTGTTTGCTGAGACTATTCTGTAGTCTGTGTGATAATTTACTTTAAATTGCTTCCATATAAACATTTTGGGGGCTGTGTGTGTACGTGTGTGTGTGTGCCTACACGCATGTGAGCTTGCCCTTGACAGCATAATGCACATTATCCCTATTCCACATCCTCTGGACAATTAATTAGCACTGAAATATCCTAAGAAGAATCAACATTTTAAGAGTACATTACTTGGTACTTAAACTATTCTTATTGGCATCTCCACCAGAGGTTGTGTTAATTAGTGTAAGTGGCATTAACAATAATTTTCATTGATGTAATGACTGATGTTTGTTATAAGTGAGTCATAAGGAGTAAGTTGTAAGACATAGTACTCTTAGATGCTGGAGGTGCAGTAATAGGTCAAGCCCAGGAATTCAATGCCTTCAGTAAAGTATTTGAAGTCCCTGACAGATCCTGAAACATGTTTTACTCTACACTCACTGGACCTGCCTTCAGGCCATTGTTGTGTTAGCCTTTGAAGCAAAGTGCTGGTGCCTGGATATAAAAGAGATAGCCTCTCTGAGAGGCTTGTAGGTGGAATATGTTCAAACTGGTTTTTTTGAGAAATATAAGAAATATACCTAAAACATTAAAACCATGATTTTCCTGACATTGTTGTTCAACTACTTTGAAACACACACAAAGACACACACACAAATAAGTGAAACCCAAAAGACTGCTATTTAGAAAAGGCTAGACATAGGATCTTGGCATCACATAGAATGTGGTTTGATCTATAATCTTCATAGATCTGTGACTTGGGACAAGTTCCTGTTCTGAGCCTCAGTTTTCTTCATAAAGTGAAGATCGCGGTGTTACCAACTTGAGTGTAGCTGTGATGATTAACTGAGACATTATTAGAATGCTGGCATATTGTAAGCATGCTGTAAATGTTAGTGTTATTTGCATATCTTTCTATCCAACTCTACTTCATTCCTTAGGACAAATTTATAGAAATGTAATTTATATGTATATGTATGTATAATGATATTTCAATGTAGGTTCGTTGATTGTCAAAAAATGTACCACTCTGGACTGGAATTTTTTTAAACTGAACCAGTTTTCAGGTTCAATTGGAAATTGTAAGTCTCTGGAAATATCTAGAAGAAATTTAAACAAGAAAAGATAAGACTATTCTTACCAAATATTAAATGCACACTGTATCTCATTTTATTATAAAGAGTTTGAAGCCACATGGATTTATGCATTACCTCGATTAATCTTTAAAGTTGTATTCCTAGTTTACTTTTTCTTTTCACCCTAGAGGCATTGCAACATAGCATGATTTGGAATAGATGAAAGACATACCTCTTTCTCCTGTAGTATAATTTTGAACATGGATCTATTATCCAGCAAATCATTTTGAGGATCTAGAAACCAACCAACAGGGCTTTTAAGTACCTCAGTTAGAAGACTGTTGAGTTGGATGAAAGACAGGCTGATGTGCCAAGCAAAGTGGTTTGCCACTAAATATATCCCACAGATGAGAGTTTTTCGACCCACCCATACTATTGACATTTGGGAAAACTTGGGGAAATCCTTTGTTGTTGGGGTCTGTCTTATGCAGTGCAATGAAGAATGTTTAACAGCATCCCTGGTCATTAAACACTAGATGCCAGTAGCAGGACTCCCCACTAACCCTGCCTCCCCCAATCCCACCCTCCAGTTGGGACAAGCAAAATGCCTCCAGATATTGCCCAATTTCTCCTGGAGGAGAAAATCACCCCTGGCTGAGCACCACTGAACTAGACAAAAGGGAAGTCATGGAAGGGTTTGACCGAAAGACACACAATCAAAATCTCAATATTATTTTTATTAATTGCATTTAGAAGCAATTTCAATGTTAATATGAGGGAAAGTGTGTAATAGTTTTTACAGAACTGGCGAAAAAAGAGAAATCTTTGGGCAAATTTATCAGTCCAATATCAAAACACGCTCCAAAGATTTGTTATTTAAACTGGAATGCAAAAATTGATAAGGAGATCTAAGAAATGGAATAAAGAGTCCAGAAATAGATTAATGTTTTTGAAAATGTGATGAAATAGGCACCCTCACACAATATAATGGTATCATAATATAATGGTGCAAATAAGTACAATTCTTGGGAAGGTAATTGTCTATATGTATCAACTTAATATGTAGCAAGTTAATAAAATATTCATACTTCTGGGAACACATATACTTGTCAGAATATTGTGAAGTTGTTAAGAATTATCTTTATGAAGAGTATGTAATAATATGCAAACACACCTATGTCACATTAAGTTAGTAAATATCCAGAATACAAAAAAATGTATATTCAATATGAGCACAATTATGTTAAAAACAATAATAAAAGTTCGGGAGGGTATGGAACAACATTTAAATTGCATTTCTCTGAGTGCTAAACATTGCATAGGTTACTTTTCTGCTTTTTGTTTCTCTTTGTTTTAACATTTTTTCTATAAGCATGTGACAATTAAGAGGAAATTTTGTAAAAAAAAAAAATCAAAATTTTACAAATTGAATGGAAAAACTTGAAACAGCAATCATTCAGTGAATTTTTTTTCCCTTCATTGACTGTTTCTCTTGTTGACAATTTACTGCCATAGTTTTCCTAGAGAGACATTTGTTTTTTGTTGGGAAAATCCCCCACTTACTGCTTACTTATCCAGGAAATGTTAAAAATTGAAGTAACGTAGAACAAAGGTTTAAATTGACCTGATTTTGAGTCAGTGCTTTGGGGCTGCTGGTGACATATTTTAATTTTAGACTTAATTTGTCTTCTTTTCCCTCACATGGATGACATTACATTCTAGGAGGAACTTTCTACTGGTTCTACTTATTGGTCATTGTCATTCCTGACAGTATTCATCATGAAATGGAGACATATTAGCTGCAGCTCAGGGCAAAAAAGAATCTAAATTGAGATTTGTTCGTTTGAAGTAAAGCCTAGTTATAGTTATGACTTCAAATATTTCTTTATAAGGAACTCAACTCTACTCATCTACCTTGCCTTAGATTTAGAATGCAATTCCTTTTTTTGATTTGATGTTCACATTTTTCTTCAGCCCATGTAATTTATTTTATGGCTGGCATCTTCATTAGATTAATTTTTATCATTTACTCTCAGATACGTTAACACTTCACATAATTTTATTATTTCCTGCCTTGAGTTAGTATGATGTATGCTTAACTAATGAAATATCCTACCTAAGCTAAATGATATTCATAGAGAATTATAATAAAAGTACTAGAGACATGAAATATATTGAGTTATTTTTAGAAAATGAACCAAGATAAATTTTAGTCATGAATAGCAGTATTTTATATATACATCAAATCCTTAATAATACTGTCTAATTCCTATCACTGTTAAACACATCACTATGATGTCTCTTAATTAATGTAATAAATTATTGCTACTGGATTTCATAATCTCAAGAAGTTATTAGTGAGACAAAATTTGATGCCATAGTCCAACAATCATAAATATCTACTGAGAAGTGCTTAGTAACTAAAATAACTAACTGGCAAAATATCTTTGCTTTTAGCTTTTTTATTTAAGTAGAAATATTCCCATTCTGGTGAGAATTCTAAAAATGTTAGATAAAGCCTATTTATAATGTTGTCATTAGAATAAAGACTCACAATTAATAAGCTTTATTTATCAATTTGCAGAGAAACACTATGCTAGTGAAAGTTGATTTGACCTACAAATTGATTCTATGGTATAATTAGGCACATTTTTGCTATCTGTTTTCATGGACCAAAAGAGTCATTTATTAATTTGCAAGAAGAAAATACAACTGTCAAGCCAATTAGAATGCTGTCTTATGAGTTAACATGTAAAAGTCTAATAGAAAACCAAATTATTATATCTATTTTAACCCCAAATAGCAGCCCTTCAAGTGAGTGAGGCTTTAAGAGGCCGATAAGTAATACTCTTTTCTTCCACTCTTGAGCTTGACATTCACTAAGAAATTAAATTATTGACAAAAGATTTATTGGAGGATGAGGCTTGGAAGTGCAGCTACGACGATCTTTCTTACACGGCTGCAGCATTAAATTGCCACAAGGAAAACTGAGCAACTGAGTCCTCAGGGGCTGAACATGACCTTGGAAACTTGAGGTATTGGTAAGTTTTAATTCACTGAGGTTGCTTTGTGAGATGGAATAGTATCAGACAAGTATAGTCATGCACTGCATAACTATGTTTGGGTCAATGGCAGATCACGTATGCAATGGTGGTCCCATAAGATTAAAATGGAGCTAAAAAATTCCTATCACTTAGCAACACCTTGATGATCCTGACTCTGTGTAGGCCTAGGCTAATGTGTGTGCTTGTTTCTTCGTTTTTAACGAGAAAGCTTAAAAAGCTAAAAAAATTAAAAATTTTAAAAATAGAAAAAATGCCTTTAGAATAAGGATATAAAGAAAGAAAATATTTTATATAGCTGTACAATATGTTCGTGTTTTAAGCTAAATTTAAAAAAGATTAAGAGTCCAAAAGTTTAAAAAGATTAAAAGTTTATAAAGTACAAAAGTTATAGTAAGCTACATTCAATTTAGTGTTAAAGAATATGTATTTTTCCACATTTAGTGTAGCCTAAGAGGAAGTGTTTATAAAGTCTTCAATAGTGTCTAGTAACATCCTAGGCTTTCATATTCACTCACTACTCACGCACTGAATCACCTAGAGCGCGTTCCAGTCCTACTGCTCTATTTATGGTAAGTGCCCTGTATAAGTGCACCATTTTTATTTTTATATTAAACTTTTACTTTACCTTTTCTATATTTAAATATGTTTAGATGCACAAATATTTACCATCATGTTACAATTGCCTACAATATTCAGTACAGTAACATGCTGTAAAGATTTGTAGCCTAGGTGTGTAGTAGGCTATGCCATCTAGGTTTGTGTAAGTGCACTCTGTGATGTAAACACAATGACAAAATCACCCAAGGGCACATGTCTCATACCTCTGTTGTTAAGTGATGCATGACTGTACATCAAAATCTTAGTAGAACAAACCTGACTTGGTTCAAAAATTTTGTGTGCTGGGAAGGACATTGGCTTATAGGATTTTAATCATTAAGAAGGCGTAACATATTTTAATATGTCTGCACCTAATCAGAAAGTTTCAACACTGGAACAGAATAAAGAGTCAAGAAATGAACTGACTAAAACACAGTAAATTAATTTTTGACCAAGGGATCAGATCAATTCAGTCGGAAAAAAAAAAGTTTTTTTTTTACAAAACACTACTGGAACTGGATATTCATATGGAAGAAAATGAACTTCAATCCTTATCTAACTGGATACATAAAAATTAATTTGAGATTGATCATGGACCTAAACATAAAATACAAAGCTTCTAGAAAAAAAATCCCATATATTTGAAACACAGAATTAGGCAAACATTTCTTAGATAGGACACAAAACTCACCAACCATAAAACAAATTAAATTGGGCTTCATCAAAATTAAACAGTTGTCTTCACATAAGGACATCATTTTAAAATGATTATGCAAGCCATAGACTAGGAAAAATATTACAATACATACCTGGCATCTAATCTATAAACTAACACCCAGAGTAAAAAAGAACTTCTACAAATCAACAACAACAAAAAAGACAAGCAAATCCAGTTATTTAAATAGGCAAACACTTGAAGAGGTACCACACAACAGAAGATATACAAATCCTCAATAAACTCATGACAAAGTTGCTTAACATCATTAGTAATTTTTAAAAATTCCATTTGAAATCACAGCAAGATAGCATTTCACACTGACTAGAAGAGTTAACGTGAAAGAGGTTCATGACATTAAGTGATGGTTAAGGATATGGTGTAGCTAGAACTCTCAGTGAAAGTGTAAAAGGATACAACCACTTTAAAGAAATACCAGGAAATTTCATATTAATTTAAGCGTGTACTAGCCATATAACCATATGACTCCTCTCTAGATGTTTATCAGAAATAATTGAAAACATACATTTACAAAAATAGTTATACAAAAACATTCAATAGTTTTACTCGTAATAGCATAAAGCCAAAAGCTGCTCAAATGTCCATCCATAAAAGAAGAGGTAAACAAATTTTATTAAATTTGTACTCTGGAATACTACTCACCAATAAAAAAAAAAAGTACCCAAATACTGGTATTTGTGTGCATCTCAGGAACATTATGTGGAGATAAAAAAGCTAGATACAGACCAAAATATATATTGTATGATTCCAGTTGCATCACATTCAAAAACAAGTTAAACTAATCTGTGATAATAAAGCAAAAAGTGATTTCCTTTGAAAGGGTGATCATTGACTAGAAAGGGACAGGAAAGAACGTCCTCGTGTGATAAAACTATTTTATATTTTGTTTGGGATGTACTTACAGGTGTGTATAAAATTGTCAAAACTCACTGAACTAAACATTGAAAACGGCTTTTTATGGTATGTAAATTTACCCCAATTTTAAAAATTGGTTAACCTGATATTATTATTACTCTTTTAACTATAAAACTTGCTATTATTTTTTGCTAAAATCTCTTGTGCATTTTGAACTTTTTAATGTAAATACCCTTTGTTCTATTTTCAGTTCTTTTATATAAAGACTTTATATTAAATCCACATTTAATTCAGAAACACTCTGATGCAAGCAGATTAGAGAGAATACATCTTTTTGTGTCTCGTCCTTGGGAATGAGAAAACTTGCCCCAGAATCCACCCAGCAAATATCATTTAATTGGCCAGAACTGGATCATGTGCCCCATACCTGAACCAATCACTGGTGAGAGAATGGGCTGTCTTTAAACCAATCAGGAGCAAACCCTGGATCTGTAGGCAGGTCAGGTTTTCCTGAAGCACATAACTGTGTGAGGAAAACAATTGAGATTCTGTATGAAAAGATTAAGAGAGGAATGGATGACATGGAAGCAACCAATGGTGCCCACTACAATAGGTGTTACTGTTAATATTAGTTTTGGAAAGTGAATGTTTATTTAACTTATTTAAGATTTATACCCCACTATCTTCTTACTTTCTACTGTAGACAACAGAAGATAAGACAAACAGCGAATTTATAATTTATTCTCTGCTGTGACTCCCCCAAGCTTGTTACAGGAAAATGAAAAATTATTAAAGTAAAAATCTGTTTTTATTGGGCATCAATGAACACTCCTAGCGCAGCAACTTCAGCAGAGAATCTTTTGGTCCTAAAGATAAAAATTATGTTTAGATGTACATGTTTTCCTATTTACAAAGTAATATCGAATGACCAGCTGAAAAACATAATAGAAAAAAAGATACCAGCAGCAGCAACAAAAACCATAAAGTACCTGGGAATTAACAGAATATTCAAGAACACAGAGCATGGAATTCACATAGAATGTTTTATATTTAAATACATATATATAACATATTTAAAATGATATACTATACAATATACAGTATTAAAGAATATATTAATAATGTCAGTATACTCTAACTCTAACTGAAACTACAAATTCAATTCAATCCCAATCAAAAGTCCAGCTAGATTTATTTAGGAGTTTTACTGACTCAATCTAACATTTGTATGGAAGACAAAAGGTCTTTAGAAAAGAACAGCTAAGGGGAGCAAGAAGACCAAGATGGCCGACTAGAAAAAGTTGTGATCACAGGCTCCCATCCAGACTAACGAAAACTGTGAGCGACCTGCACTGGCAACTAAGGTATGTAGGTTCTCTCACTGAACTCGGTGGTGGGCGCATGGAGAGCAAAGAAAGGCAGGGTGGAGCCATGGTTCACGTGAGAGCTGCACAAGACAAGGGCAGCTCCCACCGCCAACCAAGGGAGGCAGTACCGAGGGAGGATTGCACTATCCCGCCTGGGAAACCATGCTTTTTCCACAGATCTGCAACCCATGGATCAGGAGATCCCCTCGTGAGCCCATGTCACCAGGGCCTTGGGTCCCAAGCACAGAGCTGTGCAGATTCTAAGCAGCCGCTGGACTGGAGTCCACCTAAGACAACTGAGCTCCTGGAGGGAGGGGTGGCAGCCATCACTGCAGCTCCAGTCAGCCGTTTTCCCCTGCCAGTGCCTGGAAGATTGGGTAGTTTGGACCCAGGGGAAATTCCCCTCAGTGCAGCACAAAGGCTATGGCAAATCGTGGCCAGACTGCCTCTTTAGGCCAGACCCATACTTCCTTCCCAGGCAGAGCCTCCCTGCTGGAATTTCAGCATCTCCAGCCAAGGGTTTAAGGACAGAACTCTGATCTTCCTGGAACAGAGCCCCCTGCGGAAGGAGTAACCATAGTATCCGCAGATCAGCTGACTCAGTCTTTCCCCTTGCTGGCTCTGAGGATTCCAGGCAGTCCAGAAGAGTGAGATTCCCACCAGCACAGTGCACCCGCTCGTCCAAGGGGCAGCCAGAGTTCTTCCTTAAACGGATCCTGGATCCCATGCCTCCTGACTGGATGAGACCCCCCCCCAATAGAGGTTGCCAGACACTTTATAGAGGAGCGTTCCTACTGGCTCGGGTAGGTGCTTCTCTGGGTGGGAGCTCCCAAAGGAAGGAGCAGGCAGCCATATTTACTGTTCTGCAGCCTCCACAGACATCTCCAGGGAAGGGAGGGACCCAGGTGAATAGGGTCTGGAGTGGACCTCCAGCAAACCACAGCAGCCCTACTGAAGAGGGGACTGACAGTTAAAAGAAAAACAAACAGAAAGCAACAACAACAACATCAAACTCAAAAAGATGAGAAAGAATCAACAAAAAAACACTGAAAACTCAAAAAGCCAGAGTGCCTCTTCTCCTCCAAATGATCTCAACACCTCTCCAGCAAGAGCACAGAATTGGGCGACTACGTTTGCACAGGTTCCTTTACCTTTATCTGGATTGATCTCTCCTCCCTTCTCTACTTTGCAACTCTCAATCCTTCAAGACTCAGTTTAAGAGAAATCAATTGCCTATTTTATAAAGCCTGTTCTAAGCCTCCCAGGAGGTGGAATGAGTCACGAAATCATTTCAGCTCTGTAGCATCTCAAAACATTCACTCACTCAGCACTACATGTATTTTAGATGAGATGTGTACATGCCTACATGCAAGCTAGATGGGGACAGGGATATGGTTTTACCTTGTTATCCCTAGGACTTAGCACACTAATTATGCACTTCAAAATGGTAGGAAATATAATGAAGTTTGTAGAATCATAAAATCTAGCCCAATCTTATTCTGGCTGAATTCCTTCCACAGTTCTACAATTCTTCTAGTATATCTGTCTACTGGGAGTGTGAGAATGGAGTTTGAAGGCGATGTGAGTATTTATCTCTATGTATGAGAAAACTCAGGAATCAAGCAGAAACTATATAAACTTGAGGTTTAAGATATTTTTACACATTTTTATGTAAAAAGTAACTCATACTAGTTGTAGAAAATATAAAATCATAAAACACAACTCTAAGCACATCACCTCACTTTAGCATCAATACATCCCTCCCAATCGTTTTAACAGCTATTGTTAAGCCACTAAAAGATAGTAAAAGGGAGTAATAGTTTCTTTAATAGTAAAATATTTTAGTTAATATGATATGTTAAAAAGAAAACAAGAAAAAGGTAATTGTGACTTGATACAGCACCTGAAACAGATAAGGACAGTTCAATTTAAGTCGGCAAGAAAAGTATTGAGCAGTTACTAAAGACAAGACAAATATAGTAATCGGACTACCTTTGTAAACTCAGAATCCTCAACTTTCAAATAGTGATCAAGAGATAATTCCAGGCCTGGCACAGTGGCTCATGCCTGTAATCCCAGCACTTTGGAAGGCTGAGGCAGGAGGGTCACACCTAAGAGTTTGAGACCAACCTTGGCAACATAATGGGATGCCATCTTTAAGAGAGAGAGAGAGAGAGAGAATTCAATTCATTCATTCTTTCATTCATCCATTATCAAAAGACTATGACTTGGTACAGTATCATATACTCGTTAGCCCTTAATAGATTAAAAAGAACTGCAGAATACTTTTTCACCTTACCGAACAGGTTCACCTAACACAAAACTTCTAATTGCCTACTGAGTGACAAATTAAGCATGATCCCTGCCCTGGGTGACTTTATATGGTAATCCCTTGTCAACCTCTGGGATGTACATTCTTAAAAAATCTTATTTTTGTCAAACTCTAGATTAACATAAATCAAGGTCTCATATAAAATAGGTCTCATATAAAATTATTTAAATAGCATTAAACATATTTAAAAAATAAAATAAAATGATCTGCTTCCAAAACAAATCATATTCATGACATTAAACTCACTTGTTTTAGATACTCCTTATGAATTACATTCTTCTATTGTTCACGATACATTGATGTGCTATCATTTTGCTAAGACAAAATCAGTTTCCTCACAATTTTAATGTCTTGCAGGCCTTTTAGGTCTTGGTATTTTTTAACTGACCTTACTGGCTTGAAACATACTTTTGTTAACAGTTGCATTATTTCTGGTTTTGTTTCAACATGCTCCTGTAACACCTGCTTTGCCATAAATGATCAAAATGCTTGAGGGTACAGTTTTTCTAATCGTGTGTCCACAGACTGAGGGAGTGGAGAGTACATGTGCACACACACACACGCAGAGAGACACACACACACATTCTCTCTCTTTACTTTCCTCATAAACACAAAACTTTGATGTCCAAGAGTGGGAGCTAAATTTACATTCTTTAATGAGACTTAACCAAATAACTTACTTAATTTTAATCAGGCTTGTTTATAGATACAAGACTCTATTATCCCTATATAAGAAAAATTGTCCAAAACCTGGTACAGGATAAAACCCTATTTTGTAATGTTATTCAAGATTTATCTCTGGGAAGAAATTAGACTTCCTGATAAAATGCATAACAATTTCTGGTGAGGTTTAATGGGCTTAGGACTTGTTCTGAGAAACCAGTAATCTACCCTCCCAGTAGACTCTCACTCAGTGACTGTTAAGAAATATTAAATTTTTATTCCAACAAAGATGAGCTAACCATTCTCTTTTCCATAAAATGTCCTTACTAAGATAAGTGCTTATATTGGGTCTATGTTTGGGTATAGGTTTGGGTCTTCCGTATCATCATTAAAAGTTTGTAATGAGAGAAGGAATCAGTCAGTTTCATTCTGTGAAGATCATGCCCCATCTTTATAACAGTGCTCTGTTTAAAACAAAAGGGAACAATTTTGTTTGTTGGAAATGCATGTTTGGGCTTGCAAATCTTTAGTGAAATAAATTCTCCACAGAAAATGTTTATCAGAGTAGCTGTAGCAGAAAGTGTTTAAAATGGAATTTCATGTTTACCATTTGTTTTGAATTCTAAAAGGTGATGTTTTTACTATAATGGGAAATACTTATGTGGAATACTGTCTAATTTTTACCATCTGAAGACTGTTCTTGAAAAGTATCTCATCATCTCGGGTCACTTCAGCCTGACAGTCTAATCATGGAATCAACTATCTGTGATATTAGCTGATAGCTCATTCTTGTTTGCCTCATATCTCGGTTTAAAAACATTCACTGAATCCCATGAAGACATCTTCTTAAGGTAAAGTAGAATGAGAATCACCTAATTAAATCAATGAGTGAACTGCAATTTTTGTCAAAACCAATCTTGGTCTAGCAGCCAAGTTTTTTCCATCAGGGAAAATGATTTCCACTCTACCCTGAATTTAGGACAAACTCCACAAGACTGGAGTTCCATGAACTATTAATTTAATAGATAAGAACTAATTCCCAGATGTTTCATGCTATTTAAAACGAAAGATTTATTTGCCTCTAAGCCACACTCAGAAAGCTTCACATGGTAAAAGCCTCTTTAGCATAAATGAACTGAGAAAATTACATGAAAGTCAATTTTCTTCCCTACTTGGAAATGTTTGACTTCTGGGATGAAGAAATTATTATAATTTCCTATAAAATTAGAGGTTCAACTATATAAGTGTAAGCACCAACAAATATATCTTAATGGAAATATGGAAAGTTATCGCTGGCATCCTCTACTTCCACATCAGAAAACCAAAAGACTCCTAACTCTATCCTATATTTTATGAAACAAGCTACGTGGGCTCCATGGTCTGTATTTGGAATAAAACATCAGAGTAATAAATGCAATCTGGGATGATTTGTAAAATTACACTAGATGTGCTTGAATTGCACAATTAAAAGAGATATTAGCTTTTTGATTTGATCATTGGACTTCAGGCCAAGAGTTGTTTTATTCCCAAGAGATCCTTTAATATTAGGAAAGACCTGCAGGATGCAGTAGAGACAACTGGCAAAACCAAATTTCTATAAGCTAGGTAGGTATTACCTGACAGTTGATCCCATGGGTTGTGGTATGAGGTAGACCTCAATTCAAAGAGTGACTATGTCACTTACCAGCAGATACTTAAACCCCCTAAGTCTCAGTGTCCCCGTCATGAAATGGGATTAAAAGTAGTACCTATATAAGAATATATAGGTAATATTTTATTTCTTTCTAGAAACTAAATAGTACCAGTGTCTACTTTCACTTACCATGTATCAAAGTGTCTTTAATATAGTAAATACTCAAGAAATAGAAGTGATTATCAAAATCATTAGTATTGGTAGTATTAGTATTAGTAGGAGTAGGAGTAGTAATAGTAGTAGCAGCAGCAGTAGTAGTAAAATTACCAACTTAAGCCCATTGGTTACAAAACACAGTCTATGAGGCTAGAGTTCCAGGATTTAAATACACCCTCTACTGCTTCCTAGTAACTAATCTTGGATTAGTTACAAAACCTCTCTACTGTCAATTTTCTTATCTGTAAAATGGGAATGATGATGGTACTTACCTCATAAGGTTTTCATAATGATTAAATTAACACAGGAAAAGTGTTTAGAACACTGTCTGGCACAGAGAAAGCACTATGTAAATGTCAACCACTGCTATTAGTAGTAGAAACCTTGAGTTAGAAAAATGCTTTTGAGTTAGAAACCTTGTAGTATGTAGAAACCTTGAGTCAGAAAAATTCAAGATTAGATACAAATTAATCTACATGGCCCTGAATGTAGATTCAGAAGCAAGAAAAAATCATCCATGTTCCATTTTCTGGGAAATTCATAGCTTGAAAGTGACACTTGAAGACTATTATTCCTGACCATGTACAGTGAGCCAAAAGGACAGGAACAAATGTGATGGTGTGAGGGAGGGAGCCTCCCACCATCTTATTTGACTTAAGATAAGTCAAATCTTATCCCAATTTCATAATCACAGTTCCCTCCCAAATAAACCAAAAGCTTCCACAAGCTTCCTCCTCTGCTATCCTGATTTTATCTAGGAATTGAACTATTAGCATCATCCTGTTATTTTGCAAGGTAAGGCACCATCATCACACCTGCCACCATGCATCCTATAAGAGCATGAATCTAAGAACAAACACCCTCTCTCCCACGCTCTCCCATGCCTGCGAAAGCCCTGTTGGGTAGATGAGAAAGTATCAAAATACCTTCCTATCCTCTCCCCAAAAAAATTATAGTTAACTTTACCATCTTAGAATGATATTAAATTAAATTAAATTACATGTAATTTACCAAGCCACCCAGGCCAGATAGAATAACTCGTGAGACTTTTCTGGAAATATGTGAATAAAAACTTGGAGGATAACCCCAAATCCTTCAAATTCGTCCTGGGTACAATCTTTCCAATGCTTACTCACCTCCATTAAATCAGTCATCTCTTCTTTTTTTCATCTCAATTATCTCCACCCTAGTGCCAAACCCATCATTTCACCCCAGTGAATCATTTGAAGACTACTTGACCACTGCAACAGCATTTCTCCCCACTGCAGCCAAAATAGTTTATATTCAAATATGACTGCACCAGCAACCTGACGCAATTTCTTCAATGATTGCTCATTGCCTTTAAGACAAAGTCGGGGCCGGGCACGGTGGTTCATGCCTGTAATCCCAGCACTTTGGGAGGCGGAGGCGGGTGGATCACAAGGTTAGGAGATGGAGACCACCCTGGCTAACATGGTGAAACCCTCTCTCTACTAAAAATACAAAAAATTAGCCGGGAGTGGTGGCACTTGCCTGTAGTCCCTGGTACTGGGGAGGCTGAGGCAGGAGAATGGCGTGAACCCGGAAGGCGGAGCTTGCAGTGAGCCGAGTTCGCACCACTGTGCTCCAGCCTGGACAACGGAGAGAGACTCCGTCTTAAAAAAAAAAAAAAAAAAAAGACAAAGGCTCAGCCTTGGCGGTGGCTGGTGGCTCACACCTGTAATCACAGCACTTTGAAAAGCCAAGGCGGGCGGATCACCTGAGCTCGGGAGTTGGAGACCAGTCTGACCAACATGGAGAAACCCCGCCTCTATTAAAAATAAAAAATAAAAAAAAATTATGCAGGCATTGTGTCGCATGCCTATAATCCCAGCTACATGGGAGGCCAAGGCAGGAGAATCGCTTGAACCCAGGAGGCGGAGGCTGTGGTAAGCCAAGATCATGCCATTACATTCCAGCCTGGACAATAAGAGAGAAACTCCATCTCAAAAAAAAAAAAAAAAAAAAAAAACAAGAAACAAAAAAAAAAAAAGATAAAGTTTCAAATTCTTCATATGCTTTACAAGACCCCTCACATGTGGGTGGTGGGGAGACAAGCAGAATGAGTTCTGGTTGGATGGATTCCATCACCATGTGCAAATGTGCAAACTTATCTAACTACATTAACACATTGTATTAGTCAGGGTTCTCTAGAGGGACAGAACTGATAAGCTATAGATAGATGGGTAGATAGACTCCCATCTATATATATTTTATGTACATACATATATGAGTTTATTAAGTAGTATTAACTCACACAATCACAAGGTCTCCCCTAGGGAGAAAGGAAGCCAGTCCAAGTCCCAAGGCTGAAGAACTCGTAGTCTGGTGTTCAAGGGCAGGAAGCATCCAGCACAGGAGAAAGATGCAGGGCTGGGAGGCTACGCCAGTCTAGTCTTTTCACATTCTTCTGCCTGTTTTTATCCTAGCCATGCTGGCAGCTGATTAGATTGTGCCCACCCAAGTTAAGGGTGGGTCTGCCTTTCCCAGCCCACTGACTCAAATGTTAATCTCCTTTGGCAACACGCTCACAGACACACCCAGGATCAATACTTTGCATCCTTCAATCCAATCAAGTTAACACTGAGTATTAACCATCACACATACACTACTCAAACTTGTAAGAAGTGAATTTAGCAATTAGAGTACCCAAGATATATTAGGCCTTTAATAAAATATGCCTACCAGTGTTGTTGTCATTATCATGATCTTCATTATCATTGTTTTCATAATATAAAGAGCATTTTAGTTTTTCTAATTTCTGCAAACTGAATGTCTCCAGCTCCCATTACATGTTGCTATGTAACAAACTGCCCTAAAATATAGTTGCATTTAAAAATCAGTCTGTTATGCTCACAATTCTCTGTATACAAAATGTGGTTGGAGGAAAATGGATGTGGCTCATGTCTGCTCCAAAATATCTGGGCCCTCATCTAGGGTAGCACAAATGGCTGAAGAGGGATGAGGTGACTAAATTGGGGCCATATGACAGTGGTCTTGATTTTTCTCCTTACAGCATCTGCTGAGGCTGGAATGTCCAAAATGTCTTTTTTGCTCACATTCCCTGTTCTTTGACTGGAATGGCTGGAATAGCTAGGGGCTGACCTACATCACTCTCTCTCCACGCGGTTTTACTATATAACTAGTTTGAGTGTCTTTAATAATGGTGGTTCATAGTAGTTAAACTTTTTAGATAGTGACTGACTTGACTTGGAGCGTTCTAAGAGGCCCCATAGGATGCTGAAAAGTTTGTTATGATCTTCCTTGGAAGTCTCAAAACATCACTTCCACTGCACTCTTTGCCAGACCAGATTTAAAGGAAGGAGAGAAGTAGACTCTACCTGTTGATAGAGAAATGGCACGTGTAGGGTAGAAGGAATTGATGGTGACCATTCTTGCATTCGGTCTGCTACAGCTCCTCACTGCCTCTCTGGCCCTAACAATCCCTTCCCTTCTGACCTCTGGATAGCACGTATTTATACATCCAGATTTGAAAGTACTACACTTTTCAGTCACATTACAGAACCACATTAATAGTGATAGCTAAGGCTGGGTGCAGTGGCTCACACCTGTAATTCCAGCACTTTGAGAGGCCGAGGCGGGCAGATCAGGAAGTCAGGAGTTCGAGACCAGCCTGGCCAACATAGTGAAACCTCATCTCAACTAAAAATACAAAAATTAGCTGGGTGTAGTGGCACGCACCTATAGATCCAGCTACTTGGGAGACTGAGGCAGGAGAATCGCTTGAACCTGGAAGGCAGAGGTTGCCTTGAGCTGAGACCACACTATCACACTCCAGCCTGGGTGACAGGGTGAGACTCTGTCTCAAAAAAAAAAAAAAAGAAAACAGTGATAGTTAACATTAACAGAGCAACAACTCTGTACCAGGCACTATCCTCAGTTCTTTACATGAAGGAATTCGTTTAATTCTCTCAACAATCTTATATTTTTATTATGGTATTTTTTTAGAGACAATAAAAATGAAGTACACAGAAGTTAACTAACCTTCCACACAACTAGTCAGTGATACTGCTAGGATTGAAACCCAGGCAACATTGCTTCAAAGTCATCTCTCCTAACCACTACACTGTATTATAAAGATAGTGCCTTTTCATCCATTCATTCCACATCTGTTGAGTACCTGCAGTTGTTCTAGAACATGGGGGATGTAGCAGCAAGTATAAAATAAAAGGTCGCCATCATCATAGAGATAATTTGCTAGTATGTGCACAGGGGGAAGGGAGATCAGACAATAAACATGTAAATAAGAGAATGCGTAGTGTATCAGATGGTAATAAGTCTATCCTAATTTCCTTGAACACAGTAAGGAGTATCTAGGGTAAAAATGGTAGTTACTGTATTCAAAAGAGCAGTTAGGAAAGGCTGATTTGATAACATAACATTTGAGCAGGACCTGAAGAGAGTGAGTTAGTGAGCCTTGTAGATACTGGGACGAACATCCTCCTGAGTAGATGGGACAGCAAGTGCAAGGACAATGAGTGTTATGTTCCGGGAACAATGGAATAGGAGCACGGAGGCCAAGTTAGCTTGCATGGAATGAATCCAAGAAGACATTTATGTTCCTCTAGATCATTGTCATGCTGGACAAGTTTAAAGAGCTTCATTACTAATCCACATTGGATTCCATTGTGGGTCTTATCCTTCCACACTTGCTCTCCTATAGCAATTCCTTTTTCAAAAAATTAATTTAGTTATATGTCTGTAAAATTATTTACAAAGTGCAAACAACCCAGATCATAGCCACAAATAGATATAAAAGCTGCAAAGTAACTTATCCACCCAACCCCTATGATGTTTTGGAGCCAATGAGAATTGAAAGGTGAGGCTGAGCTCTTCCATTCTCTGAATGAAGAGATCCAGGCTTCTTAACTTGAAGAATTCCCCAAACTAACTTTGCCTCTTTTTGTATCTCAGAGTGGTAGGAAATCCTAATAATATATATCATTTCCTTTCTAAATGTTTTTCGACCCTGTACTTTCCTGGTTCTCCTCCTTTCTCACTGATTTCTTCTTCTATGCCTTCTCTTTATTGTCAGGTGTTCTAATAGGTAGTGTCTGCCAAGGTTCCCATTTTGGCAAGCAGCTCTTCTCTTGATTTACCCATTTTGCCATTTCATCCACTCCCTGGACAGATGATTTCCAAACTTACAACTTTACCTGTGTTCTCTCACATGGATTCTGATTTCGTATTTTCTATTACATAGAGGATATCTTTTTTGGTTGTTTAGTTGCCAGACTCAAATGTGACATTGAAGGCCCCTTTTTAGCTCTAAAATGCAAAAAGAAAATTCCTATTACCAATAAACTTTGACCACTTTTCCAAGTAGCCATGCCATCAATGGAACAACTCTTCCACCTCCATGTATTCCTTCCAATCCCTAGGCTAGTATATGCTTATAATTACAAAGAAATAATTTTTGCAATTTTGTGGGGTTTTTATTGAGATAAAATATACATATAAAACTTACTATTCTTACCATTTTTAAATGTACAATTAAGCAGTAATGGCTCCTTTTATATTCTTTTTTTGTCTTCAAACCCTTCTCCCTTATACCCTTCCTGGCCTTTGGTAACCAACAATCTTCTATCTTCATGAAATCCACTCTTTTAGTTCTCACGTATGAGTGACGACATGTAATACTTGTGCTTCCGGGCTTGGCTTATTTCACTTAACATAATGGCCTCTAGCTCCATCCATGTTGCTGAAAATGACAGGATTTCATTGTTTGTTATGGCTGCATAATATTCAATTATGTGTATATTCTACATTTTCTTTACCCATTCATCCATTGATTGGCACTTAGGTTGATTCCATATTTTGGCTATTGTGAATAGTGCTGCAATTAATGTGGGAATGCAGGTATCTCTTTGATATATTGATCTCCTTTCTCTTGTATATATACTCAGTATTGGAATTGCTGGTAGTTCTGTTTTTAGTTTTTAGTTTTTTGCAGAAGTTCCATACTGTTGTCTATATTGGCTATACTATTTTACATTCCCACCAACAGTGTACAAGGGTTCCCCTTTCTCCACATCTTTACCAGCATTTGTTATTGCCTTTTTGATACAATCCATTTTAACTGGAAATAGATGATATTTCATTGTGATTTTGATTTGCATTTCTCTGATGGTTAGTGATGCTGTATTAATTCATTTTCATTCTGCTGATAAAAACATACCCAAAATTGGAAACAAAAAGAGGTTTAACTGGACTTACACTTCCACATGGTTGGGGAGGCCTCAGAATCATGGCAGAGGCAAAAGATATTTCTTACATGGTGGCAGCAAGAGAAAAATGAGGAAGAAGCAAAAGCAGAAACCCCTGATAAACCTATCAGATCTCGTGAGACTTATTCACTATCATGAGAATAGCATGGGAAAGACCAGCCCCCATGATTCAATTACCTCCCCCTAGGTCCCTCCCAAAATGCGCGAAACTTCTGGGAGATACAATTCAAGTTGAGATTTTGGTGGGGACACAGCCAAACCGTATCATTCCACCCCTGGCCTCTCCAAATCTCATGTCCTCACATTTCAAAACCAATCATGCCTTCTCAACAGTCCCCCAAAGTCTTAACTCACTTCAGCATTAACTTTTGGGTCCACAGTCCAAAGTCTCATCTGAGACAAGACAAGGGAAGTCCCTTTCACCTATAAGCCTATAAAATCAAAAACAAGCTAGTTATTTCCTAGATACAATGGGGGTACAGGTATTGGGTAAATATAGCCATTCCAAATGGGAGAAATTGGCCAAAACAAAGGGGTTCCAGGGCCCATATAAGTCTGAAATCCAGGAGGGCAGTCAAATTTTAAAGCTCCAAAATGATCTCCTTATTGAAAAGACTGTCCCTTCTCCATTTTATTTCTTGGTGCCTTTGTCAAAGATGAGTTGGCTGTAAATGTGTGTATGTATATCTGGATTCTCTATTCTGTTCAGTTTTCCTATGTTTCTGTTTTTATGTGAGTACCATGATGTTTCGGTTACTATAATTTTATAGTAAGTTTTGAAATCAGGTAGTGTGATACCTTCAGTTTTGTTCTTTTTGCTCAGTATTACCTTGGCTATTCAGAGTCTTTTATGGTTCCATATACATTTCAGAATTTTTTTTTCTGTCTCGGTGAAGAATGTCATGATATTTTGATATGGATTGCATTGAATCTGTGCATTGCTTTGGATATTATTGTCAGTTTAACAATATTAATTATAATATTAATTTAATTTCTTTTCAGAGGTTTGTAGTTTTCCTTGTATTGACCTTGCACTTCTTTGGTTAGATTGATTCCTAGGTATTTTATATTTTCTGTAGCTATTGTAAATGCAATTACCTTCTTGATATCTTTTTTCAGATTGCTTACTGTTTGTATATATAAATGCTACTGATTTTTATATGTGAATTTTGTATCCTGTAAATTTACTGGAAAAAAATTTTTTTTTGCCTAGTCATTCCAGTCAAGACTTGCAGTGTTATGCTGAAAAAAAGTGGTGAAAGTGGGCATCCTGGTGTTGTTCCAGTGCTTAGAGGAAAGGCCTTCAATGTTTCCCTATTCAGTACAATGTTAGTCATGGATTTGTCATATATGGCCTTTATCATTTTAAGGTGTGTTCCTTTTATACCCATTCTGATTAGGATTTTCATCATAAAGAATGATGAATTTTAGCAAATGCTTTTTTGGCATCTATTGAAATAACCGTATGGTTTTTGTTCTTGATTCTGTGACTGTGATGTATCACACTTATTAGTTTGCATATGTTGAGCCATCCTTGCATCCCTGGAATGACTACCACTTGATCATGATCAATGATCTTTTTCATTGTTGTTGAAATTGGTTTGCTAGTATTTTGTTCAGGATTTTGTGCATTTATGTTCATCAGTGATATTGGCCTGTAATTTTATTTTATTTTTTCTTCTTGTGTCCTTGTCTGGTTTTGGTTTCAGCATAATGCTGGCCTCATAGAATGAGTCTGGAAGTGTTCCTTCCTCTTCAGTTTTTTTTAAGAGTTTGAGTAGAATTGGTATTAGTTTATTACCTTTGAGTGTTTGGCAGAATTCAGTAGTGAAGCCATCAGGTCTTGAAATTTTTTATTGATGGGAGGTTTTTTATTATGCCTTTGATCTTATTACTCAATACTGGTTTGTTGCGGTTTTCTATTTCTTCATAGTTCAATATTCATCAATTGTACATATCCAGAAATTTGTCCATTTCTTCTAGATTTTCCAGTTCATTGGTGTATAGTTGTCCATAATACTGTCTGAAGATTCTTCGTATTTCTGAAGTCTCATTTATTGTGTCACCCTTTTCATTACTGAATTTATTTCTTTGGGTCTTCTTTTTCTCTCAGTCTAGCTAAAGGTTAGTCAATTTTATTTTCAAAACCTAGCTCCTTGTTTCATTTATCTTCTGTATTTTTTGTCTCAATTTTATTTATTTTGGCTCTGATCATCATTCCTTCTACTGATTTGGGGCTTGGTTTCTTCTTGCTTTTCTAGTTTCTTCAGGTGCACTATTAGGTTGTTTATTTGAAGACTTCCTACTATTTGATAAATGTATTTATCACCATAAACTTCCCTCTTAGGACTATTTTTGATGTATTCCACAGATTGTGGTATGTTGTATTTCCATTTTCATTGGCTTTGAGAAACTTTAAAAATTTCCTTAATTTCCTCATTGATCCATTGGTCTTTCAGGAGCATGTTGTTTAATTTTCATGTGTTTTTGTATTTTCTGAGGTCCCTCTTGCTACTGACTTCTAGTTTTATTTCACTGTGGTCAGAATAAAACATTTGATACGATTTCTATTTTTTCAAATTTGTTCAGACTCACTTTATTTCCTAACATATGGTCTATCCTGGAGGATGTGCCATGTGCCGATTAGAAGAATGTGTATTCTGTAGTAGTTGGGTGAAATGTTCTACAAATTTCAGTCAGGCCTATTTGATCTTGTGTATAGTTTAGCTATGGTGCTTCTTTGTTGATTTTCTGTCTGGATGATCTGTCCATTACTGAGAGTGAGATATTAAATATCCTATTATTACTATACAGCAGTGTATCTCTTCCTTTAGATCTATCAATGTTTGCTTTATGTACTTGGAAGTTCTGATGTTAGGTGCATAGATACATATAATTGTTATATCCTCTTGATAAATTGACTCCTTTATCATTATATAGTGACCTTCTTTGTCATTTTTTATAACCTTAGCTTTTTAGTTTAGTTTATCTATTATAAGTGTAGCTACTTTTGCTTTTTATTGGTTTCCAGTTGCATGGAATATATTTTCCACCCCTTCACTTTCAGCTTATGTGTGCCTTTATAGGTGAAGTGAGTTTCTTGAAGGCAGCATATAGTTGGGTCTTGTTTCTTTATCAGTTCAGTCACGTTATGACTTTTAATTGGAGAATTGAGACCATTTATAGTCAATGTTATTATTGATAAGTAAGGACTTACTACTGTCATTTTGTTGCCTATTTTCTGGTTGTTTTGAGATTACTCTCTTCCTTTCTCAGTCTTTTTTTTTTTTTTTTTTTTTTTTTATGTTTAAGTGATTTTCCCTGGTAGTATGGTTTAATTTCTTGGTTTTTATTTTTGGTGAATCTATTAAAGATTTTTGCACTGTGGTTACCATGAGGCTTACAAAAAAAAGCATACATATCACAAGTTATTTTAAACAGACAACAATTTACCTTAGATCACACAATAAAGACCAGAATCAAAGGTAAAAAACACACATACAAAAAAATTTACACTTTAACTCTATCCCCCTCATATTTTGAGTTTTAGTTGTCTCAATTTATATATTTTTATGATCTATATCTTTTAATAAGTTGCTATAGCTGTTATTGTTTTTGACAGATTTGTCTTTTGGTTTTTATTACTAGATATGTGAGTAGATTGCACACCACCATCATAGAAATAGAATATTCTGGGTTTGTCTATGTACTTAATTCTACCAGTGGGTTTTATACCTTGAAAAGTTTTCTTTTTGTGCATTACTTTTTTTTCTATTTCAGATTGAAGAGCTCCCTTCAGCATTTCTTGTAAGACAGATCTGCTGGTGGTGAATTCTCTCAACTTTTGCTTGTCTGCGAAAGACTTTATTTCTCTTTCATAGTTGAAGAATAATTTGGCTGGACACAGTATTCTTGGATGGCAGATTTTTCTTTTCTTTGAACACTTTGAAAATGTCATCCATTCCCTCCTGGATACATCTATGCTTTTGTATTGAAGAATTAATTATTTTTTCAAATTTCCTCTGACAGGCTTGTTTTGTTTTTTAGTGGTTATATTTGCCTAGCAAAGCTTTACCACCAGGTTGCAGCCTTCTTTTTGGCCCTAGGTGATGTCTTAAGTCCAGGTTCGCCTTGGTTTTGGTGAATGATTACAATGACATCTGTTTTGAATGGACAAGGTCCTAAAGGGACCTGGAAGTGTAAGAAGGCTAACTAGGAGTTTACGTCCAAGGAAACTATGAAACATACCTTCTATGGTGTAATGCTCCTGAACAGCCACTCTGATTTGGTGACTTCTTTTGCCAAGTTGCAGAGCAGAGTTTCCAGGGCTGGGGTTGGTAGTTCCACTTCCGTCCTTTGTCTCTGCCTGTCCTCTGGGATGTTTCTCCCTTCAGGCAGCCACAATGCTTCCCTTGGGTTAAGACAATAACAGGTCTCCTCCCAAGAAATCCAAGATGTAGAACAACTGGTTGGCCATCTCAATCTCATTTTTTCGTTTGTAGAAACCATGAGTTGGAGAAGATTGTCCAGGAGCTAGTTGCCACGCAGAATGGGGGGAAAGGGTGTCATGGATGTGGAAGTCTGATTCTCCCACCATCTGCTCAAAGTACTCTCATTTCTCTGTGTCCTCACGATCTGTCTCATCCTCATATTTGATTCTGGGTTGTTGCTGTATATTTGTTTTTGGTTTTCTGGCAAGGAGGTGGGGTAATAAGACCAGCTTGCGTCTATATAACCATTTAAACTGAAAGTCTGAAATCACTTTGTCTCAGACAAATACTAATCTTCTTAAAATAGGTATATAATGTGTGAGAGTGAAGTAGTTTGTCAAAGAAAAACAAATGTAAGTCTCTATCTCCTACAGAAATGAGTTTATTTTCTCACTTTTAACCTTCCATTGAAAAAAAGCAGTTTTTCAAAGCCAGCCTACTTATTATTCTGCACCCTTAAGACACATTTCAGTGATGAATCTGACAAGTTATACTCAGATTTTTTTCAGCTGTTATAACTGTGCTATTATAAAGATGAAGACTGTAAGAATCTTTCAAAAGGTAGAATTCAATCATGTAACTCATTAATTCCACACAAAAGAAGTCACATCAAAGATAGATATGTATTTTTTATGATTAAAAAAGTCTTATAAAAAAAGGAAAAATGGCCAGGCATGGTGATTCATGCCTGTAATCCCAGCACTTTGAGAGGCTAAGGCAGGTGGATTGCTTGAGCTCAAGAGTTCAAGACCAGCCTGGATAACATGGCAAAACCCTGTCTCTATAAAAAAATACAGAAAATACTAGCTGAGTTTGGTAACTTGTGCCTGTAGTCCCAGTTATTTCGGAGGCTGAGGTGGGAAGATTGCTTGAGCCTGGGAGGTGGAGGTTGTAGTGAGCCATGATTATGCGACTATGCTCCAACCTAGGCAACAGAGCAAGACCCTGACTTCAAAAGAGGAAAAAAAAAAAAAACCAAACCAGATAATGGCATTATTAATAGCATGGAATATTATTTAAAATAACAGTAGCTTCAAATATAGTGATATTGGTAGCTCTGTCATTTAAAGGAACATATATTCATTTAAATTACATCAAAATCTTTGAATATTTTAGTTCAAAATACTTACACACTGTCTATATAGAAAACCAAGCAACAGATTACTTAGGAAATTTCTACTTTGAAATAAATGTGAATTTCCGACAGCAGGCTCATTCCCTCACTCACTTCATTCCTTCCATGCTGACCTCTGTGCTTTTGTTTGCCTTCCAGAGAATCTCCTGTCTCAGAGCCTTTGCATTTTCTCTTCCCTCTCCTAGACACTTCTCCACTAAAGACTCACATGGCTCATCCTCTCCCTTTCTTCAGATCTTCACATAAATATCACCTTCTGAAGGAGGTCTTCTTTGACTCCGCTATGGTTTGGATACTTGACCTCTCTAAACCTCATGTTGAAATATAATCCCCAATGTTCAGGGTGGGGCCTAGTGGGAGGTGTTTGAGTCATGGAGGTGGATCCATCATGAATGGCTTGGTGCCATCCTTGAGATAATGAGTGAGTTCTAGCTCTATTAGTTCCTGTAACAGCTGGTTGTTAAAAAGAGTCTGACACCTCTCTCTTTCTCTCTCACTTTTTTTCTCACCATGTAATCTCTGCACATGCCAGCTCCACTTCTCCTTCTGCCACAAGTGGAAGCAGTCTGAAACGCCCACCAGAAGTAAATGCTGACATCATGCTTCTCGTACAACCTGCAGAACTGTGAGCCAAATAAACCTCTTTTTTTAAAATACATTATCTAGCCTTGGGTATTCTTTTACAGCAACACAAACAGACTAACGCAGCTGCCCTCAATATTCTCTACTCCCATTCCCTGCACTATTTTTCTTCATTGCATTTATCCCTTTCTAATGTATTCTGTTTATCCCTTTCTAATGTATTACATTTATCTCTTTTTAATGTATTACATATTTTACTTCTTTATTACAATTCAGTAAATATATATTGCATTAATCAGTACATAAAAGGAAGGAAGGTGACATACATTTTGCTTGAATTGATTTGTAGGCACCATGGGGCTCTGAGTCTATAATGCTGGTGGCAGCTTCTTACTCCAGTTAATAGCTAAGGTGGTGTGATAATGGAATCAAGTGTTTGGAATAGTGTCTTCCTGATTCCCCAGCTTTCTGAAGGTTGCAGAGGTAGCCCTTTCTTTGGTGAGCTGGTTCTCAGTTGACATTCTGGAAGTCAATCCCAGAGACATAGGCTAAAACCAGCTCTTCCCCGTGATTAACCTCTTTCTTTTCAGATTATTGTAATGTTTCCTGTCACCTAAAACTGAGCCCCAATTATACTCCCATTTTACTACAAGAAAACCAAGTATCAGGAACATAAAATGACAACAATAAGTCAAGCCCAAGTTTATATGATCCCACAAACGAAATGAACTGTAAAATATTACAAAGGATATGGATGAATAGCCAGGCAGAATACATTCATAGGGCAATGTATGTGTAAGGGAAAGTGAAGTTTCCATGCCCTCTGTGGGTGTGTCACCCTCCAAATACCTCCACATGTTCAGCAATCCAGAAGCCTTTCTGAACACTGTTCTTTTGATTTTTTATGGAGGCTTCATTACATAGGCATGATTGATTACATTATTAGCCATTGGTGATCAACTTAACCTTCAGCCTTTCTCTGCTGCTTACAGGGATTGGGGAGTAGGGTTGGGGAGGCTGAAACTCCCAACTCTCTAATCATGTCTTGGTCTTTCCAGTGACCCCCATCCTGAAGCTACCTAAGTGCTCTTAGCCACTGTTATCTCAGTAACATACACAAAAAAAACTCTTATCACTCAAGAGATTCCAAGGATTTTAGGAGCTGTACACCAGGAAATGGAATGAAGATCAAATATGTATTTCACAACATCACAGAACAATTCTAGCTCCCTCTGCCAATGGTTCAGAATATTTAAAACCTACTCAGTCCAAGAAATTCCTCTTCTAATCCTCAGAAACATAGATTTTTGGAACTAATGATAAATGCGTTCCTTCCAGACCACCTCTCTTTCTGGAATTCTTTGCATTTCCTACCAATGCCTGTTAAGGGTGCTCCCAAAAACAATAAAATCTTGCCACTCAATAGTTGAGTGTTTGGCATAATGTATAATGTATGATATTTTAGGAATTTTCAAGAAACATTGCAGTGGAAAACTCAAATTCAGTCACAAAAGTGGCTCTTTGCTTATAAAACAGTCATTGTGGGTTTACAATCTATATTAGAATCAAATCTTCTTTCATCTGAAACTGACTTGTTTTCCTTTTCTGGTTATTCAGTTGATGACGTGTGATTTGGGACAATCAGGGGCTGAGAATCTGGCTGTTACTTCTAGTCTTTTGCACAATCTAAGGCAACTAAACCTATTTCCATGTTTAGTTTTTTTGTGTGTATTTGTGGAGTTTGCTTTTGAAATGGAAACTTTTTGTTTGTTTGTGTGTTTTTGAGAAAACCATCTCAGAAAAAACATGGACAGGGAAAATTCTATCCATTATTTACATAACATCAAACAGACAAGCCAAGGACAGGCTGCTTCTCTGAAGAACTAAATCTGGAAACAGGAGATTTCACAATGTATAAAACAAATGAAGTTGGAGAGAGCAGAGGATGAATAGGCCCAATATGTTTTTTCAGAAATATTTGAAAGTTAGCAATGCAAAGTTATTGAAAAATACGTGGGTTAATTTTATTGTACTTTTATCACACTGTTTCCTTGTGAGTGCAATCTCAGCTCAGTATAGCCTCCGCCTCCCAGGCTCAAGCAATCCTCCCACGTCAGTCTCCTGAGTAGCTGGGAACAGAGGCATGCACCACTACGCCCGACTATTTGTTTGTTCGTTTTGTATTTTGGGTGGAGATGGGGTTTTGCCACATTGCCCAGACTGGTCTTGAACTCCTGAGCTTAAGTGATCTGCCAGCCTCAACCTTTCAAAGTGCTGGGATTACAGGCATGAGCCACTGCACCTGGCCCTGTGTTTTTTCTATGTATTTAAAGAATTATTTCATAAGTTTTTAAAAAGTGGTCCAAAAAAGTACAGAAGGAATGAATAGTCCCTTCAAAGTTATAAATTAGATAATGAGAAATTGTATAAAAGCTAATAAAAGAGAGATTCTCTCTTTGCAATCGCAACATTAAATTTTCCACTGCTCAAATGGAAATCAGATCCTAACAACAAAGAGAATGCCCTTTAAGAACTGCAGTTTCCTATGATTTAATCATTTATTAGATTTAACAGAGAGGGAGACTAGAGAAAAAGAATAAAATCTTTGTTACCAATATATATTATATTTTTAAGGATTTTGTATTAGAGAATTATAGCACCAGAAAAAAAAAAAATCTGTTACATAAGATGTCATCCTCAATATATTATGTAGTAAGTATAAATAAGCAGGACAACTCCCAGAATGCACCAGGAAGATTCAGAGCAGAAGAATTGCTATGAGTGTGCAGGGGTTGGGGAATGACCCTCTGTGTAGTCAGGCATGTATGGGGTAAAAAAGAAATTTTTAGGAAGAAGTCTCATGTTTGGATCTGTAAGATTTGCTAAAGGGCCAAAATTGTACATGTTTTGACTAATTATTAGTGACACACTGCCACACACACACACACACACACACACACACACACACACACAAAAGAATGATGGTTCAATTAATATCTGTCAAACAGCTTGATACTCATAAATGCAGATGCACCTATTAACTCCTTTCTTCCTTCTTCTTGTCTAAATGGTGAAAGAACAAGAAGCACCATGTTCTGACCATGAAGCAACAAGACAGTAGTCTAAGGATACTAGAGTAGAAAGATGCAAAAGAGGTGGGTCTTTGAAGAAATCAAGGAACTGCTTCCTCTGGATCATTTGTTATATGAGATTATTAACTGTTTTTAGTCTGCGCGGTGGCTCACACCCGTAATCCCAGCACTTTGGGAGGCCAAGGCAGCAGATCATCTGAGGTCACCAGTTCAAGATAAGCCTGGCCAATATGGCGAAACCCTGTCTCTACTAAAAATACAAAAATTTGCCGGGTGTAGTGATGTGCGCCTATAGTTCCAGCTACTGGGAAGGCTGAGGCAGGAGAATCACTTGAACCCATAAGGCGGAGGCTGCAGTAAGCCAAGATCGTGCCACTGCACTCCAGGATGGGCAACAGAGTGAGACTCTATCTCAAAAGAAAAAAAAAGTTTTTATTCTTTATTTCTGAAATCTCTGTTATTCAGGTCATTTATTACATACAGCAAAAAGCATTCCTAATTGATGTATTTCTTTTTCTCTTTTCTCTTTTTTAGTAATAGCAGTGAATGCAGCACCTAACTTGTGTACTTCTATTGATGTACTTCTAAAAGGAGGAAATTTTATTTTTTCAAGATCCTTGAAAATATATCCACTCTGATTTGATGGCTCCTTCACCACAGCAGCCCAAAACAAAACAAACAAATAAAATAACTTGCTTGCTTATATCTGCAATTAGTTATTTCATAGAACACTTCACCTAGAACATGTGGTATCAATTCTCACTTGATAGTATAGGACCTACCTTTGACCTTGTCTTTGGGATCTGCTTTAAGAGAATTTTCTGCTTTGGAGATTTTTTGCCTCATAGATTCAGATTATCATCAACATATCTGTTTTTTAATTTCATTAAATCATAGAAATTAAAATAATTTTAATTGTTTAATTTAAACCAGGTTTTCTGGTTTAGCCATTATTAAGCTTTTGTCTTCAAAGTAATCACACTGCTACCCTGTGTTGTATAAATAACCACTTCTGAAATTTTCCTCATAAACCATCTTTTTTCTGGATTCTTCCCTCAAATAATCACAAATCTCCATCTGTGCCACTTATCAATTTATAGCATCCCAGTTCCAAATTCACCTTTGTCTTGCTTTGTGATACGGGAGCTGGACTATGCAAAGGGTTCTCTTTTGTCAGAGGGTGCAATGTTAGGCTTTGTCAACAGAGGGCAGAAGAGGGACATTGCAGGGGGAATGGACTTCTGATTTTTGTATGCCTTTTTGCTCCCGTAGCACTTGACAGCAAGCAGTGTGTGGAACACCCAGCGGCGTTCGTGCTCCAGCAAGTTTTGCCAGCACCACTGTAAAGTCTTGTTAGCTCCTTAAAAGGTGGCTTTCCAGTGAGTTTCACCAGCATTCCAGAGGACTGATTCCCAATTAGGTCACTGGTAACCCCAACTGGCAGTTTCCAGTCGTCCCGTATCTTTGGGACCTCAGCAAATTTCTCTGTCATGAAGTGGGCCACACCCTCTCCATGGGAGTTTAGATCTCAATGTTGGCCTCCTTGGAAGTCTTTTCCCTCCATGGGTTCTTGGCCTCAGCTACAGAGGTAGTAGTTACTTCCAATATCTGCTATTATTGTATTCCGTAGAGTTACCCTTATTGCTTCATAGTTAATCCTATCATTAGTTAATTCTTAGTCCATTATAATAATTCTTTATATTTGAAATATTCCATTCAAGTTACTGAGTAGTTTCTATCTCCTGACTGTACCCTGACTGACACAACATTTCTAGGAGGTTCATAGAAATTCTGCATAAGGTTTCTTTTTTGTCACAAATGTCAGGAGCTTACCACATTCCAAACTAAATTAACCTATGTGGTGGAATGTCAGGCATGTAAGGCCAAATAATCTAGCACATTAATTAATCAACATATATTATTTTGCAAAGATCCAAGAATCAGTAAAGTGTCAAAGAAATTGAACTTCTATTAGGGTAGACTTCCTTAAACCAATTACCATGTATTTTAATTGTGTCTCCAAGACATGATTTTGAAGATCAGTCTGAGAATTAAATTGTACATCTAAATACTTTAATGTTTGGGAGAGTGTTTGGACACCAGAAGTAGACTCTACTGTTGCTTACAACTCAAAAGTTTGAAATATTTTTTTACTTCTACTAACAGTGAGCGTATAGACAAACTGCTCTTTTAACCTATATACTTTCAGCCCACACAATTGAATATCAGAATATTTACATTTTTTAAGTTTGTGCTACTCTTTCTCAATAATGACTAATAGTGGAGAAAATATTTACAAATAATATATCTGATAAGGAATGTGACAGGGGTCTAAGATTTTAAACTTATTAAAAACTCATAAAGCTCAACAATAAAATGACATACAACCCTATTAAAAATGGGCAAAAGATTTGCATAGACATATTTCTATAGAAGATATACAAATGGCCAACAAGCACATGAAAAGGTGCTCAACATTATTTAGTCATTTGGAAAATGCACATTAAAACCACAATGAGATACCATTTTACATCCACTGAAATGGATCTCTCTCTCTCTCTCTCTCTCTCTCTATATATATATATATATATATATATTTTTTTTTTTTTTTTTTTTTTTTTTTTGAGACAGAGTCTCACTTTGTCATCCAGGCTGGGGTGCAGTGGCTCAATCTCATCTGGCTGCAAACTCCGCCTCCCAGGTTCAAGTGATTCTCCTGCCTCAGCCTCCCAAATAGCTGGGACTGCAGGCATATGTCACCATGCCCAGCTAATTTTTGTATTTTTTTGTAGAGACAGGGTTTCACCATGTGGGCCAGGCTGGACTCGAACTCCGGACCTCAGGTGATCTGCCCGCTTCAGCCTCTCAAATTGCTGGGATTATAGGCGTGAGCCACTGCACCTGACCTGAGATGGATTTAATTTTTAAAAACAGAAAGTAATAAGAGCTGGTGATGATGTGAAAAACTGGAGCCCTGATACATTATTAATAGGAATGTAAAATGGTGCAGCGCCATGGAAAAGAGTTTGGCTGTTCTGCAATAAGTTAAACACAGAATTGGCGTATGATACAGCAATTTTGCTTCCAGATATATACCAAAAAGAACTAAAACAGATAGTCAAACAAAAATTTTTGTACACAAATATTCCTAGCAACACTATTCATAGTGACAAAAAGTAGAAACAACACAAATATCCATGAATTAATGACTGCATAAACAAAATGTGATAGACTCATTTAGTGGAATATTATTCAGCCATAAAAAACAATGCTTCAGTGTGGATGAAACTAAAATGTTACATATTTTAGAGCAGCATGCTGCACATGCTGCAATGTGGATGAATCTGAAAAACATTACACTAAGTGTATTAGTCCATTCTTGCATTACTATAAAGAAATACCCTGAAACTGGGTAATTAATAAAGAAAAGAGGATTAGCTCCTGGTTCTGCAGGCTGTACAGGAAGCATGGCAGCATCTACCTGGCTTCTGGGGAGGCCTTGGGAAACTTTCAGTCATGGCAGAAGGTAATGGGGAAGCAGGCACATCTTACATGGCTGGAGCAGGAGGAAGAGAGCAAAGGAGAAGGTGCTACACATTTTTAAACAACCAGATCTCATGAAAACTCACTCACTACCGTGAGAACAGCAAGGGGGAAATGCACCCTCACAATCCAATCACTCCCAGCAGGCCCCTCCTCCAACACTGGGGATTACAATTCGACATGAGATTTGGGCAGGGACACTGATCCAAACCATATTACCAAGTGGAAGAATTCAGACACAGAAGACCACATATTGTATGATTCGATTTATATGAAATATACTCAATAGGTCAATCCATAGAAAAGTAGTCACCAGGGGCTACAGGGAGGAGGAAATGGGAAGGGACTGCTTAATGAGTAGAGAGTTCCCTTTTGGGGTAGTGAACATGTGCTGGAACTAGATGCTGGTGACTGTAACACAAAGTTGTAAATGTATTAAGTGCCCCTGAATTGTACAATTAAAACAGTTAAAATGGTGATCTTTATACTATGTGTATTGTACTATAATAAAAAGATAGATTATGAGAGGGAAGGGATTGGAGAGGGAAAATATGGACATTTCTTTCAGAACTTTTGCTGTAAATGGGAGTTGATAAATGGTGCAGTGGATATGGAGCAAAGGGAAAGGTTTTAAAATATTGAAGATAGTTGCATTTTATAATTATTAAGTAGATGCTGTTGAATGAATGAATAAATGATGTGTGGCTACCAGACAGGCATAGAGAGTGCCAGAGTTCACCTCAGGATGAATAGATGAAGACTGACATTGAATCTTTAGAGCCGTAACAGATGATATAACAGATGACATCATGACCCACTTTTTCCACTGACACTCATGGCCTCACTATGCTAAAGAAATGAATTATGGTACTAGGAAAGCAATATAAAATATAGATGACCATAGAAACTAACTGGCACATTGCTTAGAAAAGCAATTAGATTTCACCCCGATTTGTCTTCCTCTAGTGAGATAGTGGATAAAGCTCACTCATGTGTGCTAATAGCCAGTTGTGTGAATGAGAAATTCAATTCCTATTGATACATTGTTGGTGAATATATCAGATGAATGATTCATAGAATTAGATGATTGCATATAAATATGCTCCAATAAACTCCAAATGCTGATTGAAAATATTCTATGAATCTTTAGAAATCTGCCTATTGAAGATTCCCATTATAAAATTATTAAAATTAGTATTCATATCTCTAATGTTTTACTTTTCTAAATCCTTTTATTATTGATATACAAAGGTAAAGAGAGATATACACAAAGGTAGAAAGAGGATTAAAATGACCCTCCACATATGTATCACCCAAGTTCAACAACTGTCAACCCACAGCCAATCTTGCTTTGTTTATAACTCCATCCACTCCTTTTCCTACTTACTGGGGATTATTTTGAAGTAAATCCCAGATAACGTATCATTTTACCTGTAGCTATGTTAGTATGTATCTTTTAAGCACAAGGCCACTCTTTAAAAACATAATCACAATACCATTTTCACATAAAAAATAAACAATACTTGCTAAACATTATCCCTTTTAACCCAGCCTTCCACTATCCAGTTGACAAAGAGTTTGTCCAGTGTGAAAACCTAAATTATTCAACTTAAAATTCTATCAGTGGGTTGAACTAACACTGACATAAATTGAATCCAGTTAATTTCAGATAAGAAGTACATAGTTCATAAGGGAAAAGTTTTATATCAGATGCGACTGAGCCAATGAACAGTGACTGATTCTGGGACACCCAGAGAAAAAGGCTATAGTTACCTATACTCAATAGTGTACCAAAGAGGAAAGGTGCTAGCTAGAAAATTCTATCCACCCACCCAGTATCCTGATCATTTTATTGAGATGCTCAGCAAGTGCTGTATGCGTACTTGACATGGCCAAAAAGAGATGCTTTTCAGTTTTAAAGGCAACATCTTGGAGAGAGAGATAATAGAGAGTTTTCCAGGATTCATTAAATTCATCAAAGACTAGCCATTTCAGATAAAATGAAATGCTGCCTGCAGAGGAAACTCATATTGTCAGGGAGCCAAAAGTCTCCAGATGTTAGGGAACTGCAAGTTTTGAGATTAAACATGTAAATTCAGTTTTTCAATTGTGAAGGTACTGACTCTGAAAATAAAAGACATTAGATAAACTGGCCATATAGTATTGATTTACAGGTCTTGATTTTCTTCCCCATAGTTTATGTTTTTAAAGAGGAATGGAATGTATGATTAGACTTGGAATAACACATTTTGGGGGAGACTTACCAGAATGATTTAAAAAAAAAGAATAATAAGGGAGAAAGAGTATTTGGAAGTGAAGTTTATAGGAGGGAAAATTCTCTCAGTGAAGTTATAAAATGGTACTCTATGAAAGACAACTGATATGACATAGAAGGTTGAACTTGCAAGGAGAGATCAGACATTAACTTTTGTGGCCCCTGTATTTCATCTTTCTTTGAACCAGGTAAGTGCTTGTATCACTGAGGATTAGAGTAAGCTACATATAACAGGAAAAAACCAAGACAGGACTTTATTTCTCATTTACATAAAATAAGTCTGGAGGTAGTCGTTGCTGGTTTATGAGACAACTCTACAAAGTTGTTATATACTCAGATTTGTCCATATCTCTGATTTACTATCCTTAGTTTATCCTTTGTCTTCATTGCCCAAAATGGCTGCTGGAGCACCAGCCATTTCATCTATATTCCAAGCAGCAAAATAAAGAATGAGAAGAAAGGTTGCTCCATTTTGCAGATGTCTTGTAGTAATGCCCACATAAAATTTGAGTAAAACATATTCTCTTGGCCACACCTAGATGCAAGAGACAGTGGAAAATGTAATCATTTAGCTGGGTGCCATGTGCCAAACTAAAAAAAAAAAGGCAAAGATGTTGGGAAACAATTCTCAGCTTTTGCCATAGAACTCCATATAGAATAAAGATAAATTAAGGAAAGAGAGAATAAGTACATTTCAGGAGGAAAAAAAAGTAGTAAATATGTTGAGGAAAATAAGTATGTGATTAGAGCTGGGCGTGGTAGCTCACATCTATAATCCCAGCACTTTGGGAGGCAGAGGTAGGAGGGCTGCTTGAGCTCAGGAGTTTGAGACCAGCCTGGGCAACATGGTGAGACCTTGTCTCTACGAAAAATTAGCCAGGCATGTTAGTGAATGCCTGTAGTCCCAGCTACTTGGGAGGCTGAGGCAAGAGGATCACTGGAGACAAGAGGTCGAGGCTAGAGTAAGCTGTGATTTCTACTGCACTCCAGCCTGGGTAAAAGAGCAACACTCTTTAACCATTGTTTACTGAAATCACATAACATGCTAAACACTATGCTAGATGCTTTATACACATTATCGCATGTCATAAACAACACAGCACTGAGGTGGTAGATACAATTAACCTGATTTTACAAATAAGAAAACTCAACCTTAGAGAGGTTGGGCAACTTACTGAAGGTTACACAGCTACTAGATAGAAAAGCCATGATGTAAACCCAGTTCTACTTGATTCCAAAGTGTATTTTTCAAAAATTCTCTTCATATAACAGGGTTGGAGAACAATCTAAAATAAAAATAAAGTAATATAAAAGAAAAGAAAATAAAAATAAATTTAAAATGATTTAAAATTAAATCAAAGAAAAATCCTCAGTGTGATCCATGTAGCGGCAGCCTTGGAATTACTTGGAAGCTGTTAAAAAAGCAGACTCCCCACCCCCACCCCAAACTACTAAATTTGAACCTGATTTAACCAAGACCCCAAGGTAAGTAGTAAGCCCATTATAATTGGAGAAATACCACTCTCTACCACCCTACTATAAATATATCAGATCTCACCGATAATAAAACCCCAAATTTAGTCTTAGGGACTAAGTTGCAGTGTGAGTTTCTATAGTAACACTAATTCCTCATATGTCATTAGCAAATAGGGGAATGATTTCCAAGCAGTATGGAAGTCACCTTGACTCAGCTGTGACTTTTTTTCCCAGCACATTAATTTTTTGATCCCATCAAGTCCATGTAAAACAAATTAACACAGCTGAGCATCTAGCCACAGAGAACAAAGCACGGCACATGGTGCCCATTCACTTCAAGTTAGCTTTTGGCTCACTTTATCTCCATGTTGTGTCTTTGAACTGCTTACTGCAGCAAGCACTTAATCTCTGCATTGACTCTCTTTTCTCATAACTCAGCAACTTCTTCCTCTTCTTATACCCCTTCCACCAAGCACTTTCACCTTCTTTGTAGTAAAAGTACTATATTTGCTATATTATTTCCTTGATTGGTGGCAATTTAACATGTCTTTAATAATTCTTATTAGGATTTTGGCACTTTTGTTAGTTGCATTGGTTTTAAGAAATCTATCTCAATCCTATTTTTCCTTAGTTTTCCCAGTAATTTTTCCAATCAATTTTGCAGAACGAAAGGAACAACGTACATTGTATTAAAACAAAAATGTCTGCATTCTGGAATGGCGAAAGTATTTCAGAATAAACACTAACCTTCTGCTTTTAGAAAGCACCCATTATTTTTTATTTCTTTTTTTTTTTTTTTCTGTTTTTGGAGTTGAGGTCTGCTACATTGCCCAGGCTGGATTTGAACTCCTGGGCTCAAGCCATCCTCCCGAGTAGCTGGGACTACAGGTGCACACTACCGTATCCAGCTAGCACCCATTATTCTCAAAGATGCGGCACAATTATGGAAGATATGATGGGCTTTAAAATAGAGGAAATGCATCAAACTACTCACTGAGAAAAATTCCCAGATAAGAGTTAAAAATGCTCCCAGCATTGAAATATTATCATAATGAAATTTTCTGAAAAAAGTCCAAGTGATTAACACAGACCTTGACCCAGCTTCTGCCTCTGAGGCTTCCCCTGGTCTCCACTTCAGTTCTTGACAAACTCACATTTCCATTTGGCACAGAGACTACCCCCTATTATCCCTGGGCCCACTCCTGGGCCCTGGTGATTTTCCATTGCTGATACATACCTGCCTGAGCAGACCCCTAGCCCAGCCATAACAGGGATGCTTGCAGCTGCTCTCTGGAGTCCTGCCTCAAACCCCAAACCTCAACTCAAACGTTAAAACTCAAACCTCAGCTTCTGCTTGAAGTTGAGGATGTGACTGCGAATGAAATCTATGTTTTCTAAGGCTTACAAAACTCTTTCTTTCTCTCTGTTTCTCTCTCTCTCTCCTTTTCTCTCTCTCACACACGCACACACTATTACCACTAATTTAATTAATATCTAGTGAATTAAGAATTGTTGTTTCAAATAATGACATTTTGTCCTTAATTCCTCTACATCTCATATAACGCTTATGTCTGATTATGACATTTCTTCCTTGAATTTTGTCCTTAAAATGCATTCCCTTTTTGATCAAAACCCCTTGTAAGGATAGATAAGATACTGTTGGCACTAGAAGAAAAGCCAGAGTCTACAATTTTTTAGTCACTTTCAGTCCATTTTTCTTTGCTTGGCCCAAAATCTTAAAGAGGCTATTCAGTCTTTCTGAACTTTTCTTTGATCACCTTTAGAAACCTCATGTAACAAATATTTTATACCTTGATTTTTATTTAAATAAAAAATTTTAAAAATCTAGTGCACCACATGTTTAATACCCATACTCCCAAACATCGAAATATCTATTTTCTTGTCTTATTCTTCTCTTCATCTAACCCCTCCTACTTACTATAATAATATATATATATATATATATATTATTTTTTGAGACAGAGTCTCACTCTGTCACCAGGCTGGAGTGCATGACCTTTGCTCACTGTAACCTCCACCTCCCAGGTTCAAGCAATTCTCCTGCCTCAGCCTCCCAAGTAGCTGGGACTACAGGCACGCGCCACCATGCCCAGCTAATTTTTGTATTTTTAGTAGAGACGGGGTTTCACCATGTTGGCCATGATGGTCTCGATCTCTTGACCTTGTGATCCACCTACCTCGGCCTCCCAAAGTGCTGGGATTCTATAATTATTTTAATGTTATAGAGAATCCTGTTTTAAAAGTTTGCCAGTTCAGAGGAACAAGTCTACAATAGTATAGGTAAATCTTAAACGAATCTGCCTACTGTAAGTTCTTTCGTCTTTTTCTATAACAGTATTTTTTCTTTTTCTTTTTCTTTTTTTTTTTTTTGGTATAACAGTTTTTATCTCACAAAAAACTCTCAGTTGTGTGTGTGTGGGTGGGGGTGTCATAAAATAACATGATATAGACAGAACACAGCTGTTTTTATAGATATACTCAAGACAGTGACAACACCCAGTTTCTCAGTGATTTCCCCAAATCATACAAGTCATCAACTGAGTAATCAGAAAAGGAAAGCATACCATTTACAACTGAAGAAAGACAAAATCTGTAATTGAAATCTGTCCTCTCGTGGTTTTAGTCAAACAAATTCACAATTACTAATTTTGACAAATGCACATTCCAGGGAGAAGAGATACTGCAGCTAACTCCTGCAATACGAAATTTAACTTGACATTTTAATACAAGGAGATTGATGAGTATGTTGATAAGTGCAGACTCCAAGCCAGAATAAAACATACACCTTGTTCAAAAGAATCAAATCCGGCAGTTTAGGGGATTAGGATTGTATGTGAAGAAACTATATCAAAATCTACAAATGGGAAGGTGGGCTCAGAGTTGAGAGCTCTGAGTAAGAATAAATAGTTCAAGAGAAAAGAAATGTAGTACTTTGGGAGGTAACTTGGGGTAGGAGAACAGCATGTAAGAGAGAGATGGAGAGAGAGGAGAGAGAGAAGACAGAGAGAGAGAGAATAATTTTCAAATATAGACATGAAACAGGATATAGTTAGAATGGGGCATTTAGAGTATCCTGGTGTTTACTGATGTTCTTATAAATTGAATATCTGATAAATATTTCCGATAGCTTGCTGGATATCTTATCACTCAGAAAGCAGATAAAACTAGAGTAATAGCTGCCATTTGTTAACCACTCAGTTCCGAGCACTATACTAAGCACTTTGTGTATGTGATCCAATTGAATTATTTCAACCATCATGACAAGTATTATCCTCATTTTATAAATAAAGAAATCAAAGCTCAGACATTAATTGTACATGTTAAAACAGCTGGGAGGTAGAAGAGAAGAATTTGAACCCAAAGCCCATGTTCATAACCATCCCCCAAAAGTGAAAAAAAAAGTCGTAAGAAAAAGGTAAGTCTGTTGATTTAAATATTAGAATCAGACTTGCTGCTAGAAATGAGGAAAAGAGAATTGTTTTTATTCAAATACAGAGGAGAAACATATGGTTCCATGAACAAAAACTCTAAAAGCTAATGTAATATAAGAGAGACAGGAAGTACCAATGCATATTCACCTGGCCATCAAGCTTAGTTTGAAGCTAAGATTGATTTAAACTGAAATTTAATATGAACAACAACATCTTCACCATGCAACATGGTTGTGTGATTCTTAACCTGACAGGAGACTTTTCCCACATGACTAGTTTTGAGGTCATTTAGCAGCTGATACACTTAAATTATTTTGAAGTGAAGGATTAAATTGTTCACTGACAGAAATCTAATTTGTGTTGCAAGGAGTTTAATTGTCAATGAGCGTGTATTTTTTTCTTTCTTGAGATGATGCAACAACTGCCACTGTTGAGTTTGCTTAAAGCCACACCAGCAGGAAGGATTTAAGTGCTTTGAGCGTCTAATCTATATTGGTCGAGGGAAAGCATGTTTAAAATGTTAAAAGTGCTTGTACCCTTTCACTCTCCAGCTTGCGATTTTAACAACTAGCCTTAATGCCAACTTCTTAAAGTCTCCATTAAAAAACACACCAAAAGAACCTAACATATTTGGCTAACTAAAACAGGAATTCACTTGATGAAGCTTTGAGCTCTGGCCAGTATGGCCACTTAGCTAATGGATTCCAGCCAGTGAGACTAACCTTGCCCCAACCCCAAAACAGTTGACCCACTGTGAGTGGAGCACAAGACTGTCCACTTTCTTATCCACCCCCTATAGCAGCATAAGAAGGGTAAAAGTGAGTTGTTCTGTGTGTCATTAAAACCCTGGAAGTGTCCAGAAGTAGTGGTTGCTGACAATGAGGAGTAAATGGACTTAAATGTCTGCTTTTCCTGTGTTTTACTTTAAAATGAAAATACATTCAGAAACTGGACACAAAATTTCTTTTTAAAAAACGTTTTTATTATTATGGATTCATAATAGTTGTACACAATTATAAGGTACATCTAACATTTCAATACAAGCATACAATGTGTGACAAATCAGTCCAGAAGTAGTGGTTGCGACAGTGAAGAATATATAGACTTAAATGTTTGTTTTTCTTGTGTGTTTTACTTTAAAATGAAAATACATTCAGAAACTGGACACAAAATTTATTTTTAAAAAACGTTTTTATTATTATGGATTTATAATAGTTGTACATAATTATAAGGTACATCTGATATTTCAATACAAGCATACAATGTGTAACAAATCATGGTAATTGAGGTATCCAACACCTCAAGTATTTATCATTTCTTTGTGTTAGAAACATTCCAATTCCACTCTTTTAGTTATTTTGAAATACACAGTAAATTATTAACTATAGTTTCCCTATTATGCTACCAAACACTAGATTTTATTCCTTCTAATTGTATTTTTGTACCAAATCTGAGGGGGCAGATTTTGTACTCATCTGCCCCCTCCCCACTACCCTTCCCAGGCTCTGGTAACCATCATTCTACCTTCTCTCTCCATGAGTTCTTTTTTTTTTTTTTAAGCTACCACATATTAGTGCGAACATTCACACTAATGTCTTTCTGTGCCTGGTTTATTTCACTTAATGTCTTCCAGGTCCATCCATGTGGCAGCAAATGAAAGGACTTTTTTCTTTTTGTGACTGAAAAATATTATCTTATGTATATGTACCACATTTTCTTTACCCATCTATCCACTGATAGACACGTTGATTCCATATCTTGACAATTGTGAATCTTGCTGCAATAAATGTGAGAGGGCAGATACCACTCTGATGTACTAATTTCCTTTTTTTTTTTTTTTTTTTTTTGTATTTATGTAGGAGTGGGATTGCTGGCTCATATAGTGGCTCTATATTTAGGTTTTTGAGGAATCTCCATACTGTTCTTCACAGTGCTGTACATTCCTACCAACAGTGTACAAGTGTTCCTCTTTCTCCACATCTTTATCAGCATTCATTATTGCCTATCTTTTGGATAAAAGCCATTTCAACTAGGATGAGATTATACTTCATCCCAGTTTTGATTTGCATTTCTCTGATGATTAGTGATGTTAAGCATTTTTTTTCATATACCTGTTGGCCATTTGTATGTCTTTTTTGAGAACTACCCATTCAGGTCTTTTGCTCATTTTTTAATTGGATTATTTTCCTATATTGTTTGAGCTCCTTATATATTCTGGCTATTAATCCTGTGATAGATGAGTAGTTTGCAAGTATTTTCTCCCACTTGATGGGTTGTCTCTTCACTTTGTTGTTTCCTTTGCTTTGCAGAAGGTTCTTAACTTGGCATGATACCATTTGCCAATTTTTGCTTTGCTTGCCTATGCTTTTAAGGTCTTACTAAGAAATATTTGGTTCTGAAGCATTTCCCTAACGTTTTCTTCTAGTAGTTTCAAATCTTAGATTCCAGTCTTTAAGCCATTTTGTTTTGATTTTTTTAATACAGCAAAAGATAGTGATCTAGTTTCATTCTTCTACATATAATTATCTGGTTTTTCCAGAACAATTTTTGGAAGAGACTGTCCTTTTCCCAATGTATGTTCTTGGCAGCTTTGTCAGAAATTAGTTGACTGTATATGTATTGATTTATTTATAGGTCCTCTCTTCTGTTCCATTAGTCTATGTATCTGTTTTTATGCCAGTACCATGCTGTTTTGTTTACTACAACTTTGTAGTATAATTTGAAGTCAGGTAATGTGATGCCTTCAGTTTTATTCTTTTGTTTAGGATTGCTTTGGCTATTCTGGGTCTTATTGTGGTTCCATATAAATTTCAGGATTTTTTTCCTCTTTCTGTGAAGAATGTCATTGATATTTTGATAGGGATTACATTGAATCTGTAGATTGCTCTGGGTAGTATGGGAGTTGTAACAATATTGATTCTTCCAATCCATGAACATGGAATATATTTCCATTTTTTGTGTGTCCTCTTCAATTTCTTTCATCACTGGAAAGATATCTACAATAAAAACAAAAGTAAATTTCTTACAAGTAAGTCTTTTAAGATAAGAAATTTTAAGATTCCTCCCAAGCTATACTGAAAATTTCCAAAGAGCAGGTATTATCTCTGTTATATTAATCACTATATCCAGAGCCCAAAGTATAGCAAACATAAGACCCTCTATAATATAGGTCAACTGAACAAATGAACCTCTATATTTTACGGAGTTAGTTTGAGGTTTTTATGTTATCTCATCCCTATAGAGCCATAAAATGAATTTTTTGGTGGGGGCACACAAAATTGCACCACGACAGCTTTTTTCTTTAAAACAAGCACAAGAATAAAGCTAAACGCAAATATTCGCCGCGCTGGAAAGCACTCCGCGTGCGCTATCCCGCGCTATTGGCTAACACCGCAACTCCCAAGACCCTGTCGCAAGATAATCACCTTTGCGCTTGCTCAGTTGCGGACTCCACAAACAGAGGGCGGGTTCCAAAGAAAAGGAAATAGTCATTGCGCCTGCGCCGCTCCTTCTGGGGCTTAGGCTGGCTGCGCAGGCGCACAGGTACCATTTTGACCGTAAACATCCTGCCGATTTGAACCGAGGATTTGGGCGGCAGGAAGAGCCGCGGCGTAACGGCAGCCATCTTGTTTGTTTGAGTGAATCGGAAAGGAGGCGCCGGCTGTGGCGGCGGCGGGAGCTGCTCCGAAGCTACACCTCGCTAGGGCTCCCCCCTTTCCCCGCCCCCTCCCCCGACCCTTTTCCCCTCCCCGGGCCACCCAGCCAGCCCAACTCCCAGCGGAGAGCAAGGTAAGAGACTCGGCCGACCCCTTCTTTTCCTCCAGCTCCCTCCCCCCACCCTTTCCCCGCCGCGCTGCCGTCGGGGAGCCGGACTCCTGGGGGCGGGAGGGCGAGGGAGAAGGCGGCCCTCGCCGCGCCCCCGCTTGCCACCCTCCCGGCGCCCAAGCGGCGGCGACACCCGCCCAGCCCCCTTCGCCCCGGGCCCGCCCTCGGCCCGGACCCATGCAGCTTGGGCCCGCATCATCGCTTGTTCGGTAACAAATGGTTCTGATCCATTCTGAGATCTACAAAGGCTGTTACTCTGCGGGTCCATCTCACGTCTCCCCGGAGGCCGGGGAAACCCTGGGCTGCGGAGGGAGGGGAGGAGGTTTGAACAAGCCCGCTCTGGGGACCGGGCCGCCTACTCCGCGGGTAAAAATGGCTGTCTGGGAGGAGGCGGTGGCGGGCCCGGCGTCCGCGGTGCCAGCCCGGGGAGCAGCAACCTTCCGCCAAACTCGGGTGCGGGGCTCAAGAACGTGCGGACCTGGTGGGGCGGGCGGGGGGGGGGAGGTCGGTGGGTGCCCCTCAGCCAGTGACTGTTGCTGCCCTCCTTTTTTAAAAAGATAATTTTTACGTTGGGAATGCTAAATATTGCCCCGACCCGTAGAAAAAGCGACGGAGGGAAGTTGCTTCTTATTCCAAGGATATTTGCATAATTGGTTTTTCCCTTCAACTTTTCCAATCATTCTTTAAAGTGATTAAGGATATCGGGTGTTGTAGAGACTCTCTGGGGAAGTGTGTGTTTCTGATAAATGCTTGATGCCCTTTTCGTCGCTGAAAAAGGCTTTTTGCGAATGATCCGCTCTGATAGTGTGGGGTGACACTGTCGGGTTGTGCTGCCAGACTTAGCGTCCGCCTTCAAATTTGTAAGAGGGAAACGTTGGGGATTTACGTGGTCATTCTGATTTGTTAGTGTCTTCAACGTGGAGAAAAAAGCGTTTGTGTGAAGGGTTTCTGGGAAAGGCTTGTGTTTATCGGCTTCTTTTTGCAAGGGAAAGTTAGTGTTTGCTGTCATTATACTGGTTAGAAGAGTAATTGGTTTTCAGGCAAAAATTTCTATTTTCTTAAATTGGGTGTAAATGCCAGCGGGCTGTGCGAGTCTGTAGGATTTTGGAGACAGGCAGGAGAAGGTTTCTGAAATCATGAAGTCATTAAATACCTTTGTTAATGTCGGAGGCAACCAATTATTTTTGGAAAAGCGTTGATGAGGACATACGCCGTATCTAATCTTCAAATAAGTTAACAGTTTGTATAGTTGAGGTGACAGCAGTGCATAACTAATAGACATAGTGCTTTTTATACACAAGTCGGGATTACAAAAGAGAATTTCTGGTGAATTATTATTTTGTGAAACATACAAATTCTGAGAAACTGTCTTTTATGTTTGGTACAGAATGGAAATTTTCTAATTCTTGAGGAATAAAGGCTGTACTTTTAGTTTAAATGTCATACCAGAGTTGTTAGGCATACTAGCTGGTTAATGTTTTGCTGCAAGATTGTCTTCAGAGTTACTCTGCATCAGCAGTGGCACTATGTTAGGTGTGCCCTTGTATTTAATTTTCATAATCTTTTTTGGTGAGTATTATCCCACTTTGTAGTTGAGAAATATCTTATTCACCGTTACAGAACAACTAAGAAAAGAGGGAGCTGAATTTGAACCTACGGCTGTCTGATTGTAAAACCTTTAGTCAAAGGATGTTAGAACCAAAATGGAGTTCTAGTGTGCAGGGTTAGAAATACCTTCTGAGATCCTTCCCACCATTCCCCTGCAGAGGTAGCTCCATTCTGATCTGAGTTAGGTATTGATGTTGTCAAAGGTTAGGTAAATCACCAGATTTCAACCTTTCAGGTTTTTATAGTGGGGAAACTGAACTGCATAAAGGTTAGGCAGCTTAACCTGCTAGTTAATGACAATAGCAGGATTATGTCTTCTGAAATAGTTTTTACTTTGAATAGGTGGTGTACGTGTATGTCCCGAATTAAAATATATGTGTATGTGCATATATATATATATCAAACAGTACAAAAAGGTAGGTCTCGCTTGCCCAGCATACCTACTTTCCAGAGGTAACCAGTATCACCAGTTTCGTGTGTACATCACAGATATTTTAGGCTTATTCAAGAACTAAATATATAGAGAAAGAGCATTCTTTTTTAAAACTCCAACTTTTCTGCACTTAACCTGGAGATTTTCCATGTTAGCCCAAATGATGTATTCTTGTTTAAAGCTGTGCTGTACAATCGTCCCTTGATATTAAAGGGGAATTGGTTCCAGGACCAAAACCACGAATTCCAAAGTCCCTTATATGAAATAGTGTAGTATTTGCATATAACCTACTCACATCCCATATACTTCAAATCATCTCTATTTATAATATTACAATTTAAATGCTATGTTAATAGTTAATATAGTTGTTATAGTTTTTTATTTGTATTATTTTTTGTCTCCTCCCCCCTCCCCCAACAATTTTTGATCCTGGGTTGGTTTAGTCCATGGATGCAGAAGCCATGGATAAGGAGGACGGACTGTATTCCGTTGTTTGGGTATATTAATTTATCATATCATTTATTGATGGCCAAGTAGGTTATTTCGAATGTTCTATTCTGCTCTGGCAAGGCAGCATAGTGTTGTACTTAGAAGTGTGGATTCTGAAGTTCAAGTTCCACTTCCATTAAATACTAGTGACATTTACTTATCTTCATCTGTTTTCTCCATTTGTAAAATGGGCCAGTATTTACTTCTCTAGGACAGTCATGAAGAGGTTGGATACATGAAACATGTAGTGCTTTAGTAAGTTTTTTGGGGGTTTTTTGGTGTTTGGATTTTTGGTTTTGTCTTTAGTAATACGCATCTCCAAGTATATCTTTTGGTTACTGAAAATGCAATTTTTGGCTAGAAAGTTTAAGTGAAATTTTTATAAAATGTTGTCATGTTGTCCTTCAGAGAGGACAGTACCAATTTACACAACCACTGTCCTGCCATGCTTTCTAATGTGTGAAATTTTGGTAATGACTGATACTATCCTAGAAGCATGAGCCTCAGTTTGATTCTTTGAAACAGTCTTAAATTGCCATTTTTTGCATTCTTGAATATGTTCTAAAATAGCAGTCTTTCTGCTGTTTCACATCAGATTTTAATTTTTTAGGATCAATTGAAAAAAAATGCTTGCTGCTTTAGAAAAAAATGATTCTCAAATCATGAAATGCTAAGTTATGCTCTGGTATCAAATGCAGATTTTCTGCACAGGGTTTTCATAAAGGATTTAGCAGGATATAGAATCTTCAAAACCTGAAGAGATTAATCGACTTTTTAAAAGATTAGATAAAGTTTGGTATTATCAAGGGAAAAAAATTGGCTTAAAAGGGAATTATAATTACACTTTCTCCTTATTCAGATACATACCAGGAGTCGATCCACCACTGCTCCTTTGGCTTCCTTTAGCTATTAGAGTGATTTCCTCTTGCTAATTGTTTCCCACATTAATTTTAGCATTGCTCTGCCTTCCTTAGCCCCATCCTATGCCAGACAGACATCTATTTAGGAATCTCTGCCTCTGCATAGCTGGGATATTTTAGGCACGGTGCTCTGACCAGCAGCTGAAGTGCTGGCCATGAGCTACTGACACCTGTTGAAAAATACCAGTAGTTTTAATTTTTAAAACGTCTAAAATTTTTTACATATGTCAATTATGAGATCACTTGGTGGATCTTATTTACTTATTCATTAAGCACATATTTAGTAATTGTCGTGCAACAGATAGTATTCTAGAAGCTTAATATTAGGGAGTTTTTTGTTTAGGATACAGTTGCTTGCTTCCGTAGTGGAAGTTGGGGCTTGTCCTGCACAACAGCGATTATATTTCTCAGAAAACGCTGCCATGTTGGATTTCTATGAAGTTCTCTAGATTTTATAACAGTAGGAGCAGCTTAAGTTTTGTTAGAACATTTTAAGACTTGAAGTAGGCACTGATTTGAAACATAGGAGGCTCTCTTCCAGTATGGAAGCGTGTTTTAATCTGTAAAATACTAAATGGCAAATAAAACATCTTTTAGGTGTTATTAGTTAATGCTCGTATGTTAAGAATATTTTGTCTGCGTTCTTAGTATAGAGCATAGTATTTCTTCATTCTTTTCTTTTTTTTTTTTTTTTCCAATAAAAACAGAGTCTTGCTATATTGACCAGGGTGGTCTGGCACTCCTGCCCCTCAAGCAATCCTCTTACCTTGGCCTCCCAAAGTGCTGGGATGACAGGCGTGAGCCACCACGCCTAGCCAATTTCTTCCTTCCTTAACTCCAAATTTAGGAGGAAGAGTTTACAACATTAGACAGTTGACAAAGCCTGTTTGTTTTTCTTTTGAGAGAAAATTTTTTTTGGTATGAATTAATAATCCTTTGGGAACATTAGATTGAGAGAATGAGAATTTCAAGGCTCTTTGCTGTTAAGTGATGGAAATGGAGATAAAGCAAACCTGACTGCAGTAGTCTTGCACCACAGCCCCCCACCCTCCCAAATATTTTTGACATGTAAGAAATCTGTTGCCTATGATATGCTTAACTAAAATATATTTTCTCTACATCATTGTAAAGAATTGGCACATTTTTAATTGAAAGTACAGTAAGCAAAATTCTGATTTTAAGATTTACAGACTCTGACAACATGAAAAACAGTTACTCTGTGTCTTTTAGAAAAAAGCTAATTCAAAAGAGATTTTAGTCCCACCTGTGGTGTGAGAGATCCAGCTTCTCTGTCTTTGCCAGCATTTGATGTTGCCGCTGTTTTTTAATTTAGCTCTTTATTAAGTGTGTGGTGATAACGTTTTTGGCCTTAATTGGTATTTCTCAAATGCCTAGGATGATTGAACGTCTCATGTTCTTATTTGTCATCAGTAAACTTTTTCTGTGAAATTTCTCTTCTTTGGCTCACTTTTTTTTTTTCTTTTTAAACAGTCTTGCTGTGTCACCCAGACTGGAATGCAGTGTCGCTTTCTCAGCTCACTGCAACCTCCACAGCCTGAGTTCAAGCAATTCTCCTGCTTCAGCCACCTGAGTAGCTGGGATTATGGGTGCATGCCACCACATGTGGCTAATTTCTGTGTTTTTTAGTAGAGATGGGGTTTTGCCAGATTGCCCTGACTGGTCTTGAACTCCTGGCCTCAAGTGATCTGCCTGTCTTGGCTTGCCAAAGTGCTGGGATTACAGGCATGAGCCAGCATGCTTGCCTCTTTGCTTACTTTCTAATTGGATTTTTTTTTCTTTTTATCCCTGAAGTTTTGAGAATTCTTTACATATTCTATATCTGAGTTCTAGTCAGATGTGTGGTTTGCAGATATTTTTTCCCTAGTCTGTAGTTTGTCTTTGCATTTCTCTCGTAGAGCAAAAGTTTAATTTGATAAAGGCGAGTTTATTGAGCAAGAACTTTTCTTTCATGGGTTGTGTTTTTGGTGTTGTGTCAAAATTTTTACCAAGCTTTAGATACTGAAGGTTCCCCCTGCCATTTTTTAAAAGTTTTGTCTGTTTTGAATTTTTATATAATGTGTGAGATTTAGGTGGAGGGTTTTTTTCTTGCCGTTTTTGTTTTCTTGGGGGTACGTGCGTGTGTGTGTGTGCATGCGTGCATGTTTTCTGGCCTTCAGATCGTATTTAATCACTTCAGCACTGTTTGTTGAAAAAATCTATCATTTCTCCATTAGATAGCTTTTGCATCTTCGTAAAAAAAAAAAATCAGTTGAACTTAGTTGTGCGGGCTATTTCTGGGTTCTCAGTTCTGTTCCATTGACTGTTTCCTCTGCCAATACCAATCTTGAGTATTATAGCTATGCAGTAAGTCTTGAAATCAAATAGACTAATTTTTCTTTTTAAAAAAATAGTTTTAGCTTTTTTAGTTTATTTTCTTTTCCATATAAATTTGATGATCTTGTCTATAAATGTAAAAAAACTCAATAACTGTATTAAAATTTCTTTAAAAACTAAACAAATATGACACTTGTCAGCAGTCACACTTCGGGACAGTTGTCCTAGAGAAATGAAAACTTAACGTTCACTAAAAATATGTACATGAATATTTATAGCAGCTTTATTTGTAATAGCCAAAAACTGGGAAACAACTAAATGTCCTTCAGTAGGTGAATGTCCAAGCATATGGTGGTATATGCATCTCATGAAATGCTGTCCAACAGTTAAAGGGAATATACTATTGATAAATATAATAGCTTGGATCCCAGAAGCATTGTGCTAGATCCAAAAAGCCATTTCAAAAAGTCACATAGTATATGATTCATTTATATAACTTTCTTAAAACAACAAAATTAAGTCCAGTGTGGTGACTCACACCTGTAGTTCCAACTACTTGAGAGGCTAAGGCAGGAGGATTGCTTGAGCCTAGGAGTTCAAGGCTGCAGTGAGCTATGATTGCATCACTGCACTCCAGCCTGGGAGACAAACTGAGATCCCATCTCTTAAAAGAAAAACAGTAACAAAATTAGAAACATAGAATTAGAAATTAGAAATGGTGCTTGTCAAGACTTAGGAATGGCAGGAAGAGAGGGATGAATGTGAAGAGTTTTATAGTGATGGAATAACTATGTATCTTTTTGCAGTAGTGATTATACAAATCTGCACATGTGATAAACTGTTATAAAAGTCTATAGACATATTGAACCAATGTCAGTGCCCTGGTTTTGATACTATATTGTGGTTATTTAAGATGTCACCATTGGGAGAAACTAGGTAAAGTACACAGGACCTACTGTCTGTATAACTCCCTGTGACTATTTTAAATTAAAAATTTAAAGTGCTTTTTATGTATTGTACATGTACTTGATTTTGTTTCTGTAAAGCAAGGCATATATCGTTTTCTAGTAGTGGACATTTTAGAAAAAAATTAAAACAATAGATTTGTTTTAAATCTGGAAATTCATGCAGCTAATATACTCTTCTGAACTGGGATTTTCAGGCTGCCTTTCTTAATACATTAGAATGCTGAAGGAAAGTAAAATGTCAGTAACATATTTGTGATTCCAAGACTTTCAGTCATAAGATAAATCTTCTGCTGTACCATTGTCCCTGATTTCATATTTAAATTATAAGTGGACAAATGCTTTGTAAGTTCTTGAGTTAAGAAAACTATATATATAATTCTTTACCTTTTTTGAACCTTGATTTTTCTAAACTACCCACCTGTAAAATGGGGCCAGCCCACCTGCTTAGCTTTGCTTGGTGGAATGTGAAATGCTTAGTACAGTACTTTTCGTGTAGTAGCAGTTTTACAGATAATTTATCCCAGAATCACGATTTTTAATGGGATTCTAAAAATGGAAATTTCCACAGATTGATACCTGTATCTGAGTATCTTTCTTCATAGATTTTCTTTTCTTGCCATGAAAAATATATTCTCTAACTTCTGGCCAGTAAACAGACTATTTCTACTGTCAGTCATGATAGAAATGAAACAAGGCATGAAAGCAATTTGACTCTTGGCCCTTTTACTTTTAGCTCTTAGTATTTTGGGGTCTGTTTTTTTTTCTTCTCTCAAAATTAAAACAATAGATTTGTTTTAAATCTGTTGTTTTTAAAATACATATTAAACATTTACTCAAGCCTTTTATAGTTTTTATATTAGTGAAGAAAAATTTTAGATTTCTTATGTCTTGATAAGTATTTCAATTGTCAGATGATATTTACATTAACTGTTTTTCCCCTTAGGTTTTCTTCTATTTTCATAGCCAACCAGAACAATGTTCTACGCACATTTTGTTCTCAGTAAAAGAGGGCCGCTGGCCAAAATTTGGCTAGCGGCCCATTGGGATAAGAAGCTAACCAAAGCCCATGTGTTTGAGTGTAATTTAGAGAGCAGCGTGGAGAGTATCATCTCACCAAAGGTATGTTTGATGTTGACATTTTTATTCACTTTGTTGATTTTTTATTGATATGTGAAAATAGAACTTCTGAAAGTTTTTTAGGTAGGTGCATTGGAGGGCAAGGAAAATCCTTCGAAGTTTTTATTATGTGAAGTCCTTATCACCTCTAGATACATTTGATATGATTACGGTATGATTCTCTTTTTCTTTAAAAAACTCTCTATATGCACTGATATTTTGATTTGCCTATTTTTAATGGCAAATAAGCATCAGTCAGGGCAGTGCCCAAATATTGTTTACTGACCTGTTCCTTAGAGGAGCTTTTATTTGAGACCCTGACTCAAAAAAAAAAAAAAAAAAAAAAGAGGTGGAAGTGCTGTAAATGCATATTACTTAGTAAAATAAGCCAATCTAAAAAGGCCATATATTATGTGATTGCAGCTGTAGGACATTCTGGAAAAGCCAAAACTATACAAATGAGACAGTAAAAAGATGGGAGGTTGGGGAGAGAATGGAGGGTTGAGTAGGCAGAGCACAGACGATTATTTTTAGAGCAGTAAAACTGTTTTACTTGATAGTATAATAGTTAACAAATGTCATTTACATTTGTCCAAACTCGCAGAATGTATAACACTTAAGTGTGAACCCTGTTGTGAACTAGGGACTTTTGGTAATGATGTGTTATAAGTTTATCAATTTTAATAAATGCAACACTGATGAGAGGTGTCAATTGTGGGTAAGATTATCTGTGTGTGAGGAAGGGGGTGTTTATGAGAAATCTGTGCCTTTTCTTAAGTTTTGCTCTATTTCCTGGATGCAGCCTTCTAACAATCGTTATGTTAGTTTTTATGTATATACACAAAGAAAACTTGTGTACATGTACACAGGAAAGCCTAGAAGGCATACCAAAAGATTATTACAGATTTCTGTAGGTGGTAGGATTACAGGTTGTTTTGTTTTCTTTTTAAAGACCAGCCATTTAGTAAACATTTCTTGTTAAATGTTTGTTCACACCCTTAAGTGTTTCTTAAGATTTATTTTTAGCATTATAATTGATATGCCAAGTGATGTACATGTTTTTGAGATTTCTGATAAATACTAACAGTTTGTTCTGGTGAGATTGTACCAGTTTGCAGTGCTGGTCAAATTGTATGAGAACATTGGTATTTTCCATTTTTTTTTTTAATAGGTATGCTTGCTGGGATAAGTTAATGGAAAAGGTAGAAATCGTACTCTTTTCTGGAAAGTATATGTGTGGCTAATCTTTAACATCCGTAAGCAAGTATCGAGTGTTCAGCTTAAAAGGATAACAGATTTTTTCATGATATGTACCGAGTACTTTGTGCCCCTTTAGGGACACTACAAAAGAGTATGAGACAATCTGATAATGAACATATACACGAACAGCCACAAAGGAAAGCAGACAGTTCAGGAATAATGTAAAAGATTGTAATGTGTTTATGAGAGAAAGTGATTTCTCTTACTTCAAATTTTTTAAACCATTTCTGACTGAGCTTTTATCTATTTGGTAACAAGATGTAAAGATATTTCCAGAGAGTAAACTGGCCTGAAATTTCTAATGTTTGCTTTGGTGTGCAGTTCGTGTTATGAAAATGTTGGTTTAGTTGTTTAGCATAAGTGTCACACGTGGCTCATTTGCAACTGCGAGCTTGCATACTCTTTTTCTCTTCTCTCTTCCACTCCCCCATTGGAAGAGCCACTGGCCCCCTTTGCAGAGCCTTCCCAGAATATGTAGCCTGAAATCTTTATTATATTTATGTTTACACTTTAACACACCCTGGCTCAAAAACATATGCCATACGTCATTTTACCTACTGCTAGGCTAAACTCTGAACCAACTAATCCAGAAAGAAAGCTTTTGCCCAAACACCACTTTTTGAAAGTTGCTAGTGCTAGATAAGATAATAGTTAGCAGAGGTTTTTTCCCTCCTCCGTTCTTAGGTGAAGGTTCAGTCAATATTAATTTTGAATTTTATAGCACCACATTACAGATTCTGTTTTTCCATTAGGAGCAACATTTTAATTTGAATTTTTTTTTAAATTAGGGATTCATCATCTGATACATTCTGAATCTGATCACAAATTTGGTATAATTTCAGATGTCTAAAAATGTATGGCCATAGACATCATCCTTTATGCTGTAAGTCACATAAAATGCTCATAAATACAGATCCTGAGTGTCATAAGCAGGGTCCTAGAGTGCTATAGAGAATACACATAAAATTTAAAATACAATATTTTCTTTTACAAATAACAATAAACTAAGCATAATTGAAACATGAAGCAAATGTTTAAAAGCTTTTTTTGTTACCTTAGAACTTGTTGCGTTTTATGGCATGGTTTTGGAAAGTATTTGGGGATGTTTGAGTTCACATTGCCTTGTTCTTTCAGTAAATTTTCCTTATGGCTAGAGTAATTTTGAATACTTGTGTTTAGATGGAGTCTTGTCTCGTTATTTTATCAACTACTGCTTTTCCACCTACTGTATCTCATATTAATGTTGATCAAGATCTGCCTTGAAAAAAGGTTGGGAGTATATTTTCTGGTGAAAAGCTATGGCTACTATTGTTCTTTATCAATTAGTATGCTTTCCAAACTTTGTTTTTAAATCAGTATGCTTTCCAATTAATGGAAACTTAGTAAAAAGTAACTTAATAAGGGAAATAACAGTCTTAATTAACTAAAATTTTGGAAACAGGGAGATCTGAGATTGGTTCAGCAGCTTGATTATGTCATCCAAGGATTCTCCATCTTTAGTGTGTTGGCTTCTTGTCCTCATACTTTAGCATTGTGATTTACAGGGTGACTGCATGAAGCACCAAGCAAGCCCTACCTATTCACAAAGCAGGAAAGAGGGAAGGAAGAGAGAGACGTTGTTCTTTTTGGGGGAAAATCTTTCTGGGAAACTCTCTGGCATACTTCACCTATTACTCAATTGACTGTTTCATGCCCACTCATGAACAGGTATTAGTAGAGAAGAATGAGACATCTGCCAATGTGCGGGACATTTGCTTCTCAAACAAAATCAGAATTGACTTAGCCAGCAAGAAACAATGGCTCTGGTCTGGCAACCAAAAGTGTTACGTGCTCCTTAATGTGCTAATGACACAATTCATGGAATGGTTTAGTGCTTGCTTCCTAGCTTCCTTCATGTTTGTGTTAATTCATGAATTACCACTCACTGTTTCTTTTCAGGATATTCAATATTCAGGGAATTTATAGATAAGGACAGTGAGAAATGTACGTGATTATAAGGCAACTTAAAAAGATAAAAAAATAAAGACTATAAATAGCACGAAATGCAGGTTTTGAAATATGATTAATGTTTTATTCATAGGTGAAAATGGCATTACGGACATCAGGACATCTCTTACTGGGAGTAGTTCGAATCTATCACAGGAAAGCCAAATACCTTCTTGCAGACTGTAATGAAGCATTCATTAAGATAAAGATGGCTTTTCGGCCAGGTATTGTTGAACTTGTTTTTTTTTTTACTTTGGAGTTTCTCTTGTTTTTTTGTGTTACTTAGCTAAACACATTTTCTAAATCTACTTGCTTTATTGTAATTGCAATACAAGGAACCCTTCAAAGATAGTGCAAGGCTTGGGGAGGCAGTGCTTCAAGGGAGGAAACCTACTTGCATCTCTTCTCCCTGTGAGGTAATGGAGCTCACCCCCTTTTTTGTTCTTCCTTTGGAGCTGCCTTTTTAATACTTTTTTTCAGCAGCTTACATAGACTGAGTCATCAAGAGGTTGAAATGTTGAAAACTTAATTGTTATGTAATGATTTTTTAAAATATAGCTCAGAAAAGACAATTTTAGGATTTTAAACTTTTTTTCCTAAGTAAATATTCTTTGTAGTTTTTTGTTATTTTGTTTTAGGTAATGATTAGTTATAAAACTGGAGTCTGCCAACCACACCACCATCTAAGTAGATAATTAATATTTAAATTCACGTATCTTTCTATAATTTTTAAAAGCATTGATGAAATTTTTATTCTAATGAAAATAATGTGTATAGTAGAAACACCTTAAACAGTTTCTACTGAGGATACATTCTAGTACTTCAGTTTATGTCAATATTTGAACAGTAAAATGTTTGAGATCTAAGATTTTATTTAAAAGTAAAATATTTAGGAAAAGACTACAATACTTAACATGTGACCAACAGCACATTTTATCTAAATAACATGCTTTTTGTCTTTCAAAGTAAGGCATATTTATTATAGACAACTTGAAAAATATAAAGAAAATTAAAATTGTGTAATTCTTTCTCTAAAATAACCAGCTCCTTTTAACATTTAAGGTACTCTTTTGCAGTCATTCTTTTTCCGCCCTCATAAATACCATGTTTAATTAGGAAACTATTACTGGTTATTTGTTGATATGTCCGTTTAAACATTTATGAGCTTAATGCATAATTAGTGCTTTGACTTTTTCCTAAAGCAAGGAATACGATGTATGAGTATGGAAAAAGAGAAGTACTTGTGCTTCAAGGTATTTTGCATATGTTGTCAACCTTTCTATTAGAATATAAACTTAGGAAATTATACCTACTTATCTCTCTCTAATCCCTAGATAATTTATGGGTAGCTAGATATTCAAGCTTACCATTTCTTTTCTAGGTGTTGTTGACCTGCCTGAGGAAAATCGGGAAGCAGCTTATAATGCCATTACTTTACCTGAAGAATTTCATGACTTTGATCAGCCACTGCCTGACTTAGAGTATGTGTCTTCTTTTAAAAAAAATTGTTGACTTGGTCTACAAAAAGCAGTAGTATTAGCTTTCAAATATATAGTTTTCCTTGGAATGTTTTACATTAACAGGTAGCTAAAATGCATATGTATGTTTGTTTAGGATAGTATATAAATATGGAACATGAAACCTAGAAAGTTGTTCTTCTGTAAGAAAATCATGTGGATGTCAGCTTTAACACAGCTAAGATGTGAGAGTTTTGACGCGCTTAGGCCAAAGCTTATGTAAACTGAAACAGTCAGGTATGCTTGTTACATAATGATAGCAGGGATTGTAAACTGTTGCTTCATGATATTTTTCAGAGTTACATGTTAAAGTCGGCTACTGGTTATCTTCTTGGCCAGGCTATACTCAGAGCCATAATTCTGTTCTGGTTTGTTTTTATTTTTGTTTTAAATGAACATGCGAGATAACTTTTTATGAAGAGCAACAAAGGGTCATTGTCACGACACACATTTGAGAGGAGAGAGTTACACAGAAATGGCCATTACAGCGGAGTACTGTAGTATGTTTCCCTTTTCTCAAGCCATTACCATCCAGCTATCATGCCATGATGTTGGAACGTGACTGTAGCTTTCCAAGGGACTTAGTAGCATAACTGACAACCAAGCCACTCTACACTATTACAAATTTCTCTGCTTTTTGAAATGATCTGTGGCTTCTAATTAGAGTAAGTTCATGACCTATTTTGTTATTGCATGTGTATTGATTAGTTCTAGGCTCTATCTAGCTATTTTACTTTTTTCTCTCCTTTTGACATTTTATTTGAAAATTTTTTATCGTGGAAATTTTTAAACATAACTAATAACTAGAGAAATTAGGATTATGAACCTTACATGTCATTCAGCTTATTAATTACAAGTATATTGCCAGTCTTATTACATCTATTTTTCCCCCAGCTTACCTCACAGCCCCCACCAGATTATTTTAAATTAAGTAACAGATAATCTTATTTCATCTGTAAATAGTTCGATATTTGTCTCTTAGAGGTAAAAGAATTTTTAAAGCCTCCATAACACATCACACCTTTAAAAAAATTATCAGTAATTCCTTATTATAGACATACTTTGGAGATACTGTGGGTTTGGTTCCACTGCAGTAAAGCAAGTTACACAAATTTTGGGGTTTCACGGTGCCTATAAAAGTTATGTTCACACTGTACTCTATAGTCTATTAAGTGTGCAGTAATAGTATTATGTTTAAAAAAGCAGTGGGCATAACTTAAAAATACTTCACTGCAAAAAAAAAAATGCTAGTGATCATCTCAGCCTTCAGCAAGTTACAGTTCTTTTGCTGGTGGAGGATTTGCCTCCATGTTGATGGCTGCAGACTGAAATGGGTGGTGGTTGCTGAAGTTTGAGGTAGCTGCGGCAATGTCTTAAAATAAGACAACAGTGAAGTGTGCTGCATCGATTGACTCTTTCATGGGAGATTTCTTTGTAGCATATAATGCTACTCGATAACATTTTACCCACAATAGAACTTCTTTCAAAATTGGAGCCAATCATCTGAAACCCTACCACTGCTTTATCAACCAAGTTTATGAAATATTCTAAACCCTTTGTAGTTGTTTCAGCAATATTCACAGTATCTTCACTAAGAGTAGAATCCATCTCAAGAAACCAATTTCTTTGCTCATCCATAAGAATTAACTTCTCATTTGTTAAAGTTTTATTCCAAGATTGCATCAATTTAGTTACACTTTCAGGCTCCACTTGTAAGTCTAGTTCTCTTGCTTTTTCCACCATATCTGCAGTTACTGCCTCCACTGAAGTCTTGAACCCCTCAAAGTCATGCATCAGGGTTAAAATTAATTTCTTCCAAACTTTCTATTCCACTGAAACTTTCTCCATATGAACACTAAGGTAGTTTTGTTTTCTTATTCATGTTCACTAGAGTAGTATTTTTAATTTCCTTCAAGAACTTTTCCTTTGCATTCACAACTTGGCTGTTCGGTGCAAGAGGCCTAGTTAGCCTAAATCAGCTTTAGACATGCTTTCTTCACCAGGCTTAGTCATTTCTAGCTTTTGATTTAAAGTGAGATACGTGTGACTCTTCGTTTTACTTGAACAAATAGTAGCCATTGTAGGGCTATTAATTGGCCTTATTTCAATTTGTTGTGTCTCAAGGAACAGGGAGGCCCAAGAAGAGGGAGAAACATTGCAGGGGGCAGGGTGAGCGGGAGGGCAGGAGCAGTCAGAACACACAGAACATTTCTTAAGTTTGCCATATTATTTGGGCATCCTTTGTGGCACCCAAAATAATTAAAATAGTAGCATCAAAGATCACTGGGCCAGGTGTGGTGGCTCACACTTGTGATCCCAGTGCTTTGGAAGGCTAAGGTGGGAGAATCGCTTGAGGCCGGGAGTTTGAGACTAGCCTGGGCAACATAGTGAGATCCCGCCCCCCCATCTCTACTAAAAAATAAGCAAAAAAATTTAAAAGATCACTAATCAAGATCACGGTAACAGATATAATAATAAAAAGTTTTTAAATAGCATGAGAATTACCAAATATGACACAGAGACATGAAGTAAGCTTGTGCTGCTGGAAAATGGCACCAATAGACTTGCTCAAGGCAGTGTTACCACAAACCTTCGGTTTATTAAAAACTCAGCATCTGTGAAATTCAGTAAAAAAAAAAGTGCAGTAAAACAAGGTATGCCTATATGATATCTAGTCAGCATTCAACTGTTCCCAGTTGACATGTTGGCTTTTTTTTTTTTTTTTTTTTTTTTTTCCCTCTTTCCAGTTTGAGTTGAGGCTAAACAAAGTCTACAAACTGCATCTGGTTGATATAGCTTATGAGTCTCCTAAGAATCTATTATAGCTTTGCCTCCCTCCTCTTTTTTTTTCCTTGCCGTCTATTTTTTTGTACACACTTGGTCAGTTGTTTTGAGGTATTAATGTTCTGGATATGGCTGATAGTGTTTGGTTTTTAGCGTTGTACACTTTTTATTTTTTAGTATTTTTAAACTATATGAGAGATTATTCTTTATTAGAGGAAGAAACTGAGTCTCAGGGAAGTCAGGGAACTTTCGAGTTTACACCGCCTGTAAGTTGCAGGGTCCTAATGAAAACCCATGCCTATCTAGCCTATCATTTCTAATTTTTTCCTCTATACTTGGTTTAGTGACTTCTGCATATCACATTGTATTTGCTGATTATTGATGCTTTTCAAATTTAAATACAAGTTAATTTCCAAATCACTTGCATTCTTGGATTATACTGGAATGTATGAAGATATTAAATATTAAGGCTTCTAAAACTTGGTGGGTTGTGTGTATATATGTGTATTTTTTTTTTTAATTTTTCTTATAGAGAGAATTGGGATTTTTTTTTTCTTATAAACACAGTGAGACTTGAGACTAAAATGTATTTGACCTTCTTTTAAAGTGACATCGATGTGGCCCAGCAGTTCAGCTTGAATCAGAGTAGAGTGGAAGAGATAACCATGAGAGAAGAAGTTGGGAACATCAGCATTTTACAAGAAAATGATTTTGGTAAAAGAGAAACAAATTACTAGCCATTAGTTTATAATGTTATATTGTGCCGCTAATAGCAGTTTCAGAAGAAAACCAGACTATATTCACATTGACAGAAAGACTTAAAATTTCATGTAATGCATTTTCATCAAGAAAAGAATTTGGCTTTCTTACCAGTATATTAAGCATCATTTTCATATTTAGAGCTAATTGTTTACCTACTCCTCTCCCTATATACAATCATAGAACCTATATATTGATTTCTGCGAGGAGTCCCAATATTGAAGTAGTGATCACATTTAAACCAACCATTTTGGAATGGTTAGATTCCCTATTATACTTGCTATTCAAAAGCAGGTATTCAAAACTAGTAGCAAGCCATACTCTTTTTTAAAAGACGGGGTCTGTGCTGTGTTACCCAGGCTGGAGTGCAGTGGCTCTTCACAGGCAGGATTATAGTACACTACAGCCTCGAACTCTTGGATTCAAGTGATCCTCCCACCTCAGCCTCAAGTAGCTGGGACTACAGGCACATGCCACTGTACCCAGAACCAGATTATTTTCTTGATGAAACACATTATAACAAGAAAGTTTAAGCTGTGACTATTAATGTAACTTAACATATGTACATATTTAGAGTTTAACATATTTTAGGATCATTTAAATCTAGATCTAAGGTTGAATTTGCTAGTCATGCCCAAGTATTGTAGCTGTGTGTAATTGAGTCATTTTTAAAAATTTAGATGCTAAGATTTAAAGTTTAAACTAGATATTTTAACATTTGAAGATAAGACTTCAGTAAGCAAATGTGACATAATTATAATAAATCATTAGCTGTTTTATCACAGTGCTATTTCTAATCTTTCTAAACTAATGACAAAATTTGTTTAGGTGATTTTGGAATGGATGATCGTGAGATAATGAGAGAAGGCAGTGCTTTTGAGGATGACGACATGTTAGTAAGCACTACTACTTCTAACCTCCTATTAGAGTCTGAACAGAGCACCAGCAATCTGAATGAGAAAATTAACCATTTAGAATATGAAGACCAATATAAGGATGATAATTTTGGAGAAGGAAATGATGGTGGAATATTAGGTATGTGAGAAAATGATGGTTACTCGAACATAAACAGAATTTCTTTATTGTAAAGTTTTGGAAGCAGTTGCTAATTCTGAGTCTTGAACAACTTTTAGATATATGTGAGTGAATTGTGATCAGTTGGTTCAGTAAGACATTTCGGTAAAATCAGCCTCTTAAAATATTATAACAAAACTTAAATATGCTTATCAGAATGCTGAATTTTATTAGTACTTAAAACTGTTTGTGTTTGATAGCTGTGTTAAGTAAATATTTTTTAAAATAGATAAATGAACTAGAAAATACAAATGAAGAATGATAATTTTTTTATATACTGAGTGTTTTATACTTTTATAAACTACCTGGAGGAGAAACAGATAAAAATTGAATATATGTTTAAATTTTATCCCTTTTAACGTAATTTTGTTTTTCCATTGATTGGCTATTGTGGTTTTGGCATTTCTTTTAGAAATTACAACTAACTTACATTCTCTATTTCAGATGACAAACTTATTAGTAATAATGATGGCGGTATCTTTGATGACCCCCCTGCCCTCTCTGAGGCAGGGGTGATGTTGCCAGAGCAACCTGCACATGACGATATGGATGAGGATGATAATGTATCAAGTAAGCATTTCATGTTCAGTGATTCTGGGGATGATTGTATGGCATCCAAAAAGATACTTACCATAGAAGATGACAAACTAGAAGTTACAGTTTTTAATGAATTACAAATATCTTTAAGTACAGTGCTTATGATTGATTACTGGTTCTGATTCTGTGTTTAATCTTGCGCCCCTCCCCATTTTTTGGCCAGTTGAGTTACAAGTCTGGTGGGGCTTTCCCATTAACTAGAAAAATATTTTTTCTTAGTAATAATAGGATTTCTTTCTATTTCATGAAGAGATTTTTCTCCTACCATTTGTAGGATATATATTACATACCAAAGTTTTTGTGACTGTATTTTTTTTTTTTTTTTTTTTTTTTACAGTGGGTGGGCCTGATAGTCCTGATTCGGTGGATCCCGTTGAACCAATGCCAACCATGACTGATCAAACAACACTTGTTCCAAATGAGGAAGAAGCATTTGCATTGGAACCTATTGATATAACTGGTGAGCATATGAACCTTTAGATTTATACAGCATACAACATAAGGTCTTACTTCTGGTTTTTGCCTGTCTACTGATCTGCTACTGTTGTTTTAGATAACTAGGCTTCTTGCTTTTTTCTGGTTTTTTGCCTGTCTACTGATATGCTACTGTTGCTTTCGTTAACTAGGCTTCTTGCTTTTATGTCACAGTCATCTGTCATAGTCTTCTATCGAATTATAATTTTGAGTATTTTGTAGAATGTCTGTGCAAGTTGCTGTGAAATATAAAAGTATAGAACAAGCTTTCTGATAATGCGTATCTTAGTCTCCTGGGGTTCCCAAAATGTTAGCAGCTCACATGTGTAACAACTAGAAAACACTGGAAAAGCATTTTTCAATAAATTACAATTCTAAATGCTGTACAGTTGGGCTACAAGCTGGAAAAAAACTAAAAGTATTCTTTAAAAAAACAAAACAAAACAAAACTGGAGGCTGGTGTGGTGGCTCACACTTGTAATCCAGTACTTTGGGAGGCCCAACCAGGAAAACCACTTGAGGCCAGGAGTTTGAGACCAGCCTGGGCAGTAAATATAGTAAGACCTGTCTCTTCAAAAAGAAATTTTTTTTTTTATGTGCTCTTAGAATTTGCCTTTTTCCGCACGTTCTGAAAAAAGAAATCTTTTTAAATTTAAAAACTGGAAATGTCAAAAATTCTAGAATAAGTAATTTTTTTCTTGTAGTTTTTTTAAGTAACATTGTAAGACACATTATTTATATTTGAGGAGGGCTGCTTCTGAATGACAGACAGTTTGAGATAATGGGGATATAAAACTTAATAGTTTCTAGATGGTTTATGAGGACAGTAGGAAAGAATACTTGAAATCGATTACAGTGTAATTTAGACATAGTTTTTACCTTTAAGTAGGACAAGATTACCCTTTTGGGTTTCCCATTGATGAGGGAAATGTACAATTAAGTAAAATATATACTTTATTAGATAGTGAGATTAGAGAGAGACTCTCACTGTGTGTAACATCTTTTTGTGTATATATATATATTTTTTAAGTGTTGATCCAAAAACCTTTGGGGTATGTCTGACAGGGTGAAATTTTGAGGATTTTATTTAACCCCATGAGCTTTTCTGCATTTTAAAAAAGTGAGACAATACCACCTACTTGTAAGTTTTAAGGATTAGAAATGACTCTTTTAAAATGTCTAGGATGGAGTTACAGTTCTATCTGACTGGGCCTGGGCTTGTTTCATTCTATCAAGCAGCTTCCACAACTGCCATATATGAATTATAACTTTTCTAATAAAAATAATAGTATTTGCAATCATTAAAGAAAACTCAGTCTGTGAGTTTGAGTGATGGGCCCTGTTTCAAATGAGAAAATGATCCCAACTCTGAAGGGTATGATATGTTCATTGTTTGCAGTATAAAACTACATAGTCAAAAATGTATTGGACCTTACATCATTTTACTTATTTTGTGCTAAAAGTCTATACTCATTCAGCAAATTTTTGTTGAATGCCTCTATTTTGTTCCAGCCTCTATTCTAAATGATGGTTGGAAAACATCAGTTAAAACATTCTATCCTCATGAAGTTTAACTTTTCTGCTCGAGTCTGTGTGTAGAAAAGCAGGGAATATAGTCAGGCCAGATCTTGTAACTGTGTGTTCCATGCTGGCCTCTCAGGAAAATGATCTTATTTTTTATTATCATTCCAGTTAAAGAAACAAAAGCCAAGAGGAAGAGGAAGCTCATTGTTGACAGTGTCAAAGAGTTGGATAGCAAGACAATTAGAGCACAACTTAGTGATTATTCTGATATTGTTACTACTTTGGATCTGGCACCACCCACCAAGAAATTGATGATGTGGAAAGAGACTGGAGGAGTAGAAAAATTGTTTTCTTTACCTGCTCAGCCTTTGTGGAATAACAGACTACTGAAGGTAATACAGTTTGCAGAATTTTTACTTCATATACATTCTGAGCATCTAAAAAAAAAAGATTCTAAAACCTTTGAATCATTTTTGATTAAGTATTTTGCAACCGTATGGCATGTTTTCTTTTTTCTGCCTTAAATCACAGTGTACTGGGCATAACTTTATTTGAAATATATGGATAAGTGACACCTGCATTTCTAAAAGATGTAAAATGAATTTTCCTTATTTTAAAAAGCCACTGACATGTTTAATAATACTTCTGTCTGTAATGAACTATTAGTTATATCGTCTTAGTGTGTTTTACATCTGAATTCTTGAAATGTTTTCTGAATAAAACATGAGTGGTTCTGCTTTTTCCACAGTAAAGAATTCTGGCTTCAAGAGGTTTTTTGGTGTTTTTGTTTGTTGTTCCATTTATAGGCTCTTTTCTGCTCACATTCCACAATATTCCAAAATAAGATTCACAGGTGTCTGGTGAATGAAGCAGTGCTGTTCGGCTACTATTCTGTCTGAAGTTGAAATAATGCACAGAACCTATTGATTTTACTGTGTATTTAGAATATAGTAATATATTCTAAATCTAAAGTATCCCAGAGCAACAAAGTTGTGCTCTTTATTGTAAGCACTGTCATATAATTATTTTTAAGAAGGTCGTTAAACTATTCTTTGACTCAGTAATTTCATTATTAGAAATTTTTCCTAAGGAAGTAATTCAAAGTATGGAAAAGCTACCTCTGTTAATGTTGATTACATTCTTGTTCACAGTTTTAAAAAGAGAGAAGCCTGACATTTTAAGAGTAGAGGAATGGTTCAAAATGAAATATGTAACCATTAAAAGTAGTTTAAATGAGACTGGGAGCAGTGGCTCACGCCTGTAATCCCAGCACTTTGGGAGGCTGAGGCGAGTGGATCACTTGAGGTCAGGAGTTAGAGACCAGCCTGGCCAACATGGTGAAATCCCGTCTGTACTAAAAATATAAAAAGTAGCCATGTGTGGTGGTACACTGTAATACCAGCTACACAGGAGGCTGAGGCACAAGAATCACTTGAACCCGGGGGTGGAGGTTGCAGTGAGCTGAGATTGTGCCACTGCACTCGAGCCTGGGCAACAGAGCGAGACTCCGATTCAAAAAATAAAAATAAAAAATAGTTTGAATGATAGCTAATAAGGTTACTATGTAAGTGAAGAAAACACAATTTAAAGCTGTTTGGTATGAGACCAGTTAGGATGAGTTTTAGTTGATGAATATGAAAATAAACTGCAGGCAGATAAATGGAAAACCCTTAAGGTTGTGAGATAATGGATACAATTTTTTTAGTTTATCTAAAATGTCTGCAGTTATAATTTGAAAACTCATTTAAAATCATTTTCAGATGGAATGAATTGTGAATATGATAAAAGCCATGCTAAATTATACACTTAGAATATACTTTTGGAAGATATAAATCAGTGGTGACTTTAGTTAGATTTATTTTATCATTGAAATATTTTTTTTTCTTATAGCTCTTTACACGCTGTCTTACACCGCTTGTACCAGAAGACCTTAGGAAAAGGAGGAAAGGAGGAGAGGCAGATAATTTGGATGAATTCCTCAAAGAATTTGAAAATCCAGAGGTTCCTAGAGAGGACCAGCAACAGCAGCATCAGCAGCGTGATGTTATCGGTTTGTTCTGTTAGAATAGTTCCTTGATGAAGTTCACATGAGTATTTGGCTTAAAATTTACCTTTATACTGTCAGAGTGAAAGAAATGAGGAATCAAAGATATACTCAAATGTTTGGGCAGGGAAATACATTGGACCTGATTGCCTTATTTAAGTATGAAGCTTCCTGTCTTTCCAGAGGTTTAAGGTTCAGAACTGGCAGGGGAGATAGTCTGCTAAAGAATTGTCCTACATCGTACTGGGGGTAGGACTTGTCCTTTTAAGATCCCCTTTACGTATATTGCTAAAAATTGACTAAACCTTTATGGAACTAAAATTTATCTGGCCGTCTTCATTAAAGAAAACATTACATATGTCTTAGTGTACTAGTTTTAAAAAATAAATGGTTCTATAATGTTCAAAACTGTATGACCTATGTTTTCTCTTCATATGACCAATTGCAGATGAGCCCATTATAGAAGAGCCAAGCCGCCTCCAGGAGTCAGTGATGGAGGCCAGCAGAACAAACATAGATGAGTCAGCTATGCCTCCACCACCGCCTCAGGGAGTTAAGCGAAAAGCTGGACAAATTGACCCAGAGCCTGTGATGCCTGTAAGTAAGCAAATCTATCCATTAAGTCATTTGAAGGTATTCATACAGCAGTAGCAAGTGGTGTTTAGGGAGGCCTTTTAAAGTATCTTGGTTTTGACAGAAAATGGTAAGGAATGAGTCCCGAGGAAGAAGAGCAACAGGATATAGATAGTCCACTCCTAATGGGAGGATTTGTTCTGGGAGTCTGTGCAGTCTTTCTGACTCTTTTTGAATAGTATTGCTTTAGAGTGCTCCAGAGTGAGCATCCTTGACTCTGAAGTTGGTTCTGATTTATTATTTGGCAAACATTCCTGCATACCTTCAGTACTAGGTAGTTTTAGGTCATCTTATTAAGTAATCAGAATAAACTTGTCAAATACCTGAGAAAATGTAAAGCATTATCTGTCTGCTTCATTCAAACTTTGACTACCATTAAGTTCGGCTAGGATAGGAAAGCTAAGCAATTATGAGGGAGGAAATAGTAGGGTTTGGTTTAGGGCTTTCCAATCTTAAGTCTATAGAATAAATGAATTTGAGCAAAGGGAGGCTTTTTGATAACCTTAGGCTTCTTGTTCAGCCTCCATCAAGAATACTCTGCCAATTTTAAGAACTAGTTTTCTGTGCCCTCTGGTGGTAAGAGTTGTCAATAAGAGCATTTTTCTGTATTAGCTCAGGACTAGGAAGACAGTAATGAGTAGGTGACTTGCATAACCACCCTCCTCCTGGTAATTCTTTGGTTTCTTAAAGACTGGTTTTGATGTTCTTAACTCTTTTATATTAAGCCTGAGAGAAAATAAATATAGGAAGTGGACCCAGAAAAGCAGTGTCCTCACTCCTATTATTTGCTGCCGTGAGACATTCAAGACTCTCAGAGTGAAAGCTTATGATTTTTAAGTTAAAATATAATAACCTTACAGAAGCTTTAGTAGTTAAAAAACATTTGACTCCTAAAAAGTAAGTATGAAAATGAAACATGGTTTAAGATAACGGTCAGTTTCTTTTGTAAGCTACTTCAATGTAGTTTTATAAAAAAATCAAAAAAAATATATACTATAATAAATTTTTTCTTGTGGGAAAGTGTGGAGATATAATCTCAGTATTTTCAACTAGAAAACTTCAGCCACTGTGTATTTGCATATTTAAAATAAGCTACTTTAAAAACATACATCTTAAATTGTCTTATTTGTATTGCTTTAAGCCTCAGCAGGTAGAGCAGATGGAAATACCACCTGTAGAGCTTCCCCCAGAAGAACCTCCAAATATCTGTCAGCTAATACCAGAGTTAGAACTTCTGCCAGAAAAAGAGAAGGAGAAAGAAAAGGAAAAAGAAGATGATGAAGAGGAAGAGGTAAACTAATTAATAATTTTCATTCCAGCTTTAGCAAAAGCCTCCAGCCAGCTTTTTTATTTTTCATATTGGGGCTAACTTAATTGATGTTGAGCATCAGAGTTATATAAAAAGAAGAATATAAGCAAAATTTTACCAAATTCATAGTGGTATCGATCATCGTTAGGAACATCAAATTTTATGCTGTGCTGTAACTCATTGGCTCCCTGTGGGCTGTTGAAGGACATGGAATTGCCCTTACGCTGATTTCTTGCCTGACTTCTAGACTGCTTGTAGCTGCTTTTACTATCTTGTGGTCAGTGGTCAATTCTTAACTGCTGTTATCATCTACTTATAACCTCTTCTGTATCTGTGGTGGCCTGGAAATCAGATAACTGTACATTTTCCACTTGTCTGGGTTTTGTTTTTGTTTTTCCTTTAGTTGGACCCCAGGGTAAAGCATAACTTTGCTAAAAACTTAGACTGAGTGAAGCCTTGAATGACTTTTTCTTTTTACAAAGTAAGAGGTGTTTTAGGAATCAGTTTCTTTTTCCGGGGGCGTGTTTACGCTGTTGAAGGTCCTCCTTCTTCTCCTTCTCCTTCTCCTTCTCTTTCTCCTCCTTCTCCTTCTCCTCCTCCTCCTCCTCCTCCTTCTCCTTCTCCTCCCTTCCTCCCTCCCTCCTCCTCCTCTTCGTTCCTCCCTCCCTCCTCCCTTCCTTCCCCCCTCCCTTCCTTCCTGCCTTTCTCCCTTCCTTCCTCCCTTCCTGCCTTCCTTTCTCCCTTACTCCCTCCCTCCCTCCCTCCCTCCCTCCCTCCCTTCCTTCCTTCCTCCCTCCCTCCCTCCCTCTCCTTCTCCTCCTCTCTTCTTCTTCCTTATTTCTGCATCATTGAGGTTGTTAAAACTTAGAATTTATTCTTCTGTTTGATATTCTGTCAGATATGTTACTTAAACCTTTTAATTTAAAATAAGGTGTCCTTTAGGTGGCATTGAAGCTGTTTAAATTTCTTCAGGATCAAAAAAGGTTATGGATTGGATAAATTTTCATTAACATCTGTTCGTAATTCTAATAATAGTGCATATCTTTAATATGAATACCTTATTTTACAACCAAAATTAGCTTCAGAGCTATTCCTATGTGTGAGGGTATGCCATTATCTCAGACTTAGTTGTGAATGAGTATTAAAATAGTTGTGGTTTCTGTATATAGTTTCAGCATAGCCTGGGAACATCACAACTGCTGCCTTGCACCCACCTTGGACTTTAAAAAGTCATTTAGGCAGCACGTGGCTGAGAACTATGTTGCTCAAGTGAAATATATAATAAGGGTTATAGCCCATTCATTTTAAAACGCCATATAGACCAATAATAAATCCTCAACTTAGCTAGTCTGCAGGCTCTTTGGTACTGCTCCACAATGAGATTAGGAGTCTGCCAGAACATAAGTCATCTGGAAAATCATGTTGCAATATTTATGTATGTATATTTAGTTGAAATAAACATTATATTTAATGGTACAGTTGATTTTTATCCTTAAGTTCTTGAAGAGGGACCAGTAACCAAAAGCTCCATGATCAGCAGCGTCCACAGACCACATAGTGTGTGTAGACAGCATCCTTATACTGCAGTATAAAAGCATACTTTTAGCCAAATGTTTGCTTGCATATAAACAGAGGACTTTGCCTTGTAATTTAAGAAAAACTCTTCAGTTTATACTCTAGATGCTAAGTGATTGCTCAGCAGCATTAAGTACAGTTTTCTCTTAGTTCAAAATACACAATCTCAGGGTAGTTGAGGAGCTTTTAGGAGATGTAGAAATACTTCATTTCGCATTGGACTTGTTTTGTCAGCTTTTTGGGGGTCATTTTCATTCAGGATGAAGATGCATCAGGGGGTGATCAAGATCAGGAAGAAAGAAGATGGAACAAAAGGACTCAGCAGATGCTTCATGGTCTTCAGGTATTACTGCTGTTGTCTTAGAGGAAAATGCTTTATCAAAGGATTTTGGCATTGTTCCCTGAAAAAAAAAAAAAAGTTACATGCTGGAAACAGAAAGCATACCTTTGTGAAACTTTTCCCAAAACGACATTATTTTTAAATGTTTTAATTAAATACATAAACTATTAGGCCAAGAGTAAGCCTGAAAAGCAGAACCGTGGTGACATATTACACAACTCCTTTGTATGCCTGCACCTTCTTGTTTTTCGTTGAGTAAATTTAATGTGATGGATTATTACATTTATTGGGTCATTATGGAGCATCAGATGTCACTTTTCCTTGTGCTTTAATGTCCTAGACACAGACAAGATACCTTGAACATCTGCAGAATGCCAAGCAAGTTGCTCAAGGTTTCTTAAAATAGGACAGTTGACATTTAATTTTTTTTTTTTACTTTAAAAACTGTAAGTGCTAGATTTTGCTATTATATTACATTAGATGTCTAAATAAATTGATTATTTTAATAATACATGCCAGAACAATTTTGCTGGTTTCTTGGACTTTCTTATTTAGATTTTAGATGTACCATAACATACTTTGGCCTTTTACCCTCTTGATTAACATGAGAATCATATACTGTTTTAAAAAGTGCAGTCTTTGTCCTGAGCAGAATATATAGTTTGTTTTTTCCAGTAACCAAAATTAGCATCTGTGTTAGTCTGTTTTGTGTTGCTCTAAAGGAATACCTGAGTCTGGGTAATTTATAAAGAAATGGAGTTTATTTGGCTCACAGTTCTGCAGACTGTACAAGAAGCAAAGCACCAGCGTCTGCTTCTGGTGAGGCCTCAGAAAGCTTATAGTCATGGTGGAAGGCAGAGGGGGAGCAGGTGTGTCACATGGCGAGAGAGATGGCTAGGCTCTTTTAAACAACCAGCTCTCTTGTTAACTAATGAGCAAAAATTCACTGATTGCTGCGGGGAACCATTCATAAGGGATCCACCACCACCCCCATCCCCACCCTCACCCCGTGACACAAACACCTCACTAGGCTCCATCTCTTAACAGTGGGGAATCACGTTTCAGCATGAGATTTGGAGGGGACAGATATTCAAACTGTGTCAGCATCCTCACTGAATTACTACTTTATTTTACAGGTTACTTTAAGTTATCCTTTTTTGGTTTTATTTCAGCGTGCTCTTGCTAAAACTGGAGCTGAATCTATCAGTTTGCTTGAGTTATGTCGAAACACGAACAGAAAACAAGCTGCCGCAAAGTTCTACAGCTTCTTGGTTCTTAAAAAGCAGCAAGCTATTGAGCTGACACAGGAAGAACCGTACAGTGACATCGTTGCAACACCTGGACCAAGGTTCCATATTATATGAGGAGCTAGAAACATTATAGCTAGTGTTTGATTCACTAGTGCTTACGAATTGCCCCCATGTGTAGGGGACACAGAACCCTTTGAGAAAACTTAGATTTTTGTCTGTACAAAGTCTTTGCTTTTTTCTTTCTTCATTTTTTTCCAGTACATTAAATTTGTCAATTTCATCTTTGAGGGAAACTGATTAGATGGGTTGTGTTTGTGTTCTGATGGAGAAAACTGCACCCCAAGGACTCAGAAGATGATTTTAACAGTTCAGAACAGATGTGTGCAATATAGGTGCATGTAATAATGTTCAGCGGCAGTCAAAAGTCATGATTTTTATCTTAGTTCTTCATTACTGCATTGAAAAGGAAAACCTGTCTGGGAAAATGCCTGACAGTTTAATTTAAAACTATGGTGTGAGTCTTTGACAAGAAAAAAAAAAACAACGCCTTTCCATCAGTAACACTGGCAATCTTCCTGTTAACCACTCTCCGATTAGGGATGGTATCTGAAACAACAAAGGTCGCCCTCTTGAGATTCGTTTTAAGTGTAATTCCCTAATGAGCAGAGGTGTACGTGAAGTTGTGTTGTGACTGATAACCTTCAGCTACAAAAAGATAGGACTGACTTGGTTTAAGTGTTCTGTTTTGTAAATCATTCCATTTGAGTCTTTCTGATGAACTTGGCTATCCTGAAATCTGTTATTTTAGTGAGGTTCCAAAATGAGCAAAGCTAGGCCTGATTAGAGTAGAGTAACTATTAAAAAACATAACTTTCTAGGAGCTATAAATCAAAGTTTTGAAAAGATGTTTGGATATATTTGAGTATTCAGATCATGAAAACAGAAATTGCCCTGCCTACTACAAGGACAGACTGATGGGAAATTATGCACCTGGTCAACTTAGCTTTTAAGCAGACAATGCTGTAAAAACTAATGGCTTCTCTGGTATTTATTATAAGTTTTAGTACTGATCTCCTTTTCCAGTGCTGCACACTCCTGTGTTTGGAACTTTAATAGCATTGCAACGAAATCTTATATCCAGTTTCCTGTAATTTAATTGAAGAAAAATACGTCCAAATAAAGACTTTATTATTAACAGACCAGATAGCATCAGAAATCATGTGACTATTATGATTATCAGAATATGTCTTAACTTTTTAGGGCAAAGTTAACACTGAAAGTTACAGCTTAAGTGTTGGAACTTTTGTGGCAAAAACATCACTTTTGAAACTCAGACTTCAGTGTATACCCAATAATTTAAAATTATGTGAAATGTTTTAAATTTGTGAACTCGTAATTACTGTTTTAATGATTCAGTTTCTTGAGAGTGGTAATTGTATAAAATTGCTTTTGCAGCTTTATATTCAATATGACGTGCCTGTAAACCAAGGAGTTTTCCCCGTTTGTAAAAAGACATTGTAGATAATTGAATGTTTGATTTTAGAAAGGTCATTAGTTTCTTGTTACACATTTTGTTAGTCTGGTTTTTGTTGCTTATCGGGTTTAATATTGTTCTTGAAAATAGTTGATGCTATGTTATGTATAACTTTTCTAATAAAAGTTGTGTTATAAGCTGTACTTTTTTGAGTATTTGTTATTCAGTTGGTGGTGGTCCCCAAGGGAAAGTTGGCTGAAAAAGTTATTATAGCCCAACACCTCATTTGTTTGCCTTATCTAGAATAGTTGTCCATATAAACCAAATGAATTTTTCAAAAGAGGTCTTAGACTACAAATGGAAGACAGACTAGCTTGTCTCCAACCTTCTTTGTTAACAGAACTATGTGACCTGAAATTTTAATGTATAACTGTTATGTGTGAATGTATTAAGAATAAAAATGAAACTAACAAATGGCTGGTACAGAGGAAGCTTTGGGACATAAATATATATGTGTAACTGCTAAGTACATACAAACTGACATGCTGTGGGTGTACACCCTTGGTGCTCCAAACAAGCTAGGTGGGTAGGCAGGTGCTAGAAATACCCTAGGTCAGTCTCAGAAGCCTAACTGAAAACCAGGACATTCAGTTACCTGACATGTACCCACTTTTACATTCTAGCCTCTTGACTAGTCCTGCTGCCCCTGCCCCCCCAGTCCCCCGGCCCCCACTGTGAGCTTTAAAGCACTGAGATTTTATGGTTTAAACCCTGATTTGAGTGTAAATATGTTGCTGTTTTTAATAGAAAAAAATCAGATTTGACTAAGCACCAATTATCCTGAAAGCCAAAGCAGCTTGAATTTGGGGCTCACTGCCATAGATACCTCTAGTAAAGAGTTATGATTAATGTGAAAGTGCTGAGAGCCTAGAATACAGCATGCCACAGTACCTGGGGGAAGTTCAGAAAGAAAAGATTGTCAGATGATAAAAAGCTTTTGCTAAAATGTAAAAGATGGCTTCGCATAGTAAAGTGAAATGATGTCTAGAGCAGAACCATGAGTGTTTGACTTGGAATTCAAAGGCCTAGGTGTAGACAGTAGAATCCAGTCTCATGACTGTTCTGAAACTTGGAATTACCAGAGTGGTATAGTGGGAAGAGCAATGGGCCAGAGGCCTAGGCCCCAGGCTATAATCCTAATTTGATTATAGAACCTGAAACTTCAGATGCTTCATTCTGTATCTGGGTCTAAAAATGAAAGTCAAGTCCCACCGATTTCCAAGAGTTGTGAAAACCGTATGAGCTAATGAAAAGCAATTTGGAAAACAACTAACATTTGTATGATGAAGATAACATTGGCTTTCATTCAGGCTGCTTAGGCGCATGCCGCTTAGGTGCACTTAGGTTTTAAACTTCTAGAGTACGTCATGAGATGGACATCTCTACTTGCAGGAACCACATACACTTTAATTTCTCTACAACTGAATTCTACTTTACTACTTTAGACCTTCCTAATGCTTCATCTTTGGTGAGTGGCTCCTTCACCTTCCATGTCCTCTCAACCTGGTGATTCTGTTCCTACATTTCAAATAACCATTCCTTTGCTCACACTATTGAAGACTTGCAGAGATTACTTCAACAGCTCCAGTTACTCAAAATTTAGACTGTTTCCTCTAAACACATTAGAGTCAACTGGCAAGTCAGCAGAGGGACTTTGAAAAAGGTAGGACAGGAAGGTTTTTATTTCAAGACCATGCCCTAGAGCCATCTGCCCGGCTTTCTGTATTCCCCCTGCTGTCCTCCCAGCTGTGCTCCAGGTCATGTGTGCAAACGCTTAGGTGGCCAGGCAGGTCATGGAAATGAGTGAAGCAGCCAGGTGACCAGCAGTGGAGGGTGAGGAGGAACAGTGCTGAACTGGATGAAATGGGGCAGGGACCCCCTTTGAGCTGAGGACAGCATCTGGTCATGTTACTAACCGCTAGTTCAGAAAAGGAGACAGAGCATTGCCTCATTGCCTCAGGAAAGGCCAGAGGTCCAGATTCTTCTCACTCCTGATTTTAAATGTGATATATGATTTAAAACTGAATACCATGAAGGCCACACACACCTTGGCAGACAGATCCAGCTCATAAACCTCAAGTTTGTGGCTTCTGTTGAGCTGACTTTGAGGACCACAAGGAAGGCAAGTTGTGCCACTTACAGAAGCAAGGCTTTCTGGGCTCTTTCCTGTCACCACTTCAAAGGCCACAGGCTGGCTGCTTCCTCTTAATGCTGTCCAATGGTTTTAAGGCCCTATTTGATGTTCCAGGCCCACAGGCAGCATCCTCACCTGACTTTATGCTTCATGTGTGCCCTGCTAACTTTGTGTGACAGCTGTTGTATGACATTCCCAACCTAATGGAAATGTCTTCTGAAAAGCAGGACTTGAAAAATGTAAACCTAAAGACAAAAGTCTCATTTCCTCATATCTTCCAAAGCCAAACAATGCAGGAATTCTCAGATGTTAGCTCAAGAGTCAGATGGAAGATTGTAAACCTGTAGGCTTGACATATAGCCAGGGAATCAGCATTTTTAATAAGCACTCCAGTGGTTCTCAAGCAGACAATTCTCGGATCGTTTTCAGATACCAGAATTCAGCCTTACCTCGGAGCTGCCATCTAAAATGCTCGGCCAGCATCTGGAGCTGCGGCTGGGGGTAGGAAATGCCCTCCATGATCAGCTGTTACTTATGCTCTAGGACTAATTAGCTCTCAATTGGCCAACAGCTGTTCAGGGGGAAATTCTCATGCAATTCAAGGAGAGAATGAAGCTCTCCAACTTGAGCAAACTGGTACATTGTTATTTCCAGAAGGCATCTGGCCAAAGGGGTTCTCAGGTCCTGTTCTAATTACTCCAACTGTGACAGCCTGCTATGTGCTATGAAAGCGAGTTAAGGGCACCAATGGGTGGCCAGTAATCACACCAGCAATGATCATCAAAACAGCAACACAGCTTCTCTAATTGACCGAGTGAGTTTGGTCCACTGGTTGAGAACATGGGTTGGAATGCAAGAGAGGTGAGTTCAGGATTAGGTCTGCCTCTAACTAGAAACTGTGGTGACCATCTCAACTTCTTTAACTCTTGGTTCTCTTCTGAGGAAGCTCGTAAGGCTCCTGTGAGGATTAAATAACACAATGCAAAGAAAGCACTTAGCATAGTGCCTGGCCAGTGGTCAATGCTATATATTAGCTGTTTTTCAGGCCAAAATACTTCCTGAGTGCTTTACTCTGAGCAAGGAATGATGCTAGAACTAAGTGTACTGATGGGAACAAAACACACAGTTGCTGTTAAGTTTTGATAAGTTTTTGGTAAGTTCAAGAAAGGACATCTCCAAAGAAGTAAACCTTCTTTCAATTCCCCCAGAGAAACTATTCCCCCATCTTCTCTATTTCCACGATATTTTATTCATAACTGATAAAACTTTTCATGATATGTCATACTTTGCCTGTCTACTTCTCTTGACTAGCTGACTATGGATCTTTGGAAGACTTGTCTATAATTCTAGAACTACCTAATCCAGTGTGTGACTCTGAGTTAGGGCACAATCAGTCTTATTGGCTTCAACATGACCATGATAAAGGATGAAAATAACTCCTATGAAGCCAATTTCTGTGAAAATTGGTTTTGAGAATAGAATATGAATTCTTACAGTTTCTAGACATACAGTTCCTGTAAGCTTTGGTAAGTGTGTGTTATTTTGCTTAGAAAAAAAAAAGGGCCTGGGCACGGTGGCTCACACCTGTAATCCCAGCATTTTGGGAGGCCAAGGCTGGCGGGTTGACTGAGGTCAGGAGTTCGAGATCAGCCTGGACAACATAGTGAAACCTCATCTCTACTAAAAATACAAAAAAATTAGCCGGGCATGGTGGCACGTGCCTGTAATCCCAGCTGCTTGGGGAGCCGCGGCAGGGGAATCGCTTGAACCCGGGAGGTGGAGGTTGCAGTGAACCGAGATCGCGCCACTGCACTCCAGCCAGGGTGACAAAGCTAGACTACGTCCGCCACCCCCAACCCCCGCCCACGCAAAAACAAACAAACAAACAAACAGAAGGGAGAATAATTTACCTGCCACCTTCCATCTCCCACGAGTCAAAGGTTTGCTCTTGGAACATTAGTTACCCATTTCTTCCAGGGCCACCAAGCTATCCCCTACCTCACCCATCAAAAGGCTCCTATGGGGTGTGTCCTTTTGAAATTGGTTCAGAGCCCACCTAGCAGAGGTGGTTGGGTCAGAACAAAAGGCTAATGGCCCCCGATTCAGTTGCTACATTGACCAGTTTGGAAGCGAGCACCTCCGAGTTTAAATACGTGGTAAAATACAGGAGAACACTTGATTTGGGATTCCAAATCCCTACAATAATTCTTGGGTATGAAACCTTGGTTTCCAGAAAACAACAGTGTCATTTTCTTCATGCTGTTTGGAGGGTTATAGCAGCTGGTAAATTCTGAGTTTCTTTCCCCCAAGCCATCCAAAATTTGTTTAGATTGACTCTGCTGAAATAACAGAGGCTGCCAGATTCCCTAGATTGTAGGAGTTGTGTATGAAATGTCATCCTCTGCTCAACCAAGCCCCAGGATCACAATGAGTGCTAAACAAGATAATGTATGCACATATACTTTGCAATCTGGAAAGCGCCACAAAAGTAGTTGCTATAATAACAAGGTAGCTTCCTTGGGAAGAAGAGTCCTCATATGAGATGAAGATAACATTATGCCTTCATTTGAAAGTCAATTTCAGCAAGGTAAGAGGATACAAGATAGTTCGGGTTGATTTCTTGGGGGAACCACTGCAAGTGTTACAAGCTTAAACATCTCAGGGAATTTCAGCACTTAAGGCTTTTCTTGAAGGGACTCTGGGGCAGAAGCAGCTTTCCCCAAATTTCTTGAAACACTAAAGGATAAAATTAATGAAGAAAAGAGGGGGATTTCAACTCAACATTACTGAACACCAGACACCATGCTAGGTGCTAATAGCATACAAAGACATAATCCTTATGATTATACCTTCAAAGATTAGAAGGAAACAGTGAGTGGCATTTAAACTACACCTTGAAGAATTAGTGGGATTTATTCAACAGGTGGCGTGCAAGGGACAGGAAGAAAGGACGTTCCAGGAAGAAAGAATAGCACAGGCAAAGGCATGGAGGTAGAAAGGCATGACACTGATTCGGAAGACCCAATTAAGGAATCTAAGCCAAGGTAGCAGTCAGAGGACAGAAATCACTCTCAGGCTAAGCAGCTTGGCTAAATTTGCTACTAATTATTAGGCTCAAAGACCACCTTGCCTTCAGAGAGTCTGCTGTGCATTTGTATGTTTACAAGAAGTGCGACCTCTCCTACAACAGCCTTTTTGGCTTTTAATCAGATCCTGTTGGTTTGTTTTCGTTTTTGTTTATTTTTCTTTTTTACCTCCACAACCCACCAAACAGAATAGAAAGCTGAAAAATATTTCCAGACAAGAGTGTGCTTGTGGAGTGGGGCCATTTTTATAATTCCTTCTGGTTCCAGCTCTGTTTGCATATGAGCCTTACTGCCAGGAAACCTGAGTGGGCCCATCATGACTCTGGAGACCACAGGAGTGTCTCACACTGACAGCAGGAGGTGAACACTGAGCCCTGGAAAATCATGTAGGAGAAGAAAGAGCTGGAGGCTTCCAATGTCCTCAGACTCTTCCCTGGGTTGCTGACAGGGGCATTCATGGCCAGGATTGGCAGAAGGGGTAGGACCAAAGGTAGAGTGGAGAAGGGCAGCCACTTCAACAATAAGCTTTCCTAGAATCTTTTGTAAGTCTCCCTTTTCTTGATCCTTGAGCACAGTGTACAGCAGAATGCCTTCAGGATGGCCCAAAGGTGACAAATGGTTAAGAGCTTAGGCACAGTCACTTTTGCTTTTAGAAGAACTATATAGTGATCATAATGCTACAACTTATTGCCCACTTAATAATAATAATATACTTATTATGGCATAGAATATACTTTCTATAAGCCAGCACTATGTTAATCATGTCACATACATTCATCTTCCCAACATCTCTGTGAGGTAAATCATATTATTATTATAACTTTATCAACAGATGCGGAAACTCAATATGGCCTAGACTATAATTGTCATTGAAGATTCCACTTGTTCCTCTATATTTTGCAGCTCAACTAAAGTTAGGCAAGGTCATGTGACTAGTTCTGGCCAATGGGCTCTGAGAAGAAGTGAAGCACAGCTCTGAATTAAGGCTGTGAGAGCCCATGTGCACGTCTCCTCCATCTTTCTCTTTCCTGGACCACTGGTGGTTAAGGAGGGGAGAAATGCCACAGAAACTACTAGGTGATAGAACCTCCATCAGGCTGGGTCCCTGAGTGACTGGAGGGAACAGAGCCTTTTCGCAGACCTGGAATAGATACACATGAGGACCAAGAGATAAGCCTTTGTTGTGTGAAGCCACTGAGAGGTCAGTGTTAATTTATTATTGCTACATAACCTAGCGTATCTAGGCCTCAAGAAATTTAGTAACTGTAGATTGAGTTAAGTGATTATGCTGGAACTAGAACTACAATTTCCTGGTTCCCAGACAAGTCTTTTTTTCTACTACACAAATCCGAATCTGTGAGAAGAGCCATGGCTTCCATTGCACCATCCACTCTGGTATGTAGGAATGACTTCAGAACTTATCCATGAAAGACCCAACTCATTTGGGATGCCTCTTCCTGGCAGCTAATCGATGAGCTCTGACAGGGCAGGCTGGTTAGAGGCAGATGTGCAGACTGAATTTCAAAGTAGACCCTCCTTGTGACAAAGCTTAACTGTCACTAAAGCTATTGTACAAGCACAGTGGTCGCCAAACAGCCTCACAAAGTAACAGAAATTTACCATGGTTCAGACCCTGAGGCTTGCCCAATTTGCTTTTTTTTCAGGCAGGGTCTTGCTCTGTCATCCAGGCTATAGCACAGTGGTGCGATCACAGCTCACTGTAGCCTCAACCTCCTGGGCTCGAGCAAATCTCCCATCTCAGTGGCCCAAAGTGCTGAGATTACAGGCGTGAGCCACTGCACCCGGCCTGGGGCTTACCCAATTGGATAGGGAAACTCAAAGCAGATTCTTTGCTCTAAATGCTCCAACTTGGAGTAAGTATCCAGATCATAGGAGACTTAAATCAGAAATCCAATTTATTGACCAGGCATGATGGCTCACCCATTGGAGATCAGTGATATCCAAGACACCATTCCTGCCCTATCACAGTATCTTAGGGAATACAGATTAATAAGAATGCAATTGAAACAATTTTATAGATGCCAGGATTGGGTTATGCAACAGGTGTTAGGGACTCGGACTGGGGAGTCAGGAAACATTTTTGGACGAAGTGACAAATACTGAGCCTTGAAGGATGCACGAGAGTTAGGAAAGGAGAGTGGGAAGCAGAGTTCTGGTTTAAAGGGACAGTATGGGTGATGGTTCAGTGGGTGGACAAACTTGCTGAGCTGTTTCTCTCCCCAGAGTGGGGAAAACCAGGGCTGGGCCTTTCTGGAAGCAAGAGAAAGTCTGTCTGTTACCTGGGCTTCTAGGTGAGTAGCCAGGGAAGGGAGAAACAGCTTGAGATTCTGTTTGCTCTCAATCTTTGCCCGTCCCCAAATGCAGAACACTAAGTCTAGTGGCCTGGGACACATTTGTAGTTTGTCTTTTGATCCTTGCCAGTATTTAAGACATGTTGAGGGTGGGCATGATGGCTCATACCTGTAAATCACAGCACTTTGGGAGGCTGAGGTGGGAGGATCGCTTGAGCCCAAAAGTTCAAGACCAGCCTGGGAAACATAGTGGGATTCCTGGGATTCCCTTCTCTACAAAAAATAAAAATAAAAATAAAAACTGGCCAGGCTGGGTGGCACACGCCTGTGTCCCAGCTACTCGAAAGGCTGAGGTGGGAGAATTGCTTGAGCCAGGGAGTTTAAGGCTTCAGTGAGCCACAATGACGCCAGTGCACTCCGACCTGGAAGACAGAGCAAGACCCTGTCTCTAAAACATAAATGAATACATTCAAGTTATTAGCTTATAATAAAAAATACGGTTGTCACATGGCTCACAATGATTTTGTTGACCTGACTAATCAGCACGTTCTCACAGTTAATGCAGTTGATCACTCGTTCATCCCCGAGACTAATTCTTGACCTGACTTCTGCAATATCTCACTCTTAATCTCTTTGATGTTTGTTTTTCCTGCTTCACTGGAAGCTCATTCCTAAATTCCTTCTTAAATTCCTTTGTTGATTCCTCTTCATCTCCCAGCTCTTAATACTGAAATACCGCAAGGCTTAGTCCATGACTTCTCTTTTCCATCTTTACATTCCCATGACAATTTCTTCCACTCTCAGGACTTCAAATACCATCTACGTGCTGATGACTCTTAACTTGATGTCTCCTTCCAGCTGTGACTTTTCTCTTGAACTCTTGGCTGACTGATTGATATCTCCCCTGGGATATCTAACAGCCATCTCAAATTTACCATCGCCGGAGCTGACCTCCTGATCTTCACCCACAAATGAGCTCTTCTGCTGCTTCATCATAATAATTAGTGGAACTGTCCTGTCAGTTGCTCAGACCCACAACCTTGGAATAGCCCTTGACTCATTAGTTTCTCTCACACACACCACTTCATGCCCTCCAACAAATCCCACTGCTCTAGCTTCAAAAAATAGCTAGAATTCAACCACTTTTTACCACTTTTATCACTACTATCCAAATTCAAGTCACCATCCTCTCTTTCCCTAGATCATTGCAGTCACCTCCCAACTGGGGTTCCTTTCCACTAGCATACTCCCCTCCCTCAAACTCTTCCCAACACAGAAGTCAGAGTGATTATGTTTGTCAGATCACATCACCCGTCTGTTCAAAACCTCCCAGTGGCTTCCCATCTCTCTTGGAGTAAACGACAGTCATTACAGTGGACGATAAAGGTCCCATGCAACTTCTCTAGGTCCTGGTTCCTATAGTAATTCCTTCTCCCCCACCCCATGCCGTTATCTCTCTGATAGCATTTTCTACCACTTTCCCCCCTGCTCACTCCACCCCTTGTTATGTCTAGAACAAGCCTCCTTGTTATGTCTAGAACAAGCCAAACCCATCCCACTTCAACATTATTTCTACTGGCTACTTCCTTTGCCCAGAATGGTCTTCCCTCAGATGGCTACATGGCTCATTTCCTCGCCTTCTTCAAGTCTTTGTTTAAATTGACCTTCTCAAAGAGGGTTTGCCTGACCACCATAACAAAAACGGAAACACCCCTAGCAATTCCAGTACCTCTCCTCTGCTTTAGTTTTCTCCATGGCCCACAATTAAAGTACTATGTAGTGTGTGTGCATGTGTGTGTGTGTGTGTGTGTGTGTGCATGCCCATACATGCATGGATCTCCATTAGAATAAATGATAAATGTAAACTTCATGAGGATTGGAGGTTTTGTTTTATTAATTCACCCCTGTATCTTCAAGACCTCAACAAAAATCCCTAAAGCATAGAAGATATTTGATATTTGTTTTAGATAAATAATTATTCTACAGCTTATACATATAGCAAACTATGTGTAGAATATTGCCTGGTGAGCATGGATTTGAACAGGGACAGTATCTGATGAGCTAAATATTTTAATGACATCATTTTAGAATGCAGATGTGCCTGTCATAGTGACCAAGGTATTCCAGACTGTTTGACCACTGATTTTCCACTGCCAATGTTATCTTTCGGAATGAAGTAATTCCCCTGAAAAACTGATCTATTTGTTTTCTTCAAACATATTGTTGTCATCAAACTGGTGAAAGCTTACTTTGGTTAAGAAACCATTCTCTGTCTTCTGTAGAGTTACATTGTGTCCATTATGTGCTGATTGTATAGTTTAACTCTCAAAGAACAACTCCATTTGAAGTCCCCTGTTCCCAAGCTCTTGAGAGCACTGCCCTTTTATGGGGAGTTCATTCTCACATTCTTCTCCTAGGGGCTACTCAGCTGAACTAAGTTCTTCCTTACCACAACATCTGGCAAAGACGGCAATGGGTGTTTAGGTAGGTGAGCAAGCACTCTCGTTTAGCATTGTTTTCTCTTTGGCATCAAATAGATGCTTGTACAAATTCCAACCAGCAGGGGATCCTATAGTCTCATTCTCCTTTTCTATCCCTCTATGCCTTCCTAAGATGTGTGGTAAAACTTCATGATCAATGATGATAGGGGAAACCTTCTCATTGTCTCACACACACAGGATTATGCTAACCAATTATAGATTGGTTTCTACCTTCAGCACTAATTGATACTACTGGTGAATTCCTTCACGAGTGCCTGTATTTTTAATGATTAATTTAAAAGACTTTCCCCAAATCTTCTGCTCACATTCCCTCCCTCGGCTTCCTTAAATTTAGCAGACAACTTGCTACATGCTTATAAGAAAACATTCAGGCACTCACTCTTGTATTTGTGGTCAGCTGGTGGTCCATAGTCTCCCTCACGTGTCTGGTATTTGGTGACTGTGTTCAAGGTTGACGGACATAAATAACTAGACAAGTCACCACATACAATCTAGCAGGCTTAACAGGGTTGTCAAGAGCAGCGAGTGAGGACAAGCCCCAATGCACAAACATGGTTCAAAGCTCAGCTTTTCATCACGTTTGTTATTGTCTAAATAGCCTAAACAGCCAAAGGAAATCAATTTTTTTTTTTTTTTTGAGATGGAGTCTCACTCTGTTGCCCAGGCTGAGAGCAGTGGCATGATCTTGGCTCACTGCAACCTCCGCCTGCCAGGTTCAAGTGATGCTCCTGCCTCAGCCTCCTGAGTAGCTGGGATTACAGGTGCACACCACCACGTTTGGCTACTTTTTATATTTTTAGTAGAGCCACGTTGGCCAGGCTGATCTCAAACTCCTGACCTCGAGTGATCTGCCCACTTGAGCCTCCCAAAGTGCTAGGATTACAGGTGTGAGCCACACCCGGCCACAAATCAAATTTCTAAGCCCAGACTCAGTATGAGAGGGTGGTACTCAAGCAGTGTGGATTCAGGGAAGGGGATTATTATTGTGGACATTTGAAAAAATAATCCAACATGATGTTGTTGTTGTTTTAAACTATTTGGGAGCCCTCTGTACTATAATTCTCCTCAAAGCAATTTTTAAAATTATAATAATTCAGGGTAACACCAGAAAAAGAAAATACTTCTTCCCTGTACACTGTTGCAAGAAAACAAATTATTTGAAAATGCATTGTTTTAATTCTGCAGGGTTTATGCATTGTTTTTGTTTCCCTAGCATCCTTTCCTTTGAAGAACCACTTGTCTCCATACAGTGATTCTAGTGGGGTTGTCAGTCACAGTGCCCTATCCTAGTCTTTTCCATCCTACCTCCTGACTTGGGTCTGGCTAAGCCTCAGAGGCTGGTCCAGGAAGAGAACACACGACGAAGCAGAACCAATCAGATGCTTTCCCTGGGAGTGATGGGTTGGGGTGGGGTAGAGAGAACCCTCTGTCTGCTGGAGGATATGAATCTGGAGCTAAGAGTCAGCCGCCATATTTCCCAGCATATAGAGAAATCCTGTCCACAGAGTGAAACAAATCAGCAAAACAGGGAGGAGAAATTGGAGGCAGTGACCCGGGGGCATTTAATTCTGGTTCTAGTTTAACAGGTCCTGGTTCCTACAGTAATTCCTTCCATTCTGCTTTACCAAAATACCCTTTTCTGATGAGTGACCCAATACATTCCTTTTTCCTTAAGCTAACTTGAGCTGAGTTTTCATCACGTGCAGCCAAGAGCTCTGACTGATTTGAAACCCTGTAATAGCTATTAAATCAGCTCATCCTCTCATTCCAGCCCAATCACCATCTTCAGCCGTCAGCTCCTGAATGCTTTAAAACTTCACTAGAGAAAGTGCTGTCATGAAGAGGGCATGGAGGAGCAAGGAAAAGCAGCCTGAAGGAAATGAATGGACCATTGGGATAAGGAAACAGACAGGATGAAAAATTACCTCTCAGACAGCAGAGAGGGGAGACAGATAAATGGGAGACTTTTGGCAGCCAAGAAAGTAAATGAAAGGATAAGAAAGATGACATGGAATGCTAAGAACAGTATTACCCGAAACACTCACAGAAGTAAGAGCTCGGAACAATGGCTCTGAGGTTGTCAGTGGTTGTTTTTTGGAAAAAAAAAATATACTTAGGATGATCATGAAAAAGAAAAGAGAAAGAGCAATGAGTGAGCCACCCCATTGCACACTGAAATGAAAAATGGGTTGTGAAGAGAATTACTTCTTGAAGGAAGCACAGCCCTGTTACTTTTAAATTTTGGTATTCTATCAAAATTCCATTAAAATGATACAGGCTTATCCTCACATACAGAAGCTAGATTATGCGCAGCTTTCCCCAAGGATCATATTGTAACGTGTGCTCTAGGGTAATTATGTTCCAACATTCTGTTCCTTTGGCATAAAACTAAATCCTTTTCAGCTGTCTACCTTGTTGTCTCATACCACCTCAATGGTTTTTTTTCCTGCAACTTTTACATTTGTTTGCCAGTGTCTCCCAGGATCTCAATACCCTCACATTTGTCCATCAAGGGCCACCTCAGGTTTTTCAAAAGCAACACTCTTGCTCTCACCCAGAAACCATTTCTATAATGATGCACACATAATGTAAGTATTCCACTGAACTATGTTCAGGAATTGGCCTAGCATCTGTGTGGTTTGTTTGCAGTCCTTTGATTAGGGATGAAAGGGCTCCTGAGAGGCTGAAGGGAGGATGACTCATGGTAGCTGTCAACAGTATCTGACCCACTCTAAATACAGAATCTCTGCTATGCTACTGGAATTAATTGGGCATCCAATAAAATCATGTATGTGGAAATGCTTTAAAAGTTAACCTCTAAATGTGCTGATAATTTTCATTATATTTTGGTATTTCCTACCTTTATCCCTTCACTCAATTCACTCAGACTATAGTCCGTTTCTGAGTTATAGGGAAGTGTTGCTTGACTCATGACCCACTAGATTTATGATGTGATGACCCTGTCTCACCTGTCCTCAAGAGGTAAATCCTGACATCGTGGAGATGTGTCCAGCACTCCTACCTCAGTGCAGCAGCCTCCCTGTGGCTGTTCCTGGAGGTGCCCCGGCATCCAGAGCTCAGCCTTTCCTGTTCTACCCTCCACCATCCAGAGCTTAACCCTTCCTGTTCTACCCTCCATCCGCCCCTGTGTACCCTACCCATGCACTGACTGGCTCCAGCCTCTGGAGACCTGTTCTGGACAGGATATTTATCAAATAAAGTAGAGAAATTAATATTAAGAAATGTTATTAGGGTCAGGCACCGTGGCTAACATCTGTAATCCCAGCACTTGAGGTCAAGGCCGAGGCAGGAGGATCACTGGAGGTCAGGAGTTTGAGACCATCCTGGCCAATATGGTAAAAAGTCTACTAAAAATACAAAAATTAGCCAGGCATGGTGGTGCATGCCTGTAGTCTCAGCTACTCAGGAGGCTGAAGCAGGGGAATTGTTTGAACCCAGGAGGCGGAGGTCGCAGTGAGGCGAGATCATGCCACTGCACTGCAGCCTGGGCAATGGCGTGAGACTGTCTCAACAACAACAACAACAACAACAACAACAAATAGAAAAGAAAAGAAATGTTATTAGAACCAAAGGCAGAATGGAGGCCAGCATGGGACCAAAGGGAAAGACAAAACAGAGCCCTAAGAAACAACTGTTGCATGGGTTTGAGAATCAGAAGGTGAGATTCAAATTTTAAACTTTGCCACTTACGTACTCTGTGCCATGTAGTTGCCCAATAAATACTAAACAGTTACTTTATTTTCAGAGCTTCAATTCCAACTTCTCATATGTAAAATATGGAAGTAAATACTTACTGCAGAGGGTTGTAGTAAAGAGTGAATAAGATAATGTATAAAAAGTGAAGAGACGAGTTCTCGCTACAGAATTAGTGATCAATAAAAGGTATCTACAACAACTACTACCATCATTATTGTTCCAAAAAGCCTGAAAGAAAACATGTCTCTGATTCCCATAAATAGTTGGCCCAGACAACAGGGTATTCAGCATTGTAACAAATTTGTCTTTGGTGTAAGAAAACTGGCAGCAAATAAATCACAAGAAAGTCCCAATTTTTCATTTTTGCCTTAAGGTATATACGTTTATCTCCAACCTAGGCCATCCTGATCTGGTTTTAAAAAAATTCTCAGAGAAAAAGTCCAGTTCTATGAAATGAAGTCCATATTGGAAGAATCATATTTAGTACTTAGGAAACCAGTGTTCAAGCCCTGATTTAGTCTCTGTTTCTTCTTATACTTTTATTAATATTTTTCATATTTAGAAACTGGAGACAGGGAAGGGAAGTAACTTCTCAGAAATGCTGAATGATTTTAGGTCTCTGTCTTAGTCCATCTGGTGCTACTCTAACAGAATACCACAGACTGGGTAATTTACAAAGATGATAAATTTATTTCTCACAGTTCCAGAGGCTGGGAAGTCCAAGATCCAGGCACCGGAACGTTCAATCTTGGGTTTCAAGAGGGAGCCTTATTGCTGTCATCCTCTGGAATGGAGATATACTGTGTCCTCACATGGCAGTGGGTAGCACGGGTCAAACTCACTCCCAGAAGCCCTTTTATAGTTGGCATTAATCCATTCATGAGAGCAGAGCCCTCATTACCTAAACACCTCCCATTAGGCCCCTCCCAACACTGCTGCATTAAGGATTGCTTCCAACACATGAATTTTGGGGAACACATTCAAACCACAGCAGTTCATTTCAGCATGAATCAGGATATTGTTCTGTGATTAGCCAAGGGGTAGGAATCAGCACTAATGTGATCTCCTGATGCCTTTTTTGTTGATGACCTTATAGGCCAAACTAGTGAATCAACTGATGTTCCATGTATTACAAACTCCAAATGGGTGTCCACCTGGCTGCCTTCAGCTGACAATCAATTTCTGGCTTACCTGGGTTTCCTAGCACAGGGTTGTTAAAAGAACCTCGGAGAAAGTGACATCTGCTTTCCATCAGAGCACATCCCAAAAAAGGGATCATAAGAGTTAAATCAGTGGTTTCCCAGTAAGAATAATCTGGGGAGTTTTAAAAATTACAGATTCCTAGGGCCCACTCCTGCAGATTCTGATTCAATGGGTCTGTTGTGTAGCCCAGATATCTGTATTTTTTCAAAGCTTCCCAAATGATTACAATGGACCCACGCAATTCAGTCTAAAAATAAACAAAAAGTTATCTAGGTTCATATTTTATTTCTCCACTTTTGAGATGGAAGTGAGTTCCAGAACTGTTTTCGTTCCTCTTTTAAATCCACTATATGAAAAACAACAGCACAAAGACAATAATAAACGATAACCGATAGTCATAATATTAGGACAATAGTTACTGGTGGACTCCACAGTATCTGGAAAATTCACATGCCATCTAAAAGGAGCACCACCACTCAGACCAAGCTATTGGTTGCCTTGGGGTAATGTGGGTCCTATATGGCCATATCTTTTAATTCATTTGAAGGGGGAAAGATCAGGAATATAGATTTTGGTTTGTGATATTTTTGTTCTATTTTTGAGATGGAGTGCCCAGGCTGGAGTGCAATGAAACGATCTGGGCTCACTGCAACCTCCACCTCCGGGGTTCAAGCGATTCGCCTGCCTCAGCCTCCCAAGTAACTGGGATTAAAGGCATGCATCATCACGCCCCAGCTAATTTTGTATTTTTAGTAGAGAAGGGGTTTCACCATGTTGGTCAGGCTGGTCTTGAACTCCTAACCTCAGGTGATCCACCTGCCTCGGCCTACCAAAGTGCTGGGATTACAAGCATGAGCCACTGCTCCAGGCCAGGATTACAGATTTTTATGTGAAATTTACAAATTTTTAAATGTTGGAAACTCATATGAATTCTTATAAAACATTGTTTGAGAGAAACAAAACCAATATGCACAACACAAAGAGCAGACAAGCCAGCAAACTGAGGTCTCATGTGTTAGCACATTTTCCTTTTCCTAAAGCAGGAAGTACAGGGCTGTGGAACTAGCATTGCCTCTGGAGGCAGGAATCCTAGGTTAGCTCCTCATTCTAGTGCATTTATAGAGCTAGCCTTGAACCTTTCTGGGCTTATAATATCTCATTTGTCAAATGGGAGCAAGAAAACTTGATGTCCACAATTGCTCTAAGAATCAAATGAAATCATAACTAAGAAAGCACTTTATCATGCTCATAAGTCTCAGCTCTGTATGGGATTCCTAAAGTGAACCTCATGTGTACTTATGAACTCGGCACTCTCGGATTCCATGCAGCACCCCTCATTTTCCTTGAGCTCCCCTTGCTGAGGTGAAGACTCTGCTGCAAAGGGGCCCCTGCTCCTGTGAAGCTGGTCCCCCTGCTGTGCCTATTCTAAGGAATGGCCATTGCTGATGAAGCTTGCTGGTCTGTTCCCAGGCCTGGTTTCCTGTTGCTGCAGAAGCCACTGGCTTATGCTCACGAGGGTCCACAGACGGTCAAGTATAGAAATTTGCCATCCTTGAGTTTGACAGGCATTTTAATGGAACGCTCTTTCAGCGTATTTCCCTATCATTCAGGTATGCATTTCAGGGGCCAGGCTGGAGGGTGATCTAAGTGACAAGCATGGTACAGTGATAAGTTTTGACCATTCCGTCAACACTGATCCTCTACTCTTAGACCATACCAACGTGGCTTTAAAAAATTAATATATGATAATAGTAGTACTTATTTATGGGGTACACATGATATATGGATGCATGCATATAATGGGTAATGATCAAACCAGGGTATTTAGGATATGCACCACCTCAAACATTTATCATTTCTATCATATCAACCAAATATTCTTTTCTATCCCTTTTGAAATACGCAATACATTGTTGTTAACCATAGTCACCCTACTGTCCTATCTATCATTAGAACTTATTCCTTCTAGCTAACTGTATGTTTGTAGCCATTAGTCAACCTCTCTTTATCCCCCATCCCAGCCCTCCACACACACACATCCTTCCCAGACTCAGGTAGCTGTCATTACGCTCTCTGCCTCCATGAGATCAAATTTCTTAGCTCCCACATGAGTGAGAACATGCAATACCTGTCTTTTGGTGCCTGGCTTATTTTTAACATAATGTTCTCCAGGCTCATCCACATTGCTGAAAATGGCAGGATTTCATTATTTTCACATCTGTTCTCTTAATTAGTATGACTTCTTACCACTTAGATTTAACCAGAGGCTCTTCTACATACAGTTGGAATTTTATATGTCCACATTTAAAGAGCGTTACCTTGAGATTGATAACATACTTCTTTTGCTCCTAAGTAAAAATTTTTATTGCTATAAAATATTTCACTAATGTATCAAAAATACTACAATTAAAACTACTGCTCTGATCAACAACAAAAAAAGAAAGCACTTTATAAACTGTAAAATGTTCATTTTCATTACTACAGTTAAACCAGAAAATGAGATGTGTGCAGTAAAAATGTTCTCAGGTAACAGGGACTGAAAAGTTTTGTCATTGAGTTAATCTTAGAAAAAGAGAGTTCTGGGTCAGCGAGTTTTGTGGTCAAAGAATGACAGGATCAGAGACGTAACTCCACATGGCCTTTGCTTTTGGCTCAATTTTGTTTCCACTCTCTTTTTCTCAAATAGTGCAAGCTGATAGCTTGTCTCAGCAGGGGCCTGAAGGCTTGGATGCTGGAATCCTCCAGTATCCTGGCATCATCTCTGCCACAGCTGGAGGGAGTGTGGACAGAGGAGAAGGAGTATGGAGAGGGCAGAGGCAGTGTTAGAGGCGAGTGAGATGACACAGGCCCGGTGCCCTGAATGCAATGGATTCCAAGACAGAGGATGAAATTGGTGCTGATTAAATGAAAGGAGGCTGCAAGCTCAGAATGTCAGATTTAAAGCTCTTTCATTGATGTGGAAAGTCATCTTGGCACTAGCACACAAGGAAAGAAGAGAGGCAAATCTGTCATCAGCTAAGCCTTGCAGAGCAGTTTCAGCCCCAACAACCTGGTGAGCCCTGCTCCTGGTGGAAGCTATTACATCCGATGTATAAACTGCCGGTTTCCTACAGTGTACTGAGCCTGCAATGAGTGCAGAAGTTCGGACTCTCTCGGAGTTAGGTTACATCCTCAAATTTCCAGCTGGGGAGGAGCTGGAAATGAAAAGCTAGGAACTGCTTTTTGCTACCTCTTCTCTTTTTGAGGTGACTCCAGCTAGGAATTATACGAAGCATAACTAAAATAAGGGCTCCTAGTCTATTTTATCCCTTTAGCTGTCTCCCAAAGCCAATTCTTATCAGAATAATGTTTATATATGAACAAAACAAAATATCTGATTACAAAGAAAACTCATTATACTGAAATATAGTTGCCAAAAGATTTTAAAAACATATTTGTGGCTGGGTGTGGTGGCTCATGCCTGTAATCCCAGCACTTTGGGAGGCTGAGGCAGGCGGATCACTTGAGGCCAGGAGTTCAAGATCAGCCTGGCCAACATGGTGAAACCCCATCTCTACAAAAAATACAAAAATTAGCCTGGCATAGTCGTGTGTGCCTGTAATCCCAGCTACTCGGGAGGCTGAGGCAGGAGAATTGCTTGAGCCAGAGAGGCAGAGGTTGTAGTGAGCCAAGATCACACCATTGCACTTCATCCTGGGTGACCGAGCCAGAAAGACTCTGTCTCAAAAAACAAAACAAAATAAAAATGTGTTTGTGATAGAATTTTAATAGTGCTTCTTATTAATGAATTAAATAACAATAACTGGTACTAAGCCTAAAAGCTACCATAATTTTGAAGTAGCAATTATTAGTAATTAAAATAAATGATATTTGCATATAGCTGCAGTAATTGTACTGTGATATAAAAATGTGTATGCTTTCTTATTATTGACAAAGTCACAGGTATTATTAATTAATACTCTTGTGATTTTTTGTCTACATTTATAATTGAAGGAAGTGCTACATTTCAGATTGAAGTGAGTAAAGATGCAATCTTTTTGCTTTCAAGTTCAAAGATCCCTTAGGAGTCTATGGACTTCAGTTTTATTTGTTTGTTTTTTCCTAGAGACAAAGTCTTGCTCTGATGCCCAGGATGGAGTGCAGTGGAGCGATCATAGCTCACTGTAACTTCAAGCTACTGGGCTCAAGCAATCCTCTTGCCTTAACCTCCTGAGTAGCTGGGACTACAGGCACACACCACCACATCCAGCTAATTTAAAAAAGAAAAAAGGTTTTGTAGAGATAGGGCTTCACTATGTTGTCCAACCTGGTCTCAAACTCCTGGCCTCAAGCAATCCCCCTGCCTCAGCCTCCCAAAATGTTGAGATTACAGGTGTGAGCCACCTCACCTTGCTGAAGTCTGTGGGCTTCACATTAAAAGCCCTATTATAAAGTAATAGAAACTAATTCAGTTGATTGCCTCTCCCAACAGAGAGGCAATGATGTAACTCTTCAAATTTCTTACTTTGGAGAGCAACAAATTTGTTAACCACTGGTCAAAAGATTTGTAAAGAGGGTGGATCTCATCTAAATATTAAGATGTCTTTATTTTCTATAAACTGACTTAATTTCAAGTTCAAGACTCCATACAATCAAGCTAATTCAAAACCTCATGCCGGTCATTCTTGGTGTCTTCCCCCACCAGCTATAGGAATTTGTCCAAATTCCAGAGTTTTCCCCAGTCACACATTATTCAGGAAGGGCCTACAGGCTGGTTGTCCATAGAGGGTACCATTGTGTTGTCCCCTGTCCTTCTCTTAGAGTTATTTTCAGTGCAATGGTTCTGTGTTTCTTGGGACACAGACATTTTTCTTTACGTCTGCCTAGTGCCTTTCTTCATACAGGTACCATACAGCCATTCTGCTCTGCAGCCCTCAATCTCCCCGTGAAAGCTGTGCCACATATGTCCTCCAAGACAATTAAGTATAGGACAGACCACCTGCTTAAATGTGGGAAAGGGGAAACAGGAATAACAGGAGGGAAGGAATGTTTAAACCTATTATCCAGTCACACATTTCTAAAATTCCACTTTAGGCTGGGCCTGTAATCCCAGCACCTTGAGAGGCTGAAGCAAGCAGATGACTTGAGGCCAGGAGTTCAAGACCAGCCTAGCCAATGGTGAAACCCTGTCTCTACTAAAAGTCCAAAAAAAAAAAAAATTAGCCAGATGTGGTGGTGAGTACCTGTAATTCCAGCTACTCAGGAGGCCGAGGCATGAGAATCACTTCAACCTGGGAGGCGGAGGCTGTGGTGAACCAAGATCACACCACTACACTCCAGCCTGGGTGACAGAAGGAGACCCTGTCTCAAAAAAATAAAATAAATAAAATAAAATTCCACTTTGGAACCAACTTCAGAACAAATGCATGCTCTTGATATAAAAATCAGTCTCTTAACCACAAAAAAAACCTTCAGAATTTACTCAAAATTATTATTACTCAATTTGTTGTCTCACCTTATTCACCAGCCTTTATTCCAAATAATTTTAGTCTATTGGTAAAAATCAAATATATTCTCAACAAACAAAGAATTACAGCTCTGAGGACAATATGCATCTTTAACATATCACAATCTACTTAGAGTAATACTGTACTATTTCAATAAAGGTCAAATATAAAACCATTGCTACAAAAACCCAAGCTCAGTAAAAGAAAATATTAACAAATTTGACTACATAAAAATTGAAACAACATACATAAAGTAGAAATTACATAAGCAAAGTAAAAACACAAATTAGGGACTGGAAAATTTACCCAAAAAAAGGGAACTAATCTCTATAATATATTATGAGCTTCTAGAAATGAAGAAGAAAATCACCAACAATTCAATGAGACAAAAAGGAAAAAACAAAGAACATAAAGAAAGGCAAAAGAAATAAAAATAGCCCTTAAATATAATACTGGGTTCTTAATCTCACACATAATAGAGAAATACACATTTTAAAACATCTCTGAGAGATACCTTCTTTCAGTCAATATGGAGCTTAGGGATTGGGTTTATCCTCCTGCACAAAGCTAAAAAAACAAACAAAACATATGATACAGTGGGTTTTAGACATTGATCATCAGGCAGCTTAGGACGGCAGTGCCCAAGAGAAAGAAAAGAGATGAGCTCCCTGATGCCCAAGCTTACCCCCTAGAGACAACTTCCAGGTTGCAGTGAAGAAAGGGGAAACGGAAGTAGAGCCTGACAGTCTTCCTGAGTTGAGGTGATGAAGCTGGGAGTCCAACAAGGTCAAGATGACTAGAATTCAGAGGGTCACCTTCAAGAAGAGAAGGGTAAAAAGAAAAAACTTCAGCTTTTTGAAGAGGGTCCACCTTGAGTCTTCAGCTGAATACTAATCAGTGCAAGCATGTGAGCACTGGGAAAGCATCACTCAAAGAGAACGGGGGGTCAATACCGAGAGATCACATGAACATGGGAAGAATTTGTGTTCCATCATCCATAGTGGTGAATCCTGTAATCAGGGGAGATTGGGTAGAGTCCTCAGAAGATTATTGCCTCAGCAGAATTGCTTGAACCCGAGAGGCGGAGGTTGCAAAAAGCCGAGATCACACCACTGCACTCCAGCTTGGGCGACAGAGCAAGACCCCGTCTCAAAAAAGAAAAAAGAAGATATTGCCCCAGTAGTAGGGAAAAGTTAGTCTGAGACTAAAGATTGTTCTGCATCTGCCTAACAAAGCTCAAAAGCAAGACTTGAAGGAAGCAAATGGTTTCTAAGGAATGTAACTATACCCCATAAAAGAAGCTCAATACAGGAATATGAAAATATCCAACAAGGTTAAATTCACAGGTTTTGTTCTGTGAACCAGTACGAAAATTCTAGACATGCCTAAAAGGAGGAAGGTGCAATACATAATGTGCCAGAAATGACACAGATTATAGAATTAGTGGACAAAGATAATAAAACAGTTATTATAACTATATTCCATATGTTCAAGAAGATAAAGATTGAACATGTTAAGTTCAAGATTGAACATGTTAAGTTCAATCAAGTTAAAGACAAGTAAAATCTTTGTATATAAATATATATATATATATATATAATTTTAATTTACTTCAGTAGCCATGCTGTAAAATCTTTTTTTTTTTTTTTTTTTTTTTTTTTTTTTTTTTTTTTGAGACGGAGTCTCACTCTGTCGCCCAGGCTAGAGTGCAGTGGCGTGATCTCGGCTCACTGCAAGCTCCGCCTCCCAGGTTCACGCCATTCTCCTGCCTCAGCCTCCTGAGTAGCTGGGACTACAGGCGCCTGCAACCACGCCTGGCTAATTGTTTCTATTTTTTTAGTAGAGACGGGGTTTCACCATGTTAGCCAGGATGGTCTCAATCTCCTGACCTTGTGATCCACCCGCCTCGGCCTCCCAAAGTGCTGGGATTACAGGCGTGAGCCACCACGCCTGGCTGTAAAATCTTTTTTAAAAGATCAAAATTGAACTTCTGAAAATAAAAAAAAAAAAATACAATAATTGAAATTTAAAATGTACTAGATGGGATTAACAGACTATTAGACCCTGCAAAAAAAATTAGTGAACTTGAAAACATAGCCATAGAAACGATCCAAAATGAAACACACAGAGAAAAAACATTTTTTAAAGTTGAACAGAGCACAGTGAGCTCTGGGGAAAATTCAGGCAGCCTACTATATAAATAGAGCCCCTGAAAAATGTGGAGGGAGAGAGAAAAAATATTTAAGAAAATAATGGCCAAAATTTCCCCAAATTTGACCAAAAAAAATATAAAGACGCTAACAAGCCCCCAATACAATAAACATGAAGAATCCTGCACTGAGGTACATCATAGTAAATTGTTAAAAATTACTCACTGATAGAAAAATCTTACAAGCAGCCAGAGAATAAAGACAGACTATGCAGAAAGAAATCAAGATAAAAATAACAAGAGAATTCCAATAAGAAACACTGCAAGCCAAATTTCTTGCAACATACAGGAGTCCATTTTTACTGTAAAGATACAAGTAGATTAAAAATAAAAGAATGGAAAGAGACATAACAGGCAAACACTAAAAGACAACTGGGACGGGGCACGGTGACTCATGCCTGTAATCCCAGCATTTTGGTAGGCCGAGATGGGTGGATCACCTGAGGTCAGGAGTTTGAGACCAGCTTGACCAACATGGAGAAACACCATCTCTACTAAATATACAAAATTAGCTGGGCATGGTGGTGCACACCTGGGCATGGTGGTGCACAGCTACTCAGGAGGCTAAGGCAGGAGAATCGCTTGAACCCAGGAGGTGGAGGTTGCAGTGATCCGAGATTGTGCCATTGCACTCCAGCCTGGGCAACAAGAGCAAAACTCCGTCTCACAATAAAAGAAAACTGGAGTGACGATATTAGGAGCAGACAATGTAGATTTAAGAGCAAAGAATATTACCAGGGACATTACCAGGATCATTTCATAATGATAAAGTGGTCAATTCATCAAGAAGATATAAAATCCTAAATATTTATGCACTTAATAACAGAACTTAAAAATATAAGAAGTAAATCTGATAGAGCTCAAAAAGAAATAGGCAAATTCAGGCCAGTGCAGTGCATCATACCTGTAATCTCAGCATGCTGGGAGACCAAGGCAGGCAGACGACTCGAGGCCAGGAGTTCAAGACCAGCCTAAGAAACCTGGTGAAATTCCTTCTCTACTAAAAATACAAAAATTAACCGGGTGTGGTGGTGGGCACCTGTAGTCCCAGCTACTGAGGAGGCTGAGGCAGGAGAATCACTCCAACCTGGGAGGCAGAGGTTGCAGTGAGCCGTGATCACAGCACTGCGTTCCAGCCTGGGTGACAGAGTGAGAAAGAAACAAAGAAAGAGAGAAAGAGAGAAAGAGAGAAAGGGAGGAAGGGAGGAAGGGAGGAAGGGAGGAAGGGAGGAAGGGAGGAAGGGAGGAAGGAAGGAAAGGAAGGAAAGGAAGGAAGGAAGGAAAGAGAGAGAGAGAAAGGAAGGAAGAAAGGAAGGAAAGGAAGGAAGGAAGGAGAAGAAAAAAGAAATAGGCAAATTTATAATTAGAGTTGGATATTTCATTGCCCCTTTTATAAAAATTGTGAGAAAAAGTAGACAGACAATCAGTAAGGATATGAACAATCTGAACAAGACTATTAATCAACTTGACTTAAATGGCATTTACAAAGCTCTCCTACGAACAACAGCAGAATACATTTTCTTTACAAATGTACACAAAACATTTAACAGGACAGACTATATGCTGGGCCACAAAACAAGATTCAAAAAAATTAAAAGGGTTAAAAGCAAATGAAGCATATCCTCTAATCACAATGAAATGAAATTAAAAATTAACAAAAAGATGTGCTAAAAACTTTCAAATCTAAATAACAGTCTTTTAAACAATCCAAGGATCAAAGAAGAAACCAAAAGGGAAATTATAAATTGTTTTAAACTGGTAAAACTAAACACACAAATTACTAAAATCTATGAAATTCAGCTAAAGAAGTACATAGAATGGCATTCATAGTACTGAAGTATGTATGTCTGATCAATGACCTAAACTTTCACTTTTAGAAACCAGGAACAGACGAGCCAATTAAACCCAACGTAAGCATAGGAAAGGAAATAATAAAGATAAATTTTTAAAAAGTGAAATCAACAGGAGAAAAATCATAGAGGAAACATTAACCAAAAAGGAAACTACACACCAATAACTCATAAACATAGATGCAAAAATTCTCAACAAAATCTTAGCAAATTGAATCCAACAATATAAAAAAGTATAATACACAGTTACCAAGTGGGGTTTATCCCAGGAATTCAAGGTTGTTTAAATATTGAAAATTAAGCAATGTCGTTTACCATTTTAACACACTAAAATTCTAAAAAGCATATGATTATCTCAATAGATGCATAAAAAGCATTTATTTGACAAAATAAAAAATCAATTTCTGATCAAAATTATCAGCAAACTAAGAAGGAAATTTTCTCAGCCTAGTAAAGGGCATCTGCAAAAACCCTACAGCTATATTCAGAGGCAACATTGACTGTTTAAGTAAAAAATTCTAGGACATACATTTTTAAATGCTTTAGCAAGGTTGCAAGACAAATAACTCCTCACTGTTAAAATGTCAGTATCTCCAAGCTGATCTATAGGTTTATTTTATTATTTTTTATTTTATTATTATTTATTTTTTGAGACGCAGTCTCACTTTGTCACCCAGGCTGGAGGATAGTGGCCCAACCTCGGCTCACTGCAACCTCTGTCTCCCCAATTCAAGCGATTCTCCTCCCTCAGCCTCACAAGTAGCTGGGATTACAGGCACCTGCCACCACGCCCAGCTAATTTTTGTATTTTTAGTAGAGACAGGGTTTCACTATGTTGGCTAGGCTAGTCTTGAACTCCTGACCTCAATCAATCCACCCGCCTTGCCTCCCAAAGCGCTGGAAGATCTATAGGTTTAATGGAATACCAGTCAAAAGCCCAGCAAGCTATGGAAATGCAAAGAACCAGGTATAAGTTAAGTATTCCTTATTCAAAATGCTTGGGTCCAGAAATGTTTTGAAGTTTGGATATTTTCAGATTTGGGGATACTTGCATAACAGAATGAGATATCATGGGGATGGCACTCAAGTCTTAAACACAAAATTCATTTATGTTTCACATATACCTTATACACATAGTGTGAAGGTAATTTTATACAATATTTTAAATAATTTTGTGCATGAAACAAAGTTTGTGTGAATTGAACCATCAGAAAGCAAAGGTGTCACTATCTCAGGCACTGATGTGGCATCATGTTGGTGCCCAAAAACTTTCAGATTTTTGGAGCATTTTGAATATTGAATCTCCATTTTAGGAATGCTCAACCTGTAAACTAAAATAACTTGAAAAAGAATACCAAAGTTGAAGGAGTTATACTATTTGGTTTCAAGGTTTATTATAAGGTCATAATAGTCAATGCAATGTCATTTTTGGCATCAGGAGAGATAAATAAATCGAGACGATAGAATAGTGAGTCCAGAAATAGACCAACACATAAATGGTCAATCGATTTTTGACAAAGGTGCCAGAACAGTTCAGTGGAGGAAAGAATACACTTTTTAATAAATGGTGCTGGAGTAATTGGCTAGATATATAGAAAAAATGAATCTTAACCATTACCTCACACCATACACAAAAACTAACTTAAAACAGGTCATAGATCTAAGTATACAAGCTAAAACTGTACAACTCGAAAACAAAACAAAGGAGAAAGTTTTAAAGACCTTGGGTTTGGCAAATATTCCTTGAATACAAAAAGCATGAACTCTAAAAGAAAACATATCAACAATGGGACTTCATCGATATCATAAACTTTTGCTCTTCAAGAGTCACTGTTAAGAAAACCAAATACTGCATGTTCTCACTTCTAAGTGGGAGCTAAGCACTGGGCAAGCATGGACATGAAGATGGGAACAATAGACACTGGGGACTACCAGGGAGGGGAGAAAGGGAAGGGGGCCAAGTGCTGAAAAACTACGTGTTGGGCACTGTGCTCACTGCCTGGGTGAGGGCATCATTCATACCCCACACCTCAGCATCATACAATATACCCATGTAACAAACCTGAACATGTACCTCTTCAATCCAAAAGATAAGTTGAAGTTAAAAAAAAAAAAAGTCACTGTTAAAATGAAAAGGCAAACGATAGACTAGACTAGGAGAGTATACTTTATATGTGCACACACATAGCAATGGACTTGTATCTAGAATATATAAAGAACACTTACAACTCAATAATAAGAGAGACAACCCAATAAAAACGGACAAAAGTTCAAATAGACACCAAATTTAAATCCACCAGACAAAAGATGTGGAAGGCAAATTATGGCCATAAAAAAAATTGTTCCACATTAGTCATTAGGGAAAGGCAAATTAAAACCACAATGAAATGCCACATCGTGTAACTTGTAAACTGGCTAAAATTCAAAGTTTCACCATATTTAATAGTTGGTAAAGTTATGGAGCAAGTGAAAATTCTATTCGCCATTGATGGGAATGCAAAATGGTACAACCACATTTTAGAAAATAGTTTAGCAGTTTCTTAAAAAGTTAGATAGATACTTAACATATGTCTAAGTCTTTCCACTCCTAAGTATTTACCCAAGAGAAAAATAAATCATATGTCCTATATGGACTTACACATAGAAGGTTAATTAACAATGGCCCTAAATTGGAACAAATCCCATAATGTTCATCAACAGGTGAACTTATTCCTCCTCACTGAAATTTCTTATTCCTTGACCAATATCTCCCCAATTCTCCTCTCTCTGCAGCCCCTGGTAACCAACATTCTACTCTCTGCTTCTCTAGGTTCAGTTTGTTTAGATTCCACATGTAATTGAGATCAGGCACATTTATTTAAAGTCACTCCTCACTGAGGGTGTGGCAGTCTTTTCGGCCATGTGTTTCCATGTATGGGTGAGTACACACACAAAATAAGCAGGCATCAGATCCACTGCAGAGTCAGACTTCAGAATCTCAACACCCAACTGTATCCATCAAATTTCAAGTTTAACAATTTAATGTAGAGTCTGACTCCATTTTTGCTGTTTGACTGTTAACAGCTTTCAGGCCCCATGACTTCCCTTTCCCTTTTAGCCGCAGGTCTGGAAAAGTTGATGAGAAAGCCTATACATGCTCTTCATTCACTCTAACAGGCAAGAACACAAGCCCCAGGCCCCACATAGAAACCCTCCTCTCAGCCCCAGATCCTAACCAACATAAAACCCCATGCCAGTCTTCTTTCCTTGCTCTCTCAAGCTGTTTTTGGAACAACTTGGGAGCCAGCTCATTATCCTCTTGGTGCATGTGTAGTGGCATCAGTTTCAGCATGTAAAACAAATTTGGGAGCAAGGGAGGGGAGAGTCCATCCCATCTATACAGAATGACTACGGCAATTGGGTTCAAGAAGGTATCTGGGCATGGTTCCTTTTACTCACTACTTGCAGGAAAATAAATTGCTAGCATAGGATGGGGGAAGCAACAAATGTGAATATGGTAGGCAGTTTCCAAGGTGGTCCTCAAGATTTTCTCCTCCTGACATCCATACTTTTCCCTCCACTTGAGTGTGGGCTGAGCCTAGGACTTGCTTCGAATAAGTAGAACATGGCAAAAGTGATGAGATGTCACTCCGAGATTCGGTTACAAAAATACCCTGACTTCCATTTCACTCGCCTTCACTAGCTCACTCTAAGGGAAGCCAGTTACTAAGTTGTGAGCTTCCATATGGGCGAGGCCTAACTTGGAACTTGATCTTCCCCCATTAGAGTCTTCAGAGGAGATGGTTGCCCAAGCCAAAACCGTTGCAGTATTATGAGTACCCATGAGCCAGAGGCACCAGCAAACCTGCTCTCAAACTCCTGACACAGCACAAATAATGTTTTTGTTTTAAACCACTGCATCTGGGAATAATTTTGTTACTCAGCAACAGATAACCAATACAAAGAATGAGATCCTGAGTAGGAGGATTTCTGGAGAATGAAAATAATTATCATTAAAATAAAAAAGAGAGAAGATTCATGCCTTAGAGGATATTGGGAAGAGAAAGAAAGGGGTATAAGCAAGTTTCAAGGAATAAGCTGAAAGCACGTCTCACATTGACTGGACCAAGGTAGCCAGAGATCTAAGTGAAGCAACAGACTGCCACCAGTAACCAGGAATGACGGTGTCCCCTCAGACTGAGAAATCCAGTGATCACATCACTTTGCGAGGAAAGCTATCTGTTTTGTCCACTGGCATGAATCTTTGGTTGATCCCGTGGGAACACTAAGACATGAAGCAATTGCTCTGTTTCTGTAAAAGTGGAGTCCATGAAAACAGCTTAAGCCAGTGTCCCTTCATCATCCACAATCTCCTTTTACTAACAGTTTCACAGAGAGCAATTTCGCACTAATTGCAGCCTGGTCTTGATTTCCTGTCATCGTTACTTATTGCTTATAAGAAATTTATGTCTTAAAAGAGGTGAAGTTCAGCCCCCTGTTCCCTGTTTCGGTCCTAGCAAAACATCATTTTATCTGACATCATTTTTTTAAAGCAGAATTTTCCTCAACATCATCTGTAGAGGGCTTCACCTTGCTATTATCCTGGGATGAGCAAGGGCATGCAATAGGAGCTCTCTCAATTTCTCTTTCCTTCAGATCTCTCTTCATAATTGTCAATCATTGCCTCCCTTTGCCCTGTTTCAGAAACAAGAGCAGTTCTCCTTTTTTGCAAGGTTGGCCCTTCCACTACAGCTCTTAGCCCAATTCCTCTCTCTCTTTGCTAAGCCATCAATCACCTCCACTCAGATCTTCCTCTCCACTTGCTCCTTCCTCTTAGGCTGTAAACCTTTTCACCCATAGATATATTCCCTCACCACAGATGCCTCTTCCAGCTACATCCTATATCTTTCCTCCCCTCATCTGAATTACTTCTTGACTTCTCATCCGCTCCTTGACCCACAGCAATTTGTTTTATATAGCTACCATTCTACTAAATTGGATTCAAAATCACCACTGCAAGCAGGATGGATCCTGAGTAGCCATCAGTTCTAATAAGCTTACAGATATGCCCATGATTCCATCATTCTCCCATTGATCTTTTCACTGCCTGCTGTGTTCCAGGCGCTACTCTACATTTATCATAGATGTGCCATAGTTCATAGATGTGCCAGGAAGTATAACTATTCCAAGAAAACATCAGTAAACAAGAAAGAGATCTCTGCCCTCTTGGAGCTTACAATCTAGTGTGAGGCGACAAAAAGGAGAAGCAAACAAACATAATCAAGCAAGTATCAAGTATGTCAGCTATGAGAAGTGTCACAGTAAAAATGAAGTAGAAAAGATAATTAGGCAATGCAGTGGATGTGGAAAAATCATGAGGCAGAATTTTAGAGAGAGCCTCTAAGACACAATGGTTAGGAGAGAACATTGTGGAGCCAGAGGAACAAGGTTTTTTTATCCCATGTCTCTCATTTTTTAACTTTGTGCCCTTAGGCAAGTCGTGTAACCTCTTGATGTCTTCATTTCCTCATCTGTGGGATGAGAAGGAGGTTAGAACCTACCACATAGAGCTGTTGTAAGGATTAAATGAATTTAATACAAGTAAAGTATTTAGAACCATGTCTGAGTTCACAGCAAGAGCCCAGTGAATGTTAGCTATGACTCTGCAAAAGCCTGTTTTGAATCAAAAACTGCTGATTAACTGTGTGACCCTGGACAAATGATTTCACCTCCCAAAGCCTGAGTTTTCTCATGGGCAAGATGAACACAATTAGTTTTAGTTCATAAGTTTCATGCAAAGGTGAAATGAGATAATATCTATAAAGCACTTTGCAAATCATTCACCCATAATAAGCACCCAATAAAATGGTAGCTTTAAAAGAAAACAAGACAAAGAGACACACCTCCCTCTGTTCTTTCCATTTGTCTGCAACTTGATGAGTATTTGTATGAAGTCTCCAACTCACCTTCAGGCTCAGGAGACAGCCTGTCCATATATCAATGTGTACAGAAATGAAATATGGGAGCCATACCTGAATCCATAAGAATGCATTCCTCCCAAACCGATAAGTTTGGTAAACTTCTCATTTTCCTGTAATGCCTATAGTGCCAAAAGACCATATTTTAAAACTATAGATATAGGGTTTTCTTTTTCCTTTTTTGAGATCTGTACTCAAGCCCTGCTAAGCAAGGATTTCAAAACAATACTGACAATTATGGATATGGTTTGGTTGTGTCCCTACCCAAATCTCATCTTGAATTGCTATCCCCATAATCCCCACGTGTCTAGGGAGAGACCTAGTGGGAGGTGATTGGATCATAGGGTCAGTTTCCCCTATGCTGTTCTCATGATAGTGAATGAGTTCTCATGAGATTTGATGGTTTTATAAGGGGCTCTTCCCCCTTCACTCCCCACTCTTCTCTCTCCTGCCGCCATGTGAGAAGATCCTTGCTTTCCTTTTGCCTTTTGCCATGATTGTAAGTTTCCTGAGACCTCCCCAGCCACGCTGAACTGTGAGTCAATTAAACCTGTTTCTTTTATAAATTACCCAGTCTCAGGTATTTCTTTATAGCAGTGTGAAAACAGACTAATACAACAGTGCTTGACTCAAAAGATAAACTCTTGAAAAGCTTTTGTGTAAATTAGATTTCGTACATCATCTTAAAGGTACAAAGGCAGTTTCAATATAAAGAATATTGAAAGTGAATCCTTTAGAAAAGCAATGGATCACTGCTAGCTTGACCCAGTTTATATATTTTATCTGCTTTCTATGTGTAGATGTTCAAATATCCAGCTGAGCTAAAGTGGTTATCTCTCTTGGATGAAAGCCAGATTTCTTTCTCTAGGAGAGTATATAGCATGAGAGACTAGTGAGAGTGGTGTTTCTCAGAGAGTGGAAAAATGTGTTTGTTTTTAGCAGCAGATGCAAAGCTTAGGAAATTCAATTTCCACAACCTCATGAAAGCTGTTTGTGGAAGACTTTTTTGGCTAAAATATGTCCTAAGAAATACGAGTCTGCACTGAGATAATAAACAATGACCTGTGATGGCACAAAGTTCTCAGACTTCAGCACCCTGGCAGTAACCCACATCAATAACTTAGTCCTAAATTCCCCCTTGGTGTCCCAGCTTGCAATTGGAAATAACAATGTGACTAGTAATATTTGACACTTGTATCAAAGGACCTATGATCTTTTTGCATCAGAGAAAGCTTCATGAAAAATGGCAACTCACGGGTCAGAACCGTCAGCAACATGTACAGAAACCTGACTGAGAGGCAAAATGAAAGATGAGACCGGATATTTACCAAGTTCCAACAAGACATGAAGGTAATGATGTGGAAATAGAGGAACTGGGCACACAGGGGATGTGTATTCAAAGTATATTCTCCAAGTAGCTTTTGTGACTCACATAAAAGCTACTTAAGCACAGCTGAGGCTACTACCATTTAAAATTATCTTTTCCAGATCACATTGTTGCTACAGGTCTTTGGTTTTTTGTTTTTCTTTTTTTTTTTTTTTTTTTTGGTTGGACCAAAGTGGCAAGATCTCGGCTCACTGTAACCTTTGCCTCCAGGGTTCAAGTGATCCTCCAACCTCAGCCTCCCAAGTAGCTGGGATCAAGCACTACCATGCCTGGCTAGTTTTTGTGGTTTTTGGTAGAAACGGGTTTCACCATGTTGGCCAGGCTGGTCTCGAACTTCTGACCTCAAGTGATCCACCCGCCTCGGCCTCCCAAAGTGCTGGGATTACAGGTGTGAGCCACTGCATCCGGCCTTACAATGTTTTGCTACTGGTTAAATTGGGTCTTTTGTTTCAAGACCCAATCTGCTTCTATAAGCAGATCTAAATCCTTAAAAGAAAACAAGGAGGTAGGGGGACTTAATTGTGTTGGGCAGGATGACTGGAGAGAGATAAAAAGAAAAAGCCTAATTTCTTTCTTAACTAATGAATGACACCACTTAGATTGTACTTCATCACCATTTGTGGTGCTGGGGTAGGCTCCTGAACTCAGAGAACCAAGGTGGCTCTTGATGTTGGAATAACGAGGCCCTTCCTACCAATGTCCTGCTGGAAATGGCTGGCTGCACTGGCTTCCCTAGCAACAGCCCAGATTATGTCCAGGGACATTAGAGTAAAGCAGTCCTGGGTTTGGATCCTGGTTCTTCTACTTGATAGTGGTGTGATTGGGGCAAGTTGCTTAGCATCTCCAATCTCTGTGTGTTTACCGGTAACACTGGGATCATGATGCCCTACTCAGGACCGCAGAGCTCTGTGGTGACAACTGAAGGACGTAATACACGCAGAGCCCCAGGGCAGAGTCTGGCATAGAGCTAGGGCTCTGCCTGTCGGCAACAGGTAAGGATGCCACTCAAGCAGGATCAGGGACACTTGGAGGATTTTTCCAATGGTGACATTCTTGCTGTGATAGTAAGAGATAACAGTTAAACAGCACTCACTATGTACCAGGCAGGCCGTGTTCTAAGTGAATTACCATGAATTAATTAATTTAATCCTCACAACTTCCCTGTGAGGCGGGTATCATTGTTATGATGGCTTTGTGGAGGGAGGAGACTCAGGGAGGAAATAGTTCTATTACTCATGCCAGGTTACTCTGCAAGTGTATGGAGACAGGGTTTCTGTCTAGGCAGTCTGGCTCCAGAGGCCATGAACATAACCTCAACACTGTATGGCTGCATTAACATGGCATTCAAAAATGGAGCAAAGACATAGTCATAAACACATGGGTGATCACTTAGCCAAGTGAAGATCAGTACATATTTCAAGTTTACATACACATGCACACATGCATTTATACACATAAGATGTATAAAACTGCATTCCCAGACTAGAAGGACTTGTACAAGTCAACAAGCTGTCTGCACCATGGACAGTGGTGCCTTATGTACACGGCAACCTGAAAATTAGCAAAGGAACACCCAGGGTGATTTCCTATGGTCCCTGAAGCATCACCATGTGGCAACCACTTAGGTCACTAAAATCAGAAACCTAGAAGTCATTCTGAATTCCACTCTTTTTTTTTCTTCAACACTCTGCCGAGTCTCAGGAATTACCAGGAATTAAGTAATTTAATCATAAAATTAGGATCTGGAGTCCTAAAATGTAATCCTTAACTTTTTAATTTTTATTTTATTTTATTTTATTTTTAGGCATAGGGTCTTGCTCTGTCCCCGAGGTGATGTGCAGTGATGGGATCATAGTTCACTGCAGCCTCATGAGCTATCCTCCTGCCTCAGCCTTCTGAGTAGCTGGAACCACAGGTGTGAGCCACCACGCCAGCCTAATTTTTTTTTTATTTTTTGTAGAGACTGGGTCTTGCTATGTTGTTCAAGCTGGTCTCGAACTCCTGGTCTCAAAAGATCCTCCTGCCTCAGCCTCCCAAGCGCTAGGATTATAGGCTTGAGCCACCATGTCAGGCCTCCACGTTTTCTAATGCTCCTCATCTAATGCCGCAGTTCACATTCTATAGATTTGTAGACTCTATCTCCTAGGTTTCTCTTGAATCCACTCCTTCTCCATTCTCAACACCACTGTTTTTAGTTCAAGCACTTATTTCCTTTTAGACAACTGGACTTGACTCCTAACCTTGCTTCCTGACAATACTACTGTCCACCTCATCCCCCAAAAATCCATTTGCCATATTGCCGTTGAAAACCTGTTCTAAAACACAAACCTTACAATGCTGAGACTTTGCATAAAGTCCAACATCTTTGAAGTTCAAATTCCTTTTCTAAAGTACATATGTGCCTTTGTAATCTGACCTTTTCATCTCTGTCCATTCCCAGAATATAACTACACCTGCACTGGCAGATGCTGTTTTTTCTGGAAAACAGCTGGAGATCCCTTTCTCTGCTCCATATCCTCCCCTCTAGCTTCAACCTCCTGTAGCCTGCCTTCATTCAGAAAACCCCTACTCAATTGTTAAGTCTCAGATCAAACATCATCTCCTCCAGGAAGTCTTCTGTGATTCCCCAGATGAAGTTAGATACCTTCACCTCTATGCCTATAGCAGCCAAATCATAACTTTTTCCCTTATACTACTAGTGTGTATATATATGAAAATATATATATATATATATAAAATTTTGAGACAGAGTTTTGCTCTTGTTGCGCAGGCTGGAGTGCAATGGCGCAATCTCGGCTCACCACAACCTCCACCTCCTGGGTTCAAGCAATTCTTCTGCCACACCAGGCCAGGAATGGGAGCTCTTACGAGTCAAAGACAGTCTCTTTTGCTTCTGTATCCCAACACCTATCACAGAGCCTGGAAAAACGTGAGTGCACAATGTTTGTTAAATGTATGAATGCACAGGCAAATAAATGAATAAACCACACAGGTCTCCAGAGTTTCCTTTCCAATCAGCATAACCTAAGCCTGCTGTTTCAGTAGTGGTTAGGGGAAGCGCTCACCAGATGCAAATCAAGTCCAGCTGGAAGATGCCAATAGAAAAGAAACAGATCCCAAGAGATCAAGAGGTGCATTGCTTGCATGTGTCATGAACATAAATAAACACATTAATATGTGGCTGGGCATGGTGGTTCATGCCTGTAATCCCAGCACGTTGGGAGGCCGAGGCGGGTGGATCACGAGGTCAGGAGATCAACACCATCCTGGCCAACATGGTGAAACCCCATCTCTACTAAAAATACAAAAATTAGCTGGGCATGGTGGTGTGTGCCTGTAATCCCAGCTACTCGGGAGGCTGAGGCAAGAGAATAGCTTGAATGAGGGAGTCAGAGGTTGCAGTGAGCAGAGATGGCGCCACTGCACTCCAGCCTTGTGAAAGAGTGGACTGTGTCTCAAAAAAAAAAAAAAAAAAAAAAAAAAAAAAAAAAAAAAATTAGTATGTGAACTCCCAATTTTAATATGGGAAAAAAGAGCTTTTTTTTTTCTTTTTCTTTTTTTTTGCAGGATGCCTATTTAGTCCTATTTCTTCATCAACAGGAACTTGGAAAAGCTGTGATTTTATGTGTGGCCTAAAAACGGCAGACATTCCGCTCAGTTGAGGGTTTATAGAGAATTTCTTTTCACAACCACTCCCAAAACTTTCACGTTCACTACATCATCCACCTGTGGGGTGGGCATTGGGATCATCACTAGGATAAGGAAATGAAGGCATGGAGGGCTTCAACAAGCCCATGATGGAGCAGGCTTTGTGGTCCTATATTATTAAATCAGGGTGTTATGGGCCTTACATGTCCAGTTACGTCACTAAAGCTCCAGAATGACAGGCTGTCTCATGCAAAAAATACCCTGAGATGGGACCTCATTTCTTGAGAGAGTCCTCAGTACCTCTGCCAAACACAATCCCACTCATCTTAACACCTGAGCAGGCTGTGGAAACGGCTGAGTTGTTCCATCCCATTTATCTCATTGAACACCTACTGTGTTCCCCGACAGCCTACTGTGTACAGAGCATAATGTGATTTCTGTAAACAGAGAAGAGTGTAGTTGATCCTGAAAGATATAGATGATGCACCAAAACCGTGAAAAATTCCTGGTAACATTGCTGGACTCAGTAGAGATGGTGTTCCTGAGGAGGTATTTAAGGATAAGGAAAATTTTAAGAATTAAAAAACGGGGATGTTTATAGTGCTTTGATGATCATATTGGAAGTAAAATAAAAAAGTTTTTAAAGTAAAAATGTTTTGGCCAGGTGCAATGGGTCATGCCTATAATCCTCACAGTCTGGGAGGCCAAGGCAGGCAGATCACTGGCACTCAGGCATTCGAGACAAGCCTGGGCTGGCAAACATGGCAAAATCCCATCTGTATCAACAATACAAAAATTAGCTGGGTGTGGTGGCATGCCCCTATGGTCCCATCTACTCGGGAGGCTGAGGTGAGAGGATCGCTGGAAGATCAAGACTGCAGTGAGCCATAATCACACGACTGCACTCCAGCCTAAGCAACAGAGCAAGACCCTGTCATAAAATAATAATAATAATAATAAAATAAAAATAAGAAAATTCAAATTAAAATGAAAAAAACTAAAGTTTGCATTAGAACTAAAAATCTACTAAGGGTTAAAATGTTCTTGGAAGTGGGAAGGGGAGAAATCAAACATATGCATTTCGTGTTTGTAACTTTTTCTCTCCTTTGCTTTCCTGCTAGGACCAGGATCACCCAGACTCATTCATCCCCAAGATGTGGGATTTCAGCTTCCAAGACAAATCAGCCAGGTTTCGTGGTTGATTTGAAAAACAATATTTCCTGAATTGCTACTTCACCAATGTGGTGTATTAAATCATAATCAGTGTCAATGGCCAGAACCCCAAGCCTGGAATAGCAACGCCAGCTCCAGCCTGGGAGCACTGCCTTTGAGGGATTTTAGGTTCTCAGAAGATTTGGTTTCCCTGTAGTGTGGTGTTGGCTTCCAAACCAGGAGGCAGCTGGCAGTGCCACTGCTGCCCAAGAACCAGAAATCCACCATGAAGTCTGAGGGACTCTGCAGCAGAGGGTTTTATTCCTTACGGTGTCTTAATATTGACCAAAAAACACAAGGTCTCAACCCACTTCTTTTTGACATGATAAAGAAAACTCATCCTTCCAGCAAAAGGGCTGAGTGGTAGAGGAAACAGACAGAAGACATGGCAAAAGGCAACTTCAGTTCTGTCCTCCCAGAGAGCCACGGACCTGCTCTGAGCACCAAAATCCTTCACGTATTCATTCAATAAAATTTGCTGAGCAAGCTGGGTGCAGTGACATGCACCGTAGTCCCAGTTATTTGGTATGCTAAGGCGAGAGGATGGTTTGAGCCCAGGAGTTTGAGTTCAGCCTGGACAACATAGCAAGACCTCATCTCTTTACAAAAATAAAAAATGATTAAGCCTCTGCAACAGCTTGGGCCCTGCACTAAGTCTGGGAAACACAAAGGTGTCTAAAGCATGGTGAGTGCCCTGAAGACTCACAGCTTGTGAGTGAAGAAAGATCGGAAAGAGATTGAATACAGTATAATCTGCAGGGTGTGACAGCAGAGGACGGAACCAAGGTGACGGAGACAAAGAGGAGGAAGGGACTTCTTATTGGCTGCCATTGTTACCAGGCTTGAGATAGCAGGACTGTCTCTCTATACTTTCCTGAAACCACCTGTGAAGACAGGATTTTGAGACAGCAGGACTTTCTCTACCCTCCCGAGGCTACCCGTGAAGGCAGGATAACGAGCGGTTAGATCTCACAGTTCACACTAACTCAGAAAACAAGCCAGTCAGAATTAGCAAGAAGTTTGCATTGAGAATATTTCCCAGGAAATGTCTTTTTTTAACTGGTGAATACATACAATGGTTCAAACAACTTGCCAGAACTGATGTTCAGCAGAAATTGTATCGGTACAATGTTTGATGGGCATAGGAGGTTCTGGGAATGGTGGAAAGTTCTCACTATATTATGGTATCTAGTTTTAGTTTTCATATCAGCTTCTTAATCTCAGCACTGAGTAACCCAGTGTTCCTCAACCCTGACTATATGCTGGGTTAACCTGAGTCTCTTTTACATAATACAATACTCATTGATGTTCAGGCTATATCCAGACCATTTGGATCAGAATCTCTGGAGAATAGATAGGCATTGATCATATTTTAAAAGTTCCCCCAAGTTATTCTAATCTGCAGCCAGGGTTGAGAACATAAATGCAATTTTCATTTATTAATGTATTTATTTTTGAGATGGGGTCTTGCTGTTGCCCAGGCTGGAGAGCAGTGGCATGATCATAGCTCACTGCAGCCTCAATCTCCTGGGATCAAGTGATCCTTCTGCCTCGGTAGCTGGACCTCCAGGCAGGTGCCACCATGCCTGGCTAATTTTCAAAAACTTTTGTGTAGAGATGGGGTCTTCCTAAGTTGTCTAGGCTGGTCTCGAACTTCTGGCCTCAAACAATCCTCCCACCTCAGCCTTGTAGGTGTGAGCTACTGCTGCAGTTTTTAACCATTGAAATGTAGTAATTCTTTGCAAATGTTTACTTCATGGATTGTTGGTGTGTTGTAGATTGAATATGACCCGGGATCATATAAGTTTCTTGGTGAATAGTCAAAAGTGTCTGTTTGTCATCAGCTCTGATCTGAGAAGCCCAAAGTAATATCTTTAGTTTACTATATTATGAAAATTTATAAGCATCACACATGTAAATGTCATAGAAACCCAAAGTACAAATTGTAGCTGTAAGTTTGGCTGCCCAAGGAGGAAGAAGGAAGGAAGTTCATATTTATTGGCCTTTTTGTGTGTGTGAGCTAAGCACTTTATGTATAATATGTTTTTTAATGGGCAGATTAATCTACCATAGCATTTTTGAAACATTAAGTTATGAAACCACTTTAGTGGGTCACAACCAGTATTTCTTAAATAAAATGTGATGGAAAAAGAAGCATTAAAAATATGAGTGCATCAAATTCAGTTCTGAGACACACTATTTTAGAAAAGCTTTGTTTCAGTTATGTAAGTGTGGTTATATGTATCTAGCATATTACATTGTAATATTAGATATTTCTTAAGTCAGCTTGCTGCTGAAATATTTGAAAACTACCACCTATGGATACAGTTATTATTAAATCCAATTTATAGATAGATAAACTGAGGCTCAGAGATAATCTACTCAGTGAGCAAATGGCAGAACCCCTTTTATTTACCATTTTAATATACCGCACTCTCTCCTGGAGAAGGCAAGCCTTACTGATGAATAAATTAAAGATATCTGCAGAGAGGAGACACACACAAGTTACTTATTACTATTTTTAAGTAACGCTACTTTTTTGTTTTTTGTTTTTGTTTTTCAGACAGAGTCTCACTCTGTTGCCTAGGCTGGAGTGCAGTGGTGCACTCTCGCCTCACTGCAACTTCTGCCTCCCGGGTTCAAATGATTCTCCTGCCTCAGCCTCCCGGGTAGCTGGGACTGCAGGCACGCACCGCCACGCCCAGCTAATTTTTTGTAGAGAGGGGGTTTCACCATGTTGCCCCGGCTGGTCTCGAACTCCTGAGCTCAAGTGATCCGCCCGCCTCGACCTCCCAAAGTGCTGGGATTACAGATGTGAGCCACCACGCCGGGCCAATAACACTTGTTTAATGACAGTATTGCAACTTCCTAATTTTATTGTTGAGACTTAACATTTTCCAGACTCACTGATTTATTAACTGTCATAACCCTAGCCACAGTTTGAACTCCAGCTAAGTTTTCTTTTCACTTTCATCACTTCTCAGCTTGGTAGGAACTCATATGCTGTGGGTTCCTTTCGTTGTGATTTCTTCCCTTTGTGATTCCAGACACATCATTTCACAAAGAGGAGCCAGGCTCCCTTCTTGGCTCCCGCCAGCTCTGTGCAAGGTGCAGCCTCCCCAAGACTAAACCGGCCAGCCCAGGGCTCACCTGACTGTCATGATAGACCCTCATGGCAGAGTGGCTGAGTGGACAGATTTGCACACAAGCACTGCACCTGGACAAACAGGACCCAAACTTGTCTGCTCCAAGGGCAATATTACTCCATGGGATCATTTTACTGGCTGCATCCTCAGCCATCCAACAGAGAAATTCCTTCTCAACTCAGTTTCTGTAAACCCCAAGAATGCCTCTCGTGAGCAAGACAGACCACAGTGGTTTTGACAATTTGGAAAGACCATTAAAGTGAAAGGTTAGTGATTTTATGTTTTTCATCTTGAGCCTCCTGTTTCTTCAAGACCCCATTTTTTTTTTTTTTTTTTTTTTTTACTGTGGCTGAGCAGAGCTCTAATCCTGTCCACAAAATCTTTTCTGTCTAATGAGAAACGATCAAGCAAAAGCACCCAAACCCACAAAGTTGGAGGGAAAACCCTCGACCCATATACTCACAGGCCCACAAAGTTTTCATGTGAGAGTAGATGTTATTGTGGTGGGATCTGGGGAGACTCTCTGAATGAATGAGGAGGTGCACAAAAAGAAGGGGCTATGGTAGAACAGCTCTGCGAGCAGAACTCCCTCTAATTGAGTTGAACTAACAGCCCCGGCTGCTGGGATACTGGGGAGAAGTCCCATTGTCCTCTACTCTGGAGAGGAGGTAGTGACTATCAGTCTTGCCCTCTTTGGGGAAACACTGACTTTGATTAAGGGAGACAGGACCAGCTACATAATTGTGGGCCAGCGCCAAAAGAAAAAAGAAAGAAAAAAAAATATGTGGCCTCTTGTTGAAAAGTGGTGATGGCATGTGACGGTTAATATTGCCAACTTGATTGGATTGAAGAATGCAAAGTATTGTTTTTAGGTGTGTCTGTGAGGGTGCTGCCAGAGGAGATTAACATTTGAGTCAGTGGACTGGGAGAGAAAGACCCACCCTCAATGTGGGTGGGCACCATCCGATCAGCTACTAGCGCTGCTAGAAAAAGCAGGTGGAAGAATGTGGAATAAGCTGGCTGTGAGTCTTCTGGCCTTATCTTTCTCCCGTGCTGGATGCTTCCTGCCCTTGAACATCAGACACCAGGGCAGGAGTCTTAGACTTACACCAGTGGTTTGCCAGGGGTTCTCCAGCCTTCAGCCACAGACTGAAGCCTGCACTGTCAGTTTCCCCACTTTCAAGGCTTTTGAACTCAGACTAAGCCCCTACTGGCTTCCTTGCTCCTCAGCTTGCAGAGAGCCTATCGTGGGACTTCACCTGGTGATTGTGTGAGTCAATTCCCCTTAACAAACGCCCTTCCATATAGACATACATCCTATTAATTCTGTCTCTCTGGAGATCCTTCATACGTAGCAGAACATGAAACCCAGCATGTGACCCTGTAAGCCTACACAAGCCACACACCCATGAAGCCTGCCCTGAGAGGACACAGCATTTTAAGGACCCACATTGGCCCTGTCACCTGGAAGGAGAGTCATTAAACAAAATGAACACTCCTTCTAATCCCATCCCCTGTAACCATGTGTGCACATTTTTACATAGACACTCTGATTACCATGTTCCGATATGGTTATATAACTAACATTTAACTAGAATTTACTATATACCAGGCCCTGGACTAATTATTTTACATGCATTATCTCGTTTAATCTTGACAAAAACCCTAGGAAGTGAGAACTCCTGTCATTCCCATTTTGCAGATGGGGAATTTGAGGCTTAGAGGGGATACCTTTTTTGCCCCAGATTGACTTGCTAGAATGAGGCACCCAGCCTGAGTGGGGATGAAATTGAGAGGAGGCAGGAGAGGCACTAGCCACGGGAGAAAAATTTAAGAAGCCGCAAAAAAAAAAAAAAAAAAAAAAAAAAAAAACACAACAAAAAAAACAAAACAAAACCCTCAGTAATCAAGATAGATACTACTTTAGTGCAATGTTTTAATAATTTTTGTAGATTCACATGCAATTGTGAGAAATAAAGCTCCAGGCACCCTTTACACAGTTTCTTCCAATAGTAACATACCATAGTACGATACCACAACTAGGTCATTGGTATTAGTACGGTCAAGATACAGAACGTTTCCATTCCATCCACACAAAGATCCCTCATGTTGCCCTTTTATAAATACCCCCAACCTTGCTCTCCATACCCCATTTCCATTCTACCTATTGTCCAAAAGATCCCTGGAGCTCTACCTCCTATCTAGAGTATTAGAAGGTGTAGTCGTCCATTTTCACACTGCTGCAAAGAACTGCCTGACACTGGATAATTTAGGTAGAAAGAAAAAGGTTTAATTGGCTCACAGTTCTGCGTGACTGGAGAGGTTTCAGGAAACTTACAATAGTGGCAGAAGGCAAAGGGGAAGTAAGGACCTTCTTCACGTGGAGGCAAGACAGAGAGCAATGAGGTAACTGCCACTTTTAAACCATCAGATCTTGGGAGAACTCAGTCACTATCATGAGAACAGCATGCAAAAAACCACCCCCATAGTCTAATCACCTCCTACCATGTCCCTCCCTCAACACGTGGGGATTACAATTTGGGATGAGATTTGGGTGGGGACAAAGAGCCAAGCCATATCAGAAGGAAAATGCGATGATTTCCGTTCTCTGAAACATATCATTGTACCTCTAATGTTATTTCTACTTCTGGTAATGAGACTTATATTTGTTTTACAAGAAAAGCCATAGGAAAACTTTTTGTTAATATGTCAGAGTGACTGTCCCTGCTCCTTAAGTCCTTCTCTAGCACCACAGAACCCAGGCATAGAGGAATCTATGTCCTTTTCTACTCTGTGACAGTAAGGCATATCCAATACCAAGGTCCATATTGCCCAGTCATATAGATGTTACCAATTATTTTATCTGAAGAATATTTTTAAATCATTCTTCTGCAAATTTTCTTAGTGTTTTCTCTCAAGGTTGGATGTTTCCCTGGTTAGCAAGAGTGGGAAAACTACATGCTTCTCAAAAGGAGAGGAGGGCTGGACACGGTGGCTCATGCCTGTAATCCCAGCACTTTGGGAGGTCGAGGCAGGTGGATCACCTGAGGTCAGGAGTTTGAGACCAGCCTGGCCAACATGGCAAAACTCCACCTCTACTAAAAATACAAAAAAAAAAAGCCAGGTGTGCTGGCGGGTACCTGTAATCCCAGCTACTTGGGAGGCTGAGGCAGGAGAATTGCTTGAACCTGGGAGGCGGAAGTTGCAGTGAGCCCGAGATCATGCCATTTCACTCCAGTCTGGGTGACAGAGCAAGACTCTGTCTCAAAAAAAAAAAAAAAAAGAGGACAGGAATCACAGCAGTCCCAGTTGTAAGTCTCTGCAGGTGATGTCTGTAGAATGGAAAAGAAGCCTCATAGGTAATCAATAAAATGATACCACATTGTGCTGGCTTCACCCTTGTCTACCCATTTAATTGCAAACACGTAGAAGGGCAAAGCAGCTGACTCTCTGGGGTGAACCAGGCAGGGACAGAGCCTAAACTGGAGAGATACCAGATTTACTTGGCAAGACCATATTTTCCTGAGGTGCCTCAGGCAGCTTACAGATGACACAGCTGCAGGTCTTCACTCTTCGAATTTAGCTGCCTCATGGTGCAAGAAACTGCTGTGCAGAGGCAATGATCATTGGTATGAGTATGGTTCTCAAAAATCTGTGGAATGATTTTTTTTTTGCTCTCTCTTGCTAAACCGCCCTTACCTGTTTCTCTCCTACATCTATAAACCTTGATTGCTGGTCAGTCAACACAGGCTTTGTCCACATCCACAAAAATTGCCTTAGAACTAAGGCAATTACTAGAATGGTGCTTCACAAACATCCACGGGCATTCAAGCTGCCTGGGATATTGTTACGATGCAGACTGTGATTCACTGTGTCCTGAGTGGAGCCTGAGTTCTGCATTTCTAACAAGTTGCCAGGCATTGCTGATAGGCACAAGGACCCAGCTCACCAAGACCTGCCATTGAACTCCCTGAGATTAGATTCAGGCCATGATGAATGAACTTGGGGTTTTTCTTTCTTTTTTTTGTTTAAGGGGCTGGGATTGACCTAGTTAAACAAAGGGCTCTGGTCAGCTAGTGCCTCTCCAGTGGATGAGATCATAACATGAGTGTGAAAAGGACATGACGGTGAAGTTTGTCCTGGCACTATTAGAATCCATGGTTTCAGTGGCCCCTGAAGCCCTGCTGAATCCCATGGAGGCCGGTTGTTAACAGTTCATTGGATTGCCAGAGCCAATAACTTCCTTGCTTTGCTTAACCAGCTTGAATTGGATTCTCTCTCTTAGAACCATAATTCCTCCAACCATTGCATCCAAATTGTGATGCAATGACTTCATAAATTATCATACATCCCTACAGAAGAATTATGCAGCTGTCAAAAAGTATTATTTCAAAAAATATATTCGGATGGACAAATAATACAAGGGTAAGTGACAAAGGCATAATACCAATGTATAAATACAGAATAATCTGAATCACATAAATTTGAGAAGAATATTAAGTAAATGCCCCAAAACATAGATAGTAGTTAAGGTCGACTGAATAGCCCCCTCAAATATTTCCATATCCTAATCCCCTGAACATACGAATCTTATTTTATATGGCAAAACAGACTTTGCTGATGTCATTAAATTAAGGATGTTGAGATGGAGAGATTATCCTGGATTACCTGGGTCGGCCCAATGTGATCACACTGGTCTTTATAAGAACTCGGGAGAAGACAGAGTCAGAGGAAAAAGGGATATGATGACAGAAGCAAAATTGAAGATGAGGGAAGGAGGTTACAAAGAAATGTGGGTAGCCCCCAGCAATAAAAAGGCAAGGAAACAGATTTTCCTTAGAGCCTCTAAAAGGAATAAGCCCTGCCAACACCTTGACTTTAGGCTGGGAAAGTTGTTCAGAATTCTGACCCCCAGAAGAATAAACTTCTGTTATTTAAAGTCATTAAATTTATGTTAATTTGTTATAGGAGCAATAGGAAACTAACACAATAATTGGCTCTGTACTTCACTTAATCAACATATGCTACTTTTATAAGAAAAAACCAACTTAATTTAAAGGAAGGAATAAGTATAGCTTGCTATAAGAGGTGTTATGAATAAGACTTTTAACAGTTTAATGTAGCCTGGTTGCTGTTGTTTTCTAGGACTGTAGGATATAATCACAGTGTAGTCTAATTTCAACACAGCAAGAGAATGTCACCCTGTACTAATAGAATTCTGATCTCATCACTCCCTTGGGTAAACTCTTGGCTTCTGCTATTAATATCCAACAGGTGACTTAGCAATGTGTATTCACAAGATCAACACCTTTTGATAATTAAAAGGCCCAGTGGCATACTCAGATCACAGAGTACACTGAAGGCAGAGCAAGCTCCCGAGTCTATTTGGAATTCTTCTTTCTCCTCTCAGTATATTCCCAGCACTGTGGCTTGGGGATCAGCAAAAACAAAAGGAAAGTGACATGACTGCTATATGCCCTAGGAAGTCTAGTATAATATTAAAAATCTTAAAACTCTAAATGCTGCTCACGAAGCAAACACACAAAGCTGCAGAATCCTGTTGTAACATTCCCAACCCCAGACTGGGTTCCCCGGCCCCACCTCTGAACCCTCAGGGTCCTCTGTGTACATTTGTCGTGTCATATTTATCCCATCCTATTGTAATTATTTGTTTATGCACCCACTTTCCCAGCTAGACCTTTGGTTTTCTCTAGCCTAGGGGCTGTGTCTTATTCTTCTTTGATTTTCTAGCCTAAAACAGTGTATGGCATAGAGAAGGCATTTAATAAATGTTTGTTGAATTAAATTAAATTAAATTGAACCCTGGCCTTAGCAACAGAACCTTAGAGCTCTTACCCAAGATAATAAGAATTCAACTTTCTTGATTTTATCTTCAAAGTACTTTGCTAAAGTGGAACAACATGATGTCTTGACCAACTCTTCCCCCAGGCTTTCGGCAAACATGAGATTTCTTCTGGGAAAGCCCCGTCAACCTCTGTTCAACTTGAGTTTAGATTTCAAAGATTAAAATTCAGACAGTGCCCTGGAACTCCAAAAGCATTTATGATGAGTGAGAGTCCCATTCAGGTCCCCTAGTTTCTCTTCCCTAGGCTTGATTCAATCCAGGCCAATGTTGGTTAATGCCAGCTCTATCCCTTCCTCCTCAGGATGTTTTGCTAAATGTGCAGAGGTGTAGAAATGCTATGGATTTCTTGATTCCTTAGGATCTTTTCAAGAAGTTTCTAAAGTGGCTGTACAGAGTTCCTTTGGCATGCCATAGTATATAAGCATTTTGGCTTTGAAATCATATTGATCTGGGTTTAAATTCCAACTGTAACTTTGGTAGCTATGAGACATGGGGTGTGTTATTTTATCTATCTGAACTTCAATTCCCTTATTTAAAAACTGAGGATAAAGAATCTACCTGAGATTGTTGTATACTTATATAAATTTGTGTAACATAGCAGGATTCCTGTACATAGAAAGTGCTCAAGAAGTAATGGCTGTTACTATTATGAATAATAATAATTATCCCACACAAGAGTCTCCAGAGAGAATAAGGCCCAATGCTGCATATGCCTAACTACCCTAGATTTGGAAGACAGATCGTCCCTGGTATTTTTGCTTTTATATAGCCCCATCTACAGTGAGACCATAAGGAAAAATATGCTCTTCTTAGTCAATAGAACTTCCACCACCAAAGAGAGAAGACTCATCCCTAATAACCAAATAACTCAAATATTCCCATTTGGACTAACCTTGTACATATCCATACAGTTTTTCCTCTTCTTTGGAAAATAACCCATGATTGACCTCTTACCTCCACCCATTCATTTCCAAATATCACTAATATTTTAGGATTGAAGTCTCAAAACACCACAGTTGAGAAACTTCTGTTTTCAACCAAGATGGAATAACAGGGACTAGATTTACTCACCCAGCTAAAATAACAGCAATATATACAAAATAATGGTTTTCAAGATAATTGAACATCAGCAACAAAGGCATGTTTCCCGAGAAGTAAAAAGAAATGAAATGACATCGATAGCTGCTGTAACTTTCTGCCTAGAGTTTCCAGGCTACAGAGCATGGAAGGGGAACCCAGGTAGAGCCCATCAAACTTCCTGAGACAAAGTTGGAAGTCCAGAGAGATAAGCTGGCTCGTGTTCCCAGGACAGAGTACCAGAGATGAGTGAGCTGCAGAGAGAGAGTTTGGGAGATCTGCAGAGGGTGCTTGAGTTTTCAGCTGAGTGCTGATCAGCACATATATGTAAGGAAAGTACCTAAGGATAGGAAAAGAACCATTTGAAAGCATTATAAGGGGCAACACTTAGAATTCAAACAGAGCCTCCCCAAAAAATTCCTGTTCCTACCAGCCAGAATGAAGAATATCACAATTTACAGAATGTTGGGTAGGCGCTCCAAAAAAGTGAGGCAGAATTAGCCTTAAACCTAACACAACTCTGAGCTCACCTAATAACATTTAACAGCAAACCTAAAATGATATTGTTTCCAAGTACCTTAACTGCCTAAAAAGTCTCAATATCTATAGAAATACAAAAATATAGCCACCTGACAAGGTACAATTGTCAATGTCTGGCATTAAATAAAACTTCCAGTCATGCAAATAAACAGGAAAATGTAATGAAGAGAAAAACCATTCGATGGAAACAGACCCATAAATGACACAGATATAGAATTAGTAGAGAAAAAGCACAAAAACAGTTATTATAATGTATTCCATTGTTCAAGAGCCAGAGGAAAGATGGAGCACATTCAATAAAGACAATGCAAAAATTTTTAAAGACCCCAATCAATCATCTAGAAATGAAAACTATAATGTCTGAAATTAAAAAAAAAACCCACGAAGACAAACAATTGAATGAAATTAATAGCCAACTGAACATTGCAAAAGACAAGATTAATAAAAGTGAAGGTATAGCAACAGAAATGACCCAAAATGAAACACAGATAGAAAAAAGACTGAAAAAAAAAAAATAGAGCATCATTGAGCTGTGGGACAATTTCAGGAAACCCAGTGTATGTGCCACTGGAGTCCAGCAAAGAAAAGAACAAAAGCAGAAAAAACACGTGAAAAAATAATGGTGGAAAATTTTTCTAATTCGATAAAAACTATAAACTCACAAACCCCAGACTCAACTAATTCCAAGCTTAAGAAACATGAATAAAACTATACAAGGGTACATTATAATCAAATTGCATCTAACCAGTAATAAAGAAAAAAAAAACCCTTAAAAGCATCCAGATGAAGAAGACACATTAAATATACAGGAACAAAAAAAAGAAGACAGAGGCTACATATTGGAAACAATACAAAGCTAGAAGAACGTGAAGCAACATCTTTAAAATCCTAAAAGATAAAAACTATCACCTTAGAATTCTATACCTAAAAAAATGTGTTTAAAAAACGAAGGGGAACTAGAAATCAATAACAGGAGAAATGGAGGAAAAGTTAAAATTAAATTGAACAACATGCTCCTGAACAAACAATGGGTCAAAAGAAAAATGAAAAGGAAAAATTTTAAATATCTTTAGAGAAACAAGAATAGAAACAAAACACATCAGAACTTATGGAATATAGCAAAAGCAATTTTGAGAGGGAAATTTATAGCAATAAATGACTTATTTTGAAAAAGAAGGAAGATCTCAAATAAACAGCCTAAGGTTACCTCAAGAAACCAGAAAAACAAAAGCCAGCTAAGCCCAAAGTTAGTATAAGGAAGAAAATAACAAAGATCAGAGCAGAAATAAACGAAATAGAGACTAGAAAAAAAATTGATCAATTAAACTAATAGTTGGCTTTTTGAAAAGAGAAGCAAAATCGACAAATCTTTACCTAGACTAACTAAAAAAGAGAGAACTCAAGTAACTAAAATTAAAAGTGAAAGAAGGACATTACAACTGATACTGCAGAAAAACAAAAGATCATAAGAGACTACTGTGAACAATTATATGTCAAAAGACTGGATAGCCTAGAATAAATGATTGAATTCCCAGAAACATACAACTTACCATAAACCATAAAGAAATAGACTAAATCATAAAGAAATAGAAAATCTGAATAGAGCGATAATGAGTAAGGAGATTTAACCAGTTATATAAAATTTCCCATCAAAGGTAAGCCCAGGACCAGATGGCTTTATGGCTAAATTCTACAAAACATTTAAAGAATAACTAATACCAGCCAGGCGCGGAGGTTCACGTCGGCAATCCCAGGACTTTGGGAGGCCGAGGCGGGTAGATTACCTGAGGTCAGGAGTTCGTGACCAGTCTTACCAACATGGTGAAACCCTGTCTCTACTAAAAATACAAAATTAGCCAGGCATGGTGGCGCATGCCTGTAATCCCAGCTACTTGGGAGGCTGAGGCAGGAGAGTCACTTTAACCCAGGAGGTGGAGGTTGCAGTGAGCCAAGATCATGCCATTACACTCCAGGCTGGGCAACAAGAGTGAAACCCCATCTCAAAAAAAAAAAAAAAAGAATAACTAATACCAATCCTTCTCAAACTCTTTCAAGAAAACTGAAGAAGAAGGAATACTTTCAGATTTCAGACAAATTTTACAAGGCCAGCTTTACCCTGATACAAAAGCCAGATAAGAACACTATAAGAAAAGAAAATTATAGGCAAATATCTCTGATGAATATAGATGCAAAAGTTTTCAATGAAATATTAGCAAGTTGACTCAACAGCACTTTAAAAAGATTATTTACCATGATCAAGAGGGATTTATCTCTGGGATATAACTATGGTTCCACATATACAAATCAATAAATGTGACAAATCACATTACTAGAATGGAGAATAAAACCATGTGATCATCTCAATAGATGCAGAAAAAGCATTTGACCACGTACAATATCCTTTCATGATAAAAACTCTCAACAAATTAAACATAGAAGAAATGTACCTCAACACATTAAAGGCAATATACGACAAGTCCACAATTAATATCATATTCAATGGTGAAAAGGTGAAAGCTTTTCCTCTAAGATCAGGAAAAAGATAAGGATGCTTACTCTCACAACTTCTATTCAACATAGTCCTAGAAGTTCTAACCAGAGAAATTAGGTAAGAGAAAGAAAGAAAAACTGTCCAAATCGGAGAGAAGTTAAATTGTATCTGTTTACAGATGACATAATCTTATATATAAAAAATCCTGAAGACTCAACCAAAAAACTGTTAGAAATAATAAATTCACCGAAGTAGCAGTATATAAAATCAACATACAAAAATCAATAGTATTTTAATACAATACCAACAACCGATCCAAAAAAGAAATCAAGCAAACAATCTCATTTATGATAGCATAATAAAGCTACAGCAATAATTTAAAAAAAGAAAGTATAGTACTGGTATCAAGATAAACAAATAGATCAGTAAAGCAGAACAAACAGCCCCAACATTGGTCAATGCATTTATTTTCAATTGATTTTTTACAAAGGTGCAAAGGTAACTTGAAGGAGAAAGGATAGTTTTTTCCCAAATAATGCTGGGCAAATTGTATATCAACATGCAAAGCACCACTGTTCATAGATATCATCATTGAAATCTTCTCAGTGACAGTTCCATGACTGCTTTTTGGACATTAAGATTGCTGTCTGCAACACCTGCTGGGTCATATATCCACCACCACTAGGGTACCATGAAAGCTTCTAGTTCTCTGCCAAGGGCAGGATTGCCAATCTTCCTCAGGATTTCCGAAAGAAGCAGACGGAAGACACAACCACTATAGAAGAGGTTAAAAGCTCTAAGCCAAATTCACAATTAAAAAGCTAACAACCCGTTAAAAAAAGTAGGCAAAGGATATGAACAGGAACTTCTCAAAAAAAGAGATACATGCGGCCAACAAACATATGAAATAAAAGCTCAACATCTCTGATAGATAAATGAAAATCAAAACCACAATGAGATACCATCTCAAGCCAGTCAGAATGGTGATTATTAAAAAGCCAAGAAACAACAAGTGCTGGCAAGGTTGCGGAGAAATAGGAACACTTTTACACTATTGCTGGGAATGTAAAGTAGTTCAGCCATTGTGGAAGACAGTGTGGCAATTCCTGAAAGATTTAGAACCAGAAATTCCATATGACCCAGCAATCTCATTACTGGGTATATACCCAAAGGAACACAAATCATTCTATTGTAAAGATACGTGCACACATGTGTTCATTGCAGCACTATTCATAATCGCAAAGACGGAACCAACCCAAATGCCCATCAATGATAGACTGGATAAAGAAAATGTGGTACATATACACCATGGAATACTATGCAGCCATAAAAAGGAACAAGATCATGTGCTTTGCAGAGACGTGGATGAAGCTTCCAGTTGTTCCAGGAAAGGAACAACCAGTACCAGCCACTGCAAGGTTGAGCCATTATCCTCAGCAAATTAATGCAGGAACAGAAAACCAAACACCACATTATCTCACTTATAAGTACGAGCTGAAAATGAGAACACACGGACACAGGGAAGGGAACAACACACACTGGGGCCTGTTGTGGGAGTGCAGTGGAGGGGAAGAGCATTAGGAAAAAGAGCTGTTGCATGCTGGTCTTAATACCTAAGTGATTGGTTGATAGGTGCAGAAAACCACCATGGCACACATTTACCTATGTAACAAACCTGCACATCCTGCACATGTACCCCGGAACTTAAAAAAATAAAATAAAATAAAGTGAGTATAAATGCCACTGCTGAATTGCCTCTGGGCTGCTATTTTGGATCCAGTGCCTATGGCGTGGCCCTGCTCTGTAAGCAGCAGTACCTGTGCTGCTGCTGTATACTGCCACTTCAATAAAATTTGCTGTTTAAAACAAACAAACAAATAAGCAAACACACACACACACACACACAAATCAACAACCAAAAACCAAACTTAAGTGAAACCAATAAGTGAGACAAACATGGAGGGAACAAACTGGCAAGTTCTTGCCCCTTGTAAAAGACTGTTGTGGCCCAATTATCAAGTATTTCAAAAAAGGCTGAAAATCCGTATGTTTTTGTAAAATCCCACAATGTTTAAGTGTTGGCAAACAAGTCAACATGTTTTAAATACTGTCCAGGATCAGTAGACAAACTACTAGTGTGTCTTGGAAAACCAACCTTCCTGGTCTGCATTTTGAGACAGGAGAAGATTAAGAGCAAACAAAATCCCAAGCCATTTCTCCCTTTCCTGGCTCTCTCCTAGACGTTCCATGTGACAGACAGACTCCGTCTTGCCTCCAGAAAGGCACAGCCCAAGTACTTCTCTCTAAGAGGAGGGAAACAGCTCAGCCTGCTTGCGCACCCCCTCTGAGCCATCACCCTTACTGTACCCTTATTAAACCAGAACTGTTTCTCATTCTCATTTCCTAGCTCTTGCACATCCTTCAGAGTTCAGTTTATGCTACTTATTCCAGAAATGTTGCCTGCATCCCCAAATCCAAGTCCCTAATACCTCCTATATATCCCAATACTAGCATCTATCAAACTGTTTCCATTGTGTTTTTATTCATCGGTCTCCCCCAGAATCATGTAATAGGGCAGGGATGGTGCCTCGGATACCACTGATCTCCATTACGTAATCCAGTGTCTGGCAAAGAAATGTTTATGGAGTGCGTGAATGAACACGTGTGTCCCAGCTCTTCATTTTCACCTAGCTAGCTCCTTCCCTGGGCTTTCCCTTCAAAGACAGAGATGCAGCCTCGGCCAGGCACAGTGGTTCATGCCCCTAATACTAGCACTTTGGGAGGCCAAGGTGGGAGGATGCTTGTGCCAGGGGTTCAAGAACAACCTGGGCAACATGACAAAACCCCGTTTCTATAAAAAATAAAAAAAATCATGTGGTGGTGCATGCCTATAGTCCCAGCTACTCGGGAGGCTGAGGTGGGTGAATCACCCCAGGAAGCTGAGGCTGCCGTGAGCTGTGATCATGCTACTGCACTCCAGCCTGGGTGGCAGAGTGAGATCCTTTCTCAAAAAAAAAAAAAGAAACAAAAGATACAGCCTTCAAGATAGTCTCCCAGATGGAACTCTCAGTTAAGAAAAAACTGTAGCTTTTTAAAAAAATTACATGTCTTTGCTGGGCGCGGTGGCTCACACCTGTAATCCCAGCACTTTGGGAGGCCGAGGCGGGTGGATCACAAGGTCGGGAGATCGAGACCATCCTGGCTAACACGGTGAAACCCCGTCTCTACTAAAACACACAAAAAATTAGCCGGGCGCGGTGGCGGGCGCCTGTAGTCCCAGCTACTCAGGAGGCTGAGGCAGGAGAATGGCGGGAACCCGGGAGGCGGAGCTTGCAGTGAGTGGAGATGGCATCAGTGCACGCCAGCGTAGGCGACAGAGCGAGACTCCTTCTCAAAAAATAAAAATAAAAATAAAAAAAGTTACAAATGCATGTTTTTTAAAACTACATTTCCAGCTACTCTGGGCACACTGCCTATGGGGTAGCTCTGCTCGACAAGAAGCAGGAAAAAAAAAGATAAAATACATTTCTATAGAAAAATAATTGTTTAGAAAAAGAAATAAACAGAACAAAACACGAAAGTCCCATATTAATTCATCTCATTTTCCACTCCATTGTCAAGTTTGGTGAGCAATTTTTCCTTCTATTTGCTATATACATTTCTATACTTTATACACATATATGTACATATATTCACATGCATCTTCTTGTTTTAAACATACATGAGATCATATTATAGTATGTTCTGCCTCTCGTTTATTTACCTTCCTTGGTAAAGCTCTTCCTGTAGTCATACATGTATCTTTTTTTTTTTTTTTTTGAGACGGAGTCTTCCTCTATCCCCCAGGCTGGAGTGCAGTGGTGCCATCTCAGCTCACTGCAACCTCCACCTCCCGGGTTTAAGCAATTCTCCCTGCCTCAGCCTTCCGAGTAGCTGGGATTACAGGCGTCCACCACCACACCCAGCTAATTTTTGTAGTTTTAGTAGAGATAGGATTTCCCCATGTTGGCCAGGCTGGTCTTGAACTCCTAACCTCAGGTGATCCGCCTGCCTTGGCCTCCCGAAGTGCTGGGATTACAAGCATGAGCCACCGCGCCAGGGCAAAAAGTGTATCTAATCTTTTTAATGGCTATACAGAATTCTATAAAAGACAGACGTGCCACGTTTTATTTAACCACTCCTCTATTGAGGGTATTTAAGTCATTGACTTTCCTTTTCCAACTCACATTTCTGTGTTTTAATTTTTCCTATAAATATGTAATACTTTTTATGCCAAAAAAAAAAAAAAAGAGAGAGAGAGAGAGAAAAGCTTCAAAACAAGCAAAAATACCATCCCTCAAGAGCTGGCAGTGTGGTCTGCCTCACGCATTGGAGGTGCCACTATCTCTGGCCCTCAGGATTTCAGCCATGTTCTCTGTACCTTTTCCTCTGCAGGCAAGTCATTTAGAATAATCGCTTAACATGCCTCAAATTAGACTCTCCAGTTGTAAAGGCCTAGAGCTACATGTAAATGTTGAGAGCACTCAGCCCCTTGTACTCCATTTTGTCATTGGTAAACAAGTTAATAAAAATCGCGCCAGTGGGTTGTTATGTGAGAAGAAGGCTGAAGTAGACGGTGGTCTCTAGGAGGGGGCTACATGTAATCAGCCATTTCCCAAGAAAACTAGAAACCACAGAAAAAAAGAGTAAGAATCTCCTTTGTTTTTTCTCTCTTCACAGAGTTTTACCGCCAGAGTACGCAAGAATCATAGTCACCTGGTGTTTGTTAAAGATACATTTTAGGAAAGAAGTCATTATATGAAAAAGATAGTTGCACACGCATGTTTATAGCAGCACAATAGCAATTGCAAAAATATAGAACAAGTCCAAAATGCCCATCAATCAGCAAGTGGATAAAGAAACTGTGGTGTATATGTGATGGCATACTACTCAGCCATAAAAAGGAATGAATTAATGGCATTCACAGCAACCTGGATGCGACTGGAGACTATTATTCTAAGTAAAGTAACTCAGGAATGGAAAACCAAACATTGTATGTTCTCGCTTATAAGTGGAAGCTAACTTATGAGGATGCAAAGGCATAAGAATGATACTACGGACTTTGGGGACTCTGGAGGAAAGGGTAGAAAGGGGGTGAGGGATAAAAGACTTCAAATTGGTTATGTGTACGCTGTTCAGGTGATGGGTACACTGAAATCTCACAAATTGCCACTAAAGAACATACTCATGTAACCAAATACCACCTGTTCCCCCAAAAACCTATGGAAAAATAAAAGATACATTATAGGTCTCACCTACAAAGGTTTCTATTTCGTTGGTTTAAGTGGGGCCCAGGAATCTGCATGTTAAGCAAGCGATGGTCCAAGTAACGCTGAGGCAGGGGGTCCATGCACCACTTTGGAGAAACACTGGCTCCCCTGGAACTGTAGAGCTGGCCACAGCAGAGCAATTCTGCCTATTGCAGTGATGCCCACACATCACTGGTGGGAAGGAGGAAAAGGGAAAAGCAGGCTCAGTGTGGTGGCTCCCACCTGTAATCCCAGCACTTTGGGGGCCAAGGCAAGAGGATCACTTAAGCCCTGGAGTTGGAGACCAGCCCAAGCAACATGGCCAGACACCATCTCTGCAAAAAAAAAAAAAAAAAAGCCAGGCATGGCATTGTGTGCCTGTAGTCCCAGCTACTGGGGAGGCTGAGGTGGGAAGATCACTTTGAGACCAGTAGCTCAAGGTTGCAGTGAGCCATGATTGCACCACTGGACTCCAGTTTGGGTGATATAGCAAGAGCCTGTCCCCCCGCCCCCACAAAAGGAGGAAAAGTGGGGTCCAGCTCTTGCTTTGTTCCCATCCTTGTGACTTCACGAGGGAGGGCCTAAATATGTTCAGAAACAGAACACTGAAAGATAGTTAATCTTAAGCAAATACAGAATACGCAACCTAGGAAAGAATAAAGACCCTGAAAACTGTGCCGTAATGCTAGGAAGATCTTAGGGCTGGTTTAATGAAACAGCTGAGACAAGAAATCAGGCTGCTGCACGTTGATTGTACCTGTCAAAGCTTTAGTGTTGAGCCACATAAATTTATTTGGCCTAGGTTTGGTCGTTTATGTTACATTCTTTTATTCATTCAGTTAGCCAACTCTGCCAACTATATAATAAGACTTCAAAAGGGCTTTTTCTACCAGAATGGACATAATTTAAACAGGATGGTCAGCTTTTAGACAGGCACAACACTATATATACAGATCTCAAGAAAAACTGGTGCTTCCTTATGTCATTGGTTCGTTTGAGAAACATTTATTGAATACCTCTTTGTCTCTGGTGCACATTTTTATAAAATCACCTTGAGTCCCAGCTCAAATGTCACCTCCCTGTCAAGCTTTTTCCAAAGCTCTCAGGCAGAACAACTCTTTGAAAACCGTATGTAAATAAATGTATTTATTTACCCATCTGTAGTTTATCTTTCCTGGTTTCAAAAAAAAAAAAAAAGAATTTAGACTGATGTTACATATTATACAATCCAGTGATTTTACGGCTGGAAGGAGTTTTATTATGCCACTAATCTCTGCATAATAAAAGTCACTATTTACCTACCTGCCTCCCCAAGTAGATCACAAACTTCGTGAGAGAAGACTGTATCTTGTTCATCACTGAATCCCAACACATGTAAGTGTTCAGGAAATGAATACAGACACACATATATGAGCAAACACCAAGCGAATGTTATCTTTCAAAGTAGAACCTTGGGAAAGAGTGCGTTTTTCAATAATGCTGACACTGCATAAAATTCCTGTCAAATTTGAAATTATCTTCAGAACAAGTTTCAAAAGCACACAAGAGAACAAAAAAATATTATTTTTCCCTGAAACACTTTATTCTCCAGAATTGATTATAAATTTATTTAAGCAGTTTCCAAAAGTCAAATTCCTTCTCAAAGGATGGTGAATCGCCAGAGAGAAGGTACAAATCTCACTGTAGATGACCTCTAAATATTTCAGTCTTGTCCTGTCACAGTGATTCCATCCCTGTCCCTTACCCAGATCCCCCAAATGACTTATATTTAAAGATTTCAGTTCAAACCCAGCTCCATCACTTGTTATTGGTTTAAATATGGGCAAGTATTTGAGCTATCTGAGCCTCAGTTTTCTCATCTGTGAAACAGGGAAAATAAGAACCAATATATTTCGATCATTTTGCTATTTTTTAATTAATTAATTTTCAACTGAAAATTAAATTTTTTATTAGTAATATTATTTTTCATTGACAAATCATAATTACATACATTTGTGGGATACAATGTGATGTTTCAATATATGTACATTATATGGAATGATAAATCATGTCAAATAACATATCCATCACCTCACTTACCTATCATTTTCATGGTAATACATTGGAAATTTACTGTTAGTTATTTTGAAATATAGAATACATTATTATTGACTATAATCAATAGTGCAATAGATCTCAAAACTTATTCCTCCTATCTGTCGAAACTTTGTATTTTTTTCTTTTTTTTTTTGTTCAAACTTTGTATTTTGTGGTCAACATCTCCCAGTTTCCTCCTTCTCCACCTCCCTAGCCTCTGGTAATCAGCACTCTACTGTCTACTTCTATGAGTTTGACTTTTTTAGATTCCACATATAAGTGAGGTCATGAGGTATTTGTCTTTCTGCACCTGGCTTATTTCACTTAGCATAATGTCCTCCAGATTTATCCACGTTATCACAAATGACAGAATTTCTCCCTGTTTAGGTGGAATAGTATTCTCTTGTTCATATATACCACATTTTCTTCATCCATCTGTGTTGATGAACACAGGTTGATTGTATATTTGGGATTGTGAAGAATGCCGTAATGAATGTGAGAGCACAGATATCCATTCAACATATTGATTTCAGTGATCCACACTCACTGGAGTGATCCACACTCCTACAAACATGCCCAGGAAATGTTTTTGCCCTTAACAGCTTCTTCTCAGTTCTTCTCTTTTAATGTAGAGTAAGAAAACCCTGGAGGAGAGTGCCGAGGATGAGATTTATAGAGGAGGCTAGTGCTCCTTCTAGGGGCCAAAACAAAGTATCCTCAACAATGTAGCACTGACTGCGAAGGCAAATTTTTCTTACTTTTTTTAAAAATAGAGACCGAGTCTTGCTCTGCCACCGCTGGAATGAATTGGCACAATCATACTCCCTGCAACCTCGAGCTCCTGGGAATAGCTAGGACTGAAGGCACACCACCACCATGACTGGCTAATTTTTTAAATTTTTTGGTAGAGATGGCATCTCACTGTGTTGCCCAGGCTGGTGTCGAACTTCTGGTCTCAAGCAATTCTCCCACTTTAGCCTCCCAAAATGTTGGGATTACAGGTGTGAGCCATTGCACCTGCAAATTTCTTTTTTAAGAAAACATTAGTTGATGTGATAAGATATGGCAACATCACCAGAAGGACCTCACAGAGTGACAGATGTAAAAACACTCCTTTGATCACACAGTCATTCAGCAAACATTAAGTAACTATTACATACCAGGCACTGTGTAAAGTACAGGATACTTGGATGTTGAAGTTGATGTTGCTTTTTTAAAAATCAGTCTCAGGGTGTACCGTGTGTAGTTGCTGTCCTTCTCTACATATTGTACATTAAATTTTAAAGGAATGTTAGTATTAAATTGAACCTCAGAAGGCATCTACTTCTGCCACTAAGATATTTCTGAAATTCTCAAATTACATAAATCTTTCTAATGATCAAGATCATGACAGAATTTTTGGGGTTTTGTTATTAAATGTTTAAATAGATACATGTTTAAAGTTTCTTGCAATCTACTTTCTAAGGTAGTCTTAGAAGAAAGTAAATTTTCAAATTTTTTAGGATGAAATTCTTCAGAAAAAGCAAATGCATTTGTCTCAATATATGCCCATTTTCTGTTCATTGCACCTGGAGACCAAAGCCAGATGAAAGAAATAACAAGGATGGGCAGCAGCAGATGAAGATAACTTATAAAGTTCTTTATTTGGATGTTGGGTATTGTCTTAGTCCATTTGGCCTGCCATTTAAAAATATCATAAACCGGGTGGCTTCCAAACAACAGAAATTTATTTCTCACAGTTCTGGAGGCTGGGAAGTGCAAGATCAAGATGCCCACAGAGTTGGTGTCTGGTGAGGGCTTGCTTCCTAGTTCATAGGTGGCATCTTCTCACTGTGTCCTTGCATGCTAGAAGGGGTAAGGCAGCTCTCTGGGGCCTTCTTTACAAGGGCACTAGTCCCATTCATGAGGGTTCTGCCCTCATGACCTAATCACTTCCCAGTGGTTTCACCTCCTAATACCAGCACAATGATAGTTAGGTTTCAACATGTGAATTTGAAGGGGACCCAAACATTCAGACCATAACAGATGTTGTCTTCATATGATGATGATAGTAAAAGATCAGTTAAGCATACTGAGAGCTGACAGCAAGTTTTACCAGAGTTTACACAAACTCTGATGAGTATGAAAACATAAAATAATCCGAGTAAAAATTTAATTCACCTCAAATGCCCACATATCAGTAGTGATCATTTGCTTCTTACACGCCAGCTTTCACTCCTCCTTCTAATAGTGTTACAGTTTCCCTTGAGGAAACACCTCTTACCCACTCTCTGTTCATGTGGTTTAAGTGGAGTTAGCTCCATCACCAGAGCAGAGTTGGTCATGTGACCTAGAGCTAGCCAATCATAGCATCAATCACATACTGTTGACCTCCATAATTGGTGCAGAATGTGTACATTCTTGGGATATACTGAGACAAGTAAGAGAGAAATGAGAAATGAACTCTTTTCTGCATCTTGAAACTACAGCCTCCGGGAGGCTACCAGATGGGAAACATCTACCTGGGCGTAAAACCAGAACAAAGCAAAGCAGAAATGAAAAATGGATTTGAAGGGTGGTGGTCTGAATGAAATCAAACACCTAGATCCAGCTGAGACTGAAGCTAATGCTATCCCAGGACTTTTAGGTTATTATGTGACCCAATAATTAATTGGTAAAAGCAAATTTTCTGTCATTTGCAACCATAAGTGTCCCGACTACTGCAATTTCCATTCTTCATCAGTTCTAAGTCTCTGGTTGCTCCTGTTTCAGATCCCAGCCACCCTAAACCTAGCCCATTCTGTTTCCAACCTAAACTCAAATTATAACTAAGATAATAGTATGTTCCTAAAGCACATAGATTTGTTTATAATAAGACTAATATCTTGGAAAGTAAATTAAATTAGTAAGCTTATAATTAGCTGAATAAACTTCACCTCTGCTAACTATGTGTTTTATGGGCAAAACAAATGACAGACTAATCCGACCTGAGATTCAATTTGACTTCCGAGTAAATGGTAGATGGAGCATGATAAGATATATAAACTATTAATAGAATGATTGTCACATGTTGTGTGCTGTGGCGTGTGTGTGTGTGTGTGTGTGTGAGATGAGAGAGAATTTGAAAGTTTGCAATGTGATCAAGATTACCCAAGAATAATTGGATTTGGGCTCAGAACAAGGTCGTAAACAGATACCACGAACACATCAGATTCCTTCTTTAATAACGTGAAAGACATCTAGACACTTTAAAGAGTTTTAGTTCTATAAATAAGAAAACAGTTGTAAAGATTTCCAAAATAGCCACAGAAGTTGTTTATCACTTTGTCTTTCTTCCTTTTTTCTTTCTTTCTGGTCTTTCTCTAACAAGCATTTATTCTGTGTTTACCACATGCTGTGGACAGCGCTTAGGCAACAGAACAGCAAAAACTTCTGACCTCCAAAAGCTCACAGGTCAAAAATTCAAAAAAATAAAACTATTGTAATGATATAATTGCATAATTTAATGGAAATATATTCAAAGGATATTGTAGGAGGTAGGAAGGAATGATCAACTCTGCTTTAGGGGAGGAGAGCTCACAGAAGGCTTTACAAGGGTTGGAGTTGAAAGATTTTAGTGGAGATTTTTAGGAAAATCCACTATAAGGAGCTTTGGATCCCACTACACGCACCCCAACACAATATCAAAGGTTTTCTTTCAACTAGAGATAGCAGATGGGATCAACAGACCACAATTACCTCAGAGTCTCTTAGAATTCCCTACCATCCCAAGTGCCTTTGAGTTGCGTATTTTAGTGGTTAAGGTCAGGGGCTTTAGGTAGTATCTTCCTTTCACCACTTGCTTGCTGAACAAGTTTGGGCAAGACACTGAAGCTAGGTACTCTAAAGGTTGCTATGGTCTTTTCAAAAAGGTAAGCTGTGGGTCTTGAGGGAGGAGAACTTGTAACTCCCACAAGTCCTCTGCTTAAGGTGTTTTCGGTTGAAAAGCTTGCCTGCTTATTCATTTAAGGTACAGAGTTCTATAAATCAGTACTTGTCACTTTGCATCCCAAATAAGGTGGATGAAAAGAATAACAGGACATCTCCATGAAAACTTTTAGTTTCTGTCTGGGAAAGATACTAGAAGCAGTTAGAAGCTTCGACCATCGCCATCTCCAGGGTGCCTTGGAGATCATGTAATTTAGTGACTATTCCGTTGACTCTAGGTTCAAATCCTGGCTCATCATTTGCTAACTGAGAGACTGTGGGCAAGTCACTTAATCTTTCTGCTTAATTTCTTCCTCTGTAAAATGGGGACCTTTTCCAAGGGGTTGTAAGGATTAAGTAATACACATTATCATAGACCACTGCAAAGTGACATTGTAAACCCTCCAGAAAAGTTTATTCAGCCCTTATTATTATTATTATTTGGTAGAACAATCAGCTGGTTAGCTGAATAGAGGTTTGACTGGGGACTGGAGCACACACCCCACCCCTGCTTCCCTGTACCTGCTCCTATCACAAAAAGCTCTGGTCAGCCCTGGGGCAGGAATGGGTGAACGAATGAAGAATCTCACCTTCTAAGCAGCAAATCTCTCTGCTTCTGTTAAGGCGTAAAAAGAGAGTGAGTCTCTTTACTGCAATTGCAATTTTTAAAAAATGAAAGTATAGCCTAGCCCAGACAGATACTACATCTCTTATTTTGGCAGATTTCAAAATAGAATTTTATCTTTGTAGAATGTCTGTTCGCCCTGCCCTAACACCAGCCCATTCCATACACATATACACAGGGTGGAAAACGGACACTTTTCCTCAACACCAATGGATTTTAAGCTCCACTGAGAGTGGGGACTTTACTCTGCAATATCCATATAACATATAAGAGCAAGAGGCTCACAGTAGGCACTCAGTAAACATTTGTCTAATGAATGAACATGACCATGGCCCCCTGACACAGCTGATTAGACCATAAGTAAACACTTTCAAACCCTGGGCCAATCAGATTCCATCTTGCAAAGATGTGAATTCAGGTTCTGGAGAGAATAGATTCCTGAGCAGTCAGCCCTGGCTTTGTAGAGTGATATAAACTCTGAGGCTAAGGGCGCCACTGGAGGAGGGGGAGGGAGCATGAGCAGGCAGAAGAGGGGTGACTGCCCATTTGGGAGGGGAAAATGAAGCAAAACCACAGAGCAGAGCAGACACAGAGACAAGAACCCTTGGAAGCCTAGAGAGAGACATGGGGCTGGAGAGGGCAGCTGCCTTGGGCCCTGTTTCCAGTTCCTGACTCCTGGTCTTCATGAAGCCCAGCTTCTCTCCCCTCCCTGGCATTTTGGGAGATGCTCCAGTAGAGTCCTTTCTTTGTTTATGTCATTTTGAACAGATTTTAGTCTGTACAATCGAATAATCCCTAGGACATTAGAAATATGCCAAAGTGTTCAAAGAAAGATGAAACTGTCTGAAAATGATTCAAAGCTATGAACATTCAGTAACTTTCAACTGAAATATTATAATGACTTTGGCACCCACACACCAAATTTACATAATGAGCCAAGTGTTTACTTAGACTCATCCCCTAAGAGTCATCTCTGCCTACTTAAAGAGTTCAGAAAGCTTTTATAGATTTTCAAAAAGAGTTTTTCCTCTTCAGTGCCGAAACCACCTGTGTACTAAAGGTAAATTTGCAAAAAAAACAAAGGGGCGGGGGTGGGTCCTGACAAATATGAAAGGCAACTTCCTATTCATTTAAACAATTTAAGCTTTTATTCAGGAAACTGAATAACTGTTTTCTGAATATATATGATTTTCTTATGAGAGCAGTTGCTCTCAGAATTATTTTTGCCATAATCCACGTAAATTTACAGGAATGTAATTCTCCCCTCCCTTTTTAGTTGTGGAACAAGAAGCTGATTGTGTATGTAGTACGAGTTGAAATACTTTGGAAATCCTGATCCTCACCCCCAAAATGTGCTTTGTCTGCAGCCTTCTCCATTTTGGCCGATGGCAACTTTATCCTTCCAGTTGCTCAAGCCAAAAACCATCATTTTACCTCTTTTCTTTCCAATCTGGGATGGGTTGAATCATGTTCCTTAAAGAGATTTGTTGAAGTTCTAACTGCAGGTACCTAGGAATGTGACATTATTTGAAAGTTGGGGCTGGGTGCATTGGCTCACGCCTGTAATCCCAGCACTTTCGGAGGCCAAGGCGGGTTGATCACCTGAGCTCAGGAGTTGGAGACCAGCCTGGTTAAAATGGTGAAACCCCGTTTCTACTAAAAATACAAAAATAGCCGGGCATGGTGGTGGGTGCCTGTAATCCCAGCTACTAGGGAGGCTGAGGAAGGAGAATCACTGAATCCAGGAGGCAGAGGTTGCTGTGAGCCGGGATCGTGCCACTGCACTCCAGCCTGGGCAACAAAGTGAGACTCCATCTCAGACAAAAAAAAAAAAAAGAAAGAAAGAAAGTAGGGTCATTGCAGATGTAATTAAAGTTGGGAATGAGGTCACACTGGAGTAGGATGGGCCTGTAACCCAATATGACTGATGTCCTTATAAGAAGAGTAAAAGAAACTAAAAAGGAAAAAAAGAAAAGAAAAGAAAAAAAACAACCAACAAAATCCTTCCAGTAGGAGATAGCTAAAATAAATAAATAAATAAATAGAAATTTAAAGGAAAAAAATAAAGAGGAAAAAAGATACAGAGACATAGACACAGGTGGGGACAGCGCCCTGTGACTGCAGAGGTGGAGGTGGCAGTGCCGCAGCAGGAGGCCTTTCTTAAGTCTAAGGATTGCCAGCAACTGCCAGAAACAAGGAAGGGGCAAAGAAGGATTGATTCTCCCCTGAAGGTTTCAGAGGGAACCTGGCTCTGCTAATACCTCGATTTCAGACTTCCAGCCTCCAGAACTGTGAGACAACACATCTCTTTTTTGTTTTTTTGTTTGTTTTTGAGATGGAGGTTCAGTCTGTGGCCCAGGCTGGAGTGCAGGGGTGCGATCCCGGCTCACTGCAACCTCCGCCTCCCAGGTTCAGTGATTCTTCTGCCTCAGCCTCCCTAGTAGCTGGGATGACAGGTGCCCACCACTAAGCCCAGCTGATTTTGTATTTTTAGTAACCATTTTAGCCAGTCTGGTCTCGAACTCCTGACCTGAGGTGATCCACCCACCAAAAGTTTTAATGGCTGCATGGTATTCCACTTTAACCTGGAAACTATTTATTGACCATGTATTAGGTGACAGTCACTATAATTATTTACACCCCTCTCAGTCCTAGTTTACCTGTTAGAAAACTGAGAAGGAGAGGCCCCAGTTGATTATATGAACCTGGAATTACCTGACTCTCAAATTCAAGTTCTTTCCTACACCAGAGATTGTCAACCAACCTGCACATTAGAAACATCTGGAGGACATTTACATTACACAAATTCCTGGACCCATCTCGGACTGAAGAGATCTAATTCTCTCAGGTTGGAGTTGGATATCTATTAGTTTTATTAGTGTTCCCCATGATCCTGGCGCACAGTCAGAGCTGAGAATCATTGTCTCACAGCATTCTGCTTCTCACACTGATGGTACATATACCTCCTTCTGACTTCCTTTTTCTTTTTCAGATTTCTTTTTTTCAGAAGGTCCTGGGTGTGTTTAGCCAGAGCATGGTAGGGACCAGATGCATAATGATAGGCTATTATTTCCAGAAAGGTTACAGCACTTTCTCATTGCAGAGATAAATAATGGAGGATGGTTAGGTGTCTTCCAGGAAGCCAGGGCAGAGTAGATGTCAGTACAAAGGATAATGACACAGTAGGGAGGACACTGAGTCAGACACTGGTCAGATGATGGCTCTCTTATGAGCTTTTTTTGGTTTACAGAGAAAGAAATGAAAGAGTATGTCTCTGTCCTCTTGAAATTAGCAATGATCTCTGGGAAACTGCTTCAGGATTGCTAGAAGGTGAGGGGCAGTAGGCAGTCTTGCACTATTAATTACACTTGTTCTAAAAAATAACAGGTGTTTTATGTGCAACAGAGTGTATGCACACACACACACATATTCAGAATATTCCCAATCAAAATAATCCATAGAATGGAGTGATGAGGGCTGGGTGTGGTGGCTCATGCCTGTAATCTCAGCACTTTGGGAAGCCAAGGAGAGTGGATCGCTTGAGCTTAGGAGTTCGAAACCAGCCTGGGCAACATCCAAAACCCTGTCTCCATAAAAACTACAAAAATTAACTGGGTGTGGTGGCACCCACCTGAAGTCCCACAGTCCCAACTACTCTGGAGGCTGAGGTGGGAGGATCACTTGAACCTGGGAGGCTGAGGTTGCAGTGAGCTGAGATGGTGCCACTCCACTCCAGCCTGAGTGACACGGTGAAACCCTGTCTCAAAAAAACAAAAAAAAATACGTATTATATATATATATATATAGAGAGAGAGAGAGAGAGAGAGAAAGAGAGAGATGAGAAAAGCAGTAAATAAGTTTTAGAGGTAAGTTAGTAATATTTCAGTTAAGATACATATTTGTAAAAAAAAAAATACATATTTGCCAACAATAGATTTCTAACTATTTCTTCCTTTTGACCACAATGTAAGATTCTTTTCTCTAACTGCTGATTATTTCCAAACGTACAAGTGTTCCAGGCATAAAGTTTTGAGCAATACCTGTGCTGTATTGACAAGAAAAGTTACATAACTTCTGTTTTGTCATACATAAAAGAAAGAGTGAGAACATGCCTGTGATACTGACAGTCATGAATCAGGAAGGCTGGAGACCGTATGAAACAGGTGATAATAATAGACTTTATTTACTTCAATTCAATTTGTTCATTTATTCATTTACTCATTTATTCAACATTTATTAAGCACTTAGGTGCCAGAAATGACATCAAGCACTACTGGAAAACAAGAGTGGAATAAAATAATGTCTTTGAACTTTAACCAAAGAAAATCCTAGTTACAGCTTTAAGTGTCAGAATGTATTGTTTCAGGGAGTGATGATGAGAGAGAAAAAACCCAGAGCTGTCAAAATCAGGGCTGCTGCCCACCTGACTAGCTACCTGGCTTTACAACCATTCTCAGGGGCCTCGGATAGGGAGAGCACATGCTAATAGCAAACATGGGTCTTCTAAACTTCAATGACATTCCTTTCATGCGCTGCTCTTTCTGAATGTAGAAAACTAAATAAGTCCCAGGATGAATGCTGTTACTTCCGATAGCTAAACTGCACCATGTTCATGTTGCTCAGCACATAAAAGATTTCTGTTTACTAATTCAGTTTTGGAGATCAAAGTATTTCATCACATAGGGATTATCATTTTCATATAAAGTTGAACAAAATTCATTGTAAAATAGTTGGGCAAAATGACGAGCATCTGGAAAATTTATCTTTTCAGCATTTAGTACCTGTGTGTAATCTGTAACACTTTGGCAACTGAAGAGAACAGATGGCATCTTTCTGACTGCATGAGGTGGTGGACAGTGAGCATTAGTAAGCTGGCAGAGACCCACTTGAGATTAATTCATAGGAGAAAAAGAAATCAAATATTAGCACCCAAATAGCTTGTCAGTAAATTTTGCTTTTTTCCCCCTTTAAGGAAACTGGAAACAGTTGGATATATTTGCTTTTCTTCTTTACCTACCAGTAAATACATCTAAAGTGCAGAGGTATGTTTTGTTCAATCCACTTGGTTACTCGACTAATTCATGAATAAGAATGTATTGTATGCCGGCCGGGTACGGTGGCTCACGCCTGTAATCCCAGCACTTTGAGAGGTCGAGGCGGGCGGATCACGAGGTCAGGAGATTGAGACCATCCTGGCTAACACGGTGAAACCTTGTCTCTACTAAAAACACAAAAAAATTAGCCGGGCATGGTGGCGGGTGCCTGTAGTCCCAGCTACTCGGGAGGCTGAGACAGGAGAATGGCGTGAACCCGGGAGACAGAGCTTGCAGTGAGCCGAGATCGCACCACCGCACTCCAGCCTGGGCGACAGAGGGAGACTCCGTCTCAAAAAAAAAAAAAAAAAAAAAAAAAAAGAATGTGTTGTATCCTTACTGTGTGTACAACACTTTTTAAACAGCTTTATTGATTTATAATTTACATAATATGCAAATTCACTCATTTAAAGTGTAATTCAATTCAATGACTGTTAATATGTTCACGTTGTTGGGCATTAATCATAACACTTGACTTTAGAATTTTTTCACTACCCTCCCAGAAAATTCCTATAGTCCCCTCTTCACCCCCATCTCCTCTAGCCCAAGGAATCCACTAATCTGCTTTCTGTCTATATATTTACCTATTCTGGACATTTCATATAAATGGAATCATACTGTATATGATCCTTCATGACTGGTTTCTTTCAGTATATTTTCAAGATTCATTCATCTTGTAATGTGTAGCATTTCTTTTTACTGCTAAATAATATTCTATTGTACCACCTTTTGTTTATCCACTCATTAGTTGATGGACATTTAGGTTTTTTCCATTTTGGAGTATAATCAATAATGCTGCTGCAAATTTTCAAGTACATGTATCTGTTTTTATTTTTCTTGAGGATATGTCTGTGGGTAAAATTGCGGGATAATATGGTAATTCTATGCTTAACTACTTGAAAAACTGCCAGACTGTTTTCCAAACCAGTTGTACCATTTCACATTCCCACCAGCAATATATGAGGATTTCAATTTCTCTATATCCTCTCTGAGAGTTATTTTCTATTTGATTATAACCATCCTACTAGGTATGAAATGGCATCTCATAGTGGTTTTATTTGCATTTCCCTGATGGCTAGTGATGTTGAAAATCTTTTCATCTTCTTATTAGCCATTTGTATATTCCTTTGGAGAAACGTTTATGCATATCCTATGCCAATTTTTTAATTGGGTTGTTTTTAAATTTTTATGTTGATATAATGTTGGGTGTTTTAAGTTATTGACTTATAGTTTTTCTATATTCTAGATACAAGTTTGGTTTTTTGTTGTTGTTGTTTGTTTGTTTTTGTTTTATTTTGTTTTTTTTAATTTTGAGACGGAGTTTCACTCTTGTTGCCCAGGCTGGAGTGCAATGGTGCGATCTCTGCTCTCTGCAACCTCTGCCTCCCAGGTTCAAGCGATTCTCCTGCCTCAGCCTCCCAAGTAGCTGGGATTACAGGCAAGCACCAACACGCCCAGCTAATTTTTTTGTATTTTCAGTAGAGACGGGTTTTCTCCATATGCTCAGGCTGGTCTTGAACTCCTGACCTCAGGTGATCTGCCCACCTCGGCCTTCCAAAATGCTGGGATTACGGGTGTGAGCCACCATGCCTGGCCAAGTTTTTTAATCAAATATGTTATTTGCAAAAGTTTTCTTCCATTCTGGGGGTTGTCTTTTCACCTTCCCAAGTTTAAAGATAAACTTAGTGCTTAGATATGATTTTTTTCTGATACCTCCTCGCCTCTCTTGGTAATAGGACCTTATATTTTTCCTTTAGTAGACTATGCCTTATTCAATCTCAGTCTATCTAATTTAGGTAGAGGCGATCTCTTCCTCTAGCTCCAGAATGGACATAAGAAACAAGGCTGGCCAAGCAAAATTCTTGTAGTCATCAGGGTCTAGTTAAGAGAAAAAACACAGCAGTAATGTAAACAGAGAACATTTAATATAAACACATATTAATTAGGTATAAAGTTATTAACTAGATAACTAAATAGCTAAAAAGTGAACTCGAAGGATTCTGGAGGTAGTAACTGGAGGAAGCAGTTTCTGTTCCTAAGTCAAGGGGGACAAAAGGAAAGGGTTAGAATTCTTAAAATTTAAAAGCTTGAAAAAGCATCCCTATGGAGCTGAAACCCCTGAGAAGCCAGGCTTTAATCCACAGTTGCTGATGTCTCTCAGCTTAGTGGCAGGGCCAACTATCCAGACAAATCTGAGAAGAGTGGGCTCCAGCCAACTAGAGCTGGTGTCTGGTTCTCTGGTGGGAGGGAGGTGGGTTGAAGCAATACAGCAGGTTCTGCAAATGTTGCAAACTTGATCTGAAGCCTACTTTGATGAGAAATTGCTGCTGCCTGAAGGGAAGAAATGATATTCACAAAAGCTACAAGCAGTAAGCTCACAGGAAGCAACAGGAAGGATTCAGTCTTTTCCTCCCCCACCAGCCTTCCAGATCCTGCCTCTAGAGCCCGTTATTGGCAGAACCTAACAAAAAGTAGCTGTCACTGGAAAACTGTACACTGCAGAGTTCCAGCTCCAACATCACAATGCAGAATATAGAAAAGTGAGCTTGGAACTGGCACAGCCCACCCCTTTGCCTACACTGCATCCATATGCACCCTTCTATACATATTTAAACTTTCATATAACAATTAACAATCTGTTTCCTTCTTTTTTTTTTTTTTTTTTTTTTTTTTTTAGAGATGGAGACTCACTCTGTTGCCCAGGTTGGAGTGTAATGGTGTCACCATAGCTCACCGTAGCCTTCAACTCTTGGTTTCAAGAGAATCTCCTGCCTCAGCCTCCTGACTAGCCAGGACTACAGGTGCACGCTACAGTGCCTGGATAATTTTTTAAAAAAATTGTAGAGACAGGGTTTTTGCCATGTTACCTAGGCTGGTTTCAAACTCCTGGCCTCAAGTGATCCTCCTGCCTCAGCCTCCCAAAGTGCTAGGATTACAGGAGATAGCCACTGCATTTGGCCCTCCCTCTTTCACCTAAGATGGTGCAACTATTCTTCATACAAATAAATCATTGTAGTGGGCCAGCGTGATGTTGTGTAGAATGTCAAGATGATCAAGATCTCTGTAGACTATATTATGGCTGAGAGCCTATGAGCCAACATATGCATGAAGCAAGACTGTGAAGGTGTACTATTGACCTTGTCAAAGAAAAACAAAGTTTTATTTATTTATTTATTTATTTTATTTATTCGAAACACAGTCTCGCTCTTGTCACCCAGGCTGGAGTGCAATGGCATGATCTCAGCTCACTGCAACCTCTGCCTCCTGGGTTCCAATGATTCTTCTGCCTCAGCCTCCTGAGTAGCTGGGATTACAGGTGCCCACCACCATGCCAAGCTAATTTTTGTATTTTTAGTAGAGACCAGGTTTCACCATGTGGGCCAGGCTGGTATTGAACTCCTGACCTCGTGATCCACCAGCCTTGGCCTCCCAAAGTGCTGGGATTAAAGGCGTGAGCTACTGCACCCAACTGAAAAACAAAGTTCTTTCAGTCATCCTAGCACATTGATAAAGAGCCGGATATGGGGAAGGGGCCGAGGAGGGTGGGGGTGGGTGAGTGGTGCACATTTTTGTATCAGGTGTCAAGAGCTGTATTTATTGTTCCAGTAAAGACATTACATCTGAAAAAACTGCTGGAAATAAACCATGCCTGATTAACATTAAATATTCCAGTCATTGGTTTTAAGATCATCTACCTTCTGCAGAGGCCCAATAGATGCATTAAATGGAGATGTAATAGGAATGAACACTTCTATCTCATTCTAGCATTAAATGGTAGTAGTGTTAATAATCTCTGCAATTCCTCCAATGATGTCCTATCTTTTGGTTTATTATACAGGCAGAAAAGAGAAATTCCAACAGCTTCTATTTGACCCTTCCTATCCTAATGACCCTTAGTCCATAAATGAGAGCCAATATGGGGACATGACCAGTTACCAAGTATGTTTTTAACAACTATACATTCTGAATTAGGAATAAACAGGATGGGCTCAAGTACCTGCTGAGCCCACCGGACTCAAATTTGACCTATAACTCAATTTTTCTGTCACTTCACCACCATAAACTCCTACTCTAAATGGTGGTCCAGTGGCATTTTGAGACCCTAGCAATTAGCATCAATTCACAGCCAGAAATACTCCCAAAGGTCTGAGTATTTCTATTCCCCAATACACAGTCCCTCTAGAAAGTGGCCACAGGTCCCTTTGGGGAAGGGGTAGAGGAAAAATTTTTATATACTGGGTTCTTTCTCAAGAGAACCCAGCCTCTCTTTAAATTAAGGGGCTCTGGCCCTTGAACTGTTTTAGTCTGGAAATTGGATGAGAGGTCATGACTCTCCCTTCTGGTAGACCTGACCTTATTTCATTTTCTTTGTTTGTTGAGACAGGGTCTTGCTCTGTCGCCCAGGCTGTAGTGCAGTAGCATGATCAAGACTCACTGCAATGTCAACCTCCCAGGCTCAAGCGATTCTCCCACCTCACCCTTCCATGTAGTTAGGACCACAGGCACGTTCCACCACACCCGGCACTTTTTCGATTATTTGTAAAGATGAGATCTCCCTATGTTGCTGAGGCTGGTCTCAAACTCCTGGGCTCAAGTGGTCCTACCACCTTGGCCTACCAAAATGTTGGGATTACAGACATAAGCCACCACACTTGGCTTTTATTTTCGTTCATTCAACAAGTATGTATTGACACATCTTACTCTTAGTACAAATTCATGTATTATACATTCTATATTCTTATATGGAATATGTATTTTCATAGAATATATTATATGGAATATATAGAATATATTCCTGTATGGAATATACATATAGGGATAGTATTCACAAAAAACAAAACAAAACAAAACAAAAAAACCTGAAGTACAAGGATATGAGACTTTTGTTAAATTATCTTTTAATTTTACTGGCAAAATACATCAATGACTAATATATTCCCGTATATAATATATACAGCATATTCTTATATGGAATATATTCTTATATAGAATATGTATATATACATATGTGTATATACCAAATACATATATCTTGGAGATATAAAACTAATTGGGAATAATGTCATATAGAGAGAGAGTAAGCAAACATTTATAAAAACATTTTAAATATTCCAAACTATTCATTCTATCCACCCACAAAAATACTAGTAATTAGGGTTAGGCCAGGCATGGTGGCTCACACCTGTAATCCCAGCACTTTGGGAGGCCAAGGCAGGTGGATCACGAAGTCAGGAGATCAAGACCAGCCTGGCTAACACGGTGAAACCCCATCTCTACTAAAAATACAAAAAATTAGCCGGGCATGGTGGCCCACGCCTATAGTCCCGCTACTCAGGAGGCTGAGGCAGGAGAATGGCATGAACCCAGGAGGTGGAGTTTGCAGTGAGCCGAGATCGTGCCACTGCACTATAGCCTGGGTGACACAGCGAGACTCCATCTCAAAAAACAAAACAAAACAAAACAAAAACTAGTAATTAAACCTGTCAAATGACAGTCATCCTGCTTTACCCAGATTCAGAAACATGAAATCCTTTTACCTTTGAAACTCTAGTTTCAAAGCTGTTCTAAAGTGACTTGGTTTTAATTTATATACTCGCAGGGATGAGAAGTAGATGCAGGGCTATAAAAATGTAAGGAATACAGTATCGTGCCCATACACAACCGCAAACACTTAAAAATAAGTTTCTGGTCTTCAGAAACACCCTTTTTCAGACTGGCAAACTTTCAGAGTTCAAAAGTGAATGTATTACACTTTTATCCCCAACAAAGCTAGTAGCTACCCTCTAAAGCAGAGGTTAACATTTTCTTTTTCCAAACCACAGAATGGATATCCCATGTGCATACTCCCATGGTTCCCCTCCCCAAGTTGTATGAAAAAATAAAGCAAATAATTATGAGGATTTTAGGGGTAGTGGTGTAGGAACAGTATTCACACACAAAAAAACTGAAGCACAAGGATATGAGACTTTTGTTAAAATATCTTTTAAAGTAATTTTACTGGCAAAATACACAAATGACTAATCAGTTTTAAAATATCAAACATACTTTTTTTTTTTCTTGGGATGGAGTTTCACTCTCGCCAGGCTGGAGCACAGTGGCAAGATCTTGGCTTACTGCCACCTCTGCCTCCTGGGTTCAAGTGATTCTCCTGCCTCAGCCTCCCAAGTAGCTGGGACTACAGGCGTGCACCACCACACCCAGCTAATTTTTGTATTTTTAGTAGAGACAGGGTTTTACCATGTTGGCCAGGATGGTCTTGATCTCTTGATTTTGTGATCTGCCAGCCTTAGCCCTCCAACGTACTGGGATTACAGGCGTGAGCCACCATGCCCTACCAAAATATTAAACATACTTTCTAATACATTGTAATTTTTAGTACTTCTATAATTACTGCTTCATAAAAAAGTGAATTTTTCCAGCTCTCCAGTTCAGATGCTTATTAACAGGTAATCAGATAGCACTGATTAAGTAGAAATAGATTGAGTAATACCTAAAATTAATGTATTTTAGCATATTGAAATGAGTATCATCAGTGTGTATTTCATTTGCTTTATCACTTTGTCTACACTTTATTAGGTGGCCTTAACGCTTGCCATTATTGACAAATGTTAACTTTCCTCACAAAAACTACAGTATTCAGTTTTTTCCAGTATTTTTGCCTTCCTTATTAAAAATGTTTCTACTGTCAAGAATTTAAAACAGAATCATGACACTGCAATCCAAACACTACCTTGGCTTGCCAGATTGAATAGTCTATGTGTTACTCTTTGGTGTAAAGCTCTAATTCCAATTTCCAACGAAGAAGTATCTCTGAATTCAACTGAGAATGACATTTCTATGGGAATAAATGTGAATTTTCTCACATTTAACCATTAAGAACTTACTCATACCTCATCATGATAACCTAATGTTAGACTGAGAATCACTGCTCTAGGGCGACTCCAGAAGTTGCCAGTCAGGAACTGTCTTGTCCAATAATTTTATACTTCCATCTTATAGTACAAAAACATTTTAATTTTGGCCTGATAAATGACTAAAACAATTGCTGGGGGAATTGAGAGAGACAGGTTTGATTATTCAATTCCTAACCGAATTGACCTTCATTGATCCTCAGACTCATTTAGACACTTTCCAATAATATTCACAGTCAATCTTAAAGAAAATATTATTTCTGAATTCTTGCTATTGAAGTTAACATTTACATCTAAAAGAAAATCATCATCCTTATTGGACAAGTGGAACTCAAACAAACAAAAAACCCTAGTCATAATAATGAAAATACTGAGTTTCTGATGTACAAAGAGTAAAATACTCATGTACTAGAAAAAATGGTGCAGTATAAATGGGCAAAATTTCATTCTTTCTAGTAGGAAGTCAATAAATAATAGATGTATCAAAAAGTAGCAGTATGATCATATAATTTGGAAATATAAATTCTTCAACTACTAGAATTGAAAGAGGAAGTTTCTTCTGTCACTGTGAAAGACGGACTGCCTCTTTTTTGTCACAAGCCTTTTAGAACTAACTATATGATTTTTTAAAACTGTTTGCACATGTTTGAAGGTGGGAATGGGACCAGAGAGGCGACAATTTTACCTGGAAAAACAACTCCCCAAAACCATTTAGTAAGTAAAGTGAATACCATCATACCTAAACCCATTCACTGTTTTTATTTTTATTTTTTTTGAGACAGGTTCTCACTCTGTTGCCCAGGTTGGAGTGTAATGGTGCAAACTCGGCTCACTGCAACCTCTGCCTCCCAGGTTCAAGCGATTCTCATGCCTCAGCCTCCCGGGTAGCTGGAATTACAACTGTGCACCATCATGCCCAGCTAATTTTTGTATTTTAGTAGAGACAGGGTTTTGCCGTGCTGACTAGACTGGTCACTGTTTTTATTTTATAATTAATTTTAGCTAAAACATATGGGTTCATTTACAAAAACAAGTTTGGCCTTCTTATACAAATACTTCTAGTTGTAAAAAATTCATTTGCACACTTGAATGTCCTTAAAAGTATCTAAAGGATTCATTCTCCTTCTGCATTCTGCTTCTCAGAAAGTACTTTTGAGTTAGATCTGTTCCGAATTCTTTTTCTTTTTCTTTTCTTTTCAGAAGCAGATGACTGTGTGTCCGGTGCCTTTTTCTTTTTCTTCAAACAGCTAAGAGGATTGGGACCACTTATTTTCTTGCGCTTTTTTCTTCTTCTCTGTTCAGGGTTTTTTACTAAACCCTGTTCCTCTTTGAGATGTTTGATACTTTCTTTCTCATGCACTGAGACAAGCTGACCTGACTCCACCGCTTTTACAAAGGCAATTGTTTTGGGAGAAGGCTTGTCCAAAACCATAGTGTTCTGAATAATAAACATGAGAGGAACTCCAGGCTCCTTCTTTACTTTCATAGACAAATTCTGATCCTATTTAAAAGAAAACAGAATTATTTAGTTCAAATGTCAATTAAGGTACCTCAAATAGGTTTTCAAGAACTATATTAAAAATAAAAGAGATCACAGATTTTTTTTTTTCAAATGAGTAAGCTTCACTTATTCATTTGAGTAATGGGGGTATATTTTATGATAAATGAAGAAAAACATAAAATCTGAGCACAGTGTTAGTAGCAGCTGTGTGAATTGGATTTACTGATACTCTAGAGCCACAAATTACAAACTAATGCAAAGGTAAATGTGTTAGGTGGGTTTCTCCTGTTTCCACTCTAAGATATTCTTTGGAAAGGGTCAAGAATGCTTGAAGAGGTTAAAGGAAAAGAAAGTGTGTAGTAATTAGCTACTCAGATTCTAAATTCAGCTCTGCCTCTGTGTAATTTTATAATTCTGATAATCAAATCTGTATGTATGTGAACCTAATATCACCCCCGAAAGTCTCTCTTCTCCTGCCTTCAATAAGATGGGAATGTTTTTCTTTAAAAGCCTGAAATATTTCATAGTGTTGGTACAGTCTTAAGCAGTATGAACCATGACTTTGAGAAACAGTATGAAATCCAGGAATATGAACAAACATTAACAGAATATAGGAACTTTGCTCTACTTATCTTCCCTTCAAGAATCCTACAACAAATCATCACATCTCATGTCAACAATTTCTCGTCTTAAAAAAAGAAACTTCTGCCAGTGTCCAGCATGATGGCAAACACCTGTAATCCCAGGTACTCAGGAGCTGAGGTGGAAGGATCACTTTAGCCCAGGGGTTCGAGACCAGCCTAGCTAACATAGTGAGACCCTCAAAGTCTCAAGAAGCAAGCAAACAAAAAAAGCAAAACAAAGGAATCATTTAAAAACAAAAAACCAACCTTCCACTACTAAAAAGAATATCACATGCTTAGTTTTCCTCAAATTATCAAATGACAATTGCTTTTACTGACTGCAAATTAACTTAGAAGCCTGTATTTTTAAACGTCTAATCACTCTAACTTTTTTCTGATTATAAATAGCTGCATATGAAGTATAAATAGAAATGGTTAAAATTGCCTGTGGTTTTAAAAGTAGTATCACCTGTGTTGCCACAAAATAATGATGAGGATTTCCCTCTTCAACCATAGAAAGCAGACATTCTGATCCGCTCACTGCATTCTTGAAATGAGGACAATTTCGAACTTGGCATTTTTGTGCAATCAATTTTGCCCCATATAAGTCGTTTCCCAACGTTTCTAACTCTTTTAATACACACCTGAAAAGAAAAATTACAGCAGATACATTTCAGTTGTTTACATAAAGTGTAAAAAACAATAGTCAATTTTTTTGTTAAAATAAAACTATGCTTTTACAATCTAAATTTGTCACCTGGTAACCATTTACTTTAAAAGATGACTTGAAAAATGCATTTACCAAGTAGGAAGAACAACAGTTAAAATTTACTGAGCACTTATTATGCTCCATGCAGCATGCAAATTGCTCTTCACATAATTCTTGCTTAATCTCAAAATAACCCTACGAAGTTAGGTCGCTTACCTTGAAATTATCCTTATTTTAGAGCACCTCATTCTGAGATTTCAAGTCACATGCCAAAGTTCGAGTAACTAGTAAGTGGTACTGAGACTTGTAGTTTGACAACAGCTCCCTTGTCCCAACCATAGCGTAATAAGCTTCTGCTTCAAGTACAAATTGGTACACTTTCAAAATATTTTCAATTCAGAACAGTAAAACTTCTCACGTCATCAAGTTGTTTTTAAAAAAACATTTAGTCATAAGAGTTCCTTGACCCTAGCCAGCCTTTGCCAGATTCTTTCTCGCCTCATCTCCTTTATCATCTTTCTGTTTTAAGATTTTGCTGCTTTAGTCATTAGACTTGACCTCTATTTTGAGTACTGCCAGCCTGTGGGCATCCCGCCATCAACTCTTCAAATTCACCATGTCTAAGATCAAACCACTTTCCTGCATCCAAATTTATCCTCCAAGACTTGCTATCTCTTTGAAATTATTATTTTTCCAGACACCCTAGACAGAAATCAGAAATCACATTTGACCTTCCTGCCCTTCTTCACCCATACTCCTACGCCATCAGTTGCTCGACCTATCTATCTCAGTAACGTAACGTTTCTTTGGAGAACCCTTGGGTTCCTGCCTTTCCTATCCCAGGTTTAGGTTCCCCTTACTTCTTGATTGAACAACCGCAATTCATGCCTTTGCTCTCCTGTTTCTCCTATTTACCCTTCACATCACTGCAGTTACCTTTTCTAAAATAAAACCCAGGCCTGATGACATTCTCCTGTTCTACTTCATCAGTTAACTCCACATATCTTCAAACCTTCTACCTCTGTAGAGACCTAACTACTAGTGGCTAAGGAATATATTCCACTGAAAAACGAACTACCTGATTTCTTAAAAACATAAATTGCAACATGTAAAGGGAGAGAAAACTGTTAATATACTTAAAAACTGCCTGGCGTGATGGCTCAGGTCTGTAATCCCTTCGCTTTGAGGGGCCGAGATGGGTGGATCACCTGCGGTCAGGAGTTCAAGACCTGCCTGGCCAACATGGTGCAATTCTGTCTCTGCTAAAAAATACAAAAATTAGTAGGGCATGGTGTCACATATCTGTAATCTCAGCTACTTGGGAGGCTGATGCAGGAGAATCGCTTGAACTCGGGAGGCGGAGGCTGCAGTTAGCCATGACTGCACCACTGCACTCCAGCCTGGGCAATAAAGTGAGACTCCATCTCAAAAATATTTTTTTAAAAAAAACATAAGCGACATATAAATCAAATGTAATATATGTATTTAGTTTGAATCCTGATTTTTAAAAGGCTTCTTTCTCTTTTCAAGATACATGCCAAAGAACTGATAGAATAATACACTCCAAAGTAACCCATCAGTAAGAAGAGGTGAGGGATTCAACAAGATTGGCCATGTTAGTAACTGCAAAAGCTGGAGAGAGATTTCATTATATTATTCTACTTTTGAGTTGTCTGAAAAATTCCAGAGTTAAAATAAATTTGTTAGAAAAATTGCTGTAGAACATAATTTTAGGTGGCACTTCTCAACCTTTTTAATATCATAGCACTGTATTTAAAATGTTAATATTTCTATGGCACACAGGAGTATATGGACAAATTGCTTGTAGACAAAAGCAATCAATTGAGGGGCAAAGACTACTGAAGGATTTGTTAGCCCTAAAGACTAAGAGGATCAAAACTTTGGGGGTATCTGTAACCCAGCTGAGACACTGCTTGAGAAATTCTGAACAAATACAGAAAGCTGTTCATTAAGTAGTGGTATGTGAGAAAAGGAGACTATTAACACTGTATACACAGAAAAAGCCCATACGTTGTTATGGTTGTAGTTAGAGATGGGGGTTTCCCTATGTTGCTCAGGCTTACCTCAAACTCCTAGACTCAGGCAACCCTCCTGTCTCAGCCTCCTGTGTAGCTGGGATTACAAGTGTGAGCCACCTTGCCTGGCTTAAAAGTCCATTCTTGTGGCATTATGACTCATTTTAATTTTCTTTTTTTGCTTTTTAAAAAGTAAATATTCTACAATGAAAAAACTACTAAATTTCTTAACAGTGCTTCATGGTCTAGCCTCAATTTGCCTTCTTCCTAGTTTCATTCTCAAATATATTCTGTGCTGCAACCTCTTTCCCAGGCATTTCACAACTCCATTCTGTGTGAAGAGGTCTCCACAAGAAGAAGTGTCATTCTCTTCTGTCATTCAAAATAGTTCTTCCCCTCAGAATTGAACAAGTGAATGGGCTCAAATGTTATCTGAAATTTGTCACAATTCTCTCCTCCCCACTCTTCATCCCCACAAGCTTCCATCCCACATTTCAATGAAGTGGGGAAACATCAGACCTAGAGTGAAAACACATCCACTGCAGACTGACCTATGCACTTTACTGACCATGAGGGAGCAGTGTGTGGCATATAGGGGGTACTTAATAAAACCAGTTGAATAAACAAATGTCCTTGTGCAGATTCCTTAATCTCAAGTACTGACTTTTTGCCTTGGACATCAAAGATGGTAACTCATAGGTTCACTGTGAGGCTTGAAGAGTTTTGGTTTAAACTAAGAAATGTTATGCAAATGACGGCAACCATTTGAAGAGGGGTACACTTTGGATACCGAAAAACGCTCTAGTACGCTATACTCCTTTGAGCTTACAGCGATCTTACAAGCAGTTACGATCTCTATTTTACAAATGAGGAATCCGAGGCTCAGAGAGGCTATATAATCACAGAGCTGGTAGGACTGGGATTAACATTCGAAGTCAGATCTTTCTGCTATAATGTGCTCTCATTCACCAGGCTAACGACACGTGATATTCACAGGGCACTGTCCAATCTGCCTCTATTATAGGTATTCGCCGGACCACCTTCACCTCTCCACTTAACTGTCAACTCCACGTGGGCGGGGCGTTTTGCCCCTCCTGAGCTCTCAGTGAAGGTCTGTGGGCAATGGCCTCGTCTCTACAACACCCGACGGATCCCCTTTGCCTCCTCCCCGGCCCCCCGGGCCCACCTTGTGGTGCACAGCTGTGTCTCCCCCATGAGGTAGCGGGGCAGCTGCTCCCGCAGCTGGATGCGGCCCCGCAGCGCCGCCTGACAGAAGGTGCCGTCCAGCAGGATCTGGTACGGCTCGCGGACTCCGAAATTGTTGCGGAAGAAGCCAAGATGCTTCTTGGCATGTTTCTGCCTTGTGATCTTCATGCCTGGCTTACCGGGACCGAGGCCACCGGACCAGGAAGCATCAGCAAACGCCCTCACGGACAACCCAGTACCCTCTATGCTAGTTTCGCCCGGAAATGAAGTGCCTTTGGCGCCGGAAGCAAACGCCCCTGTCTTCCGGGCCTGCCCACTGGCTTACGTCATGTCCAGACTAGCGCGCGCTTCCACCGCGGTGCCCGCGCTTAAAGGGGCGGTCCTAGGGCGGAACTTATGCGTACGCGGGAAAATCGCTGGGTTGAGCGATTCCGCATGGGGGCGCACATGCGCAGTCTGGGGCCACGGTAGAAGAAAATTACAGAATACATTTAGTGTGTTACCTACGTTTCAGAGACACGTATCAAGAGCTTCTCTGAAAGACTAACAGTATCGTAGTAGTCAGTGATAATATTGAACCTTAATATGTTCCAGACACTGTCCTAAGTGATTTACCTTACATTATTCCCTTGAATGTTTATAATTCCCAAGTGAAAGAAGGAAATGATATATTGGATAGCTATGAGTGGGGAGGTTTGTACTGGCTGCTTTCCCATAAAGAAATTAAGCTCGTTCACGAAGAGCACGTAGTTTGTTAGTGTTTGGAACGCATTTTTCGTGCCTGAAGTCCAAATGTTCTTGCTACACCACCATAGAAACTAATGTCACTCAGGAACCATTTGTCAGGGCAAGGGGTGCCACCATTTTGTATTTCCTCCTGCCTTAGGACTATCCTAAATCATTCGCACGGAGTGTTTTGAAAGAACTCTCAAGAGCTTCGTTTGCCTAGAGTCAGAATTCCTAACCTTGAGTCCTGGTTCTGCCACAAACCCAAGCCGTTTGATCTTGGGCAACTCCCCAAGAAAGCTGGGTTCAACTTCCTCACTGTCAAACTGGTTATAGGTCTAGATGAGTTTCAAGGACTCTTTTTATGGCTAGAGTCTCTGACATAGGAAGACTACATACTGGGCCAGTAACAGGAAGGCACAAAGCTGACTAAAGGTTTAAAAATTACTTGGTCAATTTGATTAATGAGGAGAATGAATCAGAAAATTTCAAGTTCTCCCATGGCTAACTGTCGAGTCTCTACTTTAAGGCAAAATAATCAAAGAATGGGGAGTATGGAATTTTGCATTTTTGTCCTGGCCTGGAATCTGTCCCAGATCTAGTTTTGGCTAAAGATCGAAAGAACCAGCACAGAAAATGATTTACAACGTGATTGAATGCATTGTTTGCATTTGGGGTTTTATTTCAATATATAGGTTTATGAAATTGGAACTAAGATCTATAATGTTAGCCCTGCCCTGAGTCCCAGCACATCACTTAGATGGTTGCTTTCATTTAAACTTAAAATAAATTTAGGAATTGGAAGCCATGAAAACTTTTGCAGGGTTGGATTCATGGTCTTTGAGTGTAATTGCTCAGTACTTTTCAATTTGAATCCTCTTTTTATCCCTGTATGCCAACTCTCTACTCCAACTATGCGCCTACCACAGACAGAGAAACGAGATACCACCTGAGTCTTGCAAAACAGTTAAAACATTTTTTCTTAAATAGTCTCGGATTTATCTACCAGCTCCTTGGCCACTTTTCTGTACTAAGAAAAATGTGGTGCAGCACTAGGGATTTTAGTCTTATCTTAGTTTTTTGTTGTTGTTTTTTAATTTACCAAACTACAGCACATTTTCCCCCCCAAGCTCCATGTATATGACAGTGTCAGTTTGCACCCTATCTTTATTATGAAAACATGAAGGTGGTCTATAATGGTGATTATCAAGTTTAAAACAAAGTTTTCGGCGGGGCGTGGTGGCTTATGCCTGTAATACCAGAACTTTGGGAGCCCGTGGCAGGAGGATCACTTGAGCCCAGGAGTTTGAAACCAGCCTGGGCAACATAGGGAGCCCCTGTCTCTACTAAATTAAAAAAAGACGAAATGAGAAAAAAAAAAATAGAGTTTTGTATTATGGCAGTGTTTCTCAAAACATGGTCCTGAGATATGCAGAAAAAGCTTCGTGTGCTTGTTTAAAATGCCCATTTCTGATTCAGAATAAGTATTGAGGGAGAGGGGTACTGTTCAGAGAGGAAGTGACATTTATTACCATCTCCCCAAGTCATTATTATGCTCATTAGTGTTCCTGAAGGACCTTTTTTGTAATAAAGCATCGTTTAGTCAATAAGATATTTTTATTAATTGGTCCACTTAATATACTTTTGTTTAGATGCCAAATGATCTGTAATGGAAAATCAATATTTAGCCACAACCAAGGCGGAAGACAAATACTGCCATTATTGAATGAACTATTTGAATATAAATTTAAATCTGAAATTTTATTTTGAAAATTATGTCATTATTAAAATATTTAATATTCGTTGAAAAATTTTTGACCTTATACTGAAGGAACAATAATTCATAACAGCATTGCTGGCTTTTAGCTTTTTTCTCAGGTCAGTCCACTGGCCATTTTCCATGCCAAATAGAAATCCACATTCAGCTGGAGTAAGCAGGCGATTAATTTATTTTTCTTTATTTTTTATGTTCTTCATTTTATTATGTCTGGATCAAATATAGTTTTATAATATTATGCTGTTGTACATGATTTTGAAGTTTTTTTCTTCATGAAATTTTGATGAAGCCAAGTTGACATGAGAATAATTTATTTTTGAAATGTGTGACTAATTCCCAAATAGGACTTTCTCATGAAAGATTCATGGCCTAAATGGAATTAAAGAGGTAAACATTAAACATAATTCATAAAGGTTACTTTGTTGAATTTCATCAATGTTAGTATAATTTTGTTTAATTTCATAAATGTTAGACAATTTAGCTAACATATCTATTGTAGTATTCTGCCTTATATTCATACCTAAATATTTATAAACATTTGTTAACATTCATTAGCTCAAAAAAAAAAAAATTTCTTCCTGACATTATCTAACATACTGTCTAAATAAATAATTTAGCTAAATAAATATTTTAAGACAACTTAGGTAAAGCACTTTGTATTGAGGTCCTATGAGGTTCTTCGTTAAGATCCTCTAGGACAGGCGCTGTCATGGAATGCCTTACTGCGAAATTTCATATATGTCAGAAGGTGTTATGAAGGTCAGATATGGAGGCTGTCACCTTTTTAAACAATCTTTAAAATAAAATAAAATAACAAAAAACTTTATGTATTTCAAATTACAAAAATAACATATGCCTCTTCAAACAAGTGGAACAACACGAAGATAGTAATTTCTTCTCCCCTTCCCAGATAACACCTTGATGATCTATTATGTATCTCTCTGCAATGTTTCCATATTCACATATTGATATATCATATACATATATATACAATTTAATATTTATGTAGAGATACTCTGTTATGCAAAATTGAATCATATTTTACAATTCTATACATTTGCTTTTCTCACCTAACAATCCTGTAGAAATCCCTACACACATCTCCCCAAAGTCAATTGGCAGAGTTCTCATTCATTATTTTTCATGGCTGCATGACATTTCTCACAAAATCACCAAGTATAACATAATAGATATGACACAGACTATGAATTTTCACCCAATATCTCTTCTCTTCTTTGTAGGAATAGACTCCTGATTGTATTCTGGAGTGTAATGTGCCCAGATAAGCAAATCCATTCCCCAGAATTCTTTTTTTTTTTTTCTTTTCTTTTTGAGACGGAGTCTCGCTCTGTCGCCCATGGTGGAATGCAGTGGCAGAATCTTGGCTTACTGCAACCTCCACCCCCTGGGTTCGAGCAATTCACCTGCCTCAGCCTTCCAAGGAGCTGCGATTATAGGTACGGGCCCCCATGCCCGGCTAATTTTTGTATTTTTATGCAGGGACCAGGTTTCACTATGCTGGCCAGGCTGGTCTCAAACTCCTAACCTCAAGTAGTCCGCCCAACTTGGCCTCCCAAAGTGCTGGGATTACAGGCATGAGCCACAGCACCTAGCCCATTCCCCAGCATTCTGTGCAGTTAGGTAGAACCATGGGATTAAGTTCTAGCCAAAGATATGTTAAGTGTAAGTGTTGCATGGAATTCTGGGAAGCCGGCTTAAAGGAAGTCAACTTAGCTTGGCAGTGGACACTTTTGTGTTTTATATCTCCTTCTTTCCTACTCCCCGGAATTTGGATGGGATAGACTTAACTCCAGCAACCTATTTTAGACCATGAGGTTTTGAGAATGGAGGTCATTCGCTTAACACTGGCAAAGCAGATAAGAGGAGCTTGGATCGCTGGCAACTGTGAAACTGTCTTTCCAAATGTAGACTTTCTACTTCTGGACTTCTTTTACATGAGAAGAAAGATAAACTTCTACCTTGGTTTTTTATTAAAAAATGTCATAAGTTTATTTTATATGTAGCCAAACTCAATGCTAACTGATAGAGGAAGTTAAAACTACTTGCCAGAATTAGATAATTTTATATGGGCAAATATGTTTGATGAAACCTTGATGTTAGTTCATGTTAGTCAATACAATTGCCGTTCCTTTGAACAGGTTCAAAATACTAGTTTATACGTTTCCTCTAAAAGGGAGAAAGTCTTCAAAGTTAAATAAACCACATCTTTCTTTACATAGTATAGAAACTGTCTTGACATTTGTTTCTCTTGGAAGTATAAACAATTTAATTTGAATTTGGTATGTCAGTGGGATATATCTCCTGTTGAGGAAAGTTAGTTAAATGTGAAGAGCCCCAGCTGCTTGGGTAAGGAATATCAAGGAAATGTTAGTGTCACCCAGTTGTCAATTAACGAAAGCAAGCAGAATTCATGTATGTCAGTCCTGCCAGTATCAGTGAGCTCTTCTTTCAGGTTAAATGACAAAGGGGAAGCTGTCTCTTAGAAAAAGATTTCAAGAGATTTCTGTTTCTCGAGGATATTTCTAAACTAGACAGTAAACAGGAAGTGCCCATCATTAGTTATCAGATGACTATTGTCAGATCACTATAAAATTAGACTAGCAAGTTTGCTTTCTGTAATAATGTATTTGGATGAAATCATACTTAGAACAAATACTGCCATGTTAGGTAAATTGAAATATATCTGTTTCTCTAACAAACTCTGTCTCACTGCAAACTCTGTCTCCCAGATTCAAGCGATTCTCTTGCCTCAGCCTCCGGAGTAGCTGGGATTACAGGTACCCACCACCACATCTGGCTGATTTTTGTATTTTTAGTAGAAACAGGTTTTTACCATGTTGACCATGTTGGTCTCAAACTCCTGACCTCAAGTGATCTGCCCACCTCGGCCTCCCAAAGTGCTGGGATTACAGGTGTGAGCCACCTCACCCAGCCTGTCTCTAACAGATTTAAATAGTGCTCTCCATTGGCATTTTACTACAAAATGTTTAATAGCATTAATTTAAATGGTTAAAAAATAAAAACTAGTAGAGCAGAGCAAAAAGTTAAGAAGTAGTACCAATGGCAAACATGTTTTAGTGTAATGCAAAGCAAACTGCCATTTGATATTTAATTACATTATTATTGAAACTGATAGAGAAGTTCACACTAAATGGGTCTTTCATTTTAATCTATCAAAGCACTTTAGAAGACTAATGAATCCTTACAAAATTACTGTAGGTAACCAAATATTATTACTGTTACTTAAAGAAGTTTAAAGATTAGAAATTATGTCAGATTACAGCTTTAAAAGGATTTTCTAAAAAACACTATTTATATTTAACAAAATGTTGAAGACAACTGTTTCACACATGGTTTTGTATATATTTTTAAGCAGCAGGAGGACTCAGGGCAGAAACTGAACTCCTGATGGCAAGAAATTAAGCATGCTTTCAATAATTCAATAGAATATTATTTCAAAATCTAGTACTTATAATTGAATTACACCAATATGAAGTATTAATTGCATGATATTATACAAAATAAAAGTAACTCTTAGAATCCTCTCAAATTGCTTTTTTTTCTTTACTGCAAGATTATTTTGTTTAAATATTAGTTGGTAAGTGATGAATCAAAATACTGGGATGAAAAGTCCAATGTCATTTTAAAAATTATTATTATTTTAGCAAACATATAGAAAATGCCCACATGCTAATTCTTATGTATAAATGAATATTATTTTCTTTTTATTGGCTCCGACTTTATACTCTGTATTGTTTCTTTCATAACATTGAACAAATTACTTAGCTCTTCAAAGTATAACCTCCCATAGTCTCGTTTCACATGTGTACACAAAAGGACGCCTATGACTTAAATTGATCTCAATAAAGCTAATGAGAAAGACCTTTTTTCCATGGCTGGGGGAGAAGTTTTCTTGAAATAAACAAAACAAAAAGTGTATTGTTTCCATTGCTACTGAGAGCTTGAGATTATAGTGGTAGCCAGTCTGCGGTCAGAACCCAAACATGGCAGGAGACAGAGTCCAGAGAGTCATCAAGTAATGAAACTGGAGTCTTTATGCTGCTTCACTTGGAGTATGCCCTTCTCTAGACATCCAGATCCATGATAGCATATATTTCCCTCTTGTTTAAAATAATTAAAATTGGCAGGCTGAGCATGATGGCTCACACCTATAATCCTAGCACTTTGGGAAACCAAGGCAGGAGGATCACTTGAGCCCAGGAGTTTGAGGCCAGCCTGAGCAACATTGAGGAACTGGTTCTCTACAAAAAGTATAAAAATTATTCAAGTATGGTGCTCTGTGCCTGGAGTCCCAGCTATTTGAGAGGCTGAGGTGGGAAGATCACCTGAGCCCGGGGAGGTTGAGGCTGCTGTGAGCCGAGATCGTGTCATTGCACTCCAGCCTGGGCAACAGAGTAAGACACGGCAAGCGCTTACACACACACACACACACACACACACACACACACACACACACACACACACACATCTTTTGGCTCATCTGAGTATAGAACGAGCCAGATGAACCCCCAAATTTATATTCTCTGTTGTAAGTGAACGCTCTGTATCATAATAAAATGACATATAACAACATTTAGGGGTTCATCTTTGGTGTCCTGACTCTCATTTTACTGCATTGAAAGGGGTTTAAGTGTCTTAGCCAAGTGAGGGAAAGCAGCTCCAATACTGGGTGGTTCTGAGGCATGGAATGGCCACAGCCTGACTTTTACTGGGCTGTGTTTTTCTAGTGGGTAGAGTTATTATGCCACAAAAGCTGAACTAGTTAGACTGTTTATTTTTTATTTGCTCACTCAGGTGTGACAGGCTGTCCTCTGCTTCCTGTCCTCATGCAGTAATCACACATGGGCAGCACACACAGCTTAGTTTGGAAGGCCCTCATCAGCCTCTCTTTTCGCCTGTAACTAAATTAGAAATATTTCCAGCAGTTGGAGAAGTATGCTAAAAGCATTAGTTTCTGTGACAGAGAGAATGAAGAACATCTTGTTGTGAATACAGGATAAATTTATTTTATATAATAAATAAATGTCCACAATGAAATTAATATCTACAATATTGAACTTCCTTATGGGAGGCCAGAAAGACAATTTCATGGTTGTGACCAACCATCTTTAAGTGATTAAATATATTTAGTTTCTTCTACAATCTGTTATTTACTTTCTTATGCATACTTCAGGTTTATTTTGTTCTTATTTGTCTAGGATGTTAGAGAGCTTAGATGATGGATTTGACACATTTCCTTTTTCTAATGTGGGCAGGTAGCTATAAACTTCTTTCTCAGCACTGATGTATCTGTGCCCCACACATTTTAATATTTTATATTTTCATATTCATCTAGTTCAGTTTGTGTGTATGTTTTAAAATTTTCCTGGAGACTTCCTCTTTGATCTGTGGATTAATATTACTAGAAGTATGTTGTTCAGTTTCCAAATACTCAGAAAATTTTGTTATCCTATGTTTTAATTCCCTGTTTAAATATATTGTGATTTGAGAACATACTATGAATAATTTCAATTCAGAAATCATTAAATTTGGTGAGGTTTAAGCTTGCTGAGGTTTGTTTATGGTTCAGGATATGACCTATATGTTCCATGGACACTCGAAAAAAGTATGTATTTTGTACTTTGAGGGTTCCATAAATACTGATTCGATCCTGTTGGTTGATAGTATTGTTGAGATCCTTATATCCTTATTGATTTTCTCCATAGTTGCTCTATCCATTGTTGACAGAGGGAGTTGACATCTCCAACTATAATTATGGATTTGCCCATTTTTTCCTTTCAGCTCTATGAGATTTTTCTTCACATAAGTTCTGATTTCTGTAGGGGCATACACATTGAGAATTCTCAAGTGTTGTTTGTGATTGACCATTCAATTATTGTTTGTTGTCTCCTTCTGTCTCTGATTATTTTCTTTTTTCTGAATTTTGCCTTATTTGATATTAATATAGCCACTCCTGCTTTCTTTTGATTAGTGGTTACATGATGTATTTTTTCCATCGTTTTACTTTCTTTGTACTTATATTACTATGTTTGAAGTGAATTTCTTATAGACAGCCTACGGATAGATCATGTTTTTATCCGTTTATTCATTCATTCAATTGTTTTCCTTTTACTAGTATATTTAAAACATTTATATTGGCTGGGCGCGGTGGCTCATGCCTATAATCCCAGCACTTTGGGAAGCTGAGGTGGGCAGATCACCTGAGGTCAGGAGTTCGAAACCAACCTGGCCAACATGGCAAAAGACTGTCTCTACTAAAAATACAAAAATTAGCTGGGTGGGGTGGTAGGTGCCTGAAATCCCAGCTACTCGAGAGGCTGAGGCAAGAGAATCGCTTGAACCCAGGAGGTGGAGGTTGCAGTGAGCCAAGATCACGCCATTGCACTCCAAGCCTGGGTGACAGAGGGAGACTCTGTCCCCCCCAAAAAAAGAAAAAAAATTAACATAACTATTAATATATTTGGGCTTAAGATTGCCATTTAAGTTATTTTTTATTCATTCTCTCTGTTTTCATTTCTCTCTTTGCTTTTTCTTCATTCTTCTGGGTTATTTGAACATTTTAAATCATATATTGATTTATTTATGTTATTTTGAGTGTATCTCTTTGTAAAGCTTTTTAGTGGTTTCTCTAGGGTTTACATTATATTTAAATAATTTATCACGGTTCAGCGCTTTGTCATTTTACCAGTATGAGTGACATGTAGAAACTTTACCTCTTAGTCAAGTGAGGGAAAGCAGCTGAATTTCAATGCAGACATGTAGAAGAAACTAAGAAACTTACTTTAAGGGCCACATAGGCCCTTAAACATGTCCATTTAGATGTAATTGTCTTAACTATTTCTTCCACAGACATTTAGAACCATGCTGGACAATCTCATGATTTTTGCTTTAACCATAAAAAATAATTTAGAAAACTCAAGAGGAGAAGGAAAGGCTACTATAATTATCTGTATTTTAATATACTGTGTTCTTTCTTCTTTAAGAATAGTTCAATGTTTGGTTTGTTTGTTTTTTGTTCTTGTCCTTTCCTTTCTTTATAACTTCTTTTAGCTGTTCTTCCAGGGTAGGTATGCTAGTGACAAATCCTCTCAATGTTTTTTCATCTGAGAATGTCTTGATTTCCCTTTTATTCTTAAAGGATATTTTTGCTGAATATTTGCTTCTCGATTGACATTTTTTTCTTCCAGCAGTTGAAAAATGTGTAACTTCCTTCTGACTTCTGTGGTTTCTAATGAGAAACTCACTTTAATTCTAATTGTTTTTCCTGTATAAGTAAGGTGTTATTTCTTTCTTCTGCTATCAAGATTTTTTCTTTGTTTCCAGAAGTTTGACTTTGATATGTGTTGGTGTAAATTTCTTTAGGGGGTGTCCCTTTTGGAGTTTGCTAAGCTTCTTGAATTTGTAGGTTATGACTTTTGCCCTATTTGGAATGCTTTCAGTCATTATTTGTTCAAATACTTTTTTATCCCTGTTCTTTTTTTCTTCTCCTTTTGAGGTTTGTATGATAGGATTGTTCGATTTTTTTTCATTTCTTTTTTCTTTTTTTAAGTTAGGGTCTCACTTTGTCACCCAGGCTGGAGTACAGTGGCATGATATTGCCTCACTGCAACCTCTGCCTCCGAGGCTCAAGTGATCCTCCTGCCTCAGCCTCCCTAGTAGCTGGAACCATAGGCACATGCCACCACCACCCAGCTAATTTTTTGTATTTTTGGTAGGAATGTTTTTTCACATGTTGCCCAGGCTGGTCTCAAACTCCTGAGTTCAAGCAATCCACCTGCCTCAGCGTCCCAAAGTGCTGAGATTATAGGTGTGAGCCACTGCACCTGGCCTGATTTTTTTTCTTACAGTTCCACAGTTTCCCAAGGCTCTGTTCATTTTTTGTACCAGCCTATTTTTTTTATTATGGTAAGATACATGTAACATTTAATCTGTCATGAAACTAGAATAAAATTTAGAAAAATCAAAAAAAGTATATGTAGCATAAATGTTAACATTTAAACCCCTGAGTGTATGATTCAGTGCCATTAAGTACATTTACATTGTTGTTCAACATTATCACTATCCATCTCCAGAACTTTTCCATCATCCCAAACTGAAACTTGGTACCCATTAAATAATAACTCCTAGTTCTCCCTCATCCCAGGTGCTGGTAGACACTATTCTACTTTCTTGATGAATTTGACTATTATGGAAATCTCATAAGTGGAATAATACAGCATTTGTTCTATTGTGTCCAACTTATTTCAATTAGCATAATGTATTCAAGGTTCATCTATGTTGTAGCATGCATTAGAATTTAATTCCTTTTAAGGCTGTATGATATTCCATTGTACGTTGTATTAGTCTGTTCTCAGGCTGCTGTAAAGAACTGCCCGAGACTGGGTAATTTATAAAGGAAAGAAGTTCGACATGACTGGGGAGGCCTCAGGAAACTTACAATCATAGTGGAAGGGGAAGCAAACACATGATGGCAGGAGAGAGAAGTGGTGAGCAAAAGGGGAAAGCCTCTTATAAAACTGTCAGTTCTCATGAGAACTCACTCACTATCATGAGAACAGCATGGGGTAACTGCCCCCATGATTCAATTACATCCCACTGGGTCCCTCCCATGACACATGGGGATTATGGGAACTACAATTCAGGATGAGATTTGGGTGGGGACACAGCCAAACCATATCATATGTATATACCAAATTTTGTTTATCCATTCATCAGCAGATGAACATGTGAATTGTTTCCATTTTTGGCTATTGTGAATAATGATGTTATAAACATTGATGTACAAATATGTTTGAATTTCTGCTTTCAATTCTTTTGGATGTATACCTGAAAGGGAAATGCTGGATCATTTGGTAATGCTATGCTTAATTTTTGAGGAACTGCCATATTGTTTTCCACAATGGTGCATCATTTTACATTCTGTTAAGCTGCTGTACAGACTAGGTCATTTCTATCATTCTATCTCTATTTTACTGACCTTTTTCTTTTTTCCTTTTGATTCTGCTGTTAAGCCCATTCATTTAGCTTTTGGTTTCGGTTATTGTACTTTTTAGGTTCTAAATTTCCATTGGCATTTGGTTCTTTTTTTTTTTTCCTTTCCTTTCCAACTTTTATTTTAGGTTTAAGGGTTACATGCACAGGTTTGTTACATGGGAAAATAGCGTGTTGTGGAGGTTTGGTGTACAGATAATTTTGTCATCCAGGTAATCTGTATAATACCTGATAGGTAGTTTTTCAATCTTCGTTCTCCTCCCATCCTCCACCCTCAAATAGGCCCCAGTTATTGTTCCTTTCTTTGTCATGTGTACGCAATGTTTAGCTCCCACTTATAAATGAGAACATGTGGTATTTGGTTTTCTGTTTCTATGTTAATTTACTTAGGAAATATCCTCCAGCTCCATCCATGTTGCTGTAAGGTCATGATCTCATTTCTTGTATAGCTACACAGTATTGCATGCTATATATGTGCCACATTTCTTTATCCAATCCACCACTGATGGGCATCCAGGTTGATTCCAAGTCTTTGCTATTGTGAATAATGCTGTGATGAACAGATATGTGCATGTGTCTTTATGGAGAATGATTTATATTCCTTTGACCATATATACGTAATAAGATTGCTGGGTCAAATGATAGTTCTATTGTAAGTTCTTTCAGAAATCTCCAGACTGCTTTCCGTAGTGGCTAAACTAATTTACCTTCCTACCAGCAGTGTACAAGTGTTCTCATTTCTCTGAAACCTCACCAACATGTTATTTTTTGACTTTTTAATTATAGTCATCCTGACCAGTGTGAGATGGTATTTCATTGTGGTTTTGATTTGCATTTCCCTAATGATTAGTGATATTGAGCATTTTTTCATATGCTTGTTGGCCACGTGTGTGTCTTCTTTTGTGAAGTGTCTATTTATGTCCTTTGCTGGTCCTTATTTACATCTTGTGTATCTTAGATAAGCTGAATTTGTTTGTTGAGACTTTATTTGTTTCAAGCATGTTCGTAATTGTTTATTGAAACATTTTATGAGGGCTGCTTTAAAATCTTTGTCAGCTAATTCTAACTTCTCTGTCATTTCAGCAGCATCTCTTGATTGTCTTGTTTCATCTAGTTTGAAATCTTCTAGTGCATGTACATCCTGGTTCTTGAGGAGATGAAAGATTTTTAATTGAAACTTGGACATTTGGGTATTTTTTTTTTTTTTTAATGAACTCTGGATCCTATGTTGTAGGATAAAGCAATAAATAAATGTGTTATTGTTCATAAGTAGCCTAGCTGTTTTCTAATGCTCATCATTCCAGCTACCTAGTGGTAGGCAAAAACCTCCAGTCTGTTCTTCCATGAGAGATTTTCTTTCTTCTTTTTTTTCTTTTTGTTAATGTTCTATTACCAAATTCTAGTGTAGTTCTATGTGGATCAACCTTTAGCACCTCTAAATTTGTGGACTTTCTCTGTGACCTAGGATGTAGTCTATTTTGATAAATATTTCATATACACTCGAAATGAGTGGATATTAACTTTTCATTTTGTAGTGTTAAGAATTTGTAACATGTAATTATTTCTTCTCCCAGATTGAAATATAACACCAGATCCCAATGATAAAACAACAAAAAACTTCAGGGCAGGATATGCCGTTTACTGATTTAACTATTTCATCAGTTCTGTATATATACTGATTGAATGAATAAACATTTCAAAAATAAGGGATAGGAAAAAAGTCATCTGGAAGTAGAAAAGAATGTTTTAAATTACTTATCTAAAATGGCTTCTTACAGTTGTCACATATTCTTTTAAGGACTTGAGATGTGTATTTCAGAGTAATGTGTCATAAATCAGCATGATTTTTAGAAAATATGTTCTGTATCATCCTTCAACAATACCTAAAATAACTTCTTTGGTACTTTACTCATGTAAATCTCTACATGAAACTAATAGCAGAAGGCTACTATTTCTGGTAATTCTGATAAAAGTTTCCATGTCTTAATTTCTGTATAATCTAAGTGGTTACAAGTAGCTATCTAAAATTACATAAAACAAGTTGACCAATACTGGCTCACCGCTAATTAACAGAATAATGTCGGACAAAACACTCCTCAGTTTTCTAATATGCATAATGCGAGTTAGTACAGCACTTCATTGCGAGATCAGAAATGAAAGCATTTTTACATAAGAGACACTACAGAAATAATGTGAACTGTAATGCTATTATGACCGTTTGCCTAATGGTGAATGATTAAACATTTAAAAAGTTTATTTTCATCTTAGATCATTCCATTGGAAAGAGGTCGAAAATGTACAGTAGGCATGCACAAAGGATAACGCCTGGAAATAAGGTAAAACTAGAGAAGAGGAGGGAGGCGGGGCCCAATTTTGGCTTCTCCTTCCATCTCCGCCCCTCGAACGCCGGCCTGCGAGTGACGTCACGCGAGACTTGTACTTCCGCTTCCGGTAACTCACGTTTCTCTTTCTTCCTGTCAGCCTGGAAAGATGGCGTCCCGCAAGGAAGGCACCGGCTCTACTGCCACCTCTTCCAGCTCCACCACCGGCGGAGCAGGGAAAGGTAAAGGCAAAGGCGGCTCCGGAGATTCAGCCGTGAAGCAAGTGCAGATAGATGGCCTCGTGAGTGCTGTTCCGTTTCCTCTGGCCCACGTGGGGAGCGCAGTTCCCAACCCCGTCCCACCAGCCGTACTTTTCAGCATTCTCTCCCCCGGGCTTGGTGTGGCTGGGCCAAAGTTTTTCCCTAGTACTTTTCTCTTTCATCTTCACTTTTTGTTCAGGAGAGGCGAGAACCTTCTTTTGTCTTCTAACGGGGCAGTTGGGGCTTCAGGAAGGGGACTGAGAATAGGGGTGTGAGTGACAGGTTCCTGGGGTCTTGTTTCGAGATGCCCGGTGGGGGGATTTGGAGAAAGACTCCTGGAGACAAGCAGCTAACAAAGGTGTCGAGTAGGATTTAGGGACCTAGTAGGGCTCTGGGAAGGAGAGAGTAAGGAAACTCCACTGCTTTCCTGCTGGGATCTGACATCTATAACTTCCCAAGTGGAGGTGTACCTTGTAGCCCCTCTTTTGAGCCTGTACTTCGGCGCTTTATCTGAAACCGCATAATTTAAAATAGACTCTTTTGTAGTGTTCATTCTGAAAAACAAAAGAATATCAAAGAGAAGGGCCTTAGATGTGTTTAGTAGTTAAGGTTCGTGAACTAGGACATCCAAGGAAATTCTGGATAAGGAAATGGACTTAGCTGGCAAAAGGAAAATCTAGAATGAGAAATTTTATTTCTGTTGTTTCGAAGCAAAATGCATTTGTACGACGTTCTAGTTGTAAAAGCATCCTTCCTGCCTCTCTTTTTAAAAAGCATCCTCTCTTCTTTTGATTGTTTTTTAAAGGTTATTTCCTATTAATGCAGATCTTAGATATTTGTAATAAGGAAGTACTTTTAAATTCATGTGAAAATTGTAATTGCAAGGGGGTATTTTTAAGTGGAAACTATTGATAATTTAAACCCAGCGTATAACTGAATCAGTTGAACTGACTTAGTTAAACTGGATACCAAAGTGTAGCCTGGTGATTAAGAGCTCATTCAGTCTTCTAGGCTCTTCCACTTTAACCAGCTCTGTGACTTTAGGCAAGTTAGCCTTTCCAAGCTTTGCTTTCCTCATCTGTCAAGTGGGAATGATAAGTATCTATATCATAGAGTTGTTTGGATTAAATGAAAAAAATTATGTGGTGACCTGTAGTACAATGTAATCATTTAATGTTAGTTATGGTTACTATTATGAGTTTAATGTCTGTGGTTAGCAGAGTTTGAAAGATGCAGGCAAGAGATTAACTTTGGAATGTTTTGTTCTAAATGCCACTTGTGTAATACTTTGAAAATGCAGACCGGGCGCGGTGGCTCAGGGCTGTAATCCCAGCACTTTGGGAGGCCGAGGCGGGTGGATCACGAGGTCAGGAGTTCGAGACCAGCCTGACCAACATGGTGAAACCCCGTCTCTACTAAAAATACAAAAATTAGCCGGGCATGCTGGCGAGCGCCTGTTATCCCAGCTACTCAGGAGGCTGAGGCAAGAGAATCACTTGAACCTGGGAGGCGGAGGTTGCAGTGAGCCGAGATCGTGCCACTGCACTCCAGCCAGGGCAATAGAGCGAGACTGCGTCTCAAAAAACAAAAACAAAAACAAAAAACAGAAAAGAAAATGGCGTACTGTTTGGTCTGTGTACTGGCACTCTGGCTTTCCCTGGCTCATGGGAGGCAGATGTGTGTTCAGGAATAAATGACGTGTCTTTAGAGACTGCAAATCTCTAAAGTTAGTGGGTGAACTTAGATTACACTTGTTAAAATAAGTGCCACTTGGCCGGGTGCGGTGGCTCACGCCTGTAATCCCAGCACTTTGGGAAGCCAAGGCGGGTGGATTGCGAGGTCAGGCGATGGAAACTATCCTGGCTAACACGGTGAAACCCCTTCTCTACTAAAAGTACAAAAAATTAGCCGGGCGTGGTGGCGGGCGCCCGTAGTCCCAGCTACTTGGGAGGCTGAGGCAGGATAATGGCGTGAACCCGGGAGGCGGAGCTTGTAGTGAGCCAAGATCGCGCCACTGCACTCCAGCCTGGGTGACAGAGTGAGACTCCGTCTCAAAAACCAAAAAAATAAAAAAATAAAAAGAATAAAATAAATACCACTTATACACTTGGGAAATGTTTATTTCTTAGAAACATATTTCTTATTAAATTTGCTATGTCACAACAGTACTCTTTGAATCACTTAGTTTCCAGAGTTGAAAAAGGCAACAGGTCGGTGGCATAAATCTATTTGGAGGTCATTTATTCAGCAAATATTTTAGGACATTCTTTTAAGTGCCAAATACTGTCTAACATAGGGCAGTGATAAAAGCACTTCCATAACAATGTCCTGGCAGCTTTAAGAGGGATTGTTGAATTAAAAAGAGACCTCTGCAGGTGGAGATGGACTGGATCACTTCAAGTTTCACAAATAGGCAGTGGGCTTAGGAAGGTTAAGAAACTGGTTCTCAATTTTGTGGTTTCACAAATTGCTTTTTTTTTTTTTTATCAGCTCTCTCAGAATTGATTAATGCTAAGGAACCGATTAATCCTTCTCACAGGAGATTGGTTTATATACATGTAAATGTTGATTTACTCATTTACTGTGGAAGACATACCTTTTCAGTGGTGAAAATGCTCATATCTACCACCAAAAAGACCCTTTTTGATTACCAAAGCACCTTGGAAATCGGATAAAAAATCAGAAGCTTACTAGTGACTCCAAAATCAATCATAATAAGAGCAGCTAAAGGATTATTTTACTTGAGGGTTATTTATATCCAGATTCTTGATGAACTTAGTGAATTATCTCTCATTCACAGTAGTGGGTACCTCTCTGCTTTTTTCTCCACCGGTTGGGTAGATATTAACAAAATAAATTCCTAACAACTTTCCCTATCTTTGGACATCTGCTTTTCTGTCGTTTATATAATTTTAGGCAGCTAGATTATAATGCAGTTGCAAGGTTCTTTTATCTTGGTTGCTCATATTTTAATTGTGAATGTTTTCCAGTTACCATAAATCATGTAGGGAACATTGAAATGGTATGTTCTTTATGCCTTATACATTATTAGATACAAGGAGTACTGGTTACTCTAAATTTTATTAATGGATGATTGTACATGGAGTGACCAAGAATCATCCATCTTTAATACTGTCTCCACATGGATATCTTATAAGTATACCTACCTTTGCCCAGATACAATTTAAAAAAACTCTTACACCCTCCCCTGCCCTCCCCTCCCCTCTCTCCCTCACTCCCTCCCTCCCTCTCTCTCTCTCTCTTTCTCTCTTTCTCTCTCTTTCTTTCTTTCATCTTGATTAACAGTGTTACTCTTAGGAAAGCGGTATTATATATTAGCCAAGAGAATCCTGAAGACAGTCTTGGATTCAGATCTTTATTCCAGCAGTAAGCATGACCTTGGGGAAGTTATTAATTTTTCTAGGCCTCAGGCTTATCCTTTATAAAATGGGGATGATGATAACGTAGTAACTCATAGGCTTGTGAGAATGAAATTCTGAGGTATTTAAAGTGTTTAGTACCTGTATCGTCGTAAACAGTCAGATTACTGTCAGTGTCTTTGCCACTCTCATCCTTATTAATGTTCCTCAAATCATTCCGAAAGCTAACTTTGCTAATGTAGATTAGAATTGTAGAAAGAGCACTGAACTGGTAATCAGGAGACATGCGTTCCAGTCTGCAACCACCAGTAACTAACAACACTTCTATGATTGTTTTACTCCAAAGGTACATTTTCTCATCCACAAAATGATTGCCACTATCCCTATCAATTTTAATAGTTTATGATTTCTTTCTTTTGCTTTCATACCTAAATCCTGAGGGTTCTTACTGGTGTATGACCCCAGTCAATCACTATCCTTCCTTTTAGGCCACTTACTCCTCACCTTTTATGTTTCTTCCCTATCTGTGCATGTTGGAATGCCTCATGGTTTAGGTTTTGGCTTTTCTTTTAGTCTCTGCTTGACATAGGCAGTGTAATGAAGTTAATACAAGTACATGCTCTGCAGCCAGACTGCTTGGGTTTGATTCCCAGCTCTGAAATTCGCTGAATGACATTGGGCAAGTGTTTGTGCCTCATTCTCCTCATCTGAATTGTTTTGAGACTTTAAATGGACTGAATATATGTCAATAAGTAGAACAATGTCTGGGACAGAATAAGTCACCATTTAGGTGTAGCTGCTGCTTTATTTGCAGTAATTATAGTAGTATTTTTTAAGGTATTCTTATCTGTGCTCATGGCTTTAAATATTATTTATGTGCTGGTAAGTCCCAGATTTATATTTCTGCCAGTAATGGCTCTTGAATGCTTCTCTTGATTACCCATTGCCTGTTTGATGTCACTATTTGGATATCTCATAGGCATCTCGTGTTTAACATGTCCAAAATAGAATTATAGACTACTTGTTCTCCTTACTTTTCCATCACAGCACCCTGTATTTCTGTCTAGGATTTTCCGCAGCCTGTAACTATCTTGTTTGTTTTCTTCTTTGTTTTCTCCATCAGAATATATGCTACTGAGGGCAGGGACTATGCTTTTTCACCTGTTTTATCTCGAATGCTGAACCTGTTAATTGACAGAGTAGGGTAAATGAATGAGTATGTATTCCATTTTTTTATTTATACTACTCCTAGTTTATGTTCTAGTATCTTATATAGCTTATTTTAATATTGTTTTCCCCTGCCCTCTTCAGTCTCTACCATTCATACTTTTTAGTTCATTTAATGTGAACATTCAGATTTTAACTTCTTTCCTTAGATGTTTGCAGTGACTTTCCATTGAATTTAAAGCCCACCAAAATGTTGTTCTTGTTTCTTGCATTTATGATCAGGTTTATTTCCTTTCTTTCCAAGCTTTGTAGGAACTGTAAATTCCAGCCACTCAGACTACTTGTTGTTTTCTTTAATAAGTCATGCTAAAGGCCGGGCATGGTGGCTCACGCCTGTAATCCCAGCACTTTGGGAGGCTGAAGCAGGTGTATCACGAGGTCAGGAGATCAAGACCATCCTGGTTAACATGGTGAAACCCCGTCTCTATTAAAAATACAAAAAATTAGCCGGGTGTGGTGGGCGCCTGTAGTCCCAGCTACTCGGGAGGCTGAGGCAGGAGGAGGGCATGAACCTGGGAGGCGGAGCTTGCAGTGAGCCGAGATCGCGCCGCTGCACTCCAGCCTGGGCGACAGAGCGAGACTCCATCTCAAAATAAATAAATAAATAAATAAATAAATAAATAAATAAATAAATAAATAAAGTCCGTCATGCTAAAGACAGACCTAGATTCACATCCTTATTCAAGCAGTAAGCATGACCTTGCTTTTGGTTCATGAAGTTCTTTCTCTTTGAAATTCCTCTCTTTCATCATCACATATTGAATAAAAAATGTTGACTTAATCGACTTACTGTTTTTTAAAAAATCCTCCATATAGTTTAACTTGAATCTGTAGATGTATTCTGTTCTTCATTCATGTAACAAATATTTATTGATTGCCGACCATATACCAGGTCTAGCTCTGCTACATGCTGGGATGTATTACAATAACCTATATGAGATATTATATAGGTGAGCAAGGTAGAGCACAGTCCCGACTCTCATGACCATTCTCAGCCATATGTAGATGTAGATGAACCCAGAGATTAGTCTCATCCTGTGTTTAGCCTGATGTTTTAACACATTTCTTCCTTCCTGGCACATTGATAGTGGCCAAGACCAATTTTTCTTATATTCTTGAACCCTTCCTTTCCTATCTTAGACCTATTTCATCAATTCCTCTGTCTCTGTAATATAGCAGTCTCTCAGTATCCACAGGGAAACCAGGACCCCTGTGTATACAAAATCTGTACATACTGAAGTCTTACAGTTGGCCATGTGGATCCCTGTGGAACTCACATATAGGAAAAGTTGGCCTTTCCTATATGCAAGGTTCACTCCCTGAACCTGTGCAGTTCAAGTCCATATTGTTTAAGGTCAACTGTATGTTCCCTTAGCACATAAACATCATCAGGACTTTTCCATATTAAAATTTTCAGCATTGTCTCTTTTAGCTCCCTGTGTTCCATTTTTTTTTGCCCTGACTTTTTTTCCTCTTTAAGTTAATAGTTAAAGGACTATTTTATATTTGTAGTCTTTCATACTTTCTGAACCTCTATTGCTGTTAGAATCTGCCACCACAGACTCCCCAAATTATTATTACTTTTTAAAGATTATTGATAACATCAGCAAAGAACTGTAAAATACATCAAAATGTTATACATGGAAGATAGTGTCTAAACATCCAGTTACCCACTGTTCAACTTGAGAAATAGAACATAAGAAGTATCTTTGAAACCCCTTCCTCTTTTTCATCCCTTCCTCCAATCCCTTCTCCCCCTATATGAATCACTATTGGTGAGCTTTGTTTTAATGATTCTTTTGTGGCTTTACCACATGGAGTATTAAACAGTTTGATTGTTTTCACCTGTCTATATGAATAAATATGAATTAAATCATAGTTTATATTCTCCTGTGTTTTGAGTCTTGATATGTCTGTCTCACACCATGATTGGTAGGACTTAGGGATGCTCCTCGACAGTTATACTAAGTACCATAATGTCAAATTATTTTCCTAAGTATTTGTACCATTTCACATTTGTCCTAGCAATTTATGAGGAATCCCATTGCTTCACATCTCTTTTATCTTTAGTATGGATAGATACCCATTTTTGTCAGTCCACTAAGTTGAAATGTTCTCTCTCAATAATCTTTTAATTGTCCATTCCAATAGACTTGTCAATGTGTCTCTTACTGTGTACCTTGCAAGAGTCAGTGCTTGGGTACTTCCTTGTGAAATGGGAGAATGGTTTAAACTGAAGGAACTTGATGGAAGGAACTCTCCAGAGGGCTTGTTTTCCAAATAAAAGTATCATTTGGAGGAGCAAAGTTATAAGCCTACCTAAGCATATCATAAAGCTGTTCAAAAGTAACTCAGAGCTAGTCTTGTGGATGGAAATGTAGTGCCTGAGTCACATTCTGCTTAAAGTTGTAGCAAATACAGATGAGTTAAAAGAAAAAACCAAAAAAAAAAAAAAAAAAAAAACCAAAGATAAACAAATGAAAGAATGGGTCTTCATTCTGTCAGGTGTTCTCATTGTTCCTAGACAAGATCAAGCTAATTCTTTCCATTAAACTTTTCATGTGGAACCCACTTTGTTCCCTAGAACATTTGAATTTTACCTTTCTTATGTTCATGAGATTCTTGCTATTCAAAGTATGATCCATGATCAGTAAGATGAGCAATGCTAGCTACACTTGAGTTTGTTAGAAATGCAGACATACAGTATCACAGAGTCTCAGGCCCCTCTCCTGACCTACACAGTCAGGTGATTTATAGCATATTAATGTTTGAGAAGAAACATTGCTGTCTTTCTTTCTCTGAACTTTTTGATGACAGCTCCTATCATTCACCTTAGTATGTGATCCATACTGTTAGTATATTTTCCCCTTCTCATTGAGATAATAACCCTTTCGAAGGCTAAAATATAAAACATTTGTCTCCTCCACAAGTCAGTGCTTGAAACTCATTGCTATTGAAATTTCTTACCTTTTAAATTTTGTTTTCCCCTTTATGTAAGTTATCTTATTAGATGCCTTGTTCCCCTGGTTTTGTAAGTAAGGTAGAGTATGTTATTAATAAATGGAAAAGTGTGAGTTACATATACAGTCAACTCTCCATATCTGTGGGTTCTGAATCCAGCAATCTCACATCCATGGATTCAACCAACCATGAATTGAAAATACTAGGAAAAAACAATTAAAAATACAAATAACTAATACAGTATAATTATTTACATAACATTTATATTGTATTAAATGTTATACACAGTCTAGGGATGATATATAGGAAGATATGCCTAGGTTACATGCAATTACTAATACCATACCATTTTATATAAAGGACTTGAGCATCTGCAAATTGTGGTATCCAGTTTCGTCCTTGTTTCTGTCTAAAACTCTTTTTACTTGTTGTTTATTTCTTCACTAGAATATCAGCTTCCTGAGAGTGGCACCCACGTCAGATTTGTTTGCTGCAGTATTTCCAAGTATCTAGAATAGTACGTTGTGTATAGAAGGCACTCAGATGTTGTGAATGAATGAATATACTGCTGTTGTGTGGAAATTTTCTTGAAAATCAAAAGAAACTGGATTAGTAAATGCTTTGTAGAAATTAATAGAGTGTTGGCAAGAAAAGAGCACACAGTTGAGGATAAACTAGTTAGCTTTCTGGGCTTGTTCGTATGTCTCCATCTTTTTGTTGATTTCTTATCTGTTTGAAAAATCACTAACATTAATTGAGCACCTATTATAAGACCCTGTACAGGGATGTTTGGTTAAACTTTGTGTTGTTTGGTTAAATTTTGTGTTAAATTTTAGATGTTGTGATCCTCACAACAACTTTGGGGATAAATGTTATTGCTACCTTACCTACCTGATGGTTATTCAAATCTAATGGAAAAATTTTGGTAGAAGTACTTTGTTTTTTTTTTTTTTTTTTTGAGACAGAGTTTTGCTCTTGTTGCCCAGGCTGGAGTGCAATGGTGCGATCTTGGGGACTGCAACCTCTGCCTCCCAGGTTCAAGCGATTCTCGTGCCTCAGCCTCCCAAGTAGCTGGGATTACAGGCACGCGCCACCACGCCTGGCTAACTTTTTGTATTTGTGGTAGAGACGGGATTTCGCCATGTTGGTCTGGCTGGTCTCGAACTCCTGGCCTCAGGTGACCCACCTACCTTGGCCTCCCAAAATGTTGGGATTACAGTCGTGAGCCACTGCAGTGGGCTGGTGGGAGTGCTTTGTGACCTGAATCCAGTAATGTGGATTTGTAATGCCAGGCTATCACATGTGTCACTGTAGATTTTTTGTGATACTCTTAGGAAGTTAAAGAGACTAGACAACAGCTTGTTAAATTCCATTGAAATGGAAGCTTTTGTCTGAGATCCTGTTCTGAAGTAAAATATAGTTTGGCCTTTTAATGTTTTAACAGCAAAACAATTATATGACTCTTGGCCTCTTCTTTCAGTTTTCTGACTTGAGTGGTACATACGTAAGTTGTTTCACATGTGAGATAATGTTTTCAGTCAGATAATTTGAAATCCTTTCAAGCACTAAAACTTGCATATTTTAGCTATTTTAATTATATGTCTTTCTGAATTGTAATACATAATTTTCTGCTGCTTTAGTCAGAGAATATTGAACACAACCTAACCACGTTTTGATTGCATAGTATTATCATTAAGAACATGTTATTGGGCTGGGCTCCTGCCTGTAATCCCAGCACTTTTGGAGGCTGAGGTGGGCGGATCACCTGAGGTCAGGAGTTTGAGACCAACCTGGCCAACATGGTGAAACCCTGTCTCTACTAAAAATACAAAACAAATTAGCCGGGTGTGATGGCGGATGCCTGTAATCCCAGCTACTCAGGAGGCTGAGGTAGGAGAATTGCTTGAACCCGGGAGGCAGAGGTTGCAGTAAGCCAAGACCACTGCACTCCAGCCTGGACGACAGATGGAGACTGTCTCAAAAAAAAAAAAAAAAAAAAAAAAAAAGAAAGAACATGTTATTGAACCAGACGAGACAGTAGATCTGTCAAGAAATCCCTTCAGGTAGCCTGTTACATCTATAATAAATGTCCCCTGTCATTTAATTTTAGGTGCCTTGAGTAGTTTATATTTCTAGTTGGTGGCTTTTTTGGTTGTTAAGTTTATCTGTTTCTTATCCCCTTGCTTTTCAGGTTTTTATTTGCTGTGAGTGAAAAACCAGTTATGCAGGATTATCTCTAACCTGAGTATTTGTGAGTGAGGATTAAATTCATTATGCAGTCTGACATTTTGATTGCTTAGTTATGTTTTTTGCTTAGGCAAGTAAGATATTATTGCTTACAAATAGTGACTTTTTATAATAGAAAAATCATTTAGCATACATTGTTATATCTTGGTAGCTCCAGGAACTGGGCAGACTAGTATTATCTGGATTATACATGTGATTCTCCCACTGCAGGAAGCTGAATGGCTTTTCAAAGACGTAGAGTGAATATATCCTAGAACTTGAATTCAGATCACATCCAGCCATCCTTGACTCATTTTCTTTTACATTTTATAGCAGCTTCATACACTTTAAGATCCCAGTAGTTGTTACGTGTTATGTGACAGGTACTGTTTTAAGTATTGTGTATTTATTAGGGCATTGAAGCAATACAACAACTCATTGATACATCCCTATTTTATCAATGAGGAGACGTCGGTACAAATAGTTTATGTGATTTCATTAATATCTAGTTGGAGGAAATAGAAGTTAAGGTGTGTATAGAATAGTTAATCTAGTGCTTCTTGTTTGAGCATTGGGAAATACATTTTTCAAAACTCAGGTGTCTTACAGACTTCTAACTTTAAAATGCATGAGAAAACAGATATTAGAATGTTTATGTTTAATAGTCAGTCATATTGTAAAAGATTTGTAGCTTTAAGAAGTCAATTTAGTAAATATTCTCAAGTTTGGAAAAATGCAACCTTAAACTGCTGAGTTCATATATTAAGATACTGGGGATCAATAGTAAAGAAAATCAGTATATTAAGGGGCATTGGAAAGAGTACTGGTAGGTGTTCCTAAGTAAGGTAATTTACCTACATTAGGTAGGTGGTAATTCTTAGTCCATCTGACTTTTCCTTTTTTTTCCTTTGAGACAGAGTCTCGCTCTGTCGACCGGGCTGGAGTGCAGTGGCCCGATCTTGGCTCACTGCAATTTCCACCTCCCAGGTTCAAGTGATTCTCATGCTTCAGCCTCCCAAGTAGCTATGTGCCACCACACCCAGCTAATTTTTGTGTTTTTAGTAGAGATGGCGTGTTGCCATGTTGGCCAGACTGGTCTAGAACTTCTGGCCTCAAGCGATCCACCCACCCCGGCCTCTGAAAGTACTGAGATTATAGGGATGAGCCACCTCACTGGGCCAGACTTTTCCATTTTTATGTTCCTCCCAAGATTTGGATAAACCTGCAAACATCCTGGGCCATTGGTCCTTTCCCTTAGGGTCAGACACTTTATTGAAATTCATTGCAGTTTGCTTTTTGACAGTGCTTACTTTGTTTGTGACATATATGCTAGTGATGACAATCTGTCATTTGTTTCTTGTAGCTGTCTTCTTGGGTATAATTTAAGGCAGCATACACAGTACTTCTCATGGGGGAGATAACTTAAATCAGTTATGATCTCTAGGTTTGATATGAAACCTAGATATGTTTGATATGAAGATAGTGAATGACCTTTCTACTGTAATAAACAGAACCTGAATGGGTAATTTCTTACATTGTTGATATGATTTTTAGTAGTAGATATTGATTTTAATAGTTGGTAATAGTTACTGTTGAATTCCAAACTGGATGGTTTCCCAAGTAAATGGAATATGATTAAAAAATTTTAACTTTAGTTGTTACAGCAAATCTGGCCTGGATTTATATGGTTAACACCCCAAATATCTATTTAACATTAAAAGGTGTGGGTGTACTATAAGCATTTTTTATCTTTTGCCTTCTTGTCACTTTTTGCTTCACCTGGTTTCTGTATATGATAAATTCGGATCTTTTGTTCAATATCTCAGACTTCATTGGTTTGGCTGAGCAACTCCAGGTATTTTAAGTCTTGGCAGCAATGCTCTGGACTTGCAGCTCAGTCCTAACCCACACCTTGGAGAAAAAAGCCTCTACAAAGCATGAAGCTTTGAAAAGAATCTTTGCAAGTTCTTATTTTTGTGTAAAGATTTTCTTATTTTTACTTCAAGTCTACCATAGGTCATTTCTTAGATAAAACCTCCTAATTTTAGCACTTACAGAAAACTTGGTTGCATTTGCTTTCTTTTCAAAATTAGTTTATAATTTTTTTGGTAAAATATTTAATTTATGGTACTTGGATGTTATTTTATTTGGCAGGGTTTTAGATAATATCTTAAAGAGAATATAACTTCCTTTTTTGTAAACTACTACTGGTAGGTAGATCATTCTTTAAAATGGTTATATCCAGTAAAGATTAGGTTTAATAGCAAAGTGTAGTGTAATTTACTTGGCTGTTTGATGACCAACTGTACTTGTTTCTTCAAAACTGAAAGGGCTGAAGTGGATACTTAAATTTGCTGGACTAGTATGCCATATTCTTGATAATGTTGGTACCATGCTAAGGCATAGAAGAAAAAAAATTGGATTTGGGAAAAGTAGTGATAACTCAGTATTAACTTAGTCAAAAAATATGTATTTTTAATCCTTTGAGTCTTTGACCCTTTAAACATCAGCTGCATTTTGGCATAAAATTTTAAGATTTTCTTAATAGTACCTAAACTAGCACTTAAGTGCCACAGATGTTTGTTGTATCTTGAGGCTTACTATGAATCTTTTAAAAAATACTTTTTATATTTCCACCTCTCCCCGTCACCATCTAATTTTATTTCCTGTCCATTAGTGATACCACTGTCTACCCAAGTCATGCAGCCTTCTGGTATCGTCTTTGACTGTTTCTTGAGGTTTTCCTAAGATCACTTACTTAGTTCTTTGAGTTTATAACTACATTGTCTGTACTGTTCAGTTCTTGCTGCCTTTCTCAACTATCACCAAAGCCTGTATAACTGGTCTTAACAGCTTTTATTTTGTACTTGTACAGTGCTGCTACGTTATCTTCTCAATGGACAGCTGTAGTCCTAAAACTCAACCCTTTGGAAAATCACTATTACACACAAAATAAAATCAAACTTTAATTCCCAACTTATTATTTATATATGTGTGTATGTGTGTATGTGCGTGTGTGTGTGCGTGTGTGTGTGTGTATATATATGTATGTATATATTTTTGAGATGGTATTGCTCTGTCGCCCAGGCTGGAGTGCAGTGGTGTGATCTCGGCTCACTGCAGCCTCTACCTCTTGGACTCAAGCAATCCTCCCACCTCAGCCTCCTTAGTAGCTGGGACCATAGGTGCATGTTACCACACCTAGCTAATTTTTGTTTTTGTTTTCTATTTTTAGTAGAGGTAGGATTTCGCCATGTTGGCCAGGCTAGTCTTGAACTCCTGGCCTCGAATGATTCTCCTTCCTCAGCCTCCCAAAGTGCTGAGATTATAGGCATGAGCCACTGTGCCTGGCCTATTATTGTTTTTTGAGGCAGGATCTCGCTGTGTTGCCCAGACTGGAGTGTAGTGGTGCGGTCGTGGCTCATAGCAGCTTTACACTCCTGGGCTTGAGTGATCCTCCTCCTCAGCCTTCTAGTAGCTGGGACTACAGGTGTGGGCAACTTGCCTGGCTAATTTTTTTATTATTCTTTTGTAGAGATGGGGCATCTCTATATTGATCAGGCTGGTTTTGAACTCCTGGCCTTAAGGTGATCCTCCTGCCTTGGCCTCCCAAAGCGCTAGTATTACAGGTGTGAGCCACCACCACCTGGCCTTGCCTGCCACCTTTTGTTTTCATCCTCCAAACGAGGGCTTGTAGATAGTGTTTTCAAGTGTGGTTTACTGGTAGCCTTTAAAACAAAATAGAAGTATTTTCCTTTTGGAGAGAAGAAAACTCCCATTTTACATTTTACCCAGAAATGCATCAGCTTCGTTTTCATTCTGAAGGCCCTCTTGACCAGAAAGAAGATGAATAACCACCTTGTGGACTTACTGTGGTGCGCTTTTTATACAGGAAAATGGAAACCCTTTTAATTTATTAAGCCTGTTTAAACACAACCATTAAACTGGTAATATGTGCCTATGGCACACAAATCAAAGACAAAGTAAAAGTATATAGTGAAAAGAAACTCTCACTGTCATCCCTGTCTTCCAACCACCCTCTTCCCAGAGGCAATCATAGTTACTTTTCACGTGTTTCCTTCTGCATCAGGAGGCAGGAACAAATTATAATGAGAGTGCCCCCAAATCACCTAAAGTCCTGCCTTCTATTTAAGCAGTGGCCAGTGCTCCTGAATGTAATAAACTTGATTGTAACAAACTTAGAATGTGTTAGAAGGTAGATAGTTCATAACAATTCTGAACAGTTTTTTTGTTTTATGAGAAAGGAAATGAATTTTGTTTCAGCTAAGCTTTTTAATCACTCATTTTATTTTAGAAAAATTACCAACCAGGTACATGTGGGAAAATTTGCAGGTTGGTTATATATATTGAATTGGTAAAGCAGAAACTTATAAATTAAACATCTTATCAGTTAATTCTTAATTATGATTGTATATTTGTACATTTGATTGCATCATTATACTTATGTGTGACTAATTTTTATAAGATTATTACCATTCTTTTGAATTTCTTGAGGCTAAATTCTCTACCTTCTCTTTTTCCCAACAATTATTAGTTGATTTAACTTTAAAAATGTGGACCGTCAGTGAGCATTAGATCCAAGAGAATAATAATGAATTATGCCCTTTCAAACTGAAATATTATAGAGGTTGATATTGATTAAGTGTATTGGAGCATTGTAACTAATCCCATATGTGTCAGAAGCAAAAAATCTTTTTTTTCCCCCTATTGAAGTAACTTAAATTTCTTTCACATCAAAACTTAACAGCAGTGATTTAAATCCCATTTATTGTTTGACTCAGCCAGTTATGAAATGGAACCCTATCCCACTTGAGCCATAAAATGTGTTAAATTTAAGACTAATGCAGCTTTCTGCTTTTTGAATTTACATTTTGGCAATAACTACCATCTTTGTTCAGTGTTAGAAAAAATGATCTAGGCTTAACCAAATAAGAGAACTGCCAAGTTCACGATCAGTCAGTGAAAGAAGCCAGAATTAAATGAAAGTCTAGATACTGACTTTGCAGAATATGCTAAAGGGAGATTTTACAGCATTACAGTTTCTTTGAGAATAAAAATCTTCTACAGCAATAGCTGTTCTTTGACTGTGATTGATGTGAGAAATTCAGGCTGTGGGACTTACCTCCCAGAAGCTACAAAACTGTAATAAAGCCAAGTAGGAATTGTGCATCCTGCCTGACCTCTTCTTCAACTAGGCAGTGACTGGTACAGTTTGAGCTTTGTCTTTTTTATTTCAGACTTTTAAGAAACTTATGGACTGTACTTTGTCTTTAATGATGTTTTAAGGGAAAATTACATACAGATAAACACACGTATACAGAATATTTTGAGTAAATTTAATTGAACTCTTGACTTTTTAATGCAGATTTAAAGCATCTTGTTGTAAAACTTTGTGGTATGGGTTGTTATAAGGATAGCATGTCCAGGTGATTGATGCGTCTTAAAAAAAATGGAAGTTTGGCATCAGTTGGGTTAATAAGTTATAATTCACCTCTTATTAGGCTGAAAAAAACCTCTCTGCGGAATGAACTGTAAACATTCTGGGGAGAGAAGTGTCTGTACCATAAGGGTAACTAGGCATATTTTAGTCACTGAATATTCCTTGGATGGACAGATGGATAGATGAATGAATGAGAGTAGGTGAAATATGACAATTCTAAAAAAAAGATAGAAAAAAATTAAATCAGACTCGATGATTCTAAAAAATAAAAAGGGAGAAAAAAGAGAAGAGGTGAAATGTTTGTTTTAATAGTTGTTATAATAGTAGCTAACATTTACTGAAGACTTACTAGTAATTGTGTGCTGGGTAGTTTGAGTGTATTATTTTTTAATTTTTGCAACAGTGCTTGAGATTGGTACTGTCTTTATCTCTGTAGGAGGAAGGTGTGGCTAGGGTAGATAGGTAACTTACCTAAGGCCGCAGAGCTGGCACTCAAACTGTATTTTGGATTCTGGTTCCCAGCCCCTCAACTACTATGCTATAGGATTTTTGTGTTTGTGTAGACTACAGGGTTGGGGAGTCAGTCACACTGGTGTATACATTCATAAGAATTCATGTTTAAGCTTTTACTAAAGTTTTTTTTCTTTTACTCAAACATTACATTTTTACAAAGAAATAAAGATTTCTAGAATTACTGTGTACTAGACAACAAATGGAAGACAACAGTGAGAGGTTTGAATGTTGGGGTTTCAGCTGGGCTTACTCAATAAATAAATCACTGTCTTATAGAAGTTGTGATTCAAAGTGGGCCCTGCTGCTGAAACAAGTTTTTTTTTTTTTTTTTTTTACCATTCTTAAAAATACAATGTTCAGAATAGAATTGGAGCTAAGGGAGTTGTGATTTGACCTCAGTGGAGGAGTATGCCTGTCATCTCCTGTAGAACCAGCAAGGAGTGGCAGAGAAAACTATTTCTTACTGTCTTCTCAACTGTTGCCACAGTCTTATGCTACTGGGCTTACAGTTACATAAGTGCTTGATATTACACAGTTTGGAGCTCACGTCTATTGTGTTCATGTATTTTGAGAGACTTCGTGACATAAATGTGTTTGATTCTGTAGTCTAAATGCTCAATTTTGGGAGTTGGGAAAGAACTGTTTACCTGCTTAATGTTACGGATTCTGTAAACCAGTGCTGTTCAAAGTACGAGGAATGGTTTGGGAACACTGGCCTGCACAGAATAAACACAGGGTTAAGACTGAGTGTTTAGAAACTTTTATTATAGTAGTTTGACACTGCTGTGATATCCAAGTGATATCCCTGGACTTCTGTGTGTGTGTGTGTGTGTGTGTTTTAAATTTTCATCTTTCTAGTAAGTAATTTTTATTGTAATTTACTAAAGTATTGGTCTGTGATAGATTGGGGGAAAATGGGTTCTTCACCACTGATAACTTGAGAAGCATTGTTGTAAACTATTTTCGTGTCTGTTTTGGCTAATAGCATCTTTCTGTAACCAGAGTTGCTGAGACCAGCTCTGTCAGGGAGACCCTAACCCAGTGGTGCTAGAGGAATTAGACACATGCAGAAACATGAAGTGTGGAGTGGGAAATCAGGGGTCTCACAGCCTTCAGAGCTGAGAACCCAGAACAGAGATTTACCCACATGTTTATTGACAGCAAGCCAGTGATAAACATTGTTTCTATAGGTTATAGATTAACTAAAAGTGTTCCTTAAGGGAAATAAAGGGATGGGCGGAAATAAAGGGATGGGTCTGGCTAGTTATCTGCAGCAGGAGCATGTCCTTAAGGCACAGATCGCTCATGCTGTTGTTTGTGTCTAAGCATGCCTTAAGGGGTTAATGCCTTAAGGGGTTTTCCGCCCTGGGTGGTCCAGGTATTCTTTGCTGTCATTCCAGTAAAATGACTACCTTCCAGTGTCAAGGCCATCAGAAGCATGTCACAGTGCTGCAGAAGTTTTGTTTATGGCCAGTTTTGGGGCCAGTTTATGGCCAGATTTTGGGGCCTATTCCCAGCAAGAGTAGTAATTTAAGAATTTAATTGAACTGTATTTAAAATAGTATTGTGACCACTGAATACCATTAGATTTACTTAATTTTTAAATTAGTTTTAGTGGTAAAACATTTTAATAATTCAGTGTTTTTGAATACTGTGAACTGTTTAAAAAGATCAACAGGTTGTAACCTCAGCATTCCGTAGCTCAGCTTTATAAAGCAGGCTTAAAAATGATAGGTGGTATGGTTCTAACAGTTTAAAGTTACTTCTGTCCCTAATTATTTTAGTAGGGCTTTTCAGCAGATCCTTATCGTGTCTGTTACAAAGATGATGGGAAGCCTGCTTTTCCTGGTGAAGGTTTATTGTAATAAATTTGGACAAATTGTTCAATTGTTGAAGCATAGGTTAGGCTTCTCTTAAACAGGCCTCTGCTTGTTGAAAACCAGGCCAGATGTTAGTTACCTCTTTAAGTTGATGGTGTGTGTATGTGTGCATATTTTCTGGCAATTTGTATATGTGTGTGCAGTGATATTCACAGAGTTGAAGAGGAGTCAGGTTAACAAGAGATGAGAATTTAAAATCAGCAGGTGCTTTGGCTTGTAGTGTGTGGGCTTCTTTTTCTTATCCTTTCAAGTCTTAACTGCTTCATTCAGCTCATATTTTACAGATGTAAAGGGACCTGCTAAAATCAAGATATATTATGTCTCCATCATTGTCAACCTCAGTAGCACTGTCAGAAAAAAATGAAACATTAGTTTGTTCTATTTTGTGAAACTCCACATAGCAAATCACAGTTATTGCTGTATTTTAAAAATCTTTTTCCTTAGTTTTTTTATTTGATGCTTTTTGAATTAAAAACAAACACATGCTCAATTCTATTATAACTAAAATACAGATATATAAAGGAACAAGTATGTCCATCCATACCCATTCTTTTTTTTTTTTTGAGATGGAGCCTCACTCTGGAGTCGCCCAGGCTGGAGTGTAATGGCGTGATCTCGGCTCACTGCAACCTCCGCTTCCTGGGTTCAAGCGATTCTCCTGCCTCAGCCTACAGAGTAGCTGGTGCACACCACCAGGCCTGGCTAATTTTGTGTGTGTTAGTAGAGATGGGGTTTTACCATGTTGCCCAGGCTGGTCTTGAATTTCTGAGCTCAGGCAGTCTGCCCAATTGGACCTTCCAAAGTGCTAGGGTTACAGGCATGAGCCACCCACATCCGGCATCATTCTTCTTCATTCAAACACGTAACTACATGTAGGTAATAAGTTTTTATTACCGTTAATTTTTTTTTTTTTTTTGGTTGAGACAGAGTCTTGCTCTGTTGCCCAGGCTAGAGTACAGTGGCGGGATCTCGGCTCTCTGCAGCCTCCGCCTCCCAGGTTCAAGTGATTCTCCTGCATTCAGCTTCCTGCGTAGCTGGGGTTACAGGTGCCAGCCATCATGCCCGGCCAGTATTTTGTATTTTTAGTAGAGATGGGTTTTACCATGTTGGTCAGACTGGTCTGGAACTCCTGACCTCAGGTAATCGGCCCGCCTCAGCCTCCCAGAGTGCTGGGATTACAGACACCAGCCACTGCACTCGGCCCTATTAATTTTTAAAACTTTCTTTTTGGGTTATGGGCTTTTTTGGGAATTTGAAGAATGACAAAGTCTTTTTTTTTTCCCCCCAGGGAAATGCCTTCAAGTACATATATAGAAAATATTGTTGATGATTTTAAGAGTTTCATAGATCTTTTCAAGCATATATCTGCCCTTCAGGTTTGAATGTTTGCTTTTAGGGCTTGCATACTTTGAGAAGTATGCTTTTTGATATAGAATATTGGGTAGTGTGAATTTAAAAAAAATCATGTCTTTTTGGGCAGGGGGATCGTAAGTATTTTAACGTTTTCCAGTTTCTCTGAATTTGTTTTACATAAGCAGGCTTTTCTAGGAACAAATTATCTATTGTCTAAATAATCTCATTAAATTCCGAAATACTGTAAACAGGAAAATTCTAAGTAGCATACTTTGTCTTCTACAATAATACAATTTATTTTTGGTGACCTAGGTTTATTAAAAACATGAGTCAATAGATATTTATTTTATATTATACATAATAGGTGGGGTTGTAGTTGTGGTTTTTAGCTTAGCTCTTTGGGTATTATAGCATCTCAGGGGATCTTTGAATTCTGAAATTGAGAGTAAAATTGGGAGTCAGCGCATGTATGAATTGTTTCTTCATCAGACTTTTAAAGTGTGTATGATTTTGCTCAGTTACGGTATTATTTATACACAACAAATTCCACTTTTTTTTTTTTTTTTTTTTTTTTTGGTGAGACGGAGTCTCGCTCTGTCGCCCAGGCTGGAGTGCAAAGGTGCAACCTCCACCTCCCCGGTTCAAGCGATTCGTCTGCCTCAGCCTCCCAAGTAGCTGAAACTATAGGCACGTGCCACCACGCACAGATAATTTTTTTGTATTTTTTGTAGAGATGGGGTTTCACTGTGTTAGTCATGATGGTCTCAATCTCCTGTCCCTGTGATCCTCTGGCCTCAGCCTCCCGAAGTGCTGGGATTACAGGCATGAGCCCCTGCGCCTGGCAATTCCACTCATTTTAAATGCACAGTTGGATGAACTTTAGTAATTGTAAACAATTGCTTAACTGCTACCACAATCAAGATGTATTAATAGAATAGTTTCCCACTTGGAGAGTTTCCTGGTATCCTTCTGCAGTCGGTATTTGCCTTCTCACCTTGGCCCTAGGCAACCACTTATCTATCAGCTTCCTGTTACTATTGTTTTGCCTTTTCTAGAATTTCATAGAAATGAAATTATATGCGTAGTACATAACATTTTGTTTAACTTCTTTCACTTGGTATGTTTTTGAGATTCCTCCCTGTTTTGTCTATTGATATTTTATTCCTTTTTATTGTTGAGTGTAATTCCATAGAATAGATATACAGGTTGAACATCCCTAATTGGAAAATCCAGAGTTTGAAAAGTTCCAAAATGTGAGACTTTTTCAGCGCTGACATGATGCCACATTGGAAAATTCTATACATCACTTCATGTGATGGGTCGTTGTCAAAACACAGGTGCACACCACACAGTTTATTCGGGGTCTCCAAGGGGAAAGAGATGCTCCCAGTCTCCTTCAGCTATGTTACGAAGTTTTTTTTTCCTGTATGCCCAAATTGCCCCCTGCAAGCATACCTGCAGAGCATGATAAAGTGGGGGCTTGATACATCAACAGCAGATTCCCCATAATAATCCACATGGGGCCAAGACGACCTGTCTGCATTACTCACTGTGTGGTGGTGGTGGTGGTGTTTTTGCTTGTTCTCTGCCCTGTGGTGTAAAGATAGGATTGAAAATGCAAATATTCCAAAATCTGGAACACGTGTGGTCCCAAGCATTTTGGGTGAGGGATATTCAACCTGTGCTGCAGTTTATTTATTCATCTGCATTTGGTGGTTTGGGTTGCTTCCAGTTTTTAGCTCTTATGAATGTCTACCATGAACATTTGTATGTTTTTATGTCTTTGGATGTTTTTATTTCTCTTGGGTAGATTCCTGGGACTAGGTATAGTCATTCGGTGCGTTTATGTTTAGCTAATAAGATATTGTAGTTACTGTTTTCTGCTTCCACACTAGCAATTTTCATAGAGTTGAAGCTTTTTAGAAAGGTCTCAGTTTCTACTTTCGTGGCTCAGACAAGTTCAAAACTCCATATCCTGGCCCAAGAACAGAGATTGGATTATTACTCGGCTCCTGGATTTTGCTGATTGTATCTAGTCTGATGTATTTTGGGGTGTGACAGCATCAACTTTGCAGGTCCTGAAAGTCCCATATGTTTCTTAAATCGTTTTCTTTTTACCTCTGAACTTTATTGGAGTTGCAGCCTTTATTAGAGGAATTCTGGTGTTAGCTTCATAGACATGCCTACTAGGTAAAGATCGACCCTGACCCTGGCATCAGGAATACGCATATTGCTAATTGAAAGCTATAGTAACTTTTCCTGAAAGGGTTTTACTAGTATATTGTATTTTATAATTCATTAACAAAACATAAATGAAATCGGTAGTTTTGAATTACTTAATGTTATTTTAAGATATAACTATTCCTGCTTGGCATGGTGGCTCACGCCTGTAATCCCAGCATTTTTGGAGGCCCCAGGCGGGTAGATCACTTGAGGCCAGGAGTATGAGACCAGCCTGGCCAATATGGTGAAACCCCGTCTCCCCTAAAAATATGAAGCAAACTTAGCTGGGTGTGGTGGCAGGCACCTGTAATTCCAGCTACTAGGGAGGCTGAGGCAGGAGAATCGCTTGAACCTGGGAGGCAGAAGTTGCAGTGAGTCGGAATTGTGCCACTGCCCTCCAGCCTGGGTGACAGAGCGAGATCCTGTCTCGAAAACACACAACTTTATATCAGTAAGTGGGGCTATTATTTATCTAACAGTTCCTTTAGTAAAAATGTGAATGTGTATCACTCCCACGCTAGTGCTTCTCCGTCTAGAGACCTTTTTCTTCCCTTAAAATACAACTTGTGTGCTTTATGAAATGTAAATATTAGCATTTTTATTTAAAAGATTAAAAATCCATAGTCATCAAGTATTCTCTTCTCCCAAGTTTTCCTAGGGCTGATGGCTTGTTCTTCAGTTCTCTGGTCAGGTATCCTCTCAGAAGCCCTTCCTGGATTCCCCTCAGTTAAGGCTGCCTCCCTGCCCCTCCTCGTTACATTTCTCCTTTTCTTCTTAGCAATTTCCACAATCTGTAATCACATTAATTTTCCTAATTGTCATTCTAGAATAGTGGTTCCTAAAGTGTGAGGATCTTGGACACCCTTTTAGAGAGTCTCCAAGGTCAAAACTTATTTTCATAATAACACATAATTTGTCATTTTTACTCTCATTCTTTCATGACTGTTTGATGGAGGTTTCCAGATGCTACATGATGTGTGTGATATCATAAAGGATTGACTACAAGAACAGATATGATTATCCATCTGTTTTCTATTAAAACAGATATTAAAAAGATTTACAAAAATGTAAAACTATGTCTCTCCTCTCCTGGATTAAATTTTTTTTTGAAAATGGAAATTTTTTACAAAAATGTGAAACGTTGTTGTTCTTATATCCTGATAAAATTACCTTGTTTTATAAAATATTTTTTCATTAAAACATAGTCTATATTAGCATGTAATGCATTTATTTTTATTTTTTTCAAAACTTCCAATAGAAGTTATTTTTAAGAGAAATAAATATTTCAGACATTTCTTGGTCTGAATTTCTGATATGCAGATATCAATGTATAAGATTTTTGAGGGGTCCATGAAAATTTTAGGGATTTTTAAAATGTTTTAAGAGTTTTTTTTTTTTTTTAATTTTAAAGGGCCTTGAAATAACATGAAATATCTTTAGTCTTTGTTCTTGTTCCTGTCACACTGTTCCCCAAACCTTTAGGATTTCCTGAGTGATAGGACTGTCTTTTATTCATAATGCTTCCCCTTTGGTCACACCTGAGTTAATGCTGATGAGGGGGTCAAGCCCCTCAGGATGGGGCTAGTCACCCAAAAGAGCAAGTGATTAGCGGGTTGGAACCTTCAGCCCCACTGACCTCTGGAAAGGAGGGTAGCTGGGCTGGAGATTAAGCTCCATCCATTAAGCTCTGTAAAAACTCTTGTACAAGATTTAATGAGCTTTTAGGTTTCCAAACACTTGGAGGAGCTGGGAGGATGGAGGCCCAGAGAAGCTCTGCCCCCTAACCTCAAATACTTTGTCCTGTGCATCTCTTCATTTGGCTTTTCATTTGTATCCTTTGTCATGTCCTTTATAATAAACTGATAAATGCAAGTAAAGTGTTTCTCTGAATTCTGTGAGTCATTCTAGCAAATTATTGAATCTGAGGAGGGTTTTGTGGTAACTCCCGATTTATCGCTGGTTGGTCAGACGTACTGGAGGCCTGGATTTGGAATTGGCATCTGAAGTGAGGGCAGTCTTGTAGGACTGTGCCCTTAACTTTTGGAATCTGACACTAACTTCAGGAAGATAGTGTCAAAAATTGAATTAAATTGTAAGATACCCTTCTGGTGTTTGGCGAATTGAAGAATTACATGGTATAGAAAGAACCCACACATCTGGTGTCAGCAGTTGTGTGAGAGTAAAGAGAAACAGTGTGTTTGAGACTTGCTGTTCTAAAAAATATGAGCCCCATGAAAGTAAGACCTATGTGTTTGATTTAGTTTCATATTTCCAGGGCCTGGCAGAGGTGACTGATCTGAAAAGTTACTCAGTAAATATCTAAGTGAATGAATGAATGAATGGATGAAGGAATGAAAGAAGTCAAAATAACAGAAGCCTAGTGATTCTATGCAGAAAGATTTCAAATCTTTCTGTAGTTACTGGTCTATGCAGACGTTATGTTTGATGGGAAATTACTCTAGTTCATCAAAAAACTATAATATTTATTTTGGTCAAATTTGAACTGTTTCCTGCCATGGAACTGAGTCTTTGATATGATTTTGATAGGGAGGTCTTAGAGATTCTGTTAAATCTTTTCCTTTAGGAAGGATGGAAGATTTTACCTGCCATTCTTAACTCTTCTAAATTTTAGATTTATTGAATTAATAGTGTTATTTATTTGGCTATTTTAGATTGGCATTTATATTTTATCCTATAATACAGAGAATACTTGTCAGAGAAGTTAAATCCTTTCTTGCTTTTAGATTTTCAGGCAAAAATCTAAAAATCTAATCTAATAGGTTTAGATTTTTAGATTTAAAAATCTAATCTAATAGGTTTAGATTTTTAGATTTAAAAATCTAAAATCTAAAATCTAATAGGTTTTCTTTTCTTTTTCTTTTTTTTTTTTTTTAAAGCCAGACACTTTAAAAAATAGCTTTGTGTTCATTAGAGATTGCGTAATAGTCTGCTTTGCTTTTTCAAATAGTTTCACTGAATAATGAACAATAGTAGAAAACTGTTCCCTTCAGGGTAATTTCAGCAGACAGGACATCTGTTTACTGTCTTGCAGGTTGGGATTCCTTGAAGATCTGCCCAACTTGAGACTGTGTAAACTTGAGAAATCTGGGAAACGGTTTGAGAGGCAACTGACCTAATCAAAGAACAATACTTACTGTTTAGGGCGCATAGAGTACGTTAAGCATTTAGACCCAGAACGTGACAAAGTTTCAGAAGGTGTAGAAGAATTTGATGAGTTAGGTTTCTACTGGCAAGTTTGCTTCTGTCCCTTGAGGCATAATTCATAGTAGAATCCTCATTTACCCACTAATTTATAGGATAAACAAATCTAGTCAGCAACGGTTCATAACAGTCTTAGATATGGGGTCAGATCCTAAGGTTTCTTACTGTGCTGCAGAAAACATGAATATTTCAAGATGGGTTGCTGGTATTACCTTCCCTCTTGTTTATATGTTGTAGAGATTCTTCCAAGTATGGCTTGAATTCCTCTTATTAGGGTAATATTTATGCTTATTTATAAACAAGATATTCACTTTTGGGTCTGTATTTCTCAGTGCCTTCACTTTTCAGCACCCCACAAAGTCTTAAAACAGAGGAAAGGAAATTGGGGTTTGACCAGCAGTGTATTGTAGTCACCTGAGGAGTTACAACAAAACAAAAACAAAGGAAAGCTAGGCCGTACAACTTCATTAAAAGTTAGAATTAAATAGGATGTTAGAGTAAGTTGGAGAAACTGAAAACAGACACTGCCCACCAAACCCAGTATAGGAACCCACCCCATATCAGTTAGCTGAATTTCAGGAGTGTGCTCAGGCATTAGTATACGTTAAAGCTCCCCAGATGGCTCTAATGTGTATCCAGAATGAGGACCCCTCTTCATTTATCTAAAAAAAGCTCTTTAGGTGATTTTGCTTAGCTGAGAATGAGTAAATAGGGCTCGTGAGTGTATATGTATCACAAATGCGGGGTCATTTGTGATACATGTAAACAAAATATAACAGGAGAGTGTTTTTGTTTTGAAGAATGGTTAAGCTTTCCATGTGTCTTTTTCAGCCTTTGCTGTTATCACCATGTTTGGTGCGCTCAGCTTGGTGTCACTCATTTATTGTGAAGTAATTAGAAGTGCTTTGGACTCAGAAGTCAGATCTCACTTCCCTGGCTGGATTCCCTGTCAGCTTATCTCTGTTTCCTTATGTAAAATGGGAAAATAATATAACTGACTTCATAGGGTGGTTGTAAGGATTCAGTGAGTCATTGCGTGTAAGACACTTAGTGGTCTTAACTTGACATATCATAAGTGATTGATAAGTGTTTGCTGTTCATTCCTTCAGCAAAATATGTTTTGAGTATCTTTTATGTGCCAGTATCTGTGTTAGGTGTTGAAGACGTGGTGAGTAAATCATCCTTTCATTTTTATGGGAACCTTTACAAGGGGAGACAATGAGCGCATTGATTCTGTCTCTTATTAAAGATACTTCAAATCTATGAAACTTTGAAATACATATACATGGGAAATTCTTGGTTATCTATGTAGAGTAGCAGAAGTATGTATGTCATTTAGTTCTATTGAATCAGGAATTTCCTTTCCTTTTAACATCTAAATCAATGTCCACAACCTTTCTGGCACCAGGGACTAGTTTCGTGAAAGACAATTTTTCCACGCAGGGATAGTTGTGGGGAGATGAGAGGATGGTTTCTGGACGACACTGTTCCACCTCAGATCGTCAGGCATTAGATTCTCCAAAGGAGCGTGCAACCTAGATCCCTCGCATGTGCAGTTCACAATAAAGGTTTGTGCTTCTATGAGAATCAGTGCCACTGGTCACCTGACAGGAGACGAGCTTAGGCAGTTTACCTCCCGCTGTGCAGCCAGGTTGCTATCAGGACACGGAGCAGTACCTGAGCAGTACCCGTCTGTGGCCTGGGGGTTGGGAACCCCTGCTCCAAATGAATCCTCCTCTAAGGCATCTCCACGACATTACTTCTTGAACTAAAGAATTGAGGTTTTAGTGTGTATGTAGGAAGTAGGACGATCATAAAATGTCACAATGAAGAATGAGCTAGCTTAGTTTTGATAATAATGGTTTTTTTTCCTGAGTACTTTATCGGATTATATTAAAATGACAAGATCATAAATATTAAAGTTGGAAATTATTTTAGTGATCGAGTCTTTCCTGAATGCTTTCTTTTTTGGACAGCCTTAGAGTTGAAATCTTCTTTCCAGAAACTATCACCTGTGGTCCTTAGGTTTTACCTTCAAAGTAAGACTAATCCTCTAGCAACCAAAGAGCTCTTCAGTGTTTGGAAAGTGCTTTTTTTGAGTGTCCCTTGCGTAGAGAGAGATTTGCATTAATTTTACTGGTTCTCATCATAGGATTTTAAGCTTTCTCTCTTGTAATTACCCTTTTCTGTGGATTCTTACTCATACTGATTGTTTTTTGTGTTTTCTCATTTCTTAGTTGGGTACTGTTACTGGTAAATTTTCTCTTGGGTCATTGTGAAGAACTGAGGATAACAGTTCAGTGATGTTGAAAGAGTGAGATAATTATTTCTTTTACTTGGAGCACTGTATTCTATTGATAATACATAAAATTGCATTGGCTCTTTGGCAAGTTATCCTTACTGATCCCTTTAGAATTCACTTTTGTTAGAGTTAGGACAGTTTTCAATATAGTTTGAACTGTAAAAACTTGTTTTAAAATATATTAATTTTTTTGTTGCTATTTTCTTCGTTACTGGAAATGAGGTTATTTTCACCTGGCTTCTTTATGAAACGGTGCTGGTACTAGTCACCAGTATTCTCTTTTGCATATGTAGGAATCAGCTGTTTAGGAATCACTTCTAGAATTTGTCTGAAGAACTGTGTTAAGCTCATATATATCTTCTAGTATCTCTTGTTTACTTTGATTTCAGTAGTGGTTCAGCAATCTCATTAGTAGGGGTTAGTATAAAGGAATCTAGGTAACCTAGATGAATTGGTAGATGTGTTTGTAATAACTATCAGTTTAGTTTATCCCTTCTTAATCATCTGGGTTTGTTCTGTTTTTTAAGTGTAAAAATGATTTTTCTTGGCAGAGAGGTATGTTGAATAAGCATTAGTTATTGACAAAAATCAACAATATTGGTCATTTATTGAGCACTTAGTAAGTATGTGGCAGACTCTGCAAAGAACTCTATAGTGTGTCATTTTTAGTAGTGTCGGTAATGATATGAATAGTGCTATTTTGCAAATTAGAATCTAAGGCTTGAGAAGATTAAATAGCTTTCTCAAGGTCACAGCTAGTAAATGCTGGAGCTGGAACTCATACCCATACTTGTATGACTCATCAAGTCCATTTTTGTGCCTTTCAAGAAGTGGAGAGGTCTTTCATACAGGAATGTGTAGGTTGTGTACTTCTTTCATTTCATAGTATTGAAGGTCTGCCAGTCTTATTAGTTGGTGTTAATCCATTTTGAGCTCTTTTCTCTGCTGACTGCTTGCTCTCCTTTGGAGTTCCGTATCTTACTGGTGTAGTCTTTTTGGATCTATTCATAACACAGTTTTTACTGCATGTCTGTTGTCTATTACTAACCGGTTATTTTAATTTTCAATTTAGTAATATGAAAATCATCTCCTTGTTATTAAAGTATACACACAAGCTTTGAACTTCAACTAGGTTTAAATCTTGGCTCCACTACTTCCTAGATGTGTGACCGTTAGCCGTTTACTTAATTTCTCTCTGCCTCAGTTTTCTTATCTATAAAATAAGTATAACTGTACCTTTCCCCTAAGGTTGTTGTGAAAATTACATGATAGGGTAATACATGCAAAATAATTAGGTGATTGCCTATTATATAATGTTTAGTAAATGTAATGTGCTGTTATTAACTGGTCATTAATTAGTTTCTTTTTTTCTTTCATAATTGGTTTATTGGTTGTGTTGAGGATCAGTACACAGACATTTCAATTTGTTTGCAATTCTTAACATATATACTGAAAATCTAAAAAGCCATGTGTTATAATTTTTAAAGTTATTTCAGTAACTTTCCAGCTTAAAATTGGGAAGCAAATTTTCCATAAGAGGCTATCAAGTGCCAGTATCTTCACATGTTAGTAAGCTGTTACATAGATCTCACCAATTCACAATATAATAATATGGACTACATCCTCAAATTTTCCGTCTTCCACAGCACATTAACAAAGTTAATTAGAAAAGCAGGACTCCTACTACCAAAGATGTTACAGTGCATACATTTATGACAGGGAGAGTCATGATCAAAGAGTGTGTTTCTTTAGGAAATAGTTCTACTAAAAATAATGTGGGAGTGAAAGTAATTTAAACTGTTCAGGACATTAAATGCAGGACTGTAACTCCATATTGCCATTTAATATGCTTTGTATTACGGGTATAAAAACTAACCCCCAACTATGGAATGTTAAGCTGACAAGACAGTCAAACTCTCCCATAATTCAATATCTCACACAAACTTGTGTTTACAAAATAGTTGATAACAGTATTCCTCTGGGTTGTACAAGAAGGGAAATAGGGACTACTGATAAGATGCAATGTATTATATTAGTTAAACTTGGCTTCTTTATCTCTGGTGTCATCAGAGGCTGGACTTTTCTCAGTTTTGGTTTCTTCGTTTTGTGCAGGTAAATTTCTTTAGTTTCCTGGTTGGCCACTTTGGCCTGTTTTCCCTTTGCTCCCCTTTTCCCTTTGCACTTTTTTGTCTGAAGATTTATCCTTTCCTGCTGCCTTTTTTAGCTTTGTTTCCACTTTTGCGGGAGCAAGTTTAGCTGACAACCTCATTGATTCCCTCTTAGGCTGTTTCTTCACCACCCCTGTGGCTGAGCTGACCTGTGGACTCAGGCTGCGCACAGAAGTAGCTGCCCGCCCTGTGTGTGCCTGGCCCACCCATTACTTAATTTCTAACAGTAATACATTTGTTTTAATGGAGCACTAATAACGTACAAATAAATTGTCATTTTCTTGTTAGACTTCTTTTCCCTCTGAGAACTTTATGTTACAATTTTGAATGTGTTGCCTTTTGGGTCTTCAGGCCATGGGCTTATATGAAATATTAATGTTATTATTATTAATATGTGTCAGGCACTATAAAAAGCACTTTACATATATTAACCCCATGTTGTAGGAATTATTAGTATTATTATTATTGCAGACTTTAATTACTTGTCCGCCTATGCACGGTGTTACCTCTTTTATCTTTATGGGAATATTAAAGGAGAGAGTAGTATAAGATCCGGTTATTCCATGAGAGGTTGTTTAGTGAATCCTTCTGGTTGAGGAAAACTAGATCATGCTGGAGACTGTACCAACCAGATTCCCGTTGTTGCATCCTCTGACTGTGGAGATGATCTGTTGAGAAAGACAAAATGAGAATTTATCAGAAGGCTCTGCTTTCAGGTGTCCCAATAATTGAGACCTTTATCTCTGTATCTTATTGATTTTTGTCATTTACGTGTCTATTAACATGATCACTTTCTCAATAATAGCCGCAGGTTGAGGGGAGTATTTATTGTTTGATTTGGCTGAAGGAACTCCTAGATGCCAGACCATGGGGGAGCTTTGATTTAAGAGCACAAATGCTGTACATGTACGTTTTTGACATGTAGTCCAATTCCTGGAGTTTCAGATCTACATTTAGATTATGTGAGCTTTATTATTTATGTAAGGGTAAAGGAAAGGATTTGTAAGACATTTATTTACTCCTCTTATTTAATTTTGTGGTTTTGCAAACCTAGTGCAGTTTATTTTGTTTTTTTTTCTTAGAAATAAAGGAAATAATAAACTAGGATGGTTGTTAAGCTCCTTTCTGTGTGTGTGTGTGTTTTAGGTGGTATTAAAGATAATCAAACATTATCAAGAAGAAGGACAAGGAACTGAAGTTGTTCAAGGAGTGCTTTTGGGCCTGGTTGTAGAAGATCGGCTTGAAATTACCAACTGCTTTCCTTTCCCTCAGCACACAGAGGATGATGCTGACTTTGATGAAGGTAAGGGTGTTCATCACAAGTGTGTCTTTGCAGTGCATACAAATGGATATTAACACAGGTCTCACCATAACTTTTGATAAAGTTATGTGAGCTGGGAGTCTGTCAGGCCAGCCTACTTCACTTGATATCTGATACTTTGGGAAAATTATATAAATTCTGGGAAATGAGGGTTTATACCATAGACATCATTAGTTTGGCCTTTACTTATTTGGAATTTGTGATTCCGATTTGTAATAGATTGGATAGGAACTCTGCTGGTGTTGACTTTGTCAACCTGAAATCAGCTTACTAAATAAAGATTTGAGGGACAAAGATCATCCTTATGTGTCTGGTATCCATTCCCTTCTATCTTCTTTTGATTAAGTCAGTGTTTAGAAAGAAATGGAGTCATTTTCTGCTTCAGAAAGAAGATACTCCTCAAGCATTTCAGAAATATTCTGTTTTTGTACTATGGGTGTAATTGTTTCATTAGCAAAGGCTGAGAATAGTTAAAAGCTCACATCAAAGGCTAAATAAAGTCAGCATCTAAAAGATTTTTTAAAAAATCACGTTGAAAATAACTTCTCACTTATTTGAACTCTCAGGTTTCATTTTCTGTGTAACTTTTTATTATGGTAAAAAGCACATAAAAATTTTAAGTATACGTTACAGTAGTGTTAAGTATATGCATATTGTGCAGTAGGTTTCTAGAACTATTTCATCTTGCAAAACTCAAACTGTGTATCCATTGAACAATCCTTTTTCCACCTCTTTCATCCCTTCATCCCCTATTCTACTTTGTGTTTCCAAGAGTCTGACTATAGGTACTTCATGTTAGTGGAATCATGTGGCATTTATTGTTTTGTGAGTGGCTTATTTAGCATAATGTCCTAAAAGTTCATGCATGTTGTAGCAATGACAGGATTTTCTTCTTTTTACTTAACGCTGAATAATAATTCATCATCTGTATATACCACTTTTCCTTATCCAGCCATCTGTCGATGGAAGTTTAGGTTACTCCCACCTATTGGCTATTGTGAATAACGCTGCAGTGAACATGGTTGTGCAAATATCTCTTCAAGATCCTGTTCCCATTTTCTTTTGGGTACGTACCCAGAAGTGGTATTACATAGTAATTCTATTTTTAATTTTTTGAGGAAGTTCTGTATGTTTTTTAGTAGCAGCTGCACCATTTTACATTTCCAACCTTGCACAAGGGTTCCAATTTCTTAATATCCTTGTCAACACTTGTTGTTTTCTGTGTGTTTGATAATGGCCATTTTAACAGATATGAGGTGATCATCTCATTGTGGTTTTGATTTGCACTTATGATGATTACTGATGTTGAGGATCTTTTCATATGCTTGTTGCTGATTTGTATATCTTTGAAGAAATGTCTATTCAAGTCCTTTGCTTATTTTAAAATTGGAGGCTTTTTTTTTTCCTGTTGAGTTGAAGGAGTTCTTTATATTCTGGATATTAACCTCTTATCAGATATGTGGTTTGCAATATGTATTTTCTCCCGTTTTGTAGGTTACCTTTTTACTATATTGATTGTTTGCTGGGCAGGAGTTTTTACATTTGATGTACTCAATTTATTTGCATCATCTTTTAACAGCGTTTTGTAGGTAACCAAAGCGTTTTACCTCTTTGGTTAAGTTTATTCCTAAGTATTTTATTCTTCATGATGCTATTGTAAATTGGATTTTTCTTAATTTCCTTTTTGTCATTTTTGATATGACTTTTAACTGATCACTTTAACTTTGATAGAATGTTACTTACTACATTTGACTTCATACCTTCATAATACCTTGAGCATATGATAGACATAAAGTATATGCTTGCTAAAGTGAAATACCTTGCAATTTGTCTGCAAAACAGTTTTTCATTAAAGAATTCCTCTGGAAACTAACCAGGGCTACTTTTGTTCTAGGCACCTGAATACTAGCATACTTGGATTTTTTAAACCTTTATGCAGTGTGCATCTTTTTTTTTTTTTTTTTCTTTAAAAAAAACTGGCTATGCTCTCCCTATTTCATCTGAATTACCTCCCACAGAATTAAGGTTGAGATTTCTCTGCAGTTCATTCTGGCAGTATTAGAATATCTCTTTCTCTATACATGTACATATCTGGGGGTACTTAATTATATTTAAATAATCACTAGGGCTGGAAAAGAAGAGATTGTTAATACAGTTTCTTTGGTTTACAGGTGAGGAGTTTGAGAGGTTTAAGTGTTTTGTTTGGTTATTGGGTTGGTGGCACAGTTGAGAATAGAATCTATTCCAGAACAGTTAACACTGTCACACAGTTTTTTCAGGTAATTAATTTTTTAAATAATATTCTTGGTTTAGAATATGAAGAAATAATATTCATTGCAATTATGGTAGGTGAATGAAACAAAATATATTACTAATTCTAGATCATTGGAAACCAACTTTTATGAGCCTGAAATACTTAAATTGACCAGTATGTTATTTCACGAACATGCACTTGATTTTTAAAATTTCTATAAGCTCTTTATTTTCAAAGTCTTAAAAGAATGTTTATTTCAAAAGTTTCACATGGAGTAAGAAGCACAGATTATTATCCTAATTTTACAAATTGGAAAACTGAGAACAGAAGAATAACTGTGTGGATTTACGTAGGTAGACTTTGCGAGAATAGATTTTTTAAAAAAAATGATCATTTAGGGCCTTTTAACTGATAAGAAAAACAAAACCTCAATTCTTTGGTTTTCCTGCCAGTTTTCTCTGCTTCTTCACTTGGGTTAGAGAAAAAGAAAGTTCCAGAATATATACTACATGCTGCTATTTGTGTGAAATTTTAAAAAATATAATACTACATACTGATAAAAGATACACATGTAGTAAGAGTATAAACATGCATGAGAAAAATAAACACCAAATTCAGGATAATAGTTACCTCTGGAAGGGGAGGTATAGAGGGGACACAGAGGACTTCAGCTTTATTGGTAAAATTACTTAAGTTGGGTAGCAAGGACACAAGTGTATGTTATTTGTGTTAGTCCATTTTCATGCTGCTGATAAAGACATACCCCACACTGGGTAAGTTACAAAGAAAAAGAGGTTTAATGGACTCACAGTTCCACATGGCTGGGAGGGCCTCACAATCACGATGGAACGTGAAAGGCACGTCTTACATGGCAGCAGGCAAGAAATAAAATGAGAACCAAGCGAAGAGGGTTTCCCCTTATGAAATCATCAGATTTTGCAAGACTTACTCATTACCATCAGAACAGTATGGGGGCAACCGCCCCTATGATTCAGTTATCTCCCACTACGCCCCCTCCCACAACATGTGGGAATTATGGGAGCCACAATTCAAGATGAGATTTGGGTGGCGACACAGCCAAACCGTATCATGCCACCCCTGCTCTTCCCAAATCTCATGTCCCCACATTTCAAAACCAATCATGCCTTCCCAACTGTCCCCCAGAGTCTTAAGTCAGTTCAGCATTAACTCAAAAGTCCACAGTCCAAAGTCTCATCTGAAACAAGGCAAGTTCCTTCTACCCATGATCCTGTAAAATCAAAAGCAAGTTAGTTCTTCCTAGATATGACGGGGGTACAGGCATTGGATAAATACACCCATTTCAAATGGGAGAAATGAGCCAAAATGAAAGGGCAGAAGGCCCCAGGCAAATCTTGAAATCCAGTGGGGCAGTCAAATCTTAAAGCTCCAGAAGTGATCTCCTTTGACTTCATGTCTCACATTTAGGTCAAGCTAATGCGAGAAGTGGGCAGCTCTGCCCCTGTGTCTTTGCAGGGTACAGCCTTCCTCCCGGCTGCTTTCATGGGCTGGCGTTGAGTGTCTGCGGCTTTTCCAGGTGCATGGTGCAAGCTGTTGGTGGATCTACCATTCTGGGGTCTGGAGGACAGTGGCCTTCTTCTCACAGCTCCACTAGGCAGTACACCAGTGGGGACTCTGTGTGGGGGCTTCAACCCCACATTTCCCTTTTGCGCTGCCCTAGCAGAGATTCTACATGAGAGCCCTGCACCTGCAGCAAACTTCTGCCTGGACATCCAGGCATTTCCATACATCCTCTGAAATTTAGGCAGAGGTTCCCAAACCTCAATTCTTGACTTCTGGGCACCTGCAGGCTCAACACCACATGGAAGCTGCCAAGACTTGGGGCTTGCACCCTCTGAAGCCACAGCCCGAGCTGTATCTTGGCTCCTTTTAGCCATGGCTAGAGTGGCTAGGATGCAGGCCACCACATCCCTAGGCTACACACAGCAGGAGGGCCCACAAAACCTTTTTTTCCTTCTAGGCCTCTAGGCCTGTTATGGGAGCTGCAGCTGTGAAGGTCTCCGACATGCCCTGGAGACATTTTCCCCACTGTCTTGGAGATTCGCATTTGACTTCTCATTACGCAAATTTCTGCTTGAATTTCTCCTCGGAAAGTGGGCTTTTCTTTTCTATCGCATTGTTAGGCTGCAAATTTTCTGAACTTTATTCTGTGTTTCCCTTTTAAAACTGAATGATTTTAACAGCACCCAAGTCACCTCTTCAATGCTGTGCTGCTTAGAAATTTTTTCCACCAGTTACCCTAAATCATCTCTCTCAAGTTCAGAGTTCCACAAATCATTTAGCAGTCTCTTTGCTAAAACATAGCGAGAATCATTTTTATTGCAGTTCCCAGCAAGTTCCTCATCTCCATCTGAGATCACCTCAGCTTAGATTTCGTTATCCATGTCATTATTAGCATTTTGGTCAAAACCATTCAACAAGTCTCTGGGAAGTTCCAAACTTTCCTACAGTTTTTCTGTCTTCTGAGCCCTTTCAACTGTTTCAGCCTTTGCCTACTATCTGGTTCCAAAGTTGCTTCCACATTTTTGGATATTTACAGTGGCACCCAACTCTTGGTACCAATTTACTGTATTAGTCTGTTTTCATGCCACTGATAAAGACATACCCGAGACCTGGCAATTTATAAAGAAAAAGAGATTTAATGGACTCACAGTTCTACGTGGATGGGGAGGCCTCACAATCATGGCAGAAGGCAAAAGGCATGTCTTAGATGGTGGCAGGCAAGAGAGAAAATGAGCATGAACATGTACATTAAACATTTAAATGAAAACATTTAATATTTGTCAGTGTAAAAATTTAAATTTAAGAACACTACAACAATTCAAGTTTTTAAAATTTCAATTAAAATATATTTTAAATTTAAATCAAACAGTTGTAAATGTAGAAAAATATTTTAGCCGTGAGATAGAGACTTACGTTTATCATTAAATAATAAAAAATAGGCATTGTATTCTGTGTACTGTATATAAATTGCCTATGATTAGTTGTTAATCTGCACAGTTGAAGGTCTTTTCAGTCCCATTTTCTGAAATTAGGATACTGATGTTTAGTGACATAAATAACTTATCAGAAATCTTAACTAGGAATTGGTAATATAGGGATTATAACCAGTAGCTGGCTGAGTTCCAAATACCATGGTTTTTCTACTATAATATGTTGCTCTTAGACTCTTAGTGAAGTGTATGCCAGAAGTTAAAGGGTGTTGAGTGTAGGTCATTATTCCGTATGTGAAATCCACTTTTTGTGTAGAACAAGTAAGTAAGTTTTTCTTGGTCTACCTTTGGAAATTAATGGGAATTGTCATTTTTCTTATACATGTGAAAAATCTAAGATAATAGTATTCTTTAGTTTTTCATAACCTCATGTGATAGATTTAAATTTTAGGTTCTTTCAGCTAACCCATATATTCTTTTTGAAAAAATACTTGCATTGATCTCTCCATTTTATTTTTCATGAGAATTTAAAAAATATTCATAAATTTTTCTGACAACTATTTACTCCTCAACCCTTTAGAATGACTGTGTACTTGGTGATGGTAACATTCCCTCCTTTTTATTTGTGTGCTGTCCTCTGGCCTTTTTCCTGGGTGACTGTGCTTTCCATTCAAACATTTTGAGGGTGGACTTTCCCATATTACATTCTCTCCATTTAAGTTTCCCTACTTCTATCCTTTCCTCTTTTTCTTTTTCATCTTAGATTATTCATTCCCTATAAAAATTTAGTTTTTCTGTCTTCCAGAGCCTTGCCATAGTTTCTCTAAGAAGTTGGTGAGATGACAGGCTTGATGGTGATAGCCACAGTTTCCATTCTAACTATAATTCTGAAAAAATGCAAAGTTAGGAACTCTTTTATTCAGAATTAAAAGGCCCATAATTATGCAGTTGATATTTCACCTAACTCTGAGTTGAGAGATTACAAACTTGCCAAGTGCTGTTTCTCAATCCATTGTCCTCACAAAAACAATGAATTCTGATATGATCCAATGGTCAGTTATTAAACTAAGGCTCATTTCCTCCTGGCCTTGAATGTACTGTTCACGTATTTCTAGATATACAGATATTGGACATAATTATTTCTGTCTTCATTTTCTTTCCCACCATAGTAATTTTTATTTATTCTTTTGTGTTTTTATTACAATTAGCATTTTCAATACAATGTAACTCCTAACATTTTTTTTTCTTTTTTGGGGGAAGCAGGTTTTATTACTAATTTTAATATATGTATTTTTATTTCAGTAGGTTTTTGGGGAATGGGTGGTGTTTGGTTACATGAATAAGTTCTTTTTCTGAGATTTTGGTGCACCCATCACCTGAGCAATGTACACTGTATGCAGTGTGCAGTCTTTCAACCCTTACCACCCCCCAACCCTTTCCCCCAATTCCTCAAAGCCTGTTGTATCCTTCTTATGCCTTTGCATCCTCATAGCTTCACTCCAACTTATGAATGAGAACATAGGATACTCGGTTTTCCATTCCCGAGTTACTTCACTTAGAATAATCGTTTCTAATTCCATCAAGGTTGCTGCAAATGCCATTATTTTGTTACTTTTTATGCCTGAATAGCATTCCATAATATATGTATGCATCACATTTTCTTTGTTCACTGATTGATTGATGAGCATTTGTGCTGGTTCCATATTTTTGCAATTGCAAATTGTGCTGCTATAAACATACGTGTACAACTATCTTTTTCGCATAATGACTTCTTTTCTTCTTGGTAGATACCCAGGAGTGGAATTGCTAGATCAGATGGTAGATCTACTTTTAGTTCTTTAAGGAATTGCCACACACTGTTTTCCATAGTGGTTGTACTAGTTTACATTCCCACCAAAAGTGTTTTCTTTTCACCCCATCCACACCAACATCTATAATTTTGTTTTTTTGTTTTTTGTTTTTTTTTGATTGTGGACATTCTAGCTAGGAGTAAGGTGGCATTGCACTGTGGTTTTGATTTGCATTTCCCTGATCATTAGTGATGTTGAGCATTTTTTCGTATGTTTGTTGACCATTTGTGTATCTTCTTTCATGTCCTTAGCTCACTTTTTGATGCAGTTGTTTTTTTCTTGCTGACTTGTTTGAGTTCGTTGTAGATTCTGGATATTAGTCCTTTGTCGTTTATATAGATTGTGAAGATTTTTCCTACTCTGTGGGTTGTCTGTTTACTCTGCTGATTATTTCTTTTGCTGTGCAGAAGCTTTTTAGTTTAATTAAGTCCCATCTATTTATCTTTGTTTTGTTGCGTTTACTTTTGGGTTCTTGGTTATGAAGTCTGCCTAAGCCAGTGTACTGAAGGGGTTCTCCAATGTTAGCTTCTAGAATTTTTATGGTTTCAGGTTTTAGATTTAAGTCTTTGATCCATCTTGAGTTGATTTTTGTATAAGGTGAGAGATGAGGATCCAGTTTCATTCTTCTACATGTGGATTGCCCATTATCTCAGCACCATTTGTTGAATTGGGTGTCATTTCCCCACTTTATGTTTTTGTTTGCTTTGTCAAAGTCAGTTAACTGTAAGTATTTGGCATTATTTCTGGGTACTCTATTCTGTTCCATTGGACTATATACATGTTTTTATACCAGTACTGTACTGTTTGGTGACTATGGCCTTACAGTAGTTTAAAGTTGGGTAATGTAATTCCTCCAGATTTGTTTTTTTGCTTAGTCTTCTTTTGGCTATGCAGGCTCTTTTTTGGTTCCATATGAATTTTAGGATTGTTTTTTCTAGTTCTGTGAAGAATGAGGTGGTATTTTGAGAGGGGACTGCATTGAATTTGTAGATTGCTTTTGGCAGTATGGTCATTTTCACAACATTGATTCTACCCATCCATGAGCATGGATGTGTTTCCATTTGTTTGTGTCATGTATGATTTCTTTGAGCAGTGTTTTGTAGTTTTCCTGGTAGAGGTTTTTCACTTCCGTGCTAACTCATATACTCATTAATATAAATGGGCATTAAAATGTAGTCACCAGTAGATTTTTGTTAAACTTAGATAAAAACTATAATTTTCTGTTATATGGAATAGTCCTGTATGTTGATTTTTTAAAATCATGGTAAAGACCCATTGCATTTCTTACTACTTTTCTATTGTTTTGTGCTCTCTAAAACTAGCATTTATTCAGAGAAAGGTCTTTTTTTGTGCCATCTGCCTCAGGGAGGTAATATACCAAATATTTCAAAATTTTAATGAGTATATATTTCAGGTGTTTTGTTTGTTTGTTTTGGTGTCTCATGTAAAGAGGATATTTTTAATCTGTTTTCCAAAAGTGAAATATTAATAAATGGTTTAAGTCAGAGATTGACAAACAATGATCTGATTTGTAAATAAAGTTTTGTAGGGACACTGTGATGCCCATTCACATATTTTTTTGTGGCTTCGTTCCCGATACAGTGGCACAGTTGAGTAGTTGTGACTGAGACCATATGGGTCCTAAGCCTGACATATTTACTGTCTGATCCTTAAAGAAATTTTGACCACCTGTGATTTATATAATTTCATGTCTCATTGTTCTCCCTCTCCTGTAAAGTTAAAGAATAAGGCAATAAATCCTCTCTTTCATCATAAATTGATAATTTTTTGTGCGATATTTGTTCTTGATGTTACTTTTAATCTTGGCTGAGCTCAGAATGTATTTTGAGCACTGAAACGAACATACTGATACTATAGGATGTTTGTTTCACTGGCACACCTAGAAAGTATCAGAATAGGTAGTTTTTGCTTTAGTTTTAGTGCCTTTTTCATGAAAAAGAAAACACATATGAAGTTGTAGTTCGTGGTTGCTGACCTGTGACTAGGCATTGTGGGAAGATAATGGTATGAGGCTAGAAAACCTGGGTGGAAATCTTAGCTTTATACTTTGGAGCTGTGCAACATAGAATAACTTCTGAACCAATTTTTCCTGACTCTGGTATCTTTTATTTAGCACGTATTAATTGCTCACTTGAGTCCTAGAAACAATGAGAATGATAATTTCCTTATGAGAGTAATGTTTTGTATTGTGCTGTGTTAGATTATGTTACTGGATGATTCAAAACCTAGAAAACTTTTGTTATAAGTTTTCTATTTGTTTCTCTTAATTCACAATTTGTTTTTTTGTACATGTGGTAACTCCTTTGAGTGGATTCAGTCTTCATAAACTTTTGTATTACAGAATTTACCTTCTAGTTGAAAGTGAGATAATTTGATCATATTAGAGAATATATGCTTTTTCAAAACAAAACAAAAAAAGAGTAGAAAAACTCATACTAAAATTCCCATTAGGGGGCACTATTATCAAGCTTAGCAGAACTGAAGACTAATTTGTTTTCTCAAACATGCAACCCAAGGCTTGCTAAAAGGGAAAAATATTTTCATCTGATAAGATTCAGATACTGTTTTATACAACTGAATTCCTTAAATATGTTATAAAGTGCACTGAATTAAACACAGATTCAATAACTCACTGCCTTGCTTTTCAGCAGACTAAATTGATTTAATATTTCAGGTGCTGTAAGAAGCTTACTTTATTTTGCATCAGAGCCAAATCCATAATTTTCATATTTGGAGTGGCCAATTTTGCTTATTACACACAAAGGATGATCCTTAGCCTTCAAAATAGGTTGATTTCAAAACGAAGCACGAAGAGTGCATTGTATTCCTAAAATTCAGTTAGGGGAATAAAATAATGTCTTTTTACTCAGACACTATTCATGTGTGCACCATGTATAATTATTAAAGTGATAATACGCATTGTAGTGATAAATACAACACATAGCTTTTATCTTTTTTTGTTCATTTTCAGTAGGAGAAAATTGTTACTTGAAAATTATTTGCTCTTGTATTAATCAAGTTTGGTGTTGCAGTAAGAAATACTGGCGTCAGCTGTTTACATATTTTGTTTATGTTTTCAAAAGAAAAGCAGAGTTGTAGAATCAGTCCTTTCAGAGGCTAAAATATGAATTGACAAAAATGTAATTAAAATATTGATGTATTTAGAGTAATTTTTCCCAGCATAGGGTTATTTTTGTGTGACTGAGTTTGGAGAGAATAAATTTGTATGGTGATGTTATTTGCAGTGCTCTCTGTGCGAGTTAGTCATATTTTACATTGGAGAAAATCTCTGCTTAGTTACTTGCTTCCTCAAATTTCACCTTCCTTCTCTTCTTAGTTTTCCTGCAGCCCACACCCAGGGTAAAACTGCTGGAAACCTAGTCTGTAGTTACTACTTCGCCTTTGTATTGCTTTTAAGCTCAGGGAAGAATTGAATTTGGACAGAGAAAGCATTTGATATTTTTTAGACAGATGGGGACATTTTGTGAATAGACATGTGTTTACTTATTATTTTGTCTTACCCCCATCTGTATGAATAGTCAGTGATCATTGTGGTCTGTTTGACACATTCCTTTTTTGAAAACTTCTGTTTCTTTTGTTACATTTTTTTTTAAATGATATATTTTTGGTAGAAATGTTAGAAACGATATGTAGACAATTTCGGGGTATGTTTTGAAATTTACTGGAGAAATAGCATGTTTACCTAGTGACCTCATATCATTGTGGTCAGGTGTGGAGGTATGATAAAATGTTTCAAATATCCAGAAAAAAAATTAGTCCACCCTAATTCACTTCAGCATTTAGCCAGCAAATTACTTGAGTGGGAAGTAAAAAAGATACAAAGACACCAAATCTGGTTACTGCCTCAAAAGATTTTAAGTGGGAGAGACAAGTGCGTACATAAAAAAATTGTAAAACAGAATTGATGTAAGTCTAGACTACAAGAGGAAAAAATGATGGGAACACCCAGCTATCAGCCACTAATTCCTTTTGGGGGATGACTTCACAGGAGATGTGAAGTTTGATTCTATAGATAGATGTCAGTTGCAATTTTAAGTAACTGTTAAACAAGAAAGTTGTGTCCTTTGAATGTGTTCTGATTATTTGTTTATCTGGGTCCTCATAAGTGGCACACACACCTCTAGAAATCAAGAACAAACTGATATGTATATATTTTTAATTTGACATCTTTATTGTTCAGATTCCTTGAAAATACTTTTCAGATATTGCTGTTGCTTTAGTATTCAGTTAGAGAAGTTGTTTTTGACGTTTGTTTTTATACATGAAAGTTCTCCTAATAATGATGTTAGTGTCATGTTTATAGAACCTTGGGGCCCATATTGCAGTTCTATTTAAAATATTTAGTAAAATACTTAATAGATACTTGATTTTAGAAGCATTATGTAAGCAGGTAACTAGAGAGAATCTGTACACTGAATTATATAATTCCTCTTGGTACTCATCTTTTTGTTGCTCACATAGTATTTTGAAAATGTTAAACTGTTCACATTTAGTGATTTACTGCTAAATAATCAGGGCAATGAACTTTAGATTTCTGCTCACTTACATTTATTTGAATCACTCAGAAAAGCCTGATTTGTGAGGTGAAACTTTAACGTAAAAACCTAAATTTACTTTATGTGTTTGGCTTTTGGTTTATTAAGGTGATTAGAATATACGAGAAGCAAAATCCGAATCGGAAGCATCAGTTCCCGTATTTTCATGGCTTTTTGGTTCTTTCAGTTTGAGTGTCTCAAGATTTTAAATACAATAGTAGGAACAAAGTCTAGCTTCATTTTGAAAGCTTGAAAAATATTTTTGCATTTACTTCGTGTTTTACAATTTAGTTCTTTTTCTTTTCTTTTTTAAAAATAAGTTGAGAAACTCTTGTGCGTGGAAGGATAAACTTTTGAAAATGTAGTCAAGGTAAAAGATTTTTCTGCTTAAAGAAATTAAAGCGCTTTACACTCTATTCTCCCTTAGTCCCCAAAGCGTAAGTGCTATGGTTTGGAAAGAAGCCAAGTAAAACCTGTTCAAATTTTGTGCAGACTTAAAGTAATACTGTAAGATTTGAAAATTACAGGTGGATACAGTACTTAAATAGTATTTAAAATTCCTAAGTTTCCCAAGTCTAAAAATGTAATCCTTAAATTATTGTTCCCAGTGGTTTAAATTTTAATTAAATAAAAACTGTCTTACTTTTGACCCACAACAACTTTAGGTAAAGATATTTGAATTTATTACTAAACTTTAAGGTAATAACCATTAAAATGAACTGCTTTAATACTAATTAAAATGTCAAAAAGTCACAATTACAGTATGTAACCAAAGATCCTTGCTATTTCTGTTTTTTTCAAGTTCAGAGTTGCTTCCTATCTTGCCCAGGAGAAATGGTGTACTCAGTTTCATTCCCCCAATTAAATATATTACCTAATGTATGTTTTACAAGTCAATAATTAATTATAATTACATTTGATGTTTTGGTGCTAATACTGAGTTTTCCAAATTGCCCTTTATCCTAATAGAGTGCTATCTTAGTTATGCCAGTAAAGTGTTCTGTTTGCTTTATATTCATCTCTCTCCAGGTGAAATTTTCAGTTTGTGGAGCTTTTATCTGTTTTGAGATTGTTCTTTTATCTGTTTGAGATTATTCTTCATGGCTTACCTATTAGCAGTTTCAGAATTGTGTTTTCATACCATTAACGCTTCTCCACCATGAGTATTATTTAATGCTTTTTTCTACCAGTAATTTTTACTCAGTACGTTTTAGATGCTTTCTGATGTAGTTGAAAACAAAGGCAGTATTTATTTTGACTTTAAATAATAATGTTATGATATAGGTTTATAATGAAACCCGACATCTCCCTCTTTCCTTACCCCATATACGTATTTACCGTTTTTTTTTTTTGCCCTCTAACATCTAACCTACAGACATCATCGTTTGATATACAAACAGCCCTTCTTTCCTATGTGACGGATGACAGGGCCATACGGTTCTTCCAGTGGTCTTTGCAGAAATGTATTCATCTTTTTTCTGGTTTATAGAATTGAATGGGCTTGTGGAGACATACTTTGGCGGTAGGCTACTAACCTCACAAACCAGCAACTGTGGTAGAAGGAGTTTGGCAGCAGAGCCCTTGATGGGGCTCCCTAGACTTGTGGCATGCTGTTATCCTCAGCAGACAGCAGTGACAGCAGCAGCAGCAGCGGCGGCAGCAGCAGCAGCAACAGCAACAGTCCTACGAATTCCAGTTGCTCTCAAGTCACTGTAGATTCCAGGCTCATCTGCTCTCACTTGTGTCTCCTTTTTGCTTTTCTTTGTTTCTTCTTTTGTTGTTTATTCATCACACCAATATTTGAGTGGAAACTGTGTGCTGGGTACTTTGGCCTTTGCTAACTTACATTTCTGCTACAGATATTTTTTGAAATGTTTGTTATTTATAGAACTTAGCGGTTTTAAGCAGTGTATTTGACTTGAACATGAGAAGCATGAGGAGACTTGTTTTAGTGCATTATGTTAGTGAATCAGATTATTGAAAGGTGAATATTATGTTAATATGCAGGTGAACATGTCTGGAACATATTTTTGTTTAGCTGGAGGATGTCTTGGGGTTATAAACACGTATTTACAAAACTATGAGTCTCCAAGTTTGTAATTCAAAGTGATTCTGAATGTATGTGTTTCATACGATACTTTTGTTCTTGAAAATTTATAAGTTGATCATCTTTATTTCTTTGTCATATTAGAAGTATTTTATTTTCATTTTTGATTCATTGTCATTTGGTAGCAACTCCCAATACTTTAAATGTACTCAGTTTTTTAAAAAGTATTACCAGGATTGTTGGTAATGTGGATTGTTTCTTCTTAATATTTTAATTTCTCTTCTTCCTCCAACTACCAGCCTCACCAACCCCATGAAAAAAGATAAAACATTAAAAAGATTCAGTACTAGAAGAGGATGAGGGGTTGTATAAAGGATAATAAAATACCTTGATGGGTATGAGCTATTTTCTCTGTTGATAAAATGGAAAATGGGGTGGTATAGACGTTATATGCAGTGTTAAGCTGTGTATGGTTTGCCTCCCTGCCCCTTTCGGAGATATTTGATGTGACCAACAGTGAGACTCTGATGTTTTTTTCATAATCCAGATTTACATTTCTGTCTTAAATTGTCTCCTCATCTTCTGGGCAACCTGAAAAGATGCTAGTATCCAATTATGGAAGCAATGTGTATACACGTATACCGTTACAGTTCTTAGTTGAGAAAATTTCTAAAATAGAATATATTTCTAAAATGTATATATAGCAAATATTATATATTTCTTATATATGGGAAGCTTTCAGATAGGCATAACAGGAAATCTAGACTGACTTCTGGCTACTGACAAAGTTCTGGCTTTACTGCTAATTGGAATCTTGAGTCTCTACAGCTTTACTTTTCATATTTACAAAGAGAATCACAGGAGGAACTTTTGCAATTATTTTAGCAGATGGGAAACTGAGTCCCAGAGATGCCCAAGTTTAAAATTAATGGCAAATGCAGAACCAGAAACCCCAGTATGCCCATCTAATATATAGTCCATCACAATTTAGGGAGGTGGCAGTAATTCCAGTATGTTTTCAGAAGCACAGCGAGTGATGCAGTTACCTGCAGTTGTGACTTGTAGACATATTATATTTACTTAAAAGGCTGCTTCTTGACATTATTATTTATTATCAACACAAATGAAATCAAACGAGTATTAAATTTAACGCCAGATTTTTAGAAAGTTAAGTTTGTGGGCGTACACTGGGTATTATATTAAGTAAAAATGAAGGTCAACAGAAGATTAGCGGTGGTTGAATATATACAGGCACTAAACCCATTTCACTGCTGAAAGTCAGCACAGCCTCTACTATTTTGCTACATGGAATGGAGAAACTAACTGAAAGTACAGACCAAGCTGGGTGGGGTAGGGGAAGAAAAATATGTTCTTATTAAATATCACTGAATGCAATTACAAATAATAGTTTGAATAGATGGTTTAATTTGACTTAGGAAATCAGTGCCTGACTGATGACACAGGAAGACCTTCTAGAATACATTGCTTTGCAGATGACTTAAACAGACAATACTGATAAAACCTGTCATGTGAATTTCCTTCTTTACTGAGTACACAGTATGGTTAAGTAGTATGTTGTGCAATGCTTCCAATCTGCTGTGGCTGCCATCTGGGCAAGCAGAATGAAAGAGAAGAGAGCATGGAAAGGAAATGGATCAGTTAGCTGTAAGGAATCTGTGTGAACGCTGGGTGCCACTCATGAAACACTGAGCAGTTAGTGACTCCTTTGTAACCAGTCCAACTAGCTCTTTGTAAAAAATGGAGGTGTGCACCATGAACAACTCTCACAATTCATCTTTTCAATGTCCTGGTACCTGTGGCTGAGACAGACCAGTAAATCCAGTGACAGTAATCATGATCACACTGCCCTTTTCTTATGTATCTCTTTGTATTTTTTGATTTAGTTTTTTGCTGCTTCAGTGTTTGGTACAAGTGTTGAGGTAGATTTAATAATCCTAGCATTTTTACTTTGCCTAAATGGAGTCTTTTTGGAAACAAATTATGTGTAAAAACAAGTTCCTAAGAAACATTTAATTACTTAAAGGCAGTAAGATCTATAGCTTCAAAATCTTACAAGTTGTAACCAACAAGGATCTACATGAGTGATGGAGAAGTTTTGTATGGATAAGAGGACGGGCTAGCAGAATCTAACCTGTATACCTTTGTCAGTGGATACATCTCTTACTTGAATTTTAACAATTTGTAGAATAGTTCTTTTTGCATACGTGCATATGGTTACCTTTTTGATAAAACATGTGATCCCTTACAAAATTGTGTTAACCATGAGTCATCTATTACCTCCATAGAAATCGACATACCCTTATGTAGACGGCTAATAATACAAAGCCACCGTGGTTTCTGTGGTTTTACTAACCGGGGTTCCATTTCTTTTTTTTTTTTTTTTTTTTTTTTGTTTTTTGAGACGGAGTCTCGCTCTGTCGCCCAGGCTGGAGTGCAGTGGCGTGATCTCGGCTCATTGCAAGCTCCGCCTCCTGGGTTTACGCCATTCTCCTGCCTCAGCCTCCTGAGTAGCTGGGACTACAGGCGCCCGCCACCGCGCCCGGCTAATTTTTTGTATTTTTAGTAGAGACGGGGTTTCACCGTGGTCTCGATCTCCTGACCTTGTGATCCGCCCGCCTCGGCCTCCCAAAGTGCTGGGATTACAGGCGTGAGCCACCGCGCCCGGCCCCGGGTTCCATTTCTAAAACATTTAAAATAAGACCTGCTCCTTTTTAAAAAATTTTTTGGACAGAGAGTTGTCTTATCAGAAAGTGCAATAATTTAAGCAGATCCATAACTGGGAGGAATTAATAACAAAGTTTTTGTTGACACCAGGAAGTAGATTAAATAGTGAAATTGTGGTAATGAGTACCATATATGATAAGCCTGAGCCAGCTGGGTTATATTAGGCTGCTTGATACTTTGATCACAGTATTATTTCAAGGCTTGTCTATTTAAATTGCTAAGGTTTCTTGTCATCTTTGCGGTTTAGACCATAATTTCTTTTATTGCAAATTTTTTTTTTTTTTTTAAAGAAAGCCTCTGGCTTAACCAAAATTCTAAGGAGGTACAAGTTCAACATCTAGGCAAACCTTAGAACTAGAAAACCTGTTCAACATAAAAAAATGGAAAGCTTGAAAGTACAGCAGTTGAATATTAAGTTCATCCGACCTTGCTTTTCTTTAGTTTTTTGCTTGGATCATGATTATCATGTGGTAGTGAGTACCATAAGGATGTTTGGTATAATTCAATTAGTTACCGTTTGATATAAATATGTGCATTTAAAATGTATATTTCATGTTTTAAGAATAAAGTACTGCTCTCGGTTTCCCTTCAACTGGTATTAAGTGGTTTTGATGAACATCTTTGAGAATTAGGAAAGATTTTTAACTACTTTACCCATAGTGAATGAATTATACTAATCACAGAATTTAATTTGCTTGGTAAATTATCTCACTTGGACTTTAAACTTGAAATCTTTACATTTTAATTAGCCTAATATAATTGAATGAAATTTATAGTCATCAATATCAACACTTTTACTAATTTTCTTTACTATAGAAATAGTCTTTTACAGGTATTTATTGGTATCTTTGTGATGTATTTAAGTGACTGTTTTGTCTTGGAAAAATAGTCATTTTGACTAGTAAATGGAAGACTATGAACGTTTATAATTTTAAGATACTGTTGTCCTTAGCATAATAATAATAATAATGAGGTGACATCTTGAAAATTTACAAATAAGTTGCTTTGTACTTTTATTCATGTGCCCATTACTTTTTGCTGTTTTGATTTTTGAGTACTCTGTTATACTGTTGTGATTTGGCTTGAAGTTTCCAAATTCCAGTGTAACTTAAAGACACCTAAGAATGTAGTAGTCTTTTTGGAAGTGAGCATCAACAGCCTTTTTGCTTCTCCTGATGAAACAAAGGAGAAGAGTATTTTAAAAAGGAAAAGATTTGAATAATGCAAATACTGCTTACCAAGAGTTTGTAATATTATTTTTTTGAGAGTAGGACTGTACTCAAAGTTTTAGAAATTGTGACTGATTGAATCAGGAAACATGAACTTATATGAGACAAAGGTATGGAATTAGAAACAAGCATGTATTATAAGCATAGAAAAATGAGATTAGTTAGATCAGAGACTTAGTTTGGGAAATGGTCTGAAGTAATAGGATCAGATTATGGAAAACTTTGAACTCTCGAAAATGAAGCTTAGATTTGAAGTAGTTGTGAATCATTCTGGGTTTTCTGGCAGAGGTGTGTTGATATAAAACCAATATTTTGTGACTGAAGGTGGGAGAAACAATGAGGGCTTTACTGAAATATGAACAGTAGCAATGAGAATGAAAGGATGAACACTAGAGAGAGGTGGAAGAAATGACAAAAGATTGAGTAGACGAGTACACTCATGTTTTGGGGGCTTGACTGAATAATATTATTAAATAACTTTAATATCTCACATAAGAGATATTTGACTGAATATTATCAAATAACTTTAATACTTCACACATAGAGAATTAAATTCCTGTTTACCTTCCCTTCCATCTTGAATACTTTGTGAAAAGCACCTGTTCTGTGATGATAGTATATATTACAGAGCAGATGAATTTAGTAAATGTAAGCTGCTGATAACCAGCAGGGGAATTCCTGTACTTGTAACAATATCAGCTTCACTAAAATATGAAATATTTAAGGTTTTTCAATTCAGAAATTATTGATATATTTTTGGATCATTTAAAAAGTACATTCATTATGTGGAGTAGTGAGTCAGTGTAATACGTATGCGGACTGATATTTTTTAGGCCTGTTTTCTGGAGAGAGGATTAATTTTTACTATCAAGCTCCAAAAGACAGAACTAAGATTACTAAAAGAGAAATAAGATACTTTTTCAACAAAATATTCCCTTTATAGGATGGGATTCCATGGATAATTCTGCCTTGTCTCCAGAATAACATGATGAAAACATTAGTTAACCCAATAATATACAGGTGCTCCTCAACTTATGATGGGGTCACATCCTGATAAACCCAGCATTTATTACACCTAACCTACCAAACGTCGTAGCTTAGCCTATCCCACTTTAAGTGTATTCAGAACACTTACATTAGCCTACAGTTGTGCAAAATCATCTGACACAGAACTTGTTTTATAATAAAGTATTGGCTGGGTGTGGTGGCTCTTGCCTGTATTCCCAGCATTTTGGGAGCCTGAGGCGGGCAGATAACATGAGGCCAGGAGTTCAAGACTAGTCTGACCAACATGACAAAACCCCTGGTGAAACTCCGTCTCTTAAAAATACAAAAATTAGCCAGGTGTGGTGGCATTCACCTGTAGTCTCATCTACTCGTGAGGTTGAGACACAAGAATCGCTTGAAACCGGAAAGTGGAGGTTGCAGCGAGCCGAGATCGTGCCTCTGCACTCCAGCCTGGGTGACAGAGTGAGACCCAGTCTCTAAATAAATTAATTAATAAGTAGTTAAATATCTCATGTAATTTATTGAAACATGAAAAACAGAGTGGTTATATGGAGTGTTTAGGGAGTCCCTGGAATGGGGATATGCTCAACTGAAAGATAAGAAGAAACTGGCTGTGTGAAGAGACAGATGAGGAAAACCAAGTGCTAAAGGCCCTGAGGTGGGAATGAGCTTGACATTGTTCAGGAACTTTCAGAAGGTTAATCTGTCTGAGTAAATCCTGCTGAATGAAAACCAAGTGGCTGTGTTCTTCAGAGCTTATAGGAGTTTAGGTTTTATTCTGTAAACTGTAAGAGACTACTAAAAGCTTTAAGCTATCTGTAGTAATCTAGTTGAATTGATGACTGTCATCAACTGTCATCAGTGTCTTCATAATTCTGTCACTTAATCTAGGACTTTTCACTTGACATTTGAAATATTTATGGGAACTCAGCTTGGTGATTGGATTTATTGGTGGTAGTGTTTACTCCAAGAAAGTTTATCCATGGCTACTAGATAACCTTTGTAAACAAGTGTGTCTGGAGTCTTTTTTTTTTTTTTTTAATAAACTTTGTTTTGGAATAATTTTAGATTTTACTGAAACGTTGCAAAGATAGTACAGAGAGTTCCCCTATATCATTCAACCAGTTTTCCCTTAGTATTCCCATCTTATATTACTGAGATACATTAGTTTAAGAAACGAACATTGACATCTTACTGCTAACTTTATCTGGATTTCACCAGTTTTTCCAGTAATGTCCTTTTCTTTTCCAGGATCCAGTCTAGAATACCACATTGTGCTGGTTGTCATGTCTCCTTAGGCCCCTCTGGTCTGTGACTGTCTCAGTCTTTTCTTGTTTCCCATGATTTAGGCAGTTTTAAAGAGTGCTGGTGAAGTATTTTGTAAAATGTTCCTCAGTTTGGATATGCTGGATGTGTTTTCATGATTAAACTGAAGTTGCAGATTTTTGAGGAGGACTCTCAGTGCTGAAGTGCCCCTTTCATTGCATTCTTGCCAGGTGGAGGGGGGGGTGGTGTAACATGATACCCACATGACATCACTGGTGATGCTAACCTTGGTCACTTGGTGAAGGTAGTGTCTAATGTCTTTCTGAGTTACCTTACTATCTTGTGGATCTTTATAACCTAAGGAAGCATTAGGACATGAATCTTTTGGTTAAGAAATTAGAAATTCGGCCAGGCGCGGTGGCTCAAGCCTGTAATCCCAGCACTTTGGGAGGCCGAGACAGGCGGATCACGAGGTCAGGAGATCGAGACCATCCTGGCTAACCCGGTGAAACCCCGTCTCTACTAAAAAATACAAAAAACTAGCCGGGTGAGGTGGCGGGCGCCTGTAGTCCCAGCTACTTGGGAGGCTGAGGCAGGAGAATGGCGTAAACCCGGGAGGTGGAGCTTGCAGTGAGCTGAGATCCAGCCACTGCGCTCCAGCCTGGGCGACAGAGCAAGACTCTCTCTCAAAAAAAAAAAAAAAAAAAAAAAAAAAAATTAGCAATTCATCTCTCTTGGATAAAACAGCTTGAACAACTTTTCACCTTATACTGATTCTTGCTATAAATATATTCTGTGTCTTAATCTATAACTTTTCACAAATATCATATGAAAATATGTATATAGGTAGTATCTTGGTCATACTGTTGATTATCTAAATTCATATGGGTGGATTAGGATCCATCTCTTACCAAGTATGAATTAGATGTTGAAGAACATTCTTTGTAGATAATAAGCACTTCAGCATCAGGAATGTTGGATACAGCAGTTAGTGTTTCCTGTGGGCAGTGCTACAAAGTGTTATTGGCATAGTTGGTTTCTACTGCAAAGTACCTTTTGTACAGAGGAACTCTCTAGACTTTTACATTTGGTATAATGTACCTTTGGCCACCATCATAGAGTACGTTATCAACGTGAGAGCTACACATTGCATATAATCTACGAAATTATTTAAATAGTTGAAGAAAAAAATGGTTGAAATAAGTTGCTTTAAAATAGCCATAAGTAGTTTGTGTTTTAGGTATTTGACATGTATTAGCTTGACCTCTTTTAAACTGTTGAAGTTAAAAATGTTAGTAGGAAAGGAAACAGTAAAATTTTAGGGCTGTTCCTTTGTTTTCCCTTTTATGCAGTTGTTTTTCAACGTTTATTTGATTATTGACGCCAAGGATATCTTCCTGTTTGTCGATTAACCTTACTCTTCTGTATGTGGAATAAAACACCAACTGTACATGAAGATTTTACTTTTAGTAAAATAGATATTTTTACTAGCTTTTAGGAAGAACACAGCAACAAGGAATTTTTCCCCTCTATCTTTTAAACTAGAGAAGGTGATTAAAAAGTAAAAGACTTAGAAGTGAGCAATGGCAAGGCAGTACTCTTGAATGGTATCATTGTCCTCACCATTATTATAGTGGTGATGATAACATTACAGTCACAGTTGTAATTGCTAACATTCGTTGAGCACTTGTCATGTGTCAAACATTGATTGTGTTGAAGACTTGCATGCATTGAATCCAATGGTTCTTTTAAGAGTTGAGTACTGTTACTGTTCCCATTTTACTGAAGGCTAGAGAAGCTAAGTACTTTGTCCAAGAACCTTTGCTATAGTGTATGGAATCAGGATTCAAAGCCTGGGTTCTTAACCACTTTATAGGACACCTTTTTGTTGATTGTTAATTGTCAGGAGGTAGAATGGAGCAGAGTATCAGAATGATAGGCAGAAATGATGTTATGTGGAACAGTTTTTATCTTCTTAGTCCTTAAGTCCTGTAAGGCAGGAGTCCCCAATGCCCAGGCCATGGACCAGTACTGGTCTGTTAGGAACCAGGAATGCTGCCTCCTGTCAGAAAAGCTGTTGGATTAGATTCTCATAGGAGCACTAATTAGGGTCCAGCCCTCCTGGGCCTGTGGATTTTTCTCTTCGTGTGCGGAGACGAGAGATTGTAGAAATAAAGACACAAGACAGAGAGATAGAAGGAAAGACAGCTGGGCCTGGGGGGACCACTACCACCTAGATGTGGAGAAGTGGTAGTGGCCCCGAATGCCTGGCTGCGCTGTTATTTATTGTGTACAAGACAAGGGGGCAGGGTAAGGAGTGTAAGCCATCTCCAATGATAGGTAAGGTCACGCGAGCCACATGTCCGCTGGACAGGGGTCCCTTCCCTGTTTGGTAGCCGAGGCGGAGAGAGAGAGAGAGAGAGGACAGCTTACGTCATTATTTCTTCTATGTATTTCAAAGACTTTAGTATTTTCACTAATTCTGCTACTGCTATCTAGAACTAGGCCTCGGAGCCCAGGTGTACAGGGTGGAACATGAACGTGGACCAGGAGCGTGACCGCTGAAGTATAGCATCAAAGGGAGATGTCAGGCCTCTGGTGGGCGGGCCCGACTGATGTCAGGCCTTCCACAAGAGGTGGTGGAGCAGAATCTTTTCTGACTCCCCCGGGGAAAGGGAGACTCCCTTTTCCGGTCTGCTAAGTAATGGGTGCTTCCCAGGCCCTGGTGCTACCGCTAGACCAAGGTCTGCTAAGTAAGGGGCGCGTTCCCAGGCACTGGTGTTACTGCTAGACCAGGGAGCCCTCTAGTGGCCCTGTCTGAGCATGACATGGCTCACGCTTTTGTCTTCTGGTAACTTCTCACCGTGTCCCTTCAGCTCCTATCTCTGCATGCCCTGGTTTTTCTTAGATTATAATTGTAGAACAGAGATTATTATAATACTGGAATAAAGAGTAATACTATAAACTAATGATTAGTAATATTTATATATAATCATATCTATATGTCTAATATAACTATTCTGATTTTAAGTGTTTTCTTTATTATACTCAAACAGCCTGTGCCGTCAGTCTCTTGCCTTGGCACCTGGATGGCTTGCTGGCCACACGCTAACCTTGTTGTGAGTTGCGCATGTGAGTGATCTAGGTTGCACCTTCCTTATGAGAATCTAATGCCTGATGATCTGAGGTGGAACAGTTTCATTCCAAAATCACCCCCGCTGCCGTCACCCCCCCAACCCCCCCACCTTCCATGGAAACATCGTCCTCCAGGAAACTGATCACTGGTGCCATAAAGATTGGGGACCACTGCCCTAAAATGATTTCTAAGGTTTTTAGTACGTTGTCCTTTGTTATTCGTACTCGATTTTGGAAATATCTGTACCGTTGTTCCCTGTGCACCCTCCCCCTCCCCAGTGAATCAGCTTATGATGATTAAAATCAGCTTCTCATTGATACCATATTCTTCAGATTAATTCTCATGACCAGTTTATATTATATATTGCTCATCCATTGAGTCCCTACTATGCTAGTCAGTGTCTAAGGCATGATATAAGGTAGAAACCAGTAAAGTGAATTTCAGGGGGTGTGTGAAGCTTGGTTCCTACTCTCTCACTCTGTGGAGTAAGATTTAAATTGGGAAAATTAAAATAATAGGACAAACTTAACACAAGGCGATACCTGGTTATGGCCAAATGACTGGTATAGAAAATGATGTCAGGAGAGGAAGTCACTTCAGCACTAGATTGATATGATATATGTGGGATTTGAGGCTGGATCTTGAAGACAGGTAATTCCGGCTTTTCTCTCTGACCTTATTTCTTGATGCTACTTCTCCCATTCTCGATTTCTTCTCCCATTTTGCCAGCCATACTGAATCATTTGTTAATTACACAAACCAAAAACCGCCTTGTTCCTGGATAGTGGATTATTCTGTTTTTTTCTACCCCCTTCCTCATTCCAGCTGATCAACTCCTTCCCATATTTCAAGAGTAAGTTGAGACATTATTCTCAGATTTCACACACATAACCCTTGATGCTGACCCTGGCTGCATGTCTCGTAGATCATATGCTTATCTCATGATGATTCTTATCAGACTGTATATATTTAAATCTTTTATTTAAGAAAATTTTTAGATTTACAGAACTTGGAAAGACCATTAACATGTAACCATGGTGTATTTGTCAAAAGTAAGAAATTAGAATTGGTACAGTACCATTAACTAAAATGCAGAATTTATTCACATTTCTCCAGTTTTTACTCATGTTCTTTTTCTGTTGATACAGGATGTAGTCCAGGATGCCACGTTCAATTTCATGTATCTCTTTAGTCTGTTCCAGTCTGTTTCTTTTTCTAGTTTTTCCTGGCCATGACACTTTTGAAGAGTGCTTGTCAGCTGTTTATACATTATCTATCAATTTGGGTTTGTCTGATGTTTTCTCATGATTATGTGGAAGAATAATCACCATGATTTGGGAAAGTATACAAGTGAACTGGCCCTTTCATTGCATCATCTCAACATGTCTTAATGATGATGATGTTAACCTTGGTTACTTGGTTTAGGTGGTGACTGCCAGGTTTCTTCACTGAAAAGTTACTTTTTATTCCTTCCCCTACTCTTTTCCTTAGAATTGAGTCACTAAGTCCATCCCATAAGGGGAGTTAAATTCTGTTGCTTGGTGGGAGGAACAACAAAGAATTTCTGGAGATATATGAAAAGCACCCTAGCAATTAATATTATGGGGACTATCACACTATATCATCAATTATTATTCACTTCTGCTAGACTGGATGCTCACTGAGCTCAGGGACTGAGATTTATCCCCAATATTTATTGTTAGAATAGTGGAATATAATACATGCCCAATAAAATATTTGTTGAATGGATTAAATGGAGATTGTGAATTGCATAAAGTAGCTACATTTAATCCTGTAGGTATAGAACAATATTAACTGAATGATGTGACCCCCCCAACCCCCCAAAAAATTACTGTGTCAAATTTGTTTGAAATTAAGGAATATATTATTTCCTAAATTTAGCACACTATTTAGAAAGTAATTTTTCTATCTGGCTTTGGAGAACTGATTAGAATAAAGTAATTTAACAATGTAAATTTAGACCCAGAAGTCTTACTTTATGATTAAAGATAGCTAGTTCAATGCTTTGAGTATACCCTGTATTTAGAAGGGTGGACTGACTTGGGAAAGCATATAATTTGTAAGTAAATTAGCAGTGATAGAAAAATTCTTTCCCATTTCTCAAAAAAGGTGTTTAAAAGTATCAATTTATTATGTTTACCCTAACTTTTGCATTACAAATGGACTCCGTGAACCCCAACCATGCTAAATTTAACTTTCATAGTAGTTGCCAGTTTTCAAACTGATAATCTTTTTCTTTTCTCTATGTTGCTTGACTTACTAGAAACAGGAACAGTAAGCCGTACTTGCATTTGATCTTTGCCTTTTTTTGCTAAGTAGTAGGTAAAAAGTAGAGAGGATTTTCCCTTAATAACTTGAAGACTTCAGGACAGAGACGTCCAATCTTTTGGCTTCCCTGGGCCACATTGGAAGAAGAAGAATCGTCTTGGGACACACATAAAATACACTAACACTGGTGATAGCTGATGAGCTAAAAAAAAAAAAAAAAGGAAAAAAAAATCTTATAATGTTTTAAGAAAGTTTACAAATTTGTGTTCGACTGCATTCAAAGTTGTCCTGGGCTGCAGGTTGTACACACTTGCTTTAGGAGGCGGATTTTAATATTTTGTTTCAGCTGCTGTTGCCACCATCCCAAGAAGATTGAGTTTTCTCTACCTCCATTTTTCCCTAGACAATTAATTTAAGGAGCTCTTGCTCCAGTGCCAGACTTCTGAGTGGCCACTTGGCAGTGTTAAAAATACTGTCTTCTATTTTATTGTTTCCATTAAAAATAAAAATAAAAAACCTGTGGCCGGGCGCGGTGACTCACGCCTGTAATCCCAGCACTTTGGGAGGCCGAGGCAGGCGGATCACCTGAGGTCGGAGTTTGAGACCAGCCTGACCAACATGGAGAAACCGTGTCTCTACTAAAAAATGCAAAATTAGCCAGGTGTAGTGGTGCATGCCTGTAATCCCAGCTCTCAGAAGACTGAGGCAGGGGAGTCGCTTGAACTCAGGAGGCAGAGGTCGCAGTGAGCTGAGATCGCACTGTCGCACTCCAGCCTGGGCAACAAGAGCGAAACTCTGTCTTAAACAAACAGACAAAACAAAGAAAAAAAAAACCGGCTTGTCATTTGACATTAAGACCCTCTCTCTTGGAAGAGAATAATTAGAGCACCCATGCATTCATTTATATGTACATTTATGTTTATAATTTCAACTTCTAGATTCACAGGGTAAATGTCCAGATTTGCCACATGAGTATGTTGCATGATGCTGAGGTTTGGGATATGGATGATCCTGTTACCCATGTAGCCGTTATAGTACCCAACGGTTTCTCAATACTTGTCACCCTCCCTCCCTACCCCCTCTAGTAGTTCCTAGTGTCTTCTGTTCTCACCTTTATGTCCATAAGTACCCAATTTTTAGCTCCCACTTACAAGTGAGAACATGCAGTATTTGGTTTTCTGTCCCTACATTAATTTGCTTAGGATAATGGCATGCAGCAGCGTTCATGTAGATTACCTATTTTAGCAAGATTTAAATAAAAAGTTTGTTGAATTGAGTCAAATGTCTAAAATTCGTCTGACAAAAATTGTTGAGAAATTGAACTCTGAAATGGGTGAAGATTGAAATGTATGTCATGATATCAGTAATTTTTTGTAATTCATATGATACAGTTGGGTAGTTTAAGAATGGTGGACCTATATATAACTCAGTGGGTTTAGGCATGTACACCCAAGTAAATATGTGGATATATGTGTATTCAATTTTTTTTTTTTTGACACAGGTTCCAGCTCTGTTGCCGCGGCATGATCTCAGCATGCTGCAACCTCCGCCTCCCGGGCTCAAACCATTCTCCCACGTCAGCCTTCAGAGTAACTAGGAATACAGGCACATGCCACTATGCCCAGCTAATTTTTGTATTTTTTTTGTAGAGATGGGGTTTTGCCATGTTGCCCAAGCTGGTTTCAAACTCCTAAGCTCAAAGATCTGCCCGTCTTGGCCTCCCAAAGTGCTGGGGTTACAGATGTCAGCCACTGCAGTCTGCCTATATATACTACATTTTTAACAGCGCCACCTCTATTTCTTGCTCTAATGAGCCACTGGTATTAACAGTGATTTATGTCTCAATAGAAGAAAAAACATCTTAAACAATGAAAGTTGGTAGTTGGCAGCATTAAGTTGGAGAAAGAGATTGGTAGTGGCAAGAGGTTTTGAAATAGAGGCTATGGCATGGGCAAAGATGCTGAGAGATGCAGGGTATATTAAAATTTATTCTTTCAGCTTCAGTTTCCTTATCTGTAAAACAGAGACAATTGAGATCTACAGCATAACCTGTATTAGTTGTGATCATTTTGGTCAGGAGTTTGGCTTTTATATATTGACAGTGGGCAACCATGAAGACTTTTTGTAAGTATCATGACAATATTCAGATCTGTTTTAAGAAAAAAATAATAGTTGAATGCAAGAAGACAAGTTAGTGGTGGAGGGAATGAAGATGTGGTAGATATGAGAAATGTAGTGTCTACTGAGGAGACGGGTAATTTTCATTCATGAGTGACATCTAACTTGTCACTCATGACTTGCAGGCTAGGCTCATAAGTATCTGGAAAGTTGTACCTTATGCCCCTTTTGAATGAAATGTGTATGGTTTACTTCTTTGAGTAATCCGTCTTGTGAAATTTATTTTACATCATATTGATCAGCCTGTTAAAGTCATGGTTAAAAAAAAAAACTGCTCTTATAATTACTTTCTTGTGAAATTGTAGCTACCTAGTAGCCATGATAACGGCCCTCTGATATAATGATCAAGACATAGTCTCTGGAGTTAAACAGACTTGGTGCATTTGAATCCAGTCTGATCCTGAGCATGATAATTCTGCCTACCCTTTAGAGTTGTTCTGAAGATTAAGAAAGAATGCATCTAATGCATTAAGGCAATGCCTGCCTTTTAGTAAGCACTTAATGTGTAGTAGATATTGTCATTGTTTTTCACAGAAGTCTTGGTACAGTTATTAGTTCATTGTGTGCCTGGAGGTATTTGAAGTATATAGGGTATGCCCCCCACTAAAGCATAATTTAACTTAATCAGTTGAGATGCTCATCAGATTTCAAAACCAATCTTTATTCAATAGACTAATTTGCATTGCATAATTCAAGGTAATCAGGGCAAGTTGAAATTTAGAAGCTTTTAAAACAGAATAATATTTAATAGGAACAAATAAAAGTTTAGGCCCTGAGGGAAGAAACATAAACCATTACTCAGTGTGAAGAGGACAGGCTCAGCTAGAGGTTTCTGGTAAGGGGGGTAAACATAAATTTGTAACATAATACAGTGGGAATCTCACCTCTTTATAGTGGCTTTAAGGAATATAGGGATAGCGGCTTGAGTACAGAGTAGGTTGTGGTCATCCCTACAATTTCAATTTAATTCAAAAGCTGACTGGTGAAAGGACTCGACTTCCCCTTTGTTCCCAGTCATTAAGAAGATGCAGGTAGTAAAACAGAGGAGGAAAGCAGGGTGGTGATGGAGACCTCTCAGGAGAGAGATCCCAGCTGGAGAGGTGAGCCAGGGCTGTCCACAGTGAGACTACTATTACCTCTGTGCCCTAATTGTATTAACATGTAATGTGGAGAGGGTTGGTGTCCTAGCTTTTTTTGTTTGCCTACATGTTCTGCCTTAACTGTTGGTTTTGTGTTGTTTTCTTTTACAAAAGTTTTGTCACCTGTGCTTTTGACTTTTTTGTGCATACAGGGCTGTTCTACCTCGTATGTTTTGTAGTCAAACTTGTACTTTATTATTTTGCCCATACAAATTATTTAGATTTTATTCCTCGAGAAGACTAAGCATGGTACAGGGATTAAATAAATGAGTATACAGTAGAGATTCAATATCACGCTAACAACAACAACAACAACAAAAAACCCCTGCTATTTTGTAAGTATTCTGAAGCCTTAGTCATTGAACTCTGTATTTTAGGCAGGAATAAATTATTTCATAAACAATATATTTAATGCATTGGAATCTGATCCTTGATGCATTCATGAAGTATGCTTATCTTCTTTCAAACCTCAATCATTATTCCTAATTATTAGTTGTGTTATAGAGCTAGTAAACTTTAAGTAGTCTCAGGAGAGAACCATTCCCAAGTATTTTGTAGGGGAACTATAAATGTTCTATGTCTGTATATACTTATGGTTTCCTGTTTTATTCAGTGGGCTATTACAAGTTACTGTCATTATTTAGTGTTCAGTTTATCCCCAGTTTGATCAGTGGAATCCCATTCAAGGTAGCTTGTGCCCTTTTGCAATGTTTCCATCAATTACTTGAACATTCCTCCCTCTTTGGCATAATGTAATGTTCCAAGCTCATTTTGTACCTTCCCTGTCCCATTTCTGGATTCAGTCATTTCTCAAAGGAGCCCTAGATCCTCCAAGAGAAGAATGGTATTTAGATGCCAAGAACACCCTGAGTGTGCTCATTGCTCTTGGGATATTACTACTTGAAGGCCTTTTGAGCTGACTGAGCATGTATTTGAATATACAAATCACACACAGATAAACACATTTACATCTGTATTTCTGTATTTATTTATATTGAAAACCATGAGTTTACACTGATAACTCCAACTCCAGGTCATTACAACAGAGTTTATTCTACTTTTCTCCCTTTTCATATTTGTAATTCCCTTCTCCGATAGTGAAAACACATGTTCATATTATTCTTAATACATTTACTTATTTAGTTAATTTCTTTTTCATGTAACTAATTTATTTCTGCTCCCAAGCTTTTTCCTGTTCAGATGCCCTCCTCACCTTGCTCAGTCTCTGATTCCACGTACCATCCCACTTGGGCTCTGAAGTCCTGTGCCAGGGCACCCATGCATGGGTTGCCCTGCCTTCCTTATCCTGCTCAGATGCTGACTCCTTGTGCTATTCCTCTTCCTACCCACAATACCTTCCTCACTTTACTGAATCTCTGAATCCCCATGACAACCACCATCTTGTGGGGATTCCTTTCTTGCATGGTCTGGTCTCTGACACTCTAAAATGGACAGGCCTCCTACTCTGATACCCTGCTTACCTAGTTGGGCTGCAACACTGCTCTGAGCCATTGTATTTTCCTCTCCCCTCAAGCTATAGACCTTTTCTTCAGAAAAAAATGTACCTGTGTTCCAAGTTATGCATAGGAATTCAGGAGTAGCGGGCATGGTGGCTGTGCAATACCAGCACTTTGGGAGGCCAAAGTGGGCGGATCCTTTGAGACCAGGAGTTCCAGGAGTTCAAGACTAGCCTGGTCAACATGGTGAAACCCCATCTCTACTAAGAAATACAAAAATTAGCCGGGCGTGGTGGTACATGCCTGTAAGCCCAGCTACTTGGATGGCTGAGGCATGAGAATTGCTTGAACATGGTGGTGGAGATTGCAGTGAGCCTAGATTGCTCCACCACACTCCAGCCTGGGCAACAGAGTGAGACGGTCTCAAAAAAAAAAAAAAAAAAGTCAGAAAGTTTACCTTAGTTTTTTTTGCACTACATCATTTTGTTGCTGCTGCTTTGTTTTGCTTTATTTTTAAAGACAGTGGGCAGGACCATGGGATAAACAGAGGAAGTATGGAGATACATTTTTATTTTCTTATTCTCTGTTGCTATGTTGGAATACAGCTATACAAGTCAGTTCTGGCTCATTCTTCCTTCTTCAAGGGATTACACTATCTGCCTTGCTAGTATATATCTCCATCTCCTGTAGTATGTATCTCCATCTCTCCTGAACATAATTTAGTTTTAAGAAAACTTCTTTTGGTAAAAGTTATAAATCTTTTCAAAAATAATTTACATGTAGGTCAAACATTTCAACATATGAAACAAAAAAATCGTGGAACAGTTAAAGGAAAACATGAATGAATGATTTCACTGCAGTGTGAGACTAGATACGACCTTTCTGTGTATGACACAGAACCCAGAAGGCACCAAATAAATGGTCTATACCTAAAACAAATAAAAATAAAAACAAATGGCAAAGTGAAAGAGAATATTAGCAATTCAGCACTGACAAAAGGCTGAATTTTTAATATATAAATGATTTTTTTAACTAATCAAATCGAGAAGGAAAACAGACATACATACCAGTGGCCACAACAGGCCAAAGATGGTTTAGACAGTTCACAAGAAAAGATAGAAATGGCACTTACATATGCAAAATGATGCCCAACCTTATTCATAATGAAAGAAACACAGTTTCAAATTTTAACAAAATATGACATTTCACACTTTAGATTTGCAAAGATTAAAAGTTTTATAGCATGATGAATTTGACAGACACTGGAGGGAAACGGGCACACTCACGTACTGCTGATTGCTGATAGGAGTGTCAATTGGTACAAACTGTGTGAAGAGAAGTTTGGCAATGTAAAAAAAAAAAGTTTGCTCATAATTCTTGACCTTGCAGTTTCTCTGAAAGGAATTTAACTTACTCATATTCATATACATATGTGAAGTGATATACATACAAGAGTATTATAGGAATGTTTAATATCAAAAGAATGATTGAAATATGATACATCTGGCCAGGCGTGGCAGCTCATTCCTGTCATCCTAGCACTTTGGGGGAGACCAAGGCAGAAGGATCCCTTGAGGCCAGAAGCTCAAGGCTGGCCTGGGTAACACAGGGTGACCCTGACTCTACACAAAATAAATTAGCCACGTTGTGGTGCACTCCTGTAGTCCCAGCTCTTTGGGAGGCCGAGGCGGGAGGATCCCTTAAGGAATTCAGAGCTGCAGTGAGCTATGACCATGTCACTGTACTCTAGCCTGGGAGACAGAGCAAGACACTGTCTCTTTAAAAAAAAAAAAGAAAAAAGAAAAAAAAAGAAATATACATAAACTGGAAACCGTGGTTACCTCTGTATGAGAGAGATACCAGCGGGAGGGAGACCGAGTTTTCAGTCTGTACTGAATTTTGAAACAGGTTTCCATTTAAAGTGCCACAGTGGACTGTTGACATTAATAGATTTATCATTCTTACTTCCAGCATGGTGTCAGAATGTATAACCATTTGGTGAAATTAGCTTAGCATGCCTTCCAGTTCAACATTCAGCATCCACTTATCAATGCAGCAGTGTGTTTCTCTATTTGTTACCATGTAGGTGGTGCCATTTTCAAAGTGATTAAAACTTTATTTCCGGAAAAAGAAAGTCCCTGAAGAGTAGCACTCCTCACTCTTAGGGAGCTCTGTCTGTTGAGCTAACAAGCCGTTGCTAAAATTTTCTGATTTCAAATGATACTAACTTAGTTATAAAATTAAGAATGTAGTTTCCTAAAAATTGAACGTTCTTTATATTTCAGTTATACTTTAGGTCTATTTGATTATTTAATATAACCAAATTTAGTAATTTGACTTCCAGATATATTCCTGCTTTATTGTCACTGAAGGTGAAAAACTTACTTAGGGTTCAGGAAGGATAACATTTTTATTTAATTACATGCTTTTCAGAATATGAACTTTGCATATTTAAAGATTTGAGTTATAAGAAATCTTCTCTACAAAGTAAGTTACTCTGGTATATATAAACGAATTCCATTTTATTCCCAAGTAGAGAGAGCAGGAAGTATGGTATTGATACAAGATAAAATTAATTTATATTGATACAAAGATAAAATTAACTTAAGCTTTGTGCCAGTTAGAAGAACTTGGGGCTTATTAAGAAAATAGCTTCTCAACAGATTGTGAAAACCAGCCGAAGGCTTGTTTTCTTAGTGTCTCAAATTTGATATTAAACTCCTATTTTAATATTTTAGTTTGGAGAATAAACTCGTTGAACATTACGAATGTCTTTTAAAGTCTTTTAAAATAAATGTCTGAGTGCCACAGTATAAGGTGAAAATATAATGTGAGTGGAAGGAAAGGGGTTTGCTTTCTGTAGGACAGACTGTACTTTTCCTGAGTGCTCTTTAATTGTGCTGTGAAATCCTGTCTTAATTAAGTAAGTCTCAGTCATTTATCATATGAAAGCATTCTCTATATGTTTTGCCCAAGTTCCAGTTAGGTTAGATTTTAAAACAGTATTTACCTTTATTCAAAGTTAATAAGCCAGGTGGTCTTCTCTCTAAATTAGAAGATTTAATTGGTCTTTATCATATTGATGCTTTTTTTTGTATAATCAAGGTCCTAGAAAAATATGCAGCTTGTATTTTTGTAAATGTATAATCTTTTAAATGTGCTGAGAATTTGCTCTTGAGAGGAATCCTGAGAAGGTCTTTATAAAGTGAATAGTAATGGTTCTTTTCTTCCAGTTTCTTCTGGGTTATTTCATATTATTGAAATTGTGGAATTACTGGACTTAGGGAGCCTTTCAGAGTGCCTGCAGAGTTGCATGTGTATCTGTCTATGCTTACCCCTGTAGTCTGTTAGATTTAGTTCAGTCCAATAAGTAAAAGAAGGTAGTGCCAGAGTGGGATCCTAGGAAGGATTTCTTGGGAGATTGGTAATCTAGAAAGCCGTACTTAAACTGACAACAATGTGAAACAGTGAGCATTTGGGAAGATGGAAGTTTATATTAGTGTTTGGACAAGCTGTCAGAAAACCTCTTTTCCAGGAGGAATAACATAAAAGGTAATTGTGTCTATAGAAACTTTAAATGTTGTACCTCCCTTTTTTTTTTTTTCTTTGAGACAGTCCTTCTCTGTCCCCTAGGCTGGAGTGCAGTGGCGTGATCTCTGCTTGCTGCATCCTCCGCCTCCCGGGTTCAAGCGATTCTCCTGTTTCAGCCTCCCAAGTAGCTGGCATTACAAGCGTGCACAACTAAACCTAGCTAATTTTTGTGTTTTTAGTAGGGATGGGCTTTCACCATGTTGGCCAGGCTGGTCTCGAACTCCTGGCCTCATGTGATCCTCCTGCCTCGTCCTCCTAAAGTGCTGGGATTACAGGTGTGAACCATTGTGCCCGGCCTAAAAGGGCGTTTCTTTTATAGGCCTCCCCCACCCCCAACTAAAATAGAGCTTTCTGTTGGTGGTATTTTGAGGCAAAATTTAGATGACTGAAGAACATGGTATGTCAGACAGAAAATGCATGGAGATTATGTAGTACATGTTAACTGACCAAAGGAAATAACACTTGAGAGTCCATATATTTGGGATGTCTTGGGGCTTTTTAGACAGAATCATACCCAGCACCTCCCCGCACTCCTCTTCCTCCAGGTTTGTAGGAGCTTGGGGAGTGAGTCAGAACCAAAAGGTGGCATTTGGTCTTGAACTGCAGTCAGCTGTTAGTACTGCTGGCAACATTTCTTTCAAAGTGTGGTATATGTGTGTTTCTCATGGATGCCGTCTACAAATGGATTGTTATTTATGAATGGTAAATTAAAGTTGTTTTTACATTTCCTAACTAAGTAGTTTAACCAATGTTTGCTCTCATTGGGAGTTGCCATCAAACTTAGTAACGCAGTAAAATGTGTTTGAGCTAGGTCTATAAAATGTGTTTGAGCTTAGGTCTTTGATCTAAGAATACCGAGGAGCAACAGAGTTGACTGAACAGTAAGCATTAGGGTTGAATGTATTCCCAGAGACACAGCAGCAGTATCACTGATTTTGGTGAAAATTAGTACAGACTTAGCCATGATAACATGTTCATTTTGCTTATCAGAGCCTTTAATATGTTGAGAATAATGGGTTTCTGATACATTTGCTTGATTTAACAAACAGAGGAAAAGTATTTTCTGCCTGTTTTTACTTTTTATTTAAATTGAGTGCAGAGAGCAGAGATAATCTTTGAATATTTGCTGTGTCTCATTATAGTAAGCATGTTTTCTTCTGCATTCTGAGAATTATAAGAAAAATACTTTATAATTAGATCCTAATGTAAATCACACCTGGAAATGGCAGTTAGGATCGAAGTAATGTTATAGCAGTCTACAAGGATTAATACATTCTATGCCCCTTTTCCTAGGCTTAAATGTCTGCTATTACAGCCTTTTCAGTAAGTGCCTTAGCTCAGTTAGAACTTCTTTTCAAATTGTTTTGTTTTGTTTATTTAGAGATGAGGTCTCACCATGTTGCCGTGGCTGGTCATGATCTCCTGGGCTCAAGCAGTCCTCACTCCTTGGCCTCCCAAAGTGCTGGAATTACAAGTGTGAGCCTCTCTGTCCAGCCCATTCTTTTCAAACTTTATGGCTTTTTTTTTTTTTCTAGTTTATTTCCAATAACCATTATTACTGGTGGGGTTGAGGGATAAAGGAAGAGAGGAGCTGTTTTTCTTTTGAATTATATTAGCCCTTCAATCTGATAGTTTTATATTGCTGTATTTTCAGTAATAGAGCACATGACTCTAGTAGTTTCTGTTGTGTGGTCCATCAGAGGTTTGTCATCTCTAAGATCTACCAGCTCTTTGCTTTCACTTAACACAAAAGAGTATAATAGTAGGAAACAGAAAAGAATAAACGGAGAGCCAGTATGGAGAAGGACCTGAAGCTTGGTATCCTCTGAAAAGACAGATGTGACTGACTTTTAGAAATAATTCTAAATGTAGAAATTATTTTAAGCAGATATTAAACTGATAGGGATTGTTATAGATATGAATATGTTATTATATATGGGAGGGGTAGATATGGCATTATCAGGTCACCAGCTGTCAAACCCCTTGCATCTTTTGGCTTGTGTTCATATTATATATACTTTTCCTATTGTGCCATTCATTTTACTCATATTAGTTAACTAAAATCAAGGAAATCTGACCTTTCAATGGATAGAGCCTCTGACTACATTGGGGTTTTTAATAAATATAAACATGATTTCCAGAGTTCTTGATGATTTTGTAATAGCAATGCATTGGTTTTAGTACTTTCATTAATGAACTTACATACAACCCGTATTACTGAGCTCTTTTATATTACACTTATTTTCTTTGGCTTTAGTTTTTCTTGGTTCTTAAAAATAGTCAATTGTAATTAATTGTTAGATGAAAAGAATGAAACCTGTTTCTGCATTCAGCCCATGGATGCTTTTTATATAGTTAATTCAGAAATCTGTAGTTATTAAAATATATAATTTGAATTGCTCTATCTGCATTATTATTTCAAAACAGATGGGGCTAAAACATTACCCTCACTTCTATTGAAATATTTTACACATTAGTTTTTGATAATTTTATTGAGGTGTAATTCTTATACTCTATAGTTCACCCATTTAAAGCTTACAATTCTGTAGCTTTTAGTGTATTCACAGATAAGTGCATCCATCACTAGGGTCAATTCTAGAGTATTTTCAGCACCTTAAAAAGAAACCCTGTCATCCTTCCTTCCCAGTCTCTGGTATCCTCAAATCATCATTTTTTTTTTTTTTTGAGTTTGCTCTTTCTAGATAACTCATGTAAGTGGAATCATTACAACATTTGTCCTTTTGTCTCTGACTTTTTTCACTAAAATAATATTTTCAAGGTTCATTCATAGTGCAGCATACATCAGAACTTCATTACTTGTTATCGCTGAGTACTATTCCATTAAATGTATGTAAGTAATACATTTTTGTTATTCATCTGAACATTTGCCTATTATGAATAATGCTGCTATAAATCTATGTGTACAAAATTGTGTGGACCTTGCTTTCATTTCTCTTGGGTATATTCCTAGGAGGGAATTGCTGGGTCATGTGATAACTCTCCATGCAATCCCTTGAGGAACTGCGAAGCTGTTTTCCAAAGCAGTTGTACCATTTACACGTTTTTATTATTTTTTAAATCAAGATACTACCCATTAGTTTTTATTACTTCCCGTATTTAAAAACTTTTTGTTACAAAAGATATTTGCAAGAGAAGTACATCAAACAGATGCATAACTTAATAATTATGAAGCAAATATCTATGTAACCATTACTTTGGTCAAGAAATGGAATATAGGTAGCACCATGGATTCTCCCTGAGTGTTCCTGTGCTACCCCTTATTTTCAGGTAGCCAGTATATTGACTTTTATGAAACTCAAGTTTTTCGTAGTTCTTGCAGCAGCATTTACATGCCTTATGAATTTAATTTTGTGGGTATTTAAACTTTATAAATGTAATGACAGTGTATCTTTTATGTCTTGCTTCTTTTACTCAGCATTGTTTGTGGGTTCATTTTCTCTAGTTCATTTTTCATTGCTATATCCTTTGGTATGGATATATCACATTTTATTTTTTCATTCTACTGTCAATAGGGATTTTAGCTGTTCCCACTTTTTATGTGAAATTTCTAGATTATTTTAAAGCCCTGTATATGTCAGAACATTTGTATGCTGAAATTGTCCTGTAAAGCTAGTCATTTTACAGCCCTTATCTAAGGTCTGAATACCAGTGAGATAAGACATCATTCTATGTTTCAAGCATATTGTATATTCGGTAGAAGGTATTTCACTACTGTCTAGCTTGTGGTAAGTTTGTCAGTAGTGGCGTGTAGCAAAATTTTTGAAATGTTTCCCTTAGAATTCAGGTATGTTTCTTCAGTTTTCCCCAATAATGTATCTTATATAAGTGAAGGAAATTATGAGTTAAATTGGACTGTTCAATATGATATTTATCTTCAGATTGTTTCTTTGCATTGGTAGTAACACTTTATTTTGAACTTAAGCTGTGGTCAATATTTAGAAGGCCTGGACCTTCTAAAGTACTTTATTTTTTACAAATATTCTTAGCTTGTATCATTAAATATATGCTGACAGTAGTCAGAACTGATTCATTCTAGATGGGCATCTTGGACATTTCAGGTTCCTTATTTAAATGAGTGATTGCTTTCATGATACTGTTTCTAAGTATCTTTAAAAGGAATCGTGGAGTACACAAATAACTTAGCAACCCTCATTGTTAGAGGGGTTTTTTTTTTCTTTAAATTTAGATGGTTTACCATAGATTTGAAAATTATTTCAGAAATGAAAGCAGCATTGGAAAATGATGCAGTTTTAAAATCCTATAAAAATGCCCCAAATTAAACAAATGTTTCCTGACCCTTCATAAAGTACGGACAAATAGACAAATCAATTTTTTGTGAATTCCTAGTTTTGTCGTTATGTGATACAGTAATGAAACTCTGTAATTATACATTGTAGCAATTATTTAAAAATTTGGAGATTACACTGTTGATTTGTGAATTTAGTGCTATCAGTTTGTGATTTGCTTTTCTTTTGCTGGAGCTCCAAAAGTTTCAGCAAATAAGATGGAGATTTTTAGTCATTTTTGTGAATGTGTAAACTTTGTTGATGCTTACTAATTGAATTTGTTTTGGAATATTCCTTTAGTACTGTTATCTGGCCTAAAATTCTTTCTGGAATTTTGATGTTTTCTTGTTGAAGCACCTTTCCGTGAGCACCTTTTAAAGGTAACACATACAGTTCTTGCTTATGTTCCAGTTTTATTGCTGACTCTGTATTCACATTTCCTAACTCCAGGCTTTCATTGTCATCTTGTGCATGAATTACTGCCGTAGCCTCTTAATAGGTTTCCTTATCCAAGTCTTTTCCTTTTTAGTCCATCCTCTCCTCCTAGGTAATGTCTTACAGCAGAAGTTTGAGTGTCACTCTCCAACTAAACCCTTCGCTGACACCTCCTTGCTAGTTCAGTAAAGTCTAAGTTTCCCTGGCCTGTGGCCCTTTGAGATATGGCTCAGGCCTGCCTTCCCAGCTTTATTTTTTATTCTTTCTCCTGTATATAGTATAAGATTGTTTGAAGATTACCCTAAAAATTTATTTACATTTTTATGCCTTTGCACAGTGGTTTCCTCTGGCTGAAATACTGCTTTCCCTTTTTTTTTGGCCTGGCAAACTCTTGCCCATCCTGCAAAACCTACCAGAGGTATCATTTCCTCTGCAAAGCCTTTCCTAATTCCCCGTCCCCATAGTCATCCCCTTTGCATTAATTCTGTACCCTACAACCTGTTGATCACCTAGTATTGTTTATGTGACTTTTTTTTTTTTTTTAAACATACTCTGAACTGCTGGGAGGCAAGGAATATGCCTTAATTTAGCTGGCTGTGTCAGTTTTACCATAGATCCTAGAAACAGAGCTAAGCGCTCAGGAAATACTGGCAGAAATCAAGAACTGGAGTTAGGGACTGACTCTGTAATGACTGATGAATATCTTTCCACAACCTTTTTATTTTTATTGTAATATGGATAACTCGAGCACATTTAGTCTCCAGGGTATGTAGATTGTATTATTCTTTCTGATAAGTAGGTAGTCAAGATAGCCACAGACAGACAAAATTCATTCCATGGGGCTTATCATTGACTTGGAACTTGATGTAAAATCAACTCCTGATGAGATGCTTTTATATTTTAAGTAATAATGCTTTGATTCAGAATATGGAGCCCAAAATAAGCTTCATGAGTAACATTTGTAAACTGTTCTGTAAGGCTTTTGTGGTTAGTATAGTCCAGTAGGGAAGAGGTAGAAGTATTCTTTCTCTTCATTGATTACTTCCTATGTTTAATAACAGGATTGGTTTGTAATTGTATTTTCTCTTCTACTGTCAGTAAAGTTTATTGTATTAAAATGCTGGGTAAAATCCAGTGTCTTTTTCATGGGTACTAATGGAAGTAGCTGATAGTGTGAGGTGATGGAAACATTTTATTTCCAAACACTTTTCAGTTTGGGGTTGATTTCTATTACTGTAGGAGACTGATCCTTCACAGCTGTCAGAAAATCCAAGTAGGTTCTTCTCCTGCTGTGCAGATCTTTCCTTGTTTGGGAGCCTTTCATGATGCAGTAGGGGCTTTTAAAAATGTCACAGAAGTAAGGCAGTTTATACTGAAGTAAGTGTAGAATTTGGTTGTTGCTGTTTATGGTAGAAAATTGAAAGTTAAAAACAAATGGAGGAGCAAGGCTGCTGAGCATTATGTGCCTTTTTGAGTTAATAATGCCATCTCTCCTGGTCCCCTGGACTTGCTCAGCTTTTCATTCCTATTTCTTCTGCTCCAAATTCTTTTATTTGTGGGTTGAAAAATAAAAGCAGAATACATTGATGAATCACAGACAAGCAACAGCATACATCCTGTCTTGATGAATGCCTAGGTTAATATATTTGGGGAAAGGGATGTAATCAGCAGTCATATGAGAGAAGCAGTCTATTGAACAGCTACGTGTTCTGAACCAAAGTGTATACTTATTATGGATCTATTTCTCCAAATACTGTGTGAGGCTCAGTGTTAACACATTGCTGAGAAAAAGGAAGTATTCTGTGGCTGAAGAACAGGCTTCTTACTGCCTGGTTCTTTGTTATGCTTTTACTGTTTAACACGGAGACTGCAGCTCTCACATTGGACACTAACCTTAGTAGCAGACATAATCCTGAGGCATGTTACACATTTCACCAGATGTTCTGTTTCTCTGTAGGGTATCATCCTGGTTAGTTTCTTACATCAGACATCATAAGAAATCAGAATTTGAAGTTTATCTTAAACAGACAGGAGAGCGAAAACACACAGTCTTTTATAACCTAAAGACTGAGTGATTTTCATAATATCAAATAAGTTGTGCTACAGCTACATTTTATAAATGTTTTTCTGATTCATATTGCATCTATACTCTGTATGAAAACGTTGGGGAAAAAATACCTTTTAAGAAGTACCCCTTACGAATAAATAGTAAATTAGTATTCTTTCTTGACTGTACAGCAAATATTTATGATTTACATACGCCTTCCAAAAAAGCATTTGAAGCAGATATGAGTTTCTTGTTAATATGACAATTTAAAACATTTTATAATTGAACAAATTGTGGATATTCCTAATGATAACATCTGCAGGATGTTGATTTATAAACACTGTAAAATACTGTGTTGTTTTGATGCTATGCATATTTCCTGTAGTGTATGTGTACAGTTCAAAAGAATTATTTTCTTATCTATTTCCTTCAATCTTTGAATTTTAGCACTGGTCATAATTCTGAGTCTGGAAAAGATTTCATGATATTCCAGATTTCTGTGTTTTTCCTTCCCATCAATAATTGTCTAGCGGTTTTATGTAACATTAAGGACTGTTGCTTTAAAAAAATAGCAGTAGTAGTTAAGGAGAAATGCATCATCTTGTTTCTTTGGAATAATAGGAATAGAATAGCTGCAAGGTGGTGATTTTAAAGTTTATATTAATTGAAGAAAGGGAAGAATCATGTGTCTTTTGGAAACTGCTTTAAAACTGTTCATTCTAGATCTTCACTTTAGGGGGGATCCAAAAAGAACAGTTTTACAGTGGATATATTTTAGAAGATTCACTCTCTGTTTTTTCTACTTTCAATCAAATACTTTGGAAAAAGCCCTCACGTCTGCAGGACTTCCATCTGGGGAGAACTTGATCCTTTCTGCCCAGTTTCATCTTGGCCCTCTCCAGTGGTTGTATAAGAGCATCTCTTTGAGATTAAAACATAGAACAAAGACAGGCTCCTTTTATTAATAGTCAAATGAAAAGCTACAGATTTTTGACTAGTTCTTTTTGCAGAAATGGAATTATTAGTGACACGGCTTATTTTTCTCTTTTCTAAACTCTGTATTTTAAAGTTGTACTACTGTAGGAGACAATGCTTAGACTTCCTCATCTGTAAAATGGGGTCAGAAACAGTAGCCTTATTTTTGAACTATTGGGAAGATTAACATAAATACATGCTAAGTGGCTACTGTGTAGTGAACTATGAATAAATATGGGCTACTGTTAATCATGCCTGTGGCTTCAGAAAAAAATGATAGCTAGAATTAGAAAGAATTGAACGTATGTAACTTGCCTGGATTATATGAATCAGCAAGTACTAATGTGACCTTTAGCATTTATAAAATAGCATCTTCATAACCAGAGATTGTTTTTTGCTTTACCCAGCTTTGGTATTATTTTCTTATATAGTCTTTTTTTGTGAATATTGATATCAACCATTTCTTATTCCAAAATTTATGGTTTAAATAAAAAATTTTAATTTATGTCATCCACACAAGAGAGCGTGACTCTTCCTTTTGCCACCTGAGGACACAGTGAGAAAATGGCCGGCCATCTGCAAGCCAGGAAGGGTCTCTCAAAAGGAGTATAATTGGTTGGGAGCTTTGATCTTAGACTTCTCAGCCTCTAGAAATTGTAAGAAAATACAATCCTGTTATTTAAGCCACCTAGCCTATGGTGTTTTGTAATGGCAGCCAGAGCAGAGCAATACCCAAGTGAAATTGAAAATTGGAGCAAATATGTATGAAGCAGGCTGATCTCTGTCTATACGAAGGAGATAAATTCATTATATAGAACATGAAACAATGAAAGGCATTCTGCTTAATGTGTGGGGTATAGCTTTATCTGCCTTTATTCCTGATAGAAGAGCAGATGTCTATTGAAATTTTTGTTTTATGACACCATCTGTAAAATGTTATTGTTTAGTAGGTGGTAGGTAGCCTGAGATGTTTTGACCTTTAACATTCATGGAAATTTAATTGATCTTCTCTGGACAGGCACTTAATGTACTAGTCATAATTCAGTGTCAGATGATTATCATCTAAGCATACTTCTCTATGAAAAAGTTCATGGGTCACAACCATAGCAAACCACATATTACAACATTTCATTTTATATGTTCTCTTGATTAGGTTGTTGAAGTAACAGGCAATTGGAAAGTAAGACTTTTACCCCTCAAAAAACCAAACATTCCCAGCTTAAGTAGCTACATACTACTCTGTATAACCTTAATTCCATTTTAATTTTGGAAGCAAGGTAAATTTAATAGGTACAGACCACTTGGAATAATTTTTACTTTTTACCTATTGTGAGTAATTTAACCAGAGTATGCATCTTTTATCCTCTTGAAAGGTGATACAGACCTAGGAAGTGTTTTGTGAGGGCATTTGAACTGTACTGCCTCTGGAGACAGGAATATCTTTAGGAGTTTTTCATCTGGTTTTGAGAGGTTTTTGGAGGGAGCGTCTACAACATTATCTACAGCATTGCCTTTGTAAAAGTAAAGCAGGAGAGAGATGCTTGGAAAGGAAGGCATGATGATGGCAGCAAAAGCAAGTAAAATGGATCTATACGAATCACTGTTAGTAACTTTTTAAAGCTTCAAATGAGACATTATTGACTTAAATTATGCTTTTGACCTCTATGTATTGACCCGATTGCCAAGTTTCCGTTTACCAGTGAAATGTTTGAGGAAACAATCTTCTCATCTTTCCAGTACTTTCTTAATCAACAGCCTTCAGTTGATTTTAATTTTGGGTTTTGCTGAGAGCACAGAGTGGCCTGATCCTTTGAGTATAATGGACATTTCTGTAGTGGATGGACACTACTTTTATGCTCTTTGATCTGAGTACAGCTATTGACATTATGATTTTCTGTCTGCTGGATTCTATGCTGCAATTCCATAGGAACATCTGGTTTACCTCTTGAAATGCTTCCGTTACTGAACTCCTTAAATTCTTGCATCTCTCATTTGCTTTTTCTCTCCCTATCTTATCTGTATCTTTAAACTTAACTATCACTTTTGTGAGCATGTGAATTTTGTTATGAATTAGAGAACAGAATGTACTCTCTCTGAACTTTCAGCCCTTGGTAAGTTTTTCTATTTTAAATGTTTTTTGAAAAATAAAATTATCAGAACAGTATTTTATAGAATTTAGAAAAGAATTGTTTATCTTGCGTCATCTTTAACACAGTAGTTATTAGGTTGGTATAATTCTTTCTAAATGTTTAAAATATGCTTTAAAATTTTAGAGTGGTTTTTTTTTTGTGTTTTTTGTTTTGTTTTGTTTTGTTTTTGTTTTTTGTTTCTGTTTTTTGAGATGGAGTTTCGCTCTTGTTGCCCAGGCTGGAGTGCAGTGGCACGATCTTGGCTCACTACAACCTCTACCTCCTGGGTTCAAGCGATTCTCCTGCCTTAGCCTCCCTAGTAGCTGGGATTACAGGCATGTGCCACCACGCCCGGCTAATTTTGTAGTTTTAGTAGAGACGGAGTTTCTCCGTGTTGGTCAGACTGGTCTTGAACTCCCTACCTCAGGTGAGCCACCGCGCCCGGTCGTAGTGTTTGTACCTTTTCTTTTAGATAGAGTCTTGCTGTATTGCCCAGGCTGGAGTATAGTGGCCCAATCTCGGCTCACTTACAACCTCTGCCTCCCAGTTCAAGCAATTCTTGTGCCTCAGCCTCCTGAGTAGCTAGGACTACAGGCGTGTTCCACCACACCTGGCTAATTTTTGTATTTTTAGTAGAGACAGGGTTTCACCATGTTGTCCAGGCTGGTCTCGAACTCCTGACCTCAGGTGATCTGCCCACCTCGGCCTCCCAAAGTGCTGGGATTACAGGTGTGAGCCACTGCACCTGGCCAGTTTTTTTTTACCTTATGTATGTATTTCAGATTAAGTACATTTTTGTATTATTGAATGATCTCATCACCATCATTATTTAAGCTGTACTGTAAACTCTTGAAGGTGTGAATATATTACATTTTACTTAGCATTTCCTGTCATAAGACCTGTTAGGTAATTTCTAATATTTTTATTAGTATACATAGTTTTTGGTAACCGTTTAAAAACAAATATTTTTTCTTTCAAATTAGAATTGTAACCTTATTCTAGATTTCTATCAACAGAATCAAAGAATCACAGGACATAAACATTTTATGGTATATTGAAAGGAACATGAGCTTGGTGACTGAGAAAGTCTAGCTTTGAGCTGTAGTTGTCACTATTATATGGGCAAGTTACACATATGATGATTGGAAAAACCTACCTACCTTACATACAATATGGAAACTATCAGATTTATTGATTGAAGTGTAATAAGTGCTCAGTAAATGGAAGCTATTATTGTTGGTGCCAGCATTTTTTCTTCAATGTTGTTGCTCTCAGTATATGAGAATGGCATTTAACTGTGACCATATAATTTACCACACAAACTGGAATGCCTTACTTCCAAGTAAATGCTAAATCATGTGGGACATCAGGACAAGTAAAAATGGGGATCCAGCCACATTAGAACATATGTCCCTCTATGGTTAAAACACATCTTAACCGCCATTGAACATTTTTTTTTCAGTTGCACATTTTTCAGGTGAAAATTACATGTTTTAGTTGAAAATGTATTTGATTGCAAAATACGTTGATTTGTAAGCTGCTTATTTGGATAAGCCCAATGGAGTAAGATTCTGAATTTAAACATCATCTAAAATATTATCTTTATTTTTGCACAGTGTATTTTTCTGCAAAAGACGTATGTAAAATTAGCTATATAATTTCAGTTCACCCCTTCTTAAATATAACAACCGTTATACACAGAGCTCATTGAGATTTGTAAAAATTTGGAGTCTTTGCAATGTTTTAGATTGCTATCAGGAATTTCCCCCCTTGATATTCTTAATTATGCTGGATAAATTTGTATATGTTATTTCTTTTACATTACGTAAGGAGAGCTATCACAGTATTCATATGAATCTTTTTTTTTTTTTTTTTTTTTAAGCAAGGACTTAGTAAAGCACCCACTGGTGCCAATCGCCTGCATGGTGCTGGGTTCACAATGGCTTATTTGGGAAAATGTAGACAAAACAAGACAATTATAGCATAAGGGGCTAAACTTATGAAAGCAGAAATACAGTGCACCAAGTGAAGGAACTGAACCTGAATTTTGGGGAACTAAGTACGTTTCTAGAAAGAAGAGACTTCTAAGCCAAGACCTGAAGGATGAGCATCCTATGTTTAACCTTTCTCTTCCTTGCCGTTTATATTAGTAGTACTGTCATACTAATTCAGGCTTGTGGTCTGATATGGTTAGGCTTTGTGACCCCATCCAGATCTCATCTTGAATTGTAATCTTCATAATCCCCACTTGTCCAGGGAGAGACCAGGTGGAGGTAATTGAATCATGGGGGACAGTTTTCCCCATGCTGTTCTCATGATAGTAAGTGAGTTCTCACGAGATCTGATGGTTTTATAAGAAGTTCTTCCCCCTTGCTCGGCACTTCATCCTGCCACCTTGTGAAGAAGGTGTCTTGCTTCTCCTTCACCTTCCTCCATGATTGTAAGTTTCCTCAGGGCTCCCCAGCCATGCTGAACTGTGAGTCAATTAAAAGGCCTTTCTAGATTACACGGTCTAGTCTCAGGCAGTTCTTTATAGCAGCATAAAAACAGACTAATACATGTTCTTCTCCAGCCTGTATTCTTTCTCTCATTAGTATTAGTAAATAGTATTATAACAAGAGACAAGTTTTATGAGAAGTCCTAATTGCTGCAGTTGACAACCAGCTTCAAGATCTTAACTGCGTATATGTAACTGTTGTTAGTTTATCTAACCTTTTAAAGGTTCCTGCATGTTCCTGGGCCTATATCACATTTTGATGGTAGTGAATTAGGTTAAATACTTATTATTTAAAATAGCAGTTAATTTTTTTTAACTTGGCCTTTACTTTCTAAAAGATCATCATATTTTGATGTTTTCAGAGGATAAGACATTGAAACAATCTTATTCATACACATTTTACACACTGAAATATAAGATTGGTTATGCATTTTCTAGAATGCTTTTTTATGTTCTTAGTAATTATTAACTTTTTAAAGGTTGTATGTGTACCATAAAGGATAGTAAGTTGGTTGCTATGTGTCAGATAATATTCAATTAATAGGGTAGTTTGTTTTGGTTAACATTTTTACATCAATTACATATTTTGTTGCATTCAGATGCTTCATTCTCTTTGTGTTGTAATCCCCTTTCAAAAGTGGATCAGCAGTAGATTATCCAATCATAAAAATAGTAACATAGCACTGTTTTATTTGACTGAAATAAATTTGACATTTAAACAGAATTCCAGTGCTTAAATCAGTGTTCAGGGCGGGAGCGGTATTGGGATTACTCCCCAGAGGACATCAGGAGGTGTTTGGAGACACTTTTGGTTGTCACAACTTGGGAAGAGGTGTGTGTGTGCTCATTACTGGCATACAGAGGATAGAGGCTGGGGCACTGTGAATGAAACATCTTACAATGCACAGGATAGTCCTCCACAACAAAAAATTAGCCTACCCGAAATACCATCATTAGTGGCCAGGATGGGAAAGTCTGGTCAAAATGGAATGTAGATCTGTATATACTGGGAATAAGAATCTAGGAGTTTGATGATTTACGCAGGCAGTTGAAAAAGAAGTGTGTAAATAGGAATTACAATGACCCATATCTGAAATAGGTTTTATTGGTTTCTTGAGTCATTTGATCCTAGTTCCAAGAATCTTTGTGTATTTATGACTTTATCAAGTGGTAGCACAATGCCATCAGAACATACGTGATTTAAAAATAAGTTACAAAGACATTTTTTGTAAGTCAATAAAGTTTTTGAGGACAGATGTGAAATGAGATATTTTATATTTTCTAAAGGATTATTTCCAAAAAGAATGAGTCTTGTCTTTAAAGATTGACAGGAGTCCCAACTACAGGAGCATTGTTCAAAGTAGCACTTTGTTTAACACAAAAAAGCAGAAGTCTCACTATAATAGCAGAGAACCTTGTAGAAACATCTCCAAAGTTACTGACCAATATTATTTGGAGAGAAAGTAGAGTAATTATATTTCCTTTACAAAATGACTGTCGGATAATACTGGTTAATATCAGTCACATACAATACGCAAAAGCACTTATTTTAATTGTGCACGTTACTAGATATTCAGGCTCATAGTTGATCTGCACAGGAGCGTTCATTCTGAGCATGTGTGTTCTTGTATGGAGAGGTACTAGGTGTTTTCTTTTTTCATTCATAATGGAAAATACCTGATTCAAGGGAAGAGACTTTGTATTTAACAGTTGTGTTGAGTTATGACATAGACTGGAAAAAGTGGGATGGGTAGAATGCATATGATAGAATGCAGCTGTGCTTCAAGAAAAGGCTATTGCTACCACAGTGCCTACCCATCCACTACTTCATTTGCTGGGAACAGCTTTATCTGTTTTAGAATCCCTTCCCCACCCCCACCTCCACCCCCAGGCCTCTTTTTTGCACCTGAACTCTATGAAATTGGGATGCATCTGTTAATCTGTGATGTCTTAGAATTAAAATTACCAGCTCTCTTTCCTTCTTCTACTCAGTAGAGTCTTGGGCTTTATGAAATAATGTATTATACTTTCTAATCTTAATTCATTGTGGAAGGAAGTAGTCAAAATAATAAATTTTAAATTTCCACCTTTAAGTATTCATCTTTATAGCGTGCTGAATGAAAAACATGTGTCATGAGCTTAAGTCTGACCCTGCTTTTCCATACTGCCTGTGAGGAGAGAGACTTGCATGAATCTTTGACGTTAGAGAAGAGATTACATTTTTACCCCTTCTTTATGACACAGTTAATGCCAATAAAGCTATTTCTATTTTTGTAAATAATTTGCCAAAGTGACATTCTTAGCTAAACATACAGTTTTCTGGGTAGCTTGACAGCATTATTTCTGAGCAAAAATATCACAGTTTTTAACATTGAGGTTATCATATTGGAGTTAGTAAGACGTTCTTACTTTACCAAGCTTTGATAATTTTATTAGAGGAAGAAATTGATGAGATTGCTGGGCATATTTTTGAAAACCACATCTAAATACCACAGTATGATATGAACAGCTTCCAGAGCTTTAAAGGATCAGAATCAAATCCCCATGATTGAAATATTAATTTTTAGATATAGCGTGTTTCTTAGACATTTAGGGTGAAATCCTAATTTTGGAGTCTCTATTTTGTTTATATATCTGGGATCCTCCAGCAGTGACCAAATGCTTGCTGCTTTTGCTGATGTTTTAAAAGTCTGAGTAAAGAGCTTCTAATAGAGTAGAAATCGAGAAAATAAGCTTCCTAGACATGGAGGCTATAGTGCAAGCCATTGCCTCCTGGCTGTGTATTGAAACCCGGGGGAGAGGTACACATCATCTTTGTCCCTGTCATTGGCACACAGCAGTTTTTCGTGTTTCTTTTTTTTTTGTAATTTTATTAAAACTTTCAGTTATATAATTAAGACTGGGATAACTTAACTTTTTAAAACTTGAACTCAGTGGATTTCATGAATGCCATATGTCTGTTAAAGGGTCTGCAAATGATAAACGTTTGAGAGAGACATTCTTGTTTGTTTGAAATAAAAATGAAAGTGTCAGGAGGAAAATCTGATGACACCTTTTGAGCCTTCTCCTTTTCAGATTAGCTTGAGGCCAGTTTTCTGTCAGGGAACCCACATAAGCTTTTTGGTGTCATCTTTAGACTAGAACTCTTGGCATTTCTTAAATTGTGATTCTTGTTGCTATCCCCCCTCTCCTGACCACTGACCACTGTTTCAGGTTTTTTTGTTCTTTCTTTCTTTTTTAAGAGACAGGGTTTCACTCTGTGGCCTAGGCTAGAGTGCAGTGGCATGATCATAGCTCACTGCAGCCTCGAACTCCTGGGCCCAAGTGATCCTCCCACCTTATTCTCCTGAATAGCTAGGACTACAGGCATGTGCCACCATGCCTGGCTAATTAAAAAAATTTTTTTTCTAAAGATGCTATGTCATCTGCACTGGTCTCGAACTCATAGCTTCAAGCTGTCCTCCCACCTTAGCCTTCCAAAGTGTTGGGGTTACAGGCATGAGCCTCTGTACCTGGCCTGTTTTGAGTCTTATTTTCTGTTCATTTCAGGTTATTAGGATTTCTAAACCATATTTTTAGTAAAGCTACCTTTTTCCACTTATCTCTATGGAATATAAGTTTTTGAACATACAGTAGAGATAATTGATTCTAATACCAAAACTTAGCAAAGACATACATGGAATTCTATTCATGGCAGATTTTTATCTGGTCTCTGCTTTAACTCTTTTGAAATGTCAGCTTTCTCTACCTAACAAGGATACTCGTTGCTGTTTTACTATTTTGTCTCCATACAATTGTAATAAACATTAAACCAGACAATTTTTTCATTTGGAATAAATTAAAAATTAGTTTATTTTTAAAGTGTTTTAAAGGGCATTTAGGTTTTGGGGAGGTTTTTCTCTGCTTTGGTTTATTACATGTAATGGCAGAGCCAAAATTACAATTCAGATCTTCTGTTTTCTCAGCCTGCAACTATTCTTTTACACTGTATTATTTTACAAGGTTTGAAGCCAGGCCTTTGACTTCCAAGCTTGATTTTTCGGTGGTTCTTGACAGAGATAGTTTGTTTAATTTAAAGGTGTGGAGAACTCTGTGGGATTACCCAAGTATTTTCTTTAGGGAACAAACATTAAGCATTTGCGTAGACCCTAGAATGCTGTCAGCCTGTGTGCCCTGTCTGCTGCTCTACACTACTGTGTCAGCTGCAGGAGCTTTCTCTGTCTTTACTGACCTATGCTGGACAGCACCTGGAAGGTCTGGCACAATTAGAACACAGAATAAATAATTCTCATGGGAATGAATGCATGAATTCATTCTTTCAGATTTTTCTCTCCCAAAATATAAGGAGAAAGCATGTAAGCCATTTAACACATTGGTCTAACTGAGCCTCATAATCTTTTCTGCAAGGAAAAGATATATGTTCTTCAGGGGAAAAGGAAGATTTTGTTGTTGTTAAGATGATATTATTACCTGCTTTGAAATGCTTTGAAACATTGCAAATACTCTGATTAAACTTAGCTCCCTATGCAGATATTGTTTGGTCTGCCTTTGACACATTCTCAAAAGCCTTGGGATACACTGCTGGCTTAGTATCAGTGGATGCTACATTGAAGGACAGTTTTTGTGCTGGGTTAGGGGATGACAAACAATCTGAAATAAGTTTAGGGAAAGTAAAACAAAGATAGTCCTTCCTAGGCAGTTATTTATGCTTTCCTAGATGTTTATTTATTTATAGTTGTACAGTTTGTTTCTATCAGTATAGCCCATAGAAGTTAATTCCATGTTAAACATCTGACAGGAGCCTGTTTGCCAATTGCAGAAGATAATTATTTGGCCTGTTTTGTAGCCTTCGGACATCTTTCTGTAGTAATGTTTTTGCCGTCCAATATTCTTTAATTCCCCTATATATACTGTGTTTCACCTTCCTCTAATCCTAGTGGCCCTCCATAGGAAAGTATCTTCATGAGCTTCAGATTACCTAATGACAGCTGGTAAGGCTGATCTCAGTAATGACTTCAAGAGATCTGTGTGTAAAAACTCCAAAAATTTTGTTTGTTTGATGGTTGCTTGAAGTTAGTATTTAGTATGTGACTGTAGAGCTCTTTATATCTAAGGTACATTTCTTAACATAGAATAAAATTTGTCCTGAGAGTATTTCAATAATGTGATAATGTGATATTTTTGCTAGAGACTAACTTCCCCCCAAATTATAAACATATATTCTTCTCAAATGTAGAAGTCTCTGGTCATATCACCTGGTGGGTAAGGGCGTGCACAGCTTTGTCTCTTTCTCCACCTTGGAAAGTAATAGTCTGGATCACAGAGTAGTTAGGTGAAACCTCCATCCAGCTTCCCTCATCACGCACTTTGTGTTTTTGGTAGGACGAGAGCAAGGGTAACAGTCACATTCTATTGACTCTCCTGCTGAAAGCTGGGGTTTTCTCTGAACCCTTGGTCTGTCATTTGTACTCATCCTGATAGTGTATCTTTGGTGATCTCAGTACTGATCCGTGCTACTTTGTAGCTGCCCCGGAACCGGATTGATAACTGCCTCACACCTAGCCTCACCTCAGCATTCTCCCCACATACTTGTGGGGCATTGGGAGTTCCAGGAGCACATTTGGTTTGTTCTCCATTGCATCTCAGTACTTGTTACCCTTTTAGATCTTGAGCCCCTTTGAGAATTTGGTGAAAGCTTTGGACTGTCTCCACAGTAGTGCATATGCATTTGATTATAGGAAATTCACAGATTCCTTGAAATCCCAGGATAAGGATTCCTGGGTTAGATATTGTCATAACAGGAAACGTAACGTGGCCCCATTTAAAAATACACCATAGGTTCCTAACCTCAGATTTGTCGTTTATCATGGGCTGCAATGAAGGTTTCTGCTTGGTCATTTTTCTTAGCTTGGAATGCTGTATTTCCTGTCCTACGAAAAGTGTTTGGAAGAAGCAGAGTGTGTAGGGAAAGAAGTGAGGAAGTGAGGGAGGACAAGAAAGGATGGATGGAGTGTGTGGTTATAAAAACTTCTATTTTTCTGGTTTAACTAAACCATAGGAAATTATTTGCTCTTCCTAACCTTGTCTATAACTCCTGTCACTTTCCATTCTTGGCAGCTTCCACTTTAGGTTGCAGTTAAGGATAGTCTTCAAAAATTATATTCCTCAGGCTTTTATAATGTCTTTAATACTATTTTTTAAAATCCAAATCATCCTGATGTTTGAAGGTAAAGGAGCTTATCTTTGGGCAGTTGAGGTTGCTAGAGTGGACCCTTCTCCTAAGCAATACATGGTGTATCATAAAGCTGTTTGCTGTATTTAACTGACTTTAGCTATTCACTTGGGTGGGCAGTTTTTCCAGATAGCCTTGACCCAGTCCCCTGAGTAAGCTGGCATTACTGCTCACTCCTCCTTCCCATCCCCACCCCTGTTCTCAATGTTTTTCTTTTTTTAAACGTCACCTGTTGGGGATAGGGGCAGGAAGCTTATTTCCTCTCTTTGGAAGAGTTATTAATGGAATCAGGAGATAGAAACTTATATGGCACAATGCAATTATATTGTTATATGCACAGTAATAATAGAACACCCAAGATTACCTTTTCTTGAAATCTAATTTCTGTAGCTTGTCTGTTTCTTTATTGAATCTGTTCTTTATTGTACTGAATATAATTAGCTTAGTGTTTTTAGTATCTTAGAAGTATTTTTTTCTCATGGTAGATTGTTTTTTGATCATATTCCTATTTGTACATATGAATTCTGTTTCATGACATGAATGTTAGACTTTGATTTTTGTAGTGACACATAAAGTCTCCAGTCCCCCTCCCCATTTTTCTGATTTCCCCCATCGCCAATATGGAGATGAGAAAAGGGGAGCTTGCGTAACACTCCGTGGAGACCAAGTTAATCCAGTCCAATTCTACACATATATTTCCTTCTGACCCAGGTGAGTATCATAGTACCTGGGTTCTAAGTAACATTTCTGAATAATAGGTGATGGTGGTGTTTGAGCTCTTCCTGAGGTTTCCAGTGCACCAAGCTTTTGATGTAAATGATTTCATTTAATCTTAACTGCCTTATGAAGTAGATAGTATCGTGCCCACCCCCTCAGACCCCACATCCCCCACATTCCCCACATTTTCTCTTTTGGCAACAGAGGAGGCCAGTGTAGTTAATTTGTCGCCGGTCACACAATTAATGTGTGGTAAAGATGTTATTCAGACCAGGTTAGGTGCTTCAGATTCAGAGTAGTCTGGTACCCTATCCTGTTCCTTGCTCCCACAGTTTAGGAGCACTGGTAACCAGGCTATAGGTGACCATGGGAAAATCAGCAAGTTGGCAAGCAATAGAAAACTTTTGTCACTATGTATGTATGTATGGAAGTATGTATGTATGTACTTCTTTTAACATCGTATACATTGAATAATGCTTTTGCCAAAGAAACATGGGAAAATGATAAGAGTAAATGAGAAAGCAAAAACCTTGTATGATCTCACTCTTTGGAGAACAATTCCGTTACCATTTTAGCATATTTCTTTCCAGTCTTTCTCCTTAGGAGGAGACTGCAGTCCACATTGCTTACGTATTGGCATTTATAGATGGTTTACAGTTTTATATTCTGCTTTTTTTCTCTTAGCACCTCACGAGCATTTTATGTGCCATTTAAAATTTTTAGAAATATTCTAAATGATTTTGCCTTGAGGAAAACGAATTCTACTCAGAAGGTAGTTGACTGTTATAAGCCGGGTGGTGGAGAAGTAGTCACAACTGATGGCACAAATCTCCTACCTGAGGGAGAAAATATAGAAGTAGTAGAGTTTGAGGGTGGGGTTAATAAACTCAGTCTATACCTTTATGGTGTGTGGTACCTATGGGACTTTTGAAAATGCTCATTAAGCAAAGAGCCCTTGGGCTTGTAGGAAAGTTTTTTAAATTGCCATCATCATGTGTTTGGAAGTTGAAACGATTATTTTCTAGGTGAGGAAATGAAGGCCTAGAGAGACAAATGTGTTAACTACCACCAGTTCATTGGACAACCATATTGAAGAGGGTATCTTTTAGAAGATGAGGCCACTATAGCATTATCAGGCTCCTAGTGCAAGCAGTGCCCAGTAAATGATTTCAGAACAAATAAAATGAAGTGATTTTGTGAGTCATTTATTATCACCACACTTTAGTGTGTACACTACAAACTGTACCTCCAAAAAGTGATTCATTTGTTCTCTTGAATGTTTAGTGCTCATTTCTTATACATCTTATTCTATTTTGTAAACACGTGGAGTTTGAAATTTACAGATTGTTTCTATAAATTTGATTACAGATTGTTTCTGTAGATAGAAAGAACCTGTTAATTCATTTTGTTAGCCCCTTAATCTTTTTTTTTTTTTTTTTGTAAAATTGTGCAGTTTTCTGTGTTTACAAAAGTACTCAGGTCGTTCTCTCCTTGATTTACATTAGAAACTGAGATTTATAGGAAAGGCAAATCAAGCATGATTTTTCTATAACAGAAATGTCTTAAAATAGTTTTCATTGAAGCCCCACGTGAAAATTTCATTTTAGGGTTAAACTAATTTCATTTAGGGTTAAGTACTAGGAAATGTTTCACCTGCTTTAAGATCTGATATTTGTCTCCCTTTGGATATGAATGACCATGTTTTCCTTTTTGCTTTGATTTGACTTGGAGCCGAATTGTATGTTTTAATCAGAATATCCATGGCCTGATTCACTTTGTTCAGGTCTCTCTCTGCCTCTCCTTCAGTTTCTACTTTCTATATTCTAATTTAGATGTTTTGTGGTTCTGGTACTACTTACCACTTGTATTGTTTAATGCAAGCTACCTCAGGTCCTTTGTGGATGGGGCAGAGTGTGCACACATGCACACAGGTGCATGCACACACACGTATACTTTCCCAATAGTTGTGACTTTTTTCAAGTACATTAACAGCAATCACGTTTTTGAAATATTCCATTCTTTGGGAATATTTTCAGCACCTCTGTCCTAACATTAATCTAGTACCTGGGAAATATGACAGGAGGTGTTACTTGTCCTCGTGAAAGAGCCTATTACATAGTGTAATATTTTTTTTTTTTTTGTCTAACACTAAAGATTCTCATTTTGTCTTCTAACATACCATGCTCTTAATTGTAGCAAGAGGTAGCACTGGTCAGTAAGCTGTTCTTTATGTGAGAGTTCTTCATGGTGAGCCCTTCCAGGTAAATTCAGTTTGTTTGTATAAACACATCTCAAATGACACACAATTAACTTCCTGATGGCTCTCTATCTTCCACTGTGTATATGTGTTTTCATGACCAAGGCCATAAATATATTTATGTATTTCAGATTCATATAACCTCAAAGAAATAAGATCTCATGGTTTTATTTCATGATTTGGTTAAGAAGATAATATAAATTTGTTACAGGATGTAAGTGTTATTTTGTGTGAAGAATCCAATTTGTTTCATAGAAGACTTCTTGAGACACAGGAAAACCTCAAAATACCTGATTTCTAATAATTGTCAAAGTTATTGCTAGTTTTAAAGATAAAATAGGGCAACAGTGCCTGCCCCCACCCAATTCCCATTCCATTATCCCCCAGCTTGGCATTAAAAAAAATTTTTTTTCAGAATTCATAAACACTTCAAAGAAGACATTAAACCACCCATGATTTTAAAAAATATTTCTGTAAGATTATTAAGAAAGGCAGTATTTTTGTTACTTCTTTTACAATACAACAGATTAGTATCTAGGTAGAATAGAACTTACATTGGACACTTCATTGTGAAAAATTGAACTGTTACTAAAATTTTTAAGCAGTCACAGGTTGGTATTAATAACATGTATTAATTGAAACGAGATGAATACATGGTACAGACTGGATGCAGAGAATATGGACGTTTTAAGAAATTTGTGTACTCCATAATTCTTTCCACCCAAAGTAGACTCTTATTTAATTCTTTTTTCAAATGCACATTCTGTTTGCCTAAGTCTACATCTGCTAGTAGCTTTGAATATTGCCTGAAACGTATGTGCAGCTTGGCAAAAAGTCTGATATGAAGAGGAAAGCACAGAATAAAGTTTGTCTTGTTAAATAATGGCACAGAGCCTTCACTGTTCACAGCCTAGTGCTCACTCGTGTCCCATGTTGCAGCTGGGAAGGAGGCCTCTAATTATATTCTTAAAAGTCCTACTTTGGTTAGCTCTCATGCCAGAACAGATAGGAGATTTTTATGCATTCCACCTCCCTGTCGTATTTGTTGAGATCATTGGTTTGTTTCTGGGACATTGTGGGGTTTTGTTTGTTTGCTTGCTTTTTAAGCTATTTGCATCTCCTGATTGAGCTTTGTTTTTTTGCTGCAAAAAAAAAAAAAAAAACAAACAAACTAGATCTGGTCTCTGTTCAGTCTATATACCTGTACAGGTCATCTTTGATCTAAGCCAGTATTTAGTTACAAAGTAGTCATGGCACAAGCCTCAAATAGTAACATAGAATGCAGCATTTTAGGAGTTTGATTATGTATTTGTGATAATTATCAACTGTAGTATTTAACAATCTTTGGTGGTGGTTTTACCACTTAAAATTTTACTGGTACTGCTAAATTATTGATTAATTTAATGTCAAATATACACAAGATGTGATTTCTGAAAACCTAGAAATTTGTGTATTTCTCTTGTATTTGTGCTGTGCTTCAATGATTCAGAAATAATTTACTGTATACTTCACCAATAGGAAGTAATGAGGCTCTCAAAATGGGTGGCTGGCTAGCCTTTGGAGTCAGAGTCTGAAGTCATAGCTATGGTAAACAGCTTTTATAAAAGGATTTCAATAATCATGATTAGCTCATTAGAGTTATTGTGAGAAATACAAAGTTAGATAACATGTGGAACAGTTAGCAGGAAGTCTGACATAAGAAGTGTTCACTAAGTGGTAGTTTATTTCTCTGTGCCTAGCTCTACTCTTTCCCTGCAGGCTCTGTTTATTTTAGAAATAATTTTATTGTATTTTTAAATAATTTGGATTTATTTGGTAAAATATTAAGTCATTAGATGGTAGATTCTTAAATTGTTTTTAATTTTTAGAAGTTAAATGACTTTGTTCATTAAGAGTTCCCTAATAACATATCTGCAAAACACTTCTTTTTTCTTGATCTACTGGACATATCTTGAGTTTTTGAGTTTGAATAAGCTCCATTTTTAGTTTTCTACTTAATCCTCATCCCAGCCTATCCATCGGTGGCAATTCTTTGTTCCTGTTTTTCAGTGAGAAATTGTATTTCATGAGGGCTTACTTAAAATAATACAATAAAAAAGATGATTTTTTAAAAATGAGGATGAAGAATTGAAGGTGAGAAGAATGCTGGTTAGTTTTTCTGCTGAACTGAAAAGCGTCTACTCTGTTGTCCTTTCCAGTGATCTTCAGGAGCACTTGGATCTCATACTCTTGCTTGGTTGGTTGCCATTGCAACTCCAGATATATATAACATTTAAATGTAAGACAGCATATTATTTTCAATGTTTTCATATGTGACGGTCAAACAAGAGAAATCCCAACAAATGTGGTTGATATTTGAAAGGGATAGTTATTGGACAGTTCACCTCAGTTAAGACAGATTAGCTCTAGGCACTTTAAAATGGACTGTTTTGCAAAGAGGTTATCTGGAAAAACTGAATATGAATATACTGGTGCTGAACTTCAAGCAGTTATTCAGTGTTGTAAAGCAGGCTTTCCTTTGCTTGGGACATGCGTACCAATTAAAACAATTGCAGAAGTTGAAGAGATTTATAAAACTTCTCATTTTTATAATCCTTCCAAATTTTATAGCACCAGCTCAACTGCATCCAAGTGTGACTTTTTGTATTAGTAGTTTCAGTTGGCTTAATAGTAAAGACCAGTTTGTCTTTTTTGTTTGTTTGTTTGTTTGTTTTTTGAGACCGAATCTCACGCTATCGCTCAGTGCACTGGTCATGATCTCGGCTTACTGCCAAGTATCGTGCAGTGGCGTGATCTTGGCTCACTGCAACGTCTGCCTTCTGGGCTCAAACAATTCTCCCACTTCAGCCTCTCAAGTAGCTGGAATTAACAAGCGCCTGCCACCATGCCCAGCTAATTTTTGTATTTTTAGTAGAGATGGGTTTTCACCATGTTGGCCAGGCTGGTCTCAAACTCCTGACCTCAAGTAATCCACCTGCCTCGGCCTCCCAAAGTGCTGGGATTACAGGCATGAGCCACGGCCCAGCCGACCAGTTTGTCTTTGAAATTTATGTGTTGCATACTACTTTTCCTTAGTGGGGATGTTTGCTTTTTGTACTAAGAATGCCTAAAAGGTTATTTTCTACAAAGTCCTTCTCTTAAACATTATGAATTTTAAAATAGTTCTCCCTCCCTAAAGGATTATCCTCTTGCCATTCATCTTTGGAAAATTTCTCCAGGAATATTTAGACATTAACTCAGAAGAGAATGTCATTGGTTGAAATTGCTCTTTTGACTTCCATTAAATATGAGAACTTTAGAACAAAAATTGAAGCTTGTCTAACCCTGGACCAACTCTGCAAATTTGCCAATCAGTGCCTGTTTCTTCATTGGTCTGCATTAACACAGCAGTAGGCAACTGGCACTTCGAGTCAAGGAGCCTTTTTTTCTTTTCCTCCTCCTTTTTCCTTTTGTTTCTTTGGACATGATTCTCTTCCTTCTGAGGTGTGAGCCACTCCTGAGCCTTATTTCTCAGGAGTGAAATACCCTCCTTTTAAAATCAGCCAGAAATGTGAGGACTGCCTGCATATGAAGAGGCAAAGAGCATTACCTCACAGTCACCAGTGCCTGTGGGCTGTGACATGGCATCATCATCACAAGACAATTCCAGGTAGGCAGAGGCTTCTCCCCTCCCTTGTTTTATCTGTTTTGTAGCCAAACTGGGTCTCTTGTGCTCACCTCACATACCCACCCAGTGTAACTCCTGAGAGAAACTAGCATAGCCGCAAAAGCAAGGGTGTTCATCCAGGAGATTGGAATCTGGAACGACCATTTCTTACTTCCTGTGTAAAACTTAACCGGCATGTCATCATTTCACGATTGTTCCCTTGTCCCTACCATAGTCCAGAGGGGTAAATACATGTCAGCTGGTGTGGCAGCTTAGCTCCATTGATGGTGCCTGCCAGGAGCATGGTTTTGACACAGGTCACTGGGACAGTTGCTGTTCATTTAGTATCCCTACTTAGGTTTACCAGGAAGCTTTTGCAGGAGTTGGCTTTCTACTTTTTGAAAATTTGAATGGGAAGAGGAGGAGAAACTGGGGGTGAAGGGAGATGGGATTCAAAGAATGGGGACACAGACCTGAAAGTCTACAGAGATAACGCAGTTCACATGGCTGTTTGTGAGTTGTGTCTCTTGTTCCTTGACTTATAATAAACAGAAACAGTATTATAATTTTTTTTTTACCTTATTAAGTCAAAGTGAGCTCTTTTCTTCAAACATTGTATTTTTTGGCACTTCATGTGAGCAGTCATGGTGAGAACTGGGCCTGTGTGCACTGTGGTTCATTTCGGAGCTCTAGCATCTGCAGCCCCACCTTTTTAAGACTCACTTGCGGACTGTTTAGGTCCTTTCTTTATATAATGCCTCTGAGAGGGCACTTAAAAAAAAAGTTTTGTTTTAATTTTAAAACTGGAGTGGTAAGTCCAAACCAAGATAAAGAATCTCCTGGCACTTTACGTAGATTAGGCCAACACATACATTGTTTATTAGTGAAATTCTAGTACATTGTACATTTTTGAAGTGATTTTCTTAATTGACCAATCGTTGCTCTTAGCCCCTTTATTCTGATATTTAGGTGATATGAAAAACTCTTAACGACTTATAAATGTGTCCAAAATCTTGCAAAATGTTTTGTCATATTCTAAACCATGGAAGAGGAAATGGAAATGCTCACCTCATTCCTCCTAATAAAGAAGCTGATCTCTCTTTACTCCTCAGTCCCCAGAAATATGTTGGAGCAGTGGTATCTCCACATGGCTATAGGTTTTCTTGACTTTCTTCCCTAGTTTAGGGGAACACTTCATTTTCATTCTTATCCTTATCAGAGGTGCTGCAGAATAGGTAAGACTGTGGATAAAGAAGAAATTTGGAAGTTTGCTACTAATCTTGGAGATTTTACCTCATGTATCCTGAAATGCCGTTAGAGAATTTCTTGTATTCAAGCTGTTTGAGGAGAGACTTAGCAAGATTATAGAATATTTTTCAGAGGAATGTATTTTTATTTTAAATCATAATACATGCTGGAAGCCCCTCTAGCTAATATAAAATTCTTTATTTATAATTAGTATATCCAATGAACAATGTGGAATAATAGCGTTTTGACTGGGATTGGGTTCTCAGATCTCTTTGGAGATGGAAAAATTAAATATCAGAGAAGAATTGTTAACTGTACAGCAAGATCCTCACAGGGGAAATCTCAGAGCTGGCATGAGAACCTCAACCTCTATATTCCAAGTCTTTCTTTTCTGCTATTACACGTTGGCAGACTCTAATCTCTGCTTATGTTGTAGCTAAATTGAATACTAATATGTTTCGTAAGTATTGATTTAAAAAAAAGATTTTTTAAAATCTTACTTGTTCTGTCAGTTGCTTAATAATCTCTCCTCTTCCCTTTCCCTTTAAAATAAATAGCAAATTTAGTTTCAGCTCCCATTTTACTTATAATAAACTGGGACTTTTCACTCGTAAATTAAATTTAATTAAAATTTATTAGCCAAATCAGTGATTTTACTCTGATTTAAAAGAATTATGGAATTTCAAAACAGAAGGAGATCATAGCAATGATTCTGTCCCACTTGCCAAATTTATGTGGTTGATGTGAATCTGTTAAACTAGCTGGGGGGGCGGGGTGAGGTTCCTCTCACATGCTAGAGAAATAAAATATGAAGATAAAAAATAATTGGTGTAAGATTATCATATTTCATAGTGCTTTTTCAAGCTATCATATTATGTATAAAATAGATTTCTAAGGTAGAAATGGTGGTTTAGAGTATAGCATAGATTATATGACTTTGTTTTTGTATTTTATTCATAAATATACAGAAACACTGGCTTAGTATATAAAGTGTCTGGTGTATTAGTATCACCTTCTCCCCCATACTCTTGGTAGCCTAACTTCCTCTATATTAACACTGGTTTTTCTTTTTATGAATGAATGAGCCCACTTTCAAAACAGGCACTTAAACTGTGTGCATCTTGACAATAGTGCAGCTTCCAGCTCTATTGCAACATTGCCATAGGCTTAAGAAAGTCTCTTCAGATAGTGGCAAAATAACTTTTTTTTTTTTTTTTTTTTTAGCTTTTCTACATAGCAAAAAAAAAAAAACCTCAAAAAACACACAATTCTTGAGCAGTTGATGAGTTGACTGCCATCTTTTAGCAGGAGAACTGTAACCTTCCTTGGGATAAGCAGATTTATAACTTCTTCCCCTACAAGTAATGAAAAATCAGACTGTGTCCATCTGAGGAACACTCTTTTATACTTTATGATCCTGAGTCTTGTTGGCTTTGTAAAACTATAGTGCTCTAACCAAAAGAATGACAGATGTATAACTTTACTTTTGCTAAAACTTGAGTAAGAATTTTGAAAATGAAACAGGTTTCAAGTTAAGCAAATACATTTACTCAGCATGGTCATGTGTTCATTATAATAGAAAGAGTTTGAGGCCGAATCCAGTGGCTCATGCCTATAATCCCAACACTTTGGGAGGCGGAGGTGGGTGGATCCTTTGATCCCAGGAGTTTGAGACCAGGCTGGGCAACGTGGTGAAACCCCATCTCTACAAAAATACAATACAAAAATTAGCTGGGTGTGGTGGTACCCACCTGTAGTTCCAGCTACTTGGGAGGTTAAGTCAAAAGAATCACTTGAGTCCGGGAGGCTCCAGCTACTTGGGAGGCTAAGTCAAAAGAATCACTTGAGTCCGGGAGGCGGAGGCAGCAGTAAGCCAAGATCATGCCATTGTACTCCAGCCTGGGCAACGGGAGTGAAACCCTGTCTCATTAATAATTAATAATAATTAGAAACATATAACAAATAATAATATTAATTATTATTAATAATAATTAATAATAATAATAGAAGTAGCATGGCTATTATGTTGACTATAAAGCTTTCTCCTGTATTATATATTTGTTGTGCATTATTGTGCTATATTGCTTTTTAAAATGTCATTTATTATATTGTTTTAATCTGTTTTTCTGGTAATGCTGCTTTAATATAGTATACATTATAGTCATTATACATTGTAGTCATTAATTTGACAAAAAGTAAAAGTCACTAAAGCTTTTCATTCTATACATGGTCATTAAAATATAACTTTATTCTAAGGAAAAAATAGTGTCTGTTACTTAACAAAGGAACACACAAACAAGAAAAAATAATTCTTTAAAAAATTTAGCATATGCAGCAGGGGGCACCAGATGAAGGCAAAAATGTATTCTTGTATTTTGAATCAGCTGCAGCCTGTATCCTCTTCATATATAAGCAGTGTGGTTGGTAGTTAATTGTTTCCCCTTAGTTTTCCTAATGGTTTTAGTTTTTCAGCTCTAAAAGCTGTGTTGAACAAGAGATTAATAACTCTTCCTCTTTTATTCAAATGAAACTTCTTACAACCAACCAATTTAGTAATTATACAAATTTTTCTTAAACATTTACTATTTTGAGAGTTTCAAAAAGGGGAGTAGAAGCCACATTTAATAATTCTTTTGTTACAACAAGGCATTAATATTGTGTGTTATACATTTTCTGCAAAATATTTTTTCGTTAAAGAATAAAAGGAAACCCGATTATTTAAAAGCCTAATTTTGTTTTGCTTTATATATGAATTGAATGAATTTTAAATCTGGACTCCTGTTCCCTAATGCTAATAAATTGTTATGTAGACATTTGTTTCCAAAAAGGCTTGTTTTTAATGTTAGTAACATCATTAAAAAGTTTTTTCTTTTAATTTCCTCTTCCCCATCATCCAGTCCAATATCAGATGGAAATGATGCGGAGCCTTCGCCATGTAAACATTGATCATCTTCATGTGGGCTGGTACCAGTCCACATACTATGGCTCATTCGTTACCCGGGCGCTCCTGGACTCTCAGTTCAGTTACCAGCATGCCATTGAAGAATCTGTCGTTCTCATTTATGGTTAGTAGGAGGTTTATTATTCTTTTTTTCCCTTAATATTATTACTACTATTTTTGCTTTCTGTCTTTTTTGCCTCTATGAGCAGTCTGGCAGGCCTTCTCAAGTAAATACCAACCCTGTTTCTGCAGCAGCCTCAGCAGCAGCTCAGTCTAGACAGGGTTTCCTTCTTTCTGTTTATTTTTCTTGCTATCAGAGCCCTGATGTGTACATTTTGGAATGCTGGAGTAGCTGCTTCATTTTTATTCCTCCATCTCCCCTCCCTCATTGAAGGGGCTGGTGGAACTAGACCAGATGTCTTAACAAACCCCGATTGCTAGAGTGTCTGGCTCTGTACGTGACTGACCAATCATAATACAGTGTGCCAAGTTTTTTTTATACCTCTGACAACAGTGTACAAAACCTGGACTGTTTCTTAGCACAAAGATTTTTTTCTTTTCGGCCTATTTAATGGTGTTTCCTCAAGCTCTCCAGACCAGATGTTCTGTGCTGTATCAGAACTGTAGGCAATTTAACAGCTTTATAGCCTTCCCCCTCCCCAAACACTCACAGTTTGCCATATCTGGCAGACTTGCATATAGTTTCCAGCTGAGAAGTAAATGTAACGTCCTGAGTATCTGTCAGAAAAAATACTAATGAATACGATCAATCTTATGAGCTGCCCCAAAATTGTTTCAGTATGTTAACAATTGGATTACAGTAAAGAACAAGTTGTTAAAGTGTACTTATATTGGCTGGAAACATTGCATCATCAGACCTTGATGAATTTTCCACTTGTTTCAATCTATTTTGGTTTTCATTTTATCACCTATTGCAAAAAGTTTCACTGTGTTAAGTTTCAGACAACATGAATGTTAACACAGGTTTTAGGCGAATATTGGCATGCCAGAGCTGTTATCATGCAGCAAGTGCTAAGCTCCCTTACGCATGGAGTGTTTCAGCGGTTAGTTTTGACAAAATTAGTTTCTCCAAAAAGACACTTCTGTGATAGCAGTTTGACTTGAATGGTTTTTACAATCTGTTTTAACGAAGAAATGTGAACAGTGATTATTAGGATGGATACATTTTGTGTGCAGGGCTATTCATTTTAAGTTGAATGAAGAGCTACCCAAGTATATGCAGTGGATTTTCATGTTTAATATTTATCAGTGATTTCCTAATTATACAAGATGTCTAGAACATATGATACATTTAATTTTCAGCAAGATTACTGATTCTTGCTGAGGAATGAATTTGAAAATAACTCTTGTATGTTTAGTTTTTGACAGGAAATTATCATAAGTAGCATAGATAGAGGTATTCCTGCATTTTCGAGTGCTACTTGCTATATAGTGGTTTGAGTCGGCTTCAAATTGTGTTCTGGTTGTTTATTTTGATCTTTATTTTGCAAAGATTGTGTGATATGCAACAGAATGTGCCTAGAACCAATGCTCTTCAAGCATGGTAGTGACAAAATTCTTAGTAATTTGTTTCTCTTTCCTTGTTTGAGATCCCATAAAAACTGCCCAAGGGTCTCTCTCACTAAAGGCTTACAGACTGACTCCTAAACTGATGGAAGTTTGTAAAGAAAAGGATTTTTCCCCTGAAGCGTAAGTGTTTGGGGGCATCTGGTAAAGGGTTGGGTATTTTTCTGTTAAGATTTTTCTTTGCCACGTCTCTTGCATCCTCGGTTGTGGTGCAGTAATGCTTTTGCCATGTGGACTGTAGAAGTTTTCTGCATGCCAAGTGCTGCTTGCTCTATCCCTTTCCGTGTTTAAATTATTCTTTAGGGAATGTCTCATCTGTTGTTCTCAGCAAGGGTGAATTCAGTTAGAATGGGAATTAATTAGCTACTGGATTCGAAGAAATAAATGATTGAATAAAGGGAGGTGGAAAGAGTGATCAGTGGCTGTCCGATTGTAAGCTCTGTGTCAGACTGGTTGTGAGCTGTGTGTCTTATTTTCCGAACCCTTGTTTAATGAGGGGGTGGGAAAGATATAAATATTTTAAGAATTTGTTAAAGAATGTGGCTTATTGGCAATTTTATGGGTGACAGGTATGCAGAGAATTAATGGATGGAGCTGTTTTGGGATCCTATTCAATGGCATTGTAATATTTACTTTAAATCAATTAAATACTTAGAATTCTTCCATTTTCTGTTAATTATAGAAATTTTTAGTTCCTGTTGAATCAAAATTAATGGCTTTGACTTCATGCAGGACAGTTCATCTCTAGTTTCCCATTTGGCTCCTAAAAAGTTAAGGTACAGAGAATTTTAAAAGAAAAATCCTCATGGACAATTCCTGGATGTGGTAGCTATAACTAAACTATGAGAAACTGTGTTCTTGGCGTGTTCTAACTATTGTATCTGGAGTCTCCTTGAGTGTTCTGCTACTTGTTAAACTCTTAATTGAAGAGGCTTTTAAAATGAACTTTTCAAGAAATAGAGTATTTCTCATTTCTAGCTATTTTAAATTAAGTTGTAGATGTAGGTTGTGTAGCATAACTTACTGTGACATTTACATTTTAGTATCAGTGAAATTTTAAAGATACCTGATTACAAAGAATGAGTAGTTTCTTCTGCCAAGAATCTTATTTTCTGGGCTTTAGCTCAAATTCAGATCATTTTCAAAGTTACTCAAATGACCTAACTTATGTTTGACTCTGTAAAACTCTAGTTTCTCTACTTTTTTTTTAAAGAGTGTTAATGAAACAAAGATCTTGGATAGGGCCTATAATTAGGTAAATTTTATGAAATAGTCAATTTAGCACCTACTTTTGACCATCAGACTAAAGTATTTTTAACATGCTTCACAGTTTGAAAAAAGCAAATATCACCTTTGAGTACATGTTTGAAGAAGTGCCGATTGTAATTAAAAATTCACATCTGATCAATGTCCTAATGTGGGAACTTGAAAAGAAGTCAGCTGTTGCAGATAAACATGAGTTGCTCAGCCTTGCCAGCAGGTAAGTGGCCCTGCCTAATCAAAAGTCCCATTTTTTAGAACTTTCTGCAAAAGATTCTTTCACATAAACTTTACCTGTGAAACAAGAAAACAATTACTTAAGAACATTTATAGGTTCTTAAAACCTGTATAACATGGAGTAATAGTGTGGCCTTGTTAGGATCTCAGGGAAAAACGCCAAACTGATCGTATGAAACGACACATTGTTTGAATACCAATTGCTCATATTAGGAGAACCCTCTGCTGCCTTCTTTGCTGTATCATTTGTGCTTTGATAAGGTCAGTGCCTATGAGGGAGGGCTTTTTTATATGGCTCAGCTTTATTTCTTGTACACGATCCTAAGAGGCTTAGGGTATTATGTCTGGATGTTTAATAATGCTCAGGAAAAGAACAGAAATGCGTTTTTCTTTTACTGGCTGTACTTGCCCTTGTTCAGATGCAGACTCTTGCAGTTGTAAAGTTCCAGTTGTTTGAGTTTTCAACTAAAATTTGAATTTTCTGAACCTTATACTGGCTTCAGCTATTTTAGTTGGTGATACGATTTCCTCCAGCATAACTGCCTTAGCTATCTAGTTGCTGAGATAATGTTTATTATATTTGTAAAATGCAGACTGAGGTTTCCAAAAGGAAGTATTGTTCCCTTTGTGAAATTAATGTTTATTTCCCCCTTCATCTATTACTCTTAACAGAAATGTGAATAGAGCCACATGTATAGCTCCTCTTAAATGCCCTTTGAGCGTTATGTTAGTGATTATTTTGTCTGTGGTGGAAGGAGGCTAGCAGCAGACCTGTGGAATGAAATTAAATGGTCAGAGTAGGTAACGAATCAATATATGCTTGTTGGCTGAAAGAAACAAGGTGTGTTTTCTTAAGCAACCAGTTTGGAGCAGACTAAATTATTTATCAGATTTCTAGTTATCTTAGAGACTTGTTAAAAAAAAAAAGTGTACAGACGTTGTACTTCCTCGAGATAAGGCAAGTGGGATGAACCCAGAAGGGCCAGAGACATCAGTGTTCTTCTTCATGCTCTGGCATGGGTAGGACTGTGGGTGAAGCGCCACCTTCCATTGCATTAATTGATCAAAAGGCCACAAGAAAGTCTTAACAGGGCAGGGAGATGGACGATGAATGTAAATGGAGTGCTGAGTAACACAGCCAGGTTGCAAGGCTAATTTGGCACCGAAGAGTATACTGTTTGACTGCAAACATATATTCATAATAGTCCTTTAATTTGTCTATTTTAGAAGGTCATATTTTTCTTTATTGTTTTTACAAACACACTCGGCACACCTGTATTTAAAGTGTTTAGCTAAGAACCTTTTTCAGCATACAAGGTTATAATTTGATGTATTAAGTATATAGTTATATAATAATTTTAAATTTACTGCATGAAAGCTTTTGCTTACATAATTCATGTCTTCACCTTTTCCCAGGCTTCCTTTATTGAGCATACAAAAGAAATACATCCCTGATGGTGCTTTAACTTTACCAATGAGCTGGTCTGTAATGTCCGTTTGTCCAAAGCAGCATTTATAATAACCAAGAAAATGTTCTGAGTTTGCCCTAGCAACTGAGACCTAGACAAATATTTTATTATAGTTTTTGTCTTCTGTATTTTTATGTAAACGAGGAAAAGAGGCCCCATTTCTTTGCTTTCCATATGAAATTATTGAAAGTGTAAATTCGTGTTCTGTTAGGAGGAAGAAGAATGAAGCAACCTTGAAGCAGTGCGTTTTTGCTACTAGACTCTTACATTGAACCAAATCGATTATAGTATTTTAGAAGACAGAAAGATATGTTTTGTACATCTCAGTGTTTAATTTCTAACAGTAGTTGTGTGATGATGGCTCAGGCCAGTTGCCATTAAAGTTTTTATAAGAAACCTCATCAGAAATCTTTCTTATGCAGGTGCTTAAACTTGGTCTTTCCTTTCAGAGCCTATACATGGGCACTGGTTTCTTTGATGTGACTGATAAATTTGTTCTATGTGACAACTAAAACATACTGCATTTGCTTTTGTTGAAAAATTCTAATTTTTGATTTTCATTTTATTAGGTGGAAGTTCTAACAATAGTTATTCCATGACAGCCTTTATTAGTTTTTAAAAATGTGTAACACAGGCGTTCAGCTTTTCACACATATAAAACAATTCTGTTTTTATTTCCTCTTTTAAAAAAAGTAAACTAAGGGTGGGCATCGTACATTAAGGATTATAAGCATAAATTGATACTGTAGCCAGAGCAGACTTAACACTTCATGTGCTGGTTCACATCTGTTTAAGTTATCTGTTTTCAGTTCTTTATTTGCTTGGCAATAAAAGAAAAGGCAATGTTACTGAAACTCCTAACAGTAAGTCCCTGTTTCAGCATCCTAGTTAAACTGGTACTGAAAAGATTCTCACAAAGTTGGTCTTGGTAGTGGTCTGATTTTCTGTCAGTGTTAATTTCTGATGCCACTTTAAGGCCTGTAGTACACAGATTTGTGTGTGTGTGTGTGTGTGTGTGTGTGTGTGTGTGTGTGTGTGTGTGTGTTTCTGATTTGTTTTTTCCGAAGAGCATTATCATAATATAAAAGTTATGAAATACGTAAAGTCCACATATTTGTGCTTGTGGCAGTGTTCTTTCACAATAACTTCATATACTTGCAGCAGATAGTATTAGTACTTTATATTAAAGACTTTTCTGGTAGAAACAGTGGGTCTGTTTTAGTAGTGCCTTTCTCATTACTGTAAACAACCTCCAAGAGTTAAGGTCTGGGTATAAATAATAGATTTTTCTCTGCATATGACAGTACCTCTCCTGTGCTGTTATTTTTTCCCTACTGTCACTGCTTTCCCCTTAACCTCCCAGCCACAGCATTGGTGACGATCTTTTCTTTCTTTGATTTCCTTTTGCAATTAATGACATAAATGACTTAACAACTAATCACGTAGCTAATGACATTTCTTATACTTAACATAGCCCTTTGGGCTTCACGTTCCGCATTGGTAAAAATGAAAGGATCAGAAATCTGAAGCCGGTGCCCCCCGTCTTCTTGCGTTCTCAGGACCTCATTAGATTGATGTACTCCTTCCTTCTTCATAGATTTTCAGTTTCTTTCTATACTAGTTTTTTTTTTTTTTTTAAATCTTTATAGGCTTGTTTTTCCAATTAAAAATTTATTTTTAAATTTTCAACTCTTTAGACAATTTGAAAGAAAAACACTGTGAACATCCATCCATAAACCTTTCATTTAGATTCACCAATTGTATATGATGCCACATTTGCACTCTATCTACATACATAAACACCACTTTTTCTTTCTGAACCATCTGAAAGTAAATTGTAGACATGACTTTTAACCCCTAAATACTTCAGCATGCATCTCCTAAAAACAAAGACATTTAAACTTGTTTATGTCCCCCATCTCAAAAGAAAACTTATGAAAAGAATACTTTTTGATCTCATGCCATTAGTGTCCATCTCCTTTTGTCTTCTGCTGAATTTTTCTATTTGTTTCATAATCAAACTTCTCGATAGAATTTTGATGTCACTGTTTCCTCATTTCCCACTGATTTCCCAGTGATTGACAACAGTTTGTAGTGTTCCACCCATTGTATGTAGTAAGACCTCCCTCCAAAGTCACAAAAGACTTTGATGTCACTACATCACTGAGTAGTTTAGACTCTTCAGCACGTAATATGTTGATAAGGCCTTCTTCCTGAGATCCTTTCCTAGGAGCCTGTGAAACTATAGCTCTTCTGGGTTTCCCCTCATTTTCCACAGTGAACCCTCCGCTCATCTCTGTCCGTGTCCCTCAGGGTCTGTCTTCTCACACATGTACTCATGGGACGATTTTGTCTTACTCCTGTGACTTTTAACGCCTTAGTCTAGGACCTTATTTCTCTTCCTCATTACTTTCACAGTTTCCTGACTTCATGTTCTTGACCTTTTCCTCTTTCAAAATTGTAATGATCTTGCTAAATGCAAATTAGATGCTCATGTTACTCCTTTGCTTAAAATCTTTAGCTGGTTTCCCACTGTCCTGAAGATAGATTCCAGACTTGTAGTATGTTTTTAAGTCATTGCACTTTGACCGCTGTCTGCCTCTCTTTTCCCCAGCCTTGCCCAATTCAAATACTTAAGTCTCAGTGAATTTAAATCAACTATTTAGAAATTAGGGTAAAACAGAAGCAAATACACTGTATCCAGAGAAGAATTGTTTTGAAGTTAAAAGTGATTTTAAAAATTACAACACAATAAAATAAATAAGAAAGAAGCACTTGATTCCTCAACAGGTGAAGTCATCAGACCATTTACTGGACGAAAGTTATCTAGGTAGTGCCAGGCTGGGATTAAAAGGTAATCCCATGCCTGTAATCCCAGCCCTTTATCCTTCTCGGTAAATGTAATAACCAGCTGCCAGAAGACTGGGAGTCACCCTCCATTCCTCTCTTGTGCCCCCTAGCAAATAAAGATTGCCTGCTCTGCCTCCAGAATCTCTCTCAGTTCTGCTCACTTTTCTCTATGCTCACTGCCACCATCCTAGTTCAAGTCACCACAATTTCTCTCTGTAATATCACGATAGATTGTTTGCCAGAGGTGCAGTTTTTAAAATAGAGAAAAAATTGACCATTTAAACCCTTTTCAAACGTACACTTTAGTCGTTTTTAGTATATTCACAATGTTGTTCAACCATTACTAGCTCTAGAACATTCTCATCACCCTGAACAGGAACCCAAACCCATTAAGCTGTCATTCCCATTCCCCTAAGTCCTGGCAGCCTCTAGTCACTTTCTATCTCTACAGATTTGCCAATTCTGTATATTTTATAAAACAGAGTCCTGGCCAGGAGCAGTGGCTCATGTCTGTAATCCCAGCACTTCGGGAAGCCGAGGTGGGAGGATCTCTTGCGGTCAGGAGTTCCTGGCGAAACCCCATCTCTATTGAAAATAGAAAAAATCTAGCCAGGTGTGGTGGCACATACCTGTAGTCCCAGCTACTCGAGAGGCTGAGGCACAAGAATTGCTTGAGCCTGGGAGGTGAAGGTCGCCCCGCTGCACTCCAGCCTGGATGATGAGTGAAACTGTCTCCAAAAAAAAAAATTTTGTCTACCTTCTTTCCCATAGCAGATGTTTTCAAGGTTCATCCATATTGTGGGGTGTATCAGTACTTTATTCATTTTTAAGGCCAAATAACATTCTACTGTATGGATGTATAATATTCATCATTCGATGGAATTTTACATTGTTTCTAGTTTTGACTATTAAGAATAATGTAGCTATTAACATACATGTATAAGTTTTTGTGTGAGTATATATTTTTAATTCCCTAGGGTATATACATATTCATAGGGTATATTCGTAAGAGTGGAATTGCTGGGTTATTTGGTAATTTGGTTTAGCTTTTTGAGGAACCACCAAATTGTTTTCCACAGTAGCTGTATCACTTTACCTTCCCACCCCAATGTATGAGTGTTTTCATTTTTCCACATCCTCGCCAACACCCTACAGTAGACTTTTAACTAACCTCCTGGTTTCTCCTCTCCAGTCTATTTGCATAGCAGCAAAATGATCATTTTAAAATTTAGGCAAAATGTGTCATAAACATGTGCAACTCCAGGGTATCATTAACATTGCAGTTGTGAGGTCTCATTCACAACAAACTACATTGCTGGGGAGCTGTATGGTGCTAATGAGCTTCCCACATGTGCTTGTCTGGTCTTCCTGACCCAATCACTGTGCTCTAGCCATGCCAGGCCTCTTCTTTTTATCAAATCTGCCTAATTCTTGCTCATCTCAGGCATTCAGGACTTGTACTTTCTTTTGCTTAGAATATTTTTGGCATAGCTGGCTCATCTTTCACTTTCAGTCTGTCATCTCCTCAAAGAGATATTCTGATTGTGCTATCTAAAGTAAGTGTCTCTTCACCTCCCCCTTCTCTTTCTCCTCCATCCCTAATCAGTTATAAGATCAATGAAGATACAGAACATGTAATGTATGTCTTATTCACTGTTGTCTCCCTGTTTTCTAGTACTAAGGCTGGCACATAATAGGAGTTTAGTAAATATCTCTTGGCAGTTAATGAATGGGCACTACTCTTTAGAAGCTCGCTATTTTAAAAATATAGTAGCTGTCCAGGCGTTACCATGGTAGGAGGTAAGTTGCAGGCAGAAATCAATGAATATGCTGGTCATTGTGTCAATCATTACATCACTTTATAAAGCGATGTTGGTAACTGAGCTGCAATAGAAATTTCTGGAGAGAATAAGAAATATGAAAGACTGTACTACAGATTCTGGGAAAGGTAAGAGGAAAGGAGCCTGTTCATCAGGTTTTGTAGAATAAAGCTTGGCATTGCTCATTTAAAACCTTCTAGATAGAGAAATCATGTGCCAGATGTCATAATCTGTATGGTTCTTTCCTGTGACTACTGATTTAAATGTTATGGAATGCATTTGGGCAGGGGTAAGTTAATGAAAAGAGTTTGGGAATACTGAACTTGGTGTAAGAAATATGTATTATAGATGGCTCACTAAGTATGTTTCACAGTTCCTACCCTCACATACCTATGCTCTCTCAATAAGAAACTCAGCTATTTCAGGTATCCCTGAGATTATAGTTGGAAGTTCGGTATGGAAAGTTTAGTAACAAGTTGACTCAGATTTTTTCCTCTGCCCTTGCTCTTATGCATATGTGTGCTCTCATTCTTTTAGCAAAAGCCAGTTCAAGTTCATATCTTAAAACTGTTTAGAGCAGTAGCAAAGCTATAACTTAAAGTAAGACCTGTCAGTATGTTTACTTTACATTTCAGCAATCATTTGGGGAAGAATCTACAGTTGCTGATGGACAGAGTGGATGAAATGAGCCAAGATATAGTTAAATACAATACATACATGAGGAATACTAGTAAACAACAGCAGCAGAAACATCAGGTTGGTATTGTGGAAAAATTCAACAAACATGTATTTCTAAGTTTCATGTATTTCAAGAGTCATGTTCAAAATGGCCTAAATTATCTTTGGTAAAGCACTGACTGTTAGCTAGTTACTCTATATTATATTTTTAAAAGATTATTATTTATATGGCATGTTCGTAACATGTTATTTACATGTTATACTTAAACATACCTGTGTTAAAAAGAGCTATTATATTAAACTCAGATTGTAATGCCAAGGTTGTGCAAATAAGAGGTACATTTATTGAGAAAATAGAAGCAAAGAGATTCCAGAATGTCACAGCACATTTCTTTACTAACTATAATTGGTATGGCAGTGGCTTATTGCGGCATAGTTAGCAATCTTCAGTTCATTTAAAAAACTGAGCAATTGTGATTAAGAGCAAGCAATTTTGATAGGAAATAATAGACCAACTGCTGTGAAGTAGATAGTATAATACAGACAAAAACCCTGGAATTATCCGAATATTCTCATATGCACACATCTATGGCTGTGGCCATTTAACCTTTATTCATATTGCCTGCAGGCCACATGGTTTTCACAGTTCCTGGAATATTGTATTTGGACTATACTGCTCTAAAGTGTTCTTAGCATTTGATTCATAGATAAGTTGATTCCAGAATGTTTATCTGTGAAAGTAGTATTTATATATGACTACTCTGTTCATTACAATGTACTTTAAACAGAGCATTGTTAAATATAGAATTCTAAGCACAACTAAGTGATTCTGAGAATGTTGTATTTTAATTTTTTCTTAATATCAGAGTTCATATATAATATATAGTGAAATTTAAAGTACTTTGTTTCTGCCAGCTTAGAATTGAGAAAACATGTAAATCAGTATATATATATATATTTTTTTAACTGAAAAGATGGGAGTGGTTACAAATGTCTGATAAACTGAGAAGGAAAACAATCATCTCAGCTGGATTTCATTTTCCTGCTGGTTTTTCCTGTAGGTGAAGGACTCACCCAGGGTATCAAATTGAATATTTGTTTCCTATGAGTTACCCCATAATGAATACAGGAATCTTCACAAAGCAAGTTACTTTCCTTCACTAGAAAGAATTGTTGTTTCCCTTGATTTTCTTAGGAATCCAAAGACTAAATTTTTACTAGCCCACCTTGGTTTCTCATTACCTGACATTTTAAGGTTGTGTATGGGATATTATGTGCTTCACTGTTGCGAGCAGTCGTAGCTATTAGCTCTTATTGTAGTTGATCTATAAGTTTATAGTAAAAGTTTATATATATCCCTACTTTCTCTTCAGCGAATCATAGGAATCCAGAGTTTGAAAGTATTTGAAGCATTATCTGAGCTATTAATAGTATCCATCCTTAGCTATGGAGCTAAGGTACAGACGATTATCTGTTAAGAGTAGTAACGTATTATAGGCCAGGAGTGGTGGCTCTTGCCTGTAATCCCAGCACTTTGGGAGGTTGAGGTGGGTGGATCATGAAGTCAGGAATTCAAGACCAGCCTAGCCAACATAGTGAAACCCCATCTCTACCAAAAATACAAAAATTAGCCGGGTGTGGTGGTGGGCGCCTGTAAACCCAACTACTAGGGAGACTGAGGCAGGAAAATTGCTTGAACCTGGGAGGCGGAGGTTGCAGTGAGCCAAGATTGTGCCACTACCCTCCAGCCTGGGTGACAGAGTGAGACTCTGTCAAAAAGAAAAAAAAGTTGTAACAGTAGTGAACATAGCAGTCTATATTGTTATTTTAGGTCAATAGGAGTAAAGGTGAAAGAATTTCCAGAATTTCCAGTTCATTACTTAGTCATTAAAATTAGGATGAATCATTTATTACCCCATTGTCATAAATGGTAAAGAAACTCCCTTTACCTTACTAATCACGAGCTTTCCCTTTAAGCCCCCTGTTACTTACATAACTAGTTTTGTTTTCTGAATCATTAGTTATAGACTCTGAGAGCTCAGAGTGAAAACTCGAGACACTAGAGTTTTCAGCAAAGGAATTTTCTTCTACTATTGGCGTATTTAACTTCTTACACGTAAGTTACCAAGTGTTGCCGCTGATAAAAACTGAGGTTGTAATTCAGAGCAGTAGGGTTCTGTTGGTTGTGTAGCGGAAGGACGTCTTTTTTTTTCTCCTCAGAGAAATATAACCAAATCCTTTTCCCTTTGAATTTCAGTATCAGCAGCGTCGCCAGCAGGAGAATATGCAGCGCCAGAGCCGAGGAGAACCCCCGCTCCCTGAGGAGGACCTGTCCAAACTCTTCAAACCGCCACAGCCCCCTGCCAGGATGGACTCGCTGCTCATTGCAGGTATTGTTGCCCCGTGCAAAACCTGGCTGGTTTTGTTCATTGCTCGGGAAGCAGAAGACAGTGAGAAATTTACAAACAGAAAAGCACGCCATAAAAGCTAGTATATTTGAAATAGTTGCAGGATGAATTTGAATCTAGCACCTGTAATATCTGAAATCTAAGAACTTCTAAGAGTTTGTTATTTTGTCCAGATCCTTTCAGTGCTTCACTCCATGTTTCTAAACATTTTTGAGATGGCATTGTAAACTTTGTAAAATGAGTCCTTTTTCAGGGAAAGCCAGAAAAATTGTTTACAGTCTTAATGCAGAAGATCACTTAGCTCAGGCCTCTTACTATTCCTCTTCCAGCCCTGCCCTGTACAGTTGGTACTTGACTTGAATTTAGGAAATTATTTCCCTTATTTGGACTTAAATTGTGGCAGCACGAATATATTTCTGGATGAACTTTTTCTGGTTATACTTAATGTTTAATAGCACCTTTAAGCAGTAGCGGTCCTGTGTCCTGTGCTAGGACTTGATTTTGAATGTATGGCATTCATGCCCTTATTTGGCTATAATCTTATAGAAATGCTAAATGCCATTTGATTCAATCAGACTTAACCTGTGAGAAGATTTTATCAAAGTGAAAATCCTACTCAAAAGCTCATTGGCAGTTTCTCAATTCTACTAATACGTTTGTAATGTGGGAGGAAATTCCAAATTCCTTAACATTTTCTAGTGTACATACAAATTAAATTTGGAAATGAGACACAATTCCTTCCCAAAGGTCCAATTCAAACAGAATTGAAATCCTTATATTTTGAAGAAGCGTGTAACTGATGTAACTGTTGGATGGATTAGATCATTAAAGACATAAAAAGCAATGATGGAGCCCTTTCTTCAAGTGAACTCTCTACTCTTACTCTGTCTTGACTCATAGGAAAACTCCTTAACATACTCAAAGCACAAACTGAAAACCTAACCATACTTGTTCACATCTGGGTCCAGTGGGTCTGGCTGGTTTGCAGCTCTGTAATGTATTGTTAGTATCTCCTTTCTATCTGTGAAGGCTAGTCAATGCCGTTTTCTCTGTTTTCTCAGTTGTACAGCATTGGTTTGATCTACTTAGTCAGTCCTTTTGACTGACAGCTCTTATGTCCTTAGGGCTGATAAGCTTTTGAGGAGTAGTTTGAGAACTTGTATTTCTTATCCCTTATGGAAAAATAAACTCTGGATTCAAAACAATATACAGGTGATTCTGTTTTATGCTGATTTTTCTGTTTGACTAGCTTTCTGGATCATTTTACAATTTGTGGAACATTATGGCTCTATCTCTTTCTCAAATGCGCAGGCCAGATAAACACTTACTGCCAGAACATCAAGGAGTTCACTGCCCAAAACTTAGGCAAGCTCTTCATGGCCCAGGCTCTTCAAGAATACAACAACTAAGAAAAGGAAGTTTCCAGAAAAGAAGTTGACATGAACTCTTGAAATCACACCAGGGCAACTCTTGGAAGAAATATATTTGCATATTGAAAAGCACAGAGGATTTCTTTAGTGTCATTGCCGATTTTGGCTCTAACAGTGTCTTTCTAGCCATAATAAAATAAAACAAAATCTTGACTGCTTGCTCATTTGATTTTAGATGTATTTTCTCTTTTTCTCTAGCTTACTTTTGTTTGCTTATACTTAATTTCTGAAAGCTAAAACAAGCCTTGACCAGAAGTTTCACCACTTTTGCTGCCTCTCAGGTGCCACCTTTCAATCCACTTCTCCCAACTACTTATCCCAGCTCCTGACTCAGAGACCCTGGCACCTATTGTGAATTTTTTTTTTTTTTTGGATTTTTATACTTCGCTGCTCCCAAATGAGCACCCCAAGAGATGTCCATGCTTCCTGTACTTGCCCAGGAATTCCTTGTCTCCGGACCTGGAATCACCTGGCGTAATTCCGGTCATTCTGCCTTTTCATTTCTGCAGGTGATGGTCAACCAGTCTCCGTACTCATAGGCCATGGGACACAAGATATTTTTTTTTTAAAGACAGAGTCTCACTTTGTCTCTCGGGCTGGAGTGTAGTGGCGTGATCTCAGCTCGCTGCAACCTCCGCCTTCCGAGTTCAAGCGATTCTCCCACTTCAGCCTCCAGAGTAGCTGGGACTACAGGCATGTGCCACCACGCCTGGCTAATTTTTGTATTTTTAGTAGAGATGGGATTTCACCATGTTGGCCAGGCTGGTCTGCATCTCCTGACCTCAAGTGATTCGCCTGCTTCTGTCTCCCAAAGTGCTGGGATTATAGGCATGAGCCACCACTCCCGGACAGGACACAGAAATTTTAATGAAAAGAATCATGTCACCGCAAGTAAACTTCATCTTGTTTATATTATTTAGGACTTCACATTTGTCTTCCCAAACCATGAAATATAATTCTGCTAACAGCAAGTGTTGTGAATGAGGAATGAGGAGAATAGTAGTACACTGGGAAAAATGTATTTTAGTAATTTTTCTATTTTAAAGATTATCACAGATTTTGCTGTTTGTGCACCGCCAAATCAGTGAGACCTGCCAGCTGGTGGTGGTGTGCCTTTGAGAATTTTAGATGATGGTCCCCTAGGAGGGTTATCAAAAAAGGAGATGGGTGAAAGATCAGGAGAGTCGAGAAATCCATTTTTTGGACAACATTGTTTTGAAGGCACTACTGGGGCTCTAGGATCAGGCAGCCAGATTGAAACCTGGCTCCTCCTTTTCATGAGTTACTTAACCTCCCTGGCCCTCACTTTTTGTCAACCAGATGAGATGAGAAATGGGAGCAGGTCTCTTACCTCACAAGGTAGCTGCGAGTGTTGAAGACGTTTGTTGGGAGCTGGGGTGAAGCGTGCAGAACTCTGGTTGGTATGCGGCAGCCACTCAGCATGTATTCATGATGAGGGAGGCACTCCAGGCACCCTATCCAGGATATTGGGTTGTTAGCTGGGTTTTACTTTAAAAAGCTCAGGACCTAGAACATTCTAGAATCCAAGCACTTGCTCACATACATAATTATTTCTTTAGGATAATCTTTGATGTAGACTTGGAGCCAAAGGGTATGTAAAATGTCAGCCCTTTTACCTGTATTGCCAAATTGCCTTGAAGAGTTTCTGCTCTTTTGCCCTCCTACCCATGGTGATACCTTAAATTGGAGTCAACACAAATTTGAGGGTGACTATGTTAGATGGAAGGGATATATTAACAGGTAAAACTGACCATGGCCCCTGCCCTTGTGGAGTGTATGCTCTGTTGGTTCATTTCCTCTGCATTCTAATTTTCTAGACTTGGGATCTTACTGTGGAGTTACAGCATTCTTAAAGTAGCAAGCAAGCAAAATAAAAGCAAGGAAAATCAGTTTGAACATAACCTACGTATTTTTTAGGATGTAAGAGTAATTTAACTGAATCAATTCAACTATGTTGTTAGAGGTGTGATTTGTAAATTCTTTATGATTGTTTAGATTTCTATAACTTAGTAACGTGAATACACACTTAATGAAAGATTTCAGTAATCTTTGATTGGGGGATTAATCATAGTGGGAAAAACTGTTTAGGAAAACATGTCAGTGGAAATTAAATCGCCACAGTATGTAGTGTTAGGGAATAGCTTCTGTTCGGCATTTAATTTGAGTGCTGTATTCTGACATTTTTCAGGAACAAATACATGTGATTCATCTTCTATAAATATTTGCAGTTTCTTCAAGTTGAAATGAGAAAAGCCCGTAAATTGAGCACCAGGTCTAATAAATCATTCACTTACGCAAGAACGAAAAGACAGGAAAAGCTAGCATGTTAATCTAATGAATCGAATGTTAAAACACCAAGAAAATAGAAGATATTTGACATTAACTTTATAGTCATTGATGATAATCTAATAGTCATAACATTATTCTTAAAACCTGAAAGAATGGATTCCTGCTCCCAATGCATTATTCTTTTTAATATCAAACTAAAATAATTTTTTTAACCTATTTTTGGAAGCTTGGAAATTGAGATGTCGTTATCTAATGTTAACCCAATTAAGAGAGCTTGGTGTGATTTCTCATATACAGCATCTAAATATTTAAGTTTTAGTGTCTTCTAAAACATTATTACATTCTTCATACTATAGTTTTTTAACATCCTTTACAAAACTTGTATCAGCTTCACTTTCAAACCATGCTGGCATCAAACTCAGGTGTAGTGGTATCAGAATGTTATGAAATAATTTTTTATTTTCATTATAAACTCCATTTTTACAATAAACATTTCTCAACCAAATTAAGTATGTAATACACTGTTTGTCATTTTGAAAAAAAATTCTTACTGGGCATCTTTTTCTATGCTAGTTCTGTACTTTTTAAAATTCTCTCCCTTTTTTTTTTTTTAATTTAACAAGTATTTATCAGATACCTACTATGTCAAGCACTCTTGATGTTCCACAGCAGACAGGACACAGATTCTGCCTCTGAGCTTATTAATCAGCATATGACCCAAGAGGGGAACATGAAGTCATACAAGCTGATAGAGTATGAAGTCATAAGTGCCTTGGAGAATGCTTTGGGCCATCTCAACAGAGGATCCTTCTGCAATTGGGGTGTACAGAAGGGGTGACAGTGGTTAGTAGTCATTGTGGTAAGAGGATAAAGATCTGAGTCTATTATTGAAAAGTGGTGATTCCCAAGTTGGAGTCAGAACCTCTTTGGATGGATTGGAAGAGGGGTTCATTTGACTCCAAATTACCTGAGACAGGGAGTGAGAAATGGGAAGCCAGAGCTATTGGGAAATTACAGTTTGCTGGAGCAAACTGCTGTGGCCTAGTACTTACTGCCTTTAGACTTCATTTTACATAAATAGACACTTCCCTGTAATGCACTTTGAGCCTGCTTGGCTCCACGGCTCCTGGCAGAACCTGAACTGGCTTTGTGTAAGCCTCAATGGTGATTTTAGGGATATAGTCCAGGTATGCAAGGAATGCTTTCTAAAGTGCTATACCCCTGCTCCAATGTGGGGAGTTTGGGCCATTCGGTAGGAGTTTGGTGTTTCCCAGACATTGCTTTGTCTGAGTACCTGCATTCTTGTTCTTATCAGCTGTTAAGCCCTCATGTAGTTGCCATGTGATCAATTTATTAGACTCAAAATTTGATTTCTACACCATAGAATACCACTCTGCCGTAAAAAAGAATGAAATAATGACTTTTACAACAACTCGGATGGCTCTGGAGGCCATTATTCTAAGTGAACCTGTGGGCACACGAAGAGTATAATGAACTTTGGAGACTCAGAAGGGAAGAGAGTAGGGGGGCATGAGGGATAAAAACTGAATATTGGGTATAAAGTACACTACTCAGGTGAAGGGTGCACTAAAATGTCAGACTTCACTATACAGATTACCCATGTAACCAAAAACCCCTTATATTCCCAAAAGCTATTGACTTTTTTTTTTTTTTTTTTAAAGGCTAGCCTGGGTAGCATAGTAAAGACTGCATCTCTATACATTTTTCTTTTCTTTTTTCTTTTTGAGAATCTCACTCAGTCACCCAGGCTGGAGCGTAGTGGGCACAATCACCGCTCACTGCCGCCTCGATCTCCCAGGCTCAGCTGATCCATCTCTGCCTCCCGAATAGCTGGAACCCTAGGCACATATCTTCACACCTGGCTAATTTTTTTGTGTGTTTTGTAGAGATGGAGTTTCACCATGTTGCCCTGGCTGGTTTGGCTCCTGTCTTGGCTTCCTAAGGAGCTGGGATTACAGATGTGAGCCACTGCACCTATCCCTAAAAAATTTTTGATTCCATGAGATCAGATGTTGAGGCCAATTGCATTTTTGTATGAGTTAGGCAACCAATTTTCAATCTTTTCATTGAATCAATGGCAAGCAGTCTGCTACAGATTGAATACATCCTCAGAGTCTTACTAACTTGAGTATTCCCTGGAACCATCGTGAGTTGAGGGGATAGGAGATGGACTGCTGAATTCATGCTTATTCTAGGACTTGCTTGAAGTCATTTAAAATAGGATTCAGGTACATGTTTGCTTTCTTTTCCTAAGCATTCCCTACCCCCCCACCCCCCCACCCCCCAAAATAGGTCTCATTGTCTGATGTTGTCTGCAAAGAAAATATATGCTCCTTTAATCCACAGATTACTGTTTTTACATTCGAACGAAAGTGAAGGACTCTGCCACTTCTTCCTCAGACCCTTAACAATGCAGAATGGCCAGTTTCCAAGTGTCCTTGTTTAACGTTGATTGCAGTAGGAAAATACTGCTTCTGGCATTTGTGTCAACCTCAAGACAAACTCAGGTGTCACTTTTATTTCCCTCAGTAATATTTTCATTGACCCTTCTTCAGGGCACAGCCATTTCTGGCATCTTCCATCTTCCTTTGTGGACATGGAAGCAAAGGATTTGTTTAACTTTCAGCAGTGTTTACTGCTTCTGACAGCAAATGGTCCTTGCCGTCTCTTCTTGGACTGTAGTCTCTCTTGCCAGTGTCTTACTTTGTGTGTACTGGAAACAGTTCTTATTTTGTCAAATCCCCTGGGTGATCTTTCTCTACCTTTGTTTATCTTGTCATTTGGCTTTCATTTACTTAACTCATTCCTAATTTCAATATGCCTGTGATTCTTTAGTGTTGATTCTTGACCTCCATTTTGAGGTTTTAAAATTGCATTTTTTAATTTAAACAGTTTAAACAAATTAAACAAAGATTTAACTTTTTCCATGATCTAATCATGCATCTCTGAATGTCATAATTCTCCAATCAGGCAAACAAGTGTCAACCTCATCTCCTAGATCACAATGGAGAAGGTCTATTTTTCCCTTTGATGCGTGCAGCTCCCATTATTGCTGATGAAAGGTCTTCATGTGCATTAAGGGGAAACTAGACCTCTAATGAGATACAGAGAGGAATTGCAGCTGATGACTTCTACTTCTAGCCCACTGTACTATAACAAATGCACACTCAGGAGGCAATGGGCCAAAGAAACCAAAATGCATGTGCTGCTTATATAAAATATCTCGCCTAGTCTTAATGTAGGTATTGTTTTGGCTTATAGTGTCTGATATTCCATACCTGCTGAAGGGGGCCCTCATTATGGTGGCAAGAGACCCAGGTACTTGGAGAAGAAAATGAGTAGACAAATTATATTTCAAGTAGCTTTTTAAGAGCAATCTCCAAATTAATATTTTACAGTTCACAAAGTACTTGCTCATGTATCTTCTCATTTGGAATTAGAGAAGAGTAAAATGCATTATGAAGCCAGTGCATTTGATACAGAAAATACTAAGGGTTTGACACAGTAATGGCCTAGGAATGATGAAACCAAACTTCAAAAAGGTTGTGATTGACTAAAGCTAACCCACCCCGAGGTGGCAGGACCGGGACTGGAGCTCAAGGCTTGGGTGTCAGTGCCATCGTACTCTTACCAATATGTGGCACAACCTCCCTTCTCAACAGGACTGGAAAAATAGTTCTTGTTTCGAGATATCTTCCTATTTATGTGATATCATCTCTTCTGTGGTGAGTTACTCTCTCTCCTTCCCCACCAATTTCTGGGAACTGTTTCACCTCCTAATTCACCCTGATTCCAAGATTCACAGGATCCCAGTAGTGAGCTCCCAGTGTCTGTGTTTATAACTGGACCAAGGTGAACATCTTAGTCAGTTACCCTCTTCAGATAAACAACAATTAAGGGATGCTAGTGTCCATCCAGGCTCATTTCTTGAGTAGAGGTGGTCTAACCTCTTGACTACTTTGTAATTCAGGGCTGAGTAGCAGAGCACAGGGGAAGAATCAGCTGGAGCAAGAATAAAAGAATGTTGCCTGGGTTCCTAACATTGGCGTTTTCTGTTTCCAGTATCTTTCTGAGGCCTGTTTAGAATCTTGCCTTTGAACCTCATGAAAACATTTGAGTCTTCTTAATAACACTGCCTTTTTTTTTTCTTCAGCATGTAGGAATTGGTTTCTGTTGCTTTCAACCTAAAAAAAAAAGACAAAAAAAAGAAAACCTAACCCAACTCATGTAAATGCCAAGGCTTATTTGCTATTAGGCCTCAAAAGATTTTAGAAGGTGCAGCCTTAAGTGGGAATTGGAGAATAAAAGCTGTTGTATTTTGCAAATATTTTAACAGAACTTTAGAGCAAGAGAGGACCTAGCCCTATCTCTCTGTGACCACTAATGCCCCCATTCACAGATGTGGAAGGAGGTACCAAGAGCTTTAAGTATTGTTTCCAAAATAGCCTATTCACCATTCTTTTGTACTGTTCTGTGCCTCAACATTTCCTGCAGAATGTTGTCCCTTATATGACTGAGGGTTTCTGTTTGCAAAGATGATCCCTGATGTACTCTGGAGTTGAAGTGTGTAGCATTTGGAGCTCAAGGGTAGCACATTGTCTCAGAAATGAACAAGGAGTTGGAGGCTAATTTAAAACATCTCACAACTCCCATCACCTTGACTGTTCCAGCTGGGAAGTGAATCGAAGAGGTGAGCTTTTGCTGCTTTGCTGGAGATTGGTATAAACAGGTGGTGGGTATTCTAAATTTGGTCTGAGATGAAAACATTTCAAGCAAACAAAATTAAGCTAGATTCTTTTGACAGTGAAGTATTTCTTTAGAGATGCAGATGTCAGTTTATTAGAGTACAAATCAGCACTGGAAAAATAATATTTGAGGTTGTGTGTCTTTAAAAGCTATCCCTGACCAAAAAGAAAAAAAAACTTTGGAAAACTATATCTTACCTTTGCCTCTGGCTTCTAAACGTATGGTGATTTTGCAATGGTAATGTGAAGTCCCTTCCCTCCCACTCCCAGACTTAACGGAAGAAGGGAAAACTGGAGTAATTTGTTAGGAACAAAGACATTTGCATTTGTAATGTTCGTGTCATTCTGTTCATGCTTCTGTGAATTAACAAATGTACAGAAATTCAGAAATCATCTGGAGTAGGAGAGAGAGAAAGGGAAGGTGTTGATTTTGCATTTTGATGAATCCCTGATGTGGCAAATCTCAGATGACAATCTCCCATTTTGTATTGACGGACTGTAGCAATTTTGGGGTACTCTGCTGAGAAGTGATTAGAGGCTGGCAATGCAAAGCCTCTGTGAATTCCAAATATATTTGGTGTTAGCAGTAAATCATTGCTCCTGATTTAAAGCACACTTGGACAAAAAGATTATCTTCTGCTGATGCTCTTACGTACTGGATGCTTGCGTTTCATTGCCTCTAGGAAAAAAAGACTAGCCGGTCAACCAACAGAAGTGGCACTTTTCCATCTAAAGAAGTATGTGTTGCTTACTTTGGCAGTTCAGCCCTTCTGAATCTCTATCTCTGATTTGATGAGTGGGTTTTAGCTTTGCAAATGGAGCACACTGTAGGGGAAAGTAGAATTGCAAACTTACACTTTCAGAATGGTGATCGTGGTGGTGGATCTTCTTCTGTAGTGTTAGAGCACCTTTTGGTGTTCATTCAACAAACAAATGTGCCAAACACTGCTCAACACAGGGTGAAAAGACAGTCAGTCCTGGCCCACATGGGACTTAACTAAGCGCAGTGGTTCCCAAAGTATAGTCCCTGGGTAAGCATCATCTGCAAACTTGTTAGAAATGCAAATTTTCAGGCCTCAACCCAGACTTAACTGAAGCAAGAGCTTTGAGGATGAAGCTTAACCAAGCACCTGTCTTCACCAGCACCCCAGGTGAGTCTATTGCTTGGTGAAGTTTGCTCTAGTATAGATGCTCCTTGACTTGAGGTGCAGTTACATCCAGATAAATCCATTGTAAGTGGAAAATATTGTATGTTAAAAATGCGTTGAATACACCTAACCTACACCATAGCATAACCTAGCCTACCTTAAACATGCTCAGAACGCTTATATTATTAGCCTACAATTGGGCAAAATAACACAAAGCCTATTTTGTAATAAAGTGGTAAACATCTCATGTGATTTGTTGAATACAATACACTGTATCTGTTGTTCACCTTGTGACTGGGTGGCTGATTGGGAGCTGTAACTTGGCTGCTGCTGCCAGCATCATGAAAAAGTATTACACTGCCTATTACTAGCCAAGAAAAAGATCAAAATTGAAAATTCAGGCTGGGTGCAGTGGTTCATGCCTTTACTCCCAGCACGTTGGGAGGCCAAGGCGGGAGGATTGCTTGAGCCCAGGAGTTTGAGATCAACCTGGAAAACAGCGAGACCCTGCTTCTACCAAAAAAAAAAAAAAAAAAAAAAAAAAAAGAAAGGCAACCATGAAACAAAATTCTACTGAATGTGCATTGCTTTTGTACCATCGTAAAGTTGAAAAATTCTAAGTTAAGCCATCCTAAGTCAGGAGTTATCCATACAGTGGTTCCTGAATCTGACTGTATTGCCAAGGGAGTTTTTTTTTTTTTGCTGTTTGTTTGTTTGTTTTTTGTTGTTGTTGTTTTGAGATGGAGTCTCTGTTGCCCAGGCTGGAGTGCAGTGGCATTATCTCAGCTCACTGCAACCTCCACCTCCTGGGTTCAAGCGATTCTCCTGCCTCAGCCTCCTGAGTAGCTGGGATTACAGGTGCATGCCACCACACCCAGCTAATTTTTTTATATTTAGTAGAGACTGGGTTTTACCATGTTGGCCAGGCTGGTCTCATATTCCTGACCTCAGGTGATCACCCACCTTAGCCTCCCAAAGTGCTAGGATTATAGGTGTGAGCCACCGCAACCAGCCGAGTTTTTTCTTTTAAACTAAATGTTGCAATAACGCCTGGACTTTTTTTTTAAGTTACCAGATGATATTGGGAAGACATAATTTAATAGCTCATTATAGAGTAGCCAGCTCTATGGAGAGGTTAAGAGTAATAGTTATGTCGGGCTGTGGAAGAATAGGACAAGGACAGGGAGGAGGAGGAACAGGGACACAGAAGGCTGGAAGGATCCAGGTCCAGAAAGCCTCATATGCCATAAGCCTGAGATAATAGTGGAGCGTTGTTTACCTGGCTGTGCTGATTGCAGCAGCCACCGTGCAGCAGTAGTGTAGGTACCGCATCCGAAAGGACAGCAAGTGTGTTCCACTTCAGAACCTTGCACTGAAAAAAGCCTCAGTGACGTAAATTCTATTTTGAAATCTATGTTGGATCCTGGCAGTGGGAAGGAGAAATTGTGACAGTGGGCCTCCTACCCTCACCCTCAGCACCCCCTAATTAGGATCAAGGGGTCAGATGAAAAATGAAAACAGAGATTAGAAAATGTGTTATTTTTCTAGCAAAAATATAATTTCTAAGCACCAGCCTCATAATTTAAGGTGAAAAGCATGTTGATGTTGGAAAAAAAAATAATTACACTGTTCTCCGCCTTGCTGTTCAATTGGAATCATGTGCAATTTTGTTTGAATTGGTATCTCCAAAATATGACCTATTAAGGCTTTTGAGAGATTTCTTGTGTATTTAAACACCATTGATAGAGTGGTACAGCAGAGAATATTTAACATTTGGTGAAGGAATTTCTTCTTGGGCATCTTTACAAAATTGCAGGGAAAAGTACATTTTTAGCAAACTGCGAAGTCTCAGCTCTAAGAGCCTATGTAGAATGGAGAAGATTTGGATCGCTTAGGGGTCAGCATATCTGCATACCTTAAGGCAAATGAAATAAATCATTGGAGGCACTGAGAATAAAGTCCTCTGTCTTGCCGCCAATATTCCTTTTTTCCTCTCTATAACTTTTTTTTTTTTTGCAGTATTTTCTGAAAGTCTTTTATTTTTTAAAAAAGAATATAGAAATTTAGATTTAATTTGTTACAGCTTGCATTTAAGTCTCTGGAAAAATGAGAAGTAATTGGAAGATAACAGTAGCAGCTGCCTAACCAGTTGTTTCAAAATATGGCAGTAAAATATTAAATTCGAGACTTGCTATTTTTGTGCACAGATGTCTGTCATTGGTTGTGATAGATTTCCAACTTCCCTACCAAGTTAATACTTTAGGAGGGGGTAGGGAGGAGGATTATGACAAATTATGGACTTGTATTACTCCTAAGGAAAATAGGAATCAAGGGAACCTTGACGGTAAGCTTTATATATATAAGCAATTGTTCTCTCTTTTAAAAAAGAAGAAAAAGCACAGTTAAGCATGTATTATGTTGCTTAATAGACCTGGGCTAGAGGGCAGCCTCAGATTTTGGACACTACTACTGAGAAAAAGTCTACGACTGATTTGGCACATAAATCGTAAGAACCATGAGCTTAGAGGGAGAGCAAGCAGTCTTGATGGAACATGCAGTTTATTTGTATCACAAATGGGAGGTATGGGATGGGTCAAGTGTATGAAATTGACATCTGAGGCCACACAAGGATAGAGCTTCGTTATTCCTATAAATGGAATTAGCCTGCAGCAGTAGCATGGACTATTCAGGTTATTTCAGTGAAAATGGAGTTTCACTTGCCAGTGGAGCAAGGTACAGTGTGTTTCAAATTGGGCATGTGTGGGTGTTCTGGGGAGGCAGGAGATGACTGCAGCCAGGGGGACAGAGGTGGCAGCACCTATGAAATGCTGCGGGCAATTCGAGGGGGATGAAGGAAGAGGAGGTATTTCCCAAAGTCTGTTGGTTTTTTTTTTTTTTTTTTTTTTTTTTTTTGAGACAGAGTTGGAGTCTCATTCTGTCGCCCAGGCTGGAAGGCAATGACACGTGATCTCAGCTCAATGCAACCTCCACCTCCTGGGTTCAAGCGATTCTCCTGCCTCAGCCTCCCAAGTAGCTGGGATTACAGGCACATGCCACTAGGCCTGGCTAATTTTTTGTATTTTTAGTAGAGACGAGGTTTCACTGTGTTAACCGAGAGCAGTGACTCACGCCTGTAATCCCAGCACTTTGGGAGGCCGAGGCGGGTGGATCATGAGGTCAGGAGATCGAGACCATCCTGGCTAACACGGTGAAACCCCAAAGTCTGTCCTAAGGAACTGTAGTTTTGTGGAATATTCATAGATACTACTTGGCGATAAAAAGACAAACAGAAAACTTTTCTAAAATAAATTTTGGGAAAGGCTTGCTTAAGCATCATTGGACTGAGTTTTTTTACTTCAAAATTAGCAAAACTTTGAATAAATAAAGTGGAGTGTAAAGTTTTAAGAAGAAAAAACATTCTTTCATTTATTAACTGTGTGCTGATGCACCACTTTCTCGTGTTTTCTTAGCTCTAAAATGGAGATAATGGTATTCTCTTCATCTACATGAAATTGCCACTATTCAACCGACAAAAAAAAAAAAAAAAAAAAAAAAGGCAATTTCATACGGTTCAGGCCAATTCTAGTATCACATTATGTATGCATGTAATAATGCACATCTCATAGGGTTATTGGGAGAATTAAATAAGATGATGTGGTAAAGCTTTTTGATCTCACAATAGCAAGTACTCATTAGTGGTCACTGATTGTGGGGACTATGTGACCAAAACAATGTAACCATAGAGCCCTTGTTTTGTTTTTGTTTTTGTTTTTGTTTTTGTTTTTGTTTTTGAGATGGAGTCTCATTCTGTCACCTAGGCTGGAGTGCAATGGCATGATCTCATCTCACTGCAACCTCTGCCTCCTGGGTTCAAGCGATTCTTCTGCCTCAGCCTCCCGAGTAGCTGGGATTACAGGAGTGTACCACCACACCCAACTAATTTTTGTATTTTTAGTAGAGATGGGGTTTCACCATGTTGGTCAGGATGGTCTTGAACTCCTGACCTCGTAATGCACTCGCCTCAGCCTCCCAAAGTGCTGGGATTACAGGTGTGAGCTGCCGCACCAGGCCCATAGAGCCCGTGTTTCTAAAGGTAGCTCCTGGGACTGATATGGGATTCTAGGGGAAGGGGAATATAGAGCAGGCATCAGCTAACTTTTTTTCTGTAAGGGGCCAGGTAGTAAATATTTTCAGTTTTGTGGGCCATGTGCTCTCTATGGCAACTACTCAAGTCTACCACTGTAGTGGAAAGGTAGCCATAGACAGTCTCTGAGTGAATGGGTGTGGCTGTGTTCTGAAAACTTTATTAATCAGGTATTGGTCTGGATTTGGCTTTCAGGGCTGTAGTTTTCTGGCCCTAACTATAGATAAAGGGAAGCAGTGAGTTGTTAAGGCGAGAATACAGAATTGGGTGTTTGGAGACCTAGCTTTTGGTTCCACTTCTGCCACTGACTCAAGGCTCAATCTGAGGCTTTCACTGGTTTACCAAGTTGCTCAGTATTTTCTGCTCTAATAAACTCATATATTGAGGACAGCATGGAAGGAGCTGCTATAAAGCAACTATTCAAACATATAACATTTTTTCTAGAGCTATCATTTCTTTTATTCATTCATTCAATGAATTTATTTTTAGCATGAATCAGTGCTGTGCTGAGCTCTGAGGATATGGTGGTGAATAAGACTGATACTGGCTTTGTCTGGATGAAGCATACATTCTCCTGGGGGTGTTTATTTTTGGAGTATTGTTATATGATTTAAATGAAAAGTGATGCTATAAGAACTATTGATTCCTTTACTTTTGACAGAAACCCCTTTGTCCTGAGTAGAACAGAGCAACGTAAAGGAGAAGGTGAGTTCTCCAAACAGAACCTAACTAGAGGAGAAGAGGTTGGCTTTTCCCCAGATACCCACTGCACAGGACTTAGGATGAAGTCAGGCTTGGTTAGTATTTGAGCTTTAGCTACAGTTGTGTGTATAAGAATACCATATTCTGTTTATACAGTAGATTTGCCTCCAGCCACAGATGTTTCCGGCACCTGGTTAATTTATTCAGGAAAGGCCAATGCTCATTAAGACTCCCAAGTCCCAGAGCTAAGTTTTATGGGTGGGGAAACGGAGGTACTGAAACGGTTATGGAATTGACTCAGATCACAGCTTGCTGGATGTAGGACTCAGGCCAATGCGACAAGCCCTAGGATTGGGCTGAAGGCCTCTCTCCCTGGGACTGCCTTACTCTCCGGGGCAGTTGAGACTTCTCTGACCCACTACTCCAATTAAACCTAAGAAGCATTAGAAAGACTCGAGGTCCTGCCGGGAGGGAACCCGTTTTGACAAAGGAGAGGCTCTAATCAGGAAACCAGATGCTGCTTCAGGGCGAAAGAACTTTGGCAGCCTTGGGCTGTGAGTCGGGAGGCTGCATCTGTCAGAGATGAGCGCACAGTGCGGAAGCAGCCTCTCTCTTTCCTTTGGTGGGCCGGTCACTTCTGTCCCATGTGTGGCCTGTAGTAAGACTGGGTCTCAGTGGAGAAGGGTCCTGGTACCAAAATGGATTCCTGCTGAGATGGTTGGGATCATCTGCCACTGTCAATTTTTCTGAGCCCATCCAGTGTTGGAGGAAAATGCCTTAGCCCTTCACCCCCATCCACGGCAGAGGTTACCAAGCAGGAGAGCATATCAGAATCTCCAAAAGTGGGGGCAAGGTTGGGGGATTGGGACTGTTAGGTACAGTTTGAATACCTTTATTTAATGCTATAGTTCAATTTTGTATTTTGGAAATGAGGGAGAGAGAGAGAAAAAAAAAGAACCTGTTGGTTTTGTAATTTGCCTACTTCGGCATCTGCCAAAAGTGAACTACCAACAGTGGAGCTCAGTCACATTTTCCTGGCCACTTGGGATAACCAGTGATTCTAAACATTGTCGGGAGGATGGAAGATTTTAATGTTTATGAAAAGGAAACATGGATTTAAAAACAAAAAAGAGGATGAATGAAATAAAACCAGACTCTTTTCTAGATGCCTGGCCGATACAGTAAGCCCAGAGCAAGGAATTCTGGATACTGTCATGGAGATAAGGTAAAGACTGAAAATAACAAGATGTCACGTCTGTAAAAGGGCTGAGTGCCAGCTCTCATCAGGGACAAGAGTGGGTCAGCAGTTGTGCTTTGCATGGTGCTAGGAAAGCCAACTGATTTGGATTTGCCAGAACTAGTGAGAGAAGGGAGTTTCAGCACAAGAACAAATCTATAGACATGACCTCAGGTCCCTGAATCTCAACTCCAGCAAATACGAAATATGTCATAGGTGTTTCTGAGTGGAGTGAGGCCTGAGCCAACCAGGGCCTCCCCTCCTCTGGATATGGGGATCCATCTTTATACCTTGTGTGTTCAGAAGCCTTAATAATGCTTCTGTCTTTGAAAAATGTGGAGGACAATACAGGCTGTCCGAAACAGATTTCAGATTTACAGATGAGCGTTTTAAGCCATAAAGATTTGTTGTTGTTGTTGTTGTTGTTTTTGTCAACACAGGAAAACTTAAACTATTCGAATCAGACAAATTAATGCCTGTAAATTGTATAGTTCAATGCCTAACACATACTAAGTGCTCAGTAAAAGATAGCTATGTTGGTGCTGATGTTAACAATGTTGAGAACAGCTGTTTTCTTTTTTCTTTCTTTTCTTTTCTTTTTTTTTTTTTGACAGAATCTGGCTTTGTCTCCCAGGCTGGAGTGCAGTGGTATGATCTTAACGCACCGCAACCTCTGCCTCCCGAGTTCAAGCGATTCTCATGCCTCATCCTCCCGAGTAGCTGGTATTACAGGCGTGCACCAGCACGTCCAGCTAATTTTCATAGTTTTATTAAAGACAAAGTTTCATCATTTTGGCCAGTCTGGTCTCGAACTCCTGGCCTCAAGTGACCTGTCCACCTCGGCCTCATAAAGTGCTGGGATTACAGGCGTGAGCCACCGTGCCTGGCCTGCAGTTGTTTCCTTTAGGTGTGGTCATTCATATAACACAAATGCCCTGAGGATTGGGGCACTGTTATTGATTCTGTAGGGAATGCCATTGGAGGAGTTTCCCAGAGGCTGAGTCCTGTTTGCTCTGACTGGTCCATCCTCTCTCAACTGGTTTCCCCCATGTCTGCGAGCATTTATGCATTTTACACATCTTAATTGAGCACCTGTTTTGTGCCAGGCCCTGAGGAAACAGAGGGGAATAAGCAGAAACTGCTGCTTGCAACAGTGCAAATCCTAGATATAGATCCTCACGAAAGGGAGCCAGAGGAAGTGGCACAAGCCATTGAATGGCCTTGCAAGTCTGCCCCTGTGAAGGAGGCCGGGCAGGAAGGAGTGGTGGGGGGGAAGGGTCTCAGGCTGAAGCCCCATGCTGGCAAGGTTTTGGTTAGGTGACCACCGAGCCCTCTATGTAAGGCAGCTTGTCAGAGGAGTCCCAGAGGACAGAAGGGTCTGCATTCAGTTCTGGGCTCAGCCAGTGGCTGGGAGTAGCCCTTGGGAAGCGTGATGTGGGCACATTGCAGTGGTGGGTTCAGAGTAGAGCAGCTGGAGCCATTTGTTCACTTATCTTCCCTATAGCAGGAGACCTGAGTGGCACATTTTTAGGGCTGTCATACTGCCCATGGTTTTCACAGTCAGGGAGGGGAGACAGGCATTAAGCAAATAATGACATCAACCGTCAGTGATTTGCAATTGTGATTGGCACCACGGAGGAGTGCAGGAGGCCATGAGATAGTATCATGGAGGGTTGTATTAACAAAGGTAGGGACTTCCCTGAGGAAGGGACTCCTCAGGGATGAGGTTTGGAAGACGAGCAGGAGTTGGCCAGGTAAAGAGGGGAGGGAAGAATATATCAGAGAGAGTGAGAGGCTAGAGCGGAGAGAGAGACAGAGGCAGACAGGGTGAGAGCATGCAGGCACAGTTGATGTCTGACAAATTGTCGTAAAGTTCTAGAGGTTTAAAAAAGGATCATTTTTGTTCTTAATGTTTTAATGTTCTTTTCCTTTGAATTCAATGGTTGTGTATTTTTTCAGAACAAAAGGCTTTCCACCCACCCCAAAGCATACACTCTAAGGAGATCCAACTGAAACCTTGCACATAAAATATCAAAGGAATCAGGATTTATCTGTTCCTTGGGGGACTTCGGGGCACGCTGGCCTTATGGATGAAGACTTTCTTCATCAAGTCATTAATTCCAAGGCAGTCTTAGAGTTGAAGTGAAGTCCCAGTCATCTCCACTGTATTAAAAAATGATGAAATGCTGAAACAGGTTATAAAACTAGTCCTGCAAGTATATCTCAAGGACCACATATGTCACCTTAATGTTCCCAGATTAGCCACAAGAGCCTAAGTGGAAGGCTGATGGCGTCCTGTCCACCCCACCCCACACTGCTTCCCAGCCGTAGGCCCTGTGTAGTGGTTCTATGTAGGTGACTGTGAAGATGACGGAGGATCAATTGCATGCACCGATGAACAGAGGTGAATCTAGGCTGATGATGAGTGAGAGATGCCGGGAGAGAAATAGATCTTCTGAATTTCCTTGTGAGCCTTTTCCTGAAATCCATGGCATTTCTCAAGCACTAGGAAATATTTGCTGTTTTGTAAAAGAAGCCAGTGTTCTTAAAACCTGTCTCCCCTCCCTTAACTGGCCCAGCCAGACCCTCTGACCTGGAGAATTAAGGATACCTGTCATAAGAGCATCTCTGATGATTCCTGGCCACTCGGGACAGGAGGCCTCACCTTGAGCTCTGACATTGTCTGTTTCCATTTAGTTTCTGCGCCGCCGTTTGGGGACTGCTGTCTTTTCTTCTTCAGCTTTAAATATATTAGCAATATGTATGAATCTCAGCGACCTTCTCTTGGAGAATTACATTTCTATTATTACTTAAAAGAAATCAGTTCTGCATGATGAAGTGTTTACTTCTGTTTTCTGCCCGCCTATGCACCTGAAGAATGATTCTTATTAGATTAGAATTTGTCTAAGGCTGTATTTGCATTGAGTGTTTTCCCTGCTTTTTCTCATGAGAGGTATGCTCCCTCCCACGCACCCTCCACAGCTCATTTCCAAGTCTGCACATCTCATTGTGCATCTGCTGCTGCTCTGCTCAGGCCTGAGTAGCCGCTGACAGTGATTGGCAGAAAAGGGTTTCCAAGAATATTAAAAAAAAAGAAGAAGAAGAAAAGGAAGGGGAAAAGGGAGAAAAGCAAACCAACTAAAAGATGGAGAGAGAGAGAAGTTTTGCTGAAGAATGACAAAGAACAATTAGGCTTCTGCTAGCTTCATGTGACTAATGGTACAGACCAAACTCCTGGCCCTTTGAATTACAGCTACCAGCTGGCATTCCCCATATGACACCCTTATTTGGAATTGATAAATCCTATATGCAAAGTGCTGCCTGGGGTGTTTCTCGTTTGCATTTTCTCAGCCCCCACTCTTCTTTGCTTTTATTTATTTATTTATTTATTTATTTAGAGACGAAGTCTCACTGTCACCCAGGCCGGAGTGCAGTGGTGCTATCTCCATTCACTGCAACCTTCGCCTCCCCAGTACAAGTATTTCTACCACTTCAGCCTCCCAAGTAGTGGGGACTACAGGCGCATGCCACCATGCCTGGCTAAGTTTTGTATTTTTAGTAGAGATGGGTTTTCACCAGGTTGGCCAGGCTGGTCCTGAACTCCTGACCTCAAGTGATCTGCCCGTCTTGGCCTCCCAAAGTGCTGGAATTACAGGTGTGAGCCACCATGCCTGGCCCCTTCTTCCCTTTTAAATGCAAGAATCTGGGGTTTGTAAAGGGAATGAGTGTGAGTGGGGACACTGTTGCTTCAGTAGTAGTCCCCCCAAATTGCGATTTGGACACAATTTAGGAGTTAGACATAATTTAGAAGCCAGAAGGCCTAGCTCTAGGGAAGGTGCAAGGCCAGCTCTCACCTTCTATTCTTTGTTGTTTCTCTGTTCTCTGTCCACTATCATTTCTTTTGGGAAAAAAGTCTTGGGCTGTGTTCATGCAGCATTAGAGAAACCACGTGGAAAATATAGGCTGCAAAGAATTATTCTCCAGGCGTTGCTGGTAGATGCTCATTGTGACTTGATCTTTCTAAAATGGAGTCCTAAAAATGTCCCTCCACCTGCTGAAAAGGCTGCAGGGATGGCTCCTCGTTGGTCTCTAGGTATGATTCCAACTCTGCAGTTAGATGGGCAAGGAGTCTGGTGAACTGGCCCCTGCATGCCCTTGAACCTGCTCTGGTGCTGCCTTCCCCTCAGGCACCTTATGCTCCATAGAAGGTGTCAGGCAGGGTGCAGCAAGGAACACAGGAATCAGTGTGAGTTCTTGATACAGAGGGGATTGAATGAAGGGAATTGGTCACATAGGTCACAAAGGGCTGAGAAGCCAGCAAGGGAAGCTGTGGCCACCCAGAGGTTAGCAGGCAGCAAGGCACAGCTGTCAGGACATAGGCGGAAGATTGAAGATTGGGCCTCAGTCACCTGGCAGGGACAGGAGTCATGTGGGCCTCTGAGGGGAGGGGGGAAAGGGCGGGGAGGAAAGCAGGATCCACCACCAGACAGAGCTGCTAGAGTCAAGGAAGAAGGGAGGGGGATATCCTGGCTCTTTCCTTCTCTTCCTGGATTTGTCAGCTTGTCCTGCCTTAACAGAATACCACACAGTGGCCAGTGTCAACAACAGACATTCATTTTCTCAGTTCTGGAGATGGGCCAAAGATCGGGGTGTCAGCAGGGTTGGTTCCCGGTGAGGGCTCTCCTCCTGGCTTGTCGACGGCCACTTGCTCGCTGTGTCCTTGTGGCTTTTCCTCTGTGTGTGTGCAGAGCGAGAGGACTCTGGGGTCTTTCTCTTCTTACAGGGACACCTGTCCTATCAGGTTAGGGACCCACCCTTACACCCTCACTGAACCTTAATTCATCCTTTAAGGTCCTGTCTCCAAATACATCACAGTGGGGGTAGGGGCTCAATGTGTGAATTTTGGGGGGACACAGTTCAGTCCATACCCCCTCCTATCTCTTATCAGCGCCTCCCATGGGTCAAACCAGTGGCTGCCATGGGAACCTAGGAAATACATCCTATGGGACCAGCGTCTGTGTGATAACAACAACGCGTGGGGCAGACTCTGCTGGGTGACGTGGGATGTGAGTGTATGGGGGTGGTGGGCATATGCTCAAAATTGGGGTTCTATTAGAAGAGGAGTAGGTGGATGGATTCTGGCCAGGCAACCAACAGTGAGCACCGCCGACTGATACCAAATGTCTTTCTGTTTCTGGAACTTACCACACCTTCTTGTTTTGTTCATATTTTCTCTTTACCTGGGGCCCTCTTCACCCCTTTTTCTCTACTACTCCTTTGCCTGGCTGAGTTTTCATCTTCAATGCCATCTCACCTATGGGCTGAATTTTTTCATTTATTTAACAGATATGATTGAGCACTTAAGTGCCAGGCACTGTTCTGGGCTCTGGTGCTGTAAGAGTGGACAAAGGACATTCTTTGCCTTCCTGGAGCTTACGTTCCAGTGAAGTCGAGGGAGGAAATAAATAATAAATGAGCAGATGCATGGTGTTTCTGACGGGAATCAATAAAATGGAGAAAACTTGAGCAGGGTAAGGAAGACGGAGTGCCAGGTATGGCTGGTGTATCTCTTTTATGCTAGATTGACTGAGAATGCCTTACAGATGAAGAGTGGCTGGGCACAGTGGCTCACACCTGTAATCCTAGCACTTTGGGAGGCCAAGGGGGGTGGACCATTTGAGGTCAGGAGTTCAAAACCAGCCTGGCCATTATGGTGAAACCCCATCTCTACTAAAAATACAAAGAAGTTAGCCAGGCATGATGGCAGGCACCTGTAATCCCAGCTACTTGGGAGGCTGAGGCAGGAGAATTACTTGAACCCAGGAGGCGGAGGTTGCAGTGAGCCAAGATTGCACCACTTCACTCCAGCCTGGGCAACAGAGCGAGACTCTGTCTCAAAAGAAAAAAAGAAAGAATTTAAGGACAGGCATCCTGAGGGTTGTGGCAAGCTGAATAGTGACCCACCCCCTCTGCAAATATATCCACATCCCAGTGCCCAGACCTGTGAATATGTTACTTTACCTGGTAAAAGAGACTTTGGAGATGTGATGAAGGATTTGAGATGGGGAGATTATTCTGGATTTTCTTGGTGGTGGACCCAATGTCTTCCCTTGTAAGAGGGAGGCAAGAAGGTCAGAGTCAGTAGTAAGAGATGTGATGACCGAAGCAAGAGGTTGGAGTGAGGCAAGGAAGGGGCCAGGAACTAAGGAATGCAGGAGGACTCCAGGAACTAAGGAATGCAGGAGGACTCCAGGAACTAAGGAATGCAGGAGGACTCTAGGAGCTGGAAAAGTTGAGGAAGCAGATGCTCCCCTGCAACTTCCAGAAGGAATGCAGGCCTGCTGATGCCTTGATCTTAGATTTCAGACTCCAGAACTGCAGGAGAATAGATTTGTGTTGTTTGAAGCCTGTAAGTCTGTGGTAATTTATTACAGCAGTAGCACGAAATTCATACAAGGGTATTTGTGGGAAAAATGTTCCAGACAGTGCTGGTGAATTCAGGTGGGCTAAAAAAAAATAATTAAAAATTAATTTTTTTAAAAAAAGAATAGTAAGTACAAGAATAGTAAGCACAAATATTCTGGGATAGGAAGGTGCCTGGTGTGTTGTTGATTCAATTTATTGATCATTTTTATAATAAACAAATTCATTTAAGTATTGATTGTGCACCTATCGTGTGATATGCATTTTTCATCACTCCCCAACTCCCAGAACCCTAAGCTTTTCTCACTGTTAGAACAGCTAGTTTATTTGTATTTCAGTCACTTTGACTATAAACTCCTTGAGTGTAGGTGCTTAGATTTTTTTCACTGCTTAGTCCCCAATGCCTGCATAGAGTAAGCACTTAAAATGCTACACTTTCAAAATTGAAGACTTTTCAAGAAACTTCCCTCAGTGCAGATAAACCCATGGGACCACAGAGTGGCCTGCAGAGTGGCCTCCTGGAGTATTTTTCTGCCCATCCCTTGTCTGGATTTGTGGACAGGCAAAGAACGAGACGGTAGGGGGCACAGATGGACTGTTCTCACGGTTTTCACAGCCCTGAGCCGAGGTCATGACATATGTGTTTGGGTGTCCCCTTCATCTTCGGGGCAGTACAGACTGTCCTCTGTGTGAGGGGTGTTAGTGAGTCCCTCATTAGCAGAGATGAGGATCGAGGGGCCACTGTTGCTGCTGAGGGGAGACCTAGGCTCTTGAGGTCACTACTTCATTAAAGATTTTGCTGCTTAGTTCCTGTGTAATCCTTTGTGAGCCCAGCTGCCATGGTAACTGGAGAAGTTATCAAAATCCTTCTGCAGGTCTGAGGACACAGTCTTCCCAGTGTACATCTCCCTGGGGTGGTCTCTGACTCTTGTCTGCTTCCGGCTCAAGCACAAGCCTCGCCAGCTGGGGAAAGACAGCCACTTTCATCAGAACCCTTGGAAGCTGTTCAGGGGGCCTGTTTGCTGATTTTCAGCTGGTCTGCTCACCAGCGTCTTCATTATTTCACACTCCAAATACTTGAAACTGCCATTGGGTCACCCTCAGCTCCCTGCAATTAACCATTGGCTTAGAAAATCCAGCTGTGCTCAACATTTCACTGATGATTACAGATGCAGGGAAGGAGATCGAGGCTCTCAAGTGAGGCAGTTGTAGTTGCTGGAGGCAGGAGGAGGTGAAAGCATCAGAAGGAAGATGAAGATCTGAGTGTGCATGCAGGGGGACAGCCGGGTGCTGGGAAGACAGAAGGGCAACAGAAGAGAAAGTGCAGAAGTGTGGAGACAGGCAGGAAGTGGCCTGAACACACATCTTTACGGATGGGACAGGGCTCACAGGGAATGGAGAAAGGGGGTGAGAACTGGGAGAAGATAGAGAAAGGTTGAGGTGTGCTTGTGGAGTACCAGAAACAGAGTGAGGGCCTCGGCATCTCATTTCTCTTCCACCTCAAGTATGTCTGTTCTCACGCTGCTAATAAAGACATACCCAGGACTGACTAATTTATAAAGAAAAAAAAGGCTTAATGGACTCACAGTTCTGTATGGCTGGGGAGGCCTCACAATCATGGTAGAAGATATAGGAAGAACAAAGGGACTTCTTACATGGCGGAGGGCAAGAGAGAACTTGTGCAGGGGAACTTCTCTTTATAAATCCATCAGGTCTCATGTGACTTCTTCACTATCATGAGAACAGCACAGGAAAGACCTGCCCCCATGATCCAATTACCTCTCATTGGGTTCCTCCCATGACACATGGGAATCGTGGGACCTGCAATTCAAGATGAGATTTGGGTGGGGACACAGCCAAACCATATCAGAGTGGTAGGCATTATGATTTTTATTTTTACTCATGGGGAAATGAAGGTGCAGAAAGATGACACAAGATTGCTCATTTTCAGGTTCTAAAGGGCAAGGTCAGGATTCAAACCCAACTTGTTCTTTCCCCTCTCTGGTATTTGTCATAAATTTAAAAAGATACAAACATTGGGCAGTGGATGTGCCCCTTGGGGCTTCAGAACCCTGAACCCCAGCTAGGTCACACTGCAGTGATGAAGGACCCCATCTCAGTGACCTACCAGTCTAAGGGTTTATCTTGCACTCACGATTCATATCCATGGTGGGGGTTTCACTCCATGACCCAGGCTGGTGGAACAGCCTCTACCTTGAATGACACGTTACTTGTAGTGAAAGGAAAAGAGAACATGAAGAGCTCTGAGCTGGCTTTTAAAGGCTTTACTTGGAAATAGCCCACGTGTTTCTGTTCATGTTTCTCTGGCAAAATCAAGTTGTCCAACCAAGGTTGCTGCCAATACGGAGATAAACAAATCTTTCCCTAAGAAGGGCTTTGCATGCTTTTGAATATCAACATGGTTGACCACAGACAGCTAGTACATATTCTCAGGGCTTCATCATTCCCTGAGACGATTTTGGCCTTGGGCGTGGCTGGCACATGATGCGCCCATGCCAGGTCTGTGCTGGAACAGGAGCACACAGTAGGAAGACAGCCTGCAAGAGTCTGTTAGGACCTGGCTTCTGCCATGAAGCAGCTATGTTACCCTGGGCTTACTCAGTGTATTAGTCAGGGTTCTCTAGAGGGACAGAACTAATAGGATAGATGTATATGTGAAGGGAAATGTATTAGGAGAATTGACTCACACGATCACAAGGTGAAGTCCCACAATAGGCCGTCTGCAAGCTGAGGAGCTGGGAAGCCAAAACCTGGTTTTGTGTCCCAAAACCTCAAAAGTAGGGAAGCTGACAGTGCAGCCTTCACTCTGTGGCCGAAGGCTTAAGAGTCCCTGACAAATCGCTGATGTAAGTCCAAGAATCCAAAAGCTGAAGAACTTGGTGTCTGATGTTCAAGGGCAGGAAGCAGCCCGCACGGGAGAAAGATGGAGGCCAGAAGACTTAACCAGTCTAGGCTTTCCACGTTCTGCTGCTCTGGTTGTGCTGGCAGCTGATTAGATTGTGACAACCCAGATTTAGGGTGGGTCTGCCTTTCCCAGTTCACTGACTCAAATGTTAATCTCCTTTGGCAACTCCTTCACAGACACACCCAGGAACAATACTTTGCATCCTTCAATCCAATCAAATTGATACTCAATACTCAATATTAAGCATTACATTCAGCCTCTGAGATCTTGTTTATTCATTGATAAAATGAGAGTAATGATATCTTCCTCTCAAAGGAGATTGTAGATAGAGAGCTGAACCTATTAATCAGTCAATAAACTTTACTTTGCTTCCCCTCTTTCCGAATCTGAGTTATATTTTTCTTACTTTTCAGCATATGTATTAAGTTTGCATAAAACAATTAAGAGAAATGATGTGTGTTGATCATTTTGGTAAGTGGTAAAAGTGGTAAAAGTGGAGTTGTGTGTGGCTTTCTCTGAAAGGCTCATTAGAATTGAATCATAGCACATCTGCATGCATTTGTAGAGATCGACCTCCATGCAAGACCTGTGAATGAACAACAGGTGACTGGTGTGAAAAATCAGTGCAAGATAGAGTCGTCTTTGGAATGATCACTTTTGCTTGACAATCTTGAAACAGAAATGAAGCCCAAGAGAAAATGGGAACTTGCGTGTTAGTTCCTCACTCATAGGAGAGCCTCCTAATTGATTTTATTTTGCACTACAGTGCATAATCCCAGCATCAGGGAAGCTCATCGTGGCCATTTAATGGAGCTTCTTTTTAAAAAAGCACAGAATCCAAATGAACTCTGGAGCTACTTAGAGCCTGTTGGTGTTTTGCAAGCTGTAGTTGTTGATGTATTTCCATTGGTCAGCAAGATTTCCTGGCATATGTTGTCCAAGAGTTTTGAATAACTAGCATCACTCTGTCACCCCTCATGGCCCTCGAAGATGTTATCACCACGAGGCCTTCCTACCACCCACTTTGTGTTCTCTCTTTCTTGAGGCTGTGAAGCAGTTTTTCTGGACATTTCTGAGGGTGACCTTGAGGAAACACCCCACCTTCTTTTTATCTTATTTCTTCATTTACAAAATGCACATAATTGATAGTACCTAGGGTTGTTGTAAGGATAGAATGAGATCACCTTTTATTTAATTTTTAATTTTTGTGGGTACATAGTAGGTGCATATATTTATGGGTTCCAAGAGATATTTTGATACAGACATGCAATGCATAATAATCACATCAGGGTAAATGGGGTATCTATCCCCTCAAGCATTGATCTTTTGTGTTTTCAACAACCCAGTTAGACTTTTTAATCATTTAAAAATGAACAATTCAATTATTTTTTACTATTGTCAAGATTATCTTTAAGTTCTTTTCACAAGGTCTGCACATAGTAAGCCCTCAATAACTACTTTCTTCTCTCCCACTCCATACTTCCACGTCTTCCTTTTTCTCTCCCTCCTCCTCTTTTTCTTCCTTTCCTCTCCTTATCTTTCTCTTTCCTCTCCTTTTGTTTGTCTCCCTCTGCTTCCTCCCTCTCCCCCTTCCTTTTCCTCCTAGTTATTGTTTGCTATTAAAGAGAGTTCAGTCAGTATCACGCTATATTAAACCTCTTTGTGGTTCGTTCTAATATTCGCTGTTCTAAATATGACATGTTTCAGTCAGAGTCTCAACGAGAAGCAGGTGACATAGTTGAATTGGATATACTGAAGAGTCTTTAATAAAGGAACCATTCATAAAGGTTTGGGAAGGGAGTAGGGAACTCACAAGGCATATAGTGAAACTCTGTGCCTAGTAGCAGTAGATGTCAGTGGTATCCCCTAGGTCTTGAAGAGGCACTGGGAGTGCATCTGTTTAGTTTTTTTGTTTGTTTGTTTTTTGTTTTTTGTTTTTTTTTGAGATGGAGTCTCGCTCTGTCGCCCAGGCTGGAGTGCGGTGGCGCGATCTCAGCTCACTGCAAGCTCCGCCTCCCGGGTTCAAGCCATTCTCCTGCCTTAGCTTCCGGAGTAGCTGGGACTACAGGTGCCCGCCATGACACCCGGCTAAGTTTTTGTATTTTTAGTAGAGACAGGGTTTCACTGTGTTAGCCAGGATGCTGTCAATCTCCTGACCTCATGATCTCCCCGCCTTGGCCTCCCAAAGTGCTGGGATTACAGGCCTGAGCCACCACGCCTGGCTGCATCTGTTGACTTTTGCAGTCATAACCAACAACCTCGATATTTCAGTGGCTTATGATAACAAACACCATTTCTCATGCATGTTGCATGAGGGCTGTAGTTTGGCTGTGGTTCTGCTGGACTCTGCTGGGCTTGGCTGGGTCCGACATGCCTTCTCGTTTGAGAGCGCAGGCTCACAGTGGTCTCACGTTGGGACATGCTCTTCTCATGATAGAGGTCAGAAGCACCAGGGGCAGAGCCACACCATGCAAGAGCACATTGAAGCTTCTTGCTCCCGTGAGATAGATGTCACGCCCGCTAACATTCCATGGACTAACGCAAATCAAATGGCCAAGCCACAATAAGTGGGGTGGGCCCTGAGAGAAAGAATCAGTATTGTGAGCAAATGTACACTCTATCACTGGGACAGAGTGGTTACTGGAACTTGGAGGCAGAGAGCATTGTGAGAAGGCGGCCTGACAGAAGCTGAGACCTTGCCAAGGCTGCAGCCAACCGTGGAGCATGCAGAAAGGATCTGGGGGAACGAACAGCTCAAGCCCATCTCTTCCCTTTCGCCAGTCTCTGGTCATTCCCCGTTGTGGCTGTACCCATCTGAAAGCCAAAGGCAAGAGACTTTGTTCTGTGGCTCTTAAAGGCCAGCTTCCTGGGACAGAGAACAGGGTGGGTGGCAAAGGGCAGAGGGTGAATCTGGAGAGGCACATGAGATGATTTGATCATAATCGAATTCATAAGAAAGACATTAAAGTTGCAGAAAATGTGGCACAAAACATTTCTTAAAGACCAGCAGCTCCTCATTTCTAAATGACTTAGGAGGAATTCCAGGCTGACTGTTCGTAAAGTGAAAATGGGGGAAAAATTAAGATGGCAATAAATCTTCCATGAGTTTGTGCTATAAATCTAGGGGAAAACCCTTTTGGGTGACATAAGGCATAACCTTTAACAGCTAATAGTCTTGAAACTGTTTGCATCTGACCGTTCTGAGTCCCTAAGTGGTTTCCGTTCCAACATTGTCATTTATCTTGTGATATTTACTTTATTATGGTAAGTCGCAATGTTTTTTTTTTTCTTCTCAGAGAGTGTGTGATAAAATAAACTCACCAGAGTAAGATGAATGCCAACTTATTAAAAAGCCTCTCTTAGAAGGGAATGGAGCTATGCTGGCCCGGTAAGAGGTGAGAGACTTTTGCCTCCTTCAGCCTCAATCTACAGGAGACGGTCACCTATGCATTTATGAGCAATTACAGCAAAGTTCATATAAGATCTCTAAATTTTGGGCTGGGCGCAGTGGCTTACATCTGTAATCCAGCACTTTGGGAGGCCAAGGTGGGTGGATCACCTGAGGTCAGGAGTTCAAGGCCAGCCTTGCCAAGATGGTGAAACCTCATCTCTACTAAAAATCCAAAAAAAAATTAGCTGGATGTGGTGGTGCACACTTGTATTCCCAATACTGGGGAGGCTGAGGCAAGAGAATCGCTTGAACCTGGGAGACAGTGGATGCAGTGAGTGGAGATCGTGCCACTGTACTCCAGCCTGGGTGACAGAGTGAGACTCCATCTCAAAAAAAAAAAAAAAAAAAAAACCTCTAAATTCGGAAAGACTTTTGAGAAAAGAATGAAAGAGGGCATAAGATCTCTCTAATGTCTTGCATCTTCCTGTTGGCCTTTCTTTCCTCGAATTCTTTCCTAATTCTTCTAAAACATGGTCCCCTCATGTTTTCCTGATTGTCCAGACACCCTAGACTCTAGGACCCTCAATTCTGCCTCAGGTCAGCTTTCTGTAGCAGGAGGGGAATGTACAGGATCTTCTCTCTGTAGTCTCACCTCTGCCTAATGGAGTTGAATAATTTTCCATCCTTTCTGTTGATCTCGCCCTTCCCTCCCTCCCTCCCTCCCTCCCTCCCTCCCTCCCTCCCTTCCTTCCTTCCCCTCCCTCCCTCTCTCTTTCTCTCTCTCTCTTTCTTTCTTTCTCTCTCTCTCTCTTTGTTTCTTTAGAGTTTAACTTTTGTTGTCCAGACTGGAGTGCAATGGCGGGATCTTGGCTCAATGCAACCTCTGCCTCCTGGGTTCAAGCAATTCTCCTGCCTCGGCCTCCTGAGTAGCTGGGATTACAGGTGCCCACCATTAAGCCCGGCTAATTTTTTGTATTTTTAGTAGAGACAGGGTTTCACCATATTGGCCAGGCTGATCTAGAACTCCTGACCTCAGGTTATCCTCCTGCCTTGGCTTCCCAAAGTGCTGGAATTACAGGCATGGGCCACTGTGCTCAGCCTCTCACCCTCCATTTCTTAGCTTCATCCCGATACAAAAGAAAGTGCCTCCAATCTGGGTAGACAGAGGCTGAAGCCTTGATGGAACCTATTCCCTGTCCTCTCTCTGCCTGCTTCCTAAGTCTCCTACTTCAAGTCTTTTGCCTACAGTGCAGTAACCATCCCTGACAGTCCCTATTACAGGTTGGTCAGCCTCATCTATTTGACTGCTTGCGTCAGAAGCCTGGGGTCTGCTGTTCAGATCTTACCATTTATGTTCGAGTGGGAGAAAGGCCAACTCCATGCACCTCTGCAGATCATGTAAGTCGTCTGCATCATGGGAGTGCCAGGGGCTTGTGCTGCTTGTTAAATGATAATGTTTTTCTTATTATTTGGTGTTTGTTCCTTCTGTGACTGCTTCCTTAGTAACTCTGGAGGAGAGGAGGACCTTGAGAGTGAGATTTGAGCACGAACTTCATCTGAAACCTAAGCCCCTTCCTTAGGTTTAATATCATCCTCTTTTTCCATTCCTGCACAACTGCAGCTGAGGGGACCCCAAACCTCACTCCTCACTGAGGACTCAGTGTTCGAAGAACAGGGTTTCAGTTCCAGCCTTGCCATTAATTCGACTCTAATTACAGAGGAGACTTGGGTGCATCATTTGATGACCCTCCATATCTGTTTTTCTATTACCCAACAGGGTTTAGTTGCAGCCAACAGAAACAACTCTAGCAATTTTTAATCAGGAAGAGAGTTAAGCACTCATAAAATCCTGGGAAGGCTGGAGGAGTGGGCTGGGTGTTCCAGAGTGACTTCCAGAACAGTGCCACAGCGTCAGCCCACTTGGGGAGCTGCCGCCACTGCCACAATCCTGAAGCGGGAAAATCAGGAAGCAGACATGGCAAATGGTACATCCAGGAATACAACGGCCCCGCTGTGATCCATGGCTGGGGAGAAGGCCACGGCAGCCATTGCCTCCAGAAGAGTGCTGCAGCTGCCAGGTCCACTTTCGCAGAACACAGACCTCCTACTCCACCATGAAATCAGCAACTGGACACTGGGACCTCTGCCACTGTTACTGCAGGAAAACCCAGGGCCCCTGTGAACCAGCCGGTCAACAGCAGCGTTGGACGGACCCAAGTAGAGACTTTTACCTTCATCACACTTTCTGAATCTCATGCAATTGTTTATGTTTGGCCAACCTAAATCCTATTTGAATTTTAACTGCAAGAGATGATGGGAAATACCACTTTAAGTTTCTCAGTCTTTCAGTTTGGGAAGGCGCACTAGGGTAATGGGCATGCTAGGATAGTGGGGTTTTGGCCTGCAACCAATAAACATACATTTAAATAAAAGCCAGATTGTCTGTGTGTGTGTATGTGTGTGTGTGCATGCACATGTATGCATGGTTTTACGATGTTTTACAAAACTATATTAACTCTACTAGTGTAATGCACTGTTCTGTTCCGTTCCATTCCATTCCATTCCATTCCATTCCATTCCATTCCATTCCATTCCATTCCATTCCATTCTATTCTATTCTATTCTATTCTATTCTATTCTATTCTATCCTTTCATCCATTCATTGGGTTCCATTCTGTCCCATTCCATTCTATTTCATGTTTTTAAAAAGCTAGTTGCGATAATAGACTTTTAAGATCTCCTAAGTGTTTGTAACTTCAAGTTTGACAAACCCTGTATTAGAAGAAGGGTGGTTTCTGGGCCCCAGTGCACCATATTCATTGTACATGGGCCGCCCTGGAAAGGTTTTCGTACACTGCAGAGGTTTAGCTCTGTAAGAAGGCACTGACCTGGATCCTATTTCCCAGAGAACCTCCCCGCTTCTCACAAATTGCTGTGATAATTTAATATGACAAATTACTGGATGAGTTAATTAGTTGGTCTGCCGTTCTTCTCAAGCAGCATATAGGAGTTTTCACAGGTCTCCTCCCATTAATTCCTTACTCCAATTCAGTGTTCTTAACTGTGGGGCTTAATGGAAGTGGAAGGGCATTTCTGATCCTGTTGATCTCATTCTGGAAGAGTTCACCTATGATGTCTGTGTTGAGGACTCTTCTTCCTCGCCACCAGGTCGTTGCTGAAGCTGGGCTCCTATATGGATCTCTGATACCTGCAATTGGAAGAGGTTTTAGTTGTGAATCTTCTTATGACATGGGCCTTCTCACTCTACCAGCAAATGCTCAGGCCACACATGTAATAATCCAGCCCTCATGGTGTTTCCTAGTGAGGGGCAAACTGCCTTCAGCATCACTAACCTGGCTTTGGAGATATATGTATATATGTGTGTGTGTGCGTGTATGTGTATATATATGTGTGAATATATGTATATATGTATGTGTATATATTTTATTTTTATATATATTAGATATATATTTTATATATATTATATACATATATATAGAGAGAGGTCATAATTCCCATATCTGTACTGTTCTAAATTGAAATATCTCTTTATTATAAGATTTATTTCTCTTCATCTGCTGATTCACACATTAAACAAACTTTCCCTCCTGCTTATTCATGATTTCTAGATACAATATTTAAAATTAGTAACTAATCTTTCCCTCCACCTAGTAAATTCCTATTCATCCCTCAAAACACCAATTCAAATTTCACGTCTTCTGTAAAGCTCTGATTCTCCTGGGCATAGCTGACCCCTCCCGCCGGCATCAGTAACTACGCATCTTCACTGTAGTTCTTATTGCATCTTATAATATTGTTCTGTCCTCCTCTTACATTGATTATCTTGAATACAGAACTATGTGATTTTCACCTTCGTATCTTCAATGTTTGGTCCTCAAATAAATGTTGAATAAGCGAACACACAAGTAACTATTTTGATAGTCTCTGTTTTCAAACCTGTTTGAATTTTGTTAAAATAATTTATTTCTGCATATAGCGTTACAAATGTTCAATAGAACACAACTAGGCTTTTTAATGGAAAGACAATTTTTTGAAATCCCATAATTCAATACGTTTAAAAGAGAAAAGGAGGAGATGCAAAGAGGAAGAAGACAGATGCTTCTTCCCTGGAAACCTCCTGCTAGCAGTGGAGACCACAAATAACCATAGCCTTTATTGAGCTTTTATCATGAACAAGACTCTAGACTGGATGCTTTTCAGGCTTTACTTTGCATCCTGATGATAGCCCGTCCTGGTAGGCATTACTGTCTTCATTTGGCAGGTGAAAAACATGAGCACCAGGGAATCTGAGTGCCAATGGCATCACACTTCCTGGCGAAAGTGGTAGGGAGGCATGGTCTACTTTTAAAATCACGGATCTACCTCAACTCATGCCACAACTTTCACTCTTGACTCTCAGAGAAAGCATTTAAAAAATGTGTCTGAATCATCAGCCTGGCTAGCATGGTGAAACCCCATCTCTATTAAAAATACAAAAATTATCAGGGCATAGTGGCAGGCACCTGTAATCCCTGCTACTCCGGAGGCTGAGGCATGAGAATCGCTTGAACCAGGGAGGCGGAGGTTGCAGTAAGTTGAGATTGTGCCATTGCACTACAGCCGGGGTGACAGAGGGAGACTCTGTCACACACACACACACACACACACACACACACACACACACACACACAAATGTCTGAATTGTAACAGCATAAAATAATATGGGGCTTGAGTTAGCTGTATAGGTAGTACAGTGTAAGTCATGTGTGTATTTATTTTTAGATAGGGTTAAATACTGCCAATTTTTTGTTTTTATTTTTTGTTATGATAAAAATTTGAGGCATATGCACACTATGACCCCATGGATGGTGAGAGACCATCCTCTCCATGCCTGATTCATTCCCCTGCTGTGCGAGCCCTCTGTCTTCACTCCCGCCAGGTTTGTTTTTCCTGTTAGTCTCTGATGGAAACAACTAATTACCTCCTCATATTCAGCTCCACTTCTTTCTTGACCATAAGGACCCTGATTTTCAGCTGAGCAGATTGCCACCAGCTAACAGACTACATTCTCCAGCCTTCCTTGTAGATGGGTAAAGCTACCTGACTATGTTTTGGCCAATAAGATAAAGTGGAAGTGTTGGTGAAAAATGTAGGAAATGTGTTGAAAGGAAGAAAGGAGATCCCTTCTTCTGTCCTCCATCCTGTGGTTTGGAACATGGATGTGATGGCTGGAGCTCTAGCAGTCATTTTGAATCAAAAGATAGTGGAGTGGAAAGGCGAATGGAATCTAGGTCCTTGTTGACTTTGTGGAGCCACTCTCTCAGCTCTGAACTGTCTACCTCTGGACTTTTTTTTGTGTGTGAGAGAATAATATAGAATGTCTTTAAGCCATTGTTAATTTGAGTTTCCTTCACAGGTAGCCATATCTAATCTTAACTGACGTAACTTCTCACTAGCTCACCAATGATTTGAACTTTCATGTGTCAGACTCCAAGGTGCTTGTTAAGTCCATGTGCCAAGTGCCTTGAGGAAGGTCTGACACAGAGTTTAGGGGGCTTGGAAGAGAGCACACTATCTCCTTCTGATGTGGTAGGATCTCTTCAAGCTGGCTAGTATACCTTGCCTCTGGTTTCAAGGTGAGCTCTTGGCCTTGAGGCTCTAATACTGCAACTTGGACTATAAAAGGTGTGTTCCACTCACTTGATTCTCTGTGGGGGCCTAGCCAGGGATGCCCTTACTCTACTTGCTGAGTTTTTGGCTACCTCACAGCTTTCTCTTGTCCAAGAGCTGCGTATGGAAATGTAACTCCTCACCTGAGACTCAGTAAGTAGGCCAACTGTGCTGAGAGACACTGTCTCCTAGGATGCTGGTAACCTGTGGTCATAAATGGCAGAATGGGAGCTATAGAATCCAAGATGTTGAAGCTGGAAGAGACTTTATAGATGCCTAATCCTGCTAATTCATTCGGCAGATGAGGAAATGAGGTTTTTAGAAGTAGCTTGACATGACTAGAAAGGGATGAAGCTGTGACAATTTTTCAGTTTGTTTTTCTTTCCCAAACATGGTACCTGATCCTGCCTGGCGTATTAGTCCAGATTTCCCAAGAAGCAGATGCCAAGACAGGATTAAATGTGCAAGAATTTTCTTAGGGGAAAGGCCTGTGTTAGAAAAAATGGAGAGGGAGGTGGAACATCTTGGGGCAGTTGACAGACGATGAAACAAAGTTTGCCCACAGGTGAAGGAGAGGGGAGGAAAGTCAGGTGGAAGCATCCTACGTAGTTGTGCAGCCTAAGGAAGGCCCATTAAGGCTGCTGGTGAGTCTCGGAACCACAGTTAGCTATCATAGGAGTTTGGTGTCTCCAAGAAATAGATTGGCCATGGTATTCCTGATACCAGAACAGCCCATGAGAAGCATGGTCTCAACACAAATGCAGCCGTGGATTTCAGAGTTGAGTCACTTGGTCAATTACACTTCCCAGTTAGGGGTTGCATTTTTGGTGGTTGCCACACCTGGCATTGTTCCTCTGCCAACCTTTTTATGCCCTGGAATATACTTTATAATTGTATGCATCTAATTTAGTGTTTTGATAGACTAGTAGGCAGACAGGTACATGAGGAGTTTCTTAGTTATGAATGGTTACTTAGGCTACCTTTTTGTGTGAGGCCTGACATGGCTGAATCTTCCATTTCTTGAGACTTATGTGGATTTTGAGCCATGCAGTTGAAGCAATCAAGATGCCCTTTGATGGGGGAGAAGTCCACTCATTGAACTTCATAGATATGGACCCAAATGTGAACCACGAAATGAAAGCAATTATGCATTACCTGTCTTTTCCACATTTGCTTGGGTGCAAGTAAACAGAATTGCTGGTTAAACTCACTGACATTTTCTAGAAATTGTATTCAGACCTTATGCAAATTCTAACTACAAGCATGTAGCTAACTTTTGACAAAGATTATTTGCTTGACCACACTTTAGTCAGGCTCCTGAGCTTCTGCTAGGTCCATCTGTGGGCTTCCTTATAAAATCCAGTTTTAGCAAGAACTCTGCTAAATCCGTTTAACAAGAACATCCATCCTCTTGATATCTGCTCACTTTTGATATCTGATCAGATTTTCCATCCTCCACCTTCCCACAGGTAATGAAGGATCACCTTGGCCTGTCTTCAGAAAGAATTCTGGTAGGTCAGTTTAGCCAGAATCTTTCTTACTGCAATGTTATCGCAGTAATTTTCCACCTACTGAAAAACTGGATGCTCTTTGGCTATGAACTTCCACTTGCCCATGCTGTGTTCAGAGTTGAGCTCAATCTCTCTCTCCCGCTGCAGAATCCTGTTGTATTGGTTCCAATACCTATTACAATGGTCCTGAATAAAGTCTGCCTTAACAATATTATTGTGCTTTAACAATAATCTTTGAATAATGTTTTTCTTTAACACTCTTCATTGTTGGATTTTGATGTTTCTCTGCTTGCTCCTTTAAGCCAGGACTGCAAGGTAGATGGGGAATTAAACATGTGTTTTGTCCTGTGCCACCTGATCCTCACATGGCATCCACAAAGTACTGCAGAACACCTGACAGGACAGGGAGACCCATGACTCTCAGGAGGCTGTGGGCATTTCCTCTGCTCAGCAGCTACCCAGCATTCTCCAGGACCAGAAATCGTGTACATTGAGCATGGCCACCCAGCAGAAATGATAAAGGCCTTTGCTTGGGACTGGGCCAGATGGGAAGAAGCAAATCCTGTAACAGCAGGAGCTGCCTACCAATAGGTTTTTGAGAGTGTGAAGAGGTAACATTATATTGCAAAAAAGTCTTTGCATGTGTGCTATAGGGTCTTGAGATGGGGAGATTATCTTGGATTCTCCAGGCCCAGGGAGTCCCAAGATTCTTGTAAAAGGAAGGCAAGAGGGTCAAAGTCAGAGAAGGGATGGGACCATGGAAACAGGGATCTGAGTGATGTGCTTTGAAGATGGAGGAATAGACCAAGAGGCAAGAAATACAAACTGCCTCTAGAAGCTGGAAAAGGCAAGAAACAGATTCTCCCCTGGAGTCTCCCAAAAAAAACGTAGCCTTGCTGCCATCTTGATTTTAGCCTGTAAAACCCATTTCCAGACTTCTGACCCCCAGAACTACAAGATAAGAAGTTTGTGCTTTTTAAATTTTATTTATTTATTTATTTATTTATTTATTTATTTATTTATTTATTGAAATGGAGTGTCACTCTTGCTCTGTTGCCCAGACTGGAGTGCAATGGTGCGATCTCAGCTCTCAGCAACCTCCGCCTCCCAGGTTCAAGCGATTCTCCTACCTCAACCTCCCACGTAGCTGGGATTACAGGTGCCAGCCACCATGCCCAGCTAATTTTTGTATTTTTAGTAGAGATGGGTTTTCGCATGTTGGCCAGGGCTGTTCTCGAACTCCTGACCTCAGGTCATCCACCCGCCTCGTTCTTCCAAAGTGCTGCGATTATAGGTGTGAGCCACCGTGCCCGGCCGTTTGTGGTATTTTAAGCTATTAAAGGTTGTGGTAATTTGTTACAGTAGCAATAAGAAACTAACACACCTATTCCCTAACTTTACCGATATCGAGCCCCTCAAATAATCCACTACTGTCAGGCTCACAATCAAGCTCAATGTCTCTCAAGTATGTCTCCTAGCACATCTCTGCTTATAACTAGTTCCTTCTTCATGGAGTCTGGTGGATGAGGGCTTTTGATATTGTGTGTGTCTATTGCATGTGGTAACCAAACAAAGACAGGCAGTTTGGGGGCCCTGTACACCCTCACATTTTACTCTACCACTCCCAGAGTTATTTACATTTCTATTTTATTTCATTTTAATAATAAAGTTATAATCAGCGAGAACATTTATAGATTATACATTTATTTAACAATTATTTATTGGGCCTCTACTATACTCCAGGAAGTGTTCTAGACACTGAGGATAGCATGATGAAGAAGACAGATATGGCCCTGCTCTCATGGGGTTACATTCTATTGGGCAAGAGGACACTAAACCAGCAGGTCAATACACAGCCCACATCGTATCAGATTGTCATGAAGTTCTGGGAAGGAAATGGGTGTAATGAGGTAATTGAGGGTAAATTGGGATGTCCTTATGAATAAGGTGGCTAGAGAAGGTCAGGGAAGGCAGGTAAAATTTAAGCCAAAACCTGAAGGCTTCAAAAGAACCAGTTACTTGAGGTGCTGGAGAGCTTTGGTATTGGTATTCTAGGCAGAGGGAATAGCAAGTACAAAAAGCTGCAAGCTGGAAAAAGCTTGAGATGTTTGAAGAACTGAAAGAAGACCAACGTGGCTACAGCTAGTGAGAAAGGAGGTGCATGACTGAGAGAGAGAAGCCCATGGTCGGTTGATGATGACCTTAGATGATGCAGGGGAAGAACAAGGAGTTTGGATTTTATTTTAAGTGCAGTAGGAAGCCACTGAGATTTATTCACACTGGAGAGAGAGATTAGCTGAGTTTGTTTTAAAATATGATCATGGCTGGGCACAGTGGCTCATGCCTATAATTCCAGCACTTTTGGAGGCTGAGGTGGAAGGACTGCCTGAGGCTAGGAGTTTGAAACCACCCTAGGTAACATAGTGAGACTCGGCATCTTCCCCCTGCCCCTTCCAAACACAAATATGACCCTGGCTGGCTGCTTTGTGCAGAATGGATCATGGGAAAACAGGAATGGCAGCAGGGAGATCCATTCAGCTTGTTTCTAGTAGTCCAGGGAAAGATAATGGTGGTTGGATTAGGAGAGTGACCTAATCCCATAGGCCTAGGAGAGAGATGGATATAAATTATCCAGCTCATAACCTCCTTTGAAGAGTGTGCCTATGGGTCTAGGTGACAGATTGGATGTGTTTGGAAAGGTAGGAGGAGGGAGGGATTGAGCAAAAGGGAATGACGTAGGATGACTCCTAGGTTTTTGGATTCCTGATGGTTTCTTTTATGGAGCTGGAAGAGGGACAGATCTTTGGAAGCAGAGCAGGAAATCGTGAGTTTTCCACTGGAGACGTTGAATTTGTAGCTGCCTGCAAGAGACACAAGTGGAGATGTCAGGCAGTCAGTGGGACAAATGAGTCTCTAGCTCAGAGTGGGAGGTCAGGGTTAAGAGTAAATTTGGGAGTCATAAAGACTTCCAGGCCATTTTGAGTCCAGCAGCCTGGATGAGATCACCAAGGAAGAGATGGTGGAGACCAAGAAGCGAGGCAGAAACAGAGCTGAGTGTGCTACATTTAGAATTCAGACAGGCATGTTGAAAACCTGCCAGGCTACATGCTGGTAGCTTTTGACATGCATCATTTTACTCAACTATTTAGTTTCATCTTGTTCCTCATTGTTATTGGTCATCTGTATGCTTTGCTTCTCAAACATGTCCATAATTAGGTAATCTAGCCCATGCTTCTTAAGTATTTCTGTTGGCTGAATTGAACAATGGAGGAGTCTCTTAAGACTGAATTTTCACACAAGAGAGCTATTTCCTGTGACTTACTGTGGAAAGAAAGAAACAAGACAGATAGCTGAAGAAGAAAGTAAGGCATTTGGCTAAGAGAAAGCCTCCTCACCTCACTTAACAGGAGTGTTTGGCAATGAACCCAGTTCCATGCAGAAGGAAAGCCAGGAGCTTCATTGTGACTGGAGACATTTGGGGCATGATGCCTTCTTCTGAATATTTGGCTAATTCAGTTACTGACCTTAAACAAGTATAGAAACAAAGGATCACTAGAGTGTGTATGACAGACCAAAAAGGAGGAATTTTTGCCTTTCCTTATCTCGCCTCTACTTTCCATCCCTCAATCAAGATGGCACCTATGAATATAAATATATAATTTTGCCCTCAAGTTAATCCCATAGATCAGAGATCATGGAACAAGTCATCTTGGAATCCAAATTATAAGTGAAATTGGCAATTTATCTTGCAAGGAAACCTATATAGTGATTAACTCAACATGTGAAGTATGCTGACATTTTGGTCCAGCCAGAAGTGTCATGTGCTGACATCCGTAAAAGGCAAGAGAATGGACATTGACATCCTTAATGGACATTGACAAACCTAAATGTGGATGGAGAGCTTCTGGTAATAAGCACTGGACTTTCCCCACCCTTTCTTCCTTCCTATATAAAGCCGTTAAAATATTTATACTTGTGTGCCATCTTAATAGGAAGAAATACACATTCTATGTGACAGACCAGGACATTTCTGAATTCTGTATATTTTCCATTTTTTTCCTTTCAACAAAGTCTGTTCTCATCCATAGCAGACCCACGTTCTAGCCTTTTTTTCTTGGTGGCTGATGACCTTGAGCAGGTCATTTAGGCTTGCTGAGCCTCAGTTTCTTCATCAGTTAAAAAAATGGGAGATGGAGACGGATGATGTAAATGTTAGTGAATATTCCAGAACTCTGTGGAGATTCTGTAAAAATTGTCTACACAAGGCCAAGCATGTTGGCTCACGTCTGTAATCCCAGCAGCTTGGGAGGCCAAGGTGGATGGATCACCTGAGGTCAGGAGTTTGAGACCACCCTGGCCAACATGGTGAAACCCCATCTCTACTAAAAATACAAAAATTAGCTGGGTGTGGTGGTGGGTACCTGTAATCCAAGCTACTTGGGAGGCTGAGGCAGAATTGCTTGAACCCAGGAGGCGGAGGTTGCAGTGAGCCGAGATGACGTCACTGCACTCCAGCCTAGGTGACAAGAGTGAAACTCTGCCTCAAAAAAAGAAAAAAAAAAAGTCTACACAAATGAATGGAGAGTCCTTATAAAGGATATGGAAAGCCACTTGGAGGTTCGAGAGACCAGGTTGTTCTGGATCATCAGACAAAATATTCTGTCAGGAATTTGATTTAGTTTGCAAGCTCCGTATTGTGTTTACAAACAGTAAATTAAAAAATGTCCTCCAAATCAATTCTTTTAATTGAAATGATAGAGAAAAAGCAAACTTTGCAAAAGGATGTGAGTTATTTCTGTAGCCAAGTTAGAGTTAGCTAATGTTTTATTTTCATGTATTCTTTGAGATGTCATACGAAATGACAAATTTGGAGCACTTATTCAATAAACATTTATTGAACACTGACTATATGTTGCTGGGCTAAGCACTGGAGATTTTTAAAAAGCCGACAAGTTAGACAAGCTCCCTGCCCTCATAGAGGTCACAGCCTGGTGGGAGATACAGACAAAGAGAGAGCCAATCACGAACAATCCAGGAAGTGCTTCTGGAGAGGAAATAAGAGAAGGGTGCCTGATGCCAATGTGGAGGTGAGCATGTCTGCTGGGGCTGCCATCACAGATACTACGGAGTGGGTGGCTTAAACAACAGACATTTATTTTCTCACAGTTCTGCAGGCTAGAAGTCTGAGATCAAGGTGCCAGCTGATTCTGTTCTTGGTGAGGACTCTATTCCTGGCTTGTAGATGGTGCCTTCTCATCGTGTCCTCTCAGAGAGACAGAGTGCATGAGTGTCTCTTCTTATAAAGTCACTAATCCTATCATAAAGGCCATATCTAACCCTAATGATCTCCCAAAGGCCCCATCTCCAAATAACATGACATGGGGGTTTGAGCTCAACGTATGAATTTGGGGAAACACAACAGTCCATAGCAAGAAGCTTCCGGAGGAAGTGAAGTCTAAGCTTGGACTTCCTGAAGGAATTTATTGGGGAGAGTGGATTAGTATGGGGAGAGGTTGGGGCAAGAAGCAAGAAATATTTCAGTTGAGCATCCTAGATTACTTACTATTGTCCTACTTTCTGGGCTTTTAAGCAGGATGTTCTTACCACCTGGGAGTGCCCCCCTTCCCAGCCTCTGCCTGATGACTTCTGTGCCTCTGCGCTCAGATCGCCTGCTCGCTTCCATCAATGTGCCCCCATCCCCAGGCAGAGATCACCTCATTGTCCTCCATGCTCCCAGAGCAAATTTCGGTGCCTCTCCGGAGAACTCATTTTGGTCCATTGTGTCTCATATTTTCTTACATACAGCTCTGTTTCCATATCATCTCACAAAGGAGGTTAGGGTCTTATTATTTTGGCACCACCCCAATAGTGCCTAGCACTGTGCCGTCATGCACTGATCATTTAGCTTTTGCTTAGCTAGGAACAAACCATTCCCCAGACTTACTGGCTTAAAACAACAAATCTTTTTTATAGCTCAGGGGTCCGTGGGTTGTCTGGGAGGTCCCTCTGGTTTAGGCGAGGGAAGATGATCTTTGCTGGTCTCTTCTGAGTGTGTGTGGATAGCAGGCAGGCAGGATAGTAGCTGTCAGTCAGCCTCATGAGCACGTCTGGTGGTTGACAGTCTGTAAACAGGGGCACCTTGACTTTCCTCAGGGTGGACCTCTGTGACGCAGCCTCTGCTTATCTTTTCAATCCTTTGGCCGTGAGCCTTGTGGACCAACCTTCCTCATTTGGCTATTTTCCCTCAGAGGGCTGGGACCACGTCTGGTTTTTCTGCTGTTTTGGTCAGTGCTATTCGACTCTTACTGAATAAAGAAATGAAGAACCTTTGTGCCGCTGCCCAAAATAAGCAACGCTTGCTGATGGGGATAAGACTGAGAACTCCACGTGCCGTTTACACGTCTGGGACAAACGACCTGCTCCACGCGCCTCCACACCCCTAGTCCTCCTCTTCCTTCAGTGCTCAGTTCAGGGGTCATCTCTTTGGAAGCTTTTCCTTATTCCTTAGCCAAAGTAATCAGGCTGTCTTCTGTTTCCACGGCGCTTTGGACAAACCTCTATTGTAACATGATTCCAAATATTGTTTCTGGGTCTCGTAACTCAATGATGAGGTCTTGGAGGTGGTATTTTAAGGTGGAAGCTGCTCTTAACATGCCATCTGGATGCCTCCATCCCCAGGCAGAGATCACCTGCCTGGTCTGCATCCTCCATTCAATCAGTTACTATCATCCGACTTTGGGTTTTCCTCTATAAAATTAAGTTCATTCGAAACATTTATGCTATAAGTACTTATCAAGGTCCTACTGTGTGCCAGACACTAAGCTGAAACTAGGGATGATGGGAAGCTTCTAATGCAAAGGAGGAACAAACAGTGAAACACACACAAATATTACAAAACTATAATATATGATGTAGAGCAAGTAACAGGGGACCCATTGAATAGGGTGGCCAGGAAGGCCTCTTCCGGGAGGTGACTTTTATTTGAGACCAAGGACAAAGAGAAGCCAATCATGCGAAGGTTGGATAAAGTGATTTAAGCAGTGGGGGTGGCATGGGAAGGGAAAGTTGGAGCTGAGGGAAAGAGCCAGTGACGGAAACTGTTGAAGGAAAGCTGACATGGCAGAGAGACAGGGAGCAAGAGGGAACCTTCTGGGATGGGTGTGGAGGAAGAGCTTTCTTGTGAATAGCTGTATCCTCTTTGCCTATGCAGGGTGTATAATAGTTGCTCAATAAACACTTGTTGAATGAAAGAATACATACTTGAAAGACTGAAATCAGTCCTGATGCTCAACAAAGAGATGGGATGTGACAAGATAAGAAAGAATTTCCTGGAGTACATTTCTTTGTCTTCTTATAGACTGTGGCACCTGGACCTATTCTCATGGGCTTGGCAATGTGGAACTCACCCCGTGAATTAGTTTGGTTGGTTCTTTTTATCCTTCTGCATACCAGTTCCCTGTGTTGGGTGTTTTCTTCTACAGGGCACAGGGCCAGGACATCTTCTGGGAGCTGCGGCATCACCAGACACCATCACTTTTGCCAATTCATCTCAATACCACCGATGCCGCTGGCCTGGGCTGTCCCTCCACTGAAGTGGAGACTGCCACCACATGCTCTGTCCTGGGTTTCTCCTTACAACCCACCTCTCTGATACACAAACTGGAAACAAATAGCGAGTGACAGAACCAAGTGCTGCACTCAGAAGTGCATGTTTCCCCGTGACTAAGGTTTTGTCACTGCGCCAAGCTGGTCTGCTGACCCTCTTTCCTTTAGGGTGAGAGCTTTCCCAGGAGGCTTCTCAGTCCCTTATGCAAATGTCCTGCTGGCAGCCCAGCCCATCAGTTCATTAAAGCTGTTTAGAGGTATTTGAGTCGAGATGTGGATACAGCTTAGGCTGAGACTGGGATGCCCACTAGATCTGAGGCTACTTTCTGTTTTTCCTCCTCTTTTTAAAAAAGCCCTTATTTTCTCTTCCCTCTCTGAAGAGAAGTCTGGTAAAGGTGTTTGAGGTATGGATTCCCGATGCAACAGAGTGTTTTACATCTGCAGGAGACAAATGTGTGAATTGAGGGATGAGCTCCCTAAATATAGGAAGGGACATACATATTCTTGGATGCTCTTGAAACCATATGATACAGGCGACTCCTCATTTCACCCATGCTTAACTATTCTTTCATGGTATTGTGCTTGGTAGTGCTGAGGCAGGTGGAACGGAAGCAAACAGCAGCAGCTGTGCCAGGGAGCAAAACCTGGTAAGTCACTTTCAAGTCAAAAGACACTTGGGTTTCTCTGTCTCAGTAACAACCAAGTGTGCACAGTCTCTGGAGCCAGGCATGCTTGATGTGAAATCCCATCTGATCACTTACTAGGTTTATGAACCTAGAGGCCACATTGGCTCTCTGTGCCTCAGTTTCCTCATCTGTGAAATGGGTAGAATAGTTAAGAGTGCTTGGCTTCTGAGTCAGCTTCCCTCTCTTACGATCTCTGAGAATTTCAGCAAGTTCTTTCGTCTCTTTGTACCTTGGTTTCCTCGTCAAATGGTGACACTAATAATATACATACCTCATGGAGTTTTTGTGAGGATTACGTGAGTTGATACACAGGAAGCACTCAGAATGGTGGCTGTCATATGGTGAGCACTGCATGCCTATTTGCTACGATTGTTGACATTATTACTGCTAATGCCCACGATGTAGGTGGTTGTGAGAATGAATGGGATACAATACCAATAAAGAGCTTGCCTGGTGTCTGCTGAATTTCAGCCAGAGTTCCTATTCATCTAACAATGATGCTGTGCTCTGAGGATGGGAGGCTCCCGCACTAACTTCGATGTGAACTCCTTAAGCTGAAGTTTACAAGTTTAGGAAAGGGAGGGCTCTCGTACTGCCTTTTTCACTTCCACAAACTCGCTCTCATGACCCAGTGTTCTCCAGGATCTTCGGTGAGGAATGTCAAAAGCTTTCATGCGTGTAGGAGCTGCCCTTAATCCCTGATAAGGGGAATACGGAGAGGAACACAGCTGAGTGATATTAGAGCATGGTGGGTTTACAGTGTCACGTAAAGGGTGTTCTGATTTCTCTGCTCTATAAAACACCCCATATAAACTATAAAATAAAATATTTACATTTTTACATACCCAGAAGTCCTGGGTGGGTAAGAGTGAAGTGATTTGGTAGATTTCCAAATCCCTGAAGCTTCGGGGATTCTGGTTTTGCTTCACCTGATGCAAACCGATACTCTGGATTCTATGGAAAGCACATTTTTATGCTTGAGTTATTCCTAGTGGCGGGGGCTGGAGACCATATTAGCTCTGGGGGAGCTTCAGTAGAGGCTGCTGTGGCACTTGGATGGAACAGTCATTCAAGTTTCTGATAACTGGAGTAGGAGAAATTCATAGAAATAAAATTAAATGTTCTGTTTATATAAAAAGTAATTTTAAAGACACATAGCTTCGAAAAGCTTCTACTTTCAGCGGGTTGGTATTCTGAGCCACTACGGAGACAGAGCAAACACTCTGTCAGAATTTAATCATAAATTGATAGCTGGAGCTTGGAAACGGGGGAAAGGTCTGACTTAATAAGACAATGGATAAGCCAAACACCCACCAATGGTGATTTACAACTGCAAAGGGCAGAGTTTTAAACTCACCCTACACGAACAGTAACTTTTCAAAAGAAGACATACATGCAGCCAACAATCATATGAAAAAAAATTCAACATCACTGATCATTAGAGAAATGCAAATCAAAACCACAATGAGATACCATCTCACACCAGTCAGAATGGCTATTATTAAAAAGTAAAAAAATAACAGATGCTGGAGAGGTTGTGGAGAAAAAGGAATGCTTATACACTGTTGGTGGGAGGGTAAATTAGTTCAGCCATTGTGGAAGACAGCACAGATTCCTCAAAGACCTAAAGACAGAAATACCATTCGACCCAGCAGTCCCATTACTAGGTATATGCCCAAAGGAATATAAATCATTCCGTTATAAAGACACATGCACACACATTCACTGCAGCACTATGCAAAATAGCACAAAGACTTGGAATCAATCTAAATGCCCATCAGTGATAGACTGGATAAAGAAAATGTGGTACATATACATTAGAATACTATGCAGCCATGAAAAAGAACAAGATTATGTCCTTTGCAGGAACGTGGATGAAGCTGGAGGCCATTATCCTTAGCAAAATAATACAGGAACAGAAAACCAAATGCTGTATGTTCTCACTTATAAGTGGGAGCTGAATGATGAGAACACATGGGCATATAGAGGGGAACCATGCTCACTGGGGCCTTTTGGAAGGTGGAGGGTGGAAGGAGGGAGAGGATCGGGAAAAATAACCAATGGGTACTAGTCTTAATACCTGGGTGATGAAATAATCTGTACAACAAACTCCCATGACACAAGTTTACCTATGTAACAAGCTTGCACTCATACACTTGAACTGAAAATAAAAATTAAAAAAAAAAAACTCATCCTAGTGAATTTTGTATCTAAAAAAGTTGCGTATCTGAAAAATTATGTGATTTGATAATACTTTAGACAATATTTTTTTGCTCATGTCACCCCAATAAGGTTACAAATCACCTGCTCCTCTGTCTTTTCTTTAAAAAATTTTTTTGGCTCCAAATATGGTGTAGGAAACTTCTCCCTTCTACTTCTAGTTTCTGAGGTTAGCTGGTTGCCACCAGCTCTGGCTTCCTAGCTGTGATTGAATGATGTTCTGTTCAGCTGCACATGCTCTATCACTCATCCTCACTGTCACCTAGAGGAGACGTTTCGGGACATGGATTTCAGCTGCCCGTGTGGGAGCTGAGTGGTTTTGGGGTTCTCTCTTCAGGTCTAGTTTCCCCTGTTGCCCTCTCCTGTCCACTCACTGGGCTAACACGTTGAAAGGAAAGCATAGTAATTTCTTGCTCATTCATTCACTAGGTGACCGGTGTTTCGCTGTAAGCCTCTGACATGTGGAGTGCTAGGTCAGGAGGAAGGCCATGGTCCATGCAGGTGTGCCTTGCGGGAGGCTGCTGGCAGAGGCAGCTGAAGCTGCCCTCCTGAGTCATGCCTCTACCTGGAGGAAAGGGCACCGTCGTGTGGCTTACACCAAGGAGCTCCATCGGCTAATGCACGGTTCTGGCGAGAAGCACTGAGGGCCCATGGGAGAAGCTTAGTCTCAAGGAACATCTTAGTCTCGCTGGCGTTTAGTCATCAAACACCATGGCAGTGGGATTTAGGGACTGAGGAGTTTTCTGCATTACTTTGGCCAAGCAGGGATTCTTCAGAACAACAACAACAGCCTCAGCGATGACAATGACAACAAACCTGCAAACTGTATTTTCCAAACTTGGTTGCAGCAATATCTTCTTCCTGCACACTCTTCTAAAATGCGAACTTGCCGCTCCCTCATCAGAAGGCGGAGTCCGTTTCTCTGCTCACTTGGGTCCCATTATAGCTCTGACAATAGAATACAGCAGAAGTGACACTGACACTTCCAGGCATATCCCTGACCTCACCTGGCAGCCTCCGCTTTTAGCCACTGAGAGGTCAGTGGCCATGGAGGAAGCGAGACTCCACTGGGACATCTGTGTTCTGAGAGGCACAAGCCAAGTGAGAAGGCTCTGGAAGATGAGATACCACATGATAGAGGCCAGGAGAGAGGCCAAGAAGCATGGAAGGTGCAGACACCTGAATGAAACAGCTGTCTCGGAGGGTCAGCCCTGGCGTCGAGCCTTCAGAAGACTCTAGCCCTATCTAGACTCTGCCTCTATCCACACCAGAGCCCCAAAGCCAGAACTGTCCATCTGGAGCCTGTCAACCTACAGAGCCATGAGAGCTAACAATACATTGTTATTTCAAACCACCATGTTTTGGGGGTGGTTTGTTACGCAGCAATGACAACTGAAACACCCTCTCCCCTCCTGCCATTTCCTCTGAAAACAAAACTCCAGCTTACTGCTCCTTTGCTTCTTGCAACATTTTTTCCAGGAACTAGAGACATGGAGAAAACAAAGAATACAGTGTGGTTGAAGTTTCAGTGTAATAGACCACTGGTAAGTGGTGTCTACATTTTTAAACAAGCAGATTTTTGATCTCTGCTTCCTTACTTCCTATTTCACCCCATTTCCACCTGTTTCACTCTTTGACACAAGATATAAGAGCATATGAATTCCATTCATTCATATATTTATGTGGTTGTTTTGTCAAAGGTGTGACAGTGACTAAGAGACTGGACACCTGGGAGTGAGGAATGAAAGACAAGGAAGTGCATCTTTACCCTTGTAAGACCCACCATTGCCCTGGAGACATGTGTAGAGCAACAAATGATACCATAAGGTACTGCCCTAGGAAAAGAATCTACAGAATACTTTGGAGGAAAGGATACGGCCAGACCCCCTCTTGAAGGCCACATGCAAAAGAAAACTCCAGGGGACCCTACTGGCTGAATCTACCCTGCCACACTCTGTGCCTGGGACACTCTCTGTTAGTGCTGCTTTGCAGTCTGTGAGGATGGGTATTATGGTCACCTGAGCACTGGCCACAGGTACAGCCTTGTGAGCAATGCAGAACTGGTGATGGCTTCCACCTGGACCGTTTGCAGCCACTTCCCTTCCCAGTTTACCCAGACACTTCCAAACTCAAGCTTCAGTGGCATTTACAGTCTCACTTGATTTTCATTGTTTTATATTGGTCACTAATTGTTCCGTATGTACCCATGTTGTCTCCTTAATCAGGCTGCAAGTTTCTTGTGGGTGTTATTCTTCTCCTTTATTCTAAGTGCCGGTAGCACTTAGAACTCAATAATTACTTAGGAGTTGGTTGAAGAATATGGAACTGAATTGGACGGATGACAGAAACTTATAAATCAAAAGGTTCAGATATTGAGAGAGTCTTAGAGATATTTAGTCATTGGCAGAACTCTTAGTAGCCGTTAGGCATGAACTTCAGTCCTTAACCACATAATCTTCACAACTCAATCAGCTAGATGACATCATTCTTATTTCATAGCTGGGAAAACTGAGTTTTAGAGGGTGAATTACCCTGGTCAAGATCATGTAGCTATTTAAGATGTAGGACTGGATATTGAGTACTGCAATGTTCAGTGATGTTGCAACTCTGAGGTCCATGCTTCTACCATGACACTCTACTGCCTTAACTTTGGAGTCTTATGTGCCCATCAGATGGGATTGTCTGTCAAATATAGTGCGGTTTTTATGTGTGTAGTCTTCCAATTTCCCCATGTTTCCCCATACTTTCCAAAGTTGTAAAGTGTATCTGCATGGACCTAACTTTAGCAATCTCTCATTTTCAGTCCCTAACTTCATTTGGATGTCATATCCAAAACTTTGGATCCAATGTGTATTTATTTATTTCTTGTGGAGGCAAAAAGTACAAGCCTGCCAGCATCTGTTATTTATAATTGCTCTGCATTAAATGACAATTTTGGACTTAAATTGGAAAAAGTACATTTCAGTACCAAGGTTTTGATGTGGAAATGAACAAAGGTAAAAAGTAACTGATGCCCTTTATACTTTTCTTTAATAGAGGGAGATTGTGTAAAAATATTCAGAGTCAGAAGGTGTCCTGCTGCTTGTTCGGTCTTTGGAGGGGATTGTGGAATTCCATCATTGTGTTGATCTTTAGGACTAGAATTTACACATGGCATCCTAAATCCAGACTATTGAAACTTCAACCTTTTACCTCAGGCACTGTCTGGTCCATGTTCTCTGTCTTCAGTGGTTGCAGCAGTTCTCTGCTCAGCTCCTGGTTGGGAGACCAAGCAGAAGCCAATCCCATATGCCTTCGTTTGCCTATCAGGGCCTTTGATCAGCCTGTCTGTCCTTGTAAGTCAGATTAAGAAATCATTGGTTGAGGGAAGTTAATACAATAAGAAAAGACTAGCTGGACAGAAACATGGATAAAAGATGTAATCAGGAAGTGTTAGCCTGCTAGGACTGCCATAACAAAATACCACAGGCTGCGTGGCTTCAACAAGAGAGATTTATTTCTTACAGTCTGGAGGCTGGGAAATCCAAGATCAAAGTGCCAGCAAGGTAGGTTTTATTCTGAGGCCTTTTTTTTTTTTTTTCCCACTTGTGGGCAGCTGTTATCTTGCTGTGTGTTCACATGAGCTCTTCCTTGAGCATGCACGGAGAGAAAGTGTGGTCGGATGACTTTTCTTTTCTTTCTTTTTTCTTTTTTTCTTTTTTTTTTTTTTTAGAGACAGAGTCCAGCTGAAGTGCCATAGTGAGATCATATGCTACTGTAATCTCAAACTCCTGACCTTAAGCAATCCTCCTACCCTCAGTCTCCAGAGTAGCTGGGACTACAGGTGCATGCCACCATGCCTGGCTCATTCTTTTATTGTTTGTAGAGATAGGGTCTCATTATGTTGCCCAGCTGGTCTCAATTTCTTGGCTTCAAGTGATCCTCCTGTCTTGGCCTCCCAAAGTGCTGGGATTACAAGTATGAGCCACTACACCTGGCCTGATGTCTCTTCTTGTAAGGATCCTAATCTTGTTGGATCAGGGCCCCACACTTATGACCTCCTTTAACCTTAATTACTTCCTTAGAGTTCCCGTCTCCAAATACAGCTACACTAGGGGTTATGGATTCAACATATGAATTCTGAGTGGGACACAAACATTCAGTCTGTAACGTAGGGCATTCACAGCAAGGGTAATACAAATGGTCCGTATACTTGTATTATTATTTTAAAAAACAACAACAATAGTAGCCAACATTAATCTGGGGCTTACTATATTCCAAGGATTGTTCTAAGCACTTAGATTACTATCTATTTATTCATGTACTTCTTGTAAGGACCCTTTCGATGAGGTAGTTTCCATTGTTATCCCATTTGACTGAGGAGGAGCCTAATGCACAGAGAAGTCAGACAACTTGTCCAGGATCACACAGCTAGGAAAAGGCAGCATCTGGCCCTGAACCTGTGCTCTCAACAACTCTCGAAGATACTTAGGCTTAATCGTAGGTACAAACCAGAAGAAGACACCAATTTTTTAGCTGTTGGCTTGCTAAAAATGAAAAAACTTGATATATCTAGTGCTGGCAAGCATATAAGGAAAATGGCATTTAAAAATATTTTTAAATTTTTAATTTTTTTTGAGGCAGAGTCTTGCTCTGCCACCCAGGCTGGAGTGGCGTGGTGTTATCACAGCTCACTGCAGTCTCAAACTCCTGGACTTAGCAATCCTTCAACCTCAGCCTCCTGAGTAGCTGGGACTACAGGTGTGTGCCACCACACCTGGCCAATTCTTTTATTTCTTTGTAGAGTCTGGGTCTCACTATATTGCCTAGGCTGGTTTCTAACTCCTGGTCTCAAGTGAGCCTCCTACCTTGGCCTCCCCAAGTGCTGGGATTAAAAGCATGAGCTACCATGCTCAGCCCCAAAGAAAGTGGCATTTTTATGCACCTTTGTGGAAGTGGAAACTTTTGAAAGGCAGGTTTTCACTATCAATATTGAGTATGTATGCACTTATACTTTAAGCCGGTAATTCTCTTTCTGAGAATTTACTTTATCGATGTACTTAACAGCAAACTACTTAAAGTAGTTTGCTGATGGTGCCTCTGTGGGCAATGTGGCCTCATTCACTTCTACTGATAAAACAAAATTATGCCAAGATATCCGTGCACAGATGTTTATTGCTGCATTATTTGAATTAGTAAATAAAACTTCAAAACCTGGAGTCAACGTAAATGTCAATAGATAGGGCAAAGATGAAATCCATTATAATAATTCATACGATGAAATGAGGGGGGTTGGTCCATGAGCACCGACATGGATATATCACAAACACAGGCTCATAGGTTGTGTTAGTTTGCTAGGGCTGCCATAACAGAGTAACACAGACAAGGGTGGCTTAAATCACAGCCATCTATTTTCTCACAGTCCTGGAGGCTGGAAGTCCAAGATCAAGGTGCTGGCAGTGTTGATTTCCTCCCAGATCACTCTCATTGGCTTGCAGATGGCCATTCCCTGGCTGGCTCTTCACACGTCTCCCTCTGTGCAGACACACAGCGATCTCTTTGGGTATCCTAATTTCCTCTTCTAATAAGGACACAAGTTAGATTGGATTAGGGCCCATCCGATGGCCCATTTTAATTACTTCTTTAAAGGCCCTATTTCCAAATAGAATTTTTGAGGTACTGGTTGTTAGGACTTCAACATACAAATTTTAGGACAGACACAATTCAGCCTATAATATAGATGAAAAAGAAGGCTGGGTAACTTTGGGATTAGCATAATCTCTTATGTAAAGTTTTAAAAGATATGAAAAGACTGGTATAGGCATTGCAACTTTTTTCTGCAATGCTCTCCAAGGAACTCTTAACATTTTTTTTTTTATAATGATGGAGATAGAACCTCGCTATGCTGTACACCCAGACTGGATTCAAACTGCTAGGCTCATGGGATCCTCCCACCTCAGCCTCCTGAGTAGCTTGGGATTGCAGGCGCGTGCCACTGTGCCCAGCTCCTCTCCAAGGAACTCCAGGCTTACTTTTGGGGTAAAATAGCAGAATGAGTTGGGAGTGTGGTTGAGGCTAAACTTCTATTTTACTCTTATACCTTTCCATAATTAATATTCTAATCATGTGAAAGCATTGCTTTTTATTTTATTGTTCAAATGTCAGCAAAGGCTACCTGGATAGCAGGATTAGGGATTTTAAAAATGTTTGCCTTTAATTTTTCTGATGGAAAAATTCATTAATATTATTAAAATAAAAAGATATATCCTAAAAAAGGAATAACAAGATAATTGAGGGGAAATGGGCAACATGTATATTGGGAGATTTACTAGTTTATGGTGAACTCTCCTTGCTTTCAGTGTGTTGTTGGTAAACGAATGGTCTTTGAAACCTTCTATCAAGTGTCATGATCCATGGTCCCATCCCCATTTTTTTCTGATATCATAAAATTTTCTTGAAGGTTAAGCTATGTTAGGAAAACATTGTGCCTTCTTTTTATTGGAAATAATCCAGAAAAAAAATTACGGCAAATTTCTGACTATCTACTTTCTATTGATCTGCTTTGGGATTAAACATAGCAAATTATTAATCACTGCCCATCTTCTGTTACCAGCAGGCTCTTGGGTCACCTTCTCAGATCAACAGCTGTGCTCATCGGATGTCCAAGAATTTTAATATTTGTTCAAAGGAAATGAGATTAGGAGGAAAAATCTACTGCAAATGAGATGCTACACACCTTTCTCCAAAGTGAAATCTCTATATTATTTTATCACTTGCCCCTTGGTTTTGACATACTTCTGCTTCCCTCTAACAGCAAAAATCCTTTAAATTGAAATGTTTTAAAACTTTGACCTAAGAAGAAATGAAAGAACTTATATTTATTGAGGGCCTACCAGGTACTGAATGCATTACACATATTCTCTCACTTGATCATCACAGTTACCCTATGAAGTGAGTATTATTATTTCTCATTTGCAGATAAGAAACAGTCAGAGAGATGGAGGAACACTTTCAAAGTCTAGCAGCTGGGTATGGGTGGAAGTAAACTCATTACCAGACCTTTGGATTCACAAGTGCATGCTCATCCCAGTTTCTGCCAACAGTTCACCAATAAAGTTTCTGAAGAGCCCTCCAGCTCCCAGGCTTTGGGGCTTAGTGAGATGGGGCAGGACAGCAGCCCAAAGGCCTGGGTTTCCCTAGGAAACAGGAAAATAGAAGACTCTTCACTTGGCCCAAGAGAGACATTGGTGAGAACCTAGAGGGTTGCTCTTGGATAGGTTCCTGCTAGGTCCTCCTTTTACAAAGGATGAAAAAAATGAGGCCCAGAAAGGCTTAGTAAATTTTACTTTTATTTATGTTCTCAATTTCTGTTTTCTTTGTAGATTTTTAAAAATTATTTATTATTGTTATTATTTTTGAGAAGGAGTTTCACTCTTGTCACCCAGGCTAGAGTGCAGTGGCACGTGATCTCAGCTCACTGCAACTTCTGCCTTCCGGGTTCAAGCAATTCTCCTGCCTCAGCCTCCTGAGTAGCTGAGATTACAGGTGCCCGCCACACTCCCAGCTAACTTTTGTATTTTTAGTAGAGACAGGGTTTCACTATGTTGGCTAGGCTGGTCTCCAACTCCTTTTCTTTCTGGATTTCCAATAAAAAGAAGGCACAACATTTTCCTAACATAGCTTAACCTTCAAGAAAATTTTATAATATCAGAAAACAATGGGGATGGGACCATGGATCATGACACTCGATAGAAGTTTTTCAAAGACCATTTGTTTACCAAACACACTGAAAGCAAGGAGAGTTCACCATAAACTAGTAAAGTGCATGGGTTTCAGGTGATCCACTTGTCTCAGCCTCCCAGAGTGCTGCGATTACAGCCATGCCCAGTCTCTTTTTGTCGATTTAAAGAATGAAGTAGCAAGCTCTGCAATGCAGGAAGGTAGTCTCTGTGGGCAGTGAGGCCTCATTCACGTCTATTAATCGACTGCCTAGACGTATGAGTACTTAGTATCATCCTGTGTTTTTCTTTCAAGGTTTCATGGAGAAATTAAATTGTAAGAATCCTCATTTATTTAGTGTATGTTCTCATAGCAAAAAAGTAAAAAAACCAAAACAAAACCAGAAATGTAAAACAGAAAATGAAATTCTAGTGTATAGAGAACCCTTGACCTAAGTAACTCCATCTTAGAAAAAGGCTCCATCTCACATTTCAAAAGGCATCATGACAACAGGGACCAGATGTTTGCCTAATCAACAGAGACAGAACCCAACCGGATAAAGCAATAGCCGGGCAAATTCTTAGCTTTCAGTCCTCTCCAGAGGACTCTGTGGTCATAAAAAGAGCAAGAATTATCAGCTTGCGATGGCCATCTTTATAGACCTTGTCTCGCTATCACTTATGATCAGTGCCCAGCATCTACCACCAAAGGCTATGCCCAAATCAAAGACTCTCCCTTGCAAGACTGTGACGTCGGTCCAGATCAGAGCAGGACACTCTCCTTGTACAGGTCACTCGCCTTGGACTGGTTCGTTCGTTAACCCCTTTTTTCCTACCCCCTTTTCTCTTGAAGTTAAAGATTACTTTGTTTGATGTAGAATGTGTGATCTATGACATTTATATATTGATTAGGCATACTATTATATGGTACTATACTATATACATGTATGTGGTTTGCAATATTGACTGACTTATGGAGAGATTTGGGTCTGTATGCCCATGGCTCTGACTACTGAGTGAATGAGTAGCACTAAGGAGAACTGCCTAAGTGAATGACTAACACTAAGAATTGCCTCCTTGGGAACTCCAAGAAGTGCATGGGTTTTTTTTTTTTGAGATGGAGTTTCACTCTTGTTGCCCAGGCTGGTGTGCAATGGCGTGATCTCGGCTCACTGCAACCTCCACCTCCTGGGTTCAAGTGATTCTCCTGCCTCAGACTCCCAAGTAGCTGGGATTACAGGCATGCGCCACCGCACCCAGTTGATTTTGTATTTTTAGTAGAGATAGGGTTTCACCATGTTGGTCAGGCTGGTCTCAAACTCCTGACCTCAAGAAATCTACCAGTCTCAGCCTCCCAATGTGCTGGGATTACAGGCGTGAGCCACCGCGCCCAGCCAAGTGCATGGCTTTTATGATTGAAACAGCATCGGTAAAACTCTGACCTCATGGAAAAACACAAATGAGCACAGATCTGGTTGTGTCTGACCTTGGCTGCTCACCACACCTAGGTAATGTCTCACTCCAAAAATAAAAGTTTGGGCTATAACCTGCCAAATGTTTGCCTGTGGTATAAAGGAATATACCCCATGACAAGCCATAGTGAAGCCTGAGGCAGAAGAAAAAAATCAGTAACACAGATCTTGCCTTTATTTACAATTTTAATGTTTTGTTTATCATCAATTTTTTGCTTTACTTTTTAAAAACATTGCATTGAAATATTATGTATCTTGATTACTGAATTTTTTGGCATTTCTTAAATTTTATACCTGAGGTGAATTCTGTTATTGTCCCTCATTAATCTCACCCTAACCTTGACCCTGGAAAATACAGCTTGTTATTAAAAAGGGTTTTTTTTTTTTTTTTGGTGGGGGATGGGGTGGAAGCTTGTTTTACAAAATAAAGAATCATACTGTAATTGGAGCGGTTTACACTTTGATAGCACTTACTATCTATCTATTTATTTATTTATTTATTTATTTTTGAGACAGGGTCTCGCTCTGTGGCCCAGGCTAGAGGGCAGTGTTGTGATCTCTGCTCACTGCAACCTCCACCTCCGGGTTTCAAGTAATTCTCCTGCCTCAACCTCCAAAGTAGCTGGGACTACAGGCATGTGCCATAACTCCTGGCTAATTTTTGTATTTTCAGTAGAGATAGGGTTTCACCATGTTGGCCAGGCTGGTCTCAAATTCCTGACCTGAAGTGATGCGTCTGTCTCGGCCTCCCAAGGTGCTGGGATTATAGGTGTGAGCCACTGTGTCTGGCCTCTTACTATTTAATTCTACAGAATTACCATTTTTCTTGCTTTCCCTTTGTTAACTCAATTCTCATAACAGTAACAGTTCTAGGAAATTGGTACTGTTTATATTGTTTCCATTTTGTAGATGGAGAAACTGAGGCATAGAATTAAAGTGCCCAAGGCCACAGGGGAGGTAAAGAGCAGAGTTGGAATTTGAACCCAGGCAGCCTTGGCTCCTTCTAACCCACCAAGCACTTCTCTCTCTCTCTCTGTATCTGTCTCTCTCTCTCTCTGTTTCTGTCTCTCTCTCTCTCTTTGTCTCTCTCTCTTTCTCTCTTTATACATACTGTCCCGTTATCTATATTTTTTTCTTACTCTATCATGGACATATTTCAATTTCAGTACAGCAGACTCTACCCCATCCTTGGAGTCCCAATATAAATGGAAATAGCAAGGGGAAAAAAAAAGTAAAACCTCAAACATCTCTCAACAGCACTTTGACGACCCCTCCTCTTCAGCCAGCGTATTTCCTGGTCCCTGCCCTAGAAAGACTATTTCTCTCTAATGGACTTTTGACCATTGTGACTGTAGCTTCTCCTCTTTTCTGCCAGTGCTCTTATTTTGAAGATAATTGACTCAAGCCAGCAATTTGGCTGCTGTGTATGCAGAGCAAGCCACCTCTTCACAAGCTGAGGGAAAACATTTGGAGCACAGATTGCAAAGCACCTGAATTTGAAATGTTTATTTCTTGGCTGGCTTTTATTTTCTTCCAACTATCAAAGGAACTCTGGTTGAAGCTGATGCATTAATCACTTGTCTAATTTCATTTCTTAAATCCTCGTTATTTTTAAATGATAAGTAACACGATTTACTGCCCTTTTTGATTTAGAAACCTGTTCAAAATTCAGAGGGGTGTCTACCTCTTTGTTAGAACAGTCTTTGGATGCTTTTTCTTTTGCCTTTTGTGATAATTAAATGCTTATGTTTCTTTCATCTGAAATGCAGGCTGATTATTGATATAGTTCATGCACTCTGGACCATTTAATTTAGATATTGGTTATTTCTGCTAAACTGCAATATGCTCGGTGTCCCTAGATAAGTAGGCTAAGAGGAGCTCCCTGACCTGTTCTAGTTCGCAATATGCTCCCTTTCCATTTGTGAGTGGTTAGCAAATCTTGATAACAAGGTCACCAATTCAATTCCTATACGGCTCAGTTCCAGGTCAAAGACTGGATGCAGAAGACTGATCACAAAGAATGTGTGTGCGTGTGTGTGTGTATGTGTGTATCAGCTCCAATCTTTCATGATTTCTTGTGGTATAAGTCGGTAACAGAACAGGCAGCGGGAGGTCCCTTTAAGCACCACAGAGGGAGAGCAGAGCCTAGCTTGTCAGTGCGCGTGTCATTGTATGAGGGCGGGTGGAGTGGAGGTGTTTGGTAAATTAGGTGGTATTCTGGGCTGAATTGTGTCTTCTCTCCAAATTCGAGTTCAGATTTTCAAATCGTAACCCCCTAATATCTCAGAATGTGACTGTATTTGGAGACAGAGCCTTTGAAGAGGTGATTAAGTGAAAATAAAATCATCACGGTGAGGCTGCAATCTAATCTGACCGGCGTCCTTATAAAAAGAGGAGATCAGGATACAGACACCCAGGGTAACACCCATGTGAAGACAGAGGGAGAAGACAGCCGTCTACCAGCCAAGGAGGGAGGCCTCAGAGGAAACCAACTCTGCCAACACCTAGCCTCTAGAACTATAAGAAAATAAATATCTGTTGCTTCAGTCACCAGTCTGTGGTACTTTGTCATGGCAGCCTCAGCAAACTTGCATAGCTAAGAAGTGGATTCAACAGGATGAGCTTCTGAATTGAAGATATACATTTTTGTGAAGTTGGTCAAGTGGAGGATCTCACTAGTTTTACTGTCCCTGTAATTTACCTATCTGTAAATAGATTTTCTGTTTTTGAGTTCTTGTGATTTCCATGTAATAATGAAGTGGCTCTTGCAGCCTAAATAGACTAAGTATACTAAGTGGTTGGAAAATCCAGTGAATCACCTCTGAGGAATGGGCTGGAGAGGACTTCGGAGCTGAGCTGTCATTCTAAGCCCACTGCTAAAAGAGAGGGCACCACTCCCCTCTGCGTGGAAGAAGAGGAGGACCATTGCTCTCACATGCTGAGTACTGGGCTGTGAACTTTACAAACAACTTCTTTAATTTTTTTTTTTTTTTTTGAGACTGAGTTTTACTCTCGTCACCCGGGCTGGAGTGCTATGGTGTGATCTCTGCTCACTGCAACCTCCGCCTCCTGGATTCAAGTGATTCTCCTGTCTCAGCCTCCTGAGTAGCTGGGATTACAGGCGCCCACCACCATGCCTGGCTAAGTTTTGTATTTAATAGAGACAAGGTTTCACCATGTTGGCCAAGCTGGTCTCAAACTCCTGACCTCAAGTGATCTGCCCGCTTTGCCTCCCAAAGATGCTCAGTCACAAACATCTTTTTAAATTTTTACCACAAATTTTAATGATGTATTACATTATCCTTATTTTATAGATGAGATAACTATACAGATGATATATATATTTTGTAAGAGAACACAGCAATTATAAGAGCTTGTGACTCAAATAGATCTGCCTATGTCTAAGCTCAATATTGTTTTTATTACATTATGATCTCTCTAGTTTCTTTTTTAGAAATGTTACTGCTTAGGTTTCTATGATGGCTACTTTTATATGTCAACTTACCTGGGCTTTTGGGTCAAACTGTTCAGTCAAACAACAGTCTAGATGTTGCTGTGACAGGGATTTTGTGTTTTTTAGATGTGATTAACATTTATTATCAGTAGACTTTGAGTTAAGCCAATCACCCTCTGTAATGTGGGTGGGCCTCATCTAGTAGTTGAAGGCATCAAGAGCAAAGATTGAGGATTAAGGTGGAATTCTGTCTCAAGGCTGCAATGTAGAAACCTTCCCGATTTTCCAGCTGGCCTGCTCTGAGGATTTCAGACTTAAGAATACAACATTGACTCTTACCTGAATTCCACCCTACTGGCCTGCCCCGCAGGTTTCAGACTTGCAAGCTCCCACAACCATGTGAACCAGTTCCTTAAAATAAGTCTGTCTCTCTCTCTCTCTCTCTTTCCCTTTCTCTCTCTCTCTGTCTCCATCTCTGTCTCTCTCTCTCTCTCTCTGTAAAATCCTATTGATTCTGTTTCCCTGGAGAAACTTAACAGATATGAGTCTTTGGCTTAGAAGTTTAGGGAGTCTCCCTATTGCATTAAAGTAGGTTACCTGCTGTAACAATCAGGTAAATAACCTCCAAATCTCAGTGGGTTAACACAGCAAAATTTTTATTTTCTACTTACATGATGGTCCAGTAAAGTATGGGAAGGTTGGCCTGCTCCATGGTGACGAGGGAACTAGGCCTCCACGCAGTGATTCTATCTGGGATCCTTTACATCTCGCTGGCAAGTGAAGAGGGAAGTGAGAGAGTGTAGAGGCTCTCATGAGAGGTATCTCATGAGAGGTCAGGCCCGCAGGCAGCACATGAATTTTTTCCATATTCCACTGTCCAGGGCTCAGCCACATGGGTGCACCTAGCTGCAAGGGCACTAGGACGTGGAGTCTTCCTGGGAGGGCCCAGGAAGGAGAGGAGAAGCTAATGTCCTGGAGAGCAATGGCTTTCTCTGACACACCCTTACGCTGTCAACATGGCTGCAGACATGACCAGGAGAGCAGGAGGAAAAAAAATCAACATAATACACGAATGCTGCTTTTGAATGGGAACATACAATCTTTCAATATGTCTATTATTTTTAATCTATAGATTTATAATTCATAGATGCACAATTCTAACCAAAATAACTAAAGGATTATTGCCCTGGAAATCTTCAAAATTTTCTAAGATATTAATTTGGAAAAGTAATGGGGCATATGACCAAAGATCACCCTGAAAGGGAAGAGTTGTTAGGGCGGGAAACCTGTTTCCATCAGATATCAGACAGGATCATAAAAGAATGCATTGCACCTGACATACCATTAACACCAACAGGTCTTAAATTGACCTGGACAAATTAATAAGTGCATACGCTTCTAGTGGCATTGCCATTTGGTACGACACTTTCAGAAAGCTGTATGAGGAGATATATATACAACACATAACAAGCAGGAATTCTTTCTGACCCTTTGACCCAATAATATTGATCCTAGAACTCTATTTCAAGGAAGGAATTCAGCTTTTTTTTTTTTTTTTTGAGATGGAGTCTTGCTCTGTCGCCCAGGCTGGAGTGCAGTGGCCGGATCTCAGCTCACTGCAAGCTCCACCTCCCGGGTTCACGCCATTCTCCTGCCTCAGCCTCCCGAGTACCTGGGACTGCAGGCGCCCGCCACCTCGCCCGGCTAGTTTTTTTTGTAATTTTTTAGTAGAGACAGGGTTTCACCGGGTTAGCCAGGATGGTCTCGGTCTCCTGACCTCATGATCCGCCCGTCTCGGCCTCCCAAAGTGCTGGGATTACAGGCTTGAGCCACCGCGCCCGGCCGGAATTCAGCTTTTTAAGAATAGCCATTCTGTAAGGCTATGTTCATTGCATTATTAATTTTAATAGGAAAAAAAATTAGTGCTAAGTTTATAAATATCTACTACATTATTTTTAATGAGGACGTTATTTTTAATGAGGGCCTTATTTTTATTTACTTTTTTGAGACAAGGTCTCCCTCCGTTGCCCAGGCTGGAGTGTAGTGACACAATCACAGCTCACTGCACCCTCTACCTTCCAGACTCAAGTGATCTTCCCACCTCAGCTTCCCCAATGGCTGATACTTTAATTTTTTATAGAGACTAGGGTCTTGCTATATTGCCTAGGTTGGTCTTGAACTCCTGGCCTCAAGTGATCCTCCCAACTCAGCCTCCCAAGCGGTTGGGATTATAGGCATGAACCACACCGCACTGGCCAGGGCCTTCTTTTCATAAATACCCAACGCCTTACCAGAAACTGGTAGAGTAAGAATTGAAAAATAGAATTTTGCTTTAAATTGACTAGGAAAAGCTGATGCAGAGCATGGCTACAATTAAGTATCTTCTCACCATAGTGGAATCATATCCTTTTTGCAGATACAAATGTAAGTTTTTTTCATTCCTCTAGTGTAGAAAGTACACTATGGTGATTCTTAAGACAATTTTCCTAACCCTAAAAAACCTTAATCCTGCTTGCCTTTGGAGCTTCTCTTGGGGCAACAGAAAAAAAAAAAAAAAAAAGATTAAAAAACAATTAAGCTTCACTAATGTTTGCCACTGGCAAACAGAGGTGCCTCAGGAAGGAGACCTTGATGATTTTATAAATATACACCATGATTTGTGTGTGTGGATATGTCTCTCCCAGGCAACGAATAGCCTGGCTACTTCTTGTAAGTCAGGGATATCTTTGTTGCTCTGTCCTTTGTTCCAAAATGTATCAGGGGAACGCCTGGGCCCCTCGGCTGGGAGTGGAAAGTCACTCTGGAGCCCATTCTGTCTTTCTTCTGATTTCTTGATTGAGCAGAAGCCGGTGTACAGTAGGTGGGGTTGGAGGAGGATTCCCAGTGATTTGGACACCTTCTTGGGTTGCAGGATGTTGGTAGTAGTAGGTCCACTGGGTGGCGCTACTTAAGCAAAAGGGGCAGGTTTCGGGGGCGGTGAGAGCCCACCTGAGGTCTTTGTTTTGCTAATAAATGCAAGTCTTCATGAGAAGAATCTATCCTCCCTTCAGTTACTCTCCCCTTGAGCTACCACTGACTCTTCGAGAAGTCAACACAGCAGCCTGGCTATCAAATGTACACATATTTATATATTTAAAAGGACTCTCTGTAGAAGACTCAGTAGGAACAGATTTACCAAGAGAAATGGCACCAGAGACAGAAATCATAACAGCAAACACAATAATTACAGGATTGCCAAAGACACAATAACAACTCTTTCCCAATGCCTCCCACTGTCCTGGCCAGACTCCCTGATTCCTGGCCCGGGGCCTGTGCCCTTGACTACTGTGGTCCCTGCAGTAAGTGCTGGGCCTGCTCCCTGGTGGTTCCAAGGACCTCGCCTGAAGTCCTGGGCACACCCCTCCCCCTCCCCCCAACCATGGTGGTGGAAGATTTAAATAAACACAGGCTAGGGGAAGAGGGAGAGAAATAAGAAGCCTGTGTTCTCATACGGCACACAACAAGGCCACTTGTGGCTCCAGGACAGGGAGCTCCTCTTCCAGCTGTCCCAAACATTTTCTCTTCCAAGAAAGCACTTTACAAATGATACCTCAGACAACAGGCACAGTTTTGAGTCACCAGCCACACAGCAGGCCAGAGGTTTGCGAAAGTCCCTCCGTGCTGGGTTGAGGCAGCTGGCAATTTGGAGGCTGGAACACGATGTTCCTGTGGTCTCCAGGTGTGATCCAGATGTCGCTTTTCTTCCTCTTCTCAGGAGAGTGCTGGCGTGGGTGGTGGGTCCTTGCTGCCCGTCCAGCCAGGGGTGTATGTGGATTTCTTTTCTTTCTTTCTTTTTTTTTTTTTTTTTTTGAGACGGAGTCTCACTGTGTCGCCCAGGCTGGAGAGCAGTGGCGCCATCTCGGCTCACTGCAAGCTCCGCCTCCCGGGTTCACACCATTCTCCTGCCTCAGCCTCCTGAGTAGCTGGGACTACAGGCACCCACCACCACACCCGGCTAATTTTTTGTATTTTTAGTAGAGACGGGGTTTCACCGTGTTAGCCAGGTTGGTCTCAATCTCCTGACCTCGTGATCATCCTGCCTTGGCCTCCCAAAGTGCTGGGATTACAGGCATGAGCCACCGCACCCAGCAGTGGATTTCTTAGATTTGCCAGGCTAGCTGTGCCTTCTTTGTACTCTCCCTTCTTTCCTATTCCTGATCTCTTTCTCCCCTTAGATGGTATTTTTATTTATTGAGCATTTACTATGTACACAATGCTGTGCTGGCCATACAGGAGGCCGCAAAGAGGTAAAAGGCTTGCTTTTGCCCTCCGAGGAGCTGAGAGCTTGGTATTGGAGACTGTCACTTAGGCTAGGAGTAATCATTGGTTCCAGAGCTTCTGTCACAGATCAGTGGTATGACCTTGGGCAAGTCACTGAATATTTTTTGAGTTCAGTTTTCTTATCCATAACATTGGAAGCCATACAAGGTTGTTCCACCCTTTTCTAAACTTTGTTGTGTGTGTGTGTGTGTGTGTTTTTAGGCTCTTGCTATATTGCCCAGGCTGGATTTGAACTCCTGGACTCAAGCAATCCTCTTGCCTCAGCTTCCTGAGTAGCTGGGACTATATACATACAACACCACGCTTGGTTAATTTAAAAAATATTTTTAAAAGAGGTTTGGGGGTGTCTCACTGTGTTGCCCAGGCGGGTCTTGATCTCCTGGCTTCAAGCAGTTCTCCCACCTCAGTCTCCCAAAGATCTGGGACTACACGTGCCATCAGGGCTGGCCTTTGTTGAATTTTGATGGTAAGTGTCAATTAAGTAGTTTGTTCACTCGGTGAGGAAAGGTACCATTGTAGTGTTCTTAGAGGAGACTTTGTGGAAGAGATGGGACTTAAATCCTAAAGGATGCATAGGGAATATCATAAAGAAACCAACATACCAATCTAAGAGACTAGACACGATAGGGAGGAGGAAGTGATGAGGAATTTCTGGGTTAGGAGGAGTGCAGGAGGAATTAAAAGGAAGAGGCAGGTAAGGCAAATATTGTGAAAGATAAGTCTTAGATATGGGCAAATGTGAGAGAAAGTCATACCAAGTGGTTTCTTGATTTTGAGCACAAATTATCTCAATTATGTTGACATCATCGGTGAACTGGAAGCCAGTAAAAGTGTTGGTTCGATGGGGCAGATGCTGTCAAGTTTCAGATGTGTCGAATTTGAGATGGGAATAGGACCTCCCCTGGAAATGTGCAGTGTGTGGTTGAAAGTGTGTAGTCAACCTTTAGGAGAAAGGGCATGAATGACCTGCAAAGATTGGAGTTTGCTGGGTTAGCAGTTCACACTGAAGTCATGAGACTGGATGACAGCTTTGACAAAATATGAGAAAAAGGAAGAGTAGAAAGTTAAAGGCATAGACTTGGACAGGAGTAAAGCTAGGAGAATGAGGAGGGAACAGGATTTCTAGGCAGGTGGGGAAAGATCTGGAACTACCAAAAAATGGAGACCGGAGGAAATGCTGCTGGGTTTGGCAAACGTGACCACCGCTGCACTTTCCTGATTTTGTTACTAGTTTTTCCTCTGTCCTGTGGAAAAGTTTGACAGGCATTCAGGGAAGTTTGGTAGAATTCGTCTCTCTAGGAGTCTTTTTGTTTTTCATTTGTTTTTAGAGAAAACCTGGAGGAAATTGAGTTGGAGTGTGGAAAACCCTTATTTTACAACATGACTGCCAGATTTATAGTCAATTTAGTGTAGTGACTATTTCATTCACTGAATATTAATATCTAAGTTGAAATGGAAACACATCCAGTGTCTTGACTTTTTGGGAGAGGGGATGTCATAGGCCACTTTGGGTATCTGAATAGACTATGACCCTTCTCCCCAGAAAATACACACACACACACGCACACACACACAATAGCATACACATATAGGAACAGGTTTCCACAAGTCCTTATGGTTCTGTGCACTTCAGTAAAGAGCTCTTAAATAGAGTCCCAGCTCCCTACAATATATAACCTCTCTGTGTCCATTTTCCTCACTTGCGAAATGAAGGCAACCCCCAGGACAAGGAAGATTAAATGAACTACCACAAATAAAGTGCTTAGAAGAAAACATGGCACATGGTAGATACTCAATCATTACCTATTATCTTATGATTGTTGCAGTATTAAATGACATTTCTTCCACTAAATGGGTGTTTTCTGAACAAAACCTTCTTACGAATTATTCACTCACTCACTCATTTTCTTTCTCCCTCACCTTCTATTCATTTGTTCTAGGATCTAGGGAATCAAAGACGACTAAAGCTGTAATCCTCATCATCAAGAAACTCTCATCTTCATGATACATAAACGGATGATTACTTTCCCTCACAGCTTTCAAAGTTCAGTCTTCAAGTAAGGCAAGTGCAAAGAAAGAAATTTGGAACAGAAGACTGTTTCTGTTGGTCTACGAGAAAATGTGTGTCATATGTTATATGCACTGAGATCTCTTGTGTTTGGAATCCACTAATTTGGGGTTAATGGGAGTGGGATTTAATTTTAGTTAAATTGAATAGCAGCATCACTTTCAGTTACTCTTAAAAATAGGATTTATTAAACAAAATAATAATGCAAAGACCCGAGGGGACTCTCTGTTAAGTACTCTGGTAAGACCTCAATTTTACTTCTATTGCAACATTCTGAAGCTTATTTGTTGCCATTTGCTTAAATTAGACTGTGTGATACCAGCGGGTAGGGAGTGTATCTAATTCATTTTTGTGTGTAATACAAATTAAATGGAAGTATAATTGTATTTAAGGGGACAAAGAGTTTTTTCATTCATTCTTTAAACCATTTTGGCAGAATGCATTTACATAGAACTAATTCAGGCAAAATTACTAATGATTATCTGTTCATTAAGATGCCTAATGGCCAGGCTTATGCATGTCATCCCAGTACTTTGGAAGGCCAAGGTGGGAGGATCACTTGAGCCTCAGGTTCGAGACCAACCTGGGCAATATAGTGAGACCTTCTCTCTCCAAAAAATAAAATAAAATAAAATAGGCTGGGTGTGGTGGTTTATGCCTGTAGTCCCAGCTACTTGGGAGGCTGAGGTGGGAGAATCGCTTGAGCCTGAGAGGTTGAAACTGCAGTTATCCATGAGTGAACCACTGCACACCAGCCTGGGTGACAGAATGAGACCCTGTTTCAAACAACAACAGCAACAACAACAACAACAACAACAAATGCTTACCTGGCAAACTCTTTGCTAATCTATGATTTCATTGTTCTAGAAAGTATTAAGATAGCTTTAAACATATTGAGTAATACGTAAGTTTCACTAACTCAGAATCACTTTACCTATTAGATTAGATTAGTGTGATGTTAATGTTTACCTTTTTTTTGAGACAGGGTCTCACTCTGTTGCCCAGAGTGGGGTACAGTGACACGATCTGGGCTCACTGCAACCTCCGCCTCCCAGGTTCAAGTGATTCTCCTGCCTCAGCCTCTAGAGTAGCTGGAATTACAGGCGCCTGCCACCATGCCTGGCTAATTTTTGTATTTTTAGTACAGACCAGGTTTCACCATGTTGGCCAGGCTGGTCTCAAACTCCTGACCTCAAATGATCCACCTGCCTTGGCCTCCCAAAGTGCTGGGATTACAGGCGTGAGCCACCATGCCTGGCCAACATTTACTTTTTAAGAAAAACTTTTATCTTAAAAGAAGAAATATGGGGAAAAAAGCCTAATAATTAGCTTAACTTTCGGTGTCTCAGGGGTTAAAGGGGGCTTTGTTTTGATCAAAAAATTCCTTTGAAATAGTTTTATGTTCCACTTGAGTCCCATTATGTATTTTTTACATTAGGGCAGAACAAGCTCCTGAGTATAAAATCAAACTGGGATTTGCTCCTGAACACTGTGAAGGGAAAAGCAGACTTTTTTTTTTTTTTTCATGATTGTATCTGGGTTTATTGGAACAACGTACTTTGAGTTAAAACATTTTTCATGAGCACTGAAGACGAGGTGATGCATTCTATTGAATAAGGTAGAGCATGGGACAAAACCTAAAGTGGTCTGGATTTTAAGGATACCCAGGGTCCAAGCCCATCCCCCTATGCCTCCCTAACATTCCACCCAGACACACCTGTTTACAGTTCTCCAAACTTGGTGCTTTTTAGCCTGATACACTTACCCATCACAGCCCACCGAACTTCTCCCCTAACCCCAGGATTTAATGTTCAGATAAGATCTTGCCACCTTCTGGGAATCATTCCCATCCCTCCCCAGGTCTTATTTGGAAATGATTCCCTCTTCACATTTCTTTTTATGCATTTTTAATTTTTTTAATTAACTAATTTTTTTTGAGATGGAGTTTCGCTCTTGTTGCCCAGGCTGGAGTGCAATGGCATGATCTTGGCTCACTGTAATCTCTGCCTCCCGGGTTCAAGCAATTCTCCTGCCTCAGCCTCTTAAGTAGCTGGGGTTACAGGCATGTGCCACCATGCCCGACTAATTTTGTATTTTTAGTAGAGACAGAGTTTCTCCATGTTGGCCAGGCTGGTCTCGAACTCCCGACCTCAGGTGATCTGCCCACCTCGGCCTCCCAAAGTGGTGGGATTACAGGCATGAGCCACCGCTCCCGGCCCTCACATTTCTTTTTAAATGAATGGTTATAAGTGATTACCCCATGCGAGTCACTGTGCTAAGCGCTTAACAGGCATTATCATCACAACCCTATGAGGTAGGTAATGCCATTAGACCCACTTTCCAGGTAGAGAAACAGGTTTTCAATAGCTAATGTTCTCAAGAAGCAAGAAAATGCAGAGCCAGGATGCTAATCTATCTCCACCTGATTCCAAAACCTGTGTTCTCACCTCTCATATGTTGCTGCTTTTTCTGAACCCCTCGTAGTACTCTTTTATTTCACTCCTTTGTTACTTAAATAGACTTCTTTTTAATTAAAGAAATTTGTAGTATTTTTAGTTTTTCTTCTGTACTTTTCTCTGATTTTCAGTTGGACCGTGAAGCCCTTTGAGGGTAAAGATCACATCTCCTTAGTATTTCTTACTGGTTTCTAGCAGTGTCTTTTGTGTAGTTGATGCTTTGTAAATGCTTAGAATCAGATGGATTTGCCAAATCTTTTTTTTTTTTTTTTTTTTTTTTTGAGACAGAGTGTTTCTCTGTTGCCCAGGCTGGAGTGCAGTGGCACAATCTTGGCTCACTGCAACCTCTGCCTCCTGCGTTCAAGCAATTCTCCTGCCTCAGCCACTTGAGTAGCTGGGACTACAGGTGTGCACACCATGGCTGGCTAAGTTTTGTATTTTCCGTATAGATGGGGTTTCGCCATGTTGGCTAGACTGGTCTCAAACTCCTGGGCTCTAGCGATCTGCCTGTCTGGACCTCCCAAAGTGTTGGGATTACAGGCATGAACCACCACACCCGGCTGGATTTCCTGAATCTTGAAGGTCAGACTTAGCCCACAATTTGGATTTCTGTCCTCAGAGAGATCATGTACTGAATGTTTATGTCCCTCCACAAATTCATATGTTGAAGCCCTATTACCTGATGTGATGGTATTTGGAGACGGGGCTTCAGGAGGTAATTAGCATTAGATGAGGTCATCAGGGCAGGGTTCCCATGTTGCGATCGTGGGATTTATATGAAAAGGAAGAGAGAGAGACATTTCTCTCTGCTGTGTGAGAACACGGTGAGACGGAGGCCATCTGCAAACAAGGAAGAGTTCCTTACCAGGAGCCATATTGAGCAGTACCTTGATGTTGGACTTCTTAGCCTCCAGAACTGGAATACTATGGTAGGCTGGCAGCACTCAGATGTTCACCTGAGGATGGGCTGCACTGAGGCAAGGTGCAACTTAACACTTAATGTTATTATAATGATGGATAAAACAATTGAGCACTTGCTAGGCACTGTTCCTGGTTTACCTGCATCATCTTATTTGATGACTTCATGAAACTTACGAAAGAAGCATGATGAAACTTATGAAAGAAGCACGTCTGAAGGAACATCACACACCAGGGCCTGTCAGGGTGTTAGGGGCAAAGGGGAGGGAAAGCATTAGGACAAATACCTAATGCATGTGAGGCTTAAAACCTAGATGATGGGTTGATGAGTGCAGCAAACCACCATGTCACATGTATACCTGTGTAACAAACCTGCATGCTTGGCACATGTATCCCAGAACTTAAAGTAAAATAAAAAACAAAACAAAACAAACAAACACAAAAAGCATGTTGAAGAACTCCCATTTTACAGATAAGAAAACTGAGGCAGAGAGAGCATAAATTATGTGCCCAAGGTTATAGACAATAAACGGCATGACCAAGAATTGAGTCCACCCAGACTGGGTGTATATAGGTGGGAAAATAAGTGTTTGTTGTTCAAACCACAACAGTCTATGGTATTTTATGATAACAGCCGGAGCAGAGTAAGATAAGAAGTACATTAAACATGACAGGCCCTTAGAAAATTCATGGAGTGTGAGGATGAAAGGAAAACATCAAAGGGGTACCTAGGGAGAGGACGACTGTGGAAGCCCTCATTGTGGGCACAGCCCCTACACAGTGGGTTTGCATTGTGAGCAGTCTGAGTGTGGCTACCAGAAAAAATAAATTTGATATCTAACACTGACAAGCAATTAAAGTCTTTACTTCAGTTCCAAATAATCAGAAAAGGGAATCACAGTGCACTCTTCTTACCCATGTAGTTCTTTCAAAGTCCTATTGATCAGAGCAGGGCAGCCTCTCAAAACTTCCTGCCCACAAGTTCACGCTTGCCTCTGCTGGTTCTTCTTGTGCCCCTGGCCTCGTTGTCTCAGTGCAGTCCATCTTCAGCTGGACATTTGAGGACTGCTAGCCTAGTGTGTGAACACAACATCTTGTCTTCCTTAGAAGGTGGGAAGTCATCACTGTAGCAGAGAGAAATTACTCTGGAAATTGTAGGGAAAGCAGTTGAGGAAGATTGGGGAGGCAATATAGTTTTCAGGTACTCTAATGAGTTGAAGATTGTATGAGTCTTCTATACCGACTGTGAAAAATGATATATGAGCCACGTAATGATCTATGTGGTATGCTGTAGTGGCAAGGACGAGAAGTGAGGGGAGAGTGTTGCAAGACTTAACATTATTATAATGATGGATCAAATGATTAAGCATTTGCTAGGCACTGTTCCTGGTTTACCTGCACCACCTTATTTGATTCCTTCATGAAACTTACGAATAAAGCACTCTGAAGATCTCTCATTTTACATATAAGAAAATTGAGGCAGGGAGAGCATAAACAATGTGCCCAAGGTTATAGACAATAAATGACAGAACCAGGAATTGAGTCCACACATATTGGGTATATGTGCGCTTTTAGCCAGTCCTCTCTATAGCTTTAGGTTGGAGGTGATGTGATCTGTATCTCCTGGAACTGTTCCCCATTCCGCCCTGAGCAGGGTCCAAAGTGGAAGAGTTACCAATTACTGGTGATTCACTATTTTCTAGGGATAGCTATTTTGGAAGCAGTAATTTTTGAGTCTCAAAAAATATCCATTTGGCACTGAATTTCCAGGTGCATTTATATAAGGGGTAAATATAATTTTGAGTGCAAGGGTGACATAAGAGAAGGTAGTATGGCAAAAGTGAAAAAAATCTGGGGATGGTGCCTCATGCCTGTAATCTCAGCATTTTTGGAGGTCGAGACTGGAGGACCACTTGAGCCCAGGAGTTCGAGACCAGCCTGGGCAGCATAGCAAGTGTGAGACTTTGTCTCTACCAAAAAATAAAAAATAAAATTAGCTGGGTATGGTGTCATGTGCCTGTAGGCCTAGCTACTTGGGAGGCTGTGGTGGGAGAATCACTTGAGCCTGGGAAGTCGAGGATGTAGTGAGCCATGATCGCACGACTGCACTCCAGCCTAGGTGACAAAAAATAAAAAAGAAAAGAAAAATCCAAACATTAATTCTTATGGAGCCAGGATGGACTGGGTTATAGTATAAGTACAAATAACCCCCCAATCTCTATAGCATAACAGGATACACTCTATTTCTTATGCTACATGTGCAGTGTAGGCCAGAATGGCACTCTACAATCACTCAGGTTTCAGAATGACACAGCTCTATGTTGATAAGTATAGTCGTCCCTCAGTATCCTCCAGAGATTGGTTCCAGGATGCCCCCAGACACCAAAATCTATAGATGCTCAAGTCCTTTATATGAAATAGCATAGTATTTGCATATAACTTACATGCATCCTCCCATATACTTTAAGTAATCTCTAGATTACTTATAATACCTAATACAATGTAACTGTTATGTAAATAGTTGTCATTCCTAATTGTTTAGGGAGTAAAGACAAGAAAAAAAATGTCTGTATGTGTTCAATACAGACAGAACCATCTATTTTTTATTTTTCATATTTTCAATCCAACGCTGGCTGAATCTGTGGATGCAGAATCTGCAGATACGGACGGCGGGCCAACTGTACTTAGAAGATCACAGCAACAGGGAAATACAGAGAGGTAAATCTTGTACCAGCACTTGAAGCTTCCACTTGGAAGTGATTCACATCATTTCTGTTGATAATTCATTGGACAAAGTGAGTCAGATGGGCAAGCCTCATTTCCAGAGGGCGGAGAAGTACAGTCATCTGTCTGGAAGGAGAGGAATGAGAAAGAGTTGATGAACGGCACTGAAACTCCTCCAATGGCTGAGCAGGCTAAAGCAGAGTGTAGATCCTGATTCAGTTGGGGGGATGACCATGAACTCAAAATGCAGTTTGCAGACACAGCTGAGAGACACAAACAGAACTATCACATGCTTTCCCCACCGTGACTCGACTCGTTCCAGTTGAGGAAGAGCATGCACTGAGAAGTTGCCCAGAGAAACATCATCATTTACAAAAATTGTCATTACAAAGTATTTCCTACTCTTCAGATTATGTGAACCAAGAGCAATTATGTGATTGCGTGGTATGGTGGAAACAAACGCTCCCTGTGCTTCTGTCCAGGCTTAACATAACCAAACTTTAGGACCATTTTCATCTCCAGAAAAAAAGTCTACATGCAAGAATTCTTATTCTTAATCCACAGTTCATAAAGTTTTATCAAGTGTCAACATTAAAACCCAATTTACTTATTTTCCCTGAAGTATCATTGTGTGTGTGTGTGTGTGTGTGTATGTGTGTGTGTGTGTGTGTTTGTGACTTCGTAATTTGGGTTAAGAGCCCTCTTTAGATTGATAAGAAAGCCTGTGTTTTCTAATTTGATTAATAAGTGCTCTTTCAATTATGCTTCTTTAGAACTGGAAACAAGTTACTTTAGGCAGTTTCTGATGCTTTCTAGCTTGTCATAAAAGTAAGAAGCTGACAGATTTGAATCTTTTTTTTTTTTTTTTTGAAACGGAGTCTCACACACTCTGTCGCCCAGGTGGAATTGCAATGGTGTGATCTCGGCTCACTTGAACCACCGCCTCCCGGGTTTAAGTGATTCTCCTGCTTCAGCCTCCCGAGTAGATGGGACTACAGGTGCGCCCTGCTAATTTTTGTGTTTTTAGTAGAGCCAGGGTTTCACCATGTTGGCCATGCTGGTCTCAAACTCCTGACCTCAAATGATCCATCTGCCTTGACCTCCCAAAGTTCTGGGATTACAGGTGTGAGCCGCCACACCCAGCCACAGATTTGAATTCTCTACCTGACCAACTCCTACTTATTCCTAAGGTCAAAGCCTACTATTTCCTTGAGGAACCCTTTTCCGTTCTTTTGTACTTGTCTGTGTCTCTGGTGTGAACTCTTATGGTATTTAGCACTTTCTCTTCAGAACTCTAGTGAAAATGCATGTCTATGAGTATTTGTGGAATTATCTGTTTAATATCTTTTCCTCCATTAAAACTGCAGGCTCTGTGGAAGCAGGTGCCAGGACCCCCTTGGTCATGGCTGTGGCTTCAGGTTCTAACACAACATGTTAGGCTTGAAAGCTGCTCATTAAAGACTTGGATATTGATTTAGTCAGCAATACTTTTACTTTTTCCCATCCTATGTTTGGGTGACTTGGTAGCTGTTTTGGGGGTTGAGAGTTGTAGGCCAACTCAGGTGGGAAGAAACTGAAAGCAGAGAGCCGTTGTAAAAATGAGAACAGCAGCAACAAAAATACTTGCTCAACACCATTCTGCTTTCTCTTGGTGTTGATGTTTTGTGGATAGTGGTCAAGTGCCATTTTCAACCAATAGAAGCGTATTGCTCTTAAACTCTGAAGTTTAAAAGTGGTATTGATGGCGTGGTAAATGAGAGGAAAGAGGGAAAAAAACCCCATTTTTTCCACCAGTTACGTAAGGTCCTTTTCTGCTTGCCAGCATGTCTGATATGATAGACTGAAAGTACCATTTTCTTGGTAAAACAAACACAGACTTCTTTTTAAAAACACCTTTTGATACTTTATGAGTAGGGCTGGTGTATGTAACCGATCAAGACCAACATATGGCTTATTATGACATTTAGCTGATTAAAATAGTCTAGACATAAACTTGAGATTTCAGAAATGTTTAAGTTAAGTAAGAAATACATTTTAATGTACAGTAGATGTGTACTTAGTCCTAGGCCACCTGTATCCCTACAGGAATTATGGAGCAGGAAGTACTTTTGACTCAAGAAGTGTGTCTGAAAATTAAGGTTGTAAATTAACAACAGCTTGTCTATTAGATTATTCCAGCCATAAAGGACTCAGTATGTTTCAAAATGCTCGTGATTTTCAATACATTTCTGTGGGTTGATTTAATAAAGAGTGATGCTGGGAATGCCTTTGGCTTGAAAATCTGCAAAAGCACGTTTTTAGAAAATCCCAGAGAATAAATAGTAGTTGCTAGTTAGGCTGTGGTAAAACACACCTGTGGCTAATGGAAAAGGAAAGGCTTGAGCCGCCTCTTGGCACCAGCCTCTGGGTCTGCACCAGGCGGACTGCTGTGGCTTCATGGGCTGTGTCCGGCCTCCGCCCCAGTGCCAGGAGGGCCAGGGCTCTTCTCCTGCTTCTGAGCCTTGGGTATGGCAGTTATTTCTTCTGGCTTTGTTTTTGTGGTCTGTAACTCATGAATAATGAGGCCTAATTAACACACAGGGTGGCTGTGAGGATTAATTGGCTAACGTTTGGGGCCAAGCACTTTGAATTGGCACATATTATGAGTAGTTGTTAGGGCACTCCTGAGGTGCAGTTGAGGTTGTGAATTTTTATTCGTTTTTCTGTCAGTTTGATTTTTCTGTGTAGGTAGGAGATCGGTGAGGTCAGAAAAAGATGTAGGAATGGGTTGGGGGGGTCTCTGGTTTTTGAAAGAAACAGAGAGAGAGAGAGATTGAAGGAGAAGAAAGATTGATGAAAAGAAGAAGAGGGAGGGAGGAGAGGAGGAAAAGGAAGAAAAGAGAAGAGACAGCAGGAGAGTGGACACTTCAGAGGCTCCAGGGGCCTAACTCCCAGGTGGTCTGTGCGTCGGGGAAATACTGGAATTGACTGGGGTGGGACAGGAGGAGAACAGAATGTGGTATTTTTTCCTTTCTCTTGCAGCCAAATGATTGAACTGGCAGGAAGACATGGAGCACATGGTGACCTGAGCCTATTTGCCATATTGTTTTGCCAAGGTTTTAATTCTGTCTGTGTTTGTGAACAGTGTGTGAACTGTGTTAACCTTTTCCTTCCTGAAGCATTCAGTGCATGGCAGTCAGGAGAATCTGGCTCTTCTCTCAGTTTGATGGATTTACAGTGTGACTGTAAGTGGGACACCTCCTTTATGTCATTGGTTTCTTCAGTTGAAAAATGAGGAGGATGAGATGAGCTTGGGTGTATGTGTCAGCTTTTGCTGCATGACAAACCACCCGAAAACCTTTGTGGTTCAAAACAGCCAACATTTATTTAGCTCACTGTTCTGTGGCTTGGCATTTAGGACTAGATACCTCTGGGTGGTTTTGCTGACCTCAGAGGGGCTCACTCATGTGTCTCTGGTCAGCTGGTTTATGATGGCCGTGTCTGGGTGATGGGATGACCGGAACTTTTCTTCACTAGTTTGCTCATTCTCCAGTAGGGTAACCCAGGGTGATTCATGTGCTGGTCAAAGGTTCTAAAAAAGTGAAAGACGCAAGGTCTCTGGTGGCCTAGGCTAAGAACTGGCGTGATCGAGTCATGGACCAGCCCAGATTGGAGGTGGGGTGGAAAATGTACTACTTTTCTTCATGGGGGCAGCTGCAGAGTACTGTGCAGAGTTTCTGCTCTTTCTAGGAGAAGGGAAGGTGGGAGAGCAGATTTCCAAATGGCCCTCGTTTCCAAAAGGAGCAAAACGACTCCTCCTGCAGCTAGGTTGCTCATGTCTCTCAATGCTGCACGCTAAAACCATCATGCTTTCTTCAAATGACCTCTTCAAGGTACCTTTCAGTCCCAACAGACAGTGAACACAAATGAGGATGAATGGGGGCACAGCCTCTGCTTAAGGGGTTCAATGTTGAGGATCTGAGGTTACAAGTCCTGGCTGCTGTTTTGAATTCATTATGTGGCTTTAAATAAGCTTTTCAACCTTTTTGTTGATTTTCCCCTACTTTACTAGGCTTCTTCTGCTCATCCGTTACTAAGAAAATGATCAAATAGTTAACAACGAATTTGATAGAAAGGCTAACATACGCACAAAGCATGCTGAATAAGAGGCATTTGATAAATAATTATTGAATGCAAAAATGGATACATATATTGATACATACGTAGGTCTTTGAAACTTTTTTGGCAATACAAATTTTTAATCACAGTAAAGATTTAGAAAAAAATACATATAAAGAGGTGAAAATAGAAATCGGCTTTTACCATAGGTAATAACATATAACTGTTAATATTTTGATGTAGTTCTATCAAGAATTTTTTTGAATGTCCATATGTGTGTCTGCTACAAATACGAAATCATAATGTAATGCTACTTTTATAATGTGTTCTGTCACTAGAATAAATACACACGTACTGTCTCATTTTTGATGACTGCACAGTATACTAGTGCGCACAAGCCACAATTTACTGCAGTCATCTGCTATTGTTGGACATTTAAATACTTTCTGGTTTCTAAAAATTATTTCAAAAAACAGAACATTTTAGAGCTAAGTTCTTTGAAAACACTCTTAAATATTTCCTTAGGTTAGATTTCTAGAAGAAGTGCTGCTATGTCAAAGCTTAGGCATATTTTAAAGACTTTTGATTCATTCTAACAAATCCCAAGAGAAGTTCCACCATTTGCTCGCACATTACTTATTGATAAGAATGCCCACATTCTTTGGTCTACCATGTTCAACGCAAATTTATAAATGGTTCTGAATCCCCCTATGATGACTATATATCTCATCAGGGGTTATAAAGCTTTCAAAATAAACACATTGCAGATCTGGAAAGAATCTCGAAGGTCATTAAGTCTAACCCCATAGGCAAAGCTCAAATGCTAGCACCTTCTCACTGCATTCTCTTAGAAGTATTGAGTTTAAAGAAACACAACAGACCTAGCATTCAGGTGTATCTGACAAATATCAGCCCCACTTAAAGCTGTTGAACGTGATTGAGTTTCTGCCCTTTCTAGGAGAAGGGAAGGAGGGAGAGCGGATTTCCAAATGGCCCTCGTTTCCAAAAAGGAGCAAAATGACTCCTCCTGCAGCTCAGTTGCTCATGTCTCTCAACACTGCATGCTAAAACCATCAACAAAAACTCTGCTCAGTGCTGGGGTTTCGAGAGAAACTACCAATGTGGACTAGAGCATTTTCCTATGAGAAGGAAAAATTGTGAAAGCTAAATTTAAAACATCTGGAACAAGCATAAATAAATTAATTGCATCATCATTTTTCTGCCATTCTTTACAAATTTTAGAATCTAACACAACTAGCACTTTTTCATTCCCCTCAGTGCTCAGGGTTCTAATCCTTGTCTTTTGGTTAGCATTAAGTCCAAGTTCAGAAAGAGGATTCATTAAACACATACCAACAAACAAGCATATAACCATCCTTCAGGCTTACTTTTTCCTGGACCCTACTCCTTTGAAAGGGAAGATAGATTCCAAACTGGTGGTTGTGCCTGTGCACACTCCCATCAAAATATGAGATTGCCAATTTCCTGATCAAATGCAGGTGATAGGCTAACACTTAGCAATTGCTCATTTCTTTCAATAGCCAAAGCTTTTTTATTGGACCAGGTTTTGTCTGATGACTCCTTCTTTTCTTACAATAAATTCTCCCTCCCCTCCCTACCCCTCCCCTCCTCTCCCCTCCCCTCCTCTCCCCTCCCCTTCTCTCCTCTCCTCTCCTCTCTCTTTTTCTTTTATTTTCTCTTTTCTTTTCTTTTTTTTTTTTTTTTGTGTGACAGGGTTTCACTCTGTTGCCCAGGCTGGGGGGCAATGGTGAATGGTGATGTCTGCTCACTACAGCCTCCACCTCCTGGGTGCAAATGATCCTCCCACCTCAGCCTCCCAAGTAGCTGAGACTACAGGCGTATGTCACCAGACCTGGCTTTTTTTTTTTTTTTTTTTTTTTTTAAGTAGAGATGGGACTTCGCCATGTTGCCCAGGCTAGTCAAGCTCCTGGTCTCTAGCGATCCTCCTGACTTAGCCTCCCAAAGTGGTGTGATTCCAGGCGTGAGCCACTGCACCTGGCCACAATAAATTATTTTTTAGAAGATTCTAATTCAATATATTTTCCTGATGGATCCACCCCTCTAGACCCACCAAAGTAGATCCAAATTGTGGCCCATGGACATGTCTTAGGCTCAAACTAAGCCCTCGGATGCACACTTTTTGAAAAACACATTCACTAAATTCACAGGGTTTTGATCCCACTTCTATTTTCCCCAGAAATCCCCAATGGCATTCACCTAGGGGATTTTTTTAGTTTCCTTATAAAATTCATTGTTCATGGAGACCTGAATTACCTAGAACAGCCACCAGGTTTGTGATTTGTCTCCTCATTTTTGTTCTGCTATTTATAATGCATTTTTTTTTTAAGAGAAGATATAAGCAAAGCTCTTAACTCTGGGTTAATTACAAAACCCAGAGTTTCATGTTTTCTGTCACCTGTTGACACTGTTTCTCCCATTCATAGGCTGGTGTCTTCATCATTTCTCTTTTTTCCTTGAATGTAATTTTTTTAAAGCCTTTTTTGGTTTTGTTTTGTTTTCCTGAACATTTGTTTCTAAGTTTAGTTCACTCTGGCTATGTCCTCTGGCAGTGTTAACACAATATAACCAATCCCAGCAAGACAGCAACACCATAATGGCTATTTCAGTGCTGTCATATCCTTTTAGCTTATTAACATGGAGATCATTTCTGCCAAAGAACTGTCAAAGTTGGCGGGAAATGTCTTCTGGGATTTCAGGATAGATTTAGAAGACATAGAAAAGAAACTTGGCAATAATGTGGCTTAAAATTTTTTCAGGTAAGGGCAATTTACTTATAAAAAATGGCTGGGAATTTTTTTTTAGGGGAACTTAGAGAATGCCTATGTTCTTTCAAAACCCTTCTTTCTACTCAAGGCCTCATGCAAACATCTTTTTGTTTGGGTGGTGTCCCCTGGCCCTTCTCTGAATGCTTTTGCTCTTCTCTGCCTCCCACCCCAAAGGCATGTTGTTGCATTTCTTACATGGTAATAATCCCTCTTTACTTTGTTTTATGTTTTTTTTTTTTCCCTGAACTTTTAGAAAACCTTGCTATATTGTCGGTTCTTTGAGACAGGAGTCTTGGCTCATCCTTCTTTCTATCCCAAGCTCCTGATGCAGCGCCTGAAACACCACAGGCACTCAATCAATGCTTGTTGAATGAAGGAATAAAACTGATGAGGGAAGAGCACTTGCAAAGACAACTTGCCCAGGGGGCAGCTGGTGTGCAGAGGGGACACATGAAATGAAAAGATGGCTCTATAGGGAGTTTAAGTTTTGAAAATCTCAAATTTACACTTTACAAAATTTTAGTTGTTTTTTAATCAATTCAGTTTGATTCAATCCAATGTCATGTATTAAGCATCCCTAGCGATCTAGCACTGTGTGAGAGATATCAAGGTAAATAAAACACTATTATCTGCCCTAAAAGAACCCACAGTCTAGCACAGTGCACAATTGTGAGAAAGATAATTACAGGACATCATAATAAACTCTACAGAAGATGCTGGAAGCGTAGAGGTAGTGTAGGAAGGCATGACTGGGGTAGGGAAAGGGGAGGGTCTAGAAAGTTCCACAGACTTATCCCTTTGGGTTTTCTGAGAGTATTCCAGATGGACAAGGGAATGTAGGTTATGTGGTTAAGTGTATAACTTGTTCCAGGAAGAGCTAGCAGAGTAAAGGAAGGCACAGAATCATAGAACAGCATGGAATGTTTGGAGATGTGAAAATCAATGTTAAAACATAGAGTACAAGCTGAAGCATATCCAAAGATGAAGCTGGAGAGAAAAGGAGAGGCCAAAAGACAAAAGCCCTTGTGTTGGCGTCATGAGGAGGTTTGACTGGTAGTTTTCACACTGTGCTTTCTCTAAAGTAGAAATTTAACTTTTTTTAAAAATTTATTTTTTTATTTCAAAAGGTTTTTAGGGAGCAGGTGGTGTTTGGTTACATGAATAAGTTCTTTAGTGATGATTTCTGAGATTTTGGTACACCTGTCACCCAAGCAGTGTACACTGTACCCAATGTGTAGTCTTTTATCCCTCACCCCGCTCCCACCCTTTCCCTTGAGTCTCCAAAATTCATTGTATCATTCGTATGCCTTTGTGTCCTCACAGCTTAGCTCTCACTTATGAGTAAGAACATACAGTGTTGGGTTTTCCATTTCCAAGTTACTTCACTGAGAATAGTAGTCTCCAATTCCATCCAGGTTTCTTCTATAAACATGCATGTGCCAGTATCTTTTTCACATAATGACTTCTTTTCCTCTGGGTAGATACCCAGTAGTAGATAGAAGTTAAACCCCTATTTTAGATCTACCATTTGATTGCTGAATCCAGCAATCAAATGGTAGATCTAAAATAGGGGTTTAACTTCTATCTGCTGATGCAATCCACTGCATTCTTCTCATATAATGCTATAAGAAATTATTTAAAAATCTGTTCATCTTTTTTTAAGATAAACGTTTCCTGAGAGTAGGAATTTCTCCTGTAACACATGCTGTTATGTGAATGATGATCCTATTTAGTGATCTTGTGCATGCAGAATAATTTTTCACTTTCTTCTTTGTGAGAGGACTGAACTTTCTGTAAATTTCATGGAGAAAGATGGCAATTGTGACAAAGACCGATTCAATGTTAAATAGAAAGAATGTAGGCTCTACAGCCAGGCAGAGTCTGTTTAAATCCTCTGTCAAATATTAGATATCCAACTTATGGCAGGTTATTTATTCTGGATTTCTGTTTCCTTGTTTGCAAAATATGGAGATAATAATATCTGGGGATAACAGTATCAGTTTTGCAGCCTTGATGCAAGGATTAAACAGGAAAACACATTAGCACATTTGGCTCTGTGGTGCTAAATTATAAGATATGTTAGAATATGTTAGTTCCCTTTGAAAATGCTTTGTTCCATTCTGAGGCGAGTAGTAATTGCCAACCTTCTGAATCATTTTTTAAAAGTACTTGGCTGCTAAGAAGCGCTTAACAGGTATAATACCAAGTCTAATAAGCCTCTCAATTTTTGTAAGCGATTTAAAGTTAAATCGGCAATTCTAGGCTTTTGTTTCTGGAACAAGTGCCATAGACAGAAAAGTAGAAAATGAGGCAAATGATAAGAGGTAGAGTATAGCGAAAACTCCATTGACTTTCTCATCCAGCCAGCCAGCCAGCACACCTGCACATGCACAGAACTTTTTTTCTGATCTGTAAAAGGCACATTATTCATTGCACTACAGGCCCCTCACACAGCTTTTCTTCTTATCTTTCTTCAGTGGTAGTTTCTTCCTTGTGTTAGATGAGATTTTGAAAGACTGAGAAAAAGGAGACTTTTTGAAAAGAGGAAGCTGGAGAGCTTTGGTAGCAACACAGAGCTGATTCTCTACAGTCCCAGAGATCTTTTTGATAGTACTCGTGACGAGGGTCGTCCTGGCTTCCCACTTCTGCCTTTGAAACCCTGGGCAAGTCACTTAAACTCTCTGAGCCTCTATCTCTCCATAAATCTGAATCTGAGTAATAAATCTATTTTTGTAGTGTAGTAGAGAGGATTAACTGAGCTAACATGTAGGTGGAGTCTACAGGAGAGAGTTTGACACAAAGAAGACACTTAACAAATGGTATGCGTGTATGTCTACTTCTCTGTCTATACCCATGTATCTTCTGTATCTATCTATCCACCCATCTATCTATTGCTACGAGAGTTGAAGAAAATCTTTAAGTTTAGTCTCTTCAGACAATCATTTATCACCAAAATGTCCTAAGTACCAACATGAGTTTGGGAGTAATGTTTGCTTTTAAGATGGTCATCCAATTTATCTACAATATGCTTCTGTTAATTTTAACATTATTCTTGAAAGGAAGGCAGACAAAATTTAAAAGTTCTCAGTTTTTTTTTCTAATTAATGATTTTATTATTATTATTTATTTTACTTTAAGCTATGGGATACATGTACAGAACGTGCAGGTTTGTTACATAGGTGTGCATGTGCAATGGTGGTTTGCTGCACCTATCAACCCATCATCTAGGTTTTAACCCCCGCATGCCTTAGGTATTTGTCCTAATGCTCTCCCTTCCTTTGCTCCCCACTCCCTCAACAGACCATGTTGTGTGATGTTCCCCTCCCTGTGTCCATGTGTTCTCATTGTTCAACTCCCACGTATGAGTGAGAATATGTGGTGTTTAGTTTTCTGTTCCTGTGTTAGTTTGCTAAGGATGACGGCTTTCAGCTTCATCCATGTCCCTGAAAAGGACATGAACTCGTTCTTTTTTATGGCTGCATAGTATTCCATGGTATATATGTGCCACATTATTTTTAATCCAGTCTATCATTGATGGGCATTTGGATTGGTTCCAAATTTTTGTTATTATAAATAGTGCTGCAGTAAACATACATGCGCATGTGTCTTTATAGTAGAATGATTTGTAATCCTTTGGGTATATACCCAGTAATGGGATTGCTGGGTCAAATGGTATTTCTGGTTTTAGATCCTTAAGGAATCACTACAGTGTCTTCTATAAGTTCTTATTAGTTTTCAAAGGCTCCTGAAAATACATTCTATAGCCAACAAGTAGTCAGTGATTTGTACATGAAAATATTGAACCAAGTTATTTAAAATTCCTCTTTCGATATCAAGATGCTACCTTGTTTTTCCTCAAGGGGGATAGGTGGTGGTGAAGGAAAAAACAACAACAACAACAACAGAAAAAATAGGAAAAGAGCTATACAAGCAATATGTGTTTACTGCAATATTTGTTACCTTGTTTAGATCCTGAGAAAATTCTTAGGGGAAGGAATAATTATCTTTGTGTCTTTTTTTTTTTTTTTTTTTTTTTTTTTTTAGAAACAGAGTCTCACTCTGTCGCCCAGGCTGGAGTGCAGTGGCATGATCTCGGCTCACTGCAAGCTCCGCCTCCCAGGTTCACACCATTCTCCTGCCTCAGCCTCCTGAGTAGCTGGGACTACAGGTGCCTGCCACCACACCTGGCTAATTTTTGTATTTTTAGTAGAGAGGGGTTTCACTGTGTTAGCCAGGATGGTCTCGATCTCCTGACCTTGTGATCTGCCCGCCTCGGCCTCCCAAAGTGCTGGAATTACAGGCGTGAGCCACTGCGCCTGGCCATCTTTGTGTCTTAAAAATGGGGACACTGAGGTTTACATTAATTAAATGACTTGCCTTAGGCTAGGGCAAAAGAGCTTTTTCTTTTTTTGAGATGGAGTCTCACTCTGTCACCCAGGGTGGAGTGCAGTGGCATAATCTTGGCTCACTGCAACCTCTGCTTCCTGGGTTCAAGTGATTCTTCTGCCTCAACCTCCCGAGTAGCTGGGACTGCAGGCATGTGCCACCACACCCGGTTAATTTTTGTATTTTTAATAGAGACGGGGTTTTGCCATGTTGGCCAGGCTGGTCTCAAGCTCCTGACCTCAGGTGATCCACCTGCCTCGGTCTCCCAAAGTGCTGGGATTACAGGTGTGAGCCACCGCACCAGGCCAAGAGCTTATATTTTAACATAGGCATATGATTGATCTATCTGCAATTTCATTGTTGTATTTGAGAAAGAAAATTACATTATGGTCACTTATTCATATATTCAAACAACAAGCATTTATTGAATGGCTACCATGGACAAGGCACAAAATAGATATCCAAGAATACCACTGACTTTACATTCTAACTTCCACAAAACAAAGGAAGTGAAGGCCTTTGGAACTGTGTGATGTATCACCACACAGAAACAATTTGTTTTTCTGAAATAAAAGGAAATAATTGATTTATCATGCAGCAAGGACATGAGGAATCTTTGAAAGAGGTAACAACTACTTTATCCAGTTCTGCCAAATCTTATCTATAAAAATACTATTTCCACAATGTCATTCTATAATGTCAAAGATGGTCATGGGTTTGTCCTCTTGGCACCGCTCTGTCCTTAAGGGAACAACACATTATTGTATTGGGGAACGGCTTCTACCATCTCCAATCGCAACAGGTTGTCCGAATGTGAAGGCAGCTACCATGTTCAGGTACCTGGCCATAAAAACTGCTCTAGGGAAGAAATTTGGGTCAACCCCAGTATTTCAGCCCTACTTTTGGCCATAAGGATTGGTCCAGGGGGTAGATATGTGATCCAAGTCCAACCAGAGTCCTTCTCTGGAATTTTGCAGCTTGAAATGAAGACAATAGGCCCCTTTCTCTCTTATTACAGAGGAGGCAGATGTGAGCAGGTGCTGCCGGTGGACATGATTCCTACCCCTTGACAAAGCAGATTGAAGAAACCAAAGCCAACAGCAGAGAGGAGCAGCAAGATGAGGTGAAGGAAGGCCTGACTAGTTGAGGCTCCCAGGCCTCCAGAGATGCTTCTGTCCCTGCCTTCCCAAGCTTCAAGGTTGAAGGCTACCAGGCTTCCTTCCAACAAATCGTTCTGCAAAGTCTAGTTTCAGTTTTGCTACTTGCATCCAAAAGAATCTGGACTCCTGCCTATAATGTGTGGAAACTGGGAACAGCAAAGCTAGGGTGTCTTGTAAGCCACATGACCCTGTACTTGCAGGATTGAATCTGTTCCAAGTATGGCAAGCCAGAGGGAGGAGAGAAAGCCTTGTCTCCAGCGGCCTTCTTCTTAGGTGCCCTGATAAGACCATAAAAGTAATGTGAAAGCTGTCCAGGATCTTTGAGAAACCTTCAGGAATAGGTTAGGGATAATTGTAGATCCAAGAAAACAAAATAAAGGACCACAGCAGTGCAGTCACTGGGCCTTTCACCTCTCGTCCCTTAGTTTCAGCTTTCTCTAGCATCAGCCTCAGCACTTCCTGTGCACCAAGCACTGTTCCAAGTTCTTTATGAGCCCAAAGAGGCTGGTATTATATTTTACCCCATATTACGTACAAGGAAATTGAGACACAAACAAGGAAACTGAGACACAGAGAGATTAAGTAAATTATCCAAGGTGGGGTCAAATTTAAATCTCAGGTAGTTTGACTCCAAAGCCCACCCTAACAACCCTGTTTAGCAAGCCTGGCCTCATAGACTGTTTTATTCTTCTACCTCCCCATGCCTTGGCACTTATTGCCAATATATTTAGTATGTGGCTGATACTACCACACACTATTTACCTTTTTATTTGTTTTATATTCTCAACCTGAGACCAGGAAGCCAGTGGCCATGACTTTTATCTTTTAGTGACCCCAGCCCCAGCACGAATGCTCAACACAAAGGTAGTCAGTGTTCGTGACATCAATTCTGTGCTCTTAAAAACCAGACAGCTCTATACATGAATACAGTAACACCTCATACAGCTTTCAGGGGAGAAGAAATGAAGAAGACGTTGGTTTCCCCCTTCCTTTCAGGTTGACTCTTAATATTCCCAAAACAAACTATGAAGAATGTTCATAACAGCAGCTCTGATCTTCCGTCTACCACCCTTCTCTGCTTGTAGAATGTTCTTCTACAAAGAATGTTCAATTTTAAAAGTAGCATTGTTCTACAGACAGCCTTCTCAGAATCCAATGAGGTAGGGCCTGCCTGGTCGGGACATACTATGGATAATTTTGCTGTAGGGCCTTCTGTTTATTTGCACTTTGGGATTGGAAAATAAGCAGCTAAAAGATGTTTGCCCTTGAAAACATGTTAGAGAATTAACGGCTGACTTGAGATGTTATCTGCCAAGTTTGAGTCCCAAACACATTTTATACCTGAGTTAAGTCTCTGAAAACAGGGATTTGGTAATTGAAGCACTGACCTGATGTTATCTCTGAGAATATGCAGACAGGCCCAGATCTTGGAGCAAAGAAAACTTATAGAGTATAGAGAAAGTACAGAGCACGAAAATAGTGGAGAATTTTAAGAAACATTCATTTAGGGATATCTCGTGTACACGCCCTCAGTTGTATGAAGTAGTTGTGTGGACAAGTTTCCATTTTTTATCCTTCTTTGGGCTGGTACTTCTTTTAAAATCTTAATCTGAAAATTATACCATTCAAAATAAAATTCAGAAATCTATTCACCAAAACAGCAACACAGAGCTGTGATTGATGAGGAACCCAAAGGCCTATATTTCGTTGCAAAATTTAATTCTAGGACTTTATTTTCGTTTTTTATAACTTGTGTTTTTACTTTTTTTCCTCTCATTGCTTCCCTGCGCCACCCCCCGCCCCGTCCCCCCAAACTAAATTATATCTTAGTCTTTTGAAATAGCTTCAAAGCGAAAGCCTGTCTTTTAAAAAATAACTTCCATCTCTCTGAAGGTGGGGTGTTTGAGTTTATTTCAGGTTTTGAGGTAGGACACACCTCTGGGCCACAACGAGGGAAACTGTCCAACTGCCTTTGCAACTCTATCCCTTCCCTTTGTCCTTTCACAGATTCTACTAGAACTCCAAACCCCACTCTCCGTCCCTACCATAGGAGTGTGGGTTACTTTTATATAAAAGGACTCCCAGCCAGAGCATGCCATTCCCTGCCTCTGCTTACTTTTATTAGCCTTGGTGTTTTTTGCCCTCTCAATGGACATCTCTATGACAGACACTTGCCTCTCCCCCGGGACAGCTTAGCAGGTTGGTAGGCTCCTGCCTCGCTCCCTGCCCCTAAGTGCTCCTCTTTTTCTTGCCTTCCTGGTGCCCACCGGAATGCATTTTGCAAGCCAGGCCGGCAGAAACTCCAGCCGGCACCTCAGGCCTGGCTGCTGGCCAGAGGAGCTGAGGCAGAGCATGGCAGACACCAGGTTTCTTGGCAGCAACTTCACACAGAGGGAAGGACGGTAACCACCAGCCTCCAAATGAGACCGTCCAAACAAACAAACAAATAAAAAAGGCCAAATACAAACACAAACGAAAGAAACCACATGCACTCAGAAAGACACAACGCGAAGACTCAGAAATGCTGTTGTCTGGGGCTCTCAACAGCCCTGCGCCTGGCGTCCCTGAGAGCCGATGGGGCGGCCGGGTGGTTTGGAGATTCCTGTGGTCTGAACACACACCCTCCTCATCACCAAGATGTGCCTGGAAAAAAATGGTCATGCTACAGGCCTCTGATTTATTTCCTGATAAAATAACCTTTACTCTAAGGCTAAGCTCGCTGTCCCAGCTTCCAGAGAACTGGTCTTTATTCCGTCCACCAAAGCCATGTGTGTATTAGGTCATTCATCTGTGGCCCCAGAGTCTCCCCACCCGCCCTGCCAACACTACAGTGTTTCCTTCTGTGTATTTCCCAGGCTCCACCAAATGTCGACGTGGAGGGTGGTCACAGGCAAATCATAGAACTTCTCTAAGCAGAAGGAATTAGTTGTCATTCAGAGTCGACCAAAAAAAGTCTTGTTCAACACTGGAAAATGATAGATTTCAATATGGCATCTCCTTCCTGTCCAGCTCCCCACCCTTTTTCGTTTTCTTCTGTTCAACATCTCACATATAACTGGAAGCCTGTCCCAAACTATCCTGAAGCCTCAAAGGATGGTCTGAGTTGGCTGGATTCAGGATGCATTCCTCATCTCTCTGTCATGTCAACACTTCTCTTTAAATTAATGCTACATACTTTCTTGTTTTAGGCATATTCCACATCTCTCAGAGGGGTGGAGATGGAAATTCCACTTGGGTAGACAATGAGAACATGGATAATGTCTTTCCTTTGTTGTGTCCACTTCACCAAGTGTAGGAATCTTAAGTGTTGCAATTGGCAAGATATATATAAAAACTCTAGTGTGTTGCTGGTGCATAGTAAGTGCTTGAACATTCAAGGTTTTGGCTTCCTTCTCTAATTACTTAAGCTGTGGTCTATTCATCAGTGACAAGGGAAAAAAAATGCTGTTTATAATCTCCTATGACCTTCAAGGGAGAATAGATCTTGGTACTGGAGGGCTCTTTGTGTAGTAGGATAACACTTGTTTAGAAAGTGTTGGGTACAACCATATTGCTCTAGAGGGAAAGCAAGTATCTAGGACTGTGGTGGGGTCAGAAAAGTCATATGTAACGCCAGGCATGGTGGCTTATACTTGTACTCCCTGCACTCTGGGAGGCTGAGGCAGGAGTTGCAGACCAGGCTGGGCAGCATAGTGAGATGCTGTCTCTACAAAATATTTTTAAAAAATAAGTTGAGCATAGTAGCCCATGCCTGTAGTCCTGGCTACTTGGGAAGCTGAGGTGGGAGGACTGCTCGAGCCCAGGAGTTCGAGGCTGCAGTAAGTTATGATAGTGCCACTGCACTCTAGCCTGGGTGACAGAGCAAGACCACGCCTTTAAAAAAAGAAAAAGAAAATACATATATAATACAGTATAGCTAAAGAAAGAGAGACTTGGAGGACCAGGCATGTTGAACATACGAAGTTGTGCGCTGTGGAGTGTGCAATGTAAACCCCTCTACCCCCACCTCGCTCCTTCTTCCCTGTGAATTCTGCAGCAAAATAGGCATTATTCACAAGTATTTTGGTGGGACTGGGTTATTTGGTGGGATGCGAAGTCACAGCTGTGTATTTGTGCATGCAGGAGGAAGACAGGGGTCAGCCCGAGTGGAGTTCATTTTCTCCTCTCTGCTGTCTGCTCTTGTTTGCTTGCTGCCTCTGCTCTTTCACCCCCTGTTCGTCTCCCTCTCTTGCCCCCTCTCCTTTTTTCTTTGCTAACTTAAAAGTTCGGGTCATTGAGTGATGTTTCGTTCTTTGTACCACATGCTTTCTAAAGAAATATAGGATATACACTCAAGTATTGTGAATAACTGCAATGTATCTCTTAACAGGAGGGTGATAATTGAGAAGCAATGAGAGGTTTTACAGGAGAAATGTAAGAGTGTTTTGTTTGGTTTTAAAACCACTTTAACAAAAATAAAAAGACAGGGTCTTACTCTGTCGGCCAGGGTGGAGTACAGGGGTGCATTTATAGGTCACTGCAGCCTCAGACTCCTGGGTTCAAGCAAACCTCCCACCTCATCCTCCCAAGTAGCTGGGACTACAGGCACACGCCACCATGCCTAGCTAAAATTTATTGTAGAGTTGGGCTCTTGTTACGTTGCCCAGGCTGGTCTCGAACTCCTGGCCTTACGCTATCTAACTGCCTCAGCCTCCCAAAGTGTTGGGATGGCAGGCATGAGCCATTGTGCCCAACCCTTAAACTCCTTTTGGAAGGAAACTGCCTGTTGGGGAAGATGATCAAGTAAGCAGTGATAGCATGTTTGTGCTATAATGGAGGTAGTCATGGGAGAGCCAAGTGTTACTCTGCTGAAATAGAAAGGGTGAGGACTTCAAACAAATGAGAGGAAGATAAATGGATCCTTGACCCTATAGTGGCCTTCTGATGAGTCCCGGGCTCCATTTGGTGCTCACTGTGTACCAGAGATACCCCCTTGAGGGCTGAGCGAAGAAGAGGCTTTAATGGGATTCACCTGCGGCTTTGGGTAGTATCTGAGCAGAACCAAAGCATCAGGTACCTGGAAGCAAGGAGACAGGAAATTCAAAGAAAGAAAAAGATGACAGGAGACCATTGTAGCTTATTTCAGCCTCAGTCATTGCTAGCCAACCTTAGTCCAGTGACTTGGGTGTTCTGTGTTTCAAGTGGAATAACAACTAGACCAGCCTTGGGAAATTGGGGGTGAAAATCCCAGTGCTTTTTCTTACTTCCTATGTGCTCTTGGGTTTAAACTTGGTTTAAACTTTTAGAGCCTTAGTTCCATTTCATGTACTTTCTCAGTGAATACTTTCCATGATCTATTTCGTGTAAATGTTGATGTTTCATGAATGAGCATAACTTATGCCACAGTAATATTATAGGTTTTAACTCTGTTGGTATGAAAGGGACTATATGATAACAAATTACTACTCTAACTTTGTTACTAAAAATATCAACAAATAATTCTCAGAGCTTTATTAAAGCTGAAAACTCACAGGATTTTTTTTTTTTTTTTCTCATGAAGAAAGACTTACTGGCCAATGCTAGAAAATTGCCACCTCTGAAATTTTTAAAATAAAGCATATATTAAAGGGCATGCTAATTACCATGTGCTGCAACTCTGAATAACACATACTTTGAGTAAGAGAAATTGCTCACATGCATTGCAGTAGCAAAGTCTTTTTTACTCAATATAAACAACTCCCAAATTCAGCATTTGGGCTGAATTGCTAAAAGCATCTTTGTTTATGTTTCTCTATAGAGACATCATTAATGAACACGCTGAGAACTGGGGCTTCGACTGGGTCTGATGTTAACCCCGTGAAGCTAATTTTGTATTTGGTGGGTCATTCCTTTGGGTCTGAACCCTTGGGTATATGTTGGAATTGAAGGTATCAGTTTCAAAGCCATTTTTGGTACTCCCAGAAAATTGGCTGAGGGATGGGCTCAGCACTCCTTTAATGGGGGAATGGGGTGGATAGGAAGGTTGTGCCTCTTTTAGGACAGAGTCATGAGTCCTGTTTGATCTTAGAAATGGAAGAAATTTTTGGAGTGAATAAGCTGGTTTGGAGCTAAACTAAGCAGTTCGTTTCCCAGACTTGCCTACATGTATTCCCTGTCTTCACTCCATATACTCTCCATAAACCAGTCCCTGGCTGTATGCTCCAAGTCCAGAGGCTGAATGCCTAACCATAGCATTCCAGGCCCACCATGTGTGTCCCTCATCCCTATTTTCTGTCTCCTATACCTCTCTGATTGGCCTCACAAGCCACGCTTCTACCATACTAAATTACGTTTTTCTCCCTTAGAGGAAGCCATTTATATTTTTGCCTTCATGGCTTTGCTTATGCTGTGCTCACTGCTGGGGTGCCCTACCTTTCAAACCCACCTTAAATTCTACTCATAATCCAGGTGATCCTGCTGCAGTGTCACCTCTTTTGAAGGCTTTACTGTATCTACGGTGAAGATTACTCTCTTCTATAGCCTTTCTTTTATATATCACAGTCCAGTGTCATCCCAACAGTGAATTCATCCCTTCCCTCATGCATGATTAGATTGTGGGCTTCTTTTTTTTTTTTTTTTTTTTTTTTTTGGAGACAGAATCTCACTCTGTCACCAAGGCTGGAGTGCAGTGGTGTGATCTTGGTTCACTGCAACCTCTGTCTCCCAGGTTCGAGTGATTCTCCTGCCTCAGCCTCCTGAGTAGCTGGGATTACAGGAGCCCACCACCACACCTGGCTAATTTTTGTGTTTTTAGTAGAGATGAAGTTTCACCATGTTGGCCAGGCTCGTCTTGTACTCCTGACCTCAGGTGATCTGCCTACCTTGGCCTCCCAAAGTGTTGGGATTACAGGTGTGAGCCACTGCGTCTGGCCAGATTGTGGGCTTCTTAAAGACAGAGGTGTGAGACCCACCTAGACTAAAAAAGTCCAGCCAAGGGAGCATTTTATTAAAGTACTCTCATCTAGGTTTGTTCATCTTGGGCTATATATATATATATATATATATAATATGTAACTTACATATTAAGTTATATATATAACTTACATATGATATATATATCATTAGTAACTTACATATTAAAAAGTACACAAATCTTAAGTGTATAACTTAATTAATTTTTACATATATGTGCATATATACATCTGTCTGTACATCTCTCTACCTGTCTATCCTGTCACCCAAACTAGGATACACAGAACACTGTCAGAATTCCAAAATTCTCCCTTGGAACCCTCCTGGTAAGTAATTCCCCTTCCCTACCCTGGACATCCATTATTCTAACTTCCATTACCACAGATTACTTTTGCCTATTTTTGAACTTTATATAATAGAAGTATACAGTACACACTTGATTGTGTCTTACTTTTTCACTTAACCTCATGTAGGTACGATTTATCTACACTGTTCCGTTTATCAGTAGGGTTTGTGGCTTTTTACTGCTGAGTCGTATTCCACTGTATGAATACACCACAATTTATTTACACTTCCTACTTTTTATGAACAATTAAATTGTTTCTAGATTTTGGTTACAAATAAAGTGGCTGTGAACATCCTTGTATATGTATATGTTTTGGTGGATGGTATGGTTTGAATGTGTCCCCAAAGAGCATGTGTTGGAAACTTAATTTGCAATGCAACAGTGTTGGGAGATAGAGCTAAAGGGAAATGTTTAGGTCATGAGAGCTCTACCCTCATGAATGAATTAATGCCAGTTATAAAAGGGCTTGAAGTTGTGAGTTTGATCTCTTGCTTTTTTGCCCTCTCTTTGCCTTCTGCTGTAGGATGATGTAGCATGAAGGTCCTAACCAGTTGCTGGCCCCTTGATCTCGGACTTCTGAGCCTTCATACCACAAATCCAGTAAATTTCTGTTCATTACAAATTACCCAGTCTCAGGTATTCTGTTATAGCAGCACAAAATGAACTAAGAGAGTGGACATGTACACTCTTTTCTGTAGGAACTATATCCAGAAGAGAGTTATTGGATTACAGGACACAAGCATATTTAGCTTTAATAAGTGCTACAAAAAGTTTTCCAATTTACACTCCCATCATAGCGTAAGACAATTCTTGTTGTTTTGCATTCTTGTTGACCCTTGGTATGACTAGTCTTCTACATGTTCACCATTCTGGTGAGTGTGTCATGTATCTCATTATGGTGTTAATTAGCGCTTTTTTTTTTTTTTTCCTGATGACTGATGAAGTTGAGCATCTTTTCATATGTTTATTGGCTTTTTTCATATTCTCTTTTGAGACGCGACTGTTCAAGTGTTTTGGGGTCTTAAATTCTGAGCTGCAGTAGCCAGATAAAATCTATCTAGTCCTGAGATCTATCAATGACATCAATTGAAAGGCTTCTTTCATACAGGGCCCTATATAATGTAATAGAAAATATATACAATTTGCTGTATATTAATGCAAGCATCATTAGGTACAATTACAGTGAGGGCTTGATATAAATTTCCAAGTTTTTATCACTGTGAATCTGGTGAAAACCCTTAGCCCGTAGGCAGTTCTTCTAAGAATTGGGTTTATTCTGTTCTAAGTCTAGATTTCTTTTCTTTGGGATCCAAATTCTACAGACCTCCTTCTGCATATTTTATGATACCTAGATCAGGTTTGCTTTTTGTGTTGGTACCTTTATAACTACTGGAAGTTAATTCTCAGTGTCTTGGTTTACTATTGTTTAAAGTTGATACTTTAAGTACAAGAGCTTTATCAAATCAATTCTGTTGAAAAGAAACTTCTTTCCTCCAGTTTTCATTGCTTAATGCTCCCACTAATTACTTCTTTTCCAGCTGTGGCCTCTCCCTCGAGGCCCTGCAGTTTATTGTCTCTCTCTGTGGGCTCTCTGCCTGCTGTCTCTATGCTCCTCATTGCATCTCATATTCTGCCCAAGTTACAGCTTTGGGAGGGAATCTTATTTTGCCTCTTATTTTGTCAGAATGTGTTAATGCTAATAATGGCATTTCCCCATCTTTTACAAACTCTAACGCTCTCATTTTTCCTGCAATATTGTTAAACAACCTCTTTGGATGTAGCTGATGAAAGCTTTTACTCTTTAGCTGCTTGACTTTCAGTAGCACGTGGGCCATTGCTTTATAGGTAGTTGGTGTTCAATAATTGTTGACTTACAGAACACAGAATTGGGGTTTGAGTGATATGGGACATTATCTGTACTAATGTTTGCCTGGTAGGTCTGCCTTCATGAGGCAATATTAGGGCAAGTTGTGTACCTTTGTGACTATAACTCAGGCCCTAACAAAAGCTCCCTTGCTCTAAAGTATGTGTCCTTTCCAGCTCCTAACTGGTCTAGAAGTTTTCTGCCATTAGAATACAGCACTCTGAGTGAAGACACTATCTTCAGATAGCCCTTATTAGATTTTTAAATGTTATCTAGGTGGAGAAAAATGCAAACTCAGTGGTCTCCATTCACATTTTAGTAAGGATTCACTTAGTTATTTGGCCTCAGAAAGAAGGACTCTAGGGAATGGGACAAAGAAGAAGTGAGTCTGGATGTGAGGGCAAGGTTTCACATTGGCAGAAATGCTGGTGGGGACAGATGCATGAACTAATCAGCCAGGGGCACCATGACCACGGGACTCCATTAATTCTTGGGGTCAGGGAAGCTGTGTGCAAGCCAGAGGTAGCTTCTTTGCGATGTAACTTCAGATAAGCTACTTCTCTGCAACTGAGCTTTCTTATCTGTACAACGAAGATAGTAGCTCCTCTGCTTAACTCACAGGGTAGCCGTAAGAACCAAATGAAAGTGCTTTACATCATTTAAGAACTAACCAGACATGTTGTATTTATAATAATAATCATAATAGCTATTATTATTGGAGTGTGGTAAAAAATGGAAGAATGTTGGAGACAAATTGCTCACTTTAAAAGTTTGTTCTGGGCTGCTGCTTGTAAGTACAAAGACAGCCTGATGAGTCTTTATTTACATGGAGCATTTTATATAATTCTGCAAATAATAGCAGAAAGGTTAAAATGAATGTGCATGGTGGGACAAATGGGCCCATTATGGAAAGATGATTTTTATTAAAAAACAATTTAATGTATGAGGTAGCTTTATATCTAGAATGTTAAAAAATGTGGGGTGATTTTTACCCCCCATGGAATTGATAAAGCTCACCTATTTTGGCATGGGGTTAACTCAGAACAAAGTATCCACACCTTAGGCTGGCGAATTAGATTGGCCTTGACTAGTTTGCACTTTTCCACTTTATTCCACATACATTTGACTGAGACATGGTTGAACTCTGAAAAACAGGCGCCCTATTGAAATAGGCCAGACCTGCATTGCTAGCCTGGTTCATTTTAAACCAATCAGATCAACTTGAATTGAATGAATGAAGAGTACAAATTTCAAGTGAAGACATCCATCTTTTTGATTATTTGAAAATGTATCTTGCTTTGTTAGGAGGAAAGATCTACACTGATTTCTCAAGTGCAGGCAGAGTCTTAGACTGTTTGAGTTGGAAGAGACTGTACAAATAATCTAGCACAACCCCCTCACTTTATATTTGGGGAAGCTGAGATATAAAAAGATTTAATAACTGGCCGAAGGTCACATTGCTAGTTGGTGGCAGAGCAGAAACTGGAAGCCAGGATTTCTGTCCTTGACCAGGGCACTTTCTCTGGCTGCCGCATGGAAGGGTGGAAAAGTGAGAACTATTTTTACTAAACAATTGCCACCTTTTAGACTTCCATTCCAAAAGATTACTTACTAGTTTTCTTCACAATGGCTTGTGCTTTAAAAAAGACAAGAATCCCGTAAAACTTAATTCTTTGAGAGTAGTCCCAGTTGAGGCCTTTGGAGGGGAGGGAATGCATCATGTTCTCCTGGCGCAGTGCCTTAGCGGACACTCAATCAGAGCTTGCTGTTAAGTTCTCAGTCTATGACAATGCAGGCTGAGGGTGATGGCTGGACCACACAGTTTTATCAGAATCCCTAGTGCAGTGGTTGAAAATGAAGATGCTGGGTGGGTGCGGTGGCTCATGCCTATAATCCCAGCACTTTCGGAGGCTGAGATGGGCGGATCACCTGAGGTCGGGAGTTTGAGACCAGCCTGGCCAACATGGCGAAACCCTGTCTCTACTAAAAAAAGAAATAAAAAATATTAGCCAGGCGTGGTGGCGTGTGCCTGTAATCCCAGCTACTGGGGAGGCTGAGGAAGGAGAATCACTTAAACAAGGAGGTGGAGGTTGCAATGAGCCAAGATCATGCCACTGCACTCCAGCCTGGGTGCAACAGAGGGGGACTCCATCTCAAAAAAAACGTGGATCCCTGGGACATACCCCAGTTCTCTTGACTCAGAATTTTAGTATCTCTATTCTAGAAATAGACATTATTATTTTTTTAATTTTTAAAAATTAATGCATATTTGTACATGTTTATGGGGTACAATTTTTTTTACAGAAATATGCATTATTATAATTTTTAGGTGATTTTTTTGGTGTTCTAAAGTTTGAAATTATTGGTCTGAGATCTTCTTCCTCATAGGTTCCTCATGTTTAAGACCAGTGCATTCTAGATGGACATGTATAAGAGTATTTTTCAATTTCTGTTTACATTTTTTGATCTAAATAATTAAGAGAGAAAGTGAACATTACTTACATTCAGTACATAGCTTGGCTCTGCACACTTAGGTCATATAGTCACAGGTTACATGTGACGGTTATGGCATCTTGAATGAGACTAGAAACTTCTCAATACAGGTGGTTGACAATGGTGGCCTTAATTGCTTCCAGAGGGTTGCCAAATGATGCATTTTAATTGCATGGATTTTATGAAAGTGTTTACATTTCTAAAATCACACACATACATTTATTTTTAAAGAGGCCGAGGGCAGTGGCTCACCTTAATCTCAGTGCTTTGGGAGGCTGAAGCATGAGGATTACTTGAGGTCAAGAGTTTTAGACTGGGCTGGGTAACATAGTGAGACCACACCTCTACAATAAACACAAAAATTAGCCAGGAATGGTGATGCACAATTGTAGTCCCAGCTGCTTGGGATGCTGAGGTGGGAGGATTGCTTGAGCCCAGGAGGCTGAGGCTGCAGTGAGCCGTGGTCGTGCCACTGCACTCCAACCTGGGTGATGGAGCAAGACTCTGTCTCAAAAAAAAAAAAAAAAAAAAAGCTAGGATTGTCGTGCACATCTGTAGTCCCAGCCACAAATGAGGCTGAGATAGGAGGACTGCTTAAGCCCAAGAGTTGGAGGTTGCAGTGAGATATGATTGCATCATTGCATTCCAGCCTGGGTGACAGAGTGAGACTCTGTCTCTAGATAAACAAAAATTTAGGCTGGACACAGTGGCTCACATCTGTAATCCCAGCACTTTGGGAGGCTGAGATGGGCGCATCACTTGAGGTCAGGAGTTTGAGACCAGCCTGGCCAACATGGTGAAACCCCGTCTCTACTAAAAATACAAATATTAGTCAGGCGTGGTGGCAGGCACCTGTAATCCCAGCTACTCGGGAGGCTGAGGCAGGAGAATTGCTTGAACCCAGGAGGCGGAGGTTGCCGTGAGCTGAGATCCCGCCATTGCACTCCAGCCTGGGCGACAAGAGAGAAACTCTATCTCAAAAAATAAATAAATAAACTTTTTTTTTTCAAAAGGACTTCTACACATATGATGATAATTTTATATATCAATTGAGCAATGGTGCTCAGTTGTTTCATCACCCACTGGTCTAGATGATAGTGTGAGGGTATGTTTTAGAGGTGATTAATATTTAAATCAGTAGAATCTGAGTAAAACAGATTACCCTCCATGAGGGATGTGGGTCTTATCCATTCAGTTAATGCCCATAAAGGTAAAGGCTGAGATTTTCCAAAGGAAAAACTCTGCCTCAAGACTGTGACATAAAAATCCTTCCTGAGCCTCCAAGCTGCTGCCCTCTGGAATTCAGACTCAAGGGAACAACATCAACCTTACCTAAATTTTCAGCCTGTTGGCCTGCTCTATGAGTTTCAGACTTGCCAATCCCACAACTGTGTAAGCCAAAGCCTTAAAATTCTCTCTCTCTCTATTTCTCTGTATGTCTTATTGGTTTTGTTCCTCTGGAAAATATACCAGAATAGAAATTTAACATTTTGTATTGACTTGGTGAGTGTCCATATTTTGTACTGCACAGGACAACTACGATCTTATTACAAATTTCTTGAGTTAGCAAACTTAAAGATAAATTGCTGATTTTTAACTTTTTAAAATCACAAATACTCTGAATTGATATTGAGTGGGTCTCACTAGAATGCTACCCAAGAGATTTTTTTTTTGGAAAAAATGTATAATCTGTTTGTCTCAGTCCATTCACGCTGCTATTACGAATACCTTATCCTAGGTAATTTATAAAGAACAGAAATTTATTTCTACAGTTGAGGAGACTGGAAGTCCAAGATGAAGGTGCTGAAAGGTTCAGTGTCTGGTGAAGGCCTGGTCTTTGCTTCCAAGATGACGCCTATTACTGTGTCCTCTGAAGGGGAGGAATGTTGCATTCTCACAGGGCAAAAAGGAGTGAACTCTCTCTGAAGCCTCTTTTATAAGAGCATTTATCCATTCATGAGGCTGAAGCCCTCAGGACTTAACCACTTTCCTGAATGTCCCACTTCTTAATATCACCACAAAAAGAATTAAGTTTCAACAGAAATTTTGGAGGGGATACACACTTAAACCATAGCACTGTCCCATCAGATAAATGTGGTGTTTGGAAAATAATTAAGAAATACTGCATTTCAAAATAAATTCTTGCTATGAAGAAAGAACGTTAAAGATGCAACTTTAGAAACTAGGTTGTGCTTAAGAAAATGTGGCACATATACACCATGGAATACTATGCAGCCATAAAAAAGGATGAGTTCATGTCCTTTGTAGGGACATGGATGAAGCTGGAAACCATCATTCTCAGCAAACTGTCACAAGGACAAAAAACCAAACACCGCATGTTCTCACTCATAGGTGGGAATTGAACAATGAGAACACTTGACACAGGAAAGGGAACATCATACACCGGGGCCTGTCATGGGGTGAGAGGAGGGAGGAGGGATAGCATTAGGAGATATACCTAATGTAAATGACAAGTTAATCGGTGCAGCACACCAACATGGTAGATGTATACATATGTAACAAACCTGCATGTTGTGCATGTGTACCCTAGAACTTAAAGTATAAAAAAAAAAAAAAAAAAGAAACTAGGTTGTGCTTTATGTGTTTTTGTCTTCAAAAACAATTACGTATTTGTCTACAGAGACTTTTATATCTGCACATTAAAAAACAGGAAATCCAGAATCAAGCATCTTCCAGTTACTTTGCAAGCAAAAATGAGTAGCATGTGGCAGATGGAAACTTACTTACCAGATGAATTTCAACCAACAGCATAGCATAATTTATGCTTAATACATAAGCATAGCAATATAAGTACAGCCAGTGATGACTATCTTCCACTGGAAAGTACAATCTGTGGGAGTCATCCTTCTTAGCTCTGAAAAATGCATCATTGAATTGTGATATCACCAAGATTTTTAAGGTGCTGCCAGATATTCTGTCACTTTGCACTAAAATATTATAATAATAATTTAATTATTTTGTTCTATTATTAAAATGCAAACTATTAAAAGAATATTTCTTATTTTAATTTCTATTTTTGGTCATATTTTTATAAAATTATGCAACTTATTTGTATAGTATCAAAAGGCATAGTTCATAAATATATGCATGTTGAAGGTATGTGCTCAAAATCTACTTAGGTTTGGGGTAAGTAATCAAAGAAGTTTGGAGTACTATGCTTAGATTATTGAAGAGTAAATGACTGAAGTATGCCCTCATGTGGTGGGGGGAGGGGAAGGTCACAGCCATGAGCCACGTGCTTTAGGGCAACGCTTCCACTGTTTTGGAACAGGAAGTGAGGAACCAATCTGTCCAAAGGAAAACCCCAGGGGAGTCAAACGAGGCTGAGGGCAATTGTGCCAACTGGAATCTGTCCAGAGGGCTAATGCCCCTCTTCTTGTAGAAATACCAAGGGACTCAGAGAGGAGGAGGGAAGGAGAATAACTTGGAAGCCTATCAGGAAATACAGGAAATTTAATTTTAAAATTAGAAAATGTTTTCATTTAATGGGATTAAGGAGAGCATTGGGTAAGTACTGTTTAAACATGTAAAAATGAACACAGAGTGGCAGCCTGCCAGCAACCTGGAGTAATTCCCCCCACAACCCACCCAACTTATCTAGAATGGCTCTTTGTATTTTATTTATTTTTCCCCTGAAATATTAAACTGGTTGGCTAGTTGGTCCATTTTAGGGCATGCTTTCAGATGAAAGAGATACAACACGATGGTGTGATTTTTTTTCTTTAGAATATAAATTTTGTTCAAACTACTGAGATCTGGCTTGGGGTTTGGGGCAAAAGATTCCCTTCCTTAGTTAGCCAGAGTGTTTAGTAAGGAAGAAGAAACTTAGAGGCTCACACCAGATAGGAATGGAGCCAGTGTTTTTTTATTTTTTTATTTTTTTATTTTTCATTTTTTTTAATTTCTCTTGCCAGAATAATTAGTGCCTATGAATAGGCTTGGTAAGGCAGATGCATGCAATGTGTCTTTTAGAGAAACACGGAAAGGGATAAAGTTTTCAAAGAGTATATTGTGTTTAGTTGCACAATTCTCTTCTTCCTCTTGGCAAATATTTGATTATTATGCAGGGGTGGAGATGGAGGAGACGACGATGAATTTCCCTTCAGAATCTCTGTGGATTTGAATAAAAGCAATTGAAGAGATAGGGTTGGCTTTTAATGCTTTCTTTACATTCAGTGAATGATATTTCTCATGTCAAAGTTCACACCTCTTCAAGGCTTTTTCCTCAAGTCTGTCTCTGCTCTCTCCTCAATAGGGACTGGATGGAGGAACAGGCAGGTTCTGAATCCCAGAGGTGCATAGAAGGAGGCTGCCCCTGCCAACAGGCATGGCTTTTGCACTAGGAAGATGTGTAAGAATGAACTCTAGTTGTGTTCCAGAAGGGTGAGGCAGTTTGTGTGGAAATATCAAGTGTGGAAATAAGCCTTTCTCTCACAGCCCATCAGCAAACACCTTACCTCTAGCTTCAGAATATATCTAGAACCCAACCACTTTTCAAACTTCCATTGATATACCCATGATTTGGTTTGGCTCTATGTCTCCACCCAAATCTCTTCTTGAATTGACACCCCATGTGTCAAGAGAGGGAACTGGGTGGCAGGTGATTGAATTATAAGGGTGATTTTCCCTTTGCTGTTCTTGTGATAGTGAGTTCTCATGAGAGCTGATGGTTTTAAAATGTGGCACTTCCCATTTGCTCGCTCTCTGTCTCTCTCTGTTGCTGCACTTCACCTTTGCTCACTCTCTGTCTCTCTCTTTTGCTGCCACGTAAGACGTGCCTTGCTTCTCCTTCACCTTCTGCCATGATTGTAAGTTTCCTGAGGCCTCCCAAGTCATGCAGAGCTGTGAATCAGTTAAACCTCTTTCCTTTATACGTCACCCAGTCTCAGGTATTTCTCTATTGCAGTGTGAGAATGGACTAATACAGCCCATGTCTAAACCACTATCATTTGCCCTTGGATTATTGTAATGTTCCTTAGGTGATCACTGCTTCCACCCTTGCCCTGGGAAGTCTATTTTCAGCACAAAGTCAGGGACATCATTTGGTAAGTTAGATCATATCATGTCCCTCCATAATGGCTCACCATTTCACTTAGAATAAAAGCCAAATTCTTTCCAAAGGTATCGAGAACTCTGTGGCACCTGGCCCCATGTACTCATCCTATCTCCCTTAATCACTTCATTCCAGCTACATGAGTCTGCTTGCTTTTTCTCAAACATGCCAAGCAAATGCTTTACTGGTGCTGCACCTTCTGCTTGGAATGCTTTTCATCAAATATCCATATGAATTGCTCTGTGCCCCTCACCCCTTCACGCCTTTGCCTACCAGATCACCAGGTATAATATCGAAATCCTCTGCTCTGTTTTCTTTTAAAAGATTTATTGCCACCTGAAATATGCTAGTATTTAGTTTTCTGTTGCACAAAGATGTGTATCAGAGAAGCTACCCATTGCATTCACTCCTGTTAGGACTGGTAGTGCTACCTGTCTTGATGACAGTTTGTTATTTGCTAGTTGATATGGTTTGGCTGTGTCCCCACCCAAAGCACAAATTGTAGCTTCCATAATTCCCAAGTGTCAAGGGAGGGTCTCAGTGGGAGGTAATTGAATCATGGGGGCAAGTCTTTCCTTTGCTGTTCTTGTGATAGTAAATAAATCTCACGAGATCTGATGGTTTTATAAAGGGGAGTTCCCCTGCGCACACTCTCTCTTGCCTGCCACCATGTAAGAGACATGATTTTGCTCCTCATTCACCTTCTGCCATGATTGTGAGGCCTCCCCAGCCATGCTGAACTGTGAGTCAGTTAAACCTCTTTCTTTTATAAATTACCCAGTCTTATGTATGTCTTTATTAGCAGTATGAGAACAGACTAATATACTAGTTTACGTTAGAAATGTGTTTAAATGTCATAAAACTGCATGTTATTTGTTTTATTTTACTTAATAGAGATGGGGCCTCATTATGTGGCCCAGGCTGGTATTGAACTTCTAGCCTCAAACAATCCTCCCATCTCAGCTTTCTAAAGTACTGAGATTATAGGCATCTGACTACTTTCTTTCCTTTTAAAAAGACTGTAACTATCCTTCCATCCATTCAAGGTGGATCTTTGGGCAGTTATATTGAATCAGTTATATCTCTGTGTAGGTTCTTGGAGTGACAGTAGATGATGGGATTTGGCAGATCTTCAGGATACCAGCTGCTTGGACTGAATTGTACCCCTCCAAATTTATATGCCAAAGCCCGATGTGATGGTACTTGGTGAAGGGCTTTTAGAGGTAATTAAGGTTACACTAGATTATAAGGGTGGAGTACTAATCCAGTAGGATTAGTGGCCTTATAAGCAGAGGGAAAAAGAGCTCTCTTTCTCTTTCTCCACACACACTCAGCATGAAAGACCAAGTGAGGACACAGCTACAAGGCGGCCATCTGCAAGCCGTGAAGAGAGCCCCTACCAGGAACTGAACCAGGCAGACCTTGTCTTGGGCTTCCTAGCCTATAGAACTGTGAGAAATAAATTTCTACTAAGCCACCCAGCCTGTGGTATTTTGTTATACCAGCCTGAGCCGACTAAGACATCAATCCAGCACAGCAATGCAAAATGGTCAGATTATCTTGAGAATGTTGGGGATGCTGCTTGACTACCCAGTGCTAATATTGCTAACAATGTCACTTTAAGGAGTAGACATTTCTTCAGGATTAAGGGAAGAAAAAAGAAGAGGTGATGTGAGCAGATTTAATAGAGATGATTATATTTTTTTCATAAAAGGTCTATATATGTATTTTAGAAAATTTAATACAGAGGAGAATAAAAAGGAAAGAAAAAATACTCATTATGTAATTTCTCTGAGACAATCATTAACATTTTTTCTATTTCTGTTTTATTTTTTGAGACAGGGTCTTGCTCTGTTGCCCAGGCTGTAGTGCAGTGGCATGATCATAGCTCACTGCAGCCTTGAACTCCTGGGCTCATGGGATCCTCCCATCTCAGTCTCCTGAGTAGCTGGGACTACAGGTGCATGCCACCATGCCTGGCTAATGTATTTTATTTTATTGTATTTTTAATTTTTATTTTTTGAGATGGAGTTTTGCTCTGTCATCCAGGTTGGAGTACAGTGGCACAATCTCAGCTCACTGCAACCTCTGCCTCCTGGGTTCCAGAAATTCTCCTGTCCCAGCCTCCTGAGTAGCTGGGATTACAGGCACATGCCACTACGTATGGCTAATTTTGGTATTTTTAGTAGAGACGGGGTTTCGTCATTTTGGCCAGGCTGGTCTTGAACTCCTGACCTCAAGTGATCCACCCATCTCAGTCTCCCAAAGTGCTGGGATTACAGGTATGAGCTGCCACACCCGGCCTAATTTTTTATTTTTGTAGAGCTAGAGGTCTTGTTATGCTGCCAGGGCTATTATCAAACTGCTGGCCTCAAGAGATCCTCCTGCCTCAGTCTCCCAAAGTGTTGGGATTACAGGTGTGAGCCACTGCATCTGGCTCATTTATTGCATTTCTTTCCAGTCTTTTTTCCATGCATACTTAGTGATCCTATGGCTCTTTAGTATTTCTGCTTTCTTCTCAGACTCCTACCACACCATAACTACTCATTGAACATCTCACTTTCCTGTCATAGTTGCTTAGAGTTGTAGTTTTATGCCTTTTAAATGTAAAACATAGTAATTATTGTTCACAGCCTGTAGTTAGTTTCATTGATATTAACAAATCTTTTTGTCTGTTCACTGTGTTTTTCTTTTCTCTCTTTCCTCCCTATGGGTTCTTTCTTTTTGTTAAAGTGCATTGTTTAACAGTTCTTTTAGAAAATGTCTTTGGGTGTTAAACTCTCTTAGTCTTTTACGTGTATAAAAATATTTATTTTGCTATCACATTTGAACCAGGGTTTAACTGGGTATAAAATTCTAGATAGATGCTTCTTTTCTTTTTTTTTTCTTCTTCTTTTTTCTTCTTTCTTTTCTCTCTCTCCTTCCTTCCTTCCTTCCTTCCTTCCTTCTTTCTTTCTTTCTTTCTTTCTTTCTTTCTTTCTTTCTTTCTTTCTTTCTTTCTTTCTCTCTCTCTTTCCCTTCCTCCCTCTCTCTCTCTCTCTCTCTTTCCTTCCTTCCTTCCTTCCTTCCTTTCTTTCTTTCTTTCTTTCTTTCTTTCTTTCTTTCTTTCTTTCTTTCTTTCTTTCTTTCTTTCTTTCTTTCTTTCTTTCTTTCTTTCTCTTCCCTTCCTTCCTTCCTTCCTTCCTTCCTTCCTTCCTTCCTTCCTTCCTTCCTTCCTTCCTTCCTTCCTTCCTTCCTTCCTTCCTTCCTTTCTCTCTCTCTCTCTCTCTCTCTCTCTCTCTCTCTCTCTCTTTCTTTCTTTCTTTCTTTCTTTCTTTCTTTCTTTCTTTCTTTCTTTCTTTCTTTCTTTCTTTCTTTCTTTCTTTCTTTCTTTCTTTCTTTCTTTCTTTCTCCTTCTCTGTCACCCAGGCCGGAGTGGAATGGTGTGACTGGGGCTCACTGCAACCTCCTCCTCTCAGGTTCAAGCAATTCTCATGCCTCAGCCTCCCAGGTACTTGGGATTACAGGTGCAGACCACCACACCCAGCTAATATTTATATTTTCGATGGAGATGGGTTTCACCATGTTGGTCAGGCTGGTCTCGAACTCCTGACCTCAGGTGATCTGCCTGCCTCGGCCTCCCAAATTACTGGGAATACAGGCATGAGCCACCAGGACTGGCCAGATGCTTATTTTCCCTCAGCACCCTGTGGTACCACTGCACTGACCTTTGCCAGCTGTGACTGCAACTTGGAAGCCCTCTCAAGGACTAATTTTTGCTCATTTATGGGTAATCTGTGTCTTCTCTCTGGTCCTTTTTGAGGATGTTTCCTTATCCTTTATGTCAGGGGTCCTGAACCCCTGGCTGTGGATGGGTACTGGTCCGTGGCCTGTTAGGATCCCAGCCACAGCGCAGGAGGTGAGCAGTGGGCAAGTGAGCATTACCGCCTGAGCTCCTCTTCCTGTCAAATCAGCGGAGGCATTAGATTCTCACAGGACCGCGAACCCCACTGTGAACTGTGCCCGAAAGGGATCTCGGTTGCGCGCTTCTTATGATAATCGAACTAATGCCTGATGAACTGAGGTGGAACACTTTCATCCCAAAACCACCCGCCGCACTCCCCCAGTGGAAAAATTATCTTCCATGAAACCAATCCCTGTTGCCAAAAACGTTAAGAACCACTGCTTCATGTCTTGCCAATATAGATTTATATTTATTTATCAGAAGGCATGATTGCTCTGAGAACTCACATTGCTCTTTCATTTTGAAATGCTCAGCAAGTATCATTTTAAATATTGCATCTTTGGTTGGGCATGGTGACTCATACCTGTGATCCCAGCACTTTGGGAGGTCGAGGTGGGTGGATCTCTTGAGCCAGGAGTTCAAGGCCAGCCTAGGCAACATAGTGAGACCAGTCTCTACAAAAAAAAAAAAAAAAAAAAAAAATGCAAACATTAGCCAGGTATGGTGGTAAGCACCTGTAGTCCTCTCTACTCAGGAGGCTGAGGTGGGAGGATGACCTGAGCCTGGGGAGGTCGAGGCTGCAGTGATTTATGATCACATCACTGCTCTACAGCCTGTGTGACAGAGTGAGACCCTGTTTCAAAAAAAAAAAAAAAAAAAAATTGCATCTTTGCCAGTTCCTCCATTCTCTACTTTGTGGATGCTTTTAAATTAAATATTGGAGACTCTCATTCTCTTTTCCATGTGTCTTCACTGTCTTTCTAATTAAAAAACAATTGCTTTGTCTCCCTGTGTCTTATTCTGGGTGGCTTCCTCAGGACTATCTTTTAGTTAATGAACTCTCTTTTTAACTAGGAACAGTCCAGAATTTTTCCTGTCATCTGTCACCTTTATATCAACATAATTTTTATTTTTCAGGATACATTGGTCTTTTTCACAGCCTCTTGTTCTTGTTTGATTTCTTCCTGCTTAATGATTCCTTGTTCTTTTAAATCAACATTATGGCTTCTTTTATCCTCTTATCCTCTTTAACGTATATACTTCATTTTAAAGTCTTGGTCTGATATTTCTGTGAAATCAGTTTTACAATGGAGTGAATTTGTGTTCAAATTATCCATTTATTGGCTTTCTTTTGTGGCTTTCTAGTTCCTCACACATTTTGAAATTCTAATTACAGTTCCTCACGCATTTTGGAATTCATATTTCTGTGCTCATTTTGACTAAGGAGGATTTTAATGATTTTTTGTTTCTTTCCGGTGTTTTGTGGTTTCCTTCATCCATTTCTCTCAGTCCCCAGTCCAGAGCCAGGTCTGATAAAGGAAGTGGGGGGATTTCTGCTTCAGAGTGTGTTGTGGGTCGAATTGGGTCCCCAAGAAGATAAGTATCTGTAATGTACCTGTAATGTGACCTTATTTGGAAATAAGGTCTTTGCAAACATAGTCAAATTAAGATGAGGTTATATTAGATTGGAGTAGCCCTAATCCAGTGGCTGATGTCTTTATTAGAGAAAAAAGAAGAGGGACATTTAGATACAGAGACTCACTCATAGCAGAAGATGGTACTGTGAAGACCAAGGCAGAAATTGGAGTGATGCTGCCATAAACCAAGGAATGCCTGGGTCCATCAGAAGCTAAAAGAGGCAAAGAAAGATTTTTCCCTAAAGCTTTTGGTGAAAGTATGTCTCTTCAAACACCTTGATTATGGGAATCTATCCTCCAGAAATGTGAGAGAACAAATTTTCATTGTTTTAAGCTACTTGGTTTGTGATACTTTGTCATGTCAGCCTTAGAAAATTAATACAAGGTGGTATTGGGAATATCACTGATCTATCACAGAGACAGAGGGTGGTCTGAATTGGTGCCTGGTTCCACCTGCCTTTTTAGACTTGCATCTACTGAAATGCACTTGTTTCAGACAGAGGGTGGCCTATGATATTTTTATTTTTGTGCCTCCTTTGGAGTGAAGGACCTGAGAGAAGCTACTCCAGCCCTTGGCTTCAAACACTGACCCTAGCTTGTGACCCAGTCTAAATACTTACTTGTTTTGGGCCCTTTTGCTCAGAGCCTGCAGTCCTGAGACTTTTGTCCTACGTATCGTCTTACATTATTATCCCATCTTTACTCTACAAATGTATTTGTCTTGTTTTTGAACCAGCAATGTCATGTTGGTTTTCATTTTTTATATTTTATCAGTCGTTTTGTGCATTGAAAGCAGAGGGATGATTGAAAGGTGGATTTACTGAGGCATCCTGACCTGGAGTCTACAGTCTTTTTACACATGGTTTTTGTCACTAGTAAACTTGAAATAGTTGCTCTGTTTCCATTTGACAAAAATAACATTGGTATTGTTGTTAGAAACTCTTTGTGAACATAATGTTTATTGGCTGTGTAATATTCCCTCAAATGGAATTGGGGTAGTTCTTTCAGGAAATAATTTATGGAGATAAAAGCCCTTGCCATGAAATATCTCAGCTCATAGCTTGAAGAATCATTCTGAGCATATTGAAGGCAGAGGTGTTTTTGTGTTTCAGTCTGGGTGGAGGTAATCAAGTTGAGTGAGTAACAAAAGTGTTTCCACTTGCGTTTTAAATTCCCTGGGCGAGGGGAGATTACTTAAGAGAGGCTTCCCAATCTGCTGAGCAATGTAAGTGGTTTCCATGGAATTTCATTTGGTTTCAGAATATAGCCTCAGGTTGTGTGTTATGAAGATAGTTTTGACATTTTAAATGATTGTAACTTGAAACAAACAAAAAAACATTTTCCACTGGAGGTGGAAAACAAGCCACAAACAAACTGCCCTCTTCTAGAACAACTAGGATTCCGTTTTTGATAATCAAGATCTTTCTCCTCAGATTCTAACGGGGAGCCCTTATGGGACTCTCTTGCTCCATCCTTCTTGAAACTGACACAGAAGTACTTGTCTGCGTTTTGGAGAACAATGTGAATTTCCATTCATCTCACAATAATTCCTGTCTTAGAAATGTGTGTGGCAAATGAACCAGCGTTCTGAAGGAACTTCATGAAAAAACAACAGATAATTCAAGAAATGTTGTGCTAATAGGGGGTTTTACTGGGAGCTGTACTTGCATCAGTTGGCTGTGAAGAACAATTTGGTATCTCAATTTTGCTGACGGGCGGATCACGAGGTCAGGAGATCGAGACCATCCTGGCTAACATGGTGAAACCCCGTCTCTACTAAAAAAAAAAAAAAAATACAAAAAACTAGCCGGGTGAGGTGGCGGGCGCCTGTAGTCCCAGCTACTTGGGAAGCTGAGGCAGGAGAATGGCGTAAACCCGGGAGGCGGACCTTGCAGTGAACTGAGATCCGGCCACTGCACTCCCGCCTGACTGAGCGAGACTCCGTCTCAAAAAAAAAAAAAAAAAAAAAAAAAAAAAAAAAACAGGTCAGCAGGGCCTTACCTGTACTCAGACCAGCTCTTATTTGATTCAAGAATCACTTCTACTACATTCCCAAGAAGTAGTCGTTACACTTCTGCTTGAGTATGCTCAATTATAGAAAATACATGACTTAGAGTAGCAGCATATTCCATTGTTGGACAACCACAATTGTTAGAAAGTTCTTGATATTCCCGTTTGTTCTAATATCCTGTCTGGAGCCACATAATAAATCTAGACTTTCTTCTAGATTTTGATCATCTAGGAGCCTTAGACATTTGATATGGGCTCCTTGGATCTTCTTTTCTCCAGGTAGTATATCCCAGTTATTTCAAACAGTTCTCATATTTCTTTAACTTAAACTGAAGAAGTGATCCATGGTAGGGCTGGGACTGAGACCAGAGACAGTGTCTTAAAACACAGTGGGAAGCCAGCCATACAAGAGTTCTACAGGAGCCAGTGGGTAGCAAAAATAAAGTTCAAAAACAGAGGCCATTAATTAGGAAGGAGCTGGTGCCAGGGATAGAAGCATAGTAACATCTGAAAGAGAATTCAGCAGAAGATTAGACTCTAATACTTATTGTGGAGGAAAATGGTGGGGTGAGTTCCAAAAAAAGTGACTGGTTTAGGAACAGGATGAGAGTTGGAGTTTAAGAGACCCCATAGAATCAGGATAGAGGAGAGCTTTCTGGAGTCTAGACAAGATATCACCGTCAAGAAAACAACTCTACCTTTTGTTAGTTGTCTGGCCTGCTTCTTAATGGAAAACAGATGTGGCCTTTGATAATATGAAATGACTTTGTGGTTCCACACCATGTCATTCTCTCTCCAAAGGACAGCTTTGAGTCTAAGTCGCTTCAATTCACATCTAATGTATAGACTACGGAAGAGAAAATGTTCTCTTCTGCCAATAACTGCTGAGAAATCCTGTAACATAGACTGGGAGTTGATTGAAGCACAGCTAGATATCATTTTTACTGGCAGATTTATATCTACTAGCTCTTTCTACCCTTACCTATATCATAAATAAAGGACCTAGAGAGATGTGGCCTGAAGAAATCCAAAACGATTACCTTTCAATTTTAAATAAAATTTTCTCCTGGTTGAAGCCTCATTTCTTCCAATTCAGTTCAATTTCCTTCAGATTGAGGCCTAAGGACTTAGGCTTCAATTGGGACTCCTCTCAATATTCCTTTTCTTGGGTTGAGTTTGCTCAGATCATGAGCTAAGGAGGCATATGTGCGATTTTGTGGTGGTGAGACTGACACGTTTGCTGGGAAGTCAGGTAGCTGTGGGTTAAAACTCTGGATGTGCTACTTTCAGCCAATGGACTGCTTTGGTCAAGTTCCCTAATCTTCTCTGAGTCTCAGTTTGCTCATCTGCAAAATAGGGATAAGCATGACCTCTGTGATTTTAGTGAGATGGTGAGTCTTAGTTAGCTTGGGCTGCAAAAATAAATGACCCTAGACGGTGGCTGAAATAACAGAAATGTATTTCTTACAGTTCTGGAGACTGGAAATCTGAGATAGGAGGCTAGTGTTGTAGGAAAAATCCAGGTTCCTGTCACACGACCAGGAAAGATTAGGCACATAGACACTTTGAAGGGTGAGGAGTTATGAAATTTACTGGGTGAAAAAGAAAAAGAGAAAACAACACAGCAAAATGAGAGAGGTTCCTGTTAACAGGCTCCCATCTCACCAACTGAATCCCAGGTTACCACCCAGGAACAGGAGAGGCCAGGCTCCTCCCCACTGCAAACATCAAGAACTTCTCAAGGCCCGCCCTGTCCTCCCAGTGTGCAGGCCATTTGGAGGTTCTCTGGGGAGCCCTTTTCACTTTGCTGTCTCACCAGAATGGTTGTGTTCTGGGAAAGCACCTCTTCTGGGTTGCAGGTTGCCAATTTCTCATTGCATCCTCACATGGAAAGAGGATGAGAGAGCTTTCTGAGCTCCTTTTTATAAAGACACTAATCCCATTCAGGAGGGCTCCACTCTCACAACCTAATAACCTCTAAAGGCCTCACCTCTTAATACTATCACACTGGAAGTTAGTATTTTAACATAGGAATTTTAGGGGAACACAAACATTCAGTCCATTGCATGATGGACGTAATATGCTTACCCAATACCTGGCACAGAATACACGATTTATACATCTAGATTTACTAATTTCAGCCCAGTCACAATAGCTTACACATAACAATTAATCTTTGTTAAATAATAAGTGATATCCTAGAATAGATATCCTAGGTGGCTAGCACCCACTGAGGGACCAGTCAGTACATGTGAACTAATCTCTTTGTCCAATGTACTTGTTAATAATAGCACTGTTAATGAAGGGAATTCTAAGTGATAGGAACTAGGTGAAATGCATAAATGTTGTCTTCTTTAATTCTCACAGCAAACCTATGAGGCTGGTATGATTGTCCTTTCTGAAGGAGGAAGAAGAAAGTAAGCTCAGTGAACTTAAATAACTGCCCAGAGGATACACAGCTAGACAGTGGCTGACTTTGCATGTGAATCCAAGTCTATCTAACTCTGAAACCTCCTTTAAGCCCAATGAAGAGGGGCTGCAGGAAGGATTTGAGGCCTGTGCTTAGGTGAGTCCCTTGCAGAGCAGAGAATCTACTGGGCCATGGAACAATGTTTGGTTCCAGGGTAAGCAAACAGTGAGGGCCAGGGATGGATGGACATGTATGGGAGGGGCAGATAGGGGCCAGAGTTGTGTGGAATGATGTCAAGGCAGCTGGGAGAGAGGTTTTGAGTGTTTGGGGTACCTTTTTACCACAGTATGAAAAAAGAGTCATCAGTCTTGGAGTCTAAAGGAACTGTTGTTGCTAAGGGATTTGAGCCCCTCACATGCAAAGTCCATGAAAGTGCAGACTTTGTCTTGTTCATGCTATGAATGGTGCTTGGCCTATAGTGGATGCTCAAGAAACATTTGTCATATGAATGGATGGATGAATGGGTGGATGGATGGATAAGACGGATGGTCTAAATTATTTACTCTAAGACCTTGACTCTGAAATGGAGAAAGGCCTCCATGCTTGCCCACAGAGGTAGGCACCGTGCTTAATACTGTTGAGGAAAATAAACAGGAAAGAAGTAGTGTCCAGTCTCTGGCTTCAAACAGAAACACAGTGTAACTATGATGTTTACTGTCTTCTTGAAGGCTTAGGTTTGTAAGGCAAACCCTTACAAGGTTGTTTATTTCCTGTTGAATCCTTGGCCTTCACAGTAGAAAAATCAAAACCAAAAAGGAAACCTTAATACAATATACAAATTTAAGTCTTTAAAAGGGAGCAGAGTGTTCTTTGCCCAAGTTGGAAATGATTCCATCAAATTGGTGAAAAGAGGACGCAAAACAGCTGACCCTGTTGAAATGCATTTCTTCATGGAGGATTTATCTGCTTATACAAAGTGCAGTTTAGAAACCCAGATATTTCTAATTGCATTAAGAAGTGTCAAATATCATGTGAATTTCCAAGCCTCTCTCTTCCTCTAGGCTACTCAACACTGGCCACCATCTCTTAAACAGCATTTGTTTTTTGTGTCTCCTTGATCTGTCAATGTTTCTGATTTATGCACCAGTCTGGTGGCATTGAGATGGAGTGGGTAGGGAAATGGGAGATGAAGGGATAGAAAATATTGCCTTTGAATAGAAGACCTTATAGGATGGTGTTATGTCATCTTTTACCCTTTCACATTCAACGTGGAATCTTGTCTTTAACCTTGGATCAAATAGCTTCTTCATGGGTAGCACCTTAACTCTTTAAAACAAAATGTATGTTTAAGTAGAATAAATCTTTCAAAATCTCTTTTGTTGTGTTCCTTAGTAACAAAAACCTTTTCTTTACATTTCCATGCTCAACACACAAAGGAACAGACAATGTAAGACTTAAAAAAAACCTCATCCCAGGACATCATAAGGCTGAGCAGCTTGTCACTGGTGTGCATTTAACTAGAATATTAATGAAGGAAAAAGCCTCAGTATTATTGTGGTTACTGCAGTTCTTTAAAACTTCACAGCAAAAACAACATGTTTTACATTACTGTTTACCTCCTCGAAGGAAATGGTTGTTTTAAGGGGACATCGTGAGACCAATCTCATTATGTGCCACCATGGCGGCTCACATATCTTCTAGAAATCTGAAATGCTTTAAACACATCCAAATATTTCCATGGTGAGGATTTTTGTGTGCAGTGCTGCCAACTGCTGTTTGAGACATGGCATGAAGTCAGTTATTTACCAGAGGTCTTTGTTAATTACTAGAACAAATGTATATTGCCTTTTTTGGATAGGTATGACAATATGTAATCGTATATATTGAACAACTTATTCTGATATCTGCAATTTTAGGTGTTTCTTTTTCATTTTCCATCAGTTGAAAAAGGGCCTAGACTTTCTTTTCTTTTACTGACATCTCAGACCCTTGGCCCCATTCATTGGCAAGAGTAGGTAGGGTAGATGATATGATTTGGGTCTTGAACAGAATAGCAGATACTGTCTGCCCTTTCCCCCAGCTGTGGCATTCACCTTTATACCGAGCTTACTGGGAACAATTATGGCTTTCTGCTTGAGGATTTTTTTTTTTTTCCTGGTTGCAGAAATGCTCTTGATCTGTGGGGGCAAGTTGAAAATTCTAGGGAGTTGATGCTTTAGAAGCAGCCTCAACCAATGAAGGACACAGAATTGTTGGGTAAATACTGCAGCTTCCTTGCTCCTCAGGATAATTCTGAGGGGAGGATCCTTACTGTCTCCTGAGTTCCTTAGAGGCTTAGAGCTCCAGGTGCTAACTGGCTATACAAAGCACTCTCACTGTTTCTTACCCTTTCCGGCCTCCGTTCCCAACTCCTGACCTGTGCTCCTAGGGCCCACTTTCCAGCTACTCTCATTGCACTTGAATCTCATGATCTACTTATTTTACTTTTTATTAATTTTTGAAAACTTTAATAACTTTTGGGGTACAAGTGGTTTTTGGTTACATGGATGAATTGTACAGTGGTGAAGTCAGAGATTTTAGTGCACTTGTCACCCAGGTAGTGTACATTGTACCCAGTAGGTAGTGGTGTTTTTTTATTTTCTTTGAGACAGAGTCTCGTCACCCAGGCTGGAGTGCAGTGGTGCAATCTCTGCTCACTGCAGCCTCCGCCTTCCGGGTTTAAGCAATTCTCCTGCCCCAGCCTCCTGAGCAGCTGGGATTACAGGTGTGCACAAGCCCCCATGTCCAGTTACCCAATAAGTAGTTTTTTTTTGTTGTTTTGTTTTGTTTTGTTTTCTTTTGTTTTAGATGGAATCCCGCTCTGTCACCCAGGCTGGAGTGCATGGAGTGCAGCGGTATGATCTCAGCTCACTGCATCCTCTTCCTCCCGGGTTCAAGTGTTCTCCTGCCTCAGCCTCCAGAGTAGCTGGGATTACAGGTGCCTGCCACCACACCTGGCTAATTTTTGTATTTTTAGTAGAGACAGGGTTTCACCATGTTGGCCAGGCTGTTCTCGAACTCTTGAGCTCAAGTGATCTGCCCGCTGAGGCCTCCCAAAGTGCTGGGATTACAGGTGTCAGCCACCATACCTGGCCCCAATAAACAGTTTTCTTTCTTTCTTTCTTTCTTTTTTTTTTTAATCCCTCACCTCTCTTCTTATAAGTGAGACCATATGGCATCTGGTTTCTCATTCCTGAGTTACTTCACTTAGAATAATGGTCTCCAGCTAGATCCCAGTTGCTGCAAAAAACATTATTTCATTCTTTTTTATGGTTGAGTAATATTTTATGGTGTATATATACCACAATTTCTTTATCCAATCATTGGTCTATGGGCATTTAGGTTGGTTCCATATCTCTGCAACTGAGAGTTGTGCTGCAATAAAGCTATGCATGCAGCTGCACTAATTTTGGGATTCAAGCAGAATGTGCCCGAGCTTCAACCAGCCCCAGCCTGTCATAAAGAAACTCTATGCCTTTTCTTTTTGTTTTCAATGGATTTTGTTTTTTAGAACAGTTTTAGATTCACAGCAAAATTGGGCTTACAGTACAGAGAATTTCCATATACCCTCTCCTTCCACACAAACAGGGTCTCCCCCACTGTCAATATCTGGCATCAGAGTGGTTCATTTGTTACAATAGAAGAGCCTACATTGACACGTCATTATCACCCCAAATCCTTAGTTTATATTACAACACACTCCTTTGCATCAGCTTCGAGAATGATATTGTTTTGTTCCATGTCATTTCATTATAACGTTATTGAGAAAAGAATCAATTCCTGGTTAGAACCACTGTCTATGTGGAGTTTGCATATTCTTCCCATGTCTGCATGTGTTTTCTCCAGGTACTCAGGTTTCCTCCCACATCCCAAAGATGTGTATATTAGGTTCACTGGCATGTCTACATGGGCCCAGTGTGAGTGAGTGTGGGTGTGGGTGTCCTCTCCAGGGCTGGTTCTGGCCTTGCATCCTGAGCAGCCAGGACAGACACCAGTCACCGATGACCCTGAACTGGCATAACTGAGTAAGTAACTATCTTACTCATTTTTATTCATTTTTCTTAAATGTATTGATAGCTTACATTTATTTCAATGTTTGATATTAGAAGTATTTTGGCATTTATTTAGAACTATGGTGTTTTTGTGACCAGATATAAGCTGTAGGAACATAATTCTTATTGATACCAATTAGCCTAAGTTAAAACTGGCTTTGTGATAAGATGTTTCACATTAAGTTGTCAAAAGTGGCCATTTCTAAGAAACTATTGATGAAGTTAAGTGAGGACTTCCTTTACTTTCTGTGGGTTTTGACAAACGTATAAGAACATTGCTTTTTCCTAAGGATTGATTCTATGGGTTTTCAAAAAGCCTAAATTAATATTTAAATTTCACTCCTTTAGCTTTCCATCCTGAGCTGCTGCCAGGACAGAGTGCCTGGCGATAATCTGCTGCATGTCATCTGCATTATGCTGATGGGAAAGCCATCCCCTCAGCAGGTTGTTGGGGGTGGCCATGTGCACCGAAATTTGTAGGTATTATCATATGTCTTTGGATCTTTAGTTGAAACAGGCTATGTAAATATTATCTATTATTATTACTAATAATTACCTGCAGCTGTAGCAGTGATAACGCTTGTGTGCTGAGCCCCAGATGCGAACCTCCTGGGCCTTGGTGTTCAACGGCGCTGTGAACTGCAGTGAACTTGTCTTGTCAGACTGCATCTCCATACAGAGAACCAAATCCCTGTTGCTCAGAGATGGTGGCCTGTTGTGTTTTACTGCAATTCAATCCTCATTGGCACTTCCGAGAGGTTTTTTTTTTTCTTCTCCTTTTCTTGTTTAAAAATGTAAAATGGAATAATCAGCCATAGTTCTTGGTGGGAGGTCCCTTGTGTTCTGCCCTAGATTTTCAAGCTGGCTGTCAGGCCAAGCCAGATTGTAGATGGGGAAGGTTTTTTTGTTTTTTGTTTTTGTTTTTTAAATTTTTTTTTAGTTAGCAATTTTGTCTTTTCTTTCCCCCCCCCCTTTCCTTTTCTCCTTTTCTTTTTCATCCCCTCTAAATCGTAGTGTTCGCAGTTGCATAGTTTCAAAAAGTGTACATCCTCCCTGCTGGGCTTCAAAAAGTGAATTATCTCGCTGGGAGTAGTGATAGTCTGGGACACAGGAACCCGAGGTTGCTGTGTGGCTGAAAGCCCCTTGCTGAACATCTCAGTGAGTTTTAGTTCCCATTCTATATACTGTCTGTGAGTATTGGAAGCATTATGGAGTTACAGACATCTCTCTTATTCCTCCTTGAGATCCCCTATTTGTTTTATTTAAAGCAATTTATATCTGGTAATGTGTTTGTTGGTTAATTCACCTTGTCCATTATCTGTCTCCTTTACTGACCATGAGAACCCTCACCGTCGACTCTGTGCCCAACGCTGTGCTTGGCTCTTAGGAAATGCGCAGGAAACCTTGGATGTATGAACAAGTGAATGAAAAGCTGAAAGGAATCCCGCTAACCCATGACCCACTTGTTCTCATTCTGCAGATGAGAAAAACTAAGGCTCAGTGAGGAAAATCGTTTCTTCAAAGTTGCAGAGCTAAGATCCAATGGGAAATCACGAGGGTAGTGCTTGAAAACTGTCACATGCCATGGAAATAGAAAAGTATGCCGTTTTTCTTCTAGTGGTGAGCTGGGCATGGTGTCAGTGTGCTGATGTGAGAACGGACTGTGGAAACCTAGGCAAGTTACCCACGTAGAATGGTGTCTTGAGGAACCTCAGGGCCTGCAACAGTTTATACCAAGTCTGCGTAGGCAAACCAGGCTGCATAGGTCAGCTGCATGGGATTTTAATGGGCTTATTTCCAGAGCAGAAGGAAGGCATCTCCAATTTGTTTTTCAGCCCAATTTTCCATTGTAAGTCCTTCCTACTCAGCTGCATGTTCCATCAGCTGTCTTTCAAACAACGGTGCCTTCAAATAGCTGCTGATTTCCCAGCAGTTTTATTTTTATTGACTGCTGCCCTACCTGAAGTGGGGCTAATGAGTTCTACACAAATATTCGTTTCTATGAAATATGGTTGGAGGAGTGGTCACCCGTCTCTGGGGGAAGAACTATAGGGATAGAAGGATATTAAAAAAAAAAAGTCTGGGGGCTGGATGTATGCAAAATGGAGAAGTAGTTTCAGTAAGACCACTTTATTGGAGTGAGGTTGTGAGTGAGTCTTGTGATTCGAATTAAGGACCAGGTGCCAAGGCTTAGAATGCCAATTAGAGAAGGAAAAATGCATTAGCTATTACTTCAGCCTGGCAGGCTCTAGATAGACACGTAATAACGACATTGCTGTACCCTTAAATCAGTTACATGCTGAGGAAGTAAGTTCAGTTTTGGGAATCTATCCTTCTTTCAAGGTGAATTTATTTCCTCTTCTGCAATGTTTCCCATCTATGAAATTTTTATACATGATTTTCTTTTAAACCCCCAATATCTGTGGTCAAATAAGTTTTGAAAAAATAGTGTTCAAAGATGTGAAGACAGTTGAGTTAAGATGGGACATTTCAAAGTCAGCTTTAGTGATGTTCTTTGGGAATTTCCAAGAGTGGTTATTCTCTGTTGACTATTCTCAGCTTCTGTGACCATGGAACACTTTTTGGCAGAGCATTTCGGAGGATTCTAGTTCTGAGAAACTTATCTTTGGAAACAATCTTTTGATGTCCTCCCAGGGTTCAATCATTTGTGATTTGAATATCTCCTTGGCTCCCTTGGGTAAAATTCTCCTGCCCTGAGAATTGAAATTCTCATGGAAACTTTTCTACCAAGTTTGTCTTCTTGCATTTATCAGAATGAACCATTCCATAATAGATATCCGTCAGCACAGTAGTCTTAGATACATCTCAATGCTCTTTGAAAGTTACAGAATTGAACATTCAGATAGGCCAAATAATTTACCCAAGATCACATCATTTTACTTTTGGCCATCCATGAATGTAAGAGTTGCTCCATTGAAAGTCTTCCCAATTTCTTTCCTGAGGGCTTTCAGAGCATCCTGGTGGAGATGCCTCTTTCCATTTTAGAACAGAGTAAGTCTGACCCAGAGGCCTGAGTGTTTTTGTGTAAACTCAACAAAAGTGATGTTCATTCTTGAGAACTTTTTGATCTTACAAAGGAGCTCTGAGGAGAAGGTGACTTTTTTGCTTGCTTGTTTTTTTACCTTTCTTGCATTTGCATCTTGAATAATGCATAAACTGAAATGCCAAAGAGAAGGAGAAGAGAAATTGCAGAAAAGTCAGGTTCCTCTGAGTAACGAACCCACTTTTTTCCACAGCCCCATTGCTGGGACTTGTAGAGCAGAGAAGATTTCACCTGTGTGATGGAAAATGTAAGTCTGAAAGAAGAGTTCTCTTTCACTCCTAGTTGGTGGGAGGTCCTTCCCATGTACCCTTCTTCCCTGGCAGAGAGAAGGAGAGCCAGAAACAGGGTCTTTTAACTTTGTTATCAGCAGTTGGGAGGCTACGGTGAGTTTTGGTTTGGTTTTCAAATGAGTGATTACCATCTTTCTGAGAAGGTCAGAGAGAAAGCTGCTGGGGGTAGGGGAGGGACAGATCAGACATGCTGTCATTACCTCCCAAGGAGGCCCCAAAGGGCTTGGAGCCCATCAAAGTGGGAATTCCCAAAGTGCATGGTCAGGACATTTTTGAGGACAGTTTTTTTTTTTTGTAAGAATTGGAATTTAAGATATCATTGACTGAACAGCAAGCCTCAGGTTGCCAGGAGTCTATTATAGACAGGGTTATGGGGCATTGGAATGGCTTGTCAATGACTTCTCCCAGTGTCCAGAAAAGTGAAATGTCTCAGATATGTATTATACAATTCAGAAGTAGGCACCCATATTTAGTGCATGTGCCTGACATGGATAGTCAGTTCACTTTTGTAACCCCAGCATCCAGCACAGTGGCTTGCATGAAGAAGGGACTTAATAAATATTTGTTGAATGAAAAAAGTGAGATCTGATGTTGCAACTTCCTAAGTCACCCTAAGGCCTTTCAGCCTCTCTTTTCCTTTTTACCTCTCCTGTCTCCTGTTAAAAATCTGATAATTCACCATCCTTTTGTGGTTCAATACAGAAATCTGGTGACCTTAACATCTTTGCAATTATAAAGATAAATTTGATGTTCCAGAGTTATTGAAAACAATAGTGAGGCTACAATGGCCTCTTCTGTGTGACAGAGAAACAACTGTAGGGAAGGACCCTGTTGGCTGAACTTATAGCAACTGTTTGGTAAACGAGTTACTGAAGACGCTGCAGCCAGATGCCTGATGGAGAAACTCATCTGTGATGTGGTTTTGAGAATGTTCTGGTTTTTCATGGCATTTCCTCCTGTGAATTCCAATAGCACTTTCTTTGTACTTTTCTTATATCACCTTACCTGGGGAGAGAGCAAAGTGTTCAGGGCTAGAATCCCTGGATTCAAGTCCATTTGTTGCTCCCTTACTGATGACTGTTCTGAGGAAAATCATTTGCGTGCATGAGCTGCAGGGCTTTCCCTGATACAATGAGGATGATAATAATCTTCTTATCCTACAGCATATTTCTAACAATTAAACAAGATTATAAATGAAGAGATACTCATCAAATTACAAAACAACTTACAAATATTAATTATTATGGTCTTAACTCATTTTATACTTAGTTTTAGATATCCTTGCCAGATTGTTCATTTTTTGAAAAAAAAAGCTTATAATTGTATATATTTTTTATTTTTGTTTTTTGAGATGGAGTGTTACTCTGTTGCTCAGGCTAGAGTGCAGTGGTGTGATCTCAGCTCACTGCAACTTCCGTCTCCCAGGTTCAAGTGATTTTCCTGCCTCAGTCTCCCGAGTAGCTGGGATTACAGGCATCAACCACCACGCCCGGCTAATTTTTGTATTTTTAGTAGAGTTAGGATTTCACCATATTGACTAGGCTGGTCTCGAACTCCTGACCTCAGGTGATCCACCCACCTTGGCCTCCCAAAGTGCTGGGATTATAGGCGTGAGCCACTGCACCTAGCCCTTATAATGTTTTTAATGAGCACGTTTAAGTAATTTAAGCACATTTAAGTAATGTGCTCATTAAAAACCCAGATGGAAATTGAGAATGGTCAGTGATATATATATATATATATATATGTATTTTTTTTCTAGTGTCACTCACAGCACCTAGCTGGGGGACTTGCATAAAATAGTTGCTTGCTGAATTGATACCCTGATAGAACTAACATATTAGCAAGTTTTAATCTTGGTACAGTCTTCCTTTGCCAGTTCTGAGAAAAAAAATGGCAATAAGGAAAACACCTTAGGAGACTGGGGAAGTTGGGGACACGTAGTGAGGGAAAGAGTAGGAGGAGGTAAGTGAGATGAGAGATCTTGTAAGGTATCTGTTGTTCCTTCTCACAGGGATAAATAGGAAAAGAATAACTGGCAGGCCTAGTGGAGGGGCTCTTGAGCATATGAGGGCCTCCTTCCATGGTAACCAACTTTGCATCTAATCTGGTCATAGACACAAGTACTGGTTCAGAAACCCCAGGCTTAAAAGCCAGCAGTGCCAAATGAGAAGAATAACCTAAATATTTGAGAATATCAAATTGTTTGTCTACCATGGAAGTCTTAAAAAGAACGATAGGTTCATTTGCTAAGGGCAGATGCTTGTATTCTGCCCAGCTAGTGATCTGGGATGTAGTGGGAGAGTTGAGAAAGCTACCTTTATGTGACTGAGCTCCATCTACATTTTAGGATCAAATGTGCATTTGGAAGATCTGGTGGTTATAGGAAACTGTTTGCAAAGTTGTATAGATGGCTTTCTCGTTTTAATGAGGATCAACATTATCTCTTAAAGAGGTGGTTGCATAAGTGTTCCTCCTATCTTGCAAAGCATCCCGGAGATGGTTTAATCTTTGATGACAGTCACTCCCTGAAGCTCTGAACTGGGTGTTCCTCAGCCTCATTAAAGACAGCCCTGGCCCTGTCTGTCTGACCAGCCCTTTTACTGTCTCTCATCTTGTTTCTGTATCTGCTGCATTATCCTTTGTGTCTGGGGTTGGCACCTCTGCCTGGGAGTTCGCTCATTGTGGGTTTGGGTGTGGCTGCAAAGACAAAGATGAACATTCCTCCTGGCTGCCTCCCAACTGCCTCTATTCTTCCAGTGGCAGCAGAATAACACCTGTGGGAAAATCATTGAAGACTAAACAGGACTGGGAGGGGGTAAGTCTGTCTCAACACCTCCCTGCTCAAGCTCTCATTCCCATCTACACTGTTTGTTCTCAATTTTCTCACAAGATAATCACACTTGTTTATTGGACCCCAAGGCTCAACCTTTCCTTGACATTTGTTCATTTATGTTGTCATCATTTGTTGGGTTGTTGTTCTGCTTTCTTTTGCATGTCTGTTTAAGCTAACATCTTCTACTTTCAATTGTAAGCCCACAGTCACAGAGATCACCTTTGATTTGATTGTTTCTGTTATAGTGAGCATCTTGAGGGCAGGGACGAGGACTTATTCTTGATTGTATCCATGGTGCCTAGCAATGGAGTCACTGCTTTGATACTGTACATGGTTCTTGCTCAATCTCAATAAAGATTTGGGGGATAGGAAATTGAATTATACCAGTCTTATATGTGTGCCAGGAAAGTAAAAAAATTGGGATTGTGTATCACGAATGTGCTTACTAAAGACCTAGATGGAAATTCAGAATGGTCAATGAGTACAGGCCTACTGACTTGAGCTAAGATGAGTTTCTGCTTGGATTTTGACCCTCTTATATTTAACAGGAACCAAATTTCAACAGATAGCACATGTAGGCTTGGAATCTACAAGTTCTTTTATGAAAGGAAATACCTGAGCAGCCAAAACCAGGTTTTGAATGCTTGTGTATTGGGGAGACCAAGAATCCTGTCTAGGAGTTGATGTGAAACCTTGACATTGTGTTGGGCAATCTTTTCCATAGTTTCTTCCCTGGCTCAATAATTCCCTTTTCAATTGTGTATTTCCCTCTAATAAATCTGGCTTTCCCCCCTAATAAATCTGCTCATTATGTTGTGAATGCATAGTTCTTTTTAATTTCTAACTGACTCAATTACTCCTGAGAACATTATAAAATTTCTATTGTGAATTGTTACTGCTTTGAGAAACAGACTGGAACCCATTTGTGTGCACTCCCTCTCCAAGCTGGTGCCACCCTGACAATGCACCACAAATTCATGACTGAAGTTTTTCTTTGTGTTAATGAATGAAGGTCATGATGCTGAGGTCAGTTTCACCTTATCATGTGGACTATGCTCCTCTTATGCAAGAACTTAAGGAACACATTAGAGACCCAGCAAGATAAAGAGAGTCTTTCAAATCTTGACACCTCTCTCTGAGGTGTCAAAAGATGGTATTGATGGGGTGAACTAAAGAGTCATGTTTCATAATGATGGCCAAAAATAGAGATTATAAAGCAATGTTGTGAGAAAATACTTTTCTAAGGTTATTCTAAGCATAATCTACTCTACAGCAATTAACACTGGAGAAATTATAGCTCATAAATGCCCATATTTTGATCAACTTGAAATGAGGTTTATACCAGTTCAGTTTAACATGTACTAACTGGACATCTACTCTAATCCCAGACAATTTGTTAGGCACTAAGTATGCAGAGCTGAATGACACAGGCTCAGTCTTTAAAGATCTCACTAGAAGTTTTGTCAGCAAGTAGGAAGACTTCCACATTTACTCCTTAACATGGGTCTGAAAGAATCTAGGTTTCAGACCAAATATGCAACACAGCACTACATTTCTTCGTGTTACTGATTATGTATGTATGTATGTATGTATGTATGTATGTATGTATATATGTATTTATTTATTCTGAGACTGAGTCTCACTCTGTAGCCCAAGCTGGAGTGCAGTGGCGTGATGTTGCCTCACTGCAACCTCCACCTCTGGGGCTCAAGTGATTCTCATGTCTCAACCTCCCGAGTAGCTGGAATTACAGGTACATGCCATCACACCCACCTAATTTTTTTTTGTTTTAGTATTTAGTATTAGTATTTAGTATTTTGTATTTTGTATTTAGGTTTCACCATGTTGCCCCAGGTGGTCTGGAACTCCGGAGTTCAGGCGATCTGCCCACCTTGGCCTCCCAAAGCATACTGGGATTACAGGCATAAGCCACTATGGCTGGCCTATTTATTACTAATATGTATCTTTTCATATTTGTAGTAGTACCCATTAATATCTGCAAAATTGTTTATGCAGCTTTGGTCAATCTCAACCTAATTGTTGATTTATTTAAAGCCTACTTCCCTTTGTAAGGACATTAATAAACAGAAATATTTAAATAGTTTTTAATTAGGCCTTGGGGAAAACAAAAATACATATACGCTCTAATAATTACATTGTCAGATTCAGCAAGAATATTTTTGTACCTGTTTACCTGTTGCCACGAAGGTCCATTCTCTTTTTTTCCACTTTTAAAGAATTTTCTTCTTTCTTAGGCTCATCTCAAATCTCATCTGTTTTCTTAGCCTTTTTTTTTTTACCAACCCAGGCCTGTCTCCAACTCCCAAAACAGTGATTTGTCTGGCCATTTTTGACACTTAGCTTTTTTTTATTGTTATCTCTCATCTCTGCTCTTCAATAAGCCCTATGAGAAACTCAGGATGGAGTCATATTGCCTATTCTTTCATGTTCTTTGAGCGTCTAGCTTGGTACTTTGCATATACTGAATATTTAGCAAATAGCTCCTATTTGCTAATTGATTTTGCTTTTTTCTACTTGAATTGGTAACTAACAATATTAATTAATGTCTAAGGCAAACCATGTGAGAGCTACTTGTGCTGGTCTAAGAAAAAGAAAAATCAAAGCAAACCCTTGAAATCGGAGAGCCTAAGACCTCATCTTGATAAAGGAAAAGAACAGTTTTATGAGCTCAGCCTTCATTTAGGATTTTGGCTTTCTCTTCATGGATTGGCACTGTACCACACTGCAGAAAAGTCTGCTTACTTCTTAGGACCCTGAGCTGGGGGCAAAATACTACTCTCCAATGCCTGCTTTTGTCATTTTTCATATTCAGCAACTGAAGCTGCTCCAAATAAGATGTTTCTTGCAAAAATGTTAAAAGCAACATGACCACTGAAGAGACATTCTGCTTGGAGTAGGGACTATCTCTGTATTTCTTATTTGGTTTTAACATGCAGATTGGCAAGTTGCTGGTTTATCAGTGTTTGGGGCTGTTCACTACACAGCATCTCCCATCTCATTGGAAAAATTAAAATGATACAGAAAAGTCAGGGCAGTGGAATCGAATTAGGGAGTTTTCTGAGAACCTTTGAAGATACTTGGCAGATAGTACCAAACAGGCCTAGGCCATATGTAGGCGAATAACCATGCATTAAATAAATTTCAAGTCTTCATATAATCTCTCTTGGAGATCTTTTTTCTTTCATTTTCAAAGACAAAAAGAAAGAGTCAGTGCTGTTGCATGTAAATCATCTTAAGTTGCTCAAGGATGAGATAATATGGTTCAAGGTCCAGCACCCAGGAAAGATGGAGATTAGTGTGGCAACTTTCCCCACTTCCTCTCTGTCTTCCAACTTAGGTAAGCTACTTCCTCTAGCTCTGATATGTGCTATAAACTTGTATCTTCTAAAACCTAAACTTGTGTATACATATTTGACAACCTACAGCAAACTTTCTTTTTTAGAATAGTGGGGAGAGAAAACAGTAGGTAAATATGATCATCCCTTTTAGCACAAGACCCTCTCTATACATATCTTTATTTTGAGACTCCTTTTTGAGTTGGAAAACAGTAGAGCTGAATTCTAATACTGTCCTGTTTCTAAGGAAAAAAAGATCCCTTGGAGTCCGAGGCTTTGGAATTTATTCATAGCCACAGAGATAATCCTTTTCATGGGAAGAATAAGCTAGTAAATAATTCCCAGCCTTGAGCACATTATCTCCTGCCAAATCCCACTCCCCACTTTTTTTCCAGTTGTATATTATATTCATTATTGAGAAATGCATTTGCTTTTTGAATGATTCTCTCCTTGTGCCATTATTTTTTTGGATTTTGAGATTTAAGATTCTGGTCTGGAAGAGACTTGTGCTATTACCAAGTCTACTCAAGATATGGAGGAAAGATCCCAGTTCAGGTTAAATTGCGTATGTTTGCCCACAAATTCACATTTGCATTTGCATCTTAGCCAGTCTTCATTTCTTGGAAAGCATTTTTCACACATGCTGAGCCTTGGTGGGAAAATATAAACTCCTGGCTTTGAAGGGTGCCATGTATGCAAATGTAAAAATGTGGTAGGATAAAATATAATTCCCTACTGGGCCAAGTTTGGCTTTATAATTTCTCATTTCAGTTGGCATCACTGGCTTTCCCAATTCTGAAAAATGTAAGGAGAGCTGAGTGGGGTTTATTTGAGTAGTCTTACCTGTGTAGATATGCAGTTTGGGTCATCTAGATCTCTGGACTTTCATTTAATTCAACAAGAGCTTTGAGTGTCTGCATTCATTTCATTTTGCCTGTCAGAGAGCAACTTGACTGTTTCCAATGGGCTATTCTTATATTGCTACAGTAGTTCCAGGGTTCTTTTGAGACAAAAGGATAGAAATCTAGAAGTAAGGAGTAAAGCAGTAGAAATGGTTTTGGAAACCTTATTTTCTTCCCAAATTTAACTCAACGGTTGAAAGTGTGCAAAAATGAAAACAACTATTATTAAATAGTATAATCTAGTCAGGTATTTTTATGTGATAAAAATGATCATTCAGAAACAGAGTTCTAGCCAGTCCTCTCAGGAAGCCCTAACAAATGTCTGAAAGTCGTGGGTATAGCTGTGGAAAATCATGGTAAAATAATGAAGTGTCACAAAAGTTCATTTATGTAATATAAAAGGAACCAACGAAACTGGTGAGCCAGTTCTGAGGATAGGAGAGAATACTTTCATTCTACCAGAGTATTTTTTCTGACTGTTGTGTGTGACTCTGAAAAATGTCTATATATTTAGGACTTCCTGTGTTGCATTTGAATTCTTTTCAAAATTGGGTGCTAACTGTTGATCAAGGCAATGGAACCCAGATAATTATATATTACTTGTTCACTTTGCCAGGCACTGTGGGAGCAAGGCAGACATGTCTCTATGGAGTTTATAGCCTAGAAATAGTGACATAGCTCTGGGAAGGTGCCTAACATTGTGTCTGGCATAAAATGGGTACTCGGTGTGGTAGTTACCAATGTGTTTTAGAAATGGTCCTTGTCTCTCAGGGGCATATAGTCAAGTAAAGAAAACAGAAAATAAGCACAAAACTATTATTGCTATTATTATTATTATTTTTGAGACAGGGTCTCAGTCTGTCACCCAGGCTGGAGTGCAGTGGTGCAATCTTGGCTCACTGCAACCTCTGCCTCCCTGGTTCAAGCAATTCTCCTGCCTCAGCCTCCCGAGTAGCTGGGATTACAGACACCGCCACGCCTGGCTAATTTTTGTGTTTTTAGTAGAGACGGGGTTTTACTATGTTGGCCAGGCTGGTCTGAAACTCCTGGGCTTAAGCAATCTGCCCGCCTTGGCCTCCCAGAGTGCTGGGATTACAGCATGAGCCATCGCACCCTGATGACATAAAACTATTAATAATACAAGGCAGCACATGGTTGTGTATCTGTATTTACAATGTAGTCATTTAGGCTGAGTTTTAGTGGTCCAGAGAAGGGAGATTTCAGTGTGTATTTTGATAGTGGGAAAGGCCTCGTGGAGCAGAAAGGGCCTGAACTAGAACCGAAGTTAAGGAGATTTGGACAAGCAAAGAGAAGGGAAGTGAGAGATTAAAGGTAAGAAATTGATATGATCAAGGGTGATCAGACCAAATGCTGGCAGGGTAGTAGGCTAGATTTCAACGGGCTTTGAATGTCATCAGCTTAAGTTTGGTATTTGGTCCGGTAGTCACTGGAAAATATTTGGCCACTTTTGAGAGTGATTGTGACAGAATGAAATGGATTTTTTAGAAAAATTATTTTAGCTAGTGGTCTGTAGAATGGATTGCTAGTGAGAGACTAGAAACAAATGAAGGCAAACATTTAGAAGGCTCTTGCAAAAATCTAGATAATCTAGGTAAGGTAGTCCTTACCATCTACCCACATTACTGCATTACCATTACCTAGATTATTGCAAGACCCTTTTAAATTTTCACCTCCATTTGTCTCTAGTCTCTCCCTAGCAATCCATTCCATAGATCCATAGCCAAAATCACTGGAGCAGAATTGGAATGGCACAATGGGGAACAAAAGCAAAAAATTGAATGACAGAGTATACACATTTTGAAAGAAGAATGGGTAGCCCTTGGTGACTAATATAGGTTTGAACTGTGAGGTTTTGGACAGCAGGGAGACTTTGGGTATTTATTAATATAAATTTGGATGGGGAAATCTAAGTTTTGAGGAAAAGACCGTGAATTTATTTCAGGTGGCATTTTGATCCAGTTATGTGACTTAGTTGCTTAGACCACTGTTCAGTAATCCCTTCAAAATTTCCTCTTGCTTGGAGTAATTTCTGGGTTTTGTTATATTGCTCAGTAAGAAAAAAGGAAAGCTGAGTTATTCTGATAATCCAGTTTTTCTGAGGGAACTCTCTACATGCCCAATTGCTTTGGAGGATAAGAAACTATAAACAGAGCCCCAATAATATTGGTTGCAATTTGCTACTCAGTGATGATAAGACATTCCTCTGCCTAAGAGCAGTTTTGGTGGGAAACATCTTTTTAGAAAGAGGCCTGCCTTTTCTATGTTTTCCTGCTAAGTCCTAACACTTAGCAGTTTGCTATGTGCATTGCCGGTTCTTTTAAGGATCATTTGATATTGACCTTCTAGAACTTTCTTTTTCATTTCCACTGCAAGATATTCTCAGAAGGTAGCTGAACTTCGTAACTGACAAGTCCAATTTTGTTTTCTTCTGAGATATACTCTATATGTACTAGATCCCTGAAATAAACAGTATTTTTCTTTCTTGTTTAGTCACTTTAATATATATATAAATTTTTCTCCCTTTGAATAGGAAAGTGGGCTTAGTCTGTCATCCTGGAGGAAGCTGGGTACCAGTTTACCTGATGACAATGCTTTAAATGAAGCAGCTTTTCTGGGCAAACATTCTAAGGTGAGCTATCAGAAGAAGGAGATTCTGTGTGTAGATTTCCTATAATATCCGACCAAAATCTGGGTCATAGAATTAACATTCCAGATTCAAATTAGATCATTTCCATCCACCGACATGAGTTAAATGCTGCGCCTTTATGTAACTGGTTTGAAAAATGCTAGTTCCTGAACACAAATCCTATATTTTATTTTATAAGGCAAATGTTACGTGCCTACAGCATAGGGTAGGATGTCATAAAAGATACTTGGCCAGAGCTTAATTATTGTGTGCAAGACTCCAGCAGAGTGATTTCAAAGCCTTTTTTTGAATGACTGAATATTCAGTTTTCTGTGCCCACAGCTGTCTAGCCTTATGCTTTATGGAGGCCTTCCATTCTATTTGCTGAAGATATAAAACCACATCTCAAAAACCATGTAAAAATACTATAAAAAGCATACATGATTAATAGAACATTTTCTGCATTAACTGTCTTAACCAATTCTATTAAAAGAAATTTTAAAGAATATCTTCCCCCCTTTTTTCTCCTTCCAAGTTTCAGGGGGTGTTCCAAATATGGAAGCCTTCTGTCAGAATTCCCTCGGATTGACGGGGCGGCATTCTGATGGTGATATAAAAAGACAAGTTTCTCCTTTTTACCCCTCAAGTTGTTGTTTTAACTATTTTACGACTAAAAATATGCTGGAGGGCTTGGTATACTTATGAAAATGGAGACAACACACTCGAGCTAAGACTGAATCCGTTTCAGAAGTGAGAGAATCAAGGTGCCTCTGTTGTTTCCTTAGCTTGCTGCTTCAGGCTTTCCCATCTTGGCGGCTGCACCATGTCCGAGGACTTCCTCCCCTCTCTTTTCTCCCACCGTTCCCCCTGCTGACCCTTCCATGGACTTCATCTGACTTATGATAAATTGCAATGACAACATGACTGAGGCAATGATGGTCAGGTTTCAAAAAGCAGCACAGTACGTTGATGAGAAACAATCACCACAACGCAAGGACTTGTAAGAAGCCCAGGATAAAAGAACCGTATTTTCTTGGCAAGCCCCGTAGATGTTCTGCAATGACGAATGATATGACTGTTATCTTGACACCATACTCTCCCATGTTGAAACTGTTTATGAGAAACAAACATCATATGAAAAACAGATTGCCAGACACTAAGTAAATCACTGTAAAGGGTGGTGAGTCAAGTTTTGCCAGTTTTACCCACATTGTCATTGTTATGATGTAACACATTCCTTCAGACTGATATTGTATCCAAATTTGGGCACAAAAACCTCCTCTTGATCAGTTGGCTGAGATTCTCTGCCCTGTAATAAGTCACACACACACATAGACACACACACAGGGATTTGGACGCACACTCAACCTGAATAAAGCAGAAAGGACAATCCAGAAAGGATGGAATATTAAAAAGGTGTGCAGAGATTATACAAACCGTAAATTTCAGCCCTTGCCCAGGCAATAAACCCAGTAATCCTCTAAGCTCTGCTAGCAATGATTAATAAACAGTGGGTGTGCTAAACATATGGAAAAATCATCCCATCTGGACCATTTAAAACTAGGACATAGACTTTATCTTTGTTTATTTCATCCTTAGCTAAAAGGCTTATTATGAATTGCAATAATCCAAGAAGCCAACCATGGAAGACAGACAAACTCTTTAGATAAAACCAAAAAAGCAAGTTCTGTAACCGAGGACCAGATGTATTTTTGGGTTTAGCCCTTGTACATATTTAGCCGAGCTTTTCAAGTGGTGAAGATTTGCATGTTTGTTTTGCAATACTAATGAATATGTTTTTGATTTACATTTTAGAAAATGGAAACTTTTATCTTCTTGGGGCTTTGTAACTTAATGACTTCCAGAGGGTGGTTTGGTGTCCTCTTTTAACCCTTCAGCACGAGAAACCTATCTCTTCAGAGGCTCCGTTCTCTATCTTGCTGAACAAAACCCTAAGATAATGTGGTTCTGTCTTTTGTTGCCGGAATGGCAAGGGTTGAAGAGCTTTTGACTTGCAATCTAGTGAAAACATATGTAAATGGCAAATTATTTTTAAACTAGCTTTAATGTGAATCTTGGGGGTATAAAAAAATGACTCCACAGATGATATTTATATTAGATGAATAAGTACAACTCTTTTGGAAAAACATTGCTTTGAGAGGTAGGATCTTGAGTATTGGTTCAATTTCCTCAGAGATAAAGGTTGTATTTTAGGAGGATGAAGAAAATGTCTTACTGAATTTTTTACTTCTGGAAGATATCCTTAGGGTCAGTTCTTTCTTCCTTTAAATTTCTTTGATGGTGTTACATGGAAAAATAAGTAAACACATCTCCCCCAATCCTGTTGCTCCCAAGACTTCCTTTGCTTATAATTTGGATTGGATGAGGACCTTATCAGAAATGGAAAAATTTATCCTTGAGGGATAGCGGAGTGTTTTAGAATAAGAGATAACTAGAGCTTTGAACTCTCATTATTTGACAAATTTGTCCAAAGAGATTGTTTTGCTTCCAAATTCTTCAAGTAGTTTTTAAAAATAGAATATGATAGGATAGTAAGTATGCTTCTAAATGCTCGTGTTGGGGCCATGAGATCTTATAAATGCTGAATTTTGTGGGACAAACAAGTAAAGGTGTAATTTCACACTGTGCATGAAGTGGGGGACTTTTTATATTAGTCCGACAGTGATTAACTGTGTTGAATTTCAGTGAAAATGAGCTAATGAAGGCTGAATTGCTGTATGATAAGAAACCTAATGGCATTTTTATTGTCATATTTGAAAGACTTATGATCAAAAGTCCCTAAGCCTGATTCTTCACATTTGAAATCATTTTACCTCTAAAAAATATTTTTTTTCCCATCCAGAGTCTGTCAATAACTAATTTTAACTTTTCCAAACAGCTTTATAGTGCTGTATTATAATTGGACACATATTTGCTGCGAGTTCTTGAATAGCAAGCATTTTCTCACACAATTTCCTCAAATCAAGAAAGGTTGAAATATGGCTTAAGAATTTCTTATTTTCCCTTAAAAATTCCACCAAAATTTTCAGTCCTAGACTATGTTAGGTCCTAGAGAAAAAGTATCTAAATGTCATTTATGTATTTATTTATTTATATTATTTATTATTATTATTATTTTTGAGATGGAGTCTCGCTCTGTCACCCAGGCTGGAGTGCAGTGGCACAATCTTGGCTCACTGCAACCTCCACCTCCCTGGTCCAAGTGATTCTCCTGCTTCAGCCTCCCAAGTAGCTGGGACTACAGGCACATGCCACTATGCCTGGCTAATTTTTGTATTTTTAGAGAGACAGGGTTTCACCACATTGGCCAGGCTGGTCTTGATCTCCTGACCTCAAGTGATTCGTCTGCCTCTGTCTCCCAAAGTACTGGGATTCCAGGCGTGAGCCATCGCACCTGGCCTAAATGTCATCTAAAACCAGATATTTTTCTTATTATTCCGAATTCAGGTCTAAAAAGATACTTCTTTTAGTGTGATCTTAATTTATCACAGCTTACTTTTAAGTTATTTATTAATAATTTACATCTTAATTAATCTGTCCTCTTCTTCTATGATAGAGAGGAGAGGAACTGGTAACTAATTAATTCTGTAACATTATGTGCCATGAAGTTTGTCCTTGTTATTTTGTCTTGATAAAAGGCCTACAAATAGGTCTTATTTACAGAGGAGGAAATTGAAACATAGAGCAACTAACTCATAGGTGTTCCTGGAGTCAGGTGGATACAGAGCTGATATTCAAACTCAGGTCTTTCTGTTTCTTGGAATCACTTTTTTTGCCCAACATCATGTTATCTTAATTCCTATGTTTCTGGGTCATTCATTTCAAACATCATTTTTTTTTTCATTTTTTTTTTTTTGTTTTTGCTTTTTGGCTAGTGTACCTTAAAAATGAATATGTCCACCATAGCAGATACCTCAAATAATATAAATCTGGTTGCCTATAGAAAATCAGTTGCTTGTGGGATTGCTAGATGAATGATTTTGGAGCAGCTAGTAAGAGAGACTGGGAGGAAGGATAGAAGGTGATCTGACATAGCTGGGAATAGAACAGTGGCAGCATTGGCCAATCGCTCCTAACTCTTGTACTCTTTGAGATTCTGATGGAAGTTATGAATGCTTTCCCTAGAACATTCCATATACATAAACCTTTGCTTAAAATTTCATGGATTTGCAGACCTACTGAAGCTGCTTGGATTGATGGATTCTGTGCTGAGTGCTTGCTACTCTAAAGTACGGTCCAGGGCCAAGACACATCAGCAGTCTCTGAAAGCACATACAAGAGCAGAATCTCGGGCTCCACCCTAGATCTCCAGATTTAGAATCTGCATTTCACAAGATCTCCAGGCAATTCCAAAGCATATGAAAGTTTGAGGAACATGGGTATAGATAAGAAACAGCCATGTAGGAATGAAGATAGTGTTTTTTTAATGGGAGGTGTTGAAGAGACAGGGAGAAGGTACTGAGAATTGTAGTTGAGCAGAAAGTCTTGGGAGAGAGCACGGTCTCAGATTTGTCAGGAAGTTCGGAGATGGCTGCAGGCTGGTCATGGGATTGTTAACTGTGCATATTTCTCATCTTCAGTCATCATGATAAGGGGCAAGCACAGGCTGCCTGATTCTTCTTGCCAACAATACTCACGGACTTTCCAATGACTAAAGTCATTTTTACAAAACAGTAATGAAGCAGTCATAGTTTAAAAGCAGGAGTAATATGAGAAATCATGGAATTATAGAGTTGAGTATTATTCAGTCACTTATTTAATTTTGAGGTTGTTTGAGCTGCTTAAGTCAGTAATGTTAATGGATACGTTTCATATCATGTGAAAACGTGGTTTGAATTATTTTCTTTTTATTGAAGGTCCTGGATTGATGTTTACACAGTCATTGTTTTAGGGCTAAGTTATCCTCTTTGCCCCCACAGACAGTTGCAGGAAATAGCTGAGCAAGGTGTCTTGCACATCACAGACATTTAGGGCGTTTTAAAGACAGAAGTGGGTGGGAGGTCTATGAGTTCACTTGTGGGGATTGGCCCTGGCAAGGTTCCCCCTGGGATGGACTTATTGGGACTCTTAATTCAAACTCAGTTCAATAACCCAAAATGAAACACTGAGTCATGCAGTTGGTGGCCAGAAGATGGTTTTGATGTAAATGGACTTATTACCTTTATTTGGTGACCTTTTATGAATGTGCAGCCCTGGTGGGTATTAATTAATTGCTCTATTCCTAAAGATAGCTTTGTGAAATGACAGCATCCAAATATTCCTATAGTACACGAATGGTACTGATGTTCCATTCGTCAAGCCAGGGATCCTGTCTTGGGTGGGAAAATGTTGTAAGAGCCATAAAATAGTATGATTAAGCAAGGTAAAGTATCTCTGGTTAAAGTATTTCTAGGTGCAATGGATATCTGGGGAAGCCATAGCAGAGTTTTCATTAACAAAGTAATTAAGTCATTTAACACCCAGTCCTTGAGAACTGGCTAGGCTGCAAGCCCTGTTTTGGTGATGAAAGTTGAATTATGACAAAGATATGTTCCTTACCTTTAAGGAGTCTGATGGGGGAGGTGTAGAGTAGCATAAAAGCATATAGGAAAGAGTCCTTACCCTAATTTGTTGGGACAGGGAAGACTGGAAGAAAGTGAAAAAGGAATTGACTTGTAAGCTCATATTTGAAGGGCAAGAAGGTAGAAGAGTGCCTAGACAGAGGGAATGCTGTACGCAAAGACTCAGGGGTAAGAGGAAACGTGGCACTGTCAGAGAACAGGAAATATACCAGCATTAGAGTGCTTCCCTGGGGAATCTGAAATAAAACCTTAGAGTTTGAAGAGGTCTTTTGGATCATCTATCCAAGCCACTCAATTATGTCTTTTTTCTCTCTCTCTCTTTTTTTTTTTTTTTTTTAAACTCTAAGTTGTGGGATACATGTGCTGAATGTGAATGTGCAGGTTTGTTACATAGTTATACACGTGTCATGGTGGTTTGCTGCACCTATCAACACATCATTTATGTTTTAAGCCCCACATGTGGCATTGGCAAAGACTTCATGACTAAAACACCAAAAGCAGTTGCAACAAAAGCCAAAACTGACAAATGGGATCTAACTAAAGAGCTTCTGCTCAGCAAAATAAACTATCATCAGAGAGAACAGGCAACCTACAGAATGGGAGAAAATTTTTGCAATCAATCCATCTGACAAAGGTCTATAAGGAATCTATCCAGAATCTATAAGGAACTTAAACAAATTTACAAGAAAAAAACCCCCTCAAAAAGTGGGCGAAGTATATGAACAGACACTTCTCAAAAGAAGACATTTATGGGGTCAAACAAACATATGAAAAAAGCTCATCATCTCTGGTCAATGATGTCTTAATAGATGATTACTTGTTGCCTTTTGAACACCTCCAGTGATGGAAAGCTTTCCAGGGAAGTTCATTCTTCTTCTTCTTCTTCTTCTTCTTCTTTTTTTTTTTTTTTTGAGACAGTGCAGTGGAGCGATCTTGGCTCACTGCAATCTCTGCCTCCTGGGTTCAAGGGATTCTCCTGTCTCAGCCTCCAGAGTAGCTGGGATTACAGGCACCCACCACCACATCCGGCTACCTTTTTAGTATTTTTAGTAGAGACAGGGTTTTGCCATGTTGGCCAGGCTGGTCTTGAACACCTGACCTCAGGTGATCGGCCTACCTCAGCCTCCCAAAGTGCTAGGATTGCAGGTGTGAGCCACTGTGCCTGGCCAGTTCATTGTTCTTTGTAGCTGCTTCAATCAAGCTCTTTCGTATGAGGAAATGAAATTCACCTGTCTTATCGCTGGTCCCAGTTCTACCCTTTCAAATCACCAGCTTCTCCACTGGTTAAGAGTCGCTAATCAGTGACTTCTTCTTTTCGGGATTCATGCTGAAGGAGACAAGGCAGAATCAAACTTGGACAAATCATACATGTAGCAAATATTTGTACTTTGTACACGAAAATCCTACAATATCCCTGAAATTCATTTTTTTTTATAAGCTCTCAGTCAATCATGATATTTCACAGGGAAAGGGGAGCCCAAATATCTGGCTGAAAGAGCTCATATTATTAAGATTATATTAAAGATCCAATTTTGTGCAAGCCTTCCTGTAAATTTCCCCTTTCCAACCACCAAGTCTAACACCATGCCACTGTTGTGCTAGCTTGAATTTTTAGCACACCTGTACTTTTTTAATGATTGTGGCTAAACCTCCATGCCAGCTGGGGAGCAAGGTCACATTGCATGGTGGTGTAACTGGAGAACGGTGTTTCTTAGGAGCAGAGGTAGCAGAGCCTTGTTGGAAAGTTTGAGAACATAGACCTATTCAAAAACCACTTACTTTTGGTAGTGAATCATCTTTTAAATACTTGACTGCACCTCAGTTTTTATTGTGACTGCTTCCTTATATAGGTAGAGGCTTAAGTTAGCAGTTAGAATTAGATATGTCCAGAAACCAAGGTAGATTTTACGTTGTAAGAGAAGAAAGGGTTGCAGGTAATTGGGTCCGGTGTGTAATATGGAGTCTATAATACATCTTCACACCTCCTCCAAATTCGATTGAATGGATGGTTTTCCTTAGCAAGTGCCCCTAAATTATCTTTTTTAGTTAAAGCCATATTTGCTGTTTTAATAATAAAAATGTAACTCTTACTTCCATAACCAGTCTGTTCCCTAAAGCAGTCTGTGGATAGAGTGCAGACAGGGTTAAGCATTGTCTTAGTACCTTTCAGATTTTAAATGAATGTCTATATGAATGTATATATTCACAATGCTTAAATTATAAATTATAGAAATCAACTTGGTTTCAGGGGAGACGAAGTGACATCTGAAAGATGAAAAATGCATAGCATTTGAGTTTAGAAAATTGTAGTTTCATTTGCAGTAACACAGTGAAAATATCCAAGATCTAATCTTAAAATAAAACTTGGCTGTAACAGACATGTGTAATAAATTAGCAGATTAAAATTGTTTACACCTTTGGCATTTTTAATCTCATATTTCTGCTTTAAATAGCTTTTCTGGCAATTTTATACTAGTTTTTTCCACCATATAATTCTAAAAGTTACATGTTGAACATATTTTTGATATTTATCTCTACCATTTCTTTCTCAGCCTCAGTCTTGAAGATGATTATTAGTTAATGATAATAGCTAACAAAATATTCTCATTTATGTTTGATTTAATTTTCATATGAATAAATGTAGTATTTGGTTGAACTATTTTCTGTCTCTATTGAAAATGCCTTTATAAGGCATTACTTTGATACTTTGAAATAATATTTAAACTAATTCAACACATTTAAAGAAATATTTATGTGGGCCTCCAGTGAGTTATGTACGGTGCTAAATCCAACAGAGGATATCAAGCTGAAGGAGACAGTCTTCAGATCCGCAGAGGCCTTCCAAACATGTAGAAGATTTAGGACAGAGACTCAAATGAGTGTGATAGAAAGGCCACGAATGACACTCGAAGAGAGCACTGTGAATTCAAAGAAGGAAATGATAATATCATTATGTGCTAAAAATGAAAGACTTTTTTTTTTTTTTTTTTTCATATTGGGACATCTCCATTAGCTACTATCTCAAAAGGACTTTTCTTGATGACTCCCTTTCCCCACCATGGGTCTGATTTTCTTGGTCTTATAAAGCTTTATGTTTTCTACTCTTTAAAAACTAGCTTTAATGAGGTATATTTCAAATACCATAATGTCCACCTATTTAAACATATACTCATCTGTATGTTTCCTTGTGCTTGTGTGTGTATGTGGGAGAGAGGGTGTAAGTCTGTATGTGCATGCGTGTACATGTGTGCACATGTGTGAGGGGGTGCACATATACAAATGTGTTTGCATTTATGTATGTGTGTGCACACCTGAGGATATCTGTACCAGTGTTTGTATGTGCATGCATGTAGATGTGTGCATGTGTGTGAGGATGTGTGCATGTACAAGCATGTTTGTGTGTGTGTATGTGTATGCACATGTGTGTGAAGGTATTTGTATGTACAAGTGTGCTTGTGTGTGTGCAAGGGTGTGTGAATGTATAAGTATGTGTGTGCATATACATGTATGTGTGTGTGAGAGAGACAGTGTGTACATGTGCAACTGTGTTTGTATGTGTCTGTGCATGCATGCTCAACTACACTAAATCTAAACTTTCTCTGAGCACAATCCCTGCCTCTCACAGCCCTCTCCAGTGGTGGCTTTTTCCCTCCCTCACCTCGCCTAGTACTGGGCCTGGAAGTAAAATTGGGTGTCTCAGTTCAACATTTCAGTTTCCAGACCACGTGTTCTCTCTCCCTCTTTTCTAAAGAAAGAGGTGGCTTTGTGCTCTTGTCATCTACCCTCTTTGGTATAGTCTTCTACAGACCCCTGGATCATTTTTGTTCATTTGTTGATTTTAGCTTTTGGCTCACTGACATCCTCTCCTCCCTAATTCTCCCAAATTTAATATCTAGAAGATTCTTCCACCATTCTGACCACTCGGTTCCTGTCCTGGAGCCCCTTCCCTTCAGTGATCTCTTTGCAGCTCCTTTCCTCTATACTTTGTGCAACCTATTCATAATTTCACTTTCAAGTATCCCACTTGACCATTTGACCACCACTTCCTGCATTTGCAGCCTAATCCCTCTAATAGCCTGATGCCATCACTCCTTAGACTTCATGGGATCTGCAGTCTACTGATCCCAACACTGTTTGTTCTCTTCTCCTTCCCTCCTAATCCAATTCCTCCTGCACCCATTGATTCTATCCCCTTTTTTCTCTCCCTCCTAATCATATTCCTCCCTTCCCAACTTAAATACTGTGGCCAGTCTTTATAATCACCACCTTACCTCTGCCCTCAACTCCCTTGATCCTCTTGCTTCCTGGTACTCACTTGGCAAAACCCCAAACTTGGTAAATACCAATTCTCTGCCAATTCTATGCCTGTACCTATGCACTGAATGTGGCTGAAGCACACACACACACACACACACACACACACACACACCCCCATAACTCATTTAATTGTTAAATTTATGACCGTGAACCTGATGGTAATATCTAGCACTTCCCGGGAATCATACTATATTTTCTTTCTTTTTTTATTCGCCCTGCTGTTCTAGGTAGCAATTTTATACTTTTTCCTAATTTTTCAAATGTCCAGTATCTCTGTGTCACTGGATATTACTTTGCTTTCTATTTTTACTGCAAACAAAGAAGCAATCTAAGGCTAACTTCCTACAGACAACCACCACCATATTTGCCTGCCTTCCAGCACCTGTGCCGTTCTGCTTTCTCTTCCCTCCTGTTGCTATATAGAAGAAATGTCTGTGCTCCTATCTGAGGACAGCCAGCCATTACGGTGAATTCCATACCATCTCGCACTATTCAAGGACATTGCTCTAGTAATTTTATTTCTCGTATCACTAACTTCTTTCCTCTCTAGCGTTATTCCAATCAGCATAGAAATATACATATTAGTGTTTCTTCCATACAGATCTCCATCACTTTCCTGAAACCGTTTTCCTCAAAGTTGCCAATGACCTTGCATCGCTAAATTTATCAGTCAATTTTCAGTGCTTATACTTGGCCTATTAGAGGCATTAGATGCAGTGATTACTTCATTCTCTTTGAAATTGTTTCTTCACTTGATTTCCAGCATAATCCCTATTCCTTGTCTCCTCTTCACTTCACTGACGGCTTCTTCTCTTTCACTGGCAGGTTCCTTTTCATCTCCCTAACATCTAATGGATTTAGTCCTTACTCCTCTCCTCTTTGTCAACTGTATTCACTTCCTTGGTGTTTTCATTCAGCTTCATGACTGCAAATACTATCAATATTCGGACGGTGCCTGAATTTATATCTCCACCATGATTGCTCTGTGAACTCCAGGTATATAAGTCCAACTGCCTTCTGGGCATCTTCCTTTGGATGTCTAACAGGCATCTGAAATCAGATATCCCAACAGTGTGCTGGAGATCTTTCCTTCCAAACCTGCTGCACCTTCTGTCTCTCCCATCGTGGTTAAAGATAACTCTATCTTCCTACTTGTTCAGGCCAAATTTCTTGGTAGCATCTTCAACTCCTCTCCCTCTCTCATAATCCATATTCAATCTGTCAGCAAACATTATTGGCTCTTCCTTTAAAATATATTGAGAATCCTAACACCTTTTCTACCTCTACCTCTGTTATCCAAGTCATCATCATCTTTTGGTGGATGAACGAACTTCTAACTGGACTTTCTGCTTCTATTTTCACCTCTGTTTATTTTATTCTTAAAACACCATTGAGATTCCTTTAAATACTAAGATGATATCACTATTCTTTTCAAAAATTCCAATGGCTCTGCATCTGAGGCAGAAGAAGAGCCAGGGCCTTTCTAGTGATGTCTGAGACCCTACCCAATCTGTTGACTCCAGTTCCACATTTACCTCTATGACTGCTACTCTCCCCTTGCTGTATCCACTTTAGCCACATTGCAGGCAAATCCCCCTGGGTCAGGGATTTTGTTCTTTCTATTTTAACTGTCTAGAATGTTCCTCTCCTAGGTACTATACAGCTTGTTCCTTCACTTCCTTCAGATCTGTGCTCAAGCATCATCTTCTCAATGAGGTCTTTCTTCACCATGTCATTAAAAATTCTAACCTCCCCAACCCTTATCTTCCTTCCCATAACATGTAGCTCACTCTAATGTACTATACAATTTGTTTTATTTACTCTGCTTATTGACTTTCCCCTGACCGTAATGTACACCCCACGAAGGCAGGAATTTGTCTCTGTGTTTTATTCACTGCTGTATCCCCTAGAATAGTACTTGTATCCCCTAGATAGATGACTTGATGCTCAATAATATTTGTTGAACAAATGAATGAATTCCACCTTAGCTTAGCTAAGACAAAGCCTACAGAGGCCATATGAAGGTCTGATAACCTTGTAGGTTCCTCCTCTAACGACATGATTTTTAAAGCCTGCCTCTTCCCTTGAACTTCTAATTCTCCTCAATTACCCTGAGGACTATTCAAAGGAATCCAGGTCAAGCTGTATGACTGATTTCCTGGAGTGGAGGAAAGAAAGTATGGGGCCTCAAAGGAGGGGATGAAAGGGGTTTATAATGGAGGCAGCACAAGATGAGGAGTGAGCAGGATCCAGAGGAGGGGCTATGCTTCCCTGGAATCAGGCTAACAAATTTGGGGGAGCTACTGTACAAAAGATCAACCCAAGCCCTCCATTCAACTCAGGGTGTCTCTGGGCATTCAAGGTTTATACTCTCATGAGCCTTTTCTTGCAGTTGTAAAATAAAGCCTCTTCATGGGTGTTGGGGGAAGAGAAGGAGTCATAATTCATTTTCATAAAGTGCTCCGAGATTCTTGCATGAAAGGTGCTAAACACACAAACTGTTAGATTTTATTTTTAAATTGTGCAAGCTATATATTTTCCCCATTAAATGTTCACTTGCCAGTTATCTTCTTTCTGCCTAAAAAATAATCAAAGCAAATCGTATATTATTCAATTGCTAAGATAAATTTGAAATGTAAAAAGAGAAATCATTCCTTCTTGTTTATGTGAACAAGTGCTTCCAATCATTTAAAAGATAATATTCTCCATAATGGTCTCCATATCTTCATTGTCAACATCAGTACCATTCAGCTGTAGACCACTATCTCTGAATCAAATCATAGAAGAATAGAATTTAGGGGAGTAAGAATTGCCTCTCTCTCTGCCAACCTACCCTTCTAAGTTGCTCGGCCTTTTCCAAGTCAAAATATCTCTCTCTACCATCTTAAAATTATTTTAATATATTTTAATTTGAAAAGAATAATCCTTTACTGGTAGGAAAATTAATTTCCTTTTCCAGCATTATCAGTTGGACCACTCCAGTGGATGTACGATCACCCTTTAAGACAAGAAATAAATTGTGGCATTTGTGAACTTGGGTTTTGGTCTTCTGTCACTTACTATGTTTAGAATCTTGGGGAAATTCCTTAATTGCTCTGGAAACTCAGTTTCCTCTGCTGTTGAATAGAAGTAATAATGCATGCCTTTACAGGGTTGTGTAAGGATTGAATGAGATATGTTGTCAATGCTTTTCAGCCAAAGACCACAGGGTAAATACCTGTAATTAAACAAGTTGGGCTTGTCACAGAGGGGCATTACTTGCCCGTATACTCTGGGCAACTATGGTGTGTCTCAATAAAAGGGTGTTAGAAAGAACCTATATGGGATTTGGGCTTTGGGTGGTTGATTTGTGGGGAGAGTTTGGTCTAGACTAGAGGCTTTTGGAAAGCAGGGGCACTTCTATGATTGTATAGCTCGGTACATCTTATCTATAAGGAGTAGAGACTAGCACAAGTATAAAGCTGTAATTGACAAATCAGCGGCAGTCATTCATTTTGGAAGAGAAAGAGACTGCTTGGTATGTTTAGGGTGGCACTTGATTTTACCTTTGTGCTTGGATGTACTTACAAAGTGGTTTTGCTTTGTCTCATTCTATCATGGTCTTAGAGCAATGTCTGAGATTGGTATTCTGTGAGATGGTTTCTGTCTAACAGAAGAACAGCAAGACCCAGCCGTAAATGCCAGGCCAGCTACTGAATGTTGGAGGGCTCCTTTCCTTTTTTATTTTTTAGCACAAATCCTTGGCATAGCATATGGCCTCTGAAGACTCAATACATTGTGATTTTTTTTATCATTAAAATCTAAATTACACATCGAACCTTCTCAATTCTAGAATAAATAATTCCAGTTTCCTCAGTCGAGCCTCTGGATACTGAAGGGTAATAAAGACAACTGATACTTCTTTAAACTTTATGCCAGTACCGTGCTAAACCCTTTAAGTCGACGATCATATATAATCTTTACTACGATCTGATGAGAGAAGTATTATTATTTTTCACATTCCACAGATGAGGAAACTGATTTTTAGAGAGGTTAAGAGACTTCCTTAAGGTCACACACACAAGAATAAGTAAGAGAAGGGCAGATCCATCCCCAGGATGTCTTTCTTCGGAGTCCAGATTCTTAACCATTACACGATGCTGCCATTTCCTGACTCATTGTGAATGTGCTAATTCAGAGCTTCTCTAGCATCAATTACATTTCTTATTCCCCATCTGAATAACAATTAACATTGTATTCCTTGCACTTACTTTACAACCATCCCTTTAGAGTATTCCAGTATAGTATTAGCTGATAGCAGCAAAGCATGCCACTTTAATTCAAGACAGCTGGATTGTGCCTTCAGCATTAATTGAAAGACAAATCTGGTATAGTTTTAAATTGGAATATTTTAAATCTTCTCTTTGGACTAGAGGAGAATGGTGATCCTAGATTGTGAATTCAAAACACATTATGGTCCCTGTGCTACTTAAAAAAAAATGAGTTTACGATGTTCAAGCATAATAGTTTCTGGAGTTCTAACAGAATGGCAACACAAAGCAATATGTACCAGCCTGAAATTGGCATTTACTCGGCCATATTAGAATGTTGCTGTATCAACATTGAGTTGATGAGAATTCAAGTCTCTGGCATTCAGTTACATGCATTATGTCTGCCTTTTTGGAGTTCTTTGTGGAAATAGAGATCTCTGCTGTAGTACAGAGTTGGAAGAAGATAATTAAATATTTTGAGTATCTACTTGATGCCAAGAATTCTCCTAGGTGCCTTTACGTTATTGCATTTATTCTTCACAACAAATTAGAAAAGGAAATTACTGCTGTGGCTCAGTCCACCCTCTTCCCAGCCTGGGTTGCTGCATTACTAACTTTCTAATTGTGCTCCTTGCTTTCACTGTTGCCCTCTTATGGTAAGTCTGAAGGTAAAGTTATCTTTTAAAATTATAAATCAAAACTCATCATTTCCTTTCTTAAAACCCCACACTGGCTTTCCATTGCACTTGGAATAAAATCCAAATTCTTTACCGTAACCCATAAGCCCACTCGACTGGGTTCCTTCCTGCCCCTCTGACTTGGTCTTAGCCACTCTCCTGCTCGCTCACTGTGCTGCAGGCACACCTGCCTTCTTTTTTTTTTCTTGAATACCTCAAGCTTGTTGTCACCCAGGGACCTTTGCACTTGCTGATTTTTTTTTCTGCCTGAAGCCCTCTGCCCCCAATTCTTTCTTGGCCTGACTCCTTGTTGCCATTCAGTCTGTAGCACAAATTGCAGTTTTCTTGGTGAAACCTGCTTTGATCATAGAAGTTCGTCGTTCCTTATCCCACCCGGTCATTCTGCAATGCCCTGCCATGCTTTTCTTCATAGCACCTCTCACCACTTGAAATTATTTATCATTTGTTTATCTATGTTCATTCATTTATTTATCTCATATTGTCTGTCTTTCCATTTTTGGAAGTAAGTTCCATAATGGCAAGAACCTCATTTGTCTTGTTCACAGCTATGTCCCTGGAGCCTCATTCAGTGTTGAATGGATGAATGAGTGAATATGCATTTTTACAGACAAGGAAACTGAACCCACACAGTTATAATCACCATAACATTAACAAACCAGCATTTATTATTATTATTTTATTTTATTTTTAGAGATGAGATCTCACTCTGTTGCCTAGGCTGGAGTGCAGTGGCATCTTCTTAGCTCACTACAGCCCTGAACCTGGGCTCAAGCAATCCTCCTGCTTCAGCGTCCTAAGTAACTAGCCCTACAGGCACATACCACTATGCCTGGCTAATTAAAAGTATTTTTTTTGTAGAGATGGGGGTCTCACTATATTGCCCAGACTGGTCTTGAACTCCTAGCCTCGAGTGATCCTCCTGCTGTGGCCTCCAAAGAGGGCTGAGGTGTGAGCCACTACACTGGCCTAATAACCACCACTGGTTGACTGCCTTCAAAGTGCCAGGCACTAAGCAAGGAACTGTCAAAGCATTATTTCACTTCTTTATTTCATTTTCAAAGCAGCCCTCTGAGGTAGGTATAATTTGTTCTACTTCACAGAGAAAGATAGCTGAAGTCTACAGCTGTAACATGGCCAAGCTTGTTTAGCAAGGGATGGAGGCTGGGGCGAGACTTTTTTGTCTGATTTGACTTTTCAATGTAGAGCATGAGAGAGTGGGTCTGTATCAGGCACTCATTCAATGGCAGAAGTTTCCCCTTTCAATAGAATGAGAGGCAAAATTCCACTTTTGATATAATAGCATGTAGAAATGCTAATTCTCAGAGTTTTATAAAGAGAAACGACATGTGGGGCCGGGCACGGGGGCTCACGCCTGTAATCCCAGCACTTTGGGAGGCCAAGGTGGGAGGATCACCTGAGGTCGGGAGTTTGAGACCAGCCTGACCAATATGGAGAAACCCTGTCTCTACTAAAAATACAAAAAAGTTAGCTGGGCATGGTGGCACATGCCTGTAATCCCAGCTACTCGGGAGACTGATGCAGGAGAATCACTTGAATCCGGGAGGCATAGGTTGCGGTGAGCCAAGATTGCGCCATTGCACTCCAGCCTGGGCAGAAAGAGCGAAACTCCGTCTAAAAAAAAAAAAAAAAAAAAAGAAACCACGTGTGTTCCAAGCCAGGTTGGCAGAGGCCTGAGCAGAGGGGCAGGGCCCAGTGTGTGAAGCCTGGCCTGAGCAGGTTCTATGTTGATGGTTGATGAGCTGGTGCAGGACCACGGTGAAGCAAGGCCCTGCCATGTATGTGGGCAGTGACAGCAATGGAAGACCATCTACCACTTTATCAAGGACCAGTTACTGTCACTTGATCAGCAACACATTGTGTTCAGACTTGCCTAGGAGGAGTATTTTAAAACAATTTCATAAGCAATTCCCAGACATTCCAGCTCCTTTTCTTCAGGATAGTGGGACTATTTTGAGGTTCCCAGGACAAAAATAACATTGCTAACCAGTTGGGCCTGTGTGATCTAGTATAATCTACACATTGTTTCTGGCAGATCTTTAGGTACCTGAACCTCATTCTCAACTGCAGGCCCTAACCCCTCCCCAGCCTTTGCACTCAGACTGACCTGGACTTAAATCTGTTTTTCTGTAATTGTCCTTTGTCGGCTTCAGGGTCACTCCGATGGCTCCTTTGAAGATACAGATCTTCCTGTTTGAGGTTGTTAGGAAGTTTGACTCCTGGATCACAGGAAGCAGTTTGGGAAGCATAATATGCTCGGGTACAACAGGTAGAGGCTGGAAGGACAGGTAGGAGCTGACTGTTTTCATGAAAATGTTTAGGCTTTCAGTATGCCCTTTGCAATTGTCAGTATGTTAGCCTACTTTTTAAATCAAAGGGGATAAGTGGAATTGTATGACTCAGGAATTGTGCAGTGACCTGAATCAGGCAATTTACTTCCCAAGAACATGAAGGAGCCAAGGGCTCTGGTGGGACGGCAGGAATATTGAGTTCTCTTCTGGGCTGTCCAGGAATGCAACAATTGATACAGCAATCAGCTTGAGAGACCATGTGGTGACTTGTTATATCATTAAAATGGTTGCAAATAACCACATCACACTAAATCCAGTCCAACTGTTTTAGTCACTTTGACAGAAAGTGACTTGGAAAAGTGAAGGCTTCTCTTTAGAAGGGCTATCACTTTGGGGCCAGGCACAGTGGCTCACACCTGTAATCCCAGCACTTTGGGAGGCTGAGGTGGGTGACTCATGGGGTCAGGAGATCGAGACCATCCTGGCTAACACAGTAAAACCCCTTCTCTACTAAAAATACAAAACATTAGCAGGGCGTGGTGGTGGGCACCTATAGTCCCAGCTACTTGGTAGGCTGAGGCAGGAGAATGGTGTGAGCCTGGGAGGCGGAGCTTGCAGTGAGCCGAGATCATGCCACTGCACTCCAGCCTGGGCGACAGAGCAAGACTCCATCTCAAAAAAAAAAAAAAAAAAAAAAAAAGAAGGGCTATCACTTTAGGGGTGGCAGGGATAATTAATACATCATCTCAATTGTTGTAATATTCCTACAAGGTCAGTATTTTTATTTTCAATTAAAGGTGAGGGCATTGAAACTTGTCCAGACTTAAATGATGAAGGGCAGACTTGAGAGCAGGCTTGTTCAACTGCAAAGCTTGAATTCTAGTCCATGGACTCCAAAGTTTTTCTGTGTGAATCTTCTCTGTAATCCAACTGATATGGTTTGGCTGTGTCCCTACCCAAATCTCATCTTGAATTCCCATGTGTTGTGGGAGTGACCTGGGGGAGGTAACTGAATCATGGGGGCAAGTCTTTCCCGTGCTGTTCTTGTGATAGTGAATAAGTCTCATGAGATCTGATGGTTTTAAAAAGAGGAATTCCTCTGCACAAGCTCTCTCTCTTTTCCTGCCGCCATCCATGTAAAATGTGACTTGCTCTTCTTTGCCTTCCACCATTATTGTGAGGCCTCCCAGCCTTGTGGAACTGTAAGTCCAATTAAACCTCTTTCTTTTGTAAATTGCCCAGTCTTGGGTATGTCTTTTCAGCAGCATGAAAGCAGACTAATACAGTAAATTGGTACTAGTAGAGTTGGGCATTGCTGAAAAGATACCTGAAAATGTGGAAGCGACTTTGGAACTAGGTAACAGGCAGAGGTTGAAACAGTTTGGAGGGCTCCGAATAAGACAGAAAAATGTGGAAAAGTTTGGAATTTCCTAGAGACTTGTTGAATGGCTTTGCCCAAAATGCTGATAGTGATATAGACAATAAAATCCAGGTTGAGTGGTCTCAGATGGAGATGAGGAAATTGTTGGGAACTGGAGCAAAGGTGACTCTTGTTATATTTTAGCAGAGACTGGTAGCATTTTGCCCCTGCCCTGGAGATTTGTGGAACTTTGAACTTGAGAGAGATGATTTAGGGTATTTGGTGGAAGAAATTTCTAAGTAGCAAAGCATTCAAGAGGTGACTTAGGTGCTTTAAAGGAATTCAGTTTTAAAAGGGAAACAGAGCTTAGAAGTTTAGAAAATTTGCAGCCTGACAATGAAATAGAAAAGAAAATCCCATTTTCTGAGGAGAAATCCAAGCCTGCTACAGAAATTTGCATAAGTATAGAGAAGCCAAATGTTAATTCCCTAAGATAGTGGGGCAAATGTCTCCAGGGCATGTCAGAGGTCTTCACTGCAGCCCCTCCCATTGCAGGTCCTGAGGCCTAGGAGGAAAAAGCGGTTTTGTGGGCCAGGTCCAGGGTACCCATGCTGTGTGCAGTCTGGGGATTTTGTGCTCTGTGTCCCAGCCACTCTAGTCATGATGAAAAGGGGCCAAGGTTCAGCTCAGGTTGCTGCTTCAGAAGGTGGAAACCCCAGACCTTGGCAGCTTCCATGTGGTGTTGAGCCTGTGGTTGCACAGAAGTCAAGAATTGAGGTTTGGGAACCTCCGCCTAGATTTCAGATGTATGGAAATGTCTGGATGCCCAGGCAAAAGTTTGCTGCAGCATGGAACCCTCATGGAGAACCTCTGCTAAGGCAGTGTGGAAGGGAAATGTGGGGTTGGAGCCCCTACATAGAGTCCCTACTGGGGCACTGCCTAGTGGAGCTGTGAGAAGAGGGCCACCATCCTCCAGACCTGAGAATGGTAGATCCACCGACAGCTTGCACTTCATGCCTGGAAAAGCCACAGACACTCAATGCCAGCCTGTGAAGGCAGCTGGAAGGGAGGCTGTACTCTGCAAAGCCACAGGGGTGGAGCTGCCCAACACCGTGGGAACCCACTTGCTTCAGCATAACCTGGATGTGCGACATGGAGTCAAAGGAGATCATTTTGGAGCTTTAAGATTTGACTGCCCTGCTGGATTTTGAACTTGCATGGGGCCTATAGCCCCTTTGTTTTGGCCAATTTCTCCCATTTGGAATGGCTGTATTTACCCAATGCCTGTACTCCCACTATAGCTAGGAAGTACTAACCAGCTTTTGATTTTACAGGCTCATGGGTGAAAGGGACTTGTCTTGTCTCTGATAAGACTTTGGACTGTGGACTTTTGAGTTAATGCTGGAATGAGTTAAGATTTTGGGGGACTTTTGGGAAGGCGTGATTTGTTTTGAAATGTAAGGATATGAGATTTGGGAGGGGTCAGAGTTTCAATGATATGGTTTGGCTTTGTTTCTACCCAAATCTCATCCTGAATTTTCACGTTTTGTGAGGGACCAGGTGGGAGGTAATTGAATCATGGGGGCAAGTCTTTCCCATGCTGTTCTCATGATAATGAATAAGCCTCACGAGATCTGATGGTTTTAAAAAGAGGAATTCCCCTGACTAAGCCCTCTCTCTTTTTGCCTGCTGTCATTCACGTAAGATGTGACTTGCTCCGCCTTGCCTTCCACCATGATTGTGAGGCTTTCCCAGCCACATGGAACTGTAAGTTCAATTAAACCTTTCTTTTGTAAATTGCCCAGTCTTGGGTATGTCTTTCTCAGCAGCATGAAAATAGACTAATACACTAACCTTTTTTTTTTCCTTCAGTGCTTTTACATAATTTAAATTGTTCACCATTGATTGATTATATCTTTATCTGAGTTGTCTTATCTATACCAGTGTTTTTCAACATTGGCACTACTGACATTTTGGACCAAGTGATTCTTTGCTGGAGAGGAATGTTCTTTGTATTGTAGGGTGGTTAATAGTATCCCTAGACTCTTACTGTTAATATACACAAGTAGTCATGATGCCCCAGTCATGAAAATAAAAATTGTTTTACAATATTGATGATTGTCCCCTTGGGGGAAAAATCTCCATGAATTGAGAACTATTGGTCTGTATTATTAAGCTGTAAAATTCTTGAAGGTCAAAGTCTCTCTATGCATATCTCAAAAAAACCTGTGGATGTCTATGTCATTGAGGTCATCTGGTAAACACGGTAAACACCACTATGGGGTCATTATTTGAGTCATTCAGTAAATACCATAAAATCCATTTTAATTAGAAGTTTTCCAAATCTATCATTAAATAACTGGAGTACTTGGAGTAAATTACTTAACATGATAAGTCTCTATTTCTTCATCTGTAAGCCAGGAATAATAACAGCTTCAAGCTCATTGTTTTGAGAGCTAAATGATGTAATGTATGAAAATATTTAACATAGTACCTGGACTCTGGTTAACACAAGTAATAGATATTTTAAAAATTTTAATAAATTAATATTCATTTCTAATTCAGTGCTTGACACATAGTAAAAATTATTATTATTTTTATTATTACTATTATTATTTTTGAGATGGAGTCTCACTCTGTTGCCAGGCTGGAGTGTGGTGGTGTGATATCAGCTCACTGCAACCTCCACCTCCTAGGTTCAAGCAATTCTCCTGCCTCAGTCTCCCGAGTAGCTGGGACTACAGGCACATGCCACCACTCCCAAGTAATTTTTGTATTTTTGGTAGAGACAGGGTTTTACCACGTTGGCCAGGATGGTCTTGATCTCTTGACCTTGTGATCTGCCCACCTTGGCCTCCCAAAGTGCCAGGATTACAGGCATAAGCCACCACACCTGGCCAGTAAAAACTATTTAACAAACAAATGAATGAAATGTTTAGCTCTCATACAGGCATAAGCTGCCTGTAAGATTTAGAAAACACAAATAATCAAGGAAATTTATTGCCCTATGGCCAACAGTGTTGTTCATTCATTCAGGAAAATCTAGTGTCACAGTGGTACTATTGCTTTATGTCATGCATGGCTGTCTTGGCTTCTATGATCCAATAATGAGTTTTAAGTATGGCAGCAAATGCCTAATTTATAAAGGCTCATGGGGAATACATAGAAAAATTGATTAGATGGCTCTGTCTCCAAGGCTGCCAGAGCTGTTCATTGGAAACTTGATCACAGAAGTGCTCTCTGCAATTACGGGTGTGTGATGTCAGTTTTTTAGAGAGTGAGGCATTCTTGAAAGAGAACCAAAATAGCCAGAAGTTAATGGAAAACCTTATGCAACCCTCTGGTTGCTGGAGTTTCTCCTCAAACTGACATTTAAAGATGATCAACCAGCATGATTGACATAGGCTGATTGAGTTGACTCCAACAGTACTGATTATATGTAGACAGCTTAGATCCCTTGCTGGGACATCTGAGTTATTAAAAATGTGACTTGATTCATTTGTGAATCGGAGATGGCCTTTCACATTCTCAAATGAAGGGAAGTAAATCAATTAGGGTATCCAGAACAATATTAAGGCAAAGTGTAAGTTAATGAAATGGGGAATCAGGATTCCTGGGTTATAAAGATCACAGTGTAATGGAGTTGAGGCCTTGAAATTACATAAACCTGGTTTAAACACAGGCTCTTGCACTTACCACCTCTAGGACCTTGGCCAATTTATTATATTTATTTATTTATTTTATTTTTTTGAGACAGAGTCTCACTCTGTCACCTAGGCTGGAGTCCAGTGGCACGATCTTGGCTTACCGCTACCTCAACCTCCCAGGTTCCAGTGATTCTCCTGCCTCAGCCTCCCAAGTAGCTGGGATTACAGGCATGCACCATCACACCTGGCTAACTTTTGTATTTTTAGTAGAGATGGGGTTTCACCATGTTGGTCAGGCTGGTCTTGAGCACCTGACCTCAAGTAATCCGCTTGCCTTGGCTTTCCAAAGTGCTGGGATTACAGGTGTGAGCCACCGTGCTTGGGCTGGCCAATTTATTTAATATGTGTGTGTGTGTGTGTGTGTGTGTGTGTGTGTGTGTGTGTGTGTATGTGTATGTGTTAATGATAATAATACCTAGTTCCTAGAGCTGTTGAAAAAATTAGGGTAATATAGGCAAACTGCTTAAAGTGGTACCTGTTGTATAGTTAGTATTCAATAAACAGTAGCTATCTATTTGGGATATTCTATAAACATAAGGCAAATGTCTTCATTATTCTGAATCTTTTTATTCTGTTGACACATAAGAGAGTTGAATTTGATAAAAGTTAAATTTTTTCCAAAGAGCCTTAGCGTTTTGCTAGGTGATGATAAGAGTAATTAAAACATAGAGTGCTATCTATGTGAGCTCTGGCATAGATGGTGTGTGTGTATGTTTGTGTGTGTGTGTGTCTGTGTGTGTGTGTGTGTATGATGAGGGGAGAAATGGGCTTTCTAACCTAACCTCTTGATTTGGCCAGAGAACCCATAGGATTTTTTTTTTAAAATGTATTTGAATAAAGGGTCTTACTGCTAATAAACACATATTAAAATCACAGGACTGTACAACTTTTTAACACCTGAGTTTTAAAATTCGAACGAACACACTTATATTCACTATATATTATATATATGTGTGTGTGTATATATATAGATGAAACTAATATTTACTGAACGCTTTTTATGTGCCACATGTTGTGCTAAGAACTCTCAATGTACTATCTCATTGAATCTGCACAAAAATTAAATCAGATAGTATTATTATCCCCATTTTAACAGCTGGACTGAGGCTTAGCAAGGTTAAGTTACTTGCCCAATGCCGCACAGCTAATGAAGAATTTCAGCTCAGACTTAACCGATGTCAGATTCTGTCCTTCTCACTCTTCTTTTAACTAATTATCTGTTAATCTACTGTTACATTGCCTCTCTCACTTTAAAGTTCTGAGTGGATTCAGTGATTTTAGAAACATTCTTGGCCATCCTGTCCATTTTGGTTCAATACTGAAATTTGTCACTGCTTGTGCTGGGTGAAGTTGGATGGAAACGACTTCCTATTAGCTATGTCATATGGGTTTATTCTGGTTTTCTAGCATGATCCAGTCACTTAGCAAATAGTCATAGAAGAACTATTATCAGTCAGGCACTGGGCTAGATTCTGAAAGCATGCTAGTATGGAAACTATATGCTATTATGAAGTAATAGTTTTCAATTTTTTTAAGTGATGGAATTTTTAAAAGAATTATAATAAATTCTTACATGGGACCCAATATTAAAAATCAATGAACATGAAAATGCAGGAATAGTCCAAGTGAGGTCGGGAGGCTAAAGCCCTGCTCTCAAGGCCTTGCTATTATGAAGTTACAGGCCCAGAAGCATCTTTGTGGAACCCCAGGACAATCTGGAGCAGAGTTTGAAAGCCACAAACCTATAGCAAAGCTTGAGCTTGCCATGCTCAGACCCCAATTGTCATTGGACACTTCCTGTGGCTCCTCTTGCCACTTTGTCCTAGGTCTCTTTTTTTTTTTTTTTTTTTTTGAGACGGAGTCTCACTCTGCCGCCTAGGCTGGAGTGCAGTAGCGCTATCTCGGGCTCACTGCAAGCTCCGCCTCCCGGGTTCACAGCATTCTCCTGCCTCAGCCTCCGGAGTATCTGGGACTACAGGCACCCGCCACCAAGCCCGGCTAATTTTGTTTTGTATTTTTTAGTAGAGACGGGGTTTCACAGTGTTAGCCAGGATGGCCTCGATCTCCTGACCTTGTGATCCGCCCGCCTCGGCCTCCCAAAGTGCTGGGATTACAGGCGTGAGCCACTGCGCCCGGCCAGGTCCCTTTATACATGTCCAGTGATCAGGAATACACAGATAATAGCAGTATGTAGTCTTTACCCTTGCTGGGTTTGCTATTGTTTGTTTGTTTTTTTTTTTAACTAATGAAAAATAGTCACCTGAACAATTATGTCTACGTCTCAATGAATGTTATTCTTTAAAATCCTGAACTGAGGTCAATTCTGCTGCTATTTTTCAAGATGTTTAGTGAATTGCCTTTGAAACTCTTTTCTAATAAGCTCTGCCTTTTTATTTTATATTCACACCTTAAATTAAAAACATTTTTCTCATGCTGGATATTTGCTACTCCTGATCCATGCTGACATCTGTGTTGTTTAGAGAAATAAGATTGTATGGCTATCTTTACTTCTTTATTTTTAAGGACTATGCCACCAAAACTAATGTTTCATTTATTAACATTTATGCATGTATATCACATATATAAATTACACATACCAGACCCTTTTCTGAGTACAGACATCAGGAATTACTCTCACATAATTCTCACAGCAGTCCTATGTGGTGAGTACTACCAATATTTCCATTTGACAGATTTTTCTAATGCACAGAAAAGTTGGGTAACATGCTGAAAGTTACAAGCTGGTAATCGAGGGCATCCAAATGTGACTGCAGGAAGAATGAATTCAGAGCCTCATGCTCATCCTCCCTGTGGCCTCTGCAGTAGCCAATAACTGTACAGACCACACCCACAACTTGTGGTCCTTAGCTGCATCCTCAGTCACTAGCCAAAGCAAAGTGGATTCAATGGGAGAGCTGATTAACATTATCAAGTTGATTCTCACGATGTGTTTCCTAGAAAGAAAATGGTGGGATTCCCTATAACAATCCCAAAGAACAAATACCAATGAGATAATTGAATGCAACTAAAACGCCAGGAAAAATTGAAAAAGTTTCCTTCTCAGAGAGACTGTCTCTGGCCATACTACTGAAAATTTTTACCCTTTTCAACTTGTGACATTTCATGTTTCTCTTCCCAAATTCTTTCTTAGTACTTAGTGGTTGCTAATTTATTATTTATTTTACTTTTTGCATCTTGTGTATTCACTGTGACTCACAGCAGATGTAAACTCTGTGAGGCTGGGAGTTTTGTCTGTTTTGATCTGCACTATATCTTTGGCACCTAAAAGAGTGCCTGGTACATAGTCGTTTCTCAATAAATATTTGGTGAAAGAATGAGTGAGTGAATCATGATGACTCCATAGAGAACTTAGACACAATCTATTTAATTTTAGTTTACTTTTCTTCCTCTACAGATGTATGACTAGAGTATGATGAGATACAGTGACATTAAATGGTGAGAAGCATTAGAGTCCCGGGAGCCAAGTTCAAATTCTGCTTCTGCCCCTTATACTGTATGACCTGGATAAGCCACTCAGTCTTCCAGCCTGTTTCTGCAACTGAAAGTTGAACGTGATTAATTGCTGATTGTTATGGAAATGAAGTTATTAAAAACCCTGGCCAAAAGCATGTGCTTAATTAATATAAGCTGGATCAGAAGGAAAGCTCTTATAAAGGTATTAAAAGCTCTCTTTTAGAAAACATTGATTTCAGCGAGGGATAAAAGCTACAGGCAGTGTGACATTTTTATACTCCTGAGGGGGCCCTAAAACATTTTAGCAATTTCCCTTCTGGCAAATGCCAGAATAAAAACCGGCTGCTTGGTACACCCACCTGCCCCTTCTACTCAGACTCGCATCAGCCTGCAGAGCCCCAGGGAATCCAGGGCAGTTTCATAAACGCTTGGAGACTGCAGGTGCTTTGTGAGGGCTTCCTTAGCCTGCAAAGGCCAGAAGGACGTGTAGCTGAATGTCGGGGAACTTGAGTCGTACTGTGGATTGAGCTAGCTGTGGGTTGGTTGTGTGAAACCATTCTTTAACAAGTGCAGATTAATGCTGCCTATAACAGCAGATTTTTATGCCTCCTGTACATGCAGTGCTAGTATTAAAAATGGAAACTGACATGAAATCAATCAGGATGCTGCTGATATTCAAGGTATGAAATATAGTGGGTCATACTACCCCATGTTTTCAAATGAATCTTTACATTTCATTCCTTTGTGCAGTGCCCATGATTAGTTATGAATTATGGAGGGTAATTAAGCTGTACTGTTCTTGGTGGGAGACTCTATGAACCAAAATGTGGCAGTGGTGAGGAAAGTGATCAGGCCTGAGGTGAAGGTGAGAAAGTGGTTTTGTTTGTGCATGGAGTCTGGTCATGAACCTTTCTATTGACAAGATGAATGAAGGGAGTCCATTAACTCCATAGGGCTGGATAAATAGAATAAATTACATTTCCTTGGGTTCTAGTGGAATAGGTGGCTGTAAACTGTTGTCTTTCAGGACTGTTTGTTAACATCACTTTGAGGATGGGCTTTCAAATAATAACGTGACAATGGCAGGACTGACATAATTCAGAACTGTGTAAAGTGTTTGCTTTTAAAGGGAGTGCCGACAAAGCCCTTAAACATAAACTTAGCAGCATGTATTTAAGATGCCTTTCTATAAATGTGATGTAAAATGGAGCCAGAGATTGAAATTGCAAATAAGCCAAGATGGTTTTCCAAAGATTGTTTTGCCCCATAGCTATTCTGTTGCAAATGTCGTGAGAAAAATAGCTGAACACGGAAGACAGAGCACTCCATGTTATTCTGAAACCATGTGCAACTCCAATCTTCCGCAGAAAGGCTGTAGGTTGATGATCATTTCTTGTCTGTGGGTGTGGGCCTGCAGACAGTGGGAGAAGAGGGTACAAGGGAAAGGACTGTACTAGGAATCAGAAATTCTGGGTCCCGTCTACTCCTGTCACCATGAAACCTTGGTCAAGTTTCTTGACTGCTCTGCATTCCAGTTTTGTCTTCTCTAAAATGCCTAGCCCAAAAATCACAAAAGCCTTTTGTTAAATTCAGATAAGATACTGTCTATGAAGACACTGAGAGGTTGTAAAGTGAAATATAAACACAGGGGAGAATAATACTTTTCACATGGTTTGGACCTCAATTGCCTTTTGCCTCTTCCTACAACTGACAGCTACCATTTATCTGAGTAGAGCCACAGAGAGGGAGAGAGATGAGACAGGATGGGATCCCAGGCCATTGAAGCTACCAAGTAATTCACTGGAACCTGACCAGGGCTGACTGAGATGATGGCATTCAAGAAGGAAAGGAGCAGGATGAAGAGGGGTGTGGTAGCACACAGCTGCATAGTGGATCATTCTTTCTTCAACCGTTTGTTGATATCATCTGGGGCACTTTTGTGTCTGTGGATAATGAGTTATAATCCTTTTAAATTGTAAGATTAAACATGTGCATGTAATGGAAACACATTTTTAGAGCAGCAATATAAAAAGGGGCACAGGGGAGAGGTTATATTGACCAAGCAAGTAGAATTCTGTGAACCTGGCCCTCAAATGGCAAATGTGAGTTTGGTTAAGCCCCACTGACAATTCATGTTCTGCCTGGGAGGACCAGCCAATGGCAGAGGAGAGGAGATAATTCTAGCTCCCACCACACTACTGGGCACAGGACTGAGGCTATGGCATAAGGACAAGAGGATCAGCCAAAGGAAAGAGTGGTTTTATCCTCTCCAGGCCTGAAACCTCTGCCCAGAGATTGCTGAACCATGACTACATGCTATGCATGTGTACATTGACCAAAGCTCATTGAGTATCTCAGTAAAACAAAATATCTGTTCTTCCTGATATAAAAACATGAATAGAAGTACTTTTGAATATATATGAATAAAGGTATTGTTTAGGTATGGAAAAATATGTGATAAACTAAAATGACTGTGAAAGGGTAATACATTTTGGAGAGTGGTTTCTTCACATCAGAAGAAAAGGGGACAAGGGGGGCGGAGCAAGATGGCCGAATAGGAACAGCTCCAGTCTCCAACTCCCAGCACGAGCGACACAGAAGACCGGTGATTTCTGCATTTTCAACTGAGGTACTGGGTTCATCTCACTGGGGAGTGCCGGACGATCGGTGCTGGTCAGCTGCTGCAGCCCGACCAGCGATGCCGAAGCACCTGGGAAGCGCAAGGGGGAAGGGAGTCCCTTTTCCTAGCCAGGGGAACTGAGACACACAACACCTGGAAAATCGGGTAACTCCCACCCCAATACTGCGCTTTAAGCAAACAGGCACACCAGGAGATCATATCCCACACCTGGCCGGGAGGGTCCCACACCCACGGAGCCTCCCTCATTGCTAGCACAGCAGTCTGTGATCTACCGGCAAGGCAGCAGCGAGGCTGGGGGAGGGGCGCCCGCCATTGCTGAGGATTAAGTAGGTAAACAAAGCTGATGGGAAGCTCGAACTGGGTGGAGCTCACAGCAGCTCAAGGAAACCTGCCTGTCTCTGTAGACTCCACCTCTGGGGACAGGACACAGTAAACAATAACAAACACAGCAGAAGCCTCTGCAGACGCAAAGGACTCTGTCTGACAGCTTTGAAGAGAGCAGTGGATCTCCCAACACGGAGGTTGAGATCTGAGAAGGGACAGACTCCCTGCTCAAGTGGGTCCCTGACCCCTGAGTAGCCTAACTGGGAGACATCCCCCACTAGGGGCAGTCTGACACCCCACACCTCACAGGGTGGAGTACACCCCTGAGAGGAAGCTTCCAAAGCAAGAATCAGACAGGTACACTCGCTGTTCAGAAATATTCTATCTTCTGCAGCCTCTGCTGCTGATACCCAGGCAAACAGGGTCTGGAATGGACCTCAAGCAATCTCCAACAGACCTACAGCTGAGGGTCCTGACTGTTAGAAGGAAAACTATCAAACAGGAAGGACACCTACACCAAAACCCCATCAGTACATCACCATCATCAAAGACCAGAGGCAGATAAAACCACAAAGATGGGGAAAAGGCAGGGCAGAAAAGCTGGAAATTCAAAAAATAAGAGTGCATCTCCCCCGGTAAAGGAGCGCAGCTCATCGCCAGCAACGGATCAAAGCTGGACGGAGAATGATTTTGACGAGATGAGAGAAGAAGGCTTCAGTCCATCAAATTTCTCAGAGCGAAAGGAGGAATTACGTACCCAGCGTAAAGAAACTAAAAATCTTGAAAAAAAAGTGGAAGAATTGATGGCTAGAGTAATTAATGCAGAGAAGGTCATAAACGAAATGAAAGAGATGAAAACCATGACACGAGAAATACGTGACAAATGCACAAGTTTCAGTAACCGACTCGATCAACTGGAAGAAAGAGTATCAGCGATTGAGGATCAAATGAATGAAATGAAGCGAGAAGAGAAACCAAAAGAAAAAAGAAGAAAAAGAAATGAACAAAGCCTGCAAGAAGTATGGGATTATGTAAAAAGACCAAATCTACGTCTGATTGGGGTGCCTGAAAGTGAGGGGGAAAATGGAACCAAGTTGGAAAACACTCTTCAGGATATCATCCAGGAGAACTTCCCCAACCTAGTAGGGCAGGCCAACATTCAAATCCAGGAAATACAGAGAACGCCACAAAGATACTCCTCGAGAAGAGCAACTCCAAGACACATAATTGCCAGATTCACCAAAGTTGAAACGAAGGAAAAAATCTTAAGGGCAGCCAGAGAGAAAGGTCGGGTTACCCACAAAGGGAAGCCCATCAGACTAACAGCAGATCTCTCGGCAGAAACTCTCCAAGCCAGAAGAGAGTGGGGGCCAATATTCAACATTCTTAAAGAAAAGAATTTTAAACCCAGAATTTCATATCCAGCCAAACTAAGTTTCATAAGTGAAGGAGAAATAAAATCCTTTACAGATAAGCAAATGCTTAGAGATTTTGTCACCACTAGGCCTGCCTTACAAGAGACCCTGAAGGAAGCACTAAACATGGAAAGGAACAACCGGTACCAGCCATTGCAAAAACATGCCAAAATGTAAAGACCATCGAGGCTAGGAAGAAACTGCATCAACTAACGAGCAAAATAACCAGTTAATATCATAATGGCAGGATCAAGTTCACACATAACAATCTTAACCTTAAATGTAAATGGACTAAATGCTCCAATTAAAAGACACAGACTGGCAAACTGGATAAAGAGTCAAGACCCATCAGTCTGCTGTATTCAGGAGACCCATCTCACATGCAGAGACATACATAGGCTCAAAATAAAGGGATGGAGGAAGATTTACCAAGCAAATGGAGAACCAAAAAAAGCGGGGGTTGCAATACTAGTCTCTGATAAAACAGACTTTAAACCATCAAAGATCAAAAGAGACAAAGAAGGCCATTACATAATGGTAAAGGGATCAATTCAACAGGAAGAGCTAACTATCCTAAATATATATGCACCCAATACAGGAGCACCCAGATTCATAAAGCAAGTCCTTAGAGACTTATAAAGAGACTTAGACTCCCATACAATAATAATGGGAGACTTCAACACTCCACTGTCAACATTAGACAGATCAACGAGACAGAAAGTTAACAAGGATATCCAGGAATTGAACTCATCTCTGCAGCAAGCAGACCTAATAGACATCTATAGAACTCTCCACCCCAAATCAACAGAATATACATTCTTCTCAGCACCACATCGTACTTACTCCAAAATCGACCACGTAATTGGAAGTAAAGCACTCCTCAGCAAATGTACAAGAACAGAAATTATAACAAACTGTCTCTCAGACCACAGTGCAATCAAACTGGAACTCAGGACTAAGAAACTCAATCAAAAACGCTCAACTACATGGAAACTGAACAACCTGCTCCTGAATGACTACTGGGTACATAACGAAATGAAGGCAGAAATAAAGATGTTCTTTGAAACCAATGAGAACAAAGATACAACATACCAGAATCTCTGGGACACATTTAAAGCAGTGTGTAGAGGGAAATTTATAGCACTAAATGCCCACAAGAGAAAGCAGGAAAGATCTAAAATTGACACTCTAACATCGCAATTAAAAGATCTAGAGAAGCAAGAGCAAACACATTCGAAAGCTAGCAGAAGGCTAGAAATAACTAAGATCAGAGCAGAACTGAAGGAGATAGAGACACAAAAAACTCTCCAAAAAATCAATGAATCCAGGAGTTGGTTTTTTGAAAAGATCAACAAAATTGACAGACCACTAGCAAGACTAATAAAGAAGAAAAGAGAGAAGAATCAAATCGACGCAATTAAAAATGATAAAGGGGATATCACCACCGACCCCACAGAAATACAAACTACCATCAGAGAATACTATAAACACCTCTACGCAAATAAACTGGAAAATCTAGAAGAAATGGATAATTTCCTGGACACTTACACTCTTCCAAGACTAAACCAGGAAGAAGTTGAATCCCTGAATAGACCAATAGCAGGCTCTGAAATTGAGGCAATAATTAATAGCCTACCAACCAAAAAAAGTCCAGGACCAGATGGATTCACAGCTGAATTCTACCAGAGGTACAAGGAGGAGTTGGTACCATTCCTTCTGAAACTATTCCAATCAATAGAAAAAGAGGGAATCCTCCCTAACTCATTTTATGAGGCCAACATCATCCTGATACCAAAGCCTGGCAGAGACACAACAAAAAAAGAGAATTTTAGACCAATATCCCTGATGAACATCGATGCAAAAATCCTCAATAAAATACTGGCAAACCGGATTCAGCAACACATCAAAAAGCTTATCCACCATGATCAAGTGGGCTTCATCCCTGGGATGCAAGGCTGGTTCAACATTCGCAAATCAATAAACATAATCCAGCATATCAACAGAACCAAAGACAAGAACCACATGATTATCTCAATAGATGCAGAAAAGGCTTTTGACAAAATTCAACAGCCCTTCATGCTAAAAACGCTCAATAAATTCGGTATTGATGGAACGTACCTCAAAATAATAAGAGCTATTTATGACAAACCCACAGCCAATATCATACTGAATGGGCAAAAACTGGAAAAATTCCCTTTGAAAACTGGCACAAGACAGGGATGCCCTCTCTCACCACTCCTATTCAACATAGTGTTGGAAGTTCTGGCTAGGGCAAGCAGGCAAGAGAAAGAAATCAAGGGTATTCAGTTAGGAAAAGAAGAAGTCAAACTGTCCCTGTTTGCAGATGACATGATTGTATATTTAGAAAACCCCATCGTCTCAGCCCAAAATCTCCTTAAGCTGATAAGCAACTTCAGCAAAGTCTCAGGATACAAAATTAATGTGCAAAAATCACAAGCATTCTTATACACCAGTAACAGACAAACAGAGAGCCAAATCAGGAATGAACTTCCATTCACAATTGCTTCAAAGAGAATCAAATACCTAGGAATCCAACTTACAAGGGATGTAAAGGACCTCTTCAAGGACAACTACAAACGACTGCTCAGTGAAATAAAAGAGGACACAAACAAATGGAAGAACATACCATGCTCATGGATAGGAAGAATCAATATCGTGAAAATGGCCATACTGCACAAGGTAATTTATAGATTCAATGCCATCCCCATCAAGCTACCAATGAGTTTCTTCACAGAATTGGAAAAAACTGCTTTAAAGTTCATATGGAACCAAAAAAGAGCCCGCATCTCCAAGACAATCCTAAGTCAAAAGAACAAAGCTGGAGGCATCATGCTACCTGACTTCAAACTATACTACAAGGCTACAGTAACCAAAACAGCATGGTACTGGTACCAAAACAGAGATCTAGACCAATGGAACAGAACAGAGTCCTCAGAAATAATACCACACATCTACAGCCATCTGATCTTTGACAAACCTGAGAGGAACAAGAAATGGGGAAAGGATTCCCTATTTAATAAATGGTGCTGGGAAAATTGGCTAGCCATAAGTAGAAAGCTGAAACTGGATCCTTTCCTTACTCCTTATACGAAAATTAATTCAAGATGGATTAGAGACTTAAATGTTAGACCTAATACCATAAAAATCCTAGAGGAAAACCTAGGTAGTACCATTCAGGACATAGGCATGGGCAAAGACTTCATGTCTAAAACACCAAAAGCAACAGCAGCAAAAGCCAAAATTGACAAATGGGATCTAATTAAATTAAAGAGCTTCTGCACAGCAAAAGAAACTACCATCAGAGTGAACAGGCAACCTACAGAATGGGAGAAAATTTTTGCAATCTACTCATCTGACAAAGGGCTAATATCCAGAACCTACAAAGAACTCAAACAAATTTACAAGAAAAAAACAAACAACCCCATCAAAAAGTGGGCAAAGGATATGAACAGACATTTCTCAAAAGAAGACATTCATACAGCCAACAGACACATGAAAAAATGCTCATCATCACTGGCCATCAGAGAAATGCAAATCAAAACCACAATGAGATACCATCTCACACCAGTTAGAATGGCGATCATTAAAAAGTCAGGAAACAACAGGTGCTGGAGAGGATGTGGAGAAATAGGAACGCTTTTACACTGTTGGTGGGATTGTAAACTAGTTCAACCATTATGGAAAACAGTATGGCGATTCCTCAAGGATCTAGAACTAGATGTACCATATGACCCAGCCATCCCATTACTGGGTATATACCCAAAGGATTATAAATTATGCTGCTATAAAGACACATGCACACGTATGTTTATTGCAGCACTATTCACAATAGCAAAGACTTGGAATCAACCCAAATGTCCATCAGTGACAGATTGGATTAAGAAAATGTGGCACATATACACCATGGAATACTATGCAGCCATCAAAAAGGATGAGTTTGTGTCCTTTGTAGGGACATGGATGCAGCTGGAAACCATCATTCTTAGCAAACTATCACAAGAACAGAAAACCAAACACCGCATGTTCTCACTCATAGGTGGGAACTGAACAATGAGATCACTTGGACTCAGGAAGGGGAACATCACACACCAGGGCGTATCATGGGGAGGGGGGAGGGGGGAGGGATTGCATTGGGAGTTATACCTGATGTAAATGACGAGTTGATGGGTGCAGCACAGCAACATGGCACAAGTATACATATGTAACAAACCTGCACGTTATGCACATGTACCCTACAACTTAAAGTACAATAATAATAAATAAATTAAAAAAAAAAAAAAAGAAAAGGGGACAAAACAGGGAAGAAACACTCAGATTTAAGTTACTGTCAACATTCTAGTTCTGTAGCTGGGTGTTGGGATCAAGGGAATTTATTACATTATCAGAATAAACCAACAATAAAATAAAATGAGTTAAGATGAAGTAGAACCATGCATGAAATCAGGGTGATGGCATCTTATGGACTGAGGATTAGGATTAATCCAATTCTGCACATCTGATTATTATAGAAATAAATGAAGAAACAACACAGACACGTAGAGAATAACCAATAGAATGAATGAGTGAGTGAATAGATGAATGAGTGAATAGTATATCTCTTTCAGTGCAGTAATTTTTTATTCTAGTGCTGGATCTGATGACCAGGATCTTTCCTGATGTAATTTATTTGGGGCAGGAAGAATCTAATTTATGGAGAGATACTGAAATGAGGAAGGATGTTGTGATTAATACCAGAGCAGTTGGAACTATTTTGAGAATGTGTTGGTCGGCATTGAGATGCTGTCCAATCCTTGGCGCATGTCTTAGGGTCACAGAAGCTGTGTTAATAGCACTGTGTTAATAGCAGTGAATGATGGCAGTGAACCACACCATCTGAAAATGTAGATGTCAGCTGTGTTTCTTTTCTTGCTTTCTTGTTTCTCACTTTCTCTCTCTCTCTCTTTCCCTCTCTCTCTCCTTCCTTCCTTCCTTCCTTCCTTCCTTCCTTCCTTCCTTCCTTCCTTCCTTCCTTCCTTCCTTCCTTCCCTCCCTCCCTCCCTCCTTCTTTCTTTCTCTCTCTCTTTCTTTCTCTCTCTCTCTCTCTCCTTTCTTTCCTTCCTTCCTTCCTTCCTTCCTTCCTTCCTTCCTTCCTTCCTTCCTTCCTTCCTTCCTTCTTTCTTTCTTTCTTTCTTTCTTTCTTTCTTTCTTTCTTTCTTTCTTTCTTTCTTTCTTTCTTTCTTTCTCTCTCTCTCTTTCGTCTTATAATGCAATTGGCATTTATTTATCTTGGACAGAAAGAAAGACATTGTTTTAAGTCTATGAAGCTGTGAATGACCCAGATTTTGCCCTTAGGAACTTACAGTCTCATTGGGGTGACAGACACATAAGCAGGTTGTACCTGCTTGGAAGGGAAACATAAATCAGGCGAAGGTGTGCAATGAAAGTCCGGAGAAAAGATAAGTAGCAGGAACCAGGGAAGTTTTCAAGAAGAATATGAGGGTAATGTAAAGGATGAATAAATTTTCTGGGAATGTAATGCAGCTATTCTCATTTTCATGACTTATGTTAATGGCCAGGCATTAGTTTCCTTCAAATAAGGTTTGTGTTAGAAAGTTGGGCGAGTTTTAGGGACCGAGAAAAATCTGGTTCCTACTGCTCTGATTAAAGAGGAGAATCATGATTGTTAAGAAATAATTTCCTTTTATCATACATTTATTTACACTGATTAATTTTTACCATTTATTTTCTTTTGGGGATGAATTTCTCCCCCCCTTTTTTCTTTTTAAATGCAGTCTTAAGAATCAAGTAAATTGTGAAACTGAGATTGGCCCATGCTTCTTTTGAGATTCTCAAGAAAGTGAATCAACTTTGCATGAATTTTAAAATATATTTTCAAGCAAAACTGTGAAGCACTTGGCTGAAGTTTCTAATTTTAATATTTTGGCACATTACGCAAGCAAATAAAGGTCTCATTTTCATATACACAGAGTCTCTCTATATAAAAGGCTACTTGTCTGTATATAGACACACATATGTGTATATCTATAAATGTAGGTGTAATAACTGAAACTTTATTCTGGCGAGTAGTAGTATGCATAATATATACTCTAAGAGCAGTCTTTCAATGCCAGTTAATGTTTATTCTTGAACAAATCTATACAAAAGCAGCCAGTTATCTCTTTGGGTTAAAAAACATTGAAATGTTTAGGATGACTGAAACGATCATTCCTCAGAGAGGAAGGAACCCTAAGAGTAAATATATAAATGATAGAAATAGTCACTTTAGTTCTATAGTTTACAGTTTGAAATACCTCGCAGGATAAAGTTTATTAACTTTGGGAAAAGCTGGAGAGGGGGTTGGCAATTAACTGATGGAACAGCTTTTGTGACTTCTCTACAAACTGAAAAAACTTCCATTTGACATCTTGCTCGTTTCTTGGTTAATTTTACTGAAGCTTTTATTTATCTAATCTTCACAAAAATGTTTCCATTTAAACAGAAAAAACTCTTGCAGGATTTTATTCACCATTTAAACTTTCTCTCTTTCTTCCTTTCTTACAGATGTTGCCACTCTTAAAAATCATCATGAGTCACCTTCATCAACTCTTTCAGACAAAATCTCTTCTTTAATCTGGAAGGTTCCTAATGAAGCAAGCACGATTAGAATTATTAATTATGCCAAAAATATGAGCTAGCATAATTCTACTTTTGGTGCTAAATGGTGGTTTTTCTTTTGAATTCTTTATGATGGCTGTTAAATTATACAAGTAAATTGCAATCAACATGGCACTTTGGTAAGTCTGAAGTAAGGTGTTTCTCTACAAGGGAAGAAATCCTCACCCCCCTCTTTTTTGTGACAGGGTCTTGCTCTGTCACCCCAGCTGGAGTGCTGTGGTGTGATCATGGCTTACTGCAGCCTCAACCTCCCTGGTTCAAGCGATCCTTCCATCTCAGCCCCGCAAGTAGCTGGGACTACTGGCACATGACATCTTGCCTGGGAAATTTTTGCATTTTTTGTAGGGATGGTGGTTTTCCATGTTGCCTAGGCTAGTTTTGAGCTCCTGGACTCAAGTGATCTGCCTGCCTTGGCCTCCCAGAGTACTTGGATTACAGGTGTGAGCCACTGCACCTAACCTCACTATTTTTTGAGGATTAAAGGGTTATTACCTCAAGGGACACCTTATTGATGTTTATGAAGGGTTGGGGGAGGGGGAGGACTATTCTAGAAAATTAGGTTTGTGAGGAGTTCCTGACTAAACAAGATTTAGGGATTAGCCATCTTCAGAATCCTACTTTGGTCCAGAACCATCCTTGCCCAGCCTTAGAGTCAGGGGTCACGGTCAGGGGTCACTGTCAGACGGGTAGTAGAGGGGAGTCAGGGAGATGGGCACTTGCCTGTCATACTGAAGTGACCACTTCCCCTGCACCCTGCCTCCTCTGGCTCTGACCTTATGAGGAGGAGTTTCTCTTCATATGCATGAGTTCTTCCTTCTCATAGAGGTTGTCCATTCTATAGTTTGTCCTAAGAACCGAGACGATGAAGAAAAATACTTAGGATAAATGTTTTCCCACAAATTTCTAGTGCATTAAAAAAAAATCCTCTGAATGATGGGGATCTTGCAGGAGGAATTTACTTTCCTGCAGAATGAAGCCAGTAGATAACAGTGCAACTTCATTATGGTAAACAAATTGGATTACCCTCAGTGATGGGACACAGAAAGACCATGGCAGTTCCACTATCACTCTTGGATTATAACATGTAATCCTAGAATCATGGTAAAGACAGAAGCTGATCTGAGCATGAACAAGGCTCACCACAACTTGAAGTCTGCGATGCTTAGTTTTGGTGTCAAAGGCAGAGATGAGTTATAGCCACAGCTGCCTGGCTTTGCTCTGAATTCTGTCGAGTGAAAATATTTCAGCCACTACTCTCAGCAGTGGGCAAATGGCTCAGGATGAGGAAGGAGGGTTGGCAGTGATGAAATGTGCAGGGAGAAAGTGATGAAGAAAGAGGCCACCACAGAGATCCATGGGAGGGAGGAAGGAAGATGAAGATAAGAAAATGGGAACAAGTTATTCATTCACACATTCAACAAGCATTCATTAAGCTGATCCCAATGTATCAGATTCTGGTCGGTAAGTGCTGGGGGTTCAGAGATAGATGACATGGATCAGTCCTTTAGGAGACCAATCTGGTGGTGTTAGTTTGGAATCGGGTGGTTGGAGGGAGACTGGCAATATCCAAGTGACAATGTAATGTTGATAGGGGCCATGTGAATGCTTTTCAGGGTGTGATATGATTTGGCTCTGTGTCCTTTCCCAAATCTCATCTTAAATTTTAATCCTCACATTGTCAAGGGAGGGACCTGTAATCTTCACATGTCAAGGGAGGGAAGTGACTGGATTATGGGTACAGTTCCCCTGTGCTGTTCTCATGATAGCGAGTGAATTCTTTTGAGATCTGATGGCTTTATAAATGGTAGTTTTTCCTGTGCTCTTTCTTGCTTGCTGCCATGTAAGATGTGCCTGCTTCCCCTTCCACCATGATTGTAAGTTTCCTGAGGCCTCCCCAGTCATGCAGAACTATGAGTCAATTAAATATCCTTTCTTTATAAATTACCCAGTCTCAGGTATGTCTTTCTAGCAGTGTGAAAATGGACTAATAGTGGGTGGTACAGAAAATGATGGTGCATTGAGGCTAGTTTCCAAAAGGGTATGTCTAAGCTGACTTCAGCTGAAGCCAGATGAAAGTTGATGGTGATTGAGTCCAGGGACAGGACAAAAACAACAGAAGAGCTTTACAGAAGGACCGTCATGAAAAAACAGGGAGGCAGATACAGACAAGGAATGTGTGGTGGAGAAAGGAAATGCTCAAGGCATGGCCTGAGAGGGGGACATAGAGTGTGAGCCTTTGGTGGAAGAGACTCAGGAAAGTGGGGACAGTACAAGTGCCCTGTAATTACAGAGTTGGACTCCTAAGTACATAACGAGTACATAGTTCCGTGAATTGATCCTTAAAAGAGTGAGTAGAGCTGTCATTGGCTGCACAGTGGAATTGCCTGACGAGCTTCAAAATGCACAGAGGCCTGCATGCCCCCTTCTGCTCCAGGGATCCTGATCCAAGTGACCTGGAATGCAGGCTGAGCATCAGGGATTTTAAAAACTTTTGCATGACTCTGCACTATAGACACAGTTAAGAATAAGAATTAACTTGGTGTGTTAGTTTTGTCATAAAATGAGGAAAACAGTATTACCTAACTCAAGATTAAGGACAAAAACAATTTTTAAAGCAATAAAGAGGGTTGGTTGATGTGCAACACTGGTTCTCAACTTGAGATAATTTTGCCCCCAAGGGGGCATTTGGCCACGTCTGGAGGCATTTTTGATTGCCAAGACTGAGGCGGAGGTGCTATTGGCATCTAGTGAGCAGGGGGCAGGGAGATTGCTAACTGCCCCACAAAGAACAGAACAGCCCCCATAACAAAGAATTATCTGGCCCCAAATGTCAATAATGCTCAGGTTGAGAGACCCTTGGCTAGCAGGTAAATACAGGCTCTGGGGCTAGATTTCCTGGGTTGTAAACTGCATAATCTTGGGTAAGTTACTGCTCAACTTCTTTGTGCTTTAGTTTTGTGATAAGTTAAAAGAAGAAGTAATATTATCTAGCTCACAGGGATTTAATGGTGAATACATGTGAAGACAGAACAATACCTGGCAAGTCCTTTACTCTTACTTAAGGAGTAAGAAATCACCACCCATAAGCCACAAGCAAAAATTTTGGAATTTTCTTTGCCTAGATCTTTGGGTTTAGGGGTCTTTAAAGTAAGGATCAAATAGAAATAACAATAGCTATTGTTTGTTGTGAGCTTACTACTTGTCAGGTAATATGTTAAGTCCTTTTATCTCTATGATCTTATTTAGTCTTTATAATAACCCATATAATTTAGACACTACTAATTCCATTTTATAGAAACAAAATCGAGACTTAAATAGTGGAAGATATTGCCCTAAGTTCACGCAGAAAGAAAGTAAAGGAGGCAGAGTCTGTCTGATTACAAAGCCTGTGCACTTAACAGAAGGCACAAATTGTGGTTATAAGGAAAACATTAGACAGGGAGTGATCAGTATATTAGGCCTTTTGACTGCCTCTGTGTGTACCTTCTGGTCTATCTCCACCAGCTTTTTCCCAGATCTCAACCTTCCATGGAAATTGCCACCACGGAGTTAATCATCTGAGGTAGTGGTCTCCAAACCTTATTCATCATATTCTCCTCAATGAGCAATTTTTGATCAGGCACCCCAATATATAGGTGTTTTTTAGACATTGTGTACATATTCTACCATATTGCATATTGTATATATTTTAAAACATAAGTAAAAGCTAAAACTTTTTTAAAGAGTAAGACAAAACATAAAAGTCCTAATGTTTTCTTTCTACATTACCCCCTGAGGTAAATGGTTCCATTTTAGAGAACATGGCTCTAGAGGGTTCCTACTGGTTTTATTATATGTGCCAAGGGCCCCTTTCTCCTTTATTTTAACAAAGGTAAAATTGCATGTATTTTCAAAGTAATATTAGCTTGGAAACTAAAGAAGAAGGACAAAAAATATAAAACCATGTAATTTCTTCACCTGATTTAACCAAACCTCAGCCACAGCTAGCTTGGCTGGGGCAGTGTACAGGACTCTAGTACCATCTTTTTTTCTGCACTCAGACTTCTTGGTAGACAAGGTGGAGGATAAAATCGGTAAAATAGATATTGTGCACCAGCAGTATCTGTCTATGATAGACTTAAACTTTAAGGTAACACTTGTGTCTTCTGTAAATGTTTGAGGGTCTATTTTTTGTGTTCTTTATTCCTGATTTCTTAAGATCCCTTTTTGAAATATTCCACTATACTGTCGATCAAACTAATAGGAAAGAGGATTTATTTAACCAATATTCATTGGTTGAAGATGAGCAGAAGGTCAAAGACATTGGCTGTGCTGGCAACTGAAGCCACATTGGTTCAGAATCTCAGGAATTGTTGGTAGAATTGGGGCAGACCCAAGCAAGAAAAACCAGAGTTGGAAGTGTGAAGCAAGGGAGGTGACAACAAGGCTTTATGTCGCAGGTCACACTGCCTTGTCAGAAATCCCGATTCGTCCTTGTTTATCTAGTTGCATTCGTAACTTTCAAATATTATGTCCTATCATTCCTTAAAGCAGCATCATGGAAAGACAGAAATTTGGATTTCAATTCTAAGAAAGCAGTATTGTTATTGTTGATATTGTAATTGAAGAAATTAACCTGATACTTTTGCATTCTTGGGAAGTTAAGAATTTATAAACAAAGCTGAGGATTAGAAAATTTTAAAGCAATAACTATTAAATGGAACTGTACTAACATATTTATGCAATCAGACAAGCAGTTACAGGGAGGAAAATGATAAGTTTGCTGCATGTGTAGGCATCTTTTATATCTAAGGATGAAGAAGCAGATGGTCTTGTTATCAGTTTGCACATTTGTCTGAAAAAAAGCAAACAGCACAGGTGTAGGACCCACATTCCATTCCACACAGCACACATGCTAAGAGTCTGGCTGGAGGTTTTGATGGTAGATGCTGCTTATGGAGCCTGACATTATTTCGCTGCATTCCCGGTGCTCTGAGCCTTGAGCAAGAGGTCATCCATTTCTAGTAACCATACTTCAAATGTATTTGTGCAAGACTTTGTTGATATTGGGCCTCACTACCCTGCTCCACTGGACATTTTTCTGGCTTCTTGTAGTGCTTATTTCTCAACTGTATGGTGCCTACTTGGCTGTCCTCTGGCTTGGCACACAGCCTCTTTTTTTTTTTGGACCTCCTGTCTGTTTTCCTCCTTCCCTGCAGCTACTTGATCTTTCTATCTCCTTCAGCTTCCTATCCCCGAGGGTGCCAGCCTGCAGCCACCCTTGGCTCTGTTTCCTGCTGGATGGCACCAGGGGATCCTTTCTGGAGGGAGGAAGAGGGGCAAAGAAAAAGAGGTTTCCACATTGGTCTTCCCTCAGGGCATAGTGTCCACATGATAATCACATGGGCTGGATTAAAATCTCATGATCCTCTTTTGCTTTTCATGCTGAAAGACTGTTAATCTCTTTCAATTATTCTGTTCAATGGCGAACCCCAAGAAGAAGAAACTGGAAGAAAAAAAGTCTGGTTCCAAAAGTTGTATGGTTGCCCTAGTGCTAGGGATGTAATGAATGTTTAATATATTATGGTTCTTACTATTTTTCTAAGGCTTATGTAATAAAGTACTACAGTCTAGGTTGGCTTAAACAACAGAAATTTATTTTCTCACAGTTCTGGAGGCTGGAAGTCTGAGATCAAAATGTTGGCAGGGTTGGTTTCTTCAGAGGCTCCTCTCGTCGGTTTGTAGATGGCGGTCTCCTCCCTGTGTCTTCACGCGGTTTTCCCACCACATGTTTCTGTGTCCAGACTTCCTCTTACAAAGATTCCCATCATATTGGATTAGGTCCCACCCTCATGACCTCGTTTTAATTTAAGTACCTCTTTAAAGATCCTATCTGCACTTGCAGTCACAGTTTGAAGTATTGGGACTTAGGCTTTCAACATATAAATTTTGGGCAAACACATTTCAGTCCATATATTATTATCATTATTATTATAACACAGTCCCGCATCTTCAAAATGTCATATCCTAGATATTGAGACATCCATATAAGCCTATAGTTCAGTTTAAGGTAACAAATATATTTACCCTGCTGGTGGATATGTCGCTTTGGTTGACTGCATAGAAGCTGATACGGATTGCTCTTCTCTGTCTTAGACATGAGGCCTGGTTCAAGACTAAAACATGGATTGGAGTTGGGATAGCTGCCTTAGCAGGTCACTAGCCTGGTTGAGTGATATAAACTCATTGGAAATCTCGTCTTTACTTTTAGGTGTGTAGAGGTTACTGGTGAAGCACATGAAATAATTTAGGAAGCTTTTGTGATAGATGAGGAAGTCTAATTAGATTAACTCACTTCAGGGCCCCAAGCTAGCATTTAGTACAGAATTTGGTACTCACACAGTGGATCAAGGAATGTTGGCATTCTATAGAGGTACCTGGAATCTGCACAGTGTCTTATTACACTGGAATGTGTCTGTTTCTCAAAAGACTTTTAGCTTTATTTCTCAAGTTTTTGTGTATGTGTATCATGGAACAGTTTTGGCTATATTTACAGCTTCTTTAGTGGAGACGAGTAAGCATATACATCCTGATTATTACATCCCTACATAGGCAAAGCAATCCATGCCTTCTTATATATCATGTGTGAATGCTTTCAGAAGGAAGTTTTATTAAAAATACTGCATAATTACAACTCAAATTTGAGTGTCAGCAGCACAATGATACCTGAGATTTGGGAACAATGACTACCTATGCATTTGCTGGTAGGCAAGCTCATAAAATGGCGGCCATAAGCCAAATCCAACATGCTGATGTATTTTGCTTGGTAAATATATATTTTGAGGCTGCTGAGATAATGAATGGGAGGCTAAGGCCACCCCCTAGCCCCGGCCCTGCAGCCAGCGAGGGCTGTCGAGCCAATGAATGGAGGAAGGGGCGCAGAAGTCAGGGGCGCTGGGGGCGCCACGCCAGGTGGACATCTGATTTATGAAGCTCCCCATCCACCTGTCTGAGTACCTGACTTCTCAGGACTGACTCCTACAGCATCAGATACACAGCTTCTCCTAGCATGACCTTGATCTGATCAGCAAACAAGAACATTTGTCTCCCGTAGTTCTGGGGCCTATTCACCATCTACAACCACAGAGCTGTCATGGCTGCCATCTCTACTTCCATCCCTGTAATTTCACAGCCCCAGTTCACAGCCATGAATGAACCACAGTGCTTCTACAACGAATCCATTGCCTTCTTTTATAACCGAAGTGGAAAGCATCTTGCCACAGAATGGAACACAGTCAGCAAGCTGGTGATGGGACTTGGAATCACTGTTTGTATCTTCATCATGTTGGCCAACCTACTGGTCATGGTGGCAATCTATGTCAACTGCCGCTTCCATTTTCCTATTTATTACCTAATGGCTAATCTGGCTGCTGCAGACTTCTTTGCTGGGTTGGCCTACTTCTATCTCATGTTCAACACAGGGCCCAATACTCGGAGGCTGACTGTTAGCACATGGCTCCTTCGTCAGGGCCTCATTGACACCAGCCTGACGGCATCTGTGGCCAACTTACTGGCTATTGCAATCGAGAGGCACATTACGGTTTTCCGCATGCAGCTCCACACACGGATGAGCAACCTGCGGGTAGTGGTGGTCATTGTGGTCATCTGGACTATGGCCATCGTTATGGGTGCTATACCCAGTGTGGGCTGGAACTGTATCTGTGATATTGAAAATTGTTCCAACATGGCACCCCTGTACAGCGACTCTTACTTAGTCTTCTGGGCCATTTTCAACTTGGTGACCTTTGTGGTAATGGTGGTTCTCTATGCTCACATCTTTGGCTATGTTCGCCTGAGGACTATGAGAATGTCTCGGCATAGTTCTGGACCCTGGCGGAATCGGGATACCATGATGAGTCTTCTGAAGACTGTGGTCATTGTGCTTGGGGCCTTTATCATCTGCTGGACTCCTGGATTGGTTTTGTTACTTCTAGACGTGTGTTGTCCGCAGTGCGACGTGCTGGCCTATGAGAAATTCTTCCTTCTCCTTGCTGAATTCAACTCTGCCATGAACCCCATCATTTACTCCTACTGCGACAAAGAAATGAGCGCCACCTTTAGGCAGATCCTCTGCTGCCAACGCAGTGAGAACCCCAGCGGCCCCACAGAAGGCTCAGACCGCTCGGCTTCCTCCCTCAACCACACCATCTTGGCTGGAGTTCACAGCAATGACCACTCTGTGGTTTAGAATGGAAACTGAGATGAGAAACCAGCCGTCCTCTCTTGGAGGATAAACAGTCTCCCCCTACCCAATTGCCAGGGCAAGGTGGGGTGTGAGAGAGGAGAAATGTCAACTCATGTACTTAAACACTAACCAATGACAGTATTTGTTCCTAGGCCCCACAAGACTTGATATATATTGAAAATTAGCTTATGTGACAACCCTCACCTTGATCCCCATCCCTTCTGAAAGTAGGAAGTGGAGCTCTTGCAATGGAATTCAAGAACAGACTCTGGAGTGTCCATTTAGACTACACTAACTAGACTTTAAAAAGATTTTGTGTGGTTTGGTGCAAGTCAGGATAAATTCTGACTAGTTGAATCCACAGCTTCATTTATATACAGCCTTCCCTTTTTTATTTTTAAAGGATACGTTTCACTTAATAAACATGTTTATGCCTATCAGCATGTTTGTGATGGATGAGACTATGGACTGTTTTTAAACTACCATAATTCCATTTTTTCCCTTACATAGGAAAACTGTAAGCTGGAATTATCTTTTGTTTAGAAAGCATGCATGTAATGTATGTATGCAGTATGCCTTACTTAAAAAGATTAAAAGGATACTAATTTTAAATCTTCTAGGAAATAGAACCTAGACTTCAAAGCCAGTATTTGTTTAGGTTATGAAGCAAACAATGCTCTAATGACAATATTAACTGTTTAATTAAAATGTTGTAACAAGTTTAAAACAGGGAATGTAAATTTTTGCCAAAGTGATATGTATTCCAAAAAAGTCATAGAAGATGAAGCACTGTAATATTGTTCCCACATATTTAAAATACCCAAGTACATTCTAATTACCAGTGTATCAGAGGAAAGTTTTCGTAGTCTTTGTAAAATAATATACTCATCACAGAAAACTTGAAAAATGCAGAAATGTATAAAAAAGCAAAAATTGTTACTGATAATATCACAACCCAGAAGGAACCACCTTTCAAAAGCAACCCCCATATATGCCTATGTATGTATTGTATACCTTTTTTACATAATTGGAATCATACTGTAAACAGTTTTATAAGTAGATCTTTTTCATTGCAAAATTGCCACATTTTCTTATGGTATTAAAAATTTTACAAAAACAATTTTAATGGCTATATTATATTCCATTTAATGGATGCAACTCAGTTTATTTAACCATTCCCATGTTGTTAGCTGTTTAGGTTATTTCTAATTTTCATTTTGCAGAAATTTTGTGTGCATAAACTTTGTCCATATAATTGATTATTAGGACATATTCCCATGAAGGATTCTTTTTTTCAAAAAATGTGAAATGTCATCTTTTACTTATATCTTTCATAAAAAGGGATTTCCTGCGTTTGCACTGCATGGGTGGCAGTTGTGAGGAAAAGCCAGTCAAATGACCTTTTTACAAAAGAAATGCAGTGGTCAGTTTAGTTGAGAGTGACTTTTTAATATAACAAGATCAACTAGAAGCATTCAACTGTCTCAAGAATCAAGGTATCCCAATATATCTCGCAATTCCAAACTTTGTTTGAGTGACTCGTTATCCAGCTCTTGGTAGCCACACCTGCAATGTAAAATTGAAGAAAATTCAAAGAAACCAAATGTGCTGAGTGAATAAAGGATTGTCATATCAATTAGTTTGGGTCCATCTGTAGCAAATGGGTTGAGTGTGTCAGTATGTGATTGGTTACTGTGTATTCTCCAGGAATCACCCCAATAGGCTGCTGCCCTATTAGGTGATACCTGTTTAATACGTTGTCCAGGTAGAGTAGTAGTTGCATCAGTTTGCTGTAACAAGTGACCAGTGAAGTAACACAGTGGTGAAGCAGGTCAGGGGAGGTCAGGAGGATGTCTGAGAGAAAGAAGTCTGGGAGATGAATGACTGTCTAGGAAGGAGGACATCAGTGCACGGTTACTGTTTGAGCAGAGGGCAGACTTGTAAAGTACCCGTAGTGAAAAGAATGTGGGAACTCAATTAGCAGAAAGGTGTTTGCACATACTTTTTACAAAATACAGAATACTTTATATTGGAAGTGAAAGAAATGAACTTGGACTTTTACGCATGTGCATATTTTTCTGGAGGCTGTATGGATTATTTGAAATGAAAAGCATACTAATTGGACTTTAATAAATCATTTTCAATCAAAAAAAATATATATATTTTGTGTGTGTGTGTGTGTGTGTGTGCTTACTATGTTTTGAGTATTTGTCGGTAGAGCAAACATTCCCTAGTTTTCCACAATCTTTACCACTCACTGTTATCTTATTTCTGCTTTATTTACACATTTACATTACTTGACAGGCGAGTCTTCAATTTTGTCAGCTCCAATAGGTGTGGGAGGAAAAACAAAAGGAAGATGAAAAAGCAGAAGGAACAAATGGGGTAAAAAGAAAGGGCTAGAAGTGCAGACAGGAGATGAAATAATGCAAAATCCTGGGAGCACCAGGCTCCTGGGCCTGGCCTAGAGCAGGGGCCTACCGAGGACAACACAGGTGTGTGAGTGGGAGGACAGGGGAGAAGCAGAAGGGGAAAGTCCTGACTTCTAGTAGGTATTACATCTCAGGCATTGAACCCACATTATCCCCTTTAATAAACATAAACCACTCCCACCAAGCAGGCATTCTTATACCAGTTGTAGTTTAGAGAAGCTGGGAGGTTAGATATCTATAATTTTCAGCCTAGAATGGCCCCGGGTTGTGTTTGTTGAATAACATTCACTCATAGTGAGTATTAGCCAGAGAGTGTGGTCTCAAACCTGGGGCTCTGTGGCTCCAAAGCCAAAACTTTCCCTCTTTCCCATTGCATCAGTTGTCATAATGTCACAGTGGGTGTTTTTAATTTCTCCAGGGCCAATTCTGGAGGAAATATTTTTTGGCCAAATTCTTTTAAATCTAAAATTAAAGAAGCTTTAATAGATGCCATATATATATGTTTATATATAAAATATATATGTAGTAACAACTTAAATGACCTATTTTACTGAATAAAGGATTGCCAATGAGAAAATTGAAATTACTTTTAGCTACTAAGAATATTAATCTCTCAGAAGTAGAAATACAGGCCAAGGCACAGATCTAGTTGGGTTTGAGTGAGGATTACTCAATACATATTACATGAGGCCATTCCAGGCTGAACATTACAAATAGGATCAATAGTATATCCCTGATGTTTACCCTAAAACAAAATTGAAGATGCGGCAGAAGAGGAGACATATCCCTGCTTTGGTTGCAGAAGGATCTTCTCAGTAAAGCCACCAAACAGCTATTTGTAGTAGAAAAAAACGGTCTATGATACATCTAACCTAGGTTATCCGGGAAAGGGAGAGAACGAGAGAGAATAAGTTAATCATGTAGCAAAGCATCAATGTAGAAGAGAGAATATCTTACAAACAGAGCAGGAGAGATTGTTTGTTTGTTTGTTTGTTTGTTTTTTTAGACAGAGTCTCACTCTGTCACCCAGGCTGGAGTGCAGTGGCACGATCTTGGCTCACTGCTACCTCTGCCTCCTGGATTTAAACGATTCTCACGCCTCAGCCTCCTGAGTAGCTGGGATTACAGGTGTGCGTCACCATGCCTGGCTAATTTTTATATTTTTAGTAGAGATGGGGTTTCACTATGCTGGCCAGGCTGGTCTTGAACTCCTGGCCTCAAGTGATCTGCCTGCCTCAGCCTCTCAAAGTGCTGGGATTACAGAGATGAGCCACCATGCCCAGCCAAAATATTTTTTTAAATGAGAAAAAATAGTTCCCATTAATAAATCTGTAGGATTGATAAAATTAATTATGTCTGAATACCTAATGCATGTGGGGTTTAAAACCTAGATGACGTTTTAATGGGTACAGCAAACCACCATGCCACATGTATACCTATTTAACAAACCTGCACATTCTGCACATGTATCCCAGAACTTAAAGTAAACTAAAAAAATTTTTAAAACAGAAAAAAATTATGTCTGAAATTACAAAGATATGGAACTTCCTTTAAAGAGTTAATTTTAAACTGACAGATAAAATTGTATGTATTATGTGCAACATGATGTTTCGAGGCATATATACATTGTAGAATGGCAAAATCAATCTAATTAGCATGTGCATTATCTCAGTAGTTGTTTTGTGGCAAGAACACTCAACATCCACTCTCTTAGCATTTTTCAAGAATACAACATAGCATCATTAACTATGGTTACCATGCTATACAATAGATCTCTTGAACTTATTCCTCCTCTGACCAACATCTTTTCCCCAACTCTCCAACCCTCCAGCCTCTGGTAATGTCTGTTTTTGTCTCTACTTCTATGAGATCAGCTTTATTACATTCCACGTATGAGTGCAATCGTGCAGTATTTGTCTTTCTGTGCCTGACTTCTTTCACTTGACATAATGTTCTCCAGGTTCATTCATGTTGTGGATCAGAAACACATATTCCTGGGGTATATATGTCCAAACATGCTAAGTGGTCTTTTATCAAGAGCTACTTTTACGGGCTCTTAATTATTTTCTAATTGTTTACATTTTCCTTGATGACAGTGCCCTGTTAACCATACATTAAAAAGAAGTTATATTTTTGATAATTTTTTTATAATGGAACTTTCTTTTAATGTGTAGTTAATAAGGCACCGTCATTAGGAAAATGTAAACAATTAGGAAATAATTAAGAGCCTGTAAAACTAGCTCTAGACAAAAGGTAGTTAAAAGACCACTTACCATGTTGGAACATATATACACTAGGAATGTGTGTTTCCATTAAGATGTTGGTGACAACAGCAGTTAACAGTGATTGTTGGCCTCTGAGGACTATTGTGAAAATCCATAAGAAGTGAAAAGTGGCAACAAATTTGTTTTACTGGTGGGCTTTATAGTAGTGCAGGAACTCATGAGATGCCTGTTTTACATCAAGCATTTTTCTGGGGGTAAGTTAAATGACTTGGATAACTCACTTGTGCTGGGAGGTCTTTATCTGCCCCCTTGGCTAGAGTTTCTACCTCTTCACCCTGCTCTGTGCCCTGGGAGGCTGATCTGTATAGACTGCATCAACTAGATTCCTTTGCTCTCTGACTTCTGGTTGAATTTAGCCAACTCGGGCAGCAGCAGGAGAGGGCAGGAGCAGAGTATGGTCAAGGTCTTCATTTCTCTTGCTACCTCCCTATCAGTGTCTTTGTTTCTCTACCAAAAGGCATAGCTCCTGTATGTGGAGCGGTGGAGGGCACTTTTCTACAGCTCTGGATTGTATATGCAACCACGCTAAGGGTGGTTAGTGTACTACCTGTTGGTAATTCCAGTGGACTTCACACTACTTCTTCTTGCATCTTTCTATCTCATTCCTTTACAAAGCTCTTCTGCAGTACCTTATCTGATGAGTGTGCCTTCTGTTTCCTGACTGATAAGTCACTGAACTCCAACTCTGACCTCTGTATAGTGGGTTTTTGGAGGTCAGGCTACTTCATTCACCTCTTCTAAGGGCTTACAGAAAGAAAGCAAATTTTCAAATAATAGTAATTTACAGTAATAAAAGCATTATAAATAATATTATTCACTAAAAAGCAAACATGAACATGCCTTGAATGAGAGGAAAGAAAAGCCATGTGAATGCCGATGATGGAGAGGCTTTAGAATGGGCAGTCACTGGAGGGTATGCAGCAGGTTTCTATGGCAGGATTTGTCTCGTCCCTCTGGTTCTCTCTCATGGATTAATGTTGTGTTGGCCAAGACAGTCATGGTTTCAGGCTTTCAGCCTGTGCTATGGTGCAAGGTGGAAGCTAAGAAGATTCTAGATGAAGAAAGCTCTGTTTATGCCCAACAGCTCATACGGCTTCTTATGAATTGTGGTAAGTCCCCATGTACACATAGAAAGTCTTATTTTGGAAATAGTTTTCATGCGAAGGTACTATAGACGGAATGTTTGTGTCCCCACAAAATTCATATGTTGAAACTTAATCATTACTGTGATGGTATCAGGAGGTGGGGCTCTGGGGAGGTGATTAGGTTATGAGAATATAGCCCTCATGAATGAGATTAATGCCCTTTTAAAAGAGACCCCAGTAAGCTCTCTCACCCCTTCTACCATGTGAGGATACAGTGAGAAGACATAGAACCATCTATGAGCAAGAAAGCGAGACCTCACCAGGCTCTGGGTCTACTGGAACCTTGATCTTAGACTACCCAGACTGCAGAACTGAGCAATAACTATTTGTATTTGTAAGTCACCCAGTCTATAGTATTCTGTCCTAGCAACTTGAATGGACTAAGACAGGAGGTATCCCTAGAAAAGGTCCTAAAATTACCCGTCAGTATTGAGTCAACATCCTCAAGTCAACTTCTTGTTCTAGCTGCTGGTTTGGAAAAGAGTGTTGATTTTCACATGATGTGGACAGTTGTGACTTTAAATTGTCTTAGTTGCTTTCGTGCCATAGGATTCCAAAGTACTTTCCACATTCAGCAAGAGAATGGCCAGCTATTGCATTAGGGGAAATCATAACCTCTTTGAGGTGAAACAGATTCAGAGGTGAAATAAGGATAGCTGCTTCCCTGGACACATCACATCATTGCTCAAGAGGCAAGGAATAAGGCCTGGAAAGAAAGGTCCCCTTTTCCCCCAAACTTTTAGACTCATAGAAGGAATCAGAGGCAGCATCTTATAAATACTTCACTGGCCTCTAGCCAGAGCAGCAGGGCTAACACCTTTTCAGTGCTTTTGGCCACTAGAGTAAACCACATGAATTGCTGCTACCATCGCCCCTTGCTGGTATCCCTCAGCTCCGGGGAAGATCTCAAGTCTGCTCACTCCTATTCTATCACAGAGTCGCTCAGATTTTGTTTATATACCAGTCCTGCCTTTAATGTGCTGAACTTGGTGCTAAGATATTAATTAGAAATCAATATTACAGAAAATATAAATTTTCCATGTTAAAAAAGCAGCCATTGAAAGAAAAATTCAGTTGTGCTTTAAATGTGCAGCATGAAGCTGCTTCTCCAGGCAAAGAATTTAGAAGTTTCAGGACTTTCCATTTATATAGCTTCATTATTGCTACACGTAGGAAGAAGGCTCTTAGACAACCAATACATCAGTGTTCTGAGATGGCCAGAGTCATTCAAGGGCTCATTAGCTCCCACCATTTTTCACACAACAGGGGGGCCAATGGGCAGACATTAAAATCCTAGGGCTCTTTCCAAATGAATTATAACAAGATCTATCCAATGGGATCCTTAATTTCATGCCTTCCTCAGAGGAACAGTAGGCAGACAACTGGGAGAAAAACGTAAGAAGGTTTTTACATCTTATTAACACAAATTATATGAATAAAAGCATTGACATTGTGAACCATGCATCCCTGTATATCCTTTTTGCCCCCCTCTCTCTTCTCTCTCCTGGTGAAACAAGGGCATAAAAAGGCAGAGAAATTGATAGTTACTGAACAAAAATAGTGTTAGATCCAGTGTTCCCTTCTCGGAGGCAGCATTATCTCCACATTTTTCCAAGTTTTGCAGGCTTGACAGAATGTTGCTAAAAGAATGAACAGTCTGTATGCCGACAATGCTTTAGCTATAATCCCCTATTAGTAGGAAAATCAGCAATTGCTTTTGCATGATTTGGTAGTCTGTGCCATAATATCATATTACTGGAAAACACAGTATAGTTTCCTTTTCATAGCCCCAAATTGTCTTGCTTAACAATTTAAGGAGGAATTTAAACTAGGTCTTAAATCAAACTTAAAACAAATATTAACCTCGTTATGATTTAAAGCCAAATAATCTGTCCTAATGCATTTCCCTTGTGGGAACGTACAGAGCAATTTAAGGAGATTTTTACAAAAATAATACATCTTACCTAAGGGAAACGGAAATCTACAATTCTTTTAAAAGTGATTCACACTTCCAGGGAACTGGGCGAGTCAAGGTTGGCAAACTTCATCAGCTGTATGGCCTGACATGGTAGGGGCAACCCAACAGGATGTATTTCCAACGTTGATGTAATCTGAGAATTTTTTATTTTTTGTCCTTAAACAATAAGCAAATCAAGTCACGGCTGAATGGAAGTATTGCTCTGGTATTTTAATGTGTTACAATTTACGGCAGTATTTACTTCAGTTCTTGGCTTGCTGACACTAAAATTATCTTAAACAGGAATTATAACATAAAATTAGATTAGATATACTTCAACAAGTTTATCTCTAACAATAAATATATACAAATTCTGAAATGAAGTACCCTGCAATTTTCAGCCAGTGCTTAAAGTAATTATACATTCTGTGGTGATAACACATTCCGTTTTTTATTGTGCCACAAGCTGGTGAGATACCTCTACCACGCATGTTAATGCTAATTAGCAGATAAAGTGTAAATCTGAGGAAGCCTCAAATTCTGTTGCTTTGCCAGTTTTCCCTTGATTGGAAATTGCAGGCCAAATTTCCTCTCGTTCTGACTTGGCCTATTCAGTCATCGCTTGAGATGTCTTTCTTCGGTGCATTTTAATCCATCAGATCTGTTCGTCGTTGAATGCCTCACTGTTTGTTTTTAATTCAGCAGACTCAAACAGTTTCCTCTCTAAATGCCTTTTATAATCAATCATAGGAGAATTTCAACTCTGCAGAACAATAGGTGGGGATGACATGTTTACTCCACGCTCCCTCATCCCTGTCGAAGAGGTGTTTTTGTTTAGCTGCTAATAAAGTGGCATTTTGAAATATGTTCCTGAACCAAGAGGGAGGGAGGTATGCTCTGTAGCAAGCTTTGTTTCCACTTATGCACCCAGAGCCCTTGAACTAGAGGAGCTCATGTACCCAGTGATTCCAATTAAAATGAGCATTCAGACGGACGCTAACATTTGGACAACGGAGGACCGTCCAACCTATCCTGTGGGATCGCAAAGACCCAGAGGGATGTCAGTAACCTCCAGGGTTTAAGGGTTTAATTCTACTCTGCAGTAGACAAATGCAAAGCTTCTGGTACATTCCATAACCTCTTTTCCTATCTGCCCTGTGGCCCAAATCTACCTTTGAAGTCAGTGGGAGATTGTTTATGAGGAGTTTTTGCTTTGAGTTGTGCCTGATTTAATTTGAATTTACATTCTGGGCCTACAGCAAATATCTTTGGGTTTCCTAGATTAAGATGTTCTCATCAAGTCCCTTCCATGCTCCTTTCTTTATTTCTATCTGCCTTTTTGACTTCTGACTCTACGTCAATTGTGCACCAAAACATTTCCCTGCCATCCCCACCACGTGTGTGTCATTAGCTCTGTCCATGTTTACTAAATGCCTACTGCATTCTTGACTAAGTGTGTGTGAACTACTTTGGCCCCAAAGATGAACCGGCAGAGTCATCAGCAGGGTGTGGAGAAGAATAAAAAATGCCTAGAAGGAAAAGTAGCTCTGGAACATTTGGAAGTCAATGAAAAAGCACTGTCTCTTCTTCTGCATCTTGATAACAGTGAACAGGGGTATCAATGGTGCAACTGCTCAAAAGCTCAACGATGAGGTTAATTACCAATGCATAGTAATAAAGATAATTTTGTTGGGCCATGATGTTTGTATTAGTCAGATCAGGCTGCTATTACAAAATACTACAAAAATTTACCAACAGAAGTGTATTTCCTCACAGTTCTGGAGGCTGAGAAGTCCAAGATCAAGGCGTCGGCCAGTTCAGTTCCTGGTGAGGGAGTGCCTAGTTTCTGGTTTGCAGATGGCCACATTCTCACTGTGTCCTCATAAGGTGGAGAGAGAGCTCGCTCTTTTGTGTCTCTTCTTACAAGGACACTAAATCTATTGGATCAGGGCTCCACCCCTGTGACCTCTTTTAACTTTAGTTACCTTCATAAAGGCTCTGTCTCCAAATACAGTCACACTGGGGGTTGGATCTTTGGGAGGAGACAAACATTTAGTCCATAACAATGTTTCTTTAGGCACTAAAGGCACAGACAAAGTATTGTGGATCATGACTATAGAAAAGGAATTTTTCGCCGGGCATAGTGGCTCACGCCTGTAATCCCAGCATTTTGAGAGGCTGAGGCAGGCGGATTACCTGAGGTCAGGAGTTTGAGACCAGCCTGGCCAACATGGTGAAACCCATCTCCACTAAAAGTACAAAAAAATTAGCTGGGCATGGTGGTGTGTGGCTATAGTCCCAGCTACTTTGGAGGCTGAGGAAGGAGAATCACTTGAACCCAGGAAGCGGAGGTTGCAGTGAGCTGAGAGTCCACTGCAGTCCAGCCTGGGTGACAAAGCAAGAAGAGCGAGGGCCGGGCGCGGTGGCTCATGCCTGTAATCTCAGCACTTTTAGAGGCCAAGGCGGGCCGATCACGAGGTCAGGAGATCAAGACCATCCTAGCTAACACAGTGAAACATCGTCTCTACTAAAAATACAAAAAATTAGCCAGGCGTGGTGGTGGGCGCCTATAGTCCCAGATACTCAGGAGGCTGAGGCAGGAGAATGGCATGAACCCGGGAGGCAGAGCTTGCAGTGCAGTGAGAGGAGATCGGCCACTGCACTCCAGCCTGGACGGCAGAGCAAGACTCCATCTCAAAAATAAATAAATAAATAAATAAATAAATAAATAAATAAATTAAAAAAAAAGGAAGAAAGAAAGAAGAGCGAGACTCTGTCTCAAAACAAACAGTACTTGTTCTGGACATATGGTATCATGTTTAATTGTTTAGAGTTATGGTTCCATTTTTATTACTTTAAAAATAAGTAACGTTAAGTTTTGTCTTTATTAAAGCTGTAGTGTGCATTACAGAAAATGTAGAAAATATAGCTAAAAAAAAGAAGGACGAAAGTGATCTCTAGAAAACGTAAAAGAGAGAATCTGATAACTCTGTGGTGAATATCTTTCTCAAATCTTCCTGTGCAAGCATATACGTGCACATGTGCACACACACATGCTCTATTCTATTTTTCAAATATGGATTCATCTTGTGTTTGTGCTTTAGAAATCTGCTTTTTTCCTTTACCAATATATCTTGAATATTTTTCCATGTCATTAAATGTTCTTTTATAACATGTGTTTCCATTTTTTATATGAAAAAAAAAATAAGGTTTCTGCTGCAGAATTTCACGGTTAACTTGTTTAAATTTATGTCAAAGACATTTTTAATTGAAAGTGTATTAGAATGATACGTCCAGTTCTGGGGAGAAAGTAGAATAGCAGTGAATAAGGAGATGAAACCTAAGGACCTGGAAACACACGGAGGACAAATCACTAAACAAATCAATACTTGAAGTGGGAAAGTATCAGTGCCCCAGTTTCAAGCAAAACTCATTCTGTCCCTTGGAGACATTATTTGCAACAACCCCGGGACTCAGTAAAGCTTGTGTTCTCTGATATGATATGAAGTTGATTTCATAACCAAAGACCCTGCAACTTTTACTGAGCTGGCATAAAAAGCTGGCCCTGTGGTCTAAAAAATGTGTGAATCTGTTGGATTATGTGGAAACATAGCAATCAGCTGCTGTTTAAATACTTATAGGGATTACTTGCCATCTCTTAAAATCAGTTTTCTAAAAACACCTTGTAAATTTACTTTCTGAACAGCCCTTGCAAGAATGTTAATTTGGTGATGGGCCAGAAAATGACTGGCAGGAATTTAAATAACAATGAGAGCAGACAAATTAAGGCTAAAGATATCAGTTGGTTTGGAAAGTGTGAATAAAGAAATTAAAACCTAGGAAAAAGAAGAAAACAAAGGTGAAGGAAGAACTGTGAGCCTGGTTAGTGTAATTTAGAAAAGATGACACCAAATGGCATGTCCAGTCATGCGTCTGGAGTATTGTATTCATTTGGCAGGGGTCTTAATCCTTCGAGAACCATGACAAATGATGCACTTTGCAGTGAAGAGAAAACATGGTGGTGGAGAGTCTGAAAACCATAGTATATGAAGAACATTTGAACAGCTACAAACATTTAGTGGGGAAAAAGGAGGACTACAGACAGCTACATTTATTTGGATTGAGGTTTGATGAGGTACATGTGTATACTCATCCTGGCTTGCAACAGATGGCTCAATTGGGACTATGCAAGGAAAACTTTTCTAACAAAGCTTTCTCATGATCATCTGGCACTGGCTGGATGACCAGTCTGTGGTGTTTGCGGCACATCTGCATTTGTAGCATGTCACAGTAGATTTCGAATTTTCTTTCCAATTTAGGTTTCCAGGGCTTTAGCAAGGAGGAAATCACCTTCGTGTGAATTAGAACAGAGCTCTTTGGTAGAGATGAATGACAATCCACTGAAAGTTTGTATTCTATTTTGCATACTGTGGAGTTGTTGCTGGGAGGAGATGCCCAGTCAGGGACTTTATCTTCCATTTTCTCTCTAGAGGTAGCCATAAGACTGTTCTCACCAACTGAATGAGACCCAATGGAATGCGACTAACTTCTGGGTGAGGGCTTTTAAGATATAGGCTGGGCTTCTTCTATTGTCATTTCCTGTCTGCCAGTGAATGCAGAAACCTTTGAGGTCTAGGGGATGGTGAGCCACAGGTGGAGGGAACAGGTTCCTTAATCACCATATGAGCAAAACTACCCACCATTCGGAAATAACAGCTTCGGACCGATATGTGGATAACTCAGTTCTTAAGGCGTTATGCTGTTAAAACTTGGTGGTTTATTTGTTATAGCAGCTAGCCTGATAGTTTCATCTGAGCTGATGCTGCTCTATAGTTCTTTATTTTATTTATTTATTTATTTTTTCAGACAGAGTCTTGCTCTGTCCCCCAGACTGGAGTGCAGTGGTGTGATCTTGGCTCACTGCAACCTCTGCCTCCCAGGTTCAAGCGATTCTCCTGCCTCAGCCTCCCGAGTAGCTGGGATTATAGGCATGTGCCACCACACCCAGCTAATTCTTGTATTTTAGTAGAGATGGATTTCACCATGTTGGTCAGGCTGGTCTTGCGCTCCTGACCTCAAGTGATCTGCCCACCTCGGTCTCCCAAAGTGCTGGGATTACCGGCATAAGTCACTGCTCCAGGCCCCCTGTAGTTCTTTGAAGAGTTCTCTCTGCAGGAATAAAGAAGGTAAGAGAAAACAATTCAATGGTTCAAATAAAACAACTGTGGGGAAAGCACAGGGATTGTGACTAGACAACTGGGCATGAAGAACTTCACCTTGCCTAGGACCAGCAGAAGGTACAGAAGGTGCATTCTCCTCCTCATCATCAGTTAATATGCATCAGAACTCTGCTCAGTAATTTACATTTCAACTTCACAATAACTCTAAAATAAGCAAAAATCTCCCATGGCAAGGATAAATAAATGGAGATTCAGATGGGTTAAGTAACTTGCCAAGGTCACACAGCAAGCATGAGACTAGACTAGAATTTGAAGGAAATCTGTATAATGGCACCATTAAAGTCTAAGCCTGTGACTTGGAGAAAAGAAATCCTTTTCCACCCTGGGGTCATACTCGCTTTAGAGGAAGAACTGCGTGCAGAGACTTTTGTGTTTTGCGATGATATTGCAACTCTATATCACAGTGTATTGCCTAATCTCTTCTGAGGATATAAGATTACTTGCTTTGTTGGTTTTCCTAAAAGTTGGCTCCTATAGAGCCTACCTAAGGTAACAAGAAATGCAACTTCAATTCAAGCCCTGCAATGAACTCTGGAAGGGGACGCATCTGGATTCCCTTCACTGAGTATAAAGTGTAGCTCTCGGCCAGAAACACTGCCTCTTACTGCTAAGAATCCTACACCGAATCCAGAATTTTCACTCCACCCCATTTTTTACTACTTATGTTAAATCTATAAGAGCCGCTCTCTCTGTGTTGAATTGAAGTGAACTACACGACTCTTTCATGCCCTTTGTATCATTAACCTATGATGTATCTTTGGCTTCAAGAACTTAGATGAAAGGAGGTTTTTCTTGTTTAGCGGGTCTTTTGTGGACTCTCATCTCAGATACATAGATTTGCCACTGGGCTGTTTTGTTCCCAGGTTGTACCGGGCAATGGAGGAATTCTTGTGCAGTTACTGCTGAACTGGACTGAAATTTTCTGAGTATCTCTTTAGGTTCTGGGTGAGGCATAAGAACCTACATATTTAATAAACTTCTCATGCACATTACATTTTGAAAAATAAATGCTTTAGACGATTGTAGAAAAACCAGTGGCTGTAAAGTTTGTCTTTCTGCTTAAACATCCAGACAGTATGATGTTTTCTAAGCATCTATCTGATGGTTGAGCAAATGCTTCTATTTGCTATGTCTACATCCCTCTCTTAGGAGCTGGAGATAAAACACCCCCTTGAAGCTTCCAGTCTAGTTCAGAAGGCAAAATCAACATCTATAGTGCAGTGTAGAAAATGATTGCTATGCTTTGCTCTGTTAGATCTAGTAAATTACTCTGCCATGATACACTGACTTCCTAGTTAAATATTCTGTTAAAGTGGAGGGCATTATCTACGGAATTCTTTTGTAGGGTTTCTCAATCTTGGCTGCACAATACTATCACCTGGAGAATTAAAAAAAAAATTGGCACTCAGGCTGCACCCCAGACCCTATTAAATCAGAGTCACTGGGGTTGGGATGCAGGCACGATTGCTTTCCCCCCGGGGCTTTAGTTTCAGTTTCTGTCTTAGCAGAATGTTTCTCTCCTACTCCTTCCCGAGCATCTGTACTTTGGGTCCTGGGAGGGTGTGTGTTTCCCAGAGACATCCATCATCAGTGGAGCAGGGTTTTTATTCAGATCTGATAGAAGGCCACGTACTTTGCTTTCCATTTGGGATGCCAGGTTCAACTCTTTAATTAGGCTTTCCCCACGTCCGCTATTGTATCTCATTGTAATTATAACAAGTTGGCATGGCTTATGTTTGAGCAAGGCTTTGAGTGACGTGAGCCTGTTCTCTGACATTTAAATTAGAAAAAATAAATTTGCCGAGAGAAGAATTGAGGGGCTACCAGAAAGCCCCCAACCAAATAGTCTACCTTCAGAAACATAATTTCCTATTTGTTTGTATATTGCATTTCAGGAAGTGTTAGGTGCTGGGATGATGAGAGAGGTGTAAAGCAATTCTACCAGCCACCCACAGGTAAGATGTTAATTACATTGGGTGGGAGCCCAACACCCGTTGAAAACTGGATCCATGAATACTGAGACGGGTGATTTTCCACTGAAAAAATATTTTTCCATTCTGGGGGTTATGCTGCTGAACTGAGACAGCAATTTAATAGTAGGGCCAGTTAGCTTATATTAGATTTCTTTTTAGCCCAGGACTTTCTCAAAGTCCCAGCTAAGCCTAGGGACAGAATCACGGGCTTGGAAATGCAGGACTCTAACGTTCTCCATTGTTCACGCGTTTCTCCAGATGCCCATCCACTTCGGCCTGGGTGGTCCAAGCTTGTGTTGCAGGCAGCTGCAGAGGTTCCAGCAGGCTCGAAGCCTCTGACGCAACCTTCCTTGTGAAGACTGATTGGCCAAGAGCTGGCAGCCAGCCACAGCTGTTTTTTTTTCCCCCTCCAGTGTTTGCACTTTTATGTCTAAGCTGCTACCTTTGCTGAACTGAACGGAGGCAACGTGTTTGAGCTTTATTTTCAAAACTGGCAAGTTTGTGAGAAGAAAGTGGTATCCAAGTTTTCATGTGGGTCTCTAGCAGATCATGGCAGTTTTTTGTTGTTGTTGTTGTTGGGTTTTTGGTAAGCATTTACAGATTCAGATATCTCAGAGTTTTGTTATTTCTTTTTTTGACTTTATGCTTCTTAAAGAATCATTGATTACAGTAATTTAAAGGACAAAACAAGGAGGCAATGTGTGCTGCTCATCTTTTACAGTTTCCTGAATTGCTAACGGAAGACTCAAATTTCAAACTGCTGCCTAATTTTTTGAGTGCCCACCTTGATTTCAGAGACAGACCCATTTATTACTTCCACATCTTGTTTTTACATATTTCCTTATCCACTAAGGATAACTGGGCTTGAACAAGGGAATGGAATAAACTGCTTTTTGTTGACTGTTGTCTAGGTGACAGTCCAAAGCAGCTAATCCTTACAACAGTTCTCTAAGGACGGTGCCATTAATATCTCGATCTGACACCAGAGGAAGTTGAGAGAGCCGAAGCAACTTGGCCAACGTTACAATACAGGGATGCTAGGAACTGAACCCTGGTAATTGTGATGCCAAAGTCCATGCTTTATGATGGTCATCACTTGCCTCCCTGCCTCAGCTAATGCAAAGGCAGGGCCTGGAAGCCATTTTAAAAATAAGGACTGTTTTGCACAGGCAGCTCTTATCATCTGTCTTATTCACCACTATGTTCCCAGAGCCTAGAATAGAGCCTCCTACATAGTAGATGCTTGGTAAATGTCTTCTAAGACTGAACACTTTTCTTTTAATCGGAACTCTTCCAACAGCATTGTCAAAATATGTAAGCTTTGGTCTAAATTATGGTGGTGCATCATTATTATTATTTTAATATTTAGTGTTGAACTTGGGAGGCTCTTTTACACTTTCTGAATTATGCTTTGAAGGAAATGAGAAACCCTGTGGTTTGGTTCTAACTGGTGTAGTGAGTGTCAGCAACTTAAGCCCTTTCTGCTGCCCCCGAGGAAATCAGCTCCTGAACAAACACCTGTGGAAGGAAAATACAGTTTGTGTCTTATCTGATTCAAAAAATTTTGTCTTGCTCTTCAGAGGCAAGCTGGTGAAGTCTTGGCACCGTTGGATTCAGTGAGGTCTGTTTGAATGTGAAACTTGTTTAAAAAGACACTGCCTGCACTGGAAATGCCAATAGTCAGTGCATATGATGCCAGGTTTGTCAGAATGCAATGTTTTTCTATCTTATTTTATGGACATGCAATATAATATATTTCTCAAGGGCTGAAACATCTGTGATAGCATTGGATACCTAAACTACATCAAACTTGGTATAATCATGCACTGGTGTATGTGGACTCATGTCCTTGTAGGTTTACTGATGGAAAACGGAAAGTAGGGGAATAGTTTAACTTATCAGTCTTTTCTATGAAGCAAAATAATTGATCTTTTTATAGAGTATTTGTCTCTGACTGTTCTCATGAAACATAAAAAGTTGTTATAGTTAAAATACTTTTGCAATTCATTAGGACCGCTTCTTCTAATCTCTTCTTGTAAATGATTCTTTTTTGTAAGAATATTTAAGAGATTGTATAGAAAGAATACAATATATAATAATAGTGATAATAACAAACAACAAGTATTTTTTGTTCCAGTCATTGTTACAAAAAGGAACTTTGTCTATAATGCCTCAGAAGTGGGTACTATTAATCTACTTACGTGTGAATACCAGGGCTCTGAGAGGTTTAAGACCACACAGCCAGCAAGTAGCAGAAATGAGCTTTAGGTTCAGGTTTATCTGAGAACCAAGTTCATTGCAGGTTCTTATTCACTGAGGACTGTCTCTCCTGGTCATATAGACAAAGATTTTGGACTACTGTGGTTTCCCTACTACTGTCCTTCCTAACGTATACATGCGGTAGATAAACATTGTACTTCTTTAAATGTTAATTAATTTGTGAATTTACTAATAAATTACTTGGTCTCTGCATACTGGGGGAGGCCATTTAGGTGAGGACAACCTATTGTATTTTGGCAGAGAACTACCAGATCCGGGAACTCAAATGTCATTTCGTAGAGGTATGATTACATCTTGGGCCAATGAACCAATGTAGGCCTTGTATTTAGAGAAGCAAATGATATTAACCAGAACCCACATAGAAAGATGTCCTACTTTATGACCGAAGATATAACTTGAGAATGTTCTATGGAGAACATTTTCTTTTTTGGATGTTTGGTCTCATTTGGAAACAAATTGCAGTATGGGATGTGGAATGACATGGTGAAGAAGAATGAGGAGTCCAGGGTAAAATCGCCTGGATTTGAATTTCAGTCCTACTGTTTACTAGCTGGACATATTCCTCCAACATTCCTTGCCTCGGTTTCCTCATCCTTAAAATGTGAATAAAGTTCACTTTGAAGGGCCACTGGGAAGATAAAAATAAGATGATCTTGGAGGTTATTTTTGTCTAACAGAGTGAGTGCTCAACAAAAGTTGACAATGATTGTTAAATTTGTTTTCCTTTGTTTTTACAGTTACAGAGAGTGTTGGGTGAATATGGTGATTCTAAGGCAGTTGGATATTTCTAAGCATTACCTTAGCAGGCTTGGAGAACCCAACATGTGATTTTTCTCCATCGTGGAGAAATGATCAAAGAGCTAGAAACCAGCATCTGGCACAGAGTTCCCACTTCTTTAGCTGAAGCTAAAAAATATACCCATGGTGTCTTACTTTGCAATTTGTACTTTGTGAGAGTCTGGGCTACACTTCTTTGTTTTCCTTACTCATATCATCTACAGACTGAAATTCAGCATTCCTTTTCTAATTCTCCACTGTTCGGTCTTGCCTCACACTCCTTTTCCCATGCTACAGTGCTCCAGTTTATACGTATGCTAATTCTCAGTGGTGTTAGGTATTTGTTCTTTTCTGACATCCACCTTGGCACACACCTTACCTCAGGTCTGTAATAATTACAGGCCATCCATTACACAAAGTCTTACTGTGCAATTAGTGAAGCTGCTTTACTACTGTGTTTCTTGTGTTTTTCATAACCTAGTTTAATACTGTATTAATGGTTATTTACTTGACTACTCCAAGATACTTTCTTTTCTCCCTTCCCAAACTTCCAAATTAGAGTTATTTGATGTGGGTTTTTTTTGGCCATAAATACTTTTTCATATGTATAATAGAATTTCATTAATTTTTATTCTTCACGAGTTTAGTAGCAGTGATTCTTTTGCAGTTTCCAGACTTGAAGTAGTATTGAAAAACATTAATTTTTCTAAAAGTTTTTTTCTAATTTAGACCTTTTCTAGTTCATATAGGGCTCCTTTCCTTTTTTCCTTCATTTCAATTGATATAACTTATTTTCTATTTTTGTTGATGATAAATAGATATCGAAAGGGAGTACATTATTACTCCATATATTTATTACTTTATTTCTTGTTATTAGTAATAATGTCTATTTATATAAAATATGTAGTTTGCAAATGCTTTTAACTACAGTGTTGTTATTTTCATTTGACAAATTAGGAAATTAAATGACAGGTGACTACTAAGAGGCAGAATGGTAATGTCAAGCTCAGTTTTCTAACTGCAGAATATATGTTTCCAATATACTACAATGCTGTTTTGAGAGTCACACTGTATTTACATGTAGGTAGAAATAGGTGAGTCTCACAGAAGGTGTGAAACCAAGATTATCCTTGTATCCGAGACTCCCTCTTTAATACAAATGTAACATGTTTTAGGACTCACATTGCATATGGCATTAAGCAGATATGGTTGTCTTAAAGAGATCTGACTTTGTCTCTCTAGTCTTAAGATAAACACTTCTTAATTTCTTCTCCCTCTTCCTTTGGTTTTCATCTATTAAGAAATCAGAGGGCTTTTAGTCTGTGACTTTCCGCCATCTTAAGCAATTTATGTAAGCTTTCTCAGCTTGTTTTTCTCTTTAAATGTAATACCACAATGGCTAACTGTGAAGAGTTGGCACAATATCAAATTCAATGTAGTGTACCATATAAATGTCTTTTAGTATTATTATTGCTTTCATATTGTGTTTGACTTATGGGATTGATTTTTAAGAGTTACGATATTAACAATTCTTATGTTAATTGCACAGCAATTCATTGGATCGCTCCACGTTCAAACACCACTCCAGAGCTTTGGGTCTTTGGCTTTAAGAGATCTGAGATGCCCTTCAGTGGTCTATTCAGGTAGTTGACTAATAGATTTATAACTGTAAACTGTATTTCAGCTCAAATGACGCAATTAAGTTCAGAGAAGTGGTGAATGATTTGAAGTCAAAGAGCAAGTTAAGTGACAGAGAAAACAAACAGGAACTTAGGTCTTTCGATTCCAAATCACTGGGCAACATCCTTAGGGGAAAGATTGGGCTTGAAAATCATGTAGTACTAATTGTGTATTCTGGTTCAGAAATATTTCAATTAAAGTGCGTATTTTCAGGTATTTCACACCTATATCCAGTGTGGATACCCACAAGTGTCCCACATGAAAAGTTGTTTGTTTAGAGACTAAAACAACTTTTTAGGTATCTTAACATGGAATGGACATGCTGGTTTCCTCTGAGCTGCCGTGAATAATTTCTGATTGCTGTCTAGTGGCAGATTCTCCGTTTCTCCCTCTTCTCCAGCAAAAGAATTAATTTCTGATACAAAATGCCTCTCTAACTTTAGACACAAACCATCTGAAGAAGGTGAAAGCGGGGTTAATTTTTAGGTTAGAAAAGTGGTTTTACATGAAATTCATAAAATTATCATAAAATAAATATTTGGATTCATTCGTCAATGTTCACCCATGCATTGACTCTGTTTACATAGGTGACTGAGAAGCTTGATGCAAATAGCTTTAGGAATCACAGTACAAATAAAATATATGAGATTTAGAAATCTCATGCGTGATTAGCACTCTTCAACGTGTTAGACAAATAAATAGAAAAGAATGCCAATTTGTTTCTGTTTACTCTGAGGCCAAATTGATAAACTTTGTGAGAAGAAAGGAGTGGTTCATTTAATAGCATTCAGAAGCTTGGTTCTGTTTTATTAAAGGTGCGTACCGTCTTTTCCTTGCTGCCATATTTGTTTGTATTTGGGGCACTCTATTCAGCAATCTTGGAAGCTGGATCTCAGCTAATAGCACAACCACTCCCTTTAATAACAGTGATGAATGTTCATTCATGACAATAATCCATCACTGGCTTTAGAATTCTCAGAAGTGCTTTTAGTACCATGTGCCTTTAAAAGGATTGAAAGCAAGGGGCATACAGGGAAAGAGTGATAGAATTTTAAAATTATTATTATTATTAAAGGCTTCAGTCTTTTAAACAGTTCTATAAAGGGTTAGACTGTGATGGGTGAAATTCCAGTCAACTGAAAAGGTGATCTTTTAACTCAGGAACTGTGGAATATATCTCAAAGGTTTTTTTTTTTTTTTTTTTTTTTTTTTTTTGTTTCCCTCCGCAAATCTTTGCAAAGCCTGTGAATCTACATAGGGAAGAAACATCTCTACAGAAAACACATTTGAATGATGGTTTTTATGGTCTAGATATTCCAGAATTTTGTAAGATTTACAAGGCTCCAGTAAAATGTGGTAGATAACCCATAAAACTCCAGTGGCTTGAAATTAAACATTTTCATGAAGTGGAAATCAACCTGCTTTGATTAAAACACAGTTCACCCCATCTCTATTAAAAATACAAAAAATTTGCCGGGCGTGGTGGCAGGTGCTGTAGTTTCAGCTACTCGGGAGGCTGAGGCAGGAGAATGGCGTGAACCCAGGAGGCGGAGCTTGCAGTGAGCCGAGATCGCGCCACTGCACTCCAGCCTGGGCGACAGGGCGAGACTCTGTCTCAAAAAAAAAAAAAAAAAAAAGAAAAAAAAGAAAAAAAAAAGACAAAAAACGGTTCAAAGGGAAATAAAACAATGTGATGTAACAGATTTAGTTAAAATAGTGCATTTTCAACATCCTCCACCACTCTCTTTCGTTTCCTTTTCATCAGTGAAAACAGCAAAGACATCACTAATTATCTTTTACCTGTGATGACCCTTATTAGGTATATTAGAAATAAATACAGCTACTTTGAAATAGTATTTTGTTAAGTACACACATGCTAGCACATACATGCACACTTTAGACTTTCACTTGGAAGAGAAGCACTATATAGATCCCATTTTAATTTGGGGAAGAGATGCGGATGTCTAATTTAAATGTATTTTCAGTGTTAGGTCATAAGCATGTTTTCAAGCAAGCTGGATCTTTTTTCCATCGACTTTACTGTGTGCTGTGATTTCGGAAACAGGTGCAGGTGATACAGTTACTTTTGGTTCTTCTTGGTCAAAGCCTTATAACATTTTCTTCTAGGGGATGGGTGTGCGTGTGGTGGCAGTAATGGTGAGATGTAGATCTTTTTGTCTCTGCCCCTGCTGCCTCAGTTTATTTTTTCTTAGTTTCATTTCAACAGAGATGACTGTCATGGCTAAGAAGCTGAACTGAGAGAGATGCCATCAGGAGGTTTAGTGGGTTGAGAAGGAAGCTCATCAGCTCATTTAGGGTTTTTAAACTCTTGGAATTTGTCCCATACTAATAAAACTTCCAAAAAATTATGGTGCACCAGCAGGTCAATTATTTAGGGAAAAAGAGATAAATTTCTAGTAGATAGATTATTCTTGTACACTAACCATGCTACTCCTTTCTAGTATCACAGCACCTGTCAAATCAAATTAATCATCACCGAGGTTGCTTTTGAGCACAGAATCAGAGCACAGAAATATAGACGGTCTACTTTTCTTTTTTTTCTTTGAGACAAGGCCTCACTCTGTCACCCAGGCTAGAGTGCAGTGGCATGATCTTGGCTCACTGCAACGTCTGCCCCCAAGGTTCAAGTGATTCTTATGTCTCAGCCTCCCAAGTAACTGGGATTACAGGCGTGTGCCACCACACCCAGCTAAGTTTTGTATTTTTAGTAGAGACAGGGTTTTGTCATGTTGCCCGGGCTGGTCTTGAACTCTTGGCCTCAAGTGATCCACCTGCCTTGGGTTACAGGTGTGAGTCAATGCGCCCAACCCCTTTGGTTCACTCTAGTGTGTGCTAGAATCACCCAGAAGGCTTATGAAACACAGATCGCTGAGCCCCGTTCCCAGGGTCTCTGCTCAAGGAATGGAGCCCCCTAATTTGCATTTCTAACAAGTCTGCAGGTCATGCTAATGCTGCTGGTCTGGAAGCCTGCTGAAAAGACTGCTGTTCTATAATAGTCATGTGTTGCTATAGTTGTATGATAGCCCCATGAATTATTTCTACTTTGTGGCAGAGTATAATTTCCTAATAACTAGGATACTTCCATCTACCAAATGCATTTTTTTTTCTACTTCAGACAATACTGGATAAGCAACAGCAAACTCTTATTAACCATCAGCCACCAAAGATAATAGTATTGAAGCATGTTATTTGGTAAGTATATACAGCATAGTTGAGATGGCCTCAACTTTCTTTAACAATTATTGCATACCAATTACACGTTTCTGAGCATATTCTTTAGGAGCTTTGCTTTCACTGGTAACTGGATTGCCTAGCTAGAGTTTTGGGAGTCTGCATTTTCTCATTAGAAAACAGCTTACAAACCATCTTCTTAAGATGGAGCTATTTCTCTAGAGAGGCAATCTCTTCTATCACAGATTAGTTTCACCTGTTTTAATTTCAGAGGGTGGCGTTTTTCCTAGCCTTGTCTTCTGAAATGAGTGGGGTGCACACTTCGAGTTTCCCATGTGCGTTTATGATGAGCAATTGGGATCTCACATTTATTAAGAGCTTACTATGTGTCAGGAGTTACTCTCGGCACTTTGTGTGTATTAATTCACTTAATCTTCACCTCAACCATATGAGGAATATACTTTTATTATCACTACATTAAAGATGAAGAAGTGAAGCCAAAGAAAGGTGAAATAGTTTGCCTTCGTTCACACTGATAATATGTGGGCAGGCTAAGATTTGAACCACAAGATTAAATATTTTCTTGTCTATTTGTTGCTTTTGCTCCTCCCAATATGGGTGGTGGGGAGGGGAGCTTATCCCTGACTCATATTTCCATAGAAGTGGGCAGAAGCTTCATCGCTGCTCTTCAGGTTAGTTCAGCACAGAGCAACCAGGACAGGAGGCAGAGAGCAGCTGGAATTGAGCTATGCTTGGGTCACTAAGCTGTACTAACACTGGGGTAGCCTCCACTATCATGGGTGTGTTTCTCCAACTTCACACAAAGGCTCTGTGTGTGGTTAGAAGGAAACTCTTGCTCTGCTCCCCAGGAAGGGAGAAGTGTAGGAGAAACACATTGGGGTTCTTTCTGACCTCTCCTTCTCTGTGAAAACCAGGGTATCCTTGCTGGTGTCCAGCTGTTCCTATGATTAGGGTGGGGGCGTGAAGTTAAGTTCAGGGTGCATATGGGTGGTAGAATCAGAAAGCCTGATTGTGACCTCAATCTAAACCAAGTGTCTTAGGTTGGGCTTTCTAGAAGAAGAGCCTAAGGCGAGGATTTACGTGCATGTGGTTTGTTGAGAGAGTGCTCAGCAGAAAAACCCACAGTGGAGGGAGGGAAGCAGAATAAGAAAGGGAGAAGAGCTGAGCAAACAAGGATGTGGCCTCAGGTTAAGTGCACCTGATCCACAGTAGAAGGCGCCAGCACATAGAGACCAGGGCAGAGTTACTTGCTTTTGAAACAAGAGGGCTGATGGGCTATGGGGGATGGGGCAGGGAGTGGACGATGGGCTTTTAACTTCTCAGATGAAGTAGCCCCATTAGCTGAGGATAACTACTCAGATAAGGAAGTCATCTATGAGATGTTATGCAGTCAATACTCACATAGTAGCTGGAGTGGGTGCAGTGGTACCCACCTTCGGCTAAAGGAGATCTAGGTGTGGTATCAAGCTTTGTTTTCAAATTTAGCTTTAATGGAAATGAACCTTATATGTTCATCTTCTGTTTGACTCATATATCTACTCTTCACTTGGGGAAAAAAAGATTTGATTATCACTCTAAAACCCCCAAAGTAGGCAACTAAGCTTTACTCTGCATGGATACCAGCTTGTGCATTATTTATAGGATAATCACACATTAACTTAAGCTTTTCATCACAGCAATGTATAACTGAGTGTGTCTAGAAGAAGGACATTGAAATAATTTGTTTGCTTTGGAATTTTTTTTCCTTTCTAATAAATGAAGGGTCTAATTCCTAGTTTATTGTAAAGAAAAGAAAACAAGAGAAGTCAAAGCAAACCTGTAAATGGTACTTTTGGCTAATATTGAGATTGCTCCAGCCATGAAGGCTTTGTAACATATGGAAAATATCCAGGCTTTGGAGAAAGACAAGAAAAGGTTCAAATTGAGATTCTGCCCTCAGTAAGCTGCTTGAGCTTAAGTAGTTAACCTCTGTGAGATCCATTCTCACTCATAGGATTGTGGAAAGATTTAATAAAAGATGTTGCATCTAAAGCTTTTGTTACAGCGCCTGGCCCATAGTGGAGGCACGAAACATAGAAATTTCTTGACTGGGACTATTCATTCAATAAATATATATTTCCTGTACTACTAGAATATATCCCCAGCAATGTACTGGGCACTGGGGCTATCAGCATGAATGCGACACAGTCCTTGCTCCTGAAAACTTTTAGTCTAGTGAGGGAGACACGAGTAAATCATTACAGTGTTGAGTCCAGGCACGGTGGCTCACGCCTGTAATCCCAACACTTTGGGAGGCCAAGGCGGGTGGATCATAAGACCATCCTGGCTAACATGGTGAAACCCCGTCTCTACTAAAAAATACAAAAAATCTTCCGGGTATGGTGGCGGGTGCCTGTAGTCCCAGCTACTCAGGAGGCTGAGGCAGGAGAATGGGGTGAACCCGGGAGGCAGAGCTTGCAGTGAGCCGAGATTGTGCAACTGCACTCCAGCCTGGGCGACAGAGTGAGACTCCGTCTGAAATAATAATAATAATAATAGTAGTAATAATAATAATAATTACAGTGTTGAGTGGGACCAAACGGGTGTAGCTTTGGGAGACTAGATGAGGAAGTAATTTTGTGCAGAGACTGAAAACTCTTTGCAAAGAAGAAAAAAATTGAGTTAGATTTCACAAGATGGGAACAAGTTTGCTAAAAGATAAAGGAGACCCAGGTAGAGGAAAGTGTATAAGGCATGGATGCACAGAAAGGCATGTGGTGTGAAACACTATGTTAAGGGTCACCAGCAAGTACATGCTCAATATAAGTTGTCTCAAAACTCTGTTTTTGGCCAACCTGATGTTCATATCTCTTGCTATAAATCAATACTTACTTTTCATTTTGGTCCTCTAAACTTTTGAACTGAAAGACTATGTATGACACTTCAGTCTCATTCCAAACATGATTTCTGTATGCACCCAGTTTTCAGGAACCGCTTCTGGCCAAGCATTAGGGTGACACAGCAGCTCAAAAACACGTGGGCGTCCCGTTGACCAATTTTACTGTATGACAGGTAATGGTTACCGTTTATTGGCAGTTTGTTATGTGCCTTGTGCTAAATGCTGGACGTGCATCATGTTATTCTCACAACCTTGTGAAGTAGGTTGTTTCAAAGGAGGAAATACATTTCAGAAAGGTCAAACAACTTGCCCAAAGTCATATAGCTCCTAAGAGGCAGAGCCAGCATATAAACCTACTTTTACTAGCATTTTAGATCATTATGATGCATAATCATACTTTGCATATTCCTATAATCCCACTCTGCTATAAGCCTTCTCTGAAGATCCTGAGAAAAAAACAGTTTTCCCAGCTTCTTTTCTACTTTCACAAGGCAACTGCACTGCCAGTAGAAGTTTCTGCAAGAAGAATGCAATTTACTTTTGCCAAGACAAAAAAGGATTAACTTAATGTGGTGCCGCTCTGCTTGCCAATAAGTTATAATACCTTAGGCTGGAAAGATTGTGGAAGTCATCTTGTCCAGCTTTTCCTTCCCAGAATGGCCTCCCGAAGCAGAGGTTATCCAGCTTTTGCGGGGAAACTTCCACTGATCTTTCAATGGCTCACTTTGGCATGGTACCAGTTGTTACAGAACTCTTTATTGATTTTCATTTTGTAATATCATTTTAGAGATTCTAGGTCCATCTTCTATATAAGTGCAAGCCTTGGCATCACAAAGATCTGGGGTTACATCTTTCTAACATGGAATATTGTTTATCCTCACTCAACTCCCACCTGCTCATTATTAAAATGAAAAGAGAATCTCTAGTACTGTCAGATCAAGGTAAGGATTAAAGGAGAAACTCACATCTCTAGTACAAATCTCCAAGGGAATCTGAGTAGTCTGTTTAATTGCTTGGTAAGGGTAGAACTTTTGAATTAGGTGACCCCATAGGCCATTGGACAGGAAGTAGTTTATCTGCCCCTGTGTCAGGTGTTTTATTGTGCCTAGGGCCCACCTGGCATGATAGAATGTCCTATTTTAAGAGTTCGCCATGGTTGTACCATATCTGGGACGATATGCCTGGAAATTTCCTTCAGGAGAGGGCCACAGGCATGGTGTTAACTTAGAGAGTAGAAGAGTCCTGCGTGGTATCTACAACTAGTTGCATATATAAGTGCTCAATAAATGTTAGTTCATTTCATTGTTTTCTTATTCCACTTGAAAACCTTTCAAATTCTCAGAGATATTTCTTACTTGGTTCAATTCTGGAAATACCATCCAAGGCTTATTGTGTTTGTCTGTTTCCTATTTCTGTTGCAGCTCCCTCCCCCCACCGTCCCATGGAGGAATTTCATCTTCCAACTTTTTAGTCTTATCCTTATAGTCCTTGGATAATGGTGGATCCCAAAGGGGGCAAGTCTTCAAAGTTTAACTGTTGACACAATTGAGTCTAATGTACCACTACACTGAAATTTTCATTCTATAATGAGGGAAATAGAATTCTATCACAAGTTATTTCTGCTCCCCACAATTTCTAATAGCCTTCATTAGATGGTGAAGAGTTGAAAGTGTTAAATCTAATAAAAGTCGCATTGAAGGTATTTGGAGGATCAGACCATGCATATAATGATTGACTGACTCCTACAGTTCTTGTTGATTGATTGTTCCTTCTACATTTCCTGAGATCTCGTGCCCTAGACCAGCTCAGCTTCTAGTCCAGTTGTCTTCAAAGTTTAGTGTGTATAAAAATATCTTGGGAAACATTTTTCAGATTTCTAAACTTATCTCCAAGGATTGTGATTCATACGAAGCCTCAAAATTGACTTTTAAAAATAATTCCCAGGTAAAATCATCATCAACTCCCTGAACATAAAGTTGTTGTGGATTTGACAGTGACTATCTTCTTAGATTCAGACTCTGAGCATTTGTTTCTTCCTGTGAGAAAATATTTGCCTTTTACCCCAATGTTGGCCCTTGTCTTGTAATCACCCCTTTGCTCTGCCTCTCAGGAACTGGGGACATGCCGTGGAATCCAAGTCCATCAAGGCTGGGGTCTGTGTTCTCTATATTAACTGAAGATAAGGATTTCAGGATCCAGAATAAGGTAAGGGACAAGTAACTGATTAGATGAAGATGACAAAGGAAGAATGACTGTATGACATATCTCTGGTATGATAAGGTTGAATCAGAAACAACAGTTGAATCATAGACACCGTTTCTGAAGTTGTCATCCTTGGACTTTTCTTCATGACCCAAATTACCCTTTGAGTTCCTAGCTCATTTTATTCTTCTTTTTGGTTTTCTGGCTCTGGTTTTTGAGTGTGTAAATTCCTATTTCTGACGCCCTTATCTGACCCTGCACCACTTCTAGACTACAACTTAAGTCTAATATTCTGTCATATATTCCTGCTGAAAACTTACATAATGATAATAAGGATGATGATGATGATGATGATAATAAACATCTACAGAATATGTGTTTAAGTTTTACATTTATGTCATTTAATAGGAATAGTTGGTCTTGTTCTTATCCCCAGTTTTAGGCAAAGAAACTGAAGAACAAATAGGTTAGATTATACAGTTGTTAAGTGGCAGGGCCTGAATAAAGATGCAGGTAGTTTGGCTTCTGAAGCTATGCTCTTATCAAGCATATTGCTTTATTACATCTCTACCAAGCCCTTCATTGCTCACCGAATGACAAAAAAGTCTCTAAAAAAGCCTCCTTTTTCTTTCGTGCTTGTGATAACATATGGCATTGGGGGGCTAGAGTTCCCAATAATTCTTCTTTGGAATTCCTTAGGCAGCATTTAATTTCAACATTTTTCCCCCAAAAGAGCATTTTTGAAAGCATGACATTTCCTGTTATCTCCCCTAAATAATGAGATCATCCAAATGATTCTGGGGGGCTAGTTGCATTTTATCAGTGGCGCCTTTGTTGCACAATTTACATTTCTGCTCTTGAAGATACAATAAAAGATTTATGTCTGATGGGCTGTGATGTGGTTTGCATCTAAGAGAAAAACAATTCCTTCCAGAAAAATACCATATCCCCAAATGATTTCATAATTACAAACAGTGTTGACGAGCTCTTTGGCTTAAATAAGTTTATAACATATTTGCTGTGTTTTTGTGTAGATATGTTTTGATGTGCTTGCTAAGGAAAAATAATTAAAACCCCTCTGCCATTTCTAATTGAGAAGAAAGAAATGTAATCCATTAGTTGATGTCTCCCATCATAAGATTATTTTTTCTCCCTCATTTCATTCCAGATTTGTTTAAAAAATTAACTTGCATTAAATAGTTTCAGGTCTGAACATCAGCCATGTTTCTCATTATTGGAGATCAAAATGGCCTAATTCCCTTTGTGTGTTGGTGCCACTAAAACACAAGAGATTTTTAAAAGTACAAACTTCTGATAGAAGCACCACATTTCCCTAGTCAATCTGCCCAGTAGAGCTTACATTTTTTTTCTTGCATTTACTGCTGGAACAATGCTTTATACTGACAAGTTTCAGGGTTTTAGTGTCATGCTCAGACTGGGCAAGACTTTTAGTGAAGACATGCAGGCCCCAAGGCTCTAGTCACCCTTGAACTTGCAAATGTGTCATTATGAAGTTTACTCTCTAATGCTCCTTGAATCAACTATTGTCTTTGATCTTTAAGCAGAATGTGACCATCCACCTGATGGCATAAAGACTCATGACCTACGTTAATCTAGGGGCCTCTGCATTTAAACAAACCTGACTTTCATCCACTGATTGTTATACAACCTGTTTCAAATTTGAAAACTTTCTTCTTCTACAAAATGGGACTATTGGTAATAGATGACATATAGTAAAGAATTGCTGAGCAAAGGAGGACATGTTAAGTGCCCAGTTAGTGCTATTGCATGATACCTTATTACACTGAAAGGGAGGAGATGGATTTCAAAGGCTTCTGAAGTTTCTTTCTAGCTCCAGCATTTCATTATGACATTGCTAGAATTGGCTATCTGGTTGATTCAGTCTAAATGATTAGATGCTAAGGGAAAATTTGAGGGGCATAGAGGCACAGGGCAAGAAATAGCAGCTATCTTTCCTGCTTAAGAGCTGAACCAATTAAAAGAGATAATCAAGCAGTAAAAGAAGTGGAGATCAAGATATCACTTTTATGATTGATGAAACCAAGAATGAAGACTAAGGCATGTGTCCATATAGGGCTTCCTCCTGGAGAACTCCACAAGGAGCCAGGTTTATCCTTTCAACTGGCCTCGGCACTGGCTTCACACAAGAAGACCAGAGGACATGTGTTCCCTTCTAAGAGCTTGCTCCCAAGAGGAGGTGACAGGTCTTCATTCTCATTCCAAACTCACCAGTCAGCAGGGAGGGAGTGAGAGGATGGAGAGGAGCCAAGAGCACTATGCCAGTGATTGTCCTCCACCTGGAGGGGAATATCAGAGGTGGGAATGACAGGATTGTCTGCTTCAGTGTCTATTGAGTTCAAGAAATGAGTGACCTGGATTTCTCTTTGTGAAGACAGAGTTTGTGGGAGATAGGCTCAACTTCCTTGTAGGTTAAATTGATTCATATCAATGAACTCAGCCTTTTTCTCTAAATCCACAGAGTCCTGGTGGGATGATATCCCACACACAAAGCTGAGAATTAAGTAGAGAATCTTCTCTCAACCATCCTCTCTTCCATCTTCCTCTAGCTCCTTTCAACTTACGACTGCAACAATGAAACTTAAATAAACTGCTTCAAAGTCGTCATAATGGAGTAACTGATAGGATGGTACTGGCAGCCACATTGATGACAATGAACCTGAGGATGAAGGTTTGATTTTTAATATGCTTTAGTTTTGAAGAGAGATAAATTGTTTTATTACAAGACTTGGCATCTCTGCTCTTGTCCAGCTGTTTAACAAATGTGAGTCCTTGGTCACCAATGAAGCCAGTCTAGAGCATGTAGATAGCTGAGTGTGGGCCATAATTACTACTGTGAAAACAACTCAAAGCACATGTCCTACTGACGGATGTGGGATGGCATGCAGTACACGCACAATGCAGACATTTGGAGGTATGTTTTCAAGTTGTGCTTTGCAGGAGGTCTTAGCCACACACACACTTTCAGGGTCTTAGAATCCTAGCTTTATGCATGAGTAGAGGGATCTCCTGTGTATTATTAGTAATTCCTTTTTTTTATTGTGCCATCACTTGGAGGGTGTTCTCAAGATCTGAAGCACTTGCCTCTGTGCTGGGGCCCTTTTTTTTGACAGAGTCTTGCTCTGTTGCCAGGTTGGAGTACAGTGGCGTGATCTCGGCTCACTGCAAGCTCCACCTCCTGGGTTCAAGCCATTCTCCTGCCTGAGACTCCAAAGTAGCTGGGACTATAGGTGCCCACCCCCATACCTGGCTAATTTTTTGTATTTTTAGTACAGATGGGGTTTCACCATGTTAGCCAGGATGATCTCGATATCCTCACCTTGTGATCCACCTGCCTCGGCCTCCCAAAGTGCTGGGATTACAGGCGTGAGCCACTGCGCCCGGCTCCTTCTTTTACTACTTTTATCATGGCGCATCTATGTCATATTATTTAAAAAAATTTTTCACTAGGCTGTGCACTCCGCAGGATTGGGGCTGAGACTCAGTAGCACTAAGTACAGGGTCTGACCCATGGGAGGGGATCAGTGGGGATGTTGTTGAATAAAATTAAACATCAGTTTGCTTCCCAAGGTAGGGCATACAGGCACTCTGGGTTGAGGCTTTGGTTTCCTAGGAGGGCACCTCTTAAGTCTTGTGACCTTGATTTACTTCTAGCAACAACCTGCAGACTCATACAGTTTTCAAGGGTCTCCAAGATTCCTGAGAAATGAATCACATTAACCTTCTTGTTTGGGATATCTTCATCAACAATACACAGAGATATGCAGGCTGCAGAATTCTCAACACCCCAATGTAAAGAGTCACATTACATCTACCTGTGAACTCTCTGCTGTGTCGGTCTACGTGACTGGTTCCTTGTCTTTCAAGGAGAACCAAGACTGGGATTCAGGCACAAAATTAAAGACACACCAAAAAAACTCCATAAGCAAGATAAATAATACTTTAATGAAATATTCAAAATTAATGCAAACATTTTACAACTCACAAAATATAAACTTCTAAATAACGACAGTTTTGGTGTTCTTAATTTTCCTTTGCCGCAATGGCGCTTCTTTATTGCCTCCCTTTGCCTGGTCCTGGAGAAGACAGAACCAAGGAGAAATTTCCTTGGCCATAACTTTCCTGAATTTTACTCCTTTATTTTATTTTAAAAAGTTCCTGTATCAGCTGGGGTGGGTGGTAGTATGGAGTTTCAGTAGCACTGAAAGGTAAATGCAAAAACATAATCATAAAAAATGGATGAGGTAGTCAAACCTGAAGTGCCTACATTAGAAAAGATTTAGGAGGGAAAATGTTGCATATTTAATAACTAGATAATGCAAGACTAAAATAAGTAAAATTTAATAACATTCAGAAATACGGCTGCAGTATTTATTTCTCAGATGAATGTGTATGACTTCATTTTTATTTGCTTTGTTCTTCATTGGAATCGCTTTTTAAAAGGGCTTCTTCTTAAATTGTTCTAGATTTCCTTAGCAGCACAAAATGCTGCTGTATGCAAAGTTGCTTTAAATGGGAGCAAATGTGTATGATTCAGCAACTGCTCCAGAGGTACGATTCTTTCCTACTGGAGGAGCTTTCTTCATTTACACAGGAGCGTATGAAGCCAGAAAAAGGGGAAAATACAAACATGAAATCTTCAAGAGGCTTTTGGAATTGCAGCAGAAAAACACAACGCTTAAGCGCAGATGTCAAGTGCTTTTTGAGTTTCTCTCGGGGCGGCAGCTACAGGGGGAGCGTTACCTCCTGGGGAATGTCCAGTTGCTCTGGCTGGAAAATACAGTGCTGCCGTTTTGCAGGCTTTTGGATGGGAGAAAGGAGGGAAAAGATTGTGTAATTGCAGGAAAGCAACCTGAAACTTTTTCAGTTTCATTTGTTTCCCAACAGGAAAACAAAGTGCTGAAGAAGCGTTAAAGAGAAGGGGAAGCCTCAGGCATTTTCTTTTTTAAATTTATTTATTTTTCCCGATTGAGGCACAGCTGTGGCAATATCACAATATTTCCCTGGTGTTTTCTTTGGTTCTCCTTACCTGGTGCCAACCATACACAACAAAAGTAGAAGAGAGTTGCTTGGTTGGAACAAAATCCCAGTCAAAATGCTGAGTTTTCTCCTTGCCCATTTCTGTAGCACCGGGAGCGTCTGATTTGCTTATACTTGCAAGTGACACCCCTCTTTCTTAGAGCTCCCCACCTCCACATTTTGGAGGCACAGGCTGCAGGCAAGCTTGGTCTGTAGAGTGAAATGGGGTGGAAGTGGAACCACTACCAGAGACACCAGAGACTGCATTTCTATTTTTTGCTTCCCCAGCTACGGAAATGCAGGTATGAGGAAGTAACCCTTTAAAAATTTTTTTTTTTTTTTTTTTTTTTTTTTTTTTTTTTTCTGGAGGAGTTGTCTCATGGCTGGTTGCACATTAAAAACACCTAGGGAGCTTTAAAAAACACTGATGCCAAGGTCCCACTTCAGTCCTATTAAATTAAATATCCTAAGGGTGGGAACCATGTATCCACAAGTTTTTAGAGCTCCCCAGGTGATTATAATATGAAGCCAGGGTTGAGAAGTCCAGACCCAGAACTCAGGCTCCCTAACAACCCTGTTCTCTCCTTAGGGTTGACTCTCCATCCAAACAGCTCGATGATCTCCATCCAAAGCTAAGTCTGCCTTTCAGTTTAATTCAGTTCAATTACATACAATTCAATTTAATAAATATTTATTCAACTGCCTCTCTACCTTTAATTTCTGATTGTGTATCCCATGAGAGTGGTGAGATCCTATTTCCAAAATAAGAGGGCAGAGATACTTGAATTTATCTCATTTTTTTAGAAGGATATTTTTTAAAAATTACCGTCTTAAACACAGATTGTAAATTTCTGAAAATTGTGCATTGGATTCAGATATCATTCTTTTTCTGATGCTCAAAGCTCTAAACAGATAGATGTTTGTATATGTGTAAGACATCCCTCTTTTGATTTGTTCATTTGTTCAGTGCATATTAATAAATATCACTGAGCTAAGATAACTAAGAGAGAGTACTTGACTTTTGAAGACTGCCCAGAAAAGTGGGAGACAGGATGTGTGAGCAAGAGATTAAAGTACTGTGAACTGCTGAAGCTAAAAGAGACCCGCATAAAAAGGATGTTTCTGATTTATTCAGAAGAAGCAATTGTGCAGGGCAGAGCATACAGGCTTACAGAAGGCCTGTAGAAGAGTTCTCCATGGAGTATTTCAGGCAACAGGAGGAGCACATGCAGTTTTCGAAGGTGAGAGTTAAATGTTTTGGTGAAGGCTCACAGGAAACACAAGAAGAGACAGGGAAGAAACTTGAGGGCTCTCAACTCTCTTTAGAGCATTATCTGTTGAGCCAGGGTTTCTAAATCGTTTTTGCCTCATGGCCGAGTTTCAAATTCATGAATTTGCAGCTACCTTTGGGCTTGCAGGGAATGAGAGTGCACGCTGAGTGCGGAAGGAATATAGCTGGCCTGCTTTTGGAAAGTGATGGAGAAACCTTTGAGGGGGAGCTAAGAATTTAGGCTCTAAAATTGAATTGACCTGGGATTTCATACATGAGCTGTGGAATCTTGAGCAAGTTACTCAACTTTCCCTTCCTCAACTGTAAAATGAAAATACTTCTGCTCGCCTCAAAGTGTTGTTTTGTTTTGTTTTTTAGATGAAGGTTCAATGTATTAGGTATTGTGTAAAATGCATAACAAACTACCCGAACACAGGAAGTATCCATAAAATGGAGGTCTGCAGTTGAGATACTGAGTTTTCTATCTGTAGTTTTCTTTACATTTTATTTGTGTTTCCCTCCATACCTGGCCTTCCCAGGAACATACCCAAAAGACCAGCACACTGACTGATGGTGAAAAGTGCATGATTTTGAATACACAATATTAAATGTATTTTAGGAAGTAACTAGGCAAATCACCATCAAGGAACAACACAGTTCTAGAAAGTTCTCTGATAGACTCATGACATCTCTTTTATCTTCTTTTTAAAAACCCTTAGACAAATTAAATTTAACAGAATTTAATTGAGCAAAGAATGATTGACGAGTCAGGCAGCCCCTGAACAAGAATAGGTTCGGAGAGGCTCCCCGTGCTACCATACAGTCCAAGAAGATTGATGGACACAAAAAAGAAAGTGACATTCAGAAAATACATTGGTTACAGGCTTAGTGTTTTCCTTATTTGAACCTGGTTTGAACAGCTGGCCACCTTTGATTGGCCAAAACTTAGTGACTGGCACAATAGGAGGTTACAGTCTGTTTACACATCCAGTTAGGGAACGGTTAAATGTGTGTGGAGAAACTTTAGACTGAACTTAAAATATGTTAGAAGGCAGCTTTAAGCTAAAGTTCATCTAACAACCTACAGGTCCATTTTGTAGTTTACTGTGTCTCTACCTTCAGAATTAAAATCACTGCCCAAATTTCCAAACTTAGTCTTTCTATAGCATCTTATCTGACTTCTTTATGGTTTGCTCATCATTCTTTTGATATGGTTTGGCTGTGTCCCCACCCACATCTCATCTCACTGTAGCTCCCATAATTCCCACGTGTTATGGGAGAGACCTGGTGGGAGATAATTGAATCATGGGCACGGTTTCCTCCATACTGTTCTTGTGGTAGTGAATAAATCTCACAAGATCTGATGGTTTCATAAGGGGTTTCCCCTTTCACTTGGCTCTCTCATTCTCTCTTGCCTGCTGCCATGTAACATGTGCCTTTTGCCTTCTGCCACGATTGTGAGGCCTCCCCAGCCATGTGGAACTGTGAGTCCATTGAACCTCTCTTTTCTTTATAAATTACCCAGTCTCGGATATGTCTTTATGAGCAGCGTGAGAAAGGACTAATACATTCCTTTACTTTGTAAGATGTGGTGAAGACAGTGACGTTTGAGAAAGACCTTGAAGTATGTATGGAATTTCCTTACGGCACAGAATAGGCATTCCAGGTAGTGAGATTAATAGAAATAATGGCATAGAAATATATTTAAAAGCAAAAAATAGTAGAATAGTTGTTTTTTGGAACACAGGTCTGTGTACAGCAAAGGTAGAGAAATAAACCTCAAAAGTTAGATGCAGGCTACAGTTTCTAACTTGAGAATGAAAACATGCACATCCTATATAATAAGTGACATCTCTTAGCAAACCTGGTTTTAGATTCCTTTTAAAATAATTTGATCCTGTCTTTCATTCTATTATTTTTATTTCTCTTTGTGTTTATTTATTTATTCTCTTGTGTGTTATTAAAGACATTTGTGGTGAGGTCTCAGTCTTGGCTTACGGAGAGTTCATCTGCTTCTGATGGCTGTTCTTTATCCACCTAAAGTCACAATCTGTTCTTGGGAGAACATACTTATTTGCACAATAACCAATTATGATGTGAAAAAGGGAGGATTATAATATTAGTTGGGGCATGACTGGCTGGCACAGAAGGAGTCTGACAAGTCGTGGATCCTGTTTCTGTACATGTGTCCTTAATAATAATGAAGTTTTAGAGGGTAGAGTATGCTAGAAGGGAGCAGTATGTTAGAAGGGAGCAGAGTTGTTTCTGAATAGCTCATTTTCTGAGGGAGTACATATGATGTCAGCAATTAATTCAGGCCCTAAATTCTGTTTTCCTATAAAAAATTCTATTTTAGTTGTGGTGTCTTTGACGCATCTGCTGGCATAAGCAGGATATATGCCACAAATAAAAATTCAAAAATATCTCTTTCTTATAGAACTTGGAAACAGAAATTCTGAGATGGGAAGAAACCTACATATTATCCAGAAGGATCCCCAGGCCCTTTCTGATATGGAGAGCAGTGAAGTCCATGCTAAATCCAGGCACCTCTTGAGTGTAGGCCCTGGAGGAGCTTCAGAAGGGAAGACAACTCTGAAAGGAATCAGGTCAGGATTTATAACTGGGTAATTTCAAACCAATGTTAAGAGATCTTTCACCGGCAAGGCCATTTCTGGAAGAAATGTTAGACAATGCCAAAAGCTGAGTAAGAATGAAAAACACATTCCCAACCCCAATAATGAGAGTGAAAGCTTTAGTAGTAGGATACTGGTAACAGAGCGTAGAAGGTTGACTACCACGCATCACAAGTTGTATTCACAAACCATCCTATTCTCTGATAAACTTTCCCAGTTTCACAATTGGGAAATTATTCTGGCAACTTTACCTAACAGAAGGACAAATGGATTCTATTCAGAACCTAGAGGTCTCTTTAAATAATGAGATAGATTTCGAATGACAGATTATTTGAGCTCAGAGGGACTTGATTGCTTGTTGAGGCAAACGTCTTCATTTTATTGAGGAAATTGATGTCTAGCGATCAATTGATGCCCAGCCTCTGGAAAAATTTTGGTCTTGAGAGGGCTTTATCCATGTTATTTTAATGCCCAGCACTCTCTTCATACATAATCCCAAGTGTGTCCTAAAACTTTGCTGGGCCAGTCCCAAGGTAGGTGTAAGGAGGAGTATGTTATATGACTGCTGTGGAAAATCTGACATGTCCTATAAACTACTGAGAGAAGCAAGTAGCCAAAAATCACAAAGAGAGTCCAAATAGTGGTGTGGCCAATTCAGTCTAGTTTTCTGGTCAGCTTTAAGATTTGGGGGAACAAAAATAGGGACTTGTTTGGAAATATAGGATGAAGAATCTCCTCAAAATCAGAGCAAGGATACTCTTCCAAGTCAATGTGGCAGGAATGAGGGGAAGGGGCCCAGGTGCCCAGGAAATGAGGCTGCCACAAACAAAAGTTAGGGAAGCAGGTCCCGGGCCAGCCAGCTGCTATGAAAGGCAGGTGGCGATTGTGGTGACTGGTGGTGATGGCAGGAGAACTTTAGAGAAAACGTAAATACCTGGGCAGTTCAGGAAGAAGGGGGCAGAGCCATTTGGGAGTGGGAAGATTATCAGAGGTTATCAGAAGCTTCCTCTGATAATGCTGACAAAGCATTGAAAACTGCAGCCCTTGGCTCATGCTCCCCGCTGAGATGTGAACTTGAATATGAACTCCCCGGTTGTACATAAGATATGAACTTGCTGATGGGAGATGAACCCAGTGATTTCTTACTGATTCCAGGGGAGGAAAAAAATCAGAAATCAGATCACTACATCTCAGAATTTATTTTATAGAGTAACCCAAACAGTGTTCATAAATAACTTCTGTTCAGTGGAGGCACACACAGGGAGGAAGTACAGAGCTGGAAGATTTTTTTTTTCTCTCTGTTAAATAATGGCATTTAAAAAATTTGCATCTTGAGCTCCATCCTAAGAACAGACAGGAAAAAAAGTATCTTCAGGCATCTACCTATCAAAAAATTTATCATAGAATATGATGATTGATAGGTCCTCAGCAGAAAATATTAGAAACAAAGAACCAGAGTTCTGGAACCTTGGTTTAGGAAGATGCTATCTACTTAAAATCTAAACTCTACACAGTAAAAGAGAGACTGAGAATTCTGAACAGTTGGCGTTATTGGCAACAAAGGGAGGCAGTAGCGTATGAAGTGCGACAAGCAAGGAATGTAGATAAAAATGAGGGGTAGAAGATGGTCAACAGGCAGCAGGCACAAAGGAGGTAAAGGGAGACCTGACCTGGCTGAGGCAGCTGCCTCTGCTTCATGCTAAGAGATCACTGAATACTTTATGAAGGCTAATTTTAAGATAAAACATAACTACACTCTATTATTTCTCTGAAGTATTTGTTAGTATGATTAAACACACATACATAGATGATATTTGATGGATTAACAAATAACAGCTTATTTCTTACACAGGGTCATTTTCTTTTTCTCTTTTTTTTTTTTTTTTGAGACGGAGTTTCGCTCTTGTTGCCCAGGCCGGAATACAATTGCACCATCTCCGGCTCACCACAACCTCCGCCTCCGGGGTTCAAGTGATTCTCCTGCCTCAGCCTCCCGAGTAGCTGGGATTATAGGCATGTGCCACCACACTCAGCTAATTTTGTATTTTTAGTAGAGAAGGGGTTTCCCCATGTTGGTCAGAGTGGTCTCGAACTCCCAACCTCAGGTGATCCACCCGCCTCGGCCTCCCAAACTGCTGGGATTACAGGCGTGAGCCACCACGCCCGGCACACGGTCATTTTTAAATCCCTTTGGTGAATACTTTCGATTGTCTCTACATGCAACCCTGCATTATGAGAACCCCCTGGGCAAAGGTCTATTAGGGACATCTTTGGAAACAGGTGGATCTGACTTGTCCTCGTCATCCAGATGCAGCTTCCCACTGTGGGCTGACTGAGGAAGCTGCCTTCTTACTGAAGATGAGCTTGAAAAAGATCAAGGACATGAAAAAAAACCAAAAAACAAAACAAAACAAAAAACTTGCAATTACACTCCTCTACCACTAGATGCTATACACGTATAAGCAAGATAAAAGTCCTCCGCCATTTCTTTTCCTCATCAGTGACCTCAGTGATGAATGGGCAAGTTAACGTATCCAGAATTCAATTACAAATGTTACTAGGAAAGATAAGCAAATGTGAAAATGGAGAACTGTCAGTACTGATTAAGATAATAACTCTAATAACAAATTTATTGAACACGTATTGTTTCAGACAGGGGTCATTAAACTGCTGCCTGTGGGCCAAATTCAGTTCACCGCCTGTTTTTTGTAAATAAAGTTTTATTGGAATACAGCCACACTCATTTATCTGTGGCTGATTTTGTTCTACAGTGACAGAGGTGAGTAGTTAAGACACAGACTGTATGAAGCGCAAAACTTAACTTATTTTTATCTGGTCCTTAATAAAAAAAAGTTTTGTAATGCCTGGTCTAAGCATATAGGCCATACTAACTCAATTAATTCTCGCAACTTTATGGCTATGGGTATGTATTATTATTATTTGTTTTACAGATAAAGAAATTGATTAAGAACACATGATACATTCTGGTACATACATTAAATGACTATTGTAGACATGTATGACAAGTGCTGTAACTATTGATATAGGACATGTTTGATACTCGTGGGCTTGTGTAACCAAGATGAATGAAAGCTGGCTTCCAAGTGAGTGGTAGGGGACCCAGAAAAATGAAGTTAAAATTACTCAAGGCCAGGCTGGCTTTCTGTATAACCCACAGATAGAAGTGTGGCTGGGATGGAGCAGCTGCCTGTGAACCCTTGCTCCTAAAGTGACACATTCAGAATATAATATGAGGAACTATTTTGATACACTAATTTGTAAAGCTGAGGATGGAAACTGTTTTTAAATTGTGACTGAAACATCAGCAGTCAGGTGGAGGACACAGAGAAGGCAGTCAAAAGTAGGCTTCTTTTTAATGTCTTGGTTTTCCCCAATTGAAGGGGGCTTTTGCTCCTCCAGTGTTAGAGCCTGGGCATACCTGGACCCTTAGAATATCTCCTGGGAAGGCAGAAGTTCAGTATGGCGTTGGGGAGTAGGTAGTATTCCGATTTAGACTACTGAAGAATATATTTAGGGATGTCCTTATCATTTGAAGGGATGTATTTCCCCATGGTTTATAATGAGCAGTGTCATACTAGGATTGTCCTTGTCAGCTGCTCATTCCACATGTGTGATTGCTGGTCTTTTTTTTTCTTCTTTTTTTACTGAAGGGTTTGGGTAACTAATTGCGTCGGAGTCACACATTGTAAGGAGGAGAGGGGAGAATCAGAAATGGGGTCTAATCAGCCGACTTAATCCTTTATCCCATATAATGAGATGGAGCCATATTGCCTAGGCCTTCCAAGAGTTTTCCTCATGGACACTTTTCCTGGCTCCTACTCCCTCTTTCTTTCTCTCAGGGTGACTCTCCTGCTAAATTCTTCCGTGTTTTGATGCCCTCTTTCCCTGGGACATTCCGCCATCTGTACAGACTAAAGCAGATCTGGTAGACTGTACCTTGCACTCAGTCCTTGACTCTACAATAGAGGAGGTGCCAATGTTTGATGTCTCCCTGAGGTGAGGCAGGGAGTGTAGGTAGGGGTCAGGGTGAGCAGGCAGGAAAAAGAAACTCTGGGACCTTGAAGAATGGATGGGTTTTCTTTTCCAGGGGCTCCAGTTCCTTTTTTTTTTTTCTTTGTGGAGTCTGAGTGTCACTCTGTCGTCCAAGCTGGAGTGCAGCGGCTCGATTCCAGCTCACTGGCACCTCTGCCTCCCAGCTTCAAATGATTCTCCTGCCTCAGCCTCCTGAGTATCTGGGATTACAGGCATGTACCACCACGACCAGCTAATTTTGTATATTTAATATAGACGGGGTTTCACCATGCTAGCCAGGTTGATCTCGAACTCCTGACCTCTGGTGATCCGCTCACCTCAGCCTCCCAAAGTGTTGGGATTACAGGGGTGAGCCACCATGCCTGGCCTTCGGTTCCTTCTTAAAGAATGTGAAATAAACCCAGCTTCCGATAATCATATATATATATATATATATATATATATATATATATATATGATTTTTTTTTTTCTAAAAATCATCCTATCTGGTGTTACATGAAAAATGTATATTCCTCCTAATAACATAGCTTGAAACTTTTCCTTGGCCAGGGGGACTGGAGGAGGGGTGGTTAAAATAATAATTTTAGCCTCTATACCAATGGAGCATTTGCCCTGAGTTTCATTAGAGAATGAACGTCCTGATAGCAAGTGAACACATTCATGGCAGTGATATTTTAGGAAAACGAATCTGGAACTAAGTATAGAATGAATTAGAGAGGAAAGATATAAAATAGAGAAAAAATAGAGGTGCGTGCAAAGATATGTGCATATTACTTTCTTTCACTAAACCCCCCATGTGAAATGATCAAATTTTAAATCTCATTGCTATTACCACAGCTGTAGTTGGAAATAGCTGACCATGAATCAATCATTGCAACAGTAATTGTAACCAGAAATAGGAAATGTTTCATAAAAAGTCTATTTGTATCACTTCTGACTACGTGGCTATGTATTGCTGTGCCCAGTTTGGAATGTTCTACAAATGTGGCATAATGAAAAAAAAAAATCATCAGAAAAAGTAGATTCTCTGTTTGCTTCATTCATAATCTTTTTCTGATTGGTTTGAGGAGTAGCTTATTTAATAAATATTATTTCTTTTTCTTCTTGCCATCTTCACCTCTGTATCTGAGGGAACTCCCTTTACTACTGCCCCTGCTGACCTTCCTCTTCTCCTTCTCCCTCCACTTTCTGCCCCTCCCCCCTCTCACTCCTCCTCCTCCTCCTTTCTGTCCCTCCTCTTCCCCCTCCTCCCTCCTCCTCCTGCTTCTTCTATTAAATGAGAGCCAGCTAATAAGAAACAGCCAAGTCGGAGTTATCAAAGCAGGTTTTCTTCAATTCTTCATTCTTTATTCCGCCCCTGGTACTTGGTAGATATGTTTAACTAGAAGGGCTTGCTTTCACAATCTCTGTGTTATTGGGTGGAGAAATGAGGGCTGGAGTCCATCTCTGGTTACGTCAAGGGGTGTCAAATTTGGCCTGCTCTTCTCACTTCCTGTTGACTCCAAGAGAAAGGCTGCAGTTGGCGTCTCACAGTAAAAAACATGAAGCTCTGAGACCAGTCTGAATTACTAATCACTACATGTCCTGTTCAGTCTAACCACTTTCCAAGCGATTAAATAAACCAGCCAGGTCGGTGACTCAGCTTCCGAGGGGAGAGCCAGCACTCCCGGCTGATCCGCACATCCCTGGTTTCAATTCCCAAGGTTTGATCCAGGGCTGTCGAGGCAGGATGATTTCCCCCTTGGAACTTGTCCTGTCTTGGACAGAAAGATGGACATGGATGATGAAGTGTATAGTCTAGTGGAGAAGGGCCACCTCACCATGAGTCTTTTGAGGGAAAGGATTGCAAAAATGTCATCTTTCATCAGTTACTGTCACTCTTTGGAACCAGTCACAAGTAGCTGGGTGTGGTGGGGTGAAGCTGTCTGAAGTTTGAAAGGAGAAAATATATTGAGTAGGAAACATTAACTTTTTCCTTTTTTGGCTTAACTGTCAGTAGATACAGTATTCCCTTGTTTATTTCAGTAACTACAGAAGGTTCTTGAAGATGTCACAATTTTAGAGTAGTCTGTTTGCCCGTCTTTCTAAGTGACTGGCTGAACTTTGCTGCTTTCCCTAAGCTTAATGTCCAGTTTCCATCAACAAGGCAGCATGTAGTCAGTGGTGCAAGTGTCGGGGCCACGTGGGAATGTAATTCCAAGAACTCCCAGTTTCATATGCAAATTAGATTAAGCTGCACGCAGCCAGGGCTCCCAGGGCAAATAATTCCCATTACCACCTCTTTTCTTACATTATCTCTTGTGGGAATAAAGAAATCACTTTCAATTTATTTCAGCTACTGCCTTGTTATAAAAAGTACATTATGGGCCGCGCACAGTGGCTCAAGCCTGTATCTTGCACGTTGGGAGGCAGAGGCGGGTGGATCACCTGAGGTCAGGAGTTTGAGACCAGCCTGGCCAACATGGTAAAACCTTGTCTCTACTAAAAATACAAAACATTAGCCTGGCGTGGTGGCGTGCGCCTACAATCCCTGCTACTCGGGAGGCTGAAGCAGGAGAATCACTTGAACCCAGGAGGCGGAGGTTGCAGTGAGCTGAGATTGTGCCATTGCACTCCAGCCTTGGCAACAAGAATGAAACTCTGTCTCAAAAAAAAAAAAAAAAAAAGAAAGAAAAGAAAAAAGTACATTATATGCCTCAGTTTGTCTACTTGGCTTAAGAAAACTCTGTACCAAGTAACGTTTTAAATCTTAAAAAGAGAGATTTTGAGATCCTTAAGAAGAAAATAGTGTATGGAAATCAAAGTCCTATCCTCTCAGAAAAAAGTTGAGTCTTTTGAATGGCTGGTGCCACCACATCCTTCAGGCGGTTTTCATACTTGTCATGAAACTTTTAGTCATTTCTCTTATTCCCTTTGTTTTGATTAGCTAATACATGATAACTTGACAGCACTCAAATTGAAAGCTTGAGGAAGTGGGGTGACAAGGAGGGAAAAAGCCCTTCAGCCAGCAATTCTTTCTTTTTATTTTATTTTTAAAAGCATGAATATTTCTCTAGCATGGGGACTGAAGGTGAACTTGAAGAACTTGAATCTCTGAACGTTGCCATTGCAGCGTTATCTGAAAAGAATGTGTGAGCTCCTGCACACCGGATAGCAAACATGCAAATCACTCCTTTCCCAGGACACTTGAGTGTCGCTGCTCCATCCACGCAGATGTGCTGTGGGCCTTGCAAATAGCATCTGTTTGTTCTATTTATGGGGGGAAAAGGCATGTATTTGTGAGCTCAGCATGAGCACAACTTTCCTTTTGGATCTTTTATTTCAGTATTTTTTTTTTTTTTGTAAATTTTGCATTTGGAACCAAAAATTTTTAGAACAGTTATTCTAGATGCCATCTAATTCCCTCGTCTGTTCATTCCTTACCCACTCCCCTGCCTGCAAATTTCAGAGTTGAAATGAAGCGTGGAGAGATGAAGTGACTCGCACAAGCATATATATCATTCATTCTTTCTTTCATTCATCACTTATTGATTTTCTTAGCTATTAACTGTCTATTGATTGAGGACCTACTATGTTCCAGGCCCTGAGCAAAAGCACCACTGTTCCTGCCCTCATGTGTTTTATAGTTTACAGGGGGAAATACACGTTAATAAAAAGAATCACACACAAATATGCAACTGCATCTGTGACAATTACTACATGTTGCTTTAAGAGCTTAAAATAGGCACATTTGAGCTGGTCAGAGAGGTCACAGAGAATTTCCTTGAGGAAATGATGCTTAAATAGTGATCCGAAGAATGAATAAGATCTCACAAGGCGTAAGAGTGAAGTGAGCAGGAAAGAGCTAAGGCTGAGAGGTGAGTCAGAGCTGCACACTGTAGCAACTTGTAGCTCATTCTGAAGCTTTGTTTTAGAGGTGAAGGCAAATGCATGCAGCGAACAATGGGAGGAGGGCAAGGGTGGATGAGGAAGATATTGAAGGCTGTAATAGTGGTCCAGGCAACAGATGATGAAAACTTGGTCTAAGGTAGTAGTGATGAAAGAGCTAGAAAGGAGTGGATATATTCAAGAGATATTTAGAATGTAACAGTCACGCTCACGCCTGTAATCCCAGCGCTCTGGGAGGCCAAGGCCGGGGGATCATGAGGTTAGGAGATTGAGACCATCCTGGCCAACATAGTGAAACCCCATCTCTACTAAAAATACAAAAAAAAATTAGCTGGGCATGGTGGTGCGTGTCTGTAGTCCCAACTACTCAGGAGGCTGAGGAAGGAGAATCACTTGAACCCAGGAGGCAGAGGTTGCAGTGAGCCAAAATCATGCCACTGCACTCCAGCCTGATTGATAGAGGTGAGAATCTATCAAAAAAAAAAAAAAAAAAAAAAAAAAGTCACAGGATATGGGGAATAGAAGACTTAAGTGGAACCTAGGATGACCCCTAGGTTTCTGGGCAGGGAATAAAGATGAATAGTGGTGCCCAGAAGGTAAGGAGAAGGGGAAGATGATAAATTTACTTTAGGAAATGTTGAAGTGAGATGGTAGGATATAGGTTGAATAGATTGGTCTGCCCTCAAAGGCAAGGTCTCGGCTGGAGATAACATACTTGTGAATGAATTGCATATAGTTTTGATAGCTGATGTGATTTATTCATCTTCAGCGCCTAGTATCACATCTCTCTATGCAGAATAATTCAAGTAGTCTTGGACAAGAGGCTAAGTGAATTGTCAAACAGCTTATTCTATATGGCAAGTACTTGAGGGACATATGCGAGGCAGATTCAAGTCCTTCGCAGATGAATTAAGGAGTTGTGTGATTTGAAGATACCTCTATGCCCAAATGGTTTTCTTTTTCCCCTTGACCTGCAGGAGGGCCTAAATTTGCTGGAAGTTATATTATTCTTTAACTAGTTCTCATTTTATTTGGCTTAGAATGATAAAATTTGAGTGTTTGAAGGGACTGTAAAAGTTTTCTACCCCAAACTTCTCATTCAAAATCTGAGTCTGCTTCACACAATTTCTAGACTTATAACCTCAACTTAAACATGCCTGTGATTGGGAATCCAATATTTGGCAACGAAGTGCAGACTTTTCATTCTGTTCCCCAAATTCTTTTTTATTTTGGATTTTACCACCTGGGATAACACGGAATATTTCTCCTTTCTCTTCCACAGAGTAGACCGTCAACTAGTGTTACCCCGTAAATCAATCACTACTCTCAGCTAAGCTGCCACAGGGGTGAGTGAGTTACATTCAACAGTCATTGAAGTCATTGAAGCCCTTGCAAATACATCATCTTACTTAGATGTCACAACACACTTTGAAGTGAGTATTATTATTCCATAAAGAGATGAGGAAAACTTAATCTCTGAGTTAAATGACTTAATGAATGACAGGTCACACGAGTAAGGAACAGAGCCAGGATCTGAATCCAATTATTCTGACTGTCAGCCCAGAGTCCTACCCAAGATGCCTTGATAATCTGGGTTAGGGCTCGGTACTGACTTCTAGAGGTAACACATTAGTAGGGACCAGTGGAAATCAGCAGAAGGCATGGGCGTGGGGAGCTCACCCTGCTGCTCTCCATTGGCTGAATGATGCCTGCCACCTTGACTTGCTCAGCAAATGTTTATTAAAAAATAGTTACAGATGTTCAGACTATTTTTGATTTTGAACAGCTGGAGGCTGGGCATAAACTCTTCAGTTCTCCATTTTCTCCACTGCGTCCTTTGGCCCTATGCATTTGTCTATGGGCACAGCCCTGGAAAGCACTTGTGCCTATAACCTTGTATCCCTTTAGGAATGGGATAGAACTCTAACCTTCCATTTTTTTTCCAGATTTCACACCCTATTAGTTCAAAAAACCTGAGCACATATCCCAAATATATTTATATGTGTATGCATAGGTTAAATACAAATATTAATGTAATCAAATATATCTTCATTTAAAAAATACATTAAATATAAGTTTAAAGGAATATAGAACCATAAATGAACATCTTACTATTTTCTTCTTATTATCCCAACAAATTATCTTCATGAGCTTCCACTGGAGGGATCACTGAGATGGAGTAGGGGAACAGGGGCAGGAGAGGAGCCTGGTATGATAGGCCATGACTAGTTGGAAGACCACACCCAGAGATCATAAGGAAACAGAGTAGATGTGCTAATGACAAGCTTTCCTCTCTGGGTTGCCCAGCATCAGCCCTGTTCAGAGGAATGCACGATGCTAAGATCTCTCTGGAGGCTCAGAGAGTGAAGGGCTCATTGCTTTGGTCTGTGTTGTATGTCCTTGGTTTTAATTGCCACTTGTGCCCTGAGCTATGTGGTAATAGCACTAATAGCTAACATTTGTTGACTGCTTACTATGTGCCACTGTGCTGAGAGATTTACGGACATTACCTCATTGTCCTTATTATAATCCTGCGAAGTACTGTTATCCTCACTTTACAAAAGGGAAGGCGGGGCGCGGTGGCTCACGTCTATAATCCCAGCACTTTGGGAGCCCAAGGCGGGCAGATCACCTGAGATCAGGAGTTTGAGACCAGCCTGGCCGACATATAGTGAAACCTTGTCTCTACTAAAAATATACAAAAAATTAGCAGGGCATAGTGGTGCATGCCTGTATTCCCAGCTACTTGGGAAGCTGAGGCAGGAGAATCGCTTGAATCCAGGAGGCAGAGGTTGCAGTGAGCCAAGATCGCGCCATTGCACTCCAGCCTGGGCAACAGAGTGAGATCCCATCTATGTCTCAAAAAAAAAAAAAAAAAAAAAAAAAAGGGAAAACTAGATGTAGAAAGCTGTGATTTACCTATGAGTGTAGGGCTAGTTAGTGACAGAGCTGGGATTTGAAACCAAGTCTATTCTCTACCAAATCACTCATTCTTAACTGCTGTGCTAGACTGACAATAGGATTAGTGGTTAGATTCCTGGTAGTGATCTGGATGGATTCCATCAATAGATGTAATAGAGATGGGAAGAATCACTAGCCCCACAGACCAAAAGGTTAGGCTTACATCAAGTGTGGATAAATGAGAGGAAACAGTCAGGTTTATAGAAATACAGATGTGCCAGTGCAGTTAAAAATAAACCTTTTCAACCAAGTCTGAGTTCTTCTTTATTTCTAGCTCACTGGGCTCTTGTCATAATCCATAGCTCTAGGTAGCAAATGCATCCCAAATACTTTTTTGAATAAGACTGTCGGAAGCTGTAGTTGTTGTCTAGTGCACATGAGTTCTATTTCAGGCTGTACATAGATCAACCTTACGTTTAAGTGTTTGAAAAATAAGAGAGAGAGAGAGAGAGAGAGAGAGAGAGAGAGAGAAAGAGAGAGAGATATCCAGGAATTCAGGAGTTCTTGTTATCTGATAGAGTGATTCAAACCGTTGGAGTCAGACAGATCTGGGGTCGAACTCTGATTTTGCTATGTATTCACTGTAAGAAATTTAGTGAGTTATCTAAGCTCTTCAAGCCATAATTCCTTCATGTTTAAAGTGAAGATAATGATACCTGCTTCAAAGTGGTGTTAGGATATATGCTATACGTAGAGTGCTTTGCATAGCACTTGACACATAGTAAATACTTAAAGATTCATACCAATCATTGTTCTCTTTGACCCTCCCTTCTCTAAGAAGAGGCACGGATTGATTATCTGTGGCATAAGCCTATGTCCTCTGCTGTGTGGGTTACCTCCTATACGTCCTATTTGAAAATGTTGAAAGTGAGAATGAACTTTCTTCTGAATCTCCTCGATATCTTGCTACTACAGAAAAAGAAATCTCTTTCCACAAAAGAGAAGCAAGAACTGGAGCCATTGAAAGTTTATGGACTGGAGAAGGCAGCTCCGAGAAGAAGAAAAGAATTCTGGTGATCAGCGGCACCCTTCTGAGGGGGCCCAGATGCAGGCCAGATGCTTAGAATCTGTAGAGACTCAGGCTCAATAACTGTCATGCCATGACTTTCATCCATGTGGGCATGAAGAATAGAGACTGATCTCACTGAGATTATTAAGAGTGACTCAAGGTTCTGGAAACAGGGTTGTAGGAGGCTGACACTCAAGGGGTGGTCTTGACAATCCTCCCAGTTGAGCAAGAGTTTCTGTAGATGACAGCTCTGCTCTAGTGATGGATATCTACTTCACATGCCCTGCCCCACACCACCCTAGAAGGGAGCTGGCGAAAAACACTGGAGATACTTCAGTGGAAAGTGATTTGAGATGTCTGCCAATGCAGAGATCTAGCAATGTAATTTTATTGTTAGTAAAGTTGATTTCTATGGGATCATCACAATGGTGATTATGCCTGTCACTTTCTGTTAGGTTAAGCCTGTGTGAACTCTCTTCTAGCTGGAACTTCACTGTAATGCATCTACCTTCCACTCCACATTTTGATAAGCATGTTTTGTTCTAAGTTTTTAAGGATGGTGGAAGTTTCTCTTGTTATGATTGGCATGAGTAGAGGCGCATTAGTATAACTTAAAATAAGAGGTAAAGGCAAGAGCTGAACTCTGGACAGAAAATGCACAACATTGATTGTTGACTCTTCTCTGCCTTCTGTTTCACCCATTCTCTTCTCCATTTAGTTCTTTCCACTGTGGTCAGGGTGATAGTTCAGCCTTCATACCCATTATGTTAATTTCCTGTTGCTGTGGTAACAAGACCACAAACTCAGTGGCTTAAGACAACACACATTTCTCCCCTCAGTTCTGTAAGTCAGAAGTCTGAGAGGGGTCTCAGTGGGCTAACATCAAAGTGATTCAGGGCAGAGTTCCTTTCTGGAGGCTCTAGAAGAGAATTCGTCTCCTTGGCTTTTCCAGTTTCCAGAGGCTGTGCACATTCTTTGACCTGTTGTAATCTCCTCCTTCATCTTCAGACCAACAATGTTGCATCTTTCTGACCATTCTTCCACAGTCACATCCCTTTCTGACCACAACTGGGAAAGGATCTCTGTTTTTAAGAACCCACATGATTAGAATGAGTCCATCCGGATCATCTAAGATAATCTCCATACCTAGAGATCCGTAATTTAACCACATTTGCAATGCGACTTTTGTCATGTATGGTGACATATTCACAGGTTCCTGGGATTAGGATGTGGATCTCTTTGGGAGCCATTATTCTGCCCACCACACCTACTATCCTGCTCTAGGCCCACATCTCTTCCCTGGACAGCTGCTACTGACTCCTAAAGCGTTTCTTTTTGTGCTCCTGATTGTGCCCTCTTCACCTTTTGTTATTTCTCCTCTCATTCACTCTGTTACAACCACTCTTGCCTCCTTGTTGTTATGGAACACACCAATTACACTCCTGCCCCAGGGCCTTTGCACTTGCTGTTCTCTCTGCCTGCCTCACTTTTTACCCAGATGTCTTCATGACTGCCACCCTCAGGGCGGTTCAAATATCACCTCTACAGGGTGTGGTTTCCTTAACAATTTACACAAATGAGTATCCTCTCCTCCTCACTTCCATCAGTCTAGTCCTTTGTCTCATGTTTCTATTGACATAGGATAAAATATATGTATATACGCATGTACATATTGTCTCTTTTCCTTAAGTCTTTATTTCACTTTCATCATTTTGAAAGATAGGCTCATTAACTGTAAAAATCTAGGTTGCCAGGTTTTTTTTTTTTTTTTTCAACATTGCATTATCTTCAGGTTAGCATTGTTTCTCATGAGAAGTCTGCTATTATTCTTAGTTTTCTTCCTCTTCATGTAATTGATACTGTTATGATTTTCTCTTTGTCATTGGTTTTCAGAGATTTAATTATCCTTTGCCTTGATGTGGCTTTCTTTGTGTTTCTTTTGTTTGGTGGTCATTCAGCTTCTTGTGTGTGTATGGTTTTATGATTTTTGTCAAATTTAGAAAAACATTTCTTGAAATATTAGTGCCTCCCATTTTTCTGGGACTCCAATTACACATATGTTAGTTCACTTGATACTGTTGCATAGTTCACTGAATCTCTGTTTATGTCTTTCCATCTCCAGTATCTTTTCTCCTTATGTTTCATGCTATGTAGTTCTATTGCTTTTTCTTATATTCACTACTTCCACATCTAATCTGCTGTCAACCACATCTAGGGACATGCTTTAAAATCTATCATATGTAGCAGTATTTTTTGAATCTCAGATGTTGTTCTTTTAATTTCTGTAAGTTTAATTGGTATCCTTTTACTTCATCCTAATTATACTTAGACTTTTCTCTACTTTCTTAAACATATAAAGTATATTTATATAGCTGGTTAGTGTCCTTATCTACTAATTCTATTTTCTGTGTCATTCTGGGTCTGTTTCTGTTGATTGGCATTTCTCCATGTAGGCCATATTTTCCTGTCTCTTTGCATGCCTGGTAATTTTTGATTTGATGTAGATATTGTGTATTTCATATTGATTGCTAAGTTTTTTATTCTTTTAAATAATTTTGGCTCCCTCTCCTCCCCTTTTTTAGGATTCCTTTATTCATTGACAGTTTTGTTAAGGGAAATCTAGAGCACCTTTAAGTTTAGGGTTAATTTGGCCATACTCCTGGGGCAATATTCTTCTGAGGACACTGTTTAATGTCCTGTGCATTAGGAGTTAGTTCCTCTATTCCGGCTGGTGAGGACAGCGACTCTTCATCATCCTATGTTTTCCCTGGAGATTGTTCTGCTAGCTCTTTTTCCAGTGGTTCTTTCTTTGGCCTTGGCAGTTTTCTCACATGCATGTGATAATTAATAGTTAGCAAAAAGCTTCAGGGGACCCTTCTGCAAATATCCAGAACTTTATCACGTTGAAGCTTTCTCCTCTGCCCCAGAGTTTTTCCCACCTTGGGCTTTCTCAACTCGGAGACATGGGTGAGTTTTGCTTGGGTTCCTCCTCCCACTGCTGTGGTCTGAAAAATGCTCTCCAAGTATTAGGCTAGGTCACTTATAGGGCTCAACTTATTTCCCTTCTCTCAAGATTACTATTCTACATTGCCATTGTCCAAGTTTTGAAAACTGTAGTTCCATAGTATGTTGTCCAGCTTTTTAGTTGTTGAAGGTGAGAAGTTAAATCTGTCCCCTATTAATCCTTTTTGCGTGGGAGTAGAACTTCTCAGCTTCCTGGCTCTGTGCTCTGCTTCTGATGCTGCCTCTGGCCCTTCCAAGATCTACCGGTCTTCCCAATCTTTCTCTAGGTGTTAGAATTTAAATTTTCTGCCTAGATTCTGACTTAGTTCACTCTTCTGACCCTTTATCTCTGATCAGCTCAGCTGAGGGGTCCAAGCACGCGTTCTGCCTTCTGAATTTTCACTCCACCTCAGCAAGCACTGGTTCCTTTGCTGGGGGTGGAAGTCAGACAATTACCTATTTAAAAATCTGTAATAATTTGATAGGTGAAAAAAAACTTTTGATTTTTATTTTTATGGTTATTTGTGAGGCTGTTTATATGTCTTCTTTCATGAGTAGACACTCTCCATTTTCAATTTTCTATTTACTCTGTCCCAGAGGCGCCACACTGGAAACTTTAGCTCCTACTGTAGTTTGGATAGATTTATGGGACAATTGATTATGCCAAAATTCCAGTGCTCTCTCTTCATCAAATGGTGATCTCCATACAATTGAAGGACTTTTCTGCTCTGAAGTCTTCTTAGAGAGTTTTTTGCTTAGTTTGAAATATTTAATGCTAGAAAAAAGACATTAATTATTGATTTTTCTTCCCATCATTTTACCACTTAAGATCAAATATCAGGAACAATGCATAATTGCTGAACTTGATTACTTTTAATTAATTTTGGTTCTGAAAGTATATTGGCAACTATATCTAAATCAAGGAGAGATGGAAATATATCAAGTAATGCATTTCACAAATTAAAAAGACTGATAAATGAAGCATCTGTTTTTAATGTCTTTGAGGAAGAACTGATGGATGAACCAAGGACAACTGAGAACTTTGCTAACTGTGGTTTCACAATTAAAGCACTGGCCTACATTTGATCTTAGAGGTTTTAGTGGATTTATTGGTGTAGAGCAAATCAGTGGATCACTATTGCTCAGAGCTGCTCTTCATTGTACTATTCACAAACATTATCATCAATATAATGACTGTTTTAAATTTACTATCATATAGGGCCGATCACTAACTTCTTTTTTTGGTATATGATGATTTGAACTCCTGGAAGATTCTGATCATATCTACAACACACACTTTGACAGTCTTTTCAGTAAGTCCAGGAGATAATATTTTCCTCTTCTAATGTCTCTACAAAATGAAGTTATTTGCTGAGATAACAATGGGGTAATGTAATCTTTCTAGCTTGGATGCTGGCTTCATATCAGTGTCCAGATTTGGTAACTTGCAATTTCCTCCATCTGCATAACTGAGCACAGTTCCCTAGCAATGCCTAGTTTTTGTTGATATTTTACGTGTTGGATTTTCTTGGAGGGAGGGGAAGAGGGCAAGGTGTCAATATAATAAATACCTTTTTTTGCCCTTCCAATTAGAAGGTTGGTTCCAGTAGTAAGACAGAGATCAATGGATTGTGTCAGCTCTATTACTGATAAAGTAATGGAGCATGTGACATTCATTTCTTGGCCAAAGGAATTTGCTGATATTTCAACTCTGAATAGACAGACTTTACATCCACTGCCCCTTCAGTCTCTTACATAGCAGGAATAATGTAGGTGTTCTCCAGATGGGAGCACCTTACATTTGGTCAGGGGGGCAGTTAGGAAGAGAGGAAATAAAAAAGGGCCAAGAAAATCATGCTCTGTTTCTTCTCCCAAATTCAACAACCACATCAGCCACTCTCCCTATGACATGGGGAAAGAGAACAGGAGAGAGTCCAGCTGAATCTTAACACATGGTTACTTCAACAGTGGGCATTGCGTTTCCTCTAACAGTGAGCATGGTGATCTTTTGAAAGTCAGTTTGTCAACAACAACCGTGCCACCTGAGAGTTTTGCCTGTTCTTTCCTTTAAAGGAAGCAGTGTAATTAATGTTTATTGGGTCATTAGAAGACCTGAGTCCTAATACCAGGGCTGCTAATTATTAGTGGCTATTTAGCCCTCCTAGCCTTAGTTTCTTTATCTATGAAAAAGTGGTAATACTACCTGCCCATCTTATCTCACTGATATGAAAATTTGGTAAGATAACACATATGAAAGTGCTTTATGAAAAATGTCAGTTATTCTAAAAATGTTTCCAGTAGCTAGTCACTGCTATATGACAAAAATCTGGAGAATTCTTGGAGAGTATGATAATAATGTGAATAGTAACAGCTACCCTTTATGTATTCCTATTCATGTCAGGCCACTGTGCTGGAGGCTTTACATGTTCTTTCTTCATATTCTCTTAACATGTATTGTTTTTAAGTACCTTTTCTATTTTCTCTGTCAATTCTCTATAATAATGATAACCACTGCAAGTTATTTTTATCCTCAGTTTACAACTTGTGAGGGCCACTAAATTTCTCTTCAAGCGTAAGTTTTTCACTTCAATCCTTTGCAAAACGTTGCAAGAGTTTCCTGCTTTTGCTTCTTGGAAAAGGAAATCATAAGAACCCTAGACCTTCGAAACAAGAGAAAAGGAGGACAGAATCTTAAAGACATTTCTTCATGAGGGCTTCCACTGAAAACAAAAGTGCACAGGCAAAGGGTAAAGGGTGTACAAAGTGGGCTCAGGAGAGAGAAGTTAGGTCTTGTGTGTCAGCGTATGCTCAGTAAGAGCAAGGAAACCCTTTCGTCCCATCTGGCTGATTTGCTGTTTCTTTTGCCCCCTCTCCTCAAGGCTTGCATGGGCCATGGTCCTGGGCCTTGCACACTGAAGGCAGAGGAGTGTGCAGCCTCCTGCCATCCCCAGTGATGGACAGCTCTCTTGCTTCACTTCTCTGCTCTATTCTGCCCCTCACCCATGCCCTGGTCACTTCCCAGAACTTGGCTCCAGGTTACACTGCAAGGAAGGGCAGGATGACCTCTTCCTTCTTCTTCATTGTGCTTGGGGGAATTAAACACAGTAACTCACTTCATTCCAGCTTTGCCTCATTAAGAGGTCTCTATGGATTAATTCCCAAGAGATCGAATCTCCTTACTTTACTGTGGCAAAGTGAAATTAGTGTAAAGTAACAAGGAACCAGATTAATGTGACCCCAGGAAATAATCCATAAAAAACGTATGAGGCCTTTAGCAGGCTGTAAATTGGATTTCAGATGGGCAAGGGGAGGGGGAAGAATCATGTTAAAACAATCGGTTTGTAATGAATAGGGCTAATATTTTTGCACTTCAAAATAGAAGAAAACACAATAAATAACTCAGAGAACCCAATGGCAATATTTTCTAACGTGTAAATAATTGAAACTGCGATTATAATCCTAACTGAATTTTTCTTGCTTTATGTTTGCTGGGAAGTGTATTGTTCATTAAGCATCATAGAACTCTAAATCAAAGGAACAAAAGAAGGGGAAGGCAAAAGAAAGAGGTAGAAAAGGAAAATATGTTGTCTGGGGTGATCTGTTGTCCAGCTTAGTCTATAGTGAGAAGAGTCAGTGGGCTTGGTCCCTTTGCTACAAAGCGGCTGGCTGTTGCAAAGATATATTCATTCACAGGCTGTGGCAGTTGTAGCAGAGCATGAAAAAGCAAATGAACAACTCATTAGGTCCACGTTGTGCTCTTCTGCAGTGAGGAGACTAGCTTGTGAAAGAGGAAAAATGTTTTAGATGTTGATAGCATACCCCCCCTTTTTTTCTTTTGAACAGTGTCAGGAATAGACAAGTGACAGGCACTCAATAGTTTTAGCCAGCTGTCCTGTGTCATCAAGTTAAGAAAGGATGAGAGGATGCCACATTAGTCTTGCTGTGTTGCATGTCCTGAGACCTTTGGGTTTGCATACCTTATTTTATCCCTTTGTCTTCCTGGAGCCTGTTCTTACAGCTTGGTTATGTGCTGCCTTTGGAGCCAGAGGAAAGGATGTGGCAAACAGAAGGTTGGCGAACTGGGTTGGCTATGAGGAAACCAGGCCCATTTTAAGGAAGATACAGATGGCCTGAGATCAGGGAAACACTATAGAGGGTTGGAAGTCTAGAGGTCACCCAGGTGAAAAGCAGAGTTCAAAGGATTTGCCATGTAGGCTCCTTGAAACCTGGATAAGCTACAAAAAGGAGCTGTGGATGCCATCTGTGGATCCAACAGGAGTCTCGGTAGGGGATGGGAGGTGGGTTTCTGGGGACTAAAGGGACTGAAAAGCTCAAGTCCATCTGCCCAGCCCTACCTGCCTGGGCAGTCTTTTTAGGTTGAATGGGAGCTTGTATCTTTCCTAGATTAGTATGTATGTTTAATACCATCCCAATTCTTGATGAAACTCAAGAAAGCATCTCTGAAATTATCTGGAACAATAAACAAGTGAAAATAGCTTTAGGTAATTGTGGAAAATAAGATCAATGAGAGGTACTTATCCTGTAGGTTACTGAAACATATTATAAAACTATAATAAGTAAAGCAATGTGGTATTTGGGCAGGTAGACAAAAAATAGACCATAACGGAATGTTCAAATTGATATAGAACATGTGAAAATTTAATATGTGGTAGAGGAGATAACCCTAATGATATAAAGACAATGACTTAATTAATGTGTTATTGGGGGAAAACTGCTTTGTCATTTAGAAAATAAGTTAATTGAGATTCTTAGCACTTATCATATAGCAAAATTCCCAGAGTGTGTGTGTGTGTGTGTGTGTGTGTGTGTTGAGGACTGAATTATGTCCTCATCTACAACCATACCACCCTGAACGTGCCTGGTCTTGTCTGAATTATGTCCTCCAAAAAGTATGACTTTGTTACATCAGCCCTAGGAAACTAACATTATGTATATTTACATAGATGTATATATGTAATTTTAATAGCTTTTAAAATCATTCATGTGAATTTATTTTTTTAATTGAAAAATAAAAATTATATGTCTATATAGTGTACATGTTTGATGTACACATTTTGGAATGGCAAAATCAAATTAACCAACATGTGCATTATCCCATTTAGATTTTTTTATGTGTGATGAGAACACATAAACTCCATTCTTTTGGCTGTTTTCAAGTACAGTTATCCCTCAGTATCTGTGAGAGGTTGGTTCCAGGACCCCCTGCAGATATCACAATCCGCAAATGCTCAAGTCCTTTGTATAAAATGGTGTAGTATTTGCATACAACCTGTGCACATCCTCATACTTTATTATAACTAATCATCTCAAGATTACTTATAATACCTAATACAATGTAAATGCCATGTAAATAGTTATCTTGTATTTTAAAAAATTGATATTTTTTAATTGTTGCTTTTTTTTTATTGTTTTCTTCTTCCAAATATTTTTGATCCACAGTTGGTTGAATCTGCAGGTGCAAAACCTGTGGACACAGAAGGCCAATGTGTACAATACATTCTTATTAACTATATCACTGTGTCACATAATGGACCTCTTGAGCTCCTGTGTAACTGAAATGTTCATATCCTTAATTTTTATAGTTTTCAATTTGGACAGGGGTAGCTAATTAGATGAAGAAGCTTGAGAGGCAAGTTGCCTTAACAAGTAGTAAAAATTTCATAAAGCTGCGGTGGTTCAAATGAAAAAAACTGATAGATCATTAGAGGACAGAATGCTAAGTTTAATGTATACAAAACATAGGGGAGGTGAGTGGGATGTGGGCAGGCAACTTGACTTTTCTCCATGGAGACCTCTTCATGGTCTGCTTAGGTTTCCTCAGAACATGCTTTTTGAGTTCTGGAGAGAGTATCCTAAGAGAACAAGGTGAATGTGAGTGGCATAGCATGAGCTAGCCTCAGAAGTCATATAATGTCACTTCTGACATACTTGATTGGTCAGCTAGTCACAAAGACCTGCCCAGGTTCAAGGGGAGGGGACATAGACTTCCACCTTGCTGGAAAAATGGCAAATTTCTTGGAAAACACGTGCAGTGGAAGATATTGCTACTGTCATAGGAAAATAGCCTGCCATACTTGCGACTTGAGAAATCCTAACTCTCTCCATATGGAAATTGCATTGGCTCTAATTGACTCGGCTCCTTTGCTTAGCTTGGTTTTTACATTTGCATCTGTCTCTTTGCCCTCACCTTTACTTCCTTATTATTATTTTGGGGCAAAATTTCTGGACATTGAAGACAATTTTATTTTGTGAGTTCTTTTGGGAAAATATTTGAACTTGATCTCCCTCAGGGTTAAAGCAATTGTGGAATTAGTCTCAAGCATAACAAATGTAAAACACAAAGAATACTGGATAGTTTTAGGTGATACAAATTTGAGGAATTGTAAAAGGAATTGTGAGCATGTCACATATCCACGCATGCAGTTTTCTTGATGTCTGTAGCTGTGGAATGGTCACAAGAATCTTGAGCTCTCTCCACATTGTGTTGGCGTTCAAGACAAATTCCACTTCACAAAACCTAAATCATAGCCATGTTAAGTTCTTGTACTGGAAATGCTGTATTGTCAGTTTTATGTCTTTAGCTTTGAGATTTTGTTTTGTTTACCTTTCTTTTAACAGGATTCTGTTTTCCTCCTTCTACCCCACTTTCTCCATCCAGCCAACTATAGCCTTGCTATATCCTGGGGTCTTAGATAATGTAGAAGAGTAAAATCTAAGTCTGGCTTACAGAATCTGAAGAAACTCTTCTGATTTCAAAACTCAATCCTGTGCCATGGAAATCAGATATACCATATCATATCTCAACTTAAGTGCAAAGGAGCAAACTTTGGCAAAACTTTATGTAAAGGAAGAACTTTCTCCTCTTCTCTCCCCATATCATAGCAACTACATCTTGTAGACACACAGCTGCTGTTATCAGAAATCAACTTGTGAAAGTGACCTTTACCCATAGATGAAGTTCTGATGGTTTCATCCAAATGATTTTATGGCCTGTGAAGCAGTCATTTGGATCAAGGTTAGCAAATTCTTGGTATCAGAGATGCTGCTGAGGACTCCACGTACGGATACCAGTAAATAATGTCAATACAATGAAGGTGGTGTTGGTTGATACGGTCTGGATCCGTGTCCCCACCCAAATTGCATGTTGAATTATAATCTCCAATATTGGAGGTGGGGCCTGGTTGGAGGTAACTGGATCATGGAGTTGGATTTCCCTCTTGCTGTTCTCATGATAGTGAGCGAGTTCTCATGAGATCTGGTTGTTTAAAAGTGTGTAGTACCTCCCACTCACCTTCTTCTGCTGTGGCCATGGAAGACGTGCCTGCTTCACCTTCCACCATGACTGTGTTTCCTGAGGCCGCCTCAGAAACTGAGCAGATGCAACCATGCTTCCTGTACAGCCTACAGAACCTTGAGCTAATTCAACCTTTTCTTTTTCAATTACCTAGTCTCAGGTAATTCTTTACAGCTGTGCAAGAATGGACTAATACATTGGTATAGAATTTCAGCTCTACTTATCTAAGCTCCATTCAAAAAGAAATAAAAATAAAAGGATAACAGCATTTTAGTTAATGAAAGGGGAAAGGCAGGCATAGCTAGGTGGATGCTACGCACACTGTCTCAGGCTTAACGTACTTCCTGCACATATAGATGATCAACACAGATTTGCTGAATAACAAGATAAAGGAAGGAAAGAAGGGATTTGGATTATACTAAACAATAAAGCTAGAAAAATTACGATATAGAATAATGGATTCCTTAGCATTGAGATATTGTTATATCATGCAATGAAGTATTCAATATTACTGTATTGTGTATTTCATTAGTAGTTATGGGTTTTTGTCTATTAGGTCATGGCATTTTGCAGGGAGGGCCAGTTTGAAATCCTTTGCTTTTGATTCATTACATACTCATAGGTCAATGAGTTCTATAAAGACTACAAGTTTTGTTTGTAATGTCTCCTAATAATGCTTCTTTTTGGTGTAATGGCATCTGGATAACCTTTTAGATTTTGTTCTTTGCTTCTGATGCCTCTCAATGGTTGATTTCAGAGAGTCTTAACACACACTTTGAGATAAAGTGAGGGAAGCTGTTAAGATTGTATTCCAACTCGTTCTAAACAGAGGGTGTGGAAATGAAATTGTGAGAATAACAGATATGATGAAAAAATCCTGTACAGTGCTTTCCCAGGGCACTTGGGACACTTTGAAGATATTAATTAATGCTTGTTAAAGTCCTATGGGGTAGGAAAGGGGTAAGTATTATTAACTTGTTTTATAGGGGAAATGAAGCAAGAGAGCTTTAATAAACTTGCTGGTATCAAGCTGTAATTATGTAGGAGAAAAAAGTGTCAAACCCCAACCTCCTTTTTCTCAGGGCCTTGCTCACTGAAGCACAAGTAAAATTGCTCCCGAATTGCAGTCGTGAGTAAATTTTGGCAAGCCTCGTACTTATCTTTCTTACCTACACATCTTGTTCCTCTGAGCAGGTGTTCTTGGGCCTTTTTACACTGCTCAATCCCCAGCCCTCCACTTCCCTCCCTCTCAGCAGATGAAATTACCTCCTATTTCACAGCGATCCTTGAAGCCATATACGGTGAACTCTCAACCTCCCTTGTCTCTGATTCAAAATTTATTTTTATCTTCACCCGTGTTCTGCTCATTCCTTTTTCTTGTTTCAGAGTCTCATCGCCTTTAAAAGTCGAATCTGTCTACCCCTCTTCAGACCGGCATGCATTACAGCCTTCTGGCGGGGGGCAGGGGAATTTCCACCAGCTGCCACCCCCATTGCTCTTATCTTTCATCTCTCCTTCTCCCTTAGCTCTTTCTTGTCAAGCTAAAATCAGGCTCCAAACTCTCCTTCCCTGAAAATACTTTTCCTTGGCCCTGCTTTTCTTTCATGCAACTTCCCTATCTCTCGCGCTTCCTGTGATCGCTAAATTTCTGAAAAGAGCAGTCTGTATTCTGTTCTTCTGGGGTCTTTGCAAAGATTGTTTGGACTGCCCTTGTTTCTTGAGAGGCTGCAGGAGCTCTGAACCAGACTGCCTGGGTTCATTTCCAATAAGAGTAAGACCAGCCTTATCACGACTCTGCTGTTTACTGGGACGAAGTGAGCCTTGCTTTATTGCTGCCTTTTCAAGCCCGGATTTACCACCACTCGAGCAGTTTACAGCAGCTCTGTCTGGAGAGGTGTCTCATCTGCTTTTATGTTCAAAAGTAAGCTCATGTCTGAAATAAATACTCACGTTTCCCTTAGAATTCAGTTGAGTTTGTACTTTGTTAAGGAGAATGACTTACATTTTTGAAATTTAGATTTCTTTTTCTTCTAATTGGAAGTGAGGACAAGAGAAATAACAGCCACTATCACAAAGTAAAAAATACATCTACACGTAATGGACTGGCTACCACTCACAGATCTTTAGCCTCTTCTATCAAAATCTCTGTACCCACAGAAAGGATAATCACTTAGGCCTGGGGAAGCAATTTTTATTTTTTTGGACTTTAAGGTAAAGATAAGGCAATAATTACCTCACTAGTTACCTGGAATTCTCACAGCATTTCTTTCCTACACTTGGTTTAAAATTACCGATTGGCTAGATAAGAGAGGTCTAAATATGTCATGAAGATTGTTTTAGAATAAGGGAGGTGTTCTGTTTAAGGGCAGAGAGAAGAGTGAACAAAGGGCTAAGAGCTTATTGGTAGTAGTTATATGAGTAACAAATAAGGCACCATTATGTTAAAAATGGAATCTGATAACTTTTGTAACAAGAGACTGTCAATCTACACGTGCAGTAAAAGCCAGAGGATGTTACCTGCTGCCTATAGCTGATAGCCACCAGATAGACATTCATTCATTCGACAAACATTTATGGAACACCTTCTAAGTGAGGCACTGGGAAGGAAGGAGAGAATTACCCAGTCCTTGTTCTGATGGAGTGCTGGATCTAGGGAACAGAACAGGTAGGTAAAGAGTCAGCTTACACGTGATAAATGCATGATTCAGTTTTGCCTGGAGGTGTGATGAAATGATGCAGGCTTGGAGGAACAGGGCAAGCCTTCCCTGTGGAGGTGCCTATGGGGAAGTACGTAGGAGGGTTGAGCCGGAGGAGCATGGAGGAGAGGGAGTGACAAAGTACTTGGAGAGAAGGAGAATGCGGAAATTTGGGGAGCAAAATCCAAAGAGGGGAGGGTGCAAGATAGGGCTGGAGAAGTAACCCAAGTCTGCATCAAAAATTCAATGATGCTGAAATACTAGTGGTAATAAAAATGGGGGTGAGAAAATACAAATAAAGAACTAAACATCACAAATAAAAGGTTCTGGCTGGGAATGGGAAATGTAAACCAAGACTTAAAAAAGATGATTGTAAACCAGACTGCATGTGGGTCTGAGTGACCTTGACACAAGCACAGTAACTCCAAGAGCCCGAAACTCTTTAAACTGCCTCTGAGGCTCCAGATCGCAGTTCTGGTGGCAAATACGCTGTGTTTGTTTCATGCAACTTCCCTATCTCTCACGCTTCTTGTGATCGCTAAATTTCTGAAAAGAGCAGTCTGTGTTCTGTTCTTCTGGGGTCTTTGCAAAGATCGTTTGGACTGCCCTTGTTTTCCTGAGAGACTGCAGGAGCTCTGAACCAGATTGCCTGGGTTTATTTCCAATAAGAGTAAGACCAGCCTTATCACGACTCTGCTGTCTACTGGGAAGAAGTGAAACCAACTTTATACCTGTCTTTATTTTCTTCTTTCTTTCTTATACCCTACTGCAGGGCAATGTAGACTAGATGTAAGTTTGGTCTCAAGATATCCCTTCTAGTCACAAGGATAGATGAGCTAGGCTGTGCTTGCTTTGTGGGTAGAAGTCTGGAGTGGCTGTGTTTCCACCCTGCTCCTTGAATAATTCCTGCACATGTTTTAGTTCTCATGATCTCAAGTGGCTCACCTTTGTAAAAAGGATTTTCACAATGCAACTGGCAGTTTTATAAAGAAATAGGCAGTGTTTATAAAGAAACAAAGAACTATTTCACCAGTTTTACAGAGCCTGGAGCAACTTCCACAATGCTTGGCAAATATTTTTTACACACGGCACTGAAAATGAAAAAAACATACAACTTCTGAGATGGTTATTTCTTTTCTTTCTCCTGTTGTATATTTGCTCTGCCGAAAGACAGATTTAAGAGCAAAGCAGAGGACGTAGCGTTTACTCAGTCCTTGTTGCATTTCACTTGTTTCCCCATACGTTACATCACAACAACCCAGTGAAGTTGTGAGGCAGGAAGTGTTATTGTCCCCATTTTATAGAGGAGGAAACTGAGGACCAAGAGATTAAATAATGTGCAGATCACAGAACTAGTAATGAGCTGTGATTCCAGGTCCTGCCTATTTGATTCTGAAGCTTAAGTTTTTCCCATAGCAGTAAGTTACAGCATTTTGGGGGGCCTTTATACTCCCAGGGCCCTATCTTTCCCCTTGGTTGGTAAAAGCTGTAGTAAAATATACAAAAAGGAAAGTGAACATGTATCATAAGTGTACAGTTTGATGAATCTTTCAGATGAACAACACACCCATGAATCAGCTTCCAGATCAAGAACAAAACACCATCAACTTCCCCAAAAGTTCCCACCCAATCATGAATCCCCACATCCAGGGCAACCAGTATCCTGACTTCTACCATAGGTCACTTTTGCCTCTTTCTGTGTTTCACACACAGGGACTCATACAGTCTTCTGTGCCTGACTTATTTCCCTCAATATTATGCTTGTGAGATTCATTTATAGTAGTACATGTCATCAAATGGTGTTCATTCTCATTGCTATTATAGTATTCCGGTATACAAATACAGTTTTCCATTCTTTTGTTGCTGGGACATTAAGCAATTTCTTGCTTGGGCTTTGTAGTAGCCAGAATAATGGCTCCTCAAAGATGTCCATGTCCTCATTCGTGGGAATATGTTACCTTACATGGTAAAAAGGACTTTGCAAATGTGATTAAGTTAGGGATCTTGAGATGACGAGATTTTCCTGGATTATCCAGGCCTGGAAATATAATTATGAGTCCTTATAAGAGGGAGGTAGGAGAGTCACATTCTGAGAGGGGATAGGATGATGGAAGCAGATGTTAGAGGGATGCATTTTGAAGATGGAGAAAGGGGTCAAAATATAAAGATGGCAGTTGGTCCCTAGAAGCAGGAAAAGGCAAGGAAACAGATTCACTCTTAGCTCCTCCAGAGGCAGTGTAGCTCACTGACACCTTGATTTTAACCCATAAGATTCGTTTTGGAATTCTGACCTAAAAACTGTAAGATACTAAATTTGTGTTGTTTTAAACCACCAAGTTTGTGGTAATTTGTTACAGCAGGAGAAGGAAACTAATACAGTGCTCCTATTGACAGGGCCACTGTGAAAATTCTAATACTTGTATTTTGGTAAAAATACAACCATAATACTGTTGAGTGTCTCCCTGGGAGGGAGACTGCTGAGTCATAGGATATGCACATTTCAGCTTTACTTGACAATGTCGAATCAGTTTCCAAAGTGTTTATACTAATATACACCCCCACGAGGAGTGATGCGAGTTCTGGTTACTCTACGTCTTTGCCAACATTTGGTTTGTCTTTTTTCATTTTAGAAATTCTGGGAGTGTGTAGTGGTATCACTTTGTGGTTTTAATTTGCATTTCTGTGATGACTAATGAGTTTGGGTACTTTCATGTGTTTATTGGCCGTTTGAATATTCTTTTTTTGAGAAGTGTTTGTTCAAGTCTTCTGCCTCTTTTTCTCCCTGACTGGTTATCTGTCTGTTGTGATTATTTTGACTATACAATTCTACTCAGATCTGCTCTCTTGAAACTGTACCCCATACTTCAAAATTACCTTTCCCTGTTCTTTTCCATTCTTCTAACTCCCATTTCTTCAATCGCCTTAAGGGAAACACATCATAAGCTGATTCAGACCTAGACATGACTCACTGCTAGCAGTTTGTAATTACCTCTTTGAGAGCTTTGCAATTTTGAAAAAGGCTTTTTGGTTTAATTTCTTGACTGTACCAGCATTTGTGCATCCTCCCTTAACTTGGGCCTGCATGGCAAGACCCAGCAACTCTTCCATTTAAAGCTACCTGGGACTTTCCACCTACAAGGAAAATCAGCCTCATAGCCTGTCTTCTCTGTAGCCATCTTTGGCTGTTAACAGCTCAATGGATTATGGAGTTCAGGATTAGTGGAAAAACACCAACATAACTGTAATCCTTCAGTTTATTTCCAAGGATATGCTATTCCTTGTGTTGACTTTCAAGGAGGAAATCTTAAAACACAGTAACACACTTATTTATAATATATAAATATGTAATATTAAAAATATTACATGAATGTTATATAATAAATACTATATGAATGTTATATACATATATATTTATTGTTGTTTGTTCTGCAGTTCTATCAATTTTAGCACATGTACACATTCATGTAACTATTGCACAAGTAGGATATGAATAATTCCATTATCCCAAACAACTCTCTTGTGCAAGTCTTTTAAAAGGACATTCTCTCCAACCTGTAACCCTTGGCAACCACAGAACTGCTCTCTACCTCTATAGCTTTTTGTCTTTTTGAAAATTTTATATAAATGGAATTTTACAGTATGTAATCTTTTGAAACTGGTTTCTTTCACTCAGCATAATATCTTTGAAATTCATCCAAGTTGTGTTTTCAATAGTTTGTTCCTCTTTATTCTTCCTTTTACCATTCCTTCTTACTGTTCCATTCCATTGTGTGGATGTACTAACAGTTTATCTATTTACCTGTTGAAGGACATTTGGATTCTTTCCAATTTTTGGCAATTATGAACAAAGCTGCTATAAATTTTTGTGTATATGTTGTCGTATGAACGTAAGTTTTCATTTCTCTAGGGTAAATACCCTTGAATGATATTGCTGGGTCATATGGTAAATGTATGTGTAACTTAATAAGATATTGTCAAACTGTTTTCAGAATGGCTGTGCTAATTTACACTATCATCAGTAATATATGAGATTCCAGTTACTCTGCATCCTAATCAGCAGTTGGTATTGTCAGTATTTTTTATTTTAGCCATTCTAACTAGTAGAGGTAACGCTTTATGATTTTAATGTAAATTTTCCTAATCACTAATGATGATTAACATCTTTTTGTGTGGTTATTTGCTAGTTTTGTATCCTCTTTGGTGAGTGTCTGTTCATTTTGCTTATTTTAAAAAATTGAGTTGTCTGTTTACTTAGTGATAAGTTTTGAGAGTTCTTTATAGAGTCTGGATATATATACTTTGTTACATATATGACTTCCAAATATTTTCTTCCAGTTCATTGCTTACCTTTTACTCCTCTTAAAAGTGACTTTCGCCAAGCAAATATTTTTAATTTTGATGAAGACTAGTTCATCAATTTTTTTCCTGTATGGATTGTGCTTCTGGTGTCATGCTTTAAAAAGTTTTGTTTATCCCTAGGATATAAGGGCTTTCTACGATGTTTTTCTTTTGGACGTTTTTATAGATTTACATTTTATTTATATCTATGATTCGTTTTAGTTAATTTTTGGATGACATGTGAGGTGAGGTTTAGGTTGAAGTTTATTATTATTTTTTGCTTATGGACATCCAATTGTTCCAAGATCATTTGCTGAAAGACTATCATTTTTTTTTCCAATTGGATTGCTTTTATACTTTTGTCAAAACAGTGTGTATTTGTGTGGCTGCTCCTGGAATCTCCATCTTTTTTTCCATTGATATGTGTGTCTATCCTTTCACACCCTATTCTCTTGATTATTGTGGCTTCATAGTAAGACTTAAAATTGTGTAGCAGAACTCCTCTATTATTAATCTTCTTTTTAAAAATTATTTTAGCTATTCTAGTTTTTACTTTGCTATATCCATTTTAATGTCATCTTGTCTAAAGGTTAAAAAAATATCCGGCTGGGATTTTGATTAGAATTGAATTAAACCTATGGATTAACTTGAGGAGAATTGATATCTTTACTATGTTGAGTCTTCCAACCCATGAACAAAATATGTCTCTTTCTTTTCTAATTTATTTCATCAGCATTTTGTAGTTTCTTGCATAAGATTTTGTATATGTTTTGTTAGATTTTTTTCCTAAGTATTTAATTTTTTGGAGTTATTATAAATATTATTTTTGAAAATTTTGACTCCCAATTTTATATTGCTAGTATATAAAAATTTTTGAGTGTTGACCTTTCATCCTGTGACCTTGCCAAACTCACTTACTAGTTTTAGGAAATTTTTATATATATATATTTTTTTTCTTTATTCTTTTTCTTGCATTATTTCACTGGCTAAGATTTCTAGTACAATTAAATAGGAGTGGTAAGAGTGAAAATTCTTGTTTTATTCCCAAAGTAGGAAATTATTTGGTCTTTCACCATTAAGTATAATGTTAGCTATAGGTTTTAAATAGTTTTTTTTTTTTTTTTTTTGTAACAGAGTCTCACTCTGTTTCCCAGGCTAAAGTGCAGTGGTGTGATCTTGGCTCACTGCAACCTCTGCCTCCTGAGTTCAAGAGATTCCCATGCCTCAGCCTCCTGAGTAGCTGGGATTACAGGTGTGCACCACCATGACTGGCTAATTTTTGTAATTTTAATAGAGACAGGGTTTCGCCGTTTTGTCCAGGCTGGTCTCAAACTCCTGGCTTCTGCCTCCCAAATTACTGGGATTACAGGCTATTGTTTTATAGATCTTTTTACCAGGTTGAGAAACTTATTTCTGTTTCTTCTTGTTGAGTTTTTAAAATCATGAATAGATGTTAAATTTTGTCAAACGCTTTTTCTGCATTAGCTCAATCATGTTAAAATCCTCTTTAGATAGATTTACACTGTGATTTATGATAGATTTACACTGATTTTCAAATATTGAGCCAGCCTTCCATTGCCAGGACAAACATTGCTTGGTCATATTATATTATTCTTTTTGTATATTGCTGCATTCAATTTGCTGACATTTTGTGAAGAATTTTTGCATTTCTATCCATAAGGGTTATTGGTCTATGGTCTTCTTCTGTACTGTTTTTGTTTTGTAATAGTATCAGAGTAATACTGGCCTCATAAAATGTACTGGGAAGCATTTCCTCTATATTCTGAAACAGTTAGTGTAGAGATGGAATTTGGTAGAATTCAGCAGTGAAACCATCCGGCCCTGGAAATTCATTTTTTGAAGATTGTTTTTATTACAGATTAAATTTCTCTTATTGTTATAGAACTAGTCATGTTATTTATTTCATCGTAAGTAGACTTTGATAGTTTGTGGCTTTTGAGGAATTGATTCCTTTTATATATGTTGGCAAATTTATGTGCATGGAGTTGTTCATAATATGCCCTCATTTTCTTTTTAATGGCCATGGGGTCTGAAGTGACAGCTCTCCATTTATTTCTGATATTAGTGATTTGTATTTCTCTCCTTTTTTCTTTGTTAGTCTTTGTATAGGTTGATCAACCTTGCTTTTCAAAGAGTAGCTCTTGATTTCATGTATTTTTCTCTATTAGTTTTTGGTTTTCAGTTTCATTATTTTTCTCATTCTGCTTTGTTTTCCATTATTTTAAGGTGTAAACTTATATTGTTTATTTGTAATCTTTCTTTTTCCTAACAAGCATTTAATGCTATAAGTTTTTCTCTAAGCACTGTTTTAGGTACATCACAGAAGTTTTGATATGCTGTAGCTTTATTTTTATTCAGTTCAAAATATTTTCTAATTTTCAAATTTTTTTTAGACTCCTGTTTTGAACTATGGATTATTTAGAAGTGTGCTGTTTAACTTCTGAGTGTGTAAAGTTTTTCTTCTTATTTTTTTTTATTTCTAGTTTAATTCAATTGTGATCTGAGGACATACCTTGTGTTATTTAAGTTTGTCAAGATTTGTTTCACGAGTCAGGATATTTCCTATCTTGGTGAATGCTCCATGTAACTTGAAAAAACAAGACTCTGCTGCTGTTTGGTGTAGTTCCATACACACCAGATCCAGTAAATTGATAGTGTTGTTCAGTTTTGTATTCTTGATGGTTTTTTGATCACTAGTTCTATTTTCTACTGAGAGAAGAGCATTGAATTCTCCAGGTATAATTGTGGATTCATCTATTTTTTACTTTAGTTTTGCCAGTTTTTGCTTCATGTATTTTGCAGCTTTGTTCTGTGCATATACATTTAGAATTGTTATGTTTTCTTGGTGAATTAACCATTTTATGATTATTTAATGTCTCTATAATTTCACTTAATCTTTCTATCTGCATTTGGAATTCAAGAAAAATAAGGCTGTGGTGTCATGGATTCTTTATTGTAGACTTAGTTCTGATTATATTTTGCTCTTTCTATAATGTTAACTTGTAAAGGTCTTGACTCTTCTAATATTAATCGAATCAATACCATCTGTTTAACCATGTCTTAAACGCAGAAAAGTAGGCCGGGCGCGGTGGCTCAAGCCTGTAATCCCAGCACTTTGGGAGGCCGAGACGGGCGGATCACAAGGTCAGGAGATCGAGACCAGCCTGGCTAATACGGTGAAACCCCGTCTCTACTAAAAAAATACAAAAAACTAGCCGGGTGAGGTGGCGGGCGCCTGTAGTCCCAGCTACTCGGGAGGCTGAGGCAGGAGAATGGCGTAGACCCGGGAGGCGGAGCTTGCAGTGAGCTGAGACGCGGCCACTGCACTCCAGCCTGGGCGACAGAGCGAGACTCCGTCTCAAAAAAAAAAAAAAAACGCAGAAAAGTTAGAATTTGTCACTGAGAAACTTTCAGTCCAGTGAAGTCATAGACATTTTGCCAGAGTATATGGATTTCTGCTTTTTCTTTTAAAGTCTGTGGTAATAATTGTCTGTTTTTGAAAGGCTTAGTTTCAGTTCATGGATTCTGAGTGGGTGAAGACTTTTCATAGGATAATTGTCCAAGAGTTCTCTCTGTTTTGGTTTTCCTCCATCTCATAGATATACACAATTTCTAAGAGATGGAGGAAACCTATCCATGATACAGGAGGCTAAAGAAGATGAACACAGACAAAAAGAGACTTGTAGCAGTGAGGGAAACCAAATCTTGAAAAGGATTTTTCCCTTTCCCCAGCAGCCTTAAGATTTGGTCACCCAGGCCACTGCACTTCTGATAAACTAATTATCTGATGGGTTGTGGCAAATACAATAGTTTCTAGCCTGTTTCACTTAAGCTGAGGCTTTGCAGTGAAAATGACATGGTGCCAATTGTCTCTGAAACCACCTTTCCTTGTTCCCAGTCTGCCTCTGAAGCAGGAAATGACCATTCTGGAGAGTAACATGGAGAAGTAGTAAGAGGTTAGAAGGTAGAAGAAAGGGCAAAAGTCCCTGAAAACATTTCTCTTGCTTCTTCTTATGTATGTCAAGTTAATTACGCTTCAACTGAAATAATAGATGGTCACCAAATTGACCACCACCCTGAAATCCATTCTCAGCATTAAACTACCATAGATTAACTGCTTAAATTGTGAGCTTTAGTTTACAGAATCAGCACAGTCCTTGAATGAATTATGGACTTGTATTCATTCCAGAACAATCTATTACCCACCACATAACAGAAAAATGCCATTTATTGCAATTTGTGCAAACTATAAATCAATACATTGTTACTTAGAAGCATGTAAGTTGTGGCTATACTGCATACACCTGCATTTGGTAATGATGTGTGTGTTGGGTGTTGGGGGAAGACTAGACACAGATTTTTTTTTTATGTCCCCATTTGAGTACTTGTAAAAGTTTCTAAGAGAGTTAAGACTGTTGTCTCTTTATGTTGCAAAGTGGCATCTCTGTTCATATGTTCCTCTGAGTCTCAAACAGATACTGACCAATCTCAGATGTCAACTTTTGAATGTAGTATTAAATTGGAGGAATTGATTGAGCACAATTTAGAAGGTGTTAGAATCCTCTTGAAAAGGCTCCAACCCTGGATGTCCATTGGAGTTGCCTAAGAAGTAGGGAAGACTTTCAGAAAATATGGATGCTTATGATAAACTCCAAGCTATTCCAATCAAAACTTTGGGCTGACACTCAGACACTAGAATTTTTTAAAAGTCATTCAGATAAGTTTAATGTGCATCTTGGGTTAATTACGGCCGCTATACAGAATAGGAACAGGAAGAAAACAGAAAATGTAAAGAGAAGCTAGTTATAGGCTGTAATTTTTTTCAAATTAAAGAGTAAATGCATATTGAGTATTTCAGATAGAAGTAAATCCATGGCATGCTGCTTAGAGTATTTCTGAGAATACTCTGAGGACTGAAAAAACAAATAATTAAGTGTTCCTAACACAAAGTAAATGTTTAATAAATCCTTATTGTTTTCCCTTAAACATGCCTACTGACAGAGATCTATCATGTACTGATAAGCATACTCAGCCTTGAGTAAAACTTTGTCCCTTTGCTTGGTTCTTATTCCGTGTTTCCTGACTCTGCCACACTCTGGCACACTGAGAGAAGAATAATTCACCTGCACACTGCAGTGAACAGCTGAGACCACTGCTCAGCTGCCCTGAAGTCTGAGGGGTCAATATCTGGTGGGAAACTGATCTGGCTTCTTGTCCCTGGAAGACTGGAAAGTTTGCACGAGTTGCTGGGTATTTCTTGCCTGGTGTATACCTCTCAAGACTATTTTCATTTTATGCACAGCAACAAGGAGACACGAAGCCACCAAGATGGTTGTCAGCATCTTCAGGTAATAAAAACATCTACAGTTTTTCAAGTGATTATTAAGTGCTATTTACTATGCTAAACAGCTTACCATATATCAGCTCCTTTTATTGCTCTTACCACCTTGTAAGGTAGGCATATTTCATTTTCCAGATAAGGAACCTGAGAGAGTAGGGAAGTTATTTGCCACAGCCATATTCCTAATCATGATTCTGTGCCACCCCAAAGTATCTCAGCATTTCCGTTCTAGTCACTCTCTATTTCTAGTCAGTCCTTCCTGGATTTGCCAGTGGCAGAGCCCTGAAAGGAGTATTCCACCCCAGATTTTAGCTAACTGGAGCCACTCTCCTCCTCATTCATGGTTCAGATCCTGCCTCCTCTTTGTGACCTTCCCTGACCACTACGTTGGTCTTCTTCATCTTAGACCTTGGAATCCTGTAGCATTTGGATTTGTAATTTGTAATCTGCTCTGTTGAACGGGCCCTTTCTGTTCCATGTGGTTACTACCTGTGTGTGTGTGTGTGTGTGTGTGTGTGTGTGTGTGTGTGTGCATAGGTGTATGTTTTTCATTTTCCCAAATAGTTTGTAGCTACCCTGATAGCAGGTCTGTGTCTCATGCATCTGTGTTTCTCCATGGATGCCTTAACTATAAAAAGGCTCACTATATACTGGTAATCAATTGATTTTCAAAAGTTTTCAGCAAATGTTCCCCTTGAGAACTGGAATGAAACATAAGTAATCAATGTATTGTAGTGGAAAGGGAGAAAGCCTGAGACAAGGTAGACCTGGGTTTGAGTCCTGACTCCGCCATTTAAGAGTTGTGTGTCAATAGGCAAGTTAAATATAATAATTCTCAGAACCTCTGTTTTCTCTTCTGTAAAATGGTACAATAGTATTACCTTGTTGAAAAATCCTGAGGCTTACAGTAACGCACATAAAATATCTAACCCAGTGCCTGAAACATGTCCTTAGGAAACGATAGCTTTTTTATTGGCTGCTGTTAGAATTTTTTTTTTATTATACTTTAAATTCTAGGGTACATGTGCACAACGTGCAGGTTTGTTACATATGTATACATGTGCCATGTCGGTGTGCTGCACCCATTAACTCGTCATTTACATTAGGTATATCTCCTAATGCTATCCCTCCCCCGTCCCCCAACCCCACGACAGGCCCGGGAGTGTGATGTTCCCCACCCTGTGTCCAAGTGTTCTCATTGTTCAGTTCCCACCTATGAGTGAGAACATGCGGTGTTTGGTTTTCTGTCCTTGTGATAGTTGGCTCAGAATGATGGTTTCCAGCTTCATCCATGTCCCTGCAAAGGACGTGAACTCATCCTGTTTTATGCTTGCATAGTATTCCATGGTGTAATATGTGCCACATTTTCTTAATCCAGTCTATCATTGATGGACATTTGGGTTGGTTCCAAGTCTTTGCTATTGTGAATAGTGCCACAGTAAACATATGTGTGCATGTGTCTTTATAGCAGCATGATTTATAATACTTTGAGTATATACCCAGTAATGGGATGGCTGGGTCAAATGGTATTTCTAGTTCTAGATCCTTGATGAATTGCCACACTGTCTTCCACAATGGTGGAGTCTACAGAGGCAGGCAAGCCTTGCAGAGCTGCGGTGTGCACCACCCAGTTTGGGCTTCCTGGCCGCTTTGTTTACCTACTCAAGCCTCAGCAATGGTGGACGCCCCTCCCCCAGCCTCACTGCCACCTTGCAGTTCCATCTCAGACTGCTGTGCTAGCAGTGAGTGACACTCTGTGGGCGGGAGACCCTCCGAATCAGGTACAGGATGTAATCTCCTGGTGTGCCGTTTGCTAAGACTGTTGGAAAAGTGCAATATTAGGGTGGGAGTGTCCCGATATTTCAGGTACCCTCTGTCACAGCTTCCCTTGGCTAGGAAAGGGAATTCCCCAACCTCTTGCACTTCCTGGGTGAGGCGATGTCCCTCCCTGCTTTGGCTGACACTCTGAGGGCTGCACCCACTATCCCACAAGCGCCAGTGAGATGGACCTGGTACCTCAGTTGGAAATGCAGAAATCACCAGTCTTGTCTGTGGCTCACACTGGGAACTGTAGACTGGAGCAATTCCTATTCGGCCATCTTGGAACCTCCCTCAGAAATTTTTTCTAATGTAACGTTTGAAGGAAAATATCAGGATAGGTTCTTTTATAGTGAGTTCTCTTTGTATCCTTATAATTTATACCCTGGATGGGGAGGATTGTTGGGAGACTTACAGGGAACAGATAGCAGAGCCAGTGAGCAAGAGCCAGTGGGCTAGAGGTTGCAGGGTATCTTATTAGGTGAGGTCCACTCAGTCACAAAAACTCATCCAGGCAGTCAGTTGGATGGAGCATCATAATAAGAGCACTGGACAGGGAGTCAAGGCAGCTAGATTTAGTGCTTGGCTCTGTTGCAGACCAGCTATGTGACTATGCCCAACAGCCAAATCCAAGTATCAGATTGGGTCCAGTCAGTTTGGGACCCTCTTTCCTCTGAAGTCAGCCTGAAGGGGCTTACCTCATCTGTTCTCGAAAACAACTGACAAAACTCACTGAGAATGAACGAACCGCGCACCACCCCCAACCATAGAACAAGAATTATGCAAAGTTTACTAGAGTTAACCTAAACAAAATTCTATCTTTTTTTCTTTTTTTTGAGACAGAGTCTTACTCTGTCTCCCAGGCTGGAGCGCAGTGGCGCAATTTTGGTTCACAGTAACCTCCATAAAACTACCGGTTCTACTTAAATTCCCGGGTTCAAGTGATTCTCCTGCCTCAGCCTCCCGAATAGCTGGAATTACAGGCACTTGTCACCATTCCCAACTAATTTTTATATTTTTAGTAGAGATGGAGTTTTGCCATGTTGGCCAGGCTAGTCTCGAACTCCTGACCTCGGGTGATCTGCCTGCCTCGGCCTCCCAAAGTGCTGGGATTACAGGCATAAGCCACCACACCCTGCCACAGAATTCTATCTTTTGTCTCTCCACTTCACAATTTTCTCACCAATAACTGGAAAGTCTGTTTAATTTGTCATCCAAACCAAACCAAGACATCTTTTTTTTTTTTTTGAGACGGAGTCTTGTTCTGTCGCCCAGGCTTGAATGCAGTGGCATGATCTCGGCTCACTGCAAGCTCCGCCTCCCTGGTTCACACCATTCTCCTGTCTCAGCCTTCCAAGTAGCTGGGACTACGGATGCTCGCCATCATGCCCGGCTAATTTTTTGTACTTTTAGTAGAGACGGGGTTTCACCGTGTTAGCCAGGATAGTCTCCATCTCCTGACCTCGTAATCGGCCCACCTCGGTCTCCCAAAGTGCTGGGATTACAGGCATGGGCCACCGCGCCCGACCACCAAGACACTTTTGAGAGTGGAAAGGCGTGCTACTGATGGTAAACTGAGATTTTCCTGGACTAACCAGCATGTGTGGCCACACTGTCTCTGACATTTTATTGGCCTTCCTTGTTGACCTAACCCCTCCGCTAGATGGTGCTCTCCTGAAGGCAGGACCACATCCGATCTCCAGAGTCTCATCTAGGACACAGTAAGTGCTCCATAGATGTTTGCTGAATGAAGGGATTCAATGGTGAACTAATTGGGACACATTGGGTGACCTTGAGCTCACTTAAGTCTTTGTGCCTCTGGAAAATGGGAAGCACACCGATAATCTCCAAGTTCCTTCCAACTTGGAAGCCTGTGACTCTCCCCATCTTGGGCAGTTTCTGCTTCCACCCATCCTGTTGGATGACTGAGATGCGCTCTTAAGCATCCAAGAAAGCCCTGGCCCTTTGGTGGAGCTCATGGTGAGAAGACTCTCAGTGCCTGCCCCGTCAGAGCCCTTGGAAAGATCTCATCACATTTCCAGGGGCCCGAAAGGCAGAAAGGAGGAAGAAATTAAGAAAGCTATGTTTGTGCCTTTCTAATTTACGGTCATAAAGAAAAAAAAAAAAGAAAGAGAGACATGGAGAGGAGGCCCAATGGTGCCAAGGTCGCAGAATAAATTGGTGACCTGACCCGGATAGGAAGAGGCTCAGACAGCTATTTACTCAGGGACCTCTTTCAACCTGAGCTGGGAGCTGAGCCTTAAGGAGTTCCTGGGCATGACACAGGGCGGCATTTTTGTCAGTGGCAACCCTTTCGGGGAACCATAACTGCAGTCATATTGAATCATGAACTAAATTAGCCACATTAGAGGTTTAGCTACAATATATTTCAAAGTTAAAACACAGGCTGTGGCAGGGGTATCAAAACCTGTAATTTCTGATGCAAATGAACGGCATGAAAATTGGCCTCTGGCTACTGGGACAGACAGAAGAATATGTGAGTGAAATAACATGGCAGTTATGTCAAAATTGGAAGAATAACTATATTCCAGAATAGTAAATTATTATCACGGCCTGACTGGTGGAGTAACCCATAAGGCAAGAGATTTTTTTTTTTTTTTTTTTTTTTTTTATCTTTTTATACCTGGATAAAATTACACTGTCAATTTTGTTTAGTCCCTCTTTAAAACCTGAACATTCATTTTCGAAAATATGTGTGGAACATAAGGTGACATTTGGAAAAAAGCATAATTTTCAAAGAATACTGATCCCATTAGTTCTTATATTACACATGCCAATGAATTTAACTTTTATAGTGTTGCTAACACATGGAAGACATAAAATGGACGTTCAGTCACCCAGGGTTTTCAACAACGTCTCAGGGAAGTACCTGGGCTTTATACAATGTTTTGTGGGGGCACAGTATGGTATCGGGTTTCATGGACATAAGGTCTGCAAGCAGAGTAGGAATAAGAAATCTCTGCTTCAAGTCCTAGGCCCATTTCTTCTTATTGGCTGAACACTTTCATGCAATCTACATAATCCTATTGAGCCAAACTTTTCTTATCTTCAGAATAGGGATAATAATAGCTTCTTCACAGACTCATAAAGATTAAAAATTATAATATGGGTAAAGCATTCAACTTTACCCGTTGTATAGCTAGACATTCAAGGAGAGCTGATATGATTATTATTGTTATTTAATCTTCTCTTATGTATGATATGCATCTTTAAAAATTTATAGCTTTAGGATTGACTCAGAAGTTAAAGCAAGTAGGTGGGCTTTGCATTTTGTTTACATATTTAATGTTTGCCCATGTTTCAATTGACTGACTGGGCTGTTTGTGTGTGTATAGTGAATTAGCTAACCCTTCTAAAGGCAGCATTTTGTAGAATGTTTGACCAACTAATCTGATGCACAATGCTAGTATATTTAATCTTCATTTATAAAAATATCATTTACTAAGTGTTACGGTTATTGAGATATAAAATCTACAATAACAGTAACTCACAGCTTTTCTTCTTGCTAGCTGTGTGATCTGAGACTAAGCCTGTATATGCTTCAGTTTTCTCATCTAGAGAATGGAAGTAATATTTACTAAATATTGTCTTAGGGATTAAACAAGGTAATGTACATGGATGCTAGGCATGGTGTCCATCACACAGTATGGCATGCATAAATAGTGGTTTTTATTTAAAAAGTTATGTGAGGCCCCAAATCATAATTCGATCAGAGGGCAGAAGTATTTACAGGATTTCTCATTCATGGAAATCATGTAAATATGCAAGTAGTTCCTAAAAAGTGATCATAGGAATGGATATAGTTTCTGTGTAGAAGACAGAATTTTGTGGGTAATTTTTATGACTGGATGGGATTATTTACTTGGTATTCCAATACGTTTCTTAGCTCCCAAAAATCATGGCAGAAAGCAAAACAAAATGGAACATTGTAAGTAATTAACTATACTATATTAACAAGAAGTGAGACCAGCTGGCCAGCTAGGGTTTTTTGGTTTGTTTGTTTTGTTTGTTTGTTTGTTGTGGTTTGTTTAATCTACTATGTTGGCTACCAACAAGTAGGTGTGGTCTTGGGTTTATGTTATTGGCAACCTTAGTTCGATACAGTGCATTATAGTGTTCAAAGCACTTTTCACAACTGTTACTTCTGTAGGAAAGTGTGGGTATGATAAAGAGGTGTGACTGGTATTGGTAAATGTGAGGAAAGCTCGTAAAAAATATTATGGCCTGAGTGAACATTTTTGTAGACCAGTATATGTATATAGATATGGTTTGCTAACTGACAATTTGAAAATGATCTGTTTTGTCGTCCAATAATTTAGGTTGTGGGTCTCTCATTCCTTTTGTTAAAAACCCTCAAATTCAACAATTTGCACTGAGTTTTTTCCTTGGTGAATATAATGCATTATCATAATTCAAGTCATATTCGGTTGACTCTGTGGTTTCAGGGAGCCCATACATTTCAAATTTATTTCCAAGGTCATGAAGCCATCCCCTATGGCAAGTGCGAAATGCCTTTGATGTGGTGGGCACAACATCTGCGCAGACAGACACACTTAATTCATGCAGTGCTTTGATTCCACATTTTGGTTGAGAGGTAAGGGCTTTTGAACCCATGTACATTTAACATTAAGTCACATTAAACAATTAGGAAAATGGGGGCCTTGGCAGTGGGGTAGATGGTACCCTAGCTATAAAAACCTGTCCTGGAATACCTTTGCAAGGAAAAAGAAGGGTTCCTATACTGTTGTTATTGGCATCACCTTTGTTTATATGAATCCGGTCCTAAAATGCAACATATTCAATGCAGTGTATACAATATTGACCTGCACAGCTCCTAAATCTGCATCTTCTCCTGGTTTCCACAAAACAATGAGTAGCACCAATGTCCTCCCAGGTGACTGTGCCAGAGCCCTAGTGTCACTCTTAATATATTTCCCTCCTTCCCCTCCATATCCAATTGATTGCCAAGACAGACTAATCCTAAAGTTGCTCAAATTTGTCTATCACTGCTTTGTCTTCATCTCTCGCTTGGATAATTACCACTGTGTCCCAGATTTCCTTCTTGACTTCCAGGCCCGTTCCACTCCAGTCCTTCTCTATTCTGTAGCCACAGTGATATGTTTAAGCCACTTCCCTTCCCGAAGTATTTTAATGTTTTCCTTCTGCTCCGTGGATAAAGAAGATCCAAGTTATTTTTATCCGGTCTCCGAGACTCTTCCCAGATCTGAGAGAGCCTCTTGTGTTAGCATTCTCCACCTTGCATTCTGGGTCCATGCTCTTCTTTTTGAATGGAACACTCATTTTAGCTTCTTGCCTTGGCTAAATCCCATCTCTCTTTTAAGGCTCAGCTGAGATAGAATTATCACTGGAAAGCCTTCCATGACTGGCACCCTTAAGTCCAAGCCAGGACTGAGTTATCAGGTCCTCCCATGCACCCTGCATTCCCTTCCTTCACAGGGCTCCTCACGCTGCATTCCCTTTCCTCCATCTTTGTCCACGTCTGCTGACTGTAAACTCCTCTGAGCTGTGATTAGTTCCAGTACTTAGCAGAGAGGCACATTTTTGGAGTTCAAAAAATATCTGTTAATAAATATATGATTTTTAAATCTCCCACCCTCTCTCCCTACAACTAAATGCCAGACCTTGGTATAGGTTTATTTGTACATCTGAGTCAATGTTAGGCCCCTTTACAGCCCATTTCTATTAAAGACTCCTTTATAGAAATGTCACTGGAAAGCTAGAGCTTTTTTTGATATAATAAAATATTATTAAAGACACCGGAGCGTGAAGTTCCATATCTAGTCTGCAGGTAGTGGAAGTAGAGCAGAACTGATCTACGGCTTCTTGTAGAGAGTTAGCAAGTGTAAGGAAGTGCTGGGGATGCCAGCAGAGTGGAAAGGATGTTTTATACACACATCCCTTTCCTTTTCCAAGTTTATGGATCTTTTCTGAATAGTAGTATTTAATTGGGTTATAAGGGAATTAATTTTTCATGTATACAAGTAATTCTTAAGCATTGTCATTTTTGCAAGCCTGGGTAGGCACTGCTGGGTCTGTAAAGAAAATGGTTTCCATTCTAAGCCGGGTGCAGTGGCTCACGCCTGTGATCTCAGCACTTTGGGAGGCTGAGGCAGGTGGATCATGAGGTCAGGAGTTCGAGACCAGCCTGGCCAATATGGTGAAACCCTGTCTCTACTAAAAATACAAAAACTAGTCAGACATGGTGGTGCGTGCCTGTAGTCCCAGCTACTCAGGAGACCGAGGCAGGAGAATCACTTGAACGCAGGAGGCAGAGGTTGCAGTGAGCCGAGATCACGCCACTGCACTCCAGCCTGGGCAACAGAGGGATGCTCCATCTCAAAAAAAAAAAAAAAAAAAAAAAAAAAAAGAAGACGAAAAAAGAAAAAAAAAGATGGTTTCTATTCTATAAGATCCTTAGAAGATTGGGAAGATGAGATTTGAATAAAAGTATCAATTAGAAAAACAGTCAAAATGAGATTTATTCAGATAGTTGTGGCAGTTGAGCAGGGAAGTACTGAAGGAAGGAGGTGCCACTTGGTGACAGGGCAAGAGAAGTATAAATTTCTCAACCACTGCTCCCCTACTGCCCTCCATAAAATGGAAGGAAATGGGCCCTGGAAGAAGCATGAACTTGGAGTCATGTGAATTTGTGACTCTGTCACTTCCTTGAGCTGTAGGACATTGGGAAAGTTGCTTAATCATGCTGATCCTAAATTTTCTTATTTAAAAAAATGGGGACAAGCCCACTTCATTAGATTATCAGTATATAAAACCATGTAAGTTAACATGAGTCATGCAAAATTGTCTAACAGTATGACAATTTATTTAAGCATCACATCTCACAGTGGACAGGGATTGCTTTTATGTCTAGGGATTAGAGGAACATCTTAGAGGAAAGCCAAGTTTTAAAAGGAAGATTCAAATATGCACTAGGTTTTGCCCAGGATCCAGGAGGAAACATTGTGTATAAAGAAGGTAAGCAGAATGGAGTGGTTACATAAGAGGGGCTGGGAGAGTATTTCTTTTTTTCTTTTTTTTTTTTTAGTTTTCTTTTTTTTTTTTTTTTTTGAGATGGAGTCTTGCTCTGTCACCAGGCTGGAGTGCAGTGGTGAGATCTCAGCTCACTGTAACCTCCGCCTCCTGGGTTCAAGCGATTCTTCTGCCTCAGCCTCCTGAATAGCTGGGATTACAGGCGCATGCCACCACGCCCAACTAATTTTTGTGTTTTTAGTAGAGACAGGGTTTCATCATGTTGGCCAGGATGGTCTCAATCTCTTGACTTTGTGATCCGCCCAGCTTGGTCTCCCAAAATGCTGGGATTACAGGCATAAGCCACCGTGCCCAGCCATGGGAGAGTATTTCTGGGGGCAACCAGGCATATGATGAAGAGGGCAGATGCCAAGTCAGGCACTACAGGGGTTATCTGGGAATCCAGGAAGAAAGTGAGTTCATGTATTAAGAACTACCTATTGTAGGCAAAATTCCAGAATGACTGCTATTGACAGTCATTATACAATCCCATCCTCTTGCATGCGGGTGGGACTTGCAAGTATGGTGGGATTTCTTTCCCATGATTATGTTATGTTATATGGTAAAATGGGTTTTGTAGGTGTAATCAAGGTCAACTAATCAGTTGATTTTGAATTTCTCAAGGGGAGAATATCCTGCGTGGGCCTGACTTAACCAGGTGAACTGGTAAAAGAGACAAATTTTGTTGAAAAAATCAGTTACTATGTTTTAAGATGAGAAGTCCACATGGCAAGGACCTGAGAATGGTCCCAGCAAGAAAACAGGGACCTTGATCATATAACTTCAAGGAAATGAATTCTTTCAATAACCAGTCAGCTTTGAAGGGATTTTGAATTTCAGATGAAATCACATCCTTGGGAAACATTTTGATTTCAACCTAGTGAGAACTGGAGGACCTGGCTAACTCATACCCGGACTCCTTACCCAAGGAATCTGTGAGATAATAAATCTGTGTTGTTTTAGTGACTCAGTTTGTGGTGGTTTGTTCTGTGGGAATAGAAAATGAATACACGTACTGTCTCTTGTCTACCCCAGGCAGAACAGCCTTTTGAATCTAGAACCTTCTGATGACTCTTCTGTTACAGCCCCAGTCACATTATTTCGTAATTTTGGTTTACAGCTATGACTTTCCCTCTAGGATGTGAACTCTTCATAAGAAGCTAGATGTAGTAGAGAAAACTTGGTCTTTGGAATCAAGGTGACCTATGTTCTATACCTGACTCCATCAATTAATAGTTGTATGAATTTTGACAGTCTATTCAACCTCTCCAAACATCAGTCCTCATTTGCAGAATGGCAACAACACTGCTTGACCAGTGGTTCTCAATTGGGGGTAATTTTTTTTTTTTTTTGAGATGAAGTCTCATTTTGTCGCCCAGGCTGGAGTGTAATGACGCAATCTCAGCTTGCTACAACCTCCTTTTCCTGGGTTCAAGCGATTCTGTCACTTTAGCCTCCTGAGTAGCTGGGATTACAGGCACGTGCTACCACACCCAGCTAATTTTTCAACTGGGGGTAATTTTGCATGTCCTTGGGCTACATTTGGTAATCCTGAAGACATTCTTTGATTGTCTCAACTAGTTAGAAGGGTGCTACCAGGGATGCTGCTAAATACCCTGTGGTATACAGGACACCTCTCTATTACAAAGGTTTATCTGGCCTAAGTGTCAATAAGGCCAAGATTGAGAAATACTTTAGTATACTAAAAAAATATTTTGAAGACTCTAAAATGACTTTCACAGTATTTTATATTTTGCTAGAGGGATTATAACTCCCTTATGAGGGCACCCTAAATTACGGGGGAAGAGTGTACTTTAATAAACAAAATGTATGTTTCGTCTCCGCGCAAGATCCTGAATTTATTTATTTGCCTCTTTCTCACTCCCCAAAATCATTGCATGCATTAAGGGATGTTACTAATAAGAGTTTCTTGTGCAGGAAGAAATTTGAGAATCACTGGCTTTAAAACATAGTTGATACTGAATGATTCCCTTTCCCTTTTTGAGTTATATGATTTTGTCTTATCTTTAACACCTACCTGAGTGCCAATACATCAGGAATATGTTAATGCTTACTAAATGCCTGAATAGATGAGTGTCCCTTTAAATAACTTTTTTTGTAATTTATTACTTCTTCAGCATTTTGATTCTATTACATAGTATTTTGATAATTTAACACTATGATAGAAATGTAAAGTGAATGAAATTGCAATTGGAAACTGTTGCATTGGGTCATTGATTTAACATTATTAAGCCTTCTCTAAAGGAGGGATAATAACCTCTATCTCATAGAATTATAAGAATAAAAAGAAAGCTGGTAAGCATCCCTCTTCTTTCAAGACTCAGCTCAAATCTCAGTTCTTTGGAAGGTGTTTAATAACTTTCTTGGTGATAATGCTGTTCTCCTAAAGGAATTTGATTTATGTGTCAATCATCACACATATCACATTGTGCTATAAATGTTTGTTTACCCTTCTGTTTCCTCCACTTGATACATGTACAGGTCATTTGTTTGATCAACCTTTTTTATTTTGGGATCATTGTAAACTCAAATGTTTTTATTAAAAAATAGTACCAAGACCCCATGTGTCTTCTACTCCCAGGTGTCTTCTTCCCTCAAAAGTAGTATCTTGCAAAACTATAAAGTATGAAACTTAGTTTGATGTTCTTTTTTTGTTTGTTTTGCTTATGAATTCCACTGTCTCATTTATGGAAAAGACTTATTTCCTTCATTGAATTGCCTTTGCACCTCTGCCAAAAATCTGTTGAACTTATTTGTACAAGTTTATTTCTGGGTTCTCTATTCTGTTTCAGTCATCCATGTGTCCATCCTTCTGCTAATACCACAGAATCTTGATTACTTTTGTTCTATAAGTCTTCAAATCAGATAGGCTGATATATCCTACTTTGTTCTTTTTAAAAAATTGTTTTAAGAATTCTAATTCCTTTGACCTCTATATAAATCATATGTAATAATCTTTAATCTTTATATCCATAAAATATCTTGATATGATAGTGATAGAAATTGCATGGATCTTTTGAGGAGTAATTTGTCTTTACTGTGCCATCTTTCAATACATAAACATGGCTGTATCTCAATTTACTTAGCTCTTCCTTGTTTTATTTCGCTAGCATTTTATAGTTTTCAGCATACAGTCATACACATGTTTTGTTTTTTTTTGTTTTTTTATTTTTATTTTTAAATTTATTTATTATTATTATACTTTAAGTTGTAGGGTACATGTGCATAACGTGCAGGTTTGTTACATATGTATACTTGTGCCATGTTGGTGTGCTGCACCCATCAACTCGTCATTTACATCAGGTATAACTCCCAATGCAATCCCTCCCCCCTCCCCCCTCCCCATGATAGGCCCCTGTGTGTGATGTTCCCCTTCCTGAGTCCAAGTGATCTCATTGTTCAGTTCCCACCTATGAGTGAGAACATGCGGTGTTTGGTTTTCTGTTCTTGTGATAGTTTGCTAAGAATGATGGTTTCCAGCTGCATCCATGTCCCTACAAAGGACGCAAACTCATCCTTTTTGATGGCTGCATAGTATTCCATGGTGTATATGTGCCACATTTTCTTAATCCAATCTGTCACTGATGGACATTTGGGTTGATTCCAAGTCTTTGCTATTGTGAATAGTGCTGCAATAAACATACGTGTGCATGTGTCTTTATAGCAGCATAATTTATAATCCTTTGGGTATATACCCAGTAATGGGATGGCTGGGTCATATGGTACATCTAGTTCTAGATCCTTGAGGAATCGCCATACTGTTTTCCATAATGGTTGAACTAGTTTACAATCCCACCAACAGTGTAAAAGCGTTCCTATTTCTCCACATCCTCTCCAGCACCTGTTGTTTCCTGACTTTTTAATGATCGCCATTCTAACTGGTGTGAGATGGTATCTCATTGTGGTTTTGATTTGCATTTCTCTGATGGCCAGTGATGATGAGCATTTTTTCATGTGTCTGTTGGCTGTATGAATGTCTTCTTTTGAGAAATGTCTGTTCATATCCTTTGCCCACTTTTTGATGGGGTTGTTTGTTTTTTTCTTGTAAATTTGTTTGAGTTCTTTGTAGGTTCTGGATATTAGCCCTTTGTCAGATGAGTAGATTGCAAAAATTTTCTCCCATTCTGTAGGTTGCCTGTTCACTCTGATGGTAGTTTCTTTTGCTGTGCAGAAGCTCTTTAGTTTAATGAGATCCCGTTTGTCAATTTTGGCTTTTGCTGCTGTTGCTTTTGGTGTTTTAGACATGAAGTCTTTGCCCATGCCTATGTCCTGAATGGTACTACCTAGGTTTTCCTCTAGGATTTTTATGGTATTAGGTCTAACATTTAAGTCTCTAATCCATCTTGAATTAATTTTCGTATAAGGAGTAAGGAAAGGATCCAGTTTCAGCTTTCTACTTATGGCTAGCCAATTTTCCCAGCACCATTTATTAAATAGGGAATCCTTTCCCCATTTCTTGTTCCTCTCAGGTTTGTCAAAGATCAGATGGCTGTAGATATGTGGTATTATTTCTGAGGACTCTGTTCTGTTCCATTGGTCTATATCTCTGTTTTGGTACCAGTACCATGCTGTTTTGGTTACTGTAGCCTTGTAGTATAGTTTGAAGTCAGGTAGCGTGATGCCTCCAGCTTTGTTCTTTTGACTTAGGATTGTCTTGGAGATGCAGGCTCTCTTTTGGTTCCATATGAACTTTAAAGCAGTTTTTTCCAATTCTGTGAAGAAACTCATTGGTAGCTTGATGGGGATGGCATTGAATCTATAAATTACCTTGGGCAGTATGGCCATTTTCACGATATTGATTCTTCCTATCCATGAGCATGGTATGTTCTTCCATTTGTATGTGTCCTCTTTTATTTCACTGAGCAGTGGTTTGTAGTTCTCCTTGAAGAGGTCCTTTACATCCCTTGTAAGTTGGATTCCTAGGTATTTGATTCTCTTTGAAGCAATTGTGAATGGAAGTTCATTCCTGATTTGGCTCTCTGTTTGTCTGTTACTGGTGTATAAGAATGCTTGTGATTTTTGCACATTAATTTTGTATCCTGAGACTTTGCTGAAGTTGCTTATCAGCTTAAGGAGATTTTGGGCTGAGACAATGCGGTTTTCTAAATATACAATCATGTCATCTGCAAACAGGGACAATTTGACTTCTTCTTTTCCTAACTGAATACCCTTGATTTCTTTCTCTTGCCTGCTTGCCCTAGCCAGAACTTCCAACACTATGTTGAATAGGAGTGGTGAGAGAGGGCATCCCTGTCTTGTGCCAGTTTTCAAAGGGAATTTTTCCAGTTTTTGCCCGTTCAGTATGATATTGGCTGTGGGTTTGTCATAAATAGCTCTTATTATTTTGAGGTACATTCCATCAATACCGAATTTATTGAGCGTTTTTAGCATGAAGGGCTGTTGAATTTTGTCAAAAGCCTTTTCTGCATCTATTGAGATAATCATGTGGTTCTTGTCTTTGGTTCTGTTTATATGCTGGATTATGTTTATTGATTTGTGAATGTTGAACCAGCCTTGCATCCCAGGGATGAAGCCCACTTGATCATGGTGGATAAGCTTTTTGATGTGTTGCTGAATCCGGTTTGCCAGTATTTTATTGAGGATTTTTGCATCGATGTTCATCAGGGATGTTGGTCTAAAATTCTCTTTTTTTGTTGTGTCTCTGCCAGGCTTTGGTATCAGGATGATGTTGGCCTCATAAAATGAGTTAGGGAGGATTCCCTCTTTTTCTATTGATTGGAATAGTTTCGGAAGGAATGGTACCAACTCCTCCTTGTACCACTGGTAGAATTCAGCTGTGAATCCATCTGGTCCTGGACTTTTTTTGGTTGGTAGGCTATTAATTATTGCCTCAATTTCAGAGCCTGCTATTGGTCTATTCAGGGATTCAACTTCTTCCTGGTTTAGTCTTGGAAGAGTGTAAGTATCCAGGAAATTATCCATTTCTTCTAGATTTTCCAGTTTATTTGCGTAGAGGTGTTTATAGTATTCTCTGATGGTAGTTTGTATTTCTGTGGGGTCGGTGGTGATATCCCCTTTATCATTTTTAATTGCATCGATTTGATTCTTCTCTCTTTACTTCTTTATTAGTCTTGCTAGTGGTCTGTCAATTTTGTTGATCTTTTCAAAAAACCAACTCCTGGATTCATTGATTTTTTGGAGGGTTTTTTATGTCTCTATCTCCTTCAGTTCTGCTCTGATCTTAGTTATTTCTTGCCTTCTGCTAGCTTTTGAATGTGTTTGCTCTTGCTTCTCTAGTTCTTTTAATTGCGATGTTAGAGTGTCAATTTTAGATCTTTCCTGCTTTCTCTTGTGGGCATTTAGTGCTATAAATTTCCCTCTACACACTGCTTTAAATGTGTCCCAGAGATTCTGGTATGTTGTATCTTTGTTCTCATTGGTTTCAAAGAACATCTTTATTTCTGCCTTCATTTCGTTATGTACCCAGTAGTCATACAGGAGCAGGTTGTTCAGTTTCCATGTAGTTCCATGTAGTTCTGGTTTTGATTGAGTTTCTTAGTCCTGAGTTCTAGTTTGATTGCACTGTGGTCTGAGAGACAGTTTGTTATAATTTCTGTTCTTGTACATTTGCTGAGGAGTGATTTACTTCCAATTACGTGGTCAATTTTGGAGTAAGTACGATGTGGTGCTGAGAAGAATGTATATTCTGTTGATTTGGGGTGCAGAGTTCTATAGATGTCTATTAGGTCTGCTTGCTGCAGAGATGAGTTCAATTCCTGGATATCCTTGTTAACTTTCTGTCTCGTTGATCTGTCTAATGTTGACAGTGGAGTGTTGAAGTCTCCCATTATTATTGTATGGGAGTCTAAGTCTCTTTGTAAGTCTCTAAGGACTTGCTTTATGAATCTGGGTGCTCCTGTATTGGGTGCATATATATTTAGGATAGTTAGCTCTTCCTGTTGAATTGATCCCTTTACCATTATGTAATGGCCTTCTTTGTCTCTTTTGATCTTTGATGGTTTAAAGTCTGTTTTATCAGAGACTAGTATTGCAACCCCCGCTTTTTTTGGTTCTCCATTTGCTTGGTAAATCTTCCTCCATCCCTTTATTTTGAGCCTATGTATGTCTCTGCGTGTGAGATGAGTCTCCTGAATACAGCAGACTGATGGGTCTTGACTCTTTATCCAGTTTGCCTGCTGTGTCTTTTAATTGGAGCATTTAGTCCATTTACATTTAAGGTTAAGATTGTTATGTGTGAACTTGATCCTGCCATTATGATATTAACTGGTTATTTTGCTCGTTAGTTGATGCAGTTTCTTCCTAGCCTCGATGGTCTTTACATTTTGGCATGTTTTTGCAATGGCTGGTACCGGTTGTTCCTTTCCATGTTTAGTGCTTCCTTCAGGGTCTCTTGTAAGGCAGGCCTAGTGGTGACAAAATCTCTAAGCATTTGCTTATCTGTAAAGGATTTTATTTCTCCTTCACTTATGAAACTTAGTTTGGCTGGATATGAAATTCTGGGTTGAAAATTCTTTTCTTTAAGAATGTTGAATATTGGCCCCCACTCTCTTCTGGCTTGGAGAGTTTCTGCCGAGAGATCTGCTGTTAGTCTGATGGGCTTCCCTTTGTGGGTAACCCGACCTTTCTCTCTGGCTGCCCTTAAGATTTTTTCCTTCATTTCAACTTTGGTGAATCTGGCAATTATGTGTCTTGGAGTTGCTCTTCTCGAAGAGTATCTTTGTGGCGTTCTCTGTATTTCCTGGATTTGAATGTTGGCCTGCCCTACTAGGTTGGGGAAGTTCTCCTGGATGATATCCTGAAGAGTGTTTTCCAACTTGGTTCCATTTTCCCCCTCACTTTCAGGCACCCCAATCAGACGTAGATTTGGTCTTTTTACATAATCTCATACTTCTTGCAGGCTTTGTTCACTTCTTTTTCTTCTTTTTTCTTTTGGTTTCTCTTCTCGCTTCATTTCATTCATTTGATCCTCAATCACAGATACTCTTTCTTCCAGTTGATCGAGTCGGTTACTGAAGCTTGTGCATTTGTCACGTATTTCTCGTGTCATGGTTTTCATCTCTTTCATTTCATTTATGACCTTCTCTGCATTAATTACTCTAGCCATCAATTCTTCCACTTGTTTTTCAAGATTTTTAGTTTCTTTGCGCTGGGTACGTAATTCCTCCTTTAGCTCTGAGAAATTTGATGGACTGAAGCCTTCTTCTCTCATCTCGTCCAAGTCATTCTCCGTCCAGCTTTGATCCGTTGCTGGCGATGAGCTGCGCTCCTTTGCCGGGGAGATGCACTCTTATTTTTTGAATTTCCAGCTTTTCTGCCCTGCTTTTTCCCCATCTTTGTGGTTTTATCTGCCTCTGGTCTTTGATGATGGTGATGTACTGATGGGGTTTTGGTGTAGGTGTCCTTCCTGTTTGATAGTTTTCCTTCTAACAGTCAGGACCCTCAGCTGTAGGTCTGTTGGAGATTGCTTGAGGTCCACTCCAGACCCTGTTTGCCTGGGTATCAGCAGCAGAGGCTGCAGAAGATAGAATATTTCTGAACAGCGAGTGTACCTGTCTGATTCTTGCTTTGGAAGCTTCCTCTCAGGGGTGTACTCCACCCTGTGAGGTGTGGGGTGTCAGACTGCCCCTAGTGGGGGATATCTCCCAGTTAGGCTACTCAGGGGTCAGGGACCCACTTGAGCAGGGAGTCTGTCCCTTCTCAGATCTCAACCTCCGTGTTGGGAGATCCACTGCTCTCTTCAAAGCTGTCAGACAGAGTCGTTTGCGTCTGCAGAGGCTTCTGCTGTGTTTGTTATTGTTTACTGTGCCCTGTCCCCAGAGGTGGAGTCTACAGAGACAGGCAGGTTTCCTTGAGCTGCTGTGAGCTCCACCCAGTTCGAGCTTCCCATCAGCTTTGTTTACCTACTTAAGCCTCAGCAATGGCGGGCGCCCCTCCCCCAGCCTCGCTGCTGCCTTGCCGGTAGATCACAGACTGCTGTGCTAGCAATGAGGGAGGCTCCGTGGGTGTGGGACCCTCCCGGCCAGGTGTGGGATATGATCTCCTGGTGTGCCTGTTTGCTTAAAGCGCAGTATTGGGGTGGGAGTTACCTGATTTTCCAGGTGTTGTGTGTCTCAGTTCCCCTGGCTAGGAAAAGGGATTCCCTTCCCCCTTGCACTTCCCAGGTGAGGCAATGCCTCGCCCTGCTTCAGCTCTCGCTGGTTGGGCTGCAGCAGCTGACCAGCACCGATCGTCCGGCACTCCCCAGTGAGATGAACCCAGTACCTCAGTTGAAAATGCAGAAATCACCGGTCTTCTGTGTCGCTCGCGCTGGGAGTTGGAGACTGGAGCTGTTCCTATTCGGCCATCTTGCTCCGCCCCCCCCCCACATGTTTTGGTAGATATACATTTAAGTATCTTACTTTTTAAGCAATTATGAATGGTATGGTATTTTAATTTTGGTTTTTATGTTTTCATTCCTAATGTATAGAAATAAAACTAATTTTTGTATGTTTATCTTATATCCTGCCACATTGTTGAAATAATGTTAATTTTAGGAATTAAAAAATGGGATTCCTTGGGGTTTCTATGTAGACAATTATGCCTTTTGCAAATAGGAGCAATAATATTTTTTATCTTCTGATTTATATGGATTTTATTACCTTTTCTTATCTCATTGCACTGGCTATAACTTACAGCACTATGAATAAGAGCAGTGAAAGCAGATATCCTTGTCTGTTTCGTATCTTAGAGAGGTGTTCCTCAGTGAGCAGGTATATGCAAAACTACCCTCAAAGATTGAGGGTGCTGAGAGGCTGGAAAAGGAGGCTGACAAATCCAGTTTTTCAGAAAGAAATATTTAATAGGGACCTACAAACATTGCAACCGTGAGATGGTGGATTCCCACATCTGCTCTCTGGGAAGTCTTCTTTATATCACAAGCTTTCAGGATAAAAACATGTGCAGCTGGTCATGTCTCAGACTTTTTTTGTTGCAACCCATGATCATGAGGAAGGTTAGATAAACACCTTTAAGAGGAGTTATCTATTCTATAGACATTTCTTTTTCCAGCTTGCATCTTTGTAATTTTCTTTTTTCTTTTTCAACTTTTATTTTAGAGTTAGGGGGTACCTGTGCAGGTTTGTTACAAAGTTATATTGCATGATGCTGAGTTTGGGGTATTACTGAAACTGTCAATCAGGTAGTGAGCATAATACCCAATGGTTAGTTTTTCAGTCCTTGCTTCCCTCCCTCTCTCCCACAGGCAATGTTTGAGACTTTGCTGAGGAACACCTTGGTACACAGGAGTCAAACATTGATCATCATAGTGGTTTTGCTTCAAGATGGCATCAATCTTGCCATGCTACAGACTGTTTTTCTACAGAAAGCATTCAGTATATTACCATTAATGGTGTTAGCTGTACGATTTTTATGGATGCACTTTATTCAGTTGAGAAAGTTCCCCTCTATTCCTATTTTTCTGAGAGTTTTTATCTGAATTAGTGTTGAATGTTGTCAAAGGCTTTTTTGGAGCATGATTGATACAGTTATATGACTTTTCTTCGTTAGCCTCTCAATATGGATAATAATATTGATTGAGTTTACAATGTATAACTAGCCTTGAATTCCAGAATAAGTTACACTTGGTTATGAAATACTTTTACTGTCTTTGCTGGCTTTAGTATCAGGGTAGTACTAACTTCATAAAATGAATTTGAAAGTGTTCTCTCCTCTTCTATTTTCTGGAAGAGATTTTGTTAAATTTTTGCTAAGCCTTTTAAAATTATTTGGTGGAATATTCCAGTAAAACCATCTCGGCCTGAATAATTTCTTTTTTAAAAATATTAAAATTATGAATTCAAGTTTTTTAGTAGTTATGGAGCTATACAAGTTATTTATTTCATGTTGGAAGAGTTCTTGTGGTTAGTATTTTTAAATGAATTGGTACATTTTATCTAAGTCGTCAAATTTATGTGTTTAGAATTGTTTTATAGTATTCCCATGTTATTTTGATGTCTGTAGTATTTGCAGTGAGATCCCCATTTTAACTCCTTTTATTGCACATTTGTATTTATCTTTCTCTGTCAATGCTGCTAGAGGTTTAAGAATTTTATTGATCTTTTTGAAGAAACATGTCTTTAATTTATTTTACTATTGTTATTCTGTTTTCAATTTTATTGATTTCTGCTCTTTACTATTTCCTGCCATCTATTTGCTTTGGGTTTATTTTGCTCCTTTTTTTTCCCCTCTATGTTCTTCGTGTTGGGAGCTTAGTTTATTGATTTGTGATGTCTTCTTTTTTCCTGAAGTATGCACTTAGTCATATAAAATTCCTTTCAGCACCACTTTTACTGTATTCCACAAAGTTTGATATGTTGCATTTTTATTTCCATTCAATTCAATGCATTTTTTAATTTCCCTTGAGACTACTTCTTTGACCCATGGATTATTTGGAAGTGTGTTGTTTCCAAGTGTCTGGAGGTTTTCTTATTATCTTTCTAGTGCTGATTTCTAGTTTTATTCTATTGTGATTGGAGGAAACATTCTGTATGATTTTAGTTCTTTTATATTTGTTGAGATTTGTTTTATGGTTTAGGATAAATCTTTTGATATATTATTCATGGACACTTGAAAAGAATGTGTATTCTGTTCGCGCTGTGTAGAGTATTTCATACATGTTGATTAGCTGCTGTTCGTTGATGACAGTATTGAACTCCTCAATATCCTTTGTGATTTTCTCTTTATCAGTGGCTGAGAGAGAGGTTTTGAAATGTTCGACTGTAATTGTGGATTTATCTATTTCTCCTTTCAAGTCTACCAGTTTTTGTTTCATAGTTTTTTGGAGCACTTACATTTGGCACACAACCATTTAGGATTGCTATAGCCTCATGGTACTTTAACCCTTTTGTCATCATATAATGCTTTCTCTCTCTTTGGTCTTTGGTAATTTTTTTGCTCTGAAGTCTTCTTTATCTGACTATATGCCTGTTTTCTTTTTATTAATATGTACATGATGTGCCTTTTTCCATCCTTTTGCTTTCAACCTGTGTGTCTTGTTATATTTGAATTGAGTTTCTTGTAGAGAGCATATATTTGGGCTATATATATATTTAATCTACTCTATGAATCCCTGTCTTATATTAGTATATTTAGACCATTACATTTAATTGAATTATTGCTATGTTAAAACGTAAGCTTATTAGTTTATGGTTTTTTCTTCATTCTCTCTGCTTTGTTTTTCTCCTTTTTTTTCTTTTCCCTGTGGGTTGTTTACACATATTTTAGTATGCCATTTTGATTTATCTATAGTGTTTTTGAGCACTATAGATAGTGCTCAGCATTGTCGGTGGTTGCTCTTTTATGGCATTGTCAGTGGTTGCTCTAGGTTTGTTGAAAGATTGGGGTGCCTTGATACAGCCAGGTGAGGGGGTGAGGGGAAAAATCTAGGCCCCCTGCTTGGTCTTTGCTGCCATAGGTGGGAGGTACTTTTTAATTTATTTGCTAGGTTCTTAATTGCTAGGTTTATTTTTGTAGTGTTTTTCTGGAGTAAAGCAGTAACTGATCTGAAAGTTTTCTGTCTTGCTAGGATGCCCCTTTCCTGATCCTTTGATGAGAGAGAGTGGATTTTTGATGTTTTTATTTTTTTTTGAGCTTGTTGCGTTTCTAGGTTGATGGCTTCTTCAGCTGTAAGTCTGGAACAGATGACGCAAAACAAAAATGCTGGGAACTTATCACTGTGTCTTTCTTTGTGTTCTGAGATTCCTAGCTGGCCTTCTTTATTCTTTCTGTCTTTTAGAGTCATCTTATGTTTGTTTTGTATGTAATGTCCAGAATTTTTGAATGTACTTAGTAGTAGAAATGTGGAAAAGTTTGTCTGTTACATCTTCCTGAGAGCAGAAATTAATGGTCATGATTATTATTATGTTTTTTTAAATTATACTTTGAGTTCTGGGGTACATGTGCACAACGTGCAGGTTTGTTACATAGATATACATATGCCATGTTGGTTTGCTGCACCCATTAACTCATCATTTATATTAGGTATTTCTCCTAATGCTATCTCTTCCCCTGTCCCCCACCCCATTTCAGGCCCCTGTGTGTGATATTCTCCACCCTGTGTCCAAGTGTTCTCATTGTTCAATTCCCATCTATGAGTGAGAACATGTGGTGTTTGGTTTTCTGTCTTTGTGATAGTTGGCTCAGAATGATGGTTTCCAGCTTCATCTATGTGCCTGCAAAGGACATGAACTCATCCTTTTTTATGCCTGCATAGTATTCCATGGTATATATGTGCCACATTTTCTTAATTCAGTCTATCATTGATGGACATTTGGGTTGTTTCCAAGTTTTTGCTATTGTGAATAGTGCTGCAATAAACATGTGTGCATGTGTCTTTATAGTAGCATGATATATAATCCTTTGGGTATGTACCCAGTAATGGGATGGCTGGGTCAAATGGTATTTCTAGTTCTAGATCCTTGAGGAATCGCCACACTGTCTTCCACAATGGTTGAACTAGTTTACAGTCCCACCAACAGCGTAAAAGTGTTCCTATTTCTCCACATCTTCTCCAGCACCTGTTGTTTCCTGACTTTTTAATGATCGCCATTCTAACTGGTGTGAGATGGTATCTCACTGTGGTTTTGATTTGCATTTCTCTGATGGCCAGTGATGATGAGCAAATTTTCATGTGTCTGTTGGCTGCATAAATGTCTTCTTTTGAGAAGTATCGGTTCATATCCTTTGCTCACTTTTTGATGGGGTTGTTTGTTCTTTATCTTGCAAATTTGTTTAAGTTCTTTGTAGATTCTGGATATGTTAGCCATTTGTCAGATGGGTAGATTGCAAAAATATTCTCCCATTCTGTAGGTTGCCTGTTCACTCTGATGGTGGTTTCTTTTGCTGTGCAGAAGCTCTTTAGTTTAATTAGATCCCATTCGTCAATTTTGGCTTTTGTTGCCATTGCTTTTGGTGATTTAGTCATGAAGTCCTTGCCCATGCCTATGTCCTAAATAGTATTGCCTAGGTTAGGTTTAACATTGAAGTCTTTAATACATTTTGAATTAATTTTTGCATAAGGTATAAGGAAGAGATCCAGTTCAACTTTCTACATATGGCTAGCCAATTTTCCCAGCACCATTTATTAAGTAGGGAATCCTTTCTCCATTTCTTGTTTTTGTCAGGTTTGTCAAAGATCAGATGATTGTAGATGTGTGATGTTAATTCTGAGGCCTCTGTTCCATCCCACTGGTCTATTTCTCTGTTTTGGTACCAGTACCATGCTGTTTTGGTTACTGCAGCCTTGTAGTGTAGTTTGAAGTCAGGTAGCATGATGACTCCAGCTTTTTTCTTTTGGCTTAGGATTCTCTTGGCAACAATGCGGGCTCTTTTTTGGTTCCATATGAACTTTAAAGAAGTTTTTTTCCAACTCTGTGAAGAAAGTCATTGGTAGCTCAATGGGGATGGCATTGAATCTATAAATTACCTTGGGCAGTATGGCCATTTTCATGATATCGATTCTTCCAAATGATATCGATTCTTCCTATCCATGAGCATGGAATGTTCTTCCATTTGTTTGTGTCCTCTTTTATTTCGTTGAACAGTGGCTTATAGTTCTCCTTGAAGAGGTCCTTCACATCCCTTGTAAGTTGAATTCCTAGGTATTTTATTCTCTTTGTAGCAGTTGTGAATGGGAGTTCATTCATGATTTGGCTCTCTGTTTGTCTGTTATTGGTGTATAAGAATGCTTGTGATTTTTGCACATTGATTCTGTATCCTGAGACCTTATTGAAGTTGCTTATCAGCTTAAGGAAATTTTGGGCTGAGACAATGGTGTTTTCTATATATACAATCATATCATCTGCAAATAGGGACAATTTGACTCCCTCTTTTCCTAATCGAACACCCTTTATTTCTTTCTCCTGCCTGATTGCCCTGGCCAGAACTTCCAACACTATGTTGAACAGGAATGGTGAGAGAGGGCATCCCTGTCTTATGCCAGTTTTCAAAGGGAATGCTTCCAGTTTTTGCCCATTCAGTATGATATTGGCTGTGGGTTTGTCATAAATAGCTCTTATTATTTTGAGATACGTTCCATCAATACCTAGTTTATTGAGAGTTTTTAGCATGAAGGGTTGTTGAATTTTGTCAAAGGCCTTTTCTGCATCTATTGAGATAATCATGTAGTTTTTATTGTTGGTTATGTTTATGTGATGGATTATTTTTTTGATTTGTGTATGTTGAACCAGCCTTCCATCCCAGGAATGAAACTGACTTGATTGTGGTGGATAAGCTTTTTGATGTGCTGCTGGATTCACTTTGCCAGTATTTTATTGAGGATTATTGCATCAATGTTCATCAGGGATGTTGGTCTAAAATTCTCTTTTTTTGTATGTCTCTGCCAGGCTTTGGTATCAGGATGATGCTGGCCTCACGAAATGAGTTAGGGAGTATTCTGTCTTTTTCTATTGGTTGGAGTAGTTTCAGAAGGAATGGTACCAGCTCCTCCTTGTATCTCTGGTAGAATTTGATTGTGAATCCATCTTGTCCTGGACTTATTTTGGTTGGTAGGCTATTAATTATTGCCTCAATTTCAGAGCCTGTTATTGGTCTATTCAGAGATTCAGCTTCTTCCTGATTTAGTCTTGGGAGGGTGTATGTGTGCAGGAATTTATCCATTTCTTCTAGATTTTCTAGTTTATTTGTGTAGAGGTGTTTATAATATTCTCTGATGGTAGTTTGTATTTCTGTGGGGTTGGTGGTGACATCCCCTTTATCATTTTTTATTGCATCTATTTGATTCTTCTCTCTTTTCTTCTTTATTAGACTTGTTAGTGGTCTATCAATTTTGTTGATCTTTTAAAAAAAAATAGCTCCTGGATTCATTGAATTTTTGAAGGTTTTTTTGTGCCTTTATCTCCTTCAGTTCTGCTCTGATCTTAGTTATTTCTTGCCTTGTGTTAGCTTTTGAATGTGTTTGCTCTTGCTTCCCTAGTTCTTTTAAATGTGATATTAGGTTGTCAATTTTAGATCTTTCCTGCTTTCTCTTGTGGGCATTTAGTGTTTTAAAATTTCCCTCTACACACTGCTTTCAATGTGTCCCAGAGATTGCGGTATGTTGTGTCTTTGTTCTCACTGGTTTCAAAGAACATCTTTAGTTCTGCCTTCATTTCATTATTTACCCAGTAGTCATTTAGGAGTAGGTTGTTCAATTTGTATGTAGTTGTGTGATTTTGAGTGAGTTTCTTAATCCTGAGTTCTAATTCGATTGCACTGTGATCTGGGAGACAGTTTGTTGTGATTTCTCTTCTCTTACATTTGCTGAGGAGTGCTTTACTTCCAACTATGTGGTCAATTGTCGAATAAGTGTGATGTGGGGCTCAGAAGAATGTATATTCTATTGATTTGGGGCGGAGAGTTCTGTAGATGTCTATTAGGTCTGCTTGGTGCAGAGTTGAGTTCAGTTCCTGGATATCCTTGTTAACCTTCTGTCTTATTGATCTGTCTAATATTAGATCAATAAGATCTAATTAACAATGGGGTGTTAAAGTTTCCCATTACTATTGTGTGGAAATCTAAGTCTCTTTGTAGGTCTATAAAGACTTGCTTTATGAATACAGGTGCTCCCATTTGGGTGCATATATATTTAGAATAGTTAACTCCCCTTATGAATTGATCTCTTTACCATTTTGTAATGGCCTTCTTTGTCTCTTTTGATCTTTTTTGGTTTAAAGTCTGTTTTATCAGAGACTAGGATTGCAATCCCTGCTTGTTTTTGCTTTCCATTTGCTTGGTAGATCTTCCTCCATCCCTTTATTTTGAGCCTATTTGTGTCTCTGAACATGAGATGGGTCTCCTGAATACAGCACACTGATGGGTCTTGACTCTTCATCTAATTTGCCATTCTATGTCTTTCAATTGGGGCATTTAGCCCATTTACATTTAAGGTTAATATTGTAATGTGTGAATTTGATCCTGTCATTATGATGTTAGCTGGTTATTTTGCCCATTCATTGATGCAGTTTCTTCCTAGCACTGATGGTCTTTACAATTTGACATGTTTTTGCAGTGGCTGGTACTGGTTGTTCCTTTCCATGTTTAGTGCTTCCTTCAGGAGCTCTTGTAAGGCAGGCCTGGTGGTGACAAAATCTCTCAGCATTTGCTTGTCTGTAAAGGATTTTATTTCTCCTTCACTTACGAAGCTTAGTTTGGCTGTATATGTAATTCTGGGTTGATAATTCTTTCTTTAAAGAATGTTGAATATTGGCCCCTACTCTCTTCTGGCTTGTAGAGTTTCTGCTGAAACATCTGCTGTTAGTCTGATGGGCTTCCCTTTGTGGGTAACCTGACCTTTCTCTCTGGCTGCCCTTAACATTTTTTCATTCATTTCAACCTTGATGAATCTAACAAGTATGTGCCTCGGGGTTGCTTTTCTTGAGGGGTATCTTTGTGGCATTCTCTGTATTTCCTGAATTTGAATGTTGGCCTGCCTTGCTAGGTTGGGGAACTTCTTCTGGATGATACCCTAAAGAGTGTTTCCCAACTTGGTTGCATTCTCCCCGTCACTTTCAGGTATACCAATCAAACGTAGATTTGGTCTTTGCACATAGTCCCATATTTCTTGGAGGCTTTGTTCATTTCTTTTCACTCTTTTTTCTCTAACCTTGTCTTCTCGCTTTATTTCATTAATTTGGTCTTCAATCACTGATACCCTTTCTTCCACTTGATCTATCAAAGCTTCTGCATGCATCATGTAGATCTCGTGCCATGGCTTTCAGCTCCATTAGGTCATATAAGGTCTTCTCTACACTTTTATTCTAGTTAGCTATTTGTCTAATCTTTTTTCAAGGTTTTTAGCTTCTTTGCGATAGGTTTGGACTTCCTCCTTTAGCTTAGAGAAGTTTCTTATTACTGACCTTCTGAAGCCTACTTCTGTCAGCTCGTCAAAGTCATTCTCCATCCAGCTTTGTTTCATTGCTGGCAAGGAGCTGTGATCCTTTGAAGTAGAAGAGGAGCTCTGGTTTTTAGAATTTTCAGCTTTTCTGCTCTGGTTTCTCCCCATCTTTGTGATTTTGTCTACCTTTGGTCTTTGATGCTGGTGACCTACAGATTGGGTTTTGGTGTGGATGTGCTTTTTATTGATGTTGACGCTATTCCTTTCTGTTTGTTAGTTTTTCTTCCAGCAGTCAGGTGCCTCAGCTACAGGTCTGTTGGAGTTTGCTGGAGGTCCACTCCAGACCCTGTTTTCCTGGTTATCACCAGCAGAGGCTGCAGAACAGCAAATATTGCTGCCTGACCCTTCTTCTGGAATATTTGTCCCAGAGGGACACCCACCTGCATGAGGTGTCAGTCAGCCCCTACTGGGAGGTGTCCCCCAGTTAGGCTACATGGGGGTCAGGGACCCACTTGAGGAGGAAGTCTGTCCATTCTCAGAGCTCAATCACCATGCTGGGAGAACCACTGCTCTCTTCAAAGCAGTCAGACAGGGACATTTAAGTCTGCAGATGTTTCTGCTGCCTTTCGTTCGGCTATGCCTTACCCCCAGTGGTGGGGTCTGCAGAGGCAGCAGGCCTTGCAGAGCTGCAGTGGGCTCTGCCCAATTTGAGCTTCCTCAGCCGCTTTGTTTACCTATTCAAGCCTCAGCAATGGTGGATGCCCTTTCCCCTGCCAGGCTGCTGCCTCGTGGGTCGATCTCAGACTACTGCTCTAGCAGTGAGCAAGGTTCTGTGGGCACGGGACCTGCCAAACCAGGCACAGGGTATACTCTTCTGGTGTGCCGTTTGCTAGAACCATTGGAAAAGTGCAGTATTTGAGTGAGAGTCTCCTCATTTTCCAGGTACAGCCTGTCACAGTTTCCCTTGGCTAGGAAATGGAAGTCCCCTGACCCCTTGTACTTCCTGGATGAGGCAATGCCCTGCCCTGCTTCAGCTTGCCCTCCATGGGCTGCACCCACTGTCCAACTAGTCCCAATAAGATGAACCAGGAACCTCAGCTGGAAATGGAGAATTCACCGTCTTCTGTATCGATCAAGCTGGGAGCTGTGGACTGGAGCTGTTCCTATTCAGACATCTTGGAATAGAATCCTTATTATGATTTTTAACTCCAAGCACTCATAGGAGTTGTTTAATGAGGGTTGAAAAAAGACAATGATGGAGAAATTTTTTTCAACTCTAAGGCAGAAAACAAATATAATCAATTATTTTCCCATCATTTTAGTTTTTTATTATTATAGAAACTAGGAAAACTTCTACTTGTGAAGAGAAATAGTGGGTTTAAAAATTGTTTTTATTATGTTTTTTTCATTTGACTCAGTGTTTACTACAGCAAAGTGGAATAGTTCTGATGAAGGTGACACAAAAGGGAGCAAATATTCATGAACACAGATGATCTACTGCCAAAAAGACCAATATTCACTTCTAATTGGCTAGTAATCAGGAAATACAGGAAATACAGGCTTAAGCAAGCATGGCTTCTTCTACCACCACTACTTCTGCTGCTGCTTCTTCTGCTGCTGCTGCTTCTGCTGCTGCTGCTGCTGCTGCTTCTTCTTCTTCTTCTTCTTCTTCTTCTTCTTCTTCTTCTTCTTCTTCTTCTTCTTCTTCTTCTTCTTCTTCTTCCTCTTCTTCTTCTTCCTCCTCCTCCTCCTCCTCTTCCTCCTCCCCTTCTTCTTCTTCTTCTTCTTCTTCTTCTTCTTCTTCTTCTTCTTCTTCTTCTTCTTCTTCTTCTTCTTCTTCCTCTTCTTCTTCTTCCTCCTCCTCCTCCTCCTCCTCCTCTTCCTCCTCTCCTTCTTCTTCTTCTTCTTCTTCTTCTTCTTCTTCTTCTTCTTCTTCTTCTTCTTCTTCTTCTTCTTCTTCTTCTTCTTCTTCTTCTTCTTCTTCTTTTCTTCTTCTTCTTCCTCTTCTTCTCCAGATAACTGTTGCTCTGTCAGGCTGGAGTGCAGTGGCATCATCTTGGCTCATTGCAACCTCTGCCTTCTGAGTTCAAGCAATTCTCCTGCCTCAGCCTCCTGAGTAGCTGGGACTACAAGTACGTACCACCACACCAGGCTATTTATTTATTTTTTTTTGTATTTTTTAGTAGAGATGGGGTTTCGCCATGTTGGCTAGGCTGGCTTTGAAACCCTGACATCAGTCGACCCACCTGCCTTTGCCTCCCAAAGTCCTGGGATTATAGGCAAAAGCCACCGTGCCCAGCTCTTCCTTTTAATTTTTTAATTGAGGTAAAATATATATATATAGTTTACCATGTGTATTTGTCCATTCTCATGCTGCTATAAAGAACTGCCTGAGATTGGGTAATTTGTAAAGGAAAGAGGTTTTAACTCACAGTACTGGAGGGCTGGGGAGGCCTCAGGAAACTTACAGTTACGGCATAAGGGGAAACAAACATGTCCTTCTTCATGTGGTAGCAGGAAAGAGGAGTGCCAAGTGAAGGGGGAAAAGCCCCTTATAAATTCATCAAATCTTGGGAGAACTCATTCACTATCACGTGAATGGCATGAGGATTACCATTCCCATGGTTCAATTACCTCCCACTGGGTTTCTCCCATGACACATGAGGATAATGGGATTTACATTTCAAAATGAGATTTGGGTGGGGGACACAGTCAAATTATATCATTCTGCTCCTGGTCCCTCCCAAATCTCATGTCCTCATATTTCAAAACACAATCATGGGTTAAACAGTCTCCACAAAGTCTTAACTCATTCCAGCATTAACCCAAAAGTCCAAGTCCAAAGTCTCATCTGAGACAAGGCAAGTCCCTTCCACCTATGAGCGTGCAAAATAAAAAGCAAGTTAGTTACTTCCTAGATACAATGGGGGTACAGGCATTGGGCGAATACACCCATTCCAAATGGGAGAAAATGGCTAAAACAAAGGGGCTACAGATCCCATCCAAGTCTGAAATCCAATAGGGCAGTCATTAAACCTTAAAGTTCCAAAATAGTCTCCTTTGACTCCATGTCTCACATCCAGGTAATGCTGATGCAAGAAGTGGGCTCCCACATTGGGCAGCTTTGCCCCTGTGTCTTCGCAGGGCACAGCCCCCCTCACAACTGCTTTCATGGCTGGCATTGTCTATGGCTTTTCCAGGTGCATGGTGCAAGCTGTTTGTGGATCTACTATTCTGGGGTCTGGAGGATGGTGGCCCTTTTCTCACAACTCCACTAGGGAGTGCCCCAGTGGGGACTCTGTGTGGGGGATCCAACCCCACAGTTCCCTTATGTACTACCCTAGCAGAGGTTCTCCATGAAGGCTCTGCCCCTGCAGCAAACTTTTGCCTGGACATCCAGGCATTTCCATACGTCATCAGAAATCTAGGTGGAGGCTCTCAAACCTCAATTTTTGACCTCTGCACACCTGCAGGCCCAACACCACATGGAGGCTGCCAAAGCTTGGGTCTTGCACCCTCTTAAGCAATGGCCTGAGATGTATATTGGCTTTTTGTTGTTTTTTTGAGACAGAGTCTTGCTCTGTTGCCAGGCTGGAGTGTGTGGTATGATCTTGGCTCACTGCAACCTCCGCCTCCGGGATTCAAGCAATTCTCCTGCCTCAGCCTCCTGAGTAGCTGAGATTACTCGTGCATTCCACTACACTCAGCTAATTTTTGTATTTTTAGTGGAGACGAGGTTTCATCATGTTGGCCAGGATGATCTTGATTTCCTGACCTCATGATCCACCTGCCTCTGCCTCCCAAAGTGCTGGGATTACAGGCGTGAGCCACAACTCCTGGCCCATTGGCTTCTTTTAGCCTTGGCTGAAGCAGTTGGGATGCAGGGCACCAAATCCCAAGGCTGCACACAGCAGGAGGACCCTGGACCTGGCCCAGGAAACCATCTCTGGGGCAGGAGCAAATGCTGCCAGTCTCTTTTCATAACAAAGTTACCTTTATTCCAGTTCCCAACAAGTTTCCCATCTCCATCTGAGACCACCTCAGCCTGGACTTTATTGTCCATATCACTATCATCATTTTGGTCAAAGCCATTAAACAAGTCTCTAGGAAGTTCTAAACTTTCCCACATCTTCCTGTCTTCTGAGCCCTCCTAGTCTCTAGGAAGTTCCAAGCTTTCCCACATTTTCCTGTCTTCTTCTGAGCCCTCCAAACTATACCAACCTCTGCCTGTTACCCAGTTCCAAAGGCACTTCCACATTTTGCCCCACTCTTGGTATCAATTTACTGTGTTAGTCCATTCTCACGCTGCTATAAAGGACTGCCTGAGACTGGTTAATTTATAAAGAAAAGAGGTTTAATTGACTCACAGTTCTGCAGGACTGGGGTGGCCTCAGGAAACTAACAATCATGGCAGAAGGGGAAGCAAATATATCCTTCATCCTTCTTCACATGGCAGCAGGAAGGAGAAGTGCTGAGTGAAGGGGGAAAAAGCCCATTATAGAACGATCTGATCTCATGAGAACTCACTCACTATCACAAGAACAGCATGAGGGTAACTGCCCCCATGATTCGATTATCTCCCACCAGTCCCTCTTACAACATGTGGGGATTATGGGGACTGCAATTTAAGATGAGATTTGGGACACAGCCAAACCATATCACCATCTTTATATATATATATCTTTCAGTGGTAGCACATATTCTTTTCAATTAAGACAAACAGATTATTGTTTTGTATTATTGTAGCTTGATTCTCCATTTCATCAATAAATTTGTCAGAGACTGGGTTATTGTAAAGAAAGGATGTTACAGAGGAGTGGATAGTCATGTGACCTAGGAGCTTCTTTAACATATCAATATGTCACATTTTTCAGTTGCAAAACTATTGAGAAATGTTATTTTACCCAAAAAAGAAACAGCAAGTTTCATTTTGTGGGATAATTAATACTTACCTGAATGGTTGTTTGTAAAGCAAATTTTATTAAGATGAATTGCATTTTTTCATTTGGATTTTTTATATGCTTAGGGACAAACCCACAGCAAATATAGTTGTCACATGGCAGTCTAGTCATTTGCTCTGAGAATCAGCCCTTGATTGTATATTGCACATCCCTTTCTTATGACAGTCATCCTACAGAATTCAAATAATTATCTGGTTCTACAGCCTTATTTCTATACCAAGTTAAATATTCTCTTTGAAATCTGAGCATTTATTTTAGTAAAACTAGCTTTGTTTTTTATAGTGTTTTCTTGAGGGACAATATTCTTGAACTGAGTTATTTGAAGTGATGTAACTGATTTTATATTGTTAAATATTTTGCCTCAATAGTGGTGTCTTCATTTTTTCTTGTGTTTCTACTGTTTGTAAACCGCACAAGACAAGGACCTTTCTTTAGTTCTTTCTTGCTTTTCATTGTCCCTGTCTTCTACTTTTTTTTTTTTTTTTTTTTTTTTTTTTTTTTTTTTTTACATACCCTGCATTTTAGCACTAACAAATCAGCTTTTGCTATAAGGACGATGTCACAGGCTTATTGATTATCACCCTTTCCTGAAGGTGCAGGCTTGAATCTTCTTCTTGTCTTCAATGAAACTAGCTACATGATCATGTTTCAGAGCACTGGGCAATCAATGTAAGTCAGGCAGCATGAAGTAAGTGCAGCCATATTCTGAGGTTAATATTTCAGCTCATATGACTTGTTACATAGTCAACTCGCCAATTACTATTACTCTCCCTGTCTAGAATTTTCTTTGGTATCTTATTAATCTAGCTTAAATGTCACCTTCATAGTGAAGCTATTGCTTGTGTTAGGTAACCATTATTCTACGTGCTTATAGTATTTTTTCTTTCATTTGTTCTATCTCTAAATACTTACTGTGTTTTTATGCACTAGGAATAATTCTGAGCTCTCTATGCTCTAGCACTCCGCATGGCCCTCTATTAATAATTATTCAAATTCTTATTCACCTAACATTTATTGAGCTCCTACTGTTTGGCAAGTTCTGTACTATTTACATTTCTGTGCACTGTAGGTACTTTTGCTTTCAGTTGCTTCTTTGTATATATTGTAAAATTCTAACCAGACTTATAATCTCAGGAATGGTATTTCATTTTGATGACCTTGTACCTAGAATAGCTCCTGGTACATAGTAGGTGCTCAGAATGTATTTGATGAATAAATGAATGGATAAAAAAGCAAGCAGTACTGACTTTGGTAGTGTAGAAGGGGCAGAGTGTCATTGTATGTGAAAGGATAAGGTTGTCTCTGCGGGGGGTGTCTGTGACAGAGTCAATTCAATCATAAGCAGATCCAGCCAAATTGACTCTCCTCAGGAATAGAGATGTTTTCTCTCAATCAGATTATGTGCCATTTACCATATACTACTTGATGCCAAAGTATGCTCCCCTGATGAGCATGACATTTTATTTGCATGCACATAAGCAAGTTCATAGTGTTTAATTTGAAAGTGCAACCCCACTAAGAAGAATGCATTTGTATTTATTTAGAAGCTCTGTTTGGATGGACACATGGGGGTGATCTGGGACATAGAAGCCTAGAAAAGCTGATGAAAGCTGATTCTCCCTTGAAGAAGACATTTGGAATGAAGCAATGTGACCTTGTAATCACCCTCAGACCTCTTTTTGTTCTTGTTCCAGGACGTTCTGTAAGTAAAAATTCCCAGCCTCCTCAGTTCTTTTGTCTTCAGTCTTCATTTTATATGCCCTATAGGTAAGCTGTGTGTCATGGGGGTTTGGCGTACAGATTGTTTCATCACCCAAGTAATAAGCACAGTACCCAATAGTTATTTTTTCTGATCCTCTCCCTCCTCCCACTCAGGTACTTTTTAAAAGACATGCCTTTTGGTAGTATTAATGAGGGAGCACATACTGTAGAAGGCAAATGTGAAAATCTTTATTGCTTGTGTGTGTTGTGCTTATTTGAATCCTCTGAGAAGCAGACATCAAGGCAGGATTAGACATCCAAGAAATGTATTGAGTTTTCTGGTGCTTAGGTGGACTACATTTGAGGGGGGTTTTATTGTGGTAGGACGGATGTGTTTGAGGGGACTTTGTAAGGACTGATCAGATTACTATCAATTAAATAGTAACTGCCACATCCCTTCAGATGAACTTCAGCTATTACCAGTCCACCAATGTAACCCTATGCTGCCTCGAGGAACTGGGCTGACTTTGTCTCCTGATTTTCTCAAATCTGTCCTAAGTGTTGTGGATGGAGCAAGAGTTTCAGTTTTGCTTTGGTGCAGAGTCGCCTCTATCCAGACAGTGAGTGAGGCAGCCCACGCTTGTTTTGTTGGGTTACAAGTATTCCCTTTGTTGGGGGAAGTAGTAACAAAAAGAAGTTAATTTTTTCTTCTTGTATCCAACAACTTTGCATGGTATCTCCATTTAATGGATGAGTATGAGTATATACCTCACAGGCTTCGTATATAGATACTTAATATTGGTAACGAAATAGGAAACCCAAAGCAAACACTGGGAGAAGGGCATAGTTAGTTTAAAAGAGTCCTAAGCACCACTCAACTATTACCTTCATTTTAAGGCAGTCAACAAGGGAGCCACCTTCTCCTCAAGGACATCTGTTTATTTTGCAATTAACCAGGAAAAGGAGAATTTTTCCCAAGTTTTTAAATTGAGGACTCATAATTTCAGTGGAAGCTGTTGGTTTCAGGATTAAGAGCATTACAAAGAAATTTCTCATAGGTTTTAGTTCTATCAAGTTTGTAATGGTTTATATTCACGCCTGCGATTAGCCTATAGCGCTGTAGGTTTGTGCTGTTTCACAAACTTTTACACCAAGTTCATTGTCATAGAGAGACACCTGAATTCAATCATAATATCAGAAAAGAAAATGACATATATTCGCAAGTACCCATAGACCCTTGAGAATGTTTTTCTTCTTTTATTCATATGAAAAGTGATTTATAATCAAACCAAGGAAAACCTCAAGTTGCTGGTGTGGTGAGATTTATTATTACTACCTAAACTCAAGCAGATTGGAAGGCTTATATTTGGTTCTAAGATTCATCCAGATCACTGCGGTTTGGAAATTACCTTAAACTTGAAGATTTTTTTCTTTCCACTTAAGCCAGCATCTTACATTTACTCTAGTCTGTAGGAGGTAAGGTAATTTCAGTAGCGCTCTGGGTTTATAATTTTGTAACTTACTTGGATGTCTTAAGATTGGCTTACATAACTTGATCTTCGATGTTTCCACAGTTTTTTTTCACTTTTCCCATCCTACTACTGAGATGTGTATATTTTGATGTGAAATTACTTCGTTATATCCAGTGCTTATACCCTAGGAAGTGTGAATAAAATAGGTCAATCACATTTATTATTTAGAAGACAATCATTATAATATCTTACGTTTGTATGGCACTCTAGTTTTCAAGTCACTTTCACATAACTAACTCATTTGATTCTTAAAACAGTTTTTTGAAGTTAGCAAAGAGGATACTAGTATCTCCATATTATAGAGGAAACAGGTTCAGGGGGTTTAAATGGCTTGTTTGAGGCCACATAATTATTAAGAGGCATCCCAGGATGGGAGAACATGAGGTCTCATTCCATGGCTACTCACTACACTACAGTGTCCTTAAACTCTGCTTTGGGCCAGATCCTGAGGAATAAGGTGATTTTCTCTTAATGAACTGAAGAAAAAAGTTCTTACTTTGTAGTACCAAAGACAAAGTATGCATGTTGAAACTATCTCACATATACTGATAAAAGCAACAAAAGAGCAAGTTGCTATGAATGGGGTACTTTTAAAAAACTTGAATTTAAAAAAAATTTTTTAATTGTAACTTTTAGGTTCAGGGGTGGGTGTGCAGGCTTGCTACATAGGTAAACTGTGTGTCATGGGGGTTTGGCGTACAGATTACTTCATCACCTAGTTAATAAGCATAGTACTCAATAGTTATTTTTTCTGATCCTCTCCCTCCTCCCATGCAGGTACTTTTAAAAAGATACACCTTTTGGTACTATTAATGAGGGAGCATGTACTGTAGAAGGCAAATGTGAAAATCTTTATTGCTTGTGCGTGTTGTGCTTATTTGAATCCTCTGAGAAGTAGACAGCAAGGCAGGATTAGACATACAAGAGATGTATTGGGGAAGTGCCCAGTAGGGGAGAGGGGCAGGGAGATGGAGAAGGTGGGGACAACCTTCAAAGCATGATGCAGGTCTAACCCCTGAGGAGAGAGGGAAAGAGGATGGGATCAAAGAAAGAGTCCATACTGCAACCAGTTCTAAGAAAATTTGCGCCCAGGCTGATAGAGAGCCCTTGAACCAAGATCTGTAGCAGAGTCCTGCATCTCCCAGCACGGGGTCTGTGCCAGTGTCTTTGCTGGGCTCCGCCACTGGCTGGGAGTAGCCTGCGGGAAGTGTGGCCTCAGCATGAATGTGGTGGTGGATTATGAGAACAGCTGCTGGCACCAGTCAGTAAATTATATTCCTCACAGCAGGAGATCAGCAGGGTGCACTGTTATGGTCCCCAAATGTGTTGTCATGGTGGCATTTATTTTCCAACTCTTCAAGAGTAAGGAGGAAACAAAACCAGCCACAAATATTCTTAGCAAAATGCAGGAACACTGGGAATAAAATTAGATGTTCAGCTATCATTATTAACAAACTGGTCTCTAATAGAAGGGAAGTGCTAGAAGAATTCTAGGTTTAATTCAAAAGTTATATTTATAATCCTTTTTGACAATCAAATTATGTACTGTGTGAGAACAAGAATGGCAAATTTCTTATAATTTTTTCTTTTTTGGAGGTAAATTTTATTTCTTGCATTGCTAACACAAGTATAGCACTCTGTCCATAGTGTGTGTCCAGTAAGTTATTGTTGAATAAATGGGTGATTCAAGTTAAAGGATGAAAAGGCACATATTGTTATTTCTGAATATTTTTCTTTTCTCTAGTATTTTAATAACTTCCAAGGCTGTTTCTTTATTAAACTTATTCACAATCGGCTCTGTTGTTAAGTTTCTGGAGTTGGGGAAAATTTGGGACCTCTAAAAAGTGGTGAAAGCTAACCCTCTCTAGTCTAGGAAGCTTGGATCTGAGCACGTGGAGCAGGCTTGGTCTTACAGTCTCTCCCCAATATGGTTTGGTTGTGTCCCCACCTAAATCTCACCTTGAATTGTAATAATCCTCACTTGTCAAGAGCAGGGCCAGGTAGAGTTAATTGAATCATACTGTTCTCATGGTGGTGAATAAGTCTCATGAGATCTCATAGTTTTATAAATGGGAGTTCCCTCACACAGGCCCCCTTGCCTGCTGCCATGTAAGATGTGCTTTTGCTCCTCCTTTGCCTTCTGCCATGATTGTGAGGCATCCCCAGCCATGTGGAACTGCGAGTATATTAAACCTCTTTTCTTTTCTTTTTTCTTTCTTCTCTTCTCTTCTCTTCTCTTTTTTTTAATGGAATCTTGCTCTGTCACCCATGCTGGAGTGCAGTGGCATGATCTTGGCTCACTACAACCTCCACCTCTTGGGTTCAAGTGATTCTACTGCCTCAGCCTCCTGAGTAGCTGGGACTACAGGATGATCTCGATCTCCTGACCTCAAGATCCACCTGCCTTGGCCTCTCAAAGTTCTGGGATTACAAGTGTGAGCCACCACACCCTGCCGGGTGTGTCTTATTAGCAGTGTGAGAATAGACTAATATACTCTCTCTGCGCATCATTCTGTAGATGGGCAAGTTTGCCTTAATTGGATACTTACTTTCCCTTAGTCTTCTTGTTTAGGGAGTCAAAAAGTGCTAGGATGGCAAAGAGAAGGAGATGAACACTGGATACACAGGTGAGTGAGGTCTTTCCATGTTTGTAAAATCAATAGAGATTCAGTACCTGAATAATGTGTTCATGAGTTCCCACAAATGTTCATGAATAATGTGTTCATGAGGCACAGTTATTGTGCCTGCCTTTCTCCTGAGCTCTTCTGCAGTGGGTTTATGCAACAGTGACCACCTGTGGCCCCAAACCTTGGTGGGCCACGCGATATATACTTATACATATATATATATATTTTGTTAACTTGTACTGAAAGTAAAACTAACTTCTATAAGATATGAAAATTAGGTCCCCAGAAGATGATATATTACTGGTCTGCCATTTATTTGTGTGGCATCCCAGTGCCTGTTTCTTTCCAAGACCCTTATTTCCCCAGTCCCTTTGATTTTGCCTTTCTTTCATATCCAACTAGTCATGAAGTCCTGCCAATTCTTCTGTCATATTATTTATCTATTAAGATTCTTTCTTTTGTTTTAGGAAACATTACTTAAGTGCTCTATCATGTGTACCTCTAGTAGGTTGCATCACTTTCAAGAGGTTTCAACCAGGCTTCTGTAAAGAAATGTCAGGTGCACTTGGGCTTCAGACTCAGATCTACCTTGTCCCAGAAGTGGGACTTTAATAAAAATCATTTACCCTCTATCAGCCTCAATCATCTCATCTGGAAAATGGGGATAATAGTGCCTACTCCAGAGAGTGGGGATGGACATTAAGTGAGATAAATCATGGTGAGCACCTATTACAGCGTGATGATGTCTCCCCATTACCAGGGAGCCTAGGAAGCAGTCCTGATACCACTGTCTGGTTTGTCTTCCAAAGGGATTATGTCATCCTTGTCTTCAAATCAACTTGATCCAGACTGGCTGCTCTTTTTTCCAGGTACCTCTAATGGGGTATGGTCAAGGAAATTTATCAGTCTGCTATTCAGTGTTCTCTACAAACTGCTCTTTCCCTAATTGGCTAATTGTTTTTTTTTCTATTGTTTTCTTAAAGAAAGTCTCCTGCTCCCAAGAAGCTGGATTACTCACATTCCCTGGGATCTCCTGTGTGGACACACCTTTGATTCTCAATCACACCTTTCCTGCTTAATGTGACTTCCTTATGCCTTCCATTGTTATCATTGTGAAAACCCAGTGCAAATCCCTTTCCTTCAAACAGCCCAACCCGTGGTGATCCCAGTTCCACTGCTTGCAGTGTGACCCAGGGCTCTCATCTTACCTCTCTGGGCCTGTTTCCTTATCTGCAAAAATGGCAGTGAATAATACCTACCTCACAGCAGTGTAGAGGGAATTAACTGAGATAAGATAAGTAAAGCTCATAGAGCAGTGTCTGGCATATGTTAGCAGCTTACTAAATATTAGCCACAGTTATTGTGCCTGCCTTGCTCCTGAGCTCTTCTGCAATGGGTTTATGCAACAGTGACCACCTGTGGCCCCAAACCTTGGTGGGCCACCCGATATATACTTATACATATATATATATTTTTTGTTAACTTGTACTGAAAGTAAAACTAACTTCTATAAGATATTAAAATTAGGTCCCCAGAAGATGATATATTACTGGTCTGCCATCTATTTGGGAATAGTATAGCTTGCAAAACATCTTTGTCTATCCTTTTAGAAAAATTTCTGGTCTCCTCAAAATAATTTTTTAATGTTTGAGGGCAGAGACAATGTTTTTGTTTGTGCCAAAGACAGCACTTTTGTTTTTTAAGGTGGAACTTAAATCCAGTAAAATTCACCCCTTTTAAGCATACATCTCTTAGGAGTTTGGGCAAATGTGTGTCATGTAGACACTATCACATGAAGAAACAGAATAATTCCATCACCTACCTGCTCCTCCTAATTCCTTTGTGTTTCTTTATTAGGTAGCCCCGCCTCTGACACCCACCCCCAGGTAACCACTTATCTGTTCTCCGTCCCTATACTTTTGTCTTTTCCTGAATGTCACATAAATGGAGTTATACAGTATATAGCCATTTAAGATTGACTACTTTTACTTAGCGCAATGTGTTTGAGACTCACCCATGTCGTAGCATGTATGGCTAGTTTGTTCCTTTTTATTACTGAGTAGATTCCATTGTGTGGGTGTCACATGGTTTGTTTACCCATTCACTACTAGAAAGGCATTTGTTTTTTTCCAGCTTGTGGCCATTATGAATAAAAGCTGCTATGAACATTTATGAATATGTTTGTGTGTGATCGTAAGTTTTCATTTCACTTATGTAAATATCTAGAGTGGTGTTTCTGGTTTTTATGGTAAGTGGCATGTTTGACTGTATAAGAAACTTCTAAACCATTTTCTAGAGTTTCTTTGCTATTTTTCCTTTCTACCATCAGAGTATGAGAGTTTAGTTACTCCACATCCTTACCAGTACTTTGTGTGAAGAGAGTACCATTGACACAACAAGCCCTGAATGTTTTTACAGTAATTTTATCAACGTTGCTCACATTAATTCTATTGCTCTAGCTATACCCACTCTCTCAACAACATCTTTTGTGATTAATTCACTTCTTAGCGTGACTAAATTTCTCTCTGAAAGCATCTTTTATTATTATTTTTATTATTTTTAAGGGGTTTGGTAGTTGAAGAGGCCCTGTAGGTTTTATGCTTTATTAAACACACAACTCAAAAATCCAATACAATGGATTGTGTCTGTGGCGCTGGGAGGAGGCAGAAGATGGAGATTAATAATTTAGTATCTTCAGTTTCTAGGGAGTGAAGAAGTCCTCTGATACTAGTCCAGTTGAAATGGGACTCTGATTTAGCTAATAATCCTCCCAGCTATACATGTCTCTGGCTGCCCGATTGGACTATTCAGTGTTTTCTGTGAGAAAGTTTGTTTGTTTGTTTGTTTGTTTCTGAAAACTGCAGAGAGAAGGAAAGGTGGACAGAGAAAAGTAATGAGGCACTAACTAGGTGCTAACCAAGAGCTATAGCTAAGGACAGAGAATGTGGAAATGTGATAATGAAGAACTTCTAATTAGGCTCCATGGGAAACAGAATTTTTAAGAAGCCCTTCTCCGAAGAGGACATTAAAAAAAGCAGAGCTTCCTATGTGTGAGAGTTGATGCCAATATGCTGGTGTGGACTGGAAAGACCAGCAAGGGAAAGCTATGGCGATTTACCTTTGGTTATAGTTATGAACTAAACACAAACAAATTCATGAAAACCAGAGAAGAATTCATTTGGAAGGGTCGATTGCTTGGCCTAAGATGTGGATAGAAAATTAAAAACAAAGAAAAAACAAAGATGAAAAAAAAAAAAAAAAAAAAAAAGCCCACATAACGTATTTGCTGCCTTTACTATAAACTCCTTGAGTAATCTTGAGGAGTTTCCACAAGGTTTTTATCCTGCCAATCAATGATTCATGAGAAAACGTGGAGAGTATTTCAGCAAAAGATACTTAAAAATATATTCTTTTTAAGATTATAATGGTGGTCAATGTGATTGTAATGAAAGAGGCCTCATGGACTAGCAGATAAAACTTCTGAATGGGGATTAGAAAACTCAGGTGCTATGCTAGAGTTGCCAATTAATTCTGAGATTCCAGGAAGCTACTTTTTAATCATCCTGTACCTCAATTTCCTTATGATTAAAAATCAAGGTATTTCAGTGGTTGATTTTTAAGATCCTTTCTAGCTTTAAGATCTCATTATTCTAAATAATAAAGGGAGTGTAAATGGTCAATTATCTTTTGAAAATACCTAGCTATGGTTTTGGGGTAGAGAGGTAGGAAAAGGTAGTCTATTTGCCATGGCTTAAGGTGGCAAAAATACACTTATGAGAACTGTCCCTTTGAATTCTTTTAAAATTCTGATGTGTGTTTTATGGACCTTTGAATTCTAAGTCTCCATAATTATTTTCTAAAACAATTTCAGGTCTCTCTTGTTGACTGGGTAGATTAGTCAAGGAAAACCACAACACGACCATCTTGAGACTGTAACTGGAATGTTATGCTAAAACTGTTTTCCATTTTCATTATGACTGTCATAAGAATCGATGTACATAACAGCAATTTTAGTTTCTCCTGTTCCTTGTTGCCTCATATGTTCTTTGAGTTATAGGAGTATGTGGTATTTCCCATATGCTCTGAGTTGATTTACTGCTCCTTCCAGTTGGGTTTTTACTAACCTGTGAAAGAGGAGGGTGTTACAAGAAACTGAAACTCATGATGTGGGAAAGGTCAAAACAGTATTGAATTCAGAGAGGAAGAAGGAGTTTCAGGAAGAATTGACAACAGCATTACTTTTGCTCTGAGAGGCTTCTCTTCCCCTTTGTGTAGACAAAGGCTGCAGAGGTGAGTGTGGGGAGCAGCATCACCAAGAGCAGGGGCTGCTTGTGAGCTGAGCTTGAGGGAGTGGGACTTTGATAATCAGGTGGGGAGACTCCCTTTTATTAGGAAAAGTTCCTTAGTTCTGCGAAATAGATTCTGCTATGTTGATATTGCAGACAGAATTGTATCAAGGTGGAAGAGAATACAGAGAGCAAGTCATTTCTATCTAGAGAATACTTAAGGCTTAATGTTCACATCATAATATAACTGTTGAGTTGCAGAGATGAAATACAATTTTACATGCAACACATTGGATGTCATTTTGCTGTAGGTAGAGTGATCAAAACCAACAATTAAGCGATATATCCTTTCACGGAACAACATTGGCAAAACTAATGAGTCGTGTCACATAAGAACATTACAGATTTTCTTTTTCACCTTGAAGCATTGTTTTTTAGGCAGAGTGGTATACAAATTATTGTAACAAAGGTATTGATTGGGATTGTGGCAGGATGCAGCACTAGCCACAGGATAGGCATTCAAAATACTTATGGAATTGAACCTTTTCTGATATTATCCACTACCTTTCCAAAGATATGGTATCTTGTGAAGTTTTTCCTAATCTATTAGCAGTGTAGTGAGAAGAATCCTGGTCTCATAGCTGTCACTAACCACCTGGTTAGTCATTTAAACGTATCCAGAACTCATTTTTATTATCTACAACAAGGGTCAGCAAATTGTGGCCTACAGGCCAGATCTAGTCGGCCACCAGTTTTTGTGACTAAAACTTTATTAGAATATAGTCACAATCATTATTTTACATATTGTTTATGGCTGTTTTCACTTACAGTGGTCAAGCTAAGTAACTAAGATAGAGAACGTATAGCAGGCAAAGCCTAAAATATGGTATTTACTATCTGATCCTCTACAGAAAAGTTTGCTGATTCATGATCTACAACGTACAAGAGATAGGTCACTAGCTTTCCACCTCTTAAAATTGGTGAGACCCATTTTTAAACTAAACGTTATGCAAAACTCCAATATACAAAACAAGCAAAACATTTCTGTAGCTGAGGAAACGGTTGGAATGGAAAAAATACAGCAGTCTTTCTGCCTCCTAAGTTGTTGCCAAAGACCCCCAGGGCTCCAGTGTGAAAACTCTTTGAAGAGATCATCTCTAAGGTATTGTACAGTTCTGGAACTACACATATGGTTTCTAACTTTTTAAGCATATATGAAATAGTAGAATTCAGTGATAGGTTTATTTCACTTACAATCTTCTATTTTTAGATTCTAGCAAGTCTTCATTTGTCTTCAAGCCAATTTCAATTGGTAGTACTGCTAATGCTGTGGTGCTTCTACAACATGATGTATGCTGCATGGCAAGACTTTAAAATCTTTGTTTCTTGGAAAACTTTTGTATACTGATAAAAGAGAAACTGAAGCTACATTTTTAAACACACCCCAAGGGTAGAATCTATCAAAGCATAATGTCTCAGCTGCTACGTGTAAGTTTTCCTTTCCAAGCATGGACCAATGGGTAAATTGTTTATTTCCATACATTTTAAGCCAGCTTTTCTGATTATAGAGGCAGCAAAACAATTGGATGTGGTCTAACAGCATAATAAAATCAAATTCAGTTAGTGTTTATGGAGTTGCCCACAGGGTGTGGGCTATTGTGTTAGACAAGATAAAAACCTCTGTGATGCTCATTTTCTCATTAGTGCATTTCTAAGAGCTGTTTCACCTTCTCAAGTAACTTGGAAAATTTAGTTCATTGGGGGAAAGTACCCAGTGAAGGATATGTTCTTGTCTCTTGACTTTTTACAAGTGTAAAGGAGCAAAAGGGTAATGAGATGGGATGGGGATAGAGGAAAGGAATTAATAGCTATAGACTATCTATTAAGTGTCTCGTGCTATACTCTTTCATAAAACTATCTCTTTTATTTTGTACAACAATGTATGGAGCAGGTCTTAAATTACGTAAATATGAGAACAGTAACTTCCCAAAGTCACAACAAATAAGTGGTAGAACAGGTATTGTAAATCAGGATGCTGAAATACATCAAATTATAATGTCCATTAATCCTGTTTCAAATGCTGAAAACACATAAAATGTACTCATGTAAATGCCCATATGAATAAATATATCCCAAACCACAGAAAGGTTGGAATTGTCACTGAGCAGCATTGCTTTGCATAGTAGGTGAGTGACTTGCATAACTTGGGAAGTGATCTTGGTCATTAGTCCAAATAGGTAATAAGAAGTTGCCTTAGCAAGAGGTCAAGAATAAAAAGACATCCTTCCCTTAAGACCAGGGGTCAGCAAAGATTTTCTGCAAGGATCCAGACAGTAAATATTTTAGGCTTTGCAGGCCACACAATCTGTGCTGCAACCACTCAACTCTGCCATTACAGCACCAAAGCAGCCATAGTCAAATGTACACATTTGAACGTGGCTGTGTTCCCATAAAACTTTATTTATGGGCAAAATTTCAACAATTTCAACATGTAATCACACTATTTAGATTTAAGCAAAGTTACTTAAAACTATGAAAACCTTTTTATTGTTCTCCAAGATGGCAGCTTAGAAGCTTTTAGCGTGCTTCAGCCACTTGGAAATAGCAAGATACTGCATAAAGGTCGACTCTAAGCTTTCACTCAAGAAGGAAAATGAGAATCCATCCTGGAATTGTGAAGGACACCCCAGATCCAGAGAAGGGGAACATGGGCAAACAGCCCCCTTGATGGCATCTGGCTGAGAAAAGTGAGTGAAGCCTCAATGTGTGAGAGGTCGGAGAGCCTCCCTCTGTGACTCATCTTTCCACTGCAGATCTGAGTGACCCACACAAAGAGTACTTTGTTTCTCCCAAGCCTTGGAGCTAACTTTGGCAGAGGCTTAGAAATGCTGTTAGGGAAAGATACTGGGAAAAGTTGCAGGTATTTTCCCAGACCTGGGATTGAAAGCAGAAGGCCTGTTAAAATCTGGACACATAAAGCCAGCCATTCTTCGCCACATGGCAGCATGGCTGTGCAGGCATTTGTCTCAGGCTGGAGAATGGAGCACCTGCTCTGGAGCAGGATAGGGGCCTCCACAGCCAGAACTGTGGAAAGCACCTCAGAAGCAGACACTAGAATTGTATTCTCCCCTATGACAGGTCTGGGGTGGGAGGAGATCTGCTATAGCGGCACTTTCTCCTGGACAATGAGACTTATAGTCAGGGTCAGCTTGGCAACCTGGAACTGGTCTACTTGGTGACCCATCCTTCTCCCCTGACATTGTGAGGCAGTGGGGCCCTCTCCACTCCATGCCCAGACATATCTCCAGGGGTTTGGAGCACTTCCTCACCTGGATTGTCACCCCGAACCACCCTACCCTTCCTGTGCACAGGTCCTGGTGCAGTGGATCCCACTGTGCTCCATGCCCAGGCAGATCTCCAGGTATCTGTGGCACCCACTCTCCTGGGTTAGTAGTTTAGGCCACTCCTTATACTGTGTAGAGAACTTGAGGCCGAGGAGGTTTCCCATATCTACACCTAGGCACACTTCTGGGAACTTGGTGATCACCCACTGGATTCTCCCCTTGGCACTAGTGCTTGTGCCTGCCATCGAGGGACCTATAGGTGGGCTTGCCTGGTCCAGCCCCACCCATCATGCCCTTATTCTCAGGGCTGCACAGCAGGGAGCTTAGACCACTGTGCACTCCACAAGTCAGCCTATTACTTGAGGCAACAGAGTTTCTGTCAGAAAACATGAATCAAGCATATACCCAACCATGATAGCTGCAGCCCACTCTTACCCATAAGTACCATCTACTAGCTTGTGGGTCAAACTCCACAGCTCAGTATAAAACCTGATGACAGAAGTACTAAGGGCTATAGAGGCAAAGCCAAAAAATCCTAAGTATTCTCTATCATCACATCCCCTAGGGATGGGGAAAAGGGAAAGGGAAAGAAAAAAAGCAATAATATTATGGCGGAAAGAAAGGCAAAGAAAAATTATAACTCCATGAAAATAGTTACAAAAATTAGAAGTGTCAGCATCTCCAGATGAGAAAGAATTAGTGCAAGAATTGTGGCACCATGAAAAACCTGCATGAAGTGACAACAACTGACATAGTTTGGCTGTGTTCCCACCCAAATCTCATCTTGAATTGTAGCTCCTATAATTCCTATGTGTTACGGGAGAGACTCAGTGGGAGATAATTGAATCATGGGGGCAGTTTCCTTCATACTGTCCTTGTGGTAGTGAATAAGTCTCATGAGAGCTGATGGTTTTATAAGGGGTTTCCCCTTTCACTTGGCTCTCATTCTCTCTTGCCTGCTGCCATGTAAGATGTGCCTTTTGCCTTCCACCATGATTGTGAGACCTCCCCAGCCACATGGAACTATGATTCCATTAAACCTCTTTTTCTTTATAAATTATCGAGTCACAGGCCATCCTTTACAGCAATGTGAGAATGGACTAATACAGTAAATTGGCACCAAGAGTGGGGCACTGGTGTAAAGATACCCAAAAATGTGGAAGTAATTTTGGAACTGGATAACAGGCAGAGGCTGGAACAGTTTGAGGGGCTCAGAAGAAGACAGGAAAATGTGAGAACGTTTGGAACTTCCTAGAGACTTGTTGAATGGCTTTGACCAAAATGCTGATAATGATAGGAACAATAAAATCCAGACTGAGGTGGTCTCAGAAGGAGATGAGGACCTTGTTGGGAACTGGAGTAAAGGTGACTCTTGCTATGTTTTTGCAGAGACTTGTGGCGTTTTGCCTCTGCCCTAGAGATCTGTGGAACTTTGAACTCGAGGGATAGGATTTAGGGTATCTGGCAGAAGAAATTTCTAAGCAGCAAAGCATGCAAGAGGTGACTTGGATGCTGTCAAAAGCATTCAGTTTTTTTTTTTATGATTATACTTTAAGTTCTAGGGTACATGTGCACAATATGCAGGTTTGTTATATATGTATACATGTGCCATGTTGGTGTGCTGCACCCATTAACTCGTCATTTACATTAGGTATATCTCGTAATGCTATCCCTCCCCCCCTTCCCCACAATAGGACCCAGTGTGTGATGATCCCCTTCCTGTGTCCAAGTGATCTCATTGTTCAATTCCCACCTATGAGTGAGAACATGCGGTATTTGGTTTTCTGTTCTTGTGATAGTTTGCTGAGAATGATGGTTTCCAGCTGCATCCATGTCCCTACAAAGGACACTAACTCATCCTTTTTTATGGCTGCATAGTATTTCATGGTGTATATGTGCCACATTTTCTTAATCCAGTCTGGCACTGATGGACATTTGGGTTGATTCCAAGTCTTTGCTATTGTGAATAGTGCTGCAATAAACATACGTGTGCATGTATCTTTATAGCAGCATGACTTATAATCCTTTGGGTATATCCCCAGTAGTGGGATGGCTGGGTCAAATGGTATTTCTAGTTCTAGATCCTTGAGGAATCGCCATACTGTTTTCCACAACGCAATGGTACTAGTTTACAGTACCACCAACAGTGTAAAAGAGTTCCTATTTCTCCACATCCTCTCCAGCACCTGTAGTTTCCTGATTTTTTAATGATTGCCATTCTAACTGGTGTGAGATGGTATCTCATTGGGTTTTGATTTGCATTTCTCTGATGGCGAGTGATGATGAGCATTTTTTCATGTGTCTGTTGGCTGTATGAATGTCTTCTTTTGAGAAGTGTCTGTTCATATCCTTTGCCCACTTTTTGATGGGGTTGTTTGTTTTTCTCTTGTAAATTTGATTGAGTTCTTTATAGGTTCTGGATATTAGCCATTTGTCAGATGAGTAGATTGCAAAAATGTTCTCCCATTCTGTAGGTTGCCTGTTCACTCTGATGGTAGTTTCTTTTGCTCTGCAGAAGCTCTTTAGTTCAATTAGATCCCATTTGTCAATTTTGACTTTTGTTGCCGTTGCTTTTGGTGTTTTAGACATGAAGTCCTTGCCCATGCCTATGTCCTGAATGGTATTACCTAGGTTTTGTTCTAGGGTTTTTATGGTATTAGGTCTAACATTTAAGTCTCTAATCTGTCTTGAATTAATTTTTGTATAAGGAGTAAGGAAAGGATCTGGTTTCAGCTTTCTACTTATGGCTAGCCAATTTTCCCAGCACCATTTATTAAATAGGGAATCCTTTCCCCATTTCTTGTTTTTGTCAGGTTTGTCAAAGATCAGATGGCTGTAGATGTGTGGTATTATTTCTGAGGGCTCTGTTCTGTTCCATTGGTCTATATCTCTGTTTGGGCACCAGTACCATGCTGTTTTGGTTACTGTAGCCTTGTAGTATAGTTTGAAGTCAGGTAGCGTGATGCCTCCAGCTTTGTTCTTTTGACTTAGGATTGTCTTGGCAATGTGGGGTCTTCTTTTGTTCCATATGAACTTTAAAGCAGCTTTTTCCAATTCTGTGAAGAAAGTCATTGGTAGCTTAATGGGGATGGCATTGAATCTGTAAATTACCTTGGGCAGTATGGCCATTTTCATAATATTGATTCTTCCTATCCATGAGCATGGTATGTTCTTCCATTTGTTTGTGTCCTCTTTTATTTCACTGAGCAGTGGTTTGTAGTTCTCCTTGAAGAGGTCCTTCACATCCCTTGTAAGTTGGATTCCTAGGTATTTTATTCTCTTTGAAGCTATTGTGAATGGGAGTTCATTCATGATTTGGCTCTCTGTTTTCTGTTACTGGTGTATACGAATGCTTGTGATTTTTGCACATTGATTTTGTATCCTGAGACTTTGCTGAAGTTGCTTATCAGCTTAAGGAGATTTGGGGCTGAGACGATGGGGTTTTCTAAATATACAATCATGTCATCTGCAAACAGGGACAATTTGACTTCTTCTTTTCCTAATTGAATACCCTTTATTCCTTTCTCTTGCCTGATTGCCCTAGCCAGAACTTCCAACACTGTGTTGAATGGGAGTGGTGAGAGAGGGCATCCCTGTCTTGTGCCAGTTTTCAAAGGGAATGCTTCCAGTTTTTGCCCATTCAGTATGATATTGGCTATGGGTTTGTCAGAAATAGCTCTATTATTTTGAGATTCGTCCCATCAATACTAAATTTATTGAGAGTTTTTAGCATGAAAGGCTGTTGAATTTTGTCAAAGGCCTTTTCTGCATCTATTGAGATAATCATGTGGTTTTTGTCTTTGGTTCTGTTGATATGCTGGATTACGTTTATTAATTTGCATGTTGAACCAACCTTGCATCCCAGGGATGAAGCCCACATGATCATGGTGGATAAGCTTTTTGATGTGCTGTTGGATTCAGTTTGCCAGTATTTTACTGAAGATTTTTGCATCAATGTTCATCAGGGATATTGGTCCAAAATTCTATTTTTTTGTTGTATCTCTGTCAGGCTTTGGTATCAGGATGATGTTGGCCTCGTAAAATGAGTTAGGGAGGATTCCCTCTTTTTCAATTGTTTGGAATCGTTTCAGAAGGAATGGTACCAACTCCTCCTTGTACCTCTGGTAGAATTTGGCTGTGAATCCATCTGGTCCTGGACTTTTTTTAGTTGGTAGGCTATTAATTATTGCCTCTATTTCAGAGCCTGTTTTTGGTCTATTCAGGGATTCAACTTCTTCCTGGTTTAGTCTTGGGAGAGTGTAAGTGTCCAGGAAATTATCCATTTCTTCTAGGTTTTCTAGTTTATTTGCATAGAGGTGTTCATAGTATTCTTTGATGGTAGTTTGTATTTCTGTGGGGTCGGTGGTGATATCCCCTTTATCATTTTTTATTGCATCTATTTGATTCTTCTCTCTTTTCTTCTTTATTAGTCTTGCTAGCGGTCTATCAATTTTGCTTATCTTTTCAAAAAACCAGCTCCTGGATTCATTGATTTTTGGAGGAGTTTTTGTGTCTCTATCTCCTTCACTTCTGCTCTGATCTTAGTCATTTCTTGCCTTCTGCTAGCTTTTGAATGTGTTTGCTCTTGCTTCTCTAATTCTTTTAATTGTGATGTTAGGGAGTCAATTTTAGATCTTTCCTGCTTTCTTTTGTGGGCATTTAGTGCTATAAATTTCCCTCTACACACTGCTTTAAATGTGTCCCAGAGATTCTGGTATGTTGTATCTTTGTTCTTATTGGTTTCAAAGGACATCTTTGTTTCTGCCTTCATTTTGTTATGTACCCAGTCATTCAGGAGGTTGTTCAGTTTCCATGTAATTGAGCGATTTTGATTGAGTTTCTTAGTCCTGAGTTCTAGTTTGATTGCACTGTGGTCTGAGAGACAGTTTGTTATAATTTCTGTTCTTTTACATTTGTTGAGGAGTGCTTTACTTCCAACTATGTGATCAATTTTGGAATAAGTGCGATGTAGTGCTGAGAAGAATGTATATTCTGTTGATTTGGGGTGGAGAGTTCTGTAGATGTCTATTAGGTCCACTTGGTGAAGAGTTGAGTTCAATTCCTGGATATCCTTGTTAACTTTCTGTCTCGTTGATCTGTCTAATGTTGACAGTGGGGTGTTAAAGTCTCCCATTATTATTGTATGGGAGTCTGAGTCTCTTTGTAAGTCTCTAAGGACTTGCTTTATGAATCTAGGTGCTCCTGTATTGGGTACATATATATTTAGGATAGTTAGCTCTTCCTGATGAATTGATCCCTTTACCATTATATAATGGCCTTCTTCATCTCTTTTGATTTTTGATGGTTTAAAGCCTGTTTTTATCAGAGACTAGGTTTCAATCCCTGTTTTTTTTTGTTTTCCATTTGCTTGGTAGATCTTCCTCCATCCCTTTATTTTGAGCCTATGTGTGTCTCTGCATGAGAGATGCATCTCCTAAATACAGCAAACTGATGGGTCTTGACTCTTTATCCAATTTGCCAGTCTGTATCTTTTAATTGGACCATTTAGACCATTTACATTTAAGGTTAATATTGTTATGTGTGAACTTGATCCCGTCATTATGATATTAGCTGGTTATTTTGCTCATTAGTTGATGCAGTTTCTTCCTAGCATCGATGGACTTTACATTTTGACATGTTTTTGCAATGGCCGGTACCTGTTGTTCCTTTCCATGTTTAGTGCTTCCATCAGGATCTCTTGTAGGGCAGGCCTGGTGGTGACAAAATCTCTAAGTATTTACTTTTCTGTAAAGGATTTTATTTCTCCTTCACTTATGAAACTTAGTTTGGCTGGATATGAAATTCTGGATTGAAAATTCTTTTCTTTAAGAATGTTGAATATTGGCCTCCACTCTCTTCTGGCTTGGAGAGTTTCTGCCAAGAGATCTGCGTTAGTCTGATGGGCTTCCCTTTGTGTGTAACCTGACCTTTCTCTCTGGCTGCCCTTAACATTTTTTCCTTCATTTCAACTTTGGTGAATCTGACAATTATGTGTCTTGGAGTTGCTCTTCTCGAGGAGTATCTTTGTGGTGTTCTCTGTATTTCCTGAATTTGAATGTTGGCCTGCCTTACTAGGTTGGGGAAGTTCTCCCGGATGATATCCTGCAGAGTGTTTTCCAAGTTGGTTCCATTTTCCCCGTCTCTTTCAGGCACACCAATCAGACGCAGATTTGGTCTTTTCACATAATCCCGTATTTTTTGGAAGCTTTGTTCATTTCTTTTTACTCTTTTTTCTGTACACTTCTCTTCTCACTTCATTTCATTCATTTGATCTTCAATCACTGATACTCTTTCTTCCAGTTGATCGAGTTGGTTACTGAAGCTTGTCATTTGTCATGTAGTTCTCATGCTATGGTTTTCATCTCTATCAGTTCTTTTAAGGTCTTCTCTGCATTGATTATTCTAGTTATCCTTTCATCCATTCTTTTTTCAAGCTTTTTAGTTTCTTTGTGCTGGTTACATAGTTCCTCCTTTAGCTCTGAGAAGTTTGATCGACTGAAGCCTTCTTCTCTCATCTCGTCAAAGTCAGTCTCCATCCAGCTTTGTTCCATTGCTGGTGATGAGCTGCGTTCCTTTGAAGGGGGAGATGTGCTCTGATTTTTTGAATTTCCAGCTTTTCTGCACTGCTTTTTCCCTATCTTTGTGGTTTTATCTGCCTTTGGACTTTGATGATGGTGATGGACTGATGGGGTTTTGGTGTGGGTGTCCTTTCTGTTTGTTAGTTTTCCTTCTAACAGTCAGGACCCTCAGCTGTAGGTCTGTTGGAGATTGCTTGAGGTCCACTCCAGACCCTGTTTGCCTGGGTATCAGCAGCGGAGGCTGCAGAAGATAGAATATTGCTGAACAGCAAGTGTTGGTGTCTGATTCTTGCTCTGGAAGCTTCGTCTCAGGGGTGTACCCTGCCATGTGAGGTGTGATGTGTCAGTCTGCACCTAGTGGGGGATGTCTCCCAGTTAGGCCACTCAGGGGTCAGGGACACACTTGAGCAGGCAGTCTGTCTGTTCTCAGATCTCAACCTCCATGCTGGGAGATCCACTGCTGTCTTCAAAGCTGTCAGACAGGGGCATTTACCTCTGCCGAGGTTTCTGCTGCTTTTTATTTAGCTATGCCCTGTCCCCAGAGGAGGAGTCTATAGAGGCAGACCAGCCTCCTTGAGCTGTGGTGGGCTCCACCCAATTTGAGCTTCCCAGCAGCTTTGTTTACCTACTTAAGCCTCAGCAATGGTGGGCGCCCCTCCCCCAGCCTCACTGCCACCTTGCATTTAGATCTCAGACTGCTGTGCTAGCAATGTGGGAGGCTCTGTGGGCATGGGACCCTCTGGGCCAAGTGTGGGATATAATCTGCTGGTGTGCTGTTTGCTAAGACCCTTGGTAAAGCGTAGTATTAGGGTGGGAGTTACCCGATTTTCCAGGTGTTGTGTGTCTCAATTTCCTTTGGCTAGGAAAAGGAATTCCCTTCCCCCTTGCACTTCCCAGGTGAGGCGAGGCCTCACCCTGCTTCAGGTCTCACTGGTCGGGCTGTACCTGCGTACCAGCGCCAACTGTCCGACATGCCCCACTGAGATGAACCTGGTACCTCAGTTGAAAATGCAGAAATCACCCTTCTTCTGTGTCACTCACACTGGGAGCTGGAGGCTGGAGCTGTTCCTATTTGGCCATCCTGGGTGCGCCCCCAGCATTCAGTTTTAAAAAGGAAACAGAGCATGAAAATTCAGAAAATTTGCAGCCTGATGATGTGATAGAAAACAAAAACCCATTTCTGAGGAGAAATTCAAGCAGAAATTTGCGTAAGTAACAAGAAGCTAAGTGTTAATCCCCAAGACAATAGGGAAAGTGTCTCCAGGGCATGTTAGATAGCTTCATGGCAGCCCCTCCCAGCACAGACCTGGGGGCCTAGGAGGAAAAAATGCTGTTGTGAGTACAGGGCCCTCTGCTGTGTACAGCTTAGAGACTTGGTGCCTTGCAGCTCAGCTGCTCTAGCTATGGCTAAAAGGGGCCAATGTACAGCTCAGGCTTTGGCTTCAGAGGGTGCAAGCTGCAATCATTGGAAGCTTCCATGGTGTGTTGATCCTGCAGGTGCACAGAAGTCAAGAATTGAGGTTTGGGAACCTCTGCCTAGATTTTAGAGTCTGTATGAAAACACCTGGATATCCAGGCAGAAGTTGGCTGCAGGGGCGGGGCCCTAATGGACAACTTCTGGCAGGGCAGTGTTGAGGGAAAATGTGAAGTCAGACCCCCCACAGTTTCCCCACTGGTACACTGCCTAGTAAGGCTGTGAGAAGAGGGCCACTGTCCTTCAGACCCCAGAATGGACAGCTTGCACCATGAGCCTGAAAAAACTGCAGATGCTCAATGCCAGCATGTGAAAGCAGCCAGGAGGGAGGGTGTACCTCACAAAGCCACAGGGTGGAGGTACCCAAGACCATGGGAACCCATCAGTGTGACCTGGATGTGTGACATAGAGTCAAAGGAAATCATTTTGGAGCTTTAAGATTTGACTGCCCCACTGAATTTTAGGCTTGCGTGGGGCCCCTTGTTTTTGGCCAATTTCTCCCATTTGGAATAGGTGCATTTATCCAATGCCTGTATCCCCATTGTATCTAGGAAGTAACTAACTTGCTTTTGATTTTACAGGCTCTTAGATGGAAGGGACTTGCTTTGTCTCAGATGAGACTTTGTACTTATACTTTTGAGTTAATGCAGAAATGAGTTAAGATTTTGGGGGACTGTCAGGAAGGCATAATTGGTTTTGAAATGTGAGGACATGAGATTTGGGCATGACCAGGGGTAGAATGTTACGATTTGGCTGTGTCCCCACCCAAATCTCATCTTGTAGCTCCCATAATTCCCACATGTGGGAGGAACCCAGTGAGAGATAATGGGAGATAAATGAATTATGGGGACAGTTTCCCCCATACTGTTCTTGTGAGAGTGAATAAGTCTCATGGAAACTGATGGTTTTTTAAGGGGTTTTCCCTTTTGCTTGGCTCTCATTCTCTCTTACCTGCTGCCATGTAAGATGTGCCTTTCACCTTCTACCATGATTGTGAGGCCTCCCCAATTACATGGAACTGTGATCCCATTAAATCTCTTTTTCTATATAAATTACTCAGTCTCAGGTATGTGTTTATCAGCAGTGTGAGAAAAGACTAATACAAAAACAAAGGATCTCACTAGCTATCCAGCAATGGTTCCTAACCAAAATGGAAGTTCAGAAATGACAGATAAAGAATTTGAAGCATGGATTACAAGGAAGCTCAACAAGATCCAAGAGAAGGTTGAAAATCAACACACAGAACCTTCTAAAGCAATGCCTGATATGAAAGAGGAGATAAACATCTTAAAAGGAAGTTAGAGCTTCTGAAATTGAAAAATTCGTTTAAGGAATTTAAAAATACAGTTGAAATCTTTATCAATAGATTGGACCAACCAGAAGGATTACAGAGCTTGAAGACCTGTCTTTCAAATTAACCCAGGCAAACAAAAATAAAGAAAAAATAATTTTACAAAAATCATCAAAGCCTTCAAGAAGTATGGGATTATGTAAGGTCACTAAATCTATCAATTATTGGCATTCCTGAGAAGAGAAAAGGTACACAACCAGGAGAACACATCTGAGGGAATAATTCAAGAAAATGTTCCTAATCTTGCTAGAGAGGTAGAAATCAAGATATGAGAAAGCCAGGGAACATTTTCAAGATACTATAACAAATGAACATAACTAAGGCATATAGTAAGTTGATGCTAAAGAAAAAATATCTTGAAGTCAGCTGGAGAAAAAAGTTAGATCACGTACAAAGGGAATCCCATCAGGCTAACAGTAGACTTCTCAGAAGAAACCTTACAAGTCAGGAGAGATTGGGAGATTATTTTCTGCATTCTTGAAGAGAAGAAATTCCAAAGAAAAATTTTGTATCCCTCCAAACTAAGCTTCATAAGTGAGGGAGAAATAAAATCATTTCCAGATTTTAGCAAGTGCAAAGGGAATTCATTACCACTAGATAGCCTTACAGGAAATCCTTAAGGGAGTTCTAAACATGGAAATGAAATAACAATGCCTGCTACCACAAAAACACACTTAAATACATAGTCCACAGACATTATGAAGCAAGCTTTCAAGAGACCCATCTTACATATAATGACACACATGGGCTCAAAGTAAAGGGTTGAAGAAAGATCTATCATGCAAACAGAACACACAAAAGAGCAGGGGTCACTAGCCTTAAATCAGATAAAGCAGACTTTAAGCCATCCACAGTAAAAAAAGACAAAGAAGGGCATTACATAGTGATAAAGAGTTCTATTATGAGAAGACTTAACCTAAATATATATGCACCCAACACAAGAGTACACAGATTTATAAAACAAGTACTTCTAGAACTACATAAATACTTAGACATCACACAATAATAGTGGGGGTCTTCAGTGCCCCACTGATAATGTTAGATCATTGAAGAAAATCTGGACTTAAATTCGACACTTGACCAATTTGAACTAATAGACATGTAGAAAATACTCCACCCATCAACCATGGAGTATATATTGTTCTTATCTGCACATGGGACACACTTTAAGGTCAACTACATATTTGACCATAAAGCAATTCTCAATAAATTCAAAACAAAACAAAATTATACCAGCCATACTCTTGGACCACAGTGGAATAAAAATGGAATTCAATACCAAGAAGATCACTCAAAACTACACAATTACATGAAAATTCACTTGCTGCTACATGACTTTTGGATAAACAAATAAATTAAGGCAGAAATCAAAAAATTATTTGAAATAAATAAAAACAGAGACACAACATACCAAAATTTCTAGGATGCAGCAAAAGCAGTTGTTAAGAGGAAAGTTTATAGTGCTAAACACTGTCTTCAAAAAGTTAGAAAGATCTCAAATTAATGATCTAACACTGCATATAGAGGAACTAGTAAAACAAGAACAAACTCATATCGAAGTTAGCAGAAGGAAATAAATAACTAAAATTGAGTGGAACTGAATGAAATTCAGACCCCAAAATTTATGCAAAGAATCAGTCAACCCAAAAGTTGGTCCTTTGAAAGGGTAAATGAGATCACCAGACTGCTAGCTAGATTAACAAAGGAAAAAAGAGAGAAGAGAATATCAAAATAGGCACAATTAGAAATGACAAGGGTAACATTACAACCTATCCTCCCAGGAATACAAAAGATCCACAGAGCCTATTATGAACACCTCCATGCACACAGACTAGAAAATTTAGAGGAAATTGATAAATTCCTGGAAACACACGATCTTCCCAGTTTGAATCAGGCAGAAATTGAAACCCTGAACAGACCCATATTGAGTTCCAAAATTGAATCAGTAATAAAAAACCTATCAACCAAAAAAATCCCTGGACCAGATAGATTCATGCTAAATTCTACCACATATACAAAGAGGAGCTGGTACTAATTTTACTGAAACTATTCCAAAAAATTGAGGAGAAGGGACTCCTCCCTAACTCATTCTTTGAAGCCAACATTACCCTGATACCGAAACCTGGCAAAGACACACACACACACACACACACACAAAACCAAACTAGAGGCCAATAATTCTTATGAACATAGATGCAAAAATCCTCAGCAAAATATTAGCAAACAAAATCCCACAACACATCAATAATTCACCAAGATCAAGTAGGTTTTATCCTTGGGATACAAGGTTGGTTTAACATATGCAAATCAATACATGTAATTAATCACATAAACAGAATTAAAAACAAAAACCATATAATCTTCTCAATAGATGCAGAAAAAGCTTTCAATAAAGTTCCACGTCCCTTCAAGATAAACACCCTCAAGAAACTAGACAATGAAGGAACATACCTCAAAATAATAAGAGTCATCTATGATAAATCCACAGCCATCGTTACTGAATGGGCAAAAACTGGAAGCACTCCCCTTGAGAACTGGAACAAGTCAAGGATGCCCACTCTCACGACTCCTATTCAACATAATATTGCATGTCCTAGCCAGAGCAATCAGGAAGGAGAAACAAATAAGGCACTCAAATAGAAAAAGAAGAAGTCAAACTATCTCTCTTCGCTTACAATAACATTCTGTATATAGAAAACCCTAAAGACTCTGCCAAAAGGCTCCTGGAATTGATAAATGACTTCAGTAAAATTTCAGGATCCAGTCACTGTACAAAAATCAGTAGCATTACTGAACGCCAATAATATTCAAGCTGAAATCCAAGTCAAGAATGCAATAACATTTATAATAGCAGCACACACACACACATACACACACACACACACAAATGACCTAGGAATATATCTAATCAAGGAGGTAAATGATCTCTGCAAGGAGAGCTACAAAACACTGCTGAGTGAAACCACAGATGACAAAAACAAATGGAAAAACATTCCATGCTCATGTACTGGAAGAATCTATATAATTAAAATGGCCGTACTACCCAAAGCTATTCCTATCAAAGTACCAATGTCATTTTGCATAGAACTAGAAAAAATGATTCTAAAATTCACATGGAACCAAAAAAGAGCCCAAATAGCCAAAGCAATTCTAGGAAGAAGAGCAAAGTCAGAGGCATCACATGATTCACCTTTAAACTAAACTATAAATCTACAATAACTAAGCATGGTATTGTATAAAAACAGCCACATAGACCAGTAGAACAGAATGGAGAACCCACAAATAGAGCCACACACCTACAACCAGCTGATCTTTGACAAAATCAACCAAATAAGAAATTAGGAAATAACTTCCTAATTGAATTTTCATTCAGTGATGGTGCTGGGATAGCTGGCTAGCCATATGCAGAAGAATGAAACTGGATCTCTGTCTTTCACCACATAAAAAAATTAACTCAAGATGGATTAAAGATTTTAAAGTAAGACCTCAAACTATAAGAATCCTAGAAGAATACCATTCTGGACATAGGCCTTGGGAAACAATTTATGACTAAGTTCTCAAAAGCATTTGCAACAAAAACAGAAACTGACATTTGAGATCTAATTAAACCAAAGAGCTTCTGCACAGAAAAATAAACTATCAACAGAGTATGTAGACAACCTACAGAATAGGAGGAAATATTTGCAAACTATGCATCTGACAAAGTATAATATCCAATATCTATAAGGAACTTAAACAATTGAACAAACAAAAACAAGTAAACCCTTTAAAAATGATCAAAAGATATGAACAGATAACTTCTTAAAAGAAGACACACACGTGCCCCCCACCAAAAAAGTATGAAAAAAATGCTCTACATCAAATGCAAATCAAAATTGCAGTGAGATACCATCTTGCATCTATCAGAATGGCTATTATTAAAAGTCAAGAAATGAGAAATGCTGGCGAGGCCACAGAGAAACAGGAATGCTTATACACAGTTGGTGAGAATGTAAATTGTTTCAGCCACTATGGAAAGCAATTTGGAGATTTCTCAGAGAACTTAAAACAGAAGTATCATTCAGTCAAGCAATCCTATTACTGAGTATATATCCAAAAGAAAATAAATCATTGTACCAAGAAGACACATGTACTTATATGTTCATAACCATGCCATTCACAAAAGCAAAGACATGGAATCAATCTAGGAGCCCATCAGTGGTGGATTGGATAAAGAAAATATGGTGTATATATACCACAGAACATTATATAGTCCTTATAAAGAGCAAAATCATGTCCTCTGGAGCAACCTCAATGCATCTGGAGGCCATCATCCTAAGTGAATTAGTTCAGGAACAGAAGTCCAAATACTACATGTTCTTAATTATAAGTGGGAGCTAACCATTGGATATTCATCGACATAAAGATGGCAACAATAGACACTGGGAACTACTAGAGGAGGAAGGGAAGGAAAGAAGCAAGGGTTGAAAAACTAACTATTGGGTACTATGCTCAGTACCTGGGTGATGGGATCATTTGTACCCCAACCCTCAACACCATGCAATATACCCAGGTAACAAACCTGCACCTGTACCCCCTGAATCTACAATGAAAGTTGAAAATATCTAAAAAAAAAAAAAAAAAAAACCATCACTTGCAGGCCAAACCAAGGCATGGGGCTGGTTGGATTTGGCCGGTTGTGTTAGATCTGGGTTGTTGTTTGCCCACCGCTGCTGTAGGACAGTGGTTTCCAAACAGTGTGTAAAAAAATCAATGGAAAAGTTTGTTAAAAATGGCTTTCCGGCCGGGCGCGGTGGCTCAAGCCTGTAATCCCAGCACTTTGGGAGGCCGAGACGGGCGGATCACGAGGTCAGGAGATCGAGACCATCCTGGCTAACACAGTGAAACCCCGTCTCTACTAAAAAATACAAAAAAGTAGCCGGGTGAGGTGGCGGGCGCCTGTAGTCCCAGCTACTTGGGAGGCTGAGGCAGGAGAATGGCATGAACCTGGGAGGCGGAGCTTGCAGTGAGCTGAGATCCGGCCACTGCACTCCAGCCTGGGCGGCAGAGCGAGACTCCGTCTCAAAAAAAAAAAAAAAAAAAAAAAAAAAGGCTTTCCAGGCTTCACTTCTAAAGGTTCTGATTTAGTAGGTCTGGGGTGAGGTGTAGAATATGTATATTGCAAAATCTTATCAATAAATTTTGGCTACATTAGGATTCCAAATGGGAATAGGAGACACACTAAAATTAGGATAAATTACAGCGTTTTATTTATGTGAGCATTAATGAGAACAGTGTGGGCAGGGCTTAGGTGAGCCACAAGAGTTAATGCCGGAATTCGGAGGTAGCAGCAGCAGATCTGTTACCACTAGGCCTGAGGAAGGAAGGAAGAGTCACTGGAATCCAGGAAAGAGAGTGGTTGGAGAAGTCCACTTGGACAGCTGTGATGCTGAGAGAGCCATGCATCCAGGGCAACTCTGCAAGGAAGGGGACCAGGGCAAAAATATGGTGACTTCATTTTCTTCCCTCTCTCAGTCTCCTGCCAGAGGTCCCATTGGCCAAACCCAATTAGAAACCAGGAAGCACTGGAGTTCTATTGATGCGGTCCATACTGGTCAGCCTCCTGGGGTAAGGCAGGGTAAAGAAAACTAGGGAATGAATCTGCAGGGTCAACAAAAGATAACTTGAGGAGTAACACAAGCATTTTTAACAGCTTTGGCCCTAGTCCTTCCTCCTATTCCTTGGATGATACATACAGTCCTCACTCCCTGTTATGACCATGGCCCCCAGCAGTAATGGCAGACAGTAGCTGACTCCATCAACCCCCTTGGCTACCAGCATTTGGAGATGGAATTTTGTCACATGATCTGATGAATACATGAGGGTTCAGGGGGCATCTGAGGTATATCAGTTCCACAAATGCCATAAAATTGACCCATGGAAGAAACAGGATGAAATGGCGAAGTTGAGGTCAAAATCTATATGGTAGTTGTAGGACCCAGCCTCTGATTTCCTTTCTATTGATACACTCAGAGGAAGAGAGGTGAAACACATAACACCTTGGCAGAAAGAACAGAGAGTGAACACAGGGAGGTGTCGGGGGTCTCCTGAGCCTGAGATGGAGTCTTTACTTTCATCTAACATATAGAGGTCTGTAACAAGTACCTATTGGTTACAAGAATAAATTATTTCTTGCTTCAGTGACAGAAAGTTGAGATTGGGAAAAAAAAATTCCAATGGCCAGGAAGTGGAAATGCCAAATATTAACACTGAAATCTCAGCTCTTACCAGAGGGACTGGAAGATAGGGGACACCAGCAATTTGGAGAAGAGACTCTGGATGCAGGATAATGATGTATGGGAAAAGTCTTCCAGATTTGGTTATTCAAAGGGCCATCAGTAATATAATTTCAAAGACTGAAAAGAAATAAGCCAATTTAAAGATAGAAGGCTTGGAAGAGCTTTCATCCAATGCATACACCGATAATCTGAGCAACTCTTATCTGAAAAGGTGGCCAGGAAAGAAGACAGCATTTTGGTTTACAATTTCAAAAGGGCAGTGAGAGTTTTAGAAAACTTTTCAGTTTCTAGTACTTAAACTTAATGGTACAGAATCTAAGAAGATTAAGAGTATTGCTATTGAAGAGTATTGCCCCAGTTACCTTCTAAGATCCTCTCATTTTTCAAAGTTTTATAGATGAAAAGTATTTTGCATTCTGGGAGAGACTGAGTGTAAGAGTTTTAAAAGGTGTAAGATAGTTTTCTACTAGTAGATTCATGTTTATTTGGTGGACTTGAAAGAACTACATAAACTTAGTTTATTTGCTTTATAGCAAAATTGTATCACCTAATTCTTGATCTTCTTTACATGTGCTTATATATAGTAGGACTGGCCAGTTTACTTTAGACCAAGAAGAAGGAGAAGTAAATAAAAGCTAAGGGCTGAAAGCTAAACCTCTTGAGTTGATTTTGGTTCTTAAGAGTTGTGAAACTTAAAGGAAAGAGCAAAGGGAACATTTCTTTGAGAAGGCGCCACTGTGGTCTAAGAAATTTTATGTATTCATTTGGCTTTTACTATTTGCATAATAACCATCCATTTATTTTCCCATTTGTCTAAATTTACACATTCATATGGTTTACTTTATACATAAGAAGACATCATTCCCTCTTACCCCCCATCAGTATGTAGCAATGAAGAAAACCTGTTTGCCAAATGAAAAATAGAGGAGATTTTCAAAAAAGGAATTAATAAATTGATGGTGGCTCAGGAAAAAAAAGAATGGCAATAATTTTCAAATTAGTTAAGCTTTCTGTTTGTTTTCCAGAAGATTTTGAATGGATTGTTCTAACCTCAAACCAGAAAGTCCACTTTCCTCTTTAACATCCTGACTGTCTAGTAAGTCCTTGCTTTGTTACTTAATCTACTGTTCTGTTCTTATATTGTGGAGCACAGCCACTTCTATGGGAAGAATAGAATTCCAATATTTAGAGAGGAGTTCACATATAAAGTTTGGAAAAACAGTTTTAGAGAGAAATTTTCTTCTATTATTCTCTTCATTGACACTTAAGGAGGGCAAGAGAAATTACTCGGTTTTTCCATTTGAAGATTCTTGGATAATAAGGTAAAATATATAGTCAGAATTGGCAGTGAACAGAAAAAAATAAAGTGACTAACTGATCAATCATCAGAGTAGCTAATTACACAAAAATAAGTTTCCATTTTCTTTGATGAATTCTCTCTGGCTCTAGCTATCTGATTAATTACAGCATATAAATCGAAACTGGGTCCTCAGGTGGGAAGCCACTAGAAAAGCTCTTATAAAATTTCCAATGAATTCTATTGGTTCCTTAAGTCATGAATTGCTACTTAATCATAGGTTCCTTTTATTCAGCAGCATAGAAAGAAATGACATAGTAACTTCTTGAGAATTGCTGAGATTGCTTTTATATATATAAAACATCCTTGAAGATTCCTTTCAAACCAAAAATCTTGGTGACTCTGCTTGATTCAGTGTTAAGAATATCCTTTGTGTCATTCCCCAGTATTATGTTTGGTTATCTTTTTTTCTTAATTGTATATGTACCCACAATCTCTGAGGTTACTTTTCATGCTTATAATCTGATTTTTCCTCAAGCTATTGTATTATTTTCTTCCAGTTTGTTTTGTAAGTTACTATTAAAATATCACACTTTTCTATATAAGATTTGATCAACTCTTAACTTTAATTGTCTCCCAAATTGAGGCATGGAGGCTAGGACAGAGATGAGAGTTCCATGTCTTTGCTTTTGTGAATGGCATGGTTATGAACATATAAGTACATGTGTCTTCTTGGTACAATGATTTATTTTCTTTTGGATATATACTCAGTAATAGGATTGCTTGACTGAATGATACTTCTGTTTTAAGTTCTCTGAGAAATCTCCAAATTGCTTTCCATAGTGGCTGAAACAATTTACATTCTCACCAACTGTGTATAAGCATTCCTGTTTCTCTGTGGCCTCGCCAGCATTTCTCATTTCTTGACTTTTAATAATAGCCATTCTGATAGATGCAAGATGGTATCTCACTGCAATTTTGATTTGCATTTGATGTAGAGCATTTTTTTCATACTTTTTTGGTGGGGGGCACGTGTGTGTCTTCTTTTAAGAAGTTATCTGTTCATATCTTTTGATCATTTTTAAAGGGTTTACTTGTTTTTGTTTGTTCAATTGTTTAAGTTCCTTATAGATATTGGATATTATACTTTGTCAGATGCATAGTTTGCAAATATTTCCTCCTATTCTGTAGGTTGTCTACATACTCTGTTGATAGTTTATTTTTCTGTGCAGAAGCTCTTTGGTTTAATTAGATCTCAAATGTCAGTTTCTGTTTTTGTTGCAAATGCTTTTGAGAACTTAGTCATAAATTGTTTCCCAAGGCCTATGTCCAGAATGGTATTCTTCTAGGATTCTTATAGTTTGAGGTCTTACTTTAAAATCTTTAATCCATCTTGAGTTAATTTTTTTATGTGGTGAAAGACAGAGATCCAGTTTCATTCTTCTGCATATGGCTAGCCAGCTATCCCAGCACCATCACTGAATGAAAATTCAATTAGGAAGTTATTTCCTAATTTCTTATTTGGTTGATTTTGTCAAAGATCAGCTGGTTGTAGGTGTGTGGCTCTATTTGTGGGTTCTCCATTCTGTTCTACTGGTCTATGTGGCTGTTTTTATACAATACCATGCTTAGTTATTGTAGATTTATAGTTTAGTTTAAAGGTGAATCATGTGATGCCTCTGACTTCCCTTCCCTTCCGTCTTTCTCTCTCCTTCTCTCCCCTTCCTTCCTTCCTTCCTTCCTTCCTTCCTTCCTTCCTTCCTTCCTTCCTTCCTTCCTTCCTTCCTTCCTCTCTCTCTCTCTCTCTCTCTCTCTCTCTCTCTCTCTCTCTCTCCTTTCTCTCTTTCTTTCTTTCACAGAGTCTTGCTCTGTTGCCCAGGCTGGAGTGCAATGGCACCATCTCAGGTCACTGCAACCTCCACCTCCTGGGTTCAAGCAATTCTCCTGTCTGAAGCTCTTGAGTAGCTGGGACTACAGGCACATGCCACCATGTCCAGCTAATTTTTGTATTTTTAGTAAAGACAGAGTTTTACCATATTGGTCAGGCTGGTCTCAAACTCCTGACCTCAGGTAATCCACCTGCCTCAGGCTCCCAAAGTGCTGGGATTACAGGCATAAGCCACCACGTCCAGCCTTTCTTTCTTTCTTTCTTTCTTTCTTTCTTTCTTTCTTTCTTTCTTTCTTTCTTTCTTTCTTTCTTTCTTTCTTTTCCTTCCTTCCTTCCTTCCTTTTTTCTTTCTTCTCTTTCTTTCTCTTTCTTTCTTTTTCTTTCTTTCCTTCTTTCTCTCTTTCTTTCCTTCTTTCTCTCTTTCTTTCCTTCTTTCTCTCTCTCTTTCTTTCTTTCTTTTTGTTTTGTCTCTCTCCTTCCTCCCTCCCTCCCTCTTTCTTTCCCTTCCTCCCTCCCTTCCTTCCTTCCTTCCTTCCTTCCTTCCTTCCTTCCTTCCTTCCTTCCCTTCCCTTCCCTTCCCTTCCCTTCCCTTCCCTTCCCTTCCCTTCCCTTCCCTTCCCTTCCCTTCCCTTCCCTTCCTTCCTTCCTTCCTTCCTTCCTTCCTTCCTTCCTTCCTTCCTTCCTTCCTTCCTTCCTTCCTTCCTTCTTCTTCTTTCTTTCTTTCTTTCTTTCTTTCTTTCTTTCTTTCTTTCTTTCTTTCTTTCTTTCTTTCTTTCTTTCTTTCTTTCTTTCTTTCCTTTCTTTCTCTCCTTTCTTTCTTTTATGTCCTTTCCGTCTTTAAAATTTTTTTGTGTTTTAAGTGTAGTCGATGACATGGAAAAAGAAGCAGGAGATGTGAAAGAGCTTTGATGCAGTTCCCACCTTTCCAAGAAAGAATTTCAACAATTTCAAACACACAAACAAAACAAAACACTAGAATGATGTTCTGAGTTCCTAGACTCTGTTCTTCCTACATTCTTCATTGTACTCCCCTCCTCCACAAATGATTTTCAAGACTCTGATCACCTGTAAAACCTGAGGATGTGAAATAAAATGTCTGCAAGACACAGACAGAGCCATGAATAAATGACAGGGCAGGTGAATTAGAGAACTCACCCCCATCCAGGGGGAGCCTGCCAGTGACTTGGGAGTTCTATGGGATTATTGCCATGCAGGAATGAGGGCCCAGTGTTTTCAGATCTCTGTATTTTCCAAGAAAATCTGGAAATCTGGATTTTTATGCAAAATGTCTTGATTTTTGAATGTTTGAGACTAATTCAATTAAACAGAAAACACCATAAGGGCCAATGGCACACACATGCAGGCCAGATTTTGTCTTCAGGCCACTGCTTCGCAACCTCTGACAAACATAGTATTATAAGCTTTGGCTGGATTTCTGCTCTGGGGATTTCAGTACTATTAAGAAAGAAGACACTGCCATTTATATGCTTTGATTTTAGTATAATAAGAGAATGAAACTGACATAAATTCATGAGCACATATATTTGCATGAAAAGAGAGACCGAACTCTAGTTCATTGTCTTCATGAGGAAAGAAATGTGTTATTATATATCTATTTAGCTTTCTCTCCCAGAAGCTATTTTTTAAAGTCTTCATTAGATTACAGAATTTTTTTCTGATTTCATAGAGAACTTAAATTCATACACTTTGTAATATTTTTACGTTGTCTTTTTAGAGACAGGGTCTTACTCTGTCTTCTAGGCTGGAGTGCAGTGGGTTGATCATGGCTCACTGCAGCCTTGAACTCCTGGGCTCAAGCCACCATCTCACCTCAGCCTCCAGAGTAGCTGGAACTACAGGTGCACACAAGCATGCCTGGCTAATTTTTAAATTTTTTGTAGAGATAGAGTCTGGCTATATTGCCTAGGCTGGTCTCAAACTTCTGGCCTCAAGTAATCCTCTCACCTCAGCCTTCTAAATGTCTGGGATTGCAGACATGAGCCTCCATGCCCAGCAAATTTCTACACTTTTGATTTTGCATCAAGGAGTGAGGATCCATCAAATACACTTTCATCCTTTTTAGCATACATATTTATGTAAAACATCAATATGTACTTGTCTTTGAAAATTGCATAATGTATAAGCCTTAGCTAATAGAGTTATTAACCAGACCAGAGCTAGACATTTTTTTTTCTTTTGGTAAGTTATACATGCTTTGATTAATAAAAAAGGCAAGGAATAGTGGTTAAAAGTGCTAGTTTTTGCTTTTGGATGAAAAAGACTGAAATACCAATGGTTAAGAGGACAGCTTTGGAGTGAGGAACACTTGAGTTTGAATCCCATTTTTCTTTTCTTGCAGAATGTTCTAGATTAGACTGACTCATATCTTTAAGCTTCCATCCTATCAGTCACAGTTAGCATTATGACTTGTGCTCTTCAAAGATACTGGACAGATAGACACTTGGTGGCCTGGAAGAAACAGAGGCTTTGTTTGAGACATAAGTAACAATATGGGTGAATAGGCAGAGCCAGATAATGGAAAGTTGTAAATACATGTGAGAAGTTTGGAGTCTATTCTGTAGGTTAGAGGGAACTGTGAAAGCATTTGGGCAGGGACAACCAGGAATGATTTTAGAATGATTTGGCAGTAGTGTCTGGGATGGCTCTGACTTGGGTAGCTGTTGCAGTAATCCACATGAGAGGTCGTATCAGTGTGGATTAAATAATGGCTGTGGACACAAAAGGGGATAAATGGGTTTAAAAGATATCATTAGATGTGACTTTCAAATATATAGTCCCAGGCTGAAAATTGTGTGTGTGTGTAAAACTACACAGAACCAAATCTAAGAATTTTATGATGATGTTAAAGGTAATTTGTGTGTGGTGAAAGAGAAAAGAGAAGAGAACTGAAGACTGATAACTGAGTAATGTCTACCAATGGGGAATTCAGAAGAGGAAAAATGTATTAGAGGGAATAGAGAATGGAGAAGAAATAAGGAATTTGAAGAAGAAATAGATATTTAGTAATAATAAGCTCAGGTCTATAATTCCAGTGCTTTGTTGATTTAAACAATTCAAGGTGATTTTATATTCCCTATATCTTTAATGCTGTTGTTATGATGATTCATATCTCACTTATTTTTAAGAAGGAAATATTTTCTTTCCTTGTCATCTTTCCCGTTCTTATATTCCATTTTAAAGTCTGTCTTTTCTAAGAGGCTTTCTTCACTTGGTTTCATTACTATATGCCTGCCTTCTGAGTTGGTGTGGGGTTACATAGAAGAAAAAGATGAAGAACATCACAATCTGGTGTAAATATTACACTTCATTTCTCTATCTGTTTTGTATATATCTAATATCTGTAAGGAGTCAGAACCTATTTCATTTTCTTCTTAATGTGTTGTATGACTTTCAGGTTGCTAAAAGTAAGACAGTCAGTTCCTGCAGGGCTGGGGCCTTCTTCTGTTGTTGACTCTATCCAGTGAAATCTTATATTATGCCTTGTGATCTTGTCTCATGAAATATTAAATTGGATTGTGAGTAGGTTTTTGCTAAATTTTCAATAGCATTTTTTTCTTTTCTAAACAGAAGCATGTTCTTATAACTCACTCTACAATCTCCTGCCATACTTAGTAGAAAGTATAGTAAGGTGAGAGAGCAAAATTCACAAAGAATTGATTAGCATTGTCCTTCTAACCATTTAAATTTATATTTAATATTAATTAATTGATACGTTTGTTCATTCAATCAATCTTCTCTCTGGTCATTTTAACTATGGCTGGACCAGACTATATCTTCCCTGGCTTCCTTCCACATAAACTCTTCATTACTCAGTTGACAATTTGGGAAAGAAGACTTTCCAGCATTTCTTCCTCTCTGTGTCTTCTCTGCTCTGCTCTAATTTAGTGTTCCTCCCACATTTGTCTCATTTTCAAGTCTGTCTCTCTCTCTCTCTCTTTTTTTTTTGGCACTACTTTGATTCCCTTTCTACTCTCTTGAGAGCTGCTTTTCTTTTCTATATCCCCTTGACGTGACACCTCTCATAACTCTATTCTGTGTTTATCAGGTTGAAGCTCCTGGAGGGCAAAGGTGGATTCTTACTGGCCCCAAAGCCCAAGTTAGCACAGTGCTTCACACACAATAGGTTGGAAATGAGTTCATTAAACACACAAATACTTAGAACCTTTTTGAGTGTGAGGCATTGTGCTGGATGCTGGGAAACAAATATAAATAAGATATTTCTCCTGGTCTCCATGAGCCTAAACTCCAGTAGAGAGATGGAGAGATGTACAAAGTAAGTCAGCAATTATATAAGGGATGATAAGAACTATTCTAGAAGCCTGTCAGGGTTGAGCTTTAAGGAAATGCATCCAGGAAGAGGTTCTGCTCACTGAGTATTGAAGGATAAGTAACTATAATTCAAGGTGATAACATGCAATCTTAGGTTTAGTGTTAGTGGGTGGAGAGATGAGAGGAGGGGTACAGGAGAACTAAGAAGAGACTCCGAGACTTATGACTGATTTTATGCATGATGATGGAGAAGGAGGAGCTCAAAGATGGCTCCTAATTTCTGCCTTGGACTATGAGTTAACAGGTACTGCCTGTTCAGGAATGTGTGAATTAATATAAAAGAAAAGAAAAGAAAACTTTAGAAGAAAGAAGAATAAGAATGATGCTAGACTAAAACTAGGAAGAAACTGCATCAACTAACGAGCAAAATAACCAGCTAACATCATAATGACAGGATCAAATTCACACATAACAATATTAACCTTAAATGTAAATGGGCTAAATGCTTCAATTAAAAGACACAGACTGGCAAATTGGATTAAGAGTCAAGACCCATCAATGTGCTGTATTCAGGAGACCCATCACACATGCAGAGACACACATAGGCTCAAAATAAAGGGATGGAGGAAGATCTACCAAGCAAATGGAAAACAAAAAAAGGCAGGGGTTGCAATCTTAATATCTGATAAAACCGACTTTAAAACCAACAAAGATCAAAAGAGACGAAGAAGGCCATTACATAATGGTAAAAGGATCAATTCAACAATATCCTAAATATATATGCACCCAATACCAGAGCACCCAGATTCATAAAGCAAGTCCTTAGAGACCTACAAAGAGACTTAGACTCCCACACAATAATAATGGGAGACTTTAACACCCCACTGCCCACATGAGACAGATCAACGATACAGAAAATTAACAAGGATATCCAGGACTTGAACTCAGCTCTGCACCAAGCAGACCTAATAGACATCTACAGAACTCTCCACCCTGAATCAACAGAATATACATTCTTCTCAGCACCACATCACACTTATTCCAAAATTGACCACATAGTTGGAAGTAAAGCACTCCTCAACAAATGTAAAAGAACAGAAATTATAACAAACTGTCCCTCAGACCACAGTGCAATCAAACTAGAACTCAGGATTAAGAAACTCACTCAAAATCGCTCAATTACATGGAAACTGAACAACCTGCTCCTGAATGACTACTAGGTACATAATGAAATGAAGGCAGAAATAAAGATGTTCTTTGAAACCAATGAGAGCAAAGACAGAACATACCACAATCTCTGGGACACATTGAAAGCAGTGTGCAGAGGGAAGTTTATAACACAAAATGCTCACAAGAGAAAGCAGGAAAGATCTAAAATTGACACCCTAACATCACAATTAAAAGAACTAGAGAAGCAAGAGCAAACACATTCAAAACTAGCAGAAGGCAAGAAATGACTAAGATCAGAGCAGAAGCGAAGGAGATAAAGGCACAAAAAACCCTTCAAAAAATCAATGAATCCAGGAGCTGTTTTTTTTTTATTTAAAGATCAACAAAATTGATAGACCGCTCACAAGACTAATAAAGAAGAAAAGAGAGAAGAATCAAATAGATGCAATAAAAAATGATAAAGGGGATATCACCACCGATCCCACAGAAATACAAACTACCATCAGAGAATACTATAAACACCTCTATGCAAATAAACTAGAAAATCTAGAAGAAATGGATAAATTCCTGGACACATACACCCTCCTAAGACTAAACCAAGAAGAAGTTGAATCCCTGAATAGACCAATAACAGGCTCTGAAATTAAGGCAATAATGAATAGCCTACCAACCAAAAAAAGTCCAGGACCAGATGAATTCACAGCTGAATTCTACCAGAGGTACAAGGAGGAACTGGTACCATTCCTTCTGAAATGATTCCAAGCAATAGAAAAAGAGGGAATCCTCCCTAACTCATTTTACGAGGCCAGCATCATCCTGATACCAAAGCCTGGCAGAGACACACACAAAAAAGAGAATTTTAGATCAATATCCCTGATGAACATCAATGCAAAAATCCTCTATAAAATACTGGCAAACTGAATCCAACAGCACATCAAAAAGCTTATCCACCATGATCAAGTGGGCTTCATCCCTGGGATGCAAGGCTGGTTCAACATATGCAAATCAATAAACATAACCCAGTATATAAACACAACCAAAGACAAAAGCCTCATGTTTATCTCAATAGATGCAGAAAAGGCCTTTGACAAAATTCAACAGCCCTTCATGCTAAAAACTCTCAATAAATTAGGTATTAATGGAACGTGTCTCAAAATAATAGAGCTATTTCTGACAAACCCACAGCCAATATCATACTGAATGGGCAAAAATTGGAAGCGTTCCCTTTGAAAACTGGCACGAGACAGGGATGCCCTCTCTCACCACTCCTATTCAACATAGTGTTGGAAGCTCTGGCCAGGGCAATCAGGCAGGAGAAAGAAATAAAGGGTATTCAATTAGGAAAAGAGGGAGTCAAATTGTCCCTGTTTGCAGATGACATGATTGTATATTTAGAAAACCTCATCGTCTCAGCCCCAAATCTCCTTAAGCTGATAAGCAACTTCAGCAAAGTCTCAGGATACAAAATCAATGTGCAAAAATCACAGGCATTCTTATACACCAGTAACAGACAAACAGAGAGCCAAATCATGAGTGAATTCCCATTCACAATAGCTTCAAAGAGAATAAAATACCTAGGAATCCAACTTACAAGGGATGTGAAGGACCTCTTCAAGGAGAACTACAAACCACTGCTGAACGAAATAAAAGCGGACACAAACAAATGGAAGAACATTCCATGCTCATGGATAGGAAGAATCAATATTGTGAAAATGGCCATACTGCCCAAGGTAATTTATAGATTCAATGCCATCCCCATCAAGCTACCAACGACTTTCTTCACAGAATTGGAAAAAACTACTTGAAAGTTCATATGGAACCAAAAAAGAGCCCACATTGCCAAGACAATCCTAAGCCAAAAGAGCAAAGCTGGAGGCATCACACTACCTGACTTCAAACTATACTACAAGGCTACAGTAACCAGAACAGCATGGTACTTGTACCAAAACAGATATAGACCAATGGAACAGAACAGAGCCCTCAGAAATAATACCACACATCTAAAACCATCTGATCTTTGGCAAACCTGGCAAACCTGATAAGAAATGGGGAAAGGATTTCTTATTTAATAAATGGTGCTGGGAAAACTGGTTAGCCATATGTAGAAAACTGAAACTGGACCCCTTCCTTACACCTTATACAAAAATTAATTCAAGATGGATTAAAGACTTAAATTTTAGATCTAAAACCATAAAAAACCCTAGATAAAAAACTTAGGCAATATCATTTAGGACATAAACATGGGCAAAGACTTCATGACTAAAACACCAAAAGCAATGGCAACAAAAGCCAAAATTGACAAATGGATCTAATTAAACTAAAGAGCTTCTGCACAGCAAAAGAAACCACCATCAGAGTGAACAGGCAACCTACAGAATGGGAAAATATTTTTGCAATCTACCCATCTGACAAATGGCTAACATATCCAGAATCTACAAAGAACTTAAACAAATTTGCAAGATAAAGAACAAACAACCCCATCAAAAAGTGGGCAAAGTGTATGAACAGACACTTCTCAAAAGAAGACATTTATGAAGCCAATAGACACATGAAAAAATGCTCATCATCACTGGCCATCAGACAAATGCAAATCAAAACCACAATGAGATACCATCTCACACCAGTTAGAATGGCAATCATTAAAAAGTCAGGAAACAACAGGTGCTTGGGAGGACGTGGAGCAATAGGAACACTTTTTCCCTGTTGGTGGGGCTGTAAACTAGTTCAACCATTGTGGAAGACAGTATGATGATTCCTCAAGGATCTAGAACTAGAAATACCATTTGACCCAGCCATCCCATTACTGGGTATATACCCAAAGGATTATAAATCATGCTGCTATAAACACACAGGCACACGTATGTTTATTGTGGCACTATTCACAATAGCAAAGAGGTGGAACCAACCCAAATGTCCATCAGTGACAGACTGGATTAAGAAAATGTGACACATATACACCATGGAATACTATGCAGCCATAAAGAGATGAGTTCAAGTCCTTTGTAGGGACATGGATGAAGTTGGAAACCATCATTCTCAGCAAACTATCGCAAGGACAAAAAACCAAACACCATATGTTGTCACTCATAGGTGGGAATTGAACAATGAGAACACTTGGACACAGGAAGAGGAATATCACACACTGAGGTCAGTCATAGGGTGGTGGCAGGGGACAGGGATAGCATTAGGAGATATACCTAATGTAAATGACGAGTTAATGGGTGCAGTACACCAACATGGCAGATGTATACAGACCTGCACGTTGTGCACATGTACCCTAGAACTTAAAGTATAATTAAAAAAAAAAAGAATGATGCTAGAAATGGTCATTGCTTTCTTATGACTTCACCTTTGTAGTCATTCTTCCTCCTACTGGCAGAGTATTTGACTGGAAAGGACTAAGATAGATTCAATGCCATCCCCATCAAGCTACCAACGACTTTCTTCACAGAATGGGAAAAAACTACTTGAAAGTTCATATGGAACCAAAAAAGAGCCCACATTGCCAAGACAATCCTAAGCCAAAAGAGCAAAGCTGGAGGCATCACACTACCTGACTTCAAACTATACTACAAGGCTACAGTAACCAGAACAGCATGATACTGGTACCAAAACAGATATAGACCAATGGAACAGAACAGAGCCCTCAGAAATAATACCACACATCTACAACCATCTGATCTTTGACAAACCTGACAAACCTGATAAGAAATGGGGAAAGGATTTCCTATTTAATAAATGGTGCTGGGAAAGGACTAAGATAGTCCTTTCCAGTCAAATACTGGAAAACATGTGGCTGCCCATGTGTTTTTCTCCTTTTACGTGGAGCCCATGGAGATGTGACTGAGGGGAGGAGTCTGAAGATGAGGTGCCCACATCTTCTTCAGGGGAGGACTTGTTGCCTCAGTCCTCAGTCATGTGAAGTGTATTTGGCAAAGAGCCTACAACTCTCAGCTCCTTTAGGGTATCTCAGCTGCCAAAAGCCAACCTACCTGTATCTGGTGACTGAGCAAGAAGTGGGTATAAAAGTTCAGACAGTTTGCACTGTGGGAGACACTAAAGGAAAAATACTCACTCTAGAGCACTCTGCTAGGTGAACTGACACTTTGTGGGATCTATGACACAACTTGATGTCATCCTCCACCCCACCCTGTTTTCTCTCCTTCTGTTCCTATGTATAATCTCTTACAAAGCTTTCGCACCCCCAAACTCCCTTAGTGTCTATTTCTGGAGAACCCAATCTGTAACACAGACGGTGCAGTGGAAATTATTTTCCAGCCTCTCAGCATCCCTGGGATTACACAGGCACTTGTTTCTCCAGGGATCCATGAAAGAAGGGGCTCAAAGATTGTATTCTAGAATGTAGTGGAGTAAGGGCCTGTAGTTATGTTCTGGTTGTTACTGGGCTAATAGGATGAGGTGAGGTTGCCATAACTTGGGAAGAAACAAATCTGAGCAAACCTGGGAGCAGTTAATTTTATGATCAGATTAAAGGTACTTCCGATGTCCAAGAGGGCTTTAGTTTAAAACCAATATATTGCAGCAATTGTTCTAAAGGGAAGCCTCCTCCAAATAAAAAATATCAAAGAAACCGTGGGAAAGTTTGAAGCAAGTTTAGTTGCTGTGAACTGGAGCACTTTAATCTCTTATTAAATAAATGCAGTGTGATAATAATATAATGATACCTTGCATGTAGATTGCATATTTATTTTTCACCAAGACATCCCTACAGTACTTTAGTGCAATGTCATTTTTCCTTCCTCACTTTTGACTTTCCTCAAGTGGGAGAAGGAAGACTAGAGGGAACCAAATCGTTAACAACTAATGTTCCATTTTTTTTTTTAATCAACTGCCTGCCCAATCCATCTGTATTATAGTTATGAAATCATAATAAAAATGATTTTACTTCCTGTCTCTTTGACAACCTAGGGAAGATTGTCAGAATAAGAAATGAAGTGGTTTATATGAGTAGAGCAATGAGGGGTGTGGGGATAAGAAATAATTCTACTAGCTGCTGAATAATTTACATACAGAATAATCAACATGGTAGATCATTTGATCATCAAAATTTGATTATTGCTTCCTAAGCTCTGATCATAGTCATTAAAAAGCTATCATTATTGATATTTGTATATATTAGTAGTGGGCTTAGTAAGAACTCTGCTAAGCATTTTATATATACAATTTTATTTATTCCTCATAATACTCCTGAATGATATTTTTTCCCTCTTATTTCATAGAGGCTAAAACTCAAGCTCTGAGGGGTTATGTGTGGCTGGTAAGGGACAGTACTGGGATTTGAATCCAGGAGGTATTTCACCCAAAGATGAAACTGAAACACAATGCTTAACTGACTGCTTACTGACTGCTTACTGACTCTGTTATCTGCAGCTGCTGTGCTGACTCTGCAGTTGAAACAATGGAGTGTGTGTGTGTGTGTGTGTGTGTGTGTGTGTGTTTGTGTGTGTGTGTGTGTGTGTGTGTGTGTAGGGGAACTACATGCTACTGAAATAGTCCCTAAGAGAAAAGCTTGCTGAGTATGCTTAAAACAAAACAGTTTCACCAATAAGGCCGTAGACTTCTATCAAATATTCAATTTTCCCAGACCCTTGCTTCATGGAAATCTTTGGGTTTTCCAGTACGACTCAAGGAAAAAGATTTGACATCTTTGAGGATGACTTAAAAAAATAAAGGAATAACAAACAATAAACATTGCACAACTATGCTAATTCATGCCCCAAAGGGAAGACAACAGGAAAAACCTAGAGTTTGCCAAATGGAAAAACAATGAAACTGGTGGAGAGAGAAATGTTAATTCAGACTTCAAGATGATAAAAGACTTGTTACAAACAATGGGAATTGGAAAAAAAAATAATAAAAGAGTTGTACTCAGCCAATTCCCTCAGATACATGTAAGTAACTAGCTCCCACTGAGATAGATGGATGCATCAGTTTCTTCATTTTAATGAAGACAATTAGACTTTACATGTTCACAGGGCTCTCTGTGTTCAAGTCCTTTTCTGGTTGGTACTGATGAAGCAACTCATAAAAAAGTAAATGCTTACACTGCAATCAGGGCCAGAAGTGGGCTCAAAATGGAAAGTGAATGGTTTAGTTTGCTTTGGGTTCAATACATCCTCTCTTGGTTCCTCAAGGGAGGGAGGGGGAGAATTCACAGAATAGCTGACCCTGTTTTTGGATTCACACTAGGCCTTTATTAGTATGTTTGTTTAATATTGTGATCCTAGGAGCAATCTTCCCTAAATTGCAACCTTCTCCATCTGATATTATTTAGAACAATGTACAATTAGCCACATTGCTGCATGAAGAACTTTTCTTCAAAGCAAACATGATAAACTTTGGTAGTATGGTACCCCTACAAATAATGCTTGATTGAGGCTGCTTAATTTAGTAATTTATTTATCAGCTTAAATGATCCCAGTCATCTTGGCATATGTCAACATCCATTTGTTTTGTGAGTATATTGGGGTCAAAATCAGCATCTCATTCATAGAAATATTTATCTATACCCACAGATGCTTCTGAGTTTGCATTTGATATTTCTTCATGCTAATCCAGAAACAAAATTTTCTTCTCTAATTAAATTGCTCTTATAGTCTTACTGGAAGATATGTTAATTTGTATTGTTCTGATGTAATTACTTTTGTTTATTTTAGTCTCTGACCAGATTTTAAACTCTTAAGGGTAAAGAAAAAGATTTCTACTTCTTTTATAATCTTGTCTTTTCCCCTTATCCCAGTTACCAATACATGCTTTTTAAATTTTGCACCCTGCCGAAGTAGGTGTTAAATAAATATTTGTTAGATGACTTTGTAGATTTGTGTATTCAGACAAACAGGAAAATAGGCTTGAAAGGAGAACCTAGTTCTAAGCAAGTTGAGTTTTAACACAAATGAACCTTTGAAGCACACTGATTGCTGAGCAAGGACCCTCTGGCAATCCCACGGGATTGATGAACTCTTTCTCTCAGAGGTATAGTGAAGTGCTAACATCAGAGGAAGCAAGCTTACCAGCATGACTGGAGGAGACACTGGTGAGTCCATAAAATAGGCATTCTACTGAGACTCTGTCCTTCCTAATATCACTTTTGATATTTCAATTATACATATTTTCTATTGCTTCTTCCATTGAATTTTTATCACCATTGTTTCAACTGTCATGTTATCATATTACTTTAAATCAGTCGAGGGGTGCCATATTTGTAGAATTTGCCTTGGGGAGAAAGCACTTTCCTCCAGCCTCCTCTCCATGGCCACCCTATGAGTTTGCCTTTTCCCCTGAAACTATGAAAATTGTACTTTAAAGATGATGTTTTACAGTTTAGGCCACACATCTTCCATTCCTTGTTAGAGTAGCTCACTGCCTCCCCACTTCTTTCTGTTCCAAAGTGACTTCTGGGCTGCTCCAGTGGAAACTAGTAGAGAAAAAAAATCATGGGTATAGTCAGCCTTTGCTGATTGATTATTTCATACTTGTGAAACAATTTTCTGTACCAATTATGTCTTTGCAGATGACAGAAGCCATTTAGTCTAATGACCATAATAATTAATTTTCATTATGAAGCAGATTGGTTAATGATGCTGAAGCCCAGATTTCATTATAGAACTAAAACACAAAACTTGCCCACACTCCCAGAACATAACTTTCAAGTTTGTTAAATCAGGGAGTAAATGCAATTATTACTTCTCTTGTAGAGTGAGCTGAGACAAAGTCAGGGTGAAAGTGGGAAGGCTTGTAGCAGTTTTTATTTCTTCATTGTGAAATCAGATGAAATTCTCAAAACATGTCCTCTAACCAGCAGCATCTGCATCACTTGGGAGCTTGTTAGAAATGCAAATTCCTGGGCCTCACCCTAAGTCTACTGAACCAGAAGCTCTGTGAGCAGGGCTCAATCATTTCCATTTTCACAAGATTTGCAGGTGTTCTGACACAGACTAAAGTTTGAGACCCACTGGTCTAGACAACAAAGAAGAGATCAAAAAGAAGGCTTTCTCTTCTCTTTAGTGCTCTTTACTTAAGGTTTTTGGTGGGTATAGGTCTTTCCATATTCAGGAGGGCCTCAACTGAAAAGCCTAAGAGCAATATTTGATATGCTAGAGTAAATGATCTAACATTTGGATGTTAGATGAACAAGCTAGGATTTATGGAAAGATTCATAACTTGGGGTCAAGGGACTCCTCTAAGCACTAAAACACCCAACGGGTAGAATTCAAAAGATGTATGATCCTAGTAAACTTGTACGCAATTTTTAATGTATTTTTTCATTTTTTAAACAAATATTTACAGAGCAGCACTTTGGATAGAGACCTGGTCTAAGTACTGGGGTTTTAGCAGTGACAAAATCTTTGCTAACATTCTAGAGTTGAAAAGGCAAGCACCCTATGAATAAACAAATCTGTAATGTCATCTGAAATGACATGCTGTGAAGGTAAATGAAAGGTAATAAGTGGATAGAGTGCAACTGGAATGTGAGGGGCTGCTATTTTACATAGTTGATCAAGCAAGTTCTCTTGGATAAGCAGAAGGGCAAGCGGATATCCCAGGGAAAAGCATTTCAGAAGAAGGACATAGAAAATAGGATGAGACTGGTAGATTTATAAAATGGATTTCAGGGGAAAGTCAGAAACTTAGATAGGGCCACAAAACTAATAATGAAGCCTGAATATACTGGACAGATGCCACTATGCTGTGCTCCCTCTTACTATATCACTCCAGAGGATAGTTATCTGGAAAGGCCTATCTGTCTGCATGCCCAATAGCAAGATATGTGGCCTACACATCCTTGATGGCTAAGCTGCTGTATTTTAACCCTGGCTGGGACTTTTGTTTGAACTGACCAGCTGTGGTTGTTCTTTTGGAAATATGACTGACCTCATTACTTCGAATGAAAATCATGGTTCTGTAACTCTTGACGATGTTTAGAGACAGAGCTTCCCCATTTTAGCGGTTGTCCTTGGTGACAAAAAATTTAAACTGCCGTTGGTGAGCACTTACAATGTTCCAAACACTGAGGTAAGTAAATCACCCACATTTCATCCTTTTGAAACTCATTTTCATTTTTGATGACAATTGGAATATACTGGTGTGTAAGCTCCGTAAGGGCAGAAATTGTCTCTTTCCCCTGAATCCTCGTGGAGCAATGCTTGATTCACAGTAGGCACACAGAAGACATTTGTGCAATGAGGAGCAAAAAAATAAAAGAACGAAAGAATTTCTGTAAGATATACATCTAGCAAGGTATTAGGTTGGTGCAAAAGTAATTGTGGCTTTTGGCATTTAAAATTTGAATACAGTCTATGTAATTCCAAAGTTTCGACTACTATGCTGCATTGTGAATTAACCTGGATTGGAATGAGGGGGAAAAAGTAGAAACATGAAGATGGAACATAAGAAAGGCAGGGTGGGAGAAGCAACTCATGCAAAGCTCTAATAAAGCAAGAATAGTGGCTTTCCTCTTCATGGCTAATCTCATTCTAGACTTCTTGAGGCTAAACAGAAGACTGTAACAATGCCAGTTCCTTGCCCTCTAAAAGAACAGACTGAATTTGTCAATTATACTTCAATAAAGCTGGAAAAAATAAAAAGAACCAGCCTGGCAAGACTAACTCTCATGGAATAATTAGTCAGCAATGCAATAAATTAAGTGGGATGGCATCTTATTTCATACTGTCTATTCTAGGGCTTGCCATCTTTGGAAAAGCGAACATGAATCTCACACATTATAGTACTATGTTAGAAACTGAAAATTATATTAGTATGAGAATGACCCACATGATAGTTTTAATTAGTTTCACTTAATACAAAAGGCCAGCATTTCTAACTGACTGAAACGTACTGTCCAAATGCAATATAATGCTTTGAATGTGTGGAGAAGTCTTTTGTATTTTCTCTCTCATTTCCTCTGACCTCCCCTCATCTGCACTTTTCTGCCCTTTTTTTCTCCTTTTCTCCTTTCTTTTCCCCTCCTCTTCTTTCTTCTCTTGACTTTCTCTTTGCTGTCTTTCCCTTCCCTCCTCTCTCCTTCACTTCCTTTCTGTTCCTCCCCATTCTTTCTTACTTTTTAATTTTTAAAAAACATTTCCAAATATGTGATTATAACCTTATATATGTTCTGTGGATTTTAAAGACATAATTGTACCCACTTTACACATGAGAAAACTAAGTCATTGGGGATGTTATATAACTTGTGAATTTTGTGGTGAAGATGGAAAAAAACCCCACATATCATAACTTCAAGTATCTTGTGCTTTTTTACTTGTCCACAGGTCCCACAGCAAAATCTCAGGTTTAACCACAGGTATTAATTTACAGTGTATATTGAATAAGAAGACATTTCTTAAAGTAAAGGTGAAAGAAAATAAAGTCCAGCTTGAAAGTTTTTACTGACTTTATATTTTAATTTAGGAAGTTCACTTTACTTTTCATCTATGGTATGGGAATAATAATGGATCCCCATATACCAAGGCTTAATAAGCTTTTCACAAACATATAATTATATTTCAAAACATATCCTTGTGGAATTAGATGCCTTGGGTTCCACTGTTGTTACTGAAGACACCCAGCATAAGCAGTGCCTGTCTCTAGGTAGCACTTCCTGCTTTCTCTTAAGTAAGAGTTATTAGGTTGGTTCTGCTTTTTTTGCCAGTAGGTGGTACTAGCAATTTGTATAGTGTTTGTGAAACTATTCTGATGTGGGCGAGGGGAAGGAATGCTTGGATTGCTTGATGGGGGAGAAATAAGCTTTTTGGACTGTGATCAACCTGATGTCTTTACCTGGAAATATTCCTCTGGGTCCCATGGTCTGCCTACCAGGAACAGAATCTCTCATTGGTTAAAATGCAATGATGTGAACAGGTATGGTTTCAGAAAAAAGAAGAAAAATAGGAGGAGCTCAGGTCATGTCAGATTTGGTTCCCAGAGTAATTAGATTACTGATGACTTCTGATCATATGATAGTGAGCACCAACTCATTTTCTGAGGAACACGCTGTTAGATCAGATGATAACATTTTCCGAAAGATGTTCTAATAATGAAGCTGTGTTTGAGAGAAGAGCAGCAAACAAGAAGCAAGCTTCTCGTATCTTAAGTGCTGCCATTGTCCTGGTTCTAACCAGGCTAACATTTTTACGAGCAGTTACTTCTTGTTGGAGACAATGTTCCTGTACAGTTTTGGAAGACATGCACACACACACACACACACACACACACACGCACACACACACCACTGCACACACCCTGTTAAATAGCCAAGATATCTATAGTGGACCATTTCAGGTGCAGAGCAGTTACTTTCCAAACATGTTTTAATATGAAGCAGCTGGATTGTCAAAGAACCTTGTTAATTTATAAGAAGGTAGTTGCAACACTAAGTCCAATTAAAATGAATGGTCCTATTAATGCGAAGGGGAGTTAGTGTCATCACCATCACCTGCTTTCCTCAACCACCACCCTCCACAAAACAAAATAAGAAATGAAACGTGACCACAGACAGTCTCATTGTTGCTTCGTCTGGAGGCAGGTTTAGGTGAAGTGGTAGAATTCTGAGTTAAGGGCCCTGCTGTAGTTCCCAACTCTTGCAGCCCAGGAGGCAGAGTTGGAAGCCAACCCTTGGCTTTGAAGGCTGTCACTCAAGTCTAATTCAATGACTGGGCATAAAACCCCAGGTGAGATAGGAATGCGGAGAGCTGCTGGAGTTTTCATTAGTTACTCTCTAAACCATGGCATTATTTAAACCATATTATGTCTTTTTCTTCCTCGTACATTAATAGAGCTAAGGATTATTTCGCCCAGTGCTTATGACATTTTCAGTCTTGGGCCATTTAGGATAATACGTCTCTTTTGGTTTTCTCCTGTTGGTGGGTGGGTGGGCAGGAGGCATCTTTTTTTGCCTATCAGGCAGCACTATTGTGAGTTATATTTATTGACTGGAAACTTGGCAAGGCTAATGTTTTTTCTTGGTAACAAAATACTACCCTCAATTTTTACTTACAAGGCTCCACGGCAACCAGGTGGAACATACATCATTAGCTTACTGAATAATGAATATATTTTAAACCATGACTTAAAGCTGTTCATTTACAGTATGTTAAACCAAAGACAAGGTTTAATGCAAACCCAGCTTTCTGAAGTAGAATTAACTAAATCAAAATGAAGTCCTTTTTTTTTCTTTTTTTTTGGTCAACTTTATTGAAACTCATTCAACTTTCCAAGAACTAAAAATTAGCTTCCTGTCTTGCCTGTTTGGAATTATTGACTGTCATCCATTTCAGACGTTAAAGGACATGATTTAATATCAGCAATAAGGCTCCTCTTCCTCATTTGGCAGGTGTTAATTATTTAAACACTACTCATTTTCATTTGTTTCCAATCACTCATTTGAGTGATTTGCTTTACAGGTTTCATTATGTGCTTTTCTTTGGAAAAAATAAAATGAAAAAAAAGACAGGCTGAAGCCCTCGAACTGCACCACGCAATCTACCTATTGATAGGTGGGGTGAGGCAAGGCTGTATTTCAAGTATTATGATCTTCATGATCTCTGCTGTTGGAATATAATATACAATACATCATTTTTATCTTCTTTGTAATAAAAAGTTCTGTAGGCACAAAGCCTCGGGTTCCTGCATGCTAATGATCCTGGCTTACTGGAGAAAGTCTTTGCATTTCCTGATCTGTCAATTAGCAGTGAGCCACAGAAATCCAGAATAATTGAAAATATAGGAGGGACATTTCTTCCAACAAAACTACTTCTTCCTTGTACTCTGGGTATCATCTTCTTTGTCAGTTCTTGCTGCTGCTTTGTTCTTCCTGGTCCGCGATGACTCTTGTTATAAACAACGCCGAGCTTTCGTTCTCCCCGCCGCTCAGATGCTCGTCAGAGCTTCCTCTGCTGAGAGGGGATGACCCTGTGTGTGCGTGTGCGTATGTGGACAATCAGCCTTGCACTGGGGAGAGATGCTGGTGTTGCTTATGTGGGGCAAGAGTCTGAATGCCAGATAGAAAACTTTTTCAGAAGACTAACATCTACATTTGAGAAGCAGAGGAGTAAGGAGAAGGAAAAATAACTTTCACAACCCCTCTGGGAAAGGAGAAACTGACAACCCCAGGGTTTTTTCTTTTTTTTCTTTTTTTTGGTTGTACACAGCAAAGTAATTTCATCTCAGTGTGAAATGGAAAAGGTGGGTGTTTGTTTAGATTGAGGCCACTCAGTAATGATTTTAACACTCATTGGAATCTCTTAGCCAAAGTATTCCAGGGACGCAGTCTGTAATGAACGCTTATTCTCCCAATTAAAGTTTCAGTCCCAATGAAAATGTTATCTGATATCTTCCTTCTCCTGTTTTCAGTGTTTCAGACTTTGCTCTGTTTTTTCTTTCATGATTGGTGGCCTCGTTCATCATTTTTCCAGTGAATCCTTCCTTTGGCAGCCAGCCATGAAGCCCAGTAGACTGATCCTCCAGCTTAAGAATCAGATTCATCAAACTCGTTCGCACTTCACATTTGAAGGCCAGGAGAAGTAATTGCATTTCTGGGTGAAATAACTGCATTTCCTTGACCGAGTGGAACAGGGAGTCATTAAGAGTCTTTGTAAATAGAATGTTAATAAACAAAAGGCCTTAAATGTTTCAAACATGACTCACTTATCTAAATTAAATAATATTTGATTATCTGTTGCTCAACTCTCTGAGATCACTTCGGTTTTGGTGATAGAGGGATGCCTGTGGTTGAAGAGGTGGCGAGGATATGTAATGGGAGATGCACTTTGTAATGATAAGGCACAGTAGCCCTGCTTGTCATTCTTCCCTACACGTCTAAGAGCCTGTGAACATAACATGTATGGCTTCACTGGAAATCGTCACAAGATTTTGTGAGGGTTCGGGCCTCATGTAGATGAGGAAAGGATGAGAACTAAGGCCTTTGAAAATATTTCCACTTCCATTCTTATTCTCATTCACTTATTCTACAGTTCTTAATTGAATACACACTCTGTATTACAGGGGACAATATTTGTTGAAATGAGACAGCTTACAGTCTAGTGGATCAGACAAACCTGTGAATAAAGAATATTAGTAAGTGTGCTCCATGACCCACAAAAACAATGTTTCAGATGATCCTAGGAAAGAGAGCAGCTAACTCTTGGTGGATTTTTAGGAAGCCTTCCCACAAGAGGTAGAATTTGAGATGCGCATTGAAATAATGAGTAGGTGTTCATCACGTGGAGATGGTGGTGGGTGGGGGAGAATAGTCCTAAAAGGCATTCCAGGCAGAGAAGAGCTTGAGACGGCACTGGAGCAAAGTGTCAGAGAGTGCTCAGGGTTTGGAGCAGTGACAGGATAGGCCCAGATTGTGCAAGACCATGCTAGGCAGCTTAATCATTTTGCCCAAAGCATGTGTGATCCTGTAGAAGGCTTTATGCAGGGGAAAGCTAGCATGAGAATTGAGTTTTAGACGATAACTCTGATGACTAAAAAGAGAATATATTCAACACGGGGAGAGAATGAAGATAGGAAAACACTGAAGAAATTGAAACCAGATGAGCAGATAATTTGGACCTAATCTAAGGCATTGGCAGTGGGTGTTAAGTCACCCTATGAAGGGTCCAAGATTTTATTCCACTTGCAAGCAAACAAGTTAGTTGGCCCCAATTTTAGATACAAATACTGACAGAAGACAGAAGACCCCTGAACTAGAGACACAGATGGTTCAGTACTCATGGCAAAAAACAGCAGCTAGAGCTGCAACGTGCATCAGTTTCACATGTCTTAATCCCCACAGGATGACTCCATGAGGGCTGGGTGTCACCTGCATGTGCAATGAGGTGCACCACAGCAGAGGACCCCAAATTTTAGCAGACTGAGCATTTACAGAGTTAACTCATCTTCTCAGTCTTCCCTTGAGAAAGAGAGAGGAAGAGACTACCCGTTACCCTGGATTGTTAGCCAATCTCCTCTAGGAGACAGGGGAAATTATCTTCTGCTTTATTAGCCAGGAATGTAAGCAAAAATCTCTGGGGAGATGCATCTCTAAATCTCTCTTGAGGGATATACTATCTATAGCTTCCAAGGCTCTTTGCTATTTAAACATGTCTTTTGCTCAGACAGCCCACTGTGTAGGACCATGAAAAATTCATATAGTTTTCTAAATGGACATGGAAAGGAAGGGTTAAATAGGTGAAATCTATGAAGGATAATTGTCAGAGGAAAGAAAGCCTGGAAACTGATCAGATGAGGCAGAGATTGGTGCGTGAAACCAGGAAGGCTCAAGTGTGGCTGAGGCTTCTGATTTGATAGATCTGGTAGCAAGCAGGCAGTAAGTGAAAAGCTTTTTTTTTTTTTTTTTTTTTTTTTTTTTTCATGATGGTGGTGAGAAGGGGCCACAGACACAAGCATAAGTTAAAGTTTTAGAGGTTGATTTGTATAAAAGTGACTCTATGTGAGTATACTATGGGGCTCTTTTAGGAGTCATCTGCTATTGCAGAAATAGTAGGAAAAAAGGGAAAAAGAACCAAAGTTCTATGTCTCATGTCACCTTGTTTTTCTGTTTTTTTTTTTTTTGTTTGTTTGTTTTTGTAAGATGGCTGTGGTATCCTAGTACATAGGGAGAACTAAGAGCTATGTACTACTTAACTCTTATTTTGAGAAATTGAATTCAAGAGGGACTTGAACTTGCCTAGAGTAGAGCTTCGAAAACATCTTCCATCTCCCAAATTAGCACAGTTGACTCAACTCTCACTCCAATAAAGCAGACTTTTGACAGGCTCTGGAGATGTGAGAAGTAAAATGGTATAGAGTGGGAATTGTCCAACCCTTTAGGGGCTTCCTGTGCACTGCTGTACACTCTCTAGTGTCTGAGACTGAGAATTTTGGAATGCATTTTTCATTTTTGTGGTGTGGGTACAGCAAGGTGTGGTAGAAAAAGTTCTGGGTTAAAAGTTAGAAGGTTGGGAGGTTGGGGTAACAGTCTTAGCTGCATCATTGACAGTCATGGAGGCCTAAGAAATTGCTAGGTGACTTTTTTCCCTATTCTTTTCAAATAGGAGAGACCACTGTCTTTCCTATCCCTAAAACTTGTGGGATGGGTGGGTCATGGCTTCTTATGTATGAATCTTAGCTCCTTGTATGTACCCTCCTCTATTATGTATGGAAAATTCTAGAAAGCTTGCACCTAAATCAATACAAGGCAAATAGAAGATAGCATTGTAAAAAGAGAAAGCTTGTGATCATCCCCACACTGGGTTTAAAACATAAGAGCTTTCCAGGGAAATTTTTGTTTTCCTTGGTTGAGATTTACTTTGAGGCGGAAACTTTATTTTTCTTTGCCATGTATGGTATTTAAAATACAATTTTATTATCCACGGTATCAAATAACTGTATATTATTTAATGTGCAAAGGTACTCTGTCTAAATTGTTATTAAAATGTCATTTATGATTGCATCACTTTAAAAGTGGGAAAATAAACTATGTATGCACCCTTCTCCTATGTTACAGGGATTTGGGGTTTAATTTCTGATATATAACTACTGGCTGCTAAGTACATGAGACTCTACTTGATTCTAATGTAATAAATCAAACCCTTGTTACAATTTGTCTTCAAAAGTTCACATGCTTTTCCTCTTAGTCAGCTGAAAATATTTAAAGCCACCCTTTATCTTTAATTATTGTTCTTTTATATACTAATTGCATTGACTAGCATTGGGTGAGTTTATAATTTTGGTATTGCTTGACCTTCTGAATTTGTGAATTTTATTACAGGCTTGAGCACCGACTGACGGTGGGAAGATTGAGGAAAATTTAGTTTGGCTTCGTAGGTACAAGAGATTATGGCTAAAACAGCTCCATTCCAGTGTCCAGAGATCCAAAGAAAGATGGGGAAAGGTAGATGAGAGGAGAAAGAATACTTCTCAGAGAATTGTGGAGACATATAGCAATAGTATTGCAAGGTATTAAAGTAATTCTTTAATCCTGAGTGACAAAGAAATCAATCTACTGGACTGATGAAACCAGATAGTTTATCCGAAGTAACGTTGGGTAAGAACCCTGTTCTGAGTTGAGTCTTGTACTACATCTGCTTTCCAGGTTGTACTATTCCTACTTGAGGTGAGAGGAAGAGGGTCAAAGAGAAGAGAGATAAGGAGCAGGAGAAATCTCCACTTAGGGAAGAGGTGTTAATGGAATCCAGCTCAGATTTCATTTCATAGAAAAGAGATCAGCCAATGTTATGAACTACTAAATGTGACTGGATTGCTTAAAAGTTAGTGGAGATTTAGAAACTCCTTGGGTTATTTCCTCTGAATTGCAGTACATTTTAATGCAGTTTTTACAGTTGAAGGCATGTTGGCTTGAAAAACTAATTGACTGGGTAATTTTGAACTGTTCTGTTTCACATCCGTGAAAAGTTAATACATTACAGCTCTTTTCTTTGCAAAGTATTTTCCAAACAATTCAGAATTTAGATATTGCCCTGCCTTGGATATTACGGACACATTCTTTGTGCTTGGGACTTAAAACAGCAAGTTGACTACTTGCTGGAGTTGTGAGAATAATCACCTGAGTTCAAAACACCTGGGATCCTCATCAATTCTTGGGAAACACTGCCATCATTGTCCTTTGGCAGTGTGAGCTAATTGTAGAGTTACTGTGCAATAACCCTTTATTTAGATCTAATAAAATCATAACCTCTTTGGAAAGAATGGTGCTTACCCATTGGATTCTTGCATACACTTAATAATTTCTGCTTTAAAAAAGAAGAGAAATAGAAACTTTCTTCTATTGCTAACAGAAGAAAATTTATCTATACTAAAGGGCTTTAGCTAGAATATTTCTTGAGCAAGATTACACAGTGTATATGCATACATGTATGTGTGTGTGTGTGTGTGTGTGTGTGTGTGTACACAGGCATGCTGCTGGAAGTGAGTAGGCATGTTGTTCTGAAAAGAATAAATAAAGCTTTAAGGGCCTAGAACCCAGAGTTGTGTGAGGACATGCATGGGGGAAATGTATTTGGTTCTAGGGAGGACGGCTTGTCCTCATGTCATTTTAACATAATAGGTAAGAGACAGCATAGCCAAGTTTCCCCAGATGGCTAGTGCTGTGGCCTATTTTTTAAAATGTCATTGGATTGATGGATCATTAAGATGTCTCATGTGTTTAAAAAGAGACAACCTACTGACAAGCAAACACTTCTATTCACCATAGTATTGGTAGTTCTGGTCAGGGCAATCAGTCAAGAGAAAGAAATAAAGTATATTCAAATAGGAAGAGAGGAAGTCAGATTGTCCCAGTTTGCAGATGACATGATTCTATATTTAGAAAACACCATTGTCTCAGCCCAAAATCTCCTTAAGCTGATAAAAAAACTTCTGCAAAGTCTCAGCATACAAAATCAATGTGCAAAAATCACAATCATTCCTATACACCAATAATAGACAAACAGAGAGCCAAATCATGAGTGAACCCCCATTCACAATTGCTACCAAGAGAATAAAATACCTAGGAATACAACTTACAAGGGATGTGAAGGACATCTTCAAAGAGAACTACAAACCACTGCTCAAGGAAATAGAAAGGATACAAATAGAAAAACATTCCATGTTCATGGATAGGAAGAATCAGTATTGTGAAAATGACCATACTGCCCAAAGTAATTTATAGATTCAGTGCTATCCCCATCAAGCTGCCACTGACTTTCTTCATAGAATTACAAAAAACTGCTTTAAATTTCATATGGAACCCAAAAAGACCCTATATTGCCAAGATAATCCTAAGCAAAAAGAACAAAGCTGGAAGCATCAGACTACCTGACTTCAAAGTACACTACAAGGCTACAGTAACCAAAACAGCATGGTACTGGTACCAAAACATATCTATATCTATATCTATATTTATATCTATCTATAAATATAGGTATATAGATATCTCTATCTATATATCTACGTATAGACGAATGGAACAGAAGAGAGCCTCAGAAATAATGCCACACATCTCCAACCATCTGATCTTTGACAAAAACAAGCAATGGGGAAAGGATTCTCTATTTAATAAATGGTGTTGGGAAAACTGGCTAGCCATATGTGGAAAATTGAAACTGGACCCCTTCCTTACACCTTATACAAAAATTAACTGAAGACAGACTAAAGACTTAAACATAAGACCTAAAACCATAAAAACCCTAGAAGAAAACCTAGGCAATACCATTTAGGACATAGGCATGGGCAAAGACTTCATGACTAAAACACCAAAAGCAATGGCAACAGAAGCCAAAATGACAAATGGGACCTAATTAAACTAAAGAGCCTCTGCACAGCCAAAGAAACTATCATCGGAGTGAATAGGCAACCTACAGAATGGTAGAACATTTTTGCAATTTATCCATCTGACAAAGGGCTAATATCCAGAATCTACAAAAAACTTAAACAAATTTACAAGAAAAAAGCAAACAACCCCATTAAAAAGTGGGCAAAGGATATGAACAGACACTTCTCAAAAGAAGACATTTATGTGGCCAACAAATATATGAAAAAAAGCTCACCATCACTGGTCATTAGAGAAATGCAAATCAAAACCACAATGAGATACCATCTCATGCCAGTTAGAATGGCGATCATTAAAAAGTCAGGAAATAACAGATGCTGGAAGGATGTGGAGAAACAGGAACATTTTTTTCCCTGTTGGTGGGAGTGTAAATTAGTTCAACCATTATGGAAGACAGTGTGGCAATTCCTCAAGGATCTAGAACTAGAAATACCAATTGACCCAGCAATCCCATTACTGGGTATGTACCAAAAGGAATATAAATCATTCTACAATGAAGACACATGCACATGTATGTTTATTGCAGCACTGTTCACGATAGCAAAGACTTGCAACCAACCCAAATACCCATCAGTGATAAATTGCATAAAGAAAATGTGGCACATATACACCACAGAATACTATGCAGCCATAAAAAGGATGAATTCATGTCCTTTGCAGGGACATGGATGAAGCTGGAAACCATCATTCTTAGCAAACTAACACAGGAACAGAAAACCACACACCGCATGTTCTCACTCATAAGTGGGAGCTGAACAATGAGAACAGATGGACATAGGGAGGGAAATATCACACACTGGGGCCTGTTGTGGGGTGGGGGACTCGGGGAGGAAGAGCATTAGGAGAAATACCTAATGTAGATGACAGGTTGATGGGTGCTGCAAACCACCATGGCATGTGTGTACCTATGTAACGAACCTGCATGTTCTGCACATGTATCCCAGAACTTAAAGAAAAAAAAAAAAAAAATATATATATATATATATATATGTGTGTGTGTGTGTGTGTGTGTTACCTATTAAGGAAAACAAAAACAAAACAAACACACAAAAACAAAAGAAAGAAAAAAAAACCTTTACAGAAAAAGAAGACAGAGAGACAGAAAGAAAACTATTTACAAAACTGTTTTGGAAAACACCTCCACCCATTGCAAATCTTTTAATCCTATAAAGGGCAATGATTTCATAGGTGGATAAATCTCACTTCCTTGATAAAGCCTGTCCTGGACCCTTTGATGGTACCTTTCAGTCTGTGGTGTCCAGTAGCATCTGTTGTCCGTTTTACTTACTCGCCAATGAATCTCATCACATTTCAGTCTCATAGTTGCTGTTCATTTAAATCTTTTGTTACAGTTTAACTTTGCCTACTTGTAAGTAAGCTCACAGTCTGGTTGAGGAGGAGACACTATCTCATGCATCTTGTTGTTTCTTAGCATGGCAACATGCTAAGAAATGTCTAAAAAATATGTCTGTTGATTTGATTTGCTATGGAATAACTTCAGTAGAGTTAAAGAAGTAATTTTGTTGCCTTCCACAGCAGTAAACAGCCATTAGTTTGTTATTGTGAGGTTGTCTAAGGCCAGGTTTTCAGACTAAAAGTGAGTATGAGCCATTTCTCAAGGAAACAGAATTATTTAGCACAATAAACATTTTAGTATACAATTGGCCTAGAGGAAATTTTTTGCCTATCTGTATGGCCCAAATTCCTCAAATAACGACTTATTCCCTGTGTTTATATTCCTGGTTATCAGGGAAATCTAAGTCTAATTTGAAAAGGCAGAAAATGCTTTCTAAATGTGGACTAATGGTGAGTAAAATGCAAGGATAATTTTGAGAGCGTCTCTTAGAAAAATATCAATAAACATTGCAACGAGTCCAGGGCTCCAGGACGTAGATCTTGGGGTGGAGCCTTGCACTCAGCTCTGTAAATGATTAAAATTACAGGTTGCTCACAGCATCAACCTCCTGTGTGCAGAAATGTTTCTGCTCACAACATCTGCTATGGTGAGGAGAGGCCAGTGCTGCCATCCAGCGTGCCTCATGACCCTGGGAAGTTTCAAGAGTTCTTAATCAGTTGATTTCATGTTTTTAGGCTAATTCCATTTCCTACTCTGAAGACTGTAAGAAAAACATCAGTGCTTAAAAAAACGGCTTAGGATTCTTGCTTTTATCTTCGAGAATGTGATTATTAATGGCTATTTTAGAAATGCTTTTAAATTTGGAGGCCCATTTCCCTCTCCCCTTTTTTATTCATGAATCCTGAAGCTGCAACCAGTCAGCCTGCTCCCCTTTCTTCCAGACTCTTCCCTCTTGGTATTTCAGACCCTCAGGCAAGTCTTTCATCCTCTTTCTGTATGCCACAAAATAAAGGAGCCAGTTTGAGGCCTGGAGCTTTTTGTGTGTGTCAAAGGAAGGGATCCAGACTTCTTTAATGCAGCAGCACCCATTGGCCAATCCATCTTACTCCTTTTCGTAACCATCAGCCATCCCCTGACAAAGTCCCTTGGCGCTCCTTTCCTTGAAACCGAGGCCCAGGGAGGTCAGACAGCCTCTCTAGCTTTGCCAAGCATCACTCAGCCTCAGCTGAAGTAATGTTTACATATATGATCTTTCCATGCCATTTAAAATATGTAATGGATACTGTGAAAACAATAGGCATATTCAAGCTTCAATGCTGTGCGCAAATGAGAGAAATATTCCAATACTCATATCGGAGCCTAATAGGTATAATTTTGCTCATGATCGTGTAATGCACAGCAGCTTTCCCCAGACTGCTGAGTAAAACAAAGAAGTGGTTGTCAACCTTTTCAGAATCAGATGTTAATGATATTTTGTGTCTTTGTTGAGTCTGTGGAAAGTAGCTACTGCACCTAGAAGGGAAATGACTTCCATACCAACCGCCCTCAGCCAAAGTCATTCGGACTGGGAAAGCTGGACTGAGTCCATATTTACATTTCGAAAAGAGGTGTGAAAGAAGATTTCAAGACAGAATTCACTGAGCGGCCTCCCATTTGCTTTCCCCTATGTTCAAATCTTATCAGTGCCATGAGGGGTCTTTTGATTTCCAACATATAGAAAAGGGAGAACGTAATGTAAACAAAGGGCTGATGTGTTTTGGCAAAGGAGGAAAGTGTTTTCTGTGTTTTGTATATTTTTGGAAACCTCTGAAATCCCGAAGTCATACATCTTCCAAGGTTTGGAGGAGGGTTTATTCAAGCATTGCCTGTTCTCAGCAGCTTGGAGAGCCGTGACTTTGCTGCATCTTTTGTAGCAAGGAACGTCTCGGTCTTTTTTCAGAGCCAGTTGTAAAGATTGGCTGCAGTCACCAAAGAGGTTGCTTTTCGCTTCTTCCCACACCCTCCTTTTGCCTCACTACTGTTAGGTTTTCATTTCCACAGAATTATTTTTTCATTTGTTTTAAGGACAGGTTTGAATTCCAATTTCAAGTGCATTCAAAAGTAGGGCCTCTTTGTACTATGCTCCAGCTGCTGGGGATTAGGCCAGTGTTTTTTTAAACCATAATGTGTATATATGTATAATTTTAATCTTAAATCTTTAGACATTGTACAACTGTTAAGATTCTGACAGAAGGCACTCTGAGGGTTGGACTTGCATCTTTTATGGAAGAATACAAGCCCCTCTAAAATTTTAAAAAGTAGAAAACAAACCAAAAATCACTTTTGAAATCCCACTTTCACAGTGATAGTGATACATATTTATATGAAGGTATTCCTACAGTCGTCCAAGTAAAAATCAGGGAATATTTCTCCTATCATGTGTGCTCACTTATGAAAACTATGTCAGTTCATCTCTGTAACAGTGAATATTTTATTACAAAAATTGAATCACAAGCAACATGTGAACCAATATGGAGCCTCTTATGTGTATACATGTACCCATGTTAGAATTCCATGTAAGTTCTAAAACACTTTTCAGACACGATTGTGATTGTACAATGTGCTGAATAAGACCTTATCCAGATTTGGTCCATTAATGGGACTTTGGTATGACTAATTCTAGCGCCTTGCTACTCAAAGTATTTTGTTAACCAGCAGCATCAGCAGCACCGGAAGACTTGCGGAAATGCAGATTCTTGGACTCCAAATAGGACCTCTTGAATCAAGTGCCAGAGCTGCTGGTCTACCAACTACACCTGAATAGTAAGGAGCCAGTGGGTGTTCAGGTCATTTTCAATGTTAGCCAGCTTTCGAAATATGTATACATTTTTTTGTGGTCAGAAGGGTATTATTCATATATGATTAAATAATCTAATAATATCCTCTGTGTTATAATGTGGTTTTCCAAAGAACCTACTTTAATTTTTAGGAGTGTGTTTTTGGCATAATCTAACTCTTAATTAATTAACTTATGAATTCCCAATAACGACTATTGGAGAGATTACGCAAAACACTTTGTACACTTACAATTGAGGGGATTAACAACATAAATGAAATACTGAAATATCATTGGAAATCTGAAATAATAAAAATTTCTAATAGTAGGCAATATTTGTGTATTACTTAGTATGTGCTAAGCATTCTTCTAAGCACTTTACATATAGTAATCTATTAAACCTTTCTGACACTCCTAGGAGTTGTCTTATTATACCCACTTTACAGAGGAGGAAACTGAGGCAAAGGAAGGTAGTGACTTGCCCAAGTTCACTGGGCTAGAATGTGGAGGAACCCTGATTGGTTTGATTGCCCTTTAGGTGGTGATTAAACAATGACTTCCATCTGGGATTGGCCTTTGGTGGTCTGCATACCATTTTATTTTACATGTAAAGGTAATGAGACCCAGAAAAGCCACAGGACTTCCCTAACATCCCAGATAAATTAGTGGCAGTTGGGAATATAGCTGAGGTCCCTTATAGTTTGAACATTTGTGTTTTATAACCTCCTTGGGAAATAGGCAGGTGCCCTGATGTCACGCCAACGACGGCCCTATTTTGTCTCATTATTTCAAGGAAAAACGTTGGTATAAGTGCAGGTGTGAATGCCCATAAATTGGATGCTTGTTGTGTGGCTGAATTGCTCCCTTTCTTTTTTATGCCTCTACTCAACCTTGTCTGGTTGAGTCCTGCTGCACTAGTCACCCTGATTTGTGTTATTCGTTGACCGAGGCTGGAGAGCTGAGGCCATGTTTTCTTCTTCTTCTTTATGACCCTGAGAATTACCATGGAACCTGACACATGGTAAGCCCTTAGAAAATCATGTGGACAGCGACTACTACTCATCACCACTTCAGGCATATGATCCAGGTGGGGTGTGAGGCCCAGGTGGCTTGGGCAGGAATGGAAGGAACGAAGCTCAAGATGGACATGGGGAGATGGGGAGTACAGTTTGGCCACTGGTGCTGTTGGCAGGGATTTGTGCACACAACGTTTAGGTGGTTGCCTATTTCTGCCCTACATTTCTCCATGTGTTTAATTTTTGCTTCAGTTGTAAATTCTGAAAGGCAGAAACTCCCTTTCTTTATTCCTTTGTACAGTGCCTGGCTTTGTACCACACACAAGAAGAACTGGTGAATGCTTGTGGGGACAATAATGAAACTATTAATCTGCACCTTGAAGTATTTATAATATTTCCTTTTTCTAGAAATACTGTTTATGAAGAATTTCATTTATTCATCTAGGTAAATGGATTAAGCACTAGATGAACCAGTGGTCAAGGTCACAGGGAATAATTAAAACACAGATGTTTCAGTTCTTGCTAGTTTTTGTTTCTAAAGTAAGTCACAATTACTTTTAATGATCAAGTGAGTGCTACTAGTCCAAAGAGGGTATGCTCAGGTGTTTCCCAGTTATTTTAGGGAGTCTCCAAAGGGTTGGCCCATCCATCCTCGTGAACCAAACTGTCAGCTGAAGTTATTGGTTGGTTCCTGCCTATTCTTCTTCTCCTGCTGTAACTTGCATTTTCCCACAATTGCTGTCTGCCAAACTGCTTGGGGAAGCGTCACAGCTGCTGTCTGGGATGTGAACACCGAGGGCCCTATCCATGCCAAGAGAACTGCCTCCGGACACTCCCACTGATCACCCTTGGCTGGCAGCGGTAGGAATGCCTTGTTCTGCTCTCCAAGAAAAGTCATTAGAAAAAAAGGGTCTTTCTCTGTCAAATTTACTTTTGAAAATGAATCTATTTTGAGATGATTATTGATTCACATGCAATTGTAAGATATCATACTGGGAGATTTCACTTCGTGGTTTCCACTGACACCATTGATGGGATAGTGGCCTTGTTACCACTGGGTGGGGCTGAAGGTCCTGACCCTTTACTGGTCCTCCCTCGACACCCACATCTACGTGGAAAGGGATGGCGTGCTTCTTTACTCTGTGATGAAAGTCTACGCTGGGCTTTTGCTGGTGTGAGTAGTTTTTTTCTGTGGTGTTTGGCCAAAGTAGAGAGATTGCTGTATGGAAGTTTTCTGTTTCTCTAGGCTGCCCCTTTCAGGCTCCTTGACTAGGGACAATAAGCTTGGTGGAGGCTTTTTCTTTTTTTCTTTGTCTGCACTTGTTGATGTTTCTGGGTCATAGCTTCTTTAGCTTCAATTCTGGGATATATAAAGTACCTGGGATGTCTAGGGGGCTCCTCACCATGCCATTCCAAAGCCCCAGCAACTCTGCCATCTTTGCTTCACCTTTCACTGTTTTCTTAAATTACTTTTACATATAATGTTCATGGTTGTTATTTGTATTAGTGGGAGGATTAGGGAAAAATATGCCTACTCCATCTTTTTGAGAGTGGAAGGCTTTATTAGATACTAGCACTTACTATAAGGATATAGAACATTTAGCAAATTATTCATTCAATCCATTGATTTTTTGGCAAATAGGCATTTGGCCAATTAATGCTTGGGGAGTTGCTCTAGAACTGTTACATCAATAGATATGAACGACTGCTAGGGAAGACTGGCTGGAAGAATTTGTAAGCTGAATGGAGCTGTGCTGGAATATTCTTTAGAAGATTCTCCTTGAGTGGCTGTAGAAAACTCTAACAGAGTAGTAAGAATACTTAGTATTTATAGCAATTTACAGTTACAAAGTGCTTTCTTAAATAGCTGATATGTTGCAGATTGGTATTAGCCCACCAGGTGTCTCTTTGTGAGCAGTAACTATAGTTTAAAATTAACAGTTTTGGCTGGCCCCCATGGCTCACGCCTGTAATCCCAGCACTTTGGGAGACCGAGGCAGGAGGATCATGAAGTCAAGAGATTGAGACCATCCTGGCCAACATCTCTCTACTAAAAATACAAAAATTAGCTGGGCATGGTGGTGCATGCCTGTAGTCCCAGCTACTTGGGAGGCTGAGGCAAGAGAATCGCTTGAACCCAGGAGGCAGAGGTTGCAGCAAGCTGAGGTCACACCACTGCACTCTAGCCTGGCAACAGAGTGAGACTCCATCTAAAAAAAAATAAAAAATAAAAAAATAACAGTTTTAATGGTAATTAAGACAAACTATGGGCTCTTAGATAGATCTTTGGGATTAAGAAGATTTAACTAATGCTGAGTCACTAAGCAAACTGAATTATTAAGATTTCCTTTCAGAAGCAATCAACCAATTTGTCGTTGTTGACCTTTCATTTCCAAAGGCTGCTGCTACATCTATAGTAATGATTCATAATGTTGGATTTTACTGCAAGACCATAAAACTTATTGTTCCTTGAATAAAGTCACACTAGAGGTTGCAAAGCAGTGACCCACTAACTGCATTCAGTGCATTTTTACAGGTATTTCATACCATGAAGTGTTAAAAATGTTTGAGAAAGCATTCAACTCATTAGGTTTTACATAACAATAATGATTTCTGTCTTAATCTGAAAAAAACATATTGGATGATGTTGTAATGATTGACTTGCATTCCTTTGGCCAAATGTAGATTTTAGCCGAGATCTGGCTAAGTCCAACTCGTCTCACTTATGTGTTGTCTGTTTCAATATGAATGAATAAGTTTGATTAATTTTCACAGAATGCCTGTGAAGTAGGTGCATCCAGTAGACACAGTGCTGCAAGAAAAGAGTATGCTATGAGATGTCCAGAATTATATCCAAAGCTGTTTTCTCATTGAAAATAAAAATATTTCCTGCCATGTGTCAGGGGTTATAGTGCAAGAATTAGAATCAGGAATCAATTTATCATCTTTTTAGTGGATCTCATAACTATTTTAATATTGTCTTATCTTTGTTAGTGTATTTTAAGTGTCAGCTAGATGCATCAATAGACTATGTGTACAACATGAGCTTTAAATGAGGAATATGTTAAAGAAACACGTTTCTTTAAATGAGGTTTTTATTAGATTCATATCCTAGAAAAAAATAGTATTTGTTGGCTTCCTATATGGTAAGCACTGTGCTAAGTTACTGTCAAAACATACCTTACAGAATTCCCCAAATAACCTAATTTTTACATTGAGAAGATTAAGTGATTTGTCCAAAATTTACACACAGAAAACTGAGAGAATGAGTGTACACACAGATTTGTCTACTTGGAAACAAATCAACTTTTCTTTAAACCTTTTCCTTATTTTTCTTAATATCTCCCTCCATTTTAGTTTATTTACAATTTGTCCTTGACTGGTGTTATACACCAGTAAAGGAACCATCCCATGAACCATCTTTTGTAAGTTAAGACTGCTTTCTTAGAAGGCAAATTGTGTGGTAGAAGTTGAGGGTATTTTTTGACAGATACTACGTTTATTTTTCTTTTTTCCTACTATTGTCCTCCCCAAAGCTCCCTATCCATTCCATTCCTTAAAATCCTGTGAGTTTGAACTCGTCTGTTCTGTCATCACTGCAGTGTCTCAGAAAAGAACCTCATGCCGTATGTTTTCAGGTACATGAAGAACCAAGACATAAAAACCTGGAATTTGTCATTACCCATTTGGCCTCTGCTCCATCAAATCCAGTAGCTGGCCTCCAGGAGAGATCAATCCTTGACTTCTCAAAAGAATCTCTTCTTTCCATTATAAATGTTGTTAATTGGAAAAGCCTAGGGTTTTTTTTTTTTGTTTTTGTTTTTGTTTGTTTTGGTAAAAGATTTTGCTTTACTTGGATAGGAACCAAGCCAGCCACATGGAAAGAAAAATAACCTGGTGAGTGGCAAATAAGAAATTATGATCCTTGTATTCCTTTGGATGGCTTTTTATGGGATAAGAGTCACCATCTCTTTGAACTTCAGTTTACAGGTCTTACAATGGGAATATCCTTGGCTCTATTATTAAGATTTGAGAATATAATGAATAGGCACATGATAAGTAAATCCTTGTACCAGGAAAGGAGCTCTCTGGAATATTTCCCTTTCCTGACCACAAAGAAATGTTATTGACTGATCTGTCGTTCTTCACAAAATTAGTGATTTCTCCTCTCACTCCATGTACTAATTCATTTGTGAAAATACGTTGAGTATGTTAAAGTGTTATATGATGGCCTTGCTGTAGAAACAAATTGGCCATCAAAAGCCAATGATGTTGTTTCCAGTATTTGCCCTTCCATTCCTAAGGGCTTGTCTTAGATCCACTGTCTCACTTGAGAACAAAACACACTACTAAGAAATATGGCACAGTCAATGATAGGATCAGAGTGAAGATATCAGCCAAACTAGGAACAAGAATTCTATTTATCTATGTATTAGTGGTGACAACACTTTCTGAAGAGAACAAAATACCAGAGAAGAGACACACATTCTCTGCTTAACACTGAGGCCAGTAGAAGAGGAGAGGGTCTGGCAGAACCTCTGGTTGAACTATTTAATAGGTATTATCAGTTGTCAAGTATTCTTCTCCCCCTTTGATGGAATAAAATGAATATAGCTTCAGCCTTTCATGAGAAGTGGAACAATGCTTGGTTGATATTGTCAAACAACATATTGGCTCAATTAAACACTGTTGTATGTATAAATGAATCAAGATTAGTGAGTTGAAAAAATGTTTATTTCCTTTTAGAAACTACAGGAATATTATACAATTGTAGTTGTCACTCAAATACTAAAGTTATGTGGGTGCTTCAACGTGGTAATGTCAATGAATTTGTTCAAATTGTCTTTCTAGAATGATTCAACTTGAAGAAGTGTCAGGGATTTCATAGTCCTCAGAGTGGCCTTTGTAAATCTACTTTGTTACTTACATGAGGGTCATATTCTTCTAATCACAGTGTGAAATACACTCCCCTGAAGAATAGGATAAATCTTTTTAGAATATTTAAGTAAGGATCATGTCTAGAAGCAAAGTAATTAATAAATGCTTTAGCTTCCTTGGGTCTTTGTGTTTCTGTCAGACCCAGAGGAAAATACTACAGATGATGAGTAGACATGGGATACTGCAGTTTTGTGACAATATTTTCTTTGTGTACACACATTTTAGGAGTATTTCCACCACTGAACTTAGAAATTTGACCAGGGAATAGACAAAAAAGTAGAAAATGTCCTCTGGAGAAATTGTCACACAAGAAGTATAACGGATTCTGGTTCCAAAGTATGACTTCTTGTACCTCATTGGAAAAGGACTCCTAAACTCTATGTGTACCCATTTCATGATAAGATTTCGTAGCAGTTCTGAAGCTAATTATTATAATAATTAGCCATTTATCTTTGTTTATTGTTCATAGATTTGCTATTTTGCTGAAGTTCACCATTTGGTCATAATATAGCAATTGGTAAAATGCATAAAAAGTTTGACTAAATGTGCCGGACATGGAGTAGTAGCAGGAATTATAATGTTGACCACACCTTACCCCCCAAACAAATTTTATGAATAACTGAAAGAAGTGATCTTTAGTCTCTCTTGCATTAAACATGGAGTGGTGCATTCTTTGCGTCATTTTCCTGGTGCTGAGGTAGTCTAACCTATAGTCCTAATGCTGTCAATTATTCATACCTTTAACAATCAGACAAATCTTTCCTCTTTACTGAGACAACAAACAATATCAACATATTCTTAAAACTTATCAACATTGTGAGCAAAGTAGAGCTTCTACTTCTCTCCAGACACATCTGTGACACAATTTGTGGAAAATCAACAGGTTTGTTAGCACACTTGGTAAAATTACATAGCATCTCCATCATCTTTAAAGAAACCTCCGGTATAATTCTGTTATGTCCCTAAGTCACATTTTCCCCTTTCTGAGGTGTGTATAAGGAGATACAAAAAATTGATTTTTGTACTTTGATTCAGATATCATTGTGAGATTACAAATGTAATATGAATGCCACTGAAGGCTTGTTCTTCCTAATGCTGGTTCTTCCATATTGCTAACATATGAGTGACCACTGGAGGGGTTAATGAATGGCCACAGTTTTAAAGATCACATTTATGTGATTTAATCACCTTTAAATGCCTGAAGAACGATTAAGAGATCTGTCCAGTCTCTTGAGGTGCTTCACATAATAAAACATTATGACAGGCTTAGGGGTATTGGATTTTATAGTCTCTTTATACAAAATATACCACATCAGTCATCTCTAACTGATAAAGCTTTAATTAGTCAGGTTATTTAAATGTGAAATGGTGGCCTAATGGAGCTTTACACCTGATAATAGCCAGGAAAAAGAGAGCATATGAATAACAAGATGGCTGCTCCACAGACAGATGATGGACAAGTCCATATCTTTAATTTTTATGAAAAAAATTTAGTAAAGTAGTAGAAACACTTTATTTGTCCTTATTTTCTTTCTTTGGCATTATTACTTTACTTGGCTAAGGTAAACATTCTGAAGATGAGTTTGTAAAGTGAAGAAATTAACATGGTCAAAATTCAAAATTACCTGAAATTGATTAGTGTAGTTCAAACATCTATGGAGTACAATATTAATATATTAAACTAGCTTTAGAAATTAATTCATTATATGCTCAAGTGGCTATGACAAAAACACCATCTTCGTGTAATGGCAGTAAGGTCGTACAACTTTTGGAAGGTGATTTGGAAACGCTTATCTCCAACCAACTAATTCCGCTGCTGGGATATTACATTAAGAAAGTAATCCAAAATATAGGGGAAAGACCTGTATTTACTAATGTATGCATAGCAACATTATTTATACTAGTAACAATTGGAAATAAATTGAATGTCCAAAAATAAGTTAGTTTATATTATGGCATGTCACATAGCTTTCAAGTCATAATTATGATGTCTATTTATCAGCATGAAAAATGCTTTTCTCCTAATGTTAAGTGAAAAAGTTACAGAGAACTATATACATACTGCTGTTACAAATATTATTACTAAAATATTTACTGTTTATTTATACAGATGTTTGCTTAGGAAAGATTTGAAGATTTTTAAAAGTTCGCATACAAGAAAACAAACTTGAAGGAAACAATTATGTTTTGGGGAGTGTTTTATTTTTCATTTTGTAATGTATTCTCATTTTTATAAAGAAAATTATAACTAAAAATAAATTCCACTGTATACAATAACCTCACCTTCATCCCACAGAGAGAAACTTAGATAGAGGAAATTATATAGAATGATGAGAAGAAGAAAAGAAAAAGAAGTCAAGTTGAAAGTTGAATGACAAAGTAGTAGATAAGGAAATAATATAAGCATGAAGAGAATATTCTAGTGGATGCCAGGCAAATATGGCAGATACCTAGATGGTCTTGAAATTCACTGCAGAAAATTGAAATTTGGTGATAAGTTAAATGGGGAAATTGTAAAAATGAAGACACACACACACACACACACACACACACACACACACACACCCCCCAGGTAGAAGATATGGTAGAAACATTTGAAAATAAATTAGCAAGAAGGTAAAGAGAGGGATGATGAACAATACATCACCTGATTCCCCTGCAGCTTTTTGAACAATTCTCGCAGCAGCATCTCTGAATTTTGGTGAGTGCTGAGTAGTAAGACAGGTTATCAGCACTTAGAACTTGGGTCGGAGCCAGAAGTCATCCCAAGGAAACTTGGCTGAGTAAAAGGCTATTCAAAGAATTGAAGATAGAAGGCTATTTAAACAAATTATAAAATATTGAGGTGAAGTAGTGGACACTTATGAAAAGAACATTCATAGTCCACCATTATAACTTTGAAAGAGCAATGGTATCCCCAAAATAGCAAGTTACCCTTGAATTGAACTTGGCAGAGTAAAGAAAAAAATGCTGCAATTAAACATTCACTTTTTGGGACTTCATATATTGGTTTACTTGGTATAAAGTTTCAAGCTTTCATCTATTTACTATAGATGTCTTCATATAATTAATAAATAATACACATGTACTTCTGTGCCTGTATATTTATAAGGAGAAGGAAGTATTCATTGAAGTTAAAAGATTAGATGACAAAATAAATGTATTCTTTTTTTCTTTTTAAAATTGTTCATTTTTAATTGCTGTAGATGCAAAAGTTATACATATTTATGGGGTACATATGATATTGATACAAGCCTACCTACGATATGTAATGATCAAACTGGGGTAATTGGGGTATCCATCACCGCAAGCATTTATCATTTCTTTGTGGTAGGAACATTCCAGTCCCACTCTTTTAATTATTTTGAGACAAAATAAATTTTTCTTAACTATAGTTGCCCTATTGTGCTACTGAACAATAGATCTTTTTTTTTATACTTTAAGTTCTAGGGTACATGTGCACAATGTGCAGGTTTGTTACATATGTATACATGTGCCATGTTGGTGTGCTGCACCCATTAACTCATCATTTATATTAGGTATTTCCCTTAATGCTATCCCTCCCCCCTGCCACCACTCCAAAACAGGCCCCAGTGTGTGATGTTCCCCACCCTGTGTCCAAGTGTTCTTACTGTTCAATTCCCACCTATACGTGAGAACATGCGGTGTTTGGTTTCCTGTCCTTGTGATAGTTGGCTCAGAACGATGGTTTCCAGCTTCATCGACGAAGGACATGAGCTCATCCTTTTTTATGGCTGCATAGTATTCTGTGGTGTGTATGTGTCACATTTTCTTAATCCAGTCTATCATTGATGGACATTTCGGTTGGTTCCAAGTCTTTGCTATTGGGAATAGTGCCGCAATAAACATACATGTGCATGTGTCTTTATAGTAGCATGATTTATAATCCTTTGGGTATATACCCAGTAATGGGATTGCTGGGTCAAATGGTATTTCTAGTTCTAGATCCTTGAGGCGTCTCCACACTGTCTTCCACAATAGTTGAACTAGTTTACAATCCCATGAACAGTGTAAAAGTGTTCCTATTTCTCTGCATCCTCTCCAGCACCTGTTGTTTCCTGACTTTTTAGTGATCGCCAGTTTAACTGGTGGAAGATGGTATCTCATTGTGGTTTTGATTTGCATTTCTCTGATGGCCAGTGATGATGAACATTTTTTCATGTGTCTGTTGGCTCCATAAATATCTTCTTTTGAGAAGTGTCTGTTCATATTCTTTGCCCACTTTTTGATGGGGTTGTTTGCTTTTTGCTTATAAATTTGTTTAAGTTATTTGTAAATTCTGGATATTAGCCCTTTGTCAGATGGGTAGATGGCAAAAATTTTCTTCCATTCTGTAGGTTGCCTGTTCACTCTCATGGTAGTTCCTTTTGCTGTGCAGAAGCTCTTTAATTAGGTCCCATTTGTCAATTTTGGCTTCTGTTGCCATTGCTTTTGGTGTTTTAGTCATGAAGTCTTTGCCCATGCCTATGTCCTGAATGGTATTGCCTAAGTTTTTTATCTAGGGTTTTTTATGGTTTTAGATCTAACATTTAAGTCTTTAATACATCTTGAATTAATTTTTGTATAAGGTGTAAGGAAGGGGTCCAGTTTCAGTTTTCCACATATGACTAACCAGTTTTCCCAGCACCATTTATTAAATAAGAAATCCTTTCCCCATTTCTTATCAGGTTTGCCAGGTTTGTCAAAGATCAGATAGTTGTAGATGTGTGGTATTATTTCTGAGGGCTCTGTTCTGTTCCATTGGTCTATATCTCTGTTTTGGTACCAGTACCATGCTGTTTTGGTTACTGTAGCCTTGTAGTATAGTTTGAAGTCAGGTAGTGTGATGCCTCCAGCTTTGTTCTTTTGGCTTAGGATTGTCTTGGCAATGCAGGCTCTTTTTTGGTTCCATATGAACTTTCAAGTAGTTTTTTCCAATTCTGTGAAGAAAGTCATTGGTAGCTTGATGGGGATGACATTTAATCTATACGTTATCTTGAGCAGTATGGCCATTTTCATGATATTGATTCTTCCTATCCATGAGCATGGAATGTTCTTCCATTTGTTTGTGTCCTCTTTTATTTTGTTGAACAGTGGTTTGTAGTTCTCCTTGAAGAGGTCCTTCACATCCCTTGTAAGTTGGATTCCTAGGTATTTTATTCTCTTTGAAGCAATTGTGAATAGGAGTTCCCTCATGATTTGGCTCTCTGTTTGTCTGTTATTGGTGTATAGGTATGCTTGTGATTTTTGCACACTGATTTTTGTATCCTGAAACTGCTGAAGCTGCTTATAAGCTTAAGGAGATTTGGGGCTGAGATGATGGGGTTTTCTAAATATACAATCATGTCATCTGCAAACAGGGACAAATTAACTTCCTCTTTTCATAATTTAATACCCTATATTTCTTTCTCCTGCCTGATTGCCCTGGCCAGAAATTCCAACACTATGTTGAATAGGAGTGGTGAGAGAGGTCATCCCTGTCTTGTGCCAGTTTTCAAAGGGAATGCTTCCAGTTTTTGCTCATTCAGTATGATATTGGCTGTGGGTTTGTCAGAAATAGCTCTTATTATTTTGAGATACATTCCATCAATACCGAATTTATTGAGAGTTTTTAGCATGAAGGGCTGTTGAATTTTGTCAAAGGCCTTTTCTGCATCTATTGAGATAATCATGTGGTTTTTGTATTTGGTTCTGTTTATATGATGGATTACATTTATTGATTTGCGTATGTTGAACCAGCCTTGCATCCCAGGGATGAAGCCCACTTGATCCTGGTGTATAGCTTTTTGATGTGCTACTGGATTTGGTTTGCCAGTATTTTACTGAAGATTTTTGCATTTATATTCATCAGGGATATTGGTCTAAAATTCTCTTTTTTTGTTGTGTCTCTTCCAGGCTTTGGTATCAGGATGATGCTGGCCTCATAGAATGAGTTAGGGAGGATTCCCTCTTTTTCTATTTATTGGAATAGTTTCAGAAGGAATGGTACCAGTTCCTCCTTGTACCTCTGGTAGAATTCAGCTGTGAATTCATCTGGTCCTGGACTGTTTTTAGTTGGTAGACTATTAATTATTGCCTCAATTTCAGAGCCTGTTATTGGTTTGTTCAGGGATTCAGCTTCTTCCTGGTTTAGTCTTGGGAGATGGTATATTTGTCCAGGAATTTATCCATTTCTTCTAGATTTTCTAGTTTATTTGCATAGAGGTGTTTATAGTATTCTCTGATGGTAGTTTGTATTTCTGTGGGATCGGTGGTGATATCCCCTTTATCATTTTTTATTGCATCTATTTGATTATTCTCTCTTTTCTTCTTTATTAGTCTTGCGAGTGGTCTATCAATTTTGTTGATCCTTTCAAAAAACCAGCTCCTGGATTCATTCATTTTTTGAAGGGTTTTTTGGGTCTCTATCTCCTTCGCTTCTGCTCTGATCTTAGTTATTTCTTGCCTTCTGCTAGCTTTTGAATGTGTTTGTCTTGCTTCTCTAGTTCTTTTAATTGTGATGGTAGGGTGTCCATTTTAGATCTTTCCTGGTTTCTCTTGTGGGCATTTAGTGTTATAAATTTCCCTCTACACACTGCTTTCAATGTGTTTGAGAGATTGTGGTATGTTGTGTCTTTGTTCTCATTGCTTTCAAAGAACATCTTTATTTCTGCCTTCATTTCGTTATTTACCCAGGAGTCATTTGGGAGCAGGTTGTTCAGTTTCCATGTAGTTGGGCAGTTTTGAGTAAGTGTCTTAATCCTGAGTTCTAATTTGATTGCACTGTGGGCTGAGAGGCAGTTCGTTATGATTTCTGTTCTTTTACATTTGCTGAGGAATGCTTTACTTCCAACTATGTGGTCAATTTTGGAATAAGTGTGATGTGGTGCTGAGAAGAATGTATATTCTGTTGATTCAGAGTGGAGAGTTCTGTAGATGTCTATTAGGTCTGCTTGGTGCAGACCTGAGTTCAAGTCCTGGATATCCTTTTTAACTTTCTGTCTCGTTGATCTGTCTCATGTGGACAGTGGGGTGTTAAAGTCTCCCATTATTATTGTGTGGGAGTCTAAGTCTCTTTGTAAGTCTCTGAGGACTTGCTCTATGAATCTGGGCGCTCCGGTATTGGGTGCATGTATATTTAGGATATTGTTGAATTGATCCTTTTACCATTATGTAATGGCCTTCTTTGTCTCTTTTGATCTTTGTTGGTTTAAAGTCAGTTTTATCAGAGACTAGGATTGCAACCCCTGCTTTTTTTTTTTTTTTCCATTTGCTTGGTAGATCTTCCTCCATCCCTTTATTTTGAGCCTATGTGTGTCTCTGCATGTGAGATGGGTCTCCTGAATACAGCACGCTGATGCGTCTTCATCTTTTATCCAGTTTGCCAGTCTGTGCCTTTTAATTGGGGCATTTAGCCCATTTACATTTAAGGTTAATATTGTTATATGTGAATTTGATCCTGTCATTATGATATTAGCTGGTTATTTTGCTTGTTAGTTGATGCAGTTTCTTCCTAGCATCGATGGTCTTTACAATTTGGCATGTTTTTGCAGTGGCTGGTACTGATTGTTCCTTTCCATGTTTAGTACTTCCTTCAGGAGCTCTTGTAAGGTAGGCCTGGTGGTGACAAAATCTCTCAGCATTTGCTTGTCTGTAAAGGATTTTATTTCTCCATCACTTACGTAGCTTAGTTTAACTGGATATGAAATTCTGGGCTGAAAATTCTTCTTTTAAAGAATGTTGAATATTGGCCCCCACTGTCTTCTGGCTTGTAGAGTTTCTGCTGAGAGATCCACTCTTAGTCTGATGGGGTTCCCTTTGTGGGTAACCTGACCTTTCTCTCTGGCTACCCTTAACATTTTTTCCTTCATTTCAACCTTGGTGAATCTAACAATTATGTGTCTTGGGGGTCCTCTTCTCAAGGAGTATCTTTGTGGTGTTCTCTGTATTTGCTGAATTTGAATGTTGGCCTGCTTTGCTAGGTTGGGGACATTCTCCTGGATAATATCTTGAAGAGTGTTTCCCAGCTTGGTTCCATTCTCCCCATCCTTTCTGGTACACCTATGAAACATAGATTTGGTCTTTTCACATAGTTCCATAGTTTCTTGGAGGCTTTGTTCATTTGTGCTTACTCTTTTTTCTCTAGTGTTGTCTTCTTGCGTCATTTCATTCATTTGATCTTCAGTCACTGATACTCCTTCTTCCACTTGATCAAATCAGCTACTGAAACTTGTGCATGCATCATGTAGTTCTCGTGCCATGGTTTGTAGCACCATCAGGTCATTTAAGGTCTTCTCTATGCTGTTTATTCTAGTTAGCCATTTATCTAATCTTTTTTCAAGGTTCTTAACTTCCTTGTGATGGGTTTGAACATCCTCCTTTAGCTCAGAGAAGTTTGTTATTACCTGTCTTCTGAAGCCTACTTCTGTCAACTTGTCAATGTCATTCTTTGTCCAGCTTTGTACTGTTACTGGCAAGGAGCTGCAATCCTTTGGAGGAGAAGAGGCGCTCTAGTTATTAGAATTTTCAGCTTTTCTGATCTGGTTTCTCTCCATCTTTGTAGTTTTATCTACCTTTGATCTTTGGTGATGGTGACCTACAGATGGGGTTTTGGTGTGGATCTCCTTTTTGTTGATGTTGATGCTATTCCTTCCTATTTGTTAGTTTTCCTTCTAGCAGTCAGGACCCTCAGCTGCAGGTCTGCTGGAGTTTTCTGGAGGTCCACTCCAGACCCTGTTTGCCTGGGTATCACCAGCTGAGGCTGCAGAAAAGCAAATATTGCAGAACAGCAAATGTGGCTGCCTGATTCTTCCTCTGGAAACTTAGTCTCAGAGGGGCACCTGGCTGTTTGAGGTGTCAGTTGGCCCCTACTGGGAGGTGTCTCCCAGCTAGGCTGCTCGTGGGTCAGGGACACACTTGAGGAGGCAGTCTGTCCATTCTCAGATCTCAAACTCCGTGCTGGGAGAACCACTGCTCTCTTCAAAGCTGTCAGACAAGGACGTTTAAGTCTGTAGATGTTTCTGCTGTCTTTTGTTCAGCTATGCCCTGCCCCAGTGGTGGAGTCTACAGAGGCAGGCAGGCCTTGTTGAGCTGCAGTGGGCTCCACCCACTTTGAGCTGCTTTGTTTACCTACTCAAGTGTCAGCATTGGGGGACACCCCTCCCCCAGCCTCGCTGCTGCCTCACAGTTTGATCTCAGATTGCTGTGCTAGCAGCAAGTAAGGCTCTGTGGATGTGGGACCTGCCAAGCCAGGTGCGGGATTTAATCTCCTGGTGTGCCATTTGCTAAGACCATTGGAAAAGCACAGTATTAGGGTGAAAGTGTCCCAATTTTCCAGGTATCATCTGTTACAGCTTCCTTTGGCTAGGAAAGGGAATTCCCCAACCCCTTGCACTTCCCGGGCAAGGCGATGCCCTGCCCTGCTTTGGCTCACACTCTGTGGCTGCACCCACTGTCCAACCAGTCCCAATGAGATGAACCCAACTGAGTACCTCAGTTGGAAATGCAGAAATCACCAATCTTCTGCATTGCTCATGCTGGGAGCTATAGTCTGGAGCTGTTCCTATTCGGCGCTCTTGGGATATCAAGAATAAATGTGTTCTGAAGGATAATTATTTGGTCACCTGATAGACTTTAAGCCCTGATGATATGAATGTATTATCATCTTCTTACATCTTTGTACTGCCTGACTCAAGGGTAGCCTACACTTGCCTCTATTGTCCTACACCACATTTATTACTCTTGAGTTGCTTAGAATTTAGATTCCATTTCCACCAGTTTATCGATGTCTTTAAAATTGCTCATACTCACAATGAACCATTAGTATTTCTTTTGTTCCTTTTTCTTTCTTTCCTTTTTCTAAATGTGTAAGCCCTCCATATTGTTTACTTCTGGTTGATTTTTTCTCCTGATTGGATTAAAAAAAAGCTAATATTTGAAGACCATTTACTATGTGCCAGATATTGCACTAAGATCATCATTAGATGCTACTTTGAGTTCTTTCCCAGCCCAGATGAGAGCAAGGGGCCCTCTAGGTTTGGCTGAGGCAGTTAAGCTGATTCACTTTCCCTTGAAACCAATTCCAGGTGTAGTTCCATAATATAAAAAAGAACAGAGGAGCTTGCTTCCACAAGGAAAATCATTTCAATTATGCATATTAGATGTGTTGTTTACTATAGAATCACATTTGGAAATTATATGAGGAAGGAACATCTTTCATAACAAAGTATATACCCTTGACTGTTATTAATATTTGCCTCCTTTTTCACCCTTCAGCTCAGTGTGAAGTGGATTTTTGGTCATCTGGCAAAGAATACTTTTGGCTTGAGTCATCTACTTAATCTGTCCAACTGGTAATATTAACCAAACAATTATCTCTGTGTTGTGTAGAACTGAGTTAAAAATACTTTAAGAAGCGTCATGAAAAATTTTGCTATTCCACTGATAAAGGGAAATTTATTAGAGGAATTCAAAGACCACAAATATGGAAGGTGTAAAAGTGTTAACAAAAGACTTTTTTGTGTGTCCACTTCAGTGTACCCAAGGTTTGAATTGGAAGAAAGTAGGGACAGAAAAGGTGAACTGACATTCTGCCCAAAGACATGTGGTCTTATTCCAGGATAATATTTTAACTCAGTGTTTCATCTTCTGCCCTCTCTTGCCTCCAAGTTTCAGAATTCTCTGTCTTCTTTCTTCTTTTTATCTTTCTCCCATCTTCCCTTTCCCTTTCCTCCATTTTGCTTTTCACTGTCATTGAAGTCAGAGCAGAGCCAGAGTGTTATGACAATAGGTTAGAAAGAGAGAAGAGAGGTACACTGGTGTTTTTATTCCAACTCTATATCTTTTTTCACTCTCCCTTCCAGCAAGTGTTGAATACACACACACACACACACACACACACAGAGCCTTATTCTGTGCCAGAGCAGAACTCTGAAAATTGCTGCCAAGTGGCCGTCACCCAAGAGACCATAGAATTCCTGGCACCAGGTAGAATCTGTGGCTGTGGCCAAGTGATTGTTGCTGAACTTACCTGTGTCGAAAGGTCAGCCTTGCAGTGCTAAGGCTGGGCACAGGCACTAAGGCAAATTGGATTGTGAATGGAAGCCCTGAGGCATGTTCTGCACTTTGCAACTGGTCTGGCAGGCTCCACTCCTCCATCTTCTAAGTCTGCCACAGGCATGGGAAACACCTGGGCAGTGACAAAGGTGGTTAAGACAGCTTCGCCAAGGTACAGTATCAACCACCTTTGCTTTGCACAGAAAACGTACAGTAATGACCACAGTCTTAACAGGTGATTTTCCAATATAGTGTCTTGATGGAAAAGCCCTAAATCTTTACATGAGACATTGACTTCAATACTGCCACACTAAAATCACATGTTATTTGAGTAGATACTTTACCCATTTTTAACTCAAATATAAATGTTACCAACTTGAGAAACTATTAACGAATCAGATTCAGATCACAGCCTGGAAACTGTTTTGTGTGCATATTTCTCAGTGTGTATGTACCTGTGGATTATGAGTGGGTTCATAGATTAAAAGAAGAATCATGGATTATCCAAAGGGATACATACAACCAAAGTTATTTAACCATTGACCATTTTTGTCCCTCTGTTTCTCCAAATGGAAAATGGATAAAAGAAAAAAATCCTGTTTAATTTACAAGTCAGAGGAATGAGTGAGAGAGTAACTTCTTCAGGAATAAAATAGAAGCCATCAGATTGGAACTCCTTCAATGTCCTGTGATTGATTCAGAGGCCAGGTCTCCACGCTCTTCTTCCCACTTGCTGCTGTGAATGATAAATCCATCCTTTTCATTGTATCATCAAAGCCTAATCTTACCACCATTCTTCTAGATCACCTATCTTTTTCCCTCCTCTGGAATTGTATTCTATTGCACTCTTCTTATTTATGTAACTTCAACATGCTTCTTAAGTATTTAAATGTGAACGAGTTTTTCTGAACTTCCAGGAAAACCTCCCTTCATTCTACAGCACCTTCCAACTCACTTTTATCTTTCACTGCCAAACTCATTTGAGTGTCGGGCACACTTACCATCTCTCCTTCATTCCCTCTCATTCTTTTCTCAGAACACTGAAATCTGGTGTCCGCAGTTACCATCCCACTGAAATGGCTTGTGTTAACCAGCAATTCCACTTGCTCTTATGAATGATTTCCATGACTCTCAGCCCAGCAGGGCATTTTGAATTTTTTGCTTATTTAATCATTCGGCATCACTTGCTCCTAATGACTATTTGTACTATTTGAGGTATTTCCTTTCTTGGATTGTGTGACATCACACTTGCAAACGTGTTTTCAGCCTCTCTGGACCTTTCTTCTTGGTCTCTGTTGCATATGTAATAGAAAGGTCACTCAGGTGGATTCTCAAAGATCTAGTATAATTATTGTAATCTGTTTTTCATAAGAGGGTTAATATGATTATCAGTTAAGATCTTTGGGGTGCGAGTAAACTTTTGATGCTGAATTTTAAAGTCAGTTTATTATCATCATTAATTTATAGTAGTCTATGGACCTAGTAGGACCTATTGTTTGACTCCAAGCCTATTCTTGTTTCTCCCCACACCCCCCAGGAAATTCTGACTGCTTCCTAGCACTATTGTTTTTGTCTAATGTGATTTCTTGTGGAACAGTCACAGGATCACATCTAAGTTCATTTTAGAGTCATTGTAACAGCCTCAGTATGAAATACTCAGTTATTTTTAGTTTACATTTATTGAACACCTGCTATGTGCCACGTATGTAACATTTTCAATTATCTCAAGTTTGTTCTGGTAAAAGATGGAATATAGAAATAGCCATTCACTATTCTAGTCCTTAGAACAAGTCTGGTAGAGTTAGATAGTCTTATCTTTCAATAGCACATTGCCAAAGGTGGGATTCACTATCCTAATAATATCCTAAAACCATGTTCTTTCTACTGTGCATACTTACGTTCTTTACTATAAAGAGCTTCACATTTCAAGATTGTCTAAATAATTAACTTACATAGACAATGGCTAAATAGTGGCTTCTCATCTGGTCCTTTCCGTCCCAAATCATGATTTTAAATTGCTAGAGATGAAGTCAACATTAAAATCCTCAGACTCCAATTAAAAAAAAAAAAACATCGATTCAGGACTTCAGAGTTACCAGAAATGTTTCCAGGATTTCTTTTCTGAATTTCTTTCTCCCATATTGGTTATTGGATTCTGAGTCTGGCATGTCTTGGTACACACTGCCTATTACATCACTAAAATGTACTGCGAAAAGACAGCACACACTGATTGTTCTCCCCGGGGGCTGGCATGGTAATGAGATAGCAAGGACTGATGTGAAGAAGCTACAAGAGAAGAATAGGGAGAGTTCACTTGACAATTAGGCAACTAATTGGCTGGAGGTGGGGAGTGATTTTACCCCCTAGGAATATTTGACAATGTCTGGAGATATTTGGTTGTTACAACCTGGGGAGTGGATACAGCCACTGGCAACAAGTAGGTAGAAGCCAGGGATACTGCCGAACAGAGTAAAATGCACAGAACGACTCTAGCCTTCCTTACCCCAGACAAAGAATTTTCAGCCTCAAAATATCAATAAAGCCGAAGTTGAGAACCTCTGCTGTAGAGAAAGAGGAAAAGGAAAAGGAAGGGTGACTTTGCAATTCTACATCTCTGTGACTCTGGACATGGAGATTTTGTTGAGAACAATTAGGAGCCCAGAAGTTTCTCTGAATTACTGGATAAGGGGATGAATCATTTCAACCAGCTTGAGCTTGAGGTTAATGGGAGAGACACAGCTGGCAGAACCAGTAGGCAGAAACGCTGTTAAACTAAAGCAAGCGCAAGAGGAAATGTGAATATAGAACTAATTCACCTTGGGGTGATAATTGAGACCACAAAAGTGGTTGAAATGTTCAAGGACATGTGGGAAAAGAAGAGCAAAGGCATTTTACTGGTACTCTGGAAACATAAATCCTTCGCATAAATGGTGAATTTTTAAGTGATATACTGTAGGAATTATTCCTGTTAAGCCCATCTGTTTCAACACAAGGAATCAAGATTTGAATACCAATCTTTCTAAAATAAAGGTTCCTGGACAGATTTGATTTTACTTGTGTTAACAGTTTGCTTCTTTTACCTCAATACCACTATTTTCTATTTGAAGCAGAGGTTATCAAGTTTAGTATTTATTTTTGCTTAGGATTTCCATATAAAGATTATAAGGTGTCGCTGGCAAGAGGGATTGAAGACATTTCAGCTGTAAAATCAAGACCAGAAAAAAAAGGATATCTATAAAGAGCGTGTAATCTAGGCTTATTTTAAGTTTGTCTTCTTTCTGCGTTGGTTAAAAAGCACTTAATAGTTTCAGTTTATAATTGCTAAACATGAAAACATTGAAACACCACACCCTTGTGTGACTTATAATAGTAATAAATAGTGCCTTTAGTACAACTATATTTTTATCAAAGCACCTAGAGACAGCCAGCCACACCGATTACATTATTAATCAATTACCTTCTAGCCCAGATTTACTTTGCAGAAGTTGTGGAGTAGGGAGTCCTCAGTTAAGCAACTTGCAACTGAATTATTTTAATGACCCAGCTGAGGATCACTCCATTGCATCCCTTCCTCCCTCCAAAGCAAGACTCATAATTATATTAAGAAGTTCTTATTTATGGATGCTTGTAACTTTATCTGATCCTAGAAAACTAGTGGTTTGTTTGGAAATGTTGCTACTGAAGAATCTGGTGTGGGCAGAGAGTACACCCACTGGTTCTGCAGAAAAATGAGTTGGCATCAACTGGGTCTCTCCAAGGTCTTCAGGCACAGTGAGGTCTGGAGTTTCACAGATTGGGGGAACCAGTTGGATTTGTCTTAGCTCTCTTATAAAAATTTCTTCACTTTATTACTTTTGTATGGTGAGTATTCATGGCTTCATGTGCTCCGTCTTTGAATAATATTTACAGCTTTGTTAGCCATGGCCTTAAAAACAGTTTTAACCTTATTGTTCAAATAGATGTCTCATAATGCTGAATAATGCATGACCCACACATGCTAAGAATACACTAGATAGTACCATGAAATCTTCCACCCACATTAATGGAAATGTATGGAATGCAAAACTGGAACCCAGCTGCAAAGTTTTCTGCAGGGATGGCTCTTCGTGTTGGTAGAAGAAGCCACCTACTCATAATTCATTAGAGGGTTCCGAAGTGTTTGTGTGGAAATTTCTCCCTCAGGCCTGCCATTGCATTTGAGATTCTCACCATTACAGTGAATTCTTTGCCTAAGACGTCATTTGAGTAAGAGCATATTTAAAGTGCATAGAAACATCCTGCAAGGGTAGGAACACTCATTTGAAATTTATTTTTATTTTAGCACAGATAAGATTGTCTTTTTTTTTTTTTTTCTAATTTTTATCCCTCTTTCTTAGAAAGTAGAGCTCTGAAAAAGTAGGAGTTAGGGAAATATTTTACCAAGATATGAAATCAGAAATGTTCAGGCATAATGGGCATTGCTAGTGGGGCCCATTGTGATAGTGGTAGATGGACGAGGGGGAAGAGCGTTGCTGTTGGTTCAAGGGTGCTACATGAGGAAGCATGCCTTAGGGACACGGCCTTTAGAGACCTATCCTTGAAGACATTAATGTGGCTCATTTCTAATAATAGCAACATGAATGGTAATATCAATAACTTCAAGTACTCTCCACTGGGTGTTAGAACCTAAGCTACATGTTTAACATTCATTATCTAATTCTCACAACAACTACAGATGAACAAGCTCAAAAAGGTCAAATCTTCTTAAGTATGAAGTTAGGTAGTGGAATTGGGATTTGAAATCAGGTTGATCTGATTCCAAGTTCATGATACTAACCATGATTCATATTGCCTCTTTACTATTTCTCCCTCTTAGCACATCTCCTCATCATCTCTTCAAATTTATGCTTCAGCTGTGTGTTCTTTTCCTTGCCTAGAGTATCTTAATCCTCTTTTATATCTGCTAGAATATTTTTGTTTTTTTTGATGACCAGGCTTCATGGTAGAATATCACCTCCTTAAAAATTTGTCTTTAATGTATGATTGATTGCATTAATTATTGTTGTTATTATTTTTATCAACTTTGATTTTAAGTTCCATGGTACATGTGCAGGATGTGCAGGTTGGTTACATAGGTAAACAAATGTCATGGTGGTTTGCTGCACAGATCAACCCATCACCCAGGTGTTAAGCCCAGGACCCATCAGCTGTTCTTCCTGATGCTCTCCCTTCCCCCACCCTTGTGGACAGGCCCCAGTGTGTCTTGCTCTCCCCTATGTGTCCATGTTCCCATAGTTCAGCTTAACTTGTAAATGAGAACATATAGTATTTAGTTTTCTGTTCCTGCACATTAGTTTGCTGAGGATAACAGCTTGCAACTCCATCCATGTCCCTGCACAGGACATGACCTTGTTCCCCTTTGTGGCTGCATAGTCTTCCATGGTGTGTATGTACCACGTTTTCTTTATCCAGTCTACTGTTGATGAAGATTTAGGTTTATTCTGTGTCTTTACTATTGTGTATAGTGCTGCAATAAACATATGTGTTCATGTATCTTTATAATAGAATGATTTATATTCCTTTGGGTATATACCCAATAATAGGGTTGCTGGATCAAATGGTATTTCTGCTTCTAGATTCTTGAGGTATTGCCACACTGTCTTCCACAACGGTTGAACTAATTTACATAACCACCAACAGTGTAAAAGCGTTTCTTTTCTTTTTCTCTGCAACCTTGCCAGCATCTGTTGTTTCTTGACTTTTTAATAATTGCCATTCTGACTGTCATGATATGGTATCTCATTGTGGCTTTAATTTGCATTGCTCTAATAATAAGTGGTGTTGAGCTTTTTTTCATATGTTTGTTGGCCACATGAATGTCTTCTTTTGAGAGGTGTCTGTTCATGTCCTTTGCCCACTTTTTAATGGGGTTGTTTATTTTATTCTTGTAAATTTGTTTAAGTTCCTTGTAAATTCTAGATATTAGACCTTTGTCAGATGGATAGATTGCAAAAAATGTTCTCCCATTCCGTACAGTGTTTGTTCACTCTGGTGATAGTTTCTTTTGCTGTGCAGCAGCTCTTTAGTTTAATTAGATCCCATTGTCAATTTTTGCTTTTGTTGCAATTGCTTTTAGTGGTTTCATCATTAAATCTTTGCCTGTACCTATGTCCTGAATGGTATTGTCTGGATTTTCTTCTAGGGTTTTTATAGTTTGGAGTTTTACAAATAAGTCCTAATCCATCTTGAGTTAATTTTTGTATAAGGTGTAAGGAAGGGGTCCAGTTTCAATTTTCTGCATATGGCTGGCCAGTTCTCCCAGCACCATTTATGAAATAGGGTATCTTTTCCCTATTGCTTGTTTTTATCAGATTTGTTGAAACTCAGATGGTTGTACCTGTGTGGTCTTATTTCTGAGTTCCCTATTCTATTCTATGGGTCTTTGTTCTGTTTTTGTACCAGTACCATGCTGTTTTGGTTACTGTAGGCTTGTAGTATAGTTTGAAGTTGGGGAGTGGCTTTCTTCTTTTGCTTAGGATTGTCTTGGCTGTACAGGCTCAGGCTTTGTTCTTTTTGCTTAGGATTGTCTTGGTTATCTGTGCTCTTTTGATTCCATATGGATTTTAAAATAGTTTTTTTCTAATTCTGTGAAGAATGTCAATGGTAATTTAATGGGAATAGCATTGAATCTATAAATCGCTTTGGGCAGTAGGGTCATTTTCACAACATTGATTCTGCCATGAACATGGAATGTTTTTCCATTTGTTCGTGTCCTCTTTGATTTCGTTAAGCAGTAGTTTGTAGTTCTCCTTGAAGAGGTCCTTCACTTCCCTTATTAGCTGTATTCCTGGATATTTTACTCTCTTTGTAGCAATTGTGAATGAAAGTTCATTCATGATTTGGCTCTCTTCTTGTCTGTTGTAGGTGTATAGGAATGCTTGTGATTTTTGCACATTGATTTTGCATCTTGTGATTTTGCTGAAGTTTCTTATTAGGTTAAGAAGCTTTTGGGATGAGATGATGTGGTTTTCTAGATATAGGATCATGTCATCTGAAAACAAAGACAATTTGGCTTCCTCTCTTCCTATTTGAATACCCTTTATTTTTCTCTCTTGCCTGATAGCCAGGACTTCCAATACTATGTTGAATAGGAGTGGTGAGTGAAGGCATCCTTGTCTTGTGCCATTTTTCAAAGGCAATGCTTCCAGCTTTTGCCCATTCAGTATGATATTGGCTGTGGGTTTGTCATAAATGGCTCTTATTATTTTGAGGCATATTTCTTCAATACCTGGTTTATTGAGAGTTTTTAACATGAAGGGATGTAGAATTTTATCAAAGGCCTTTTCTGTATCTATTGCGATAATCATGTGGCTTTTGTCTTTAGTTCTGTTTATGTGATAAATTACGTTTATTGATTTGTGTATGTTGAACCAGCCTTGCATCCTGAGGATGAAGACTACTTGATTGTGGTGGATAACCTTTTTGATGTGCTGCTGGATTTGGTTTGCCAGTATCTGGTATTTGGTTGCACAGCTCTGTGCTTCAGACCCAAGGCCCTGGTGGCATGGGCTTGCAAGATCTCCTGATCCATGAGTTGCAAGGATCTGTGGGAGAAGTGTGGTTTCCACAGATCGGGTCATAAAATTACTCCTCCCTTAGCTTGGGGTAGGGGTAATCCTGGTTCTGTGCAGCTCATAGATGGGCTGTCACTCCACTCTGCTTTTCCTCACTCTCCATGGGCTGTGTTGACTGTCTAGTCAGTCCCAATGTGAGAACCTGGATACCTCCGCTGAAGATGTAGAATTTACTCATCATTTTTTTCTTCTCTGTGAGAGCTTCAGACTGCAGCTGCTTCCAATGGACCATATTGGCCTACCAAAACTATTGTATTAATTATTACAACTAACCGGGGACACATTACTTTGTTCTCTGCCAGACTATGAGACAGTTGAGACAGAAAAGAATCCTTTTTTTAATAATGTTTGTAGCTCAGAGCCTAACTTTATCACTTGAACATACTAAACAATCAATAGGTGTTTGCTGAATGAATAAATTTGGTTATAAGTGTCCTGTAAAAATGGGAAATAAGCAACCTTTATCCTAAATTTAGCAAAAAAAGATTAAATTATGTCCACAGGAATCTGTTTTAGAAGGCAGGAAATGTACATAGCACTTTTAGAAATAGTTTCTTTTTTAAAAGATTTTCATTAGTTATCCACATAATTTTTATCCAGGTCACTAATTTTATTGTGAATGGATAATTGAATTATATTGTATGTTCCCAAGTGATGTAAAGATGGAAAAAAATTATATACAATAATGTGCTACATAATGTTTTGGTTGACAACAGACTGCATATATGACAGTGTCCTGTAAGTTTTTAATAGTGTATTTTTTTACTGTACCTTTCCTATGTTCAGATACACAAATAATTAGCATTGTGTTAAATTGCCTATGGTATTCAGTAAAGTATTATGCTGTACAGATTTGTAGCTGAGGAGCTGATATGTTTGGCTGTGTCTCCACCCAAATCTCATCTTTAATTGTAGTTCACATAATCCCCACCTGTAGTGGGAAGGACCCAGCGAGAGATAGTAATTTAATTATGGGGGCTGTTACCTCCTTGCTGTTCTGGTGATAGTGAGTTCTCATGAGATCTGATGGTTTTGTAAGGGGCTACCCCCTTCATTGGGCACTCATTCTTCCCCTTTCTTCTGCCATGTGAAGAAGGATGTGTTTGCTTCCCCGTCTGCCACGATTGTAAGTTTCCTGAGGTCTCCCCAGCCCTGTGGAACTGTGAGTCAATTAAACCTCTTTCCTTTGTAAATTACCCAGTCTCGGGTATATCTTCATTTGCAGTGTGAGAACAGATTAATACAGTAAATTGGTACCAGGAGAGGGGTACTGCTGTAAAGATACCCAAATGTGTGGTGGTGACTTTGGAACTGGGTAAGAGACAGAGATTGGAACCATTTGGAGGGCTCAGAAGAAGACAGAAAAATGTGGGAAAGTTTGGAATTTCCTAGATATTTGAAGAGCTCAGAAGACAGGAAGATGTGGTAAAGTTTGGAACTTCCTAGAGACTTGTTGAATAGCTTTGTCCAAAATGGCAATAGTAATATGGACAATATTAGGTCCAGGTTGAGGTGGTCTCAGATGGATATGGGGAACTTGTTGGGAACTGGAGTAAAAGTTACTCTATCTATGCAAAGAGACTGGCAGCATTTTGCTCCTTCCCTAGAGATCTGTGGAACTTTGAACTTGAGAGAGATTATGTGAAACTGGAACTTATAAACATAAGTTTATAACAAAAGGGAATAAACAAAAGGGAAGCAGAGCATACAAGTTTGAAAATTTTGCAGCCTGATGATGCAGTAGAAAAGAAAAACCCATTTTCTGGGGAGAAATTCAAGCCAGCTGCAGAAATTTGCATAAGTAACAAGGAACCAAATGCTAATTGCCAAGACAATGAAGACTATGTCTTTAGGAAATGTCAGAGACCTTCACAGCAGCCCCTCCCATCACAAGCCTGGAGGCCTAGGAGGAAAAAATGATTTCCTTGGCTGGGTCCAGGCTGCCCCTGCTGTGTGCAGCCTAAGGACTTGGTGCCCTGTGTCTCAGCCACTCCAGCTGTGACTAAAAGGGGCAAAGGTACAACTCAGGCCATGGCTTCCCAGGGTGCAAGCCACAAGCATTGGCAGCTTCCACATGGTGTTGGTCCTGTGGGTATGCAGAAGACAAGAATTAAGGTTTGGGAGCCTCTGCCTAGATTTCAGAGGATGTATGGAAACACCTGGATGTCCAGGCAGAGGTGTGTTCCAGAGGCAGAACCCTCATGGAGAACCTCTGCTAGGGCAATGTAGAAGGGAAATATGAGATTGGAGCCCCTACACAGAGTCTCCACTAAGGCACTGCCTAGTAGAGCTGTGAGAAGAGGGCCACCATCCTCCAGACCCCAGAATGGTAGATCCACTGACAGCTTATACCATTCACCTGGAAAAGCCACAGACACTTCATGCCAGCTAGTGAAAGCAGCTGGGAGGGAGGCTGTATCCTGCAAAGCCACAGGGGTAGAGCTGCCCAAGGCTGTACATACACCTCTTGTATCAGTGTGAGACATGGAGTCAAAGGAGATCGTTTAGGAATTTTAAGATTTAATGACTGCTCTATTGGATTTTGGACTTGCATTGTCGTCTAGCCCCTTTGTTTTGGCCAATTTATCCCATTTGGAATGGTGTCCTCCCATTGTATCTAGGAAGTAACTAACTTGCTTTTGATTTTACAAGCTCCTAGTTGAAGGGACTTGCTTTGTCTCAGATGAAACTTTGAACTTGGACTTTTGAGTTAATGCTGGAATGAGTTAAGACTCTGGGGGACTATTGGGAAGGCATAATTATGTTTTGAAATGTGAGGATGTAAGATTTAGGAGAGGGTCATGGGCAGAATTGTATGGTTTGGCTGTGTCCTCACCCAAATCTCATCTCAAACTGTTGTTCCCATAATCCCCACATGTAATGGGAGGGACCTAGTAGAAGGTAATTGAATCATGGCAGTGGTTACTTTCATGCTGTCCTCATGATAGTGAGTGAGTTCTCGCAAGATCTGATGATTTTATAAGGGGTTTTTCCCCCTTTTGCCTATCACTTCTCTTCACTCCCACCAAAAAAGAAGAAAGTGTTTGCTTCCCCTTCTGCCATGATTTCAAGTTTCCTGAGGCCTCCCCAGTCATGCTGAACTGTGAGTCAATGAAACCTCTTTCCTTTATAAATTAGCCAGTCCGGATATGTCTTTATCAGCAGCATGAGAATGGACTAATACAGGAGCAAAAAGCTATACCATACGGCCTAGGTTTGTAGAAAGGTATACAATACAGGTTTGTATAAGTATACCCTATGATGTTTCCACAATGACAAAATTGCCTAACGACTCATTTCTCAGAATGCATTCCTGATGTTAAGCAATGCCTGACTGTGTACACACACACACACACACACACACACACACACACACACACACATATTCTGATTACACCTTTGAGGATCCGTAATTATGAAACCTTTGCCAAAGGGGAACGTACCATAATGCAAACACTATAAGCATGAGGAAAATAAAACACTTGCCAATTTATTATCTGAGGAATCTATGAATAAATAATATAAATGTGTATAAAAAGATACAAATATGTATCCTACAGGTGGCAAAACACCTTATAAATAACTTTAAGGGAGACATATAGACATGCTGTAAGTGTGGGAAACACACCACATGTGATCCTAGAAACAGAATGTGCAATATCAGCGAAACAAGTTGTTGCTTTTTGTGGTCCTGGGAACTCAGAGATATGTGTGTATTTCTTCATTTGTAAGTTTTCCTTTGAATGCTTTAATAGTACTGAGCTCTTTAAAAAATAAAAACAAGATAAATATATTATTCCACCTATTTATACATTTTAAGACAAAAATTATGTCTGTTTTACATGTTTCAAAATCAAATATAAATTGTAAATGGAAATAGTTCTGAAATGGAGAAAGTTTTATCAGAGAGTCATCTTATCTTTATAGTTAAAGATCTAAAAGGGGGTCTGTGGGATGAGTTTTAATAATTCTGCTAAGTCAAATCAGCCAAACTGTGAGAGAGAAGGAGGGGGGGAGAGAGAGAGAGAGAGAGAGAGAATGTCTTACTTTACTCTTTCTTAAGAGCCAAAAGTAGTTGATAGCACAATGAGAAGCTTAGGATAGAAACACAGATAGTCTGCATTAATGTGCAACTAAGTTTCATGCAACCTAGATTGCTTGCATGTGCAGGTCACAACAGGGTTCATGCTCCTATAGAATCTAATGCCACTGCTGGTCTGACAGGAGGTGGAGCTCAGGCAGTAATGCTCTCTTCCCTGCCACTCACCTCCTGCTATGTGCCCTGGTTCCTAAAAGACTATGGACTGGTCCTGGTCCACAGCCCAGGAGTTGGGGATCCCTGTGTTATTTGGGTATTTGCAGATTGCATGAAAAATCTTTGTGTTAAAAGCAAGTAGCACCAGCAACTAACCTGATCTCGATGGTCACCATCAACAGTCATAGCATGGGGCTTTCCTAAATGATTTCTAAGTCATTTGAAGGACCTTATATTTCTGATCTAGATGTTAGACAGGTAGAGATCACCAGATAGCATAAGAAACAGGCTCCAGTTCTCATTTTATCTGAAGATAAAACATGTAAAGATCCTAGTTTTACACCATTGTATGCACAGAGAGGAATGATTTGTCTGTTTCACTCTGTTTATCTGCTCTAATTTATGGGGCACTATTGTGTAATGATTATGCAGACAGCCTTAAAGCTGGACTTTCCATGTTCAGCACTTAGATCCACCATTTACTCACTGCATGGCTTCAGGCAAGTTATTTAACCAGAGTCCATTTTCTCAACTGTAAATGTAAAATAACAACTGAGAATAAGAGTATTGTGTGGACTTAATTAATTGATGCATGCAAAGTAATTAGAGCAGTGCCTGGTACATAGGGGTGCTATTATTACATTACCAAGTTTTTATGGCACTTGTTTCTGCTGAGCCCAAAGAAGACAACAGACTCCTTAATATAGCTCTCTGTAACCACTGCCAGTTGGTTGGATTTGGCATGTGAGGTGACATTAATTTTTCATCTTCATTCTATATAGATGTAAAAGATCTTTAGTTTTTACTATTAGTAACCTGCAGAGATGTCCTCTGAAAATTCAGCTCTAAGCAGTTTTGTGGGACATTGCTTTTATTAATCTGTCTACTGATCCTTTATTGGAAGGCACCTCATAACTCAAGAGTAGTATCCCTCTCGAAGTTATTTGCTTTTTAACAGAGACTTATTGAAAGTATACATGGTTTCATAATCTTTAGGTATAATTTTCTGATGGTGACTTTCCAGGCATCAGAATAAATAATGAGGGAGCTTGGACCTCCAAGGATGAGCTGAGACACTCAGCAGAGCTAAGTAGACCTGGGTCAGTTGCATCCCTGGCTATTTGCAGGAGCAAATCTTTCCTGCAGAAAAGTTTCCCCAGTTCCCAATGATGTACAGGAATTATGCAATTAAGATGAAATGAGCTCACAGTCAAAGATCCTTAAACGCATGAGGAAGCAGCCACTCTGATTTAGATTTCTAGGACTGATGGATAACAGATTTAGGCTCCTAAGATACTTGAGTTTTTCAGACATAGTATAGACATATAGTATATTATGTAGAGTATTCTATGTACCAACTGTATATGTAATGAAGATGTTAAAATGCAAAGAGTTTACTAATCAACAAAAAATTATTTAAAAAACACATTAAAATGAAAAATGAAAAATTCTAAATTTAAAAGATATTGTTGAAATAATAAAAAATAAAACCTAAAAGAGTGTTAAGTAGCTTATTAGACCAAGGCTATAATGAAAAAGTCTGACATAGAGAATGGAAAAGTAGTGATAATGGATGTGAATTATTAAAAAACTGATTAAACTGATTAAAAAACCCATAAATCCTCAGATTTTGAACCCATAATGTATCCTAAGAAGAATAAATAAAAATGAAATTCGTGCCTAGACACACTTTCCTGAGATTACAGAATGTTGAAGAAGAAAAAAACAACAACTTGAAAGCAACCAGAAAAAAAGAACAATTAAACTAAAACAGGAAGTGAAATGACAGCATCCTTGTTAGCAGTGGTAACAGAAGTAAAAAGACAATGGAATACTGTCTTCAAAGAGTTGAGAGGAAACGATAACTCTCAGCTTAATTTTATACTTAGCACAACTGTCATCCATTAGTGAGAGCAAAATAAAGATTTTTCAGAAAAATTAAAGTTAAAAACTAAATTTACTACCAAAGTCCACCAAAACCATGGTTTGCAGAAAACTTTAAAGTAGTGCTTCCCAAATGTTTCGGTCTTTAGCCCTTTTCATGCACTTTGAAATTACTGAGGGGCCTAAAGAACTTTTGTTTATGTGAGTTGTATCTATCAATATTTACTATATTAAGTTTTATTTATTTACGTATTTTTTATTTTTTATTTATTTTTTTGAGACAGGATCTCTCTCTGTCACCCAGACTGGAGTGCAGTGGTGTGATCACAGCTCACGGCAGCCTTGACCTCCCTGGGCTCAGGTGATCCTCCCCCTCAGCCTCCTGAGTGGCTGAGACTACAGGAGCACACCACCATATTTGGCTAATTTTTGTATTTTCTTGGGCAGAGATGGGGTTTCACTATATTGCCCAGGCTGGTCTTGAACTCCTAGTGGGCTCTGGTGATACACCTCTGTTGGCCTCTCAAAGTGTTGGGATATCAGGCATAAGCCACCACACCTGGCCTACCATATAAAGTTTTAAAACTGAGAAATTAAAAATATTATTTATCAATTCATTTAAAATAATAGTAAACCTATTACATGTTAATTTAAATGCAATACATTTTTCTGAAAATTATATATTTTTTTAAAATAGTGAGAATGACATTGTTTTATATTTTTATAAAATAGCTTTAATTTCTGACTTAGTAGTAGACAATGTAATTCGCATATCTTATTTACACTCAATCTCTTTTCATATCCTATGCCATGTACTTCTGGAAGACTTCATGAACAGAGTAAGAAGTGAAAAGGCAGATAGTTTTTGGTATTCTTATGAAAATGGTTTTGACCTCACGGATCCATTGGTAAGGTCTCAAGCACCCACAAGGTCTCTGTATCACACTTTGAGAACTTCTGTGTCTACCATATGCTCTGCAGGAAAAAAGACCATGATCCTTGAAGGAGATGTGATATATAAGAAGTAATACTAATAAGAATAAAGTGGCAAACATGTGTAAAACTTCAAATTAATATTCTAAAATATAAGAATAATGTTTAATTGGGAGAGTGCATATAAGCATGAATGATGTGTGTTTAGAATAAGGAACAGATAGTAATAATAATAACAACAGATGTTATTTATTGAAAACTTCAATGTGCCAGGTATTATGTTAAGCACCATCATTTAATCCTGACACTAACCTTGCAACATGGCTACTCTTATGATCATCCTTTTGTAGTTGAGAAAATCAAAACCCAGAAAAATAAAGCAGCTCATCTATGGTAACAAAGCCAGAAAATGAAAAGGCTGTGGTTCTAAATCTTGCAGTCTGATTCTAGAGACTTCAGTGAAATAGAATAATGTCTAAAGTTAGAAAAATATTAATAGAAATGTAGTGGTTTAACTTTGCTAAGAGGATAAATTCATATTTAACATGTGCCTATTATGTGCTTAGTTTAACACTAGACACTATATTTTAAAAGTCCCCATTCTAATGAAGTTTACAGTATTATGGCAATAAAACATGTTAGATGGAAATGTATACATTACAGTAAAAAATCGTGCTGATATAGCTATGGGCATTTCTAAGTAGTGACATTGTGGAAAAGGATTTGACATCATCTTGGAAGGAAAGTGGACTTGGATCAACAGAGTAGTAGAAAAGATTTCGGTGAACATCTGAGCCATGGAAAGTAGAATAATCATGACCTATAAAGGGAACCATATGAAACCTATTTGACATACAAAAAATATTTGTTTAGGGGAAGTTTAAGTTAGGCAACACCTAAGTTTGGATCAGACTGTGAAAGTCACTGAATACAAAGATGAGCTGAGCCTTGAAATTCACAGAGAGAAAGCAGAACTTGTGCAAAATCCAGTACTGCAAAAGTGGTAAATCATCTAAAGAAATAATTATTAGACAATGCTAAGTGATTTAATGTTGTAGAGACCATATTTGAACGATGAGTAGCCTGTCATGTGTGATATATAAAAATGAAAGTTATTATGGACAGTTTCAAAGTTTGTGTTGATCCTCTCCTGTGAACCCCAGATTCTTCAACTCTCTGGAGTTATAATAATCTCCCGCCTGTGTGGTCTTCTGTATTTTTTCCTCATTGTTATCAATTCTCTATATTCATCTGGTCACCAAATTTTCATGTGTGTCTTTGAGTTGGGTTTTACGTTGTTGAAAAATACTCGATGTTGCTGTCTTCAGGAAATAAATCCAGTGTGGCAAGGGAACAAATACTCTCAAGACCAGGAACAACAAGACTTTTTTTGACCACTCTATTGATTACACATGACCTGAATCAGCTCTTTAATTCTTCAATCTTTACATCTCTCAACTGGGGCGAGCAGCCAACATTAATACTAGATAATGTTGAAAAGCATTGACTCTTCCTGATAAAGGAGGATTATTAGAAATCATTGACTAACATCTCAAAACTTTGTATTGCTATTTCACTTTAAGCAGCACTGTGCCATACGTTGTATTTTAATTACTAACTAGATTGCTAAATGTAGATTGTAATTTGATAAAATATCTGTAATGTAGGCAAGCTACTATAGCTAAATACCCTTGCCATTTGCTTACACATATTGTATATATACACGTGTACCATATGCACACATATGGTGAGTTGCTATGTGACTGTAAGACTTGGACCTGTATTTTCAGCAGTTCCATTTGTGGAGGTTCAGAACAGTGTTTATAGTAGTAAGAAACTTTGGCAAGAATCGAAATCTACAACTTTTCTTCCTTAGCCATTTTAGTCACAGGCATTCTATTCCTGACTCTGATAATAGTCATAGTTCACATGGATATAGTGCTTTATTGTTCCTGAAACACTGTTGCATAATTTTCACTGGGATAGTAGAGCACTTAAGCATGAGAACAAGGCCAGTGTGACAACAGCACGTGAGCAGTGGGAGTGCTGTGAGGAGATATGAGATGAGTCTATGAGCTAGGCAGCATCTAGATAGCAGGACAAGTATTTGGTAATAAGGAGTTTGGCCAGTGTAATATATGCAATGGGAAGTCACTGAAAGGTTTTAAGCAGGAGAGTGACATAAATTAATTTACATATGTAAACGTCTCCCAGGGTGCTGCATGGAAATAAATTATAGGAGAATAAAGAAGAGTGAAAACACAGAAGGCAGTTAGGAAGCTACTAAAATAGCCCAGCTGAGAGGTGGTGGTGGCCTGGATGGGTTTATCTTGAAGCTAATGAAAGCCCCCTTGCCTACATAGACCTCTTCTTAGGCTAGGAGAAGAGCCTTAGTGATGTATTCATGGGTCATATATCTTTGTGATATTTGCAAAAACAAGACATTTTAGCTGCTAACTGTTAAGACAACTGTTCCTTTCTATTCTGACTCTGCCACCCACCCATGCTTCCACTTGGGTGGGGTGATAGTGGAGGGGTTGTGGGTATTTTGGGGATCCTGTCAAGGGGAAGGTGAGTCAGCCATATGTCATTGTAACTATGACTTGCAAAGATGCTATAGAACAGTTCCATGAAGCAAATGAAGTGAACTCACTTGATAATCTTTACGTTTATTGGACAGCCAAAGAAATACAGATTGGGAAATAATGAGATATAAAACAAAGATATAAAACATTCAGAATTGAATTGTGTAACCCCAAATTTTCAGATTTCACTAATTCATTAAGAGGAAGAGATAAATGTTGAGAAGTACAGTCAATTCTTTTATCTGTGGGTTTTGCATCCACAGATTTACCAAACACAGATAAAAAATATTCAGGAAGAAAAACCAACAATAACAATTAACAATACACCAATAAAATATATTAAAAAATAAAACAATGTGGTATAACAATTATTTTCATAGCATTTACATTGTATTACATATAACAAGTAATCTAGAGATGATTTAAAGTATACAGGAGGATGTGTGTAGATTATATGCAAATACTATGCCATTTTATATGAGGGACTGGAGCATCCAGATTTTGGTATCTGAGAGGGGTCCTGGTCCCAATTACCAAGAGATGACTGAAACTGACAGTTCATTGATTGCTTGATAATCCAATTAATGAGGAGGAGCAGATCATATAAACATATTGGCAAAATATTTAAATTTTTTGCTATTTCACAAGATGAAAATAACATAAAACTACTAACACACCATTCTCAATTAGAACATCAACAACAAACTGCTTAACGAGTTTTGCTGATTCAAAGAGTATTTAAGATTAGTCATTTAAATTAGTCACTAATCACCTCTGTAACTATGATTAGTCATAGAAAACTTGAAATGCTCCTAAATCTTACAGCTCATCTACGAAAGAAACGAGCAAGTAGTCTTTCCAAATTTGACAAAAATCTCTAATGTTTGCATAATACTACAATAACATGTAAAGCTGAAATAAATACTTTAAGCTTTTAGTGATTGATATTGTTTGGCTCTGTGTTCCCACCCAAATCTTATGTGGAATTGTAATCCCCGTGTGTCTAGGGAGGGAAGTGATTGGATTATTGGGGTGGTTTCCCCCATGCTGTTCTCATGATAGCGAGTGAATTCTCATGAGTTCTGATGGTTTTATAAATGGTAGTTTTTCCTGTGCTCTCGCATGCTGTCTCTCATGTGCCACCATGTAAGATGTGCTTACTTCACCTTCTGCCATGATTGTAAGTTTCCTGAGGCCTTCCAAGTCATGTAGAACTGTGAGTCAATTACACCTCTTTCTTTTATAAATTACCTGGTCTTGGGTAGTTCTTTATAGCAGTGTGATATTGGACTAACATGGTGATTATCCTCAACTTGCCAGAAGAAAGATTGTATTATCTATTTTAAAAAGATAAAACAATAAGAAAGATTGTTTTACCAAAAGCTATTTTACAAAATTTTTGTCCTAAAGAGGTGATCAAAGAATGTGCAGCCAAAGCATTCAGGAAAAATTATGGAGGTGTGTGAACATGTCAAGTAATAAACACGGTGTATTATTTTTCTTTATTTTTATAAAGTTTGCAGTATTTCAAAACAGCTTTAAAAATTTGTTTTCAAGCAAGTACATAATGTTTTTTAACCTAATTTTGTATTCTTAGCTTTGTATGCCCTTTCTTTAAATGTGGCCTCCCAAACTGCACAACCCCTCAGGCCTCACAAAACCTGGATCTGCCCCTTAGACTTGGGTTGAGGCTGTGCAGATGGAAAAATTGGACACATTTAGGGTGGATTTTGAAGGTAGAATAAATGCTTATAGGATTGTCTTATTTGAAGGACTAGAGCCCATTTCTGAAGGGTGAATGAGTTAAAACTGAGAAACACAGCCAGTCTTCAAAAGTTATACAACTTGGAACTGGGTAACTAGGATTTGAATCCACATGTGTCAGGCTCAGATGCCTCTGCTTACTGTCACATGCAAAGCATCATTTTCCTTAGGGTGGTTCTGAAGATTCATTTAGACGAGGTCTACAAGGTGTTTCACGTGGCGTCTGGCATAGTGTTGAGTGTTCTTGGGGTGTTGTTATGATTCAGATGATAAGAGGTTTATTCTTCACATGTGCATGGTTTTTTAAAATTGGGAACATTTTCTCTACCTGCCAATCTCTCTGCAGGAGTCAGGCTACTTTGCTGTAGGTTTCCAGTTTTTCAGGGAATAAAGGAATCTCTTCATTGCTCCCTACTTGTTACTTGTCAGCCAGCCAGCGCCCAGTGCTAGGAGTGTCTGCTCACAAACAGCAGAGTCCTTTGGCTGACCAGCCTAGGAATGTCAGCAGAAACTGTACGTGCTCCATTTGGGGTGTTTGTGGTACCCTCAGTTTTAAAAGAGATGGGAGAAGAGAGTCAGATGTTTCCTAATGAGGCAAGAACAGGATTAACCTTCAGGACTCTAAAGAGATTCTCAGATAACCTGATCTAGCTTGTTCAGAGTGTATCAGGCAGATTTAAGGCGAGGAGTGAGGTGGGATGAGTCTAATTTTTAGATAGCAGGAGCATTCTTGGAGTGATTTGTTACAATGTCTGACACTCTTCTAATTAATGCTTTTTAGATTTCTCGATTCCTTCTGTAAAACTTATTTTTATCATCCGTTAAATGAGAATAGTAACATTTTATCTCTTTGGGAACTAAAATTTCATTAATGCTTTTACTTTCTAAGTGTTATCTTAATTAGTTCTTACTTTATCATCCAACCAGCCCCTAATCCTCTTTTTGTTTTAAATTTTTATTTTTCATTTCAAGAGGTAAGAATTGAAGGCTTTCGGATAAACAGACACATGCTTAAACGTGAACATGAGCTGTTTTTGCTGGGGGAAAATGTGAGCTCTAAAAACAGGGTGTTTTTCTTAATGTTCCATTCCATATCCGTGTCGCAAGGACTACTGCTTCTGTTATCCCAGGCCACCACACCCTTAATTGATCATAATAAATCCTGTGGGCTCCCAGCCGCCAGTGGTTTGTCTGAAGAGATAGCAGCTACCCTTGTTAGTGTTTCATTTGCTGGTAATTCTGCTTGGCTTCTGCATTAGGATAGTGCCCGATACAGATTTCAGTTGTAAGTTGAATTCTGTCCTTTAATTACTCTTTCTCCACCCCCTCTTAAATAAATGTGGCATCCTCACATAAGGGCTGGAGCGACTTCTTTTTCTTTCCTTCAGCAGTCCCACATCTCGCTACCCAGAGTTCCACGTCATTTTTTCTCTGGGAAGTGAGACAAACCAACCGTGACTCTTTTCTTTCTGGGCCTCCCCAGTGCAGCACTAGAAATTACATAAGAGATGGGTCCATGAAAGCAAGAGGAATGTTAAAAGAATTGAGAGATGATTCAGAATTAAAGAAGGATTCCATCAGAAGCGAGACTTGTTTTGGACAAAACTTTATTTCTTGATTTTCTTCCCCTGGTATAACTTTGTTTAAAACACATGATGAGATCAAGCAACATGGGTTTTTAAAATAGCATTAAAAATTAAATTTTTCTTGTTCAAATATTATGGTAGTAAGCAAGTTATTTTAGGAACTGACCATTTGGTCTCTTTCTGGTTCAATACAAAAAAAATAGTTCAATTTTTATATTGGTTCAGTACAAAAGTTCAAGACAATTCAATACAGAACTACAACATTTTTTTTTTTACATGGAAGCTTTTATTTCTTGTAACTGAAAAGAATAAATCTGGTTCTGAATTTCTAATGAAATTATGTTTTTAATTTACCCCATGCCCCTTTCTAAAAATACACACAAACACCCTTACCTATGTCAACATTGTGTCTGCATGCCCCTACAACTGTGTTTATATTTACAGAAACAAAATGTATGGCTTTTTCCCCTTTGGTCTGATATCGGTATTTTTTTATTTTATTTATTTATTTATTTATTAGCTACAGCTGAATGAAAGCCCCAACAGGAACAAAAAGTCATGTCACTTTTCTTTCTTTAATGCAGTATGTGCAGACTGGCCATAGTGCTGCCTGCAGTCTCCATTCTGGTCCGTGAAGAAATTAGGGAAGCCAGAGTTCTAGATCCCAATGATAAACATCCTCCCTTTTCCTGTGATAGTCTTGGTTCAAGTGTGATCACTTTAGGTGAATGTGGAAATGACAGTAGGTAATCTTGCAGCCAATTTCTCAAGCTTTGCATTGCTTCTTCCATAGAAAACAGGGGAAGTTTTCTTTGTCACTGCTTTTCATCTTATTAAATGCCTAGTGCTAGATTAATATTGTAGTCTCTTAATCATAATAGGAAAATGAAGGAGTGGCCTGATTAATGCATAACTTATCATTTATTATGCCTTTGGCTCTGTCTCCCTCTTCTCCCTTCTAGCAACCTCCTCAGGACAAGCTCCTCCTCCTAAATTACTGTATCCAAACATTCGAGCCTGACCTACTTATTGAAGAACATGCCCAGAAATTTGATGCTGTAATTACTCCCAGAATTAGCAAAAAAAAAAAAAAAAAAAAACCCAAAAAACCCCCAAAAAACAAAAAAAAACCCACAAAAAACTACAACAGAGAAGCCCAAACCCCCAAAGATAACTTGTGCATCCTACATCCCCTTATAGTAGCTGTTCAAAGTATAAGCAGAGAGTAGACTTTGATGAAGTGCTAGGCTTTCTTGTTTAAATAAACAAATACATATATCTGTCCTTGCCACATCGTCAGAAGCTTGATTTGGTTTCACAGTGAATGCAGCTACACGCCTCAAGTGACTGCTTTTAAACAATTAAGTCCTGTCTCCACCTTAACATTTTATTCATTAGTCACCGTTGAACCTTTGTCCCTACTTGTCAGTATCTGAGAAAACATAACACTTTAGATCAGGATGTGTACGCATTCCCTCCATCACTGTGATAATAGTTTCCTAACTCATGGCCAACCTGTCAAAATGGAAACTCCATATCATGGGTGGCGTTGAGAAATCTCATTCGAGCTATGTCTGGGTTACTCCGTTAGTCTGGATGAAACAGAAAGCAGAAATCTGGTTATAGATAGTGGATTTTTTTTTTTTTCATATATCTGGGTGTGTAACATCTTTTAGATTAGTGGTTTCCAAATTTTTAAATTATGGTCCAGTAAAAAGAAAAGAGTAAAAAATGTGAAGGGCCTCTATGGGACTGCCTCTTTGTTCTTTTGTCAAGTAAAAAAGTAACAAATTGTCTCTACTTTTGCCACCATTTTGTGAAAGGAAGGGTATCGAATACTAAAAAAGCCACAAAAGTTGTAATCTCAGATTCAAAGGAAATTCTTTTAAATAAATACTTTTAGCTTTGTTGAAAATGCACTGTCTGGTTTTCTCATTTCACTGTAGACCTGTGAGAATGCTGTGCTGGAACAGAACAGGTCTGAGACGTGCTCTGGGCATATGGCTCTGTGTGCATTTGGTTGCCTGACATCTCAGCAGAGACCCTGGATGTCTGTCAGTGTAGGAGTTTTACCTCCCTGGTTTTTTTTTTTTTTTTTTTTTCCTTTCTTATCAGCATGTTGGGATGGTTGCTTTATATCTCATGTGTTTCTGCCTACTGGGTGTATCCTCACGTGGATGGCTTTGAACTTCACGTTATTTCTCTGGGAAGATAACTATGCTTGTGGGCTTAGTGAAGATTACTCATTTTGAAACAGGATCAGCCTTACACTTACGTAGAGTAGGCAGTGGCTTATGTGGCATGATTTGTGGGGTGCTGAAAAAGCTTGAAAATAATTCTTCAACTCAGTTGACACACAGTGTAAAATCCAAAACACAGATTTTTATTTCTGGGGACTCCCCTGGCAGCCCTTGTGACTCCTTTTCTCTATCTACACACTTCCCTTAGGTGATCCCTGTCATTCTGAAGGCTTTCAATACCACTGTTATGCTGACAATTTGTTATTTTTTAAATTGACACAATATTTGTACATATTAATAGAGTAATTATCCTGATTTGATCATTGACAACCTGTTTTTAAAATGGATCTGTTTTTGAACGGGATTGGGTGGGGGTTGTTTTTATCGATAGGTCATGAGATGTTTGCCATTGAAGGTAGTTTGTTACACACAGTTCTCAAGAGGAAGGGGCGTGCCATAGCACACAGGGCCACACGGGCAACACCAGGGTCGGTCAGAAGGCAGAAGAAGCAAGAAGAATGGGCCATAACCCTTATTGTGATTTTCATGGGAAGGAATGTGCAAGGCAGGGTAAGCAAGCTGAGCAGGTTTAGGATTAGACTGAGTAATTTCAGTGGACTCTGCACTCTAGGAGTGGTCTCTAGTTGTCTGCTATCTGGGCCTGGGTTGAATATGGCAGGGGAATATTGAGAGCTTTAAAAAGGAGGTAGTTGGAGGTGTGGGTTCTGGATTAGTTGGTTTGCATATGAAAGGCGTGCTCCACAGGGAGTCATTTGGTATCTCTGGGGATTAGCTAGCCCTGGGGGGGACAGTCTCTCCCTTGTCAGTGAGGCTCTGGAAGCCAGAGCATCAATAATACAGAAAATAAGAAAATAGAGTTACTTGGCATGGTCCCTTAGATGTTTTAGGGCATTTCAAAATTAACCTGCCATTCTGCCTGGCAGGAGATGGTATCTCAATATGATTTTGATTTGCATGTCTCTAATATTCTCTCTTATAAGTGGGAGCCGAACAATGAGAACATGTGGACACAGAGAGGAGAACAACACACAATCGGGGGGGAGTGGAAGGAGAGCATCAGGATAAAGAACTAACACATGTGGTGCTTAATACCTCGGCGACGGGGTGGTAGGGGTGGCAATTAATACCTAGGCGATGGGGTGGTAGGGGCGGGAAATACCATGGCACACTTTTACCTATGTAACACACCCACACGTCCTGCCCATGTATCCTATAACTTAAAATAAAGTAAAATAAAAATTAACCTGCCTTTCAGTTCTACCTCCAGAATATATCTTGTATTTATACACTGTTCCTCATAGCCATTGCCACCATGCTAGTCTAATTCAACACTTCTTATCTCATCTTTAGACTTCCAGTCTTCTCAATGTGGAGAAGACACAATGACAGCTAACAATCATTAAACAACCTAAAAAAAGGAACAAATGAATATAAATGCTATAGAAGTGTAAACACTATCCTATTCTTCCATTCTTCTTAATCCCCCACCATCACTATCCTGCAGCACAGGACATAATTTATTATGCAGTTACATGCTAGAGTAAACTTTTAGTAATATTAAGTAGAGCATGTCACTTCCTTACTTCAAACTCTTTAGGGTTGTAACATTTCCAACATGTGCATAATCAAACCCTCCTTCCTATCATGGGCTAGGATTCCCGCAGGATATGACAGCTGTCTAGCTTTCTAACCTCATTTCAGGCCACCTTCACCCTCACTCATTATGCATCATAGCCTCTTTGAGGTTCTAGAACATTCTAAACCCTTTCCTAAGGAAGTTGGCAATTGCTGGTCACTCTGTGCAAGTTTCCTCCTAGGCTTTCTGTGTGTGTCTCCTTGTCTTATAGTATCTGCTTAATAATCATCTCTTTAAAGGGGACTTCTCTGATCATCCTCTGTAACTATACCCCTCTGTCATGTATAATATCAAGTTTCTTTCTTTTATAATGTTTATATTGATGTCTGTTTATTCATTGTTGGTTTGTTGTTTATTGTGTCTTCTCTGCATGAATGTAAGCTCCAGGAGGGCTGACCCTCATCTGCCTTTTAATTATTATAGTCCTATTACCTATTAGAGCCCCCTACCTAGAATAGAGGTTTGATTAATGTTTTCCGGAAAAATAAATTGTTTGCATAGGCACTCTTTTCTCTCACAACTCCTTCAAAGTTCAAGGCACGTCTCTTAAGAAGACATAAAATCATAGTGAAAATTAGTTTATCAGTTTATCCTGATTTCATAAAAACAATATAAGCCCAGAGAGTGGGAGGAAGAAGAATGAAAGCTGGCCAGATTTATACAAAATGTATGAAGGTATGAAGAAAAACTCATGTGGAAATGTCTGTTTTGTGGGTTTTAGGGTTTTTTTTTAAGCTACCATTTCTTGAAAATATACTGTGTCCCAGGCTGTGGTAAATATTTTTAAATATCACTTATTCATCACAACAACTATACAACGTAGGTATTCTTCTCCTGATACTACAGATAAGGTTTATGAGGAGGATTTGTAAGATGACAAGTTTTATCTGGTTCCTAATTTAGTGTACTCCATAAAAATAGGAGAATGTAAGCTCTGAAGCCACAGAGTAAGCATTTTCATTTCTCACTGCACCATTACTAACTGTGTGACTTTGAATATATTACCTAGCCTCTTTAAAAATTGTTTTCTTGGCCAGGCACAGTAGCTCACACCTGTAATCACAGCACTTTGAGAGGAAGAGGAGGGTGGATGGCTTGAGCCCTCCTTCCCAGAAGTTTGGGACCAGCCTGGGAATCACGGTGGGAGCCCTTCTCTACAAAAAATACAAAAATTAGCTGGGCGTGGTGGTGTGCACCTGTAGTGCCAGCTACCTGTAGAGGCTGAGGTGGGAGGATCACCTGAGCCTGGGAGGTCGAGGCTTATTTTAAGTTCTGGGATACATGTGCAGAACATGCAGGTTTGTTACATAAGTAAATGTGTGCCACGGTGTTTTGCTGCATCTATAATGAACACATTAATAACAGCTAAAGGATCAACCTCATTTGCGATCACATTTAAAGAGAATAGCTCCTCTCAATTTCTGTTCTTTGAACTTTTTATAGTATGATTTTGGTATTAGGGTTGAAAAAGATTTCAGTTGTTCTCCTCCTTTCAATTGCCCTTACCTCCTGCCATTGTCCAGGTTACATAAAATTTCTTTTAATCATCTATTTCCTAAGTGGTTGTCCAAACTTGTTTTATGGGAACTCAAGTAATGTAGCTGCTCCTTCTCCTTTAGCAGCCAGCTCCAATGGTCAGCAAGGATTGCCTGATGCCATGCCTTCATTTTCTCTTTCATAATGCAGTCCTAGTACTCTTAACCAACACCCTTTGCATTATCCAAAGTAATTCATTTCTTTCCCTCATGTTCATGCCCTTTAGGTATTTGTAGACTGTTATCATGACCCCTCCACCTTTAATTGTCACTGAGTCAGGTTATACTTATTTCCTCTTTTCATCTCTCCCCATAAGTCCATTCCCCCAGGCCTGTAATCATTTTGTTACTTTTCTTTGAGCCCTTTCCAGTTTGCTGCCTCTTTCTGGAAATAAGGCTCCTAGAAATGACCATATCACCACAAATGTATTCTCTGTAGAGCTCCTTGGAGCCCCACAACTGCTTGGTTCGAGAAATGATACTTCACCAAGCCAACTTCACAATGAGATAGTGCATTTAAAGCACATGTTGGCTGGGCGTGGTGGCTCATGCCTGTAATCCCAGCACTTTGGGAGGCCAAGGCAGGCAGATCAAGAGGTCAGGAGATCGAGACCATCCTGGCTAACACGGTGAAACCCCATCTCTACTAAAAATACAAAAAAGTAGCCGAGCGTGGTGGCACGTGCCTGTAATCCCAGCTACTCTGGAGGCTGAGGCAGGAGAACTGCTTGAACCTGGGAGGCGGAGGTTACAGTGAACCGAGATCACGCCACTGCACTCCAGTCTGGGCAACAGAGCAAGACTCCATCTCAAAAAAATATAAATAAATAACAAATAAAAATAAAGCACATGTTGCATTCTACTTTGTATTTGCTTTTGTACATGACTAATTGTCTTTCCTAGATTTCAAGTTCCTTAAGAGAAGCAATCACGCACAATTTACTTTTTTTGGATGGATAAATGCCTTAAATCTTGGCTGCATATTGGAATCACCTGGTGCTCTTTAACAACTTACTGACACCTGGCTCCCCTCCCCAGGCATTCTGAGTTAATTAATATGGGATGTGACTTGGGTATCAGAATTTTTTTAAAACTCCCCAGATGATTCTAATGTGCAGCAAAGTTTGGGAACCACACTTTAAAAACAGGTGCTTAGTAAGTATTTGGCAGGTGAATGAACAAATGAATACTGTATCTTTTCATCCATTAATACCTCCAAGTATCTCCAAGGGTAATTGTCTCCCAGCTTCCTGCTACTAAATAAGATTTATCTGTGTTTTATATTGATATTTCAAACTTTTCCAGGTCACCACTCATTGAATGGGATTTTTGTCAGAATTTCTAAAAGTCTTAGAGCAATTTTATCGTGTGTCTGGCCTCTGCTTTCTGACAGCCTTCTCGGTTTAATAGAGCTCTCACATTTAAGTGTCTCATTTCACATCCTTCCACGTACTTGTGAATGAAATATCAGAACTGTTCTTCCCCACCTTTTTTCCATTCATTCTTTGCTATAACACTCAGAAACCCAATGAAGACCTACTTTATTGAAATGGCTATAAGCTTTTTCAGTAATTTTCTCTGGCAAATTTTAATTCAAGAGCACACGCCTATCCAGATGAAATTAGGTAACTCATATTAGAGAGAATTTAAGGATGCAGTTTAGCATATTCATAAATATTGTGTCAATTCAGTAATAGATTTAAATAAATTAATAGACTATACTTTTTAGACCAGTTGTAGGTTTACTAAAAATTCAACAGAAAGTACAGAGAATGCCCATAGAGTTTTTTTTTTTTTTTTCTGTTTTATCTGGGATGGAAGCTCAAGCATCATATTCCGGGAAATGTCCTTTGGATCTTTGGCTGACGCTCTAAATAGTAAATGTTACATAGGAAAGTAGTAAAGGTTACAAGAATATGAAATTGTACTGTGTTGGATTTTTAATTATAATGATTAGAAAAATGGGGTTTACCTGGTATGATTTGGAGTTTATTCTTTTTTTACGTGGATCCTTCAAATATTTTCACTTTTAGCACAATCAAAAAGAAGACAGCCAAAATGCAACTCCCACAGCAAGACCGCACGAAACCAGCATTCTTATCCTAAGAAGCCTTCCTTTTAGGGGTAGCTGAGTTGCTGAAAGACAGACAGGTCTCTAGAATGTGGGGCAAAGAGATCATCACCAAAGGAGCAGCTTGTCAGAACAAGCAATTGACCTTTAGTAGCTATACATTCTTGTCTTTACCACTGTAGAAATTCTTTCCTTGGGGCTTGCACAAGACTAAAATTAGAGCTACTGCAGGTAGCTCTAATTCATTGTTTCTTTGTCTTCTACATCCTGCTTTTACCAAACACAGAGTTTCAAAAATCAAAGAAAACATATACTTACCGATTTTCTCAGCCCATCATGGTAATATGTTTGAAGTCGGAGAAAGGTCTGGGTTTTGATTAACCCCAGTAATGAACAGAAAGGAGAGAAGCAGGTCCAAAGAGATTCTCACTCAGCAGCCCATAGCACCAGAAAAATGATTTTCAGAAGTGAAGGCTCCAAGTAACCAGTTGTCCAATTACTTTCATTTTATAAAAGGGAAATAATAAAGTATGTGAGAATGACATCTTTATTAAAACTTATGAAGCCATATTCAGTAACTTTCCTGTGGCTAAAACTCTGTTTTCTTAATATTTCTATTAGTCAGCCAGGTATTACATCTACATGCTTTATCGAGCCACATAAGAGACCTGAAGCACTGTATATCTTTAGACTTAGAATATTTCTTGAATTCTTCCACCATTATGGTAAAAAGTGCAGACGACAAAACTTTTCAGGATGCTTGCCAAAGGAAAACATCATAGTAACCTCTTAGTTGACATGTTTAATTAATGCAAAATTTGTTAATAATCAGAAAGAAACCATTCTAAAATATTTTTGTTCTAAAGGTAATAAATAAAGTGCAGCAAAATCTCAGGTATTGGCAATTGGGATATGGTGGTTAGCTATGTGATACTATAGCAAATTTTTGAGAAAGGACTTTTGGATAGCATTCATCTATGAAGTTGTCATTTTAACAAAAGCAATAATGAGTTCATTAAACTTCGTTTACTAACCCAGTAAAAGCAGAAAAAGTTTATATTTCATATCATCTAAAGAGTGGTTCAGGAACTCTCTGCCTGGGTCTAACCATAAACCCACTGCAGTAGGTTCTCTTTTGGTGGTATCGGGGTGGGGAGGAGCAGAAGTTGGCATTATAAACATGATCCCTAGCTGATTCTTAGATGCCTTGGAATTAACGTGTTTGCCAAACACTGAATGGGATGGGTCACAGTATGCTCTGTTCATTTTGCTTGTTAATTGTAAATTGAAACAGAAAATGTAAATTAGAACTACAGAAAATCTGGTAGTGAATTCTCCTATGCTGAAAATTCAGCTTTAAATAATTACAGACATAAAGACTCCAAATTCTTTGCCTTTAATATTTTAGCTCTTGAGCTAGCATGGATTCTAGACAATGAAAAAGGAAAAAGAATTAAAGGCAAACACTTTGGATAAAATTAATTCCCTAATGGGGAAAATGGAATAGAATTAAATTCAGATCAACATTGCAGTTAAAGGTGCTTGTTAACTGAAGTTTACTATAGATGCTTACATTTAAGCTAAAAATTCAGTTCTGTTATTTGAGTTCAGTTCCTTTTAGTTCCTCTCTCCCACTCTTTTATAAAGGTCTGGTTAAAAAAGTTTCAGGTATTGTTAAGGAGAAATAGCTCAATCTGTTATACCTAACTGATTTTACTTTTTTCCTCATGGAAGTGATCCCACTATAGAATCTGACTGAATGAAATTCCTCCTATTCCTGCCTCAGTGTGTCATAGATAACACTAAAAATAAGAAGAATGCAGGCAAAATTACAGGGGGTTATTTATTCTCATTTAAGAGACAAAAAGATTCTAAGCAATTCAAGTGCACCCAGTACATTGTATATTCATTTCAACCATCTTGCCATTGATTAAAACAGTTCAGAAATTTCAATTTTGAATTTTTTTGCTAAGACCAAGTGAGTTTATTTGAATATTTTCCAGGGTGGCAAATCTTTATAATTTGAAAGTGGCTTTGATTTGGGGGAATAACCTGATGATGTGGTCATCCATTTTAACACCTCTTTGATCAAAAACTACATTGCAACTCTAAAATAATGAAACTGATTTTCCTCTATGATTCATAAATGGGTTCCAAAGGTGATTCCAAAAACAAAATTCTACTAATACTTTGAGATTAAACAGTATTACTGTGATTGACAAGGAATTTAATGTGACAAAGGTGAAATAACCCTGGTGATGGAGTATAAGAACTCACTTAAATTGTAGCTCTGAAACTATTACCTGTGAAACTTCAAGCAGCTTACTTGCTCAAAGTTTCACTTTTCTCATTTCTAAAATGAAAATTAAAACAAGCTAAGCCATAGGTTACAGTAAGAACTAAATAAAATATGTGAGATAGTGCTTTATTAAATATAAATACAAATATGTTGTTATTGATAAGCATATTTATTTCTGAGCTGTTTGTTTTGAAGAACAGCTCAGCTTGGATTAATGAGTTTTTCTGTCTTAAAGGGGTTCATATTTCATATTTAAGACAGACATTTTCTGTCTTAAAGGTGGTTACTATTCAGTTAAGTATTAGTAACTATGTTTATTTAAGCAAATATTATTTATTATATATTGTTTAAAGTAGATTTCCAAAAATCTCCATTTGGCAGCACATTGGTCTCTCCTAGAAGATGCTGAAAAATAATAAAACAAATTTTTAAATATGGAATCTTAAGTCTTCCATATTTGTTTTTATACAAGTAAATTGGAACATTGAATTTCACTACTCAAGGCTTTGAGGAGCTAGTGTTTGTAATGAAGAACTAGTAAGTTAAGTGTGAGATATAAATATTTTTGATGAAAATAACATATTTATACCTTCACCCTAAATTTCAAAAATAATTCTTAAAAGACAATAATCTTAACTTTTAGTAATTATCATTTTTTAAAGAAAATCAATCTATCCATGTGTGATAATGGGAAAATGACATTATTAGTAATCATAATCCACAGAAAATTTTTGAAGCATTTCAGACAATTTTTTTCCCCATACATTTTTTTATAAGTGGAATTGGTTGACTTTTTATAAATGGAATTGGCTGATTTAATATGAATCTTTGCTACCTATTCTTTTCTATATCACATCAAAGTTTTCAAATCCAATGAACGAAAAGAAGAAGGCCAAAAGAGGTTTGTTATCTCCCCAAGTAAAAAGCTTAGCCCTGAATAATTTTGGTGGCCTCTTTGAGATATCAAAAAGATTTTGACAATGTTAAATATAATGCTGAAAGCCTCAGTACGTTTTCTTAATTCTTCCCTGTTTCATCTTGACATTACATGTCTAGTTCGGCCCTAGCTTTTGGGTAAGAGTTCAAGTGATATGGTTAAACTCTTAACCCTCAACAATGATGACTTTTCTACAAAGACACTTTGACACCATGGTCACAAGCCCTGCACATTTGATTAAGGGAATGACAAAAGCCACAGGATGGCATGAAGGAAGACCTTCAGGCTACAGGTTAGGATAATATCATACAGTTAACAACGCAACATATTTCAAATGCTCACGAATACCTTCTGAAGATTAATTCTGCATTAAATCTGTTTTTCAACCTTGGCCACAAAACATCTTATTCTTTAGAATTCATTTTCCCCGTCTTACAGTCTCCTGTGCTTATTTCACAAGAATCGAAGTCAGAGACTCCCATGTGGAATCCATGCTTGTATTCCAAGTCAACAAAAAGTGAATCCAACATATTACTAATTACCTTTAAAGGAAGGAAACCATCATTTTAACCAGACATTTAAGAAGATATATATATTTTTTTCTATCTAGTCTAAAACCAGGAACAAGACCATGGAATGTATTGAGCTAATTTAAGAAATTACTTCAAAAATAAATAGATGGGTCAAAAAAGGGCCTGCTGTATTAAATTTTAATGCTTAACTTTTCATATACATTTGTAGTTCTTTGTCAGGTTGAAAAATATATATGTATATGTATACATATATATACACACACACATATATATAAAATATATATTATATTTCATTAATTTTTGTTTTCTTTTTAAGATATTTTAAGAGAACGGACTGTATTTTTGTCACTGGTGGCTTCCCCAAACACACACAATAAATGCTCATTCTTTTGTTGAACTCATGTTTGTGTGAAGCTTTGAGAGGGTACCAGCAAAGTTTCCCAGCCTCTGAATACCAATCCAAATACAGCATCTTCTGTCAACTCTGGGAGAGAGCTTTTTTTTTAAGCCTTCGTCAGTCTACGTTTTAACAAGTCTTGACAATGGTAGCAATGAATATCGAGTACTTAGTTTGTGCCAGGTTCTGTGCTAAGTCCCTCACCTATATTTTTAACTCTTGTTAACCCTTTGAAATGTAAAGCACAGTTATTACTCCCATTATTCAGAAGAGAAAGTGAAAATTTGAATATCATGTTCAAAGTTACTCAGCTAGAAAGCTGCAGAGTCTGGGACTGTCTGTCTCCAAACTTCCTTGCAACTTAAGCATTGGCAGACACAGGATATCAGTGAGAGCTCAGCTTGCTGATAAGAAGATTAAAAAAGTGCCAAAGATGTTAATCTTCATGGTTTTGTTTAAGCCACCCTGGAATCTCCCCCGACTCCACAGCCGTGATGAGAGCCCACTGGGGGAAATAAACAGATTCATCCTTTCCTGGCATTGCCCTTTCCTACCTCTGGAAGCCCCATCCTGCTGCTTCTCTCCTTCAATGCTTTTTGGGCTTCTGCTCCTGGATCTTTGCTCTGCCGGCTTCATGAAGGCAGCTCCACACCGCAGTGATGCCAGACTCCCATGGTGATTAATGCTATTCTGTGGACTCCTAGAATTCTAGAAAACTTGTGTGTACCAGCTGGGGTGATTTTAATCTCTGCGAATCTAGTCTAGGTCTCTCTAGGTCTAGTGAGTGGACTCTTCCATTCTATCCATTTACTTCCGTGACTCTGCCTGCTGTTTTAAAGCTGTTCTTACCTTAGCTCTACAATCTCTTTACAGACATTTCTCCTCCCTCTCTTTACATTCAAGCTTGATGCGTCTCTGAACATGCTCCCTATCATGAACATGAAGCTTCCCTCTTTCCCTTCCTGCTGATGGACAATTTAACCCCGTAGCAATTTGCAGGCATGAAACAGTTTAGATGGGACCTAGTAAGGGGTTAGTAGCACAGGCTACAGCGCTTGCCTGCATCACACAGCCGAATTACCTGCCGTGCAGTAACTGCTTTGTTTATGGAACAGCAGATACTATCTTTGCTTTTTCTGGCAGTCTTTATTTGCCAGGGCTTTCCCCAGCATCTCAGAAGTACAAATTCCTACTAGAATAAACCCTTGGAAGGGAACTCAAATTTACAAACCTGATTTTTAAATGATTCAGTTTGATTGCTTGCACTGTACATTTAAAACACAGACCTTTTGGGAAAATAAACTTCATGAATATTCACTTCTCTTTTGCAGATTCAGATGCCTCATTGAGCTGCTATGCACTTGACTTCTCGAGAAAACAAATAGAAATTAGTTGATGCATTTTGTCAGGATGGACAAGTTCTTCTACCTTCTTTTTTTTATAAAACAAAAACAAAAACAAAAAAACAACTTCTTCAATGTCTCCAGCTTTCTTTATTTTTTGTTCTTTCAGGCGTTCTTCCTGGAATCAGAGGCAATTTTGAAGTGATTCTAAATTTAGATTTTCATACTCAGCAAAGCTAGACGCTATATTTTTGCATATGTGAGGTAGAATAAAAGTCTCTAAAAGTTGCCTGTGGCATACGTACTATCCCATTTAAACCTGAGGGTCAGGTCTCCATCGATGATTTCTGTAGTTGTCACATGGTCCACAGAGGTTCTGACAGGCCTTCTGAACCATCCTCAGCCCAGCTCTGCATGAGACAATGCCTGGCTGGGTATTGAGGGCAAGGCACTTTATCATCTCAGGGTTATTTTGTCTCTGTTCTGTAACCTGGGTTACTCTTCACATACTTTTTATTATTTTTATTTTATTTTTACCTACAAGGAATGAGATTATAATGAACAGTAGGAATGAGTTTGAAGGAATCAGGAGATGTGTGGATGGTGAATACAATGAAAGTTGCCCTTTTATGTTGGTAATGGGAAAGTGGAGTGAGGGATTTTGAGTTCATTGGTTAGAAGCTTCAGGACATTTCTAGCACAGCCCGCACCCTCTCTGAGTTCCTGTCTAGTAGGAACATTCCCATTCATTGTACCACATGGCCACTCTATGTTCTTCATGTTCTTCACTCACTTTGTCCTGCAACTCCCCCTTTTTTTTTTTTTTTTTTTTTTTGACAGAGTCTCACTCTGTTGCCCAGGCTGGAGTGCAATGGCATGATCTCAGCTCACTGCAACCTCCACTTCCTGGGTTCAAGTGATTCTCCTGCCTCAGCCTCCCGAGTAGCTGGGACTACAGGCGCCCACCACCACGCCCAGCTAATTTTTTGTATTTTTAGTAGAGACAGGGTTTCACCGTGTTATCCAGGATGGTCTCAATCTCCTGACCTCGTGATCTGCCCACCTCGGCCTCCCAAAGTGCTGGGATTACAGGCATGAGCCACCGTGCCCAACCTTAGGCTTTCTTCATCAGTCTCCTACTTTCTTGATTCCTTGCTTTACTCAAATACATAAATTAAACAGCAGAGTCATTAGTTCACTGCTACAAGTTGCCCAATTCTGTGGGCCATGAGGAAGTGCTGCACTTCTTTCTGTCACTTTGACCTGATGAGACACGATTATTTGCTATATTTCTCCAATAGCATGTTATTAATAAAATTATGATCTTCCTGATTATGTCTGTAACCAAGAAGGATATTTGGCCAGCAACAGAACATAGTAGATTTTTAAAATTTTAATTTATAGACTTTTTTTGATTTTTAAAAATTTTATTTATAGACTTAGGCACTCATGTGCAGTTGTGTTACATGGATGTATTGCATAGTGGTGAAGTGTGGGCTTTTAGTGTATCCATCACCTAAATAGTGTACATTATACCCAGTAGGTACCCCCCTTCCACTCTGCCACTTTGTGGAGTCTCTTGTATCTATTATTTTACTCTGTATTTCCATGTGTACCCACTGTTTACCACTTCTAACATGCAGTTTTTGACTTTTTGTTTCTAAGTCATTTCACGTAGGGTAATGGCCTCCAGTTCCATCCATGTTGCTGTAAAAGATATGATTTCATTCTTTTTTATGACTGAGTAGAATTCCATGGTATGGAGATATATACATACATACACACACACACACACACACACACATCTAGATATCTAGATCTATACAGATGTATGTGTACATGTACACATATCTAGATCTATACGTATACACCACACATTAAATCCAGCCATCCCTTGATGCACACTTAGGTTGATTCCATGACTTTGCTGTTGTGAATAGTGCTGCGATAAACATATGAATGCAGGTATCTTTTTAGATCAAATGATTTCCTTACCTTCAAGTAAATACCCAGTGGTGGGTTTGCTGGATTGTAGTCCTATTTTTAGTTCTTTGGAAGCCTCCACACTGTTTTCCATTGAGGTTTCAGTAATTTACATTCCAACCAGTAGTGTATAAGTGTCCGCTTTTCTCCACAACCTCACTAACATCTGTGTGTGTGGTTTTTTTTTTTTTTTTTTACTTTTTAGTAATAGCCATTCTAACTGTACAAGATAATTTTTAAATTCAGAAACATGTTTCAACATTCCTGTTCAGTGCTCCTCAGATATCAAGAGAGGTGATCACTGTAAATGTGCCAGAGCTGTGACCATCATCATTCACTTCATCTGCTGTGAAATAAGAGGCACGAGTGACGGCCACAGGCATAACATTCCTTGAAAGGTGACATGCTTAATCCTAGAAATGGGGGACGTGCGTTGTCCTTACAGATGGAAACATGTCTCTATGGTGACTCTGGTGAAGGGAGGTGGCTGGGGATGGCTGGGGAAGTGTCTGAGTATTAACGCCTCAAACAAGCCTGAAGAAATGGAATGATGCCCCAGTAGCAGACACTTGGAGCCAATCTCAGTCAGAGGAACAGTGTTGTGCAAGTTCCGAATGGAAGATGCCTCAAAGGCCTCTAGGAACAAACAGAATTTCCTCTTCTATAAGCCCTGGAGATTAACAGCATGCCTGGATCAGTAGACTGGGAGCCAGAGTACAAATGTAGGTCTGGCATTGTCATTCCATCCCTGGTGATTGATCTCTGTGATGTTCCCTTTGCTGAGATGGCCCATAAGTTAAAAGAGGCAGAGTTCTTTGGACAAAGACTCAACTTCACCAGCACCAGGTATAACTGGCCTTTGATATGGGGGCAAATCTGAGTTCATTCTCACTCCATCACCTGCTGGCTGTGCAGCTTTGAAAGCATTCCTTAACCTCTCTGTGCTATTGTTCCCACTTCTGTAAAGTGAGAATAATGATCTCTGTGTACTAGGCTTGCTGTCATCGTCAAGTCACAAGGAGGCAGGCTCGGTGTTTGACCCTCTGTGTTTAAATCTTAGTTCAGCCACTTGTCGGCTGTGTGTGATGTTGGCATCTGTCTCTAATGCTTAGTCTCCTCGTGTGCGAAAAAGGAATGATGACTATATCTCCATTGTGGGGATTTTGCAAGGATAAAACGTACCAGTGCATGTAATGCTTTAACCCTGGAACTTTTTCAGCCAATGCTCAATAAACCTCAACCATTATTAACCCAAACAATATCAAGGGCTGGGCTCATAGCCGGTGCTTACTACAGGTTAGTTTTTCTATCTTTAGAAGACTCTCCGTTGAGGAGCTTATTTATTTATTTATTTATTGCCTGCTAATAAAAACTTTTCTGACTAGGGAACTTCTTACAGATGCTAGGTTTACCTTTGCTTAAGAGAATACATACTTTCTCCCTTGAAACTTTGTGACCCTTTTTCTGTGGGAGCCTCAGAGGTCAGCATCATTTTGGGATATGGAACTCTTTGTCCTAGATATTCTCGCACAAAAAAAGAGGACAGGCCATGACTGATTTTTACCAGCAGTTAAAGAGAATTGGCACAAAGATTTGGGACGTACGACAGGAAGAAGCACAGGCTGGAATCAGAAGGGATGGGTGGAATCTCAGCATCACCCTCTTTTTAGCTGTATGGCCTTAGGCTACGTTTTTTTCTTTTTTTAAAAAAATTAACCATCTATTCATTTGGAGAACTATAATGAAAATAATGCTTATATGAAAGGCTGATCAAATGAAATCATTGATGTGAAAAGTTCCTGTATTCTGCAAACTATAAAGCACCATCCACAGACATTGGAGGAAATAAAAATCAAAAGGAAGTTATTTCTGTAGTTTTAAGTTTCCAGAATAGAATAATTTTGGAGATAAAAGGGCAAATCAGCAGCATTGTTTTAATGAGTTGTGGTAACACAGCAAATTGCTTGCTTAAAGGAACTTTTTTTCCAGAAAGCAAGAGCAAAGATCAGAAAAAAATAGGATTTAAATTTGGTTACTGCTAAACTGCTTCTATAATTAAACCTTATGTTATGATATATTGCATTTTAGAGACAGATCATGGGCAGGTATTCGGAATTTAGTGCAATTTCAACATTCCAAATAGGTCATACCATAAAACTTTAGGTACACAGAAGCAAACAGTGAGGAATGACATTTGATATGGATTATTCCCTGTATGATATGTCATGGCTATGGAAAAACATAGCTACATAACATTTCATTTCTTAGGTTGAGGGTATATAGAAATTGTTGCTAATAGCATGGGCTTTTGGAGTGCAGTAGATGTTTTGATGCTTGCCAGATATTTTCAGGATTCCATATCCTGGACATAGAGTAAGATTGCAATTCCTGTTCTCTTTCCATTTGCCCACATGATTTGTTTTGTCCAAAGAGATGTGAGGAGAAGTTACTCTGGGCCACAGAATTTTAATGCATTGTTTTAGCAGCGACTAACCTAACTTATGTCTTCCATCATTCTATCAATGATGAAAGAAAATAAAGCCTTTGGGAGGCCGAGGCGGGCGGATCATGAGGTCAGGAGATCGAGCCCACGATGAAACCCCGTCTCTACTAAAAATGCGAAAAAATAGTTGGGCATGGTGGTGGGCACCTGTAGTCCCAGCTACTCGGGAGGCTGAGGCAGGAGAATGGCATGAACCTGGAAGGCAGAGCTTGCAGTGAGCTGAGATCGCACCACTGCACTCCAGCCTGGGTGACAGAGCAAGACTCCATCTAACAAAAATAAATAAATAAATAAATAAATAAATAAATAAATAAATAAAGCATCTTAATGCTGATGGCATCTAAATTGCATCCAAGTTCTGGGATCCTATGATTCTAATAAAATAGTAATATTAAAAAGAAATTTTGTAAGAGACACTCAGATTCATTTTCTCTCATATAAAGAGACTGACAACATTGGAAATGGTGGCTGCTCTGTCAGCTGAGACTCTGAGTAACCAAGAAAAGCAGAGAACCCCTGCTGAGGTGTGATGGACCTCTAGTGTAAGGGGAAATGTACCTCTGTGATTTTAAGCCAATGGGCTTTGGGGAGTTATAACCTCATCTATCCTGACACAGAGACCGACAGATCCATGTTTGGATTTTAACTCACCCACATGCTGTGTGACCGTGGGCACATGACTTAGTTTTTCTAAGCCTCAATTTCCTCATCTGTATTACAATTGTATTTGTAGATTATAATAATGCAAAATGGATAGGTTTGTTGTGAGAATTAAATAAAGCAAAGTAGGTAAAGTACTTAGGATAGAACCTGGCATGTGGCAAACATTAAAAATGCATTTCTTTTCATGATCACTATTTTATTAGAATGATAGGATCATAGTATTTGAATACAACTTAGATGTCATTGACATTAGCATGCGTTTTTAAAATCATTGATGGAAGATGGGCTAGTCAGCTGCTAAAACAATGTTCTTAATATGTAGTGCATGACTTCTGAAATGGTACGATAAACTTGTGTGAATAGTGTTCCCAGTGTCCATCAGATGCTCAGTGGAGTTCACCCCCAACCAAGTGTTGAGCATCAATTCTATGAAATCTCCACTGATTCTGATTTTACAATTTCAAATGCCTTGCTTAAATCAAGATACATCCATGCTATCCAGAAAAAGAAATGAAGTTAGCTTGGCCTGAGCTTTTGCAGATTGCCTGTTCCTTTCCCTAATGGCCCTGGGTGTAATTTCTCAGTGTTTGGAGGCTCCTCTGCCTTAGAGGGCAGCTGTGTGACTACTGCTGTGTAGGGCATTGCCTCATAGCATCTTCCAGCATGGGCTGTCTTGAGGCAGGAAAGCATGCTGACAGCATGCTGGATAACTGGGGCAAGAGTGTCTGGTAATAAACAGGAAGCAGAAACTGATGCATTCTCAGGAAGAGGTGACATTAGAGAGGAGTAGATGATTGTAAGAAACATCCCAGTGAGGGTTGGATAATGGTGGTTCAATTTTAAATTGGCACAACACCAAAGATGGAAAGTAAGAAAGCATTTTAGGGAGGGGTAGGTATAGGAGTAGTAGGTGCAGACAAGGCTTGGAAGATTCTACCAGCGGTCCACCCACTTATGTGAAATGGAGCTGGAAGGAAAGAAGATGCAGTGAGCTAGGTAAAGTATGTGATTGATGCCACTTATGATGACAGTGAGTGGACAGATGTGTAGACTTGGCCTTATTTGCTTTAGAGGGAGATAGGATGGCTGTCAGGTTGCTAGATGAAGGTTACATATATGTGGAGAGAATTAGCAGAGATGGAGATAGTCACATGGCAGAGTCTTTCATTTGACATCAATTTTTTTGTTCTCCAAATATATACTAAGCTTGAATTAGGTGCACTAGTTACTCTGCATCTGAAGTGGAGAATGAAGAAGACCCCATCATGAAGGAACTCATATTCCAGTTGGGGAATACAAACAAATAAACAGTGTCATTCTGTTTGATAGGGCAGATATTTCTGTTTTCTAGCTGATATCAGACATTACCTGATTTGCATCCCCAAGTAGGAGTGTTTTTCTTGTTCCCCATTCTCTCAAGATAGCTGCTAAAGCTCTTTAATATTTTCATGAACATGTTTTTGCAAGCTTGGGCCTTCCTTTATTGCTTTCCATTGAAGCCACTCTTTCAGACCTGTGTGGACTCCTTTAAAAAAAATTCTAAGCTTATTTTTTTAACAAAACTAGAAAAAAAAACACTCTTCTTTAGATGTCTCCACCTTCACTTCCACTTGAAAACATAAGTGATTATGTTGCCAGAATTTTGTTTTTTTTTAATAGTCTCTCATTTATCCCCTTTGGAGCTTCTTTCCTTTGAGAACGTCAACCCAGGAAATTATAGTCAAGTCTTTAGGCATTTTGTTAAGGCTCACACTCATTGTTATTCACGTTTAAACCCTCAATTGAAATATTCTTGTTCCTCCTTGTCTTTGCAGAGTGCTTTATGTTTTCTTGAGTTTTATTATTTTTGTGACATCTTAGGTAAGGCATTTTACAAAAGAAGAACTTGAGATCTAAGATACAGACTTGGCTTTGTTTCCTGGGCAACAGCATCATGGATTGTTAGGAGATATTAATGAATAGCATCAATGACCTGGCCCAATTTCTGGTCATCTGTGTTTGTAAACAGCCACTTCTCTTTGATGCTTTGAAGGATAGTGTTATGAGAACTGCATATGTATAAGTTCAGCTATGGATATGAATAAAGAAAAATGAAGGGCCTATTGAAATAATATTAGTATTGGTGATAGAAGTCAAGCAGGCAAGCTGGCAGGATCCATAGTGAGAACTATTGTTTCTCAAGTAAATATGCACAACTAAGTAATTAATAACACACTCTCATAATTGCTTCCCAAATGGCCAAGGCATTTGGTTTTCTAAAACAGGATTCTGAGAGCTCTGATATATGTGTTCCATGACATATATTTGCTCATATTTCCGTCTCTCCCTGCCTTGTCTTTGAACTTCTGTACACAGAAAATTGTTTCATTTATTCTCTTTGTCTCTCTGTTTTTGATGTTTCATTTGTAGCTTCTTCTCATCTCTTTGCCACTTTACATGCCTGTTCTCCCACTTTGGAGTTTAAAATTCTCTTTGTCTTTTTGCTGGGTCAGACTTCCATCCTTGTGCAACCACGTGTCTCTTCAGCAAAAGCCCTCAGATTTCTACAGAGATAGGAGTCCTATCAGATCCAGTAAGGAATCACCAGAACCTTGTGGGCCTTGAGGTTTGAAATGACTTCGAACTTTTCAGGGATCAATTTTTATGTATGACTTGCCAAAAGGTTTTTATTTCTAAGAGGGGGAAGGCATTTCTCCACAAAAGCTCAAAAGACTGGGACATCAAATAACTCTTACAAAACAACATTTTGATGAGTTAAGTGTAAATGAATCAGAAACATATGGATTGAATTTCCCTTAAAATACACATGGGTTTAAAAATTAAGGGGAAAAGTGCTTGGCAAAGTTCTCTTTGGGTTTGGCCAAGTCTGATTCCTTTGAAAACTAGTTCAAGACATGATGCCAATCTCAAAATGCTTCTGGGTTCACACATCTCTGGTTCAAAGTGCTCTCTTCTCAGAATTGTCTATTTTCCCCCTCTTTGTTCACTGTTGTCAGGACTGTGTTCCTTTAATAATCCCAATCAGAGTGACATCTAAGAACAGAAAGTTTATGTGAAAATCTTCTCCTATTCAGGGACTGGTAATTACCAGACCTTTGTGGAGTGCATTAAATAGGCCCGTTAAGATTCATTGACTTCCCAATCATTTATTGAAAATGTATTATGACCAGGCACCTAAATAGCAAAAATGAGTCAAGTATGGTCTCCCTACTTAGGAGATTCATAGTCTTCGGGTAAATCAGACATATATTACGATAGAAGGCAATGAGAGATAGATGAATGTCATATGGGCCAGAGTCCTGGCGGGCCACAGAATTTACTCCAGATGGTTCATCTAGCTCTTTCTCCTTAGTGGCTTTCTATTTCACAGGCTTATGAATTTAATGATGAGTCTGCTTGCAGAGATGCAGATAGGGTTAAGGAAAAATTAAAGCAAAAGACTATAGCAACAGTGGGTAACCACTGTCACTCTAGGGCTAAACGAATAATGGTAAAATGGAGTTATTAGAGCCCAGGGAGAACTGGAACCACAAAGAGAGGCCACAATTTGGGACCTGTGGCCGTGGATGGATGCAGCTACTCTCAGAGACACAGCATTAGAGCAGGAAGGGAACAGGAAAGAACTTAAAGGGAAAATCTGTGATGCAGTCAGTGGCATTGAGCAGGGCATAGAATTGGCCAGGAGATGGCCAACAGAGAAACTCAGGTTGATCCTCACTGGCATTGGCATGCAGTTGAAGGAGAAATCATTTCTGCCTTTGTGACTGAGGATGGCAGTGTAGATAGAGCTCAAGATGCCTTAACTGCACTTTGAAGAATGGGCTATCAATTTGTTAAGTGAATTTTGGGAGAGCAGAAGCATTTTAGGTGCAAGGTATGACATAAGAGAGTACAAAGCACAAAGCATGTTGGAGAAAGGTAACTAGTCCATATTTACAAAAGGACTAGTTTGATGAAACTTGAAATTATAAAAGGAAGATAGTGGAAAGGAGCCCCAGAAGAAATTTAAATGAATGCTAAGATTGTACTTTATTCGCTAGATGAAGTGGAACCACTGATAACTTTTGAGCAGAGGTGCAACTAAACCAGCATAGTGTTTGGGGAATGTTAGTCTGGTAGCTTGTGTAAAATAGATTGAAAAAGGGGAAGTTTGGGGATCAGGCAACTAGAAGGCACTTTTTATAGTTCAGATACTAAATGCTAAAGGCTAGATGAAGATGGGAATATAAAAAGAAGACCAGATTCCCTTTTGCTTTACACATCAGAATTTTTCAATTTTAAATAAGGCATGTCTTCCCTGTATTTGAGGCCCTAGAGTAAATTTCTTTGTCCTTTTAAATCAGCTAATACACATAGAAAACTTAGAAGAGGGCCTGGAAATTTAGAAGCACTCAATGGATATTTATTATTATTGTAAAGATTCTTATTAAACATTAAAATCTGTTTTGTAATTTATTTTAAAGGATCATTCTCCCCTAGCAGCCCCAAATTTTGGTAGAACTTTGAAACTAAACATTAGAATTTTTATAAGAATAATAGATGCTATATTTAAAAATCAAGCAATACTAAGAGGTGTACACTAGAATACAGCAGTCGCTGGCCCAGTCCTTCCTCACATCCCAGTTGTATCTTTCCATTGGAAACCATTTTTAACTCTTATCAGTTCCTTCAAAATATTATCCCTATACAAGTTGATGTCCTGATTAATCTACTTTGCACAATATTTATTAATTTCTTGATGATCAATGACATTTTAATTGTGTTAAATCATATCAGTAATTGTATTATCATGATTTGTAAATATTGTTTACTGCTGAGCCAAATAGTGTACCAGAATTTCATCTTTTTCTTATAAAGCGCTTTGTTTTTCCTGGAGTTTCTAACTGGGTCAGTTTTTGCTTGCATAATTTCCCAGCCACAAAATTTTAATCATTTTCAAATGTTCATCATGTAATTGTTCTATCGAATTTCTGTTTCTCTTACGATCTGCCTTTCAGTATCTCAGTCCTCCTTCTCCAATTGGACTGGGTTTTATCCTAAGAATTCAGTTTTGATTTTTCTGGGAAGGATTCTTTGCTTTCTTTTTCTGAAATTAATCCCTGTCCCCACCCTTTCTCTCTTATTTTACTGCTAGAGCACTAGGACCAAAGTCCCAGCATTAGGACAAGTCCTAATGGGCTACCAAGAAGAGAACATGGTAAGTTAATTTTCTGCTTATTTGCATTTATTTCTTCTATTCTACGTTTGGCTAATAGCTTCATTGACTTCAGAATATTTAGTAACTTCCCTTTCCCTCTGAATTTTGAAGACTGTTGCTGATGAGAAGTCTGATGTCATTTTATTCTTGAACTTTTGCACTAAATCTGATTTTATTTTTTTCCTCTGGAAGCTTCTCAGGTATTCCTTTTTAGCATCCATGTTCTGAAATTTCACAGTGATGCACTTTGTTGTAGGTGTTTATTAATTCCTGATCCCAGGCAGTCAATGAGTCTTTTTCAATCTAGACATTTTGTATCCTTCAATTCCATGACATTTTCCTGTGATAATTTTCTTCTCTTTATTTTTCCATTCTTTCATTCTGGGATTAATATTAATTGGATATTAGACTACCTTCATTAATCTTTTAAATATTCCACCTCTTAGATTTTCCTGTATTTTTATTTTTTGGAAATTTCTTTTACTTTATCTGACTTTACCTTTCAACTTCCTTTTAAAAATAGTATTTAAAATTTTGAGAGTGGTTTCTTGTTTCTTTGAATTTTTCCTTTCTCAAAGTATTTTTCTCTTGTGTAAGAGAGAAAAAAAATTCTCATATCTCTTTGATAATTACGTTAAAATCTTTTACAAAGCTTTTTTCTGTCCCTTGATTTATTTGTTCTTCTATGTTTGCCCTCCTCTTTCATTTACTATGTTGCATCTCCTCTGTTTTTTTTTTTTCAATATAGGAGACTTTTCTTAAGTGTTAGCTGATCCATTCATATTTAAGACTAAGACATTTTACATTGTAGCCTATTTGTATAGTGGCATACACCTCAGATATAAAAATATATATATATATATACTACTCATACAGAGAACACCATCAATGAATCTCAATAACATTATGCTAAGTGAAAGAATAAAAAATATATACCATACAATTCCAGTTATGGGAAATTTTTGAAAAACAAAACTCTAGTGACAAAAGCAGATTAATAGTTGCCAGAAGCCGGGGACTAGAGGAAAAATTTGACTGCAAAGGTACATGAGGGAAATTTTGGGGTAATGAAAATGTTCTGTATTTTTATTGTGGTGGTAGTTATATGATCATATACATTGGTCAAAACTCATTACATTTTACATATAAAATTGATGAATTTTATTGTATGTGATCCCTCAATAAAACTGATTTAAAAAGAAATACATTGAATTATTTGGGGCTGGAGATTGTTGAATTGTGGTCTTTTAAGTGTACTTACCTTATGGGAAGCCATCCATTTCGTTGGGTGTATCCTACAAATGGCAGTATGTGGAGTTCTTGTCTTCATAGCTATTGAGTATTTTCAGAGCAAGAAACAGTTGACTGGTATTCTACATGTGTCGTGCTATTCTGTATATAGATTTCCGATTATTCTATCTGTTTTAATTATTACCACTTTTCACTCCGTCCACTGCCTTTAAGTCCTTAGATTTTTTTAAAATTTCCTAGATAAGCAATTTAAAGGCAAACTTAATTTGAATCTTGAGATATCTACCTAAATCTATAGGTAGTATAGATTTTCCATGAGGAAACAAAGAAAGAAATTAAAAGCTGAAGAAACTGTGTATCTATGTACATATCTTTTTATTTAGGATTTCACAAGCTATGGGATTGGGGTTTGAAATAATTCTTTTTAATCTCAGGGATTGCAGAGACCTTCGCTGACATTTAATATTCGTGGAATGCACACGAAGAAGCACTGGCAGTATGTAAGAAAGCACTTGCCTATGGTATAGTTTTGGGTTTTTTTTTTTTTTTCCTGAGCTATTATATCTTTAAGATATTTGTGAAAATTATCAAATATTTCAAAAAGAAAAAGGTACAAAAAATAACAGCAGACTTCTATGGATCCATTACTCAATTTTATTTATTTATTTTCTGAGACGGAGTCTCGCTCTGTCCCCCAGGCGGGAGTGCAGTGGGGCAATCTCGGCTCACTGCAAGCTCCGCCTCCCGGTTTCCCACCATTCTCCTGCCTCAGCCTCTGTAGCTGGGACCACAGGCGCCCGCCACCGCGCCCGCCACCGCGCCCGGCTAATTTTTTGTATTTTTAGTAGAGACGGGGTTTCACCGTGTTAGCCAGGATGGTCCCGATCTCCTGACCTCGTGATCCGTCTCGGCCTCCCAAAGTCCTGGGATTACCAGCGTGAGCCACTGCGCCCGGCCAATTACTCAATTTTAAATGATGCTATCATTCACCATGTTTTCTTTAGAATTTTCATAAGATATAAAGTTACTTTAGATGTAGTTAAACCTCTACATTATTCATTAATCCCTTTGCCTCACTTCCCCGTTCCTCTGCCAGAAGTAAATATCCTTCTGATGCTGGTGTGACATCTTCTTATGGGTTTTGGTACTTTAAATTATTAAAGACATGAGTAATACATATACCTTTCTTTTCAGTTTAAAAATGTACATGAATAACATCATAAGGTGTAATCTTTTGCCATTTGATTTTTTTAAATTCAACGTTGGTTTTGAATTTTATCCTTATTGATAGACAGAACTAGTTCGTTCATTCCAATAACTGTAAAACAATCCATGGAATGAATACCCCAGAGTTTATTATTCATTCTTTTTATGTTTTTCAACTTTTATTTTAGATTCAGGGGATACACATGCACGTTTGTTATCACGGTATATTGCATGATGCTGAGGTTTGGGTATGAGTGAGTCCTCACCCAGGTACTGAGCATAGTACCCAGTAGTTATTTTTTCAACCCTTTTGCCCCTCTCCCTATCTCTTCCCTCTAGTAGTCCCCAGTGTCTATTGTTCCCATCTTTATGTCCATGAATACCTAAGGTTTAGCTCCCACTTATAAGTGAGAACATGTGGCATTTCGTTTTCTGTCTCTGTGTTAATTTGCTCAGGATAATGGCCTCCGGTTGCATTCATATTGCTCCAAAGGATGTGATTTCATTTTTCTAATAGCTGTGTAGTATTCCATTATGTATATGTACTACATTTTCTTTATCCAGTCCACCACTGATGGCACCTAGGTTGATTTCATGTCTTTGCTATTGTGAATAGTGCTGTGAATAACATGTGAGTGCATGTGTCTTTTTGGTAAAATCATTTGTTTTCTTTTGAATAAACAGCCAGTAATGACATTGCCAGGTCAAATGGTAGTTCTGTTTTAAGCTCTTTGAGAAATATCCAGACCAATTTCCACAGTGACTGAACTAATTTACATTCCCACCATCAGTATATAAGCATTCTATTTTCTCCACAGCCTTCCAGCATCTATTATTTCTGACTTTTTAACAATAGCCATTCTGCCTAGTGTGAGATGGTATCTTATTGCAGTTTTGGTTTACATTTGTCTGAAGATTAGAGATTTAGACAATTTTTTCATGTGTGTGTTGGCCAAATGTCTGTGTTTCTTGAGAAGTGTCTGTTCATGTATTTTGCCTATTTTTAATGGTGTTTTTGTTTGTTTGTTTTTTCAATTGTTTAAGTTATTAACACCAACTGTTTAAGTTTCTAATCAATTCTGGATATTTGACCTTTGTCAGATGCATCGTTGGTGAATATTTTCTCCCATTTTGTATGTTGCCTGTTTACTCTGCTGATAGTTTCTTTTGCTGTGCCAAAGCTCTTCAGTTTAATTAGGTCCCATTTGTCAATTTTTATTTTTGTTGAAATTACTTTTGAGGATTTAGTCATAATATTTTTTCCCCAAACTGGTATCCAGAATGGTATTTCCTAGCTTCTCTTCTAGGATTCTTATAATTTGAGGTCTTACATTTAAATCTTTAGTCCATCTTGAGTTAATTTTTGTATGTAGTGAAAGGTAGGGTCCAGTTTCATTCTTCTGAATATGGCTAGCCAGTTATCCCAGCACTATTTATTGAATAGGGATTCCTTTCCCCATTGCTTATTTTTGTTGACTTTGTCAAAGATCCAATGGCTGTAGATGTGCAACTTTATTTCTGGATTCTTTTCTTTTCCATCGATCTATGTGTCTATTTTTGTATCAGTACTCTGCTGTTTTGGTTACTGCAGCCTATGTTTCCATTCTTTTGAGAGGATCAGCTGGGTGGTTCATACCTTTTTTTGTGATTACATACAATACCTCCATGAACCTTCTTGTACATGTCTTCAGGAACACATGTGTGAAGGTTTCTCCAGCTTTGGTTGTGCAATAGAATCAGCTGGAGTGATTGTGACAACACAGATTGCTGGCCCCTCCCGGAGACCTACTGATTCAGATGGAATGTGTGGGTCCAAGAATCTAAATTTCTAACAAACCCTCAGGAGATGCAACTACTGGTGCAGAGGCCAAATTTTGAGAATTGCTCCACTAGAGTTGATATCTATGGGTGAAATATTTGGCCATTGATGTGTATATGTTTTCCACTTTACTAGGAATTTCTAAACTGCTCTCCAGGGTGTTGGTACCAATACAGACCCCCACCATCAGTGTATTCCTATTTCTTACTACCTTGCCAAAAATTAGTGTTGTAAGTCTTTAATATTGTTATCAATCCAAGTGATATCTCTTGTTTTATTACATTTTTTGATTTATGTTGACATTGGGTGTAATTTCTTATATTTAATGGTCTTTGCTTTTTCTTTTCTGTGAGTTACATATACTTTGTTTTGTTCCCCTAGTAAGGCTGTTTATTTATTTATTATATGGTTTGGTATTTATTAATTTTATTGTTTTCTAGAATATCTATGTATTCTGCTTATTAACCCTTAATCTGTTATTTTTCATTTTGTTTCACATATATATGTGTGTGTGTGTGTGTGTGTGTGTGTGTGTGTGTGTGTGTATATATATATATATGTATTTTTTTTTTTTTGAGACAGAGTCTCCCTCTGTTGCCCAAGCTGTAGTGCAGTGGTGTGAACTCAGCTCACTGCAACCTCCACCTCCTGGGTTCAAACATTCTCCTGCCTCAGCCTCCAGAATAGCTGGGACTAAAGGCGCCCACCACCATGCCCAGCTGATTTTTGTACTTTTAGTAGAGGTGGGGTTTCACCATGTTGGCCAGGCTGGTCTCAAACTCCTGACCTCAAATGATCCACCCACCTCGGCCTCCCAAAGTACTGGGATTATAGGCATGAGCCACTGGGCCTGGCCTGTTTATGATATTTTTGAAGGTGAGAAGTTTAAAAAGTTAATGGAGTGAATATCAATATTTTATTTTGTGATTTTTGCTTTTATAATGTTTTAAGAGATTTTTCCCTACCCTGATGTCATAAAGATATATATTTATATACTAAAAATTTCTACTTTTTTCACATTCAGTTTTTAATTTATTTGAAATTTTTAATTTATATATTTTATAAGGTAAAAAGCTGATTTTTGGAGAACCCTGAAGAAACAGAGGGTGTCTTCATTGTATGTGCCTGGGGTCCTGGAGCAATTCTAATCCCTGATCTTTCAGAAGAGGAGCCAAGATGGTTAACTAGACATAGCCAGGAGGAACATCTCCCACCAAGAGACTGAGATGTCAGTAAGACTGGTACACTCTGAGCAGATCTTTGGAGGGAAGGCATTAAGAGTGGATGGAAGGATGATGCAGACACTGGGCTGAAAAGGGAGGAAGCTGGGAACCCTGTATAGGACTACCAAGCACCAGGACTTGTTTCTGGCTCCCTGCTACTCCTGGAAAAGGGGTGAGTTGAACAGGTTAGAAGTGACCTGCTCTTGCCACTAATCTCTGGAATTCAGGCAGCAGGAAACCCCATAACACCCATGGAGAGCTAGCAGGAAGAGCTACTTAGAGTGGTGGTAAGGGCAGGACTCCAGTCTGTGCAGAGCCCAGAGGTTTGGTGCAGGAACATCTGTGAAGAAGCATGGGCAGGGATGCCCATTCCCCAAGGCCTGCCATTCTCCTCTAGGAGATTTAAGCCTTAGGGGGACTGTCAAACCTGTACTGAGCCATGGCATGGTCTTGCTTGTGAAACAGAGTCAGTCTGATATGAGTGACCCCTGTCTGCTGGCCTCTCCCAGGGCCGTAGCCTGGCCATCCATACCTTCTTGCAGCACAATCTTGGATGCCCAACCAGGGTGCTTCCAAGAGGCCTTCATCATAGCTCCTTCAGTGATAGACCTCACTTGACCATGGGAGACCTCCAGCAGACTGGCCTCCATCGACACATACGACAGCCCACCCACACTCACCAATCACTGCAGCCTCCCCAAGCCCCCCCCCCCCCGCCCTACCACCTTGCTGCATTGTTAGCACACACTCACACACAGCCAATGCCCACTGTTTTGCTGACATACACCCATATGTGGACGTTGCTTCCCTTCCCTCACCAGTGTGCATGGGTGCACACACCCCACTGTGCCACTATCATCAGCACAAGTACACACCACATCCCCTCCCTACCCTGCTGATGTATGGGCACCTGGTCATATTGCCATTGTCTGCATGAAGGCATGCACAGATACTGGCCCTGCCTCCACTGTGCTGTGGGACTGAACATGCCAGACCCCACTGCTTCTGTTGGAGTGAGTGCAAGCACAGACACCAGCAAGTCAGCCCCAGCCAACTCCCTACTCCTGTCCTTGCCAAGCTCCATGACTGTTGGTGCAAGCAGTATGCCCTTCTCCCACTGTTACCGTGCCCCAGCTGACATGTATGCAGGCAACCACACTACTGTGGCTGCTGGCATGAGTGAGCAAGCATGGATTTCACTTCCCTTGCCCTGACAAAGCATTTTGGCCTGCACCATGCATCAGCACTACCCAACAAACTAGCATCCATTCTGGCCAGCAGATGGGGGATATCTTAATACCTCCAGTGCAGCAGGTTTCTAATCTCAATAGACCAGAGAACAAAGCCAGTAGCCTGGTACCAGCCCCAAGAGTTAGAGCACACAGCCCTGGAGTGCTGAGCTGATACTTGATTCCCTAAAATCTTCCAGAAGCAAAGTCAGTTGAATGAACCCACATTATTCCAGGTGAACTTCCAAAGACATCAAAGAAGATTAAAGCATAAAACTCCACCCAGAGGACAGCGACTTCAAAGATCGAAGGAACCTCAGCCCACACAGATGAGAAAGAACCAGAACAAGAACTTTGGCAACTCAAAAAGCTAGAATGTCTTCTAACCTCCAAATTACTACACTAGTTCCCCAGCAATGGTTATTAACTAGGCTGCGACATCTGAAATGACAGAAATATAATTCAAAATATAGATAGGAATGAAGATCATTGAGATTCAAGAGAAAGTTGTAACCCAATCCAAGGACAGGAGCTGAAAGACAAAATGGGCAGTTTAAGGGACAGCCAAACTGATTTAAGCTGAAAACCTCACTTCAAAAATTTCATAATGCAATCACAAGTATTAGCAGAATTAACCAAGCTGAGGAACAAATCTCAGAGCCTGAACACTGGTTCTCTGAAATAACTCAGTCAGACAAAAATAAAGAAAAAAGAATAAAGAAAAATGAACAAAACCTCTGAGAAATACTGGATTATGAAAGGGACCAAACCTATAACTCATTGGTGTCCCTGAAAGAGAGGGATAGAAAGCAAGCAACTTGGAAAATATATTTGAGATTATTATCTATGAAAAATTTCCCAACCTTGCTAAAAAGGCCAACATTCAAATTCAGGAAATGCAGAGAACACCTGTGAGTACTATACAAGACAAACATCTTCAAGACATATAGTTATCAGATTCACCAAGGTCAAATTGAAAGAAGCAATACTAAAAGCAGCTAGAGAGAAGGGACAAGTCACCTACAACGGAAACTCCATGAAGCTAATGGTGGAACTTTCAGGAGACACCCTACAAGCCAAAAGAGATTGGGGGCCTATATTTAGCATTCTTAAAGAAAAGAAATTCCAACCAAGAATTTCATATCTACCCAAACTAAGCTTCATAAATGAAGGATAAATAAGATCCTTTTCAGACAAGCAAATGCCAAGGGAATGTATTACCAACAGACCTTCCTTACAAGAACCCTTAAGGTATACTAAATATGTAAAGGAAAGACCACTGGTCACCACAAAAACACACTCAAAATACATAGACCATTGGCACTATAAAGCAACTACAAAAAAGAGTCTGCATAACAGCTAACAGCATAGTGATAGGCTCAAACTTGCACTTATCAATATTAACAATGAATGTAAACAGGCTAAATGCCCCAAGCAAAGGCACAGAGTGACAAGTTGGATAAAGAAGGAAAACCAACTGTATGCTGTCTTCAAGAGATTCATCTCACATACAATGACACCCATAGGCTCAGAGTAAAGAGATGGAGAAAAATTTACAAAACAAACAGAAAAAAAGAGGGGTTGCTATTCTAATTTCAGAAAAAGCAGACTTTAAACCGACAAAGATCAAAGAAGATAAAGAAGGACATTACATAATGGTAAAGAGTTCAATTCAACAAGAAGACCTAGCTATCCTAAATATATATGCACCCAACACAGAAGCACCTAGATTCATAAAACAAGTTCTTAAAGACCCACAAAGAGACTTAAATAACCACACAATAATACTTGAAGACTTCAACATCCCACTGACAGTATTTAGACAGATGATTGAGGCAGAAAACTAACAAAAACATTTGGGATCTAAACTTAATACTTGACCAAATAGACCTAGCAGACATCTACAGAACTCTCCACCCCAAAGCAACAGAATATACATTCTTCTTATGTGCACATGGCACATCTAAAATTGAAAACACAATCCTAAGACAGTTCTCAGCAAATTCAAAATAACCAAAATCATACCAACGACACTCTTGGACATCAGCACAATAAAAATAGGAAGCGATATTAAGAAAATTGCTCAAAACCATATAATTACATGGAAATTAAACAACCCGCTCCTGAATGACTTTTGGGTAAACAATGAAATTAAGGGAGAAATCAAGAAATTATCTGAAACTAATTAAAACAAAGATACAGACTGGGCGTGGTGGCTCACACCTGTAATCCCAGCACTTTAGGAGGCCAAGGTGGGTGGATCACCTGAAGTCAGGAGTTTGAGACCAGCCTGGCCAATATGGCAAAACCCCATCTCTGCTAAAAACACAAAAAAATCAGCTGGGCATGGTGGCACATGCCTGTAGTCTCAGCTACTCAGTAGGTTAGGACAGGAGAATCACTTGAACCCAGGAGGTGGAGGTTGCAGTGAGCTGAGATCACACCACTGCACTCCAGCCTGGGCAACAGAGTGACACTCCATCTCAAAAACAAAGATACAACATAGCCAAAATCAGAGCTAAACTGAAGGAAATCCAGACAGAAGAAAACATACAAAAGACCAATGAATCCAGGAGTTGGTTCTGTGAGAGAATAAATAAGATTGATATAGTGCTAGCTAGACTAATAAAAAAAGAGAGAAGATTCAAATAAACACAATCAGAAAAAACAAAGGAGACATTACCATTGACCCCACAGATATACAACAATCGCTTACAAATGACAACAAACACTTCTATGCACACAAACTGGAAAACCTAGAAGAAATGGATGAATTTCTAGGAACATGAAACCTTCCAAGTTTGAATCAGGAAGAAATAAAATTCCTAAACAGACCAATAATGAGTTCTAAAGTTGAATCAATAATAAAAAGTCTACCATCCAGAAAAAGCCCAGGACCAGATGAATTCAGAGCCAAATTCTCCCAGATGTAGAGAGAAGAGCTGGTATCATTCATACTGAAACTATTCCAAAAAATTGATGGGAAGGGACTCCTTCCTCCCTCATTCCGAGGCCAGAATTATCCTGATACTAAAACCTAGGAGAGACACAACAAAAAATGAAAACTTCAAGCCAGTATCCTTGATGAACACTGATGCAAAAATCCTCAACAAAATACTAGCAAACTGAATCCAGTAGCACATAAAAAAGAAAGATAATCCGCCACAATCAAGGCTTCATCTTTGGGATGCAAGGTTGATTCAACAGACACAAATCAATAAATGTGATTCATCAAATATACAGAACTTAAAACAAAAACCACATGATCATCTCAATGGATGCAGAAAAGGCTTTCAATAAAGTTCAACATCCCCTCATGTTATAAACCCTAAAACTAGGCATTGAAGGAAAATACTTGAGAATAATGACCATCTATGACAAATCCACAGCCAACATTATACTGAATAAACAAAAGCTTGAAGCATTCCCCTTGAAAACCAGAACAAGACAAGGATGCCCACTCTCACTACTTTTATTCAACCTAGTACTGGAAATTCTGACTAGCCAGAGCATCAGGTAAGAGAAAGAAAGAAAAGGCATCCAAATAGGAAGAGAAGAAGTCAGACTATCTCTATTTGCAGATGACATGATTCTATATCTACAAAACCCCACAGTCTGTGCCCCAAAGCTTCTAGATCTGGTAACTTCAGCAAAGTTTCAGTATCCAATGTATATAAATCAGTAGTATTTCTATACCCAACAATGTCCAAACTGAGAGCCAAATCAAGAACACAATCTCATTCACAATAGCTACAAAATGGACAAAATGCCTAGGAATACAGCTAACCAGGGAGTTGAAGGTTCTCTACAGTGAGAATAACATAACACTGCTCAACAAAATCAAAGAAGAGACAAACACCTGGAAAAGCATTTCTTGCACATGGATATGAAGAATTAATATTGTTAAAATGGTGATCCTGCCCAAAGCAACGTACAGATTCAATACTATTTCTATGAAACTACCAATGACAGTCTTCACAAAATAAAAAAAAAAGATTTAAAAATTCATATGGAACCAAAAAGATCCTGAATAGCCAAAGAAATCCTAAGCAAAAAGAACAAAGCTGGAGGCATCACATTACCCAACTTCAAACTACACTACAAGGCTGCGGTAACCAAAACAGCATGACACCGGTACAAAGACAGATGCATAGAGGAATGGAACAGAATAAAGAGCCCAGAAATAAAGCCACACACCTACAATTATCTGATCTTCAACAAAGCTGAGAAAAAGAGGCAATGGAGAAAGGACTCCTTATTTAATAAATGGTGCTGGGATAACTGGCTAGCTATATGCAGAAGATTGACACTGGACTCCTTCCTTACACTATATACAAAAATCAACTCAAGATGGATTAAAGACTTAAATGTAAAACCTAAAACTATAAAAACCCTGGAAGATAACCTAGAAATACCATTCTAGACATAGGCTTTAGCAAAGATTTCATGATACAGATGCCAAAAGCAATTTCAATAGAAAGAAAAATTGACAAATGAGGCCTAGTTAAACTAAAGAGCTTCTGCACAGGAAAAGAAGCCATCAACAGATTAAACAGACAACCTACAGAATGGGAAAAATATTTGAAAACTATGCATCTGACAAAAGCCTAATATCCAGAATCTGTAAGGAACCTAAACAATTGAATGAGCAATAAACAAGCAACCCCATTAAAAAGTGGGCAAAGGATATGAATAGATATTTTTCAAGAGAAAGACATACACATGACCAAGAAGCATCTGAAACAATGCCCAACATCACTAATCATTAGAGAACTGTAAATCAAAACCACAATGAGATAGCATCTAATACCAGTCAGAATGGCTATTATTAAAAAGTCAAAAAATAATGGCTATTATTACAAAGTCAATACTGCTGTTGGAAATGCTGGCAAGGCTGTGGATAAAAGAGAATGCTTATACACTGCTGTTGGAAATATAAATTAGTTTAGCCATTGTGGAAAACAGTGTGGCAATTTCTCAAAGAATTTAGAATTACCATTTGACCCAGCAATCACATTACTGGGTATATACCAAGGGAATATAAATCGTTCTACCATAAAGATACATGCACATGTACATTCATTGCAGCAGAATTCACAATAGAAGAGACATGAAATCAACCTGAATGTCCATCAGTGATGAATTGGATAAAGAAATCCCCCTATACACCATGGAATAGTATTCGGCCATAGAAAAATAATAAGATTATGTCCTTTGAAGAAACACGGATGAAGTTGTAGGCCGTTATCCTAAGTGAACTAATGCAGGAACAGAAAACCAAACACTACATGTTCTCACTTAAATGGGAACTAAATATTGAGTATACATGAATGCAAAAAAGGGAATAAAAGTCACTGAGGCCTACTTGAGGGTGGAAGGTGGGAGGAGGGTGAGGATCACAAAACTATATATCAGTTACTGTGCTTATTATCTTAGTAACAAAATAATCTGTACACCAAAGCCCTGTGACATGCAATTTACCTATATAATAAACCTGCATATGTATCCCTGTACCTAAAATAAAAGTTTATTTTTAATCTGATTTTTTCTTTCTGTTTTGAGAATCAGTTACTACCTCTGTCATAACCAAATTTCCATACATTTTTCATTGTTTTTAGACTACTTTGTCTATTCTGTTGATCTTTTCTCTATTTCCAGAGCCAATACCATACTTTTTAGTTACTCAGAATTTCTGGAAAATTTTGATATTTGATAGAGAAAGTCTTACCTTGTTCCTCTCTTCAAAATAATCTCATCCCTCCTTGGTCCTGACAGGGCTTAATTTGTCAAGTTGGGTTTACATTTCTGTTGGCTCTCTTTATTTGTAATTGAAATGTTTTTCTGTAGTATTATGTGTGCTTATTTGGAATTCATTCCTTTTTTGTAAAAATATGAGGTGGATTAAGAAAAAAAGACCAATGAAATAGAAATGAGAGAGAGAGAGAGAGGAAGATTGAAGGTAAAAACAAAACAGAGAAGGAAAGTATGCTAACCATTAAAGTCATAAGATGATTAGAATTAAACATAAAACTTTCTTAAAACTTTTCTAATAAGGATGAAGAGGTATGTCTAACAAGTATTTGAGTCCACTGACAGAAGAAAACACATCAGTTTTATGATGGAAAACATTTATATTTGAATACTAAACTCTGTCAGAAAAGTCTTAAATGAAGCATTTCATAGGAAATATTTTAAAACAATGTCTTGAAAACTAATTAATAATTACAGAAATGCAGTTCTTATGGTGGTAGTGAATAATATTTTAATGTTATAAAACTTGATAATAAATAGCTAACATTATATCATCTACCCTTTCCAGTGTTCCACCTTGATTCATAGATGGAAATGAGAATACTATCAAAGGCTTTAAGTAGATAGGATTTTTCTCTAACTTGGCAGTTGGCAAAGTAGGGCTCTTGGGTTGAATCCACCCCACCTGTTTTTGCAAATAAAGTTTTATTGGAAAGCAATCACAGTCATTCATCTGCATATTGTCTATGGCTGCTTTCCTGCTCCTAATGGCAGAGTTGAGTTCTTGTGACAAAAACCATATGACCCACAAAACCAAACATATTTACTATCTGGCCCTTTCCAGAAAACGTTTTGCCATCCCCTGGTCTAAATTATCAACTTTTAAGTTATTTACTCTGTATTTACTCTGGGTACATTCCCCCAACCTCCTTTATAGCACCTGAGAGTTTAAGCCAAACATGTAATGTGCACATGGTGGAGATGAGGCCCTTCGTCCACATGATAACTTGATGTCTTGACTCAGGAAGAGAATGTACTCTCCTCTCTCCACTCTTCCTACCCAGGAATTCCATCAACCTAAGAAAAAATAACTGAAGGAGCACAAAGATATTCCACATCCTGAATTACAGAAATCTTCTATTAGCCTCAGCACCATGTTTTTGTTGTTGTTGCTGTTTTCTTTTACTATGCCTGGAGAGCAGTTCTGGCTCCTACCTTCCATGCTTCTCTTGGTCTCTTAGCCTTGGCAGTCCTTTCTGGACTCTTAGTGAGCAGGCCATGGCAATCCTGAGATGGCACCTTTCTCTTCATCAGGGCTTAAGCTCTGGTCAGCCTTGTGATTTCTGTAACTTATTTTCCCCGTAGGCCCAGTGCTGAATTCCTTTCAGCTCCCTGATGTTAAGTCAGCTTTGTTAAAATATTTTTTAAGGACTGGTTAACTGAACTGTCACAACTCCAAGCTGGCAATATATTCCAGTGGAAAAAGTACAGAATTTAGAGCTAAAAATCCCATTTTTGAGTTCTCAACCTTGATGCTTACCAGACAAATGTCCTTGGACAGCTTGCTTAAACTCTGAGACTCAGTTTTCTCGTCTGCAAAATGAGGACACTAACAATGCTTGCCACACCTATCAGGGTTATTGTGAGAAACAAATATGTGAGATATGTGAAAAAAAATTGAAACTACAAAATTACACACATGTGTTCATCATTATCACCAGTTCTCAAAAGCTCTCTCAACAATTTTTCCTAATCTCTAAAGACATTTTACTTGTGTTCAAGAATGAGTCCATTAATTCTCCATTGCATCCTATGTGCCAAAGGGCCTCACCATTGCTTTAGCATCTGTGTTTTTTTTGGGGAATGCCCTGCTCTTCTGGCACAGCCACTACTCTAGGAATTACTACTCTTGGACCTGAGCATCTCAAATCTGTGGTCTTTGGTAGTTTGAGGGTGAGGGTCAGATAAAAATGTTTCTCTTGTTTCTCACGAACTCCACATATCATTTCTTGTGGCCCTGGACCCCAAAGAGATCCTGATCATGTTTAGAGAATCACATGCTCATCAATGAGTTTAATTTCTTGCCCAATTCTGTCTGAGCTCAAAAACGGAAGATGGAGGCAAAAGTGGGAATGGGGATAAAAGTACTATTGCACCCCAAAACAAATACTTCCCAGTATCTTCGTCCCTCCAATTTCTGTTCTGAGTACTCAAATTTGTGTCCAAAATGTCCTTCTTCATGAGACTGGGTCTCTTTTCCCATTTCTTTATCCTGCCTCTTTTCTAACTCCTTTAACACCTAGGAGGAGCAACTGGTAATTGAATTCTCATTTCAGGACATAAACAGGGTCACTTGTATGACTGAGTAGGGTTACTCTCTATTAAAAGATAGGTGAGGTTCTTTAGTTTTTATTTTCATTTTTTATGCATGTCATTTTGAGCATGTGCATTGTTTCTTCATCTATCTCCAGTATCATGGAGTAAGCTCCGGAGTAGTCAAATTACAAGATTTGGATGTGAGCTCAGGGGATGGCAGAGACCCTCATTGGCTTTTAGGAAATGCTATCTATCACAAGCCGGCTTTACTAGAGCTCTGCGTTGCAAGTTGGAATAAGATTAAATTAGATAAGAGATAAATGAAACTCCTTTGCTCTTAGCAATTGCTCCTTCTGTAGCTAATTCCCCCAGGACCCACATAGAGGAGGAGCAACTCAGATGTCCTTGTGCCAGCAATAGCTCACATAGCTTATATTTATGCATTTATGTAAATAAATGACTAGAGTGGTCACTGGCCCATTGGTTTCTGCAAATGGCTGCTTTCTGTGTCCCAGGTTAGGCTCAACTGGGACACCATGTTATAAGCTGTAATCCAAATTTTCTTTAATTTTGAACTGCTTTCTACCGAAAGGAAAAATGAAGATTACAAAAAAAAAAAAGTGGACCGTGATATCTTTGCCAGATAAAACATAATTTGCTTTATTTTTCCCCTTTGCACCATTAAGAGATTTATTATCTTCTATTTATTTTCAGCACTTCCCTTCATTTCTGGGAAGTCAGACCTGCCTAAATCATTATTGCATCTGAACAGAGTTTTACAGACAGATTTCCAGTAATGGGCTCAAATAATAGGCTCTACTTGGCATTTCATAATGGCCCTTTATGGCACATAGAAGGGCAGTTCTTCTTATGTGTTTCCTGAGAAGCAAACATGAGTGGCCCCAGGGGCCTAGTGGCATTGTTGAAAGCAGTCCACCACAAATTTTAAATTTCTTTGTGATCATATATTATGGAAAATTTGCATTCTACATAACGATATATTTGTTTTTCTGTATATATAAAATGCCTTAATATTTCAATTGACATTTCAGGCAGGTGTACCATTTTTATCCTGGCACACTTGGGCTGACTACTGTTTACTGTTAGGGGGTAGATGCATCCCCAGTTTGAGATACGTATGGCTTGTATGCAGGAAAACGGGACTTGAGTCTTGATTCTTCCACTTTTAGACATCTGTGAATGTGGGTACTTACCCTCTTAGAATATAGATCCTTCCCTATAAAATGGGCTGTTGTAATGGGGGAGTCCACAATTGGGGATTCTTTTTTTGTTAAGTAATTGCTTAATGTTAAGAGGGAAGAGCTGATCAGAACTAATGGGGAAGTCTGAACCCCAGACCATTTTGAAGATAATGAAGGGTGGACATTTTCATGAAACTTAAACTGCTGTCATTTTGCAAGAGCTATACTTTATCGTATTTGTTCCTTGGGGATTTTTATAGTGCTTTTCCTCATAGGAGTGCCCATGTTAGGAACAATAGTTCTCAGGAAACTTCTAAGACGGCTACCAGCCCCAGGCTCTCAGAGTTGCCTCTCGTGAACCCAACTCAGTAAATGATTAGAAATGAGCTTTTCTATTTCCGTCACTTACCAAGCACTATGGTATATGAAAAAATTGTGAGCTATGGTCCATGCTGTCAAGGATTTGAAGTCTTGTTGGAGGAAACCTATAAAGCAGTTGTAAGAATTCTTCAATAATAGCATAAGAATATGTAATAATGCAATATATAAGAATATAACAGTGCACATATATCAAGGACCTACTGAATAATTAGCACTTTTTTTTTTAATTCTCAAAACAACTCTGAAAGAAAAAAAATATTGTTTCTGTTTTGCTGATATGAATATCAGGGCTCTAGCTCAAGACTGCACCATGAAGTGCCAAAATGAAAAAGTAGATTTAATAGAGTCATATGCTAGCTGACATATCCTCCTGCATTGAGTTATTCTCTGTAAATGGACTTTACTCAAACTGATTCTTGAACTGTAGTATTTGGGGCCAAATGGAGATAAGAATGATAATAACTGCTCAGTTTCCAGAAGCAAAGCTGATGTGAGATATACTCAGTACTTGCTGAATTGACCAAAGAGGTTGACTGCTGTAAAAACAAAACAAAACAAAACTCTAAACTCAGCATTATGGCTTACTACTTCTTTGCATCACCTTCTGACATCTAGCATAGTGCCTGGAACACAACCAAAGAGACAGCAACTATTAATGCTCCCTTATATCCATGTGCTACTTCACCTTCCTCAGTCTTTGCATTTAGATCAATCGCCTGACTATTCAGGCTGATGGAAGGACTGAGGTTGTTAAGAATCTTCACCATCTTTCTCTTTCTCTCTTCCCCCAGGGTTTTAGCCAGATGATACCAAAATGACCCCAGAACCAGAAGATGGCAGAGCCACAAAGTGAAAAATACTTGGGTCTCTGAGTCATAGCTTGGAGGAGGGCTTCCTGGAAAATCATCCCAACAGAGACATCCACATTAAACTTTGTGTAAACAAAAAATGAATCTTTCTTGTGGTAGGCCACTGAGATTTAGATTGCTACAGCAGCTAACCGGTCTGAACAGTACAGCAGGTACTGAATACCAACTTACCATGGGAGAGACATTCGTGTGCTTCACATTAAAGTAACTTGGGAAATTAAAAAAAATCCTGACATTCAGGTTAAGAACCTATTAAATTAGAATCTTTAAGGACCAATTAAATTAGAATATTTAGGTGGTAGTATCAAGATATCAGTTATTTTTTAAAAACTTCCTAGGTGATTCATTATATAGCCAAATTTGAGAACTATTGTGTTGTATCAGTGCCAGTTAAAAGGTATGGTTTGTGGATCTTGTTAGAAATAACAAATTCTTAATCTCCAGACCTTTGGAATCAGGTTCTCTTGGAATTTATATATTAGCAAGTTTTAATGGGGAGGGGTAGCGATTCTCAAGTATATTAAAGCTTCAGAAGTATTGTGCTACAATATTATGCTCTAGTGATTCTCAAAGTATTGTCCTCTGACTATAATCAGAGTTGTCTGGAAATGCTTCCTTAAAACGGATTTCTGGGCCTGATCCCAGGACTTCTAAATCGTGATCTCATAATGGAGGTGGCTTGATATCTACATCCCTAAAGAATTTTCTAACTTTGGGAGGCCGAGACGGGCGGATCACTAGGTCAGGAGATCGAGACCATCCTGGCTAACACGGTGAAACCCCGTCTCTACTAAAAAAATACAAAAAACTAGCCGGGCGTGGTGGCGGGTGCCTGTAGTCCCAGCTACTCGGGAGGCTGAGGCGGGAGAATGGCGTAAACCCGGGAGGCGGAGTTTGCAGTGAGCTGAGATTCGGCCACTGCACTCCAGCCTGGGCGACAGAGCCAGACTCTGTCTCAAAAAAAAAGAATTTTCTAGATAATTCTTGGTTCATTGGAATTTCCACTTATCAGTTACTGACACCATTGCCCTTTCCCTAGAATCTCCTGCTTTCCCACAACTCCTCCCACCAACCACCAAGTCTCTTTGATTCCACTCATAAGATTCAAGAATGGAAGGGCAATGACTTTTTATTTTTAATCCCTGTATTTTCTTTAAACAGAGAATTCCTCCAGTGCTCTCAAGTGTTTTACAGACCACTAATTATTAAATGTGGAAGCTCTGGAGCAGAGAACCTTTCAACCGAAATGATGACAAATGATGCTGGCTGAGGACAGTCACACCTGAAAAATTAGGAATCCCTAAAATGACGTCAACCTATAATTCCTATTACAGAGCTCTGATTTCTACTGATCATTTTTAGGAACCATATCTACCATATCTATGTGAAAAAAGCTGCTGGTGGGCCTAATTTAAATGAAAAGCAGAAAGGCCTTAAAAAAGAAATGGGAAAGGAATATACAGAAGCAAGAAGATGATTGAAAAAAGATGGCAAGTCATGTGGGTTCATTGGATAGGGTCTGGTTTGGGGAGTGTACTTTGGTTATGGCTAGGGAATTTGCAGGATAAAGAGAGAGACTCTATAATAGGCCTTTTTGATCAGAAAAAATAAAAATCTCATTCTCTCCCAATTTCTCTTTCCTCTTTCTCCTGCTCTCTCATTTCTTGAAGTAAATGTTGGGAGGATATGTGGGTAATTCCTATGGCTACTAAAGAAGCTGACTCTAAAACTACAGACAGCAGTAGACTTTGTGCCTTCTGTTTTTGCCCCCATTTCATGTTGTCCTTATTCTTTCATTTTTAAAATATCTACAGGTACTTGTTGAACACCGGTTCTGAGCTGCAGAGCAGGAGGCACAAGACGTAAGTAAAAAAGTCTCTGTTATGGTCCTAAAGAAGCCAACCATCTAGAAAAATGTATGCACGACAGGTCCAGCAGAATGGGCTTTGTGCTGATGAGGGAAGCAGGAGGAGAGCACGGGCTGGGAAAGGAGATGAGCAGGTTCACTTCTCATTTCTCTGTGGAAGAACCATGGCGAACACAGAGTCAACTCACAACTTTCATTGGAATTTTTCCCACTTGACTCCTTTGCAAGTTGGAATAAGGGGTTTGGAAAGGGAGGATTTCTTCATATAAAAATGGTCTGGGTATATCCATGCAAAACTAAAGGGAGTGGAAGAGACCCTAGGTCTACACATTTGATGGGATAGATCCTTGGGGCTCAGCCTCACCTGCAGGTACTGAAGGAAGCCTTAGTCTGCTATACAGAGCACTCTGCACCATGGGGGAGAAGATCAGTAAGCTAAACTTGGGTACTAGGCCTAAATCTTAAGAAGTGACCTCAAACCTAGGAAGATAAGTGAAACACAATAATGGGCAATAAGCAGGCAGTTGGGCCAGGAAGTCACTCTGGTAGAGTTGGAGGTTGGTTTCTAGTCCCTGGGAAGAGGCATGAGAAGGAGGCTGTATAGCATGGTAGCTGGAAGTTTGGAATTTGGAGTCAGTTGGACCTAAGTTTAGATCCTCATTCTATGGCTTTACCAACTACATGGCCTTGGGCAAATTACTTGATATGTTGAAATTTCTATTCCTCCATCCTGAAATGGCTACAAAGTGTATTTATATACGTACAACTATACACACCTATATACATACATACTTTATAAGGTAGCTGTGAAGAGTAAATGAAACAATGTCCTTAAAGGACTTGGCAGGGTCCCTGGCTCAGATGAAAAAGCAATTATCACTACTTTTCATGAACCATGTGGCCCTTGGTGGCTGAAAGTGAAGGGCAGGGATATGGAGAAAATATTCCTGAAATACTCTGCAAATTATAAAAAAAGGACCAAGAAAGAGTCCCAATTTTCCATAATGCATAGAACTACAACACACAAATCAGGCAGAAACCCAGATACTTAACCAGGCACCCAGACAGGAGCATGGTGACAGTGAGGATAACTTATTGCTCGCCCATAGCAGTGTGGTTAGAAAATGTGTAAGGTTTGGACCCAGATTTCAATCCTATCTCTGTACTGCACTAGCTGTGTGATAGGTTCAAGTTACTTAGGTTACAAAAAGGGAGAACATAGTGTGAAGATAAAAATGCTTGCCTTTCATTACTGAAGTGAAGAACAGACACAGATGCCTATGAGGCAGTACATGGTTGAAACTCACAAAGTGGCATTATCATTGAGCAGGAATGGGGCTGAGCCTCCACAGGGGCACCTACTTTCTCAAGCCTTGGGAAGAGAAGAGATGTAGAAGCCTGCAAGGCAAGCAGGGTTGGCTTTAGTACATAGAAATAACTAAGACATTATTTCTGTATTTTCCAATGCCTTCCAGGGTTCTCAGTATACGCAGAAAAATTTGTCAACTGCTATATATATCTTCCTTGAATATGCAAACAGCTTGGATTCCACACCATGGTGAAGACCATACACTACTTGCAATTCTGACTTGGCTTCCCTGTGTTCTCTACTGTATACCTAGCTTCGAAAGCTATTCTTCATCCCTACTGCCTCCCAAGTTCAAGCTCAGGCTCCAGTATATAAGGGCACATCACTAAACAGTGCTTTTCTTTTTTTCTTTTTTTCTTTTTCTTCCTCCTAGCTGACACAGGGGCTTAAGAGATTAATGCATTAGTCCTTAGTACTTTCTCCTTCTAAGGCCTGGTTCGAGTCAGAGCTCTTTGATTAGCACTATCTCTTCCAGTACTGTACTGAGCTAGTTTGCATTTCAGTTCTTCTGGCATTTGTTCCTGAGAGGGAGGTGAAAAGATTAAAAAAAATAAAAACAACTTACAGAGTTTGCAAGATCACATCATCTAGTGATAAACCATTTAAATGTTCACATTTTCTGACTGGGCAAATATACATGATCAGTTTCCCACACAAGCAATTTATTTAAGAAGAGAAATATATATGTATGCATATAAATACCGCGGCTGGTGGGTGCTAAAGAATATGGTTTATTTCAGCAATAGGTTCTTGAAACTTAGTAGTTTCACAGGATTATTGGTGTAATAAATCCCAGAGGTTTGTTATAGCATTAACTGCCCACTATGTACTTCAAGCTATTAATCAATACACCAGCCATTAGTTACTGGCAATTTATGATATTTTAAGGGTCACTAAATATGTTTTAGTTACAATTTCTATCTATCTTTTTTCTTTTTTTGGCTGCATTTATCAGAAAGATAGACATCTCTGGCTGATCAGATGTGTTTTCACATGCAGAGTGTCACTGGGATTTAATAGTCAGAGATTTACTTAGGAAAAAAAAATTTCTGTAAATCAACCAGCCAGAAAAATATCCTTCTAACTATTGAAGAAGGAAAAGTGAAATGTGAGTGTTTCATAAAGTGGCTCTCCTGCATACCTATGTCTTCTTCCTAGGTGCCTTGTTTGTAAATGCCACTAAGAATGGCAAATGGATGACTATAAAACTGCCTTCTACAAATGTCCTTAGCGTAATCTGAGGGCATGCCATTTTGTAGGAAGTGTTCCCCAAAGACACGATCCTCTGAACCTTGGAAGTTTTTCTTGTCTTAATGTTTGCGTTTTTTTTTTTTTTTTAATCTGTATTTGGCTCTGTTTCTTTCCATACACTTTGGCATGGTCTCTGTTAGAATAACATGGAGTTTATGCTTAGCTTGAGGTCACGTTGACTATCAAACAGCAAGTCAACAGGGCAAGTGAAATAGCTGTTCAGCCCTGCTTTCTGGAGAAGAACAGCAAGAGCAGAAACTTCATGTTCCCTGGGCAGCAAATAGGCCATTTCTTATCATGAGGGAATTTCCTCCTAAAGAAACGTTCAGTAGGTTCACGTGTGCTAATTCTGTGTTAGGCTGTTCAGTCTCTGAATCTGGTCAAGTAATTAAGTACTTGTTCTCAGGTGGAGTTTATTCCTTCCCTCCTCTGACTTTTTATTCTGTTTAATTCATAATCACTTTGGTGGATTTTGCCACAGAACAATTCCTTTATACCATAGTGGTTACTGAAGTGTTACCTCTTTGACTAATAGTAATATTAGGCAGTTGGTTAGAAATAATGGTACACCTGAGATCTCTTAGTGTTGATGGTCTCTTCTTCCAGTGGGATTTAGGGAGCTACTGCAGTTTCTTTGCTATTCATTTCAAGAACAAATCTATTATGCATTTGTCCACCCCAAAAATTAAAAATGAAGTTAGCAAAAATGATTTTTGTTTGTTTGTTTGTTTCCTAAGTTAATTTCTACAAAGTCTTTCTCTCCTTCATTATTTGGCTCAATGACTTAAGAATATCTATGTCTAGTTTCTTCTGGAACAGAAAGCTTGGTTTGTCTCACTTTGCCATTAAATTGAAAACATTGAATAAATATTAATAATAGTAAATTAATGAGTAGGAAATCTTACACAGAATTAAATTGCCACCAGAGCATTTTTTTTTTTTCAGGCTTTTAAATTTGGAGATAATGTTACCAATAGGAGATAAGATTGGTGATAAAGGATGGACAACAGGCACTTAAGAAACTCACATAAACTTGAAACATAATGCTAATAGAGCCACAGGAAATCCACAAATTGGAGGGCAAGAGTGTGGGGGAGGTGGAGGAAAGTGAAAATCAGCATCTAATATCTTCAGTTTAGAGTCCTGATGTCAACAGGTGTAATTTGAAGCAAATGCCCCAATGTGCATCTCATGGGATGAAATACTGACCCTACCCCTGAGGCTTAAAGGAAATGGTGGATTGTCAAGGTGGTGGTAAATGGCTTGCAAAGTTCTCCATGTTACCAGATGTTTTAATCAGGATTCCCCAGAGAAATAAAACCAATAGGAGATATCTATTTTTATAGATGCAGATACAGGTATATAGGAGGAGATGTATTATGGAAATTGGCTTCTGTGGTTACAGAGGCTGAGAAGTTCCACCAACTGCCATCTGTAAACTGAGAACTAGGAAAGCTGATGGTGTCAATAAATCCAAGTCCAAAGGCCTCAGAACCAGGGGCTCCAATGTCCAAAGGCAGAAGAAAATGGATATCCCAGCTCAAGAAAAAATGGAGGGAATTCATCCTGCCTCTACCTTTTTGTTCTGTTCAGGTCCTCGATGGATTGGGTGATGTCTGCCCCATAGATAAAGGTGGATCTTCTTTATTCAGTGTACTGATTCAAATGCTAATCTCTTCGGGAAACACCTACAAACCCAGAAATAATGTTTTACCAGCTATCTGGGCACCCTTTAGCTCAGTTAAGTTGACATATAAAATTAACCATCACACTAGAGTTTGAGCCTTTAAGGAATCACTGATCCCGGACAAATGTTTTACACCTTTTTAACTAGCTGTGCCTCAGTTTCTCCATATATAAAAAGGTGGTATTTGCCATCATATTGAAATTTTGGGAGGGCTTGTAAGTTATAGCCACATCTATTATATGATGTTAGTTTCAAGTATTTATATAATTCAATCCTAAGCACCACGACTAAGTTTTAACATTTTCATTCATTATTCTGAGCTTTTCTTCTATTTTCTGCCTGGCATACATTTTCTTAAAACTGTGGCATAACAATTATCTCTTAGAGTATCAAATGTGGTATGTACATTAGTCTGTTCTCTCATTGTTATAAAGACATACCCCAAAACAGGGTAATTTATAAAGAAAGGGGGTTTTAATTGGCTCACGGTTCCACAGGCTGTAAAGGATGCATGGGTGGGGAGGCCTCAGGAAATTTACAATTATGGTAGAGGTTGAAGAGGAAGCAGGCTCATCTTACATGGCTGGACAGGGAGAAGAAAGGGAGGGAGGAGATGCTACACATTTTTAAGCAACCAGATCACACAAGAACTCACTCATTATCATGAGAACAACACCAAAGGGGAAATCTGCCCCCCATAATCCAATCACCTCCCATCAGGTCCTGCTTCCAATGCTGAGGATTACAACTAGACATGAGATTTGGGTGGGGACACAGACCCAAAGCACATTAGTATATCCATGTAATATCTCCTTCATCTATTTCTTATTCTTATAGGCTAAATTAAGCTTTGTATTTGTTGCATTTACATTTTGGACTTTGACAATCTGAAATAAACCTAGGGGCATCTCTTTTAAATTATCCAGAGAAATGATCAAAGTTGACTGATATCAACCCTTCAAGAGTTTTAAAAGGATTTCAATAACCCTGCTAAAATATGTTTTTAATTATCTATTCTAAACCTGTGAGCTTTACTTTCTTATGCAAATTTTGACAAGCAGACATACAAATTAAGTGTGGACATTTAAGGAGTATCTTGATTTCAATGTCTATTTAAATCATTGCCCAATAATAGTTTATACTAAGAGAGTTGGATTACTTAGGGAAAGTTTGGGGAAAAATTAATCTTTCCTTAACCACAAATACTACTGAGGTGCTGGGTTATGCTGGAGCCCACTTTATTATTTAGATTAATTATTTTTACCATTATCTATTTATTTTTAAATATCTAATCCTGTCTTTCTTCTTACTCAGTTTCAATCAAGAATTTTTAAAAAAGAATCTCTCAAATGGAAAAATCCTTCAACTTGATTAGCAAGAAATTAAAATAGTGAACTGAAATTAAGTTTAATTGAATTTTCTTTTGTATTTATAGATTAAGTATATTTTGGGTCCCTTACAAAATTCTTATCAATAAGATTATTTTTTCTTTTCTCCAGGGCCTCTGCTTTTATCTTCCTTGTGTATCTGAATGTGGAATTTTTTTCTTTTGCATTAATAGTATATTGGTTTTTTGGCTTCTGTTCCCCTTAAGGATCCTTCACTTCAACCCTCGTGGTACATAAATCAACTTTTACTGCATTTTCTTTCAAGTCCCTGCTAATGCTTTTTATTTCTATTCCTACCTGTGGCATGTATAATATGACTGCTTGACATTTTTTCTCCTATCTCAAATGGATTATACATATAAATGAAAGTCTGGATTTGAGTTTTCTTTTTTCATTAGAATACATATAAGCTTTGTAAAATTTCTGGTATGTTTTAAATGTGCTTTCCTGAACTGTTAGAAATGAGCTTCTTTCAGCTTGTTCAGATTAAATTAATTTTCACTGCCTCTTTGTTTCAGACTGAATTTTCTTTTAATAAAAGCGTCAAATGAAACTAGAAATACAAACCAACTATTCTCTGTAAGGAAAAACAGTGGAATTATAAAAATGCAGTCACGAAGATGTCAGATATGTTCAAGGAGATTGTGAGCAAAAAGTGACAGTGTCCCCCTTCCCCTGAAAAAAAAAAAAAAAAAAAGCTTATCCAACAACACCACAATATTGGAACATGAGAATAGATTCTAAGGCCAGGCGCGATGGCTCACACCTGTAATCCCAGCATTTTGGGAAGCCGAGGCGGGCGGATTAGGAGGTCAAGGGATCGAGACCATCCTGTCTAACACAGTGAAACCCCGTCTCTACTAAAAATACCAAAAAATTAGCCAGGCGTGGTGGCGGGCGCCTGTAGTCCCAGCTACTCTGGAGGCTGAAGCAGGAGAATGGCGGGAACCCGGGAGGTGGAGCTTGCAATGAGCGGAGATCTCGCCACTGCACTCCAGCCTGGGCGACAGAGTGAGACTCCGTCTCAAAAAAAAAAAAAAAAAAAAAAAGAAGACATTTTAAACTGAATTTTAACAGGAAGTTACTGGGAATTTAGCATTCAAGATGCTAATTGACTGCCCAACCCATTTAGATTTGTTAGATCCTTCTTTCCAAATCCTTAACTTCTATTTTTAAAAATAGTTTGGTTATGGCTATCGGAGATTAAGCAGGTTCAGTGCAGAAAAGGTGAAGTCTTACTGTAGAGACCAAAATGCCCACTTTTTTAAATGCCCAAAACATGTAATCACAGGTTATTTGTAGAATCATGGAGACATGCAAAACAGAAGACAGAATTGCAAATTATGCACTGGAAGTATAGTCCTATATTTCTCTGACTGCTTTCAGGAGTATCCCCTGTATTTTATAAATAAGTACTTGATAACTTGTTTCAGTATCCTTATAAGATTGAGAACAATAGTAAACTAAAAATAACATGTAATCAGAGCTACTCAAATACTCATTTCAGTTAGGCTACTTATCCAGTTGAGAATCACTCTAAATCTTTAAAGATGATGGGTTTTGAGTACCTCACAACACACTAACCCTCAAGCCTATTCCTCTTGCAGTCTTCATTTCAGCAAATGTCACCTCCACTCTTTTAGTTGTTCTTGCCAAAATTCTGAATATACTGCTGAATTCCACTGCTCCTCTTATATCTGATATCCACTCTATTAGCAAATCCCATTTTTTCTATTATCAAAATATATCTAGAATTTTTCCTGACTTCACAATGTTTCCTTCTACTTCGGGATTTTAGTCTAAACGACCATCATACTTGCAACAGTTTCCTTACAATTGCCCAGCTTCCACACTTGCCCTCTTGTTCTCAAACCAGAAACCATAAAAATGTGGTTAAAAATAAATCTAATTATGTCTTTCCTCAGCTGAAAACCTTCTGATTGTTTCCAGTCTCAGAGTAAAAGCCAAAGTCTTTATAGGTGGTTCCAATATGTGAGGTTCCTATATATGAATCCTTTATATGAGGACTACATGGTCCTCATTACCTTTGCCTCCACTGCCTCTCTGACCCATTTCCTATGAATCTCTCTCTCATTCCCTCTGCTCCTAGCACTCTGGCCTCCTCGCTGTTGCTTTAACACCCCCAGCATGCTCCACCTCAGGGTTTGCACCCTTGACTTACACAAGTGAACACCTCTTCTGCCTAATATTTGCAAGGCTTATCTACTCACTTCCTCTAGTCCTCTGTTTAAATAACAGAGAGTCTTCCATTATTCCATCCCAAAATAGTCACCCTCATCACCTCACTCTCTAGCCTCCATATCTGACTTTATTTTCCTTCATGGAACATCTCTTCTCCTGATATCTTACATATGTATTTTTTCATTAGCTGTCTTTCTCAACACCTAATTAAGATGTAAACTCCATGACTTTGTTTACTGCTGTATTTCCAGCCCTTGAAACAAAGCCAGGCCTAGTCAAGAAAAATTTATTGAACCAACCTCTCACCTATATAACTGATACATAATAGTTTATTTTAGGAGCTTAACTTTTCATAAGCCAAATTTCTTAAGTAACTGGCTATTGAAATCTGCAAAAGAATGAGTAAAGTGGTGGATATTTTGTGTTACATACTTGGGTCCTTTTTTAAAAGACATCTTAAATGAAAGAGACTGTTACAGTGTCAGTGTGCCTGGAATTCAAGAGCAAAGAACAATAATTATTTCTATTACTCTGTTGAGTAATTATTATATGCTAGACACTATAATAAGTGTTTTTATGTTTGTTGGATTTTATCTCATTCATTTCTCTCAAGAATTATATGTGTGTATGTGTGTAATTTATAATCTTTATAATATATTTATAATTTAATTTTGTAGATGAAAGTAGAAAGAGGTCAAATAACTTTCTCAAAGTCATACATTTGGGGTAGAACCAGATTTATCTGATTCCCAAATTTCCCACTCATTCCACTGTACTATTCTGCGTGTCATCAAAGAGAAATATAATTATTATAAAACTTCACTCACCAATTTCAAGGATATATTCTTTATTCCTAATATTTCTGTCTGAGTTTCTTTAGTAAAGGACCATACTCTTCTCAGCAGAATATTACAGTTTGCCTATGATTTGACTGGCCACCCTTTTCTGCCAATGATAAATGGTGATGTCATGCCACGTGCCTTGGGTTTTGCATTGAGAAAAGGCTATCAATTCTATTGGTTAGCCCTTTCAGTGTAACAAACCACCTTATAAAAGTCATGGATTAAAACATCAAGTATTTATTACTACAGCTCACATCTCTGTGGGTCATCTGGGTGGCAACTGATCCAGGCTAATCCAGACTGAGTTTACTATTCATCTGCAAGTCAAGTGTGGTCTCAGCTCCAGACTGAGCCTAGCTGGGTCAATTCTGTTTCACGTATTTTTCATTTTCTAGACATATCTTTCTCATGGCAATGACAGATGTACAAGAAGTTAAGCAGGGATATTCTTATAAGACTACATAAGTATTTGCTGTTAATGATGGCCATTATCTTAGAATAATGTCCTTTGATTTATCAGTACATCTGAGCAACATGGCAGCTGGTTGGGCTCTAAGTGCTTGAAAGCTACCAATGCCCATTGCTTGTTTATTGCTGGGTGACCAGGGAAATTTAAGAGGTTGATCCCTAATCTGTGCTGTACTGTATTTACTGTTGGATATTTTAAAAGCTTAAGTAAAAATTTGTATACATGACAGAATAGTGCTCTGATGATGCAAAACTTTTAAGGAATGAAAGAGAAAGTTATACCTGCAAAATATATGATATGGTACAAAAAAAGAGGTTGGCTAAGAAAGGACTCAAGACAGAAAAGGGAGATTGAGTTAGGTTGTGAGTTAAATTTGAGGTGAAAGGATAGAGAAATATAAGCTCTCGGCTTTCTCTTTATACCTCCTTGGAATTCTCAAATATTTTGGAACTTGCACGGGCCTTCTAGACACACAAGTGATAGATTCCCTAGTCACGTTTTTGGCTGTCAAAAAAAAGGCTAATACCAGATGCAGGAAGGATTAAGGACTTTAAGTTTCATATATAGCTGTAACACATTTTTTCTTAATCTTTTTGTAGTTGACTCTCCCAATATCACATCTTTTTTTTTTAACTGATAATTGACTGTTCCCATCTAAGTTTTTGTTTTTGTTTTTTTTCTATTCAAATACATCCTTTTTCTTAATATAACAGCCATATCTTTTCTTAAACATGTTCTTGTTTTTCTTACCTGTATAGTATTCAATTTTTGGCCTACATATCATGAATTTAATATTGTATTTAATAGAGGGCCCAGTAACTCCTGGTGCCAGCCATTTATACTCATTTATCATTGCTGCAATTGTCCATTTATGGTTACGACTGACCTTGGGTAAGAATATATCATTGAATTCCCTGGGTTCTGAACACACTTCTTTCAGCCCCAATTGAGAGCAGAAGCTCTGGCTCCTCATGGTAACTAAGGTCAATCACCTTGCCAATTTGATAGCTCCTTATTTATCAGCTTTCCTGCCGTCATGAGGAGCCCCAAGTGACCAGATGCTAGTCACGGCATCAGGTTAAATGAAAGTCCTGCTTTGTTCCCTGTTGGAAGAATTTCCCCCTGGGAACTTAGATTTCAAATCCAGTAGAATGTAAAGTTGTGAGGAGATAAAGACAAAATTTTTCAAATAAAGTCATGGTTGAGGTCAAGCAATCCTTCTTCCACTCCTTGGTTCTCATGCCCATGCATTGTAGCTCCTGGAATGTAGTGCCACCTACAGCCTCATGGTTGGCTTCCTGTATTATACCTTAATCAGATAGCACCCCAAACTCACAAGTTGTATGGCCCTCTACACTGAACCTTAATAGGTCATTTTATCACTCTACTGAGTGTCCTTCTTTCCGGATGTTGTGGTGAATCATGAGCCTGGTATCTGTTGTAAAAGATCTCGAGTATACGTTTAAAAAGATCCTGAATTGCTAAATCAAATATTTCATAGGCCCTCAAGTGGTGGTGCTGCCAGAAGCACTGCTTGTAGGGAAGGCAAACTTATATGCAGAACAGGTATAAATTCTAGTAAGGATGAATTGCTGTCCCCTCTAGACTAGAAGGGGTCTGATGTAATCAAACTTCCATCAACTGGCTGGTTGGTCTTCTTGACAAATGGTGCCATATTGAAGGTACAGCTGCTGAGCTGTTGGGCATCCATCAACTGCATCACCTAAATTCATCTTGTTACAGGATCCATGCATAGTCTCCATTCCTGCCACCATGGATGTTCTCTTTATGGACTGATCGTACTAGCACTGAAGGGGGCAATGAGAGAGGTCATCTGACATTTACAGGCTGAGTCATTATGCTACCTGGTTACGGGCACCTTCTTTACAGTGGACATGCTCATTATCAGAAGACAAACATATGTTCATGCTTTGTGTCCAACATAGGTTCATTCACATGCATCTTCTCCACATTTCCTTGCCTCACAGATGATCAAATCTTGTTATTTTCAGGTCCCTTACAAATCAACTAAGCTATTTGCCAGTGCCTCAAATTATTTTTCTCCCATAAAAAGTGAATGACCAACTGTACTGCTTGCAACTCTGCTCGCCGGGTAGATTCCCTTTTATCATTGTCCTCCAGGGCCAGGCCAGAGTGGATTGTAGTGAAATAGCTGTCTAATTTAGTTCAGTGTTAATATATTGTGATTCAGGTCTAGGTTCTTGTTCTTCCTGAGTTAGCTGGTTTTAGAGTATCACCCATGGGACTATAGGTTTAAATTGAAGGAGAAGCTTTAGTGCAATGCTGGTAGGTGGCCTGAGAGTCAGTTGGCATGTAATAGTTACTTGTACCTTCTGGATTTGCTCCAGCCCTATACCATCAAAAAATGGGCTGCTGTCATGCCCACCTGAACATAAGATTCACTAGATCTGATTATACTCAGGTTATGATGGGCAGCTACATTTGCATGGTCACTTAGTGTCAAATGGTCTGGTACTCAGTCTCCACCATAGCTGCTTTTAAAATTGCAAATAATTCCCTACTGCTGTTGGCAAGGCCCTGTGACAGAACAACTAGTGTCTGTATAATACATGCACAAAGATTTGTCAGAGACTGCACACAACATCCATATATACCTCCAGCACTATCAGTTTGCTGAGTCAAATATCTTTAATGGCAGGACAGCTTGCACTACAGCCTGGTCCAATTATTCTTGGCCATGTTCAACTGTGGAAGCTTTTTGAGTTACCTGATAAATAGGTTTCTCCATGGCTTTTTCTACTCCAAAGGCTAGGAAACCATCTGAAGGATTCTATCAGGTGCTAAGAATATTTATTATAATCTTGCATCTAGAGACGAGGTAGATACATTTAGGTTGGATTCAATTATGACCCATACCATTCCAGTGCCATTGCTACCACATAAGACAATGTTTTCCCCTGTGCTCCTCAATCCAATTCAACACTATTGAACACCTTACAGTGTTGATGCTATAACATGGCAGGGGTTGTCATCAATTAATGAGGGCTTATTGCCATCTGGCGAAGGAAGGGAATCATTTTTGAAACCATCCTGACTGTCTGATTTTGGGGGCGCTCCTTGTAGCAATGGTATTAGCCTAGGTTCCTCCAAAACACAGAACCCAAGAAAAGGTTTGTGAGCAATGTTTCTTTTGGGAAGTGATCCTCCAGAATGAAGTCGAGAATGGATTGAAGTGAGAAAGGAGGGAAACCCGATCTAAGAGTATTCTACCAAGGTGATCACCACTGTGGACACCTAAGCCTTGATCGCCCAAGGGATTTCTGAGGAGTAGTGCAACACACTGCAGCACCATCTGTCAGAAAGACTGGCAGGTTTTAGAAGTGATTTCTGTTTTTAAAACATATTTTAAAATTTAATTTTTTTCATAGATATTATCTTTTAAAGCAGTTTTAGGTTCACAGAAAAATTGAGTGGAAGGTACAGGGAATTCCCACATATCGCCTCCTCCCACACATACATAGCTTTCTCCCATGATCGGCATCCCCCATGAAGGTGGTATGTTCGTTACAATTGACTTATACAAACTTACATTGATGTATCATTATCGCCCAAAGTCCATAGTTCACACTGGGGTTCACTCTTGGTGTTACACATTCTGTGGGTTTGGACAAATCTATACTGACAGGTATCCATCATTATTTTATCACACAGAATAGTTTCACTACTTTAAATGTCCTCTATGCTCTACATATTCACTTTTCCTTTACCCCAACCTCTGGCAATCACTGTCTCCATAATATTGCCTTTTCCAGAATGCCATGCCATATACTTGGAGTTATTCCTGTTTTCATGGGTAGGATAAAGCCATATGGGTTGAATAACAGTATACTTAGGTGGACTTGTAATAATATGAGAGATTGATGTCAACTTTGAACTAAGTAACCAGTGGCAGGTCTTAATATTCTGCAATCTCACAATGATCCATAATGATATGTTTGAAATTAGAATACATACATTTATCCAAAATAGTTGTTGAGTATCTAAATTGGATGACTGAATCAAGAATTACTATCAGGAAAGTCCAGCCTCTCCAAATTTCCACTATTTTTTATTCTTCTCATCTCTCTGCCTGCTCTTACTTGCTGAAGCAACATTGTCCAATAGAAAAATAATGTGAGTCACATAAGTAATTTCAAATTTTCTAGTAGCCATGTTTTAAAAAAGTAAAAAGAAACAGATGGAATTAATTTTAATAGTGTGCTTTATTTATTCCAAATATATCCAAACTATGATTATTTCAACATGTAACAAATGTAAAAGTTATTAATGAGATATTTTACATACTTCTTACTAAATCTTTAAAATCTGATGGATATTTTATACTTATAGCACATCTCAACTTGGACAGGCTGCATTTCAAGTGCTAAATAGTCATTTGTGGCTAGTGGTTAACATACTGGTCAGCACACTGTAAAATGTCCTTTATTTGTTCTCAGTCTTTATCTGCTCTTTGATTAATTTCTATTCACCTTCAAGGAATGTACCAAGTATTATCTCTTCTTCAGAATCTTCACAGTCTTGCCTTTTTACGTCCCTCCCTTACAGATCCTAATAAAAACAACAGCAAAAGTTTGTCTGTTTTTTTCTATATGTTGTCAATGTACTTTTGTATTTATATCAATCACAGCACTTAGCATCCTCCTTATAATTCTTTGTTAACTTATCCATTGTTACTAGACTGTGAGGTCCTGGAGAGCAAAAATTGTGTCTTTCATCTCTATAGCACAGAATCCCACTAATTTTTGAAATTAATCAAATGGAGTAAATATAATAAGATGAGTTGAACTCATGAAAGTATAATGGGACTAGGTCCCTAAAACCAACTCCATAAATACAGAGTAGGAGGAATGTAGTTTAGAAGCACTCTACTTGAATAAGATTTAAGGCACATAGATTTAATTATTAGCTCAATAAGAGTGAACATTTGTATTTTACCACTCAAAATACTAATGTTCAGTAAGTTTGTATTAAGAAATGTAGTGGATAAAGGCGAAAAGAGGACCTAGATTTTCCTTCCAACTAGTCAGATGACATATAAAACAATGCTTTTGGTGATCCTATTTTCAGAAGGTTATAAACAAAGTAGAATGAGGAGGAGAAGACATAAAACCGTTTCATCTGAGCAATGGGTTCAGGAACTGGAGATATTTAGAACAAAGACGGAATGATCCAGGAAGGTGACCTTTCTTCCAAATACTTGAGGAGCCATCACGTAGATTAGAAGATAGATTAGACTTGTAGGCTTCTAAGAAATAAAAACTAAATTTACTAATGTAAGCTACAAAGACTCAGATCTTACCCTTACATAAGCAAATAACTCTTATGACAGAGTTTAAAATGAAGCTTGAACATCTAAGAGGTCTTTTTAAATGTTTGAATGAATGAATAAATGAAGTGAAGTGAATACTGACCCCCTTGCAGATAGGGGATTTCTCTTTCTACAAGGTATTCAAGTACAGGCTGAATAACAATTAGGACATGGTATAATGGGAACAGACGATGAGACTAGATGAACTTTTTTCTTCCTTCCAAGCTATAAATTCTTCTTTTCAATAATTTTATTCACTTTAAAGAAAAACAGCATTGCTTTTACACAAGTGAGTGTTAACAGTGTACATAGCTAGTTGTGTATCAGTCATAAGAAACTCTCCAAATAAAACACTGTCATTTTTTTGAGCAATTGTCGCTAGATTTTTGCTTTTGGAAGACTCAGTTGGTTAGAAGAAGTTTATGATCAGTGTTTTCAGAATACGTTTCAGGACATGAAGCAAACCTCACACTAACAATGCATTATTACTCATTTATTTTTAGCTATTAGTCATGGAATGAAACAACACAGGTGCCCAGATGAATTCCTGGGCATATAAATGTGAAATCTCTGCCTCTGAGAGCTTCCAGTCTAGATTGAAACAATTGCAAAACAGGAAACCTGAGCTTTACCACAAGAGGATGAATGGGCATCATTGATTCCTTAATGTGTGACCTCTTCCAAACAATTGTGCTTTATTTATTCAGAAAGCTTCAACTAAAAAGCAGCTCAGGGCATATTTCAGCCCTCTAAAAATATAACAGTCAGTATCACAAGCGTTGCTTCAAATACATGGAATTTGCTGTGAGAATTAGGAGTCGTCCTTTTGCCTTCGTCTTTATTATCGTCAATCAAGAACTTTCGCTGAGTGATTCTTATGTTTCAGGTGCAGGGGAGATGCAGATGTTTAAGACATTGTTTTTGCCCTAAACAGAGCTTACATCTACAAAAGACAAAATATACTAACGTAAAATACTTCTTAGGCATCAACCACAATGTTCATGCAAAATATATTTAGATTCAGAAAGACTTCTTTTGAGCTCTGCCACTCTTTGGACTTTGGTCAGTTTTCCTGTTTTTCTGAGCCTATATTTCATTGGTAACCTGAAACTACCTAACTAGCATGGTTGTTAGATGATTTGAATGAGATCCAGTAGGAAAGACAAAATGCAAAAACACAAAGTATTGTTTTAGGTGCCAAATAGGTAGACTAGGTAAAAGGTCGGAAAACTTTTCTATAAAAAAACAGATTGTAAGCATTTTAGGCTTTGCAGTCCACATGATCTCTATCCCAACTACTCAGCTTTGTTGTTGTAGCACAAAAGCAGCCTTAGACAATAAGCATGGCTGAATAACATTTTATTTATAAAAACAGGTGGGAAGGTCTATAACTTACTGACTCCTGGACTAGATAGTAAGGACTCTAAAAGTTAAGAGGAGAGAATAACTCTCAAAGAACGAGCAGAATGTCTTCAAAGAAGAGAGAGAATGTTTTCTTATTTGTTTATTTTGGATTTTGTTTTTATCCAAATTACACATGTTCAAAGTATAGAGTCAACTCATTCTGCATGATTTACCAAGGAAAAAAACATGTTTGCCCCATTCCCTCGTCTGAGAGCCAATCATTTTCAGCTCCTTTAGCTGATTCTTCTAACTTTCAAATCCCTAAATAATGTAGATATAAATTGCTCTTAATTGATTTTCAGTTTCAGGTACTATCTAGTAACTTTCTACTGTAAAAGATAGAGATTCCCCATCTTCCCAGACACTCCCAACTCCCACCACAAAAACACTCTTCCTGTCACTCATTCAACCTCCCAGAATAGGTATATTGTATTTTAGTTAGATCAATATTTAGTATTTACATGGTTATTACTATGTATGTGATTCATTCTTGAATTATACAGTAAATTATGGTTACTTAACTATTTTGTGTAACATTTTGTCTTTGCTAGATTTAATAATTCCTTTTCTTAACTCCTTTCTTAGTATTCTTTGTATGTACTTATTACTAATTCATCCGCAGCCTCTTTGGCAGTTGTCTAATTACCTTCATAAGACATTCACATACATCAGAAGCTGACAATTGTATCTCCCTGAAGAACAACCTGAAGCAGTCGTTCTCAAGTTGGTACCTTCATCAGAATACTTGAAGAGCTTGTTACAACAGATTCCTTGGCCCCAATCCCAAAGATTCAGGTGTTTTGAGATGGTGCTGGAGAATTTGCTTTTGTAAACAGTTCCCTGGTAATTCTGATGTCAGTTCATGCACTATACTTTGAGAAGAACTGAGAAGCCTGAGCCAAGAGCTTCATCCCATTGCAATCTGGACTGGATGCTTCGTACAAATCAAATGCAGTCACTGACTCTGAGACTACCATTCACCATCATTTGGGGATTTCCATGCCTTCTTTCTGGTGTTGCTATTTACAAATTCAAAGCCATTCTGAACCCTGATTCCTTGTATGTTATCTTTAGATAACAATGCCTAGCATTGTCAAATCATCTTACAATGTTAGAGTATTTTACCTTCTCTATATGTGAGCTCATGTTAGGGAAAGAGCAACGTCTCACTCATCTTTATATATTTCCCATGTCTTTCACATAGAAGCACTCTGAACAAAGTGCTTGGCTGATGATTTTTCTCCATAGATTTTGTAAAAGTATTTCTTTGTTATTAGTAATCTGAGGAGGGGATCGTTAACAAGCAGCTCCACAAATAGAAAACAGATTTGCTTAAATTTTGCGTCTTCCTTCTGACCCATAAAGGCTACCTTATCCAAGTTTGTCTATATGCATTTTCTTCTTTAAAACTTCCTCCTGTGTGTACGTAATGATGAACACATATGCAGTTGATACATATGTATTGATTGTTTTGATAGATATATATTCTTTCAGAGCCCTGGCACCACACTTCTTATCCTACAGGAGACTCCTATATAGAGTTTGTTTTCTCCTAAGAGATAAGTTCCAAGTTTGTGTAAAACTGGATATGAGAAATCTAATCTTTAACCTCACTAACTGTATGCACTTTGAATGTCACAGTTTCTGGCCAGATACAATTTCCCTCCCCACTACACAGACACTGAACCTTGTTCTAACTGTGCCAAACATCACAAGTTATTCAACTTTTCCCATGCCAAAACATGGTCTTCTGCTGGAAACTATATGGCAAGACATTATACACAATTTGCCTTTTAGGCCAAACAATAAAATTTATTTTTTTTCCTGTAATGCAATTAATGGCAAGATCCACAGGTACCACAGGGATTCCTGTGAGTCTTATAAAAGCATTCTATCTTTCATCCATTCACCTCAATCTCAAAGCTTTATGTTATATCCAAATTCATATCCATAATAAACACCAACAGCAGACTAATTGTATACAATATCAACTTTAAGATATCATGCCTGAAACAGGTTACTATACTTGCTTTCGCTTTCATGTACAGCTTGTGGAGCGTGTGGAACACACTTTGCATATAGAATGATAACATCTTACACACCTAGCAGCAAGGGAGTGGACCTGTATGTGGGAGATAATTGAGGCAAGTAAATGATAAACATGGTGATAGAACTGTCATTACCTTCCTCAAATGGAAGCTAAATCTATGAGTGCAAATGTCATATGTTGAATAAGTGAACAATCATTCTGTCATCCATCACTGCCAGTGCTTTCCAACTTATCTGGATTTTATTACAGCTGAATCCATCTTTTGAGTTATATAGCAGTTTCTTAAAGATGAAATTATGTGTTGCAACAGGCCAAATGTGTTTGCTGTAGACCCATCTGTCTTAGTAGTTCTTGTTCACACACTAGCTATTTTTTCATATTTAAGGATATTTATTGCATATAAATACCCCAAAGTACAAATAACAGGCAGGAATATTTTAGACAAACCCATGACATATATCAAAGTTTTAAATGAGACTCAAACAAGGGGGCAGAATCTTTCTGCTGGGTGTCAATAACAGATCTTTCTATCTGACCCAATGTTTAGTGGATGATGATCAGGGTTTCCAGTTCTCTTAAACCAAGGTTTGGCATGATGGAATGGAGATAAATCTGAATATGGCATTCTTTCCAATGGGGCAAGAGTCTTTGCTTTAGAGTGTGTGAAATTCAAAACCTATCCAAATTTCATCCAAATAAGATCTGAAAACACAGAATGAGAGTATCAGAATTGGAAGGGACCTCAGAGTTCACTGCATATAAAACTACTTTTTGTAATCTTTGAAACTCTTTTAAAGCATTGAGACTTACGATTTTCCAGCCTTTAGTTAAATATTTCTCATGGTGGAGGGGCCTTCCTGAAACTCTGCTATGATATTTATGATATGTTTGACCCTTGCCTATTCATCTTATTCATATTTATCAAATGTTTGCAGAAGTTTTCGGACCAGAGTGTGCCATTGACTATACACTGGTTACAGGCTTACAAAGTAAACTTACAAAGTGGAATAAAATATGTTTACAAGGTTACATTTTCATTGGATACTTGTGCTTTGAAAAATGATATTCCCAGTAAAGCAGAACTACAGTCATAGCACAGTGAATTGTACCTTTTATTAATGTTTCTTTCTTTCTTTCTTTCTCTCTCTTTCTTTCTTTCTTTCTTTATTTTATTTTATTTTATTTATTTTATTTTTTGATACGGAGTCTTGCTCTGTCACCTGTCACCAGGCTGGAGTACAATGGCACAATCTTGGCTCACTGCAACCTCTGCCTTTCAGATTCAAGTGATTCTCCTGCCTCAGCCTCCCTAGTAGCTGGGATTACAGGCACCCACCACCACACCCAGCTAATTTTTGTATTTTTAGTATAGACGGGGTTTCACCATGTTGGCTAGGATGGTCTCGATCTGTTGACCTTGTGATCTGCCCACCTTGGCCTCCCAAAGTGCTGGGATTACAGATGTGAGCCACCGTGCCTGGCTTTCTTTTTTAAAAAATATAAAATGTATTGAAATTATCGCAGGTACTAGCGCTATGTCATAAAATCCACAGCCCTTCTCTCAAAGAGTAGCATGAATGACATAAGTAGAGAGTTCATAGTGTTGCAATGTGTTGAATGAGAAAGCACAAGTTACCACATGGGCTCCTCACACAGTCTGTGGGAGGGTTGGGGTTAGAGAAGACCTGTCAGAGGAGCTGACGGCTGAGTTGAGAGCCGAAGAATTCATAGGCATTAGCCAGGTAAAGAAAGTGGCCTACTCATCAGTATGATTAATTTATCATCATGGTATGGGATTATAAAGAATGATGCTGGATTTTTATTTCTCATCCTTCCTGACATATCTTGGAATAAATCATGCTCTGCTTAGTATGGCTCATTCGGGTAAATGTTATCTGGTTGACCGACCAGCATACATTCTTCTGATACCAGCACAAGTGTAGGAAACAGCCAGCATTTCTTTGTTGGTATTCCTGGTGCGTGTAGCCTCCTGTCTCCCCCTCTCACTATAGAAGTGGATATGACTCAAGTTGGGCCAATCAGATCCACATGAGCCTGACCCCAGTAAGTGTTCAATGATGGGTGCATGACCCAATCTAGACCTGTAAGACTCGGTCTCGGGACTTTTCCTAGAACCACTGCAAGGAACATACTTTCTCTCTCTTGGGGTGCTCAGCTGGCTGGTTGGAAGCCTGGTGTGGGTGGTTATCTTTGCAGCCCTTGGCTAATGCTTAACCGAGAAGGATGCCAATGTACAGGAAAGTGGAAATTAGCAATGGTGAGAGGCAGAATACTGATTTCATGATTGGAACATGAATCCCTCTGTGCTTTCTGAAGCAAGCTCAGTGTTTGGGATTTTCACATTTATAAATCAATATATTCCTTGTTATGCTTGAGCCCATTTGAGTTGGGTTCCTGTCACAGGTAACCAAAATATCCTGCTCAATACATTTGGTTACTTTTGATGCGTTTTCTACTCAGTTAGTGCTCAGGAATGCAACAATGATTAACTCAATTTTATTCAAGCAAATGAAAGAATACAGATAATCAGAGCAATGAAGCACTTCTCGAAAAATGGTCTGTGGTCGACAGGACTGGATAGAACAGTGGAAGGAGCATGTGTTTCAGAGTATGCTCAGGAGAATTGGAATCTCGGCTTATCACTTACTTTAGTGTGAATCTGGGCAAGTCATTTAGTATTTGCAGGTTTAGAAAAAAATGGCTCTATGCATCACATTTATAACCTGAGTTTCCTGTGAATAACATGTGAATATAAGATCATGTTAATAGTATATTAGCAGCACTGCCCTCTTGTATTCATTCATTCATCAAGAAGCTTTAGTACTGAGAAAGCAGCCCTCAAGAACTGCTAGAAGTGCTCCCAGGTTGTAGTACACCAGCTTACAAAGAAGTCCCCTTGTGGATACTGAGACATTCCAGATTGACCAAAGATAAGAAGTGGTGGAATAAGCAAGAAATAGCTACTATCATTTTTATTACTTTCTGTTGGAGGAAAGCTCCAACAGTACAGCTTAGGCTGAAATATTTTCCATAAATTTTAGTACAACAGATAATTTAATCTTTATTATGCCTCTCTCTTCTAAACCAGAATAATTAGCTGGGCTTTACTGGGTACTTATTATGTGTCAAGCACTGTGAATTAGTGCTTTCTATCAATTAATTCATTTAATCCAAATGATACTATACATGGTATTATTATGTATTATTAACCCTGTTTCACAGATGAAGTATCAGAAAGGGTAAGTAACTTGTCCGAGGTTACAGGGCTAATAACCTAATAAGTGGTAAAACTGGAATATGAATCCAGACACCTGACCCTCAAGGTTGTACTCTATTAGATATCCCCTTCCTAAGGTGGTGTGAGTTCATGGGATTTGGTGTGGCTGGATTTGGTAGCAAGATACTGTGGATGTTAGCATTCACCATTGCCTTCAACGGCTGAGGGGTTTTTTCTGGGCCAAGATGGTTGGGTATGCCTCCTTTAGGACATGTTCTCCTTGAAGATCTTCAGCAACATACATAAAGAGATTAATGGGAAGGGACAATGCTGTGATCAGTCTTATCTACTCATTATACATGATCTGCGATATCTAAATCTCATCTCAGAGCCCATCCGGGGCCCTTGCTAAGCAATCCCAGATGGTGGGTGGAGAAGAAACATGTATGAGTATCTGCAACGTCCCCAGCTGAGCCTCTTCTCAAACTTGTGAATAAAAGAAGAGCAAAGGAAATATTTTCTTACTAATTGGGTTTACAGAAGTGCTGCCCATTCATTGTGATGTCAGTAATTATGGGTCTTGAACACTGTTTTCCTAAGTGTGAACATAGGTCAAACCTTTCTGATGCATTGCTAATGCTCAGATTAACCCACTGACCCTGGTTTTTATGTGTATGGGGATGTATTATGTATAGATATTTTCTAGTGCATAGAAACACTGCTGAGTGGTGATGGAGGCTTTACTTCCTCCTCTGGCATACCATTTTACTCCTATTTAAATTGTATTACCCTAGAACATCTTGCCGTATTAGCAAAGTAATCTCTGACTCTTCTCTCTCACCTTAGAACTACTGTAGTTTTTATAGCCTAGGCCAGAGTTTCTTAACCTCAACAATTTCAGCATTGACAATATCTGGGCTGGAACTCTTTATTGAGGGGGTTGTTCTATGTATTGTAAGATGTTTTAGCTGTATCTCTGTCTTCTACCTGCTAATGCCAGTAGCACACACACCCTTAGTTGTGATAATTAAACATGTCTTCAGGGCTGGGGGCAGTGGCTCACCCCAGAAGTTTGGGAGGCCAAGGCAGGCCGATCATGAGGTCAGGAGTTTGAGACCAGCCTGACCAACATGGTGAAACCCCATCTCTACTACAAATACAAAAATTAGCCAGGTGTGGTGGCGCATGCCTGTAATCCCAGCCACTCAGGAGGCTGAGGCAGGAGAATTGCTTGAACCCAAGAGGTGGAGGTTGCAGTGAGCCGAGATCACACCATTGCACTCCAGGCGACAGAGCGAAACTCCATCTTAAAAAAAAAAAAAAAAATGTCTTCAGACATTACCAAATGTTCTGGAACAGTAAAATGGCTTCACTTGGGACCACTGGCCTCTGTCAAACAATTTAGTTTTAAATACACATTCATATAATTTTCTAATTGTCATAATTATTCATATTTCCTCAACAAGATGGCATATCTCTGAGGCAGAAACTATGTTTTGCTGTATACCTTCTGTTCTCCCAAATGTGAAGGAAAAAGGAAAAAGGAAAGGCAACTAATATTTGCTGTGTGCCAACCTTGTGACTGAATATTTGTAAGTGCTTTGTATGTGTCATTTCATCAATTCGTTCCATAAATATTTATCGAGTGTCTACTGCTATATGGCACTCAAGAGACTGTGTTCAAATCGTGGCTTTTCTGCTTAGTGTGGCCTCGGTAACTCAGTGCCTCAGTTTCCTCACCTATAAAATGGGGGTAATAATATCATCTATCCCATGGGGCTGTGTGTTTTATGGGTTGAAAGATATGGGCTTATGTTCTAATGTGGTCTCACACAACCCTCGTGAAATCTACATTCTAATATAATAGCCCCATGTCACAAGTGAGGAAACTGCAGCTCAGTAAGAGGAAGTAATTCGCTGAAGGTCACACATCTATTACGTACCAGAGCCAGGGTTTGAATCCAGCTCTTTCTGGCAAAAAAGCCATACTGAGTAGTTAGTAGGTTCTCAATGCCCTTGATGATGACTAGACTGCTTATTTTCCCTTTTCATTTATTTTTTTTCCCTGTTTTTTTTTTTTTTTTTTCCTCTCTCTTCCCCAAAGACTCTTGGTACCTTCCTTTAGGTTTTATGAGTAGATTTAGTTCAGCAAAGCACATCACAATGAATACTTGGGGATTATTATTTTGCTGTGACCACCCTGCTATCCCTGCTGATGAACCAGTCCTGGTCTTCAGATACATGAAATTCCATTGAAAATGAAATGTCCACAGTGATTCATCTTTGCAGCAAATGGGTAATGTGTACTTTGGGGTTTAAAAATAGAGATGAGTCAAGAAAATCATATGTTTCTTATTTTTAAAAAACACTTTTCAAAGATTTGGGTGCCTCTCCACCCCTTACCATCATATTAAACATGATGACCATAATTGGGGTACACATCCAAACAGAATCTAAAATAGCTCATTCCTTTCCAATTATAGCATTTAGAAATGCTGTTTATCAAAATAATAATTTCAGCTATTTCTAGTCAAATTTCATGTTGGCTCAGGGACTCTCCAGTGTCAATATTCATCATCCCAGGCTATCACCACATGGAATGTGGTGAGTGATTGAATGATCCTATAACATTCTTCCTTGCTCTTTCTCTCTCTGGATGTGGTAATTGAGGCACTGGGGTCATGAACACTGGCTACCTTCTTGCTAACTGACTCTTCTGTAATGATTTTCCTGGGACTCAGCCCATGTGAATTTACGTGTGCTACTTCATAGTGGGTGTGGAGGAGGAGCAGCAGCCAGCAATGGTTAGTCTTCAGTCTGAAAACTTACAGTGAAAACCCTATGTTTTGTACCTCTCAAGTCAGTTCCCTGCTTCAGCAGGAAAATTAACCTGTTGGCTGGTATAACTTCTATGTCCTTAGCTCACTTTGATAAGAATGAGATGTTGATTTTCAGGTTAATTAGAAACAGTTTTCTGTACTTTAATGAAGTGTTATCAAACTGTATCCTAAAAAAACATACTGTGCAAAAAAAGTTTGCTTTTTTGGGGGGAAGGTGGAAGAGAGAAAGTTCCCAGAAAATTCTTTAAGTTAAAATATATGCTTTGTATTTGCAATTGAATTTTTATTTGAAAAAAAAAAAACAGTTCATCTTCAGTGACTTTACACGGCTATCTTTGTGAACAAAAATGATATCCAAAAAAAAAAAAAAAGAAAGAAAAGAAGGAAGAAAAGTAGGAAGAAAGAAAGGATGGAAAAAAAAAAGAATGAATGAACACCAGCAAAGACAAACCAAACTTTGTAGCTGTATTTTTGGGGCCATCTTTCTCCTCCTCTTGGGATTGGTCTTCACTTCCACTGAGGACTTGGAAATGTTCGCTTGGGTCTATGTGTGTCCCTGTCTGCTTCTTTCCTCATGCTGAAAGACCTACCAGGTTTTGGAAATCTACCTCACTTTCAAGTCACACTTACAACTCAAGGATCTGAATAAAGCCTCCCAGATCTGCTCTCCCTTATATCCCAGGATCAGTACTTGGCATATTAAAGCAGGTGTGTCAGTAACGCTTCAATATGGCAGCCACCACACCACTCTGCAGTTCCCTAGTTATACATTTACTCTCATTCCATGCTATACATTCTTTAGGGTGACTCATCCACTGCCAAAACTGTTTGGAGAATAGACAGGCAGTATTGTCCCTATTCTGTCTCACAAGGAGAAAACATAATCTTGTCTCTGTCTTTGCCCTGCCAAGTCTCCATATGTATCTGGCACATTTAATATGTTTACTATCAGTTAACAACATGAATGTGCCTGGATTCCCTACTTTATACACACACACACACACACACACACACACACACATTTGTTAAATAGGCCAAGAAAACACCGAAACTCCAATTGTGAGCACTCAGTTCTGTGAGAAACACACTAATTTTTAAAAGGCACAGAAACTTCTCAGAAGGTTGATTTTGAGACAATATGACTTTGTTTTGCTTCAGGAGAAATAAGACTGTTAGCAAGAGGAGCTAGAGCTAGAGCTCGACAGTGAGCAAGACACTCATGGCAGATAATGCTTCTACCTGCTGAAATGCATCCTACACTGAACTTGATTTTGCTCTAGACTATTCTATCAATGTGCCTTTCTCTTCTGATCTTTCCTTGCCCTGCAGATCCAGCTAAAATTCAGTTTCCCCCAAGATCTTCCCTGAATAGTTGTTGCATTTCCTTCTCTTAATCATCACTGCATTTTGGGCTTCTTTTATGGTAACTATGATGCTCTTTTCTGGGTTTTTGTGCACTTGACTCCTTAGCATTGAGTTGAGGGATTGTGTCTTTCTTGCCTTTCTTGGAATCACATTGCCTAGCACAATGATAAGAATACTCAGGACTTCTTAGTACGTGTTTATGGCATGAATGGAAGGAGGGACTTGATACTTTATTTTAAATGTGAAGGGTAAGGATGTAGGTTAAGAACATAAATATTGACATTCAGTTTTGGGTTCAAGTACCACCAGTTCTGTGAATAAGGTTGGGAGGACTAGGGGCAGTCATTGAGAAAGACTGAAAATAATAATGCTTACCTGTGACCTCCCTAGAATTACTATGTGAATCATGTGAGTTAATGTAGGCATTGCAGTTTGTGAACTCTACATTGTAAAGAGATTTAATACTCGACTTAATACTCAATAGGTCTCCCTGCCCTGCATTTGTCTCTTCTTTCTCATTAATGCTAACAAGAATATTTCCTTTGGTACACAAATTTAGTATACGCCTACCAATAGGTGAATGATGGGTTAGTGAATAGATTGGTCAGAGAGACACATGTATTAAGAGTTCAGGTCAGAGCTGTGGTACATGCAGTGACTCTGTTAAAGAAACATCAATCCTCATATATGTATATGTAGGCATAGATTTGCAATGTTGAGCTTTTAATATACTCCCCTTTATGCAAATGAAATAACCAGTCCTACAGTTCCGTAAATCTACCAGGTCTTCAATCTGGCCTTGAGTCAATCAATCAATAAACTGAAGGAATAGTCCCTTTTTGTGATTATTAAATTGTTGAGGGTGTTTTCTGGTTTGCAATAGACTAGGTATAACTTCTCTACATTTCAAAAGTGTTTTTGAGAATCAAAAGAAAGAATAGAGTAAGTGCTAAAAATAATTGGCGAATGATTGAACCTTCAATTAACCATAGCATCAGAGACCCTCTCTTCATCACTGGAGAGAATATTCTTTGAAGTCCCTTTTCAAGAGTGAAATCAGTAATGTCTAAGTAGAAACAGAAAAGGAGAGAATTCAGACCTAAACATCCTCAATGAATCCACATACCTAGGCTATTTCAATGTACATTAAGCCTTATCGGTACCATTATATTTCATGATGTTTGCAGCCGTAGTTTCTTTTTTAATCTACTTTTAAAAATAGAAATCCAAATACAGAGGGCAGAGAAAAACTCCCTATTGCATCACTATGAACATTTTTATAGTTTTTTTTTTTTCTTTTGGCATCCTGATCTCTTTGAAACTTTTCTCCTCTCTACTTACAGGGAAAATACACCTACTAACAGCCTGGAGGAATTATGAAATGTGCTTTGCACAACTCCCTGTGGCCTCAGGTAACAATGTAAATGAATCTTATTAGACATTTTTTTTTTTTAACTGTACATGGGAGAAAATTATTTTTAAATGAGATTTTTTTTCTTTTGGATTCAATAAAACTGCTCGCCTTGAATGAAGAAGAACCACATGAGAAGGAATTAGGACATGTTACAATTCAGCTGCTTAAGTCAGATGTAAAAAGAAAAAAAAAAAACCTGGCATTTCTGAGGTGGAAAAAGCTAGGTCTTGCTTCATAGGAATCACAAAAATAACTGCTGAAAATCCTCAGACTTTCCAAGAGAAACTTCTTTAAAAGTTATGTGTAACTAAAAATAGGGGGATTATAATGGAAGTCAGTGTGCGTGTGTATAAAGTCCCAGAGCAGCCTAGGAGGCGTGGGCTGGAAACTCAAGGTTTGTGATATTAAATCTGTCCGCAAATTTAAATCTGTTGGCTGGAAGAGGATTTAACTCGGAGAGATCACCTGTGTGCTTTACTTGTAAAATGGAAATCTCAAAAAAGTCTCAATGAAATGAACTTTAGGTTTATCATTTAGCTTCCAAGAAAAACCCACTAGCTACACAAAGGAATGATGACAATTGTCTTAAAGGGCTGTAGAAAGCTTGGCTCATGGCTGCGGTGGCTTTGAACAATGTAATGCAATCCTAAAGTGGTGGAGACCTCATCCTTGGGAGCATTTGTTTCTAGACCCGAGATCTTAACTGTGGTCAGACCTTGAGAAAACCTCTAACTCAACATGACTGGGGGGTCTTCTAAAGGGAATAGCAATACTTCACCACAACAAAGAATGTGTGAACAAACACTATTCTGAAATACGATGGCGCCAGGGGCTGGGTGGGGCATGGGGATGTAGCAAAGGAGAGGCTGGGAGTAACTGCTTAATGGATAGGAGGTTTCTTTTGGGGATGATTAAAAACCTTTTGGAACTAGATAATTCATTTATTAAATGTGAATGTATTTAATAAATGCTACTGAATTGTTTACTTTAAAATGGTTGATTTTATGTTATATAAATTTCACTTCCATAAAAGAAAATATATGTGTGATTCAACTTAGAAGGAACTTACTCAATGCAATTTAATTGCATCACTGCTGGCAGATATGTGTAAGGGTCTTCTAATGATTTGGATGGGATGGCTGCAATTTATAATTCTGTTCCTTTTCAGGAAAAAAAAAAAAAAAAAAGGAAGACCTTAATAGCCTTCATTGGAAAAGATGCATGGCTAAAACAGAGACAGATACACATTTAGAAGATGAGGTGATTTTTTTTTTTTAAACTGGAGTTGTGTTTTGTTTTTGTTTTTACAAATAACATAATAATTGTTTCCTGATTTTAATTTGCAGAAATGGAACTTAGCAGACAGAGGGAACAAATGAATCGGTGAGTTAGAGGTTGAAATTTAACCTTTGGTGTATTGATGACACACAGCCCTTTGGAGGCATCTTGACTCATCCTCATTTCAAAAAGCACTCGGTTGAAAGGAATGTGGACTCAGGAAGAATTTAGTACGATTGAAAATTGATAGAAGAGAGCTTCATCAGCTTGCCCTACATGCCAGGACATAGCCACTGCATTCTATACTGCCCTTTTCCTTTTCATTCTCCAGTATCCCTTCTTTCTCAAGCGTACCCTCAATCCATTAAGTAAAATCACCAATATCCCTTTTGAACCTCTTCCTTGTTTCTTGCTTCCGTTGTCCTTGCATGCTTCGGTGAAAACATTCCGGATGTGAGATGTCATACCAGGTCAGGACCAATTAAGGAACCAAGTTCTGCAAATACATCAGTTGTTTCTAATCTAATGATGAGGTTCACACCCAGCATCCTCCCATTTGCTGTGTCTCTCTCCAGGTGGAGCTCCAGACTCTCGGGTGCCAGATGATTAAGCCTTGCTTCTAGCAGGGGTTGGAAGCAGCTGCTCCCATATCAAACCTCTTTTTCTCTCAGCCAGTTGCGGCAGAGTCTACACCCAGCTGTGAATCTCGGTGCCCACTGGCAGCTCTCATCTCTACCGACAACCTTTCATCTCTATTCTCTATAAACTTCTCTTAATATCTGCTTGTTAAACCTGACAGAATGGCATTAGAACAAAGCTAACCTGGCTGCTGCAATGCTGGCAGCATCATCTGTCAGGCCTTTTTGTTTCTCCCTTTGATAAAGTTTTGCCTGGCTATTATTGTCGAGGCCTTGTTGGATGGTTCTGAGGCCTCAGAGCAGAAAGGCATCCATCTGTTGCAGAAAGCTCAAAGGGTGATGCGGTCCTGGGGCGTATCCTGAGTTGAGTCATGTATTTCTTTCCCCAAATTATTCCCAGTGACTATCAAATCAAACCTTTCCATCTCAGCTTATATAAGTACTTGAAAACCTTTTGAAATAGAACTCTTAAACTTGGTTGTTCTACTTAAAAATTCCAGAAGCAAGATTTTAGGAAGTTGCAGTAAATAGTCACAAGGATGAGTTCCTTTTTGGGGGGGGTCTCAGAAAAAAATAACATGAAGTGAAGATGAGATGTTAGATCTTCTTATATAAAGAAGAAACTATTTGTGCTACAGCATGACATTTCCCTCCCTCGCTGAAGCCCAGCTGGCATATGAATTGACATGATCAGAGATCAGAGTGCTGTCTGGTCAGACATAAGGGAAAGCTTTGCAAATCCATATTGCTACCAAGAGCCCATCCTGCCTTCAGACAGGTTAAGAGCCCTTTCTAAGAACAGGGCATCACGACTGTGGCTAACTCCAGTTCTAAGTTGTTCTCTTCAGGAATAACAACTGGCTTTCCACCTGCCGTCTTCCTACAGACCTGGGGAAGGTTGGATATGGACCATGGAAGTGGCCCTCTAAAACTTATGTAGCATAACCCTTGCCAGAAGAGTAGGTACATAACAAACACCACTGCTGTTTGATTTGGAAGTATAGGCAACAAGCTAACGTAGAGGAAGTGGCAAGTCAAAGTGTCCCTCCTGGAGAAGGGCATCAATAATTTACATTTTCCAGACTAGCCTTTAAACGTTTGGAGGCTGGATGCTGTGGCTTACATCTGTCTCAGCACTTTGGGAGGCCAAGACAGGCAGACTGCTTGAGTCTGGGAGGCCAAGACAGGCAGACTGCTTGAGTCCAGGAGTTCAAGACCAGCGTGGGCAACATGGTGAAACCTTGTCTCTACAAAAACAAACAAACAAACAACAACAACAACAACAACAAAGAAAGAAATTATCCAGGCATGGTGGCTCATGCCTGTAGTTCCAGGTACTCAGGAGGTGGAGGTGAGAAGGTCACCTGAACCCAGGAGGTCAAGGCTAAAGTGAGCAGTGATGGTACCACGGCACACCAGCCTGGGTGACAGAGTGAGACCCTGTCTCAGAGAAAAACGAAACAACATCAACTCTGGAGCAGCCCTTCTCCCACTTCCCATTCCCACTGCTGGCTGAGAAAGGATTCCACAGTAGTAGCTATAGAATTTCGATTCACATAGTCCTCTTACCTTTCTTTATAACTGAATTTTTCCATAGCTGCTTGTTTTAACCAATGTAAAGGCATGCACTAGAATTGAAGTGTTCTTTGTGTTCATCTCTGCCTTCCCCTACAGAACCTAACCGGTCAGGATCACAGTGAAATCTCCATGAATACCATTGCCACCTCTTCCCTGACAGAGGGCGTCACCTGGAGCTGAAAACTCAGAGTGTTGCTTTTAACTCCTTAAGTACGTCTTAACATATGGGGCACATTTGTAAGAGAGAAAAAGACATTCTCTCAAGAACTGTAGGTCATCGCTTTGGGAACAATGCTATGGCATAATATTACTTAAACACAGTTAATGTTGGTTGCAAGTTCAAGAACAAACAGATAAGATGCCTGGTTCCCTGCTCCCCCACACCCATCCTCCTCACAAGCTATGCCAGGGAGAGACTTCCCATCTCTAGACTTTTCTCCTTATAAGGTGCGGTTTTTGGCATGAAGAAGTTTGCTTGGACATGGAAGACTCTAAGCACTAAATTATGTCTCCAACTCCCTGCTCCCTGACAGCAACTGTGCCCAGGTCCAAAAGGAGAACTGGGTAGGTGTGTCCTAATAGGAGACAGTGTTCCTACTCTAATTGCCATAAAAGCGTTTGAAGCCATTGTCTGGTGGATCTAAGGAGATTGATCCTGAAGGTGTGAGCTCAGAGCTGCAAGTCAGGAGCTCAGAGTTGTAATTCTTGGGTTGGCAATGATTCCTTGTAGGGCCTGAGGCAAACCCAGTCATCTCCTTTGTGCACCAATTTATTTGTCTGCAAAAGTTCGAGAAATTAACACACAATTTCCTGATGAGGATAGTATATGGTTAGGCATTAATAATCATGGCATATAAGTTTGATGGAAAGCAACCCCAGGGATTTTATCTGCTTGAAGCTTTTATGTATTTTTAGCAGGCTTTGTTATTCTTGTTTCCAAGTCTGGACTTTCCTCTTTGGAGGTCTTTAAGTCCCCAGTAAGGAAATTCAAGTTCCCTTGAAGTTTTGTTCCAATTTTGGGAAGCACAGATGATTTTTTAGGAGTGTATGACATGGTGGTTTTGCTGAAGAGGTCTTCTCACCTACTGCAAAGACCCCGTGCTACCCTTTAGGACCAGATGCCATGCAGGATGGGAACTAACTTCTGTGATGGGACCACGTTGTCTCTGAAGCCATCTGTGTAAAAGCTTCCTGCGGTCTTGAGTCTTGGCAGAGCTATTGCGTCAACCAAGAAGCAGCATAAAGACATCCGCCTTTGTTGATGCTCTTCTTCTATGTCTGATGAAACAACCCTTTTGGGGATAAAATAAGTCAAAATGAAAAATTATGTGTCAATAAATGGAAATTGAATGAATGTGTTAGTATTAATTTGTTACATTCTACATGTGCTCCTCTGAAGAAGTGGTGTTTATATTCAGACCCAGCTGCAGGCTTCCAGAAAACTAAAGTAAGAAGGGACCCAAGAGAAATTGATCCAGCAGCCCCCACATGGCTTCTATCCCAGTCGGATTCTCCTGATTTGCTTACTTCTCCTTGGAACACAGTGCAATTCCTAAGTGCTCCAATCTCTGTGTGGACTGGCCTCTGCTCTCTGTCTTCCATATTTTAGCTCTCTTGAGTCCTGAAGCACATTTCTGTCTCATCTACTTAGCTCTGCTGTTAAATCTCTGCCACCATGCCTGTCTCTTCAGCTCACTAGATTTTACACTCGTTAGCCGGTGGCTGTGAAAGGAAATGACAGCAGAATTTCTCATGGGCTTGGCTCGCATCCAGCATGGAAAACGTACTGAGCTGATGTCTCCCAGAGCTGTCTTTAACTCAGGTGTCCCCATTTCATTGGGCTCAGCAGATTTCCTACATCTGTGGTGTATGACATTGTAAAGAGTTCAATCTGGAGACTCATTTTCCCCTCCTGTGTCCGTATTCCATGTTTAAGCCAAGGAGTCTCCCCATGGATCTCAGGCTGAAAAAGTGCAGATTGTATCAGTGCTGCTTTAGCAGTGCCCTGTGGAATAAGACACCTCCTGCTCAGTGTTCCCTCTACTGCTTTTAAGGTGTGAACAGACGACCAGGATCTGTGAGCTGACAACCATACTGTGTGAGCACCAGAGTTGGTGAGTGGAGCTTTGCTAGTGGCTTGGGACTGGAAGAAAATGATGGAATACAGGCATTCCATTGTTACTTATTCATTTACTCGGGTCTTTCATTCACCCAGCAAACAGTTACAGAACTCCTATTGTGCTGAGCACAGGTTGGTCATTGAGATATGATAGAATAGCATTTATTGAGCACCTACTGAAGAGTAGGTCCTGTACTAACTTTGAACCTCCCACAATCATAAGAGACTGTGCTATGATTATTTCCACTTTAAAAAGAGGAAATTGACCCTTAGGAATGTTAATGTCACATAGTCGGCAAGTGTTGGAGCTAGGATTTCAAAGTCTCACTCAAATTCCTGAGTTCTTGACAGCTATGCTATACTGCTTGAATACAAGATTTTTGGCTAGACATTATAGCAGATAGCAGATAACTATGACACAGTTTCTGTTTTCTAAGAGTTAATGATAATAGAGGAAGCAAACAATCGTTGCACTGCCACTTACAGCTATATAATCTTGGGCATGTTACTTCTCTGTGCCTCAACTTCTTTGTCCTTAAAATGGGTTCGATAATAGTCTCTATTTCTTCTGGGATTTTTTTTTGAGGATCGAATTTTAAATGAAAGTTAAGTGTTAAATCCAGATTATGTGTTATAAAATAGGCAGTGTGTTGATGATCTGAGAATTGTTAGATATTATTGTTTTTACTGTTATTCACTATTAATAAGGAACAATATTCATTGTGAGACAACGGTGTACTAGAAACTATGTTAATCACTTAAGAATCTATAGTGAATGGGATATGTAGTCTGAGTCCCCTTTACATTTTCATTTGCCTGAAGGTAGTCTGAAAAATAAGTCTAACAGTAAGGAAATGAGAGCCCTGTCGGCAATAGTTTCTGCGTGAGACAGAGAACAAAATGTTGAGATAGTCAATAACTCTTCCTTAACTCCCTGAAGAACAAAAGAGCAACATGGAGGTTGGCCCAAAGGGGAGAGAACAAAGAAGCTGCTATAGTTGGCTTAGGGGAAGTTGTTTGGGAGCAGCTAAGAAGGAAGAAAAACAGAGAAGAGCAGCAGGCAGCTCTGGGACTCCCCAGGTGATTTCATGGTCTTTTGCTGGGAACACAGGCCACTTACATCTTCCCCATTTCTCTAGTGACCCCAAGTGCGTCCTGAAAGCTCATTGATAGGTTTCCCTGTCCTTCTTGGCTAGAAATAAATGGAAGGTGGAAGGGCAGAGAGGCTCTTGGGACCCTGCTGCCCTTAGGAAGGGCAGCCCCAGCTCTCCATTTGGCATTGTGAATCAACTCCATTGACTAAAGGGGCAGAAATCAATTTTGTTTCTCTATGCCTTCAACACAGAGAATATGTGTGTGAACAAGGCAGATACAATACAATCTGTTAGGAGGAGATGGGAACCTGCAGATTTATTAGCTATGTTCTAAGCACATGCTATGTGCAGAAATACAATCGCAAGGAAGAACAGTTTCCATTCTCAGGGAAATCAAATCCTTTCCTTCCCACTTTCTTTGCCCCAGAGGTGGACTTACTCCTCTTTGGTCTTGCAGATAGTATTACCATGGACACTAGTTGGTCCTTCCCCCTAAAAATTCAATGATTTGAAGAACGAAACTTAGAAAGCTGCTTTGATTCTGAAAGTAGAAATGTTTTGGAGCAGAAAATAAAAGTAGAATTTGAAAACTCTTTGCTGAAGATCTTAAAACTTACTTTCTTTATTTTGCTGGTGGCAAGAATCCTGGAGTATGATCAAATTGTCTAGAAACAATGAAATGACTACTTATTCTTCTTACATCCTCACAGTGACATGTCCCTTTAATTGTTGCAAAGAGGAGTTAGAGACGCAGGGCCCCCTGAGCCTGCGGCAGCACCACCACCACCAGTATGTCCTGCCTCTTCCCCTTCGTACACCCCGAAAATGCGCTTTATTTTCAGATTGAGAAATAATCAAATAGACCCCTCCTTTTCAGGAAAGAACACCCTTTCCACCTCCCACAGCTTTCTTTGTTTGGAACTGTTCATTCCTGGCAGTGATATTCTTACACCAGGGAAGAATGAGGAAATTTCACTGTCTTGGTGAAATTACCTCATTTGGGAATAATTGGTATTCACAGAAGAGATGCACATTTTCATCCACCTAGTAATGAACAAATTAACAAGACACCTACTGAGTTGTGTTAACAAAATTACCAAATGTAAAAGGAACTAATTACTAGCCACTTCATCCAGACAAACTCAAAACTCTGCATTCATAATGGGCTTTGTGGCTGACTTGATGTAGACCGGGGGGAAGAAGATTGAACAGGTGTCTGGTGATCAAAGACTCTGTCCTTGGTGATTGCTTTGCAAGTGGTGCCTGAGTCTCAAGACGGCTGAGATTGCTTCTAGAGGTCCTTCTTCCTCGCTGGTGAAGATATCTGCAATGTTCTCACTTTTGTTCAGAGACAACTGATTGTTATCTCTGAAACAATTGCAACCAAATCATATGGAAATGAATTTTAGATATAGCAATCTTTTAGACCGGGCCTGGTGGCTCACACCAATAATCCCAGCACTTTGGGAGGCCTAGGTGGATGGATTGTTTGAGCCTAGGAGTTTGAGATCAGCCTGGGCAATGTGGAGAAGCCCCGTCTCTACAAAAAATACGAAAGAATTAGCCAGGTGCGGTAGTGCACACCTGTGGTTCCAGCTACTCAGAAGGCTGAGGTTGGGGGATCACTTGAGCCCCGAGAGGCGGAAGTTGCAGTGAGCTGAGATCATGCCACTGTAGTCCAGCTTGGACAACAGAGCAAAGAAATGTTTTGTGCAAAGAGGCAGCAAACTGCCTCTGTGATTGTGGGGTCAGCTAGCCAAGTTCACATGGACCCTGGCCTAGTGCCTGAAAGGATTCTTGAGGAAGATTTCTTAAAGAAAAAAAGAAAGAAGGTAGGGCTATCATGTAAAAACTGAAATGTTGGTGTTTACTCACATCCAATACTTCTCTCTTTAAATGATGTTTAAAACAGACTGGTGAGAGTTTTTTAGATTAGACAATTGTTTGGCCCTACCTCCATCAATTAAATCTAATTGCATGTAACAAAGGTATTTTTCTTTGAATTTATCATATCCCTCCACAGAAATCTGATGTAATTTTTAAACTATTTATTTTACATTAAATATTTCAATAATTCAACTGGGAGGTAAAGGAAAAAAGTAGATTATGATAGACATTAACATGAATTAGAAGAATAGAGGACGCCTGTACTCACTTCATTCATCTAATCTTCAATTCCGCAAGTATTACTAATTAGCTAATAAAGTCACCAGTGAAGTTCTAAATGCTGGAGATAAAACAAGAAACAAGACAAGTAAAATCCCTACACTCAAACAGCACAAATGCTGAATGGAGCAATACAGTCAAAAAAGAAACAAGGAAAAGAATTAAAAAGATGATTTCAAAGAATGATAAACGGTATAAAGTTAAGGAAACAGAGGGTGTGACAGAGTAATGGGGTGGTGGTCAGGGAAGGGTTGGAGCTATGTTCTTCCAGTTTACCCAGTTTTCACTAGTCTAGATTTTATATGGGAACCACTTTGAAGAGCCAGTTTCCAATTCCTTACTAATCATAGATTCTTTGATTAGATGTTCTACGCTTTGTCGTATTTTCATTGCTCAGCTGTATGTGCTAAGGTGTTGATTGTTCTCACTCATCTATGCACTATGTAATAAATCACCCCCAACATCATTTGCCTCTAGGAAACCACTGGAATATCTGAGGAAAGGGCATCCCTGTTTTGCTAGATGGCAACATACTGAGTGGACCTCAGTATTAAGGCAGAATTACATGAGCAGCCAGCTGCGAGTGAGTACAGGCACAAGCAGAGTCTGGCACCCTAAGAAGGAATCTCTCATCAGAGTTCCTGCATACACTCAGGGTAGGAGTGTGGTAGGAATGGGAGCTGGGACCGAGACCTGTGCATTGAGAGTCATCAGGGCTTAATGAATGTTTGTCAGATACATTACTAAATGAATGAATTATTCAATGAATAAATTAAATACATCTATACTCTTGGAAATTATCTCAAATATTAGAAGGTGGAGTCAAGATGTGCCAGCAGAAAAGCCAGCAACAACAATAATACACACACACAGACACACACACACAGTTCATACTACTAAATTTTTCCAAAACATGGTTATAAAAGGATGCTAACAGCCTTCTCTGAGTTGGCCCAATAGCAAGGGTTTTGTGTCAACATTTTTCTTTAGATGTTGCCTTTGAGACTTAACTCCAAGTGCTTTATATTGCACTTCTAAGACTATGTATGGTATCTTATCTTTTACAGCTGGGGCCATTCCAAAGGAAAGCAAATATAGGAATGTTAGATCTTCTTTTTGGTAAAGCTAAGAGATAAAAATAGGAGAAAGTGGCATTATTAAAATTAGAAAACCATTTAGCAAATTGGTGACTATTGTGAGGTAGGGGAAAGAGCCACAGACCAGGATAGAAAGTGCTGGCTGGTGACTTTGGACAAGTTTCAGTCTCCTTGAAGTGTAACTTTTGAAATATAGAAGTTGCTTTATGTTGATTTTCAAAATCAAGTCTGTTTAGAGTCTCAGGGAAAGGAGACAGGATGATTCCACGATGAAATGCACGACATCTTTATACCTCTTTAGCAGAGGTTCATAATGCACATTGGCACTGAAAGTCTCTGAAGGCCTTGTAATCAAAACACCTGCTTTACTTTGTTTAAAATTTCCACATTTTCCTTTCGATAATTGATGTATTAGGGAACCATTTTTCCTAACCAACACGATTTTAGGGTAGTGCTCAAAACTCTGTAACTGATATTAGTCTGCACACACGCACTGCAAATCCACATCTCCTTCATTCCAAGCATTTCTCCCCCATTCTCTTGCTTTACCGAATCACTGTGTTGGAAGTTCATTCTAAGTTCAATTCACTTCTTTTACAAAGTCCTTGTTGGAAGAGAAATCTACCCCATTAAAACTCTTAACAGGAGTCACAGCTTCCTGAATGTTCCTGAATGTTCCAAAACCCTTTCCCAGCAAAAAAAATCAGGGTTTTAGGTAAAAACCACAGGCGAGGCGCAGGAACTCTTCCTGTCCATAGGTCTTTTTGCTAATTTTTGGTAATGGGGTTGCCCTTTCTCTTATTATTCTTTTATACATATATAGATTACAACTAAAAATATGTGTAAATAGGTACAATTAGCTTATGTGCAGATTCTGCTCCAAAAACATAATTATTAACATTTGTATTCTATCATTTGTCTTGAAGCACAGCATGTAGTTGTCACAAGAGGATGTTTGCTCCGGGGGTGAGTTTGACATTGATAGGATCTAATTTCGCACTCAATACAACAGGTCGAAGAGCATCACTACTTTGCAAAGCTTAAGTTTTGTCTGCTGTGTGGTGCCTATTTGTTGCCAGATTCTAATTTCCTAGTTTGCTCTGCCAAAACTGTCAGGCTAGCAGCTTTTCAAAAAAGAAAAAAAAAAAAAAATTAGGCAGAGGACATACTTTCCTGTAGCATATGATGAAAGCAGAGGATATCATTTTCTGTAGCATATGATGAAAGCTGGAAAAAAACCATGAAAGTACTAAAATCTTTTTATACAAATGCAGAGACTATAGGAGGTTGGCAAGAAGATAACTGTAACTGAATGGAAGAGGTTATGATTACATTTAGAGAAACAAAATCGGCTGAGATCCTGTCAATTGCTACAATACCATCCTTAAAAGATAATTACTGGCCACGTACAGTGGCTCACACCTATAATCCCAGCACTTTGGGAGGCCGAGGCAGGTGGATCACGTGAGGTCAGGAGTTCGAGACCAGCCTGGCCGACATGGTGAAACCTCGTCTCTACTAAAAATACAAAAAATTAACTGGGCATGAAGGCACATACTTTTAATCCCTGTTACTTGGGAGGCTGAGGCAGGGGAATCCCTTGAACCTGGGAGGCAGAGGTTGCAGTGAGCCGATATTGTGCCATTGCCTCTAACCTGGGCTACAAGAGTGAAATGTGAAACTCCATCTCAAAAAAAAAAAAAAAAAGGTTAATTACCACAGAAGGCTTGGATAAAGAAAAAAGAATGAAGTGATGACGTCTATATCAAAGGTTTTTTTTTACAAATATTAATGGGACATTAATTAGCATTGAGATAAGCACTAAGTTGAATGGTGCCTTATGAGGCAATAGCATTTCAAAGTCTTGAAATACATTGCCTGCTTTCAAGTGCTTCAAATGCGGTAGATGCTACATTCTTCAAAACATGACTAACACCAGACATTATTTCACTTATTTAAAATTATTTGGATTTATTTACACATCAAACATATCAACTGCTGGGCTTTGTTGGGATACAAAGATGCAAAGAATAGACATGGTTTCAGTTCTAAAGGATTATGTGAACTATCAGAAGATTCACAGACAATTCTCATACAAGGCAGAATGGCATACTTACTAAATGAATGGTACGAAGAAAATCACTAGGAGTCCAGAGAAGGGAAAGTGTCACTTCTTCCATATGTAGTCAAGGCAAGTGCTTTTGTGAAAGGTGGAATTTGAACTGGGCCTTGCACATCTTGTAGGATTTCCAGAAGAAGAGATGGGTCTGGAGAACTAACTGCAGAAAGGGAGTGAATGAACAAAGATGACAGAAAAGAAAAACACTATCTTCTCTACCACATTCACTTCTCTGTTTTTCTTTTTACAGCTGCTGACAGCATCATCTCTACTGGGACACCCAGGCTGGGGATCTGCAAGTCATTCATGACTTCTAATTTTCCCTCACTAATCTAATGGGTCCCTATATTTTGCTGACTTCACTTTTTATACAGCCAGCAATTTGACTCTCTTCCTCCATCCTCACTGAATCTGTTTAGTGAGAATGTCATTACCTTATTGCTTAGATTAATGCAGATGCCTTTCTCTGCCCTCCTTGTTTCCAGATTGTACCATCATAATCAACCCTTCATAGGGCTTCCTATCAGAGCAGAGGTTCTAATGACTCTCCATTCCCTGCAAGATGAAGTGCAAACACCTTAGTATGGCCTGTACTTTCCATGACTTCCTCCTGCCTACATCAATGGCTTCATCTACTACCTTTCCCCTTACAATGCTCTCTCCTTAGTAGATAATGAAATATTAGTACCATTCTTTTTACATGAAAATGACATAGTGAAAGAGAAGAACTAGTTTAGCCTCTCTCTGCAGAAAGATTGAAGAATAAAATAACAACATCTTTGAAGTTAACGGACATGGATTTGAACCCTAGATTTGCCATGAAATGGCTGAATGCCTTTGGTCAATCTACATAATGGCAAAAAGCCTTACAGATTTCTAGTGGAGATTAAACTCAATAATGCAGGCAAAGTGCTTAACAAAATTGCTGGAACATAGTACACCTCTATATGCTCAACAATGGGAGTTAATTATCTTTTTTTACCTCCCCTTCCCTTCCCAAAAATGTATGCATTAACTTTTAAATTTTAAATTGACAGGTTTATAGTTGAATTAAAAAATGCAATGAGTCACAAAGCATGAGAAAAAAAAATGATTATCAGGAGGAGACAGATACTTTTGTTAAATAAAATAGTTATAACTTCTCTTGAAATTAATGAAGTAAAATGTAATGAGTCTTAGATGAAGAAATGCTTCAAGTTATCTGTAGCCAAAAAAAAAATTCTGAATAGGAGTGTATTAGTCCATTGTCACACTGCTATAAATAACTATCTGAGACGGGGTAATTTACAAAGAAAAGAGGCTTAATTAACTCACAGTCCCACATGGCTGAGAAGCCTCAGGAAACTTACAATCATGGCAGAAGGTGAAGGGGAAGCAAGCACATTTTACATGGCAGCAGGAGAGAGAGAGGGAGGGGAAATGCCACTCTTTTAAACCACCAAATCCCATGAGAACTCACTCACTATCTTAAGAACAGCATGATGGAAACCACCCCCACGATCCAATCACCCACTACCAGGTTCCTCCCTAGACGTAAGGGGATTACAATTCAAGATGAGATTTGGGTGGGGACACGGAGCCAAACCATATCAAGGAGTATAAAAGGGATAGATTAAAAACAAGGTACATATTTAAAATAATGAGGGACAAAAATGCAAGGACTAAAAGGATTATAGTGAAATTGTTATTAAGAAGGAAAATTTTTCTTAAAAATGTACAGTCCGATAGTTAAATAAGAAAGACCATGGCAATATGATGAATATAAATGGGCAAAAATCCTGAACATTTATATAGTTAATTTTATTTAATCACAAAAAATGTAGATACAAAAGCCTACAATTAGAAATTAATGAATAACTTTTGGTAAAAGAAAAAATAATGACAAAAAATTCTCAGCCAAGTCTTGAAATATGGAGAGTTAAGAAACCATATGCATCCAGAGGTGAAAGAGAGTTGGCTATCACTTACAGATCTACTTATAATTACTTGTGAATGTGCCTGAGGATTGGAAGCTCTCTAAGACCAATGGAAAATGCAAGATTAGCTGTATTTAATCCTGGTATGACATCAATGCCTGGTGAAATTAAAATACAGTGACGTATGTGTTCAGACAGATGCAAATACATTAGAAATCTGTGACTGATAATACTTTGGAAGTAAATTAGGCACTCTTAAAGAACTGGATTGATTAACTTTTATAGGCTTTAAGAGTCTTATGATAATAATAGGGATAGCCAACATATATCGACTATGTACTGTGTGACAGGTACTGTTCTAAGCACTATTCATGTATACATTTATTTAATTCTTACAATAGTTCTGCAAACACAGGCCATCTGTATCCATGAGTTTCATGTCCACAGATTCAACTGACTGCAGACTGAACATATTCAGTGAATAAAAAAGGGCATCTATATTGAACATGTACAGACTCTTTTCTTGTTGTTATTCCCTAAACAATCTAGTATAACAATTATTTACATAGCATTTACATTGTATTAGGTATTATAAGTAATCTAGAGATTATTTTTAAAAGATAAGGGGGTCTGGGCGCTGTGGTGGCTCAGGCCTGTAATCCCAGCACTTTGGGAGGCTGAGGCAGATGGCTCACCTGAGGTCAGGCGTTCAAGACCAACACAACATGGCGAAACCCTGTCTCTGCTAAAAATACAAAAATTAGCAGGGCATGGTAGCAGCATCCCAGCTATTTGTGAGGCTGGGGCAGCATAATCGCTTGAACCCAGAAGGCAGAGGTTGCAGTGAGCCGAGATTACGCCACTGCACTCCAGCCTGGGTGACGGAGTGGGACTCTGTCTAAAAAAAATTTCAAAAAAAAGATAAGGGGGATGTGTGTAGGTTATATATGCCATTTTATATAAAGGAGTTGAGCATCTGTGGATTTTGACCACAGGGTATCCTGGAGCCAATCCCCAACAGAGATTGAGGGACAGCTGTTTACTGCTATCATCTCTGAGTTATACAGATATTGAAACTGAGGGAAAGTGATAGGGAAACTCATCTAAGGTTAATAGTAGCAGTTGCGCAAGTACTTATTGAGCATCACAAAACGGTGCAAAAGAGTTTATTCACGAATTCAGCCACTATTTCGCTTCTACTTTTTTGTATTTGGCACTGTGCTTAGTAATGAGGATATCCTGATTTGAGCAACTGAGACATAAATTCTGCTCTCATGAGACTGGAATCTACTTTTTTTTTTTTCTTTTCTTTTTTTTTTTTTTTTGAGACTGAGTCTTGCTCTGTCACCCAGGCTGGAGTGCAGTAGTGCAGTGGTGTGATCTTGGCTCACTACAACCTCAGCCTCCCAGGTTTAAGCGATTCTCCTGCCTCAGCCTCCTAAGTAGCTGGAACTACAGGCACCCGCCACTACGCCTGGCTAATTTTTGTATTTTTAATAGAGATGGGGTTTCACCATGTTGGCCAAGCTGATCTTGAACTCCTGACCTCAGGTGATCTGCCTGCCTCGGCCTCCCAAAGTGCTGGGATTATAGGTGTGAGCCACCACACCCGTCCCAGAATCTACTTTCAAATATTAGGGCTAGAGCCCTCAGGGCCTAATGTAATAGCTAGCTACATTCTGCTTTAATACATCCTTGACATGATATAAGCACTAGTCAGGCTTCCGTTTATGTCATTAAAGTCCTTCCCATCTGATGGAAGGCCATTGGTGATGTGTGGATTTAAACATTCTCCAGTGGAGCTCAAAATCTTAAAGCCAGAAAATTAACATCAGATCCAAGACTTGGATGTAACTAATTTTTATGGAACTTGAAAGACACACCAGAAGGAGTCCTTCATGGGTATAGTCCACTAAAATGGCCAACTTTGGAGTCGGATTATTTTGGTCTGAATTCTAGCCCTGCTCTTTACTATCTAGGTGACTATGGCCAAGTTACTTAACTCTTCAGTAAAAGATGGAAAATAATAGGCACCATCTCAGACAGCTGTGATGAAAATTAAATGAAATATTAGAGGTACAGAGCAAGTGTGGCAGGCATGCTGGTGATCATGACAATGACACTGTTCCTGGTGATGATGATGATGACAGTGGCATCAATCAAGGAAATGGAATAGAATAGTTTGTCTGTTGACAAACGCACGTTCTTTCCCTTCATCCTTCCCCAAAGTCAATTGCCTAATATTCAGGGCCTATATCCTATAACACTTGCAACCTGCTCTAGTCCACGTACCTAGCGTCTTTCAGCAAAGGTAGTCACATGCTAAAATCAAAAAGGACCGGGTGAGGTGGTTCATGCCTGTAATCCCAGAGCTTTGGGAGGCTGAGGTAGGCGGATCATCTGAGGTCAGGAGTTCAATACCAGCCTGGCCAATATGGTGAAATCCTGTCTCTACTAAAAGTACAAAATGAGTTGGGTGTGGTGGCGGGGACCTGTAATCCCAGCTACTCAGAATGCTGAGGCAGAATAATTGCTTGAACCCAGGAGGCGAAGGTTGCAATGAGCCAAGATTGCGCCATTGCACTCCAGTCTAGGCAACAAGAGCGAGACTGTCTCAAAATAATAATAATAATAATAAAAGCAAAAAGAATCACTACTGCCCACTAAATTCATGATTTCTTGTACTCAAGTCATACACTAAATATGTTTAATCTTCTCAACAACCCTGCCAAGGAACATTCATTCAGACAATTTAAGAAACAGCTAGAAATAGGTAAGAGCAAGAATTTGAAACCTTGTTTGACCCAAAGTCCACACGTTTTCACCTTACTCTGCATTAGGAAGCGGAAAAGATATAACCAAGCACATAATAATCATGTATTAAGTGTAGATCAGGTGCTAAATCAGAACGAGAATATTACAGACGGCACTGGCACTCTTTGCAGGGACAGAGGGACAGAAGTTGTGAATGTAGCCAGTGAGTGTAAATGTGAAGTTTCTGGACATACAAAATAATCTTTCTCCCTTTTCCTTTGATATGCTATTCATTTAAAAAAATATTAAATTTAAAAAGCTTGCTTCCCTATGCTTATTATTAATAATTTAACAATTTTGTTGTTAAAATAGCAATTTTAATAATAACTTCTTAACTGGTAATTAACTGTTAATGCCATTGTTCTTGAGGTGTCTGGGCTTCCAGTTTTTAGTAATTCATGTATATACTCTTCCTCCCTTCATAAAACCCCTGCCTTCCTCTGTGGAATAAGCTTGAGTATCTTATTTCTGACTTAGCAGAATTTGGAATCTAACAAAAGGTAGGAGAGGCCAAGATGCTTCCTCCGGTTCATTTTGTACTTTATCAGCCCTAGTTCTGAAATCAATCATTTTTCTAAAAATCCCTGGTTCCATTTAGCAGAGAAGAAGAGAAATGAAGGAACCAGAAACTAGGTGTTTGGTGTGATCAGTGCTACTAGGGGATTGTTGTTTTGTGGCCCTCAGGAGATAGGAGTAAAAGTACATTTCTTTTTATATGTACACACAAACATACATCTATATAAATATACACATGCACCCTTAAACCTGTAAATATTTCTTTATATATATGTACGTATTTAAAAAACTTGAGTAGGAAAAGAATGAGAAGAGAAGAGGAAGGGCAGGGGGCAAGGGGCAAGTAGGAAAAATGTTAAACAGGATTTTAAAGCATAAGTAATAACCAATTAGTATATTTGGTTCACGTGCTTGGGATCGAATTTGAATTGCACAGGGGAAATTAAAAAAAAACAACAGAGAAACTGATTGGGGCAAAGTGTGACCTTCTTACTGTTAGAGCTATGTCAAGGCAAAGAAGTATCGCAAAGAGGACTTTTTGGCATAGACTTAAAAATATATACATCCTTTTGGATACAACTCAAGGCTGAATATACACTTTAAACCAAAATCTTTCAAGGGGTGAGAATTTTGTGGTTTTTATTAAGATATTCCAAAATGTGAAAGTAGTTACTTGCCCAATTTGAGTAGCTCTTTAGAAAAAATTCACTGATTCTTTTTTATTGGATGCAGTTTATGTGTAAAGCTTATGGGAGGGGTGTGGGGTATGTGTGTGTGTGCATATGTGCATATGTGTGTGTGTGTGGGAATAATATTCATGAAAAACAATGACAGAGTCAATCCACAGTAGAAGTCAGTGCTTTCTAGGGTTCTTCTCTAGGCAACAATAGGTCATGGTGGTTAGAAAGAGCTACGAGATTCATCCTTAGAGTATAAAGGTAAAGCCATTCAGAGGAAGCCATATGGACCGACAGGAAAAGGCCCTATGACAAAAATATTACTAATAACACAACGGCAACTGTGTTTTTGTGTATGCATGTATTTCAGAAAGATGTATGCAAATGTAAACAAAACACATTAATTTATTTTATCTAAAGCATAAACAAACATTGCCTTGTTTGGCAGAATCTGCAAAATGCATATTGCTCCCTTTGGCGTTTTTCTTCACTACAATACAAGTATGTTTTGTATTAAATCCATTGTTACTAGGAAATTAATCCCCAAATATGCCAGTGTGGCTTTCCATAGTATTAAGAATCCCTAGTTCAGATGAAAAAAATGCAGCCTCGGCTAAACATATCAGCCCCTGGAAATTAAAAAGAAAAAATGAATAAAGTTTTCCCTTAAAGTTGAGTGCAATGGACATGCAAGAAAATGCTAGAAGAGTTTAGTGCCATAACTCACTTGGAGGCTGTTGGTCTAGGGGATATCAAACTCTGTATGCATCTAGGAGACATTACTATGAGGCATCAGACCAGGAGTGGTTTGCTAAGGCTGTTTGCTTGTAAAATTATAGATAGAAGAAAAAAGGAGACTCTATGATCATCTGCTACAGTGTCTTAAAATAAATCCTCTCAGACACTAAATTTTTTTTTAATAGAGTAACTGAGTTAGCAGATAAAGGTATTGTGGGTGACACAATCAATCTTGACTTTAGCCAAACACTTGATCAAGAGTTGCACAGGAATCAGTGTAATCATTGAGTCAGAATGGGCCAAGCCAGTCACCTGCTGAATGACCTCTGGGACTTCACTGTGAATACAAAATGAAGGAGCACAGGCCTTGAGGAAGAACAAAATAAATGACCATGCTATCCTCAGAGCAAAGTTCTAGGCTCTTCTGGTCCTTCCAGGGACTGAGCCATGGCTAAAATGCCCAAAGTTTTACTACTGAGAATTGGTGTGAATTTATGAAACTCCAGAGTTGAACTTAAGGAGTTCTAAGGATACCTTTTCATCTTTCCCCCATGCAAGTGTATAAGTTCCATAAAGGTAGAAGCTTTATCTATTTTTCTCACAACAGTATCCCCTATTCTAAGAAAAGTGCAAAACCCATAGAAGGGGCCTAGCAAGATTTGTTGACTGGATGACTCCTTATCACAAATGTCAGTTCAGTGCTTATCATGTATTTGGTGCTGACCTATGTGTCACTTTCCTCTTTTTGTGTGACTAGGGCACAGTGATAAAGAATGAAGACTCAGTTCAGTGTGGTAGTGCCTTCTTGGGTAAGTGCACAGGAGTTTCTTCCTGGTATTTCCACAGTGAGTAGAATAAAGATCTTTCTACAGACATACCCTTCATTCACATGAGGCCAAAGCTCTTTGTGTGGTAGGGTCTGGTAAGTAAGGTTGTTGCAACTTGCCTTAAAAAATTCAACCAGGTAAAATTACTGATGTTTGCAGTCTTAGCCTGCACATTGCTTCTGATGCTGTTCACAACCCTCAAACCTCATGATGGGAAATAGGAGCTTCAATGACTCTGGACCAGAAATTGATGAGCCTTAGAAATAGTGCTGCACTGGAAAACACGGAGCCAAAATGATTGAAAATTGTGCAATAAGGGAAATAATCTGAACAGACTTGGAGGCTCCAGAGAAGAATTTACGAGGTTATGGTTGCAGACACCATCCAAGTGAAGGACAAGAAAAACTCATCTCTGACATTGATGATCTGGAAAACAGAAAGAGCAGTCAAAATTGAAAATAAGCTGGTGTCCTGAACAGGAAGATAGATATTTTCTTACCTACCAGACTGCCGTGAGGTCCTTGAGTTGTTTGCCTTTGAACAGAAACATTTTCCAAAATGAAGAAAGCTATAAGGAAAATGCTACAATCCTGGTGCACACTATGTTAATTATGGCCTAATAGGAATATAATACCAACAGCAAGCCAGAGAGAAATCAGATTGCAAACATCAGAACTCTATTGTCCAAGTATTTCCAGACAGTTATCTTGGCATTGGCCAAACTCTGGGTTTTGGTTAGAATTAGGAATAAAATAATAGAAGGAGGTCTCCTTTTGGAGGGCCCTCTGTTAGACTAGATTTGATTTTTCTTTAACACCTTTCATATGAACATCTTGGAAATACTAATTAATTATTTCACACAACAATCCTGTGAGTAATGTAGCCCTTAAAACCTCAGGTTGAACGAGCTGAGGAATCAAGTAGAAATATATCTTATTAAAGGAGACAGAAGCTTTTCTATTACCAATTTCCTAAGAAAGTGTTTGGAAAGAAAACTTCAGGAAATTCCTAAAATTGTGTAGCCAGAGTGATATAAAAAGTTGATAACATTCTTGTCATCATGTTTAAACCTGTAGGAAAATAAGCTTGGGATGTAATTTTTAAAGAATTATAGAACTCTCCTTCTGTTCTTGATAAACTCATCTACGAATCTTTTTTATATTAGTTTTGCTTCTCCTGATCATTTATTTACATGTCTTTGACCAAAAAGGAAAAAGTCTCGTAATTTAATATATTCTGTTGTGTGGCCACATCTTATGCCAGAGGGTTAAAACCTGGAGAAGGAAAAGTTGCATTCACCGGGCTGGGCTCCAGTGAGGATTTTTCTTTCTTTCTGTGGCCATGTGTGCTTTGTCCATCTACAGGATTTTAGACCCAAGTAAGTAAACATGGTTTGGAATAATTTATGTGGAGCATGTTTAGTAAATGACTAAAATTTACTCCAGATTGGAGAGATTTCGAAGGAAGACAACAACTATTCTCTGTCTGGAGTTTCCCTAGTGAACAGTAGGTAGGAGGAAAACCCTCCAGCCATCCTACCACTGATCTGGGATCAACTGTGCCGGTGTGCTAGGATCTGGTAAGCACGATTGCTAAATGCTACCCACGATGTTTAACCTTAAAGACACAGTGTGATCTTCCTCTTCGTTAAAATCCTAATGTTCCCACCCCTTGGGTCTCTGTAAGTTCTTCACTAGGCAGGAATGACTGGTCTATGTTTGACACTTGTCACATGAAGTGGGGGATTTGAAAATGTAATCAAATACTCTCAATACATCTTTGGAATAAGTCATTATACAGCCCTGAATACTAGTTCATACTAGTTCCCAAGAACTTTCTTGTCTTTCTTGGGAAAAAAAGTAATACTTTTTCTGTGTCTGTCTCTGTCTCATTTCTCTCTCTATAAACACATACACACACACACACACACACACACACACACACACACACTCTCTCTCTCTCTCTCTCTCTCTCTTATTTAGACCCCTATCTTGAGATACTGCATCTAAGATCCCATCTAAATGAATTTCTGCTTGTATTTGAGGATGGAAGCCAAACAAACCTATTAGCAGTGTAACTGGCCAATGGGTTGTCCTTGGCTACTGCCTAGACAGAGCTGATTTATCAAGACAGGGGACTTACAATAGAGAAAGAGTTTAATTCATGCAGAGTCAGCTGTAAGGGAGACTGGGGTTTTATTATTATTGAAACCTGGATTTTTATTATTACTCAAGTCAGTCTTCCTGAAAACTCAGGGACTGTGGATATTTAAGGATAATTTGATAGTTAAGAGGTAGGAAAGTGAGGAATGTTGATTGGTCAGGTCTGAGATGAAATCACAAGGAGTCAAAGCTGTCTGCTTGAACTGAATCAGTTCCTGGGTGGGGACCACAAGACCAGATGAGTCAGTTTATCAATCTGGCTGGTGCCAGCTGATCCATTGAGTACTGGATCTGCAAAATATCTCAAGCACCCATCTTAGGTTTTACAATAGTGACATGTTATCCCTAAGAGCAATTTGGGGAGGGTCAGAAACTTGCAGCCTCCAGCTGCATGACTCCTAAACCATAATTTCTAATCTTGTGGCTAATTTGTTAGTCCTGCAAAGGCAGTCTAGTCCTCAGGCAGAAAGGGGGTTCGTTTTGGGACAGAGCTGTTATCATCTTTGTTTCAAAGTTAAACTATAAATTAAGTTCCTCCTAAAGTTAGTTCGGCCTCTACCCAGGAATGAACAAGGGCAGCATAGAGGTTAGAAGCAAGACGGAGTCAGTTAGGTCAGATCTCTTTCACTGTTGTTATAATTTTCTCAGCGATAATTTTTGCAAAGGTGGTTTTGGATGTCAGCCTCTGGTATTAGTCACCTTCTTCCAACGTGAGCGATTCTTTTTGTTTTGTTTTGTTTTGGGGGAACATGTGCTGGTTTGTTACATGGGTAAATTCCAAGTTGCTGAGGTTTAGGGTATAAATGATCACCGTCACCCAGGTAGTGAGCATAGTACCCAATAGGTAGTTTTCCAAAGCTTAGGCTCCAGCTCTAAGTCTCTCTCCTTCTGGATCTCAAACCCTACTTTATTTGGGATCCCAAGAAAATCAGACAGAAGACCTTAAACCAGCCTAAATGACTCTTGGAGAATCCTAAAGACTTGATTCAAGTACATTCTGTGAAGACTTTTATGACCCAGATTTTATCATTAGAGGTTGAATAGCTCATATCTGAAATGCTTTGGGACCAAAAGTGTTTTGGATTTGAATTGCTTTTGAATGTTGGAATATTTACATACACACAATAAGATATCTTGTGAATGGGACCCAAGTCTAAACCTGAAATTCATTTATGCTTTATATATACTTTATACATGTAGCCTGAAGGTAATTTTGTACAATATTTTAAATAACTTTGGGAATGAAAGAAAGTTTGTGTTAGATACCTAGGTATGGATTTTTTTTCACTTGAGACATGTTGGAATTCAAAAGTTCTGGATTTTGGAGGATTTCAGATTTTGGATTTTTGGATTACAGCTACTCAACTTGTATCTACCAGTTGAAAGTCTTCAGTTAAAAGTCTGCACTTAAAATCCTTGAAAGCTACCTTGCACACAGATAGGTAAACTATACAAATAGTTCAAATAATAATAAACTATATAGATAGTTTAAATTTTTCTACCAGTAATTAAATATTTTAACTTTAGACTTGAGACATTAAAGAGTTAAATATATATTCACACTATGAATATTCTAATTCAACTCACTGATGTGTGTGGAAAAGGTATGTATAGTAAGAATAATTTCTGTAAAGTTTTCAGTACCTCTGGGTAGCACGCTAGAGTTTATCCCCCGAACCTTATTATATCCATTTTAAACCTACTACTTTGGCAATTATTTTAAGAGAATATGAGGAGTAAAACTCACAAAGACAGTTGTCTGAGTTAAATTCATTTGCATTTCATATATGTTCTATTTTGTTTGTTTTTTCTTATGAAGTATTTTATTTTCAAACTGATGTGTACAATTAACTCCATTGTCCAAATTCCTTTGAATAAGACCAGCCAATTTGCATTATTATGCTATACAAAAGTGTTTGTCACTGGCATGGAGTATCTTGTTTTACTCTGAGACGACATAGCAAATATGTCTTTCTCTCAGTCAGTGGTAGTGCTTTAAAACACCCAAGCTGAGGCTGCCCATGGGTCTGACATACTTTTGAAAGTGCAGAAGCCAGCTCTGCTAAAATTGGTAAAACAAAAAATGTCCCCAAAGTCCCAATCAGCTCAGTTCTTCTCTTCAACTCCAAAGAGTGAAACGGAACACACTCTGAAACCAGGGAGGTGAGAAAGCACTTCTTCCGTGGCTCTCCCAGTGGGGAGCCCATGCGTTCTGCCATCAAAACCCACAAAGGGAAGGCACAGGCTGGAGACTAGGCTACATTTTTACTCTCATTAGTCTTGTGCTTAGAAAATAAAGGGCTCCAGACCTTCGCACAAGAAGAAAAACTGCACAGTCAAGAGTACAGACTTGAAAAGCAGAATTGTTGGCTTCAAATTGTAGTTCTGGTACCATGAATGAGTTCCTCAATCTCTCTATCTCTCAGCTTCTCATCTGTGAAATGAGGATAATTATAGGATCTACTCTCCAGGGTTGCTATGAGGATCAAATGCATTAAAGTGGGTAAAGCACATAGACTAGGGTCGGGCACGGAGAAAACACTGCTCAAGTTTTTGTAAAAAATGTAAAGTGACATAGATATTGAATACTCACTAACATCTTTCCAGATAGTTTGAAATTTTGTCCAATGTTTGATGTTGGTAAAAACTCAGATTGTATAATAATGAGTGGGTGTGTTCAATCCCCATCTCACTCAGTTTTGTAACTCTATAATACCTTTTAGTAACATCCTTTATCTAACTTCTAATTCAGCTACAATTGAACAGAAACACACTAACAGAATATTCTCATATTATAGGGTATTATAGAATACTAGAATATTTTTGGCTTACTCTCTTGTTGAAGTTTGATAAAAGATTTCATGGTAGTCACCAACTAGAAATAGACCATGCTCTACATTATGTGGAGATAATGCAAAGCATTAAAAAGAAACGCGATACCAACAATCAGTGAGAATGTTCCCATTTCCTTTTATATTAAAAAAAAAAAAAAAACACTTTCCCAATACCCTTCCCAAGTTACCTTGACAACTGCTATTTATTATTATTTAGAACGCCTGGTTCTGAATCTCAATTATGCAATTCACCATGTAACTTCAAACACGTGCTAGCACAAATAAAAGGAAACTCAGGTTCACCTTATATCATCTGAATACAAGATAGTTTCTGATTGCTTTACTTTTGCAGTTAGATTTTATTGTGGCTACCAACTGGAAATATCCCATGCTTTGCTTTAATCTAGAGGGTCAACATAAGCATAAAAGATACCAGAAATGTTTCCTCAAAGCTATATATCCTAGCAACCAAGTCTGAATTTTACCATAGCATCTTCAGTAATTAGAAGTCAAGGGAGTGACAGTCACTTAACTTCTGAATCTGAAATTGGCCACAGTTGAGAGGGCAGTAATAATCATGGTCACTGGGTACCGAAAAGGGTTATAACCAGTATTCACAATCAAAAATGTTACTGGAGGAAAGAAAGAAACTTTATTGGAATATAAATATAACATAACTTTTGTTCTAGAAATGTCATCTGTTACATATCAATTATGACAAAACAAAACACACACAAAAATTCCCCTATGGTCAGAGATGTGTGAAGTCGTAACATACCTTTTTTTGTTTGTTTGTTTGATTGAGATGAAGTCTCACTCTGTCACCCAGGCTGGAGTGCAGTGGCATGATCTCCGCTCACTGCAAGCTCCGCCTCCCGGGTTCATGCCATTCTCCTGCCTCAGCCTCCCTAGTAGCTGGGACTACAGGTACCCGCCACCACACCTGGCTAATTTTTTGTATTTCTAGTACAGAGAGGGTTTCACTGTGTTAGCCAGGATGGTCTCGATCTCCTGACCTGGTGATGTGCCTGCCTCAGCCTCCCAAAATGCTGGTATACAGGCGTGAGCCACCGCGCCTGGCCAACATACCTTTTTTAAATTGAGAGATCATAGACAGCCTCCTCCCCCAACCACTGCTTAAAGTAACCACTGCTTAAAGGTTTATTGATTCTATTTTAAATGAGTTTGATGAATAACAATTTCTAAATGTGTATTAAAATGCTTACTACATTTTATAGTTTAAAAGCCCACTCCTTTTTGCAAGATTCTGTTATCAAGTTTAAAATTATTTCTTTTTCTACTATCTATAGAAATAAGAATGATTGATTTATTAAATCATGATGGTAATAATGATCTAATAACAACAGCACTGGCTACTACCGAGTTCTCATTGTATATTAAGTATAGTGGTAAGTTATTTATTCATTAACAAATTTGATTCCCACATCAATCCTATAATGAGGTACTACTATTACAGTTTTACAGATGTAAAACTGAGACTTACAGATGTTAGATGACTTAAAGATGACATATCTGATAATGCTAGAACCAGAATTTTACAGGCTCCAAAGACTCTTCATATATATATACACGCACATATGTGTATGTATACATATATACACACATACACATATGTGTATGTATACATATATATATATGCTTAGGAGGTATTAAATTCATACCGCCTTTAATTCTTTCTTTAATAAAAATTTAATTAGAGGCCGGGCGCGGTGGCTCAAGCCTGTAATCCCAGCACTTTGGGAGGCCGAGACGGGCAGATCACGAGGTCAGGAGATCGAGACCGAAACCCCGTCTCTACTAAAAATACAAAAACTTAGCCGGGCGAGGTGGCGGGCGCCTGTAGTCCCAGCTACTCGGGAGGCTGAGGCAGGAGAATGGCGTGAACCCGGGAGGCGGAGCTTGCAGTGAGCTGAGATCCAGCCACTGCACTCCAGCCTGGGTGACAGAGCAAGACTCCGTCTCAAAAAAAAAAAAAAAAAAAAAAATTTAATTAGACTACATTTTAGCTATATCTGTACTTTGTAAGGTAAACCTGATAAACAGCAAAAAAAAATAGATTACGGATAGAAAAAGTTTATTCATCTCTTATGGTTCATTCTCCAAATGCAGTTTAAAATGCCTCCATAACTAGCTAAATTCAACAAGCCTTGGAACTTGAAATCAATTGCTAATCATACCTTATCTCTCCCAAATTTTGAATCAATTGATAAACACATGTGGAATTTGATAGGGATCAATAGACTAGACTTACTTCAGAACTTACTTGGAACCAAGACCAGACACTAGTTTTGTGCTCTTTCTCCTTGAGTTGAACTTAGTCACTTGGTCACAGACCCGCAGGGCAGGACAAGCCTCCTAGGCAGAGAACACACTGGCGAGGTGTTGACCAACGAGCCTGGCCTGCACTGCAATTCTTCATTCCCACCAACCAGATGAATCTTTCTTCCCTCCTTGTGGAGGAGGGGGTGACAGAGGAAGAGACAAGAACTGAAGTTACTTCGAAAAATCCCAGCCAGGTGTGGAGTCTCAAGCCTGTAATCCCGGCACTTTGTGAGGCTGAGGCAGGCAGATCGCCTGGGGTCAGAAATTCGAGACCAGCCTGGCCAACAAGGTGACACCTCATCTCTACTAAAAACACGAAAGTTACCTGGGCGTGGTGGCAGGCCCGTATAATCTCAGCTACTCAGGAGGCTGAGGCATGATAACTGCTTAAATCTGGGAGGTGGAGGTTGCAGTGACCCGAGATCGCACCACTGCACTCTAGCCCGGGTGACAGAGCAGACTCCCAAAGTTCCTCTTTAGAGAAAAGCAGTATCCTTGGGAAAGGGAAAGACATCTTCCCCCACAGAAAACACATTTAAAAGTTTTATTCTTACTAAATTCAGAAGTTTGCAATTGTTTATTTCAGTGTGAAACAGTTTGTATAATGATTAATTGTAAAAATTCTGGAATCAGAGAATAAGGGCTTAAATGCTGTCAATCTACTTCCTAGCTTAAAGTCAGCAATTATCCTGCAGTCTCCATCTCTTCATCTCTACTTCTCAGAGTTGCTGTTGGTCTGATGACGGATCATCCCTTGAATATAGTATTTATGCACAATCAACATTCAATACACAGTGCCCTTATTAATAATAAATAAAAGATTATCTTGGAAGCACAAGAGTCTTGTTGAATCAACTTCAACTAACACATTTTGATTCCTACTCTGCAAAAAACTTAATATTATTTTATTTGATTTTCCTCAAATCCCATGTGCTAGGTTTTGATATCTCTAATCTCAGTAGATGAATTGGAAGCTCAGAGAGAATAAATACCTCATTTAGTCCATTTGGCTAATAAGCAGAGTTGGGATTCAAACTCATGTCCTCTAAATCAGTCTAGTTGGCACTACCTGATCCCATTCAACTTATTGCTTCAACTTCTCAGTTCCTGAATTGGTCTTGTAAAAAACTATGAAATTATAAATAAACATTTATAAAAATCTTTGATTTAGGAGCATATTTCCTGAATAAGAAGCACAGTCTCAAAATATTTTTTGCAGCCAGATACATCTATGATCCTGTCCCAGTGATTTTATTGTTCCCAGAGATACAAAGATAACTAAGTTAAGTTTTTATCCTTGAGGACCTCTCAATTTAGTAGGTTAAATGCACAATAATAAACATTCTAACCTTGCCACAAGATCCATAATAAATGCCACTTCTCTCGCCAAGATTTTCCTAATTCTGCAAAATGAATATATTCAAGGAAAATCTTTAAAAATTTTTTCCAAATTTTAATTATATACAAGTATATGAGTAACCTTTCCTCGTATATTTTAAATTTTAGGGTCAAGAAACTGGAGTCATGGGGATGGTTAATGGGGTAAAAAATATAGTTAGATTCAGTGAATAAAATCTAGTATTTAATAGCACAATAGAGAGACTGCAGTCGGCAATAATTTATTGTACATTTTAGAATAAATGAGGGAGTATAATTGAAATGTTTGTAACACAAAAAAAGATGATGCTTGAAGCGATGGATACCCCATTTACCCTGATGTAACTGCTACACATGGATGCCTGTATCAAAATATCTCATGTATCCCATAAAGGTATAAGTCTACTATGTACCCATACAAATTCAAAAGAAAAAAGAAAGGAATTGGTGTCATCTCTAGCTTTGCTGAGGAAGCACCTCGTGGAATGCTTTCCCATAATACGATTCCAAAATACTTGTTGAATTGAATTCACTATAAAATACTTCATAAGATAATTTTAGAAACAAGAAAACAACTACAGAAAAATAAAGCAGTAAATCAGCTAAAATCTGGGCTAACGCACTTTAAATTAACTTATCAAACTAGGAAGGAAGTGACTACAACAAATAAAATGATTCATCTAAGATAAAATATTCAACGAATAAAAATTATTGCAGTTTGGGGAATTAACTATGACTTTCTTTTCTTCTAAGGTCTTAGTCCGAAGGCATCTCAATTTTGTATTTGGTGCAGGAAATGCATTTATCACGGAACTGTTGATAGGTTCAACTTTGGGGAATGGTATGGTGATCTCAGTCATTCCCATTGGGAATGAGATTGCTTCATGAAAGCTAAAGTGAAAATGGGATGATGCTGGACTGTGGAGGAGAGGAGCCAATACAGAACGTCCCGAGCATCATCCCCCAGGTTCTATGAGGCACAGCTGCTTTGATAAGGCCAGAGGGAAGCTCCCAGACTTGATGGGGAATTCAGGTGGAAGCAGCAACTCTTGGGATCAGGGATGAGATTTGAGATGGGAAATTTTATGTATGTTCTAATGATTCATGCTTCCTGAGTGGTGATAATATATATATTGTAGCACTCATTTTCATCATAGCTGTCAGTGGGATGCTCACATATGGGGTACTTTTGTAATAGATCATTGTGCGTACCTCTTTACTACGGAAGAATCATGAGACACATCGCAAAAACTCATTTAAACATGATATATGGGAGTTTTCTTCAATTGGGTGAGTAATTATCTTCCAAGTATAATCTCTTTGTTGCCATAGTTACTAGGTCGCTGTACATAAGCATTACATAAATGTTTTTTTCAGGATATGCTATTAATTGATTTGTTCATTTGTGGTAATTCACATAATTACCGTAATACCAGCCTAAATTTAATGATTAGTTTTTAAACAAAGTTGTATCACAATTGGTTTAAACAGTACATGTACAATAACAACATAAAATCTAACTTAAAACATATTTTGTGGGAAAACACATATAACATAAAATTTGCCATTTTAACTATTTTTAAAGGTAACATTCAGTTACATTAATTGCATTCATGGTACTGTGCAGCCATCACCTCTATCAGTCAAACTTTTCCATCACTCCAGAGATTCTGTAACTGTTAAGCAATAACTCCCTATTCCTCCCTCCCTCCAGGTTCTGGTTACCGCTAATCTGCTTCCTGTCCCTATGAATTTACCTATTCTATACATTTCATGTACGTGGAATCATGTGACATTTGTGGTTTTGTGTCTGGCTTATTTCACTTACCATGTTTCCAGGGTGCTTCCATGTTGTAGCATATGTCAGTACTGCATTCTGACATTATTTGTATAATATTGTCAATTACAAATACTTCATGGTATAATTTCATTTGTCTGTGAAAACAACTATAGGGATGAGTATTATAATAAGCCTGTTTTGAGGATTGAGAAAGTGAGGGTCAGACAAAGTAAATGGTCAGAGAGGTTAAGTTATTCACTGTGAGGCATGGGTGCATAAGCTCAGATCTTCAGACTCCAAATCCAGTGCTCTTTGCACTCTGCCATTGTCATTGTCTTTTTTCTTCTTAGATACTCTGTACACTTATTTCCTTTTTGGCATTTTTTTTTTTTTTTTTTTTTGGTACACTTACACCATGTATATATGTTTCCTCCAATGGAATAGTTAGTCTACTGTTCTAATTCATTACTGCCAAGTGACTGGTGGTTATAATCCCAACATGACATCCATTTTTAAAAAAGAAATGGTTAGCTAAGAAAGAGACTGGTATGGCCAGGCACAGTGGCTCATGCCTGTAATACCAGCACTTTAGGAGGCCGAGGTGGGCGGATCACGAGGTCAGAAGTTCGAGACCATCCTGGCCAACATGGTGAAATCCCGTCTCTACTAAAAATACAAAAATTACCGGGTGTGGTGGCGCATGCCCGTAATCCCAGCTACTTGGGAGGCGGAGGCAGGAGAATCCCTTGAACCAGGGAGTTGGAGGTTGCAGTGAGCCAAGATCACACCACAGCACTCTAGCCTGGCGACAGAGCAAGACTCTGTCAAAAAAGAAAGAAAGAAAGAAAGAGACTGGTATATATTTTGCTTAATTATCTTTAGAAAATGTGATACACATTGCCTGTACAAACACTTTAAGCTAAAGAGTCATCTCAACTGGTACCAGAACATAATTTTTAAAACATATTTTTAAAGGACAAGATGAACATTTAACACATGCTGTATGGTTCTATAGAATGCTATACAGCCCCACAGCTGTATAGTAGAATACACTTTAAGTAAAGTGGGATATTAAACTTGCAGGAGGAAAAATGCAAAAAGTATATTACTATGTCATAATATATAGAAAAATGAATGCAACATGCACAGATGCATAGAATGGGTCATTTACTTTGAAATTCTCAGCGTGGAGTAACACTAGTTGTTTTTGGAAATCTCATATTTCTGACTTAAAAATGATATTTAGCTAGCACCCTATTGAAATATTTCCAAATTTTCCAATAACGTAATTGCTATGATTCAGAAAAGTGCTAAACGTAACAAAAGTAAAACAAATATAAAACTAAGACTCACAGCAAATCTATTGTTTAGATTTCTTGGAGGAATTATCATGAATTATATAGTCAATGGGATGGATTTGAAAATGTAATTGATGAACTCATTTGAACTAGGTTCAATGAAAAACAGAGAATTATGTTGCATCCTATCTAATTGCCCCCGACTGTCTGGCTTATGTCACTTAGCATAGTGCTTTCTAAACTAACACCTCCCTTTCTACTTTTGACTGAGGGTTTCAATTCCTTAAAAACAACTAGGCATAAACTGTGGATATATGTCTGTTGAGTGGTGCTGTTGTGGGGTGGATAGGTGTCTCTGGTGGTGAAAAGGAAAAGTCAGGAGAAAGGAATGGGGGAGCACTGATCTGTGATTCCAGTTTTTATAAACCTCACTTGTTCAGAGAGTTAAAGAAGGAGTGGAAGCTCTAAGCTTCTCTACATAAAGCCTACTAAGCATCAACAATTAGACATATTAACCTCTTAACAGGATTTAAGAAGTCATGATCTCCCAATGAAAAACACACAAAAATCAACAAAGGAGAAACATGAAAATGAAGAGATTACAAGCCAAGAAGGAAAGAGATATAGTAAGACACTGAAGTTTTGCAAGACTTTATAATATGGTGATACTGTTCACCTCCTAATTGGTGCAGTAAAAAGCATAACTGACACTGGAGAAAATGAATCAATGATGCAGAGAAGAGCTGAGACTTTCTCCCAAAGTGCACAGGAGAGAATAAAGTGGTAAGAACAGTGAGTGAGAACAGGACAAATATGGCAAGCAAATATGGAGATTGAGATTCAACTTAAAGACTAAGTATCCCTGAGGAAGAAAGTTGAACAATCAGAATAGAAACACAGAGAAAAGTCACAACTGAATAAAACCTCCAGGAACTGGAATAATTCTTAATTACAGAGTGACAAATTTTACTTTATTTGGGGTAAAATCAAAGTAAACAAACTGATGTGGGAGTACTGGGAAGGGAAGAGCATCCCCTTTAAATGATATGGAAGTAGGGAAGGAAGTGCTGGGTGTGGGGGGCATGGTTTCTGGCTAGAGATCCACCCCCACGGACCTAGGTGAGGACAGGCACTCCTGCATTCCTGCCCAAATGTTGTATTTCCCAAGACCACCCTGGCCAGCCATGCCCCCATCCTATGCCTATAAAAACCTGGGACCCTAGCAAGGCAGACACAAAGGGAGCCAGATGTCAGGGGAGCACATCAGCAGAAGAAAACACAAGTGGCCGGCAGAAGAACACGCCAGCAGATGAAAGCCCTGACAGACACAGGCACACTGGCAGGCCATTGACCAGCGGGATGAGGTACAGTTTGGCTGGGGCCATCAGAGGAGAGCTGGGGCTGTCGAGCAGCCCACCTCCAGGGGAAAACCATCTCCCTTCTGGATCCCCCATCTGGGGAGAGCTACTTCCACTCAATAAAACTTTGCACTCATTCCCCAAGTCACGTGTGATTGGATTCTTCTGGTACACCAAGACAAGAAACCCTGGGTTACAGAAAGCGACAAGGTTGAAGGTCTGATTGAACTGGTTAATACAAGCCGCCTGTAGATGGCAAACTAAAAGAGTACCCTGTAACACGCACCCACTGGGGCTTCAGCTGTAAACATTCACCCCTAGACACTGCCATGGGGTCAGGGCCCCACAGCCTGCCCGTCTCTATGCTCCCCTAGAGGTCTGAGTGTGGGGTACTGAAGCAGTGAGCCACACCCTCATCACACGCCCTGCAAGGGGGACAAGAGAACCTTTCCCATTTCAATAGCACATCAACATAAAATCAGATAAAATCTTTAAAAAAATCTTTATAAAGGAAGATTTCTATAATACTATAAGTAGAATAATATATATAAATGGAAGAAATTCAGGCTGATTTCAGACATTTCTTCCATAACCACAACAGTTATGAAGACACAAAGACATGACTATATGAACTTAAGGGAAAATTAAAACAGGATGTTTTCAGCAATATAAGGTGGAGGAACTCTAAAATGTCATTTTGATATTGTAGTTCAGATGACTGAGAAAAAATATAAAATTAAGAAATAAAGAAAGAGGAAATCAAAATATAATGGAACAAGTGGGCATAAAATTAGTTAAAATATGGATTTCTGAACAATTTGTGTACACAACTCCATAAGGAAATAAAATAATTACTATTGAAAAAAAACTTGGTAATATAAATATTAATGTAAAGAAAATTGGGGTCCAAAATTCTGAGTTATATAATATAGTCAAGAGACAGGATGGGGGATTTGATGGGCAGTGGAAGAAATGTGTGGAGGAGTTACTCAGAGCTACTGTTTACGTCTGATTTTGCTCATTTAGGAAATACGTGTTAAAAAATGTTTCCAAAATTCCAAAAGCAATTATGAGTAGGATTAAAAAGGAAACCTGTATTTTCCACTCACTAGAAAATATCTGAGCAAATACAAGATGATCATGATTTGTATTAAGAAGTAGATTCACAGGGAGAAAGAACCACATCAAATATTAATAGTTAACTCTGGATTGTGAGCTTATAATCTCCACTTTTTTTTCCTCTCAGCTTCTCAGTATTTTCTAAATTTTACCTAAGAGCATTCATTACACGTATAATCAGTCAAGTCAATACACATTACTTAAAATATTTTTAAAGGGGAACTTCAGAGAGAAAGAGAGCATCCTAGGCAGAGGGCCTGAGTTAAGAAGAGTGTGGCCTGCTCGAGGGCCCACATGAGGCTAAGTCTAGAGTGAATAAAGCTGGGAGAGGCTGGCTCTGGAAGATGCCATGGGGCAGCAGCTACGTCACATTAGATCTGGCAGGCCACGTTGAAGATTTGCGTTTTGACGTTAAAAAGAATAAGGCCATTGAAAATGCATGATGAGATTTGTGTTTTAAAGATCATTTTATCAGTGTTCACCCTTGGTTCAGAAATACCAAGAATTCTGGGCATCCCTCCCTCAACCTTGTAGATGTGATATGTCTTTAAAAAGCAGCTAGCAGAGTGTTATAAAGATGGAGACTGTGACTCTCAGAAAACAAATGGGTCTCTGTGAATGTGTGTGTATGTGTGTCTGTGTGTGTGTGCTTCACCACACGTGGTAAAGCATGAAGGAGGGTAGGTGGTATCAAACTTTTAAAAGATGAGACGTTAAACATGTTTGTAAAATATTAGATAGCAAAATTTTCTCTTTTTCTACAGAATTCTTACTCTCCCTAACCACAAATTCCTATGCCATTATTTCCTCTCCCTACTTGTGTCATGTAACAAAAGTCACTATTTGTATTAGAGTTATATTTATATGACTGGATCTCTTGGACTAGTTTCTTTATTTCATTAATGACAAAATTTCGAGGCATTTTGCATTTTCACAGCCATAAATAGTGGAGTGACTTGGATAAGCAAACTAAAATGAAACAGAAAAGCACAGCTCTTCTCTCTTCTAGGTACTTTGTTTTCACTTTGGCATGTTTGGGGTCCTGGAGTATGACTCTCAGGGGTGAAGAATTTACAAGATCAAAGCGGATTATTTTCCATGTCTTATGCACTTGCATTTCTTTTTCTCTTCTTCTATTACAAAAAATGGTTTGTAGGTAAATATCCTCTCGGTGGCTAAATAATAGCAAATTGCCATCACAGCCCATTGCTAACACTGCCAACATAGCCCCAGGGTTTCAAGACACAATCCGTTATCTCTAAATCAACAAAACTTAGCTCCAGAGGAGAGTGATCTGCAAGCTTTTCTTTTCAGTTCTCTCATATGTTTTGTTTTAGTTTAATGTGTTTGTCTGGATAGTTAGACACCATGGTGATAGGGAGTCAAAGGAATAAATAGAAATAGCCGTTGAAAATTACTAAAAAATACAATTAAAATATGGGAAGACTACGAACGTCACTAGTATCGGAGCACTCTCTTTTTTTTTTCCCCAGGATTCAGTGAGGAAGAAATTAAAAAGGGAGTCTGTGGCCGAGGTGGGCGGATCACGAGGTCAGGAGTTCAAGGCCATCCTGGTCAACATGGTGAAACCTCGTCTCTACTAAAAATACAAAAATTAACTGGGCATGGGGGCGGGCGCCTGTAATCCCAGTTACTTGGGAGGCTGAGGCAGGAGAATCACTTGAACCAGGGAGTCGGGAGCTGCAGTGAATGAGATTGCATCACAGCACTCTAGCCTGGCGACAGAGCAAAACTCCGTCTCAAAAAAAAAAAAAAAAAGAAAAGAAAAGAAAAAAAGAAAAGGAACTTTGAGTCTGATAGACGAGTTGGTGAATAATTTTTCCAACAGTGTTATTTTGCTGACACTAGACTAAGAGAGCTCATTAGCATGCTGAGACTATTTAATGCTAAAAAAAAAAAAAAAATAGTGCTTTTAGCTTTTGCTTTGCTGGAAATTCCTTACGTGGCAGCTTAGCCCAGCATTAAAATAGTGGGAAGCCAGTTAAAATAGAGTAGTGTAATACGGTGGAAAGAGAAGAATCTTTGAAGACTAGAGTTTGAATTTCATCATCATCTTTTGTTGCTTATGTTGTTAATCGTCTGTGAGGCTTAATTTCCTCATTTCTAATGTGTTCCTAGTAATGCCTGCCTCAAACATTTGTGGCAGGTCAAAACACCAAACTTAAAGCTTCTACCATGGTGCTGGGCACAAAGAAGCTGCTTAATAAATGTTCACTCCATTTCACACTTCTTCATCCTTATGAATCATTTGGGTTTTTAAAATTTATCTGTTTACTTTGATTTAATGTTTTCTGTAAATATAATTCTAGATACACATTGAGGTGAAAAAATACAAAATAAAGGTCCAGTGTACACTTCACCCAGTTTCCATTTGGTTTTATTTAGTAAAATGAGGGCCCAAGAAGAAGAAATGACAGTCAACCTACTTTGTTTTGGCTGCATGATAGTTGTCCTACAAATGTCAGAATCACTGTTGGCTGTCTCTGTCCCCTGCCTCTCCAAGGCCAGTGTCTATGCTAGAAAGTCCAGGGCATGAATATTCCCATCTCTCACAAATGCAGTCCGGCTGTGTCCATGTGAAAACATATGATTAAAACTGATACAATTCAGATCATTTAGCTTTAGAAAGGGAAGCATGCAAGAGCTCAGAAATAAAAGAACCACATGATTCTGTCCAGTAAAACAAAAATAAATAGAAATGCAGGGAGATGATCTAGCCAAAGGTTTCAACCTTTGAGGAGGGGTTGGACATGTGTTTCACCTTCCTGTTAAATATGAGTCCTAAACTGGAAGGCATTAACCTGTTTTTGTGGTTGTAGAAAAAAAATCAATAAAATATTAAATGTTTCTCATTATTCTAGCTCTGAGTTGCATTGAATCCTGATGGAGTAGTGAGGAATAAACTTACTTTTTCCTTGTTATTAACCTACCGATGCTCTTGCTGGCCATGATGAGGGAGGGGGCCTGGGAGGAGTTTATAATGAAGGCTTAGAAAGCCACGGCATACAATACTGTCTCTCTCCCTGGCTGGTGTAGCAGACGGAAGTCTTTCATTTTATGTGAGTCGCTTCTGACTAGTGCGATTTATCCAACAACATGAAGAGTATTTCTTTCTGATATTATCATAAATAATTTAAATTAATAATGCTATACAGATCTTGGGAAAATATGGCAAACAGAAATTAGGAGTAGCCATTTTCTGAACTCTCCTGTAAATGCCAAGCTATTCTCAAGATGCTAAAACCAATGCAGCATCCAGTGCCGCATACAATTAGTTTTCATTATTCTATCCTTCGTACTTCTTGCATTTTCTGAGCATTGTATATCTCTGCATTTTCTAATATTTTTGCCGGGAAAGAAAACAAATTGAGATGTTCTGTTTGAACTTTGCACATAAACCCAAATCCTCAAATATCATGTCGTCTTATTCTTAATCAAAATAAAACTCTAGGAGTAATTGATGGGAACAACATGCAAGCTAATGGAATGTTAGAAAAGTTTGTTCTGTAAGCTTGGGCTGGTTCTGTTAGCCTCAGGGTAGAAGGAGCCTATTCCGGAATAAAAAGGCATGCAGCCATACAGATTCCTGGTACTGATGTCCAAAACCAAACTGAATGCATAATGACAACAGTTTGCTTCTTTGGATGAGCTAAAACGGCTTTCTAAACATTGGGCAAATTTCCTTGGTTGAGTAGGAAGAATTCAACTTGGGAGAACTCCACCAATCAGTTGGTCAACCTGTATATGTTGAGAGCCTACAATGCATTTTTTATGCTGTTCTCAGGGGTGTTGGAGGTTCTCCAAGGAGAATATCATGATGCTGCTCAAAATAATTTACAAACTATTTAGGAAAACTCAGCAAACATCCGTGAAAAGTTAGAGAATAATGAAATGCTGATGTATGCTACTGACTTTAAGTGTAATAGGAATTCTTAGAAGGGTAGGGTCAATGTATATAGAAAGAGCTGGGAAAGGTTTCTTAGAAGAGATTTGAGCCGAGGTTTTAAGAATGAGGGATAAAGGAAGAAAGAAATCACAGGCCAAGTAAACAGTATGCATTGCCATTGGACCACAATGCACATGGCAGAAAGAGACAAATGAAGTGCATGGCAGGAAGGAGTCAAAATAAGGATGGAAACATAGGGTGGAATCAGACTATTTGGATTAAACGCAGCAAGAGGGAGAAAGCTGATGAAAGATTTTGAGCTGAGGAGTGGCCTGATGGAAGCTGCAATTTACTATATATATATATATATATGTATACACACACACACACACACACACACACACACATTAGCAATTGTGCTTAGATGCATCCCATGACGAAGTTAACTTGAGGTTGGCCTTTTAAAAACTTCTTTTTTTCTTTGTTTTTTTTTTTTTGTTTTGTTTTTTTTTTTGAGATGGAGTCTTGCTCTGTCACCCAAGCTGGAGAGCAGGGGCCCAATCTTGGCTTACTGCAACCTCTACTTCCCATGTTCAAGTGATTCTCCTGTCTTAGCCTCCTGAGTAGCTGGGACTACAGGCACCTGCCACCATGCCCTGCTAAGTTTTGTATTTTTAATACAGACGGGGTTTCACTATGTTGGCCAGGCTGGTCTCGAACTTCTGACCTCAGGTGATCCACCCACCTCGGCCTCCCGAAGTGCTGGGATTACAGAGGTAAGCCACGGCACTCAGACTAAAAGCTTCTTTAAAAAATAAGGAAACTACCCTTTCCCTAAAAGTAAGTGAACTAGTGTGAAGGGGTTAGCATTTATATATTTCAACTTGATCATCAAAGCCGTAGTTACTCAAGCATCAGAAAAACATCATAGGCATTAGTGTCAAAAGCTTTGCATAGCATGGGTCTAGTTTTGATCTCTGGATCTGCACTTCATATATGTTTGGCTTTGGCCCTGTAACATAACTTGTGTAAGCTGCAGGTTCCTCACTAGTTGTGGTAGGTAGAATTTTAAGATTACCCTCAATGATTCTCATCCTCATATAATTCCTTCCCATCGAGTGTAAGCAGAACCTATGAATAGGATGAGGTCTCACTCTCATGATTATGTTACATTATCTGGCAAAGGGGATTTTGCAGATGTATTTAAGGTTACCAGTCAGTTGACCTCAAGTTAATCAAAAGAAAAATATGTAGATAGGCCTAACCTAATCACATAAACTTTAAAAATGGGGAGCTAGAGGTCAGAGACAGACAAATCAAGAAGATTTAAAGTGTGAGAGAGATTCTTCTGCTGGACTTCAACAATTTGGCTTCTGGGTTGTACAGCTTCAAAAACAAGCATAGAAGAGGACCTTGAGCCTCCGGTGAGACCACAGCTCAGATTGACGCCTTGATTGCAGCCCCGTGAGACACTTAGGAGAGAACTCAGTTGATACTGTGCCCAGCATTCTGACCTACAGAATAGATGTTGTTTTAAGCTATTGAGTTTGTTGCAATTTGTTCCACATCAATGGTACGCCAATGCACTGTCAAACACAGATGAGGAAGATACTTCAGTCATCTTGAGAAAATTGAATGAAATAATATAAATACCGAAGCAAAATGCTTAACAATGTGACTGGTAGTAAATGTACAATAAATATTAGCTATTGTAATACTTGTTTTTATTATGTATTTAGAAATAGCAATAGGATTATTAGAAATATATTCTAAACTTTGTTCTCTTAAAAGAATGAGTCCTGGTCAGTATGTAGATAGTGATAACAGTGTTTCTGGACTCCCTGAGTACATCTGCTGGTCAGATCAATCAACCGCTTTGCCTGTTCACATTAGGAAACTGTTACATTATTCCAGTTGGCAATCTGTAGCTGATTGTTGTGGTTGGAGCAATAGAGCACAGTCCTGAATGCATTAAAATCACACATCCCTAGCCCTAATGCATTTGGCATCATCAAGAATCAATCTCTACAAGTAGGCATTAATACAGGTTGTTAATATACAACATTAGCAGTCCTACAAGTCAAATGACATTTACAGGAATAATATTCATGAACTAAGGAGTGTAATTTAAAATAGTTAGCAATCGCTGTAATATAGGCACTGCAGACAGCCCGTATGACTGTCCTGCAAAACTGAATCTTAACTCTGCATTCATTGCAGAATCTTAATATGTTCATTCAGCATTCAATGATAATGAGTCTCCATTTTGGGTTAGCTATATGATGGATGATGGGTGCTCAAGATTGACTTCTGCCACCAAGGAGCTCACAGTCTATTAGAAGAGAGAGAAAGAAAAGGAAGCCACTGATGACAATGCAGTGATGGAAGTACTTCAGTAGAAGCACATGCTGGAAGCTTCAGGTTCTGACAGCAAAGATACAAAAAAGGGGCCCCTTAGCTGTCTCAGCTGAAATAAAAAAATAAAGTGCTGCTTGGAGCTTGAATTCAGTCTTGAGACTAGCTAAGTGGGAATTACTCAGACTTTGTTGGAGGGGCAGGTATTTCAGGCAGAGGAGACAGCCTGAGTCAAGTTGGCAAGAATGAGAAGGGTATATTTGCAAAACTTTGTATAGAAGGGTTGGAGTGGAAAGGATGTTGAGGCTAGATTATGAAGGGACACATTAAAAAATTCGTCTTTATCTGATGGCATGAGATCATTTTAAATATGGTTCAGACCAATTAAAGTTTTTGTTTTCCAAAACAAATGTAACAGTATTGTGGATAGTGCATGATAGTTTAGCGGCAGGCAAACTCGAAAGCAGGAATGCCAGTTAAAATGGCATTGTGGTAATACAGGAAAAGCAATGATGACTTGAATCAAGAAAATTCTGGTGGGAATGTAAACAAGAGGATAATTTAAAGAATTACTTAGAAGTAGAATCAAATGGAGTTAGTAATTGATTAGATGTAGGGGTAGGAGGCATGCAGAAAATTAGGATGATTTTCACATTTTGGGGTTGGTTGACTGTGTAGATGATTGTGCTATTTACTGAGGTAGATAATTCAGAAAAAGAAAGATAATGAGGATAGGCATGCCATGTTTTAGGTGCCGATGAGAAAGCCAGATGGAGGAATTCATGAAACAATTTTAAAAATTGGTTTGGAATACAAATGGAGTCAAGGGTATACATTCAGGAGTGCAGCAGACATTTGGTAATGGCCTACCCAGCATCAATTTCCTCTTCTTTCTTAATAACAATAGTCAGATTTTATTTCAGGTGGCCATCCTTTCCCCATCCAGTCCATGTCTTTGGAGGAAGCTGACAGTACTCCAAGGTCTAGGAGTGTGACCTGATTAGCCTAAACCAATCTGGCACATTTCCCAAAGGTGGCTCTTCCTACCATCTTCCTTCCTTCCTTCCTTCCTTCCTTCCTTCCTTCCTTCCTTCCTTCCTTCCTTCCTTCCTTCCTTCCTTCCTCTCTCTCAGATATCTATATCTATATATAGATAAATATATAAGATACATATAAGAATATATGTATATATACATACATATGTATGAATATGCTTGTGTGTGTGTGTGTGTATATATGTGTGTGTGTGTATATATATATTCTTTTGTTCTGTCATTCCTCTTTCTTTCCGTTCTTCTATTTACAATCTATGGTGTCGTAACTAGTATAGGGTATTGTTAAATACTGTGAAGGGCCAGATATTGTATCTTACTTCAAAATTAATAAGCTTTTTGTCACAATTTCAAGGATCGTGGATGCTGATAGAAGACATGAAACTCCTGGGTCCAAATGAAGGGCAGTTGATTACTCACAGCAATAGCAGTAGCCGGAGTATCATCATGGGGTAACTTAAAGCATGCCAGATGGCAGCTATACAGTCAGTGGGTTGCATCTCAGGAGTGGAAACCTGAGCTTAGGGAGCCTAAATCTTTTACAATGGACAATAAACATGGCTGCCTTTGTTCAGGAGGGGGACATTATATCTTCTAAGCCTATAGGGAAATGTGCTCTTTTATGGAGAAGGAGACACTGTAGCTACCTTCCAAGCTGGTCACCATTAAAAGGATGATTTTATACAAAGGGAAGTTAGTACCTCTCTTCATAAGACATGAAAGAATATGAGAGGCTTATGGAGAATATCCTGTCAACAAGAACCCTCAGTGTTCAGCTGATATCACTCAGGTTGAGTATATAGAGTATATACAAAGTTTCGGAATGAAAACTGCAGAGCCAGTAGCATTTTAGAGGTAGATAGAAGAAGAGAAGCCTATTGGAAATGGTGAGAGGTGGCAGCCAGAGAAGAAGGAGGAAAATCAGAAACCAGAGGAACGTTTTGTGAAGAACTAATGACCATTAGTGTTAAACACTCCAGAGAGGACAAATGAGGCATGTCAGTGGCTTTAGCAATTAGAAAACGAGCCCAGCAAGTCAGGATGGAGTCCAAATTGCCATAAGAAGAGATGCTTCTTCCAAGCAGGTTGGCCCAATGAGTGGGAGACACTGTAACAGGCGCATTAGAGGAAAGATGACGAAGTAGAGGTGAGTTTCTTTTTCAGGGGGTTCCTTTCTCTTTGTGAAAGAAAACACATCATGGCACTATGTAGACAGGTTTCAAAGTGCCATCTGTGTGGATGCATACACAACACTCAGTCAAGGTAAACGTATGATTCATACTCCTCAGCATTCAGGTACAGGAGGACATTGTGAGGCAGAATGCCAAAACCTTTCTTTAGCATTTGGATACGGTGCAGGTTGTGGAGAAGGCATGGGCTGTGAAGTTAAGCTGACTTGTATTCAGAAACAGACTCTATAATTTACTTGCTCTGGGATCCTTAGCCTGAACCTAGATTTCTTCATCTTTAAAATAGAGCTAATACAAAATGAATTTGGGGGTTGTTAAGATCGTATGAAGCACCTAGCAGAGGGCCTGCCACGTTAGTGGTAATTATTTTTAAAAAGTGGAACCTGTTAAACCACTTTGAGGGCAAGAACTAAGACCTCAATGGAATTATTATATTAACCGCTGCAGAAGCAGTAGTGATAGTTTGGGACTTGAGATTGAACTCATGTACTGCCGTTTCCCCTAGGCAGTATATAAGGGAAGGAAATAATATCCTTAACACTGGTCTCATATATATCATCGCCACTCCCAGGCCTACTAGTCAGTGATTTTAGCTTTGATTTTTACACTAAAACTATTATTTCATGTTTTAAATTCATTAGCCAAACTGTGTATTCTTTATTCACCTTAGATAAATCATCCTTTGCTCAGAGAAGACATTTGCGGCTATAGTATCAGAAGTATAAGAGTAATGTGCGGCATGCTGGTTTTATATATTCCCCAAATGCTTTTTCTTAATTTTTTTATTTTAGAGAGGCTGGTGGGAGGATTAGGAGGCAAATTGACAGTTTAGAGGCCTATGTAGGCACTGAATTCATTTTTTACTGTTTAACATATAAAAGTGATCATATTAAATTGAAACTAAATGCATTGTTATGGGCATTTATGACATCTCATTTAAAGAATTGCAGCGAATCCTTCAGAGAACACTGATTTACAACCACCAGCTTTTTTCATGAATGCAACCTTCAGCATGGTACTTGCTTAGCAACTAATTGAGGCAAAAAGATAAATAGGAAGCTTTTACATTTTTAATTTAAAAGCTTCCAAATATAATTGTTGTTATTGCACTATCAAAGTATGGTGCAGCAGTCTGCATTTGAAACCTCTTAATCTCGTTGTCATAATTAAGTTTGTAAATAAAAAGGCCTATACTGGGAGTAGGAGATACATTATTTCATTATTTGTTGCTTTTTCTTAACATAAGTATGGTGCTGGTTGTCTTTGCAATTAAATCATATTTTGGTGTGATTTCTCTCTAAAATGAATGATTAGTTATATCAATCATTTTGTCCAAATATTATTTAGACTTTTAAAAGTTCAATTTTAAACAATCTTACCAGCTATAATTTAAAATCTCTGTATTTCTGCCTTATAATTTTTAAGGAAGATAGAATCAGAATTTGGATGGTCTTGAATTGTACTGAGTTAATTGTGGGTGTTCTTTTACTCATCAACGTAGATGCAGCATCTTCCTTCCCTCTACTATTTTTAAGAGAGGAAGCATGATTTGGTTATTGACCGTCATAATGTCTTCAAAGCCTGGCTGCTTCCTCAGAATATATGTGACCTTGAGTCTATCCCTTAGACTTTGAGTTTTGAGAGGTAGACATGGTTCTACATCTACCTAAAAGAAATGCTACGAGTAATACACAAAAGAGAAGAAGCAGGATGAACACCTAACTCAAAACTTCCATCTTACAGTAGAGCAAACTGGCATCCAGAGGTTGAATAATCTATGCCCATGCTTAGGGAAGAAACGAGATTTACTGATGTTTTTGGGCTCCAAGTCCGGTGCAAATGGAACTATATAAAAGATATGTATGGAATGTCTAAGGTTATTCTGAAACTATGAATATAATTCCATATTCATAATTTTCAAAATGAAGCATCTGTTTGAAAAAAAAATGGGAGAGCAAATCACATAGAATTTTTATCATCTTCTTTGCTCCAACATTGGGTGCTTAGAAATCTTGAGTTTTCAATTCGTTCTTCATTTTGGACGTTTGTTGTCAATTAGAATTCATCTATGGTGTATAAAGGGACAAATAATGAAGTGTTTAATAAACCAATAGCCAGTGCAATTAAATCAGAATGACGTCTTTATTGAGTTCTTAAAAATCCCATTAACATGATTGAAGTTTTAAATGATCTTCTTAAAACTTAGTTCATTTCCTAATTACTATGGCTGTTTTTGACAAAGATGAAATGTCCTCACGTCTCCCCAGAACAAATACTGCAAAAATCTTTTAAGGTTGATCAAGAGTTGATGAGGTAGCATGCCCCAGATTCCAGGACAACTCTTTCCTGATGACTGAGGTTGATATAATCTTCTTGAGAAAACCAAAACCTCAACATGGCTGCATTTATAGTACCCATGTTGTCTGTACTATTTTGGAATAACTTATTACAACAGTGAATGGGCAATAGAAACTTAAATATTAAGCGATATTTAAATGAGAACATAAATATAGCTATGCATTATTCAGCACCAAGATAAGCTGATATTCAGATCAGACAGAAGGTCACTGCCCCTTGGTGATAGTCCTCTCAAACTCAGGCAGTATCATTTCTTTATAATGAAGTCAACTCTTTGGAGAAGCAATTTGCATCCTGGATAGGGAAAAGGAACACATCCTCTGTTTTCAGCATAAGCACATTATGCTGGTTTGATCTCTTCCAATGTGCAATGTGATGATTAAACATGCTGCCTCCAGATATGCATATTCAGAGTTGGCTTTTTCTGGGAATTCCCTTCACCAAGGAGACCACAAAGGTATCTCCTAATAGACTCCAAAATCACAACCCCTCCACTGTGCTAGTGGAAATAGATCAGAGGGTTTGTTCTTCTTATCTGACCTCTCACATTCTTCTGTGCCCTCGCTTGACTGGGAGTACGAGCCCTAATCAAAATTAACAGCCCGTCTTGAAGTTGGGCATGTTAATACTGTTAAGCAGAGGTGGGAACCCAGGAGGTAAAATCTTCATGGCTCGATGCTCACACAGTTTTCAACCAGTTTCTGAACATAACCCAGTTGTGCAATAGTTCCTCCCAGCTCGGACTGAGTGCCACACATTTGTTTGCAGTTCTCTATGCCCTACTTTATAACAATGCTAGCTGGAATGATTGAGGTGATTATTGCCAAAGTCTTTGTGACTTTTGTAGTTAGATTACCTTTAAGACATGGAATATTATTCTTCCTGTAGACAGCTTAGATGGATGGGTTAAAAAAAATAAATTATAGGCTACAAAACGTTTTCACTATAGTATAATGTCCTCAGTGAATTTGAATATTATAGCACATTAAATAGCACCCCTAAAAATCGGAATACTTCCAGAAATCTCCAAAAGATATTGGTATTGTATGACCAGTCTCATGTTTCTGAAGTTGCTTTTTCTCTCTCTTCCCTCCTACTAGAGCAATTATGTGAGTTGCTTGTCCCCAGAGGTAATATGAGAGGTGAATCGCTTCTTTTTCTTTTTCTCTCTAACACAGGTGATGAACCTTTTGCCAACTGCCAATGCTATAAAGCCCAAAACTTTGGGGAATTTTCCAGTCTGACAGTTACATGTAGTATCGCTTTCCCTTAATTTGAATATTGATTGAAAAAATAAGAACAGTAGATCAATAAGAGCTTATGTTTATAAAGCATTTTTTTCCAGTTGAAAAAAATTAGCATCTTTAAAAAATCTCACAATAAATAATCCTGAGGAGTAGGTTTATTCATTTATTTATCAATGAATATTTACTTATTGAGCCACTGAGCCAGAAGGTGCTGGAGTACTTATGGTCTGGTTGGGGAGAATGACACTAATCAAATAATTACACAAAAAATAACATTACAAACTGTGACTGGAAATGTGAAAGAAAATTGCACATCATATAGTAAGGAGAATCACATACAATCTGGGAAAAAGATATCAAGGAAGAAAGAGAATTAAAGATTCAAAGAGATTAAATATTGGGTACAACGTCATCATGAACTCCTCTCATTGATTCAAACCGGACTTTCCAAATATGAAGAGGGTACTGGTCCATTTTTACATTGCTGTAAAGAAATACTCAAGGCTGGGTAATTTATAAAGAAGAGAAGTTTAATTGGTTCACAGTTCTGCAGACTATACAAGCATGGCACAAGTATCTGCTTGGCTTCTGGTGAGGGCCTCAAGAGCTTACAATGATGGTGGAAGGTGAAGTGGGAGCAGGCACATCACGTGGTGCGAGCAGGAGCAAGAGAGAGAGGAGGCAGGTGCTACTCTCTTTTAAACAACCAGATCTCATGTCAACTCAGAGCAAGAACTCACTCATCACCAAGGGGATGGTGCTAAGCTGTTCATGAGGATCCATCCCCATGATCCAAACACCTCCCACCAGGCCCCATCTCCAACAATGGGGGTTATATTTTAACATGAGATTTGAAGGGCACAAATATTCAAACCATATCAAAGAGCAAACAGAGAATACAACATTATGATGGAGTTTCTTTCTTTTATGGTGGCACAGTTATGCGTTGCTGAACAATGGAGATATATTCTGAGGAATGCACTTTTAGGTGATTTTGTCATTGTGTGACCATCATAGAGTGTACTTACACAAACCTAGATGGTATAGCCTACGATACACCTAGGGTATATGCTATAGCCTATTGCTCTTAAGCTACAAACCTGTACAGCATGTTACTATACTGAACACTGTAGGCAAATGTAGCATAATGGTATTTGTGTGTCTAAATATATCTAAACATCAAAAAGGTACCATAAAAATATGGCATAAAATGGTCCACTCATATAGGGTACTTACCATGAATGGAGCTTGCAGGACTGAAAGTTGCTCTGGGTGAGTCGGTGGGTGGTGAGTGGATGTGAAGGCCTATAACTTTACTGTACGCTATTGTGGACTTTATAAACACTATACACTTAGACTACACTAAATTTATAAAAAAAGCATTTTTCTTTCTTTAATAATAAATTAGCCTTAGTTACTACAACTTTTACATGTTTAAAACATTTTTGACTTTTTTGTAATAACAGCTTAAAACACAAACACTTTGTAAAACGGTACAGAATTTTCTTTCTTTATATTCTTATCCTGTCATCATTTGTCATTTTTTTTTAACTTTAACACTTTTTTTGTTAAAAATGAAGACACAAACACATGCATTAGTCTAGGAATACACAGGTCAGAGCCATCACTATGATTGTCTTCGACCTCCACCCTTGTCCCACTGGGAGGTCTTCAAAAGTAATAGCATGCGTGGAATGGTCATCTTCCAGAGTAACAATGCTTTCTTCTGGAATACCTCATGAAGGACCTGCCTGAGGCTGTTTTACAGTTAACTTTTTAAATATAAATTGAGGCCGGGCGCAGTGGCTCATGTCTGTAATCCTAGCACTATGGGAGGCCGAGGCAGGTAGATCACCTGAGGGCAGGAGTTCGAGACCAGCCTGGCCAACATTATGAAACCCTGTCTCTACTAAAAAATACAAAAATTAGCTGGGCATGTTGGTGGGGATCTGTAATCCCAGCTACTTGGAAGACTGAGGCAGGAGAATCACTTGAACCAAGGCAGTGGAGGTTGCAGTGAGCTGAGATGGTGCCACTGCACTCCAGCCTGTGCGACTGGAGCGAGACTCCATCTCAAATATATATACTCTATATATACTCTCTCTACATATAATATATTACTCTAAAAGAATGATACAAAGTATACTGTAGTAAATACATAAGCCACTCACATAGTTGCTTATTATTATTATCAATGTTATGTACCCTACATAATTTATGTGCTTTACTTTTATATGACTGACAGCATAGTAGGTTTGTTTACACCAGCATTACTGCAAGTGTATGAGTAATGCATTGCACTACGATGTTATAATAGTAATGATATCACTAAGCAATAAGATTTTTTCTGCGCCGTTATCATCTTATAGGACAACTGTTATATATGCAGTCCATCATTGTCAGAAATGTCATTATGCAGTTTATAGCTGTATTTTTAATTGGTACAAATTAATTTTCTAATTGGTTCAAATTAGTAAATAAAAATAGAATAGTCATTCACAAAGTGATTGATAATGATACATTTGTTGTAATGAAATTGTATCTCCAAGCTTTCTTTAGAAACTCAGAATACTACCCTTGGTCTATTTCAGAGAGGCACTTTCATGTGGATTGTGATATCAGTGGAATTCTTAAGGCATGGTGAAGTATCTTGGGGGAGGGCATCTTAGTCCAATTTTTCTGCTACAAGAGAATATCTGACACTGAATAATTTATACTTACAGAAATTTATTGACCCGGAGTTCTTCAAACTGGAAATTACAAGATTGAGGGGCATCTGTCAAGGGCCTTCTTGCTGTGTCATCTCATGGTGGGTGGAAAAAGGGCAAGAGACAGAAAGAAGGGGCCAAACTCATTTTCTTAAAAGGGCACGAATCCCATCCTGAGGATGGAGCTCTCATGGCTTCATTACCTTTTAAATATCTGGTCTCTTAATACTGTTACAATTAAATTAAATTTCAACATGAGTTATGGAAGAGACAAACATTCAGATCACAGCAGAAGGTAATGAAATATGTAATTACATTTAGTAATAGTGCCATTGTAGAAATTTTTCAGATAAGCACTGTTTTTGTGTTTAGATTAGCTTCAAAATACATACTGCAAATTACAGAATACAGAAGAATCTCATAGTGGATTTGCAAGTAAAATCTGAGAACTTAAAATTGTTTGACAATGGAAGACCAATAGCCTATATAGTTGGATGATTTATTATCCTGATATTGGCAGCCAAGAGCTGTGGAGTGTGTGTGTGTGTGTGTGTGTGTGTGTGTGTGTGTGTGTGTATGGTGTGCATGTGTGTTTATGTTGAAGTAATTTTTGTCTGAAGCAGAAAGAGTCTAAAGAGCAGGGTATGAACCTGGCAGATGGTATCTAAATCCTAGTCTCAGTGCTACTGCCTCTGTGAACCTGGGGAAGTTTATGTCTACCTTATGTGGTTATTATAGTTATTAAATGATAGATGTATAACAAACTTAGTTTACTCTTTTTCTATGATTTAAATATTAGAGGAGATGGTATTTCTTTAGTAACATATTAGTTTTGTAATAATGTATTATACATTTAGCATTCATTAATTTATCTAAACTACTTTTCACCAAGTCATTGGCTGAACAGCCCTGGGACAAATGAGTTGTACAAAATCACTACCAGGTGTGGCTTGCTTCTGCTAGGCAAGATTTTAGGAACACAGTGGTGTGCCAAGATGGACATGAAAAAGTTGTGGAGGTATGACTTTTGTTCAAGATTTTTGTTCTACCCTCAGAAGTCCTCAAGCCGTAAGAAAGTAGTTATGTCTTACCTGACGCTTTTCCCCTCTTCCCAAGAGAGAATAGGAGTCTATAGAAAAATCATTTGAGACTTGGAAGGGTATTCTCTGTCTTTTTTTTTTTTTTTTTTTTGAAATGGAGTCTTGCTCTGTTGCCCAGGCTGGAGTGCAGTGGCTGATCTCGGCTCACTGGAACGTCTGCCTCCTGGGCTCAGGTGATCATCCCACCTCAGCCTCCTGAGTAGCTGATGCTACAGGCGTGTGCCACTTGTATTTTTAGTAGAGATGGGGTTTCACTATGTTGGCCAGGCTGGTCTCAAACTCGTGACCTCAGGTGATCCACTGGCCCCAGCCTCCCAAAGTCCTGGGAATACAGGCATGAGCCACTGCGCCCAGCTGGAAGGGTATTCTTATAAAGAGCTAGGTGATAAGGGTCATATCTAATTTAATTCTATTTTCTTCCACCAGATCTCCTATTCACCTCAATGAGCTTTGTGTCCATTACTGGATCTGCCTCATTTTGTATAAATTGACTGATTACACATTTCACTCAAACCCAGGAAGTCACATCTCCATCAGTGCTTCCTGTCCAAGGAACTGGATCGTGGGGCCATCTTCATCTTGTATTCTAATCTGTTAGAATTCCCTTGTTGCCTGATTTTCCCTGATTGATGATGCTTAGCTTGTGGGCTTTAACCCCTGAGTTCAAATGAAGTAATCGAAAGGGCTTTGGGTTTAGAGCTAGAAGACAGTTTCATCAGAAGTTGCGAGCAAATAATTTTACCTCTCTGAGTCTTGTTTCTTTCATTTCTAACACAAAGGTAATTTTATGTACCTCGTAAGATTGCCTTGAAGATTAAATACTTAAAGTTTGTGCAAGGGTTTGCAGCATGGCAGACAGCCTCAAGCATTTAATTGAATTTCAGTCTTAAGTGACCTCCCAATATACAGACAGACTTTCCCAGACTGACTCTTCTACTCTGTATTTTATCATCTTATTAACATTTGTATTACTCTTTAAAATCATCATCTTCAAATAACCCTTATTAAATAATATTAAAACATAAGAAAAAATATTTTAAAAGTCAATCCAAATGTGGTTTTGCTGAAATTCTTTCTCATCTCCTTATACCTCTAATTGTTTTTTTCTGATCATAATGTCTTTTTTTAAATAGCATATTTTGAATGCCATAAATGTTCCATGGAGAAACTAGCCAATTAATTTTTACCATAACCTTTCCCTCGGTTTGTAATGGGAAATGCTGAGCTGTCAAGATTTTTAGCAGGAGATTATTCCTCTATGAAAAATTCTTATTTAAAAGTGGGGCTATTTACCAAGAATTTATACATTCACAAAAGAGTTGTCATCTTCAAAATAGCCACTTTAGAAAATTCTATCCTTTTTAAAAATTACATTGCTTTTAGATCTCTGGATTTTTTTTTCTTTTTAAAAAAGTGTTTAAACAGCAGAAAGAAATCTTAATGTTTTATAGTCACATGGAAGTTTCTTTAAAACAAATGAATAAGTAAACAAGCAGTATTATTCTGCCAAGCCATTTACAGCCATCAACAGTTTTTGTTGTGAATGATTTTGATTATTACAAAATATCAACTTTGCTTTCAAAATTTAATAATGGACAATATTGACAGAATCCAGAAGACCATGCAAGTCTTCTGTGTGACAGTACTGAAACAGACATTTTGAAACTATTCTGAACAACGTTATCATTAGTGGAGTAAGTGCCTGGTTTCCAAATTGGACTACACTGAAATGAACAGCACTCATGGGACTGTATAAATCACAGTATTCTTGTTCCTGAAAAAATTAATCACTCTATAGTTGCAGCTCAGATGACAATTGGTTTTCAGTTTGAATTTAAAAATCAGTAAATTATGTCATTGATTATATTAAATAATTACGTTCCATGGAGTTCTAAGGAATACATCAAGTGTTACTCTCGAGAGAGTGGTTGAAGGTGGAGACCAAGGTCTGATATTGGGCAGGGTCTTGAGTACTTTCCAATCAGAGTTCACCAAAGCATTACACTTTTTTCTATTTTACTTATGAGGCCCCAGTAAGATAATTTAAATATTATATAGAGTTTCATGACTTAAAGTGTTTGAAAATAAGTAAGTTTTACTGTTACTTCTTTAGAGAGATCCAAATGTCATTGATTGCCTGCATGAAAATCCCTATAGAGATCACTTTAAAATTGGTAGTTTATGCTTCATGTTGAAGACAAATCAAAATTATTTCACAGCCCAAAATAAATGCAATGTAAAAATGAAGATGAATCTCTATACATTTTTATTAACATCTCAGTGGGATAGGAGTCATCTCTTACTTGACTATAATTCAACTATTAATCACCGTTGACAGATTGGTAACCAAGTGGCAAATGCCACTGACTAAATACAAATAGTAATCATGGCTTTATGTTTGACACATAGTAGGAAATCTTTTAAGTTGAGATTCGCTCCCTATTATTGTGACAATATTGGCATATTTTTTAGTTTCTCATATGGTGTTTTGGTCTTGACTTTTCCCTTCCTTCCTTCCTTCCTTCCTTCCTTCCTTCCTTCCTTCCTTCCTTCCTTCCTTCCTTCCTTCCTTCCTTCCCTCCTTCCTCCATCCCTCGCTTCTGTCTTTCTCTCTCCTTCCTTCATTTCTTTCTTCCCTCCTTTCTTGCTTCTTTCGTTTTCTTTCTCTTTCTTTCTTTATCTTTCTTTCTTTTATATCTCTCTCTTTCTTTCTTTCTTTTTCTTTCCCTCTCTCCCGTCCTTCCGTCTCCCTTTCTTTCTTCTTTCCTTTTTTCCTTCCTTCCTTCCTTTTACTTTCTTTCCTTCCTTCCCCTTCCTTCTTTACTTCCTTCCTTCCTTTCTTTTTCTTTCTTTCTTTCCTTCCTTCCTCCCCCTCCCTCCATTCTTCCCTCCCTTCTTCCTTCCTTTTTTCCTTCCTTCCTTCCCTCCCTCCCTCCTTTCTTTCTTTTCTTTCTCTTTCTTTCTTTTCTTTTTTCTTTTCTTTTCTTCTCTTTCCTTCCTTCCCTCTTTCTTCTTTCTTTTCTTTTCTCCTTCCTTCCTTCCTTTCTTCCTTCCTTCCTTTCTCTTTCCTTCTTTCCTTCCTTCCCCCTCCCTCCATTCCTCCCTCCCTCCCTCCTTCCTTCCTTTTTGCCTTCTTCCCTTCCCTTCTCCTTCCTTCTTTCCTTCCCTTTCTTTCTTTCTCTTTCTTTCTTTCTTTTCTCCTTTCTTCCTTCTCTCTCTTTCTTTTTTCTTTTATTTTTTCTTTCCTTCTTTCCTTCTTCTTTTTTCCTTCCTTCCCCCTCCTTCCATCCTTCTTTTCTTTTTATTTCTTTCCTTCCTTCCTCCGCCCTCCCTCCATTCCTCTCTCCCTCCCTTCTTCCTTCCTTTTTTCCTTCCTTCCTTACCTCCTTCCCTTTCTTGCTTTCTTTCACTTTCGTGTTTTCTTCCTTTCTTTCTTTTTCTTTCTTTCCTTCCTTCCCCCTCCCTCCCTTCCTTCCCTTCCTTCCCTTCCTTCCCTTCCTTCTCTTTCTTCTCTTTCTTTTCTTTTCTTTCTTTCTTTCTCTTTCTTTCTTTCTTTCTTTCTTTCTTTCTTTCTTTCTTTCTTTCTTTTACTTTCTCTTCCTCATTTTTATTTTTGGTCATCTTTTTCAGAAAATAGAGAAACACCATCTTATAGCAATTGCTGCTACAATTTTTAGGCTACCAAATGCTGACCCTGTTGGACCATGGTCTTTGCCCAATCTACTTACAAGAAAACCTAACATAACAAGTTTGTTGCTGGACATAATGGCAGGAGTGTATTGATGTCTACAGCAAAGAGAAAGTCAGTGTTTGTTTGTTTAGTGTGGGTTTTATTGCCTCCAGAAATAGAAAGTTACTTGGTTATCGTCAGAATCCATCTTACACAAGTAGCTAGAGTTTAGTCTCTTCTCCCATGCCCCTCCCACCCCACTCCCTTCCTTGGTGAGTGAGTCTTATTAACTCTAACATGAAAGGTATAGAGGGAAATATGTATTCTTTTCCAGAAAGCAGTGGCTTAGAGAGTATTTTAGCTTAAGTGGAAAGAATGAAGGATTTGGAGAAAAAAGTATCTGGGTTAAAATCCTAACCAATTACCTTGCAGAGTTAGTGTGAGGCTTAAATACCACAAAAGACAGACAAAAATAAATGGCTGCTAATATTATCTTGTTAGGAAAAAAAATCCTTTAAGACTCAGGAGGATAACATAATACTAATATACATGAAATGTCTAAGTACATTGTGGTAGTATTTTTATGCATCTGCTTTTAAGTCAGGTATTTTAATGTCACATTAAAAAGCCTTTGACAAAGCCTATAATCCTCAGTCATTGTTTTAGTTAGTAGAAACATTTAGTTTTTCTTTTTTCTCTACTATTTTCTTTCATTCTTTCACGCATCTATTTTCTTCTGTGATTTGTATAGAGAGGATTTTTAGAAGGAGGAAGGAGGGTATAGTGGAGACTATGAAGGGCTAATGTCAGAGGAGTTTCTATAGTTTCTAACTAATTTTTTTTTCTTTCATCATCTTTTTTTTTTTTTTTTTTTTTTTTTTGAGTCTCACTTTGCTGCCCAGGCTGGAGTGCAGTGGCGGGATCTTGGCTAACTGCAACCTTCGCCTCCTGGGTTCAAGCGATTCTCCTGCCTCAGCCTCCTGAGTAGCTGGAATTGCAGGCGCGGGCCACCATGCCCAGCTAATTTTCTTATTTTTAGTTGAGATGGGGTTTTGCCATATTGGCCAGGCTGGTCTTGTACTACTGACCTCAAGTAATCTGCATGCTTTGGCCTCCCAAAGTGCTAGGATTACAGGCATGAGCCACTCTGCTGGGCCAATAATTTCATAACATTTTATAGTCCCCTTTTTGTTTAAACCAACAGATCAAGTTGCTTATGAAAATTCAACTGATAGCCACTCTCTTCCTAATTTGACAATTTCAAAAGTTTCCTAGCTTTAACTTTACCAGCCACTACATTTATCTACACAATGCAGATTTGAATGCACAATGTCATCTTGTTGGGCTTATTAATACAAATATAAATCCATTCATAAATAAATTATATTTGAACTTATACCCAATAAAAATATAGTCTTCTAAAAATTAATAATATAAGACACACTTCTAATATATTGTGTTTATCCGACTTTCTGAAGATAAAACTCAGTGCTGAAACAGAAAAACATTTCATCACCTTGAGTTGGTTGATTCTTTTCCCGATTCTGTGATGCTTCAATATTAAAGCTCATTTAATAAGTTCTGTTTGGACACTACGTTAACCCTCAGGCCACAGAGTATTGGCAAATAGTTGATTTCGTTTTTTCCCATTGGCATGGTTGTCTTTCACAGCAGCACTCCCTCCCTTTCTTTTGTTTAAATTGGCTGAAGTATTTCTTGCTTAAGGGATTTACCAGAATGTGGCCATACCTGGGAGTGAGCTAAAATCAGGATAAAGAACTGGGAATGGGAAGGCTATAAACTGACCACTGGGTGGGTAACATCATTCTTTCAACTCTTCAGAAAAACACATGCACACCATGAGCTCTGACTTTCAGAGGCGGAAAAATGAACGGAACATATGGTAAAGTTAAAAATTAATATTAATAAATGGAAAAGCTATTTCCCCAACAGACATTTCATTTTAAGATTGTCCTCCACTGGGATGATTTATTTGACTCTCTAATCTACTTGAAATGAGCAACAGGCTGAAAATTGTAAAGAACACTCAAAGCAGAAGCAAGAAAGCAATGACTACAGTATCTAAGAAGTATGTAGGTTCAAATTCTTGTTCAAAGTGTATTTACAGTTTGCTAAAGAGAACATTAGTTCGTTCTATTCTGACTCTCAGATTAAATAACATATAACAAAATGCTTAAAAATAGAAGACATCATTATCGTTTATTTATGCTTTTATTTGCAAACACATTAAACTGAGGAGAAAAGGGAAAAGGGAATCTAAGCTATGGAACAACTAGGGCAGCTCTGAATGTTTTATGAGTTTTATGAGAGACTGTGTCAAATGCAGCACTTTAAAATTCAATAATAAATACTATAACTGGACCAATTTAGACTTTTTTCTTTATCTACGTGATATCTCATAATGTTATGAATCTGAAAGCAAGTGGTGGAATGATTAATTTGGTGGTTGTTAAGATGTTTAATTTCAGCCTTCATTGAATCCATCAAACATTCGCTCCCTCCCCTTCTTTCTACCTGTCTGCTTTTATATCATTATAAACAAAGATTTCAAACAAGGTAGACAATTGTCCTTTCATAACTTTTTTTGTTGTTGTTGTCTTAGGGTTTTCTATTTGATAATCTATTGGCTAGAAACTGAAACTGATTGATTGATGTGGCAATAAAAGTGCAAAAGCAAGCAAGCTCTGGTCATTGCTCATTACACATAGTTGTGTAGGTGCACCACTGGTAATATATATTGGCCATAACCTTATGCTATCACTAATTAGTATTTCAATAAATGTGTTTATTTGCACCTAATATGCTATGCCAGCAGTACTCAAAGTATGGTCCAGGGACCCCTGGGAGTCTGCACAATTCTTTCAGGGTATCTGTGAGAATCTCCTTTTTCACTCTTATTCTCCCACAAGTAAACAATGAAGTTTTCCAGAGGCTACATGAAACTTAATGGTATCATCTTTCTGATGGCTAATGATATGTGTGCTTGTGGATTCTTGCCATTAAAATTTTTCTCAGTTTTAATTTTGAATATAGTTAACATTGACAGTTATAACCTACATAAACAAAATCTCTTTTGAGATCCCCAACAATTTTACACATGTAAAGGGGTTCTTAAATCAAACACTTTGAGAACTTCTGTGCTAGATAACACATTAGTTAAAAATAATACAGAGTAAGTAAGGTATAGGTTTTACCTAGGCTGCCTCTTTCTGCTTTTTGATATGATAGCCAAGGCAGGAAGAACTACTCTTAAGTATATCAAGTCTAGCCATCCATTCAGTTCATTCCTTATCATTTGGATTTGACTGCTGCGTTTATGGAGCCAAATTCTATCTGCACTCAGTATTTTAGAATCAGTGATTCTATATAAACTCAAATGCCTTATGAAGGGTTATGCCAAATTTGTATTTCTCAAGAACTGTGTACAAAATGTCAGCATCCACATGTGCATTTATGAGAATATGCTACTTGTCAGTGATGACAATTGGCCAGTTGGAGGTTACAAGATAAATACTCTTATTTCTTTAGCACATGCTCTGATGAAAAACAAACAAAGAAATCAAATAAATATATTGACTACCATTTAGCGATATGTTAGTGTAATATGACTATGAAATTTAAAAGTTGGTATAATTTCAGAACAAAATATATTAAAAATAAAGCCCTAACAGTGGAGTTATATTTTTGATATTTTGATAGGAATTAGAGGTTTTTGCATTTGTTTGTTTGATACAGAGTCTCATTCTGTCACCTAGGCTGCAGTGCAATGGCACGATCTCGGCTCACTGCAACCTCAGCCTCCCTGATTCATGTGATTCCCCTGCCTTAGCCTCCAGAGTAGCTGGGATTACAGGCACCTGCCACCATGCCTGGCTAATTTTTGTATTTTAGTGAAGATCGGGTTTCACCATGTTGGCCAGGCTGGTCTTGAACTCCTGACCTCAAGTAATCTGCCTGCCTCGGCCCCCCAAAGTGCTGAGATTACAGGTGTGAGCCACTGCCTCTAGCCAGCCGCATTGGGAGTTTTTATGCATTTTATAATGAAACTTACATATTTCATTTAAGGGCTAGTTATATCTTGCCTTCCACCAGTGTTTATTGATCATGGATGTGATGTGTATGCTAGGCTTTTTGAATACACCAACAAATAAGACATAGATTTTGCTCTCAGAGAGCTCACAGTTTGCAACACCAAATGTATAGTGACCTAGAAGCAGAGATTAGAAAGTATTTAACTCTTCAGCATCACTTAAGAAAGTTTCACAGAGAATGTATGGTAGATGTGGTGATGACAATGGTATTCCAGATATAGAGGGTTTCATACATGAAGACATAGATATGTCGAAACAATGGGTGTGTAATAGAAACATCAAGAAGCTATATGCTATGTGGGTAGTGACAGGAAATCGTTTAGAAATTTAGTTTGAGATGAGATTGTAAAAAGATTTGCTAGGCCATTTTAAGCAGTTTGAATTTTATTTAATCATTGGCAAGAACTGCACATTCAAGAGTCTGTGTGGGCCAGGCAAATAATGTGAGCAAAATATTATGTAAGCACTCTTCTTTGGTTTGGTTTTGTTTTCTACTTTTGAAACACGTAGCTTTCTTGGTCTTTATTATAATGCTGCAGTGGAACCAGTATGAGAGCTGCCTGCTAGCATCTCTTCTCAATCTGGAGTTCAGTGATTTCATGTTGGTAGCTTCAAACCTGGCATGGTGAAAATAATTGCACCATAGAAATCAGCAAATGCAACACATCAGAGTTTCTTTCTTTTTTTGTTTTGTTTTGTTTTGTTTTGTTTATTGTTCTTTTGAGAGCCTGTTCACCAGTAAAACACTGCTTCCCCACTTGATAAATGTGCAGAGGAATATTTATCTACCATTCAAAAATTGAACAAGCAGCCTAGTACGTGGCAACTGACAACCTCAAATTTGAGAAAACCTCGTGGCCTAAAAGAAGACAGTTGCTATGCAGCTCTAATGTAGGTAGGAAAAGGGGCCCCATATTTTCAGACTATCTCAAGTTAATAAGAAAAGACACATATCTATATATACTGAAGTAAAATCTCCTAATTTGTCAGTATTCGAAACTAATTTTACACTAATAGTAATAAATATCAATAAACTAAATTATAATCTGGTTATAAGCTAAATTATACTTTCATTGACCTCAGCAATGAGAAGTCATTGAAGATTTTTAAGCACAGTGAAATAAAATAAAAACAGCGTTTTTATTTCAAAAAGCAGGTCTGGAGGATGTGTGGAGGACAGGTTGAAAATAACAAAGACTAACAGGAACCTCAATCATGAGGATGGTGGAGACCGATTCTACAGCATCAGTGACAATCAGCATGAGGACAGAGTTACAAATTTTATCTCTACATAAGCCAGTTACATTGCTGCTTTCCAGCAATGGCCTACACATTTCATCCTGGCAAGCTTTTCCCATGGGCACACTGGGGTTTAGTCAATAGAATGAACAGGGACCAGTTTTCTCATCTGCAAGAAAAACTTCCAGAGCATACACCCCCATGATGGAGGGTCAGTATGTTTATCTTTATAAAGAACAGTATCAATATTGATTCCATTGCTATACACCTTTGGAAATGGCAGAGCAGATGCTAGCATGAAAGATATTGCCTATATCAAGTTCATTGACATATTTGTTTTCCAGATTTAAACCCGGATATTGGCAGATGACTTTATCTGTGCCACATACCTGGTGGCTATATTCCAACAGAATGAAATATGTGAAATGAAACAAAAGTGCTTTTGAGTGCCTTGCAAAGTCAATGCAAATGGGACTTTGGCACGAATTTCCCTAGAAAGCTGCCCAAATTCCCCGTCGTTTCTTCCTTCCTTGCTGGTTTGGGTAAATAAAATATTTATGATTTGGTAATAAAATCTTCTAAATACTAAGCCCTTTCATATGTCCACAAGGTGTGGGAATCTTCAGAAGAACTGAAAGTACCAAGACTTAGTCAAAGCCCTTAAATAGGATTGTGCTCCTCTTGAGTTTCCTCTTGATGTTGCTCTCAGTCTCCAAGAGTCAAGGACAAATGCAGTCTTTTGTTTGGTTTTCCTTTGGGGAAAATATCTAGACTGCGTGCATGCAAAGAAGTTTTCCCTTTTGAAATCATTTGATTTTTTTTTTTTTTTTCAAATTCGTAATGAGCGAATTCTGTTGACTACATGGTCAATTTGATCAGCCATGTTGGTTTTTTAAACTGTAGAGGAAATAGCCGCTGCGTGTGTCACTGCTAATCTTGGCCCATTGCTGTGAATACTTGACGTGACCCTAACTCTTTCTCAGCTGAACACAAGGAGCATCATACCAACTGCAGGACGCCTCGTGCTTCTCTCAACCCCAGACTGCTCCAGCCTTTCAGGCTCTCAAGCATTTCTCTCTATGCCTCAGTTTTCTCCTGTGTAAAATGGGGACAATGGAGTAGTTATTGCATGATGTTGTAAGAATTAACTGAGAAAATGCGTGTAAAATGCCTAGTAGAGTGTTCAGACCTAGAAAATATTTGATAAATATTGATTATTATTACTAGTGCCATTGCCATAGTTGTTGATGTTGTTTTTATTTAGATAAAATGTTCAAGAGCAAATGTTAGCCAACTTGGACACCACAGTCAAATGCTGAAGGGAAACAGAGACTTTGGCATTTTAGCGGGATTATCTGATAATATCTTTCCGTATCCCTTTCCTCGATCCCTGCTTGGTTCCCTACTACCTGCATCTCTTGGTGTTCACAAGTTCTTCATTTTGTGGAGACATTGGGGAATTGAATCTGGTACTGTGACTATTCCATTAGGCTACACTCTTGCTCTGGAACCCTCAAGACTGGGGGCCTTTACTTATAATATCCCTCATCTGATATTAGAACTGCTTACCACTTAATTAACAGCATAACCCGCACCTGAACATGTCTCCTTTTTGCCTATAATTCTTATGTTATAACCTATCCCCATCTCCTGATATTTTACTCAAGGTCATCTCCTTTGTGTGACTTTTAAACATCATCTGTGCTGGTATATGTATACCTATCACTGCTTCAGCCCTGGTATTTCCCCTAAATTCCTGCTCTGCCCCTCTCCATTTGCTAAGAAGCACTTATTCAGCCTTCACTTACAAGAGCCCCTCATTCAAGGCCAGCACCAGGGTTAAATGTATTCCCACGTCCCTGGGGATGACTTTCACTTCTACCTCTGATTTCACCAAGACAGGAGAAATAGCCTGGCTCTTTGAGTTTGTGTTACTATTCTCTCTCAAGGAACTTGAGCTGATTCTCTAGCTTTGAAGTGCTCTGCTTCCACCACAATTAGGTGTACGCCAATACAATTCTGGCTGTAACTACGCAGTGTTAGCATCAGACTTCAGAAGTTTAAAGGCTCAGTCCTCCTCAGGACTGCCCTCACTTCAGATTCATCTTAGGGGAGCACCTGCACTTCTGACTGGTTGTAAATTTGGGGTTGCCATGACCCCTTCACGGTCAATAATTCTAGCACTCTAAAACAAATTTACAGGATCCACCAAAAGCACTATACTTATGATTACAGTTTTAGTACAAAGGAAACACACAGGATGAGGTCTGGAAGGGTATGAGCCGCAGAGCTTCCATGCTCTCTCCATGGAGTCTCAGTACATCACCTTGTTCACACATCACAAAGCTCCTCTGAGCCTCAATATCCAGACTTTGTCTTGAGGCTTTATGACATAGACATGCTGAGTATATTGTTGGTCACATGCTTGAACTCAATCCCTAGCTCCTGTCTCTTCCCTGAGGGTCAGCTTGGCCCAAAGTTCTGACTTTCTAATCCTGTGTTTGGTCTTTCCGGTGACCAACCTTCATCTTGAAGCTATCTCAGGGCCACCAGGAATCACCTCATTAGCATAACAAAAACACCATCATGGCTCAGGAAATGCCAAGGGTTTTTAAGACTCTGCCAAGAACTAGGGACAAAGATATATTCTTTATTATACAAGAGAACTTTTACAATTTACTGTCTCCCTCTATGGATCCCAAGCAACAGCTTAATTTTCTTCCATCTTTAGGTAAGCTCTCAGTCCTAAAATGTTGTGGAAACTGTAGGGGAAAGTAATATCTTTGCAAGACTCATGGCTGAGGATCCTATAGTAAGGACAGGTTAATAAGAAAGTAAACTAGAAATGTATTTAATATAAGTTTACATGACACAGGATCCTTCAGAAATGAAGATCCAAAGAAGCAGGAAAACTTGTTTATACTTAAGTTTGATGAAGAAGTGGACAAAGGGGTTATGATCTAATGGTAATAAACTAGGGAGTCTTAACAAGGTCTGTTTGCTTGGATTCTTCTGTGTGTCTGTGTCATCAGAGATAAGGACATTCCTTTCCTCCCGTCGGAGAATTCTTTTATGACTTTCTTCAGGAGTGGAGGTGGAAGAGGGTTAAATTTAACACTTTAACCTTAGTTATTAAAGAGAACTTCCTGATTCTGCTGTTTTCTCAAATGCCATGGTGCCATATTTTGAAGTAGCATGTTCTGAGTCCCATCAACATTTTTATCTGCCTTCTCTACTCAAAATTATTAAGCTCAGTTTCCCACGAAACTGACCATCAGTCCCCAAATTCTTGTTGACTGATTTTTCTCTGAGGACTATTAGAATCTTTTGGGAATAGAACTCATGGTGGACTATTCAGATAGCTCAGAGTTTTGTAGACACTTGCAAACTAGGATCCTCTTAAGGACCTTGCTACACAGGCAGAACTTCTATTTAAAGTAGGTCACTTCAATTTATCTTATGCCAAGCCATCAGGCAGAGTTTCTAGGTAGAACACCATTGTTTAGAGGTACAGGTAGGCCATTAGACACATGTCTGGACACCTGCCAGGGAAACCTGGCTTAAATCTCAGGAGCTTATGTAAAATGCCATAGACCAATATGTCCAGACGGTTACACTGTTACATGATTAATAGACATTTTTTGATCACCCTCCAAAATGTATGTTGTCTATTTCTCCCATGGAGCTAGAAAAATAAATTCATTTGAAATTTCTGACATCATGTGCCTATTTCACTAATCCGGGGAAAACTGGCAACCTTTTTAGAAAATTAGCTTCCAAAATAAATTTTGATTTTCTTTTAGGATTTGGAACCTAGTTGCAGGTTATTTTTACTCATTTGCTCCAATTTATATCTAGTGACATGTCTGAGTGGTCCAAGGACACCAGATGCCATTTGCTAAATAAATGATACCCCCTGACTCCGGAAGAATCAGTAACCTCGTGTGTTTGAGCACTTAACTTCGGAAACACATTGTTTACTCTGACCTTCCATAGGATCGGGTTGACATATGGATGCTTAATTAAGTATTTAAAGTCAGCATAAATAACAGGGACTTTACATATGTAATATCCATAAGCTTCCAGACTTATTTTTCAGATTTCTTATACTAGAATATCTACTAAAATTTAGTTAGAACATACTTTAAAATTTAACACTTTAACCTTAGTTATTAAAGACATTTGGGGAAATTATGCAAAATGTGGTATATAACTCTGTGGTAATATAAGCAGATGTTTTATATATCTGCATAATTCTATTATATATTTGTAGAACTCTAGAGTTAAATGAAATTTCCCTGTGAAATTTCAGAAACATCTGTGTCCTTCCTTCCTTCTTTCCTTCCTTCCTTCCTTCTTTCCTTCCTTCTTTCCTTCCTTCCTTCCTCCCATCCTTCCTTCCTTCCTTTCTCTCTTTCACTTTCTTTTTCTTTTCTCTTCTTGCTTTAATAAAAATAAAAAATATGAATAGTAAATACCTAAATTTTCAATACCAAGGTCATAGGTGTATAATACCAAACAAAAATAAAGATATTTTTAAAAAATTAAGAATGAACACTAAAAATTTCCTAGAATTGCTATATCACAAAACAACAAAATCTTAGATTTGAAAGAGTTTCCCAAGCCTTTCCCTAAATACAGAAATTTCTTCTATAATGGGATCAAACGAGTTTCAAACTTTAACTTGCCTTTGATAATAAGTTTGCCAACTGAATAAACAGGAATATAATTTTACTTCTAGGGTAGCAACTTAACAATTTTAGCTTTGCCTAGTAGAAGATCCTTTTGTTGATACACTGGAATATTTTCTTTTCTTTTTTTTTTTTTTTTGAGACGGAGTCTCGCTGTGTCGCCCAGGCTGGAGTGCAGTGGCGCAATCTCAGCTCACTGCAAGCTCCACCTCCCAGGTTCACGCCATTCTCCTGCCTCAGCCTCTGAGTAGCTGGGACTACAGGCGCCCGCCACCTCGCCTGGCTAGTTTTTTGTATTTTTAGTAGAGACGGGGGTTTCACCATGTTAGCCAGGATGGTCTTGATCTCCTGACCTCGTGATCCACCCGCCTCGGCCTCCCAAAGTGCTGGGATTACAGGCTTGAGCCACCGGGCCCGGCCTGGAATATTTTCATTAATGCATTTATTAAAAATAATAATTTTTGTTCAGAAAAGGGTGCTATTCTGTTTTCTGGCATTTAAATTGAATACCCTTATCAAACGAGCTCTAGTGAGTTTTGAAACTAAAGTTTTAAAGAAAAAGGATACTAGTAAATTACTCATTATTTATTTCTATGCAAAGAAAATTAAATTGGCAGAAATGTGGAAAGCTGACATTTTTAGGATATAACATAAATTTCCAAAAAAAAGTAGATGTATCAAATGGTAAGAATCAAGTAGTACTTTAGTTAAGACTGCTATTTACACAGTTTTTAAAACACTAGCAAAAATGTCACATATGTAGGAGAAATTTCTCTAATAATAAAACATGAACATAGATATTTGGAAACTCGTTTCAGTGCAGCTTAAAACTGTAGAGAAAGAAATATCCCTCCTCCCAATCCCCTCCTCACATGTCAGTTTAATTTTATGCCATTTCATTTGATATGTATTTATGCTATTTTATTGTGTGTTTAACATGTTGTTAGGTGCTGGGGAAATTAACATGTAACTGGAAGGATAGACACTAACAATTATTGACCATATACAATGAAGCAAGCACTGCTAGGTGCATCACACAAATGTCTTATTGTTCTCATTTTATGCAATTAGAACCAGTGAGATTAAGTCACACGAGACCAGGCACACAGCTGTGAGTGACAGACACACATGTTTCTAACCAAGGCCTGTTGTATTGCATAGCTCTTTTTGCACATTATTGTGTGAAATACTTTCCTTGTTCAAAAGAGGCTCAATGTCCGATTGGCAACATCACCATCACACATGAAACCATCAGAGACACAATCAGATCAAGTGCTAACATGAATGGTATTAATGAATATGCCAGTTTATTGAAGAAAAGACATTTTAATGAAGTGTTTTTTATATTTAACTTTCATTGTCTCAAATTCTCTTTTAAAAACCATAATTGCTATAACTTCTTTTTACTGAAAATTCTCAGTGTAGAATGTTTGACACTAAAGAAAGATACAAGGCAGAAAAATACAATCACCCATTGTCTCGCTACTTTAGCTGATATCATTGCTGATATTGTTTTGTAGTTAACTTATATTCTTCTGGTTTTACTTCCATCTAAATATGTCTATGCAATGACGTGCAACATTTTGTCCATGAGAAGTTTTGCAGGAGGAAAGCAGTAAAAACAAAGAACGGCATGTCTCAGGAGTCCTGGATAAGGAGTCCTGGAGTTACAGGCTCTTCTTGGGGTCACTTGGAAAGCCTGGAGAATGAGGGAGGGAAATATGCAAGTCACTTCTGGCCTGGGGGCCAAGTGGCAATGTTATGGTGAGGAGAAGGAAATGAACAGGCAAGGAGGGTGGGATTGAGAGTTTGGGGAATAAAGAGAGGGAATTAGTGTTAGCTCCTAACCTAACTGGGGAGCTCTGGGCAAAGGGACAAATGTCTAAAGAAAAGTGGTAATAAGCTTTGCAGTGCCATAAGTGGTCAACAAATCTGTATTAGTTAGCAGTCTCCAGAGAAACATAAGCAGTAGTATGTGTGCATGTACCTACGTATATGTATGTGTGCGTATATGTGTGTGTGTGTATACATGGAGAGAGAAAGAGAGAAGGCAAAGAGATAGAAAGGAGAGAGAGAGATTTTAAGGAACCAGCTAATGAGATTGGGGAGGTTGTCAAGTCTGAAACTTGCAGAACAGACCAGCAGGCTCGAGACTCACGGAAGAGTTAATGTTGCAGCCTAGAGTCCAATGCAGGCTGGATGTGAAATTCTTTCTTCCTTGGGAAACTTAGTTTTTTCCTTAAGGCTATTTAAATGAGGCCCGCCCATGTTATGGAGAGTAATTGCCTTACCAAATTCTATTAATCTATTGATTTAAATGTTAATATTGTCTTTAAAATTCGTTCACGGAGACATCTAGACTGCCATTTAACTAAATACTTAAGTACTATGGCCTAGTCAAATTAACACCTAAAATCAACCATCACAGCATCTTTTAGATCAAGCTTGTCCAACCCACAGCCCATGGGCCGCATGCGACCCAGGACAGCTTTGAATACAGCCCAATACAAAATAGTAAACTTTCTTAAAACATTATGAGACTTTTTTTTTTTTTGGCAATTTTTTTTTAGCTCATCAGCAATTGTTAGTGTTAGTGTATTTTACGTGTGGCCCAATAAAATTCTTCTTTGAATGTGGCCCAGTGAAGCCAAAAGATTGGATACCCTTGTTTTATAGTCTTTGAATGAAAGGTTCTTTAGAACCTGAACCATGTCAGACACTGTACTAGATCTTGGTTATAAGAGGGATAAGAAAACAGAGTCCTGCTCTTAAATTGCTTACATTCTTAATAAACCACATAACACATAAATAAGTCAGATTTCAGATTGTGAGAAATGCAATGAAGGAAACAAACAAGGTCGTGTGATGACATTTATGATCAAGCTTCTAGGTGGTTGCAACTTCAATTACTCATTTCATTGTGACCCACAAAACATGCATTTACATTCCAACCCGGTAGTAAAGTGATAGTTCACTAAAGTGAAAGTGTCGTTAAACTCTCTATTTTCTCTTCTTATGTGTGTGTGTGTGTCTATGTGTGTGTTGAACACATTCTGGTCATAACCATTAATTGATTTCACTCTCACACATGAGTCAACAAACTCCACACTTTATCTGGAGGAGTGAGGGAGATCCCTCTGCATAGGAGACATTTGAAGGGAGATATAAGCTTAAGGGGCCAGCAAGGGCAAGGCAGCCAGGTGGCTGGAGCTTATTGATGGAGGAAGAGAAGCCAATGAGGCAAGGTTGGGGGCTCGGCTGGAGCCAGATCCCAAAGATTCTCTTTTATTGTATATAGAATGAGAAACAATGATATGCTGTTAAAGGGCAGTGACATCATTTGTATTTTTAAACAGTTGTTCTAGCTGCTGTGTGAAGAAAGATTGTGACAGGACAGGAACGGAAGCTGAAAGGCTCATCGAAAATTTACTGCAGAGTCCATGTAAGAGGGTTAGAGCAGGGATGCTAATGGGAAGTGAACAAATGCAAATATTGAAGTAAATACAATGGCCTCAAGTAAGAAACTTTGGGAAGAAGAAGAAAAAAGGAAACATTGAGATATTGGATGTTATCTAATTAATGCTATTGTCTAATTTGTCACAGTGTCAATACAAGTTAAGGTACTAATGAAAACTTCAAGGATTCTTCTTCTCCCTCCAAACTCCAAAGTCCAGGTTACAAGAGGCCTAAGTACCTTTTGAAGATAAAGTAAAATAAGGCTTTTAAGAATAATTCAAACTAGCAAGTGAGGGGAGACTGGATGGGAAGATATTTCCAGACCTCTAGATTATCAAATAGATGACTCTGATCACAATACAGTCATGAATCACGTAACACTAAGGGTATGTTCTGAAAAATGCATCATTAGGCAATTTGGTCATTGTGCAAACATTGTAAAGTGTACTTACACAAACCTAGATGGTACAGCCCACTACATACCTATATGGTATGGTCTGTGGCTCTATGGTATAGCCTATGGCTCTTGGGCTATAAACTTGGTAAAGCATGTTACTGTACTGAATACTCTAGGCAACTGTAACACAATGCTAAGTATTTGTACATCTACACACAGAAAAGAGAGAACAAAGATCTGGTATTATAATCTTATGGGAGCACTGTCATCTGTTTGGTTCATTGTTGACCAAAATATTTTTATGTGGTGCATGACTGTATATATAACACTGGCATTGGTAATGATATTTTATTAAAGGCAATGGAGAAATGTAACTTTATTTTATGTAAATAATTTTGACCACTTTCTACCTGGGAGGTTTCTCTCCTTTTGTCTTGAGAAGTCATTACGTTAGATCAGTTTCTTAATATCAGTGGAGAGAGGCAAAGCTCAGTATAAAATTATTCTAGTGTTGAAATGGTGATTCAGAAAGAAGCATTTCTACTTACATGATCATTAAACTGGTGTTTATTATAGATGACCTAATGTGTGTCTGTGGGTGCATAGACATTACATTGGAAAATGAGAAATTAGAATTTCAGCAAACATCACAGAATAAGCTTGGCTTCTTGATTAAAAAGCCAAACGTGAAATGATTGTGAAAATACGAAACATAAGGTTCTCTATAACTGATTCTCCTTCCCTTTATAGCTAATTCTTCTGCCTTTATTCATCACTTTATTAGGGAAACAGCCTCCGACCCGGCTTCCCCATCTCAGGTAGCTTCAAATCCATCCTCTGCATTGCTGTCAAGGTTATCTTCCAGGAAAACAAAACACCTGGCCCTTGCCTTCAGGATAAGTTTCAAACATTCTTAAAAATGTGCAGAGCTGTTGCAATATTAAATTAGACAATGTATGTAAGGCACCCGCTACAGTGCCCAACCCATATCAACATTTTCAATAAATGGTAGATTATATTGTGATTGCTACTTTTAAAAAAATAAATCAATATTCTATTGGTTTATAAATTCACCAAGGATCTAGGCAATTCTGGCACAAAGGCATTCAAAATTTTCTTTAAAATATTAGAGGATAGCTATAATTAGTGTTCAAGAATACCTTCAAAGTCTGAAAGAAATTAAGTTGGGCTTTAGAAAAATCAGGGGGTTTAAAAAGCAAATAATATTTTAAATGTAATCTGCAAATGGAGTAAAACCTAGCCATTACTATTCATAGCTATTGCATTAGAAAATCTGGAACTTTTTTTTCCCCCAACTGATAGATTTTTCTAAATTTGTATGTAAGGTTGCCTCTGAGATCACATTATTTTAATGGTTGTCATTATTATTATCCATTTAAACACAGAGGAATTTAGCTTGAAGAGAAACTATAACCTTTCTTTATTTTAATTCACATTCTGTACAGGAAAACCATGACTTGCAGGTTCAAAGGAGAAAGCCTTTAAAAGGGCTTGTAAAAGGCCTCATAGGCTTCTTGGACATCAAATAGCTCAGCAAAACAGCATTATGATGATTTAAATGTAAATGAATTAGAAACATATGGATCACATTCCCTTGGAAATACACATGGGTTTGGAAATTAAGGGGGAACTGCCTGACAAACTGCACTGCACTTTGCTTAGCACAAAATATTTGAATAATGGGTTGAATTTTTTTCCCCCAAATTCTGAAAGTCATGGGTTTGTCCTACAGATATTTTAACAAACCCCGTGGGTCTTGAGTTCTTTGGCTTTGAGAATCATGTGACCTGTCAAGGCCAACCCCTGCACCCACTGCTTCTGTGCCCTTCTCTGCACCATGCATGTGAATGTACAGTTATTAAAATGGAAACAAGTTTGAGAAAATGGAAGAAATGGGGTGCAGGGAGAGGGTGTTACTGATTTTTTTCTCTTCTTCTTTTTCTGTTACATTTTTGGCCTTACTTCATCTATTTCTCTTTAATCTTTTCATCCTTCATTTCTTCTTTATTTTTTTATCTCTTTTCCCTATCCCTACATTTTGCTCTTCTTCTCTTAAGCACAAGAATGGATAAAAACAATATGCTTATAAGGCACAGCTTGTGAGAGGGCAGAGGAAGGAATCATCTGGATTACCCACTGTTTTGTAATTTCTTTTCTTCAAATTTACCCACCATCAGTTCCATCAGAGAACAGAAAACTTTGAAAGGCTTCCACTGTGGATCATTTAGCTTTTACCAGGGCATAAGGGGAATTGCTTGGACTTTTTCTGTTGTGTTTTAAGCAGTTTAGGGTCTCTTGAAGGTAGTGTTGCCTCAGTTGAGCTTATTTTTAAAAGGTAATTTATCATTATTAATATCAATTCCAGGTATAATTAATTAATTTCTTTAAAATGAGTTGACACATAAACTATCAGAGGCCAAAGGCTAATTCATTGCTGGCTTGCTTGGGTGAAAGCAGGTGTCACAGTAACAGAATCTGGCTTTTGTGTGTGTGTTACCAAATATACTGCCTCTTGATAAGCAGCTACAGAATTGCTAGTTAAATCTATCCTCATGGATTTGCTTCCCATATGGAACTAATTGCCTCTAGAATAGTTAAAGCCAAAAGATCTCTACAATTTCAAAAGCTTCTCTTATCTTTCCTCTTGCATGGCTGTTGACAGGAGTGAAACACATCTATCCTCATTTATTATATTGGTCTCATCAAGTGAAGATGTGTTGATGGGGGACTGTTACAGAACCAGATGGTCCAAGTTGGTCTTTTATGTTTCAAGCATTTCCCGTCCTCAGTTTTAAAAGTCCAAACAAGGGTTTGTCCTGCATTTGGGTTGATCTTCTAGAATTTGTTTACTTAAAAAACCCAGTCCGGTGTCTTTACTTAAACAACGCCCCCGCCCCCGAGGATCTGATTATTTCTGTGTCTTTCACCTTGTTTCATACAACCTCACTCACTTTTTCTTTTTTAGTGTTCTTAAGAGGCTAACTAAGGAATGATGAGCTTTTCTGATGGTCTGGACCCTGACAAAATGTTCTTTTCTCTCCTGTCTCCATTTCCACCACAGGAATATCTCCAGATCTTTCCCAAATTGCATAGGTTAGAGACCTCTAAATTCTAAATCTTGACACTAGTAGTATCTTTCTCGTTCTCTGATTGAGGTCTATAAGGCAGGGCTTGACCTGGTGTTTCTTCTCTAAACCACTGAGGAAAACAATGTAGAGATAAATATGTAGTCATCAGCACTGACATTATTATTGTCTTGATTGTCGTCATATTAGTTAACATTTCTGGAACACGTACCTGTGCTAGGAACAGGCACCTTAGATGTATAAACTTATCGAATCCTCTCAACCACCTTAAGAATGTGGTCATTATCTGCTACAGAAAAGAAAATGAGAAATAGGGAGATTCACTGTCTGACGGAATCTTCAAGCTGAGAACAAGTATGCTGAGTTTTATAAAGGCCAAAGGCATAGGGATTACATAACGAGCAGGCCCTCTCACACTACATCCTTAACCTACCTTTCCTCTTCCCGGGTTCGAGAATAGCTAGAAAAACTTTTGGAGGGAGACTCTCAGCCACAGGAGCCTGAAATCATGGATGAGAACTACTACTTGGGGAGAGGAGAACATCTCCTTGGCATACCTCTGGCTGTGCTACATGGGAAAAGTAACCTGCACCTTCTGTGTTGCAATTTCCACATCGTGAAATCAGGAGAATAGGGTGCCTGCATCATAAGCCTGTTGTGAAGAGTCATACATCATACATGATTGTTAGAACAGTGTCTGCAGCTAAGAAAGCCCTATGAAGATAAGCTAGCTATGAGATTATTATCCCACCAAGGAATGTCCCAAAATGCCAGGGCATGCATTGTTCTCACATGGGAAAAAATCAAAGTAGTGGATCACTCTAGATTTGATATTCAGTTTCCTAATGGAAATTTCCTCCTTAGTAAGCCACCTCATACTGAATGCCACAAATCAATTATTTTTTTCCATCAAAGTGATCAATTCTTCTGCATTTCCTACCTTCATTGGTGGCACTGGGATATTTGAACATAGTGGTCAAAGGGAGAAACCTTGGAGTTAGCCTTTATTACCCTGCCCTAAAACAACCAGTCATCAGAAATTGTCTTGATTCTACCACCTTTTAAATGCCTGCCTCTTTGTTCATAGCCACGGCCCTAACTCATTGGATAGCCTTCAAGCAGCAAGCAGCCTTCCCCCCTGCATTTTATATAGGTCGCCACTAGAGCATCAAACAAACAAACAAAAAAACCTCAGGTAATATTATTCTTATGAATAGTCACCCATTTCTAGAGAATAAATTTCAAGCCCCTTGGTATGTACAGTATTTCTATCTGCCTTCTCTAAATACACCACGCATATATTTCCATGCCTCTGGGCCAACGGCCATACTTTGTCCTCTATCTGAAAGATCTTTCTGAGAGAAGACTAAACCTTTCTAAGCTTCAGATCCTTAATCCCCTCAATCCTCCACCCCGAAATAATTATACATAGCTCAGAGCAAAGGCTGTTGTTAGAACAAAATGAAAGAATGAGTCTAAAGTACATACTACAGTGTTTGACCTTGCAGTGTGACCTTAGGTAATTTATTTAACTTCTCTGTGCTTTATTTTCACTTTTATAAGGTAAAGACAGTACCTATAGCACAGAAATATCACAGGAGCTGAATTAATTAACCAGCATATGTAAAATGCTTGCAACAATGCTTGTTATTCCTGTCTTATTTTTCTTATTATTTGTGTAGCTCAGTTATAGGATGCCATTGATGCAAATTTGTGCTACAGAGTGAGAAGTGTTTGGGGGAAATTTATTACAGTTTATAATGTAAATTTTTCAATTCTGAAAATAACGTTGCATCAGAACAGCATATTTTAAGGCAGAGCCCAAATGTCATTGCTTTGTGAAGACATCCCCAGGCTCTCTGTCTTCCAGTCGGCCAACTTATGCCCATCTCCTGTTTCCTGAGCAGTTTGTCTGTATTTCTTTCATAGCACTTTATTGCATGATATGAGAATTATCTGGATATGTGTCTGTGTCCCCACTAGAACGTGAGCCAAGAGTTTGTGCCATGTTCACTTTTTATTCTTTCTCACCCCCATTATCCTTTCCTGCAGCCCCAGATGCCGCCTCTGTGCCTGGCAACCAGTAGGCATCTAATAAATGTTGACTGAATGCATTTTGAATTGGGTAATGAGCCATTGTCCCACCTTGGTGGCTGCCTTCACGAATACCTAAGGTTTAATTGGGACGGGGGCCATGTTGGATGAGCTTCAGAGACCAGAGTGTTGTCACAGCAGCAGGGACCCTACAAATTTGGCTCCTAGAACATTCTGACAAGAAAAATGTCTAAGTTTCAAGATACCTGAGGGCTTATTGCCTGTTTTCCTCAAACACAGTCAGGCTTTCATGTGGTCTTACACTTGCTTATTGATACCCAGGATTTTTCTTGTTGGGCCAAATGTGGCAACATATTATTTATTTGACACTGTGGTAATCCATTCAATTGGATGGAAAAGAACATATTAGTCAAATGAAACTGATGTCTCGTAGCCATGCACACTCACCCAAATAATCTGCCCCTGGATCCTGTTCATGGGCCGGTTCTCCAGCTGCTTGACGCCGAGCCATATTCTCGCTCGGGAATTTATTTTCCCTGGCCTTGCTGGGATACTAAAACCAACTTTCCGATTCAGCCTCAGCCTCAGACTCCAGCCCCTGGACAATAGCAATACTGTGTGATGACTACCGAGGACAGGCTAAGAGGGATGACTGTTTTAATAGCACTTTATGACTCCTCAAGATGGACTGGAAACATCACCACAAGGAGAAAAAAGGTATTCGCCAAGGAGAGGGGACGCCACTGTAGTCAGAATCTGAGCTGGAATCAAAACCACAGACAGAAATAGGGCTGAGGTCCTACAGTGTAAATTCCAGGAACTGGGGAGGAAGCTTGAGGACATGGCCATCGGGGTTTTCAGAAATGTGCTAATTGTGCAATATTCACAACTAGTGAGAGAGAAATGATAAAATCACAATAAAATTGAATGACTGCATCCACGGGCCAATGGTTTGGGGAGAAATCTTCAAAAACTGTAGGAATAAAGGAGAGACATTTGGTAGCATCGCTCTCATTATTGTCTTTCCATTTTTCCATACCCTCCCTTCTTAGTTACCCCTCCCCCTCATACCCTTTCCTCCCACCCCTTCTCTCTCCTTCTCTTTTCTTTCCCTTTCTTTCTCCTTGCCGTTGGAATCATGAAACATAGTAAGTCCATAGGGTGTGTTTATGGGAGCCACGTGGTGCTTTGTCATGTCCCTATCTCTGACCAAAATATTAAAAATGGACATGTGAACCTAGAAATTCATTGATCAAATATAGCTTTCACATTGGGTGATCAGAAAGGTCAACTCTAATTTTAAGCTTTGATTCTGAACTATAAACAGCATCTGAAATTCATTTCAAAAATGGCCGAGGAATGAAGCAGGATCCTAGTAGAAAAATTCTCACTTCTTACGAGCCAACAAGAAGTATCTAGTCTTTAGCCAAGGGTCAGTCAGTGGCTGTTTCAACCTGTGTTTGGCAGGAATGTTAATATTTAGGAGTTCTCACTTAGGTGAAGTCCCAGGGGATGTCCTAACTAACACATGTGAGGAGCCCTGCCATGCCAGGGCAGGCTGCCAAAAGTTCTCTATTCGGGCAAACCCAAGGACCTCCTGAAAGAAACACTGTCTGACTTACCATTTTTTCCCAGAACCAAGACTCTTGAACAATGAATACACAGGGTGCCTTAAGTCTTGGAGCTTGCTTGCAACCTTAGATAGCAAGGAACCCATTCTGGAGTAAAATATTTTTAAAAATATATGCCAATGAAAGGACATATAGTTCATGCCATTAGTGAACAATCAATTGGCTGTTTCTAGATTTGTATTAAGGGGGATTCAGAGGTTCCATGAAGACCCTATTGGAAGAAGTGCCATAGTCAATAAGCAACACCTGCCATTACTGGCATAGGTGGATGTGTTTCATATTGTCTCAGTGAGTTTCATTTTCCTCAGTGGGGGAAAGCAAAAACTTTTGGATGTGATGCTATGTGGGATTACTCAGATATGGTCTGCTCAGTGTGGGAAACTATCTCCAGCTTTTGTGAGACAGTAGGTTGTAAGAAACTGAACAACGTCAGTCATGAGTTGTAGTAAGAGTATAGTAGTGCAGCAATGTATAGTACAACATTTTCAGTAGAAATACTGAAAGAATAATACCCTTTCGGAGCCTACTAAGAAAGTGTAATAACAGTAAGGAGAGAACTCTGCTCATTTTAGAAACACTGACCAGAGAAATCATCCAAGTCAGCATCCCAGCAAAGGGAGGGCCGTGAAGCCACCAGTGAACAAAATGGAAAATCAGCAGTTATCTGTTCTCCTGTAATCCTAGATTTCTGTTATAGCACGTTATCTTCTAGGGAGATAAGACAGGTACAAAAATTATTATAAGGTAGAAATTGTAAGAGTATCACAAGGACAGATTAATTGCTGAGGGTCCCAATTCCTTCCTGGTAACGCTTCTAACTGACTTCATACGTGGGACAAATGTTTTGCTTACTACTATAAAAGTAAGTCATTTGCCATTTTGCCACCCAGTTGTTCAGATGGTAAGTAAGCTTCCAGAGTGCTCTGTGTATTCATAAGCCTCTCATCCTACATTAGCACTGATATTGGTAGTGATGAATCTTCTGAATAGGTAGACTCAGAATTTCACTAAACCTGGTAATTGTCATGAGATTTGTAGAGTTTAAAATCTGAAATGATCCCGCACCAGCACCAGGACTTCGAAAAACCAGTGTACCTATCCAGTGATGTTAGACATGACATGGGAAGCCCGTTTTACTGTTTCAAAGAATGAAGTAGATTTTGTAGATTCAGTGAGATTTTCTAGCCTTCTTCATTTCCTTCGTTACCCAGCAAGATGAACTGATTTTCCCAAGGCAGCACCCCAAGCTAGTCTGACAGAAAAGCTGTAGGCCGATCTAGGAAGAATGGGTTAGGTGGCCTGAGAAACTTCTCTTTTTTTCATCCTACCTCTCACCTAGCTTTCTAGGTGTGTGAGCGCTTATGTATGTGAGGTTGCAATCTCTTAGAGAAGTCCCTCTTATACCTGATATATAAAATCCTGAATAAACACTGATTTTGCTATGATTTTTCACTCTCAATTAGACTTAGCTGGGAGAAGAGGAAATTCACACCCTAGAATTTGCACTGAAACTTTAAAAATTAATTCACCAGATTTGAATAGTTTGTCTAACCCACGATGGTTTCATAGTTTCTGTCCTGAAAGCTGCTGAAGTCACATTGTACTATATCATTTGGAAGATGTTAATGACTCAAAGCCATTGGTTTGTAAGATTACCCACTCCTGCTTTTGAATTTATTTTGTTTATTTTGATTGGTTTTAATTTAAAAATGTTCTTCCAAACTATATTACTATGTTGGAAAATGTGTTTGAAGTCATCTCTTTCCTTTTCTTCTAAAAACTATATAAGCGAAGAAGGGGTTGTTTCATTTTGAAAAATATGTTTTGCTTTATTTTGTTTACTGATTGCCATTTTATTTTCTGCCATCCTTGGAAACTTTATGAAGTATCAGGGTGATACTGGGATCTTCAATGATGTCACAGGACCCTTGCATTTATAGAAGTGCTGACCAAGAAGAAAAAGCAGGAGGGTAAGAATTATTCAGAGGGCCTGTTACAGGCTCATTGAAATCTGGGAGCAATGTTTTACCATTCAAGTAATAAATTATTGCCTTTCCACTATTTTACTTTGAATGTATTCATCATATCCCATCTGCTGACAAAGACCAAACTTCAAATATTAATAAGTAATAATTGTTGAAATAGCTGTAACTTTTCAATTTTGCTCATACAGGTAATAATCTTTCATACATTTTAATACATCAGTAATGAAATCTTTAAACAAAACTTCACAGTTCATCTGCTTGCTCAAAGGAGAGGCTGTGAAGTACTATTTAAGAATGTTTTTCTTTTTGCAATGCCTTCATATGTTTTCAATCAAAGCAAGCATGCAATTTTAAAATATTAGAATATAATCTCTCCAATATAGCATACTTTCAAGAAAGGTGATACATATATATATATATATATATATATATATATATATATATGTATGTATTTGATTTGTAGATGTTGACTTTGATCTATTAGAGACAGGTATTTCTTAACTTCAATAATAGGCCACAATATAATAATATTCATAAATAAACACTTAATATTTCTTATTTTATGCTATAAGTGAATTCTCAAAGTAACTATTTGAACTAAATAACTTATTCTTAGACATTGATGTTCCTGTTAAATTATTCTCTATTTTTAAAAAATTCCACATTTGCCATGCACTCCATACATCTTCAGTATTTGGGACATTTTCAAAAACTTCTGTTTTTATTTATAAAACATTTGTTCATAATATTATAATTAGAAGCATATACACTGTAGCTTTTCTTTGAAAACCCTTTCCTTTTTAAAAATCTTCCAGCACAGAGAAAACTTTCCATCACCTCTTTTGCTTTAAACTAAACAATCCAAAGGGCTCCATTTTCGATGTGATCTGTATTATCTATCCCACAGAAACATTTGTGAGTTCCTTTCATTCAGCAAATAGATCGAGTGAGCCTTTTCACGTAATTTTTCACATCTCACCATCAGTAACCTTGCAAAGAAACACATCTGTACAGCTGTCACTAAGATAGTTTCATTTTTAATCTATAGCATATTAGTTCTCCATTTCACTGAACTCAAAGGCAAGTTTGGGCAAAAAAAAACTATGGATTCATAAACGTCATTTCTACATGTGCATTTTGATGTCACCTCAGACTTCAGAGATTTAAAACAAAAATCTTCATTTTTCTTTCCAGTCTTGCTCTCAGCCTAACTTCACTGTTTCTACTGCTAGGGCCAGCATTCTGAATTTCCAAGCTATAAACTGGGTGATTGTGATGGTTAATACTGAGTGTCAACTTCATTGGATTGAAGGACACAAAGTATTGATCCTGAGTGTGTCTGTGAGGGTGTTACCAAAAGAGATTAACATATGAGTCAGTGGGTTAGGGAAGGTAGATCCACCCTTAATTTGGTGGACACAATCTAATCAGCTGCCAGCAAGTATAAAACAGGCAGAAAAATGAGATGGTGTTGCAAAAAGAGATGAACATTTGAGTCAGTGGGCTGGGGAAGGTAGATCCAACCTTAATCTGCTGGGCACAATCTAATCAGCTGCCAGCAAATATAAAGTAGGCAGAAAAATGTGAAAAGGAGAGATGGGCCTAGCCTCCCAGTCTACATCTTTCTCCAGTGCTGGATGCTCCCTGCCCTCAAACATTGGACTCCAACTTATCAGTTCTGGGGCTTGGAGTAGCTCTCCTTGCTCCTCAGTTTGCAGACAGCCTATTGTGGGACCTTGTGGTCATGTAAGTTAATACTTTATAAGCTCCCCTATATATATAGGTATAATGTTGTTATATCTATATAACATATATCTATATAATATAGTATATAATTATATATTTGTATATTATATATATTATGTATATATAAATATATCTGTATATTATATATTATGTATATATTATATATTATGTATATGTAAATATATCTATATATTATGTATATATAAATATATAAAATATATATATTTATATATATATATCCTATTAGTTCTGTCCCTCTAAGAGAACCCTGACTAATAAAGATTTTCATACCAGGAGTGATTCTAGAGGAACAGAATATTAAGAATGGAGTTCTTCCATTGGTTTTGGGGTTTCCAGAGTTGGGTACTTAATAAGATTAGATGCAGAAATGCTAAGGACTCTACTTCTAATAGTATGGAGAACACTGATTATGCTTGGCATGAACTGTTTAGAGAGTTATGCAAAATAAACTCATTTGACACTCCTGATTCACCACTTGTGAGAGGCAAGGAGTTTAGTGACTCTATAGATAATACCTTTGACCATATGTGGAGAACCAAGGAACATAATGAAGCTGATTGGTTGCTCCTAAGTTCAGTGGACTAAGTGATGAAAGAAAATGATGAACTCAGAGATTCTGTCTCTCAGCTTCAGAAGCAGATACTGAGCCTCAAATCTGCTAAGATTGCCCTGAATGAGAGTCTTATCTCCTGTAGAGAAAGAGCTGAAATTGTAGAAAATCAGACACAAGCTCTTGTCGTGCAAGTGGTTGACCTGCAATGAAAGGTGCATGTGCAGCCTCACCAGATGTCTACTGTTAAAATGAAAGCATTGATTAGAAAAGAATGAGACCCGGAAACTTGGAATGGAGACATATGGGAAGACCCTGATGAAGCCGGGAACACTGAGTTTGTAAACTCTGATGAACCTTTTTTTGCCAGAAGGAACAGCTTCCCCATCCCAGGAGTGGCAACATCCCCTCCCTGACCCATGCTGCCGTTAGCCTTTCCACCTTTGCCTGAAGAGATACACCCTGCACTGCCTAAGGCAACAGTAATGGCCTCCCCTGAAACAGTTGTCAGGCAAGATAATGTTGATTCTCCTCAGAAGCCACCCCCAACATCTCTGTTTGATTCTAGATCTATAAGTAGGCTAAAATCCCTGTGGGCTGCTAGAGGTGAGGTTGAGAGTGTGACCCATGAGGAGGGGCACTACACTCGAAAGTAACTGTTTGAGTTCTCCAATTTATATAAACAGCAATCTAGAGAAAAGGTATGGGAATGGATATTATGGGTAGGGGATAATTGTTGAAGGAACATAGAGTTGGGTCAGGCTGAATTTACTTATTTGGGCCCACTATGTAGGGACTCGGCATTTAATATTGCAGTTTGGAGAGTTAATAAAGGTTCTAATAGTTTATTTGCTTGGTTAGCTGAAATGTGGACTAAAAGATGGCCCACTGTGAGTGAGCTGGAAATGCCTGATCTCTTTTGGTTTAATGTAGAAGAAGGGATTCAAAGGCTTAGGGAGATTGGGATGGTAGAGTAGATTAGTCACTTTAGACCTACTCATCACTGCTGGGAGGTCCTTGACCAATGCCTTGTGAAATATATTTGTAAGGGCAGCACCTGCATCTTTGAAGAGTCCTGCAATTGCTCTTTTCTGTATATCAGATCTAACAGTGGGAGCCACAGTCACTCAACTACAAAATTTAAATACAATGGGAATAATTGGATCTTGAGGTGGCAGGACTAAGTGGCAGCACTCAACTTTCACAGGCAAGGTGGGTGTAGCTACTGTAATGGACAGCAGAGGCAAAATGGCAATCAGAATAGTCTGACCCATGTAGAGCTCTGGCATTGGCTAATTAATCATGGTGTTCATAGAAGTGAAATTGATAGGAAGCCTGCTGCATTCCTACTTAAATTATACAAACAGGAAACTTCTAGGTCAAATGGACGAAGACTAATTTGAATTATAAAAACAGAATATGGCCCCTCAATCAATTTCCAGACTGGAGTCAGAATCCCTTGAATGAAGGGGAGGCTGGGTCCCCTAAAGGAAGAACCCTACTACATTACCAATAATTTATGCAGTGAATCTCTCCCATCCATCCCCAAGGATATTTCCAGCCTTTTATCAGGGCAACTGTGCACTGGGGAAAGGGAAATGATCAGACATTTTGGGAACTACTGGACACTGGCTCTTAGCTGATGTTGATTCCAGGGGACCCAAAACGTCATTGTGGTCCCCCAGTTAAAGTAGGGGCTTATGGAGGTCAGTTAATTAATGGAGTTTTAGCTCAGGTCTGACTTATAGTGGGTCCAGTGGGTCCCCAGGCTCATCCTGTGGTTGTTTCCCCAGTGCCAGAATGTATAATTGGCATAGACATACTTAGCAGCTGGCAGAACCCTGACATTGGCTCCCTGACTGAAAGGGTGAGGAATATTATGGGGGGAAAGCCCAAATGGAAGACATTAGAGCTGCCTCTACCTAGAAAAATAGTAAATCAAAAACAATATTACATCCTTGGAGGGACTGCAAAGATTAGTGCCATCATCAATGACTTGAAAGATGCAGGGGTGGTGATTCCCAACACATCCCCATTCAACTCTCCCATTTGACCTGTGCAGAAGACAAATGGATCTTGGAAAGCCAGTGGATTATCGTAAGCTAAACCGAGTGATGGCTCCAGTTGCAACTGTACCAGATGTGGTTTCATTGCTTGAGCAAAGTAACACATCTCCTGATACCTAGTATGCAGTCATTGACTTGGCACCTGCCTTGTTCTCCATTCCTGTCCATAAAGCCCACCAGAAGAAATTTGTATTAAGCTGGCCAGGCCAGCAATATACCTTTACTGTCCTACCTCAGGGGTATATCAACTCTCTAGCTTTGTGTCATAATCTTATTCAGGGAGACCTTGATCGCTTTTGGCTTCCAAAAGATATCACACTGGTTCATTACATTGATGACATTATGCTGATTGGATCCAGTGAGCAAGAAGTAGCAAACATACTGGACTTATTGGAGGGAATTTGCATGCCAGAGGATGGGAAATCAATCCAACTAAAATTTGGGGAACCTCTACCTCAGTAAAATTTCTAGCGGTCCAGTGGTGTGGGGTCTGTTGAGATATTCCTTCTAAGGTAAAGGATAAGTTGTGCATTTGGCCCCTCTACAACCAAGAAAGAGGCACAACGCCTAGTGGGTCTATTTGGATTTTGGAGGCAGCACATTCCTCACTTGGGCATGTTACTCTTGCCCATTTATTGAGTGACCTGAAAGGCTGACAGTTTTAAGTGGGGTTCAGAATAGGAGAAGGCTATGCAACAGGTCCAGGCTGCTGTGCAAGCTGCTCTGCCACTTGGGCCATACGACCCAGCAGATCCAATGGTGCTTGAGGTGTCAATGGCAGATAGGGATGCTGTTTGGAGCCTTTGGCAGGTACCTATAAGTAAATCATAGCAGAGGCCTCTAGGATTTTGGAGCAGGGCCCTGCCATCTTCTGCAAATAACTACTCTTTCCTTGAGAGACAACTGTTGACCTGTTACTGGGCTTTGGTGGAAATTGGACATTTGACTATGGGTCATCAAGTCACCATGTGACCTGAACTGCCTATCATAAACTGGGTGCTTTCTGACCCATCTACCCATAAAGTGGGTCATGCACAACAGCATTCCATCATCAAATGGAAGTGGTGTATACATGATTGGGCTGAAGGCACAAGTAAGTTACCTGAGGAAGTGGCTCAAAGCCCCAAGGTCTCGACTCCTTCTCTCCCCCAGCCTGCACCGATGGCCTCATGGGAATTTCCCTATGTTCAGTTGACAGAGGAAGAGAAGACTAGGGCCTGGTTCAAAGATGGTTCTGCAGGATATGCAGGCGCCACCCGAAAGTGGACAGCTGCAGCATTACAGCCCCTTTCTAGGACATCCCTGAAGGACAGCAGTGAGGGGAAATCTTGCCAGTGGACAGAACTTTGAGCAGTGCACTGTTTCATGGGCTGTAGCCAATGGTTTGGCTAGATGGTCAGGGACTTGGAAGAAGCATGACTGGAAAATTGGTGACAAAGAAATTTGGGGAAGAGGTATGTGTATGAACCTCTCTGAGTGGTCAAAAAATGTGAAGATATTTGTATTCCACGTGAGTGCTCACCAACAGGTGACCTCAGCAGAGGAGGAGTTTAATAATCAAGTGGGCTGGGCGTGGTGGCTCAAGCCTGTTATCCCAGCACTTTGGGAGGCTGAGACGGGCGGATTATGAGGTCAGGAGATCGAGACCATCCTGGCTAACACGGTGAAACCCCGTCTCTACTAAAAAATGCAAAAAACAAAACAAAACAAAAAAAACCTAGTCGGTCAAGCTGGCGGGCACCTGTAGTCCCAGCTACTCGGGAGGCTGAGGCAGGAGAATGGCATAAACCCAGGAGGCGGAGTTTGCAGTGAGCTGAGATCAGGCCACTGCACTCCAGCCCTGGCAACAGAGCAAGACTCCGTCTCAAAAAAAAAAAAAAAAAAAAAAAAAACCAATAATAATAATCAAATAATCAAGTGGATAGGATAACCCAATCTGTGGACATCACTCAGCCCCTTTCCCCAGTCATCCCTGTCATTTCCCAATGGGACCTTGAACAAACGCTGTACCAGGAGACATAACGATTCCATTAAAGTGGAAGTTAAGATTGCCACCGCGACACTTTGGGTTCCTCCTACCTTTAAGCTAAGAAAGGAGTTACAGTGTTGACTGGGGTAATTGACCCAGACTATCAGATGAAATCAGTCTACTACTCTACAACAGAAGTAAGGAAGAGAATGCATGGAGATCTAATAGGGCATCTCTTAGTATTAACATGCCCTGTGATTAAGGCCCATAGGAAACCACAACAGCCCAATCCAGGCAGAACTACAAATGATGCAGACCCTTCAGGAATGAACGTTTGGGTCACTCCTCTAGGAAAAATCCACTACCTGCTGAAGTGCTTGCTGAAGGCAAAGGGGATACAGAATGGGTAGTAGAAGAAGGTAGTCATCAATACCAGCTATGACCACCTGACCAACTGCAGAAATGAGGACTGTAGTTGCCATGAGTATTTCCTCCTTCTTTTAAAAAAATATTTGTGCATGTATACGCTCATACTAAGAAAATATCTTCATTTTATTTCCTTTCTCCTTTATCATGTGACATAAGCGTTATTGCCTTCATATCAGCATTTAAGTATTGTTAACTTCGTGTAATAGTATTTGGGTTGGGGATTAGTGCATTTCCGGTTGTATGAAGGATAGTTGTATTCTGTTAGGTGTAATTATGACCTTATTATTGTCTTTATTTGAAGATTATGTTTAATCTCAGGAGATGTATATGGGTTCAAGTTGACAAGGAGTGTGTGTGTGATGGTTAATACTGAGTGTCAACTTCATGAAGGATGCAAAGTATTGATCCTGGGTGGGTCTGTGAGGGTGTTTCCAAAAGAGATTAACATTTGAGTCAGTGGGCTGGGGAGGGCAGACCCACCCTTAATCTGGTGGGCACAATCTAATCAGCTGCTAGCAAATATAAAGCAGGCAGAAAAATGTGAAAAGGAGAGACGGCCCTAGCATTCCAGCCTACGTCTTTCTCCAGTACTGGGTGCTTCTTGTCCTTGAACAGTAGACTCCAGGTTCTTCAATTTTGGGGCTCAGACTGGCTCTCCTTGCTCCCAGCTTGCAGACAGCCTATTGTGGGACCTTCCGATTGTATGAGTTAATACTTAATAAGCTCCCATTATATATACGTATAGTTCTGTCCTGTTTCATATTTATATATTATATATTATATATATATATAGTTCTTAGTTCTGTCCCTCTAAGAGAATCCTGAGTAATACAGTGATCAACTTTGATTTACAGGCCTTGATCTTTTTCCGTGTCTAGAGAGTCTCTGTATACCACCACACATCCAGTGCAATCTAGGTGCCTATGACATCCAAAATGTACTTTGTCATTATCCTCCTGTCCACTTTTTCTGTCTTAATTTATTTTTGTCTCCAGTTTATTCTGCCAATCAAATGCATGCAAAGCTATGTAATGCATCTCCCTAAGAATACCCCTTTCCTATTGCCTCTCCCTTTCTTGGGGCCCTTTAGTAACAGTTTTAACTTTAAACCCTTCAGCCAGATTGCTCTATAGACTTACTTGCATACTCTATTTTCTTACATAATATTAGTCTTAGCACTAATATTTACAGAAAAGACTTTTGAGTCTTTTTATTCTGTTAGGTACTGGGATAAATACTTTAGCTATATTTTCTAATTTAATCCTTGCTACAACCAGATAGTAGATATTATGTCCATTTCTCATGCCAGAAAACTGAAATTCAGGTGCATTTGAATAGCTCACACAAGGCTAACAGTCATAGAGATAGAATTTATACCAAGGGCTTAACTAAAAGCTGTGTTCATCTTTTTGTTTGTTTTTTGTTTGAGATGGAGTCTTACTCTGTTGCCCAGGCTGGAGTGCAGTGGCACGATCTCGGCTCACTGCAAGCTCTGCCTCCCGGGGTTCACACCATTCTCCTGCCTCAGCCTCCCAAGTAGCTGGGACTACAGGTGCCCACCACCACGCCTGGCTAATTTTTTGTGTTTTTATTAGAGACAGGGTTTCTCTGTGTTAGCCAGGATGGTCTTGATCTCCTGACCTCGTGAGCCGCCTGCCTTGGCCTCCCAAAGTGAGCCGTGTTCTTTTTTGTTTTCCTTTTGCCACAAAGGTTTATATTTTTAGCTAACCCTTTATAATGCCTCCCGCAGACCTTTGTCTTTGACCAAATGATTCTATTAAATTTCCTGAAGTATGCCTTAAAGTTTTTCATCAACGTTCTTTTGTTTTTTTTTTTCACATAATTGTGCCTAGAATGCCATTCCTCCTGCCCAGTGAATTGTCATCTATTTTTCAAAGCCCATCACAAGCCCTACTTCCTTCTCAAAAATTTAATCTAGCTATCCACCTATCATAAAAGTGGTTATATCCAATCCAAATTCCTACATATATTAATACTATTCAATTTGTTAATTAGTTTTCTACTGCCCTATGTCAGATTTACTTTGCCCTATGGTAGTATTGATACTTTTTTTGTTTGAATTTATTTTTTGCATGTTCTTACGTTGTAGTATTTCTCCAACCATATTGTCAGTAGCTTTGTCTTTCTACAGTTTCTTGTACATAGTAAGAGATAGATAAATATTTGCTGATTTGATTATTTAAGAAATTCAGTTTAGATTGGTTGCCCAAACTGGTTGTTCTGACTGTACTGATTAAGTCAGCCATGGTAAGGAAGTCAGTTGTTTATACAAACAATGCCATATCCTGGATATACTGTGATTTCAGATGCAATTTAAACATTCATCTAACAGAAAAAAATATATTAGGTAATAAAACTGGGGGCATAAAGATTAATTGTAAAATTCAAATGTTATGATAATATCATGTTTGTTCGAAGTTGTTAAAAGAAAAACTTAGACAAATTAAATTTAACAAAGTTTTATTGAGCAAACACGATTCTTGAATGGGGCAGCCTCCCAAGCGAGAGTTGGCTCAGAGAAACTCCAGCGCAGGCATGTTGTAGATTTATGGACAGAAAAAGTGGCATACAGAAAATGGAAGTGAGGTACAGAAACAGTCAAATTGGTTAGAGCTCAGCATTTGCTTGATTTGAACATGGTTTGAACAGTTGGCTGCCTTTCATTGGCTGAAACTTGGTGATTGGCACAAGAGCGGGTTAATCTGTTTACAAATCCAGTGAGATTTCAGTTTACCATTTATAAGGAAACCTTTAGGGCAGATTTAAAATATGTAAGGCGCCAACTTTAGGTTAAATTTGGTTGAACAAAATCAGTAAGTATACATATAGAAAGGTTTCAAAAAATCTGTGAAGATAAAAATCAACAAATATTAAACAATAATTGGTAGATCAAAGAGTAATTATCTCTGCATTGCTCTTGGACTGTTTTTAATATGTGATTTACATTAAATCCAAATTGCAAGACACGAGATGACACCTTCCCCCACTTCATCCCCAACACACTCAGCTATTAAATCTCTATCTCACTCTTAATTAAAATCATAGAATGTTATTACTGGAAGATTCCATATAGATTCTGAGTCCAACCTCTTGCTCATTGGAGAAAATGTCTAGGAAACTTCCTTGCCATGCTGTGATTTTGTCATTCTGTCATTCAGCTTCTCTCTGAACACCTCTGGGAATAGGCAACTCTGTGCTTCTAAGTTAGCCCTGACAATTGTTAGGCATTTGTCATTGTTAAACCAGCTCTTTCTGAAAATAAGCCTTGGTTAACCTCTCTATAACATTTCCCCATTTTTAAAAATTCTTCTAAATTACAAGGTTTCATAATATATTAGCTAAAATCAAACAAACCTCAATTTTTCCCAATACAATTCCTTTAATTATTTGAAGAAAACTCCCCTGCCTCTTCCTAATATCTCTACTCCAGACCCGTTTCCCTAGCCCAGGAAAAAAATCTCTAGTTCTTTCAGCTAGCCGTCCTTTGACTTAGTCTCCATATGTCTCACTATCCTGGCCTTTCTCATTTGGATATTCTCATCCCGAGACTACAATAAGCCAGATGTGGCCTGAGGAGGGCAGAAACCCTGAAACTATAACTTCTCTTGCATTAGAAATGTTATTTCTGTCATTGCAGCCTAAGTTTGCATTAGCTTTTACAACAGTAGCATTATACTCATGGGTTCTGCTGAACTTGTGGTCTAAAGCCCTAGGCCTTTTTTTTCCCCCCTAGGAAGCACATTCAAGCCATGTATCTCTCATCCTATCCTTATGTAATTAATTTTTTTTTTTTTAACTGTGCAAGGCTTTTCCTTTATGCTTTTGTGCCTTTTATCGTGTTGGGCTGCAGAAGTGCATGATGGGACAAACGAGAGGAAACCACAAGATTCTTGGCTGCTCTGAATGCTGAGAATCTGGAATGGCTTTGGTGAATTACAATAGGAGTTCTACTCAAATAAACCCAAAACCCTATGGATATTAAAAACATAAAAACAAGCAAAGCGAAAAAAACCCCAAAAGCCACTTGCTGGTGAGAGTTGCATTTTACCTTCCTTAATACTAAAATTGGAAGATGAGGAGGGAAAATACCTAAATGCTTGGTAGTTGAGGCCTCCAACTAGGACAGTTTTTCATTCTTCTGAAAGTTTTTGCCTTCATTCCAGCCTTTCAGTTAGTAGGGGATCTAGTAGATGGGAACATATTTAAAATATGCAGAGTTTTTTCTGGGTTTCTTCTTCCCTGAGCCAATTATCACTGATTCGACAGCTTTCCCCTTCCTCCATTAGCACATAAGTTACCTTTTGCCTCCAAACCGTCTGGAACTCAAATGACTTTCAACTACTTGCACTCTGAAAGCACTTGTTGTTTCCTAGAAACAATTCTCTTCCCACTGGGGAAAATAGTGGGGAGCAGGGGAGACACAACACATGTCTCTTCCAAAAGGCCAGGCCAGATCATTGATAAAAGCAGCCTTTCTCTTAACAATGATGTGGTGCATCATACCCACAGCGTCTTATCTTTCCCTCTGTTTCTCTTTCTTCTATTGATGACTTTTTAGATTTGCTTTTTCTTTGGGGGCTGCAGCAGATGCTGTTGGTACCTGTATTTATTTGCTAGGATTGCCATAACAAATGCCACAGACTAGGTGGTGGAAGCAACAGAAATTTGGTTTCTCGTCATTCTGCAGGCTAGAAATCCAAAATCAATGTGTCGACAGGGTTGGTTTCTTCTGAGGCCTTTCTCCTTGGCTTGTGTATTAGTCCATTTTCACGCTGCTGATGAAGACATACCTGAGACTGGGTAATTTTTAAAGAAAAAGAGGTTTAATGGACTCAGTTCCACGTGGCTGAGGAGGCCTCACAATCATGGCAGAAGGTGAGGAAAGAATGTGCCTACATCTTACATAGCGACAGGCAAGAGAGAATGAAAACCAAGTGAAAGAGGAAACCCCTTCTAAAACCATCGGGTTGGCAGCACATGGTGGCTCATGTCTGTAATCCCAGCACTTTGGGAGGCTGAGGTGGGTGGATCACCTGAGGTCGGGAGTTCAAGACCAGCCTGACCAACATGGCAAAAACCCATTCTCTGCTAAAAATACAACAATTAGCTGGCGTGGTGGCACATGCCTGTAATCCCAGCTACTCGGGAGGCTGAGGCAGGAGAATTGCTTGAACCCAGGAAGCAGACATTGCAGTGAGTCAAGATTGTGCCATTGCACTCCAGCCTGGGCAACAGGGCAAGATTCCATCGCAAAACAAAAACAAAACCATCAGATCTCATGAGACTTACTACCATGAGAACAGTATGGGAGAAACTGCCCCCATGATTCAATTATCTCCCACTGTGTCCCTCCCACACCACAAGGGAATTATGGGAGCTACGATTCAAGACAAGATTTGGGTGGGGACACAGCCAAACCATATCATCTTGTAGATAGCCACCTTCTCCCTCTATCTTCACATGGCTGTCCCTAGGTGTGCGTCTATGTCCTAATTTCCCTTCATGTAAGGACATCAATTATAGTGAATTAAGGCCCACCTTAATGACCTTATTTTACGTTGATTATTGCTTTGAAGACCATATCTCCAAATACAGTCACATTTTGAGGAATTGGAGATTAGAATTTCAACATATGAACCTGGTAGGGGACACAATTCTGTGCATAACAGTACCCCCATCCAGATCCACTTCTCTGGACTTAGGCACTATTTCCTAGCTTCTTTAAGCTTCAGCTTCTGCTGCTAACTGCTCACAGCTTCTTCCAGCATCCTTCTCTGAAGAATGCACTTGGTTGACAGGAGCTGTCTAGCATGGAAATGTCAGGAAAGTTGAGAATGCCCCTCTCAACTCTGCCACAGTCAATTTTGTCAGATGGTGGGAAGAAGGGAGGTTGCAGGGGGTGCAGTAACTTTTGTAGTAGAATTCCTGCTCCAGAGCGCCCCATGGGATCAGAATGAGGCTAGACTTCTCCTGTAACTATCTCTGCCTATCTTTTTTTTTTTTTTTTTTTTTTTTTTTTGAGATGGAATCTCACTCTGTCACCCAGGCTAGAGTGCAGTGGCATGATATTGGCTCACTGAACCTCTGCCCCCCTGGGTTCAAGCGATTCTCCTGCTTCAGCCTCCCTAGTAGCTGGGATTACAGGTGCCCGCCACTGTGCCCGGCTAATTTTTGTATTTTTAGTAGAGACAGAGTTTCACCATGTTGATGGTCTCGATCTCTTGACCTTGTGATCCACCCGCCTCGGACTCCCAAAGTGCTGGGATTACAGGCGTGAACCACTGCGCCTGGCCTCTGCCTATCTTTAATCTCATGCCTCTCCAGATGTTTTTCATTACCTTGAAGGTTCTCCTAAGAACACTTCCATTTTACATTATTTGCATACAAATCTCCATTGCAGGCTCTGCTTCTTGGAAAAACAAAGGCAGACTCCTGCTTTAGTATTACATCACTTGTTTAAAAATTAAGCACTTCAAAAGAGCATTCAATTTAATTCAGCAAACATTTACTAAGGATGATCTACAAGGCTGAATTTCTTCATTAGATGAGAAGCTTCTTGAGGGCAGGGATGAGGTCTAATTGACTCTTTTTCTCTAGTGGCTAGCACAGTGCCAATCTCAATATATATATTTATTGAACAATGTTCTGTTGTGGAGGCATTATGATGAACATAATGCAGCCTCAAGAGCAAATAAGTTTACAATTTTCTTGGGAAAAGCAAATGTGCTCCAACTCATAACAAATCAAATTTGAATTTGGAAAGTGCATAAAAAGCAATATGCACAGTGCTATGGAGGCATGGAGGATCAAAAGCATAATTTCAATTACAGGAAGATTTCATGAATCTGAATGAAATAGGCATATGATCTTAATAGAGAAGAGAAAATAATATTGCTAGCAGCTATTAAATGACTACTACATGATAGACATTGTGTAAATTTCTTTATAAGTATTATGTTATTTAATATTTGTGGAATATCTATGGTATAAAGATTATTATTAGCTCTGTCCTACAAAAATATGTCTTGAGACATTAAGTGATGTCTTCTAGCTGGGAAGTAGTGGAGCCCAGGTTTAAACAATTCCTTTGGGGAAAGACATTGCAGGAAGAATATGATGAACACAGATAAAGATTCAGAAAAGAAGTCTACCAATATGAGCTTGAGTGGATGCGATAGGGAAAAAGCCTGAAAAGAGAAATTGGGACCAGTTTATGAGAGACTTGGAATACAAATGCTAAATTTGGACTTTATTTTATAAACCATGAGGAGCATCCAGAAGATATTTAACTGGAAAGTTGGCTGATAATACTTGTGTCTTAAGAAAATTACTCCAAAAGAAGGAGAGAAAATGAACAAGTACTTTAGCTTGTTCAAAGGAATATGGGTAAATCAATACATTTAAATGTATGTATATTCCTTACAAACTCTTTTCTACCTAGATTTTACTGTGACTGACCCAATTTATCTTACATTTATAAGTGATTTTGTTAGGAGACTTGATTTCCCATAACTTTAATATTGTAACACTCCTTATTTGACTTTACTATCTGTGCTACTTTTTCCCTGCCCTCTTTGAAATTTTATTCATTTATTTTGGTAAATAGTATAAACCTCTCTTCGAAAATGGCAAATGAGGAGTATGTTTCATGACACCAAACACAACATCTTACAGATTCTCTTCCCCTATGTCCACAGAAAGCTCATTCTAAATATTCTGGCAACTATCCCTAGTTTCTCATTTTATCCTTGCCAAACTGCCCCAAATCTCTACGCACTCTGTTTCTTGTTCCTTTCCTCCCACCTTTCAACTTTTTCAATCTAGTGTTTTCAGAGCCAGTGACTCTCCAGCACTTCTACAGCAGAAAAAACACGAATCTTGGCTCTTTCTGTTTTTCTCTCCGTTTGTTATCAAAAATGAGGAGAAAAATACTGAAATCTGAGGATAAAGAAGACAACAATTTATCATCATTGTCTCTCTATCTCTTTCTCTCTCTAATTTATGTGTACCTATTTTGCAATAACTATTGAACTATTTGCAGCCCACCACTCCTTTTCAGTTAAATGGGTCCTGGCAATTGGAGAGATCTGCTTTCGCACTGGGGTGCAGTTGCTGTTGAGCTTCACATGATCAAGGATTGAAAGTCTGAACAAGAGAGTAACCATTTGTTTTTTATTTTTATTTTACTCCATGTAAAGGCCTCTCCATAGATATAGTCACTTAGGACTACCATATTCTCGAATTGCTTGTTTCAGAAATTAAAGGTTACTGTTAATTCAAAAGGAGCTAAAAAATCCCAAAGCTGAATGACTGCCATTAGTACCTCCAAAGGAAGACTCTGCTTTCTTTTTCCATGTATGGGGATGGCTTACTGCATCTCTGATGGTCATCAGATTGTCAATGACCATGGTAAGACTTCGAGTTTTCCCAGGTGGGAAGGCTTAAAGAAACCATGATAAGGCAGCCACCCGTCATATTTCTGTGAAGAGCAAGCATAAAGGAAGGTTTTCATTCATTTTCTGTGCCTTGCATTGTTTAGCCAGCCACCTGATGTTTCTGTGATTTTGCAAATCTGGAAAATGACTATTTGCTGAAATTTTTCACTGCTTCAATTTATGCACAGACATAAGACAGTTTCCTGAGTCTGGAGTATTTCTGATTACAAGAAAGAGAATCTGACCATGTTTGATTTCAAGTCCATTCAGTCACATTTTTAAACTGCCAATTCTTTATTGTTTAAGTTTTGTCACTTCATGTATTGAACCCACTTCATGAGTTAGGAAAAGAAATAACGTAACAATGACCATTTATTTCTCATGTGGAGAAACTGAGTCTGATAATCCAAATGGTCTGTTTGAAGCTACAGAAGAAAGTACAGATTGTGGAAGATAAGCATGGATTGGAAAAAGCTGTAAAGAAGGATTTTGTGGCCGGGCGCGGTGGCTCAAGCCTGCAATCCCAGCACTTTGGGAGGCCGAGACAGGCGGATCACGAGGTCAGGAGATCGAGACCATCCTGGCTAAAGCGGTGAAACCCCGTCTCTACTAAAAAAATACAAAAAAAAAAAAAAAAAACTAGCCGGGCGAGGTGGCGGGCGCCTGTAGTCCCAGTTACTCGGGAGGCTGAGGCAGGAGAATGGCGGGAACCCAGGGGGCGGAGCTTGCAGTGAGCCGAGATCCCGCCACTGCACTCCAGCCTGGGCGACAGAGCGAGACTCCGTCTCAAAAAAAAGAAGGATTTTGTGCATACTTGTTGCTTTATAACTAATTCAGCCTTAAGAATATATATATTTTTTATTATTTAGACAACTCTTCTTTGACTGCATTAACTTAACTATTCTACATGCAGCCTGTTTTATAGTGGACCAAATGAGCAAAACTCCCTACCTTTGGTTTTTTACTTTGTAGCTCCCACAGTACGTTGTTACTATTTCTGTTTAATCATGACCACACAACTTGAATTTACTGGTAGGGCTGCCAAATAAAATGCAGGACATTCTGCTGAATTTAAATTTCAGACAAGCCATGAATACATTTAGTAAAAGTATGTCCCAAAAATGTCATGGGAGATACTTATACTAAAAATTATTCATATTTTATCTGAAATTCAAATTTAACTGAGTAGTCTGTATTTTTATTTGCTAAATATGGCAACCATATTTACTGGGAGAGTGATAATTTCATGTAATTTTGTTCTACTCAATAAATTCAGCTGCGTACATTTAGCTGTTTTGTAAGTGTTTGTACAAATTTAAAAATTAGGAAAAAGTCTTATTTTAGACTATATATTCCAATTTGTGATTTTGATTAAATGGCCAGTATAATTAAAGTTCCTTTTAAAATATATGGGGATTATCTATTTACCTGTTGGGTTCTCTATCCATTGATGAAATAAAAAATGGAAATCTAACTCATTTTTGTACTATATTTTATTGGTACATAGGATGAGCTTGATAAATTGTTTAATAGACTGCATAATTAAAAAATGGTAGGTTGGCACAGCAACAAAAGTGTGTGTATGTGCATGTATGTGTGCATGTCAAAAGGGTCCAGCATTTTTCAACGCTAACTTTGCACCAGCACTCTGCTAAGAGTGCAGTGCCAAGACCTTAGTTCTTATTACCTTTTTATAGAAGAGCCTTTCATTAAAGGATGTTTTAAAATCAATCAAAGGCCGTATCTGAGAGTGTATCGATAAATATATGAGTCAGCTTGGTACTGCATCCTCCCTTTGTTCTTATTTATTTATTTACTTTTTTTAAAATTACACTTTAAGTTCTAGAGTACATGTGCACAATGTGCAGGTTTGATACATAGGTATATATGTGCCATGTTGGTTTGCTGAACCTATCAACTCATCATTTAAATTAGGTATTTATCCTAATGCTATCCCTCCCACCCCCCAACAGGCCTGGGTGTGTGATGTTCCCCGCCCTGTGTCCAAGTGTTCTCATTGTTCAGTTCCCACCTATGAGTGAGGACATGCGATGTTTGGTTTTCTGTCCTTGTGATAGTCTGCTGAGAATGATGGTTTCCGACTTCATCCGTGTCCCTGCAAAGGACATGAACTCATCCTTTTTTGTGGCTGCATTGTATTCCATGGTATATATGTGCCATACTTTCTTAATCCAGTCTATCATCGATGAACATTTGGGTTGGTTCCAAGTCTTTGGTATTGTGAATAGTGCCGCAGTAAACATACGTGTGCATGGGTCTTTACAATAGCATGATTTATTGTTCTTATGTATCTATTTATTTTTGAGACACAGTCTTGCTTTGTCACCCAGGGTGGAGTGCAGTGGTGCAATCTCAGTTCACTGCAACTTCCACCTCCTGGGTTCAAGTGATTCTCCTGCCTCACCCTCCTGAGTAGCTGGGGCTGCAGGCATGCACCACCATGCCCAGCTAATTTTTGTTTTATTAGCGATGGGGTTTCAACATGTTGGCCAGGCTGATCTCGAACTCCTGACCTCAAGTGATCTGCCCACCTTGACTTCCCAAAGTGTTGGGATTACAGGCGTGAGCCGCCATGCCCTGCCTACATTCTCCCTTTATAGAGGCTCTAAAAAGAAAATGTCTTAGTAAAAATTATTCATATATTTCCTGTGCTTTCTTCATATCTCTGTCACCAAATCTTCATTTCTGAAAGTCAGTGTGTAACCTAGTTAGCCAAAATAGTGACAACCATGGCTCCCACCACATATGTTATTTTAGAATCTTGTCTTCCTCGACCAAGAGACAGAGTCTATGTCCCTTCTTTCAACCTGTGCAGGCCTTGACTAACAAAGTATAACTTAAGTGACAGTTTATGATTTTCTATGAAAATATTCTACTTTGCTCTTTTGACACTCCTGCTCTTAGAACCCGGTCAGATACTATGCTGTGAGTAAGCCCATTCAGCCTGTGGAGATGCATGCATGGAAAGGAACTTCAGTCCTTGGACCCTTGCCCTGTTTTAACTGCCAGCTGACAGCCAGCCCTAACTCACCAGTCATGCAAGGGAGTCATCTTATAATTGGTTTCCCTAGTTGAGTCCTTCCAGCAGAAACCATGTAGAGCAGAGATGCCCCCTGTCCAAACTGCAGATTCATGAGCAGAATAAATAATTAGTATTGTTTTAAGTCACTTTGCGGTGGTTTGTCATTGTAGCAATAGATGACTAACAAAGATTTTGGTACCTGGAAGTGGGGTGTTGCTGTAACAAAACCTAAAACATATGGCATTAACTTCAAGATCAGATAAGAGGCAGGAGCTCCAAGGGCCTTCAACAGATTGTTAGTGAAGGCTTCAGGGCCTTGAGTAGAGAGTTAGCATGAGTCTAACTGGCCTCAAGGAGACTGACAATGAGGGCTTAAAAGAAGTTAGAAAAAAGGAGAGCTCTGTTATGTAGTTACACAAACTTTGGCAACTCTATAGCCTGGGGAAACTTGGAAAACAGGAAATGAACTCAATCATGTAATGATTTCCAGACAAAATATAGTAAGTGTCACCTGGCTTCATCTCGCTGCCTGTGATAAAATGGAAAAGAGAGAGAAATGAGCTGAAGAATACACTGTTAAATACAAAGGATCCAGGACTTGATGAGTTTAATAATAAAACTGTTTCTCATTCCTGGCCTCTCCAGACAGCAAGTTCTAAATTAAAAGGCAAAAAATTTATATGATCTGAAGATAAACCAGAGTATATCAAGTTCTAATTTAAAAAGGACCTTCAGGTCCAAGATCAAATCCAGGATAGGACTGTACAATTCTTTGATAAGACCTCACAAACATCTAAGAGCATACCTTATAGACCCTTTAAGAGAGAAAGCAGATTCCTTAGGGACCTGAAGGGGTGCTTTACAAATCTTCCCTATAAAATAGGAGGGCTTCTAAGAATCGGAATGGTGTTTGCCCACAAGAGCAAAAGCACTGGGTAGAGAAAGAGTTAACTAAACAGTGTTTATGGATTTATGGCTCTGACTTTAGTCTAATGGAATAGGTTCATAAATTGATACATAAGCAGCCCACAACATTTCTAAAAGAATTATATCATAACCTTGGTCTGAAAACCACTGAGACAACATAAAATGAAAAAAGGTCTTTGGCAGTAAAATTTTTGCATGCAGAAAACAAGCAGAAGAAACTACTCAGCTGCAAATACAGGCAACTTTTTATAGAAAACAATATATGACTCGAATAAACAGCCAAGATCCCAGAGGGTATAGCCAAGAGGTATGAACTCCCAAGGAGTAGGACTGGGCTCTAATCAAGGAACTGATAACATGTAAGGGGCTGCATGTCAGAACTGCAATGAACCCGTATCTGCAATCCACCTCATGTTTTCACAGTTCAAATGGGGGTGTCTATATATATTAACCTATGTCTGCCTCACCATCATTTATACAGGGTGTGGAAAGGGCCAACACAGTGGCTCTTTAATTTGCAGGTCTTTGGATTGAGAATAATGATGCTTAAGAAACTGTACCCAAGGCTGCACCTGAGAGCTTCATCCACATCTGGATCTGATTTAACTCCTGACATCCTGGACCTCTTGCCTGAACCCAAAGCCCTAGCAAAATGAGGCTTTGGGGGATTCTTGAAGAAAGAGATGAGTGTGAGAAAGCTGTAAATTGTGGATAAACAGAGGGCTGTGGAATATTGTATTTCCCAGAGATAGCCACCTCTCTTGTTTCACGTAGTGTTTCAGAACTTCACCACTCCATCATCAAATCTCCAAGATAAGCCTATGGCCCCTCCCCTTGAGCTTGGACAGGACTTTATGATTGACTTGACCAATGAAGTATAAAGAAATTTGCCCTGTGCAATTTCTGAGAGGTTATAAAAGTGCCACACTTCTTGGGATGCTCATTCCAGACACAGCCACAACGCTGCGCAGAAACCCATGTAATCCATAGAGGAAAATGCATCCTCCAGCTCCCAGGGCTTCCCGGTTAATACTGAATGGACCAAAAACATAGATTTCACTGAGCCCTGCCCAATTTGCAAGTCCATGGTAAGTAAATAAATAAATAATACATTTAAGGTTTTGTTTTAAGTCACTAAATTTTGGGGTGGTTTGTTATGCCCCAATAGAAAACTGATACACCGTATTACAATGATGAAAACGTCTGGGTGTTCTCAAGGTTTCTATAGAAACATATTTACCAACCAATTTTTAGAATGAAAGAGGTCATTTGCATTTGGAAAATGTTATGTACCCATATTTTAAATTATAACACTGTTAGATATTCCCTGTTTCACCATCTCAAGCTTTCCTCCTGATTTCAGTAATATCTGTGCCCTCTAATTCTTGAGACCTTCTAGAATGTTTTAGGGGTAAATAAGCAAACTTCTCTTTGGCCCAGCCCCTTCTCGCTCTTGTCAGCTTCTCTTAGGCATATTGGATTGACTTGCATCCTCTCTGTTTGGTCTCTTGTCATCTCCCTGCCCCACACCCCTTTCCATCTTTATATTCCAAAGATAAATATTACCAAGGGCCTCATTTTCATCGATGGTGGAGTTGGAGTCTATTCTTTTTCTTCTTGTTGTTTGGGGTGTTATTTTGAGGAGAATAAAGAAACTGTGTCCGGAATTAGTGGGTTCTTGGTCTCACTGACTTCAAGAACGAAGCCGCAGACCCTTGGGATGAGTGTTACAGTTCTTAAAGGTGGTGTGTCCAGAGTTTGTTCCCTCAGATATTCAGATGCATCCAGAATTTCTTCCTTCTGGTGGGTTTGTGGTCTCGCTGGCTTCAGGAGTGAAGCTACAAACCTTCGCAGTGAGTGTCACAGCTCTTAAGGCGGCACATCTGCAGTTGTTCATTCCTCCTGTCGGGTTCATGGTCTCACTGTCCTCAGGAGTGAAGCTGCAGACTTTCACAGTGAGTGTTACAGCTCATAAAGACAGTGTGGACCAAAGGAAGGAGCAGCAGCAAGATTTATTGCAAAGAGCAAAAGAACAAGGCTCCCACAGCCTGGAAGGTGACCCCAGCGGCTTGTCACTGCTGGCTCCCGGAAGCCTGCCTTTAATCCCTTATCTGGCCCCACCCACATCCTGCTGACTGGTCCATTTTACAGAGAGCTGATTGGCCCGTTTTACAGAGAGCTCATTTGTCTGTTTTGACAGGGTGCTGATTGGTGTGTTTACAATCCCTGAGCTAGACACAGAGTGCTGATTGGTGTATTCACAATCCTCTAGCTAGACATAAAAGTTATCCAGTCCCCACTAGATTAACTAGACACAGAGCACTGATTGGTGCATTTACAAACCTTTAGTTAGACACAGGGTGCTGATTGGTGCATTTAGGATCCTCTAGCTAGACATAAAAGTTCTCCAAGTCCCCACTAGATTAGCTAGACATAGAGCACTGATTGGTACCTTTACAAACCTTGAGCTAGACACAGAGTGCTGATTGGTGCCTTTACAATCCTCTAGCTAGACATAAAAGTTCTCCAAGTCCCCACTGGCCTCAAGAGCCCAGCTGGTTTCCCCTAGAGGATTCCATGCCAGGGCCACAGGCAGAGCTGCTGGCCGGTCCTGCACCTGCACTCCTCTGTCCTTAGATGGTGGATGGGATGGGGCACCAGGGAGCAGAGGGTGGTGCCGGTTGGGGAGGCTCCAGCGGCACGGGAGCCCACCAAGGGTGGGGGGGCGGTGTGGTGGAGCTCAGGCATGGAGGGCTGCAGGTCTTGAGCCCTGCCCCATGGGGAGGCAGCTGAGGCCCGGCGAGAATTCCAGCGCTGTGCCGGTGTCCTGGCAGTGCTGGGGGACCTGGCACAACCTCCGAAGCTGCTGGCCCAGGTGCTAAGCCCCTCACTGCCCAGGGTGGGCAGCACCGGCTGGCCATCAGAGTGCGGCCCACTGAGCCGGCACCCACCTGAACTCGTGCTGGCCTGCAAACTCTGCGTGCAGCCCCAGTTCCCACCCAGGCCTCTCCCTCCACACCTCCCTGTAAGCAGAGAGACCTGGCTCTGGCCTCAGCCAGCCCAGAGAGGGGCTCCCACAGTGTAGTGGAGGGCTGAAGGGCTCCTCAAGCGTCACCAGAGTGGACGCGGAGGCCGAGGAGGTGCTGAGAGCGAGCGAGGGCCGCCAGCACATTGTCACCTCTCAAAACTTTATTAGCATCGTTTTGATGGGGTGTTATTTTTGAATCAAATAACAAGAAGCTTGTTTATTTTCTTGATTCTGAAACAGATAAATAAATCCATAACATTTTGATTCTTGCTAGTTTTACTTTTAAAGAATATTTTTGTGAGAACTATATTTAAATGGGTGCAGCACTTAGAAACTGGAAATTTATGCTATATAATAACTTCCAGTTAATTGAAATAGTCCATTGACCAGCACAAAATATTTATCATTGTCCAATAAATAGTTTATACTTAAGAAAGATCTAAACTTTGCACTAAAAACTATAGCTAAAGTGATGATGTTTGTCCTTCTATTTTCTTAAATTGATGTTGATCTTATTTTGCCAGAAATGAGGTTATTTGGTTAATATTTATTAACCCCAAATTTCAAAGAAATGTAAAATGCTGTCTTAAATACCTAGAGCCCTGCTACTTAAGGTAGTTGGCAGTATCCATAAATAGCTATTTACATTTAAATTACTTAAAATTTAAATTTATTTCTTTAGTCATACTAACTTCATTTTTGTTAGTCACACATGGCCAGTGGCTACTGTAATGAAAACCTTAGACAAAGAACATTGCAATCATTTCAGAAAGTTCTATTAGACATTACAAACATTAAATCTCCTATATTTACAGAAGGACAAAAGAAAAAAAAAGAAAAAGAATGACTTTCATTTTCATTTTGAATGAAAACAGTCTTTTGTCAATCTTACACATTTTACTTAAGAACCTTAGTTTGAAAATATCAGTGCCTTCAATATATGCCCCAAATGGCCAAACACATTTTTAGCTTGATAGTGGTTATGCGGGAGATGGAAATGATTTACTCCAAAATGCAGGATGGATTTGTGTTAAATCATTTGCATGCTGTTAAGGTGTAGGAATGCTCATGGGGCTGCAACCCACCTCACCCATTTTCCTATCTGTTTAGTGTCTAAAGGAGACATGTTGAAAAGCTGAGCCACTGCAGATGTGCTTTGTCAACTGGGATTCCAGCTCAGAGTTTCTCAGATCAACACAGTGTGTGGCTTATATGCAAAGTGCCTGCTTTCAGTTGGGAAGTGTGTGTGTCAAGGATAAATGGCTGGTTCCAACACAGAGCCACACACTCATAGATTCTGGCTGTGTTTGTTGACCTTCAGATCCCAATTTAATTCTTTATTGATTAAATAAACATTAGAGGCTATTTATTGGGTCTCCATTGGGAGCTGTTATCCTAGCCAAAGGATGATATATATGTTTTTTAATCCTGTGGCTAATTTTTTAAACGTTAAAATAAAATCTTTTTAGAACTGCCAATGAAAATAAAACATTTCTAACAATTACTCATAAAAAAATATGCACATGGAAACAAAACTTTATTATTTCAATATTATAAAAATATTCTTCTGAAGCTAATAAGTGGAAATTATTTAAAAAGATAAGGAGGTAGATAAATGGTAGGTAGAATTGTTGATTTGGGTATCAGCAACTTAGTTGCATTAATTATCTTCTTAATTTTGTTAACCACATTAATTCATTAGTGACATTTAAATCTTAGATACTTAAATTTTCTCTTTTCAGTTATCTGGAAAGATGATCCCAGAACAATCTCGCTAAAATGTGTGCAGGTTTTTGTTTTTAACTATGTAAAACATCCTGGCTGCCCACATTTTGTTCTATACTACCTACTTTGCTGCAGACGTGGAGATGTCTACCTAGATTTGTGAATGCCTGGTCTTGACCTAAGGCGAGCTTAGGTATTACTCTGATGATTTTCTGGAATAGGTGGAAAGCAGCTCTCCTGCAGGTCATCTCTAAAGAGCTTTACCCTTCCCTCTCACCTTGTTTGCAGGGACATTCTCCTCAGTGAATGGGATGACCAGGCTGCTAAGATTTATGGGGAAAATAATCCAGTAAGGCTCATTCAAAATCAATTGGAATTTTATAATGTAGGTACAAGTTAGCTACAAGTCAGCAAGACAACATCATGACAGAATTCAAATTTATAGAATCTGCTATATTTTAATAAGAACTTATCTGTTTTTTTGTTTCTAGAGTCTATAGCAATAGGTAAATAACAGAACAAAATAGACGTAATAACAATAATGATCATCACTGAATACTTGATATGTACTAAGCACAGTGTCTCATGCTGTGTACATAATATATTAAATACACTTAGAACTTCTAGTTAATCTATTGGATAAAGATTGTTATTTCCATTTTACAGAGAAGAACAATGAAGCTTACTTTTAGCACCTGGACCAGTGTTCTAGCTAGTAAGTGATGGTATTCAGGACCCAAATTTGTCAAACTCTACAAACGTTTCTCATAATAACTATGCTAGGCATTCAGTATAACTAGTGAAATAGCATTTAGGAGGGACAGGACTGTGGAGATTTGAAATAGCATGTGGGATAGAAGTTAAACGGGTTTATACAAGACCATTTTTTAAATTCTCAGGAAATGCAAAATTTCTAAGAAATATAGTAAATTCTTGATGTATCCCAAGCACCTACAAGAGCAACTGGAACATAATGAATATTCAATGAGTAAATTGAATTAGGGTCACTATATAACTGTTACAACTTCAGATATGGGGAGAGATCTTTAAAGCTGATATAAAGTATGCCTGTTTTTACTTGCATGAGACACATAGCTTGGTCTATGTAATTACTGTGCAACTCAGCGAATCTATTCATATACATGTATATACCTTCTCCCATTATATTAGATATAAATTGGTGACTTTAGAAGCTCTCTGTAGGACAATATGTATTGCATTAAAAGATAATTCAGTCTATAATTAGTAAGGACTAGTAAATTTAGGGACTCATATTGTTGAAAAGGAACAAGTTTATTAGTATGAGTCTGTAGTAGATATTTCAAATGTCCTCATTACCTCACGACATTATTTTACTTTGCCTACACCTTCCAATATTCTTGGATAAGTGAAGTATTCTCTAAAATAAGGTGGACTGATTTTCAAATAGAGACAATAACATCCTGAATCTGTCCTCCCCTTGGTTAAACAGTAACTGCCAAAATCTTTTTGGATCAGGATCATGTGTCTCCATGATTATTTAACAACTCTTAAACCACTGGAATATTTTACATCTTAGTTGTGTATCAATTTCTCATTGTTCCTTTAACAAGTTACCACAAATTTAAAAGTGGTTTGAAATAACATCAATTTATTGTTTCATAGTTTTGGATAACAGAAGTCCAAAATGGGTCTCACTGGGCTAAAAGCAAGATGTGTTATGGCTGTGTTGTTTTCTGGACACTGTAGGGAGAATCCCTCTGCTAGCTTTTGTCAGTTTCAAGTTCCTATTCCTTGTCCCATGGCTCCTTTCATCTTCAAAGCCAACAATGACCAGTCAAGTCTTTCTCATATGGTGTCACTCTGACACTGACTTCTGTCTACATCTACAATTAAGGACCCTTGTGATTATAATGGACCTGCCTGGATAATTCAGAATAATCTTTCTAGTTTAAGATAAGCTAATTAACAAACTTAATTTTATCTGCTGTCTTAATTTCCCTTTGCCATGTTATGTAGCATATTCACAAGTTCTGGGAATTAGGACATGGACATCATTGGAAGGCCGATATTCTGTCTACCACAGAAAGATAACAGTATGGAAGTATTAAGTAACACACTTGCATGTAAATCCCAACTCTACATCACCTGTTCGATTTTGGACAAGTTACTTAATCTCCTTGAGTTGCCTGGATGGCAAAACTAAGTTAATAATTACTACTACTCAGGATTGTCAAAAAGATGCTCTAAGTATTGGAGAATCTGGGAGTCTGACACATGAAGAATTATCTTGTTTAGTGTGTCATCCTATTAACATTTGGAGAAAAGTCTTCTCAAATGCATATTGTAGGTTATAGCATGCTTAGATATCCTTTATTCTTCTTAAATGAAAGGAGTGAAATTCACCCGCTTATCACCTTCCTTATAGCTCATTGCCTAGTCCTGTCTCAAACATGATCACTGAGTATGGGCCTACTATCTGTCTTTTTCTTCACCAGTTCACCATGAAGATACTGCATTGTGGCACAGTCCTTGAAGAGACAAGGTTAGTGAATTTGCAACATTTAGAAAAAAATTGATGGATAAATTGTGCTGAACAAGATTACCATTAAAGTTCAAGAAGGTGATAGATCTATAAAGAATAGTATAATTGCTGAAAGCTTTAATGCAGCATAGAGTGTACTGAAAGAGACTTTCAAACAAAAGGAAAAACATTAGCAAAAATGAAAAGTAGTGGATGAGAGACTGAACCTGGAATATAGGGGAAGACAAGTGACAGGAGGGAAAAAAGAGCTAACTGACAGAGTAGAGGCTATGTTAAAGTTATAAAGAGCACTGTTTAACATGGAATATAGAACATGTGTTATAAAGAAACTTGAAACAAGGTAAGAAAGTCTAGGGAAAAATGGACACTGAAGATTATTCATTAGAAGTTAATAAAGGCAAGGAAGTTGAGTTTGGAAGGAGATGAACTTGTAGGCACCAGAAATAAGTATGGATGTTGAGACATAATTCCTTCCCCTACTAAATAAATCAAAAATTGATATAAGCTAATGCACGAATCATCGGAGCACGAATCTTTCTTCTCTGTCTCATTCAAGCATTTCTACTTATATTAGAACTTTTAGAGAAAGAAAATTTGATCCATTAAGAGACTAAGAGGTGTCCTGAGAGATATGAGCCATTTATAAAAATCACTGTGAGGGAATATAAGAAGAAGGTAAGAGAGATGTTTATTAAACAAAACAAAGCAAACTCTGCTCTTGAGATGAATTTGCTCTTTGTAACCTGATGTGGTATATATCTGTGATATTTAATTCAGGTGTCATTTCTGGAAAGAGTGTATGTTTCTAGAATTCTGCTAACTGGTGAATTTAGAAAAATAATGCACTTCTGAGATCCTCAAATTTCTTCATTTTTAATATTGGACTCATACTCATTACCTAGTAGGGATTTTGTAAGGATAAATACAAAATGGATAACTTACTTCGTCAGTGAGACTGGTTCCTAAATAATTACTGGGTAGTCTAAGCAAGAAAAGAATTCATTGGAAGGATACAGGGCAATTCACATGATTGAAAAGGACAGCAAATGAGGGCAAGTCCAGACATTTAAGGAGAAAGAACAAAAAGTTTGTGTTTTCAAGTGGTTACCACTGGAATATCTCAGTCCTACATGACTTCTGTCCTTACATCACTCTGTTCAGAATCCAAATTCCCAGGGGAAACAGGGTATCTGATGAGTCCAATGTCAAAGTAAAAATTTCACTGGACAAAATTAAATAGGCAACGAAGACTTTATTCAAGGACATTGCAAATGGGGAGAGACACCAGAACTGAGTCTGAACTCAGCTTTGCAGAAACAAGGGCAATAGGGTTTTTAAGAACTGGGGTGTAAAAAAGAACTGGAGTTTTAAAAAAGAACTGAGGTTTTAAGAACCTCTTTGGAGATTATAGGCTATCTCTTTACTAATTGGCTTTCCCCAAAAGAAAGGTCAACTTTCTCTTATTTTCATGGCAGGAGATGCTTTTACAAAATGGAACAAGGCACCCACCTAAGTTAGGCTCCTATCCTCCCACATAAACAAGGAAATAAATAGGGGCGCTATCTCTTTTGATGATTACGTTTCAAAGGGATGGCTCCCAGGACCTAGATAGTCTTGTGTGTAAAATTGGCAAGAGATTTTAAAAATATTTCTGTATCAAAGAGACAGACACAATTATAAGCTTTCTCAGGAAAATGCTCTAAGAAAAGGGAAAGGTTGCCGGGCACGGTGGCTCACGCCTGTAATCCCAGCACTTTGGGAGGCTGAGGCAGGTGGATCATTTGAGGTCAGGAGTTTGAGATCAAGCTGACCAACCTGGTGAAACCCCGTCTCTACTAAAACTACAAAAAAAATTAGCAAGGCGTGGTGGCACATGCCTGTAGTCCCAGCTACTCGGGAGGCTGAGGCAGGAGAATTGCTTGAACCTGGGAGGTGGAGGCTGCAGTGGGCTGAGATTGTGCCACTGCACTCCAACCTGGGTGACAGAGTGAGACTCCATTAAAAAAAAAAAAAAAAAAAGAAAAATTAAGACTATCTTTGTCAACAAGTGCAGGCCAAGAGACTGCCTAAGCATCTGGATTAATGTTTCTACCAAGACCCCTTGGAATGGAGAAAAGAGTCATTCTCAAAGAGAAAAACAAGATACAGTCTCTCTCTCACACACACATCGGGGAAGAAATGGTGGGTAGGACATGATTAATAACAGAAATGTGCCCAAGACTTTGTTGAAAGCTAGAAAAGAAGTGCAATGCTTCATTGTTTTAAAACTTAGTTGGAAACCCAACCCCCCAAAAACAAAACAGATCCATTCAAAAGAATTAGCAAACAATTCAAAGGCAATGCAGAAACAAAGGCATATCCTGTAAAATTGTGCCACACCATAAACAATCCTCTACACAGACTTGCATTCCGGGGAAATAAAATCCAACCTCATATATGAAATTGGAGACAACTGACATCTTTACTGCAGCTCCTTACGCTTGCCAGGCACAGGATGATATTGCATGACGCAGAGCAACAGATCTTTAAAATTCTTCTTCTTCACCCATCTCCCTCAGTGTGTCCCTTGTCATTCTTGTGTCCCGAAGTTTCCCAGAATGCTTTCCCTTAAACTTAACTCTCTTTTTTTTTTTTTTTTTCTGGAGACAGAGTTTCGCTCTTGTCACCCAGGTTGGAGTGCAATGGCGTGATCTCAGCTTACTGCAACCTCCGCCTCCCGGGTTCAAGCAATTCTCCTGCCTTAGCTTTCCAAGTAGCTGGGATTACAGGCATCTGCCACCACACTCAGCTAATTTTTGTATTTTTTAGTGGAGACGGGGTTTCACCATGTTGGCCAGGCTGGTCTCGAACTCCTGACCTCAGATGATCTGCTGGCCTCGGCCTCCAAAGGTTCTGGGATTACAGGTGTGAACCAGTGGCCAAAACCCACCTTTTGCTGATCTCTCTCTCTTTCAATTTCTCCTATCCTGCTCTTATACACACACACACACACACACACACACACACACACACACACACACACAATTTCTACATCTATTTGTTTCTCTTCAAAGTATTCTCTGCTTCTTCTAATGCAGATTTTTCAGGTCTTTTTAGCTTCTCCAGTTCTGTTTTGTCTTTTTTTTCTCAACACTTTATTCTAATAAACAGGCAACAACATTTCTCTTAGAAGTCAGGGCAGTGACATTTGGCTGCAAATCCTAATCCTATTGATGTTCCCATCACAAATGTGAAGGACCATCCTTCAAATAGTATGTATGTTTGCTGGGGAAAGTCAGGCTGAGGAGTTATCGCTTGTTCATCATATCTCTTCAGTACCTACTTAACAGAGCCTGGCACAATAATAGTATTTATTAGTTTTACTTTTCTAATTGAATTGTTGAAAAACAGAATTAGTCAAAGTGTTAAGAAATACGTGATTCTTCTGCAGGTACAAACGAGTCTATAAATGCGTTTGGCAGCAGTAAAGCAGTGCTCAGGAGTTGCAGAAAGCTTTCCAAATTAGCAATGGAGAAGGGTCGCAATGACTTGAGTTCCTCTAGTAGTTCCATTGCTATTTAGTTCCCTAATCCGAGTGGAATATTGAAAAATCTGCTAGGAGAGAGAGAAAAGAGAATAATGAAAATGAAGAAAGAGGAAGAAGGGGATTTCAACATGGCCGTCATTGCCACCATTCCAGACTTCTCGCATGTCTCAGACACCAGACCAGGCTGTTGGATTCCAGACTGTCTGGATAAATAGTGGATGTGCGGTAGCATGTGCTAATACAACCCCTTTAGCTTTATTTAAGTATCCATAAAAATGCTTTTATAATAAAAATATCATCTTGTTTCAAGTGGGTATTGAGTGGTTTAGCTATCAAAGTTTATATGGCATTCTAATTACAGTTTCTTTTCAGTAAAACTCTATTAACATATTTTTCAAGAGGCCAGATACTAAAACCCTTTCAACAGGTTGAAAGAAAATTCTTAGGATGGGAAATGGAAAAACACATCGAGTGAACATAAAATATTAAAAGTTTGCAAGAGAAAAATTTCTGGAGAACTCCTTCAGACATTTTTATGCTGCATAAACATGAAAGACAGTCCTCAGAGTATGTGTATATAGTATAAAACTCTGATATCTAAGAGTTGAGTAGCAAGATGTTCTTTCTACTGACTGCAAATACTCCTCAGAGCCTAAGAACTGAAAGATCAGTGTGAAACACTTCATTGTGGCACAAATGCAAAAGAACTGTGGCTGGGAGTCATTGTTTCACTTTTCCAGTAGTTGTTAGAAGCTTTTGTGTGTTCTCCTCCCTACATCAAAAGCCTGAAATCTCTCAGCTCTAATGATAGATTTACATTGGGATTCAAAGGACAGCCAAAATGCAACAATGTTCTCAGGTTGCTAGTCACAGAAACTAATTTAATGCAATGAAACAGACAAGATCAAGATTATAAGTGTTTAAGGCCCAAAACTAGAGCCTCTAGGACTAGTTAATACAGTTTCTATTTTGTTCACATTCAGGCTCAGGAAATTGTGTCTCATGCATTTGGAAACATTACCTTGGAAACATTAAATAAAAGACAGGAAACCACATACCAGCTGAAGAAAAGAACCAATTCCTGCACAGGGTCTTTGTAAAGGTGATGCCTGACTTCAGTCTACAAACGCAATCACCAGACAAGGGTGTCTGATAACCTGCAAACTGACATTACAAACTCTGAAGGCTTACGTGGGGACTCATTTCCAGCTCAGGCCATGATTTCATGTGATTCCACTTTTGCATAAATTAATCACAGAACTATAATGATTTCCTGCTAGGGTTCCAATTTTAAAACCCGTTTCCACCTTCAAGTCTGTACCACAGATCTTTATAACGCAAGTGGAAGTACTAATCTCAACCCAAAATATTTGATCTGCTTTTAATCTCTCTTCTCCTTAAAAGTATTGCTCTCCAATTGTCTCTCTCTTGCCTGCTTGGTGGTAGATCTCCCAAAAGATGTATAGTTTGGGTGACTTTGGCAAAATGCTTTTATGCTTTGCCTCTTACGTAACAACCTAAAATTGTTAGATCTGGATTCAGTTTAAAGGGTACAAACTACAAAAAGACAGCAACAAAAAAAGTACAAAACAAACACACAAAAATGCCAGAAGGAATTATTTTGATTCCCTTAAATTTCATCATACGTATCAACAGACATCTAAGGAAGAAGAGTCTACTTTCTTGATCATTTTTCTAAGTAAATATTTTCAAATGCAAAAATCCATCTTATACAAGAAACTCTCAAATTGTTAGCTACTTCTGAAGGCATTTACATTAAATTTTATTTTTTAACTTTTATTTATTGATTTATTTTATTATTATTATTATTTTTTGAGACAGACTCTTGCTCTGTTACCCAGGCTGTAGTACAATGGTGTAATCTCGGCTCACTGTAACCTCCACCTCCCAGGTTCAAGTGATTCTCCTGCCTCAGTCGCCTGAGTAGCTAGGATTACAGGCAAGTGCCACAACACCCAACTATTTTTTTTTTTGTATTTTTAGTAGAGACGGGGTTTCACCATGGTGACCAGGCTGGTCTCGAACTCCTGACCTCAAGTGATCCACCTCCCTCAGCATCCCAAAGTGCTGGGATTACAGGTATGAGCCACCACACCCAGCCTATCATTATTTGATATTTGGTGGCAGGGGCTTGGGGAAGAGGCAGAGGATGGTGGAAAACTACGTTTTTTTCTTATGACTGTTAGTAAGTAGTTGTTGAAAAAAAGTAATCACCTCAGGGCTGAGGCTATTGTCATTGGCAGTGTCTGAAGTCTTCATGTTAACTTCAGGTAAAGTCTTCCTATTTCACTCAATACAGCGCTGTACTTTCCCTGCTCTCAATTCTCCTCCCATATGCGCCCAGTTTATGGGGATGACTGCTTGCACTATTTCCTTCTTTGTTAGCCAGAACCAGACCAACATGAAAAATGTCCCACATAATTTTCTTCTGAGTGAAAGAAATGGCTGAAGACACTGTTTTGTTGTTGTTCTTGTTTGATGTTTAATGCTTATTCACCAGTGTTAACAAGGGGACAAAGAGAGGGGCACCCTCAGACATAGCTGCTGGGAGGGCAAATTGTTACAAACTTTTGGTAAGAAAAATAAAATGTTCAAAAGCACTTCTATTTTGTTGAATTGATCTTAGTTAGTAGATAAGAGTGTTCACAAAAGTTATCTCATGACATTTTTTTTTTTTTTTTTTTTTGAGACGTCTTGCTCTGTTGCCCAGGCTGCCTCTGTTGCCAAGTGATTCTCCTGCCTCAGGCTCCCGAGTAGCTGGGATTACATGTGCCCACCACTCCTAGCTAATTTTTGTATTTTTAGTAGAGATGGGGTTTTGCCATGTTGGCCAGGGTCATCTGGAACTCCTGGACTCAAGTGATCTGCCCGCCTCGGCCTCCCAAAGTGCTGGGATTAGAGACATGAGCAACTGCACCTGGGCTTATCAGATACTTTGCATATTGATTTTAATAGCAAGAACTTTGAATAAGCCAAATGTTAAAATAAGGGATGCGTTCAATAAATTTTGACACATTTATGCAACAGAAAAATTATTTTTGAATGATATTAAATGACAGAAATTTCTGAAATGATATATGCCTATAGAAATATTAAATTCTGTATTGCTTGTTGATGAGGTTCATATCCTATTTATTATTAATGATTCTGCCGTGTGTGTATTTTTTTCCCAAAATGAACCTCTAATTTAATTTTTTTCCAAAACTAAACTATCTAAAAATATCTTTTAAATTTCCCTTAGAGGTCTAGAGGAGGTAAAACTCCTGGTGGGGCTGTGGGAGCTATAGTCAGATAAAAGTAGACCTTGAAATAGACGTAAGGGCAGATATTTGCTTCCCTGTTAACTTTTTCAGCTACATTCATATTCATCAGACATGACACCATTAGGCCAAATTTACACAGCACGTCGTGAAGTGGAAAGGAAGCGAGTAACTAATTAATCTGTTCTAGAAAGACAGGGAAGAGAGGAAGTAGTTTACCCAAAGCCCCTTCAGTGCTGATAACGGTCTTCATGAGCAGTGTGCTAATCTATTAGTCTTTGCTCAGCTTTATGTTCTTTATATAATGAGTTTGTTTTTTTGTAGTCATCGACTTAAGAATTGGCAATCTTTTCCCTATATTTGACTTGTGGAAATTTTGTTCTGTTCAGTTCAAGATATGTGCTGAATAACTTGCCCAAACATTGTATCAATATAAATAGATTAATAATACTTAAGATTTAGTTTTATGGTTTGGCCAATTAATGTTGAGTTTACAGCAATTCTAAGCATTGCACTATCATATATGAACATAATTGGTCATTAAACATTTGACCATCATCTGCCAAATTACCATCTACCCTCTTATAAAAATGCCTGAGGTTTTAAAATATATTTCCACTAAAAGAATAGACTGCACACATCCCATGAGATGAACCTGAAAGATAATATGGAACAGATTATTATGGCATAAAGAAATGAAGAAACCATGGCTGAAGCTCCAACTGGACTTTTTAAAGCAACTGTTAAAAGCTTTTATACATTAGAAGCCACTTCACTAAAAAGCCTTGAGTTTGTGAAACTTAATGATAGCTTTGGTCAAAGAGACTTAGAATTCAAAAATTATTTTAAGGTGGATAATCACTGACAGTAGCTTGGATTGTTAGTGCTTATGAGTAAATTTCAGTAATGAAATTTGCAATAGCAGGTGAAATCGACTGGATAATGGCAAGCACTCCATTCCGCTTCAATGTGCATAAGCTTGGTCTCAGAAAACTAGTACATGAACCTATAAACAGAGATGAACACACACACACACACGCACACACAGCTAAGCTCCATGTGTGAGCCTTTGACAGAGTACAAATATAGCATGTTTTAGTGTCAAGTTTGCACTTAACCTCAATGTATTTATTTAAGTAAATATGGTAAAAGATCCAAGCATATAATATCTTGGCAAAACTTAGAAGGGAATATCTGGGTCAAAACCTCATAAACATATTTCATCTGATTTCACACCCATAAAACAGTGGTTTAGAAACCATGCACAACAACCAGACATCAGTTGTGCCTTCAAGACAAGTTTTCGGCAGTTGCTAATAAAGGATCCTGTGATCCCCTGACTTGCAGCATGGTTACTGTAAAAACTTTTAGAGTACAAACAGAAAGGGTGGAAGTACTTTTTGTATTGTCCATTTCTGTTTCTTTAAAGCTCTGGGCACATTTCATATCTCTCTCTCTCTCTCTCTCTCTCTCTCGATCATTCATGGAGATATACAAAAAAAGTTCTCTTACTTTTTAAGCCTTGTGTTTATTACCTTGGCCAACAGAGAGAGAGAGACAGAGGCAGAGACCCAGGCAGAGAATGAAAGATAGGAAGGCCCATTAAATTTTTTTTTCTTTTGATAGTGATTTATTGTTTAGAACTTTTTTTTTTTTTTTTTTTTTTTTTGAGACGGAGTCTCGCTCTGCCGCCCAGGCTGGAGTGCAGTGGCCAGATCTCGGCTCACTGCAAGCTCTGCCTCCCGGGTTCACGCCATTCTCCTGCCTCAGCCTCCTGAGTAGCTGGGACTACAGGCGCCCGCCACCTCGCCCGGCTAGTTTTTTGTATTTTTTAGTAGAGACGGGGTTTCACCGTGTCAGCCAGGATGGTCTCGATCTCCTGACCTCGTGATCCTCCCGTCTCGGCCTCCCAAAGTGCTGGGATTACAGGCTTGAGCCACCGCGCCCGGCCTAGAACTTTTTAAGATCAACTTTTAAGATCAAGATAAGCAATAAGGTGGTCAAATAAACAATATAAAGTCAGGGACACCTTCCTACTCAAGTATTTCTTTTTTTTTTCTTTTTTACTATTTTATATATACTCTTGAAGAGTAAAAAATAAAATAAGAATTGTAACACTGCATTTGGATAAGCATTCATCAGAACTAGGGTCTCTGTAGGAAATAATTACCCAAGAATCTTACAATATAAAGAAGTCAAGGCTTATGTTAAATAGCAACAAACATCTCAAAAACTGACAAAAATGAGTCAAAAATCCATTTAATAGATGTTCATGCATTTTACAACATTTAAATGATATTGGCAGAATTTTTTTCTCAGCATTAGAAAATAATGTAAATAGATATATACCTGTCCAAATTTTAGTTGTCTCTTAGTCTTTCTGCTTTGATTTTTCGCATCCTGACTTCCTCCCTGATTTCTGATTTCTCTACTACAACTCAATGCAAGCAAACTTATATTTAGACCCAAAGAAGAGAATATTTCTATTCCCACACATTGAAAAAGGGAAACATTTGCTGTTTTTACCCACTTCCTCCCCCTTAACTTTGTTACACAATTTTTGTTGTTGTTGTTTGATTGGGTGAGGGCACTTTTGTGTTAAGTCAAGCGAATTTGTTAAAAGTGAGGCATATGGTTACTCTAAGATCAAAACCAAGTCTTCTTTTGGTCTCACGTGAAGAACTATGCAGTTTTGGACTCGCTGTTCTTAATTCAATTACAGTCCTCTTTTTATTTATTTGTTTCTTAAATCGAAGGCAGAGTACAACATAAGATAGACGGGGAAAAAATAACAAAGGGAAGATCGTACTCTGTAGGCTCTTAAGAGATTTTCTCCTATGCTTCAAATCAGGAACTACTTCACCCAGACAGCTGAAGTCAATTTCACCAGTTATGGGGAATGGGAGTCTTTGTTACTGGGAATTGCATGTTAAGCTGCTAAGTCTGGACTTACAGGCTTGCTCCATCTTCTTTAAATTTTGCAGTGCTCTTACAGCTCCCCAAACTAATTGTTCCTAGCCATTAGACAGGAGAATGTAAACCCCTGTTTACTTCCATTGTTCGCTATTTTTTTTTTTCCCCTCAAGGCACCTAATTCTTTATTTGCTCTTAATCATCTGACTTCATTTGGGTCGATAATAGGTAGTTCCCTCAGTTGCATGCCCTTTAAACCTTGCTAACATCCTCCTCAGAAAAACATGCTTGAAGTGTACTTGTAGAATAGTTTCCTTTTATTTTTAAGGAGCATGCTAAAAGATCATAACCCGTGCTAAACTCTTGGTATGTTTCTTGTATTTTCTTTTGCTGAAAAGAGCATCTATTTTAAATAATTTATAACCAGACACAATGGATTTGCATTCCAAAAGATTAAATGGATATTTACTATGTTCTGGACTCAGTATTTACAAACTTTTTTTGATTGTCTACTCCATAAGTAAACATTTTAGCATCTATAATGTATATTTATTTTTATGTTATATGTGTACTTCTATATAAAATACTATAAAGCTTTTATAAAAATAGAAAATGGAAACTGATCATGTATGTATACGTACAAGAGAAATTATAATATTTTTGCTTACACAATTATATATATATTTTTGTTTGTACATATCCCTTAGGCAAGGACACAGCAGCTGGAGACCAGTGCTCTAACGCAGCAGTTTCCAAATTCCAGCACTTAAAAGCCTCTTCAAACACAGATTCTTAATCCTATGACAGTTTCTGAATCAGTAGATCTGGAGGAGCACCCATAAATTTCTACAAAGCTTGCACACATTGGGCCATGCTTTGACTAATACAGCTGTAATCTATAATATGATTTATTGACTGTCCAGGTTCAGCTTCATTTGTAATCTTTGTCAGAGGCCTAAAATAATAGGACTTGAATCCATTTGACCCAGAGTGTATATATCAGTCTTTTCCATCCTCCTTGGAGAATAATTTTAACATACCTAAATAAATATGCATTAAAACTCCCCTAATTCAGACCAACTGGAGAAGGGGCCATCTGAATTCACTGAAAGGTGCGTCTCGAAATCCAACTTTATTGTTCTTGACTCCACAAAATAACTAGAGGCAACTGCTGAGGAAGGATTATCTGGAAAAAACCTAAAGATTTATGAATTAGATTAAAGTGCAATGAATAGCATAGTTCTGTATTTAAATACAATTTGATGCTTTCCAAGTATTTTGAAAAGATTTTAACTTTAGTAATTTGAACATCCTCTGTAATATTGCTTACATTTCTTTGAAACTTGCTCACACAATTAATTTGCTTAGCAAACTTATAGGTCAAAGACAATTCAAAGAAAAATGAAAGCCCTAAGGGTGTGCAAAGACTTCAAATGTATTCTGGCCTAGTGAAATTTTATAGTATTTTCGGTAAAGTGAACATACCCCAAATTTTGTATGCCTTAAAATTTGGTAGATGAGTCTTTCTGAGTTAAAAGTAACCCACTTGATAATCGATTATTCGTTTATTCAACAAAGCATATTATGTACCTGTTATACACTGTTAATTCAATTTTTTTTCTTAAATTGAAGGCAGAGTACAACACAAGACAGATGGGGGAAGATACACTGTGCTGTGCATCACTGAGGGATAGCTGTATCAAAAGATTATACAAACATGTATAATATCATAATGATAAAATAGCTAAAGGAAGTATATGATGCTGTGAAAGTGCAACAGGAGTAAATGGCTTAATTGACTCCAAGGTAAAATGTATACTGTGTCTTTCTAACCTTGTGTCTTGCTCTTAATTACTTGCTTATGGGTATCTTAAAAAAAGGTTAGGAGTCCATGGACAAAAGGCATGAAGAAACAGACCATCATATTCAACAGACTTTCAGTGGATGTTCACAATCACTGTGTATATTTGTTCCTATATAGGTTCAGGTCAGCAGGATCAAGTACTATATAAGTGGGGGTAGGAGAGGCTAAGAGAATGGTGAGGAAATTTAGGCCAGCAATTGGCCAGCTGTAGTTAGTTTAATTATTGAATAAAATGATTAAAGAATAGTGAAATGGTTTGGATCTGTGTCCCCGCCCAAATCTCATGTTGAATTGCAGTCCCCAGTGTTGGAGGTAGGGCCTGGTGGGAGGTGACTGGATCATGGGGGGCAGTTTCTCATGGTTTAACACCATCCTTCTTGGTGTTGCCCTGGTGAGAGTGAGTTATCACGAGATCTGGTTGTTTACAAGTGTCTAGCACCTCTCCCCTCTCTCTCTTCCTTCTGCCCTGGCAATGTAAGATGTGCCTACTTCCCTTTGCCTTCCGCCATGATTGAAAGTTTCCTGAGGCCTCCCCACAAGCCATCACGTTTCCTGTACAGCCTGTGGAACTGTGAGTCAATTAAACCTCTCTTCTTGACACATTACCCAGTCTCAGGTATTTCTTTAGAGTGATGCAAGGATAGACTAATACAAATAGGGTTGAATAACTTCCTTGCCAATCAGATCCTGAGTCTCATGGCAGTTATTGACAGATCTGTACACCCTGGCCAAATTTCTTTCTGGGTGACTGTGCCCTGCCAATTTTACAAATAAGCAAACTGTTCTTGGCATTTTGAAAGGTCCACTGTTCTTCACATCCCTTTCCTAGTGTTCATGCTGATGAGGTCCTCATCCTACACACAAAAACCTCTTAAAGATCCTCAGGTTTTAGCCAGTTACTTGCACAGAAGGCATTATTACTCTTAATTTAATAATAGAGTAACATTTTCATACTAATCAGAGACTTGCTGGCTTTAATTACTACACATTATTCCATGGGAAAAAGAAAACACTCAATTTTTAAAATAAGATGTTAGCAGGAGTGTGATAACTGTTTCAGTTTTAGCTGCTGGTCTACTAATAAAATAGGTTTGTTCTGGATATTTTGACAGTCTTTCCATTTGTATTTTAAATCTGACCTCAGCGCAGGACTTTTTAAGTTGAAATTGATGTTCATTAAAATGGATTCTCTTTTTCCACCTTCTTACAGGAAAAAAAAATATATATATCAATGTTGCTTTTCTTGAGGAAACCGCCTAAAAAAATTACTTGCAGAATGTGGTTTGTCCTTTAAACCACGTCTCCTGATTCCTAAACTGAGGTCACTTTGTTATAATGACTCACTGGGTTTGGTAACATCCATTATGATAGGGATTAGCAAGTTTACTCAAAACAAAGGAAGTATAATAAAGCCTGATTAATAAACTAGCAGACATTGGTTTCCCTCTAATCGCCCTCCTTTCTTCCACTGTAGTTTGGGAAAGGGAAAGGTGCCATCTTCTTCGTAGAGGCCTTACTAGTAAAAATGTATAAACTTGGAAGTGTGTGTGTCTGGAAGATTCTTCCTTACATAACTACTATTCTTACACCGCATGACTTAGCTAACTTTCTGATTCAATTAATTCTGGAAAGAATACAACTTTCCAACTAGTTAGTGGCTTTTTCCTAATTGATAGATTGTTAAGTTAATACAATCTGTATGTTTTGCTTTTGGTAGAAATCTAAGTTGCTATCGATATTCCTCAGTGGAGCTATTCTTCACTCCTCATACCACATGGCAATTAATATTGTGTCTCGGAAATCCAAATCATCAGACTGATGCCACCCTGCAGAACTTAAAAATAAGCCACATATGCTAATTATAACAACAAGGTTGTAAAGAAGGAAGAAAAAGTGACAATGCTGTATACTTATTTATCTCCTAGCCAAATACTACACCATAATTAATGACTGAGCCATTGAAATACATAATTCACCACTTCACTGTTGACTGTTGACTTCATCTTGTTTCAAACTTGGAAACTCAGTGTAAAATACAAACAAAAAACAAAAACTAACAGTGTTGGCCAAGTGCAGTGGCTCATGCCTGTAATCCCAGAACTTTGGAATGCCAAAGCAGGTGGATCACTTGTGGTCAGGAGTTCGAGACCAGCCTGGCCAACATGGCAAAACCCCCATCTCTACTAAAAATACAAAAATTAGTCGGGTGTGTTGGCATGTGCCTGTAATCCCAGCTACTCAGGAGGCTGAGGCAGGAGAATCACTTGAACGTGGGAGGCGGAGGTTGCAGTGAGCCAAGATTGTGCCACTCTACTCCAGTCTGTGTGACAGATCAAGATTCTGTTAAAAAAAAAAAAAAGAAAAAAAAGGAAAAACTAAACCAAGCAAAAAAGACAATGTCATCGATCAGACAAATCATAAATCAACACAAAAAAGTGTTACAAGTTATCAGTAATTTGAAGACTAAATATTAAATTATATAAGGATATGAATAGTAACCACAATTATAGGTTGTAGACTGGCTTTGCTGGTGTGCAGAGCTTAGAGTGGATTTCATGTGATGTTTCTTTGATGGGACACCTGTCAATCTGTTGACTAACAGCATCAACTTGGCTCACCTGAATGACTAGGCTGATGCATCCTCCTTCCTTTTACAGATCTAGGCTTGTTCCTCCTGAGACTACTTCTTTGACAACCTTATCTGAGAAAGAAGAACTATTTTTTAGTCAAAGGTGAAATGGGAGAGTTCCCTGACCCCCTCATAGGACTTGCAACAGAAGTGTGGCTCACTTGCTTGGCTGCCATGTGTTCAAACCTTTATGGGACAGGGAGCATGCAGATAGGCAGGTGCAGGAGCTGGGGTGAGCACTTTGGGCTCCAGCCCCATGTAGCGTCTAGGGGTGTATTACAAATAATGCTCTTTTAGCAGTTGCTGTTCACAGATGGCTAAGTGTTAAACTAGCTCAGTGGAGAGTCAGGGTGACAGCCTTTTACCCTCTGCCCTCTTGGTATCTGGGTCCTTGATCAGCATCCAGGAAGAATCAAGTCAGTTGGACTTGAAGAATGGTGAATGTGGGGATTTTATTGAGTGGTGGACATGGCTTTCAGTGGGATGGACGGGGAGCTAGAAAGGGGATGGAGTGGGAAGATGATCTTCCCCTGGAGTTTGGCCATCCCACAGCTGATCTCTCCAACCAATCCCAGTCAAACTCCTCTAGATGTTTAGACACTCCTTCTCTTCTCTCCTTCTCTGCCACACTGCTCTGCCACTCTGCTCTGCACTCTGCCACTCTACTGCTCTTCTGCTTCTCTGTACCTCTGCTCATGGAGCTTGGGGTTTATACGAACACAGGATGGGGCATAGCAGGCCAGAGTGGTCTTAGAAAAGGTAACATTTGGGGATGAAAACAGGAATGCCTGTTCCTATTTTGGGTTGTGGGTTTCCAGGCTTGAGGGTGGGGCCTTTGCCAGGGAACCTCTTCCACCCACTATTTCCCTGCCTCTTGTCCGTATCAAGGAGACAAATTAAGTGTACTTTCCTAATAAGAGTACAGGCTTTAAAATTTTTGATTGAGGCATGCTCTTGGAAAAGTTTTCATTTGGAATAAACAGTGGGCTCTTTTTTCTTTATTTCAGAGTTTTTTTATGCAGAAAATAAGGCCATAGCTGACAGACCAAGTAGAAACAGTGATTTTAGATAGGCCACCCCTCCAGATAATGGGAGCTCTTTCTTCCCCTCATTACTATTTCAAAACTTATAGTTGAACCAAACCCGGTTATCTTCCTGGCTCAGTCCGCAATGATGTGTACTTTTCCCCACTGAGTGCTAAAAAGAGATAGGGAGTAGGACTGGGACTGCAGTTGCAGGATCCACCGTGGCATGGAAGCTTATAATGTACCATAACAGACGAGAGAGAGAGAGAGAGAGTGGGGAGACAAACAGACAAAATAGTAACTGCATGAGAGAAATCATTTGTAATCTGAGTCTGTTTATGAAAATATACATTCTTCAAAAATAAATAATAATTACACAGTTGTTTACTCTGGAGCTGGATTGGACTTAAATCTTTCACCACAGCAGGCCTTGGTTTATGTCCTCATGACACTAATCATCCAGCTGACTGACTTGATTTTTTTTTTTTTTTTTTTTAGTTTTCATTCAGTTTTGGCATCTCCTAGAAATAAATTGTGTTCACACATACTACAGAAGTGCAATTATATAATCATTTAGTGAAATAGAGTTTTTATTCAGACTTTCCCCACAAATATTGATGAGAATACCTTCCAAGAAGAGGATGCATTTAGGTCTCAGCACATTAAAGAAACAAACTCTTGGCGGCAATCTCAATTGGAAAATTTTGTTAATATGACTTCATAAGCATATTTTGCCAAGCATATAGAAACAGACACAACCTTGGTCTCCTAATTATATCTGTGTATACAAAGCATAGGCACATTGCTAATTTGCAGCTGCTGATCATTTCACATTTGACCCTAAGGCTGGGCAAATCAACTTACTGTCAACTGGGAAGTCCTCTTACTCTTCTCTCAGTATCTGGTCAGTCTCACTTTCTGAAGTGTGTCCACAGCACTTAAGATTTGGGAGCTTTTCTAACTTTATGTTTAATTTTATAATTCATTATATCATAGATGAAGAATTTCAATTTTCCTTTTGATGATTATGATTTTAGTTCTATACACACGTTTATATATTGAAATGTAAAGTACATTTATACTCTTTAAAAATTATAGAAGGATTGCTTTTTAGGCTTGTGAGCTCAAAACTCAGTCTCAATATTTATGATGAGTCTGATTGAATTTAGTTTAAATAATAGATTCCATTTGAAAGTGACCAAAAAAAGCCAACCCTTATGGAACTAAATTATTTCTTATGGAGAATTCAAGTTAATTATTGCAAGTGAAATATATTTTTAAAGTCCCTTTCATAGAATTTTATTCAGAGGTACACACATGAATAGAGGTCATCAGTTCTAAATTTTTCAGCTAACTCCTTGAGGCTGCCATATCAAAATGTCCAAAGAAAAAAAACTATTTGTATAATTCACATTGCTATCCCAATGATAATTTGAGAAGGCTATCACTTATCAAAAGAATCTAATGAGCCTATAGCTCTTAACTCCTAAATTAAATAATGTCAAATTTAGCTTATTATAATTTGATTTTGAGGCCCACACCTATTTTACTATGAAATTACGATGACATGTATAACAGGTTTATTGAGAAGTCAACTCACTGATGTGTAAATATGAAATTGTTTAATCACTTTCCTGCATTCTTCTGGATAACAGGCAACTAGAGACACCTGGTACAATTCAAACTTTTCTCAGTCATTTTGGTTATAGGATACTTTCATCTAGTGATTAATACTCAGTTCACTTTATTTAAAAACATTTTTAAATTAAATCTCAAGTCCAATTCAAAGCTCCACTCCTCTTTATCTAGTGTGGCCTACTTGAAGGTTAAGAGAAAATATGGTCTCACTGCTCATCCTCCCTCTTAAAAGAGACACTAGCTATTTCAATATTGGTGACAGAAAGATGAGAGATGGGTGGCATTTGTATGTGTCTTTGTACTGACAGTGGGGAAATGTTTTTTTATTTTGTTACTGGTGGCCTCTGACATTGAGGTGATCTGTACAGGCTCTGCACATAGATGGTGTTTGTGGTTTTCTTGTTGAGCTCAAACCAGTCCACTCCAACTTCTCCCTCAGAGGGACAACTATGTGTGCCTTTAGCTGTTCCAAAGGTACATATCCCCAATATTTTCTTCTTTTTGGGTGTTCCAATAATTGTCTGGGCCTGGAAAGCCCCACAGCTCCTTCTCTTTCAAGTGTCTTTTTAAGTAGTTCCACTGGGATCAATGTGGCACTTTGCTGTGTCCTCTGAGGACCACAACATGCTGAGATGGTGTCAGTTTGTACTATCCTTATCTTAGGCTATGCTACAGTCCTTTGAAGCTCAGCTGGAATGTGTTAGCCAACAGCCTAGGCAAGAAGTAGGTTGGTTGTTTATATTCAACTGTGCCTCCCCACTTCGGGGGACACATGTGAAGAAACAGCCCCTGTTCTCCACTGGGGGGTTAGAATGTTTGAGAACAATAATTTGCTGCACTCCTAATCTCTCAGAGCACTCTTTCAAGAACTGTCTCTTCCATGCTTCCCTGTAGAGCTTCACAGAATGAGCTGTGCTTTCCAACTGGGGAAGGGCATGCAGGTATCTTTCCAAGCAGGGCCTCTGTTCTTCATGAGTGACTCTTCCAGAGCCTCTCTCACTTGGCCTCCATGAAGCTTACTCCTTTTCCAGTCTTCCATGTTCATGTTATACTAACTTGGGCAAAGGGAAGGCTTCATCCTCAGAAGTCAGTAACCCTAATTAGCTCTCTGGTTCTAGAATGCACAGTACATAGAGCCATGTTTCTTAGCTTTTGTATTAAACTATGATTTTTCAAAATATGAAAAGTCCCAGTCAACATCTGGTTATACAAGTTTCTATACATTAAGCATTAAAAAACACCCTAATTATTTATTTTTGGAGAATAACAACAACTTAAGTTTATATAGACTTATATCCAATACATTAACCTCATCTCTACTAAAAATACAAAAATTAGCTGGGCGTGATGGCAGGCATCTATAATCCCAGTTACTTGTGAGGCTGAGGCAGGAGAATCCCTTGAACCTGGGAGGCGGAGGTTGCAGTGAGCTGACATCATGCCACTGCACTCCAGCCTGGGCAACAGAGCCAGACTCTGTCTCGAAAAAAAAAAAAAAAGAAAAAAAAATATATATATAGTGTTTGATCTTTGCTTACCTGTAAGATTGGGAAAATGCTCTCTGGTGTATTTTAGCTTTTATATTTAGATATCTCATTGATCTCAAATTAGATAGAGATTAAAATCTCTCTCTCTGCTCCGCCCCCCCCCCGCCTTTTTTTTTTTTTAGTAGAAATGCAATTCTTTCAACATCATTTGTGGAAAATTTTATCCTTTCCTCATTGAATTACCTTGGTGCCTTTGCCAAATGTCAATTGATCATAAGTATGGGCATATTCCTAAATTTTTTGTTCTGTTTCATTGCTGTATTTTTCTCTCCTTATGCTACTGTCTTGATGACCATAGTTTATAGCAACGTTAAAAGCAGACTTTGTATCTGTGAACTTGCTAAAGTTATTATAGTTATGCTGATTCCTTAGGATTTTCTACAGAAACAACCATGTTTTCTACAAATTTAAAGAAAGAAAACTTATCTCCTTAAAATCTAGATGTCTTTTTATTTTTTTTGCCCTGTTGCACTGATTAGGGCTATCTTTACAATACTGAATATAAGTGTGAATAGAGGAAATATTTGCCTAGTTTCCAGTTTTAGGAGGAACATATTTAATATTCAACATTTCACCATTAAGCATAATGTAAGCTCTAGGTTTTTTATTAAAAATGCTCTTTGTCAAATTGAGGATGTCCACTTTATTATTTTTTTAATTGTAACGAAGCACAACTTGAGATCTATCCTCTTGACAGATCTTTATGTGTATAATACAGTATTCTTGACTATAGGTACACTATTGTACAGCAAAGTTATAGAACTTATTCATCTTCTTGACTGAAACTTTAAGCAATCCCTGACCCTCAACCCCTAGCAATTATTCTATTGTCTGCTATTGATCACTCTCTAGTGTCTTCAAACTGAGTATTTTCATTTTTTCCTGAGTTTAAAATTACCATATATGGGAAGGTTAGTGTAATAGAAACTGCAGAAGCATTACCTGAAGCCTCAATCCTGTTCACATTGTCTTGTAATTTTTTTGACAACATTTTAGTATACTGTGTTTCATTTTCTTCTGCCAAATGTATTTTCATTTTATTTTTCCTATTTTATAGAACATAAGGCTTGATTTGAAAGACAATGTGATTTTCCAAAATCTAATGAGTAAATGTTGAAGGAGTTAGAAGTAGAATTTTAAAAATGGAAACATGATCAAGTTCTTCTGTCCCAGGGATTTTGCTCAGTCAGTTCTCTGTGCCTTGCAGGCTGTGATCCCTACTGTTAGTCAATGTCAATCTAATCATTTTGAGTCTTACTTTAAATATTATCTTCTAATCTAAATTATGTCTAGATATATTACTTTTTCTCATGGTACCTTGTCGTTTTTCATTTGTATTCATATTATAGGGAAGTAACTATTTCCTGCACGTATATTGGTTTTACCCACATCTCTTTTGAGGTAGTAAGCAGTAAGAGAAAACCAACGACTGTTCTGCTCATCCTGTGTCTCACCCAGTGACTGGCATAAATTATGTATTCAATAAATATTTACTGAGTGAATGATTAGGTCAGTAGTCTTTCTGCTCTATCACGCTATTTCTGTGTGAAATATAAGAACTGATGCCAGGCGCGGTAGCTCACGCCTGTAATCCCAGCACTCTGGGAGGCCAAGGCAGGCGGATCACCTGAGGTCAGGCATTCAAGACCAGCTTGGCCAATGTGGTGAAATCCCATCTCTACTAAAAATACAGAAATTAGCTTGGTGTGGTGGCGCTCACTTGTAATCCCAGCTACTCGGGAGGCTGAGGCAGGAGAATCCCTTAACCTGGGAGGCAGAGGTTGAAGTGAGCCAAGATTGTGCCACTGCACTCCAGCCTGGTGACACAGCGAGACTGTCTCAAAAAAACAAAAAAAAAGAACTGACGTCCAGTTCCTAGCACACTTTAATGACCAGTTGAAGATAAAAGCCAGGATTTATGAATTTATTTCACAGGTTATTTTAAGACCTTATCATATTAACTTTTATATCTAGGATATTTTAAGATGCTACCTTTTTCTGTATCTTTTTGAGAGACATAAAGGACTGAGTTAGATCTGGGAAGAACAAAAGAAATCTTTGTTTATTTTGTAGATTTATAAATTTGTCATTAAAACATTTTGGGACATAATACAATTAAAAGCTTAATTAAGTAGAATACACAAACCCAGTATTGAGTGGCAATAATTTTTTTAAAAGCAAGAGCTTAAACTCAGTGCAGTAAATAAAACTTTGATGAGAATTTCCCTTGATAAAGAACCTCCAGAAACTGAAATGACAAAAAAGTTTTAAGTGCTATGAAAACAATAAAATTTTAAGCTTTGACTCCTGTGTCAAAAATAACACCTACTTCTAGAATAGAGAGGGACTTCGGCAGATTGGTTGATTGGTGTGTATGTGCTGGTGACCGGGAAGGACCACTCTAGCCAAGGTGCTCAGGATACAGTCATTTGAGGAGATGAATGTTTGAACTGAACTGCAAATTATGAAAGGGCCCAGCCTTGTGAAGCTCTTTTGGAAGCTTTTCCAGGTGGAAAGAAAGACTTAAAGGCCTCAGCTCTCAAGCAAACCTGAAGTCTTCAAGAGACAGAAATGTTAGTGTACCTAGATCCTAGAGAACAAGAGTAGTATTAGATGAGCTTCAAGGATGCAAAATTCAGATCAATCAAGGTCCTGCATGCAGTCATCAGGAGTTTGAATTTCCAAGGGCAATGGCAGCAGAAAAGTGGCTCCATCTTCTTGCTAATCCAAAATAAGAGGAGAACAGATTCAATGCAGTGGGCAGAGCTGGACTTTGCACAGGCATGGTGGATAAACATCTTTTGGATTTTTGCTGGTATCATTTGAGGTCCCCAAGTCAAATATTTCCACAAGAATAATTAAAACATGAACTACCAATTACTTCTGGGTCTATGATTCTTGGAGCACCTTTATGGGCTCCTTAATTTCTCAATTCTGGCTAACTGATATTAATATTATCCCTGACTTATAACTGAGGAAAGCAAGAGAAAAATTGAGGGATTTATACTGGATTCACTAATTTATTCGGCATCTATTTATTGAGCACTTACTAGGTGGCACTGGAACAATTGGAAGCTAAATAATATAATTTCAGCCACAGAGAACTTTCATTCTAGTAGGGAAAAAGACAATAAACAAATACACATCCATAGTGAAACATCATATAGTGGTACACGCTCAGGGAAGAATAAGACAGGGTAAGAGGAGAGAAGGTGGTCAGAGGAGGGGCTGTTTAGACAAAGTGATTCAGTAAGGCTTTTTTGACAAAATAATCTCTGAAAAGTCATTTGAGTGAGGTAAGGTTGGAAAAGGAAGAAGGAAATCATATAAATATCTAGAATCTGAAACCAACTGCTTAAAACCTAAACCCAATGCTTTTGGCAAAAATTATCTTCTGGTTATTGAGGTCAAAAATCTCACCAAAGGGTTTGCAAAGCTCTATGTTACAACTTCAGTTGGTAACAATATAACATCTTTCTCTTGAGTCTGTAATTCCAGTTCAAGATAATTTAATTATTTCTGGTTTCATTCAGTAACATTCAGGTTAACCCAGTGTTTCAGAGGCAAGTAGCTTTACAGAGTGTTGCTCTCCTCTTCTTCTCTTTCCCTTTTCCCAGATAACATCAGGTTCTGGCAAAGCTAAGATACAACATGGCACCAGAGGCACGCAACGTCCTCCGGTCCTCCATATTCTCTGCTGATTCGATGTTGAAGGTCTGGCTTTGTCCTTGCTGCATTTGCTGATCATGGCACAAGTCTGTTCTCTTGGCATGAGCAAGGCAGGGAGATTGCTCCTTGGGAGTCAAGTCACTCTTTCTGCTGACTACACCGATCCTGCAGACCTCGTGAAGTTCGTTTGTGACTTCCGTTTTATCTCAGTCTGGGGTTTTCCACTCTGCAGTCCTCTGTTACAGACTGACTTGGCCTCCTGTGCCCTGGGGAGCTCCCAGCCAGCATCCTGAGCTCCCATCAACTTCCTCAGGGGGGCATGAAGAGCTTTTTGGCTCCTCAATGCCGTACTATAGCTGAGGGAGACTCACCCCTGGAAATGGGCCAGGCTGGAAGTCTCTTTCTTGATCCTCAGCTCTCTTCCTTCCAAATGTACCAAGGCATCTTTTTTTTTTTTTCAGTAAGTGAGAAATTGCTGTTAATATTACATCAGAGTATCTTGATTTTTGTCCTGTTTTGTTTTGAAATGCTCAGAGGAGACAAAACAAGTGCTCTTCATTTATGAGGGCCGAACTTGAGAGACAAACAGTTTTGCTTTGAACTCCAACAAAGATTGGGCATGGACAATAAACAGCCAAAGCCTGGAGGACCTGGGCCACAGAATAAACTGTGGGGAAGGGTGCTGTCGACCTGTTGAACAGGAATCGTTCTCAGAGTGTCATTTGAGAGTTTCAAGGAGGAGACTGTGAGTGGGAATGTTTCTTTAAAGGAAGGGGAAGCCATTCGTTTTGGGCACCCATCCCTCTTGATGGAAGAGGAAACCAGAGCATCATAAATCAGTGTGGAAAGAAGGATTAAACAGTGATGTAAAAATCCCATAAGTAGATAGGATGATATTTTTTTAAATACAGCATGGTAGACACACCTGTTTACATTGGCCTTCAATAAATCTGGCCTTTGTTTTCTGGGGCAGATTTTGGGAGGGTGCTTATCATGACTTGACAATGAGTAAAGGGTTAGGAAGAAGAAATGTAATTAAAGGGTTTAGGTATCACTTTAAGATGTAAGTGAATGAAATATAGGTGGCACTTATTTTTCTCAGTGAAGTATGCATTTCATAAAATGTAAGTGATAAAATGATAGATATTAATGGGCATAGTGCAAAATTTTGGGCCTTATCAATAAAATATCTTTTAAGTATGCTAGCTTACTTTTAAACACTTGGTAAACAATCATTAGCAGACTATTGACAAAACTTCCTCTCCAAAAGGCATTAACAGGTAATAATGTAAAAGGCCACAAAATTAGTGATGTGAACAACTAGGTCCTTCCTGTTTTATGACTTGTTTCTCCAGCAGAAACCCCAATATAAAGTTTTGAGTTTCAAAGTACTTAAGTATATAATTAATAAATAAACATTTGATTTTTTTTACTTATAGCAAGTGAACTCAGTCCATGGTAGTAATGTAATATGATGGGGGGAAATCATAAAGATTACAATTGTCCCCTTTCTTTTGGTTCAGAAGAGGGTTAGTTGAGGGAGATAAAGGAATAGGGAGGGGAGAGAGAGAGAGAGAAAAGAGAGAGAGAAAGGAGAGAGAGAGAGAAGAGAGAGAGATTGTCTTTGTTTACTGGATTAAGAGATGTTTGTAGATACATATTAGACAATTCTCAAAAAAGGAAAATCTTCCTATTTAACAAAATGGTGGAGCATCATGTAGTGAGTCTGGAAAGACATGAGGAAGAAATGAGCTGGAAAAAAACTGACTGTAAAGGAAAGAGGGAAAAGCTTGGCTAGAGGAGACTGAGAGCAGAAAGGAAAAGAGAATGAGAGAGACAGGTTATTCCTGGGGATTAATTTGTGACTACTTTTTATTCTCTACTTTGTCTCTAAGAAGTATAATATAGCCAGTAAAAGCAAGGCTCATCTACATTAAAAATTTAGGTTCTACTTAACCTCTCTAGGGCTCAATTTTTACAGTAATAAAATGTTGTTTAATAATTGTACCTGAGCCATACAGTTATTTAGAAGACTAAATGAGTTAATAGATGGAAAGCACTTGAACAACGCCTGGCATTTGGAAACCACTAAATAAGTTTTAGTCTAAATTAATATAATTACTTTATTTTTATTGTTGTTTCCTCTGCCAAAACATGAGAGAGAGAGAGAGAGAGAAGAAAATCAATACATTCTCAGAAAAGATTTGAGAAACAAATTCACATTGAGATATTAACTACTAAATATTTTTAGTGGATTAGCATGTAACTAGAACCAATAACATAAGCCAAAGTACTCCATCTCCAGTGAAGTCTGTTGTCAATTTTGTTTTCAAGGGGATGGCTCCTGAACTCCCCACAGTCAACTACTGAGGTTGTCTTGCTTTAGGTCCAATCTTTCCATAACTTAAATGAAAATTCAGTCTTTTAGTTTTTTATTTTTTATTTTGAGCTGATATAGATTCTCAGGAAGTTACAAAATATGTACAGGAAGGTTGTCTGTCCCTTCATTCCATTCTCTCTAATGGTAACATCAAGTATAACTATAAAATGGTATCCAAACTAAAAAATTAACATTGGTAGAGTTTACAGCACTTATTTGTATTTTATCAGTTTTTCTTGTACTTGTGTGTGTGTGTATGTGGAGTCTGTGTGTCTATAGTTCTGTGCAACTTTATCAAATGGATTCTTAAAATCACTACGACAATTAAGATACAAAACTGTAGCCACTCCCACCCTTTTTATCACCTAATCCCTAATCCTTGAGAACCACGAATCTGTCCTCCATCTCTATAATTGTGTTATTTCAAATATCTTATATAATTAGAAACATATAATATGTAACTTTTTGAAATTGACTATTTCACTTACTGTAGTTTCCTCAAGATCTATCCAAGTTGTTGAATATATTGCTAATTTGTTCCTTTGTATGCCTGAGTAATATTCCATGGTATGATTGTACCACAATTTGCTTATCTCTTTAGCATCTGAAGGATATTTGAGTTGTTTCCAGTTTGGGACTATTATGAATAAAGGTGCTGTGAACATTTGCATACAGGTTTTTGTGTGAAGATAAATCTTCATTTCCCTGGGATAAATGCTTAAGGATGCAACTATGGTAGCTGCATGTTTAGTTTTGTAAGAAACTGTCATACTCTTTCCCAAACTGGCTGTACCAGTTTTCATTTCCAACAGCAATGTGTAGTGATTCAGTTTTACAGCACTCTCACTAGCGTTTGTTTGTATTGATCACTATTTTTATTTTAGCCATTTAAAAAATATGTGGTCATAGTCATCATGCTTTTAATTTGTACTTCCCCAGTGGTTAGTACATTAAATGTATTTTCATGTACTTATTTGTCATCCATATATCTTCTTCAGTGAAATGTGTTTTCTTTTTCTTTTTTTTTTTTTTTTGAGACGGAGTTTCGCTCTGTCGCCCAGGCTGGAGTGCAGTGACGCAATCTTGGCTCACTGCAAGCTCCGCCTCCTGGGTTCATGCCATTCTCCTGTCTCAGCCTCCCGAGTAGCTGGGACCACAGGCACCCGCCACCATGCCCGGCTAATTTTTTGTACTTTTAGCAGAGACGGGGTTTCACCGTGTTAGCCAGGATGGTCTCGATCTCCTGAACTCATGATCCACCCGCCTCGGCCTCCCAAAGTGCTGGGATTACAGGCGTGAGCCACCGCGCCTGGCCGAAATGTGTTTTCATGTTTTATTTTCCTATTTTCTAATTGGACTTTTTGTTTACTGTTGGGTTTAAGAGTTCTTTATATATTCTACTTATGGCCGGGCATGGTGGCTCACACCTGTAATCCCAGCACTTTGGGAGGCCGAGGCAGGTGGATCACAAGGTCAAAAGATCAAGACCATCCTGGCGAACATGGTGAAACCTAGTCTCTACTAAAAATACAAAAATTTGCTGGGCGTGGTGGCGTGCACCTGTAGTCCCAGCTATTCAGGAGGTTGAGGCAGGGGAATCTCTTGAACCGGGAGGCAGAGGTTGCAGTGAGCCAAGACTGCGCTATTGCACTCCAGCCTGATGACAGAGAGAGACTCCATCTCTCTCTCCCTCTACACACACACACATATATATATTCAACTTACTAGTACTTTGTCAAGTATCTGTTTTGTAAATATCTTCTCTCAGTTGGTAGCTTCCATTTATTACTTCACAGTTTTTTTTACAGAACAAAATATTTTAATTTTGTTGAAGTACAAATGTTTATTTTTTCCTTTTATGGATTATACTTTTGATATCAAGTCCAAAATCTCATTATCTAGCCATAAGTCCAAAAAGTTTATTGCTATGTGTTTTTTTTCTGAGAGTTCTATACATTTACATATAAGTCCACAATCTATTTTGAGTTCATTCTTGTATAAGGCCGAAGATGTAGATTAAAGTTCTTTGGTTTTTGGGTTTTTTTTTTCTTCTGAATATCCATTTTTTCCAACAGCATTGTTGAAAAGGCTGCCTTTTTTCTTCTGAGGCGGGGCCTTGCTCTCTTGCCTAGGCTGGCATGCAGAGGCGTGATGATGGCTCGCTGCAGCCTCAACTTCCTGGGGCTCAAGTGATCCTCCCACCTTACCCTCATGTGGAGACTACAGGCATGTTCTACCATGCCTGGTTAATTTTTCCTTTTGGGGATGGGGGTAGAGATGGAGTCTCACTGTGTTGCCCAGTTGGGGCTGTCCTTCTTTCATTGACTAATATTGATAACTTTGTCAAAAATAAGTTGATCATACATAGATTTATTTCTGGGTTTCATTCTTCACTATATCTATCCCTCTACCACATTGTCTTGTTTACTGCAGCTATAGAGGAAGAATTTACCTCAAGGAAGATTATTTCTTCCATCTTATTCTTGTTTCTCAAAATTGTTTTAGCTATCCTAGATCTTCTACATTTTGTATTAATTTTAGAATTAATTTGCAAATGTCTACAACAACCTCACTTGAATTACTGTTTTCAAGGCATACATAAACCAATGGCAGACTAAGTACTTTGTTTAAAATCACATAGATAGCAAGAGGCAAAATTGGTCTGTGTACTTAGTCTGGTCCAGAGCTCATATGAATAACTGTCTCTCCATATCATATTGTTCCCAAAGACCTAGTTTATGACAAGTGCTTCTACTGTAGAGTTCAACACTGTGTGCAGCATAGTGGAAAGTTGGAGCTGGGAGGGAAGTTGTTCTAAATTTGGATGCCAATATTGACTAAACGTTATTTTTCAGGACACTTTTTATCCATTCGAAATTTATCTTTAAGCTATGACCACTGAATTATAAGAACCCATGGTGTGAAATTAAAAGAAGCATAACGGTCAACCATGTCTTGTTTTTAGGATGGATTTGAGCTGTAAGTCATGCTTGTTAATAAATGGCTTACAATGTATGTCTTAGTCCATTTTGTGCTTCTATAACAGAATACCAGAGACTGAGTAATTTATAAACAACAGAAGTTTATTTGGCTCATAGTTCTGGAGACTGGGAAGTCCAAGACAGAGGGGATGCATCTGGCGAGGGAGTTCTCGCTGTGCCTTCTCGTGGCAGATGGCAGAAGGGCAAGAGAGCATACCCATGACAGAGAAAAGGGACAAAATGCATCTTTTTTTTTTTTTATTAGGAATCTACTCTTGTGATAACTAGCCCACTCTTGCAATAACAGCTTTAATCTATTCATGTGGCACATCCCTCATGATCTAATCACCTCTTAAAGATACGACCTCTCAACTCTGTTATATTGGGGATTAAGCTTCCAACACATGAACTTTGGGAGACACATTCAAACCACAGCAATGTCTTACAGGAAAATTCTATATCTCATGAGCCAAATGCTCCATCACTAAGTATATTACCATCAAAGCTGAAGAACTTGTTTTCCTGTAAATATTTAATTTTATATTCCCCCAAAGCTAATTCCTCTAAACATTTCTTTCAATGGTGTGCTGGGCAGAAATTTCTGTGAGTTTAATAATGTAGCTTGTAGTAGAGAGTGTTGGTGATAGTTTGAAGTCTAGAGCACTTGTTTCAGGATAGCAGCAGCACTTGTTTCTACGTAGCAGCTTCAGGGATTTCTAATTGAAGAATTAAATACTCACTATCCATTTCATTGCATTAAGTGAAACAGACACTAGAACAGAAGCAAGCAGCAGCCCGTGTACTTGGCAAAGATGGTATGTGCATGTATTTGAAAATAATCCAGCAGTTAGAACCTTTTGCAGTTTGTACTTTTGCCCACTGTTGTAAATATAGTAGAACATGCAGTCAATATTTTATAAAATGCAAATCTATGAGTGTTTTTTCTCTGCAGTAATTTACCTTGGGCATAGAAGTCAAACAGAGGAAGATTAAATTCTATCCAGAGTGGTTAGATTGCCTCAAGCTAGAGATGAACCTCTGTAAGCTTCATTTTTCCTTCCCATATGAGCATGTTTTGATTCTGAATTCACTCCTAATAACGTTTTGTGTCTGCTGTGTGACTCTAGCTTTGAGCCTGTGTTAGGATAAGGCTAGGTGCTATAACAAATAAACACCCAAATCTTGATTTAATACTGTCATATGCATTTCTCACTCATGTAAGTATTCCAGAGTGTGTGTTCCTGGTAGGGCAGCTTTCCTTAAGCAATGATTCAACGACTCAGCATCCTTTCTTCTTCTTGTCCTGCCATTTGAAACACAGGGCTCTTGAGATTACCCTAGGATTATCTTCATGGCAGAAAGCCAGAAGGAGAAGAGAACATAGAGAAGTTCACGTGGTAGAGCCGAGCCTGAGAGTGGACAACCTCACTTCTCCCTGTATTTGTTTTTTAAGATACAGTAGTCACATGTGCACAGAAAACTGTAAAGGAGACAAGGCAATATAATAAATATATATGCTGGGTAGGAGCAAGAGATGGGTTTGGTAGACAAATGTTCAGACTCTACAACAGAGACAAGGATGCTTAAACCTCCCAGGCACCAAGATCTTACACCTCTGTCCACTAATGTTCTTTGCTCCATGATTGGTACAGTAGTTCGTTTATTAAAAAAAGAAAAGATGTGAGAGTGGGTACATACATTGCTGGAAAATTCAGTAATCTCCTCTTTCCTTCATGTATTAAATCTGTTTGCTGTTCGCAATCAGTAAACAACAGAACAAATCACTTTGTTGAAGCTCTACATTGTTTCAGGCCAGCAGAATTCTGAGAGCAAATCTTCCCACTTTCTACACCGACAAAAAATCTACAAGATCCACTCTGGAAGGGATTAGGAGCACACAGGGAGGTAATCTCAAGAGCAAGAGGTTATAGAAAAATTACATGCACTAAAAATAATTTGTAATAGGTCAGGAACTTTGACAATAGGGCAATTCTATAATACTTGATGACAATTAGTCATAAATTCCATTGGGTTAGCAAAGAAATAAAGATAAATGTATGGTATTTTGTTTAATTTATAATCAATATAGCTTGTAGAAATAATTAACAAAATAAAATTGACAATAGTTACAACTTCTCACTGTAAAATTTGCTGTTAACTAAAAATTGACTGACAACTCTTGTTGAAAAAATATAGATCTGTAAAATTTAGCCTTGAAAATAATTGACTTCATCAAAATAATGGTCACCAAACTAATTTTAAAATAGCTAAATATATCACCAGAAAGGTTGAATTCCAACAAAATAAATTATTTTGAGATTAAAACTTCTTGATAAAAATAGCATAGTAAATTGCATTAACCCTTGTGATGTTAATTTCAGTTGAATCAATTGTAAAAGACAAGTACAATGTATAAAAAATCATTGAGAAATTAAATTGGTTTGGTATAGTTTATAGCAGAAAATATTTTCTTGACAAAATTTCATCCCTGATGTTATAATTTTGATTTGAAAATGTATATTCATAAATGCAGTGTCAGCATATCATGAGGTCAAAATATTGGTATCAAAATCTCCTGGGTTGTTGTCTGCAAAAGGGAATAATATATTAGGTTGACACACACACAAAAAATGGTAAAAACTGCAATTACTTTTGCACCAACCTAATAATTGTGTTTTCATCACAGAGTTTTTAGGAAGTGTTTTTTTACACTTTAATGTACATAGAGTCATGGGAGGGGGCTAGTCATTTTTTTGCGGGCAGAGCATTTTCATTTCCAACAGTTTCCAGGTGATGCTGATACTGCTGGTGTGGGAACACACTTTGCATACTCTCTATACCATTTTTTGGCATACTAATCTTTGAGGTGCTTTTTCTTCCAATAGCCAATGCCTACAGCTTTTTGAGAGGACTGGCCTCAGGTTGCAGCATTCTGGCTGGCTTTTTCACATAGGGATCTAGGGTACCTGAGAATTTATATCTCCCCACCCTAACCCCTTAACATAGCCCTTAACCAATGGGCTGCAGATGTCAGGGTATAAATACTACAGATCCTGAGCAAGACTATACTGAACTGTGCTTACACTATTTCCAGATGTTCCCTGTGAGGTAGAATCAAAGTTAGTTTTACTGGACACTTAGCAAGAGACGTCTGAGTAGAGTATTGAGGACAAAAGCTTGTCTGGAGTAAGTTTGAGAGAGTTTGGGAGGTGAAAAAATGAGAAGCTGTCATGGACAACTCACACAGGACATTGGGCTATAAAAGGGATCAGAGAAACCAAGCAGTGCTTGGTGGAAGAAATGGAGTCAAATAGTTATTTTTTGAAAGGTAAGAGATAATATAGCATGTTTGTATGTTGCCAGGATTTATTTAGTAAAGAGAGGTAATATAAGGATAGAAAGAGAGGATGTATACTCAGAGCAATGATGTGCTTGAGTGCATGAGAGGGAAATGGAGTAGATACACAGGTAGAGAGCTGGCTTTATATAGAAGAATCAGTATTTCATCTATTAACCATAAATTGCTTTGAGACAATCTAGAAGTCTTTTTTCTCTCTCACTTCTCATATTGTATGAGCTCCTATATTCTGCCAATTCTCTCTTCTTAATATTTTTTGAAACTGCCTGCCCTTTCTCTACACTTCCACTGTCATAGCCTTAGTTCAGACACTCATAAACCTCACCTAGATTTTTGCAGTGACATCCCACATGGTGTTACTTCCAGTCTTACTTGGAGTATGTTCGAGAGAGATTGGGTGGTGAAAAAATGGGAGGCTGTCATGGACGACTCACTTGGAGTATCCTCATCAATCCATTCTCCCATTCTCCATGTCACTAGACATCTTTGTAAGATGCGTATCTTAGTATCTCACTTTCCTGTCCAAAATCCTGCATTCGGTCTCCAGCTGAATGAAAATTTCAGTTTATTGGCTCCAAACACAAAGCCTTTCATGGTCCATTTACTGATTATGTGCCCGGTTTCTTCTCCCACCATTCATCCTGCTACCCTTTGCAATCATGTAACTATGAGCCTCAAGCAGTTCCTCTAAATGTACCACACAACCATACACCTCTGTCTTCACATTTTTGTTCCTTTTTCTCAAAACAATCTTCTTCCACATGCGTGTATGGCCAATCTTTGTTTAGCTTTCATACCTCAGCTCACAGGCATTATTCTTCCTGTTAGTCAAGTGCATGAATTATGCTTGAATGTGTTGATTATAGCACGAGTCTAAATTCTCAGTTTTCCCTGGCCAAACACATTTTCCAATTTGAGATTTGAAAAATTTGTCCCAGAGAATGGTAACTGGTTAGTTCATACTGAAGTGTGAATCAGACTTCACCTTACCAGGGATCATTTACATTTTCTCAAAGGAGTTTGAAAAGTAAGCACAAACTGTGTTGAGGAGTGCTCACTTTTTGAAAGTTTCTGCCAAACGATAAAATCCATGTATTCAAGAAGTCTTGGAAAGGCATCTCTTGCCTTTACAAGTCTGCCTGCAACCCACTTTCTTAGGGGAAGAGAGTATGATCACTAGAGGGAATAAGTATGGGATAATGCTCCCAAACCTTTGGAATTGAGATTACAAGGGAAGGTGGGGACTTTGCTACAATTTATCAATTTATTTTGGCAAATACTAAATAGGGAAAGTTGTACCTGTTCATACCAGCAGCTCTACAGAGTGAAATGTGAAAAGCGTCTAGAACAAATAATTGCCACGACAAAACAGAAGTGCTATATTGCTTCATGGAGCAAAGTCAAAATAACTCCTGACTTTTCATTCAAGCGATGCTCAGAATCAGACTCCATTAAGGCTTTTGGTGGGGGCGGGAGGCGGGGGTACCTAGGACTATTGCCCTACAGACGGAATAACAATGGAGCTATAAAAGGAAAAAGCTGGAGTCTAGCCCCAGGGGGTAACTGAGAATCCAAAGTGGATAAGAGAGTGAGGAAAACAAGAAAGATGTTGGGGAAGCACCCAGACCATTACAAAACTTGCCAACTGCCACCAAAAGTGACAAATGTACTATGTGAGCTTGTAAATGTTACAGGGGGAAGCAGTTATGATGTATCTGAAAGCCGTCATAACGGTACCTTTTGCCAAAGACTAACATTTTTACAAAGAGGTTATAAAGCAACCTCTGTAATGATTGTACTTTCCTGAAATTTCTTTGGGGAAGGGGATTGTTTCTCTTTAAAGTTCTCAAGGCTTTGGTTTTAGAGCTTATTTGCCTTTTGATTGTTTGCTGTGACTGCCTCTTTAAGAAATGTTTTTGCTGTTACTGCTCCATTTTAATCTTTCACTTTGTATTAACAAAATCAAAACCAGCACAATTAGATACCTCCTGATTTTGATTTGTTTTAATACTAAGAGAATGTTTGAAATGGCACAAGTGGTGGGGGAAATACTTCAAGCTGTGGTGGCTGCAACATTGGAGTTCTAGAGGCAAACATCAAAAGATAGCTTGAAAGACAGACCAAAAACATCTAAACCGATAATTCTTTACATTTGTGTGTGTGTTTTTTTATTTGTTTTGTTTTATTGTAGTCTTCACAATTAAAGCAAGAAGATCATGTAGAGGGAAAAAGAGGCTTGTAAGTTCATTTCAATCATGCAATTTAAAATGAAATCAAATGGACTTTGTCCTTGGCCTTGAAAATGGACAATCAAGCTACATATCTATAACTCCAAAAAATTATTTACTAGACTATACAGGCAACACTCGGTGTCCAACTGTCTTTTTTTGTTAGAATAAATGAAAAAGAAAATGAGCAAGACTCAGAAAACAGGATTATAATTAAGCTACATTGATCCAAAAACCCACCTTTTCTATTTCTGTACCGGACATCCTGAACAAGATTGAAAGGCTAGAAGCAAACCGAGGAGAGATCTGCAAGTAATAGTAATTTGGCCGCAGAGGGCAATAAATGAAATGAATAAACAGGTCTTTGCAACATCACAGCAGTCAGAATCAGCAAGAAGTGGCTGCAATTGTTCACATGTGGACAGCAGTATCAGAATTATGAAACAGCCTGCAGGCACAGTGGCTTATGCCTGCAATCCTAGCATTTTGGGAGGCCAAAGCAGGAGGATCACGTGAGGTCAGGAGTTTGAGACCAGCCTGGCCAACATGGCAAAACCAGTCTCTACTACAATACAAAAATTAGCCAGGCATGGTGGCGCACACCTGTAATCCCAGCTACTCAGGAGGCAAGAGGCAGAGGTTGCAGTGAGCTCAGATGAGATGGTGCCACTGCACTCCAACCTGGGTGACAGAGCAAGACTCTGTCTCAAAAAAAAAGAAAAAAAAAAAGAATTATGAAACAGCCAAGGATGCAGTGTTGGAAATGTTACCTTTGTTCTTATTCTATTTCAAGTCCGGCAGCTAAACAGAAATCCTACTGTGTTACACAGTCCTTGTGCCTTCAAGGAGAATGCTTTTAGGGTGAAATCTGGATGTCTCTGGCATATTTGATTTTCCTCTCGCCATTCATTTAGGTAGATTTTCATGTTACTGAAACACAGTAAGTATTTGGTTTTCTGGAAGAGGCTCTTATGGTCCTTTCATTAAATAAATAACGAATAGCTGGGCATGCTGGGAAATATGTGCATTCTGCTGTCTGTGGGATAAAACAGTGAATGGAAATGATGTATGAAACACGAGCCACCCCACTCTTCTTCTCTGTAGGGCATCTCAGTCCACCAGTCTGTCTCTCCTCTTACTCTCGCCTTCAGGATTTCAGGGTGTGGGGTGGGTGGGGTGGAGACAGAGAAATGGGAGATTAAAAGAACAAAGTGTATTTATTAGGAAACATGTTGCCTTAGAGTCATTGAATTCACAGGACCCTGGAAATAGTGTTCTATATTGAAGGGCACTTTCTTTTATACTGTATATACTGTAGGCAGAGCCAAGAATTTCCCTGCCAGAGCTCCCTCCCTCCCATTATTCTGTTGAGGTTTCCAACCAAAGGAGGGATCTGAATTTCCAGCTATGTAACAGGACAATCCCCCTCTACCCCAACTCAACTTAAACTCTTCATCCCCAGTCTATACCATCTAACCAATGTCTGAACATGGCAGACTTTCTGGGGAAAAGGAATAATTTTTCTGTTTCCTATTATTAAATCCAGAATCTTTTCATTTGAGTTTCATTAAAAGGCTGGAGTTAGCATTTCCTTTAAAAGGTTCCAGAATGGGCCAGTTTGAATGTCAAAAACCTTTCGCTGGTTATCAAGCATTTAATCATGATAAATAAAGGCTCCGCTTTTAAGTCACTGCACCAGCATACTTCAGTGACATGCAGAAACTTCAAATAGCAGAGAAATAATCTTCCACGTGTCCTGAAAAACCACCTCCAAAAGAGAGGATGGGGTTACAGTCACTACTGGTAGCAGCTCTGGGAAAGCTGGAAGGAAAGAATAACTAACAATAAAAGTGTATGACAAGGAAGAAGGGTAGTGGTTTCTACAGAAGAAAAGACTAGCTAAAAATTGCCTAGGCACAGAATTTCCAAAGGTTAAATTACTGTGACACCTTTTCTGTCCTGAAACTTTACGAATTTTCAAATATTGTTAAACAGATGTTCTGTTATTAGTCCTAGCCTGACCATACAGTTTAGGGGTGGGGCAGTGTCCACGTAGGAACACGGCGGGAGTTTAAACTAATCATGCTATTAAAATAATTTCCTGAAAATGCACATGCATCACCTTTCATACAGTGTATTTGTGAAAGTGGTTATTGTCAAGGAAAGCATTTGATTTCTAACCAGGCAAAGCAAGATGTGTAAAACTTAGCAGCCACAAAAAAATTTCATAATGCTAAAGTGTCACAGGCTTGAAAGTTCAAATACTTTTAAATATCATGCAGCTTTTCTTCTAAAATATTCCATCTCTTCAACTAGAGTGAAATATAGAGAAAGGCTTAAAACTCAGCATTAAATTATTATCCTACTACATATATACACACACACTATATATATATATACTTTTCTTTTCTATAGACTTCCTCTGTGAACGAATCCTATTATATACTTTCGTTTAAATGTTGAATACTCTCATTTGCAAGGTCTAGAAGAACAAAAGCTGCAATCACTTATTGGGGCGCTCTCTCTCTCTCTCTCTCTCTCTCTCTCTATATATATATATATACACGCACACACACACACCTTATTAAACAATTTTGTTAGGTAGACATTACTATGCTCATTTTACAGATAAGAAACTGAGATTTGCAAAGTTTGAGTAACTTGCTCAGCTTAAGTGATTCAGAATCCAAACTTGGATCCATCTCTGCTATTCTGCCAGAAGTGAACTTCTTGTAAAATAAGTTTCATTCCCTGTATAGCTAAGAGATTCACCTCAACGGATCCTTGAGAAAACTTTGCTTTTTTCCCCCCCATTTGTCTTGATTTGCTTAGCCATGAAGAACTCAAATAGCAATGCCAAGAAAACAGTGTCTAGGTCATTTATTGGCAGCTATGGTTTTTGGTTTACTGCTTCCTGCTACTCACTCTTCAGCTACTCCAAAGACAGCCAGTGGGTTCTGGCTCTCACTCTACTTTCCCAGTTCCTCTGATGCTTTTGTAGCCATGATTGAAACTAGCAGCTCCATGGTTACCAGGAAAAACAAACGAGCCCCAGAGCTTATACCAGCCCTGGGAGCACTTGCCGAACAGATTTTGAAAAGGAGTGAACTCAGTATAGCCGCAGAGTTCCATCTGGAAATTGGCACTGATCGTAACATTAGCAGCATGTCCTGCCTGTCTTTAGAAAGCCCACGGATCCTGCAGCACCAGGCAAATATTCACTCACTCTGGACCCCTCTCAGAAACATGTGAGACATATTGGTATCGTGATGCTTATTTTACTGACGGAAACTCGGAAACTCCCAAGCTCATGGAGAGAGGTGAACGTGTGCACATTTCCATTTGAGGGTTAGTCAACTACAGAGCTGAATTAGAAGGGCATTCTTTTTTCAAAAATCCGTCCAGTTAAAGACAACATCTTAGGGTTTCAAAACTCTGGGGTTGGCTTAAAAATTTTTTAAGCCTCAACTAGAAGAACAAGGAAATATGAAAGCCTGTTTAGAATATTATATGAATAAAAATGGTAGTGTATTTGGAATAAAAAACACTAGTGTATCTTATTTTTCTTGAACAATATCATTCCTGTTAGCCTGAGGGCACCTGGACACAAAACACATACTGCTGTGCAAAATCTTATGAGATTTCTTAAAGAGAGAATGATGAGTAATTAGATTACTCTGAATGTACAATTGGAAGTTAGATCTCTTTCTCTAGATATAGATCACTCATTTAATCGAACAATTGGTAGTTAGATAGATAGCTAGAGATATATTTCCAAGAACAAATAAGGAGTTTTGGAATACTGAGAGACCCAACAATCTATTGTCCAGACATAATTATATAAAGATTATTTTTTATATTTCAGTGAGTATTTTATTAACTTTCTAGAGATGAATTCAGGCTTTGAGATCCCAAGTTCTCCTGCACTCTGGAAAGCTTTCCAGTGGCCTGGCAAGAGGTAGATAGAAAGACTAAATGACCTTATGACACTTTTGGGAACTTAATTTACAGGACTAAGTTCTAAAAGATGTGGTATAGGTGAGCAATAAATGTTATGCTTTTTGAGTGTTTACTGTGTTTAGTCATAAATTGAATCAAATCAAATCAAATGTTAATAACTTCCCTTTTACCTGAGAATAAAATATTTGTATTGTTATATTTTTTCCAGGTTCAGCTGAAATTGTTTTCCTCTTCCTGCCATTAAGTTAGAGATCCCAAAATTGCAAGAAACTCTGCACTTAGTGGGGTGGTTACTAAACATTTTTCATTAAGTGCTGCATCTTACAAATTTTTCAAGACTACATCCTTAACATTTGAATATTTATTTGTAATAAATAATATATAGTCAGAACAATAGAAAAATTAAAGCAAGACGATGACATTTTAAAATAAATTATATCTTATTTTGCTTATTAATAGAATGTTATTAATGACAGTGGATGTCAATTTCCAATAGACAATTTCTTTTGCCACGGCCTTCTTATCAGTGTTTATTGTTTTATTGTTTTAACGTGTCAGACAAGGAGCTCCTAGAAGGAATTGAGGGCGTGCCAGCTCTGTCATTTTCTGGTTATTTTCTTCAACTTGTACTTTTTTTTTTTTTTTTTCTTTTTGAGACAGTATCTTGCTCTTGTTGCCTAGGCTGGAGTACAATGGCATGAGCTCTGCTCACTGCAACCTCTGCCCTCTGGGTTCAAGCAATTCTCCTGCTTCAGTCTTCTGAGTAGCTGGAATTAACAAGCACCCGCCACCACTCCCAGCTAATTTTTTGTATTTTTAGTAGAGACGGGGTTTTGTCATGTTGGCCAGGCTGGTCTCGAACTCCTGACCTCAGCTGATCCACCGCCTTGGCCTCCCAAGAACTTGTACGTTTTTAGTACTAAATCAATTCATAGTTTCTTTTGCAGAAGTTCTTTCAAGCCACTTGCTTATTTGTAAGTTGTTTTTGAAGACAAAATGATGTCATTCACAAATCATCATAGTACATACTGGGCAAACAAGGGAGGCACCACATCAACCTTTCCATGCTGTGGGCTTCCCATTCTGTCCCAGGAGACAAAGGGCATCTTTTTCTACATGGTAAGTGAGCAGCTGATACAGATATGGAGTAGAAACATGGGCATCAATCCATACTTTAAATATTAGTATATGAGTAAAGCTGAATTCCTTTTTTTAAAAAGGTTATATATATAATGTATATACCCATATATTAATGTAAGTTCATATATTTTCATCCCACATATCAATGGTTAATAACACAGATGCTCATTCTAAATTGCAGACATCCCACCCTACATTGGAAACCAATCCCTAAATGTAACAACAGTAATGACATCAGTACTGCATATAAAAATAATAACTACTGTTCAATGAGCATTTATTAAGTGCCATGCACTGAGTTAGGCAATTACATATAGTCAGTTTTTACAATGTCCCCAGGTAGTGGTTTTATTTATTTATTTATTTTATTTTGAGACAGAGTCTTGCTCTGTCTCCCAGGCTGGAGTACCATGTTGCGATCTCAGCTCACTGCAACCTCCGCCTCTTGGGTTCAAGCAATTCTCCTGCCTCAGCCTCCCAAGTAGCTGGGATTACAGGCACCCACCACGATGCCCAGCCAATCTTTTTGTATTTTTAGTAGAGATGGGGCTTCAGCATGTTGGCCAGGCTGGTTTGAACCCCTGACCTCAAGTGATCCACCTGCCTCGGCCCCCCAAAGTGCTACGAGTAGAGGCCTGAGCCACCGTGCCTGGCCTATGACTGTTTTTATAGGGAGGAAACTGAGGCTTAAAAAGAAAAATAAAATAGTCCCTGAGTGGTTGAGTAATTTATCCAAAGTCACATAATATTTAGTGGCAAAGCAGAATCAGAATATTCTGCGCCCCATGAGATCGTATTCTTTCTGAGCAAAGGAGAATCTAGGAAAGAATATGCCATTTTCTCATCTAGAATTACCTTCAGGAAAACCCAGCCTTTTGTGATGTCTGAGCCAGGAATCCTGATCCTTTTAAGTGTCCCCAATTTATCGTTTGCTGTTGGTATTCATTTAACAGAGATTAAGCTTTACTTTCACAATTAAAGCGATGATAACATCCAGACCGACTCATTTGTATTAGCATGCAAATGAGCAATACCCTATAGACCCTTTGCTGAGAACAGTGGAAAATGGGGGACCATAAAGCTCTTGGGTACATGAAGATTGGCGGAAGTGCTGGAGAGCAGAAAAGGGCTCAGAATGGAAGATTTGGATCCCTAATGCCTATTTCCCACTTTTGCCTCAAGCCAGACGTACAAAGCAAATATATTGTAAATTTTATGTCCTTTTATATCCGCTCTCTTTCCCTATATTATTTGTCTTTCTATGTAAACCAGTAGTCACCCTGGATCACTGTGACTCTTCTATCAATACAGGCCATCAGCCTGCTAGGTTCTGTGGTTCTGTGGTTTCTCTGCTGTGTTTTCCTCAATTCTTCTTGCTCAGTTTGTTCCCCTTGTCATCTGCCCACAGGAAGGGTTCTTCTAAGTTTAGATTCAAATTAATTTACATTTCCCACAAACCTGATATTTGTCTTATTTCTCTTATAAATTATTTACACTGGAAAGACTGAATCATAAAACTGGATCCAAAAATAATGTTATTTTCATGTGTTAATTTTTAAATGGATGCATAGATCATAGTTTACCCCATACATATAGATATATATATGTATATGTATATATTTTCTATTTCTGTTTTTGTTTTCAGTTTGCTTTTGTCCATGTGGCTCCTCGGTATTTGTACGTGATTGGAGAAGACATGGCATTCCTTATTCTTTATATTCATTGATGATATCAGTCAAAAGCATTTTTTAATTCAACAACTAGTCATTAAATGGTCCATTACAGGCCAGTAGGGAATATATATACACACATACACATATATAAAAATATAGATATATAATGTGTATAATAAAGATATATACATATTATATATCTATATTATATTGTGTATATAGATATATACAGATACATGTATTATATATTACATAATAGATATACTATATATTACATATAGTATTATGCACTATATGTATTATGTATTATAGTATTAATACATATAGTATTATATATTATGTATATAGATATATCCATATTATATATCTATATTATATATATCCCCTACTGGCCTGTAATATAGATATGTAATATGTGTATATCTATATGATATATATAATGTATATTATGTGTATGTATCTATATTATATATAATATCTATATTATGTGTGTGTGTATATATATATTCCCTGCCTTCTAGAGTGTTTCTAGAGGTGATGATAGACAAACCTATTGTTATAAAGCAAAGTCCATTGAATGCTGAAGCAGAAGGACAAAGTCCTCAGTTTCTGGAAGGAAGTAATCACATTGACTGGGAAGACTGACTGAAGGTGAGATGGATAGGCTAGAGGTACCTCTTGGCACGACTGTCTAGCTCTACATAACTACTCCGAAACACAAAGGGCTGCTTTCTCTACATAGTGATCCTGGCCCTTTGTCTTAGAAAGCTGATTCAAAGATGGGTATCTGATTCAAGCTGGAGCCATCAGTATCCCTTCTTCCACACTTTGGAATTTTTAACTAAGAAGCAGAGACTTGGAGTTGTCTGAGGGAGAGCCACGTAATCATGCGGTTGTTTAAATATGCGGGCTGTCATGCCAGTTTGATGAGTTCAGTGCCTTGCTCTGTTACTTTATAGCAGTGTAGTCCTGGGAAATTTATGTAACCTCTTTGTCTTTAGTTGTTTGTTTATTTAGAAAACAGGAAAAATAATGTGAACTTTCTCATACGGTTGCTATGAAGTATAGATTAAAGAATCTATTGAAAGTGTGAGCCAGGCACGGTGGCTGACGCTTGTAATCCCAGCACTTTGGGAGGCTGGGGCAGGCGGATCACCTGAGGTCAGGAGTTTGAGACCAGCCTGGCCAACATGGCAAAACCCCGTCTCTACTAAAAATACAAAAACTAGCCTGGCGTGGAGGTGTACACCTGTAATCCCAGCTACTCAGGAGGCTGATGCAGGAGAATCGCTTGAACCTGGGAGGCAGAAGTTGCAGTGAGCAGAGATTGTGCCATTGCACTCTAGCCTGGGCAAGAGAGTGAGATTCCATCTCAAAAAAAAGAAAAAGAAAAAAGATATGCTATATATTCAATTAATGTTTGTTCTTAAAATTATTATGACTCCCATTGTTATTAAAGAGGTATCTCAGAAACACATTGGTAGGTCCATGAAGCACCCCTTTCATCAGGGATTGGTTAATCATCAGCTCCCCTTTGGGTCTTTCATTATCCTTCTCCATGGAAAACAATAATAATAATGTTTTGCTTAAGTTATTCTGGTTTGAATTATTGTTACTTGAAACCAAAAAAAAAAAAAAAAAACAAAACTAGATCTAATAAGGTAGTAGAGTATAACAAATTTTTCTTCCTCTTCCTTATTTCCTTTCTTGCTATCATTATTATTGTTATTGCTTGTGGTTATTTTCAGGAAATTATAAAAGAAATTAATTCAATTCTCTCCACAATTTGATTAGATATGGATACAAATTAGCAAAATGGATTATCACTGTAAACTCTGACACAGATGACAAAATAAAATAAAAAACAAACAAAATCAAGATGGTTGCAGATGACCTAAATCTGTAATGGAAAATAAATAAATAATTAATACATACTATATTTACATACTATACTTGTATATATATAATACATACTATATTATATATAAATATAGATAATACATACTATATTATGTATAATATAAATATATATACATACTATATTACATCAATATAGTATGTAATATAATACATACTATATTTACATACAAAATATATATTTTATATATTTTATATATAATGTATACAATTGGCCATATTCTATATGCCGTTTAAAATGAGAGACCTCCATATGCTACAATTCCACAGAAGTACTACGTTATTTAGGAAGAGAAACATCCAGCATTCAGAATGATCCAAATATGACTGCCTTTAAAAATACAGGGGAGATATAGCTATATGATGAAAAATACTAGATTAAAAAGGACTGATTTCCACACACACTCCCAGAAGTCATCAATTAAGTCAACCTCATGGCTATTCTTATGATAACCCAAATCACTGTTTATTATGACTTCTAAAGAATTTTGCCCTAGAAAACACACTCTCAATAGTCACATAGCCACCTACACCTTGAAACTGCACTCTAGTTGGATGTATATAAAGTAACCACTTTTTATGAATTTAATGATGTATTACCCAATCTATAATTCATTTATGAAATAATCCAGTTCTGGCTTTATCGTACTCTGGCCCACGGTTTTATTTTTTTCTTGTTCATTCACTTGTGTAGCCTGGCTTCTGTCTTGATCAAACAACAAAACAAAATAAGAAAACAGAATAAGGTGAAAACAAAGCAAAACACAATAAGAAATGAAAAACGTGAACTTGATACTTATTAGTAGACAATTCTTATTGGATAAATATTCCAGAAGAGATGCTCCATTTTACGAATTCTGGCTGCTAACAAGATCAGAATTATAGTATTGTTAAGACTCTTTCTTTGGCAAAAGAAAGAAATCCACCTCAGAGGAGTTTACATTAAAATAGGGTTTATTAATATTTGTGATTAAAAAGCCAGAGGGCTTCCCTGATCTCCCACCGGATTCAGGTGGTGAAATACGGTCATCAGAGCCGTCTCTATGCTGTTCTGTTCTTTTGTCTGCCAAAGTCACCTTGCCTCACTCAGTTATTTAGGCTTTTTGGGTTCCTGCTGCATAGACCATAGTGAAATGTTGTCTAACAAAGGGTTGGGCAGGGAGACAGTTGAAGGGATAAAATGTAGTGACAGAGATAGATGGTGTGTACCTTGTTTCTTTTTTTCCCTTCATTCTTTTGGTTTTATAAATATGTGGAGATTATATAATAAAAACTACTGCATTAGTCAAATGCTTCCTCAGTCCCAGTCTGATACTAGGTGTTCGAGGAAAAGCGAGAGGGTTCACCCTTACCCAGGACCTAGAGAATTTGCCATAGGATGTCTAGTGAAGATTATCCGGACTTTAAGATTGTTGTTCACGTTTTTATCACACAAATTATGTGTGGCTCTAAAAGGAAACAAATTCTCCCTTAATACATTTCAAAGTGAATGCTAGAACAACACAAAGCAGCTTGTTTTTGCTAGAAATATTTAAATATTTATATATAGAAATATATATATTTGAGACAGAGTTTCCCTCTTGTTGCCAGGGTTGGAGTGTAATGGTGCGATCTCAGCTTACAGCAACAACCTCCACCTCCCGGTTTCAAGTGATTCTCCTGCCTCCGCCTCTTGAGCAGCTGGGATTACAGGCGCCCACCACCATGCCCAGCTAATATTTGTAGTTTTAGTAGAGACGGGGTTTCGTCATGTTGACCAGGTTGGTCTTGAACTCCTGACCTCAGGTGATTCACCCACCTCGGCCTCCCAAAGTGTTGGGATTACAGGCGTAAGCCACTGCACCTGGCCTCCCTCTGCTTAAAGATGTAGTTACCCTGGCATACAGATCTCACTCTCTTTTCATCACCCTTTTTTCCAGGAAAGTTAAGTTGTATCTTCCTTGATGTAGCTATGAGTTTCTGTAGAAATTCCAGGTATCTTATATATATTGAGCAAAATAATAATAATAATGATTATAATAATTTGTTTATGTTTTAAACTTCCACCTAAAGAAAGGAAGTTTGATGGCAATCTAGGTATAGGATATTATATTTTACATTAGATTGTACAGCCTTTTATAGTCTACACAGTTTTCAAAATTTTATGGTTTGCTTTCAAACAAGTGTAGAATATACCATTTAAAACCCAAATTTATTTTATACTAATACTCCGGCATTCAAAGTTCCACAAGTTATGTATGACTCTAAAAGAAAATAAATCCTTCCATAATACATTTCAAACTGAATGTTAGAACAGTTTCAACAAATATGAAGCAGCATGTTTTTGCTAGAAAATAAAAATATTTTTACTTTGTTTAAGGATGTGGTTACCCTGGAACACACAAAAATCTCTTTTTAGACAATAACTTACTCATAAAGAAAATTTAGAGGGAGATCTTTTCCTCCATGGGAAAAATATCCTGATTTAAAATACTTCAACCAAAGGAAATTTCTCCAAGTTAACCAAACTTAGGGCATCCAGCTCGCAAGATAGTTAATTTTCTAAAGGAAACGACTTTTCCTTATATGGAATTCCTGTTGCAAATGCATTCAGGGATTCAAAGGAACGATTTTGACTATCTGAATTCATCAGTAGCATTTTATCTGTGTGACTATATCTTTATGTTGGGGAAAAACAAACAAAAAACCAAAAAAACAAAAAAACTTATCTCCTGCCTCCCAAAAAAGGAATCTGGAATGACATAAAACTTTTTAGATTCTTAATTTAGCACTCTCAGCCTTTTTTGATAAAGCTGTCAAATATTACTTACCTTAAAACAGCAACGTGATATAGAGGAGATGAAAGCCAGACCAAGGGCAGCCTTGCTGTGGAAAAATTTAAATATTCAGCACCATTATGCAGCATAATCTGTCCAGCTAGTTTACTGACCTATATATATTATGACCATTCCTTTCAACCTCTTGTGCTGGGCTGCATGGATGCATAGAATGCAGCTCTGGAAGGCTGCCTTCCCTGCAAGAAAGTGTTGATTCACTTAAGAATATTGTACAGTCAGGGGGACTGCATGAACCCAGTTGAATGTAAGTCATGTTCTAACCTGAGAGTAATAAAAGATACGATGTTAGAATTTTTTAATGGATTTCTTCAATTTATGTCCAGGCCATACATTTCAAGTACAAGATTATCTGAATAATTCCATTTATAATTTTTCTGACTTCATTGTGTACTTTTCTCTCCCTACCAAACCCACCCTTACCCCAGCTAACAGACCACAGGAAGGGCTTGGTTTTGCTATAAATATATTACTGATCACCAAATATGTGACTAATATAGACAAATATGTAACCAATTACTTGTTGGTTACCCTTATTATCACATTGTGCAATACTGATGGTGCACTAACCATGTGTCAGATTAACTTTGTTGCAGGTTATATTTGGATATAAAATGAAAACTGTTCATGTATTTTCTAACTTAGTGGTTCCTTGTTCAGATGACTCTGTTAACTGGTGGCAACTTTAGAAAATTAGAAGAGACCAATGTAACCTTAAATATTAATTGGCTCAATGTTTCTAACCTCATAGGCATTAGAATACAAGTTCCCACAGGGAAGAAATTTTTGTCTGCTGTGTTAATACCATTTTCTCAAAACTGAGCAGTTCCTGGGACATAGTAGGTGCTCAATAAATATAGGTCGAATGAATAAATGAACTACATATAAGAATTGTTTTGTTTTAGCAAGATCCATATGGAAAAGAATTGTGAGTAGATGCCATGAAAATGTCTTCCCTAAAGGTCATTTAGAGAATATGCTAGATTGAAGATAAAATATTAGTTTCATCTCATTTGCCAACCTTGATTGAATAATAGTGATTTTATTGGACACTAAGTTGAGAAGGATTCTGTGGGTCATCCAAGCTCAGTGGGAAAGCGTGCCATAATGATGTCTGCTGTGCGAGGCAATCATGATCCATATAACAAATATTTGCTATTCCTGAAATGTTTTCTTATCTTACTGGGTATATACTATTAAGATTTTGCCATTCTTAGGGAAGTTTCTCATATAGTTGAATTAATACCATCCATTATAGATACATATTGATCCTAAGATTTATACAGAAATTAATTTAATTTCCTCTTCCCTATAAGTTTCTGGCATGTTGACAAAATCCAGCACAAAAAAAGTCTATCTCTTTCTAAGAAAATTTGTTATAGATACCTGTACTCTACTAGAATGTGCAAGGCATTATATGATTCTATTCTGTGCTACCAGTTTTAGGAGAATATTAACATAACATTCTTTCACCTATAACACAGTTCCAGGCCTCCAGCCTCATTTTAGCATAATTCCAAGGTTCCAGGGTAATTGTCCAAGTCTGTTGAAAGCTGCTTTCTTGCAATGCATTTTTTCTACATTCTTTGTATTTGCCAGAATGAACAAAACTGATTTTTGTCAGCTGTCAAATGGAGCAAGATGTCAGAGGGGAAGAAAAAAAAGCAACCTTTTTCCATACTTACTTTCAATTCTTGTAACAAAAGTACACGATTAGGCCATTGGTTGTCTGCTCTGGGGAGAGGTTTATGTTTCCAATATTGCATAGCACACTCATATCTAAGCAGATTGGAAACAGTGCGAGAGTCAACAGGAAGACTGGCAATTTTGCTTTATTCAGATGGAGCCAGTAAGCTATTGGCACATCGGGAACAGCAGCCTGAAAATTCTAAATCTTTTAGAAGTGGCCTCTCTCTTAGGTGGTATCCAGTGATTCGAACAGGCTTTTTTGGCATTTCCAGATGAATTGTGGGATGTGCTGTTGTTAAATTTACAGGTCATGTTTGTGAGTCTGTGGCACACACACACAGCCTGTCTATTCCACTGCACGACTTGTTCTGCCAGCACTTCTCAGCTTTGACCTGCTAAGTGATTCAGACTGTTTATTTAATCACAAGGTTGAGTCTCCTTTAAGTTAAAAAAAAACTACCACTTAGGCAAAATATGGCAGATCACAGGGTGGTTTATAACCATCTTAGCCTGTAAATTCAAACCAATATTTTTTTTATCAGAATTAGATCAGTCCTGCCAGTTCAAGTTTCCCTTAGCAAATGTTATTTCTATGACACTCTAAGTGTTTTTATTTCCACTGAAATTGACTCAGACTACATAAAGCTACAGTACATCTGCACATTTTTGATATGAAGAGACTTTTTTTAGGATCTATATTTAATTTGTGTTTTAATTGTACCATGGAGTAACATACCTTCATCCTCCAGAATGGTCTCCTTCCCCTTCATCTCCCACAAGAAAAAAAAAAAAAAAATGGCCTTTGGGAAATCTCATGGACCCAAATGGTGGAATGATTAACCTGGAAGCCAAAGCAACCTGATCTGCTGCTATTTCACTGGCTTTTATTTGCAACAGCACATAATGTTTATCTCACAAAAATTGGCTCCCCGTATCCCAGCCAATCAGTTATGTTGATTGTGAAGCTCAAGATTTTTACTGTACTGGTAAGGCAGCCCCAGATGCTAGGCTTGTGGCATATAAGTAAATACTCCCTAAGGGTGAACCTAATTCAGGTGTTATTTTATTGGCATTGGAGTTTGGATCCTCATTCTTTTTTGCTCTTATGGATGAAGATAGTTACCCAACTAACTCTCCTAGTCATTGCTAATGTGCTGGTATGTTTCAGAATCATTTGGGGGTGCCTGTTGAAAATGCAGAATGTGAATTCTCACCTCACTCCAGTGCTGCCTAGTAGGAACATAACTGCTGCTTTAGCACAGCTTCCTGGGTTCTTAAGAACCCAGGATCAAGAGAAAGATCTAGCTGCAGCTTTACCTAGTATAAACCAATATTGACCTTGTTTTATACTCAGGACTGGTGCTCATTCAGCCTGCCCACACTGGTACAGATCAAAAACGTTGTTAAAATATCCAAATATTTCCAACCTAACTGTTAAGGGACCACTTTCCTGGGTTTTTTGAATGCCCCATTTCCATGCCAGCTTCTTCACTGGAATCTCTCAGGCCTCCTTTCTCCCCACAATCCACCAACTAAAGGGTTAACATCATGCACAGAAATTCCCTTCAACTCAGCTTTTCTCACTGGGTCTTCTCTCTCAGGAGATTTTATTCTCATGGCCATAACAATCAAATATTTAGTGGCTAATCATCAATTCCATCTCCTGCTCATATTTTCTTCTGAGATCTAATCCCAGATATCTAACTGCCTTGTGGGCATTTCATTGGCACCTCTGTAGCAAACTAAAGCAAAACTGTGTCAAAGAACAAATTTGTCATCTTTCTGTCTAAATTCAGCTCCTTCCTCAACTTCTATCCTGATTCCTGATTCTTATTCATTCTGCCACCATTGCCTAGACAACTAAGCACAAACTGAGTCATTCTTGACTCCCTGCTCTCTCCATCCAATTAGTCATCCAATTAGTTGAATTTTACTCTGAAAGTTATCTTACATCCATCATTTCCTTTCCATTCCCACTGCCACCACTTCACTGCAGACTCATTGCCTCACTTTTAGATCAACAATAATTTCCTTCAAACTTTCCTTCATCTTTTTTCCTAATTTTTTCCTTCATGCCACCTCCAGATGAATCCTTGTGAAATATTTTGATCACGTTATGTTTCTATTCAAATCCCTTCAGTGGGTCACTTTCCTATAAAGAAAGAGCCAAATGTCTTGAACTGGCATGTACAATTATATTATTCCCAAAAAACTCTCTTAGGTCTCTCTAGTCTTTTGTGGCAGATATTACATTCGATATTACAGAATTGAACTACAATTGACCTAATAAATTTGACTTCAACAGACAAGCGCTGAAGTGATGTGGCCAGGATAATAATCCAGTTTTCCTGACTCTTTCTTCTACATTATGTTCCTGCCAACCCCCACACCCCCATAGAAACTGCAGGCCTAGCTTTGCCAAATATCTCCTTTGGCATCTAGTCCTTGATGTCTTTCTCTTAGGGATGATGCATTATGTTTTCTCTTTCCATCTCCCTATTGCTTTTATGAAGACTTGTTCTGATTCAATTCTGCCCTAATCTTTCTTTTTCTCATTACATTAGGGAACTTACGTCACCTTTGAGTTGCCTAGTTGAAATTGGATTTAAGTTTTTGCATATCACCTCAAACCACAATACTTCCTCCCTCACTCTCTTAGCTGAAGACTTTGTTTTCTGTTTTATTGGAAAACATTGGGCAATCTTAAGAGGACTTCCATACTACAGTTGTTCTCAACCTGGGATGCACCCAAGAATCGTCTCCATACTAGCACCACCAAAAAAGACAAAAATACAAAACAACCCAATACCCAGTTTGGAACCCAAATCAATTAATTAACAAACTCAGGTGTTAGGTGTGTATAGGGGGTAGACATTAGTATTTTAAAATATAATCTAGGTGATTCCAATATACACCCAAAGTGAGAATTACTGTTCCACAAATTCCCATCACCATATTTATCCACCTACCTGTATCTCTTCTCATATACTCTGCCTTCTCTTTGGAAGAAGTCTGTGCTCAAAGTTAGGTCATCCCCTCCACTTGTGCACAAGATCCCATTGCTACACATCTCCTCATAGTATCACTCCAACATCTAGCCACTCTTCTTCCCTTCTTATCAACATACAAATATTCTGTGGTTTCCCCTATTTGGGAAAATAATGAACAAACTGACTCTCTCTAATTCTCTGCTCTATTTTACCACGAAACTTTTCTGCATCCTTACAAGAGAATTATTTTTTAAATTGTCTCTAGTGATTTCCATGTTGCTAAAATCCTATCATCAATTTTCAGTCCTTATCTTCCTTAATATTAGTATTTAATTCAGTTGATCACGAGTTTTGCCTTGGTACACTTGCTAACTTTGGGCTACAAAACCCCTATGCATTCCCAGATCTCCTCTTGTCCTACTGGCTGTTCTCTCTGCTAGCTCCTTGTCTCTGTCTCTAAATGTTGGGATATGCTAGGGACCAGCCTTGGGCTTTTGTTCTTTATCTACACTTATTCCATTGGTGATCTCATCCAACTTTTTTAAAAAAAAACTTTATTGTAGTTCAATTGAAGTAAAATAAACTGCACATATTTGAAATGTACAATTTGATCAGTATTGACATATGTATACACCCGTGAAATAATAACCACCATCTAGATAACAAACATTTCCACTTCCCCTCAAAAGTTTCCTTATGTCTCTTTATAATCCTTGCAACCCTTCACTCCAATCAATCATTGATCTGATTTCTTCAGTAGGGATTAGTTTACATTTTCTAGAATTTTATATAATTGAAGTCATACAATATATACTTTTTTGTCTTGGCTTCTTTCATTCAATGTAATGATTTAAAAATTCACTCATGTTGCTGTATGTATTAGTAGTTGATTACCATTTATTGCTGAGTAATATTCTATTGTTTGGATAGGCTATAATTTATCCATTTAACCATTGGGTTGTTTCTGGCTTTGGATCATTACAAATAAAACTGCTACAAGGTTTTTGTGTAAGTCTTTAAACATATGTTTTCATTTATTTCAGATAAATACCTAGAAGTGGAATGGTTGTGTTGTATGTTAAGCGTCTGCTTAATTTTTTAAGAAACTGCCTAGCTTTGTTTCACTGATAGTATGAGAATTTCAGTTCTCATGTCCTTGCTGAGACTTTATTTTAAGACAAACTATGGCCTGAGGTGTCTTGCTAGCCACTTGTTTTTATAAATAATATAGCTATGCTCATTCATTCACTAATTGTCTATCGCTGCATTGATGCTACAGTGGCAGAGTTGAATAGTTTTGCCAAAGACCATATGACCAATGAAACCGAAAATATTTACTCTCTGGTCCTTTTATTCAAATGAAGTTTGCTAAACGCTGCTTTATATGGTCTTTTAAAAAATTTCAGCTGTCTTAATAGGTTATAGTAGAATCTAATTGTGGTTTTAATTTGGTGACTAATGCGATTAAACATGTTTCCATGTGGTTGTCATTCACTTATCTTCTTTTGTAAAATCTCTGTTTCAATCTTTTATCCATTTGCATTTGTTTTTCTGTTTTCATTTATTTCTCATTGAAGTATAAGAGTGTACTGTCTACGCTGGAGACAAGTCCTTTGTCTAATATATGTAATGTGAATATTTTTCCTCCAGTTAATGGCTTGCATTTTGATTTTCTTAATGACAATTTTCATATGATAATAGATTTTAAATTTAAGAAGGTTCAATTTATCAGTTTTATTTTTTATGGTTAATGCTTTTAAAATATCTATCTAAGGAGCTATCACCTATGCCAAACTTACAATGATTACATCCAAGTTTTCTTCTAGTTGTTTTATAAGTTTATGTTTTACATTAGGCCTACTGTCTATGTGGAGTAAATGTTTGTGTGTAATGTGAGTTAAATGTTAGCATTTATTTATTTAGTTAGTTAGTTAGTTAGTTAGTTAGTTAGTTAGTTTTTGCTTATGGAGGTACAGTTGATCCACCAAGATTTATTGAAAAACTTTTTCTTTCTCAAGTGAACTTTCCTCTGTCAAACTCTGTCAAAAATCAATTTACCATGCATGTGTAAGTCTTTTTCTAAACTTTATTCTACTCCATTAATACACATATATATCTTTTGGGCGTTATCAAACCGTCCTGATGATGGCAGCTATATAATAAAACTTGAAATTAGATGAAGTTCCTCTTTTCCAAAATTGCTTTCACTATTCTATACTTTTTGAATTTGCACATATGCTTTGGAACATTTTATCATTTTTAACAAATGCATGCTGGGATTCTGATTGGTATTATGTTGACTTCATGTAACGAATTTTGAGAGAATTGCCATGGAAACAATTTTGAATCTTTTAATCAATGAATATCACATGTATTTCTAATTGTTTAGTCTGTCTTTAATTTCTCCCAACAATACTTTTTTGTAATTTTTAAATAAAAGATCTCAGATGTCTTTTATTAGACATATGCCTAAGTAGTGTTCAAAGAAAAACTTCAGTTGAATTAAATTTAAAGGACTTTAATTGAGCAATGAATGATTCGCAAATTGGGCAGCCCCTAGAATCACAGCAGATTCAGAGAGACTCCAGGGTGCCTCATGGGCAGAACAAATGTATAGACTAAAAAAGTAAAGTGACATACAGAAATTGGAAGTGAGATACGAAAACAGCTGGATTGGTTACAGCTCCGTCTTTGCCTTATTTGAACACTCAGGTTTGAACACTGCACTGAGTAGTTTGAACACTCAGCAGTCTGTGAGTGGTTGAAGTATGGCTTCTGGGATTGGCCAACACTCAGCTATTATTACAGGTGCATACTTCTAAGTTAGGTTTTCAATCTTGTCTACCTATTAACTTAGACTGCAGTTCATCCACAAGGACTTAAATATAGAAGAATGGAGTCCTTTTCAGATCATATTTAGTTTGCTTTAACAATTTCCCCTTTTTGGTCATTTTCTCAATTTTGATTGATTAACCAAAACTTTAGTCACTGATGTCACTATCGCCATTGTAAATGTACTTATTTGGTCTTACAACTCACTGGGAGAGAAGAGAACAGTGAGTTTTGCAAAAGTAGGAACAAGGACTGAGTAGAGAGTAACTCCTTATGCTGGAATGTCCTGTTTACAGGAGAAAAACAAAACCTTGGTTGTCCTGGTCTAGGATCTTTGCGTTTCTTTAAATTCTTAGTGTGATTATGTCATATTTAGCATGAGTAACTCCATTTTTGTTTGATTTGGTCTGTTAATGCCTAGTGCATGAGCTCAGTCCAAAACAATGGCCTCCCATAATTTTGCTTCAAAAAGTTATCTCCTTTTTGGCCAGGTTTTCACTTAGGTGAGAGTGTGACCAACACTTAGGGCCTTAGTACCAGTCTCAGTTGACATCATTTTGGGTTTCTGGTCTCAGCATGTCATTCATAGGTTACAGTGTCCTCATGATCACACATTTGTTTCAGCTCTTGTCATTTCAGTTGAAGACAGACCATTTGACATTCTAGAGATGGCTGCATGCAAACATTTAAAACCTTTGAGAGAATACAGTGCGCCAGGGAGACTATTATGACTATTAGGAGGATAAAAACCAAGAGTTTGGAGTATGATTCTTACCTGGGGTTCCCATAAACTAAACCACCTAAAATCAAATACTTTAAAGAATGAGCTAGATGAAGAGTCTACTCACTTAACTAAGCAGACTTTTTGTTAATCCTTTGCAACTGAATCTCTATAATACCTGGTTTTCTCCATAGGCCATAAGTGTCAACAGGCAAACAGATACTTTTCTGTTTAGCCAATTCTATTATTTAGCATAATTTTCACAAAATAATTTAAGGTCTGTGGTGTAACCATGGCATTTACAGTAGAATCTGCTATAGAGCCTATTATGAGGGATACATTTCTAATCATTTCCTCTTTTATTCCAAACTTTGGAAAAAGGACCTAACAAATGATGTCCTTCTCTTAGAGAAGAGGAAAGGCGTCCTGGGCAATGGTCTTTTTAACTCATGATGTGGATTAAGAGGAGTGAATTAATGTTAACTTTCTGACTAATTATGAGAGAACGTGTGTAACATTAAAGTTTCTCACCTACATTGGACCTTCACCTTTTACCTATCAAAGTATAAGGTTATGAATGTATGAGGCTGGCTGCAAAATCCTTTACAAATAAAAGTATACTACATAAGTGCACACAACAGACCCCCTTTTCTTTTCTTTTCTTTCTTTCTTTTTGGTTTTTTTAGATGGAGTCTCATTCTGTCACCGAGGTTGGAGTGCAGTAGTGCCACCTCAGCTCACTGCAACCTCTGCCTCTCCAGTTCAAGTGATTCTCTTACCTCAGCCATCTGAGTAGCTGGGATTAGAGGTGTGCACTATGATGCCTGGCTAATTTTTGTATTTTCAGTAGAGACTGTTTTTCACCATGTTGGCCAGGCTGGTCTCGAATGCCTGACCTCAAGTGATCCACCCACCTTGGCCTCCCAAAGTGCTGGGATTACAGGCATGAGCCACCACACCTGGCCCCCTTTTCCATTTTTATTGTTCATAGAGGCATAAACAAGAAAAAATATTCAAAGATGGGAGTCTATTAATAGAAGTCTTGATTTATGATTTTGGGAAAGCTGTTCACATCAACAATGCCATCTTTTTCTTCGAGAGACTTCCTTGATTAGCTTTACCTTAAGGGTTCCAATGGGTGCACAGTTCCAAGAGTGTGGAGGGACCCTTCTCATTTGCAAGTTTATGAACCCAAAGTTCAAAGTTCCAAAGTTTTGCTGCAATGTGAATGGCAATGACAGTCTTTCTCTGACATTCTCAGAAGATCCAGTCTTCAGGTTCTAGATTGGGAAAGGGTTGATTGTCCTCAGTGAACCATAAAAAACTTTACCTGGTAAAAATACACTGTGGCATAATAACTTAGTGTTATAACATTAGCCTTCTTTCATGGGAGAGTTTTTATACAACCAGAAAATGTGTATTGAAAATGACAATTGAATGAAATTCCTTTATAAAATGTTTAAATGGCCCATCAGGTGACCAAATGTTCTGGAAGCTTTGATAGTTTTCCCAGGAATATGGGACCAAACATTGATTATAAACTATTTTAGCAATTTGTAAGTCACCACACCAATATATTCAATTTGGATTATTTTATCTATTATATGATGAGTCATGGAATAAATAACTTTTGAGGACTCAGGAGTTTTAAGGACTCAGGAGGGACATGGTGGCCATGCTGATTCTCCAAGAGTCCATGCTTAATTAACGTTAGACTTTTATACCCTCTTGTATTCCAGTTGGTTCTCCAAATTAGGTGCATAGCACTGACAACTGATGGGTTATCATAGGTAATTTGACTTAGACCATGGAGTTCATTCAAAATGTATATCTAAACAATTTCAGTATTAGCTGATTTAACATCAAAACCTGGTAAAGTATTTTCTTGGTATTTAATTTTTGTTCTACTGGGATTAGCAGTTTTAAAACACAGTCTGTCTTTTCATTAAAGTTCCAGGAATTCTTACCCCATTCAAATCACATAATTCTAAAGTTATTAGAAACCTGTATTTAAGAGTGCCTTTTAGGGTCCTTTCCCTCCTTCATGAATCTACCAAAAGACACCATATTCTAGGATTTTGCATGCTTGTGAGGTTTTCAGAAACCGCATTAGCATTAAGCAACTAACTGTGGAAATGGCTTTAAATAGTTATAGTTAAAAACATAATTGACAATGAAATTTGGTTATTGTACACAATAACTGTAAATATGATTGATAGCCTATACTCAGACATATTAGAATTTTAGAAATCTCATACAATTTTAAGACATATATTAATATGATTCACTAAAATATACACTGCAGAGGATTAAAACTTTTTTGTATTTTTGACAATGCTTCCCATGTAATTGAACATGTCAAATAATTCTGTTTACCTCTTTTTTGGATGCTTCAGAGGCTATCTGTAGCATCTTAAAGTTAGAGGTCAGAAAAGACAATTTTGAAGCTGAAATTTGATTTTGGGAAGCCTATAAAATATGTTAAAGGTTTGGAACACTTGATAATGTGAAATACGATTCCAGGTTACCATAATCATTCATTTAGCCAAAATGATGACTCAAAAATTTTTAAAAAGGCAAAAACTTTTACCATTGATAGAGGGAGGACAGCTTTCCAAATAATCTGTCTCTTGTCTTTCCTTTCTTTTTTCAGTAGTTTATTCAAAAGGCAACAAAAATCTTTCATTATCTTTTAATATTACATGAAAATCTTGTTCAAGAGAGAAAGTCAAATTTCACCCTTGTATTAGTGTACTGTTAATGTCAACCTCAATTTTTAATTAAACCTCATAGACAAATCTTTTCAATCTTAATCGATTTCACCATAACGTGAGATTCTCATAAACCTTGTACTCTTTACAAATGTTTTTTAACGAGCAGATAAGTGCTTTAAGAAAACACTGTGGTTTTATTTTGATGTTCAATTTATGGAAAAAAATGGAAAGACTCCTTTAAATTTAGTTAATATGTTCACACACAGAATTTTTTTTAAAAGATTAATACTTACAAACTTTTAACAACTTGATTAAACCTTTAACTTATTCTTATGTAATTTAAAACAATACTTTAACACTCTAAACTAGGCAAAAATTTACATTCCCATGCCTTCTTGTAATCTTTCACCAAAAACACATTTCATTCTCTTCACATACCTTACATGTAAGACTTATTTTTAGTAATCTCAATCACATGTGATAATTGTAACTCTTAGCAACTTTTACTTTCAGTGTATAAATTTCCTTTCATGAATCCTTTCATGACTTACACAGACCATCTACAACATGCTTCGACTTTTTGACTTGTGCTAAATGTACTTCTTTTTAAACAACCAGTTATGCTACTTTAGGACATTTTACCTGAGTAAAGGATGGGATTGGGTTAGAGGCTCACCTTTCAGGAAAGTCCCTCATGGTTAAAAAAAGGATTAAAGATGACAGAGCCCAACAGGGAGCAAGTTTGAGTCTTGCCAGTTCAATATTTGGTGCTAAGCCAATCCTCCAAAGTAGGTAAGCTGAACAATCTTCAAAAGTCTAAGAAGCAGTTTATGACCTTAAAGCTTTTAGCAAACCTAATATCTGACATGCCTAATTTAGACCAAATATTTTTATTTTACCAATAATAATTAAAGCTGTTTTTATTTCCCCAAGATTACTAAAATTATATGAACTAAAAGGCATTACAGTTTGTATTTTTCTTTCAAAAATTCTGTTTAAGCTCTTACTTTTCTTAAACCCAATTAGCTAGATGGAATTATACATGTGTGCTATGATGCATGTGTAGTATGTAACTACACATACAGAAGATCTAGTAGTTGTAAGATTTTTCATTTGCCAGTTTGTACATTTTTTCTTAATTGGATTATTGGCTTTAGGGTGGAGTTCTTGGAAGAACATTGCCAGGAAAGCCTGCAGCTTTTAGGGCCTAAGAAGCAGGCACAGCTAGAAGGTAAAAACAGTTCCCCAAAATTAAGGGTCCCCATTTTAATACCAGATCCTGGACACCAAAAAGAATGGAGCCTTAGATTCCAAGAGGGATCTATCCATTTCCAATTCCTGCTTTTTTGTTTTGTTTTTGTTTGTTTGTTTGTTTTCCAAAATGGGGTCTGGTGCCTCCTGTTTGTCTCAAGGAGTACCAGGCTGTTACAGCTTGAATATCCACTTTTAATGAAGCCAACTTTTAACTATAGTACTTTTTTGAAAAAGTTCTTTTAAATCTTTTATTACTTAAACTTTGCTAGGCCAAATGGCTAATATTTCTGGGCTCAGGGAAAAGAAAATTTAAGATAGGTCATGGAGGGGAAGAGAATCAACAAATGGTAAAGGTCGTGAAGATATCAAACCAGGAAGTACTCATTTCCTAAGCTGGGAATTGAACCCTGAACCCAGGTTACCATTGTAAAAAGAGAAAGCAGGGCCACATGGTGACAAAGTCAAGTGCCGAAGAATACGATTGACCAGTTTCCTGCATCATCTTGAAGAGAAGGCATATGGGGTCCTGGGCATGCATTTTATCCTAAGGTATCCCTCTTTATGACAGAACAATACAGAAAGACACGCAACGCACACCAGATTCAGTATAGCTTAAGATCAGCCTCAGAATTCTTTTTTGTATTAATCAAAACTTTACAGATAAACAGTGACTTTTACCATTTATTTAACCAGTTTGCACAGAGAGAGAGAGAGAGAGACCAGAGTCTGAATGGTAAGCATTTTTTACCCTTTTGATGGCATGCCAGGCTTCTGGATTCCCTTTCCCTGAGCAGCCCTAGTGACCCTGCTTGCCACACTACAGCCCTGGGGGCCAAGCTGCATCATAAAGGAAAATCATCTTTTTTTGTTTCATGGAACCACAAGCAAAAGCCTCTCAATTTTGCAAGTTGCCACCCAAGGGATTGCACAGGGTAACCCAATTAACATTTTTCATTCTGGCCACAGCAAAATACATGTGATAAAACATAGATGTTAGCCACTCTGCTTGGCACCAAATATTGAACTGGCAAGACTCAAACTTGCCCCCAGTTGGGCCCTGTCATCTTTAATCCATTTTTAACCATGAGAGACTTTCCTGAAGGGTGAGCCTCTAACCCAATCCCATCCTTTACTCAGGTAAAATGTCTCCCATTACTTATTCAAAGTCAGCCAACGTGTGCTGCAGTCTATTTCCTTCAGATTGGGATTCCCATGCCTAATGTATAAGCCAGGAAAAACTTGATTTTTCAGAAATTAAAGACCCCATTTCTATCTAAAATATTGGCTTTGCTCTCAGGTTCACTTAATTAACTTATTGAATTATTCTTCCTATCTAAATACACAATAAAAATGAAACAAAGGGGTAGAACACAAAAATCCCCTTAAATTTTTAAAAGCCAAATTTTACACCTCTACGATGTTACCAGTTTATTTCTGACCCAGGCAGATGTAAGAGGTCTTTAACTGGATCCAAGCCAGTTAATTACTGGATCAAATCCATTCGTGGACCCAGTCCAGCTTCTGTCATGACTTCCAAACCCAGTTTAGATCAGAAATTTGCTCAAAGAAATTTGGAGAGCTCAAACCACAAATCCATCGAGCTCCAAAATCCAAGAAAGAACTTACCCATGATCTCCAGCTGCTCTAAGAGATCAATGGACACAAATTGATCCTGTGGGTACTTTGCATGTTCACTCAGTACTCCTGGGAGTCGTTATAAGCTCTATTTCAGACCCCACTTCTGATACCATCTGCTAAAAGAAAAATTTCAGCTGAATTAAATTTAAAGGAGTTTAATAGAGCAATGAACAACTTGCAAATCAGGAAGCCCCCAGAATCACAGCAAATTCAGAGAGACTCCAGAGATGATGCCTCATGGTCAGAACAAATTTATCAACAAAAAACCAAAAATGACATACAGAAACTGGAAGTGAGGTACAGAAACAGCTGGATTGGTTACAACCTGGCGTTTGCCTTATTTGAACATAGGTTGAACACTCAGCCGTCTATGAGTGGTTGAAGTATGGCTGCTGGGATTGGCCAATACTCAGCTATTGTTGCAGGCACATACTCTTAAGTTAGGTTTTCAATGTTGTCTACCTATTAAGTTAGGTTGCAGTTCATCCACAAGGACTCAAATATAGAAGTATAGAGTCCTTCTCAGGCCATATTTAGTTTGCTTTAATAGCAGGTAGCATGATAAATTTTTTGCCATTCCTATACATTGCATTAGTTTTGATATATTTTCCAAATGTTTGATGCTAATATATAGGAATGTAATTTATTTTTGCACGTTAACTTTATATCTTGTGAACTGTTTGTGTTCATTTGTTAGTTCTAATTTTTATTTTGAAGATTTCCTGGGCTTTCCTAAAAAAGAATCACATCATCTGCAGATAAGGAAAATTTTAATTCTTAATTTCTAATCTTTACAATTTGAATTTCTTTTTCTTGCTTTCTTGCAATGACTAGGACTGCCAGTAGAGTGTTAAATAAATGTTACAAGTTAGCATCCATGCTTTGTTCTGGCAGTGTTTCAATTGTTTACCACTGTTGATGACATTAGCAACATTAGCAGTAAGGTTTTCATAACTTCTCTTTAATTAGTTAGAGAATGTTTTCTGTCATTTCTAGTTTTCTTAGAGTTTGTTTATGAACGGGTGTTACATTTTGTCAACTGTTTTTTCTGCATCTATGGAAAAGATCCTATTTGCCCTTTAGTCTGTTGATACAGTGAATAACATCAATTGGTTTTCAAATATGAAATTAATTTGCATTCCTAGAATAGAATGTACTTGATTGCAGTCATTTGAATTTTTGTATTTGTATGAAATGTTATTTTTCCTTAGCTACTTTCAACATCCTTTTCTTAATTTTTGGTTTTTAGCAGTTTATGATGTGTCTTGCCATAGTTTTCTTTGAGTTTATAGTGTTTGGGATATGCTGAACTTTTGAAATCTATAAATTTATGTTTCACCAAATATGGAGAGTTTTTAGCCACAATTTCTTCCTATTTTCATTCTTGCCCAATCTCTCTCTCTTCCATGGGACTACCTTAGAAATGCACAATCAGCGGATATTGTCATACACATCCTTGAGGTTCTGTTGATTTTTGTTCACCTTCATACATTTATTTCTCTAAGTTTTGACTGCTTTCCATATTCTGCCTGCTTTTATTTACTTCTTGTTGTCCTCAGGAAATTGTCTGTAACATTTTTTCTTTAGAGTTTTTAGTTGTAATCAGAAAAAAATGTTGAATTGTAGTGGATTTATGCTGCCCCAGGAAAACCATACCTCCATTATAGTTGTATGGCTTTAAATACCATCCTGTACCTGAGAGTGCCAAATTAATATACTCAATTTAGACCTTTCCCCTTCAATTTCAGGTATTTATGTCCAATTATTTGCCTGACATGTCTAACTTTAATGTCTAAAAATCATTTTAATGTACACTTCTTTAAAACGGAGCCCTTGATCCACCCTCAATCCCTGAAATCCGCTCCTTCATCCCTTCAGTTTCTTTGGAGTCATCTCTAACTCCCTTCTTTCACATGCAACATTTGAACCATCAGAAATCCTGTTTTCTCTACTTTCAAAACATTTGAATATTTCCATTACCCTTCCCTCACTATCATCTCTGCCCAATCCATTAGCGTATCTCACTTGGATTATGGCAATTGTAGTCAGACTGATCTCTTGCTCATAAATGTTTGTTGAATTAATGGTTCGCCAGCCCTAAGTGCCTGAGATATTTGCACAATATTTAATTGCTGGGACTTGCCTTTTAGTGTTGACAAGTAAATGACTGAAAAGGTGAACATCACTTTCAGCTGCTTGGATCTGGGGTTATAAATGAGGGAGTTAAAATCCACAATTCTTACTAAAATAGGTTGGGACTATGTCCTAGGGCTCAGCCTAAGTGATACTCCTGAAATACAAGTTCTTTAGTAAAGATGTCTTCATATAAATCATGTGTTGTATTTGCTTTACTCAAAACTGAGCCACACCCCATAAGTGGGAGTGTATAATACCCTTGAGTGGGAAGAGCATTTAACTAGAGTCTTGTTATCAAATCCTTTTCAACTTTCTATGGTGTTTGAGAAGCCTTTGGCTATTTGATTGACTTGTGTATTTATTAGTGACTCTTCATAAGAATAGCTACCATTTGTTTCAGTCCAAAGCTATAATGATCCTTAGAGAATTTTCTGAAGTTACATATGCCCATTTACCCACTCTCTTCCTGTCCACCAATACCAACATTCTGGCATGTCCCTCAGAAGAAATCTCCTAATCTCTGAGAGATGGAAACATATAGAAAACTTCCCTAAATAATTTTTATAACCATAAAAACCTTCTTCCCTTACTCCAAACAAATTGTGCACCACTGGTGGTAATGGTGATTTTTTTATGGCTTTTGTTCAATTGCTTACATATATACATAGAGTTGCCTTTTTTATATTAAATTGTAGAATCCATAGAAAAAACATTTATGAAATTTATGTGCAGAAAGACTGCAAATATTGGAACATTTTATGACCCACTATACATGATAACGACAGTTATTATTCTTTCTTTTTAGGGAAAAAATATTTCCCTTTTTCTTTTTTATTTCTTAGTCTCCATAAAGAGATACAAGCTTATCATGTTTGCACTGGGATTTTTTGTCTTCATTTATGCATTTATTTAATCATTCAGAAATGTGTGGTTGAACAATAATTTTTATAATCCTAATGACCATAAAAATCATAAGTGAAGATAAAAGGTAATTATTTACCCCACCTCCAATCCAGTTAAAGAGCTTTTCCTAAGAGTATATTATCTATTACACAAGGTAACTCCCTCAAATATTTTTAAGTTGTCTGGCTTTTTAAAAAATTTTTGACAGGAGGATGAGTTAGGATAATCTACCTAACATGAAAAATAATTTAAGAGCAAACAAGGGATTCAGAACAAGATTAGGTAATACATTTTTAATGGAGGGACACACTAGTGCACATAAAAATTAGGAACGATTATATGTAAGTAACAAGAGTAAGAAGCACCATTTGATTTCAATTTTGAAGGACAAGAGAAAAAACATTTTAAAAGCTAATCTAATTTTCTATCTTAAAATAAGAATTACACAACAATGTTTTTTTTGAGATGGACCCCTGCTATGTCACCCAGGCTGGAATGCAATGGCATGATCTTGGTTCACCGCAACCTCCACCTTCCAGGTTCAAGTGATTCTTCTGCCTCAGCCACCCAAGTAGCTGAGATTACAGGCACGGGCCACCACATCCGGCTAATTTTTGCATTTTTAGTAGAGATGGGGTTTCACCACGTTGTTGAGTTCCCAACCTCAGGTGATACGCCTGCGTTGCCGTCCATTCTTTTTAATAAATAAAAATTCCGTGTAGTTTAAAGAGAGATAAAGGAGGGCTGGGCGCGGTGGCTCACGTCTGTAATCCCAGCACTTTGGGAGGCTGAGGTAGGCAGATCATGAGGTCAAGAGTTCGAGACCAGCCTGACCAATATGGTGAAACCCCGTCTCTACTAAAAAAATTAGCCAGGTGCACTCATGTGCCTCTAATCCCAACTACTCGGGAGGCTGAGGCAGGAAAATCACTTGAAGCCGGGAGGTGGAAGTTGCAGTGAGCTGAGATTGCACTCCAGCCTGGGCGATAGAGCGAGACTCCGTCCAAAAAAAAAAAAAGAGAGGTTAAGGAATGAAACAACTAAGACACCAAAGAAAAACCAAACTAACAATATCAGAGGCTGATTAAATTAGTGAAAGGGAATACTAGACATTAAAAGAAGAAGATGTTGAAATCAAGAGGAAATGATATGGAGAGAACAGGAGACAGGGAGAGCTTGAAGGCAAAGAAAGAAGGAACAAGAGAGGGACCATCTCTAGCTAGTTCTGCTTCTGATTTTCACATCTCCTCTGGAGGATCTCTTTTCCTCCAACCCCTCATCTTACTCTCAGTCCTGCCACTGTTTCCCACCAGTTTTCTTCACTAACTTAAATTATATCAAAACAAACTCAGTCTAAATCTCTAGGCCACCCATCTCTATTTCAGTCAACAACTTTTAGGATCTAAATTAGGTATGATTTTGTCTCCTCTAAAAGTTTGAATACTGCAGTAACTGGGTTAGTTTAAGGCTTTGGTTGTACTAGATTATTCAACATAAAGAGTGTGTTGTCATTAAATCAAGAAAGGTTTCTTTGAAGTCTGTGAGAGAATTTGATGGGAAATCACAATTCTTGATTATTAGGAAGAATCCTATATAATAAAACTTCTCCTAAAATCTATTATATCCTCACTTTGTTCCAGTTACAGAACATTTCTCTTTTCCTTAACACTTAGTTCTTCTAGGCTTATAACTTCCTGGAAAACCCATGTGAGAAATTCCACAGTGCTATGTTTATAAGAGCTGTGTTCACAAGAGCTCTGGATAGTTGTTTAAATGTATTTGAATTTGAATTTTCACACCTGTGAATAAGCTCAAGCCAAAAAACAACTATAAGAATCCAGAAACAAGGAAAAGCAGTTAAAAAAAAAATGGAGCCTTCCATTTTTATTGAAAATAAGATTATGAAATTGGGGATTGGGATCAAAGATGAATCATCATTTTAGAGTTTCTTTTGAATGTAGACCTGTGTATAGATCCATTCTAAAACCTGCAAATCACTGTGAAATTTTATGTAGATATAGCCCATGTCATAGTAATTGAATACAATTCAGATGTGTACTCAAAGACAAAAACATGGCTACTGAAAACAATCCAATCTGATATTCTTGCTTTATTAAAGGTCAAGTGCTTAAAAAAATCAATGTACTATATAGCTTCACTTAAATAGGATTAAATAAAGGATAGATTATAATCTAGATTGTACATGTCTAATATTTGATGATTCATGTATTTAATTAAGTCAGGGATTAACTTTACCCATACACACACTTATACATGTGTGTACATATATAACTTTTCAGCTCATATTTTGAAACACTACCTTGGGACTATAAATTAGAGATTGCTATGCAGAATTCTGTTTGAATATTTAGAAGAAAACAAAATATCTTCTATTAAGAACACTATAATTTTAATATTATTAACTTTTAATGTTTTATTTTTAAAAGTTGTATTGAAATGATTATTTAGTGGTAATAGCAGAGATGGAGACATGTAAATCAGTTATATTTTCAAAACAGAATTGTAAGATTTGTGATGTATTTTATCTGGGTACAGTTGATGCAGAGGGGATATAAAAATGATGTATTAGGTTCTGGCTTGAACATTTGGATGGGTAGTGGTTCCATTTAATTAGGTGGGAAAAACTAGGGAGAATAGTTCAATACTTGGAAATATGGAGAATTACTTAAATGGAAACTAAAAAACACATTAGTTCAGAAAGAGCACATTATACAGAAAGTTAATTTCTATATGATGACATTAGTGATCTGGCTACCTATCACTTGTCATGTACTTTACTGAGCATTTTATATACATTATCTTTTTCAACTATGTCAACAATCCCATGAGCTTGATAATGTTCTTTATATAAAAAAGGGCATCAAAGCTTGGAGTGGTGAAATAATTTGCCTAAGACTAGTAAATAGTGGAGCAGAATTCACACTAACATTTGGTGGACATCAAAACTTACCTTCTTAGTGATTAAGCTATTTCAAATATCATAGTAAAAAAAAGATAACATGCTACTCATCTATATTTAGCTTAGGTATCAGGAAGATAAACATAGTTACTAATTTATGAAGAAGGAAAAAAATTATTTTTTGACAAAGAAGGATTTTCATGGTAATTCTGGGCAGGGAGATACCACTAATACCTATGTCAATGCTTAAAGAAAACTTGATTGATGCCAGTTACAAATCCTGTGTCACAACTAGTGAAAAAATAGAACAAAAAGTCAAAGGATTCTTTTATCTACCCTTGATTAGACCAACACTCATGGTTATGCTTTGATATTGCTCACCAGAAATTAATTTTAATATGTCAGTTAATAAGTTATGTCACTTAACACTTAAATTAGTATTTGACTGTGATCTGAAGAATTCTTCAGAAAATAATTATTTCGGAATTCACTGGAGTACAGTCATGAAGCCAGATTGGCAAATCTCTGGCTAACAGATCTGACATTCAGCTCTTTGCTAAAACACATTTGCTGAAACTAATAAAGCAACATTGATTATTGAGAAGCAACTTGGTCTGGTGAGGTAATAGTACTTAATTTGCCATCTGCATCTATTAATTGTTGGCTGTGAGACTTTGACAATTAACTTACCATTTTTCAGCTTCTACTTTTTTGTTTGTAAAACAAGGATGATAACTCTCTCTTGCAATACCTGTGAGGATTAAACACAGCGTGTGTACAGCAAATGGTAAATATAATTATAATTAATTGTTATTATAATAAAGATCACAATGACAACAATAATGGTAATAACTATTATTATATCACAGTAAAAATGTGGCTAGGAGAAGGGACTCTGGAATCAGAGAATTTTTTTATTCACAACTTATTTTGGCCCCTCAATCATCTATAAAATGATGATATTAGCCCATACTTCACAGGATTATTGTAAAGATTTTGTGAATTAATCAATAATTAAGTTCTTAGAGTCATGTCTGGCATTTAGAAAGTGCTCAAGAAATGTTGCTATTGGTATTTTTATTGTTATATTAGAAGTAGATGTAACAATTTTATCAATAATAAATCTTAATAGAAAATAGTAAATCATAGAAAAATTACTGTTAATGATAAATGGTAAATTTCTTTCTTTTCTTTTTTCTTTTTTCTTTTTTTTTTTTTTTTTGAGACAGATTCTCTCTCTGTTGCCCAGGCTGGAGTGCAATGGCATGGTCTCGTCTCACTGCAACCTCTGCCTCCTGGGTTCAAGAAATTTTCCTGCCTAAGCTTCCCAAGTAGCTGGGATTACAGGCGTGTGCTACCATACCTGGATAATTTTCGTATTTTTAGTAGAGATGGGGTTTTACCATGTTGGCCAGGCTATTCCTGAACTCCTGACCTCAGATGATCCGCCCACCTTGGCCTCACAAAGTGTTGGGATTACAGGCATGAGCCACCGCGCCCAGCAACAAATGTTAAATTTCTTTGAGAAAACTCTTAGATTTAACTCTTAAACACACCTCACTAGTCTTGGTCAATCTGCCTCAATTTCTATGGCAGTGACTAATCTTTTCCATGACAGTGACTAATCTTATTTTGATGTTTTTCAGTTTCCACATTTGCTTTTGTCTTTAGTTAAATTATTTAAAGGAATATACATAAAAGTGTTTTTAATGCCATAAAGAACAAAATAATTTAAAAGTATCATTAAAATAATGTTAAAAATTATAATGAAACACTATAATCTATTTATCTGTATCTATTTATCTATCTATCTACCTGCCTATCTTTTTTTTAATGTTGAAAAGAACTTCCATGTAGCATATTGTTTTGTACTTAAAATAACGATGTAAAAGGAATAGGTGATAAGGCCGGGTGTGGTGGCTTACACCTGTAATCCCAGCATTTTGGGAGGCCACGGTGGGTGGATCACCTGAGGTCAGGAGTTCCAGATCAGACTGGTCAACACGGTGAAGCCCTGTCTCTACTAAAAATACAAAAAGTAACCGGGTGTGGTGGAGCATGCCTGTAATCCCAGCTACTTGGGAAGCTGAGACAGGAGAATCACTTGAACCCAGGAGTCAGGGGTTTCAGTGAGCTGAGATAGCACCATGGTACTCCAGCTGGGGCAACAAGAGCAAGACTCCATCTCAAAAACAAAGAAAAAAAAAAGGTGATAATTATCACTCCCATCTTATGACACAAAGAGATTAATTAAAATTTTCAGGTTTAGAAAATTCGCTGAATGGCATAATGTTATTTGCAGATGCACATTTCTAACGTGCTTTTCATCATAGTGAATCTGCCTTAATTCATATTTTTCATCTGCTTTGAGCTTTCCATCATACCTACTCATTCACTTATCCATTATTTAATTTTTTCATTCATTTATTCATTCTGTTCGTTCAACAAATATGTGCTATAGCCATCTGGTATACCCAAACCTCCATAAATATGGAAAAACTTATCAAGAACAATGGAATAGGAATCCAAAGACCTGCATACAAGTCTTGGCTCTATTGTTAACTATCTGCGTGATGTGAATCTTCCCCATATGGATGGATAGTCAAGCAGGATCTTAAATCAGACCTAGCTTACATGCAATCTCCTCCTTTGTGAAACCTCCCAAGTACTTCCTATATAAGCAATTCTTCTGTGTTTATATCTCCTATGTCATATACAACCTGCTTCATGCTGCATTGCACAATAGCACTTGCCCTGCGTGAGTTGGATTTTCACAACAGCGGATTAGGGAAGTGGGAGGAGAAGAGGCAGGAGGAAGGAAAGGCAAACCAGACAGGAGAATAATATGAGTAATATGTGAAATGGGGACCCTATGAGCCAAGATTTTTTTTTTTTAATTGCAACAGAAGCCCTACTCAAACTGGACAAATAGCATCTTTGTGTTAGTTAAGTTCTTGTGGTTGTAAAAAGCAGACTTACTTAAATTTTGTCAAGTAACATAAAGTTTACTTTAGGAATATAGGTGATTTGGTAGGCACAATAAGGCCCCTAAGGATGTCTAGTTTCTGAACATCAAAAACTGCAAATATGTAATGTTGTATGACAAAGAGGAAGTAAGGTTGCCCCTTTATTGAAGATAATTAAACGGAATTATGGTTGCTAATCAGCTGAATTAGAGATGGCGAGACTGTTCTGAGCTGTCTGCACAGACCCCCCATTATCACAAGGGTCCTGACAAGTGAGAGAGGGAGAAGAGTCCCTATCATGGTCAGAAGGAGAGTTGAAGATGCCCCATCACTGTCTTTAAAGAAATGGAAAAGGCCATGAGCCAAGAAATGCGATCTGTCTCTGGAAACTGGAAAAGCTAAGGAAATAAATTATTTCCTAGAGGCTGCATATGTAACACACTCTGCCAACACCTTAATTTTAGCCCACTGAGGCCCATTTTTGACTTCTGATCTCCAGAACTATAGATCATAAATTTGTGTTGATGTAAGCCACTAAGTTTATGACAGTTTATGGTAGCAATAGGAAATCAATATAGGTAATAGTAAGACTGCAAGCATCTAAGCCATACATCCAAGCATGATAGAAACTCAAGAACAATGGGATAGCCCAACCTCAAGAAGACCAGTCTCCCTGGGGTTTGAATGTAGAACGGTTTCTTCAGTGACTAAAAAGTCCTTTGAGATCCAGCTGTAGGTATCGGTTTATCTGTTGCCTTTGGTATAGAAGAATTTTGTAGATAACTTTGTTCCTTATCAATAATATGAGTTTGTGTTTCTCTCTTGGTGCTTTTCTCTCAATGTCTTTCCAAATCTAATCCCAGTGCCAGCCAGCCACCTCACCCTTTCCTCTACTTACTCATTGATTGTGCTGGCTACAGGCCTTTGCTCCGTGCTTTTGTCCATCTTCTAATTTGTACCCTTCTCTACCAATAGCTCTCTTTCTCTCTCTCTCATTATGACTCTCACCACATGAGGGAATCTTATTAATTAAATTAATCAATATTAGTCATAGAGGGCAGAGCACCGGTATCAGGCAACCTCAGCAGATGCCAGTCAGTTGCTTTATTGGCTGCTCTTGGATCAGACACCTACCAGTGGTGCAATCATCTTGGCAGATGGAGAAGTGCTGCAGGTTACAAAACGTGGCCACCGAGGCAGCTCACCCAACAGGGACTCTGTGTGTGTGTGTGTGCACGCGCGTGTACACGCACATGCACGTTTGTTGTTTGACACTTAGAACAAAGTAGGCACTCTTTTTTTATTATACTGATTAAAAATATGCGTTTTGGAATGGAACACCCTGGATTCATATCTTGGCTCAGTTACTACCAACTGTAAGACTTCAAGTAAGTTGCTTAACTACTCTAAGTTCATATTTTCTCATTTATAGACTGGAGATAGCTTTAGTAATGACTTGTAACTGTTGTGAGGATTAAATGAAATAATCCAGTTAAGGTGATGGGCATATAATAGATTCTCAATAAATGCCAGATGCTATTGTTATTGTTTTTATGGCGTATGTTATTTTTTCTTGTGAGGATTAAATAAAACAGTTTATATTCTTTACTGCTACATGTGAAAGGTCTTGTCTCCTGAGTAAATCATATAATTCTTGGAGGTGGGAGATGTTATTTTATATTGCTTCAAAATCACTCAGAGTAATTTATGCAGTTTGCTATATAGATGTTGCCCAATGTATTCCCTCATTCAGTCAATATTTATTGAGCATTTATTATGTTCCAGAATCTATTAGTGGACACAGAGGTATGAATATTAATAAGATATCAGATCTGTCCTCAATGGACTCCTCAATGTTCATTGTGTTAGGGAAAAAAAACATAAGAAGGGATTGTGGAGATACATGAGAGGTAGACTCAATTAACCCACATGAACTTTGCAATAGAAGAAAAGGAAGCCACAGAGATGTTATGACCTTACAGATCATCAAATTCAACTCCATGTTTTTATAGATGATGAAACTGAGCTCATATACACCTAAATCTTTCCTTTAGGATCACTGTGGACCCTTTTGCTACAGCCCATCCAGGAGTATATGAAGACCTTGGATTCATTTATAAACAGATGAGCTCTCCCTGCAAGAATCTGTCAGAACCCAATGCATAGTATATTATTAAATATATACCTGCCAGAGAGTGTTTGTCCAGCATGGGTCATCTTGCCATTAGCTGGAATTATGAACACGAGGCCAGCATCCAATGCTTCAAAAGCTCTGAGATGTAGTTTGACATCTCAGTGTCTTTTCTATTAGTAGAAGATGCTATCAATGAGAAACTTTTCCCAAATCTGACTAAAAAAAACCCATACATAACCATGGTGACTTTCTTCAGTCTAGCCCAGGGATATTATAGCACAATCATTCTTTATCCAAAGCCAAAGTATTTACCTGCCATGATCTCAAAGAGACCATAATAGTCTAATAATCTTTTGGTTAATTGTGTAGCTGAAGGCTTTATTCACTTCTTTAAAGGATTTTTTTTGTTTTTTTTTTGTTTTTTGTTTTTTGTTTTTTTTGGATGAAGTCTCCCTTTGTCAACAGGCTGGAGTGCAGTGGCAAGATCTCAGCTCACTGCAACCTCTGCCTCTCGGGTTCAAATGATTCTTCTGCCTCAGCCTCCTGAGTAGCTGGGACTACAGGTGCACACCACCACACCCAGCTAATTTGTGTATTTTTAGTAGAGATGGGGTTTCACCTTGTTGACCAGGGTGGTCTCCATCTCTTGATCTTGTGATCTGCCTACCTCTGCCTCCCAAAGTGCTGGGATTACAGTTGTGAGCTACCGCTCCCAACCTAAAATGTGTTTTTCAAATCAGAGTGCTAATATGATTATCATACTAAGGAATGTTTTATATTTCCTATTCATTCAATTTGTATGGATAATATGAATTTCATCAAAACCTTAACATTTATTTGCAGACGGTATTAAGATGTTATGTACCATACCTCCCACAACCTTACATTGACAAGGCTATAACAAATAATTTTTTATATGCTAATATCATCTGAGATATTAGGAATTCTTTGACAGGAGAATCCCTCTTTTTCTTTCTCTCTCCCTCTCTTATTTATATGTGTATATATACACACAAGTAGAGATTTAATATCTCTATATCACCAGTCCTTAATGGTATCTAGCACCTAGCAGTAGGGTCTCAACAAATGCTTGTTGAATTGTACAGAATATGTTAGCCTTAATTAATCACTAAGTCAACAAACATCTGTTATGCACCTATTATGCCTGACACTGATCTGTGTGCTGAGGATACACTGAATGGTAAAAAATAACTAATCACTGTTTTTATGGAACTTAAGCCTATCAACTTATTTTTAATAAAGCCTTAATAATGCCATTTTACAAACAATTCTTAGTTATATGACTTCCTTTGAGGGGCAAAAAAAGCCATGAATTCAAAAATTTTCTATTCGCACAGTGTTTCCAATCAAACCGAGTTAATAACGGTTATTTCAAAGGTGGCTTCCAAATCTTGAAATGTTAGTTGTAGACTTTAGAGCTCCATGTCCACTATTTTTAATGGCTTTCTGCCAAAAGTAGCTTAGACTAATTGGGAAGGGATGTGTTCTTTTTTTGATAAGTGAATTACTCTCATGAATGATAATGGGAGTTATGTGTGAACATGAAGAAAAACTTGACCTTAATACTGAGGATTGCATAATAGCTTCGCAGAGACTGCTTTTATGATTGATTGTCTCTTCGTAACTGGGTTCCATCTATCAATATAATTTGAGGAAAGGATTGCTTTTTTATCCTGAATAAGGCTCTCAAAACAAAGAGCAGCTAATTATTTGCAAATTCCAAAACACACTTCAGGATAGTGTTACGGAGTGAAAACACATCCATTTGGATATCCCATAGGAGCTCCCATTCATTAATGTTTAAAACAGATGCTTCAGTGAGCAACATATTTAATTAAATCCAAACCTGTTGTTATTATCCCAGAAAATATTATTATTAGCACAAGTGCCAAATGAAATTCACAGCAACTTCTGGTTTAACTTTGGAAGATATTTTAATTCTAAAGGAAATTACTTAAAGTAGAAATGACCACAATTATCTAGATAGATACATTTTCTTCAACTCAAGGCCATGATAGTTGTGAGAGTTAGTTAATTGCTTGGCGTCATTGCTACTTTGATAGAATGACTGAGCAGCCCAGCTGGCTGGACAGGCCACATACATCATTATAAAATGCTGGAATGTGCACATGAAGTAGCTATCTCTGCTTTTAAAATAGAAGAAATGAAGAGGAAAAATGTCTTCAAATTTTATAAGATGGACTTATAAGATTGGCAGATGTGTCACTAATTACATAATTGCTTTCTTATGTGGTTCTAATAAAAATTATTTGGAGCCTAAAAAAGTCTAGCAGTGAATTGTTTAATTTAATACACAGTGATAACAAAATAATTAGTATTTACTTTAAACTCTAAATGGTCAACAAAGAACCTCAAGTAATTATTTTCATAGTGCTGCATAACGAAATAAATGTGTAATTAGTGACAGATGGGACTTTTAAAATTTAAAACGTAGAAAAAAATAATATCACCTGTTTGGGTTATTTTCTTTTTACATGAGTGAAATTAGAGTTTTTGAAAATGAGGTACAAAGAGAGTTTTACAAATTAATTCTACCTAAATTAACATAATACTCTTTGTGTGCGCTTCCTGAGTTCTACAAACCTTCTTTAAAATGTTTGGTTTTCAATCACGAAGATTGGTCTGAGCCATGTCATGCCAACTATTTCACACTGCTTTTAAGTGAACAACTTGAAGCACAGGTCTCTTAGATTTTATAAGCACCATTTTATTTGAGGCCGAGCTTTAACAGTGGGATGACATTTTAGGTTAAGTTAGCAGAACTTGTTTTGTGCAGTAATTTCTCTATTCTTACCTATGACTTTTTTCTGTGCAGACTGAAGATGCATGTTTTTCTATGGCTTATCAAATTGCCTGAACCATGGCTAAAATAATCAGTACAGTCTCATCTTGTCAGTCTATAAGATGAGCACAGATTGCTATGATTCTGTTGATTATGTTTTGAGCCGGGGCTGAATATGCACATCTATACATGTTCCACTGGCACTCACTTGCAAGCCGCCATGTGTTTTTATCATCTCATTCTGATGTTAACTAGATTATGACCTGCTCTACTAAAGCCATCCCATTCTTGTTGTCTCTCTTTGTAATCCTCTTCTTGGCCATATAACTGCAGTGTGCCTCAGTGCTTGCCTTCTCATCCTTATCAAGTTAGCTGTCAATGCAATGATCATAATTAAATAAGTTCTACTTTTTGGATGAGCTTCTCTTTCATAATTTTAGTCTTGTAAAGAAATGCATTGTGAGACTTTACCCAAAAACTGTAATTGGAAATATAAACTTATACTGCTGAACTGTGAATTCCTGGAATACACGACTCACATCTTCATTTTGTGTCTCTAAATTCAGGTGCAGTGGTAAACTAGTAGGTGATTAGTAAATGTTTGTGGAATTATATGTTGGTCTATGCCATGGATCATAGAGTGGGGAGTGGAGTGGCCTCATACTTTAGGTGAAAAACATAAATGTATGGGAAATTTCAGGTATTTGAAAGGATCTAAATAATCAAATAACAACATTTCTTTCCCAGCTGAGTTTGGAATCAATTAGTAGAAATATATGGGGATCAGCTGGATTTCAAAATATCAGTTTTATGATTAAGAAACACTATGCAAATGTTATTTGTGTGGGTAAATGGATTTGCTAACACTCTATTGTAGTAAACATACACTCCAAGTTACCATCACCTTCTACTGGGATAGGCTTCTTCCTGCATCCGATTGGCAGGCCAGAAGTTTCCTTCTCTCCAGATGGCTCGATCTGGAAAGACCCACAACGGGCAATGCCATGTGAGTCCAGCCTGTCTTATCAATCTCTCTTAATGGGTGAATGAATTAATGTTCCTTCGCTGGAGAATAAGGATATGGAGAAAGATCAGAAGTAATGTGTAAAAGAAGTTTCTCAACTTAAAATCTCAAGTAATGAGAGAGAAGAATTTCCTTCAATGTTCTCTCACTTTTTGTTGTTGTTGTTGCCTATAGACAGGAGTGTGGCTTTCCTATCAAGGTACTTAATCCATCAAGAGTCAGCAGTCAGAAAAGTAGCAATGTAATTGCATTTTTATTATAGACAAAAGCTAGTCTGCAAAAGGTGACTTAGGTTTGTGGTCTGCTAACATCCTTCTAAATTAAATGTTCTCCACAACTGCAAACTCTCTCACAGAGGGAGTGGTTTACTATCTGGCGGCAGATCAGGATGCACCCTCTCCTAAGTCAGATGAGAATTCAGAAGATTCTGATACTGACACTTTCAAGAGTCAGAATTCGGCAGAGATTAATAAATCACTCCTCTCTTAGCAATAAGTGAGAAAAGGAGTAGAAATTAGTCAGAAGTGTTATAGTAGTTACATTGTACTGCAAGAGAACATGAGGAGTCAGATACAAGTGTTTTTAGCAGGAGCCAAAGAAAAGTTCTAATCATAATCAAAACTGGCTTACAGAAAGAACACTCTGAAAAATGTATCTGGAACAGGCAGTATTGAAGGCCGAGAGATGGACTAATGCATAAATAGCAATTGAAATCTCAGGATTGGATGGGATGACCCAGAGAATATATAGAGAAAGAAGTGAATAAAATAGAAGACAGCAGAAGATGAATCCCCAAGAAATGCAAATATTTAGAGCATAGCTAGAGAAAGAAGAATCAAGGAGCCCATAGCTAGAGAAAGGGGAAGCTTTCTCAGCCTCCTTGGGCTTCTCAGAAGCCAAGAGTTTAAAGGAAAAAAAAAAAACAGAAGGGAATGTATAAAGGAAGGAGGGGCCAATAGTGTGAAACCTTCGATGGCCAAGTAAGATGACAAGGATTGGCAAGTCTCCCTGGGGTTGAGTAACCATGGAGGGAATTAGGAACATCTGTAAGAATAGTGTCACTGGAATAATTGGACCAGAAGTCACATTGTCTTGTGTATAGACGTGTGTAGGGGTTGAGCAAGTAGAGCTCATTTCTAGAAACTTGACTACAAATGAAAAAGAAAATGTGATAATGAGATGGAGACCTCAAGCCCAAGTGGCCACAGCCCTAGGCTACACAACAGTTTAATCATTAATTGAAATGATTTTTGCAATCTGCCTGATTTCTGTATCTCTCTCTCAATTAGCTCTAACCTCTGGTAGGGTTGGGGCACTGGAGAGAACAGTGATATTAGTTATTAGGCACTTCCAAACTTGAACAAAGAAAGGATTACTATGGATTGAAATAATGTGTGTGGGAAGAAGTTGAGGAAGGAGTTTCAGCCTGAAGGCTTCTCTCTTTTATTTGAAGTAGGAGGCAAAATCAGCTACTGATGGAGCTGGAGAGAAAGAGTAGGTAGGAGGCTAAAGGAAAGTGATAAAAATTTAAAAGAGATTCTGTGTGAAATGGTAATGGGAACTGACCAGGAACAAATAGAAGAATTTCTTCTTATTATAAACTGCCCAATTAAAGTTTCATTTAAAAAAAAAAATCACGGTTAATTTTCAGTGGAACCAATGTACATAAATTGAGAAATGACTCCAAATTCAGTCAGCTTTCCAAGAAGAAAATAATTTTGCAATTGAGACTCTTGGCTTCTGAAAACCTATTTTTTTTTCCAGTTCTTTTACCATTATGAACACTTACTCTCAGTCGGCTTCTTCTCTAATCTTTAATGTTGATGTTCTCTAGGGACTTATCATCAACCTTATTTTGTGCCTCTACACTCTCTTATTGGTAGATCTCATCCACTCCCATGGCCTCAGCCTAAATGCAAACACCATCAAAACTTAAAAGTTGAATTCTGGCCACATTGATCAACTGCCACATAAGCTCTGAAACTCAACAATTTAAATGACAAAGCTACCATCCAGGACAAAAAAAAAAAAGTAATTAGCAATGACTGTTGGGCATTCTAAAACCAAATAGAAATGATTCATAGTTACATACTGGCATATGATCCACATCACTGCTCCCCTAGTAATTGCTACATTTGTCTAGATCTGCACTATCCAATATGATAGGTACCAGCCACATGTGGCTATTCAGCACTTGAAATGTGGCTAATAGCCACATGGAGATGAGATGTAAGTGTGAAGTGCTCACTGAATTCCAAACATTTTAAATTGAAAAATAGTTTTAAAATATCATTAGTAATTTTATACTGATTAAATGTTGAAATTACAGTCTTTTAAATATACTATGTTAATATACAATTAATTTTATCTATTTCTGTGTACTTTTGAAATGCAGTTACTAGAACAAAGAAAATTACATGTATTTCTCATTACACATTTCTAGAATACAGTGCTGGGCTACATGTAGCTACTTATTCCATATTCCAATTGAACCCATTTATGCATCCACAGTTGCACTTAGCACATTTTACTGAAATTTTACTAAATATATAGAATGCTTTTTGGTAATCCAAGATCTGAACGCTCTTCTTAAATTATGTGAATTTCTTGATAAACAGCTCTTAGTTTGGGTCCTTCCTCCAAAGTAAGTGTAAACCCCAGATACTTTCTCAGCTTCCTCTAGTGAAAGAATCAGCACTTGATCTATGCTCCGCCAATCAGATGCACCTCCTCTGTATTTGGAACTGAGAGTTTGTGAGGCAAAGAAGCAGTGACCGTGGGGTCTTTATGCTGGTGTCAGAGAAGCCTGAGAATAAAAGCCGACACAGAAGAGGGAACAGCTGCCTTCGTTTCCATTGTCCAAAGCTGACTGTGGTGTAAGCTGAGGTGTCCATTCTTCAGAAAAGCTGCAGTAGGGCTCACCGGACTCATTCTTCACTTGAGTTTTGTTCTGTTTCTGGATGTCAGTTTTTCTTCTTCTCGCTAGTTTTCTAAGCCTAGTCTTACAGATTTCTGTTACCTGCCCTAAATTTGTTTCATTAATCCCGCTTCTTGAATGATCCAGAATAGACTTCTGTTCTCAGTAACTGAAAAAAAAAAAAAAAAAAAGAATTGGCTCAATCTTTCTGTTATATTCTTGAATAAGAGTAAGACATAGCTAGAGAAAGAAGAAGGAAAGCTGTTCGTGGTAGAAGACATGTTGCTGGGAGAGCATTCATTACAAGACAGAGGTGAGAAATGCCATGCTTTGTGTGAGAAACTGCAGGAGACTGGAATTAGCAGTAGAGCATGTAAAGCGACATGTACTGAAGTGCAGAAGCTGCCCCTGTCAAGGGTAGAATCATAGAGGATGTTGCATGTCACGCTAGAAGGTTATTCTGCAGGCAATGAAGAACCAGTGGCATATGTTAGGCATAAAAGCGACAAGTTCATATTTGCAATAAGCATAGATTGCACCATCAGTTAGGATTGAATTGGTTACAGTCAAAGAAAACCTGATTAAAGAAGTTTAACCCTTAAGTGCACATATTGCACTCATAACAGGAAGTCTAAACGCAGTCAGTATAAGTTGGTACTGTGGTTCAATAATGCTGATAAAGTCCAGCGTCTTGGCATCCTTTCCCCCTTCACCTTCCTTTGTGTGCTGGTTCTTATCCTCAGGCTGATGGTTCATGTTCACAGATTGGTCACTCCATGCACCACACTTATCTCGAACATCTAAGTTATGAAGGCAGACAAAGAGATAAACTACTATCCCCAAGCTACCGTGTCTTTTATTAGGGAGTAAAGTCATTTCCAAAACTTTGTAGATGATGTCTAGTTATGTTTCACTGGGGGGAATCAGATCACCTAACCACTCCTAGCTGAAAAAGAGGTTGAGGAAATGAATATCTGGTGAAAAATAAAAAGAAATCAGAACCACAAAACAGAAAACAACATAAGAAAAAAACTGGCACACTCAACATGAGTAGTTTAAACAGAATTTAACAAAGGAACTATTTACAATGATATGATTGAGGTATGGGATAGAGCATTCACTGAGGGCTTGTAAGGATAGTGGGGGATGCCACTCTCACCCTGCCCCAAAAGGACAAATGGAGGAAGTAGTTATTGAAACAGGAGATAAAGAGAGGAGTGCGGAGAGGTGTGTGGAGAGGATGGGAGTTGTAGCATGTAATCATATGATATAGACAGTGCCCAGCGATTCCTCAGGAAGGAAACTGGTAAAGAAAATATCCCAGCATTACTTATCTTCTTTTGTCTCACACCAGCTCATTGGCTGAATCCAACTCAAGGTCAGATAAAAAAGGAGTTCACTGATATTATCTATAAAGGCCAATATCATGGGGTAGAGAACAGCATAAGGAAGTAAGGAGAATAGACTTGGATATAGGTATATGGAAGCTACCCAGCACAGATTGACTTGCCTGGATTAATCTTCTGACGATGGACACTTCGCTACCTGAGCAAATTAAGGTGCTGATAGAAAGAAGAGGAAAATGTTTGTGGTGCAGGGAACCATATTTACCCTTGTAACAGTTTGTAAATGGATTTAAGATGGGAAACTTATCACAGCAATTCCTTTCAGGAGATGATGTGACAGAGACTGTTATTTAACATAATTTTCTAAAGAGGTTAATATGCAATATTATACACTTAATTATTTCGTGATGAGGATGTATCTTTACAAGTTTAAAATATTTGCTAGATTTAGAGTGTTGAATTACATATCAAATGAATACCTTTTAGGTTCTTTTAAATAAGTTTTATTTATTTTTATTTTAAATTAAATAAAATTCAAAAATGTGCTTCATTGCAGCAGACTCCAGGCAATCATATGGATTGTGTTAAGTGGTAAGAAGAAGAGATATTGCAAATAAAGTAAATGGTTATTAGGACTAACTCAGGAATAATTTAGTTATTTAACAAAGGCAAGTGTCTAAACTGTACTTTTGTAATCTGTAAGGCTGAGACATTGTATTGGACTCTGATCGTCCTGCTTATCAGTACACCTTTATTTTCTAACTCAATGCCTGCTGTATTAGTCTGTTTTGATGCTGCTGCTAAGACATACCCAAGACTGGGAAGAAAAAGAGGTTTTATTGGATTTATAGTTCCACATGGCTGGGGAGGTGGGAGATGAAAGGCACTTCTTACATGGCGGCGGCAAGAGAAAATGAGGAAGAAGCAAAAGCGGAAACCCCTGATAAACCCATCAGATCTCCTGAGACTTATTCACTATCGAGGAAGTAGCATGGAAAAGATTGGCCCCCGTGATTCAATTGCCTCCCCCTTGGTCCCTCCCACAACACATGGGACATCTGGGAGATACAATTCAAGTTGAGATTTGGGTGGGGACACAGCCAAACCATATCACCGGCATATAATCACATCCACCTTCCTCCCACTGCCCCACATTCATCCTTAACCTGACAAAAACTTATTTGTCTTACATTTCTAAAATTTTGTTATTTCAAAACTGTTCTATAAATGGAATCACGTAATATGCAACCTTTGGGAGTGGCTTTTTTCACTCAGCATAATTCCCTGGAGATCCTTACAATTTATTGTGTATCAACTTTTATTGCTGATTAGTGTTCAAGGGTATGCAAGAAGCTTTTGCAGTTACATTATTCTGTAATCACTTGTACTCTTTAACCAATTAAATGTACAGTATTGGGCATTTGTGAAGCAATTGCTTAGGTGAATTATCATATGGTCATCCAAGTCCTTACTATTCAAAGTGTCAACATTGTGGAGTGCTTGTTAAAATGTGAAATCTCAAGTGTCACCCCAAACCTTCTGATATAGAATATGCATTCAAACAAGACCTTCGGGTGATTCATAGAGCAATAAATTTAGAGAAGCACTGATCAAAATCACACTGAGGGCATTAAACAAATGCAGAACTTCCTTAAGGACAGCTCCCTTCCAGATTTTAAGGAAAAGCTTAGTCTCTACTGTGCCCTTTGGAAGCAATTTAATATATTTTCTCTGAGCGTTTAGACCATCATTCACTTTTAAAAAAATAAGTTAGCTGGCTTAATTTCCCCCAAGTTTCATCAGATGTTACCAGTCTGTATGAAAATATTCTCTCCTTTCTCCAATCTGGCAAATCCACTGGAGAAAACTGGGAACTGGCTTGTGGCCATTCTATGTGCAGAGTGCCACCATTTTCACTACAGAAAGCCCCATTGTCTAGAAATAATAGTGAGGTTTTGCCCACAGCAGAAATCTGCATTCAATCCCAGGAGTGGAATTTTGCTTAGATCCAAATTCTCAAGTCTTCTTAATTTTGGTGAAGATATGTGTTTTTGCAAGTGCAAATTCATGAAATTAAAGTTGGACTTTTCCTAGCTTTCCTCTATCCAGTGTTTTATGACAGGAAGGACCTTTGAGTACTTTTTCAAAATATCAAGTGCCAGCAAAGCTAAGCCAGGTTTGCTGTTATACTCACCACCCAAGTCTTTGTGAAAGGTTGGCTGGGAAACAGAAGGATATCACTGTGAATTTTGACAATCGTCCAGTGTTTTCCAGTCAGGTGCAGTCAGTGGTCCAAAGAAACATTACCCTGGAGTGAGAGCCCTGTGCCTGAATCCCACAGGCCAGTGGGATCCCTCTGCTCTCTGCTCCTCTTAGTAATATTCTCCTAGCTTCTGCCTTGTATCAATTATAGATATGACCCTCAAGATAAATAAAAGAGACCAGGGAACTGTGAAGACTGCCAAAGCATCAGATTTTTTAAATTCTATTAAAGATGTGAAAAGGGGCTTCACTGAATAAAACACAAGTTGAAATGACTGCAAATACACTCAGTGGTATGGACTACCATTTCATTATTACAAGCAACAATTCAATTGAAAAGGTTACTTTGACTATTGTTTTAGTTGGAATGGTATTTGTTTTCGCATTCCCATTGCTAAATGCAGACAGTCAGAATTTCTAACAATAGTCACAGTATGTGGCTATTACAGCAGTGTTCTTGCCTGAACTAGGTGGTGTCAAAATAGTTGCAATCCCAAAGGTAATTATCCCCTTCTATCTTACTCTCTGTGTTTAATGCTCTGATGCAATTTATGCAGTCAAGATATAGTGTATTTCACTACACTGCTATTTAAGCTGGAAGTATGTTTTAAAACTTTATATCATTGGACCGGCAACGAGTTTTTAGTACAGAAATGAGAAATGACATTTTTGTTTGTTTTGAAAACGTTTAGTTTGTCCATTAGTTTATGGCAAATTTCTGCTACATCAAAGATATTTTAGGAATTTTTAAGTGAAACCTGACTGAAACTGAACACACATTTTAATCGTGTAGTTTTAGGAAAATGCCCTTATCAAGCTAAAAAAAGAATGAGTTAAATGAATCAAATGAATAACGTAAGTATCCTGAAATTAAGAAGCCATGTCTGTATAGTATAAAAATTTCAATATGTCGATTTTGTATATCTAGTATTCATTTCCGTTGCTATTCTTTTTCCTGATTACGTCAAAATAAATTTCTTTAAGCCACTGATGTTGGTGAGGAAAATATCTTAATCTGATTTCTGAGCATCCACCGCCCCATATTCCCAAATTCTAGACCTACTTTGAGGTTCTTGGCTTTCTCCTATATCTCATCTGGAGAAGCCACATGTTTCCTGTGTGTATCCTCTTACCACGTCTTTGCTATTGTGAATAGTGCTGCAGTGAACATGCGAGTGCATGTGTCTTTTTGGTAGAATAGTTTGTTTTCTTTTGGATATATACCCAGTAATGGGTTTGCTGGGTCAAATGGTAGTTCAAGTTCTTTGAGAAATCTCCAAATTTATGCTGTCCACAGTGGCTGAACTAAATTACATTCCCACCAACAGTATATGAGGGTTCCCTTTTCTCCACAGCCTTGCCAGCATCTGTTCTTTTTTGACATTTTATTAATAGCCATTCTGACTGGGATGAGATGATATCTCATTGTGGTTTTGACTTGCATTTCCCTGAAAACAGTGATGTGGAGCATTTTTTTCATGTTTGTTGGCTATGTGTATTTCTTCTGAGAAGTGTCTGTTTACCCAGGTCTTCTACCCATTTCTTGATGGCGTTTTTTGCTTTTTGCTCATTCAATTGTTTAAGCTCCTTACAGACATCAACCTAGGTACCCATCAACAGTGGATTGGATAAAGAAACTGTGGTACATATACACCATGTAACACTGAGCAACCATAAAAAATGAAATCACGTCCTTTGCAGCAACATAGATAAAGCTGGAGGCCATTATCCTAAGCAAATTGAAGCAAGAACAGAAAATGAAATACAGTTTGTTCTCACTTATAAGAAGGAGCTAAACACTGGGTACTTATGGACATACAGACAACAATAATAAATAGTGGGTACTACTAGAGTTGGGATGGTGGGAGGAGAACAAGGGCTGAAAAACTAACTATTGGCTGTGCTCAGTTCCTGGGTGATGGGATTTTTCATACCTCAAATCTCAGCATCATGCAATACACTCAGGTAACAAACCTGCATATGTACCCCTTGAATTCAAAAATGTAATAAAAGTTGAAAAAAAGAAAATATCTACTTAGTATTTCTGTGTATGAATAAAGAAAATGCTATCAAGAAAGGGTTGTCTACATGATGTCCAGAAAAGAAAAATGGTAAGATTTTAGTGGTGGACTTTTCTGCACTGTCCAGAGAAGGGCATATTGGCTAAGTATCTGATCTGCAATATTTGGCATTCCAAATTGTCTGTTAGTCTCATGTATTTAGTTATCATGAAACAGTCTCTGACTCCAGTCAATTCTGGATGGAATGACCACAACCACATACAATCTAGGATGCATTTGATGTACTGCAAAAAGTAGATTGCTACAATCAGACATATCTGATTTTGTCACCTTTTGTTATTTATCAGTTGGAAACCTGGGCACAATTACTTAATATAACCAAGCACTTCAGACCTTGAACTACCTGTGCACTATATATATATATATATATATATATACACACACACACACACACACACACACACACACACATATATATAAACACACACACACACACGCACATATATATATATATATATATATATATATATATATATATATATGTAAACATCGGTTCTCATTGTCTTTTTGCCTTGTCTTTAGTGGAAATGAATACACAGGATTATCATAACTTTTGGTGATAACTAAGAAAGTAATCTTGCCAATTTTTTGATGACTATCCTCCGTTTTCATATAGCAAGCAAAACATACATCTACTGGTGTATCTACCTTACTATGTTGAAAGTGTAGAAGTCATTAGTCATTATTGATGGTTGCACAGAATCAAACTTCTTTCTTATGCTTAAGAAATGTATATATCTTGATGGAACCAGTGCCTACTGTATTATAGAGATGGAAAGTGACACATATTAGCTTACCCAAGCTTTCATGAAGGTAGTGTGCTGTCATGCTACCTAGGCTCAAGCAATTGGTTGTACCAGACCAAGAATCGCAGGGCTACCAGGAACTCTCTCGGCACTGTTGTTAAAAACATTTCAAACACCTGGGGTCAAAATGGCAAAGAAATGGTGGCAGAGGGACAGCAGCAGTGTACTGAGCTAGTGGGTCTAGGAAAGGGAATAGGTAATAGTTACTGTAGGGGATGGTGGTAATGGTGTCCTCACCAGACTGGTTGTTGTATGTGAATTTGGGCATTCTTTCTTCTTATATGGCCTTAATGTTGCTTTCTAACAATTACTTGAGCAACTCATTATTGTTTTAGTAAACTTCTATTTTCCATGAAAAAAAAAGTCATAGTTGGTTTCAGTCACTTGTAGCTAAGAGCTCTGCTTGAGATAAAATAACATGTTTATGTTTTGGTCTTCTACTTAAAATCTTCCTGAGTAGAGAGTCTTGTTTTATTCATCTTTGTATATCTGATGTTGTCAATATCTAGAATAAAGAGGGAGCCAGAACTGGGACTGAACTGAACTTCACTTGTTCCTTTCTCATGCTCATTAAGCAGCCTTCTAGTATAATTTAACATTTCTTGCAGATTTCCTTCCAGAAGGGAGCAATGTATTGAGCAACTGACAACTGCTAAGCAAACCTGAATACTCATGCTTCTCCTTCTTAAGAACTCAGTGACATTCTGGTCAGTATCTGATAACTGTGCTTAGCATGAATCAGTTCCCAGAAATCTATTTCTTTAGAATGACACTAACAAAATCACATTTCTGGGGCTACAAAACTGAGGTCAGCCTTAGTCTATGAAACTACCACCCTGATAGGTATCACTTAAGTGGCCAGTCAACGTATTTTAATAAGATTTCCAAATTAGGAAATCTCTAACTTGAGCAATACCATCTGTATCTGTTACATTTCTCATTATTTTTCACCCATTTTCCCATAAATATTTTCCTTTTCACTTTTACCACTCTTTGGCAGAAATAAAGCTGGATAGTTGGAAAGATAAAGACATATTTATCCTTCAATTGCATAACAAAATGCTGCACTGTTGCAAACACTTGAACTGTCCCATTGCTGTGATCGTAGCAGGAATTGGCTGCCAGCAGAATTTAAAGACAGGGGCAAAACATAGTAAGACAGTTATTGACCCTACTCCAAAGTACTGCATTTAAAAATAATGAATTGATGTAAGTGTCCCTCTGCACGTGGGTGTGTTAATCACAGAGGAAAGAAGAATTGATTATTTGAAATTACTCTTTGGGGCTAAAACTTATTTTAAAATTCTGAGTGGGACTTGCAACTTTTTGTTTAGAATCACCAAAGAGTTGTGAATATTCATTAAAAGTTATACAAGTATTTAAGCTCACCAAACATTTTGTATCCACATTTCAACTTCCTATATTCCATGAACAATTCATGATATGTGAAGCACTTTACAGTTTACAAAGAGCTTTCACATGAATTTGCTCATGTGGGTTTCATAACAGCCCCATGTCATAACTAAATTTATTAGGCAGGCCATACATGTACTAAAATGTTATAACTTTTTCCCTGAAACTTTTATTCTCTTGGAGACCCAGTGATATGCACAGGAGTCATGATAATATCCATTCATACCTTTCCATTTTCTGTATTCATTTGAAAATATTCCTGAGGCTTCTAAGAAGAAGAATCTTCTTCTAAGAAGAAGATTTCCTAATTTGGAAATCTTATTAAAATACGTTGACTGGCCACTTAAGTGATACCTATCAGGGTGGTAGTTTCATAGACTAAGGCTGACCTCAGTTTTGTAGCCCCAGAAATGTGATTTTGTTAGTGTCATTCTAAAGAAATAGATTTCTGGGAACTGATTCATGCTAAGCACAGTTATCAGATACTGACCAGAATGTCACTGAGTTCTTAAGAAGGAGAAGCATGAGTATTCAGGTTTGCTTAGCAGTTGTCAGTTACTCAATACATTGCTCCCTTCTGGAAGGAAATCTGCAAGTTCATTGGTTTTATGCACATTTACTGTAGCGTGTTCAGGAAGTCTCTCCATCTTGGAGAAAGAGTTGAAATTATTTTCCACTTCTACTAAAATGTGTGGCTATCACCAAATTTCACTAGAGTCATGAGATTTGGTTTCTGTGGTTTTCTCTTTAATGCTATCTTTCATATGGTCCTGAGCAGATAGCAGTTAACATGAGCAGTTAACAATAGCCAATATGTCAGACTTGTTAAACCACAAAGGAAAATTGCCTGTAGGTTAATAAAGAATGGAAGACTCCTATATTTCATTGTCAGGTGAGAAACTGAGAAACCAGTAATTGCTGAGCAAGAATTAAGTAAGTTGGCAGAAAATGTGATGTAATGCCTTCAATTCAACAGGTGTAGTTGCATAAATAATGGTCCATTTTAATGGGTCTGACCTTTGGTTATAAAATCTAGACATTTCAGTTATAAAATTATAGAATATAGAGATGGGAGATAATATGTAATTATCTTATAATGTGCCATTGTGATAGGTGCTTTATACCATTTACTAAAATTATTCTTTATTCCAACAATAGTAAATATGAGATGAAGAAACTGATATGTTTAGCCACATACCAAATGCTACACAATTAGTGACCATATTATAAGAAGGAATCAGTGGTGTTTAAAATGATATTTCCTTAAGTAGTGTTTCTGGTTAGGGGAAACTACTTCATCCAACCGAGGTTCATTTTTTAATTGAATAAATGCAAATAATTGTGATATTTATGTCAACACATCTGTAACATAGCCTACTAAAATGCTATGTCAAGGTGCTAGTAGACAGAAGCCTGGAAATTAGCCTCTTCTGTCATTATCTTGGGCAAAAACTGTAATTTCTGTTCTGGCCTTTTCTTTGGTGAAACAGAAATCTTTTCCTAAAAAGTGGGGATATTAATGAAAAAAAATCAGTCTCTGGCAAGGATGTTAACTGAGAAAAGGGAGCCAGATTTACTATTATTTGACTTTGGAAGATCTTGGGACATGTAATGATAAACCAACTAACCTGCTTTTAAACTAAATTTCAGTTATTACAGCTTTGAAGATTCAAGCCTTATATAACACTGATGAAAATGAAGTAAGGCTAGTGGATATATCAAACATTCCAAAGAAATTCAGTAGAGAATGAAACTCAATTGAACATATAACAGAACAAAATTCAAGATCTGATATTGAAATATAAAATAATTAATACTTTAAGGAAAACTTCAAAGGCATAGCCCACTTGAGGATAACAAAAATAAATGTAACCTTGTTATGACTGTCCCTGAGACTGTATACATGTATTGCACATTGGTTACGGCCAATAGCGAAATTCAAAGATTATGTTTGTCAGTAGGATTCTATTCATATCCAATAGTATATAACATAATAATTTATCAAATTAAAGTCCATTTACAAGCATTAAAATGAGCTTGTAAACTTAATGATTAACTTTGTGCAGCCAGAGAGGAATCCATTTCCATGTCCGATTTTCATAGTGGAAACAGAAGGATTAGAAAGTGGGAGTGCCTGTGGGGATTAAAACGGGGAGGACTGTAAGGTGCTCTCAAATATTGACCTTCTGGTGGTGTATGACTTCAGCTCTAGTCTTACCTTAAGGAAAGAGAAAAGCTGTTTCCATGAAGGTTGCCATAAAACATTGCAGTAAATAATAATGCCACTCTGTTGCCCAACAGGAGATTATTCTCTCCACTGTGAAGCACCGTGGTACTTCAAGTCCTCAAGGAACACAGACAGCAGAACAACATGGCAGACACTTCTATAGAGACTCCCAAAAATTAATGGCTGAAATGTTGCATGAAGCTGGAAACTTTACATTAATAAGTGAGGATAGGTGTGAAAGGAGTAACGTGACTCCCTTAGCCCCCATCAACTTGGGAGGCCTAGAGAAACACACGTTAAATTAGAAAGCTTAAGGTAGAATGCTATCTTTAAGGAGATTATCATGTACTAAGTTCAATCCATCTTCCAATTAATAAAGTTATGTTTTGAATATTTGCCAGGTACTGATAAATTCGAAGGCATCTATAAGATGGCTTGACTTAAAATGAAATATGTGTGAAATTAATCTTTGGGAAATCCACAAGGTGTGCATTGCAGAGGTGGTGATCATCCTCAAGAGTGTTTACAATCACTGATTTGAGATGGAGCTGCTTCCCAGATGGGCTATTCTTGTACTTACATGCAAGGGTGAATTATAGTGGAGATTTGTTCATTTAAGGTTGTTGTATTTTCCAAACAACATTGGAGAAAGCAGAAACAATGAATTATGAAAACCTTAAAATTTACAATATACCAGAAGTTTTCAAGTTTGGCTGTATATCAGAATCATCAGAAGACTTTTAAAGATGCAGATTCCAAGGTTGTACCACCATTTAATCTGAATCACAAGGTCAAGTGGGGCTCAAGTATTTTTGTAAAAATTTCCCAAGGTAATTTTAATAACTTTCTATCTTTGGGAATCATTAATGTAAATATAGAAAATATGTGGGAAATCAGAGAAAGAAAAAATCAATAGAGGTTGGAATTGTTAGATAATTCTCCATTGAAGAACTGAGATTTGGAGGCGGTATAACAGAAAGGATAAGATCTGAACCAGGGGCAAAGTTCTAAATGATACAGAATGAAGGGTGCATTCACTCCAACAACTATAAAAAGCAAACCCCCAAATTATAATGGCTTAAAACAACAGAAGTATATTTTTCTGTCAAGTAAAAATACACTAAGATATTCCTGGTAGGTGGGAGTTCAGAGGGTTCCAGGGCCATTCCAGGGCCATTCCTTTTTTTTTTTTTTTTTTGAGATGGAGTCTCCCTCTGTCGCCCAGGCTGGAGTGTAGTGGTGAGATCTCGGCTCACCGCAACTTCTGCCTCCCTGATTCAAGCGATTCTCTCACCTCAGTCTCCTGAGTAGCTGGGATTACAGGCACATACCGCCATGCCCGGGTAATTTTTGTATTTTTAGTAGAGACGGGGTTTCACCACATTGACCAGACTGGTCTTGAACTCCTGACCTCAAGTGATCCACCTACCGTGGCCTCCCAAAGTGCTGGGATTACAGGCATGAGCCACTGTGTCCTGCCGGCCATCCCTATGATTGAATGAAAGAAAGGTACACCTGCTTCTTAAAACCTTTGACATGAAAGAGATTCATATTGCATCTGCTTACATTCCACTGGTGAACATTAGAGACATGACACCCCTAGATGCATGATGGGGTGTGAGGTGGGGACAAGAGCCTGCAAATCCTTGTTCCTGACTGGACAGTTGCCTCTTGGTAACACAGCAGCAGAGCATAGATTTGGGTGCACAGCAAATCACTTCTGTGAGAGTGGGCAACAAATTCTGAATACAAATGAACTCTCTTAGTGTTATTCTGCTACTGATACTAACCTTAGTTATGTGCATTTTATATTTTTGTGTTACTCTGCGGTTTCTGCATGACCACTTCTACTCATTTTCTACTTTTCTTAGGTGCATGAGCTGGAACTTATAATATTGATGTGCTTATGAACATCCTTCATCAGACCCAAGGTTTGAATTTGAGTGTGTGTACTTGGCTCCTGGAAGTCATTAGCCAATAGGCACACTGTCATCTTGGGTCATTTGATCCCCACAGGAGGGACTGAGCCACCAATGTAAAAGAAGATGTTGCCTGAACTCATTTGATTATTTCAAAATCTTGTTTTTCCATTACAAATAGAAAGACACAATAGAACCAGAAGGAATTCAGCTAAAGAAACATTCAGTGTTTATATGATCCATTTGCATGATAATGGAGTAACATTTATGACAATGGCCAAAGGAGGGTCCTTCCAAAAGGAAAAGATCTGAGAAAAACAATTTCCATACATAGAGTGCCAAGCAAGAGAGGGCATAAAACCAGGAGTTCAAGCCCCCTGAAGATATAAATTTTGTGAGATAAGTAGGTGTGTGAAGAAGCTAAAACTATTTTATTTCTTTTGTTATACATTTGATTTGTGTTAAGAACAATCAGTACTCTCACATAATTAAAGCAGTTCTGACATTTTGGTGTGTTTGACTGTTGGGCTATGCACAGAATGTTCCTACTGTCTTTGTTAATATATTTTGAATAAAGATGGGTTTTATATTCGTTTTGACCTTGTGATACTACCTTGATTGGAATAGTAGTGCATAAAAAGATAAAGGAACTTTACAATGATCAATCTTGGATACTAATGAAAAAATTGCTTATTGCCAAAAGGATAATGCATTTTGCACTACTCTAAATTGAGTGACAGTTTAGCCTGTTAAAATTATTTTTGTAGGGGCAATGTGGCCTGGGGAAAAATCTGTTATCTTGTGGTTCCTGTGGATATGAGCATATTACTCATGATTTGAGAATGTTTTAGGAAAATAAAATTAATGACATTTGTCAATATTAATCTATTTTTCTCTTTTTTGTACTTTTTAAAGAGAACATGGATATGTGATTTTAAGAAAAAGAACATTTAGCATTTTTTTAAAGAATATATTTGTCTTAGGGCTGTATTACATTTTTTTCTTCCAAGAATACTTCCTGTACTGAGCATGTTTTGTTTGGGATTGAATTAAAGTAACTGTTAGCTATTCTTTTATTCATAGCATAACAATTTGGCAAGTTCACATCTTATCTTCAGAACATGGCAAAGAAATTTTTAAGGACTTTGGGTAGCCAAGATTGATGTCATAAATTCCATACACAAAATTCAGGTGCTTCTTCATCAGAGACCATCACAGGCCCTCAATCAGGGTTTATTTAATAAGTCAAATTTATCGATAATTGTTATATCTATTGTGAGAGGAGAGGAAGTTGATTAGGCAGAACCAGGAGACTTCCCCCCAAAAAATTCAGAAACACAAAGGTACACCATGACCCTAGAAAGTTCAATCATCATTTCTTCAACAAATGTTATCTGATTGTGCTCTGTCATAAGCATAGAGTCTAGAGCAGGAAAGAAGAATGGTATGAGGCCTGACTTTGATGAATTTCATTCAGAAGGAAAGACAGACAATAAGCAAGTAAACAAATAAGCTTGTAAATCCAGTGCTAATAAGTGTTGTAAAAAGGTATGAGGGTAAAGGGTTATATAGAGGAGCATTACTTTGTTTAAAGTCATCAAGAAATGTTTTCCCTATAAATCATATTTCGGCAGAAACAATCTCATATGGTTATCTTAGAAAGATCTGGTAGAAAGAAAAAAGTAGCTGGCATAAAGTCATCAGTGATGTCCCTCCCATGACAAATGAGGACAGGAAGCTATCAAGGCTTCCATAGTAATAACCCAAAAGTCAGAGATACTGTGTCTTTTGTCATAGTTGCAACACAGTGGGGTGAGGGACAGTTACAAGATCTGGCATCATAGGAAGTCTCAGTTCGGACCAGATAGTTCCACAGAAAGCCACCCAGAGTGAGGAGAGGCAACACAAAGCCAAACACAAGAGGGATCACACTGAGTTCAGGGCTTACCAAAGAGAATATCACCTGTGCTTATGTGTAAATGCTTTATTTAAAAACAGAGAGAGAGAGAGAGAGAGAGAGAGAGAGAAAGAGAGAGAGAGAGATACTGCCTTTGTCTTACAAGTACTTGAAGTTAGGATAATGAGCCCTAAGAAAATCCCTGGAAATTATCCAATAATTATCATAAAGTCCTGAGTCATCAAGAAAAAAATAAATCAGGCTGAGTCTGTGCTATTTGAAAAAGTAGGGAATGTGATAATCCATTTTATTAAGATTTCATCCTCTGCAGAATGATCCGTTTCCTGAGAAATCTCCATTTCCTGGGAGTTCTGATCTCTGTGATTATACAGATATTTGTGTTCCCAGAATGTTCTGGTAATGAGGAAGGGTAGAGAGTAATTTGCTGAAAGGGAGCTAGAACCATTTTTTTTTTTCGTTATTAACTGAAGACCATATTTCATTGTGATTTCCTTAGTTTTTACCAAATGTCCTTCTTCTGTTCCAGGATTCTAAGCCGGATACATCACATTTATTTGTCAAGTCTCACTGGGCTTCTCTTGGCTATGACTGTTAGTCAGACTTCCTTGGTTTTGATGACCTTTACGGTTTTAAGGCGTCAGGTATTTTACAGGACACCCTCTACTGGAATTTGTCTGGTGTGTTTTAATTTTTTTTTTTTTTTTTTGGTCAGACTGGAGTTATGGGATGTGGGGAGGAAAACCACAGATGTACAGTGCCATTCTCTTCGTGCCCCATCAAAGGTGCACACTAGCACCTTGCTGAGGTAGTGCTTGTGAGATTTCTTCACGACAGAGTTATTCTTTCCCTCCCTTTCCATTGCTTATTCTTTGAAAAGAAGTCACTATGTGCAGCCCACACGTAAGCAGTAATGAGTCATGTTCCACCTCTTTAAGGGTAGGGTATCTATGTAAATTATTTTGAATTCTTCTACTAGGGCTATTTGTCTATTCTCTCTCTTATTTATTTATTTTCTTATCTTAGTATGAATGTGTGGGTATTTATTTTATACTTTAAGTTATAATCCAATTTTGTTGACATTGTTTCTCAAAGTTTTGCAGCTTTGGTTATTGGGAACTCTTTCAGAAGGCTCCTATGTCCCTGTGAGGTAGCCCTATCAATGTAAAAAAAATAGTTTTCAGCACTTCTTTCAGTATAAAATGTTCCAGACTTATCTTGCACATTTCCTGCCCCAGTCCTAGAAGCAGCTGTGTCACCAAGGATCCCTGGTTCTTTTTACTTAAGAATGCTATTAGGAACCAAGATCTGAACAAATAGGTGGTGTTTCCAGAATTTTTAATTCATACCCCATCAGGACACAACTTTATTAGCTACAGAAGAGTAGTTACTTTGCCTTTGGTCTTACACATTCCTCTCATTTCCAGAGGTGTCTAGATCCTTTCCCATCATCACCTTCAGTGATGTCATTTCATATATCTATAATAATTTTGTGACATTCTGCATTCTGCATTCTACTCTTGAATTCCATGATCTCCTAAATGATATTTTAAAATCTGCACCAACAGGATTCACTCTTTGTGCTTTAAAGTTTTATGGTTTTTTGTGTTTTTTTGATGCAGTCTCGCTCTGTCGCCAAGGCTGGAGTGCAGTGGGCATGACCTCGGCTCACTGCAAGCTCCACCTCCCAGGTTCATGCCATTCTCCTGCCTCAGTCTTCCGAGTAGCTGGAACTACAGGCATCCACCACCATGCCCTGCTATTTTTTTTTTTTTTTTGTATTTTTAGTAGAGATGGGGTTCACCATGTTAAAGTTCTACGGGTTTTGACAAATGCATAGACTATCATTCGGAATGGTTTCACCGACCTAAAAAGAAAACCCCTGTGCTTCACCTGATATCTGATGCTCTCTCCACTTGCTGAACGCCTGGCAACCACTGATTGTTTTAATTGTATCTCTAAGTTTGCCTTTTTCAGAGTCTCCTGTGGACTTATACATTATGTACCCTTTTCAGACTGGCTTTTTTTTACTTATCAATATGCATTTAAAATGTAATATGGTTTGGCTGTGTCTCCACCCAAATCCCACCTTGAACTGTAATAACCCCACATGTCAAGGGCAGGGCCAGGTGGAGATAATTGACTCATGTGGGCAGTTTTCCCCATACTGTTCTCACTGTAGTGAATAAGTCTTATGAGATCTGATGGTTTTATAAATGGGGGTTCCCTTGCACAAGCTCTCTTGCCTGCCTGCTGCCATGTAATATGTGACTTTGCTTCTCCTTTGCCTTCTGCCATGATTGTGAGACCTCCTCAGCCATGTGAATCTGTGAGTCAATTAAACCTCTTTCCTTTATAAATTACCCAGTCTTGGTTATGAATTTATTAGCAGCATGAGAACAGCTTATACAAAATGTATCCATATTTTTCGGTGGCTTGATAGTGTATTCCTTTTTTTGTCATGGAATAATATTTCACTGTCAGGATATTTGTTTATTCATTCACCTAGTCAGAACATCTTGGATACCCAATTTTTGGAGATGATAGATAAAGTTGCTCTAAACATTTACACGCAAGCTTTTGTGTGAATATAAGTCTTTCAAATCAGTTGGATAAATACCTAAGATTGTAATTGCAAAATTGTATGGTAAAACTATATTCAGCTTGGTAGGAAATTGCCTGTCTTCCAAAGTGAGTGTACCATTTTGCATTCCCAATGGCACTGAATGAGAGAACCTGTTGTTTCACATTCTTACCAGCAATTAGTATACTCACTTGTTTTAGACCTTAACTATTCTGATAGGTGTATGTATAGTGGTATCTAATTTTTAAGTTCACTTTTCTAATGGCAGCGTTAAGCATCTTTTCATATGCTTATTTGTCATCTGTATATCTTCTTAGGTGAAGTGTTTGTTGAAATTCTTTGCTCATTTTTTTTTACTCCGGGCTGGATGTTTACTATATTGTATTGTAAGAGTTTTTTGTATATTTTGTATATAAGTCTTTTTGCAAACATTTCTCCCAGTATTTGAGTTGTCTTCTCATTTTCTGAACAGTGACATTCACAGTGTTGAAGAATTTTAATTTTAATAGACCCAACTTGGCCTTTTACTCTTCCATGGATTGTGTTTTTCTGTTGTACCTATCAGGGTAAACTTGTCCCTCCAGATTTTGAAGTGGCAGTTTGATTTCTTGGGTCCCAGAAAGATCAGTGATTTTTCATTTTGTCCAGCTTTTTTTCTTGTAAGGATGGGAGTGATGACTTGTAATTTTTTCACTTGGTAGAGCTGAAAATTAGAGTTCTCTGAACTAAAAAAAAATTAAAGCAGGAATAAAAATTTAAGTGGGGCCAGGCATGGTGGCTCACGCCTGTAATCCCAGCACTTTGGGAGGCTGAGGCGGGCAGATCACGAGGTCAGGAGATCAAGACCATCTGGCTAACATGGTGAAACCCAGTCTCTATTAAAATATAAAAAATTAGCCAGGCGTTGTAGTGTGCGCCTGTAGTCCCAGGTACTCGGGAGGCTGAGGCAGGGGAATCACTTGGATCCGGGAGGTGGAGCTTGCAGTGAGCCAAGATCTCACCATTGCACTCCAGCCTGGGTGACAGAGTGAGATTCCGTCTCAAAAGAAAAAAAAATAAAAATAAAAATAAAATTTAAATGGGTGGGCTAATCTTCAACATGGATCATTCACACACACTCACAAAAATCTGAAACCGATTTACTTCTAAAATGCATGTAGTCTCCAATCATCCTAATTTATTTTCCTTGTAACAATTATTACAAGTTGTATTTTCTAGTTGGTTCTGTTATTTCATTCATTGCCTTACTCTACTAGCATGTGAGTATGTAGGAACAGAGACAACATCTATCTATTTCATCCCTCAATTCCTAGTGCCTAGATCAGGAGCTCAGTATACATGAGATCAATTATAAATATGGACAGCATTTGTGGATGATATATTACAATTACCAATATGACTGCCATTCTGAATATAGAAGAAAATGAACAAATCCATAGAACGTATTCTCTTTAATCAATCTCATTTACCAAAATTAGTTTTTTAGTTTTGTAAATATTTTATACAATACACCATATTTTAAAAAGAAGCCTGATGTGACAAATATTCCCATGGACTAACAATGGTAAAATGCCCTGATTAAACAAACTGGTAAAATGCCCTGATTAAACAAACTATTAACTTTTCGTATTCGTGTACTCAAAAGGATGATTCATGGTTTTGCTAGTGTTTCTTGCCATTTTGATACTAACTTAGCCTTTTGGTTTGTGTTCACTGCAATCTAAAATAACTTGGATATTTAAATATTATGGTGTCTTATTTCCGTCTTCCTTTATGTAAGCTCCACGAGGCCAGAATTTAGCTGTTTCCTTCCTATTCCCTATCTCCAATCATGTAGAATGATAATCACTAAATCAATATTGGTTGAATAAATGAGTCAATAAATCTGAAATAGGGATTATATGACTCAAGTGTATAAACAGCTTGATAAACTCACTGAGTATTTTTCATTTATATACAGATATGTTGACTTGTATTTTTATTCATATATCACTGGCAGCAACTTACAAGATTGCCTGTTACAAAGTGAAGCAAATGCTGTTCCTTAAAGAATTTAAGGAACAGTATTTGTTTTAGGTAGGCATACCCGAAGGAATCCATTGTAACCATGTAATTTAAAACTCTGGACTTAAACTTTCCTTTTTATATATTTTTTGTGTGTCTGCATTAAAAAATACAATTATTTAGTGTGATATAAAAACATTTAAGCCTTGTTTACTAAATGTATCCAAATAAGAAAATATTTAGAACCATAATCTGGTTAGTCTGAAGGTCATTTGAAAGAAATATTTATTGAGCAGCTTTCTAATAAGTCTCATTTTCTTTTGTTGTATCCAGATACCCTTGCATGTTTTAGGTGCTGGACGAAATTATCTTATCTGCAGCAAACCTTGGGTCTTCCTGTTTAAAGTAATTCACAATACATGCTTCAATATCAAATTCATGAAGGAAAACATACATTATAATTAAAAGGAACAAAGACAGATGTACTGTGCATTTAAATAGCTGACTGATACTTGTGGAAAACATATACAATGAAATCAGTAGATAATATGGACAATTACCTATTTTTTTTATTCATCTGCCAGAATATACATGTGAGCACTAGGCTTTGAAGTCACTGGAAACTTTACTCAATACTTGTAAAATGCCTTAGCAGATTATATTGTATGAATCTATAGATACCACTGTACCACTATACTGTACTGTAGGCATTTGATCTACTTAGATCTTTTCATATACTTTGTTGTTGCATTTAACCTGAACAGATTCAATTGATATTATTTGTAAAAGTACCACAAATTGGTTTTGAAAGACTAGAAATTTCAACTTTACTATTGTCTTATACTCACATGAAAAGAGACTCAGTGGCAGAAATCTGTGACCTATTGAAATAGAAACTATGAATTTTCCTAGTAACTGCATTTTGACAAGATACTCACTGTATGATGAAAAGAGTTTCACTTCTCTCCAGTATATTTGCTTGAGAGTGGCATGTGATGTTGACATACCATATGTTTCTGGGTTCTAACAATTTTTTAAAATCACTTAGTGTGTTCATCCATGAGGTGAAAGCAATCATCTCACTCAAGCCCATTATACAAATTAGAAGCCTTTGTTCTTTTCATGTTTCATTGGTAGGCATTAACATAGACACTGTGAACCTAGAGCTGGAAGTAATGAAGTGAAATTGTTCACATCGTTACTTTAAATTGAAATGCAGGCAGTTCATCTACATACTCTTTTACCTGAAATATTAAAATACTGAATATCAAACTTCAAACAACAACAACAAAAACCCAGTACATTCTAAAGCAGCTTTTTTCTTTTGACTCAGAAGCTGTACCTGTATCATAATTTTTGAAAATCTCTTGTATTTTTCTGTAGTTGCTTCAGTCTCTAATTGGAGCTGCTGTCAAGAAAACCAACATTTTGAACAGAAAGCATATCCTCATGAAGCAGACATAACACTTTATTTTTATCTGTTACTAGAAATTAATTTTAGACTTATTATTAAAGGGAAAGGAGGTATGCAGCATTAGGCAATCACTAGTGATCCTGCATTGGGGAGAAAACCTGAACTAACCAATTATCTACCATCAAACTAGTTGTGTTTAAAGAAAGATCACAGTCCTACATAGGTGAGTATTTTAAAAGATAATATCTTAATACCAACTTTTTTGTCTGCTTCAGTGTAAGCGGATGTTAGGAGAAAATATGGCATTTTATAACACAAGTTATTTTAAAACAGATGGGCTGTGTCAATCTCCAAGACAGTTTCTGCACTTGTTCCTATAGAAATCATAAATGTGCCAGGAACTATGGGGGTGTCACACTAGCAAAATGTAATAAAACTTAGGACATTTGTCATTTTCTGAGACTATAACAGTAATAATTGTGCTTCTTAAGCTCTTTCCTACTAATCAAATATGCAGAGCTGATAGCTCTTGAATCTTTTTGAGTGTGTGCTTCGCCATTAATACTCACTGACAGAATCATAAAAATATGCTCCATCCACCACTCTAGTTTTACATATCGGGAAACTGAGGCTCGGCTGATTGCCTTACTTCCTATTTCACTGAGACACTAATAGAAGTAAGGAGGGGAACTTTCACAAATTCTTCCACCACATCTTCCTAGCTACCAGCCTTGCACATCCAGATTTGGCCTTCCTGTTTGACACCAGAGGTGAACTATTCATTCTCCTATCTAAATTCAGTCATTCCACTTGTGTGTCAGATCTTAATCCCTCTTACCCGTTCAAGGGAAGCACTACAGCAATTCTCACCTTCCTTTCTGGCATTATTAATCTTTGCTGTTTACTGGGTCATTTCATCAGCATATAAACATCCTGCTATTTCTCCTATCTTAAAAAGGAAGTAAAGGAAGTCTCTTTCTCAATTGATTCATTTTACTTGTCTTTCAGATCACCGTATGCTCTTAGTTTTCTTTCTCCGTTGCTTACTGCTTTATTATAATCTTTTTGGTTAGATCATTGTCTGGTTCCCTGAGCATGTACATGTTGGAGATCTACAAGGCTAAGACACCAGTTCTCTCTGCTCCTACATTCAGGCCCTATTACTCTCATCTGGTCTTATAGCTTTAAAGACCATCTATATGGTGACAACTCCCAAATTTAAATCTCCCAGCTCCTTTTCTGGTCATTTCATAACCAAATGACTACCCATCATGTCCAATGGGATGTGTAATATATGTCCCAAATTCAACAATCCAAAACTTAAGTCTGTTTATTTTTCCAAATAGCTATTCCACCACGGTCTTATCTTTCTCAATAGACAACTACCTTATCCTTCCAGATACACAGGACAAAAAATTAAAATGGATTTCCAGTCTTTTCTTTTTCTTACCTACCACATTCAATCAATCAGAATATTCTGTGGCTTCGCTTTCAACATTTACCCAGAATCCAACCGTATCTCACAATTACATTACTACTAACATGCTCCACATCTCCATAGTTCCTCACCTAGACCTCTGTAACTTCTTTCTAAAGGGTTGAGCCAGGTTTAGGGATTTTGTTTCCCACGGAAACTCTTTCCAATACAACTTTCAGAGTGATTCTTAGACATATGCAGATACCATCATTTTTCTACTAAAATTCTTTAATAACATTCATTTTTTAGAGAATGCACAATCAGGAGTCCATATATACATATATGCATACATACACACAGGTGCGCGTGCACACACACACACACACACTTAAAGATATGATGAAACTATACTACAGTATACACGAAAGTCCAGAGTATTGTCAAAGGGCATGCATAATCACTTAACTGAGTTGTGGAGGGACCGTCTACTCTGTGAATTGAGAAAAATGGTACCATCTACTCTGTGAATTGAGAAATGAATGGGTGTTATTCCAGGGACTGGGTGATGAGGTGGGAAGCCTGAGGGATCAGCACATGCAAACACTTAACATACTGAGCTTGTACCTTATGTTGAGCACTGTTTTAAGTATAGTTTATATCTATTTATTCGTTTAATCTCAGCAAACATTTTAAGTAAGTAGTGTTATTACCCTTATTTTATGTATGACACCTAGCTATTGACAGAGCAAGGATTCAAATTTACACAATCACTCTTCAGGGCTCAGGCACCAAACTACTGTCGTTAGAGAAGTTGGTAAGATCTAGATTCTAGAGTGCCTAAAGGTTCAAGTTAAAGAGATTAGATGGCCAGGAACGGTAGCTCATGCCTGTAACCCCAGCACTTTGGGAGGTCTAGGCGGACAGATCATGAGGTAAATAATTCGAGACCAGCCTGACCAACACAGTGAAACCCCGTCTCTACTGAAAATACAACAATTAGCCGGGCATGGTGGCATGTGCCTGTAATCCCAGCTACTCAGGAGGCTGAGGCAGGAGAATCGCTTGACCCCCCGGGAAGCAGAGGTTGCAGTGAGCCGAAAACACACCACTGCACTCCAACCTGGCAACACAGCAAGACTCCGTCTCAAAATTAAATAATAAATAAATAAATAAATAAATAAATAGATTAGACATTGTCCTGAGAGTCATAGGGGGCATTCTTCCTACTGTGAACCAAATAGTAAATTAAGAAAATGAACTGAGCAAAAGACAACTCATAGTACTATTTTCAGCTTAATAAATTAAGTTGCCTAGTCCTCCTAAATTCCAACTCCTTGTCCTCATTTCAAGCTAATATTCTCTTTCCCCATATCTGCTACCCTTGAATCTCACGTAAACTATGCTTTGAACATTCTTGAAGACATATTATTCCCAGAAACATGTGCTCACACACAAAAACTGCATATATTTTCACAGTTTTCATAGCCTGGATTAATAGTTCAAACTCTAAAATCCTATAACAATTTCTTGTTTCCTGATCCACCGAGTTAGGTCTTTATTTCCTTTTTCTAAGGAAGATTGATTTTCTTTTCTATATAAGAACCAATAATCAATCACTTAGTGTATAGTTTGAATATCATAGGTCTGGGAAATTTCCTCTAAATCTCATCTTTCTTGTCAAATTGGTAAAAATAAAAAGTAATATGTTATTCGAGATGGTCTAGTTTTTGCTGCATTTCAAATCTCTAGTCTGATGGCATTACATATCAGGGATATATACACACACACACACACACATATTACATACCAGAGATATATACACACACACACATATATATACACACACACACATATATATACACACACACACACATATACACACACACACATATACACACACACACACACACACACACATATATATATATATAAACGTTTTATGCAAAGGCCACTATGGGTCTGGTCTGGTGACTCTGATGATCAGACTGCTTCTATCTTATGCTGAAATCTCAACTGAGGCTTCTTTTTTGCCATAACAGGGAAAAAGAGAGGTGGAAAATTCACCTCCAGCTCAAAGATGTTTCTGCCTGAACCTGGAATATGTCATTTCTGCTTTTACTCCATTGGCTAGAATTTGTCATAGGGCCCTAACTAATAGATTTAGTTTGTCATATGGGGCAGTCACTGGTACTTTCACAAATCACAATAAAATAATGAAGTAATGATCAGTTCATCTTTCCTCTGGCTATTACTGCATTATATGATAGTTTTGTTTGTTTGTTTTGAGACAGAGTCTTACTTTGTCACCCAGGTTGAAGTGCAATGCTGCAATCTTGGCTCACTGCTGTCTCCGCCTCCCGGGCTCAAGCGATTCTCCTGCCTCAGCCTCCTGAGTAGCTAGGATTACAGGTATGTGCCACTGGGCCCCGCTAACTTTTATATTTTTAGAAGAGATGGGGTTTCACCATGTTGGCCAGGCTGATCTTGAACTCCTGACCTCAGGTGACCAACTCACCTCGGCCTCCCAAAGTGCTGGCATTACAGGTGAGAGCCACCGCGCCCAGCCGGTAGTTATGTTTCAACATGTGTTTCTTCATTAAAACTGTGAGCTCTTGGAGGGCAATACTGCACGGTCTTTTTTTTTTTTTTTTTTTTTTTTCCAGTTTCTAGTAAAATTAAGATAGATTGAATTAATGTAGTCAAATTGCATTTGTTGGACATCATATGTGTTGTAGGTTAGGTGCCCAGGAAAGAGACCCTGAGATAGAGATTAGTGTTGAAGAAGTTTGTTATAAAGTTCTCTTGTGACAAGCAAATACGGGGGAGTGAAGACAGCAGTACTGGGCAGAGGGTGAAGTTGAGCTTTGATGTAATCTCAATGGAAGTCTCAGCTGACCCCACTGGGAGCTTGAAGGCTGAAATGGTCTTTTAGAGTTGTCTCAACTTGGGGCTGTGGGTCCAGTTTTATATCCCCAAATCAGCCAGTCATTGAATTCAGGCTTCCACAGAGAAGAGGGCCATGAAGAGTTCCTCTTCTGTTGAAAGTAACTCCCAGAGTAAAAGAACAACAGTCCTAAATGGGACATGTGCGCAATGCAGCATAGCGTCGACTACCATTTAACAAACAGTAAGGGCACTTCATTGGACAGTGTGTTTGAACCGTCCTATGCAAATAATTAATATATAGTCTTACAATTCTAATAAAACAGGAGTCATATCCAATAGTCTAGGGGACCTACATTGTTTAAAACTAGAAATCACTCTACTTGACAATTTGGGGCTTAAGAGTTTTGTGACTTTCACTTTGTTATACATCAAATTCTAGTCTGATTTTTAACTATACATTCAGTACTAAATGTGAAAGTTGTTTTCTAAGTGGTACACAAAAATTTCACATTTTCATCCTGACATATATTTACAGCCACAGCTACTCAGTTGTGTGGGCAACTTAAGCCTCTGAGTTAGGAACTGGTTTTATCACTGCTTTTCATCTATTCAAAAATAGTTTATATGAGCAAAAGCTAATGTCTAAATAGAATTTACTCAGCAACATAAAAGTGTGTTGCACGAGCAGAACCAGAATACAGTAATAGTTAACTTTTTAATTGGCTCCAAAAATGAGAATGAGTTAGGATTGACTTAGCATTTAAACTGGCAGTATTAACATTATGAATGTCATGCAAATATTGTTTTGTGATACCACATAGTTTATTTAACTTTTTTTTCCTTATGTCTTAGTCAGTTTCAGGCAGCTATAAAAACGTACCACAGACTGATGGCTAATAAACAACAGAAATGTATTTCTCACAGTTCTGGAAGTTGAAACTTTGAGATCAAGGTGCCGGCATGGCTGGGATTTGGTGAGTTCCCTCGTCTAGGCTACAAACTACTGACTTTTCTTATATCCACACATGGCTAAGAGAGAGCAAGATAGTTCTCTGGCTTCCTTTTATAAGGGCATTTGTTCCAGATAGGCTTCGCTCTCATGATCTAATTATCTCCCAAGTCCCCACATCATTGGGGTAAGGATGTCAACATATGCATTCTGGGAGAACACAACCATTCCATTCATAACATTGTATTTTTTTTTCTTCTATCTTTAAAATGGAGATTTTTTTTAAACCCTGAAATAAGACAATATGTGGTGGGTAGGATATGGATACTTCAAAATATCTCAGACTGGATGTGTTTCACAAATATGCCTGAGACCCTTTCCTGTGCATATTCACATAGAAAGCAGATCTATTAAAAACACAATTGTTTACCTTGAGCTAGATAGTATTTCAGTTTGAGGGCAGGTGAAATAAAACAGCAATAAAATATGCCCTAATGGAAAGTTGCTTGCAGTGCTTTAGGAGAAATGGATATTTGGACAAGATAATTTACTAGTTGCGACGTACTATAATAGATACCGATTCAGATTACCATGGGAATATATTATAGGAAACAGAAAATTCTGCATGTGGGAGTGTTAAAAAAGGTGAAGTAGCCAACTTTTCCATGTAATAAAGAACTTCAAAATTTCAGTGACTTATGATAACAAATGTGAAATTTCATATTCATGGTTCTGCAAGTCAGCGATGGTTCAGCTGATCTGGGCTTGCTATGATCAGACTAGGCTGGACTCCAAGCTTCCTGTCATGATCTGGTCTGCCCCATGTGTCTTCACTCTTAGACCTGGCTGAAGGGAAGTGACTACTGAGGTGTGTTCCTCTTATGACAAATTACAATGACACAAGAGGACAACACAAATCACATAAGCATGTTTAAAGACTCTGCTCATGTCCCATCCTCCCACTAACATTCCATTGGCCAAAGCAAGCCTCATGGCCAAGCTCAACATTTATGGGGCAAAAAATATGTCCCACCCTCACTAGTGGGTGATACTGAAAAACACATGGGAAATCCATGGATGCAAATTCTACAAAGGGTGTATGATTAAAGATTCAGAAGCAGTAGTACAATCTATCACAGAGTTTCAAAGGAGAGTCAATATATTTGATGTGGGTCTTAAAGGATGAGTAGGAGTTTACTAACAAAAGTCTAAACTAAACCCAAATCCGCCATCCTGGTACTGTTACTTCCTCTCTAACATTACATTGCTTAGTTTGAAAATGTGTAATTGATTTGTTCTTGCCAAACAACCACACCTCAGAACAACCTGATGCTTGTTTTTCCTTAATGCCCTGGTCCAACTCATTTATCTAACCTCTGACATTGGTCAAGCTCTAGATAAGACTCCTGTCGTCCTGTCATTCATGGCTTTTTAAATCACTATCTACAAAGCCTTCTCTTGTCTTTGAGACTGCTGTATCTTATTCTTAGGTCTGCGTAGCTTTCCAGCTTTCTGTTCCATTGTTTGCAAATTTTTGGAAGAACTAGTATCCCAGTATTGACTCTGATTCTTTCTTGGAGTGTTGTGATGATTTTTTTTTTTTTTTTACATGATACTTCTGCCATTCTTTTCTTACTCACTACCTGAGTAAATATGCTGTCTTTTTTTCTTTCATATTATAAATAATTATACTTATTTATTTATGCATAACCCAAATATCTCTTTACTCTTTAAGATATTTGACTGAATAGACTTACAGCAAAAATATTTGATTCTGGAAAGCCACCTTTTTTTTTTCTATATACTAGTTGAATATAATACTGAATCTAAGAGGTAAGAATAATACAATGAAATTGGTTCCCTCTCTTGTATGTTCATTGAGTTCTCACCCATTATTGGTAGCTGCATCTTAATCTGTGATTATTTGAGGGCAAATAAGAACCATTTTTTATTCCATTTCAAGTCCTTGTTTTTCTTTAAGAAAAACCATCTTTATAGGAAGAAAGCAGTTAACTGAAAGAATAAGTAAGGGGTTAACAGGAATTATAATGGAAAGCATTACAAAAAGAAAGAAACTGTGTACTTGAGATCAGCAACCAGAAAAGATCATTGAGATTCACGAATGTAAGAGAAACACTTGCATTGCCAAGGATTAAAAACTGTTGTCGAGTTCAGACAAACTATTAACGCATGTGTAATGTGGAAGCACAGAACTCCTGGTAAGAACTAGCCTTAGGCAGTATTCCATTTTAAAACAGAGACTACTTTATATTATGATTCTACAAATGAATGTTGTCTAAATATTTTTGTTAATTGTGGAATATTTCATGATAGTAAGGATCATCAAGTGTTGAAAATGTAGTGATTCATTTGACATCGAAAAAAGGAAGAACATTTGTTTTAAGCATGAAAATTAAGGCTGTTCTGGGTTTGAACTACATTCACACCTTGGAAATCAGCAGAAACCAAGGTCCCTCAGCTTATAAGGACAGGCAAAGAGTTTTCCTGAATATTTTACAACATAGCTAGAAGAAACATAGGATTTTAATTTTTTTTCTACCAGTGTATCCTCAGTGCTTTACACAAAGCTGTGCATATAAAAGATGTTTAATAAAGATATCTTGAACAAACATATTTTTCAAGTATTCATGACATGCAGATCTCTATGGTAAACACTGAAGTGGATAAACAAGAGAAAGAAAACAAAATTTTATCCATTCAACTAACATTTAGTGATCAGTTAAGCACTAAGAACTGTTTTTATATACTTATTTTATTTTTTAATTGACATGTAATAGTTGTTCCTATTTATGCGGCACATAGTGATGTTTTGAGATATATATTGTATTGTGATCAGATAAGGGTAATCAGTCTATGGCCATACCACCCTGAACACACTGGATCTCGTCTGATCTTGGAAACTAAGCAGGGTCAGGACTGGTTAAAACTTGGATAGGAGATAAGGATAATTAGCATATTCATCATCTCAAACATTTATTATTTATTTGTATTAGGAACATGCAAATCCTCCTTCTAGCTATTTAAAACTATAAATTGTTAACTACAGTCATCCTACAGTGCTACAGAACACTAGAACTTATTCCTCCTCTCTAAATGTAATTTTGTATCCTTTAACATATCTCTCACTAGGGACTGTTTTAAATGTAGAGACACAGCATTACCAGACAGAAACAAAAAGTCCCTGATCTCCTGGAACTTATACTATGTTGGGTAGGACAGATATACAAACAACCAAAAAAAGCAATAGGTAACAAGTCAATATCAGATAGTCTGTATCTAGAGCTATAAAGGAAATAAAGAGAAGGAAGTGAGGGTGACAGGGGAATTCCTATTGTACATGGGTTAATCAAAAAACACCTTTCTGAAAAGGTGACACAGAGGTGAGACCTCTGCAATGAGGAGGCAGCTATTTCAGGAGCTATGGGGAAAAGTGGTTCAGACAGTTGAGCAAGTGGTTTTGACAGTGGTTCAGAAGGTAGAGCAAATTCAAACTCACTATGACAGGAAAAAGAACAAAAGAAAGGCTGATGTGGCTAGAAGATATGAAATGTGGCAAATGAGACGAGTCCAGGACCATGATAGTATAGCCTTGTCCTAGAAGCACGGATTTTGCACTTTCAGTACAATGAGAGAGATTTGGAGGGGAGGAGGTCTATGATTTCATTCACAATTAATTTCAAAAGATCATTCTAACTGCTTTATTGAGAAAAATCTGGAGGGAGAATAGTTGAGTCCTAACAGCCTTTAGACATCAGTTTCCAAAATGGAGGCCAGAGATGATGATAGCTTGGGCTAGGTCACAGTGGAGACAGATTTTAGATGCGTTTTAGAGAGATAACTGACAGAGCTTGCAGATGGATTAGATGTGGATGGAGAAAAATTAAGTAACTGAGAAAGGACTCTATGTTTTGGGGGTGGTAGATCTGGGTAGATGAGAGGTCATTTTATTAAATGGGAGAATTTCCTTGCTGAAACTACGTTTGTTGTGGGAAAGTGAAGGACACACACATACAAACTACACATGCACATGATCCTAAAGATGAGCTAAAAATAACTATATGAGGTGTAAAACACTGAAAGAATGCAGAGGAAGTTGTTAATTCTCACTGAGTGAATCATTTCACATGTTTGACTTCGTGTGCCAGAATATCTAACTCATAATTATTTAAATATTAAAAGCACTTAAGTACTTCACATTATATAAAATCTGAATTTATGTGTTTAAGGTAATCATTCAATAATATCAAAAAGTTAAATTGGTACTTTTCATGGGTTTTCTCTCATGGTCTCAGGATGGCTGCAGCTCTAACATCATGTTCTCGTGTGACCAAACCTCGACTAAGAAGAAAAGGGATGGAAGAAAAAAAATGTCTAATTTTCATTGACTTTTTGTTTTAATCAGGGAAAGATTTCCTAGAAGCCCTCTAGATGACACATACTATGTCTGATTGGTCTGAGTTGAGCCGTGTACTCACCTTTAGATCAATTACTGATTAAGGGAAACCGAATTAACAATACTGGTTGGTATTAATCATAGTTCAGCTTTCGTGCCTGGAGTCATTGCTGTCTAAAAGTAATAAGGATTATGTAAGTGAAAAAGAAGGGCTATTTGCCCCACTGGATATGTTAAGAGATCCATGGGTTCAGTTTTTCATCTGGGTCTTCAATGATGAAGGGCAAAGTCATTATATTTGCAAGCTCACTACATTCCAGACAAAGTAGAATGCCTGGCAGAGTAGGCCTTCTATGAATGCACATTTTTTTTTAAAGCAGATAATCAATATATATTTGTTGAACAAAAACTGTCACTTACAGATGAAGACAGTGAGAAGTAAATAACTTGTCCAAGCTAATTCACTAATAAAAGAGCAGTATTCAATCTCGTATCTGTCTTGTTCCAGTGCCTGAAGTCTGCTGAAGTATGTTAATTTTCAGTGAAGTCTAGTCGTACATTTGATCACACAACCCTAAAATGAAACTAAATCTAAGGTTGAAGAAGGGGGGAGCTTCTCAAATGAGGTTAAGAAATAGTAGGAAACTAGCCACATATCTTTTAATTTCCTTTTCATTAAACTACTTCTTCATTTGCCTTTATTAGACTACCTCCATAGCCTACTTCTCAAACTACTGAAACTACAAAAAGCTTTTTATATTCCTTGATCCTTTACAACCTCTTAACATATATCTCAACTTCATCCTGATCTCTAGTTCCTTGGCCTCTCCCCATTTTTCAGTGTAACTGTCCCATTTTTTTTTTTTTTTTTTTTTTTTTTTTTTGTCTTCGTTTCTTTCTTCAACCTAACCAGAACTTGTGGTCACCCTTGCCAACTATTCTGTCACAGGAAAACCTATTTTCCTCATTAAGTGATCTTTTTCTGGATCAATTACAAACCTATGTCAACTGAATTTCCTGTCTCATTTCTTCCTCTGAAAGAGCTACTGAAAATGTCTGAGAAAAAAATGATGTAAAAATGTTGCCTCTCTCTATTGGAAATGGATGGTCCTCATCTGATGGCATCATTCAGTCCCATTCTGCAATATATTTGCTTGTAACTCATCCCCAACTCCTCTTATTTCCTAAAGGAACTCTATAAATAATCTTCTTTTTTTCTTTCCTAAAGTACCCTTCCTTAGGGTACATTGGGATGTGACTTGGTTGGTTGATGAAATATTAGTGGAAGTAACATGTGTCACTACATGTGAAAGTTTTAAGAGCCATTCATGATTCATTATATTCCCTTTCTTTGGCTTCAGTGATCACTTAAGTACGTGTCAAGATGGAAACTTCATAAGCCTGATCCCTGGGTAACTATGATAATCTCTATCCTCTCAGTGACTTGTTTTGTACATGAAATGTAAATCTGTAATTATTGTGTGAAGCGACTACAAATCTGGTGGGTTGTTATCACAACATAATTCAACACATCCTGACTGATACATCCTCCTTCCAGAGTTTCACATAGCCCTTTCCTGGAAATTTCTGCTTTGAGTTTTGCCATTTCATTAGCTTCCCATCCTCAGGCCACATTTTTGTGTGTCTACTTTTCAGTCTTCATGACAGATTCCCCTTTCTCTGCCTAACCTTTTTCACTGTTTCCTTCTGCACAATCACCCTGGGTCAGCACAGCTACCATTACTTCTTCAACTTCTATCTAAAACCTAGTAACTCCAGTAAGCACCTCTCCCCAAATGTCCAGATCCACATGTCCAGATGCTATAGAAATTTTTACCTGGATATTTTCCTCAACCTCACTTTTTCTCTAATTCTCACTAAAGAAATTCTTTCACATGTATTCCATCTCTTTGTAAATGTTACTTCAATCCATTCATATTTTAGACTAGAAATCTGGAAATAATTATTGTTTATTCCTCTCAGTCACTCCAAATAATGTGCAATTACACAAATTCTACATCTAAAATCGTTCTTTTATCTTCTTCTTTTCCTGTTCTCCTTCTGGGCCTGCATGGTCCTAGCCATGACTATTTCAACAGCCATATGAAGCCTCCTCCATCCCCATCTTAGCCATACACTGCTACCAGACTGATATTTAGAAAATATTAGTTGGTTCACATGATTCTTATAGCTTTAAAAAATGGCTCTGAAACTTTACTACCAATAGCACAGAAACTACATTTCCAGCATAGCATAAGAAACCTACCATGGATTATTCATGCCTAGAATCGTCATTCTTTATTCCTCTTAGATGTTGCAATCAAATTTGTGTAAATAGAAGCTTATTTTTTCATACATTTGTTTATGGAATTCCCTCATCTGGAAGGACCTTTTCTTCTTCCTGAATAATCACTACTGAAGTCTTTCTTTAATGTTTTCTCCTCTGTCAAAATGAATCATTGCCCCTCTGTGTTTTAATGAGTTATAGATAGTATGTACCGAAGATTGACATCTGTATTAGTTTCCAATGGCTGCTGTGACATATTCCCACAAACTTGATGGCTTAAAATCACAGAAATGTATTATCTCAAAGTTCTAGAGATAGGAACTCAAAGATCAAAAACAAAACAAAACAAAAACTCCACAGAGCTATGTTCCCTCTGAAGACTCCAGAGAAGAATCCTTTCTGTCTCCTCGTAGCTTCTGATGGTGGCAATCCTGGACATTCCTAGGCTTGTAGACACATCACTCTAGTATCTGTTTTCGTTTTCACTTTACTTTCCTCTTGTATGTCTCCTCTGTAACTCTGAAGCCAAATCTCCCTCTCCTTTCTCTTGCAAAGACACCAATTATTGCTTTTAGTGTCCACCCTACTCCAGGATAATTTTCATTTTAACTTGATTGCAGCTGCTAAGACCTTATTTCCAAATATGGTTTTATCCACAGGCATTGGGGGTCAGGACCTGAACATCTTTGAGGCAGGAGGAACACAGTTCAATGCACTACACCACCTTTCGGCACGATGCCAAGCACTTACAATGCATAAGGTTGAACCATATGAAATTGCCGTTTTTCTAGGTCAAAAGGAGTGGATTCTTGACAATTTCATATGGTTCAACTTAAAACTAACACACTGAATCTTCATGACATTTCTATCCATTGCTACCATTACTATTATCATTTTAAAGGGAGGGCCCTGAAGAAGTAAGTTGTTTCAAGGTTGTATAATTAGTAAGTCAGAGAGACAAAAGTCAAACCTACTGAACCTAAGTCCAGCACCCACTCTATTGACCATTAAAATATGTAAGTTCTCCTTGGCTGCATTGAATCTTGCTACGTGCAATTCTGCTATATTATTTATCACAAAATTTATGTGTATATTCTCCTGTATTCTATTATCTGAGCTATTTTAGGAAGTTCTGTTCACTGCATATTCCCACACTATACAGAGTGTATGGCATTAGATAGAAAACGAATGTTCTTCAAAAAGAAAAAATCTGTAAATGAATGCATGGTCTAAAAAATGTTTAATTTAAAGACAAAAGAGAAGATACTTGGGAATAATACAATTTCTTACTATCTGTAGCTCTTTCATTTTATTAAGGACGGTATAGTAAAGACTGAGAAGCTATTGGAAATTCAGCCTTAGTTTTGTGTGGCAAAGAAGCATCCTCTCACCCTCATTCTGACATCATCCCTGTCTCATTCTCAGCTTCAGTTTTATCACTGGAAGTTTTCTGCTAATCCTGCCTTATACTTAAATGACATTTCAGTCCAGAATAGGCCAAAATAAGTTGATCATTTTCTCTCACATGTGCAGAGAGCTACTAAGCTTCAGCATCTGAAACTGTTTCCCTTTCATTTGTTAAAAATGTCAATATGTACTGTTTAAATCTCAACATCAGTGGAGGGTTGTTTTTTTTTCTAATTAAAAGATACGAACTAGAAGATTTACTGTGTAATTAATTTAAAAAGCAGTTGTACCCTTAGATATAATAAGCTGAAGGAGCATCACTCCCAACTTTACAATGAATAAGAGCCAGGTTAACTTTACATTTTCACAGCTTTGGTGAGTCCATCAGAGAGTTGAGGTAGCACACAAGAGCTGGAGCAAATCCTGAGGAGAGACAAACCCTTGCTCAGAATTTACCTGGGGTAGAGACAATGCAACATATTGAGAGGCGACAACCTGCTAGCAGCCCTCACTCTCGGCGCCTCCTCTGCCTTGGCGTCCACCCTGGTGGCGCCTGAGGAGCCCGTCAGCCCGCCATGGCACTGTGGGAGCCCCGCTCTGGGCTAGCGGAGGCTGGAGCCGGCTCCCTCAGCTTGTGGGGAGGTGTCCAGGGAGAGGTGTGGAGGGGAACCCTGGCTGTGTGCGGCGCTCGCGCGCCAGCGCGAGTTCCGGGTAGGTGTGGGATCCGCGGCCCCGCACTCAGAGCGGCTGGCTGGCGCCGCAGGCCCCGTGCAGTGAGGGGCTTAGCACCCGGGCCAGCAACTACAGAGGGTGCGCCAGGTCCCCTAGCAGTGCTGGCCCGCCTGCGCTGCGCTTGATTTCTCACTGGGCCTCAGCTGCCTCCCCGCGAGGCAGGTCTCAGGACCCCCGGCCCAAGCCTCCCTGGCCAGCGCTGCCAGGGCCCTGCGCCATCGCACCCGGTCCCTTCGACCGTGGAAGAGCTGAGGAGTGCAGGTGCCGGTGCAGGACTGGCGGGCAGCTCCAGCTGTAGCCCTGGTGCGAGATCCACTAGCTGAAGCCAGCTGGGCTCCTGGGTCTAGTGGAGACTTGGAGAACCTTTATGTCTACCTAAGGGATTGTAAATACACCAATCAGCACCCTATGTCTAGCTCAAGGTTTGTAAATACACCAATCAGTACTCTGTATCTAGCTAACCTAGTGGGGACTTGGAGAACTTTTCTGTCTAGCACTGTGTCTAGCTAAAGGATTGTAAATGCACCAATCAGCACTCTGTGTCTCGCTCAGGGATTGTAAATGCACCAATCAGCACTCTGTCAAAACGGACCAATCAGTTCTCTGTAAAATGGACCAATCAGCTCTCTGTAAAATGGACCAACCAGCAGGACGTGGGTGGGGCCAGATAAGGCAATAAAAGCAGGCTGCGCCAAGCCAGTGGCAACCCAACTGGGTCCCCTTCCATGGTGTGGAGACTTTGTTTTTTCACTCTTTATAATAAATCTTGATGCTGCTCAGTCTTTGGGTGCCCGCCAGCTTTATGAGCTGTAACAGTCACCGTGAAGGTCTGCAGCTTCATTCCTGCAGTCAGCAACGACATGAACCCACCAGGAAGAATGAACAGTTCCAGACCTGCTGCCTTCAAGAGCTGTAACACTCATGCAAAGGTCTGCAGCTTCACTCCTGTCAGCGAGACCACGAACCCAGCAGAAGGATGAAGCTCCAGACACACCTGAATATCTAAATGAACAAACTCGGGACACACCATCTTTAGGAATTGTAACACTCACCACAGAGGGTCGACGGCTTCATTCTTGAAGTCAGTGACACCAAGAACCCGCCAATTCCAGACACAATTTGACAAAGGCTGGATGTGGGCTGGCAGAACTGTGATACTCATGTGTACCTAAGAAGCTGGTAGAGGCCATACCTTTCTGCAGGTTCTTTTTCCATGAATTAATAGGGTGCTCACTGCAAATACCAAGAGAGTCTTCAGAAAGCTTTCATTATGATGTAAAAGTAGGGGGGAGGAACAACAGTTACACAAGAAAGACAAGAAGCACTCCAGGATGATTCTTCCCCATGCCCAGTCACTGTCACCCTTTCCTACGCCCCGTCTCACTTAAGAAGTTCAATGTGGTGGTGTGTAGCAACAACAATCCTCATATCCAGATAAATCTAAACCCACATATAAAAGGCTTTGCACAAGGAAAGACATACTCATTTTCAGGAATAAAATCTATTCATTTCATTCTGTAATGCACTTTACAAGATGACCAACTTTCAACAAAAAACTATAAGGCATACAGAACTTCAAGAGAAAACAGAGTCTCAGAAGTCAAAGCAATGATCAGAATTAGATTTAGGTGTGAGACATTCATCAGAATTATCTGACATGGAATTTAGAATAACTATAAAATGTTGAAGCTCAAATGTAAAAGGTAGACATCAAGGTGGATGTCAACAAACAGATGGAAGCTATAGAAAAGAATCACATGGAAATGCAATACAAAAACAAAAAGCAGTAGCATACAAGGAATGCCTTCAATGCACTCATCTGTAAAGTCAGCACAAAGGAGAAAAAATGTCGACTTGAAGACTTATCAATAGAAACTACCCAAACAGATGAATACAAAGCCCCAGAATATCCAAAGCAATGATACCATGTCTCATCTTCTAACGTATGTGTAACTGGAATCCCAAAAACAGAGGGGAGAGAGAATGAGGCAGAAGAAATACATGAAAAAACAGTAGCAGAGAATTTCCATAAAGTAGTAAGAGACAACGAACTACACTTCCAAAAAGAGGAAGAAGAGGCATGTCACACTTAAACTTAGGCATATCATATTTAAACTGTTGAGAACAAAAGACAAAGAGAAAATCTTGAAGCAAATAGAGGAAAAAGAAACATAGCATACAGAAGAACAAAAATTATGGCAGACTTCAAGTCAGAAGACAATGAAATGACAAACTTAAAGTGGTAAAAGAAAAAAAAAAGGCATAAAGTCAGAATTCTGTATCCCAAAAAATTATCTCTCAAAAATGAAGGGCAAATACATATTTTCTCAGGCAAACAAAACCTCAGGGAATTCTGCTGCAAGTCCTAGTCTCCAGGAAATGTGAAAGAAACTTTTTTAAGCTAAAGCAAAATTATGTCAGACTGAAACTTTGATCTAAACAATGAAATGAAGATTTCTAGAAAAGAAACGAAGGTAAAATAAATTTTATTTTCCTTATTTTTGATTGCTATAAAAGATAACCTTCTAAAGGAAAAACAGTACCAAAGCATTTTGATTTATACATGCATAAAATTAAATTGTATGATAAAATAGCACAAAGCATAGAAGAGAATTGGAGACATATTTTCGTAAGTCATATACTATATGTAAAGCAGTATGTTTGAAGGTAGACTCTGATTAGTTAAAAATGTTTATTTTAAACCCTAGGAAAACCAGTTAAATTTTTTAAAGATGTAAATAGTTAATCAATAGAAGAAATAAAAAGGAATAATGGAAAAATGTTTAATTGACCAAAATTGGAGGTGGGGCAGAAGGAGGAAGAAGGAACAAATAGAATAAATTTCCAATGTGTGTACAATCACACAAAAAGTAAATAGCCTAAAAACGTCATTTAAAAGAGGTTATCAGAATGAATGAAAAAGCAAGACCTAACTATATTTTGTCTACAAGAGACCAACTTTAAATAAGATGACAAATAGGAAGTGAAAGGATGCAGAAAGGAATACCACACTAACAACAACCAAAAAATAGCTAGAGTAGCTATATTAATAAGCAAAACTATTTAAACCTAACTGGCATTTCTAGAACATTCCACATATTAACAGCATAATACAGATATTTTTTCAATTGTAAATGGAACATTTGCCAATATATTGTGTTTTCTGGGCCGTAAAGCACACATTACAAAAATGAAAAGCATAGAAAATATAAGAATACTTCTGGACCACAGTGGAATTTAACTAGAAATCAAGAACATAAAGGTATTTGGTAAATCCCAAAATATTTGGAAATTAAACTGTACGATGTAAAATAACAAGGTCTAAGAGGAAGTCTCAAAGGATATGAAGAAATGTGTTGAACTAAATAAACATGAAAGCACAACATGATCACAATTTGTAGGTTGTAGCTAAAGCAGTGCCTACATAGATGTTTACAACAATCAGTAATTATATTAGAAAAAGTCTCAAATTATTTCATGTAAACTTTTACCATTAGACTCCTGTAAAAAGGGCAAATTAAATCCAAGGTAAGCAGAAGGAAGGACTAGAAAGAAGAACACGAATTGATGAAATTAAAACAGAAAAATAATAGGCAAAAAGAAATGAAACCAAAAGACTCTTTGGAAAGATCAATAAAATTTAAAGACCTCTAGCCAGACTTATTTCAAAAATAGCGAATAAGACACAAATTACCAATATCAGGATCCAAAAAGGAGACAACACCACAGATATTAAAATGGTATTAAAGAATACTGCAAAAAAGTCTAATGGAATACCAAAAAGAAAAGGAAAGACCAGAAAAACTTGGTCTGGCAAGGATAGGAATCAAGTGACATTTCAACACATATGTTACTGATGGGAATACGAAATAGTACAAACACCTTGGAGAATTTATAAAGTTAAATATTCATATGTGATATGACCCAGCAATTCCACTTCTAGGCATCTACTAAAGGAAAATAAAATTTATGTTCACACAAAAATTTTTCTGTGAATGTGTATAGCAGTTTTATTTATAGTATAATATTTGGACTATAAATAGGAAACAAGATGTCCTTCAACTAATGAATGGATATAAAAAGTATGGTACATTAGTAACATGGAATACCACTTAGCAATAAGAAGGAACAAAGTAATTATTGATTCATGCAGGAACAGAAGTAAATTTTACATGCGTTTTGGTAAGCGAAAGAAGCCAGAGTGAAAGTTTACATAATGTGTGATTCCGTTTATATGACACTTTCAATCACACAAAGTTATAGGGGTGGAAAGTAGACTGGTTGTGGCCAGGGGTTGAGGGGTGCAGGGTGGGTCAGCATGAGGGAAATTTGAGGCAATGGAATTGTTCTGTATGACACTGTTGTACTGGCTACATGACTCCATACATTTGTCAAAATCCGTATGTATTGGTCTACTAGGACTGGTATAACAAAATGTGTGTACTAAAGTTTATCATGTAGAGAAACATATTATGGGGAAGGAGGATCAGAACACTCACTTTTGAAGAAAGAAGTCACATAATAAAACAGTGAAAGCTAGAATGGACCTTGTGATTCTGGATTGGAATTGGGGGTATCATGGATTTGTTTTAGTAGATTGGATTTGATAATAATAATAACAACAAAAACAATATATATTATCCTAGCTCTGCCCACTGAGAGGGGCTAGAAATTGTAATACCCCAGTAATAGTGAGCTATATCTAGCATTTAAATTTTGTTTTATAAATACCATTCTCCGATAAAAAGAACCAAGGCTCATTGGAGAACTGGTTGACTCCAGTTTGGGGTAGGGAAAATAAGACAGGCCTAGTGTGGAAGTGCAAAAAGAAAGAAGGAAGAAGGGAAGGAAAAGAGGAAGAAAGAGGGAGGGAGAGACACATGGCAACTAAATGTTATGTGAGATTCTTTGTTATTCTCTAGAAATGAAATAGAACATTAGTGGAAAGCTGGTAAAATCCAAATAAATTCTATAGCTCGGTTAACATATTTTTTAGTTAGTTTAGTTTAGTTTAGATTAATTTTTTAGTTTTTATACATGTTCTATGGTTATATAAGATATTTACACAAGGGCTAGGGTATATGAGAAATTTCCATACTATTTTAGCAACTTTCTGTAAGTCTAAAATTATGTCTTCTTTTTTTAAAAATTAACATTCACGTGGAAAAAAAACAGATAGGGATTTGAAAAGACAATTTATAAATCAGGATAGATTCTTCAGGGCTGCCATTCACATAAAGAATGAGTTCAGGGAACTATCCCAATCAGAGGTCTGATCATTTCAAAGGTATAAGGTAAGAATTCTAGGTAGCAAGGTAAACTAAAGGTTGAATGGTGATTAAGAGCTTGCGAAGTCACCATCCTTGAAGAACTTGAAGGGTGGGTTAGATCGTCAGCTGTGTAAGAGGACTAAGGCCTCATTATTTAGGAAGTATAACAGTACACTCTGCATGTTCTGTTTTGTCCACATAGAAGGCTCAAGAAATAACTTCATGCTGTCCTATGATCTGTATATTTTCATGCGGATTAATGGAAGTCCACATAATTCTACTAAAATACATCTTTTAAGCAAAATCTGAGCCTTGGAAACATTGTAAGGAAGCATACATCAGCAAATTTGGGTTATGAATTAAATAAAATGCACAAGATTTTACTTTTTTTCCTGATTCATTACAGTCCATTTTAAGCTCAAGTGGTTTCCCATCTGGACCAAAAAATTGCTTTGCTGAAATTTTAATATTCTTTTCCCTGGTATTATTTCATTATAATTCATTTTGGAGAGGTGTATAATGTAACAGATTAGTAAGCACACTGATTTGAGAGAGATAATGTGTAAAACAATCTTGATCTTGGTAGAAGCTACTGATGGATTAATCTTGATAGCCAGTGGGGTTTTTTGTTGTTGTTGTTGTTTTGTGATATGACAAAGTTTTCCAATCTTTGGCTTTTCCCAGTGTGATTTTACTCAGGATTATGCAGTCTGATTCATTGAGGAAAAGTGCACCAGGGAAGAATAGGATTTTGCAGCAGAACTTTGACACCAGAGTTGACGGGATATTCCATTTCTCATTCAAAGGGCAATTCCATTAACCATCTATTTTCTTTTCCGTTGTGCTCTTAGTCTCTTTTTCTCTGCTAATTTTTTTTCTTGGAAACTTTGCAGCTGAAACACAGGTGGGCGAGTGTGGAGGTTTTAGTTTCCTTTTCAGGGTTTCTTCTACATTGCTTTAAAACTCCGCTGATTTGAACAGCCTGACTGATCATTTTACTATAGACATCAGGAGGGGAGACAAAGGACTAGAAAAACATTGAGACGCAAATTATTAAAAGTAACTTTCACTGTATACAGAACTATGTTGATGATTGATTGATAACAATAAATATAATTTTCAAATCACTGCACTCATTATTTAAGTTTATAATGTCATAGACCTACGGTTGACTGAACTTTTTGTTTTTCATCCAGATACCTTACCAAGATGTAGTTACATGCTCAAGACAAGGAAAGAAATGTCAAAGATTGGTGAGTATAGACAACAGGTAAAGGGAAAGGAAGAAATAGTTACTGCTTAAAGTTTCTTACTATAATTATACAGTTTAAACTGAATAAGAAATATTCATTTAACAAACACATATTGATTACTTACTATGCATGAGACACAGGGATGCTATGCAGATCAAATAGACAATGTTACAGATTTCCTTGAACTGACCAAGATATTAGGCATAGTTCCCTTCTCTTAAGGATTTTAAGTAGGATATGATTTTTAAAACCTTCCAAATTCCATAACCCTTGATATTCCATGACGTTTCCCACATTCTTCTCATATCTAGGAGATTATATTTTCGTGGCTCCCTTCACTTTTATATCCTATATCCAGTCCAGACACAAAACTCAGCCCCATCAGCAGTCTCTGCTATGGATTCACTTCTATGAAGCTTTTCATAAGTTCAGTAGGATTTACAACAGATTTGGAGTCATAAGAAGTGGTTACATTTTCTACCAAGTATATCAGTCTCTTCCCTTCACCTCTTTTTTTTCTCCTGTGCAGAGCAAACACATCAAGGTGCTTAACTTAAAAGGGTTCTCCATTTAAACTCATCCTTAGAAGGTAGTTGGGATAATAAAAGGCATAATAATAATAATAATGACCATTCTGTCACACGTATTTCCCTTTTGTGTTTTCCATTGCTACTACCCTGCCCATCCACATTGCACTTCTTCCCAACTTCAATATTGCACTGTCCTGTTGAATTTTGATCACATAAGGAAATATCATATGGAAAATAATACAGGTAATCTTACCTCTGAATTAATATTAGTTCAAAGGGAAAAATATAAATTATTCTAAATTCACAGAAAGATTGCTCACATCCTGAAATAAATTGATCTCTCTCAACAGTTTAATTTTTAAAAGATCTAGTCATGTGAGAGGAATACAAAGTAATTTTTGTTCATATTTGGATTTCTAATGTGTTCTCATCCAATCTTTTGCTCTTCACTTCTACCAAGTATAAGTCTTTTGATTTTAAATAGCAGGCACACAGAAAAAAGAAATGAGAACAATACAGCTTTTACATCTTTTAGGTGACATGTTCCATAAACCTTAAATTTGATGAAAATTTTTGTGAGTTTCCAGTGTCGTTATTTGAGTCATTCTAATGAAATAAGACTTGAAGTTCAGAAAAGTAAAATCATAGTGTATTAGAAAAAGTGTCACTTACAAAATTTATGTTTAATATATAAATTCAACCAGCTGCCCCAGACATCATGATTTAACATAATGACTGTAGGTTAGACATGAACCACACCTACATAATTTTCCTAGTGATTTGTCTGTATTGGTTCCAATTGGATACTTCAAGGATTTATTAGACTGGTTTTAATACTATTTAGATGTTTCACATAGATGAACAACCTTAGGGAAGTAAGCAAAATATCAGCTTATACATTCAAAATACAAGTTAATGATAACTAAAATTATTGTGTGATCATAAAACTATGGTAAGAAAGGTGGGAAGGATAAAATACGAGGCCAATTGCTTTTCTATTATATGTCACAGCAGAGAATGTTACAAGTACAACTGAAAACTTGTTAAGAACAAAAGAAAGATGAATAAAAACTGAGTAGCCAAAGAGAAAAATCAGTTTTTCAGACATTTCAAATATTTGATTGCCAAAGGAAATTTCAATAGAGATGGGAAGCTAACTTTATATCATTCTTAGTATGGACATCATTTGGGACACTGAAATATTTTGCAATATATTCAAATGAAGAACATAATTTAAAAAGGAATTATTTTAAGAACTACCATTGGGAAATATCAGTTTTACCTTTAGAACTTATAATATTTATGCTCATTTCCCTGAAGTATATGAGAACATTCTATAACAAATACAATACATGAAGAAAATAGTGCCTCATTTTTGTCTAGTTTTTAGTCAATTTTTTTTATTGAAGTTGTTGCTTTTGCTGTATATGTGGAGCCTATGTTAAACTGGCCACATTAAAATATTAAATAAGGAGCCTTTTTTTTTTCTATGAAAGCTGTGGGTTCAGTCTAATAGCATGTACAAAAATATTGCCATTGCTTCACACATTGATGCTCTGAAATGGGTAACATGGATCCAAGCCAGAAAATTGTTCACTCTTTTCAACATAGCTTTACTTGCTGAGGAAAAAAAAAATCATTTTTCTCTATAATCTTAAATATAAAATTTGAGGATCTTCCAACAGAGTCCTACATCTGTGACTGAAAGAGGCAATGTCTTTGTGAAAAGATAAGTAACCGATAAGTTAACTGTGGTAAACCATGAAAAATAAGCATGGTATCTCTTCTCACACAATCGATAGACTTTTCTTTGTTTTCTTAGGCTTCATATTTTAGAATGGTTTTAGGCTCACAACAAGATTGAGACGAAGGCACAGAGATTTCCCACATACCCCCTCCTGCTATGCATACACAGTATCTCTATTATCAACATCTCCCACCAGAGTGGTACATCCGTGACAACTGATGAACTTACATTGACACATCATCTTTACCCAACGTCCATAGTTTACATTATGGTTCACTCTTGATATTGCACATTCTATCAGTTTGGACAAATGTATAATAATGTGTATCCACCACTACAGTGTCATACAGAGTATTTTCACTGTTCTATCAATCATCTGTGCTCCACCTGTTCATCACTGCCTGCTAACCCATGCCAAACACTAATTTTTTTTACTGCTTCTATAGTTTTGCTTTTTCCAGAATGTCATATTTGAAATTGTGAAATATGTAGCCTTTTCAGAAGAATTTCTTCACTTAATAACAGACATTTAAGATTTTTTCACATCTTTTCATAGATTGATAGCTCATTTCTTTTTAGCACTGAATAATGTTCTATTGTCTGGATGTACCACATTTTATCTATTAACCTACTGAAGGACATTTCACATATTCCAAGTTTTGGCAATTATGAATTAAGCTGCTATGAACATTCATGTGCAAGTTTTTTTGGTGTGGATATAAACTTTCAGTTCCTTTAGGCAAATACCAAGGAGCACAAGTGCTGGATTATACAATAAGAGCATGTTTAGTTTTGTAAAAAACTGCCAAATGGTCTTACAAAGTGGCTGTACCATTTTATATTCCCACCATTATTGAAAGAGAGTTCTTGTTGCTCCACATCGTCTACAGTACTTGTAGTTGTCAGTATTCTGCATGTTGGCTGTTCTAATACATGGGTGGTGGTATCTCACTGTTGTTTTAATTTGCATTTCCCTAATGGCATATGATGTGGAACATCTTTTCAGATCCTGTTTGCCATCTGTATATCTACTTTGATGCAATTGTCTCTGGACTACTTTTTAATTGGGTTGTTTCTTTTCTTACTGTTGAGTAAGAATCTTTGCATATTTGGATAACCTTTTTTTTTTTTTTTTTTTTTTTTTTTTTTTTTTTGTTCTTGTCTTGCTCTGTTGCCTAGGCTGGAATGCAGTGGTACAATTTCAGCTCACTGCAACCTCCACCTCCCGCATTCAAGAGGTTCTCCTGCCTCAGCCTCCTGAGTAGCTGGGACTATAGGCACGCACCACGATGCCTAGCTAATTTTTGTATTTTTAGTAGAGACGGGGTTTCACTATGTTGGCCAGGCTGGTCTCAAACTCCTGACCTCAGGGATCAGCCCACCTAAGTCTCCCAAATTGCTGGGATTACAGGTGTGAGCCACTGCTGGATAACAGTTCTTTATCAGCTATGTGTTTTGCACATATTTTGACCCAGTTGTGGCTTGTCTTTTCTTTCTCTTGATGGTATATTTTGCATGGCAGCAGTTAATTTTAATGAAGTCCAACTTATCAATTATTTCGTTCATAGAGCATACCTTTGGTGTTATATCTGAAAAGTCATTGCCAAACCCAAGGTCATCTAGATTTCTTCCTATACTTTCTAGAAGTTTTATAATTTTGCATTGTACATTTTTATCTTTGGTATGCTTTTAATTAACTTTTATGAACATTGTAAAGTCTGTGTCTAAATTCATTTTTTTTTTTTGTTATGTGGATGTCCAGCTGTTCTATCACCATTTGTTGAAAGGACTATCTTTTCTCCATTGTATTGTTTTTGCTCCTTTGTCAAAGATCAGTTAACTGTTTATATAGGTTTAGTTCTAGGCTCTTTTGTTCTATTAATCTATTTCGCTATTCTTTTGCTGGTATCACACTATCTTAATTACTGTAGCTTCATAGCAAGTTGGTTAATGTCAGTACTCCAGCTTTATTTTCTCCTTCAAATTGTGTCTGATAGTCTGAGTCTTTTGCATCTCCATATAAACTTTAGAATCATCTTGTCAATACCCATAAAACAACTTTCTTTCTAGGGGCCGGGAGCAGTGGCTCACGCCTGTAATCCCAGCACTTTGGGAGGCCCAGGCTATTGGATCACGTGATCAGAAGACCGAGATCATCCTGGCTAACACGGTGAGACCCCGTCTTTAATAATAATATGAAAAACTAGCCAGGCATGGCGGCATGTGCCTGTAGTCCCAGCTACTCGGGAGGCTGAGGCAGGAGAATTGTTTGAACCCTGGAGGCGGAGGATGCAGTGAGCCGAGATCATGCCACTGCACTCCAGCCTGGGAGACAGAGTGAGACTCTGTCTCAAAAAAAAAAAAAAAAAAAAAAAAAACCTTACTTGGATATTTATTGGAATTTCCTTAAACTTAAAAATCAATTTGGGTATAGTGAACATCTTAACATTATTCAGTCTTCCTATCTTCAAAAATGGAATCTCTCTCCAGTTTTTTGATTATTGTACTGCTTTCATCAGAGTTCTGTAGTTTTTCTCAGGTAGATCTTGAGGTCTTGTACATATTTTGTTAGACTTGTACAGAAGTATTTCGTTTCTTGAGGTGCTAATACAAGTGGTGTTTTTTTTTTTATTTCAAATTCTACTTTATCATTGATGGTATATAAGAAAATGGTTGACTTTTGATTATTAACCTTGTATCCTCTACCTTATGCCTTACCTCTACCTTATAATTAATATTTATTATTTATATTATCAATTATATAATTGAATATATTAATTAATTAAATATATTTAAATATCAATTATATAATTAAATATAAATATTAAATAATCAATTAATTATATCAAATTGATATATTATTAATTACATATAATTAATATTTATGTTAATAAATATAAATATTTATTAGTTCCAGATTTTTGGTTGATTCTGTTAGATTTTATACAGAGGCAATTATGTTATCTGTGAATAAAAAAATTTTATTTCTTCTTTCCCATTCAATATACCTCTTATTTCCTTTTTCTGTATTATTGTATTAGGTGGAGTTTCCAGAATGATGTAAAGCCCTGGTGAGCGGGGGCATCTTTGCCTTGTTTCTGGTCTTAGTAAGCTTCTAGTTTCTCATTAGTAAGTATGATGTTAGCTGTGAGTTCTTTATAGACATTCTTTGTTAAGTAGAGGGAGTTGTCCTTTATTCCTGTTTTACTGAAAGTTTTTCTCATGAATGGGTCATGGATTTTGTCAAAAGCTTTTTCTGCATCTATTAATATAATGATGTGGTTTTTCTTCTTTAGCCTGTTGATGTGATAGATTACGGTAATTTATTTTAGAATGGTGAACCAGTCTTACACACGTGTCTGAGATAAATCTCTTTTGGCCATAGCATATAATTTTTCGTATACATTGTTGGATTTGATTTGCTATTTTGTTGAGGATTTTTGTATGTATGTTCATAAAAAATACTGGTCTGTAGTTTTCTTTTAGTGATCTTGTCTAGTTTTGATGTTAGGGTAACACTGGCCTCTTTGAATGAGTATTCCTTCTGTTTCTATCTTCCTGAAGAGATTGTAGAGAATCAGTGTATTTTTCTTGAAAGTTTGATAAAAACCACCAATGAACACATCTGGTCTAGATGCTTTTTGTTTTGATAGATTACTAATTATTGATTCAATTTCTTTAATAGATATAAGCCATTTCGTTTGTATATTCCTTCTTGTGTGAGTTTGGTGGATTGTGTTTTACAAGGAATTGCTTCATATTATCTAGGCTATCAAACTTGTGAACATAGAGTTTTTCATAGTATTCATTTATCATCCTTTTAATATCTGTGGGATATATATGTCCACTTGTTCATCCCCAATATTTAAATTTGTGTTCTGTCTCTTGACTTCCTTAGGCTGGCTAGAGTCTTACTGAATTTATTGATATTTTCAAGAACCAGCTTTTGGTTTCATTGATTTTCTCTATTGATTTTCTGTTTTCGATTTCACTGATTTTTGTTCCGATTTTTATTATTTTTCTTCTGCTTACTTTAAATTTAATTTTCTTTTATCTAGTTCTGGAAAACTTAAATTGTTGATTTTAGATCTTTCTTCTTTTCTAATATACGCCTTCAACGCTTTAAATTTCCATCTAAGCACTTCTTTTACTGAACTGCATAAATTTTAAGTTGTGTTTCACTTTTTATTTAAACATATTTTTAAACTTATCTTTACATTTCTTCAATGATCCATATGTCATTTAGAAGTGTATTGTTTAATCTCCAGGTATTTGGGGATTTTCCAGATATTTTTCTGCTATTAATTTCTAGTTTAATTCTAGTGTGGTCCAAGAGCAGACATTATATGATTCCTATTTTTAAAGAACTTGTTAAGATGTGTTTTCTGGCCGAGAATATGATTACTCTTGCTGAATGTTCCATGTGAGTTTGAGAAAAATGTGTATTCTGTTGCTGTTGGATGAAGTTAATTTCTATATGTCCATGGTATGCTGTTGATTAATGCCCTGGTTGCATTCAACTGTGTCTTAACTAATTTTCTACCTGTGAGATCTGTCCGTTTCTGACAGATTTGTTAAAGTCTTCAACTACAATAGTAGATTCATCTATTTCTCCTTGCAGTTGTATCAGGTTTTACCTCACATTTTTGATGCTCATTGCTAGGCAGACACTCATATGGATTGATATATCTTCTTGGGGAATTCACCATTTATCATAATGTAATGTTCCTCTTGATCTCTGAAAACTTTCTTTGCTCTGAAGTCTGTTCTGACTGAAATTTATGTAGCCACTCCCACCTTTTAAAATTTAAGATCACTGTTAGCAGGGCACATATTTTCCATCTGTTTACTTTTAATCTATATGTGTGTTTATATTTAAAGTGAGTTACTTGTAGGTAGCATATGATTTTGTCTTCTTTTTGACTCACTTTGACAATCTCTGTCTTTTAATTGGTGTATTTAGACTATTAACATTTAATTTTAAATGTAGTTGTATTATCATCTACCATATTTGTTACTGTTTTCTGTATGCTGCACTCATTCCTTTTTCCTATTTTTGGTTTTCCCTCTTTCTTCCTGCCTTTTAGGGTTTTACTGAGCAGTTTTCTCCTCTTTCTTAGCATTTCAGATGCACTTTTTAACTCTTCTTAGTGGTTAACTTAGAATTTGCAAAATACTCTTACAACTAATCCAACTCCACTGTCAAATAACACTGTAACAATTACCTTTTGATAACAAAATAATCATAATTCCTCTCTCCTGTTCCTTCTTTTATTGCTGTCATTTCTTTCACTTATACATAAGCCTATGTATGTAAACGCACATAATCAAATATATTGCTGCTATTATTCTGAACAAATTGTTATCTGCTGAATCAATGAAGAACACGAAAAATACGCTTTAATTATACTTTCACTTATTCTTTCTCCAGTGCTCTTCTTTTCTTTATGTAGATCCATGTTTCTGGCCTATATAATTTTCCTTCTCTCTAAAGGACTTCTTTTAACATTTTTTTTTGCAGGGAACATCTAGTGGCAACAAATTCCCTCAACTTTTGTTTTTCTGAGAGTCTTGGTTTCTGCTTCACATTTGAAGGATAATTTTCAGGTTGTAGACTTCTAGGTTTTTATTTTTTTTCTTTCAACATTAAAAAACTTCATTTTTATTCTTTTCTTGCTTGCATGGTTTCAAAGGAAAAGTCAGATGTAATTTTTATCTTTGTTCCTCTATAGGTAAAGTGCTTTTTCCTCTGACTTCTTTCAGCATTTTTCTTTATCTTTGATTTTCTGCAGTTTAAATATAATGCACCTAGATGTAGATTTTGTCTGTTTTTTGGGGGAGAGAGTGTGTGTGTGTGTGTGTGTGTGTGTGTGTGTGTGTGTGTGTGTGTGTGTTCTCTGAGCTTCCCAGATCTGTCATTTGGTGTCTGACGTTAATTTCAGGAACTTCTTAGTTATTACTTCTTTATATATTTTTTCTGTTACTTTCTCTCCTGGTATCCCCAGTTATATATATGCTACCTTTTTTAGTAGCTTTCCAATAGTTCTTTGACATACTTTTTTTTTGCCAGTCTTTTTTTTTCTTTGCTTCTGAGTTTTGGGGGATTTAATTGAGATATCTTCAAGTTCAGAAGTCCTTTCCTCATCCATGTGTATGTAGTCTACTAACAAGCCCATCAAAGCATTCTTCATTTCTATTACAGTGTTTTTCATCTCTATAGAATTTCTTTTTTATTCTTTGAGAATTTCTATCACTCTGCTTACATTGCCCATGTGTTTTTGTATGCTGTCTACTTTATCCATTAGAGTTTTTAGCATATTAATCATAGTTGTTTTAAATTTCCTATCTAGTAATCCCAACATCCCTGTCATATCTGATTCTGGTTTTGATGCTTCCTCTGCCTCCTCAAATTATGTGAGGTTTTCCTTTCAGTCTTTTAGTGTGCTTTGTAGCTTTTTTTTTCTCCCCCCCATAGCCAGACATGATGTACTGGGTAAAAGGGACCGCAATAATTAAGCTGTTAGTAAAGTGGTAGTAAAACGTGAGGGTAAGGAAAGCATTCTACATGTGATTAATTCTCAGACTTTTAGTGAGCCTGTGTCTTTGGACTGTGACTTTAACAAGTGCGTTTTAGATGTTCCCTGCCGTGATGAGACAGAATGGCTGTCGTGGTCTGGAGTTGGGTATTTCTCTTCTTTCATGTGGAAGTTTAGAGGGGTCTGAAGTTGGGTATTTCCCTTTCCCCAGGTCAGTTAGGCTCTGATAAAACCCCAGCAGTTGTTTCTCTTTAAATAATTTCTATTAAGAAAAGACCTCTTAAGAAGAACAGAATGCTCTGGCATATTTCAAAATTATCTCTTCCCCCAGTTCTGTTAAAAACACAAGATTTTTCTCTAATGTTCACCATGAGAACCTGGTAGAGCTCCTGGAGGAAAAACTCATGAAAGTGTGGGGACCACTCTGTGACTCAATCCCCAGGATGTTTTGATCCTCAGGTTTATGCACACTGAGTCTCCAGCAATTCACCAATTACACTTTAGGTTTTCCCACCCCAGCATTTGTTCCTGTGAAGATTTCTGCTCATAGGTTTCTATGCTAGTATGTGATGCTCTGTACCTGCCTATCTATTTCTCCAATTTGGGGGGTTGTAGTTTGCCCTATGACTTACAGTTCTAAGAAGAGTTGCTGATTTTTCAGTGTGTTCAACTTCTTGCTTGTCAGGATGCAGTAGAAATATCCATGCTCCTTATATGCTTTTAAAATGTCATTTCTATCCATTAATAACCTGCCAATCATTTATATATACATTAGCACTAGACCTAAGTGCAGAGTATGGAGACACTGTAAAGTTTGGGTTTGTACTTCAGCTTTAGCATTTACCTAATGCATAACCTTAAGCAAGTCACTTACTGAGTCTCTAAGGCTCAGTTTTACTATCTGTAAAATGGGCTAGAAATGCTTTTTTTCACCAAGTTTAGTGTGAGATAAATGTGAGATAAATGGGCTATAAATGCTTTTTTCACCAAATTTAGTGTGAGATAAATGTGAGATAAACAAGTTTAAATGAGATAATGTTTATAAACTTGTTTTATATGCCTGACACATTGTAACCATTCACTCTCTTTTTTTAATGGCAGTTTTTAACAATTAAAAAGCTTCACTTTTCACATATCTACTCTACTCCCAGAATATAGTTGCAGGGAAAAACCTATAGAAATTTTTGGAAACATATGTGCCTTCCATCTTCTGCATTCAGCTCTAATGTTCCTAAAGTCTTTTTCATAGAATGATACTTGATTTCTTCCACGTTTACAGTGTTTATGGAAGTTTCTTGATGGTACCTGCTGGCTTCCACTTGAGTTTTGGCACCATTATTGAGTAGAATTCTCACTCCACCTGCATATTAATGCTGAGGATGTCTCAACATAATGCCTCTGTCACCGAAACTTTGGTTTAAAAAAACATTTGGGGGATAGTCAGCATATAAACAGTAGCAAGAACACATTTTTGGACAGGAGGGTATGGCTGCCATTGTGCATTTGCCCTTCCCTGGATCTGTTTTTTATCACAGGATGTGATTCCTAAAAATTGCACTTCCCAGGCTTCCTTGCCAACTGACTTTAGGCTGGATTTATCCAGAAGAGACACTGGTGGGAGTGAGGAGGGTTGGAGGCGTGGAGAAATAAAGTCACTTTCGGCCGGGCGCGGTGGCTCAAGCCTGTAATCCCAGCACTTTGGGAGGCCGAGACGGGCGGATCACGAGGTCAGGAGATCAAGACCATCCTGGCTAACACGGTGAAACCCCGTCTCTACTAAAAAAATACAAAAAACTGGCCAGGCGAGGTGGCGGGCGCCTGTAGTCCCACCTACTCGGGAGGCTGAGGCAGGAGAATGGCGTGAACCCGGGAGGCGGAGCTTGCAGTGAGCTGAGATCCGGCCACTGCACTCCAGCCTGGGCGACAGAGCCAGACTCCGTCTCAAAATAAATAAATAAATAAATAAATAAAGTCACTTTCACCTGTTTTCCTTGGGAAGCATCTCTAACTGTGGTTGTGTCCCCTCACAGTCCTGGTGTGGGCCAGGCAGTGTGACTGGTGCGACTCCTGGCTTTGGTTCCATCGCAGCCTCCTTGAAGCCCTCTAGCTCTATGATGGCTGCTCTTCCCTGCTTTGCTGATCTCTGGGTTCCTTCACTGACCCATGTTTGCAAACTTTCCACACTGTTACAATGAGTTCCACGTGTTGGCTTTCTAATGAACTGCATGATGGAATTCTGATTCCTTGGATAAATTACGAAATTCTAGAGAATAGTGGTTTTTTTTTTTTTTTTTTTCCTGTTAACAGTGATTTCCCATGTAGGTGCCATAAATAAATTATGAAAGAACAAGATTTTTAGGGTCATCCAACATAAATAGCTTCTTTACAATACCTGATTCCTTCATATTGTTTTTCACCAGGAGCCAACCATCCTTCCCACAGATGCCAAACATGCAGCAAAGTGCCCAGAGCAGAAGGCCTCCCAGTCTTCCCAGGAATTTGATTTGGCTGCCTTACCATGGCTACACTTTGTCTCTTCATAATACTTTTGGACTTCTGTTTTATAGATGATTGTAATAACACTTTTTATTTGGAGGTTTTCTGAGTCTTAGTACTTTATTTTTTGATTTAAGTAAGTCTTCTATTAAAGACATTTTTTTCCCTGAAAAATACATTACCAAGTAGTGCAAGCAATGTCAAAGATTTAAACACAATCTTACTTATGCACATTCTACCAAGCTTTAATGTAGACCTAACAGATTGGCTTTATCTTACATTTTAAATGGACAACCAACTCCCACATCACCAACATCCACCCCTTAAAAAACTCTTTTTAGTGATGTGTGAGTGAAAGTTGACTTAGTTCTCAAAGCATTTAACTTTACTAAATATAATTTTGTAACCTGAGGCGCTCCCTGTTAAATTTATTGGAACTCATATTAAGGCTGCTGAAGAATGTGCCTAGTTATCAATCACTGGCTAGTTTCTCTGAAGACAAGTTTCCTGAGCTTCACACCCATAAACCTTGTTATTTTAGTGTGCTGCCTCCAACTGCCTGGGATAGGGTTCCAGCATTTTATCGATAAAAACTTAAGCTTTCAGTTTTTGAGCATTGTATTAAAAACTGCACATTTTAAATCCTTTCTGACATGCTTATGTGAAAGCATAATCTTTCTTATCAAAAGTCATAAAAACATATAAAGAATCAAATCCTCCCATTTAAGATAAAGGAAAGGTTTATTTTGTATCACTCAATTGCTAGTGGCTACCACCAGACACTTAAGTCAACTGAGAGAATTTCTTTCTTATACGGTTAAAACCTCGGGATTTCCTTCCCATTAGCCCTCTACCATACCCCTCTCTGCCTAAAATCCTAGGACTCTCTCAGTTCCTCTTTTCACTTCCTTCATACCTTACTTTTCACCTCGTCCTGTTGCTCTAAGCTAGGCCATTGATGCCTCCTGCCTCTACAATGGACGCCTGATACTCTTTCTTATGGGACCAGTCTAAGCAATGGATACATTTCTGGTTACCTTCCATCTCTTTTCTCTGTATATTTTAATTTTTCAAATTAAATCTTTCAGAATATCTTTTTATGTGTACGTGTGAAAAAAGAAAGATGACTAGATTTTCATCTGAAATGTCAATGAATCATATTTGGTCTAACTAGAGGCTTACATTGCCAATTCTATGGCACATAGCAACACTTAATAAATGTTAGCCATTATTTTTACTCTTATTATTTCCACATGTCTGTTGCCTTTCTCTATAGTTCCTAAGTGAAGAAAGAAATTTACAAAGGCTGTAAGGGAAAACAGAAGATGGCTTTGGCCCTTGGGTTAAGAGTGTAGAGGGGTCTTCCATGATTCTGGAATAGAAGACATAGGGGTAGATTTAGGAAGAAAGCAAGGAAATGAAGACAATATTGCGGCTCACTGCTAGTGAAAATGCTTTTGGTGAGAACTTTTGAAACTTGAAACTTCGTAATTTTCTCTTTGTTTTACTTAACTTCATTTTGACGTTTTGTTTAGTTCCTTCTTGTTACTAGGAGTAAAATCAAAACAGGAGTGTATTTTCTTCAGAAACTAAATGGCAGGAGAATAACTATAAAACCAAGTTCTGACACTTGTTAGCTGTGTGACCTTAGACAGTTACTTACTCTCTGAGGCCCAATTTCTTCTTTGTTAAAATGAAGACAATACAATTCATTTCTTGGAGAACTTCAGAAGATTAAATGAGATAACATTTAATTCTCCTGGCGTAATATTAAATGTCTTTCTATTCCCCACCATGACGTCTTCTCTGAAAAAAAAAAAATCATATTAATAATGTTTTCCTTTGTGGTAACTTCGGAGGAGAAATCCCAAACTTGTGTCAAATAACATAATTATTGCCTTATGAAACTAATAAAAAGCTAAATGTTTAAATATTTACTTATGTTTATTTACATTTTTGCAAACTAAAGTGATGATCAGATTGGCCATTTAGTATTGCCTAGATAAAATAAGCAGTTAGTAGCAGAATGTTCCTGGACCACTTGTCATGTTCAACAGAGTCTAGGTAAGTTTCCTGAGAAGGAGCTGAGACTCAGCTATGGAGTGAAATTATGTCAACAGCTCTGTCAGTAGCACGAGCACTGACTGCCTCAGGGTTAAGTCAACTACAGGACATTGGGGGCTTGTGCCCTGGCATTGTGAGGATGTGAGGAGTAGCATCAGACCATGTGGCTTCTAGAACTGGTTTACCAAGGTATATGTGATAGACCTGAGTAATCTCTTTTGATTGTCTAGTGTCATTAAAGGGGCATAATGTTATAATTTAACTAATCTTGTGTTTCTACTTAAATTTTTTTGAATATTATATGCATTGCATCCCTTGCCCCTTTTTAAAATGAACTAATGTCATTGCTGTTTGGGCATTAAAATATTTGATCTATTCAGCAAAAAGGGAACATTTATACACTGTTGATAGGAGTGCAAATTCGTTCAACCATTGTGGAAAGCAGTATGGCGATTCCTCGAAGAGCTAAAAGCAGAACTACCATTCAACCCAGCAATCCCATAACTGGGTGTATACCTAGATGAGTATAAATCATTCTACAATAAAGACATATGCATGTGAGTGTTCACTGCAGCACTATTCATAATAGCAATGACATGAAATCAACCTAAAAGCCCATCAATGACAGATTGGATAAAGAAAATGTGGTACATACATACTATGGAATACTATACTATGTTGCCATAAGAAAGAACAAGATCACGTCTTTTGAGGGAACATGGATGGAGCTGGAGGCTATTATCCTTAGCAAACTAATGCAAGAACAGAAAACCAAATACTGCATGTTCTCATTTACGAGTAGGAGCTAAATGATAAGACATTATGAACACAAAGAAGGAAACTGGGGTCTACTTAAGTGGGGAGGGTAGGAGGAGGAGAGAAGCAGAAAACATAACTATTAGGTGCTGGGCTTAATACCTGAGCGGTGAAATAATCTGTAAAACAAACCCCCATGATCTGTGTTGACCTATGTAATCAATCTTCACATGTATGTAAAATAAAAATTAAAAAGAAGCAAAATGAATTCAACTCATAGTACATACTAGGCAGCGTAGCCTGTGATGGGAATGCAAAGAGAGTCACTGTCCTCTAGTTGCTTAGACATAACATGGAGATGAAGTGAAACAGAATCCCCTGGAATCAAGCTACAAAGATTCATGTTCTTCCTCTGCCACTTACTACCTATGTGATTTTGGGAAAATTGCCTGCCTCTCTTGTCTCATCTGTACAGTGGGGAAAATAGAGAGTATCTAACACTTTGGGTTGCTTGGTGAATCAAATGGAATGCCTAGAGCACTCACTGACACATGCCAGGTGCTCAATGAATATTAGGGATTTTAACATTAGAACAGTGGTTCTTAAATGATGGAACTTGTATTTAAGTTATATATAGACTCTATTGGTCATGTAACTATTGTGATTTTATTCTGCAATGGTTAAAAATAAATAATACTATATAATAGAAGTTTTTCATTGATAGATGCAGTTTCCTTTTTGAATACATTTATTTAAGTAAAGAAAAATAGTGAATGTATTTAAAGAGAAAAAGTCTTGCAATTTCTAGTATAGATAAGTAGTAAAGACTCTTAGTGTGAACCCATGTCCAGTTCACGTCTCTTTCCTGCTACCTGGAAGGATTTTACTACCCTGCCTCTTACAGTCACTTAGGGGTCTGTAACTAGTTCTAGTCTATGGGTTGTCAGCAAAAGCAACATGCGGCATGTCCCAGGTGACCCATTGAATTACCAGGTTGACCCCCTCCAGCATTCTCTTCCCCTTATCTTGTGTTCTTCCCTGGAGGGTTGTCAGGATCCATAGACAACTTTGTCTGAGCAAAACTACGGTTTTTTTTAAGCCACTGAGATTGCACGTTTTTGTAACTACAGTGTAAGGTGGCTTATGCTAACACCTGGAGGCAGAAAAATATTACCAAAAATTGTGAAAGTGGCATCTGAATGAGTAAAGTGTGTGAAACAGTGTAATAGAAATATAAAAATGCTCTATGAAAAAAAATAATAGATTAGTTTGGCCTTGAGAGAGTCCAAAATGTTCTATAGAGAAAATTGTGTTTGAATAGTTCCAGTAGGATGAATACGAGTTTGGTAGAAAAAGTAGGAAAGAGCAATCCAGGTTAAGGAAGGAGCACACATGGGTACATAGAATACTAGAAGTGATGATGCTGGGAACAAAGGGAGAAGTCTGGGTTGTCCAAGCTCAGAGACAGCTATGGTACAGGACGGTTGGGGAGAGCAGCCAATGCCAAGATTGTACTTGGCAAAGAGGAACAGGGAATACTAACGTCACAACCTTTCTAACCTACTGCCCTTACCTTATTAACTTACATGTTGTTAACTTGTTGCCCTTGGAAAATTTGGTTTCCCTAATTACAAAGTTCTTGTTGTTGATCGTAATTATTTGACCAACTATCGAGTGCCCTGCATAACAAATTAAGCTCTTTATATAACGTATTTCCCTGGAAGACTGTTTTACAAAGATAAATGGAAAACACAATTTTAAGAATGTTTTGGATGAAGATTGAGCTCATCATTATTGAACGTCTTAAGTTTCTCCTGATTTATTCACTTATTTATGTATTTATTTATTTGACTTTGCTTTCTGTAAAGTGTATCATTTTTGTTTTATGTCACCATCTGTAAGGTAAAGTTTAAGAGACGGTTCCTCTGTTCCTACGTGTGTTTTTTAAAAAGGAAGTCTATGCTTTTCAAAAATTAACTCACCACTCTCCTTATCATTACTGTGGTTAAAAAAGAAAAATCAAATCTATTGAGTGCTAGGTGTACCCTAGTCAAAAATTCAGCATTCTTCACACCTGTGAGTCAACTTCTGTTTTTGTGGAAAATTGACATACCCAATTAATAGCTAATAAGAGCAAATGAGTACAGCCAGAGGAGACTGTGTGTATATGCTGTCAAATGGCCAAAAGAAAATTGTGTATGCCAGTTTCACATGTCCTTTGAAATATCTGAACGGTTCAGGATTTCTCCTATTGTTACTGTTGTTGTATGCTTTGATATATTTATGCACACAATAGCTTAGATGTTGAGAGCTGGGTTCAGTGCCAAGCAGACCTGGCTTTAATCCCTAGGTGTGTCTTTCTCTAGCTGTATGGTCTTGGTCAAATATTTAGCCTCACTGAGCCTGACTTTCCTCATCTTTAACATGCAGAGAGTACTAGCTATCTCTCTGGGCTATAGTAAAAGAGTGAATAAAGTCTGCAAAGCTATTCACATGCTGCCTGGCACATAATAAGTGCTCAATTAATGAATTACGGAATTATCATTGTTGACTCTTATTAAAGCAGATTTGTTTTTTCTGTTGAAAAATAAACGTATCACCTTAGCTATAGAAATAATGGAGTCTCAGCCTTACAAATGTATCAAAATAAATTTGATTATCCTCATTACAAGATCTTGTCAACAAAGAGAATAATCGTTGTTTAAAAAATAAATATTATAAACTTTCCATTTTCTCCTCCTTTAATGTGACACTATGATAGGAGAAATGTTTTATCTCAGCTCTACCCTCAAAATGTGTCACCAGTCTGATAACATTACCACTCTGTCACTGCCAGCCTCTCTCTCCCTCACGACACTGCGTAGTCTCATAATGGGTGTACCAACCCCTGTGTCACTAAATCTGTTGTTCACAGAGCAGCCAGAGTGATGCTTCTGCAACACAACTCAGATCAGGTCACTCTCCAGCTCAAACTCTCCTACAGCAACCCATCGTGTCTAGAACAAAATCCAAAGACATTAGTCTTGCAAAATCCAACTCCTGAGTAAATTCTACCCTAATTTTTTTTTTTTTTTTTTTTACCTTTTTTGTCCTCCATCACTTCATACCCTACAACACATCACTCCCACACTTACCCCAGGACTTTTGCACTTGTTGTTCACCCCCTGAAATTCCCCACTCTGATGTCTGCAAGGTTGACATCCTCCATCTATTCAGGTGGCTTCCTTAAAGATTCCTCAACTACTTCAACTAAAATAGTAACTAGCATCAGCCTCAATTCCCTTATCCTGATATCTATTTTTCTTTCGAATCTATCATTTAGTATATTTTTATGTGTTTATTCATGGCTGTATTCCCAGTTCCTTTTGCTGGGTTTGACATGTAGGCAAGTACTTAATAAATATTTTGGAATCAATAACTGAATGTTCTACTTTTGAATATAATTACTTCTATACTTGTTTGAAGTTTGTTTCCTTCTTTATACTCCTACTTCTTAATTTAAAATGATTAGTATTTGCCACAAGTTTGTTTTTAAAGTAGCTTTCTAAGTTAATTAATGCAATATTTATTATAAAATGTTAAAGCATTTTCATATTGACCTTTCATAATATTAACCAACAAATTAATACAGAAAGATTCTCAATTGTGTGTTGTTGCTCAGTCATGGTACTTGGTAAATAAGAGAAATAAAGTTCAGAGGATGTCTAATGGATGATGAGTTCTAAACAAAGCACAACTTTGTTTGAATGAAAACTTTGGTTTGTCTAATTCCTTCTCATTTACTTCAAGGTAGGAGCATAAGTCAGTCATTCTTTATTAGATAAATATTATAATTCATGTTGATCAGCTGAAGACATTATGTTTTTATTCAAAAAATGTCCCTACTCATTAAAAAGTAACTTTCAGACCTATATTATCTGTTGAAGAATAAGACGATCTCATCTAAAATATAAGAACAAGCCTCCTTATGAAAATCTCAAACAAAAAGACTTCAGATTTTCTCTGATTTTTTATGTGAACATTTGACCAGTATATTCACTGCTTAAAAAAAGGAGTTCATAGTTAGGTGCTGTGTTAACATCCAACTTCATCTCAAACCGTCCTTTATTCTGATCTACCAGACCATTTCTACCAGGATTTTTAATTGAGGATCTCTTTCTGCTGCTTCCAACTGGTCACAAAGTCCTCAGTTCATTCATGTTCCACCCTACCTTCTGTGACTTCTCCAGGCTCTGCTTCTCCCAGCCACTTTTCTCTCAAAAGTCCTTTTCTGTTCTAGCCTCACCTACATCCCTCGACTTCCTTTTGAGCACACAAAGGTCATAATAAAATGGCTCAATCAGATGGCAGCTTAGTGTATTACAAAAATTTGCATTCAGACATAATCATATTTGAAACCCCTGTTTTTCTAAGTTACTGAGTGTATAGTCTTTGATAAATTACCTGTTTTCTCAATTTTAGCTCTCTTGCTAGAAAAAAAATGGGAATAATTGTGCTTACCTGAGTTGCAAGAAATATACTAGACTGTGTAAAGCACAATGGCATCCAGCACAAGCTGTGCAATGGCACCCAGCACAAGCTGTGCAGGTGGTAGCTGGGTTTCATCATGATTATGGACAATGCGTGGTAAAGTATGTCCTCAGTAACTGTTATTTCTCTTCCCAACTCTTGGTGCAGACAGAGTTTCATCAGAGAGCCTCTTATCCAATGGCCTTATCTGCCAAACAAACTGCCCACCCTCTGGCGTAGTTAAAACCTTTTCCAGGATTTTTCAAGTCCAAATAACTTTAGTATTCCTTTCCAACCACATGGGCTCCTACAGAGGCCAGTTGGTAGCCATGCTCTGAAAATGAGGCAGAGTTCAGATTTCTACTGCATTTTATGGGCACAAACAACTCAAACTTGGTAAACACTTCCATTGCCATGTGGAGTAAAGCGTTCTGAAGCCTTGATATGACACATGCTGAAGGCTTAAAAAGTTGAAAAGAAAAAAAGAAAAGGAGAGAGAGAGAAAAAGAAAAGAAGAGTTAAGTTTTAAAAATCTGGCATAACAGTGACAGGGCATGACTGAAACGGTACTCACTCTGCTAGCAATTCTAGGTACCTTATTTCTCCTGTGGGCAATGATATTAAACCTCTGGGATTAAATTGAAGACATCTCAGCAGCACACAAGGCCGGTTTTGATGCCAGCCTAAGTTTGTAAGACTACTGTTTACAATAAGAACAGCCAGTTCCGGCAGCATGTAATCTGAAAGCATTCATTTTTATGAAGAAGTGTACACAAATTCAAGTTAAGGTACTATTACAAAATTGTAAGGGCTTCTTAATCGAACCTGTGACACGGCAGGTAGATTTATTCTGACAAGGTAATGAATGATACGGCTTTGGTGGGAGTGCCGGGTAAAACCAATTATCATCAGCTTGACATGACAGGGTATGAAATGCCTCCCCAGACTCACCCTCTTTTCTGAGGCAGATCTTTTTGTTTCTGGGCATGGTTCTGATTTGGGAAGTTCCAAGTTGTTTTTCTTTTTAGAAATGTAGATGTAGCCATTGTTTTAAAAGACTCCAAGTGGGTCACTCTGATTTATCCTTTTAGGACGGTTCCATTATAAAATGAGTCAGTTACTTCCTGGAATGGGACCAATGCAAAGAACAATCCTAAACCCTAATTCACTGCAAACATTTCCCTGAGTTCATGGCATTCACTGCTATTTGTTTAAACAAGGGCACCACAGTTTTACCCGGGAAGAGAACTAGTAATCAGAACGTGCAATGTCAAACCATCTTTCAAAAGGAGACCTGATAGATAATATATGGCTCATAGTAATTCAATTTGAACACTACATTTCATTTTAGCTATTTATAAGGTGATACACCTATATTATGCAATTTTAGAGATTGTGTTTTGGAGCCTCATTTCTGGACATAGCAGCCTGCATTCCCTCAGGAAGCCAGCTAAGCACATTAATAGCCATGCAATGTGGGCCTGTGCAGGTTGGCTGTGGACCTTATGAAGTTCTATTCTTCTCCTTAGCTTTATTTCTAGGTTGAACACCACTAATCAGCCATCCACCCACACTGTTAAGTGGGTTGATGCAGCTTGGCTTGGATGAGGGCATGTACTGGAATCAGACACCCAGCATCATCATTCACCAGGGGAATGTTCCTCAGTGAGGGAAGTATATTTGGGGAACCTCACATTCCTCATGTAGAAATTTAGGCACATAAGAGAATGTCTGTGAACCTCAGATTCCTAATCTGTAAAATGGGAATAATAACACCTGTTTTGCAAGGCTGGTGTTGGGCTTAAAAGAGATAACTATGTGAAGTGCTAGAGGATGATTCAAATCCAATAAATTACATTTGTTATTATTACTGCCTCTAATTATTCTGTTTTCAGTTCTTGGTAATTTAAAATTGTTATCTTTTGTTTTTCTTTTCTAACCTCTTATGCTAGTTTCTTCTTTGGATGATACTCATTTAGTACTCTAGAACTCTCCCATCTCTGCCTGCCCTTGACGTATTGAAACTTTCTTGCTTACTTTGTCTCCTTCCCTCTCTTTCATAAACCATTTATACCACTTCCCCAATATGGAAACAGTAACACACTCCAGGAAATTCAGTTTCCATCTTGAATATACCCCTGCTTTGCATTCTACCTGCAATAGCTTGAACCCATCCAGCAAGGTGTTTATCACTTTAACTTGACTTTGTTGGTACCCTGAAACAGAAGGATTCCTTCTCCCTCCCCTCCCCTCCCCTCCCCTCCCTCCCTCCCTCCCTCCCTCCCTCCCTCCCTCCCTCCCTCCCTTCCTTCCTTCCTTCCTTCCTTCCTTCCTTCCTTCCTTCCTTCCTTCCTTCCTTCCTTCCTTCCTTCCTTCCTCTCTTTCTCAGTCTCTCTCTCTTTTTTTCTCTCTCTCACTCTTTCTTTTTCTCTTTCTGGCACTCCTTTTTTCTTTTTTTAAACAAGCTTGTACACATAACATTTCATATGCTATTTCACAGTTGAAAATGATAGAATAATTTTTAGGAAATGAGAATTGCAGCAAACAAGTAATAACTAAGGAACTCTTGAACTTTTGTCTTCTTTTGAAGCAAGGGGCATTTTTTAAAAAATAGATTGGACTCTAAGAGTAGATGAACTTTTCAGTGAAAATATTCTAAATTCTGTAATTTAGAAAAGTAACCCCATTTGTTTTTTCACTCCTTTAAAAGTTACCTAAAATTATGTGGAAGAAGACTACCATCTTGAAATAGCAGTTTGGTTTTGGAACTATGCAATTGAAGCAGGCCAAGAAAAAAAAGGAGGAATTGGATAAAATGTATGTCACATCTGGTTTTCTTATTAAAAATGTACCGTTCACCATCAGCACTCTTATAAGCCTATACAAGTCAAATTATGCTTTTTGATTGCTTCTGGGTTTCTTTTATTAGCGTGTTGGCTGGTTCTTTGGATTTTTTTCTGTTTTCATTTCAGTTAATCAGTTTCTTATTTTTATCTTTCCAGGGAACTCTACTTCTCAATATGGAAGACTTTTGGGGCTTTTTGCAATTGCAAAGGACTGTCATGGTCTAAATTGCCAAATTCTATGCTTGGTTCTGTTTTCTCCATAAGTGAAAATTCCCATAACCACTGGCCATCTGATTAGTATATTGAGTTCCAAGAAACAAAGATCTCATTTCTCTTCATGTCTGTTTTGAAAACCTTGCAACTATATAAGCATGAAATAAATACTTCAGGAGTTCTGTATTGGTTGAGAACACTGATTTTAAAAGAATGCAAAATGAGTCTAGGTATGAGTTTCAGAATTAATAATTTTAATAAATAAAAGTCATCTTTTTATATAGTCATTTATTTTATATATACTAAATGTTACATTTTATTGAATTAAGAAACATTCCTCTACCCATGTGCTACTCAAGAAGAAGAAAAAGAAGAGAGAAAAAAGGACATTATTTTTACAGAAGAATACCAGCTTGTGAGTTTAGGGGAAATGACAAAACTGGAAAATGGCCATCTTAATGTAATAATTACCTAAGACAAAGATCATCACTGGATGGTGAAACTACTGAGCACATTGTCGTTAAAGAACAATATTCATATGGTCTCATAGTATCACCCTACAGATTACTTACTAATTACAAAGAAAAAAATGCCTCTTTTACAATGAAAAGATCTGGCAGACATTGATTGCCTCAACCAAGTGACTCAATTTAGCATCATCAATAATAGCACAACTGGTAGGATGTGGTTCCTAAGTCAATGAAATGGGAAGAACACAACATCATTTATGTTGTATCCATGGAAAAATATTAAACCTAATACCAAGGAAATGAATGGACAAACACAGATTATAGATTGCTTTACTTGACAGTTTGCCAAGATTCCCGAATATGTTCAGTGTCATGAAAGATAAGAGAAGAAGATATGTCAATTAAATGCAATCCATAATTCTTGAATGGATCCCAAATAAGAAAAAATATGAGACAAATTGGGGAAATCTGAATGTGGAATATGTATGTTAAATAATATTATTATGTCTCTGTACAATTTGGGGGAAATATGGTTATATAGAAGAATGTTCTTTGATAATGCGTGGGAGAAGTGTTTTGGGTGAAGTCCATGTGTGTAACTTGCAGAAATAATTCAGAAATATAGGCACATATATAGATTTACCATTTGGTGGTAAATCTAGGTCATGGGTATGTAGGTACTCATGGGTATTGCTTTTCCTACTTTTCTGCAATTGGAATCTGCTAGAGGGACTTTTTGTTTGTTTGTTTTTTTCTGTCAGAGAAGATGGTGCAAGAAATCTGTGTTTCTGGCAAAAGGAGGCTGGGCGTGGTGACTCACGTCTGTAATCCCAGCATTTTGGGAGGCGTAGGTGGGCGGATCACGAGGTCAGGAGATCGAGACCATCCTGGCTAACACGGTGAAACCCTGTCTCTACTGAAAAAACACAAAAAAATTGGCCGGGCATTGTGGCCGGTGCCTGTAGTCCCAGCTACTCGGGAGGCTGAGACAGGAGAATGGCATGAACCCGGGAGGCCGAGGTTGCAGTGAGCCGAGATCACGTCACTGCACTCCAGCCTGGGCGGCAGAGCGAGACTCCGTCTCAAAAATAAAAAGAAAAAAAGAAAAAAAAAAGCAAAGTCTTTCTACACCTCCCTGGCCTCTTTCGTAAAGTGTGTGCAGTGCTAACAATAGCAGTTCACATTCAGAATACTCACCATAACCTCAGGTCCACACACAAGTGATCAGACTGCCAGCATTTCCTGCTAATTTCTCTTCTCCAGAGGTGCTGAGAGACGTCAGAGAGACAGAGGAATGAATCAAATATAGGTGGGGAGACAGAATTTTCTCCTACTTATTCTGTGAAGACCAAACAGGGAGAGCTTTAACTTACCTTCCTCCAATAGTTCATAAGATATGACATAAAAGTTAGAGACTCTCACTTTTGCTCGAACTTTCTATCTCAGAATCTTCAGGGCTTTTACAAACTGAAGGGCAAATTTAATTTGGTTTCAAGTTGTGTACAATACTTTTTTTTTTTTTTTTTTGAATTGCATAGCACCAGCAAAGGATTAAATAAGGCCGTTGATAGCATCTGTGCGTGTCCTATTAAGCATGCTGAGAAAACAGAGTCAGAGCAAATAACCTGGAGCAGGACTTTAAGGGCAGGCAGGAAGGCTGCAGAATTGTTGAGAATGCTATAATGTGAATTAGAGAAATAAGTCAGCAGGTGTGTGCTTTGGCCCCGAGTAAGTATTTAACCAGGGAGCCAAATAGGAAAGGTGTTTTCAAAGGCTTTGTTAGAAAAAGGTAGTAAACAGCATAGACTCCTCTTTCATCCCTCACTTCCTGGTTCAGCTCAAGCCGAAAAGAAATTTCAGCTTTAACTCTTGTTATCAAAGAAGAAAAGAGAAAAAGCGATTAGAAGAATTAATAGATAAATTCCAAATTAGGAGGCTGGTGCTAAAATTATTATGGTTTTCAAACTGAATCTTGTGTTTTTCACACGATTCGATTCTACATAACAAGATTTTAATGTAACCTATAGTTTTATTGAGAACATTATCAACTGTCACCCCGAATTCTTCTAGCCTCTAACTACATTGACCATGCCGATCTTTATGGTTGTCTCCTGGTCTGATAAACCTTTCATATGGTAAAGATAAGACTTTTAACTAAAACATTATTGTGATTTAGGGATGAGTAGGGAAATGTGGAAAAGAGTGTGTGAAGCCTAGTTTAATAAAGGAGCATGCCATTTCTGTATATTCTTACTTCGATAGAAAGGGAATATTTTCCCCAGCAGCTGCGTGGGAATTTCTAAGAATATTTGTGAAAAGTTGTGTTACTCAGTGAATACAAAAACGAAAACCACCATCCAAACGTCAAATCTTCACAATATTTATAAAAGTTGCTTCTTATGCTTCCCTGGGGTTTATATTCTTAAAGCAGCTCATTTTTATCCTGACTTGAGATTTTGGTGAGATTCATTTATTCAAGGTAGTCTATAATAAATATTAAACACACCACAGAAGAATTTATTACAAGCCCAGAAAACAATTTGTTTTAAACATTTTATATTAGAAGGAATAGCATCCATGACAAAATATTAGACGGTAAAATAATCTTGATTTGGGGTTTTGGCTTTATTTTTTTAATATAAATCCTAACATTGAATCTACCTTGTTTCTTTTAGTATCCATTTCTGAATTCAAGCAGTTTTTAATTTTTTATAAAAGGATATTTAATTCTCCCACACAATATTTCTTATATTTGAATTGTCCTCTTAGGGCTCATATATTGCTATTGGAATGCTGTTTTCCCATTTCCTTTCATGGGACTTATTTCAAAAAAGTTAGGTTCAAATGTTCTAGAAGAATCTAAGAGCAATTTTATTCTTATTTATAAAATGGTTTCAGAGGGGGACATTTATGTAAGACAGAGTGGAGGAAAACACATTTCAGTCACTTCACAGATGTCTGATCGTGTGTTTCCGTATTTCCTACTATAGGGAGCAGCCATCTTCGCTTTGCGCATTTTTCCATTCAGTATTTCAGCAACACCTTCGGCAGGGAGATCAACTTCCTGAATGAGGCAGAGATGGATTGTTAAACACGGAAATATCCTCCTGTCCGAATAACTTGTCACTCAGGGAGTACATTCTACATCTTTGCTCCTTTGATTGACTTTCATAACAAACAGTCATTACATTGTTAGACTGTTTTGTATCAATATTGATCGCTAGGAAATTGAAGTACCCTAAAGTTCATTGACACGAAGCAATCACATGTGGAGTGATGAGAGGAAGCTATGAGCAGAGGACTCATGTCATGTGTAATTGGTATGGACCACTCCAGGTGTTTTGAACAACTTTTTCATTCAGAGAGAATAAGTTTTATTCATCAACAGGCTGATTCCAGGCAACAGAGCTGAAGGATCTAGAGAACACATAAGAGACCAATGGCAGCTACTTCCCCAAAGCACAGGTCCAGTGATCAATACATTTAATTCAATTAATATGTGGTGCCCACAGAAGAGCTCTGGGGTTCAAGAAGTTTAACATTCAGATCAAAAAGTTATAAATTACGCTGGGTGCAGTGGCTCATACCTGTAATCCCAACACTTTGGGAAACCAGGTTGGGGGGATCACTTGAGCTCAGGAGTTTGAGACCAGCCAGTGCAACATAGCAAGACCACCGTCTCTACAAAAAAAAAAAAAAAAAAAAAAATAGCTGGGTGTGGTGGCATGTGCCTGTGGTCCCAGCTACTCTGGAGGCTGTGGCATGAGGATCCCTTAAGCCCAGGAGGTCAAGTCTGTACTGAACAATGATCTTGCCACTGTACTCCAGCTTGAGCAATAGAGCAAGGCCCCATCTCAAGAAAAAGTTACAGATTCAATTGTTTTACATAGCCACTCAGGTGTGTGTGTGTGTTTTTTTTTCTTTTTTTGAAACAAAAAATCCAGTAAGTGTCTGATAACAATGAATGATAATAGTAATATTTCATGTTTATTGAGTATTTACTCTGTTCTAGGAGTATGTAAATATTTTCATTTTTTTACAAGAGTGAATATCTAGAGTAAAACACAAATTATTGGAGGAAAGCAGACTTTACATTCCTTCTTAAATACTTTTTAAAAATTTACTTATATATGCGTCCTCATAATTCATCAAAATCTCAGCCTAGAATTGCAAAGCAGTTGTCCATTTTATTTAATTAGATCATAGAGTCAGCCTTTTTTCTTTTTTTTTTTTTTTTTTTTTTTTTACCAATTCATAAGAATTTGACAGTGTTGGAGAAGCCTACTGCTGTTATTGTCCTCACATTCCAAAAACTGGGAAATGTCTTTAGTGCTAAGTGAATTAAAGTAAACCCTGAATTTTTCAATTATTTGAATATGTTCATGTTGCCAGAAAAAATGGAATCTAAATCAATAGAACATAATAATGCAGCATCTCTCCAGATTTTTCCTGCTCATTTAGAAGCATAGCATTCTGAAGGGAGGGAACTAAAAATTTTCAAACCATTGGATCATCATTAGAATGAATTTGTATTCAATGTTATAATACAGGTAGGCTACTCCAACATGGCTCCTCGAAAAGACAAAATTTTAAAATTGTGTGTTTATGGTTATTTAAACAAGAATGTTATTAAACAAGAATGTTCAGTTTTTACTTAAATACAATTTTACTTAACAACATCTTTTTTAGTTGCTATTGTTACTGCATTATGAATTGAGAATTCAACTACCCTACAGCGAAAAGTTTTAGCTTTTTCTCCCTCATTGTTTGGCTCGGATTATTCCTTGGATGATCGTTGCCTGGGTGTGCTATATGAACACTATGCCAATGTTTTTTGAAAGTGTGTATGTTCCTTGGAAGACTAGTTGTTGGAACGTTAATAGGTATTTGACAGAAAAGTAGACTCCTTGTGAATTAAGTTCAAGAAATAGCACTTGAACATAATTAAATGGTTTTGTCTGAATGTCGTATTAGGTTATTATCTTTGTTTACTGCAGGACTTCTCTCAGGAGATATCCAGGTGAATTCTACTAATTTGCTAATTTAATCAAAACCTCCATTTTGATCAAGGAGAAAAGGTCCTTGCCTCAGATGGCTGGAAATGTTTTATAACAAAATGGAAAGTCTTCTCCAAAGTCGATGACACTGTAATCTGGAGCAGAGTTAGTGATTAGATCACAGATTACGGCACTGTATCTGCATGTCTATTGCCTGAGCCAAACTGAGCAAAAAAAGTTTTGTTCTGATGAGATGGTATGATAACAAACAATAATATCTTCTGTACCATGGTGTATGGAGGGGCAAAGAACATTTTGTGAACCTCCAATTCGTAGCCATAAATAGCAGTTTTGGAAATAAATATTTAAATTAAGACATTTAAGGATAGAATGAAAAATATATTGATTCGTTTTCCCAACAATCTGACAATTCACAAAATGTCCCAATGGCCACTTCATAATTGACGAATATGAAGAGAATTTTTTGAGGTAAAGTTTGACTCCCACTTCCTTTCTGATAGTAGCTATCTCTGTTAATAAATATTGACATTCGTTGGCATGAAAATTTGTGTACATTTATTGGACCTAATTGGAGACATCCCAGCTATGGTAATGCAATAGAGCAGAATTTTTTCAGCTTGTACCTATACGGGAGTTAAGAAACAACAAGGGCCAGGTGTGATGGCTCATGTCTGTAATTCCAGCACTTTGGGAGTCCGAGGTGGGCAGATCACCTGAGGTCAGGAGTTCAAGACCAGTCTGTCCAACATGGCGAAACACCATCTCTACTAAAAATACAAAAATTAGCGGGGTGTGGTGGTGGGTGCCTGTAATCCCAGTTACACGGGAGGCCTAGGTGGGAGAATTGCTTGAATCTGAAAGGCAGAGGCTGCAATGAGCTGAGATCAAGTCACTGCACTCCATCCTGGGCAACAGAGCAAGACTCCGTCTCAAAAAAAAAAGAAAGAAAGAAAAAAAAGAGAAACAACTAGAAGTACTTTTAAAATATACTATGAAAAATGACTCTATCCCCAAATTGTCTCCAAAGTTGCCTGCACTTTAGAGTAACTCTCCTCTGATCAGTTTATGGTGACAGTCAACGACTTTAACATTTAAATCAATGACAGTGAAAGTCAAAACTAAAACACATGTGATTCCTTTGAATTGAAATGGAAATATTACAACTTTTTTATAAGAAGAAAAAGTATTTACCTATTTTCAAAGGGCAGAATTGGTATCAACCCATCAACTCTGAGAGATCTGAGCACAAAATAGGTTTGGTTTGGATGAGAGTAACTTGAACTAATGTCTAAAAAAGTGAACACGGGTTGTAGTGACAGACGTGGATACCAGACAGTACTAAAACACAAAAATGAAAGAGCATGGACATGACAAGGCAGAAAGAAGGAAAAATTCAAATTTTGTATGTAGAACAACCAGTTACCTTGACTAATTATGCAGCAAGTGTTGTGATGTGACAAACTCTTACGACTTTTTTTTAGCATTTTAATGTTATGTTAGAGATTGATTAACATAGCAGAGTTGCTCAGGTAGAAGGTAATTACAAAATGCCGTTCTTATTTTTATAAGGGATGCATCCCAACAAAGATCTCAAAATCCCAAAGAAGATCTAAGATCTGAAAATCCTGCTGCTGAGTTTTGCCTGAAACTTGGGGACAGAGTTTCATTTTTCAGGTTAAACTTTCAGTGCCTGTTGAAATACAGATACCACCACTGGAAGGTATTAGTCTTGGATTTGGTGGCATGAAACAGAAAACCCAAAATAGCAGTGGCTTAAATCACATTTAAGGTACATTTTCTTAAATCACAAGGACCGTCAAAAAATATATACATATATAAATATATATATATATAGTGTGTAGATATATAGATATAATTACACATATGTATAGATGTGTTGGTATATACATGTCCGTGTATATATAATTACACATATATGTAAATGTGTGTACACTTATGTGTAATCATATATACATACATGTGTATACACACACGTCTCCACATATATATGTGGTTGTATATATGTGTAGATGTTTATACATATGTACACATGTATATATGTATGCATATATACACACGTACATATGTGCACATACACCTTTATAAATACATAGATACATTATATATATAATTTTATATATGTATATATATAATTTTGAAGTGGAGAGAAAAGAACAGACAGCAGCAGACATCAATCACCCTTAAAAACAAAAATATGGCTGCTTCTTTGAGGAGCATTGGGATGTAAAATCACTCTATGTGATTCACCACAGCAGCTCATTCTTCTGGTTTTTTTTTTTTTTCTATCTCCTATCTTTTTTTTTTTTATTATTATTATACTCTAAGTTCTGGTATACATGTGCAGAATGTGCAGGTTTGTTACATAGGTATACACACGTCATGGTGGTTTGCCGCACCCATCAACCCATCATCTATATTACGTATTTCTCCTAATGCTATCCCTCCCCTACCTCCCCTATCCCCCGACAGGCCCTGGTGTGTGATGTTCCATTTCCTGTGTCCATGTGTTCTCATTGTTCAACTCCCACTCATGAGTTAGAACATATGGTGTTTGGTTTTCCATTCCTGTGTTAGTTTGCTGAGAATGATGGTTTCCAGCTTCATCCATGTCCCTGCAAAGGACATGAACTCATTCTTTTTTATGGCTGCATAGTATTCCATGGTGTATATGTGCCACATTTTCTTTAACCAGTCTATCATTGATGGGCATTTGGGTTGGTTGCAAGTCTTTGCTCTTGTGAACAGTGCTGCAATAAACATACATGTGCATGTGTCTTTATAGTAGAATGATATACAAACCTTTGGGTATATACCCAGTAATGGGATTGCTGGGTCAAATGGTATTTCTAGTTCTAGATCCTTGAGGAATCACCACACTGTCTGCCACAATGGTTGAACTAATTTACACTCTCACCAACAATGTAAAAGTGCTCCTATTTTTCCACATCCTCTCCAGCATCTGTTGTTTTCTGACTTTCTAATGATATCCATTCTAGCTGATGTGAGATGGTACCTCATTGTAGTTTCGATTTGCATTTCTCTAATAACCAGTGATGATGAGCTTTTTTTCATATGTTTGTTGGTCATATAAATGTCTTCTTTTCAGAAGTGTCTGTTCATATCCTTCACCCACTTTTTGATGTGGTTGTTTGTTTGTTTCTTGTAAATTTGTTTAAGTTCTCTGTAGATTCTGGATATCAGCCCTTTATCAGATGGCTAGATTGCAAAAATTTTCTCCCATTGTGTAGGTTGCCTGTTCACTCTGATGATTGTTTGTTTGTTTGTTTGTTTTTCTATGCAGAAGCTCTTTAGTTTGATTAGATCCCATTTGCCAATTTTGACTTTCGTTGCCATTGCTTTTGGTGTTTTAGTCATGAAGTCTTTGCCCATGCCTATGTCCTGAATGCTATTGGCTAGGTTTTCTTCTAGGCTTTTTATGGTTTTAGGTCGTACATTTAAGTCTTTAATCCATCTTGAATTAATTTTTATATAAAGTGTAAGGAAGGTGTCCAGTTTCGGTTTTTGGCATATGGCTAGCCAGTTTTCCCGACACCATTTATTAAACAGGGAATCCTTTCCCCATTGCTTGTTTTTGTCAGGTTTGTTAAAGATCAGATGGTTGTAGATGTGTGGCATTATTTCTGAGGCCTCTGTTCTGTTCCATTGCTCTATATATCTGTTTTGGTACCAGTATCATCACAGCAGCTCATTCTTACTTGAATTGTTTTTATAAGATGAATCTTCCAATTCTGCTAAGTTATCATAATTGTGCATGAGGAATAAAGCAAGACAAGAGCTTAAATCAGCAGTTTTTAAACATAGTTAGCAAAGAGATCTTTTTTCCAAAACAAAAATCTTATTACAGAACTCCAATGTATAAAATCATGTTTTCTATCATGGAAGTTCACATTTATAACAATTAGGTATCACAAAGTCATTTAAAATAATAAGTAAAATTTTAGAAAATGAATGTCACAGATGACAAGCTTTAGCATTTAATGTATCTATACATTTTGTTTCTACACAATTGAGAAAATTAGAAGTATAAGTTGTTGTAAATGGCAGCTTGTAGTCTAGCAGAAGAAACATTCCTGTGAGGTTTTCACAAGGCTAAGTTTATCTGGCTGCACCAACAACTGGTGTGGCAGTACATGTCATCAATATGATAAAATATATGTTTTATTTTTAATGTATGTCTTAAGATAGTTAAAATATTCTCAATGAAGTTCAAGCTAACATTTTCGGAATGCTCCAAAACACCTCTTGAGAGTCAATAGTGAGGGTACAGTTGAAAATGCACTGGCTCAGAGGGTCCTAGGGAAGGTTATTCAGAAATATTTCATTGAGATGGAAGAAGCAACAGAAGGGCATGACAGACACATATTGTAGAGTTTCCTTAACTATTTCTCTTTGCAACATTATCAATTTTCTCCTCAAATAATTCAGACACGACCAAACCATTTCAACTGAGGCTTACAACCAATGGGTACTAAAAAAAAAAAAAAAAAAAAAACCTCTCAAAAGTATTAATATCATGGTGTTTTACAACACCAGTTGTTTATGGCCAAATAAAAGTGGTGGATTAGCCTAAGAGAAAGTACTATTCTACGGGGATAAAGAGGAGAGAAGAGGAAGTACCTTCAAAAAGAGAAGATGAGGTCATAGATATGATAATATAAGGAAAATAGGGATGGAGTCTCTGAACTAAATCCTTATTTTCCTTTCCTGACTCAATTTAGATCTTACTACCTTTAAGAAGCCTATGTCAATCCTCTAAAACTGGATTAAAAGCTCTCAACTTAGTAGTAGAGTGAATGGAGATTAATTGTAGAGCATTAATTTTTTTTTCAAATATTCTCTTTCTTAGGTCCAAGTGTGCATATTCTAGGGCAATTCCTGCCTCTTTTTTTCTTGTATCTGCGTACGTCTGACTCTAGATTACGATATTTATGAGGAAAGAAGTCACATCCGTCGTGTGCACCATTGTATTCCCAGCGCCTAACTCAGTGCTGACTGCGTAGTTGGTCCCTAGCAAATGTCTGTGGGATGAATGAACAAATGTGTAAATGAAAATTATTTATTACTACATAGAAAGAGGAGGCATGAAAAAAACTAGGGTGAGCAACTTTGAATAGAGAAAAATAGAAGATAAAGTATGCAAATCTATATTGGACAAAGTTAATTTTTCTGTGTATCTCAATTTTTGGGTTTTTTTTCTCCCATGAAGACAAATGCTATGACAAGTTCAGATTTCCTCAGCTTAGCAAGGGGTGAGGCTAGATCATTTCTAGGGTGATTCATCATCAGATATAGCTCTCAGTGGAGGAAGTGGTGTTGTCGATGATTAAGCAGAAGGCATTTCCCCCCAAGGAGAGATGTTAGAAGGAGAGTCTCGTGTCCTGGAAGTGCTGTTTTTCATTGAGATGCAAAGTTGAGATCTTAATCTCTTGGAACACTGCTGGTTCCCTGGACTGCTCAGTAAGAGACAAGCAACATGAATAATAATATACAGTGTCTTACTTTGTACAGCTTTTCTCAGCTCTTAGAGCACTGTTATATTCATCACCTCGTGAGACTAGTTGTCACAGTGCACTTATAAGGGAGACAGAATAGGGGATTTGACAACAGAAGCACTAAGGCTCAGAGATGAAATCCAAACTTATGTGGCTAAAAACTGGAATGTTTGGGATGGGAACCTGAGGCTTTCTATCACAGGTTTTGTGTGACCAGAGTTTTGAGAATTCAGTGCTAAAATAATTGCTTGTGCACAAAATCCCCCAATATACCCTTCTGGATTTGTAAAGAGGAAAAAAACACACAAGCTAACTATGGGGAGGAAATTTAGCCAAAGCAAAAACCAATCTTTCAGTTGAAACTACTCATATGCTCACAAAGATGCATCAGGGGAAATGCATCATTCACTGTCTTAGTGAAGCTAGTGTGACCTGAATGGGCAATTGTCGAGTTACTTTTTTTTTTTTTTTTTTTTTAAGTTGCAGTGTTGCATTTTAATGCCTGATGAAGTGTGTGTATTGTGTGTAGCACCTTTACTCCAAAGCACTTAATAAATGCTATCTCATTCATCCATTCCCTTACCCTTGAGAAAAAGGAAAAAATACTTTTCTTAAATCCCTGCTTGCGTAATGATAGATGTGGATTTCCTGCACTCTCACCAGATATTGAAATGTTCTTTTAAAAGCTCAGAACTAGAAAGACACATCTGTCCACCATCAACTCTTATAATCAAAAAATCTTTCTAAATGACCTAAAATAGAAATTGTGTGTTTCCCAGTCCCAGGCCTCATCCTCTTCTCTCTGTATCTCTGGCACTCTATTTTACCTCTCAGGGTATGCTGAAAATCTGATCTTTTTTGATATGGGTGTATTAAAGAATCAGAAGATGTCTTCCCCCTGTGTTTTTGATGGAAGGAAGAAAGCAAGATTGGCCAGGATGCATTCTGCATCCAAGAACATGAACAGAAATGAGCCACAGGAAATCTGGAGTGATGGCAGCTGTTGTGAGAGATGGCAATAAAATGGATTTCTCAGACACAGAGATGTGGTCTCTCCCACCAGGTGAGACATTTCTAACTCCTGCAGATGGCCCAAACAATGAAAACTTCTACTTTGGGGTTCCGCAGGAGCAATCTGTGAATCTTAAAAAAGAGAACTTCGACTTCCTATTTCCATTTAGACGATAGGCTAAATAAGAACTTTTTTTTTTTTTTACATATTTTAATGTACTCTTTTTTTGACCCTCAAAGACGTGAAGATACTTTTGAAATCAATGCAAAATAAATTAATCAAACAGAATACTCAACTCATATTAGGTTTTAGTGATTATCAAATTTCTCAATTAATGATTGTAAAGAGTATCACTATATTCATGTGGAAGAATAATAATTTTTTAGATATTATCCCTTTATCAAAAAAGCTTGTGGACTATTGATGGAGAGAAAACCTTGGGCTACCAACTCACATGACAAGTATGGAACAAATAGGACAGAGGCTCAAATATCCTTGTGAACAGTATTAGATTACCTCTACACCATCAGTTGAGTTACTAAAATGCAGAAGTCATGAAGAAAGTCTAGTTTGCACATAATTATCTATTTTTAATGTATATTTAAACTTAGTTTACACTTAAGTTATTTTAAAGCTAAGGAAAAATGATTTACATTCTTAAAAGGTAGACTCAGCAGTGATTTACATACTATTTTTCAAACACTGCTGGGAGCAGAGAAAAAATGTAAGTACTATATAAAATGAAGAAAAAAGAAACACTTGTCCCACCCTCCTACTGCAATTAAAGCTACTATGTTTTAACTAGATAATCGGTGGTAGGATTATACCACAATCACCTTCGCTATAAGGTTTTGATATACAGTTGGCTAAAAGGAGCTTCTGAGAAGTTTGGAAGATGGGAGTGAAGCAGAAGCCATTACTCTCAGAAGGTTGTGTGATCAGACCTGGTGATGAGCAAATAGAAGGGGGATTTTAGAGGTTCCAGCTTGTCCTCACTGTCTTGATGTAGCTCATTTTCCTGGCTGATGATTCTGCTGGCACATAGTGCCTCAGTTGATGTCATGAGGTAAGACCCCAGAAGGCTGTGGTTATATAGCAACAACTGCTTCTCCAGAGATTGCAGTTTCCATAATTCTTGCTATTTTCCTCTTCATGCAGGTCCCATTCATTGTATGGTTTCTTGGATTTCTCTGCCAGCTTCAAACAGTGCTTCTGGTAAAGTGGTTAGTGAGCATTTCTCTGTTCTCTAACACCTCTAACTATAGTTTAAATGTGTGTCCCCTAGCAAACTCCTGTTAAAGTTTAATTTCCATTGTAATGGTACTAAGAGGTAGAACCTCTAAGAGGTAATAGGGCTATGAGAACTTTGCCTCAAAATAAACTACATAATAAATTAATGCTATTATTGTAGAATAGAGCGGGTTCATTATTGTGGAGTGGAGAGGATTCTCTCTCTCTCCCTTCTTTTTGCACTTCCACGATGGAATGACACAGCAAGATGGCCTTCAAAGGATGTTGGTCTTCATTCTTAAACTTCCCAGCCTCCAGAGCTGTGAGCCAATACATTTCTGTTTATTATAAATTATCCAGATGGACTAAACAATGAAAACTTCTAGTCTGGGGTTCCCCATGGGCAATCTGTGAATCTTAAAAAGGAGAACTTTGTTTGTGGTATTCTGTTATCACAGCACAAAACAGAAGGCCATTCATTAGGTTCACCATCTTATATTGGTGTGTTTGTGACACCTCAAAACAATTGCAATAGTAACATCAAAGGCCATTTCTGGCCTTTATAGAGGCTTTGTTTCCTTAATCAAATCCTGATAAAGGCTTTAAAACAAGACAAAAATAACATAAAATGAATAAGATTAACAACCTACAAAAATGATTCGCTGTGAGGCATGATTGTTAATGTGTTGCTCAATGGGACCAAGTTAGTTCATTATCTACTTTCTATAATGAGTTTATTCCTTAAACTCATAGCAAAAATAACATTGACTACAGGGATACTTCATTTTATTGTGCATATCTTTATTGCATTTTGCAGATATTGAGTTTTTTCCTAATTGAAGATTTGTAACAACCCTATGTCGAACAAGTCTAACGGCACCATTTTTCCAACAGCATGCGCTCACTTTGTGTCTCTGTGTCACATTTTGGTAATGCTCATAATATTTTAACCTTTTCACCACTAGTATATCTGTTATGGTGATTTATAATCAGTGACCTTTGATGTTACTATTGCAATTGTTTTGGGGTGCCACAACCACACCAATATAAGATGGTGAACTTAATCAATAAATATCGTCTGTGTTCTGACTGCTCCAATGACCAGCCATTCCTCCACCTCTCTCCTTCTTCTCAGGCTTCCCTATTCTCTGAGACACAAACATACTGCAATTAGGCCAAATAACCTCTGAGTGTTCAAGTGAAAGGAAGAGTCACATGTCTCTCACTTTAAATCAAAGACTAGAAATTATTAAGCTTAATGAAGAGGGCATGTTGAAAGCTAAGACAGGCTGAATGCTAGGCCTCTTGCACCAACCATTAGCCAGGTTATGAATGCAAAAAGAAACTTCTTGTGGAAAATTAAACGTGCTACTCCAGTGAACTCACAAATGATAAGAAAGTGAAACAGCCTTATTGTTGTTATGGAGAAAGTTTTAGTGGTCTGGATAGAAGATCAAACTGGCTACATTCCCTTAAGCCAAAACCTAATCCAGAACCAGGCCACAATTCTTTAATTCTGTGAAGGCTGAGAGAGGTGAGGAAACTGCAGGAGAAAAGTTTTAAGCTAGTAGAGATCGGTTAATTAAGAAAGGGAGCCATCTCCATAACATAATTATGCAAGGTGAAGCAGCAAATTCTGATGGAGAAGCTGCAGCAAGTTTCCTAGAAGATCTAGCTAAGGTCATTGATGAGGGCGGCTACACTAAACAATAAAGTTTGAATGCAGATGAAACAGCCTCATATAGGAAGAAGATGCCATCTAGGATTTTCCAACCTAGGCAAGAGAAGTTAATGCTTAGCTTCAAAGCTTCAAAGGACAGGCTGATGCTTTTGTTAAGGGCCAATGCACCTGGCGAATTTAAGTGGAAGCGAGGGTTCATTTACCATTCTGAAATTCTTAGTTCCCTTAAAAATTATGTTAAGTCTACTCTGCCTGTGCTCTATAAATAAAACAAAAAGCCTGGATGACACCCCATCTGTTTACAACATGGTTTACTGAATATTTTAAGTCCACTGTTGAGACCACTGCCAGAAAAAAAAAATAAATCCCTTTCAAAATATTACCGTTGCTCATTGACAATGCATCTAGTCACCCAAGAGCTCGGATGGAGATGTACAAGGAGACTAATGTTGTGTTCATGCCTCTAACACAACATCCATTCTACATGAATCAAGGAGTAATTTTACCTCTCAAGGCTTATTATTTAAGATAAACATTTTGTAAGGCTATGGCTGTGATTCCTCTATTGGATCTGAGCAAAGTAAATCAAAAACCTTTTGGAAAGAATTCACTATTCTAGATGCCACTGTGACTATTTGTGATTCACGGGGAGAGGTCGAAAATAAAATATTATTAGGAGTTTTGAAGAAGTTGGTTCCAACTCTCATGGATGACTTTGAGGAGTTTAAGACTTTAGTGAAATAACTGCAGATGTGGCAGAAATAGCAAGAGAACTAGAATTAGAAGTGGATCCTTTTCAAGATGTGACTAAGTTGCTGTAATCTCATGATTAAACTTGGATGAATGAGGAGTCTTCTTATGGAGGAGCAAAGAAAGTGGTTTCTTGGTTTCTTGAGGTGGAATCTGCTCCTGGTGAAGATGCTGTCAATATTGTTGAAATGAAAGGATTTGGACTATTATATCAACTTGATTGACAAAGCAGTGGCAGTGTTTGAGGAGACGACTGATTCCAATTTTGGAAGAAGTTCTACAGCAGATAAAACACTATCAAACAGCATCATAGTTTACATAGATCCCTTTCATGAAAGGACAAATCAATCCATGTGGCAAATCCCACTGTTGTTTTAAGAAATTTCCACAACACTCCAGTTTTCAGTAATGACAACTTTGATTAGTCATCAGCTATCAACATCAGAGGCAAGACTCTCTATCAACTAAAACATTACCACTCAATGAAGGCCCATATGATTATTAGCACTTTTTAGCAATAAACTATTTTTAATTAAGGTATATACAACGTTTTTCAAACATAATGCTATTGCACACTTAGTAGACTACAGTGTAGTGTAAATATAACTTGTATATGGCCTGAGAAATGAAAATATTCATGTAATTTGCTTTAATGGGATATTCACTTTATTGTGGTGGCCTGGAACCAAACCCACAATATCTCCAAGGTGTGCCTATATTTAGTGAATATTTATTATAACTCAGGCATTGTACATCAATTCTAATTATCTTGATAACCCCTCAGTGGTAATATCACCAATTTACAGATGATAAATCTGAGGCTATAAGTTATTAAGGAACTGGCTTAAGAGTCAAACAGCTAGAAAGTACTGGAGTCAGGTCTATTATTCTATAGCAGTGGCATTGTAATGATTCACATATAGTACCAGCAACTCATTGTAGCGGCACAGGCTAAGGATGATGGCATGAAAAGAATCTGGGTTCTTTTTGATTGTGGGAAGCCCAGGATTGCATCTCACCTTTAACTGTCCTATTTAATACCTTCCAGTTATCTGTAGTATTATGTTCTTATTGTTCAACATTTAGTATTTTTAGTTACTTCCAATCAGAGGCATATGAATGAATATTTCATAAAGACATATTAAATCTGAAAATATTGTGATTAATAAAGATTCTCAACAGAGAAAATTAATTGGACTTTTTCTTTTCTTGCATTACAAATTTCTTAAGCCCAGTCAATTCCCTTTGATTTGATGGTCTCCAAGCAAATTTCACTTTGAGATTTTATTTTCTCAGGTACTTTGATAATGGGAGTCAATTGTCCTTTATACTTGTTTTATATAATCACTAATTCACAGGAATAATCCAAATTACTTGAAATAAACCTTGATTCACAAATCCATAAATGACTTGAGATAACTACTTTTTCTTTCTTATGAAACATACAGCTATGAGTTGTCCATTTGGGGTGGGAGAAAGTAGAAAAGAATGTAGACAAAAATCTTATACAAACCAAACATCCATCAAAGGAAACAGGAAATTATTATTCTTCTAGGCTATCACTAAATTTTCAACATGAAACTAATTTAGCTCTTTTTTAATCTCTAAAAATAATGGAGTAGAAGTGAACAAAGAAAATGAGCTAAGTTCAAGTCAGAACAGTCACAAATCAGTAACAGGTTAAAGGCATGTTCATTGCTGATGGCAACATACAGCCCTAGATGATGTGTGGAAGACAGACACATTCTGATTCTTAATCACATTCTAAATTCAACCTCCAAAGATAAATTGTTAAGACATCCTTTCACTCCCATCTCCTCCTGAAACATGCTCATCTTCAAAGCTGGGGTCAATTTAAAAGACAAAAGAAATTAGGATGATTTGCTCTTTTTTTTTATTTAGTTTTTAAAAAAACATGTCATTAGGCTTATTTGACTATACTAATAAACTTATTTGTATCATTTAAGCAGAGAATACACTGAAGAACTTTTCAGTTCCAGAAATGGGCAAAAAGGCCAGGCACGGCGACTCACGCCTGTAATCCCAGCACTTTGGGAGGCTGAGGCAGGTGGATAACGAGGTCAGGAGTTCAAGACCAGCCTGGCAAACATGGTGAAACCCCGTCTCTACTAAAAATCCAAAAATTAGCCGGGCGTGGTGACGCGCACTTGTAATCCCAGCTACTCAGGAGGCTGAGGCAAGAGAACCGGTTGAACCCAGGAGGCGGTGCTTGCAGTGAGTCGAGATCGTGCCACTACACTCCAGCCTAGGCGACAGAGCAAGACTCCGTCAAAAAAAAAAAAAAAAAAAAAAAGAAAAAAAGAAAAGAAATGGGCAAAAAAAGGGAGAAAATAAAAAGCAAACATTCATGCATTTCTGTTGATTACATTAGGCCTCCTTTTTTAAAAAAAAATAAATTAATTAAAAAAAGAAAAAAATATTTTTGATGAATTTCTCAGTAATGAAACTGTAAACAGCAAAGTCAAAGCTGCAGAGTCAAAGACTTTTTGAAGTGTGGTTCCTAGTTCCTGTTATGATGTCCTTAGCGACCTCAGTGATGGAGTCATGCATGAAGAAAAGTTACTAAGCTACAAATGCCTATGTGTGATTTGCATGCAATGTTCACATGCCTTAGTCTGTTTTGTATATATCTCCATTTTTACTTCAAATTTTGTAAACAAAATTATTATCACCTCTTCTCAATGGCTCACATATGCACATGAATCCTTATTGACCCCTCCATGTAAGCACAACACATATGACAACTTATTGGTATAAAAGAAAAATCAGAAGGATGAAAAAGAGAGATCTCCCTGACAGTGTCCATAGAACATGCTTTTTTTTTTTTTTTTTTTTTGAGCCTGTAGCCCAGGCTGGAGTATAGTGGTGAGATCTCGGCTCACTGCAACCTCTGCCTCCCTGATTCCAGTGATCCTCTCACCTCAGCTTTCTGAGTAGCTGGGATTACAGGCACATACCACCATGCTTGACTAATTTTTGTATTTTTAGGAGAGACAGGGTGTCACCATGTTGGTTGGCCAGGCAGGACTCGTACTCCTGACCTCAAGTGATCCACCTGCCTCGGCCTCCCAAAGTGCTGGGATTACAGGTGTGAGCCAACTCTCCTCGTCCAGAACATGCTTTTTAACAGAAATCTTAATTGTCAAGTACTAGTTGAAAACGAGTATTGCAAATCTAGTCTGGCTCTAGATGAAACTTGAGAAGAATGCAGGCTGGCCTCTGGATCCCTTCCTGACGCTGCAGTGACTGCCTGTTTTTTCTTCTCCTGGAAGCCCTTCCTCCTTTGTACTCCCAGTTCTTCTTGCTTTCAGCCTGCTTACCTCTCAGCGTTAATGAGAATTATCTGATTGTGATCTGAAGAACCTATTCCTCCCAGAGTTATTTACATCAGACTAAGGGACCCTGAAAAATGAAAACAGATTGATACCTCAAAATGGGATTTCCCAAGATGAGCATGGGTTTAAGTATTAAACCCATGAGTAGTTGAAAAGATATTTTCAGTCATAATTTTGAAGACTTTATCCTTTATTAATCACATCTACTGGTCATTGTGTAAAAACAGAACCATGAAATAACAGGATCTATTAACTTGGAAATGCAGTATCAGTGATGTCTTATATCCCTGGCCATAATGATTTGTAAAAATGTGCAAGTCCCACAGAGTAGGTGTATTTGTCTATTTTACTTTCTGAAGTCACTCAAGGGCCTAGGACAGTTCTTGGAACACAACAAGCCCTTAGTAAATGCTTGACAAATGAATAGATGATTTTATGTATTTATTGTCCATAAGGCCACAGACCAAGGAAAAGAGGCATTTGAACTTCAAAACATTCCCTCTCTCTCTCTTCAGGATTTATGAAGTGATGGGAAATGTATGTTGACTCATGGAGTAGCAATGAGGAAATAGGCATTGGCACCAGGACTCTGTTGACAACAGGACTTCAGGTAAATGAATGGGACCATAAATGCTTGATCTGTTACCCCATTTTGCATCCTATCATGAGCTCTGAAGCCAAGATCCATACCTCTTCCCACATTAACCCTATTATGTTAATGATATGGGAAAGTTTTAGTACTGACTGGTTAACATATTTCAGGGAATTTAGGTGGGTTGAACTGTATGATAACATCATAACCCTTTAATCTATCTGAACATTTAGACAAGCTATTGGTAAGGTATAAACTATGGACCTGCCATGAACGTCATAGATAGAGGCTGGACCATTTTCACACGTGACACTATATACTACACTTGTCTTCAAATGATGGACACACAATTAGAGCAAAGCATTTTACGGTGCATTCACCATTAAAGAAACCACAGACACCAACACACTTTAATGAGTACTTATGTTTAGGAAAATAAACACAGATATGTTTTATTTTTCAGAAGAAAGGAAAAGAAAGGAAGGAAAGAAAGAAGCGAGAAGGAAATAGCAAGGAGAAAAATGAATGGAATAGAGACATGTTTATATAATTGTTCTCACAGTCTAAATTAATTTGCTCTAGAAGAATTATTATAATATAAAGCTTATGCTTTTCCTACATTTCATATATCAGGAGCAGGCACTATTTCTAGGCCAAAGTGTCTTCATCTTTTAAACTCCCAATGTCTGTATGTTTCTACAACTCTTAGACTGTGAGTGTGTGTGTGTGTGCATTCTCCCTGACTATTGGATGAAGTGCTCATTTATTTGCTCTGGTATATTGTCCTAAACCTTAATCCAATAAACCTGCCAAATATATGGTCCAGAGTCCTGTGGCTCCCTAACAAATGATAAAATGACTTTAGCCATACTGGACCTGGCAGCTGGTCAAAATCAGTGACTCACAAATACAAATCAGTTGCTATAAGACAGAGGCAGACAGTTGTTAGGTCAGGCTCTTCAAGGAGACTGCTGAGGCTAGGTAGGTATTAGTAGTCAATGATAAATCAAGCTCAGTGTTTAGAAATGACCAGAGTTCCCTAAGCATACTACTTATCACCCTCATGGATTCCCTTCCTATTAAGATGAATAAATATGTAAGAGACCAACAGTAATCTGAAGGGATTTCTTTTATCCAAAGGACAAATACGCTTTATAATGAGTGCCCAATGGAATGGCTGCAATCATTCACTGGGCACTGCATGTTTAAATAAGTCATTATTAGCATAAAATATATTAGCAAACTAAAGAAGACATGTGGAAAGAGAAGCAGAAGCTGTTGGCAAAAAGAGTCATAACCGCATTTTTTAAAAAAATTCAGTTATAAGGTACCCAATTATTGAATCAACAAATATTTAATCATTCATCAAACGTTTGAGCTCCTACTATATACCAAGGATGTGGGTTATTGCTGAAGAAAATGGTGAACATGACAGTTCCTAATCTTAATGAACATATAGTCTAGGGCACATTCATGATGAAAAGGCATTTGGTTTATTTACTTATAGGGTTTTTGAGGGTAGTTGTACTTATTTATATACTTTTAATGTGAAGGATCAGGTTGCCTTAAAATGAAGGAAATATTGGAGGATGTCTTAAAGATAATTTTTCACTGATGGCAGAACCGTAGCCCTGAGGACAGATTGTCATCAGTAACAGCTGTGAGGCTTGGGTAGATCATGAGGGCTTTTTCATTCGAATATTCAATTCTTTTTAAAAGCTGTTGTATTTCACAAGGCGCACTTCGTGATCTTGAAATTCAACCTATCCCAAACTCTTTGGAATATATGATTCTGACATATGATTTCATGCAGATTATAGATACTTTGTTAATGCCTTCTGTGGAGACTAACTGGCTGTTAAAAGTCTCTAAAAAGACACCCACCCATTTTCTTTAGGACATAGTTCTATATTACTATTTACAACTTAGCCTAAAGGATTTGAATTATATCACCCAAAGTCTAGTATTGCCAAAGTCTAGTAAAGACCACGAGATGTTCTTAATCTATGTGTGCACCAACTTGAATATTCTCAGAAATGATCTCCTCAAAACTCCTCTGTTCCCACAGAGAAGTTCCTCCTTTTACCCCATAGAACAACTCTGAACAAATACATTGTTAATTTTAGAATAGCCCTATTGTCTCTTCTTCCAGTCATTAAGGCTTCATAACTATTGAAATCCACTCTCAGAGGGCCATGATTCATAATCAAGACAATTTAAAAACATCAATACAATTTTCATTGTTTTCCTTTTTACCAGATAGAAATATAAATACCAGATCATCTGTTTCAAAAACTGTGTGGGTGACAACTCCAGTGCTCTATCATGGAATAACAAATAAGTTTCAGCTTATGTGACACCTCACTCCAACAGTACTGGCTACTTTGAGTGCTGTGCTGAGAAGGCTGCTAAGTGCAGGTAAAAGTATGTGATTCCTCATGAGCAGAGTTTGTTGTGGGCCCCGACAGTAAGAAGTAGCTGTAGTCCCGTCGATATTTACTGATCCAGAGCCCAGCTTTGACATTTCCTGGCTGTGCGAACATAGGTAATTCACCTAACTTCTCAAAATATACTTTCTCATCTCTATGAGAGGGCAAACTAAATCAGTGTTTTCCAAATGATGGCCCCATGGATGGGAGGCAGCAGATTTAGAAATGGGCCAGGTTTGTAAAAAGATTCTGGTGGCTTGTCCTGAATTTCTTAATCAGAATCCCTTTACAGTCTGAAAATCTTAATTTTTAAATAAAGACATTGGTAAGACATTGATGCTCAACCAGGTTTGACAACCACTGGGTTAATTGAGCTATGAATTATTTTCCATTTAGATTCTAGAAAATGTAGCCAAAGGATAACTGAGTTGAGTAAGTGCCTATCTGAAAGCTCTCTAGTGGAGATATTCCTATGGAATTCCAAAGGACCAAGCGACAGTTACAAATCAACACTAAGACTCAGGAGATTCCCCTAACCTGGCCTTTGCAATTGCAGGAAAGTGGTTTCCAGCACAGCCTTCCAGCACTTCCTGCCTGCCACACATTGCCTCTTCTGTGGGTCTCTTCCCCTCATGGAATCAGAATATGCCTCTGATTTGTTGATGATCATTAAACCCATATCATCTTTTATTTTTGAAGTTTAAGGGCAAAAAAAGAGCTGAAAACTGTTATCCTTTGAATCCCTTCTACCCAGAAGAAATAACATAAGAAGGAACATCTGGCCAGGGTATTAACTCCTTTTAAAGAATTAGCAATGAGGAGAAAAACAAAAATAAAAAAAAATTTGTAAGACTTGGTAGATGAGACTAATGAGGGTGTAAAAAATGCTGAATGGAGCAGTTCTACCCCGTTTCATAATGGCACTAAGGATTCTGACAGAATATCCATTAGCAATTCCTTTCTAAGATAACTTAATTTCCTGATTAAACATGCATTTCTAAATCATATTGACATTTTAAGAGAGAAACAAATAATGGTGCCAATTCTCTTGGGCACAGGGGAAAGAAAACCTCCTTTTTCTTTCTGGCCACAGTCACACAGCCTATTTCATTTCTTTCTATCTTAATGCCCAGAAAGAACCACACGGTTCAAAAACTGCCTGAATCTAAACATTGCTGTTTGACCAGCTTGGAGAGGAAACCAATTTTAGATAGCAAAAGAATTTCTGTGTTGGCTAGCTCAGCGCACATCTGCATGAGTTTGAATACATGTGTTTTCCCTGAGTATCTGTATATTTGTATGCTTGGATGCATGGGCAGAACATGGTTTTCTTGGACTAAACTAGGGGTTGGTAAACTATGCCTTCAAATATGGCCTGTCATTTGTTTTTGTAAATAAAGTTTTATTGGAACATAGGCACACTTCTTCATTTACACAGTATCCGTGGCTGCCTTCACAGAGTTGAACAGTTGTGACAGAAGCTATATGGCCCGCAAAGTCAAAATATATACTATTTCGCCCTTTACAAAAGCAATTTGCCAACAATTGGGCTACAGATTTTGTAATCTAGTCAGTATCGTATGCAAAAAAGAGGAGCTCATTGAGCGCAGCTGCCTGTGGACCAATGAGTTGTTCTACAAGCAAGTCTGGCGAGCAAAAGACTTCCACAGAGGTTGTATGCAGATGTCTTTTGCACAGGTGAGCTCCTTGAAAACCCTGGCTTCACTAAGAACATTGAAGATCTGAAAAACTTCCTTCTCTGCTCAGGAAAGCAAGGAAAGACCAGTTCCTCTACTTTTTTTAAAAAAGAAGCTTTAATTTGTTGATAGCTTCTGTTGGCATTCTGTTCTCTTGTCCTCAGTAAATTTACTTTATAGGAAGGGACCATATAGTAAAATATTGAGAGATTAGCAGCCATTAGCAGGTTCGGTCTTTGCTTTTCACTTCCCAAATCATCTCCTTTTACACATGGTACCATAAGAAAGCATCTGGGATATTGTCAATGAGAAAATTAAGAAAATTCATTTCAGAGGAAGGTTTGAAATCAAAAGCGTATTTCTTTTCTTTGAAAAATTGATTTATATTCCAATTTTTCCTGTTTGTCTCAATTAGAATTATATTTTTCATTTATTAAAACATGGCATTTAAAATCAGGACTTACATAGAATGAAGTTGCTGTTATGATTAAAAAAAGAAATGAAAAACAAAACATAAAGGGCACATACTGTACTAAAGGATGGAACTGTGTTTTAAAGTCCGACCATGTGGCTTCTTATGGAAATATAATGAGTTAAAGATGAAATTCCGTTTCTAGTTTGCATACATCTTGCAAAGATTCTACTCAGTAAAATGGTAATTGGAGTCTTTTTTACAATAAATATTATACTTTTTAATCCTAATATTGTAAGCTATAAAATGTCTTCCATTTCCCTAACATATGCTTTTTGTCCTGTTTCTCAGTCCAAGAGACAGAAATAAAATAAACACCTTAATGAACACAATACCATTCCTCTTGAGACACTGTGCCTATCTTATGGACATAACATGGACCAGGGATTTTGAAGATTTTCCCTAGAGAGCAAAAACTTGCCTCATTTCTCAACCCAATGTGGTCTGCAGAAGTGTTCAGTCTGGTTTGTTACTAAATTGCTGTAGCATTCTCATAAGTTGCAATTTGCAATTATAAGTGAATTTGTGAAGTGTAAATCAGTTAATTTTCCCCTTTGGAACTGATAGTAAAGCACTCCAAAATGGCAGTGAAGTTAGGGTGGGGTCATTTCAGATACTGGGAAGCTGATCATGAAAATATGGCTCTCTGTTGGTCTTTCTGTTAATTGCAAAAACATGGAGGAACTCCTGTTGAGAAATCATACTGGAAACAAAATATTTTGAATACTTCTCCCTAGTGATTACAGTCACATGATGAGAGGAAATGAGACTTTGGGGGAAAGGATTTTTAGGCATTGGGTGCTCAAGTGCTTACTTGTCTCAACTTGACTAGTCAGTGTGTGGACTCATCCAATAACCATTTATTTCTTTTATCAATGCAAACATCCTGACTGTCGTACATTCCAGTGAGGGGGAAATTCTGCAGAGATGTGCATAAACTCATCGCAGCTGCTCTACCATCTGACAACCTGATGGTCATGGGGGACCTCAGTGCACGTGTTAGCGGTAGTGCCAAAATGTGGAAGAAAATTATTGGACCACAGAGGATTAGTCTCTTCCTGCATGGTGAACAGACCGAGCAAAAACTTGTAATCACAGACAACAGCGTCAATCATATAAGTTAGGAGAAAAATATCATGGATATGCCACAAATCAAAAACAGTGACATCACAGCCACTCTGCCATTGTTTCACAGCAGAATGCCAACAAGCTGACAATCTGAATGGGTCTGAGATCATTACCCAATATGCTTCAAATCAGAAGAGCATACAGGTGGGTGTTATGCAGTACCTCTGAGATTGATATTTTAATACATTCAAATCACAGCAAATAATAATACTAATAAGTAAGTTTTCAAGGATAATAGAGCAACCATTATCATCTTAGTCATTCCTAGCCTATAAACGCACCAAATTTCCAACAATATTGTGGTATTTTTCATGATACAACATTTCTTTTAGTGGTTTCCGAACTCTGCAATATTGTAATTCTGGTTACTCCATGACATTTCCACCTCCTTATCCACACTATATGCATGTGTTGAAATCTCGACTACTTCAAAAGCTCAGCTCAAGTGTCACTTTTTCTTTAAACTTGCCCTTCCCACGCTAGATTGAAATTATCTTTTTCTCCTCAGAAGACTGTAACATATCTTCGGTAAATGCTAGGGACTTAAGAATATGTACTTTTATTATAGTTATGTATATGTCTTAATTGACCTACAAAATGTTTTGCCTTCTTCAGTGCAGAAAACTTCATAAACCCATTTTGTTTTCCAAGAGAAAATATTTGTTACACAGTAAGTTCTCAATTAATAGTGTTTAATCAAAGCTATGTTAGTTTGGGTCTGACACTGATTTGAGCACCGTATTTTTGCTTTCTGGATTCCTGCAGGACCCTGGCTCCTGATGTCAGTTTGATTATGTCCTTCAAATTGGTATTTAGAGAGTGATGGCTTCTATTTTTCTCCCTGGAGTGTCGTAAGACCATACAGAGTGTCTAGTCCTAGCAGCGTTCCAAGACAGTGATTTCAGCTCTGATTTGTCAAAGAAAAAATCGGCCATATGCAGTCTCCATGGTAAAAGCTAGTGGTGAATTCACTTCAGGCCTCCTTACAAACTGGCTTTCTAAAATACCATGGATAAACTTTTATAATATCCATAAAGAAACAATTATTTTCAATGATGCAAAATGAATGTTTAATATTCTTTTCCTGATTAGCCTGTTCTTTCGGCCAGCTTTCTCAATGATCCTCTTTTCTTAGAGAAGGTTGTATCCACTAATTGAATTAAAATTCAAGTGTTTAATACTTTAAAATAATAGTCAAGTGTGGTAAGAAATTCATGATGGGGGAAATCAAAGTCTAAGTTTCTGAGAACACAATGGTAGTAAACGTAAGAAAAATGATCTCTTATGAAATGAAGTGAGTTCTATGACATCACAACATGGGTTCTAGCTGGAGGTTAGTGTGTGAAAGTTTAATAAACCCTTCTCTATGTTTCTTTCTCTCTGATAATATCCTCCTCCAGTGGAAGGTTCTGTATGAGTTCATTTACAAAGGCCATGTTCCCAGAACTTAATACAATAAAATATTTTTTAAAAGGCCATGTAAAGTGTTTTGATCTAATTAGCAATGCATTTTATGTAAAACTATGTCTACCTCACAAAACCGTTTGAACCAAGCTATCACTGGGGCAGGACAAAGTCAAGTGCTGAAAAAAATGAAACTTACTTTGCAGATTATTAAAATATGCATCCCCCGCTTGTTTTCTTTTTCTTCTTAGTACATTCGGGACAATAAGAGAAGACTTATTTGCTTTTTAATGTTCCATGTGAGATTTAAGGACACATAGTTTCCTCTCTCCCAAAAGTAGGCATGGCTTGGATCATTGCTAAAATAAACAGTGCACAGTATGTGGCAAGATTGTGGCATGCTCTTTTTTCTAGGTGCCAAGATTTCAAAGGATAACATTGGTGCTGCTCCTAATGACTCTGGGATCTTACAGTGTTCAACCCTGAATATTAGATTTTGCTCTGTGAGGTCAACACAATTAATGATCAGGCTAGGAATAAAAGGGCATCGCCACCTTTGGAAAATTCCAAAGTAACAAGACAAATTTTTCATCAGAGTATTAACATTTTTCCTTCTCCAGTGAAAAGTGGAAAGAATTGGAGAGTGGGTGTCATTCTGCAGAGAGAAGAGGGCAGCCATCCCTCGTGAGACTCTGTCCTCAAGCACAGCATCCCCATGCCACATCTTGCTCCCATTACTGCTCTTTTCAACTTCTGCTGACAGCTAAAGTTCAGAGGTTGCCTTGTTGCCCTTGTAGTTGATGTTAGTTCAACATTAGACTCTAAAGGTGGAGCAAGCAGAGAAATTAGTGCAAAGGGATAGGAGAAGAACTCTGGCAGCCAAAAATAACATACGTTTTACACTTGGGGCAAGCATATAAATTGAAAATGGAAAAAGTAGACAAAAATGAAATAATTGGTTAGTATAAATACCTGTCAAACCCGCCTTTTTTTCCTGAGATTCTGAGTTAAGAAACTAATACAATTTCTCACCACCATTCTCACAACTCACACTCTATGTCTTTAAGAAAACCTCAGGGTCTTTTTATGAGTTTTGGATCAAGGAATCTGGCATGTAAGTGGGAAGGAGTTAAGAAACAAGGTTTCCTTAGCTATTTTATGCCAAAAATGTGTGTCTAGGAAGAAATGAAAAAATACAGTATCTCCACTGGTTTGAAAATAACTACAGGCAATTGATAGAAGTCTCAAAATAACCAATACATTTTTTCCATTTTTTGAGGGCCAACAACTGAAACTGCTACCTGGGCTTAATAGGTCAGTTTGAGTCTAAAACAGTAAATGATGATAAAGTTATGATTAATCGAAGAGTTGAAGTTCATGTTATGAGTGATACTTAAGAATGAAACTGAAATAATTGGATGTGTCAAGCAGAGGTTTGATAAATCACAGTCTACTTTATATTCAGGTGTTGAAAATGGGTCAAAAGGTTATATCAGGTTTTAGCTCTCATGCGTGTTTCTAAAGCTTTTTGTTCTAAATTCTTAGGTGTTAGCCTGTTTGAACTATACTTCCTTTAGATTACATAATATACTCAAGATTAAGAGCTAAAATGCTTTTCTAATTAATCATAGGTTATAATCATAGAAAATATCTATTAGGTCTAAGAAAATTTTTTCCTCTATGGATAGGCAAGAAACTATCTTTTCTTTTGTTTTAGTAAATTTTTATACTAGGTTATGTGAGTGGGAATAGCCAAAGTGTTCTACATAAAAAGAGAAACTAAATTTAAGGGTGAAGGTAAACAGATTGAATATAAACAGATTAAATGTTAGAGAATGAAAGAGAGGAACCCAGTGAATGTGGCAACAATGGGCTCTGGAGAGTGAAAGGGAGAGAGAGAGAGAGAGAGAGACCAGTGACTTCCCAGAAGGAATGGCGGAAACCCATTTAACAGAGATGCAACATGTAACACTTTAACTTGTTATAACAACTGGGACATGTGCATGCACCTACCAGAAATCCCTTATGTGAATGCAGAACTGATTGAAACATTTCAGTACAAAGGGTTGAGATAAGCCTGAGATAGAGGGGTACAGGAAATACCACAGGTACAGGAAATAGAAGCACTGGGTCACATTAGTCCCCAGGATTTCAAAGAAGTCTTGGGACATCATTTCATTTTCCTACTAGGTATGAAATAAGAGTTTTAAATGAATTTTACATAAAGCTAAGATACTAAAGTGACTTCAGCTGATACTTAACGTTATTTGATGTAGGATGCTTCTATTTTTTTCTCCCTTAAATGTTGTAAGATTGTCCAAGAGACCCCAGTCATGAAGGATAGAGAATGCATGGCATTTAGCCATAATTCATACTTAAATCACATATAAGCTCAACAAAATAAATGGGGCTAATATTATAGTCAGAGGATCTATCCCATTCATCTTCTCAAAATCTGTAGTTAACCACAGCTTGGCACTAAGATAATTTCAACTTTAGATATATTTTACCTATTACACCGTATTCCCCCCCAAAATGGCTTCCTAAATGTTTTAATATTTTAAGATAACCTTAAATGCCCTAAAAACCATTGTGCTATTACAAATAAATGCATAAAATGGCAAAGTGTGTGAGAAATTTCAACAAACACTCAGGAATGCCTTTTTCTCCCTGGGGTGAAAAGATCTACAACAATATGCCTGTGTATCCACCATGTAATTTCATAAGGATGTTTCCAAGATGACATTACCTAGAAATCCCTGGCTTTCTTCATGTTCCCTGTTTAGAAGGATTTTCAAAGGAGTTCTAGGAAATATCTAATCCTAACAATGTGATTGTTAGTATCCTCAGAGACTCAAAGTGTCCCTTACTAAAAACTTGGCAAAAATTTGGTCTGACTTAAACCAGCCAAAGAACAATGTAAAATAGTCTGAAAATTCAGTCATATTCAGAGAATTGAAAAGTAACTGAGACATTTCTCCAAATTAATACCTAATTTATCTTTTCTCCATCCTTCTTCCAAGTTAGCTTATATTCAATAACCACACCCGAGACAAAGAATGTCTTTAACTTAATGCAAACTAGCATATTTTACAATATCATGGTTACCCGGGTGAAATTATTTTCTTACAATGTGTGTATGTAGATATGAGCCAGGATTATAGAACTATGTGGTATATCGTATTCTATTCTATTCTATTCCAGAATAGACCTTGTCTAAGAAATTATGACTGACTGCTACAAAAACTCAAATCTTTTTGAGGGAAAAATTCATGAAAATTATTCCATTTTTTATACCAGAAAATACATGTTTTTTTTTTTTTTTTCTATGTTTCAACTACTTAAAATTCTCACCAGTAGAGACGGGTCTAATTTTTAGGAAATCTTATTGAGAAGATGGCTAATTTCAAATATAGCCATATCTCTTTTGTTCTTAATTTAGATTTAAGCCTTAATTTTTATTTAAGGCAATGGTTATGTGGAACAATACATAAGTAAAATCTGAAAGACTGGATTAATTTAGAAAGTCAGGAACATCTACATGCAAAAATCTCGAATATTTTGCCTTAATTATAACAAAATGCTAGATTAATCTGAATTGATACTCTTTAAATCCTTTCTAAAACAATGTGATAGAGCAATAAATAAATAAACAAACAAATCTCCTAATTGAACAAAAACAATTCTACTTTTAGATTCATTTTTATCACATTAATTATATTATTTAATAGAACAGCACATACTTTAAGGGATGGCATACATCAAAAATGAATGTGTCTAATGGGCGTTTAATTCTAAAATAATCTTGAATTGATCAAGTCCAGACTAGGTTGAAATTTTGCTTGGAATTGGGGGATGATCTAAGGTTTTACTTGACATGGCCTTCTGTGTTTATTATTCATTAACCACTCTCAAGGCACAATATTTTCATAACAATTATCACAATGACACTTAAATTTTTTTATGGGATTATTGCATAAATGAATGTTTATCCTTATATATCCAAGCTCTTAAATAAAGATATCACAGTCTTTAGTTTATTAGAAGTTTAGAAGATCAAAACTTACATCATAAAGAAAGCAAATTCTTAAAATGAAATTAAATTCAGTTTTTATTTAACTGCTTCATTCAAAATTCAAAATGTTTTTGCCTGTTTATTTGGTAATTTTTTTTACTGATCAAAGACAACAAATTCTTTCAGATTATTTGACTCCTTAGCCATTTGTGTTTTCTTGAATATTCCCGATCCAACACTGTTTTGAGCCTTTAGTTTTCAGTAACTAACATTACACATGAAACAATTCTCAGTTATTCCTATCAAATTACTTTCAATTATTTTCCTTGCCATGAAAAGATATCTTAGTGCATATATTATAAAGTACTTTTATTGTTCCCAGCGCTTTGGGAGGCTGAGACAGGAGGATCACGAGGTCAGGAGATCAAGACCATCCTGGCTAACACGGTGAAACCCCGTCTCTACTAAAAAATACAAAAAACTAGCCAGGCGAGGTGGCGGGCGCCTGTAGTCCCAGCTACTCGGGAGGCTGAGGCAGGAGAATGGCGTGAACCCAGGAGGCGGAGCTTGCAGTGAGCTGAGATCCGGCCACTGCACTCCAGCCCAGGCGACAGAGCGAGACCTCGTCTCAAAGAAAAAAAAAAAAAAAAGTACTTTTATTGTAAAACATTAATTAATATTTAATTCCTAGAAATTATCATTAATTATAAAGCTATTTCTTTATATGTAATTTATTTTGCTACAGTAAGGATTTAACATTAATCACTATATTTTGCTATCAAATATTAAGCAGTTTCACAAGCAACTTGTGAAGATACCACTTTTTTTGCAACTGACAAAAATAGTAATATAAAAATATATTTTCTTTTACTTTTTTGAATTTAAATTTCAGATAAAGCTAGTTTTAGGAGATATAGTTTATAGTTATAAAAATTTGAAATACTATAATTATTTTTGAAGATTACCTTTGATCATATATTTCTACTTCTTTCTAGAACAAGCTAGAAGATTTTCCAGTACTTTGTTTTTGCTATAGGGACAAAATAAATTTTTATATTTATATAATTCTTATAAATATGGTATTTTAAAAATAAATATCTAATTTTCTGGACATTTCCACATTCAATACTCCATCTGAGGTGCAAATTACAGAAATACTAAAACCATTTTTATTTTACTTTATTGAATATTACACAAGAACAACCAAATTAAAACTTTTGGACAAAGAGTGTGTGTGTGTGTGTGTGTGTGTGTGTGTGTGTGTTTGTATGTGTGTTTAACCTCAGTATCATTACAGCTTATGGCAAATTTTATTTTTTAAAATAATTACTTTTGAATTTATGCTTACATTGCTGTGATCAATTGTCTACTAAAATCAGCTGCAATGAAAAGTAAATCCAGAATAACGTTATTTAAAACAAATTAGAACCTACAATCACAAGAAATACTATTAAAATTAAAAGTACATTTAAACTTAAAAGTGTGCCAATAAAAAACTTTAAGAATTAGATTAAACTTGTTTCTAAGGAAATTAAAATAGGAATCTGAGTTCAAAGAGAATTAATAATAATGTAAAATTTTTGCTTAAAAAGAACGCTTTAATGTGGATTTTTAAAATGCATCATAGTGAGTATCACATGGCTATGGTATTTGGATTCTATTGGACACCTTTTAAAACATAATGTAGCAGTTTTATTTAAGGCAATATTTTGAAATGCCGCAAACTGCAACTTTTGTAGCTATTTAAACTGAAGATGAACAATATCAGATATCAATTTTAAATCATGTAAGATGATTTCCATCTAATCTATATAAATACTCCCCCATCTAGTAGGAGGAATGAAATTCCCTCTGCCCCATAGAAGGTGAGAGGTACTCAGTACTTGCTTCAAAATAGTAAGTATGAAAAGGGAAGAATAACAATTATTCAGTGGAGAAACTTGTAAACACTATCCTAAGCAAGCGAGAAAGGTTAACATTACCAGTGATGTCATAGATACCATGCACCTCTTGATTTGCTATGATCAGAAGGGCTTTTTAATCCTATCTTTGTGTTATTCTTTCCCAAAACCCATACACCCAAACAAATCATAAGAAAACCATTAGACAAATCACAGCATTTTACAAGCATATCTAGCCAATATTTCTCAATACCATGAAGGTGATGAAACAAAAAGACTGAAAAAATGTCACAGACCAGAAAAAGTCAGAGGAAACGTGACAACTAAAGACAATGTGGAGACCTGACACCAAAAGAGGACATTAATGGAAAAATATGTGAAATCCAAATAAAGTCTAGAGTATAGTCTTGGAAAATGTGTAAGAGATTCAAAGGGATTAAAAATTCCTAGGGGTCACAAAGGCAAAAATTTGAAGACAACAGGCTAGATGAAAAATCTTACAGGTGCACAAGTAGGTATAAGCTTTTAATTAGAATGTGGCCCTTAGTAGAGACACCTGGAAATAGTCAAGATGCCTACCAATATTATAATCCATAAGTAAATGATGGTATAATTGGCTGATAAGTGCTACACATCAGTTAACAAGAATGAGCTGGAATTGAATCATCAACAGTTAAATTAAAATAATGTTTAGTAAATAAAGCGAGTTGTCAAATGATACGTTCAATGTAATGCTATTTATTTACAGTTAAAACAACCTCAAAATAAGTACAAGAGTTTTCTTGTGGATACAACATATTTAGAAAAAAATATACATGGGAATGTCGTGCATCTATTTCAGCTTAGTGGTTTATTTTCAGTAGGGAAGGAAGATAAATTAGGAAATGGTATTCAGAGACTTCTAATTTATAACATTTCATTTATTTAAAACTAATCTTAGTCAAATGTTGTAAAATATTTTAAATGCATTATGATTACATTATTACATAATTCTAATTATAGTTTTTAGTAATTAAAAATAACACAAATAAGATGGGAATTTAAGTAAGTTGTTAAGATAGGAGCCTTAACAGGAAGTGACTGATAGGAGGAAACAGGAAGCCCTCAAAAATAGATGGTGCTTAAAAGTCCAAGTGATGGGCTGAAATAACCAAACCAGTTCTCCATTAGGCACCTGGTTTTCAGCTGAGTCTAGAGTTCAGCAGTAGATATCCAGTTTTTTGCATGAATCTGGTGGAAAGGGCCAAGAGCAACCAGCATGCTATGGATTCATACACAAGGACATAAACCTAAAATCTAGCTGTTAGGACTAAAGTTCAGGGTCAGGACAAAGACAATAGAAAGCAGAGATTAACATGAAGATCCATTAGGTTTGAATGAGAAAATGCCTTGACAGATTTGACGAAGTACATCAACAGATATTTCTACCAGTGCCGTCGTGGTCTAGTTAATTGCTCTTTCAGTGCCTTACATCTCCCTTTATAAAATGGAGATAAAAACAAGACCTGCTTCATAGGATGATCATGAGTATTAACTAAATTCTTATATGTAAGATGGTTAGAACAATGCCTGGCACCTAATTAAGAGTAATGTGAGTACTTATAAAGCAACAATAAATAGCACCATGTCTAGTAGAAGTACTTTTCTTTAGCCATGTTGATGCATTTCCACTCAAATAAATTGTTTTGTTTGGCAGGAACAACATGGTCATCCGCCAAAGCATGAATTGACTACATGACCTTTTCTCTAAAAACTCCAGAATATATCTCATTTGTGTGTGTTGACAATCTTTGAAAAGTGAAAAGCGTTTATTTTTTCTTTTCTTTCATAGCAACACTCATTGACTTACATATTCTGGGTAAGACACAGAGCAGGAACTGCAACAGAGAATGGTTAAAGTTTCAGAAAGAGGCAAGTGTAAGTCATGAATATTTACCAAGATACAAGATATCAATATATTTGTTGAATTTTTATGTAAAACCTCAGTTTATACATAAAAACAAAACCATGGTTTGATATAATAAAACATCTCATTTTTTAAAAAATATAATTTCACTATTTATAGTTTGAAACAACTCATATTTTAAAAGATATTTGTGAATGCTATGTGACATATGATGTGGTCAAAATACAAATGCTATTTCTTTTTGAAATTTTGAAATTTACTATTAGCTTCACAACTAGCATTATTGCCTAACAGTTTATTAAAACAATTATTTCTCTCCCCTACGTCAAACAGAAGTCTATATGAGCTCAGAAAATGTTATGGCTTATTAAGTAATCTATTGTTCCATAATTGAAGATTTATACATACCTTTATATAGTAACATGCCTCTAGCCTTTAATGTACATAGCATGTCCCTCAAGAAATATATGAAACTGTCTCCTGAGAAATGTGTGGAATATTCAGGCAGCTTCAAATGCTGTTGAGGAATGGTAAAGGGCTTGGTTTACTAACATTATTGAAGGAAACTTAATGAAATAATGTGTTATTTAAAATTTATTATTGTTTTGTCTCTTTTTAAATCTCAATATCATGCAATGTGGATGCATATGCCACTTGTCAATTACAACATTCACATCCGGCACAAAACTCATAACTGAGAGCACTGGGGATGGGAATATTTGTTTCTGCCAAGTTGAACTAAAAAAGCCTACCTTGGATGAGAATAAATAGATATGTTACAGAAGTTACAGAAAACAGCTGGGTCTAAAATTTCAGAAAATTACTTGCTTTGTTTGATATAATCGAGCATAATGTAGAGTTGTTTAATTTTTATCATTGTAATAAAATGCTGAGTGATAAATTAAATTATTAAATGATTGTTCTCATCTTGCTGTTAGGGGAGAGAGAGAAAGAAGCCCCTGGCGCTAAATCCTATTTTGATCATCTGCGATGGTCGAATAACAACAGTTCTTATTGAGCAGGTTTTTCTATTGAAATAATTGAATTGATTAACAAGTGACTCATCATCAAACCAACGGTCACTTAAACCTGATTAATTTATTCCTTCTGCAAAAAACTGTAAGAATTTAATGAATATTATATATGGAGCATATAAAACATATACCTATATATCTAAGTATATGATAAATACATAAAGGCTGAACCATAAGAAACTGCCATTTATGTAAAACAAAAACAGTCAAATGTCAGCAACTTCAGTTGCCTTAATTTAATATTCACAAACGTTAAGCAGAAATTATCAGTTTGGCCTTTCAAATATTTTAAACCATGTGGTCATATACATGAAATGAGAAATTTAAGTTTTCATGAATAAAATAGAATTATTTATCAATAGAATAAGATAAAGCACGATCTGACATTTTCTCTAAAAAAAGCCCATAACCCAAATGGAAGGGAAGACATATGGTACATTAAAACACTTACTTGTTCTCTTTTATTAAAAATGACCTATCCTTGATTAAAAATTCATGTTCAATATATGATGCTTTGAAGTAAGAGAAAAAAAAGACAGGGTCCCAAAAAAGTAAGAAAAATAATTAAGAATATGCAAAATAGGACTAAGTTTTTGTTCTTTATGGTAACATTTAGTTCTTACTTTAGAAATGGAAGTCTGTTTTTATTATAACACTTATTCTGTGTACCTCAGGTGACTCTAACACTACAGGTTACCCATTCCCTGGTGGGGAATGGCACCTAGGGCTGAACAACTGGAATTTTCCAATACCCTGACCAGTAGGTTTGGATCAGAGATAGGCATGTTATAGACATTGGGTTATTTGATTGATAGACTCTTCTGAATAGAGTATCTCCTTTCTTTGGGGTTAGTGACTGCAAATATATTAGACTGAAGCTTCTGGTGGTGAAATTTTCCACTTTAGAAACACCTTGCCTAAGAGTACAGCCAACATGAAAAAGAGCTCAGAAAGACATTGGTGTTGGAATGAGTTGAGGATAAGGTGAATAACAGAGTACGCTCCTAAGAGTAAAGTCTTACATGTGAGGTATGAGGTAGAAGGAGAGCAAAGGCGAGGCTGTTTAACTATCTCAAGCATTAAGCCTCAGTCCTTGGGGTAGGAAGGAAGGAAATAGAACTTGAAATGCACCATGGACAATGGGGCTGAGTAAAGACTGGGTGGGATCAAAGATGAAGTTGACCTACTTCATAATTTTCTCACGCCATCTCTGCTTATGCAACTGCCAGGCATTTAACTGAAAAATATTTATAATCTGAGTTGGTGTAGTTTAGGCATGTTGCACAGGGAAGTAAAAGACGTAGACAAAACAACCTGGGAGTAGCTATAAGGAATAGAATGGTTATTCTTAACCAAAGGCTTTGAGCTTGGTGTTTAAGCTTTTTGTGTCCTCACAATTGAACTGCCCATGACATATCTATCTTCTCAGTATCCAGTTGACTTACACTTCAAATATGTACTGATGATAGGATAAAAACGGTTGATTCAATGACAGTGTCCTTGACAGGATTCGACATGACAGTGGAAAAAATGAACACTGTATAAACCAAATGGATTTACAAACTGGACTTAAGTATGGACATTGGATAGAAAAGATTATTGATTATCAAACATTTTTTCAAAACTACCTTTCAAAATTAGACCTTGACAGGTTTCATTATGGAGGTCAATGTCACAGTGGCAGTATATGCCTAATAGTTAATAGTTTGGGAATAGTAAATGCTGGGATCAGTCTGACTTGAAGGAAAACATTCCTTCAACTTTTACCTTTTCCAGAAAAAAAAAAAAAACTAGTTATCTTCTATAAGACATATTTAAGCATTATTATCATTTACTCTTTTTATTTTTAATTATTATGAATATGTAATAGTTATATGAATTTATAGAGTGCAAGTGATGTTTTGATACAAGATACGACATATAATGATAAAATCAGGGTAACTGGGGTAGTCATCTCATCGTTTCTTTGTGTTAACACTTCAATCCTATCCTTTTAGTTGTTTTTAAATATGAAATAAATTATTGTTAACTATAGTTGCCCTGTTGAGCACCTTGATTTTTAAAAATCTCCTTGTAGCTGCAATTTCTTTTTGTTCTGTCATTGTTATTACACATCCTGTGCTCATGAATCAAATTAGGATAATGCTCTTCTGTCCACCAATTCCCTGGACAGTTTGCCCACCACTTACTGGAGTTTAACAAAGTTGGGGAAATATATTCTAAAGCCGTCTATAATGGTTTTGTAATTTCAATACAGTATAAGTAGTAAATATGTATATTTATCCCCATTTTTCTTTTCTGTTCAGAAGAAGCAGCCTTCGCTATATCAGATAGATGAATCCAGCTCCAATCAATAATTGAGTTTTGAATTGGAGGAAAGAATATTTGGACATTAAAGAAAATAAGCAGAGAGTGTAAGATGGGGAAAAATAGAAATTAAGATTAATAAAAAAGAAATCTTTAAGCTTTCTCCAAATGAACCGCAATATCATAATCCTCAATTAAAAATTAAGCTAAGTAAACCTCTCATATTACCTCTCATAAATTTCTCATCACTGAAAAATTTATCGATGGCTGTTCTTGGCTTTGGTCCTTTCTTCCCTGCTATGGAGAGCCTATTAATGGAAATTGCACATAAGTTTTCTTGACTTTGTTTCTACACATTTATTCCCATGTCAGCAAATAAGAATGGCAACTATTTTTGAAGCAAAAACAGCATTAAGAAAATATCATTTCCTGTTCTGTAGAGTCTACCAGATTTAGTGTCTTACTGCTTTGAAAACCAATACCTAAGAAGTAATGCAGTAACTTTTCTCTGATGGGCTGTTCAGAATCATGATCCAGTCATTTTATCTGCTATTTTTGGCTGAACTTGAGGGAAGGAAGTATGTCTGGAGATAAAAGTTTTCTTGGAAAATATGGAGAAATGGTATATGATTCCATTCCCTTCTGCCCTTCTGCTGATAGTAGCTAGGAGCACATTGAGCTGAATAATAGAAGAGAAACTATTTTCAGGCAACTTTGGCAAAACCTTCCTTTAGCTCATTGTTACCATAATTTCTCCATTTCAGAATCCTATAGGTATAGAGTAAATCCAGTTTTGTCAACCCTAGGATATTCTCTTTCCTCTACTCTAGGCCTAATCTCTTCAGCTCTCAAGGTCTTGCTTAACAAGACCACATTAATTACAGAAGAATGAGACAGGCACAGAAGAGGAGGGACTTGGAACCTGACCTAAATTCAGAAGTGTAAAGCCTAGAAGGAAGTAAAATTAGGAAGAAAGTACAAGGCATATGAAAGAAAAATAACAACCCAACAACATCTGACATTATGGAATACTTAAACAAAAATAAAATTTTAGATTCATTTATAGTATGGTTTCTAACGTGAAATAAGTAATGTTTACTGAGTACATAATATATGTACTTTCTGTATATTATCACAACAGCTTTATGAGATGGTCACACTCATTTTCACCTTCATTTTTAGGCAAAGATACTGAGTCAGTGAATGGAAACTAACTTGCCCATGTCACCTGCTTGAAAATGGTGGCGCTATAAGCACAGATAACGTATATCCAGAACATGTGCTATTACTCACAGACACCTGTGCAATGAGGCCAATAAAGCAAGTACTATTAGGAGGTTGAGAGAGGCATCCAGAAGTGACTGAGTATACAGCATACTGGTCAGGCAGGTGCAGGCCCATAGTGCCTAATGGTATTTAAGAGCATAACTCTAGTATCACAAAAGTTAAAGGAATTCTTAGTTTTACAGATCTTGGGGAATTGGAAAGGTTACACAAGGTGAGACTCAGGTATAGAAAATACAGAGACTTAATCAACTGACTTGGGTGACAATGTAGAAAGTGAAACTCAGAAACAAAGGAAAAGCCTTTATCTCAAGGTCAAGGCTAAACTGGCAGGAAGACAGACATGATGCTAAGTCTGACAATGTTAATGGTGATTCTTAAATTCAACCTGCCTCGGATAAAAATTGGCCCCAGGCATGGGCAGGGTGAGAGGTCTATTTAAGCCTGCAGATGGTGGTCAAACCACTCAATATCCAGGGTGAGTTTGGCAGTGCTTGGCAGTCCTGGCCTCAGCATTTCTGGATAGGCAAGTTATCATAGACAAGCCAGAATCTAAGCCAGGGTTAGAGTAAAGCCAAAGCGAGATCTCAGGCTGCTTTGAGGTTCATTATCTCATTTTCCACATCGAGCAATCAAAGTCTCACTGGGATGGCCCAGGCCTGCTTATGAATCACTGAGATAAAATGACTCAGGATACTGTCTTTGACATTGATGGCTGGTTCAAAGCGCACACCCACATGTGGGAGCTTGGGTTCTTTAACCCTTGCATTTGATCTAGGGGCAGCTGTCGTATCAGGGCTGTGTTTGATTTCCCAGATTTTATTTGACTTCTTGATTGATTCTGTCTATCTTCATTTCTACCATTTTATTCTTTGCCTTTTTAGAGCCCAGGTCACCATAGTCACTGGTGGGTTGTAACGCTTGATAAATGATAAATATCTCTGAAACATTGAGGGATGCCCTTCCTGTAAATTACAATGTGGCTTTCATCTTTCTTCGGCTACACAGAGTTAGAAAAATAACTTGGTATTTTTTTACATTTCTTCTTGCATTTGTATTTGATAAGCAGAGTCATCAATAAGAACATATCAGAATCAGTATCTAAAAAACATTTGATGCTATAAAGAAATGAGTCTACTTATCTGGACATTGCAGATTCAGTGTTGAGGTATATAAAATTTTCTCACCCTTAACCAATGCCGTAGTATAAAATCATAAAAGTCATTTATACTAAAACCAGTTCAGAACCAAGTGTCTTACTGAAGCAGAAGAGGTAGTACTGTCTTTCAGCCGTGTTGTGAAAAACTATTTTAAACAGTAGAAGGATAATAAAAATTCATTATTATTACAACTACTCTTGAGGAAAAGTAGCTTCTTCAATAATTGGGGAAAACTTGGGAAACTTTGGGGAAAAATTGCTATGGTTATAAGGGAAGTACAAAGAGAAGTGTACTTCACCTACATTAAAGTTTCAGCATGACCTTCTGACACTGAGGGTTGGTGTGTAAAAACTGGAATTATCAAAGGAGGTTGTGAAACTTTGTTTTTTCTTGCATAGTATAAAGTTTAGATTAGTTTCTCATGGATGTGGCATTTCAGAGTTCTCTCCTGCTTTATTGGTGTTATGTAATGGATAAGGGGAAACTGGCACCAGTTAGATCTTCATTGAAGTTTTTCTACGTTCTCTGGAACTTATCTTTTATCTCCTCCAAATGTCATGTGAAAAAAAAAAATAGGGTAATTGAGGAATACTCTTTTATCTGAAAAACTGATACATTGAAAACTGCTAAGAGTGACACATAAGATTAACATGTCCCTAACATGTAAGATTAAGAGGTAATGTATGAAAACTTCCTGGTAGAATATCTGATACAATGTCTATGAATGATAAATGGATCTGTTTATGTTTATGTCTTTGTATAAAGGCAATTTAGTACTATATTCGAGAGAATGAAATTTGGAATCAGTCATGCTTCAATTCTATTTCTTGTCCACCGCTTATCACTTTTTTCCCTTCCTCCCTTCCTCCCTTCCTTCCTTCCTTCCTCCCTTTCTTCCCTCCCTCCCTCCCTCCCTCCTTCCTTCCTTCCCTCCCTCCCTCCTTCTTTCCTTCCTTCCTTCCCTTCCTCCCTCCCTCCTTCTTTCCTTCCTTCCTTCCCTTCCTCCCTCCCTCCTTCTTTCCTTCCTTCCTTCCTTCTTTCCTTCCTTCCTTCCTTCCTTCCTTCCTTCCTTCCTTCCTTCCTTCCTTCCTTCCCTCCCTCCTTCTTTCCTTCCTTCCTTCCTTTCTTCCTTCCTTCCCTGTCTCATTCCCTCCCTCCCTCCTTTCCTCCTTCCCTCCCTCCTTCCTTCCTTCCTTCCTCCCTTCCTTCTTTCCTTCCTCCCTCCCTTGCACCCTCCCTCCTTTCTTTTCTTGTCTTTTCTTTCTTTTTGCATGTGTGATAGGGTCTTGCTCTGTCACCCATGCTGGAGCACAGTGGCATGATCACCACTCACAGCAGCCTTGACCTTCTGGGGCTCGCATGATCCTCCCACCTTAGCCTCCCAGGTATCTGGGACTGTAGGTTTGTGCCACCATGCCTGGCTACTTTTTGTATCTTTTGTAGAAATTGGGTCTCACCCCATTGCTCAGACTAGTCTCAAACTCCTAAGCTCAAGCGATCCTCCTCCACCTTGGCCTCCCAACATTTTGGGATTAAAAGCGTGAGACACCTCACCTGGCCAGTTACACAATTCTTTAAGCCCAAATCACCACGTACTGGAAATGGGAATAATAATTCTGGCCTGATAGAGTCATGAGAAGATTAAATGAGAACATTTCTGTAAAGCACCTAGCCCACTACCTAACATGGTAAAAATACTCATTACATGGCGCCTACCCTATTTTTATCCTCTTCTTTTAAGAATGATTTTTTTTAAGAATGATTTTTTTTTTTTAGGATTATAAATGAATTCTACTGATACATTGCTGTGAGGGCACGCTTATGTGGTTATTTTTTAGGTTAGACTCACATAAGGATTAGTAGAGACAAATGCAGGTTTTTGTGTTCTGTATCTTCAAAGCCACTTAAAAGATTATCCCCAAACAAGAAATGTTCATGAGAGCATAGCATAAACATTACAGGCACAAGTTAAAAAATCCCATGGTTTGCTTTCCAAACTTAGTTTATAGCATTTCAGCTGTGTGACCTGAGGCAAGTTTCTCAGTCTTTAAGTACCTCATATTCCTCATAGGTAAAATGGGAGAATACTAGTAATATCATAGGTTAATCGAAGGGATTACATGAGATTACCTTGAAAAGAGCTCAGCACAGAGTCTGACACAGGTTGTGTCAGCTGTTCTAATTCTTGACTAACATAACTCCATTCTTAGAAGCTGCTGTCCTGGAGATAATTTCAAAAAATGTAATTGTTAGAGTTTAAAAAAAGAGATGGTTAAAAATAGAGCATAGTTTTCTCCCAAACTGCTCTGTCATAAAGCACGTTCCATGTTTTTTTAGATTGTCACATTTTTAACTTTTATTTCAGTATCCTTTCTTCTTTTGCATGTCACTTTACTGTTGACTCTCAGCCACTTAACACTGAAACTCAGTCTCCATGTGAAGTTTACCCTACAATCAAAGTACCAGTTTTCTTCAAAAAATCCTTTGTGTGTGAGGGTTAGAATCACAGAAGATGGAACCCTTTCCACCTTTTAAGACAGAAAGGGAGCCTGCTGCACAGAATATTCTTGAAAAGACAATATCGAGATTTACATTATCAAAAATTCAAAGTTGTTCTTTTCAAAAGCTGAAACCACCAAAGCCCCAGGCAGATCTAGACAGGGGAACATGCAGCCAGCCAAGCTGGCCAGTGGTATTACTGTGGATGAGTTAAAGGAGGAATTGCCCCCAAGCCATAGCAGCTCTCAGAAGGAGGCCAGTCCCTCACAATTTAAGCTCTTTGAAGCTGCATTTTCTTCAAGCAATGAGAAGTCTTTGTGGTGATGGGAAACATACATTTATAATTATAGAAGAACATAGTGTACACTAGACATGGTAGAAAAGAATGCATGGATCTGAAGGGAAGTCCTAATATACACCCAGCCTTGCTCACACGACATCTTTCCTGAAATATTGGATATTTCAATTTTACCTAATTGAAACGCCTGGGAGGCAACATTTTTCTATGGCTTCTCTCTTTCCAGCACCCCATTTGGGCCTGAACCAACCATGCCAGCATGGTACTATGGTGTGGGACTCTCTGAAAATCCAGCCGTTGAAATTCGATATATAGAAGTCATGAAATGATTTCAAAATGAAATGAATATATTCACATATAGACCATCTGAGAAAATGGGCAAAATGGAATTGAATGGTGTCTAGAATATTTTTAACTCCTTTGAGCAAAGCTTGGGTTGATTAACCTATTCTACCTGATTCATTACTTTTTTACTATACAGATGGAAACAATAATATCTCTTAATCATACTTCAGACATCTAAGATTTGGAATAAGAGATGTTCATGTTTGACGGATGAGAGAAAAAAGGACAAGATTAGCAAAGGGATCAGAAGAAATGATACTAGTACATTTATTTATTTATTTATTTATTTATTTTTTGAGACGGAGTCTCACTGTGTCGCCCAGGCTGGAGTGCAGTGGCCGGATCTCAGCTCACTGCAAGCTCTGCCTCCCGGGTTTTTACGCCATTCTCCTGCCTCAGCCTCCCAAGTAGCCGGGACTACAGGCGCCCGCCACCTCGCCCGGCTAGTTTTTTGTATTTTTTAGTAGAGACGGGGTTTCACCGTGTTAGCCAGGATGGTCTCGAACTCCTGACCTCGTGATCCGCCCGTCTCGGCCTCCCAAAGTGCTGGGATTACAGGCTTGAGCCACCGCGCCCGGCCCATTTATTAAAACTTCAAATTAGTTCCATATATTTAGTCATTTACTAATTTCTATCTAAATTTTGTATTATAATTTAAAGTCTCAGTGGAGAATATACAAAATGAGAATCTAAATAATAAAATATGTAGGTAAAGCTTCCACAATGGTCTTTAAGCATAAAATAAATGGAAAATAATGAAATTTACAACTTTTCACCCAAAGTGGGAATGCCAAAGGTTAAAAAAAAAGTCTCAAAAAATTCTCAGATAATTTTGTATTGAACGTCACATTGCAGATACACTACTAGAAATATAATGTAAAATATTTCTGAATGAGATTTTAATCTAATAGTCAATCCCATCCTGTTGAATGACAACAACAAACTCCATAATTTTATCTGTAAATGGTTGCTAGTAAGTCATTATACAATATGGTATGAATGGAAAAACATGGGTTTGGGGCCCAGTTAGACCTGAGGTTTGAATTCTGGATTGTTATTCACTAGCTACATGAATTTTAGCAACCATATAGCCTTCTAAGCCTTTGTAAGTTCCTGTGTATAATGAATCTAATAGCCACCACAAAATGTATTGAGAGACTGAAATATAAAGATCCATATAACAATCCTAGCTCAAGTACTGGAATATAGTTAGTACTTAACTGCTTTTTTTCTCTTCCAAGCTATTTTTTCTTCTGGAATTTGAATATGCTCGGGAGAGAAAGAAGATTCTTTTCACCATAAAAGACACTGTTGGTCCTTTGAATAGTAATATTTTTAGCCATCTGCTTTTTTTCAACTTTATCTTTCATGTGTGCATATCCCTTTGTGCATGTGCGTACGTGTGTGCATGTATACAACCATCTGTTTCTGTATGCGTCCTTGCTGGCCATGAGTAAGGTAAGTTTGAGGCAAAGCAGAGTCGAATTTATACATAAGTTATTCTAAAGTTCAGAGGGTGACTCATTATTTAGTCGTGGTTTAATAGCTTACATAGGTCACGGGAGGTAGAACCAGATAATGAAGTAAGTGATTCATTGAATTGACAACATTATTGTATTCATATATTTCAATTTCATTATGATGAAGTAGATGGCACATTTGACTAGAAATCCTCACTAGATTCTCTTCTTGACACCACTACTGATTTATTATACGACTGTAACTGGGATGTGTCAATTTCTTATCTTCAAAATAGAAATCACAGAATAGTTTCCGTCTTCCCCACAGCAGTTTACTTTGTGTCTGTATAAATTCAATTATATTGTTAGTAATTTGAAGACCATGCTACCAATTCAAAATAATATTTTTAGCATTTCAAATTTACCATAAAAATCTCCAGTCTCTTGATTTGTCTCTGCAGTACCTCCTTTGAATATGTTACTTTGGAAATATGCTGAATATATCTCTTTTTGAAAAAAGAATAAAAGAAAAAAATTGTGATGATATATAGCTGGGAACTTCTGGTGGAGTTGAGGGCACATACAAAAAAAAAGCATTTTGGAAGTGATAAGCTTTGATGTAGTCACTAGTGAACTCAGTAGCGGAAATCACTGAAAATAAGTGGTGAAAATAAGTGAAAATAAGTGGCAGTGTCACGTGGTGTTTGGAAATGTTGACAGCAAGAGTTGGTATCAAAATCTGCATCACAAAAGGGTCACACCACTTTCCAGGTTATTAGAAAGGCTGCTGAGGGATAATGCAGATCATATACAAGCAGCTCCCGATGGAAATGATAATTGTTCCATTGTATTTAAGGTTTGACAATACAAATACAACCAGTACCCAATTACCTATATATGACAAACATGTAGTATTCTTTGGGAAATAAATAATTACAAAATAGTTACAGGAATCAGGGAAGAGAACTCCCTGGAAATGAGTATCAGTCATAACGAAGGACCAAGAAAAGAGACTTAAATGGAAGCTCCATGAGGACAGAGGATCATGCTTCTTTTCAATGTGGTGCTTGGCATAATGCCTTACCTGTAATAGGGAAGCAATGCATATTCGTCAAATGAATAAGCAACATTAAGCAGGAGGTAACTCTCAGACTCTTGATGTGAAGAAGCTGGTGTTCCCACATAAATTGCTAGCTACATAAATTCAAGAACATTAACTTATAAGGCTCCACTTTAGCACAGTTTCCCCTAACTCATAACCAGAGGAGATGCCACATCAAGGTATAATTAATCAACTGCAAACACCTCCTTCCTCTTTGGTCCATCACCCTCTTTACGTCACCCCATTGCAGTCTCACCTTAGTTGATTTCAGCTGTGGCATGCTCACCAGAGCACTTACTTTAATTTACAGCTACACCTCCCTCTAGCCAGAGGGCAAATACAAGGGCTTAAACTATATCTCTATATTGCTTCACTAAAGAGATTAAAACTGATGTGGAGAAGCTTGTTCTTGTATATCTCTCAGAGAGGTTGATCAACAAAAACCTCTAATAAGATACCATTTATTTAACATTTACTACATGCCCCACACTCTCCTGAGGATTGTGTCATTTTTAATCCTCAAAATAACTCTACAAGTCGAGTAGTACTTTTGTCTCATTTTTAAAATGAGAAAATAGAAAGATAGAGGTCAAGTAACTCGGGCCATAGTTGGTCAATTATTAAAAGACAGAAACAGGATTTGAACAGAAGTCTGTCTGTCTGATGCTAGATCAATAGATTAATCCATTGTTTCAAATCATTGGTCTTTTCTTTGCAAATCTGTGACAGGGACATTTCTAGTGACAACTAAAGTCTTCTTTATGTCAACACATCACAGCTTATCTCTTACATCTCACACTTTCTGGAACTATCGCTGACTTTTTATTTTGCTCAGGACTACTACATTATAAGCAGAGCAGCCCTATTGAACGAATCATCAAAAAAAGGATTAATTTTTAAATGCCCCACACTCTTTGCTCGGTCACATTTTGAATTATTATTGGCCCCCTCATGAATGTCCCATAACTCTCAATAGTCAAGTGTGGTATGGTTAGGGTTCTTCTCTCTGCCACAGGTACTCTTAGAAGCAAGACCACAAATAAGAGCAAGACTGTCTTCACTTGTCCCTTTCTTTTTCTGTGGGTAGTTGACTCCATTCTGAGACTGGCTCTCTCTGTATTGCAAGAAACACAGCCACTGCAAGGGAGATGCCTCCCTTCCTTTAGGCTCATCTGAAAAGCATGGTGGAACCCTATCCATCTCTGCTCGGCCCTACATCTGAACCCATCACCGGGGCCAGGGTAGCAGCTCTTATTAGAACCACATGGAGCATACAGAAAGAAACAATTCTTTAAGGAAAGGAGGAGGCTAGGTAAACAATAGATTTTCCTTACAGTCTTTTTAGGAAGTATCCTTAAGTAATAAAATTTTCAGATACTGCTAAAAAAAAAAAAAAAAGAAAAGGAAAGGGATAAGAAACATTTTATTCTAAAGTTAAATAAGAAAAATATAGAATAACTCTGTTACTGTTATCTGCAGACCCCCTTTTTTCAGGGTAAAAAATAGATAGCTGGTGATATACTTCTTGTGATCAGAGAAGAGTTCTTATAATGCTCCCTTAAACTGCCTAGCAGGATGTTATCCATTCAGCCCTTACTATGCAAGGAAAAAAAGAAAAAGAAAGAAAGAAAAGAAAAGGAAAAAGTGGAAGAAAAAACAAGAGAGAGAGGTATAGTAAGAAAATACAAGAAAAAAAGATTAGAATGAAAATCCTATTGTTCTATAATTCTAGTGAAATTTGGCAGGAAGTAAAGTAACAAGTGATGTATATAGATGGGGAATTTTAACTTATACCTGCCCTTGTTGGTTAGATATTATGTAGTCATAGTTTTATTTTCTTAAGATTAAATTTCATGTCTTTTGATAGCATGTTGAGCTCTTCCAGGGAGTCAATAATGACTGTTAAGTTGGATTACTGACATATATCCCTTGCATTCTCTGTTTGTTCTAGCTCATCGGCTGGCAAGCAATTGCAAAAGCTCAGCCAGGAACCCAGGATCTTAACAGGAGTTGTCCTTATACTCTATATTTACCCTGCTTATTCTTAACAGTACAAAGCAAGAAGTGTCACTTTGCAAAAATGATGTTTTCTAAAAGTCCAAAGTTATCTGAACCTATACAAACCTAAAAAAAGTCTTGGGTTGGGCTTATGGTTTGAGGTTTGGATTAAAGCTTAGGTTATTCTTATTTTATCTGCACTAGTTTTCCATCAGTAATTATACTCTTTCTATATCTCTGTCTTTCAAAGGGGGACATTATCATGGGTTTGGATACAGTAAGAACAAACTAACCAAGTTTTCTGCCCATCTTTCAAAATGAACCTGGGCTAAACATGTCTAGAGGTTCAAATTCTTTTACACGTGTGTTTAGTTCTCTGTGGTCGGTTTCCTTTTCACAGTTTTTAGCAGGCCATATTTATATACTGGAAACATATAAGATACCTGGATCTTTCAAATCCCAATATTATACAAATAGCTAATCATAGAATAAGGGCACTGATACACTTACTTCAAGAGAAACTTCTGGATTCTTCCTTGGTGAATGAACTCCATATGTCTGTTATACCTATAGCTCCTTCTATGTGAGATAGATCTGCCTGTAGTTTCTGACAACAACAAAAAAATTTGACTATATTTTGCATTAGCAATTACATCCTCAGTTCCACCTCTCTGATAGCATTAGGACAAGACTGGGTGTCTGACCCTAAAATGGCCAATCTACAGTCCAGCCATATACCTATGAAGTATTCTGCTATGAAAAATTATATAGTCAATAGATTACTTTTTTGAAAACTTCAATTGGAAAATATGGAAATAATAAAGAAGTTAGTATGGAAGCCCAAGTTTCCAGGTAATGTCATAAGTCAAGTCAGGACCATGATAATCCTCAGAAATAGTAATAAATTAATGGTCAACTGTGTTGATCACTTATAACATAGCAGGTATTTTACTAACATTACCTCATTAAAATAAATTGGTTGCTACGTTTATTTATCCTATAGATAATAAAATTGAGTATTTAATGAGATAAAGTATATTGTCTACGTCTGAGCAGTTAACTATTGGTACATTTTGAATTTAAATCTAGATCTATATCACTTTAAACTATGGTAATTTTCACCATCATATATTGTAAACCAGAATTTCAAGGAAGCAGAAACAATGAAGAAGAAGAAGTTAAATAAAGAAAAGACACACAGCAGAGGAAAAAAAAAAAAACTATGCCCATTGGTATTAGAGGAAAATGAAACTACTGGGTAGAAAGTTGTTATGTTAATTTACTGGAGTTTAAAAAGTCTTGATTTTAGTGCTCCCGTGATTCCTGAAATTAAAATCTATAGCCTGTGTTTCTGAGAAAGCCTCCTTCTGTGGCTTCTATTTGAGGATAATGGTAAGATTCCTAACTCTCAATTTTTCCTCTGAAGTACTTCTAAGAAAAACTCTTCATTTTGAGTTACCTTGAATGAGTGTCCAGCCCTCCCAACTAAAAGAAGAAGCTAATTCAAACCAAGCACTGACACTTTAGTAAGTTCTAATTATCCACTTATTCATGAATCAGTTTGCCTATGCATGAGCAAACTAGTAACTGAGAATAGCACTATCTAGTTATAATTATTTATTTCTTGGAAAAAGAGAGGCAAGATATTCTACTGCTTTTATATAGAAAGAATTTAAAGATGCTCCAGTCTGTGCAATTTACTCATTCAATTAGAACAGCTTTGCTGTTTAGACAACAATGGAGGGTAAGGGACTAACATCACTGAAGGAAATGTCCCTAAGCACATAAGGACATTTCAAATATATTTCAAAGTATTTTAAATAGAAAACAATATGAAATTCACAAAGTAGCTGCAAATATGTTGCCATCATATAGTGCAGAAGAGGGATTCTTTTACATCAGTACATGGATTGTACTAATCTATGAAAGAATAATAGAATGTGAAAAGTAACGACAATGTAGCAAGCTTTCCATAAAAGGTAGATTGCTTATGTTTGGTATAAAAGTTCCTTTGTTTTGTGAAAACAAATGATGACAGCAGTTGTGGTTGTTTTTATAATACAAGAATTTGGTAGAATAAAAGATTGCTTACTGTATGTTGGTCTTCAATTTACATTTATTTGCTTATTAAAGTATTTTCTTATAGTTAGAATTCTAAATTAGTGGTGTGGAAGATGACCATTACAGCAAAACTGATGGGAAGTTTTGGTGATTAGAAAGGAAATATGGGCCGGGTGCAGTAGTTCATGCCTATAATCCCAGCACTTTGGGAAGCCAAGGCAGGTGGATCATGTTAGGTCAGGAGTTTGAGACCAGTCTGGCCAACATGGTGAAACCCCATCTCTATTAAAATACGAAAAAAATTAGCTGGACATGGTGGTAGGCACCTGTAATCCCAGGTACTCCAGAGGCTGAGGCAGGAGAATCGCTTAAACCCAGGAAGTGGAGGTTGCAGTGAGCCAAGGTCGTGCCACTACACTAAAGCCTGGACAATAAGAGTGAAACTCCGTCTCAAAATTTAAAAAAAAAAAAAATTACTCTTTGGGAATAATTATTTTAAAAGTTAACAAGGAGAAAGGAGACCTTTGAAAAGTTAGAGACTTTAAGAACGTTTACATTCAAAAGCTATTCTCTTTTTAAATATACACAAACGTTGGGCTCTGTATTTAAGAGTTATGATTTTTTTGAGGTTTTCTTATTGCTGATTATATTTATATTTATTTATTTTCCATGTGAAAGAATAACTGAGTGATTGATAAGACAGTACTCATAAAGCAAATGTCTAGAGTCATTTTCATTAAAAAAGCAGAGCTAATCTTACCACAGAATCTCATTGGCAGAACGGGAAAATACTGTAACTCACCACAATAAAGTAAATATTTTAACAAGACGAATATCCATTTAAAAATGAAAACTGCTGAACCGTGGCAAGTGGAAGCCACTAAACATTTTGCTACACGTTTCCATCAGGTTCTAGCCAAACCACGGAACTGTCCTGTCAAGTTATGGGCATCACACAGGATCTCAGAGAGAAAGAGAGACAGGTCCTAGAAGGCAGGAGAGAATAGGAACAGGTTTAGATTTCAAAAGTAGCCCTCTAAGCTTTGTGGTCGTTTCCTGATGCAAAAGGACACTTTCCCAGTGCAAAAAGACATTTTCCCACCCGTTTTAAGAGCGACTGGGTTTCAATTATTTTCAGGTAGCTTACTTTTATTTTGCTATTTGCACGTTCTTGTTTTCTTGTCGGTTTTGAGTAGCATCTTTTTCATGCCAGGTTCTTTCCCTCAGTCATCTTTCCTCTGAAGTTTCACTTCTCACTTTCTACAACAGACAATAAAATAAATGTCTATGCTTATTACAATGATTACAAACATTATCATTATTGAGATACAAGGAATTATATATGGGAAAATGACTCAAAAGTGCATTGTAAGGCTGACAATTATAGTCATGGAAATGGACACTTAATGTATAAAATTCAAATGACTTTATTCTCTATACAGTTTAATAATTCAGATAGAACTAAATCTGAAATGGAAATAATTCAATCAGAGTAGAACTAAGATGTATTGCATACTATCCTTAAAGCAGGGGAATTCTACACAAATGACAGTAAATCTGATTGAGTAAGAAGAAGAGAATCAGAGAAATAATGTTTAATCTTCAGAGAGAAGAAGTGTAAAGAATTAAAATTGTATACAAGTGAATGCCATTACTTCTTCTTTCAAGCAAATGGGAAAGATGTTTTTATTCATTATTTATAATAAACTGACCTTAATAAAATTGAATTTTATTTAAACATTCTCTAATTTTTAGGTTAACGAATAATTCTCTAATTTATAGGTTAACATTTCCCTTCATTAGTCCCAAATCACAAAGTTTTACTGGAGAAAAGGAAACCCTTTTACACTGTTAGTAGGAATGTAAATTAGTACCACCACGATGGAGAATAGTTTGGAGGTTCCTCAAAAATCTGAACATTGAGTTACCATATGTTCCAGCAATCTCACTGCTGGGTATATATCCAAAAGAAAGGAAATTAGTATATCGAAGAGATATAGCAAAGCATTTAATCATCAAAGAAAATACTGGATTTGGTGTTGTTTTAGCTTACAAAACATACAACGCTCACTTATGGAACTTTACATATTAAAAATTTTAAATAGATTTTAAAAATACCCATACATGTCTTTTAAAAACTTCATATCCTGCTTAAGTGATTTTACAACATGCCTGATCTTAACAAGGTTAGAGCATGAAGTTACAGGTTATAGGTAAAGTCGTCTTCTTTCTTATTCTAAAAGTTGCATATAAGAGCTCCTCCTGTCCCTTTCTGTCCTTAACATCTTTTCATTACAAAATTTTGGGGTCATGATTATTTGATCAATGTATTTGAAAAAGTAGAGGAGTTGACAAAGTCACCTTATATGTCATAGGAAAGCTGAGAGAAGGAGATGGGCCAATTTACCATTCTTCTGTTCACTATATGGATAGATAAATAAATGGAGGAAGCCCCTCTTTAGTGTCTCTCTTTGTCTCCCAAGAGAAAGGCAGAACATTTATTAAAATTTTTTAAGACAGATTTTATTTAAAATGATGTGACATAACTTTCAGCAGAGATACGCTAAGGTGAAAGAACATTTTATAAATCTGGAAATGTCTTGCTTAAGGGAAGACACTGAAAATCAGGTCTGGAGTTGATGGACAGTTTACTAGGAATGGCATATTATAAAATTGGATTTTTTTTTTACTATAGTGTCTGGAAAAAGAGCCTGGACAATGAGGGTTATAGTGAAAGGATTTTCATACTGGTCTCTGAGATGGCATTTGGGCCCGGTCACTGTCTTTCGTCATGTTCTAAAAGAGAAGTCATAGCTCTGATCTGCCTCCTGATTGGGTATGAAAACCATTGGAACAAGAACCAGATGGCCAATATATGCAAGTATTGCATTTGATCCTGCACTCAAGTTTCTTTTAGAAAACAAATTTTTTAGTCAGTTTAACAGTACATGAAATTAGTAAAGGGAGGGTCTGGTGGAAAGTTAAGTACTACAGAGTCATGTCCTTGTCTTTCAAAAATAAGAGCTAGAAGAGTGAACACTAAAGAGAAAGTTGGTTTTTCAGGTATCTAGGACAGATAAAATTGTTGGTAGAAATACGTGAAGGTTAAGTTTGTCTTACTGTCAAATTTCACAATAGTTAAGGTAACAGCAAAGAGATGAATAAAATCGTAGGTATCTAAATTGGGTGGTTTATATGTATGTTTATATATCTGGCTAGCAAGCTAGCTATCTTGTAAGTCTCATATAAATTTTGGTTCTGAAAGCCTGTACTAAACTTGGAGAATTAATGGAGACTTCATTGTTGTTGATGTGGGAAGAAAATGAACAGTGAGTGAGTTTATGGAAAAGAACCAGGAGGGGACACCAGGAAGTTGGTTCTCAGCTGCTTCTTATTCTAGCTAACTATAAACCATATTATTTGCCCCACCTCCCAAGCATCCACATGGTGTAGAGTTTTTCTGGGAAGTAGTTGCCTAGCAGGGTCTATATGTCTAACCTCCATTAGTGAGGCCATGTAGATGAGAATAGAGTGGGGCACATGCCTCAATTTCAATGGGTGAGTCTTCCTACCTCTCTCCTCTGCCTCTGGCCTGATGCAGATGAATATGACAATCTTAGAAGCTTCCTGTGGAAGATGGATGAGCCAAGTTGGAAAGGGCTTGGAGGAGAGCCACCCACTGATTAGAGAAAGTAATTTGGACTGTATGTAAGCCATAAACTAACTTCGGTAATACTATTTTCCTTGGAAGAGTAGCTAGCTCTATCCCAATCAATATCTGAAGCAGTTTTCTTTGAAATCAGATATAGCTTGGTTCTGGATCGAAAGTGAACATTCAAAATAAATTTTCTCTAAAATCAAAGAACATTTTGCCACCAGAATCTTTTCAACAGTGACATTTCTTGCCATCTGTGGTCCTTGTTTCTATTTCACTGAAGTTAACACCACTTAACACCATACTCTGTGTTCCACCCAACAAAACAGATAAGAGTTTTATGCTGTTCACATGTCAAAAAATTGTTTACATTTTTTATGATATTATTGTGTAATGTACAGAGAAGGCTAATGTTCATGGGGCCTTCTTAACACTTCCTTTTAATCTTTGAAACTTTAACTTTTTTGTTTTCTATAACTTTACTACGTCATTGGGTTCTCTTGCTCTTATGACCCTATATCATTGTGAAAACCAAAAAAGAAAGAAAGAACAAAAACTACTAAATCCTAATAGCACATGGCATCAGTTTTGTCAAAATATCAGAACATTAATGATATAAAAGTTTATAGTTGAGAAGATAGTTTTCTAAATTGTGCTTTTCATCAGCATGCTGTTTTATTTCCACAAAGACTATGATGAGAATAACCTGGATGTAGGCTAGAGAAGTACTACACATCCTGTGAAATGAGTACATCCTAGTAGCCTACTATGGGTGTAGAAATTCCTGGACTTAGTGAGGAATATTGGATATATCATGCATTTGTAATTTAAACCAAAAGGTCTCGCTCTTGAATGAAGTATCAAAGAAGAAGAAATCCATTCAATTTGACAATAACTCAATCTCCAATCAGCTTTCCTTCCTTCCTGGCAATATGTCCTCTTTACCCTCAGTGTAATCATTTTGCTTACTGATCATCTCTGATAAAGCAAATCTCAAGTACAGCAATAGCCCACAGCTGTCATTCGATACCCCGTGTTTTAAAATCACCACATATTTCCTTTTCCCTCTTCTGAAATGGTCCCCCGCATAAAAACTTGTATTATTTCAAAGCCAGATATTAGAAGGAAACTATATGATAAGAAATAATTAGAAAGGTGCTGTGTTTCAGAATCTGGGATCAGACCACAGATTTTGTCTATTTTCTCTTATCAGCTGGCTGATATTTGGGTCTGTTCCTGAGCCTCAGTTTAATCATTCATAACATGGGGATATAACGTCTAAATCACAGAGAACTCACATGTAGTGACTCTCAGTAAACAGTAGCTATTGTTATCATTTTCAGGAAGCCGTGCGATGTACAAGACCCTTTTCAAAGCCCAAATGAAACTCTTCTTGGTTAATTTTGTGGGAGGGAAACAGTACAATAAAGGAGAAGTAAATACTCTTAATTACAGTTGGACAAATTTTACTAGGCAAGGGAATGGAAAGAGGATAAATAGGTCACATAAATGATAACAAATCATCTGTTTAAAATCTGCCTTTCTGTTACTGGAGGAGAAACTTCCTGGTGATCGTGTAAGTGTTTTATATTACTGCGTCTCAGTTGTCATCACTATATAATTGAGAAAACTGGTCAATCTGCCTGAGACACTCCCTGGTCCTCCATGAGCAGATTAATATCTACTGACACCTCAGCATCTAGCTTAAAGCCATTTCCTTCAGCAGGTCTCCAGTGACCTCTTAAAACCAGGCTAAGTACTCCTCCTAAGTCCTGCCCTGTCATCCTCTTCTCATGCAATTGTAGTACAAATAACACTCTCTTGTCATGGTTTTTACTGTTTCCACAGACTGAACAGTAAGTTTTTGGAACAGAAGACTTGCTTTGTTCCACATTATATTCTTGATGCTTAGTGTAGTCCTTAGGTCACAGGAGACATTTAAAATATTGTTGAATGAATGAATAAATAAGTTAAAATCTTCCCAGTGAGAGAATGGAAAAGACAGACCACGGGGGGATAAATGTAAAGGAGAATAGGTTAAAATAAAAAGTAAAAGTAAATGTAAAATATATTTCCTCAGAGATGTGAAGACTGTGAAGGAACAGCATCTCTGTCTTTAAATTGTGGAAGGCTGCAAATTAATTGCCTTATATTTAGTCAGTTATTAAATGGAAGCCAACTGCTTATGAGAATGCAAGGGCAGAGAAAGAAGGTTTCTGACTTCACAGAGCACAAAACATAGTGGAGGAAATACAGATGTTAACAAACAGCAACAATGTGATATGACCATTGTCACCCGGTGGGGAGGATGTTCACCTAACTCAAGGTAAACAGAGTCCAGAAAGTCTTTTCACACAGCGTAATGCTTGAGTTACATCTGAAAGGTACACACAAAGGGAAATAAAGAACTAGACAGAGATGACCTCTGGTAGGCATCCTCCAGTTTTATCATGGGTCTGCAATTCTTACATACACTGTCTGCATGATGAAGAGGAATGTATTGGCTTACAGAATTGAGGTCCTCAGGAATGGTTAAATCAGGAGCTTAAACGTTGTCTTCAGACTCTCTTTCTCTCTTTATGTCTCTCTCCTCTTTCTCAATCTCAATCTCCTGGCTTTGATTTTCCTTTTGTTAACCCCTTCTTTTTACTCATGGAGGCTAGACACCCACCCGTAGCTACAGATGACCTTTTCCAGATTACCAGGTTACCATCTCACAAATTCTAGTGGAATGAGAATGATCTGCCCTACTAATAGCTCCAGTAAAACGAAAAAATCAAGTTGCATTAATCTGGCTTATTATATAGTTGTCTATTTCTTAACAAGTCAGCGTAGCCAGAGAGATACACTGCTTTGCCAGGATGTCTTAAATCCTTTGTCCACCTTTGGAATCTAGGGTGAGGTCAAACCCATAAATTCACATGGCCCGAAAATGAGGGAGTTATGTCAAAATTAGGGGAGGGGCTGATACGAAAAGAGGGCAGGGATGGACATCAGACAGCCATAGCTATAAGTATTCATTATCCACACACACAGACACAGACACCTTAGACATGTCTTCTACATGTCTCCTGTAACCAGCTGCTTATTAAATATTTAATTATTACTCCTGTATGCATATCCTTGTAGAATACCACACACTTATACACACAAACACACACACAGCAAATCACAAGTAAGAAAGCATAATAGAAAATTAACAATAACCAAAGTTATTGAAAGATGTATAATGCCATAAGTGGGACGATACTTTTTGGTAGAATCTGTACTAGCTGAAGTTCTGTATGCTTTGATTTTTCACTGCTTGCATTAGTGCAGGCTCCTTCACGCATGGCCTACAATAATTATTAACAAGTGTGCTACGGACAAGGCTTATACTCTGCATGATTGTGAGCATTCATCAGATAGGGATCACTGTAGATTTTTAAACTAGAAGAGGCCTTAAATACCCTATTATTTACCCTCTTATTTTATAAATAAGAAATTAGGTCCAGAGAGGTTCAATACCTTGCAAAATTTTCAGATTTGACAATGATTTCCATAAAACACTGCGAGGTACTTCTTTAATAGAAAGATAATTTTACACAAAGCCATTTCCCCTACCACTTTCTGCACATGAAAATGAGAGAAAGAAAAGAAGCAGGTGCCCTCCTTTCTGCCAGTATAAAAACTCTCCACGATAAGCCACCTAAAAATGCTGTATAACACATGAAAAACTAGTTTCCATTGCTTGAAAGCAAAAGGACAGTTTACTTTCTAATCACATTACAAGTTAGAAAAGGTTGTGGTCATTCTAGGGATTCTAATGAGAAGCAAATTGTAGGGAAGCTTAACCAAGCTGGGAAACAAGGACCAGTGCCTAATTTTTCCCTGGCAAATTATTGAAGAAATGTGACAAGGTTTTTATATGACATATTTCTACCCCTGACTTAAATACCAGAATAAAATAGGTGAATAATTCAGAGGCAACACTGAGCTTCTGTATTCAGAAATCTAATCTGACTATTTCATATGCCTTACTCAGAAGAGGGTCTACACAGAACTATTGCTATCCATATTTTTTGTCATATGACAACAAATTGACATTTGTTCTAACATAAAGAGGAAAAATAAAGGAGAAAAAAGTAAAAATTATTGGCATGTTGTATAAATGGAAACTAAGAAGAAGGAATACCAGTAAAAGAAATCAAAAGAATAAACCAAACATATATTTTATTGTTTTGTCAATTTACACATATGAAAAATTTGTTATTTAACATGAACGTTATACTACCAATAATATTTACTATTAAAACATTTAATAGCATATATTATTTTTTGCTTTGAAGTATTTTTGAGATCCAGAAACTATCAGCAAAAAATATTAGACATCACCTACAGAAAATAATTCTAAAAATCAAAGGAATCTTAGATCTATTTTATTTCTCATGAGAGCCTTAAATTCCTGAATCCTTGGATTATGGCCCATCCTGTGAATATTCCTCCCTCTTTCTAGAACTTGTTTTGATGTTCAAGATTGACATGGATGATAGATGTAACTCAATATGGTAAACAATCTTATGTTTTCATTTTGAGGATTACTTCACCCTTGTTCAGGAAGGCTCTGCTATATGGCTTTAAGAGATCCTACTCTTTCAGTTTTCTTTGACTTGAGTTTACCTACAATATCAAAAGAAAAAAAAAAATCCCTGTAGGCATTCACAGTTGTATTTTACTCTAATTACAGAATTCTTCAGCAGTAGACTCTGAAACTTTAACTTTCTGAAATGGATGTTTTTGGGGTAGATTAAGGTGACAGCTATAACACTGGGTAGGACTTTGAAGTGTTTAAAAATTCCTCCCCACAAGATAAGCCTGAAGCTGAATGTCAGCCAAGAGTCTGTAATTGCCTCAAAGTGTGATGTTTTCCATTTGTCTCTTCAAGGTTTCTTCCAGTTTATCCACAGAGGCAGCATTTTCCTATTCCAAGCCTCATCTTTTCCATAACATTTCCCTACCATTGGAGGTTTTAGAGGGTTTATCTCAGAGAAGGTTGATATGTTATGACTGGTAATCGCCAGCCAATCAGTGTTTAATTACCTATTAGATGTATTTACAGTGCTTTTAGAGAAATATGATGGTTCAGGTTGGCCATCCCTAAACAACATAAACCCCCATGAAATTATTGGGCAAAAATACAAGCTAAATGTGTGTTTAAAGGTCAACCGGAAAGAAATGAAACAAAGAAAATAATTGCAATAATGTCAAAAAGGTAAGGTGAGGGTCAGCTATAGTTTAGAGCAATGATTTTTAAAATAGCTCTATTGAGGTACATTTTAGATATCATAAAAATCACCCATTTCAAGTGTGTAATACTTGTAACTTTACTGAGTGGTACAGACATCACCACAAATCAGTCTTAGATATTTTCATCTCCCTCAAGAAAATCTCTCATGCCTGTTTACAGTTAATCCCTATTCCAACCTGCAGGCAGCCTTTAACCTACTTTCTGTAGCCATAAACTTTCTTTTTCTGGACATGTCCCATAAAAGGAATCATACAATATGTGGTCTCTTGTGTCTGGCTTTTTTACTGAGTAATGTTTTTGAGGTTCATTCATGATGTAGCATGTGTCATTATTGGTTTCTGTTTATTACTGAATACCATTCCATTATATGAAATGGTGTTAAATGGCAGTATTGTAAAATGGCGTTTTTCACAGTGCCCTTGCAAGCTGTAAATGTTGTGGAGTTAAATCCTGTTTCCACAACAAGCAGTCAACACAAGGGGTCCTATGACCAGAAAGAGCTTGCAGACCATTGACCTATGGAATTCTGCACAGCTCTTTCATGCAATAATTCAACAAATATTTACTGAAGCCCTACCAGGAGCCAGGTTCTATGCTGTCCACTGAAAAGAGAGGAAGGCATAAAGGATATGTAGTTTCTGTGCTTATCCGCCTGCCACCCCACCCACCCTGCCCAACGCCATTATGGTCCTTTAGGAAAGATGGGATTTAAATAAATAATTAAACTGAAACATTTTTGGTTAAAATTAAGACGAATGCTACTACAAAAAAAAATAGTATTTACTGTAAAAATGAGTAAGAGAGACATTCAGCCTAGTCTGAGGCTCCAGAAAGATCTCCCTGAGGGAGTTATATTTAAGCTGAGATATGAAGGACAAAATATTTGGACAGGTTTACTAAAAATAAGGAAGAGAATGTTCTGCTCAAAGAACAGACTTGAGAAGGACTGATGCATCCAGGGAGCTGAAAGGACAGCAGAGCTGCAGAAGCACTCTGTTGGAGGGAATCAGGGATGAGCATGGTGCAGAAAGAGGGCTGGGAAGTGAAAGAGGGTGGGTCATTCAGGGCTATGTGACCATTGTAAGGATCTGAGATTTTATCTTGAGGGCAAAGGATGCCATTAAAGTGTGTGAAGCAAGAGAGTGCTATGATTGCCTTTGTGTTTTCTGAAAAAATTTACTCTGGTTATTGTATACAGAATGAATATTTGAACAATGTCAGTATTATAACAAACTGGTGGAATGAGATCGCTTCTAAGGGAGTTACCATGTAATTTGTTCCCTGATAACTAATGTTTCCCCATTCCCTAGGACTGTTCCCATTATGCCACATAATAGGGTCTTTTCTGTGTATTTATCCAAAAAAATTAAAATCAGGAATTTGAAAAAGATATTAACATTCCAATGTTCATTGCAGCAATATTTATAGTAGCCAAGGTATGAAAACAATAAAAATGTCCATCGATGGATGCCTGGATTAAAAATGTGTGGTATATCAATATAATGTAATATTATTCAAACATAAAAGAAAATTCTGCTATAAATGACAACATGGATGAACCTTGAGGATAATATTATGCCCAGTGAAATAAGTCAGTCACAGAACCACAAATACTGCATGATTCCACTTATACAAGGTATCTAAAATTACAAAACTCATAGAAGCAGAGAGTAGAATGTAGCTGCCAGGAGGTGAACATTTGGGAAAACAGGGAGTTGCTATTCAATGGATATAAAGTTTCAGTTATACAAGACGAATACATTCCAACAGTCAGCTGTATAACACTGTGCTTATAGTTAACAATACTTTACTGTACACAAAAAGTTGTTAAAAGGATGTATCTCAGATTAAATGTTCTTACCACAATAAAAGTAATTGTTGGACAAATGAACAAATAAAGGCACCATTCCTGAATTTAACAATAGCATACTTTTCTTATAAACTAGAAAAGTCTGTTGGCTATTGCATAGTGAAGTAGTTCCTGATCATTTGCTTTTTCATCTGTTATTTGAGTAGGAAATAAATGGGTGAAGCGAGAGCTAGCATGCTAAGAATAATGAATAACTCCAAGCCTGGGCAGGAAATGCTTCCATCCTTCTTCCATTACAGCCAGCAAAATGCCGAGGAATCTGGGGTAACTCTTTATAGATTTACCTGACAGAGGATAATGCTAATTTCTCTTTGACTAGAAATACAAGCCCATTCTAACCAGAAAACAAAACAACAAAACAAGCCACGGATTATTTGAGGGAGAGTACATAGAATCAAATAGACATTCCCTGGTATTAAAATGATTTGGGGCTTCTGACTCTTGCTACTGGTAAAACTGTATGGGGAATGTTATTACATCACAGCTGCTCACCACCTGCTAAGTGATGTCTTTCTTCATCAACGTTGTGATTGGTTCTTTCATCTCAAAACTTTGCAAAATATAAAAACGTTTCCCTCTCTTCTAGACAATTTGGTTGTTAGAAGTAGATTCCAAAATCCTCTGCTGACATGTTTACCAGGAATATTAGTTCTGCTGTCTTCTCCCACAAAAAACACCACCCCCCTACTCAAAGCAAAGAACTAACATCTTGGGATAGCAAACCTGAAATGACCTTTATTACTAGTGCCAGTATTTTTCGTTTTCTTTTGATCTTTTAGAAGTCTCTACTTTTGAAATATCCACGAATATTTTAGAATTTCTTGTGTGTGTGAAAAATCTTGGCTAACTGCTTGCCTCCATTTATCAAAAAATTGGAATGGGTTTATACTAGGCATGAAATGTCTCTTTGTATTTTTACTAATGGATTAATGGTGCTAATAAACATTCGGGGCAAACAAAGAAAGCATGGTGGAATGTTTATTGTACTCACTTCTAAGAACCTGTTAAAAATAAATGGAATCATTTAATGATTGAATGTGCTTGTTTACATTTCAAAGCTGATTAACTTAAATTTAATCTTTGTTTTCTTTCATTAGATGCTGTGGAAGTTCTCTGTCATTACTTTAATTAGATGCATTAATAAGGTTTTAAGACATCTCTGCACAGAACTATGTGCAAATTCAAGAGGATGAACCCAAATCTGGTGATGTGAAAGTCTTATTTTCGATGTGCTAACTGAAAGTTGCTTATTTTTTTTAATGTATGTATGTCAGTGTTTATAGAATCAGTAAGAAATCGTAATTCATTTTATTTCCCATTTGGGTCTCTAGAATATACCAAAGCTCTTAGGAGGAACTCGAGATTCTTATCTGCCTTTCATATGATGAACCTAAATACTGTTATACTGACAATGAAGGCAAGAAAAGTAAACAAGCACGGATGGGCTCCTGCAGGAGATAGAGAAGCCTGCATGCATACTCATAACATGAATTCCATTTTAAGTATGTGTTCATTTCTTATTTATCTCAAAGGAACATAAACGAGAACCTGAAGTCCATTTCAGAATTAGCTGTCTCTCTGGCACTAGATGAGTCCTTAGGAGCTCTGGGATTGTGAACACTTATAAATTATAAGCCAAGAAATCCACCATCCTTCCAAATTTTAAATGGGTTAACCCATATATTAACACTATAAATGTGGTTAACCATTTAAGATTTGGAAGGGTGGTTGATTCTTTGGCTTATAATCAAATATAGGTGTGAAAACTTGGCACAGCTATATTTGATGCCTGAATTACATTACATTTGACCAATCATTAATGGAGGAATTCATGTGTTTACATACAGAAATAATAGAGATATGTAGACAGCATTTCATTATTCAATGTTTTAAAGCTTGCCTTAAGACAGAGTTTCTAACTTTCTTTTTATTAATGACCGTTTTTGGTCTTCTTTTCTAGTACCCTATGATCAGTTGACAATAGTCACAATTTTATATGCATTGATGTAATTTTCTTTCATTTGGGAATTATCTTTCTCTTACCTGCATACAGAACTTGAACACACAAGTTAAGATTTATAAATATGTAATTGGTAGCCTAGATCAGCATTAACTATAAGATTCTTTCTTAAGAAGCATTCAGTAATAAATGATTCCTATTAAAATGGTCTAATTAGTTTTAGGTATTTAACTAGAATTAACAGAGATTCAAACCCAGCCCACCTAGACTGCGTATTAGCTTATAATGACTTAGGAGTAATCAGATTTCCCAGATGGCTTCACAAGGAAGAGAGAAAATGAAAATAAAACAGTTTTAAAACCAGGTAACTAATTATACACAGATTATTTGTAAACAGCTTTTCTCCTTTGAACAAAAGAAATAAGCTTAGCTGAACTGAACTGAAGCTCTCATTGCCAAACCGGCAACGGAATCATTTTCCTAGAAGAATAGTCCCATATTATGAATGTAATGATGAGTGATACCAAACTGGGCCATGATAAAAAATGAACAGATACTTGCTCTAGCTAATTTGAATGGCTGGTCTTTGGGGGAAGGTGGGTTGAAGTTTGTATCTTTTTCTTTCCTTCTTTCTGTTTTTTAACTTTTTTTGAACAGATGCCTTGTCTGAATTCTGAGTGAAATGCTGGATTACAAATGACTGTATTCTTTCCCACCTACTTTCTAGCAGCTACAGCTTTCCAAAGAGGTCTTTCTTTGCCTCTGTCTTTTCTACTTGGAAACAATGGGTTCTTGGAACTCATAAGGAAAGTTGGAATCCCTAATAGATGAAATTTGAGAAATTGGAAATTTTATTTCATGTATCATGACTTCCTAGGCAATAGTCTCAAAGTTTCAAAATTATTTTTGAAGTAAATCAGATCTGTGTTTACTTTGAAAGAAATGGTTATTCTCTGTTTATCATTATCATTATATTAATTTAAGTTCAGTTATAGTGGTCAGCAGCTGTTACTGTTTTCCAGGTACTGAGCTAGTGCTTGAACCTGGCTCTCATTTATTCATCACAATACCCTATTATCCACATTTTAGAGATAAGAAGAATCAGAGTTACAGGGGTTAAGAACTTATCCAAGTTATGTAGCCAGTGAGTCAGAAGGCGAGAATGGATCCACCTCTGCCTCATTCCTATGTTTTGTGCTCTTAATCATTATGCTAGAAAAGAAAAAATGTTTTCACAATCCTCCCTTCTTATATGAAAGAAAAATGGGTTGCTCCAATAACAAGGATCCTGAATACTATGAGGAGTAGTTTTATGAAGTCTAAATGCAGAAGGCCATACCAAGGAGTTAAAGTTGTTCTCCATCCATTGTGTTCAGAAAGTGCTCCATAATCAACAAGCATGTTTATCTTTCTCACCAACGTTCATGTGGTTGCTTTGCAAAGATTATGGATTTACTTATCCACATTCTGGGTCATAAGTAATGTTCATTTACTCTAAATTCTTTCATAAGGAAAACTGTTGAAATATTTTCCCAAAGGTCATTTTTCATATAAAAGTGAAGTATAGAAGAGTACATTATATTGGTCTAGAAAAGTAGAAGGCTTTTAGGAGAACATGCCCAACTTTGCATTCCAGCTTGGCTATATTAACTATTTCTATAACACTAGACAACATATTTAACTAGGAACCAGTTTATTCAGTATGGAAAAGCCAGGGAAAATCAAATGAGATAATGTGGTAACATCATCACGCATAGGGATGTTTATTTTCTTTCATCAGCCTTATTTTTCTCCTTTGTTCTTTTCCCACACAATTCTTTGCTTTTTATTTTTTCTTTCCTACTTATATCCTCCATTCGCATTTTTAATTTTCCTTCTCATTTTTGATTTGTTATGGGAGAAGGTAGGAAAAGTGGTCTCTGAATTCTCTAGAAGCCATTCTGTTTTGCTACTGTTCACTTACCTACTTAGGATGGTCTCATCACAAAACCTTTCTTAAAATTTTCATCTGAACAATTTTTGAAGACAATAGATATGTGAACAGTGGCCACTAGGTCTATTAAAAATGGATTCTACTTTTCAGAATAAATCTTGAGTTTTGTGCTTATTTTGTCATTTTTTCCCAATAAAGTTGCTTCATGGCAATTTTCACTTCATATGTGACTTTTATAGAATGATCTTTGTAGAATAATGAGGATTAATTTTGCTAAAATGTTCTACGTCTTCAAAAATTTTCCCAAGGCATTCATTAATTTCTTGTTGTATCTGTCGTATTATTTTTAACTACCTAGACTGTGACTATCCTTTTTTATTTTCTCTTCCTCAGTTGATAACTGGTAGGGATAGATCCAAGTTTGTGGGAGCCTCCAAGAAAAAGAATATAATATTACGGAAAAAATCATTAAAGAACAAATAGTTATTTAGAATTAGCAAAGGAAACACAATAAGTTATAAAAATCTGACAAGTATCTCAATCATAAAATCCAAAAAAATCACAAAATATTTTTATTAATGAACTGCTTGGTGTACATCCATGTTAATTTTTACTACTTTATTTGGCTGCATATGCTTTGATTGCCTCTTTATTTGACAATGATTTTATATTTTTTGTAATGAACACAAGTATATTTGAGATTTTCCTCTAGCATGACTAATAAATTTTTTTCTATATTTTTATTATATTTTTCTATATTTTTATTATATTTATTTTTATTTATATTTATATAATTTTTATTATAATTCAGAAGATTTCATTACAGCTCTGCTACATATTACCGATGTCATGTACCTTTTAACATACATGTCATATTTTGGAAAAACCTCTAACAAGTATATATATACACACACACATACTTGTTAGTATATATATATGTATATACTTTTATTATATATACATACTTGTTAGTGTATATATATATATACACTAGTATATATACCTCTCTATATATACTATATATCATATACTAGTATATATACCTCTATATATGTACTATATATATAATATGCTAGTATATATACCTCTATATATACTAGTATATATACTTCTTAGTGTGTGTATATATATACTAGTGTGTATATATATACACTTGTTAGAAATGTATACATATACTTGTTAGAGGTATATATACATATACATAAAATGCAGTAAGTTCATATATATATGCAGTAAGTTTTTATATATATGCAGTGTGTGTGTGTGTGTATATATATATGTAGTAAGATTTGGAAGAAGTTTTCATAGAAAATTTAGCTTCTAGCTCTAGCCAATTGTTTTCATCTGGGACTGTTTGCCCTGTGTTGTCAAATATTTTAAGGGAACCCTGAAATGCACATTTTGTATGAACTGTCTAGACGATTTCTTTTCTGACTTTTAAATGTTGGTAATATTCGAGTTTTTAAGAAACACTGTGAGTAAACAAAATTTGTCTGTTGTTCTACACAAAGGAAAATTGAGATACTACATTTTATTTTATATTCATTTTATTCTTATTCTTTAGGGTTTATATTAATGTTGTTATATCAATGTTGTTTTCTCATACCTTGATATTGACCATTTTTTAAAATGATACTACTTTGAAGCAACCTACAGTTTACAATGCTTGCATCGTCATTTTATACATTTATAATGCTCATATTTGGATGCCAAAATGCAAAAAGGGTGGAAACATAAAGAGGTAACACGTGAAGTTGGAATACGCCAATGTATTCCCCCACAGAATAGGACACAACTGTAGAAGGCCAGAGTGAAGTCCTGAAGGCTCTAGCAAGAACTGGAGTCCTATTTGCCTGTGTCAAAGAACAATGCTTGAATTCCGTAGCCTATTTATGAAAAAATAAATTCTTAGCAAAGAAAGAATAAAAGAAATTTTCTTAATGTGATAAAGTGTATCTAACAAAAACGTAACACCAAATGTCATACTGAAAAATAAATTATTGAAAGCCTCTCCCTGAGATTAGGAATCAGCTAAGTCTATTTTTTGTCACCTTTTGTAATCAACATTATCTAATGGAATTTCAAGTGGGAGGCCCATTCAGTCCCCTTTTCCTCATTCTTGTCCCATTTCTCTTCTGCTTTATTCTGAGGCTCCCAAAGGGATATACAGGCTAACTCTGTAGCTCAGGATCCCATAAAAGTGTTCATTGAAAAAAAGCCTTTGCCAACCCAAAACATAAAAATCCTTAAAACTAGTGCCCTGATTGGCGGTGGCTCATGCCTGTAATCCCAGCATTTTGGGAGGCTGAGGTGGGAGGATCACGAGGTCGGGAGATGGAGACCATCCTGGCTGACACAGTGAAACTGCATCTCTACTAAAAATACAAAAAAATTAGCCGGGTGTAGTGGTGGGTGCCTGTAGTCCCAGCTACTCGGGAGGCTGAGGCAGGAGAATGGCGTGAACCCGCGAGGTGGAGCTTGCAGTGAGTCGAGATCGCGCCACTGCACTCCAGCCTGGACGACTGAGCGAGACTCCGTCTCAAAAAAAAGAAAAAAAAAGAAAAGAAAAAAGAAAACAACTAGTGCCCTGATTGCCCTTATTACAATGCATGCTTTTTCCTTTGGGACTAATTTCACTAGTGGATTTACTTCCCTCTAAGTCTTCTCCTCTTTTTTCCCATTCTTCTTAAATTTTAGTTATTAAAAGCTCCATTAAGATTCCAAATAATCCTGTAAGCAAATACATCTCAAAATCTATTTTTGCATTTTAGAACTATCTTTAAAATAATGATGTGTACTCACGTTATCTTGTAAGTACACTGAAGTTTTCATCTATGTGTAGGGGGGAGGGAGGGCTTCAATAAACAATGAAGAATATATAAATGATAAATGAATTCATTCCCTGCAGTACTTGTTATCTACTGCTGCATAATGAATGATCAAAAACGTGGTGTCTAAAAACAACAAACAGTTATTAGCTCATAGTTTCTGTGGGCCAGGAATTCAGAAGCAGCTTAGTTGGGTGGGACTTGTGAGTTGGAGTCAGGGTGTTGTCCCAAGCTGCAGTCCTCTAGGACTTGTGTCCAGCCTCACTCACGTGGATGTTGACAATAGGTCTCAGTTCCTCATAGTTGTCAGTTGGAGACCTCTCTTCAAGACATGGCAGCTGACTATCCCTAGAGCAAGCGATGGAAGAAAGAGAGCAAAAGAGAAAGCTAGCAGGAAGCTTTCGTGCCTTTTATGACCTAGTCTTAGAAGGGGCATGCCATCATGGCTGCTGTCTTCTTATTTATTTATTTAGTGAGAGTTTTTCTCTTGTTGCCAAAGCTGGAGTACAATGGCACAATCTCGGCTCACTGCATCCTCCGCCTCCCGGGTTCAAGCAATTCTCCTGCCTCAGCCTCCCAAGTAGCTGGGATTACAGGTGCCCGCCACCACACCTGGCTAATGTTTTTGTATTTTTACTAGAGACGGGGTTTCACCTTGTTGTCCAGGGCTGATCTTGGACTCCTGACCTCAAATGATCCACCTGCCTCGGCCTCCCCAAAGTGCTGGGATTACAGGCGTGAGCCACCACGCCTGGCCCATGCTGTCTCTATCAGTCACATAGATAAACTCTGGAAGGACGTGGAAGAGGACTACACAACGGGATACATGCCAGGGACCACCCTGAAGGCTGGCTACTGCCTATGATGAAGGGAATTCCTTTCATATTTCATCTTCAATGCTCATTTCATCTTGGAAATAGCTGGTGAAAACAGCTAAAATAGTTGAACCCAAAAAATATGTTACAATTTATGTCATAGTCAGCTAGCCATTTTCAGAAATTTTTAACAGTGATTTTCCAATTGGCAAAATAGGGCAATGCTTTAATTTAATTTAAATATACATCTAAGTGTATCTAGCCAAATTTTCAAAGCCATTTTTTTTTTCTTTTAAACATGAAGGGATTGGATATTAGATTCCAAGTAATATTTTACATTGACATTGAAAAAGAAATGGTTGAAAGTTTTATAGTCTTTCAGAATAAGTGAAATTCGTAGTAGATGGCATGCAAAATTTTGCCTCTTTGCAATTGAAATGAAACAAATGAAACCCAGACTTATTTTGAGTGAATTAACTCAACCTGAGCCTATAGCCCAGCTACTGGCTTGGCCATAATTAAGTGCTAATCGCATGGGTGTGCTGTTTTGTGAGGCAGTAAACCAGTTTCCTGAGTGTATAAACAAGGAGATTGAAAGCTGAGGATCTTAAGCTATCAAGGAACTGCAATTTTCTTGTAGGAAAAAAAAAAAAAAGCAGACTTACCTGTTTTTGCTATTAGAATAAGAGTGAAAATCCCAAAAAAGTGAAAGAAAGGGTCATTTTAAAAATTGGCTAAGGGCAGTGCTGAAGTAGAAAAGTGTTTCATATCTCCACAGTCTCTATGTGGAGTATCTCCTGTAGAATTCAACAACCAATATGTTTGTCAAATACTTTCTATCTGTAAAACATCATTCTATAGGGACATTTAAACCCATGAGGGTTACAGCATAAATAAGCTACAGATTTCATCTCATCTATCAAAGTTTCCTATCCCACTCACATTATTAATTTCATAGATTAGCAAAAGGGGACTCTAAATGGTTAAGTAATTTGTCCAAAGTCACATGTGTAATACAGAAATGTTGTTAAAATACAGATTCAGAATTCCAACTGGCGTAAAATTAAACCCCCAATTGTGCACACACTATTTGACACTGGGAGATTTAAGCTTTGCATGGTTCAATTTGTTCATCAGTAAACTGAGGAAGCAATCCTTACCACATTCATAAGTTCTACCTATATGAGCCAGGCAATAGGGCTATACTGTCCTCAAAAAGCTTTTAGTCTATGAAGGAGATAAAGGTAAGCAAAATGTGCTTTGGGAATGTGAGTATTGCTATGGTCTAAACCTTCATATCCCCTTGAAATTCATATGTTGAAATCCTAAACTCAAGGTGATGATATTCAAGATGGGCTTTTGAGGGGAATGATCAGGTTATGGGGAAAGAGCCCTCATGAATGGGATTAGTGTCCTTATAAAGGGGGCCTAAGTGAGCTTGTTTGTCCCTTTCCACCACACGAGGACACAGCAAGAAGATCCTATCTGTGAAAATGAGCTCTCACCAGACACCAAGTCTACCAGTGCCTCCACCTTGGACTTCCAGCCTCCAGAACGATGAGAAATACATTTCTGTTGTTTATAAGGTACCCAGTCTAAGGTATGTTTGTTATAGCAGCCCAGAGGGACTAAGGTAGACTCCACATCCAGTTTCTCATAGGTGGTCACATATGAGCTTTGCATAGCAATGGGAGGGCAAAGAGGGAGACAGTTGTCTGGGGGAGAGTGCAACATGTACACAGGCCTGGAGACTATAGTTGGCATGGCAGGGTATGGAAAGGCCACACTGAGGGTAGCTGGATAGAGACGGCCAGCTGGGCTGTTGAAAGTACTCACTGAGAAAATGAATGAAAAGAGTTTATCCCAGCCCATGGTACACCCTTGGTAAATGATAGTTGCTGTCATTAATTTTATTATTGCTATCATTAAGCATTAAAACTTCAATTGGGAATCTAAATTCCTATTTGAACTTACCTCTGATGTCCAGTGTCTTTTTTTTTTTTTTTTTAACTGTGTCAGGGTGATGTACCATAGAAACTTTCCGGTGACAAATATTTATTGCTTGGCCGCTCTTTTCCAAGCACTGCTCTGTTCCAGGCACTGTGGATTCAGCAACAATAGAAAGAAGAAAAAAAAAGAAAGAAAAAGAAAAAGAAATCAGACAAGGCCCTATTCTTTCCAGGAGAAATGGATTTTTAAAAAATCCTGGGAAACAAATACATAAATGAAATAATTTCAGTTGGAAAAGTGCTCTGAAGAGAATAAGACTAAAGAAAATGAGGTGGGACACAACAAAGTGCTGGAGGAATGCAGGAAGACAATCAATGTTCCTCCAGCTCATGATAGTCAGGGAGATCTTCCTGAGGCCATGGCCATGGAGCAGAAACCTGAAGGATGGGGTGAAGCCAGCCAGGCAAAAAGAGCACTCCAGGCAGAGGCCCTGGTCAAGATGCAGACAGACTTGAGAAAAGACCTTCTTGCTTACAGTGAGGAATGAGACTGGAGGGAGTTAAGAGTCAAGGAGACCAAGAGTGAATGAGAGTGAATTTAGAGGACAGGAAAGGGTCATATATGGTGAAGTGACTGGGTTTTATTTTACGTATATTAGAGAGATTCAACCCGAGGCATGATATGGTATGATTTATACTTTCAGACGCTTGTTCATCAGTAGCACTCTCCACAGGTGGGGTTAGGCACCTTTTTGTTATGGGGGCTGTCACGTGGCAGTGTGGGATGTTTTGCTGAATCCCTGGCCTCTCGCCACTAGATGCTGGTAGCAGCCTCCTAGCTGTGAAAATCAACGTTATCTTCAGGCATTGCCATGTGTCATAAGACAGGGCACAAAATCTCTTCCAGTTGAGAACCACTGCTGTAAAAGTGTATGTTTGGTTGCTATGTAGAAAATTGACTGGAGAGTTGGGGAAGTGGGGAGGGCCAGGGTGGAAGCTAAGAGGCTCCTGTGAGGCTATTGTAGCAATTCAGGGGGAAAAGTAACTTGGTGGTGGAGCAGCAGAGACTGTCAAAGGCGCTGGGAGGCAGGGTACCTTTTGGATATATTTTGAACAAGCAGAAAGTGTTTTGGAAATTAAAATGAAACAACTTAAGTGACCTGTCAACCATATATCTCAATTTATTTGAGAAACACCGGTTTGCTCCTATTTTCCTGGTACAATTATTTATAGTGCCCCTTTCCATTTCAAAAGTATCCTCTTTGGACAATAAATTACAAAATTACATGCTTGCACCAGGGATAGTTGAATGACAGGGCTGAGATATCCATTTTATTTTCCATATTACCTTTCTCATTTAAGGGCCTTTCATTTTCAGTCTTTCTCACCTGATGAAATGAAAAGAACACAACAAATAGATATTTATATAGAGTAAGAACTAGATTAATTCAGAGACGGATAGAATAAAATATTAGATACACTAATCTACTCATTTGTAGTGTGTTAAATATAGCTTTATAGTTTAAATTACCATTCATTTCTGGGCTTTTTATAGATGGCATCTGGGTGAAAGAAAATGTGGTACACATAATAGTGATGTACACATTTGTTCATTCCATTTAGCATATCTGAAAGGGATATTCTTTTCTTGGTTCCACAGGTTATGCAAATTACACATATAGTTAGACATTTTAACAAAATGTGAATTTGCAAAACATGTTTAAACAAACTGTCAATTTAAATACTGTATTTTTTCTTATTCTTACTGTACATGACTAATTAGTTGTTGGAGCCCACCCTTTTAGTAAGGTTGAGGAGGGGTTAGTCCCCATGTAGACTAGGAAGGACATTTCCCAGCAGTATTTTTTTGTTTTTAATAATGCATTATTTTTGCCACAGAAAAAAAAAAGAAGAGAAAGGAAGGTGAGGAGAAAGAAAATTAGTATCTCAGCACAAATCCATCTCTATTGCTGTAGATAAATGAACAAATATACAAGAAAACACACATGCCCAAAAGACAGTTTGTTAGTATATGTTATATTTGAAATAGAATGGTTTACCAGTGTTCACAGTCTCTTCTAGTTATTTGTTTTCCATTACTGTGGGTTAAACTACTGTATTTGAGGAAAGTTCTCTAATTTAATCTACACTTTAGCCCTGTAAAGTTGTTACTATTTAAATGGGCAAGTTCCCTGACTCCCCTCACAGGACATGTGATAGGGGTGTGGCATGTTTATTTGGCTGCTGGGTGCTCAAACTCCTTACAAGAGGGGAAGCACACAGATGGGCAGGTGCAGGAGACAGGGCAAGTGCGTTTGGGCTCTGGTCCCATGGAAACATCTAGAGGTGTGTTACAATTAATACTCTTTTAGCAGTTGCTGACTGTGGGTGGCTAAGTATTAAACAAGCTCAGTGGAGAGTCAGGGTGACAGCCATTTATACCCTGCCTTCTTGGTACCTGGCCCCTTGACCCAGGAAGAATCAGGTCTCTCAGAATTAAAAGATAGTGAATGCAGGGATTTTTATTGAGTGGTGGAAATGGCTCTCAGTGTGATGGATGAGGAGCTGGAAAGGGAATGGAGTGGGAAGATGATCTTCCCCTGGAGGTCGGCCATCCTGCGGCCAATCTCCTCTCTGATCATCCCCAGCTGAACTCCTCCTAACGTTCATATACTCCTTTTCTCTCCTTCTCTGCCACACCGCTGTGCTGCTCTGCTGCTCTGCCACTCTGCTGTTCCTCTGCTCATGGAGCCTGAGGTTTGGATTTTACATGGGTACAAGATAGTGGGGGACATGGTGGGCCAAAAGGCAACATTTGAGCATGAAAACAGGAATGCCTGTTCCCATTTAGGGCTGCGGGTTTCCAGGCTTGAGGGTGGGGCCTTTGCTGGGGCACCACTCTCTTCTGCCCAGTGTTTCCCTACCTACTGTCCACTGTCCATATCACTATTATCATCACTATTACTCAGACAAAGAACATGAGACACAGAAACGTTTGAGTAATTTGTACAAGATCACATAACTGCTCACAAAATTCCCATCTAGGCTCCTCTGAATCCAAAGCCCTTCTTTTTTCTATTTTACCTCTTTAACATCGTAATATTAGTGAGAAAAGTTCTGTTTTGTAGTTGGGAAACTGATGTTTAGAGTGATGAGAAATTTGCTCACGGTCCCACTCACAATTAGTAAAGAAAGGCCTTGAATAGAGGTCCTCTGATTCTTAGTCCAGTTGATACCATAGTATTTCAATCATTGGAGCATTCAAATCCAATGAGTTACTCTAGCATTTTCACCAGATTCATTTTCTCAACCAGTCTCAGGAAATTAAGAAAAAGTATTTTCACATAGACCAAAGGAAGAGGAATAATACAAATAAATCCATCACAGAGATACTGGAGTTTTAAATGTGACAGTGTATGTTCTGTGGCTTGAAGCACAAGCTGAAGATTTCTTTACTATGCCATCTACAAATGGTGATCTAGAAGAGTGCTTATAATTACACAGTGATTAGTCGAGTTTGGACAGTATGAGACTAAATCCTAGTTTGCCTCTTAGAACATTCTAAGTCTATAATGGTATCTCAGCTGGCTTATGTATAACATGTGTATAAAACAGCATCTATCTCAAAGGATTGTATTGGACTAAATAAGACTTTCTACAAAAGTAATTCAAATAGTAAATGCTCACTAGATACCGGTAAATATTATTTATGAGTGTTACTACAAAAATTCATTTGATTATTTGTCCTCTTTGTAACTCTCAATAATAAAAGGTCTTTTTGAAGATATCTTGACAATTCATAGCTGGATCTTCCCTTTTATGTATACATGAAACAATTACTTTAGATTCTTTTCCAATAATCAATCCATATAACTATCTTCCTTCCTTTAGGTTCATAGGTATTTTTGAATCACAGAGAAACTTAAGAATAATCTGTTATCCTCTTGTTTCCAGACATGTATCCTATCGATTTCAAAGTCTAAGGACTGACCAGAAGTGACACAGCCATGAAAGCAGAGCTGCGACAGGAATCTGGTTCTTAGCTCTTTGTTCTTCATTTCTTAATTCTCTTGCCATAATACCATTTTATATCTACATAATGTGCCGAGCTTATTCATTTCTCCAATCTATTTTTTTTTGTTTCAACAAAATGCAATAGAGCAGAAACAGCTCTTTTTATTCCTATAGTGGATGGAGTTCGAGGGAACTCAAATTTTAGAATTATCTTTTTTGTTTTGTTTTGTTTTGTTTTGTTTTGCTAGCCAGCCTTTCCCAGGCAACCTTTAAAGGTGTCTGGAAGCTAAAACTATGTATCGATAGTAGGTTTGCCTGGGGGAGATCTAGTTCATTCTAATTGACCCAACACTTTCAATTCATTTCCACTGAACAGGGCTTTGATATGAAGAGATTTATTGCTCCTCTTTTTTTTTTCCATCTAGAAGATAAATACAGCCTGAGATCAGAAGAGACTTCTTGTAAACCCAAGAAGGTTTTCAGGTTTTCAGATTTATGGGTTTTCATTTGTTCTAACTTGTACTGGGGTTTAGCTCTGACCCATTTGCTGTTTTCAAATAAATGTTATTTTACTTTACTTTTACATCTTTCTTCAATCAGCTGACCTATATCTCTGCTTATTCACCAATTTGTGTTAACTGAATATTGTTTAAATCAATGGATTAAGCAGGGAGTCTGTATTGCTTAATAAATTTGCCAGAAACTGGATAAGTCACTTTGCCACAGTTCAGGGAAAACATGAGTGTTTTACAGTTCATTCTGGGAAAACGTATGAGTCCATACAAAAGAACAACTTGCTGTCTTGGACTTTGAGTACCACAAAGAACTATTCAATTAGAACTTCCATTAAATCATAACTGAAAACAGTGTTGGGTGAGAATATGCTCACTTGCAAATGAGTAGTTGAGTAATTGTCTCTTGATAATCCCTTCTTGATCAGTTCTGTATGTGCCCCATATTTTCTTTCTTTCTTTAGTATTTCATCTTATTCACAATGTCTAATTATAATTTAGTCCCACGCTAACAGAGACCTTTTAAAGATTCTTTTCTTCCCAAGGGTCTTGACCAACTGGCTTTCCATTGTCTTCCACACCCATTTCATGTCCAGCGTAGCATCTCCACAGCTGCTTCTTCATATCTCTCACATCTTCCCTTAAAATGATGTGTCCTAGAAAAGACTCCAGATACAAATTGTTATTAAAGAATCCAGGCCCCAAATATTACTACTATGAATTAATATGAAATAACTTATGTGAATTAATGTGAAGACAAACACAACCACAACCACCCACCTCCATCTCCACACCTCCACCCCTACCCAGTATATATCAGGATATTCTCTAACTGGGCCCAAGAGAGTCTTGGTAAAGGTGTTCTCATCTATTTTAAAAACCAACTATTTGCACTGTACATAGCACCCTGGTTGCAAAAATTAACAAAATGTGATCCACTCACTGAAGGAGACATGTAGCCTGCTAAGGGTGGAGGTAGAGCTAGAGGAATTTGGAAGAACCACACATAAACCTGAAAAATAGAGTTGACTTGCATGTACCATGTACTTCTGTGCTAAATGTCATTTCCAGTCCATTTTGTGTCTCTTCTGAGTGAAATATGGAATGCTATTCCTGGTGAGGTGCCATTCCTGTTGTGGGGTGCCATTCCTGTTGTGATCTGACCACAATTCTAACACATACCAGTTTGCTCAAGATTTCTACACTTACCCTGTGGAAATCGTATCATTATAAATGTTTCTAAATTTGCAAGCCATTTTGTAAATGAAACTTATCTTTCTTTGTATGCCATAGGCTCTGATCAATATAAAAACAGAGGCATACATAAAGAACTACTAAAACAACTAATTTGCAATCCCAGCACTTTAGGAGGCCAAGGCAAGGGGATTGCTTGAGCCCAGGAGTTCAAAACCAGCCTGGGGAATATACTGTGTCCTAATTTCTACCAAAAATAGAAAAGTTAGCCGGGTGTGGTGGTGTGTGCCTATAGTCTCAGTTACTTGGGAGGCTGAGATGGGAGAATTGCTGGAGCTTGGGAGGTCAAGGATGCAGTGAGCCATGATAGCAACACTGCACTCCAGCCTGAGTGACAAACAAGCTAACTAATGGACAGGTAGTGAGCCTTCCATTTGGTAAGAACTATGAAATTGTGACCATGAGAAATGTAATGTATTGTCTTCCTCTTCTATTTATTTTTTGCTTAGTTTCTTAGCTAAAATGAGTTTGGATATCCCAGGGAAGAGAATCTGAGGTAGGACTTTTCCAACTATTCCTAGAGACTGAGTAGGGCTTAATGGTTGACTAACCAATGAGCAAAGTTAACTGAATCTATCTTAGTTGTTTTCACATTTTAAGTTTTACATAAGGATTTCAATTATTGTTTCTGAATTCAATTTCTTATTCTATTTATAGATTATACTATTACTTCAACAAGTAAGAATGTACTCTTGCAAGTGAAATCCACAGTTATGCTAGAAAATGAAGAGTACAAATATTGTTACTTTTAGACATAAACTGAATTAAATCTAAATAGCCAAGGTGGTGATTTTTAGAGTGAACAATGTAGCCATGACCTTTCAAACTATCATCCCCTGCTCTTTTTTGTCCTAGTATTTACTATTTTAAAATTTTAATTTATTTTATATATATACACATATATATGTGTGTGTGTGCATATATATATATATATATATATATATATTTTTTTTTTTTTTTTTTTTAACACGGAATCTTGCTCTGTTGCCAGGCTGGAGTGTAGTGGTGCGATCTTGGCTCACTGCAACCTCTGCCTCCTGGGTTCAAGCGATTTCCTTGCCTTAGCGTTTCGAATAGCTGGGACTAGAGACGCGTGCCACCACACCCAGCTAATTTTTGTATTTTTAGTAGAGACAGGGTTCCATCATGTTGGCCAGGATGGTCTCGATCTCTTGACCTCGTGATCTGCCCACCTCTGCCCCACAAAGTTCTGGGATTACAGGCGTGAGCCACTGTGCCCGGCCATTTATTATAATTTTTAGATCCAAAAACACAAATACAGATGTTTTAGCAAATTTAGACTTATTAAAGATTAAAGTGAGATAGAGACATACACTTCTTTAAAAGAGTCTTTCTGACAAAGTATTCCTCTCATTTTATTTCCTCTAAATTGGTTCTCACACAAAGCAAGATGGCCGTCTTTTTAAAATATGGAGTTTGGTAGATGAAGCAATTGACTCTCTCTAACTTCCTATAGCCCTTCTTCTTTGCACGAATGATCTAGTCAGAGGCTTCTATTTGTCAGAGGTCCAATGACCACCGAAAGATTTGTCATATCACATCTTAGGGCAGGAATATTTACTTAGACAATTTAAATCTTTACTGCCTTTCACCATAGTAGGTTTTTAAAAGATGGCTTTGCTGGGTGTGCTGTCTCATGCCTGCAATCCCAACACTTTGGGAGGCCAACTTAGGAGGATTATTTGAGCGCAGGCGTTCAAGACCAGCCTTGACAACATAGGGAGATGTCATTTCTACAAAAATTTTTAAAACTTAGCTGGGCATAGTGGTGTGCTCCTATAGCCCCAGCTTCTCAGGATGCTGAGTCGGGAGGATCACTTGCACCCAATTAGCTGAGGCTACAGTGAGTAATGAGAGCACCATTCTACTCCAGCCTGGGTGACAGTGTTGAACCCTGTCTCAAAAAATTAAAAAGATGTCATTGTTTACTAGGGCTTATGAGAAACAGAAAAATGAAACATGAATTAAATCTTTTACATTACTTTCTGAGTTTTTTTAATATGAAAAGTAAAACAGCAAATGACTTCTAAATTGCTTTGAGTTCCTCAAACATTGATGAGCAGTTTGGATTAATTTTATTGTACATTTTACCTAGCATGCATAAAAATTTGAAAATTAATTTTAGTTTTGCTAAAAAAATGACTGCAAAAAAAAGCTTCCTCAATGTGCTAGTAATCAGGACATTTATTCATGACTCTCAGTAGCAAATGCTGGTAACCCAACTTGCACCACCTTAGGCATATAGATTTATTGACTCATCTGATCAAAAGATGCACAAATTATATCACACACTCACACCCTATATAGGTGTTAGGGACAACTGGGTGCATGAGCAAAAATGTTCTCCAATTTTATACTCTTTCAAAAAGGAGAGCAAAAAATATTTAGCTTCCTCATTGCAGTGATGATTTTCCAGGTGAATAGATTTGTCGAATCGAATTACACACTTTAAATATGTGCAGTTTAGTGTACTTCAATTATACCTCAATATATATTTTTTAAAGGGAAAAATTGAAAGAAAAAGGAAAAAAGGGAAAGGAAGGGAAGGGAAGGGAAAGGAAGGGAAGGAAAAAGAGAGCGAGAGAGAGAAAGAAAGGGAAAAGGAAAAGAGAGGGAGGGGGAGAGAGAGAGAGAGAGAGAGAGAAGTGGGGAGGTTCCCAACTTAAGTTTCCCAAGTTTACCTTAAATGGACTGAGTCCTGCATGCTTTTGCCAAAATCCCAAGAGCTCGAACTGCTGTGACTCTGAAAAACAGCCATTGCTGAGCTGTCACTACGGCCAGGGAGGTAGGATCTCTGAGAAGATGGCCATTCCTATCCTATCCACATGGTTAGAAAAACGTTTTTAATGCCCACACACAAAAAAAGGAAGGTACTGTTATGATTAGAGAAAAAAATATATGTTCCTTATGTTTGGATCTCTGATATTCATGGGCAAAATATGCACATGAATCTCAAGATAATAGCATGAAAGAAAAGTAGTAGTTAGAGAAAGGCTGGTAAAAGTTATATCAATCGTTGTTTTGTGTGTGTGTGTGTGTGTGTGTGTGTGTATGTGTGTATGTGTGTGTGTGTGTTTTTAATATGAAAGGATTAAAAAACCCATGGTCAGGATTTTTAAATATTAGGAAAGTTTCTTAATGGAAAATTCCCATTTATTTTCCTAGGGCAAAGCACTTTGTGAAAAGGAGTTGATTGGGAAGAAAGGGAAGGCTGACATTAATTATGTAATTATTTTCTTTTTGAGATTCAGATTTAAAGATTAGTTAATTATTACTTCTTAAGGTCCTCAATAACCTTCACCAAATATTGCTATTTAAGCAATAGACAAGCTTTGCTGCAAAATTGAGGAAAGCAAAGTGGTAGAACACATACACGTCCAGTGTTTCTGTCTTTTCCTAACTTGACAAATAGTGGTAAAATACAGACAGTGGTGTAATTTGGTGGGGCCAAGGGAATATCAATTTAATTAGTGTAATACCTTCTGGTTTCTTTCCATTTTCTTTTTCTTGGGATAGCTCTGAGTCATTAGCTGGTAAACACAAAAGGAGAAAGGGAAAAATAAAAGAGAGTAATGTTTTTTTAAATCTATCATGAGACAGACACTTGAAGACTTTATGTTGTCTTCTTCATTATGAACAACCTTTTTTTTTTTTTTTCCTTTGAGACAGGGTCTGGCTCTGTCACCAGGCTGGAGTGCAGTGGCGGGGTCTCAGCACACAAGCAATTCTCCTGCCTCAGCCTCCTGAGTAGCTGGGACTATAGGCACCTGCCACCACACCTGGCTAATGTTTGTTTTTTAGTAGAGACGGGGTTTCACCATATTGGCCAGGATGGCCTGGATCTCCTGACCTCGTGATCTGCCCGCCTCTGCCTCCCGAAGTGCTGGGATTGCAGGGATGAGCTACCGTGCCGAGCCGTGAACAACCTTTCTTTATTATCCTTATTTTACAAAGAGAAACTGAGGCTTAGAGAAAATCCAATTACTTACATTTAGTCAACATAGTAAATGCTAAATTTCTCAAACTCCAAAGTCCATCATGTTCTTTATCTTACACTAGGCTGTTTACCATTTACAATCTGGCTGAGGAAGGAAAAGAAAGAGTAGCACTGAGGATACTTACTTAATTCTACAATTTAGTATAGGTAAACCAATTCCAGAAGTCCTACTCTCTTGCACTTATAGTCTAATCTGTCCCTTCTTCTCTCGTTTCCTTTTCTCTTACATTTTCAGATAGGCAGGAGCTTCAGTAGGTAATTCATCTGTACCACCCATGAGATAACTCCTATTTCATGTAAAAGACAGGATTATCCCCATTTTATGTAAGAGACGAGAGTCAACACAGTAAATGCTAAATCTCTCAAACTCCAAAGTCCATCATGTTCTTTATCTTACACTGGGCTGTTTACCATTTACAATATGATATTCATGGGCATAATTTACATGATCATTAATTGATGAATTTACATCAATTAATTTGTATGATAATTAATTTATATGATCATTAATTGATGGATTCAAATTCAGATCTAACACCAAAGATCAGGCTCATTCCATCTGATAAACAGAGCATAATTATGTGTTCCATTTTTGAAAGATTGTATTCTTAGAGGGTTTGATGTATAACCTACTCTAAAAGATTCAGTTTAACAAATATACAGTAAGGTCTTAATTTATGCCTGTCACTAAGCTAGGTCCTTGGACAAAAAGAGGACTAAGACATTCTTCATCCTTAAGGGACTCATAATCTTTTGTAGGAGACAGAGCTCTCCCATACAAAAGAAGTACAAACAAATTAATACCTACGTGTTTAATCTCGAGAAATCCTTTTCTTATTCTAAAAAATACACACACACACACACACACACATTCTACTTCTGTTTTAATTTGTAATATCTTACTTAATAAAAAGCTTACTTTCTTAATGATGAGACCTCAGGTTTTGCAATTATCTTTGTAGTATTTGTCTCAAGAGTGAAGAATTTCTTCATGACGCTCATAAAATATTTTGAAAATTTTCTGATTCAATGTTTTTCCTAAAAATGTGTATCACTTTCAAAAGGAAACCTCAATTCTAAAGCCCTAATGTTTCTTTAGTACTAATATAAAATGACATATTCTTCTATAATTTTAAACAAAAGCTAAGTCTTAAGTGAAAACAAATTATAGATTTCAAACAAACAATCTAACCAAAAGAGTTTGCTCTATTAGACTTGTAACAAATTTGGTTAAAGTCTTATAAGAATTTTATAATTATTTTCAGAATGGAAACAACTTTTCATTAATATAAACTGGCAAAACTATTTTTATGATCTCCCTCTGTGCCAGCATGAAAATTAACTCTAGGCAAAGCCAAGCTGGCTTTCCATGGTTCCCAAGTAGTTTAGGTTTCCTTGACACTCAAAATATATCTTTGGTACTTTAATTTCACAATTGGATATTTAGCCCTATGGCGTAAGAGTTGTTAATGCTTCTTAAAATGTAAATAAGCCAGAGAAAATAACATCTTAAACGTTGCCAGTCCAGTATCTACTAAATCTAAGCATATGTCTATCCTTTGATATTGCAATAGCTCAATTTGATGTGTAATCAGCAGAAATATATACTTATGTTCACAGAACTATAATGTTCTGACAACACTCTTTTAGTAGCACCAAATGAAAGCTATTTAAATAGTTATCAATAGAAGACTTGATACATAAACTGTGGTTTGTTCTACAATGGAAAATACAGCAACCAGAATGAATGAACTGCAACTACTACAACAATTCAGGTGAATCTTACAAACCTAATGTTCAGTTGAAGAATTCATGCTCTATGGCTTCATAAAACTCAAAAGTAATCTTTGATATTAGAACTCTGAAAAGTAATTCCCCTGTATGGGGATGAGATAGTGACTGAAAGTGGGCAAAACAGGGTACTCTGAGGGGGCTAGTAATGTTCTATTTTTTGACCTGAGTTTTTATTATACATACGTATTCAAACTGGAAATAAAACATTGATCTGTCCTTTTTGATTTGTGCACGTTTTGTGTGTATGCTGTACCTCAATAAAATATAAAAACAGGAAAAACAGAAACAAAAAAAACCCACCAAGCTTTGCCAGTCATCATAATTCATATCAACGAGATGAATGTGTTTTTGTGTTTGTTTGTTTTTACTAAGGTATGTCCCAGAATCAGAATACTCAAATACAAGGTCAGAATTAGCACAAAATACAGGTGAACCAAAAAGGGAAGGTTATCGGATGCTGGACACAGTTATACAGTTGAAGACAGAAATGGGATCAGTGATTTGCCAAGAGTCCATTTCATTTCACTCTAACGGGGCTTTGATCTCCAAGAGAAAGACAATTTATTTTCAAGTGAACACAGTCATTAACACCCTGACATCCTTCATTCTCTTTCTCTCTCTTTCTCTCTCTCTCTGTCAATCTAGGTGGAAAGTTCTTTGCTTCCAAGTCATTTCATAAGAACCTCATATTCTGTAGGTACACAGTGAATTAAGATTACCATATGGCTGCTTCTTGGTGCAGGTCTGTCTTTCCAAACACAACTTTGTCAAGTACCATAACTGACATCTTGAGTTCTAACTTTACACAAATCAAAAAGTACTTTTAAATATTTCTCACGTGACACACACACTCAAGCGCGCACACTCCACACACACACAAGCTATGCAATCTCCACACTACAGTGCTTCTGGTTTACTTTAAGTTTTTATTTTATTAGTTATCTATTTCCCTCTGTGTGTTTATGTATGTAACACTTGTCCCAGTAGTAACTGATTCAGCTAGTTAGTGGGCAGGGAACATTGGTAGCCGCAAGATGCCATGCTTAGCCATAGAATAATAAATACAGCTCCTTGATCTCCTAATAACCAAAGATTTTTACTGCCTTCACCCAACACAGCTCTAGCTGAAGGAGAGAAAAGATCTGGCTGTTTGTTCACTTAATATGAATATTGTTTTCCATGTCACTAAATAGTAGTGGAACAATTTTAATGGGAAAATTTTATTCCGAATTCCAGATTTGCCTACTTCACTTAGTTGAACTTCCACTATTGGATATTGAAGCTATTTTCATTTTTGCTTTTACACACACAAAAAATCTACATAGGTATATTTTGCACACATTCACGGTTATTACCTTTGGGAAAATTTTAGAAGTAGAGTTACTGAATTAAAAATTATGCACATTTTAAGTCATTAAATTGATAGAATCATTTTTATCTTTCTTCAAGTTTTCCAAAGGGATTAATTTGGCTTTAAAATAACATCATCAGTCATAATTGAATTCTCAAGTGCTTCTCTATATTGAATAGAAATAAGTTAGCATAAACTTGTTTTAAAGATATAGACTGTGAGATGGAAACATATTATAAAGTAAGAATTCTTTTGTGTTTTGTTTTGTTTTTGAGATGGAATCTCTCTCTGTCGCTCAGGCTGAAGTGCAGTAGCCCGATCTCCACTCACTGCAAGCTCCGCCTCCCGGGTTCTTGCATTTCTCCTGCTTCAACCTCCGGAGTAGCTGGAACTACAGGCGCCCGCCACCACGCCTGGCTAATTATCTGTATTTTTAGTAGAGATGGAATTTCACCAAGTTAGCCAGGATGGTCTGGATTTCCTGACCTCGTGATCCGCCGGCCTCGGCCTCGCAAAGTGCTGGGATTACAGGCGTGAGCCACCGCGCCCCAAGAATTCTTAGAGACAAAATAGATTAATAGTTCACCTGGGTGGATTCATAAATGATTGAACTGCTGCATTCAATGTGTGCTGCTTAACAACAGTCAATACCAATATGTAAGGTGGTCTACAGTGCTGTGCCACGGGAGGCTATATTCATTCTGCCTAGTCTGATAGTTTTATTAATCATTTTAACAAGAGCATCGACTTGTATTTTTGCATATTGATTGTATCTTTAGTTGACGTTGTTTAGGGCAAACAATCTAAACTTTTGGAAGATAAAATTCTAAAGAGACTATAAAAACTAGAATGGTGCATAAAATTTAATATGAGGACAGTCAACTATGATAAATTTGCTAATTATAAAGAAGAACAGAAATCTGTTAGCAAAAATGAAAATAAGTTTTATTTTACCAAAGTTGCATAAGATGTTAATTGTGGTATAGATAATAAAGTTATTATGATTTGAGATTTTATTACTTGATACATAGTCTTTGGAATGAGGGAGATGATATCACAAATCTACTCTATGAATTTCTTACCAAGAACATTGGCAGACTAGAATTTATTCAGGGAATAAAAATTATCTTGGTGTGATTCCCTATCAAAGATGTTAATGTTTCACTGGGCAATATAATGCCTGTACAACAAAAGTCATGAAAATAAGAAGCGAGGAAGGGGAAAATGGAAAGGAAATATAACGTGGTATCTCACAGCGTAGTTCAGAGCCTCATAAGAAAACAGCCAATTGCTTGGTCTTTTGGGAGGTCTCCAGAGAGATACATAGAGCAATCTGTATTGAAGATGAAGAGTGACTTACTTATGTGCTCTTTCCCATATCTTGTCCATATTGGGTTAAAAGTTGTCCTACAAACTATTACATGTTCTGTATTTCCAGCCTGAATTTGCCAAGCCTTTTGATTAGCCACTGTAGGGGCAAGAGACTCCATGGATCTGGTTGCTTTGGTGTTGAGCCCTGGAGCTGCTGGACCTCCTGTTGTAGTAGCTATGATGGAAACCTTGTTGAAGCCTGTATCTCTGAAGAAAGGTATGACAGTTGGAGATCCCAGGAAGCAAGGCAACAGAAAAAATGAGCAGGGCTCCCCTGATAAAAGATTACACCACGTGAAACTTGAAAGGCTCATAGAACAGATTACACCAAGTGAAACTTGAAAGGCCCATAAATTGCATCTAATATGATCTACTACTTGAGTTACTCAGATGCATTTTCACTCTTTATCATATCCATATTCCATATAAGAGCTAGACAGTCTCACCCCTGAGATGAAAAGTACAAGAACATTCCAGGAATATGGTGACAAGGCAAACTCCTAAAAATATTTAAAGAAGATTAGCCAACCAAGGCACAGTCCCTCACTGAGGTAGCTAGACCTGGAACTCTAATATGTATCATTACCCTCTTTTATTGCTCTTTCTAGTTTTCCTCACCTTTGGTCAACATTTTGGCTGGTCTGTGTTGCTTGATGGATGCTGTGGTACAACATCCATTTTTCAGGCGTCTTCATTTGCCCATTCACCATTGTTCTTAGCCCTGGAAACAGAGTTTCCCTAATGAATGTTCTGGGTTCCAGACAAAATCTGCCTCTAATATATAGTGGCAAACCTATTTCTTCATGATAATCAGAGCTCATTATCCCAGTCAGTACAGAATCTCCCTTCTTTGTCTACTGGCTCACTGGTATGAGGTGTAAAAAAACGACCAGGTGAATTTAACTTCTGCCTCAGTAGAAACTTTTCTGTGTCCCCTTGTGGAAGTATCTTCCCGGGGAACTGGACTCCTAACTGTAGGGATGAGAGTTTCCAATTTTACAAGAGGGTCTCTCAGAATGATGACAGGGGCTAATGATCTTCTATTTTCACTCCTTGTTTAAAGCCATATGCTTTGTTCATTTGGGACACAGCACCATGAAAAATATTATCAGTTGCTTGGCATTTAGGACATCTTGAGGTTAAGAGAGGCAGGAGGCACTTTCTTCCCATTCTTGCCTTTCGTTTTTCAGATTGCCTCATCCCATCTTAAATCCTAGCACTTCTCGTTCTATTGCCAATCCCTCTGGGCACCTGGGGAAACCAGAGTCTCTATGGGTCCAGTAAGATTGAACCTGGGCACCGGAACTGTTATGACGAAGGCTGAGAAAGCTGGTGCTATTAGGTGGAGATGTGGTGGCATACGGCCAGGTGAATTTGGAAAGGCCTTATACAGTGAGGATTCTAATAAGGAGAACTAGTATATGGCATACGAGGACCTCTGGGAAGTATTACGTTCATTAAACTCAATGGACGGGATACTTAACTACCTTCCCATGTTTAATCTCTTCAGTCAGAAACTTGACAACCATTTATTGAAGAATCTTATGAAAGAATTTGAATAGTACCTTAATTCCAGCTCTGTAGATGAACTTAATCATTCTGTCCAAACATGAGGCTGTGATTCTTAGGATAGTAAAGCTTCACTTATTAGTTAAATTGTTGAGTTTCAGCCACCCTAAAAAGCCTAAACAATGCACAGAACACCTTTGGAAATCTCTGGTGTAGTAAAGCCCCATTACCAATTATATCTATTTTTGTCTAACAAGACTGTGTGGCTGAGTTTTTCTTCCTGGGACATAAAAGAGACCAGATTATGAGCGGAACCTGACTGCAGCCACAGGTTGAAAGTGATAAGTTATGCTAGGAGACTTCAGCCTTAGCTGATGCTAATTTGCATTAGCTGTTGTCCACCAGCAAGCTGACGACACTCAATATAAAAGTATCCAGCCTCTATAACCTGTACGATATGACCCTAAAGAACCATTTAAAAAATTGCACTTACGGTTGGCTTACTCTGCTTCCATGTGATAATGAATATTATAGTATATTTTAGAAAAGTCTGCTTATCTTATCTAGTTAAAATAAAATTATTTTGTTGACAAGACGAATTTAACTTAATTATTTGTAGAACATTTACTTTAAGTGAGTCCTTGTTTTCATATACAGAATAGGTGATAGATGCCTTGAGAGTACAATAAATATTTATTGATTGATTATGGATGCATTTAGTGCAAGATCTACCCAATGACAATATTCTTTTCAAGTAAAGACTAACTCAACCTGGCTGGGCACGGTGGCTCATGCCTGTAATCCCATCACTTTGGGAGGCCGAGGAGGGCGGATCACAAGGTCAGGAGATCGAGACCATCCTTGCTAACATGGTGAAACCCCGTCTCTACTAAAAATACAAAAAAATTAGCCGGACTTGGTGGTGGGTGCCTGTAGTCTCAGCTATGTGGGAGGCTGAGGCAGGAGAATGGCATGAACCTGGGAGGCGGAGCTTGCAGTGAGCCAAATCGTGCCACTGTACTCCAGTCTGGGCAACAGAGCAGGACTCTGTCTCAAAAAAAAAAAAAAAAAAAAAAAGCTAACTTACCAGTCAAGAATACATATTTCTGCTTTATATGATTCTAAAAGTGCTCTAAAAGTATACAATGTAATTTTAAAAGCTTCAGCCACTGTTTCATTTATCTGGGTATGTGCCAAAAATCACAGAAGAACTTAGTGATTTAAAAGAACAGCAATCATACTACTACTTTCTAAGTTTTTTTTGTGTGTGTGGCTCCAAAATTTGGGCAGGGCTCTCCACTGGGCAATTCTTGCTCAAGGTCTCTGATATGGTTGTGGTCAGATAGGAGCAGCATGAGACTGGAGTATCTGGGATTTGTCCTCGCCTGTCTCTGTCTTCAAGCAATTTCAGGGCTTTTCCATGTGGTTCCTTTGCATGTGCTAGATTGGGCTTCCTTATAGCATGGAGGCCTCAAGGTAACTGGATTGCTTACATTGCAGCCGAGGGCTTCCCTAATGAATCCATCTCAGAAGTCATTGTTCAAAATGGCCACAGAGCCCCACTGGTTTCAATAGCAGAAAGCATCAATCGCACCTCTTGATGGGGAGTGTCAAAGTCACTTTGTAAGAGGGGAATATGGGATGGGAGATATCGTTGCAGCCATATTGGGAAAATCCAGTCTACTACAACCATGTTCAAAATGTGAAAACTAAAAATTACTTGCTGCCATAGTGATAATAATGTATCCATGAGAGCAGGTTTACGCTGTTGCATTCCATAGAAAAACACTAATATTTTTCTAAAAATGTAAACAATACCTTTAAAAAGGTGACAGTGTCCAATGTAATCTGCATATTCTTTAGGTTTATGTAATTCCACATGTTGGGGATTAAAGGCAAGGAGTAACTAAGACCGCATACCCTTTTGCTTCTCCTTTTCTGTTCTTGAGTAGAGAATAAAATAGAATTCTTTTGGAGGAAACAGAACTTAATTAATATTTTGCTCATGATGAGTGAATCTGGAAAGCAGTGAAGAACTCTTGGCAGCTTCTCATATTGTGTAGTCTGAGTGATGACAAGCACCTCCAGAGTGGGTGACCTAGTATATTGTAAAATACATTGTTCAGAAATGAAGATTCTGCACAATGATGTGTTGGAAGATTCTATGGGGTCCTCATAGTTGCTGATTACAAGTGCACAAACCTCTGTAGATACTCATAAGAAGGAGAAAAATAAGAAGGAGAAGGAAGGGGAAGGAGACGGGGAAGGGAGGGAGAAATAACTAAAACTTCAAGCTATTGGGAAGAATAATATTCCTGGCTTTATCTCAGTGTATGCAGTTAACAGATCAAATCAATATATTGGTTTTAATATTCTTATATTTCACTGTAGCATAGTTCAGCTCTTAAGAATTACTTTCTGTTATCCTAAATTTGACTAACATTCGAGTGTTTTTAGCTATTGTGGATTTTTATTGTTATAAAAGTAAACATGAAAAAAGAGTTTTTATTTCACTAAATTCTTTTTTTATGTGTGTGTGTTCACATATTAATAGTTTTTTATTGACTGAAAATGGGTTTATTTTCTTTTTCACCTGTAAATGAAGATTGTGGTCCCAGTTTGAGATCCTATCAATTTTACCCTTTGGATCAAAATGGATTTAAAAATAAAAACATATTGCTTGTCTTAAGAAGAGAACAAAAAAATGGTGCAAGTGGCATATTCATTTTAGACTGCTTATTTCTATAAGATAATGTTGATATATGAAAATTTTTTTCTGAAGGATCTTTTTAAAAGCATAAACTGCTATTTGGGATTCTCTCTACCTGTGGTGTGGTATTTAGAGCACAGTTATTTTGTAAACTTCATTTTTTCTACTTCAGTAAGGGAATTTCAGCCTTAGTATAGACCCATAAGTAAAAAGTCAATTCCTAATGTAGATTCCTTTTAAAAAGCCACTGAAAATCCAAGTGTCAAAGTGGGAGAATTATGACTTTGTAATGTGGCCATAGCATTAAGAAATGATTCCTAAGGCATTTTCAATCTGCAACACCTTTTTAAAAAATTAGTAAGAAAAATGACCTCGCTTCTAATTCGTTTTCCCAACACTGATGTATTTGACTTAGCAGTGTCTGGATCTAAATTAAGATTAGTCTCTAAAGTACCTTTTGGCGAAGGAAAACTATAATGATTTTATTACTCTTTTACATGAACCAGGAAAGGAAATTTTACAAGCATGAAGAGGTTCCTAAATAGAGCGGGTAATGGAGGAAAACGAGAGAACAAAAAGAAAAAGTAAAATCAAGATCTTTTTTCCATTGCATTGTTTAGTTTCCCACATCACAGAAAGAAGTAAGGCTATTTGCTCACTTAGTTAATCTCATTTTTCCATTATCAATCCACAGGGTGCGTTTTCAACCAGTTTTAGTTGGAGCTGCAAAATGGACTCTAGAGTAATGTGAGTGAGAACAAACAAAAGGGGCTATTCTCTCATCACTGCCCGTGTGTCATTCCCATTAATGTCAGCAGGGATTATGTACTCACATGTAGGAAAATGTCTGTTTACAAATGGAGTGGATGCGTTACTCTCCCTGTTACCACCATTTCCATTCATTGAAATTGGACTGGATTTGTATGGGGTGTGTTTGTGTTTGCTTCCAAAAGGCATTCTTTTAGAATGGGCGACTAATGTCATAAACCTAATTATATTCTTTTTTTTTCTTATATACTAAAGTAATACAGCTGGCTTTATTCTGTGCCCTACCACCTAAACCTGAAAAAAAAAAAATACAGGCAAAGCAACTGTTCAACTTCTAGCTCATTTACATTATTTTTTTAAGGCAAGCAATATAGTTGAGTAATGCTAAACTCAACAGATTGTAAATGGAACCCAAAGTACCTTGTTAAGACAAGATGTGTTTGCTGTCCACTTAAGCACTTCTTGTTGCTGGTAATTTTCCCAAAATATCTGGGTGTAAGTGATGTAGCCGGTGGTACTTATGCCATGGAAAGAGCTGTGACCTGTATTTTCATGCTTTGGATTAATCCTTATTCTTCTTTTGGTATTGATATTCTCCACTTACTCTTTTGTCATTCTTTCAAAGCAGGTACTCTCCACATTTTAAACACACACACACACACACACACACACACACACACACACACACACACGCTCTGCTAACATAGAAGCTGCAGATTTGTAAGCCTGCTGCAAAGATCTCTGACTTGTCTTTGAACAAAACACATTGGTGTGATTAACATAATGCTGTATGTTAGACCTCTTGCTTGCTTTGGTTTCTGTCAGTGTACCAGTCAATAAGGCTAAAATTATACAGTCGGGGGTTGTTTACTTTAAAGCTGCTTGCAAAATATCAGGAGACTTTTAAAAGCATTAGCAACCAATTTAAGAGAAAATGAGTGGTAGAGAGGTCAGGGGGAAATATTTACTTTGGAAGGTCAATTGAATATTTGAAGAGAGTAACAGGTTTGGCTTCTAGGGTCATGTTAATGTATCTAGTTGTCTATTTGATCCTAAATAATTAAGCTGTAGAAGCAGGAGGTTGCAGAGTTGGAGATTCGGTCTCCAGCAGGGATCATGCTCAACGTGGTTGGAAAATAGAAGGGTTGCATCTTCTATGTAAAGTATGGTTTGTTGCTAGGGCAGGTCATAGCCTGCTGTCCTGAATGCTTAGTCTGGACTCCTATACCAGAAATCAGGGCAGTCTCATCTTCCTCTGTAAAGCTATGTGGTCAACATTTGTCCTTTGATTTTTATTTTGTCTGTTACTGTCACAAATGCTATTGACTCTACAGATGACTGCTCAAGAAAATGTGTAACCTGGTGACTTTTTGGAAGAAAAATATCTCCAGTCTTTGAGTCTAACACACATTCCAACTTAGTTGGCTTTCTTGAAATTGAAGTACGACTCTTAATATGTTAATTGCAATTACTGCACTTGAATTATATCTATGGTAAATGAGCACTGGCATCTATCAAATTAACTTTTTTTAGTGGAAGGATTTGTGTCTTTGAAAGTGATTGTGTTATCGGCAAGAAAATTTATGCTATAAAAATAAGGGGGTGGGAAGTGGGAAAGGATTGCGCTTTTCCAGTAGTAACTGTACTGTGCTTGTGACTGACATAACTCTCACAGATGGATGGTGGAGCTTTGCTTTTAACACATCACACTCTATGAGTTAAGTGGTCACAAACTTAATAATGATGAAAGTAAACAAAATGCTGTGTTTTCTATTTTAATATTAATTTAATTATATGTTTTTAAATGTGCCAGATCCAAAATCCTCTTTTCTTGCATTATTTAATTTGAAACTAAACTGTTTAATTGGAAATTAAATAATGTTTGAGCCTCTATCCTCTGATTTAAGGAAACTGAAACCAAAGAATAAGATCAATTTTATTATTAAAAATTACATTTGCTTGGAGACATTTTCATTATTATTTCCATGACCTGTACTTTTACTAGTTCTATTGGAAAAGTTCAGGAAGAAATTTAAGGTTGTTTTCATATATAAACCTTGCTTGTACTCACCATGAATCTTGAAAAAAAAGTGTCTTTCTTTGCAAACTGATATTTATGCCTGAACTTTAAATATTATAGAATTTTAAATAAGGACTAGATTAACTCACCAGGTTTTGAATACTTTTCGGTTAATAAAATCAAACTATGTGAAGTTCAGTTTTATATTAATGTGTATAATCATGGTTAGATTAGGATATTTTGTTTTATGGAAAACAGAAAACAAAAACTCTATTGACCTCAATCGAATTCAGGTGAACAAAAGGAATTATGTAGAGCTGAATGCAATGGTTTTTACAAGTTTCATTTTTACTTCCCGGGGATTATTCTCCAAGGTGTTTCCGAGACGTTAATACTTTAGGTATCATCCGCACTCAAAAATATTTTAGATTTTGTAATAGCAGTCATTGTCATCACATAATGCAGAAAAGAGAGACATCAGCCAGCCTGGCTCTGGTATAATCATAATATAAAATATATTTTACATTTAATAAAAGTAAATTATGTGTTGAAAGGTAAAGCAACCTATAATTAATAGCAACTTGGCTTGCGATAGCAGAACACATCAAAGTAGTCTGTTTCTTATTGACTAATGTATGTGCTCTGGGCAATCGCTCCCCCTACCCGCATCCCCACCCCACCCCCCATAAGGTGGGATCTTTTAAGTTTAATGGTAGAAGATGTCAATTGAAAGGATGATTTTTAAAATACAATATCTGCTTGTTGTTAAATTTCCTGGATGATGGATGATTATTCTAATGGACTTTTAAACATTATGAGAGAGGCAGACAAAAGTGTACGCATGCAAGTTTGTGACACAATTGCACAGCCTTCACTTGCAAGATGAACAGGGCACACAGACATACCTTTTGTGATTAGAAATTAAGCAAGCACATGTTTCCCTGTTAAAGGAAAGCTGTGTTTGTAAATGAAAATGATCCCCATGCACTCTGCGTTTGACACTCCTCGTGCCAAATGAAGAAAAATATATAGATATATTTAAGATATTAGGGAGAAATACACATTTATTACTCCTGAGCATTCTCTCCTGTCAAATTGTCAAGGTACACTTCCACTACAGCCTAGATTATTCCTGTTTGTTTTTAAGGGACTCTAAAAAGGTTTGCAAAAGACATGTATTGAAAACATCAGACACTAGAAAAAAAATAATATCCCCCTTACAGGAGGTAATAAAAGTAAAACAAAATTGTTTTCTAAATGCTTTCTTAAAGAGATTGGAGAACTGGACTAGAATGTCTTACAACTCTCTTTTTAGAAATGGAAGCCAGGCTGAATCTGTTCATTTTATTGTTATTTTAGTTGTAGTTGCTCCTTTTGTTGTTTTCATCAAGTTGAATCTTTTTGTAACTGGGCCAGCCCATAGTCCACAGGAGAACTGTATTTGCTAAGTATCCTTGTCACCTTTCAAAGACAATGATTTGATAATGAGTTTACACTGCAAGCGGGAGTTTGGGAGGAGTTTCTCAGCTCGCATATATTCCCATTTTTAGAAACTCTGTGACTAAGGGTTCACATAATTAAGAATTACACCAGAAGTGTACATGGACCCCAGATCCTTCCCTGCTTTCCTAAATGTCATTTGCTTCAAATCTTCCCAAGTAATTTATCTATTACAATTGTTCTTACTAGAAAAACAAAAAACACACACACACATTTTCCCTAATTTCTCCCTGTCAATCTCTTCTACATGCTGTTCCATCTCTTTTTTAGTCTTATTTTGTGTAATGTCTTTCTTCAAAAACTTGGTTTTAAACAACATCCAATAGAGATAGAATGAAGACAATGTGTTTTATATATTAAGATCATTTCTATAATCTTAACAGAATCATCACGTTTGGTTACAGCCCTGTTTTATTTTATTTTTTCTCAAATGCTATTTTCTTACAGATGATAGCCTTTATGCATATCTGAATAATGGCTTGCTGTTTGCTGAAGAACGTCAAGAAGTATTCAGAGCAAGGCTTCCTTTTTTTATGCATCATCACGGGGTAAGGGATTATTGTAATCTCCATTTTATAGACAAACCATTTGAGGTTTAAGTAACTTGGCCAATGCATGTAAGTAGGTTAGACATTAAACCAGAGTAATATTTGCAGTTTATGATTTTGATCTCAGGCAAACTTCTCTGTCTTTTAGCAAATGGGCTTGTTTTCCATTTTTCTAACCTGAAAGAACAAGGTTATTTGGTGTGACTATCAGTAAAAATCAGAACTGAACTCATAATGTTAGATCATTTCCTGACCCACTTTTAATTCTCTTACAGGCACTGAAATAGTTAAAAGCTTCTCTTCCTGTTTGCACTTTAGTTTTCTTATTAATCAGAAAAACAGCTTTTGTTAGACTTTTGCAAGGGCCAAACATATCATTGCCAGAAGTTCTATCAGTGAAAGAAGTGCTGAGTAAATACCTTTTTTTCTTGTTGTTGAATTAAATGCATGGATAATAATATCTACATTACCATACGCCCTTTAAGATAATATGTATAGTTTAGAATGCACTTAAGATTTTTCCTAAGTGATGACTTCAGGATTTCTAGACTATATAAGGATTGCTAAGCTAAAATGTAACTCCACTGTACTAGAAATATTCATTTGTAGAAACCAGCTTTGTTTGCTATATTGCAATAGTGATAGCAGTTATAAGACTGTGACACAAAATGTGATTTTCTTTATCATGAGAAAAAAAGTCCATGTAATTGAAAAAGTTGAGTTTGTTTAAGCTTTTCATTTGCAAAAAGAAAAGCTCTGAAATTTTATAGGAAATAGTCTGGGATTTCTGATGTCAGTTACAACAGTTTCCAAATCATAAAATGGTTTCTTAATCAAAAGACAAATAATTTTATAAAGTAAAATTAAGCTAGTTCTAGAAAAAAAAAAGGAGATTTATTTTAACCTGTCTTGAGCATTCCAATTACAATGTAAAAAATTAATAAAAGCCTTTACTTCTGTTTGAGACATGGGATGTTTTATAGTTGACTTAAAGATTCTCATTTATAACTTTAATTGCTTGCAACATTCTGAATCATTTTCCTTTCAGTCTAAAAGTTTCCATAGTTAATTTCAGGCAATAGTAACTTTTTGTATTTTAAAAATATTTAAGGAAGAAATTAATAGAACTATTTTGGTGATTCGTATATCCTTTTACACTTACAATATTATCCAAATAATTCAAAAATACACTCTCAAAATGTCAAACTTTCCTAAGGTCTTTAATTCAATACAGGATTATTGCTCTTTGAAAGTTTAAACATATAACAGCAAGACATTTAGATGTTAGAAATACTTTTAATACATGAGTTATATAGCATTTCTCAAATCTCTAATGCATTGATTTTAGAAACATACACTCCAACATTGTACATTCTATAATTTCATAGCACGGTGACAGAGAATGTTACAAATCTAGAAGACAGCATTGCCTAAAGGTAACATAATTAGAGAAATTTTAATTATATTTCACCAACTTCACTTTCGCTGATTTAAAAAAAAACTTTAAAGTTGAAACAGTAAATGTTAAAGGCAATTTTACATTGCTAGTTTTAAGTGAATAATATGTAAATCAAAGCTGAAAAAAATCGAGTAATTCAGGCACATGTAATATTCTTCTTAATATTTTGTAAGACAGCTAAATGAAAGACAGAAGGTAATAGTTGCTAATGTATTCGAGATTCAAATAAATCGCCTAGGTGTGGTATTCATATTCACATTTTATGCAAAACTAGTTTGGAACAATGCATACGTCCTATTTAAATAAAGCTCAGTCAAGCACCTTGATCATTACACAGAAATAAAGCAGAAAAAATAATTAGTAATTAAAATGCAAGTTCCAAGGGGAATACCTTTCAGAAGAAAGCCACAGAAGCACCTGATTCTAAAAATGTCAGGCAGTTTTCATAACTGTGAGTGCCATTTGTTAGCAGGTGGAGGTACAATTTTTATAACAGCACTTGCCTGTCAATAACTTTATTACAAAGCTGATAATTTAATGAAAAATTTAAAAGAAGCCTATTAAAATAATCTCTCACTCACCCTGGTAGCCACCATTTTGATCACTGCAGACAATATCCTTATTTAGTGATTTCTCTCTCAGTTATTCAGTGTTCAAAAATTTGTGACTTTTCTAAATTGTTTCTATGAAATACTGAAGTGCATACTCAAATAGACGTTATATATACTTTTAAAAATATTAACAAATACTTTACATGAATGTGTGTTACAGAGCATATAGCAGCATTTATAAAAACAGTAATATAACAAAATAGTTCAGTTCTTACCAAAGCGGCTCTTTTAATCTATCCACTATACCTGGCAAACATTTAAGATCTCCGTGTGAAGGTAGTAAAGAGGCAGAGAATAAATCCCTTCATTGTTATGATAAAACCATTAAAAAACTGAAATAAAATGCTGATTTATTTCATCAGCATTTATCTGAAATATTTTCCAAACCAAAAGAGAATTTAAAATATACTTTTCTGTACCTAAACGTTCCTTTTATATTTCATCTTACTTCCTTAGGCTAATGACTTTACTATTGGAAATAGCCAATTCAATATTAGTTTCTCCAAACCCAAAAGTAAATCTTGAGCTATGTCCACAGCCCCTTGATTTGCTCTAGGAATCTCTGCCCCAGACTTACCTTAGTAACCTTCCAAAAGCCTCCACTTTTCTCATGCATGAACATATATTTTTTAAACTCTTCTATCTTAATCTTTCTAGTTCTCTTCATTTTTGCATTTTGAGAACTTCTAAAAGGCTCATTAAGCACCAAATGTAGTTAGTGCTTGCCCAATATTGATGGGTACCAAGTTTAAACTTCTTCCCTCAAATCTTTATTGAATTCCTACTATGAGGATTTTTGCAATTTACATTCGTGTTCCTGAACAGAAACTTATTATACAGATAGAACTCATAGCCATTATTGGGTGAAGAAGTTAAGATGTACACACTGAAATGCATACGAGAATTTCCCTTCTTTAGCATTCACTCTGTCCTAGGCATTATATTTCATACTTTGTATGTGCGATCTCACATACTCCTCACGATAACCAAAGACTTTGCAATTTTCCTTGAACCCTCTCTTTCTTTCCCATCTCATATCCAATCCTTCAGCCAATCCTTTGTTCTATTTTTAAAACATGTACAGAATGTGACTGTTTCTTACCACCTCCACTTCTATCATCTTGGTCCAAATTTCCATAGTTTCTCACCTAGAATACAGCATCAGCTTTCTATGGGGTCTTCCCTGCTTATGTTTTCTACAACACAGTCTATTCTAAACACAGCAGCCAGTGTGATCTTTTCAAAACACAAGTCTGATTCTATCACTAATTTGCTTACTGCCCTCCGTTGACTGTCCATTTCACTCAGAATAAAAAACCACAACTATTTCTTTGACTTCTTTTTTTTAATTTATGAGAAATTTAGTGTTATTTATTTATTTTTATTATATTTAAAATTCTAGGGTACATGTGCACAACGTGCAGATTTGTTACATATGTATACATGTGCTATGTTGGTGTGCTGTACCCATTAACTCGTCATTTACATTAGGTGTATCTCCTAATGCTATCCCTCCGCCTTCCCCCACTCCACAACAGGCCCCGGTATGTGATGTTCCCCACCCTGTGTCCAAGTGTTCTCATTGTTCAATTCCCACCTATGAGTGAGAACATGCGGTGTTTGGTTTTCTGTCCTTGTGATAGTTTGCTCAGAATGATGGTTTCCAGTTTCATCCATGTCCCTACAAAGGACATGAACTCATCCTTTTTATGGCTGCATAGTATTCCATGGTGACTTCTTAAATCCTGTATCATCATCCTTCTTACTTCTCTGATTCCATCTCCAAATAGGCTCCTTCACTCATTCCACAGCCTCCTCCAATACAACAAGTCTGCTCACAACTCATAGTCTGCCTTGGGTGTTTTTACTTCTTTTTTTCTTACAGATCTTTCCTCAGATCGACTTCATCAGTGAAGCCTATCCTGGACTCCATATCTAAAATGAAGGTATTTTCTCTATCCTGATTCCTCTCACCACCCTTATTGTTTTGTGTTTTTTTTTCCACTGCACTTAACACTATCTAAAATACTATGTGTTTTACTGTACATTTTAACATGTATTAATCTTGTCTGAGCTTTGCCTGTCCAAATAGAATGTAAGCTACATGGAGGCAGATATTTTCGCCTGGGTGTAGTGGCTCATGCCTGTAATCCTAGCACTTTGGAAGGCTGAGATGGGTGAAATGCCTGAGCTCAGGAGTTCGAGACCAGCCTGGGCAACATGGTGAAGACCAGTGTCTACTAAAATACAAAAAAATTAGCTGGATGTGGTGGTACACGCTTGTAATCCTAGCTACTCGGGAAGCTGAGGCCGGAGAATCACTTGAACCGGAGGTGCAGGTTGGAGTGAGTTGAGCTTATGCCACTGCACTCCAGCCTGGGCAACAAAGCAAGACTTTGGCTCAAAAATAAATAGATAAATAGATAAATAAATAAATAAATAAATAAATAAATAAATAAATAAAATAAGATATTTTTGTTTGTTTTCTGTTCCACTTTATAGACAAGAAAGGTACGTGGCACATGGAAGACATTCAATTAATATTTGTTGAATCAATGGATGTGCATCTGTATGACATAATATTATTATCTGCCTTTTAGTGATAAATACACTTAGAATTATCAAATAATTTGTCCAAAGTCACAAAGCCAGGCTTGTCTAAGTCCAGAACAATGGTCTTAATCACTTCTCCATCTGGCACTTTGGAAGGCTGAGATGGGTGAAATGCCTGAGCTCAGGAGTTCGAGACCAGCCTGGGCAACATGGTGAAGACCCGTCTCTATTAAAATACAAAAAAATTAGCTGGGTGTGGTGGTGCACGCTTGTAGTCCCAGCTACTCGGGAAGCTGAGGCAGGAGAATTACTTGAACTGGAGGTGCAGGTTGGAGTGAGCTGAGCTTGTGCCACTGCACCCCAGCCTGGGCAACAGAGCAAGAATTTGTCTCAAAATAAATAAATAAATAAATACATAAATAAAAATAAATTAAAAAGATATTTTTGATTGTTTTCTGTTCCACTTTATAGACAAGAAAGGTACCTGGCACATGGAAGACGTTCAATTAATATTTTGAATCAAAGGATGAGCATCTGTGTGACATAATATTATTATCTGCCTTTTAGTGATAAATACACTTAGAGTTATCAAACGATTTTCCCAAAGTCACAAAGCCAGGCTTGTCTAAGTCCAGAACTATGGTCTTAATCATTTCTCCATCTGGTCTGTCAAACTGGACACTAATTCTTGAGCCTGATGCTTTTCCCACTTCACCATGCAATTTCCTACATACCATGTCCTAAAAGACATGAAGCCATGTAAACAAAAACAATAGACAACATTCTAGCTGTGCAAAATACAATGGCTTGCATAGAGATGACATGAAACACCTATTTGAGGGCATGAGATAACTGAAGGATTAAGAATTACATGAGTGTTTGCAATTTATTTGCAATTTAAGAATTATCATACTTATCCACAAATGTCTCTTTCTTACTAGCTGGATGACTTTGGTGGTTTCTTTATTTCTCTGTGCTTGACTTTCCCATTTATAAAATGGGGATAGTGACAGGAAATAGATGAGGTTATCTGTGTTGCTTACAGCATTGCCTAGCACATAGTAAGCACCCAATGTGTTCCCTTCCCTCTTGTTATTAGCCAACTGTGGTTATTACTATTATTTTAGGTTGACTATAATACAAACTCCCTACTATGGCCTAAATAACTCTTCATGATCTCACTTTGCCAAACTGTCAACTTCAGTTTTTTCACTTGTCTCTCCACATACTCAGCTCCAACCACCACACCTCTCTCTTGCTTGAGCATGTCTTTCCCAGCTCAAGGCCTATAAAATGGCAGTTCCTCCAAGAGAAAAAACACCATCGCCACCTTTTCACTCCTAGTCTCAGCAAAGTGTCCCCTGCTTCTGTGTGTGTGTGGCCATCTTTTTACTCCTGTGTCTCAGCAAAATATCCCTTGCTTCTGGGTGTGTGGCTTCTGTGCATGACCCAAGCTAAAGAAGTTCATATCTCCTGTATCAGCCACTCTCTACCAGTTTCCTTTTGTGATTTTTTTCCTTCCCTATTTGGAGTTATTTAGTTCAATATTTTTTTCAACTGTCTGCTCCCCCTAAGGAATATAAAATAAAAGAGGACAATGACCTTCCCTCCTCTTTACCAAAGCTCTTCAGTACCTAAAGCATTGCCTAGAACATATATTTGTTGTAGGTGCTCAGTAGGTATTTGTGGGATGAATGAATGAATAAATGAATGAGTGATCATGCTGTCTGGTTCTAGTTAGGATGTTCAGATGTTGTAGGAAATAGAAACACTTCTGATGGATAGTGGTATGGGGGTAGTACCTCTGATGAGGTCTCTGAGATGGGTACAACCCACAGACAAAGATTTATATTTCATTTAACTTTGGGTACCAATATTGTACACATTCTTCAGATATAGCCTCTGTGTGTCCTCATAGCATTAAAGTGTGGCTTTAAAAAATGGTACAATTACAGACCATTCTGAGGCTTGGTTCCCATCTGTCTTGAAGGGTATGATTTTGGCACATGGCCCACTTTCACCGAGCTCTGTTCTCTAATGTACTCAGCATATCATTTGACCCCCTAATTACTGAAGAGAATCGGAATCCCAGTGCTTTTGAAGTGCCTACAGGTAATGTGAATCATTAGAAGCGTATGTCATAAAAACTGAAGACATTTTTCAAATCACTTAAATTATAATAATTAATTTAATATGCTTCATATGTTTAAACTATATTTACTTTCAAGCCATATGCTTTCCTACATGAAATGGAGTTCCAGATTTTTCTATTGCTTTTAAAATACGGTGCCCAAACTGGAATTTGTCCAGCACACCAAGAGTTAACGTGCCTACACTAGAGAAACATGTCTTTGTTTCTGTAATAAGTATTAAGAATTTTTTGAAATGACCCACTTTTGAGTAATGCCATATCCTAAGTCAGTTACTTCTGCATCGGTTAATGCTTACTGTATTCAAGTCGGAGCTTTCTGCTCAAAGACCTGAGCAGCCAACTCTGCTAAGAATACTGATGTCACAGCCTAAGATGTGTTACTGTCACAAGTTCTTAGCTCTACTCTAAAGACGTTTTTATTCTTCCAAAGGATCTGATTTTTAAAAACTATTTTAGTATTTTAAAAACTACTTTCTAGTTTGTCTCCATTCTTTCAGAGATAAGTTAGTCATTTTAAAGTTTATCACTGTCATGGCTTTTTATTTGTGTTTACCTTCATTCATTAATTGTTGTTGTTTTAAATAAAAATTATGTGTATTGAAGGTGCACGATGTGATGTTTCCATCATTGCCTCTGTTAAATATTTCCCTTAGTTTACTTTTCAACTGTTACTATCACAAGGCCATGTAATAGCTAAATCATGCTATTGTGGTTTTAAAGATGAATCAAGTATGAGGGAAAGATTGCTGACAATTTACACAGTGCCAAATAAAAGATTTTATGAAATAAATATAACTTAAAAGTGGAAATATTTATCACCCAGCACTGATTTCTCTTCTGAGACTTGAAATTCTTTTTTGTTTTAAGAGGATATTTAATTTGTGGCTTATGTGGCAAATGCCAAGAAGTAGATTCACTTTCATTTGCTCTCTCTGCTGCCTTTGACAATTGTTGGGTAGCTGAGCTGATGATGGCATGAAATGAAGACAGACTACTACTTTATGACATGACAAGTCAAGACTGCAGGTTTACTAATTGTTTGAATTCTACTGTGCCAGTAGACTTTCATGGACTTATATGTAAACAAATGATGATGTCATTTGAGGAAGCAATTCTTGATAGAGATGGAGGGGTTTTTTTTCACCTTGACTCAGGATTTCCAATGATTCTTTAGTTTATTTAAGGAAAAAAAAAAAAGCCCCCGTTTCAATTTGCATACTTTGGGTTACTTCAGTGATATATTAGCACCCTGTCCCACTGTCTATTGTCAATTGTGGAGAATATCACCCTGATATTAATCTAAGGAGATTCTGGCAACCAGAATTTGCCACCACCTACATAGCTAAATTTTGAAAGGTTCTTATTCCCAATATGCGTTTATACTTGTTTTGTTTTTGCTTTTCTTTTTTTTCTTTTTTTTTTTTAATACAGACAAGTCGTTTTGCCACATGTGTAAATCTTCAGGAATCTAGTTGACAGCACATGATATTCCCTATCCGATGTTTGTAAACTCAAATTAGCTACAGAAAAAGTGATTTCCAGGCCAGTGTGTAATGCTGCTAACCAGCTGCATGGACAGGGCTGGCTATCTGCTTCTGGACTTGCTTTAGCTGATGTCCATTGGAACACGAGAAGAAACATAAATAATTCTTCTTTTTGCAAAGACTACTTCATTGTAGGCCAGATGTAACTTTAATGATCAACAGCTGTAAGTACCATCAGCCAAAAGCAGAGAAGAATTAAAGCATAGTAGAGATTTAGAAAATAGATGAACTGATAGGTGTCAGAAAGATCTACTGTTTCTTAAAGTGGTAGGTGATTTAAGGTAGAGTATTATGGTAAAATGCATATAGGAAGGCTGTTCCTAGTATTAAAAAAGTACAAGCAACTAGTTTTTCAGCAATTAAGAATTGATCCTGGATCTTAATGTTTATCCACACTTCTACCCTCATGCAGTATTTTTCACAAATGCTATGTCAATTCAATTGGAGACCAACAGTGCACGGGCACAGATTTTTATTTTGTCATATGTACATTTTTTAAGCGCACCTCTTATTACCTTGAATTGTCAAATGTGTTTGAAAAATAATTTTTGCCACATTATGTTGTTAAAATCTTATTTACCAGTTATACATATTTTTGCTCAGAAAATCAAATTTAAATTAGAGCTGTAGCTTAAAAAGCCTGAATTTTTCTCAATAAAAGCCAAATTAATAATTTTATGGTATCCCTCAGGATGTTTAAGAGATCTGTTTCAGTAAATTTTGAATATTAATGAACACATTAATGGCACATTTAAAATTTTGCTGGACATTTTTTTCTACTGTGCTAATTATTTATTTAAAAGAACTGGGTCTAGAATACCAAGTAATAAAAACATTGTTTCCAAGAATTAATTTCAACTATACAAATGACTCTTTCTGACTTTAAAAATGTCATCTACCCACAGATTCTCTAATTCATTGGATTCTTAAAAAATATAAATGTTTATGTGAATTTACAATATGCAAAGTTGTGCACTCTCTATATTGTTGCTAGTCAAGAAGTATCACTGGGGGGTTATTCAAATTTGCATAATAAACAAATTGCATAGTAAAATTTCAAATAGCTGTTTGAAAAGGTTATTTAGGCAACAAATTTGAGCATAAAGGATTAATGTTTGTGGGTTATTGGGAGATAGGATGGAGGATAGCAGGAAAAGAATTCCTTGCTGATCAACTCTTCGTACATTTGTATTCTTGGAACTGACAAGTGATGATTTATATTTATATCTTTTTGTATACCACAATTTGCTAACTTATCTGAGACTTACAGCTCCGGAAATTTAAGTTTCATTAACACATCAGCACCTGCTTGAACTTCTCTAGGTTCTTTGCTGGTCTTGTACTCTCAATCTCTTTCTGCAGACCTTCTACCAGTGGGAAATGACAGCAATGCCTTCTGGCACTCAGTGATGCTGTGCTACCTTTGTACAGTGCGTTGTAAACACGGTAAACATGCCAACCTCAAAATAAGTAATGTGAGAAGACTGCAGATGTGCCTGTCTTTACACTGGCGATGCCAGTTACAGCATTCTACAGAACTGCCCCCTCCAAAAAAAAGCCATTCAAATAACACTCTTCTCCTCTTCATCAAAGCTGTGTTCTTCTTGTGCTGAAAACCTTTTCTCTTCCCTTACTTTTGCTAACCAGTTTTTAAAATAAAAGAAATGAAAAGAGACACACTGGACATAAATGAACATACATTAAAGCAAATCCATCTGCCTCTCCTCTCGCTTCCTTATCTACATAACAACAAGGTTCATAATGTTCTACTTGTGTTCTTGCTATTAAAAAAAAAAAGTTTACAATTTATACCACAAAATATTCTGGTAAAGCCACTGGCAACTGTATACAGTCAATCAGCCCTGCACTTGCCGAAGTTTTAATTTGCATGCCTGTGTCTCTCTGGAAACATTCTGGAGTCTTCTAAGAAAGTATTCCACTGTCTGCCTCTGTAAGAGTCCATATGGAAAGTGCCTCTGAGATCACATAACTTTTCTTATTTAAGGCCAAACATATCCCCTTTATGTTTGGAGTGCTCAGTAGGAGCCTAACAAAGATTCTGGAAATTATGGGGAGAATTAAGGCAAAGTGGAGTCAAGAGAATGAAGGAAAGTATACTGGAAGACAAAACCTATATGTGCTGATTAAGCAGCACTCACATAATGCACCTCTTGGAACAAGGCACAGTCCTCGTTCTTTGCTTCAGGAAATGAGAATGGAAAGGACATATATCAGATGATGGAGTTGATTAGGTTAGCAGCTCAATTAAAAATTTTAAATGTCCTCTCTGATACATACTGGTTTTTTCTTTATTTTACTCAGGGGATACCAACCGTGAGTGTTATTTAAAATGAAAGAGGTAGGAATTTTAAGAACATTTGATTTTTTGAATGAGGCACTTCAAATTTCATGAGTGCACAAACAAAACTTTTAAGTGTATACTCACCCAGTCCAGCCCTAAATGTAAAAGGCAGCCATGCCTCTAGAAAAAAAAAAATACTACTTCAATTCTGTCTCTGAAACGCAAAATTACAACTTTGAAATTACATTTAGGACCTTGTGCAAATGATGAAAGGAGCATACAGAGAATAATGAAAAGGAAGATATTGTGAGTGAGTCTTTTCCCCAAAAGACTTTGGTGGTATCCATTCATTTCTCAAGTATTCATTGAAAGCTTTTTCTAGGCATGTGCAGTGGGGGAAAAGACAATTACACCATAGTTCATCTTTTTAAGAAACCCACAGTCTAGTAGGGGAGACAGGCACATGATAGATTGTTGTAAAACCACACGAGGAAAACATGACAGAGATGGCTATGGAGTTAAATTCCTCTTCCCACTGCCACCTCTAACCTGATGGGCTAAGGGCTTTGTAAGAAGTAATCATTGAACTGAGTTAAGGATAGGATCTAGCTAAATAAATTGGTCTTGGATTGGGGTGGCTAAGAAAAGTGAGTATGAGCATGGTTTGAAGGAAGTAAGAAGGAGCTACATGTAGTTCTGCGTGGCTAAGGTTTAAAAGGTGAAGAATGGAGTGGTGGAAGGTAATGTTTCAGATGCGAGCAGGCATAAACTAGTCAATAGAGGCTCTTTAATGCTTACAACGATCTTGGATTTATTTATTGTAAAGTTAAGATTTCCCAGACTTCACTACTTTTGCCATGGCTCTATATCTCATTCAATGTATTCTTCTTTACATTTACTTAATTTTTTGCTTCAATACATTTATTTTAAAAACAAACTGGATATATGGGTCTCAGAATCACTTAAAGGAAAGTATTTGGAAGTTTGCCAATGACAAGCAATGAGGAAGTGAGGAAATGGGATAGAGCTGGATGATGAGCATCACAGGGAGGTGAATAAGCTCTGGAGGTAGTGATAGGGACCCAGGAAAATGCTAAACTACATATCCTGGTTATGGCTTCTGGCAGAAAGAGGAGTCTCAACTACACAAGCCACAGGAAAAAATATTTCGAAGGGAGAACTAGGTTCCAGTTCAGGCCAAAGGGAAAAGACCCCTCCACCAACATTGGGAGGATATAGTAGCAACTGTTAGAAATACATGGACAGTTCCAGTGGCAAAGCAAGAGTGAGTGTGGTCTATGGTGAGGGATTCCAAGTGAGAACATGTATGATAAGAACCTCTCTGATATGAGGATACCAGAAAGGATGGGAGTCTTTCTAGCCATGGAGTAGTGACAGTGGGGAGATTAATGTGGGTTCTGAGACCTGGACAGTGACTAAACTCAAATGGTCTGATTTTTGCCCAGTCGTTTCAGTGCTAGAACTGGTTAAGCCATTGAATAGCCAGCCTGGTGCTAGAAGAGATGTGTGACAGTCATTTAATATTGCCCTTTATCAACTCTCTCCCAGAATTCACACTAGCGGGCAACTTAATTCTATAAGTTGGATGGCAGTATTGAGTTGGCCTTTTACTCATAGTTTGACCTTGTGCTTCAGTTTCCTTTTTATAAAAATGGGTATAATCATATCTGTTTCATAAAGTCCATGCAATTGTTAAATGACACAATGCATATAAAGTGCTTATCAGAGAAAGTGCTTGAAAACTCTAACTAGTGTTGTCATTATATCGAACTTGAGTCACCTGGAATGTTTAAACCTATTTTCATTGTTGCTTAACAAAGTTTCAGTGTAATATCTTTATGCAGAAGTACTTATATGTTATTCTTGAGCCATCTACAGAATGCTTAACACATTCTTGGAACACTCTTATTTTTTCTTTGTTTATAAGAGCTTCCAATTTCCTTTTTCAATGAAAGACCAAAATCATTGCTACAGGCCATCTTCATAACAAGTATTCTAACCCGAAACACAAAGCCACAAGATAGGGTATATTATGGCTAATCTCAAACTCCTGACCTCAAGTGATCCACCTGCCTTGGCCTCCCAAAGTGCTGGGATTACAGGCATGAACCACCATGCCCTGCTAATTATGGCTAATCTATATACCCATGTGGGCTTGGCAAGAGTTCCTACTTGGTAGTCATCTCCTTTTGCTACCATTGTAATATAACTACCATTTTACCTTAGGGGAAATATTCTTTTTCTTTCCTTCTTGCTTGTATGGCTTCTTATATCAAGTCTCACCCAAGACCAATTCTCACATTTCTTACATATATGAAAAGAACATTTTCCATCACTGAGAAATGCAGTAAAGCCTCAAATATTTTTCCATGAGCCAGACTCCACAGGCTTCTTAATGAGAACAATCAATTAGGGGAAAAATGTATATTATGGGTAGGCAGACAGAACGAAAACTAGTATGACTGAGCCAAAGGATAATATTGGGGGAGTTATGGGACCAAAAATAGAAGAATGGATGCTTCAAGTTTCCCTGCCCTCACACTCTGCACTTCCTTTCTTCTCTCTGTAAGTTTCCCTGTCATCATCATTCCCGTTATAAAACTGTCTGGCCAAAGGTGGAGGAGTGGATAAGATAGAAGGCATATTCTCAGAACCTCAGGAAGCAATGCCATTGGCTCCATGACTGATCGCCATATTCTTGGCTACTGTCCTATGGATCAAGTCAAAGGAAAGTTATAGGAACTGGTGAACAGTGCACTCAACTCATCTGTGCTTCAGCAGATGCCACTAAGTAATTTGGATTTTCAGAAATGATTACTTCTATGCAGATTCTTGATGTTCTCTGAACTGGCCCCTTAAAAAAAAAAGGTAAAAGTTATTGTCTTCATTCCCACCTCTTTCTTTTTAAACATCTGATGCTAAATACTTTAAAGCCTATAAATCCCAGAAATTTTCCAAGAAGAAAAGTGATCTGATCAATGAATTTACATTAAAATGATTGTGATTAAAATGAGTTTATTCTCTCTAAGGTGTATTTAGGATGTTGTTTGAAGCAAAAGAACGGATCATGAATAATAAACTTTTAGAGAAGTTTTACTGAAATAGAAATTTCAGACACCTTTACATAGTCCTTCACTAAAATGTAGATACTCCCAAAGGCAATATTAGGTTTATTTTTCCTCTTCATGTGCTACTTACTTGAAACATTTAGTAGCACTGTTATGCTACAATGTTAAAACATTTTTCCCCACAGTTAGATCATGGTAACAGTTATGCCAGACTGTAGGCAAATTGAAACTATTCACTTCAGCCTGATTGATTTTCATTTTTTCTTTCTCTTAAATGCATTTCTTCCTATTTCCTCCTTGAAGTCTGACTCTGTCTTATCTTCCTAGGCAATGAAGAAAAAATAAGAAAGAGAAAAGAACAGAAATTTTTATCTGGACTAACTTGATCTGAGAAAAACTATTTCCCTTAATATCAATATAAAAATGTGGATATTTATTCATCATTTTATAATTACTTATTGATACTGAATATGGAAATCATTTCATGAAAAGGGGTAGATTGGACTCTTCATGAAAAAAGAAAACGGATCATGGAATCGTTTCTTATCTTTCAGGCAGAGAAAATATAACACATTTCAGGTGAGAAGATATGTGTGTCCATAATCTGTGTGTGCTAAATGGTAACTTCTATGTTGTTTTAAAAAGTGGAAATGGCATGTCACCTTGGCTTAAGCATCAGTTATGTGCCTTTTAGCTAAATTCTAGGGAATGCATAAATGTAATCCAAATAACAATAACAAAAACAGAAAGCAAAACCAAAAACTTCTGTCAAGGATTCATTTCTTCACAATGATTATTAAAGAGGCATTTTGTGGCCCTCTACTTCCTCCAATGATGACTACACTGCTTGCATCACCAGCATCCTGTGTTCTTCAGTTATAAATTTAATGTTAAACAAGCCACTGAACAAGTATATTTCAAAGCCTTCAGAGGATGCAGGGCAATTACATGTTGGGGAATGAGTTGGGCACAAGAATCAGAATTCTCATGTGATTAAAAAATGTAGATTTTTCTGTACCACAATAGTTCTGCCAAATCATAATTTCTGTGAGTGGGTGTCTAGAACCCACATTGTAATAACCTGGGTGGGTTATTAGCCTTTATCTCACTTCCGTATCAATCTAGAATCTATCACTTCTCACAGTTTATGCTCTTTACTGGTGGACAGTGCTCTTCCTCTTCCTGGATGATCTCAATGGTATTTTAACTTGTGCTCTGGCCTCTTAATTCTCAAAACATCTGTCAGAGTGCCCCTGACACAATGCAAAGTAGAGCACATTACCCTTCCACTCAACACATTCCAAAGGCTCCCCATCTTGCTCAGAATAGTATCTCAAAGTCCAGGAAGGGCCTCCGAGAGATTCTACATACTCAGGCCCCTCGTTGACTTTCTGTCTCCTATTTCCCTCTCCCACTTGTACTCAGTTATAGCTATACTGACCTCCTTGTTGTTTCTTCTGTTTCCCACCTCTTCAGGACCTGTGTATTTGCCATTCTTTCTGTTGGGAGCAGCACTGTCCATTAGAACTTTCCGCGATGATGGAGAATTTTCACACCTTGTTGTCCAATGTGGTGTTTACATGAGACTCATGGCCAGTCTATTGGACAGCACTTGTCTGGAGTGATTGTCTTTCAGATGGCTATATTACTCATACCCTTCCTTTTTCAAGTCTTTGCTCCAATTCCAATATACTTAAAATATTAGTAACCCCCTTCTCAGCATTTTTAATCAGCTTCCCTGATTCACTTTTTTCTTGATATTTATCACTATCTACTATGTTATATACGTGTCTTAATTATCTGATTATTGCCTGTTTGCCACACCAGCATGTAAACTACATGAAGGCAAGGAATTTTTTGTTTTGTTTTCACTCACTGAAGCATCCCCAAGAACCTAGAATAGTGCCTGGTACAGAATAAGTTACTCAAATTATTTGCTAAATAAATGAGTAAATGACAATTAATTAATAGTGTACAAAAGAGCTATCGCAGTGCTTGTGTTGGTAACAAAAATTGATGGGGATTTTGGAAAGGAATAAAATATTTCAATGCCTCTAAAATTCCCCATTTGTTCAAGTTCTGAAATACTTAAGCCCCGAAAAGGAACTATTGTAACTTCAAGCACTAACTATTCCTGATGCTGTAAGTTACTGCATCAATCTGTGTAATTCTAGTGTGTAAATTTTGCTGTTGCTGGGAATATACTCTTCCTTTTTTTCTCTAACCATTTGTCAGTAGAAAGACAAATTTTTAGGTTGGGTCAAAAAGAAATTTCCAAGTACTAAAAACAAAAAGACATTCAAGCAAAATTATTTCACGATTATTTACTGTCTTCAAATAGCAAACCTACTGCTTTAGCTGCAGCCACCTGGACGTTTGTTATCTAATAGTATCATGCTCCCTTATGTTAAGCTGCATAAGAAGATAGAAATCTAATTATCAAAAGCATACTTCTCTTTAAGAAGTGCATATAATTTAACTATAGCCAATAATAGCTCCGAATAACTTCCAAAAAGACTGAAATAACATATACATAAAAATTTTCAAATAAATCCTTTGGCATTAACAGTCGTAGTGCTCAGATGGTGATTCTAAGACACATGGAAGAGCACCAGTAACAAACTGCAAATTTCATCTGATGCTAGAAGTATCTTGCTAAAGAAATATTAGAGAATGAAACTTAAATTTGATTTTATTTAACTGAATACTGAATGTGGTACTTTTCTTCTGGTTGATCTTAGGAGAACGTGCTCAAAGGTACTGAATGTACCTAGGATTCCAACAGGATGGGAGGCCAACCAGAAGTCTGCATTTTTAACCACTCCTTTCCCAACTTGCCCCTACCCAGGAAAAATGAAAAGCCTGACAGAGACACATCATCAAGCTATTTTACCGTGATTACTTGCAGGTTAAACACTAGTCTCTGAAGCAGATGGTCAATTGCCAGTCTAATAGAAGGAATTGCTATCCTTCCTCTCATTCACTGAATATGCTTTTGATACTCTTCGTGCCAGCAAATTGCTACAGGTTCAAATAGTGTCCTGTGTATCACAGAGACACAGAATAATTGAAGCTGTCAGACAGCCTCTCCTTTCCCATCCTTTTCCTTTGTATGGGAAAATTGTTCTACTTTCATATAATTAACGTTCAAGAACACAACGCAGGGGAATACCATGATGAGATCTTACGACCCCATTGAAATGAAAATCATAACAATATGTAAGATAAATAAGTTTATACTACATATTATCACATGTAAGCAATAGATTTAGAAGTTTCAGAGTAAATAATGTATATTTTCACCACTGGGCACACTCTGGCATGAACCACAATCCTTATTATTAGCCAAAAAAAAAAAAGCTAAATTGCACTTAGATTTTCAGTTGAAACTTTGTCACAAATGTGTACTATCCACCACAGTTTCCTTACAGAGCTGTTTTGTGTGAAACCTTATTTTTTCGATATTTGTACCTACTCAGAGTGGGAAACTCTTATAGTTACAATATCATTTATGTAAGATATTGAGGCTTAAATATTCTTACATTAGGTAGACAAGCATAGTGGTGTGGAATGAGCATAGAAAATCAAAACTGAGTACAAGTTTAGCTACAACACTTACTATGTCCTCTTTGGCAGGTTTGAATCTCAATTTCTTTATCTTCCTATTTTACACAATTAATTTAGTGATTAAATGTAAAATAGATAGTATACCTGGTACATTATAGATACTGAATAAATTATAACTATTATCATTATCACTAATAAATTATGCAAGCAGTAAAATTACAACTGAAAATATTTTAAAGAATGAATTCATTGTGAAACAAGAATTGGAGGATACACATTAAAATGTTAACAGCAGTTATGTTTACATGGTAGAGAAACCTTTTAAAAACTTTTCCATATTTTTATGAATTTTCTTTAATACACTTAATTTCTTTTTAATGAAGACATTTGTTTCAGTTGCCATACTAAAAATTCCTTCAATGCATATCAATATGTTATCCTATTAAAAAATAATTCAAATAATATATTAGTTTATGTAAACTATAGAAGTACTTTTAAAACATTTTATATTAGAGAAAAGTCCAAATTGATTTGCCAATTAATTTCTCCCTTAATTAAATCCTTTGGAACCTGAAGGAAAACTAGTTATGTAAGAATTATTTTATAAAGAAATATTCTGGAATTTTAGTAAAGTTTTTTTTTTTTTTCTCTGAAATGAGAAGTTTCTATTTACCAAGACTGAACTAACTTCTATCCTAAAAACTATATACAATTCTAAAAGAAACTCTGAAAATCATTTTTCCAGTTTAATTTCTACCCCAAATCACAGGAACTTTACTTTTGACAAATGACAACCCCTTTTTTATTGAAACAGTATAGATTCACACACTTGTAGAAACTTCAGCCGGGGTTTAAAATCACTTCGTTTTTCTGCATTTAGGAACCAGAAGTAATCTTTTCTTTTAGTGGGAAACTTTCCATAGTGTATACATGTATTCCTAAATGCGTACCGTCTCCAAACACTCATCCCAGGGCCACGTCTTGACCAGATTTCTGTCGGCTCTTGCTTGTATACTTTTTCCTATTACTTTCTCCACAAAAACCTTTTCTCTGTAAGCTGATTTACTTGTTGTTTTTTCTTTTGTACAATGTTAAAAATTGTCTTTAAGTTGAAAGAAACCGAGAAAAAAAGAAGATAGAAAGAATGGAAGGAAGAAAAGACGGAAAGGAAAAAAGAGGAGAAAAAAGAGAAAGAAAGCAAGCTAGGATGAAGTCTTCTTAATTCTTAATGTTGATGATGATCTCAGCCTCAATGGCTGGCCAGCAGTCACCTGCATACCGGAAAGCCTTAGTACAAAGATTAAACGAAAATTTGCCAGGATGTGAGGAAAAACGACTACTCTCTTCTATCTACACAGTAAAAAAAGGCAATCAGGCCTTCTTCGAATGTAAATCTCCCCAATTCTACCACGCGTATGAGGTAGCAGTATTCTTTTAAAAGATGCTTTCCCTGCTCCAAGCATCATTCCTCTCTGTGGCTTTCAGCAAATGACGAAGGCTTGTTTTGTCAATTTTTCAACCTTTGCATCAAGCTAAGACACGTCAGCATTCTAATCCCATTCCCCTGAAGGTGGCAGGTCACTCATTAAGCGCACAGAAGGGGGTGTATTTTTCCTTCACCGCTCTATTTATCATAGCTTTCCTTGGGAGGGAAATCTAAATGTCCCTAGTCACCTTGAGTCTTCCACAAAATGGAAGGAGCTTTGCTAATATCCTCCCCAGAACCCTCTGATTTCATTCACAACGTGACATAAGAGCCCAGAGTTGTACTTTATCTGTCATTAATCCTACCGCAACATGCTGCAGTCATTAAGGTGGTTACTTACCAGCTCTCTCACTGATGAATATACAGAAAGGAGTAGAGAGGAAAGTTGGCAGGGTCCCTGACAAACGATAGCAGAAACTGCGAATAAAGACCCGGCTATGCCGGCTATTGGGGAGCCATTTTTCCTGTGTCAACACACAGCCCACAGGGCAAGGTCGTTTTACCATTTTATGATCTACTGTACTTGGCATTTGTTCTGGCACTGGAGCCTGTGTCTATTTTGGGGATTCGCTGTATATTCCCAGATTGCCATTTTCCTCTGCCTTTCTCTCTGTTAAATATTCTACAGTATATTATCACTTCATTTTACTTCAGTTATTTCCTCTGACAGTGGTGCGGGGCAGTCTGGACTCAGAGTCACTTCCTCTCTCAAACTCAATCTGTCTAAATGTCAAAAAGGAAAAAAAAAAAAAAAAGTAGGGCTCTAAAATCCCAGCAATCTGGCATTTCTGAGGAACTATTTGATAGGTGTTGCGTTTCTGAAGCTCTCTTTGCTGGAGGAAGGGATAAGAGGGACGCTTGAGTTGGAAAATACTGTTACATTCATGTCTAGCTTTTTCTGAAAAGTGGTATTGTGCTCTTAAAAGCCCCAGTCACAAAAGCAGAAGCCGTGTTGATGTAAAGATCTGTTTGTTCGTTGAAATATATACACCTACTGTGTACCCACAACATTAAAAATAAAAATAAATATGTTTTTTAAAGAGAGAGAATGTTTATTAGGGATGATTCTCACAACCTTTACTCACAGATTTCACAGATTTCAGATATCTAGCAACGAATTTGAGTAATGACCTGGTCAACAATGTGATGAAACTCACAAAACTGAGAGATTATTATTTCTGCCTCTTCTCCTCCCCTCTCTTTCCCTCTTCTCCCTGGTTTCCTCCTAATCTACCCTCCCCTTTCCCCCCTCTCTCTCCCTGCTGAAAGATTGTCAAATCCAGTGATATAAAAGAACAAATCTCAAAAAAGGCCTTATTGAAGGTTTTGCTACTTGCCTTTTGAGACAAGTGCTGGCACTGAATATTTTCAGGCTATTTCAGACCATCCTAATTATAGACTTTCAGGAATAAAATTAGAGATGGCTTAACTAGGTCAACAGAATTCAGTGATAACGCTATGCTGTGGTGGAGTATCTGGAATTAATGAAGTGTTTTACTAAAAGCACTTCTATTGAACCACATTCAGAAATGCTCCTGTGCGTGGAAGCAATGTGTCTGCTAATAATGCTGAATAACTCATGCTGCACAGAAACAGGATGTGTCTGTTGTACCACAGATTTCATAACTTTTAGAAGTCAGGGAAACCTTTTTTATTCCTTTACTTGTTTCAGGGGGAAAAAGAAGGTCAGTAAGTTTGAAAGCAAGCATGTGAAGAAGAAAAGTCAGACACAGAATCAGATGTTTAATATAACAATAACTCATTTAATTGCCAGGACATCTCTGGAAGGTGATGTCCCCCTCCCCTCCACTGCCATCATTTAAAAAATTGAGAAACAGAGGCAAAGCCAAAAACAATTTGCCCAAGATTACAAAACCAATAAATAGCAGAGCCAGGTTTATTGTTTTTCTTTAAGTGTTTCTCTATCATTAAACTCCATGTAATTTCCATAACTCTAAACTGAGATCCCAAATCTTTTTCTTCTTTCTTTGGGAACTTGCCTGCTTTCTAAGACTTGGAGCAGATTGTCAACCTTCAAAATAATTGCCCACTCATCTGGCTAGAATACATACAGAGCAAAAAGAAAATTTATTCTGGATTAGGAAAAATATCACTAATTTTATTTTCTAAATCCCATAGACAAAAGCGTGTTGACAAAATATTGGGAAATCTAAAAATCTAATAACTATTGTTAATTCATTTACAATATGGAAAAAGTATTTTGAAAAATTTTAAACTTAACTATTTTACATTTAAGGACATTATGATCACTAAAGTTTTTTATTTCTAATCATTAAGGAAAAAAGGATATATGAAAAGATTAGCCAAAATTTGGTATTAGGTTTTAGCACACTACAACCTTAGCTCTAAAACACAAAACTATTTTTTTCTGTATGTTTTAAAAATCCATTGCCATGAAAGTACATAGGATCACCTTTGTTCAATTTATGACAAGTATGAACCTTATTTTTAATGTCATCTTCATATGTATTTTTAAATCAATAAAATTTCCAAAGCAGTGTTTCTTCTTCTTCTTTTTTTTTTTTTTTTTTTTTGCCAAGTTGGCAGAGTTTTACGAAAAATTCAGGATCTCTTCTCATCCCTCCAATGGGGGGTTATTTTCCAGAAGAACTGCCAATAATTCAGTTATCTTCTTGGAAGAAGCAGAGTTGTTGGAGGCACTGCGATTCTCCTGCTTTCTTATGAGTTACTCCTTAACTCAACAGGAATCATCCTTTCCTGAGACTTACATAGCAGAGGTTGTATATTTGAGCCTCTTCTTTGGCTCTTTCATCCGTGTTCTTTCTTTCTGACATCCCTGTATTCTGGATGATTTCTCTCTTTGCAGAGACATTCCCTGTCTACATGTTCATGAGTCTATATCGCAGCTTAGGAATGGTGGAGGCAAATGATCATGGGGACATTGCTTGACCCTAGACAACCATACACCCTGTGACTAAAAATATCTCTGATGATAGAAACATGTAGTCTGGCCTGGCTCCAACTTGAGGGATGGGGCAAGGGCAAATTACTCCATATTATATTTTCCTTTCACTTTGATTAAAGGTGGTCTCTAAATACTCTGGAGGGGTAACAACTAACATCATGTTAAAACTTTTTCTTCTTTTTTAGATTAGCAGAAAAAAATGCATGAAGAAACAAAAAACTCTATGACTTCTGACAAAATAATTTGGAAAGGTGAATGATAGCTATAGACTCCAATCAGTTGTCTATAGAAACACTATCTAAACGAAAAAAAAAAAACCAACTATGGAATGTTGAATTTGCCCTGACAACATGTTGTAATCTTTATGAATAATCTTGGCAGCAGGTCTCGGTTATAGTCAAGGGAACTCATCCTAACATACACATTCATGCATACTGTTTTAGTCACTGCAAACACATACATGTATAGATAGTATATATGTGTGTGCATATTTTATATATACAGTACACGACTGCTAAGCTGATTCTCTTCAGAAACAAAGTAGTGAGTTTATTTAGGATATATATAGCATATGTACAGTGTACACATACATGTACTCTGAAGACGTGGCTCTGTGTCAAATGTTAAGTGGGGACTGTGTTTCCCTTAAGTCACTGTTAAGAACAATAAAATTGCTTTATCAAACCGTCATCAAACAAAGATGCTGCCACCTTCCTCTCTTTGTCACACAGACAACAAATTAGTACGGAATATTCTGTTCCTAGTTGCATCTCAGGAGTTTGCAAGCAAAACAAAGGGGTGGGGCCACACCAACATTTCCATTTCCAACTTTTATTTTTTAATTTGCATGTTGAAATGAGAGAATTATATGAACAGAAATGTATCTTCTTGGTGAAAGTCTGATTTATAGTATTCCAGTGGTATTACATTTTATTTTCACCAATCACTCAGAATTCACTTGTAACGCTGCACTGCATCCATCAAATAGCATCTAGCAAAAAAGAGAATAAGGCCATATTTTTCAATCAGATTCATAGAAGTGGGTTCCTTTCAGGAGAAACTGAATCTCAAAGTATTTGCCAAGAATGTGAAATTTCTGGAGTATCTCGAGTTCAAGAGTCTTCTTGGTGGTTTTTGTGTAAGGGAATAATTTGAAGTAGAGAATAAAAGATTTTTTAAAATAATGTATATTCAAGGGGAGCTGGGTGGAGAAACTGAACAGCTACAGTGATGTTTGGAAAACAGCACTAACGTAGAGATTGTATCTGACTTCAGATGTTCCTGAAACCTTCATTAAACTATTTGTAGTTGAAATCAAATTGAGTTCCTTCCACCTCATTAGTTCACCAGTATCTGCTAGCTGCCTCAAACTGTGCTGTATGCTAAAGATACAAGAACACAATCCCTGCTCTTACAAAACTCATATTCTAGTGGATGGGAAAGAAATTTATTAGAAGAAAGACTAGGAGAGGGTTTCTGCGAAAGCACTGTGTCCAATGGAGCTTGAAGAGGATATCCAGAGAGTTTTCTATAAGGTGTAACAACACAGGTAAATGTCCAGAGATGAAATTCCGAGGGGAAGGGTGTTCTAAGCCTGCCCAAGAGAAAAGGTCTGGAAACGTCAAGTGGTTTACCAGCATTGGAATATGGGGTCCATCCTGAGGGAAAACAAGAGTAGATCCCATACAGTAGAAGGGGCTCCCATCTATTCCTTACATACTCCAACGGTTGGAATTTATCCACAAAGCTGTGGACCTTCTGAAGGATTTTAAGTAAGGACTGGCATGGTCAGATTTCTTTCCTGCCTCCTATGACTGAAGACAGGGTGCTATGGTGATAGGAGATAACAGTTTGTAAGATGGCTGTAGTTCTTTACGTGGGGGACATATTTATCTTCATATTCATTGTTCAGAGCAGAGTCATCAAAAAGGTGGAGATTCATACATGTCAGGAGCATTTGTGACCAGACAGGAAAAGACAGATGCTGCCCAGGAATTATACATGCAGAGCTGATAGGAATTTATATTTATTCCAAACTCTTTCAAATTAGATTGCTGCTCAGCCTCGTTGATTATTTATCTTTGACTTTGTTTATACAACAAAGACCAGTTCTGTTTCTCTTGAATCTTGTATGACTTAGGACAAACATTTCATCTCTTATATTAATATCTAGGTAAGTCCAAAAGTCAAAATGATTTTTCAGTAAAAGTAAACTTTTAATTTAAGCTTCATTTCTACTGAAATATATTATTTTGTTAAGTGTACAAAATGACTCACCTTTGTCTAATTTTTTTCTGTTTTGGGAAGTGAAGGTGGGACATATCTTACTTAAAATAGCTTCAGGCTAAGATATTTTCACTTTTGGCCGTTGACCTGCCATTCCTTCATTAGGACACACCAATATTTCTTTACATATTGCTGGCATTCTAGGCAAGCATTGGTTGCTAATATAAATTAATTAATATTTAAAGGTATTTCATGTAAAATTACTTTTCTAAATCTGTATAGTATGCTGCATTGTTTCTTAGAATGGAATCCTCAATAAAATGATCTGCCAAAATAAACCAATGTCCAATGTTCTTATAGATCACTAGAAAACTTAGTGTCTTTTTAATTCTTTAAATTAATCCATGAGGTTGTATTAAAGAGCTGACTTTTCACAGTGTTCCTTTACTTAGAGTAGCTTTTCTTTGGTTATATTTCTTGTTTTCCTATAAAATATATTTTCTTTATTTTTAAGATAACTCTGTAAGATTTTGCTAAACAAGTCAGAACCTTCTGAAGGAACATTTAAGAACATAATTGGGAAATGTAATTATGTTTAAAGGTAAAGATAGATCTTCCAAAATATCGGATATTCTCAGCAACCATTTTTAAAATTAGTTTACAAATCATTCTCACGTATATTAAAATAAAAATTTTGGTTGTATGTTTGATTCATGCCCTAGGAACAATTTTTTCTAAGTCTTGCTTTTTTTCTTAGACTGTTTTGGGCATCCATGGTACCTCCATCCTATCCCAGGCCACTCTCTCCCTATTGCTTGTCTCTTCTCCTTTTCAACCAGTTTGCAATGTCATTGTCCAGGAAGAAAAAGTGGGTAGAATTTATAAAGCATTACAATACGAGACCCCTTGCTGGGAACCTGGTGCATATTATTTCAGTCAATTCTCTCAATAGCCATCCAAGGTAAAGATTACATCCTGCTTTATTACAAAGAAAGTGAAGCTTAGAAATGTTCAGTAATTTGCCCATGGTCATTCAATTTACAGGCTCATCTGAATCCAAAGGCAATGTGCTCTCTCTACTCTAGCAATCAATCTTCCAAAGCATGGTTATGTATTTACACCATAACACTTTCCTGATCAAGAAATCTTCATTAATTTATCACATCCTGTCAGAACATCCCTGCTTGATTTTGAGAAAAAAATCTTTTCTAATCTGCTTCACTTAAACTCAATAAATAGTTATTGAGTGTAGGTCATGTACCAGGCACTATTCAGGGTACTAAGGATGTAAAGAAGGATAATGTGTTTTAGCCTACACATGCAAGGTCATTTGCTATCAGTCCCTGGCCTCTTCACCTCTATTTTTGTCAAATCAATATCCTTGTTCTTTCTTCATGCGGTGATCTTTCCTACTCTCATCATTTATTCCCCCATATCCAGTAATGAGTTTTCTCTTGTGTTTTCAAATTATATTCTCCATTCAAGACCTAATTTAAACTTCACTTTTTCATTGAGACTTCCCAGTCCTTGGTGCAATAGTTAGTGCTTCATGGTTTAAGTCTTAGTATCTTCTTGTTTTATATCTGTTCTTTTGATCTCGCCAGCAAGATTGTAAAATGTGTTGAACATCAGAACTGGAGGCACTCCCTTTTTTCATTTCTCACATAACGCCAAGCACACAGTAAGTTAATCATTCTGTCTACCCATTAGCAGTAGGGAGAGAAAGCAATAGGGACCTGCTGGAATCTGACTCAGCCTAGAATTCTGGGAACTTTCCCTCTGCTTTGCTGAGGAGAGATCCTTGTCCAATAGCATGAATCATGGAACATCACCAAATCATTTCTTATATAATATAAGAAAATACAACTTCTAAAGTTTTATAAATCATAGGAGTAGGCATCATGAATCGTGGGCCATGTTTCTAGCGGTCACATTTTCACACATTGAATACACCAGTTAACATTATCTTCACTTATTGAATAAAAATAGTTGTGTACAGGCTGGGCACAGTGGCTCATACCTGTCATCCCAGCACCTTGAGAGGCCAAGGCCAAAGGATTGCTTGAGGCCGAGAGTTTGAGGCCAGCCCTGGCAACTTAGTAAGACCTAGTCTCTACTAAAAACAAACAAAAAGTTATGTGTAACTATTAAAGTTGATACATGCAAGGCAAGAATTAAAGTTCTTAATTTACTTTATTTAAAGAAAACACTCTTGATCTCATTATAATACTGTTTTGAATTAGGCAGCTTTCTCTGAGAAACTCACTAAGAAGATGGCTTCTGAGATTAATAAAGAACCTTAAAATAAGATTCCAGTTCAATAAGCAATAAGTGAGTGTTCACCATGGCAAAGCCACATGCAAGTCTTGTTGGGGGCAGCTGGGAGGTGATAAAGCTAAACAAGACAGATTTTTCTGTCTTCTGGGAGTTATATTTTCTAGGCTTCCTGCTGACATTAGATAGCTTGTTATGCATTGCATACGGGTAGGAAGTGTTGTGGCACTTTGGACAATTGTCTGGGGAGAGCAGTCTCCACATTTATTCCCATAAAGCAGACCTGACATAGAGGAGTCGAGAGAAGTTTAGGAATATCAAAATTTTATGAAACAACTAAAATAAAATTGTGAGACAGACAGCTTTGACATAGATATATATTTTATTTTCCTTTACTCTCTCCTTAGACATATTGAAATTCTGGTGCTTTTAAAAAGTGAAAGATTACTTGTAGATGCGATCTCTAGTTGGCAAGAGATCAAAGTTTTCAGGTAGGTCAGGGAGTATGGTTTTCAGATTTTTTGATAAAACTATCAACTGAAATCATAGTTCTTAGTACAGAATCAAACATCATTCCAATATCCTGGTAGGGTTGTCTTTCATAGAATAAGAGAGTCAACAATCACATCACTAAGCATCAGGTTAGACCTAGATCATTTTCACCTCCAGGAATTTCTAGGTAGGATATGACAAGGCTGTCAAGATAAGCCTTTCTTCTTTTGGCAAGAGAGTTCCTGATGTGCCTGTGAGGTGTCCCATGTCAAAGAGTCAATGCTTTCCATTTTCACTTCACTTTCACTAACGACACTACAGATGTCTATCCCTTGTTTCTTTGCACAGAACATTAAACACAGATTTTCTTCTGGTTCTAGATAGTCAGGAGAAACGAATTTAACTGATTCTAAGAGCTCAGAAATAAACCTCTCTGTGACTGAGTTCTACCATTTTCACCAGGAAAGGAGATTATACCTTTTACTGTAGCTGCGAAGTAGATTGTGATGTTTGAGAAGTTTCAGCCATTTCAAAACATGTCTTTTCTTTTCCAGTGACCCTTCTGCACTCTCCTGTTAAGATTCTGAAATAAGGAAGTTAACAGGCTCAGAGATCCCACTGTTTCCTATTTCTATTTCCAGTAATAGCTCTCAGGGATACTTTGTCACCAAGATCCATAGAATTGAATGCGATTGCAGCAAAAGGTACTATGAGTAGAAAATAAATTCCTTATGTTGAAAAGAGAAAAATGTGTGGGTGCTTTAGGAATAAGACTGTAGACAATGGTGTGCTTTTCAACAACATACTACAAAGGGATGGCCAAACTGACAGATGATTACATGATTGACATAATTTTTGGAAATAACAAAGCGGAATTTTCTGATTTATGATGGCTTTCATGCATTTTCCTTTTAAACTCTTGGTTATAACTTTTACCAAAAATTTGTATGTCCAATCTATTCTGATGTGTTTTGTCAGCAAAATTCCATTAAGTCATATGAATTCATATAAAGTCCATTTACCTTGTAGTTTTCTCCCAGGAAATAAAAATATGGCTCAAATCATGGCCAATGATTTTTACATTTAAAAAAAAGGCACTCAGTTATTCATGGATCCTCAATCAAAATGGAATGGAGACATCATTTGAAATTTGGATGCTCAGTGATCTAATGAATTTAGAGAAGACCTTTGGGAATTTAAATCATTACCTACTACAGTGTACCATATAATTTAGTCCATAATACTCCCCCTCAACACACATACACACATTACTCTGTTTCACCTTTCTGCCATCACTGATCTTTTCAAAATTTGAGAAGAAAAATTCAGTGGACTTGCATCCTAAACAATGGTTAAGTTAGAAACTGAGCCTGTAAATTAGTAATTACACATAGAAAAATTACCATTTAAAACCTCTTCAATTACCCATGAAGTAAGATAAAGTACATATTGTTTTTATAAATAACTTTATATATGTACATATGAATGTATACCATAAAGCACAGTATAATAATGAATGCATTCTTAAATTATGGTAAAATATATATAAAACATAAAATTAACCATTTTAACCATTTTCAGCATACAGTTTAATGGTGTTAAGTACATTTATATTGTTTTGAAACTCATTTCCACTCATCTCAGAAATTTTTTCTCATCTTCCATAACTAACCCACTAAAAAATAAATCTCCACCACCTATCCCCCCATGCCCTCAATCCACCAGTCCCTGTCAGCCATCATTTCTCTTTCTGTCTCTATGAAATGACCTCTCTAAGTACCTCATAGTAGTGGAATCATATAGTATTTGTCCTTTTGTGACTGGCTTATTTCACCTAGCACAATGGCTTCAAAATTTATTCATGTTTTGAATTCCCTTCCTTTTCAAGACTGAATAATATCTGTTGTATGTATTTGTCAAATTTGTTTATTCATTTATCCACAGATGTACACTTGGGTTGCCTCCACTTTTTGGCTATTGTAAATCATGCTGCAATAAACTTGGTGTGTTAGTCCGTTTTCATGCTGCTGATAAAGACATACCTGAGACTGGGTAATTTATAAAAGAAAGAGGTTTAATTGACTCACAGTTCCACATGGCTGGGGCGGTCTCACAATCACGGTGGAAGTTGAAGAAGAACAAAGGCACGTCTTACGTGGTGGCTTGCAAAGAGACAGCTTGTGCAGGAGAACTCCCGTTTATAAAACCATCAGATCTCATATGAGAACAGTATGGGGAAAACCAACCCCATGATTCAATTATCTCTCACCAGCTCCCTCCTACAACACATGGGAATTATGGGAGCTACAATTTAAGATGAGATTTGCATGGGTACACAAGCAAACTATATCACTTTGGTATACAAATATCTGAGTCCCTGTTTTTAATTCTTTTGAGTGTATGCTAGAGGTGGAATTGTTGGATCATATGGTAATTCTGTTTCTAATTTTTTGAAAAACTGCCATTCCATTTTTCATAGCAGTTGCACCATTTTACATTAGCAGCAGCAATGCACAAAGGTCGTAGTTTCTCAACATTCATGTCAACACTTGTTATTTTTTATTTGTTTGAGGTTTTTTATGGTTGCCATCTTAATGGGAATGAAATATTTCAATATGGCTTTGATTTGCATTTCCCTAATGATTGGTGACACTGGGCATCTTTTCGTGTGCTTATTTATTAGTTTATCTTATGTAGAGACATGTAGGTTCAAGTACTTTGCCCGTTTTTTAAAAATCAAATTGTTTTGGTGTGATTAGAGTGTAGAAAAAACTGATGCATTTTTAATTTCATTATATACATTTGAATAAGTTGAATGTGTGATTTGATTTCACCATGATGTATTCTGGGGAAATTCTGGTTTGAGATGTAATGATTTATTATGAAACAGCCAATGTTTTGACAACACACTGGGTACTTTCAATAGTAGAGAACATATGATGGGGAAGAAGATATCTAATTAGAAGAGGAGGTAGGGAGAACGACTGGGTTGCTCATTCAAGTAAATTTTGCCAATTGTTGTGTTAGTTTTAATGGGTAAGATGCAAATTTAGGAAGTGAGTGACTCGTTTTTTTCATTCTTAATGGTTGTATTACAAAAGACATTGCGTGTACTCACTTATGCATCAGGAGTGAGCACCCAAACATAATAGGTCAGTGTGGTAAGTGTGTTTCCAAGTTGTCAAGCGGGACTGACTGGCTGACTTCTTAGTTGCTAGGCTGTATAGAAACAGTCTCAAATTTTCTTCACAGAGCAGGTCACTGTGACCTGAAGTGCTTTGGCTCCACCTCTGAAATCCCTTCTCTAGTTATGAAAGTTCTGCCAAACCCTCCTGACAGTAAAACTACAATAGATTCGTCTACCACTTCTGCTGCAGCTGCCACTACTGTTCCTGCTACTGGTCCTGCTGAGGTTTCCTAGCTATGCCCTACTTGCCTTTGTCCAGCTTCAACTTGTCCATTACCTGCCCACCCTGCCTATTGCCTCCTCACTTCAGCATCCCCTAGAGTTGTGCTTTCGGACCATGCCAACATCCATCCTGAGCACGTGCCCAAAGTCATGGGGACCTGTTGCAGCAGGCATAGTTGAGGGCTTGGCTGTGTTCCAGGAACTGGTTGTAAGGGCTCCTTCCTACTATTCAAGATTAAATAAGGCTCAGTGATGATGCTGATGAAATTGTTTAGAAAGCTGGATGTGGTGCCTCTTAGCAGATCTGGGTCCTACCATCATTACAAAGATTAGACTGACTCGCCTTTCAAGTTCGGGCGGATGCACATTTGCAGGAATGCCCTAAGGACTTTCTACTCAAAATATATGCAGGGCAAATCCCGTTTTGAAAATTCCAAGAGTTTGTTTATTTTGCCAACACTACGAAAGTTCTTCCCTGATGCACAGACAGATTTTTTTTAAACCACCTTGAGGTCATACAAGTTTTTTCATACTTCTATCATATTCTTGAAGTACCCTCTATCACGCACTCCTTTTTTTATTCAACATATAGTTCTTGAGTGCTTAGCAGGTATCAAGCACTTCATGAGGGATACAGAGCATCCTGGTGGATAAAATTGTGTTCTTTGGAGTCATGCACACTTATCTTGCATACCACCTCTGCTACTCACGATTAAACCAAGGGCAAATGTCTTGGTTCCATTAATACTCACCTCAATTGTAAAATGGTGAAAGTGATAGTACCCTTTATAATGTAGCATAACATAGCAAGAATTACATGATGTAGATGTATGTAAATTGTCTAGCACAATGCCTGGCACAGGCTAAAAAGTTAATATATGTTTGAAGCTATACTCTTGCTGATATTCTTAAATTGGGAAGTAGGATCTAAGATTTTCAACCACAAGTAATGTATCAGCTGATATGAAGACAAGCCTGTAATAAATTACAAGATAATCTAGGTACTATAAGGAAGTCAGTGAGATAGAAGTCCTAAGGGGGAGCTAATTTATTCTGCCTGGGAGGTAGAGTATCAAAGTTTGTGCAGAGAGCACCTCTAAGGACATTTTTCTTATACTGAAACTTAACAAATGAAAAAGATCTAGATACATGGTTTAATGTTACAAAATTTTGTTGTATTTAATATGCTTCTTAAAATGTCCCAGCCTACATTATCCTTTGTCCCTTCCATTTAATTCCAAATTTTATCAGTCCTCTAATCCTTCAAGGCTCTGCTTAAATGTCTAATATTCTTTGATTCCTTCTCTAATGAGTGAATAAATTAAATGTTACTTGAAAGTATGTTTGTATGGTGAGGCCTGAAAATAATTTTCCTTATGCAGAAATTTATTTTGGCATGAGAAGTGCTGTAATAGAATATAACCTGTATTAACATGAGTGCCGTCAATCATTCTCAGAGATGAGTACGATAAACATTTCCATTTTTGATCCAATTAAAGCTAGCGGAGCTAGAAAAAACCATATGGACTCTTTTCTTTTTTAAAGTAGTGTAAATTTTCATGGGATAACTACCCAACTGATTCAGAGACAATAATATGCCAGTAGAGTTTGGATGTAATCTGCTGATATAACATAAAGGTCTTAGAACAATAAACGAGACTCATCTTACAGGGAACTGATGGCATCAGGATAATTAGATCCATCAGTACACTTAGTAACAACCAAATGAAAGAAAACCACAGCCTAGCAAGCTAGAGGCACACTGCTTGTCCCCTTTTGCTAAATAGCTCCAACTAGATAATATTCAGTGATAATGAAAATAATCAGTAAAATTTACGGCATAAATAACCAAGGCAAATTATACCTGTAATAATTCCAGAATTACAAAACCCAAGAGGCAGTACACAACATACAGCCAAATTTCTATCTTCCACAAAGTGTAGCCCAAATCCTAGTACTAAGAATCTAAATATTGGTGAGAGCAGAGACAAGGCCATCATTCAAGTATAAAATGATAAATATATACCCAAAGGGTTGTAGCAAAATGCTAGAGAGAAACTAACATTGGAGAATCTGCAGTATCTAATGTCCAACCGCAGATAGGAAGATATGAAAAGGGGATGGAGAATGAGTTGTGTACGTTAAAGTAGCCCTGAAAATGCAAATTTTCATTTTTGCAATGAAAATTAGTAATAAGTGGACTGAAATAGGTTGGATTTTAAAGAAACCACAAACAGATTATCTAGTATGTACATTTGATTGATTGACACGTCTTTTTTTTTTTTTTTTTTTTTTTTTTGCCACCCATCCAGGATTTAAAATAATGGTTTTCTTCAGAGACAGGGTCTGGCCCTGTCACCTTGGAAGTGGTGAGAATATAATTCATTGCAGCCTCAAACTGCAAATTCATTGCAGGCTCAAATTCATTGTAGCCTCCGGGGCTTAAGCGATCCTCCTATCTCAGTCTCCAGAGGAGCTAGAACTACAGGTGTGCACCACTTCCCCTGGCTAATAAGATAATCTTTAATTAGTTATATAGATTTCATATGGAAATCCAGACTTCTCTCTTTGTTTTAAAATTAGAACCCTGGGGACACTCCATGTGCAGCTATGTGTAACTTTCTGTCCCTCACTTCCAAGTCTTCATGCAATGATCATCTCGTTTGTGATCTTTTCCTTATTACGCATTCAAAAATTGCACCCCACGTGCTCCTATTGCCCTTCTCTGTTTTGCTTTTCTTTACAGCACTTATGGCCTTTAGTGTGGTACTTAATTTAGTTATTTTTGAAAGCAAAAGCACCCTATGGGCTTGAATTTTTATTGATTTTATTCATTGTCTACTTATTTTTCTCCATTTCATTCAGGGTCTAAAAATGTGACTATATCACACACTCAATAACTCTTTTTTTTTGAAACAAAGTTTCACGCTTGTCACCCAGGCTGGAGTGCAATGGTAATATATCAGCTCACTGCAACCTCTGCATTCCTGGTTCAAGCGATTCTCCTGCCTCAGCCTCCTGAATAGCTGAAATTACAAGCGCCTTCCACCACGCCCAGTTAATTTTTGTATTTTCAGTAGAGACAGGGTTTCACCATGTTGGAGAAACTGGTTGGTCAGGCTGGTCTAGAACTCCTGACCTCAAGTGATCCACCTGCCTCAGCCTCCCAAAATGCTGGGATTACAGGAGTGAACCACCATGCCTGACCAATAACTCTTTATTAAATGAACAAAACTGAGCCTATATTTCTGCATATAATAATTAGCACATGCTCAAGAGAAGCTGTCTTCACTGGATAAGTCCCACAGTTTCCAACAAACCATTAATCCCCCCAATCTTCCCACCTTAGCCCTCTCTTCCTCAGTACATAGTTTTAAAAGATGAGCCTCATCCTAATCACACAGAAATCCTATCAGAAAAAATGGATATGCAAAATATTTTTTAAATTATAATTTGCGAGACCTTATGTAAATGCTTTTAGAGACATCAATATCTATTTTACAGAAGTAGAAATCTGAGGTTCTGAAGGGTAAAGTTTGTTGCCTAAACAAGGAGACTGAATTTAAACCCTGATTTACCTAAACTAAAACTGTGCTCTTAACCCTATGAGACCTTCAACCTAGTAAGACACAACATGAATATCATTATGACAAAAGACACATCAAAAATCATTTATAAAACCAAGACTTTATTCATCCTAAATCTAAGGGAAACAAAGATATCTGCACTAGGAAAGAAAAAATAAGTATTTCAATAGGTTACTTAAATATCCCTTATTACAATAAGAAATGATGTTTGAGCTGAAGGATAAAACAAAGAACCTGAACTTGGACTTTGGGGAATATGTAGTCAGTAGAATGACTACAGATTCTTCTAGTAAATAGTAAATCCTCAGACCAGTCCCAGTTCCATGCAGTGCAATTGCAGAGACCTGGCAGAATCAGTGGTTCTGAACCCCTCCATGGGAAGAGATGACAGTCGTGTGATTTGATTGCCAGTCCTGATCTTACAGGTGCTCTTGACAGATAGATAAACAGAGAATTTGGCATATTTTGCAACTCTGTTTACTCTTCATGAGTTATGTGACTTCAGACACATATCACTCTTTATTTCTTTTTGAACATAAGCTCAGCTATGGGAAGATTGCATTTCCTTCCGCATCTCATCAGTGGTGAAGAAAAACAGGGGCAATAACACTCCCTACAGTCTTCAACTATAAATCCACAGAGTACATCCCCTTCACTCCACAAACCCCTAATAGTACTTTCATCTTCTGTTCATACTTGCTTTTCAAAACCCAGCCCCAGATAACATAGCTCTAATCATCCAAAGGGAAATGTTGAGCTGTCACTGCTTTCAACCAAGACTGGCCTTGGAGAGTATAGACCCAAAAAACAAAATAAAACCATATACCCCAACATCATTCAGTTGTATTTATGCCATCTTTATAAAGCGTATGTTCATTGCAGCACTATTCACAATAGCAAAGACATGGAATCAACCCAAATACCTATCAACGGTAGACTGGATAGAGAAAATGTGGCACATATACACCATGGCATACTTTTTTTTTTTTTTTTTTTGAGACAAGGTCTTGCTTTGTCACCCAGGTTGGAGTGCAGTGGCACAATCTCTGCTCACTGCAACCTCTGTCTCCTGAGTTCAAGCAATTCTCCTGCCTTAGCTTCCTGAGTAGTTGGGATCACAGCTATATGCCATCATGCCCTGCTAATTGTTGTATTTTTAGTAGAGACAAAGTTTCACCATGTTGGCCAGGTGGGTCTCAAACTTCTGACCTCAGGTTATCCACCCGCCTCAGCCTCCCAAAGTGCTGGGATTACAGGCATGAGCCGCCGCGTCCGGCCTACACCATGGCATACTATGCAGTTATAAAAAACAACAAGATCATGTCCTTTGCAGGAACATGGATGGAGCTGGAGGCCATTATCTCTAGCAAACTAACACAAGAACGGAAAACCAAATACCACATGTTCTCACTTATAAGTGGGAACTAAATGGTGAGAATGCATGGACGCAGAGAGGGGAACAACAAACACTGTTGCGGGGCCTACCAGAGGATGGAAGGCGGAAGGAGAGAGGAGATCAGGAAAAATAACTAGTAAGTAATAGGTTTAATACCTGGATAACAAAATTATACAGCAGATCCCTGTAACAGGAGTTTACCTGTATAACAAACCTGCACATGTACCCCTGAACTTAAAATAAAAGTTCAAATAATAATAATAAATAATAAAAGAAATAAAGGTGGACTCAATTGCATTCGAATATATTAAGTTGATATTCCAGGAAGTTGGCCGTCCCTCAGGCTCCCCAGTTTCCTTCCTCTCCATTTTCTTCCTCAATGTGCACCGAGGTAAGAGCTGGTTTCCCTCTCTTGCCTGAGTTCTAGACCTCAAAATCCCGTCTGAGTCCTATTCCCCTCTTATATGATAGAAATATTCACATGTCTGTATCTCCCCTTACATGCATAATGTCTACGTGGAAGGAAAGAAAGAACTAGCCTCATTGGCTACCTCTAGTCCTGCTTTTATTGTTGGTTAATTGGTTGGAAGAAGTGTTATGGGTTTTTTATATTCTGTTTCTGATTATTATTTTTTTCAAATGTCTCTTAAATACCATGATGGGGTATGTTGGCAGCTTAGAGAGTTATACGAGTCTGGTGAGATACACAAAATTTGGAGGTGGCCCCTTTGTTATTAGGCAGGTCCTGGCAGGAAACGCCCCAGGTCTCGGCCAGAGGAAGCCTGGCAGGACAGAACCTGCAAGTCCTGACGGCACAGCTAGAAACGATGTGCACAATATGATGCTTTGTGTGAACAAGTGGCACACTCTGATGCTATAAGGACACCAAGGCACTTTAAAATGGAATTTGGGAACATTTGTACTACTTTTTGTGACCACTCAAGTTTATAAATAACCCATAAGATCCCAAGCAACTTGATTTTACCATGACAAATAAAAAGACAGGGAAGGTGGTAATTTTCTATGATCTCTTAATCAGAAAGATCAACTACTTGGTTGGGTCAAACCAAAGCTTGCCAAATTTAGGTCAAATGCAAAATGTCGTTATCTTCTGAGAACACTAAACTATGATACAAATGATCCAGAGGCTAAATGAGACAAAATCAGAAGCTGGTATCCACAGCATTAATATAAGACATATTTAAACATGTTCTTTACTATTGATGGTATAGAAGCTTTATTAGTTCATTAATTGATGAAGGAGATGATTGATTTTGATATGCACCTTTTTCTCACAATACATTTTTTAAAAGATGGCTTTTCCCACAGAAATATTTTTACATGCAGTCTAAGTAGGTCTCCTCTTGAAAATTTTCCTACATTCTGAAGTCTCTATGCCCTTACTGTGGTTTGAAGATGGCTGCCGAGCTCAGAATTTGTTTTTCGCCCCTCTCTCAGCTGCACTGCATACTGAGATCATGAGGTGCACTCATTGGGAAGGAAAAGTAAATACTGGGTTGCACTAACTGAGGTCATAGTTTCTCCATGTCTAGACACTACTAGTAACCGGTGCCTTCTGTACCTGGTGTGCTTTCCATGGATTCATAAATGTGTGAATTGCTTTGTATTAGATTGCATAAAATGTACTGCACTTTCAGACAGGTTTTTACACTGTATTTTAGATCTTTCTGATAAGTCTCTGCTCAAAGTACTTTTTTTTCTCCACCTAGAACAAATGACTCTACATAATGAATTGGTAGACAATGTGACTATTTTCCATATTTTCAAACTCAACAGACAAATGTTTTTAATTTTTTGTAAGCTAGCTATACTTTTACTTCTGTGGTGGTGTATCTTTCCTCAACCACTACAAGTTTAAATAAAAGAGAGAGAAGAAAATGAAGTATCAACTAAAAATAACATGGGAAAACAATTGCTTTTTGTAGAACAAAATGAATAGAAATTATTTTTTCTTTTTACGCTTTTTTTTCTGCTTGTATATATATTTGCTTTGGTTGTTTTATTGCCTTACTCTGTCACAATATATAAGAAAAGCGAAGGATGACAAAAGGCACACTCAAACACATATGTTTTTAAAGATAGTCCAGGGAAATAAGTCTTTATGAATAGGCCTGAATAATGCTATAGGTTGCATGACTTTCAAATTCTTACATAGTTACCTTCTGAAATTCACCAAATAATTATAAATGCAGATCTATATATGCACTTCTGCAAACAAAAATAATATATTACTTGTTATACCAATGCCCAAATAACATTTGGATGTGTGTGTGTGTGTCTGTGTGTGTATGTGTGTGTATGTGTATTACATACAAATGTATGTTCTAATAAATACCAGTAAATATCTTGTGAGCCTCTGTAAATATTTCAGGATATAATGAATTTTTTTTCACCTTCTAATCTTAGCATAGAATATTTAATAATTTCTGAGTTTTCCATGGATTCACATTATATTATTTAGAGAAACACATCATAATGTATTTTCAAATATGACTTCTAGTGATGTTTCAGTAATTTGCATTTTTTAAGTGAAGGTAAGATACTAGAAGACTATAACAAAACCTGAAAATAAAATAAGAACTCTCTTTACAGTTGTTGCCAAAACGTTTTAAGTTTCACTGATTTGTTTGAAGCTAGTTGTTCTCTGTAGAAATGTCTTACCAATGATTCTGCTTTGTCAGTTTCACTTTGGTGAAAGAGAAAAGCTGCCTTCATGACTCCAGAATAATAATAATAGTAGTAGTAAAAATAATAGTCATAGCAAACTTTAATATTATTTTATTAAGCAGACATTAATACAGGAGATTCCTACCCTTGCCTAAGTTTCAGGAGGGCCACACTCTAACAGTAAAAGTGCTGCAATCTGGCTTTCTTGTTGATTTATACAGTGATTTTTGCTTCCTTGAGAGAGTGGGGAGATGTTGAGAATCCATATGTTGTTTCATTCACTCCTTTCAAATGCTTTTCCCTCTTGGTAGAAGTCTATTCCCACTTTCTCTGCTTGGCCTTTCAGTTTGTCCCCTTATGAAGCCTTCGCATATCCAATTTCTGTTACATAATCTAAGGGTTTCCTATAATATTTTGCACTTATCTCTGTTGTAATACTGGTCACGTTTCATCATACTAAGTTATTTCTTGGTGTCTTTCCTTTTCTGTGAGTTTCCTAAAAGCAGAGACCTCCAGAGCCTTGTCCAAATAGTCAATAAATATGAATTAATTCACCATTTAATATTTATCTAATAAATGTTTGTTAAATTTGTTTGCATTTTGAAAGACAATTAAGATTTACAAAAAAAGATTAAAGTTAGAATAAAAGGTTGAATTTTAAGCATGACACTGGAAGGAAACCTCAAAGAGCAAGCTTGAGAAATAGAAGACAGTCACTTATTGAGTTTTAAGTCACTAAGCTCAGTTACATGTAGAGCTTTTTTGTCCTAATTCAGATTAGGCATGCATACTTACAGCAAGCACTGAGTTGTTTCAGGAAATAGGATTTCAGAGACTGTAAAGAAAAAAAAAACATGGAAAGACGATAGGAAAAGAAAATAAGACTTTGACATAAATAAAGGGAATTTGAGGAGAACAGAGATGCTTACTGAAAATTCAGTAGTTATTAAGTATTCATTATTTATTATTGCCGTGGAAGGTATCTTGTAATACCTTTTCTTTTCTTCCCCATGAAATCTTTGGCAAAATCTGTATGACTCATGAGTATATCTTGGAGAATGCTATGAAATCATAAATAAGGTTTCAAGATTGGTATCGGACAAGACCACATCATATCTGGGTTTGTACTGTTCAAATTAAGAAGCATGTTTAGGGATAATGTGAAAGTATGGTAATGCTTTAAATGCTAACAAATAGGAAAAATAACAGAATAACATTAGCAGGTTTAATTGTAAGAAATTTAAGTTTTTACACCACAGAAAAAAACATACAAAATAAAATAATCACAAAGAACATATCTGTAGAAAGGGTTAATTCATGTGTAAGAGCTCATAAAAATTCATAAGAAAACATGAGGACACTAATATGGTAAAAAGATGAAAAGACAGTTGATCATTAGTAAACAAACATATGGGAAAATACTCACAGTCACTGGTTATTAAAAGAAAGTAAAATTTTTAAATGTTACCCTTGTATATTATTAAATTAGTAAAGTTTTAATGTTATAACCCCACATGAAAATAGTTTTTGCAAAGTAGTATAGATTTATTCTTTGCTATTGGTGGTTTAAATTGAATAAGTCTTTCAGGGGAAAAAAAAATGTTACCTTGTGTTTTAAAAGCCATAACTATGTCCACACCCTTTAAACCAGTATTTCTGGAATTTATGCCAAGGAAATAATCCAAAAAGCAGAAAATACCATATTGATGAAGTTCATCAATAGAGTTTTTAAAACTAGATCCTTTATTTTTCTTCTATCAGAAAATAATCAAGATCATCATTTCTTTTTATTGTGCATAATTTGGCTTGAAAATAGAGTGAACAAGTACTATACCATTGAAATGTAGTTTGTAACACTGCTTTGATTTGAGTTGTCAAGATGTTGAAAAATATACTAATTGCTATTTCTTGAACTTAATTTATATATAGTATTAACTTTTAAACTGAAATGAGATTGGATTTTTGGTATAATATTGGCACTTATTTTGGATCTCCAAATAAGACAAAAGATAGAAGAGACTTATATTTTAATAATCTCTTTTTTATTATCAAAGGATAACATGTATTCATGGTAGTAAATTGAGAAAATAGCGAAGTATATGAAGAAAAAGTAAAATCCTGTTTCTCATCACCCAAAGATAACACTGTTAATATTTGACCTGTATTTATATTGTTTTCATAAACAAAAATGGAATAATAACGTGCATACTGTTTTGTAAACCTCTTTTGCCTTTTATAGCATGATACAGTTTCGCATTTTATTAAATATTTTAATCTCATCATAATTTGTAATCCTGTGTTGTATTTAAATCTGTCTTATTTAATTCAATATAGAGTGTTAAATCAGATCTGTTTCTCTGAAACAAATGCCAAAAAAGAAAAGTCATACAAATATCTCATAAAGAAAGAGAAATAATAATACCAAAATGTGTTTTGAGAAATAATATTTCTTTCCACTGAATTCCTTATCTGTCTGCTTTATGGAGCAAATGTCAAATGTTTTTGTTTTATTTTTATTTTTATCGTAGCTCAAAAGTCAATATTCTGCCCAAATGTGGGCTTACATGTGAGGAATAAGAAAGGAACTTAACTAGGAAGCACTGAGCTTAGGGAATTGAATTTGCATCTAATTCACTAAGCATACATGTTTACATGACCTTTAGAAAAAAGAATTAAACCAGTTTTTCACTAGCTCTGGGCAATCCATGTTAAAGAGGTGATTGAATCAAGAATCTAAAATACTCCTTACAAGATAGCCAGGCTAACAGAAGACTACATTAATGCAAATATATTTCACTATTAAATTCATAGTGATGTTAACCTGGTATGTTGACCCTAGTAAGAAACTAGTGGTGTGAGTTTTAATTCTAGCTGAGTTGTTACATGATCCATATTTTACTAAGCACCAAAACAATTCTTTTTTTTCCCTGAAAAAATTTTTTCTTTCCCTGAAAATTCAAATGCAATATTTTAAAATTGTTTTTGAGGGCATGCAGAATTTCTCTTGGCAATATTCTGAATCAATTCCAGATCTATGATTAATGATAATATCTAGCATAAAATCAATGCAAAGTCAGGGAGCAATAGCTAGTGGCCAGCTCCATTATTAAATGTCTGCGACCAAAAGCAAGTAACTTAAGCTTTCTAGGACATACTTACTTTTATGGCTGGTAAATAAATATATTGCATTATGTAATCTCTGTGATCCCATGCAGCTCTAATGCCTTGGAGTACTAGCCCCTATAATTCATTTTTTTTCTGAAAAAGTATCAAAATATTACCAGCATGTTGCAAAGGACCTGCTGTACATTGTGGCCGCAAGAATGGAATCTATTTTGTTCTCAGGCTTCTATATTAACCCTGAGGAACATATCACTAAATATTTAGTGAATGAAATGAATAAATGCATTAGTAAACTGCTATCCTTCTATCTGTCTAGCTATCTGGCAAGGAGAGGATTGAATTATTGTGTCAATACAGTGTCATCTATTGCTGAAGTTGCACAAAGCATGGCTACATTGGGCTGGCCTACAGTTCCATCTTCTTTACTATATATTTAACCACAAGCTTGTATATACAAAATATTCTAACTTTAACTTTAAAGAAAAGGCAGCAAGAAAAGGACGAATTGAAGACCAAACAGATTAGAAGGCAGCAAAATACACCAGTTGTTAAAAAGTATTCAAGAATTTGTCTCTTTAAAAAATCCTACCTTAATTTCCTTAGTTGTGTTGACTAAGCATTTCTTTTCCTTGAGAATAGTAGGAAGAGCTAGGAAATATAATTGGTGGGAAGGGAAGAATCATCAATTTGGATAAAATTAAGAGAAAAAAGGCAATTAACAAGTTCCAGGGATTTCAGCAAAATGATTAAAAGAATTTTATGTAGCCTAACTGAGCAGAGACTGAGGAGCATAACGGTACCCATCAAGCAGTATCTGAGGATTTAACGATGTTTTTGTTACATAAAGGTTCAATTCAGTGCATTTAAGTAAGAATCGGTGCAGCCAAGGCTTAGCAAAAAGGGTGGAATACCTTATGGAAAACAAATTAAATATAAATAATAATTTCGTGATTAAGGGTTAATTTATGTGCTTATGGAAAAAGTAGATTGAGAAAGAATAGACTCTTTTTTGGACCAAAGGAAATACTTAAATGAATGCTGAGGAAATTGAATAGAATTTTCTTTCAGTTAACGTTTCTTTGGAAGCAAGCAAGGGAAACCAACTCTGACTAGATTTCTAATAAATTTTTCAAAAACTATTTATTTACTATCAAATACATGCAAGAATTACTCCAAGCTTTGGGACTACAAAAGTAAATAAAACTGAGTGTTACCCTCACAGAGATTACACTCGAAGAGGGAGAGGGGAAGAGAGAGACAATTAACCATAGTTTCACCATATGTCAGAGGATGACCAGTGTATGAACTTAAGCAGGATAGGGAAGAGAATGGCTGGAGTAGAGATTATTTTATGTAGAAATTCAGGAAAATTATTATTATTATTATTATTATTATTATTATTAGAGATGAAATTTTGCTCTTGCTGCCCGGGCTGGAGTGGAGCGGCACTATTTCAGTTCACTGCAACCTCTACCTCCCAGGTTCAAGCAATTCTCCTGCCTCAGCCTCCTGAGTAGCTGGGATTACAGGCATGTGCCACCATGCCCAACTAATTTTTTTGTATTTTTAGTAGAGATGGGGTTTCTCCATTTTGGTCAGGAGAACTCCCAACCTCAGGTGATCCGCCTGCCTTGGCCTCTCAAAGTGCTGGGATTACAGGCATGAGCCACCGTGTCCAGCCAAGTAAAATTATTTTTAATAAGATGACATTTCAAAATTTGTGATGACATTTGAGCAGAGAGCTGAATGAAATGAGAAAGCAAAATATATGGATCTCTGTGGGAAGAGCATCCCAAGAAGAGAAAAAAGCAAGCGCAAAGATCTTGAGGTAGGAGTATTTTGGACATATTCAAGGATGAACAAGATCAGCATGGAGGATGGAGAATGTGCCAGACAGATCAAAGTAGAAGAGAAGTTCAGAAAGATAGCAGAGGGCAGATCATATCTGTCATGTAGGTCAAGATAAGAATTACGGATTTTCCTCTGAGTGAAGTGAAAAACTACTGAAGACTTTAAGCAGAAAAGTAACATTTATAACATATTTGAAGGAAATCTTTTTAATTGCTATAGAGAGATGAAATTGTATAATGGCAAGGGCCAAAGGAAGGAAATGAGTTAGATTACTGAGTAGCTCACCTGGGAGATGGTGGTAACTTAAAGTACAGTGGTAAGAATGGGGTTAAGAGAAGTGGTTGAAATATGTGTAATGTTTGAAAGGGAATGCCAAAATGATTTGTTAATAGATTTGGATGTGGATGTGGAGGCAAAAGGGAAGATAAATGTAACACCTATGATAACTGCTAAAATGTAAGTACTGCAAAGGAAAAGATCTTCACCTATCTTGTTCACTGAAGTGTTCTAAGCACTTAGAACAGTGCCTGAAACAGCAAGTACTCAATACATATGTGTCAGATGTATAATTCTTGTTCTGAGATATTTGGAAAAATGAATTTGTCACTTACTGAAATGAAGAATGCTGTGGTAGGAGCAGGCTGGAGATGAGAATCAGGGCTTCAGTTTTGCATATATTAAGTAGTGATATTAATTAAACATCCAAATAAAAAATATAGAATAGGTAGTTGAATATACAAGTCAGGAGTTAAGGGGATGGGCAGGACTGGAGAAATTAATTTGAATGTTTGGGTATTTGAATCCATAGAAATGGATGAAATGACCTGGTGGTAACTGATCGTAAATGGAGGAGAAAATATACCTACCAATTGAGTACTGAGATATTCCAACATTTAGAGTTTTAAGAGATAAAAATGATCCAGCAAATGGTCCAAGAAATAAGGACCATGAAATAGAGAATAATGAAAGGTGAAAATGCTAGAAGCCAAGTGAAAAAATAATTTCAAAAAGGAAGAGTCAATTAGCACTGTGGATTGTTGCAGGTAGATAAATTCAGATGAGGACTGATAACCACTGGATTTATCATTATGACCCTGAGAAGAATTACTTGGGTTGTGACAAAAGTTGGAGTAGATTCAATGAAACATTAAAAAAAAAAAAAAAAAAAGGCATGGGACGTGAAAGTGAGCTTAGTCAACTCCTTCAAGTAGTTTTACTTCTAAAAGGGACTAGACAAATAGAGAGAGATGAAGAGTTAAGAGAGGGTTTTACAAGATGGGAAATATTATAACATGTTTATATGTATGTTGGTAACCTAGCAGAGAAGGAAAAAACAAGACATTACATGTAGGAAAATTGCAGGAACAAAATCTTTCAGAAGTCCCAAACTGATGAAATTCAAGGAATAAAGGGTGGGATTGGCTTTAGACAGGAGCACAGAGAGTTGAAAAGGGAGGCATAATTTATAGTTATGAATGCAGATATATTTGGATATTTTCCTTAGAGAATCATGTGGATATTTGGAATAATTCTTTACGAAATAAGAATTCATCAGCTTATACATTAGTCAATAATGAAAAGTCCCTTAGCTAATAATGAAAAGTAGAGAGAAGGTATTGTGAATTGGAAGAAAGAGAAGGAGTGAAATAGCCTTCTGTATGGGTAGAAGACTGATTGGCTTAGAAAAATGTATACTAGGATTTCAAGTAACACTGGGAAACACTTAATATGATGAGGCTCAAGAATTCTACAATCTAAGATCATAAATTTAAAGTAAGAATTATCAGTGTAATTGTCTTGTTTTCCCAGCCATGTTCTGCAGCTTGGGTGCAAGAACCAGGTAGGAGGATGGTTAGATTTAATCAGGGTCGGGAGATTTTCCTGGAAATTTTGACCAGAGTGAGAAAAGCTCAAGAAGTTGAAGGTATGACAGCAGAGCCATGATAGTATGGAACCAGAAGAACTCAGCCATATAAGAAAGATCATGAGGTCATGAGAGAGGAATGAAAGACAACGAAAATGTCACAGAATCAATGCATCAGAAAGGTCCCATGGAATTGTTGGAATTAAGGTACAAGTGTGGTGCACTAAATTTAAAAAGGATGGTAGTCAGAGAATGGATTGCTTAGACTTGAAATGACAGGGTTCTGGTCAGGCGCGGTGGCTCACGCTTGTAATCCCAGCACTTTGGGAGGCCCAGGCGGGCGGATCACGAGGTCAGGAGATCGAGACCATCCTGGCTAACACGTTGAAACCCCGTCTCTACTAAAACTATAAAAAATTAGCCGGGCGTGGTGGCGGGCGCCTGTAGTCCCAGTTGCTCCGGAGGCTGAGGCAGGAGAATGGCGTGAACCCGGGAGGCGGAGCTTGCAGTGAGCCCAGATGGGGCCACTGCACTTCAGCCTGGGCGACAGAGCAAGACTCCGTTTCGGAAGAAAAAAAAAAAAAGAAAGAAAGAAAGAAATGACAGGGTTCAGCAGCTATAATCACCATGCAAATGGAGTTGACCTGGGATGGAAAAGAAGAACATTACATAATCTAAAAGATCTGGTGGTAAAATGATACCCAGATTGACACTGAAATCACAATAACTATGCCAGGAGTAAAAGTGCACAGAGATTAAGATAGTAAAATATTCAAGTAATGAGGAAAATAAAAAGAGATTTAATGAAAGAACACTCTGTAGCTCATCCATTAAAGGAAGAGTTCAATAGCCAAGACTTGAGAAGGGAAGGATCTGGGCAACAGGAATCTGAGGACCTTCTTTCTAAGATTTTGTCATCAACTGTCTCAGTTACTACCACCTTTCCCTTCTGGTTATCCCTGCTAAACAACAAAATACTAGGGAGAGCCTCTGCTTGATCAGCTTAGTTAAGGAATCAGTATCTTCGGTCAAAAACAATGTACTAGGCCCTCTCCTTGGAAAACAAATGTGGGGATCTGATGCCAAAAGAAGTTTAAGAATTAACGTTGGAGCCGGGCACGGTGGCTCATGCCTGGAATCCCAGCACTTTGGAAGGCCGAGGCGGGTTACAAGGTCAAGCGATAGAGACCATCCTGGCTAACACGGTGAAACCGCATCTCTACTAAAAATACAAAAATAATCCGGGCGTGGTTGCCAGCGCCTGTAGTTTCAGCTACTCAGGAGGCTGAGGCAGGAGAATGGCGTGAACCCGGGAGGCTGAGCTGACAGTGAGCCTAGACCACCACTGCACTCCAGCCTGGGCGACAGAGCGAGACTTTGTCTCAAAAAAAAAAAAGAATTAATGTTGGAGTGACATACAGAATATCCATTGCAGAGGACACCACCCAGTATGAAACGAACTACAGATGCAAAATGCCCCCATTGAGGCAAAATAATTCTTAAGTGCCAGAAAAAAGGTTCAACAGTTGCTGGGAACTTTGAGAGCTTCTGGAATAAAATCGGAAGACAAATATCTGATTAATACTGTCAACTGCAGCCTTGCCAAGGAAGACTGGTACCATTACTCTTGGAATATTTGAAAGGTTTCTTATTCATGTTGTTTTTGACATCATTACATTCATTTGTTTGCAGCATTTACCTATAGATGAAAATTCTTAAAACCAAACCAACCAACCAACCAAAATGACACTTTTAGCTTTGAAAAACAAACAAATAAAAAACACGCATTTATTGTTCTCCCTTTACGTTCCTGGTACTAAGTAGGAAATGAAGGGGGAAGCCAGGGAGCTGTCATCTCACCCCTCAAGTAACCTTGGAGGAGAACATAAAGGTCAACAATTGGTTCTGGCAGATAAATATATATATATACATGTGTGTATATATACTTATTATTTTAAAAAAGCACAGGTGTTTATAGAATAAAAAGTTAAAAAATTATTATTCACACCTCCAGATCTTTAACATTTCACTCTTTTCATCACTTCCATTCTGTCAAATCCTTTACACCTATTATTTTATACCATTTTAAAATGTCACCCATTCAAAGGTATCACCTTTCTCCCCAGAAGCAGGCCTATTTCACTTCAAGATCATAAAAATAGCCTTTAATGTATTCTTCCAGGCTTCCAGTTTTGTTTCATTATTATTATTATTTGTTTGGCTATTTAATTTACTGTTGCATATGCTATACAGTAAGTTAAAGCTAAGTCTACTTAACTTTCTGTTTCTAAGAAAAAAATCAAATTGTCCCAACAAAAGTTCCATCTTTTCTCCACTAACTTAAAATAGTGTCTTTAGCATATGTTGGACAGCTGCTCTTATATCTGGCTAGCATCACATCCAACTATCTTCTACTAAATATAGTTCCATCTTCTTTGAAAGGGAATTATCAATCCTTTCTTCCATGCATTTCTCATAGGGTTGTCAATAATATAATCTGATCCACTGGGGAAAGAGGAATGACCAAATCACCCAAGGAAGGTCGGTCTAATTATGTCTGTCTGAAATTTGAATCATAAGAGCTCATACACCATGACAAAAGACAGCTAGAACTGAATCTCTCATTGGCTGCATCTCAAGATAACCCATGAGCTGTGTTTGTTTCCTTTTTTAAATACTGAAAACCTCAGAAGTTCTCTGGCCTTTATTGGAACCTATTTGTTTAGAACAGCCTCCATTTTGTGAGCTACTCAGAAAATTTCTGAATTAATCAGTGTTCATTGTTGCTGCTTGCAACTAGGAACTCTAACTTATACACTCATATGCTAATCCCTACCTACATGAGTCATATTTTGTATTCTTCAATCTCTTCCTTACATTCTTTCGTCTACTCTAAAATAGATTTTATGAAACTTGCATTACTATAATAACAGTGAGATTTCATATCAGAAAAGCTAATTCCGCTTTCCTTCTTTTTAAATTTTCTTCCAAAATTTCTGCATAATCTTCTAGATAAATTTAAAATTCTTTAAAAAAATCCTATTGAGAATTTCATAGACTTTCAAATAATTTATAATTTTGGAAGAACCTATATATTTACATAATTAAGTCTCATCATTTATAAATATGGATTGTTTGCCTTTTGATATATTTAGATCTTTTTTCGTGTTCTTTCTTAAAGTTTCCTTATTTTCAAGTTGGACTTCCATGTTCCTTCTTAAGTTTAGTCCCTAATATTTTGGAATTCTTGCTGCTTTTGTAAATGGGATATTCTTCACAACTTGGCACACAATCAGCATTGTTTTGAAAAGGAGAGCAAAGTTAGCTGAGTCTCTGGAGACTCTTGTAATGAAGAGAAAGTAAGCATGGAGCGGAGTGCTGTCTGCGACATGAGAAAGAGACCTAAAGCTGAATGGAAGAAGGACCTCTTGAAGTTTCTTGCTAGCATTTATTGTATTGCATAGTTTGTATTCTCTTCTCATTGCCCATAAACTGAGTTATTAGGACCAAAAGTCCAAACTTCTAGATACATATATTGTCATATATTAAATGCTGAAATCTATAATAAAAATTTAGTGAAGACAGATTGTGCTGTAATTCTTGAATGTATTGCAATCCTGTTGCTATAATTTTGCAGATTTACTACTCAAAGGATGACTGAAGATATTATCTTTGAGTAATGAAGTGTTATGTGACTTGGGTGTTTTTAGAAATGGTTTTTCTCCCACCCAGTTAGGTCATTTGGAGCATTCTAGCTAATGGCTGCCAAAATGGGGTCATGTGAGACCACAGTCATTAAACTTTACATCAGAGGCTTCCATCTATGGCTATGTTTCCAAATGATGCATTTCTCTTCGAAATTGCCTTTTATCTTGGTGCGAAAGTCTTAAACTGTGTGCTGCTTTCAATAGTAATCTAATGGGCCATCTTGTCCTGATTTTACTGAAAAGTTTCCCATCTTTCTCTTCTCAACCTGAATTGAAGCTTTACATAATGTCCAGGGCATCTCTTTCTCTGTGGTAGCCATTCACCCGACCATCAGGTCTTTAAGGGTAGAGATGGCATCCTTTATAGCCCCACTGCCTACCATAGTACCTGATGCTCAGAAGGCACACAGGGAGTATTTGTTGAAGTAATAGATGTATGCTTTAAAATAGAGTTTTTAGTAAGTTGTATTGTTTTTTCAGGTATTCAGCGAACATTTCTTGATGACTCACCACATGTCGAACACTATATTAGGTGCTGTAAACAGCACAGTAAGCAAGACAGACAAAGTCTTGCTTACAAGTTACAATCTAGTGAAAATAAGCAACAAGGCTCTGAACAATTACACAAGATAATTTCATAAAAAGCAAGAATGAAGGCCAAGTTCAGAGCCCCGGGCAAAAGGTAGAGGAATGTAAGAGGATGGGGACTGAAAACAGGAGAGTGAGAAAGGGCACTAGCAAGGCAGGTAGCAATCTTCATGAATGCAGCAGTGTGAAGGACTATAGGAAAGGGCTTGAGGTGAGAGTGTCAGCCACCTCACATGCTACAGAGAGAAGCAAGAGAAGGAGAAGAATGGGCATTACTGGCAAAATATAGGTCACTGGTGACCTTCACAAGGTCAGTGAAACATTGAGGAAAATCAAAACAAACAAAAAAACCTCCACATTTGTGTTAGTTAAAGAGAAAATGGAAAGGGAAAGAAAGAGAGATAACAAATATACACAACTGTGTGGAGGAGTCCTGTTGTGAAGAGTTACAGAAAAAATGGGTACAGGCCAAAAGATACTTTAGATTAAGGGAAAGTTTGGGTTGTTTTTCTTTTTAAGCTGTATAATCTAAAGGCATATTTGCAAGCTAATTAGAATGAGCCAGTTTAGAGAAAGAAATAAATAATGTAGGAGAAAAAGTGTGTTATTTCAGGAATTCCTTCCCAAATTCCTTAGGAAAACAAAATAGAAAACAAAATTTTTAATAAGAGAAGGAAAATTTATTTTAGTAAGAAGTCATATGTAGAAAATTGAAACTAGATTCCTTTTTCACACCTTATACAAAAATTAACTCAAGATGGAGTAAAAACTTACATGTAAAACCCAAATCTATTTGAAAAAAGAAATCCTAGAAGAAAATCTAGGCAATACAATTCAGGACATAGGCACAGGCAAAGATTTTATGAGAAAAACATCAAAAGCAATTGCAAACAAAGCAAAAATTGACAACTTGGATCTAACTAAACCAAAGAGCTTCTGCACAGCAAAAGAAACAATCATCAGGGTGAGCAGACATCCTATAGGACAGGAGAAAATTTTTGCAATCTATCCATCTTACAAAGGTCTAATATCCAGAGTCTACAAAGAACTTAGTTTACAACAACAACAACAACAACAAAAACCGTTAAAAAGTGGGCAATGAACAAGAAAAGACACTCACCAAAAGAAGACATACATGCGGCCAATAAACATGAAGAAAATCTCATCATCACTGATCATTAGAGAAATGCAAATCAAAACCACAATGAGATACCATTTCACATCTGTCAGAATGGTTATTACTAAAAAGTCAAAAACAATACATGCTGGTGAAGGTGAGGAGAAAATGGAATGCTTATACATTGTTGGTGGGAGTGTAAATTAGTTCCACCATTGTGGAAGACAGTGTGGCAATTATTCAAAGACCTAGAGGCAAAAATACCATTTGACCCAGCAACCCCATTACTGGATATATTCCCAAAGGGATATAAATCATTCTATTGTAAAGATACATGAGTGTGTCTGTTCATTGCAGCACTATTCACAATAGCAAAGACATGAACTCAACCTAAATGCCCATCAATGATAGACTGAATAAAGCAAATAAGGTACATATACACCATGGAATACTACGCAGCCATAAAATGGAACGAGATCATGTCCTTTGCAGAGACATGGATGGAGTTGGAAGCCATTATCCTCAGAAAACTAATGCAGAAACATAAAATGAAACACTACATTTTCTCACTTATAAGTGGGAGCTGAATGATGAGAAAACAAGGATACATGGGGAGGAACAATACACACTGGGGCCTGTCAGAGGGGTTGGTTGGGGGAAAGAGAGTATCAGGAATAATAACTAATGGATACTGGGCTTAATACCTAGGTAATGGGTTGAGCTGTGTGGCAAAACATCACGGTGCACATTTACCTATGTAACAAACCTGCACAACCTGCACATGTACCCCTGAACTTAAAATAAAAGTTGAAGAAAAAAAAGAAGTAAGTAGAGTATGTGAGTTCCGATGCAAAAAAAATGGTGGAATCCGTAGTGGGAAGATAAGGTAGTTCCTGTCTGATTTCATCTATTCTTTTCTGTGAAATATACAATGAATCCATTACTTAAGAGTGAATCAGAAATGGGGAAATGGGGATGTTGACAAAAAACGGGAAGGATGAAATAGTCACTTCAGATTAGAAACTTGAAACCAAGTAAAGGGAACTGAAGCAATAAGATCTCTGAACAGTAATGTAATGTGTGAAGTAAGCCCAGTCAGTACAGATATGTGATTTTTTCCCACAAAATTTAACTTCCCTGTTAAAGAAATGAGAACATGAATAGTAACATTTAGCACAGAGTTGGGATTGGATTATTTTTCAGACAAAAGGTGAGTTTAAGAATCAAGCTTATTTGCAATGAGATGTGACATGCTGAGTCACAGAATTTAGTCTGGGTAAAGAGGGGATTAAGGACATGAGAAGAATGATGCAGAGTGAAAAAATAGTACAGCCCATGCACTGGGAGTATCAGTGAGGTTCAGGACTTTCTGGAGGAGGAGGACTGGGACTAGGAGTGAGATGGAAATAGTAGTGAAGGCCAGAGGTAAGATGCTTGACCTGGGGATTTTAGATTAGCTGAAATTACTGATGTCATTAGGAAAAGGGTAGAGCAACTTGAGTGGGTGGCTGAGATCACTGGAAATAAAAAGTCACTAATTAAATAGGTCATAGAGATGAGTGGGTTAGAGTGTATGAATGCTGAAGTCACTAATTGTGGTTCCAGTGGCAATAGTGCTGAGAGAATCAGTGAGCTAGATACTGATGAAACTAATCAGTGAATGAAGATGATGCAGGAGCGGTAAAAGGTTACACGTGCTTCAAAGAAGTCCTGAGAAAAGAGGAAGGAAGGAAAATTTGGGAGGAACAATATGGTGAATGAAAGATGTGCCTGAACATTAGGCATTGAGGGATATAAGGTGTGGGAGAAAAATCAAAATCCACTTAAGAGTCAGGTGGGGAGAACAGCATCTTCAGTGTACAACCATGTTTTAGTTAATGCAAATGGACAAAGGGAGTGCTCACAAAACAAATAAATGATTAAAGCAGTTTCTTGATGATGGGCCATGAGTTCCGGAGAGTCAAGCAAAAGAGTTCTGGGAAGGGGAGAGGGATTCCAATTAACAGCTGTACAGAGAACTATGAAATATTATTCTTTCATTTTCTTTTCAATTTTTACTAAAAATTAAGTTGGGGATCCTTAGATTACTATCAAATGAATACACTATAAATGGCATTTAATAATGTACATAACATCAATTTTATTTTAAAAATATTAATGCTTAAAAAATAAAAATAGTATGAAAGGTTGTAAGTTAAAAATGTAACTGCCCTCTTTTCTAAGAACTCACCCACAAATACACGCTCTTGAAGAAACAATTGTTGACAATTTTTATGTATCATTCCAGAAATATTAAGTCCAGAACCAAATACAATAATATACACACTGTCCTATTCTCATTTGCCTTTTTTTAATTTAATGAGATTCTGGATAACTGATATGGTTTGGCTGTGTCCCCAACCAAATGTCATCTTGAACTGTGACTCCCACAATTCCCACGTGTCATGGGAGGAACCTGGTGGGAAGTGATTGAATCATGAGGGCAGGTCTTTCCCATGATGTTCTCATGATAGTGAATAAGGCTCATGTGATCTGATGGTTTTTAAAATGGGAGTTTCCCTGCACAAGCTCTCTCTTTTTGCCTGCTGCCATTCACGTAAGATGTGACTTGCTCCTCATTGCCTTCTGCCATGATTGCAAGGCCTCCTCAATCATGTGGAACTGTAAGTCCAATAAACCTCTTTCTTTTGTAAATTGCATAGTCTCAGGTATATCTTTATCAGCAGCATGAACGTGGACTAATACAATAACATTCTCTAAAATACGCACACATAAACATATCTCGTTCTTGTAAAGGTGCATAGTTTTCCATTATGAGACATACCGTACAAAAGGATATATTTAATCTTATACTGACTACTATTATTCTTGAAGACTTAGAAACACCAGAACTAATCCTGATTGTGAGTATCAAGTATCTTAGCAAAGACTAATAAAGAACCAGCTCAGATAAAAGAAATAAATGACCAGACTGAAGTATTGCCTTTCAGCAAGCATCTAACCTGTGTCAGTAATTTGCCAAGTTTCCCTACTGCTGTCGTATAAGAAACAAGTAGAGAGTTAAAGCCTTGATCAGGGGCAGTGGTGCTGCCATTCTGAAGAAAGTGCTTGCACTGATGTTATTGAAACTATTTTTTTACTGAATTAACTGAGAATGGGAATGATGATCCATTTGAGAACTGTGATCATTCACTGGTCTCATCATGCCCTAGGAAATGGAATGCTATTATCCTCTCTTTGTGGATAATTTCTATTTGTCTTATTTAGCAAAATTTATTTACTTATTTAAGTATTCATTGCAGTGAAAAGCAATAACAAAAATAAAAACAGACTTTCCACAGTGAAAGGCTCAGCATCTGGCACATTCTAGAACCAACATTTTTACAAACTAGTTTTTATAGAGGTACTCTTCAATTAATGGAAGAGATGCATTCCTGATATTGATATTAAGGTGAAATCTCTCTTCCCACTGAATTTATGACAAAATGGAAAATATGTTGCCTCGTAAATACATCCACTAATTTTTTTTAATCTTAAAAGCAAACAACTAATTTTTTGGTGATAGTATAAACTATTTTGCTAACGCTTGCAGCAGATTAGCTATTTCCCAGCTCTAGTGCATCTCCCCTGTTACTCTTTGAGTTCTCCTGTCTTTTTATCATTTCTTAGGGGAATCTTCAAACTCCATATTTAGTTACTAGGGCTTGACTTCCCTATATCTTAAAGCAGAATATCTTTATAATTCTCATTCATTTGTATGACAGAGCACTTTCTTTTCCCATGTCGGAGTATTTTTGCTGCCTAGAATTTAGTCTTTGAACCCTGCACAAAATGAGTTCATGAGTTGGGTAGGTCTCTTGTGCTGCTCTCAGTGGTGGAACATGGGACTCTGTTTTGGCCAGTCAGTGTTCCAAGGCCCCCTAACAATATTTCCTGGGATACAGGCAGTTACATGGTTGGGTCAGTAATGAGCTCATCTGGGAAGCTGTGTGAAATCTCCTGAGAAGAGACCTTTCTTTTTCTTTTGGCTTGTCACTGTGAGGATACTGGCTTGAAACTGCTGGTGCCATTTGGCCACCACATGGAACCTGATAATGGGGCCAACATGAAGTAAGAGAGATACGAGAGAGAGAGTGACCAGGCTAGGGCAACATCACTGGGATCCCTGAACTATACCCTTCCTGAAGACTGCATCAGTACTGTACTGTTATGTTATTATGCCATTAATGTTATTATTATTTGTTTTAAGCCACTTTGAGGATTGTTTCATCTCTTGTGACTGAAGTATTTATAACCAATGGAGGGACATATGAAAATTCCATTTTCCTTAGCACACACCTGTAGCAGCCAGTAGTGAAGAGGAAACCTGGAGAAGGAGACTGAAGCCAAACTCATAGGGCCTCACTGGCCATACTAGGTATTTGGGGTTGGTGCTGTATGAATTTGCTAAGAGTTGGGAATTGGGAAATGATGTAATTGACACTGAAAAGAGGAGAGAGATGGATGTAGGGACCAGGTAGGAGACTCGAAATGATCCACTTGACAGATGACTTGACCCAAGTGGTGGCAGTGGAGATGGAAAGAAGTATATGGATTTGAAATGTTTTATAGAAAGATTTATAGACTATAAATCATAGGCTTCTCAGCTCTAACATCGTACCAATTATATGACCAAGCAGTACAATTGTTAGAATGAATTCGCTATGCTTCTTTGATCTTCTGTGGCTTTTTCTCAATCCAGTTTTATGAGTCTCTGGATGTATTCCTTGAGTATCATGGATCATTCTCTTTATCCCCATTCATGTCTATTACCTTGCTCCTTCCTCATCATTTCCTTTGCCAAAGGAATGTGATAGCAAAGATAATCAATGGAATTTGAGCTTATTTTCCTAATAGACAGCCAATGTCTGTCTTTCTTTCTTTTTTTCTTTTTCTTTCTTTCTTTCTTTCTCTCTGTTTCTCTTTCTTTCTTCTTTCTTTCTTCCTTTCTTTTTTCTTTCTTTCTTCCTTTCCTTCTTCCCTCCCTCACTCCCTCCCTTCCTTCCTTCCTTCCTTCCTTCCTTCCTCCTTCCTTCCCTCCCTCCCTCCCTCCCTCCCTCCTTCCTTCTTTCCTTCCTTCCTTCCTTCCTTCCTTCCTTCCTTCCTTCCTTCCTTCCTTCCTTCCTTCCTTCCAATCATAGTTCACTGCAGCCTACAATTCCTGGCCTCAAGCCATCCTCTCATTTCAGCTTCCCAAGTACCTGGGACTACCAGCATTCATCACCATCCCTGGCTATTTTTTTATTTTTTTATAGGGACTCCTGTCTCTCTATGTTGCCTAGGTTGGTCTCAAACTCCTGATTTCAAGCAGTTCTCCTGCCTTGGAGTATCATTTCTTAATTGCTGCAATGCTGCAATGGTCTTTTATTCAACACTGTGATTAGAGAGATAAGTTAATCCAGCTGCCTGGATGACATGAAAGGAGACATAAAAGTTATTGCTTTGGGTACTGCTTCAGGCAGCACTCTTTCATTTTCCCTTGCTCTCTGTCGGAAAGATAAAAAATGTATTTGCTGTTAGCTGATCTCTTACACTGTCATACACAACTAACCAAGAAATAATATTTCTCTAAGTAATGTACTTTCATGTTTGATTTGATGGAATTTCATGAAGGTTTGACATGGTTTGAAGTTCTCTTTAAAGATCTGATGGCTTTTGCACTTACTGAACTCTGCCTTACAAAAACGTATTCTTTCAACCCTCTGAAAAAATCTGCAATAGTGTTTATCACTTTACTACTTCCAAACCTAAATAGACCAACAGAGTAAATACAAGCAGCTTGATAAGTAGTAAAGTGTGGGAATCTACAGATTCACCTCACTTTACAGAGTGATACGTTCCTGAAAAGCTAATTGGTTTTTAAATACATCCAACTGTATTTTTAAAACTCTGAGAAGTGGACTATTTAAAGAAACTCAGCAACTAATCTTTTCTTGTGTCGAGCTGTATCCTTTTGTAATGCAAATATCCATGAGTTAATTTATCTGATTTGATATCTAAGTGATTTATATTTGGTTTTTATGAATGGCATATTTTTATTATTACTTTTTAATGACCAGTAATTATAATGACAAAAATTTCTTTAGCAATTAGGCACACAAACAGTACCAAGAGATAATACTTAGTTCCCCAAAATGGAACATTTCATATACATTTCTATTCTTTCTAAAAAGAACATCTCTATGTTAAATTACCCAAAGTAGCTAAAATGTCAATAATATTAACATCTATTAAAATAAATAGGTAATTGGCATTTTATTTACATGACTATTGTCAAGTACAATTTTTTTTAGTCTTGTGTCTTGTGTTTTCTTCATTAAGCCATTACCATTACTTCTAAACAAATAAAATACTTGTTTAAATTTAAAAGATTTTTAAAGTATTTTTAAATTGCACATGTCCTGTATTTGAAAGCAGGAATTAGACTCTTGACAACATATCGCTGTATATACACTCATAATCAAAGTATTCTGTCATTATTTAGATAACAAATGTCTAGGAAAGAAAGAAAACAGGCTTAAGGAAACAGTATCTTGTGCAGTTACATGTTACAGAAAATATGTTTGCCATATCAAGGGTTTTGAGGATCTCATATTGAACAGGTAGCAAGGGAGGGCTGCCTATGGTTCACAGGAGCTCAAGAGAGAGCTTCTGTCTCCCCCTGCATAAGAAACTCTTTCAAAGCAAAGGATGAAGGGTATTCTTGATGGACCAGGGGAAAGAAAATGTGTGAGCAAAGGAACAATGATATGAGCATATAAATTTGGAATCACTTAGATAAAGAAGAATGTACTGTGTAACATGGGTCAATAAGAGTAAGTGAAGGGCTAGAGAAGAACCAGATGAGTATCTGTCTTTCCACATTAAGTGGCAATGATGTTCAACTTTAATTGGACTTTTCATTTTTATTTGAGGCAAAGAAACTAAAACTGAAAAGAAAGAAGATAGTTAAATTTAGCAGGTAAACCTATTAGAAAATTTTGCCTTCATTAGTCTTCTTCTTGCCAGTTCCTTTAACATATAAGTGGAATTATTTGCAGAGACTGTGACACTCAATGACTTATAAAATGTAGTAAGTAAAATCTGGTATTGTTTCTAAAGGGATCACATTGAGATAAGAAAAGAAATAAAAAATAAATAGGAATAAAGGTCTTAAATTTCATATTTAATGAAGGAGAAAAGTTATAGTATAAAGCAAATGGAAACTAGATATTATATTAGGTTAGTGTAAAAGTAATACTTAGTATACTCATTTTCTTTTATATATTTATACTGTGCACTATTCTACAAATGCTTCTGAGAGCTGTTGGAATTTCATAAGCAGAGTGAAGAGTATTGCCAACATGATAAAATGGGATGTGGTTTTGGATTAGATATATTTAAATAGATTCAATGTTTGATCATGATAGGGAAATATTGGATTATGAGATTATAGCAGACATAGAGTCAATCACCTTAATTACGCAAATAGATTAATATAAGAATATTGGTTTACTTGGTTTATACACATACAATAAACAAAAGGAGATCATTTTCATATTACTGGTCGCAGTGACCAAAAATTCCAGGAAATTAAATTCAATTAAATATAGAATATGTATAAAATATGTACCCTGGGAGAAAAAAAAAAAGGCCTCTTCGTTCTTAACTTGTAATATAAACTTCAATGATATTGAGAAATTTCATATTAGGAAAACACTAGGAACACTTTTTTAATCATCCTAGGAAAATAAAATGCTCATAAACCAGATCATTATTCCTCTTTACTATTCCTTTTACTCTATCACAGGTTCTGATGTGATATAACATGTTTTGTTAATTTTTTTCTTCTACCTTCGTCTTTACTACATACATTTCTGGAATATTTAATATTTCTTCACTACTGTGAACTGCACTTTATCACAGCAAAATGAACTGGTGATTTGCATGTGGTTTAACTTGTTCCAGAATAATCCACTTACTTGGTTTGTTAAAGCCATGGTACTACCATCCTTTCAGGCTCAATTCACAGATTTACTAGCCATATAAAAGCAATGCTGTTCCTTCAGTGGAAAGGTTACCCTAAAGGATGTCTGCAGCTTGGCACCCCTCCCCAAGGAATGCCGTAATGTTAACTCACACTTCCCTCAGAGGGAAAGCAATTCAAAAGTAAACAATCAGCTACCTCTCCCAGACATCTGACACAATATGTACAAAGTACCCTCAGTCCTGGAGGCTATTTTGTCAGCCTCGATCTTTAAAGTATATAGCATAACGATTTAAAAGAGCCACCCAACAGGGGCATGGACATGCCCCAACCTTCACTTGGCTGCCTTTCAAAGAAACTGCACTGGCCATCTGAGCAGCTCTGCTTTACATTCTACAGAAAAGACAAACCTTCTCAACAAGAAAAAAAGACCTACCAGACTAGAAAACATTATGGCCAGCATGGTTGTGTAAAACAGCACACCCAAGCTATAATGAGCCTCATTCACACAGTATGTAAGTTTTGTTTATTTGGTTGGTTGCTTGCTTGCTTTTTACCAGTTCTTTCCATCTGTAGGAGCAGTCTGGTTGTGAAGCATCTACTTGGAAGCCTATGACAATACACCACCAAGAAGTTTACCCTTTTGAACAGTTTTATAAAGATCTGTCCTTAATAGACTGATATATCATCTTATTTTCTTACTTTGCAACACATGGTTTTGTATTTTAAAATCATCCTCATTTGTGGCAATTGCATTGTGAGTGCTTCAGTTTGTGCTAATTTGCAAAATTCCAGAGAAACTGGTTAAAGATCTAAAAGCTGGTTTCTGTAGGACTTTTTTATTTTTGAGACAGAGTCTCACTCTGTCACCCAGGCTGGAGTGCAGTGGCACGATCTTGGCTCACTGCAGCCTCCACCTCCCAGGTTCAAGCAATTCTCCTGCCTCAGCCTCCCAAGTAACTGGGACTACAGATGCACACCACCACATCCAGCTAATTTTTGTATTTTTAGTAGAGACGAGGTTTCACCATGTTGGCCAGGATGGTCTCAATCTCTTGACCTTGTGATCCACCCGCCTTGGCCTCCAAAAGTGCTGGGATTACAGGCATGAGCCACCGTGACCGGCCTCTACAGGACTGAAAAAAAAAAAAATTATGAGGGTGTCAGTAGCATTTGCAGTTACCTCCATTATGTAATTATGAACAAATACTATGAGTTTTACCAAATTGAATCTATTATTTTCCCACAATGCAGTTTGTATATCCATGGGCATTTGTGATTGCTTCTACAGGTTTTTATCTGTGAAGAAACATTTTGGAGTAAATTATGTTTGAGGTGGCACATTGAGTGACACAAGAGTATGGTGTTAGTCACTAGTTTTTTTAACAAGGCCCTGACATTTACCCAGAATGACCAAGCATGTTTGGACTCCAGTAGGGTCCTCCTCTGTGTGTCCTGTTTAGTTAGTTCCTGTTCCATGTTGCTTAGTCTGTTATAATGACTGCTCTTGCTTCAAGGCCATACGTGTAAATCTGTTTCAACAATGAGATTGCTTTTCAAAAAAAAAAAAAAAGTCATTAAATATGAAATCTGGCAGGGCACCGTGGCTCATGCCTGTAATCCCAGAACTTTGGGAGGCCGAGGTGGGTGGATCACAAGATCAGGAGGTCGAGACCATCCTGGCCAACATGGTGAAACCCTGTCTCTACTAAAATACAAAAAATTACCCGGGCGTGTGGTGCATTCCTGTAGTCCAAGCTACTTTGGAGGCTGAAGCAGGGGAATCACTTGAACCCAGGAGGCAGAGATTGCAGTGAGCCGAGATTGTGCCACTGAACTCCAGGCTGGCAACAGAGCGAGAATCTGTTAAAAAAAAAAAAAAAAAAAAAGAAGTCTACACAAATTGATGTCAGTGTAAAGCTTAGCCATCATCAGAAATTTGTGAAGCATTTAGAAAGCAAATCATTTGATGAGTGCTTGCTTCCCTGTCTTCTCTGTGGACTCAAAGATCCCCTCTTCCAGCTTCTATGCAACAGTCCTCTCCAGAGCTGGTAATAGGACAGTGGCTTTAAAGTCCTTTTACCCTAACGATTATTTCTTATTTAAAGTCTATATTGAAAAGAGCCTTTTTTTCCCTGCTATAGGCCCAACCCTCCACTCCAAGCCCACAAAATTGGAAGCAATTTAATTTTATAATTAAAACAATTAATAACACAACTTCTTCATGGGATACAGAGAGATACAGATGCTGGTGTTTGATGGTTTAACGACTTGCTCCAAATAGCAGTTCCTCACTATCTGTGGTGTCTTAGCCAATGTGATGCTTTAGATCTGGGATACTGTTTAATAATGATTATAAGATATAACGTATACCAAAGTAGGTAGTACATTAAATATTATAATTCTGAAATATGTGGCATTAGTGGTAGTGACAATCATTGGAGAACTGGCAATATGCAAAACAAAATCTAACTACCCAAAAATGTAAAAGAAAGTGGAAATTCTATTTAAGTTTGCTGCATAGCTAAGTTGGCTCACAGGAAAGCATGTATCCTAGACAAGTGCTGTCACCCATTCAGAAGTGCTGGTTCTCAAATTCATAGGTTGGGCTGGGAGTCGCCATGATGCTTGACGCACAAGATTCCCTTCAGATATGGTGGTTCAGATGATACTTCCCTTCTGTTCTGCTTCCATTTCTAATTGGGTAGGGTCTGGGGCTATATGTCTTGAAAAACAACTACAGAAGTAGGTACAGTTTATCTTTTATGCACCTCACACAACCACCCTTTTCCTTTGCCCATGCCCCTTGTCGTGAACCTCTACTTTTTGTTCCACTTCCCTTTCTCAGCTTTCCTCTTCATATACTGTTTTGTTTAGTGTCTTCATTTATCACTTACCATTTTTTAAGTATTTTAGTTGCAAATGGAGAAGTATCTGTGGTAGTGCGTTAGTTCTTCTTCTCACTCCCAGCTCCCCTGCTGTTTCCTAGGACCATCCTTGCTTCACAATTTTTTCTCCACTTTCGATTGCACTCTCAAACTTTTGTTGGACAGGTTTATATGTCAGTTGCTAAAGCCTAATAAAATCAGACCAGTTCTCTGCCCTCAAGGAGCTCACATTAATACAATACCAGATGGTTGAAATCCATTTATTGATATTACATTTGTTAATTCACAAACTGTGGCTCGAATGACTATAGGTGTCAATTCTTCATTTTACCATTGGTAAGCAAAATGAGCTAGTTTTCACAATGAATTTACAGTATAGTGTGTGAGGTGGAACATTAAGATATTACACAAGTAATTATATAATTGCAAACTCTGATTTAAGTGATTTAAAGACGTAACAAATGTGATTAGAGAGACTGACAAGAGAACAGAAAAACTAGTTTTGCATATCTTGTGGTCTGTTAGGAATACCTGCAGGCAAATGTTCAATTACAGTGAGAAAGTAAGATCCATGGTGCGTAAATAAAATATTCTATGGGAGCATAAAAGCAGAGTTTCCATCCCAGATGGACTGGGGTCAAAAAAGACTTCCCAGAGAAAGTGAGATCTAAACTAAATGAAAAATAGGAAACTTATGCAGGCATTATCTCATTTAATAGGCACCAAAAAACTCACCTCTATGATATAAGTACTATTATAATATTTATTTTATGAGTAGGATATTGAAGATCAAATATTTCATGACTAAAGAGAATATTTTTGATACCCCTAGTACACAGTAGGCACTGAGTAAATACATGTGAAATGAACAAAATAAGTCAAACCAAGGGCACAAACAAGAAAGTCTGTGCAATTTAAATACCAAATTACTTAGTCCTGAAGAGACATGATTAATTCTGAATGGAGAGTTTGGGAAGATTTCTTTTTAAAGTACTACTCCAACAGTTTTTTAGTAAAAACCTTTTGCTTCTTCCTCCAGCCTAAGGTATTTTCTCCTTCCTCCATTCAGAATCCCAAAGTTTACAATGTGAAATGAGAGAAAATGTAGGGAAATGGCTAATTTGGAAAATAAAGCTCTTTGGAAAAAGCAACTTTAATATACATCTCCAATTTGTTCCATCTTTTTATTATAAAATCCTGTGGGCAGCAGTCCTCGTTCCATCTATTCTGTGTGTACTTCTGTATTCATGTTTCCTGGAGAGGTGACTTTGATTTTTAAAATTATTCCCTTTGAAAAGGTTTCTACAGCCCAGGTAACTAGACATGTTTGTATGAGAGTATTCTCATTGAATTGAGAAAATATCTTTGCTCAAAATCTTTCAGAGGTTTTGTATGTATTCACTTTTCTTAGATTTGGGAAATTTTGAAAATTGTAAAATGAAAAAAAAAGAAAAAGAAGAAGAAGAAGGGTAAAGAATTATCCAAATCAGGGAAGGCATCCTGAGAGAAGTGATGCTTGAGTGAAATTTTGAAGGATAAGTCAAGGTCAGCAACACAAATAAGATGAGAAAAAAAGAATACCAGGAAGTAGGAAAAACATAGCAAAAGCATAGAGGCGTAAAAGAGCAAAATGTATTTGAGCAAATACAAGTAGTCCCAGATGTCCAGAAGGAAATATCCATGTTAGTAAATGACAGGAGATCAGAATGGAGAATAAAACATTTGGTATGTGTCTGCTATACAGCGAATGTCAAAAGCCCAGATGGAGCAATTGATATGTATAAGAGAAAAGGCATACTAATTCATTTACAGATATTTTCCCCAAATTCTACCTCCCTTATCATGTTACATCATTGGAAAGCATATACCTAAATCTAGTGTTCTCAACCTTCGACGTGTATCAGAAGTATTTGAGAAACTTTTTTAAAATTTGAATTTCCTAAAGCTTGACCCTGTCTAACTGAAACAAAATATTTTCTGATGAAGACATATCTTAGACATTTCTCTATTATGAATACATAAGTGTAGCTATGTATTATCCTTTTATTCTCTCTCTGTCTTTTATTGAAAATTCACTATTCTATGTACAATTCCATTGTAACACAGGCTCTTTCATACCTTCCAAAGTATGACAGATAATCTGATAAACAAATTTGTTCTACTATGCTAGAGATAGAGAGAAAGCTGTGTTGAATATACATTTAATTTATGAAAGCATTCTGAAAACAATGTCTCCACCTTTGTTGCCTAACTGGAAAAAGTGACTAACGTTGTAAATTTGGGTGAAATACAAAGGTTGATGTTATGACACTTACTAGAGCAGATATCTGGGAACAGGTGGAGACCTTGAGTCACCCCTCAAGTCATTCCATGTAAGACTCTGCCCACTGTACATTTTCATAAGGCAACTCTCTTTGAAATTTAGAACTTTCCCTAAAGGCAGTATTGTCACTGAGTGGGGCAACAGGTGGAGAAATCAGCAGTGCTGGAGACAAGTGCACGAAATGCCTTCCTCAGCCCATACTGGATTACCCAGAATGCCTCTCTGTATGACTTAGGAATTTGCCTTCAACCACTCATTGAACAATCTCTTTAGAGGCTTTGTCTTAACTATCATGGGCTCTCAGAAAATTCGGCTCTCAGAAAATTCATGTTGGTAAATTGGCAAAAATGCAAGAAATGTCTCAATGTCCGAAAACAGAATTAAGTAAGATTCCCCTAAAGTTGGACTTATTTAAATCAATACTTTTTACCATTTTGTTTCAGCAATGATGGGGTTATGTCATACTCAATTTCATATCTTTAGGGCCTATAACATCACTCAATTCTTTTTATTTTTATTTTTTGACATGGAGTCTCGCTCTGTCGCCCAGGCTGGAGTGCAGGGGTGTGATCTCGGCTCACTGCAAGCTTCGCCTCCAGGGTTCACCCCATTCTCCTGCCTCAGTCTCCCGAGTAGCTGGGACTACAGACACCCACCAGCACACCCACCTAATTTTTTGTATTTTTAGTGGAGACAGGGTTTCACCATGTTAGCCAGGATGGTCTCGATCTCCTGACCTCGTAATCTGCCTGCCTCGGCCTCCCAAAGTACTGGGATTACAGGCGTGAGCCACAGCACCTGGCCTAACATCACTCAATTCTTAAGGTATTCAATAATAGTGAGTTCAATAATTTTTAATTATTTTAGGAGCTCAGAAGTAAAAAGGAAAGGACTATTCATATATGGGAAATGTTGTTCAACCTGATTTTTAAACAGAAGGAATAGTAGGATTACAGGAATACATAATGTCCTTTTGCTTTTCCTATTACAGTGTGTAAGGCAGTTTCTTATCTAGTACTCTTTTTCTTCCTCAACGTGAAAACATGAGGAAACCTGTATAGGGCACAGAGCTAATAGGTAGGGAACTAAAATTGAGTGTAGGACTCAAGATTCTGAATGCAGTAAATTACAAAATACAAACTTTGCCACTCCTCCCATTGAAAGGTAGAGTCTATTTCCTCTAGTCTGAGCTGGATTTGTGACATATTTTGGCCAAGACAATTCAATAGAAATGAAGCCACATAAGATCCAAGGCTAGGATGGAAGTTGCCTTTGAGTTTTCCATTTGGTCTCTTGAAATGGTTGTTCTTGGAACCCTCTTGAGCCCGGGTATGATGCTGTAAGAAACTCAGGACATTTTGACAGCTCCAACTGAGTTGTCATTGATCACAGCCAGCATTAATGTCCAGCCATGTGATAAGCCATCACGGACATCCAGCCCAGTTCAACCTTCAGATGACTGGAGCACCAGCCAACATCTGATGACAAACACATGAAAGACCCCGGGAGAATCATCCCTCTGCCCCCCAGCTGATCCTTAGAATCATGGTAAGTAATATTAAGGTTCTGTTTTAAGCTAATAAGTTTGGGACTGTAGGTTATAAAAGTAGATAACCAGAATAGAATTTGTTGACAGAAGTGAGGAGCTATTATAACAACAGCATAAAACAGGTGGGACTGGCTTTGGGACCATGCAACCTGTGACACCAGATAGTGTTGATCCAGTTGATATTGTGTGATGGGGTGGAGGTTGGAGTTGGAAGAAAACAAAATAAATGAGTAATGGAATCTGGTGAAAGGATAAACTTTGTTATGTGATGGAAGAAAGTTTAGTGAAAGCGTGGCTATCAGCAATGTGAAAAATAGAAAATGAACCTAATGAACTAGGAGACTCACTAAGGAGATTTTCAGGCAATATATTGAACATACCAACTGATTTCCTTTAAGAATATATAATAAAGGATGAACAGAGAAAAATGTGATATAAGGAACATTCAGTTTTCAAGCAGAATTTTGACAGAATATAAAGGCTACAGGACATCTTGTGTTCAAAAATAAAGCTGTTCCTAATTGCCAGCCTCTCTAGATTGCAAAGCCTCTCAAAGTAAAAAAGAGACACAAGGGAAAGATTATCTTTAAGGTGAGAAGGCAAAACTTCAGAGAAATTTAAGGGTGTGCTGGTAATGCCTCTAAAGTTGACCAGAGGTCTCCTAATAATCTTAAGACCATAATTATATAACACTCTCACACCTAGCCTTAATTTTAAAAAGAGGCTTGTCTGGAAGAAATATATAGATGTATGTTTTGTCCAGTGGAATGAATCACAATAAATCTCATAAGAAACCCACAAAGTTTGAAGAGAATTGAATTGGCAAAAGCAAAATCAGCTTGGATATTTTTTAAAAAGGGAAAGAGACAGTTCAAAATGAAAAGAACCTTTACACATTTATATGAATATGAAGCAGACTGAAAGGTGTTCAGTTGCAAATATAGTTCCTTTTCCCTTTTCTACCAAAAAGCCAGCATGACAGAGTATATAGACAAATGTCCGAGGGCAGAGTAAAAAGCCCAGTGGTGGAGCCAAGTGTCACAGAAAACAGCTTTCAGGAGGCAAAACTGAGCATTTATCAAGGAACAGGTGACCTATGCAAAGCTGAATTTCAAAAATGCTTTAGATGAGTGGACTTTACATGAATCACATGACACCTTTTCCTTACCCCCAAATTAAATGGTAGTATTAGTGGCCATTAATGAATGTTTAGAGAGCAGATTACTTATCTGTTTAGACCAAGATATTCAGAGCAAGAGAAATCACACTACATATGCTTCATTCAAGAAGTTTTATGCACAGTTGAATCTAAATTAGATGAAAAAATCCTGGGCTTGGAGCCTGAAACTTTTGTTATAATGCATACAAGTTTTACAGGCCTTTTGAAGAGTGACTGTACATAATTTGTAATGCTATGGCAGCTGTAATAGCAAATTCTTTGCTACTTTTCCTGTTGTGAAGTGAAATCTAATTTTTCCCCTTCAATCTTAGCTAACCCTGTGAATTGTTTTGACCAAGAGAATGAAGTGAAAGTGATGTGAGGCTCACAATCCTAAATATTTTCCCAAATACTTACTAGTGCCAATGAAATCACTTAAAGACAGTGTTTCCATACTCAAAAAGTTGGGCAAATACTACAAATTGCATGATCATTTAGGAAATTCTTGATGTACAGCAACTTTCAGAAAAGTCCTGCACCTATAACTTTCTTTAGCTTTCTGTGATATATTATTTCCCAAACACTTTTGGCCCTAGGACATTTTATTTGGTCCTGATTTCTATAGACCTTTCACATAATATACTTTGAGAAAAGTGATCTAGGGAAGCTTTATGACACTCTGTAGTTCTTCATTAATGCATTCATCTTTTAAAGAAAGGCTTATTGAGTATAACTTAATATAATGCTAGGCCTCAGTCTTCAAAGGCTAATAAAAAACACTTGCCTTTAAAGATAACAGTAATGAGTAGAATAGAAAAAAACCCACTTAAATGTATAAGTTAAATATTGTAAAAAATGTTATGATAAAGTGTCTAGGTAAGAAGCACATTAATATCCAGGAGAGGAAAGTACACAATATTTTTTTCAGTAGAGTTAATCAACAAAGATATTTGAGTAGGGCCAAGAATTTGACATGCATGTAAAAGAAGAAAGTGAAGATGGAAAAACGAATTTTCTTAAAGTCAGATGGAAAAGTCGCAGACTAAAATAGCATGGCATAATTAAAAAGCACTTTAGACACTTCAGAAAGTAAAGATTTAATATAGAAAATGTGATGCTTATAAAAGTCTCAGTAAGGATGGAGGAGAAACAGACAGGAGAGGCTACCAGTTTTCAGGCATGTTATTGTAATAAACTGCTGCTGATGACTACTGCTATTTTGATTGATTCATTCAAAACCACACAGAATCTACTACAGAATGTTACATTCACCAAAGTCCACACATGGGCCTCCATTGCATATCATAATCTACCTACTGAAAACCAGAGATAAAGGGAAAAAATCCGAAAGTAGCCAAAGTAAAGGATGAAAAAGTTAAGAATTACAACATTCATCTCATGAGAAACAATGTAAGCTGTTGAACAATGGGAGATCTATTATGTACTGAATGAAAAAAAAAAAAGAACATGTCCATAAAAAAGTCTGAACATAGAAGAAATATCTTTCAAAAACCATAGGTAAAATAAAGAAATTTTCAGATATGAGAATTCAAAGGTAACTCATTGTTAGCACATCGGCACTACAAGAAAAATAGAAGGAAAATACCAAGAAAATTTGTGTATACCAAATATAGTCCCATCTGGATATAGCAAATGAGCACAAAAATAGAAAAATATACATATAAAAGATGTTTTTCTTGTATTTTAAATTACTTTATATTATAATTTACTGTTTAAAGAAAAATTATACTAATGTCTTACAGAGTTTATGATGACAAGGATACTACAAAGACCAGAAAGAGGAAAAAATGAAATGCATTATTGAATGTTTCTTTCTTTCTTCACTTAATTTTTTGTTTATTTTTTTTTTTTTTTTTGAGATGGGGTTTTGCTCATTGTCTAGGCTGGAGTGCAGTGGCACAATCTCGGCTCACTGCAACCTCTGCCTCCTAGGTTCAAGCAATTCTCCTGTCTCAGACTCCTGAATAGCTGGGATTACAGGTGTGTGCCACCATGCCTGGCTAATTTTTATGTTTTTAGTAGAGATGGGGTTTCACCATGTTGGCCAGCCTGGTCTTGTACTTCTGACCTCAGGTAGTGAAGGCCTTCCTCAACCTCCCAAAGTGCTGGGATTACAGGCATGAGCCACCGCACCCTGCCAATTGAATGTTTCTTATACTATATATTAAGTGGTATAATATCATTTGAAGGCCGAATTTAAATACATCATATAAATAAATAAATAAGCCAAAAAAGATAAAAGAATTATAGAAAAGTAATCCAAACTGCAGGAAAAAAAAAAAAAAAAGCAGAGGAAGAAAAACAGGAAAAGAACTAGAGGTAAGATAAAAATAAAATAAAATAGGCCAGGTGTGGTGGCTCATGTTTGTAATCGCAGCACTTTGGGAGACTGAAGTGGGTGGATTACTTGAGGCCAGAAGTTTGAGACCAACCTGGCCAACATGGTGAAACCCCATCTCTACTAAAAATACAAAAATTAGTCAGGCATGGTGGCACACACCTGTAATACCAGCTACTCAGAAGGCTGAGGCACCAGGGAGGTGGAAGTTGCATTGAGCTGAGTTCACATTGAGCCGAGTTCACACCACTGAACTACAGCCTGGGTGACAGAGCAAGACTTTGTCTCAAAAATAAATAAAATAAATAGGAAAATGTGGAATATAAAATGAGACTTATGAATAATTACACTAAATGTAACGGATCTTAAAAGTCAATTCTAAAAGTCAGAAACTATAAGATTAGATAGAAAAGATTCAACTAAATGATGCATATCTTTTAAAAAACATATTAAAGAAGTAACAAGTACAAAGTGAAAAACTGAAAAAGATGTATAACACTAAATGAAAAATAGATTGAGTGGCTGTCTTAACATCAGATACAGTAAATTTCAGATAAAGAAATATTACCATGGAAAATGTTGATCATTTCATGATGATAATAATTTCATCAAGAGGACATAACCATACAGTTTATATACCTATAAAATACCTTCTAGTTAAATGAATCAAAACTGAAAAAGTCAAATATAAAATGAAGTAAAACCACTATTATAAGGAGAGATTTCAAAACTAATCTCTCAATAATTGACAGAAAATATAGACTGAAAATCATTGAAGTTACTGAAGACCTGAATAACATTACCAAACAACCTGACGTAATTGACAGTTATATAACATTTTATGTGCCTCCAAAGAATACCTATTCTTTTCAAGATCACAAAAACACATACATGAACATGTGCATGCACATGCTCACACATACACACAACGTTTACCAAGACAGACCAAAATCCGTCTTTAAAAATAGTTTTCAATACATTTAAAAGTATTTGAATAAATAAAGGTATGTTCTTAAGCATCTATTTAAATTAAATCAGAAATGAATAATATAAGTATAAAATCTCAAAATATTTTAAAATTGAAAGCTATAAATACAAATAACTCACACTTCAAGAAAAACTAGGGAAAGGGAACTTGGAAAATATTTTGAACTGAATAAAAATTGAAAACAAAAACATAGCAATATCTGAAGAATGCAGTTAGTTCAAACAGTGCTGTCATAAAAGTTGCCCTTAAGACTTATGTTTAAAATAGTAAAAGTTTAAAACAATGGAACAAATTTCCATTTAGAAATTCAAATATAAGGGCAAATCACAACAAAAAGGGAAAAAAATAACAAAGACAAGAAATAAATAAAACAAAATACAAACATAATGTTAAAAAAAGAAATATAAAGCTGAATATTTAAAAACAATGAGATCTAGTCAGACTCATTAAACGAGAGAGGCCAAGTGCTGTGGCTCATGTGTGTAATTCCAGCGCCCTGGGTGGCTGTGGTTGGCAGATTGCTTGAGCCCAGGAACTTGGGATCAGCCTGTGAAATGTGACAAAACTTCATCTCTCCAAAAAAAAAAAAAAAAAAATTAGCCAGGCATGGTGGCATGCACCTGTAGTACCAGCTACTTAGGAGGCTGAGGTGGGAGAATTGTTTGAACCCAGAAGGCAGAGGTTGCATTGAGCAAGATTGTACCACTACACTCCAGCCTAGGTGACAGACACAGACCTTGTCACAAAAAATTTTAAAAAAGGTAAAAAGAGAGATTATGTAAGTTACCAATATCAAGCATGAGAGATATAAAAGCACTAGAGTTTGTACTGGTATTAAAATGACATAAAATATTAATAACTTTACGGCAATAAATTTAAAAACTTAGATGAAAGAGGAAAACTCCTTGAAGCTGCCAAAGTTCAATGAAGAGGAAACAGATAACCTGAGTGATAAAAAGAAACAGAATTTAAGGATAAAAACATTCTAAGAAAGAAACCGCAAGACCAAGAAGCCTTTACTGGTGTATTCTATAAACAACACCAATTCTACTCTAACTCCTCCTGGAAATAGAAATAAGTTAGAACTTCTGAACTCATTTTATGAGGCTAGTATTACGCTGACACAAATATCAAAAAAATAAAAACGCATTAGAAAACAGAAAACTACAAACCAATAATCAACATAAAAATCCTTATCAAAATCTTAGTAAAGTGAACTAAACAATATATAAAATGGTTAATATAGCATAATTAAAATTTGATTATTCCAAGTAGGGTAAAACTGATTTAATATCAGAAAGTTAATCAAGAAAGTTATCACAGAAATAAACAACATATGAAATCATCTCGGTAGATTAAAAAATGTTTACAAAATTAAACACCCATTAATAATAAAATCTAATAAAGATCATTTAAGAAAAACCTAGAACTCATATCATATTCCATGTCAGAGAAGAAATAAATGCTTTTTCCCTCAGATTGGGGATATAAAAAGAATTTTAATTCTGGCCACTTTTATTCAACATTTTACTGGAGCTCCTATGCAAGGAAATAAGACAATAAAAATAAATAAAGAGCATCCAGATTGCAAAAGAAAATGTAAAATTGTCTTACTTGCAGGCATAGTTATCCATGTAGAAATACTGATGAATTACAAAAAAAGGTAACAAAACCATTAAGTAAATATAGGAAGGTAACAGGATGTAAGGCAAACATACAAGAATGAATTGGAAGATGTCACCAAAATGGTGGAGTAGAAATTATAGGACCCCATCTCTCCACACACAAAAATAATAAGCTAGAAAAAATGTGTCAGAGTCAACTTTTGCAGATCTCTGGAATCTAGTCAAAATCGCACAATAACAAAGGAAAAATTTGGTTAAGAAAGAAGCTGCTGCCTGCAGTAAAAGTATATTGTGCCATTCTCAGTTGCTAACCTAACATCCCCAGTCCCCCCAAATTAGCAGTCATGAGGGCAGCAGTTGTACTCTTGATACAAATTCCTAGCGTCAGAAGAGTAATATGGACCTCGTGCTTTAAGAATTGTGGTTATCTGTTTCAACTTTTCTGCTATCTGCCTGAAGGTCCAGCACAAGGAATTACCTTTGTTTTACCTGACTCAGAACACTACCAAGGATGAAGTAGTTTGCCATGTGGCATTTTCTGAAAGAATACAGAGGCACAGCATTGGCTGTATCAGGTCAATATGGGGGCAATAATCAGGATAGGCAATAAACATATCAAAAAGCCTGGAAAAGAAGAAGCTGGGAGAGGTGATACATGGAGTACAAAGGCTTTTAAACACTTCCACAAATACTGAAGAATTGAGAAGGCCAAGCAAATACCCATGGCAGGATGCCTGCTCAGAAAAGGCCAGAGACAACCCTATACTTCTAACTCTGGCTGGCTTCCAAGCTCTGCACAAATAGGATGTGAATGCTAAGGTAGGGTTTTAAATGGCTTAGTTAAGGGTTGAAGGAATGACCTAACATAAAGCCCATCTGCCAGTACTAGGAAGATATATTTTTCTTTTATTTTCTTTCTTTTCTTCTTTCTTTCTTGATTATAGGCATTTAAGGAAACTATCAAAACACTAGCTGACTACCAAACTAATGGAATGCAGAAGTCAATAGCCATACACAATAAAGAATAAAGAATTCAAAAAATTGGTTTTGAGAATTCAATAAGTAACATTAACAAAACTATCAAAAACATGCAATATAAAAGCTACATTTAAAAATACATATACATCGTTTATGAAAACTACAAAATAATGTTTAAAAAGCTTCAAAAGACCAAAATAAATGGAAAGTTACATTATGGTCATATATCATAAGACTCATGTTATTAAAGTGATACTTTTTCTAAAATTGATCTATGGTTTAAATCTAATCCTAATCAGACTCATGACAGGCAGATCTCCACTTTCCTAATGGTGGCATACAGTTCTCTGCCGATCCGCTTTCGACATAAGTTATGAAACAATCATTACTTATGAAAATTATGCAAGAGTAACCATTTAAAATACCTGAAAAAATATTTTAAGGACATACAGCAAATGTAGGAACATTCATTCAAGAAAAATTTCATAAGAAAAATCAGAGTCCATGGCAATTGAACCATAACCTGCTCTTTCCCTTCCTATTCCCAGCTCAGTGTGACAGAGACGCCACTATAAAAGATGACACAAAGATAACAGTACTCCCAGTCCCTCTGTTCCCAACTGAGGCCTTTAGTATCTCCTTCGTATAGGTAGGCCACCAGCATCACTAAAGCTCCATACATATGTATTGCAGAGGCTAAGACCCAGGCAAGTATGGCCAGGAATTTAAAGATTTCCTCCCTCTATCCAGTCCAGACTTGTAGAGTAGAAGCTCTATGTTAAGTACAGCATGTTGCGGTTACTGGGGCCCACGTTGACCCTATCCCAGTTTGTAATGAGCAGAGGTTCTATGCCAGGAGAGACAAGCTGAGGAGACAAATGATACAACCCTGCACAGTTCCCTGTGCATAAAGCAAGGGTGTCAATCCAAAAAAAAAAAAGTAGAGCATTGCCCCTGTCACAAAGTCTGCAACTGTATTTTAAATATTTTGTCTAGAGGAGAGACAAGCATAAAAATGGAGACCCCTGAAGCTCCCCACCCACTTTCAGTCCCCCTTCCATACACAAAAACATTACTTTGTTTGTACTAGAGTGAGGGACTCAACCCTAAGGGCATTCTTGAAAACAATGGAGATTTTGGTGGCAAACAATTTAAAAAGGTTGATAGCTTTATGCGAGCAACAAGCTACATCATTGGTTAGCCATTTAATTAAAGAGAACCAGAGAAATGGTAGCTAATAAGTGACTTTTTCATATCAGAGAACTTTACAAGACTGGCTTCAAAAATTATCCTGCAAAGGAGCCCAAATTTAATAGAATCAGACTATGGAACAACATGTGTCCCAGGGCATGGTTGAATACAATAGAGCAATTAGCCAGCAATTAGTGAGGACAAACAGCTGTTTATGATACTAAGAGCAAAATACAACCAAATAGAGAGATCAGGCAAATCAGAGAATCAAAATAGCCCTGGTAAAATTGCTGTCAACTCATGTGACTGTGCTCATGACAAAGCTGTGTTCTATGAGGAGAGACATTAGAGGATGATATGGTTTAGCTGTGTCCCCACCCAAACTATCATCTTGAATTGTAATAATCTCCTCCCATCAAGGGTGGCACCAGGTGGAGATAATTGAATCATGGGGACAGTTTCCCCCATAATGTTCTCATGATGATGAGTGTGTTCTCATGAGATCTGATGGTTTGATAAGCATCTTCTCCCTTTGCTTAGCCCTCATTCTCTCTCCTGCCACCACGTGAAGAAGGACATGTTTGCTTCCCCTTCCACCATGATTGTGAGTTTCCCAGCCATGTGGAACTGTGAGTCAATTAAACCTCTTTCCTTTATAAATTACCCAGTCTTGGGCATGTCTTTACTAGCAGTGTGAGAATGAACTAATAGAGAGGGTTTGCACTCTGAGAGAAATAAACTTCACTAAAATGGTCTGGCTACTCAAGTAACAAATAAGAAAACAAAAGCAAGATTCAGGCAAGGAAAGATTAGTATCCAGATTTCCTCCAATATATTATTTTTAAAATCCAATTTTTGGCAAAAAGGATTATGAGACATGAAAAACACAGGTGAGTATCAGTCATATACAGCAAAATATAGCAGACAATAAAAAGTAACTGTGAGCAAGCTTGGAAATTGGATTTAACAAACACCTAAGCTGCCAATTAAATATATTCAAAGAACTGAGAAAATTCATGCTGGAAAATTAAAGAAAGGTTTGATGATAATTCTTTATCAAAACAAAAATATCAATACAGAGACAGATTGTGTAAAATAAAACTAAATGAAAACACTGGAATTGAAAATTACAAAAATTGAAATAAAAATTCACTAGAGTAGATTTGAACTAGCAGAAAATAGAATGAGTGATTTTGATGCTAGATCAACAGAGATTATGCAATCCACAGAATAGTGAGAAAACAAAATGAACAAAACAGAACAGAGTATGAGAGAAATAAGACACCATTAACAGCATAACATAAAGACAGGAGAGAAAAAACAGAGAATTTATTTTTTTAATAACGGCTAAAACCTTCCCAAATTTGCCAAAACATGTTAATCTATGAATCCATGCAGTTCAGCAAACTCCAAGTAGCCTAAATTAAAGGGATGCAAACACATTGTAGCAAAGATGCTGAAAGACAAAGATAAAGAAAAATCTTAAAGCAATCAGATAAAACTGTCTAGTCATGTACAAGGAACCCCAATAATATTAACAGTTGACTTTTCATCCTAAACAATGGAGACCAAAAGGCAGTGAAATGTCATAGGCAAAGCACTGAAAGAAAAAAAAAGCTGGTAACCAAGAATCTTATATGTAGAACACTTTCAAAAAATAAAGGTGAAAAACAGAGACATTCCCAGATAAACATAAACTGAGATAATTTGTTCCTAGCCAACTAACTGCATAAAAAATACTACAGAAACTTCTTTAGGTGAAAATAACCAAACACAGTAATTCAAATAGACATACATACACACGCGCGCACACACACACACACACACACACACACGGTAGGGAGGGAGACTGACAAAGGCAATTATGTAGTTATAAAAGACTACCAATGCATATTTCTTCTCCTTACTAGTATTAACTGATTTAAAAGGCAGTTTTATAAAACAATATTTTTAAAATTAAATTGTGGTTACATAACATATACAAATGTAACATATTTGATAATAATAGAACAAAAGAAATGGAGAAAATTGTATTGAAGAAAGTCATTAATACCAAATGGTAACTTAAATCCAGAGGAACAAGTGAAGAGAACCAAATTATAAATGAGAGCTCCTTATAACAAACTCATGAATATATATTTTTCCTCCTTTCTTCTCTAAGCCATTTGAACAGACATACAATATATGAAGTAATAATTACAACAACTTATAACTGGTTATATGCATAACAATAGCAGAAAAAAGGCAGATGAGAAAATTGGAGTAATATTTCTGTATCTCTGGAATTAATGTAGTATTAATCTGAAATAGATTCTCATGAGGTAAGATGTATGTGGAAATGCCTAGAGCAATCACTAGCTAGCAGAAAATAGAATGACTGATCTTGATGCTAGGTCAACAGAGATTATGCAATCCAGAGAATAGTGAGAAAATAGAATGGAGAAAACAGAACAAAGTTATCAGATAAATAAGACTCCATTAAGAGCATCAACATATAGACAAGAGAGAAAAATATTTCACTTGAAAAATAGTGAAAATATAAAATAGTTTCACTTGAAAAAGAGTGAAAATATAAAATAGCATAATTTTTTCTCTTAAATATAGTGAAAATTATTAAATAATTAAAATATAAAAATATAAAATATTCAGTTAATGTGTACTAACTTAGTGTAGTCTACCCTTAAGAACTACTACACCATTTCATATAATATCAGAACGTTACTACAATATACTTACATTTCCCCATCCCATCCATTGTGTTATTGTTGTAGATTTTATATTTAAGTTATAAGCCTCACAATGCATTCATATTATTTTGCTTTTAAATAAATTAGAAATTAAAATGAGGAAAATATTTATATTTTCATTATGTTTACTATTTTCACTCTCTGTTCCTTTACATACTTTCAACTTTTTATTTCATATTCTTTTCCTTGAGGTATTATTTTCTTTTAGCTTTCCTTGTAGTTTAGATCTACCAGTATTATCACTATCATATTAGTTTTTAAATCTGAAAAGTCTTTAATTCCCTTTTTTTTTTGATATGTTGTGCTTTTATTATCATTCAATTCGAATTTTTTTTTCTTTTAGATGGAGTTTCATTCTTGTCGCCCAGGCTGGAGTGCAATGGCATGATCTCAGCTCACTGCAAACTCTGCCTCCCAGGTTCAAGCGATTCTCCTGCCTCAGTCTCCCAAGTAGCTGGGATTACAGGCACCCGCCACCACGTCCAGCTATTTTTTATATTTTTAGTAGAGACGGGGTTTCACCATGTTGGGCAGGCTGGTCTCGAACTCCTGACCTCAAGTGATGCGCCTGTCTCTGCCTCCCAAAGTGCTGGAACTACAGGCGTGAGACACCGTGCCCAGCTCAATCTGAAATATCTTATAAATTAATGTCTTCTTTGACCCACGGGTCTTTTAGAAGTGTTATTCAATTTACAAAAAAAAAGAAATATTTTAAGCATTTTTCCAGATATTTTATTGGCTTTGCTTTCTGATTTAATTCTCTCGTGATTAGAGACTATCCTATGTATGATATTATTCACCTTTAATTTATTGAGGTTACAGATTTCCGGTTTGATATTTCTTTTTATTTCAACATTGCTCGTCCAGAGTCATCTGGCTTACGCAGTTTCAAATGAGAAGTACTTCATCGTTTGCCGGGCGCAGTGGCTCACGCCTATAATTCCAACGCTTTGGGAGGCCGAGGAAGGCGGATCACTTTGAGGTCAGGAGTTTGAGACCAGCCTGGTCAACATGGTGAAACCGCGTCTCTACTAAAAATACAAATATTAGCTGGGCGTGGTGGTGCACGGGTGCACGCCTGTGATCCCAGCTGCTCGGGAGTCTGAGGCGGGAAGATTGTTTGGGCCTGGGAGATGGAGTTGCAGTGAGTGAGCTGATATCATGCCACTGCATTCTGCATTCCAGCCTGGGTGACAGGAGAAACTCTGTCTCAAAAAAAAAAAAAAAAAAAAAAAGGACTTAGTCGTTTGAATCATGGTTGTTCTGTATGTGTGTATGGTTTTTCCTGGATACTTTCAAGAATTTCTTTTTATTTTTAATTTTGATCAATTTGAGTACAATGTGCTTAACTGATTGCTTCTTATTAATCCTGTTTGGGGTATGTTGAGCTTTTTGATGCTGCAAATTTATTTCTGCCACCAAATGTGGGGAGCTTTTGGCTACTATGTATTTAATTATTTTTTTCTGCTCACTACTTGCTCTTCTCTTTCTAGGACTCCAATTTTACATGCTATAATGTTTGACATTTTTCTACTGATACTTGAAACTCTGTTTTTATTTTTCAATGTTTTTCTTCCTTTTACTTCAAATTATATAACTTCTATTGATCTCTCAAGTTCATTGATTCGTTCCTCTGTCATTTCCACAATATTATTGAGGCCATCCTATAAATTTCTGTTTAATATATAATGCATTTTATTTCTAAATTTTTAATTTGGTTCTTTTTCATGTTCTGTTTCTCTGTAGAAAGTTTCTAATTTTTCATTTGTTACCAACAATTTTCCTCATCTAACTGATCATAGCTAACTGGTTTTAAGTTCTCATCTTATAATTCTAATGGAATATATTTAGCCATTAATTTTTCAAATGTTTTTATGCCATTCTTTTTTATGAGACTCTAATTATATGTATGTGAGACACTTTTATGTCATTGCGCAGCTAACATACTCAGTTCTCTTTATCAATCATTTTGTCTTTCTCTCCAGTTCATTGTGGGTAGTGTTCATTCTTATGTCATTAAGTTCGTAAATCATTCTTCTGCAGTGTCTGATCTACTATTCTGATTTTCATTCTTAAAGGATTTGTTTATTTTTTATCCTCCATCTCTCTATTTACTGTTTTCCTCTAAATAGTGCAATATGATAATAGCTTTCTAATTCCTTTGCCTAATAATTCTTTCTCTTCTATTATTTTTATGTGTTTTTAATGACTGATATTTTTACCTAGTTATGTGTCACATTTTTCTGATTTTTTGAGTGACTGGTAATCTCTCACTGGATGCTGGGCATTGTGAATTTTTTAATGCTGTCTTTCTGATTCTGTTGTCTTCCTTTAATGGTTGTTGGCTTTGTTCTGGTAAACAGTTTAGCGCTCACAGTTTGATTTGATCTTTTGAGGCTTATTTTAATCTTTGTTCATGTGTGCCTCAAGTAGTTTTTGACTTTTGGAATATTTTAGTCCCACTATGAGAACCACTCCTTTCTATAGTTTTTTTCTAAATTGTCCAGGTGGTCCTCAAGAAGTCCCCATTCTAATTGGTGGGAACTAAAATAATTCTCATCCCTGTGTGAGCTCTGAGAACAATTCATCTCACATATTTCTAAACATTATGCTGCACAGTCATAATAGATTTCTGCCCTACATATATGCATCTTTGTAATTAAACACTTTATGGAAGTTTTTAATCATTCCTTCCTATGCAGAAGTATGCTGCACAGCTTTCTACTGGTTCAGAATTGCTGACTTCTCAACTTCCAAACTTCTCAACTCAGCAAGAACTCTACTTTCCACTTGGGATTCCCCTCCCTGCTCCACAGCCTAGAGTGTCTCCAGGCAGAGTCCAAAATGATCATAGGTTTTATTTTATTTGTTTTCTTCCTCTGAGGGACCAAAGTTCTGCACTGTCTGTGTTTCAGATTCTGAAAATAGTTATTTCGTACATTTTGTCCAAATTTCTAGTTATTCAAGATAGGAAGTTAAATATGGTCTCTGTTACTTCATTGTCCCTCTAGGGTTTTTGCTATTAGTTATTACAGAGGACAAGAAAGAGAGCAAACATGATGACATACAAAGAAGAAATAATGTTGAGATTCTGCTATGTGCCAAACCCCACATTTTGTCATTAACATCCTATCACATTCAAATTGCAAAGCAGAAAGACAATTGATCAAACACACCTTTGACTAACTTACTGGTTTGCAACTTTTAAGATCATTAACAAAGTGGGCAAACTCCAAGGACCTTCTGTTTCCCTATGAGATCAGTTTTACATCCATATGATACTGGAAGAAGAAAACAAGATATCAATGATCATATCTAATAAATAAGATAGACAATATTCAATAAGTATCCTTGATTGCCTGACAATGACTAAACTAAATAAATAATTTTACTTTCTGCCTTAGTAGTATGTTGAAGCTACAGATATTAGACAATTTAATCAAGAATAAAAGATCAAATTTCTATCTGATATCCAGATAGAAGACCCCAGCTCCATCTGGCTCCCACAGAAAATTTTCTTTAGATCTTTTTCAAGAGCCTTAACAAGTTTTGTAAGGTAAATCTTAATAAAGTTAAATAACGTCAGTCACCCATACAAATATAAGGGTAACATTAGCTGACATATTATGTATTTTTACTTATTGTAAAAGATCATATTATAAATTTATTGTATAGCCATATACCAAAAAGAATTTACGATGAATGACTTTAGAGTGTTATTAAAATATTTTGATCTTTTTATTTTGCATGAACTTTGGGATTATTACTAAATACTTTTATTTTTCAAGACACACCTTTATCAGGGTTTGGCAAACTATGGCTTAAGAGCCAAATATGGATGCCTCTCTGTCTTTGTAAATCTTTTGAGGCTTATTTTACTCTTTGTTCATGTGTGCCTCAAGAAGCTTTTGACTTTTGACTTTTGGAATATTTTAGTCCCACTATGAGAACCACTCCTTTCTGTAGTTTTAGAGCAAACCAAGTTTATTTGGCCCTTTGGGGGAGCAGGTCCCAGATTCTGAATATGGAATCAGAATTTGAACCTATATAGACTGGCATTGCACGGTCAGCATTTCTAAGGCCAGCCTTCCGACAAGAAGAGCAGTTTCGCTAAAGGGATCACAGAGAACTTGAAAACCCCAAATAGAAGGCAGTTACATGTAGGGAACAACAGTGGGAGTGGACAAGGGAAATGTTTCGCTAGCTGTCAGATTTTCTATCTGAAAAGGAGACCTGGCTGAAGATCAAGCCGCCTTGCGGCTGCCTGTGTTCTATGCCTCTTACCGTTGACATCGCACTTTCCATACATGATCTGATTCCCCCTCACAGCTTAAAGAGTCTCATTGGAACATAGTCACTCACAATTTCTATGTGTCTTTTGATGCTTTTATGCTGCAACTGTTGAGTTGGGTAGTTGTGGCATACAAAGTCTAAACTATTTACTATCTTTTTCTTAATAGAAAAATAATTAAATTGCCAAGCCCTGACTTACATGTGTGGTGGTAGAAGGAAGAGATTAGGAAATGAGAAGGAAATGATGAGGAATGAGCAGTTTGAGTGACCGATTTGGTCCCCATTGAAAGAAATAGAGGAGAAAGTATGAGGAGAATTGTGTCCACATGGTTCCTATACATATTATCCTTTGATCCTGTGCATCACTTAAAATTACAGATTTAAGGATAATTTTTAGCATCTGGAAGAGAATCTAGAGATCATTTAGACTTTGAATAAATCCTTCAAATTCTATTGAGTTCTTATTTCACTCATGCTAAATAGAATTGTAATATTTTTTACCAAGTAAGACCAAGATGAAATAAATTATATATGTGAAATGTCTTTTAAACCCCTAATAGGTTCTCAATATAAGTTTGTTGCATGCATGCTAGTTGTCTAGATCACCTCATTTTACCAAAAAAGAAAGCAATGTAGAGAAATTAGATGGATTATGTGACACCTCTCTAATTATTTTGTGGTGGACATATGAATTGACTCACATTTTATATTTCCTCTTTCAACACAATTTATACTGAAGTCTCTAGATTTCCTTCTTCAGGTTCCCTCTCCCCATTGCCCAGCTTAGGTCTGAAGAAGATTTCTTCAACCATGTTCAACCTCCCATCCAAATTACAAGAATAAATGTATCCTCACAGGCTTTTAGCCTGAAACACGTCCATTTTTTCTTTTCTTTTTTTGAAATTTTTTCCTTTTTTTCATTTTTTAAAATTAGGTTTGGATATGGTTATTGTTATTGTGTTTGATTTTGCTTCTTTAGATACTACAGAATGAAATGAGCTAGAAAAGCATATCCTGTATTTCCCACATCTTATATAATAACATATCATAATTTAGTTAAAATTTACACAAAATTACAGCTTATTATAGCTAAAATATATTTCTATGTTATATATATATATGCTTCTATATATTACATGTGTAAATATATATGTTGAAAATAGATGTTTTAAATTCTGTTTTACTACCCCTTGAAGTGAGTGTAGATTGACACTGCCAAAAACTCAATATCAAATCTAAATATGGTTTGTCTCTGCCTATAAAAGAAATGTGTAAGTACATTTTCTGCTAAACTATAGAATGTATTTTCAGGTATACTTTTAACCACTAGAACCATGCAGGAAAGAGCAACCGAAATATAAGATTGCCATCCATACCAAGGGCACTTGAAATATTTCTTCTGGGAAAAAATGATAATTTACTTGTATCTTCAAAATCTGTAATGCCCGTAGTGCCTGCGGCTCATTGTAGACACTCATTTGTTTGTTGAATGAATGATATTTTTCATCCTTGAATGATTCCTTCACTTCAATCTGCTGTGGAAAAAAATATGAGTGAATAAATGACTTTACACATTACGTCTCTCAAACAAATTATTTAAAATCTTTTCGGAAGTTCAAAAACATTTTAAAGTACTTTAATTTGTTTTGTTCTTCTGTAGTTTATGCCAAAGACATGATGTTGCCTGCCTCTGCTTGCTTACAGGTAGAAGCAACCTGAATCCCTCTAATGGAGTGTGCCAGGAGAGGTGAAAGCAAACATGAGAACATGTCATTTTCAGAACCAGATTGCACTTCTTGTCACACTCCTCTTTGGGAAGAGCATGGCACTTTAGCTCCAACCTTCTACTGGCTACAGTAGCAATAAAAAAAGAGAAAAATGCCCTGACAGTTTGTGGGTGGGTGGACTCCACCAGACCCGAAGAACCCACAGTGTTCTCTTCCACTTGAGCCCAATTGTGTTTGAACCTCTTTTGTTCTCAAGAGCAGCTGTCTTTCTATTGGTAAAAGATAGTCAACATATCAATACTTATTAAACCATAGAGGCTTGACAGTCACTTGAAAATCATTTGGATTCCTATTATTGGCACTAGTTGATAAGTATTTACCTATGCAAAGGGTCCTCAATGAACTATAAGGGATTTGCATATGTAGAACACTGATGAAAAGAAAATCTGCATGAAAAAAATTCCTTTGTTTGGCAGGGTTATACATGACTTTATTCTTAAATGTTTTCGTCCTCTGAAATTTAGGTCAAGAATAAAAGGCACAGATAGAGTGACAGCGTGTGGGTAAGCCTTAAGAAACTTTAAAATGTAAATAGGGACAAAGGTAATACTGCACTCATAAAATGGAATTTGTAGGCAAGAACTATCTTTTCTTCAACTAAGCGAGTAAGTTTAATTCTCCCAACTTGGAAGTATTGCCTACAATAAAATTTATATAATAAATTTAGTATTGAATTAATAATATATCCCTTATACTTTAATCTTATTTACAAATAAAATACGACAAGAAATTTGAATTTGAAATATCAAGCATCAGCCATAATCCACCAACCAAATTTTATTTTTGCATATCACTGTATAGTCCATGTCTACAAGTGCACATATTCTTAGCAACAATTATTAAATGCATATGTACTGTTTAAATCATCTGAAATTAATTCAGTATGAATTTAAATGTGGACTAGTTTAACGAAAAGAAACTTTTTGCCTGGCACTTTTTTAGGCTATTGAAATGTTGGCTGTATTTTTTAAAATTTCATTGACAATGGAGACTCCCTGCCTTTGTATACTAACATCAAAATGACACCACGCAGTCATCATTTATTTTGACTTATCAAATATCAGAGGAAAAATAAGTGAGTGTATTTCTTTAGGCCATCTCATAGGTAGGTGTGGCTGCCATTCTCTGGCATGGCTTTTCTAGTAGATGGCATGCCAAGATCTTAAGGCTAAAAGTAATTATGCCCAATGTAAGTTAGTTATTCTTTGCCAGTTAAAATTGTCTTTTCAAAGAAGGATTTGAATCTACATACATATCAACTGTTTCAAGAACAGAGGTACAAGAAGTACAAGTTAAATGATTTATTCAACTTTCAAACACAAAGTGAAAGTAAGAATATATTGAATGAGAGTAAGAGAAAAATACACTGGAGTTTTCATGGCGTTTCTAGGTAAGGACATTTACCTTGTTTACATTGAAAATAAATGGGCAGTAGAGTAGTTACAGAGCGTTGCATTTTCCTCTATTATTTTGCCCTCTTTCTCTATTGTGTTCATTATATCCTAAGAAAAAAACCTGCTATTTTATTGTGATTGTGTATTGTGCTACATCTTTTGTGTGAAATTGCTTAATTTAGCTAAGTGATTATGTTTCCTAAAATTGAACAAAACCTTTCTCAAACTTTGATGGTCAGGTTGTAGTATAATGTTACTGTGATTGCAATTCAAGTATATGAAGTTGGGTAATATGAAAATATATTACTATGTATAGTAAGACACAAAAGCCTATTTATTTCAAATTAATATTACTTTAACAGCACTGAATTTATTTGTATGGATATCATGACTTTCTCAAGGGTTTTGGTTTAGGCCAACAAAGATTTAATGACAACTCTTTGAAGTTTCATTCTTATTCATCTGCATTCCAAGTATTTTGTTTTAAATATATTGGTAAAATTCCTTAAATAGAAACAACTGTGAAGCAGTTTCCAAAGTGTGCTAAGCCAGTGATAGTTCCCTCTCTGAGTCCTTATAATTTCTGTAAGTTACATTTATTATACCATTAGTATGACACAATTATCACTTTAATTAGAGGCAGATGTGACTGACAATTATATATATAGTTTCCCTTCCTTTCATATCTAGTTTTAACTTGTCCCCAAATAATATGCACACTCCTCTAAAAAAAAAACCTGTACTCTTATTAGTTGAGAAATTCCTATCAAAATGCTATAACAGTGTGTAAGTTTCCCAATGGCAATGAGATTAAAACAAATAATGGAAGCCAGCTGGACTCATGGATCCGTGTCGTCTCTTTGAGGCCACCAAATACCCTTCCCTTCTTTGTGTTCACACCCTTGGAAGATTTGCAGGCAGTTATCATGTTCCCATTTAGTCATTGCTTAGCCAAACTATACATACTCTTTTAATCTTTTTTTTGCATATAGAAAGTCAAACCCTTCTTTCTGATTTTCTATGAACTCTCTCCAACACTTCTATGTATTTTAAAAATAGCATTCTAGTGTTGACAATATGTCCTTTGTTTTCTATTTTAGAAAGCTTTTAATAGAGCCAGAGCAATATACTGGGTTTTTTAGATGTAGTTTATTTTAGAAAGGATATGTGAATAATAGCATAATTATTACAAATTATCACTTGCCCAAGTGACAATGTAGAAATGTAGAGAAGTTTGATTTCATGTATTTTTCTACCTTGTTTACATGGACGGGTGATTTAGAAAGTCACATTTGTTCCTTAAATCCTGTTTTCCCCTTCAAATGTATGTGAGGATAGGTTCTGTAATATTTAATAATGTCTTCCAAATTTCTCTGAGGTAAGTTTTTATTTTACCTCCAATTTTATAGATGAAAGTCTAGTTTCTAAATTGTATTTTCACAGTCATGTGTTTTTGTTTCCTCCTATTTTGCACAAACTTGACTATGTTGTGGTGTTATAATAAAATGAAATTGACACACTGTACTTTCACCAATCACGAGAATTTGAAATCTTTAATTTTGCTTTGCAGAGGAAAGGGGGGTTTAGTTTTACTGTACTTCACATTCTAAAGAATGGAAAAACAAGTTTCTCTACTTTCTGCCTTCTTTCTTCCCCCAAAGAATACTAGTTTTGCCTGTAGTGTATATGCAACATACCATCTCTAGTACCATTTCAATGTATGGACTATGGAGTCGTTCATCCAGTTTTCATTGTGTTTGTTAATCATCCTCAGTAATTTGGTGTGAAGAGAGATGAGTAAGGTAACAAGGAAGCAGGAGTGAAATCTCTCACGTGCCTATAATGTTAGTGAGTGGGAGGCTGGGACTTTCCTCTTCCTATAAGAACTAATTTCATGGATATAAAAGACAGTGGCTCTGCAAGCACTCTGCCTGGAAATGTGTAATTATTTTTGTCATCATTACTATATTTGCTCAGAAAGAAGGCTGAACCAAAGAGCTGAAATAACTTCACAAAATCTCTGTTGATGAAAACAGTTGCCACATATCTCTGAAATAGGCACAAACACATTAGAGACCTCATCTTACTAACTCACTGTTGCTCAAAATTGTTTAATACCATCAGAATAATATGACAGCTGCATCACTCATCAAAGAATTTAAACTTGAAGAAAAGACAAATAAGCAAAATAGGATTAAATGGTGAAAAAAAGAGCAAATAGAAATATGTAATTGAAAACACTGAGAAGGGGGTGTACAGTTGGCATGTTTTCATGTGTGATGATGTGGTTGGAGGAGTTACCTAATGACGGTTTTTAGCAAATTCCTATAGGCAGATTTTGACACAGGAAAATAGGACATTCAATTTACTGTCTAAAACATCCAGTTTTTATCAAAATGTTTTGGTTATGCAGACATAGTCACAATGTTAATATTTCTCCGTTATGAATATATTTTAAAAACCTCTAAAAGTATTTTAAAGAGCAAAAACCTATTCTTTCAGTGAACAAATGAACATGATTTATTAAAATGTCAGGATAATTACCTGGGGTATCCTTTCACTAGTTATCATATAAATGTTTAGAAATTTAATTATGGAGCTATGAACATTTCCTCTGACTTTCTGTTTAAATTTTTTTTTTTTTTTTTTTTTTTTTTTTTTTTTTTTGGTGAGCAGATTATTTGAGAAAAGCCCATACTTATTTAGGGAGAAATATTCTTGATGCAATTAAATTTTTTTATCTCTCATCCTTTCTTTTCTTCTCTTCCCTCTCTCTCTTTCTTATTTTTCTTCCTTCCTTGCTTTCTCCCCCTTTCTGCTCACTCTTTCTTTCTTTCTTTCTTTTTCTTTCATTCTTTCTTTCTTTCTTTCTTTTTCTTTCATTCTTTCTTTCTTTCTTTTTCTCTTTTCTTCCTTTCTTCCTTTCTTTCTCTTTCTTTCTTTTTTCTTCCTTCTTTCCTTCCTTCTTTCCCTCCCTCCCTCCCTGCCTCCCTCCTTCCCTCCCTCCCTGCCTCCCTTCTTTCTTTCCTTCTCTTTCTTTCTTTCTTTCTGTCTGTCTTTCTTTCTCTTTCTCTTTCTTTCTTTCTTTCTTTCTTTCTTTCTTTCTTTCTTTCTTTCTTTCTTTCTTTCTTTCCTTCTTTCTTTCTTTCTTTCTTTCTTTCTCCTCTTTCTGTATTTAAGGTAGAAAAGCCTAATTTTCTAAACCATTACAAACTTTTCAAGATATTTGATGCATGATGTGCCAAAACATGAAATGAGAGCACAAAAAGGTTCCAAGTGGGGGTTAAAAGCTGGGGAAGGAAATCCTGACAGGATTGTCTTTCATCCTGTTGTTGGCTTTTGATCGACTGCTTTTCCATAAAAAAATATCAGAGCACTGTTCATGGCCAATTACAATCCAATTTGCAATTGTAACTGCATGTTAAAAAGTAAATCAAGTAGAGGTATGAAGGGTAGTTAGTTTTCAAGAAAAGGAAAGAAATGTAAGGAAATGTGAATATTCAGGTAACAGAGTGTAACTTTTTAAACCTACATAAACTAAATCGTAATCTATGACTTTGACAAGAGTGGAAAAGCTTGTTCTCAAAAGTAATCAAGGATCTAACAATCATGTCTTTTCCTTAATATGGGTTCATGGTTTTCTGAAAATAGACTTATTGGTGTCATTTGTCCCCAAAAGCAAAAGCATTGTTATTGAAATGGAAATAAACTTCAATAATGTTTGTTTATTGGGATGACATTTATACTTTGTGGTGAGAAAATCTTTAGTAGCTTCGACTTCCTCCTTGCCTATTTCAGAGTGAACTTGTCTGTCCAGGTCTTTTCTTCTTCACCCCCAGCCCTGACTGGAGGTAAGTAGATATCCTTCTGAGCCATGGAACAGAGAAATGTTACCTTCTACCCACTCTTAAGTTCTCTGAAGTTCCCCAGGCAATGCCCCTGAGAACTCTCTTGCTGTTTCCCCTGAGGTTGAGAGAACTCTTCTATGCACTGGAGATGAGGAATGGGAAAGAATTTCAACATTTCAGGGAAGGTGGGCAGCTGAGTAAAAGTACTATCAAAGACACATTTTCAGTTTTCCTTATCAGCCTTCCTCTCTGATAGTCACCAGTAATCAGAGTGAGAAACATTCTTTGAGCATGTAGAGGGGCTCAGCACTTGGCCTCACACAGGTTTTACCTAGTGTATTAGCAGGAGCAGAGATTTGGGAGAAATTTTTTCCTTAAACTTTCCATCTGCAGAATTTCTGTTTGCACTCTCACACTCACAGGAGCAAATTAAAATCAATAATCTTTAATTTATAAAATATTAAAGAGCAATATATTAACTCTGTCAAATAGAGAAGCATCAACTATTTTTAAGACATCCTCCTTACTCAGGTTTGTAAGAAACTAGAGTATGTATATCACTTTTGGGAGAACAATTTCCCTACTACCCAAGGAATCGTGTTATATTAACATTGATTATAATTCTGCTACTGCCAGATAATATGTGTTAAATGGTTTTAAAAAGGCTATTAGTTGAAAATATTTGAAGACTCTTCTCATCTTAATTCCCCATGCAGTATCTGACCTGTAAATCCATAATGAAAACGTTGCTTTCATTTGGTTTTCCTCCTTCAAAGGAAACTAACTTTAACACAGATTTTTTTCTCAAAGATTCACAAATATGAACCACACTTATTAAAATATAAAATTTTACCTATTATAAAATGGTACATTTATCAAAAAAACGATAGTGAGGCATTTCTGACTTAAACAGGTGTGTATGTTCTTCACTGTAGTAATTGCTTTTGTGGAGCTTGTTAGTTTTAGGAAAATCAATTTCATAGAATCATACGCTGGCACATTATCTTTTAGTTCATGTCTATTTCTTCAAATGATACCTGTCTAATATATACGTAACAATTGGCAGAGTTTGGATTTCACACCTTTTCTTAGAAATATAATTCATAAGCCTCTAATCAGCAAGTTTTCTTAAGAGTCCTACCTAAAGAGAAAGCCCTTGAGCAATCACAATCGATTCTTATTTGACTGTTTTGAGTAGAAACAATAAAATTGCTTAGCTTTGTTTCATTTAAGTATTTGAATACTATTAAATTTGAACTAGTAGTCTTTTCCAACAACATTCTTTTTTGCTCACTTTCTGCTTTGCACTTACTTAGACAATCCAGAAAATATTAAAACATCCTTATAATACTGAATTTGAAAAGAAAAACTATGTCGTGGAATTATGTATTAGTAGAAATCTGACTGTTGCTGGATTTACAGGATTTACTTAGTTAGGAAACATGTACCGAGTGCATACTATGTACCAGGGACTTTGCAAGTCACTAGGTATACAAAGCCATAGAACATAGCTCTGTCATTTGTATAGCAAACAATTACACTAGAATCTGATAAATACTGTAACAGTTTGTATAATGTGCTTGTTCCAAGAACATAAGGAGAGACTTTAGTCCAGGAGAGTTGGGAATACTTTCACAAAAGAGAATGAGAGGTGGTCAATTAGACTGAAACGTAAGGCATGTGTGTAGAAGTTTTGTGAGCTAGGACTAAGAGATTATAGCAAAGCCAGGAGTTGAAGATTATATGACTTGCAAAACATTTGAACTTTGTCTTGTTGGTTCAATAATGTATGTATTCGTTCCAAAAACATCTTTTAAAAGTATTTATTGAGTACCTACTATGTTCCCAATAGTATGCTAGACATCAGGGTTACAGCAACAAATAAGACAAAAATCTCTAGTCAAAGTATTTGCATTTGTGGTGGGGTTAGGGGATAGAGTAACAAATCAAATAAAAAATACAACAATAATAATGATAAATCATTTATAATGCATAGAATGATATTAGGTATTATAAGTGTTATAAAGAAAACTAAAATACTGTAAGGGGAAAGGAAGTAATGTGGGAAGGAAGACTGGTCACACAAGTTTTTCAAAGAAGGTAATGTTCGAAACAGAGATCTGTTTACTAATTTGAATGGTGGAAATGAGGCTTGTAAAACATCCAAGAAAAGATTATCTTGGGAAGAGGGAAGAAAAAGCTCAGAGACATTGAGGAATTAATTCATCAGGTTGTAAGAAACCATCATTGAAATTCAAATACGATAAGCCAGGAAAGATAGGCACTGTTTTCACATCTTCAGAAAGTCCTATCATTAATGAGAAGATAAATATATTATTCTTTTCTTGGAAAAATAATCTTTACATAACAGAGGTCCTTTTAAACTGTTAACTCTAAATTCCTGTTTTTATGTTATCGTTGCATCTCACCTAGAATGAAGACTCAGGAATATAAGTGGTTTTGAAAAGACTTATTTAAATATTGAACATTTGTCTACATGTTTAGATAAGTTTGCATTGGGAACTACTGAAATATCATCTTCTGTATGGTCATGTAAATGCTAGTGGATGGTAGGATGGATGAATTGTTACTCATTTTGACCTGGAAAAATCAGGCTTTCATTGAAATTGTTACTGAAAACAGAGTTTAACAGGTTTCTGGGTTTCACTGTCTTGTTTTCCATATGAAAAAATGTTGCTACTCTGACAGTTATTGTAAGTATTTATTACTAAATCTAGATGCTAAAATAGAAATATTATTAGAAGATATGGGGGTTTGAAGGTTAATTTCTAGCAGCAGCTTAAAGCTCTCACTTGCTGTTGTGCTCCCAACAGGAATTAGCGTCAATTTATGCTCATGCCCATGCACCTATGGAGACATGACAAAGACAAATCGATCGGTTAAAGTGACAGCAGGGGCCAAGATGAGTCACCAAAGGAAGCATCTTTCAATTCCCAGGCTCACCATAGATTTTCAACGCCAGGAGAGAGTATTATCTGCCACCTTTTCAGAACTTTATTTCACAAGGACACTTCACTTTCTCCATCCTCAGAGATTCTTTGTTGCTTTGAAATTCATCTGCAGAGGACAATATTTACCATGTTAAGCGTCCTCAAATTTTCACTGCATTTGATTTTATGACTAACCTCTTCTGTCACCTGACATTTACCCGTGAATTTCTATTCATAACTAAAGCTTTAGACAGAGACTTGACAGATTCTCCCCACAGCAGCACCCTACCCTAAATAAAACAAGTGATGGTTTCCCATATGTTTCATGAAGCAGCACACAAGCTGTCTAATTACAATATGTCTTAGTAGGAGAATTTCAAACTTAAGATACAGAGAAAATGCCCCCTTTTCTAGAGCAGAGCAATTCCTTCGAATTTTTATGATCTCATCATTCACTCAAAGTGGGCAAAGACATATCCCTGCTTCCCAGTAATATCCCAGGGAAGATAAAGCAAAGGAGTAGAACCTGATGTGTTAGAAACCTATTCATAATGAGTGGGCAAGGCAGGAGCAGTGGCATGTCAACTCTTGTGTGTCAATGTTTCATGTAAATTTATTTTGAGTTCAGCCAAACTTTTTCTTCCTCTGCTCTCATGCCAAGGGCAATCTATAAATCTAGTCTCAGCACCGTAATTCTGGATAATGCTGCAAGCACTTTATCAATAGGATGTAGACAAATCTATATTTGTGTTTTATGAGTTGGTTGGGTTTATGTTGTCATAGAGAGTTACAGCAACTGGTAGTTTGAAATACTTGCTTTGGAAATTGCAGAGTTTGAATATCCCCAGTTCTCACTGACAAGGAGCAGAAGAGGACAAATGGTCTATGAGTCAAAGAGAGAAGGTTTCCTTAGCTCCACTCTCGTTGCTACTCTTTTACTTCCCAAGGTCCTTTAACCTGAAAGTGATATGCCTGACTGTCAGGGAGATAGAACCTGTGGTTTAAGATAGAAAGTACTTCATGAGCCACTTTGATACTCAGGGACTAACTTGAAATATTAGTCTTTAAAGGATTTTTATTATGTACAGAGAAAAATCAAGTTTCCCTTTCTTTGCCTAGCAAATAGCTTACTCAAAGGAAATAAATGTAGATTTCAAGTAGCCGAACAGAAATTAATTTTTATATCTTTTGCTATTAATAATGGGGACAATGATATTTAGAATTGCATTGCCAATATGGAAGCCCCTAGCCACATGTGAATACTATGCATTCAAAATGTGGTTACGCTGAATTGAGATTTGCTGTAAGTGTCAAAAACATACTGGATAAAAATATTTTATTATATAAATATGGTTTGTATTTGTGTTTTCATTGCATTGTATTGGATTGCATTGGTTTGTCAAGTTAATGTGCCAAATTCATACAACTTAAAAGAGGTAATAAGAACATTAATAATAAAAGTTAACATTCATGAAACATTTATGAAGGGTCAAGCACTCTATCCTGTGCTTTAATCCTTTCAAGAATCCTATGAATAATACATCATTATCTCCATTTTTCAGATGAAGAAACTGAGGCTTGAGGAGTTTTAAGTAAATATGCACAAGGTAACAGAGCTAGTATATGGCTTTAAGCTACTTTTGAACCAAAAGGAAGTTAGCTATGTAACTTTTCTATTAACATGCTCAAAATACAGTGACATTGATTTTGTGTGTGCATAAATGTGTGTGTTTGGTTTGACTGTGTGTATCTTTTGTAATTTGGTTTTAGTTTACAGTAAAACTTACTCTTTTGGGGGTATAATTAATTCATGTAACCATATTCACAAACAAATGTCATCCTACCAAATTACCTTAAATTAGTTTCTCAGAGTCAACCTTTCCCTCAACCCCTAACCCTAGTAGCCACTGATCTATTCTCTGACCCACAGTTTTGCCTTTTGCAGAATGTCATATAAATGAAATCATATAGAATGTATCCTTTTGAGTCTGGCTTATTTTAATTAAGCTTTTTTATTGATGACTTGTATTCCATGATAAAGATTAGCAAAATGTGTTTTTTTATTCATAACTTAAAAGGCACTAGGGTCATTTTCGGGTTTTGCTGGTTATGAAATAAACTACTATAAATATTTGTGTACAAGTTTAGCATGCACACACATTTTTATTAACTTTTTTGTTTACTTTTATTTTATTTACTAAACACCTTGGAGATGAATTGCTGGGTCTCATGGCAAGTATATGTTTAACTATGTCAAAGAAACTGCCAAGTGGTTCGCCTAAGGGGCTGGGCAATTTTAAATTCCCACCAGCAATGCATGTGAGTTCTAGTGGCTTTGCCTCTTCATCAGCCCTTTGTGTCTTGAAGCACTTTGTTGTCGTCATTGTTTTGCTTTGGTTGGTTTGCAGGGGTATCTCATTGTGGTTTAATTTGCAAATCCCTAATACCTATCAATGTTGAGTGCTATTTCATGTGCTGACTTGCTATTCAGATATGTTCTTTGATGAACTTTCTGTTCAAATCTGTTGCACACTTTTCAGGGATTGTTGACTTTTATTATTATTATTTTTAGTTCTTTACATATTCTTCATACAAGCTTCTTATCAGATACATGATTTGGAAATGTTTTCTCCTGGTCTGTGACTGGTCATTTCATTGCCTTTACTGTGTCTTTTCCTAAGCAAAAAAATTTTAATCTTTATGTAGTTCAATTTATCAATTTTTATCCTATTAGGTCATAATTTGGGTATTCTAAGAATTATTTGCCAAAACCCGAGCCACAAATTGTAAACTTTTTTTCCTAAAGGTTTTATAGTTTTACTTTTTACCTTAAAATCTCCTCTTTTTTGCATCTGAATGTTCAATTGATCTAATATCATTTGTTGAAAGACTATTTTTTCTTTTTTGCACTATTGTCAAAAAAACACAATTGACCTTTTATCTGTGGGGCTGTTACTGTGCCCTTTGTTTTATTCCGTTGATCTCTGCGTCCATCCTTTGCCAATACCACGCTGTCTTGGTTACTGTGACTTGACAGTAAATCTCGATATCAGGTAGTGTGAGACTTCCAGCTGATTTTTTACCAAAATTATTTGGCTATTATAGTTTCCTTGCTTTTCCATATACATTTTTAAAAATATCTTGCCAGTACCAACAAATAGCCCCCTGGTATTTTCATTGGGATTATGTTAAATTGGCAGACACATTTGAGAAGAATTGATATCTTAAAAACAATCAATTATCCAACCCACAAAACCAGTATCTTTATATCTCTACATAATTATAGGTCTTTTATAATTTCTTGTCTCATAATTTTTAACATATAGATCTTGCACATATTTCATTATATTCATATCTAAATATTTTACTTTTTGATATTCTTGCAAATGGCATTGCTTTTATTTTTTGTTTTCCAGTTATTCATTGCTAGTATGTAGAAATAGAATTTTTGTGTATTTATCTTATATACTGAGAGCTTCCTCATTTTTTAGTTCTAAAACTTTTTAGAGTTTCTCTGAGACTTTCTACATGCACAAACATGTCATGTCTAAATAAAGTTTTATCTTTTCTTTCAATAACACGCTTTATTTTTCTCTTTCTTGTCTTTTTTGACTAACTAGACCTTCCAGTATGGTTAAGAATAGGAATGAATACCCTGCTATTGATTCTGACCCTAGGAAAGTATTCACTCTTTTATCATTAAGTATGATTTTAGATACAGGGTTTTTTGTAGATGTCCTATATAAGTTTAAGGAAGATTTTGTATATTTTTACTTTGCTGAAAGATTTTTTATCAAGAATAGAAGATAAATTTTCAAATGGTCTTTCTGTACCTGCTGATACCATCATGTTATTTTCTTCTTTATTCTGTTTATGATTAATTTCTAAATGTTGAACTAGCCTTCAATACCTGGGATAAATTCCACTTGGTCATGATGTATTATCCCTTTTATGTATCCCTAGTTTACATTTCCTAATATTTTGTTGTGCATTTCTGTAGTGAGGTTTATGAGGGTTTTTTTTTTTTTTTCTTGTAATGTCTTTGGTTTTGGTATCAAGGTGATGCAGGTCAAATATCATTTGGGAAATGTTCTCTCCTTTTCCATTTTATGAAACAGATTTTGAATGTGGTATATTATGTCTTCTTTCAATGTCTGTTAGAATTTTTTGTATTTGATCTGACAATCTCTGTTAACTAGAATGTTTAGATCATTTACATTTATTGTATTTAGTATGATTGAACTAAGGCCTAGAAATTTGCCTATTTGTCTTCTGTTTGTTTCCTCTAATTTTTGTTTTTCTGTCTCTCCTGACTTAAGTCTATTTGGCTTTAAATATTTTTAACTGTATCTCTTCCTTATTTTTCTAATAGTTGTTCAAATAATTAAAGTATACATACCAAAAATATTCACAATTTACTTAAATTTAATATTTTACTTAAAGTAAAATGTAGAAAGATTACAACCATGTGAGTCACTTAACCTTTGCCCTTTTATTTAAAGTTATGTTTCATCTGAACACAATGAAACACTACCAGATGATGTCATAAATATTCTTTCAACAGTAATATATATTTTTTACAATTAAGAGGATAAAGGTGGTCTATTATAGTTACTCAGATATTTAATATTCTACTTGCTTTTCTTTTTTCCCCAAAGTTCTGAGTTTTCCACTGGTGTCATTTGCTTTTAGCCTGACAAACTTCTATAAATTTCTTTTAGAACAGATTTGCTCATGGCATATTTTTAGTTTCCCTTAAACTAAGAATGTCTTTATATCACCTTTATTCTTGGAGGATATTTTCATTGGATATAAATGTGATTTGACAGACTTTTTCCTTCAGCTCTTTAAAGATATTGTCTCACTGTCCTCTGGCCTCCATGAGGAGACCATGATCTCTGATGAGAAATCTAGCACCAGTAATATTCTTCCTTTTAACTCATGACTTTGTAAGACACAAGAATAGAGGAAGAAAAACAGTGAACTAGGAAAGAAGAATGTGAATATGTAGCAGCATCGAGGGTCCATGAAGAGCTTCATGATTAAGTTTAAACTAAGCTAGTCAACCAGTTTAACTACACAGGCGCCAGGGTACAGAAGAGAAAAAGCTAGATTTAACCAGTGCTGTGATATTGTCCTGCTTCTGTGACAAAAATATTTTATAAAAGAACTGCTAACCTCCTTGGAAATAACAAAGAATAGAGCAAAAATTTAAAAATACTTTTTAAACATCTGTTTAATTGTTTAATACTGGTATCATTTAAAGACTTGTGAGGACTGGTGCAGTATTTAGCTCCCTCTCAGTTAATGTATTTAAACCACACTACTTGTCCATTATTTCCAAAAATATGCGCTGAGAATATGTTATGCTATATGCCAAACACTATATGAGGATTTGCAAATATAAAGGTGAACAAATATAAACATTGTCCGCATCCTCCCGTAGCTTACAAACAAGTGATTAATTACTTAACATGATCAAATACTCTCCTTTTAGGTCTGGAAGAAAGAGCTCCAAGGGGAAATAAAAAGAAAGTGCATGGGCTGGGAAGATAACTTAAGAAAAAAATCCTACTACAAAGGTATATTTGAAAAATGATTAAATATGTAATCATGACAAATAGACCTGGAAAACAATAAAAAATTGTTACAAACTATTGGCAAAACAAGGAGTTGCTTAAAAAAAAAAAAAACGCGTATAAACATAACACTAACTTGACTCTGAAGCAAATGGTGTTTATGTGGTTATAAGCCCATAAACACCGCTTATTGTTTTACCTAAAACACTGCGCCAAATAAAATCGAATAGGAGGAAGGGTAAGGGTTGGCAGAAGTGATCTAAATTCTCCACTATCAAAAAAGTCAAAAGATAATATCAAAATTTATACATTAAGAAATGAAAACTATGTTATCTGAAAATACAGAGATGAATTCTGGAAATGAGTATATAAAGAATTAAATGTTTTATTGTGTCTTAAAGACAGAATTAACTTAAAGGAGGTCAAGGAATACTATTTTTAATAATAATGTTTTGAGAATAAATCGATTTTTTAAGGTAGGCACCCATGTTATTTTCACTCAAATTTAAGCAATATTAAAATCATATAGTCTTCCTCAGACCTCTTTCATACACCTTTTTCATTAAGACATCATTAACTCTGTAAATTTGTAAGCGTTGAGCAGAGATGTAGAGTCCAATTTATGAATTCTTTACCAGATATTCCGACTGGTATTTCCCTTTTGCTGTATTCAGTGCTTCTTATCTATTTAGTAATTTATAATAAATATAGGAGCAAGATTGTAAGAATCCGAGAGTGTTTTTTTAATCTAACAAGTGTTTGACAATTATAAATTAGCATTCCAGAAGGAGAGGTGACATGCAGATGTCATGAATATTAGAGATGATCTAACTATGTATACGTCTTAACACTAGAGAGAGACTTTCAGAAGGAAAATGGAATGGTTATTAGTTCTACGACTCTTCTTACATAAATTGCCCATTGGACTGAGCAAAAGTTTGTTCTCTTTCTCCATGAGTTTGTTTTAATTTTACCTCCCACAAATAAATGAGAACATGTGAAGTTTGTCGTTTCGTGCCTGGCTTATTTCATTTAACATAATGACCTACAGTTCCATCCATGTTGTTGCAAATGACAGGATCTAATTCTTTTTTATGGCTGAATAGTACTCCATTGTATATATGTGACACATTTTCTTTATTCATTCATGTGTTAATGGACACTTAGGTTGCTGTCTTTTGGATAAAAGTCATTTTAACTTCGGTAAGATGATACCACATTGTAGTTTTGATTTGCATTTCTCTGATGATTAATGATGAGCACCTTTACATATGCCCATTTGTCAATTTTATGCCTTTTTTGAGAAATGTCTATTCAGATCTTTTGCCCATTTTTAATTGGATTATTAGATTTTCTTTTCCTATAGAGTTGTTTGAGCTCCTTACATATTCTGGTTATTAGTCCCTTGTCAGATGGACAGTTTGTAAATATTTTCTCCTATTCCGTAGGTGGCCTTTTCACTTTCTTGGCTGTTTCTTTTGCTGTGCAGAAGCTTTTTAACTTTATGTGATCTCATAAAAACTGGAGAAATGACATTAACTGACTCCAAATTATACTACTGAGCTATAGTAACCAAAACGGCGTAGTAGTTGATACAGACACATAGACCAATGAAACAGAATAAAGAACCTAGAAACAAATCTCTACTTCTACAGTGACCTCATTTTCATCAAAGTTGCCAAAAACATATATTGGGGAAAGGACAGTCTCTTCAACAAATGGTGCTGGGAAAACTGTATATCCATATGCAGAAGAATGAAATTAAACCCCTATCTCTCACCATATACAAAAATTAAATCAAAATGGAGTAAAGATTTAAATATAAGACCTTAAACTATAAAACTACTATAAGAAAACATTGAAGAAACTCTCTAGGACATTGGACTGGGCAAAAGTTTCTTTAATAACACCCCACAAGCACAGGCAACCAAAGCAAAAATGGACGAATGAGATCACATTAAGTTAAAGAATAACTGGAAGTTATTCTTCCAGTTCATGAACATGAAATATCCTTCCATCTCTTGTGCATCCTCTTCAATTTATTTTGTCAGTGTTCTATTGTTTTCATTATAGTTATCTTTCTTTTCTCTGTTTAATTCCTAGGTATTTTATTTTATTTGTAGTTATTGTAAATGAAATTCCTTCTTTATTTCTTTTTCAGATTATTCGCTGTTGTCATACAGAAATGCTACTGATTTTTGTATGTTGATTTTGTATCTTACAACTTTACTAAATTTGCTTATTAGTTCTAATAATTTTTTGGTTGAGTCTTCAGTTTTTTTATGTGTAAGATTATATCAGCTGCAAACAAAGAGGATTGGATTTATTCCTTTCCAATTTGGATGTCTCTTATTTCTTTCACTTGTCTGATTGCTCTAGCTAAGACTTCCAGTACTACATTGAATAACTGTGGTGACAGTGGGCATCCTTGTCGTGTTCCACATCTTAAAGGAAAGGCTTTCAGTTTTTCCCTATTCAATATGGTACTAGCTGTGGGTCTGTCATATATGGCTTTTATTAAGTTGAGATATGTTCCTTCTATATGCAGTTTTTGAGGGTTTCTTTATCATGAAAGAATTTTGAACTTTATCAAATGCTTTTTCAGCATCAGATGATATGATCACATGGTTTTTATCCTTCATTCTGTTGATATGAGGTAACACATTGATTGATTTGCATATGTTGAACTATCCTTGCATCTTTGGGATAAATCCCGCTTCGTCACAATGAATGATCTTTTTTAATGTGTTGTTGAATTCTGTTTGCTAGTATTTTGTTGAGGATTTTTGCATCAATGTTCTTCCAGGATATTGACTTGTAGTTTTCTTTTTTTGATGTTTCTTTGTCTGTTTCATCTTCTCTGTGTATTTTTGAATAGCCTGTCTTGAAGCTCACTAATTCTTCTGTTTGATCAATTCTGCTGTTAAGAGACTCTGATGCATTCTTTAATAGGTAAATTGCATTATTATCTCCATAATTTCTGCTAGACTCTTTTTTAATTATTTCAATCTCTTTGTTAAATTTATCTGATAGAATTCTGAATTCCTTCTCTGTTTTATCTTGAATTTCATTGAATTTCCTCAAAACAGCTATTTCCAATTCTCTGTTTGAAAGGTCGCATATCTCTGTCTTTCCAGGATTGGTTCCTGGTTCCTTATTTAGTTCAATTTGGTGAGAATATGTTTTCCTGGATAGTCTTGATGCTTGTGAATTCTTGTGGATGCTCATCAGTATCTGGGCATTGAAAAGTTAGGTATTTATTAGTCTCTGCAGTCTAGGTTTGTTTATACCCATTCTTCTTGGGAAGACTTTCCAGGTATTCAAAGGGATTTGGGTGTTATAATCTGTTTTTGGTCACTGCAGCCACATCTGCATTGGAGTGCACTCCAAGCCTATAACATTGTGGCTCTTGTAGACTTGTAGAGATACTGCCTTGGTGGTCTTGGGTAAGATCCAGAAGAATTCTGTGGATTACCAGGCAGATTCTTGTTCTCTTCCCTTACTGTCTCCCAAACAAAAGGAATCTTATCCTGTGCTGAACTTCCTGGAGCTGGAGGAGGAGGTGAGACAAGCACTCCCATGGCTACCACCCCTAGGACAGTGCTGCATCAGAGCTAAAGTCAGCACAGCTAGGTCTCGCCCAGGGCCCACTCTAACTACTTGGCTACTGCCTATGTTTGTTAAGGCCCTAGGGCTCTACATTCAACAGGTGATGAAGCCAGCCAGTCTTGTGTCCTTTTCAGGGCAGCAAGTTCTTGTGGGCCCCAGTGGGTCCAAAGATGCTACGTGGGAGTCAGAGCCTGGAATTAAATATTTAGGGATCTGCCTGGTGATCTGTTCTACTGTGGCTGAGCTGGCACCCAAGCCACAAGACAAAGTCCTTCCCACTCTTTCTGCCCCATTTCAGAAACTGAGAAGTCTCTTGCCATGGCCACCACTACCACAGGCCCGCAGGGAATACTGCCAGGCTACTACTGATGTTCATTCAAGCTCCAGGGGCTTTTCAGTCAGCTTGTGCTGATTTCTGCCAGCCGTAGGACTCTTATTTCAGGGAAGTCAGCTCCCCTCCAGTCCAGGGAAGGTCCAGAAAAGTCATCTAAGAGCCAGGGCCTGGAATTGAGGCTCCAAGCACCCACTTGGTGCTCTACCCTACTGTGGCTGAACTGGTACCTAAGCTGCAAGACAGTCTCCTTTTCTCTTTCCTCTGCTTTTCTCAAGCAGAAAGAATCTCTCTCCATAGTCACTATAACTGGTAACGTGTTAGATCACACCTGAAGCCAGCAAGTCTCAGAGTCTCACCCAAGGCCCATGGCAAGTACTGTCTGGATACCGCTGCTGATTATTCAGGGCGCAAGGGCTATTTAGTCTTCAGGTAATTAATTCTTCCAGGACCGGGTCCTTCCATTTAAGATAGTGGGTTCCCTTCTGATCCAGGGTGTGTCTAGAAATGCCATCTGAAAGCTAAGGTCTGGAGTGAGTACCTCAGGATTCTGCCTGCTGCCCTATCCTACTGTGGCTGAGCTGGTATCCAGGTTCCAAGACAAAGTCCTCTTTACTCGTCCCCCTCCTCTCCTTAAGTGGAAGGAAGGAGTCTCTTTCGGAGCTCCAAGCTGTGCTGTGTGGGGTTGGGGTGGTGCAAGCCCTCCTTTAGCCACCCCAGTTGGTGTCTCACTAGGTTGTGATGCCCCCAGTCTACTGGCTCCAAGCATAGCACAGCAGTAGGACTTGCCTAGAAATTGCAGTCCTTGTTGCATAAACAGCCTTTCAAGTTTATTTAGAACCCCAGAGCATTTTAGCACACAGTGGCAAGGCTTGGCAGAACTCAGATTCTGACCTCTGGTTTGAACCACTCCTGTCCTCTGGGATTCCCCTCTGGCTAGAGTTTATCTAAATGCTCCTGCCATGGGTGTCAACTGAATTTGTCCAGTGTTTCTTTCTGCTGTGACAGGGCCACAATGAATTCCAATGCAAAGTCCGACAGGCACTGTGCCGTCTCTCTCACAAGCGCTCAGATTCTCTGCACTACACACAAATGCCTGGGATTGGGGCAGGGATGGTGTTGGTAATTCAAGACTGTCTTTCCTACCCTTTTCAGTGCCTCTTTCGATGATATGAAGTTACAAACCAGGCACTGTGATCATTCTCCTGATTTTTGGTTCTTCCGAAGGTGCTTTTTTGTGTAAATACTTGTTGAATTTGCTGTTCCTGTAGAGAGGATGATTGGTAGAGGCTTCTGTTCAGCTGCTTCTTGTACTTTCTTCCTCTACTCAATGTTTTCTACAGAGATCACTAATCTGGAAGTCCTGGATTATCACCCATTTGACAAAGAAGAAACATAGGCCTGGGGGAAAAAAGGAACTTGTTCTAGGTAACATAGTTAACATATGTCAAATGTTGAATTTGAACCCAGACATGTATGATTCCCAAACCAGGTGCTTTACAATAGTACATCACTAAGAATGTTGTATTTCTTTTAGGAGATCAGAATGAGCAAATAAGAATACTGCATTCAAAACAGATAGAGACCCCAGTGAAATGCAGACCAAGTTTCTAACTGATCAGATTTTATTAACATTAAAACAACCATGTTTTCTCACTGAGAAAATTTTGAATCTGTGTCCATTCAAATTAATTAAAGTGGCATAGCACCTGTCTACTTATAAAGAAAAATCAGGTCCAATACATTGAGCTATGTATGGGAATTACTTATTTGAGCATTAAGATAAAATTTAAAGTCTACTAATATGAGTTTTTAGCAGTGTAATATATTACACAGGCATCCAGGGCTTCTGACAGCAAGGTAATTTACATATATTATTTTAATAATCCTCATAATTTTTCTGCTGGGAAGGTAACTAGCAATTATTTCTCAGATTTCTCAGATAGTGAACAAAAAAGCACAGGGAAGGAAATTTTATAAGTATGTCTCAGTAGATCTCAAATTTTATTTTTAACTTTGGGACTATTTGCTAGATTTTGGAGGTTAATTAGAATTAAAACATGTCTCTATTTTAGATGGAAAATAGTAATAACTAACTTTGGAGGGATATCCTGAGTTATAACAAAAAATGGGAAAAATAAATTTTTGTGCTCTTTCCTTTACTACAGAAAATATCCAGTGGTTCTCTGGCAACTATTTCAGAAAAATAACAACTACTCTTATCTAATAGATCATTTTTTAGCATCAACTAGTGAAGGGAATGTGATCGAGTCACCACGTTAAAAAAAAAAAAAAAGCCACCAGATTTGTCATTCAATTTATAATATTAGGTACAATGTGAGAATATACTTTAAGATTTTGTTTGTGATACCAGCACTATAGCCCTGAAATAAAAGCACAAACTATAGGGGGCAAGAAGTCAGCATGGAACTACCACAAATTTTACTTGAAAACTCATCATATGGTTTTTATAAGTTTTCAAACAAACTAGAAAGATGAAAACAAAATGGAAGCAAGGGAATCTGATATCCCTCATGAGTCAGTTTCTGATTGACTGATCGTGCCAAGTTGTGCTTTATTGCATCTGTGATGAGCAAATGGCAATTTCAGAGCCCTAATTCATTGCAGAATTCTCCTATAAGTAGTTTATTTAATATAAGACTTTAATTAGTTGTCTCTGAATGTTGTTACAATTTGATAGAACAGTTGTTCTTTTGTTAATCTTATTTGGTGAGATATAGAAAATTCTAATAGTATAACAGAAAAGGTATAATTACTTATTGGTGCATTACATGTTAAAGAAGGTATAGGAAATAATGAAACTTAGTAAAAAGACAAACACGGAGGTAATCTCAATTTGTCTATCTATCTCACAAATATTTGATGAGCACCTACTTTACACCAGCCACTTTGGATAAAATGGTAAGCAAAGACAGCCATAGCTCCAATGCTTATTACAGTCTAGAGGAGGAGACATATAAGCATCAAATAGTTATACAAATAAGTGTAAAATGAAACATGAGGTAAACATCATTTAGACATGTTACAACAGGGGATTTGACAACGTAAGAAAGTCAAAGAAAACTTCCAGTGAAGAAATGATGACTGCACTGTGATCTGAAGGATGAGCAGGAATTAAGCAGATAATAAGAGGAAAAAGCATTTTGACCAAAGAAAGGGCGATCTACAAGGGCCCTTTGGCAGTTATCTTAGTGTATGTGAAAGACTGAATAAAGTTCAGTGTGGCTGAAGCAGAGGCAGAGGAAAAGGTTAAATTGTACAATTTTATTATTCATAAAGCATGTTGAAAATTGTAGTTGAAAATTCTGTTTTCAACCATAATGGGGTAATGAGAACTAGAGTTACCCTCCTTCCTTAAGCAATGATAAAAGAGATGAAAACATATAAAACAACTGTTTTTCAGACATCAATCAAGACTCAGTGCAGTAAAGGATGACTACAGGAAGGGAAGCAAACTAAGTGAATATTATGACTGCCCCGGCTTCCCGCCCGCAAAGAGTTTCCAGGCTACAGTGCAGTGGGGCAAACCAAAACAGAGCCCGCAGGCCACTGGGTTGAAGGGATGGAAGTGAAAAATTGGAGAGGTTACAGTACTGCAAAAAGAGAGCTTCACAGAAAAGGAAAGTCACACAGAGAGGTAATTGAAAATTTACAGAAATCCAAAGAAACTACCTAAGGCCAAGAAAGAACCACCTGAACAGACCAGGCAGAACAATACTGAAAGAGCATCCAGAGCCAAGAATATGGCTTTAAATAGCAAAAAAAAAAAAAAATTTAAGAGGCACTTACGTATACATCTAAAGGAATACAGTCAGAATCTTTATGTTGAAAACCACAGTAACGACACTTTTGAAACTTTTAAAAGATCTAAGTAGACATATATCTCTTTCCTCAATTGCAAGACTCAGTATTAAGACACCAACTCAATCTAGAAATTCAATACAATCCCAATCAAACTTCCAGAAAGGTTTTACACACACAGCAATGAGACGGTTTTATAATTTGTATGGAAAATATAAGGAAGCAGAAAAGCCAAAATAATATGAAAAGGAAGAAAAAGTTAGAAAACTCATGCCCCTTGATTTCACAGTATCTACAACAAGATACTGTGATGTTGGTTAAAGTATAGACATAAACGTCAATGGAACAAAATAGAGGGCCCAGAAACAAACTCACAAAACTATAGAAAACTGAAATTTTACAAAGGTTCAAAGTCATTTGCAATGTAAAAAGGGGTTTTTTGAACAAATAGTGCTAGAACAATTTAACATCCATTTATATATAAAGAAATCTCTATATGTGCTTCACATATTATATAAAAATTTACTCTTTTGAGAAGTGTCTTTTCATATCCTTCTCCCACTTTTTGATGGGGTCGTTTGTGTCTTTCTTGTTAATTTGTTTAAGTTCTTTGTAGATTCTGGATATTAGCCCTTTGTCAGATGGATAGCTTGCAAAAATTTTCTCCCATTCTGTAGGCTGCCTGTTCACTCTGATAATAGTTTCGTTTGCTGTGAGGAAGCTCTCTAGTTTAATGAGATCCCATTTGTCAATTTTGGCTTTTTTTTGCCACTGCTTTTGGTGTTTTAGTCATGAAGACATTCATGCAGCCAAAAAACATCATTTTTATGATGAAATAAAGCTCATCATAACTGGTCATTAGACAAATGCAAATCAAAACCACAATGAGATACCATCTCACACCAGTTAGAGAGGCAATCATTAAAAAGTCAGGAAACAACAGATGCTGGAGAAAACGTGGAGAAATAGGAACACTTTTACACTGTTGGTGGGAATGTAAGTTAGTTCAACCACTGTGGAAGACAGTGTGGCGATTCCTCAAGCATCTAGAACGATAAATACCATTTGACCCAGCAATTCCATTACTGAATATATACCCAAAGGATTATAAATCATTCTCCTCTAAAGACACAGGCACAAGTATGCTTATTGCAGTACTGTTCACAGTATCAAAGACTTAGAACCAACCCAAATGCCCATCAATGATAGACTGGATAAAGAAAATGTGGCACATATACACCATGGCATACTATGCAGCCATAAAAAAGGATGAGTTCATGTCCTTTGCGGGGACATGGATGAAGCTAGAAACCATTCTTCTCAGCAAACTAACACAGGGACAGAAAACCAAATACCTCATGTTCTCATGCGTAAGTGGGAGTTGAACAATGAGAACCCATGAACATAGGGAGGGAAACATCACACACCATGGCTGGCTGGGATTGGGGGACTAGGAGAGGGATAGTATTAGGAGACATACCTAATGTAGATGACGGGTTGATGGGTGCAGCAAACCACCGTGGCACGTGTATACCTATGTAACAAACCTGCACGTTCTGCACATGTATCCCAGAACTTAAAGTATAATAAAAAAAATCATTTAAAAACTTTACTCAAAATTTAGTGTAAATCTAAATGTAAAATATAAAAGCATGAAACTCTTTAGATACCATACTATAAACACAAACCATAAAAGGAGATATGACCCCTGGATCAAACAATAAATCAAAAGAGAAATTACAAAGTATCTTGGACTGAATAAAATAAATATAAGAACATGACATAATAAAGTTTGTAATGCCATGCTTAAAAATTTACAGTACTAAACATTTACAATAGAAAAAAATGCTAATCAATGACCTAAGATTCTACCTTTAATAGCTAGAATAATATGAGGCAATTAAACAGAAGGGAAATGAGAGCAGGAAAAGGAAATAATAACATTAGAGCAGGAACAAAAAAATAGAAAACAGAAAACCAACAGAAGAAAAATGAAAGGAAAAGCTGTTCTTTGAAAAGATTAATAAAGTGATAAAAATGCTAGCCTGATTGATCAGAAGTAAGAGAAAACACAAATTACCAACATCAGGAATGAGATGAGGGGACATTTTTAGAGATACTACAGACGTAAAAAGGATAACAACTGAATCTAACAAATAATTTTATGCCAGCGAATTCAACAAATTAAATAAATTGAACAAATTATTTAGGATTTCTTATACAAAATGTTCCCACAAATAAAACTCCCGGCCAAGATGGAATCCTAGGTGGATTCTATCAACTATTTAAGAATAAATAATACCATTACTACCTAACCTCTTGCAACTGTGATAGGGTACAGAATATAGAATATTTCCCAATGCATCTTGGGAGATGGGTATTACAGATACCAAACCAAATATATTACAAGAAAAGAAAACTACAGACCAATAACCCTCATGAACACAGATGCAAAAATTCTTAACGTTTTTCTTAATCATTCTGAATAATAATAATACATTATGACCAAGTGGTTTTTCCCCAATAATGAAAAGTTAGTTTAATTCTCATAACTTAAAATCATGATGGGTAAAATTTTACATTTAATAAGTATGGCTTACATTTGTGAATCTTTGAGAATAAAAATCTGTGTTAAAGTTAGTTTCCTCTGAAGGAGGAAAACCAAATGAAAGTAACATTTTCATTATGGATTTACAGGTCAGATACTGCATGGAGAATTAAGATGAGAAAAGCCTTCAAATATTTCCAACTAATATATTTTTTAAAACCATTTAACGTATATTATCTGACAGTAGTAGCAGAATTACAATCAATGTTAGTATGACATGATTCCTCAGGTAGTAGGGAAATTGTTCTCTCAAACGTATTCTCTGAAAAGTTCTCTCACATGATTCATTGGGTAGCAGAGGAATTGTTATCTCAAAAGTGATTTATATACTCTAGTTTCTTACAAACCTGAGTAAAGATGACGTCTTAAAAAGAATTGATGCTTGCTGTAATTTGACAGAGTTAAGATATTGTTATCTAATATTTTTATAATAATATAATAGACTAAAATGAGAAAGAAGAAACATGATCATCTCAATCGATGCAGAAAAAAAGTCTGATAGAATTCAGCAGCCACTCATGATAAACACTCTGAGCAATCTACAAATAAAAGGGAACTTCCTCAACCTAATAAAGGGTATCATCAAAACTCTTGCAGTTAACATCATACTAAATGTGAAAGACTAAATGTTTTCCTCATGAGATTAGGAAAAATGTAGGGATGTATAATCTTACTGCTTCTGTTCAAAATTGTGTCAGAGGTTCTAGTCAGTGCCATAAGCAAGTAGAAAAGGAGTTAAAGTTTTTTTGTTGTTAGAATATATGATTGCCTATGTAAAAATTCCTATGTATCAAAAAAGCTTATTAGAACTAGTGAATTTAGCAATCTTGTCGTACATACACATGATACACAAAATCAATCATATTTTTATACTAGCCCTGAAAAATGAAAATTAAAATATGAAAATATTATTTACAATAGCACCACATATGAAATACTTAGAATAACATTTGAAAAAATATGCAAGAATACTCCAAAACATCTGTAAGAGAAATTAAGAGCCTAAATGAATTGAGAGATATTCCTTGCCCATGGATTAAGAAACCTAATTTTGTTATGAAGTCAATTTTCTCCAAATTATCTAAAGATTAAATACCATCCCAATCAATCCCAGCAGATGTTTTATGAAACTTGGCAAGCTGATTCTAAAATTTATATGAAAATTAAATGCCCTATAATTACCAAATCAAATTTGAAAAAGAAAAACAAAATGTTAGGACTCATACTACCTGACTACACAACTTATTAAAAGCCTAGAGTAATAAATGTAGTATATTGTTGGTGTAAAGAAAGGAATATAGATAAATGGACCAAAATAGAATTCAGAAATAAAGCACACATCTATGGTCAACTTATTTTAACAAAATTATTTTTAAATTTTAATTATGGGGAAATATTGGATAATCATGCAAAGACAATGAATACACACCTCTACCTCACACCATTTATCATTGCTAGCTCGAAATCAATTGCAAACCTAAATATTAGAGCTAAAGCTATGTAATTACTAAAACAAAAATATCTAATGTAAATAATGACTGAACTTGGCAGAGGTTTCTTAACTAGCACATAATGATCTGTCTAATACTGTAAGTTGGGTGTTGAAGTCCCCCACTATTACTGTGTGGCTGTCTAAGCCTTTTTGTAGGCCTAAAAGTAGTCAAAATTGGTGTTCAGGATTGTACTTAATTTCTTGTATCTCTTTGAGAACACATCTTTATTAAATGTAAAGCGCTTTTCCACAAATTTTAAATGTAAGAATAAATATTTGTTTTCATCATTACTGAAAACTTATCAGCTGTGTCATTGTCTTAGGAAACAATTTTCTGTTTTTGTTTTGTTTTGCTTTTACTTCAATGAAACAATATTTGACTCTAAAAATGAAATTAAAAATAATTTTAAAAAATTAAAAATACATATGATGCAGCCATTCTACTCCTAGGCATTTACCCAAGAGAAATTAAAGCAATGTCCACACAAAGACTTGTAAATGAATGGTCAGTACACAAATGATCATAGCAGCTTTATCTGTAATAGCTCAACAGGAAGCAATGCAAATGTCCACCCACAGATTAATGGGTAAACAATTTGTCATACAGCCATAAAATGGAATACTATTCAGTGACAAAAATAAATCAACTAGTGACACATGCAACAAAATGAATGAATCTGAAAAATAGTTATGCTGAGTGAAAGAGGCCAGGTAAAACAGAATTCACACTGTATGAGTCTAATTATATAAATTTCTAGAACATGCAAACTAATCTCTAGTGACAGAAAACAGATCAGCTGTTCCTCGTGGTTATGGTAAGAAGCAATGATGAATGACAAAGGAACCCAAGGAAACTATTGGTATGATGAATATGTTTATTATCTTGTTTGTGACAATAGTTTCACAGGGGTATATATCAAAACTTATCAAATGATATACTTTAAATATACTGTAAATACCTCAGTTATACCTCAATACTTCAAGAAAAGTATAATCCAGTAGGGAAGGTCAGAAAAATTAGTATAAGACAATCAGCAGACATCATGATAACCAAATGCTAACTTATAATAATTATAATAGTTTAGTGAAAAGTGGCACCAGTCAGGCCTAATCAAAATGAGTTTCATGGAGACAATTTAATGACTTAGGACCTCAGCCATTGACAGTATTGGATTAGTCTGAGAAAAGTAGATTTGCAGGAATGAGAAATCATGGACATGAAACATGAAGCATGCGCACACACACACACACACACACACACACAAATAAGCACAATGTCATTCATGAGTTAAAGAAGAGAAGACTCTGACCTCCTTTCTTTCTTCAGCTGCATCTTCATGAGGGCTGACCAGTCCCTACATGAAGTTGAGCTGCACCTCTCTACTGTGTAACCTCAGGCAAGTTCTTTAATTTTTTGATGACCTCAGTTTCCTCATCTACAAAATGGGTATACATAATACTATTTCTTTCCTGGGATGGTCAAGGGGATTAAATGAAATGATAGATGTAAAAAATCTTAGTACAATGTCAGGCGATTTTAACTATTAGAACTATTTATTCAACAAAGATTTTATTGAACATCTACCAACTGCTGGAGTACTGGACATTCTGCTATGTTCTGAGAATCCACAAATGAATAAGCATACATTCACTTCTAACTTAGGTATCTCACTGTCTGATGGGTGAGACCCATAAGTCATAATGATTATATGCTATGTGAAAATATTTTAGTAGTAATACATGTAAGGACCTTTGTGCTAATAGTATAACAGAGAGACATACTCACTCAGCCCATATGTGTTTTGAAGGCTTTCAGAAGAGAAAATCTTGAGCTTCTCTGAATTTATGGTTTTCTCAAAGGACATGTTCAGCAGGCAGGCAAGATGTATAAGAACTGTGTGTGTTTTTTTTTTTCTCATAGTGTTTAAAAGGAAAATATAGATTTTTCTTATGAGGGAAAAAAATAGTTCAGAATGTTAAGTACAGGCTGATCATACATTCTAAAATATTTACACCTGTTTCACTGATGAAGTATCTGGCTTCTAGCAGATCAATTATAATTTACTTTGTTTATTAAAAATGGTTTAACCAGGAATGAAAACATTTTAACGTGTTGAGTGCAAGGTGAACCTGTTCTGTCACACATTGTAGGTATTAACTTCTCAGAACAGCAATTACTAATAACTCCTCAGAGGCTCATCTCAAGTGTCGTCACTGTCTTCTAAGGAATACTTCCAGTTAACTTTGGCTTTCTTTGGCATTGACAGCTGAAGAAAACCATCCTAGTTAAAAAGTTTGGCATTTAAGGTAAAATATCCCGTCTCTTATATTTCACTGAGCTTCTTTCATTGAAAAAAAAGCAAAAACATAAATATTTTAGATGATGTGCTTCATTGCTGTATTTTTAGGATTCATTTTAATTTGTGTTTGAATATACCATGGTATTTGGCTTTATAAGTTTATATTAATGTCCCCAAGAAGCTACAAAAAGCAACTGTTGCCCTCCTATCATTTTGTCTTTTTAAATTCTTCTACCATTTAGTGTTTGTGTGGAGGGTACAGCTGCGAAGACAAATGTGTTTCACTTTTTTTTTCAACAAACCATGTTTTGAATGTGACACCAGGCTCTTCATGATTTGAAATTTTCCATGTAGGATCAATTGCTTCTTCAGTTGGGTATGTTTTGAGGCCAAAGAGCATGTCAAAACACACACACACACAAACACATATAAAATACTGTTAATATTAATCTACAAATATTCTTCCAGCATCCTGCAGAAAGAATTCTCCATGGCTTAAATATCATCATCATCATCATCATTATCATTAAATTTGGTTTCTAAATTTGTAAAAGAAAAGTTTCTTAGAACAAGAATCAGATAGGAATCAATAATGTGGGGGAGGAGTGGGAAGAAAGAACAAATAAATCAACCAGAGGGTTGTAGGATCTACTGTTTGTAAAATACTCAGGCTTCAGACAGTTTTTGGAAGTTGGGAGCAGTCCAGTTCTAAGTATCTGAAAGCCAAAAGATGGTGTTTTTAACGCTGGAAATCTGCATTGTTCCCCCGGGTTAGGACATATATTCTACTTAAACAGGCCAGCATTTGTTTTCAGGAGAGAAAGTGATAGATTATTGCTCCCCAATTCCACATGTGCTCTTCCGTGCCCAGGCACAATCCAGTTGACTGGAAAAAGAGAATGTGACCACCACTCCTACTCCCTATTCACCCGCGGGCAGAGCTCGAGGCCTTTTGCCAAGGCTCTGGCACTTTTAAGACTGTTTCTTGGCAGCCATTGGCTTGCAGAGGCCATAGGCTTCTGCTTCTGTCTGTCTGGATTTTGTTCTGAATTTCTTCAGGATTTGCTTCTGAGCAGCATCTCGGTGGCAGCAGGAGCCCTGGGGCTCAGTGAAACCATGTTATCCAGGAACTTTGGATCCCTGAACTGGCTCCTTCTGCCTGCCGTTTGCTCCAGGGCTTCAAAGAAGCGCTCGGCTGGAGTACCCAGGATGCTTTTCAGCGGCTGCCACAGCCCCTCTTTTGAAGCACCATGGTAGCCAACAGAGAGGATTCTGTGTTACGTACAGTATGACCCTGGAGGTGCCAGCCAGCTGCTGTGACTCAGCTAAAAACAGGGAGCTCGCTGTAAGAGAGAGGGCATGAAGGGGAGAGATGACTGAGGGGGAGGGAAGAGAGGAAAAGCAGCAGGAGTTTATGATGCCCAAAGTTTGTCAAAGGGCTCAAAACACATTTCTGAAAGAGCTTTCTTGATGGGCCAAAGGAAGCCCATCTCTGTGCCTCTAAAATCTGCCTGGGCTACATAATGTTTAATGGCCTTTCTATCTAATGAAAACAAGCAGCAGGAGGATTAGGAAAACCAAGAAAATAAATTCTCTCTCCTCATACTTACTCCCAGGTGCCCTGAGGAAATGTATACTAATTGGCCTTCCAGATACGGTTTGAGACCAAACGCTGATGTAAAGAAACAGAATCGCGTGTGTGTGAACTTTTCCTTGCTTTTTTTCTTCTTGTCTTTTCCTATAGAGAGGGGTCATATTGCCTGAATACAGGAGGAACTGATCATCTCAGAAGCAACTCTGAATCCAAATTGTGAATAAAAAAACACAATATACGGGAAATTTACTTATGAAACACTCTATTATGCCACTATCCTTGGCTCTGCACAGTTTCTCAAGGCAAAAAAAAAAAAAATGATGCTCAGCTAAAAGTAGGTCTTAAGCAACCTAGGCTTATTTTGTGAAACATTCGCTAGGGTACTTTGGTCAGTTCAAAGGTAGAAATTTACAGGCAGATGGAACATGAAGTGCAAAATGTACCTTGGCTGGAAAAAAAAAAAAAAAAAAAAGGTGGGCTTAGGAAGAGTGCTGGAGAGAAGAGATCACTGCAAAAGAGTAATAAGAAGGATTGATTAAATCAGCATTTTAAAGCAAGGACAAAAGTACTCGCTTTTTAATCTCCCATATGAATAAGGTATCTCTGAAATGGCACAATGATCAGTCTGATTAGACAGAGAAGAAAATCAAGTTTGTGTCTTTTCCCCAGCAGACTTTAAGTACTGAGTGAGAAGGTGGCTTACATTTAAGATCACTAAAATGATCAAGTTTGCTCATGACAAACAAGAGGGCAAGTCCAGCCCATCAGCTCAGACCTGGGTGTGTCCTCTCCTGGCAGAGTTTCTAAGGTGATAAAACCCTGAACAAGTGGTGACAGCTACCCTCTGGGAGAAAACTCAGTCTCCAAAATTTTTCCAATGGTTTCTTCTGGTTCCACTGTCACGAAACAGGTCAAATTGATCAGCAAAGGAGGAAAAGCTCAACATCAGCAGTTCACACCAAGCATAAGGCTTGAATTTTCAGTTTTATCTTTGTTCGGCCTGTCTATGGCTGCTGGACAAATTAGCAGACATATTTCATTAAAGAATAATTATTTTTCTCTCGGATTCAATTCACACATTAGTGTACTCAAATCAGATTCTCAAAAGCAACTTGCTGGGCTTTCTTAGCAACACGATTTTTTTATTGTGGAGTATATCGTCTTGATAAGAAGCATGTACAAAGAAAAAGAAAAGAGAAGTTCTGTTTTGTTTTCTAACAGGGGCTCTATTTTGAAATTCTGTTTCTACATAAGAAGGAATAGTATCTCCTTAACGAGCATGTTGGTGAGTTCTTAAAGCAAACCGAATTTAAGAGAGGAGAGGTTAGAAATAAGGCCATCATATTTTGCTTAAATCTAAAATATATATAGGAAAAAAGGAAAAAAGACATGAAAAGGAAAAGTTTGATCAGAATATCAGAGAATGGTGTGAGGGAGAAATACAAGCAGTGGAATTAGGAGTTTCTCTATTTCAAAGGATAAGATAAAGTATCAGTTGACATCTGTCCAAATGCCCACTACCATGCCACTGAAATAAGAAAGTCAAGAGAAGAAAAAAAATGTGGATGAAAGAGGAGGATATGGCTAAAAAACTGGACTGGTTGTAGCCTCAGGTTAGAAGGAGATGATCCACTGGCTGGATTTCAATACTTATTCACTTGGTTTATATGACTCATTCATTCCAACTCCCATTTGTCCTCATAATCATCCTTGGCTGATCCTAAATATTGGGTCTGTGGTTTGCTAGGCAAATGCCACTCCCAGTAATTCACTTGGAAACTTTAGGACCCTGTACCTGGCTGAATGGCTGCCTCTCAAAAGATTACGTCCAATCTGTGAATGTGATCTTATTTGGAAAAAAAAGGACTTTGCAGCTGTAATTGTTGAGAAACTTCAGGTGAGATCATGTTGAATTGGGGTGGGCTCTAAATCCAATGACAAATATTTTTATTAGAGAAGAAAAGGGAGAAGACACACAGAAAAGAAGACCATGTGAAGACTGAGGCAGAGATTAGAGTGATGCAACTATAGGCACTATAGGAACTATAGGAATGAAACTATAGGAACACTAAGGATTGCCGGCAGCTACCAGCAACCAGGAGAGAGGCGGGGAAAATACTCTCCCCCAGAGACTCAGAAGGAAGCAAACCCACAGACACCTTGATTTTGGACTACAGTCCACTGGAACTGTGAAAGAATAACTTTCTGTTTTTGTGAGTGAGTCACCCAGTTTGTGATAATTAGCTATAGCAGCCCTGGGAAACTATGACAGACCCTCCTCAGATTCAGCACTGGCACTGATGAAGATGGAATGGAGCAAAATGCAACACGGGTTTGTTTTAGCTGAACTATAGTACATGTCTATACGAGTTCTTCCAGATATCATAAATGGATTGGGAAATCAACTCAAGTATTGTATTAGTTGAGCACTTACTATGCACCAAGCACCATGCTAGCTGGTCAGTTAATAAAACAGCTCCTCTGTCTTAGGAATTTTATAGTCCAGCAGTACAGTTTTTACAGGTCCCCGAAATTTCCCGGCAGGGGGAAACTCAACTTTGGGGACTAGCAGTACTTTGAGTGTTACCAGTTAAGTTCTATTTTGCAACACTGATGAACCAAGGGATGGTGTCTATTTTCCTGTGGTTCCATCTTAAAACACAGTATAGGTTGGTTGACATATTCTCAGGGAGAAAATTTTATTAATTGAATGAACAAATGGCTGCAATCCCTCTTGCCTAGCACGTAAGGGTCCCAGGAAAGATATCACTAATAGTTGATAAATAGTAGGTGGGCTTTATTAACTCCACAATTGCAGAGGAAGTTTTGCAATGACCGTCAGAATCCCTTGTTGTGGGTTCTTTGATTGGCATAGTTAGCCCTACTTTGAAATTTGTTTCTCTTCTAGCAACACTAACCCCCCTTTATTTCTTTGGCCCTCACTCAATTAACTGTGTTCTGAATGAACATCTGTCCCAAGGTACCACGCAGTTTCTGATGTTCGATTTGGAAAGGACCCACAAGCACAATGGGGGAGGCACCACTGAAGGCTCCGCGTCTGGGAAGTCTGCTCTTTTCACAGCCAGCACTGCTGTTGGTTTTGCCTGCTGGCTTACATGAATTGGCTTTTACATTTCTTAATTTAGACACTAGCAGTATGGAGACTTATTTTATATATATATATGTTTTTTCTGTCTGAGGAGAGCAATGTTTTCCATTGCACAAATGGAGACTGCTGCCAGCAGCTATAAGCACACAGAGGGACACATAGCACACAGATGCATCACTTTGTAGCATGAGGGCTGAGCACTAGGAGCTCAAGATCCTTCCTGTGACTCAGTTGAGATTGTTCCCCTCCCTGCCTTTTAAAAAATCTAATTAGGAGCCAGGATATTCAAGCAATAACTACTCTCATTCAGAATGGGGGAGCTAAACCAGCCTTTTCACTGGTGTTCCCAAATGTTTGAGAAGGCATCACTTTATCAGAATCTCCAATCCCTATAGCTAATAGCGTAGCAAATCACATCACTGATACTATAAGTACTCTGTGTGTCAGGTATTGTGTTAAGCACCGTGTGAACACGTAATACTTAGAACAAAATTGTAAGGTCGCTAATATCAATCCCATGGGATATAATCCCGTTTTGACAAAGAAGAAACCTGAAGCAGAGAGAGACTGAGTTACTTCCCAAAGTCACCCAATGCCTCAGGTCAGTTTTCGTAGAAGCAGACTAGAAGCAGTCACTTATTTAGCGGAAGGCTGCGGCATCAGCTAAAGTCTGCCTTCACCCCGATCCCATGGGAGCGCCAAAGCACGAAGTGTACCAGAGCTTTGGCCCCACCTTGAGGCAAGGAGACAGGTGTTTTGTGTCAGAAAACAGTCATTCTTTGGCTTCTAGGAGAAGTCTTTTCATTTTCGCTAAGGACAATTGTCTGAAGGGGTACATGGGGCAATTGTGACCATAGTTAGCAGCCAACATTCACAGCAGCTGGTTACTGGTGCAAAGTCCAGGTGAATGGAATCTTGGTAAGGCAAATACAGTATTAGCTACCAGCTCACAAGTGGCAGAACTTGGGTCAAAGTCCTGTGACTCTGAAGCCATGTTCTTAACACTGTAATATATTGTAAACTCAAAATCTCTTCACAGGGTTAAGAAGTGCCATGTTTTTACCAGCCTCCAGATTCTAAGGAATGTGGAGACTCTTGTTACTCCCAGAAAGGATGTCAGTAAAATCTCATACATGGTCTTTCACAGTTTCAAATAATTTGATCTCGAAGTTCCTCTAGGTGCTGCAGAATGTAGCACCCACTCATAGCCTAGCACTTCTTGCCCCTCCTCTAAGTGACTCAGAGCTTGTGGCTTCCACTGCCCTTTGCTCCTAAAGTTCATGAAGAACAGAGGCTGGGCGATGGCTGCATTTGGACATGTGTATCGCTGCTCTTTGCACCCAGCAATAAACAAGAAAGAGTAAGAGAGAGGGAAACTTGTTAACACCATGCTGTATCTAAACAAGCAATCCCAGATGGCATCCTTTAAGCCTTCTGCCTCTGATAAGAAAAGATTGAGCAGGGAAAATAAGCAACAGCTGACAAGCCATACCCAGCATTAAGACCAACAGGGAGAACAGATACCAGCTCTGTGCTCTGTCCTCATTCATGGCTCAGAATCCAACCCAGAGGCCCGCCTGGCTTCAAACACCTTCAGTGCTACGCTCTTTTATAAAACCGATGAATCACGGAAGGTTACAGGCCAAAACATTTTTCTTTCTAATTCAATCCTTCGTTCGCTGATGAAGAACAAGGCATGAAACAGTAAGGTATTTTATTTAAATACATTTTGTTGTTTAAAAGACAAACAAGAAATGAAATTCAAGAGCTTCTGACTCCTAGCCAGTGTTTTCCCAGAACCAAAGGCTAACTTCTCTTTTAACATGCGTTACGTGCATTATCCCTGTGTGTGTGTGTCTGTGTCTGTGTGTGTGTGTGTGTGTGTGTAATTGGTTCTAAGACTATGATAGCAATTTTGTCTCAAGTGGATAAGAACTCAGTCTCTGGCATCAGTCTGCCTAGGATTGCAATCTTGCTCCCCTACTTCAAGGATACTGTATGTCCTTAAGCAACATTCCCTGCACCTCAGTTTTCCCATCTGCAAACTGAGGTTAATAATTGCTCCGTGGATGTTTGGGAAACATTCAATCAAATAGTTCATGTATAAAGCTTAGCATAAGACCTAACACTAGTAAACATTCCATGAAGTTAACACTTGCTATCATTTGTCCATGGATTGGGGTTAAGAAAAAAAAGAGAGAGAGAGAGAGAATGCCTTCTTCTTGCCTCACTGGGATAATTCTGGAGATATAAACAACAATACAACATGGTATCCTTCCTCAAGAAAGCAGTCCAGTTGTTTTAAAATACCAGTTTCGAGTAAAGTGTTGTTTATGACACAAATGTTTCAACATGGACATTATTTATGTAGCATACGATAGGACACAAGTTTTAACAGACCACTTGTAAAGCCCACATCAGCAATATTGTAATCAATAGAAATGCTATTAAATTATATAGAAGGAGTGCCCCCAACAATGCCAATAGGTAACCCATTTAATATATGCTCATCAACTAAGTATCTAGGCTACTTTTTACTTTTTACTTTCGCAGTTTGATAAATGAGAAGTGCTCAGAGATGGTGCTGAAATAATGAAAGCATTTTAATGAAAACCTTAAAGGCCAAAGGTCAAAGACAACTGTCTGACTTTTTAGACAGAAGAGAAACCCAACTGGATTTTACTTTCTCTCTTTAGTTCCAGAAGATAGCCGAGGGTTCCATCTCAGCTAAGAGGTTAGACAAAGGAAGAATTTTCTGATAGTTCCAGAAAGCAAAGGTTAGGAAGTCAGAGATGACACAAATGCCTCCTTTGAAAATATAAAAATGTGGCAAGTATTTAAAAAGAGCTTATGATAATGGAATGAAAATGAGTCAGAAAATATGCAAATTGAATTCGCTTGAAATATATATGTCTTTAAAAATTAGTGATAAATTGCTTTGTCAAATGCTTTTTGTGTGTGATTTACCACCCGCACACCCCCCATATTTAAATTCCTGTTCAAGACGCTTTTCTTAACCTCAAATGGGTTTTTTGGAGACTGAAAAGGTCAAAGAGGAGACACTCTTCAATGCATGAGGAGTGGCAGAGTTTTTAGTACTGAATAAAAGGAAAAAGAAAAATGAGAGTAGTATAGTACCAGTAGAGGTAAAGCAATACAGTATTACAACAATTCTAGTAAGTCGGACAGAGAGAAATAGTGCACTTACATACTATCATAAGCCTAATGTAAGATGTTCCTCAAGAACAGAGAGTTTTCACTACCCAGTGCACTATTCTTAGTAATTAATATAGGGTTTAGCACATTGTTCATTCAGAAAATATTTTGTGAATAAGTAAGTGTGCACTGTCCTAAAATCCTAATGCACATCTTCACATTAGGTTTTCCTTAAAACCTTAACTATTCCAAGTTACCAGGGGATGGCAGTGCATTTTGGGTTGAGAAGCTGTTCTCGACCTTTACTTTAAAACATTAAAACTTTTAAATTAATACCTATAACGTCTGATCATTTCTAGGAAGAGCTGCAACTGCAACCAGGCTCTTCAGTGGATTAGGGAAACAAGGGTGCAACAAAAGATGGTAGAACCAAGGTCAACACTGATCGTGGTTAGAAAGAAGCTGAGAAAGTAGAAGTTAAAAGTTAAACTGCCACAAACTAGAGAACATGCAAAATCCCAGCTGAAAGAGAACAGAGAACAAAAAATCAAGCACTCAGTCAGAAATGAGAACGGGCTCCAAAGTAAAAAGTGAAGGGAACTTGCAGTGAATGAAAGCAAGGTGTCCAGTCAAGAAAACAGGTGCAGACTCATGGTTTCAGAAACATAGCAACCTTGAACTTGGCTAAGACCTGATTCAGACAGGAAGCTGTTTATGAGATTCCTGCTGCAGCAGGCATCCATGACGACTAAAGGAAGAAACAATACAGAGCCCAGGGCTTCAAAGTCTGCTGAAATAATGGCAACTCCCTTCACTGGGATGCTTTTGACCCAGAACATTCAAAGCTATTGTGGAACCACAATCAGCAGATCCTAACATGCTTCTTGCAAACTGATGCACATTTTTAAAACTATCTGTAAATCCCCTAGCACTTATCTTAATTGAAAATGACTGATACAAAACTTCCCAGAGTCTCTTTCTTCTTTTTTCTCTCACTTATTTCTTTCTCTGCACAAAAAATTTTGGAATAAATGAAATGCATTTTTCTCTGCATAATTTCTCTCTAACAGTGACCACACATCTTTGATTTTTGTCACTGAACTTTCAGAGATCTCTGCATACCATGGGTTGACAATGTCAGTCACAGGACAATTTACAAACATATTTCTTCATTCTTTTATGAACCAATTGGCTGAATACTTTCTTTTTTTTTAAGGTATGAAGTGTACAGTAGATGCTCAGTAGATATTTCAAAGGATGTAAAACCAGAAGTCTCTCGAGGCAGTCAAACCATTTACTTGTCCCATCTAAGGCTTATTTTCTTTTACAACATGTCATAATTGGAATTTGGAGGAAATTCATGTACAGTTTCCCCCAGAATTTCTCCAGAAAAATTGTAATTCATTGCACCTTATTTCATGGGCTGTTGGAAAGTTCTTAGGATCACAGGAAATTTGACTTCCTGTTATCATCTTTGATACTAGTTCTACCTTCTGTAAGTACCATGTTTTATATATGCAAATATTTCAAGTATGTGAAGATCTTTACACATTCAGATAAACACATATGCCCAATCTTGTGTCGTTATTTCTCTGTGTTATAAATCCCTGCTTTTCTTATGTCACGATTTCCATATCTGTCAACATTCTGGTTATTCTCTTTGAGTATAGATTCATTTGTCAGCATCCTTCTGAAAACATGCTGCCCAGAAATGAATTAAATATCCCAGAGCAGATCTGATGTGTGCAGGAAATTGGATGCACTTTCTTCAGGATACCATCATCGACACCATCTAAGATTGCATTAATTCTTCTGACTGCATTGCACTATTGACTCACAGAGTTTGCAATCAAGCCAAATCTTAACTTTTTTCTTTTTTTTTAATATGTGCTTCTTTGTAGCTACACTTGCCCTAGTCTATTGGCTTGAACAAATGGATGAATGAACACATATGTGAAAAATATGCAAATATTTGAAAATTATATATGTCTTTCTTATCAATAGCCCCTTAGCTATTAGATTAAATTCAAGCAGAAGTAAAATTGATGGGATCATTTTTGTAATTAATGCTGATTTTTAGAAAACATAAGTCTAGGCTAATATCGAGTTTCAATTTCATTAAAGAAATTACCTGGTTTGCATTCATTTGTTTTATATATAGTGGCTCTGACTTTTAATTTATACCTTTTCTCATTTAGATAATTATTTTAGACAAATCACTATGCTCAACTTGTAAGGTAATGTTATTCAGGCCACAAAGTTCTTTACAGGCTAAATTCCCCATGTGCTGAATGATTTTAAGAGTTTTTAAACACCAATGGGAAGCCATAAGTCACTAGATGTTTGGTTGTTACTCCTGAGTACTTTATTAACTTTGAATCAAATTGGTATAAAGCAAGTGCTTTAAAGTAATTTCGAATTTTCTGCTAGGCTTTTGCTTGAAAACAGATTGCTTGTTTCACTTCAAAAAAATCATTTTTTTGGATTGAATTTTGAAGTACATGTCTTGATAAATGATGCTTAGGAAACCCATACCTTATATTGTTATTTTATATCGTATTACTTTTAATATTTTACTTTGAAAGAAGATTGTGTAGTTAAGATGTGGTCTACTTTATGGCTTGTAGGTTAAATGAATTATATTCTAAAATAAAATGACTAAAATACCAAATTCAAGACTTACTTCTATAATTAGTTAAGATAAAACTATAAAGCCCTGAACATGAGGAGGAGACTAGGTATTTCCCTTTCTACATTTCAAAGAAGGCATATTTGGGTCCAGAGGCTGAAAAACAGACATACAGAGGAGAGAAAGCATGAGACAAGTTCTCATAATTGAATATTATAATCCCCTGTCTATATTGTTAACACCTTCACAAATAAGGATAAGATTCAAAATAATTCCTTTTGTTGACCTGGATATCAGATATATGGAAAACCCACATGTCTCTCTTTTCCCAAGCAATAGAGCAATGCAACTCACCTCTATGATCTGAAGAATAATAATTTTGTGCGTTTCAACAGAAGCCACCACTCCACTCAAGCTCTGTTAGTCGCATGGAGATGACCAATGGGATGGATCCTCAGGCGCACACTCCTACAGTGGCTACAAGAAGCATTTTGGAATTATATCATTGTAGAAACATGTGCTAATAAATACATTGCATTCTTATATATGTCAGTACACTCATATCTACACATGTGGATAATTATACACCTCTAAGTTTAATTTGACAAAATAGGTCTATTGTGTGAGAACAAGCCATAGGAAATCTGCCTGACAGTTACAAGTATCAGGGAAGGCCTAGTGCTACATAATGAATCACTGTTGTTGAACGAAATAGTACAAAACAGCTATTATTTCCTAGATGAAGGTGAAGCTATTCTGGCTCTTTGGGTGATTGTAAATAAATCTTTTGCAATGTCCTGGAACCAGATCAGCCAACAAGAGAAAGAACAGTTGTGAAGTTTCTAAGCTGTTTGACCACAGCCTGAGCTGAGGAGGGAAAATATTCTCCTTGAAAGTCTTCTTCCTCACACCTTCCGCTTTTACAGGTCCTGGAGCCACAGTGTAATACGGCCCCTACTCCGCATTTTTTCCCCTTATAAATGGAACCGAAGTGTTGTCCTCTGTACTGGGAATATTCTCCAAAGTGTTCAAGTTTTCCTTTCATTCGATTGCATGTAACAGCTTCATCTGGTGCCAACCGGCAGAAGCAGTGTGATCCGAGGCTCTAACAGGAAAAATTGGTGTGCCAAGTGGTATTGAGGCTCAGGGACAGAAGAGTACCACAGTCAATGTTGAAACAGTAGTATTTGATGAATGGGCAAGGTATGTGGAGAATGCAGCTGAGCCCAGCCACAGAGACACATTTGTCTCTGGTGAAGTCCTTTGTAGTAGAAGACAAGGTAGATGCCAACTGTCCCTGGCTCAGGATTTGTATGGAAAGGTTTCAATGTCACTGTCATTCCCTTTTGTGGTTCAGAGTATCTGGGAAGAGAGAAAAAGAACTAGTTAGGAACTAATGCCCATATTGGAACTTGCTATTAAAAAAGAAAGAGAGAGAGAGTGTGTGATAGTGAAAGATGATAGAAAGGGAAGGGAACAGAAAGGGAGGGGAGGGAAGGGGAGCAAAGGGAAGGGAAGAAGGGAAGGGAAGGGAAGGGAGAAAGGGAAGGGAAGTAGGGAAGGGAGGTAGGGAAGGGAGGAAGGGAAGGTAAGAAGAGAAGGGAGGAATGGAAGGGAGGAAGGGAAGGGAAGAAGGGAAGGGAGGAAGGGAAGAAGGGATGGGAAGGGAAAGAAGAAGGGAAGGGAAGAAGGGAAGGGAGGAAGAGAAGGAAAGAAGGGATGGGAAGAAGGGAAGGGAAGAAGGGAAGGGAGGAAGGAAAGGGAAGGGAAGAAGGGAAGGGAGGAAGGGAATGGAAGAAGACAAGGGAAGAAGACAAGGGAAGAAGGGAAGGGAGGAAAGGAATAGAAGAAGAGAAGGGAAGAAGGAAAGGAGGAAGGGAAGGGAGTAAGGGAATAGAAGAAGAGAAGGGAAGAAGAGAAGGGAAGAAGGAAAGGAGGAAGGGAAGGGAAGAAGGGAAGGGAAGAAGGGAAGGGAAGAAAGGAACGGAGGAAAGGAAGGGAAAAAGACAAGGGAAGAAGGGAAGGGAGGAAGGGAAGGGAGGTAGGGAAGGGAAGAAGGGATGGGAAGAAGGGAAGGGAGGAAGGAAAGGGAAGGGAAGAAGGGAAGGGAGGAAGGGAATGGAAGAAGACAAGGGAAGAAGGGAAGGGAGGAAGCAAAGGGAAAAGAGAAGGGAAGAGAGGACGGGAAGGGAGGAAGGGAAGAGAAGAGAAGGGAAGAAAGGAAAGGAGGAAGGGAAGGGAAGAAGAGAAGGGAAAAGGGAAAGTAGGAAGGGAAGGGAGAAAGGGAAGGGAAGAAGGGAACGGAGGAAGGGAAGGGAAAAAGGCAAGGGAAGAAGGGAAGGGAAGAAGGGAAGGGAGGTAGGGAAGGGAGGAAGGGAAGGGAGGAAGGGAAGGGAAGAAGAGAAGGGAGGAACGGAAGGGAGGACGGGAAGGGAAGAAGGGAAGGAGGAAGAGAAGGGAAGAAGGGAAGAGAGGAAGGGAAGGGAAGAAGGGAAGGGAATAAGAAAAGGGAGGAAGGGAAGGGAGGAAGGGAAAGGGGGAAGGGAAGGGAAGAAGAAAAGGGAGGAAGGGAAGGGAGGAAGGGAAAGGGGGAAGGGAAGGGAAGAAGGGAAGGGAGGAAGGGAAGGGAGGAAGGGAAGGGAAGAATGGAATGGAAGAAGGGAAGGGAAGAAGGGAAGGGAGGGAAAGGGGGAAGGGAAGGGAAGAAGGGAAGGGAGGGAAAGGGGGAAGGGAAGGGAAGAAGGGAAGGCAGGAAGGGAAAGGGGGAAGGGAAGGGAAGAAGGGAAGGGATGAAGAGAAGGGAAGAAGGGAAAGGAGAAAGGGAAGGGAAGAAGATAAGGGAGGGAGGAAGGGAAAGGAAGAAGGGAAGGGGAAAAGGGAAGGGAGGAAGGGAATGGAGGAAGGGAAGGGAAAAAGGGAAGGGAAGAAGGGAAGGGAGGAAGGGAAGAGAGGAAGGAAGAAGGGAAGGGAGGAAGGGAAGAGAGGAAGGAAGAAGGGAAGGGAAGGGAGGAAGGGAAGGGAGGAAGGGAAGGGAGGGAGGGAACGGAATTACCAGGCTACTCAGGCAACATTAGATTGGAAAATAACTGTTATGTTTGAAAGTTAGAATTCTCATGCCCACGTCAACTCAGAAGCCCACCTCCCAGCGCCCCCCCCCAACCCCCCCCAGATGACTGTAAGGCTCAGGGTGTGTGCGTTACCAGCACCCCACTAACGTGTCATATTCTAGACTGCGTTGCCCATACAGTAGCCACTTAATGCATGTGGATATTTAAATTTAAATTAATTGAAAGTAAGTACAATTTAAAATTCAGTTCCTCAGACACAAACCACACCCAAGTGTTCAATGGCTACATGTGGCTATGGCTACTCTATTGGAAACCCAGAAAACTTCCATCAGAATGTTCTATTAGACAGCACTGTTGTAGAATATTCACGAGGCTTGTGGAATTTCTCAAAGATTTTTCACGGGTAGGTGGTACAGGAGGGGACATGTGAATGTGGAACCACCTGAAACAGTGCTCTTCAGTTAATATTCCTCAGAAATCCTGCTACTCCGTGAGGAAAAAAAAAAAAAAAAAAAAAAAAAAACAGATCAGTTTAAAAACACTACATTCTCTATCCCCCTCTAAGAAAATAGTAGTATGCATAGTAAAGTTTCTGAGGGTGCCATTGTAAAGAACCTTGCTTGCTATTGATTAATTGATGCACTTCCAACATAATTTGAAGACATAACTTCTGTTTACAAGAAAGCCATAAATTTTCCACAGAACTCAGGTTCCATAGAGCCCTTCTTAGAGGAGTTTTACCACAGAAGGAGCTCAAGCCAAGACTTCATAGTCACTGCCCATCTAGGGTCATAGCAGATAATTAGGACAGATCCAAACTAGAGTAAACTGACCAAGGTCTGCCTGGTTGGAACTTGTGCCTCGTGATTTTCAAAAAACCAAGTTGCCAGGTATAAATTAGGGAAGCTCAGCAGTGAACATGAATCCAGATGCTTCTCAAATGTTATTCCTGAGGATACTGACTAGATAGATATATACTGCTTTTTCTAGAACAATTTGCTGATTATCTATTGGATATCAAGACTATCAAATGAACTGTACTGGCTTTATCTCCTGCAGTCCTGCGACATGGCATTCTCTTGTTGCATAGAATATGCCGAGCCAAGCTTATCAAGTGGGAATCCTGGTTGGATTTCTCTGTAGACGCTGGTGCCAACATTCTTAATCTACTCAGCTGGCAGAGATTTAAAATTTCTTAAGAAAGATAGAAACATAGTTTCTAAGTAAGCCATATGTTCCCATATCATGGACCCAGCATCACTGTAGAATGAGAGGGAATGGGGAGAGGGTCTTGAATCTCCTGCAGCAGTAATGATTTGTTTCACTTCATGGAGTAGAACCAGGATCCTTCCTACTCCCCCATGTTTCTTTCCCTTTCTTCCCTTCCCCCCCCCTTTTTTTTTTCTTTTTCTGCCTCCCCTCCTCTTCCCTTCTCTTCTCTTCCCTTCCCTTCTCTTCCTTTCCCTTTGCTTTCTTTCCTTTCTTTTCCCTTCTCTTCCTTTATTTTCCTTTCCCATTCTTTCCTTTCCTTTTCTCTTCCCTTTTTCTTCTCTTCTTTTCTTTTTCCTCCTTCTCTTTTTTCTGCCTGTTCTCCTTCCATTGTGTTATACAGCTCTGATGGAGCCATTGCATTCCAGAGGCTATTATTATCCGTGGTAGTTTCTTTTAAAGATGTGTCCATGAAGATAAATCACTGCCTAATATTTGTCTTGTAAAAAAAATCAGCAGTTCCTGTTAGATTTTTACATCTAGTCTGTATGCTGTGCAATCGTAATAGAGAATTATAAAATAAAATTAACTCTATACAGGTTTTTTTTCCTCTCTCTCTGTGATGTCTTCCAACCTGAGAAATTTTTTCTTGCTTGAGGATCAACTGTAATGAGTGCTAACATTACAAAACAAAAAGTAAAAAAGAGGAAAAAAAAAAGTTGCTGCTCACCCTAATGCCATTAATACAAAGATTTCTACTTAGAACAGTGCTTTTCAAGCCCTAGACTAAATGCTTACTGAAGGTGTCAGAAGTATTCACATTCATAATATTTTAAGCACTTTAACTTTAACATATAAGATGGATTATGTCTTCAAAAGTAAGTAGTGTATAGCAAGCTGAGTTAGAATGTTTATGCTCATTGGTTAAGTTTGTCTAATATCTGTATGTGCAATACAAATTGCAAAAGTAAAAGGGTAATAACTTCTCATACAGAATTTTTTTTTTTTTTTGAGATGGAATCTCGCTCTGTTGCCCAGGCTGGAATGCAGTGGCGGATCTCGGGTCACTGCAGCCTCCACCTCCTGGGTTCAAGCAATTCTCCTGCCTCAGTCTCCTCAGTAGCTGAGATTACAGGCACCCACCACCACACTCAGCTAATTTTTGTATTTTTAGTGGAGACGGGGTTTCACCATGTTGGTGAGGCTGGTCTTGAACTCCTGACCTCATGATCCACCCACCTTAGCCTCCCAAAGTGCTGGGATTACAGGCATGAGGCACCGCACCGGCTCTCATAAATAATTTTTATAACAATACAGACCATTTGCATGTTACCGATTGCTACAAATCAGCCAAAACCCAAAAGGAGATGCTTGAAAATGCTCGATATCGTCCAGAGGAAGGAATAAAGGTTTATAAATAAAATCCTAAGAATGGCAATTTCATTTTGGACCATATTTATCAAAGGGCATTTCCAACATGTTTTGTAAAAATATTAGACAAGTACGGATGTATACTGACAGTATCTCTCCTGCATCATACATTAGTGCTTTATTTTGTGGCACTAATTCAATGAAGATTCTCTGCCACGATTTGCAGAGATGTGCACTTTGGCGATGTAAAGAGTACTACAATATAACCAGTTCACAAATCTTATTCATATGATGTAGACATGACCTGGAATGCTTTGAGATAAAAGCAAGCATAACAAAACCGTTTTGTTGAGAAAATCTCCATGTGCCAGCAAATAGAAAAGAAAAGATAAAAAAGCGAACATGACGTTGGTGCTAATCCAGAATTATGTGAGTACATGTCATCGTAACGGGTATATTTTCTATTTTTGAGGTTCTCATGCATGACAGTGAACTGAGAGTTTTTTATTCACTTAGTAACTAGCAGCTGAATGAGTTTGCTGGATTCCTTCATTAACTAATTAGAAAATAGCCCTAAATTACAACAATGTTTTTGCTTCTAATACAGATTGCACCTGCCTTTGCTGTTTTGGTGACACTAGGCACAGCTTCTCAAAATACAAACCCCTGGAGAAGCATTCTTGGGAGAGCAGGTTTTCTGTAATTACGATGTACCTAGGAAATAGTCTTATAGGTCACTCTTACCCTCACTTTCCATGAATCCTAGTCCCTCTAACTCGAAGGATCTTCAGACAAGGTTTATGTTCCAAGAGTGAAACAAAATTGAAAGAAAGTAGGAAAATGAGCATTAGGCATTATTTTGCTTTCTAGAGTAAGAGGTATAATTTATTGAAAAGTTTTGCTACTTCACATACACATATCTCTATTTCTGTCAATACCTTTAGAATCACACAAATTCACTTCAGCAATTCTTCCTGCAAAAGCTCTGTTTAGGTCATAGATGCTTCACTCACCTTTCAGTCATTTCTGTTCCATATTTTCCTTGCTCTCCACTGTTTATTATTATTATTATTATTATTATCATCATCATCATCATTGAGACGGAGTTCCACTCTTGTTGCCCAGGCTGGAGTACAATGACACAATCTTGGCTCACTGCAACCTCTGCCTCCTGGGCTCAAGAGATTCTTGTGCCTCAGCCTCCCAAGTAGCTGGGATTATAGGCACCCACCACCACACCCAGCTAATTTTTTTGTGTTTTTAGTAGAGACAGGGTTTCACCATGTTGACTGAGCTGGTCTCGAACTCCTCACCTCAGGTCATCCACCTGCCTCAACCTCCCAAAGTGCTGGAATTACAGGCGTGAGCCACCGCTCCTGGCCTCCACCGTTAATTAATGTTAGGAAGACACCAAAGCATTGAAATGCAGAAAATAATTAGAATAATGGAAACACATGTACCTGTAATAATAGCCAAACATGAATAAAACTAGGAGAAAGCACGTATCTTCTATGCCTTGCTAATTTCCTTCAGCTAATTTTCTACCTGCGGGGCATATTCACTGACAGGGCTCTTCAGGATTATATCTCCTTGTCAGTTTCAGAATGGAAATTAAGATATAGGATATCTAATTACTAAAAAGTGCCTGCTTTATTGCCCCCAAATAAGTATTTGTTGCTCACCTTCTATGTTTTCACTGTACTTTGTCCACACCACTACAATTGCTTTCTTCATTTGCTCGTCTTTCTCCAGATAGATTTTGAATTTAATCTTTTTTCTCCTGATTCCAGAATAGTACTTGGTACATAGCAGACACTCTTAAGTAAAATAAAGAGTGCGTTAAATAATTATTAGTTTGCATTTAATTTTTGCCAGTAGATGTATGTGTGTATGTGTGTGTGACAACAGCATATAGCTGAATAGTAATAATAATATATTTTGAGCCTGCACATGCACACACATGTATTGATCACGTCTATTCACTTTTTGCTGGCATACATGAAAATATGGCAAAGGAAATGTGATGTTTTGATCCTGCGTATGCATGAAAATTGTACCCTGATTTCCAGAAACCAGGAGAAATTACCTTATTTCCCTTCCTTAATTCACCTCATACTTTCATATAGATTTTTCTCAGTCATGACCTAGATTATGTTCCTTATTTGCTTAGACATCTTCATTGACTCCTCATTGCCTATACATTAAAATCCAGACACTTTAGCATTTTTTAGGTTTGTACCTTTTCCACTTCATTCCCCATTAATTCTCTCATTCACTGCTAAATTAATTCCCTGAACTTCTTTACTCACAACTCCAACTCTGCATGCATATTCCACTATATGAGCAGTACAAGCACCTGGAATAATTTTTTTTCACGTTTGCATGTTCAAATGCTACCTATCCTGCATGGCTCAGGTCAAATGCTGTCATTACCTTCAGAAAGATTCATCCAGATTAGAATGAATGACTCCCCTCTCAACATCGATGGCATTTGCATCTCCTCGGGATACCTATAGCATGTATGTTCTGGATTATTTATTTTAATAAACTGGCATGTATTAAATATCTACCATAAACAAGCAGGGTTATAGTGTCAGTGGTGTGCTTGTCTGGCCAACTCACTCAGGGCTTTCTCTAAGACAAAAATGCCAAATGTTGGTTGAATATATTCTAAAAAGATGTTTTTGACTTACAGTTCTGCATCACCAAAAGAACAATTGGGAAGAAAGTAAACCACAAAATGAAACTGTGAACAAGTTTACTATCTGTATATATTACATGTACTGTGTGATTTCTGTTTACCATCTGTTAATCCTATAGACACATATGAAATGTGTAGTGAATCACGAATAGCATGCAGGTTCTGTGTGATTCTGATTGAAGTTGGGTACTGGTGAAGTTTTTAGCTAGAAGTCACTAGGTTAGGATTATCTCTTCACTCATCTATCACCCTAATTTTTTACTGATAACTTCCAATATCTACTGTGCATCTCATAGAACCGACACACTTCCAGACATTTTTTTTTTCAGTGGCAATATTAGAATTTCCAAAATGGTCACTCTGATATTCTCCGTTGCTCTGTCACATTTTAAACTTGGATTGTTTTTATTGTGCTAACTAATCCAATTTCCTTAAACAACTGCTACAGGAGTAAGAGGCAGGAAAATAGTGGTGTTACATCTGGATCTCCGCACTTTGGCCTTTCTGAATGTCCCCGTCCTGGTCTTAGTGACTGTTCCCATGCCAGATGACTATGTTGATGTAGCCCTGCTCCTAGACATACAGGTTTTCCATGTTAAACTGTGATTCTGTCTCTAGGAAAGGGAATCTGAGTCAGCCGCCAGTGAATACACCCAACTCAAAGCTGATGTAGGATAAATGTTTCTCATATGATACCCTTGGATGCTACACTGGTGCCTAGCCCTGGCTTTAAAGCACAGCCAGGATTGACAAAGAAGTGGCAACGGTTTGAAATGATTTCAGGCAGTCCCACGGGGGAAAGCAGGAGATAACCATGCTAACAGGTATGGGTGTGAAGTGGATTGCACCGCTCAATCAATTCCACACTCTTTAATTCTATGTCATAGTATAGTAAAGCTGCCCAGGATAAACTAGAGAGAGGAAATGATCAACCTTTGGAAACTTTTACGATACCTGAGCTGAAGGGATGTGAAAAAGGACGAAATGAAATAACCCACCTAGCATATCCAAGCATCTATCCCCAGACCTGCAGGAAGATTTTACCTCCCTCTGAGGCTAAAAAGGCACACTTTTGTGATTAATAATATTAGCCTGGTCCTCCAAAACAAAATCAGGGCTCAAAAAACACTTGTTGACATGAATTGCTTCTTTCTCCCTACATCTTTATTATGTCCCTTCAGGGATGATCTTTGATGAATGACTATTGCCAAGGTCTCTCAATTCTGGCGGGACTATCTTTAGCTGACATCACCTGTACCGTCCCACAAAAGTGGCTGCAGTAGGATATGAAGAAGAGGTGGGTCCTTCCTGGGGACCCATTCAGAATACAAAACTGACACACTGGATGATCTCCTGTGACAGTGCCAGGGAGTCTGTTGGCACCTCCAACGAAATTAGAAGGAAGAATGATATATTTCTGGCAAAAAGCTAACAGTATTTTTTTTAATCTATGGTTAGATCTATCTCCCATCACAAATGTCTCCGAGCACACCCTAATTCTATGATCAGCCTAGTTAGCATTTCCACTGTTGTATATTAACTAGCCTCATATTAAGGATGACTTCATACATTATTCATCCATCTGTGTTACAAGCAACTTGAAAGGCATCTCTGCAGTCTTTATATCCCCTCATTACTAACCCTATACACAGCAGAAACTTAGTGAATAGTTTTTTAGTCACAATCATAGCCATAGTCTAGCTCATTAAAATTTTCCTGATTTTAGAATGTATTATACCTGACATTTTAGTTTGAGCTGGTGCATGTGCTCTTGTGTGCCAACAGGAAAAAACAAATGCCATCCTGACACAGTATCTCTTTAAACAATTCTTTCATTCACCTTTTTTGTGGTCACTTCATGGCAACTCATCATATTGATAGGTTATTTACAAATCCTGCAAATGCTTTCAACACAGCCCAACCAGTAGCACTGTATTAAGATGAATCTTGTTTTTGCTCCAGTGGATTAGTTACATCTCATTCCTAATTAATGATCTTTTACCATTATGGCTTGGAGGTGTCCGGTGTCCTGATAGGAGGGGAGGAAGAAAGAAAGGAAAGAGAGGAAGGAAGGAGGGAAGGAAGGAAGGAAGGAAGGAAGGAAGGAAGGAAGGAAGGAAGGAAGGAAGGAAGGAGGGAAGGAAGGAGGGAGGGAGGGAGGGAGGGAGGGAGGGAGGGAGGGAGGGAGGGGGAGGGAGGGAGGGAGGGAAGGAAGGAAGGGAGGAAGAAGGAAGGAAGGAAGGAAGGAAGGAAGGAAGGAAGGAAGGAAGGAAGGAAGGAAGGAAGGGAGGAAGGAAGGAAGGAAGGAAGGAGAAATACTTTGTGATCAGATAGTCCAATTATATTTTGTAACCAAATCTAATTACATACAGAAAGTCATACCTGAAGAAATGAAAGGAAACTTAAAGGTCCTCAAAACCACATCAATTCATCTTTAGACTGTTTAACCAACTTAACTTCAAGGATGTTTATATGTGAGAGTCAGTGATTTGGTCATTGGTATTCAATCTACTGGTGCATGACTAAATCAGTAAAAGGTTTCTGAGAATTTTGATACTGATGTCAACTAGGAAATTAATAGTTAACAGAATTATGCCACTATCACTATAATGTAATCTGAATCTTGTAGGATCTGAATAATTAAGGTCTAATGATAAATAGTCATTATCATCCTTGCATATTTAACTATTTCCAGTATTATCAAGAGTCATCTTTGTGATCCCACAGCACGTTCTAGAGTAGCAACTCTAGCAAACATTTTCCAGCATAACATGGGTTGTAAAGAACACTTTTAGGTGCTGTCTTTCCTTGGTAGGGCTCACATTCTAAATAGCAGGTACACAAAACTTTTCTAAATCACTTTCTAAGAATGTTATTTGTCCTCCTGCTTTTTCCATTTCAGTGAAGAGAAACATAACACAGTTTTTGGACTGATTATGGATAGAGGTTAACAAATGTTCATGTCACTTAATGTTTCAGCAAACATGGGAGGGCCAGGAATTAAGAGTCAGTCATCAAATAGGTATCATCCATTCACCATGTTAATAGTTCTTAACACAGTGATTAAGATGATGACCAAATGCTCCTTTCCACTTATGGCTCAGGCAAGAGTCACCCCTTCCGTGAAGCCTTCGTGACTTATTGGTTACTTTCAGCATTCTCTTCCACCATCGTGATTTCCCATATAACTTTTTAATTATGTTATACTATACATGTTGGCCCTTGACTTTCACCTTCCATGCATTGTTCCCTGATTGCTTTTTCATGTCTAAGATTACCTCCCCAATAAGAAATTAAAGCCCCGGGGTACCTATAAATGATATTTGACCATAAAGTTATAGAAATAATTTGCCTCAAGAAACCTGAACTTAGGGATCTCAGTGAGAGCCCTCAGTTGACAAACAGCCACCATGCTCCAGGGCACATGCATGGCAAGGCAGCCTCCACAACTCAAAAATATCTGGGGGCCTGTCCAAAGAACCTACACCTCAACAGAAACCTTAGAATATTCTTTATGCTGAATGACAAATCTTTGAATTTTGAAGATAGATCTGGGTTTTGGAAATGGCCAGGAGTCATTTGGATACTCGATTTATGAATCATTTAGTGATTAGAAGGACATTATAGTTTCTAGTGAAAAATAAAGTAAGAATCTAAATAATGGGTGTTGATTTTCTTGTGTGATTCATAAATCAGCTATGGAGGTAACGCTGAGGGGGTAGTGACACACATTTTAAAGAGTGGCACTTTGTCATTCTTTCAAAGGTTGACTAAATTTCAATACAATTCCTGCTCATTTTGTTTAAAAAAGAAATCTGTCCTATTGCTTCATACACGTACATCCTAGTTTTTCACCTGTATCTAGCTCAGTGCTGAATACTAAGTTATTAACAGAAAATATTGCACACTCTTGGGCCAGACTGCCTGGACTTGGAGTATGCCTTTGCTACTTTCCTTCTGGAGTGAACTTGGACAGGTAGCCTAATCTTTCTGTGTCTTAATTTTCTCATCTCTAAATGAGTATGGGGGTTTGTGAAGACTAAACAAGTTAATAAGTGTGAAGTACTTAGGAGAATGCCTGAGACATAATGGTAACTATTAGTATTATTGACTCAATTATAATTAACTAATTGGTATTCAATATTATATTTCTTATTCTTTTATAGTTACTCACAATCAAAATCACATTAAAATGTTCTTTTCTACAAATGTAATCTTTTGTAACTTAAATACCAGAAGACATTCAACTAATCCTCTCTCTATGAGACAATTACCTACTGCCCGTGCCGCTGGGTCTGCCCTAGTGTTCTAAGTCATGGATGCCATCAGTATAAAGACACGTTGAGTCAGCAAGTCCTCACATCACATCTGATGATGTCTGATCTTGGCATAAACAGCACACTATACAAAGTAGTAGGCAGAAAGTGGCTTGGAAAGAGACAAAAGAAAACATCTGGATGCTGGATGAAGGTGTCATATATGTCAAATGGCTGAAATGTCTACTTGCCTCGTTAATATTTCTCCCAATATTCAGCTATTTAAGGCCACAGTCATTAAGGAAAGTGTAAAACATTTCTACTACACATCTATTCCTTGCTTTGCCCCAAGAATCACAAATTAATTACAAGTCATGCCCCAATCTAAGGGTAAATGTTGCTTCCATCACGGATCATGTAACACCAAGAACAAGGACTCTATCTCTCTTTCATGGCCTAGGATATGTCTCTGTGTGAGCAGGAAATCTCTCCGACCCTCCAGAGATGGGGCAGCTGCCCCCGCTTCCTGCCACCTGGAGGTGGGTGGCCTTGAACCAAGGACCCATTCGTGTTGCAAACATGTATTGTGTTGAGTCCATCATCCTGTTTAACTTGGCATCACCTACAAGCACTCCAACATTTTATGAATGAGATTACTGCCAAATCGGTATGTTTCTGATTCAGTTACACTTAACCCATTATCTCTAAGTGCTTTCATGATGCTTGTGCTGACGACGAACCCTGTCTTCAATCTTTCTTTCTTTTATTTTTTTTTCTTCTTTTTTGAAGTAAGACTGTCTAAGTTTTCTCTTTCTGTCGAGGAGATTGAAAGCCATGAGAGTCCTTCCAAAAACTTTTCAGGCTCTGCAGTGGCATTTTCAGTGGGAATTTGGCCAGGATGTATGTGTGAATGAAGACAAAGAAAGCCAGTCAGCAGTCGAAGCCCTGCAATTGAGCGTCTGCTTGTCCACATGTCAGAGGAAATGTGCAAATCTTCCTTCAACTCCTAACGGAGTATGTCTGCCTGAAACTCATGAGGTCTGATGCATTTTAGGAATTTAAACAGAGGAGGGAGGAAAAAAAAACCTAAAACATTAATGCAAGCTTTCTTGGAAATATTATTCCGTTAACAACTGTGGGTAGTCACACCCTTCTTCTGCTGCCTCCCAACAGTAAATGGAAGATATGACATAGGTTGTGTCTACATAGTGCCAAGCATCTGGGTTAAATTCAATCTTGGTGTTTTGATCTCATATACACATAGGGTTATTTTTTTAAACACCATCTGCAAGGCTGACATAATCTATGTCAGCTAGGATAGTATAATCACCAGCCTGCAGAGATTTTTACCAGATCATAAAATTTTCACCAGTCTTTCTCTCAGTGACTACTGTTTTATCATGATTTTAAAAACTTAATTTATTTATTCTTTGTATATGAAGCTGCTAAAGTTTCTTGTTGGGATGGCCATTTGAGAAGCACGAGTGCAAATAATCTTGATTAGAACAATCAATTTTTGATGATGTTTGGATGGCTACACAGCAGATTCTAGAGGGATTAGCCAAGCTTTCGATGATCAGTTCTGCTTTGGATTTCTTGACATACCTCAAAACACACACACACACACACACACACACACACACACACACACAAATATTAAAAGAGGCACTGATGCATAGTATAAAGAATATAGACTTTGGATTCAGATATAGCTGTGTCTCAGTTCCAGCTCTGCTATATGCCATTGCACAAGCTATTTAATTTTCTGAGCTATAGTTTTCCCATCTGCAAAATGAGATTAGAACAAAATGACATAATAAATTGGAGTTGTTATATCTTTATCAGATTATATGGTAGATACTCAAAAACTCATAGTGGCCATTATTATTATTATATTATTAAAAAACAAGATCATGAGCAAATATTTTAAAATTCCTTGATCTACTATTAGAGGTGGCCTCAAGGAATGAAGATGAGATATAGAAGAAAGAGAACTGGACTAAGGGTGAATTTTCAGTCAGTTCTACCAGAATTGGTTGTGGTCACCTTAGACGAGGCAGTTTTTTTGGGCTTCATTTTATTTATTCTTAATTAAGAACAGTTTAGATCTTCTGTCTAAGATCCTTTTAATCTCATTATCAATGTTTCACTGATTTCAGTACAGCTACAGCTAAACTGGGCATATAAATACAATTCCTCTTATATCCAATTTTTTTTGGAATTTGATTGTGCTTCATCAATATCAGTTACTGAAACAGATAGAAACAAAGATCAATCATGTCGAGCCTTTTGTATATTTTAACATGCATCACACTGATATTTTCCTCCCCATACTTTTGTTTTCCACCTGTGTCGTCATTTAAAATTCTTTATTTCTTGTCGTCAAACTGACTTTTACAATCTAATTTTCACTTTGAGTTTACAATCTGATTTCGATTTGATACCCTTTGTAGAAGTCAGCACCGCCACTTTTCTTCAGTATCTTAGTTTGTGAACCCTTGAAAATTGCAGAATTAAATAGCAATTCGTTATGAAGCTTATGCAGATGTGTCTATGTGTTTTATGAAATTTGATTCTTTTTCTCCACATACATGTTTTTCCAGTGCTTTGTCTTGTGTATGTTTACAGAGGGAAGAAATGGTGAGCTTTCATAATTTTTTAGAAGTGGGACACATCCAGTGGGAATCTGTTCTGTTCTTAAAGGCAGATGATTTGCTATCTGAGTGGCAGGACTTAATGTCGATTGTGTATATTCCCAATCAACTGCTTCCATGACTTCAGTCGCTAAGTAGCTGATTCTTGTGTTTTGGTACCTGTATCACTATGTTGGGATTTCTCTTCCCTCCAGTGAATTAAGATATGTTTTTCACTCTATCTTTAGAAATGTCCAAACATGTTTTCTCTAACTGATATTGTAATAATTCCCAAAAGAAATCCCACATTTTATACTTTTTAACACTTTACTTGTTTTGATCTATTATCAAAGAAACCTTATTTCTTCCTAACTTCATCACCTTTTAAACACGTGTTGAGTGAAGTGATGTGAAACATGCCTCAAAAATCTGGCTAATATTAGTGACCCTCTTCTTAAAGATGGGTTATGTGTTCGTATACATTATTAGGACTGAATTTTCTAAGTGTCAATTCAGCACATCATTTATATGCAATAAGTAGAAAAGCCATGTCTGTAAAACCAAAGAATTAGTCACAATGAAATATAAAAATATCTAAAACTAAATATAAAGCTAAGAGGATTATTTCCAAAAGTGTCTAAAAGTATTTATTGAATATCTGTATTTAAATAATACCAGCCTACAACAGCAAACCCTAAACAAGACCTTTTTAAAAGTAGCTATTGAAAAATTGAAGGAATATGAGGCCACTGGATACAATTTAGAATTCCCTCGCTTGAAAAAAAAGGCAGTTTATTACCCTGGAGGGAGGGACAAGAACAGATTCTTTCTCAATAGACTAGATGGAGATGTTTGTTAAATTGAAGATTAACTAATTCTTAGATTTAGCAAAATGTGATGCTCCTACATTTTCCTTCCAAAATGCTGTTATGGCCTTTTTGGCAATCACTGGCAGTTTCCAAGATACTAGTACATTTATTTGACCATGTCTATGAAATACAGCAGTCCAGAGAATAGATCTAGAACATGTGTCATTATTGTACCATATATATATATATATATATATAACCATTATACAAACACACACACACACACACACACACATATATATTTTGTTGTTGTTGTCGTTGTGAGACAGTTTCGTTCTTGTTGCCCAGGCTGGAGTGCAATGGCGCCATCTCAGCTCACTGCAACGTCTGCCTCCCAGGTTCAAGCAATTCTCCTGCCTCAGCCTCCCGAGTAGCTGGGATAACAGGCACCCACCACCACGCCAGGCCCCGCACCATATATTTTAATTCAAATGTATTAGGTTTTTCTTCAAATATGACTAAAACATTTAAATTCATGTAATATTTTTCTGCATTCTGTATTTTATTATGAAGTATGCATCCATATTCTGCTTTCTAATACTCTATCTGTATCCCATGCATTTTATGTTGATTTTCCCTGAATTAAAAACATAAACTATGCCTACCAGAGTATACACATAACATTATAAAGCAGAAGTTTATTTTTCTTATGAAACAGGCCGAAACAGAGGCTTTACATTGGAAATGACTGCTCCATGCAGAACCATTGAGAAAATTAGGCTAAGGCCGACTCTGCCGCTTTCAACTCACGCCTTTCTTCAAAGATTGGCGTGATCTTCTCCATTATAGTCCTCAGGATGGAGAAAGAACATGGTGGCACTCGTAACTTCTGCCCAAATTTCACTGGCGTGATTTCAGTCACGTGGCCACATCTGGCTGCAAGGAAGGCTGGGAAACATGGGCAAGCTCTATGCCCAGGAATAAGGAGAATGTATATTTGGCTCTCTAGCTACCAGCATTTACCCATCGTGTTATTCTCCCCCCAAACTTACCTTTTATAGCATTAGTGGTTATTCTTCTCAACTTTTCTTTACTTTTATGTCATTTCTATTTTTCTCATTTGTGTCCTATTCTAGCTGCTCAGATTTCATGTAATTTGGATGGGTAAAAACTGGGAAGAAATTCAACACAAAAATTAATAGGAAGCCAACTTTGAGGTGGTTCTCTGGCTTAATTGAATTTTTTTTTTTTGGATCAATAATTGGGATCAAAATGACAAACATCTGGGTCAAATTCGTATCTACAAAATACATGTGACCAAAAATTTTAAATGATTATAGTAATAATTTCTAAATCTTGATAGCTGGTGAATTGATCACTCAATAAAAGCAGTAAGTACCTATCAAAACAACCTTCATTAATATTTACAGAAAAATATAAGTTATATCTTGTGTTAAATAATATTTTTTAATCCTTTCAAATATGTTCAAATTCAGTAATATGTTCACATATTTCTTTTATTTGTCAAGTGTTTATCATAACTTCTCATGCTATTTAAGAACCTTGATGATCATACACCAAAACTAAGGGCCAGCGTAGAGTCCATGGAAACTTCAAAATGTATAGTAAGTGCTCAATAAACCTTGGTTATTATTACCATTTTATTGAGACTTTTTTCATTTATTATTTTAAATATTTTTCTGCCTCATATGATCTTCAGAATCATTTATTTTTAGTTGACATGTAACATATTTCTGGGATACAGTATGAATTTCTGATACATACGTACAGTATATAAGGATCAAATCAGAGTAGTTAGCATATCTAGCCTCTCAAACATTTATTATGTCTTTGTGTTATAAATGTTTAAAATTCTCTCTTCTAGTTTTTTGAAAAATGTGCTAAATTATTGTTAATTATATTCACCCTACAATGCTGCAAAATTCTAGAACTTATTTATCCCATCTAGCTTTAATTTTGTATCCATTAACCAACCTCTTCTTATCCTCTCTTCCCCGTCTTGACCATTCCCAGACACTAATAACACCCATTCTACTCTAATTTTATGAGTTTCTATTTTTCCCTCCCCCATCTGAGTGAGGACATGCACTATGTTTTTTTCTGTGCCTGACTTATTTCACTTAACAGAATGTCCTCCAGACTCATTCATGTTGCTGCAAATGACAAGATTCCATTCTTTTTTTATGGCTAAATAGTATTCCACTGTATATATATATATCACATTTTCTTTATGCATTCATCTGTTGATGGACATTTAGGTTTATTTAATACCTTTGCTATTGTGAATAGAGCTGCAAGAAACATGGGAGAGCCACACTTTTTTCTACCCTATGACTCATCTCTTTTATAAATGGCTACCCAATAGTTTTATTCAAATTAATATAGCAGGAGGGAAGCAGGCTTAAATCAAGATAGAAGTATTAGCTTTTTGGTTGGAGTTGGAGCTGGGGATCCATCTCTGAAAGTGAGTTACCTTACTTATGAAATAGAAGAATGTTGTTCTCCATTGCAAATGCCTTTTACACCTGCCTGGCAGGGCTCTTTTGAAATAGAAGGAAGTTTTGTACATGAAAGAGTTCTGAAAACCCAAAGCTAGTAGCTCTTTGACCTCCAATAATTTGGGTATTTGCAACTGACCTCACAGGTTCTTAAGACAAACATGTTTCTAACTCTGTTTAAACACACATTTGACTCCACACTATCCTTGGTGAAACAGATTACCAGGGATGTTTTTAAAAGTGCAGTTGTCATTTTGTATCCTCTGGCCGACATCTTCTCACCTCACCTTCCAACTGCCCCAGCCTCTGGTAACCACCACTATACTCTGTATTTTTAGGAGATCCACTTTTATAGATTCCATGTGACTGAGATAATGTGGTATGTGTCTTTCTGTGCCTGATATTTTGTTTCACTTAGCATAATATCCTCTGAGTTCATTCGTGTTGTTTCACATAATAGGATTTCCTTCTTTTTTATGGCTGAATAGTATTTCACTACGTATCTATACCACATTTTCTTTATCCATTCATTCACTGATATTTAGGTTGATTCCATAACTTGACTTTGTGAATAGTGCTGCAATAAACATTGAGAGTGCAGATGTCTCTTCAGCCTACTGATTTCATTTCCTTTGCATATATACCCAGTAGTGGAATTGCTAGATCATATGGTAATTCTATTGTTAATTTTTGGAGAAACCTCCATCTGTTTTCCATAATGGCCATACTAATTTATTTTGCCACCAACAGTGTGCAAGGGTTCCCTTTTATCCACATCTTTGCCAGCATTTATTATCTTTTGTCTTTTTAAAATTACAGTTAGATAGAACAAAGAAGTTCAAGAGAACTATTGCACAGCATGGTGACTATAGTTAATGATGATATCTTGTATTTTGAAAAAAAGGCTTAGAGAGTGGATGTTAAGTGTTCTCACCACAAAAATAACTATGTGAGGTGATGCATATTTTAATTAGCTAGATTTAAACATTCTGCAATGTAAATATACTTCAAAATATGCTCTGGTTCACAATAAATACATAGTTTTATATCGTTCATTTATAATAAAATCACATAATATATATTCATACACACACATGTATACACACACATATATATATATATATGAATACTTTTAATTTAAGTGAACTTGGCTGCTGCCGGTATGGTGTGCCTAAGCTGGTGTGGTTGAATTGTGGATGTAGTAGGAGCAGAGGAAAGGGGAGAAAGAGGACCAACTAGTGTGTGTCCGTCTTGCATTTCACATACAATCACAGATACTGGTTTCCTTGCAGGAGGACGGTGATAAGAGACCCCCACAGGAACTGAGATCCCGTGATCCTGAGTGAGTCCATGGTTAGATGCTTAGGAAGATGCAGCATGGTGCTGAGTCAATCAGCCAGAAGGACTGAAGGAAAAGGGAGAGGAGTTCTGGCTAAGGCACCGGGTGGCTGGTGACTACCTTTCAGAAACACTCCCATTAACCCTGAAAGCATCACTTAAAACGACCACTTACTATCCCTTAAGAGGAAATTAAAGGATGGTGGGCACCTTTTGATTTTGAGATTTGAAGTCTCTCTGAAGAAATCTTTTGCAAATATAAAGGGCAATATGGTCATACTGAAACTTTAAATGGACCAGCACTTGCCATATTCAGAGCAAACTTTTAAAATAATTTAAGAAGCCATGCCACCTCCTAAATACAAATCTTCCTGTCATTTTTTACATGTGGATTCGTTTGTAAAGATAATTTTCGCCTCCATTCCTGCAGCTGTATCTTTTGGGACTGTTCCACCTCATATCAAATAGCATTGTCTCATAGTTGCTCCTTATCTATGCAGCTGGACTCATAGCTGGCTTCTTAAAAAGTTAGGTTAGAAACTCACTAATTATATGGTAAAGACACTAGGACATTTATTTCACATTACCCAATACATTCCTTGTTAGTAGATGTGTTTTAATCAGAGCTAGCTAATAGAGAGAGCCTTTGCTACTTTAACATTTGCTATACAAATGCTGGAGACAAAATAAGACTTAAAAGAAATATATAAGAGGTTAAACTGTTAATATGTAACAGTTAATATGTAATGGTTAAAAATTTACAAGATAAATTGATGGTCCATTTTGTATCCCTGATTCTCAGTTTCTTGCCTGGCTTCTCCACGTTGGCAAAATAATCAAGTCGGTATCACCAGCAATTTCTCTTGAAAAACTTGATTTCCAATGAATCTATATAAATTTATAGTATAACTGCAGTTATACGACTACAGTGCTTTTCCTCTGGCACTGTTAAATGTCTTTATTTTCATAGATTCTACTTTGTTTTGTGTTATACACTTAGCTTAGAAGAACTGTGGGGATACTAAATTCAGGTCCCCCAGTTCTTTAAAACTATTTGCTCATGACAAGTAACTACAAAGTCAAAATACAAGATACATGACCTCCCGCTTATGAGATGGCTACACTTAACGTTAAAATAGTCATGATACTGAAACCACTGCTCAGCTGGCCCTCAATGATATGCGAGAAACTGGTAAAAATGGAAGTGGCTTGGAAGAATTATGTCAAGGACAGAAAGATACATGAATTGATAGTAAAAGGAAATGTGCAAGGGCTTATGACCATCATGCTTGAGTTATTTTTTTCCAACCTGGTTGAGATCTTTTCTAAAAAAGTCACGATGCACTACGACAAAGCCCTACCTGTTACAATGCTTTGCCTATCACTCCAAACTCATCACTTTGTATTCAGACAAAGTCTTTCTTGCCTGGTCATCTTGCGGTTTCTCCAGCACACCAAGCTGGAATGCCTTTGACCTTGACTTTCCCTTTCCTGGAAAGCCTTGCTTGTTCTTCTGGCTTGCTGGTCACTTCATTCAGGTCTCTATTCAAATGTTTCAACTTTAAAAAGACTTACTTTCACTCTACCTAAAATAACCCCTTCTCTGAACCCATCATGTCCTTTTCTTTGTCTTGATGCTACTTACCTTGTCTGACATTAACTAATATTTTTATTGGTTAATTTGCTTATTGTTCATGTCCACCACTAGCATCTGAGCTCCATAAAGGCAAAGAGTTTATTATGTTCCCCACCCTACTTTCATTATCTAGAGAAGTTCCTACTATGTAAGAGGTGTTCAGTGATATATGTTGAATTAATAAACGCATGGTATTTAAAGCCATAAAGTGCAAATCTTTGTCTTTCAATCTGATGTTCTTTCCTGGTCCTTAAAGTGAGGACAAGACTAACTCTGCTTCTACAATCATGTGAGAATGAGGTTGGAATATGCACACAGAAGGCTTATAGTCTGTGAAGCAAGACATAAAAGTTAGTAAGAGTCACTGCTCAGGCGCTGTAATATGATGCAAAATTAGCTGAACCTAAGTTCAAGATCAGGCTTTTAATGGAGGTTTTTTCACTAGGCTTGATGTGTACCCTTGAACAAGTCTGTAACCTCTATTGACCTCATTTTCTTCCCTTGATCTGTGATAATAAAGTAAGGTAATGTATATTAATGCACTTATTGATCTCTAAGGTGATACTAGAATATATGATATTATCACATATTTGTATACAGAAATATCCCCCTCACTACCCTTATCTCTGATCCCCTGTCTATGGTAGGGGAGAGAATAACTTATTCTATTGCTAGGCTGATAGTTTTCCAGAGGTGAAAAGAAAATTGTTAAATGTATAAAGTCATCATTCCTGAATAAGTAAGCTGAATTATCAGATAAGTTTATATGCTACTGGTGGCATCATAATGCCAACACTTTACCATTTTCTTCATGACACTTTGTCTCTGAATTTGCTTTTGGCTATGTTCTGGGGTTAACCAATCCTTGCTGGAATTATTCAGCTCCACAGAACCTGCGACGATCCTTGACCACTTTGGTTCAAGTTAAGCCATGCATGAATTTAACCTTCTTCACATTATTTGCTTGTGCTCAAAGCACTGCATTAATCAGAGAAGGAGGCTTCAATCTTGGGCTTGTTCTCAGAGCCTCTGCTGCATTGTGTTGCCTTTGATGAAAAGCTTAAAAGGCAGAGAACAGGAAATCCACTCTGATTTCATTGTTCCCTTTGAACAGTTCTTTCCTCATAGGAACAATGCCGGTTTGCCCAAAATGACTAATAATCACTACCATTTATTGAGTATTAATTCTGTGCCAGGTATTGTACAAAGTACTTTCTATACATCTTTACATTTCCTTCTCACATCAGTGCTCTGAAGTAAATTGCATTAATCCCATTCTACAGAAGAAGAAACTGAGATGTGGAGAAGTAAAAAACGTTCTCCATTAGTCACCTAGAAAGAGGAGCAAAGCCGGGTGCAACCATTTCTATCTAGCTTGCAAACGTATACTCCTAACCACTAAACTAGATGCAGAAGTCTGAGAGGAGTTTGATGAAGAGCAAGGAATCATTTCACATTTTCTGTATTAATATTTGAAACCTCTCTAATCGTAGACAACCAACATAATCTATTGGCATTGAAAAACCAAAACATTTGGTGTCTTTGGGTTTCATTATTTATTTTGTTCTCTGAAATGTGATTACCTGCTTTTGCACAATAAAAATACATTATCTTGAAATAATTGATTCAAACAGACACAACACTTTGAAGTATTGACATAGTAGTCGGCATTGGTCTGAGTTTGGGGCAATGAACGTCCTACACAGTTGATTAGTGCTGTCTATATTTAAAGCCAGCATTGCAGTTCCAGCATAAGACGTGGAGTCAAGCTTGGCCCAGACCCAAGACTTGATCTATGTATGATTTTGAGCAGTTGCAAAACCTCTCTGATGTTCAATTTCTTCATCTGTTAAATGAGGATGAGGATATCTTCTATCTAACAGACTTGTTTTGAGAGTTAAGTAAGATATTGTGTTATCATTGGATCATCGTAAGGACTAGATGAAACAAAATACGTGAATTATATAATACAGAGCCCAGGAAATAGCACTTTTGGATACTTATTTTCTTTAAAAAAAAATCAAAACGACATTTTTTTAAATACAATTAAAATGAGTTTTTGAAAAATCAAGGCTATTGGATATATTTTCATGTGTAAAAAATTTTATATTTTTTGTCTTTGTTTAGAAACCCACATGTTTCTAAACAGGATTTGAGGTTGCCCAATATTTTACCTATAGGCTGGCCTCCAAGTAAATCACTGTCTTGTCATTCGGGAAGGAATACTAATCTCTATATCTTGAAATCAACCTACAATTTCTCCTGGCGTTTTTTTTATTACTCTCAAAAAAAACAAAATCTCCACTATAGATTAACTAATTACCCTCAACCTGTCAAACACATTGGAATTTCTAGGCCCTGCTCTCCTGCTCAAAATGCCCTCTGCCTCATTTATTAATGTTTAGAATCCTAGGCAGCCAGGCCCAAATATTCATCTCTCTTTTTCCCTCCTCGGAACTCAACCAATACTAACTGACCGTAATACTCACTTGGAATTTATCATTTTTTACCTGGTTGTATTAATTAGATTTTCATGTGTGTTTTTTAATGACTTGTTTGCCTAGCCAGACAGTAGGCAAACTGTCTTATGATTTCTTTATACCATTCATATTGCAGTATTTCAATTTTATAAATATTTATTCATTATTAAATCTTCATATAAAATGGTTCACAAGCAGTAAGTAAGGAATGAAGTCTCCTTTTCACAGTGGCTTGTGCCAACACCCAGGCACTTGGATTATATCTTCGCTTCAGGATCCCATCTTTTGAAAATTAAAATTTTAGTCAAACACCTCAGTTTCTTGTAATGCAATGCTATAGAAGTAATTATATCTTCATTTACTTAACTACTTAGTTTATTCATTTCTGAGTGTTAGCAATTGACCTAACTTACCAAATTAGTCAATTCCTATGCTGTTACAGACATAGTTCTAAGAAGAATATAAAACACTGATGTGGCCTGTTTAGGTGATACCCTATTTAATTTCACATTTTGTAGGAATATACGTAATAGTTGTTGATAAAATAATAATTTGGCAACCAAAGCCAAATTTTATGCTTGTTCTATTCAGAGAACATATCACTTTGTCTCAGACTGAGTATGTTTTCAACAAGTTTCAGAATCTTGATAAACCTGTTTTTACCCACCCACAACTGATTCATGAAAAGCTTAAACTGATAATAAGTCATTTGATCAAGTTTTGAGCTGCCAAGAATTATTTCAATCATGTTGGAGTTTCCAGAAGTGACCACTCAATTTGAATATTTTGGGTTGGTTTGATAAACACTCAGCATACTATTTATGTTTTGGTCATGCTGTCATCAGGTACCTTAATAGAATAGTCTTTATTCTCACATCTAAAAAGGGAAATGTGGTATCTGGGGGATTTCCTGAGATCAAATATTTTCATGTGTACAAGCCAAGCAATTTAATAATGTGAGAAATATTGACACTCTTCATCAATGAACAATGGTTGAGTCTAGACACTTTGAGGAATCTTAAGGGGAGCCAACACATTTCAGTCAATAGAAGATTTGTTTACTTAGCTCCAACCTTAGCCCCAACCTTCTATAAAACACAAGAACTTTTTCAAGGACCCCTACTCAAACCACTACCATGTGGCTACAAAACCTTGAACAGCCCACCGTGGAACCGAAGAAGTTTTGAAAACCAATGAAATATTTTGTAATATGCTCCCATACTTCTGAAAATTACCCTTTCATAGCATTCATTATAATTTGTGTTTCTACTTACTGTATTATCAGTCTTCCACACTAGACTGCAAACTCTGTGAAAAAGTAGTTGCCTTTGTTTTGCTCTCCATCTACCCCTTGCATCTCCAAGGTACCTGATGTATGACAAGTCCTTAGTAAATATTTATCAGAGGAAGCACGCAGGGAAAGCAAGAAGGAAATAGTGACGCGTTGAGTTGTCAGAGTCTATTTAGGCAAAGATGTTAAAATTTGGTTCAGGGTTAGCCTCCATTGTCCCTTTGTTTGTCCTATTTCAGATTCCTCCTTCACATTTCTCAACCCTGCCCTCACTTCCCCCATGGCAATCCAATTGTGTGTGCCCTGAACTAACACACAAAATAATCAGACAATTTTATTCACTGAGGCCACTCAGCATTATACCATCTCTGCAGTCTTTATTCTTAATTCTTAACCCCAATGTGTCAATCATTAACAACGGTGTAGGAGGTCAAGTAGAGGTTTCCCAGCACCAGACAACAATCAGTTCTGCTTACTATAAAGCCAACTATACTATGTGAGCAAAAATTCTACTTTCATTCATTCAATTAGTGAGTCATTTATTTAACTAATACTTATTTAACCCATATTTATGGAGCATCTGTTGTGTGTTAGGCTTAGTGCTAGTCAATGTGATCATAATCTGAAAAAAAGAACTAGCCTAATTTTCCTTGGGGTCTTCTTTTGTGTTCTTTGAGCCAGCTTCCAAAAGGTGGAACTATAAGGGGTGCAGTCATTGACTGCAAAGGTAGAAACAAATCGCAAACCGTTTTGAAACTGTGGGGAAATAAGAACCACTTTAGGAAGTAAGCCAGTTTTCTAGGCAACCTTTGGAAACACGTCTCTCTTTCACTGAGTCATCCAGAAAATCTGCACTGAACACTTTCTATGGTGCACCGTGCTAGGCCCTGGGGACACGCAGATGAAAGAGAGCTCCCTCCCTGAATAAGGTCACAGTCTAGGGACAGACAAGAACAGGCAAATTAACACTTATAATACAGTGGTAAGTACAGGCTAGACATAAGCAGAGGATACTATGGCAACTCAAAGGAGGGGCACCCAACTAAGCCTAAGGCAGTGGGAAAGGCTTCCCAGAGAAGATGACACCAATTGAATGGGAGCAAGCCAGGTGAGAGTGTGTGGACAGGATGGGCTTTTTAACAAAAGAAACAACAAATCCAAAAGCTTAGGGGTGAGAGAGAGCAAAACACTTGTGAGAATCTGCAATTTTCTCAGTAAAGTAAGGAAATATGCTGTGGGGAGGAAAATAGCCAAATTCAAGTAGCTCAACAAGAACAGAATATGAAGGGCCTATCTGGGAAGTCACCAAATGTATAGGAAATTTTATAATATGATGGAAGTGGCTTTTTAGAAAGTTGCTTCTGGTAAGGAGAATTAACAAGAGAAACTTGGAGGACAGTGGGTAAAGATAAGAGTATTTTTTATTTGTTTGTATGCTTTATGATTTATACTCAATGTTGTGCTCAAAAATTATTTTAGATGCTTACCAAGACATATACAGCACAGTGACACAACAAATTATAAGTAATGTTAAAAAATAAAGCAAAGGGAATAAATGGAACCCAAAGTAAGATGGAACACAAAAAAGTATAGCATGCACTTATAATCAACAGCTAAGGGTACACAAATTTGGCTGTAGGCTTCCTACGAGTCAATAATTTGTTTATCCAGAGGATAAACAAACTGATCAAGATGTAATTATTCCTGGAATCAAGATTTGAAACACTATCTACCGAAGACTCTGATTTAAAGGAAGCCAGAACCAATCTTATACTTCATTAGAACATAAGATCCAGGGGTTTAGGGAATTTTTCCCTGCTGTATCTTCAATGACTTGAAATGTGACAAGCACATAGGGTAGATTCTGTAAATATTTCCTCAATAAACGAATGAATGGAAGGATAAGAATAGATAGCTATTATGAACTAGAGTGTTCTCTCTCCAATAATGAAATAAAAACTGTGAAAAAGCAGACCAGTATAGAATAGACCTATAGGATCCCACAGCCATGTAATCTGTAAGAGAGATCAATGTTTCAACCACAAGCATCCCCCTGAAAAGAAAGCAATAAAATCAAACTTTTGAATTACTCTGAAGCCTATAAAAACCTGCCCCCTTGAGCAGGAAGGGAGAAAACCTAGACAACCGTCAGCCTAACAGAATGAGCAGCATTGCTGTAAGTATCCTTAGAGTGAACCAAATAAGAATTTTCATAGAAGTGTCTCTAAATTTAGGACAAAAATACCATTCTAAAAAGTAAATCTAATAAAAGTGGATTATTTGCTATGTACTCGGTTCTCTGATAGTCTAGCATGATCCAAAAGTAGCTTGCAGAAATTCTAGGAGAATGGATGGACAGCATAATCTTCATGGATTCTTACAAAAGTATTATTTCCCACAATCAAGCCTTTGCTATGTGTTAGGTAGTATGAGTTTAGAATTATACTCTCTGGAAAGTATCTGCAGGGCAGCCATTCAGTTTTTCCAGTTGAGGTTAAAGTCCCAAATGAAACTGTAGGTGAAATTGATGCCGTTTTGAGAACACCATAAAGCTTACCTAAGACATTACTTATATATCAAGAGACTCCTTTTCTATCTGGAAATAATCCAAAGGAATAACATCAGATAGAACCAGTACATCACTGATAAAATATACATTTATTCTTTTTTTTTTTTTTTTTTTTTTTTTTTTTTGAGACAGAGTCTCGCTCTGTCGCCCAGGCTGGAGTGCAGTGGCCGGATCTCAGCTCACTACAAGCTCCGCCTCCTGTGTTTACGCCATTCTCCTGCCTCAGCCTCCCGAGTAGCTGGGACCACAGGCGCCCGCCACCTTGCCAGGCTAGTTTTTTGTATTTTTTAGTAGAGACAGGGTTTCACCAGGTTAGCCAGGATGGTCTCGATCTCCTGACCTTGTCATTTGCCCGTCTCGGCCTCCCAAAGTGCTGGGATTACAGGCTTGAGCCACCGCGCCCGGCCGCAATATACATTTATTCTAATACAAAAGTCTAAATGATATGATATGCCAAATCTTTAGCCTGAAAAAATTTAAAGAAGGTATGTCAGATCACTCTCTTATACCATTCAAATACATCAGGGAAGAACCCACAAAGCCTTTAGGTTTGAATTATGTGTTAATAACTTCCATGTATATCCTTGACACTTAGGTACTTGAATGAGATGAGTTGGTCAATAGATTTACTTGTAACAATGAAGTAAAAAGTTGTAAAACATTAGTAAAAATGATGGCTTTTATTTTAAAATAGTAACCCACAGCCTCTCTTTAGAGTAAATGTTATTCAAAAGGACCAGTTTTCTGTTAAAGCTAAACTAGGTCATAATAATAAAACTGTATCGTATGCTTAAGAGAATGATCGCCTTTTATTGGCTGTAGAAAATGGATACGCATTTTAATGATGAAATATAATACAAGATTAGAGCATTAAAAAGACCCCATATAAGTGTGGGGTCCGAGGTTTAGATTTAGTTGGCTTCGTAGAAAATCTGCCTCTCACAGTGGGCCTGTCCACTAGTAGAATAAAATAAAGGGAGGGTTTTAAGGGTCAATGATAAAATAAACGTTGGATATGTTGAGTTCTGGTGCATCATCAAAATGAAAACATCCAATAACTAATTGGATATATAAATCTTGCCTTTAAGATAAAAGCCTGAGTTCAAAATTGGTAATTTAGCAGTTATCATTTAGATTTAAATCTATGGCAATTTCTTAGAAGGAAATACATACCTTGTTATTAAAGTTAGAAGATAATTTTGGTATGTAGGGGAGTATCAGATTGTCCTTTTCACTACTATTCTGCTCTAAATTACCATAAACATTAGTAATTTATTAAGGACAGTTTGAACATTATTATGTAAGAAACCTCAACTCTTGATATCATGACAGACAAAATTTGAAGTGACATTTTCAAATCCTAGTTTGATCCACTATAGTCATGAAGTAGAACAATTTAAAAGAAGGGAAAAACATTTCTGAGAATGAGTAATTCATGAAATAAAATTTGTACATTAAACGAAGTCTCACATGAATATTGAATTAACAACAAGTGTAAGTGATTGAATAACGGAGAATGGCAAGCTTCTTATATTCTGCATACATTGAAAAGGCTGAGAAGCCTCCTCAGAATACTGTGATTTGAGAATTTAGAGAGTCAGTGTTGGGCCAGGAAATAATCATGAAATCAGGAGAGTTTGGCTTTTGCACATCTTCCCAATAGCCCTTGGATCCTTACTTTTCAGCCCATTCTTTTCCTGAGTACTCAGTGGTTTTATTGCTGGTTTATGTGCTTCTAATTCCAAAACAAAATAATCTAATAACCTTGCTCATATCAATGAATTCATTCAAGCATTCATTTATTTAACACATTTTTATTGAGCGTCTGCTATCTCTGTCCCAGACATTGTTCTGTGCCCCAGAATATGGTGGCAAACAAGGCAAAGTTCCTGCCATCATGGAGCTTACTTTTTTAGAATAGACTTTATTTTTTAGAGCCGTTTTAGGTTCACATCAAAAAAACAAGACATACATATATTTTCTATTTACCCCATTCCCACACATGCATAGCCTCCTTCATTGTCAACATCCCCCAGTAAAGTGATATATTTGTTACCATTGAGGAATGTAATTTGACACAAAATTATTACCCAAAGTCCATAATTTACATAAGGGCTCACTCTTGATATTGTACATTCTGTGGATTTTGGCAAATGTATAATGACATGTGATACCATTATTGTATCAGAGTGTGGTTTCACTGCCACACTCTGATTCAATATTCTCTCGGAGAATTACTTTTCTTCTCTTGTAGATTACTTTTATTGAGGTACAAAAGCAGCGAGATAGGTAGAAGGGTAGTTTAGACAGAGAGATGGAAAAATAGATATAGACAGGTAAATCAGTGATAGAAATATGAGAAGAAAGAGAAAGGAAAGGAAGAAAGGAAGAAAGGAAGAAAGGAAGAAAGGAAGAAAGGAAGAAAGGAAGAAAGGAAGAAAGGAAGAAAGAAAGAAAGAAAGAAAGAAAGAAAGAAAGAAAGAAAGAAAGAAAGAAAGAAAGAAAGAAAGAAAGAAAGAAAGAAAGAAAGAGAGAAAGAGAGAAAGAGAGAAAGAAGAAGTAAGAAAGAGGGAAAGAAAGAAGGAAGGAAAGAAAGAAGGAAAAAGAAAGAAGGAGGAAGGAGGGAGGGAAGGAAGGAAGGAAGGAAGGAGAAGGGAGAAAGGAGGACAGTTGAGCAGTTGAGAGGGGAGAGAGCAAGCGACAAAGCAAGAAAGGTAAAGAAAGAGAATCAGGTAGAGTAAATAATTTATTGAGCAGGAAGATAAAGAAAGCTGCAAAAAGAGAATGGTGCAAATACAGTTGGCATAGGTAGTGATATTTGTACAAACACTGGAATGACATGAAGGAGCCAACAATGTAAGTAACAGAAGAAAAATCTATTTAGAAATAGGGGTAGTGTGGCAGCTTTTATTTTTGGAATCTGGCCAAAACAGTATACCCCCCGAATGTGCTCTACTTACAGTGTGACATTGACAATACTTCCTTCAACCCGGAAAGACTGTTCTGTGCCTTGACCAATAGGGTGTGGTGGAGGTGATGCTAAATGACTTTTGGGTCTAGATCATAAAATTGCAATGCACTTCCTTCCCAATTCTCTTGGGATGCCTGCTTTTACTATCCAGTTTCCACACTGTGAGGAAGTCCAGACTACATGGAGAGAAAAGCAGGTGTCTTAACTGAGAGTGCCAAATGAGTTCCCAGACAATAGCCAGTATCAACCACAGACAAATACACAGAGATACCTCCAGATCATATCAGTCCCCAGCTGTAGAGTCACCCCCAGCCTTTGAGCTTTTCCAGTTGTGTACCCAGACATAGTACAGCATAAACAAGCTGTCCCTATTGTGTCCTGTACAAAACTGTGACCCATAGAGCCCATGAGAATAATAAAACAGTTACTATCTGCCACAAACTTTGGAGGTGGCTTGTAATAAAACAATAGATAACTGGAAGTCAATGCTAAATTTCACATGGAAAGGAGCATTGGATATTTATGATGGCTACTCCGGCTAGGCAGTCTTGACTTGAATAGAGTTTAGGGATGAGGACCGAGAGCCTGGTAGGACAGATCATGCTGGGCTTTCTAAGCCATAAAGAGTTTAGTTAGTTTGCTTTTCTGTTTTCTAAGCTTGATGGGGCCCCATTGTCCTATTTCTAAAGGACTGAAACCTAAAAGTATGGTACAGAAAGGCACTTTGATACTGGAACAAAATCATGTGGGTTCAGGGACATTTTCATCATTTATTATATATGCTTACTTGAAAAATCTGTCAATTTGTTTCATCCTAAATTTCATCATCAGCAAAGTAGAAAGGAATATAAGAGCTACTATTTCATAGGGTGATTGTAATGTTCAAACGATCTAGTGTGTGTGAAATTACTTAGGCTAGCAAAAAAGCATTCCAGATTTTACAAAGTTGAGAATAATATTACCTATATAAATAGTTCATATTTTAGACAGAGAAATTAAATGCGTCACATTTTCTTTTCAAACTTGACTTTCCATTAGTTGATGATACCAAGTCATGGAATTGCTATGCAAGTTGAAATACGTGTATTGCATACTCGACTTCAGGTTAATTGTCAAATACATGGGTGGCATGCCTGGTGGATAAATGGAAGACAAAACTTGCAAATTTTGTTAGGAGAAGCGTGATTTTTATATATGTATATAAAGAGAGAAGGGAAGAACCTAGTGAGCATTTTGAATACCTTCCTTTTGAAAGCCACCACATGACTCAGTCCCCCTCTCAGGGTTTAGGGAAGTCAGGCTTCAGTACTAACTGAAGTTTTGGCCCAAAACCTCCATGTATAATTTCAGTGATGTAGATTGGATTATTAGCACTATTTTTGTATGGATTAGACAGACTAATGCAGACTAGAACCAAAGCAGACTAAACAGCACTCTTTCCCCAAAACCAATACCCAGAAAGACGCACTGAGCCTAGACCACCTCTCCAGTTTCAGAAAGCAAATAGAGGGTAATTGTGTTAGAGATTATCTCACAGGTGAGCAGCTTGGAATCCTCACCACTCTCCCTATGTTTAGAAATAACAAATGCTGTTATTGAGAATTGCAGTGATAATAGCATGTATTTATGCTAACTGCTTTAGGTGCATTAATGAATTTACTAACCACAATAAATCACAGTTTATCAATTAAACATTGATAATATAATCATCACCATTTTATAGTTGAGGCAATATCAGGCTAAATGTAGTTAAATAATTATCCAAGTCAGTTCAACTAGTAGGTAGTGGGGCTGTGATTTGAACTCCAGTTCCCTCTGACACCAAAGCCTGTATTCTTAACATCTAAGATGTACATTTTTCCTAATTTCCAAAGGGAAACCACCACTCAATACACTACAACCTTAGGTACAACAAAAGCTCACTTCCTTTGGCATCATGAGTGTGAAGGAAAATCCCTGAAACTTGACCTATCCCATCCCTGGTGGTAGCATTAGGAGTAGAGAAGGTGGACAATAATAAGTTTTCACCAGTGGCCATCAAAATTGAGTAAGTTAAAGTTATCAAACTTTGCCCACGTTGAACTATTTTAGTTTCAGCATCACTGATACAGATGATGCATTCTTTGAAATGCCAAGAGCATAATTTAGTTTTGGCAAAAAAATAAGTTATATTAGCATTATCTTATCTACATATTTATTCAAGACAGGAGCAATATAGGCAGTTGCCTAAGGTGAGATAATGTGATAGCTTACCTTAATACATCCTTCTGTACTTGATGCCTACTGCCTGAAATCTCATCATTAGCAGCTCATTACTTGGGATTGAGCATTGTTCATATATTAGTCCATTTTCACACTGCTATGAAGAAATACCCAAGACTGGGTAATTTATAAAGAAAAAGAGAGTTGTTGCTATTGTTGTTGTTGTTTGAGATGGAGTCTCATTCTGTCACCCAAGCTGGAGTGCAGTGGCATAATCTTGGCTCACTGCAACTTCTGCCTCCCAGCTTCAAGTAATTCTCCTGTCCCAGCCTCCTGAGTAGCTGGAATTACAGGTGTCTGCCACCATGCCTGGCTAATTTTTGCATTTTTAGTAGAAATGGGGTTTCATCATGTTGGACATGCTGGTCTCAAACTCCTGGCCTCAAGTGATCCACCTGCCTTGGCCTCCCAAAGTGCTGGGATTACAGGCATAAGTCACTGTGCCTGGCCAAGAAAAAGAAGTTTAATGGACTCACAGTTCCACATGGCTTGGGAGGCCTCACAATCATGGTGGATGGTGAAGGAGGAGCAAATGCACATCTTATATGGCAGTAGACAAGCAAGCACGTGCAGGGGAACTGCCCTTTATAAAACCATCAGATCTCATGAGAATTCACTCAGTATCATGAGAACAGCAGCATGGAGGTAACTACCTCCATGATTCAGTTACCTCCCACTGGGTCCCTCTCATGACCTGTGGGGATTATGGGAACTACAATTCACAATGAGATTTGGGTGGGGACACAGCCAAGCCATATCATCCCACCTCTGGTCACTACCACATCTCATGTCCTCACATTTCAAAACACAATCATGCCTACCCAACAGTCACCCAAAGTCTTAAATCAATCCAATATTAACCCAAAAGTCCAAGTCCAAAATCTCAGATGACACAAGGCAAGTCCCTTCTGCCTATAAGCCTGTAAAATCAAAAGCAAGTTAGTTTCTTCTTGAATACAATGGGGGTACAGGTATTGGATAAACACACCCATTCCAAATGGGAGAAATTGGCCAAAACGAAGGGGCTACAGGCCCCAAGCAAGTCTGAAATCCAGTGGCGCAGTCAAATCTTAAAGCTCTGAAATTATCTTCTTGTCTGTGAAATGATACCATGTCTCACATCTAGGTCATGCTGATGCAAGGGATGGGCTCCCATAGCTTTGGGAAATTCCACACCTGTGGCTTTTCAGGGTATAGCCCCAATTCTGGCTGCCTTCACTGGCTGGCATTGAGTGACTTCAGCTTTTCCAGGCACATGATGCAAGCCATAGGTGGATCTACCATTTTGGGGTCTAGAGGACAGTGGCCCTTTTCTCACAGCTCCACTAGGCAGTGCCCCCGTGGGAACTGTGTTGGGGGCTCCCATTCCATATTTGTCTTTTGCACTGCCCTAGCAGTGGACTCCACCCCTGCAGTGCACCTCTGCCTGGATGTCCAGGAGTCTCCATATATCCTCTGAAATCTAGTTGAAGGTTCCCCAACTTCAATTCTTGACTTTTGTGCACCTACAGGCCCAACACCACATGGAAGCTGCCAAGCCTTGGGGATTGTACCCTTTTAAGCAATGGCCTGAGCTGTATGTTGGCCCCCTTTAGCCATGGCTGGGACACAGGGCACCAAGTCCTGAGAATGCAAAAAACAGTAATGCCCTGGGCCTGACTCACAAAATCATTTCTTCTTTCTAGGTCTCCAGGCTTGTGAGGGAAGGGGCTGCCTGCTGCAAAGGCCTCTGACATGCTCTGAAGACATTTTCCCCATTATCTTGGCAATTAACATTTAGCTTCTCATTACTTATGCAAATTTCTACAACAGGCTTGAATTTCTCCTCAGAAAATGGGTTCTTCTTCACTATTGCATCATCAGGCTGCAAATTTTCTGAACTTTTATGCTTTGCTTCCCTTTTAAACATAAGTGCCAATTCCAAACCATATCTTTGTGAATACATAAAACAGAATGCTTTTAACAGCACCCAAGTCACCTCTTGAACACTTTGCTGCTTAGAAATTTCTTCAGCCAGATACCCTAAATCATCTCTCTCAAGTTCAAAGTTCCACAAATCTCTAGGGCAGTGGCAAAATGCCACAAGTCTCTTTGTTAAACATAGCAAGATCACCTTTGCTCCAGTTTCTAATAAGTTCCTCCTCTCCATCTGAAACCACCTCAGCCTGGGCTTCATTGTCCATATCACTATCAGCATTTTAGTCAAAACCATTCAACAAGTCTCTAGAAAGCTCCACACTTTCCTATATCTTTCTGGTTTTGTTTGTTTGTTTGTTTGTTTGTTTTCTGAGCCATCCAAACTGTTCCAACCACTATCTGTTACCCAGTTCCAAAGTCACTTCCACATTTTGGGGTATCTTAATAGCAGTACCCTACTCTACTGGTATGAGTTTACTGTATTAGTCCATTTTCACACTTCTATGAACAAATATCATGAGACTGGGTAATATATAAAGAAAAAGAGGTTTAATGGACTCACAGTTCCACGTTGCTGGGGAGGCCTCACAATCATGGCAGAAGGCAAAGGAGGAGCAAAGGTATTTCTTACATGGTGGCAGACAAGAGAGTGTGTGCAGGGGAGCTGCCCTTTATAAAACCACCAGATTTTGTGAGACTTATTCACGATCATGACAGCAGCATGGGAAACCCTGACCCCATGATTCAATTATATCCCACCAGTTCCCTCCCACAACATGTGGGGATTATGGGAGCTTTTAATACAATTCAAGATGAGATTTGGTGGGCACACAGCCTAACCATATCATTCACATAAGATCAGACATTCGGGCAGTGAAAATTTTTATTTTCTTCTGGAAGTCTGACTTTAAAAGACACAGGCTTCATGAGTCATCGAATTCATTATTCGTGATAATAATGGACATTTTAACTAGTGCGTGTTCTAACGCAGAACTGAATGCAGAGATCAGATAAAATGAAAGCCGACAGACTGGCACAAAAGTGATTTCAAAGCCTGTTTAATAATCAGTTTCTAAATATTTTATGGCTTCCAATATTTTATGGTAGTGCCAAGCTGGGCAGAAAATAAGACAGTTCCAAGACATTGCAGTAGAGATCTTTGTCCTTTTACCTTTGAACATTCCCATGAAGTGAGTCTTTTTTCATGTCAAATGGTATCAATGGATTATATTTTTATTTTAAGTATGAGTCAACTTTCTTTCTTTTCTTTTCCTTCCTTCCTTCCTTCCTTCCTTCCTTTCTTTCTTTCTCTTTCTTTCTTTCTTTCTTTCTTTCTTTCTTTCTTTCTTTCTTTCTTTCTTTCTCTTCCATTTCTTCATTTCTTCCTGCTTTCTTTTTTTCTTCCTTTCTTCCTCCCCCTGACCCCTCCTCTTCTCTCTCCTTCTCTCTCTCTCTCTTTCTCTCTCTCTCTCTCTTTCCTTCTTCTGTTGATAAATTCCTCTGTAAAACATTCTGTACTTTTGGCATATATGATATGACTCACTTCTGATGTTCTCCCTACACTTCTCCAGCCACTTCTTTTTACTTCTTTTGTCAACCCTTTCTTCTCTACCTGGCATTCCATAGGCCTCAGTCCTGGGTCCTCTTTACTCTCACTCTCCACATACTTCCCAGGTGCTTTCTTCCACTCTCATGGCTTTGAATGCCATCTATAAGGGAGTAACTCCCACATTTCTATTTCCAGCTTGTTCAGCTCTTTGAAACTTTGAATCTGTGTAAACAAGAGCCTACTTGAAATATCTAGTTGCATATTTCAAACATAACTTGATTAAAATCAACTCATGATCTTCATTATTCCTTTCCCTCAAAGGCTCTTTTTCTAGTGTTAACCTTCTCAGTAAATGACATTCCCATTCCCTGCATCATGCCAGGGGACTCAAAGTCTGCCTTGAAGCCTCCCTCTCCTACACCCCTGCAAATAATCATCCATTCCTTTTGTTTCTACACTTAAAATATCTGTAATTCACCCACTGAAATCCATCTCTACTGCCTATCTCCTAGTCCCAGCACATCTAGATTACAGCTTCCTGATTAGTCTACTTCATTCTGTGCCTGGTTCCTTCTAATCCATTTCCTAACATGACTGTTTTTTATTAAATTTAGAATGAAATAGAAAGTCTGTGGAAGGAAATGAAAAGTCTATAAGGCAATGCATGATGTGGCCTTCAACTTTATTTCTAGTTTCTTCCTCTCCAACTTTTCTCTAGCTACACTCACATTGATAGAATTTATTAAGTGAGCAAGGTTATTTCCCATCTGAGAGACTTGGCACCTGCCCTTTCCTCTTCACAAAATAATCTTATCCCATTCTTCACCTGAATATCTCCACATAGTAGGTTAAATATGGCTTTGGCAGAAAAACACACCATAATTCATCCATATGTTAATATATTAATAGTACACATACACACACACACACACACACACACACACACTTTTCTTCAGTTGATAAATTCTTCTGTAAAACATTCTCTTCTTTTGACATTTATGATACGATACACTTCTGATGTTCTCCCTATATTTCTCCAGCCACTTATTTTTGCTTCTGTAGTCAACTCTTTCTTCTCTACCTGGAGATATATATACACACACACCTATCTCCACCCTCAAACTATTAAATATGAATCTATGCAGGTGGATCCCAGGCCTCAACAAATTTTAATACTCCCCAAGTAATACTTATATGCTACCAGATTTGATAACCATTAGCCTGAACCACTGTGTTTAACCCTTTTTGTTGCCATTAGTTGGTTTGGAAAAGATGTGAAACTCTGCTATGGTTTGAATATGATTCCCAGAAATCCGTGTGTTGGAAACTTAATCCCCAATGCATCAGTGTTGGGAGGTGGAACATAATGGGAGGTGTTTAGGTCACGAGGGGTCCACCCTCATGAATAGACTAATGCTGTTATAAAAGGGCTAGTTTTGTCCCCTTTTGCCTCTTTGCCCTTCTGCCTTCATCATGTGAAGATGCAGCAAGAAGGTCCTTGCCAGATGCTGGCTTCTTGATTTTGGGACTCTCAACCTCCAGAACTGTAAGAAAATAAATTTCTGTTCATTACATACTCCCTAGTCTTAGATATCTTGTTATGATGGCGTAAACCACACCTCTGTGGACTAAGAAAGATCCAACACTAACACGAGAAACATGACAAGAGGTCTTCTGGAGGTCTTCTCAGTAGTTTCCTGACTCCTAAAACAGAGACAATGTAAGAGACTATTTTACTGATTTCTATGAACATTTTTGAATCTAGATGTGACACGTGGACCAACGAGCAGCAGTCCTGCAAATATGAAATGAACAGGCACTAGAGTGAAACTGAAACGCAAAGTTGGCAGAGTTGAGGATGGAAAGGACCAGGATCCATGATAGTCACATTGAATTACTGTTGCTGCCTGATGAAACTCATTCTATCTCTGGAATTCTGCCCATGTGAGAGGATAAATATCGTTATTATTTAAATCTGTTTGAGGAATTTTGTTACTCTTGCTGAAAACATCCTAAGTGATAGAAGACAGATCAATAAATTGGTTTAGACCTACTGTAATTAATCTAAATGAGAAACCGCTTGGAAAGGGACGGAGAAATTACATGGTTAAAGGATTAAATCAATGAGACAGAGATAGAAGATGGAGCTAGTACGCCAGAAAAGCATGAACACAAATAACTGAGAAGGAAAATGTAAGAATCACAGGAGAGGTGAAAATAACATACTATGGGAATTCAAAGAACAGAATTTATTTCTCAAAAATAAGCATTAGAAAATGCTTTAGGAAATAGAGACATATGAGATAAATTGTATTAGATCATGGCAACACCAAGGTGAAGAGATAACTCTAAGAGTAGAAAAAAAATAAGGTTGGGATGACCAAAAAATAAATATTACAAATTTATAGGCCAAAAAGATTGTTAAATATTGGAAAAGTAACCAGAAGTTTGAGTTTAATATGGTAGCCAATTATATCTATTGAGGGTAGATTATATTTATTGTTTTTTAAATGTTTCCATTACATTTCTAAGAGTGTCTTATAAAGTTGTTACTTCTGGGTTTTATTCTGAATTTGATGACCTGCTAAAGCAGAAGTAATCAGGAATAAACTAATTTTTAAGTTAGTAGTATATTTAATAGATCCTCTTTTCTTCCAGAATAGATGAGACAAATGCTTATTTAAAGTAATATTTTTAATGATTCAAAAATTACAGATGACAACAAATACTATTAATTTTCTGAAACTGCTCAAGTGTGAAAAAATTGTGATGCAAAAAGTTAAGGCTTTTTATAAAAGAAAAATATAATAGGGCCAAAAGCATGCCCCCCAAAATGTGATGACTTTCTGAATCTTTAAAGTAATTAAAATTAAATAATAAAGGCAGCATTCCAGTTACTAGGTTAATGACAATAGACTTGATGCCCATTGAGGCACACGAGTTTATCAATATTTGATCATTTTTGACCTAGAAATTGGACATCTCATATGGTTTAACTCAATATTCTATTTATTCTTTCATTTTTTAAAGATGGCTATTGCAATTTTAAAATATATTGGTAAATTTATCCTGCTGTGTAGTAAATAATTTACATTTAAGAGACTTGTCTGTCCTTGTATTTAATAGCATGAACTCTGAAGTTAGACAATGTGAAATAAACCCTAGTGCCAACCGTCATGCTTACTAGTTTTGAACAAGTTCTTTAACTTCTATGTGTTTTTTGTAGCACATAGAAATGGGTAAAATTTAAAATGGGTAGATGTCTTTTGTAAAATGGGTAAAAAATATTGTACATTTCATAAGATTGTCAAGATGAGCAAATGTAGAATTACACCTACAGTGTGTGGAACAATGCCTAGAACACAGTAAATCCTCAGTGACTATTATTATTCTCAGTTTCATATTCTATCTAAATATTCAAAACTTCAAATTTAATGAATCTGTGATATTGGATCCTGTCTACTGTGTCTTGTTCTTGGATATTCTTACCAGGATAATATGATAAAAACAACATCTGTTGCTTATATTTGCCCTATTAAATATAACTGAATTGGGATTTTCCCATCTCCTTCCTTAAAGTAGAGCATTAGTACCTCCTTCTACCCAAAGTAATGGTTCACCAAAATTCATACTGTCTTTCCTTCTTAACCAGTCTCAGTTTCCAAACTCTTCCAACACTAATCAATACTTCTGATCGACAAGTTTACTTATTTCATCTTCATTTGTTCCTCTATATTATACATGGAAAAAAATAAAATTACATTTCCCTTTTGCTTTCTGGGCTCTTTTCCCTTTAAAAAGGTGAATAATGTTTTCAAATACTACTTTTTTCTAATGAGCCTGACCCAGGAGATACTTGCAATTCACTTGTAAACATTTCATATTTCACATTTCACATCTGCTGCAAAATTTTATGGGAATAAATTAGCATGTGATAGCATTTCCTGTAAGAAAAACTGAAATTTGGATTGGAAAACGATTTTTTTTGGTCAAGTATGTTTTTTCAGGCTTAAAATAATATAACCCATAGATGCTCATGATAATCATGTAATCTAATGCATCTAGTTAAAACTTTAAATAGGTGGATGTTCAATTCAGGTTTTTGACTAATTAGACGAGGTTTACCCACAGTATGGAAGGCAATCTACTGTACTCAAACTTCTTCTATTTAATTTAAATCTCATCCAAAAATACCCATGCAGAATTATCTAGAATAATGTGCAACCAAATAGCTGTGCACCATGGCCCAGCCAAGTTGACGCATAAAATTAGCCATCACTTTTACCCAGAAATGTATAAGGCCAACCTGGTCAATTCCTGTACAAAGTGACCTTTGCTGTGGTTAATTTACTTTGTCCAGGGTTTTGTCCATGGTTGTCCATAACTTGTCCAACCAGAAATCTATATTTATAGGCACAATGGATATGGGTCCAACTCTTTCACTCAGGTTCACATTAAACAAGTTCACAGATGGGTAAACGTAGTTTATGTGTGTCACAGAATTCCTATGTGTACTTTGACAATGAAGGAAAAAAATTATGAAGACAAGGAAAATCAGTGAGTGAGTCCACAAATATTTATTGAAAAGCTACCACATTCTTGGCACAACATGAATGCTGAGGAAAGTAATGGTGAACACCACATGCCCAACTCCTGCCCATAGGGAGGCTGCAGTCAAACCGGGTATATTGGAATCTGCCAGACCCTGCATTGGTACCTTTGGGCATTGTATTAGTTTTCTATTGCTATGTCGCAACTTAACCACAACCTTTGTGTATCAGAAGTAAGGTATCGTATAGATGGATTCTCTGCTCAAAGTATCACAAAGCTGAAATCACAATATCAGGTTGAGTTCTTATCTGTAAGCTCTGGGGGAAAGCCTGCTTCAAGTTGTTTCATATTGTTGGCAGAATTTAGTTCCTTGAGACTGTAGGACTGCAGTTCATGCTTTCTTGCTGGCTGTCAGCCAGGGATCACTCTTCAGCTCCTGGTGAACTCCCACCAGGGGCAACTGGACTTTGAAAGCATAAGATGTTCTCCCGTTTTACTCTCGCTCTTACTCTCTTTCTCTGCTATTGTTTTGAGCAACAATAGAGAAGGATTTCTCAACTTGAGCACTACTGACATTTTGGGTTGGATCATTGTTATGGGGGAACTGTCCTGTACCCTGTGGCATGGTTAGCAGCGTTTTTGACCTCTTCTCACTACATGCCAGTAACAGCCCCACTCCCTCAGTCACGACACCCAAATTGTCCCTTACTACTGCCAAAAATCTCCTGAGAGACAAATCATCCTCCATTGAGAACCACTGTCCTCAAGCAAGCCAGTGTTCAGGAGGTTGCTTATAAGGCTTACAGGCACTGAGAAAAGACTTATGTGAACTTAAAAAGCATCTCTCAGCTAACGCTGGCTTTTAGTTTGCTTTACCCTCTACTACAGGGATAGCACTGTCAAGGAAACTGCAATCCTCAAGTCCTCACATTTTTCTTCCCTTAATGATTCTGATGATGCTTCTTGCTCTTTCTAATCAACCTATTCCCTGATTATATTTCTGCTTATTAAACTAAAACTTTGTTTTGCCTCTGGGATTACTTCATAATTACCTTGACTGAAACTTTAAATGTCTCTCTCCTGCCACTTTAATTGCACCCTTAAAAACCCCATCTTGGGCTTTTGGTTTGTTTGTTTGTTTGTTTTTATGATTTGCTTCTACTGATACACATCAAAGTCATTGTACACGGATTTAGTTTAATTCGAAGGGCAAACTTATTTCCAACTTTTTTGCAACAGAAAGAGAGAGCAAGTTCTTCATACCTTATATTTTGCATATTTATTTTTTCTATCTATTTATAATTATATTTTGAAATTTTATTTACCTTTATTCTCCTTTAGTCAAAGGTTCCTGTAGGGACAAGGATTTTACCTCTTTTTCTTTTTTTCTTTTTTTTTTTTTTTGAGAGAGAGTCTTACTCTGTTGCCGAGGCTAGGGGGCAGTGGCATGATCTTGGCTCACTGCAACCTCCGTCTCTCAGGTTCCAGTGATTCTCATGCCTCAGCCTCCCAAGTAGCTGTGATTACAGGCACCCACCACCATGCCAGGTGCGGTGGCTCATGCCTGTAATCCCAGCACTTTGAGAGGCTGAAGTGGACAGATAGCCTGAGCTCAGGAGTTCGAAACCAGCCTGGGAAATATGGCAAAACCCTGTCTCTTCTAAAAATACAAGGACTTTGCCTCTTTTGCTTCATTTTGAATGTGTAGCCCTACACAGTGCCTGGCTTGTAGTAGTAGTACTCAATGAATATTTATGGAATTTAAAAATGTGTGTGTGTGTATAAGAAACTCACATATATATATGCAAGTATATACAGAAGGCTTTCTGAAGAGACTGTAACATTTCTAATATTGCAGAATATTATAGTGTCTTCCTTCAAACAAAGTAAGATGCCTGAAAATAAACACTTAATGTGTGCTGATGTTGTTTTGCTCTATGGGGAAAGGGGTATCTGATAGAGGCTTTTACAGTTAATAGCACAGGTGAGGGATGCTTTGCTGACTTTAATGTTCAATTCATAGCAATGGAATTGTTTAAGTGTTTTTTAAAACTAGTCGGGGGGGCCAGCAATATCTATCTTAGTGTTTCTCTCCAGAACCTAGCAGAGATTTGTCTTTTTAAACTTTTTCTAATGAAAATAAAATAAAATTTAGAAGTACGTGCTTTTAACAAGTGACATAAATAGCTTGAATATATTAACTATAGCATGTACTTAATAATTGCTATCATAGTTGAATTGTTATAGTAAACTGTTATGAGTAACAAGTTCTGCAAATGATACATTTGAAACCATAGTGTAAACCTATAGGATTGAAATCAACCTATTATACTAATGTATTTATTCCTCTTTGAAAAATCAATAAAAATTTTTTTCTCCAAAATGTAGGATATGTGGTGCTGGCTGTAACCTTAAGTCCAGTCACTCATCCTTTCTGTATCTTGATGTTCAACTGTTAAATAATGATTATGTTATTTACTGAAGAAGATTGTATTGTTGTGCCTGACACATACAAAGTTATTGACAAATCACTTTTGTTCTCATTAGGCAGTTACCTCTTTGTAAGAAACACCTTTATTTATGTCCCATAAGGGTAAATAAAGGGGGGAGTCATTACTTAAATTATAACGCAATGCTATCTTTCACAGAGTGTGAAACACGTTCTTTTCTGAAATGTGAAAATATGAAAAATAGTGTTTAATAATCAAAGATATATGTTGTTATCTAGAAAGGATATCATTCACTCATTCGTTCAGCAAACTTTTCCTGAGCGTTTATTGCAAACAGTCGTGATTAAAGGTTAGGTATGTTTTATTTTAGACTGCACAATTATTTGTACCATTTTAATTAAGTATCAAAAGCCAAAAAATGGGATATAATAATGTTTTAATGAACCATTTCTCTACAATTTTACTTATTTTCTCTTTCTATGAAAAATATGTGAATCAGGCTTTCTCTTAGATCCAGGACAGAAAGATAACAAAAGAATTGATCCTTCTAAAGGGAGCCAGACAAGAGAGCACATAATTATGGTGCTACCACTGAACAGACTCAATGGCAGGAAAGCACTGCGAAGGAGCACAAAACTATAAGGCATTTCTCTCATTTTCACAAAAAGAAAATTAGAAACAAACAAAAAACAATGTTTTTGACTGACAATAAAATGTTAAGGATGATGAGGAAATAGCTGACAACTACTTACAGTATTTCATTTGGTGGTCAGATACAGAAGTTGTTGAAAATAAGATATTTTAGTAACACTGCCTTTATACTATTCACATATTCCGTGGAGCATTGTTTGCAAACTCTTCTGAGCACTTTCACGTCAGTTTCTTCATCATGATTAGAGCTGCTTTTTGACTTGCCAAACTGTATTTTAAAGCCTGTCATCTTTATTCTGTCTAAACTGTTGGAGATAGACATTTGTCTGATCTAGGTATTGTCATTGGAAATTTTATTCAAAGTTATGTAAGTAAATATTGGAATTTTTAAAAATTATCCTCAGACGTATGTATCATGTGATCTCCACATAATAACCTCTTTCTGTATTTCACTGTTAAATGATCATTAAAAGGCTTTTCTCAAAGTATCTTATTTTCAGGCATGTAATCAGAGTAGAAAAATAATTTATAAATTGAAGTAAATGTATTTACCAACTTTGAAAAAACAGTTTCATCAGGGACATCTCTCAGCACCAACAGTAGTCATTTCTTGTTAATATGACTTCTCCCCAAACAATAAATTGTTACTCAAAATAGAAATTGAGAGAATTCCTCACAATATAAAGATCCTTTGCAAAGAATTAAGGTATCCTTCCTCTTTTCTGAGGGATGAGTTTGAGAGGAAAGCTCACTTTACAGTTAGACCCCTATGATAATCATGAGAAAATTCAGGAAAGCTTGATCTGTGGAGGAGAGGAGCTCAAGTCAGGGCTTAGAGGATTAGTCAGATGTTCCCAAGTGCAGAATAAGGAAAGAAAAGAAGAAACAAAAGTATTCCAGGAAGAAAGAGAAATGCAGACTCAAAAGAAAAAAAGACAGCATTTTTAGGAGGAGATAGTTTTATTCAGCTGGAACACAGAGTACACTGTAGAGGTGAGATGGGCCATTAAGCTAGAGAAGTTTGTCAGGGTCAGATCATGTAACGCTAATCCTGTAGGCAATAGAGAACTTTCCGAAACTTTTAAACAGGAGAATCATAATATTATAATTTTCAGGTATATACAATAATGTTATTAACTTACCCTAGAAGAAATATAATGTAATAGATACAATAAAATGCAGCCCTACGCAAAATGAATTTTTAATCCACATTTGCTGTTTACTCCAATTATTTTGTTTTTGTGCACATCTGCCTGCTCTAGTGTACTCAGTTTACTCCATGATACTTACCCAGTGGCTTCATATGCTTACTTTCACCCTCTTCTATCAAAATTTCTTTTGAAAAAGAGAGGAAACCTATTGTGGACATCTTACTTCATCATCAATCATGAATTAAGCCCTATTATCACTATTTTGCAGTCAACACAAAACTGTGCCTTAGAGAGGTTCAGTTTTAGAGCTAGAACTTCAGAGGCAGGTCTATGGGAATATACATCACTGCACTAAATGTTATTTAACACATGAGTCTAGAACTGTGCTGAGTTTGATGTGCAATATCAACAAATTTACAATCTCAGTGGAGAGGAAAGACTAGTAGATATAGGGCCAAGAGGGAAGAATTCAAGGGTTTATATAAATTAGTAATACATTTGTTAGTTTCTTTGAGAGACTGAAGAGTCACAGGAAAAGGACTTTGAAGGATGTTTTGCACAGAGATAGTCAATGAGCAAGGGTGATGGCAACTTCTATAGTAGGAAGTGCAAGAGCAGACATGTGAAGGTAGGATGTTCAGAGTTATAAAGGGCAACCACAGCAAGGATTGGTTCCAGTTGCAGGAAATGAGATTGGATACGGGTAGAGGGTTTAGATATGAAAGTCTCTGATGTCAGATAAAGATTAGACTAAATGACTCCTTGTAGGATATGCTGTAGTTTTTGATATGATAAAAACGATAAATTAAAGAGGACTCATCTAGCAGTCATATACAGTACAGATTAAGTTTGTGAAGTGATGGAAGAGAAGCCAACTAGCCAGGTGTTAGAGTAATCCAGGTGTGGACTGATGGTGGCCTGGATTCTTTATTTAATGTAAAATGCATGGCAACGACCATTTCTATGACACCTTCCAAAAAAATAACATGAAAACATGGGCTTGCCAACTTGGAGATTACCAGTTTAACTGGACAGAGTCCATGGACCAATGAGTCACTGGAGTCATTTTAAACAATGCATTCAGACAGTCTCACTGTGTATTCAGCTGCAATATACCTGGAAGGTAGGGTAAAGTTTTCATCCAATACTGTGCTGAATAATTCTGTGACGCCACAGACCAGCCATACAATCTATAAAACTACAGCCTGTGACCCAACCAGCAAATGGAATTATACGTTAAGGAAAAAAGTAATCTATTGTTATACATTAACGTCAGTAGAATTTGAAGAATGGTTGAGTTTATCAAGATTTACAGAAAACAACAGTTACTGTGGTTACTCTCAAATTACAGGAAAAAATCCTCCATTTTCTGTCATAGATGATGTCTTCAATTTTGGAAAATGCAAGAAAAAAATTAATGTTGTTAGGCACCCCAAAGGTTTCTGGATTCACATTCTTTTTCTATTTGCTTTTTCAGAATGTTTCTGCCTGTGTGCTCTGTTTACTAATGTGGACAGTGTAATAAAGGCTTCCAGGATGAAGGTACCGCTTCCTATTTGTATTCTACAGAGTAGTCAGAATCTACTTTGGAAGCCTGTATGGATAAGCACCTGAATTTATTTAGATGCTCCTGGCATTTCAAAGAACCTAGTGCTTCCCTCTGCTTTATCCCTTCAGATCTTATAGGAGTGGAAGAATTTACACTTGGCTAAAAAAAAAAAAATCACTGAGAAGCAAGATTAGTTCTAGCAGCGATGCCTCCTGAACCATCATCTCACCAGCTATGATACATGTGCAATGTTGTTAGGTTGTGCTCATTTTGTGAGAAACGACACTCAGGTATGTGTGATCTCTGAGGATAGCAGTGGGGAGAGGCAGGGGAAAAAGTGGGGAACCTGCGTATATTATCTACAGTGCTTATTCTTTGCAGACCAGCACTGCCCAACAGAAATGTAAGGAGATCCACACATAGGAGCTACCTAAGTCATTTTTAATTTTCTTGTACTCACATTTTAAAAAGTAAAAATCAATAAACAGCTAAAATTAATTGTAATAACATATTTCATTTAATCTAATCCATTCAAATTCTCATTTCACCAAGTAATCAATATAAAAATTATGTATGTATATTTTGCATTCTATTTTGTACAATTTAGTGCCTATTGTACACCTACAGCAAATCTCAATTTGGATGTGAATTATATACATTTCAGGTGTATAATAACCACATGTGCCAGTGGCTAACCTCACGTACCCTAACTTTTCACAAAACTGCCTATACCAGGAGAGGTGTTCTCATTCTGAAATAAGAATATAATATCAATAAGATATGCTTATCAGAGTTGAAGAAGGAAAAAGAGAAGGAGGTAAAGAAAACTGAATTTTTCAATCCTTTTAAGCTAGTGTTGAAGTTTATTCTCAGAAAGGAATTCTCTTCTTGCGTGAAATACAGAGAGCTCTTAAATGAGGATGTAACAAGGGGTAAATACTGATCTATGAAGAAGTGTTTACTGACCTACAACATTTTGTTGTAGGTCAAAGACAAAGAGCAAAACAAAGACAAAACAGTGAGATTTCCATAAAGTCAAAAGTATTTAATCTAGAACACTCCCTTTTATTTTTATTGCAATTTCTTTCTCCTTTTGTGTGTTAAAATGCTAACTTCTATGAAATAATAGTAATGGTGAGTGGTTAATGGATGTGTTCTTAATGTCTCCCACTGGCAAAATAAAATGTTGGCAAGTGTATATTGATTCTGAGCTTTAAAAATGTTACTAGTCATGAAAACAAGTCCAGAGATAATTGTTAAAGGTGACAGAGGCGTATTTTGGGAGTCAGAAGCCCAGCATTCAAATCCTGCTTCTGCTAATAAACACATTAAATGGTCTGAATCCAATCACTGAGTCTTTCTCTTCCTTATATATTCATCTGTAAAATCAAAAGCAAAATCGGGGATTTGGGCCAGATTACCACTAAAGTGGGTCGCACATATGAAATTCACTGCTTTATGACTCAGCCGAGATTTTTTGGTAGGACAGTGACACGGTAGGAAAGGGAGTCTGTGTCTCCTGACACAGAACTGGTGTGCGTTTCCACCAGATGCAAATTACAGGATCCCTGCTTTGCAAACCGCCTCCTTAAAAGCCTATGAAAAGAAATGTGCTACATAAATAAATGATCATCAAAGGAAAGCTTTGTGGCTAAAATACAACTTGTACATACATGGTGATGTAGGCATGTAATACCTTCTGAGTCATGCCCACGAAGCTGCCCCATCTCCTGACATGACTAACACACCTTTATCCAATCCTTAAGTTCAGACACATTACAGTTTGGCAGTAAAACTGATTGATATTTGGCTTTATCATTATAATGCTTCTGTATAATACCTGTCCAACCTGCTCTAATCTGTTGGTAAGCAGGAGTTGAAATAGCTTCCAATAAGTAAACTGAAATGCTCCTTTTAATACCTTGGGATGGAAGAAAGAGGAATTTGAGTTGAAGATATAATGGTATCTATTTGTATGTATTATATAAAAAAAGAACTGGATATCATTCATTGTACAATAGTACTGATATTTCACTCAAGTTAGTTATTTTAAATATTATTTCCTTGTAAGAATTTGCATGGCTTTAAGTCTGAATTCTGCCACCTTGCTCTTACTACTCATTGGCTGGCATTTTGTAGTCCTGGAAATCATCAGTTTCCTGCACCAAAGCTTTCAAATTCTCATACACAGAATATAACGAGTATGTGTGTTAGGATTACTGCTTTTTTGTTTAAAGTTAGGTGTGGATAATATTTACAAATAGCTCCTTTTTTAATATCTCACCAAGGTCTAATCTACTCTTCATTTAGGCAAAAAAAAAAAAAAAAGTTTATTCCTAAATATATTCAGAGGCCATGTCCAAAACCAAAAATTCTAAGTGCTGCTAACTTTCTGTAAAGAAAATATAAATGAAAAACACAAAATTTAAAGTGATATTTTTAAGCAAAACTCTCCAAACCCCAACCTTTCTATTCTGATATTTATCTATTAGAGACTATGCTTCCAAACGTAGACTTTTTGCTACCAAAGACATAAATTTGGCTTGAGTTCTATTTGCCTTGCATATATTTAGACCTCAAATGAGCCAGGTTTAACAATTTTTAAATGGAAAATTTCCATAAAATCAGAAAGTGTGAAAATTCTGCGTAATTGTTGAAAAATGTAATATACTAAAAAACTGATTACATTATCTCCTTTGTCTTCTCACTGGAAAAATTAATGAGTCAACCGATCTTCCTTCAGAATAAGTATTCTATTATTTGGGAGTTACATATATGCTTGTTATCTGGGGAAAAAATAGCTAAATTTTAACTATTTAAAATAAAGATGAAGATAAGCCACTAAAAAGTCAGTTCATGCAGTATAATTTTCCTCTGCCACATTACATTTTTGGTTGATAAATGTAACATGTTTATGCATATATGTATATATACCATAGAAAAAATTCTACTTCCTGAAGCTGTAACATTATAATGTTCCAACAAATGCAAGGAAGTAAACCAGATTTTTTTTTTCCTGAGTTACTTAGAGCAATTCTTCTTAACATATTTACAATAGAACTAAATGCATGTTTCAAATATGCCTTTTTATCTGAACAGATGATTTATTTCAGCTGAACAGTCGAAGATAATGAAGTCATTTCTGCAAAAATAAATCTCTTCTTTGCAAGTATTTGTCCACCAATAATGAGCAAGTTAGACTATCTTAAAAATTCCAATTTCTCTTAAGCATATGAGTTCTGTTACTGAATCTGGAATTAATACTATTGAAGTAGTCACATTAAATCCTTTGTGAAAACAAGAATAAGATTGAAATATAACTGATTATCTTCTTGGGTTTTCCAAAACTATATTAATTATACACTTAACTGAGTTCCTTAATACATAGTTGGAAACATAACAATTCATCCAATGACGTTTATTGAACTTCTGTTCATGTATCTTTCTCTTCATGTGTCCTGCAAATATTTTTGAGAGCCTACTACATATCAGTCACTGTGTTGGACACAACGAATACATCAATGTGAAAGACCACGTGATCTCTGCCTACACAGAGCTTACAGTCCAGCATGGGGAAGAATCACGTGAATTAAATAATTGTGTGATTAATGTTGTAAAAGATAAGGGGGTGGGATGAAGATTGTAAAATATAAGGAAAAGTTGCAATGATAATTCACAACAAGATTACAGGAACTCAGAGAGCAAAATCAAAAGATTTCCATGAGGAAGTGTTGTGTAAGCTAAGAAGTAAAGGGTGAATAAGAGTTAACGGAAGTCTAGAAGAGGAAAAGAAGGAAAGGATACACATTTCAGACAAGATAACAATAGTGGCTTGAAGGACCTGAATCCTGAGAGATGTTGGGGGCATTAGAGGAGTAAGAAGAGCAATGTGAAAAAACAGCATAAAATAAGGTTTCCAAAAACCAGTCAAGAGATATAGTGCAGGATCTATGGGCAATGACATAATTTTGAGGTTTAGTCTTAAGTACAATGAGAATCCAGAGAAGTGTGTTAAACAGGAGCTTTGAGAAAATCATTCTCAGGACGGAGCATGAAGAACAATGTAAGGGCATTCGTGAGTAGAAGCAGAGAGCCTGTGATGGAGTATTGCAGTAGTCCAAGCGGTGACTCAGACTAGGCACCTGGCTGGGAAGACTGAGAAATCTGGAAAGATTCTAGGCACAGTAATTAGAATGTAGACGCAGTAGGACCATGATATTAATTCAGATATTGGGATAGAAATCGACTCCTAGTTTTCTGTCTTGGGCGACTGGGTGGATAGGGTAGTTCTTTGAGGAATCTGGAGGAAGACAAATTCATGGAAGGTTAGATGAGCTCACTTTGAGCATGTTGCTGTTGAGGTGCCTATGAGACACTCAATTGTTGATGACAAGTAAGCATTTGAAAACATGGTCTGGTACTCAGAAAAGGGTCTGAGCTGGAGATATAAATTTCAGATTTGCTTTTATGGATGGTAATTGAAGCCATGTGAATGTAGGAGATTGCCTAAGGAGGATGTGTGTAGAGTGTGCAGGAGAGAAGCCATGGGACAGAGCTCTGAGAAACTCCAGGGTCTGAGGTTAGACCGAAGAGAAGCAGCAAGAAAAAAGAGACAGAAAAAGTGATCTGAGCCACAGAAGAAAACCAGCAAAGGAGCCCACAGAAAAGAGAGTTTGGAGGAGAAAATTAATCAGAAGTGCTGAATTTGGCAAAGAGGTCAATTCAGTTATGTGCTTTACAGAAGAAATGGCACTGAGTACTCTGAGGACTACCTTAGCCTCAAAGAGCTAACCAATGGGAGAAATGGGCATGTCATGAGCTTCCAGAGTAGAATGCATACGTGATTGTTAGTTTAGATGTAGGTGCTCAGAGAGTAAGCAGAAAAATGATGCTCTTGTCCAAATGATTTTATAAAACTAGTTTTAAGAATTTTAGACAAAATCCATGTTTCAATGAATTTTCAAGGTGCTCAGTTTAACAAAGAGATTAAGAAAAATCTATTTTCCTTTATATGTGTGTTGTTTGGCCAGTACAGAGCAACTATGTATGATAAAGAAGAAAGGAATAATTTCCTGTTCAGGAATCTGAGAGTTTTTGACCCTGGCCCAACAACTTAGAGCTACACACTAGCCTACTAAGGGAAGAATCTCAGGATCTGTTTCTTCTACAGTTGGCTTTTCCCCATCCTGGCCACTTCGTAGAGATCTAGCAATTTGGCCTTAAAGAAAATGGGACCTTAAGGCAAAGGAAGATATTGTTCTTTCCTCTTCAGGGTGACAAAATGGCCCATCTGTTAAAATGCTTAGCAATAGCTGGGACAAATGTCATAGCCACTTAGTAATTCAAAATTGGAGATAATTTAGACACATCATAAATCAGTTATTACTTAAATTATACTTTATTATTTAAATATTGTTCCCAATTTTTATACATTCTATATGTATATTTCTTACTTCAATAAAATATCACAGTTCATAATTTAAACTTTCAAAAGAAATGAATCAAAAGGCTGTTTTGGTATTGTATTGCCAATTTTCTCCAAGTAATTATCTCTCTCATGAATTTGGCATTTGTTTCCTATTTCTGCTAGTAAGCATGTTTGGTGTGTTTGTTTTGTTATTTTAGGAATACCTTTGCTGGGAGAATGAGGTATTTTTTGCAATATTTTAATTCATACTTTTTAATATCTTATACTAAAAAATGTCTCATGCTTAAGAGCAATGGTTGTATTTCCTTAAAGCTATTTAATTTAGACTATTCACTAACTAGGATGTTCCCTTGTTCTTATGACAAATTGAGGAAGCCTTAGTAACTATGATTAAAATTCCCAAAGTTATTTAAATACCTTGAAAGACTTCCCTTGAATATAATTTGGTTGCATCTTACTATATAAAGTAGTAGGCAAAAGGCCTTTTGATATACCTGTTGGTATCAAAATGCTTTCCCAGTCCATACTCTGCTTCTTAGACTTATTAAGCATGACACTAAAAACCTATTGTAATAATTTAGTTTATAACATTGGAAGTTTTTAACATTAACATTTTAACAATTTTATAATTTTAACAATTTATAACATTTAAAGTTTTGAAAGAAACATTTAAGAAAAGACTAGTTTTCTTGGACATAGTTGATTACTTCACATAAATGGTCCAAATTTCAAGCAAATTAGACAAGCTTTTGTATTGATGGATACATACCTTGTACCAGAATCTGTAGATCTGTAAATTTTGATGAGAGTACACATGTTAGGTGGCACTCCAGGGTCTTTTGACATGAACAAACCAGGAATTAAAATTTATTTTCTTCCTAATATTCTGAGAATATCCTTTCTGTTTCTCTGAGAAACGCTTTATTGCCATTTCAGAGTATCTGTCATGAGAGTTTATATTTATCAGCTTGCTTGGTGCTTTTAAATTTAATCCCCATCAATTTTGTCACCAGAAAAAAATAGCCATATTCATAGCATCCCACTCTGAGTTTGACTCACATGTCAGGGATTCAACACATGTGGTTTCCTTTGGGCTTCACTGTTTTTGACTCAAAATATAAAGAGCTGAAGGAATGCAGGTGTCAGACATTAAGCTCCACTCAGGAGAGGATGCTAAGAGAGAGTCTGGAAAGGGGAAGCAGCACAAAACAGCCTGCATGTGATGATCCAATTTTTGTTTTAAGGGAAAACAAGCAAGGAATATTTCTAAGTGTTTAAATCTTCATGTGACTAAGGTGATGACGTTGGAGGTGATAGTCGTCAACCTTCTCTATATTTTCTACAGTGCCCAAATAGATTTTATAAAAATATAATCACTAAAAACTCTTATTTTCATTTTTGAGAAAATTATGTACTCAGCTTTTTTTTTTGGAAAAAAAAGCTATACTAAGCTTGAAGATTGAACTATAAGACAATTTTGAGCAAGAAGCAAGGTCAACTATTTTCTTCTTGTGGTTTTAACCTTTTGAAATGACTGATATAAACCCGAGTTAATGTGTGAGTTTTACAATAACAGATATCCAAGTTTATCATGCAATCTGATTTTACAGATTTTAGTTTTAAGTCAGATTTGAGAACACATACCTTCCCTACAAATTTCATTGAAATTTCTGCAACATTAATGATGTATGCAGAATACAGTCTCTTAAACTAAAATTTCCCTTCAACGTACAGACACCTTAGAATATTCCAAAATTAATATAATTAATTCCCATCACTCTTGTAATACTTCTCCTTTCTTCCCATTTCTTTTTATCTTTCTCTTCTTCTCACTGTTGCTGCTGAGTATTCCTAAAGAAACACTTGGATAGAATGGAAAGAAATTCAGGTTAGACAACTTCTACTTGAGTCATATCTCTGCCACTTACCAACTGAATGACCTTGAATATCAATTAACCTCTCATGTAATTGTCTTAGCTTCTCATTTGCAAAACAGGGATAATAGCACCTGCCTTCAATGCCTCATTGCGTGGTTGTGAGGATCAAATTACAGGATATATGTATACTATAAAGTAGCATGGAAAGGAAATGTATTCTTATGATTATTAATATTATTTTTAGTCAGTTGAGAAAGGCTGAGACCATGTATCATCCCTTTACTGCCTTTATCTCAGGCCATAGAAAATAAATCAATGAGAATTTTTGAAACTAAGGTTTTAGGAGCATAGGTAGGTGGTCACAAGTGTCTGAATAATAAAGTAACAGGAAGTTGGAGAGAAATATGAAATATGTAAATAAAAATGCATGCATGTATAGGTATGAGAAATCAAATTGCCTAATAAATGGATTAGTGTATATTGCCCCTTGGCTGTGACAATTGCAGACACAAGTTGTTTTTAGTTTAGCTCAAAACTTTCATGTTATGTAATTTATTTATTTCTCTGTGTGTTAATTTGTAAAACAGAGTTAATAATATCTAACTAAAGAAATTGTTACGTGCATCCATGTGAAGAGACCGCCAAACAGGCTTTGTGTGAGCAATAAAGCTTTTCAATCACCCGGGTGCAGGTGGACTGAGTCTGAAAAAGGAGTCAGCACAGGGAGATGGGAGTGGGGCAGTTTTATAGGATTTGGGTAAGTAGTGGAAAATTACAGTTAAAGGCAGTTTTCTCTGGCAGGCAGGGGTGGAGGTCACAAGGTGCTCAGTGGGGAGCTTTTGAGATTCATTGTCCAGGAGAAGGAATGTCACAAGGTCAATTGATCAGTTAGGGTGGGGCAAGAACAAATTACAATGGTGGAATGTCATCAGTTAAGGCAGGAACTGCCTACTTTCACTTCTTTTGTGGTACTTTAGTTGCTTCAGGTCATCTGGATGCATATGTGCAGGTCACAGGGGATATGATGGCTTAGCTTGGGCTCAGAGGCCTGACAGAAATCATGAGGGTACTACCCATGGTATTGAATAACTTAGTCTTACAATTATTTCAACAGATTCAGCCCAACAAATATCAATTGATTAGTGAATATGCAAAAGATATTGCACTTGGCAGATACAGAAACCACTCAGATAAATGAGACGTAATGTCTGGAAAAATCATGCATTCTGAACGGCCGATGATACAAGGACACAAATAAATATGATACAAGATGAAAAAGACAAATATATGCAAGAGGGTTTACAAATAAAATGCCATGGGATTCAAAGAAGGGAGGAATGAAAATCAAATTTGATTGTGTCAAAGTTCAAAAGCTTTATAGAGTGTTAGATATTGGTTTGAGTAGTTTGGTTTAGGTGCAGTGAGAGTTATTATCGTGGCATTGGACATGGGGCTCAAAGGATTTTTATAAGGAGAAATAAGAGGAGAAAGTACTCTTTTGAAATCTATTGTGAATATATTGTTGGCCACACATCATGCAAGAAGTTGGGAATATAAAAGTGAACAAATCACACATGAGCTCTCTTTAGGGAGGAAGACCAGAGGAAAGCGAGCATGAGCATCATGCTCAGTTTGGTGGGAGACAGAGGAGAGAGGATAAGCTCAAGTGTCCTAGAGATGCTGATGGAAATGAGGACATGTTGAAATGGTCACAAAATGAACAGACGAAGATTAAAAGACATTTTTGGACATAGGTATGAAATATCTAGAAATAGTTGTGAAAAGCTTAATGTGACAGCAGAGTGCAGAATGAAATTAAGTATTTTTAAAACCCAAGGGTACAGTGAGGACTTCATATAAATGTAAAATATTTTATATATGTGCTTTCCTTTCATCCTCACAATAGCACTTAAAGGTAGGTACTACAACTCTGACTTTACAGATGAGGAAGCTGAGGCTTTGAGAAGTAAAATGACTTATTTAAAAGCTATTACATCCAATAACTGGCAGGGCTGGGATTTTAAACCTGGTGTTGACTCCAAAGTCTGTAAAATTGACCTCTGCCTTACATTGAATCCCATGGAAAATGGAAAAGAAGCCAGCAGAGAGAATTTAATCTCAAATCTTTGACTCTCAGCACTGACCACTCATTTTCACTACCTGGATTTGGTAAGAAATTATGTAATTCATTTATTTGTTATTCTTTGGCTTATTCCTGCAACAGATTTTTATTATGCCTTGCAATGTGCTAGGTAGTTAGATATAAGATCAATAAGGTGGAATCTTCGTCTTAATATAGCTTAAAATTTAGAGGAAGAGACAGACAGGTAGGTAGGCTGGTTCAAGTCACCCAGCTAAATGCTACAGTAGGAGTGCAAAAGAGAATCTACATAGCCAAAAAATGAGAGTCGCTGATTCAGTCTTGGAGAGGATCAGGGACAGCATGCTAGACGACCAAATGTAATGAGAAAGATGAGGAGGTGCTAGCCCAGAAGAAAGTGGTGGAGGCAAAGATGACAGACATGGAGGCTGAGAATATGTCAGGTATTTACAGGCCTTTAAGTAGTTTGGTACAGCTGCCGAAAGTTGGTAGAGGTATCATTTGTCAGCTGCTGGTGGGGAAAGAAATGGGTTCTAGAGGGATAAGCAATAACTGGATCATAAAGAGTTGCTCGCTCTTCTGAAAAAAAAAATTTAAACATTACCAATAGACTTGTAGATCTGTCCAGGTCTTTAATATGTTGCAAATGTTTAAAAAAATTTTATACCGTTTGATTCAGATATGACATTGCTAAGAAATTCCATTAAAGAGAATAATTTGAAATGTGGACATAGAATCATATACAAAGTGATCCATTGAGGTCTCATTTATAATACCAAATTATATAAACAACCTAAATGCTCAACAATAGATGTGCAGTTAAGCCAATTATGGTGCTTTAATATGGCTGTTACTATTATTATAATTTTAATACAGTATATATATTAATTACATAGGCATTTAATTGCTATAATAGAGAGTTGATCCTCATTATTCGTGGATTCTCTATTTGTAAATTGGTTTACTGACTAAAATTTATTTGTAACCTCCAATCAATTCTCCTGGCACTTTCATAGGCATTTGAAGATGTGTGTGGAGCAGCAAAAAAATTGAGTCACCTGATGCACCCATTACAGCTGAGGTCAAACAAGGGGACAATCTGCCTCCTTGTTTCAGCTCTCATGAAGTAGAGAAGTGTCATTTACATGGTATACTTAGTGCCACATTTTTCACATTTTTGTGCTTTTTCTTGGTGATTTCACTGTTTAGAATGTTCCCCAAGAGAAGGGCTGAAGCACTAAGTGCAAGTAGGCTGTGATGTGCCTTATGCAGAAAATACATATGTTGGATAAGATTAGTTCATGAATAAGGCACAATTCTGTTTGCCATGAGTTCAATGTTAATAACTCAAGAACACATATTAAATAAGTTATCTTTAAACAGAAACACACATGAGCAGAAATACACAATACATAAGATTATATATTGACCAGTTGATGAAAATGTGGCTGATGGATGCAGGACCTGACCCTCTATAGTGTTTCAGAATTTGCTAATCCAGTGTTCATAGCAACTTTACAGAACATAATAGTGATATTGTGATATAATAAGAAATATATATTTGGTCTTTGACCCTGGGTCCTGACATAAACCCTTGGAATATTCTGAATAATATGGATGAAAGGCACTTATTATGCATAGCAAAATAAGCTCCTTTCGTCCATACCTGAGTTTATGCTAATGCGGTGACTCTTGGTAGACCTCCAGATGTCTTCAGAACGGGGGCAGTTGCAAAAGGAAGCAACCATGTGATTAGAGGGTTGGAACTTTCAGCCCTACCTCTAGACCTGTAAAGAGGAGAGAAAGACTGAAGATTGAATCAATCACCAATGGCCAGTGGTTTAATCAATCACACCTACAATTGGAACCTTCGTAAAAACCATAAAAGATCAGGCTCAGAGAGCATATCCAAATACCTGGAGACTGGCACATCCCATCTCCAAGGGGACTAAAGCTCTTATGTTCAAGACTCTTACAGACATCACACTATATATACATACCTATACACTATATATACACCTATACATCACCCTATATAGCCTATATACTCTTCATCTGCCTGTTCTTTTGTATTATTTCTAATATCCTTTGTAGTAACCTGGAAATTGTGAGTAAAGTGCTTGCCTGAGTTCTGTGATCTGTTCTAACAAATTACAAAACCTGAAAAGAGGATCATGGGAACCTCCAGTTTATTGCTGGTCGTTAAGAAGTTCAGATGGCCTGGACATGCGATTGGTGTCAAGTTGAAGCAGTCTTGTGGGATTGAACCCTTAACCTGTGGAGTCTGGTGCTAACTCTGGGTAGTTTTTGAAGAAGAAAATTGTTGGACACCCAGGTGGTGTCCAGAGAGTTGGAGAATGAGTTGTTGGTATGAAGAAAAAATACATATTTGGTGTTAGAATATGGATCGAAACTAGAAACAGATCTTAGTAGCAATAACTAGCACAAATAACAACTGTATACATACACATATTACCCAAATATTAATTAATTTTGTATTTTTGCATTATAGAATAGTAATTTTTTAATCATCTTTGGTAATATTCTATATGTCCTATATTCCCAATTCAGAACAAAACAAAATGGAAACATTTAAATAAGGCATCCTGCTTTAAAAACCTATTAATCTCAATATGAATGAATAATACAACTAAATAGCATTTAATTTATATTTTAACCCTGCTGTCGATGAACAGGGGGATATAGCTAGAAAGCTCTTGCTTGATATTCTGTGTGGGGGAAGCTGGAACTGGAGTCAAGATTCTCTTAATCTCCTTTCTGTGAAGAAAGCTGAGTCACAGGGTCACCTCATAAGATCATTTGCCTGTATCCTTACACGCCTCTATAGATTATCTCAGCCTTTGCTGATGTCATGAAACTTAGTTGATGACTATCTACAAAGTTGTTTGTATCTCTTGGGCAAAGTCCATGTAGCAAGGGTGATTTGCTGAAGAGATAATTTGAAATATTTTAAAGATAATTCAGAGAAAAATCATTTTTGCTTTGATTAATGCAAATTTGTGAGAGATAGGCTGGAAAATAAAATCAGCTGAGTGGAATAAACTAGAGAAAACATACACATATACAAGTTACGAAGACTGTGCTTAAAATCCAAGCCATATCCCCCAGCAGTGGGATTAATCAGAGGGTTCCTTCAAGGTCCTACCACATGGACACAAGCAGTAGACGCAGATTCAGTGAGTTCTTCTAACCATCTGCTGATGACTCTTTATTCTTGTTCATCTAAGCAGCAAACGTACGTCAGGATGTCGGTTGTACAGCTAGGATCAGAATGGCCTGGTTTGGATTAACAGTAGAGAATCCTGACAATGAAACCACAAGGTTCTGGAGGGTCCTGCAGCGAGTCTATGCACAAAACATAGCTCATAGGAATAAAATAAACTGACATCTTTTTGTTTTGTTTTGTTTTGTTTACCCCTTTTGCAGGAGTGCACCAGTTTGGAGGCTGCATTGGAGGAAGCCTGCTACTGGGCCAAATATTGAAAGGGGGATTCCCTCCGTCATTTCTATTGAAAGCATTAGCATAATTCCTCAAGCACAGACTGTCTAAGATACCTTGAGTTATTTATTAATATTTAAAGAGGTTATTTGGCATGAAGCATGGGGTGTAATTTTTAAAGGAGCTGACAGCAGAATACATTTGTTAACTAGAAAGACATGTCTAAACTTTGCCAAAAGAAATACTGTGTGCAACAAGCACATTTGGTGAGGAGGGTGTGTGTTTTTTCTCCGGGTGCATGTGTATGTATATGCGTGTGTGTGTGTGTGTGTGTGTGTGTACTTGACGTTTTGTGTATCTCCTCAATTTCCACCAACACATGCCACCCCCAAGTCTTGGACCCATTTTTGAATGAAATCCTAATGACAAAAGAAGGAAAGACTTTCAATGACCATGAAGACTTATCCCCTACCTCCTCCTGGGGCAATCTCTTCTAGTTTAGAATTAATAGAAGACCACCCCTAGTGTTCCCTCATCTACCTTGTTTATATTTTGTTCATTTTCTTCAATTTAATGAGGTGATGAATAAATGTGATTTTACAAGGTAAAAGGGACTGTCAGGGCTAGAGACTGGAGTTCTCTGTTCATTCATATACCAGGTAAGGTACAAACAGGCAAAATGCAAATCTGTCTGGGAGTAATCAAAAATTTAGCCTGGGGGTAGAACCCAGTTAAGAGAAGGTAGTTAATTTTTCCTCCCTGCTGCTTTATTCCCCAGCCTCTTCAGAAGGGGAGTTAGAGTGCTAGTTACTGATTTGTTTCTTCTTCCAGACCACTGTCTAACACGCTTTAACTTATTTCCCTTGCAAGCTTCTTAATATCAAGGTTTTCGGCATGCACTGCCAATGTTAAAGTTTTGTCAATAGCAAGTAAATACGAGTCAATATTCTATGTACTTGTTTGATGGAAAATGCTAGGGAAACAGAGGTATCATAGTTAAATATAGTTTAAACTATCATGTCTAGAGGTTCATGCATGCATGACAAAAAACAGAAAAATAAAGGCAAGGAAATGATTAAAGTAAAAGTCAGGAGCGCGGTTACATTTGAAGAAAGCAAGTGTCTGTGATTAGGATGGAGCACAAGGAGTTTTTAAGTGGGTGATAAAGTTTGATTTCTTGACCTGGGTTGTGGGTGTAAGGTGGGTGTTCACTTTATAATTATTCACTAAGTTCTTTAAAAACATTAAGTAAAAGTCAGGATAGTTGTTGGCGTTGTTTGGGTAGGGGGACTGGAAAGAAGTGTGATGGGTACCTCTCAGATACTGGCATTGTTCTGTTTCTTGTCTAGTGTATTGGATGTATGAGAGTGCTCAGTTTGTGAAAATTCTTCCAGCTGACTACTTAGGTGCACTAGTCTACATGTAAATTACAATTTCAGTAGAAGTGCGAAATCAAAACTAGACTTACCAAAGACTTTAAAACATTGTTAAGGTTTTGCCCCAACTATATTTCTGCCTCCTATAAATATCTTGGTGACTAAAATTAAAATTTCACTCCATTTTCCTGAACTTTTCAGTGGAAAAGTCTAAGCAACTATCAATAATACAAACTTTCCTGACGTTGGGGGATAGGGGTGGAGAGAGGAATTTAGAAGGTGAACTTAGAGAAAAACAGTTTATCTAGCAAACGCCATAAAGACTTCCCAAGGCTATGACTTTCCATAAATAGAAAACAACGTCGAAAAACTCGAGGCAGTAGGTCAAAATAAATATATAGCAGCTTCTCAATCTTTGACCTTATATGTGTTAGGATAACCAAACAGCACTCAATGAAAGTGTTTTGATTTGTTTTTCAGTTTGCTGATAGAATTTTTCTTTCTACAAGTCTGTAAGCTCCTGTTAGGACTGAAGCCAACAGAGATATTTTAGTAGAAGAATGAATATACATATATTTTATCCACTGAGGATGCTCCACACTGAAAGTCAGAGACCATTTAGGATGTAATCTAATCTTTTTAATAGCTGATAAATGGAAATGAATAGCTTCTTGGATGCAACATAGGTGGAGCAGGTTTGAATAGCTGGCACTCTCCTTTTTGTACATGTCCATACAAAGATGAACATATCTTCTAAAATATGGTATTGCCACAGAATCAAGCACACAGATTAGAAGAAGCCACGTTATGATTTTTTTCCCCAGCATTTTGAAAACAGGTTTTCAAAAGCATAAGTACAGCTTTGAAAGACTTATGTGAAAAAAGTGAAAGAAAAAGAGAGAATTAGAATGAATTAGAATTAGGTGAAGTGAGTAGATGCAAAGACTACTGGAATGATAACAACAAAAGATGTGGGAAGACGTTCTCTGGCGTCATGAAAATTAATGTGGGAAGATTGCCTTTAATCATCACCTAAACTAACAGAAAGAAAGGGCAACGATTTCTGAGTGACAAGAAGAAGGTGCTCTTTCTCTGAATCAAGATTATCATGTAGTTCCTCAAGTAAAGCCTGGGTGAAGGTAAAGGAAATACAGTTTAGTGTAACATCCCTTAATTATTTACAGATGTTTATGAAACTCCTAGTTGTCTCATCTGTTCAGCAGGGGGAAAAACATAAACGGAAAAGCAGGGATTGTATCCCTCTGTCTGCTATCAATTAAATCATCAAAACAGAATTATCATTCAAATTACAATGTATCATTTCACTTTTAGAATGTATGGGGGGAAAACCATCTATGAAACAGAAATCTGTAAACCATCAAAGCAACAAAGCAACATTAAAGTTCAATAAGCAGTTTGTTCATGCATGTTTTAATCTAGTTAAAAAATGGAAACCATGTTCACGTGGTCAAAATAACACTTGCGTCAAAGGAGTCTTTGAGGTTCAATCCAGTGAGACAGGCAAACGATTTTTGTGAAACCCCAAAATATTTTCAAGAGGGGAAAGGGCTCCCTAGAGATCTGAATACGGTGGCATTGGTGGAATTTTAATGTGGGAAAGTATCTAGCAATAAGGCAAGCTTGTTAGCAGGAGAAAATATCAAATGTTCAACTTCTAAATGTGTTCTCTTCAATTATTTTGTAATTGAGAACTGTTTTTTATTTACTATTAATATTTGGTTTCTATTGTTTTCTATTGTGCATATGTTGAACTTACTTTGTATTAAGTTCTATGTTATTGTGTCTTGCCATGTTAAAGTAATTATCTGTCTCTACAAAAGAGATTTATTACCTTCATGAATCTGACCATACACACATCTTAAATAAATTAATGAACTGACAAACAAAGAGTGTCCCATCATTCTAAGTAGCTGACAGCATTTAAAAAGCAGTCACATCGCAGTAGCAAACATTTTAAAGCAATGGGCACTTTTGGAAGAGCAAAGGGAAATATTTCATAAATACTTATTTCGGCAAGCATCCAAACTGGATCTAAAAGTTAATCAAAGAGCTATGCTGTGACTACATTTTTCTAGAATACTATTTTGTTACTGTGCTTTCAGTTGCTTTCTACCAAAAGACCATGTCACTCTGGTGTTTCTCAAGCAGGAGTTCTCTGGATTGGCTTAGTAACTTTATCCAAAACATACTGAGCAGTTTGATTTAGCAATCTGAGACCAGGTATGTGGATTTTATTAGAGATGAAAAAAGAGTATTTATTTATGGAAATGTGTAAAGTATTGGCAAAGAAAACAAACACTCGACAACCGTTAAGCAAAAAGGTTTATTCTGATACAATCTTTTCAAAAGATTGTATTTATTTTTTCAAATAGTCTTTTGTCATATTTGAAATCTAAATGCTAACTAATACTCAGGACTGTCAAATTGCCTCCTAGGCCCCTAAAGAATGGAATAGGACTAACTCTCTTTGTTTATCCATATTGTTCATTCGAATTTTTAAAAATAATTGCTAGAGTAAAACAACACTGAACATTTATGATTAAAAATTATTTTGACCTGATAAAAATGTTATCCTAATTGAAATATAGGTAGATAACAGAATTCTCTATGAGCCAGATTACTGTTATGGTATGTTTCCCTCACAGAGCTAGCAAAGTGCATTACTTTCTTATTAAATTTTAGGTCAGCGATATGGACACATAAAACACTCAGCAGATCACAGGATCACAATGTCTCATTTCAGCATTTCACAATCATCCTAGGAAGCAGGGATAGTGTTCACTTCTGGACTTCGCATATCACAAGTTTTTTAAAAAATTATTGAGACAAGTGTGGTTGGCTAAGTTTTACATCTGAGCAATTCCCAAACAATTGTTTCTGAAGTTTGGCCATTGTTATTATTATTATTATTATTATTATTATTATTTTCACTCTTAGGAAACAATAACAAAACAAGGTTCTTAGGAAAGATTTTGAAACCCCATTCAAAGAGGACTTCTAAAGAAAATGTCACTAAAAACAGTAATTTCTCTAGCACAGAAATACCTTCAATGTTTTGTGATTTCCTGACGATGGTAAGAGTGTTTGTTAAGTTGCCGGGTTATTTCTGAGTGTTTTAAAATACATTTCGTACAACTATTTAATATGTCAGACACACATGTCACAGGCTAACTTCCAAAACAAAACGCTGACATCCCCCTAGTGAAGTAAACATAATACTTTTCCCTAAGTCACTTTATACAATTTTAAAGTTTTTGCTTCAATGGATTGCCAGGGCATTTCTGATTTGTGAGGACTAGTGGATTCAAGCTGTACACTGAGTTTCTTTTCTTAAAAGGCAAAGCTAAATACTTAACCATTGACTTGGAAAAAACACCACAAATGTTTGTAAATTTAATTTAATTTTTTTTTAATTTTTTTTTTTTTTTTTTTGAGACGGAGTCTCGCTCTGTAGCCCAGGCTGGAGTGCAGTGGCCGGATCTCAGCTCACTGCAAGCTCCGCCTCCCGGGTTCACGCCATTCTCCGGCCTCAGCCTCCCGAGTAGCTGGGACTACAGGCGCTGCCACCTCGCCCGGCCATTTTTTGTATTTCTTAGTAGAGACGGGGTTTCACCGTGTTAGCCAGGATGGTCTCGATCTCCTGACCTCGTGATCCGCCCATCTCGGCCTCCCAAAGTGCTGGGATTACAGGCTTGAGCCACCGCGCCCGGCCTGTAAATTTAATTTTAAAATAGCGTAATTTACCTAAAAATATTAATAACATTCACCCTAGTATGTATATGTTATATCCTTTCATGTGCTCATGAGAGGAGATCTTGAAAAGTAAGTTTTTAATATTTTCTACACCTTAATGTATAAGTAAATATTGCTTGCACTTAGATACACAATAGTGATTACGACCTGTACCATGTATATTTGTATTTTATCATTATCGTTATTCATTACCACCACCAACATCATAACAAAATGTTCCAAGTCCTTGGTGTGCGCAGTGCCCTGTGCTAAGTGCTTTGTCTGCGTCATTTCATTTCTTTATTTGACCCTGTCTTTCGAGAAAACATCATAAGATCCGCACCTGATCTGCAGTATCTTAATGCGAAGTTGGCTCTTAGTGGGAGAATTGCACCTGACAACGTTGATCAACATATTTAATGTTGTTATTTGAACCAACGGAGAAAAAACTGTAATCTTTTTTTTTCTTATTCTTTCCAATACCTAATAGAAAAAGAAATGCTGGTGGGAGGAGGGAGTTGCAGGGAGTCCAATGAAGATGATTGCATTTGGAGAAGGTGGAAGAGTGCTATCTATTGGGATGAATAAAATAGGGTTTTTTAAAATATTATATTTATTCTCATTATTACCTTCTTCTTATATGTAGAAGAATGCAAATTATTGTAAATGTTAGTCTGAATGAATACTCAACAACTGTATTACTCACAGTAATTTAAACATCCACAAACTGGGTATTCTGTGGCCTGTTTTAAAATTGCCATACATTTTCCTTCCCAGTAAAAGCTACTTCTTTAAAAAGAAAATAATCCAATGTCAGCATATTTTCTTTTTAACTGTTGGCATTTCTCTTTTGATTGTTGTGTAATTTTAAAAGAAAGACAGTGCCTAAAAAAGACAACCGTCAGTTTATCTTTCATGTCATTTGATACTCTTCCTTAATTTTATGAATTCATTTTTCTTATATTCCTCCACAGATGAAAAAAATTTTAAGTTGAGTTTGGGCTTCCTTTTAATCTTTCTGCAAAAAATAGAACCTTTTAAGGCTCCTAGCTCAACTTTTTTAAAATGTTGATTTAATATTTTTAAGGTAATTTAAAAGCAGCTACTTATGAAAAAATTTTATTACCGAGGACAGTTTTTCTGTTACTAAAATTTCCTGATATAAATCTCAGTACCAATCACTTTCTAAGAACCCTGTTTTTCCTTCTTCCCTGCCTCATTTTTATCGACCATTTTGTGTCATAATGATACTTCATAAATGTTCTTGGATAAAAGGTGTCAGGTAGATGCAAATATGCTTTAAACTCTTCTTCCCTGAGGTGAGTTAAGCTAACATTAGTAGGTTTACAAGTCACCGAAGGGGGTCATTTCTAGAAGTAAGCTGTTTGTAGTACGAGTGGGTGCAGATACTCTGACCTCTCCCATCCATCTACCATTTCAACACACCACCAAGAATTCTTTCCAATAAGTTCGGCTTTGCCAGTGGCTCTTCAATAGGTAATTTTATGTTAATGTGTTTTGAATAGAGTGTAACATTGTCTTCAACTTTCAAAGGGCCCAGAGTAAACATTAATACTCTACTAAGTAGCCTTCAAGAATATTATAATCTTGTCATGTATCAGAATGCAAACTCCACCTGAAAAACCAATTTTAAAGAGACGGCCATTAGGAAGTTGTTTTCCTTACAAAAGTTTAAAGTGGGTCAGTCATGCTTATTTGAATTCTACAAAGTAGTAAGAATGATTCAAAGAAAACATGATATCTACAGAAGAGAAGGAAAAGGGAAATGAAGCTGTTTCTTTAAGATAGTGATGCTCTTTGGGGGCAGTCCTCACCCATTTGAAAGAATGCAATGTGTAGACAATTAAAGACTGTTTCACCTGTAAAATTAGAGGAATTCAATCCTTAAATTGTAAGAGCAAATTATATAACGTATTTTTTTCCATTGCAAACAAAAAGGAAGTGCGAGTCTGAAAGTTATATAAACGATCATTTCATAGAAACTGGTTTGGTTCATGTTTGTGACACGTGTCATAATTGTGCTAAGAGTATCACTTGTTTCTTAAAAGAATTTTCAAAAGCCCATAACTGCACTATCTTAAAGGGAAAACTTCATATCTCAGTTATGTAAGAAGGGTCATTTGTCCATAAACCAAGTTAGTTTATCTTTACATTTTCTCCTGGAGAAAAAAAAAACATTAAAACCAGCTGAATTTGCCTACGTGCAAACAGCGTTGAGAATAAAATAGTTACTTTTGAAAAAGGAAATTCAGTCTGCCTGTAGAGAAGCAAGTGTAGCATATTTTTTTCCTTCTTCTAATCTTTCCACAGGTCATCAATCACAAATTTTCCCTGGTATGTTGCCGAAGCAGGGAGCAAAATGTGCAGCTGCCGATCTACCAATAGCACCATTTCTGTACCTGCACATTTAATAAGTCATCCACACACAGTCAGAAGGAAACCCAAACTTTGTTTTTTTACCTCATCTGTGATTGTAGCTGACATCAGCATATTTTAGCTGAATTACGCATTTCAAATAAGACGTCTGCATATTCAAAATGAAACAACATAGTTTAACATTAATACCACATTTTTCAGAAAGAGATGTTATGATATATTCTGGAGGTCGCAATAAGCTGCATTTTTTATCTTTTTTTTTTTTTTTCCCACATCTCATTACTACTGAGTTCACTTTGCGGCTTTAACGAGCATACCTTCCGTGTGTCTTTATGTCTTCTCTTTTCATAACATTTGGCATTTATAATTATAAATTTGTTCATCAACATGGCATTACTGGCAGGTAATATGATATATTTTTCTATATTTTCAGATAATAAAAATAGGATATTTATTTAAAGCCCGTGAGCAAAATGTGCTATGAAGAAATAAAATTTCTAATTAATTTATTGAATCATTCTCTGCCACTGTTTCTGAAAGTGGTCCAATGCTCCAAACTTATTCTGTAATTTTCCACTAAAATATGATGGCATATTCATATTTCGCCTTCAAGAGGCTGAAGTACTTTTGAAAGTGTAATGTAAACAATTTTAATATGTTCAGTTTAACTCAGCAAATGAGTACTGAACATAACGTGTGTAGAAGCACTATTCTGGGCACAGTGGATCACGAAGGTGACCAAGAACTTGTTCTTCATTTAAAAAAAAACTTGTTCTTCATTTAATATGCTGCAGAAACAGGAAATAAACACATAGAAAGAAATGTCTAGGGACATGTGGGGAATAAAGAGTGAAGATGCTACAGATCCAAGAAGGCTTTCTGGAAGAAAAGGCACCTAAGATGAGTCTTATAGTAGGAGTGCTTTAAAATCTGTGAGATGTTGCAGGATGTCTGGACCTAGGAAGCCAAGATTTTGATTGAGAATGCTTGAGAGAGAAAGATTTTAAGCAGAAGATGTGGCCAATTTTCTAGCTCATTCTAGAATCAGTGTAAGAAGAGACTTCCGGAAGAAAACAAATTGGAGGCAACAAGATGAGTAAAGAGATAATTCCAAAGTGAGGTCTGCAGACAGCAGCATGGGCATAACCCAGGAGCAGAATCTGAGGCTCCCGCTCCAACCCTACAGAATCAGAATCTGTTGTATCAAGAACCTCTGGTTATTTGCATGCCCATTAAAATTCAAGGAGCACTGATCTAGACTGACTGGGGCTACGTGATGGTTTGATTTTACGAATTATTGAGAAGCGTGAATGTAGGCCTGGAGGGGTGAAAGTGGTGTAGGTATTCCATTAGAGGCTAACACACTAAAAAACAATAGAGATAAATGCAAATGACCTAGTTTGTATTCAAAGACTGGAGGAGCTCAAACACTTTACAAAGGAAATGTGGAGTAAGAAACAGATGAGCAGAAATAAGGTGGGGGAGATGATAATTTTAATTTTTGGACGGGAAAAATAGGAGATCAGCATTGGGAAATTCATCAGGCGTTTGGACTTACACAACTGTAGATTCCAGAAATGGTCTGGATAGAAATGAAGATCTGACAGCCATCCGCCTATATTTTGGTTGTTAAAATCAGGACAGGACATGATCATATGGGGAGAATATGTTGACTTAGAAAAGCAGTGAAATGCGGAGTTCCTGAGAACAGGGACTGAGAGAAGAAAATAAAGGGCAGTCAGATATCGGAGGACATCCAGGACATGTGGAGCCGAGGGAAGAGACTGTTTCAGGAGAGTGTGTTCAACAAATTCCAATGCAGCAGGGTTCCAAGAAGATTTATGTCCACTGAATTTGGCACGCGTTTTAGTTTGAAAGCAGGAATATTAATTTCTTAAGGTGACTCAAATTCATAGTCTTCTGCTAGATAGCTCATATTACTTTTATAAGTGAAATTTAAATCACAGCTGAGTCTAAGTCAAAAAATGCACTCTATATTGGTGGTTTAACTCAGCATCGAATTTTCTCTCTGGCGTTGAAAATTGCATTAGGTTTCGGTGGAATTCCCTAAGACAAGCACCTGATGAATCCAGGTGCAATGTAGCATGGTAGCCTGAAGATCCCTTGGAGAGTAAGTCACACTGTAAAGGTTAATTTCCTGGCAGATTAGCTTGCAGTGCAGGATTAGTTGTAGGAAGTGTGATCATGAGTATGGGCTTTGAATTCAGACAGCACTGAGGTCAAAATCCATTTATGTCAAAAACTAGATATGCTTATTTTTTCTCAATCTTATTTTGAGCATCTGTGAAATAGGATGAATAATGCTTGTAGAGTTATTGAATTAAGTGAGAATAAACACACATAAACATATATACACACATATTTTATATGTATACATATATGCACATACACATGTAATTGAATTGAGATCATGTGTATAAATACACACACACGCGCCCGCGCGAGTAATTGCATTTAAACTATACATAGAGAGAAGTCCTGCCATATAGCAGATTGAATAATCCATCCCTTCCCACCCCTGTGAATGCACACTTATTTTGTAACTATTACAGAAAGCTAAGTATAATTTGAAAGTTACTATCTCATCTCAAACTTACTTTAAAAATTACAGTTTGGGTGATTATCAGAGAGGCAACAAAATGCTTCAGAAAAATTACAAATATTAGGAGTTCAGAGACCAGGATGAAAATTTCACCTTCATAATCAATAGGGTGAGCAATAGTTATTTATCTAATGTACATGAATGAATTTGAATCATGCCCTGCAAAATGACATTTTGGTCAACAATGGAGCACAAATACTATGGTGGTTTTATAAGATGATAATGGAGCAGAAAATTTCCTATCACCTAGTGATGATCCTAACTCTGTGTGTGCCTAGGCTATAATGCGTGTATTTGTGTCTTTGTTTTTAACAAAATATTTAAAAAGTTAAAATAATATTAAGTTTTAAAAATAGAAAACAAAGCTTATAAAATAAGAATATGAATAAAGAAAATGTTTTTGAACAGCTGTACAATGCATTTGTGTTTTAATCTAAGTGTTATTACATAAAAAGAGTTAAAAATTTAAAAATTTAAGACTTTGTTAAGGAAAGAAGTTACAATAAGGTAAGAGTAATTTAGTGTTGAAGAAAGAAAAATGTTTTTATAAATTTAGTGTAGTTCAATTGTACAGTGTTTAAAAAGCCTACAGTAGTATAGAATAATGTCTTATGCCTTCACATTCACTCACCACTCACTGACTCACCCAGAGGAACCTCCAGTCCTGCAAGCTCCATTCATGTTAAGTGACTTATACAGAGGTACCATGTTTTCATCTTTTATACCATACTTTTACTGTACCTTTTGTATGTGTAAATACACAAATAGTTACCATTGTGTTACTACTGCTAACAGTATTCAATACAATAATACATTGCACAGGTTCGTAGCCTAGGAGCAATAGGCTATACCGTCTACCCAAAGTGTATACGATCTAGGTTTGTATAAGTACACTCTAGGAAGTCCACACAGGATTAAATCGCCTAACAATGCATTTCTCAGAATATATCCCTATCATTAAAGGATGCATGACTATATATATAGCACACCTATTATAGATCAACTTCTTTGGTAGGAAAGGCAGAATGTAAATTCTACGATGAAAGGAATGTTTTCAGTTGAATTTATTGCTATAGCTTAGCATACAGTAATGGCACTCAAAATTTATATTTACTGGTGTCCTTAAGAGTATTAAGTTCTAGTTGTAGGTTTGAATTATAGTAGACCTCAATTTTCTCATCTATAAAGTGGCATCTAGGATCCTTTTCAATTTCATAACCCTGAATTTATTTTTTTTACAGTAATGGACAGAACAAAAGAGATAGCAAACTGGATATACACGTCAGAACAGAAACAATTAAATTGTCCATATAGTTAATACAATTTTTTTAGGTTGATGGAACAGGAACACCATTAATAGTCTGTGTAATAATTAGATTTTAGTGACCAACTGACTTGCTAAACAGTCAGTATATATTTTGTGCACCTACAATGTGCTAAGCACTAACGAGGACATAGTGGTAAAGAGGGAGATGCAGGCTTTACAATCACAGGCAGATAGTTAATCTCTTCTATTTTCCTTGTGCCCAGTGACATTAGATGTGAGATGGCCTGCAGTTTGTAATCATGGAACAGAATGAATCCAACTAATAAGCCCTAGGGTTAGTCCCATTTCCCTGATTTGTTACGAAAATACAGCAGTTTGCAAAAGTTGAATTAATACCGGAATTATTTTTTCCTGACAACTGTAATAGTCAGAGATAAACAAAATAGATTAAAGTCTATTACTGTAGCATCAGCAACCTGACCAAGTAGGGGAAAAGTATGCCGGCAAGCAGAGAATTAAAAGAAAAGTAAATAAAACTACATAGAGGTAGATTCACAAGGGTGGGGAAAGAGCAAGGATGACATAAGTCATGTTGACAGCCTACTTGGACTGAGCCTGATGCAGAAGAATGTCTTTGCAAGCAACGGGTTTAAATCCCACGGGCTGTTGCTGAATGTTTTGTTGTATTTCCTGGTGTCTGGTGATAACCCCTTACATACATCCCAGGAAGATATTCATCATTGCGTGCTTAAATAAGCCTTTCTTTAACTTAACAGCCATCTCCCTTTCTTTTGTATAAGATATTTTATTATATGTTTAGAAATATTATAACTATTCCTACTGGTCGTGCTACTATTTGTTTAACTTTGTCCCACCAGGACAATTTTTAAGTATTCTTTCAAACTTTTGTCTATTTTTGAAATATGATGCAATATTTCTGTATATTTCAATTTTTAGAGTAATCATTATCGAGTTTTTCCCTTAAAAGATGTTAACAGAAATTCTTTACCATGAGAAGCCAATATTAATATTACCTTTGCTTTTGGTATAATAACATCTTGTATGCATTATTAATTTATGTTTAAGAAGTTTAAGTTTTGCAACTATTTTATCTGAAAATACACTGTTTTGGCAGATGTTTATATGTAAAAATAAAGTCATATTTCTCTGAAACATTAGCACTTTTATAGCACAACTCAAAATGTTTTTATATGTATGGTTAAAAAAGTGATGTAGTGAAAGTGTCTATTTGTATGCATAGCTGTTAATTAATGTTTGCTTTAGACGGAGAGTCATATATAAATGTGTACATATTGACATGTATTTAGTATAGGCAAACCTGTGTAAATAAATCTATTTAACCATATGTTAAGCAACCAATACATATTATCTCCTAAATACTAAAAAGAAAACCCAAAGTGTCCTATAACCTGTTCACAAAGTATTTTAAGGACCTCAAAACCCTGCTTTTTTGTTTACTCCAGGATCACTAAACTTGAGGAACAAATCTGTCTTCTACAGGGCCACATATCCATATTGTCTTCATAGAACTTCCATTAATCCATTATAAAATCTGCAAAAGGTTTACGAATACACTCTTTACTATCTTGCAGAATATTCTTGAAAAGGAGGCTTTTCAACATGCAAAGTTTAAATCACAAAACATGAGTATATTTGCTAATAAATCTCAAAGACTTTATTTTGAATCAAGTTTTATTCTTCAATTTGAAAACAAACTTGTCTCCTGATTTTACTGCAATTTATCAACTTTAGAAGTAAAGTAAAAGAAAATAATTTTTAGAGAGCCTCTTTTCACTTACATGGAATAATATGAAATGTAGGTTTCATCGTGGATTTGTCTATATGCTAACTCTTTCAGTGATTTCCACGTTGGAGAGTCCACTGTGACCACCATACAAGAATACCTAATTCATACCCTAATTTTTACTATTAAGACTTTTCATTATTAATGATCAAAATGGTAAAAAGAAAAATGGACTTTTGTTGTTTTGTTAATATTGCTATTTTGTTTTAGAACATGAGCAAGGAAGAGTTACATTCACTGCTAAGAAAAGAGGTAATGTTAAGAGACAATAAAAAAGAGCATCATTATTCAACATTTTTTCCAACTTTTCTATCAAGAAGCATGATCTTCAAACTGGTGAGGTTAGAACAAACATCATTATGAGGGAACGGAATTCCAGAATAGATGAAGAGATAATAGAAAGCAGCTAGCACTTCAAATAAGTTCAGGTCTCTTTATGAATAACATCCCATAGTGCTGAAAGAACTTGCAGAAGAGATGATGAAACCACTGTTGGTAATCTTTAAGAAATCATGGACAACAGGAGAGGTGCCAAAAGACTAAGATATGAAAATGTCCCAATTCTCTAAAAGGAGAAAAAGCACATTACATCAACTACATGCTAGGAAACTTGTCAACCCCCAGTCGAATTCAAGATTATGTTATCAAATAGATGATGTATAAGTAAATGGGAAAAATGCAGTCACCGCTAGAAACTTTCATGGGAAACCTAAAGACGAATATTGCCAAACTACCTCACTTTTGCTTATCATTACAAATCACAACACGAACACAAAGCAATACGATGTTTTTAGGTGATAAACTGATTGCTAGTTCTGGATGAGTGAAAACGTATACATCAAAAGCCATGGGAAAAGGTCTTGAGGTTTTTAATTGTCAAGATTATCAATATGAGACAGTTGAGTGACAAGTATTACAAAATGGGCCTATCACTTTCAGATGAAGGAAAACAATATTACCATTGCACCTACAAATGATCAGAGCTCATCTGGACTCTTATTTGCAATTTTTGTGGCACTAACATCTGGAGGATACTGTCAAACTGGAGCCTGTCCAGAGATGACCCAGGCTGATGAAGGGTGCTTCAATCACAGTTGCAAACCACTGAGGGATTTAGAATAAAGAGATTGAAAGAATTATCTTTAGTGATGTAAAGGAGAAGTACATGGCAGAGAATATATTGTTTTGAGCAGGTCCAGAATCCGTAGCCAGGAACAATTGGTGGATGTTGCAGGAAACCAGGGAAGAGGTTTCTTTCAATTAGAAATACCAAAAAAATGGATCCGCCTATCTCGTGAAGCAATCATTTTCCTGTCACTGGGAGTGTGCAGGCAGAGACTGAACAGAACAAAGGGATTTCTTCATTGCTTGGGCAATTGGTCTTGTTTTTAAGCTCCTTTCAATTCTATGATTATTTGATTCTAAGCATTTCTAACAGCCAGTTATTATACATGGGAAAAGAAAGAAAGGAAGAAAGGAAGATGAAAGAAAGAAAGAAAGAAAGAAAGAAAGAAAGAAAGAAAGAAAGAAAGAAAGAAAGAAAGAAAGAAAGAAAGAAAGAAAGAAAGAGAAAGAAAGAAAGAAAGAAAGAAAGAAAGAAAGAAAGAAAGAAAGAAAGAAAGAAAGAAAGAAAGAGAAAGAAAACCAAATATCCTGAATAGTCACTAAATATTTACTAAAGGTTTATTGAATACAGTAGTTTTCATTGCCGTAGAGAACTACATTCAGATGTCATCATACAATAACATATCCCTGAAAAGAAACTTTAAGTTTTCTTTCTTAGCATAGGTACAACATTTATGTAATCTTAATTATGAATATATATATATAGTGATATTTTATCTGATTTGTTGTTATAAAAGAAACATGTTGAAATTGTGTACTTACACAAGCTTGGCATCATTTTCTCTTTACTGGTTTAGTTAAATAGAGATTGCTAGATTCAGAAATGAGCACCTGGTTGAGGATTCTCAGAGCCTTTTCTGCTAAAAATTTATTACAGAGAAAGCTGACTCCCAATTAAAGAAAGTAGACTCCTATATCCATGGTTCCTGACTATATCCATGGCTTATGATAATATAAAAATATAACCATATTTACTCTCAGTTTCTATAAGCTATTCAAATTCAGCCTATATAGTAATATATGCCTTCAGAAGTTGTATAGCTATAAAATTTTGGACTCCAAATTCAGGAAATTTAAGTCAGTTGAAGATGAAACTTTTGAAATGCACATTCAAATCAATAAACCATGGGCAAAAAAGAAAAGTCTCTAAAATAGAGCACACCCTTAAAAATGCTAGTACTTCAGTGCATATTTTATAAGGAATGGTGAGTTTTAAACTTTGGGGAAAAGTTAATTTACTGGTTTGAAAGATGTAAAGATTTTCCTTTAAAAATTAAAAAGAAAGCAGTTCTATTGTATATGACAAATCTTGCTCACTATACCATAAGCATTTAATAAACTTGACTATGGACTGATAAAATCAAGTAATATTTTGAACATATGCAAAATATAAGAGACTTAGCTAACATGATCTTACATATTCATTATATAAGATTTAATGTTTGCTGAAGTTAGAGGTAATTTAATCACGATAATGGAGTGCTCATAGGAGGATTACATTATAGACAAAAGGTACTATATTATAGTTGGATAGAAAAAAAAAATGTAGTGCAGCAAACCTCATGTATAATACATCTCATTACAACAAGAATTCAGACTTGCCAAAGGGCAAATCATGGCCCACCCACCCATTCCAGCTTCAAGACCTTCAAACTATATAAAGAAGAAAAATTTTTTTTTGCTGTACCCCTTTGCTCTTTATTTTAGGTGTTACTCTCAAATCCTATATCCAACACTACAATGAGTTTCATCATTGTTCAAAAATAAGAAGGGTTACTGTAGATATAATTCTGTAAACTAATCAAACTATAAATATAAAAAATAAGATGTAAAGACTTAGAAAATGGCATAATAACATAAGAGCGAATTAGTTCAAAGGAAAACAGCATTGTGCAAAAGAGTTCCAAATGAAATAAAACATAAGGTAATACATTCATATTTCATAAAACATTAATTTTTCTTCCCAAATAACACTTGCTGAATTAGTTATCCAGCAAGAAAAATTACATGGGAGAGAGGCCAAAATACAAAGAAGATGCTAAGTGGCCACCTATTTTGTTCTATAAAGGTATTTAAAGAAGATCACAAGTATCTTTTCCTTTCACTTCTTAAAGATGGGAGAATGGCATCTATATTAATGCAGTTTAGATGCATGCCAACAGTTTATTAAATTGTCAACACTAAGAAACATGTTAAAATGTGAATATGCCTGAAGACTGGAAATGGTTACCAAAATAATGAGATAAATCAAACAAGTATAAAGCAAGATATCTGTGGAAATAAATGAAAATACGCTATTTTGTTATGAACTTGAAAATTACTTAAGAATTGTCATAGATCACTGGCTCCCTTCCTTGGGTCATGACCCAGATTAAGGATGCTGAGGGTCTACAGAAGGGTCAGGAAGGATCTTCGGGGAAAATGTGTTCCTAACCTCCTGGATAAACACAGAATGGTGCAGGGGAAGGAGGTATGTTTTGGTCCCTCACACCCGCCCACCAGTAAAAAGAAAATAGGAGGAAAACCAGGTTGCTTAGGCGTCTTTCTCTGGGTCACAGCAGCAGGGCTGAAGAACAGGATTTACACATCAACATGGCATAAATATCTTTCACTGAAGAGCTGGCTTGCATCTGCACTCCCCACTATCCACCTGGAATCGGGGGAGTCAGTGGCCTATGAAATAGTTTATTGCAATAGTTCATGTTATATATTAATTTCAATAAAGCAAATAGGTGTAGCTTTTTAAAAAATTCTTTTAGCCTGACCAGTAAAGACAGTAATAACAAATTTATAACTTCCTTGAGAGAAAATTAACCAAAGCAGGGTAGTAGATGATAGAAAATGATGGTCAGCAGTCAGTTCACAACCATATGGAAGTCCAAAAGTGAAACAAATGCTCCCTCTGTCTCTCTTTCTCTCTCTCTCTCCAAGATTCAGCTAACGAAATTTGAGACAATTTTGATTTTTCAAAATGAGAGCCAAAAAAAACTAAAATAATGAAGCTCCAAGAATACATTAGACAAAAAACAAACAAACAAACAAATAAAAAAAAAAACAAAAGCATGTCATTTAAGCTACAGCAAGTGGAGCCTGCAGGCAGATTAATGTGCATCAGAGTCAGGTGATTGGTAAGAATAACAGTGTAACTACAATTTTAAGTGTATCTTGAATATATAGAACTATTTCCAAAAGATGAGCATGTAAGAGTGCATACAGGTTTGGTAAATGAGCAGCAAAACATTCATTTGTTTAAAAGATGAAGTTTAATGGGATACTTAGCTTAGACGGTGACTTAGTGCTACACTTTCAGAAAATAATCACATTACCAGTTGGTACTTCTCTAACAGCTAAGATTTTTATTCTATTTACACTAAAGGGAGAGGTAATTCCAACCTGATAATTTTCAGCTCTGAAGTTTTATTTTGCATGCACACTGCCAACTTGCAGACCCTCTCAGGGGTTTGCACACTATAATCAGGGTTGCAGCATTCAACACCCTTTTCCTATAACAATAAAAAACTCTCCATACCTTTTCAACTTGTCACGTTTGCAGTGCATTATAGAATTTAAACAAGCTTTGAAGATGAAAAAGACTGTACACAATGCTTAAGTGTTACTATTATTATGATTATGATGATATGGTCCACAAGATGTACAAGGGCATTTTGGGATGAATGTATTATGAGTCACAAAGTTGCAACTGAAGACAGCTGTTTGATTGCTACTTGAGAGAGTAGAGTTGAACAAGCCTGAATATGGATGATCTCATTTGGTTTTATAAAACTAAACAGAGCACAGGCAGTTAGTTGGATAATATATCTCCAAGGGAAAGAGGAGTTAGGGTAATTCATCTCTCTGTTGTAGTATATATCATGTTTTTGCTTATAAACTCCAGATATGATTTCTGTTTCCCAAGGACAGATTATCTTTGGCATGGCAACCTCAGTTTTTGGTCATAGCATGTAAGTTTTCATTATTGTTATCTTTAAAACTCTAATTATATTAATAATTTTCTTGTTTTCCTTGTATATCCCACCACTATATTATCTTCTTGGATTATCGGTATTTACCTTTACCATTTTCCACTCCCATGGGAATAAACAAAAATTACTTAGAACATTGACTTGTATTCATGAGCTCCCATGCTACTGTAAGATATAGAGAAAATATATTAGCTGGAAACCTACAACCCATTTAATGATTCAAGACACAGGGAAATGAAAAGTTAAATAATGATATAAGATTAAGTAGCAAGAAATGTCAAGGGTATCATGGTTAATTATCAAATATGTCTCATAGAGGACTGTAGATTTAGGCCTGGACTATAAAGGTTATAAGAAAGAAATGGAACTTTTCCGAAGTCGTATTGATTGAAAGGAGAAGGGTATAGCATTTTAGACAGGAGGAATGCTGTAAGAAGTCACAGGGCTGAAAAGGAAAAGGCATTTTTGCGGACTGGTGTGGTTGGAATAAAGAGCTCATGAGGAGTTTCTGGGAAAAGGGTTTGAAGGTTTGCTGAAAAAAGATGTGGGCAAATGTTGAATCTGGGTCAATAAGATGAAACTTCATTCTGAAAGCCTAAGAGAGTAAATATCACATGTCACGTCTGATTTACTGTTTGATCAACAGATAGATTGATTTATAGTGGATGTCCTGAAATTTATGTTAACAAAGATTACGAATTGGCTCTGGATAGGATTTTCAAGGCAGAGCTGGAAAAAGTATTACGAATGTGGTGGCCACGTGTGTGTAGAATTCATGCTAGCATTTACCATCTTTGAGTTAAGTATTATGGACTAACTGAAGATTGTGATACAGAGGAAAAACTGGAATACAAAATTTAAAAAGTACAAAATTGTAAAATGTACTCTTTCATTGAATAGTCTTGTCAGTCTTGCAGAATCTGGATGTCTGGAAGCTGGGTCAGTGAGCCAAATAGATAGTCCATCTTGAGTGAATAATATAGCAAAATCGAATGGGAAGGAGTTTGATGAAGATTTGACTGGCAGACTTGAAGAAAAGAAAATATAGCGTTAAATTATACCTTGTAATTATTGATAGTATTTGACCAGTAATATTTTTAAAACTGGATACAAATTTTAAATGACTTTGCCTAAGTAAAGAGTGAATGTGTTACACATTCTTGCCCAAAATGTACTACAAAGGGTTGAAGACGTAAGTCCCTAAAAGACTGCGACCATTATGCTTTTGACAACAAACAATCAAGTAGTGGAAGCCCTGTGAATATTTCTAAACTAAAGTTTCCATCAGAAAGGAAAATATTCATTTGATTTTTGTCCAGAAGTGATCTAACATACTATGTGAAATGAAGTCTTTCATTATCAGAGCACATAGCTCTTTAAAATGTAGCCTTTCAAGTCTGTAACGGTTTGTATTAGGGTGTGACACTTTGGGTGGCACTTAAGTTAAGTTAGGCACCAAAATATGGCATTGGGGAAGACTGTATCAATGAGGAATTGGTCAAAAAAACATCCACCAAGCAAAACAGTGACACTAATCCTCTTTCCTCAGAATTAATCATTGAGCGTGCCCTATACTCAATATTTGTCTCAAGTATGAACCTCCAGAGTACAAATGGCCAAATTTACCCATCATATAATGTTATTTTGTCTAGAAATAGTTATCAAAAGCTTAGTCACATGTTTCCATTATATGTTTAAATGTATTTGATTTGTAAGAATTTGTTTTAGGGGGAATTTTCAAGAATGCTACTTGTGTTCTTTTATATTCCGGTTTTAATTTGCCAACTTTTTAAAGATAATTGTCAAATGTTGGGGGAAGAGGTGTGCTACATGATATATGACTTAAAAATCAAATCCTGAAAGAGATAACTTACTTCTCCAAATGCCTAACATATCTAAGAATGGCTTGAATTGATATGACATAATCTAACATAGAAATGGATGAGAAAAATAGCATAGGAGCTATAACTTGGTTTTATTACTATTTTTTGCACCAACTAGCTTTGTGCACTTGATAAAGTTACTAAATGTCTGTGGATCTCCATTTCCATAGCTGTCAAATGAAGCGATTAGACTTGATGCCCTTTCACATAACTAAATTTTTGAGACTTTGTCACATGGAATATATGCAGATGACCAAGTAGGCTCAAGAGAAACTCTGGAACTTTGGTTTAGAACCCCAGAACCACAAGGAAGTCTAGAGCTACTGGTTGACTGCCTTCCCTGCACTGCTGCATTACCCCACTGACTGTGGCACATAGAGAGGAATAGTAACTGTCAACTTGGTTATAGATCTCAGAATTCGCCCTAAGAAGATAACACCTGAGTTGCGAAGAGCTCTGTATTCAAGAATAGTCATGACAGTGTGGTTTGCAATGGAGAAAAATGGAGAGTGATCTAAAATGTAAGGGGTGGATACTGTAAGCAGCCGTTAAAAATAATGATGTAAATGGAATGAAAAGATGCCCACAACATCTTTTTAATTATTAAAAGGAAATTACAGGCTAGATGCCTAATATGCCATTTATTTAAAATTGTATACGTATTTCTCAATGGTTATAAATACACTGATATGATTCAAGGTGGCTTTTACATTATTTTGGGGAAACTTTTCCATAGGGTTGAAATTTTCAAAATTTATAGGCTTTACTATTTTAAAAACAATAAAATGAATAAAGAATATTGTGGCTTTGGTGAGCTAAAAGTGAACGGAGAACACCTGGTCAATAGCTGTGGCAGTTGTGAGCATTCTTTTTGTATCATGTTTAATATTTGGAATGACTTTTTAAAATAGAAATACCTTTTTATTAGAAATAGATATTAAATTAAATATCTATTTTTAAAATAGAAAGATCTTCGGTGTCCGAAATTCCGATGTCTGCAAATGTGAGTAAATACTCATTGTTACATTCTTACAACTGATTCCTGAAGCTAGGTAACTATCATGTCTTGTATCAATGTTAGTAGGATAACATTACTCTAGTTTTTTAAAAAAATCGTTATTAATATTTTTTAAGGTAGTATATTTTGTCCATCCTGGAAGATCATTGTGGGATACATTTTTTTTCTCACTTATCCAACATTTAAACCCAATTTTCACTTTATGTTTTTTTTTCTTTTTTCTTTTTTTTTTTTTTGAGACAGAGTCTCACTCTGTTGCCCAGGCTGGAGTACAGTGGCATGATCTCAGCTCACTGCAACCTCCACCCGCAGGGTTCTAGCGCTTCTCCTACCTCAGCTTCCTTAGTAGCTGGGATTACAGGTGCTCGCCATCATGCCCGGCTAATTTTTTTTTGTATTTGTCTTAGAAATAATGTTTTGCCATGTTGGCTAGGCTGGTCTTGAACTCCTGACCTCATGTGATCCACCCACCTCGGCCTCCCGAAGTGCTAGGATTATAGGCATGAGCCACCACACCTGGGCCAGTTTATGAATCCTTATAGGGAATAAAGAAAAAATTTCCTTTTTTAGAAGCTAATCATGTGAGATATTTACTCTTCCAGCATTCCTTGGGACAGGTATAGCCTCCACCATCAAATATTCCAGCACCAGATCTTAATAAGGAGTTATTACTGCAAGAGAGAAGTGAAGAAGAACATTCTTCCTTTCTTGGTGGCAGCAACAGTGGTGGCAGCTGCATGGCCAAGTTTCTGGAGGTAAAAGTGTACAAATGTCACATCTTGAGTTCAATGGTAGCAATGGTGGTTTCTTTATCAGTCTAGCTCTGAAGATAGTTTGGGGTATTGTTTCTGGAAGGTAAGCTTTGTGTTGGTTCCCACTGATTGTTTCAGCTGCAGGGTATACTTGTAATAAAGTTATTCTCTTCTTAATCATCTAGTCTGCTTGCAGCCAAGGACTTTGCCTGATACACTCATGCTCCTCTGCTTCCCACCACCAAATGGACATTCATACTCTCATCTGTACCTTCTCTCTGACATCGTGGAGGAGATGAACCCTTCTCTCTCCAAGGAGGATGTACCATCTGTCACCTACTTAAGGACTTGGCTTCTCACATTATGCTGTTTCTCCAGTGTTTCATCAACCTCTCTTGTTCCACAGGCTCTTTCTCCTCTGTAGACATGCTCACGCATCTGTCATCTATAAAAGAATGTCATGCCTTCACCCACACTTGCAAGGAACTCTAAGCCTCTGACTCCTGAATTGCCAAACATCCTACTATCTATGCGTATTGCTTCCACTTTCTCATCTCTGATTCATTCCCCAACTCTCTGCATTATAATGTCTGCCCTCATCATTCCAATGGAACATATTGTAACCCTCTGATAACCTAATGCCATGTAACCCAATTCATATAACTCAACTGTTTAGCTTTCCCTTTATCTCAAAATAATTTTCTATCCTTGGATTATTTGACTACATCCTTTTATGTGTTTCTTTCTGTAACACGTGTTGTTTCTTCTCAATCTCCCGTGCTAGTTGAGAAGAAATCTTTGTCTGTATGTGACCTCTGAAGTCTCAATCCTAGGTGCTCATCTTTCCTGTAACTGTGAAATAATTGATGTAATATATTTCCATAGCTTGAAATGCCATTTGTATGCAGATGACATGTGTGTGTGTGTGTGTGTGTGTGTGTGTGTGTGTGTGTGTGTGTGTATGTCTTTCCTTCCCAGATCTGAATTCAAGACTTGGATTTGTGACATGGCATCTTTTCTTGAACATCACATTTGTCTGACCAAAACCTGTTTCTTTCCTCATCTTTTTCATTCCACTAAATAGTATCACTGTTGTTACTCTGTTTCCTCAAATCAGTACACTGGAAGGCATCCTTGAGTCCCCATTTTCTCTTATTTCTTATATCCAGTCATTCACAAATGAGATACTTGCAATTCTGCAAGCAAAGTATCTCTCAAGTCTTCTCACTTTTCTCTGCCTCATCAGGCATCACCATAATGTCAAACTAAGTACGGTACTGTAACAACCCTGTACCTACTCATGCTTCAATTCTTGGTTCCAATATTTCCCTGGACAATCTTGAACTCTATGAGAGAAAAATTCCTGTTGGTCCTGAATTTATTGCTGTTATCCTATGCCTTATATGTAGTAGATGGTCAGTAAATATTTGTTGAATGAAAAACTTGACAAATCAATCAATATATTAGATTCAACTGGTAACAAGATGATCACAAACTTGTTCTGGAAAGGTGAAGAAAATCCAGTGGATGGTAAAATAAATTGGATTGAGATGCTTTATAAACAAAATTAAAATTCCTGGTATCATAGTTGCCAAGAAAATACCTAAATGCTAAACTCAAATATTCAAAGTGGTGGACTGAAAGGTACATTCATGTTAATGACATTGTAATTGATCTCATTTGCAATGTAAATCCCTCTTGCTTAAAATAATTTAATACAGGGAACTACAATTAATTAACTGATTAATTTAACAAATATGTATTGAGCACCTATTATATGCCAGCTGCTATTATGAATGTAGATAATATAGTAGCAAACCAAATAGACAAATCCCTGTACTTAGGAATCTTATAATTTAGTTAGAGAGACAGACAAATCGGATAAATAAGTAAAACTCATAATATGTCAAATATTGATATGCACCAAGGAGAAGGAACAAGACAGGGAAGGATAAAAAGTGTAGCATTTTCAGTTGAGTAGCCAGGGCAACCCTGACGAAGTTGATACTTCAAGTACATACTTGAAGTGAAGGACAGAACCATGGGGATACTCATGGGAAGGGCATTCCAAGCAGAGGGAACAGCAGGTGCAAACGCTGAAAGGAGAAAATATGTTTCCATATTTAAAGAATATCGAGGAGGCCAGTGGCTGGAGTGCAGTGAAAAAGAAGATGAGGGTAATGAGAAATTCATTTAGAGGCAAAGTGGAGATGGGAGTGGGATTTTTTCTGAGTTACAGTGAAGGATTTGGATTTTATGGAGAATGATGTGAAAGGCAATTGAAGGACTTTGAGCAGAGGTGTTTGACATGATGTGGCTCAAGTTTTAAGAGGATCACAAAATATATTTCACAATTATTAGCCCATAAGATCTTTGAGGGATGCCAATATAAACCACGTGCAAAAATATAGAACTGGTACAAATATGCATTACAGTCATGTGCTTTGGAGCATGTTAGCTACATGACTTCTGGTAGTTTGGTCAAAATATAAAAATTAAGGAAAATTGATCAAAGATAATGAAATAATGAAATAATGCTCAAGAGTACTTGCAATAATTGTATATATTTTAGAAAAATTTATTCTAAAGATTAAAAAATGATATAAACACTGTATATATAGTTGGCTAACTTTTAGTCATTGAAAAAGTAATTATTTTTAACTTAGTGATATACTTTACTATATCATTAGTACATTACTATCGCTAATATACATTAGTAATATACACTACTATCACTAAATATAAAAATAATATAAAATATCTTATATTTTCTTAGGGAAACTCTGGGGCTATACTGCTTGAATTTAAATCCTAGTCCTGTCACTCACCAGTCATGTAATCTTATGCAAGCAACTTATCTCTCTGTGACTCATTTCCCTCATCTCAAAATGGGAATAATAATAGTAGCTCTCTCAAATAGTTGTTTTGAGAATAAAGGAGCCAATAAGCATAAAGCTTTAGCACAGTGCTTGACACAGGGTCAATATCCTGTCACCAGAATTACTTTTGCTACTGTTATTTCAGTTGCTGATTTTTAAGTTGTTGCATTTAAGAGTGAACAGTTGTATGAAAGAGCATTTAAGGAACATTTCATCTCTAACATCCTATGATTTTATTTTATTTTATTTTATTTTATTGATTTATATTTTTGAGAAAGAGTCTTGCTTTTGTTGCCCAGGCTGGAGTGTAATGGCGTGATCTTGGCTCACTGCACCCTCTGCCTCCTGGGCTCAGTCAATTCTCCTGCCTCAGCCTCCTGAATAGCTGGTATTGTAGGCGCCTGCCACCACGCCCGCCTAATTTTTTTTGTATTTTTAGGAGAGATAAGTTTTCAGGTTTTCATCATGTTGGCCAGGCTGGTCTCGCACTCCTGACCTCAGGGGATCTGCCCGCCTCGGCCTCCCAAAGTGCTGGGATTACATGTGTGAGCCACCGCACTGGGCCACTTCTGTGATTTTATTTGGACCACAGTAAGCTAATGTTCCTTTTTGCCTCTCCACACAGTTTTATTTGTATAAGCAAAGTTCCAACATAAATTGGAAATTACATATTAGAAAGTGAAAATAATGCAAATATCTTACTAGTTTAACTGAATTTATAAATTTGGCATCACGTACAGAGTCTAGATACCCTTTTTTGTAGTATCTCACTCATTGTTACACAATAACCTTGTTTTAATATGTGCTGTGTTTTTAGGTAAACAAAAATAGACACCACCAGAGCCACATTGCATAGGGTGTAGTGAGTCATAATGAAGTATGTTGTAGGTCGGTATTTAATCACTGTTAAAACTGATAACAGAAACATCAGAAAGATCACTCGAGACTATGTCTCCTTGGGCTTTCTCAGGTCAATAATCTTTTAGACTTCAAAACTCACAACATGTATGATGTGTGTAATCATCATTTGCCTACTTAGGCTAACACAAAATGTCTAAACTTTTGATGGAACAGGTTTTAATCTATGCTTCTTCATTTGATGAACACTAATCACTTCCTATGAAATCTTCATTTCTACATAGATCTGAATTCCTTGATCATCTTCATATGGAGCCTTTCAAACACCAAGGGTTTATCAACAGGTTGTGATAAATGTTTTGGCCAGTTAGCCTATTATTTTTTTTTCATTTCACTTTAAAGGATATTTACAAATCACCAGCCATTTATTAATATGATAATAATAATTTATGAAGTCAAGGACATATGCAATTTAAGATTATTAGATAAAACTGCTATTTAAAACAAACATATTTCCTAGCGCTTGAGAGAATATAAGGTAGTCCAAAGATGCTGCTATTGTTCACAGAAGTTATTGAAATTTGTCTGCTATATTCATTTGAATTATCTTTGACACCAATTCACAAAGGCAAAAGCCACACAAAAAGAGCACAACTGGAGAATTCTGGGGATTATGATTGACTTGAGGTGTGGCATTATTAAGGGGTCCAAAAAATCCTGCAGAACTCAGAATCTGCCTCTCAATGTGTAAGCTCTGCTTTCTCTGAATTAGCTCAAATTTTCTGCACCAAGACAAAGCCAAAAGCTCCGGCTTTAAATCTTTGTCAGTCCAAGTGCAATGCAATACAAAATTCAGGTTTTCTCTCCAGTGGTCACCCAAAGCTTCTTTGCCTCCAATTGTGTAAAGACTCTGAATGTCATTCTCTGATGAGCTTCCAGAGGAAACCAGTGGGCTATTGCCAAAGAAAAAGTGAAAGAATGAATGTTGATGGCTAAAAAGTAGAAAGTATTCACATACACACACGCACACATACACAGACTCATAATTGCATGATTAAGTGTTAAGCCAAAACCATTGGTTCAAGTCCCAATTCTGCCACCAAAATGAAAGTAGAGTACAGTTGGGCTTTGACCCTTGACCCAACTAGTTGCACACCTGACTGGTAGACCTTGGCTATGTTATTGCATATGACTCAGCGTCCTTATCTATAAAATGAGGACAGTAGTGATATCTCACAGAGTGTTTATTAAGATTGACTGAATTCATATATGTGAAAAATTGGGAGCCTGGCATATTGTAAGCACCGCATAAGTGTTAACCGTTATTATTACTTAGGTGTGTTCTTGATCATTCCAGTCATTTACTGTCGAAAACTCAGTTCCTTTATTTGTAAAATCATTGTAACATTGTAAAGTCAATGTTCCACAATTCTATGCCTTCACAGACATTTGGATGATTCTTATCCTCTAGAATCATCTTTCCTACAGAGACTTTGAAGAAGGAGTCCTGAAGCCCAGCATGGAAAAGCTAAATTTCACCATGACCTCAGTAGAAATTATATAACTTTTATCTTATGGTATTCTGAATGAGAAAAGAAAACCACTGCCAAAAATGTGGTTAAGAAATAGGTACCTTGTTAGAGTAGCTTATAGTTGAATTACTAAAAAATCTTAATAAAGCAGAATGATCCTCAGCTAAAATGTATCAATAGAGTATTATATTGGATATGTGATGAACCACTGAGCAACATTTTAAGTTTTGTCTAATGACATTATAAGGAAGCAGTACATACTACATAGTATGCAGTTTGGGAAGACCACAAAGTTCTTACCTGTAGCCAATCTGTTCACCATCTTTATAATATATTCCATATGCAATCTATATAAATCATTCAGATGCATTCTACAGAATGGATTGTGTCTAGATGGCTACTTCATATTCATTTTTGACTCTTGTGGTCAAAAGATAAAATTACCTTTATTCACTTAATATAACATCAAGATATGAAATGCCACTGTCTTTTTAAATAAAATAAAATAAGATTTGGTTTGAAGTACCTTAAATTTGTTCTGGGACTCTGTTAGATTCTAATGTAGAGCAATTGGAAACTCATGACATTATTGAAGCAGTAGTTGCAGTCTTCATGTGTCCTTGTGATTGGGAGAGATAATAGGAGATACGTTTCAATTATGTTTCCTTGTTTAAAGTGCCTCAATATACATGTAAATATTTTTACGAATCTATATGTATAGTGTCATGTTATACTGCTGGACTAGTTAAGTAATTGGAATATGAGTAATTCAAGGATCTTGCTCAGGACTGCGTTCAATAAAATAGTTCAAGAATATTGAGAACAAATTAAATAGTATTATTTAAAAACTAAGTCTACAATTGTGACTAATTCTTAAAAATAATAAATATTCCCATTTAATGAAAAAGTAATGAAATGATCATGTAGTGGCCATCTGGCGTGCCATTGGCATGCCCCTTATCGGAAAATCTCAGGTGTCTTTGGGAGGGGTGAAAAATATAGCTAGAAGTCTCAGATACTACCGGTGTTCTCAATCTCTAATTTGTGAATTTTTTAAGGCTCAAGAAATTCCCCTTATTCCCAGGACTCTTACCTTGTTTATCTTGCTAACTTAATTAGCTTCGGACTACGAGTGTCCATGCTTCTCTTTCCAGACAGAGCTGTCTCCAGAGTCTAGACTAGAGCGAATTGGAACAATTGCCCAGGGCTCTGCTCTGCTGGGGAAACCCAGCAGCTGGGACTGCTACAGTAGATTTGTGAATAGTTGCTGCAGAGGACGAGCAGGGATATGCGTGAATACAATGGAGCCCAATTATTAAAAACAATTAAAAAACTATGTAGAGCATCCACTACCCTCAACTTTTGCCCACCCTATGAAAAGGCAGTGCCCTAAGCATTGTAATCCACTATTAATGAACTCACCCTCCATATCTCAACCAGTTTCTTCTCAACATTAATTCATGCCTTCATATGTTAATTCAACTAACATTTATTAAGTCCTTACTTTGTATCTTCATATTTGTTACGGATTATTCAATACTTATCACAGTCAAAAGATCTCTCTCTCTCTCTCATACATTAATGAGTACAACAATCCCACGGTCTGCTTATTAAAATTGAATTCTCTGGTCCAAGCTCTAAGGATGCATGTTCAGTAGGTGAGGCCTATCCATTTGTATTTTTAAAATACCCAAGATTCTTTATGAAACACTTAATTAGATCATAAAATCCACAACATAGGAGCCATGTCAGCTCATTTACCACTGGGGTACCCAATATCTAACAGTGTCTGGCACACGGTAGTTACTCAACATATAGTTGTTTGTCTTTACTGAATTAAATTATAAAAATGATGCTAGACTCTAGGGTGCAAAGATGATTTTATCACAAGTCCTCTGTGTCAATAAGAGTCCAAGCAGATAACACAAGGCACACTCAGAGGAGTAATTAAAGATAATTTAATGAAGGGTCATTTACAAAAAAGGTATGAGTAGGATTAAGGAAGCCAAAAAGAGATGGTGAAACACCCAGGGCCTAGTAAGCAGCTTCAACCCTCAGGACTAAAACCATAAGGGGAGGGACTTACTACTAGAACCCTATGAGTACAGCTATGGAAGAAGGGCTGCCCAATATGAGAGAAAGGAGCCGGGGGATAAGTACACTGATTGTCTCTCTTCCTGTTCTCTGATCTAATGATGCTCTGGGCCAAAACCCCCTGGAACCTAGATGGCAAGGGAGATCAGGTGATAAAGTGTTCCTTCTCTCATGGCACAGAGCAGAGAGACAATGTGGAAAGTGCCTTCCTTCCAGAAGCTGACAGTGGACTGTCTTCTAATTAATGTAGAGTTAATGATGAATGAAGTTTAGAGTGAAAATAATAAGTAATACTTATCATGTGATCATTTAGCAATGCCTATGTGGCTCTTGATGGAGCAGTCCATTCAACTTGTCGGGTGTACTGAGGGTAAGTTAACTGTGTGACCACCAAGATGGAATGCCAGCGAAACAGGGGTTTTCATTTGCCAGATGCTCACGCAGTCCCAGACACATGCCCATGTATACACACAGGAACATGTGCTCACACACACACACTTCCGCTGGATTCATAGAACATTATGAAACGGAATCTCTGCTGGAACCTGGACATTTGGGTGTATAAAATTAATTAAATATCACATAAGCTTTTGAGAGTTTAACATCTGCAAAACTTGAACAGATGGAACTATGCTAAAACGATTCAATATTTTAACGTTAAACAACAGAGAGAGAGAAAAAAACACTATTAATGTCTAAAGAGGTTGCTTATTCCTACCTCACCATTCTAACTTTCCTAATTCACACTCCTGGCTTCTAAAACTACAAATAATCCCTTCCCATCTAAAATTTCTCTGCTTTCAGCCTCATTTTCAATACTCCCATATTTTAATGCCTTTGGATTTGAGGATCATTTAAGTCACTATTTTTAGAGTAACATGGAATTATAAACCAAAACTTAATGATAATGAGGACAATATTTCAGAAGAGGACAAATGTCTCCTCTGATACTTTGCCAAAAATATGTAGCTGAGATGAAGACCACCCAAAAGCTTCAATTAGTACATGATGCATCAGCCCATATGTATGAAAGAAAGAAAGAGGGAGAAGGAGGGAGAGGAAAGGAGGGAAGGAGAGAAGAGAGAGAGAGACAGAAAGAAAGAGACAGAGAGAGCGACACAGAGAGAAAAGAAGAAAGAGAAAGAAAAAGAAAGGAAAAGGAGGAAGGAAGGGAGGGAGGCAGGGAAGGAAGGAAGAAAGGAAGCAGGAAGGAAGGAAGGAAGGAAAGAAAGAAGGGAGGGAGGGAAGGAAGGAAGGAAAGAAGGAAGGGAGGGAGGGAGGGAAGGGAGGGAAGGAAATGAAAGAAGGAGTGAGCCATATAGAAAATTTGAAACCTGGCCTCAAAGGTTTGTTTCTAGGTAGAATTTAAAGAAGTTGATCCAATCCCCAAAATCAATTCAATAGATGTTATTGAGTAACTGTGATTTCATGGTTTTCTGCCCTCAGGAATCTTTCAGTTTAGCAGGGGAGGAAGATAAGTCAAGGAACAATATCATAGAAGTCACTGTGATGAAATGCTACTTAGAAATGGAAGCAAATTCTATAGAATCTTACTTCTTGCACTGCTGATGATGATTTGGAATTTGATGAAGGTTATGAAAAAGGCAGAGTCTCAGTTTGACCTTATAGAAGAGAGGATACGTACATGGAGATTTAGCATAAAAGTCTCTTGAAAGCCTTCGAAGTGAGGTGGCTGTGTAAACATAAGCCAAGACATTCTGAAATGTTAGCTGTATCTGGGGAACGGTGAGTCAATCAATGGTCGAGAATGGTCTGTGTGGAAGAGTTGAGTGAAGAATGAGGTCAGAAAGCCATTTTGGACTAGGTTGTGAAAGAACTTGAAGTTTTTTGGGGTCGTTCTTCTGGCAGTTGAGAGTTATGAGATTTTTGTCATAAGGTCATGAGGGCTTAGAGTAGGGATAACACATTCAACTGCATGTCTTGAGAAAGATTTTAACTTTTGGATTTGAGAAGGATCCGTGTGGATGAAAAGAAAGGTGGTAACAGGTACAAACGCCTTTTAAAAAGAAGCACTAGAGAACTAGTAAATGATTGGATGTGTGACCTGTGGGAGAAGGTATTGCCAAAGATGTCAAAATCCTAAGGTTTCTGGTCTGGATGACTCACGCCTTGAACACAGATAAGGTTTGTCGATTTCCTTCCTCCTTCGATATTGTCTGTCTTTATAGTCTCCTCTTTCTTAATGATGATATGGGACATATTAAATTTGAGTTTCTAGTGGAATATTTTAGTCTGAAATTTAGACAAAGTCAGGTGTTGAGTTTGGTTATGTACAACTGAGAGTTTATTGCATAAGTATGGAGTAGTGGGTGGGATAAGAGTGCAAAGCAGCAGAGGATAACGGAGCAGGGGGTAGAAATAGGAAGAAAATTGGAAAACACCTACTCTTCTATGTCAGATGGAGAAGAGTTGAATCTGGGTTAATTCAGATGTAAATGTTCTCTCTTACTTGAGAGAAAGGAAATGAGTTCAGCTCTTTCCCAAAGAGATTTGGTTTGAGTATGCAGCACTGAATGGTCTCATTTAGTTCTTTCAATCCAGTGGATAGTATATGGTTGGACATTCATAAAACCTAACGAGAAAGCAAGAATCAATATTTTTATTCTGGGATTGACCCCGGTCAGAGATTGTGTGTGTATGTCTCTGTGTGTGTGTGTCTACACCTCAGAAATTTGTTTCCCTTTTTAATTAAATAAAGCCCATGTTTGTTGGCTTTTAGGGTGGGCTGCGAGGCCCATCTGTTTAACTAGGCAATTGCCTGATATTGCAGGGGGAAGATTGGCAAGTGTAAGTGTGAATTTGAATACCAGATACAGGCTATTTAAAGCTGAATTTCTCTTTAATAAATTCACCCAGAGGTGCTCAGCAATAGGTAGTTTGGAAAACTATCATCATTTCTGTGGAAGAGTATGTTTTTAAATGTTGATTGCCGAGTGATTGTGGGAAGAAATAAACTTAAGGTAGTTCATCTCTGATAACGCCTCTGTTCCTTCAGGTCTTACCATGAAGGAAGGCAGAGTATTTCAACAATTGCTTTTGATATGCTGGAAGGTAAAGGGTCTTCCATTTCACATGGGGTAGGACTAACTTGAAAGCAAATAATACATAAATGTTTTCTTGATAGTATGTGTTAAAGCAGTCGGCATTTAGGACCAAGGGTTGTCAATCTTTGAGGTTTCTAAAAGGAATTGCAATTTATGACGTGTTAGGGTAAACAGTTGGATTACATTTCTGAAATACGTGTTCCATCAGGTAAAATCATTGTGATTACAGGCACTGGAACTGTAAGTAAGTAGTGTGCTAAAAGGTTGAAAATGTAAAACAAGTATGCTTGCGCTTAACTGCTAATCCCTCTTTGTATCTCTGTTGAATAAACTACAAGAAAAGGGGGGAAAAGAATGTTTAAATAATAAAACAGAAAAAGTATATTATATTATGTCATTTTGATAAATAATGTGCATTAATAATACAGCTTGAGGAACTGTTTCATCCGTGCTATAGTCATGAGAGAAGATTCCATAATTCAAAGAATTAGGAAAGAGTATAAAGAAATTATTTTAATTAAAATGTGCTTCTTTTGTTTGCTTTTTTCTTTCTCTTAATATCTTCTTTATTTTCTGGCATGTCCTATAAAAGCACAGGTTGTCTTTTTAACATCCAGTCTCCATTGTTCTGAAATGCGTTGCAAATAAGAGAATGGTTTTAAGAGTTTTGCATATGTTTGACAGCAGAAGGCATTAAATGTAAATAAATCTTTAATATTTCCCCAAATTCAGTTTGTGCCATGCAAATGTCAGGACTAGAAAAACAAATCAACAAACATTTCAAGGAAAACAATATACGTAACTTATTTTATATATTAAAAACAACTGTCAAACAATTATGACCTCATGTATTAGTTGGTTGTTTTGAAATATTCCTACTAGAATTAAAAAATGCTATGAGGGCCTTTGAGCTTAAACATATTGTGTCAATCAAGAGCACATGTAATATATCTAAAGCATGAGGTAAAAATTTTCTTCATAAATTATTTCATAAATAAATAAGTAATTTGCTTGAAAAAGTTTACAAAAATATTTGTGCTTTTATTAAGTTCTCTACAGATCCTTTGTGGTTAATGTAAATGAATTGCTACAGACAGCAGTTTGATCTGCTCTACTTAACTTGAAATACAAAAAGTAACATGAAGAGAGTCTTCATTTCTCAGGCAAACTTCAGCAAGATTGAATCCGTGAAACTTCATTCATTAAATTTTTAAGTGACCATGAATTTGTTGGCTTCAGTACCTGAAGTGTAACTTTATCCTTTCAATTAAAAGACATAATTCACCCTCAGACCTTTGGCTTTAACTTTTCATATAATATGTAATTTTGGGTACACTTAATGGTCAAATTTTGTATTATTACAGGTGGAAAAACACCAGCCATCTCAAGGGCTTTGTGCTTGCAAAAGCATGTAATTTCATTTTTTTTTTGAACCAATTTAATCAATGATTGTTTCATGTGAATAAATTTACAGTCTTGATGATTGCCTTAGTTTTGTGGGTGATGGAGAGGAAGATCACTTCCCCTTTTAAAATGTCATTTAAATCTTGGGGAGCAGAGGGAGATTAGGGGCCTAATCCTTGTGATAAATTGTAGTATTTAACTTTGCTAAGATGCTATAGCCTCAGATTTTATCAGTTAGATACCAGCTTCAGCAGTTTTAGGTTGTATTAACCCTTTAAATACAGTCTCACTATTCGCATACATATTTCAAAATTGATTTAATATTTTTAGTTAGTCATGGCTAAAGAATGTTTCACTCAGATCCTTATTTTTTTCCTTTAATAAAAATGCTTCTCACTGTGCCGTGCATATTTCCATAAAAGTCGGCAACTTAATTTATGGCTTAAAAAAAGAAAATAAAAGGTCTATATTTAATATATGAATACTTTTTACAGTGGAAATTGGTGGTGGACAGTATTAAATGACTCCAGTGTGGAAATATGCAGGTGGTCATTAGTAGCTGACTATGAGATTTACTGAAGATTTTGATATTAATTTTCCCGGCATGCAGTACTATATATAAATCTAACTCTGTTCCCAAATTAATTTAAATGGATGATAACATATGAATAACTCTAGGCATATGAGGTTCATTGTCTTCTCTCTCCTTTAGGGAATATATAGTTTGCCTCATTGTGAAACTGTATTTTGACTACTTTTTCACCTGACTAGTTTCTCTATTGCAAAAGAATTATTGCTTTTCTACTCATAAAGAGTGTATGGGAAACGGTACCCAAACACTTCTGGAATAAATGTGCTACAAAAAAAAATCACATATCTGCTTGACTAAGTATATTAAATAAAGACCATAGAGAAAAAGGAGTAAGGTTCTAAAAGCACCTACTTCAGTTTTAATTTTTTAGTATGATTGGCTTTTTCACTTCTGGTAATAGTATGTTTGGAAAATATACCTATCTTTTCTTTTAAAAGATGCAAGAATCATTTAGTGAAAAATATTTTGGAGGAAATTACTTCATCTTCGGCTCTCAGATTCGTGATTGTACCTCTCTAAGATTCTAATTTTAATCATTTTGTAGTTTGGAAAAGGAAAGATGTTTCTCCTTTTAGCACAAAATTACTTTAAACTGACTTTCACCAGAGGAAAAACATGCCACTTAAAGTCACCCAACTGAAGAAAATGAAGTCCAAACGCCCAATAAATGTTTACTTTGTTTTTAACACCTACTATACTTTGAATCCTGTCATGGTAATGTTTTATGCATTGTTGATCTTTAGAAGTCAAAAAAAAAAAAAAAAGAAAAAGAAAAAGAAAAAAAAAAGCTCAATCCATTGAACTTTATGTTGACACAATTTCTCTTAACAATGAGAGTATATGGTAATGTAAAGTAGGTAAAAAAGAATGTCACGCTTAATTCAGAGTTCCTTATCTGCTACTAAAACCCCAAACTGCATGTATTAATCTTGCAGCATTTGAATAATGTTCCCATTTTGTCTATTTTGTGGTACCCCCTTGAAGCACCCATTGAGTTTCTGGCTTCTCTTTAGCTCAGAAAACCATAGCAACCTCAGTCCGCACTTCTCCAACTCAGGATAGAGTTCAAGTTGTTCTCCTCAAGCCTTCTTGCCATGAAAAGCATGGGGAATCCTGATCACCAACTAGGTGTCCTGAGACTTCTTGCCACAGATAAAGGGCGGGGGAGGGGGCGCACACACACACACACATCCTGCGTCGTTTAATTGAGAGACAGAAGGGAAAGTAACAACAGAAAAGGTAAAAGGACTTTGAGAGTTCTTTAGATTGTTTCTGTTAGCATCTCTGAGTGTCTGGGGAACGTCGGTTTGGCGGCCACGCACTGCCCCCCACCTGCCCCCCACTCCCCCAAGGTAAGTCCTCGTCTTTATCACATTATTCCTAACGCGTTTGGATTTTTCCTCCTTTTCCAGCCCGCACGTTCACAGACGGGAGGTGGGGGAGGGAGGAGGGGGGAGAGGCGGGGCGGGAAGGTAGCCGGGTCCCTGCACCGCGCCGCTCTCATTTGCGGCGCTCCGACTCGGGCGAAGTTCTCGCGCAGCCGGCTCGCCGCGGCCGGGGCCGGTCCCGGCGGGCGGCGGCGGCGGGTGCTCGGAGCCGGGCGGGGCGGCGGCGGCGGCGCGGGGACGCGCGCTGTCTCTTTAAGGGAGCTCGGTCTGGGGTGGCGCTTTCCTCCGCGAAGGCTCCTTTGATATTAATAGTGTTGGTGTCTTGAAACTGACGTAATGCGCGGAGACTGAGGTCCTGACAAGCGATAACATTTCTGATAAAGACCCGATCTCACTGCAATCTCTAGCGTCCTCTTTTTTGGTGCTGCTGGTTTCTTCAGACCTCGCGTCCTCTCGATTGCTCTCTCGCCTTCCTATTTCTTTCTTTCTTTTTTTTTTTTTTTTTTAAACAAAAAACAACACCCCCTCCCCTCTCCCACCCGGCACCGGGCACATCCTTGCTCTATTTCCTTTCTCTTTCTCTCTCTCTTTCTCTCTCTCTCTCTCCCTCTCTCTCTCTCTCTTTTTTTTAAATAAGGGTGGGGGAGTGAAAGGGGGGGAGGCAGGAAAGACCTTTTTCTGTCCCCCCCGCAATAATCCAAGATCAACTCTGCAAACAACAGAAGACGGTTCATGGCTTTGGCCGCCGCGCCACCATCTTTCGGGCTGCCGAGGGTGTTCTTGACGATTAATCAACAGGTAAGGAGGGGAGGCCCGGGCGGGCCGCGGGGCCGGGGGCCGCGGGGGGCGCGGGGGGCGCGGGCTCCCCTCGACCGGGCCCGGGGCGCCGCGACGCGAGTGCAGCGCCCGCTCGTGTGTGCGCAAAATGTGGGCGATCGCGAGCGGGGAGCCCTGGGAATTAAAAGTGACTTTCTTTGAAAAAAAAAAAAAAAAAAAAAAAAAAAAAAAAAAAAAAAAAGGCAGAGGGAGAGTGTGCAGAAAGCCAAGCGCAGGCTTCTCGGGTTTCACATGCATTTTCTTTCTTCCTTTTTGAGCGTGTGATTTCTTTCTTTCTTTCTTCTCTTCTGCTCCCTTTTCACCCCTTCCTCTCCTCCTTTTGGTGGGTCTAAGGCATCTGAGCCTTGGAAACCAGCGACTTCAAACTGCAGTAGCCCCTGGAGTCAGCAGGGTCAAGTTCAGCCGCCGGGGAGGAGGAAAAACAAATCCCCATTTGCCAAAAAAAGAAGTTTCAGGCCGGTGCCCCCTCCCCCTCGCAGCCCCACTCCCCCTCGCTGTCTCTTTCTGGCTGATTTTAATTCTCTCCTACCGGGCGCAGCGGAGGAGCTGGAGGTGGTTGGACCCGAGGGGCCGCCGCCGCCGCCGCCACTGCAAGTTTTCTGGGGGCTCGTGACAAGCGGGGCGCAGACTAGGCACCAGCATGCAGAGTAGTAAGTTGGGCGAACTAGGGAGGGTCGGGAGGGTCTCAGAGAGGGACCTCCGTGTGGTCCCCGAAGTGGGAAAACAGCACAGGACTGCCTTTGGCTTTGAAGAGTTTGCAAATACAGGCTTCAAACTTTTTTCCCTTAAAGGCCCAGCTGGGCTCTGGAGAAGGCGGGTGTCGCATCCCTTGGTGCACCCGCCTCAGAGCGGCTCAGGACAGCTTGGCCGAGGGGTCTGTGCCCTGTCCGTACCATGTGGCAGGGCCTTGCAGCCCGGGCGCTTCCTTAGGGACTGAGGAAGGGGCAGACTTCCTCTGCGATGCGGTTGATGCGCCATGTGTCGCGCGGGTCAGGGGACACTGGCCGGTGATTAAATGCCTGACAGCGGTGGGACATCCAGGCGGACAGACGCTTTGCTTTCTGTCTAGTTCCTGTTTGGGATCTAGAGAAACGCATCTTTGAAAGGCCAAGGCAAACATCGCTGTCCCTCCAAATAACTCCAGGATTATAGGACCCCATGAATAATTTGAGGGTGAGGCGGCGGTGGGAGCTGTTTGAAGTGCAAAGCTGTTTTTGTGGCTGGGAAAGCTTTTTTGTTAGTACCTGTCTGAGATGGTGTTGTTTCCCCCTTCCCCAGGGAAGTCAGTAACTGTTTTATGGCCCCAGGACTCTAAAGCAATTTAAGTTAAAGGGTGAGAAGGACTGGTGGGTTTCAGAGGGAATCTTGGACTTATTAAATTTTAGGACGGGCTTTACTTCCCTCTATCTTTTTAGGCCTCATATTTGATGCTTTGAAAGTTTTTTGAGTAAGCCATGGATCTTAATGGTGAATCTAAATTATGATAGAATATTCATTCTTATCCCATTTTGGAAAATCACGGCTAGAGTTTAAGCGAGGTAAGTGAGAAGCTCAGCGGAGAAGTTAAATCTGAGACAAGTTAGGCCTATTCATTGAACTTTTGTAGATTCACTGAACTTTTGTAAACACACCAGGTGAACAGGAAAGGGTCTGGGAGAGATAATAAGTACAAAAGAAAAATAGAGATAGGGCCTGAGACAAAATTACAAAGAAATGATAACTCAGGGCCTGGTTGTTGGCTAAAACTTGATTGTTCAAAGCAAAAATAAAATAGGAACCTTCCAACAATTCTTCAAAGTCCTCCAGCTCTGAAGCTAAAACCTATGGATCTTGCTGGCATCATGTTACTTTCCTGCTGGTTTTAGAAAAAGTTGATCATTTAGGAAAGGCTGCCAGAGTTAAAAATGCAAGGGACAGCAAAGGAAAGTCATGCGGGCAGCCAGTTCTTGACGTGGACAAAATGAGAATGAAAGTTTCTGAAGTCACTGTTGTGAAGTTTTACATGCCGCTCATTTGCTTAGAAGGCTCTCTCAGATATTCCACCAGTTAACGTATAAAAGCAAACAGAATCTAAAATCGTGTGGGCTTTTTTTTTTCTCTTTCCCCAAGTATGCCAGGGTTGTGAATAAATACAGGGTTTGTATGGGAAGATGAAGCGTTTCCTGTAAGTTATGATGCTGACAGGACAGTCTGGAAATGATACCAACATTTTGAGGATTTTTTTTTTTTTTTTACCTTTAAGTGAAAGTTTATTAATGATGTGCTTAATCTTAACAAGTCAAACATATTCTTAGAGTTTCTCTCTCCTTGGATTTCATAACTTCCTTTTAAAGCTACACCTTTGGATAAAAACATCTCTAGATTCAATTTAATATACAGGGCTAGCTAGTAACATCCTAAAGTTTGACGATTATTTCTGGATGTTAATAATGTGAAAATAAAACTCCTGAGGGGGAAATAGAGTCTTAATGCCAACATTGTAACTTGATTTCTCTAAATGTGAGGCCTTCTGAAGCTTCATCAGTGCTCTGTTGGCAAAGTGTTATTTACCACCGGTGAGCTGATGTTTATGGCTTCCTGCTATGTATGTTATATGTTAGGATATATATGTGTATACTGCTTTTACATACATAATAGCTAGTCTAACACTTTTCAAATAAGTGGTGGAAAGTAGCAAGTTATTAACACAATGCTTGTCACTCCTTTGAATTCTAGATGCTGTGAGGGTCTGTGCTACTATTTAGGTTTTGTCCTTTGTCTATTAAAGATAACATTGAAGGTAAGGAGAAAAGTGTCATAATAGCTGTGAAGTCTCAACTGAATTTAGAACTTAGCATTTCAATGACTAATATTTTAAATGATTTTATAACATTTTCTGCATACGTGTTTGAAAACCAGTTTAGGATCCGAATCAGTGTGCTAATCCTAAATGAGTTACACATACTACTACCGTATTTTCAGTATTGTTTAAGTCACCTACCACTCCTGAGTTTATTCTGATTTACATCATATAGGTCTCTTCCTATACGGAAATCTTTATTCATAAGGAAAACCTTTAAAACAGGGAAATGGATGCATCTGTAGAAAAGCAGCTTTTACGGTTAAGTATTTCAGTGACGGTACTATTATCACTACTATTATTAGATGTATATGTGTATGTGTGTACAGATATACAACCTACAATATGTGATTAATGATCTGTACATTTTTATGAAGAAAGCAACCAAAGAGTGTATGTTTTTTATAAACTCTTGTCTTACCTTCTTTGTTGTAAATAAACATTACTGAAAGTTTTCAGAGGACTTGCAGCAAATTGTTTTTGAACTGGAACTTTATTTCAAATTTGAAATTGGAATAAATACTGATAACTGACCTTTAAATGTTTTTCATAACACAAATATTTTAAAATAATTATATTTTAACTTCAGTTCTTCTTTTGATAGCAACGATAATGTAACAACACTGTGCTATTGTGTGTAAAACAAAATAGACTTTAAGAAAGTTAGGGGCAGGTGTCTATAATTGATTTAAAGGAATGATTATTTTTGTAATAAGTGATGAACTTAAAATAAAATGACTGGCTTACATTAAAACATATTCTTATTAAGATTTCTCTAGTGTGTAAAATGAAGCCATTCATTCAACAGGCTGACAACTTTCCACTTGGTATTTGCCTTTCCTTAATTTAGTTTCCGCAGGACAGCTAGTGTGGTAGTCTGCATCTGTTTTTAGCAGGCGGAGAAAACTATAAACTCAGACAGTTCTGTCCCAAATATTGCAGCTCACAAGTTACAATCAATTTGATAAAAACAGGCAAGTTTTATGGGCTCGTATTTTGTTGTTCATCCTTGCTAGGTCAAGCTTTCAGGTAATAGGTTTCTTTTTCTCCCTCTTTTGCTGATGATAACTGCTAATACCATTGATAACTAATTCTGAGTCTTGTGTACTCATTTATCATCCTTATTTACCATTTGTTGAAGTTTTGGGAAATTAATGACAGCATACATAGACTTGGTTTTACTGTGATGGCTTCTCTGTGAAAGTGACATTTATCTTTTGTTATTATACAGAAATAAGTAAATTCTTTGTTACTATCATAGTTATGATTTATGGAATTTTTGAGTCCCCCTTAGATATACTATAAAGATGCTCTTCTAGCCTTTGCCAAGTAGACATTTAATCTAATTGTTTAAGAGTACTTGTCGTGTGTGGAAAAGACTAACATACTTTGCAATTATTTACATTAAAAAATTACGTAGAGGTTTGTTTTAGTGTAATTTTAAAAATAATTTGTCTCCGGAAAGCTGTAACCAGTGGATTAAAGTAAATATGGTAAAATACCAAATCTTGTTTTATACCATTGTTCAATAGTAAACAGTGCTGCAGAGGATATAACCACTTTTCAAAATTTATCCTCCAATGTAAGTAGGGCCAAAGTCATTTGTTTGTATAAAATATTCTATTAATTATATATGACATTTATAAATAATATCTTCAATTTTATTATTATGATCACTTTTTGAGCTGTCACAGCGCTCAGTGTTTCTCCTGTTCCTGAGAACTGAATTTGGCCTTTAGTTTGGTTTTCTGATGGACATAATAATGTAGAAGTTGACTTTGGTTAGAAAGAGATCTTTGAGCTTCAGGAATCTCTGAAGTTGCAGTAGGATCTACAGGTGAAAACCATTTTATTGTTAAGCATTAGTTAGGTGAGGAAACTCGACTGGTCCCTGCAGCATATAGCAGCTATTATTGTAGCGGTTTACTTTTTGCTATCCCACATTTTTTTTTTTCCTTTTCCAAGAGCACAAATCCAAAAAATAGCAAAAATAAAGGTGAAATTATCTATGTACTTCAAATTTGGAGCATCATTTGAAATCATTTTCTGATTCCAAGTTATAACTGAAATACAAACATAACATTAAGACACCCCGAAGAAGACATTAAGGATACACTTGTCGTTCTTAAGTGTGTTTCACTAAAAATAATAACAGAAAACTTTTAATTTTTAAAATGTTTCTAGCTTTTAAAAACCTGCAGTAAATACTTTACAAGTGGCTAGACACCTTCCCTGGTGGTTTAGTTTATACAAGCAGGAAACTTAGTCTCTCCTACTCTTTCTCTCTCTCTTTCTTGTTTTCTTTAAACCAACTGACGTAATGCCAAACTTTGCTTTAAAAGAACAGACAGAAGTAATTGGTAGCTTTTAACTTTTAATAATGTTCTGGATTGGTTTTAGTGGCCAAAATGCCATTTAAAAAAAAAAAAAAAAGTTCAAGTAAGAACGGGCTTGTGGCCTGAGGAAGAAAGGCTCTGTTGATGCAGTTATTTTTATTCTTGTTTTTCAATCTGTTATTAAAAATCTTTCCTGCTGAGCACTGCTGGATTTCTCCAATTGCTCTTTGTGATGGCTGGTGCATTTCAGGTTACCGTAACTTAAACAGTTTTTGGGTTTTGGGGAGAGTGGGTATTTGCGTTGCATTCTTTCTTTCTTATTTGGAAAAAAAAAAAAACCATTTGTTTTTGTTTCAATGGAGATTAATTAAATAAGGTTATCAATGGCCACAGGTCAAAGAATATGTTTATATAAAGAATGTGACACCTGTTAGCAAGAGCCTAAAATGTGGAAGTTTAAATGTGACATTAATCATTTTTATGTGCAGAGGAAGGAAAATAGATGAAACTTTACAAAAATGCATTTTTAGATTGAAAACATTAATTTTAAGGGTCAGTGCGTTTCTACAGGCCGCTCTTTTTTTCTTACAATTTTAGATGATTTTTTTAACCCTATTTATCAAACAGTATTTATAGTTTCCTTTTTTTAAAAAAATATAAATAGTCATGTCTTTCTTTCTGACTTTGCACAGGCAAACAACTTTCACCAGTTAAGAGACGTCTAGGTGATGTTGATTGACATCAGGGCAACTTCAGAAGCTGGCAAGTAGGAAAATATTTTTAGGGGGCAAAAAGATTTGTGCTAGTGTTCCCTTCCTTGGAGAAAGACACGCCACCCAGAAATGGGGCCCTCTGCCCCATTCGGTGGGTCACAACTAAGTACTGTCTCAACTTTTCTTTGGTGAATTGTTCCTGAGGTTTAAATCTTATGGTTACTTGTCGTGGACTTTGCTTTTAACCCAAATTGTTCCTGATTTTTTTTTTTCCTTCCTTACCTAGAGCACATTTAAGGAATTATATATATAGTGAAAATTGTCACACAAGGAAGAGTTTAGTCCTTAAGGCATTTATGACTATAAAAAGCATTCCGCATATTTGGGATATTGAAGTGTTCTCTGCTTAGAAATTTGACAGTTTTGATTTACTTGATAGGCTTCTCGGTTTTTCTTGCGAGAGTTACAGACTCTAGTTCAAATCATAGGCATTCCTCTTTTGCTCATGGCTCCTTTAAAGATTTGTTTGGAAAAACTTAAGGAACTTAATGTATATGTTGTTCACATCAGCATAGTGAAAGTTTCTTGGAGTAAATCTAGGTTCATTTTATTACAAAGTTTTCAAATATATATTTCATGTTATGGCTGCATCTGTTAATAAATTTTTATTTAATGAATATTGTTTGTTACTACAAAACTGAGGGAAAAGCAATCAAGTTTAACAAGAAGGAAAGAAGGCAAAGGGAGGTGTTAAGAGTCGTAGTCCCTTAATATCAGCAGATTGTTTACTGGTAAGTGGTGGGGAGGGGTTGGTGGGAGGCTTTGTGGAAGATGATACCAAAAAAAAAAAAAAAAAATCCATCAATTGCGCATATGCTCCCCTCCCCTTAAGGTTTACTTAAACAATATGTTTCGGTTTTGCCTCAAACCATTCTGCACTACTTCTGCTCCAAGAATCCACCACTATCTTGGTTCCCGAGAGATTAAGGATGACATTTTCTGTCGTATAATGAACAGCAGTATTATTTGAACAAAGGTAACACATTTTGATTTGTGTAACTTTTTAGTAGCTAGTCATAGAATACCTATAATATGAGAGGAGTTCTAGCAGTGTAATTGCCTGCAAATGTTTGAAGTACTCACGATAGCTTTGCTGTGTTTGAATTATTGCCATTATATGTGCATGCTATTATAGGTGTGTTTTATATATGGAATGTATGTAGACAGATAATACTCAGACACAGTTTGATGGTGGAATTTAGAATGCTAACTATTAACTCTGTACTTGAAACGTGAATCTTTTAAGGAGTTAACATGACCTACATTGTGAAGTCTAAAAGTTTGAAATGAGTATGGAGTTTAAACATAATGAATCAATTGTTATCATAATACTTATATCTGCTCTGAATTTACTAAGGAATTTTTTTTAATGAAAAAAATTATAAATGAAAATGCCACCTTTCAGCGCATTTTAAGAAATGCTTCTGAGATCATTTTTTAAGTCTCATTTCTGTTGAGAGGAGCAGTTAAGGGACCGGACTGTTTGTGAGTATATCATTTTATGGGCTACCACTTTATAGTTTACAATTCTATCATCTCAAAACGTTATGTGGAAATAATATGGAACATGTAAAGACTCTGTACTATGACCCAATGCGTTTTTCCCTAGGGTGATGGATTCTGTGCGTCACCCAAATGTGATGCTATTTGCCAGGCTTGTAATACTGGTTTTGAGGGTTGCTCTATGTCCTATTTCATCAAGCAACACAATACAACAACTTTGGTATCTAGGGTAATTGACACAGTCAAAATAGGCTCTGGAAAATATTCCATATACTTTTAAGTAAGTCAGAAGTTAATGTACATATTAAATTTATTTAACATGAATAAACAGATAATTTATTGTTAGCTATTTGTCTTCTATACTAGATAGTGTTAGAAGGAAATATATGAGTATTTATAGTTTATGTTCCATTTCTTTTTTTTCTTTTTGAGGGAAGCATGGTTCTCTTGTTTGCATTAATAATAGCTTTATCTGTTAATTACTTTGTATTCATGATAGTGAGTAGTATAGTATCATAAAAAATAGTAAACATATTTATATTATCTGCTGTATATGTCCCAAGCTTGAAAAAAAGCATTAATATTATTAGTTATTAAATTGAGTATTATAGTAACCAGGAATGAATCCAGTACTGTATAAGACAATAGATACGACATCAACTGCTATTTAAACACTAAAAATACCTTAGCTGTAGAAAAAGAAAGATCAAAAGGATTTCAGAGCTGTTTTTACTTGTAGAATTTGGACAGAATGTATAAAGCTTACAAATCAATAAACATTAATAATATAACATGTGCTTCCTGATTAGATTCTACAATACAATGTGGATTGCTATTTCAGTTTCTCTATGTATCATATGGAAGATCAGATACGTTTATAAATAGTGTAAAAATATATGGCAGAAGTTAGTTTGTGGAATCTAATTTCTCTATTACATGATACACTTCATGTACAAAGGGATCAAGCGTTACTAATCTAGTTTTAGCTTTTTCTCTCTGAGCTATGCACAAGTGCAACATATGAATTTGTGGCTTCATATTAACTAAGTGTGTACATGTACGTGCAGGATAGCTATAATCTCACTTGCATAGAATGTTTTACGTTACAGGCACTACATGGAATTTTAACATATTACATATTTTTTGAAATGACTTTAGTCTTTGTAATGCCCATTTTAATTACTTAATGCATCCCAACACCTATTTGAGGGTTAATTTAATTGTAATTTTGGTTCTGAAATGAGACCATGATAGACAAAACAAATTAAAAACCAAATTCTGCTTGTGCCTACTTTGTGATGTCATTATCTGCATATCATCTTTAGCTTTGCAAGATGTGGAAATAAATACATCAGCCCATTTTCTCTCAATCCTATTAAGTAGCTCCTGAACATATAAAAGTTCCTAAAAGAAAGTTTTGCATTTGTTTTTGCTTTGTTTTTTGATGCCAAGTTAAGACAGGTCATATATATATTAATTTTAATCAAGGCCCATATTACTAAATTTTTCAATACATATTCATCTCTTTGTTGTATGATTAATAATTTTTTCTCAATTATTTTTTGATATACCTTTGAGAGCTTTTAAAATGATACGTTTTGCCTGTATTCGGCTGCTGAATTTTTGTATGGGTAATTGTATTTAAATTATAAATTAAAAAATACGATTGATGTTAAGCTGTCTTTAAATTAATATTGGAAGTATACCTTTTTAGAAGATTATTGCAAAATTTCCTCCTCAGTTCTGCAAACTTAGGGAAGTTTTAGAAAATAATTTATCTTCAAGTAGTTAGTGTAAGCAGTTACACATTCAAGGATTGAAAAATTTGAAATACTATTTTCTGTAACTTATAAACAAACACTAAGAGATGTTTCTCCTTTGTATTTCTAATGCATTTGAATTACATTCTTTGGATGTATGATGTGGTAAATTACTGTAAGAAACCCACTGTCATCTAAACCTCAATTATAATAAACTATTTTACTCTATCCCATCACTGCTTAGTCTGTTTTTAAAGTCCCGTGTTTAAGAAAACTTGTGCTTCTGAAGGAATGCCCTAATTATTTATAACACATTTTACTTTTTCTTTTTACTTTAATAAGCTTTAAGAAAGCTGTCAGTAAGACGATTTTAGGTCATTGGTAAAAATAATAATGTACACATTTTATGTGTAAATATGTGTACACGATCTTGCATCTTCACTGTGTCTAACATTCAGCTTTTTAGTGTTATGCATATTTGTATTCAGTGTTACACATATTTGTGTACATTTAATGTTACGCATATTTGTATTTAGTGTTACATGTATTTGTGTACATTTATGTACATCACATACTTTTTACTTCCAGAATAATTCAGTATATCACTGTTAGCACGTAATTATGCACATACATGTTCTTCTCACTCTCTGAACAATTCAGTGTGTCCTTGGCAATACTAACATTTTAAAAATGAGAGCAATAATGATTAGAGCTGGAGAACTGGGGGTAGATATTAGTGTTAGCAGGTTTCCCTCCTTTTAATTTTTCCCATTTTCAGTTCCTTCTTTAAAAGAGAGATGTATATATATCTGAACAGAAGGGGGACTAGGATACTGTATAATCCATGATAACATAAGGAATGGTTGCTGCATATGGCTTTATTTATATATCTCTGACATAGAAAACTTTGACCCCTTCGCCTGTTGTACTTGGGAATTTTAGATAAACCCCATTGGGGTCACACTCATCAGTTCCGGCTTTGCGTGACAAAAAGCCTTCTCTAGCTTCTGGTGCGCTACTGTGCTGTTTTCCTTCAGGAGTGGAAGGTCCTGTTAGTTCATTTGGCATTTGGAAGCACAACTAGATTTCTTCCGTTTTGAAAATCCTCTGAATGGTTTTCAGAAGAGTAAGCAGAGATCATAGGCTGCGTGATGTCGTTGATTTTAGGATGCTAAAGAAAATTATGCTGAGACCAAGCATGCTTCCTCTGGTTTATTCTGCCCTGCTTGATCATCACTTTTTTCTTTTTTTCAACCTCCTACCCCTCTTCCCTCCACACTGTTTGGGGTCTAATATTTTGGTTTCTGGAGTAAGGATTTACCTTCTCAGTGCAAAAATGTGTAAGCTGCAGGATTTTTACTTACTTTCTGTATAACTTTTCCATTTTGGGGGCAGTGTCTAAGAAGAGGAAGAAGCTTACATACTTGATTTTATTTTATTTTATTGTTTGCTATTGAGTAGGAGTTTGCTATTCCATTTCTATGAGGAAATGCATTGCATGGAATTAAATAAAGTTGTATAGTTTTGAAACAATTACAAGCACCAACTATGACATAGTTCTGGCTTTAAAAAAAAAATCAATTTTAGTTATGCAATACTTCCACCAAACTCTCTATTCCAAGTTTATAAATATGAATTTGACCATTTGACCATGGATGATGCTTGAAAGTCATGTTTTCTGGATTTAGGGCAGAAGAATACTTAAAAGATTCTCAATATCATTATGTTTTAGATTCCCAAGAAGTAGAATGCCAAGTATCATGTTATCAACTCTTTGAGGTCTACAGTAAGGAGTTTACTTGTTTCTGGTAGCTTATAAATTCAATAACATCAGTCACAGGCTGCTTAACATATTTATGCGTTGAGCTAGTGTAGTTCAATAAATGATTGTATTTCCATCAAGTTTAGGGAGTAACGCAAACTGGAATAGTAGCCATCTATTAAGGATAGTTCTGAGGTTTGGAATTTGTAACTGATTTTTAGGAGCTACGACATGAATATCATAGCAGGTAGAAATACTCAGAGTGATCACCTTTTATGAAAGTTAGTTCTATCTTTCATGTCTAGGAAAATATAACTGTGAATGTTTGCTTTTTGTATGTTTTGTCTCCAAGCAGAGGAAACTGACAGTTTTATGTTTTAAGTGCCGAAAGTTGTTTTTGGCTAAGCAGTTCCAGAGTTAATCACTGGGATGTTAACTTGAATTTTTGTCTTTAAAAAGTTTCAGATTTTTAAAACGAAATATGCTTCCATTATTTCCAAACTGACACCTTGTGTTCTGGATTAGTTTTTAGAGAAATGTTTCCCAAATTCTCTTGGATTACTTGAAGTCCATTGATTGTGAAATGCTTGGTTTAGTTTTTTTCTTTTAAAGCTTATCAGAAAGTAGAGGAAGTACTTTATCTTTTTGGGGTTTTCTTATTCTAGAAACTTTGTTATTGCCTATAAAACGCAAATGAATTTTGCACTTATTTTGTATTATTTTCTCTTGTGTTGTTTTTTCAGAAACGTTTTGATGCATCAGAAATTGAGACATCAGTGATTTCAGTTCTCCTGTCACACCTTTTCATGATAAGATATTTTGGTCATTTCTAAAGAGTAGTTAGAGCGAAATCCTTTCATAAGTCATTTTCACTTCAAAAAAACAGTGATGTTGGAAAATTATCATATAGTATTTTTGTGGTTAGTTGAAAACTATGAATGATGTAAAATACTATAACATTTGATTGTTTCTCATTTAGACATGATGCATTTTATATCTCAAAATTTGATGGGAGGAAAAAGAAAAAAAAGAACTCACAACTTTTACCAGGTTTGAAACTAGCTTAAGATAGTTCTGTGGAATTCTCCGAAAGAGATAAAAAAATTTAAAATACTACCCAGACACAGGGTTAAAATTAAATCTGTATGTAGAGTGGAGACTTTAATCTGACATATTTTAATATAAAGACATTTTAGAATAAAGAAAGCTTTCTCTGGTTTTGTCGGCTGTTTTTGTTTTTCGACCGCTTTGCCTGAGATGATCGGCATTCTTAAATTATGATTATGTATAAAGACAAATAAGCGGCTACTGTAAACAAGTAACAGCTCTGCACATACATCTTGAATACTATTAGAAAACATTTTCATTAGAGGAATAAATGCATTAGGCCCTAAGTAAATTTCAGATACCAAACTGCAAACTTAGTATCTCTAATACATTACCCATACTAGGCCCTGGAAAGTGGAATTGGTTCTGAGAGAGCTCATTATTTCTATTGCTAGTAGAGTGTATTTAACAATATTTTGGTGTCTCCACTGGTACAAATGTGGACATTTCAACTAGCCACCCCCTTGTTTGGTTCCTGTGATGTCAGGCAAACGTTTTGCCAAAATGTTTGGTCCGATGTAATCACATCGGTGTTGTGTAACTAAGATAATGTGCTGATTTTGAATCTTGTTAACGTGTTATTTTGAAAGTGTAATTTAAAAAATTTGCCCATTTGGAATACAATAGAAGAGGCAGGATGATGTTTTTAGATTTAATTCAAAGCGTCTATGTACAGATAAATTATGAAAAGTTCAATAGCTCTTTTCATCTTTTCCTAATGTGGGAGAATGTAGGGTTTTTTTTTTTTCATAAACACCATTGTAAAAATAATTGATCAACTCTTTTTTTTGGCAAAAGATCATGTACATATATATTAAGTGACTTTCTGAGCTAACAGAATGTACATTTTATTTCATTAGGTTACATTAATAAAACCATGCGCAAAAACACATAAACAGAAGAATAAATGAAATCGCCTCTCTGAAGTCAGCTGTAGGGTAAATGGTGACTCGCTTAGTTCTGTGATTTCACTATAAGAGCTGGCCCCCATCTATTCTGCTTTGGACACATTGTGCCAAAGTGTACAATGTTCAGCTTCCCATAAAAGGAAAAAATAAGGGTTTAGGCTTAAGAGTCTTCTAACATTCTGTTATGGAGAAATAGACCCTGGCCAAGGAAACACTTCTTATCTCAATGGTGGAACTTTCTTCAGCTGGTCAGTCTAAAATCTGCCGTTCAAGTTTGGTTTTACTTCTTTGTTTCTCTTGACTTCAGGTATATCAGAGTGACCACTGGGTCATGTTTTATTCTGAGTGACAGAAAGGACTTGAACTACTATCCATTCTAGCATGATCTTATTTTATAAACAAAAAAACTGAACATAAAGGTGACTTCCCCCTACTTGGTTAAAGGACTGAACTAGAACTTGGGTGTGTTCACCATCCTCATTCATATGTCAAACACTAGATGATTTTGATGTTTGCTGAGGAAATCTGCTCACTAGTTAAGATTCATTAATCTTTATTTTTCTTTTTGCACATGGATATGAGAATAGAATTAAAATGTCATTTATTAGGATGCAGTGAGAAATTGATGATCATAATGAATCAGTTGATCTATTCACATGATTTCTTTATCAATAATTTAGATTGATGGGTATCAAATGTTTAGAAGCTGTCACAGAAAGTTAAAGAATTACTGCGAAAAATCTAGGCTTAATGCTTTTTTCAAACACCTTAGCAATAGAAATGTTGAATTCATTTAGATAAAATCTAATTGGTACTGAAAAACTGGTTATGAAAATGGTCATTAATAAGAAGCTAAGTTTGTATTACTCTTTTCCTTTAGCTTAAAGCAGCTTTAACATTTATCTATATAGAGAGTAATATTTTTAAAAATAGTCCATTTGAATTAAGGATATTTTTATCTTCCATGAAATGGATGTTTCTTTATTCATAACGCCATAATTCCCTTGGCAGGTTGAAAAACTGTAGACAGCATCTGTGAGATTAGGCTTGAAATGTGCAATTAGTTATTAAAATCTGGCTGGAAAAACCATAAGTGGTGTTTTACATAAACTCCTCAGCATTTATAAAAAACTAATGAAAGAAAAATAAAAGAACCTCATTTATTTTAAATACTTTCCTTGTGAATCCTGTCTTTTGAATGATCAATTTCAACTTCAAATGTAGTGAAAATAATTTAAATGTACATTTAATGCCTCTATTTTTCTTTTAGAATTTCTCAACTTTCCATTTTTAGCCATGCCTCTACCATACAACATGGATGCAATTTATGTTTATTGATTACAGTTAAGCTAATTTTAATCATTTACTTTGTTGGAGTGGAAATACAGGAATAATTCTCTGTCTTCTTAGACTTCTGAGGTATTTTACTTAAATCCCTTGTTTCTTGTCTTCCAGACCTAATAGTTATATTGTATAGTCCAAAGGGTGAATGCCTGCATAAGTGAAATTCACACATTACAACCCCAATGCTGTTGTCATTTTCACCTCTGGATTTTAAAGAATTGTGGTAAATATTTCTTTAAAATCATGCAGAAAGATGTTGAACCTAAGACAGCCCCAAGCTCTTTCAGAGCATAGCTCCAGAAATGTCTTTGAAATGCTGGAAGAGGTGGAGGAGGAGGAGGTGTGTCAGGCCCTGGAAACACCTGGGCTGATCCAGGGTCTGTATTTGAACCCCGTTCAGTTCATCCTGAGTCGCAGGGTGAAGAAGACATTGTACTTTCATTTGCATGGGTTTTCCTCTCTGTCTCTTAGCCAGAAGGCAGCCTTGTCTTTTTTGTTTTTGTTTTTGTTTCTTTAATGTTTCTTTCAAGTGAAAAGCCTTTTTTATAAATAGCTTGTAAATAGTTATTCCTTTAAATGAAACAGTTTGCTGGTGGAAAATAATCTTACTCATTCCATCAGATATAATCAATTAAATCAGAAAATTATAGAATGATGTTTAACATTAAAAAGCAATTTTAAAATGGGTTAAGGAACTATTTTGACTATTATGCTGATCATCCCACGTAAAATTTCTTTCTTGGTGTGGTGAGCGTACTATATGAAGAAAGGCTGAAAACTTCCATTATTATTACATAATCATCTAGTTTTTTTCCTTCTCGTCCTGTGGCTATTATCTCTATATAGCAAAGTTTATTTTTCACCCAGACTGTGAATTATAATTTGTCATTCATTGTATACCTTATAGAACCAGAGGAAACCCTATCAGTGCTTATGAGCCCTAGTTTTTCTTAATGATTTTGTTAATGTTATTTATTTTTTACATAATTCTCCCCCTGTATGTAAAATATCTCGTTTTCTTCTTTGATTTTGAGAGATTAGAACCTTTTCATGTACTCTTAGCATTGCAGATCAAAATAAGGCAACAGAGTTCTTATTCTGGGCTTTGTCTATCAGAAAGCACTATTTTTTGGTTGGTTTTTATAACAGGTGATATCCAGATAAGGTTTAAATAAGATGAGTTGCTATATTTTAATGTTTATTTCCACCTCTTAAGGGATTTACCTTCCTGATAAATCAGTATACACTTAACTGTATTGAAAATGCCCTGAATCACAACTATGCTAATGCAGTCACCTACTTTGGAAAACTCCTTTTCAGACATTCTTTAAACTATTTTATAATTGTTCTCATGAGGCATATTTGTGAACACAGACTATCGTGGATATTTTATAGAAGCTAGTTAAATAGCATTATCTTCTGGTATTTGGATTATAATCCAGTTGTAGACTGATTATGGACCATTCTTGGAATCTAGGAAGAGTCCAAATGCAATTCTATACCTTATACATGGCTAATGAAGCTGAGAGATAGATTAGGTTTTAAGCAAGGGATGGATTTTAGGTAACAACAAGTATTGAATATGGCTCCTTTGAAAGTTTAGAACAAGACAAGGTAAAACAAAACAAACAGCTACTTTTTATTTATTTCCAGATGGATTTCAACTTGCAAGTGACATGGTAAAGTCAAAACGTTGCTTGTTGAGATTTATTAATTAGAATGCTTTTAAGTTGGATACGGAGTTTGTTCTGTTTCAGATAAAAGAGAAACCTACTCAGACATAAAAATAAAAATAACCTCAGAGTGGAGAAAATATTGAATGCCCGAATCTGGGTTTCATTTCATGTGAATCTCCATTTCTCAACTAAGCGATATCTGCCAAGGCTCCTCTGTTTGTTGACATTGCTGTATTGAAGTCGCCAGTAGCCTCATGGAAGCCAGGCCCCAATGGTCTTTCCATCTGACTGCATCTCTCAGATGAATTGGATGCTGCCAGCCATTCTCTTGAGTATCTCTTCTGGCTTGGCTTCCAGGCACTGCATCTCTGTCACACTTGTTCTAGTCTGTCATTGAATGTTCTCTTAATCTATGCAATTTTCTTGGAGGGTTTTATGCTTTTAGCTTCTTATCCAAATGAAATAACTTCTGAGCCTTCACCTCTAGACCTAACTTGGTTCTGAGTTCCAATATGGAACTCAGCCTCCTTAAGTAGTTGCTTTTAAACTTGTTTGTCATCATTAACTTGGCATTCAGGACCCTTCAATTTGCCCCCAATTTACCAGTTCCATCTGTACTACATCATGTGTCTATCCTTACTGTAGTGCTTTCTAGTCCTAGAACATTCTCACACTGACTTTTGTTCATATTCTTCCCTCTTTATGAAATGCCTTCTATGCAGCCGTAACTACAGGGATTCTACCTGTTCCTCGGTATGTTTGCTTCTATATTCTTCTTCCTGAAACTTTCTACTTCTGCTCATTTAGGTTAAAACATCCTCGCCTTGTGCTCCCATTTATGTGTGGCTTTAGCATAGCTCATACCAGGAGCTACTGGGCATCACGAACCTGAGGAGAGTGAGAGCATACCTAATTCATTTTTGTTCCCTTTACAAATGACTTGGATGCAGTAGTTCTCAAAAGTGTTGCATTAAATAGGAACATAGGGGAAGAACACTTTGGCCGGCAACATAGACTTTCAGGTACTAAGAAAATTGTGAAATTGGTTTGTGAGGTTTCAGCAGAAAATAAATATTACCTGGTATTGCATAAGTTATATATGTTTCTTGATGTTTGCCCTAATGTATCGTTCCTAAGGTAGGATACCACTGGTTGCAACGTAGTATGTTGTATTTTGCAGTGTGCTTTCAAATCCTGCCTTTTATCGATTAATGTCATTTAGCGAAGTGGAACAGTGCCAGTGAAACTAAGGCAAAGGGGAAGCCTGAATTCATTTGAAAAATATAGGAAAAGGAGAACACAAGCAGCCTTGTACTTTACTGATATTATATGTGAGACACCATGAACTCATCAGAGATGCAAGATGATAAATGATGTGTCCTTAACTGAGGATAACAGCGTTAGGCTCTAAGGTCATGAGTCAGAAATGTGCCTTTTTAACGTCCATGTTTTGAATATTCTCAGGCCCAAAGGTTGTGTTGTGATGTTTGAGGACAATGGCTTATGTCTTGGCTTCAGGATGAAAGTTACTTGTAAGTGGGTCCAATGCTTGCATGCTGAGGGGGCAAGGGTGATTTAGACTCAGGAGATGTAACATGAATATTGATGAGTAGGGTTAGGAGCTGAGCACAACCATAGGTAACGTTGCTTTAAGATGCCCAGGTTTATGGCAGCAAGAGGATATTGTATTCCTCTTTGCTCAAATATTTTTAATATTCCTGTTTCCCTGAGTGATAGCCAATCAAGCGATAACTGAATAATAACTGCTGAGACGTTTTTCATGTTGGAACAACAATGCCTCTGAGATTTCTTTGAATGTTTGATTTTTACTAATCACTTTTAATTTTGTCTTAAAAGCCTGGGAACAATTTTGAAGTTTAAGAATTTCTTTTTTTTAACTTAAAAAATTATTTTATCTGAGAATTGGGAAGTCCCTTTGATTTAACATTTAACTCTGTTAAGCACCTAAATATTACTTTAAACAGCTCTGGAAAATTAAGCCCTGCTATTATTGTGCATTCCCAAATCTGTATGGACATGGGACCATGAAGGAGAAATCAAGGAGATCTGTTTAATGAATTTCTTTGCTTCTAGGACAGTTCATTACTTGTAGGACTTGCACTTATCTATCCCTTCTTTAAAAACAAAACATTCCAAAGCTTCCTAGAAACCTTAGCTAACTGCATTATACCAACATGCTTTTCTGATGTCACCTTAAGTCTGTAAGCAACTTTACAAATCCTTTGAAAGGGATAGTTGGATTTTTAAAAGTAGTATCTGCTTTGATTCTGCAAATTAAGCGACAGTAGAAACAGTTTCACTGGATTTTTAAAAGTAATATCTGCTTGGATTTTGCAAATTAAGCGACAGTAGAAACAGTTTCACTGTAGAGTACATGCTAGTTAATAAGTAGGGGTTTTTAAAATCCTCTGTACTTTTCCACAACTGAAAGGGTGCATACTTTTGGTTGAAAGTGAGTAGGCGAAATTTAGACCTGCTGTTCTGGTAGCCTTAGTGGCCATTTCATAATCCCTGATATGATTGTCCAGCTCTCCTGTTTGCTAAATGCAGAAATAGAGGAAGGAAATGGATGTTTTGGCTCCATTAAAATGTTCCTTATCAGACTGTATGTAGGAGTGGATGCTGTTGAAGATGCCTCTATTGCCAGCTGCACAGCATGTGTGCTGGGCTAGTTTCCTGGCTGCTAAAGCTGCATGGTGCCCTTTAATGATGGGAAGGAGGACATTATTAAATGTGTTGGGCTTAGTGTTTTCACTTGTGAACATCAGGGAGCAGAGGGCATGCAAACTTTGCCCAAAGGCTGGACACGGTTTGCATAGAAATGAGTTGCGTGTAGTAATAACTGACTTGGTAGATGTGCAGCTAAGCACTGATTACTAAATAAAAGTGAGCGCAACCACAGGCCATAGGTGAGCTAGGTTGGCCGGGGAAAGGCTGCGTTTCAAGAGGTTCGTCTTCCATTGGGGCCGCCTTAAAAGGCTGATCCTGGTTCATATTGGTTGAGCAGTCTGCTGTGTATTGTCTTCACTTAAGGTAGAAAGTGCTGTCATGTTCGTTTTATAGAATGGAGAGAACTGGGTCTCAGGAAAGTATAATGAATTGCCTAGGCTACAACAGGTAGCAAGTAGCAGAGTCAGGATTTCAGTCCAGGCACCCTGGCTCTAAGAGCTGACGCTCCCTCTACTTTGTTTCTTATCTCGTGGGTGAACAAGATTTGAGTTGCTCTATCTTCCAAGGTAGTATTATAATAGTATTTCAAAGACTAGATGACTTTTTAATGTTAACACTGTTCCAATTTGCTTTCTCCTTAGGCCCTAATTCATTGTCAGAGAGATAAGGCCGTCACCTTTATATACGAGACATTTAAACAAATGTTTTTAGTAATAATTCAGGAAACATCCAACCAGTATTCTTTCTGTAGCGATATGTGCTGTCTCTGGTTAAAAAAAGAACTCTATTAGTTTAAGTAACTCTCTTCTTGGCTCCATTACAGTAAAAAGTCTGTGATCAGCACCCTCTTGTAAGGGGAAGTTGTTGAATGACAGGGATGTGGTACTGTCCTGATAATCCTATGGCTTTGTATTTCTTAGTGTATTTATACTCCTGGGTAACTACCCCTGCTTCACATGGGGTCTTGACAGCTTTGAATCTGAGGTGGCTTATGTGTGTTACAAACACACACACACAAAAGAAAGCGTGGTTTGGGTTAGACTTAAAACAGTACTTGCATCAGTTATTATCCAGTGTGTCGGTTAGATTTTTAAGTAATTTATATTTTATGAAAGAGCTTTAAAGACTCAGTGTGCTTTAATGGATAGTGTAGCCAGAGAAATAAAAATAGTAGTAATAGTAATGATAATAAAGGACATTTTCTTTAAAAATTTTTTCCTTTTATTTTTAAGAAGAGAAAAAAATCAGAACTGCAGATCAGGAACAGAAATAGCGTTGCATTTTCTTTTCACGGATTCTGGAGCAACTACGGTGAGAGTGAGTTGGCTGAGTCTGGGAAGGAGGCTGCTGTCTGCGGCCCTGCCTAGGCGGCAGCGGCGACACGACAGGAGCTGCGTGTGTGTCGCTGGCGTTCGCTCTCTCAGGAGCCCCGGGCCTGAGGCCGCCACCACGCGTGCTCGGCGCCCGGGCTGTGGGCGTGTTATCGCAGGAAGTCCTGCGGAAGCAGTTGTGTGCGCCCGTTCCCTCCGGTTACCTCGCTCATCCTCGGCTGCTGCGCGGTGCTTGCAGCCTCTCTCTCCTCCTCCCTCTCCCAGCGCTGCCTGCCCTGCCAGCTGCGTGGAGGCCGCCTCCTGCCCGCCTCTCCCCACTCCCTCTGCTCTGTCGCGTCGCATCCCCTGGCCAGCCTGCCCTTCTCCCCACTTCCCAACTTGGCTTCCTTTCTCCATAAACTCTCTTCCCTCTTGTCTTGTCTTTTGCTTCCTCTTTGCTGCCGCCCCTCCTTTATTTGACGCTCTAATTTCCTCTTGCCAGATCCCAAATTGGGTTCATCAGCAGTTACTCATCCTTAAATCTTATTATTCACCTGTGATCATTGGGCGACCTGTAAGAGGCATGAGATTAATGCAAAAAAGAGAGTTCCTTACTATGGGAGGAGATCTCTGGCTATCAAAAAGTCATTTTTTTAAAGTCACATATTAAAATTAAGCACTAATGTAAATATGAAAAAATTTAAAATGATGGCATAGATTATTAATGAGTCCAGGAATAAGGCAAAGAAGGACAGCCTGAAAAAATAACCTCAAATGAATATAACAAAATTGCCCATTTTTTATTGAGATAACTAAAACTGAGATAAAGTACTAGTTTTTTAATTAATGAAAATGTATTATTAGTCTTTAAATTAGTCATGTACTTTCTCATACAGAGTTTTCAAGGAGCTGCTTAAAGTGTTTCTGATACTTTGAAGTATATTTACTTACATAAACATTCTGGAGTAGATGGAAGTGTGTGTCTCATGCATTCTCAATCAGAAACTATAAAGAAAGTCATATTCAGTAAATCAAAATTTACCTTATAATGTAATAGTTTTACAAGCACATGAAGCCTTTTGGAGTGGCTAAGGCTGTATATGTATATAAGGCTACTATATTTTTAGCATTCTGGGAACTGAGGCCTTTTATTTTTCTTAAATTATGAACTTTTAAGACAGTTGCTATACGTGGATCCCTATCAAGTTTTTGCCTTCTTTACATCATCAAGCTTCTTTTCAAATTAATTCTTAAGGGCACGCTTTTTATACCCTCTGTATTAATTTCCTTTTCTAGAAGTCTATATTAGTAAGGCCATATCAGGAAAATTAGTATTTTTAGTAGAGCTGTTCTGAAATTTTTCCACAAGAGATATTTTGCAATAACTGAGCTATATTGTTTCATGGAATTTGTATCCAACTGCTTCATTTTTGCCTTGAGATTTCCAGTGTGCCTAATATTAGGTAAAGAAAATAGTTGATATATAACTGGATGTGAGGTGGCCATTTTAAATTGTAGGTAACAGGATTTATCTCTGGACCCCTTCATTAACTTTAAAATATATATTTTTTAAAATGGGGAAGTTTAGATTCTTCTTTTTAATTTGCAACACTTCAACTTCTAGTATTGCTTTCTGTAGGGGAGAATTTTTCAGTTGACAACATGAGTTGATTTCATAAGTGATAGTATTTAAAATTAGAGATGCTTTATTACAAAAAAATCCCTTTAATGTATGATTTAGTACGGCAACTCTTTTTAAAGTAATGTGTTTAAAAGAAAACCATGACCTCATGATAAAAATAATACTAAACCAATTATTAATAACTACAGTTTGCCATCAAACGTCTAAGCTAAATAATTACATTGTTAGAAGAAAGGTACTGAAAGCACAGCACCAGAAACTGTGCTTTAATATTCAAATAATAAAGACTTTAGGTCCACCATATATTTCTGGAGGAGCCAGTCCTACAGTATGGGGGGCATACTTCTTATTTCAGTTGTCATAAATGTGGATCACAGTATTTTCTGAACTTTTTGTTTTATTTTGCATTTTTCTATAATGAGCACTTTGACCTCTTTTCGAGTTTATTTGTTCTCCAGAAATGCACAATACAAATTAAAAGAAAGTTCAGTCATCACAGTGCCTTTTGGGACACGCGACTATCTGGAATATACTCATGTCCAGCTATGGTTAGAAGTCCCATAGGTTGTAGCTATGTTTTCCTTTTTGTGATGTAGCTCTGTTGGAATAAAACCAGTCTTAAAGTAATTCTGTAATTTCTCTAGAGTGCAGTCTTCTCACCCATAGGCTGTGAGTAATAGTACCTGGGCACAGGTTTTGGGAGAAGAATCAGTTTAGATAAGATGTGTAAAACAGGTTTGGTGAATGTCAAACGACTGAATATTTATTTCTATAAATAATGATAATGATTGTTCTGTTTCCAATCTTTGTAATTTCTGTATATCATTAACTATGGGAGTGCTTAGACTATTCAAAATAGTATTTCTAAGGCCTTATTTTATTTTTAATTTTAACAATTATATTTAGGATATTTACGGAGAGGAGCAAACTGAGCATTCTAGCCGTCAGCTATTGTAGAAAAGAGTGGCATTATATTATCCCGAAAGGTTAGCTCAGTGTCATACCTTGGTAGAATACATGCCTTAAATTCAAAAGCTCTGTTATGTTTGAATTTCACTTCTATAAGCTTTGGTATTCAGTAGTGCCGAGTTCAAGGTCTAAATTGGAAAAACTTGCAAGAAGTATTTTTGCATTTTTTTTCACGTTGTACATCTTTGCCTTAATGGCCTTTTATGGGCCTTTAATGATATGTGCCATCTTTTTTTTTTTTAATATTTGTATTGGCACCTAATTTTAATATGGGATTAAAAAATATGACATTTTGATATCCAGAGATTTCCTCTTATAGTTACTTTTTTGCATTAATTTTATGACATTTTTCCTCTTTTCCAAAATGAGCACACAATTCCTCCTCAAAACTAATGACTGTCTTATTTTTCAGTAGGTTGTTTTAATTTTGAATATATCAGGACCTTTCTTGAGGAGTAGCATTTTAGAGATAATGTTTTGTGGTTCTCGCTGGATATTTTAGAAGTTTTATTTTGATTACGTGGGATATGTCCTACATGATCATAAGCACTTCGTTAATAAACATGGTTTGTTATTACTGAGATCACCCAGTTTTTCAGCAGGAGAATAATAAATAGAAGTTGTGTGATTCCATAGTCACTGTAGGGTGTACTCTATAGCAGAGCGATTCTGAGTTATAACCACATATCCTAAATTTCAAGCTAAGTGTGTGTGTGTATGTGTGTATATATACATATATACATATGCAAGCATACCTCGTTTTATTACACTTTTATTTATTACGCTCCGTAGATGTTACCTTTTTTATAAATAAAGGTTTGTGGTAACCCTGCGTCAGGCAAATTGGTCATCACCATTTTTTCAAAAATATGTGTTTACCTTATGTCTCTTTTGTCACATTTGGAAAATTCGTGCTATATTTCAGACCTTTTCATTATTATTATATTATATCTGATATGGTGGTCTGTGATCTTTGATGTCACTATTGTAATTGTTTTGGGGAGCCATGAGTGTTGCCCACGTAAGATGGCAAACTTAATTGATAAATGTGTTTGTTTTGAGTGCTCCACTGTCTGGCTGTTCCCTTGTCTCTCTGGGGCTCGTTGGTCCTCCCTATTCCATGAGACACAAAGATTTTGAAATTCAACCTATTAATAACCATACAGTGGCCTCTAAATGTTCAAGTGAAAAGAAGGGTTTCATGTCTCTCACTTTAAATCGAAAGCTAGAAATGATTAAGCTTAGTGAGGAAGGCATGCTGAAAAAGAGAGAAGCCAAAAACTAGGCCTCTTGTGCCACATGGCCAGATTGTGAATGCAAAGAAAAAGTGCTTGAAGGAAATTAAAAATGCCACTCTGTTGAGCACACACATGATAAGAAAGCAAAAACAGCCTTATTGCTGATATGGAGAAAGTTTTAGTGGCTAGAGAGAAGATGAAGCCAGCCATGACATTCCCTTCGGGCACAGCCTAATCCAGAGCAAGGCCCTCTGTTTGATTCGGTGAAAGCTGAGAGAGATAAAGAAGTTGCAGAAGAAAAGTTTGAAGCCAGCAGAGGTTGGTTCATGGGTTTTAAAGAAATATGTCATATCCATAACATAAAAGTACAAGGTGAAGCAGCAAGTGATGATGAAGAAGCTGTAGCACATTATCCAGAAGATCTAGTTAAGATCAATGATGAAGGTGGCTACACTAAAAAACAGATTTTCAGTGGAGACAAAACAGCTTTCTGTTGGAAGAAGATGCCATCTAGGGGTTTCATAGCTAGAGGGGAATAGGCAATGCCTGGATTGAAAACTTAAAAGGACAGGCTGACTAGTTAGGGGCTAATGCAGCTGATGACTTGAAGTAGAATCCGTTGCTGATTTAGCATTCCAAAGATTCTGGAACCCTTAATCATTATGGTAAATCTACTCTGTGGGGCTGTGCTCTATAAAAGGAACAGCAAAGCCTGAAGGATAGCACATTTGTTTACAGTATGGTTTACTGAATATTTGAAGTGCACTTTTGAGACCTACTACTTGGAAAAAGATTCTTTTAAAAGTATTACTGCTCACTGACAGTGCACACAGTCACCCCAGAAGCTCTGATGGAGATGTAGAAAGAGATGAATGTTATGTTCATGCCTGTTAACACAGCGTCCGTTCTGCAGTCCTTGGATCAAGGAGAAATTTCAAAATTCAAGTCATTATTTAAGACATACATTTCATGAAGCTATAACTGCCATAGTGATTCCTCTGGTGGATCTGGACAAAGTGAGTTGAAAACTTTCTGGAAAGGATACATCATTCGAGATACCATTAAGAACATTCGTGATTCATGGGAGGTTGTCAAAACATCAGCCTTAGCAAAAGTTTGGAAGAAGTTGATTCCGACTCTCATGGATGACTTGGAAGGCTTCAAGACATTAGTGGAGGAAGTAAGTGCAGATGTGGTAGAAATAGCAAGAGAACTAGAATTAGAAGTGGAGCCTGAAGATATGACTGAATTACTGCCATCTCCTGATAAAACTGGAATGGATGAGGTGCTGCTTTTTCTTAAAGATGAGCAAAGAAAGTGGTTTCTTGAGATGGAAGCTACTCCTGGTGGGGATGCTGTGAGCATTGTCGAAATGACAAAGGATTTAGAATATTCCATCAACTTAGTTGATAAAGCAGCAGCAGTGTTGGAGATGACTGACTCCAGTTTTGAAGGAAGTTCTACCGTGGGTAAAATGCTATCAAATGGCATTGCATGCTACAAGCAAATCATTCATGAAAAGAAGAGTCAGTTGATGTGGGAAGCTTCATTGTTGCCTTGTTTTAAGAAATTGCCATAGATACCCCCACCTTCAGCAAAAACCTCCACTGAGCAGCCATCAACGATGAGGCAAGACCAGCAAAAAGACTACAAATTGCTCAAGACTCAGATGATTGTTAGTATTTTTTAGCATTAAAGAATGTTTTTAACTAAGTGCATTTTTTAGACATAATACTATCACCCACTTAATAGACCATTGTATAATGTAAATGTAGCTTTTATATGTACTGGGAAACCAAAATATTCATGTGATTTGCTTTATTGCAATATTAACTTTATTGTAGTGGTCTGGAACTGAATCTATAGTATCTCTGAGGTGTGCCTGTATATATATATATATATATATTTTTTTTTTTTCACGAAGTAAGCATGCTTTGAATATCAGAGATAAAAACATTAATGAAATATGTCTTTTTAGGGAATAATAAAAATGATTAAAATTACTAATGTTTTTGCTGGAGTTAGGTTATCAAAGCATTTTTTTTTAACACTGACACAGTCATTCATATTTTCTAGGAGAAATTACCATGCACCTTTGGAGTTATTTTTTATTTGATAGAAAAGATGTCCCTAACTGAGAGTACTAATTCTAAATTTTTGTTGACAGGTGCTGCTATTGAATTGTATTTGGATTATAAAATTCACAAGTTTCATAACTGGAAGCTTACAGAGTGCATTGATGAGATGATTAGAATTACTCTTTTGGTTATGTAAGTTTTTAAATAATGGAAGAAGTTCTAGAAATCATACAAAAATTTCCAAAATAAGACTTTCAGAGGGTGTGAATAATAGTGATTTTCTGTCATTTTTGTCATTTAAACACAGTTCTCTATTATTTTTTTGCTCAGCAATAAATGAGTCAATAGGTCCATCTGTATGTTTCTGTTTATATTCATATCGTATATATGACTATTATGTGTGTATATAGTGTTTTTAATAAGTGAATGTGTGTGTGTGTATATATATGTTTTCTTTTATTTTTTTTTTGAGACAGGGTCTTGCTGTGTTGCCCAGGCTGGTGTGCTGTGGTATGATCATAGCTCCCTGTAGCCTTGAACTCTTGGGCTCAAGGGCTCTTCCAGCCTCAGCCTCCTAAATAGCTGGGACTACAGGCACAAGCCATCATGCCTGGCTAATTTTCTAATTTTTTGTAAAGACGGAGTCTTGCTATATTTTCTAGGCTGGTCCTGAACTCCTGGCCTCAAGGAATTCTTCCCATCTCAGTCCCCCAAAATGCTGGGATTACACATATATTGTAGACTTTGGAAATTAGGAAAACTGAAAAAGGAGTTTTGTTTTGTTTTTGAGACGGAGTCTCACTCTATCGCTCAGGCTGGAGCGCAGTGGTGCAATCTAGGCTTACTGCAACCCCCGCCTCCTAGGTTCAAGTGATTCTCCTGCCTCAGCCTCCCTAGTATCTGAAGCTACAGGCATGCGCCATCATGCTCAGCTAATTTTTTGTATTTTTAGTAGAGATGGGGTTTCACCATGTTGGCCAGGGTGGCCTCGAACTCCTGAGCTCAGGTGATCTACCCGCCCTGGCCTCCCAAATGAAAATGGAGTTTTCATTTCCATGTCACAGTTGTTTTTCAATATAGATCTTCAGTGACGGGAAGCCATTGCTATAGGCTGGTAATTTGATAACCCATTTTGAAATGTATTTCTTGAGCTCATTGTAATTCAGTGTGCCTCTGGTGAAAGGCGTGGGATGGTATAGATTGAAAGAATAATCTGTGGTTGTTCCCTACAGAGACCCTGCTGCCCCTTTTTGGACAGTCATCTTTTAACCTGGCACCCACTAGTGTATTTGCTAAAACGGAGTATTCCAAAATTTAAATGATGTCACATTTGAAAGCAATGCCAAGAAACAATGCGGCAGTTTCTAAATTTTGTGAAGCTAAAATCCCTGGTTACAAGAAAGAGTACATGTCACAGATGAGTAGTTAGTAATGACTTCAGTTTAGCAGGAAAAGAGCAATTCCCATATGCTGATTCTAGTCTCATAACAAAGAATGTTATAGAAAGATTGCACAGTATTTAACAAGCTGTGAGTTAATGTGACAGTGTCGGTGTATCTAGTTCCAGAAGGATAATCACTTTACCATATTTCTTCAAAAATATTTTAAGTTATATTCCAAAACAGAAAACTTGATACATATGAATCCAGACTGTTCCCTGCAACACCTCCCCACCCCCAAGTTAGGTAGTAAAATCAGGTTTAAGCAATTGAATTGCTTCCGACATGCTGGCTCCTAAATACCTGAATAAATGTAGAAGTTCTATTGTCAGACTCAGAGGCTTCCTTGTTATATAAGGGAGAGTGGGTATAAATGAGAGTGTTGCATCTTGAACTGTAATTATCCAAAAACTTAGTTTTCAATATGTGAGTTTACCTCTAACCAATAGCCTCTCCTAATGTGAACATAGACTACGTCCTTCAACACTTACGGAAACCTTAGGAGTTGAGAAAATGACGTAAAGTTGTATTGCTTTCAGTCCTTTGGAACACATACTCGTACTGTAGGTATGTTAGTTACCAGCAATTCATTTCCAGGGTTTTTCCCAAAGACCTGCTGTTTTATGCATGTTCATATTAGCACTATGATTTGCTTATTCCTGTGAACATGAATGACAATGACAGATAGCACTTTTGAACAGTAGACCTGTGTCTTTTAAAAGCTTAAAACTCCATGCTCATCATTTTGTCGCTGCAAAGATTCCTAAAGGCAGGCATGGGGAGGCATTGTAGAATAGGGAGAGGATGTTATTTCCTTCAGTGGTTTAAGGAAATGCATGTTTTCCATCATGAAAGAAAAGATAATCATTATCAAATTCAGAGGATATTGTTTTATCATTCCCGTAATGAACTTGTGTCTCTTTTATCAATTAACATGTAGATGGATATTAGGACAAACCAGGTTCAGGTAGAAAGAGGTACATAAAATTAATAATTCTTCATGAGGAATTTCTGCAAAGTGCCTTTTATAGAGTTTTTTTTCTTGGAAATTTTTGAAATTATCAAGTATAAAGTTGATGCTTAAATTATGTTTTAATGTTTCTTAAGACTTTCTCTGGATTCAGATTATGGAATTAAGGTGTTTTGATACTATGAAGGTATGTGTTGCTAATACTGTAACATACTGTACATTTACTATACTGTCAATAATATATGTAACTACTACTGAGTATTGACTACTTTAAGAAGTTAAGGTCTCTCAGTTTGTCAAAAGAGACATTAGTCTTATATCGAGTGTCCTCGTGAAGTGACATAAGCAGGCAACCGACATTCTACTACCACTTTTTGACTTTTTATTTATTTATTTATTTTTGAGATGGGGTCTTACTCTGTTGCCCAAGCTGGAGTGCAGTGGCACTATCTCAGCTTACTGCAACCTCTGCCTCCCAGGCTCAAGCAATCCTCCTGCCTCAGCCTCTGGAGTACCTGGAACTACAGGCATGTGCCACCATGCCCGGCTAATTTTGTTTTGTAGAGATTGGGTTTCACCGTGTTACCCAGGCTGGTCTCCAACTGCTGGACTCAAGTGGTCCACCGACTTGGCCTTCCAAGTGCTGGGATTACAGACATGAACCACCATGCCCGGCCACTATTTGATTTATACTGTATTTTTAGTGTACAAGCTGTTTAAGAGAAACATTGATCTTAAAGCATAAGAGTCAGTGACTTTGAAAAGTGAAAACTAGGGAAATTTGGTCAAATTTCCTTTTATCCTTCCACCCAAAATTGTTTGGCTGCCTGCGTTTTGTAATCATGTAATGATTGACTGCTGGACATTGTGGCTCACGCCTGCAATCCCAGCACTCTGGGAGGCCAAGGTGGCAGGATGGCTTGAGCCTAAGAGTTTGAGACCAGCCTAAGCAACACAGGGAGACCTCATCTCTACAAAAATATATAAAATTCAATTAACCCGGAATGGTAGTACATGCCTATTGTCCCAGATACTTGGGAGGCTGAAGCAGGAGAATTGCTTGAGTCTGGAAGGTCAAGGCTGCAATGAGCCATGATCATGCCACTGTACTCTAGCTGGGACAACAGAGCAAGACCCTGTTTCAAAAATAAATAAATAAATAAATAAATAGATAAATATCATATAGTGATTGAATTTACCTGTGCAGAAAGTACCTTTTTCTCCCAATGGGTGCTGGCATCTTCTTTCAGTATATATAGAGTGGCCACTTCGTGTGCTACTTGTTAGCAGTTTATAGTCTAATGGGGGAAGGATAGGAGGAATAAAAGAAATTATAGCACATTGCATTTACTGTCTATTTCAGTGTGCATTATCTTATTCATTTAATTTGTACTCTCTTTTCTGTTTATTCACTTAAAAAAAACCTGTAAAATAGGCCAGTTATACATATTATTGTGGGAATTAAGAAAGTGAAGATGTGAGTAAGCTCAAAGAAGAGGGTAAAAACCCAGCCAAAACCACTATTGGTTTTGGTTAATGTGCTTGCATAATCCTTTGAATCTGTGTCTTTTCTGAGTGTATGTGTAAAATTGTGCGTAAGTGTGTGTAGTTCTCTCTGTATCCTGTCCAACTTTGGCAAAGGGGTAGTTTTGCCAGGATTTGCTTTTGGAGCTACAAGGAGATCTCTGCCCACACCTTTTTTGTGAGGTCAGTTACCTCACATTTGAGAACAACGTCAATTTTTTTGGCCTTAAAGGCAGTGTTGGCTTGTGCCTAAATGTACCTTCATGACCTTAACACAAATTCACAAATCAAACTATTTTTTTCATTGCACTCATGTCTTGGGGCTCTCCACGGCCGAGTCTTAGCGGAATTGTTTTGGAATAGACACAAAGATTACTAACCTCTGTGGAAAAGTACCCTGACTTCATAGCGTTCCTACTTCAAAAACAAACTCCGTCTGGATGGCGAGTCACTGGGAGACTTGAGTGATTACGAGGGAGATTTGGTGTAAAATGGAATTTTAGATCAACCTTTAGCACCTAAATCTGAGGTCTGTCAAGTCTCTGTTTTTATAGATCTGACTTGAAATAAAGAGGTGTGTTCTGTTGAAGCCTTCCTAACCCTTATTTTAGCTACTGATTTACATGGCATGTACTATTAGGGGTCATAATTGAGTTTTAAACAAGTTCTGGGAAAGCTCCCAGTGGGACTGGGAAAATCTGGCTCATTTTGGAAAACCTATGTTTACATTTTTAAATAATTTAGAAAACCTGATAAAATGCTGCAGGTGTAAGAACTTAAGAATTATAATGGATCAGGATAAACGGGGCTAGAATAAAACACTAAGTACAGTCAGGCAGTCCATGGAAACAAACAGATGGGTGTCAAGAGCTAAGTTAGTGAGTTGATCAGCTCTATTTTTGTCTTTTCAGTAAGTTTCATGAAGCTTGTCCAGTAAACATGAATAACTTCAATAAGTTCATGCAGCAAATATTCATTAAGCAGCACCTACTCATTTATGGGATACTGTACTAAGGTGTGAGAATATCAATATGAATGACAACAAAAGAACACTGTCCAGGCAAGAATACAAATAACAGATAAATAAAATATTGATAGTCATAACCCCAATATAGCTATATAAAGATGATCATAGCACATAAATTCTGGAAAACTCCAGTATCGTTAATGTCTCACGTGTGTATATCAGTCAGCCCATTTTTTATCTGAACCTGTGCGATATTTCTGAAGTTTTAAAATTTCCAACTTCTTTTTATGATCAGAGTTGAAGATTTATTTTGAAACCCATAACTTTTCTTCATTTTCTATCTTTCCCTTCTTCAGTCTGCACGTCACACCACATCTAGTTTAGTTTTCCTGATCTCTTCTTTTTAGAAACTTCAAGTGGCTTCCTGCTTTCTGCAAGTGGTCCAGCGTCATCAACTGGGATTCAAGATTCTATCTTATTAACCTTGGCAACCACGTCTTCCATGTGAGCCATTTGTTTTAAACCTAGATTCTTCTCTGTTTCTTGGCATATGTTAATATTGTTAGCAACCTTTTGTTTCTTTTACTCCTGTTTGCTGGAATCCCCTTTTCTGTCTCCTGTAGCTGTGCAATTCTTATTTCTCTCTCAGGATAATCTTCACTCTCATCTCTATTAACTGTTTCCTCTGCCATTGACCACATTGGTTATTTTATTATGAATGAAAGAAATAATAGAAATATTAATAAAAGATAGCAAACTGTTAGTACATACTGATTACTTTTTTTTTTTTTGACAGAGTATCACTCTGTTGCCCAGGCTGGAGTGTGGTGGTGTAATCTCAGCTCACTGCAGCCTCCACCTCCCGGGTTCAAGCGATTCTCCTGCCTCAGGCTCCCAAGTAGCTGAGATTACAGGCACCCACCACCACACCCAGCTAATTTTTGTATTTTTAGGAGAGACGGAGTTTCACCATGTTGGCCAGGCTGGTCTTGAACTCCTGGCCTCAAGCTATCCTCCCTCCTCGGGCTCCCAAAGTGTTGGGGTTACAGGCGTGAGTCACCATGCCCAGCCAAGTACTTAACTGATTACTTTCAAGGGAATTTACTGTTTGCACTGCTCATTTTGGTGCTAAATCATGTCTCTTCCTGTATTATTACTGAAATGTTTAATGTGAGGCTTGTTTCTTTAACAAAGGTAGCTAGCTTCTTAGAGAGCAATAATTTTCTCTTCGAATTTAAACATATTATATGCCCAATAAATACAGTTATGAATAAATTAATTGTGTGTATGACATTTGGTGTTGCATTGGTACTTTATTTTCCAGCCTGATAGACAAGAGTGACTTTTAAAACCATCAATGCCTCTGCATCTGTGACACAGTAAACAGGAACCCTATTGAAAATTAAATGTGTCATCTTGTGCTTCATAGCCAGACTATTAAGCTTTTAGGAAGAGATCAATTTAAAATAAATGATATGTATGTACATATATGTTAATATGTAAATATAGAGAATATAATGATTATATTTACGTGGTTGTATTTAATTCCTGATAATTAAAAAAAAACAGGGCTATTGGCATTATCTTATCAGACAATGAAAAAATGCATCAAAATCAGAGACAATATTTTAAATAAAAAATTTATGTCATTTCAGTAATGCTTTTTTACTTGACATGATTATGTAGAAAAACTATCCATAATCCAGTAGTAAACGTTTTGTATGAAAACTTGCTGTAAACTTTTGTGAATACATATGATACATTGTTATCTAATATTTTCAGGAAAACAGAAATTTTCTACAGTATTTATGTGCTAATCTTTATTTCATAGAATTGAAAAAATTAACCAAACACCACAGAAATTGCTAATACCACTGAACTTCTCTCAGTTCCTTAAGAAGCCACATTCTTCATCCAGGCCTTTCCCAGGTCTTCTGCTATTTCTTCTGTTGGAATCACTCAATCCTCTTTTCACCTTGCCAGTTTTTCCTATCCTAGTTTGTGTTCTTCCTTTTTACCCCCAGACCCCTTGTTGTTATACCAAACTGACATCAGTCACTGCTCTTCCTTGTTTATTTATTTCTTCTCTCCAGGTAGACTATAACCTCACTCAGGGTAAGTTTCTTCTCTGCCTTGTTCACGGTTGTATCCTCAACACCTTACTCAACACTTTACTCAACGCCTGACACATAGTTGGCCCTCAGAAACTATGTTGAATGAATAAATGTTATGTGAGTTTTGCCAGCAGGTACCTTTGACCTTGGTTTCTGGAGAAAAAAAAAAAAAATCTTGTATCAGCTTGTTTGGATAATTATTTGCAGAGTTTTCGAGAAAGGGAAGTGATAGATACCCAGATGAATAAAGTATAGAACTTTTGACATCACTAACTTTATTCTAACTTATTGCATTAAAGACTATAGCAGTCATCTCTCAAGCAATATTCTGGCTGTCAGAAAATATTCTTGAACAGTGCTATCTTTTAACTGGTTAGCACTCTCCGAAGTATTTCATGTGTTTTTTTCACTGTTCATACCCTGGACTACATGTATTACCTGCCAGGATCCATCTATTATTTTAGCTCATTTGGACTACATTGGTGATACTTCATGAAGGAGAATTCCACTTTTATTTCAGTAAACCAGGGCAGGATATTTTGGGACCTACAACCACCTGTCTTTTCTTTCCTTTTTTCTTTTCTTTTCATCTTTTATTTATTTTTTTTAACCTAGGAAGATGGTAAACACTTAGTAGGCTGCAATTGTCTTTCTTAATGACTGCCATAATGTCTCACACTTAATATAACTTGTTCTATTTTTATGTTAAAACAGGGCATTCTTAATGTTACAACAAGATTAAAAGTACTGTTTGGTATTCTCATGATATGTTAAGTCATTTAAATAACAGTATTGTTATTTAACATGATATGATAAGTCATTTAAGTAACAGTTAAATAATAGTATTGTATTTTCTGAATAGCACCCTGAATAGCACCCTGGTTTGCAGGCTCAGTAAACATGGTGTCATTAGCAGGTATAAAGATGGTGGTAATACCACCAGATACCAGTACTGTTTAGGTGAAATCTGTAATAATTTGCTTTTGAAATAATCCGGTAAAACTGTTACTATGAAATGCTGTTTTGCAAAAATTTAAAAGGATTAATGGACGTGATTAATTTTAAATAATGCTATAGAGTGCTGCTTTTTCCTGGGTAATATGTTGCTTCTTTCACAAACATCCTTTTCTATCCATGTGTAGGCTTATTTCCTGTAGAGAGCAGTAAAGCATGTAAAGCATTAATCATGCTTTGACTTCTAGAACATGTAAAGCATTTGTAGATTGGGGATCAGTCAACTAATTCTTACTTTGCTTAAACCCAAAGTTCTCAAGCTTGTTTAGGTGACTGTAGTCTTGGACTTTGTGGTTCTGTCTGAGAAACTCCATAGAATAGTGTTAAATTATCATATCATACAAAGATGGGGTAAATTATGTACAATAAAATGTGATTGTATTATATCAGTGTGTACCTACAAAACAAAGACTAAATGCCACATGAAACAGTTTTTTAAGGAATAAGATTTTCCAGTTTTCTTGTTAACACATTTGTGTGCTGCCTTTTTTTTTTTTTTTTTTTGGTTAGTTACTAGTACACATTAGAAGCCTTTTGACACTAGAAGCCAAAGTCTCAAGAAAATATTAACCAGGTATAAAGTTTAAAACTGATGGCATTTTACCTATTAACTTATCTTTTTTATGCAAAATAAGAAACCACTCATCATTATTCTGTTAGTGAGATGGGATACCTCGGTCTACTGGTATTACATAGATTTACAGCAACCACCTTAGATGAAGGTAGAATCTAGCACACACTTCATTTAAATACAACATTTATTCAGCTTTATAAAAATATTTAGAATTTTAGATACATGAATTCTCTGAAAAAAACACAGTATTGTTTTATTTGCTCTCTTTCATCTGTTCCCTCATGTCTTCTTGGGTAAGCAGTTACAACTTAACCCCCTTTCAGTTCCAGTTTCCTCATTTGTCAAATAGGACTACTAAATAACTAGCAGGCTTTTGGTGAAAACCAACTGGGGAAATTACGTGAGCCAGTAAGCAAATGGCTGGTACATAATAAGTACTCAAGAAATGTTAGTTCTCTTCCACCTTTACGTAGCTTGTCTTTGTCATATAATCAAGATAGTGCATCCTCATGGAACATTTAATATCTACAGATGTGTGTCTGTGCTTGCCTTTCCACCACCACCACCACTGGCAGAATCACATACAGAGTTCTTATTCTCTCTTCTGTTTCCCTGTCTCTGATTATCTTCACCCCTGTTAGGGTGTCTGTTGCTTTCTGCTCTTGTTTTTGCCCTTCATCTCTCTTTTCAAACTCCTCACCCTTTGAAATCCCATTTGTTCAGAACACTTTATTTTCTCTTCAATTTCTCTTCTCTTCCTTCTTTTACCACCTGTTTGCCTGCTAGAGCACATCCTGGCCCTTTCTCCCCTGTAATTCAGCCTGAGGCGTCAATGACCCATTCCACTCCATTGGATTGCTTGATTTGCTCATCAAAATATTGCAGCTCAAAGGTTTCTTCTCAATGTATTACTCCATGCTCTCTGCAGAACAACTGCTGTTTCACTGAAAAATCTCACACACACTCTTAAACTCTAGCTGAAAAGTGCACAGATCTTAAGTCTGTAGCTCAATGAATTATTACAAAACAAATACACCTGTGTAACTATCGCTCATGTCAAGAAATACAATGTTGCCAGTACTCTAGAAGCCCTTTGTGCTCCTCCTGATCTCTCTTCCTCAGTCGCTCTCCTGACTGCTAAACACATTAGATAGTTCTACTTGTTTTTGAACTTTGCCCGTGTTTGTATACATTGAAAGCATACATTGGTTTGTGTCTGGCGTGTCACAATCAGCATCATGTTTGTAAAATTCATTCATGTTGTATATAGTTTGTTCATTTATATTGTAGCATAATATTCTGTTGTATGAACAGGTATTGTATTTTATAATCATATACCACAACTTTAAAAACTCTATTCTACTGCTGTTACAGATTTAGGTTGTTTCCAGTTTGAGAAATTCAGAAAGTAATACTGTGAGAATTGGGGTGTGTGTCTGTGTGTGTGTGTGTGTGTGTGTGTACACGCATTTTAAAATTAAACTTCTGGTTTTGTGTCCTTATGAATGTTTTAAGTTTCTTGGAGTCTAATCCAGATGTTTGAGGCTTTTCTGTATTCTTTTTATGTTCCAGGCTGTTCTCTTAAAAGATAAACTATTTATTTTTTATGTATTATGCTACTTGTACAGTATATTTTGAATTTTGGAATGTTGCAGAATACAGAATGAAAATTTGTAAATAAAACATATATATACAAATGCATATATTTGTAGTAAACATTATATATTTAATAAACCTATTACATACCATATGATGTTCATGTATAAAAGATACATAATCATCCAAATATATAAACATACAAATTCATTTTACTGATTACTATACCCTTATTATAGAATTATCACTATATAGAGACTGTGCCAATTTTTAATGAACTTTCCTCTGTGTAATCAGTCTACAGATATTTTTGATGTGTAAAGTTATACAAACATTTATGGAATCCAAATCAAACCAACATGGTTGTGATTTACCATTAAAAAAGTAAATTCAATAGTTCTTATTTCTCATGACTTGTGCATTGCTTGATCTGTGCCTGTGGATCTAGAGCTATGATATCTGATTCTTTTTTCAGCCTAAATAAGGAGAAAATTAATGCCTTGATTCCCTGGATGTCTTGATTTGGTTAGTTATTATGTTGTTGAGACAACTGTAGCATTTTTTCTAGCTGTTAGTTTCCTGAGCCTATTTAATATCAAGAGATTCAGACTTTCCTTGAAGACAAAAGCAATATGTAGAAATTTTCAAGTGTGTCAACATCCATCTATCCATCCATCCAATAAGAATAAGTGCCTACTGTGTCATAGGCCTGTCACTGTGAGGAAGGGCATAATAGTATCACTTGGCTTTTTAAAAACTTGCATGTCCCTTGTGCCAATAATCCCTTATACTTTATTCCTCTGCAATAGTCACCATCAGAGTCTGCCAGTGCTAATGATGGAAATGAGCCTCAGGTGTGCTGCCCCTGGAAAAAGCTTGCGATCACTGATGAGATGTAGCTATGTATATATATATAATTATTATATATCTATATTTTGGTTACTATCCCATAGATGACTGGATATCTATTATTTTGAATTAACAATAATAATATAACTCATAATATATTTTCTGGTTTGAAGGGTTTCACAGTCTAGACCAGTAGCCTAAAACATAAACACATAATTTCGTGTAAAGTGGCAAGTACCTCAAGAGAAGATATGCATAAGGTGCCACGTGACGGTGGAGAAGACTAAGTTTTGCTTATGAAAATTGTAGAGGGCTTTGTAGAAGTGAATCCTTTTTAGAGACATGCAGTTTGGTAATGTTGGTGATGTGTTAGGCATTATGAGGCAGATTCAAAAGTTAGGATAATCTGGTAGTCGTGAGAATATTGGGAAGATTGTATATTCATTTACTTGACATAACTATAGAGGCAGACAAATATGTCTGATAGCAGCCTTTGTAACATGGCATCTTGTAGATTGTGTTCTCTTGTAAGTTTCTTAAAATGTTATCACTTTTTGCGTTGGTTAACTGTTGTTAAAGTGTTTATGAGAAATGCATTGGGAAATGCAGTGGTCTTTAGATTCCTTCAGACTCAGCTTGTTCATGTGCTAGGTCTGTGTCTAGGCAAGTGACTTAACTTCTCCATGTCTTAGCTGCATTATCTGTAAACTGTGAATGATAATAGCACTTAAAGAATGGTTCATCCAAATTAAAATCAAATGAGATAATGCACTCTTGGCACAGTTCCTGGCTCGTATAATAAGAACACGAAATATTTTTGTTATTAGCTAAAAATTCAGGTTAGAATATGTATCAACATTGAAGATCATAGGCCTTAAAAAAGTCTACCTCTGACTTTTGGTTTCTTTCAACATCCAATTAAACTCTGAAATAATTATTTGTAAAATACCTGAATCTGGAATTATATATGTGTATGTGTGTGTGTATGTGTGTGTGTGTGTGTGTGTGTGTGTATTCCATTAGTCTGTTATGACAGGTGTCCACCACAAGATTGATGGAGAAATTACTAATTGGGGTGCAGATGGTGAAAATCTTTTCTAAAGGTCTGTGTGTATTTCTGTGTATGCTTAGATAGATTCTTAAGTTTATATTGAATTTGAAAGTGAAGATTGACTAGATTGTCTATACAAAATACTTAACAAGTGAGCTAATTTCTGCCTGAATTCTGTAGTACTACTCATGTATATCACGTCACGATTCTTCCTCTCATATGTGAATGTGTAAAATAGAGGCTGTGTGGGATGGATCCAGAAGGAACTCGTGGTCATCCTCTCAGGCTTGAATCTCACCAGTCTATCTGGCTTTGTGTTTACAATTAATTTAAGATTAATCACCTGTTTCAGATTTACTTTGACATCTGCCTAACTTATTTTTTATTTTATTTCTTCTTTCTGATCTTTTGTTTTAATCTTTGGGGGTAAGATAATGCAATAATGATAAAACAAAATTCAAAAGCCCATAAAGCTATGGGATCTGCTTGGGATTTTCAAGGGTGAGATAGGGTCTGTACTAGACATGTGTTTACTGATTGTGACCCCAGGCATTGGTTTTCTGTCCTTCATTGTTAGGACAGGTGGATCTGGGGACACAGACTAAGTGGAGTGGGGAAGAAAGGATTTATTAATAACCAGGGAGGAGCATGTGGGTTAGATCTGAGTTATCTGCAAGCATTTGAGAACTACCGATTGTAACTATATGAACTGAAGATGCCTCGGTGCAATCCTGGGTCTTTCTACGTTCCATATTTAATTAAAAGCCTTTGCCGTATCTTGGTTCCGGACTCAATTTTAATCAGATAAAATTTAAGTTATTATAAAATAATGACAAATTTAGCATACAGGGTTTTAAATTGATCACAGTAGCTGGACAGCATTGGCAACAACAGTTGTAAAAGTAGAGCTTCTTTATGCAGTGATATCTGTATAATCGATTTAGCTCAAAGACAACATTGAGTTTATATCCACATATGTTTATGAATGTATAATTTTGACACCTGGGATTTTATTGTACATAGATGTTTTATCCATTCCCTTTTTACAATCCAATGTTCTATCTGTAATGCTCTTCATACACATTCTTTCAAAAAAATTCTGATTCTAAATCTTTAATCATGATATACCTTGATCTTCTTTGAATATAGATAGCTCTTCTCGAGGAAAAAAACCAAAAAGACAAAAACAAATTCTTCAGAATAGCCCACGTCATAACAAAACATCTTAGTCTTTTTGCCAAATTAATGAAGGAATACTGTTTTTTTCTTTTTTCCTTAACTATGCATGCTTTAAAATCTTGGTTAAATTTCTTCCTTGAACATTCCTGTCTTAGAGTGGCCTTTCCCACTGTGTTTAGCAGAACATTAGTTCTGTTGGCTAAATGGCACTATGTGACATAAAGTCAAATGAGATTGGGAAATTTCAGTCCAAATTGAGCAGATGTCACCCTCTGCAATCCCTAGGACTTCTTAGAGCTGTAATCGCTAATGTACATTGTGGATCTCTGGGAGGGATATGTATTATACAGTTTCCATTAAACTTAATTTGACCAAGGAATCTCCTTTCATTTTCTTTTTTTGAAGCTAGTATTATGGGAAGAGTGTAGAGGTAAGTCTTGGGTTTCTTGTCGTCTATGCTTAAACAGTTACCATATTAAAATCCCAGGCAGAGCTTAGCTAAACTTGTGGTGAGCATGGCAGAATGTTCTGAAATACCATAATGTTTCTTCAAATATGTTCTTATAGTTGAAGCTTTCTAAGCCTGTTACTTATCCAACTCCAAATTATGAACGGATTCTATGTTTACTTTTTTCACCCATACATAAAGCTTTTCATATCCTAGAAGTGAAGAAAAAGTGATTTAATCTTACCATGAGAAGTTGCTTCCAAGTGTGTGTGTGTGTGTGTGTGTGTGTGTGTGTGTGTATATATTTTAAGATTAGTTTTCTTTGGAAAATTTCTCCGTACTTAACAAAAGAGAGAAAATGACTCCTCTGTGTGTGTGTGTGTGTGTGTGTGTGTTTGTAATTTGTTTTTGTCAGAGTGAAAAGTGATGCTAATTAGGTTAAAATAAGTATTTGGCACTAAATAGGGTGGTATCTAAACCAAATTTTGTATTTTGTACCAAATTTCTAAATCCTTTTTGTTGCCTGAATGGATTAGCTGGTTCATTGTAATGTTTGTGTTATCTGTTGGATACGTCTATGGTTGTCCTTAGTCCGTTGGTCCTCAGATGGATGCAGGCCATTTAAGCTGCTCCCTGTGGTACAGTAGGGGTGAACATAGTGCTTTGTGAGTTATTTCCTAGTTTCATGAGGAAGAACTATTGCATATGGAGGCACAAACTTACTTCCCTTCATTTTAGAGATACACACACATGCATATGCACGCATACAGAGTACATTACAGGTGTAAGTTCTCAGTATGTCTTCACAACATCATTTTTAATCTTATATTAGATTTGGCACTTTTAATACTACTAGTAGTAGTATTAAATACTGAATATACTTTGCTGAATATACTTGGCTTACTGGTGCTGTGAAGACAACGAGCATTCTAATTGCAGTGTGTTATCTTTATGGTAAGTGTCTATTAGATTCACTACACTGTATATGTGTGTCAGTTTACCAAATGGATTTGCAATGATTGACACAGATTTCTTAAGGGAGAACTAAGAAAGCTGTTAGATATATTGGTGGATTGAGTTAATAATTGAGATTTTCTTTTCTATTGATTAACAGGTTGGAAAACAGAGAAAAGCAACATTAATACATTAAAAAATTAAACTACCTTTACTATTCAGTGATAGTTTTCACCAATTGCTGGGAACATAGTCAAAGGCATTCCTACAAAGCACAGCACTCATTATTTTTGTTATGAGTGAAAATCTAATTTACATACAATAAAATGTCAATTCACATCATAACCATCAAGATAAATAGAAACATTTATACTCTTCGATGAGCTACTCTTTTTGAACTTAAGTGCTGTGCTTGGCTCTTTGCCCAGAGACCAGTTGAAATATTCTAAGTTTAACAGAGAAGTAGGGATGAAGTTGAAACTGACTTGTGTGCAAATGTAAAGTCAGATTGGCCTGTGTGAATCAACAGTTGTCATTGCAGATATTTTAATTGTATATGTGTGTGTGTATGTGTGTGTGTGTGTGTTTGAGAGGAAAACAAAAGGAAAAACTACTTTTCTTCAGGGAAACAAATGGTAACATTTCTCAATTTGCACAGTGAAATTGTGATCTTATTCAAATCAGGGATTTCAATACGTTTGCCTCTCACCAGTTATGAAAGGAAAAATAATCAATTCCCCTTGCCATTTGAGACTCCATGATGTATTCTTGCTCTATTTTAGTTTCCCTAGTTAGTGAAATAGGTGCATTCTTTTTTTTTTTTCAGATATATCCTACAGTGTCATTGTGACTATAGCCTAAAGTCTTTGAAAAAATAGTTTTGTAATTTTCTTATAAAAGTACAATGGTTAATGAATTTTTTTCTCTAACATGTATTTGGATATAGGAAGATTCATTTAGGCAAATAGAACATTATTACTTAACTTACCACACTATCTCTTTTTACTTAGACAAGTGCATTTGAAATGAGATATTTAAAATCTAGAGAACATAGCAAGATGAAATAAAAGCCTAATAAAATGTGTTTGGGCTAGCATCAAAACCTTTGAAATAGGATATCTAAATAGTGTGCATTTTATCTCAGAGGGCTTTTGGTTAGTTCTAGTGTCCAGATGACTGTTAATGGGCTTTTGTGCTCTGAAGCGTATGCTAATAGAAGTGATCATTTTGGATTAGTTTGATGTGAATTAATAAGAGATTTATTTGGTAGAAGTTGTTTGAAGGTGATGACATTTAAAACTCAACAAGATTTAAGAAGTTCAAAAATACTTTAAAAAAATTTGGGAACAGTCAATTCAGAGAGAGCAAATTAAATAGAAATGGATGGGAAAGAACAGGATCTGACATTGAGTTTACGAAGTTTGAAGCAGTTTACAAAAAAAGCGATCTACCATTGAAGTATTGCCCTGGAATTTGAAGAAACAGAAAACATCTAAACTTCTTCAGTGATTCTTGGGTTTGTGAATTGGATAAACAATGTTCTCTTGCATTTTATAGTTCACTTAAGCAATCTGATTTTGATCTGTATATATGGAGTAGACAGGATTCAAGTGTTTTTTTTTTTTTTTCCCCTAAACCAATGAGCAAACACATATGTTCTTTCAAAACTGAACTGTATATGTTGTTCATATGGAAGCTATCTAGTTTGCTCTAGGCCCAAGATTTGACCCTCCTTTTATTTTGCTATCACTTGCTTAATTCTTTAAATTCTTTGTGGGGCCTTTTGATCAAAAGAAACATTTTTTTCTTTCTTTTATGTTTTTTTTTTTTAAATAAAAGCTACATGAAATGTGTAATTAATAACTCAGTACTCTTATGCTGGTGATACAAGCAAGCATGGAAGAAAACATATTTATTAAGGCAAAGACCATGATGACTTTTCTTTTTGTGTTAAGCTTTGGTTTTAAACAGTTGAGAAGTTTTATAAGCTGGAAAAACAAAAGGAACATGTCATCTGGCATTATATGTTATGAAAATAAGAACTGATACTTATAATTAAAAATTATATGCAACAAGATTTGAAACTGAGGTCCAATTACAGGATCTTGCCCTCCTGCTTTTTCAGAGTCTTGTTCAGAATGTAATGTGTGTGTGTGTGTACATATATATGCACACACATATATGTATATGAAATTATATTTGGAGAGATACTCAAAAGTGTCAGTTTTCCTTGAGAATAGGAGTTCCTTATAGTCATTTTCTTTTTAAACATATCTCTCTTAAATTAATGACAATTAATAAAATTAAAGTCATCTTGCTTAGTGTGTTTGGCATATAACTGAGGTTGGATATATTTACTGAATGAATGAATATTGGGGGAAGTGAGAAACTGAGGCAAAGATAGGCTTCAGTGGTATTTAGACCACCCTTAGTAGTTGGTGGTTTACTCCTTTATAGTCTCTCAGTGCAATTGGGCAAACTTTTTAAAGGTAAAACTGAAGTGCCATTAACCGGAACCAGTGTAGAGTCACAGAGGTGGGGGAGTTTTAGAAATAATTTATTCAAATTCCCTTATTGTACAGGCAAAAAGAGAGACTCAGAGAAGCAAAAGGACTTGCCCTTCATCACATGAGCAGGTGATTTAAATCAGGTGTAGAGACTGGATATGCAATTTCCATACCATTTTTACTCAGGTTTTAATTCTTTACTTTGCTTAGGGTCAAGATACTACAAAGAATATAGAATTTGGAAAATTTACACCTCTTACCTTCAAAGAGTTTCTCATCTAATGGAAATAAATTTTAGTTCATCTGCATTGAGCTGATGTGTGATCTAAGATCTGTTTTTAAATTACTGTGATAGTTGATTTCTTTAGTTGAATAATTTATTTGATTATCTATTGCAAGGTTAGTTGGAGTAAGAATATATCAATAAATGTAGGCATGTATATATTTATATGTAATATATGTAATATAACTAAATCACTAGTGGTTAATTTACAGTATCTAGGTAATGATAGAAAACTCAGATCCCTTTGGGTGTGAAGGTGCCCTCTTGAGAACATCAGTCAGTCTTCTATGGGAGAAGATTTTTTTTCTTATGTATTTAAACATTTTAAATAGTGCGATAAACTAGTTATCAGAATTATTTTTAAGCTCTAATGCTGATTATTTCTACACCATAAGTCTGTCTAAATTATATGGTAACAGAAATAATGCACTCCTATTTTTATAAAAGTAAACACATTTTCTAAGAAAGCAAAGAAAGCATTTAGATTTGTTTTATTTAGAAGGAAATATGGTTAATTAAAAGTAGAAATTTGTAATTTTTACAGATGGAATGTCTTATATCTCAGCAATGAAAATTAATACAAAGAGTGTTTTTGGAAAGCTACATATATTTTTAACCTGCCTAAATATCTTGGCACATAATATACATTCTCATTATATGGGCTGTTCAGGTGGAGAATAATGTAAATGTAGGCCTGCTCCCTACTACTTAGCCCCAGAGGTCAATTTTTAATCTCACAATTAAATAGAGGACTTAAAATAGCAATTTTGAGCTTTGCAGTTCTCCTTTAAATTCTTTACCTCCTCTTTTTCAACTTCACTTTTAGCCCATTATCTAAAATGGCAATTCATAGTGGACTTACTCTAATGGGCATTTTAACTTTTCTGGGGGTAGGGTACTGCATCAAGGATACTGCTATGTAGTAGGGTGATAAAGATTAAAATAGAGTTGCCAAAACTAATGACTGCGTTCATTGTTGTGATTCGGTATTTTAATTGCTTTAAGATTTTCCGTTTAAAAGCGTTTGCTGGTGTTTACAAATTAAGATCTTTTACCCCTACCCCATTGTAGGTAAGTATTATGGTTATTAGGGTTGACGGGGTTTTAGAGGTTAAATAATTTCACCAACATCACAGTCTGTTATGAAGATGACTTATGTCCTATAACCTTTTATATGATGTTCCTCCTTCTCTTGTTGCTTTATTAAAACCCAGGGGAGGGAGAGGATCTTGCTCAAGATCTGCTCATGCTTTTATATCTTTCAGGCAGCCTATGATGCTGGCATATTAATATATTTTAGGTGTGATACATGAAAATGTGTTTACATCATTTAGGAAGGAAAATTTTTTTTTTTGCTTTGTTTTGCAGATGTACAGATCAGCTCTCAAAATGTCTTCTGTGTCTTCCGAGCGTCTTCTAAGACAATTGCATTAGCCTCCTGCTAGTTGACTAATAGAATTAATAATTGTAAAAAGCACTCTAAAGCCACATGCCTTATGAAGTCAATGCTGGGTATGATTTTACAAGTATGTGATCTATTTTTTCAAGTGAAAATGTTAACTGGAAAAGTTCTTGGCACACAGTAAAACATCGTGCAATCTGTTATTTGTCTTAGAGATAATAACTTGAGGGTGGCTATAGTCTTATGGTATCTAACTTACGACTTGCTAGGGGAGTTTCTTCCACTTAGAAGTATGACAGATGTGCTTATATTTACATAATCTGTCACTCTGAAAAATTATGATGATATAATTCCAGTAAAATTATTTTTTCTATAACTACTTCAAAGTATAGTCAACTAAATTAAGCACACTTTTTTTTTTTAAAAAAAAAACAGCAACTAAAGAGCATGCCCCTGCCCCCACAACACAAAATAAAACCCAAACGACCTTTCGGATATTTCTTTGAAGTTTTAGCAGTTTAACAGTCTTTGCAATGTGTATTATTAAGGACTCTATTCAGCATAAGGAGTCGTGAGTCATAAGTGTTCGAAGTATCTGTTCTTGGGTAGAAGAAGGAACTTCAATTTTAGAAAGATGATAATTTAATTAAGTCATATTTTCTCCCAGCCACTAAAGATGCTGGTTGAGTAGTCTTTAAACTATGACCCATTATATATCTTCAATGTAACAATAAATCAACTAGATCTAAAGCTTCTTCTTGTTTTGAAAAATAAGTTAATTTTTAAAATATTAATGTATTTGGATCTATTCACTTTTAAGTATTTTATCTTGGTTCCCTTGCTATTTAAAATGTTGCCATTTTCCTAATCACTCACCCTGGCGTTCACATACGGGCATAAACCATTTTCTCTTCATTTTGACGGAAGGATAATCTTAATGAATTAGATTGTTTCTTCCTCATTTCTTCGTGAGTCCTGTCTTTTGATATAGAATTTTTAATTTTTTTGTGTGTAACCTTATTCATTTCATTTAGGTGGTTCAGTGTTAGATTCTAGTCATCTTAAGAAGAAACGGTTAAAATACAAATGATACAGGTATTCAGTAAGGGAAGATTATATTGTAATAGTTAGTGAAGACATTATGTGTAATGGAAAAAATTAACAATCAGGAAATTCTGGAGGGAATGGTAAGAGAAGTTGTATCAAGCCTTCACAGTTTTATGTGTAGGAATGTCTGATTACAACCTAAAATATCCTTTTCTGTAGACCAGGTTAAAACCGTGCATAGTTTGCTTAAACTTATATTTTAAATGATAACTAATTTTTTCAGGTTGCCCATTTAGTCTTTTTCCCCCCATTTTCCCTTTATTGACTACTAGTAAAATTGCCCTTCGGTTTTCTGTGTATTTTCACACATTCCCAGGGCTGCTTTAGTCACTTCTGACAAAAGAATACAGGACTCCTAAAAGGTTGACATAACACATAAGACATTGAAATGCAAACATTAAAAAAAAATAATTGACCAGTGTTTCCTTTTTTAACAGTGGTCATCAGGCTTCGTTAATTTTAGGGCCTAACAGAATAACACCAAGATGAGAAGCTCATAGCCCTCTTCCTTCCTCCAGAAGTCAGGCACATTTACATTGCCTCAACACAACCACTTCTACTCGAAACTTCACTCTTTCATCCTGTATATGTGTGTTTTGTTCCAGGAGAAAGCTTCTGTAGATATTTGGCAAATAACATTATTGATGTGTAAGAACAGTGTACTTTCTTTCTTTCTTTTATTTTTATTTTTGTTTGTTTTTGTTTTTGTTTTGTTTTAGATGGAGTTTTACTCTTGTCGCCCAGGCTGGAGTGCAATGGCACAATCTTGGCTCACTGCAACCTCTGCCTCCTGGGTTCTAGCAATTCTCCTGCCTCAGCCTCCCGAGTAGCTGGGGTTACAGGAGTGCACCACCACACCTAGCTAATTTTTGTATTTTTTGTAGAGACAGGATTTTGCCATGTTGGCCAGCTGGTCTCGAACTCCTGACCTCAGGTGACCCATCCACTGTGACCTCCCAAAGTGCTGGGATTACAGGCGTGAGCCCCTGCGCTTGGTCCAGCGTACTTTCTTAAGTACCATTATACTATTTTTGACATTCACTGTGGCACATTTTTACTTTGTAAATGATTCTTTATACTCTAGTGCACTATCGTTGTTCAGTGATTCATATAAAAATTTTGCATGACCAGCTTTTCAGAAACAAAAGTAAACCTGTATATCCAAAGCTAGTGTGGTACTTCAGTACTTGAAGAAATTATAGATGAAAATGACTAAACTATGTTATTTGGATTTTCTCAGCACATTTTGGATAATCGTGGTATAACTAACTGTTAGTCCTTATGGTGAAGTCAGCTAACAAAGAAGTCTTACTTAATCAGAATGTCACAGGTGGAATTTTCCAAGAGACATTTGGGGTGATGACTTACACAGCACTCGACAGCTCTTTAAGCTGAGTGATTAAGAAACAGCAGCCATGGAACCCAGTCTTCGACCAGCCTTTGTTAATGTATTCTTTAATTGACACTACGTAAATTATTTCTTAGTTTATTTTATATTCTTAGAGTTCTGACTCATTCTACTCCAGCAGAAGAATTTGTTCCAGTATTCTTCTTTTGACCCCAGTCACCGATGTCACTAACTTAACTTGAGAGACATGGTTGAGCTAATGTGTAAAGGTGAACCATAGGAAACTGCTAATATTTTACTGTTTTGAGCAACGCAAGGACAATATTATATGGTTCAGCTTAATATTCTTTCTTAGTCAGTTTCCAGTGCACTCCCGGTGGTGGAACAGGTACTGTTTTCACCAGGCTACGTACGGGACACCCAGAGCTTATTAGGTTCCCCAACATGCTGGACAGAGTCCTAGGAAAACCTGATCCAACCACTGTGATGTGTACCAGGTATTTCTTCTGTCTTTCAGGCAAGCTCCAAATGTGGCTTAAAGAAATTTGGTGGTAGGTCAGAGCTGGAACGTTTGTCATCCTCCACTTCCTGAAAGTGATGAGGCAGTTCTCACTCTGTTTATACCATAGCTGTTTCTGTCTTTTTGACAATGAAGATTTTTTTTTGAAACTATATTTACATCCCGGTTGCATAGGGTAACAATATCGAATTCCAATTTATGTTATTCATGTATACATATACGTACCATATAAATAAACACGTGATGTATTCCATAAACATAAACACACACATATATTTTATAAACACAACGTGTACATGTTATATATAATATAGACCATATATAAATATATAAGCATATATATATATTGTTAGCTACAATGGAAGGAAGAAATTGGGCAAAAATATATTTTCAGGAAAGCATAAGTAATAGGAAGGGTAAACCTAGTAATAAAAATCCTTCATTATTCATAAAACAACCTTAAAATAATAAATGAGCCACTCTTGGTTACAAAAGTCATTCTACATGTAAATTGTTTGTTTTAGTCTCAACTTTTTGCTATTTTTAGAACTGATTTTTTTTCCTAGAGGAAGCATTTGATTATGGCCCTTAAAAAACTTGCCTAGGTAAAATATTCCAGATACAACTATATCTCTGTAACTTTCAAATAACACTGTATCTGCCTTTTCCCTGTATCTTTGCAGATATGGTCCGGAAAAAGAACCCCCCTCTGAGAAACGTTGCGAGTGAAGGCGAGGGCCAGATCCTGGAGCCTATAGGTACAGAAAGCAAGGTATCTGGAAAGAACAAAGAATTTTCTGCAGATCAGATGTCAGAAAGCACGGATCAGAGTGATGCTGCAGAACTAAATCATAAGGAGGAACATAGCTTGCATGTTCAAGATCCATCTTCTAGCGGTAAGAAGGACTTGAAAAGCGCAGTCCTGAGTGAGAAGGCTGGCTTCAATTATGAAAGCCCCAGTAAGGGAGGAAACCTTCCCTCCTTTCCGCATGATGAGGTGACAGACAGAAATATGTTGGCTTTCTCATGTCCAGCTGCTGGGGGAGTCTGTGAGCCCTTGAAGTCTCCTCAAAGAGCAGAGGCAGATGACCCTCAAGATATGGCCTGCACCCCCTCAGGGGACTCAGTGGAGACAAAGGAAGATCAGAAGATGTCACCAAAGGCTACGGAGGAAACAGGGCAAGCACAGAGTGGTCAAGCCAATTGTCAAGGTTTGAGCCCAGTTTCAGTGGCCTCAAAAAACCCACAAGTGCCTTCAGATGGGGGTGTAAGACTGAATAAATCCAAAACTGACTTACTGGTGAATGACAACCCAGACCCGGCACCTCTGTCTCCAGAGCTTCAGGACTTTAAATGCAATATCTGTGGATATGGTTACTATGGCAATGACCCCACAGATCTGATTAAGCACTTCCGAAAGTATCACTTAGGACTGCATAACCGCACCAGGCAGGATGCTGAGCTGGACAGCAAAATCTTGGCCCTTCATAACATGGTGCAGTTCAGCCATTCCAAAGACTTCCAGAAGGTCAACCGTTCTGTGTTTTCTGGTGTGCTGCAGGACATCAATTCTTCAAGGCCTGTTTTACTAAATGGGACCTATGATGTGCAGGTTTGTACTTCGTATTGTCTCTTGGTACAGAAAAAGTTATTAGAAATGAAATGTGAATTCTTACATACACGTTAAAACCAAGGTCCCAGTACCAGACAGGTAGCCCGCTAGATCTAGCAGAAGAGATGGACGTACTCCGTAGCTACTTCATTACAAGTATATTCAGAGTTGTCTAAAGACAACTTTTAGCCTCTTATTGTGGAATACAATCCCAGCATCTTTTTTGATTTGGGAAGGTCTTTTCATGGCATTAGCTAAGCTTCACAATTCTGGACATTTTTCATGGTAATTTGATGTTTTCACAGTCTTCCAAAAATGTTACTAATCTTTATGGTTGTACATGATGATAATTCATGCCTCGTTCCAGCTTTAGATTATAAGGCTTTTGCTATAATCTTTCTTTCAGTGAGGATATTTCTTGTCTCTTGGATTAGGATTTGATTTTATATTCATCCTGACGGGTCATATTGTTGGTTGCAGAGATACTCCTGAAAAGGCAAAATAATTGCAAATGAAAACTGGGATATAACATTTTACATTGATTAGAAAGAAGTAAATGTGATTTTAAGTATTAGGGACACCAGAATGACCTTGGTAGGGGCCAATAAAGCATTCCTTTCTGCATTTAAGGAAAATGACAATAATTTATGAAAGCATTTAGTAATAATTTAGATTTGTACTTTCATTAAAAACAGCCTACCTTTTTGATCTATCTTTCTGTCTCTAGTTTATGGCATATGTGAAATGGAAAAAAGAAACTGTTACCATTTTGCATAAAATGAAACATGGAACTGAGTCTAAATAAATATATACATTTAATTTTAGTAATTTTAGCATAGTCAAAATTCACCGTCAGCTTGAGAAAGTGTATTAGATTTTGTTACAGTTTGTAGATTTTTATTGTATTATAAGGCCGGGGGGATTTCAAAACATGTTAGCTTTACTAGTAACCTTTTTTAGGAATGATTAGTAGTACCCAGAGAACTAATGAAATAAATCCCTTAAAATATCAGTCATTTTGATCAACTCGATAGCTATAGCTCATTTGCCTCAGACTTCTCTATTGACCTAATGCCAATTAAGAAAGTCAGGCAAAGAGGTTATAAATAACAGGTAGTGAACATATTTTGCAATACTTGTAAGAAGAATCAGAAGAGAAATTTCCTGGTCCTTTAAATGTCAGAATGGCAATCTTATCAGTTTAAGGGAGATGTAAAGAACTCTTTAAACACCAGTTTCATCTTGGTAAAGCACTCTAAAAATTCTGTCTTAGTTTGTGAATTTCCACAAATAGAATTATTTCTGTGGAGCAGCAAATTAACCCAACATAATTATTATGCATAAAAGCTACATGCTTTGAACTGCTGTCTATTAAAGATCATTTCACTGTCTTATGTCAGATACACTCTGCTGTCAAACTATGATTGGGAAGCAAATACGTGTTTTAGATAAAAGGGTTGGAAGTGAATAATGTCAGTATGTGAAACGGTGTTTTATAATTAGCAAGTAATATGAAGTTAATACCTGGATTTCCGGCAGGAGTTTCAGTTTGTTCACTCTAGGGACAACTTCTGAGGGAAGCTGATCTAGGCTGTCAGGAAAGCTCTAAAAATGAAAATTACTAAGGCCTATAGTTTGGAAGAATTCAGATTTTTAAACACACTTCCATTTCCCCCAAACAGTTATTTGTTAGGTTCTTGGTTATTTATAGTAAAGTTTATGTTTGGGTAGAAGGAGCTGGACACTTTTCCTGGGCAGTGATTTTAGAAGTAAAACAGATGTGTGAGCTATCTAAGTTTGAACTAATAGAACTAGAAATAAAACAGCTGATCCTCGACTATGCGGTCTGCTAAGTCCTTGCAGCACACAGCGAGGAAGACAAAAAGTGGTAGGAGAGAGCATGCAGGAACATAATCTTGTTAAGATCAAATTTTTTCCAAGATAAATAATATTGCTAAAAATAGAAAAAAGTAATCTGTGGAAAGAGTGCGTGATTATTTCAAACGATTGGATTTTGAAATGCATCTAAAGGGTTAACTTCAATTTGTGAGGATAACGCTGAATATACTTGTAGGGCGAATGCTAATCTTGAATGCTTTGCACATATGCCAGATACTGATGCAGAAAAATGTCTGAAGATAAGTTAACTTATTAATATCTTTATGCTGAAATAAATATTGAACAGTTTTCCTATACGCATAAAATGAATAAAAACGCATCTGAAATTTCCTTTTTTACCCACAAGTTTGTGTTACTGAAATGCTATTTGAGAGATTCTTTCCTTGGCGGTTAAACTTTGTGGAGGCTAAAAGCTGTGGGAGATAAAATGCTGACTATAGAATTTCTTTAATGCCGTTTTGTCAGAAACATATAGTAAGTTAATGGCCTGTGTGTGTTCTGATGAAAAGATGTTGGTAAATATGAGTATTACAGACAAATAATCATTCAATTTTAGGAATTATTTATATAAGTCCATAATTTAAGCTAATTGAAGTAATAGATGAAGAATTCATTAATTCTTTTCAATTAAACTTGCTTTTTAAAAAACATTCAGAACAGTTGGTGGTTAATGATAGATTTATGACATTTTAGGCCAAGAAAAAAGTAACAGAAGCCAAAAGCAAAAGACTGAAAGAACTCTATGGCTTTGATCTATATTTTGGTTTGACATGGATGGTTTTGAATAATTTGAATGGACTTGAGTGCAAATATGAGATATACAGTTGGGAAAAAGAAGTACAGTAGTTTAAACAAATTCTAAGATTTCTAGTTTTAAGTGCAAGTTATTTCAAATATACGTGGAGGAATAATTGAAATGTAGACATGCTTGTACTGATAATATCCACTTTTGTATAAATTACATCACAAATGACTGAGTCAAAGAATTACAACTTTGTAAAAATACTGTCAAATAACAATGTTTCTTTGTGCTGCATAGTGGATAGAGCCCCAGCCGGATAATGGAGGTCACTGTAAATAGCCATCAGAAAGTCAAAACTGTCCTTTCTGAGTGTGGCTTTTATCAGATTCTCCTCCCAACACCTTGAGGTAGCATGCCCAGCCCTGAAAGCAGAAGACATGTCAGTTCTTTACCAAGAAAACAAGAGAAGCTGTAATGGCTAGCTTAGAATTAATTGATTTGACCAGGATGTTAGTTTCCCAATTTTTCATTTATCCAGCATGTTCTATCAATTGTCATGCTTAAATTTTTAAAAATAATAGATGCAGCATGATTGGTTAGCTTTTCATGTAATATTTACTATCTGTATTCAGCCACTGAGGCTGCCATAGAGACCAATAATACAAGAGATCGAGTTCTTAAAAAAGTAATTACAGCTTCTTTCTTTTTATTTTTTTATTTTTATTTTTATTTTTTGAGACGAAGTCTCGCTCTGTCACCCAGGCTGGAGTGCAGTAGCATGGTCTCTGCTCACTGCAACCTCCGCCTCCCAGGTTCAAGCGATTCTCCTACCTCAGCCTCCCAAGTAGCTGAGATTACAGGTGCCTGCCACCGTGCCCGGCTAATTTTTTTTGTATTTTTAGTAGAGACGGGGTTTCCTCATATTGGCTAGGCTGGTCTCGAACTCCTGACCTCATGATCCACCCGCCTCGGCCTCCCAAAGTGCTAGGATTACAGGTGTGAGCCACTGCGCCCTGCCAGCTTCTTTCTTTTTAATCTGCTTTATTATGCTTGTATTTAAACCATTGCTGAATGGAGGCTTGAATTAACGACGCGGCCTTTGCTGTTTCATTAGGGCTTAATGTGCTGTGCATTGGGTGTTTGCATCATCTTTATTGGGGAGCTTTTAGCACTCAGATCAGGTTATAAAAGTAGGAGTCTTGTCAAGTTGTGCTTCCCATGGGAAAGTGTTTATGCAATCCCAAGTTCAGATGCTCATGATATATTTGTTGCCTTTTCATATTAGTAAATTCTTTTTTATTACTGCATTATTCAGGACTCTAAGAAGGTAGTTACTGGTTTCCAGCTATTAAATTTATTTTGGCCCTTAATGAAATTCTAAGGCTAATAGAAGAATACATGATTAACTTACGAAGGACTGTCTTATGTTTGAGCTAGGAGTGTTACATTTCTATGTTGTAAATATTTTTATCAGAGTTGCACAATATGTCATGTTAGAAGCAGGAAGAACAGATTTTAGAGAGAGGAAGTCATTCTTCGGATTTGTATCTTCAACAGATTTAATTGTATGAGTTTATAGATCTTTAACATGTATCAGTACAATCGTTTGAGCAGGGGATTACAGTTTGGTTTGAAAAAAAAAAAAATCAGAGACCATTAATCTCATTGTGGTTTATTTTGACTTGTCTTGAATTTTACTTCTAAACATTTATTTTTTGCCTTCACATTTTCTTTGATCTGGAGTAGGAGGGAAGTTGTAGATCTTAGCACGTTCTGTTTCTTTGTTTTTCCGAGTTGAGGACAATTTCAGTTTAGAAAAACTGGTGAATGAGACTTTAATCAATTCAGACTGTCTATAGAATACAGAATGTTTGGCGTATGAACCCACACTTCTTTTTCAGGACTGTGTCTCTTTAACAAGTAATAAAGTGTGCAAAATAAGACATATGCTCACGCCAAGGCCATAAAGCAAGACAAAGGTCTGGTATTTACCAGGTTATTTTCATCCGTGGAGATGGCAGAGCTAAATAATGTAGCCACTCTTAGTAGAATAGTTCAACTATCATTACTAATCCCTTTACCTGCATGTCAGTTGAATCTTTTTTGACCTTGTTCATGACAGTTGGTATCATCTTTGATTTTCGATTTATTTGTTATCATTTAAAAGAACATGTATAATTTTATTGAATATCAGAATTTTTCTCTAGGCAGAATGTTTAGGAGAATAAATTGTGGTTATCAGTGGATCCAATCAAATTTAGCATTATTCAACTCCTAAGAAAACGTTTTACCTCTCCTGTGGCCTGCTCTGCTAACTATCTCAAGTCGGGAGACTATTCAGTGTTTTTTATTTCTTGGATCATTGTAATTACAGCATACGTGCAGCTGTTAGAAACACAGATATGTAAGTAGTGTGCCAATACGGGGAAAGTTTGGAGAGAGAAAGTTGTTCTGTTCATTTTCTGATTTCCTTCGTGGAGTCTGATTCTGACAGTCATTAGACCGTAGATCTCTTGAATTCTTCATCAGGTGATCCACATTTTGAAGCAAATGTTATACATTTTCAGAATATCATATAAACCCTTGTTTAATTTTAATTGAAAATCAAATGTAAAATTTATTTTTCTGTCTTACATTTAAGTTGATTCATACTTCTTTCATCTTTTAGCTTACATCATCAAAATTTGTAAAGCTCCCTTACTTTTTTCCGATTTTGGATTTGCCTCTAATAATAGCTAAAATTTACTAAGGGTTTCTTACATGTGTATATGGAGCTCAGTTCTTTACATGTGTTAATCAACTCATCTTCATAATGGCCCTAGAAGTAAACACTAACCTTATGTCCATTTAAAACTATAAGGAAACAGCATAGATTAAAGTATCGTGCCCAATATCACAGAGTTGCATAAGTAGAGAGAATGGGATGTAAAGCAGGATAGACAGGCCACGGAAGCCTGTCTTCACAACCACACTGATATATGGCCTGGTCAAACATGAGCCCGAGTTTACTGCCAATAGCAAAGCAATAGAAGATAGGCCAATTGCACATAAGGGAGGAGATAGAAGACTGGTAAATCAGAGCTCTTTGATGCAGTCTCTGTGAATCAGATTGATTTTGGGGACTTGGGTGATTTCTTTGAGATTGTCTGCTATCTGCTCCGTGTAGTGTAATGCTACCTTATTTGAACTTACTAAGCTTCTAGTCGAAATCAGTAAAAAGAAAATTAAATTTGCTGATTCGTCTTTTTAAAATTACTGTGATTCATTTTCCCTGGTACTTTTGCTGCAGAAATTAGTTCTGGTAGAGTGAGTAAGGTGCAAATTTTGATGTAATCAATTAAGGATATAATGTTTGATCCCCAAATTAAGGGACATTTCATCCATGTGTTTGACTTATTTTGTACTCCCCTCATTTAGAGGACTTTGTTTTAGGAATTTATGATTTAAATGATGGTCTGAAAATTGTCTTATGCTCTTCTAGTTACCAAGCACAATTTAGTTGTTGTTTTTTTTTTTCCATGCAGATTACATGTTAAGGAGATACACTCCATTCCCATTTATGTCCTTCAAGGCTATGTAATTAAGGTTTTATCCTCTGCCTACATTCAGCGCAGGAATGGGTGTGGAAGCAGCGAACAAATCGGAATGCCTTTAGAGTGTCCAATTTGTAGTGTGCTGGGTTCTCCAGGCGTGCTTGGAGCTGTGTGCTTTCATTGAATTCAGAAAGTGATAGACGGGTGGGACATAGTGAGAAGTTGGGGAATTCAGAGTCTCCTGGCCTAGCATTTCTCCTTTCACGTTTAGGCGAACTGTTGATATAAGATTAAAGAATGCCTGCATCCTTTCATGTGTCCAGGAACATATTTGGGAATCTTATAATAAATGATGGCTTGTTCCAAGACCTGTTTTTCCAGCTGATGGGAAGCTCCACCTTGGTATTCATTGGCACTTCAAAGTCAACATATGTAAAAGTGAAGTCCCCCACAACTTCCTTTTTGCCTCCTTTCTTCTTTACTCCTGTTTTCAACTAAGTCAGGCTGGAAATCATGGAGTTACCTTGAATTTCTTTCTGATATCATGCCCCAAACATTTGAATAGTGTGCCCCATTGTTCCCTTCTTTATTCTTTTACTGTTACTTCTTTCAAGTAAATCCTTATGGATTTCTTTTCTGTTGTTCTATCTTTATCTTCCCCTCTTGTCTCTTCCTTTCCCTTCTCTTCTCACCTCCCATTCTTTCCTCCTCCTCTTCATCTTCCTCTCCTTTCCTTTGATTTCTTTTTTTTCTCTTCTTTCTTTTTTCTTCTTCCTTCTGTTTTTATTTCCTTCCTCATTCCCTCTTCTTCCTCCTCTCTTTTGCCTCTTTTTGTCTGTTCTTTTCTTCTGTCCTCCTTCTCTCTTTTTTCTTCCTTTCTTCTTCTCTTTTTTCATCCTCCTTCCTTTCTCTTTTTCTCCCTCCCTCTCACTTTCCTTTCTTCCTTCTTTCCTTTAATTTTTAAAAATTCTATTTATAGATGACTTGTCCTACATTTTAGAGCAAGTATGGGACTACTTCTGTTAAAAAGCATATCATCTAATTATACTTCCTTATGTAAATATCGGCTCTACAATAACACATTACCTTTCTACATTAAATCTCACTATTCTTCTAGAAGGGATAATAGTAAGAACAAGGCTAGCACATTTATATTACTTATTACATAGCAAGCACCATTATGTAGCAGATTCCATTTAAAGATTTGATAATGTCTCAACCCTCCTCAGTATTTCCTGAGAGCAGCTTGCCTTGTCTTACTCTCACTGTTGATTTTACTGGTTTTGTTTCCTTCACCTGAAATGCCCTTCCATGATCACTGCCTTTGAGGCTAATCTTCACATGTCAGCTCATCTGTCCACAGCTCAGTTGTTACTTCTGGGAGCCTTTGCTGACTCCTCAGTCTGGGTTAGGGGCTCTTCCTCTGTGTTGTCATGGAACCTGTTACACGTCTCAGCAGAAGCATGTATTCCACTGTTGTGATCTTTTTAGTTGTGAGCTTTTTGTGCTAAACCATAGACATGTTACGATTTTGGACTATGTCATTCTTTTTGTATTTCCAGTGCTTGGCACATAGTAGATGTGTTAAAACAGTAACCCTCCCTGGAGGAAGGATGTTTTATATTTTCAGAGATTACATTTTCTCTCTTCCCATTAAGATGCTCTTTAGAATACATGTGCAATTCTGACATATCTCCGTTATGAACCAGTAGCACCTACAGGTTGGCTGCTGTAGAGGAGTGCTATGGGGAATTCACTTAGCTTTGTAACCCACTTGAACTGCATTTTCTCTTGCTTATTTTTCCCATAAAAGATTGTCTTCCAAATTATTAAGATGGACCTTTTTTTTTTTTTTTTTTTGATATGGAGTCTTGCTCTGTTGCTCAGGCTGAACTGCAGTGGCATGGTCTCGGCTCACTGCAACCTCTGCCTCCCAGGCTCAAGCGATTCTCCTGCCTCAGCCTCTCGAGTAGCTGGGATTACAGGCACCCACTACCACACCCAGCTAATTTTTGTATTTTTAGTAGAGACAGGATTTCACCACGCCAGGCTGGTCTCGAACTCCTGATCTCAGGTGATCTGCCCACCTCGGCCTCCCAGAGTGCTGGGATTACAGGCATGAGCCACTGTCCCCGGGCTATTAAGATGGACTTTAAGATTTATTGGTACTCTGTCATCTGAAATACCAGATAACTATAGAAAAATTAATTCAGACTTATACTGAGTAAAATGAGAAAACCAGTTTAGGGTAAACTGTTTATTGCTATAATGCAAAAAGCCGATAATAAAAATGTGCATAATGAGGAATATGTAGTATTTTCTTCTTCAATGTGCCCAGTAGAGAAACTTAAGTTTTGGTTTCTCCTGTATCCTACCCTGCCATTGGTTGGCTCTTATATTATAAATCCAAATAAGGGAGTTGCTACAGTGTCACTGATAGGAATAAACCTCGGAAATAAGCTATGCATGGCATGAGAGTAAAATGATGCCATATAATTAGATTTGTTGTTGAGATTCTTAAACATTTATTCTCCATCAAAAGTATATCACTGAAACACACTCTGTATTCTAGAATTTTTTTTGGAAGCACTATATATGCAGAAAAATTCCCAATATATATATACAGATTAATTCTGACTGCAGTTATTTTCAGCTAAGATCGGCCCTTACAGATTTTTTTCAAGTTATTTGAAATATTAGTATTTGAACAATGATTTTTTTAACAACTTAGCTTTTTATTTTTAAGCTTTTACCTCTTTGACTATCAGCCCATAACCTCAAGTTCTCTTAGATTAGTACCCTTATAATTGTCTCTGTTGCTATCAATTATAGTACTTGAAAATGAACCACATCTGAGAAAAGGTTTGTGTTTAGTTCAAACAGCTCTTTCTTTGCTGCGTTGAAAATAAGTACATGTGTTGAAGTGTCATTTTAAGAGCTCTGAGGCTTTAAGAAATATTTTCCTTTGACATATTATTTTAGATATTATTATTATTAGTTTTTACTTCATATTATTGGAAGGAAAGAAGGAAACTGATATTAATGACCTTGAAAAAACCAACCCTTTTATATTCTTCATTTCTACGGTAACACATTTTTTTGTGTGTAAAAAGACATATGTAAGTAAATTATAAATGAAAGCCATGGAAAACACTTCATGGATGGAACAGTTTTTAAAACTAGGGCTAAAATCAAATATAAAAAGCCATACTAGTCCTTAGTCAGTGAAAAAGACTTTAAAATCTGTTCATTTTTCTGCCTTAATTGTTTTAGGTGTTTTTATATAACTTTAATTCACAATCAAAGGACTCCATAGGCAGTCATTTGCTTGTGGATAAAAGATGCATTTTGTAGTTTCTTGAAGAAGGCCATGTATGGCAGGTCAAGTCAGTGGCAAGGGTGCCATGAAGTACTGTGGCCAGGGTATCTCAGGTAACTCAGGGGCCTTGGTGAGAAATTTTCATCTGCTCACCTCTGCCTTCGCTCATTCAGTCAAAATGCATTGAGCCCCTGCTTTCTTCTAGATATGAATAAGACTATTCCTCTAGCTCAAGAAGGAATATAAACAGAAGCATTAGCTTAGTAACAACAGATTGAACCTTTGCATTTACAGCTAAGAATATTGATAGTGACAAGTGTGTGAGTTTGTCACTGAATGAATTTACCACTTCCCTTCTATTTAATCTCTTTATCTCATTTGCAGGAAAAATTTACTTGAATGATTCATTTTGTTAAATAATAATCCTATCTATGCACATGTCAAGTGTGCTATCTAATATGGTATTCCCTAGCAAATGTGGCTGTTTAAATTTTAGGCTGGGCATGGTGGTGCGTGCCATAATCCCAACACTTTGTGAGGCCAAGGGAAGTGGCTAGCTTGAGCCTAGGAGTTCAAGACCAGTCTGGGCAACATGGCGAAACCCTGTTTCCACAAAAAATACAAAAATTAACTGGGTATGGTGGCGTGTGTCTATTTTCCCAACTACTCTGGAGGCTGAGGTGAGAGGATTCGCTTGAGCCCAGGAGGCGGAGGTTACAGTGAGCGGAGATCATGTCACTGCACTCCAGCCTGGGTGACAGAGACCCTGCCTCTAAAAAAGAAATTTTTAAAATATATACATTTCAGTTAATTACAAATAAATTAATGAAATGCTAAGAAAAATACATGAAAGTAAATTTAAAAATTAGTTCTTCATTTTTACCAAGCCTACTTGTGGCTAGTGGCTACCATATTGGCCAAGGAAGGCTGTGGAACATTTTAATCATCTCAGGGAATACTATTGGACAGCACAAATCTATAGTTCTCACTTGATCCTCATAATAATCCCATAAAATGACAAGTTGTACAGTATTATATCCATAGAGGCCAGGAAACCGAGGTGCCAGGAGGTTAAATAATGGATCTTTTCGGCCGGGCGCGGTGGCTCAAGCCTGTAATCCCAGCACTTTGGGAGGCCGAGGCGGGCGGATCACAAGGTCAGGAGATCGAGACCACAGTGAAACCCCGTCTCTACTAAAAATACAAAAAATTAGCCGGGCGCGGTGACGGGCGCCTGTAGTCCTAGCTACTCAGGAGGCTGAGGCAGGAGAATGGCGTGAACCCAGGAGGCGGAGCTTGCAGTGAGCCGAGATCGCGCCACTGCACTCCAGCCTGGGCAACAGCGTGAGACTCCGTCTCAAAAAAAAAAAAAAAAAAAAAAAAAATAATGGATCTTTTCATAGAATTTGAGCTAGAGAACTTCCTCTAGAAGCAAATAAATACAGGCAGATGTAAATACAAATGAATAAAGGGTTTTATCTACAATTTTTTAATCTTAAAATGTAAGATTGTCTACCTCTTCAATATTATATGTCTAATATCTATCGCAGAGTCTGACACAAGCCGAACACTTAGTTATTACTAATTAGAGGGATAAATACATGTAGTTTTTGGCCCAAGCAGAAATTACAGTTTAATATAATTGTAAAAATTTGGATATCTTTACCAAAGGAACTGCTGGGTTTAAAGGGTTATAATTAAAGTTCTGGTTAGCAAAAGAAGGAAGTTTGAAAGCTGTGCTCTTTATTCTGCTTGCACTCTCTTTTTAGTATAGTCATAGATAAGAAGCAGTAAATTTTTCTACTCCACGTTGGATTTAGCCATTTGAAAAGTTTGCAATGTTCTATGAATGTGTAGGCATTGTTTCCAGACAATACGTTTCAATAAACCATTGCTGCAAACACTTATTTTGCGTAATTGTTCTCACTGTATATTTGTTTTTACCCTAGAAAAGAATAGATTTAAAATGGGGTATCTGGGGCATGCAAATAAAATGAATGTGGTCAGTAGACACCAGTAGTGTCTCCTAAAATAATAAATTTTGTTTTACTGTAAAATGGCATTTAAATGTTGTATGTCAGTTATATTTCACTATGACTTGAATGTACCTCTAGTAGTATAGAAAGTATAAAAATTGCCACAAATAGAGCTTTTAGATTTTCTTTTTGAAAGAAAAAAGGAATAGAACACTGTCATTATGTTTTCCAAAACTGCTTTTTAAAATATGTAATTCTAATATTGTATTAGCTTTTAATAATATATAATACTAATATTATTTGCTGATATTAACCAAAAAGGCAAGTATGTAACCTATAGAAGTGTCAGTATTGTTCTTGCCATTAAATGAGATCCATGAGTTTTCATTTGCCAGCTTGACTTTTGAAAGAGCAGTCAATAGTATGAAGGTATTTATTCTTCAGCATAATTAAAATATATAGCTCTTAAAAGCTTCTTAAATAATGAAGTTGGCACATTTTCCCTGGGTTAAAAAAAAACACTTCTAGACACGTACACCAACTTCAAAGACCTAACTCGTTTTTTATAGCTTAGTTAATCCTAAACCAAAATGCTTTACTGACAATTTTTCACAAAATTGCCTTTCTTTCGTAGTCCCCTTCTCCTGATAGTATTGATTCGTAGCCTGGGTTTTCTGAATTCTTAGGTTGTTTTTAAATAACAGCAACCTTTTTAGGATGTTGGGATGCTTAGTAATAATTTAAATCCACTTCAAAATCATATGTTTAGGGATTTCTTAAGTGTATGTATGCTCTTTGTTCAGCCCTTTCAGTGTGGTCATGGCACATGAGGCTTAAAGATTGCAAAATCAAAGAAATAGTGATGATGCCTGGTGGTTTCTTGGGAATCTTGGTTCAACAAGCAGAAGTTCAAAGCATTTTATAATAGGGAAGCTTGGCAACGCTGATGCAATGTGAAAGCTTAAACAAGAACATTTTTTATCTCTAGATTTTGCACACTTTCTTTCTTTGCCTATGTTAAAGAAGAAGGGGATACATCTGAATGTATCCCTTTTGAATCAAGTTTAAGTTCCAGAACAAAGAACCTGATTGATGGCTATCCATTTAAATATGTGTGTGTGTGTGTGTGTGTGTGTGTGTGTGTGTGTGTGTGTATATATATATATATTTTTTTTTTTTTGGCAAATAAACTTTCTCTTTACCTCCACTGAATTGGGAAATATATGTATAGATTTTTATAATATTATGAATTGTATTTCAGTGCAAGTTTTAGTTGCTTTAGTCACTTAAATGCTAGATTAGAATGCTCTATTCTGTATACCTGAGTGTATGACTTTGAAATCTCTCACACCATTGAATGATTGTCGGTTTGCTGCCTGGAAGGGTGCCCCATTCTTAGCTTTCTGGCTGGTTGATACTCTGTCATCGACAGACTGAAATCTATGCGATTGGGGTGGTGGCTATAGACATTGCCTAATGCGAAACATTACATCCTTTGATTAAAGGCTGTGGGAAACTTTTGTAAGTTCCTATCTTAATGTACAGTAAACGTTGAGTTGTTTATGTATTAATGCACATTTCTTAGAACTATAATACTGGATATGAATTTAGAGGTTGCCCCAGTTGAAGAAGCTATTGGCCAGAGAGGTTAAGTAACTTGATCACGGTCACATCTCTTTTTAATAGCAAAAAGAATACTTCAATCTTAGTCCTGTACAATAGAGGTACAAACATATCTCTCAGTGTACTACAGCAATACTATTTGCATTTCAAATAGAGCCTTTACATGATTTTGAGATGCCTGAGACTTTTCTCATGGAGTGATTTGGATATGAACAGCAATCACACGTGTCATTTTTGAACAGCTGTTGAAGAAGGCAGAACATGATTATGCCACTTGCTTAATATATTACATCTGGTTGCTGGGAAAATTTAAAAATTCCTTGGTGGTTGGAAGAGAATTTTTTCCCCCCTTTTTGGAGTATTTCATTCAAAAACTCTATTTTAAACTCTGAATTTTGGCTGCTCAGTGGTGGCTTAATTGTACTCCTGTTGAGATACACACTGAGAATGGAGGAAGGATTTTACGTAAAGTGCCCTTTGAAGGCTTTCATAGTCCTGATTCCATGTAATTTCATAATTTGGGAAAGAAAGCAGAGCTGTAGTTATTTTTATGGTGGAATTATTTCATTTTGCCATTCAAACATCTCCATGACCTACTCATGTGAGAAGTTGGGAGCCCTTTGCAATGAAACAGAACCGTAATCAAATAAGGCCCTGGAAGATTTTTCTTTTTTGTTTGTTTGTTCTAGATTGGGAAACATTCAAAATTCTTTATTTACATGGTTCTTCTTCACTAGTATTTCCTGCATACTCAATTCATCTTTTTGTTTGTTTGTTTCACTGAGCTTTAATTATAAGCCATTTTGGGTGGTCATTTGAGCACCTGTATTTTACCTAAAACAGAGACCTCATCTTTGCCTGCAGCCTCATTGCTGTAGGAACTGAACAGAATATTTCATTGGAGAATATCTGCCTTGAGTACTTTTTGAGCAAGTGCCTCTAGTTTTGACAGTAACGCCTCACCTTTTGAAAAGAAATCCCATGTGATTAGGATGCTTCTGTAGGAGTGTGATTTGAAGGAGGCAATAGTAAAACGTACTGTGTTGAAAATTGTTTTCTTAGTTTAAAAAATGTATTATTCAGTCTTTCAAATTATGGTACATTTATTACTTACCCTCACCTGTTACTTTGGCCTACAGTGTATAACATAATGAGCCTCTCAAAGAGTAACTGTTGAGAAATGAAGAGTGAATTTATTTGGCTCTGTGATTATTCAAGTGATTTCATAATAAGCAGGAGTACTATTGTATTTTTTGATGTGGAATACTTGGCAGTACCCTCCCCCTCCCCTGCAGAGGACCCATTGAATTAAAGACACCTCAGAAGTAAAGTCCATTTCTTCTTTTCTCCAGGTGACTTCAGGTGGAACATTCATTGGCATTGGACGGAAAACACCAGATTGCCAAGGAAACACCAAGTATTTCCGCTGTAAATTCTGCAATTTCACTTATATGGGCAACTCGTCCACCGAATTAGAACAACATTTTCTTCAGACTCACCCAAACAAAATAAAAGCTTCTCTCCCCTCCTCTGAGGTTGCAAAACCTTCAGAGAAAAACTCTAACAAGTCCATCCCGGCACTTCGATCCAGTGATTCTGGAGACTTGGGAAAATGGCAGGACAAGATAACAGTCAAAGCAGGAGATGACACTCCTGTTGGGTACTCAGTGCCCATCAAGCCCCTCGATTCCTCGAGACAAAATGGTACAGAGGCCACCAGTTACTACTGGTGTAAATTTTGTAGTTTCAGCTGTGAGTCATCTAGCTCACTTAAACTGCTAGAACATTATGGCAAGCAGCACGGAGCAGTGCAGTCAGGCGGCCTTAATCCAGAGTTGAATGATAAGCTTTCCAGGGGCTCTGTCATTAATCAGAATGATCTAGCCAAAAGTTCAGAAGGAGAGACAATGAGCAAGGCAGACAAGAGCTCGAGTGGGGCTAAAAAGAAGGACTTCTCCAGCAAGGGAGCCGAGGATAATATGGTAACGAGCTATAATTGTCAGTTCTGTGACTTCCGATATTCCAAAAGCCATGGCCCTGATGTAATTGTAGTGGGGCCTCTTCTCCGTCATTATCAACAGCTCCATAACATTCACAAGTGTACCATTAAACACTGTCCATTCTGTCCCAGAGGACTTTGCAGCCCAGAAAAGCACCTTGGAGAAATTACTTATCCGTTTGCTTGTAGAAAAAGTAATTGTTCCCACTGTGCACTCTTGCTTCTGCACTTGTCTCCTGGGGCAGCCGGAAGCTCACGAGTCAAGCATCAGTGCCATCAGTGTTCATTCACCACCCCTGACGTAGATGTACTCCTCTTTCACTATGAGGGTGTGCATGAGTCCCAAGCATCAGATGTCAAACAAGAAGCGAATCACCTGCAAGGATCGGATGGGCAGCAGGCTGTCAAGGAAAGCAAAGAACACTCATGTACCAAATGTGATTTTATTACCCAGGTGGAAGAAGAGATTTCCCGACACTACAGGTGAGTCAAAGGGGGGTAGGTCAGGAGGAATATACAAATAAAATAATAGAAAAAATCCACAGAAAGAGGGCTGAACCAGGAATTGTTGGGAGTGATTCCGATGACTTGGGGAAGTTATAGGAGAAGACCACATAAAAGATCATCACAGATTTGCAGGTGGTATAGTTATAGCTGTGATCACTGTAGACTTTAATTTGGTTCCTTCTTTTGGACTGTATGCTCATGTTTGATACTTGTTTTATACCATTTACTGATTGTCTTTTTAAATTCACAGTGATTCTAATAATGCTGATGAGTTTACTAATTTATCATAGTCCATTTATTTGTCCTTACTAAATATGACTCCACATCCTATATTTCTTTGACAGGGCAACTCCCAAATGAAAGTTACTATTGTAATATATCCTATTCTCTATTCTGAGAAAAAATTTTGAGAACCTGTTGCTCATTTTTATTTTAAAATGAGATTATATATTCTTCTAGCTTTGAACAATTCTGCAGCATCCTTGTTTGGCATATAAACAGTAATCTAAAGGTGAGAATTTTTGTAATATGTGTGATTTTGGATGTAGACTTGCTCCTCCAAGTAGGTAAAACTGCTTGAGTTATTCCAGATTCTTAAATGGATGTGGGATGTTTGTGTTTTCCTTCTGCTTTCACTCTATTCTCTTTATAAACATTAACTTTCCCAGTTAATCTTTTATAATATCTAGAGATAAGTATAGGATATGTATCTTTATTTCATTGATGCATTCATTCTTTACTTAATTAATGTCAAAACTCCTATTGTACCAGGCATTGAATGAATATAGAAGAGAAGACATAGTCAGTGCCCTCATGGAACTTATAGTTTAGTAGGAAAGATGAGACACTTAGATGATTACAAGAGTAGTAATTGTCATAATAGATGAAGTGCAAGGCAGTGTGTTTGAATATAATGATAACATAACCTAATATGGTAGATTAGGAAATGCCTTCCTGGGGAAGGAGCATTTAAACTGAGCCTTGGTTATAAATAGGAATTAGTTCAGCAAAGCGTTGGTGGTACCCTGCATTTAGGTATTATTTAGTGCTCATTGGGTACTTTCTTATTATTATGCCTTTTGGCATCAAAGTAGAAAGTTTTGCTTATTCTATCAATATCCTAGTCTAAAAATCTACTCATTTCAATTTCTATACCCCAAGATGTTAAACAGTTTCTTCCACTCCTTTTAAAAGTTGTGTGTTAGTGCGAGTGTGTGTATGTTTTTTCAGTCACCAGTAATGAAGCAGTTCATATCCAACAATAGGCTAATAATGTTAGATGTTAATTTGAAGGACATCCCAGTGCTCACAGTGAATCAAAATGTTCAGAAAACACTTACTTGAGATTTACACTGTTTAATTTATAAGGTCAGCCCTGGGAAAGATACAGTCCTGCAATCAAATATGTGTTCACACTTGCAATGAGTGTTTCTGGCTCCTCTGATGTTAGCTGCATGTTAATTTATTTCTGAGGCTCGCAGACATCAGCTGCTTTCTGAGCTCTGCCAGTGTGGATATATGCGTATGTGCACATTGTTCATGTACATTTGTTGAGTGATGTAAAAATCAGATAGTCCATTTTTTTTTTGAAAAGGACAAGGACGATTTTGAGAAATCGTCATGATTTTCTTTAATCATGAGGGAACCAGCCAGAACACACACACATCATGGAACTGCGTACCCACGTATGTGCGCACACACACACACACACACGTGCACACACACTCATTCTGATACATCTAGCTACCAGTACAGTTGGACAAGTGGTTTTTCTATTGATGCAGCTGAGGCATTGCTTGAGAATCTGTCTGGGAAAACAGGGTTTTCACATGCTTTAGGTAAACAAAATAATCCCCCAAGAAATAAAATATGAATAAAACTATTACTGAATACTGTCAGAATTTAGTTAATATTCAGTGATGAAAGTAAGCTCTAGAGAAAAGAGAACTATTCTTTTCTTGTTCACCACTGATTCTGCACGATTTAACACAGTGGCAGGATGCCTAATGGGAGTTCAATGAATATCTTTATGTAAATGAGATCCCTGTGAGTTTTTGACTTCACAGTAGTTATGAATAAGCTGAGATTTCCAAGGTGAGCTACATTTTAATCCTTCACTATTATATGGTCTTGGAACCCTTCTGTGGACCTAGGCTTCTATACCAAATGGGAGTTGCCTGTTCATTTTGAATTTAAGTCAACTTCTCAGCATTTTATTAGCTAAAAATTTAAATAGCACTTGTCCATAGGGCATTAAAATATTCTTGCACTTATGTTTAAATCCTGATAGAGTTTGGCTGACCACAGATCCTTTAAGGTGCTGAGTAGTTTATTGCTCATCTGTTTCTGAGTTCTTATAGAGATATTTGAAATTTGGAGCCTTCCGATTTCAGAAGTCACAGCTTAGCAGGAAAGATAAAGAAACTCTACTGAAAGCTGAACAGTAATAGCGGCCCCAGAGATGTGAAAGGACATAGTCACGTGGATGTTCAGAACTTTATCTGCTATCAAAGCATTTTCCAAAAATGCCCCATTTTTAAGATAGAATAAGAGGACAAGTGTACCTTATCACATAGTATCTGTATAATTAAATTTGTTTACTCAGATTATTCATGTTGGGAAACTTCTGCCATAATTCTATGTTATTTCTGTGAAACATTCTAGGCTTTTGAGTGCTCTATATAGAAGACTTAACGGTGTAGTAAAAATCAGCATAAGCCATGAACTGTACAGCATGCGAAATCATTTAGCTATAAAATGACTGTAGCTGAGAAGCAGAAGAGTTGATCTAGAGCTCTGATTGAAAGACCTCGGTGTCGATTCCATGGCATGGGTGTTTTCTTTAAGAACTAAGTTAAACTTGGTGGAACTGTAAACATGATCTAGTCAGCAACAGGGATTTGGTCCATTCTCTTAATGTTTAGCATTTACCTATGATACCCCTAACTCAGATCATAACTGGGTTATTATATTCCACTTATAAATGGTTTTCTCACTGCATTTCTATTATTATTTATCATTTAATTCAATTTTGTACCTGCTCTCTATTGACTGCTACTTTTCTTATCAAAATTTTCAGTGTTATAACTTAGGTTTTTGGCATAAGTAGGAGGATTACTTCCCTGCAAAACAACTATACTAGATAAAACGTATTTTGTAATGCATTGCCAGACTTCTACAAAGTAAGAAAAATTTTTGGAGCCTTTGTTCTACCTTTCATGAAGAGTGCACTAAACGCAGAGTAGGGAGAAGTGAAGGGTAAGCTTGGAATGTGAGGTTACACTGAGGGCAAATGCCAATGTCGATGTTGCATTTGATCAGAAGACTAAGCCTGAAGTTACTCATAGAGAGGAGGAGTTGAATCTGAGTTTTGCTTTAAGCTTAGATCTTGAAGTGGCTAGGATTTTTACATTAGTCCTCCCTCTGACTTCTGACATAATTAAATACAAATTTGTCTACAGAAAAGTACTCCAATTTTTACCTCCCAGATATTGATGGATGCAGATAAATCTTGTATGAGCTCACTATGATGAAAATTCACCATATGGACAGGAAAATAAGCCACCATATGTGAAATCAGTAGAAAACACAAATAATAGATGTAGCTAGATACCCAGTCACTTTAGATACAGGAGTTTTCAGTTATAAAATACAGATAAGCATTCAAAGATATGAAAGTTACAATTAAAAATGATCAAGCAACATGAGACTAGATGAACAGGCACCTCTCAGAAGAAGATATTTATGCTGCCAACAACCATGAAAAACTGCTCGTCATCACTGTTCATTAGAGAAATGCAAATCAAAAACACAATGAGATACCATCTCACGCCAGTTAGAATGGTGATCATTAAAAAGTCAGGAAACAGATGCTGGCGAGAGTGTGGAGAAATAGGAACACTTTTACACTGTAGGTGGGAGTTTAAATTAGTTTAACCATTGTGGAAGACTGTGTGACAATTCCTCAAGGATCTAGAACCAGAAATACCAATTGACCCAGCAATCCCATTACTGGGTATATACCCAAAGGATTGTAAATCATTCTGCTATAAAGACACATGCACATGTATGTTTATTGCACCACTGTTCACAATAGCAAAGGCTTGGAACCAACTCAAATACCCACCAATGATAGATTGGATAAAGAAAATGTGGCACATATACACCATGGAATACTATGCAGCCATAAAAAAGAATGAGTTCATGTCCTTTGCAGGGACATGGATGGAGCCGGAAACCATCATTCTCAGCAAACTAACACAGGAACAGAAAACCAAACACCGTATGTTCTCACCTATAAGTGGAAGTTGAAAAATGAGAACACATGGACACAGGGAGGGGAACATCACACACTGGGGCTTGTTGGGGAGTCGGGGGCAAGGGGAGGGAGAGCATTAGGACAAATATCTAATGCATGGGTCTTAAAACCTAGATAATGGGTTGATAGGTGCAGCAAACCACCATAGCACATGTATACCTATGTAACAAACCTGCACGTTCTGCACATGTACTCCAGAACTTAAAGTAAAATATAAAAAAAATCAAGATCACCAAAAATTAACAAATAACATTGTTTTAGTTGAGAAATATTAACTCTTCAAACTTAAAACATATGGATTGATTAAACTACATATTAGACAATTAAAGAAAGCAAATGAATTAATCAGGATGAGGCATTAGAATAAGAGAGAGCAAAGAGATGCAAAATATCAACGACATATAGTAAGATACGGAATATAATGAGCTCTTCTAACATGCATCTAATCAGTGTCCCAGAAGAAAGAAAATATAGAGAATAGAGAGTAGGTAATCAGTATTTGAGGAGAAAATGGAAAAAGATTTTCTAGAACTAATGAAAGACATAAATACTCAGATACAAAGAAGCGTAGCATACACTAAACAGGATGATGTATACAAATAAATTCAGTTACACACACATGTAGCAAAAGTGAGAATGCCAAGACAGAGACATCCTTGAGAGCAGCTGTAGACTAACAAGAAACAAACTACTCAGAAAAGACGTTTAAGTTGACAGACTTTTTATTAGCCACAATGGAAACTGGAGGAAGGAGGTATATTATTCAGAGTTTTGAAAAAACCTCAGATAGTCAACCTTGTATTATGTGACCATCAAAGCTATCTCCCAAGAATAAGAGCAAAGCAAAGACATTTTCTGATAAGTGAAGACTAGGGAAACATCTGAGCAAATCTAAACAAACATTGCCTGTCTCATTTATGCAGTTAAAAAAGGAACAGACTAGGTGGGGCACAGTGGCTCACACCTGTAATCCCAGTATGTGGGAGGCCAAGGCTTGAACCCAGGAGTTTGAGATCAGCCTGGGCAGCATACCAAGATCTCATCTATATATAAACAAACAAACAAACAAAAAAAGATCTGAGTATAGTAGTGATTACCTGTGGTCCCAGCTACTCAGGCACTGACATGGGAGGATCACTTAAGCCCAGGAGATCGAGGCTCGGTGAGCCATGATCATGCCACTGGCCTGGGCGACAAAGACTAAGGTGAGTTAGTGAGCTAGGACTTCGTTATACGTACTTGGAAAAATTTAAGGATAACTAATGAAAGAATAGGAAATAAATGCATAACTTCCAAAACTATAGAGGAGAAAAAAAATGGAATAATGAAATAAAGAACAAATTCAATTAACTTTTTAAAAAAAGGTGAGAAAATATGTGGGAAAAGTTAGACATATAGACATTTTAAAGTAAAATCTACAAAAATTGCTGATATCAAAAGTCTTAACGTGTGTGTGTTAAACTTTTCCACTGAAAAGATATCAGATGATATTAAAAAAACTTGTAACTATATCCTGCATACTGGATATACATCTGAAACATAAGTCTCTGGATGTTCAAAAGAAGAGAATAGACTTAGTTATACCAGTAAATATAAACTAAAGGAAAATTGAGGTATCTTTAGTAATCTCATACAATTTTAAGATTTTATTACAAACAGCATATGGAGGAAAGAAGGGATCATTGCATAATAAGAGGTTTAACTTCTTCAGAAGATACAATGGTTCTAAATACATAACATGTAAATACAAATAACTAAAGCAAAAAGTGATAGAGGAACTACAGGGAAAACATGACACACCACAATCACAATGATAAAGTTTTAAGAAAACTCCTTGTTAAAAGTTAGGCACAAAACATTTTTCAAAATTGAAAATATTTGAAAAACAAATTACCAAACCTGATTTAATAAAAATATACAAATTCTGTACCAAACAATTAGAGAATGTACTTGCTTTTAAAGCACATATAGAGCAGTTATATAAACTGAAACATATTAAGTCAAAAATAAATTACATTTCAAAAACCAGTATCTCATAGAATATATCCTTTGACTCAGTGCAATGAAATTAGACCTCAGTAACAAAAAGCTAAGGATTGATAAAGTTATACAGGGCCAATTCTAACCAAACAAAAAAAGAGAGATTATTAATCTCAGAAAACATAGATTTTACAATAAAACATCTTGTAAGGGATAGAAGTGATCAGAACATACTACTTTGGAAGGCAAATTTGGCAAAATTTGGCATTATCAGATGTTCATATTCCCAGTGACTACATAATTTTACTTTTCAGAAGAAAACTTTTTGCATGGATTTGCTAGGAAACGTGCAAAAATGTTCATAATTGCATTTTTTAGAAGACAGAACAACCAAAACAAAGTCAGTCCAAAATAAAAACAGGAGAAAACTCTGATTGTCTTTCCAAAAAAGATTAATTTATTTGTAGAATTTTCAAGCAGTGGAATGTTTTACAGTAGTGAATTTAGTAAATGACAAGTGACTACAACATAAATAAATCTTGTAAGAATAATTTTGACTGAATACAAACAGATGATAAAGACAAGTCGCATTGGGCTAGTTTTTTTATATAAATTCAAAAGATAACAAAATAAAACTGCATAAAAATATTCATGTTATATGTATATGATATACATATGAATATCATATGCATGTATACATGTACATACATATATGTGTATGCATGTATAAATACATCTGATATATACACATACATCTGATGTATACACATACCTATATATGTATGTATAAATACATATGACACACACATACATGTGTATATGTATGTATAAATACATATGACATATACACAAACATGCATATATGTATAAAACATATGCATGTATATATGTATAAATACATATGATATATACACATGCATGTATATATGTATGTATGCGTACATATATGTATATATGAGATACTCATGTATATCATATACATATATTCTACTGTATTGTAATAGTACTTTCTTTATCATATGTAATCATATCTATATGAATCATATCTATATGAATCTATATGAATCATATCTATATAGAATCTCTTCCTCTCTCCACACAAATAGATCTCAATTTATGTAAAATCACATTCTATGATTCTGTAATGAGTTCAGTTTTTAATTTGTTTGCAAACTTAGATGTCAGTGAATATGTGTGTGTGTATTTATTTGTATGTCACTAACATACATTGTACAACTTTAAAATAAAAAATGATGCATCAATTCTCATCACTGCCCATGTAGATTAAATATATGAAACAATGATCAATCTCGCTGTTAAAGAACTTACTATTAAAGAACTGCTACAGACTCAGTAATATAATTATTGTCTAGTACAAATATTAAAATGTTCATTGTTGGCTAAAATGCGGAAAACCGCACACATATTTTGGTAGTGTATGCAATGACAAGACTCTGTGTGTTAGGAGATTTACAAATGCATTTTAAAATTTTTGAACAGTGCTTCAACTTTCAGACATAAGATAGGTAAAGTCAGACTGAAAGAGTTGACATTGGTTGCAGTAGGTGGTCAAATTAATTTAGGTCCTGCTCAGTCTCTATCTCACAAAAGCTCCGTGAAAAATATGGACTGCGTACTTTGCTGATTCTGAAGAAGGGATTTTTATGATAATCATTTAATTATCAACGTATCTGAAAATTCCAAGTATACAGTGTGTTAATACAGAATTTCTAAAAGGGTGAGGGCCTTCATGGTTACATTTAAATTAGTACATGTTATGTGTCATATTTAAAAAAAAAAACCTAATAAATCAGTTGCTTGTAATACCTTGAAATAAGCATGATAGTTCAATTAGAAAATACCTATTGTGAGTCAAAAAGTTACCCAGGATATTACAGTTCACCAAAAAACAAACAAGCAAACAAAACCTCCCAAAGACATTACCTTTATTTGTATACATTATTTATTAGAAATTTCAGAATTAATGCTTCTGAATATTATGCAAGAACAGTTATCAAGTCTTGGAATAAGATACATTTGAGTCACAGTTTCAATTCCATTTTCATTTGTGTAAATAATTTGCTGTTCCTTATTTACTTTCTGTTTTGTAGAAAGACTTGTCTTTCTATATGAACATTTTGTAGGGAACGTTTACCTTTTGAAAGGGAATCCTAAGTTTGATTTTTAAGGTATGGTGTTAGTAGTATTTTTTCTACCACTTGAAGATATAAGCACTTCATTGCATCTCCCCAAAAGCCAGTTACTATTACTGAGCAAATCCTAATCCGATTATTTCAACTTAAAAATGCAGGATGAGTAAACAACATAATTATTTTCATCCAGAATTTCAATTTCTCTTGGATTATGTTCTGTAGACTGTTTCTCCTCTTTTAACTATTTTACAGTTCTCAAGGATTGACCTAATAATCCATCTGTAATTCTGTTTTTGTCTTTGTTCCTGCCACTCTTTTCTCATTTTTCATTTTATCATTTTACAGCGGCAGTAATGCCACATGCCACTTGTTGTAGACATTTATGCCAACAATGCATATATTACAAAAATGACTAACTTTGTTAGATTTCAGACCTACTTGAACTACATTTAAACTTAAGTATTTGAATCACCTTCCTTTTCCCCACTTCTGTGATAATTTATCTGTAGTTGTTTGATTCTGTAATAACCAAAAAATACCTCTGAAAGTCTAATCAATTAGTATTTATGATTTATTCATTTACTTTGATGCCTCATTTAGTCATTGAAGAATAAAAACTGTGGTTTAAATTATTCATTGATTGTCTTTAAGATTTAAAAAAATATTGAAAGTAATATACTGTTATTTAGTAAAAAGAGCTCTTCAAGTGATGACATAAATCTCAAGTTAACATTTAAAAGAAAAAAACAAGGCATCCCTCAGAGCTGTACTTCACATACACTGTGGGTTGGTTTATTATAAAAATAAAAATATTATCAGAGCATAGTAAAGGAGTAGCATCTTTTAGCTGATTTCTTTCTTGAAGCATTCCTCAATGCTTTATGAATTATGAAAATAATTCATAATATTCTCTACTAATGAATGAAATACTACTATTGTGAATAAAGACTATTGTGCATTGAAACATGGAAGGATAAAAATGCTTTTTTATGGCACATGAAAATTCTATAAAGTAGAATAAGGAATAACACTTATTTTTTCACAGAGGTTCTAAGTCACTTGAATTAAATACAAATTTGATATTTTTAGGCAACTTGATGTCGTTTGCCTAGAGAGAAAGCATGATGTAGTTCTTTAATCAAAATTTCTTTGACTTGTCTCCACGTTGTCGAATATTGTATGGGACAGAGTGACATTTTATAAAAGCATGTCCCAAATATTTTATGCAGCATACACTAAAACATTCATTTATTATCTGAAATTTAAATTTAACTGAGCATTCTGTGTTTTATATGATGACCTTATGCTTATGCTAAGGAGATCTATAAAACGACATCTTTTTCCTCAGATAATATGAAGAAAGTGTTTGTTATCAGTGTGGCAGGAGGATACAGCATTTAAATTAATGCAAAGCATATATTTGTTTTGCTTTGGTTTCAACCTTAGGGTAAGTACATATACCTGTTAAGTGAGGTATATATGATTTTAATCAATACCATCTGTGATTAAAAAAACTGAAGAGGAATACAAGGATTTAGAGTAATGAGGAAGACACTAGATTTCTTCTTGGATCGAATCATTTGGGAAGTCTTTATGGATGAGGGGGTGGTTAAGTTGGGTCTTGAGAAATAGAGGAAAAATTTCCTGAATGTCTTTGAAGTTTTCATGTTAATGCTGATGAAAAGAAAATGCATTTAGTAGGTTGGAGGAGGATCCACATTAATGTACTTTCACAATGACTAAACTTTTATTCTTGAGAAAAGTTTCCTTTTACTGGGGTTTATTATAATCTAGTCTTATGATTTGGAAGTGTGACATTATATTGAAGATCTTGTCAGTTATTATTGAGAGAATAATACATGTCAGCGAATATGCTCAAATCTTTTAGGTACTGATTCCTGAACAACCATTGCTTTAACTATCAAAGAACGTACATGAAACAGTAACCATAGATAAGAGCAAAAGTATTCTATTTTGCCTTCAATATTTTTATGTTAATTAACTCGTTTGTGCTTCCGCTTCTTTATCTGCAAAGTGGGGTGGAAATATATACTTCTTGTTATTGCTGCAGGCAATATATGTAAATGGCCTAGCACTAAAGAATATTTAAAGACAATCTCCAAACAGTGATAAAGAAAAAATGAATTGGGATTATTCCTGACAATTTTGTGCTTGTAGGTTATTTTATACAGCTGTGAGTGTTGACTCAGAAGGTGTATGTGACTTAAGAATGATAACAATGTTGCCATTCATAACAATATTCTTCTTGGACCTGAGTATGGTGGTGCATGCCTCGAATCCCAGCTACTCAGGAGGCTGAGGTGGGAGGATCCCTTGAGCTCAGGAGTTCAAGGCCAGCCTGGGCAACATAGTGAGACCTCGTCTCTTAAAATAAAATCATTTGGGAATGTTCTGAAAGTGCCGAGTATAAACAGGTATATTAAGAGTACACTCCAAGCCAACACACTTCTCATGAGTTATTTATGACCATAGTTGCGTGATTCTTGCTACTCAAGGTGTGGTCTGGGGACCAACAGCATTGGCATCATCTAGGAGTTTGTAAGAAATACAGAATATTATCAGGATCTGGGAAAATTTGAAATAAATGAAGAAATACAGAATATTAGATCCTACCTTAGTCTTCCAGTATCAGAATATGAATTTGGATGAAATCCCCAGGTGATTTTTACACATTAGTTTGAGAAGCATTGGTCTAGATTTTAGCGTAGGTTATTGAAAAGTTTATACTGCTCCAGGCTTTTGACAGTAATGTTGTCTTTTTAATATGTTTTCTGTCATTCATTTAGATCTGATAATAAAAGGAGAAAGGAGTTGTTCAAGTCTCAAGAGCACTTTGTAGCAGATTGCCTTTTCTGCTTCACCTAGTGGTGTTCAATAGCCTGAAAGATTGAGCAGTTTAGCAGTTTACTGCTTAAACGTCAAGTTTTACTCTTTTTTCATTAATAGTAGTAAGACCCAGAATCTTAAGATTCTGAATAACAATAATAGTAAGGTCATTGCAAGGTCATTGCCTGTATTTTATTAAAGCCTTGGGAGTTAGGAGATGTCTTGTGCGTTTATTCATTAAGTTGCTTAGAGTCATGATGTAGCTAGTAATACAGTTTATGGGTACTGGTCCCTGCATTGGTGTCATTTGAGGACTTTGCTAAAGTTAAACATTTAGATTCTCAGATTATGCCCAGGATATTCTGGTTCAGTGGGACAAGGAAGACTTGGAATCTCTATTGCTGAGAAAGAAACTCTTCGGGTTGCAATGCTGCCCAGCCTGTTTTGCAAACCATTGCTGTAGTCAGTTTCTTTTTTCTCTCTTAGAAGCCCTTTCCCATCCCTTGTGTTTTCATTTGGCGTATCATCAGTAGTTTACATTTATATACAATTAGAAAGGTAGGCAGTGGAAAATAGAAAAATAAAACGTTGTTCTGGGAGTCTGAAACCCTGTGTTCTTGGCTTGATATAGATGAAATGGGTAAGGCACTCTTTCTCCATTTTACTATCTGTGAAATGGGCCATATACTTCAGTGGAACGTGAGAACCTGTAGACATGAGTGCTTTGAACTTTCAAAAGAAGTGTGAATTGAGCTTGTTTTTACAACCTTGTAATATCCTTCCTGTTAAAATGTGTTTTCCTTTTCGACATAAAACCTGGTTCTCACGGAAAACTTACCCCTGCACTTTCTGTTTCCTTTGTACTTTATACTTATCCCCACTCTTCTCTGTGTTCCTACAGCTCTCCAGCACCTGTACCATGGGCAGTTTTGCCTAGGTCGGTTGGTTCACGAGGTCCTCTCCGGGCAGATCAGAGCAGCTCCTGCTGAGACATGCCAGGAGTCAGGGAGTTTTCCTTTGGGACAGGAACTTCAAACTAGAAAACCTAGAAGACTCAGACACCTTGTCTCAGGGTGTGATACCCTGTAATGAACTCATGTTTTGGGCAGGGACCTAGGACCTTGTATATTTGGGAGGAAGTACTAGTTAAATAATAGATGAAGATGATGTAACTTCAATATCTACTGATTCTGCAATCTAGAAATATTTTTAATCGACCCCTACCCCTTCATCTTTATTCAGAATTAGTAGATATTGAAGCAACATAATCTTAATTACTTAGGTATATTCCTAGATATGCCATGTTCTAAACAACTTTTAACGAATACATTCATAAAACATCCTTACCTCCCAAGGTTTTAATAAAACACAGGTAATGCCCTTACTGTCTTTGTTATTTAGAATTTGAAGATACTGGCTCTGACTGCTATTAATGAAAAAAGAGTAAAGCTTGACAATCAAGCAGTGAAAGGCTAAACTGCTCATTCTTTCGTGTCATTGAATGGTGCCAGATGAAGCAGAAAAGCATAGACTGTATTCTACCGGGCCATGTCCTAAAGCAAAGGATCTTCTAGGACATACGCTTGGTTTTAAAAATACATATATATTTTTTGTAGTGGTTGAGGTACATGGGGGAATGGCAAAGAATGATACCAAATCATCAGTTTGTATGTTTAAACTCTTGGAGAAACAGTACAGAATGTGGATTCACAGGGAACAGAGGGGCTTTATTTAATTTTAGGATTTATACTGATTAACTCTCATTTACTTACTTAATATGCACAAGAACCCTATCAAGAGACAACTTTATTTTCATTTTGCAGATGAGGAAACTGAGACAGGTTCAGTAAATTATTCAAAGTTACTTACATTGTAGAATACAGAGCCAAAGTTTGAAGCTTAAGCATTCTCCTTAAGAGTCTACACTCTTCCATGTGGTTGGTTGTTTCACCAGTAAGAACTAAGAGACTACTGTTTGAAAATAATTTTGCTGTGTAGTCCACAAGAATTTTGTATTTCTTTTCATATATGTTGATCCTTTCTCCTTCTTGTCATCCTGGTATTTACAGTCTTAATATCTTGAAACAGAATCACTATAATCCTTTGGTATTTTGTCACTGGATTTACCAGTTTTGGTAGAAGTGTCAGTGGTAATTTATAGTCTTAATTTATAGGCATGGATCTCCTGAGAGATTTCAAGCAGAGATCTCACCATGTCAAGGAACCACAAATATGCTAAAGTAGACAGTGAGTCCATTCTAACCATCTTGGGGTGAAAATTAATCATGGTTTGCTAAGTGCTTTCAGAAGTTTTTGTTGTTGTTTTAATTTCCATGACTCAATATATTGTGTAGAATATATTCAGTAGGGTAATTTTGGATTTATGTGTTTATCTCCCATTAGGTTAAACTAGAATGTGTGTGGTTTTTTTGTTGTTTCTGTTTTGTTTGAGATGGAGTCTCGCTCTATCACCCAGGTTGAAGCGCAGTGTCACGATCTCGGCTCACTGCAACCTCCGCCTCCCAGGTTCAAGTAATTCTCCTCCCTCGGCCTCCCAAGTAGCTGGGATTACAGGCCCCCTCCACCACACCCAGCTAGTTTTTGTATTTTTATTAGAGATGGGATTTCACAGTGTTGGTCAGTCTGGTCTCGAACTTCTGACCTCAGGTGATCTGCCCGCCTCTGCCTCCCAAAGTGCTGGGATTACAGGCGTGAGCCACCGGTCCCTGGCTAGAGTGTGGTTTTGATAAGAAGCTGTTTTAGATGAGATCCACAGAGGTTCTAGGTCCTAGATTTTAGGTATTGTCTATTGTCTTTTGTATTCTTAGTCCTGTTTTTGAATTTTCTGGCCTTGACATTGGTGGCAAGATTGTTTCTCTTGGTCATAACCATCTTCACATTAAAGGTTAGGCTATTTCCACTTGAGGAAATTAATTTTACTATTGTGCTTTTATGGTCAATTCATCCTCCCATTGTTTTTCATTTGTTGTATTTATCTTTACTACTTAATGAAAAAAATAGGAGAAAAGATTGGAAACAATTTTCTGTAAAAAGTAAATATCCATATTTACTCGACAAAATGTAAGCTCTTGTGTGCTACATTAAGCACTCTCAACAAATACTTGAGATTTTGTTACATGTTTTATACCTTTGAATTTTGCTTCCATAAAATAGGAACATTCTTTTGGAATTTCAGCCATCTGACATGTCTTATAAAGAAATGAAGTTATTGATAAACATGACAGCCCCAGAGTAATTAAAACATGCAGCTGAGCACCTACTCCCCAGCAGATTGCCTTCCTTTACCTTTGAAGAGATCCCCTATCCCTACCATGACCTACAGAGCTCTAGATAACCCTTCAAGCTTGTCAATTGACATTCTTCCTCTCGTTTATTCCTCTAAAACCACAATGTCCTCTTTTCAGTGTCTCAGACTTGCTAGAATGTGGCTTCCTTTCCCCTTCCTCATCCTCCAAGGATAGCTTCTTTTCACCCTTTGATTTCGTATATCTCCCTCAGAAAGTCCTTCCTAATTACCTACGCAGCCCTTGACACCAATTACCATCCATTTCATTCTTAGTACCTGTCACACTTTGTCCTTACAGACTTATAGTCACATGAAACTTCCTGTCTAGTCACTCCTGACTAGACTCTAAGCACCAGGTGGGCAAAGACTTTCTATCTTTTATTCACCAATGTGTACCCAGTGCCTGGCAAAGAAATATTTTGATGATTATCAAAAATTACATATATGAGTACATAACTTGTATCTTACAGCTTTAAGTAATATCTCTCAAAATTTATTTTGTTACTTTAAGTTGGTAATTCATAGCAAGTTATATCAGGGAAGTAGAAAGTGTTTCCCCGATATTTATTTAGAAAGCCATACACAGCTTTTATAGTTAAACAAAATATACCTTATTCCACATCACTTGTGTATCTTTTGGGTATGCTTTTTACAGTGCAGTACTTCTGTTCTTCTTTGTTAATCAAATATTTGTCCTAATAGAGCAGTTGCTGTTCTCTCTTTAACAGCAGAAGATGGTAGGGGATGTGATAATAAAATCATCTTGTTTTATGCCATTTAAAAAGAAAACACACACACACACCCTTTTAATGAATATATTTGTAAAGTCTCTATTAAGATGTTTGACACTCAACAGACAGTCAATTTCTTGAATGTGTATATGTTCTCATAGATGAATAGACTTTGTTTCGAGAAAAATCATGCGTTATATGTACATCTTATTTTCTAGAGTTTAGATCAGTCAGCAATATTTTATTCACTAAATGGATTTAAATTTGATGACCGAAAATAACACTTTATTTCTTTTTTCAAATCATTTTATAATTTGATAATGATTTATTCTTTTATATTTAAATTTAGTTCCTTTTAATATATTGAAAAGCTGTACAAAGCACTTCAGCATTAGAAATTGAAGTGTATCTACAGGGGGGAGAAATCCTCAATTTAGTTTAAATAACAGAAAGTGAAAAGGGCATTTGAAATCAGGTGTGAAAACATAAGAATAGTGAGTTAAATAATATAATTAATGATTATCCATCAGGGTAAAATGCATCTCTCAAGGTAAAATGAGCAGAGTGGGGCATTTAATAATAATGCAAACTAACCAGTTTTAATGCTAATCACCTGGAATGGATGCGCCCAAGCACGAGCAGTGTGCGTGCGTGCGTGCATGGTGTGTGTGTGTCTGTGTGTGTGTCTGTGTTATGGCTATTACTGCTAATATAACAAGGGAACTTTATATAGAACTGAAAATGCCAGTTAATTACCTTCCAGTTTTTGGGTGTTAAGAATATTGTAGTTCTTTCTATCTACTACATTGCATGAGTAGGTAGAAAATTCAGGTGCTTAAAGGCTATTAAAAACAAAACAACCCTCCAGAACGCTGTCTTTGCAATAACTGTTTTCTTCTTCTCCAGGAGAGCACACAGCTGCTACAAATGCCGTCAGTGCAGTTTTACAGCTGCCGATACTCAGTCACTACTGGAGCACTTCAACACTGTTCACTGCCAGGAACAGGACATCACTACAGCCAACGGCGAAGAGGACGGTCATGCCATATCCACCATCAAGGAGGAGCCCAAAATTGACTTCAAGGTCTACAATCTGCTCACTCCAGACTCTAAAATGGGAGAGCCAGTTTCTGAGAGTGTGGTGAAGAGAGAGAAGCTGGAGGAGAAGGACGGGCTCAAAGAGAAAGTTTGGACCGAGAGTTCCAGTGATGACCTTCGCAGCGTGACTTGGAGAGGGGCAGACATCCTGCGGGGGAGTCCGTCATACACCCAAGCAAGCCTGGGGCTGCTGACTCCTGTGTCCGGCACCCAAGAGCAGACAAAGACTCTAAGGGATAGCCCCAATGTGGAAGCTGCCCATCTGGCGCGACCTATTTATGGCTTGGCTGTGGAAACCAAGGGATTCCTGCAGGGGGTGCCAGCTGGCGGAGAGAAATCTGGGGCCCTCCCCCAGCAGTATCCTGCATCGGGAGAAAACAAGCCCAAGGATGAATCCCAGTCCCTGTTACGGGTAGGAAGGTTTCATTTTTAAATAATTCATTTGTTTTGAAGGGCAAAAGGAGGAACACACATTCTTTCTATATGGGATTGTGTTGTGTGTGAAGTGAGACTTAATGATCTGTCTCAATCTGGGGATTTAGACTCCTAAGGCCAAAGTGGCAGCAAGTAGCTCATGTGTGTTTGTGTGTGCTGTGCACTTACTTGATACATTGTTAGGCAGTCACTTGTTTGTCTTTGCTCTTAGCTCAGATTGAATGTTGGTTAATCATTCCTGGTGACTATGCAAAACAACAAGGCCATATTTGGAGAAGGGAGGTTTAGAATCCCAGAAGGATGTACATCTGTTACATTGAAATAACTAAATGGCTTTTACATTTTAGGCTGCTATGACAGTATATGGTTAATAAGGAAGTCAGAAGAGATTTAAATCACTAAGAATGTAATGTCCTTGATGAGATGTTTATACAAAAATACAGTGTTTTTTAAAACCCACGATATAATTATGTACAAATGACAATGCTCGCTGTTGTCGAGTTGCCAACAAGAGGGGGAAAAATGAGAAAAGCCTAAATGTGAATAGCGTGCAAAGCGGCCAAAGAAGAGTGCCATGCATTTGATATGAACAGGATCTTTTAGGGGGAAGGACCTAGTTCCATGTGGATAAAGAAAACAAAACCTCTGAGTAAGGTAAGATCCTCGATTGCTCTCTTCATACTCTGTAGACTCAGCGTTGTTAAAAAAAATTAAGATTTTTGAAAATTCATGAGCTCCCAATAAGTGGTAGTTGCTCAATGCCTGACACACCACCTCTTGGACATTTTACCTTAACTCTGAAAGTTTTGAGCTTTTCTGGATGAGTTTGAAGCTTTGTTCGTGCATAGAAGGCAGGATCAGAAACTAGCTAACATTTACAAAAGATCCAGTTAGGAAATAGAGTTCCATTAGCCCGGTGCTTTGACCTGCGGGTCACAGACCAGTCAGTTCTCTCTGGTTATATACTGGGAAGAAAAATTGCTCTTACCAATGTCTGCTTGGCTGCTCTGCTCTCATTTCCGGCAGATTCTCGGAAGCCTATCTGTGCTTCTCAGTATTCTCTAGCGGAGTTGAAAAACTCCCCTTAGAGGTGCACAGTTAATTATAAAAGCTGTTACCTTTCCCATCTGTAGTCATGCCCTGGAGCTAAGAGAAGGGCTTGAATACAGAAGAGGAGATGCCCCCTGTACAGAGAGAAACAAAGAATCCTTCCTGGAGGGAAGAAGTAAGTTTATTATGAGTAACTTCCGGAAAAAAGAGAAACAGTTTCTGTGCCCTTCAAGAGGGGGTTCAATTTAGGGAACTCCCTTCCAGTGAATATACATGGAGCTGCATTTTTATAATTGTCAATATTTGTTGTTTTCTCAGCATGCCATTACTCCTCTGGCCTCAAGTGACTTACGGCTTCTGGCTATAAGGCAGAAATGAAATGTCCTATGTTTTATTACATTCATACTGCATTTTGAGAGTATGGTATATTTGGGGGCCTTATATCTATATCACTGGAACCTCTTTCCTTCCTTTTTCCACTTAAAGTTGTTTTCATCCATGACATCTTCATTTGACGCCATATTGTTTTGACTGTTTCTGGAATATTACCTTTTCTGCCATTGTTTATATAGTCTAAGACTTTGAAATGACAATTTATTAAGCAATGGTATAAAAAACCTGAGTGTAGTGGTTGCATTTTTTCAGCAAGATGGAGATGATAATACTTTTCTAAAAAATTGTTTTTCTCAATTCCTCCACTTCCTTAAATCCCTGATTTCAAGTTCTGTTGCATCATTTTAACCGCCTTTTCAGTTCCTCCACATTAGCTGCTGAAGTAGGAAACCTTCAACAAGAGACTCCTTAGCTGTGTTCTACAATAATAGCCAAATTCCAACCCTATGATTTATTATCTTCAAAGGCTGTAATCTACTAAATTTCAGAGATCTGATAAAATTACGTTAATATATACATATACATACATATGCATATATAAAAGGAAGAACATTGAATCATTCTGTGGTTGTAATAAAATTTAAATCTTTTAAGATTCACATTTTATATTTGAATAATGCTTTTGGAAATCACCAATTTTATTGGATATTTGGAATAGGAAGGGTAGCCAATTTAATTTATAGTGCAACATTTAGGTTATTAGCTGTATATGGAATTTTCAGTGTGTACATATCTTAGATGATGTGCTTTTTAAGACACCTAACAGAATTAAGAAACAGCCCATTCTGATTGTGAATTCGACACAAATTCTACTTTGGTGGTATTGGTATTCTCAAATTATCACAGCGAATACATACCTCCAATTCATTACCCTGCCAGTGGTAGAAAAAAAAAAAGCAGAATTTTGAGGTCATGTTTACTAAAGGGAAAAAAAAAGTACTTGAAGTTTGTAGTTGCAGAGGCATAGTTATTAGTGAAGATGTCCTGTAATAATTTAAAATACACCATAGAAATAGACAAATATAATTTACATGTTTTGAACAAAAATTACAGTAGTATATAAATATGCTTACAGAATGCATATTTATATATTTTAAACAATAAAATAGAACTCGAAAGTAACTACAATTATTTGGAAATTGTAAGCATTTTAAGGAATGTAAACTATTAGATTTAAAAAGTACCTTTTAAATTAAATAGTTTATTCAACACAGCATTAATAGAACAAGTGTATTAATACATTTATATATCCAGTTTCTAATACTAAAGTAAAACTTAACCATTTAAAAATACTATGCAGAGTGATATCATGAATTAAGTATGGAAAACTTGCACAACAGAAAATGTTGATTTAATATAGTTCAATACTATGCTGGTAAATATTTAACATTTTAAAATAAAAGGCTGAATGTAGTTAGGATTGTGTTACAAAGCACATAATTAAATGTTACTTTCAGCATATTAGTCTTTCTGATAACTTTTTTTTTTTTTTTTTTTTTTTACTGGTTTTAGCAATGAAAGTTTGCTGTACTCCTCAAAGTGAGGAAGGAAATATAAGAATCACAAGAAGAGCTAAAATTTCGAAATGTTCTCTTCATTAACATTACTGGTTTTCTCCTTTTTTTGGCCTAGGCAGGGTCAGTGTTTGGCTTAAGTTTTGTGTTCAATATGATATCATTTATGTGTATTTTTATTTAGTGAATGTCTATATTTTTCCCTTGTTATTAGTATGAAGTTGATCTTGATATAAAAATTTTAAGTTGCATGTGCCTCTTTGTTGACTACTGTGCTTTGAGTATGACAAAAGGCACATTGCCATAAACTTGATCTTATAAATTACTCTAGGAAAACTAGGCTTTATGTTGCATATTAATCACACAATATTTGTACAAAATTTTTGAGTATTTTCTTGTATTAGTAGGAAGAAGTATTAAGGCCTTTAGAATCTTTGCTACAAATAGTCTAAGCTTATATGACAACTTTAATTTATTATCTTAACATTTCTAGAATAGATCTTATAAAACATGAATCACCTCCTGAAAGTGGTCACCAACATTTACTAATAATATTTTGAAAACTCAGTGTTTTTTAGATTTAAGGTTTAGGTCTGTGAAGAGGTTAGCATGTTTAAAATTACCTGTGTTAAAAGGATAAGTAAATTATTTTATATATTCCAATAGATGTTTCTTAACCATTTTAAACTAAGTAGTGTAGTATAGTCAGCATTCATGTAAAGTTGTCTACTTTTCTGACAAGTTTTTTGTTATGATGCACATCTACACAAAGGTTTTTATATTTTAAATAAACTTATGCAGATGCAACTGTATTAATCTTATTGTTTCCTGAATAAGAAATTCTGGATTTTATTTTTGTAATGGAATTTTTAGATTGAATATTCCATTGCAGAAAAGTTGGCTTTTTATCTGATAACTATATGAATAAGGATCCAAAAATTGATCATTAAATTTCACAAAAAAATTAACCATATCGTATAGTTTTTCATTTGTTAATAAAATACAGAAGTACAGTTAAGCTTATTGGGTTAATCTTTAGGGTGAGCTCATGGCAAATCAACATTCAGGTAAATTCTTCCATGTTATTTGCCAAAATGGAATGTTCTAGATAACTTATAGCTCAGATTCTTTCGTAGGTTCAAATGCTGTAGTTATTAGAGCACTTTTTTCTTGCACCTAGAGGAAAGATAAATCTCCTTGAGATTGATCTTGGTTTCCAGTTTAAATTTATTTAGGAAAGTCTATCAGTTGTAACATCTACATTTTGTGCTGCTTGGCTTCAGCAGAGATGCTCAACCATGGGCCTGGGGAGTTGAGTTCCAAGTTCTGGAAGTTGAGTTCCAGCTTGAGCCACTGACTTTCAAAGGAAGGGCCTCCCGGGATCTCCGTTCATCTGTCGCTTGGAGAGGATCATACTGCCTGCCACCCTCACAGGAGTGTTGTGCAGCTTAGTTAATTAACGTTTGTCAGGCCATTTGAGATCCTCAGATGCAGAGTGCTAGATAAGTGGAAATAGTCTGATTATTTGTTCATTTTGTAAGTGTGATACCAGGACAGTACAATGCGAATGTTATTTCCCCTTTTCTTCAGCAGCGTTAAATTTATAGTTTAAAGATTGTTGATACCGGACAGACTATTGAGATGCAAAAATGTTCTTTTGGGGACAGTCCGTTGGCAGCCAAACAGACGTTTAAACAAGTGACAATGTTGAATGCCTTTACAACCACTGACAGAAGACTGCAGGAGCTTTTTTTTTTTAACTAAAGATGGTCTGAAGTGAAAAGTGATATTAATTGTTTTGCTTCATATTTAATTAAAATGAAAGCAAAATTCCAGTTATCATAGAGGTGGCACTGACTTAACATAATGTTTATGTACGTAACTGTTTTCTCACCCGATTGGAACTTTTTACTCGTGCATAAAGTACCAAAGAGATCAGACTATATCAGGAAAAATGGGAAGTATATACCTCTCTAAACACTGGTTATGAAGCCGTGACTTTAGGCCCTGTTGGTAGTTTCTCTTTAGGTAGCAGTTGATATTTTCTTTGCCTGAGAGTAAAATAAATAATTAAAAATTATTGACTATATGCAGAGATGAAGAATCCTTGCACATGTCTGTGCTTCTGTGCTATATAGATGTATTTCTGTTGACATCTATTTGAAAAATATATGATTTAAATTCAAATATGTTTCAGTTGAGATTTAAAAAATACAATCCACGTATCAAATTCATTATGTGTAACACCGAACATGACAATTCTGTTTTACCATGTAAAATTTAAGTAGTTTTTTCTTATTTATTGATTATTCATCTTTTACATTTATATACCATCTTTGATAGTAGAAAACAACTAAAACCAATTCCATAGGTATAGAAGTTTGGTTTTATTAGTTTGATTAATGAGGTTTTCAAGTAATCTAATTTTTTTTCTATAAGTCTACTTCATTAGCCCACACATTTTTTAAAGCACTTTCTTTTTTTAATGCACACACAATAATTGTACATATTATGGGGAACGTAGTGCTGTTGTGAAACATATAATGTGTGGTGGAAAGATTAGGGTAATTTCCATATCCATCACCTCAACATTTGTAATTTCTTTGTATTAGGGACATTCACTATTCCAGCTATTTGAAACTACATAATATGGTACTGTTAACTACAGGCATCCTACAGTGCTACAGAACACTCAAACTTACTCCTCCCGTCTAGCTGTAACTTCATATCCTTCAACAAATCTCTCCCTATTCTCCCTTTCCTCTACCCTTCCTATTCTCTTATCTTTGTTCTGTTTTTGGTTTCTACGAGATCAACTCTTTTTTTTTTTTTTTTAGCTTCCACATATAAGTGAGAACATGCAGTGTTTAACTTTCTATTCCAGGCTTATTTCACTTAAAATAATGTTCGCCTGTTCTGTTCACATTGCTGCAAATGACAGAATTTCATGCTTTTTTGTGGCTGAATATATTCCATTGTACGTATTTACCTCATTTTGTTTATTCATTTATCTGTCGTTGGACACCGAGGCCGATTCCATATCTTGATTATTGTGAATAGTGCTGCAGTGAACATGGAGGACAGGTATCTCTTTGATATACTAATTTCCTTTCCTTCGGAAAACTACTCAGTAGAGGGATTGCTGGATCATGTATGTAGTTCTGTTTGCGGTTTTTTGAGGAGTCTCCGTACTGTTCTCCATAGTGGCTGCCCTAGTTTACACTCCCACCCACATTAACAACACTTGAAAAACAACAACAACAACGTTTTTGTAACCTAGACTGTTTGTGAGGTCTGGCATAGTTCTGCTGGCCCAGGTTTCTAAAGCAGGTGAAGCAGATGTATCTTAGTGAATTGAACTGTAGGTTTGCAGCCACTGTGAAATGTTATCCTTTAGCACAGTATTTGTTCATTATTTCCTGTATAACTATCTTTCGCTTGGCTTCTCTTTTCCATGGACTGCATGAGTCAGGAGATAACAGGGCCCCCAAAGAACCCATTGTTGAGCATTCTTAGATGTTGGAAGTGAAGAGTATACAGAAGGTGGCCCAAGTTTCAGGAGCATAGGGCCAGAATGATTCAAAAATGAGATATGTAGTGTTGATGTGAATCTGGTAATTTTCTGGCAGAGCCCAGTCTGATGGGTTCATTTTACGGTCCATTAATACCTAAAATGCCACAACAAAGTTATATTTTGGATTTTTGTGGATTTTGTTGTTCTCACCAAAAAGGAAAATATTGTCTCCATTTTCATACACACACACACACACACACACACACACACACACACACTCCCTTCCCTTAGATTCTGCTCAAAAACTTCCCTTAAGTGTTTATAGGCAAAGGCATTGATTAGTAGACTGCTCTGCCTGTTAACTCAAGAAAGCTTGGCAAGCTAAGTACTACTGTATCTGGTTGTGTTATTAGTTTAAGGAAAGGCAAATTGTTTCATTGATATTTGAAGACACTTTTTCCTTTTGGAGAAGCAATACTATTTACAGATTTTCGTTATGAACTATAATTTACAAATGCAAGGAAGTCTGGAACACAACTTTATATCTGATTAGGAGTGAAGCAGAGGAATCTTAGTTTTGTTTTGTTTTTCTGACAATAGCACACTTGTGATAAATTGAGCGTTTGGCATCATTGTTCATCTCAGAATGATTAAATGCCTCCCTCTCACTTGTAATTTTATATGTTAAATTGCCTCTTTTGAAAAATATAGTTTCCTAATTTTGAAGAATTCCTTTGGACATATTAATTAGGAAAAGGATAACCCATTTTCTACCATGGAAATTTATATATGTGTAACATCATGAATAACCAGAAAATGCTAAGTATATACAGTATAGATATCTATTTTTAAAGGCAAAATACACTTTATAAAATTGCTAACATTAAAAAGGTAGTGATTATGAATCATACTTTTATGAGAATTTAGGTACAGAATGGAAAAGGTTTTTAAAATAGATTTCTGGTTAAAACAATACTTTGTGTGAAGGAAGTGATAAGGTCCCTGCAACATGATTTATTGAATTGCATTTGCCTGTAGTGCTACATTTAGTTAAAATTTTTATACAAGACTGATGCTCAGTCATAAAAAAAAGTATTGGTAGACAAAGCACATAAAATTTCGGGGAATTAACTTTCTGATTGTAGCTATATACATTGGGTAACACAAGAATACCTATTTGTAGCTATCAAATTCAAATTCTTAATGAGAAAAAAAATCTGGTGAAACTACTTTAAAATAATTGTATAGGAAAGCATTACAAAAATATTTGATTAAAATAGAGGGATATTTATAAATGGTTGTCAAGTTATTTAGCATTCAGTTTCTAGGGTTAAGCTTACTGCCTTTCCATTAATTTATTAGTGGATGGATTCCTTTCATCTTCACCAGAACTCTTTGAGGTTAAAACTGTTATTATCCCCATCATTTAAATGAGTAAACTGAGGCTTGGATATTAAGTGTTTTGCCTAGATCACACTGCTCATAATGGCAAAGATTAAATTCTAGCTCTGACAATTCTAGAGTCCCTGCTCATAACTATTGCTCAATATGGTTTGCTAATAAATACTTGGGTCACTGTCTACAATGTCAGAATTAATTTGTTTCATCTAAGCATACACATTTTTATGTGTGTATGTACGAAACAAAAAAATAGCTTTTTGAAATTATATAAGTGATACATGCCTATTGCAAAAGAGTTGGATAATACAATACACTGTAAAGAAGATGAAAACCACTCATAAATCCCAACCTATAAATACTTTTGTGTTCATATTTTGGCATCTAATGTATCCTTTATGTATATTTAAATGTATATTTTATTCAAGTATAGGATTATGTACCTCACTGTTTTATAATTCTCTTTTTTAATTTTTCAGTGTATTGGGGTCATCTTTTCTCATCAATGAATGCATCCCACAGTGTTCATTTTTGTGCTTCAGTATACCATGGAATAGTGACATCCTAGTATGTTTAAGGCATTCCCTATTAATGAATATTTAGGCTACTTCCAATTTTTAATTATAAAGAACATTTTGAAGGACCTCCTTGTACATATTATTCTGTTGCTTTATCATCTTTTTGGGATAATTTCGTGTAGTATATTTCCAGTTATTTAAATGAGAAAGTACATGATTTATAACAAAAGGTATTTAATGTCCAAGTCACTGTTAGCTAAAAGGGTAATTTTTAAGCTATTAAATAAGTTGGCTCATAAAAAATGCATGGGAATAATATCCTAGAAATATTTAAGGATTAACTTCTAACTCATAAATTGTCTTATTTTAGATGCAAAAAATTAGGAGAAAAGCAAGTGGCAATTCTATCACATATATAGAATACAGTACATGCTCGATACAAGGTAAATAGTATAATAATCTTACCTTATATTGCATATGCAGTGTAGTTTATTCTTTAGAGAAATTGATTTGCAAGAAGAACTCATTTTCTTTTTTTTTTTTTTTTTTTTTTGAGACGGAGTCTCGCTCTGTCGCCCGGGCTGGAGTGCAGTGGCCGGATCTCAGCTCACTGCAAGCTCCGCCTCCCGGGTTCACGCCATTCTCCTGCCTCAGCCTCCCGAATAGCTGGGACTACAGGCGCCCGCCACCTCGCCCGGCTAGTTTTTTGTATTTTTTTTAGTAGAGACGGGGTTTCACCGTGTTAGCCAGGATGGTCTCAATCTCCTGACCTCGTGATCCGCCCGTCTCGGCCTCCCAGAGTGCTGGGATTACAGGCTTGAGCCACCGCGCCCGGCCATGAAGAAGAACTCATTTTCTTAAGCAGAGTTGAGTCAAGGGTTTTAACTGAAAACAGTCTACTCAGGCTTTACCTTTCTCGGGGGAATAATTTCTCTCTTTTCTCTGCTTTTGCTTTGCCTCCGTGGATGATGCTCCTGCTACCCTTCACAGTTTGTCAAACCAGTTTTGAAGTTTTCGCCTTCCCCAGATGTTTGTTGGATGTGTGGGTCATGGCATGGGCTTTGAGAGAGTACAAGAGAAAAGAATTGATTTCTCTTTTCTTTAAAATAATGGCATTTAATTATCTTTGTTTTTATTTGTTGCTGAAATATATTAAATGCATATTGATTGTTAAGTATTTTTCTTTGATAAAGTTGTCAGAATGTCAGAATATTCTTTTTTTCTGTTATTGATGCCTAATATTTCATACATTTGTGAGGTATACGTGGGTAGTTTTGCAAACATGGAGTAAGTAATGGTTAAGTCAGGGTATTTGGGGTATCCATTATCTTAAGTATTTATCAAAATTTCAATGTGCTGGTAACATTTTAAGTCCTCTCTTCTAGCCATTTTGAAATATGCAATATATTGTTGCTAACTATAGAATATTATTACTATTTTTTATGAAAATTTGAAGGAGCAGGAGCAAGAATACTTTCTGAATTAACATTGCATTTGTGCTACCTATATGCTAAAAATACAGATTCTCAGACCACTCTTAACCATACATTCATAAAAATATGTATGATGTTATTTCTGAATGTTTAAGACAAACAGGTTAAGCCACTCTTCTATATGGAATCTAAAAATGTACAAACACTACATTGGAAAGATACATTCACTTTACTTAAAAATAATTATTTGCTATTTTTAAAAAAAGACTCAGTGTGGAACTTTTGAAACAACCTCTTTTGTACATTGAACAATGAAAAAAACTTTACTTGTTACATTTTAGAAGTATATTTGTTTTTAAAAGCGTGGTATAATTGAAGGCAGTGCTGGCTATATTTTAGGAGATGCATATTTGACTTATCTAAATCTCCATGTCAGAAATTGGCTACCCAAAAGTTCCCTGGTAATACAGGAAAATCTGTCCTCTTTGCCTGACTTACAAACTCATTCTAAGAAAGTTGGATTTTATTTTATTTTATTTTTTTGAGACGGAGTCTGGCTCTGTCGCCCAGGCTGGAGTGCAGTGGCGCCATCTCGGCTCACTGCAAGCTCCGCCTCCCGGGTTCACGCCATTCTCCTGCCTCAGCCTCCCGAGTAGCTGGGACTACAGGCGCCCGCCACCATACCCAGCTAATTTTTCGTATTTTTAGTAGAGACGGAGTTTCACCGTGTTAGTCAGGATGGTCTCGATCTCCTGGCCTCATGATCCACCCGCCTCAGCCTGCCAAAGTACTGTTATTACAGGCATGAGCCACAGAAGCCAGCCGAAAGTTAGATGTTTTTAAAGTGTAAATTGTCTGGATGGACAGTCTACGGTCTACAAATTTACTATCCAGTTAATACACTGTCATAACTTTACGCTGTATGACTACTGGGTGTTTTTGAGTTTTGAAAATCACAGCTTTCCACAAATTCACATGTGATTTAAATATTTTTGAAGAGTCTAAAATAGATACTAACGTTTGAGGTTCCAGTTGGGTTTGGAGGTAGGTAAGCTCCACATTTAACTCTGGCTGTGGTTCAGGCCTGCCTGTATTTTATTTTCTGGTAAAATTAGATGTTATGTTTTCTTTTTGCTCTTCCCTTGTGATGTAGTGGAAAGTGCTCTGGATTGGAGGAAAGGAGGCTTTGTGTTCTAGACTCACTTGGTGACTAACTAGCTGCGTGACCCTGGGTGAGTCACTCAAGCCTCATACACAGTTTCCTGCTTTGGAAGATTATAGTTTGAAGTATGCAGTTTCTCAAATCTCTTTACAATTGCAGCATCAAGCAAATCTAGAGTGAAGTAAATTTCCTCTAAAACCTTAAGCATTCAGATCTATAAATTGATACCCGAGGCAACTTTAAGACAAAAATCTTATATTTTAGACGTAATGAGGCTGATGTCCAAAGAGAGAGATATATATGTGTGTATATATATGAACTACAAATTCTTAAATATGATTTCCAGCGGGGTGGCTGAGAATCCATAAGTTATAAGCACCTGTCACACATACAGTCTGAAAGCTTCAAAAATTATATTCTTTGAACTTACCTCGTGTAAGAAAGTCCATTCTTTGGAAACAACTTTGCTACAAAAGAGTCATATTAAGGGGCTGCTTATGAATGAAGTTAAAGGGAAGTAAGCACAATGAGAAAATAATTCTGTGAGAAAGTGACATGCTTAAAGTCTCCTTCCTCAATTTCTTGGCATTGAGCGATGATGCCTGTTTTGTTCACAGTCAGATGTTCAAGTCAGAATTTTGGATGCAGAAACTAATTTTAGTAGGTGGGGTGCAAATTTCTTATGAGTCCACGAATAGACTCTAATCCCAGCTGTTTCATTACAATTATAAAAATAAAATTGGCTGTGAATCATTCAAACTCTATTTAATGGATGTGAATAATACAGTTTCATCCCACGGAAATCTTAAAACTATAAACCTATCTTTGTTCTTTATGTTCCTTCAGAGTTCATATGTCATTATTCATATATGAATTATTTGAAGTATAGGTGGTCATGATGAAAGTGACCAAATTTCTACTGGCTCCTGTGGGTTTCAGGAGAGGAGGTAGACTCTAGGGTGAGGCTAGGGATTAAGTGGAGAAATAAATTGGAAAAAGTCCAGGAAAAGAGAAAAGGATGTTAAATTAGGATGTCTTGGCATTATCTTTCCTATTAAGATATATGTTCATTGTAGACATTTTAGAAAATATAAACAAGCAAAAAGAAGAAAATAAGTTATCAGCATTTTTAATGTGTTTACTTCTGGACACAGACACACATGCACACTCAGACATGCTCACTCACACACACAGACATGCACACACAAACATACACACATAGACATGCACCTGCAAACATGGATTTGTACGTTTATTATTAAATAACTTTCAGTTTCATTTTCTAATAAATTATATACTTTTTATAGCACTGTATATTCTGCTACATCATATTTATTGACTTCATAGAATTTCACTATATGTTGTACTAGTTGTCCTAGAAAAGTTGTCTATTGATTTCTTATTGTTGGACATTTATTTCTAATTTTTGCTATTATCAGTAGTGCCACTTTTATTTAGTATCTTTATAGCTGAATAATTGCAACTTGCAATTATTGCAATAGTAGAGTTTATTGGCAACCGTAGGTCACGTTACCAGATCGTGTATATGTACTCCAGAGAAACAGGAAAACAGTATTATTTCTTGGCTTTCATTAATTCAAATTGCATCGCAGTGATAGCTAAGAAGTAGAAACCCTAAAGTTTTTTAAACATTATTATAGGGGAAAAAGTGAATAACTATGATGATTTGAATAAAGTGCATTTCTTGAGCACCAGCAAAGAATCAGTCAGGTATCGATTTTACTTTCATAACTGAAAGATTTCTCAGTCACTGTGACATTCAGAGAATACTTCATAGGACAATGCACTTACAAAGTTATACATATATGGGGATTTAACTGCCTCCAAAACATTTCTTAATGTGTCAGATTTCTTAATGTGTCTTGGTGAGCACATGAAGTCGATGCCAGGAACTACTCAGTGAAGTGTTTGGTGCACAAACTGAATTTTGAAATATTTAAATGTACTTTCATTTGCTTACAGCTATTTATACAGCTTATTATAAGATAAGAAGGAAAATCAGGTGTTACAGTAAAGACTACAAAACTGTTCTATGTCCTTTCTCATTCAGTTGCTTCTCCAAGCATTAGACTTCTCTAGGCAAAGTCCTTTCATAACACTAGAGATTCACTGTATTTAGTAGTTCATGAAATTTTAACAAAACACACTTCTGTTTGTGGGATTGGAATGCATGTTGGTGAGTGTCCGAATTTAAATATATTGGTACTCATATGGATTCAGAATTTATTTTCAAAGAGCAGACATTCATTAGACCAAACTAACCTATACTCAAACTTGAAAGAAATAGAAATAGAAATAGAAGAAGTAGAGAATAACTTTGTAGGGTTAGTTCCTGGTCTCTGAAGTTTCTTGTTGTCTGATACATATTAATTTAGCACCTGCTAGGTTTCAGGCAGGAACTGTGGAAGAACTTATAAAGGGTATGAAAATGAGTAGATCAAGATTTCTGTACTCAAGTTATATACAATTAGCTGTAGGTGATAAGACAGGTATGGTGACAGCTAAAATACAATCAGACTTCCATAAAAGAGGTGAAGGGAGATGAGAATGATTATGATTGTTTGAAGAGGAATAGATCACATTGTGTTGAGAGAATCGACTTAGCTGTCCCAAAAGATTTTCTGAGCTTGTTTTTGAAAGAAAGACTGAACTTTTAGCAGGTGAATATGACAGCATGAAGGGTAAGCCATATAGAGGAAACAATGTAAGTTACAAGGGGCAGTTTCAGGATATAGAAAAGAGAAAATCTTGATAGAAAGGTAGGTATAGTATAGTATGAGGAGCTAAGACTTGACATACAGGTTAGGATAATTTTCTAAAATGTTTATTTGAAAAACTTTGTCTCAGAAGGAAATAGGGAACCATACCAGGATTTGGGTGAAGGATAATTTGATCAAAGCTTTAATAGGGTTAACATGACCGTCTTAACATAGGTTGGCATGGAAAGGACAGGGTTGAGGTGACAAAGACTTACTAGGTTGATCTCTTACCCTATGAGTAATAACAGGGAGCCCACACTAGGGTAATGATGTTGGGAAGTGATTTCTGTAAATATGCTGGGCAGACAATCTTCAAGAGTTAGCAAAGTTGGTATGTGCAGGTGACAAAAAAGAGGCTTTGAGTTTTGATGACTGGAAGGAGACAAATGATAGCTAATCTAGCTAATCTTTGATAAAGACTAACTATGGGCAAGGCTTTACTCTTTGTTTGTAGTATCTTATTTAATCCTCATAATAACCCCTTTATATAGATGCTGTATTTTCTCCATTTTACAGAGAGGAAGTAGAGCCTCAGAGATGTTACGTCACTTGCCAAAAGTCACCCCGCTAGTGAATAGCTGGATCAAACTGGATCATGTCCAAGTAGTCTGGCTTCAAAATTCACACGCTTTACTATATTTATTCCTCTTCTCTTTTCTCTTCTCTTCTCTTCTCTTCTCTTCTCTTCTCTTCTCTTCTCTTCTCTTCTCTTCTCTCCTCTCCTCTCCTCTCCTCTCCTCTCCTCTCCTCTCCTCTCCTCTCCTCTCCTCGTCTCTCTTCTCTTCTCTTCTCTTCTCTTCTCTTCTCTTCTCTTCTCTTCTCTTCTCTTCTCTTCTCTTCTCTCTTCTCTTTTCTTTTGAGATGGAGTTTCGCTCTTGTTGCCTAGGCTGGAGTGCAATGGCACGATCTCAGCCCACCACAACCTCCACCTCCCAGGTTCAAGCGACTGTCCTTCCTCAGCCTCCTGAGTAGTTGGGATGTGCCACCATGCCCGGCTGATTTTGTATTTTTAGTAGAGATGGGGTTTCTCCATGTTGGTCAGGCCGGTCTCAAACTCCCGACCTCAGGTGGTCCACCGTCCTCAGCCTCCCAAAGTGCTGGGATTACAGGCCTGAGCCACTGAGCCTGGCCTATATTTATTTTCAATTATCATTAGCAGAATTCTAGAGTTAACTGTTTTATGAGGGTAAAATAATGAAGCTGGTTTTGTACTTAGCAAGTTTGTAAGGATTCAGATGAAAATATCTAATGGATAGCTGGAAACATAGACTCTCATGGGGAATAGAGGAGTTGGAATGACTTCCAAATTAATTGACATTCATTTAATAATCGAATATAAACCGAAAACCTAGTTTGTTCAGAATATTATAGGAGCAACATTACCGTGACTAAGCTTTAGACACTGATTCTTTAAGTCTTTTGCAAACCAGTAGCAAAAATAATGTTCAATAAACCGATTACAGCACAAGAAAAAAGAGTGACAGGTACCACAGAGTGAAACAAAATAAATAAAAAAAACACAACAAAACAAACAAAAACAAAACCATAGCAAACTGTTGTAGAAATTTAGAAAAGGAAATGACCCCTTCTTAATTAATCTATCAAGGCAGGTATTCCAGAAGAGGTTGCTTATCAGTTGGTTCTTGAAAAGTGGTATTTGGAAAGCTTAAGAAACATGGTACACTAGCCTATGGAGAATCTAAGCAGAATTTGAACTTTTCACTCCACCTAAAAATCTATGTTAAAAAAATGAGTGAGGGCCGGGCGCGGTGGCTCAAGCCTGTAATCCCAGCACTTTGGGAGGCTGAGACGGGCGGATCACGAGGTCAGGAGTTCGAGACCATCCTGGCTAACACGGTGAAACCCCGTCTCTACTAAAAAATACAAAAAACTAGCCGGGCGTGGTGGCTGGCGCCTGTAGTCCCAGCTACTCGGGAGGCTGAGGCAGGAGAATGGCGTAAAAACCCGGGAGGCAGAGCTTGCAGTGAGCTGAGATCCGGCCACTGCACTCCAGCCTGGGCGACAGAGTGAGACTCCGTCTCAAAAAAAAAAAAAAAAAAAAAAAAAATGAGTGAGGCCCCCTCTGCAGTGAAAGTTACTATTTTGACATTTGTGAGATCAAATGTTAAGATCCTCTGAGTATGTCAAAATCTTTTCCTAACTGATAGGATTCAGAAACACCACAAAGACATGAGTGCTTTAAGTGTCTTATTGTAACAAGCTAAACTAAGAGTAAGTTTTAGAGCAGAAGGTGGGTATTTAAATCAAAGTCTAAAATAAAATTTAATTGTTTAATTAAATAACTTCAAAATGTTTATTTTCTTTTAAATATATAACTATATATGTAGGGTGTATATATATGTAAATAGTGCTTATTCAGATATAGATAAAAATAGCCCTACTATTTAGGATCATATATATATATATATAATCAAAGAAAAAATATACATGACAAATTCTTGAATACACATTTAAAAATGAATGCCATATTTACTGTGCCTGTCTAGTAGATTCATTATATATAAGAACTATCAGATTTTAGTTTTATTTATTGGTGTTCTGATTTATTCTCTAATCATTTCTCTTAGATTTAACCCAGTGGCTCATTTTCAAGTCTTGTTTAATGTCTTATTTTATAATTGAGAAAAAAGAGAAATGCTTGCCTGTGATATATCACCTGTTGTTTAATGGCTAACACTGTTACATATCTTAATACTGTATCACATTAAGTCATTTTAAAAGCATTCTGCTTTCCCTTTTGTTTAAAATTCCTACAATCCCTGGGATATTGGTAGGGGGTTAATGGAAGTCTTGATTAAAATCTTCCAAGCTTTAAGGCTTTCAGTTCTTGTAAACAATTTGGATCTGAGAGATAGGCCTACTTATGACTTTTTACTAGCCTGTTTACCCATTTAATGTTAAGAAAAAAATATGCTTTTTAAAAGTTTTGTTATAATAAGTACAAATTAAAATGCCTTTTAAAAAATCAACCACACTTCGTTGTGTGATGATCACAGAATTTATGGTAGTTCTTTTGAAAATTCTCTGAAGATGTATTAAAATCATTTTAAAAGTAAAGGAACTACCCTGAGTATACCAGTTTTCCATTATTTTAAACAAACCTTTTAAGTTTTATATCTAGATTGCTTTTAAGTAGTTATTCCCAAACTTGAAGGACTATGAACTCTAATCATAATCAATCTGCACTTGTGTCATAATAGCTAACCTAACTATAGTGGGTGAAAGTCTTGGAAATAGGTAACAATACAGTCGGAGTTTACACTTGGGCTCACAGTCCCAGTGCAGATGATTGATCCAGTGGACCAGCCCAAGCTAGTCTGACCTTTCTTATGGCTGGCAAAATGGACTGCATAGTATTCTGGTTTGGTCCGACGTCTTGGTTATTCTATTTTTAATGAACAATCATGATGAGTTTCAAACATGGTGGTTTTGGTTTACATGGGGTTGAGTTGGCATACATGTAGTTTCCAGTTATGATTTTAATGTATCCATTTCATGGCAATGTTGGGGTTTATGTGATACTCCTTGGGCTTGAAATTGAAGTTCATTGAAGTGTGTGTGTGTGAGTGTGTGTGTGTGTGTGTTTGAGGTTTTTCCACTAAAAGCAAGGAGCTTTTAGACAAGTATGGGACACAGTAGAACAAAGATATGAGAGGTACTGCAAATACTGGTTCTTTTAATTTATCCGTTTGCAAATTTTCCTCCCATACCAGATTTAGAGCTCCTGAGGGCAGTGCATTTTTATATTTCTGTTTCTTGTTGGCCCTGTTATACTGCTAATCTTTTAGGAGGTCTAGAATCAATGTATCTTTAATTGAATAGAATTACATGAGGAAATATGCATTTTTTAAATTTGGAAAACCATATTTTATTTCCTAGATGGGACTGCCATACCGCCTGTGTAAATTTTCTACCATTAATTAAGTTTATAATTATAAATTGATTATTATTTGAATACTCTTTGTAGGACTGATGAATTAGTAAATTATTACTTTGTGCATTATTTCCAGTAACCTTTAGGGTATAATACTATCTAGTGAGTTACTTACTCTGGGAAAAATCAATTACAGCAATTTAGGGTTCATATAACAATAAAAAGTATTTGAGCTTTAATGGAACATCCTAACACTTGATATATATCTATATCTACATGTATATCTATATATATATATCCCTTTTTCTGAGTTATCTGGTGAAACAGAGATTTCTTAAGGTTTATAGAATTTTGTGACACAGGAATCTAGAGACACAATCTGCCAGTGCATTTCTAGGTTTTAAAAGTTTCAGTTCAAACCTAAATTGTCTATTTTTTAAATCATGACTCCAAAATTTATTTTTTATATACCTTCTTTTTTTAAATAAAATTAACTATAGATTCAATTTCGGTTGAACTTAGTCTTCTACACAGCTATATTATTAGGTTATAGAACACAGTGCTACCAAGTGTTGAAACAAAAATGTGAAGAATGATTTACCATACCAATATACTGCTTCCTTCTAAAGAAGGGAGGTATTTTAGAATATTAGATACTGGGCTCAAGATAACCAAAAATGTGTAATGGGACCATTTATCTAGATCATTTTATGACCCAGTCAGAGAAGCAAAGGCATATAGCCCCGAAAGCATGATAAGAAGAAGGGAACGATACTAGTAGGTATTATTGCTTAAGCCTGCAACATGACTTAACTAGAGACAAACCTGGATAGGAGAATTTGAAAGCTTTTATGAACTCAGGAATGCATACGATGTTTGTACTACAATCCCAACCTCATCATCTTAATCTCTTTGCCTAGAAAAGATGAATAAAAGTACAGGTTATATTTATGAAACTGAAATCTATGAAGGCGTGGAGCTCTTTTCCACAAGTGGGAGTTCTTGTCTGTTTTCTTGACCCTTTAGCAAATTAGTGGAAGTAAAGGAGGGAGAGAGGGTATAGCTGTATGGAAATAAAGTTGGTGAAGTATTCTGTTCTTCTGTTCTTAGCCTTGATGTTGAACCATGCCTACACTATGCTATCCCTCTGGTACCAGATTTATTGCCTGCCAGGATTGGAATTCATACAGAGAGGAAGGATTCATGAAAAAATAATCAAAGTCAGGAAAGTCTTTTTCTGTAATCTTGTCTCATACAGTGAGTTATTTTTGTCTGGGTAGTTTACGGGGATGTAACTCCTTCAGTCATCTAACCGTGATGTAGTAAAAGTCATTTGCAGGAAATGAAACTCCACTTTGTTACTTTTTTCACTTAAAGGCTAATCTGATTAGCTTTAAAACATTTGTTCATCTTTTAATTCAGTATTTGTACGATGCCTATGGAAGACATATGGATTTAAATAAAACTTGGCTAACCATCTGCCGATAAGGGAAAGTGAGATGCTAAATCAGAGAGGCAGGAAAGTCTATTTCAGTAAAAGCTATTTTGATCTGAAATACTGTATGTAGGCAGTCTTACAGAGTATTTTAATTGGGAGGATATTGATGTATGCTAGTAAAAGAAGTGTATTTGCTGATATGGTTGAAGTTATGTAACCATTAAATTTCTATATAAGTTTAGAGATGTGGAACTATGTGAAATTTTGATCCTGTTAATTATATTTTTTCCCCTAAAAAAGCCATTTGTGGAAAAAATTTTTCTGATGTAGTTTTTAGAGCAGTGGCACATTTTATATCTCATGCCAGAAACTAGAACATAAAATATCAACTTTTCAGATAAATTAACTAGAAATAAAGAACAATTTATTCAGTGCTAATTTGTTGATTTTTTTTTAATAGTAAACTATGCTTTAATAATTTAACTTTGGGGAAATTAGAAAGAAGGAAAAGAATATCTTTTCTCATGATGGTAAAATGCTGATGTATAAAGCTGAAAAAATTACAATTATGTCATATTTATGTTTTAATTTAAAATTGTGAGAGTTTAGAGTCATCTAAGCATTAAGATAAAATATCTGAATTGCATACATATATTTGCATATATGTGCATGTATATACATTCAACTTAACCTTCATAAATAAGCCTTATTTTTATGGTTCAAATTAATTGTTCATTCTTTCATAAAGTGTGTCTGGTATGTAGTTTTTGCTGGGGGAGTACAAGGGTCAATAATACATGCTATCTGCCTTCTGGGAAGAAGTATGGTAATGGGTCAGGAATTACGCCAGTCACCATCAGTCACAGTCATCATCTCAGTTAATCCTCTGAATAAACATTATGATGTTGAGCATTGTCAACTCAATTTTAATGATGGCACTAAGGTATAGAAAAGTTAAATGAGTTGCCCCAAAATAACACAACTGGTTTAAAACTCTCTGTATGAGAGGTATTGAAACCCTGGCCTCTTACAACTAGAAGGTCACTGTATTAAATACTCTAATCCCTGAAATATCATGAATGCTGAAAGAGGATTTAGACTCTACTACACAGCCACCCTGAAAGAGCTGCAGGAAGTACTGGGAATTATATTAACATGGTGGATTGCACATTAGGGACAGAAATGGACTAAGGAGCACATGTGAAGTCCACACTGATAGAGGTGCCTGGCATGGGCTCCCCATCTCTGCCCAGATGATGTAGTTGTGACCTGCTGGGTGGCGCCTTCTTGACAAGGATCCTTGCATTAGATATTTGGAATATTTTATGTTATCAAGCTATTTAGAAATTTTAAGTCACTGCAAAAGTGCTCATTCCAAATTCTGTTTCTTGCCTTTGCCTTGAATCCGTGTCTGAATATTTAGGAAGATTTGATATTGGTATAGAGAGGTATCAATTTTTATAATATTTTATATTCACAAATAAGCAACCTGTTTCCATCCCCCCACCATTAAAAATAGTGTTGCCAAAGATATCTTGTTCACAGATCCTTCTTTGCCAAATTCCTGGAAGTGGAATTGCTGTATCAAGGACAATGCACCTGAAAATGTGGACAGGTAATGCCAGATTCCCCCCCCCCCCGCCGCCACCTTTCTAATAACAGCAAATGATTTGAGAAGTAATTGTGTCCATTTACAATTTCATTAAATTAGGATGGAAATGAAAGTAGAAATGAAGAATCAACATGTGGAAAAAATATGTCTGTAACTAGGAATTGATGTACTGAATTTTTCTGTCCATATTGATGTATTATTCCCTTGATGGCATTTTTGGGAGCAATTATTTCAACATGTGGTGAATCTTTTTATTCATCTGTCTCTCTCTATCTGGAACCAGTATATCTTGAATATACCTGAGGCCTAAAACTTGGTGTTAACCAAACTTTCCTCTCAGTGGTGTAAACTGCCATAGGTGGCAAGAAATATTCCAGGGAAAGAAATGTAAATTTTCTCAAATGAAAATATGTGTGGGTTTATTTAGGATAAAAAGCAGAGACAGAAATGCTACAAACATATATGGTATTAGAGTGATTATTACATTTATCCTATAAGGTTTTGAAGCACTATTTTTGCCTTAGTTTCTTGCATCAATTTTTCTCTTCATTTTTCCATCTTATCTCTTTCCTTTCACAGAATGGTTTGATGAATTTATAGGCACTAAACCATTTTTAATTACAGATCTCTTGAAAACGTATCATCTGACTAAACTTCGAGAAGAAATAAAAATGTGCGATTATCCCGATTTATTTTAACTTTTGTAACTATCTTAAATTTTTACAGATAGAGGATCAAGTTGCTATTACTTAGTGAAGAGTCATTGTCCATGGTTTGAAGAATGAGTGACAAAAGTGATGAAAGTCTGTTTTATTTTTTCTGTTTTCTGATTTCTGGAATATTGCCATTTTCCACATCTTTTTCTGACCTTAAGAATGCCAGCTGGCAACTAAAAAAGAAAGAAGAAGAAAGAAAAAAGATGCAAAACCAACAGCAAAACCCAGAAATCATGGCTTCCCTAAGCCATGCCGTTGGCACTGCCCCTCCTTTAGTGCTACATAACCTGGAGCTCACTAGCAATGTTCTAGATCTGGATCACTTCCATTTTCTATTTTGCCAACTGGCCTTGAGCAACAGATGTGTATTCTTCTTGTTGCTCCAGGCTTGAAGGAACTGTAGGGTAGCTTCTGTCCATAATTCTGACCACTTGCCTTTTGGCAATCTGTTTAGTGGCTTTAGGCTCTTCTATCAAGACCATCTTGTAGACTGGGGGTTGTCCAGAATTTTATGATACATGCAGCGTTCTGACCACCTGCTAAGACTTAAATGAACAGGCTACGTGTAGATATTCTTTCTTTCTCTCATACTTAACTTTTGCCCACACACACTAGTATCAGACATGGTATGGTAGGTACCTATATCTGTAATTCAATATGTACAGTTTTCTTTAAAATAGGATAGGGCCACGAATTTGCTAAAATCTATGCCATAGTATGAGGATAACTTACATGAGAATATGGTACAAAATTAGGTAAATAATGTTGTTTATATGAGAACTTAGAAATTCCCTTACCTTGAAGTTTCAAGTCAATGTTTTTCGTCCTTTTAATTTGGTGTGATAAGAAATATTGCCTTTGGTGCAATCAGAATTATGTAGCATGATGCTTCTTCTTGGTGCTGTTACTTTTACTGCAGTAAATATTTATTTTAGTTGGCATTGTTGAATTACCTCATTTGTGAGCACAGCTAGTAAAGCTATGGTTAAATTTTATTGCTTTTACTCTTAGAATCACTTTCTCAGCTAGTTTACCTTGGAGAGACAACTTCTACATTTTCCACCAAATTACAGAAGCTGAGAAAATTGGGTGGAATTTTTTTCTTTTGTTTCTATTTAAAACGTGGTTACTTTGTAGTACTTTGGCGAACTCACTAGTATATGTATGAAAACACACGCTCATCAAATGGAAAATAAAATCAAAACAAGGAACTCCAGTATGTTTAGTAATAAAGAAAACAAAAAACCTGTCATTTTTTCCAATGCAATTAAATACAAAGAGACCACTAATATTACATTTATCTAATTCATGTCTTCTCGGCAATATGAACCATTGCAGATGTTCCTCCACCTCCTTAGAGAGGGATGTATGCTGTCAGACTTTACCAATGAAATACGCAGCTGGGATTTTGGAAATAATTTTGAATCTCCTTGCAGGGTAGCCTGCTAAAAGACAGTGTTGTAGAACCATTTCCCAGGGCCTTCTAAACTTAAAAAAGAAAAACACCTGTAGCTGTCAGCACTACTTTCAGCAAACAGTCCACATTGTTACGTGTCATTTAACTACTTTCTGCTTGTCAGCAGGAGTCTTTGTTTCACACCTAAGAGTTGTCACATCAGAAATCAGAATAAAGGCCTCAGGTCTCTATTCCCATAGGGCAGTAACATGTTATGTATTATTTTCCCCTAAGTATTCTCCATCGACTCACCTCTCTCCTGGAAAGCTACATGTTGATTCGAAGCCCCTATATATATAGTGTAGGGTATGAAGAAAAACATGTTTGACTTTTCAGTGACTGTCTTTTCAAGTGTATGCATCATTATTTATAAACCTATGAATGTAACATTCACCGGAGTTAATGTGTTCACAAATATACCATGGGTGTGGATGGTGGCCAGAAAAGTATTATTATTCCTGAAAAGAACACAACTAGATAAGCAACTCCTGTATTTTGACTACTTGCTATAGATAAACATGTTCCCCTCATCCAAGTCTGCTACAGGAGTGGACAGAAATCTTGGGGTACCAATATTGTGAGGGGGTTGGTTGAATTCAGCATTTTGGCAACAAAAACTGGAAAGAAAGAATTGGTGGCCCATACGGTATGTGTAATGGGCAGTATCAACTGTTTAAACATACACCAATTATTTTGAAGCTTTCCAAACCCATCTGTCACCATATTGTCTAGTCACATGACATAGAATTGTCATTTCTCCCTGCATAAACTGATACAGTTACAATTGATTTTTGCTACAATCTTTTGTATAAATAGACCTGTGTCATCAGGATCTATTGTTTTTGGTTTGTTTTGCTTTTGCTTTTGTTTCCCCTACCAGTAATCTATGGTACAATTTCTTATTTGAAAAACAAAAACAGATGTACCTAGAGGGCCACAGCCTAAAAAAATAAAATTAAGTATTAAAGACACTTAATTTAGTGTTAAAGAACACCCTGTGAAAGCTGTGGCGTATCTTTTCCAATGTGTACAATTGAGTCAAGAAAGCATAGTTGTATCTTTATTGCAAATCTAATAATGTACCCCATAGTATTGTATTTAATCGCTGCTATTTTTCTCTCCTATTCATCATTGTGTAACGTGTAATTTGACATAAATTCCTGGCCACTGACTCTTTCTGCAGTGTTGGCAGGCTCAGTTCATAACTGGAGGTAATTGGAGTGAGATTTGAGCACTTTTCACTGCAAGAACTGAACAATGTTTAGGATACTTCTGATTCTCCTGAGAATTCTGTGGGACATAAAGGGGAACATGAAAGAATAGGAAAGGGCACTTTTTTTTTTTTTTTCCAACAGTGGCAGAATCTGGAGATTTCTTGGTAACTGATTCACTGGTTCCTGAGTCTGTTTTACCTCTGGCAATGTTAAATAAACCCAAGACTGCATTGGTTTCCCTTAGAAGGTGTATACTCTAGCAGTACCCATTATCATTGCATGAGTTATCATAACACCTAATACCTCAGCTGGAGTTTAAGCATTATGACAGTTTGGGGACTTAAAGTGAGTACAGTAAAGACTTTAGGAGGGCCTGTGAATACAAGTTAAAGATCATGTGGTTGGCTCCCATGGAAGATTTACATTGTTAAAGTAAACTTGTATGGTCACTTTGAAGTCATAGATTTTTCCATATAAATTAATGAAGAAAAATAAATTTCTCTAAGATAGTGTTTCTTTCTTTTACATTTGCATAAGAGGAAATGAAACAGTATAAAGTTTTAATTTCCCCGCCTTCTGGCTAACCATCGGTTTAGTGATTAGCAGAGGAGACTTTTATATTAGGTTTGGAGCTCAGTTTCCTGGCTGCAATTCATTGAACCTTGACGTAAATCTGAAATAAGTATTTTGTAAGAGGTTAGCCTTTTGTGCAGGGTGTGTGAGAAATCCTGCCGGACCAGGTTGGTTACAGAAACTAGTGTCAAGTTGCCTGTGCCCTAAATGGTGAATAAGAAAATGCAGACAACAGAAAAGTAGGAGAAAAAATTCTTCCTCAGCACACCCTCACCCGCCACTTCTGAAAGCCTGTCTACCTTAAAAGGGCTTCCGGTTCTTTTTAGTGATGTGTATTTGTTGGGTGCGATGTTTTTTCTTTTTTAGAAATTATACAGTCATTGCTAGTGGGTAGAGTGTGTCGGTACAGAACACAAGTGTTTCATTCACATAATCCACATGTTGTGTGGTGCTTGTTGAGGCTGGTTGCTTTGCATTTAATCTATTCGATCATGCCATTTGCCTTAGGTGATCAGCAACCTTTAATGTAAATCTTAGCCAATCTAATAAAACTAATGGAGAGAGAGGAACACCACACACACACACACACACACACACACACACACACAGGCACGATGAGTAGGGGGAGTGGGCATGCATTCTTTCATGGTTTATATCCACATTATCTTAGAAGCTAGAAAAGTTATGTGCCATCTCTCCTTTGATCTCTCCTTTGATATATATGCTCCTTTTTTTCTCCTTTTGTTTAGGTAAGTACACTGTATTGTTGGGTAATAGAAAAAGTACAACTTATCAGCACAGTGTCTTGAACTTGGAAACTTGAAAAAAAATTCAAAATTTTGTTCAGCCTGACTAGTCTATATTCAGTTAGTCTTAAAATTGGTTTAAAACAAATCATGTTACTAAAATTCAACACAATTTTTCTCCTTATATCAACTGCAGTTCAGTATTGTTTAAGCTTTTTTTTTTTTTTTCCTGGCAATCACACTGACCAACTGTTTTGAGTTTTGAATTATTTTGGAAAAGAGAAGAGGGAATAATTCTTGATAATTCCAATTACAGATTTGAATTAAAGTGCTAAAACTTAAAAGTGTTTTTTTTTTAATAAACAACTTTTTAAAAGTATTGAAAAAAAGTTAGGAAAATTGATGAAAGTGAATAACCATTTTCTTTATCCATTGGAACAATCAGAGAAAAGATAATATTGAAAGCTTCAAAATATAGGGAGTGGTCCTCCTTTTTGATATAAGTACTTTTAAATGGCTCTACAGAATTAGGATTTTTATTTTTAATATCTTTGGTCTATTTTTTAAAATTACAATGTTTGCTAAGAGGGTGAAATTATACTTGCCTACAAAATGTTACCTTCTCAGACCTCCCTTCTTGGAGCTTTTTATTGTTATATTTGTTTCGTTCTTATGCTATCGTCTTGATGTATTATTGCTGCCTATTACTCATATTACTCAAGGGACATTTATACAAGTACTGGGAAAACGTAATTCTTTATTGGCCTTTAAGTTTTGAAAAATATTTTTGGTTTTGTTGATCATGATCTGCACATGATTAAGGTGCTTGACTTCCCTTCCCTCTGCAAGCTCAGTTTAGGTTGGTAATGCCCAGGTTTTTGTTTTTACTAGCAATTGTATTCTTTTGTTTTTAGACAGGGTTGTAAGTTTTTGGATATTCCGGTACATGCTTGGTGGTCGTATTAATGGTGTTCAGAACAGGTTGGGTACTTTTTCTTGCATTTTCTTGCATGCGTTTGTAGCTATGCATGACTGGAGCCAGTAACTTGATGATGCACACTGAGTATAGATGGATCTTTAGACTTTATTCAGGTTGTCATTCTTCCTGTAGCAGGTTTCATTCAATTCATCCTACTGTAAAGGTTACTGAGGGTAAAATTCTATTTCCATTACTTAATAGTGTTAGATGTTTTGTTGTTGTTGTTTCTACATGCCCCCAAATTGCACCCCTCGTTGCTACTGGAGTTCCAAAATAATTAAGAAAAAAAAAAAAAACAAGATTAAGAAAGTTGAGAGAACAAAATATCACCTTTCATCTGATTCAGCTAGTGTTGAAGAATGTAGCTTGTCCTGTATTCAGATCAGCTTCCTAAAATTGAATTTCACAGCCTTGTAGAAGTAGCTCATGGCTGCCTTGTGTGTGCCAGAGACCCCAGACTGCATGTACAAATGCCAGGATGCACGACTTGCCTTCACGGTGTTTTCAGTCTGTCAGGGAAGATAAGCCGTGCACACAGATGCCCAGAATATAGGTGAAGATTTGTAAGTGTCAAATGCAAGGAATAAGCATTTCAAACATTGGTGTAATATTCACACTTCTCTTACTTTGTACCACAGAGGTTTTGTTTGTAAAATATTTAGAAACATTCACATAAAAAGCATGCTGTTAGGACACAGTAATCGTCACACCAGTTCATGATTAATGTTAATGTTCCTTTTGTCTTTATAAAAATAAAGCTGTGGTTTTTGTACTTTGAGTTCTAGTAAATGTGTTAGAGGTAATGAGGTAGGAGAATGTTAACGTTAAAATCATGATAAGCAGAGTTAGACTTTTATGGTTTACCTCCTAAAACAAGCTTTCTGCCTTTAAGCTGAAGTTTTGCTTGGTGTTACCAACTCAGTAGGGATTTTTATGCTAAACTGATGGTGCTTAATACTTCAGCAGTCAAAAGAGGAGTGAAAAATGGTTACTTGTTTCCCTACCCTGCTGTCTGCCAGGTAGCATTGTAAAAATCTAAATGTGCATTGGGTATCACTTCAGGCCATTCATCCAGTCCAGGTTCTGAAAGGACCCTACATTTTACCCAGAGTTGATAAAAGTGAACTTTGTAAGTTAAGGGACAGGAGCCGTTTACACCAATGTACAGATTTCACTCACTCACAGTTTCTTAAGTTAAAAGTTTCTTTGAACTTTTCTCACAGTGCGGCTAATTTTGCATTTGGGACTCCCTAAAATGGATTCAGCAGCATTTCCCTGGAATGTTCAAAATAGTTCAAGGCACAAAGTAACCTAGATATTTAAATGGCCCCTTTACACCTTAGCAACGTGGTTGTTATGATTTTATGAAAACAGTCTTTGTTTCTTTTCTCTGCTAACTTCTGGCTTTAGTCAGCAAAGATTTCTCTGCCTCATTAATGTTGTAAGAACTCTAAATAAAATTTTTCTTCGTGGATTGCTTTTTGGGCAGGCCTGATATTGATCGCTGATTTAATGCTTGTAGTTTCCTGACCCGTTTTATAAATTGTGGGAATAGCCTTTTTAGAATTTGAATGCCCACAGTAATCCTCTTTCTAGCTTTGGGAAATGATTTGAGAAGTGAAGTAATGTTGATTTTACTTTTACTCTACTTTGAAAACAAACAGACAAACATACAGATTAATCAGATTAATAAACAGCAACATGAAAGTGGATGGAGATGAGAAGAGAGTCATCTTAAATTTTCTTAAAGTATAAGCAACTCATTCTGTGCTTTGGGAACCTAGTGCCTCCCAAAAAAGTCAAGATGAAGGTTTGAAATGTAACATTTATGACTCAAGGTACTTCTATAAGTATACAATGTTAGTAAAGGAATTGTATAAAAAGACTTAAAAGGCCAGTTAATCCATCCATTGTCTGTTATTGAAGTCAACAACTTGATGATTTGGTTTCATATGAAGGATGTACACATGGGGGAAAAGTGCATTTCAAGGGCAACTGTAAGATTTTACAGGAATTTGAAATTTTTAAAAAATAAAATTTTTGGAAATTTGATTTCAAATTCTATATTCATTTATAAATTCTGTATTGCCCGAAAATAAATTTCTCATATGGCATCAAATGTGATGAAGCTGGATTTATTCACACATTCAATAAACATATATCAGTGTCTGCTGAGAGCAGGGTTTTATGCTGGGTACTGGTATTCAGTAGTGAACCATACAGAAACATCTCTTATGGCAGTTACTTCTTTTGTGTATATCTGAACATTCAAGAGTAATAAACATAAAACATTTGTGGTGCGTGAGACCTAGGAATAAATCAGAATGAGCTCACACCTACTTAGTTCTTATTATAACCCTAAGATTGACACTTCATGAATTTAGTGTTATCCAAATAATGATGCAGCATCAATGATGAATACCTAGATTTAAAATGCTAAAAGCTTGTTTTAGAAAGCCAGTGAATAACGTACTCTCACTTTTGTATCAATATTTCAAGTGCTGCTGGGTAACATATTGAAATCCTCACACCAGCCATGGATGATAATAAATATGGCGTTTTTATTAATGTTAATAAACTGGGTAGAATAAATGGAGAAGACATGTTCATAAGATTTCATAATGTATTTTGTTATTCATAAATATTAATGTACTTTGTAATGCTGATGCAGTAACATTAAAGAATAAAAGGTTTTATCTTGAAATTTTAGGGTGTTTAGTAGATTTTGAAATGTGGATACATTTAAAATAAAGGCAAGTTCAGTTGCCTTTAAAGGCAACTGATGACCACGGGTATTCTGATAGCAATGTTACTCTTAACAAATGAATTTTTTTAGGTACAGCATCTTTGTAAAAGTGGTATTAAATTTCATCTCCTTATCCTTTAAAAAATACCATATTAGCATTCCAAAGATTCTTTATCATTTCTAGTTATAGCAGTTGTTTTATTAACATGGTGCTTTCATATATCTGGTAGGTTCGATTCTAGATAATTTGATAACTCTAAAAGCATATGCAATTTGTCATAAAACTATGTTACAGAAATATAATTGTAATTATAGATTTGAAAAATCTTAATTGTACAGAACCCCACTGAGTAGTGATGAAAAAAAAAAGCAGTGATTAAGTATAGCCCAATAATGGGAGAATATAAATCCACAAAATGAATTTTATGCTTCCAGGAGTAAGTGTTTTTCATACTTAATTGCTAAAATGCTTTGCAGCACTGAGAAGAAATATTGAGAAGCAAGATTAGTTGTGCCAAACTTTAACCTTGAGTTCTATGGAAAATCAGTGCCTGAATGCCTGAGTGGCTCAGCCTCTTTATCTAGGGGAGGTAGAGCAGCTAGGCTTAAGCCTTGACTTGCCATTCTTTCCCCACTGGCTTGTTTTCTGATTTTCATTTATACTCATCTGAAAATTGAAGAGCTCTGATTGAACCCCAGTGGGAGATTTTTACTTTATTTCATCAGCCTTTCCCAATATTAACAGTAAATTACAACTATCTTTATTACTGCTGGATTAAGTTAAATTATAGTAAGATGGTTTACCATCATGTGTCCTTCATCCCTGGTTTTAGACTAGAGTTTACAGAATATCTCACAAATTGGAAGAATAAAATATAATGTTTTATCTGTGTTAGCAAGAAATGCAAAGCCTTTTTTTTTTTCTCTCTGTTTTGTGAATTGAACCTGGGACTGTCATCATAATTAGAAATCTGGTTACTTGGGTTCTAAGCTTAGAGCTTCTTAGTTTTAAGAAAACATCACCTCATAATTTTCCCATAACTATGAATGTTACAAGTAGTAGTGTTTTTGTGTATCTTAGTGTCAGTGATAAGCGAAAAAGTCCCTAGAATATATTATTCTTCCCTAACTCTGAGACGGAAGACAGATAATAGCCATGGTGCTTGAAACATGTGGTGCTATTGGGATGGGAGATTATAACAGCATTTGACATACAAGGGTCATGTTTGCACCTCTTCTTGGATCCAGTGAAAATGTATTAGTTCATTCTCACTTTGCAATGAAGAAATGCCTGAGACGGGGTAATTTGTAAAGGAAGGAGGTGTGATTGACTCACAGTTCTTTATGGCTGGGAAGGCCTCAGGAAACTTACAATCATGGCGGAAGGGGAAGCAAACATGTCTTTCACAAGGCAGCGGGAGAGAGAAGAATGAGAAAGCTGAGTGAAGGGGGAAGCCCCTTATAAAACCAGCGGATCTTGTGAGAACTCAGCCACTATCACAGGGACAACATAGGGGTAACTGCTCCCATGATTCAGTTACCTCCCACTGGGTCACTTCCACGACATGTGGGGATTATGGGACCTGCAATTCAAGATGAGATTAGAGTGGGACATACCCAAACCATATCGAGAGGCTTTTAGATTCTGGGAGGAAAAGGAGAAAGTTTCACTGTAGTCCTGGCTTATCATCTTTTGAGTTTGAGACACATGAGGATGAGAAATAGGGTCTTAAATAACCAGTGATATAGTTTGGCTGTGTCCCCACCCACATCTAGTCTTGAATTCCCATATATTATGGGAGGGACCTGGTGGGAAGTAATTGAATCATGGGCGCAGGTCTTTCCCATGGTATTCTCATGATAGTGAGTAAGTTTCATGAGATCTGGTGGTTTTAAAAAGAGGAGTTCCCCTGCACAGGCTCTCTCTCTTTGCCTAATGCCATCCATGTAAGATGTGACTTGCTTCTCCTTGCCTTCCACCATGATTGTGAGGCCTCTCCAGCCATGTGGAATTGTAAGTCCGTTAAACCTCTTTCTTTTGTAAATTTCCCAGTCTTGGATATGTCTGTATCAGCAGCATGAAAACAGACTAATACAACCAGTAAACTCCAGCACTGAACCTCCTCTTTGCATGGGCTGATGTATAAATTGCTAGGGTTAAAAAAGCTAGGGATGAGATAATAGGAAGCTTGGAAATATGGCATACAGGCATACTTAGCATCGTAAACAATAGGAAATGCCACTAGACCTGATGAATTTCTGGAGATCTTAGACAGAAGGGTTCCCAACTTCATTAAGCTGCCAGATTTGCTGAATAGATGTTTGTGTAAAGGACCCAAAAATATTAGGAATATATAACAATAGGATGTGCTACTTGGCTTAAGAAACATGCAGTCTGTTTTGTAAAGCAGAACACAGGCACATGAATTGGCACAGGAATGGCATCTGCCATCCTTTTAGACAGATACGGTAGCAGTATATCATATGAATATCAAACGACCACAGAATAAGTAAAGGGCCATGGTTGTCAACAAAAAGACGTTGATTTTCAAGACCTGTACAATTGACTCGGAAAGATTTAAAGCTAGGGTCAGTTTTTACTTAACTGGATATGGAGGTATGGCAGTTGTGTTAATAGGCAACTTAAATATGCTGCTCATCAGTCAGTAAAAAGAAGTTCAGAATTTAGAATATCACAATATTTCAAAGCAGCCATTGAGGCATATTACATTTGCCATCAGTTTCTCTGTAAAAAAAAAAATAGTGTTGTCATTCTGTAGTTTTTAAAAGACAATTTCAGAACTTTCTGGTGGGGGGAAGAATAATTGCCAGCAGGAACCTTGACACCTAGAGGTTGCCAGTGTGATCAGCCTTTTGAATGGTAATCTTTTACCATCCCTGTTCAAGATCCACATGTAGAGTAGTTGGGATTATATTGAAATCACACTTAGTGTCTTAGTCTTGAAAGTTCTTTTTACTTTATTTTATTTTTTTAGATAAAGTCTCTGTCGTCCAGGCTAGAATGCAGCGGTGCAATCATGGTTCACTGCAACGTCCCTCCTCCCAGGCTCAAGTGATTTTCCCACCTCAAACCTCCTGAGTAGCTGGGACTACAGGTGCAAGCCACCATGCCTGGGTATTTTTTTTTTTTTTTGTATTTTTTATAGAGATGAGATTTTACCATGTTGCCCAGGCTGGTCTCGAACTCCTAGGTTCAAGTAATCTGCCCACTTAGCCCCGAAGTGGTGAGATTACAGGCATGAGCCACTGCGCCCTGCTAGTCTTAAAAATTCTGTGATAGGTTTATCATTGTCTTAGCAGAAAGTACTATTTGAGTGCTGGCGACTGGCTTGCATAGTGGAAATATACTGGCCTGAGCTCTGCCCACCTGACCACATACTGGTGTCATTATCCTCCCTTCATCAGCCCCTCTCTGCTTCACATAATCTTGTCTGAAGGGAATGGGTCAGCTGGAAGAAAAAAAAAGAAGTACTTGCCAAAGAAATCTGTTTTCTAAAATCCATGGAAAAAGGTCATTTAATGTTTGATAACATATTGGAAGTGTTAGGAAAAACTGTTAGGTTTTCTTTTTTTGTTTTTAATAATTACAAAGGAACTCTTGATGTTGAAGTGAGAAACAGATGTTGAAATAATCAATTTCATGTACCTTACATACTCCTACATTTAGGACATGTAATCTTAAGAGTCCGATTGAAATTCTACCTGATATCTTACTGAAAGTTATAAGAGCAAAGTTAGCAGTAGAGAAATAAAAAAGTTTATTTTTAAATTGGATTATCATTTAGGAACTATCCATTCAGAAGACTGTGAAAACTGTGATTGTTAAGTGTCTGTTAAACTATGTTTGCCTTTGACAGTTAATAGCTTCTAGGGTTTGGGTGTTTGGGGAATGTAGCTCCTACAGATACTTTGGGAAGAGATAGGAAGGTATCAGTAACTAGGAAGTAGAAAGAGAGTCCCTCAGTGTTTGAGGTAGAACTACTTATTTTCGCCCTCTTGCCCTGTTCCATTCATGGTCATTGTGAGACTGGTCTCAGTCACCCTGTTCTTTCCTTTGTCCTTCTCCTCACCTACCCCCAGGCCTCTCGTCTCCCTCTTCACACTGGCATGCCTTTCAAAGGGCCTTCTCCTCTGAACCTGTGCCATCTAGAGCAGCTGCCCTTATCTCAGGACTTCATTGACTTGCCCCCTTTTCTAATCTGTTTGGAAGCCTTATCTCTTTGTTTTGCCCTCTACACTGTAATTTATTTCTGCTTCTATTATTACACTGATAAATCTCACATTTAACCAGACTTTGAGGGATGTGCTATTGAACTGATGTAAATCTTGAATTGAAAACTGTGGTGTAATCTTCATTGGTCATAATGTGTGGGCTGTTTTGCACACAATAACTGATAGAGGGGTCTCAGTTTTAAAGTTTGAAATGAAGCATGGTTCAGTTTTGTCACCCTGAATCAATCATTTTATTTTGTGCATTGTTTTATCGTGATGATTTTGGAATAAAGATTGGTTCTAGGAAAGGGATGGGTCATTTAATTTGGTGATAACAGAAATGCCGTTCTACTTTTCAAGTGTCTTTGGTATGAGGTGGGGCCCCAGCTAGGGCCTGGATGTCTGACTGTCCTGTCATTTTGAAAAGCTCCCTTTTAAGACAAGTGGTACTGCACTCTTAGGTTATCTCTGAGGACTTGAAAGAAAGGGAGAAAAAGCCCCCCCGTATTATTCATTAATGACTAGAAATGCTGAGCCAGTTTTACAGATTTTCTTCTCTTGTTTGCTTTTCTATTAATACTAAGAATGCTTTTGAGGAACTAGTTTAGTGGATGGGAAAGGAATAAACACTCTTGTAGAAATGTGTATTAATATTTCATACTTTTAAACATTCCACACTCTTAAAACAGGTTCTTTAAAATTAAAAACGTTATAAATGTAGTATACAAATACATTTTAAGGATTTTTGGAAAAAAATAACTGTTTAATAAAGTTTTTATAAAACTGTTTAATAAAGTTTTAATAACTGTTTTATAAAAATAAAAACTGTTTTATAAATTTGGAATTCAAGTTTAGCAAATACTCAGCTATCAGAGCCTGATAATAAATTCATTGAAGTGTTAATTGCATGGGGATTATCATGAACTCCACATATTCTCTATTTATGATCAGATCACAAATGTAGATAGTTTTCCAAATTTTAGCTATCACTTGCTAAAGGATTCAACACATCTAATATAAATTTATTTACTTCTATGCTACTGTAAAAAAGAGGAAGACCAATGAAAGTTCCTAATATGTATCATCAGAGTATCTTAGCCTAGAAGACTAAATGTTATTGAAAATTAAGCTGCTTATATATGTTGTAGTGACGTTTACATTCTCCTAAATAATTTATTGTCTATTATTACTACTTCTCAGTTACCTTCATATCAAAGAGGAAAATAGATTATTGTACAATAACATATTGTCACAAACGATAAGCAGCAATAATGGTTTACTATTCTAGAAAGGTTTTTAACAGCGTGGTCAGCATAAACTTCATGTTAGTATATTAGTGTGTTAGTTAAGAAACTACTTTTTGAAGGATTGACATACACCTATTCATAGAGTGAGTTGAACATTCAGAATATGGATAATTCATTTGTTGATTCAGTCATTATTTATTTTTACAAATATTTGTAGAGCATTTACTCTAAATGAGCAAGATTCTGATCTGGGCATTGCAATTACAAAGTTGAAATATTCAAGGTCCCTGCCCAAGTAAAGGTCACGTCTCAATAATCTTGGTAAAAGGCAATAAAAAATACTACTTACTCAACATAATAATAAAAACGTAATATATTATGATTTATATGATGTTATATCATGTATAAAAATATATAATTTTGGCACTGTTTAAAAATCAAGGTTTTATGTAAACTTAAAATTGGCCCATTATCATTAGGACACGTGCTTTGAATTTCTTTAGTAGCAGATGCAATATTTTTGTGAAGATTCATCTTATTCCCTTGGACATCTTATCTCCCTATTAGGTAGTGATGCATTTTTACATTTCAGCATTCTAGAAGTGTGTAGTCTGTGACCATTGTACTAGGTCAAATTTAATTAGTTATTTCTTGGATGAAACTTTCACTGTGGATATTGCCAGGATTAAAGTTTGAAGGTAACAGGACTTCAGGGGGTGGGGGAAATTGCTGACAAATAGAGTGTCTTCAACGGGTTGTATAAATTGGAGATACAGTTTTCATAAGAGCTAATGGGAACACTTATAACAACCAAATGGTTACAAAAATTATAATAAGAGTGTTATTGATATAGCTCAAATATGGTGCCGTTTGCAGTTTGCTGGTTTGCATTTAGTTAACTTACCAATGATGTTACTATGCTACAGTTTTTAGGTAAAAATACTAATTTATTTATTTCTGTACTGTAACAGAGGGATATATTACTATAAACCATTATCATTTGCTGCGTAGTATATTTCTGTTTAAAAATTATGCCTAAAATTCTTAGTTTAATATGCATTTGATTTTCCACTCATGATTACTAATTGTTGCATTAAAGTAACAGGATTATTGCTTTTTCCTGATGTGAAGGGATAAAGTGGTAGGAGTAAACAACAGATCAGAATATCTTTTCATTTTTTTAAAGAGGTGAAATGACTCCCTTAACAAATTCCAGCATTTTTAGATTGTAAAGTACATTATGTAACTTCATTCATCATGTGGACCTCAGACAGATACTTTAATTTTTTTTATTTTTATTTTTGAAAAGGTCTTGTAGCACACTTAATTTGCAGATCTTTTCTGGGAGGAGGAAAAAAAAAGCATATCCTGTTAGATTCGGTGACATAAAGGTCAAAAGATAAACTGTAAGTGATACCTATGTTTATTTTTTTGACAGTGTTATATTAGCAACCCCTCAGACCTCTCTTGGAGAAGTACAACCTGAGTAATTGAACATGTCGCTGGGGAGTATGCTTGGTTAAGCTGATTCCTATTATGTTGACTTGTCAGGGGCCAATAATTAAAGCTGAAGAGCGATGCTCATTAGTGTCTGCAAGATGATTCAAAGAATGAGAAGGAGAAGTCCTTGAGGCACACCTGCAAAAGGCAGGCATTGCATGGAGGTGAGAGCAGATGGACTGGCCTGCTTTTCTGCTATATTAGCAAGCCAGCAATAAAGGGGATGCACTAAATTAAGTGTTGCAAATGTATTCTCCCCAATTTAGATTATAAAATGCATTTTACTTCTGCCTTTGAACATAATTTTATTCCAATTTTATTCCATGTAATCATATTTTGCTCAATTATGCTTTTAATGCTATATAAGATGTTTTAGAAACTAGATACACGTCTATCCAAAAGCACTTTGAAAAACTTTATACTATGAATCATTTCATTCATTTTCCTGGAAGCATCATAATGATCAAAATCTGCTTTGCTTCTTTGAACTCTCAATACTCTGCACGTAAAACATGTGAGTTATCCAGCTTTGACGATAAAGACTTTAGTGGCATACATTTGTCACATTTACTTTGCAAAAATGGAATTTTTAAATGTATATTTAACATGCACTAAACCACATACAGTACGCAAGCATTAGCTCCCGAGAAGCCCAGAAGAAAAGACTACATCACAAGTATAGAATTTATATTTGTCACAACTTGAGCAAAACTGTGGACTTTTGGGAACAATTCAAACTTTTTAGCACTGGAATGATATGGAAATTCAGTCCTCAAGCTCTGAGAAGCATTTTTCTTCTTTTGAAATGTGCCTTAGGTAGGCTCACTTGTTACAAATCTATCATAAAATCATGGGATATACAAATGTCCTAATATTTTTGGAATATTAAGAAAAATAATATATTGGATCTTTTTTTCTGTAATCTGGTTTTGAAAAAAGTGCTTTATAGTGGTGAAGTGGCCTTTTTTTACTTCCAGTGTTGTGCCTGTTAAATTTTTTTTTATTATTATTATACTTTAAGTTCTAGGGTACATGTGCATAACGTGCAGGTTTGTTACATATGTATACTTGTGCCATGTTGGTGTGCTGCACCCATCAACTCGTCAGCACCCATCAACTCGTCATTTACATCAGGTATAACTCCCAATGCAATCCCTCCCCCCTCCCCCCTCCCCAAATTTATCCTTTGCACTTTGCCTGGAGGGATGCCTGTGCCTTTTATTCAGAGTGAAGGCTGGAGTCTTTAGTTTACACAGAAGTCCTCCATGTTGTATCTTCAGGATTCAGTTTGAGATTATGTCTTTGAGGAGGCCCTTCCTGAAACCAAATTTTGTAGAACTTGTGTTACTGATATTCCATGTTAGCATGAAATTGGCCATGTTTCTGTCTCCTCCAACTGAAGGAAGTCCCTCAAGGGAAGGGACTGATTCTCGCTAATGTTTACATGAACAGTAGTTGGAGCTCAATAAAAGTTGGTTAAACTTAACATAGTCGAGGTGCAGAAGAGACTTGCAGGGTAGTTATAGATTTCCAAGGATACCAAGGGCTTTAGAAGTCAAATGGAACAACCTCCGACTCAATGCCAAGAATTTCTTACCTGATGTTCTTTAACAGATAGATCCTCTTCTGGCTTGGTAGAAGACTTCCAGTACCAGAGAGGTCACTATTTTGCAAAGTAGCTCTTTCTAGATTGATCAACTCCAATTTATAATAATGACAAATAGCAGTTAAAAGAGTTGTACTTTATATGAATTTACATTAATTGTCATTTAGCCTTCACAATATCCTTAAGATTTAGCCACTAAATATGATTATATTCATTTTACAGATAAGGATCCTGAACTTCAGAGAGGTTGAGTGACTTACCCAAAGCCCCACAGCTAAGTAGTGGCTGAGCCAGCATGAGAGTTCACCAGTATCTAACTTAAGAACCGGAATGCTTTGGCATCATAGCTCACAACTACCCCTCTTTTGTTATTGCTACAGAGCTATTTTTAATTACTTTCCTTTAAAAGCCCCACAAATCATTGGTTGCCATTAGAAATCATTCTTTTTTGAGACAAAGTCTTGCTCAATTGCCCAGACTGGACTATAATAGTGCGATTTTGGCTCACTGCTACCTCCGCCCCCAGTTAAGCGATTCTACTGTCTCAGCCTCCCAAGTAACTGGGATTACAGGTGCCGGCCACCATGCCTGGCTAATTTTTTTGTATTTTTAGTAGAGATGGGATTTCACCATGTTGGTCAGGCTGGTCTCAAACTCCTGCTCTCAGGTGATCCACCTGCCTGGGCCTCCCAAAGTGCTGGAATTGCAGGTGTGAGCCACCAGGCCCAGCCTAGAAATCATTCTTGTTTTGTTTGTTTTCTTTAATATAGCAAGGAGAGACTCTTGCAACATTTGTTACCTAGCCAGGCTTACTAGGATAGCATTGACCATCCTACTATTGCTGCATAGTAGTGGCATGAAAAGCACTCCCCAAAACAAATAGATTCTTGAGTTTATCCAGTAAAATTCTAATTTACTCTAATTTAACACTTTCTGCATCTTGAATCTTAACTCCAAAGGGCTGTTTTGTTTAGTTTTTTTGTTTGTTTGTTTGTTTTAATAGAGTATTATAGTAGAGAAGCTACTTGACCAAGGCTCCTAAGTCTGTCTGAGTAGCTACAAACATTTCGGTGAACTACACAACTCCAGGAATATAGCCCTTTCAGCTGTCAAAGGGGACAAGGGAATCCCTTTTCTACTAATCATCCATCTTTGACATTGGAGTAGAATGGACTGTATACGAGAACATTCTTACCAATTGATGTGTTAAAACATAACTTTTGCTTAGAAGAATTTATAGTATTGATGTTATCATCTTATACAATATGTTGTTTTCCTAGGACCTGTCATATTGGAAACATAATTGATATTGATTCTTGTTACAATGATATAATGCTGAATACATATTCATTTGCATGAAAGAGATTGACGGTGCTTGAATTTAGCAGGATCCGTCATAAGCCTTGAGCATTATTTTCTTAAAGTTTCCTGATAGCGGGAGGTTAGGGAGAGATGTTTAGACATTTCAATTTTTAAATGAATTTATTGATATACAGTAGGAACAGTTTGGCTTTCACTTTAATTCATACATTTCAAAGATTTTTCTTTGTGATAGAATGATGTAAAGCTATTATATATTCTGCCCAGAATGTCTTTCATCTGTTTCTTTAAAAAACGTTAAAGCACCATTGAACCAATTTTTACGGTACCATTAATCAGTGTAATCAGTATTAATACACTACTTTACCAGCTCAGTGCCACTTGTCAGTAATATGACAGGGTGAATTTTACATCTTCTTCACAAAGGCTTTCATCTATTAGGGGGAGAAAAAGGAGATCAGGATTTTAATTGTTAGCAATCAGAAGCCTATGTGATTAAGACAGGCATTCTGAATAAGACACAGCACAGATTATACTGAGAATATTTTTCATCCTTTACTAATTCTTTTATGAATTTGAATGTAGTCTTATTTACCTGAAACTTTAATTATAGACTCAAAGGAGAGTAATATGCTTATTAGAAATATAAGAATTTAATGTTAGAGTTAAAGGTTTTCATCTGGTTCTGGCTGGCTTCTTTCTGTCTTTACATCTTGGCTTGCAGGTTCCCAAATCCTCAGGTTTCCTCCAAATGAATGTTATTGGCCAGGCGCGGTGGCTCATGCCTGTAAATCCAGCACTTTAGGAGGCCGAGGTGGGCGGAGTCTGGAGTTCGCGATCAGCAGGGCGTGGTGGCGGGCGGGGCGCCTGTAATCCCGGCTACTCTGGAGTATGAGGCAGGAGAATCGCTTGAACCTGGGAGGCAGAGGTTGCGATGAGCTGGAATGGCGCCACTGCCCTCCAGCCTGGGCGACAGAGTGAGACTGTCTCAAAAACAAACAAACAAACAAAACCCAAAAAACAAAAACAAAAAAATGAATGTTGTTGATTTGGTTTCTAAAATGCCCACCATTAAAACTTGATTTCCTTAGGTTTAGGATTATTTATATATAGAATCTTGCCGTGTCACCCAGGCTAGAATACACTGGTGCAGTCATGACTCACTGCAGCATCAGCCTCCTGGGTTCCAGTGATCCTCCTGCCTTAGCCTCCTGAGTAGCTGGGACTAGAGGCATGCACCAACCACACCAGACTAATTTTTTTTCCAATTTTTATTTTATATAGAGATGGTGTTTCACTATGTTGCTCAGGCTGGTCTTGAACTCCTGACTCCAAGCAATTCTCCTGCTTCAGCTCTCAAAGTGCTGGGATTACAGATGTGAGCCACTGTGCCTGGCCAGATTAAGGATTATTATGCATAGAAATTTTCTCTTAAAATAGAAGTGATCCTTAGAGTAGTCACAAGTTAATTTATTTCTAGTGTTTACAACCCAGCACAGTTTAGTTCTCAGGTAATTAATTCACTGTTCAAAGTAGAGAACAGGACCCACAAGGAAAACTGAAATAAGTGTAGCATAGTAGGAGTGGTGGAGAGATGGCTAAAATAAAGGCTGCTACTCTTCGGGGGTGAAAGGAATGAAGCTTTTCCCAGGATAAGGGTAGCACAGGGGACTAGGGACTGTGGCGAGATGCTGAAGAGTCTCTCTAGAAGGAGGCAGATTGGGAGAAAACAGAGAAACCCAAGAAAGAAATTCTGATTGTCCTGAAGCTAATTATGGTGACTGCCGTCTATTTGAAACACTAACCTGTGTGTGATGCATTTAATGACCAGAGAATCAAATAACTTGCTTAAAATCCTAGCTCTACGGGCAGGTATTCACACTCAGGTCACTGCCTTACAGCCACAAGCTTAAACCACATGCTTCACTGGCCCAGCTAAAGCTGAAGACTCGTCGGATTATTTCAGTTTAGCACAGAGATAAAAGGACGGAGAGGCAGAGGGAGAGAGGGCTGTGGAAGGGAAGAGAGAGAGGGAGAAAGGGAAGGGGAGGGCGAGAGGTAGAGAGAGACAGAGAGTGAGAGAATTGAGTCATTCTTTATTCCCTTTCCTGATTTAAAAAAAAAAAAAAAACCAGTGATACTTAGAAAGTCAGTTTAACAAAGTATGGGTAATAAAAGCATCTTTTAATCATTTGCTATTTGATACTGCATTTTTATGATTTTATCAGGCATGAATTATACCATTTCAGATATTTCTTAATATAATTAAAAAGTAAAATTAAGTAAACATCCCGTAATTTGGAGGCTAGATTAAAAACTTAACTTCTAGGAAATCACAAAGTCTGTGATGAGCTTCAAATGTAGCTGACAACTATACTGGCAGTTTTATTATTTAAACATTTGAACTGGACTTTGTGGGAAAAGTTAACAGGATTGGGACGTTTTTCTTTGAATGATTTAATAACTGCCTCTTGTCGGTACTTGTGACATCTGCCCTTCTGTTTTACCAACCTGGATCTCGAATGAACCTCTGCTCTGTGTTAAAAAGTAAGCAAATTTTAATGAAAGTTGCTTATTCAGCTCACAGTAATGAAGAGTTATATAAACTGTTTTGCCCAAGTTTACAGATGTCTGCTTATATTGGGTACTTATAATAGTAGGTATTTTGAAAAGATTTTTAAAAAGTAATTTACATTAAACACTAAAAACCCCATGGCTGTGTGTGTGTGTGTCATGTTTTTATACACCAGAGAGTTACATTTATATTTTTTCCTACTTTATCCATTGGATGTATATTATTTCTTGAAACACTAAGGATAAGAACATGCCAAATTCAGAGTTACTTACAAAAGCAAATATTATGCTATAAGTGTTATATCTTTGAAATTAAAAACAAATAGTATCCCAGGTATCACTTAAGTGTATTAGAATATACATTTGATTGTTAGAGAAAGTCACCTATTTCTATGATGTTTTTATATTTTGTTTGTTTAGCATTTTTTAGCTAGCATTGGGAATCTTGTTAAAACATTATTGCAAACGCTTTTTAAATATATATGTAATATGTGTGTATATAGTGTATACATATCTGTGTGTAATTAAACACAAGAATTTAATTTTTGTATGTTATATAAATATATATATTATATTATATTCATTTCAATTTGTTGCATGTTATTTATTTTGAAAGTTGCTTACTGCCCACCATTGACATTTTCTAAATATGTTCTTATGTATAAATAATGCTAGCTTAAGTTCACAATGTGGACAATTTGAAAAGATATTCTTTTTCTTTAGGTGAGGGATGATAATAATTAAAGACACTGTAATTCCATTATTATATACTTTTTTTCAGATTATAAACTGTTTTATGTTATCTACAAGTTTTATTGTACTCTGTGATATCTTAGATAAAAGAATCGAAATGGTGAAATAAGTTGCAAGGTGTGCATTTCACTCAGATAACTTTCTATGCCTTTTCACTTCTTTGAATCTGTTCTTGAAATAAAACAGTGAAGCCATTTGTCCTAAAAAAATGTTGAAAAATTGATTTATCCAGTATAACTAAAAGATAGTATGAATTTGACTGATGAGATCATTAGTTGTATTCGAGTTTTTCATAAATCTGAATTGGATCTTTATCTAAAAATAGGAATAAGGAAATAATCTGCCTAATTTTAATATTATCTTTTTAAAGCAAGTACAGTAAATAGTATAGTTCTATTTATTTGTTTTTAGTTTGGCCTTAATTTCGGATGGTTTCAAGAATAGAATAATTGACACCATTGAATGTTTTGTGCTATTTTGATGACTTTCTGCTCTTTAAGATGATTGAATTGTAGCAAACAATAATGTCCGAGGCTCTTAGGCATAGTGAAGAAGAGATATGAATTATCTAGATAGGAATTAGAGAGAATATTTAAGAAAATGTAGTGTTAACTGTTAAACTTGAGGTCTTCCACCATCCAGTGACAAATGCTACTGAATAGAGGAAGGAAAAGTTTAATTCATGCAGTTTAATTAGATAGGTTACCACACTAACACCAGTGGAAGAAACTCTAATGTGAATTCATAGACAGCAGCACCGTGTGTTTCTTTATTTCAGCATACTTGGTCATCAGTGTATTCTTTCTTCCTGCTTGACTGCATTTGATAGTAGTTTCTGAGTGTGAAATCTTTGTCAAGAAGGATCCTTTCTAACCATGAGCATGCATCCACTTTGGAAACTACCTAGAAAAGCTGCAAATGGTAATGAGATTGATAAAGAGGATTTTGTTTGGAAGATACTAAAAATACAACTGTTAAAAATGAGCAAATAAAATTCTCTGACTTACTCAAAGGACCAGTTTATATTGCAGTTTTAGATACCTGCATTGTTAAATGATTGGTATTGATTAGTATAAATTTTAGAAAAAATATTAAAAGATGGGAACCAAAAAAAGTTATATCCTATTGTTTTTCTTGTCCTTTCTGTCCACCGTCTTCTCCTGGAATTAAGTTCAATTACTTGTAAAGTTGGAGGTTCATCAACTACAGAATTTCATGAAAGCAAAAACTGGGAATTCTACAGAAGTTACCCTGGAGAATGATTTAATAAATTAATGAAAGGGTGTTAACTAATGCAAATGTTACAGCATTGGTGGATGTAAGTGCCTCTATGTAAGGCAAAAATGGTTGCGTTTGAATCCTTGTTGATAGAAATAACATTAAGTTATTATAAATATTGTACATGAAATGGCTTTTCGTAGGCTGCTGGATGACTTAATTTTATTGAGTGAATCGATAAAATACAGCTTTTTCGTTAGTATTTTTAGGTGTAATTGGAAGAATTGCTTTGCACACCGTGGTGTTAGGTATAACCCTAGCAACATCCTCAGCAGATACCAGGGAGGTACAGAATTTAGATTTCAGTGGCTTCCTGACCCTTCCGCCTGCCTCCAATCCAGCAATTTATAGGTCACATTCATGACATTCCTCAGGGTCAGGAAGTAAAATATTTTTATACTTTAATTTATTAAATCCTCATAGTAATGCTATGAGAATAGCTACTATAACTCCCATTTCCCTGATAAGGAAAATGAGGCCTGAAGAAGGCAAGTGGCTGACTGGAAGTTAAATAAGGCTACTTAGTGATGGACTGCAATTTGAGAATTCATACTAGATCTTTCCTCCTAGCCACTCATTTCTTCTGCTTCCTTCCCATTTTTGTGTTCACAAAAATGCCACTTCGCAGGTTCAAAATTATTATCTTTTTAGCCTGAAATGTTCTTTACATTTCGTGATAGGAGGATTTTATTTTATGTTTAAATACATTTTTTTATTCACTTTTGTCTTGATGAATTACAGGTAACAGTTTTTAAAATCCATGTCTTAATGTTTAGGATATTTGCATTTTTATGTTTTATTATTAAGGGAACTGTCAATACTATGTTAAAACAGACGTGAGCATCGAATGTGTTGTAGAGCAATTTCAGAGAAATCACTTCTTAAATTATTTTTGTCAGGACAAATCAAAGAATTGTGTAAGATAAGTAATTGATCTATAAACTGGTGAAGGGGTCGTTTTAAAATCCAGGCTAATTTAAGTTAGTTTCTTATTTGACTTACAGTATCGTGTTGGCTTTGGTTCATTTGTTTTTCACCTTCTCATGGTACATAAAAAGAAGAAACATTTTTGGCTTAAGCAAGTTGCTAAAGTTAATCTTGTATGAAGAAAAAATAAGGACATCGTTTTTCAATTTGCTAAAGAGTTAGCCTCAATTTTTAAAACTTTTTATTTTGGTATATAGATACATATTTTTTAAATGCTCACTTGCATATTTTAGAACCAAAGGACTAATAATCTACAAAAAATAAACACTTGGTTCTTTCAGAAGAAAAATCACAGATGGCTAAAAAAAATTTTTTTAAATTTTATTGGATCTTTTGAAAGCTAATTGGCAATTTTTATGTCGATGCTAATCTTGAAAGAGACAACAGATAAAAGTCCACATTAGAGGTGGATGTATAATAAATAACCCGATAGCAATAGCAACAGAGCTGACATAGCCACAATTTAGTTTAATGCTTTACACCTCTATGTGGTAAACTGAGATTCTTGAAGCTGTGTCTCTTCCATAAGACCATGCCTGCTTCCCTATAACAGTGATAGAGAAGAGAACAACAGCGATGCCACTTACTTATTTTCCCTTTGCGTTTCAAGTGGTGTTGAAAATATCCTCAGGCTTTTATTTTTTCCCCCTCTGTCCTTTGGGCCTCCACATCCCTTAGGACACCAACCTGCTTCAAAACTGCTGTAGTGACTTGCTGAAATCGTTTATGTCAAGGTTAAGGAGAGAATAGATTCTCTGCTTGTTGCAAGTATGAAAAAGAAAATGTGAGCCTTCTCCCTGTATTTGTTCAATAAATTGAAAGGGGAAAGCTCTAGCTTGTGCTTTTCCCTCATGGAACTATGATTATTTCGGAGTAGGTCATATTGTGGGACTTAAAACTCTGTAATTATAGCATTGGGCAGTCCTCTCATAATAATAAGAGTTAGCATTTATATAACCCGTTTCATCTTCAAAGCATTTCACAAGCACTAATTAATCCTCACAACATGTCTGTGAGCTGAGTATCATCATCCCCATTTTACAGATGTGGAAATTGATTCAAGTAAGTTAAGAGTCTTGCCATGGGCCATAGTGGGAAGTCAGAGTCTAAAAGCAGGCTGCAAACTTGGGAGTGGCCGGCGCCTAAATCCTTTCCATAGCCCTAAATTAGACCTCGTCCCTTTTTCTCCTCATCTCCCCATCTTTCTTTCTTTCTTTTTTTTTCCCAAGTTCTGGAAAGCACTCTGGTGTTTTTCCTTTCAGTCTTCCTTTTAGAGAGTAGTTTTTTTAACACTGCCCCTAGAAATAAATAAATCATCTTAGTATAATAGCTTTAAAGACATAATATGTCTAATCAGGATATAAATATTTCGGAAAGTCAGGAAATGAATTAGGTTTGGGTGCAAGAAAGGATTCCAAATTACATTTTGCCTAATAAATATTGCATCTGTAAACAGTAAAAGTAATGATAGTGATTAGTTAACAGTACCAAATAAAACGTGCATTTAAAATGAACCTGACCGGGCATTTTTGTGTCATGCTGACTGATGTGTACACAGTCCATTCTTTGAAAAATCAAGGCGCTCATTTGAATTGTAAATTGCCAACAGTGCAAATAGTAAATTGCAGTAGTCTTATTGTGCTGTGATGTGACAAATTACAAATGGAATATTGGCTAGGATTCCATATCTTGCATTTCTCTTCCACTTGCTGCTACTATCACCATTAATCTCTTTTGCAGAAGCTGTATGGCAAGTTGTTCTGGACATGGAAAGGACATTAAGTTGCATTTGTTGACTATTGCACGGCTCTGTGTGGCTTCTCTGACCTCCAACTTCTCTTATTGGTATAATTCAGTACAGTGATACTCATTTCGGGTCCTGCAGTGTGTGGATATAAGGGTTCTGGCACAGTTTATGCCTGACATTTCACTTAATATTGTATTACAGTCAAGAATTTTGGCTGAAATGTGTCAAGTATATCTTAAAGTGGAATGTGGTCATTTAAAATACATCCATATCAGAATCACAAAGTACATTAAGGATGAGTAGCTTCTTAGTTTGACCTTTCATTTTACAAATGAGGAACCTGAGATTGAATGCTGTTAATGAAGTTTAGTTTTTGGATGTAAGGCGGGCTATGTAACTGTCAGAGCTGAAAAACAAATGATTTCAAGTGGATTGCTTGACCTCTGAATCTAACTTTTAATTATTGAGTTTTCATTTTAAAACACAAGTAAATTATGGATATAATTTTGGAAGTATGTCTACCTAGAGAGGTTACTTTTTAAGGGTGAAAGTGTTCTATTGCCTTGGCATAACCAGTGAAAATTGGTTACACTAGAATAAAGAATAGCTATAGTTTCCTGTTCTTTATCGTTTGTGATGAAAGCATTAATGTGTATTGAGTGGAGAGTAGAGTTGAAAATTTTGCACTATGGTGAAAAAGAATGATGGATATCAAAAAAGTATAGTAAGAAACCCTCCTAAGCCATCCCTATGTAACCAGTTATCTCTGGACTTTCTTGGTAAAAGGCACCATCTGATGTCCACAGCATGCTGAGTGCCTTCAGATAGTAGGCTTTGTTCTCTAATGTAACCTACATTCACTTCTGCTACTATTAGTTGACTTGTCTGTTCACCAAGAGTTGTTGGAGATTGTTGCAAACCTGTTATGGCATGAGAACTTATTAATATCCTTATGTGAATAAATGTTATATAAGTGCTTAAAATCTGAGAATGAAAAGAAAGCTCTTCAGTGGCAAAAATGAATGCTTCAGAAAGAAAGATTTAATAAAAATGTATCACTTGAGGTATCAGATTAAGTGTGAGTGAGATAATTGTAGCAGACGGGAAAAGGTCATAAGCATTTGAAAATTTTATTTTATTTTTAATTTTCGTAGGCCTATATTAGGTCTGTATATTTATGAGGTACATAAGTTGTTTTGATACAGGCATGCAATGAAGAAATTTTAGAGGATCTATTATGTGCACAGATTTGTGTAAAAAAGACAACTGGTATGTAATTCAAAGTTTAGCCAAAATATGTATTTTATGTGTTTTGACATATAATTGATGATTAAATAAAATAATTAATTTAAATAATATAATTAGTGATTTAAATGGTGATTATATTTTTTTATGATTCCCCACTGTAACTGACTTTTTCAGTTAACTGACTACTGATCAGTCAACTGATAAGATGAATTCTGCAGTAATAGAAGATCAAGAAGCGCTATTCTCAAGATCTTTTGATTCACCTCTTCAAGAATCCTTTTTATTTTTATAAGAATAGAAAGTGCTAACTAAATTTTTTGTTCCTGGACTCATTTTGTTTTATTGTGGTTTATTTATAGGAGGCACACAGAACCAACCACCAGGCATCCATCGCTTGTTTTGAGTTTATTTTCTGTTACAATATTGCTGATCTTTAAAATATTCCTTAATATTTACCAGTGTCTTACTACATTTTCTTACTAATTATACTTTCCCACTAGCTTTCTGATTTCGCTATAACATTTGTGAATTCTCAAGTATTGTTGTTAAATGTGTTCATTGTGCTGTTTTTCTATTTTGTACTAAAGCATGTTAAGCTTTCTTCCATGATGAAATTTATAACCCAAGAGACATAAAATCAGATTATGAATTCTAAATTCTAAGGAATGAGAAAAGAATGTGGGATAGAAGAGACATTGCGGTCAAGAGGTGATGTGTGAAGTTTGAAAGTTGTGTTGCCAAACCATATGCAACTCTCATTCAAGAGAAAAACAATCTGCAAAGACTTTGAAGAATGAGAGAAACATGATTCTTAGGAGCAGGCTTTCAGGTTCTCGATGATGGATCATGTAGACAGCAGATATTATCCAGCAAAATCAGGATAATCCCTGAGTCAGAGGCTGCACTCCAGCCTCTGTGTCCCAGGCTGGAGCAGCAGCAGGATCTCAGCTCATTGCAACCTCTGCTCCCGGGCTCAAACAATGCTACTATCTCAGCCTCCTGAGTAGCTGAGACTACAGGTGTGTGCCACCATGCCTGGCTATTTTGGGGGGATTATTTATTTTTATTTTATGTTTTTTGTAGAGATGGGATTTTGCCATGTTGTCCAGGATGGTCTCAAACCCATGGGCTCAAGAAATCTGCCCTTCTCAATCTCCCAGTGTTGGAATTACAGGCATGAGCCACCATGCCTGGCCAAATTTCATTATCTCAATTGACCTATCTTCAACTTTGCTGATTCTTGCATCTACCAACTCAAATTCGATTGCTCTACTTTTCAACTACTTAATTTTCATTTGGTTCTTTTTGAATAATAAATAATAAAATCAGGAACTGGGTAGAGGATGGGACTAGACATAAAAGATTTAGAAATGGTGCAAAAATTAGACAGCTGAAGCTAAATAGATTGAGTTAGAGTTCAGAATTTAAAAAAAAAAAAAACATTGGAAATTAAAATAAAATTTATCCTGAACCGCTAACCTTTCTTTGAAACCCTTTTTGCAACCTATACCAGCGAACTTATCATGCTATGTTAGAGTCATCTCTTTGCTGATAGGTCTCCTGCACTAGCCTGGGGAAGGGTTCTTTGTTTCTTATTCCTTATATTTCTAGGATCTGAGCCATTCTAGGCCCTCAATACATTAGCTGAATGCAGCAACAAATCAGGAAGTAGAGAATTGTTGTTACAGCCTTACTGTTAGGTTGACTCAAGTTTAACATGATGTGACATTTTTAAGCATCTTAGACTTACTGCACATGCATCTGTATTTTCTTTTCCCTGTGGTTTTCTTTGATGTGGATACGCAAAGTAAGTGAATAATTTACTTTTTTGATATTATGTTGGCGAGGTTGTTTTAAAAAGTACAACTTTAGATTTAGAAGAACTGAGCTCAAACTATAGGTCTGTAACCTCTTACTGGCTCAGTAGCCATTAACAGGTTATTTACATTTTGTGTATCTCAGATTAATCATCAATGAAATAGGAGTTGTCATCTTGTCTCTCAATATTTTTAAATATTACAACAGAAAATACTAAATTAGAATATTAGAAAGCATATGGTATCTAGCACAGAGTATGTTCTCAGTAATTTTTTATTCTAAATATTGGTCACAGAAAAATGAATACATCTCAGAAGATACATTTGGAAGTTCATTTTTTTGTTTTCTGAAATTGAGAATTTGACCCTCACTCTCCACTCTCAGAAATTACTCATAGTCATTTGGGTAGTTGGATTGTCTTTCCATGGCTTTCATATATAAGGCAAAAACTGTCTAAAAATACTGAGAAGTACCAGTTGGTGCTAGTAATGCAATTCATGAACATTTTCCAAATTTGCTAGCAAGATAGTCAGTAAAATGTGCCATTTTCACATCTTGTTCATACAGCAAACAAAATAATACTTAACTATGTAATAATATACAGTATTAAATCCCCCTGGGAAAAGAGTTGGTTTTAAATACTTTGAAAAGAAACTTTCAAGTTAGTGATTTACACAGTTAATTATAAACAAGAAGACTTGTAATTAAGTGTTGCCATTTTGGGTTGAATTGGTTTCACCCATCACTAATCCGTCTATCCTTGTCTTTGGCTGTTGAGAGATTACGGGAAAATGCACACGATGAAAAGTTTAACTTGTCAAGTATAAATTTAGATGCAAAGTCCGGAATATCAAACACCGCAAGTGATAATTATCACCACCTGGAAATAATTTGTACCACTGAGTTAAGTAAAGAATTCTCTCTTTCTGCTGATGGGGAGATTTTAACCTCATGATCACTGAAGCACTCCCTGCAGTTTACAGCGATGTATCTTGTGGTTCATTCTCAGTAGTCAACATAGCACCAAGCAATTAGTAGAACACTAGAGGATAAGTGTTAGCTCTGTACAATGTGACTAAGATTAAACCAGGAGCAAATTAAAAGCAAGGATAATTGTCCAGTTTTTAAGTTGCTTGAAGTCCAACTCAGTTACCTATCACATTGAGGTTTCTGCAAAGTGTAGATTTTTTGTTTTTGAAAAATAATAAATACAATTTTGAAACCGTTGAATTTCTTGGATTATATTTTAGTATCTTAACATACATATTTTCTCCTAAGTTAAAAAATTTATTTTGGAGTCTTAGGACATGTCTTTTTTTTTTTATAGGAGACTAATTTGGGGCCCCCCAAACATTATCAGAAGACAAGTTATTATAATACATAAACATGGTATTTAAATACATTTTGCATAGATATCAACTTATGGGTTTTATGGCAGAAGTTGTTTGGATTCTCTGATGGCTTGTTATATGTGATTTTCTTAGCTTTATTAAGTTTCTGTGGTTGCTAATGAGATTTCTTTATAGTCCTCTGTAGGTAAGAGTTGATTGTGAAATTTTGGCTGCTTATGTTTAAGATTTGATTCTCATTCTCAAACATTTACATGTATAATTTTGAGAACACATTTTATTTAACACAATATAGTAAACAGAATGAATCATAACTATGAACGTTTTCCAGAAGCATTTCTTAGATAATTTTTTTTTATAAAAAGGAAAACAAAACAACATGTAAGATTTACAGTGGAAGAATATACTTGTAGTTAACTTCCTTGTTGATTTAAAAAATATATTTGGATTTATTTTGGCAGGGTGGGGGAATCATCTAATAAAAAATTGAAAACAAACTTCATTTTTTCTAACCAGAGTGAAGAGACAGAGAGAGAATCAAATATGTGTGAGCTCCCTCTGTTGCTCTGTAACAGCATTTTATTCATGACATGTGATGTAATAAAGGAAATTTTTGCTAATGTGTCAAAACAAATTCAGTTTTCCCTTAAGGCAATTTATAACTTTATTTAAATGGAATATAAAGGAAGAACCCCCTGTATGTGAAATTCTGACCTTCAAATTTATGTTCATATTTTTAAATTATTAAAACATTAAAAATACATCTATTTCTCACCACTAAGGGGGAAAAAAAACCTTCAGCTGTATTTAGTAAGTCCTCACTGAGGTCCCAAACATTAGGATAAAATGCAAGGCCTAATTGAGTAAAGTATCAACTGGGATGATGATAGTGAATAGATTGGCAAATTTGCCAACTGGATTTATGATAACTTTTATATGAATTAAATAAGAGTAAAATGTGAACATACAGAAGTAGTATTGGCAAAAATGAGGAGTTGTTTTAAAATTATGTAAATGGCATTTTACAATGCTGTGAAATACAATTTTTTTTTCTTTTTTTTTGAGACGGAGTCTCACTCTTGTCACTCAGGCTGCAGTGCAGTGGCGTGATCTCAGCTCACTGCAAGCTCTGCCTCCCAGGTTCGCACCATTCTCCTGCCTCAGCCTCCCGAGTAGCTGGGACTACAGGCGCCCACCACCACGCCTGGCTAATTTTTTTTTTGTATTTTTAGTAGTGATGGGGTTTCACCGTGTTAGCCAGAATGGTCTTGATCTCCTGACCTCGTGATCCACCTGCCTCGTTCTCCTAAACTGCTGGAATTACAGGGGTGAGCCACTGCACCCAGCCTGTGAAATACTATTTTTATGGTAACCTAGAATTTTAAAACTATTTCTGATAAGTTTAGGATTAAATGAATTACATTATGTAAAAATACATCTTTGTCTTTATTATGTACCTGTATACAGTTGAATAATTTTGGTAACACATACCTTAGTGCTTTATATTGATTGGCTCATTAATTTTATATTTTGAGTAATAATCATCTAATTTTAATATTGTACAATTCAGTCTTAACAAATTATGTTATGATGTGAAAATGGTAGCGCTCTTGAATGTATTTATTTTTGTAGTAGTGGGCAATGTAATTATCACTCATAAAATAAAATGTGAGACTTTCGAGTCTGAAATATTATTCATATTATAATGCTCTGCAGTTTTGTTAATAACAATGAGAGCTGAAGCACTAACTTTAACTGATATCCAAAGCAGGTGAATCAAAAGTCTTGACACTCTCTATATATAGAGAAAGTCTATATATAGATATAGATATCTATATATAGAGATATGTATATAAAAAGATATCTAAAGTAAAAAACTTAGCATATATATGTAGAGTCTATATATAGATATATAGAGACTATATAGACACTATATATAGACTATGTAGACTATATATGTATCTATATATATATGCTAAGTTTTTTACTTTAGATATCTTTTTAAAAGAACTTCTTTTTTTCACCTCCTCAAACCTAAAGCATTCATTTTATAGAAGGCAGTAGAGGAAGTTCCTAGTGTATTTGTAACTTTAAAACTAGTATTTATATTTTACTCAAATTATTAGTAAACTGGTAGTTGAAAAACAAAGGATTATGTAATATAGTTTATTTCTCCATATTCTTCTGCTGCTTGAATCTCATTCCAAAACATTTTAGCATCATATATTATTACCACTCTCTGAATATCACTGTTGTTGATATGCTTAACATACCTTGATCTTCAAAAAGGAAAAAAAAGCAAGAAAGAGAATGAGTTTTGGGGAATTGTCTCTTTTGTCTTTACATGACACAAAGCATGTGTGAAACATGTTTTCTGTTTCAGCAGTCCTTTGCCATGTGTTATGACTGAATGTTGCTCCCCAAATACCATCACTCTGGGGGTTAGAGCTTCAACCTCCAGTATGATGGTATTGGGGTTAGAGTTTCAACCTCCGGTGTGATGGTATTGGGGTTAGAGCTTCAACCTCCAGTGTGATGGTACTGGGGGTAGAGCTTAAACCTCCAGTGTGATGGTATTGGGGTTAAAGCTTCAACCTCCAGTGTGTTGGTATTGGGGTTAGAGCTTAAACCTCCAGTGTGATGGTATTGGGGTTAGAGCTTAAACCTCCAGTGTGATGGTATTGGGGTTAGAGCTTCAACCTCCAATATGATGGTTTTGGGGTTAGAGCTTAAACTTCCAGTGTGATGATATTGGGGTTAGAGCTTCAGCCTCCAGTGTGACGGTATTGGGGTTAGATCTTCAACCTCCAGTATGATGGTATTGGGGTTAGAGCTTCAACCTCCGGTGTGATGGTATTGGGGTTAGAGCTTCAACCTCCAGTGTGACGGTATTGGGGTTAGATCTTCAACCTCCAGTATGATGGTATTGGGGTTAGAGCTTCAACCTCCGGTGTGATGGTATTGGGGTTAGAGCTTCAATCCCCAGTGTGATGGTGTTTTGGGATGCGGCTTTTGGGATGTAATTAGGGTTTAAGGTCATAAGGGTCCTGGTCTGATGGGGATTAGTGGGCTTATATGAAAAGACACAAGAGAGCTTGCTCTATCTCTGACTTCCCCAAAGTAGAGGTCGTGTTAGCATATGGTGAGAAGGTGGCCATCTGCAAGCCAGGAAGAAAGCCCTCACTAGAAACCAAACCCTGCAAAACCTTAATCCTGGACTCCCAGCCTTCAGAACTGTGAGAAAATTTATTTCTGTTGTTTAAGCCACCCAGCCTGTGGTATTTTGTTCTGGCAGCCCAAGCAGACTAAAGCATCATGTTCAGAGAGAATTTAAAGTGAAAATTACTTTTACGTTTGCACCAGAATGTAACTACATTTGATATTGAAGGGGCATAAGCAGGTCTAGAGTTTGTAGGAAACCTTTATGTTGTTTAATCCCTGTAATCATGGTACCCTCTTGAGAGTTTGCATGTTTAAAATATTTAAGTTTAACTCACTCATGATTTCTTTCAGAAAAAAAAAAAAAAACAGATTAGATGTGGGAAGCAGGCCCCTTAATGTTTGTTCTTGTTCAGAATCAGAGTTCATATAGGTACTTCCTGTGTGGCATTGTATACAGAATTTACCATAATTGACAACATTAGAAATATTGGGACTAGTTTTCCTACTGACCTCGATTCACCAGAGGGTGGTGGGAGAGTATTAGGGAGGTATTCTCATACAGTGTGGTGAACAACCTAGTGGATAACCTCACAGCTAAGACTGAATCCTCTGTTTTTGAGCCATTAAAAGTTTGCTCAAGCTAGAATTTACTCTCTCAGATTCCAGCATTCAGTGTTGCTCCAGTATGAAATTTTAGATCCTATAGAAGTTAAAGTGCAGAACACCTGGGACTCATATCCTGTCTATCACTGATTTATCTTCTGTTTCACTCCTTTGGTTTAGACCCTGTTCTCTTTTCTAAACTCTCACAATAGCTGCTGAACTTGTCTTCTTTCCTGTGGGTTTGTTGTCTCTAATCTATCCTCCACTCTGCCAACAGAGTAACCTTTATGAAATCTGATAATGGTCCTCTTTGGCTCTTGAATAAAACCCTTCTCTGCCTTCTTATCATCCTCGTGGCACCCAAAGCCCTTCGTCTATTCACTACTTTTCTGATGCAGCCTCATGTCCTGATATTACTCTCTGATGATTTGCAGACCAGTCAGATTTATTCATTTACTACTCAAAGATTTTGAGCACTTTTTGTGTCCAGGAGTACTAAGATAATTAACGCACAGTACCTGTAATGAGTGGCCTCAATATGAATCATATTCATGCTTCAGAACTCAGCTCAACCCTTCAGGTCCAAAGGGAAGTCTTCTCTCATTGGGCCTACTATTAGGGAGTAACTCTGTCCTGTGTATTTTACTGATCTTTCTAAAATAGCACCATATTATAATTAGTTGTTTACAGCTTTATCTCCCTTCTAGATGCTGAGCTTCCAAGACAGGGACTGTGTCCTCTCCACACATATTCCAGACACCAAGCTTAGTGCCTGACTGAAGTAATCCCTCAGTCAATATTTGTAGATTTTAATTTACTCCAATATGCCTGAAAAGCCCTTAGTTTGTAGATTATTCATCTATTCTCCGACTTACGGTTTTCATCAATCAAATATTTGCTATACTCTTTACCATGCCATTTACCATGTATGGTTAAAAAAAAAAAAAGCACTCTTATTTAATTCCATTTCTTGCTTAGGTTAGGTAGACTTATTTGAGAAGTATTGGACCAATTATAGATATTTTGAAATCATGGTGCAAATATGTATCTTTCAGGGTCTGATTATCTAATCTGTATATTGTTTTGTATGTTTGGTGACTCTCCCAATATCTCTCTCTAAGAATATCTCAACTTCGTGAGTGTCAGTAGCCCTTCGACTCCTTTTTCTTCAGATATTCACAAGCATGCCGTCCCTTACGAAATGAGATTTCGTCATTCTCATGACAACAGACCCTTACGACCAGCAACTCAGAAACCCCGGCGATCTGTGACCACATCCTCCCATTCTTTCTTGTACGTTCTCCATTTCCTCAGCCTTTATGACGTCTTCATGCTCTGGATTCCCTGTTATGCCTCCACATGTGCTCAGCGATCCTTTTACTGGTCTTTATTTGACTGCCTGTGTTATTCCTCCCAAACGAGGCTCTTCACTTTTTTTATATATGTATACTTTTGTTACATATGTATACATGTGCCATGTTGGTGTGCTGCACCCATTAACTTGTCATTTACATTAGGTATATCTCCTAATGCTGTCCCTTCCCCCTCCCCTCTCCCCACAATAGACCCCAGTGTGTACACACATTTTTTTTTTAACCCTTCTCGGTTATGTATTCTAAACTCTTACTCTTTGTAAGCAATATATATATATATATTTTTTTTTTTTTTCTTTTTTTGAGATGGAGTCTCGCTCTGTTGTTCAGGCTGGAGTGCAGTGGCCCAATCTTGGCTCACTGCAACTCCACCTCCCAGATTCAAGCAATTCTCCTGCCTCAGCCTCCCGAGTAGCTGGGATCACAGGTGCCCACCACCAGGCCTGGCTAATTTTTTTATTTTTAGTAGAAACGGGGTTTCACCATGTTGGTCAGGCTGGTCTCAAACTCCTGACCTCGTGATCCACCTGCCTCAGCCTCCCAAAGTGCTGGGATTACAGGCGTGAGCCACCGCGCCCAGCCGCAATATATATATATTTTTTTAACCACAAAGGCATCCTCAGTTTCTTCCCATTCCTAACAGGGAAAGGGTACTCCATCTTCTTTTCTAACCTGTCTTCTTTAATCCCTTTCATCGGTCCTTCTGACTTCCACAGTAGCCTTTGATTTCAGTCTTCCTTTCTACCAATCTATTTATTTCTGCACAAAAGTATATTAAATTATCCCCTATCTTCTTAACATTTTTCTCTGAAGCTTTTTCCCCTCCTTCAGCTCATGGCCTAGAGCTGAAACGTTCTTGCTAGGTTAGGGTCATAGTTAATGGATTCAACAGTAATCAACGAGTTTCTTGAATTTGCTAGTCTGTCTAGTGGCCCGATTTGCAACCATTTTTTATTACAAGAATACTTTGACTAATTTAATAGAAAGTTCAGAACTAGCCAGTTTAATATTGTCAGGAAGCCTTCCCCAATTACTTCAGTTGGCCTGATCTTTCCTTCTCAAAATTTCTCAGGCACCTATATCATTCATTTTTGCAGCTATCTTGTTAATTCATAAAATTAAGAAATCAAAAGTTCTTTAGAGACCTCTTTGTTCAGACATGAAAATCACTTAACATATTCTTTACTGCAATTGACAACCCTGACAAATGGGTTATGCTTCTCCTGTAATTACTACATCTACCTTTGTGTTACTCCATGTTTTCACATTGGTTTGCACATGTATCTAACTTCATTCAGGATGGACTATTTTTGTTTTGCCTTACCCAGGGCTATGTAGCTAACTTGTTTCCTCATACTGATTAAGTGTTCTTTCTATACCAAATCCCTAGTTTACTGGCCTGTTTTCTCCCAAGAAGACTTCACATTCTACAATTTCTGGACCGTGTCTTGTCTTTAACCAATACTCTTATTGTCTCTAAATTTCTCAGAACAGTGCTGAATGTGGGGGTCAATATTTACTAATTCATGTCATGATATTTATAGAATGTCAAAAAATAGGGTCAGGTAAAATAAATGTTTGTACATCATGGTAGAATATTATCATGACATTAAAAGTCAGGCCTTCAAAGAATAATCGCACAAAATGGTCAGTTTATGAGATTTATTAGAATGCCTAAGGTACTAATAACATGAACTTTTTTAAAAAAATTATTAAGTTCTTCAGATTGGGAGGAAGACATAGGAACCCAGTATGCAGTCTCAGCTTTTGGTTACCCTGTCTTTACCCCTTTCTTTCTGATGGACTTTCTCATTTAATGCATCTCTGCCACTTTAATTTTGTAAAGATCTCCTATACACAAAGCACCTTTATATTTCCCTGCCAGTTACTGTTAGATGTTTTGTGTGATTAGCATCCTCTGAATGCTTAAGAACTATGCTTTCTACAGTATGCTGGTTTACCAGATGCTGAAAACTAGAGTTATCAAGTAACTACCTGGTGTTGCCCTCTCATTTTCTATCGTTCTGCTCAATATAGTGGACATTGTTGGCACAAAATAAATAAATACACTGGAGACTTTCTGTAATATAATACAGATTTTATGCTGTGGAAACACGCTGCAGATGATTCTACTCTCATGCATATGAATGGGGTGCAAAATGGGTGTGGAATTTTCTGTAGAGTAACCTTTCTCTTCAGGAGAGGTAGTCATAGATGTTTACTGCATTAAGATGTTGAAATAACCTGTCCGGTGAAGGCACATTTTTTTTGTTAACATAAAATCAATTGTTAAGAGTAATCTTTTTCACTGATTTCCAGATCATGCTTTTAATTAGCATAAAAACATGGAAGCAATATTAATAATGAAAATATATATTGTATAATTTTCAGTCTACAACTTATATATGCAATTGTTATTTTAAAATTTGACTCAGATCGGCTTCCTCAAAGCCATAGTAAAGCTTTCCATAAATTTTTGAAAGTCTACACTCAGATTTTACATATTTGCTTACCCGACCTCCACAGTTCTGCTCACTGGCATGTACACTATTTCTGTACCTCTCCTGCAAACATACTCCAGCTCTCTTTTATTCCTTCTCATTCTTACCTGATAACCAATCAGCCCAAATGCCAATTTTCTGCCAGTTTTTCATCTACATTTCCTATTTATATTCCCTGTGTTACTGCCCCGCTTAGTTTTCAATCATCTCCTTTCTAGCTCATAGCATTGGTTCCTTAATGGTTTAACTGGATGATGCCAGTGATACTGTTCTTAATTTCATTTTTTTGGTGAGGTTCTTAACTGTAACCATTGTACACCTTGTGTGTCCTAATAATGTTTAGCTACTCTGATTTGTGATTCTATTATAGTTGACCTCACATTCTATTTTGAAATAGTTTTTAAAAGAATCATAAAATATTAGGGAACTAAGTACTTGTCCTTAATACTTGCATGTAATACCATCTCTACAATTGAATGACTATATATATATATATATATATATATCTTTATATGCCTCTAGATGAGATTTTATAAGTCATCTAGAGACTATTTATAATAAAGTGATTAGTTAAAGACTACTGATTAATCTGAACACTGTCTACTGGTTTAGTTTTGAATTTTGTTTTTCAGTTATCATTTATTACCCTAGAATTTCTAGTACCATTCTGAGGATAGTAGCTGGATTAATAATGGTCAGTGAAGTTGAAAGTGTCATATGACTGTAACACAAGAAAATTAAAGTCGAGATCGGGTGTGTTTGAAATCTTTTAAAATCGTATTTAAATAAAAATTTTGTTTCCTTATTGGTGTGGACTTATACTTTCTTGGTTGTAATCCTGACCCCCTCATTTTCTGGCTATGTGAATGCTATTTAACCTCTCTCAGAGTGTTGCTATGAGGATTAAGAGAGGTAGCGTATAACTCAAATTAATGTCATGTTTTGTGGGACTACGTGCTCAGTACATATTAGTCATTATTATAACTAATTTCCTATTATAAAGAGGTACACAATAGTTTTATAGTTATGTACAAAGAGGAGTGTAGCAACGTTTTTCACGTAAATTGCTCAGCTTGCAAACTATTATAGAGTTTAGTAAATAATTAGCCTTGAGTTTTACTTTCCCAGAAAGGTTGTGTCAGTCTTTTATGGTGCCTATTTAAGTTACTAACTTTTTTCTACAGCGATTGCTTCTTAATGCTAAAATCAGAAAGAATGTAAGCAAGAAGGAGAGAAGGCCAATTTAAAATTCTCCATTTGGGGTATATGAACAAGCAATTGATTATGCTTTGATCTTTCCGGTTTTACCTGTCTGTTGAAATCTAAGATGGCTGGAAACAAAATCGTCCTCATTTCCTGGTAATAGATTCAGAAAGGTTCTAATTTGGGGTGCCTTACTCAGATTCTGAGACTTTGAGAATGGATAACAGTGATGGTTTGATTTTTATTTAGAAGGAACAGTTTATCTCAACCCTATTAGCTCAAAGGAGTTAATGTCAGCTGAAGTGTAATACCAGAATGATTTCTTTTTATTAATGCTCAATTATCCTGAGCATTTGGGGAGGTAAATATCTCTTCATCTATTAACTGTACTTTTTAAAACTTGACTTTTCTCCTCAGGACCATTTTCAAGTGAGGGTTTAATTGGCTGGTGAAAGAGACCTTTAGCTCATAGTTTCAGTTTTATTATAAATTGCCCATTAGTGCATTAGAAACGAAGTGAAGAAGTGAGTAGAATTATGACTATTCTTTTATTCTATTTGTTCTAATCCTGCCACTGAGTTTTTTTCTTTTTAATTTTTTAGTATATGAACTCAGTATGAAAGATGTTGGGGAAATTGAATACATTATTGGTTAAGTTGTCAGGAATAGTATGATCTTCAGATACTCATTTTTCTGATTTCAAAACTGAACAAAGCCTCACACACATTTGGAGTTAAGCTATTTCACCTTGTATATTAAATATAATTTTGCACATCTGAAAAATAGCAGGTAATGTACTCATCTAAACGATATCCTTCTTTTGTGAGGCACATATTTTCTTGGGAGATTAGAGCTTAGAGAATAAAGATTAAGTGACTACTAAAAATTAATAGGAAGGCGGAGTCAGAATGAGAAAAATGGCTGAGGACTGAAGTCTTTGTTTATATCAGCTTATATAATCAACACCTTCTCTTTATCAAATTCTTGAAGCCGTGAGTAATAACAGTATTTTTTATGATGAAACATGATATCCCCTGGAAAACTTGTATATAAATTGCACAGTCTTATGTTCCCAAAGGATGCTGGACCCTTGAAAGAAACACAGGATTATACACATATTAGAGGGTGGATAAGTAGCTGGAAAAAATCTATAAAAGGAATCCTCACATCAGTGTATCTCTCCTAGAAATTAAACCATTTGGATTCTCCTTACTAAAAATTCTTGGTAGGAGACCAAGTTTGAGTTATTGTTCAAAATTGGGCTACTGGCAGTGTTTCAGGGGTCAGTTCTGTAATTAATCCTTGTGTGACTATCTAATTTATTGCCAGTAGAAACAAATAGTCTGGTTCTTTGACACATAATTTAAGGCAGGACAGTCTGGGGATCCCTTTTCTAATGTACAAGAACTAATATTTTTTCTTTAGCACATAGCTTATTGCCATTTCCTATGTAAGGCATGAATTTGTGATTTTTAACTGTGATTTTGTTGTTTTAAAATTTCCAGTACTTAGGTATTCTCTCTCTCTTCTCTCTTGCTTTCAGAATTGAGTCCCTTTCTAACATTTTTGATTTTCTCCAAATTATAGATGTATTATATTGTTGGAAAATAGAAGAATGAAACAACAGATTTAGGATATTGAAAGATAATAATACTTTTTTTTTTAAATGTGTTACCTACTAGTTCAAACATCTTCAGGTTTTAGAAAACTAGACCCACATTAAGTCCATTCTAGTGTTACCAGCGTTACCAGTTTAAGTAGATGACCCGGAACATTCTTTCTTTTCTTTCTTTTTTTGGAGACGGAGTCTCGCTCTGTCACCCATGCTGGAGTGCGAGTGGCGTGATCTTGGCTCACTGCAACCTCTAGCTCCCGAGTTCCAGAAATTCTGCTGCCTCAGCCTCCTGAGTAGCTGGGATTACAGGCGCTTGCCACCACATCTGGCTAATTTTGTATTTTTAGTAGAAATGGGGTTTCACCATGTTGACCAGGCTGGTCTCGAGACTTAGAATACTCTTAATCATTTTACATGTTTTCATGTTAGCCTGATTTATCTTGATACTGTGTTCTGCCCTTCTTCCCACAGTGTAAAATGTTTGCAAATAATTTATTGTCCGACATTATTTTTCAGCATGTACTCTGCCAGTGGTATCACTACCATTTTCGCTGAAAGATTTGCTTAACACACCATCATTGTTGTTTTTAAATTATTTCTATTGGTTATACTAAGCAAGTGAAATCCTGTATAGATTTCCACTACTTTAAACTCTTCCACATTTCAGCACTCTTAGAAATTTTTGTGATGTTGGAAATTTTCTATATGTACTGTCCAATATGGTAGCACAATTTATAGAATATGTGCTTTGCATCCAAGTTTTAGAAATAGCTGTGAAGACAATATAAAAAGAAGAATAAGTGTTGCTGTTGCATTATCTTTTTGTATTCAGAAGCTTTGTTTCTAACCACTCTCCCGTACTACTAAGGTGTTAATAAAAATGAACACTATAGTTTTCAGGAATCTGCTAAATAATCAAATTGAGAATGGTTATTACCATTCCACGTATTAACCCATAAAATATTAAATACATTCCTGTTGCTTTTTTCTGGTGCCTGTCCTCCCATCACCACCATTGTTTAGGATGAAATATTTTATACACTGGCATACATGGTGCTTATGATAATCTTCACACCACCATGTGGAATGCTGAGTGAGCCTGATAGAGATAAAATACAGCTTCTTCTTTCCTGGCTTCTCTATACTGTAGAAAAATTCTTACTTTATCTGAATTTAGAAGTACTTAAAATTGCATTCAAATTCAATTTGTAGGGCATTGAATTGGTGGCATTTCTCTCTGGTAGGTTTTCTGTATCTCATGAGAAATTTTACTATACAGTCCATAGGGAGAACTGATCTGCTTTCACTAAATCCAGAGTATACCAGAAGATCTAACCATAAGATACTTCATTTCTGGTAAAATTGAAAGTTTTTTTGTTCAAATAAAATGCATCAGGTGCTTTCAAAAGACTTAGTGAAGATAAAAATAAATACATTTTTGTCTTTAAAAGATGTGCTTCTACATACTGACAAAAAACAATCTTTAAAGGACAGAGTTGTTTGAACGAATGGCTCCTTCATTAGCAGCCATACTAAAATCTTTGTAAAAGTTCAAGAAATTATAAATTTTGGAATGGCATTATAACCACTATTATAGTGTTACATATATCTATAAGCAACTTTGATCACAGTGTTGGCTATGTAAAATTATGCTGACCAATATTAAGGTGTTTATTGAAGACAGTTAATTTAATTGCATTCATACATTATTCAATTTTTTTTTCAAAGAAGCACTATGTTAATGCCATTTTATATTATTTTAGAACTTTCTATTGTTTGTTTACCACAGACTTACATTTCAGAGGAAGAGTTGATATTAATACAAATGGCATGTGCCTTTTCTGATGGTACTCTTAGAAATAAGAAGAAAATACCGGGCGTGGTGGCTCACACCTGTAATCCCAGCACTTTGGGAGGCCTAGGTGGCCAGATCACAAGGTCAGGAGTTTGAGACCAGCCTGACCAACATGGTGAAACCCCGTCTCTACTAAAAATACAAAAATTAGCCAGGAGTGGTGGCGCACGCCTGTAATCCCAGCTACTCAGGAGGCTGAGGCAGGAGAATCGCTTGAACCTGGGATGTGGAAGTTGCAGTGAGCTGAGATAGCGCCATTGCACTCCAGCCTGGGCAACAGAGTGAGACTTGTCATTGCAACCAAGACAAAAATTAGAATTATGAGTGTTTTGTGGTACGAGACAATACAGTAGTCTATCAGCACATGCCAATTATTGCTGAAGAGCAGACAATAAAGTGACAAGTTAAAGCCAAATCTGTCTCTTAATGTACATATTTAGCATCTATATGGGGAAGTAAAACACATTCTCACCCACTTATCTTATTATTTCAATAACACTACCATAGAAATGATTGAATAAATTCAGTTATGGATAGTTTTTAAGAAGCTTGACCGAAAAACAATTTTCTGGACTCTGGAGTTTTTGTTTGTAAAAATGTTGTGAAATAATGTCCTGATAGTTTGTATTCTTTTATTTTTCATGAAGGCTAAGCTAGTCTTAAAACTATTTTGGAAAGAGAATGGGAGTTTCTTTTCTATATCTTGATTTTGGCAATAACCTTCTCAGCCTTCCAGTTGGCCAGGAATTTTTTACAATGCACTTGATTTGAGTAACAATCCTGACACTCAATTGATGGACTGGAAAGAAAGCTTCCTTTTGACAGCCAAGCCTTAGCTGGAGACTAATCCATGTATCAACGGATATTGTTATCATGATGCTCTTTTAGGTAGCCTTTTGTTCAGGTTGGCTTTGCGATATATTAACGCCTCAGACTACAGAGAAACCTTTAAATATTCAGAATGGAATTTAGGGATTAATCAGAAGTCTTTTAAATGCGAGTTTGCCTAGAGTTTGAGACAGCTTTCCAGATGGTTTATATGGATAGTTTTTTTTTATTTGTTTGTTTGTTTGTTTGAGACACAGTCTCGCTCTGTTGCCCAGGCTGGAGTGCAATGGAGTGATCTCAGCTCACTGCAAGCTCTTATATAGATAGTTTTAAGGGAATTGATTTCCAGATACTAAACTTTCACAGGTACCCACATGTTCATAACTACCTTAGAAAAGAAAAGCATAGCCTAAACATACCCCAAGTTTTACCATGATGCATCTTCCTAACGGAAGGGAGATCAAACACTGTTTTTTCTGGATCCCTCCTAGTGATTTATGAAACTACCTGAAACCTTTTAAGCCCTTCTGATTTATCAAAATTATTGAAACCTTTTAAGCCTCTTGCCTTTCCCTGTCCTTTACAATTCTTGTATATTTCTGTTAAGAGCAAAGCTTGCACTTAATGGTATATTTTGGGATATGTTGGGATTCTCTGAGAACAGGTTTTTTTCCTCCCCTAAACTTAGTATCTGATCTTGGAAAAGCAAAATCAAAAGGTTTATCACAGGGGATTTGTGTGATTCAAATAGGATCAAAGTGCCTAGAAACAATAGCTTGGCTAATTGTTTAGAAAAGTGCTTACTTTATAATTACTCAAAGATATAGCCATGCTATAATTCTAATAGGTTGGTGATTAATTTGTCAATACCCTATCTTACTTAAAAATCAGAAGGACAATGCGCATTTTTAAATCAACATGGAAGTAACATGATTGCTATGAACTGTAGATCTTTCAGAATCAAGAACATAACAAAGACAACAAAAAAAGCAAAAACTCAAAGTATAGAAATGTATGGTAGTAAACCAAATCCCTGTTATCTGAATTTATTATAGAACGTAAAATTTTACTAATTTTTGCTGAGAACAGACTAAATGCTCTAAGACCAATGTATTATTTTAACAGTTATTAAAATATGTCTAATTTACATTAACATAATATGTAGTAGTAAAGAATTTACATACTCTCTTTTCTTTGATATTATTTTATGAATAAGTCTATCAACTTGCCAAAATTTCACACATTTCATTATTTCCTTTCAGGCTCATTATTTTCTGGTGTTATCAAACTGAGTCAGCTCTCACCTCTTACACAACTTGTACTCACTCAAGTTTTATCTTTCACTATACCTTTTCATATTATACAGCAAACAGACTCTTTATTTTGAAAACTTTTTAAAAAAATTTCCACTTGACAAATAAAGTACATAATCCTTAACTTAGTTACACAGTTGAACTTTCCTCCCCCATTGCTTGTATAAAGTATGGAGCACCTGTATGAATTATAATAGAGAGAGCTAAGATGTAGATGTTTGAGATATGTCTATCATTTAGATATGCAAAACTATCATTACAGATATGCAAAACTCTTAAATGCCGTCACACATTCTCCTACAGTTATACTCGTTGATATTACACTTCATTATTGTGGGAAAAATACTTACTTTATAATTACTCAAAGATATAGCCATGCTATAATTCTAATAGGTTGGTGATTAATTTGTCAATACCCTATCTTCCTTAAAAATTCACTGGTTATCTAAAAATGATCCATTAAATTGACGTAGTTATGTGTAACCTGACAAACTACAGCACATAACTATTGTTGATATAAAAATATTTTGGTTGAATTCATAGTTTTATGTCTTTCTCAGTGCTCAACATTGTTGTTAGCAGTGAACTTTTAAATACGTTTAAAAGTTTAGATTAGTTAGTCTCTTCATGAGGACATCAAACCAAATTTTATTTTAAAAATATTCGTAATCTTGGAATTTGCTTAATATTGGTAAAATCAAGGAAAGTTCAAGGAAAGCTATATAACGTTTTCAAACCAAAATTATCAAAACTGTCATAGTAATTTGAATATTTACCTCAATTACATAAACTTGGTTTATGTCCTTATTCAAAAGTGCTCTGAGGTTGTATCTTCTATAAAGATAGCTATTTTTTAAATAAAGTATTAGCGCATTTAAATTTTGAAAGTTCAGGTGTTTTTGATTTTTTTTTTTTTTGAATTCTGGAAACATTAGATCAATGTGTTTATTAACCTCTCTAAGGCAATCATAACAGAACTCATTATTAGAGATATTATTGTACAATTTATTAACACATCATAGATACAGGAAAAAATCTGAAAATTACAGTGAGAGATGAAGTCTTTTCTAAATTAAATAAACACAGAAACAGAGCTTTCAGCTTCGATTCTTCAACGTCAGCCTTGGGTCAAGAGTAAACAAACACAAAAACTCACTGGTTCAAATGTGAAATTTTTCATCTCTTTTTTTTCATGAGTTTGAAATATGTTCTTGCATAAACAACTCAATACAAGAAACTACAAAATACAATCTCTGTTGCCTCTCATTCAATGAATAACAGAGAATCGTAGTTAGAGACCACCAAATGGTCAGCAGTGGATTCACTATCATTGCAGTCACCAAGCAGCAATAACTTATTTGCTGTGTGCACACCAGAAGAAGAACCAAACGAGTAGGCTAGGAACCAGAAATAGTAACGCAAACACAGAGTTAAGATAAGAAAGAGAAATAGAGAACTCTTACGGAAGGTAAAGTTCTAATACTGTTAAGTTCTGTTGTTTGGAATTGACTCCTAGGACAAAGAAAAGTGTGCCTTTGCTTAAATATTTCTAGTAGGTAAGTCACTTCTGGGCGGCATAAGCATGGAACCTCCAAAACTGTCCAAGAATAGTTACGAAAAAGTTTGAAACGTCACACATGTACAAATATAGAATAAACATATGTTAAAAATTTAACTCATTAATAAGGAAAATAGTGAGATGGAAAAACTGCTTTAAAGGAAAATCAGAGGAATGTGACATTATGAAGCTAATACTGTCCAATAAGGTAATGGAACATTAACCTTTGAGGTTATCATTTCTTTTGGGGAGAAAATTAACATGTAACTTGACAGAATCTAAGACTTTAATTAATAGTAAATAGCAAAATCAAACACAAGTACATTCCCTTAGGTAATTAAATAATCCTTTTGTGAGCCTGTCAAATAGTCCCTAGGGTATATTAAAAGAACATGCCACCTCCTTTTTATTTTTTGCCTAATTTTCAAGTTTTGCATAATTTTTCATAGCAGTGCTAACAGAGAAAAATATTAGATGTCATCTTAAAAATATTCATGTTAAAATTAGTTTTTCAAAGCCTACATAAACAGTAAGTTTGACTACTGAGTAGATTATACTTGTCATCTAGTTCATCTCCCAAGAGGCTAAATGGCTTTAACCAAGAATCTATAGCAAGCTATAGGGAGAAGAGCTGAAAGATAAATGAGGTGAGATGAGCTGGAAAATACCCAGTTTTATGTTATTTCTTTTTTCTGTACTTTCATTGCTCTTTAGCCTATTTCTTCTGATCTCCTAGGCCACAAAATATGTGTGTATGTATACATACAGAGCATTCCTGGAACTTAAACCTAAGGATAATTGTCTTGAAACTGCTGACAGGATAAAAACCTCATGTAATTAACACTGCCAATCACAATCAGGACATATATTAATGCTGTTTTTTTTTTAAGTGGTTCCATGTCGTCTGTTGATGAATTTGCAAAACAATTATGATTACATTGACAGTGAAGAGGTGTGTATATGAATCAGTGTCTAGAATCTAGATGCTTATTTCCCTTTTTGCTGAGTTGAGTATTTTAGATGGAATTAAATGGGAACTAGAAATTTTGTGAGTTACTGCCAAAATATAGTTACGAATTTTACAAAAAGCATTTCTTGAAAAACATGTTCTAGATTATTTTGTTTAGCAATTTATATTTTAGAGTTTTGGAAAAACATTATATTCAATATAATTAATTCTTCTTTTCTTTTGAACTGTCATAGAACTTCACTCTGTAATCTTATGTTTTTAGTAAATATAGACTTAAACAAGACCTTTTAATTTATTTTGCATAGTTTTTATTTCTTTCCGTATTGTTATTAATGTTGTCTGCACAATATGGGACAAAACCTTTTGAATTTAAAGTTATAATATAGAAAATATTTTTATGTATCCTGAATTTCCTGACCAAATAATTTAGTAGTTTTTTTGTTGGCACCACATCTATTGTGTATTAAATACACTGGGGGAAAAAAAAAACGCAATACATAAATAATTTAAAATTCCAGCTCTTAATTTTTTAATCCAATGATCATCCATTGAAATGGACTTTGAGTCACTAAATAAATTATTTTGAAAGATAATCTTTTTATTAGATTCTAGTTTATTCCAACCCATTAACTGGGACATGATTTCTAAAGGAAACATATTTCAAATTTACATACTGGATTTCAAAATTGATTAAAAATTTAAGTTTAAAAGATTACTACAATGAGCACTTATGTTGGTAAATCCTTCCTGATAATATTGTTAAGAAGTTATAGTCATCTGAAGGATGTGTTTCTACTTAATTTTACACAATGTGTGCCTTTATAACTAAAACATCATTTTTTTTAATGACACGTTTGCTTTTTTGCTTTTTCCCTTGTCCAATTTACTGTCCTTGAAAATACTACTTATAAGTTAATAAGGAAAACAAAAAATAGCAGGCAAAAAAGTTGTAAAATATTACCATAAGGATAATATATCAAAGAAATTTTAATGGAATTTTCATCGCATCATGTTGTTGTACATGTATAACTACTGCACACATATTAAAGTGGTCCCTTCCTAAAGGCTATTAAAGGGTAGCCTTTAGGAAAATGCATAGGAAAGTGTTGTATAATAGCACATGAGATGGATAAGCTTGACAATTGTAAAAGGCAAGTGATGTGCATGGCCAGCATACTTTACATATTACTGTATATGAGCATTTGATTTGTATCTGTTGATGTTATGTGAGAAGAAGTAAATTTCTGACAGTTTAGTTCGATGTTGGCAAAAGGCATTGCAGAGGAAATATCACCTTTACTCTTCTAACCTCTTTTTTAAAGTGATCGGAGCTATGCCGTACAGTTTCTTTAACTTTGATAAGTATATCTACGGCCCCTAATAACTTTCTCCATTTACACTAACATCTATAAAGGTTGATCCAAGTTTTCTGCAGCTGAAAACTTACCAAATTTGGAAGCCCCGCTTTAGGAAAAATAATTCATAATTTTGGATATACCACTAGGCCAAAAAGCAGTATTTGTTTAGAATGAGAAAGTAAGTCACAGCAAATTACAGAATTTAAATTTTAACAAATACCACAGTTATCATGAAAACCCAGAAAAGTAGCATAATATTTATGTTCATTATCTTTCTGATAATCTCTATAATCTTTTTCTCTTACATTTTTGTATTTTTGCTCTTTGATTACCTAATCATATGACGAGACTTTTGTAATATTTTCTAGAGTGAGAATAGTTTTTGCTTTAGCCTGGAGTAATAAAAATATATTTTTTATTTTCGATGTTATAGAATAGCTTCCTTTAACTTTACAACTCATTATTGGTGTGTGATTTAAATTTATAGTATTGTCATTCCATTTGGAAACACTTCCCATCAGGTTTCTTGCATATATACTGTAAGATTTGGATACATTTTCCACAGGCTAACTTATGGCTCTGTGAATCTGAAGCCTTGTTGCACTTATACTACCAAGAATTGTGTAGTGCTGGGCATGTTGGAAAGTTTCTTCTTGGGATATGACCTCTGGCCCTTCATTTTCCTGTCCTTACACCTGGTTGATGTTTGGAAGCCTTTCCTACATCACAGTGGCTTGCTGAAGAATTCTACTGGATCCAGTTTTAGTATGGGTTCTTAAAAGTTTTACTACATAGTTAAGTAATAGTCAAAATTAACACAAATGCAATTATCAAACAAACCAAGTCAACCAGGATTGAAAGTGTCAAACAGTGCAACAATCAAGGCCATTCTTTGTCATGATCAAGAGCAGAGAGCCTGGAGTCAAACTGACAAAGGTTTGAGATTGATGAAAGATTGCCAGGTGACTTTTTGGTCTCTCCTACATAGTCTAGAAATCAGAATTTGGAGCTTTAAACTTTAACATGGGTAGGATGCCAACTACGCTTTAAAGTTATTTTCTTTCATGCAGAAAGACATAATTTTTAGTATATCATAACATCAATTCATACCATTAATCTGACTTTTTTCCTCTGCATATTGAATCATAGGAACTTCTTTTCACAACAATTTTTGTTGTTATAATGTTATTTTAATGTTACTAATTAGCCCTGCAGAACCCATATGACATCCTTTGGCATCGTCTCTCATTGTCTCTCTCTCTGTCATTTTAATAACTGTTGTATAAAAATTGCATGAGGAATAAGTTCCCAACTACCGTGATCTACTTATAATAGCTGTACTTTCTTCATACAGTCTTAAGAGGCATGTCTAGTTAAAGTACCTTCCAGAGAAGGTGTGTATTTATGCAAAGCTTTTCAGGGGCTTGCTAAAAGTGAAGTTTTGCATGATTTGTATAAGAAAGTAATTAGGATATCTATCTAAATGATAATAAGAACTCAGTGAGTACAGATTGGCAATTCCAATTTGAAGATTATGGAAAGGCAGAGATTTTATATTTTAAAACAATTTGTTAGAAACATCAAAGCAGAAAATGTTCTAGATTTGGATGAACAACCATATGTTTTGTTTAAAAAGCAAGAAATCGCCCCAGATTACTTCTTACATTAACAATGTATATATCAAAGATTCCGGAAAAGGAATTTTTTTTTTAACCACTAATCACTCCTTGCAAAAATAAGGATGCATTAGGACTTTCCCCTCTACCCTTTGCTTTTTTAGTTCTACTAATTGTTCACATAATTATAAAATATGTATAAGATTGTTTTATTATGTTTTTATGTGTTTGTTTGGTGATAGTGTTATATAATAAAAGAACACTGGTTTGGGATTAAGCTTAACTGTGTTTTAGTCTGAGCCTCAAGATACCTTTTTCATACTCTTTAACCTCTATGAACCTCTGCCCCCTACACTCCAGAATGGTACTAACTATACTACCTTGCCTACTTCTAAGTTTGCTGTATCAAATGACAAAATGTGTATGAAAATGACAAGTCAATGAGTCATCTTTGCAATTACCACAGTTGGTTAGAATGATATTAAGCAACAGTTAAACTTTTAAATCCTGTTTTACTTGTTTTTATTATTGATAGAATTCTTTCTAATATTATTGATAGAGTGATATATATATCACATATATGTTATATATCACGTATAAAAAATTGATATATTATATATAAAATGTATATTTTATATAATATATATTATATATATAATATAGATATATAAAATATATATTACATATATATATATCTTCCTTATCCAAACTAATATTAATCTTATGGCAACTTGTGCTTTTTGCATCTTTCCAAAGATTTCAACATGATTTTCATAAAATATATCAATTTTTTTCACTCACATTGTGTGACATCAGGTTAAAAAGTTACTGACTTAAATTTCTTAGAAATATGGACTAGAAGAATATACAACAATATAAAATTTAGAGACGAGTATGAAATACACTTAAAGTTCATTAGTGAACACTTTAGGTTCATTTGCTTATTTGTACAAAGGAAGCTCAAGTAATTTCAGTATCTATGGCAAGATTTATACATTCTGTAATTAGATATTTTTTAAATGCCTATGGTGATAATTTTCTTAAAAATCAATCTTAATGTAACATTGTTAACACATTGGTTATAAGAAGTATTCATTGCCTTTGTTTCCTTTTCGCCTCATTTTATATACAATTTTGTTAATGACTGTAGTTTTAGTGGTATATGTGGTAGCTCATGTAGTACTCTAGTATGCTCAGTTTAATGATGGATTTTTTAAAAGGATAATTGATGAGTTTATTTGTCCTGCACAACATCATTGGGAATACTTTAAAATGTTTTCAGAGAATCAGAGAAAACCAAACTAAAGATAATGGCCTCAGAACCCAAACTGATTTTTAGTCTGTCATGAATTTTGCGAACAAAATCAAAATAATGGATGCCAACTGACAAGGACCATTTAATGTCTACCCAGCTAAAGTTAGCAGTCAATATTTTACATGATATTTCACATGATAACTTATTTATCATATTTTACATGATAACTTAAGACCCTGTGGGTGCAGGTATGCATATTCTCTTTTATTACTTTAATAAATATTATTAAACCACAACATGATTTAATTTTAGCTTATTACTAAACTATTATGAGAGCATTTAGAATATAACTTCTTACAATTACAAAATATTTTTTAATGTATTATCAACATGAAATACTAAGTCATCTATTTAGAAAATGTAAGTTTATTAATGGATTTAGTATGTCCTGATTTAGGTTAGTTGCCTTAAAAATACATTCATTTGTCTGTTTTTATTAATGCTACATGCCAAACTAATGACATTTAAAGTCATAGGAAAAAGAGATTTGGCATTTGATTTAATTTATGTTTCATGGCAAAATGCACAGGTTCGAGTAATCTCAGGTTCTTAAATTCTTTCCACATTAAATAGTGAGCTAATTCTAACTTTTTAACTGTACTTGTTAATGTTACTGCATTAAGTTTTTGAATCTGCTTGGATGACTCCCAAAGAGCAGTTTAGTCTTTGAGAAAACCAGATCTCCACTGCTTCCATGAAGATCTGATTAATATTTAAATAATAGAGAGTAACGAAAAGAATTTGGACAATGAATATGTCTTTCTCTTCTGGGTATCATTCTCCCCGACTTATTCTGTGACCCTGAGAAAGTTACTTCATTTCTCTTGAGTCCTCAACAAATTTTTCTTATACAGTATATACCATCTTAATTATCTTAAGTATGTACTTGATCATCTCTGGAGGTTCCTTTCTAGTCTTAGGTGGTAATAGTCTTTGTCATACAGGAAGAACATTTTTAAAAACCATCAAAATGTATCCTTTTTTTCTACATTGGAATTGACATATGGCACTATAAAGATCTTGTGATGGTAGAAGTCATACATTTGAACATAAGAATACTAATGACAGCTTGTAACCACAGTCATTTCTTATCCTAGCCTAAGAAATAATTTTAGTTATTAAACTGTTTTTGTTTTTTGTTTTTTTTTTAATGTCTTGAGATTATTTGAAGGGTTGAAGTATCTGGAATTGTGTCATGTTCACTGCAAAATTAATCTAATTTGTATGAATGAGAAATGGCGTCAGTATGGTAAACTCATTTCATTATACAAAATATCTGTTGCATGGAAGGCTTAGTTCTACTAATAATTCAAGGAAATTTTAAAAATAATTCATTATACATTTAAAAAACTACTAAAAGTGCTAACATCTTCGGATAGACTATGGGGTAAGAAAGAAAAGAAAATATGTACTCTACATTTAATTATATGTTATTATCTAATAAAACAAATATATGCCTTTATCTAATAAAAGAGGTATAGTGACATTACTCCCATTTTCCAGGTAACAAAATGGAGACATCGAGTAATCATGAAACATTACACAGCTGACAAGTGGCAGAGCTAGGATTCAACTCAGTGTAGCTCAGAAATCCCCTCATTACTGTGTTATACTGACTCCCACCTAAATCTAGGTTTGGGGAATAAGCTTATAGCCTGTTAAAAAGAGTGAGTTTTTGAACATAGGACCATATCTTCTTTAATTCTTTCTTTCCAAAGTGAATATTGTTCTTATAAATCAAACAAGAGAGCATCTTAGAGAAGGGAGTCAATTCTCTCAGTTATTGGGAGAAGAATAGACTCAAATATGTCCTGCAATAGGCATTTCTGGATAAAATGTCTCAGGATGTGTATTATACTTAATCTACTATGACGCGATGACATTGTTTATCTTAGACACCATGTGAATACTCCTCATGTTCACTAAGAGAATGTATAGGCTTTTGTTACCTAGGTCATAACAGAGAAACCTTTGTGTGCCATAATCTGACTCTCTAGCTATAATTGTGTATCATTTTTATTTTTTTCACACAGCTCTTTATATATACAACTTAAACATATATGTCTATCACAGGACACTGTCAACAGAAGACACCTATAATATAGGACTGTGCCATGGAAAGGATCAGGAGACTCTGATTTCTGACTTGAAAAAGGAACTATGAGAAAACTAGAAATAGTTTTTTTGCCCCGGGGTTTATAAACCTTTTCTATAGTGAATGTTTTAGTCTTTGAGCCACATGGTATCTCTGAACTCAACTGTGATATTGTAGTATGAAAGTAGTCATACATGATAAGTAAATGAATGGATATTACTGGTTTTCAGTAAACCCATACTTACAACATAGACATTGGCTGTATATGGCCCAGGAACCATAATTTACCAACCCTCGCTCTGTTAAGTAAAAGCCTTTAGAATGGATAGAAATAAGACTGACATTACTCACACAAAGAGGCACTTCTTGTCTACTTTTTTTCTTCACAAGAAGTCTAAGGTATGAGGACCTAATTGTAAACTACATCACGTTCATGAATGAGATCATGATGTAAATGATGGAAGAACCAAATATGGTATTTAAAATGAAAATGTTACCCAAAAATATAAGGCCTTGGAACTATAGTGCAAGAAGAAACACCAATCATTCTCCCTTATGCTGCCATTTGGGATTTTGTTGACATTGGTATTTCATGTTTATTACATGGATTTAAGGCAACTGAATTCATGTTAGTTACATGATACTTACAAAAGTTCAATTTAATTTCTTTTCAAATATGTAATATTATGAGTGTCTGCCTACATTTCAAATATTTCCAAAAGGATGGAAGTAAGAGAATAGGCAAACTGAAACAATCTTTTTTGAAAATATTTTTGTAGCTGCTTTCTATAAGAAGGTGTGGGTACAAGTATTTTACATTTTATGTGGTTAGATCCACCACAATATTTTGAATGGCTTAAAAACAGGTCCCATGCCTTATTCATTATTGTGTCATTCCCATTCCCCATAACAGTACTTGGGAAAAAGCAGTTAAATGTTTTTGGAGATGAAACAGTAATTAAAGTTCACATGTGTATTGATATGTCTTTTCTGCAATAGTGAACTAGTCCCATTAAGACATATATTTAAGACATGTTTTTGTAGGCAAGTATGCAGTAGTCTTACATGACCATGTATTTATGGAATTCAATATATGCACACACAAACTTTAATGGAGTAAGTTTTGACCAAAATCTAAGAGTATGATAGATAATGCCAAATAAATAAAATATTCATGTGTAACTATATATATATATATATATATATATATATATATATATATATATAGTAGCTAGTGATGGAGACTGATAAAATATATAGTATTTTCTGGCCAAAAATATTATGGTGATTCATTGAACTTTTTCACTCATGAACATGAATTTTTTAGCTCAAAAAAAAAAAACATGAAGCATAATTTTCTATTTTTCACATTCATTTTAGAGGGAAGAATGATACAGTTATTTCTAGAAATCGTTGTCTAAGAACAATGAATTTCTTCTCTTTATGATAGGGTCCATTTTAGATTATGTTCATTTATGTCAAATTCATGAAGAAACAAGGCCAAGCTTTGAATTTATAGTCTGCAAATTTTCATTTTTAAAAACAAACTAGTTCCTAAGGAATGCAGATTTTTTTTAAAAAAGGCAACCAAAACCTAAAAAACTTCTCTCCTTTTTTGTCCTCTTATTGCTTAAAAAAGTACATGAACATACTGTTTTTAAATTTAGTCTTTTAAAAAATTGTCCTCATGCTGAGTTCTTGTTTGCCAAGTTTCAGCTTGGAGAGAATTTTTATAGCTTTTATAAAACCCTGAAAATAGAAAATTTTAAATGGAAATGCTTACACACCCTTAGTGACGGCCACAAATCTTGCCACTTTTTGAGAATGAAGGTAATTTTTTAGTATTTAGGGATGGTAGCAACAAGTTGACGTGATAGTTTCTAAAGGACAGAGCTTTTGTTTAGTCGTATGTTAGATATGTTACATTAGTTTATCATATTAAGATTTTCGTACGTTTTGTATGTGATATAACAGTTTTAAATTTTAGAGTGCATTTGTCCTCCACCAAATATAGTTTATATGTAGAAGTATGTCTTATCCATCTTTTTTGATATGTCACCTATTATTTAACTTGACTAGCGATTTAACTTGCAAGTGATTCACCCTAGAAGTTAGATTTGTTGTAGTTGAATAAGCTGTTGTCCTCTCACTTTTATCATATAAACTAAAGAGTCAGTTGCCCTTTGGGGAAATACAGAATATGTCAGATCTTTGTTAGGACCTTGTGGGTCTTTGTTAGCTCCCAACTCTGTCATAGGGATTTTAGGCAACTAGAACCACAGGTGTCACTTCCAAAATTGATAACTTGGTATACTGCAACCAGAGTCAATTTTAGATTGGAGAACAGAAAGAAAAAGACAGGAAATTATTGAAGCTTTGGGCACAGAGAAAGGGCAGTGCTGGAAAGGGAATGAATGACATAGACACCCAATAGCAGGGAGCGTTGGTCATTTTTGCATGGACCAAAACAAAATTGAAGAAGTACTGCTGACCAAAGGCCAATAAAATGCACACATATCATTCTGCTGAGGTTGTCTCCAGAGAAAAATATTTCTTAACAGCAGTGTGATTTTTTTTGAACAATATCTGATCGAACAGCGTTTTAGTAATGTAGAAAATTTATAGACATCTACTAAATTTTATTCTAGCAGATGATCCACATTGAAAGAGACAAAAGTTCATGTTTTACCCAGAACCTCTCTGTGGCTCCTTTTCTCCACCAGAAAGACAATAATTTCATATTTGGCAGAAGTTAATGCTTTTTTAAGTTCTTGACGTGTATACTCTCTGGAAGAAGCGACTTAAAAGGAAAACCAAATAGTTTGATAAAGGACACCTGTAAGGAACAAAAAATATAAAACAAACTACTTTAAGACTAATACTCCTTGAGACAAGCGCATGAATTAGTGATGAAATATTGCTTTACTACATCCTGAAAATTCTTTACATTTATTTCTTGAATTGAATGAAGCTTTCTAATATCTGTGTCTGGAACTAATTCTGATAACCTTGGCATTCAAAATGGAGATAAAGGATATATAGCTTTCCACAAAATGCTTCAGTATGGCAAGAAGAATTATCTAATATTGATAAATAAAGCAACATGACATCTGTGTTGAATTCCAATTGACTTCTTGAGCTATGTAAAAAGGTAAAAGAAGGTGCTTGTTTTCAGGATGTGAAATCCACTGGGAAAAGCCAAGGTCAAAGATGAAACGTGACTCGATGCCAAAGATTTTCAATCTTAATGAAAATCTCTTTCAATAAGAAATTGACAATTGAGAAACAGTGTTGTTAGAAGTTCAATGTTCTTTTGGGGGTCTATCAGACAAAGCCCCAGAGAACTGACTTTTATTAATAGATAGCTTAAGATTTATAGCTTAGGAAGAACAGATTAATAGTTTTTGGAGTAAAGCCTGAATTATAGAGGGATGACCTGAGCCCTGGCGTGAGTGATCAATCAGTTCAGTGTCTACAACTGCACAATTTTAAGAACTCTTAAAAGGCTCTTTGGCCACTGAAAATGCATTATAAAGGACAAGTCCATAACCAGCCAAGTCTGGAATATATGTTTATATGGCTATACAGATCCAGTGTTTCTTTAAAAAGTAAAGCAAAAGGTATGACACAGGTTGGTTTGCTGTTACTTAGGATATGTATGATTGAATTGAGCTTTGAAGAATGAACAAACCTGAGATCAGTGGGATGTGCTGGGTAAAATGTGGATGCTGGAGGAGGATGCACAGAGGATATTTTTCCATTTAGGAAATAGAGTTGGAATCAGGGAGGTAAAAAATCTTGAATACCAAGCTAAGAAATTGAATTTTACTTGTTAATCAGGGCGCAACCGTTGATGTTTTGAAATGAGAAAAATGTTTCATGCAGATTAGTCCTACTGCAATATTGGCAGGAAAGGTGGAGGTCAGCGGGAAAAGACCTCTGGAAACCTGTTGAAGAACAAGTATTTCCAGGGGTAAAGCTACAGCAGGCAGGACAGCAGAGTGGTGGCCTAGGCATTGGAGATAAAGGCAAAGATGAAACACAGATGGAAGGAAAATTCCTAACACACTGTGAGACACTGGATATTGAGTGAGAGAGAATCCAAAGAGCGAAGAATCACTCATGTCGAGCTCAACCTACTAGGACATCAGCGGATTTGGTATTTGTTTTCTGTAACTCTCTTCTCAAAATGGATCAGCTTCTTTCAAACTTCTCTAGTGCAAATTCTGGTTTGGTTACTTTTCTTCTCTGTAAAATGATAAGAACATTAATTAGTCTTGAAGGAACCATTTACTACATTGCAGATGATTAAAAAATTGACAATACCAACAAAAATTGAATTGGATTCTTTAGGTTTAATATTTGGCCTAAACTAACGTATTTCACCTGCCATGTGCCACACTCGCTAATTATTCCTGAGATACTCACCGAACCTTTCCCCATACTTAGCAGTGAGTTCATTAATGACAGGTATTTATTTTTTATCTGTCTCCATAGCCTCAACCCTTAATTCCATTCCTAGCACTTAACAGATGTTCCATAAATGATGATTAAATGAATAAATAGAAGCCTAGTGTGATTTCCCGCTTTGCCTGGAGTAGGTCCTACTAGGAACTCCTGTACTCTTTAAAGAGATAAAATCAGGAGTTCAGCTTCAGGGAAAACACCTCGTAGACTCCATTTATCACTACTTTTCTAGGTTGTTGCCATACAGGAAAAAAAAAATGATCTGACACATTTCTTTCCAGCCTTACACACTAACACAGTATAAGGAGCCATAGAGAGGAATTTTAAGATTTTTTAGGGGAGAGTATTTGATTGGCCAATATGTTTGTTTAATTCAAGAGAAGGAAAGCCCCAAATGCTGCCTAAACATAAACTCACGATTCAAAACATTTTAGAAATTATCTGGCAACTTTACTTAGAGTCCAAGTGTTTCCAGGGTATGCAGAAAGATGCCCCAAAGTCTTAAGTACCCCCAGGGAAAGTAGATCAAAGGTTACAGACCATTTAGACTCACTTCCGAAAGGATCTGGCCTCAGAATTTTGCAGTAGTGAGCAAAAATTCTAGAAAGGTCTGGGTTCAGAAACCATAGCAAAGTTACAAAAAGGTTTTCTAGCTTCTGTTTCTTATGCCATTCAACAAGATTTGGAAGGAAATGCAGCCAAATTTAGTGGTCGTTACCTGATGAAAAACAGACATCCTTTGGATTATCCTCAAGCAGCACTGAACAGAACTAAATGCAATTAGAAGACTCCACGGAGACCAAGATGGTGGAGGAAAGCAAACTGATACAAAATATAAGCTCACTATGTTAGGTAACTCATGTGTTTCAACATGGTGTTATTAGAGATGCATTAGAGAAATTTAGTATATCATGAAGTGCATATTAGTTTCCCCAGCTGAGGACAGTACTACAACAATATTTGACAGAAAGCGTAGAGAATTTTTATTTCAGTCAGCTCTAAAAAGAACGGCGAAATTCTTGAAGCTGTGTATGATGATTCTCTGTTAACATTCTTTGTTCAATCTTTAAAATGACATTTATTTCTCAAAGGAAAGTCTGTGCCATCAGCATTGACTCCATTATATTTGTGATATACATCAAGTTTTATCTTCGAAGTGAAAAATTCTTTGTATATCTTCGTAGTAAACACAGATTTCGTTCTCATTTTGAACATGCGCTAATTTCTACATGAACTGAATTTCTACATGAACTGGGCATATTGGCTTAATTTAAATAAATATGTTAAGGTGGTCATTACTATTCAAGAGACAACAATGTTCTGCTTTTTTATTTTAGACAGGCAAGTTGTTAGCATTTTTTTTTCCAAGGAACAAAGAACAAAAATTATCTTGATAAGAATTTGTTTCTGAAAAGCTAGGTTAGCTCTTCTGCACACCAATCATGAATGACAGTACAATTTAGTGACTTAAGCAGTACATTAGGATTCTCAGCCTAGGCAGAAGCTTCACCCTCGGGCCAGACCTATATAATAGTTGTAAGAAAATGATTTATGTGTTGTAATAAATGTTACTTCTCAATCTGTTTGCTTGTTCAATGGTTGAGGTCCCAAAAGAAAAGGTCTATCTCAAATTAGGACTGGCATGTATTATCTGTCAACTTTATATAGTACTGTAAAAGTCATTCAGCTGACAGTAATATTAGCGGAATGTTTTATAGATTTTTGTAGTGTGTGAAGCTTTGTATGGGTGACGAGAGACTTTGGTTCTGTGGTGCTCTGTGGTCCGGGATAAAGTTGCGTGTAGATGAGTTGTTTCTGTGCTTCTTTGTAAATGAACATCTGGCTCACATATTGATTCCATGTGTGAAAATGAGATCAGCCCATATAATGACCAGAATCAATCAGGCTTCAGCCGAGGAGTAACATACACTGGTCTTGATTTGTTAGACAACCAGAATTGGCAGCACCTTGCATAATTTGGCACCAATTGACAAAGATTAGGCTGTTTGGGGGCCCTGGATGGTTATTAATTTGAAACCCCCCTTAAATATTTTGCAGAGTAAAATCAGCTGTAACTTATTTGTTCCAGCCCCCTTCTTCTCGCACGAGCCCTAATTGTTTTAGACAAACGAGCGAGCTTGCAGCCTGTTCACTTTACACAGGAAGACATGAATTCTTTGATCCATGCAATATTCTTTAGCTCAACCTTGGAGCTATTTACTGAGGAGATTTATTTGCAGACAGACAGTAGAACAGTTCTTTGTGAATAGAAATGAGTACAGCTTCTATGTGTTTTCAGCTCAAGTTGCTGCTACTTACTGTAAGGGAGATAAAACTAAGCCATCATTATTTTTAACCCAAGTCATTCTTTTTAAAATATAGTTTTTAAAACTGAAAATGAATTAGACTCTCGACCTTTTTACTTTTTCCTCACAGGTTATATTTACTAGATCACAGATTGAACTCAGAGAATCACCAAATACCATTTCTTGTTTTGTGATTTGAGTAATCACGAAGAAAAAACTTGTGAGATTTTAAAATGGGACAGGCGTTGATTGTGAACATTTTACAAATGTGTCTCACTCCTTAATTCCAGGCACAAATAAAACTACCTGTGTTGTATGAACACTAGTTAGTTGAAGAAAAGCAATAGCTGTAATCATCAAAGTCTACTTTTAAACATTATTACTGCCAAGTAGTTTTAAAGATACAGACTCATTTACTTTGAATTTAACTAGTAATGTTTAGGTAAGTATCTAAACCAATATTTAATTTTTTCTCCAATTAAATGAGAGTTATTTTAACAGTCTCTCTAAATGCTTTATATATATGGGCCAGGCAATGTGATAGTAACAATAACAAGATAGTTTCATAACTAAGCCTTTCTATAATGCCATGAGATATGAATTGAACTCCATTAGGACTGTTTGATTTCTACTTACCACAGAAGAGAAAAAAAAAATGATGAGTTTGATGAACAAAATCAGTTCTAGAAGTGAATTTCAATTCTCAATTATATTTGACAATAACTTACTCAATTGTAGTCATCTCAGAACTTAATTTGCTGAGCCTCTAGATAACCAGTATATGAAAAGTCACCCCCCTGTTTTTTTTTAACCCCATTTTTCCCTTACAAATTTGTAGGTCATTAACATTATTTATGGAATTATTCCCTTTATATTTATTTTAATTAAATTTTACCAGTAACTTTCAGAAACCTGTGAGTAGCATCATATAAATCTTTGTAGTTCATTAACAAGATAAATAGCTTTCATTGCAAATAAATATATTTTGACTCCAAAAGAAATAATGGTAATTAAATGTTTTATTTTCTAATATACATTTTTAAGTTGTAGATTAATACTGACAGATTTTCGAAGCCATTATAGTTTTGAAGTTTTTCCCTTTCTACCCATATACAACTTTCAAAATTAGGAGTTATAACTTTTAGAGGAAAGCATTTCAAACACTTAAACATACAAATTAAAAAAAAATTGTAAGCTTTTAAGTGTAAACATGAATTCAATCTATATGTCCTACGTTTTCACAGTCTTTCAAATTGCCTCTAGAAGTCTTAAGACCTGACTTTGGTAAACAAAACACTCATGAGTTTGTGCCAAATGCTTTACAAGATCATTCTGCAAAAATTGTGAATAGAGACATTGGAACCAAATGCATTCTTCTAGTGGGTAGTTAGGCCATTTATTATTTGTAAAAATTAAAAGCATTAGAAGAAGGATTTAGAGAAAGAATGCTATATATAAGTAGAAATAGGTAAACCAGAAGGCTTTATAATTTTAGATCATTCAATGACAAAGTTACAGAAGATACAATGACCTGTTACAGAAGATACACTATCAAGGTGTCATGTGACATCTTAAAAAACTGGTGAAGTGTGTGGTTTTCTCAAACATGAAAAAATTTTAGCGCATAGGTTTTCCCATCTCATTACTAGCCACAGGTAAGAATTCTTGTATATTAAAAATATTACCACTGTGATTTCAAAAGTGAGACCAAGTACTCTTATTGGAACATGTGACAATTTACTGTCTTGTCTACACTGTAGGTAAAACCATGTTAACAGAGACAGTATTTAACCATGGATTTTGTTGTATGTCAAGCATGGTGTAGACAGCTTTATATTTCACAAGAACTTCTTTGTCTTTTGTGTACATTTGTTAATTTGGTATAATTCTTTCATTGAAATAATACATGCTAATTGATAATAACAACATTCAGAGAATTCTACAGATGTCTTGGAAAGGACTGTCTTTTATTTATTTCACTCTTATTTATATGAGTGTTTGTTTGATGTGATATGTTTTTACCAGGATGACAGATGATGTGGTTCTCTATATGAATATGAACATATATATGCTATGCCTTATAAAAATGCCAGCCAAAGCCCTTCCCACAGCTGCTGTGCATTAAAATAAAATGTTATCCTGTGATGGTGTTACAGTCAGATATTTTCTTACACCTAAACAAGAGTTTTCATTTTATTTTCTTTATGACGTAATCTTAATATATTTTAACTAGCTAGTTACAGAATGAATCCTTCTGTAAAAGGATTTCTGTTGTAAAAGGTCATATATTTTCAAAAGCAACACTCTTTTGTGGATTTCAGAATAAATATGCCTAACATTATAATTTCATGGAAAGTGACTCAGTGCTATCAATATAACTCATAATCATATGGCCTGACTTATGCTAGGAAAACTATTGAACCTGCCTATTCTACCACTTACCAAAAAAAACAACCAACCAAACACACATACACAAGTGTGTTTAAAGGTAGGGCAAGAGCGAGTTCTCAGTTGGGTACATTAGGTTGTGTGCATGAGGGCAATGAATGACATTAATTTTACAAAGATAGTTCAAGTTTTAATTGCAGGGGAGTTGTGAATACTCTGAAATAATCTGAGCTTTATTTTGTAGGGAGTAAGAATCACAGCTCCTGGACTTTGTTCCACCCATGTATCATTCTATAATTGATTTACAAATACATTTGTGGACAATGATTGTTTTTATAGTAGTCCTCCGAACACTCTAGAGTTTCTGGACTCATTGTGCCTAGTTCTCATTCCCCTTGGCTTGGACATCTATGCCCTATAACCCTTCTTCCTACAAGACAAGCTGAAAACAGACTAAATAATATATTTTTAAATAGTCTAAGTAAGATGTAATACAGTTCTGAAGTTGGAGCATTGTAGTGGAATTGAAGCCACAGCACTTGGTAACCAATTGGATGCCAGTAGGAAATGAGAAGGGTTTGGGGAATGAAACAAGAATACAAGAAAGTTAACCTGCCTTCACAAGACTGTAAGCACGTTGTGCGGGAAGTATGTAGAATTCAGTTGACCAATCTAATGAAACACACATTTGGGGATTTTACACATGCCCTTGGAAAAATATGTAAGTTATTGTCTATAATAATAAGAGTGCATAATTTTCGTTCACAGTCACAACGATACCAAATAAGGGGATAACATGGTTTTCAATGCGGTAACAATTTGATGGTTTGAATTTTACCATTACTATATTAAGAAAGGAATGTTCATTCTTTTCTATCAACTCAGAAATAACTCCAGGATCAATCAGGATTATGACAAAATATGTATTAAATACTGGTTTGCATCTTTGTTAATACATGAATACTTATTGCTCTCTTTCAAAGTTATTTTTAAACTCTTAGTTTTGTCAACATTAGTTATAATTTTTCCAAAGCCAAGGGAACTTCAAGAAATCTGGCCTAGCCTTCTAATTTTTAAATAAAACAGAATTTTATTGTATATTCAATTTGGAGGTTTAGGCTCTAACATACCTTATATTTTGCTCTATTTCAGGATATTTGAATTTCCTTTATTGTAATTTTTTGTTCCTGTATTTTTTAATAATTCTGGTGTTTTTCTTAAAATGTAGAAAATAAATCAAGATAGCCTTACCCAATTTATGCCTAGTCTTAAACTTTTCCTTTTTACTATTGGTAAAATGTGTGGGGATTTTTTTTTTGTTGTTAATGACATTTTTTGACAGCTAGCTCTGAACAGTGGTTCAATTGTATGGTAATTCACATACATTGGTGTGGCATCTTTAAGTGTCTGTTTTTTTGTTTTTTGTTTTTTTTTTTTTTTGAGGGCTGGAGGGCAGTGGCGCGAACTTGGCTCACTTCAAGCTCCGCCTCCTGGGTTCACGCCATACTCCTGCCTCAGCCTCAGGAGTAGCTGGAACTACAGGCGCCCACCACCACACCCAGATAATTTTTTTGTAGAAGTGGGCTTTCACCGTGTTAGCCAGGATGGTCTTGATCTCCTGACCTCGTGATCCGCCCCCTGAGCCTCCCAAAGTGCTGAGATTACAGGCGTGAGCCACTGCACACAGCCTAAATGTCATTCTTTAAAGTATTTTACCTACAGAAAGAGAAACACCATCAAGTAGGGCTTATCAGTAGCTTGTGTATGAAGAAAGTTTGATTGTTTCTGGATCTTTATATTGAAAATTTGTTATAAAAATAATTTGTCAAGAAAGTCCCATTATGCCTGGTAATGAATATTCCCTTTATTAAATATTAAATACATGAGATGCCATTTCAAAACAATGTGTATGCATGTATGTATGTATGTATGTATGTGTATAAATAGTCTAAGCATGATGAATTGACTGGCTATTTTTAACAGTTTCACTGCCACCACTTCTTGATTGTCCCTAGCTGGCTCTTTGGCACTCACACAATTCACATACTGCTTGTTAAGTACCTACTAGATAATCTTATTTCAGTTTTGGATTTTGGTATTTGCATGGATACTTTATAAGCTGTCATATCAGATGTTTTGAAACAGTCTTATAAATGTCCACATTTCTGTACTGGTAGCTTCTCTTTTCGTAACTCTGTGTTTGCCTGGATCCTGCATCAAAGAAATAAGGGGAGGGGATTGATAATTGGAGGTAATAAGCCTTTCAGTATTCTAGTGTTTGAAGTTAAGGCTTATTAGGGCTCAAGTATTCAAGGTTTTTCTCATCTGTTTTAAGCAATTGGATTTTCTTATTTTTTGGCCTTCTCTATCTTTGATGCCTGTGCTTAAGAAAACCAAAACTGTAACTCAGAGAAGAGTGTCATGACTTAATTGATCTTGCCCTGAACTTGTGATGGTATTTTGTTCTGTTAAGAAAAAAAGGGGATTCAAATCTGCAGCGTATCAAGATTGTGCCTGTAATCTTCCTGATGATTCATTTTTAGCTCACTTTTAAGCCATGTAGGATGATGTGTTTCCCACATAGTTAAGTATATGTTGACTATATAATGCTAAGAAGGTAGACTTGATAAACTTTGTTGATGGTAAATCACGGAAGATGTCAAGCAGGAGGACGAGGTCAGATGTGCATTTTAGGAGTTGTATCTTGTTGGCAATGCAGATGGACTGGAATGGGCAGCAACCAGTGTCCAGATATGAGGAGATCAGTTATAAATCAATTGAAGACCTTAATAAAAGCAGTAGACTAGATTTAGAGAAGTAGAATAGGGGTGGGTTTCATAGAAATTTTGGAGGTCAAGTTACCCAGAGTCGGTGAAGATAAGATACCAGATGTGACAAACAAAAATGATTTTCTATTTTGGCTCTGGCTGACAGTATGAAGAGTTGTACTATTTACAAAGGTAGGGAAATAAGAAGTAGCAGTGGGTTTTTTGTTTGGTTTTGGTTAGAGGACTCCGTATAGTGATTAATGATTTTATTTTTCATGAACACTTTGAATTTCACATATTTGAGATCCAGGCTTTAATACTGTCAACTGGTGAGAATATGGGTGAAGATATTTTTGTATGATCATAAAAATATGAAAATAGAGAGTTTTAAATATTAGTTTAAAACTGGGCATACTTGAGATTCCTTAGGTTTCAAAGTTAACACTAGTTTGTAGGTAAGTAGGTTGTTGCCATTATACTATACCATCATTTTTACTTGCATGCTTATCTCCCTACTAGCAGGTGTACACCTTGAGGACAGAATTGTCTACCTTTTTTTCAGGTTCTCTACCACCTAACATAGTAGCTGGAACATGGGCATTGGGCCTGCTCAGCTAAGTGTTTAGTGAATGAATAAGTAAGTGAATATGTAGTAAACGAAACAGGCATGTAGAATGGGAAGGAAGGAACCCTGGGGAAAATATGATTTCAGATTCTATTATTATTTCTGAAGAGTGGTCAGACAACTTTGATGAGAACCAGAAAAGAGTAGTGGGGATCCCTGAAACCAAGGGAGGATAGAGTCACAGAATCAGGAGTTACTGCTCATGACGTTCATTAAGCTCCCTCCACCCAAACCCACGATGAAATAAATTAGCCTATAGAAAGATCTACATACACATGGGAAGTATGTCTGGTTCATTTAGGATGAAATTTGAGATTCCTTATCATTGTCAAGCATAGATGCCATTGCTGGACTATATTGTCGTTAAAACCGAGTTTATCATCTAATATTCAACTCAGATACATGACTGAAAACCTATTCCATGTTCTTCCACACATCAAGTGATAAACTGGCAGCAAGGTTTAAAAATATTGTTTCTATGTCGTTAGAAATTTTTTGAAGGTACAGTTGTTCAGTGTGAAGATTTTTACAGAATTCGGTAAGGATGGATTATAGTATGCTGAACATTTAGTTGCTTTTGTAATAATAGAAGTGGACAGCTGAGACAAATCTAGACAAAATCTTACACTGACTGTTTTGTAACAACATAAAAATGATATTGAACTTTTTGAGTAACTTAAGAAATAGGCCAGGCATGGTGGCTCACACCTGTAATCCCAGCACTCTGGGAGGCCAAGGCAGGTGGATCACAAGGTCAGGAGTTCGAGACCAGCCTAGCCAACGTGGTGAAACCCCGTCTCTTACTAAAATTACAAAAATTAGCTGGGTGTGGTGGTGCGTGCCTGTAATCCCAGCTACTTGGGAGGCTGAGGCATTAGGATTGCTTGAACCTGGGAGGCAAAGGTTCCAGTGAGCTGAGATCAGCCACTGCACCTCAGCCCGGGTGACAGACCGAGACTGCGTCTTGGAAAAATAAAAAAAAAAAGAAAGAAAAGAAAAGTTGTCTGACCACTCTTCAGAAATAATACTAGAAAAGAAAGAAATTCAGCATTTTTCCAGATGTCATCATGCCTTAACCTAGTATTACAAATCAATTCACATTGTGTCCTAGCTCCCCATATTCCTTTAGTTGTACTGTCTAAGTAGATATATTGCTTAGACACAGCAAACAAATCCAATAATTCCTCTTAATCTGTGTTTATTCATTTTTTAAACCTACAAGAACACTAAAGCAGCATTTCTTCTGCCCCAAGGAAATAGAATGGAAACACTTTAAACAGACCGATTCCATTACTAGAGAAAACTGCGTGTTTCAGGAGACAACCCCTGGCTTGTGGTTCTGATTAGGGCTCTAATGTTCTTGTTGATTTTAACTTTTTTGTGTGTTGTTTAGAGGTAAAATCTTATCTGTAAGAGATCCCAATTTGAAAATCTTTCTTAGTTTTTTTTTTAAATTGAAGACTTTGTGTTCACCAGCTACAGCAGGGGTCCTCTCGATGGTAGGATGTTCATAAGAAAGAGAAAGGAAGGAAAGAGAAGCCCAGTATAAACACAAAAGAAAGATATTGGCCACTGGCAGTATTATTTTTATGTAGCATTATGAAAACAACCAATTTTTTTTTTTTTTTAAAGAAGCACAATGTCTTGATTCATCCATAATGTGTCTATATCATTAATATAACACCTTACACTTTCTGGGAATTTTTACTCAAGAATCATAAAATACTTTATAAGTGGACAAGAATAATTTTAACAGGCAGTTTAGGAAATAACCAAGATGCCTATGCTTTTTGAACTTACATAATCATTGTGTCAAAGTAGCTCTTCATCTGTTCTTTAGTTTACTCTCTTGTTAAATAAAAATGGAGATAATAGTTATGTCATAAGTTCTGCTTGAGACATAAAAATATTGTTAAATGCCAAAAATAGTATCTGATTTCTGAGAAATTTTGTATTTTTTTTATTTAAAAGTACTTCATTTTCCAAAGGATTTAATAAACAGATTAAAAGGATCAATGAACCTTTCCATTTTAGGAAGTCTTCTGACGTCTACCCTACCTCCCAGGAGGTAGCTGCCCTGTGATAGAAACAGGTTACATTACTACAACTTCAGTAAACAACCAGGATTAACTCACTTCTGTCTGGGGTTATATTTGTTTTCTCTTAGTGACAAGAAGTTTATTTATAATGCATCATGTTCCCATCGACTAGGACATTTCTTCAAAGAAATATGCAGCCTGAAGTTCCTTTAGTGTTTTCAGGCAAAGGTTGATTTTCTTTACTTTGTGTGACATTAACTTTTTCTTTCAAATACCTTAAATTTTATAGCTACAGGATTCAAATATATATGCATAGCTTCTACTACATTATATCGTTTTTCTGGCTTATTAGTTTCCATATAAGTAAATTTTAAAATTCTGAAGTTACTCTCCAAGATTAAAACTGAAAACGTCAACAACAAAAATGTGTGTTGTTGCTGGAAATATTCCTGTAATTGAAGCCAGTGAATCAACTCTCTCTCTCTCTCTCTCTCTCTCTCTCTCTCTCTCTCTCTATATATATATATATATATATATATTTTTTTTTTTTTTTTTTTTTTTCTTTTCTGAGACAGAGTCTCACTCTGTTGCCCAGGCTGGAGTTTAGTGAGGCAATCTCAGCTCACTGCAAGCTCCACCTCCCTCGTTGACGCCATTCTCCTGCGTCAGCCTCCCAAGCAACTGGGACTACAGGCGCCTGCCACCATGCCCGGCTAATTTTTTGTGTTTTTAGTAGAGATGGGGTTCCACCATGTTAGCTAGCCAGGATGGTCTTGATCTCTTGACCTCGTGATCCACCCACCTCGGCCTTCCAAAGTGCTGGGATTCCAGGCGTGAGCCACCGCACCCAGGCTACATATATATTTTTAAGACAGGCTCTCACTTTGTCACCCAGGCTGGAGTGCAGTGGCATGATCTCGGCTCGCTGCAGCATAGACTTTAGAGACTTAGGCGATGCTCCCACATCAGCCTCGCGGTATCTGGGACTGCCGGTCCACACCACTATGCCCAGCTAATTTTTTGTGTGTTTTTTGTAGAGATCGGGATTTTGTCATGTTGCCCAGGCTGGTCTCAAACTCCTGGGCTCAAGGGATCCACCAGCTTCGGCCTCCCAAAGTGCTGGGATGACAGGTGTGAGCCACCACGCCCAGCCTGTGATTTCTTTTGTAACTTTATTGGTATGGTACGGCAGTAGTGCCCATTGTTCTGCCTGTATTACACCTGTCCATTGTTTTTCGAGTTCTTTTGTTGGCCTCTTACAGTTCTCTAATCTTCCTCATCATCTGACTAATATTTCTCCATTCCTGATGTTGTTAAATGACCCTCCCTACTCCTCTCCTATCCTTTCTTTTTTGGATGCCCCTAATCTGCTGAGGACTTCAAAACCAGAAATTTTAATATCACAAGAATGTGCTGGATTGGTATATGCCCACAATCAAAACCCAGGCATAGGATCAGTGCCCTTTACAAAGGCTTATTGATGTAACATAATTTTAATCTCTGATATTTTTGTGTCATATGTAATGTCGAAACTTGGGCGAGTAGAGGGTCTGCTCTTTGAAACTGAGCAACATGAATCAGAAAAGCTACTGAGGTCACAAGGTTGTTCCCTAAACAGAACTGGTAGAATTATCCCTTTCCACTTTCAGTCATGTCTCTATTTTTCTTTTGTGTAATTTCCTCTGGTTTTCAGAAGAATTAGAACTTGAGCACCTGGAGCCCATTTCTGGACTCGATATAAGCCCCAAATATGATAACGGAGTGGAGGAGATAGATGTTTCCCAAGGCAGGGGTCCCCAACCCCCAAGCCATGGACAGGTACCAGTCTGTGGCCTGTTAGGAACTGGGCCGCACAGCAGGTGAGAGGCTGTTGAGGGAGCATGATGGCCTGACTTAGATTCTCAGAGGAGAGTGAACCCTCTTGTGAACTTCACATGAGAAGGATCTAGGTTGCGTGCTCCTTATTAGAATCTAACTAACGCCTGATGATCTGAGGAGGAGCAGCTTCATTCCCAAACCATATCCCCCATCTGTGGAAAAATTGTCTTCCACAAAACCTGTCCCTGGTGCCAAAAAGGTTGGGGACCGCTGTCCTAAGGCACATATGAGAACCGAATAAAGGTACCGTGTTCACTCAGAGGTATCGTCCCATAAGCAAAGTGAACATATTTGATTCCCATATTTTTTAACCTTCATTTTCTGGTATTAATTTTTCCTCTTACTTTGGACATAGGAAAACACTACTTGAAATAAAAGGTACATTTGAGTATCAAATTTGGTAATTTTCAGCATCATAACTTTAAGCTGCAAAACTTGGGGTAGGATGTGTGTATAAGAGTGACAATAGTTTTAAATATACACATAAATATATATTCAAATTTTATCTAAAATGGAGATACAAATGTAGAAAACTGCTAACTGTTGTAATAAATATTAATCAGGACTTCATGGTATAGACTACTAGTTATTTTGAAAGAGTCAGAATTCAGTGAGTCTTTTGGTTGTTGTTGTGAAATTGGTGTTATCTTTCTTCATACCATTTAGAAATTCACACTACCTTACATTTTTCATAAGAATTGAAATAACCAGTAAAATTGCTGAGAGAGGAGTTTAATTGACTATTTTTTTTTCTCCCCTGGCACTCTATAGTAAATGATAGCCTTTATGTTTCAGAATGAAAAAACAATGTACTTGCATCTTTTTTTAAATAAACAAAGTCGTTATAGGATATTACTCACATTTGCCTTCTTTCTGCCTAGAATGATTTATTTTTCTGTCTTTTTATATTGATATAACGAAAACAGTTACCTGCTTGCAAAGGAAACCTTATCTGGATGTAGGCTGTTTTTTTTTTTCTGTGTTTAATAATTGATTGTTACAGTTAAAGACTATATTGCTGATTTCCATAATACAATGGTCTTAATTTGAAAGACAACCCATTGGTTGAAAAGAGCTTAGACTTTGGAGACCAAAGAAATGGGTTCAAATTGTGTTTCTGCCAATTAGTACCTCGGTTCTATTGATAGTTTCTTAGGCTTTGTAAGTTATAATTTTGTTTTCAATCTAGGATAAATAACACCTATTATTGCATAATTATTTTAAGGATTAGATCTAATGGATTTTTAGAAATTGCACAGGATTTGACATGTTGTAGTCAGTTGCTTAACTAAGTATAGCTACACATTTATCTTTTGAGCCATGAGAAGCAGTGGGGAAATTGAGGGGGTTCTAGTGGTAGAAAGAAGACTCAAATCATTGACTTTAATATAAAGCAACAATTGGAAATGATCAGCCAGGAAGACGACTAGGGAAGTCCAAATACACCCTTTTTGAAGATGTCTGTTAATTCAAGCAACACCGTGCTCAATTGAACTAAAAATTTGGATTGTGTAGAATTTCATTTGAACAGTAGAATTTTGTTTGAACAGTATGATAAGCTCATTAAAATCTATCACGTGTGTTTAACCTGATCCTCTGGTTAATTCCACGTGTTTTCCTGTGGCCCTTTAGTTCTGCAAAAGACTGGGCTTTTAAAGACTTTGATTTCATTTTTTTTTTTTTTTAACAGATGATGGCAAAAGATACTTAGTAGCTAGAAAGGTAAAGTAATCCTATTTTTCATGTGCAGTCACCCTCTAATATAAAGAAGTAGTTTTCAGTCTTCAAATGGAAGACCTAAAAATGTCAAATTCTTTAGGAATAGGAAAAAGGGTTCCGATGCAGTGAGTGGCTAATTTATACATGATATAAATTTATATATAATTTAAATATATACATATATGTATATATACACATACATATGTATATATATTTCCTCCAGTTTCTGCCATAATTTGGCTTCTCCTTTTCTGACATAAGATCTATCAGACTATAGTACAGGTTTCATCACAGAAGTAAATAACAGCATGTTTCCTTGGGAGCAATTGGACAACAGAATGAAACAGTGCTTACTGTTTTTTGAAAGTTGTGTCAGATTGTCATGGTAATACAGAGTTGCATCATGTTGTCATAGTAACCAGAATTATAAAACGAATTTAAAGAGGATGAAGAGATACCCTGTGATTCCTTTAACTTTAAAAATTTTGTTCTACTGCTACTTCTGTTTATTTTGCTTCCTTTCTGTAAAATGTGTCACACTTTTATTTTTTGTAAAAGTAGCCATGCTACATCCTCTGCATGGCTAGAGGGAATGATGGAAATTTTTACTTCTTCCCAAATGAAGAGTTGAAGCATCAAAGTTTAAGTCATCCCATTCTCTTTGAGCCAGGTAAAATTCCGGGTCAGGAGCACATCAGATACATTGCTGTGTCAAAACATGCCAACTCTGAGCAGGGAGGAAGTTCCACTCCGAGTGGGATGAAAAGGTATCTCACCTTTCTTAATGATTATTCATAGCATTTCTTTCAAGCAAAAAGCATCCTAATCTTGCTATGAAGAAACAGCAGTATTCAGCTTTGGGAGCCGATTCATCAAACTGTATTAGAAGTGGGATAATGTTGTTTTTTCTCTTTAATTAGAATAATTTAGGTCATTATAATTCATCAAGAGGTTAAAATGTGACCCTTGAGGTGAAAAACTAATTTCAAGGCTAAATCATTTCTATTATTCCACGAGAGAGAGAGAAAAAAAAAAATAGGCTTACAAGTTAAGTTGAGACTTTTGTTGCTGGAGCGCATCCAATAACTAATTCTACAAATAGTAATGATTGAAGAAAAATACATTTGTCAACTTTGAAGTCTTGCTAAAATCAATTGTTTTAAATATTCTTTCTCTTAGTTCCTACCCTCTTGGCATAAGCAATTTGCTTTCGTTCTTTTTGTTGCTACATTGCCTCCTCTCCACTTGCTTTTTACAAACGCTTTAAGAGCCATACAAGTTGCAGCAAGTTTTAGGCATTAATAGTAGCCAGGTAGTATAATACTATTTTTAATGAATGTCTGTTTTCTATTCTTTACTGTGCTTTCTTTGGAAAGAGGCCCACGAAACAAAGTATTAAGAAAACACACCACTGCCCTGGAATGTGTGTATTAGCTGCAGATTATTTCCTATTAGCAGATTAGCTGCAAGGCTATTGGCTCAGAAAGGTCTTTGAGAGTATTTTGTTTTGTAACTGATTCAAGCCATGGGAGAAAATTGCCACCATGATTGGAAAGAAGAATTAGCTACTGTTGCCATGGACACTGGAGTTCACAGTCCCATTGTTGAATCTAGTGCTTCAGAATGAGATGTCCCAGCAGGAGTTCAAGTTTTGTTAATGAAATGATCGAATATATTTTTTTCAGAGCTGTGACAGAACCTTGTGAAAGATATGTGGAATATATTTTTTATGGAATTTAGAGTTTTCTTTTTAAATCACTGTTTTCTTTCCAGTAAAATAAAATAATTCCATGCTATAGCCCTCTATGAAAACTAATGTATGCATCTATTTAAATATTTAATTACCTTCTTATTACATTCACATTTATACCATATCTTTTAAAATTACATGTAGTTTACATAAAAACTAATATAAAATTGCAACTGTTTAAGTCAAATTGTTATAATGTCCATGCCAATATGCTTTCTAACAATATAAATTGATGATAGTAACTCATGTTGAATGCAGCTTTTAAAAAATGCTTTATAGGTGGGGCGCGGTGGCTCACGTCTGTAATCCGGGCACTTTGGGAGGCTGAGGCGGGTAGATTACTTGAGGTCAGGAGTTCAAGACCAGCCTGACCAACATGAAGAAACACCATCTCTACTAAAAATGCAAAATTAGTTGGGTGTCGTGGCGCACGCCTGTAATCCCAGCTGCTTGGGAGGCTGAGGCAGGAGAAACACTTGAACCCCAGAAGCAGAGGTTGCAGTGCGCCGAGATCACACCTTTGCACCCCAGCCTGGGCAACAGAAGCGAAACTGTGTCTCAAATAAATAAATAAATAAATAAATAAATAAATGCTTCATAGAATAGAAACAGGATAGAATAGTATATTAATGCTACCAATGTGTTTTAAAGGCTATATGCCATGTGACATGCAGTAGATTTTAGTCTTTAAAACTGGAAAGAATTCATGGAAGTTTAGCGGCTTATTGTGGTGACAGGCTGAAAACCTGTGAGTTCAAAGATGGGCCCCAAAATGTTTTCACTAACAGACTCTTGCTAATAGTCCTGTGGACAGATATTCAGGTGCAGGCTAGAAGCCAAGCCTAATGCACTTCAAGAAGAACTTACCCACTTGACCAGTCTTTTTAAAAAAGTATCTTAACCCTCCTATTCATCAAAAATCCCTTTGTCTGGGCCAGGCAGGGTGGCTCACACCCGTAATCCCAGCATTTTGGGAGACCAAGGTGAGCAGATCACTTGAGGTCAAGGGTTCAAAACCAGCCTGGCCAACCTGGTGAAACCCCATCTCTACAATAAAATACAAAAATTAGCCAGGTGTAGTGGCACACTCCTGTAGTCCCAGCTACTCAGGAGGCTGAGGCATGAAAATTGCTTGAACCTGGGAGATGGTGGTTGCAGTGAGCCAAGATCTTGCCACTGCACTCCAGCCTGGGTGACAGAGTAGGACTCTGTCTCAAACAGAAACATAAAATGTTCTGTCTCATTATCCTACTAACAATACTGTTTTGTTCACTTAGTTTTCAGAGAGACGTAGAGTCCATTCATATTTTTGCTACTAACTGATCATGTGACTTTGGACCATTTAATTATCTGTGCCTCAGTTTCCTCATCTATAAACTAGAATGACAATAGCACTCACCCCATAGACTTATTTTTGTCGATTGAATTAAACCTATACACACACACAGTGCTTGACACCCAATAAATAACAATTGTTGTATTCAGTAACTTTTGGTGGCTCCGTGTTTCTGACAAAATGTTTAGATATTCTAACACCGGAACCCTGTCTATTACTGCAAAATGATCTGCCTCTTTAATTAACTCCTGAAAATGTATCTCATTATTGTCTGGACACACGCCAAACACATTTCCTGAACGTTTTTACCTCCTGAGTCCTTGTTTAGCGAAGCCTCCAACCAAGAGCACTCTCGCCCCTCTGATTCTGCCTAAGGTCAGTATTTTCTTTAAGACCTACACTCTTTGAAGTATTTCCTGACTAACCAAACCTCACCCCTCTGGATTTTTTGTTTCTTATCTCAATAGTTTTTTTTTCTATTCAAATTTTTAAACATGTATTGGAAGCCAAGTGGGAGTTAGTTTGAAATTAAAAGACCCTTAACCTTTTGTAATCATCAAGTCTTCCTGGGTATATTTCATTTATGAAATGTTGTTACAAAAAGAAAAGCCATATCCCTAGGATATTTGCTTTCCACAAATTTCATTTATCATAAAAATTTGTATTAACTCATTTGTATTTGGATTCATTCAAATACAAATTGAATGAATCTGAACCTGTCATTGGCTTGGTTAACTTGTTATCTAGATACTTACCATTGTATAATGATTCCAGTGGCCTTGTTGCTAACAGGTTCTCAGCAACAGGGGATTGAGGGTGGGCAGCAGTATCAGGCTTGCTTCCTTCCTTCCTCCTTCCCTCCCTCCCTCCCTCCCTCCCTTTCTTCCTTCCTTCCTTCCTTCCTTCCTTCCTTTCTTCGACCGGGTCTCGCTCATGGCTCACTGCATGCTGGAACTCCTGGGCTTAAGCAGTCTCAAACAATCCTCCCTCTTCGACCTCCTGAGTAGCAGGGACTACAGGCACGCGCCAGCACTCTCCGCTAAGTTTACCATGATTCCTTCTGGTAGCACTGATGGGAAGACTCTCAGGTTTAAGCCAAAGCTAAAAAGACAAAAAAGCAAACCAATCGCACTTCAGGATGGAATGGGTAATGATCTAATGCGCTAACACCCTGTACATATTGCCACTTCTCTTTCCATTGGAATATCTTGGAATTTAAATCCCATGTAAATAAATGCAAAAACTCCCTTATTTGGAGGTAAAATCTGGCAACATCAGCTACCTATGGTATTCTGAAAGAGAAAAAGAGAGAGACAAAGGTCTCCTCAAACATAATAGTGAATGACAAAGCTACAAAAGAGGGAAATTGGAATTGTCTTTGTCAAAGTCTAATTATTACAAGGTAAAGGGTTTAGATGTCTCCTTAGTTTGTCTCCCATTAGTACCTCAGAAGGGGAGTAGAGCATTGTTACCATAAACTGACATCCTGAGTACAAAATTGAAGAATTTTCTGAAAAATCAGAATTCAGAATATATGTCTCAGTATTTTGTTGTTGATGGTGTTTGGTCCTTCATCCCGTGTGTTTCGATAATTGTAGAAATAGAATATTATAAATGCAGAGAATCTTTTGAGTTGTGTATTCAAAGAGCTGTAATCTATCCTGGATTTAATCTGAATAAAGGAGCGATCGCTTTGAAATTTATAAAATAATAAGTCTCCAAAATTCTGGGAAAACATTTTTCTAGTCCTTGATATTAACTTAAAGGTAAAATTCTTAAGAAGATAATCACAGTTTCAAAATTCAAGAGATGAATTCTGTGGTCTAAGACAATTGAATTCTTTGGGCTGATCCACCTGTGAATGTTAGCAACAACAATTAACAGACAAAAGGAATGACAACAGAAAGGGAGACAATTGACTGAGACACAGTATGAAAGATCAAAATGTATTGGTTATTGTACTAAATTTATAGCTTCTTCTAGTGTATGAATTTATAATATAGAATTCCAAATTATTAGAATATTATTCATTAGCCCTATTAAGAAAAAGTTATTTTTGCATGCATGCAAATTACATGTATTACGTGCATATGTGTGTATACAGTAGATTTTGTATGGATTTTAATGTGTGGATTATAATTTTCAAAGAACTTTAATACATATAATAGCATAATTAGCTATATATCTTTATCCTCTTGTACTAAAGCTATTTTAAATTATCCTCAGGTTAAAGAAAAATTGGAATGCAAAGAGTTATTTCAGTTTTACTTTCTTGCTTACTATCATTTCTGGATTTTATGAGAATTGAGATATTTAAGAATTCCCTGTAAAACTTGGTCTTGCCCTAGTAAAACTTCCTTGTCTTGGTAAGATAAAAAGTTTGTTTGACAGAACCATTGTGTATGCCTTGCACTGATATCTATTATAAAAATACAATTGTAAAACCAAATGGAATAAAATATAGAGATAACCATCAGCCAGATATCACAAACATTATTTCATTCGTGTTTTCTTCTACTCTTAACGTTTAGCTAAAAAAGAGACATTGAGGATCAGTAACTTTTAAAGGAAACAAGCAACACAACACATGTTTATGTATGGCATAAGAAATGGCATATTAAAACCATTAAGTTTAAGATGGATCAAGAAAGCCATATTTGAATATTGTCATTTTACCATTTAAAAATGGTAAGATATTATTTACTTGTTCTTTAAATATCTTTACAAAAATGATTTGAATGTCTTTCAGAAAGACTTAACTTTAAAGGAGGTCTTTTAAAAAGCCAAATTCGTGCTAATAGGGACTCTCATAAAGTATATTTCTAATAACATTTACCATCCTCTCCAAAATGTCATGTGTACATTTTTTTTCATCCTGCCAAAAGCCACTCTTCGCTTTGAACTTGGAACATAATGTGGCCTCAGAGCATTATAATTCTTGATCTTTTCATACAAATAAATGAAAACAAAATGTACACTCTTTAATTAATGTTTACAAATCCAACTCTTTATTAGTAAACCAAGAAATATGTGATTGCTGAACCAAATTCTGCCAGACAATGGTATGCAATAAAATTTTTAATTGGAAAAGATTTCATACTGCACGAAAAATTCTGGTTTTTTTTTTTTTTTTCTATAAAGCAGAGTAAAAAAAGAAAACAGTAACAACACTATTTTTCCTTAAAAACTTGTTGTTTTTTAAGATTGGGATTCAGTCCCAGTCTTTGTTTTGATTTTGTATAATGGGAGTAACTGGACAATGTGGCTACACAAAAATGAAATAAGACAATATGTTCCCATATGCAGTGATAAAACAAGCTGACATTTTATTAGTGTCTCATATATTGTATGTTTCTAATTGAAAGTGTATATACCATGTAATTCACTTGAGATCAGGTATGTATTCCAGTTTGCATAAGAATGGGGGCAGGATGTGGAGGATAAGAAGGTCAAACTAAGTCATATAGATTATTTTTCAGTAGACAAAAAGGTCTTATTATGATGGAGTGGGAGTTTAAAAGTCGTAAGAGCTATACTACTTACTAGACAAAACTTTTTAAAAATAGAAGTAACTGCGACCTGCTAAAATGTTACACACTTTTTTCTGAGAACGTTTTGAAAGTATTGAAATATATTAATACATAACTTAACCTCTTTCATAATGTCACTGATTATATGAGCTGATTATTTTAACTCTAAATTATCCAGGTGTCTATTTTATTCTTATATATCCGTTTTCTGCCTTTTAGTATGAATTCTCCAATATCATCTTGAGTGAGAAAGGAAAATGTAGTCTCTCAAAGATTCTAGAGAAGCTCTTTGAAAAATGTCTGGGTTTTTTTCTGTTTGTTTTTGTTTTTTTGTTTTTTTGTTTTTGACGGAATCTCACTCTGTCACCAGGCTGGAGTGCAGTGGTGCGGTCTCAGCTCACCACAACCTCCATCTCCTGGGTTCAAGTGATTCTTCTGACTCAGCCTCCTGAGGAGCTGGGACTACAGGCATGCGTCACCACGCCCAGCTAATTTTTGTATTTTTAGTAGAGATGGGTTTTCACCATGTTGGCCAGAAAGAATGGTCTCGATCTCTTGCCCCCATGATCCACCCACCTTGGCCTCCCAAAGGGCTGGGATTACAGGCGTGAGCCACCACACCCGGCCCGTAGTCTTATTTATACCACACAGGCATACCTTGGAGATAACTGTGGGCTTGACTCCAGACCACTGCAATAAAATACGTATCAAAATAAAACAAGTCATATGAATATTTTGGTTTCCCAGTGCATATAAAAGTTATGTTTACATTATACTGTAGTCTACTAAGTGTACAATAGCATTATGTCTTAAGAAACTGTGTGCATATCTTAATTTTAAAATACCTTATTGCTAAAAATGTTTAATAATTATCTAAGCCTCTAAGGAGTCATAGTCATTTGTCTGGTGGAGGATTTTGCCTTGATATTGATGACTGCTGATTGATCAGGGTGGTGTCTGCTGAAGGTTAAGGTGACTGTGGCAGTTTCTTGAAATAAGACAACAGTGAGGTCTGATGCATCAATTGTTTCTTCTTTTCATGAAATATTTTCTCTAGTATGCAATGCTATTCAATAGCATTTTAGCAACAGTAGAACTTCATTCAAAATTGGAGTCAACCCTCTCAAACCCTGCCTCTTCTTTACCCGGCCTCTTCTTTATCAACTACATTGAAGTAATATTCTAAATCCTTTGTTCATTTCGATGACATTCACGGCATATTTACTAGGACTAGATTTCTTCTTAGAAACTACTTTCTTTGCTCATCCATAAGAAGCAACTCCTTATTGGTTCAAATTTTATCATGAGATTACAGCAATCAGTTACATCTTCAGGCTCTACTTCTAATTCCAGTTATCTTGCTATTTCTACCAAATCTATAGTTACTTACTCCACGTGAAGCCTTAAAATCCTCAAAATCATTCTTGAGGATTGGAATCAGCTTCTTACAAAATCCTGTTAGTGTTGATATTTTAACCTCCTCCCACGAATTATGAATGTACTTCATGCCATCTAGAATGGTGAATCCTTTCTAGAAGGTTTTCAATTGACTTTGCCCAGATCCATCAGAGCAATCACAGTCTATGACGACTATAGCCTTATAAAATGTATTTCTTGAATAATAAGACTTGAAAAGTCCTAATTATTCCTGGGTCCACAGACTGCAGAATAAAAATTGTCTCTGCAGGCATGAAAAAAAAAAAACCCCCACTAATCTCCTGTACATATCCATCAGAGCTCTGGGGTAACCAGGTACACTGTCAATGAGCAGTGATCTTTTGAAAGGAATCTTTTTCTGAGAAGTAGGTCTCAACAGTGGGCTTCACATATTTGGTAAACCATACTGTAACAGATCTGCTGTCCTCCAGGCTTTGCTGTCCCATTTATAGAAAATAGAGTACATTTAGCATAAATCTTAAGGGCTCCAGGAATTTTAGAATGATAAGTGAGCACTGGCTTGAATTTCAAGTCACCAGCTATATTAGCCCTTAAAAAGAGACTCAGCCTGTCCTTTGAAGCGTTGAGTCCAGGCATTGCGTTTTCTTCTCTAGCTATGAAAGCCCTAGGTGGCATCTTTTTCCAATAGAAAACAGTCTTATCTCCATTGAAAATCTATTGTTTATTGCAGCTGTCTTCATCAATCACCTTACCTACAGCTTTGGGATAACTTGGAGTTTCTCCTTCAGAACTTGCTTCTTAACCTTGTACTTTTATATGGAGATGGCTTCTTTCCTTCAACCTCATGAACTAGCCTCTGCTAGATTAAGATTTTTCTTCTGCACCTTCTTCACCTCTCTCAGACTTCATGGAATTGAAGAGAATTAGGGCCTTGCTTTGGGTTAGACTTTGGCTTAAGGGAATATTATGGCTGGTTTGAACTTCAGTCCAGACCATTAAAACTTTCTTCATATTAGCATAAGGTAATTTTGCTATTTTATCATTTGTATGTTCACATGACTAGCACTTTTAATTTCTTTCAAGAACTTTGCCTTTGCATTCACAATTCAACGTTGAGCTCCAGAGGCCCTAGCTTTCGGCCTGTCTCAGTTTTTGATGTGCTTTCCTCACTAAGCTTACCCATTTCTGGTTTTCCCTTTATAATGAGACACATGCAGCTCTTCCTGTCACTTGAACACTTAGAGGCTACTGTAGGGATAATAGTTGGCCTAAGTTCAATACTGTCATATCTCAGGGAACAGGGAGACCCATGGAGAGGGAGAGAGATGAGGGAATGGCTGGTCAGTGGAGCAGTCAGGACACACGCAACATTTATTGATTAAGTACACTACCTTATGAGTGTGGTTTGTAGCACACTGAAACAACTACAGTAGTAACATCAAAGATCACAGATCACACATCACCATAAAAGATATTATAGTAACAATGAAAAGGCTTGGAATATTGTGAGAATTACTGAAATGTGACACTGTGACATGAAGTGAGCACATGCTCTTGGAAAAATGGCTCCTTTAGACTTGCAGGATGCGGAGTTGCCACAAACTGACATTTTGTTAAAAATGCAGTATTTGTGAAGCACAATAAAGCAAAGCCTAATAAGACAAAGTATGCCTGTAACTATGTAATGAAGGAGCATAATTTTATTTTTTTTTATTTTTTTATTTTTTGATTTATAGTGCCATCCAGTTTTTTAAAGGCACAAACGTTTTGTATTCCTATTTTTATTTTATTTTATTTTATTTTATTTTTTAATTTATTTATTATTATTATACTTTAAGTTGTAGGGTACCTGTGCATAACGTGCAGGTTTGTTACATATGTATACTTGTGCCATGTTGGTGTGCTGCACCCATCAACTCGTCATTTACATCAGGTATAACTCCCAGTGCAATCCCTCCCCCCGCCCCCCTCCCCATGATAGGCCCCGGTGTGTAATGTTCCCCTTTCTGAGTCCAAGTGATCTCATTGTTCAGTTCCCACCTATGAGTGAGAACATGCGGTGTTTGGTTTTCTGTTCTTGTGATAGCTTGCTAAGAATGATGGTTTCCAGCTGCATCCATGTCTCTACAAAGGACACAAACTCATCCTTTTTTATGGCTGCATAGTATTCCATGGTGTATATGTGCCACATTTTCTTAATCCAATCTGTCACTGATGGACATTTGGGTTGATTCCAAGTCTTTGCTATTGTGAATAGTGCCGCAATAAACATACGTGTGCATGTGTCTTTATAGCAGCATAATTTATAATCCTTTGGGTATATACCCAGTAATGGGATGGCTGGGTCATATGGTACATCTAGTTCTAGATCCTTGAGGAATCGCCATACTGTTTTCCATAATGGTTGAACTAGTTTACAATCCCACCAACAGTGTAAAAGTGTTCCTATTTCTCCACATCCTCTCCAGCACCTGTTGTTTCCTGACTTTTTAATGATCGCCATTCTAACTGGTGTGAGATGGTATCCCTATACTACAAGGCTACAGTAACCAAAACAGCATGGTACTGGTACCAAAACAGAGATATAGACCAATGGAACAGAACAGAGTCCTCAGAAATAATACCACACATCTACAGCCATCTGATCTTTGACAAACCTGAGAGAAACAAGAAATGGGGAAAGGATTCCCTATTTAATAAATGGTGCTGGGAAAATTGGCTAGCCATAAGTAGAAAGCTGAAACTGGATCCTTTCCTTACTCCTTATACGAAAATTAATTCAAGATGGATTAGAGACTTAAATGTTAGACCTAATACCATAAAAATCCTAGAGGAAAACCTAGGTAGTACCATTCAGGACATAGGCATGGGCAAAGACTTCATGTCTAAAACACCAAAAGCAACGGCAGCAAAAGCCAAAATTGACAAATGGGATCTCATTAAACTAAAGAGCTTCTGCACAGCAAAAGAAACTACCATCAGAGTGAACAGGCAACCTACAGAATGGGAGAAAATTTTTGCAATCTACTCATCTGACAAAGGGCTAATATCCAGAACCTACAAAGAACTCAAACAAATTTACAAGAAAAAAACAAACCACCCCATCAAAAAGTGGGCAAAGGATATGAACAGACATTTCTCAAAAGAAGACATTCATACAGCCAACAGACACATGAAAAAATGCTCATCATCACTGGCCATCAGGAGCATAATTTTATAGAGTTTTCCTTCAAATGTGACATGGCTAATTTCTTCTTTTTATTTCCACTGCTCATCAGAAGCCTCTTTTCTTCTCTCCTGATTTATTGCTACTACCTGGTCTTCCTGTTCTCTGAATTTCTTCTCTCCTGTCTATCCTGCAGTTCGTGCTAAGATCAGCTTCCCAAATTATATCATCTCTCGGTTCAAAATCATCTGATGACTCAGACTGTAACTTGGGTTTTCAAAGAACCGTTTCCTATATTTGTGCCTTTTCCCCTCAGCTTCTCAGTAAACTCTGGCATAGATCGTGGTAAGTTTTTTTTTTTTTTAACATTCCCTCATGGAGTGACTATATATAGCATTGATGATATATATATAGGCAACATATATTGTAACTACATTGTTTGGATATGGTATGACTCAGCAAGCATGGGGTACACTGTAAAACTAAAGAGGCATATGTTCTATTGCTGTGTGTAACAAATTACTACAAATGTAGCAGTTTAAAATACTACAAATTAATTATCTCACAGTTTTTTGTAGGGCAGGAGACTGGGCACAGCATGACTGGATGTTCTGTTCAGGGTCTCACTACGCTGAAATTGAGATGTCAGCTGGGCCGTGGTTCTCATCTGGGCTCAGAGTACTTTTCCAAGCTCACTGGTTGTTGGAAGAATTCATTTCCTTGCATCTGTAGGACTGAGGTCCCCATGTTCCCTGTAGCTGTTGGCCAGAGACCACTGTCAGCCCCAGTGGGCAGTTCCCATGTGGCCCTCATAGATGTGTGCTTTCTTTCAGGCCAGGTGAGGCACATCTCTCTGACTTCCTCTTTTGAGACCAGCTAAACAAAACTCAGGGCTTGTGTGTATATATCAAACCCAACTGGATAACCTCTTGTTGTAAAGTCAACTATTTGGGACCTAAATTTCATCTATCAAATCCCTTCAGAACAGGTCCTAGATCAGTGTTATTGAATAACTGAGACAAGATGTATATACAGGAGGACCCAGGAATCTTGGAGGTCATCTTACAATTCTGCCTACTACAAGGAGTTCCAGTATCCATAACTGCAAAAAGAAATGTGGTTTTAGAGCTAATGCCTCGAGACAACTGGTTCTCCAAAACTGGTGGTAGAAGATTGTGTTCTTCATTCAAGAACTACTTCTGGCCGGTCGCGGTGGCTCACGCCTGTAATCCCAGCACTTTGGGAGGCCGAGGCAGGCGGATCACAAGGTCAGGAGATCGAGACCATGGTGAAACCCCGTCTCTACTAAAAATACAAAAAAAATGAGCCGGGTGCAGTGGCGGGCGCCTGTAGTCCCAGCTACTCGGGAGGCTGGGGCAGGAGAATGGCGTGAACCCAGGAGGCGGAGCTTGCAGTGAGCCAGGATCGCGCCACTGCACTCCAGCTTGGGCGACAGAGCAAGACTCCGTCTCAAAAAAAAAAAGAACTACTTCTGGAAAATTTCCTGAAGTGCATCAAGTACCATTGTAACAGTTTTTACATATTCTGTCAATGAGATAAAATTGGAAAACTAATGTGGCATCTTACCCCTACTGTGAAATTTTGAAAATAGCGTTGTAGGACATCACATTAATTGGTATGATTTCCATAAAAAAATTAATTTTTGAAGCTCTTTTAGATGAAGCTGAACTTCTCAGAAAGAATACTTTTATAATGTATTACTAAACAGATAACAAACCCTAAATATCAAAGCAAGAAACTAAAGATCTGAAAGGAAGCAGGACAAAGGACAACTGACTTTGTGTCCTTATTTGCCTCTTGAAGGATGTGTTAGAGAAGTCTTCAGCATCTAAGTACTACAGATATTCCTTCTATCATGGGGACATGATATTTGACTTGCCTCTCTCAGATAAAATTTGAAAATATGAAATATTAAAGATTTAAGCTTTTTTGAATCTTTAACATTAGATACTTAAATCGAATGTATGTAAATCATATTATGATATTGTGTTTACCTGTATTTTGTCTAACAGATTTTTTTTTTTGACTTTAGCTAATGAAGACACACGGCATTGTTAACAGTGGTAAAGATGGGAGGAACGTTTAGATTTTCCAGTTCGCATGTACTATACCTTGTTTTGAGATACATTGATGTTGGTTTATTTTAATGGCAAAAGTGCTTTCGTTATTCCAAACTATTTGAAATATCATGACCTCATCCCATTCTGTAACAAGAATAAGATTGTTATATTTTTCTGTAGAATTCACATTACAATGATTAATGAGAGAAGTCATATATTTTGCAAAGCAACTATGAGTCAAATACACATTTTTCCATGAAAGCATTTGTGGAGCTGAGAAATAACCTCTCCTGTTCTCTGTAGTATCCTGTCTGGAGAATATCCAGTTTGTATCTTTTATATGCTTTTCAAAAATCACTCATCTTTAGAGGCTACTGAGAGCTGGTTGTGGTATAATTTCTTTGCTATGTTCAATTCAGTGGATCAGATTTGCACTCTGATGTGCATACATACTTCTAGCTGGCTTACGGTTTTAGAATAGATGGAGGTAGCGCCTTTTCATATATGCCTGCAGTGTCAGTGTCTAACCACAAATGTTTGAGATTTAGACAGACCAGAATGTTAGCATTTACCTTGCCATGTCCTTGCTGTGTGTGTGAGCTTGGGCAAGTTACTTAACCACTTGGAGCTTAAATCTTATCTGTAAAATGGAGATGATTCTTTATCATAGGATGATACTTACAATTAATTTTGTTTTGTCTGTTTTTTATTATTATTATTATACTTTAAGTTCTAGGGTACATGTGCACAACATGCAGGTTTGTTACATACGTATACATGTGCCATGTTGGTGTGCTGCACTGTTGTTTTTGTTTGTTTGTTTTGAGACAGGGTCTCACTCTGTCACCCAGGCTGGAGTGCAGTGGCATGATTGTAGCTCACTGAAGCCTTGACCGTCTCAGGCTCAGGTGATCCTCCCACATCAGCCTCCCAAGTTAGCTGAGAACACAGATGCATGCCACCATGCCTGGTTAGTTTTTGTATTTTTTATAGAGCTGGGGTCTCACCATGTTGCCCAGGCCAGTCTTACACTCCTGGGTTCAAGCAATCCACCTGCCCCAGCCTCCCAAAGTGCTGGGATTATAGGCACGAGACACCGTGCTCAGCCTAGAATTAAATTAAAAAGGCATAAGCAAAGAATCTAACGTGATGCCTAGAACATTCTAATCACTTATAGTTTCTTACCTCCTCTCTCACTTTATCCATTCAGCAGAAAGTGACTGAGTGTTTATTCTGTGCTAGTATCAGTTCAGGTAGGCTCTGGAAACATAAGGATAAATAAGTTACGATGTCTGCTCCTCAAAAGGACAAGAGCTACTTATATGGAATGAAAATGTTTATGCATTTACAGTGCAAGGCAGTTAAATAAAACTCATATGTAAATAGCAAATTGCTACTGCTTATTACTAAAGATAGTAAGTTATACAACCAGTTATATTGATCACATGGAAATAATTACATTAATTTTCTTTCTGGGTTTTCCCATGGCTTTCTGTGCACTTCGGTTTTAGTTAAGGTGGGGTTCTTTTATCTAAAATGCCCACAGGATATGGATCCTAGTTATTGAGGTTATATTCTTGTTTCTTTTGTTGCTGTAACCATGTTGATGGTCAACTGAAGCTATTTTCATACACTTTCTAGACTTGATCTTTGATGAAAAGAACCAAAAAGAAATCAAAAGAGTCACCTTGCCTTAGGGACTTCCTTCTTCTATTAAATTGATGTATCCCAACTTTGTTGGGGTTTAAGGAACACTAAAAGGCCTATGTTTATTCAGTTAAACTTGAAAGTATGGGGACAGAATGTGCTCTCCTAGTATTGTGATGTTTGCCAGAGAAGATGTAGCCATTGCTGATGATTGTAATGAATAGTTTATTTTTTACTTTAAGTATTTTAGATATTCATAGTAATTAAAATAAGGAAAACTACTTTGTAGTGTAAAAAAATTGATTTACTTAGTGATAACCATAAGACTTTGTACAGCCAAAATTGACCTACGTGTTCAGTTAGGATTCAGTGAAATCTACTTGCATATATAGGTTAGATTTCACCTTATACATCACCAAACTGCAGCAAGCTAGGACTTTAAACAACTAAACATACACATATTAATTCTCATTTGAAATGATTTGTTTTTACCCTCATTGAATGGTTAGTTGCCATTAAAAGATATTATTCAAAGAGCAAAGCTAATGACCTGATTTAAGTAATGGCTCACCAAAATAGATCAGTTTGGGGTCCTGACTGAGTCCCCAGTTTGTACTTAATCTGGGATCACTTCCCCCAACATCCATGTTATCTCAGGTCTCCTTTTCCTCCTCTGTACTTCCTTAGCATTTTGCAAGGGACAAATGGAAGCCTCATCCTGTTCTGCCCTGTATTCTGTTCATTTGTACCATGATGCTGTCTTCCTAAACTTACTGAAATTTTCCAAGAACTGTCTTCCATCACTACATTCTTCACTGTGCCTTTGCAGTACATTATCTCACAGGGTACTCAGTAGAAATCTTCATAATCGAAGGCTGAAGCCAAAACTTTGGTATTTGAGTTATACCAAGATATTTTAGAAAAACTCAGAGGGGGGAAAAAAAAGATCACTGTCTCAGCAGATATACTTATCCAGGTTTCCACTGTGTTCCTGAAAGCAGTTCTAAACATAGTCAATCTCTGTTCCTCAAATAGTTACCCTCTTTATTTGAGATGAGCAGACAGGAGCTTCTTCAAACACTGAAAGTAGTTGCTCAGATTTCAGAATGAATAGAGTTCTCATAATAGTTTTTATGCCCTAGTTTTTTGATGATCTGGTACAGTTAGATGAGGCTCTCTAGTGTTTGAATTATGAAACAATATCACTTCACTTCCATCATATTCTAAGCCCTTGTGATATTTACGGACAAGTAAAAAATGTAATTACTCTGTATGGGTTTTGTTGCAGGAGAGGGGGGGGTTGGTTTTCATAGTAAAGTGAGGGTTCCGTAAGCCAAGTTATAGGCGCTGTTTGTTAGCACCACAAAAGTTTTGAGACAGTTTGGAATTTAAATTCACTGCATTTGATGAATAGTGCTTGGCTAGTTCACAGTTTGTTCTTAATTTAATTAATTTTTGGTGGCAACCAGCCTTTAAAGGAGCTATTTATAAACCTGAAATGTTTGATCTGTAAACGGGCAAACAAGTCAAATCTGTGTATATCTTATTTGCCAAACCATTACCTTTTTCTGCATCACTTTTACTTGAAAGTGGGCTTGTGGAAAGATAAACAGCATATTTACAGGAAAGAAAATGCAAATAACAAATTGTAAAATATAAATGCAACCTAATACTTTTTCTCTGTAATGGTAAAAAGAAGGACATTTAATATTTTCTCCTAAAGTATATTTAAATATTTTCTAGTCAACCTACTTTCTAACCAATGCTAATAATTCTGTTGACTTATTTTAATGGCTGACATGCACGTAAATTTTAATGTTCATATTGAATCAAATCATTAGCATGAAAAATTACACAACAGCAAGTCTTGTTAACTAATTATGCTAGATTGGCCCTTCAGAAGAGGTTCATCAATTCAAGTATTATCATTTATAAAAAGAAACCTTTTAAAAGAAGCCTTCTATTTTAAAACTTGTTAATGAAAGGGCTTAAAAATAGAGATATATGTATGCTGAAAAATGGCCCTAAATATAATATATGCATTATTTACATGCATGCATTTTTCAATGAGAGGTTATTCATTAAGAGAAACTAGTTCTCAATTTGATATAGCCTTCCAGATAGATTTCTGACCTATGGTAACTTAAAATGAGGACAATAAAAATCAATCTTTTCCCAGATAAAAATGCCACATACCTAAGAAGGCACCAGGTTTCTCATGCCTTATTAACATTTTTTCTTCTGTGGATAAATTAGTCCATTTCACAGCATAAATTACAACTGACATTATCTCCTATAGACTCTGTAATAAAAGAGTACAGACACTCTGCCAGACAGCCATTTTAATGTTGATTTCTTTACTTATGTTTAAACTTCTAAATAATACTAACTTCCTTTCCTGGTGCTTCCTTTATGTTGGACACTCTGCTAAGTGTTTTGTAGGGTATTTCGTTTTGTCTCCCTGTTAAAAGCTGTAGATTAGGCAGAGAAGTTCAGAGAGGTAAAGTGAATTTCTGAGAACACAAACTTCAAAATGGAATTGGGATTTGTGCTTAATTTTAGTCTGTCTGACTTTCACAGTCATCTTCAGTATGAACAGAAGAAAATCCCTGAACACCTTTGAACTGCATCGTATACATAAAGCAAATTAAAGCAAATGCTATGCCATTAGAGTATATGCATATGACTATAATTCTATCCCTGTGAACTCTGCTGTCTTCTCCCACCTCTAATGTGCCTCACCTCTGCTTCATTGGGAAGTAAAAAGTCATTTTACTACCTGGGAATTGTGAAGCTATCTGGTCCTTTTTAAAAATATAACACTCTTCTAAGGACTTTCAGATACTGTAATCAAATGGTGTGGGCAGAATCTTCTAAGAAATATATTTGGGGTTTATGTCAGGTTATCATTGATCATTATTCTGGTTTTATTTATTAAAAGCAAAATATTTTACACATTATTGCTTTCTATTTAAAAACTTTCCTTTGCTACTTATTTATTCCATTGATATATTATTAATGCCCTAGCTGTCTGTAATTTGTAATGCCATTAAATATAGACATATTCATATGAAAACGGGGATATTTAGGTACAAGATTTTATAAAATACCCAAAGGATTTAAGAAATTAACAGACAAATCTTTGTGGGTTTTTTTGTTTGTTTGTTTGTTTGTTTTGTTTTGTTTGGTGGGCGGGGAACTTGTTTTTTTCCCACTGATCAACCCCATTCTTGGGATTAAATTATAGGCAAAGTAAGTTTTATTTTGTTTCATTTTATTTGATTTTTCACTGTGCAAACCACTATATATTGCTTGTATCTGTCAGCTTCTGGTCAGATACATTTTCTCTATGGAAGCTTTCCAACTCAAAATAATCTTTAACTCACTTACTATTTTTTCACTTGAATTATAGTCAATGTGTTTCCTGTTGTTGCCTCCTGTACCGGACTATAAGTTACATAAGAGCATGATCAATAATTCAATCATGGTTTGGAGTAAGTGTTCGATTAATATTTGTTTAACTGACAATTATTATTTTAATAATAAATTTATTGACTGTGTAAAGTGTCATACTTATTGTTTAATGGTTTTTTTAAGGTAACTGGAAAACATAAAGCCATGCCAGGAAATTATGCCTGATTAATTGTTTTATCCCCCAAAATACCCGTGGCTTGCACATAGTATATGTTCAAAACTGTTTATTAAGTTAGCTGAATGATATGTAAATAATATATAAATGCATATATATGTATAATGCATATACATATATATATTATATATAAATACATATAAGTATATATCATATATAAGCTATATATACACTTTTTTTTTGTTTTTTTTTGAGATCAAGTCTCACTCTGTCGCCCAAGCTGGAGTGCAGTGGCATGATCTCAGCTCGCTGCAACCTTCTCCTCCCATTTTCAAGCAATTTTTCTGCCTCAGCCTCCCAAGTAGCTGGGATTACAGGCACCTGCCACCACACCTGGCTAATTTTTGTATTTTTAGGAGAGACAGGGTTTCACCATGTTGGCCAGGCTGGTCTCGAACTCCTGACCTCAAGTGATCCACCCGCCTCGGCCTCCCAAAGTGCTGGGATTACAGGTTTGAGCCACTGCGCCCGGCCTTGAATGATATTTTCAAAGTAGAATTTTCTAACACATCCTTTGTGCTCATGTTGAAAATTTAACTGCTCCACCCACAAGCAAGCATGGGGAAATCAAACAACGTTAAAAGGCGAATGATATTTATAGGTTTTATGATTCAATTTACTATGTGTTTAAATTTGTTTTTTGAAAAAATTGAGTATGTCACTAAAACTGAGTCAGTACAATTCAAAATTGAAGAAATACATATGTCCAATAAGCATATTGTGTGAATTTCAACATCACTATTGAGAAAAGGAATATAAATTTGAATGAAAATGAAATTCTGTCTTTCTATATCACATTGCATAGGTGTGGGCTAGTGAGTACTTTGATGTAAATTGCTGTATCTTTTGAGGCCTCTGTTTGACAGTATAAATCATGATTTTAAATCAGCATACTTTGCCAGAAATCTGTCAGGACCACTTGTAGTAATTTTGTCAAAAAGAATATCAAACACGTGGATGTTCATCACAGTATTGATTGTATTAGAGGAAGGAAAGGAGAAAGGGAAGAGAATGGAAAAGAGAAAGGGAGGGAGGGAGATTGGAAGCAATTGAGACATGTGATGGCATGGGATTTGCTGAATACTGTATAATATACCGTGGCATGGAAAAGCATACACACATAAAAAAGGACAATGTGGATGGATCTAGCTATTGACATGAGATGAAATTAAATGAAAAAAAAAAAAAAAAGAATGTAGATTGAAGAAACAGCCTGTATTGTAAGATCCTGTTGTCTTTTTGAGTGTTTCCTATGTGATGTAGCAGACTAAGGATACAGAGATGAACACAAGAGCCTTTGTACTAATGGAACTTACTGCTATGTAACCAGGAGTCTAAGGAGCTGATAGAGGTTATTTTACACCTCAAAGACATGACCTGGTTCTAACATTATGGGTCTAAGCTGGAGAAGGATTGGTGTATTGACCATACTGAACTGTGTTGGAGATTGGAAATTCATCTCTGTGCTGGAGTTTCCAATTCGTTCTTCTGTTGGAGTTTCTCATCTGCTGTGAAGGAATCATGGGATAATAGTTTAGAAATTCCTACAAAATGCTGTGGTAGAAGGTAAAGATACAGGAGCAGTTCTAGACACTTGAGAGCCTCTACTAGTTGTGAAGGAACCCTGCTAGTCCAGAGCTAATGGTGCATGTGTCCTTAAATATTACAATAGGACTTTGGTACCTACTGGCACACCTATAATTGTTTTATGCTGAAAAAATACATTTCTTATGCTCTTGTTACTTTCTGTCTGTGACATATTTGTTTATTATAAATGTATTATTCTTCCAAGTGTCATGCTCTCTCACATTATATTACTTTTTTTCTAATTCCATATCTAGAAGTGGTAACACACAGGTATTTCTGTGTCACATTTCTCACTTAATTCATTCAAATGTTTCAAATGCTTTTATTCCCACTTTTTTAAATGATAGGATGTGGATGAAGAGGATACTGTGCCAACCAACCTCATGTTATTAACTGTGTTTCTATAATGAAGGCTATAAAATTGAAGAGTAATTTATAATGTGATTTTTAGTTAATGGCTATAATTATTGTTTTTGAGAAATGCAGACGTATGAAGGAGATAGAGAATAAGTAATTATATATGAATGTTAAGCGCATTTTCAGAAATGGAGGGTGATATTCTTTATTCCTTGTTAAGCCTTTGGAAATCAAAAGCATGGTTGTATCAGTTGTGGTTCTGAATATTTTTATGCTTCTGTCTTTTGCTTGATCATGTTGGTCCTTTTGAGACAAACATTTATAAAAATTCATAATTTTGTGCAAATATTGAGGACCTAAAATTACAAAGTCTATATAAACTAAGAGTTGCTTGCTGGTTAGGCAGAAACCAAATTTCTGCCTAGCTCTGCCTTGCATTTTCAATCAGAATTACTTGTTTGTTACAATATGATTTTCTTCAAAAATAGATGCTCTGAGGCAAAAGGCGAGCCACAGGCTATATGTTGAATAGAAAGTTGATTAGTTGGCCAAACTTCAGGAATGGGAGCCTGCCATGCTTCCTAGGGAAATAATTCCTTCTCTGATAGTTTGTTGTGCTAATTACTAGTCCCAATTTGGGCTCAATATTACCAACAATTGCTTTATAGTTACATATGCATGAGGTTCAACATTTTATGCAGATTTTCCTTGCACTTAAACAAATAGAAAGTATATTTTCTGAAACACCTCTTTGTGGTAAAGCATGTTGTATATTTGATCATTTACAATTTTGTTTCCTGTTTTCTTTTGTTCTTTGTTTTGTTTTTTACTTTCTGTGCTTCAAGTTTATTGAACTTCAAGTTTATTGAGCTAGAACTTATCACAGATGGTAAATGTGGAAAACATGTTGGATGTAGAACTCTTCCCACATAGGAGTGAAATAGGAGACTACTTTTGTTTAGTAATTGATAGGGTGAAGCCTTACATGGACTATCTTCAATATGCATTCATTATATGATACATTCCTGGTATTAAATTATAATTGTCGAGATAGCACTGTTACAGTTTATTATATGTTACTGTTTAGTATAAGTATTCTAAGCTTAATAACCTTTCTGTACTATTAAATGAAATAATGGAATCTCAGGTTAATGTTTCTTTAAAAAATTGTGTTCAGCATATTACCATCCATTTACTGAGACTGAACTGCTTTCTTTTCAATTTTCCTGAAATTTAAATGGCTTCCATTTTTCTGTGCAGTAAGTTAAAGGTGCTTACACAGTTATGATAGTTTCCAAGAAGAATTTCAAATTGGCATCAACTAATTGCAGTAGCAAGCGATCCAGGTTTTATAAGGAAGGAAAATGTGAGGGAAGCATGTCTGAGTATAATTTTGTTCATGATAAGAAATATATATATATATAAAACTATGACTCAAAAATATATAGTAAAATTACCTTCCGTCATCCCTAGAAGTTATTCACTTTCATTATAACTTTATAACCAGTATGTAACTAAATGTATGTTTTATGGCAAGAAAAGTTTATAAAACAATGACTTTTGCTATGGCATTCTTTTAAAATAACAATAATGCATTTTATGAACCTGGTTTTTCACTTAATCCTCTGTTTTATGCACTTAGAGCTTTGAAAGTTTTGCAGTAAATGTCATCATCCTTAGCTTTCCGTATTTTTGTTCAGAAAGAAAGTTCATTCTGCACTTAATCTTAATGTCTTCTTGATTCTGGGAACCCATAATTTGTTTTCTCTTTTCTTAGTGACAGGTAAAGCCTGCACCATCAGGGCTTGCTACTTTTATAACTTGTGAGCAAACAGAATGTTTATCTCTAGTCTTTTAAGGAGAGTATTAAATCCACTTGCACAGCTTTTAAAATATCCCACCTGCCCTCTCCAATTCGTTTTTACTTCTTTACATTTTCTACATTTGAAATTGAAATTTGCCTTATATTCCATATGTAAATAACAGAAATACTTTTTCTTTCTTAATATTTTAATAAGTTTGCAATACCATTGAACATAATATTACTCACTTCTGCTCACTTTTAAATACAGACCCTTTCACTACTCTTACGGAACAGTAATCTGTTCTCTCATCTCACTGACAGTAGAATAAAAAAAAAGTTAAGCTACAATAGGAGAGAAATAAAGTGCACAACCCAGTTCTATAATTGTATCATTTGCTAGAAAGAGCTTGCAAAGTGCTGTGAATTTTTTTTCTCTAGAAAGTTTTCCATTTATCCTTTTCTTTTATCCATCCACCCATCCATCCATCCTTCCTTCCATCCTTCCTTCCATCCATCCATCCATCCATCCATCCATCCATCCATCCATCCCAGAGAATTTTCTCATGGTCTCAGTGGATTTCTTTTTTGAAATTCCTAAACAAAGTTAAATAACAAAACTTCTGAGGTTCTAACACTACGATCTTGACAATTCAAGTGAACAATTTTCAGTAAATATTACAGAAAACTCTGTTATTTACGGCACTTCATGTTATCAAATCATTAAAATAATTTAAAATTATTCATTTAAATGCTAGCAGGGAAATAAATGACTCTAAATCCCTGCATTACTCACAAATACTACAAAAAGGAATGTTCCCTGGTTTCTCTAGTTAGAAAATTTATAGAGCAGAGTATTTCATCTAAACCTAGAGTCTTCTTTTTTTATTTGGATTTGCCACTTATAACATGATTTTGAAATTCTCATAGCCTCATAGCAGAAAGCTTTGCATCATTGTCTCACTAAGAAAGACTTGATTCTAGTGCTGAAAATTGAAGAACTCCTTAGCATAAAGTCAGAGAACAGCAGCTTATTCCAGACCACCCCTCTAAATATTAATGCAACTTACATGAATCATACATAACATATACTGCCCCTTTGTACTGGAAAATGCCATGTTTTTATGGTTGTGGTTGTACTGCTAGGATAATAGGAACCAAAGACATAAAACAGTAATTAATGTATTTCAGGAGTGAAGTGTTTTATTGGATAGATGGTAATTAAGACTGATAGATGGCAGTGACTGAAATAAGCCTAAGCCATTTGGTCAACACAAGTGAAAGGTCAGCTATCATCTTGAATGCTTTGATTAAGGATGCTTTGCTTTTTGTTTCTTCTTCCCTACCTACTCTTCTGAATATATGGAAAAACATGGAGAAAAATTAATAACTGCTTTTTGACAGGGAAACTGATGTGTAGTGCATGCCCAAGATGGTTTGGCTGTGTCCTCACCCAAATCTCATCTTAAATTGTAGTTCCCATAATCCCCAAGTCTCATGTGAGGGACCTTGTGGGAGGTAATTGAATCATGGGGGTGGTTACCCCCATACTGCTATTCTCATGATAGTGAGTGAGTTCTCATGAGATCTGATAGTTTTATAAGGGGCATTTCCCTCTTCGCTTGGCACTTCTCCTTCCTGCCATCATGGGAAGAAGGACATGTTTTCTTCCCCGTCCGCCAGGATTATAAGGTTCCCAAGGCCTTCCCAGCCATGTGGAACTATGAGTCAATTAATCATCTTTCCTTTATAAATTGCCCAGTCTTGGGCAGTTTTTTATAACAGTATGAGAATGGACTAATATAGTAAATTGGTACCAGTAGAGTGGGGCACTGCTGTAAAGATACCCGACAATGTGGAAAAAACTTTGAAACTGGGTAACAGGCAGAGGTTGGAACAGTTTGGAAGGCTCAGAAGACAAGAAGATGTGAGAAACTTTGGAACTTCCTAGAGACTTGTTGAATGGCTTTGAGCAACATGCTGATAGTGATATGGACAATGAAGTCCAGGCTTAGGTGATCTTAGATGAACATGAGGAACTTGTTGGGAACTGGAATAAGGGTGACTCTTGCTATGTTTTAGCAAAGAGACTGGTGGCATTTTGCCCCAGCCCTAGAGATCCATGGAACTTTGACCTTGAGAGAGATGATTTAAGGTATCTAGTAGAAGAAATTTCTAAGCAGCAAAGCATTCAAGAGGTGACTTGGGTGTTATTAAAAGCATACAGTTTTATGTAGTCACAAAGACATGGTTTTGAATTGGCACTTACATTTAAAAGGGAAGAGAGCATAAAAGTTCAGAAAATTTGCAGCCTGAGAATACGATACAAAAGAAAAATCCATTTTCTGAGGGAAAATTCAAGCCTCCTGCAGAAATTTGCATAAGTAACGAGGAGCCAAATTTTAATTACCGAGACAATGGGGACAATGTCTCTAGGGTATGTCAGAAGTCTTCACAGTAGCCCCTCCATCACAGGCCCAGAGGCCTAGGAAGAAAAAATGGTTTCCTGGGCTGCACCCAGGGCCTTGCTGCTTTGTGCAGTCTCAAGACTTGCTGACCTGCATTTCAACTGCATTTCAGCTGTTGGCTAAAAGGGGCCAACACAGAGCTCAGGCTATTGCTTCAGAGGGTGCAAGCCCTAAGCCTTGGTGGCTTCCACATGGTATTGGTCCTGCAGGTGCACAGAAGTCAAGAACTGAGGTTTGGGAACATTGGCCTAGATTACAGAGGATGTGTGGAAATGCATGGATATTCAGGCAGATGTTTTCTGCAGGGGTTGATCCCTCATTGAGAACTTCTGCTAGGGCAGTGAAGAAGGGAAATGTGTGGTGGGAGCCCTCACAAAGAGTTCCCCAGTGAGGCTGCCTAGTGGAGCTGTGAGAAAAGGGCCATCGTTCTCTAGACCCCAGAATGGTAGATCCACTAACAGCTTGTACCAGTCGCCTAGAAAAGCTGCAGACACTCAGTGCCAGACAATGAAGGCAGCTGGAAGCAGGGCCGTACCCTGCAAACCACAGGGGTGGAGCTGCCCAAGGCCATGGGAGCCCACCTCTTCCATCAGCATGACCTACTTGTGAGACATGGAGTCAAAAGAGAACATTTCAGAGCATTGATATGTGGCTTCCCCAGTGAATTTTGGACTTGCATGGGGCCTGTAACCCCTTTGTTTTGGCCAATTTCTCCCATTTGGAACATGTGTATATACCCAATGGCTGTACCCCCATTGTATCTAGGAAGTAACTAGCTTGCTTTTGATTTTACCGGCTTGTAGGCAGAAGGGATTTGCCTTGTGTCAGATGAGACTTTGGACTTGGACTTTTGGGTTAATGCTGGATAAGACATTGGGGAACTGTTGGGAAGTTATGATTGTGTTTTGAAATGTAAGGACATGGGATTTGGGAGGGGCCAGGGGCAGAATGATATTGTATGGCTATGTCCCTGCCCAAATCTCATTTTGAATTATACTTCCCATAATCTTTACATGTCCTGGGAGGGACCCAGTGGAAGGTAATTGAATCATGGGGGCGGTTACCCCCATGCTGCTGTTCTCATGACAGAAAGTGAGTTCTCACGAGATCTGATGGTTTTATAAGCAGCTTTTCCCTCTTTGCTCGGCACTTCTCCTTCCTGCCATCATGTAAAGAAGGATGTGTTTGCTTCCCCTTCCACCACAATTGTAAGTTTCTTGAGGCCTCCCCAGCCCTGTGAAACTTTGAGTAAATTAAACCTCTTATCTTTATAAATTACCCAATCTCAGGCACTTCTTTATAGCAGCAGGAGAATGGACTAATACAATACCCTACAGCCTGAGGAGGAGGTAGATATGTGCTGAAAAGTTGGATTAACCTGATTCCCCATGAAATTGCATCACACTCTGCAAACGAATACATTAGTGCCTTTGAGGACTCTAGACCCTGGCTCACATCATCTCCATCTTTACGTGATATTTGTGTTAATCACAGAAGCAGAACACTATGTTGTAGAGATAACTGCTACACACAGTTAAAGACTCTATGCCTAGAAATAAACTCTGAAAAGTTAGAAACAAAAGATCAACTCCATCTAAAGAAATGCTTAGTATCTCTAAAATCATCATAAATGCAGTCTGAAAGGAATGTCCCCAGAATACAGAGTAGTAAAACCTAACGTATTTTCATGTCTTGTGGCATAGAGAATATGAATCATTGATATGTTAGTTTCTAACTTTAATTTTGCAGCCTTCTATTATCCATTTGGTTACATTTGTTTACCTTATGTTGTTCTTAAATATTATGTACTGCTACAGTTACATTTAATGGAAAGATTCTTCCATTTCTGCAGCTAAGGTTAAAATACCTTAAATGATTAGGCTTTAATAAAACTGTATTGACCAGATGAAACAAAGGGACTTATTTTTTAAACCAAACTAATGTCTGATTCTAATGATACACAAGTACTTGTTATTCCTGTTATATTATGTATGTAACATTCACAAATAAGGCACCAATAAGATAAGATAGGCATGATCTTTTATGAAATTGTATGCTAATATATATGATTATATTCTTAATATGTAAAAACACGCATCTGAATGTTTTAAATAAATGGAATACAAGGATAAGCAAACAGCATTTCGTATTTTCAAATTCTGATAGCTATCAGATCTTGCATAGAATTACTTTGATTGTGCATTGCATTATTTCTTGTTTCAATGTCTTAGTCAAAGACTGGAAAGGACAGTAAGTATAAAGCAAATATGATTGAAATCCTCTGATTCATAGAATGTTCTACCCTGAGAGTAGAAAGGCTAATAATTCTGCTAAAACAATAAAAAGGGCAAATGCATCAAAGAGAAGTGCTTAGGAAGTTCCTGAAGTTAGTATTACTTGTGGCTAGAGAAGCAAAGAGTAAAAAGACATTGTCCTTTAAAATCCTGTCCTTGTTGCCCAATCAGAGAGATAATCAAGCTGTCAAAGACCAAAGCATATCCAAGACTGGACATGGAAATATTCACACCGATTTCAGTAATAGCCTTTTATGAAATTAATTGAGAGATTTACTTTTCCAGACACTTTCAAACAAGCTGGACTATAGTCAATTGGTGGCATTGATATGGTTGGTATAGTGGTTGGTTTTAAAAAACAAACCAGGCCGGGCACGGTGGCTCACCCTTGTAATCACAGCACTTTGGGAGGCTGAGGTAGGCAGATCATTTGAGCTCAGGAGTTCAAGACCAGCCTGGCCAACATGGTGAAACCCTGTCTCTAGTAAAAATACAAAAATAGCCAGGCATGATGGCAGAAGCCTGTAGTCCCAGCTACTTGAGAGGCTGAGGCAGGAGAATTGCTTGAACCTGGGAGGCGGAAGTTGGAGTGAGCTGGGATCGCGCCACTGCGCTCCAGCCTGGGTGACGGGACCAGACTCAGTCTCAAAAAAAAAAAAAAAAAAAAAATCTCAACCTGACTGTAGCCCATTGAATATTCTTTGAGGAGAAGCGATAATATGATTGTGGCTTATTCATTGTGGCATTATGGCAAAGCCATAGCTCAAAAAAAATTCCTTATTTAGCCATTTACTGAAGATAACACCAGGCTCTGTCTTCTTAGCACCAGTTAATGACATTCTAGTTAATTTGTAACTTGCACGGTATCTGTTCATGCTATTGCTGCCAAAATATTGTGCAGATCAAGGAGCCTGTTATGCAACTGTGAATAAGAATCTTGGGCCACTTCACACTGTTTCATCTTGTCAATTGGGAGTTTTGTTTGGTTCAGCATGTGTGTGTGTATTTTTTTTTTGTTTGGTTGGGTTTTTTTTGTTTTTTGTTTTTTGTTTTGAGACAGGGTCTCACTCTATCACCCAGACTGAAATGCAGTGACAAGACAATGGCTTACTGCAGCCGCAACCTCCCAGGCTGAAGCAATCCTCTGGTTCAGCCTACCATGTAGCTGGTGCCACAGGTGTGTACCACTGTGCCTGGCTATTTTCAAAACTTGTTTTATAGAGACGGGGGATTATCTGTGTTGCCCAGGCTGGTCTCAAACTCCTGGCCTCATATGATCCGCGGTCCTCAGTTCCCCAAAGTGTGGGGAGTACAGGCATGAACCACCGTGCCTGGCCTTAAATTCGAATGGCTTTGGGGCAAACAAGTAATGTACTATGTATATCCCTTTTTCAAAATGTATTATGAGTTCTATAGTTTATAATTGCTTCCTGTGTGCATGTATGCTTTTTGAGGGATTGGGGAAAACATCAGTATAACAGTTCACTTATTTCTCAAAATGATATGCTGGTAAATTCGTCACTCTGTTCTACTCTTCAGGTTGTTTTTGCATGTGTGCCATTGAGGAGTATAAAACTTTTTTCAAAGTCATTTATATTTGGCTTTGGCAAGGGTTTTAATAGTTCATTGGAGAGTATCTGTAACCTGAAAATTCTCCACAACTGAGACACAGTAACCACAGAGTTAATATGTGACTCACAAAAAGCTGGAAACTGTCGACTTTTTCCACCCTGTCCCTCTAATCAGTTTTACTTCCACTTTATTCTGGGAGTTAATTTTTATCAACCTTCACACAGAAGTACTATTTGTTTGTTCATATATGCAAGGGAAATTATTTTTATTCCTAAAGCATTTCTCCCTCTTAAAATCCTGGATTAGATTAAGCAAATATCCCATTTATGTAAATAACTCATTTAATTAAGCAGAGGAGGTAAGGATGTCAGAAATAATAAAACAGATGATTTGTCAGAAATAAACTGTAGGGCATCTGATCCTTTGAAGATAATTGAAAATTCACTGTTTAAAAATATGAATTAAAAAATACAGAGAACTCAATGAGTTACAGTTACATATATTACTGTGCTATTAGTATTTTGGAAATTGAAACTCAGAAACAAAAACAGTGCTCTAGTTTGTCATTCCTCATCAGTGAAGTGTGGAATAGTGGAATCTTCATAGGGAATTTCTGTAGGCACAAAAAATCTAGAAAACAACCGCTGTGGAGGAGGCTGCCTCAGTCATTCTAATTGATGTTGTACAGCAGGACTACTCTTGGATAACATGTCTGTTGTACCCAAGGTTATGGAAATTTTCTTGCAGTCATAGGAAGAAGCTCAGGTTATGATCAGCCTGGGGAAAAGTATTATACTCTTTCTTTAGATAGCAGAGAAGTTTGAGGTGTACTAGAAGTATGGGGTTATTTACACAGTGAGCTAAGAGTAGTGATAAGAAATTTTGTGTTCAGGACTGGGTTCTTATCCTATTGAACGTCAGTCTCATCCTGCTTAGTGACTTTATAGCTTACTAGCTATCGCATTCCATTTTATTCCCTTCATACCTATTAACGTCATTTCCAGTGCTATCCTTCTAGCCTATCATTTTTTTAAAAATGTCTGTTATTCTCTGTCCTGGTTCCTGGACGCTCATATCACAATATAGGAAAGCCTAATAGGTAGAAATTCAAATCATAGAAAAGTTCAGAATAAATGAGCTTTATTGGGGTACAAAAGGCAAAATAGAGATACTGACTTTTTTTTTTTTTTTTTTACAAAAGGCCAAACTCCTTCCTTTAAAGAGCATCCTCCATTCACACCTCGGTACCGCTGATTTCTTTCCAACACAGTGTTCCGGGAGCATTTTTAAATCATTGAGTGGGTTTTGCCATAAAGCTTACATTTGCCACTTGCCTTCCACAGGCCAGAGCTGCTTTTTTAAGCAGGAGAGGAAAAGGACACTGCCACTTCATATGACAGAATCAAGTGACTTGTAAATTGGAATGCATTTTTTTTTGGTTCGTAATTTCCCCAAATTTTAAATAAATCAGTTGTGCTCCTTCCCGTTACATAAACGATTTTTGTGAGAAACCAGAACCTGTTCTGGGAATATCATTCAAAATTTCTTTAAGAAAACTCAAACCTTGCTTCCAAAACAGGTCTATGGTGAGATCGCACCAACCATTACAGGATAAGATTACAACGAGAAAATTATTTTTATTCCATTCTGAGGGGATGTCTATTAAAGTAGCGCATAATTTCCAGAGCAGTTCTCTTGAGATTAACTTTTTTTTTTTTTTTTAATGACAAAATGAAGCAATGTAACATAATGCAAATCTCACTACCATTACAAAAAGGAAATTAAAGTTGGGAGAATCTGTCAAAATATTATGAAAGTTGAGGAGTGAAAGTTTATTGCTTTATTTTTAGAATTTGCAAAGATGTTCCACTGCAGAAATGCCTCTGGGCATTTGTAAAATGGGAGGGAAATGAAAAGAGCAGTCACTACTCAAATGCCTGTGCGTTAATTGAGCCCTTTGCCCCGCCCCTCTTCTCTTTTATCCTGCTCCCTCCTTACCCTGCGTGTTGTATCCATAGTATTTCTAGATCCATAGCCAGTTTGTGTCTTACAGGGCTTTGTGATTTCAGAAGTTTCCTTCGACGTAAGCTCTTCGGCATACTAATTGTTTCTCATGTAGAAACTATAGTGTGTTTCATTCCAAGCCCTTCTTCAGTTTGCTGTAGAGTTTGCATTAAAGTTTCAGAAATACTCTCAAGCTCTCTCTACATTTAGGGAAAGGAAATAAAGCACTTGCCTCAATTGCATTTGTCAACAATTTCCTTTTCTGAATATGCTATGACAGAGCTTATGATATTGTAGAATTATGATTCCTCTTTAACCTTTCAGTCAAACTGTTGATACCAGTTTCTTTAAAAATATATATAATTAGTGCCATCATCCAGTTTTTTGTTTGCTTTGCCTATGGCATCAGAGACGAGTGAGTTAATCCATTTGAAAAAATTGTTTTAAGTTAAGCTGAAGTTTTCTTAGCCACCACTTTCCCTCTCTCCCATGTTGATTACTGAGGCCAGATTATAATGGATGCATTAAATATAAAATATTGAGGCAATAATATATAGAACATTTAGGGTTTTAGCAGTTGGAGGTTTCTGGATTGAATTTGAATGCACAAGCAGAGTTTGAGCTACCGTGACCTTGTTAGTACCTGCATTTGTGCAGGAATCCTTCATGATCTAGGTTGACAAGCAGTGAATCTCTACTTTCAAGTTCAATAAGCTTCTCTTTTATTGTTTTCTGAAATACATATTTAATTTTAAATTTTCCTGTAGATAACAGAGACTCCAATTAATTTTACAAGCTATTGCTGTTTTCTAAGACTATAATAGATGTGAGCTGTTAATAAGCTAAAATGAGCCCTTATATTTAAGTGGATTTTGTAAATGAGAGCCCAACATTTCTCTCATATTCAATTCGTATGGATAAAGTGAAAGATCATACTTTTGCACAGAAATTAGATCTGCTCTAGGATAATATTGCAGTGATTCAGTTCCTTCTCAAGTGTTCAGACTTAATAATATTACCTAAGACAGTATATATATCTTTTCAATGGATAGACCAATGAGTATGTTTAAGAGAATTTTATAGATCAATGAATGTACATAAGAGAATACAACAGACTTTTTAATTTTTTACATAAATTTAAGGCCTGGGAACTTCAAGTATTTAAAATTCAAAGTTCTGTCCCTAGTGTTTTGGAATTTCTCTTTACTACCTAAAATGTTGCCTTTGATGTTTCCTGTTGGCCAAGGCAGAGAGAGTTAAATGTAATATAAAGCTTTATATTGAAAAATTGTAATAATATGTTTAAGGACACATTTTTGATGTTAGAACTATGTGGAACTGATTTCTAAAAGCATTGGGAATTTCTTCTTAAAACTCAGAGTAATGCTTTCTGAAATATTACCCTGATTCACCAAGAAAACAACAATTATAATGGGACACATTGTAAATATTTTTAATTTTCCATTTGTGTTCTTATGTCCTTTGGTGGTTAAGTATTTAAAATCCCAACTCTGAAGTGAAATTGAAATGTTCTTAAGAAATCTGTTGTTACAAAGTCTAGGGTGGGAGAGAATAATTACACATAGCTTTTTGATAAACAGTCTAAATTGTGCTTCAAAGGACAGATGTGGCTTTAATAATCTGAAGCATTTGCATTTTGAGATTAAACTTTGCTTGATTGCGTTGTACTTGATATGTATACTTAAATCTATATGTTAAATGTTATACTTTGATATAGCACATCTTGTTTGACTTTGTTCCTATGATCTGACAAGCTTCATTATATAATAAACTAGTTTAAATAAATCTTAAAGACATAAAAGTGTTCCTGACAGTAAGAAAAAATTTAAGGCACACAAATGATATATCGGTTAGATGTTCCAGAGAGAGTCAAAGTTTTTTCATTCAAATCTTTGAACATGTGTTTTGAATAAAGCTGTAAGGCATTTTCCAGTAAGCAGTGTTGTATTACAAAAATGAGTAAAGTAAAACAAAAGGAAAACATGTTTCAACATTTTATTCAGTATTGTCACATATTGTTGCACATTTCCTGCTGGAAGTAAATGTGACATTTGTAATGCTAAGTTTTCAAACCTTACCTTTTATATGATATAAAAAATTACATAGACTATTGTGCCCTTGTGAGACAAGCACAAATAATGAACTACACTATCAGGGTTCAAATGGCTTCCTAAATAGTTTGAGTGCAATATTTGATGTAAATCCATGATTATAGTTTCTGAATATTCTCTACTGAATTCTGTCCAGGAATAAGCAATGATAAACAGGTCACAGAACACTTGATCCAATGGCCAGCATTGTATAAAGTCAAACTGGGAAATAATACCACTCTACTTATACTGATCGCCAGGGTGGACAAAGCAGTTGGATAAAATAATATTTCAATGCAATGAAAAGCAAGAAATTTACTTAAAAGTAGGAAAATCTGTGCTCTATTACTAGGCTTTTACTGTTTTCTTTATTGGAAATTAGCTGACTTTGAAATACAAAAAAGTCAAGACAGCTATTTGGTTATTTGTTTGTTTGTTTGTTTGTTTGTTTGTTTTGAGACGGAGTCTCGCTCTGTAGCCCAGGCTGGAGTGCAGTGGCCGGATCTCAGCTCACTGCAAGCTCCGCCTCCCGGATTTACGCCATTCTCCGGCCTCAGCCTCCCGAGTAGCTGGGACTACGGGCACCCGCCACCTCGCCCGGCTAGTTTTTTGCATTTCTTAGTAGAGACGGGGTTTCACCGTGTTAGCCAGGATGGTCTTGATCTCCTGACCTCGTGATCCGCCCGTCTCGGCCTCCCAAAGTGCTGGGATTACAGGCTTGAGCCACCGCGCCCGGCCTATTTTGTTTTTTATAATAAACAACAGCTAAGTACTGACTGCTAAGAGGTAAGAACGTGAAGCACTGAGCATGTGCAGGCAATTTCAGTATTTAAAGTGAAAATTGGGGAGAGAGATATTTCACATTCAGCTATAAACTACTTTATAGGAAGACGGATATAATTTATGTCAGTGTTATATTAGTTATTTTATATTACCTATTTTATTAAAATACTAGCTTTGAAACAAATCTAAAACATATACTTTATAAGCTGTGGTTAACACTACATTTCTACTAAGGGAAGGTGCATCCTTTGAAATAAGGAAAACTGAAATTTCATATGCAAGCTGGAAACATTCTCTTTCAAAATATTTATTAAATTATTTTTCAATTTAAATTTGTTTTAAAATTAAAAATTATTCAATACTTGAGAGCTGAAATCAATGAAATACTTGAAATAACCTGTTCCTTTAGCAAAGCAGTTATATCTTCAATGAGGATTTCCATGTTGACCGGTCATGGATGGATATTTGGTTTCATACACTGACTGAGTGTGGTCAGCAGCTGGGCAGACTCCCATGCACCACTCCATGAGGTCCCCAAATCTGACCTCTTAGGTTAGGTGTATTTACATGGATTCTGTCATTGTTGTGTCTAGGAATTCAGACAGACAGAATTTATGAGGAGAGTGGCAAAAGACATTGCATTTTATTTCACTCTTTCTCTGAGGATAAAATAAGTATCTCAGAAAAGGGTGAACGTTTCTTTTCTTCAGTTTTCAGATTCTTATACTAAATTTAATTTTTATGTACAGGCTTTCCTTTTAGGAGAGCTTATGTTCAGTACACCTAAGAGAAATCGTAGTCGTGGAATAGGTTTCCACCTAAGCTCTGTGACATGATTCATGATTCATTCCCTACCTTGATAGATTTATGAATACTTCTAAGTGAACCTATCTCAGCAGCCAAATGAAAGTGTTAATATCATGAATGCATTTATTCAAATGCTTTTTCAGCTCTCACAAAGTTTTGTTATAAAGACACTTTTATTTCCTCTCACAGCAGCATACAGAAGGGGCAGGTGTTAATGCCTTAGTTTACAGATGAGAAAGTTGAGACTTACAGCCATTGAGAATTTTGTGGTAGCAAAGAAGGATCCTATATTTGGTAAAGTTTGGTGCAATTATGAGTTTAATGTATACCCTTTTGGCAGTGTCCTTTGTGACTTTATCATGCTGTATCCCCATTGTCCACAACGTTGACTGGTGCTTAGTAAGGTGCTCCAGGATGCATCAAATGAACGAACAAAGACTAGAGACGGAGTCGCCTGGCCTTATTCTTTAAATACCCACACTATAGGACTGCAACAAAATACAGAGCCCTAGTGATTAGAAGACTTTAAAAGTGTATTTTCTTTTTCTAAGTGCATGCCTTTGATTTCTTGAGATGAGGGGAAAAAAAAAAAAAAGAGAGAGAGAGAAGAGAGAGAGAGAAAGAACAACAACAAAAACCTCTTTATTTTGTAAAGTTTTGTTTGTGAACCTACAATTGAATAAAAGGTAACATTTATGGTGCACTCATGTGTCAGATGTCTTCTAAGTATCTTACCTTCATGAATTTGCACCATTCAATGAGGTAGATACCATTGTCATCTCCATTTTCTACATTAGAAAGCTAATATATGGGGGAGGTTAACTGGATTGCCCAGGGTCACAAAACAGCAACAGTAGATCCAAGTAACTACTGCATTAGACTGCCCTTTGCTACACTATAAATTCTGTGTGTTGGTTTAAGCTATCGTGTGAAGAGGTGATGACTGGTCACAATGATTTTTCTGCCCCAGTGACTGATAGATTGTCTGCAAAGATCTCTTCACCATCTTTTCTGGGCACTGGAGTTGCTTGGGAACTATCTTGTTCCTTGAGAGCCAGTTGTTATCTCCCAGGGCATTGTTGAGACTTTGAGAGTGAGATCATATTTCCTCAGAATACCTTCATTATGAATTTCATTCATATCTGGCCATAGACCTTGCTCTTTTGACACAAGAAAGATATATGTTAAATTTTGATTAGTAGCTGCCTGTTGGAAAGTAGAAAGATGAAAGGTGTTGAAGATAGATAAACAGGAAGCTTCTACTCATTGGTTCTGGGTTTGGTTTGTTTGTACTTGTGTCGTTTGTTCTTTTTTTAAGGTTGGATTTGTTTGATTTTACTTTGATTATATTATTTTTAATTGTGTTCAAAATAATTCCTAATTTTAAAAATTGAAGGAAAGTAAAATAGAACTGGATGTATAGGTAACCAAAGCCTTTAATCTTAGCTTGAGACAAAAATATTCTGATTTTTACTCCTAGATGAAGTTTTTAGAAATTAGTTTCTCAATGTAGAACTTAGAAAGAAAACTTCATAATATGTTTCAACTTAAAAGGCCCTTAGAGACCAACTACATTGAAGAAATCTGAGGCACAGAAATATTAATTGACTTGAGAGATGCCACAAACATAGTTGGTTCAGGTGTTCATTAGTTCAAGAAACCTTGGAATGCCTACCATGGGGAAGAAAATTTAATTGTTGCTGGGGACACATGGATGAATAAGAGTTTCCACAAGGGATTCCAGTGTCTTTGGAGGGAAGGCATCTGAGTTAACAAATAATTATAGTGCAAACTATTGATTGCTTCAACAAAAGAAGTAATTGATGGTCTATCTATCTATCATTTGTCTGTTACCTCTGTCAAATATCTATCCACCTGTGTGGGTATGTATGTATGTATGTATGTATGTATGTATCTATCTATCTATCTATCTATCTATCTATCTATCTATCTGTCTATCTATCTATCCCTATCTATCTTTCCATCTGTCATCTATCTATCCTTAAAACATATAAAGCAGTTATTACAGTGCCTGGTACACAGAAAGTTCTTGATAAATAATATTTGTATAATGGCTATTATTACCTATAATTCCCAGATTTTTCATTATTTTGTATGACATGCAAAGGGGATTCTGCCAGACTACTTGTTAACCTTATCACCCTCATGTTTGTGAGACTGTGAAACCTTCCATGAAGCTCTTGGGCAAAGCTGTTAGCTACTATGCTATTTTGGGGCCTTGTAAATACTTCTGTAGCTATAGTTACTTGGCCATATTTTAGTTATTTGTAACATAGTTTAGCTTGAACTGTGAGATAAATTCATTGTAATATCAGGTATTGTTTCTTCTTCATGAGTAGGCCCAGAGATTAGAATATAGTACGTAATCAATACATTGTTGACTGTTGCTTGAATGAATGCATGCTAGAAAGATTTTGGCAAGGAGGAAAGTTTAGTTAGTCGTCCAGACTACTTCTTAGACATTTGATTAAAGAAAAGCAGTTCTGAGTCTTAATTGAATAGAATGGTCTTGGTTATAAGGCTTCATGCTAAGAAAAAAACACGTAAGTTTCTAGATCATGTCAGTGACTGCTTTTATGATTTCATTTCAGATCTGATGCCACCGTAATCTAGTTGCAAAATTTTGCCCTAAAATAATTTTATTATATTGTGAATATAATTTCCAATACATTTATCATCTGAAAATAAAAATATTTATCTGTTATTCAGGGATTTTATGAATCTTAAGATTATATAGGAAAAAAACCCTCATTTTTTTTTTAACTCCAGAAAAACTTGATGTTAGGATTCAAATATCAATCTTAATCTGATATATGGGATTTTCATTAAACTTTAAATAAGCTATCAGATTTTTAATGTGGGGTGTGTGTGTGTGTGTGTGTGTGTGTGTGTGTGTGTGTGTGAGACTTGATGTACTGGGTAAACTAAAATACTAACATTTCAGAAAAAGAAAATGTTTTCAATCTGCAATCTGGCTAATAATAAATTTAACTGAGCAGGTGATTATGTTACAGGATGGATTATTTGAAACCCATTTATTAATATACTGAACATTTATTAAACACTATGTGTAAGTCACTATTTTTGGCACTTGAGATACATCAGTAACAAAAAAAGACAGAGATTCCTCCCTAAGCAATGTCTTTCTGGTAATTTAATAGTAAGCCTGAAAACAATCTTTAATAGGCAGTTAATGTTGTCCTTGACAAGAACTCACTAGTGTGTTATTGAAATATATTATTATAGATATATTACATACATAATTTCATATTACATATGTATCATTTTAAATGATGTTATTATGTGATAGGCCAACCTTTTGGACAATTTTCCTTTACTCCACTGGTCTACAAAAAAGACTTAGATATCCATTTGTATAACTCAACATTCTGGCAGAATCCAAGCTTGAGAGACATGTGGATAACTTCAGTGGTCTGAATTTGATTATGGTCTACATATGGGAAATAATCAAAGTAATGTATAGGGATTTCATAGTGTAACTAACTACATTAAAAGAAATGAGAACTCTGCACACCTAAGCACCTGTTCACAATTTAAAAATTCAGGCAGGCAGTTCCACTTAAAAGATCACTAAATCAGCAGTCTAATAGTCTTTGGGGATCATAGTTTTATTATCTCACTAACTTTCTCATTTAACTTTGTCATTCTACAAACCTGAAAATTACTCAATTTTCTCAGCCTCATGTGATTCTGGTGATATCCTTCCTGTTTCAAGAAGTGGCTCCAAACTTAGATAAATGAGGAGCTATCTTAGAAATATCAACAATTTGAACTGCAGAAAATATAAGATAGTGCACTGCAAGCTGTCTTTAAATATGACTTGGTTAAAGAAGAAAAGGTACATCATCATTATTATTATTATTATTATTATTATTATTATTTGAGACAGAGTCTCGCTCTGTTGCCTGGGCTGGAGTGCAGTGGCACGATCTCTACTCACTGCAAGCTCTGCCTCCTGGATTCACACCATTCTCCTGTAGCTGGGACTACAGTCACCCGCCACCATGCCCAGCTAATTTTTTTGTATTTTTAGTAGAGATGGGGTTTCACCATGTCAGCCAGAATGGTCTTGATCTCCTGACCTCGTGATCCACCAGCCTCAGCCTCCCAAAGTGCTGGGATTACAGGCGTGAGCCACCACGCCTGGCCAAGATAAGGTAACTTTTACAACCTCCAAGAGGTGAACAAAATTTATTTTTTTAGTTAAACGTTTTTGTGGATAGTTATTTTGGAAAGACAAAATAGCTATTTAATCATATATGCAATGAGTGATTTTTTGAAGGCTAGATCTTAAGAATTTCAAAATGTACTGCAGCATAGTAACTTGGATGCAAATAAATGAAAGCTAATTACAACAAATATTTTCAGTTTTGTTTTCCTATTGAAGCAGAAAGACACAGAAGAACACCATTCTGAGCCTTCCCCATGAACACGGCATGCCCCAGTGGTTTATTCATGGAATACAGTAGCCTGCCATGCTGATTCTGTGTTCTGTGTTAATACATTTCCCTGGTACTGGACGCCATATTAGCAGGTGCTGCCTACGTGTTTGGTAAACAAATCATTACTTTTGTCCTCAGTCACATCCGCTTGATTTTTTATGAGGGGATTGTTAAATTTAATTTAAAGTATAGCAGAGTTATTCACAGAATCATAGCCCATTGAGACTAAAAGGGCCATCAGTAGGATCCATCCAAACCTGTGTTTTTACAAATGAGACCCACAGAAGTCGCCCTGAATGACACCACAACTGCTCACAGGACCTGGACGTTGTCCATTTGGATTGAACTGGTCACTTCTAATTGTTACCAATGATATGATTCGGTATGTTTATGTCTGTTAAGATGATTAAATGGATGGCATGTCCTTTAAACTTGGCTAAGTACTCAAGAGAGATTTAGATTTATATATACCATACCCCATTCACAAAGTAGTTTTTCTGAGCAACTCAATGGTGCTGCTATCCTGAGAACACCATAAACTATCTAAGAACACAACCTCCTGTGAGTCATTCTGTTATCTACCAAATCGTGTCCCTCAGGAATCCTATCTTTGACTGCCCGCTTCCATTTCCTCACATGCAGCCATTGGACGTCAGGATTGAAAAGGAACTTAAAAGTCATATGCCCTCATTTACTGTCAAAATTTCTCTTGAATTCGACCCCCCTCCCTCATTTTGGCTTTTCCATTGTCCCTGCTTGGTCATCAGAACCTCATAGACTTCTTAAAGGGACTGCAATTTTTACTTCTCCAATTTATATGCCACACTTCCTGCAGATGTCTACACCTAACACACAGACAGAATATCCAACTCAAAACTCGTTAATTTCTCTCCTCATGTAAAGCAGTTAATACCAACTTTCTCGCCTGCCTGCCCCCACTACTTTCCCCTAGAGGTGCCCATCTTACTCTTCTTCCAGCTCTGTCAGTCACTAAATTCGTCTTCTGTCACCATTTCCACCTTTGTAAATGTCGAATTTGGTCCAGCCTTAATGGTCTTTTAGGATTTTCTTTTGTTTTGCTTTTTTAACCTTTAAAGTAAAGCTACCTACATTTTTTAATTTGTTATTTTTTATTGTGGTAAAATACACATCACATAAAATGTACCATTTTAATTTTGAAGTGTACAACTCAGTGGTATGAAATACATTCCTAATGTTGTGTAACCATCACCACCATCCATCTCCAGAACTCTTTGATCTTCTAAAACTGAAACTCGGAACCCATTAAACAATAACTCCCCATTCCCTCCTCCTTTCAGCACCTGAAAACCACCATTCTTCTCTATCCCTATGACTTTGACTGCTCTAACTACCTCATGTAAGTGGAATCCTATAGTATTTGTCTTTTGGGGACCGTCTTATTTCACTTAACATAATGATGTCCTCAGGTTCATCCATGTTGTAGCATATGTCAGATATTTTTCATTTTTAAGGCTATATAATATTCTATTGTATGTATATACCATATTTTGCTTATTCATCTTTGGATGGACAAAGCTTCCTATACTTTATCTAATCAGTCTCAATTAACCACTTCTTTTTATCAAAACTGTTTTTGGTGCACACCACACCTTTCTATCGTTGTGGCTCTGATAGGGTAATTATCTTTTATGCATTCTTTTTTCTAAGCCACATCATTTGAATGGAGCATTTTGTACCTCACTAGAATGTAAACAAAAAATGTTGTCTAATTTGTTCCCTGCTCTGTCCCTAGTTCATAGGGCCTCAGGAAGCCATTATTAAATGAACAAATTAGTTTTCTCATTAGTGGAAGCTGGATTGCACAGATTTGAATAGCACAATTCTTGAAAATATATATTTCTATGTATTTTATAATTAAGATTTTGCTAAGTCATTCTCTTAGCAAATTTCTTAATAAATTTTTACCCAGATGGTCTAAAATGGTGAGGATTTTATCATTTCAAAAGAAGGAGAAGCGTGCCCATACATGTTCCTTTATGTTTTTGGTGGGGAGTAAAATAGAAAAGCCATATATTTTCTTAGCATTTCTTTATGGTTTGCTTGTACATAAATATACTGAGAAATAGTCCAGAAAATTTTCCAATGTACAAATCTTAAGACGACCTTTGCCAAAGTGAGTAGTTTGGACAATGTTAAATTCACTTAATTTCTAAAGTATTTTTATTCAGTTACTTAATCCTTGGGTCCTGTAATAGTAACATTATATCATGTAAAATTGATATTATATATAGAAGATATATATTAAAAGTTGGCAATATTTTATATGTTAATTATTTATTGTGCAATTCAAGTTGCAGGTCAGAGTAAGAATTGAGGAAAAAAGGCAATGTCAAATCTGAATCATCAAGAAAGAAAGGAGCTAAAAATTCCAAAGCAGTAGGGATCACCCAGAGAAGTTAAAGCAAATAATTCAAGGTCAAGTAGCATAAAATAGGATGCATACAGAGGTTCTTGACACGTTGCCTAATTTACCTGATTTTTACTTTTCTACTTCATATTGCACACTTCCTTGCACAGGTTACCTAATAGGAAAAAAACTGCAATTATTTATAAAAATACTTTACCTATATTTTGTATGTTGTATAAGAAAGTATTTTCTTCTTTTAGAAAGAAGCCATGGCCGGGCATGGTGGCTCACGCCTGTAATCCCAGCTATTCGGGAGGCCAAGACAGGCGGATCACGAGGTCAGGAGATCGAGACCATCCTGGCCAATATGGTGAAACCCCGTCTCTACTAAAAATGCAAAAAAATTAGCCAGGCGTGGGGGCGGGCGCCTGTAGTCCCAGCTACTCAGGAAGCTGAGGCAGGGGAATGGCATGAACCTGGGAGGTGGAGCTTGCAGTGAGCCAAGATCGCACCACTGCACTCCAGCCTGGGCAACAGAGTGAGACTCCGTCTCAAAAAAAAAAAAAAGAAGAAAAAGTCATACGGCATGGAAAAAAAAAATTCTGTCTTTGGAGGAAAAAGGAAAAAAGACCCAGGTTTGAAGCCAGTCATGGCTTCTTACTAGGTATATTATTTAGTCTCTCAGCTCTGTTTCAAAATCTAGAAAATGAATTTAATATTACCTGTTTAAGTTTCTGAATAACGTATTGATGTGCACCCTGGATTCCCTAAAACTGTCTTAACTGCATGAGTCCAGTGATATCTTTAGACTTCTATCAGACCTTCTCCCCTAGCAGTTTCATTTGTTCTTTAAATATAAACATTGGACACTTATGCAGAACCACAGAAATCATGTAGACAAACTAGAAATTACCGTGCACTCAAAAATTATAGCTTCCATTACTAGGTAATACATGCTAAACCCTAGCAAACATTAAGTACGTGAACTCCTATTACTAAATAGTAATCACTCAAGTAAACTGGACAAAATGTCTTACAGAGGTATCTGATGTGAAATTAAACCATGATGCAGGCAGTGCTACAACCTGAGATTTTACACGGTTATTTACATTTATTTTGCCTTTGTGGCAATATGTGCCTATTAAGATAGGCTATTACAGAACTGCGCAATGAGAACACATATACCTTAAAGTACAAAGAAGGTAATGTGACAATATCAGCAGATATTTTGCATTATTTAGTTAGTAATGAATCCTCAAACTCTTTGAAAACACAAAGGAATTTGGGCAACACGTTCCTTTAATTTAATCCGAACATCACAAGTAATTTAATCCGAATATCACAATAGTTCATAAAAAGAAAAACAAAATCCACATGGTATCTGGAAGCCTAAGGCTTACAGAGACCTCACGTATATCTCTGTCAACGATCTAGTAATGAATTACTATGAAAAATTTGAAGAATGGGAATACATTTTAAAAGTGTACAGAGTTTTAAAATGAAACCTTTGTACCATGAAAGATTTACATTTCTTTTTTTTTTTTTTTTTTTTTTTGAGGCGGAGTCTCGCTCTGTCGCCCAGGCTGGAGTGCAGTGGCGCGATCTCGGCTCACTGCAAGCTCCGCCTCCCGGGTTCCCGCCATTCTCCTGCCTCAGCCTCCCGAGTAGCTGGGACTACAGGCGCCGCCACCACGCCCGGCTAATTTTTTTGTATTTTTAGTGGAGACGGGGTTTCATTGTGTTAGCCAGGATGGTCTCGATCTCCTGACCTCGTGATCCGCCTGTCTCGGCCTCCCAAAGTGCTGGGATTACAGGCTTGAGCCACCGCGCCCGGCCGAAAGATTTACATTTCATGCATTGTAACAATTTTTGGAAACCAGGATCTTTTAATGTACTTATATTCTGTTATATAGAGCTCTTTGTTGAAAGAGCTCTATATTTCAAGATAATTCTATGAATTTCATGAAAATGACATAATAAAATTTAACTCAGCAGGCTTCCAACCAATAGAGTGTTATAGGATTTACAAATACCTCAATCCATCATATATAGTGATAATAATATCACTATTGACTGCATCAGATTGAGATTAATCAAGCATCAGTATCTTTGGGCTCAGAGGAAAAAAAATTTAAGTAATAGAGCGTTCTATCATTGCAGTAGTGTGAACGCTGATGAAAGAAATAGTGGTTCAAATTCTCTTGTGGAATTAAATATGTCAAAACAACTTATACATAGTGGAGCTTATTTTGCTTAAAAGCCAAAAAACTTGAAAAACTTAAAAGACAAACAATCATAGCATGGAAGTACAGTAGTACAAGTAGGATAATTCAAAACATTACCAGAAAACTATTTGAATTTTCTTAGGCTAGCCAATTTGAATGGCTGTATCCAGGGAGATATTCAAAATACGGTGTTGAATAGCCTGCATGGAGGACACTGATGGCCCCGACAAGACATACTGTGAGGTATGTCTCAGGCTAGCATACATGTGCACACACACTGCAGAATTGTGGGGTGTAAGGAGATTAAAAAGTAGGCAAGTAGACCCCACTACCATATAATTTCCAGGGCACCATCATAGAGTTGCTGACCTGGGGATGAAACTCAGGCATTTATCTACTTTTTAAAAGCAGCCAAGTAGAGACTAATAAATAGGAGTGTGGAGACCACTAGATTAAACAACCTATTTCAGCTTCACTGAAGTTGAATGACCACATGAATAAATTTCCTTACAAGTAAAGAGTTCTCTCATCCAAAGACTTCAAGTGTGTCACCGTGCGCAAGACCAAGCGTACACACCACAACAAAATGTTATCTGTGTCAACAGCAGTTTGTACATTTTATCTACTCTAATTCATCCAAATTCATTACCTGATTACCATTTGGGTACTTCAGAAGTGGATAGTCTTATAACTGACGCTGTGGTAGATGCATGACTCTTTGAAATTGTTTCGGAAACCATGTTCATTTTCATGAGTTTCTAGTAGCTATTGTTGATAGATTTAAGTGGCTTTCCCAGGATGTCAAGACAACAATGTGTTTCACATTTTGTGCTAGTTTTCATCTGAGACATGTGATGAACTGTCTGAAGGCAGGTGGAGAACAGGTACACTGAGATACCTACACATACATATGCAAACACACACATACTCACATGTACACACTCGTGCAAATGCATACACTTCTGTTAGCACATTGAGACATGGATTCACTATGGTGGACAGAATTTTGTTTGCATGATTGTGTATGTATGTTTGTCAGTAACACTGAGCTGATTCTATCCAACTTCAGGTTTAAAAATATTGGAGATGGGCTGAGCGCGGTGGCTCACACCTGTAATCCCAGCACTTTGAGAGGCCGAGGAGGGCAGATCACAAGGTCAGGAGTTCAAGACCACCCTGGCCAAGATGATGAAACCCCCGTCTCTACTAAAAATACAAAAATTAGCTGGGCATGGTCGTGGGCATCTGTAACCCCAGCTACTCTGGAGGCCGAGGCAGAAAATTGCTTGAACCCGGGAGGCAAAGGTTGCAGTGAGCCAAGATTGCACCACTGCACTCCAGCCTGGGCAACAGAGTGAGATGCCATCTCAAAAAAAAAAAAAAAAAAAAAAGGAAAGAAGGAAAAAGAAAAAATGGAAGTGGAGGACAAGTAAAATTATTTTATTACTATACTGTTTCACAAATGCTCACTGAGCTTTTTTGATTTTGCTCTGTTTGATATTAGCCTAGGTTAGTTAAAAATCTGTTTCCACACTGATATATCTAGAGCGTTATTAATGGTGATGCGACATTTTATATGTCAGGCTCTTGAAATGATTTAGGTAAAAGAGACATTAGTTTTCTCAGTTTCAACTAAAATGATAAATTCTTATGTTACATCTGTGCTCCAGGAAACACCGCTAATGTCATCTCGTTTATATAAATACTTGTCAGGTGACTGCCTAATTTTACAGGCATCTGAGTCTTATCCAAGCATCCCAAGGCTGCAGTACTTGGAAGTTCTTTTGTACTTCAGTCTATGGCATCAAACAAGCCTTTGCCCCGCTCTATAACAAAGCAGTTTGAACGTTATCACATCAAAGAGAAAGATGCCATTGTCTGCAAACTGTCTTAGATCTGTCAGAATAAATCAATTATGGGACAGAATTAATTTGACATACCATTTCTTTCAAACAAGAGAGCCCCCCATTTCCTCAGAAATGTAAATATATAATATATAATTTTTTTTTTGTTTGGTGAAAAGATACCAGTAAAATGATAACATCTGGCTGTAGCAAAACGCTGCCAGCTAAGGAATGGTTTCCTCTCTGCGGGTCTGACCAGAGTCTGATGTTGTGCAGATGTGCAGCCAGGCTTGACTGTAAAAGTTATAAACATTGTCATAACATTGTTCGACTTCTCTAGTATTTCCTGTCTTCTGCTTAGCACTTTATTACTAAGTCTGGCCAGCGGCCAAGTGAAATGCAGGGAGTTAGGGCCTCTGGCTTGAAATTTAAAACAAGTCCAGAATTCATTGGGTTTAATTTGATATGCGAACTCTGATAACTCACACTTGTTAAAATAAAGCCGCTTACCATTCAAGTTAGATTTACACAGCTTTGAGAGAACATAGGAGAAGAAGGGGAAAACACATTTTTCAAAACTTTAATATTGGCTTTTAGCGCTTAAGTTTTAGAAGTGGGGGTGGGGGAGGGAGTAGGAGTCGGAGTGGGGAACAGCTGATTCAGAAGCTGGACAGCTTACAGCAAACTTGTGTTCATTTCCTGTATTAGATGCAATTCCCTGGGCAGAGAATGGGCCTTTCTTTCAACACTTCTGAGCACGTTCTTTCTCTTGGCTCATTTTCAGATTAGGAAGGCCACATGAGGCTCATTGCCTATACATCATAACAAAATGGTGAGGTGAAAACAAACGAACGATACACCGCCAGGCTGATTTTTCTGCAAAGGGCATCTTGTGCCAGGGTTGAACAGAACATCATTGAAGCACCAGCATAAAGACATGTTAACCCAATTTTTCCTGTAATGTATACATGATTGATTGGCAATTTTTGGACCACAGGCTGTGGTTAGGATTACATCAATCAGGAAGCAGTAACTCTTGAGGGACTTCCCTTAAATGATCTAGTGTTTATTGGCGAAAGAGGTTGCATTTTTTGCTGTCTGTTTCTTTCATGTGTTCATCAGTTCCATTCCTGTTTGAAATTTGGTATCAGTGCATGAGATAAGTCACTTTTCTTCCTTTTATATCCCCTTTTGTCATTTAAAATGCAAGATGATGAACCTAGCACAATGTCTGGTACGTAGAAAATACTCGTTAAAAAAAAGACAATGACTGTTGCATGAATGAGGAATGGATAGTGAGTAAGAATACATTTGTGTGTATGTAGCCACATTTGGATTTTCTGATATTCAGAAGTGGTAGGAACACAGCATGCCACACATTTATCTGTAGGGCACCATTCTCCTAAGTAGAGCACTGCACATCTAATATAGCAATAAACGTGAATATACAGGTTTTGGCCTCTTTGCACAATTATATTATATCACGTCATCTTTGTAAATAAAATTAAAAGTAAAGATATGAGAAAGAATAGGCAAGGGGAAGAATTTGCCGAATGCTAGGAATCCTTGCTCACTCTGACCACCCTTTTGTACACTTTTGGGGTAACAGGAAAAATTTTATCTGTAATGTGTCATCGGAATTCTGATGGCTCTCTTTGTTGCTCTGTGGGTTTTCATAATGGTCTCAAACATATATAACTTGTTATGTTCCCAAAAGGATGCATTATGGATCTATGAAACTTTTGTAAGGTGTGAACACTAAAACGCTGTCCCAAGGCTCTGCTGTTAATTTGTTTTTATTGAAGAAGAGGCAAGAATGAGGCACATGTGTGTGGAACCACTTTTCACTGCTGGGGTTTTTTTCATGAATATGTGGTGTTCATGTATATGTGGTAACTCATGCGTGTCACATGAGTTACAGTTCCTAAATCTGGGGAAGACAGAGGTTCCTGACACAGACCTTCCCAGGCCACAAGATTCTAAACTAATACAAAGGAGAGGTAGAAAGGAAAACCATGGGAACTGTTACTCCCAGTTCAGGGTTAAAAGTTATTTTTTTTTTAAAAGAGTCAGAGCATTAGCTAGTGATTTCGTTTAAGTGGTCCTCACAGAATCATTGGCACTTAATTGTATTATCTAATTTTTGGAAATGGAATGTAAGGCATTTGAAAGTTAAAGAGCGTGAAGAATGAAAAGCATGTTCAAAGCATTTAAGATGGTCGGTGAGGCCTGTGCGAATCATTCAGAGCAGCTCCTACGGACACAGAAGGACTCGTCAGTACGGATCGTCTAATCTCATTGAGTTTAGAATTCACTTTCTGGCTCCATATCACGATCAGAACAGATGTTTCCCAGGCTACATAGGTGGGTGCAAGAAATAGATTTCATAAACAACTTACTACATTTTTAATCAGGTTTTTGTAAGAAAACTTTGGAACTGTACTTCTCCTAATTCTCCATTACACACAGCCTCATGGCTTTGCACAGGATATGCTTGTGTGTAGTTGCATCACGTTCCTATACACTCTTAATTTGTTCATGCAAGAAATTCCCTCACTTTTTTCCTCTTCCAAGTATTTGCCTGTGTGTGTGTGTGTGTGTGTGTGTGTGTTAAATCACATATTACTTTGGCATCTCCAAAGGAAAGCAACATGCATTTTAAAGTGTTATGTGTGAAGCTCAAAGTATTTCCTGTTATTTGGGAATGCTTCTGACCATTATTTCTCTTCCAGCAGTCTGATGGGAACCCAGCATTAATTATGTATGCCATTATTGGACTGATCAGGTTAAATAGCTAGTTGGTGTTTACCAATCTCATCTGAATATTAAACAGGCAGATAAGAAAACCTCACCCTAATATTATGGTCTTCATCTCTGTAGATTGTTACAAAAGGAATATGTTGCAAAGAATATGGAGAAGAAATCATGAAATCTTGGTGTGGGACCAACAGACCTCTAGCTAGCTGCTGGATTAGTAAGAAAGCAGCTTTCTGCTGTCAGAATCAACATTACTCAGACAGTTGCAGAAGCTCTGAAGCCTTTGGATTTGTTTGCAATGAGAGATTTGTTGTGGATTTTTAACAAGGCTCCTGTGTGTGTGCCATGCTTAGTAAATATTGGCCTTCAGGGTATTTTTCAGTCACGCTGAATGGACTGTTAGTTTCCCCAAACTGCAAAGTGCAGAAAATCCATTTCCCTGATTTTGTTGCCATTGAGATTGCATCATAGGTTTTGCACAGCAAAAGCAAAATAAAATCTAGCAAAAATCTTTTTTTTTAGAGAACTGGAAAAGTGATCAGGAAAAAGAAAGATACCTGTGATTGCATATACAAATGGACCTAGAAAGTACTTAGAGGAATTCTTAATAGTTAAGTTGTAACTTAAAATTATTTCAGCTAAAGTAACTGAAAGATTTTCCTTTATGACAGAGGAAATTAGTCATGTTGTAATAATTGTGACTCATGTAATCAAATAATGACCTTTTACAGTATTATAATAGGTTAGATCTTTATTTTAAATCATCAGATACTATTTTTAAAAAGGAAATTCATCAGAAAGTAGAATATATGTGGTTCCAAGTGTTTTTCCTACAGCAAAAGAGTCTGTATTGACAGTTATGTTGAATCAAGGATTGATTGACATTATTAACATTTAATATTTAAAACTCACTTTCAAAAGATGAATAATGAAGTTTTGTATTTGGCCTCTAAGAAGGAGTTTCAGGAGACATTATGATTATGTCAAGGGCAAACTAATAACATGAAATAGCCAGGAGTCAGAGTTTTGTTATAGTTGTTTAATGGTGAAGAAGTCCGAAAAGTAAAGTTGTCTGGTAGAATTAGTATGCTTATACTTTTTAAGTTATTTTAGAAAATGGTCAGTTCCTATAGAACATACTTGAAATGCGTGACCAACCTCTCAAAGTTGTGATAAAGTGAGAGATGAACGCATTTCAAGTGCATTGTCTATCTCGGATTTAGAGACATCTATTTGAGGATGGAGTCTAGGAACATTTCTGTGGCCTGCGTTTTCGACCAAAGGCCTAAAGCATGAAAGAATAGCCGGAAAGAGAGCACTTTTCCATATGTTGTCCATTTGGCTGTCAGCACTCGTTCTGACAGAAAAGAACAGGGTCTTGAGTGACTGCTAGTCTCTCTTAAAGTATGGTAATGAAGCTAATTAGGAGAGATGAGAGCTGAACTACATTTGTGAAGGCAATTATCCATGTAGCTTTTGTGCCATGCTGTATCTTTGTAAGATTCCTCTTCTCTAATTTTGTCATTTCTCAAACATCACAAGAATAATGAAAATGTCTAAAACAATATGAGCAACATGGTCAGTAGAAAAGAATAAATTACTAATGAAATTCTGTGAACCTGATGTCTGTTTGCACTCTTCCTGGGCAAAGAGTTGGAGGATGGCTAAGACAGTACTTACAAGTGTCGTTGTTGTTTAGTTTACAAAAACGAAAATTAATTGCACTTTATTATATTGAATCTATATATCTTCTTTGGTATGTGAACAGGATTTTGCTAGGTCCTTTTATGTTAGTCATCATGGCAAGTCAGTAATTTAGTATAATTGAAAGGAGAAGACATCAGAGGCTTACTAAGCAAGCATAAAATGTATTCTCTTTCATGTGATTTAGAAAGTTGAGACATTTTCATTTCTATTTTCAAAGGTTTAATGCACTTTAACTTTGACAACAGTTATGAAAGTAAACGAATGGACTTAGATCTCCATACAGTGATTTCATAGTAGGTGACATTGAACATAAGTGTTGGGGTTTTTTAAGTATTTAATCACAAAAGTTAACAGTTAAAATACTTGTATTTTTTAATCTGCTGAATTATTTTTGAACGGTATTGCTGACATTTCGTATGAGATATATATATATATATATATGACATTCTAAAAACATCAAACTCTTTCTAAAGTGTAGCTGAAGTTTGTCCTCCACAGAGAAACTAGGCTGATTTAATTCAATAGGAATATCAACTGGATTTGGTTGGTAACTGTTTGTACTCACGTTTACACCTGGACATAATGTTTTATTGTTTTTAAGTCTATTATAACTTTTATTTCTTATATCTTTTGCTCAAAAGCTCATTAGCCTGTAAGCTTCTAAAAGACATAAAGGAGATAGTTTTTATTTTTGTTTTGTAGGATTAAAGAAAAAAATCAAATTAAGTGACACATAGATGGAAAATCTGTCTGAATTGCCTAACTGTTCTTACATATGAAATTTCATTACTTTTAAGTACATTTAGTAGCAAATTTGAGCAACTCCGCTTTGTCTAATGTTTCAATCACATGACTAAGCTTCTTTGGAGCAAGGATAGGGCAAAGGTGTAGTCAGTAGCTTTGATAAAGAACATGTAGCAGAACCCAGAAGGCCATAGTACAGCTGGAGCTAAAAGACTGGAAGTGATTCTCAAACTTGAGCATGCCTGAGACTCACTACAGGAGACCCTGCTAAAAATGGCTAAAAATACAGATTACTGGAACTTATAACTGTAGTGATTCTGATTCACTGGGTCTTGGGGTAGGGCAAAAGAAACCATATTTGTAAACAAGTACTCCTGGGTAATTCTGATGAGGGTGGCATATGGGTCACCCTCACCTTTGGAAAACAGTATTATAGACCAGGAAATGTGTCATTCCAAATATCACAATATTAGAACAAGGCTAAGTACGGAAAACTGCTAAGGAGACTCAACTAGAAACATAAAAAGACATCAGAATAGAGCAGAAAGGAAGTCTGAATTGGTGACTCCAGTTGAATAATGTGCAATGTATAAGTCAGTCTTTGTCAGAATAAGATTTTGTAATTCCCATAACTTTTCTGGGTTCATGATTGTTATCTATAAAGTCTTTAGCTCTAACATTCGAGGATTCTAGAATAGCCATGGACAGAGCGAGAATGCATGGTAGGACTGAAATCAGGAAGATGTGCCTATTAGGGATGGAAAAATACAAGTGATCAGAAACCAGGCCAAGAGTGGGGAACTAAGAATTTTAGAGGAACAACAAGCAGGAAACTAAATTGATACAACATTCTTGCTCCTAGCTGAAGCAGCCTTCTGCCTCAGGCCCAGGTCACTTTGGTGGTTGTTTTGAAACAGGAACCAATCTCAATACAACTAGACAAGGTCCTGCAGGTGGAAGCTGGTAATTGGAAGCAGCTGGTGCAGGTGAAAAGTGTGAGATCAGGGGAAGAAACAGTTTTTATTGTCTGATAGGAAAAAAAAATTTTTTTTGATGGTGGAAACAAAGAGTAATAAATACAAGTAATATATACACAGCACATTCCTTTTTATGTAGATGATGTTTCAGAAAGCTTGAAAACATGAAAACACTTATCTGAGTCTTTTAAATGTTTCTGCTGGAAACATCCTTACATTTTGAACGAACTCTACAAAGAAATACTTGGCAAAGTCAAAGCAAACGGCAGCCCATATACCTGTACCTGCCTTATCATGAAATCTAAATGTGTGCAAGCCACAATGGTGCATTTCACAGTCCTTTTATCCAAACTCAGACTTAAAAAGTAATCAGTGTTCGAAAGGGGGAAAAAGTTCTACAGGAAAGAATTGAGTTTACTGGAAAAAAATTTCATAATAAATATATTCAGCATATATTTAAGTATACCTCTATAAATGTGTCCTGCAGAAATTTTGGCAGACATGTTACATTTTATATTAAAACCCTTATGCATTGATATTTATAGGTAAGTTTTTTCTTATTGTTGTGACAGTACAGCAATAATGTATTACGTTAGTAATTTTTCGTTGCCTACTCTATCTCACCTTCCGCGATTTTAGCCTTTTATTTTATTTTTTTATTTTTTTTTTTTTAATTTTTTTATTTTTGAGACGGAGTCTCGCTCTGTCGCCCAGGCTGGAGTGCAGTGGCCGGATCTCAGCTCACTGCAAGCTCCGCCTCCCGGGTTCACGCCATTCTCCTGGCTCAGCCTCCCGAGTAGCTGGGACTACAGGCGCCCGCCACCTCGCCCGGCTAGTTTTTTTTTTGTATTTTTAGTAGAGACGGGGTTTCACCGTGTTAGCCAGGATGGTCTCGATCTCCTGACCTCGTGATCCACCCGTCTCGGCCTCCCAAAGTGCTGGGATTACAGGCTTGAGCCACCGCGCCCGGCCGATTTTAGCCTTTTATTAAAGCCATGTCTTGAAAGAAGATTGTCTTCAAGTTAGTGTGCCTCTTTTTCTTAAGTTTATATATTGAGTCATTTAATTCTTCTCATTTTGTTAGTGAACAAAGTTTTGTTAGGCAATTAAAAGTCATAGTTTCCTGCCTCTCAGAATTGGCAGTCTCATACAGTAACAAACACTTGTTTTACCTCATTGACTCTTTTGTTTCCTCAAGTGAAGGAGGAATTTGGGTATAATTTAGTTTTAACATCTCTGGACCAATTTAAAAAGGAATGTAACTCAAAATGTATAGTAAGAATAGTGAAATTGTTCAATAGAACTCACTAAAGAAAGGTTTTGGAGATGTTGCAGAAAAATGGTAAGTAGGAAGAAAGCATAAAAGGTTTAGCTGATGAGGTAGGCTTGGAAAGCATAGTAGACATAAAGCAGGTTGCCTGAAGCGTCTTAAGAAGCAGCCGTGGAAGCGAAATTTTAGCATATAAAGCTTCATGATATGTGGGGTCTTGAGCTGAGCTCTGAAGGTTACACAGGTTTCTGACGGTTGAGAGGAAGGGAGAGAACAATATATGAAGTGCGCTGAGCTGGGAGTGTATGAGGTCTGTTTGAGGAACTTAGAATAAAGTAGTTTGACTGGGAGGGTTCAGAGAAGGGTGATGGGTAATTGAGGAATCTAGGTTATGAAGAGCCTTATGAATGTGGCACAAAGGATTTTGGAATTTATCCACTGGGTTGTGAAAAGATGAAAGTTATAAATGAAGAAGTGATATAATTAAGATTGTCTTCAGAAATTTAACCTAGAAATGGTATCATTGGTGGAGTGGAAAACAAAGACACAAGGGCAGGGAACTATCCCTCATAGAAGGAAAACATCAGTACTGGAAATACTCTGCAGGACTTGGTGACTAATTGGATACAGTGGAGGAAGTTGGTGCCAATTTCAGGATGGTGGAGTCACACTGAATACTGAAAAGGGAAAGAAAATCATCTTTGTTGGAAAATATCATTTAAAAAAAACAGTTGTTGAGTTTTGAGATGATGAAACACCATTCATTGTATTAATTGAGCACTGATGATTTGAAGACATATTGGGGAATGACTCCCCCCAAAAAAGGTGCTCTCTGCTCTCTAGAAGCTCATGGGTTAGTGGGAGATATAGTCAAGTTTACACTGTAGGAAAAGGTATACTGTGAAAATGTTAGCGCTACCAATAACATGAAATGAACAAATTGAAGACAGAGGTATCTTGAGGAGCTAAAAGAACTAGTTTGACCTGCACCTAAAAAAATGGATAGGAAGAACATAGATCAATTGGATTCACTCTTCATTTATTTATTTAACAAAAATGTATTGAGCACCTGTTCTACTGTACGTACCATGTTGGACACCACACAGGATGATAATAAATCACATTCCTTATTAGAGAATATAAAAACTGGCAAGTACAGAGTCTATGCAGCTGGCATGTATTCCCATGTGGAGGGATCAAAGGGGTAAGGATGGGAGACCTTAGTGGAAGATAAGATGCTGATGATAAACTACATGGGGAACGACTGAGAGCCCTAGGTTGTTTTTCTCTAAATAATAGGGATCTTTAAATGTTTGGGGAGAGGGGAGATCTTTATTTTAGATCTGTATTGAAGACATTGTAAATCTATGTTTTTAGAAAGGTAACAAAATACCCATGTTGAAGTATTTGTTTACAGATATATTAGACACTGAGATACATTTTCTATGCTCATCCAAATGTTGGTGTCAGCCAGTCACAGGAGCTGTGGGATTGCTGAGTTTGAGGAAAGGATGGATGTCTGAAATGGAACTATCATAACCAATATTTATTGAGTACTTAACGTTATCCAATCACTGAATTAATTCCTTTAGTCCTCACCCCAACCTGCTAGGTGGATGCCATTATTATATCCTTATGCAGATGAAGATATTGCATTAAGGAGAGTCTAATCAACCTGCCCAAGGTCACACGGCTAGTTAGTGCCATAGGCAGGATTTGAACCCGGGCCAGCAGGCTCCACTACCTCCATATTACCGAGGCAGTACAGACAGAAAGGCCAAGGATAATTAATATCAAAGGACTTGAAGGTTATTGTAGCAAAATTAAATGCTGATAAGAACCAAGCAGACTGTGCAAACGTCAAAGCCAGGAGGTTTATAGAGTGAGAAATACACCTTCTAAAGGAGGCAGTCACAGGAACCTCAGCTATGTCTTGCCATGTGAGAAAATGAACCTAGTAATATGAGACATTATAACTGTCAACAAAACCTAGAAATTATAGATTGTTATGGCAAATCACTCACTTTTTTTCTTTTTATGGAGACACAGTCTTACTCTCTTACCCAGGCTGGAGTGCAGTGGCGCAATGTCAGCTCACTGGCAGCCTTTGCCTCCTGGGTTCAAGCGATTCTTCTGCCTCAGCCTTCCAAGTAGCTGGGACTACAGAAATATACCACCATGTCCACCTATTTTTATTTATTTATTTATTTATTTATTTAGTAGAGACAGGGTTTCACCATGTTTGTGGTCAGGCTGGTCTGAATTCAAATGATCCGCCCGCCTCAGCATCCCAAAGTGCTGGGATTACAGGCGTGAGCCACTGCGCCCCACCAAATCACCCAATTTTTAAATGTTGATAACTAACTTAAATTCTCATTTTGCACTATATTGTGTAACCCCTTCCTTCCCCCAAACACACACACACACGTGCCACACATGGATGCTTGCTACCCAGATATGGACCTATATTCACCAGCAAGAAGAAAATATGTATACGCATTATATATATATTAGTGCAGCCCCCTATTTTTTGCCATAGACAGAATTAGAGAATTTTCCAGTGTAGTATCAACCTCACTACAGTTTCCAATTTTAGGTGACAATTCATGCTTTCCTTTCTTCCATATTCCTGCAAGCAAAAATAGAAAACTGGATGTATTTTTTCCTTCCGAAAATCAGTGGGTAAAGTGTTTGTTGTGGCCCACACTGTGTCCTGTACTTAGAGAAGTTGGCTGTTTCTATAATACCAGTGAATCTAAATATGACATTCAAAGTCCATTCTCCAAGTGCTCCTAAATATCTACATGCACTATATCATGTAGACTAAATAATGAACTTTACAACAATAACTTTTACTCAGTGTTACCCAGAAAAGCTAAAATATCAGTGATCCAACGTTCTTAAGCTTTGTGAATCATGGTGAGAAACCTCTGTATTTGTGAAGAAGTTTTATAATACTAAAAACTATAAAGTTGTGCTAGTGCTTCAAAGGGAATAACATCAAAAACTTGTGGAGAAAAGCCAGAGGCTACCATCCCACCTCAAACATGCACACACACACACACACACACACACACACACTCTCTCTCTCTCTCTCTCTCTCTCTCTCTCTCTCCTCTCTCTCTCTCTCTCTCTCTCAATTGAGAGACCTATCTTGGTAGAATAAAGTCTGGTTCACCAAAAAAGAGGGATAATGAGGCCATTTTTCATTATTTTCCCAGTGGATTTTAAAATAGTTACCTCATAAAATAAATAGTTTAAGTTTCCACATTACTTTTTGCCTTTAATCTGCGCCTGCGATGCAAATAAATGGGTGGAGATTTTTATGCTCCCAAAGTTTATGTAGAGGCAAATATATTACAAAACGAACACCGAAACTAAGCATAATTTCTTATTAAAACAGCATCTTACAGAATTAGAATGCTATGGTTGATGGAAGGGAGACACTTTATGAAAAGGAATCTACAAATAGATTTAATTTTATACTCATTGTTCAACTCTTCCCGATCTTGTCTTCTCTAGATTAAGTTTAAATGGGAAACTTTCAGAACTGAACTGAACCTAGCCAAGTATAGAAATATGTATTTCGTATGTGAGCTCCTACGGAAAGGATGCACCAAAACTGTTTTTGATGTGAGTGGAGTAAGGTGTTAAGAGCAGTCGTAAGTTTTATAAAATTAAAAACCCATGTGCTAAAATTAGAAATAGTTTATTGTCCTTAAGAGGCAACTGAATTAACCTAGCTATCTGGCTAATAAACATAAATAGTCCACCTTAGCGAAGCTCTAATTACAGCCTCTGAGCCTTTCGGTGAGTTTACAACTTAAAACATCTGAGTGATTCTGCCTTTTCAAAGTCATGTGAAGTTAGAAAGGCGGCCTAATTAAAACAAATCTTGGATAAACCACTTCATGGAGATAGAAGTTTGATGGTTGGATATATCAAAAATTGTTACCAGATGTTGTTCAGAGGCCTTAACAGTTTAAAGATCATGAGGGCTTTTTTTTACCAAAGCAAAAATATTCTAATTGAAGTTGTCAGCAGGAGTGAGACTAATATGCCTGTATTTGATTAAATAATAGTTTATTTAACATTCAGTGTGGCCCAAAATTGGCCAAGACAAAAGTCAGAAAACATTTTAGCCAGAAGACTTCAAAAGAAAAATGCAACAAAATGACAGTACTATCTAGGTAACTTTCAGGCATTGTGGTTTGATAATGTCAGTTTTTATCCTGCTTCCCATTCTTCATATGTCTTACAGTATATACTCTGCAAATGCCTTCGAATCTTTATTCTCTCATGTATTTTGTATTTTATAAAAAGAAAGGAGAGCAACACAAACTTATTATAAGACTTATTGCTGAAACCTTGGCAAGGAAACACCAGGACATTTTCCATTATAGAAACGTAAACATCTATATTTTTAGGAGTTAGATATTTTACAGAGGCTGCTGTCCTTTCACTGGGATGTGAGGATATTAGCTGTATCAAAAAGAAGAATGTAAGACCCACATGGTCCTGTTACGACTTACAGGCACCTTTTCCTGATGACATGAGAGGAGCACATAACTACTTCCTTCCCATTCAATGTACAGCTGTGTGTGCTGCTCTCGGATGAAATGCAAGAATTCCCTTTGAAGAACACAGAGGCTTGTCTCAGCCAGTCTTCCTATTGGCGTGAGCCTCTCTCTCCTTACGTTTTCTGCTTCTCAGGCATGCACCTAGCCATTAACTCCCGAATGATGTGGCAATACCGTGGTTCTTCCAGAATAAGTTTTTCAGACTTTTCTTGGACTTGGTGTACATAAACATTTAAGAAATCGCCCACATAGATGACTAGGAAATAAATGCATTTTTAAAAAGGGATTTTCGACATTGTGACCAATTCCCAAGCTAGCGTTTGCTTTCCATAGTACACAGAGGTCTGGATTTTTAAACTAAATTGCAGCATACTCTGTGGCAATTATGAGAGGACAACTGCACTAGAGGGCCATTAATCATTTAAACATTCAAATAAAACTAAATGTTTCTCTTTAGATCTAAAGTGCAGCCCATAACACAATTGAAATAACATTAATAGGAGAAGGGAACGAAAAGACAGAAAACAGCTGTTGCTCTCTCTGCAATGTGCCATGGGCTCTCATCAGAGAGTGAGACACTGTGTACAGTAAGGGAGAGGATTCTTGTTGATTCAGTTCATTTTCTACCATCCTGAGCTTTCTCCGTTTAAAGGAAGTTAGGGTGATGTTCTTGCATGTCATAACACTACATTTCTGGATATTCAGCAGAAGGGACAGACGGCTGGAAGGTTTAGTTTTACAGCTGTTGCAGAACAGTATTTAAAAGTTGCTTGTTAGCTGCAAAGTGCTAATAATAACGTAAACAGGGTACAAAATGTCCCCTGTGGCTAATGAGGAAAAACTGTGCTCTTTAAATATAACTTTTTCACTATTAAAATAAATTTTAGTTTTACCAGTGATTTACTTTAAAAATAAACTTTGTAAAAATCTGAAGAACATTACATAGTTAACCACGTTTGTCCTAGAGGATAGTATGGAAAATAACTTACAGCCCAGTTGAAAAACTAATGACTTCATAATGACTTTGCTTTATTTGTCTTTGCCATGTCAACAGTTCAATGTCTGTCCGTGTAATCCTCTTTTAAATCCCTTGACTTTCTAACATGATTTTTATTTCCATGTCAATTTCACAAGTTCTAATTGTTGTCCTTTTAACATCACTGTAAACCACAGTGCAGAGATCATACCGCCCCTCTTCTAAAGCAGGTGTAAATAAATGAAAGAAAGAATCAATTAACTTATTCTAGTCAAAAAATAATCCCAGGTAGGACCACACTAGAGTGTAGGTCTCTAAACTCCCAGCCCTCCTGCACTTCTCACTGTGCTATGCCAGGAAATGAAAATCACAGCAAATCACTGTCGTGTAAGAATTACTGCCCCTACCCCGTGTCCCAGGGATAGAACAGGTGAGTAGCCTCCACGCTGGTTTGTAGGAAAATGCATGCCTGAAGCCAGCAAGGTCCTTGTCATCTATGCTCCTCAGGTGCTTTATTTTCACAGCCTATCAAAAGGAATAAATCTAATGCTTGCTTTACCGTGAATTTACAATTTTCCTTAGAATTTCAGTGTATAATGACTGGAACTTGGGCAGTCTGTAAATGATAAATGGAAAAAGAATGAAACAAAGCAGAAAAGGGAATGGAAGAGGGGAGGGAGAGGGAGAAGGAAGGCAGGAGGGGCAGGGAGAGGGAGGGAGGCAGAAAATGTAAATCTCACAGCCAATGAGGTTACTATAGACCCTCTGGAGAAAGATGAATTATTCTTTAAATCCTAGGTCTAGAAGAGACATTAGAGATCATTTGTTGTTTATGCTCTCTGATTTCCCCCTCCCTGTATATAAATAAATAAAGAAAGAAGGAGAAAACTATGTTACTGAACACCAACCATGTGACTGGCAGAGTTGGAGGCATTGTATGTGCATCATATTCGTGAGCCTTCATCATGATTGACCACTTGGTCTTCCTTTATTTTCCTCTGAAGCAGAACCTAGAAAATGACTTTATTAGAGCACCTATCAGGTCTTTGCTTATGTGGCTTCCCTGATAATTGCTGAGCAACTTGAGACCTTTGGTCATGTCTTTTACCATTGTGTGCCTAGTTATGCCTTTTATAGGTAGAGCATCCAACATGGTGCTGGGCACAGGGCAGATGCTCAATGAATGGCATTTAAAATGAATGACTGAATGAATACATGAATTATAGGTAAATATCACAGGGTTGTCTCATTTAGTGTGCCATGGCCTTGGTGCTTATGCAGTCCTGTGCCTGTAAAACTACATGGTACTAAGTTTACATGCTTTAGGGAGTAAGTGAACCTTGCAGTTTCCTATTTTTTTTTTTTTAACGTGACTCTTGTGTATGTTTTGATTATATTGACTTGCTTTCATTTAGATGTAGAAAAAAATGTCATGTGTTGGTATTTTAGCCTTAATAACCTCATAAAACACATATGAAATTCGCTTGCTAGATTGTAAGGTGCCTTTGGTTTATAGAGGAAAGTAAAACTCCTGGCTTTTCTTTCCTGGAGAAAGAATATAGAAAGTAGTCTCATGATCTCCATGACTCCGACCTGTGTGCCAGAAAAACCAAAACAGGAGTACACCAGCTCCTTAAGGATGTGAAGAGAGCAAGAGTTGACATCAATAGTAAATGTAATATTTACAATAAATGTGAGATAGGGCTAGACATAGTACTGGAAATGGTACATTCCCCCACCCCCCAATCCTATTTAGCTACTTCATATAAAAGATGGCAAAAACTTCCTTTTTGTTCATGTAGACATTCAGCCTTTCTAGAAGACAAGGATGACACTTTTGTCAGTTATTTATTGTTTGACATATGTGCCAGTGGGAACAATTATTAGCCCATTAAATACTTTTTGATATTTGACCCAGGATAGTAAATATATGCATTCAGAAAAGAATCCAATGCTACCTTTGTCATCATTGCGACAACTGAAGAGCTCTAGTGGCCTTTCAAGTACAGATAAACTTTCAGGAGGATTCTCATATGAGCTGGCCACAAGGGCTTTTATTGTGAACCTTCCAGCGTATCCTGTATGTTCATTGTGAACTAAGGAAATGGCAGTGATGGCATCTCAAATAGTGGACCATGGCACCTGTCATGGGGGTATCCCTGCTTTTTGTGCCCATAAAGTTTTGCCAAGTTCTTCTAAACAGATTCTTCAGCAGTCTAGTGACCATTATACTACTTCCTCATAGTGTGGCTTTTGTAAAAAAATAAAAGAAAATGTCCTGGATTGATTTTGTCAAAACAGTTACATGAGAAGTGTAGATAATGAAGGACTCTTTCAAGGATTATTCAAACCAAAGTAAATACTAGACGGCACGGATGGACTCCTCAAATGTGGTCAGCAGTACTGTCCGATGCTCTGCTTAGAAAAGACTCCTCTTTTGGGCAGACAACTTGTAGAAAATTGAAAAAAATATGTATACGTTTGTATCTGTGAAATGTATTTATTTTGTTTGCTTATTTTAACTGCTTTACTTCTGGTACCGTTCCTTTATTTTCTCTTAAGAACCTACACCCCTTCATTTTTATTTCATCTAGTTCAAGTGAAGCTGATTTTAACCTAGATTCAGAGCCAGATTGTGTGCCTTACATTCTTGTTACTCAAACTTGGAGCTTACTAGAAATGCCAGATTTCAGATCCTATCCCAGACCAATAAGTAAAAATCTGTATTTTGATGAGATCCCAGGGTACTTTGTAACACAGATTAGAGTTTGAGAAACTTAGCCAAGTGCAGTGGTACACGCCCGTAGTCCAACTACTTGGGAAGCTGAGGCAGGAGGATCTCTTGAGACCAGGAGTTCAAGGCTAGCCTGGGCAGCACAGCAAGACTCTTGCCTCTAAAATAATAATAATAATAATAATAATAATAATAATAATGTTTTAGAAACTGCTGTACACCAGAGCCAATGTGGGAATTCTATTCACCTGGCCGTGGTGGGACAGGGACATGACCCAAGTTTGCCCAACAAGGCCCTATTTGAGGACATTGGTTTGACCTCTCAAGAAAGTGCACTTAGTATTTTCCATCTGACTTGTTCAAAAGAGCATAAGATGCTAGATATGCGGCCATTTTACCATCCAGGCCTGTCTGACTGAGACTGGGGTCTGTGTAGAGGAAGCATATTCCAGAGGAAGAAAAATGGTGCTCTCAGGGTATCACTTGAATCCTGGCCAAAATAGGCCTAAAATCAGAGTTTTTCCCAGATTTTTAGTTGCATGAGTCAGAAGATTTCCTTCATAGTCATACAATTTGAGTTGTATTTTCTGCCACAAACAACTGAAGAAAAATAAAAGATTTATGAGTAATGATTAAAGGCTCATTTGAGTCTCACCACCTATTTGCATGGGCTCCTTAGCTGAATGTGTGTGTCTCTGTGTGTGTGTGTGTGTGTGTGTGTGTGTGTGTGATTTCTCATTTGTCATTTGTTGTAGCATTTAGAAGTATAAGAATCATAAAAATCCTAGGATTGAGACATGTCTGCTTTCTTGCATCGTTCTCTTAATTGCTTCATGTATATTTACCTTACTTCCCCTCAAAATTATAAACACTTCAAAGGCACTGGACTTTTCTTCCATGAGGCGATAATTTAAAGTAATAAGACGTTTATAAATAAACATACCAGAACTTATATCAAGTGAGTGTAGATTTTCAAAACCACCACCTGAGGAAGCTGCTAATTTATTCTGGTTTTGCTGACTTTGGAAAGAACATTGTAGTAACTCTCTAGAATAATGATCAGCACTAGTTTCTAAGCCATGAGATCACACCAGTGCTTTGTTAGTTACCTCTGATTTTTACTCAAAGTGACACTACAGGGAATCATATTGAACCCAGTCAGATCACTTCAATTCCTATGAACCAGCCCACGCTGAGTCCCCTGTGGATCCTGCCAGCCCCGAGTACCCCACCTCTTCCCTGAGCATCTCGTGGGAACTGCTGCCATCCAGCAGTAAAGGGATAGCATGTGCCTCATGGGGAATCTTTAGAATTCTCTTCCTTCACTGCAGCCAGCACTGGTTCTGATTTCGATCAGTCACTGCCCATGCCATATTAACGGTTATGTATTTCAGTATCACCCTTGGGTGCTACCAAGGTTGTTCTGCCACCTTATTCATCAGTATTACTCTGATTAAGTTTGCCTCTTTCGAGAAATGAGATTGACATCCAGGAAAGTAGAACTTCTTTTACTGTGAGAACTTCAGTAGCTAGCTAGCTAGCTAGCTCAATAAATTGATTGATGGAGAATATAATAAACATTCTTAATATAAACCACTGAGAAGCTTTAGAAGTAGAAATATAAGTATAAACTCAGAGGCTTTGTCATCTTTGTTTAATAGAAACTGATTAGCACTTGTATTAAAAGGTGTTAATAGATCAATAATTTATAATAAATAAGTAAATAAGAGCATGTTTCTTATGTTCTTCGATGTGTTATAGTGACGAAAGGTTTGGAATTTTGTGAGAAGCAGACTCTTTTCCTAAGAGAGAACAGGAGGCAGAGTTTATAAGTAAGGCAGTAAATTCCTAAAGGATAAAACTCTTCCTTATTGATTAAATATCAGGTATTTGGGTTATAAGTTTATTCCTTTCCTGTCTGCTACCTTTACAAGCCAAGAAAATTTCAACAGGTTATAAGCATTCAGAGAAATAAAGGGACAGAGAATGCTGTGCATTTGTTGCTACGGAAAATCTAAATCAACTTAGTAGGCAGCTAAAAGAAACCAATGTTTCTGGCTAGGGCTAAAATGCATTTTAACTGTAATTCCAAGGGCAAATCACACCAATATCGCCAAGTTAAAAATTACTGTTTCTCTAATAAAAAAGGAATTCCAATTATTTAAACCATGAGCTAAATTATATTTTCTGAATATTGATTTTAATCAATTTTATGAACCTTAAGTGATGAAGATAACTTTTTACAAAATGTAAGGATATTGCTGTTGTTACAGTAATTTGGTGTAAATGATTCTGTTAGACTATTAAAGTAAAACCTCTTTGCTAATATTCAGGGATTATATTACAATAACGTATTACATAGCAAAATAAAGTTAATAGCATGGATCAACTTGCAGAAGTCTCTGTTTTAAATGAATATTGTTTTCAGAATGTATTTGTTTTGAAATATGAATTTCAGATCTATAAATATAAGGTCAAGTATTTTAATAATTGTTATTATATCTTAGACTACCAACAGATGTTGCATTCTATGTAAAAAGATTTGCCTAATTTTTGTATTAAGTCAAACCATTTGTAATCACCTGTGTAAAATACATGTTTATGTATATACATACACACAAAGGTAAGTCTGAATATATGTCCCCGGGCTTAATTATCATGCTGTGTATGGACCTTTTGCATATTCACTTCTTAACAGCAGTAGAAAACTTAGTGTGATACAATAATCATTTTTAAATAATCCTAAATCTACTCAGGGTGAAAAGATTCTGAGAGCAGGCCCTTTAAACAGCTGCCCTGAGCAAAATAGACACTGCTTTCTTTTAACGCTGAAAAGGAGAAAGGTAACAATTATCCCAGAGACACTGGAAGCAAAGTTGTCTGATTTTTCCCCGGCAAATGCCTCCACGTCTTGTAAAAAGAACAGTGTATTTGAGATGTTGGAAAATGGTGGACCCATCAGAAGCAGTAATCAGATAAACAGATAATTAATGTATTAAGAGTGTAATTGAAATTAACAATAGCTTTCATATGTACGTTTAATACTGTGCTACAATTTATTGCTTGTCTGAAGTACTTTCTTGCATTATAAGTCAAGAAGCCTTGTGGAGCCAAAGTAGAATAATAACAATTAAACATAACTACGTCTACAAGATTAAACTTGATACTGAATTGAGTAGGGGTAGAAATCATGACTTAAACATTTGTTTTCTCCCTTTGTACTTCATTTATAAAAATTCAGTACTGCTTTTACCATGAAGAGAGAATTCTGAGTAAAACCATAATTCAGATTAAATCAAACTAAATATGATTTAGCTGCAATACTAAATACTATCTATTTATAGTTTTAGGATATATTAAAATTCCCACTATGCCTGCAGGTTTTCGTGTTCTGTAAGAAACTTAGAGAATTTTTCCCTTGAAATTGACTATCTTAACCCTAATTTATATTTTTTTTCAAAAGTAAAAACCTGGAAAGGGCCTTACTAACCAGGCTGAACATTTTGTAGTTTCCAATGGGTATATAATGGCATCCACTCTGTGATTGGGAGTTTAAAAATCAGAACACTCAAATGTTCTGATCCCCGTTGCTTTCCCATTTGAATAATCATACCTCTTTATATTAACAAACGTTATGGTGATATTTTCAAATGCTTTCTGTATCACTTCTTAACTGGTCACAAATGTTTGTAATACTTGAGTGTCTTCTCTGAGTTTCAAAATGACTTGCTCAGATAGGAACTCACATTATTTTTCCATTTCTGATTCCTCCCTTCCCCCACTGTTTCCAAAAAATACACGTGCATTAGTAAATTCCGCCTATTTTCATCATTAAGAAAAAAAAAAGTCAAGTTCAAGAAAGAATAGCACAGCTGTTCACAATGTCATGTCTTATAAAACAAATCTATTAGGAAGGTCAAATCCTGAAAGAGGTCAAGTTAATGAGATAAGTGGAGTAATTTGGTCATTTTCTGAAATTTGTAAACTTACACAAATCTATTTTTTTTATCCTGCACTAGATTTTTATCCTGCACTAGATTGACTAATTAACTAAGCCTCTGCTAATGGTGGGTTTCTACTTCTTTAAAAGTTATTATTTTTATATATTAGGCACACTTTTCTGTACCTACATTTTTTTAATGTGAATTGGGTTCAATGTTAGTTTGATACTAATCAGTCCATTCTGTTTATTTTTTAATTACTGCTTTCATTTGGAATGCACTTAAAAAATAAATTTTAAAAATGCAAATATAAGTAAAAATTATATGTCTATATTCACCCATACATGTTGTGTATGTGTGTATATGTACACAAGTTAATTAAACAAAATTGTGGACTTTTATATAAAATTATAGATCAAATAAATCATAGACAATTGGTGGAAAGAGGATGACCTACATCAGATATAGCCACTTAACATTTCCTTCAGAGAGTATAAACATTTTGGAGCGTGTAGTATCTGCACGTGTTTTTAAAATTATGCATAAATTAATTCTTTGTTAAATCCTACTGCTGGTTCCTTAAGTTTCATTAATTTACTGATTCTGCCATTATATTTTTATAATTATTTTATTCCCAAAATTTTTATCTCTTAAGTCAGCTATAACTCCTTATCTTGGGAGAGAAGTATGACTTCCATCTTTTTCAAGTTGACATTTTAAAAGATAAGAGCATTAGCACCTGAAATTTTTAAATATATTAAACTAGAGGACCTTGAAGCTACTTTTTTTGAAAAGGTAATGAATATATGTGTATATGCTTATACATATTATAAATGTATGTTTGTGTGTGTATTTAGCTATAAATGCATGCATATATATTTATAAAGTAGCCAATTTTAGTCAAATTCCAAATGGAATAAAATTTATGGATATAAATGTGCAACTACCACCCAAAATTTATTCAAAATTAGCAGTTTCTATGTCTGGGTCTGTATAAACCTAAGTGAGTCCATTTTTTTTATAATCGAGGAATCAAATATCTATTTTTCTATTTTGTGTATGTAATCTGTGTGGCCTCACTATATGAAAGAAGAAAACGACCTGCAGCTAGACATGAGTAATAAAACATGCATGAGGGAATGTGATCTACAAAGTGTTCCTTTATGTTCTAGAAAGGACCCTGACTCCTTCCTCAAATTTCAACTTAGTTTTTGTGTTCGAAATATGTATCTTTAAAATGGAGGAAGTCACCACCAGAGTTATGTAATGTAATCCTTAAAGGTCTTTTAGAATGCAGTCAAAAGGAGAGCATAGGAAAGAAAGACAGGAGACATGTATTCATATATTTTTAAATGTGTAATTGATGTAATCAACTCTTTAAAAGACAGTTTCTTATATAAGGGAATTTTAGGGTCACCGTTAATACATTTTTTCATGTTGTAAAAATAAATAGGAGGCCCTTTGTATAAGTTTTATGCATATGCACATTAACGTAGATATTGAGTTATATACTTGTATATAAGTTCCAAAAGTGTATTGTTTTCAATATCTTCTAAAATCTAATATCTATTGAATTATTCAATCTCTTCTGAAATTAAGAGAGAAAGGAGAAATTTAATGATCTCTGAATGCCTCATATATGTCAAGCATGACGTTCCATAGTCTCACAGACATAATTATGTTTATGTTAATTGAGTATGTATGTGAATTGAGAGAACTCCAACATAGTAATAAAAATAAATTGGCAATAAAAATTAATCATAAGTTATCAATGTCTTATTTTCCTCCTACTGAAGTAAATAATTATTAGCCTGACATTTACAGCACTCTCCTAGGTACTCTATTGCTTCATTTTTCAAAATTACCCTATAACCAATTATATTTGTTCTCAACTATGTAAGAAACTCGTGAAATTTCTTGACATTGTTGGCGTTTTAGTCCCACTTCTAAAAATATATTGCTTTAATGAAAATAAAAACAACTAGTGACATCTCACTCCATGGTAGTGCTGAAAATGATTCCATTTATTCATTTATGTGAGTGTATGTATATATATGTTTGTATGCACATGTATATACATAACCAACATATGCCATATCTATACATTTTGCAAATTGCTCATAAGCTCAGACAAACAGGGACTGTTCCTTTCCTCTCCTCTCCTGGGCCTAAACATGGCCCAGAATTTATTAGTTTTCTTTTGCATTTCACAAAAGTGAAACTGTTTTCAATCTAAGTTCTAGTTTCTGTAACAATGGTTGTCCTTCATATTTCATGAATAAAGGTATGCTTAAAGCATAATGCTTGTATGTGTACACACACGCACACACACACACACTCCAAAGCGGCTGCAGCATCTCTTCTGTTAGAGGTCAATTCAATTAAGCTATCACTAATTAAATGCCCACTGTATGCAATGCACTGATAATATAAAGATTAAAGGAAAAAGTAGGTCCTTCTTCAAGAACCTCCTTTCCCCTGTGTGACTTGCACATGTAAATAATTGGAATCCAGCAGTCTGTCTCCTATACCTATGCTGAGAAAGTAGAACTATTTTATGATTTCAGACAATTCAATATAGGAAAAACCAAGGCAAACTAACATTCGAATGCTCCAAAAGTTAAGTTTGTACATTGTCACAAAGTTCCTCTTATGATGAAGACTAGTTTTGATATATTTGGGGTAAATTTGTAAATGTGAATTAGCAAAAGATAAGTCACAACTAAGCATTTTTGTTTGCTTTTCATTTTTTGTATGTGTTTTAAATTTCAGCTACACTATGAATCCTTTTTCAAAATATTTTTAAGAGCTTAATAATTTTTTTCTTTTCTTTTAAAAAAATCTGTATTACTTAACCATAGGGAGAAATGACATTTCTTTAACACAGATGACTTTAAACAATAATTATGGGTAATTTCTTGCTATAATTTATTTACATCTTTTGCCGAGATTGTGTGACAAATTCAATGTGTTCATCTAGAGGAAAAATAATGCCAACAGAAAAAGAATATAAACATGAGACAGGGGAAAATAAAGTTGTTGAAAAGTTAGTGTTGTATTTTCAGAGCCCTTCTCATGAAATAAAATCTCACTCACCAGGAGTTTTGTGTCTCAAGTTGGGCTGCCAGGTCTCAGTTTTGGTTTCCTGATATTCTGCTCGATGTACAAAATGTCAAAGTGAGAAACAGCTTTAACTGTTCCTTTTGGTACGGATGACTGAGGGGCAGCCTCCAGGATGCTTGATGCGATGAGGTAGTTCTTACTTTGGTATGCGATACAGTGTGATTAATAAACTCCAGATCACAGAGAGAGCCGGGTGCGAGTAAGGCTAATATGAGTGCAGTTTCCTACCCAAGACAATGTATTACCTTGAGCTAATCTGGTGGTACTGAAGAGAGAATTTATACATATATATATATATACACACACATAACAAAGACAATCACTGCTTTCTTCTTGAGCAGCTGCAGCCTGTCCCACTAATGGACGTGCAAAAGCAAAAACTGGCAGCATAAGGTATGTGTTCGTTTTTACAGATGGTACTGCAGACAAGTTGGTAATTGAAAAGGAAGTCGCGTACGTGAGCTATTTGACGGGGCAGGGAGTAGGGACAGCCTATTACAGGACTTCCCTATGTAATTGACTGGGTGAGTTATTGAAGTAGTTTTCCTGTGAAAGATTTCAGTTATTACAAAATTACATCATTATTAAGGAAATTCATAATTCCACGTTGTCTTTTAAAAATCATGTTATTAAAACTTTAGAAATCAACTCAGTTTTCCCTGTCTGCACAGTACCTCTATCATGAAATTATCTGCTCGTGGTCGTTTTCACCAGTAGTGGTCACAGAGCTCTTATTTAAAGGCACATCTTTCGTTTGAATAATGACATAACATTAGGTGCTTATTTTAATCATTGGAGAGGTGTCCGTAAATACCTATGATTTTATGTGTCCTGAGGACATACAAAATTGAATTAAATGAGAGATAATATTTGTAATGGTTTATAGTTTCAAAAATAAATGAAATTCAGGTTCATTTGTTTTTAGTCTCCCACCACCTCACTCCCCGTGTTTCTAAAAGTCAGAGAGAATGGCATGTTCCCAGAGGTATTCCCGAGAGAGTCTGTGAAGTATTTAATCCAAATTGCGTATTTGGCATCAGGGTTGTTTTGTGGACACATTCATAGTTTATTATTAACTCTTTTAACTGTTTTGAACCTCTGTATATTTAACTCATGTATTCCCATATGTTTTTGTTGTTTATATTAAAATAAGCAGTGGTTGCCATCTTTCTGCTGAGCAGGCTAAAGCCTGTGTTTTAACATCTGACTTGTACTGAATTCTTTCAATTGGATAGCCTATAAAAACTGTTTAGAGTTGGGAGTATTTTTGTCATTACTGTTCTGTGATGAAATGCAAAAGTACGTCACATATGAAGAGTATAATAGTAAACTTCATAGATAGACGAAGAACATGAAGTTTTATATATAATATTGGCGGAGTTTTTAAGCAGACATTATTTAAAATATTTTTATATTATCTGATTCTTGAGGAATTTGGTAGAATAACCTCATCTCTCAGAATTGCCAGTAATGTATCTTGAATAAAAATGATACCAAATATCACAAAAGGTCCCTGCCTTGGAACATACACATATATAAAAGAAATCTAGTAAATTGGTACCTGAACATGTGTGTTTACAGAGCATGTCAAAACCCCAGCACCATTTTTCTTGCCCCAACTCTAGCCAAGTCTTCTGCAAAAGCAAACAGAGACTTTCATCCGCAGCTAACCTCCCATGTAGCAGGCGCTATGAGAAGCTAAGTCAGTGGTGTCACCAACTTCTGCTTTTAAGCAGCGGCCTGTTTCACATACTCTTTTTATTTTTTTGACACAGCAGGATCAAAACACATGTACTGCATCCCTCCCCCTTCCCCAACACTGCCCCCCCATCAGCCAAGTGCTCTGTTCCTCTGGCTATGACTGTGTCGACCTCAAAACAGCTCGTTGCCATATCTGATGAAGGATGACTCATTTCTTTCTGGTACCTCAAAACTTGCATAATTTCAATCAGCTGTTATTGGGTGGTTTGAAGAGATAAGGGTTCTTTAAGGCCAGGATATTTTGAAATATTTTTGGTAAAAAATTCCCCAATCTCCTCTTTACTAATAAGGGCTGAAACATGGTTCACTGTGGCTTTCAAGTGAAGACAACCTGGGTTTGTATCTTACCCCTACTATTCAGCAATTGCAAATTGCTTCTAAGCCTCAGTTTTCTCATCTATAAAGTGGAGGGAATAATAATAATGATGATAACAATACTTGACTCTTAGGATCATTGTGATGATATCAGATAATGAGACGAGTCCTATCGTATGTTATCCTGCAAACACATGTACAATGATGATTATTTAAAAAGGGACAAAGTTAGTCAAACAAGAGGATTCTATTAAATAATTGATTCAAAAATTCTTTTTTATTGATTAATTTTCTATTTATCTATTTTAGAGATAGCATCTCACTCTGTTGCCCAGGCTGGAGTACAGTGACATGATTATAGCTCACTGCAGTCTCGAACCCCTGGACTCAAGGCATCCTCCCGCCTCAGCCTCCAGATTAGCTCAGATTATAGATGCATGCCACCACACCAACTAATTTTTTTTTTAACTTTTTGTAGAGATAGGTTCTTGCTGTGTTGCCTTGGTTGATCTCAAGCTCCTAGCCTCAAGCAATCCTCCCACCTTGGCCTCCCAAAGCACTGGGATTACAGGCATGAGCTACCACGCCTGACCAAAAATGCTTTTTAGAATATGATCCTGTCTTATTGCCTAGACTTAGAGACCAGAATGTGTTTTTTGATGCTGGATAAGTCAAAGAACTATTGTCAGTTTCATACTTCACCAATAAAAGGAGAGTAATAATAACTAGTAATTCACTGTAAATCTAAATTGGGATAAATATGTGTTAGGAGTTCTTAATCTTGGGATCTGGTTCCGTCAGCACTCAAATCCACAGGAAATCTTTGGATACATTTTGTGAGGGACATGCTTTTGACCATGTTAAAGTTATTTGGAAAATATTTTACACTTTATTTTTTCTGGGGAGTGTCATAAATTTCACCAAAAGATTGTATGATCCCCAAGAGTGTGAGAAACCATCAAGGAATGACTGAAGTGTATATAGCTGCCTCAAGGGTGGCAACACTTCATAAACCAGTTATTGTGTTAGGTACTATGAAGAGAATTATTATTATTTTTTTCTGTTTCTTTCAAAATAACCATTATATATTATAAATTTTAAAATATATCATTACATATTATAAATTATAATATGTCATTATATATTATAAAGGCAGCCCTAGAAAGGTGTAATACATGAAATATTAATAACTGTATTTGACTCTCTAATTAAATGCCTAGAAGCTGAGACTTTTGGACCTTAGGACTTTTCTAGAAAGGTCTTCATCACTGATATTTTTATGATATTTTTATTTTTAGAATGTGAACCTATCCCAGAATAAATCTGCTTATTAAATATATTATATAAATAAAATATGCAACAGATTTATTAAAAGAATCAACTCTTGTGCTGACACACTGAAGTTTAAGAGGTGCTAAAATTGTTTAACTGTGCCTCCGAACAGCCTTTTACTATATTTTTTCCTTCCAGTGTCAGATTTTGGCACTGGCATAGAAGAACGTCCCTGTAGAGCTACTTTCCAACCATTGTTGTAGCTGAAGGAAGGGTGAAAACAGATACATGATGGCAAAAATAGAAGCACTGAGAGACTTGAGTAGTTCTTTTAACAATAATGACTTTCACGTGGAATGAAAAAAAGACAGTGCAGACATAAATTTTCAACCATATTTTTAGCTGTCCAAATGCGTACTTGCTGTAAAGGCAGAACATTATTACAGAAACAGCATGGTAAGAACTCCAAAAATCTGGGTTTTTCCAATTCTGATTCTATTATGTAATTTCATTATGACATAGGGTGTTTTGTTTGCTCCTTTACCAAATATGGGGTTAGTTACCAAATATGGGGTTAAAGAAGGGAGATGGGGTCCTCAGACCTGTGTAATAGGTTTTATATCTGTGTGATAAATTTCTAAAACCTTGAGATGTAAAGAATCTGTATGAGTAAAGAGTGGGATATACCTGGGGAAATGGTGATTTTCGGCTGTGTCACTCCTAGAATCACCAGTTACGTCTCAGAAGAGATGGAGCTAATGTGTTTAGCACAGTAGCATTACCTGATATATTGGGTAGCTCCCTATGTGGCGACATTGTCAGTGGGATAAGTCTTAGATGTATTCATATCTCAATGCAAGGTATGATTACTACAGTATGTATTGCCTCATGTCCTGGAACAAAAACTGTTCTATTGCTCTTAGCCAGAGATGCCAGTTTAGTTTACACTGGTCTCCATTATCATTGCTGATGTGTTGAGGAAGTGAATTTAATAAGCAGGGTAAACAGGTTTTGTTTCCAAGCTCTATGGTGATTATAAGATGGGTGCTTGGCTGAACCTGATAGAGTCCCTTCAGTTTTTTGGCAAGAAATCTGAGGGCAAAGAGGACTGTTTTAAAGCAGGCAAAGACATGCTGTACAGCCCATTTCAATGGATTCTTCACAATTTTATTTGAAACAAAAGTTGGCCAGGATATTGGTAAACTATTGCTTTCTGTTGGCAGAGTGCTTTCCCTGCTCTTGTCCAATTGTTGGCCAGCCTGTGCTCCTGGTAAGAGTCTGGCTGTTCATCTAAAGGTGTTTATTGCAAACTATCATCTATTTTTAAGTTGTTTTAGCTCCTGAATTCAGTTTATTCCATAGGATCTACTGATGTGTAGTCAACAGCTGGTTAATTCTGTTTTGGAGGGGAAGAGGGCAGGGACATGGCCTTCGATGTCTCCTAGTGGTGAATGATAGAGATAAGAACTAAAATAATATTCAACACTTATTGAATTATTGAATATCAACAATTACTGAATATCACCTACATATGTGACAGTCATGAACACATATACTCATGTCAACTCTATTGGTTGCTAATAGAACAATGTGATTGATAGAACATTATGACTAATGAGAAAATAAGCAAGTATTAATTTGTTTCTGAAATGACTTAAACTATTACACATTTTTGCAAAGGAGCACAGGAAGTAACCACTCTGATTATTAGGTAACTTTTAGCCTTTAAATGAGATTTACGAAGGGGAAATGCTTTGGTATCTTCAGAAAAGTTTCCACGTAATTCACATGATTTCAACTGTCAATGTTCATGAACAATTTCTGTTTGTGTTACTTTAGCTCTATACTTAGTTGTTTTTAGAAGATTCCACTGGAAAATCTGCAAGATTACAGACCATGTTTGTCTTATGCTGTGGCCCTGGCTTGTAGCACAGTGCCAGGCACATGGTGGACATGCAATAATTACTCCCAGAACTTAACTGAATTAATTTACCACTGAGATTGTATTACTGTGAAATCATACCAGAAGCTTTGCTCATAACCATCTATGCATTTCGCTAACATGAACATTGCAAAGAATTTTTGATATAATTAAATAAACACAAATTTTTTAAAGAGTTAAAAATATTTGAGGTACATTCATACTAACATTATATGAATCAAATTTCAAATTGATTCAGTTTAAAATGGCTAAGATATAAAACCATAAAAAGTATGAGTAAATATTCTGCCTATCAAGGCTTGTTATGTAATTACATGGTTTCAGTATGGTTCTTATTCATAGAAAATTATTGTAAAAGATAATTTCTTCACAAATTCCTTCACCAATGGAAACTTTTAATATCTTGAAGATGAATATCCGTGTCTGTAAATGTTAAGCCACTTTAATAAATCATTCAATCAAATTTACTTCAGATGAAATCAGTTCTTTTTCAAAATTTGGAGATTTGGAAACCTTAAAATTTTTATATTTGGCTGGTCTTCAAATAATAAAATAAAATCAGGAATAAAAACAGCTGAACCAATTTAAAATTTAATAAAAAATGTCTTAAGTCATATCTGGGTTTCCTAACATGTATGCCAAGGCTCAGCTATTTATCAATGATATAGAGCTGACTGAAGATTTAAGTCTCCGAAAAGCAAAACTTGAATTGGAAACTTAGAGAAAATTTCAACTATTGTAACCCTTGTGTTGGTGTTAGCCATGAACCTAAAGACAAAAGGTGTTGTGTTTTGTTTGTTTTAAATATTTAGTCATTATACTTATTGGTTTACTCTAAAGGGGAGGGAAAAATTACATTGGATTTAAAGTGTATTCGTATTAAAAGATAGGTAGGTCATTTTCTATTTCTATTTGATGATTTTTCAGATCCATCACCTACATTACTGTTGTGAAAATCAGTGTTGTGGCTATAATATTTGAAATACCGAAAGGGATCAAGGGCTCAAAAGACATGCAAATTATCACTGAAAAGCATTTGCCAGGCAATCACTGGCTTCGAAACTCTTTGCAGTTAACTGTTCGTACCATTATTCATCCTTTTTCACATAGGAAATTACCAGCCAACGGAAAAGGCCTGGAGACAACACAAATGCAACCTAAATTTTACTGGTCAAAGCATTAAAAGAAAAGCAAACAATCATTTTCTCGAATTGCTGATTCCAGAATTTTTTCTGTAGAAATTTTGAGTTGAGCTGACTGATGTAAATTTGGGTTTTCAGCCAATCCTCCTTCACTCTTGCCCTCCATTGAAGCCACGTAGATGTGGAAGGTGAACTTAGAGCAGTTTAGGGGCAGAGATTGCCACTACTCTATGTGACTTTACATGTGTGAGTGGGCAGTCTTCCCTCAGTCTGCGAGGAGAGTACGATTTGTGCTATATATGCCCCTCAGGAATGCCAATTGGTGTTATCGGCTAGCTACTTATTCCTACCTGTTTTCCCTCCCAGCACTGATCTTATCCATATGACCCATAATTCTTCCCTCTCACACACAAGGTGATGGAGGTACAAATTATTATCTCTTAAGACAGCTTGTGGGAAAAGGAGAAATTTATTATTTAAACATAAACAGACACAGATAGAACCATCAGCAATTTGTGACTATAATGATATAGATAAAAGAGAGCTACCTCCAGCACCTAGCAAGTACCTGGCATCAGCTCCTTCTCAAAAATACATGTGGGGCTGGGTGTGGTGGCTCACGCCTGTAATCCCAGCACTTTGAGAGGCAGAGGCGGGTGGATCACCTGAGGTCAGGAGCTGGAGACCAGCCTGGCCAACATGGTGAAACCTGACCCTACTAAAAATACAAAAATTTGCCAGGCGTGGTGGCGGGTATCTGTAATCCCAGCTACTTGGAGGCTGAGGCAGGAGAATCACTTGAACCCGGGAGGCGGAGGTGGGCAGTGAGCCGAGATCACGCCACTGCCCTGCAGCCTGGGCAACAGAGTAACACTCCGACTCAAAAAAAAAAAAAAAGTGTGGAAAGTAGGAGTGGACAATGAATTTTCTTGATTGTGTTTTCTACATCATCATCAGCCGTCTCTGCCCAACTCCAGATTAATTTGTCAGCCTGAATGGAAGACATTTAAAAGGGATTTTAAAAAAAAACAAAACACTACTTTTTTTCCTAAACTATTTTTTTCTAAAAATAATGATAGAAATAATAGCAGGCAGGATTATTTTCAACTTTCTTAATGTTTAGCCTAACAGAGCACTGTCCCAGGTGCTTATTCCTTACAATACTCAATGACGATTAGGAAACGGGATTTCTGTCCTTAATAGGCTTACTGCAAAGGAGAGTGACAAAGTATTTTAAAACTGCCATGCAGGATAAAGTATGAATGAAATAAGGTCGTTAGTGCTTTTCTTTTTCTTTAAGTTAAAGCCAAGCTTTGTTTTTGAAAATAGAGCACAGGAGGCTTCTACTCTGCCTTCCTTTGGTAACAGGCTGCTTCCCTGTCCTTGATTGGGCTAAGGATGTTGATAACTTCAAAGGAGATCCCTTACTGTGTCCTGCCAGGTTACACTGTACACAGTGTGACCAGGTCAGGACTCGCATCTGTATGGTGCTTTAGAAAGATGTGGTTCTGCAGTGACACAGCTCAGGACACTCACTCCCTACTTCTCCCACCTTCTCTGCTGCTTCCAGAAATTTTAATTGCACCAAAAATAAGGTTCTACTAGGCTTACCAAAGTACTAAATTTGTTTAGATGGGAGGTAACTTCGTGTGTGAAAGAATTTCTCACCTACCTCCCACTCTCCACCCCCATGCAAGCTTGCTCCCATTGAATTCTAGGTGCGAACACCTAGATATTTCACTCTGACTCAACTTTCCATTCTCATATTTGATAAGATTGATATGAAAGAAACACATTTAACAATATTCAACCTTATGTTTTAAGCATCTCTCAAATATTAAATAACAAGATTCAAGGGCTAAAAAGAAAACTAACAAAATATTTTTCTCATACAAAAGAAATAATAATTGAATTCTCTTGACAAATAGGAGTTGAGCACTTACTACATCCCTAGCACTGTTTTAATTGCATCTGTTAATCCACACAAGGATCACAGTAGCCGGGCGTGGTGGCTCACGCCTCTAATCCCAGCACTTTGGGAGGCCAAGGTGGGCACATCACCTGAGATTGGGAGTTTGAGACCAGCCTGACCAACATGGAGAAACCCCATCTCTACTAAAAAATACAAAATTAGCTGGGCATGGTGGTGCATGCCTGTAATCCCAGCTACTCGGGAGGCTGAGGCAGGAGAATTGCTTGAACCCAGGAGTTGGAGTTTGCAGTGAGCCAAGATCGTGCCATTGCTCTCTAGCCTAGGTGACAGAGTGAGACTCTGCCTCAAAAAAAAAAAAAAAAAAAAAAGAATCACAGTAGCTCACACTGTAAAGATCGGAGAACTTTAAGCATTGAAAGGTTAAGTGACTTGCCCAGTGTTGTGCCTGGCAAATGGCAGAGACAGGTTTTGAATACGAGTGTTCTGACACCTAAACCTGATTATTAACCTCCAAGCTCTACTGACTCTGAATAAGTGTATTCAAAGTACTCCTGATATATTTAAAATGTGATATGGTTTACCTAAAATATAGCAAATTATATTAGAGTCTTAAGTGCAGCTTTTAAAGCAAGCTGTGCTTTTGGAAACCAGTGCTGTAATTTCGGGATTTTCCCTCTAACTAATGAAAGGCATTTTCTTTGCAAGAGAATTAAGCACCAACTTGTGCAAGGGTTGAAACACTCACTGAAATCAGGATTACACCCACTTTGGCATGGTGTGTCAAGCACCCAGGGCATAAGGAAAGAAAAGCAGGCTGGAGAGAATGGTTACACATTCACATTTGAGCCGCAGCCATATATGTGGGTTAGTTTCCAAATGGACATTTATGTGTATCAAGTTGGTGTTTATTTGCAAACATGTTATTTAGATCTAGGAAAATGACAGGATAGCCCCAGGAAAGTTTCACAGTTGTAACCTAACTAGGCTCCCAGTTTACTTTGCATAAAGGGCGTCCCCAAAATGTTTGATAAACACAACTTCTAGTATTTCATTGATTTTGGGGGAAGCAGCAGTCCACTTTTGCAGTAGGCACTCATTGGGACTTGCAGACTGACACCCAACATTTGTTATTGCTGTTATTGAGACTTAGAAACTCATGATACATTCCTGGTCCAGAGTTGGGTGGGGGGAAGGAGAAAAAGGGGAGCCAGAGATTATCTTTGAAAATCTAGTTTTTATTATATCACCTAAAGTAGCACAACCTGCTACACTAATGAAATCGTGTTCTTGGTTTAAAAGGGCAATTGTTAGCCTGACTTTGTGCTCACTAAAAACATTCCCCCAATCTTGTTAAGTTATTGCTCTCATTTCAGATTTTTATGGCTGTGCAGCTTACCAGCCCTCATTTCTTTACGTTTCATTCATTTTCCTTGTATTGATGATTAATGGAGGATGTCGAATGTTAGAGTGAGCAGGCATCAGCAATTGCAAGATCATAATTAGTTTAGCTGACGAGGGCCTCTGATAGCACTTGCATCTGGATGGAAAAATTACCCTATAGGGAACTGGCTGCTCACCAGGTCTTTTTAGTGATACATTGTGAAACACCCGATGAATCAAATGCCCTTTCAATGCCAAGAAAGTGTTCCAGTCTTGAAGCCAAAATTATGTCTGCAGAAAGCTTTCCATTTGAAATGTCTCAGAGTACAATTATAACCATTGTATTTTCTTGGCAGGGACACCACTCTTCTACAGTATGGACTTGAGTTAAATAAATTGCCTAAATTTTATGAATCCCTGAAATTTTGACTTATAGCACATGTAATATTTAATTTCTAATAAAATTAGGTTCCAGCAAGACTTTTTCCACTCCTTATCTAACATGCATATTTTATCATTAAAGGCTTTGCTTCCTAGAGAAAGGAGAGCCGAACTACAATTCAGGCTGTCTTTTTTTTTTTTTTTTTTTTTTTTCTTTTTTTTTCAGCAAGAGAATTCCATTTCCTGCCTGTTAGTATTTGTGCCTACAAACACAGCCTGACTTTTGTTTAAGTGAGAAGTTTAATGGAATCATTACTTGATAGCAAGAATGGAACAAGCAATACTAATTATCTAGTTTTAAATATTCTTAGGTTATTTTGAACCTGTTGATTACAAAACTCAGGCCACTAGAATCAATTTGTATTTGGAAACTCTTGTGATTTCCAAGTCTAAGTCAAATAAAGTAAAGAAATAGCCATTGAAGGGTCTGTGTTGCCTGACTTAAGTAGGCACCTCATAAGGGTTCTCATTAGTAATACTGTACTTTTAATTGGCTGAAGTTTCTCCAAACCCTCTCATGTTTGAGGAATAGAGGAATCTTTCGGATTTTACAATTGCAAACGAAAGATCAGAATTGAGTGTCTTATATTCTCTTAATACTTACGTTACATGAATGACATACAAAAACACAGAAATCAAGTTTGATTTTAAATGGTTTACATTTGTTCCAAACGTGACTATATTTTAAAGCTCAGGTGGCATGTGCTCCTCCTTTCCAAAGTGTATTAAACATATTGCCATGTCTGTCGTTTTGACTTGTGTTTTGACACTTGTAAAAGGTATATTTTAGGGTTCCGCATTTAGGAGCCATCATTAAAGCCATAAAACCCAAAGTTCAAAAAGTTAAAGCTGTTTCTATGAAAAGCCTTTGGTGTTCCACACACCTCATCCATCACTGTAGGGTTAATTATAATGAAAATCAGTGGTGCCTATTAAACACAATTGAACCTGACCTCATTATGGGCAGTGTGGTTTTATACTGTCATTGTTGCTAGTTTAAAGACAAAACTCCTGGGTTGATTTGGTCTAACTCCACTGATCATGTGACTCACCTCTGACCTTGGGTTTTTTCCCCTGTTTCAGAGGCGTAGAGGCTCCGGTGTTTTTTGTGCCAATTGCCTGACCACAAAGACCTCTCTCTGGCGAAAGAATGCAAATGGCGGATATGTATGCAACGCGTGTGGCCTCTACCAGAAGCTTCACTCGGTAAGAACTTGTTCCACTCTTTCAGGAAAAGCTTTATAAAGCAGTGTTGGCCTGGTCTGTGGTGTGATAAGTCCCATTCCCTGGCTTGCAGTGCCTGCCCCCGCAGGGTTGTTTAATACAGTCACTTGGAGTGCATGTGTGATTTATGGTGAAAGGGGCTTAGATGTGATGGGGAGACAGGTTTGAGGTCATTAGTAATGCATTATGCTTCTTTTGATATAAAAGAGGAAAATGATTGATTTCTGGGAACTTCACAGCAGATAGTTGAATTAATGGTTATCAGAATTCAGTAAAATTATTTTAGGTAAAAAGAAAATTTTTAGAAGTTTCAGAAATATGCAAAACATTTTTAAAAATGAAAAAGGACGCTTTCATTGTTCAGTATAAAATAAAAGTCAGGGAAAGAATTAGTATTTTTTAGTTTACCTTTGGAATTTGCAAGTGTTATCTTGACCGCTTTAGGGGCTGGAGGGACACATTCGGAAGGATAGTTCTGAACTGAACCAGGATCAGAGAATATCACATGAATCTCCACAGTGCCTTCAGTGGGTATTTCAATAAGGTATCTGAAGTTCTGAATAGCACACACACCAGGGTAGAGTAAGGTGCAGACATACTTTGTCTTTTAAGATCTCCAGCAGGCTTTGGCTCACGGAGGTCCTTTGAATTACTTTTCCTCAAATTTTAGTTAGGATTCGTAATAAAATTAAAACTCACAAATCCTCCATCTGAATATGGATTTGACTTACTGAAGGATTTTTTTTTTTTAGTTTAGAAAGTTCATCTGCTGACAAGAGCTGACTTTAAAATAGGAATCCCCCACTTCGTAAACAGAAATTTATTTCCCTGTGCCTTTTTCATTTTGTTTGGCATTTCACCATAGCTCTTAGCACAAGCCAGTGAATACATTATGGCTACAGGGAATACAATTTTAGACAAAACGTTCTCATATATGGACTATTGGAAGCACTCTTTAAAAAATGCATGCTGCTAACAATACTAATTGGCAGTAACCTGTAAAAACCTTAGTTATTAGCATGTAGCAAGTAGAAAGATTCTGCCCCCCGCCACATACCAACTTATTTTTCTTTTAACCTTCATCATTTAAGCATAGCAATAAGCTTCTATTTAATGGGAACTGACATTAATGATTTTAATTGAACTCTGGCCAATCATAGGCCAAAAGTAAATTAAAATACTACCCTGCCAGATTATGGTAATTTAACCACTGTGATATGAACTAAACTATTTTCTAAAAATTATTTTAATATTCATCTGTCAAGAGGTAAGATGTTTTTAGTTTTGAGGTTTTTTTAAAAACCATACATTGAAATACATAAAGGTTATGTTCACATTTCATGTCAAAAACTGACACAAAAGTTATGATTGTTTAAAAAAGGAATTTATGCAAATTTCAGGTTTCTTTACAGTGTATAGATTAAATAATGCATATGTTTATAATGCTAATATGAACTCTTTGTAAACCTTTGTAAATCTGAGCAAAAGAAATGCACATGGCATAACTAAGCTGTGTTACATTTTCTTTCTTTAACAATGAATTGTCAATAACAACAAGTGTGTTATCTTTCTTCACTTCAAAGTATGTTTGTAGCAACAGAAATGTTCAAAAAAGAATTTGTAGTTGTACTCGTTCAAGATATAAGAGGTACTCCCTTGCATTCAAGTGTATCACTTCTAGGAATAATTTATAAATTATATTTATATTTATTTTAACATTTATATTATATTTATAGTATAACATATTTATGAATATGTGTTTATATTTAAAAATGTATAATTTGTAAAATTATACATTATAGACACATAATGTATAATTTATAAAGTTACAAATTTATAAATTTATATTTATAGTCATGTTTTATGTAGAAATTATTTTCTGATTTCAGTAATCTTTTAGAAAAATCAGACTTTAGCTCATTTAAAGATTATCCTAAATTTTTAACCTATAAATATGCATTAATTTATCAGACTGATTCCTTTGATTTTATACATCAAAGAGCTCCAACTGCAAGTAAAGTTTTTATTATAGTCTTATCCATGGATTTAAGTCATATTATATAAATACCTGTTGAACATGTCCATAAATACCAATCATGTAATGTTGAAGCTAAACAAAATACTTAAGCTGAATGAAAGTTAGCACTTACTTTAAGAGTAGAGTGACAGATCAGATATTTAAACCAAAGCTACACATGAATTTAGATTTTCAACACAAAACTAATGCTTCACCTATTAACAAGTAGAATCTTTCATCATAAATATATTATTTAAGGGAGAGAAGTAGAAGTGAGAATAAAAAAAAATCCCTCTATATTGCTTTGATGACCTGATATATTTCCGCACAATTCTGTCAGTTTATCTTTATGCTCTGATATTAATATTTTATATCCACATTTGCAATTATTTAGAAGCACGCATGTATTAGTTGCTTAGGTTGCCATAATAAAATACCATAAACTGGGTGGCTTTAAACAGCCAAAATTTATGTTTTCACATTCTGAAAACTAGAAATTGGAGATCGGGTTCCAGCAAAGTTGGATTCTGAGGAGGGCTGTCTTCCTTACTAAGCCACCTTCTATCTGTGCCCTTACACAGTGGAGAGAGATCTCTCTTTCTTCCTCTTCTCATAAGGCCACAGTCCCCTTGGATTAGGGCCCCACCCTTACAACCTCATTTAACTTTAATTTCCTACTAAGGACCCTGTCTCCAGATACAGTCACACTGTGGTTTAGGGCTTCAACATATAAACTTATTCTGTCTATAGCAATGTGTAATTTTTCCACTGTTATCAATATATATCGCCTGTGTTACTCTTGTATGCTGGCATTTTAGTGTACAACTCAAAAATTGAAAAACATATTTCAGAAAAATCACATCACTTCAAGTAACTTTCTACACAGTTTCATCACTAAATGATGCAATCTCAAAATCTGTTGCATTTGGAAAGGCTATTTTCAAGTAGATTAAAGTTTTCAGTCCCCCCTGCAAAGATGGACATGATTTAATTAGAGTAAAATAGTGCACTTTGGTTACTTCCTCTGATCCTGCTTAGGGCAAAAGGAGGAGATTTAGTAAATCTACAGCAGAAAGCCTATCCCTGCCTTTGAACTTAAGCATGGTTTATATTTGTGAGGAATTTTTAATGCATTTTAATGTATTTTTTAATGTTTTCCTTTTATGTATTGTATGTGTTCTCTGCAGACTCCCAGGCCTTTAAACATCATTAAACAAAACAACGGTGAGCAGATTATTAGGAGGAGAACAAGAAAGCGCCTTAACCCAGAGGCACTTCAGGCTGAGCAGCTCAGCAAACAGCAGAGGGGCAGCAGTGAGGAGCAAGTCAATGGAAGCCCGTTAGAGAGGAGGTCAGAAGATCATCTAACTGAAAGTCACCAGAGAGAAATTCCGCTCCCCAGCCTAAGTAAATACGAAGCCCAGGGTTCATTGACTAAAAGCCATTCTGCTCAGCAGCCAGTCCTGGTCAGCCAAACTCTGGATATTCACAAAAGGATGCAACCTTTGCACATTCAGATAAAAAGTCCTCAGGAAAGTACTGGAGATCCAGGAAATAGTTCATCCGTATCTGAAGGGAAAGGAAGTTCTGAGAGAGGCAGTCCTATAGAAAAGTACATGAGACCTGCGAAACACCCAAATTATTCACCACCAGGCAGCCCTATTGAAAAGTACCAGTACCCACTTTTTGGACTTCCCTTTGTACATAATGACTTCCAGAGTGAAGCTGATTGGCTGCGGTTCTGGAGTAAATATAAGCTCTCCGTTCCTGGGAATCCGCACTACTTGAGTCACGTGCCTGGCCTACCAAATCCTTGCCAAAACTATGTGCCTTATCCCACCTTCAATCTGCCTCCTCATTTTTCAGCTGTTGGATCAGACAATGACATTCCTCTAGATTTGGCGATCAAGCATTCCAGACCTGGGCCAACTGCAAACGGTGCCTCCAAGGAGAAAACGAAGGCACCACCAAATGTAAAAAATGAAGGTCCCTTGAATGTAGTAAAAACAGAGAAAGTTGATAGAAGTACTCAAGATGAACTTTCAACAAAATGTGTGCACTGTGGCATTGTCTTTCTGGATGAAGTGATGTATGCTTTGCATATGAGTTGCCATGGTGACAGTGGACCTTTCCAGTGCAGCATATGCCAGCATCTTTGCACGGACAAATATGACTTCACAACACATATCCAGAGGGGCCTGCATAGGAACAATGCACAAGTGGAAAAAAATGGAAAACCTAAAGAGTAAAACCTTAGCACTTAGCACAATTAAATAGAAATAGGTTTTCTTGATGGGAATTCAATAGCTTGTAATGTCTTATGAAGACCTATTAAAAAAATACTTCATAGAGCCTGCCTTATCCAACATGAAATTCCCTTCTTTTATTATTCTTTCTTTTGATGAGTAGGTTACCAAGATTAAAAAGTAAGATAAATGGTCAATGAGAAAGAATGGAAGATGGTAAACAATCACTTTTTAAAACCTGTTAAGTCAAAACCATCTTGGCTAATACGTACTGGGGAAATAATCCATAAGAGGTATCACCAGACTAGAATTAATGTATTTATAAAGAAAGAGACCAAAACTGTCTAGAATTTGAAAGGGTTTCCATATTATTATACTAAAGCAGTATTGGACTGGCCATTGGACCATTTGTTCCAAAACCCACAAATTGTTGCCTAAATTTGTAAGTATCATGAAACCTTAGGCAGAGGAGGAGAAATTGAAGGTCCAGGGCAATGAAAGAAAAATGACGTCCTCTCAATTTAGTCTTCTCTCATTGGCCATGTTTCAGATTTTGACCTAGAAATGCGAGCTGTGGTTAGGCTTGGTTAGAGTGCAGCAAGAAACATGACAGATGGTGGCACGCTGTTTTTAGCCAGCCCTGCCTGTACATACACATGCACACCCTCTCTGATATTTTTGTCCTTTAGATGTTCAAATACTCAGTAGTCCTTTTGTTTGCGGTTTAGATTTAATTTTGTCCACACATGTACCCATTTTAAAAAACAATGTCCTCGATGCTTCCGTAGTAATTTCATTTTAGCCAGGTATTTCTTTCTTGTGTGTGATGAGCCAGTATGGATTTGCTTTTCTAAGCCTCCTGTTGGTTACTAATCTCACTTGGCACATTATAACTAAAGGAATCCCCTCAATTCAAAAGCATAGATGGATACAAATGTCAGACCATGGGTTTAATCTGTTTAGAACACATGGCATTTCTCCATAAGGTAACCTGCTGTATTTATTTATTTTCTTTTGGTTAAATATAATTTCCAAACTTTGTGGTCAGGCAGCGTCTAAGGTTACGTTACCACAGACTGACAGTTGGTATATGTACTAGTCAATCCCTTCATTAAATGTATACAGATTTAGTTAAGTAGCATTAAATAGGATTCTTAGGAGTATGTCCTCATAGAACTTTTAATACTTAAGGCTTTGTAAAAACTATCCATGAAGGGAAAGCTCCTCAGCATAACTGCTCAGGGAAATAGGGCTAAATAACTGAACATTAAATAATTGGTTAAAGGTGCTGTTAGTCGAGCCTCAATGCTTGCTACAAGGATGTATGTACAAGGACTGACTTTAATAATTTGCATTATATTGTCCCAGCCAGTAGTTTATTTTTTGCCACGGAGATGTAGAAGATATTACAAGCTACTGGATGCACTGTCAGATTAACTTATTTCATTAAAGAAGTTGGGAGAACAAATAGGAAAAAAAAAACTTATTTTTCTAGTAAATATTAATGTATTACATTTCAAATAATGGTGCCTGACATATTGAATAATTATTTTCTACAGTGTACGTATGCAACAAAGATATTCCATCATGCATTAGAGTCAGTTCTGGCTCTGCCTAGCTGTTTACATTTGCAAATGTAGCAAACAAGGTAATGAAGCAACTATTTCTATTGCAGTAGATATCCTTTTGTGTGTGTGTGTGTGCATTAAAGTTGTAAACGGTAACATGAAACAAATGAAAGTTCTTGCTATAATGGTATGGAAAACAAGAAGGAAATGAAAATATTTTTATGCCTACTTAGGAAAAAAAGGGTAGCACTATTCATTCCAAGTACTTTTTTTTTTAAATTTTTAAGCTCTTAACTCACATTGTTATGCTTAAGATGATAAACATATATCCTCTTTTTATTGCTTTGTCTATGTTTCATATGAAACATTTCAGAAATTATTTTGATAAGTGTTGCTGGAATCTGCAACGCTGATGTTTTTATTGCATTCTGTAGTCGCATTTGCACTCCATTTTTACATTAATTCGCAGTTGCTTTGTATCGTTTTGTTTTGTTTGGGTTTTGTTTCTTTTTCACAGTGCCGGGTCTTCGTTTCTTAAAGTTGGATGGCAGGTAGAGTTCAACCAGTTCGTGACTGTTGTAGCGAATGAAGTTAAAAAAAATGTCTTTCTGATGTTGTGTTGTCATTTTCATTCTTGCATTTTTTTGTTTGCATATTAAAAAAAGAGAAAAGAGAAAGCAAGAGACAGAAATCAGGACTAAGTCCTCTGCTTCAGTTTCATTGTTAATGGGCCTTATTCTGATCTCACCTGTCGCGTAGCTCTAATATTCACATAAACTGAAATAAAGAAGTGGAATGAGGAGCTTTGACATTCAAATTATGTGATGTAATTTATCTTCCATAGGAATTTTGATGGATACATCTCAAAATATATAGCCAGACTTGAGAGGTGACAATTAAAGATCTAAAAAAGAGAGGAGATTCCCCAAACAACAATATTTAATTTTCTTAGTAAAAAGAATAACAAAATGCATCATGGCAATCCTTCAGCAACATTATCTATGTGGACTGCTTAAATCAGCAAAACACCAGAAGTTTGGTTAACTTGGGCAATATGGCAAGTATTACTTTTTGGGCAAAACTACTCATTAAGCAATTTCTCTAGTGTGTCGGACACAAATAGGTTCTTTATTTTTGGCATGTATGCCTTTTTATTTTCATTCAATTTTTTTTTTTCTCAGACAGACATAGTAGTAATGACTAGCATTGGAAAATACATATCACTATTCTTGGAATATTTATGGTCAGTCTACTTTTTAGTAGAATATTTTTGGATAGCATTGACACGATAGATCTTATTCCATACTTCTTTATTATTGATAATTTTATTTTCATTTTTGCTTTCATTATTATACATATTTTGGTGGAGAAGAAGTTGGGCTTTTTTAAAAGAGACAAAAATTTATTATAACACTAAACACTCCTTATTTTTTTGACTCATTAAAGCCTTTATTCCATCTCAAGATATATTATAAAATTTATTTTTTTAATTTAAGATTTCTGAATTATTTTATCTTAAATTGTGATTTTAAACAAACTATTATGGTACGGAACCTTTTTTTAATGAGGAATTTCATGACGATTTAGGAATTTTCTCTCTTGGAAAAGGCTTCCCCTGTGATGAAAACGATGTGCCAGCTAAAATTGTATGCCATTTGAAAACTGAAAATTTGTGTATGTTCTAAATTGAGCTTTGGATCAAATTTTAGACCAGGACCAGCTCATGCGTTCTCACTCTTCCTATTCTCACTCTTTCTCTCATCACTCACCTCTGTATTCATTCTGTTGTTTGGGACAGAAAAGTCATAAAGAGCCAACCCACCTCAGAATGCTGTGGATTGAGAGAGACACTACATAACTCCAAGTATATGAGAAAAGGTCAGAGCTCTCCGTGATAACTCTGTAGTTCAAAAGGAAAAGAGTATGCCCAATTCTCTCTACATGACATACTGAGATTTTTTTTTAATCAACTTTTAAGATAGTGATATTCTGTTCTAAACTGCTCTGTTTTAGTAAAGGTAGATTTTTAGAAAACAAGCATGGGGATTCTTTTCTAAGGTAATATTAATGAGAAGGGGAAAAAGTCTCTTTAACAGCTCTTTGTTGAAGCCTGTGGTAGCACATTATGTTTATAATTGCACATGTGCACATAATCTATTATGATCCAATGCAAATACAGCTCCAAAAATATTAAATGTATATATATTTTTAAATGCCTGAGGATTACATTTTTCTTAATAAACTGAAGAGTCTCAGTATGGCTATTAAAATAATTATTAGCCTCCCGCTGTGTGGCTGCAAAACATCACAAAGTGACCAGTCTTGAGACCTGTGAACTGCTGCCTGTTTAGTAAATAAAATTAATGCATTTCTAGAGGGGGAATATCTGCCATCCAGTGGTGGAAATGTGGAGTAAAGAAACTGGTGGTCTGCTTCTGTGCTGTATGCCAGCCTTTTGCCTTAAGTTGAGAGGAGCGCAACTTTAGCTACTGTCTTTGGGTTGAGAGCCATGGCAAAAAAAAGAAAAAAAAAAAAATCAAGGCATCTTTGGTGAGCCAGTAAGGTGAAAGCTTGCTGACTGTTCAAGGCACAAGAGAAAATTGAGGAATTGAAATGCAACCTGAGTATCAAACTAAATATTCTAACCAAAGGTAGGTACTGTTAGGTGGAATTCTATCAGCAGGCAACTGCAAATGAGAAGAAGATAGAAGGACGCCCATCGGGACTTTGGAAGGCAGTGTTATTTTCCCAAAGAAAGACTTGGCCAAGAACAGAGGGATGGCTTCTTTGCAGAGCACTCCTTTTGGTTTTTCAATACTGTTTCATAGACAGTGAACTCACATGTTGTGGTGCAGTTGCTTAGAAAGCATCCTAGTTAATTGCAGTAATTAGAACTTCTGCAATATGCTAGGGCAGAAGTATGTCAAGTCAGGGATGAAGAAAATGTGAAATTCAAGAGTAATCCACATGTGAGAAACTAGATAATGTACGATCATGTGTTCTCTTGAAAGGAAAGGGAGAGCTGTAAGCTTCACTCTGTCCTACACCAGAGAAAAGCAGGAATAACTTTACCATGGAAATAATGTTTAGCTTTTATCAGAGAAAATGGTCCTTCTAGACCATAGAGTCCCAAAACTCAATTCTGGTTTTCCCCTGGTGGTGGTGGTTTTTTTTTTTTCAACATATGAACTGCAGCATATCACTTTTTCTTTTTGTGCCTCAGGTTCCTCAGCTGTAAAATTGAAAAATATATTAATAATATTATTAATAGTAATAATGGTAATGTAGTACTTGTTTGTAAAGCACTTTGAGATCCTTGGTTGAAAGGCACCATAGAAGTGCCAAGTATTATTATGTGGCCAAGGGGGTTATTTAAACTGTCAGTTCCCGAAGGCCAGGAAAGGTTGGGGTCATTTTTCTTAAAGATGAGCTGTAAATATCAACTAGGCAGCCAATAGTGTTGACTATGAAGACGCAAAACTGTTACTAGGCTGATAAAACCATAGTTTCTTAATGGCTACCAATAAGGCAAATATCACAAATAAATGCCAAATTCCTTAGGGTGGACTATTTGACAACCACGTGGAAAATTTCGGGGGAGGCATGTGGGGGGAACATCTCAAAATGCCAATGTAAAATTAACTTACAGCAATATTCACCAGCAGAAAATGTCTTTCATATGAAATGATTTCATGTTGCTAAGAAAAAGAATTCAATTTGTAGTCCTGATTTGAATATTAGAATGTTGGCTATAATAGTTCTGTTCTTACAACACATGAAATTTTTTCGTTTTATTTTGTTTTGTTTTCATAGTGCATGTTCATTTCTACTCACAAACATGTTCTTGGTGTATTTCTTATGCAAACAATCTTCAGGCAGCAAAGATGTCTGTTACATCTAAACTTGAATAATAAAGTTTTACCACCAGTTACACATAACGGCGTTGGTATGGTTTATATGGATTCACTTTCATCCATCTAGCAATAGGAAATACAGATCATTGTAACATATATATATATACAGGCTCTGCTGAATTGAAATGGTGAAATCAAATCACCATTCTAAAGAACTATTACTTATATTGATAAAGCCTGGATTCTCTCAACTTGTTTCATTTTGCTTTGCTTTTTTTCTTTAACCAATCAATCTCTTATTGATAGATTTTGTGTAAAAAGATATATACTAGTTTCTTCAGAAAGATTAACAATAAAAATTGTGTTTATTTCAAAAACATTCACTGAGTATCAAATATTGAGTGTTGAGTATTGGGTAATGATTATGTTACGAGATGTAAAAACTCCTGCTTATGAAGTTTTAACTTTGAATACAGTATACTTGTGGATATGATGCAAAGATTCTAATCAATCATCTCAAAAAGTTTAAATTAATATATCAAATATCTTGTTTGTTTGGTTAAAATCAAATTAATCAGAGCAAGTTCCCTGAAAGATGACTTTGAAAGAGAAATGAGGCAGAAGAGATCCAGATAGGAAAGGACGTTGGGAAGACTCACCTGTGTGTTTTTAACCAGAAGGAAAAATAGAAAAAGAACATAAAGTATATAGATTGCTTCAGAAGATTTGCTTGGAGAGTTCAAAATAATTAGTATCTCCCCTCATTATATAATCATTTCTCATTTTTGGGAGCCCAAATTAAGGAACAAATCTTTCTAATTATTATGTTTTTTCTTTTTTCCCTTTTTCTTTCCATGTTTTGAAAACAGCAGAGCGTCTTTGATGGGCTTTCATAATGGTAATGCCCTTGTTTTGCAGCTGGAGGCAATGTTCTCTAGATAAGAGTGTAAAAATAACATTTAATGTGATATACTTCCTTATGTAGAACTTGATTCTTGTGTCAAGGACCACCCTTCAGATAAAGAATGCACATGATCTCACCCAGGACTGTCAGAACCCCATTAGAGGAGGAATATATAGCCATCAGCTATTTACCGGTATTTGAGGGAAGAGAAGTGAGTGAGTCAGCATTGTCACCGTGCTCTCACCTCTGGGTCTCCCATCTCTGTGTGGACAGAGCAAGGATCCAGAAAAGGAACATACAAGGACACAAAGGAGTAGGCAAGTGGCCTCCATGGAGGCAGCCAGCTGGGTAGAGACTATGGGAACTGGAGAGCTCATTCCACATGTATAAAGGTAGTCTTTCTTCAGCTCTAAGCATATTGCCAAGGGAGAGTGCTTAACTTGCATTTGCCAGATTTTCAGTTTTTAATAAAAACTAGACAAAGGGAATTTTATATGAAATCTCCTATGTTTTCAATGTTACTTACTTTTTTAAAAAAAATACTGCAAGCCAAACAAAACACTTGTTCAAAATAAATTCCACCAGTAGATTGCTATGGTATGAGTCCTGGAGCTTGAACAATAGTGAACTCTGATAACTGGCAAGGTGGAAATTAGGCAAAGGGCTGAGATTGGTTGCTTTTCCTCTGGGTTTTGTCTTGGGTTGCAGTCTATCTCCAGCTCTACCAGGAAGCCCAACAGAATCACAGCTGTAGCACTTGTCTGATTCCTTCGGAGCAAGATTTGCTCAAGACTAAGAACATTGGCACAGAAAAGAAATAAACCCTGTTTTTTCAGCATATTCATACTGCAAATTACTTTGTACTTCTGTTTTTCATCTTTGTAACCCCAAGTACAGTTGTGCTGTTTTTAAAACATACTGATATGAACAAATTTACCCTTTCATGAACAAAGAAATGTCAAAAACTATTAAAAGTAGCTGGAGTTAATATTTGGTAATGCCCAAGATGCCCTTACAGTCCTCTACAAGTCATATTTTAGAGTGAAAACACCAGGGGTAGAAAACTAAATAGAACAATAGATAGAAGGAAGGAGTTTTTCATGTCAGAGTTGATCATATTAATGAATTAAAAAACAATTTGTATACAAAAGAAGAAATTTTATAATGAAATCTTATTTCTAGTTTTATAATACTGTTATCTAATATATTCAGGATGTCAGTAGTCCTAAGACCATCTTTCATAAATGTAGTATTTATATAAAATACTTACATGAAGCAACAGCTGGTTCTTCTCCCAACTTACTGCTTAATAAAAACAAGCAGTAAACATTAACAAATATAATAGAAATTGCTTAAGTTATTTCCATAAATAGAAAGTTAATTTCCAAGTTAAAACTACACAAGCACTAAACTGTAAGCAGTTTCCCAGGGATATTTATGAACTAAAACCCATGAATACATCACAGACTTTTTCTCAGAACATGTACCACCTCTGATGTGAAAGCAAAGCCTGCCATCACCATGATTACACACTAGTTTTTAAAGTTAATATAATATAGAACTGACTATTTTCTTCAGAGCTTAAATTTCCTTAGATATTTTCTTTCTATAGAGCAGGTACTACTCAATGTAATTGATGTATCCTTAAAAGGATATATATATATATATATATATATGGCAGTGATTTTGCAAAGCATGAATTGTTATCGTGATGGTATATTTTCTATATATTTTTACAATTACCTTGATGATTTTTCCCTCTAGTGAAATCAGCATTGCTGTTATTTTGTTATTCATTGGTAATACTATATAGTATAAACCCAGGCTTCATTAAACAATATCCATTTGGTTAGCAGATTTTAATTGAGTATTTACTATGTTTTGGGCTCTAGTCCAGACATTTGGGATAGATCAATGAAAGAAAACAGACCTAAACCCCTGGCTATATGGAAAAAAGTCAGACAATAAACATATGTACAAAATAAGCAAATATATTAATAACATTACATGTTAGAGAGTGATAAGTGTCCTGGTGAAAAAACAAAGTAGCATGAAGGCAAGGTGGGGTGGATGGAACCATATTCAATAGGCTAAACAAGTTTCATTTGAGCCAAGACTTAAAAGAGGGAACAAAGAGAACAGGCCCTAAGGTGAAAGAGTATACCTAGTAAATTGGAAGAATACCAAGAAGACCAATACAGCATGGCCAGGTAAAGGAAAGAAAAAGTATTTTAAAATGCACACAGAGATAAGGTGGGAAGAAGTCAGACCATTTAGAACACTGTAGGCCACTTTAAAGACTATAGCTTTTATTCTGTCCGAAGTAGGGAAGTAATTTAGTGTTTGAGCACAGGAGTGTTACGTGATTTATGTTTTAATGGGACCATTCCCTACTATGCTTAAAGTAAATCATGAGATGTGAGGAGACAAGGATAGAAGCCAGGAGACCAGGGAGGAGGCTAATTCAGTAATCTCTGTAAGAGATGAGAAGTACAGAAAGTAATTTAAATTTCAGATAACATTTTGAAGGTAGAACAAACTAGATTGCCTGGATACGGGGTGTGAAAGAAACAGAAGGGTCAAGAATTATTCCAAGATTTCTAGCCTGAGCAACAGGAAGAATATCTGCCGTAAACAATGGGGAAGAGTATTGGTAGATCAGATTTGGTGTAGGAAAGAAAAGGAGTTACATTTTGGGCATGCTACATTTAAGATCCAAATAGAAAGGTCAAGTAGACTGTTGGAGCTGAAGAGGGAGTTGGGAGTTAATCGTTAGCTTATAGATGGCATTTAGAACTCTGAGATTGGCTGAGATCATCCAGCAAAGTGAATAGAAGGAAAAATGGGTCCAAATTTGTAAATCCGGGAAACCAGGAGACTCAACAAAACCAAAGGGGAGTCTCTGAGATGGCAAAAGGAGTAAAGTATATTAGAAGCCAAGCAAACAGAACTATATCAAGAAGGAGGGAGTAATTGACCTTATAAAATCTGCTATTGATAAGTACGATGCTGTCTTAGTCTGTTTTGTGTTTCCATAAAAGAATATCTGAGACTGGGTAATTTATAAAGCAAAGAGGTTTATTTAGCTCACAGTTATACAAGATGTACAAGAAGCATGGTGCTGGCATCTGCTCAGCTTCTGGTGAGGAACTCAGCCTGCTTCCATTCATGGCAGAAGACAAAGGGAAGCCCAATGTGTGCAGAGATAACATGCCAAGAGAGAAAGCAAGAGAGAGAGGGGGCAGGTGCCAGGCTCATTCTAACAACGTCTTCTTGCAGGAATTAATGAAGTAAGATCTCACCCTCAAAGGAGAGCATTAATCTGTTCATGAGGGACCCACCCCCATAATTCAAGCATTTCCCATCAGGCCCACCACCAATGTTTGGGGATCAAATTTCAACATGAGGTTTGAAGGGGACAAATATCCAAACCATAGCAAATACATGTAGTGGATTGGCCATTGGCTTTAGCAACATGAAGGTCATTGATATGAAAAGAGAGCTATATAATTTGTGTGGCCCATAGCAAAATGAAAATTTGAAGTCCCTTTGTTCAAGGATTAAGAATATCAAGATGGTGAGAGGACATTCAACAAAACTCAGGGCCATTGTAAGGAATGCCCCTGTGCAACTACAGAGGGTAAGGTAAACTAAGGAGAGAGTATTGCATGCCCACGAAGCTGGCCCTGGTCAATAGTGATATTGATGAGAGTAGTTTTGGTGGAGAAATGGGTGTGAGAGCCTGATAGAATAAATTTAAGAGAGAACAGGACGAAAGAACTGGAGAACTAAGTATGAAAATATTTGGGAGGCCGGGCACAGTGACTCATGCCTATAATCCCAGCACTATGGGAGGCCGAGGCGGGTGGATCACAAGGTCAGGAAATCGAGACCATCCTGTCTAACATGGTGAAACCCCGTCTCTACCAAAAATGCAAAAAAACTAGCCCTGCGTGGTGGTGGGTGCCTGTAGTCCCAGCTACTCGGTAGGCTGAGTCAGGAGAATGGCGTGAACCCGGGAGGCAGAGCTTGCAGTGAGCGGAGATCGCACCACTGCACTCCAGCCTGGGCGACAGAGCGAGACTCCGTCTCAAAAAAAAAAAAAAAAAAAAAGAACAATATAATTCCCACAAGGAAAGTGAGCTCATGGAAAAGTTGTAATTAACCCACTTATGAGGAAGCAAGCAACATGGCAAAGCTGGTTCAAAAAAAAAAAAAAAAAAAGGAAAGATTCAAAAAAGAAAGAATACAGAAATTAGATTGCTAAATTAGGCGCAACATAGTTTATATCCTACTGGGAAATAATGATCCTAATCTTTTGAATTATTTTTATTGCTATATAGAAACTGTTTACCTCTACTATGGACATAAGATCATTTGTGTCTGAAAAGTTTTCTACAAGATAACTTTATAGAGATATAAAATATAACAGGTATATTCTAAGATAAAAAATGTTTTAGATGATGTTTAATATGACACTGAAAGGTCAAGAAGTCATTGTATTTGCCTTATTTCCCAATTTGGTGATTTTTTTCTTAATAAAATATAGAAGAATCTGAAAAAGTATTAACCTTTTTACAACTTTCCATAGCTTTCACTTCTAAAAATGAAAGTTACTTCTTCCTGTAAACTGCTAAGTGTCGTGAATGACAATTATATAAAACAACATGAATGTACTATTTTGAAGAAAATAATGAATGAATTTTGTCAGACATAACTGAAATAAAACTACAATAAAATTACCAGATTATTCAAAAATTATCACTACTTCTTGCATATGCTCAGCTATAAGAAATGCCAGAATGAGGAAAAAAATGAAGATTTAAAAACTAGGATATTCAAAGTACATTTATAGGGAAACATAAACGTCTTTTTTCCATTTTGAAGAAGCTTTTCTGCTCTCATTCAAGATTTATGAATCACTATAGCTTCCTTTTCTTTCAAAACATAATGAAATGTACCAAAAATTCAACTTTGGGCAAAGGATATTTACTATATTTATTTTTAGGAAATTACAACAAAATAACTCCCGTACCCATTATCTATCTCTACAATTCATTATTTTTAAAATAAGTTACTGATGATACAGATACTACTTGCAGATGAATTTCTTCTCCAACAACTTGCCTTTGGTCTATTTCAGAAAACATTTTTATATCCACCAGAAGAGGGCAGGGAAGGGAAGAGGAGGTAAACATATATTAGAATGACTTTATTGCTTAAAATCAATAAGGACAGAGTTCATTTCATCTTTGTTCTTAATTTATAACACTGTATCCAGTAATAGTGGATATTCAGTAAACATTTTTTTAAATTCAATGAAATCATTTGTTAATACTCTGAAAATGTTTACTATGAAAAGAGGTTTTAACGAAAGAATAACTTTTGGAAATCATTTTGATAATGAAACTCTAGGAGTAGCTTTCTGTTTTTAAAACTTAATATTTACTGAAACTATTTTAAACATATTAGCCACTGAATAAATACTTACTGATTAAATCATGAAAGGTCAAGGATTGGCTGTATTTAATGGAGGGCTGGAAATATAGGTGAACAATCTATACCACTAAAATAGAAACTGCCAAATCCAAGTCTATTTTTTATTTATTTATTTAGGGACTGTTAAAGTCCAAAAATTCCCCTTCACAATTCATATGTTGAAATTCTAACCCCCAAAGAGATAGTATTAGATGCTAGGGTCCTTGGGAGGTGATTAGGTCATAAGGGCAGGGACCCTATGAATGGGATATATGCTCATATAAAAGAGACCCAAGAGAGATGCCTGAACCCTTTCGCCATGGAAGGACCCAAAGAAAAGATGACCATTGATGAACCAGGAAGTAGGCCCTCACCAGACATTGAGTCTACCAGTGTCTTAATGTTAGACGTCCCGCCTGCCAGAGCTATGAGAAATAGATGTCTGTCACAGCCACCCAGTCTATAGTATTTTGTTACAGCAGCACAGATTGACTAAGACATGGGCCTTACAGGTTAGCTACTTCACAGTCAACAGAAATCCCATAACATGCCTCTCCTTGTTGAAACCATAGGGATATTTTTTAAAGAAAAGTCCTTCTGAAGTTACTCTACAATCTGGATATGGCAACAAAAAAAAAGTATGACTTAGAGACAATCCTTAAGTTTTATTCCTTTGGGAAAATTTGCTATTTGTCAGTTTTTAAATATAATTTTCTATTTCTTTCATCAAAAATTGATTTGTGTTTGTTGAAAGACATTGTTGATTATCCATATCATGAAAACTATTTATCTTCTCCTATAATAAATTATGTCACTAGGTAACACTAGTGCTTCATAAAAACCAGGGAGCATTCCCAGCTGTCTCCTTTTTTCTCACCCCTGTGTCCAATCTTGGAACAAGCCCTGCTCATTTTACTTGCTAAGCAGTTTTCTAATCTGCCACCTACTCTCTGCATCCCTTAGCTCTGCCCCATTTGAGGCATCTTTCTTTAGGCCATGGCCATCCCATGGTCGTGGCGGACTTGGAAATAGCTTCTACATCGCTGCCATGTGAACTTTATAAAATGCAAATCTGACCTTGCTATTCACCTACATCAAGACCTTCATGCTTCCTGCTTAGTTTACAGAACAAAACACAAGTGGTTTTGCATAGGAAAGACTTCAACGACTGGCCCCCATTGACCTTGACAGCTTCATCACTCATTACTCCCAGGCAAAACTAAGCTGGTTCTAATTTCACAAACACATCAAGGACTTCTCAAGTCTGTATCATTACTTGTACCATTTCCTCTGATTTGAATGCCCTCCCCACATCTATTTGCCTATCTTTCTCATTACTGAAGTGCTGAGGCTAAGATCAGAAATAACCTCTTAACATGATTTCCCTGAACAGGGTGCTGAAAATTCCCCTCCTCTGGACTTCCTGGCACACGCCGATCTTTTCACTCACGTAGTATTGAAATAGTCTACCTCCCTATGTGAGAGCCACACTTGAAATGTAGTGAATGTGACTGAGCAATTAGTTTTTTTTATTTTCTTTACATTAAATAAGGTCGTGTAGCTAATGGCTACTGCATCAGACCATGCAGCCCTAGGTTCTCCCTGAAGGTTTACAGGTTATGTTGCTCTACTGCAGGGAAAGTAAGGACACCAGCAGCTTAATGTCCTTTCTTGCCATTTGTTTCTATGGTAAAAAGCTTAGTATTTAACTATAAACACTTCACGTGAATTAATGTTACAAGCACCAAAAAGAGCCATTTAAAAATATCAAGGATTTTTTTCTAATTTATTGAATAATTTACTTTGGTAAATATACTAAACCCACTTTATATCATAATAATAAGTCTCTGACTCTGTAGTTAGCTGAAACATGCTTTTCTCCATGGGCCTTTTTAACCACTGTGAAAAATTGATTATACTTCATTTGATCTCAGGTTTACAGTATCAGAGTATTCATGTATTTCTGGATATTATTGGTGGTTTTATAAAACAAGGAGAAAGCAAAACCTGTGAATAATTTTCCAACTTCAACCTTAATTTCAATATTTTTAAATTTAACTGACAAGGTAATTATCCCAGAAATTGTCTTAACTAAATGATTTGTGAAACTATGATTGTCCCATTAAAATGACAGAGTACTCAATCAGGAGAGAAAAATGGTTCTCTGAGGTTTGGCCCTATTAAACAGGTTCTTTATATTATTATCCACTTCTCATTTTGAATGCATGCAGCTGTGTGTTTCTCTGTGCAGGAGGAAAAGTGTCGCTGCCAGAAGATGGCTAATGTCAATGTAGAACTGTGCAGCAGAGAGGAGAGCGTGCAGATTCCAGGGGCAGATTGCCTGACTGGAATCCTGCTTGTACTACTCACTGGTAGTATGACAGAAGCAATTCAGTTGCTTACTATCTACCTCAGTGTCCTCATATCTAAATGGGGATGATAATTTGATCTGTCATGAGGATCTGGATTCTGCTGCAATAAAAACCCTCACATCTTAATTTTATAAAAAACAGAGGATGTTTCTTGCTAACACTACATGCTCATCTCAGATCGGCTGGGGGATCAGCTTCATTTCAGTCTTGCTCAAGGACATACATGGACACAGCAGTCACTACCTGGATGTTGCCAGTTGCTGTGCTGGAGGAGAAAGAGCCCAGGAAGGTCTCACTGAATTAAGTGTATTCATCCAGAAGTGAACCACATCATTTATACTGAAATTCATTGGCCAGATGGGTACTAAGGTGAAGCAGTGCAGTCTTACCCCATGCTCAAAAGAGACAACAACCAGAAATATTCAAGGTGGCAATGAATATCACAACAATTATACCTATAGCATACAACTGAGAGTTATCTTAGACAAATATCTTAGAACAGGACATGAAGTAAGTTATATTCATTATCTATGTGAAGAGCAAATGCATGATGTGAAATTAGATTATTCCAGTTTCAGGTCAAACTAAGTGATTTTGAAACCTCAACTCTTCTGAGGCCAAGTAATCTGTGGAGGAAAAACTGCTATAAAGATATTGGTTAAGATTTTACTTCCTTCAAGTGTGACATATATTAATAGGAAATTTTGATTAGAATTTTTCATTTGTAGGTCATTTATTCATTTGTACATTCAACAAGTATTTATTGAGGGCTTCTTCATAAAGACACTATGCTAAGTTCTGGGGATATAGTGGTGAACAAAACACTATCCCCTTCATGGGAGATTTGATGTTAAATATATTACACGCAACTACTCACTTAGGATTGTGGTAAATGCTACAGGGAATTCCCATGGAGGTGATAAAATTGATGATATATATGGAGGTTTTGTAAATCTTTAAACTGCATAATCATTCATCCATTATATATATTAATACATTCAGGTAGTAAACATCAACAAATTTTATGGTCTGGGCCTGTGGTAGGCACCAGAAATACAGAGATTGCTGGGACATGATACTTTCCACAAGGAGTTCAGTCTCCTTCAGAAACATCCACATATAAAAATCATCTTAGGCCAGGCACAGTGGCTCATGCCTGTAATCCCAGCACTTGGGAGGCCGAGGCGGGTGGATCATTTGAGATCAGGAGTTTGTAATAAACTTGGCCAACATGGTGAAACCTCATCTCTACTAAAAATACAAAAATTAGCCGGGCATGGTGGCAGGTGCCTGTAACCCCAGCTACTGGGGAGGCTGAGGCAAGAGAATAACTTGAACTCCAGAGGCAGAGGTTGCAGTGAGCCAAGATCAAGCCACTGTACTCCAGCCTGGGCAACAGAGTGAGACTCCGTCTCAAAAAAGAAAAAAAAAAATCATCTTAATTTGGCACAATAAATACTATGACTCAAATGAACTGACAAGTACTTAGGACAGGGATTTCTTCCATATTGGGGGAGTGAATATCAAAAATAGCTTCTGGGAGGAGCATACAACTAAAACCAGGTTTGATACACCACTAAGAGTTCACCGGACAGAGATGGCAAAAACCATTCTAGGTGGAAATGTGCAGAGGTATGAACATGGAAACAAATGTTGTGTAGATTAAGAATTACATGTAGTTTATAGTGTTTGGAGGGTGGAAGTGGTGGGTCATCAGGCTGGAGATCCTGGTAGGTAACATCAAGGAGTAGCCAACGCCATGCTGACTTTGGGATTTATATCAAAGGCAGTAAAGAGAAATGAAGGACATTTAAGCAAAGAATGTGACTAGCTCATATTTTCACTTTACAAAGATACTGCTAATAGTAGGATAGCTAGATGGCATTCAAGATGGGAGGAAGTCAGATCAGTTAAGAGTCTCTTGCAACTATGACCAAGGGAGGATTTATTTCAGAAATGCAGTGGTAGTTCAAAATACAGAAATGAATCAATGTAATACACTCAATGTATTTGATTATGTATTAGTCTGTTTCCACACTGCTGATAAAGACGTACCCGAGACTGTGCAATTTACAAAAGGAAGAGGTTTAATGGTTACAGTTCCATGTGGCTGGGGAGGCCTCACAGTCATGGTGGAAGGCAAGGAGGAACAAGTCACATCTTACATGGATGATAGCAGGCAAAGAGAGAGCTTGTGCAGGGAAACTTCCCTTTTTAAAACCATCAGATCTCATGAGACTTATTCACTATTACAAGAACAGCACAAGAAAGAACTGCCCCTATGATTCAATTACTTCTTCCCGGGTCCTGCCCATAACACATAGGAATTCAAGATGAGATTTGGGTGGGGACACAGCCAAACCATATCAGAGTGAACGTAATAACGTCAATGGAATAAAGGGCAAAATTCACGTGATTATCTCAATAGATTCACAAAAAGCTTTTGACAATATTCATCACTTCTTCATGACAAAAACACTCCAAATCCTAGAAAGAGAAGGCAACTTCATCAACCTTATAAAAGGCATCTATGGAAAACCCTTAGCTTTTATCACAATTAATGGTAAAATAAGACTGAAGTCTTTCACCGCTAAGATCAGAAACAACACAAGGCTATTTGCTCTTGCTACTTCTTTCAACATTGTACTGGTGTGCACACCACTTTCTCCAACGAATATTTAACTATCAGTCTCTTCATTTAAAAATTCATTGTGGTAGAAGATAAGTTACCAAAGAACAATTAAGAAAAGAAATCGAAGATAACCAAATACTATGAACTTAAAATTGAATTACCCCAAATATTTTATATTTTTTAAACAGAATACTTTTGTTATACTGCATGATCAGAAGAATATTATAATAGATATGGTATCATGTACATATAATATATCTACCATTACACATATAAGAGTATATATATATATATGCTCAAATAAGTTTGAGAAGAAGTAAGAAACAGTTTTCTTTTATGCAGAAGAACACCTCAGAAGTGTTGGGACTCCTTTGAGGAAATGACTTTGACTTTTTTGGAGTTGATAAAAAGCTCCTTGAGAAACTGTCCTGATACCTTACATACATGGTTCACATAATTGCCTTACAGGTGGGAAAAGAATGTCACTTCTCGGCAGGCCCAAGAACCTCAAGATAATTTGGGTCCCTCAAGCAGAGGGGTATTCACCAAACTCATACAGGTATTAGACACAGTCTGATGACAGTACTTGGCCTGGTTCCTTAACCTTGACAGGCTGTTTTAAAAAGTCTAATTTTAGATTCCTTGTGAAAAATTCCAGCTAAGCCAACAACAACAATAACAAAAGCCTTACAAGCAGTCACTATTCTGGAAGCACTTTATGCAAATAATCAGGTGAATTATAATAAATTAAAACTTATTTTCAAGTAATTTGATCTTTAGTAGAAATGGAGGACTGGAGAGAGAATAGTTATGTTTCACAAGAAAACCTGTAGTACACCTCTTATTAGATTCCAGCTCATTGTTTTTGAGATTTTATTCTTTATATGCAATTTGAACTAGATCTTTATTTTTTATAGTTACCTCTAATACCTGACTGTGAATCTCCAAACTAACATTTTCATTTCTTTTTTTTCCTTGTCCTTGTCCTTCTGACTTGAAATTACAAAAATTAAACTTCCCTTTTCCTGCTGCTGAAAGTAGTCAAATTGGCTTTAAGGAAAAATTACTACAACAGATTATATATGGGCAAACATTGTACGTGCAAACCAGAAAAATCTAGCAGACTCTGCCCTTCAGACTCTGAAGAAACTAGCTTATAGGCTGGTCCAGATATTAACTTTTGTCTTTTGTCTGTTTCTATAGAAATACCTCTGTTAAAGATCTATTTGACTGCATTATATGTAGAGGCCTAGCTTTGAGAACCCGTCTGCAATGCCATCTTCCAAAATGAGACACAATTATTTAACTGGAGTCACCTATTCCCACGAAAGAGAGACTTGTTTATTAAGATCCTTTGTCACACAACTACTACATTGATTTTTCTTTCTATGGCCGACAACTCAGCGTTTGGTGTGTAAACTCCTAGGGATGTTTCAGTTCGGGGAATGCTGAGGCTCGGAAAAATGACACCCTGAAATATGGTGCTTTGACATGTTAAACTAAAGAAGCAAACTCAAGGTCTCTCTGATCCCCTTTCCCACCTCCACCATTCTTTGTCAATCCTTTCTTTCCGAAAGCACTGGATGATGTTCTTCTCTAAGTTCTCTCATCTACCTGGAAACCAGACACACCAAAGAGAAACACAGTTGCCTTTCAACCCTTTCCTGAAATGTCATTAACCAGAGAAGATTAAAATTCATATCACAGAAGAAGATACCAAAATTAAACACCTTCACGTCTGCAGTCCCAGCACTTTGGGAGGCTGAGGTGGGAGGATCACAAGGTCAGGAAATCGAGACCATCCTGGCCAACATGGTGAAATACCATCTCTTCTAAAAACACAAAAATTAGCCTGTAGTCCCAGCTACTTGGGAGGCTGAGGCAGGAAAATTGCTTGAACCTAGGAGGCAGAAGTTGCAGTGAGTTGAGATTGTGCCACTGCACTCCAGCCTGACAACAGAGCAAGACTCCATCTCAAAATTAAAAATAAATAAATAAATAAATAAATAAATAAATAAATAAATAAAATTAAACACCTATCCTGGAGCCCAAACAAACTTTTGTCTATTCTTAGGTCTCATTTAATTCCCCAAAATAATCATTTACAAAGAATTGTCTGAACATTGGATCCATTCTTTCCCCCCTGCCAAGTAATTACTCTTATGCCTCCCATCTCCCAATCCCCTATGAAGAAGGGTATAGAAGCATCTGGACCTCAGTGAGTTATTAAGTAGTCATTCTTCTGCAATTCCTTCATGTTATGCATGTTAAAATAAATTCATATGCCTTTTTCTTCTATTAATCTGTCTTTTGTCGTTCATTTTTAGTGAACTTTCAGGGGATGAAGGAGGAAGATTCTTCTCATTGCTCCTACAGAGGCTTCAGATATGCTAATTTACACTTTAAATTTCCAAGGTATAATATGCAACGTTTCTCAAGCTTGTTTCACTATGGAATCCTTATTTCCCTATACATCTACAATCTCTGAAGCAAATTAATTTAGAAAATGGTGATCCATTTTGCTAAGTCATAGAAGACAGAATTCTATGTCTTTTCAGACTAGTCTATATTGATATGAAAAGTATGCCATTCCCCTGACCATTTGAATTCATCATCAAGTAATGTAGATATTTACCTACTAAATAATTGAAAGTTATGTACAAATTTTACTTAACTTACCCATCTGTTGTGACATCTGGATTTTTCAATCTTACATCTTTTCTTCTTTGCTTTTTGGTTTTAGAGTATGTGAAATGATTTTACATTCCAATTCAACAGACATTTATTAGATACTCAAAATAGTTAGATGAAATACAATAAAAAAATACATTTCTGAGGAATTAAAATATGGGTAAACCATATTTAGATGCCAAACCAGTGCTGAAAAACACTTTATCAGTCAAAATCATGCAGAAAAAATATTTTATTTGAAAGCTTTACCATATCCATTTGAAGTAAGATAACATTTTGAAGTATGAAGGTTTTTCTGTCCTGTACTTCTCCTTTGCCCTTCATCCTCTTCAAGCAGATAGAGAGTTTGTTGCCTTAGGGAATAAAAACCAACATGTCAAGAAGTAGAAAAAAAAATAGTGTCTTCAGGGTTTCTGAAAGTGTCAATCTATTACAAAGATTTTGCTTGATGCCTTTGAAACAAGCAAAAGAATAAATTTGTCTGCCCTGCATGGAAGAGATGAAGCAGAGGTATTCAGAGGCAACACATCAGAGAAACCTGGAAGGAGGAACCCTGTATGCACATCTGAGAACAGAAGACTCCAGGAGCAGTGTTAAGACCTCACAAAAGGTTTGGTGGTGTGGTATGTCTAGGAAAAGGGCTACATGGGCGGCTTCTCAGATATTTTCATGCTTTAGCAGTGCTGGGAGGCAGTGGGATTACTTCAGTGTCTTTAGGAATTATCTTTTAGAAGAGGTGGCCTGCAGACCTGAGGAGTTTGAGAATTATTCTGACCAAATGCTTTGGGCACAGTGTAAATGCCCAAAGCCTTTGAAGTCTGAGGAAAGTAGAAACTCCAAAGAACTAAGACTAAATTTTTATGTCATACCAGCAAGACGAGAGTTCACATTATATCGTCATCAGAAAACAAAATGGTATTATCTGAATTTGTTGACTGAAATTTATAACTGCTATACATAAATAAGAAAGAAATGCATTTCTGATAGCAAAGAAATTTAATTGTATTTAACAGGCAATATTTAATAACATTAAACTAGAATAACATTCTGTATTTCCCATTATTCATAAAAGAGTTTTAAACATTAAATTTTAAGAAACTAAGGAAAATAGCTTTTTACTATTTACTTGTATTGCGCTTCCAGTGCAATAGATCAGGGGTCTCCAACCCCTGGGCCACAGACTGGCATTGTTCCATGGCCTGTTAGGAGCCAGGCCACACAGCAGGAGGCAAGTGGCTGGCAAGCGAGCAAAGCTTCATCTGTATTTATAGCTGCTCCTCATCGCTTATGTTACTGCCTTAACTCTGCCTCCTCTCACATCAGTGGCAGCATTAGATTCTCAGAGGAGCGCAAATCCTATTGTGAACAATGCATGTGAGGGATCTACGTTGTGTGCTCCTTATGAGAATCTAATGCCTGATGATTTATCACTGTCTCCCATCACCCCCAGATGGGACTGCCTAGTGGCAGAAAAACAAGCTCAGGACTCCCATTGATTCTACATTATGGCGAGTTGTATAATTATTTCATTATATGTTACAAGTATTATAATTTAATAACAATAGAAATAAAGTGCTCAATAAATGTAATGAGCTTGGATCATCCCCAAACCACCACCCCTGACCCCAGTCCATGGAAAAATGATCTTCCACAAAACTAGCCCCTGGTTCCATAAAGGCTGGGGACTGCTGCAATAGATCATCATCTCTGTTGCCTTTAAGATAGTTAGTGTAAGAAAAAGCCCATTTGCAGAAGAAGTCATGTAGAGGTCTAATTCTTCAACACAGAAAGCTCATGTTGTGGAAGAGCAGACTAGATGGGCTGCATCCTGTGTCTAGAGCATAGTTCTTAGTCTCTTGAACTGCTTCTTTAATCTTTTCTCTGCAACACAAATTCCAAAAACCCAGAGTAGCAGGGGTTTGATAAAATAAATACATAAACAAATAAATAAGTTAGGATACATGAAAATCAGATCATCATGCTTTCCAGGTAATAGTGTAACCTAGAAATGTAACAAATAACTTCTGTTCACTTAGAACTTATTTTATACCAGAAGCAGCAAATTAGATAAATAAGTTAGCAAAATACAAAATATGTCAGATGGTAATAAGAGCTGTGAAGGAAAACAAATTAGAGAAGAGGGGTAGGAAATTCTGTAGATGGAGAGAATGTTTTTTAAGTAGAGTAGTTAAGGAAGGCATTACTGAAAAAAAAAAAAAAAGACCTGTGAATGAAGGTTTGAAAGTGGTTAGGAAATGTGTTATGAGGATGTGTGTGTGTGATGGGAAAATCTGAGGAATAGCAAGGAAGATGCTATGGCTTGACCAGAAAGAGAGAGAAGCAATTGCAGATGACGAGGCCACAGAAGTGGGGTAGGTGGGTGTCAGATCATTAAGGCAATTGGAATTTACTTTTACAGAAATCTGAAGCTCTTGAGGACATTCGGCTAACAGGGGTCATGGGCTGCCTTTGTTTTAAAAAGAGGCACTCTAGTTGTAGAAATTGACTGTAGATGGGCAAGGCCTAAGCAAGGGACCCAGATAGAAAGCTCTAGGCATGAAAGGATGTACTTAGGCAAGGATAGTAGCAACAAAGGTACTTAGAAGTACTTACCTTCTGGATATATTTTGAAGATAGTACACACAGGATTTTCAAATGTATTAGATGTGAGTTTATAGAGGAAGCAAGGATTTGAGGACATTTCCAAGGATTCAAGTCTGGAATGATTACTGTAATAATAGGCTTATCAGTTTTTGAGATGGGGAAGATTGTAGAAGAAGCTGGTTTAGGAGGGAAAAAGAGGAGTCTGGTTTTGAAATATTGCTTTTGAGATAAATGCCTATTAGACATCCAGTGGACATACTAAGAAAGAGGATAAATATATGAGTTTGTAGTTCAGAGACCGTGGACAATGTATCCACTTGGAAAAGTGCATTTTAACCTCACAGTTAGGTGTAGTCATATGTATACAAGCTGATCAATGAGATGGTGTGGACATGTCAGAGGCATTTGAACAAGAATGACTCCATCTTGAATAGGGGCTGGGTAAAATAAGGCTGACACCTACAGGGCTGCATTCCCAGGAGGTTAGGCATTCTTAGTCACAGGATGAGATAGGATGTCAGCACAAGATGACACAGGCCATAGAGACCCTGTGATAAAACAGGATGTGTAAAGAAGCCGGCCAAAACCTGCCAAAACCAAGATGGCATCAAAAGTGACCTCTGGTCGTCCTCATTGCTCATTATAAGCTAATTATAACGTATTAGCATGCTAAAAGACACTCCCAACAGCACCATAACAGTTTATAAATGTCATAGCAATATCAGGATGTTACCCTATGTGGTCTAAAAAAGGGAGGAATCCTCAGTTCCAGGAATTAACCACTCCCCTTCCTGGAAAACTCATGGATAATCCACCCTTGTTTACCATATAATCAATATATAACTATAAGCATATTCAGTTGAGCAGCCCATGTGCAACTCTACCTATGGAGTAGCCATTCTGTATTCTTTTACTTTCTTAATAAACTTGCTTTCACTTTATTCTATGGACTCATTCCAAATTGTTTCTTGTGCTACATCCAAGAACCCTCTCTTGGGGCCTGGATCGAGACGCCTTTCCGTTAGCAGACATATTGTGGGTGACTTCCAGAAAAGCTCTTAAACTATGAGAATGAGCATTTCTTCTCTCTTTCTTCTTTCTGCTGTCTAAAAGGTGAATGCAGTAGCTGGACCTGAACGGTCATCTTGAGGCCATATGGAATCACAGGAGGCAGAGTCAGAGCTAGGAGGAGCTTGGTGGGTCCCTGATAACTTAGAGGGGGCACCAGTAAAGCTCTGAGCTACCACATTTCAGAAGTTTTTAATATGAGGGGGGAAACTGCTTTTGTGCTTAATTCACTGTATCCATTTCTGTTATTAACAGTTGAAATTACTCCTAACTGTCAAAGCAAGTATTTCAGTTTCCTATTGCTGCTGTAACAAATTGCCATAAATTTTGTGGCTTAAAACAACACAAATACATTATTTTATGGTCCTGAAGCTCAGAATTCTGAAGTTAGTCTCACTAGGTATTATGGTTAATTTTAGTTGTCAACTTAACTGGATTAAGGAATACTTAGAGAACTGTTACAACAATACTTCTGAGTGTGCCTGGGAGGGTGTTTCCAGAAGAGATTGGTGTGTGCATCAGTGGACTGAGTGGGGAAGATCCACCCTCAATGTGGGCAGACGCCACCTAATAGCTGGGGCCTTTGATAGAACAGAAAGGTGATTTTGTCACTCTCCTGGAGTTAGGAGACATTGTTCTCCTATCTTTGGACATCAGAACTCCAGGCTCTCTAGCTTTGGGACTCCAGGACTTATACCAGCAGCCACCTGTGTTCTTAGACCTCCAGCCTCAGACTGAGAGTTACACCATCAGCTTACCTGCTTTTGAAGCCATAGAACTTGAGCTGAGCTATGCTATTTGCAGACTAAGGTCTCCAGGTTGCAGTCAGCCTATTGTGTGACTTCCCAGACTCCATAATTACATGAGGCAATTCCCCTGATAAATCCTATCTATCTATGTATCTATCTATCTATGTATCTATCTATCTATGTATCTATCTATCTATGTATCTATCTATCTATCTATCTATCTATCTATCTATCTATCTATCTATCTATCTATCTATCTATCATCTATGTCTATCATCTATCTCTCCAGCCATCCTATTGTTCTCTTTCTCTGGAAAACCCTAATACAGTGGGCAACGTGTCACCATGCCACATTCCCTCTGGAGGCTCTAGGGGACATTTTGTTTCCTTGACTTTTCTAGTTCCTAGAGGCTGCCTCTATTCCTTAGCTCATGGCCTATTTCTCCATTTTCAAACCCAACAGTGTAGCATCTTTAAATCTCTCTCTGACTGCGACCCTTGCTTCAGTCATAACACCTCCTTCTCAGACTCTCCTGCCTCCTTCTTTCTTTTAAACAGCATTTGTGATTTTATTGGGTCCACCTGAATAATTGAGAATAATTTCTTCACCTCAAAATCCTTAATTTATCACATATGCAAAGTAGCAAACAAGAGTTTTTAGCAGAGAAGGTTATTTAAGTTGTCCTTTACATTTCTGGATCTATCTGAAAGAACACACACAGAGATAGGCGAAAGAGAAAGAGATAGGACAGACAGAGAGAGAAAAACGAAGAAAGGGAGAGAAAGAGGAATAGAAGGAGAAGAGAGGGCAAAGGGAGGGGATGAGAGGAGTATTTGGGGGTTGGGGTAGAGTGCTGGGGTTTGAGTGAGGTCAGTTATGTACATATTTAAGAAGTAGAAAAGGGAAGAAGCAGAAGCTACTTTTGTCACACTGTGCTGTGTGCTGCATTACTGTTTGAAGTTTGTTGGACATCCTCCCTTGTGGCACATCCTGTGGGATGCTTCACCCTTGTCCTGTTGAACTGGGGCATGGCCATGTGACTTGCTGTGGTCAGTGAATTATGGGGGTATGTGAGGCATGCTCAAGGCATCCTTTTTTTCCATTGCAATAACCAGGAGTATTCTTGATGAAGGGGTTTTGTCAGTCTTAGTCTCACAGTAAAGACCAACCAAAGCAGAGCCACCACTTGACTATGCTAGACATGATGTATTCTACTGGGATTCTGGTGTTAATACACTGAATACCCCAAGCTATCCTCAGTAGGTCCTGTTCTCTTTTTCAAGGGTATTATCTAATCTTTTATTTTAAAATATTTCACTTTTTAATTTTATAAGGTTGTTTAAAAATATTTAAATAATATAGACATATAACTTTTGTTTTTTAAGTCTCTCTTTAGCTCCTCCTTCAATACTCATCTTTTTCACGCCTATAATCCCAGCACTTTGGGAGGCTGAGGTGGACGGATCACGAGGTCAGGAGATCAAGACCATCCTGGCTAACACAGTGAAACCTTGTCTCTACTAAAAATAAAAAAAAAAAAATAGCCGGGCGTCGTGGAGGGCGCCTGTAGTCCCAGCTACTCAGGAGGCTGAGTCAGGAGAATTGCTTGAACCCAGGAGGCAGAGCTTGCAGCAAGCAGAGATCGCGCCACTGCACTCCAGCCTGGGCGACAGAGTGAGACTCCGTCTCAAACAAACAAAAAAACTCATCTTCCTCTTTGGAAGTCACCACAAATAACATGTTTTTACTTATCTTTGTAAATGTATTTATACATATATATATATATATATATATATATATATATAAAATGTGCATGTAAATGTAAACACATATTTTAATCATAGTATGACATATAGAGTTGGCCCTTTGTGTCTGGGTTCCACATCCACAGGTTCAACCAACTGCAGATACAAAATATATTTTTAAAAAATGACACATTTTTATTTCTTAAAAGTATTTCTTAAAATATTTCTTAAAAATAAAGAAATATTTTTAAAATATTTCTTAAAAAATAACAATAAACAAGAATACCAATAAAAAAGCCAATCTAGTATATTTACATAACATTCATATTTTAAAATAGCTATTTACATAACACTCACATTTGATTAGGTATTATAAGCAATCTAGAGATGACATAAAGTGTACGAGAGAATGTGTGTAGGTTATAAGCAAATACTAAACCATTTTATATAAGGAATTTGAGCATCTGTGGATTTTGGTATCCTCTAGGGATTCTTTTTTTTTTCCGAGATGGAGTCGCGCTCTGTCGCCCAGGCTGGAGTTCAGTGGCACGATCTTGGCTCACTGCAAGCTCTGCCTCCCGGGTTCACGCCATTCTCCTACCTCAGCCTCCCAAGTAGCTGAGACTACAGGCGCCCGCTACCACGCCCAGCTAATTTTCTGTGTGTGTGATTTTAGTAGAGACCGGGTTTCACCGTGTTAGCCAGGACGGACTCGTGATCCGCCCACCTCGGCCTCCCAAAGTGCTGAGATTACAGGCCTGAGCCACCGTGCCCAGCCCCTCTGGGGATTCTTGAACCAATCTCCTGAGGATACTGAAGGATTACTGTATATGAATATTTTATATGTAATCTGCATATATATCTGCATTTTTCGTTTTTTTTTTACTTTTTTCTATGTAATAATATGTCTTGGAGATAGTTAAATATCAAAACATACAATTCTCCTTATTCTTGTAAATCATTGCATTAGTATTCTATCATGAAAATTAATCATAATTTAATACCCTATTGATAGATATTTAGTTTCAATCAAATTTTTCTACTTAATAAACAATACAAAGTATTGTCCATGCATTTGTGCACACCTGCAACTATTGTTCTAGGTTAAAATTTTAGAAGTAGAATTATTGGGTCAAAGAATAAGCACATTTTAAGTTTTTATAAATGCTGCCAAATTGACCTCTGGAAAGTCTATTCCAGTGTATGCTCTCATCAATAGTTATGAGAGTCAGATATTTTTCTTTCTTAAAAAACATTAACATTTTATTTCTATTCCTTTTACACAAAAGTTCAGATTCTTGCTTTCCCGTAACCTTAAATCATAGGCTGCAGTGTTGTGTGTGTGACGGCGCTGGGGTCAGGGGTGATTGGGTAGAGGAGAATTGCGGGGATGGAGGGAAATTTTAAACAATCTTCACTCTCTTGCCTAGTATTGTTTGTAAGGATAATGTTTCTCATCAGTTTTGCTAAAAATTATATTATTCATCAATGCCTCATTATAAAATTCTTTGCTGTAGTGAGGGTCATTATGTCCCTTAATTAAATGCACTCATATTTTAGATCTCTTCAAGACCGTTATGAAGCTTCTTCAAGAGCATTATGGAGTGTGTGGCTACCCACAGACTCTGAATAGAGTCTTCCTTTCCCATGTGATAAGATCAGATCCTCTGAGGCAAGAAAAGTAAGGTGAGAATGCAACAATGCATTATCCCCTTGTGTGAAGCCCTGTGGGCTCCTTTTAAGTCCCTTGCGCCCTGTTGCTTTAGTACCTAATTTTTTTTTGCAAGATAAGTGGTCCTACAGGATACCAGTCAACCCCCAGATGGCTACAAGTTCCTGATAGCTGCTATGGCCTGGGAAAGAGAACAAGAACCCCTTGTCCATATGGTCATTTCCCTACTCTCCAGCCAATCAGCACCAAAAGCCCAAGAAGCTGTTAGTTAGAAACTCAGGCAGATGGGTACCAGAGATCAAGAATACAGAAAAAAATACAAGCTAAAAAGAATTTAATTTCTGCCTTAGAGGAGCTAGGGACTTAGGGTCCCACATGCACAGCTAGGCTCAAGCTTCAGCTGATACTTACCCTTTCCTCATTTTAATAGTAAAAACACACCCCTTAGATTGAGATTTTATATGCTCATGATACGTGCGACACATGTTAGAACACGTAGATGCTGAGCACATGTGGCAACTGCATCTCTGCCTTTGCATACCTGATCCCACCTGTATTTTATAAATATGCAGGTACAGTTTCAATAAAAGGGATTCCTAGTGAGGCACTGGGGGCTGTCTCTCCATGGGGGCTAACTCTCCCTTTGGGCAGCCTGCTCTGCCTTTCAGAGTGTACTTTCACTTTGCAGTAAGTTTCTTTGCCTACTCTTACTTTGGACTCACTCAAATTCTTCTGTGTGAGTCCAGCACACTGACAATCCTTGCAGAAACATTTATAGAGCCCTAGACAAACTAAATCCATTGGTGGCTAATAGATACAGGACAGGTTGTACGCATAGTCAGTGGGAATCTCTTCTGATAAGCGGAAAACCTACAATAGGTTTTATCTGTTTCCCAACCTGAAAGGTTGAAAGGAACTTTACTAAACTGACTTTAAATTGCAAAATATGTATTGTTCTGGTTTATTAGTCATAGACTTCTAGGCTTCCAAAAGAGTTGTCTTTTTCCCAAAAGAGTCCCCCATAACCAATGTTTCTCACACTACCTTATTCTTTATTCCTCCTGGTCCGATGGCTTAGGACTGTCTCTCAAGCTGAGATCTAATGAAGAGCAATAATGGGTTAACCTGAGTTTCAAGTTTTGCTCTGCTTCCTTCATCCCATGTAACTGAGGTTTAAATTGGGTTTAAAAAAAAAAAAAAAGACATCCTCTTTGAACTATAATTATTTAGCCAAGTAGTTTTATGCCGGATTGGAAAACCAAGAGAAATCTTACCATCCCAGTATTTCAAACTGGGCTTCGTTAATGCCAACCGTTCTCCTTGTGCCACGCATACCTTTCTTTACCTTTTGTTTTGCAGTGCCTGGATTTTTCAGAGCCTGATGCTACAGATGGTTTGAAGATTATGTCTAACCACTAACTGATCTATCCATGCTGTTCCTACTTTTTAAATGGTTAACTGAGATCAGTGTGAGCATCTCATTTATCAGTCTTTTCTTGGTGAAGGGTAATTTTTCCTCTATTTTCAAAATAGTCTCTATTCATCTGGTTGTCAAATAGTCTTCCCTGACTATGGGCAAATAGGTTATTTATTGCCAAGCTAACTTTTTCTTTGCACAGAAAATCACTGGGAAGGTGGGTTGGAAGCTGAGCGGAATCATCCTTGGGATCATTAGAAGCAGTATAATATTTTGTGGCTGTCAGCTTTTAGGCTTCTATCAGGGTGGAGAGGCCATCCTTCGGGGAGAACATAATGATCCCAGAATGCTGGCTGACAGGGTCTTGATCTGTGCTTTTATTATGTTCAATTTATCAGTCTCTTTTGAAAGAATTGACCATGGGACTCTTTTAAAACATTTGAAATCTTTGGATAAAAGCTCAGAGACAGGCTCTTCCTACTTCCATTAATTTCATAATTGATGATGTCAATTTGTCACTATTAATCATGTTTCTGCAGCAATTTTCCCCAGGCTTCCCTGAACTTAAAAGCTTCTCTATAAACTCCCCCTCCTCCTTCCTCCTTCTCTCACTCTCTCTTTCTTTTCTTTTTTTTCCCCCTGATCTCAGTTTTTCTCATTCTGCTGACTATACTCAAATGAACTTCACTTTTTCCCTGGTCATCAAAACTTTTTTTTTTAATGATCTTGTAAGACATCATGGTATAGTTTACAATACCCAGTTTAATATGAAATTTTTGAAAGCTGACAACCTGAATTATGAATGTCTGTTTTTAACTTTTTATATTTTACCCATGTGGCTCAGTTCTAGCTTTTTGGATTTTCTCACAAAAAGAATATGTAAGCTTATTTTTCAATTTATTGAGAAAATCTTTTACAATATTGCGAGTCCCTCCAATCCTGTTTGTATGATCATTCTCTTACCTTGTTAAAGCGGAACACAACATGGGTGGCTTTTTTGTATTTGATATCATAATGTGAATATTATTTATTAAAACTTTTCAGTCTTAAAGATGGATAAATGTGGGTTAGTGTATGACAATGGCTAATTGTAGTCTGGGATTAGCACACCTGGGTTGGAACACTGCATCTGCTTTCTTACTTTGGACAAATTACTTCACCACTCTGGGCTTTGAGTTCCTTATGCATAAACAGTGCTAGTGCTAATAATACTAACCTCCTAGAGTATTTTTAAAATCAAGTGACAGAATGCTTGCAGATTGTTTAGCTTAGCGCTGACATAAGAGCCCAACAAATGCTATCTATAATCATGTTAGGTAATAGTAATATAATCGTAACAAGACATACAGTATAATTATGATGTTACTACTGTGAAAACATTTTATCCAGCAGCAAATCTTCTAAGTTGCTTTGGTTAGATCTGCCTCTAGGATAGAAAGGAGCAGGCTCACAGATCACAAAGAGCCAGGAAGCCATACTGAATTGCAAGCAGTCTGATAAGTACAAGGTGTGTATGAGAGCTGAGAACATTATTTTGGGAAGAGGAAATATGAATACTAGAGAGTTAGGTGAAGAAAGGAGAGGAGCTTGGCTATCTGGGAGTAGGAGAGGTTTAGGGGAGAAACTCGGGCAGATGGGTACCAGGAATCAGGAATTCAGAAAAAAACACAGGTAAAAAGATTTCAACTTCTGAGCAGAGAGACTGGAAAACAGGAAAATGTTCTTTGTGGCAAATAAAGACATGGACTAAGATATGGGCTGGACCCAGGGGCAGGCTCTGAGCTGCTCTTGCTCATGCAAAACTTGGTTGGAGCAGGACTGAACACTTTATTCCCTCAAAAAAAAAAACACTTTGATTCCAAAAGGCACTAGAGTTGAAATTTTACTGAAGAATTTGTAGAAAAGACCAAAGAGACTTCACTCCACGAGCATATAGCATTTCACTCCAAAATTCTCTCTCAGTGTATTTTTCCCCAAATCAAGCTTCAGCTTTGGCTTCTTCTGGACCCTCCTCCTCTTTATACCTATGGACTTGAAAAGTCTCCTATCTTCAGACACAGTTTTTTTTTTTTTTTTAATCCTTCTCTTTCCCTTATGCAGAGTAACTTAATTTCATAGTCTCTACTAATCTTGTAATCCCACACCCATCACTTAATTTTAAAAACAACCAGCAAATACAAGCATCTCCAGGATCCAAGATCTACCTCCTTTATTGGGTAGAAGGAAGCATAGCAAATGGATTTTCTCTGATCACAAAGATTAATTTCTTTCTGGACAAAATTATACTATTTTATACTATTTTATGTTAGATTTTTGCTTTTATGTTAGATTTTGCTTTAATTAGACAGCTTTTACATGTCCTGCTAGAAGAGATGACAGTATGACAGTTCCCAGGGGTCCCAGATCTGTAGTAGCAAGTGGCAAGAAAAAAGAAATGAGCAGTTAAGGCCGGGCGTGGTGGCTCATGCCTGTAATCCCAGCACTTTGAGAGGCCAAGGCGGGTGGATCTCTAGGTCAGGAGTTCAAAACCAGCCTGGCCAACATGGTGAAACCCTGTCTCTACTAATACTACAAAAATTAGCCAGGTGCAGTGGCAGGCACCTATAATAATCCCAACTACTTGGGAGGCTGAGGCAGGAGAATCACTTGATTCGCAGAGGTTGCAGTGAGCCAAGATCACACCATTGCACTCCAGCCTGGGTGACAGAGTGAGACTCTATCTAAAAAAAAAAAAAAAAGAAAAAGAAATAAGCAGTTCAACATTTTAGCAACACCCAAGTTAATTGTATTCTGACCATGGCCTGAGATTTTTTCTGCAGTATCACTTCTGCAAATATAAAAATGGCTAGGGAAAACCAGTGGTGAATTATTACAAATCCATAACTATTATTGGATATATGGGAAGCAGATGCTTTGTTAAAAGTAAATCAGTACTTTCAGGTTGACATATGGAGAAGACATATACCACACAACCCATCCTCAAAGCACAGGTCAGTTTGCTTTTTTCTCAATGTGAATAAAAGTGTATTTAACCAAATAGTAGAGTCATATAGTGTTATTTTATCGGGTATTGAGTGTGTTTATTTCATAACACTCTAAAACATTTTAGGTTCTTTTTACTTAACCAGTAATTATTTACAAAATATTAAAGGGCTATATGTTGACCTTTCTTCTATACTAAATCTAATTCATGATCTCCCACAAACCCCAAGCTACCCTCTTCCAAATGCACAGCGTCACTAAATAGCATCAGTATCTACCCAGTTGTACAAGTCAGAAACCACCCAATGGTTGCTCCAAGATGGGATTGGAAGTTACTTACCCTCCCAGTATTATATGTCATCCTTCTCTCAAACCACGTATTCATATATATATACCACTAAGTAAAAATGATGTTCTAGTTAGGCAAAAATGTATTAAATGTATCAAGGTAAGTTCTTTCACTCCACTTTTCAAAGTTTCTTTTTAAAGAAATTCTGGAGTCACCAAGGCCAACATCTGTGTATCTTTTTCCATTTTTAAAAAGCCCTTGAATTATCTTTTTATTAGCTCTAATCACCTTAGTCCTGCTGTCAACACCCTATTCTGAAATAACATCATTGTTTATCATTGTACCCTCTGCAGCTAGCAGTTTCTGGTACCAAGCAGGTGTGTAATAAAATAATTTTTAATTGAACAAATGGAAAAGATATACTTCAAATCACAGATTTTCCCACCAAATACTTTTTAACAGGTACCCTGGGAGCATAGAATTACTTTATTTCTTTGTACACACACAGTAATACTTTTTGCTTCTTTGCCATTATTTATGCTGTTCTGTTGCCTCTAGTTCTCTTCTCTCTTTTCTTAGCCTGGCTAACTTCTATATAGATATTAAATCCAGACCTCTCCTCCTGGAGGACTTTTCTGACTTTCCTATTCTGGGTTCCCTATTCTATCTTTAAAACTTTTCAGTCTTAAAGATAGATAAATGAGGGTTAGTATATGACAATGGTTAACTGTAGTCTGGGATTAGCACACCTGGGTTGGAACACTGCATCTGCTTTCTCACTTTGGGCAAATTACTTCACCACTCTGGGCTTTGAGTTCCTTATGCATAAGTAGTGCTAATAATACTATCCTCCTAGAGTATTTTTAAAATTAAGTGACAGAATGTTAGCCAATCTCTGTACCCTCCTAACCACCAATAAACCTTTCTGCGTAATAAACATATTTCTGGTTGCTCAGGTTAAAAATCTTGGTTCATCTTCAACTTTTTTTTTTTTCACAGCCTACATAAAACTCATCAACAAATCTTATCAGATCTGTCTTCCAAACATCTCCAGATTCCAAATATGATCATTTCTTACTACTTTCAGCCCTCTAATTCCGATCTTTATCTAGTCTGACATTTTTGCTGAGATTATTGTAATAGCCTCCTAACTGATCTACTGGGTTCCACCCTTGCCCCACTACTGTCTACTTTCAACCCAGCAACCACAGTAATTCTTCTAAAAGTGTGCCAAGGCCAGGTGCGGTGGCTCAAGCCTGTAATCTCAGCACTTTGGGAGGCCGAGACGGGTGGATCACGAGGTCAGGAGATCGAGACCATCCTGCCTAACACGGTGAAACCCCGTCTCTACTGAAAAATACAAAAAGCTAGCTGGGTGAGGTGGCGGGCGCCTGTAGTCCCAGCTACTCGGGAGGCTGAGGCAGGAGAATAGCATAAACCTGGGAGGTGGAGCTTGCAGTGAGCTGAGATCTGGCCACTGCACTCCAGCCTGGGCGACAGAGCAAGACTCCGTCTCAAAAAAAAAAAAAAAAAAAGTGTGCCAAAACTATGCTCAAAGTTTTCTGATAACTTTCTATCTCATTCAAAGTAAGTCCAAATTTCTTACATGTGTAGTGGCCTATAATATAACCCTCAGTGGTTCTTGTTTCCTGATATGTATGCCCTTGTGTAGTCTTTGCTCATATTGAATAAGGCTGATCTATGTCACCAATAGCACATTGCAGAAATGAAGGTGTGCAACTCCTGAGAGCAGGTCATAAAAGATGTAGTAGCTTCTGCCTCATGATCTCTTAGATCTTATTCTCTTTCTAAGAAAGGTAGCTGCCATGTTGTGAAGATGCACCTGCATCCTGGTGGGGAGGTCAATGTGGTGAGGAACTGAGACCTCCTGAGAAGTGCCAGCAACAAGTTGCCAAGCATGTGAGTGAGCCAACCTGGAAATGGATCCTCCAGTCCTAGTCAAGCCTTTAGATGGCTTCAGCCTCAACAGATGCCTGACTGCAGCACTCTGAGAGAACCTGAGATAATGGACCTAGCTAAATGCTCCCTGGATTTTGGACCCACAGAATCTTTGTTACATAATATATATTTATGTGTTAAGTTGTTAAGTTCTGGGGTAATTTGTTATGCAGCAATGGACAACTAATACACTTAGTACCACCAAAAGGGCACCCTTGATATGATGCCTAATTCCTTCACTGGCTTCATCTCTTGCCAATCTCCTCATTTGCTCAATCTGCTTTAGCCATATCAGACTTTTCTATAATCCAGGTACACTTCTATCTCAGGGTTATTGCCCTTGCTAACTCCTTACCCACTTCAAGTCTTTGTTCAAATAGATCCTTTTAGTGTTCTTTTTTATCACCCCACAGCTCTCCCCAGTCTTTCGATTTTGTTTTCCTCTATGGTACTTATCAACATTTGATATATGATATGTGTAATAGTCTGTTCTCATACTGCTAATAAAGGCATACCCTAGACCAGGTAATTTATAAAGAAACAAAGTTTAATGGACTCACAGTTCCACATGGCTGGGGAGGTGTCACGATCATGGAGGAAGGCAAAGGAGAAGCATGGGCACACCTTACATGGTGGCAGGCAAGAGAACATGTGCAGGGGAATTCCCCTTTATAAAACCATCAAATCTGTTGAGACTTATTCACTGTCATGAGAACAGCATGGGAAAACTCATCTCCATTATTCAATTACCTCCTACTGGGTCCCTCCCATGACACATGGGGATTGGGGGAGCTACAATTTAAGATGAGATACCAGTGGAGGCACAGCCAAACCATATCAATACGCTTTACTTTTTGTTATTATCGTTTCTCTCCCTCCATGATAACATAAGCTCTGTGAAGGCAAAGACTTTTTGTTCTTCTTGTTGTTCACTGCTATTTATTTACCCCTTAGAACAGTGGATGGAAAATACTAAATGTTACATGATACTTATTAAGTGGATTAATATTATAGTCTTCTGGGTTTTTATTGTTTGCTTGTTTGCTTATTTTACCTTCTGGGTAGTAAGGTCCTTAAATTCAAGTACTATATCTTTTTTATCTTTATATATCTGTCATCCATATGGTGATACCTGGAATAACAGATCTATTTGCTAAAGTAGAAAAAGAGATCTGAGTTACTTAGGGAGTTTATACCATAGAGAGCATTTTAAGAAGTTAAATATGAGTTTAAAATATATATGGATTTAAAAATACTTTGTGCAGTGGGCACAGTGGTGTGCACCTGTAGTCCCAACTACTTGGGAGGCTGAGGCAGGAAGATTGCCTGAGCCCAGGAGTTTGACGCTGCAATGAGCTATGATTTCACCTCTGCATCACAGCCTGGGCAACAGAATAAGACTCCATCTCAAAAAAATAATAATTTTATTTAAAATACTTTGAATAAACAAGTGACCTTGTGAAATTATCAAGGATTACTTAAAAACAATGAAACAGCACAAAAAATTTGGATTTAAAAATAACAATATTTAATATGTAGTTCAAAAGCCAATTATATTTGAACTAAAAAATACATTAACATAAAAATTGATTTCATTTTATTTTAATTGCCCTTGAGATTTTTTTTTACTTGAGTAGGTTGCATCTACCAGTTTGCAAATGAAACCGCCTTTGTAAACTGGCAAATTAAAAGTCATTAGAAAATATGATTTGATAAATATTTTCAACACTTAGAGGAATACTGCAATTATATAATCATTTTTCCCATACTTTTATATTTTTGTTTTGCTGAAAACAAGCTTGATAACATATGTTCAATTTTTTTTCTATGGTTTTCTAGCTATTGCTGACATAAATTTCAGATAGGGGAAAAAATCAGTGAGAAATTGGATCTACAAATTTACTTACCACTTTCTAAAGGCAATTTTTAAGTGATAAAGACTCTATTGCTTCTTGAAGCAAAGTTGTATAAGGTTGAACATATTTTGGCAAACTAGACAGTTCAGATCACTTCTCCAAAGTCAAATGCATAGTTAGAAGCAGAAACAAGGCTACAACTCAGCTGTCTAAACTCCTGGTTAATTGTTTTGCTCACTAGCCTATTCTGCTTCCAGAAGTGTTAGGGGATAGTGTTTAGCAGGGGTATCTCTCCTCTGGGAGTTGAGCATGTCATTACATGAAACCACCCATTACTAAGAAAGTAATTAGGGGAAGGAGAGAGAATATGGAAGGAGGAGAATTATGCAAATGCCTGAACTAACTTGTGCAACGTTAAAATGCAAAATTCTTAAGTTGCTCATTGTCATTGACATTCAAAGGATAACCTGGGACTAGAGTAGGAAATAAAGGTGGATCAGTGAGGGAAGTTGTCTTGTTTAGCCTAAGAGATGTGAAGTGCCATGTTCTATGCGCACGTGATGTTGGGGATGGTGGGGTAAGAGTAGAGCACTATCTGAAATTTTGTATTATTATTATGTACAAAAAAAAAAAAATAGGCATTCCTTATGAGAATTTGGAACAAAACATGCAAGTAATGAATATCCATTTACATGAGCATGTGTTATCCAGTGGCCCGCCGAATAAGGCTTAATCCAGTGGGGACCCTCACTGGAGTCTTATAAAATGTGTATCAGAAAGCTATTTTCCCCACTGGTCAAGTGTGACCGTATGGACACTAACTCCTCATGTCTGCGGGCTGTCATAGTGTGAGTACCGGTGAATTCTGATGGTGTGTCTGGAATTGGTGGGTTCTTGGTCTCCCTGACTTCAAGAATGAAGCCACGGCCCTCGCGGTGAGTGTTATAGTTCTTAAAGATGGTGTGTCCAGAGTTTGTTCCTTCAGATGTTCAGACGTGTTCGGAGTTTCTTCCTTCTGGTGGTTCGTCGTCTCGCTGGCTTCAGAAGTGAAGCTGCAGACCTTCAGGGTGAGTGTTACAGCTCTTAAGGCTCAGGAGTGAAGCTGCAGACCTTCGCAGTGAGTGTTACAGCTCATAAAAGCAGTGCAGACCCAAAGACTGAGCAGCAGCAAGAGTTATTGCAAAAAGCGAGAGAACAAAGTTGCCACAGTGCGGAAATGGACCCCAGCAGGTTACCACTGCTGGCTCCGGCAGCCTGCTTTTATTCCTTTATCTGACCCCAGCCACATTCTGCTGATTGATCCATTTACAGAGAGCTGATTGGGGTATTTACAATCCTTTAGCTAGATATAAAATCTCTCCAAGCCCCACCAGAGTAGCCAGAGAGAGTGCTGATTGGTGCATCCAGAACCCCCCAACCCCCCGAGCTAGATACCGAGCGCTGAGTGGTGCATATACAATCCTCAGGCTAGATATAAAAGTTCTCCAAGTCCCCAACCTACTCAGAGCCCAGCTGGCTTCCCCTAGTGGATTCCGAGCCTGGGCCGCGGAGGGAGCTGCTCGCCAGTCCTGCGCCGCGCGGCCGCACTCCTCAGCCCTTGAGCGGTCGATGAGAGGCGGCAACAGGGAGCAGGACATGGCGCCCGTAACGGAGGCTCCGGCCACTCAAGAGCCCACGGCGGAGGGGCTCGGGCATGGCGGGCTGCAGGTCCCGACCCCTGCCGCGCGGGGAGGCGGCTGAGGCCCTGCGAATATTCGAGCGCGGCGCAGGCGGGCCCGCACTGCTGTGGAACCTGGCGCACCCTCCGCAACTGCTGGCCCGGGTGCTAAGCCGCTTACTGCCCGGGGCCCACGGCGCCGGCTGGCCGCTGTGAGTCCTGGGCTCGCTGAGCCCGCGCCCACCCGGAACTCACGCTGTCCCGCGAGCGTCTTGCGCAGCCGCAGTTCCCGCCCGCGCGTCTCCCTCAACACCTCCCGGCAAGCAGAGGGAGCTGGCTCCAGCCTCAGTCAGCCCAGAGAGGGGCTCCCACAGTGCAGCTGCGGGCTGAAGGGCTGCTCGAGCGCTGCCAGAGTGGGTGCCGAGGCCGAGGAGGCGCAGAGAGCTAGCGACGGCTGCCAGCATGCTGTCACCTCTCAATGGGTCCCATTATAATCCTGGAGAAGCTCAGAGGTTAGAAGCCTGAAGGTAGGTACTGTATGAAACTGGTCAAAACCTTTCGAAAACAGGTCCCTGCAGGAGTAGATGGAATATACTGGGGGACCAAGAGCAGACAAGTGGGAGTTGGTTGAGGATTTGGAATTGTGCTAAAAGAGTGCCTGATACACCTCTGAATTTTGGTGTCCTTATGTGGAAAACAGGCACAAAGTTTCTGCGTTATCTTTCTGTGAGGAGTAGCTGAATAAAGTAAAATTATTGGCAGATACTAAGTATTCTAAATTGTTATCCTTGTTTTATTATGATAATGTTAAGAAGGTTAGTAATAAATATCACAACTTTTATTAGAGAAAGTCACTATCTCTACTTGACCCTGTATTTTCTCTTATCTTACTGAAGAACATGGATTTGCCTTTAAATGGAAACGCTCATCAGTTCATCATTACAACCAGAGTTGAAATTTATTCTTTAAGGCACAAGCTTCTGTGTACATGCTAACATGTCTTCTAGTTTCTAGGAAAGTTGCAGATTTGACAGTTATTATAAAGTATTATAATTTTTATGAAAATTATTATTTGTAAGAAACTGAAAAATATTTTCTAACTTGAACCATTTTAGATTTAATATTCCATAGCTTTAGAATAAAGAGCTTAAGTTTGTTCAATCAATTTGCACATTGTTTTAGAAATGAAAAAGATAATTGAATTTTTTAAATTTCTCTGATTAAGTACACTGTTTATGCGTTTGTTATAGAATTATAATTTAAAAAGTTTTTAAATAATCACCTACTTAGTCTAACTCATATTACCGGGTACGATCATCTAAATTTGAAATATATGAAATATGTGTCTAGAGACCTAGGATTTGGTTTAAAACCACCACATACAATACACATGGTTGAACAACCTGTATGTGTGGTTGAGTTAATACCCATCTGATCACCCTTTATCTCTAGGAGATGAGTGCTGCTGGGTGAGTTATTCCCTCTTCCATTCTCTAAGGCAGCAGTCCCCAACATTTTCAGCACCAGGGACTGGTTTCATGGAAGAAAGTTTTTCCACGAACTATGAGGTTGGGGGGATGGTTTCAGGATAAAACTATTCCATCTCAGATCATCAGGCATTAGTTAGATTCTCATAAGGAGCACACAACCTAGATCCTTTACATGCACAGTTAACAATAGGGTTCATGCTCCTATGAGAATCTACTGCTGCCGCTGATCTGACAGAAAGTGAGCTCAGGCGGTAGTGCTTACTCACCTCTTGCTACATGGCATGGTTCCTAACACGCCACAAACTGGTACTGGGCTGCAGTCTGGGGGCTTGGGGACCCCTGATCCAAGGGGACAGTGGTGACCTGCATTTCATAAGGCTTCAGTGTGAGTACCATGGGATTAGGCATTAGTAACTCACTTGACGAGACACACTTGAGTTGGTTGTGGAGATAACACTTTTTTTTTTTTGGCTAGAAAATATGTTTGATAAACTCTTGACTATCTTTGCCTATTACATTTAGTAATTATGATATCTTCTCATGTGTAATGTCTAATGTGTTTTGTTTTCCTAGTTTAGAATGCTATTTCTTAAGTAAAGAGGTTTAAATAACATGGATCCAACTATCTGAACATGAGTTATAGTTATATGTAAGTTACACGTTTTTAAAAAAATAGATATTCCAAATTTTAGTATCTGAAGGAAAATTAAATACTTATATATGTAAATATATATTTATGGTAAGATATATGTAGATAAAAAATGCAACTAACCTAACTTTCAGTAACCATCTGCCCTTGGATCTGGCATAAACTTTTAGATTTCTATTGCATCAATACCATTACGATGTGAAGATTCTTGCCCTCCCTCTCTTATTTTTCTTAAAAATTTTCAATGAATAGTTTTTATGCCTTTAAAAAGATGATTTTATTAACTATTTTTTCTATAAAATAATAATCTTAAAATTATCTTTAAAGCAGTATATTTAAAGGCTTAACAGTTTACAAGAAATCTTTCATCTTTGAAATTAAAATTAAATTTCAAAAATGTATTTACTAACCTTGACCAAAAGGTACTCACCTAATCATCCAACACTCCACTTTGATCACACGTCTGAAATGACAGGGAAGTAAGTTGAGTTTTGATCAATTTAAGAAAATATAAGTCTGGAATAAATAGATTCAGCCCAGCATTTTACAGTCTTTACAGATATTAGTATTGGTTATTGTGATGCCTTTCAGCAGGATTGTTAGATAAAATACAGAACTAAAGACAAAAACTGTATGAGTATCTCAATAGATGTAGAAAAGTCTTTCAATAAAATTCAACATCCCCTCATGTTAGAAACTCTTAATAAAATGGGCACTGAAGCAATAAACCTCAACGTAAGAGCCATCAATGGCAAATCCACAGCCAGCATTATACTTATGGGCAAAAGCTGGAAGCATTCCCCTTGAAAACTGGCACAAGACAACCATGCTGTCTCTCACCACTCCTATTCAACAAGTATTGGAAGACCTGGCCAGAGCAGTCAGTCAAGAGAAAGAAAGAAAGGGCATCCAAATAGGAAAAGAAGAAGTCAGACTATCCCTGTTTGCAGACGACATTATCCTCTATGTAGAAAACTCCATAGTCTCAGCCCAAAACTCCTTAAGCTGATAAACAACTTCAGCAAAGTCTCAGTATACAAAATCAACATATAAAAATTGCTAGCATTCATATACACTAATAAGAGTCAAGTTAAGGGCCAAATCAGGAATGCAATCCATTCACAATTTCCACAAAAAGAATAAGATACCTAGGAATACAGGTAACCATGGAGGTGAAAGAGCTCTACAATGAAAACTATGAAACATTGCTCACAGAAATTAGAGATAACACAAACAATTGGAAAAACATTCCATTTTCATGGATAGGAAGAATAAATATCATTAAAATGGCCAAATTGCCCAAAGCAATTTATAGAATCAATGCTATTCCTACGAAACTACCAGTGACATTCTTCACAGAACTAGAAAAAAAGTATTTTAAAATTTATATGAAACCAAAATAGAGCCCAAATAGCCAAGGCAGTCCTAAACAAATAGAACAAAACTGGAAGCATCATGCTACCTGACTTCAAACTATACTACAGGGCTATAGTAATCAAAACGGCATAGTAGCAGTACAAAAACAGACACAAAGGCCAACAGAACAGACTAGAGAGCCCAGGAATAAGGCTGCACACCTACAACCATCTTATTTTAGACAAAGCTAACAAACACAAGTCATGGGGGAATCATTCCCTATTCAATTAGTGGTGCTAGGATAACAGGCTAGCCATATGCAGAAGATTGAAACTGAACCCCTTCCTTATACCATATACAAAATGAACTCAAGATGGATTAAAGACTTAAATGTAAAACAAAACTATGCAAACCCTGGAAGACAATTTCGGCAATACCATTCTGGACATAGGAACAGGCAAAGATTTCATGACGAAGATGCCAAAAACAGTCACAACAAAGCAAAAATTGAAAAATAGGATCTAATTAAAGAGCTTCTGCACAGTAAAAGAAACTATGAACAGAGTAAACAGACAACCTACGGAATGGGGGAAATTTTTTTGCAAACTATGCATTCGACAAAGGTCTAATCTTGAGCATCTATAAGAAACTTAAACAAATTTATGAGAAAAAAAGCAAACAATCCCATTAAAAAGTAGGAAAAGGACAGGAACAGACACTTTTCAAAAGAAGACATACGGCCAACAAACATATGAAAAAACCTCAACATCACTGATCATTAGAGAAATGCAAACCAAAACCACAATGAGATACCATCTCATACCAGTCAGAATGGCTATTATGAAAAATAAAAAAATAACAGATTTGGCAAATTTACACAGAAAAGGGAACACTTATACACTACTGGGAGAAATGTAAATTAGTTCGACCATTTTTGAAGGCAGTATGGCAATTCCTTAAAGAGCTAAGAACAGAACTACCATTCAGCTCAGAAATTCCATAACTGGGTGTATACCCAAAGGAACATAAATCATTCTGCTATAAAGATACATGCACACGTATGTTTATTGCAGCACTATTCATAATAGAAAAGTCATGAAATCAACTTAAATGCCCATCTCATATCCAAATCAAATGACAGATTGGATAAAGAAAATATGGTACATGTATATCATAGAATACTATAGAGTCATAAAGAAGAATGAGATCATGTCCATTGCAGGAACATGGATGGAGCTGGAGACCATTATCTCTAACAAACTAATGCAGGAACAGAACCAAATACCACATGTTCTCATTTTTAAGTGGGAGCTAAATGATGAGAATGCACAGACTCACAAAGAGGAATAACAGATATTGGGGCCTACCTGAGGGTGGAAGGTAGAAGGAAACCGGAGGATCAGGTAAAATAACTAAGGGATACTAGGATTAACACCAGAGTGATGAAATACTCTGTACAACAAACCCCCATGACACAAGTTTGCTTGTGTAGCAAACCTGCACCTGTACCCCTGAATGTAAAACAATAGAAAAAATACAGTATACACATTCTCAGATTTGAATTTTCAACACGCAATGAATAATGCTTTAGTATAAGTATATCCCATACATGTGGGACACATTTATACTAAAAAAAAAAAAAAAAAAATTGCTGAATAATGATAAATACCAAGCCAAATGTGATGGGTCATGTCGGTAATCCCAGCTAGCAGGGAGGATTAGGCAGGAGGATCTCTCGAGCCCAGGAGTTTGAGGTTACAGTGAGGTATGATGGTGACACTGCACTGTAGCTTGGGTGACAAGAGTGAAACCCAATCTCCAAAATCAATCAATAATAATAATAAACACCAAAATTAAAATGTAACTAGGCATTGTAAATTTTTGTTTGCTAAATCTTGAAATTATATCTTAGTGTGATCAAGAAAATGATTATTTTTGTGGAGTACATTTGTTTAATATACCAGGATGGACCTAATGGATCATAAGATCAGAGGTCTTCCATCTGAAACATGTAAAATAAGGCTTCATAATCACAACCTTTGTGGTAAATCAACATTGTGACTTCAACTATGTTTAGCATCAATAATGTAGTTTTAAGCCAACTAATAAAGGTCCAAAATTAAGTTGCTGCAATTTGCAAATAAGACTCCTGGATTTGATGGGGTAGCATTCATTTGACCCTTCCCTGTTGACCAAAGTTGGGTGATGGGTGAGAGAGATGTTGGATTCATTAAAGTAGTTGCATCTGTTGGAACTCAGATGTGAATTTGCTTTGTAATCAATTTCATTTAAAAAAGTGTTTTCACCATCATTATAAAGGTTGCAATAAAGATTTAAATTAACCCCTACTGTAATGCTAGGCACTGTGTGGGTTCTTTATAGCATTAATTTCATTTAATTGAAACAGGAATTTCAACATGTGGCTAGAACTGTTATTGACTTTCAATGTATTGAAGGACTCTTCCGGGATGTCTCAATAGTAACCATTTTATTTTTTTTTAATAGGAAATCATTTCTCCCTCAAATACCAAAATTTAGTACTTTTTTTCTGAACAGAATCTAATGAAGGCCCCACTTCTCCACTTGTGTTTCAGATCTCTGGGAGTAATGGAGAAATTTGCAAATATTTAACACCTGCACCTCGATCTTTCATCTTCAAAAATCTTATTTTTATTTAAGAGTAGAGTGTATGACCAAGAACAACAGTTTACAGTGTTCACTTGATTAAACAAAAACATTCATGGAATTCGAGTGGTTCCATCTGAACTAGACAGTTTAGACTGATGCAGTGTGGAAAGGATGTGGAATCACAGAAGAATTAATGTGAAGTATATGATTTTGGCACTGGGAAGGCCCTATGAATACCATCAATTTGAGAGTTTTTTAAAGTATCTAAATGTGTTTACACAGCTGGATATTCAGTTTCAGCATGATCTCTTTTCTTCATGTTTCCAGGTTATTTACAAATGTGTTTCCCTCTGTTATTTTTAATGCATTTTATTTTCCAAATTTGGATTTTAAAACCTCAGATAGCAACATAATATTGTGAAACAGTTTCTGGGACTTTTGTGTGTTACATATTACCAGTATTAGGAGAAAAAGAGGCTTCTGGAATGTAAACCTTTTAAGAATATATTTTACAGCTTTATCTAATCAATAAAATAAGAATTAATTTTATAAAACATATTTATATGGGAATGATTAACTTTTTTTGCAATCTTGAGTTATAATCAACATAATCCAAATTTTAACAATATTCTGAAATAGCAACTCTATTCAATATTTATATTTTCTTTTTTGTAGATCCTTGATTTTCGTCAGATTTTTTAAAACTTAATCTAAAGTGAGTGCGATGTAAGGGATGGAGAATGTGACGTGAATTTTAAAGATCTCAGTCCATGTCTCAGGCACAATTGCTGGCTGTTTGATTTAGAGAAGTTATTTAACCTCTGCATGCCCCAGATTTCTCTCTTGTGAAATGGAGTGTTATTTTTCAACTGCCTTCTTCATTTAGTATCAGGAGGCCTAATGAGATAATGTGCCAGAATAGTTATCCTGAATCATCTTTTTTGGGAGAGTATAAGCTCACAGGCACAAAGGTCAATCCATACGAACTGGGTAGAGGTCTTTCTCCTCCATATAGTTCCATGTTGGATTAGGGACCTTGTTGAAACTATTCTTGGCCATAATATCCACAAAGGCACACTTATATCCAGAAGAGAGAAGGGCAAAAGCCCTGGGAACTCCCAGAAAGAAAAGTGGTAAAATATAGGGGCAGAAAAATGGTTAGAAATCATCAAAGACCTATATTAACATATATTACTTATCAGCTATAGTAGTTTGTGTTTGGCTCATTAAATAATTTGTTAGAACGTTGATTGGCACATTTGAGGAGCTCAATAAATATTTTTGGATGAATGAATTACTATGAATTTATCTCTCCTGATGCGCTAGAATTCATCCTATAATAGACAATGTTAGCTATGTCACCTTTAAGGGTCTTTTTTACTTTATGCTTGAGAAAACTCTTAGCATGCAGTAGTATTCAGATGCAGTATTTGTGTTACATACCCCAGATATTTTTGTGCAGTTGTCTTCTTATTGCTTATTGGTGTTTGTCTTTTCCAATATATTTGATATCAGCCTATTGATTGAGATGATTTCTTCATAAAATTGCTTTAACTCCATTCTTTAGGAGATTGTCCCACTCATATAGAGCATGAAATTCTGCCTTAACAAACATCTTTGCAGGCAGGTAAATAGAGTACCTTGCAACTGGAGCTGAATCTATCCCTTTCGCTGAGAAAAAATCTGCCTGGAAAGGTGACTGTGGATGGAGCTGCAGAGAATGTCTCTCTTTTGGCCCCAGAGGAGATATGGACTCCCTGGCACAAAGGAGAAAATCGAACAGTCTCATTTTTCTAAATGAGATGAATACATTTTTTCTCTGTACTATTGGTTCCCAATCTGTATTGGCTTGAAGCCCGCCACGGTCCCCTCTTGCTGCAGTGTACTTCTACTAGACTTCTCATGGCAGCTGCTGCTCTAACTTTTAAAAAAGTCCTCTCTTCTAAAGAAAACCTTAGTTAATAAATGTGTAAACTTGATTTGCTCAAATCCATGTGTCTGGCTTATGGTCACATCATCTTTTCCAGGTGACTGCCATTTCAGTGACTTCACTGCCTTATGTGCCTCCGCGCATCCCTCACATCCATTTCCATACACTATCGTGAAATGTAACTCCACTCCTCTATGCCAATTTTGCAAGTTCATTTTTCCTGAAGATTTATACGTGGCATGTCCTGCAGCCAATAAAGGACAGAATAACAAATAATGGGTCAGAGACTTCTGTTTCTGGCATTACAGAATACCTGCTATTCAGAGAACGCTCTTTCCGTATCAAACACCTGAAAAATTCTGGATTAAATATTAAGTTTTACGAAAAGCATGGCTGAACTAGCAGTAAAGGAAATAATCAGTAGCCAGACATGTTTGAATCCAGATGTGTAAGCACAGGCTAGATCTGACATGTGCTTGAAGGCAACTCCAATCGCTGGTGGTATAGAGCCTGCCTTGTAATAGACATCTGTTACTGAAGGACAGGACACAAAGCTGAGAGTTGAGCAGCTTTCTGAGCAGCAAGTTGAGCAGGTGATAGCAAGGCAAGTCTTACATAAAATTGGGACACCAAAGAATGACGTATTTTTCTGGAACAAAACCCCTTATACAGCAGAAGGACTGCACGTTTGTGTATTTCAACCTTGACTCTGGCAGAAGCAGGAAAAAAGTGAAAATCCATAATTACAAATTTCCCTTCATACAGATTTGTCACTGGAATTTACACTGTAAATGTGATTTCCATCTACCTGTCTCCTTAAAAAGCTGAAAATTTAGCTTCAGGTGGTTCTGGGTTGATATTACACATTTAACAGTGGGTACATACTAGATGTTGACAATCAATTAACTGTTGGGCACAGTTCACCCCATTGTGCTGGGCCTCGTGGAAGGACTGAAGTGTCCCAAGGGAAAGACCAGGGAAGAAATTGGGGGAAGCACCCACGGTTCTCAAGGCAGCAGCTATTTACTAATTGCCATTGCTGTATTTCAGTTATTTAGTGATTTATATGGCCATATTAGCCTTAGACTGGTAAGGCACCCAAATGTTTTGAGTCTTTGTTTCCTCCTATTCTGTAGCTTGTCTGCCTCACAGGGTTTTTAAATAATGTCTGTGAAAACACTTTGTGAGAAAACAAGTAGCAGTTAATGACGGTTCGGCTTTTACAGTTTTGCTTCAGTGTACCAGGTAATGCTTTATGGTCTGAAATAATTTACTTAGTTCCTCAAAATGCCTAAAGTGGAGGTTTCGTATGATTTTCTCATCTGAATTTCTATTGGATGAATAGTTCTTGCTGTTAAAGGAAATGTGGTGAAAGATGGTCAGTAAAGTAGGCTTTGGGGAGAAATTTCACAAAGGCATAACTCTCTTCTTGGAACAGAGCTCTCACAAGTACTAAAAAATGGGGATGAATGCTGGAGGTGTTAATCAGGAAAGTGACAAGTATAATGGCAACAGTCTCAGGGAGACGTTGCTGAAGAGGTGCCAATACCTTAAGGAGCTGCTGTTGAGGCCAAAGGGGAAGCGCTAAAAAGGGGTGGTAGATTGAGTGGGCAGAAGGGGGCTTCCCTTCCCAAACAAAAAAGGAAACCAAGAGATCAAAGGGAAAATGTTAAAGCCCATTAAGGGAAGAGAGATTAACGAAAGGTTAAATATTAAATCCAGGAACAAAAGACCCCTAGACTTCCCCACTGCATGTGGACTGAACACCACCTCTGGTATTGAGTGTCAAAGAAACTCCCTTCTTTAAACTGGTAACCTTTATTTCCTTTAGTTGCTGCAAAGTGGAGTCTGGGTCACCAATGGAGGGCATCGGGGGTGAAGAATTAAGCAGCCAGTGACTGAGTGGTCAATCAAAGGGAGGCCTCCACGGGTGCAAAATATGAGGTAGATGATGACAAAGGTCATCCAGTGAACCAGCACTCACCCCTGCTGCAGTCTTGGGTGATCCAGAATTTCCAAAGAGCAGTGTCCTAAGGAAGCAGTGGAGTTGAAAGTGCATGGCGCAGAAAGGAAACGGTGCCAGAGAACTTGTCTTGGAAATTGCTTTTGAGTAACAGGACTCAGTTTCCTATTAACAGATCCTGAAGAGGGTTAGTAGACATTATGAGGGAGCTTTAGCTTTTCTGCTCCCACTCCCTGGCACTCCTCCGTGCCACTACTGGTCAGAAGAGCTGGAAAAGAATGAGGAGCTGACCTTTTGTGTCCCTGCCTAAAAGGAGGTTTTTTTTTTTTTTTTCATCAGTCTATTTTCATATATTGGGATTCTATTCTTCTTTTGGAGGTCCCTTGTCTTAAAGCCTTTGTATCCTCACCTTCATTTGCAAAATTCTGGAATCTTACAACTATAAGGACTCCCCTGCCATAAATATGTTAAAAAAAAAAAAAAGATAAGAAAAAAGGTAGTAGTGGAGGATAACTTGCCTTTCCTCTCAGTTGTATAATACAGGGTGGAAGTATACTAGGAGAATCTTTTCAGAGACCTTAACACTTGGATTTAAGTCCTAGCCCTACTATTTATGAGCTATGTAATTGTGGGGCTGGTCATATCATCACATTAAGTCTTTTTGTTTGGAGACAGAGTCTCATTCTGTCACCCAGGCTGGAGTGCAGTGGCACTATCTCGGCTCACTGCAACCTCCGTCTTACAGGTTCAAGCGGTTCTCCTGCCTCAGCCTCCTGAGTAGCTAGGATTACAGCATGCGCCACCACGCACAGCTGATTTTTGTATTTTTAGTAGGGACTGGGTTTTGCCATATTGGCCAGACTGGTCTCGAACTCCTGACCTCATAGGATCTGCCTGCCTCAGCCTCCCAGAGTGCTAGGATTACAGGTGTGAGCCACCGCGACCAGCCTCATCACATTGTCTTATTTATTTATTTATTTTTTCAGCTATTAACTAAGAGTTTAGGGGCTATTGAAGTTGACCTACTCATCCCTTTTCTTCTAAAGCTTCTCAGACTAAGTTATCCACATGAGGATGAGAAGAGATTTTTGTTGTTGTTTTGTTTTGTTTTATTTTATTTTCTACCTTTAAACTTTATGACGGAAAATAACATATATTAAGTATAGTTTCCCTTCAACTTACCTCGGGTAGGCCAGCTGCATTTCCAATTGATATTCACCCTGTTTTCTTTCTCTAAAATGGAAATAAAATGTAAAGTTAGATCACACTCTTCTAAGCTCTCCAAGTCCTGTGCATTACTCCTTTATTATTATCCACCACATTTTCATTTACTTGTCTAGTATGTCTTTCATCCTAGACTGTAAGCTTGATGAGGGGAGGGACCAAGTATGTGTTGTTCAACATCGTATTTCTGGCAATTAGTGCCTGATAGCATAGTAGTTATTCAATACATATTGGATAAATGAATCAGTGGATTATTTTATAAATGAAAGAGGTGAAAATCTAAAGTCTAATAAGGATTGATAGGATGACTCTTTGAAAGTTTTTAAAAAACACTTAATAAACAATATTCCTTGCTTTTATTATTTACAGACCATTAGAAATGATTATCACATTTATCTAGCAAGACTGGGACTCTGGCTGCTTTGATGAAAGTCTTAAAGAGATAAAGGACAATTTATCTGAGTACTTTTGACTTTCTGCCTATTACTGATCTCTGTGGATGTCTGGTGTCACTTAAACTTCAGAACACAGTCTATATCTGATTATCCCTCTGCTATGTAAAGGCCAACTTGGTTACATCTTTAGCATCCTATTGCCCCAGATACAATTTTGGAGATGGTCCCAGTCCAATCACGAACAACTACAGTGATTCAAAGTTAATTTGCCTTCATGACCTATTTATGTCAACTGGGGTCATTAACTCTCCTTTGTGACAAAGTTTTCGTTGGTAATATGACATTTGCCTGCCATATGAACTCTCTAAGGAGGTTAGCTAATTTCAAAGCCCTCTTAATGTTTTCAAGTTACTTTGTTGTTTTCAAGAAGTTAGTGATTCTCCACTATGCTAGTACATGTGATCATAAAACAATGTTCCACCTTGGTGTGTTTATTTATTCTTTCACTGATCATCTTAAAAGCACCTGTATTATGTACTGGGCACTATAGGAACAATAGAAATCATGGTATAGTTCGTGCCCTCAGGGTCCTTGTCCTGCTCTCTAGTGGAGAACATGGTTGTACTTGTCAATTGGCCATTAGAGTACAGTTAATGAATGTTCTGCCATACGTTAGTTAGCCTAGAGAACCCTGGAGCACATGGAAAAAATTATTGTAAGACTGGAGAAGACATTAAAGGCTTCTCAAAAGGGTGTGGGAGGAGCCAGTAAGATTTTGTCTCTTGCTCTGTCATTCACTCATGCTCTCATTTTTTTTTTTTTTTTTTTAAAGAGTGTTTCTCTGTTGCCCAGGCTGGAGTGCAGTGGGGCAGTCTCGGCTCACTGCAGCCTCCACCTCCCGAGTTCACGTGATTATCCTGCCTCAGCCTCCTGGATAGGTGGGACTATAGGCACGTACCACCATGCCTGGCTAATTTTTTTATTTTTAGTAGAGAGGGGGTTTCACCACATTGGCCAGGCTGGTCTCCAACTCCTGACCTCAGGTGATCTGCCCCCCTCGACCTCCCATAGTGTTGGGATTACAGGTGTGAGCAACCATGCCTGGCCACAGAGTTTTATCCTTATTGCCAAGGAGCTCATCGAGGTATGTTTTTGTTTGTTTGTTTGTTTTTCTGTTTTTGTTTTTTTTGTTTTTTTGTTTTTTTTGAGAGACGAAGTCTTGCTCTGTCGTCCAGGCTGGAGTGTGGTGGCGCGATCTTGGCTCACTGCAACCTCCACCTCCCTGGCTTCAGGCAATTCTCCTGCCTCAGCCTCCTGAGTAGCTGGGACTACAGATGCATGCTGCCACGCCCGGCTAATTTCTTTTGTATTTTAGTAGAGATGGGGTTTCACCGTGTTACCCAGGCTGGTCTCGAACTCCTGAGCCCAGGCAATCTGCCCGCCTTGGACTCCCAAAGTGTTAGGATTACAGGCGTGAGCCGCCGTGCTTGGCCGAGGTATGTTCTTAAATGAAAATAGTTCCTTTTCTAAGAGGACTTCTAATATTAGTTGTTGGAACCATGTTTTGATAGCCTATTATGAAGACATCTCCATTCCACTATATAATAGAAATGTTTTCATAAAGAAGGAGAGATTTAAGTAAAGCTTTAATGGAGAAACTCTGTATATGTGCATGCACAAATTCTAAGTATATCAACAAACGATGGCAAAAACAGAGAGAGAAGCATCCATTACATATTTCGTGAAAGAATGAATAGACCAGTATTTTTGGAGAAAAATATTTGTAGACATAGTTAAATATAAAGGTTTAAAGGTCAATATGGGCCAGTTTCTTCAAAGCTTTGAATATTAGACTTAAGAGTTTAAACTTTAAATGAAGGAATTTTGACTTAATTTTGAATAACAAGGTATTATGTTCCCCATCTTGTCTATGATACAGTTCAAGGTCATTTACATGAATATGAGGTTCTTCATGTATTTTCCAACTTTACTGAGCTATTTGTAGTGTCACCAACATGCCATTTGGTTTCACAATCACAAACCTTTACATATGCACATGTACTTACTACTTTGCATATTAATGGATTATTTTTCAAATTACTGTTTTGAGACACCTTTTGAATATTTTACTGTTCCCCTTTTTCCTCTTATCTCACATAAAAGTAATCGTTTTATCTCCTTTAATTATAATCTTTATCTAATATTTTATTTTATTATTTTATTTGCAGATATATTATTGTTAATAGACTATAATATATAGGAGGTCAGGGACTGTATCCTCCTCCTCATCTCCTCTTTCCCCTTTTCTTCTCCTCCTCCTCCTCCTTCTTATACTATTTTTGATGCCAAAGATGTAGCTCAGTACCGGAGTTACAGGAAACTCCCTCTATGCATTTTTCCTGAATTAATCTGAAGTGCTGTATGACTTCGGGAAATTTATGAAAACTCTTTGACTCTCATTTGTCTCATTTCAAAATATATGTAAAATATACTTCATTCAATTATCTTGGATATTAAATAAAATTGATCATGTAGAGTGCTTAGGATAGTCCTTTCCATTAAGATACTGTCAGGACAATTTATCTATAAGCTATTATTGGGTTGTTAACAGAATGTACTCTTATAGATGTGGGCGCCTGTTTGGTACAATCTTAGAGTAGTGATGCAATAGAGAAAACCTAGTCCTATAGCCAAAAATAACTCAAATATTTTACATGTAGTTGTCAAAGAACCTCAAAGGGAACCCACGTATAATCCACTCTAATATTTAGTAATATCCTCGTTCCTTTCCTTCCTGATTTTGTCAAAGCTCAGCATACTTTGTCATTGCTCTGTCTGCAAACCACCCAGGTGAGAGGAAAATAAAAGAGAGATATTAAACTATCTTCAGTGGGGTGTGCCAGTTTGTGTATGCTTGTATGTGCATCCAGATATATGTGTACCTTCACGAGTTTTAAGTTTTTATTTCAGTATATGATAAAGTGCTAGAAGAATGAAAAAGAGGGAAAATCACTGTTAACTGAAGTGACTGGGAGAGACTTGATGGGGTAGGGGATCCTAAACTCTGTAAAGTTTCATTACTTATATCATCAGCAAGTGGAAGATATTGCAGGAGAAAGAAATAGAATGAGCTATGCTAAGGCACAGAACAAAAAACCGATCAGATGTATAAGGGGCAATGTATAAAGTGGCTGGGGGTTTTGGAAAATTAAATAGGTAAATTAATTCAACATTGCCATTTGAACTGAATTTTCCTCAATAGCACTCAGAAGAAGTGTGGTAATGAATAAATCATAACAGAGAAAGAAGACCATGCGATTAAACCTACCAGATTTTCCTAGTGAGCCGATGTTTTGAGTGTAAAACAAGTACCTAGTTGTTCAAATTTCATGAGGCATGAGAACACTGCTGTCTAGATCCAAATTTTAAAAATTAATCACAAACACCTTCTGCCAGACCCTTTGAGGAATGGGTTCTCAATTTATAAGTGACTCAGCAAACATCAAAGTAGCATAAGGTTTGCATTTTAGCTAATTATTTTTCTTTAAAGACCCAGTGCTTTATTCTGTTGGCTGCCCTGTATGTACAATTGCCAGATAAAATACTGTTTGTAGTAAATAATTATTTAATATACATATGTCCCAAATATTTCATTGTGTATACTTACACTAAAAATTATCTGTTTATCTGAAATTAAAATTGGACATCTTGTAGTTTTATTTGCTAAATGCGGCAACCTTACATACGCTACATGTATATTTCACAGACAAAGATAATGGGCTAGAGTACTTAATAAAGCCATTCACATGCCCAGTCAGGTCTTTTTCTTTAAAATGAATTTTGAATAATCTCTTTCAACCCCTGCCATACATATACCTACTGATTAAGGAAGGAAAAGTACACAATGGATCCTAAGGCATTTTAGTGAAAATCTTCTCTTCTCTTCCTTAATCTTCTTTGTTTGTTTAGTGGAAGTAAATTCAATTATCCTTTAAAATATCTGCCTCTTGTATAATATTTTAACAACAGCCAAAAGAAATCCTGGCATAAAATACCTAGTTTTAAATATTGTATTTTCTTGAAATAATTGCTTATTAGTCAAAGTTGCTACTTCAAACACAATTGGATCCCATGCAGAAAATGAACAAGTATATTAAAGTACTCTGTGTCTCACTTTGAGAGGCCCAAGCAGGTGGATCACTTGAGTCCAGGAGTTTGAGCCCAGCCTGGCCAACATGGTGAAACCTCATTTCTACTGAAAATATAAAAATTAGCCAGGCTTCATGGCAGGCATCTGTAATCCCAGCTACTCTGGAGGCTGAGGCAGGAGAGTCGCTTTAACCCAGGAGGCAGAGGTTGCAGTGAGCGGAGATTGTGCCACTGCATTCCAGCCTGGGTAACGGAAGACTCTGTCTCAAAACAAAACAAAACAAAACAAAAAAATACTCTGTTTCTGAAGGGAGTGCGTACAAAGCATGCTCTGTCTTAAGGATAGATAGTTTTGATATATTATTCAAATATTTGTCTTAGACAAATAGAAGATATTAACATGGAATTCTTCAGATTGATACATTTATTAGGGAAACATTCCGAAGTGGAACTTTAGATTTGAGTGGGGAGTAATTCAATGTCCTCTTTTAATTTCGTATAGTTGGAGGGCTAAACAGTTTCACCAGGAAATAGTTTAGAGTAAATGCAATTTCTCTATATACCTTACACTGAGGCTCACTAAATTAGTTTCAAAAATGGCAGTGCAATATTTTGAAACAGAGCATGAGGAGAATTTCAACCACCTGTTATTGGTCGAGAAGATACAACTAGATAGAAGTCTTCCCTTTGCTATGCTTATAAAGTTATACTTTGGAAATATAAAATAATTATAAGAATTATGTAAATAGAAATTGCCTTTTTATTTGATAACTTTCCCTATGTGCAGAAATAAATTCTTTTTCTACAAACATGATTTGGTAAGGCCGTATATAACTAACGGGGAAGTCTGTTATTTGTCTGACAGAATTACAGGGCAAGACGGATATCTATTTCATTTCCTATCTCTAAGCAGGATAGTAAAATGCATTAGACAATGGAAGTCTCAATATAACAAAATTAAAATAAAATATGCAAAGGCCAACATTATTCTTTGAAAAAGCTTTTTCAGAAAATCACAATACAGTCTGGGCGCAGTGGCTCACACCTGTAATCCCAGCACTTTGGGAGGCTGAGACAGGCAGATCACCTGAGGTCAGGAGTTTAAGATCAGCCTGGCCAACATCGTGAAACCCTGTCTCTTCTAAAAATACAAAAAATTAGCCGGGCGTGGTGGCATGTGCCTGTAATCTAAGCTACTCAGGAGGCTGAGACAGGAGACTCACTTGAACCTGAACCTGGAAGGTGGAGGTTACAGTGAGCAGAGATCACGCCACTGCACTCCAACCTGGGTGACAGAGCGAAACTCCGTCTCAAAAAAACAAAACAAAACAAAACTACAATACAGTACTTCCCTAACGGAAAAAGTGTGTGTATTTTTATGATTTCTTTCACTGATAGAAATAAATTCTTAAGACTTAAGAGAGATAGACTTAGAGAGATAGATAGATAGTAATGGAAAGACATATAACTAGATGAGTAACTATGAATTAAGATCGACTGGCATATAGTAGGTACTCAAGACATATTCACAAAATGAATGAATGAATGTTATTCTGATGCTTCTAATACATATAAAAATATTTTCTGAAATTTCCACCATTTAGAACCCATTATTCTAAAAGGGTAGATTAATTTTATAAACTGCTTCCCCAGTAAGGGAAGTGATTGGAAAAAAATGAAGAAATGACTGGACTTTTGTTTTTCTGAATGGGGTGTGCAAGTTTGAGGGTAAAAACTTAAATTGCTCAGAATGATAGAGGGGACTTGTTTGTAAAAGCTAGGAAAATAGAAAGAGGAAGAATGAAAAAAATGGCAGTTCAGAATAGAGATATTTATTGATTTATTTGGAGAAAGAGTCTGGCTCTGTCGCCCAGGCTGGAGTGCAGTGGTGTGATCTGGACTCACTGCAACCTCTGCCTCCTGGGTTCAAGCAATTCTTGTGCCTCAGTCTCCTGAGTCTTTGGGATTACAGGCGCGTGCCACCACGCCTGGCTAATTTTTTGTATTTTAGTAGAGACGGGGTTTCACCATGTTGCCCAGGCTGGTCTCGAACTCCTGAGCTTGGGCAGCCCACCCACCTTGGCCTCTCAAAGTGCTAGGATTACAGGTGTGAGCCACTGTGCCCGGCAGAATAGAGATATTTAATGTGAAATATTCATCAAGTTTCTACTGCATGAAGAAAAGTATTTTTTGTTCTTCCCTATGAAATTGTATGTAAAACATGCCCATTTTTGTTTAATATGCTGTGCAGCTAGATTTATGTTTATTGTGGTAAAATGGTTCCATGGTGGGCATTGGGCAAGAAATAATACCAAATGTCCATAGGGGTCTTATACATCTTTATAGTAGGCAAATCTCTTTATTAATTTACTTGCTCAAAATGCATCAATGGCTATCAATAATCCATAGCAGTGATTTTTAAAATCAAGTGGAGAGGAGGAAATACTGTATCAACCACCTGAGACATTTTTCGAAACACATACGGTAACCATGTGTATTTGGAAAAGAATTCCCATGTGGTTCTCCTATTTTCTTCCTAGAACTTTTGTCCATGTTTGAATGACTGGCCTACCTGATAGAACCTAAACTAGCGTAATACAGAAGGCTGTCAAGATATGGTCCATATTTTTTTTTTTCCAAATTTACCTGGTTATTCCTGCTTCAAGCTTTATACTCCAGATATAGTAAACAAATTATGTGTTTTGTGTTCAGCCCAACTCTTTTATTTATTTATTTATTTTTCCTCCTTTTCAAATGCTCTCCTCTCTGCCTGGAATACTCTCTTGTTTACTAGCTTGCGTGGTCAATGCTTATTCATTCTGCAAATGTCAGCTTCTTGTTCTTGTAAAATTTTGTATGTAACTAGTTTAAATGCTATTTCCATTCCTATTTTTGTTTAGAGTATGAGATCTTTCAGAACTGAGGCTATGTCTTTCTACCTTTGTACATTATAAGGTCATTATAAGGGGAGGGCAGTGTAAGGTCAAACACACAGTTGGTTCTTAATAAATATTTGTTAATATTAAATGATGAAAACAAATAGTGTTTGGGGTTGATAGGATGGTGGGAAAGGCAAATATGCCATGTCTCTGCTGCCTATTTTATTTTCAAGAATGTGTCAGAGATAATACCTATAAGCCTATTTGTGAACTTTCAACCATTTAAAAAAAGTTTCATAAAAATCTTTTCTTTTAAACATTTCACATGGGACACATTATTGGGTACAATTATTTGTTGTTGCAGTTTATATTTTTTTTCTTTTTAAAAAGAAAACAAAACCTTTACTAAAAGTGGCAACCCCTTAAAAGTTGGGAGTGATATAGACATTAAGCCACCGTAGAGAACACTTTGCTTGACGATGTCTTGAATCTACAACTCTTTTTGCCATAAAGGAGGACCAATGAATTGATATGTACATGAAGTGGGAAGTAGAGTGAAGGAAAGAAAAGACATGTAATTGAAACATTGTATTTGCATACTGTTGTGAATGATCCAGTAGGAGAGAAAATAAAATGACTTGGGAGAGAGAAGAAAGAGGCTTGGGAATGATATCTCTGAGTGTGCTGGAAGGGTGAAAAAGCAATGAATATAGGTGGCAGGTAACAGGACCAGGGAGGCCCCTGTACTGATGGCCTGTGTTTAACCCCAAAGCCTAACTTCTGCTGAGGAGATGCTACCTCCAGGCATGTCTTGAGCTTGAAATTAAGACTTTGTCCATTTCAGTCATGCTGACCCTGTGGAAGGGTCTTCAGGTAATTGCAAGGGCCCTAATATTAGCAGATTAGGCCTACAGGTTGCTGGAAGAAACTGAATTATGCTCATCTCTGGGACAAGTCGCTCTGCTGCCTGCATCCTGAAAAACTTCTCACTGAGAAAATACTGTGATGGAGTGTGACCATGGTGTGTTCCTCAGACACCCAGTCTTTTTTGTTGTTGTTGTTTTATTTTTCAATTGAAAGTGACTTCTCTGAGCTATTAGGTTTTGGTGATGAGTTTTGCTCAGGTGACATTAAATCAACCAGCAGAGGACAGAGCCTGCAGTAAATTCATGCACTGATTTTGATGTAATGTGCCTAGACTTTGCCGGTAGTAGGCAAGAATATCTGGGCTACAGCAGCTCCTGTTTTCAACAGAGACGCCATGTGGCAGCCACATTAACAACAGCAGTAACATATGGAACTGGTGGCCAGATTTTTCTAATTTCTCTCTACACCCTGGTAATGACCAGAACTTAGTAAGCATCTCCAGTGAATTGTTAAATGCTTCACAGGAAATGTAACAACAAGAACAACCAAAAGTTATCAAGGATGATGTCTTAACTCTTTTAATTACATTACTATATAAAATGAGACCTCATTTTGTACTTAAAGTTGAGAAAGTAGGAAATATAGATTGCCATAAATATTTGCCTACTGTTATCTGTGAAGTTCACTTCCTTACATATAACAACAGACTGTGAAGTTAAAATCTTGCTTATTTACTCTATTAATAGGAGACATAGCACATTCTTAATTCATCTCAATACTTTATGGATGTAATGGAGTTGATATTACATTCATGACTGCTCAAGCCAGAAAATGACAATTTTTCTTATTTGTCAATATGAAATAGTTTAAAGTAATTTAAACCTTTCTACTTTTCTTGCCACTGTGTCTTTTGTAATCTCAGTAGTCATAATGCCTTGAATAGCCTAAGAACTAAAGACTAAAAAATAGTTTTACATGAATTTGAATGATACGTTTGTACATTTATATTCTTTATTTATGATAATATGATGTTATCAAAAATGGGAAAATAACAAGCTTTATTGTAATGCTCCTTCTAATTACCAAGTTCTCTAATATGTGAAGCAGCTATTAACCTATCTTTGTGAGACTGCATAGAGCTAATATGTTGCAAAAATGATATCCATCTTTCTGCTATGTTCATCAGCTGGAAAACAGATTATTGGATGTAGAGTCCAAGATTTGAGCTCTGGTCCTAGTCCAGTTTATAAGTACTTGTACAAACGTTGGCAAGCCACTTCTTCTAGGTTTCAATTTCCTCTTATGTAAAATAAATGGGTTGAGCCCAAGAATCTCTAAGGTTTCTTCCAACAGTAATGGTGTACGTATGTGATTCTATCCATTTTCCCCAGTTGCATGCGTTACTGCTAACTGGCTAATGTCCAGAGAGGGTTGGCGCTTTGCTAGACTCAACAAATATTATTTTGATATATTACATTTGCTAGGAAGAACAATAGACTTCCATTAAATAAACAAATTATTGAGTGAAGACCAGTTCATTGAACAGACGCACAAGCTACATATTTGCTGAACACTCTCAAATGTTAACAGATTATGTAAAAAGCTAACTGGCCCAACAAAGATTTTTACACGTATCCAGTATTTCATTCATATGCTTTATGTATTGCTACTTTCAAAAATTCCATGGGTGTGGAAATCACTTCAGAAATTAATGGACAAAGGCATTCTATTGATAGAAACAAAATACTTTATGGTTGAATTTTCTAGACTGCTTTCCAGATGTTTGAGTGAGGAGTACTGTAGACTAGATAGACTAGAATACAAAGTAAAATTGTCTCATAACGTACCTAGAAATGACTCATTTTTATTATCCCATCTCAGCTTTTCTTTCTAACACAGCTAATATATTTAACATAGAATGGACCTTAGTTATTTTTAAAAGTAAGTTTATCAAACCATCAAACAATCTTAATTATTTTCATGATCTGTTCATGAATTATGATAGTACAACCTCTATTTGATATTTTCTTCCATCATGTATTACCGTTAAAGGAATGTAATCGCTTTTCAGAAAACTATTATTAACTATATTCGAGAAGCCCGTGGGTATTTAGAAACAAAACAAAAGTAATCTTGGACATTTTCAGATTATACAAAGAAGTTAAACTTGGGGATAAATGTCTCCCTCGTGTTTATTTATTTTTGTTCTTTTATAAAACAGTGAATTGTGCCTTTTATTATAAAGGAATGCATACTGTTGTGGCTTCATAAATAATGTTAATTAGTTATCCATATGTATGTGTATATACCCATACCAAATGTCATTTGATGTACAGAATTGGAGCTGGTTGGAACTTTCAGATGAAAAGCATCAGGCCACCCAACTTGAACTAGTAATTACTTCAGCAAATAGCTGTATGCTTTTGTTTAGGAAATGTGCATTTGAGACTGTGCATTTTAGTGCATTTAAAGAACAATTCCTTAATGCCTTTTCCTTACAAAAACAAATGCAAACTTTGGTGTGAAATCGTGAATTTCACTCTCAAAAAATGTATTTCATGTATAAAAAGAGATAGCCTGCACCTTACAAAGATGGTCCAAGTTGTATACCCAGCCACATTCTTCATAGACAATATCATTTTCTATTTAATTAGGATAATCAGGAACGAACTATTCTACAACTTCAGTTATATCTACCTCTTCAGAGATTGTAGTGTGTTAATCTCTCTACTTTTCCCAATCATTTCTTGGTCTCATCATTCAGCTCAGGTTTTATACTCTGTCATTTTAATAATCCTTTGTAATTACAAAAGTACCTTTTTAATTAATTTAAACCTCCTAGTAAAACCCATTCTTCCTAACAGCCAATTCTCAGTGCTGATGCTGGAGTAGTCCTGGAGAAGGCCGCGCCAGAGGCCACCTGTGTTCCACTACTAATTTGCAATCGCTGTATTCAAATGGGTTTTTGATACTCCTGGGCTATTCTCTTTTATCTCTGGTGAAATATCTCCTTTTCATGGTCATTTTTGTGCCTTGTTCATCCTCCTTAAACACCCTAAGCATTGCCTTCACCTTGTCACTTTCAGCAGATAACACAACCTCCTATAGCAAATCCTTCCACTCACCTCTGCCAAATTAGAGAATTGCTACCTTTGCATTAATTCTTTCCTTCTCCTAGCTAGAAACAACAGAGAGCTTTCACTTTTTCTTTCTAATGATAATTCCTTCTTCCCAGCATTGGATCCATCTTATTCCTACCTTTTCAAAAGCTTTACCTTTTATTCTTCCCTTCTGTCTTCTATATATTCACCTTCCCTTTCTCAAGGGAATCCTCTCTCTCTCTTTCTTTTTTCTTTTTCTTTTTTTTCTGAGACAGTCTCCCTTTGTAGTCTAGTACTAAATGAGATATGGACAAGCCAAAGCAAGTTTCCCTAAGTAATATATTCATATTTGTTCTTAATGAGTCTTCTTTTATTAGGTTTCCATTCTGCTTTTAATCTTTTATCCAATTTATACAAAAACTGAAAAAAATTACAGGATTACAATACACTAGAAATGTAATTACATAACATTGATACAGCAATGAACCGTTGGAAAAAAATGGCTTGTCGTAATTTGATTAAATGAAACTCAGTATATCTAGAGGAGAAATGCTGTTCAAACAACTCATCGATTTACAGTTATTATTTGTTGTTAAATTGTTCATAGAGACCTGGTGTCTTTTCTTTTCTCCCTGCATATTTCGTTAAAATCTACCAAAAAATATAAAGAGTGTTTATATAAAAAAAAAGGAAGTAGGAGCTAGAAATGGAGAAAAGGAGTGTTAGACTCTGAGCAGTGAGCAGATGTGTTAGAGTTTATGAACATAGTAGATTTGAATACTTTGAAGATCAGAAGGGAAGTTGAAGTTAAAAATATATTTTACCGGGCCGGGTGTGGTGGCTTATGCCTGTAATCCCAACACTTTGGGAGGCTGAGGCAGGTGGATCACCTGAGGTCAGGAGTTCGAGACCAGCCTGACCAACGTGGAGAAACCCTATCTCTACTAAAAATACAAAATTAGCCACATGTGATGGCACATGCTTGTAATCCCAGCTACTAGGGAGGCTGAGGCAGGAGAATCACTTGAACTGGGGAGGCGGAAGTTGCAATGAGCTGAGACAGCACCATTGCACTCCAGCCTGGGCAGCAAGAGTGAAACTCCATCTCAAAAAGAAAAAATATACATATATATAAAATATATATTTATATATAAATATAAATTTATATATAAACATATTTATATATAAATATATAAAATATATTTATATATAAAATATATATGATATATATATTTTTAAGCCCAATTTTTGAAGGGTATTTATTGTTTATTCATGTGCTCAAATAACTATTCCAGATATTATGCATAATTTTATTGTAATTTTGGGCGAATGTCATGTGTATGTTTATTTAGCCTCATTTGGATATGAGGCTTATATTGGGAAAGGGTGAAACGGGAAAAGAGCAAAGAAAGCCATTCATGTGAACTGACATGGTCCATTCTATGCCATACTGCATGCAAAGTTTCAGTAGGACTTGCAGAAGAGTTACAAATAAATGGTGGAGAAAAAATTGTCATTTACATTCACTAAAAACATTTCTCCAAACAAATAAAAGGTTAAAATGGATAAAATATTTCAATGATAACAAGAATACAGCTTAAATTCCAAAACAAAACCTGGAGTGTATAATTGCATAATATTATAATATTAAATTTGAATGTAAAAGAAGGAGGTTGCTAAAAGTTGACACATCTTTCTCAAACCTAGAGTAGGAAATATATTTTCCTAAAATTGCCTGAAAAAAATATATATTTATGTGTTTGAACAATGAAATCCAGGGGTGTGAGTGATTCATGAGATACACAAAAATTATTCCTGTGAAACCCAGTTGGAGCCTCTGGGAAAGCAAGAATGATGGAGCTGGAAGAGGAGCTACATGGTGTGAACCTATCGTGTCCTCTCTGATGTCTCTGACTAGTCAAAGTAATTAATATTGAAAAACACACAACTATCAGTGACATCAGTGACTTGATTATTTTGCTTGTATGAAGTTTGGTACAGCTCAGACAACTCTTTTCCATGTTTATCTTTGCCATCAGGAGTGGGTCTTCCGGGGCAAGTGAGGCATATCACTTCTGTTCACAATTCAGTCTCCATAAAGAGCCATGTGGCTTTTATCCTATCTGCAAGGGAGACTGGGAAAGTGAGGAAGTGTGTGGATATTTGGTAAACACTAGTTTTCCCTGCCACAATGACAGCCTTTTTTGCAGAAGGTAAATGGGGAAGGGAGAGAGAGGGAGTTGTGATCAAATTTCAAACAAAAGTGCTTGTGACTGAAGTGAGCCTAACTGAAAAACACTAACCTCTTTGGAGGAAAAAATCAGAAGAAATATATAGGTGAAAGAGAAACAGCGGCTTTGGTAAGAAAATATTCTAAAAGGAAAATCCTGAAATCCTGCATCATGGCTACAGTGTACACCTGCCTGTAGTCTCTTTAATTCACCCCACAGTATGCTCATCAAACATATGCATTCATCAGAAGGGAACAAGCACTGGAATTTTGTATGGATACTGTATATGCCAGCTTTTGCTTTATGGATCTCAGCCATCCTTTGCCCTTCTGTACTCTCCCTTGTTTCCAATGTCTAGAAAGTTATAAACTCCCTTCAGCTGGGTTCCAGTTAAGATTTTCCAGTAAGAGATATTGATAGGACATGAAAAGGCAAGAAGAAATAACTATATTTTTTTCTATTATTTTTGTTCTGGCAAATACTATTTTGCAGGTGACTAGGTCCTCCTTCAATGAAGGGGTTTGCGAAAATACTGTGGTGGGCAACTTCAATGAGTGACTGACAGCAACAGTGGCAGCTCCATTTCCAGCAGTGGCAGAGCTGTCACTCCAGCAGCTTCAGTGGTGTGCACACTTATGGGCTCTAGGAAATACTATTATCTTCTGTTTGCCTCTTTAGTCCTATAGGTGTGAATGGCTTCCTCTAGTTAGTGATCTCTGTGTAGCATTGCAATCACACATCTACTCATTCCTTCTGTTCTTCCAACACATTTGTGCTATAATCTGTTGTTTGAAATACCTAGAGCAGTTCTTAGTGGGTGCCACCCAATACACTGCAAAGCATCAAAATTTTAAAGAAGAAATGAAAATAAGGAAAAGGTGGAGAAGACAAATGAGAAATAAACATATAAATTATAAGATAATTTATCCAAGGAGTAAAAGGAACAATCTGGCAAGAGATATTCCCTGTTTTAAAATCAATTGTAGGCAATGTGATTTACCTCAAATTAACAGCTCAAAGAAGAGATACAGGAGTTCAAAGATGAAGTTAACACAATTCAAAAAATCAAAAAAGAAAAGGGGAAAATGGTGGCAAAACTCAGAAAAGAAATGAAAGAGAAACATAAATAATGCTGGAAGAAAATATTGAATGCAATAAAATAAATTTTTCACAACTGAAGATCAGCAAGATCATAAAACAAAACTTAGAATAAGGAAGATATACAAATAGTAATAGAGAAGATAAAGATATGGAAGATAAATTGGAAACTATAATTGATAAAGAAAACATCAGAGCAAATAGAACAGATAACAATAAAATTTTCCTTAAGGAAATACTCTTGAAATGAAGGAATAGTTGAATCTGCAGATGAAAAGGAGGCCAGGAAAGTTATTCAACTTTAATAATGAAGAAAGAATTACATGGAAAAAACAAAATGAAACAAAATAGGTCAACAGGAAAAGCTTAAACTTACCAAAACTACACCTCAGTACTTAATATCAGAAAATATCAGAGCAACATACATAAATTTTTCAGGGGAGAAAAATTTCCCTCAGTAATTTTCCAGTCATTGCATCTCAGGCATAAGGGTAAGAAGCAAATGGCTTCAAGTGTGGAAGGATTAGAAGGAACCTATGTGTGTTTCTTGAAAAGAACTACTTGACAACAAAATCTGTTAACCAAGAGATCAATCAAATAAAGAATCCAGAAAAGGAGAAGCCATATAAATTGAACTAGTGGAGTTTATTCAGTTAATTTAAGTAGTAGTTAAAACAGAATTATGGAAATTGTGGTAACTGAAGTGAAGTGATAAGCCTTCACTTATATAACACACACACAAATACATTATATTGTATTTTAAAATATGATTAATGAAAACAGGAACTATTAGGAGGAAAAGTAAGAGGAAATATAGTGGAACTAGTTTTTTTAACAGCAGAGAGTCAATAGGTATTTTATGAATTTGAATATGTAGTTTAAAATGAATACATACAATAGCTTTTCATAATATTATCTTTTCAATCTAGAAGGCTATGTTTTAAGTAAATTAATAACTCTTCTAATGAAGCCATAATTATATAAATCCAAGTCATGAAGATTTCTCAACTACTCAGAAACAAAGACATTTTTCTAAAATATAAAAAAGATGGGGCAAAATCTCAAGACCTCCCTGTAAGTAACTTATTATTTTAATTACAAAACAAGCCCATGGGGGAAAAGTTTCAAAAGAAAATAAAACAACAGTAATTCATACACAGAGCTTGTTTGCAGAGTCTTTCCCCCCTGTTATACAGAAAAACCATAAGGTTAAGCCAGAGAATTGGGCACGTAAATGTTACTACTGCAGTATATAGAGAGAACCCAAATGAGCTGTAACAAAAATTCCAGCGATGGAAATCCATTTCATGTTCCAGGGTTCCTGCTGAGATGACATTCTTTGCATTTTGTTAATTTGGGCTATGTTATACAATGTTCTGCTTGTTAGTAGAATAAATGTATCTACATGGTAAAAACCAAACCAAGAATTTTATAATCTTTAATTATTTAGAGCAGTACATGAAAGGCTGGGCAACATTTCCGTTAAAATCCACAATTTGATGATTTTAGTACCAAACTCTAAATATTTCTTTCAGGGAGAACCTGGAAATTCAGAGCAAGTGCATATTTTACATGCTTAGAGGGTTACATTTACAAACACACACCACACACACAAACACACACACAGTGTGGGAGAAAGTTCAATGCTTTGAGATGCTTTCCTTGAGCTCTACTCACAATTAACAGAATGAAAATTAGGAACTTTGGAATGCATTTGGTGTATAATTTGACCTAATTTTAACAATCATATCTGAATGGAAAAAAACTTAATTAAATGAATATTCTTGTAAGCCAGACAATTCAGTAACATATTTAGTAGTATAAGAATCTACTATACTAATAATTCCAAGGTTGAAAGGCTATTTCATGAAAAAAATAATGAATCCAAAGGAATTAACACAACTTGCCTTTTCAAAAATTCGTCCATTGAATTGTGTAGAATAAAACATAATGACATTACAGGTATAATAGCTAGCAGCCAAAAAGTAGTATGTTCACTGAAATATGTAGCTATTACATTAACACTCAAATACTTCACATACACTTTACCATTTTTACTTTTTTATTTTAAATTTTGATGAAGAAGTTACTGTGAAAAAAGAATGAGGAATATGAATACATTTTATTAAAATGAAAATAATTGTAGACTGCGTGCAATGGTTCATGCCTGTAATCCCAGCACTTTCTGAGGCCAAGACAGGAGGATCACTTGAGCTCAGGAATTCAACCTGGTTTAAACCAATCTCCCTCAATTAGGGAGACCCCGTGTCTACAAAAAATGAAAAATTAGCCAGGCATGGTAATGCAATGCCCATAGTCTCAGGTGCTTGGGAAACTTAAGTGGGAGGATAGTTTGAGCCTGGAGGGCGAGATTGCAGTGAGCTGTGATCGTGCCACTTCACTCCAGCTTGGGCACAGAGCAAGACCCTGTCTCAACACAAAACAAAATAATCATTGTAAGTTACAAAGAGTAAGAATAATTTAGATGTTATTTTTTTTTAGTGAAATAACTTAGAGATTATAGTTCCCTTGGATAGAAATTATGCTTTCTCAAATATTCTCCTTTTTAGCCATTTTACTATATATACTTGTATTTGTGTGTGAAGAACATGTTTTAAGAGTGAATATATGCAGATGTATTATTGTGTGTTAAAATGTTAATACGTTCCATAGTACAGGTCCAAAGGAATCCCAACACTGCATTGATCTCCAACTTTAAATTTGGCAATTTATGTGTAAAGAAACCTACATGTGAAGAAAAATGTTGCTTTCTTTTCAGGACTCAGCTTAGTTTTCAAGCTATGTGTTTACATAAATGAAATAAACCTACCCTTGATATTTCTAGCCATATTCTCACCTATGTAACACCACTGAGTTTTAGAATGGAGACACTTCTTGTTGGGTGGAGAAATTTTTTGTTTTTTGATAATTCAAACAAGTTTGTATTTGCATCTTCATCCAACCATACTTAAAGACTGACATATTGCAATAGTTTATTTTCCTATAATTGAATAGTGGAAATATGAAGCAATGTTGCCCAAACCTTGTCAAGATATTTATATTTAGACTAAGCAAAAGAAGAAATATTTGAATATTTCAATTCAAGGATGTAAAAACATGTTTATATTTTATCTCATTTAAACCTAAATACTATTTAGAAAATACATGGAAAATGAAAACCACAAAGAACTTTAAAACTTCTTTGAAGTATCAGTTTAAAATCTAAAATATAAAACATCAGGATAATCAATTAAAATACATGATTTGATGTTTACCTTCATGAACTTTCCATCACTCCATTGTGTGACTGTGTCCAAATAAGCTAGACAAGGGATTGGCAAACTAGGGCCCCACAGACAAATTCTGATTCACTAACTTCAATTGTTTTTGTAAATAAAGTTTTATTGGAACGCAGTAATGCCTAGTCCTTTACTTTTTTCCTTCTAGAGCTGCATTCACTTTATAGTGGCAGCATTGAGTAACTGTGAGAGGTGAAGCTAGCTGGACTTCCTGGGTCGAGTGGGGACTTGGAGAACTTTTCTTACAAGAGGTTTGTAAAATGCACCAATCAGTGCTCTGTAAAAATGCACCAATCAGCGCTCTGTAGCTAGCTAGAGGTTTGTAAAATGCACCAATCGGTGCTCATTTTGCAATCAGGTTTGTAAAATACACCAATCAGCACCCTGTAAAATGGACCAATGAGCAGGACATGGACTGGGACAAATAAAGGAATAAAAGCTGGCCACCCCAGCCAGCAGGGGAAACCCTCTTGGGTCCCCTTCCACTCTATGGAAGCTTTGTTCTTTTGCTCTTCACAGTAAATCTTGCTGCTGCTCACTCTTTGGGTCTGCACCACCTTTAAGAGCTGTAACACTCACGAGGGTCCACGGCTTCATTCTTGCAGTCAGCGAGACTACAAACCCACTGGAAGGAACAAACCCTGGACACAATTGCAGCAGAGACATTATAGCCTGCAAAGATTAAGATACTTACTATCTGGCCATTTACAGAAAATGTTTGCCACCTCCTAATCTGGCTTATGCTGAAGTAATAAACAGTGTCCAAATTGCTCTAAGTATAAGAGCATTTATTTTTCACTCATGCTACATGACTCAAATGGATGGGCATGAATTCTAAGTTCCCAGTTCCAGGTTGACAGGAGTTATATCTTGACATTTGCTTCTGAGATCACAGGACTCTAAAACTTCCACTTGGAAATGATACACTGATTCCACTTTCTTGGGCAAAGAGTCACAGGACCATGTTTATCCTCAAAGGAAGCAGGAAAATGAAATCTTGCTATGTATCTGGAAGGAAAACTTGAGTATTTGTGAATAGTGCTAACAAGTAATACTGCAGAGAAATTATCTGTATAATCCAAAGGGTAGTTATCACAGTTTTAAATTAATGTGAGATAGCAATCATCTGGCTTGGAAATCTAAGTGTAAAACACAAGTTTACAACAAAACTATAATGTATGTAGCAGTCATAAAAGAAACTTTATTATTCATCTTGCAAGCAAAGCATTTTAATGAATCTATAATATATATTTATAAGGAGATAATATTACATATTAATTATTAATGCACATCTGCAATGATTTTACAATCTGTTCCATAAATTATAAAGAGGTGATTAAAGATGTTGTGTAAAATATTTAAACTATGTGGTGGGTATTGCTATTTCATAATTGTTTAAAACTTTAATGAAGCTTACAGTATTTTTCTAGGTCTATGTGGTATGCTATGGATAATAAACTAGACAAAAGTTGGATAGTCAAGTTATTAATTCTGCTTATAAGCATACATTTTAGTGCCTTGCAAATTTTCAGTGTCATTAGTGGAGTAAATATAGCAGTCGATTATCTTTTATAATGCACAAAAAATAATCAATTTAGTTAACTTTTCTACATGATTTTAAAGCACAAAGGAAAAGCTGATTGCCGTTTAAAATCCCATGCAGTACCTTTATTAATAAATTGTTAAAATGTACATTTGATAATAGGACCATTTATGCTCAGTCTATCATTTATTCAAAGGTAACCATTATGTTAAAAGATTACATTGCTATAGAGTGTAACTTTATTGAAACTCCAAAGGAAAAAATGTCTCTCCAACTTCACCCCATTGCAACTGTTAAAACCCATTCTGTTGGACTACTTCTTTCTCATATCCTGAATAAAATTTTGAGATATATTTGTGACATTTCTCGTCACTTTCACATAATTAAAAAATCCTCTTGACATTTTCTAACTATTGTTTCCACTCCAATATAAAATTAGAAATCTGAACTTAATAGGAAATTAATGTTTCCTCAGCTAGGATCTGCCTCAGGCTGGAACCTGCAGTGTTTTGGAAAGAGAGGCTTCCCGTTTTAGCTTCTCCTCTTTCCTCTCCCACCCTCTCACCACTAGCCTACTTGTTTCTTCTAGGATTAGAGGTTAGGCAACGGTAGGAAGGAGATGCCAGAGAGAGGAAAAAATCTCATTGAAATTATTCGCTTATAAAACACTCTAATTGACTCCTCAGACATTTCCCACTGAAACATTTACCCAAACCTCTTGTGATGTGGATTATTTATCTCCTCTAGTTAGGTGCCATGCCCTGCGTATCAAAGGTCTCCCCTTTTTGTTAGGGTCACATCATCACTCTAGGAAGTCCTTTTGCAAAGAATGTAAACATGATTACGTCCTGGATCTCAACTTTCAGTTCTCCCTCTGTCCTGCAAGAAATAGTCATTTATTCACACTCCCAGCACAGCCCCGACTGGTAGCCACAGCTTCTTGCAATTTGATTTCCCTGGTGTGTTTCAGACCACAGTCTTGTGTGCCTCAAACTTTATGGAACACCTATCAATCATTTCAGGGGTGTTCTTGAAGCTCTTCTTATAGGCTTAAGCTGAGAAGGAGGAACTCTTTCCCACATCCTATTCTCTTCCAATATTCCATTTAGATTTTTTCATATGGCTGTTGGGCAAGAATCACAAATTTCTCTTAGAACACTACCTTTGCAAGTTCTGTTTAGGCCAGCAAATCACATTTATAGGTGGGCTTACTTGCAATGTTATTTTGTTCTAGGAATTATGTAGCCTCAAATAAAATGGAGACAGAAAGAGCCCAATGTTAATATCTGTCTGCCCAGTGCATATGTGTGGGTACCTATTATATGCCATTATATGAGGCATAAAGAAGTACTGAACAGGTCCTTCAATATAAACGATGGAGAACAGAATGACAATCAGAAAAACATAAAATAGTTTCTGAATTGCAATTGCGTGTCATAGAAAAAGTATAGGGAAGAACAAGTCTCTAATGGTAGGCTTAGATTAAGGTGTCAAAAATACTTCCTTGAAGAAGTCACAAGTATGTTTACATAAGGATGAGCATAAGTTAAGTTAGCACTAATGGGGAGTGTGAGATGTTAGAAGGTATAGAACATTCTAGGCATGTGCAGGACCAGGAAAGAACTTGGGGGCTGAGGAACAGGGAGAAAACCAACATGGCAGGAATATAATGAGTGAAAAAAGAGGGTCATGAGAGAGAAAATGATAATTATTTAATAATACCAGATTTGTGCTAGGTAATTTACCAAATGCTTTACCTGGATTCTATTTTAGTCATAGTAAGATGTGTATCAAGTTTATTCTAAGATCAAACACATTGTCATAGATGAGAGAATTTAGGCAAAGAGAGGTTTAGAAACATAAATTAATGACAAGATCTATAGATTTAATAAGATTTTTCATGTTCTTGTGGTAAATGTCTATCCAGATTTTTATCCATACCGTTTCACATAAAAATAGAGAAGAATAATAAGAAATAACAGATGAAAAAGACACATATCTTTAACTCTCAAGAGAGTGCAGAAGTCCCAGGAAGGGTCAATAATTTGTTTCCTTCATTTTAGAAGTGAGGAAGGTGATGAGCAGCCTTTCTCCTATTACCTTGAGGATAATCTGTTTGTACTTTTTGTTCCTCTTTTTACATGGATGCACATTATCTGTATTTCACAGCTTTCCCCACATCAGGCTTCTGATCCCAGAACTGTAGCCATCCTGGTGTTTTTGTTTGGGTTCCCAGGACGCAGAGCCTGAGGCAAGAACTTTATTTTTGCGGGTTGCTTATTTGGGGGAGGGGATACAGGAAGCAGCAGTGAACAAGCTGGAAGAGTGAGGCGTGAAAGGAGGAAAAGTCAAAATAAGAATGTGTGTTAATGTGGGAAACAGCATTTCTTTTGACCATAATCTCCTGAGAAGTGTACAGAATGCCTTCCTGAATTGCTGCCTGAAGGACCAAGGTGAAAGCAGTGCTTCTTAGAGCGTACTCTGTGGACCAGTGTCTGTTCCCAGAACTTTTGTCACCTGTCACAACAAGATCAAGTTCAGAAAGTCAGAGTCGGCTTTTAGAATCTCTTATAGCAATCTGACATTGCTGCATCATTTAAGTGTGTGATTTTACAAAAGTGATATTATTGGTTCCATACGGGTAAAAACTTGAAGGAAGGAGGGAGGGAGGGAGGAAGATAAGGAGAAAGGAAGCTGGTTCTTCATACAAATAGTTTGAGAAGTTCTGGCTGGAACATCTATCCACCAGCTCATTTTCTTGCTTAGCAGAGGAATGCCCTGGGGTGGTTAGCTCTCCGCACTTAAGGCTGCGTTTGTCGGCTCCTGTAGCTTTTGAGAATGCCCTAGGGCAAGAAATGCACAGCACATATTTGAGGTGAGAAGCCTTGAGCACCAGGTGAGTCTAAGATCACATGAAATTATGCACAGCAGCAGCGGCTTGGTATTGTAGACTGAGAAGATGTGATGCAGGTCATCAGGAGCTTTTGTTGCACACAGCCTGAGTTACTTCAGTGGCACTGATTAAAGTGGTCAAAACTTTTCCCTTAATATCACATTGAACATTAGATCTACAGGTTTACTCATCCTACACATCTGCTACTTTGTGTCCTTTGAACTACTCCATTTCCTCCTCCCACCCTCACTCCTGGTAACCATAACCATTGTTTTATTCTCTATCTCTGTGTATTTGACATTTTTTTTTTTTTTAGATTCCACATACAAGTGAGATCATGCAATATTTTTTTTTCTGTATATGACTTATTTCACTTATAATTTTTTCTAGGTCCATCCATGTTGTGGCAAATGGTAGAATCTCTTTTTTAAAGGTTGAATTGGCAGGGTGCGGTGCCTCATGCCTGTAATCCCAGCACTTTGGGAAACTGAGGTAGGAGGCTCTCTTGAGCTCAGGAGTTTGAGACTAGCCTGGGCAATATAGTGAGATCCCATCTTTAAACAAACAAACAAAAACAAATAAACAACAACAAATAAAGCTTGAATAATATTCTATACATTTCATCCCTCCACCTCCCCACACACATCACCCATTTTCTTTACCTATTTTTCTGTCACCACTTAGGTTTCCCTATCTTGGATATTAGAATAATGCTGTAATATAACATAAGGACTATAGTTAATAAAATTATGTTGTATTGTAGATTTCTGTTAAATAAGTAGGTTTTTTGCTGATTTTGTCACACACATAAAGTAACCATGTGAGATAGTAGATATGTTAATTTGCTTCATTCTAGTAATCATTTATTATCCATATTATCTCCTATAACATCATGTTATAAACCTCAAAATACACGATAACACTTACTTTTAAAAAACACACATTTTGAGCAATAACAAAAAATATTGAACACTTAGAAGGATTTCTCCCATCCCTCACCCCAAACACAACATTGAGACTGTTTTAACCATTTTTAATTTTATTTTCTAGTTCTACTGTTGATGTCTGCTCTAAATCCAGTCCCTGTCATTCTGTTAGTTTCACAGATGTTAAGATTGGAACCAGGTTGAAGCAAATGAGGAACCTAGGCTACTAAATTTAAAGGGGAGCTTACCTAGTGGGACTTGGCACAATCTTGACAGTGAATGCACCTTAAATTTTTATCTCACTGGATTTCCATCCCCAGTGCACATTTTGGATTGGAACTCAGTATCAGTGGCTCAAATTTCTAATGCAGTTTTAAAGTCATTCTGAAAATTCAAATTAAATTTTGTTTCTTCACCCTTGCCAACAATTCTATAAGCCACTTAATATGCTATGATAAAACCATTTCTACTTAAACAAGCAAAAGTGGATTATGTTTTCTGCTAGCATACTATGACTTATAAAATTAAGTTTTACATTTTCAGAGAACAAGTCGTTTCTAGGTGATTCTTCCTGACTCTTGTAATCTGATCATGTTGTATTTCATGCAGGCCTTTGGCAGCCTAAATGTATTTGCTTTTAGTCTCCCACCCACAGAAGGCTCCCTGAATTAACATCTTTTTGGGAGGGAAGGAGCACAGGGTATCCAAGTAACTTATTTAGCAGGATGCTGAATGATTAAAGACTGGCCAATGTCTATTAATTATATGTATTTATATATATATATATAGAAGGCTCTATTTTCTTCACAAATGTCCTTCTAAAATATATATATTTTTAATAGGCATTAGCCAGTCTACCCATGCAGCATCCATCTTTATGCTTATCATGCTGTGGGGACATGATGGCTGCTATGCCTTCAGCTTCACTCTAGGTAGAGGAGAAGCAATATGGTCAACAGGGAAAGGGGACACATCAGTTGAATCTCCTCTTTGCCTTTTCTCCTTCCTGGGAGCTCCCACCTGCTTACCTGTCCCCTCCCACTGACATCTAATTGATCAGGACTTGGTTTTTCCTAGCCTAGCTGCAAAGAAGATTGTAAAATTTAAGTAGTTTTTTAAAATGCATTTATTGACCTAAACAGATCAAGTAAAGAAGAGTGGAATACATGTTGGAGTGGCAATGAATGCACTGTATCAAATAATTCATTTTAGGTTGTGAAAAGCGGGTTCTAGTTCTTTTCACATCTCTTTCTGATTTCTTTATTAATTTCCTTTCTACTCTGTGCACTTCCTTTTTGAAAAAAATCTAAGCTAGTTTTTTCCGGGGCTATTTTGTTTATAATAAAATTAACACAATCAAAACCTGTATTTGTATTCCAGATTATTTATTGCTTCATAGTGTATTCAGAAGGATAAAAAAATTTAAGGAACATGGGAAAGGTGAAGAGAGGACATGAGGAAGTAGACTATTATGAATAATAATTAAATTACCTATTGAAGTCTGTCTGGCTCTGTATCTCTATCAATCTATTATTCTCTCTGTCTCTCTCAACCTGTCTAATGATGTAACATTGATTCTATGTATTCCATTTAAGTAATTTTAACTATAGTATTGCTTTGTGCAGTTGAATGTAGATTTTAAGAGATAATTTACGTGGATTTAACTATGCTAGTTATATCTGGTCTGTACACACACACATGCACACACACCAAATGATGTACCATGCTTTTATGTAAGCTATATAGCAATGTATACATCTATGAATAGATATGTGATTTCATATTGTTCCATTTTCTTAAAATTAGAGAATATAGTAGATACTCCCTAATTTTAATTGTATTGAGTGAAAATGAGAGAAGGAAAATTTTGATTTAGAAACAATATATTGATTACTTCTGAATCTCTTTACAGAGGGTGCTTTCAGTTAACAATTTGTGTATTGAGAATGGTATTTGCTTAGACATCAGAATTCGAGTTTTTTAACAGAAATGTTTTTGTTTCATATTACTTTGAAAAATGTTGAGCAATTACGACAACTAATGACATGTTTACTTGGCTAATGCTATACCTGTGAATATCCTTGGTGGAAAATACTCTCTCTTTAGTATTTATGATATAAATAAAGCTCACTATAAATGAAAGCATCAATAAAACCATTTATCTATGTTAAAATTTTGACTTCCAAAGTCATTACTAGGCAAGTCCATTCTTCTGATTTTCTTTGACCAAATGATATTCTTTAATTTGCATATGTTTTCTTGGCATGTAGACCAGCATAGATGAATTAGGCAGTTGGTTGCCTTAAAGTCCATAGATTATAGTCTACCAAAACTCAAACAGTGCCATGTCATCCCTAATTAGCTGTTTGCAACAAAGAGTCGAGTAAATGGAGATATCAAATGTGAAGCTGGGTGTTTTCTTAAAGTGTTGAGTTAAAATGTCAATGAATTCACATTTACCGAACTATAATGTACATATATCAGTCAGTCAAGAAATGTTTACGAGACACCTATTGAAAGTTCAGAACTCTGCTAGAAATTTGACAGATTTTGTAAAAAGTGATAAATGGACCCTATTACAATAATGGACCCTATTACAAAGAAAATTGTATTATAGTTGGGGAACCAGTAGTAAAACTTCTAAAATGACAGAAATGGAAATACTTATATGTAATATTAATACTAACAATACTGCCACTATCACTGAAGTACAGTAACAGCAGTGGTAGTTGTCATACTAATACTAATAATGTCCTATGTTTGCTGAATTTTTGCTCTTCCAGGAAGTGTACTAAACATTTTACCTGTGTCAGCTCACTTATTTCTCACAGCAAAACTATCAATTGCTTGTCAATATTAACTCCATTGTACAGATTGGTAAAAACCTTTGCAGGATTAAGAGAAACTTGACCAAAGTCACATACTTAAGGATGAATAAGGATAGGGCTTAAACTCAACTGCTGACTGTATTTGAAATTAGGCAATGTACTTTCAGGACATCAAGTTTTCAGCACTATACTACAATGCCACCTATCACTTTTCAGTAAATGTGTAAACCCATACGTGGATTTTCTGTAGGAAAAACTGAATACCTTAAGTGCCAAAGCTTACAAAAATGAAGTACTTTTGATGATGGCATTTTGTAAGATGATTCACTTTATTTCTTAAATGCAAAATGTTGAAAATAGTTTAATCTTTTGCCTGTTTGGAAATATAATGATGGCCCTTTGTTATACATTATGGTAGTCTTTCTTTTTCTTTCCGGATTATCAGAATTCACTTTTGGTTCAATGTGTCTCCCTGTAGCCATCCACCTCTTTCTCATGTGTAGCGTCAAACTCTGTGTGTTCTGACATATCAGATGTAGTATTAAAAGTTTATAAAAATGATCCAACACTCTCCTCTCTTTGGACCCAAATCATCTGCCTTGGGATTATTTTCTTTGTTGGACTCTCCAAAAATCTGCACTTAGGTGTTTTCCCCTCCTCTGTCCCAAAGATACGGGTATTGAAATAGGCTTTAAAAAGTATGGTATGTTTGTTGTTGAAGAGATATGCAGAAGAGAACTTTGCTAGAAATAACTTAACTAAAAGTTCATGAGTTTATTAACCCCACATATTTATTTGCTGAGCTCTTACTTTGTATCAGCTACGTAGTACACATCAGGTACTTGGTATCTATTATTGCTAATTTTTCTAACAATTCTGTAAACAGGGTGATCATAGATGGCTTAACTGAGATTCAAGGAGGTTCAGTAACTTGCTAAATATATTTATTATTCAAGTTATCTATATCACTCATAAATGCCCAAAGTATAATTCAAACCTAGGCTGCCTGACTGTCTCTCTTGGTGCCAAATCTGTTACTTCAGAAAATTAAAAAAAAAAAAAATTCTTTTGAGGTTCTCAACTTCATTCTAAATGTTAATGTTGCTGCAAGTTTGATTTTAAGGTCCATAAAAAAAATCAGTGTAGCTCAATATTTTTCAGATTGTGTTCCATGGAATCCAAAGTCTCAGTGAAGGAGGCTCAGAGCAGATCTGAGGAGTAAAAAGGGGCCAGATGAGTGAACTCTGAACTCATGCTTTAACCAGAACACCATTTTGTGTTATTTTTTCTTTTCCTTTCTTTTTGGGTGCTGTTATTTTTATTGAGTTCTGTCTTATATGTTTATATTAAAAGAGTGCAGAGTGACGGGAGAAACAATGTACTTTGGTCTGTATGGGGATGCTCTGAATTGAGAAAACACAGGGCAAGGCAGGGGGAGTGATGATTTTTTTATTGATTCAAAGCTTTGCCTGTTCCATTCCTTGACTGTTGTCAAAGAATGCATTGCTCCTGAATGAGAATACAGTAAAGCAACACAAAGAAAGCTTTGGTAAGAAATGCCCAATGCCATGTGACTCATTTCATCCAGATGACAAAACTCTGGCAGGGTTTGTGCCTTATCTATCTATCTTAGAATTAGAAGTCAGAAGAGGATCATTGTCATGAGAATGTGTATGCTTGTCTGAATAGGAATATCAAGTTAGATGTTTTTCCAGTAGAGAGTAATCATATTAGGCTAATGAGTCTGATAGTAAAGATTGGCCTTTCCGATTAAATCATATGGCAGACACTTAAGTAAATTAAATAAATTTTCCACACCCAGATTAGAAAAAATATCTTATTTAAAATGTGAGAAAAGTTGAAGTTATTTAATTAAAATGTTGTCATGACAAAGTTATTGATATTAACAATAATTTTATTTTAAATTTCATTTAAATGTATTTTAATTTTAAAATAAAATTAAAAGAATAATGGGTATCATTAATATTTTTCTGATAACTTTTTATAACATTTTTATGTGCTTCTATAAAATTGAAAAGTGTGATTCTAATAACCAGGTAACAAGTCATTTTGTGAATTAGATGGTATCCAGTTACTAACTTTAAATGAAGTACAGGGAGGAAATAATTTAGTTATCATCTGATAGAGAGTTAAAATTAATTTTTATGATAGTCATAAGATTTCTGGCAGAAAACTTGGAAAGAATGAAAAATAAAAATGATGAAATAGCTATACAAAATTTTTTTCTTTTCCCATCTACTTGTATAAAAGTTTCTTAACAAATAAACTCTACCATTAAATATAAGATTGGAATAGAATTATTCTGGCTACATTCTAGTGATAAGTAATATTTATTCACACGGGGAAAATCTTGCATCATTTATCTAATTAAGTGATGCATTTTCATTGAGATACAGCTTTATAGTTATTATTTATGAATATTTATAATTTTCAAACTTTTGTCATGATGTATTAGTAAGAATTACATGCAAACATATATAAAAATATTCACATCTTTCAAAACTCAAGATTTATAAATTGTGATTTAGTAAATATTTTTCTCCTGCCCTTGTCTTATCTGCCTACTTTCCAGCCCTACCACCAAAAGGTGATGACTGTTGACATTTGATATGGTTTGGCTCTGTGTCCCCACCCAAATCTCACCTAGAATTGTAATCCCTACAGGTTGAGGAAGGGGCCTGGCAGGAGGTGAGGCAGTTTCCCCCATGATGTTCTTGTGATAGTGAGTAAGTTCTCATGAGATCTGATGGTTTAAAAGTGTTTGGCAGTTACCCTCTTGCTCGCTGTCTCCCCTGCCGCCGTTTCAGACACGCCTTGCTTCCCCTTTGCCTTCTGCCATGATTGTAAGTTTCCTGAGGCTTCCCCAGCCATGTGGAACTTTGAGTCGATTAAACCTGTTTTCTTTTTTTTTTTTTTTAATTAAACTTTAAGTTCTAGGGTACATGTGCATCACGTGCAGGTTTGTTACATATGTATACTTGTGCCATGTTGGTGTGCTGCACCCATCAACTCGTCAGCACCCATCAACTCGTCATTTACATCAGGTATAACTCCCAATGCAATCCCTCCCCCCTCCCCCCTCTCCCCTCCCCGTGATAGGCCCCGGTGTATGATGTTCCCCTTCCTCAGTCCAAGTGATCTCATTGTTCAGTTCCCACCTATGAGTGAGAACATGCGGTGTTTGGTTTTCTGTTCTTGCGATAGTTTGCTGAGAATGATGGTTTCCAGCTGCATCCATGTCCCTACAAAGGACACAAACTCATCCTTTTTGATGGCTGCATAGTATTCCATGGTGTATATGTGCCACATTTTCTTAATCCAGTCTGTCACTGATGGACATTTGGGTTGATTCCAAGTCTTTGCTTTTGTGAATAGTGCGGCAATAAACATACGTGTGCATGTGTCTTTATAGCAGCATGATTTATAATCCTTTGGGTATATACCCAGTAATTGTATATTTAGAAGACCCCATTGTCTCAGCCCAAAATCTCCTTAAGCTGATAAGAAACTTCAGCAAAGTCTCAGGATACAAAATTAATGTGCAAAAATCACAAGCATTCTTATACACCAGTAACAGACAAACAGAGAGCCAAATCATGAATGAACTTCCATTCACAGTTGCTTCAAAGATAATAAAATAACTAGGAATCCAACTTACAAGGGATGTAAAGGAACTCTTCAAGGAGAACTACAAACCACTGCTCAGTGAAATAAAAGAGGACATAAACAAATGGAAGAACATACCATGCTCATGGATAGGAAGAATCAATATCATGAAAATGGCCATACTGCCCAAGGTAATTTATAGATTCAATGCCATCCCCATCAAGCTACCAATGAGTTTCTTCACAGAATTGGAAAAAACTGCTTTAAAGTTCATATGGAACCAAAAAAGAGCCCGCATCTCCAAGACAATCCTAAGTCAAAAGAACAAAGCTAGAGGCATCACGCTACCTGACTTCAAACTGTACTACAAGGCTACAGTAACCAAAACAGCATGGTACTGGTACCAAAACAGAGATATAGACCAATGGAACAGAGCAGAGTCCTCAGAAATAATACCACACATCTACAGCCATCTGATCTTTGACAAACCTGAGAGAAACAAGAAATGGGGAAAGGATTCCCTATTTAATAAATGGTGCTGGGAAAATTGACTAGCCATAAGTAGAAAGCTGAAACTGGATCCTTTCCTTACTCCTTATACGAAAATTAATTCAAGATGGATTAGAGACTTAAATGTTAGACCTAATACCATAAAAACCCTAGAAGAAAACCTAGGTAGTACCATTCAGGACATAGGCATGGGCAAGGACTTCATGTCTAAAACGCCAAAAACACTGGCAGCAAAAGCCAAAATTGACAAATGGGATCTAATTAAACTAAAGAGCTTCTGCACAGCACAAGAAACTACCATCAGAGTGAACAGGCAACCTACAGAATGGGAGAAAATTTTTGCAATCTACTCATGTGACAAAGGGCTAATATCCAGAACCTACAAAGAACTCAAACAAATTTACAAGAAAAAAACAAACAACCCCATCAAAAAGTGGGCAAAGGATATGAAGAGACATTTCTCAAAAGAAGACATTCATACAGCCAACAGACACATGAAAAAATGCTCATCATCACTGGCCATCAGAGAAATGCAAATCAAAACCACAATGAGATACCATCTCACACCAGTTAGAATGGCAATCATTAAAAAGTCAGGAAACAACAGGTGCTGGAGAGGATGTGGAGAAATAGGAACACTTTTACACTGTTGGTGGGATTGTAAACTAGTTCAACCATTATGGAAAACAGTATGGCGATTCCTCAAAGATCTAGAACTAGAAGTACCATATGACCTAAACCTGTTTTCTTTATCAATTACCCAGTCTCAGGTAGTTCTTTATAGCAGTGTGAAAGCAGACTAATATAATGTTTTAGTGTTTCAGAAATTTTGCTTATAAAATCAAGCTTTCACTTATAAATTCCAATTTTAATTTCTCTTCTTACACATTATTCTATAGTTTCTTTTTCTTCTGACATACCTTAAGATATGTTCTATATTAATATATAGTGAGACATAGATATAATCACTATGGATTTTTAAAGCTGCATAGTATTCCATTATATAGCAATACCCTAATGTAACTGGGTTTCTATTGCTAACACTTTCTATTCTTTTTTACTTACAGCTTTATGATCTCAAAGTCAAAATAAAAAGTGAAATTTCAATTTATATGCATATTTTGTTATAGTGAAGCATGATATGTTGATTAATGCTTTCGGACATAATATTACATCACATTAAATTCTATAGTGAAACTGAAATGAATATATAAATTCAAAAAAAAGGATGCTCTCCATTCTAAAATTTCTGATTGATAAAGAGGAGCTTGCTAGTTTATATATGTTTTATAGATGGATTATGGCAGATATCAAATCTGTATGGTATTTAGATTGCATTTGATTCATTTAAAAGAGCAATATAACAGGTTTATTTTAAAATTCATTATTTATAGCACACTAGAAATGACATATTTTACAACTACGTAAGACTAGAATGGAAAACTATGGATGCCAATTTAAACATTAGCAAGAGTATAAGCAGCCTTTAAAATTTTTTTTAGTGGATGATATACAAATCATCTTGAGGACCAGACCTCTGGTTCCTCTCTGGCTGTCAACAGCCTCTGTTTGAGGTATTTAAGGTAAGCTTATTCGGCCTAGTCTTTGAAAGCCTCTGTTTTAGCTGCTTCTGCTTCTGAAGTTTCCTGAGGCTTGTGTCTTTCCAGTTCTGTCCTTTTGCCATAGTTATGGCCTGGTGGTTGCCAACGCAATTCACCTTTCTCCAATTTTGCCTTTAGTGACACTGTGACAACTGTACCCCTTATGTGGGTAATAGATGTTGGTTTCCTATCTATACTTTCTCTTTATAAGATCCTGTTATTTGAAGCGAGCTCTCTGCTACTAGTCTCTGCTTCTTTCCAAAGATCTGTTGAAACATGGAGCAAAATTTCCCTCTATTCCTGTATCCTCAAACTACTTAGGTGATTTCTGTTGACATTTTCTTTTATGATTCCCAACTCATTACAGAGTTTTTCTTAATGGAGTTCCATCTCTGAAACCCATCCCTATAGCTAAATCTCTCTTTTCTCCTCCCTCCAGGTTTCTCAAAAGAAAAAAAAAAAGAATTCCAGCACAGGATTTCATCTTCCTCCATGGTTTAAAAAAACAAAAAACAAACCTCGGAGTTATATTCTGATCTTTTCTATCATAGTTTATAGTATTTGCCTTCTAAATCAAATTTTCTTGGGATTCAAAAATTCAGCTCTTTCTCTCTCAGGTGTTTGGCTCTTATAAATCGAAGTACTTTATATTAGATTGTTACGATGGCAGTGGGTTTCTAGAGCCTATTTGGAAGTATCATGGATAAATACTAATTTAATTTTAAACATTTAATTAGCTTCTACCATTAGTCTAAACAAATGGATTTCCCAAATTTATTGGAAAGGCCATGGGTCAGCAAACAGTGCTAGGAAATAAAAAATCACATCAGAGGACATTTGAAAAGTTTTATTGCCATGTAGAAAGTAACAGTCTTCTGTAACTTTGTTTTTGCCCTTTGCTAGAAATTAAATGACAGCAATTAAATTGAGTGACCAAAAGAAAAAGGCGTGCTATATCCTGCCATAGAACTGGAAGGACATTTTAAGATTGAGTCTTTGCTACTGGCTACATCACTTGATATCATGAAAAGGGAAAGAGATGAATGGAGTTAAATAGATTTAGGTGACTAAATTCTCTTTGTCCTCCAACTCTATCTATCATCTTCCCAGCAACAGCAAAAACTCTCATATGCTCTACTGGGGTGTGAGAATAATATCCATTGATTGCTTGAAGTTATCTAACTGTGAATATTAAACATCTACACCTCCTCCCCAGATTAAGACTTAATGTTTCCCAGTTTATAGATTTTCACATTGGCTAAAAATAAAGTGGGAAGCATTTGCTTCTGTGTCTTCTATACTTGCATGAAGCTTTTAAAGGTTAAGTCTTGTGTTTATGAGACGTTAAATAGATGAAAGGATGAAAAGGATGTTAAACAGATGAAAGGATTTTGCTTAATTGTGACCTTTTGAAAGACAAGTTGGTTGACAGTAGGAATCTTTTGTCAACCACCTCTTGTTTCTTCATCAGAGAGATATGCTAGAGGAGGTGTCAGATTTTGGATGACATTTTTTATCAGGGTTTGACTGATGCAAGTTGGGTGGGCAACCTACGTGGAGATATGGTCTAAAAAAAAATAACTAAGAAAGTTTATAGAGGAAATTTAATGAAGATAATGAGACAGATAATGGGCATTAAGGGGAGAGGAGTGAAATAAAACTGGGGCAAATTTGTGGAAACTCCTCAAATCATTGACACAGAAGAGCCTCAGGGTTTCTTGAACACAATGGCGCAAGTAGGAACAGGTTTGTGGCTTAGGCTCCTACTTAGGATGTGATCGCATTTTCCCTTATAATTAGACTCTTAATTGTGCTTCTACACTTAGTGGATACATTTACAGCACCACATAATTGTGATTTATTTCAAAGTTCTTCTTAATGTGGAACTACCACCTCTTTCATATGTATGTGCCATATTTAATTGTTGAAACTATTTGTAATATTTTCTGACTTGCTTCAACTAGACTTTGAGTAATTAAAAAGACAACAATGTTGTTCATTCTAAAGATTATCTAAGTACTAAAATGTTAATGAAACTCTGATTAGACCACAAAGATGTTGAAAAATCACCGGGATATGTTATCAGTATACTGTTGGAAAAATGAGGGCATTGATCATAGGATGTAATACTTTTAAATATCAAACAACTAAGCAGGAAAAAAATACTCTTGCCCATTGGAATCAATAATTTTATTTGTGGGAATTGATTCTAAAGATATAATTAAAAGTACATTTAAGAATTTAGATGTAAGGAGAGACAAAACCACATTGCTCAGAAGAGTAAAACATGGACAAAACATTAATGTTCAACATGATATAGAATACTATAGAGCCATTAAAAGGCTATTGTGGACATGTATTAACTGATGTAGGAAAATTTACTAATAAATAATATTGGTAGGAAATCAGATTTATTATTTTAATTTTGTTGTAAGTAAATATCTATATTTAAAAATATGAAAGGAAAATATGAATGAACATATACAAAAATGTTAACAGTATTATTTTTCCCTTCAAAGTGGAATGTGTTTGTTTTTTCCCCTACATTGAATATGTATTACTTTTGTTATAAAATTCAAATTGTGGCAATTGGAGATTTATTTGAATGACACACAAAATACCCATAATAGCTCATCTATACAATAATGGGAAGACATGAAAATACAGGATTTTATGAGTACATAATGATCAAAATTAGGATATATAAAAATAAATATTTATTATTAAGTGACATTGCAAAACTAAAAAAACAAAGAAAACACTAAAAACAGGCAGATAGCTCTATAAGAACACTGGCCTGCCTGCTGGAGAAGTAAAACATGTTATCAAGAGACAGAGACTTGCTTTATGTAGTGAAATCCTGCAGAGAATACCAAGGACTCACAAAAATAATGCAAGTTTACATGTTTTTCTTCAGGAGTTAACCATCTATAGGGTTGGGTCAACAAAGGCCACAGTTGTGGTTTAAATACCAGGAGGTATGCTATGCATTGGAGAAACAAAAATTTATATCTGAGTGGGTGATCAAGTAAGCATTGCTAGTGAAGATAATGTTCAACTGAGTTATTTTTAAAAGTTAATATTTATGTTTCTGTACTTATAAAAGTTGAATGCTAATTTAAGAAAATTAGGAAAAAAAGATAAATATGAAAGAAATAATAATCATGTATCACCATGTTGTTTTTCTCTCCTTGTTTGTCTCTCTGTCTTTTTAAACATATATATATAGCTAAATATGCACACACACATATGTACACATACATATTTATGTATATATATTTATGACATTATCAGGTCAAACTACATAAACATCACTTACTTGATAGTCATGTGCACTGCAGATAAATTTACTTAAGTTATTGTCCATTGACTTTTATTATGATATTATACAGCTTTCGTTTCTTCATTCATCCCGTCAAAATTCACTTATTTTGTGCTCCTACATTGTGGTAGAGCCTGTTCTACAGTTCTAGAGACATCAGTTTGTAAAACAGACAAAGATCTTTGCCTTAAAGGAGCTTGCATTTCAGTGGGGGCGTGGGGGTGGGGAACAAAAACAATTAACATAACAAATAATTAAATTATAGAGTATGTAAAAGGTGACAAGTTTAGGAAAGAGAACATTGAAAAAGTAAAAAATAAAGAGAATTAGAGCAGGAAGAAGGGGCCTGGGAGGCGACTGCTCTTTTAAATAAGGTGGTAGGCCTTGCTGAGAACGTAACGTGGAGCAGATATTTAAAAGACTGGTGAGAGTAAGGCATGTGGATGACAGAGGAAGACCATTGTAGACAGGAGGAGCAGGAGGCCTGCTGTGTTGGAGAAAACAGTGAGGAATCACCACTGTGGTGAGTGAACCAAGGCTGAGGGTAGTAGATGAGGTTAGAGAAAGAATGGGGTGTGGGGCCAGGTTGGGGATGGTGGTTGTAAGGACATTGGTTTTTATGTTGAGAGAAATGGGTAGCTGTTGCAAGGTTTACAGTAGAGAAATGATCACATCTAAGTTGTGTTTTAAAAGGATAATTTCAGGCCTGTAATCCTGGCACTTTGAGAGGCCAAGGCAGGTGTATCACCTGAGCTCAGGAGTTCGAGACCAGCCTACCAGCCTGCAACACCGTGAAACCCCATCTCTACTAAAATTACAAATATTAGGCCGGGCGTGGTGGCTCATGCCTGTAATCCCAGCACTTTGGGAGGCCGGGGTGGGGGTTTTTGGGGGGGGGAGGGTGGATCATCAGGTCAGGAGTTCAAGACCAGCCTGGTCAACATGGTGAAACACCATCTCTACGAAAAATACAAAAATTAGCTGGGCATGATGGTACATGCCTGTAATCCCAGATACTCGGGAGGCTGAGGCAGGACCTGGGAGGCAGAGGTAGCAGCAAGCCAAGATCACGCCATTGCATTCCAGCTGGGCTACAGAACGAGACTCTGTCTCAAAAGAAAAAAAATATATAGAAATATTAGTGGGATGTGGTGGTGCACACCTATAATTCCAGCTACTCGGGAGGCTGAGGCAGGAGAATCGCTTGAACCCAGGAGGCAGAGGTTTCAGTGAGCTGAGATCACACCACCGCACACCAGCCTGAGTGACAGAGCAAGACTCTGTCTCAAAATAAATAAATAAATAAATAAATAAATAAATAAAATTTAAAACAAGGATAATTTCCGGAGCCTGAAGAAGAAGAAACAGAATAGGGGGAGAGGCCTGCAGGTGACTACTAGAGCAGTGTAGGCCTCAGGGGATGACGGTTTGCAGCAGGGAGAAAGCAGTGGGAACGGCATGGTCAGAAGCCAGACGTTGTGTCTGATTCAGAGGTAGGAAATTGTATTTTCTGACTTATTGATGATAGATGTGAAAGAAGAGTCAAGGATGACTCTAAGGCTTTTGCCCAGAGCAAATGAAAATATGAGGTGGCCATCAACTGAGATTAGGAAGGACAGAGAGGGAGCAGACTTGGGGGAAGTAAGATATCAGGACTTCAGTGTCTCTAATATGTCCTTTACTCAAATGTGTGATATTCTTTAGAGTCAAATAGGCCTATATGTATATTTGTAATAACTCCTGGGTTTTTGTCTTCAGATGGTATATCCAAGCCTTACTTTGTTGTTAATATTTACTAGAAACCTTTGATTTTAAAACTTAAAAAAAGAATTTCCTTTAATCCATCTGGAATTTATTTTTCCATATAGTGTGAGATGAAGGTTCAACATTTTTTTCTTTCAGATGTTAGGCAGTTATAACAATAGCATGCACTAGATTAAATAAAGCATTGAATTAAAATATGCCATTGCCATATATTACATTATTATATATAAGAGAACTATTTTGTCATTTCTATTATTTTGCATTGATTTATTTGCCCATTTCTTTCAAATACCATATTAACTACTTTTTTTTAGTGTTTTTATAGCATGTTATGGTTTCTGGTGGTAATAGTCCCTCTGACATCGTTTTTTTCATAACTTTTTTTGCATTTTTCAGTTCAATTTTCCATATGAATTTGAATATAAATTCATGTAAAAATTTTAGATAATATTAGCATTCTAATTAGAATTGCACTGAATGTATGTTAATTTTGAGAAAACTGAATTTAATTCATATGAAGTGTTGTCATCCAAAAACATGGCATGTCTTTCCACGAATTCAGCTTTTGTTAATATGTTTTCTATAAAGAATACTTTAGTAAAAAAATTAGCCTAAAACTCTTAAAAATATTCTGTTTTTTAGTATGGTTAATGAAATATCTTTCTTATTTTTGTTACTGCTTATTGTCCATAGAGAGAAAAGTTATTGACAATTTTTGGAAAGAAATATGCACCAACCATGCCATGTCTCTTGTTAATTCTCAGAGGACTTTTTTGTTTTACCTGGAGTTCTGTAGGTTTCCTGTCTGAACATTTGTGCTATCAGCAAAAATACAATATTTTATCTCTTGCAATATTTGTGATGATCTTTTTCTTAGTGTATTTGGTAGAATATTCAAAATATATTAACTGCTGATGACAGAGAAAACTTAAAATGCTTTTAATGTTTTGCTATTTAGAGTATTATTTGTTCTTAGTTTATCATATTTGGTTTCTATATTCTCATAACTTAGGTTTTAACAATGTTAGTCATTAAATTTTATCAACGGTGTCTTCAATCTTCGCTGATATTATTTAGTTTCACTGTGATTTTTGATGTAACAAATTATGTCACTAGATTTTATAATACTGAACTATTCTTGCATTAATATAATAAAATTTACTGGGTCATGATGCAGTATTTTGAATTAAAAATGTGCCAGATCATGTTCAGTAATTTACTAGGGAGGATCAGTATTAAATTTGAGATGGCAGAAGACAGATTTAGTGAATTTAAGATAGGTCAGTAGAAATTTTACAGTCTGAAAGACTAATCTTAGTGTTTGCTTTTTATTGAAAATTTTGAGCATTTATTGTCAAATATAATTTAGCTGTATTTTACGGGTGATTCAATCTTTTCATGTACTACTAAATACTGGGATTACGATATTAAATAGATATAATTTTAGCCTTTTTGAGATTACCATCGAGTGGGAAAATACAGACCAGTAAGAAAATATTTTCAACACATTCTATGAAGTGCTATGATGGAAGTTAGAATATGTTATGTGAACACATAGGAAAGACCTCTAACCCACTTGGAAAGTAAATGAAGGATTCTCAAAGGAAGTAAAGTTGAAACTAAGATTTAAAGGATTAATAAGTATTGTTCAACTGAAAAGGAGTTGAAGTAACATGGGAGAAGAGAGTTACAGTCAGAAACAACATTACAAGTATTCAGAGGCAAGAGAAATCATGAATGTTAAGAAAAGTTAAAGTACGTTGATGTTTAAAACTTAGAGCTTAAGGAGAATAATTGTGAGAGATGAAGATGGAACAATGAATGGAGTAAATCTTTGAAAATCTTTGAAAAACATGTTAAAGATGTTTTACGTCCCTTGGGAAATGGAAAGATGATAAGCTACTTATTGTTAACTTTTACCTACTTTTCTTTTTTTGAAAATCAGGGAAGAAACGTGATAAACTTTTTGTTTTAGAAATATCACTCTGATTATAGAAGTATCACTTTGAGAATGAACAATACAAGAGACAGAGATTGTACAGAAACCCTTGCAGTCATCCAGGAGAGCAGTGATGATGGCCACCTGAATGAGGTTAAAAAAAAAGATCTGTTAGGAAAAAGAGAAGTGGGGAGATCTAAGGGTGACTTAAAACGATAGACATAACAGAATTTAGCCACCACTTAATGGGATGTCAGAAAAGAGAAATACATCTAAGATAATGCACCCTGCATTGCTCAGAGATAGTGAAACATTGAGGAATGTGAGAGACTCAAAAAATGAGTGAATATCATTGTGCCAAATAGAAAATGCTGGATCAAAGCCCGTAGTTTTCCTTTTCAGTAGGAAAATGTTACACTACTGATTCAGTTACTTTAAAACTTAGAAGACTATTCAATGTTTTCTTCTTTTAGAAAAAAATAAATTTGTTGAGATTTTAAACTATTTTTTTGAATTTTTAATGTCTTGGCTGAAAGCAGTTCATAATATCCTATGTTTAGTTCTAATGTGATGATTTTCATCTATGAAACTTTAAAAACTATCTTTGTTGACTTTTTCTGTAATGTGATTTTCTAATTCAGTAATTTTTACTTTTATTTTTATTTCATCCTACTCTGAGTTTTCTTGCTGTTTGTTTTCTCTCTTCTAGATGATTCTTAGGGATTTTATACTTCTCTCATATGTTCATTTTAGACAATATATAGTCTTCTAAATACTTCTTTGCCTAAATCTGCAGACATGTTTTGATATATAGTATTTTCATTATTTTTCAATTTTAAATGTTTTTAAATTTTCGTTATAATTTTCTCTCTACCCCCAGGTTATTAAGAAGCTTATTTCTTCATTTCTAAGGTTATTGGCATTTTCAGCTTTCTTTAAATTGAAAAAACATTTTATTTTGTTCATTCCTTTTCAGCAGTTTCTAGCTTAATTGAACTATAGCCTAAGAACATACTCTATATGATTTTCAGTTGTTTGTATTTGTTGATACTTGGTTTATGACTCAGTCCATGTTCAATTTTTAGCAATGTTCCTAATATTTTTGCTAGGAGTCTGTGATTACCGCTCCTAGTACTGCCTTAATCCAATTTCAAGGTTTAAAATATCTGTGGACAGCATAGGAGATTAAAATTTGAATGTAAATGCAGATAAGATCTGTTATTTCTGGGACATCCCTACCTTCAAAATGCAGAGTCCACTTGGCTGGGCTTTTTGTTCGGCTTCCCACCTTGTACATGCCAGGCTTTAATTTCTGTCTCCTCTTGTGAAGCTCATCAAAACAAATATTGTAATCTCCCTGGATCCACAAATCTTTTTAGGACAAAAGTGATTCCAAAACAGCTTTCTTCCTTCAGTCCTCAGTTTTCCTTCCCTTCGGACCTTAGTAATTCTTTATTGTCTTCTTACCTCTTTGATCCTTTTAAGTGTAAGTATGTATGTATGTATATATTTATGCTTTATCTGGTTCTTTAAACTCTTGAGATCAGGAATGCACTTATAGGCAAAGACACCAGGAACAGAGAACAGGAATTTTCAGGTTTCTGTAAATTTCTTTGACAGTATGAGCCTGTGCCAAGGCTGATATTCAACTGGTTAGGAAGAGTTATTTATAGACAGAATCCATTTTCATTGGTTGTTGCTATAGTTGCCATCATTCTTATTAAGTATTACCCATATTGAAAAGATTCTTAAATATGTTCAATATTACCCCTTTTTTCTACTTTAAAAAAAGCCTGTAGTTCCCATACTATAAAGTTATCAAGGTAAATATATTAGGTAAGAAAGGAAGAAAATCATTAAAATCTTTGCTATGTCAAATTTCTGTCTATGCCTAAGGCTACATAAGGGAGGTTAACTGCACTGTAACCACAAACAATGCAATAATTGCTATACTTAAATCTCTTTCGCAGAAAGCACTATGGGGATTTTCATATAGCCTCTGGGATTCTACCGATGTCTATACAAATTAGTAGTCAGCTTTTTGTAAAGCATGATTTGGACTCTGCTAACAGCAACTTCTCAACATACGCATTTTAAGTTTTTCTTAATCTTGTTGCACTACTTATTCATTAACAATAGAATAATAGAGCAAGTCCTGCTGGGACTTCATGAGCCCTAGGAAAAATAATTCCCAACCTTATGTGTTCATATATATATGTGTGTGTGTGTGTGTGTGTGTGTGTGTGTGTGTATGGTTTAATTACTCTGTGGCACTGTGAATAGTTTCTTAAAGAGAACATGCACAAACATTTTTAAAAAGAAAAATCTGAAAAAAATATGAATGTGTGATTAATCGTATTAAAAGTTCCTACTTGCAAGAGAAATGTAGCGGGAGAATAATAGTACACCTGTTGTCCTAAAAGGAACATAACTTCTTACTTAAGTTTTGACCGTATACGTGTAGGAATGTCTTTACAGGGGAGGATTGTGAGATGTCATAAATGCAGAAAATCTGCTTTAATTCAGTAAATGATGGCTATAACATTATTTGCACATGTTTAGAATTAAATTTCAGAGTTACTGAAATAGTAATTGCAATGCTAGCAACTAAAATAGTGAGTGAAATAGTAATTGCAAGTGCACACAAATGTGATATTTTTGATGGAAAAAATAGAACAATGGAAAAAAATACAAGGATAGCCGTGGAGTTATACATAATTTAAATGAAAATAAAATGCCATAGATAGATAAAGAAGTTTGATAGTTATATTTGCCATGTGTTGCTCTCAATAACATACTCTTAATATTAGTAATTTATCTACTTGATGATCAACCTAATGCTTTTGGTATATGAACTACATTATGAAAAATAAAAGTTACTTCAGTTTTACTGGTTGGCCAAATGAGAACTTAGTTTGCTCTGCAAAATTAAATGTTCTGAAAATCTCAGAAATAGTAGGAACTAATTTGGTTTGTGTTTTTCAGATTGCTGGAAAATAATTTCTTTGGGTAATTTCTGTAATTAACACTGTGAACTAGGTTATTTTTTTTCTTTTTAAGTAACTAAAGTGTAAGCATATTAAGCTACTTGTTTAGGGTTTCACAGAAAAATTTTGGTGAAACTTGGATCAGAATATCCAGAATGGAAGAATTCCTAGAAGGGAAAAATCAAACAAGCCCTGCCAAACATACTACCTAACAAATCCAAGCACATACATACCTCTCCAGCAAAGGTCTATTCTGGGCATTTACTGTACAATTTGGAGGTTATAGTGGTTTATTAGGTAGAAAAAGCATACTTATAACAGAAAATAGAGGTGTTAAAATTGTAGGAACAGCTCAATCCTTCCAAAAATTAGTTTCAGATGATTCACTTTTAAGATCCTAAAGCAAATGTTAATGTTTTCCCCTTTTATGATTATTTTAAACTACTAGATTCACAAATATTGCAATATAAGGTTATATTACCTACCTCCAACTTCTTTGTTTCTAAAAGGTTCTTTTTGCTTAGCATTTTCAATATCTGTCATGGAGTTGTGAGTATTACATTTGTTAGTCATGCATGGGACATTTAGATCCCAATGCAATAAACTTTTACCAAAATAGTACTTCAGAAGAGTCTTTGTATACCTAGCTTTTATTTTCTTTTACACGCTGAAATTTCCCTAAGATGGAAATATTAATAAATATTTATTAAACATAGTATGCCTATCATAATGTAAAAAGCTAACCCATTGTTTTAAGAGTGAGCGTTTTAATATAGCATGAAAGTAATCCCCAAGATAGCTTTAAGACATTAAAACAGAGCTGAGTTGAATGGTTCAATCTAATGTAAGTGGAAAATCTCAAGTTCTTTCAAATCCTTTCCCAGGGGAAGTCAGGGGGAAATGATGGCTATTAAAAACAAAATCAATGGTAGTACTTGTTTTTAGATCCCAGCTATTTGAAGATGAACCCTTATCCAAACCAAATCCATTACTACTATAATTTCAGACAAAATGTCTTTATGTTTTAGAATAATTGAATGAAGAGGAGGAATAATCCCACTGATACATATTTTGAGACTTTTTGGGAGGCCAAACATATATGACATAGACTATTGTAAGTTAAAAAACAAACAAACAAACAAAAAAACAACAGAAGGAATGGTTTCTATAGGCATAAATAACGGTTAAAAACAAGATTTTACCTTAAAAAGGTTGGAGGTAGGATGAATCATGTCTCAACTTACTCAACATATTTCCTTGCCAGGCTGTGACAGTAACAGGGTGATTTTACACCCTTGTTGCTTTTGGTGGAAAGAATAACTTGAGATTGAGTTAAACTGGAAAAGCTTTTCCTACAGTGCATAAATCATGGACATCCTGACGTTCCATATGTAACACCATTAAACAGCCTCTGGAGCTATAAAATCTAAGTGTTTTCCTTAGGGCATAAAAGTGAAATTCCACTTCAGCAGTTGCATTGGTCAGAAAAAAATCACTGCTTCCTGCACTTTTTGCACTCTGACGCATTCTTATTGACACAGCCAAAAGGCCAATCCCAGATGATTTTAGAGCAAAGTGTACCTTTAAATTTTATTTTGATTTGAATATTTTCAATGGGTCTCATAGCTAAAAACCTTAGAAATGTTTTTATGTTGAGCACATGTAGAGCAGAAAGTTGCACAAATCCAGGGAAAACATTCACAAAGAATAAAGTGTGAATGGCACACCCTCGAAAATAGCATATAATCTCTGTAAATGCTTTGCCAGGTCACATGAATGTATTATTGATATCAATTGCATCTGGAAGTTAAGAGGAAGGACTCCGGAGCCAGATACCTTGATTAAAATTCTTACTCTGCCATTTGCTAACTTAAATTTTCAGTGCCTCAGTTTTTTTTACCTGTGCACCAAGATAGTAACTGTTCATGGGGTTATTATGTGAATTAAATTATATAAATACAAGTTTTCTCAGTTTTCTGTTCTCAATAAAGAGCTACACCACTAAATTTAGTGTCTTAAAACAACAGTAGTTTATTATTTCTTACAATCCTGTGTTTGAGTTGGTTTCAGCTAGGCAGCTCTTCTGCTATGGCTGGAATATCCAAGATGGCTTTGCCACTCACATGTCTGGAGTGTCAGCAAGGATTGCTAGGGGCTAACTGAGCTGAGCCTCTCTCTGTGTGTGTATCTGTCTCTCTCTCTCTCTCTATGTGGCTTCTTCACATAGTTAGCTTGAGCTTTCTTACAGCGTAATGGTCTCATGGTAGTTGGACTTCGTACCTGGCATCTGGTTTTTAAGAGGGGAAAGCTGGCCGGGCACAGTGGGTCATGTCATGTCTGTAATCCCAGCACTTTGGGAGGCTGAGATGGGCAGATCACGAGGTCAGGAGATTGAGACCGTCCTGGCTAACACGGTGAAACCCCATCTCTACTAAAAATACAAAAAATTAGCTGGGCGTAGTGGTGGGTGCCTGTAGTTCCAGCTACTCCGGAGGCTGAGGCAGGAGAACGGTGTGAATCCGGGAGGCAGAGCTTGCAGTGGGCTGAGATCATGCCACTGCACTCTAGCTTGGGTGACAGAGCAAGACTCTGTCTCAAAAAAAAAAAAAAAAAAAAAAGAGGGGAAAGCTGCCACCCGAGGCTAGGCCTAGAACTGACATAGCTTCACTTCTGTTGTATTCTATAAACCAAAGCAAGTAACTAGGCCAAGTTAAATTTAGGGAGAGGTGAAAAAATAGTCACCACTTGATTTGAGGAATAGTAAATTAATATAGAATAGGAAGGTACCATTGAAGGCCATCTGATATGGTTTGGCTGTGTAACCACCCAAATCTTGACTTGAATTGTATCTCCCAGAATTGAGGGACCCAGAGGAGGTAAGTGAATCATGGGGGCTGGTTTTCCTATGCTATTCTCATGGTAGTCAATAAGTCTCATGAAATCTGTTGGGTTTTTCGGGGTTTTCTGCTTTTGCTTCATCCTCACTTTCTCTTACTGCAACATTGTAAAAAGTGCCTTTTACCTCCTGCCATGATACTGAGGCCTCCCTAGCCATGCAGAACTGTAAATCCAATTAAGCCTTTTTTTCTTCTCAGTCTTGGGTATGTCTTTATCAGCAGCATGAAAACATACTAATACAGCAAATTGGTACCTGGAGTGGGGTGTTGATGGAAAGATACTTAAAAATATGGAAGTGACTTTGGAACTGGGTAACAGGCACTGGTTGGAACAGTTTGGAGGGCTCAGAAGAAGACAGGAAAATGTGGGAAAGTTTGGAACTTCCTAGAGACTTGTTGAATGGCTTTGCCCCAAATGCCGATAGTGATATGGACAATAAGGTCCAGGCTGAGGTGGTCTCAGATGGAAATGAGGAACTTGTTGGGAACTGGAGTAATGGTGACTTTTGTTATATTTTAGCAAAGAGGCTGGCAACATCTTGTCCCCACCCTAGAGATTTGTGGAACTTTGAACTTGAGAAAACTGATTTAGGGTATCTGCCAGAAGAAATTTCTAAGCAGCAAAGCATTCAAGAGGTGACCTGGGTACCGTTAAAGGCATTCAGTTTTACAAGGGAAGCAGAGCATTAAAGTTTGGAAATTTCCTGCCTGACTATGCGAAAGAAAAGAAAAACCCATCTTCTGGGGAGAAATTCAAGTGGGCTGCAGAAATTTACATAAATAGCAAGATGTCTAATGTTCATCCCAAAGACCATGGGGAAAATGTCTCCAGACAGTGTCAGAGACCTTCATGGCAACCCCTCCCATTACAAGCCTGGAGGCCAAGGAGGAAAAAGTAGTTTCTTGGGGTAGCCATTTTTTTTCAAATATTTTCAATCCAAAGTTGGTTTAATCCACAGATGCAGAACCCACAGATGTGGAGGTCCAACTATATTATCAGTGTTACTGTTTTATTATCATTACCTGTGGTGACTTAGTAAAACTTTTTGGTTTTTTTGTACTATATGTATTACTGAGAGGCATGCAAAATCAGTAGTCACAAGTATTTTCCTCTTTTAGAAATGTCCAGGTTATAATTTTGTTGAAATCATGCTTGAACACCGTAAAATTTATAATTAATATATCAGTATTACAGTGCAAATATTAAATGATCAGATTTGGCTAGTGTAACTCTTGATATGACTTTTCTTCACCTCCCCTACCTCTGTAGCTCAAGAAAATATATCTCATATAGATACCTGTTTTCTTTCTTCCTTCTTTCTAGTCCTTTCCCCACTTAGCATCTAGAGAAATATTTTTTAAATTTAAGGAATATCACTTACAGTAATAGCCACACACACACAAAAACGAAGTATTTAGGAATACAGCTAACTAAGAGGGTTAAATATATATCTAAGGAGAACTACAAAACACTATTCAAAGAAATCAGAGATGACATAAATAAATGGAAAAACATTCCATGTTCACAGATTGCAAGAACTGATCAAGTAAAAAAGGCCATAGTGTGCAAAGCAATTTACAGATTCAATGCTATTCCTATCAAATGATCAATGTCATTATTCACAGAATTACTGGTACATACCCAAGAGAAAATAAATTATTCTACCAGAAAGACACATGCACTTGTACATTCATTGCTGCACTAGTCACAGTAGCAAAGACGGAATCAATGCAGGTGTCCATCAACGGAAGATTGGATAAAAAAATGTAGTACAAATATACTACAAAATACTACACAGCCATAAAAAAGAATGAAATCATGTTATTTGCAGCAACATAGATGGAGCTGGAGGCCATAATCCTAACAAAACTAATGCAGAAACAGCAAACCAAATACCACATGTCTCACCTGTAAGTGGGAGCTAAACACTGAGCACACATGGACAGAAATATGAGAACAATAGACACTGTGGACTAGCATAGGGTGGAGGAGGGGAGGTTTAAAAACTATATAGTGGGTACTGTGCTCACTACATGGGTAACAGGACCTGCACTCCAAACCTTACCATCCCACGATATTCTCATGTACCAGATCTGCACATGTAGCCCCTATATCTAAAATATAAGTTGAAATAAAAAAGAAAAATGATTATTAGCTTTTGAAATCAATGCAAATGCTTCTTATGAAAAAAACAAGAATATCATATATCAATCTTCTACTTCAAATATTCAGGATTTTCTTACTGCCTTTATAATCTAATACAGAATCTTCATTATAGCTTTTGAGAACCGAAAAGGGAATTAATTTTCCAACGTGTGGATCTTGGACATGTTCAGATCACACCAATGTCCTGCTTCGTGTTCATGGTTTCATAGGATGTGTGTGTGTGTTTGTGTGTGTGTACATTTGTGTAGTTTTTATTAGCAGTATCATGGGTATTTTGAGAGTTAAAAAAAAAGATGGTATGACACTGAATACTAAAGAGCGAAATGTAGAGTATAATACATATTAGGTAAAGCTTTACCAAAAAGATGGAATCCAAGAATAATGTCAGTAGAGTTAGATGCCAAATTCCTTCTTTTCCTGATTTAGAGCAAAAAGGTCAATTCTACCTTCTAGAAGACTTAGTACACAGACAAAATATAAAAAGACTAAACTAGCTTCTTCTGTCAGTTAGATAATGCTGCACAACAAACAATCACAAATAATTGGTGGCAGTCAACAATAAACATTTATTTATCAAAGCCAAGTCACATGACCAGACTCTGAGTCAGAACCAGGGAGATGACAATTTTATATGACAAAAGACAAACACACAGAAAGGGGCAATTGGAGGGGAGGCATTAATGCAATCAGTCTACCTCACTCCTTCTTGTAACTTTCCATTTGAGGAATTTATTGACACTGTCCTATGGTAAAACTAGTTTGATGAAAATTACACTAGAGGCAGAAGCTAGTGTTTTCCCCAAAAATGTATGGCGTTTTCGACAAATGAGTGGAAGTTTATTCTATTTCAGTTCAATATTTAATTAAAAGTCTATTATGGACCAGCTAATGAGCTAAGGAGTTGGGATACAATGATGAATAAGACATATTTTTTGTGCCTAATGTAAACATATTGGAAAATTTCCATTTTCACATTTACACATAATTATTTATGTACCCAGTGTAGTCTGGAAGAGTGAATGATGAGCTCAGAAACCTTGTCAAAGAGGCTCTTAAGAAAACACGGCTTTGTATTTTCTATTATTGTTGATCACAATTGGAATCAAAACTTACCTTGCATTCAACATTTCTGAGTAAGTATGGCAGAGTACTAAGCCTTTATGGGACAGTTCTTGTGGCTTCATTCTCCTGTGAATAATCAATAGCTTCTGACTCTAGGTAATGTAAATTATTATGATAATGTCTGGACTTCGTTTTAGTACATTTTGAGAAGTTGTATGACATCACATTCTTCAATACCTCCCAAAAGAGCCATTTCCAGCCCAGCATGTGCCCCAGGTCCAGGCAGGGATGCATTTAATACTTTGCCAGTACTGCTAGAGAGTGGATTTATACAGCTTGCTGTCACCTAGCTTTTTGGCAGAGTCCTATCCTCATCCCCAAAAGATATGTTGGGTGGCAATAAACAATAATGAATAAACAGGCTTTCAACTAAACCCTTCAATGATGCATAGACTGCTGTGGGCTAATCCTACCTTAAATCAATATTGCATGGTTCTGTAAGGACTCAAAAAAAAACAAAAAACAAAAAACAAAAAAAAAAAACAAGAAAACAACAAAAAAACCCAGAAATAAAAATACCATGCTGATTTACATTGTCTTCCTTCTTTTCCACTTATGACATTCATGACAGTGGCAATGTTCCAGAAAATTGCTTGCTGCTTTGATAACTCCTAAGTTAAGGAGGACAGAGGATTATGGGACTGTTTTAGAGAACAGTATTTTATATTTCTTTGGAGAAAAATGCATAGACTCTTTTAAAAGCCTGTTTTAGCATGTGTTAATGGCTGCACATCTGGGAATGTCAGTACCAGCTTTAGTAGGATTTCTTTCTATTCCTGTTCTGCCACATGGAAATGTGAGATCTGAAATATTATTTCATTAGCCTGCATACTTTCTCAGTTCTGTTTCTGAATAAGCATATTCTTAGCCTGTAAGAATAAGCATGTCTTTTCCATGGGGGAAAAATCATTAGGAATTTAGTATGCTGGAAATACTCAGTGAGGTCTGCTTTCACAGGACATTTTGATAGTCCTACGAATGAGAAATCTTTCAAGGTGTACATGGACTTTGCACTTTTACTAATAGGAGTTTACATAGCAGAGATGGAATGACTTTCACACTATGTAGAGACAACAACTTTATCCCTTTGGCAGACCAATTTCATTTCATATTCAAAACCAAGTTTCAATTATGAGAGTTAATGAAGGAGAAAGATGACGAATATAGGAAGAACATATTGAAGATTTTAAATTTCACATGTGTCAAAAACTTTGCATCAGGCAGTAGTTTCAATATCTTTACCTATTCAGTGTTGGCAAAATATATTAATTGATTTGATAAATATGTTTTTTGCCTTTCACACTCATTCCACGATTATTTTAAATATGAGTAAATGTCAACTAATTTCTAGAAATTTTTGTGCTCTCTATCTGATACATTTATAAATGTTTAATATGTACTCACTTATTTCCTCTTCAAACAACCATAAGAATGAAATACTTATATTTATCCCATTTTGTAGTGAAGAAATTAGGCATAAATTAGTTAAGTAATTTGTATAGAGTTCCATGGTTACTGCCCAATAGAGGCAGCATTCAAAGTCAGGTATTTTAGATCAGAATATAGTTAACCACATTTAGTCATGCATTTAACCACTACACAATATTTCCTCTTTAGAATGGTGTTCTCCAATGGGGGATTCTCATCAGAATCACCAGAAATTCTGAATAGAAAACATCCAGTCCCCTGAGGCATCACAGATCTATCAAATTTGAGTCTCTGGGTATAAGTCCTAAGAACTAGCCCCATATTTTTGAGATGTCTCTCTGAAGCTGCTTTAACCATACTCTTCTCTGTAGGGCAAGGATTCTTTGGAGTCAAGGGTACATGCCTAACCAAAGCCTATGCCTACTCTTCCCCACCATATTTGAGTACTAAGGACCTGCACAGTTCTCTGCCTAGGTTATCTTCTTGATGGCATTCCATGTCTCCACTATGCACACTTCTGTGTACAAGGGGTAACCAAAGGGTGGCTGTTAGCAGAAAGTGTGGACAGAGCTTGGATGTGCAGTGTGGGGTGTCCAAATATGTGTTAGCCTACTTGTGCTGATGTAAGAAAATAGGCTGGGTAGCTTAAACAACAGACATTTATTTCCTCATAGTTCTGGAGGCTAGAAGTCCAATATCGAGATCTAGCCAATTAGATTTCTGGTAAGACCTCTATTTCTAGCATGCAGACAGCTGCTGTGTCACTATGTCCTCACATGGCCTTTCCTTGGTGCTTGCTCAGAGACAGAGAGTGCACACCGTGGTGTCTCTTCTTATAAGGACACTAATCCTACTGGATCTGGGTCACACCCTCATGACTTCATTTGACATTAATTACTTCCTTACTCCAAATAAATTTGGGGTGGGGGAACAGAAATATTCACTCTATGACAACATAGATGTACATGAGGCCCTTCACCATTCAGGATGTTGTCAGGGTGGTAAGGAGAAGGGAGAAAGCAGAGGAATAGAGTAGGAATTGTATCCACCAGCACTTTCATATTTTGATATGGAACCCCAAGGAATCCAATCATTCTAAGTTTGAATCAATTCTGTGAGTTGGTAAGAAGTTAATACAGATAAGCATATTTAATTTATCAGCTTGTTAGCTTGATTTGTAACTTTAAATAATGAGGCATAAGGCATGTGGGTCTCCTTACAAAGCTTAGGGGTGGACCTGTGATATGGCTTGACTGTGTTCTCACTCAAATCTCATCTTGAATTGTAGCTCCCATAATTCCCATATGTTGTGGGAGGGAGCCGGTGGGAGATAATTGAATCATGGGGGCAGTTTCCCTCATGATGTTCTCATAGAAGCAAATAAGTCTCACAAGATCTGATGGTTTTATAAGGGGAAATTCCTTTTGCTTGATTCTCATTCTCTTCTGTCTGCTGCCCTGTAAGACATGCCTTTCACCTTCTGCCATGATTGTGAGGTCTCCTCAACCACTTGGAACTGTGAGTTCATCAAACCTCTTTTTCTTTATAAATTACTCAGTCTTGGGTGTGTCTTTATCAGAGCATGAAAATGGACTGATACAACCTGCTTCGTCTACTGCTCCTGCCATTGAGAATTCTTGGCTTAACCTCCCTCCTTGTCTTGCCTTGTCTAGCCACTGTCATTTGAGAGATTAGCAGAATTGGTCTAGCTAGTCAACGGTGTTTAGGACCATTACTGAAATTTGAATTAAAAACAGTTTAAAAAATCACATGAAATTGTCTATAATGAGACATCCTATAAGAAATCTTACCAACATAAAATTTCGTCTTAGTGAATTTGACTGTCAAAAAAAAAAAAAAAAAAAAAAAAAAAAAACTCCCTCCAAATCTCATTGATTATCTGAGACTGAGCTATGTATTAATAGATAAATAGAACAGTAGTAGGACATTGTGGCACATTTCTGTTCATTGTTTTTGTTATTTCCATCTACTACAGAAAAATGGACTCTCAAGTTCTCTGAAGTTTGCTGAGCCTCTCTACCTCTCATTTTATTGAGCTAGTGCCCCTTTAGTAGGCATTCTTCCAAGATAATGTGCCCATGTCCTTCTTCATTTCTTCCCCTCCTGCCCACTCCATTAAAATCCATTTAAATAGGGAAAGAGCAAACTTCATCATGTTGAAATTTGACTTCTATTTGTATCTTTTTTTTTTTTGAGATGGAGTCTCGCTCTGTTGCCCAGGCTGAAGTGCAGTGGCGCAATCTTGGCTCACTGCAACCTCCATCTCCTGGGTTCAAGCGATTCTCCTGCCTCAGCCTTCTGAGTAGCTGGAATTGCAGGTGCACGCCATCATGCCTGGCTAATTATATTTTTAGTAGAGACAGGGTTTCACCAGGTGGGTCAGGCTGGCCTTGAACTACTGACCTTGTGATCTGCCTGCCTTGGCTTCCCAAAGTGCTAGGATTACAGGCGTGAGCTACTGGGCCTGGCCTTCTACCTTTAGTGTCAATGAAGTTCAGTCATAATGTATTATCCTTAATAATTTTCCTTTAACTTTTTGCTTTCTAACATGCAGAATTATTATTTTAGTGAGATCAGGGTTGGAGAAAGGCAAAGGAGGCCTTGAAGAGCAAACTAAAGATGTCCAGCAAATGTGAGAGGGCCATTCTTTCTCCATAGCACCATGGTCTTTGATTTGTGTTTTGGGATTCAATATAAGCCAAGAACTATGGCTATTGGAAAGCTAGTCTTGATGATGGAATGCCTTTGGCCTGGACCTCATCCTTCTTGCCATGGCTCTTTGTTTTCCTTGGCTGCTTAGCATCTGTTTTCCCATTTCACCAGAATTTTGATGTCCTTTATTAAAATTATTTTTTCCCTGATAGGTACATTACCATGAGGTTCTCCTAGTGAGTTCGTGCTAATGGGGTTTTAATGTTGTTAAGTTTTTTGGTGTTTCTTGGTCATGGAAGCGATACCTGCCATGAGCTAGACTAAGAGGATTCTTTCTTTTGAAAATACGAAATTTTAACGGAAAGAAAAGAATACTGAAAATAGAGTTCTATCCTCTCCAAATATTAACATCCTAAGCAACCTTTCCTGATTTGATTCTATTTTCATTGCCTGCCTCTGAGCCACCTTTGTTCCTACCCATTTCCATTTCTGGTTCTTCAGCCTTTCCCTGCTATGAGTCAAAAATGTAAACTTGCTGATGTTAGTCAAAGTCAGTTTCTATTGCTTGCAACCAAAGACCCTAAGTTGTATAACATTTTAAAGTAAGTCATTTGGTAATATTTCTTTTATTCTCTGTGTTCCTTTATCTTCAATGTTTAAATCCACCTCTTTACTTTCTTTCTCTCTTTACTTTCTTCAACCTCTGTATACCCCAGAAGAATATCATATGGTTTCTGGGATACTTGCTGTTTATTTAATTTTCAATCTCATATAGCTATGTATTCCTCTCTTCAGATATACTGAACAGCCTTGCCATTATTTTTTAAGCATTTCTATCAGTTATCAGGAGTGAAATAATTAAGAACTCTGTATGTATGTGCTTTGTCTTCTTTTTTTTTTAAATAAAAATCTCACCTTACTGCTTTTTTAGTAGAAGGTAATTTGGATAACCAGGCTGTTAAATATGAAGATTGGTTTCATAGAATGACGAACACACTTACTCAAGCATTGGCATTCCCTAAAATCATAGCAAGTATTTATTGAGCCTGTATTACTATGGGCTGGAACATTCGGTTACACACTTGAATACATGGTTAGATTATGTAACCATAGGAAATATGTACTTTTAAAGCCTTAGGAAATACGTACAATGATCTCATGTTATAAACAAGGAAGTAGGACTTAGAAAGTTTAAGCAACTTTATCAAGAACCTACAACTAATGACAAGCTGAACAATGATTTACTGAATATTCTTCCTTACATATGTTCACTTTTTTTACATACATATATGTATTTTAAAATCACACTCTTTATCACTATGTAGGGGCCAAGGAAAACCTTACTCTTTATCCTCTGAAGGTTCACTGAAAATAGACTTACAAAAGGCAGATTAACAGGAGAAAAGGAATAGAAAATTTATTAATGTTAACATGTGTGTATGAGAGTCATAGAAAACATGAAACACAAAGAAAAGACCAGATACTTTTATACCATTTTGAGGTTACAAAAGGATAGGGGATTGGATTGTGAAGAGAGCTTATGGGAGGTAGAGAGAAAGGAAGGCCTGGGGTAAAGGTGTTCTCACTATGTAGATAAAACCTTATAGGTAGCAGCTCTCAGAAAGCATAGATGGTAGCCTGTGGTTGAGTTAATTTTTCCTGAATCCGGATAAGGGGGAAGGCCTCAGAGAAAGCTTGGCTGATTTACTTTCCTATTACAGATTTTTCTCTGCAGATGCCAGTCTCTTCCACACAAGGCAGCTTTTCAGGGCTATTCCTGTCTACAGGCCCTCTGAATAGCCCATCTCAAAATATTTCAAAAGAAGTAAATTTTGGGTGGAATATTTTTTATTTTCTTTAATTACCTTAATTGGAAAAGCAATATATTGTTATAAATACAAGATAGTTATAAGAATGAATACTGTAATAGTTAAGATATCAACCTAAGTGTCCATCGGCAGATGAATGGACAAAGGAAACGTGGTATAGGTACACACAGTGGAATATTATTCAGCCATAAAAAGGAAATCTCGTCCTTTGCCACAGCGTGTATGAAACTGGGAGTTACATGTTAAGTGAAATAAGCCAGGCACAGAAAAACAAATATTGTATGTTCTTAAGCATAGGTGGAAGCAAAAAAAAATTTATCTTATGGAGATAAAGAGTAGAAGAATGTTAACCACAGGCTGCCAAGAGTGGGGGTGGGGGTGATAAAGGGAGGTTGGTTAATGGGTACAAACATATAGACAGAAGGGATCAGTTCTAGTTTTTGATAGCACAGTAAGGTGACACAAGTTAATTTATTAAATATTATAAAATAGCTAAAAGAGGAGCCAAAATGTTCCTAACATAAAAAAATGATAAATGATATCGGTGATGGATATCCTAAATCCCTGATTTAATCATTGCACATTGCATGCATGTATCAAAATATCACATGTACCCAATAAATATATATAATTATTATGTATCAATTAAAAATTGTTAAAAGGAACAAAAAGAATGAATACTATGAAAACAAACAGTGTTACTAAATTTAAGTAGAGATGCTTACTAGTAAAGAATCTAGACTTGAAGTCTGATCTTTCTTTGTTTAAGAGGAGGTTAAGATTAGTAAGTGTTAGAGAGGTGTTAAAATGGAAGCGGCCTTAACACCCATTGATACTTGGTCCTCATACTAATCAGGTACTCAAAAAACTAAAAAAGGGGATAATTCTCTCAGCACGTAAATCAACGATACTGAATGTTATGTCTAGAGACTTTCTGCTATTACAGTCTTTTCCTGGTTTGATACGCTTCCCACTTCATGGCACTATATCCCGTTGACATGTGAGCATTAATACTGGTGACACTGAACTAGGCTAATTTTCTTTAGAAATGAAAGACTTATTTGTTTAGTTATAGGTTTTTCCCTTAAAACTCAGGCGAAATCTCTTGTGTTCCAGGTCATAGGGTAAAGTGAGTTAAGGTCGTAATAAAGGTGATGATAATCTCAGTTGTTGAGCATCTACTGTATGCCAGGAAAGTACTAAATTCTTTATAAATATTCTTGTTTAATCATGACAACAACCTCAGAAGATCAATATCATTTCCATTTTACAATGATAGTGAAACTGGGTCTCAGAGCATGAAGTAACCTGTTTAAGATTACACTCTTCCTTCTGGTCCACACTGTGTTTCTGAACTACACGTGAATTCTAGGAGTGAACTCAAGCTAAAAATTTATATCCTGCTTAAGAGACTTAGCATGACTTTTCACAGATAAAAATTCTTTCATAAATATCATGAGGCTCACAGTTGTATATGTTTGTTTCCCTAAAAGTTTCATTTATCCCAAACTTTCAATTTGGAAATGATTCAGCTGTTTTCTACCCCAGCACTTTATACCTTTTCTCCATTTTTGTCAATCTTATTTCATAAATGTATTCAAATCAAGAGGTTCATCTTCATTTTCCAAATTTGTTGCCAGCGGATTCAAAAAAGTGTCGTTTCATATGGAACTGCTTCCCTTTGCATAATGAAAATCCATCAGATGCATAGTTGGTCTATCTGCAGTTTGCCACATACAAAAGATTCTTTACAGTTTATTTTTATTTTTCAGAATTTCTGCCAGCTTCTTATTCCTGTGACTGTTAGAATGTTCGATTAATTGCTAGAGTAAGCCTATGGTTCAGCAGTTGCCAGGTCTGAGGCGATGTTATTAAACTTCCTGCCGAGTTCCATCCAAATGCATCTGCTTCCTCCCACTGTCAGGCTTTCGTCCTCTTTTCTCAACATTTCTCTGTCGCGCGGTGTAATACTCTTTTGTGATATTTCCCTAACACTGCAAGATTCCACTTGCCAAAGTGTGGAACAGGAAACAGCATTTGCCATCTATGTCCCTCTTTGTGGGATAGGCCACTTTTATTTTTGTAATCGATTCCATTGCTGAAAATTAGTTTCACTCGCAAAACACTCCCTGGTAGCAAGTTTGTTTTTTCCTTTGAAGCCTTTGAAATTTCCGTCCCTCTCCACCCCCTCAAATTTTGCAGGAAGCTTTTGATCTTGAAGGATTCTAAATGTATCTTCTGAATTTTTGGGCATTTCTAGAAACACCGCTGTATAGAAAGCTCTGTCTCTAGAGCATCATCAGGCACACGACTCCAAAATACACCTTTTCAAAGGAAAGAGGAAAATGGCAACTGTCCCCTATCCAATCAGGTAAATGGCTCTTTATACACCAAGTTGTGATAAAAGCAAACAAAAAGTCACAGTGCTGTTGATACATGAGCCTATCTGTGGCAGCTTGCTCTGGCTTTTTTGACTGGCAGTTACTTTGTACACTTTTAATAGCATTTCATCACTTGTCTGTTACTTAAACAACATCATCTTTCAAGCTGGAATATAAATGTATGCTGAAAATTTCCACATATTTTACACGGCCAGCCTCTTGCTGTAGTATTTCCTGATAACAGAAAGTTGGTTAGCAAATAGAAAGTTATCTAAACTGTTCAAGTAGCTCTCTTGGTTGAGATAAACCCTTGTTCAGCACCTTGTTTTCGATTTGTAAAAACAAGCTAGATAAGCCTCTCTCGCAGAGGTTATCTCAGCTTTTTCAGGGGATTCAGACTAATCGTGCACCAATGCACAGTCTGCAGCCGAGTCTTACTTATTAATTTTCTGCTTTGCAAATGATGCATGAAAATTTAGGCAAATATGTATTGAAAGCTCCAGATTAAAATAGGAAAAGATAACAGAGCTAGTTTGTAGAATTAGATAAGATACGAGAATGAAGCCTCAAGGGATCATGTTTCAGAAGATTGATGAAGAAGGTTCTCAGGGGTAATGAGCCAAAAATTCAAAAACTTCTTTGAGAGATACAGGAAGATTTTATTTTGTCACTTCCTTAAACAGGTAGTTTTGCCTAGACTTGAGAAGTATTACACCTTTGGACTAATCCTACCATAAAAAAGGTAGTGGATCTTACACTCTTACACATTGCGCCCTCTTGCTTCCTGGAACGCTTATCTGTACACCCACTTAGGCATTTGATTACACGTTCTGGTGACTTATTCCCACATTTCGTATTATTCTTGTCTTTCTAAAGACAATGAACATTATGGAACAACTCTTTTATGGTGAACTTTGTTCTCATCATTCCTGCATCCTTTATCTCAGTACTAACAACAAATTAGTGGAAAATGTTTTATTATCTCCATTTTTTAAGACTTGGAAAGAAAACAGTCATTAAGGTGGAGAAGTCTGAACATGAATTCCTATTTATCTGACTCCAATGTCTCTCTCCCACACTCTGCTTTCTTAATGATATTGTTAAATTATTTGGAAGCACAGAGGGATCCCAATTGAATTGAACTTATTATTCTTGGAAAGATATTTCACTAAATCAACTCCTTCTGGGCCAAAGAGGTAGAGCCAATGAGTAGGTCACCAATATTTATGATACATTATTTGTGTACATTATCTCATTTCATTTTCAAAATTATCCTATGACAAAAGGCTATTATTACTTGGATTTAGAGATGAAAATATGGAAGCTTAGTGAAATTAAGATTAACCAAGTCCACACAACAAATGAGGCCAAATTAAAAATCAAACTCATGTCTATCTGATACAAATTTTTAAAGTTTTATCTACTTTATTTATATGACTATTAGTGAATCAGTGAATTTGTGAACCACCAATCAAATGGCCCCCTTGACAGTATAGACTTTGCATAAAAACCTCCTTTCTTACATTCCATGATGTTCTATGATCATAGTTATCCTCATCTCTCACCATTCTGTAAATTTTTCTTATCGTAACATATACCACATATCAAAAAGCCTAGGTAATATAAACATTCATAGTAAAGGCAACATTTTGATTTTCTATTTACTTTGCATTTTTAAGAAATAAAATATTACAAATATGATAATTTTTTCTTATTCTCTTTTTCTTATTTCTATTTCTTTTTCTTATTCTTTCTTATTCTCTCCTGTTTCATTCCCTTCCCTTATATAAGGCAATAGTTATCTTGAAGTTGTGTTTTAACAGTAGTTCTTGGTATCCGTGGGGGGTTGGTTCCAGGACCCTCAGAGTAGACCAAAATCTAGGGATGCTCAAGCCCCTGATATAAAATTGTGTATTTGCATATAACCTATGCACATTTTCTCACATACTATCAATCATCTCTAGATTCCCCATAATACCTAATACAATGTAAGTGTTATGTAAATGGTTGTTATATTGTATTTTTTATGGAATAATGAAAAGGAAAAAAGTCTATACATGTTTAGTATGGACACAGGTATTCCTTATTTTCAAATACCTAATTGGTTGGATTCACAGATGCAGATCTTACGGATATAGAAGGCCAACTATAACTTAACTTACTGGTGTTACCTTTTCTTACTGGTGTTACATAGCTATTAACAAATATATCTACTTTTAATTTATTTGCTGGAAAACTTGAATAAATATATTAGTGTAAATACTTTATTATAAAACTTTTTAAATTATATTTTTGTGATTTATTCATGTTGATATATATATAGCATTATTTAAACTACTGAATTGTATTCCCTTATATAATACTACAATTTTTTCCATACTTTTGTAAATAGTATTTTTTTTCAGATTTTTATAAAATTTTATAATTATTGTTATTACTGCTGAATAGAAATGCTATTGATTTTTTAGAAGGTTACTCACATCTAGAAACCCTTCTGAAGTCCTGTATTTTAAAATGTTCTTGCTAAATATTCTAAGATTTTCTATGTGCAAAATTATATTGTCTACACATAATATGAGTCTTTGTATTTTATTTTCTGATTATCATTCTTCTTGCTTATCCTTGTTCTCCTCTTTAGCTGGAACCTTCAGCACAGTGTTACAAACTGGTAGCAACAGGCTCACCTTTAATATGCTTTTATTTTAAAGGGCATACTTTTAAATTTTCATCATGAAATAAAATATTTGCTGTAGGTTTTTGATAGAATATTTAATCAGGTTAGAGGAATTTCCCTTTCATTTTTTGCTTACTAGTTTTTTTGTTTTATTTCATAATTGAGTGTTGAGTTTTATCTGAAGCATTTTCAGTATCTTTTGAACTTTAACTATGTATTAGTCCGTTCTCACAGTGCTATAAAGAACTGCCCAAGACTGGGTAATTTATAAAGGAAAGAAGTCTAACTGGCTCACAGTCACATGGTGTGACTCCTCCAAGTGGCGGGGGAGGCCTCAGGAAATTTACATTCATGGCAGAAGGGGGAGCAGACACGTCTTACATGGTGGCAGATGAAAGAGAGTGTGAAGGAGGGACTGTCAAAGACTTATAAGACCATCAGATCTTGTGAGAACTCAGTCACTATCACGAGAACAGCATGGGGGAACTGCCCCCATGGTCTAATCGCATCCCACCAGGTCCTTCTGTCAACACATGGGGATTATGGGGATTACAATTAGAGATGAGAATTGGGTGGGGACACAGCCAAACCATATTAGACTACTACTCTTCAATCTCTGTTATGAGTTCCTTTTGGAGTCCTCAAAATGTAAGTGACCCAGAAATCCTTGGTATAGCCTTAATCTCCATCTATATTAGTGATTTGCAACCCACACTCTGTGTGCATTGATGGGGGAATTTAGAAAACACAGATGCCTGGATCTCATCCCAAGGGAATGAATCAGTTATTCTAGGTGGAGTTTAGGCTTTGCTTTTTTTTTTTTTTTTTTTTTTTTTGAGACGGAGTCTTGCTCTGTCACCCAGGCTGGAGTGCAGTGGCCAGATCTCAGCTCACTGCAAGCTCCTCCTCTCGGGTTCACGCCATTCTCCTGCCTCAGCCTCCCGAGTAGCTGGGACTACAGGCACCCGCCACTTCGCCCGGCTAGTTTTTTGTATTTTTTAGTAGAGACGGGGTTTCACCGTATTAGCCAGGATGGTCTCGATCTCCTGACCTCATGATCCGCCCGTCTCGGCCTCCCAAAGTGCTGGGATTACAGGCTTGAGCCACCGCGCCCGGCCTTTTTTTTTTTTTTTTCTTTTAGATGGAGTCTCGCTCTGTCGCCCAGACTGGAGTGCAGTAGCGCGATCTCGGCTCACTGCAAGCTCCGCCTCCCGGGTTCACGCCATTCTCCTGCCTCAGCCTCCTGAGTAGCTGGGATCACAGGAGGCCACCATCACGCCCGGCTAATTTTTTGTATTTTTAGTAAAGATGGGGTTTCACCGTGTTAGCCAGGATGGTCTCCATCTCCTGACCTTGTGATCCGCCCACCTCGGCCTCCCAAAGTGCTGGGATTACAGATGTGAGCCACTGCGCCCAGCCGGCTTTGCTTTTTGAAAAAACATCTTTAACCGGTTTTCTCCAGAGTTGAGAAATTATAAACTTACTTTAAAAATGCTTGTAGTGGGAGAGAGAGAGAGATCAAGGGAGAAGGGTGTTTTCCTGTAAACAGATATATTTGTTTCTTCAAAACAATATATACTCTCGTTAAGATTTTTCTCTCTCCAGTGACTTCTCTTCTGGTCTACATCTTATAGAATATAGGATAGAACCTCCAGATTAACAAACTGTGACTGAGAAGGGACTTTTAGATTGTTTTAACATGGAAAATTTACTTTTAAATTTTTTTTCCGAGCATTCGTTACAGATAAATATTTGCTATTATCTTCTGAGAGAGTTTGAATATTACTCCCTTCCTTCCTTCAGACAAGTGAAAATAACATTTTTAGAGCTGGACTCCAAAACTAAAGCATCATCAGGGTCTACTTAGACGAAATATGCAAAGAGGGTTGGAGTAGGGGTATGTAGGTATAAGCTAAAAAAACCAAAAAATTGCTAAACTTGTAATTACCTCTAAGGACCACAATAATGGGGAGTAAAAAGGATCTCCCTTTCCCCAAAAGTTTAAAGGATACTTTGTTACTTTAAATATGGTTCATACCAGCAGCCATCAGAATGAACTGGAGCTTGTTTAAAATGCAGAATTTCAGACCTTTAATTCAGACCTACTGGATTAGCATTTGCAGTTTAAAAAGATTCCTGGTGATTCATGTGCACACTAAAGTTTGAGAAACATGAGTCAAATGAAGCAGCAGTTCTCCAGCTTGGATGCACAACATAACCTGGGGGAACTGTAAAAATGAAACGCTTGGCCAGGCACGGTGGCTCATGCCTGTAATCCCAGCACTTTGGGAGGCCGAGGCAGGCGGATCATGAGGTCAGAGTTCGAGACCAGCCTGACCAACATGGTGAAACACCGTCTCTACTGAAAGTACAAAAATTAACCAGGCGCATGCCTGTAGTCCCAGCTACTCCGGAGGCTGAGGCAGGAGAATCGCTTGAACCTGGGAGGTGGAGATTGCAGTGAGCTAAGATCACGCCACTGCACTCCAGCCTGGGTGACAGAGCGAGACTCCATCTCAAAAAAAAAAAAAAAAAAAAAAAAAAAAAAAAAGGCTTGGGCCTTCTCCAAAGATTCCAGAAAGATTCAGTTGGCCTGGGGTGGGATATACTCCAATCATCTGGGGAATAATTAGCTCCCATTGATGGATCGGAGGGTGGGAGTTAGTGCATCTCTTGTAACCATAGGTGGAGAGTGCTATCCAAGAAGTTAGTGAAGAAGTTGAAGGAAACTCCAGGGATTTTAAAGAATGGTAGAAAACTATGATTGCTAGTAATCTTTCTTGCTGCTTCATCCTTGATATTCCTGCACAAAAGGTACTTCTTGTCACACAAAAGATACACATCTAGAATAAATGAAAGGAAGTAGTAACTTAAACAGGAAACTTTTGTGTAGAAGACTGATAACGTAACACAATAGTAAGAGAAAATGTAAAGAAATTCATGGATAACTGATAGTGTCACTTATGCTTAATATTTTAGGCTAAATAAAATATGGATTTATGTCCTTTTCTGTTTCCATGCAATGTGCACTGATTCAACACTAACTGAATGCTAGTCACTCTTTTATCTACTGAGTTGTTAACAGCAACAACAAAAATCTTATCCTCTTAGAGCTTCTATTTTAACAAGAAGCTTGTATTGCTAAGGACCTTACTCTTCATGGTTTAATAATAACAACACACCAGGGAAGGAAATTTTAATGGGCGCTGATAGATACTTGTTCCAGATCATCAAACTTAAGCAATAGTTCTAGCCACGAGGAATGTATCAGATGTTCCTTATCTCTTATGTGACTATAACGCCACTTTGCTCTCTGTTCTATGTAAGCTGTCCCAAGAATAGTGTCTTGAATACATTTAATTATTGGTTCATTTTTTTTCTATAAATGATTCTAGAATGTTGAAAATAGTGTTCTCAGAAAGTTACCCTTTGTCTCAAGTCTAAGGTTGAGCACAACAAAACTACATTTCCATGTCTTTGATTTACGAGTTTTGCCCATTGTATTTTAATTCATGTCATTTCAGTAGCTATTTAGTCAAGAATTTCAAGTTCATAAGTATTTTAAAACAAATTAATCAATTATATGTGAACAATGGCAATATCTATGTCTCTGAAGAAATATCTAGACCTGCATTTCTAAATAGGTACTACATATTTTCAGATATATTATGTACTCTTTTTGTTATATTTGCACCCAATTCTTATGTAATTATAATTTATATTTTTCAAATTAAGTCAATGGAAACACACACACATGTGCATATATATTTATATATATGTTATAAAATCCTCTGGATCATTGACTTTTCAGTTGTGTGTTTCATAGTGACAAAATTGAATTTATTTAGCTACTAGCTCATTTGGTCACTAAAATGCACATCTTTGCTACTATTGTCACTTTTATATTGTGTTTTTGATACCCAACATGCATTTAAAATGTCTTTGTAAAAATTATTAAACAATTTTGGACTTTTATAGGTTTATTTCCAGGTTGCCAAATATTATTGTCTTTTATTCAATAGAATATCATGGTAGAATCTTACTTGGGTGTCAGTGCAAGTGGAATAATCTTTCTCACTAATTTTTTGGATTATTTTGTCACTGTCTTCATAATAAAATATTAGTATGCAATTATACTCTCTGCAGACTTAAGTCCTCTCATTTCTCTGTTGTACCTCATTTCAAATACCACATCTGCCAGCTATCAGAATTTGTTTGTTTCTAATACATTTCATGATAATGCTATGCTTCCTTTTTTACAGGGATTCTTTCCATTTAGAATGATATTTTTAGCCTCTGATCCTATTTCATAATCATCTTGAACATTTAATAGTTATTTTATGTCATTACTGAACTTATTCTTCCTTCATCTTCCCTCATGGTCTTTTCTAACAAATTCGATCTACTTCTACAACCACATTCCCCATTCGTCCCTGACTTACCTTATTCCCATTATGGCACTAAAGAGATAGAGCTAATTCATTGATTCATGTGATTTTGCTTCTGTTATTTACTCTCTGTATAGATAAATTCACATTATCCCCTTTTATAAAATTTCTTGCTCTCTGGGGTAGGCACTGTGACTCATGTTTTACCTATGCTTCAATTTTGAGTAAATGGTTTCTTTCAACAATGCATTGATTGACTAAAATAAAATTAAAAGAAAAATATGCATTTTATTATATTTAACAATTGAACAAGCCTTTACATTTTGAATATAAAGTGATTTTGGAGAGCTCAGCTATATATTTTGACACTTTCTCAAGTAGCTCTAGATTGTATATGTTGGGGCTCAGAAAACAATACCCCAAAATGAAAGCAGCAGCCTCAGAAGCAAAAGTTATTCTCTGACCTTCTGCCCTCCATCTCTCAGGCCCATTTTCCCCCAAGGCTAGCCATAGTGTAATGGTTAATATTGAGCGTCAACTTGATTGGACTGAAGTATGCAAAATATCGTTCCTGGGTGTGTCTGTGAGGGTGTTGCCAAAGGAGATTAACATATGAGTCAATAGAATGGGAGAGGTAGACCCACTGTCAATCTGGGTGGGCACACCTGCCAGTGTGGCTAGGATAAGATCAGGGAGAAGAATGTGGAAGGACTAGACGGGCTATGTCTTCTGGCCTCCAACTTTTCTCCTGTGCTGGATGCTTCCTGCCCTCAAACACAAGGCTCCGAGTTCTTCAGCTTTTAGACTCTTGGACTTATGCCAGTGGTTTGCCAGGCCTCTTGGGCCTTTGGTTACAGACTGAAGGCTGCACTATCAGCTTGCCTGCTTTTGAGGTTTTGGAACTGTGACTGGCTTTCTTGCTTCTCAGCTTGCAGACGACCTATTGTGGGACTTCACCTTGTGAACATGTGAATGGAGAGTCACTTCTCCTGATAAATTCCCCTTCATGTATTCAGCTATCCCTATTAGTTCTGTCCTTTTGGAGAACCCTGGCTAATACAGATTCTGAGTAATATACATAGAAACTAGAATCCCTCTTTCCTGAGGTGGGCCATACAAACCAGAACCTCTTTTCCAAAGCCAGCCATAAAACCTAAAAATCGTACTCTAACTTTCTCTCTGCCCTATCTGTGTAAAAATGGGCCATAAAGACATTATCTGACATACCTTGTTTGACGATGGGTCATAAGACCCCCATTCCAGAGGATCCTGCCCCACACCCAGAAAAAAGGAGTGCTACACAGAGAGACCACAAGGAATCTTGACAGACATGCCTTGATGGCTTTCCGCACTCAGTTTATTAACGTTAGGCTATACCCTTTTTGTCCAATCATATTTCTTCACAGCTATCCATACTTTGTTAAGCCTGAGCATAAAAAAGGACAATTTCCTATGTATCTTTGGGTTTCCATTCTGAAGGCTGCCATCTATACACATCAAATAAATTTGCATGCCTATTAATCTGCCTCATGTCAGTGATTTTTCAGTGAAACTGTAGGGGTCCAAGAGCCTTGGCCCCCACATATATACATATGTAACAGTATGGACTCCCCTGTAAATAGTATTGAAAATTCCTAATGTGTTTGTCACGAGTATTTTTCCTAGTTAGGCAATTGCAGATATAAACATCACTGACAAAACTTCCCTATGGCTTTCCTGCTCCTGTTAGCAAGGGAGGGCTGCTATTTTATGACTGAATGTTTCTATTCACCGAGATACAAAACTGACATAAGTCTACAAACTTAACACCCAGGTATTTAGATAGGGTATCTCACAGCCCACTCCTACCCTGGAATTACATGATTTTTAAGAAGCTATTTTCAGAATTCCTAAAAATCCATGTGTCAGAGGGTGCTTTGGGTGAGGAGAATGGACAGAGAGCCAGTGAAGGAAAGTGAAGGGGTGGAAAGAATAGCATCATAATCAAGTTACCAACCAATCATATTTATCCTATTCTTTTTCTTCCTGCTCTATAATCCTTCAGCTCTGTATTTCCCTGAAAGAGTTCCAAGTATCCTAATGGAGTGTCATTTTGGAAGCCTTCTAGCTTGGCCATGTTCTTCCCAGTTCCATATGGTGATACTGATGACTCCTGATACTGACAGTGTCTGAAGCTGACTCTTGTATCACTGAATGTACCACCCCTGTTTCTGGGACTCCACAAAGGCAATACCTGATCATTTGGGACTCGCCAGATGCTACTACTGAAGTGGGTACTCTCTGCATCTGGGCTGAGGAGCTAGGGCTCATCTCAGAGAAGCATTCCTGATCTCCCGATCACTTTATAACAGAATGGCTGTTCCTTTATTTCCTGCATCACGATGATTAAGGATTTATCTTGTTTACTGTACAATGCCAGACACGGTGTAATATTTGAAATAAATGAATGAATGAAGATCACCTAGGAGTTTTATTAAGTATGTCTATTATTAGCCTTGGTCCACAGAGATTATGAATCATTATCTGGAGTTGATTCTAGGAGGCTGGTTTTTTAAAAGCACTCTTGCATGATTCTGCAGGTGATCTATCTAGGGACCTTGGGTTAAGAAACACTGCTTTAGGAGCAATAAATATAGGACTTAGCCAAATTCTACACATGAATTGGGTTCCTCCTTTGGGAAGGAAAAAATTATAATTCAAAGGAACTCTAGAAGGTAAATGACACACGGATTTACTTAGCAGTTTACTTACATGTTTTTGTAGCTAATTATGTCATTTATTATACAGATGCTAATTTTTAATTAAAGAACTATTTTCATAAGGAATTAACAACCCGAGGTTGTTGTTAACAATCAGAGATAAAGTTCTGGTCCTGGATCTCTTTTTAAAAATCCAGTTGTCATATCTGAGTTGCTTTCCTTCTCAATAGTAATGGGGTCTAGTGCAGTTTTGCGGCTACAGTGGCTGGTCATGAGTTCTCTTACAATCATGTTGCCCAAGTTAATGCTACCTTTGTGAGTATACTTTGCTATTTATCTCATTGCACATCAACCTTTCAAATGTTGCATTTAAACCTCCTTTATTAAATTGTACTTTAGTGCGGAATGTCATGGAACTCTGTCTAGTTAGGAAGATATGTCTATATTACATTTAGCAGATGTTACATTAGTTTTTCCTGAGCTGGGTTTTCCTGTGGGTTACACGAACCTGAGCTTTCCACTTGTGATACTCTTTGCATGTTTCTGGAGGAGCCACATGTGTTTTAAAGCATTTCTGCCTTTCTAATCCTCTATGGCAGTGTTTCTCAAACTATAATATGCTCTATTCAGAAGGTAGGGGTGGGGTCTGAATTTCAGCATTTATAACAAATTCCCAGATGCTGCTACTCCACATATTACTCTTGGAGTAGCCAGGCTCCAAGGAACCTGAGTCGGTTTTATAGCCACAAAGTCATCGAAAGTCATTGACTCTGCAGTTCATAACACCCTTGCGGAAAAACCTTCTCCTTGGATTCATAAAAGCCTCAGCCTCAGCCTTCTCTCAAAAAAAAAAAAAAAGGTCTTTTGGACTTCTTATCATCTTGACTACATCACGTAACTTAGTAACATATAACCACAATGACAAATTTTGCTTATGAACTATGTGCTCTTTTCAGTTGGACTGTGTTATATCTCAAGGTTTTACCCAGATTTTAGCTGCTTCTCAGTTCCTTCCACTACTAGGTTTAGATTTTCACTGTTTCTCAGTTCAACTATTGCAAAATGTCCTATATGCTTTTCTTTTCTCTTTTTTTCTTCTTTGTAATTCATTTTTCCATTGCCTTCCCCTTGCCTCGTCTTTCTTGTTTCTCCTCCCTTATATATGAAGTAGTTTCTCGTGTGCTTTGTACAAGCACAGAGGGACCCCTAAGCCAGGAAGAAGCTGGCATGTGAGGGTGAGCCTCCATTTCATCTCCCAGCACCTCGTCCTTTGGTGGGCGAGGGTTCACTGCTACAGTCACCCCTCTGATTAAGTGCGAAGTAAAAGCGAGGCACACTTTACCCCTCACCTTTTGGATCCATAATTGCCTGTGTAATTAGCTCTGCATAAAGCTAGTGAGAGAAGGCACATCCCCTGTGGACTATGAGGGATCAAGATCACATGTGCTCAGAATGATCTGGCAACTCCAACAAAAAAAAAAGGTGTATCCTATTCTCATTAGCATCATAGACTATGCTTGACTTAAACAATCAGGTGTGTGTGTGTGTGCATGTGTGTGTGTGTATGTGTGTAGTCTGTTTTGTGATTTGAAGGCTTCAGCACTGTATGTGAGTTTCCACCACACTGGCAGGAAGACAGAGATAACCAGATATGCTGGGTAGTCATCGTGAAAGCATACCAAGGAGTTTCTAGCAATATCTGAGAGAATCTTCTAGAAAACAAGTGGACTTCTGCTAATCAAGCTGTTGGGTCCAAAAATGTTTAGATTTATAAGATATTTAATAAATATGACCCAATTTTGTGCATGAAAGCTGTTGGAGTCTGGGCTCTACAAGCTATATATTCCCAGTATTTGTCCATGCCAAGTGCATCAGAGATACTATTAAGTATTTCTTGAATAAATTCAAATAGTTAAATCAACTTTTCTATGTATTGTATTCCACAACTTTCCCAGGTCAGCTGTATAGCAGGTTGGTTGACAATTAGGAATGGTGTCTTTTCTTAAAAATTGTGGTGAATATTATCTAGCTTTGATTTCATTTATGTGAAAATATTTACTAATCTTCATTCTAAACTTCCAAAAATTTTGTTGAAAACTTCATATAAGTAGTTAATATGTATTCCTTTTTAAATTGTGTTCTACAAAACCCTAGAACTCAGCAAAAATGTTGGAGCCACTATGGGGACATGAGATCCAAGGAAGGTAAGCAGAGCTTTACCCTCCCCAGCCCATTTCATTCAGCTTAGATCCACTTTTTCCAGTTTGATATGCTGGATTTCCAAATAGAACTTTATTTGAAAAGTGGGATCTGCTGCTAAATCAAGCTAATAAATAAATAAATAATATTCAAAGTTGAAATTCTACCATTGACAGGGTTCTGGAGTCCATGTGGGATGTATTAGCTTTCCTGGGGACGTTCTACAAAGTATGGTCCCTACTTTTGTTTACTACCAGCATGACATTACAGAATCTTCCACTGGTAACTCCCCTGTGTTGACAGAACTCCAGCAGCTTTCCCAGGGAGCCGGGGCTTTATAAAGTGTGTATGTGAGGAAGTTGTGTGCTCTCAGATCTCAGTGCAGCCACTGAATTAATTTGGTTACTTCTGAAGAGCAGTGACTCCATGAAATATTAACCAGACCTTAGCTTCAGGGACAGAGGTTTCATTCCTGCTGTGTCATCAGCACTTTTGAGCACAAAACTTTTCAAGTGCTGGAAAGATTCCTTCTTTACTTCATCTCTGTAGTGTCAGTATTATCTTTCCTGGCTTTTTCTTTAGCTTGTCTAAGTGACCTTACTATAAAACTTGCTGAACTACATAGAGGTCAAGTTCATCAGGGAACATTTTTATTTTTAAGAGAGCACATTATCCAATATGATGTTAACTTCAAATAACTTTTAAAAATGTGATTTTGATTAATTTCACCTGAGATTATTATCTGATAATTTATTGAAATACTTCTTGGACTCATGTATATTTTTCACCTGAGTTACGTTTTCCAATAAACACTTCCTGAAGGTAAATCAGTCATTTATATAGGTTGCTATTTTCTTTGTTTTAATTTTATTGTTTCCACAATTTAGGGTTGTCTTCTCTTTATTGAGTTTCAGAATGTTAGCAGTAAACCTATATTTATCTCATTTATTCTTATCATGATTTTTAATACCTTTTTTATTATGGTAACAACTGTATAACATGATCTACTCTCTTAGCAAAATTCTAAATTAATAGAAAATTGAAAAACAAAACAGCACTTTTTCTACTCTTACACAACCATTCAACACAGCACTTCTGATACCAGATTCCCCAGTGGACTCCAGTTAGGTGTCCTATCATTCAATTCTTTTTTTTTTTTTTTTTTTTTTTTTTTGAGACAGAGTCTTGCTCTGTTGCCCAGGCTGGAGTGCAATGGCGTGATCTCGGCTCACTGCAGGCTCCGCCTCCTGGGTTCACGCCATTCTCCTGCCTCAGCCTCCTGAGTAGCTGGGACTACAGGTGCCTACCACCACAGCTGGCTAATTTTTTTTTGTATTTTTAGTAGAGATGGGGTTTCACCGTGTTAGCCAGGATAGTCTCGATCTCCTGACCTTGTGATCTGCCCATCTCGGCCTCCCATAGTGCTGGAATTACAGGTGTGAGCCACTGCACCCGGCCCTATCATTCAATTCTTATGCTATCTTCCTGGAGATAGCATCAACTCCCACAGGTTAAGGGCTCAGTCCCACAAAACTTCCCCCCAGCCCTGCCCTATTTCACCACTTCAGATACCAATATCAAGGCCCAGGTTGTGACCTGTACATCTAACTGGCTATAAATTGGGGTTCCCATGTCCCCTTCCTTGAGTAAGTTAATTTGCTAGAGGGGCTCACAGAACTCAGGGAAACACTTTACTTATGTTAACCAATTTATTGTAACCGATATTACACAGGATATAAATGAAGAACCAAAAGGAAGAGATGCATAGGGTGAGTTTTGGAAGATGGGCCGAGAAGCTTCCATGCCTCCTCTGGGCAGACAACCTTTGAGGTTGTTCAGGTGTCTGGAATCTCTTGAACCTGGTCCTACTGATTTTCTATGGCAACTTCATTACATAGGCATCACTGATTAAATCATTGGCTATAGCGATCATCTCAACCCTCAGCTCCTCAACCTTCCTAAGTAGTCAAGGGGTGAGGCTGAAACATTCCAACCCTCTAATCACATGGTTGATTCCCTTTCCAACAAGTCCTCCCATCCTGAAGCTATCTTGGAGTCCCCAGCCATAAGTTATCCCTTAGCATCCAAAAATACACGTATTATTTGAGAGATTTCAAAGATTTTTAGGAGCTGTGTATAAGAAACCAGGGACAAAGACCAAAGAGATATTTCTTACTGTATCACAATATCCCAAGATATATACTATGTTATTAACTACAGGCACAATGTTGTACAGGAGATGTCTAGAACTGTTTTATCTTACATGACTTAAACTTTATACCCATTGAGCAGCAAATTCCCATATCTCCCTCCTCCCAGTCCCTGACAATCATCATTTTACTTTGTGCTTCTATGACTTTGACTACTTTACATACCACATATAAGAAGTGGAATAATGAAATATTTGTCTTTCTGTGCCTATTTCACTTAGCATAATGTCCTTAGGATTTAGCCATGTTGTAGCCTATGATAGGATTTACTTCTTTGTTTACGGCTGAATAATATTCCATTGTATGTATATATCACATTTTCTTTATTCATTCATCCATCAATGGACATGTAGGTTGTTTTCAGCTCTTGGCTATCACTAATAATGCTACAATGAACGTGGGAGTGCAAACATCTCTTCGAGATCCTGATTTTAATGGGATAAGTATACAGTATTTGAATTGCTGGACCATATGGTAATTCTCTTTTTGATTCCTAAAGAAATTCCATATTGTTTTTAATAACATCATTTCCATTTTGCATTCCATCAGTAGTGCACAAGAATTCCAAGTTTTCCAGTCCTCACAGTTTTCTTTTTTTTTTTTTTTTTTGTCTGTAACAACTATCCTAAATGATGTAAAGTGATGTCTTATTGTGGTTTATATTTGCATTGCTCTAATAATTAGTGATGTTGAACATCTCTTCATATACTTGTTGACCATTTGTATGTCTTTTTGGAGAAATGTCAGTTTAAGTCCTTTAACCTTTTTTCAACTGGATTTTTTGCTGTTGAGTTGTGGAAGTTCCTTTCATATTTTTGATATTAGCTACTTATCAGATACGTGACTTTGCAAATATTTTTTCCATTCTGGAATTTGTCTTTTCACTCTGTTGATTGTTTCTTTTGCTCCGCAAACATTTTTAATTTTAATTTTAATTTTAATTTTTTTTTTTGAGACGGAGTCTCGCTCTGTCACCCAGGCTGAAGTGCAGTGGCCGGATCTCAGCTCACTGCAAGCTCCACCTCCCAGGTTTACGCCATTCTCCTGCCTCAGCCTCCCGAGTAGCTGGGACTGCAGGCGCCCGCCACCTCGCCCCGCAAACATTTTTTAGTTAGATGTAGTCCCGCTTGCCTATCTTTGCTTTAGTTGCCTGTGATTTTGGTGTCATATCTAAGAATCCATTGCCAAGACCAATTTCATGAAGTTTTCCCCATGTTTTCTTCTAGGAATTTTATAGTTTTATGTTTTACATTTAAGTGTCTGATCAATTCTGAGTCGATTTTTGTCCGTGATGTGATATAATAGTCAAATTCGCAGGTAGATACTCAGTTTTTCAGCACAACTTTTGGAATAGATTTTCATTTTTACATCGGGTATTCTTGTACATTTATTTCTGGGCTCTGTATTCTGTTCGTCTATATGTCTGTCTATATGATGGTACTTGGTGTGGTTTGGCTGTGTTGCCATCCAATTCTCATCTTGGTCTGTAGTTCCCATAATCTCCATCTGTCATGGGAGGGGCCTGGTGAGAGGTAATTGAATCATGGGGGTGGTTACCCCCATTCTGTTCTCATGATAGTGAGTGAGTTCTCACGAGATCTGACGAAGGGCTTTTCCCCGTTTGCTCAGCATTTCTCCTTCCTGCTGGCATGTGAAGAAGGTGACTTTCTTTCCCTTGGCCTTCCACCATGATTGTAAGTTTCCTGAGGCCTTCCCAGCCATGTGGAACTGTGAGTCAATTAAACTTCTTTTCTTTAAAAATTATCCAGTCTTGGGTGTTTCTTCATAGCAGAGTGAGAACAGACCAATACAGTACTATACAGTTTTGATTACAGTAGTTTTGTAATGTTTTGCAATAAGAAAGTGTGAGGCCTCCAGCTCTGTTCTTCTTTATCAAGAATGTTATGACTGTTTGGGATTTGTTGTGATTTTATATGAATTTTAGAAATCTTTATTTATATAAAAATAGTCTTTGGGGTTTTGATAGGAATTACACTGAGTCTGTAGTTTGCTTTAGGTAACACGGACACTTTAACAATATTAAGTTTTCCAATTCAGAAACATGGGATGTCTTGACATGTATGTGTCATCTTTATTTATTTCAGCAATGTTGTATAATTTTCAGGGTACAAGTCTTTCATCTCCTTGGTTAAGCTTATTCATAAGTATTTTTATACTATTTTAAATGAGATTGTTTTATAAATTTCATCTTTGGATTGTTTGCGTTTGGTGGAAACACACTGATTTTTATATGTTGATTTCGTATCCTGCAACCTTATTGAATTTTAAAATTAGTCCTTTTTTTTTTTTGGTAGAAGCTGTAGGATTTTCTACGTATAAGATAATGTCATCTGTGAATTGAGATAACTTTACTTCTTCCTTTCTGATATGGATACTTTTTTATTTCTTTGATTTGTCCAGTTGCTCTAGCTAGGACTTCCAGTTTTATGTTGAATAGAAATGGCAAGAGTAGTCACCGTTCTCTTGCATTTGATCTCAGAGGAAGGCCATTTAAATTTTCACTATCAAGCATGTTGTTCCTTGTGAGCTTTCATATGTGGCCTTTATTACGTTGATGTAATTTCTTTCTACTCCTAGTTAGTTGGATATTTTTATCATAAAAGGTGTTGAATTTGTCAAATTCACTTCCTGAACCTATCGAAGTAATTGTGTGCTTTTTATCTTTTGTTTGGATAATGTGGTATATCACATGAATTGATTTTCATATGTTGAAACCACCTTACAACAAGAGTAAATCCCAGTTGGACATGGCATATGGTCCTTTTAACAGGACACTAAATTCAGTTTGCTAGGATCTTGTTGAGGATTTTTGCCTCTATGTTCATCAGTTACATTGATCTGTAGTTTTCTTTTCTTGTGGTGTCCTTATCTAGCTTTGGTATAAGGGTAATATTGACCTCATAATAAATTTAGAAGTGTTCCTTACTGATATGGTTTGGATTTGTGTCCCTGCCCCAATCTCATGCTGAATTGTAATCCTCAGTGTTGGAGGAGAGGCTTGGTGGGAGATGATTGGATTATGGGGGTGGACTTTCCCCTTGCTGTTCTTGTGAGAGGCAGTGAGTTCTCTTGAGATCTGGTCATTTAAGTGTGTAGCACTTCTCCCTTGGCTCTGTCTCTCCTACTTCCCCATGAGAAGATGTGCCTGCTTCACCTTTGCCTTCCTCCGTGATTGTAAGTTTATTAAAGCCTCCCTAGCCATGCCTCTTGTACATCTGGTGGAACTAACTTAGTCAATTAAACCTCTCTCCTGAATAAATTACACAGTCTCCAGTAGTTCCTTTTAGCAATGGGAGAACAGACTAATACACTTCCCTTTAATTTTGAGAATTATTTGAGACGGATTAGTATAAATTCTTCTTTAAATGTTTGGTAGAACTCACCAGTGAAGACATCTAGTCCTGGGTGTTCTGTATTGAGAGGTTTTTGATTAGTGATTTAATTATTTGATTAGTAATTTAATCACCTTACTAGTTATGTGTCTGTTAAGATTTTCTGTTTTCTCCTTCTTCAATTTTGGTAGGTTGTATGTTTTCATTGTTGGCATATACTTGTTTATAGAGTTTCTTTCAATCCTTTTGATTTTTGTGGGAGCAGTTGTAATGTCTTCTTTTCCTTTTTAATTTAATTATTTGAGTCATCTCATGTTTTTATCCATTTAAAGGTCAATTTTGTTAATCTTTTCAAAAAGTCAACTCAGTTTCATTGACTTTTCATTTTTTTCTATTCTCCAATTTATTTATGTTCTAATCTTTATTTCCTTCTGCCAATTTGGAGCTTAATTTGTTCTTCTTTTTTAGGTCTTTAATTTTAGGAGCTTAATTTGTTCTTCTTTTTTACTGAGATGTAAATTTAGGTTGTTTATTTGAGATCATTATTCATTTTTAATTAGGTGTTTGTTCCTCTAAACTTCACTCTGAATACTGCTTTGACCTTATCTCACAAGTTTTGGAATTTATGTTTTCATCTTATTAATGTCAAGTTATTTTTGAATTTCACTCTTGATTTTTTTTCTTTGACTTGTTGGTTGTTCAAGAGTGTTAAATTTCATATATCATAACATGTTCAGTTTTTCTTCTGTTTCTTCTTTCATTCAAGAAATCAAATGATACTTGGTATGATTTCAGTCTTCTTCAATTTGTTAGACTTGTTTTAAAATCAATCCTGAGATCCATCATGGAGAATGTTCTATGTGCAATTGAGAAGATTGTGTATTCTCCTGCTATTGGATGGAATGTTCTGTGTGTGCTGACTAGGCCCATTTGGTCTACAGGGTTTTTCAAGTCCTCTCTTTACTTATTGATCTTCTATCTGAGTGTTCTATCTATGGGGAATATCCAATGGGGGATATCCAATATCCAATGGGGTACTGAAATCTGTTTCTATTATTGTGTTGCTAATTCTTCCTTCAGTTTTGCCAATTTGCTTCATTTATTTAGCTGCTTAACATTGGATTTATACATATCTATAACTGTTATGTCTTCTTGGTGGGTTGACTCTTTTATCATGATGTAATGTCCTTTGTTACTTAGGACAGGTTTTTACTTAAAGTCTGTTTTGTGTGATATAAGTATGGCTCATAACCTCTTACTCTTTGATATCTATCCACTGTACCATGGGTCCTCTGAAGAAGCAGCATATTACTCGCTCTTTTTAGTTTTCAGTGGCTCCAAGGCATCTAGAGTATGCCAGGTACTGCCTACAGCCTGAGACGGGTAAAAATGAATGTAGTCCCTTGGGCAAACTCCCCCTTCTCCCAAATAAAACCTGGAACACTGGACACATGCTGCACTCTTCGCTTTCCTTCTTGATGGAGAGGTTGGCAAACTGTATTTGCCTGTTTGCTGTACCACCAGTCCTCTGGAACGACAGCATGCTACCCAGTTTTTCTGTTTGTTTTTATGGCTCCCATGATCTAAGTGTGCTAGGTCCCATTAGCACTCCAAGATAGGTGAGACAGAAACCAATCCTGGGCAGCCCATCCTAAGATTCAAAATGTTGGATATGTCATCAGTCTTGTCTTTCCTTGCCCAATAAGAAGCTGGGAGCTGAGAATTTCCTCTTGATCATGTGGATTTGTGCTAAGAGACAGGCTATGGTGACAGGGTGCCACAAATTTTTCTTCTGGCTTTGATACAGCTCGCTGATTTAGTACTTACTTGGGGTGTGGGAGTCTCTTAACTGATGTCTAAATTTTTTACAAAGGGATTTGGTCTCTGTATTGTTGTTAAATTAGTGTCACCATTGGAGGAAGGAGGATCTGATGCTTCCTATTTCGCTGTCTTGCTGATGTCACTCTTTAATAATTATAATTTGCATCTTCATAATCTTTATGTTTTTCAAATTACCCAACATTGTTTGAGCACCAGTTAATGGGTAAGTGCTATGACTTAGCTACAATGATCTGTGAATTATGTTGTTCCTTCTTGAGAACTTACCAATTACCTGCAGAGACTAATCACAGATATTAAAAATAAAATAATAAAGTAGGAATTAAATAACAAGAGAAGGAAGAATAAGAAGTAACTGTTGGCAGTGCTGCTTTTACTATGTTTAGAGCCTTCCGTCCTCTGCAGGCTCAGTTCCGCCTATTTCTTGTGGTCATTCTAAAGGGGGCAGGTAATCTTGATATAATCAGTAGATATGATTACAGTGTCATTAATATGGGTCTGTTGCCAGTCCTCCCATTATGACAAGATAATCCCCTTCTATTAATCAAACCATAATTGTTCAGTCAATGTATACAGCTCCTCTTAGTAGAATAGATTGGAACATCTTGCTACTTTACTTTCTGCAGTACAGAAGACTTCATTATTAGCGTTAGCCCAAATGAAGCCAGATTTTGTCATATAATGCTGTCCTTTTGTGAGCAAAGCCATTTTGGGTTGTTAAATACTTTCCTAATTCTGGCTATTTATTCTTTTCTATCAGGCATGGCACAGAGGCTCCACCCTGATGTGTGGTGGGCCCCCTGTGTCATGACAATTTCAAAGCCAGAGTTAATTGACTGGATGAATTATAGTCAGCAGTTAATAATGAATTTCAAAAGACTTGAAGATTTCAGTTCAGGAAAGACTGACCACAACTCATGATTTTAAAAATCTGTCTTCAAATGGAATTGTCTAGTTTTATCCAGATGTCATGAAGATTAAAAAAAAGCAGATAAATAAATAAACTTTTCTTACTCTGTCTTTTAATCATGCAGTTCTCCTTTAGGCCCAAAAGTGGTAGACCTGCCAGTGTCATTTCCTGTTTTTCTCTTATCTAAATTTTTTTTTTGCCTTTTTTGGTTCTGCTTTTATTTTCACTATTTCAATTAAATGAATCACCACCAGAACCTATCCAGTGTCAAGTCGCTTTGCATGTACTTTGAGACTTCTTGGACACTTTGGACAAATGATATAATTTCTCTACTTTAAATCTAGGATTGGGTTTGCAAGGTGCTGTCTATATTAATTAATGTGGAAGTTTTTTTCAGAAGCTAAGCTAGCCTTCTAGCTGACATGATTTCTCTGAAGAAACCCCTTCCTCTGCCACCATCCTCACTACCAATTTCCTGAAGTTGCTGGGTTATTTTCTTCATTAAACCATACATTTGCCCCAGTTTTGTTTTTTCTCTGAAATGCCTTTCTTTCTCTTGACTTGCTGGCAAAATGCTTCTTATCCTTTGAGCATCAGTTTCCCTGAAAATCTATCTCCAAGTTTCTTTGTACTCTTTCTCCTCTGCTCCAAATGGGTGTTCTTGTCTATCTCTTTGACAAGATGACATGGTCAGAACTAATAAATCACCACCACTGCTGCCCTCTAAAGATATTATTCAATTATTGTTGTCTTTGACATTGCCTCGAAGTTTTATCCTGATTTATCTCCTTTGTGTAGGTTACCATACAAATAATTTCTCCATTCCTTGGATCTTGATTTTATGTAGATAGCTTTTGAATTTCTCCCCATTGCTTTCTTACAGTTTTATTTAATTGCCTTGCTGACATCCATGCTTACCTCAAGGTGGAGACTGCAGATTATCCTGGTTAAAAGCCTCAGTTTTACAGGCTGCCACTGTCAGTTCAGGAACTGGCTTCTTTATTTATTAACTCTGTAACTTGAGGCAATTTATTTAAAATACCTGAGCCTCAGTGTCCTCACCTATGGATCCTTTTATTAGATTAAAATAAAATATTTGAAATATCTGAGCCTCAGTGTCCTCACCTGTGTATGAATCCTTTTATTAGATTAAAATAAAAATATTTGAAAACTGCTTAGGATAATTGCAGGCATTTAGTAAGCACAGATGTTAACTTACACTTTTATTATTAATTCAAGGTGACATAGTAAAGTCAAATTTATGCTTTTCTCTGCTTATTTTAATATGAACTTATTCCCCACTAGTCTGTACCTAAAAGTTTAGTTCTTTATTACCTCAATTATATTTTTGGTGTGTCCATGTACAAGGAATGTGTCTTTTTATCTGAACAAGGAGATCTCTTTAAAAGCCAATTCTGCTAACAACCAACTGGTAGAAAGAGTAACTTCTCAAACTTATCTGAAACTACTTGTAGAGATTCTCCATCTTTCTATTGTTTTATAGCTTATAATCTTGATAGTAAAGCCACTTCAAGGAAAAGCTCATTTTGTAAACATTTTAACATAAGGTCACATGATAAAGACTTTTGTTTCATGTTTCTCGTTTTCAGTGGTCAACATTAATATTGCTTTAATTTTCTTCATGCTCAAATTATTGCATTTTCTCATGATATAGAATTTCAAGGATTAGATAATCTGTGTTTATTGAAGTAGAATTCATATTAATTGTTTGGGGAAATTTGACCTTGTCCATGAATACTCCCTTGGCTCAGATCTGGGAAAAAATAGTAGTCCTTTTATTTACACACTGAATCTTTTAAAAGTTTCTCAACTTTCACAAGAGGAGAACAAAACTACTTGTGCTTGTCTGATCGGTGCAGCATGTTCTTATCTCCTAGGTTCCTGTCAGGAAGTACTACATCCTCAAACTCACAGCCAGCCAATATTTTCTAAATTTATTTTACAATAAAGTGTAATCCTAATGTGTTGTGTTTTATTTTTCTAGAACTCTAAATTAGTCTTTGAATTAAGCAAGATCATGAGAGAAGTGTGTACCTGGCATATGTTTTACTGGCCTCGTGTAAAATTATTTTTACTTAGACTATTGGTCTATGTTAAAATACTTGATAAAAAAGGTATAATAACTTTCAATGTCTTCACTGTAGATACAATTTTGAAGATGTTTACTGCATCAAAATTCTGTTGGGTCTGTAGACAAAATTTTTGTTTACAGCAAAATCTGGACAGCTGTGCTGTTCTTAAGTCAGTTCATTCACTTATTCAATTTAGCAAATACTCATTCATTGCTTAATATAGACTAGGTACCATAATGGATATGAGATACCACAACTAACAAATGATTTTCCTGTCCTCTTGAAGTTTGTATTTGATTTTGAGGAGTTAAAAAACTGACAAATAAAAACCGTATAATGTGTCAAATTCTGATAAGTTCTATGGACTGAAATAACGAAGAGTAAGTAGGACGAAGAATGCCTAAAGTAAAATTTGCTGTTTTAGGTCAGGTTGGTTAGGGATCTCCTCTGTTATTTGAGCCAGCAGAGATGTAAGAGAGAGGGGGAGTGAGTAGTGCAAATCTCTGGGAGAAGAGCCTTATAAGCAGAGGTAAACAGCAAGTGCCAAAGCTCTGAGGTGGGAGTATGTTTGGTACATTCAAAAGGCACAGATGTCATGAGGAGGAGACATTAATTATGTTGGTCTTGTAGGATACTCTAGAATTTCTAGTTTTATTCCCAGTGAAAGGGAAAGGATTCAAAAGGTTTTGGAGTGGAAGTGTTATGCTATGATTAATTTTTCAAAGATTATCTGTGGTTGCTCAGTGGAAGATAAAATGTGGGTAGTAAAGGAGGTTGCATAGAACACCATTTAGGAGGCTACAATCCAATTTTGAATATATTTTGGATTTTGTGCTAATAGAATTTGCAGATAGCTTGGAGTTAGAGTGAGAGAGAACGATAAGACTTCATAAATATTCCCAACATTTTTACCTAAGAACGGGATAAATGTAATTTATTTACCTTCGTGAAAAATAATCGAAGTAGAATGGAATATTTTTACGGATTATGGGAAAAATTTATTCTATGTATTGAGTTTGAGGTGTCAGATAGACAACTAAGTAAACATGTTGAACAAATCAATGATTATTTAAGTAAAGACTTAAGGATATATGTCAAGCCTGGAGATACAGATTTGGGAGTAACCAGCATGTAAAAAGTATATAAAATATTGACACTAGATGAAATCCCACATGAGGAGTGATTATAGGTAGAGAAGAGGTCCAAAGACAGTTTCTTGAGGAACTCGCTGTTTAGAAATTGGCAATGAAAAGTGTGGTGTGGGAGAACAGAATAAATGCAAACCAGTAATAAAGTCTGAGGTGATAAAAGGAGAACCAGGACAATATGAAGTCCCCCAAAACACGTGATGATGAGTTTTCAAGAAGGGGAAGGTGTAAATACTGCCAACAGGTCAAATGAGACACACATTGAGAATTCATGGCTGGATTTAGCATTGTGTAGGTTGGTGACATTGAGATGGTGAACTTACAGTGTTGGAAACTTGATTGAAGTCAGTTGAAGAGAAAATAGGAAGCTAAATTGGAGGTGGGGATTATGAGGCCACTCTATTGAGGAGTTTGGCAATACAGGAAAGCAAAAACATGGGGCAGCAGCAGAGCTGCAGAGAAATGTGTGCCTCAGGGAGAGTTATTTTGTAAGAGGGGGGCACACCACAGCATGCTTGTAGGCTGATGCAATTACCCAATAGAGAGGAACAAGGTGATGGGAGAAGAGAGCCTGAAAATATTGCTAAAATTATATTCTTCAGTAGAGAGAGTTAAAGGGTTCTGGTGCCCAAGTAGTGCACCAATATTTTATTTATTCTAGATGGAGGAAAAACAAATATGTGAGTTCAGATGTAGGCAGATTAGTCAATCAGCAAATGAAGCTTCTCTTTTGATTGCTTCTGTTTTCTCACCAGAGAGTGATAAGAAGGGAGGATGTGTTGAAAGTTTGAGGAAACAGGACAAAGCATGAAATAGTTATCTGGGAAAGTAGGAGATTGAATGGATTAGGGAAAAATAAATACATTTCCATATAGCCTTAAGGGCCCACTTGAGCTTAATGCATGTGTGCATTTTACCTCACCACATTGAGCTACTCAGTCATAGCACAGAATATATAAATAATTGTATTTCATACTGGTACCACACTATTTTTTTAAATAAAGGCAATACATTTTCTCTTATTTACAAAAAATAACTACACACATATACACACACCCACACAAATTTTATTTCTATAGGACGTTGGATCATGCAAGGCCAGTGAGAAGGTAGGAGAGAAAGACTAAGGAATTTAGAGCATATACCAAGAGGCAGTTATAATGATGTGTAATACAGTCTAAGCTGGAAAACCAGAAAAGTGGGGAGGTAGAATGAGGAGCATGAAATATTGGTAGGGTCAATGGAGAGTCCTGGTGTTGGTAAAGGATTTTTAGAATTGGTGTACCAGAGGGTGTGAATGAAGAATAAAAGAGATGATCAGAAAGTGGGATTCTGAAATTCAGATGAAGAATATGCTGTTTTTGGTAATGCAAGGTTGATATGTGCTGAATAAAATAACTAGAAAAGAAAATTTTAACACTAAGGTGTTGGGAAGATCTTGGAGGTGAACTTTGAAATCACCAAGATGTAAGAAAGAAGGTATGTCAAACATTAAAACCAATGAGAAATAAAGGGAAAGACTTAGGAGTTAGTTGACAGAAAAAAATGAGAAGTGGTAAGAGGTATAATGACATGACAGGACACTCATCGTGGTACAATCAATGGTTGATATTGAAGAGAAAATGAGTGAAAAAAAATGGTTGGGGAGCAACAATGAGGAGAAAATAACACTTATGTTATACAATACCTTCAGTTCTCAGCTTTATTTGGAGGGAAGAGAAAAGTTGACTTCGTTGCTAATTTATGTACATGAAAATATTGGTAAGTGAGCATATTTGCCTCTGCTTTGACTACATCAGAGGAGAGCTGATAACCTAGAGCAGTAATACTAGAAATGAAGAAGAGGGTGCATTTTCACAGAAATGTTAAGGAAGTCAATTGGCAAGTCTTGAAATACTGGGTGTATGAGGCCAGGGAAGATATCGAAATAGGGAGTCAAAGAAGTCAAGAGTGGATTTTAGATTTCAGCTTGGGTAAGATAGTGAGGTCACCCAAGATAGAAAATACTGAAACATAACTAATGTAAAGGGAATGATAAATGTACATTTGTACCTTATGTATATAAATGTACATAAATATGTTACATTTACATACCATTTAAATGTAAAATGCCATTAGACATTTAGGTAGATGGGTTGAGGAGACAATCTGAATTTCTTAGGAGAGGGATGTGGATTAAGACTAGAGTTAGGGATCATCTATACATACATAGTTGTTGAATACATGATGGTAAATGAGATTACCACAGAAAGGCTTTTTTTTTTTTTCTTCACAGGAATAATAGGTTAAAGTAAGTTGTTTATTTCATTTTTATTCTTCCAAAGCAGCTCTGCTTTCATCTTCATTGATGCTATTTTACTAATGTAATATTTCTATTTATCCCTGTATTTAAACTAAAGGAATATCACAGCTACAGCTTTTTATTGGAACGAGGAATAAAAACCCACTTAGAGTCGCTCAGGTTAAAAGAGTTATTGTAAAGTGGAGGAACAGTTACTGAGGTACAGTCAAATTTCATGTGAAATGAAAATTAGTAAAGTCAAGAACTAAGACTCATGTCTCAGAGTCTTGAGGACTCTCCAGCCTCTTCTTTTCTGAATGAGCCTGCTGTGTTGTTCTTTCCCATTATCAATTTGCTTTCTCTCTTTCTCATGAGTCTCCATATGGCCTAGCATGATAATCACACAAACTAGTGTGCATGATCCCTTATTTAATAAATTCAGTATTGTGAAACAAGAATGAATTGGCCAAATTGATCTTTTCTAACCACGTTATAGGTGTCAGGCCAGCAATAAACGGGATCCATTGGAAAACATCTGATCTAAATACCTGTGAGTCAACTGTGTAATCAAACATGTGGGCCTTGTGTGGACATGGTGATTCTCTTACAGAAACTCTGGGCAGACAAGCTTAGTCATTCAAATGTAAGCAAGATACCACCTAAATATGCTGGTACGAAATGTTCAATGTTTTTAATGATACTAAATAAAATTGAATTTATATTTTTGAATCTCTTATTGAAAACACAAATAGCTATTTGTTATAGCTATGAAGCTTGTTTATAATAGCTTAATCTGGAGAAGACTGATTCTGACACTGTAGTGTTAATGTGGACCTAACTAAAATATTTATAGTGCATTATGCTGGTGTGTTCATGATTTGACCCACAAAATAATTTTATCTGTGCTAATTTACTTTATTTAAACTGTATTAGATATAATTCCTTACAGAAGTCTGCTGTTGTTTGTTTTGCTCCATTACTTAACCGCATTTATTGATTGGGCCCTTACTGTATGCAGTACATATTTCTAGTCACTCTGAGAACAACAGAAAAGCAAGACCTATCATCTTCTTATCAAGAATCATTTGGTCTGTTGAGAGAGGATTAAAAACATGTTTGGAAAATTAATTGAAAAATATTCTCAGATTATATGTGATCCATTTTGATTAAACAATACATTTAACTGCTGAGGGAGTACAGGATTAACGCAGTCATATAGCAGTAGCCGTCTTTCTTCGAGCTTCAAAAAGAGATTAAAATGTGAAAAATTGGCAGTGTGCATAGCTTTTGGAGAAGTAGAAATGAAATCCTATTATTCTCACTGACTAATAGAGCAAAACTGGTATATTATATGCCTTTGTGGGACATTAGAATTAGGAAGAATTTTATTAACTAAAGATTTTGGCAAAATTTTGGAAAGTGAATAAATATTAAATGTACTTTGATAATTTGTCTTCTGTTCTTTGAGATCCCATAGTAATAAATAGAAAGAATCATCTCATCAGTTTTCCTTCTCAACCTTTTAGGGACATCACAATGTTTAATGTCAGAGGAGAATATTTATTTTTATGATTATTTTAATTTGGTATATCCAGTGTTTTAACATTTATATTCAAATTCTGCGTCTGAGTAGCAATTATGGAGCAAAATGTATTAATTATATATTGCATAGTAACAAATTACCCCAAAACTTAGCAGATAAAAGCAGTAAACTTATATTAGCTTAGAGTGTCTGTGGGTCAGTAATTCAGGAGTAGTTAAGCCAGATGGGCTGGCTCAGTGAATTTCTTAAAGCTGTAGTCAAGCTGCTGGCCCAGTCCACAGTCATCAGAAGACCTGACCAAGGCTGGTGGATTTGCTTCCAAGATGCCTCACTCACAGAGCTGTTGGGAGGAGGTGTCAGTTGCTGGCTTGCTATGGCTGAGAAGTCTCAGTTCCTTGCTGGATGTTCCAGGAAGTCTTAGTTCCTCACACCAGGGCTACTGGAGCATATTTGTAACATGGCAACTAGCTTTCCCAGAGAAAATGATCCAAGGGAGCAAAATGCAAATCACTATGTCTTTTATTACCCTTTGGAAGTTGTGCCGTATGATTTATTCAATACCCTATGCGATGCACAGGTCAGCCCTTTTCTATGTAGAAGGGAGACTACACAAAATCATGAGTCCTAGGAGGTGGGGTTGTTTTGGCGACTATCATAAATTCCTTGCAGAAACACAGACAGAAAACTCCTCACTCAAGCAAAAACTACTCTCTCTTATGAGAAGCCCCTTATAGAAGTGTGCCTTGTTTTATGAGCAGTCCACTAGAAACAAACTTCCTTCTTTGTGGAAGGCTAGTGGGGCTGGGGCAGGGAGAGTGTTTGCTCATTTTCCCAAGTGCATTTTTAACCAGGCTGTATTAGTTACCAGTAGAGATGAATGCTCTCACACCTTAATTTTTGCCTCTATAGTAAAAAAGCTAAAGTATATATTTCTCATAAATGTATACTTATTTACATTTTACATACTTGTGCCAATGTCAGTCCACATAGTAAATATTAAAAGGCTTTATTTTTTAGTTTTTAGACAAAGATCAATATAAATAGAAGTTTTACTATTTCCTCCTCATTCCCAAATGAGTGATTTTGTGCCATACACCCCAATGTGTAGAGCGCTGGTCTACATGATGAAAATATGAAGATTATTATTTCACATGAAGATAAGATGAAGAAGGCAGTAGGTGTTAGAGAACCCAAGCCATGATGGTCAAAATGCTAGTCCCATAGGAAAAGATATGCAAGATGTAACTTATTTCAATGGATTTTTCCCTCTCTACCTTTTAATGGCACCTGTCTCCTACACCCACCTCAAGTTGCATTCCATAATTTTAGAACCTGGCTAGAGCAATTGATAGCCCAGTGTGATGTCTAGCAAATATACTGACAATATTAACTCTTTGGCTATAATTTTCCTGGTACTAAAGCAGAAATCACATGTAAATCGAGGTCCTAAACATATTCAAGATTTTTGGCCAATAATTGTCAAGGCTGTAGAATCATTAGGTTTCAATAGCTACTTGGAGTAATTGCAATATCCCACTGTGTATCTACTTTATGATCCAAGGACATCAAAGGAAGAAGACAAAAATAAAAACATTTTTTTTTTTCAGCAATTATTTCTGCCTCTGGTTAACCTAAGATAAAGGACAGAAAAATATGTAAAATATGATTTCTTGACTCTGGACTTTGTTTTTACAAAATTTGCTCTTCCTATGAATAAATCAGAGCAGTTCAAAAATTACTAAATAACCCCAAAGTAATCTTTTCATTCTTTTTATTTAGGTGTGTTTTTTGTAGACATAGCCCCTTATGATGAAATCGATTGTGCATTTTAAAAATGAGACAACATTAGCCTTTATCTGGATGTGATCATATTTCCATATGTGACAAACAGAAATTCACAGTTAATGTACTTCAGATATTTGTAGGTGTTTATAAAAATCTCTGAATAGATGGATCCACATTTAACCACAATTACTTGGTGTGCGATTTTACTTAAAAAAACACCGGATAATGACATATAATTTAACCAAGATGGCAAAATTTCTTGGCAGAGTAAAATATCAAGGAGAGTAAAAAGTTAAGGGGAGCTTATTGACTTACTTTTATGTTTTTTGTTTGTTTATTTTTTTGTTTGTTTGTTTTAAATGCAACAATCCAGAAAAAAATACTACCTTGTTTCTTTGTTCAGCTTGAGGCATCTTTCTCTCCTACTAACTGTCTAAAGAGGGTTATTGATTTTAATGTGTAGCTTTCTCACTGTACTTTTTCAAAGTAGAAAAATGCATTGCCTCAGAAATGGTGGCATCTGTAAGGGAAACTCTCTTCCTTTACATTTTAAAATGCTACAAAGATTAAGAAAAATCAATGTGTTCTATTGGGGAGGGTAGGTGAATATAGATGGTAGGTTTAATTTTGAATGAATAAATACTATTTTTCTGGTGTTTACATAAAAAAATCACTTGTATTTAACTTATTTTAGAAACAACAACAAAAAAATAGGCTGAAACATTCACAGTGAAGCAACCTAAAAATGGATTATGGTGGATGTGTATTACTATGATTTCTTAACTTTTTTTATAATTATCTATTATTTTATAATCAGAAAAAAATTTAGAACAAACTTAGGAGTGAGATAGTACATGATGTTTCCTACAATTTATAAAAGCAACTCATATTCAAAATTAAGATAACTGAGGAACTATAGGGTTTTGGAAGCCTTTAATGAAAGCCCTAACACAGAATTTGGAAACCAAGTAAGACAAGTATTAGTTTGGGCTTCAGAAGTGAATACTTTTGGTCTTTCATAATTGTAGGCAAATTTCAAGATAGATGTTCATGTAGAGCCAGACTATAAATGGATTGTAGTCACTCCCCTGAGTGGTTTCATTTTCAGATAAATTTAGAAAAATCCTGAGTCTCTTCCTGAGCGAACATCAGTAAAGCTGGGAATCTTTCCAAGAAAGCATAGAGGGATTTGTCCAGAGTCTGAATTTCTGTTGCACTAGCAATGTCAGATAAGTACTTGGACTAAGAACATCACTATCAGTCAGTTTGCTGGTCTCTATAGTAAATTCTACATTTATAGGCTATATGTGAAAATTTTGTGACCTTAGGTCAGAGAACAGGGCTGGAATCATCTCCTGCATGTAATTACATTATGTAATTAAATGACATTAAAATGAAGGGCTTTGCTAATCCTTCTACATTTGAAAGGCCCTAAATGCTACGGTCTTCATAGACAAACAAGAAAGAAAAAAATAACTGATCAACAAAATAAGTCTAATTACATTTGAATGGCCAAAAACCACAAAAGAAACAGGAGGGGTATGGCTTATGTTTTCTACATAGTAAGGAATGAATAAAATAGTAGACATTAAATAGGAGGAATGGAAGGAAGAACATAAAGAAGGAAAGCAGGGAGGAAAGAAGAAAAACCGTAAAAATCAACACTGAAGCTTAAAGCTTATAATTTGATTCAAAAACATGCATATGTTTATATAATGTTATTCTTTTTTAATAAAACTTATGTTCACACCATATGACTACATTTAATTTAAAAGAATTATTACTGTACAAGAGTCTGGCAATAATAGTAAACCTTAATTCTGGACATTGTAGATAGAGAAAACAAAACAAAGATTTAACATTGTTAAAGCAAAACTAAAACTACTAGTAACAATGATAATGATGACCACCACAACAAAAACAAAAGCTGAATTTCCTAGAAGTGCAGTTTGAGAGATTATTGCAAAGGGCATTTTGAAAATATATGCAAGTGCTTCGGCGGTGATGCCTGTCTCTTTAAAGTGTTCAACATCTGCTGTGATAAACAAAGATTCCTTTTCTCATCCTATTTATCCTATTCTGTACCTGAGGATATAGTTCAGAGAAGAAAATGTGCAATAAATAACATATATATTTAGATTCTCATTTGGATTATGTCAACCTTATAATAAAAGGGCTAACATTTCTGCAGTATTTCCTATGGGCCTGACACCATCCTCAGCTTTTAAGTATGTTAGCTCTTTAATCCTTTTAACAATGACAGAGTTGACATTATTATCCCTTCCGATAAATGAGGAAATTGAAGTTGCTCAAGATCACATAACCTGGAAGTGATTATTGAGCTGAGGTTTGACTCTAGACCTCCTATTCTAGAGTCAATACTCAGTCCCACTTGGTTGTTTGTGTTCTAGCTTCAGTAGCTTTCTTCTTCTTTTTTCCTCCAACTTTCACAAATAAGTCATGCTATTTCTCCCCTCAGGGTATCTGTACTTATTAACTATCTTTTTTATTCCTCCTCCTTCACCTAAGCCAGACTTGTTCATTCTCCAGTTATATATTTAAGTGATATTTCTGTGGAGAAACATTCTTAGCACTGAATGCTTCACTTTCATGCCACTTACAATGATTGGAATAAAATAACCTTAACTGATGTAATTTCTCTATCACGTCTTAAAATATTAGTTCCCCGGGGAAGAATGGATGTTAATTTTTTTTACCTTAGTATTTCTAGTTCAATGCTTTGACCAAAGTGTGTGTTTAGTAAATAGTTGTTGAACGGATGAATGACATGAAAGAAGGCTGAATTTCTATGCTTAAATGGGAGCATAAAATCCAGGATATAATACTTTAACAAAAAAAAAAAAAAAAAAGAAAAGAAAAGAAAACAAAGCATATGTTTGCATTCAGTTCCAGTGAAATAGAAGCTAAGACATTTTAAAGAGTAATTAAGTATTTTTATATGCCATTTGTGCTTCTCTGTGGTAAACTTAAAAGCTTACAAAAATAACTTCCGTCTTCATTCTCCTATGATTAAAAAATTTAAGAAATCCAAAACATAAACCAATTTCATTAATAAGTTCTACATTTAGTCTGAATCAAACCGGTTGGAAACAGTAATTTTCCATTCATTGGTTAAATTCTTTGTGAATATTTCCTTTCATAATGAAAGATTTTCAACTTAATGAAGTGTTAGTTACTGGAACAAAAATTATAGCCTCAAACAAATTAATAGTCCCACCAAATAGTGGCTGTCCTTACCACAGTTTTGTTAGTAGTAGATGATGAGGGAAGCTTTAAACAAACCAGAGCAGGGAAGCGTGAAAAGAGGAGGCTTCTCATTCCTATGCATCTCAGAGCTGTGGAAACACAAAATAAAGATAGCTGTTAGTATGGAAACAAGTCAAAACAAAATATAAAAAATGATTTTTATTTCTCAAGCTCCTAAATCCAATTATTTGCATTAAAAAAACAAAAAAAATTGTGGCTAATTTGTTTGCATTAAAACATCATGAAATGGCTTATATTTGATTTCAACATCATAGGGATTCAGAAAAAGAAAATCTGCATTCAGACCTTGTGGTCAGTGTATTGATCTTTAGGAAAAACACGCAACTCCATAGCTCTACCCTACTTTCTGTTAGAGTTGATTTGTGATTTTTTTTCTTTTCTGGTTAAGGAAGTAATGACTTCACTGATTCATACTGATTATGATAAAGTTTTGCTTCCTTATTTCAGGAAACAAAATGTTTTATGATGTCCTTATGATGATGTTTTATTTCCTTATTTCAGTGAAAAATAAGACACTCTGGCCTTATCTGTGTGAAAAGAAAAATCTGCAATTTTATGTAGTAAATTTTGAATTCAGTGTTTGCTGAAAAGCATTTACAGTATAAAATAAGGGACACTTTAGTTTTGCTTAGTTCTAACAATTAAGTTGGGAGAGATAGGGACCCTAAACAGATTTAGAAATGTTCTTTTCATAAATGTTAATTTCTTTATTATATAATGAAATACTTGCCTATTGTTTTCTAAACACAGGTGAGACTATTTAAACTGGCGCAGGGTCTTGAAAGTCGAAATAACTTGTAAGAGTGCCATTTTAAATATCTGATTTTTGTTCCAATAATAATAAAATTACTAATATAGTTTTATTTTATAAGCCTTTCAAAATAGAAAAAATATTATGAGTAGTATATTAAATTAAAAATATTACTTTATTAATGATCCAAATATAGTTTAATATAGTTAAATGTTTTCTTGATTTATTATATTTACAGATTTAAAAGCCATTATTCTCATTATTCTAGAATTCTATGATTCTTACAACCTTTATAGGCCTGTCTTTATAGAGGAACATTGCTGTTGTTTGTTCCAAAGAATTAAACCTAAGTATTCTGAGGACAAATTCTAGTCTATTGTCATGTCAAAATAGTCATTAAATAAGTGCTTTTGGTTGTAAATATTTATAAGAAGCATTTTCTCTCTTTATCTATTCTTCTCTCTTTTAGTTTATAGGAAAAATTCCTTAAGCCTGTTGATAAATTATGTGTGTGTTCATATAGAAGTATGTAAATTTAACCAGATATGAAATAGTTGAAGTGATACCTGAGTCTCTTTTGCCGAGGGTCCATGCCGTAAAGTTTTGATCATTGCTAATGATAAACTATCATACAGATAACTATTACTCTTAGATGATCAACTCCTTTTTTTTTTAATTTAAAAATATTAACTTGAAATATTACTTGTTTAAACTTAACTCCAATTTTTCTTTTGAATTGAATGAGAAATTAAGATAGTTATTTTATCCAGTTGCTCATTTGTCTTTTCTATTCTAGGATACTGCTAGTTTATTCTTTAAAAATAGGGGTGGTGCTTCTGTCCGAGTTTTCATGCTTTTTGTAGACACTTAGTCCCCTTGTAATTTATCTTTATTTGTTTCTTTCTAGTTTGTTTATAGCATCTGGGGGGGAATCTGTCAGCCTTTTATTTTTATTTTTGGTAGAGACAGGATTTCGTTATGTTGCCGAGGCTGGTCTTGAACTCCCACACTCAAGCGATCTGTCGTCCTTGACCTCCCAAATTGCGGGGATTATAGGCGTGAGCCACTGTGCTCGGCCTCCTGTCAACATTTTTATTAAAAAATTGTTGTGGAATTATGGGACTAATTTATATCTAAGTGTGTGAAGTTTATTTGTAATTTTTAAAGGATGATCATATATCTTAATTTGTTTGGGGGAAGTCACAATTTACTCCTGCTATTTCATCATAATTATTAATAATGTGCTTTTATACTCTTAAAAGTATCGCAGACATTAAATATAATCACTCTACTGTTACCTTCTTAAACAAAATTTCCAGAATTTTCCAAATCATTTCACACGGTCAACTTGCCAATTAATCTTTTTATTATCCCTAAATAAACAAGCTCAGATGCCTCAACTGTACTTTGCATAATTTATTTGCCCTTTATAAAAAGGAAAAACTATCTTTTCTAGCAATAGTAGTTCCATATCTTTGATCTCAACTCTTTGAAATGTTATTTGGGTATTTAATTAGTTTCCACTACTTTTGAACTGCTCTGATTCATATACCTTTGGACCATGTGAAAAGGTTGAGAGGTCGGGTCTTGGGCCAGGAGAAGCAAGATTACAGAAGAGTAAAGGTTTTTGAAACCAACCCCTTCCACCTCATTTTTGATGTTGATTACCTAGGGATGCCAGGATGCTTAGCCATTATAAAATGTCCTCAGCTCTTGAGACTCTGCCCTAGCTATTGTTTTACCTCTTCATTATTTGAGAAGAGTAGAAACATTGACAAATATAGGCAGTTTACTAAAAAGAAATAGTTTTCTTTGGAGGTAGCCAAATAAATTCAATATGTTGCCTAAATTAGCCACACTATGTAATACATTTCCAAACATTTTTAAACTAAAAAGACAACCCACTTACAGATTTGGGAATGAGAGTTAAGAAATGAGTAATGAGGAACTACACTGAGTAAGAGAGTAAATTATTATTATGGAAGCCCCAAATTAGAAAAAACTAGAACAAATAAAATAAAGGTTAGTATAGAGAAAAGGGTCCCGGATTTGTCTAGAAGAAATGCCTTGTGACCTCACATGGTGTTAACATGTGAGACAATATAGCTAGAAGAAATAGATGGTTGATTTATAATGTTTTTCGTGTCTAGAATTTAATGGGTGCTTTGATAAAATGCAGAAGAAATACAATTAGGACTAATATAAATTTTGAGAATGGGAAACCTGGGTAAACACAAATGAAGAAGTAAAATTAGAAGAATGAGTGAAGATACTATAGAGATGGAGATTTTGCACCTAAATTCTGAGAGAGAAAATGGAAAATTAAAGTCATTGGAGGCAGGCTGTGAATATGAGTGCTAGGGTCTTTTGGCTGTTTCTGAAGGTGTAAACCACACAAAACCCTTTAATAAATTTAATTGTAGCAAAATCTCATAGGGACATCTACTTTTTATCCTTTGGACATTGCAGGCTGAACTTTTAAGAAGCACCTTGAAAAGATGACTTTAATGCGTACAAATTAAAACAATAGGTCCTTTTTTTAAAAGCGTATTCCATCTCCTTGATGTTTTTCTGCCAAGAAAAAGTTCTAGCCTTGGGAGATTTCACCCTATGTGTTAAAGCTTTGTCAGGGATTACTGTCTTAGGGATTGAGTGGGTGTTCACTCAAAATTGAAATTACAACTGTGGGTTAGACCTTAGAGGTTAGATTTCTGTCTATTGAAACTATTCTGAGATTCTAAATACCAAGAAACATGTAGTAGACAAGAGTAAACACTAAGTGGATGGGTGTGGAGAAAGCTTAAGGAATTCAAGGAATACCATTCTTCATCCCTACGGTACTGTAAGCCTTGATAGGAAGTCATAAATACTCTTCTGGAAGGTAAAAATATTGGCAGCTAACATTAAGTGCAGACCAAAGTTGCCCTTTCCTATCATTCTAGTGTACCTATCTGTAAATCACATTCTTCTCTAAGAAAATTTGTTTTGCATACATAGCAGGCCATTTTTTTCAGTTTATTTCTTTCTAACACAATAATATATAAGAAGTGTTTTAATCTTCTGCTTTCAGTACAATTTGACTTTAAAAAGTAATTGTTCAAGTAATGTAGATTAACTTGTCCAGAAGAATATTTATCCCAAGATGAGAAAATGGCTATGATTAACCTGTGTAGTGTAGAATAAAAAATATATTTACATATGTGCACATATTTTACATATATATTACCTATGCATATATTTATGCATATATATATAGGTAAAAAAGCAGAGCTACTCTTATTGAATAGAAAATGAGGGCCAGAATTGCTAATAGTCAATCACTTAAAATTTTTTTTTTCCCTCCAAAGCCTGGATAGGGGGCATCTTGGATGAATTTTACGCCTTGCCAGGGGATAGTTTATTCTTGTTTTAAGTTTTGGACTAATCATACTATAATTCTTTCTATCTAACAATGCTTTTACCAGGGACATGTAAAAAATACTAAGTATTTTGGTGTTGCTACGCAGAGACTGCTAATTGTTAGTAGTATCCAATCTCTCCTTCTTTTTAGTGGTGTGCAGTCTGACTCTGGTTTTAGCTATGTTCATGGATGCCCATGTACGCAACATGTTCCCGCCTTCCTAGTGGCTATGTGTGGTCATGTGACTAATTTTTTTTACATTATTGAGTTTTCTATAATTTGTAACCAATGTCCTAAATAATAAAGAAGTCGAAAAGATTTAGAACAAAAAGTGAGGCTAGAAAAGAAATATTTAAGCTATATGCATCTCGTAGCAAAAAGAAGACCATCCAATGTCATGAAATTCACCTGAGAATGGTTGAAAATAACTGGCAGACTATTAAGATGAGGAAGGTACAGCATATGTACTGGCTGTTGGAGAAAAGAGGAAGTATTGAATAAGAAACAGTTCAAGTTAAACTTTGACAGGTCTTGATGATAATCAACCATGTGGAATGAAGGAAGAGTCTGACTCAAAAATGTCTGAAGTTTTGAGCTGCCTTTTGAGACTAAATGAATGCGGGTGTCAAAGGAAGAGGAAAGTTTGAGGTCCTGCAGTTTGCTGAGTGAGGTACCAATACATCCCAAACAATCTGTGAAAAGTCTATATATTTTTGGTTTTATGATAAAAAGTTGAGTGATTTCCAGCTTAGTTTGCAAGCTGGAAATAATCCAAATAAGTAAAAATAATGGCTGTCATTTTAAATTAATATAATTATGATTTTCTAACTATTTAAAAATTGGACGTACACTTGTAAATTGATACATATCTCAGAAGGACTAGATTTCACTGAGGCACATGCAGGCTCCCAAGAAGATATCCATTTAGTTTTGATTTAAGGCTGAGTATTTTATCATCTCTATCTTGGATATAGACCCATTCCCATATGCTGACATCGAAAACTACCTAGCAGCTAAGACGAGCTAGTTCTCTCTCTCTCTCTCTCTTTTTTTTTTTTGCCATCCAAATACTAAAGTTTAGTTTGATTGCCGTAACATTTCCAGATTTTATTTATGATGTGAATTTCGATCAACCAACTCTGTTATAATTCATTTATTTTTAGTGAATCCTCTTTATCTTAAAGTATAATTTCCTGTATGTGTCATATTTTCTCTAAGGAACTAAGCTCTCAGCTGAGTAATTTGTTGACTATGTTAAAATTTTGCCTTTTATCAGTGAGACATTAAAACAAACAAAAAACTGGGCAAATTTGTCAAAATTGATTACAAAAAGTTTTGAAACTTGCTCTTAAAATTTGGTGCAAGAGGAAACTAGTGTAAAGTCTCAAGGTGATTTTCTAAAATCTGTTATCTTTAATTCCTTACATCCCCTGGCTGTAACCACAATATAGCTCAGTTTGCTTAGGGACAAAATGTAAACATTATAAACAAAGTTCAAGGAAGGACTATCTGTGCATAAAAACAAAAAAGAAAAGTATCTGGAGCTTGGTTGAGTAGACTCTGAATGAGTCAGCTTAATGACATTGTGGAAATAAGGCTACCTGATGTTATGTAGAAAAAAGAATACAATAGATAGGCTATAAGGTAATCTTTTAATTTAATTGTACAATATTAAAAAAGGGTGAGCAGAAATGGAAAATCACAAGATGCTTAAAATAGTAAAAATATATTAAGAATGACTAAGGAGACTGAGTGGTGAACTTAGGAAAGTCCAAAGGGTGTTTTGATTATGATCTTTATCTGTATAAATATAGTAAACTGAGGAGGTTTGCTGAACAGCTATTCTTTATGATTCTGGACAACAAAAACACAATAAAAGTTAGTAAAAATTAAGGAAGAAAGATTACAACTAAGCACAAGGAATACATTTTTTAATATGAAGGCGATGGAATATAGTATCACGGGATAGGGCAGATGTTGAGATTACATTCATTAGACACTCAATAAGTCTATCTTTCTCTCCATTCCTTCCCTCCCTGAGGTCTTCAAGAAACTAGGTATTTGTTCTGAATGACTTGGACATTCAACAATCTGAAGGATTCAAACAGATGACTTTTTCAAATTCTGTCCTCTTCTCTTCCTACATCTTTCCGTAGTATCTGTGTTTTCCACAGAAATTGGTAAGCTCTTTGGGTGAAAACCAATACAAATTTGAATGATGAGTGTCCTGAAAGGAAGGGGCTCTGAGAAAGCTTGGAACTTCTTCTCTCTGACTTTTTTTAAGCCTCCAGTAGTACTCTGGCAAGCCATCTGAATCACAGGGACCATGCTGGTATAAAGTAGATTGGAATGGTCAGTCAAATATGCAACCACACGTCCTCTAAACTAAGAAAATTACAATTATTTTGTCTGGTAGAAGCAAAATGCTTGTCTATAGTGAACCTCATTTCTGAGTCCTTTTAGAGAAACAGGATCCTTAGCAAAAGCTTCTCTTATATTTTTTCACCTACTCTAGGGTGTGCAGAATAATCTTAGAAATATCTTCAATTTTTTCTTGAGCAACTGCTGAATAAGAATGGAGTCTAATCAAGGCAGGCACTTCCCTGACACGCCTTCCTTATCCCCCAAAGATAGTCCTGGAGTTATTCTATTTGCAGACACAGTGATAATATCAATATGCTATTTCCTGTTCACGGACTAGGGAAAATACTTTCTAAATGGTCATTGGGGCCATCAGAGAAACTTTACAGCTTTTGACAATTTTGAGAGACAACTTAAATTCAAAGCAGGCAATATTGAAATCCAGAGATTTAAGATTAAATCATGGAATGGTTTTCTTTTCTTAGTAAAAGTTCTGTTGGCTTCAAGTAAACTGTATGTTTAATGATTCATTAGTTTTTTGAGAATTTGGAGGTATTTTTTTTCTGCTAGAAGGCAAACACAGGAAGGCACAGCAGTAGATTTGGGAGATCGAAAGTACCGATTTGTGTTTCCTTCTATTGCTAACAGGCACATTTTGAAAAAACATTGGAACACATAAATGAAATTAAACACACATAGAATTGTAAGTTTGCTACAGCCTTTAGTTCCAGCCTTTTCAGGGGCATATTTCTCACATCAAGAAATGTATATGGCCATGCAATGTTTGTGGCATAAGGCAAAATAAGATTCATGAGGTCATCGGGGGAAATAAAATTTCCTATGTTGTGGTTTTCATAAGACTCCATGACCCTGTTATGCATTGCTTTAAAAGGAAAAAGATAAATATCAATGTTCAAAGTTCGTAGGCAATTTCAGCATTTGAGGTTATTGATTCTCAATTTATTCTTGGCTATTGTGCATTGTGCTGAATAGGCTCAGACTTTTAGCGATCTTGTTTCATTGTGGTTTTGTAAGCTTTTGGACTCTGCTTCATTTAGTTTCTACTACATCTCATGCCCCCCAACACTTTTCTTGTTTTATTGATTCCTGCCAGCCTTTGGGAATGAAATAAATTATGATATGTAAAAGATTCAACACTGGAGTTTCTTTTAGGGTTGAACTTAGAATGCTATAATAAATACTTAAATGGAAAATTTCTGTTTTAGTTGTTGATCACTACCAATTTTGGAGTCCCTTGAAGCCTGAAAGGTAAATATTTAAATTCTCCTGTTATGATTTAGGCTGTTAGTGTCCTGTCTTCAGTCAAGGCAATTAGGACACTGAATCTGAATAGAAAAGATTCTATATGACAGTGGCATTCTTCTGCTAGTAGTGGTGAACTGCCACCCTTATAGAAATGTTTTATCTGCACCAATTTATATCTTAATGTCTGAAATGTTTCTTTTGTTACTAAAAGAAAGTAGACAATAAGTTGTAACCACTTTTTCTTTTGGAAAATAAGGCTGAAGATAAAATGGCTTTAATTTTTCACTCTTCTTTGTCTACCTCTCCCCACCCCACTCTCTTTCTTTCCTTCTTTCCCTGTCTTTTATATTACCATAAGGAATTTATGGATGCTTCTCATTTTTCACCCCAGAATTAATCAATTCTTTCTTTTCTTTTCTTTTCTTTTGAGGTGGAATGTTGCTCTGTCTGTCGCTCAGGCTGGAGTGCAGTGGCATGAACTTGGCTCACTGCAACCTCCGCCTCCTGGGTTCAAGCAATTCTCCTGCCTCAGCCTCCCTAGTAGCTGGGACTACAGGCTCCCACCACCACGCCTGGCTAATGTTTTGCATTTTTAGTAGAGATGGGGTTTCACTGTGTTAGCCAGGATGGTCTCCATCTCCTGACCTCGTGATCCACCTGCCTCAGCCTCCCAAAGTGCTGGGATTACAGGCGTGAGCCACCCCACACCTGGCCAAATTAATCAATTCTTTTATGCCCTCACCCTCCTTTGCTCAGATTTTATCATAATACGTATGAAATGTCCAGCCTGTTGGCCCTCTGACTTATTTTGTGTCTTTCTCCTGGTCTGCTCTGTTGTTGTTGGGAGCTTGACTGCTATGGGGTAGATTTCTCAAGCTCTCATGTTAGTCGATTTGAAGTTGGATTTTGTACATTTGTAAGCACAACACACTGGCTGATGATTCAAAAGGAAAGATCTAGAAAGCCAATGTATTTTCCCCTTCTCTTCCACAGACTTTTTTTTCCTGCAGGACCTCTGTCACCTTCATGGCTCCAGCTCTCACTTAACTGGTCTGCCATAATTTCAGTTTCTGCTAGACAATTCTGACCTCTTTGTCTTTTCAGCAATAACCTGACTTACTGCTGTTGTTAATCTTTGGTTTAACTGATTGTTCTTTGGCTTATACTTCTGTTAGCCATAGGAGCCATAGGAGACTGAATCAGTCTACATAACACATCATTGTGCTTGTTTATATTCCCATCACATTCTACTAGACTGTAAGCTTCTTGAGAAAATAGGCTCCACTTAGGCTGGGTGTGGTGGCTTACTCCTGTAATCCCAGCACTTTGGGAAGCTGAGTCAGGCAAATCATGAGGTTAGGAGTTCGAGACCAGCTTGACCAACATGGTGAAACCCCGTCTTTACTAAAGATACAAAAATTAGCTGGGCATAATGGTGCACGCCTGTAATTCCAGCTACTCTCCCAGCAGGAGAATCACTTGAACCCAGGGGGCGGAGGTTGCAGTGAGCCGAGATCGCGCCCCTGCATGCACTTCAGCCTGGGCAACAGAGAGAGACTCCGTCTCAACAAGAACAACAACAACAACGACAACAACAACAAACCAAAAAAAAAAGAGAGAAAATAGGCTCCACTTGACTTGGTTCCTCTCATATCTAACGCAGCAGTTTCTGGCACATCTTGGGTAGTCACTATTTGTTGATGCATTTCTTTTTTTTTTTGGAAATGGGGTCTCGCCCTGAAACCCAGTCTGGAGTGCAGTGACACGATCTTCGCTCACTGCAGCTTCCGCCTTCTGGGTTCAAGTGATTCTCCTGCCTCAGCCTCCTGAATATCTGGGAATGCAGGCATGTGCCACGATACCCAGCTAATTTTTGTATTTTTAGTAGAAACGGGGTTTCACCATGTTGGCTAGGATGGTCTCGATCACCTGACCACCCACCTTGTCCTCCCAAAGTGCTGGGATTACAGGCGTGAGCCACCGCGCCCGGCTACTTGTTGATGCATTTCAATATACGTATTAGTTGCTTAGATGAGCACAACCTATAAATTATCAAAGTGAAATGATTTATCGTTGTGTCATATTTTATTGTTCTTGTGTAGCTTTTAGAATCTAGATTTTGACCAAATTTTATAATTATAAACGTTATTGTCATAAATAAACAACTAATGTTTAGCACAGAAAAAAAAGAAAAAACAAAAAAAGGAAAAATAAGCTTTTTAGAAATAGGAAAACCTGAGAAATCAATAATTATCTGGGTTAGTCTAAAGAATTTACTGGAGCTTATGGAATTCTTAAGAAAAAATAAACTCTAAAAATGGTGGAGAAAGAAAGCTAGAGATTTTTCACTTGTACAATTCTTTGTAGTTTCCCAGGAATTCCTACAATGTACTTAGCAAAAAGAGCCACATACTAGATAGTTGAATTTTGATTGACTTGTCTGCTAAAGACCATCCTCAGGCAAAATAAAAATTGGGATACATATTAAAATATTGTAATGCTTTATTCACATTACTCTTATATTTGGCCTAAGAAATGTAAGAGAACATACAAGAAAACTTTGAGGATAGGGGCTCTATGACAGAGCCAAGAGATTATATGAGTGAAGATCTGTTTTCTGAAGAATAAAACGATTGAAAAGGAAGAACATATTTACACAAGCATGGGAAGAGATGAACAGAAAATACTGAGGAAAGAGTAAAATATCTCTTCGTGGATTTCGTATTGGGCAGAGGAAATTCATTTTGTAAAAAAACATTTAAGCATTATCTTACTTTCACTCTATGTTTCTTCATTTAAAAGTGATTACACTACTGTTTCAGTATCAACATATAGGGGCACAAAACTGGTATTTTTATGCTTAATTACATAGTGCATTAAGTGCTTGGGAGTGAATAGGGTAGAGGCTAACGAACAAGTCCTAGAGTTCAGATCTGCTGTTTGGAAAGAGAGATTAATTCTGAGACTTGTGGCTTAGTTTTCTTTCAGATATTTTTGATACAGGCAAAGAATGTAAAGATGAAATTAAATTGACCTGAGTTTTATTCAAAAGGAAGAGTAAAAATACACCTGTTTATCCTCTTTTACATTTTTTTTCTAATTTCCAGGATGATCTAACAGCTGACTTTCTTTTTTAATACACTGATTATTAGGTTGTCATTTGTGTTAGGGTTTATGGCAGCGTTGGGAAGAATAATTCCTCCTATTTTGTATACCCGTAAGAAAACTGGGATTCAGAGAGGCTAACCAACTTGTTGAAATCTTACGTTTAATAAATAAAAGAACTAGAATTCTAATCTAGATGCCGTGGACTTTATATTATACTTTACATATACTTTATATTATACTTTACATCTACTTTATATTATGAAGTATTTATATCATACTTTATATATACTTTATATTATGAAGTATTTGTATCATACTTTATATATACTTTATATTATAAAGTATTTATATTACACTTATGTGTTCCCCACTTTTGGTTAAGACTTCTGGATTACTCTGTTGCTTAGGATTTGATCAGTTACAAGTAACCAAAAAATCCCATGAAAGCTGCCTTGAAAACTAAAGGAAACAAATGTTGGCAAGGATAAGAAGTAACCTGAAATTTCATTCATTGTTAGTGGAAGTGCAAAATTGCAAAGCAATTTTGGAAAACAGTTTGGCAGCTTTTTTACAATGCTAAGCATATGTTTACTATGTGATTCAGCAGTTGCACTGCTAGATATTTATCCAAATGAGCTGAAAATTTAATCTACACAAAAACCTTCAGATAAATTTTTGGGAGCTTAATTCATAATGCTGTAATTTGGAAGTACCAAGTTGTCCTTCAGTAGGGAAATGAATAAACAAATGGTGGTAAATCCAAACAATAAAATATTGTTCAATTCTAAAATAAAATGTGCTATTCATTCATTAAAAAACATGGAAGAAACTTTAATATATGCTGACAAGTGAAAAAAGCCAGCCTGAGAAAAGCTACATCTTATCTGATCTTAACTTTATGACATTCTAGAAAGGCAAATCTATGGAGACAGAAGAAGATCAATAATTGCCAGAGGTTTGCAGGGAGAAAGGAGTGAACAATAGTTGGAGCATAGAGGATTTTTAGGGTAGTGAAAAATACTCTAATGGTAGCGACATGGCATTATGTATTTGTCAAAACTAGAAATAGGCAACACAAAGAATGAGCCCTAATGTAAACTGTGGACTTCTGTTAATAATAACACATCAATGTTAGTTCACTAATTATAACAAATGTACCACACTAAAGAAAGGTGTTAGTAATAGGAAAATTTGGGACTGAGGGGATGAGGGAGTATATGGGATCTCACTGTACTTTCAGTGTAATCTTTCTATAAACCTAAGATTCTCCAAAAAATAAAAATATGATAAAACAAATAAAAAAAATTTGGCTTGTAATAAACTTCCTGGGAACAGAAAGCTTGAAGCAAAGCTCATTTGTATTACCAAGATTCCTGTATTTGGCTCTCATTTCTCAGAGTTGACTCTGTTCCAAAGCATGTTCTTTTCTCCATGTCACAGAATTATTGCCTTTACTTCCTTGGGATATGTCTTTCCTTACTTATGTCTACATATCTACAAGGAAACACAAATTTTCTTCTCTTGTAATTCACCCTGAATCCCTGAACTGAGTTTCATTGGCTTTGAGTGGCTTGACTTGTGCCATGTGATTTCATCTAAACCAATCCCTGTTCCTGGGAATGAAGTTTTCTTTTATGAACAAGGGAAACAAAGCTTACTTTATTAAATAGGCATGAATTATTCCATTCAAACCATAAAGCTAGGGAAATCAGAGAATTATTAATACAGGGAGAAGGAAGTAAAATATATGTTGGGAAAGTATCCAGCAATTGTTTATTATAGTATCCATGTAAGGAATATGGATTATCTGTACATTAGCCTTATGATTAAGCAGCTGTATACATATACAGCTTCAAGTGTGTAAGTTCCATCCCCCCAAAAATGTTTTCTCTGTTGGTTTCATGATGTTTGAAATTTAATAATTACAACTATGTTATTTTGGCTTCTTCAACTAACGCACATGCATAAAGCACCTACAATGCTTAGTTGTAGGAGATAGAAAGACAAATAAGACAAAGATTTATGCATAGTTACTGCCCTTAAGGCCTTGGCTTACAGTCTAATGTGAGAAAGAGACAAATACAGGTATACATAAAGGTAATCAAGGAGGGAATGATTTTTTTTGAAACACGGACCAAGATAAGCTTCAGAAAGGAGCTTATAGAGTTACATCTTGAAGAGCAATAGGATTTTAACAGATGAATCAGCATGGAACTCATTTCAGCCAAAAGAAGCAAAAGAAAAAACAAACAAAACCTGAATAAAACATAGCAGCGTGTAACATTGTCAAGCGTATGGAAATTGTTAGTCATTTAGTAAGGTTGAAATATAAGATATAAGAGTTGTATAGTAGGAGATAATGTCAGATTATTAGAGAAGGGTTAGTTTATAGATGTTAACAAGTACTGAATGGGGAATTTTTTGAGGCAGAGGGAATAGCAGTATAAACATTATCTTTTAAAAAAAATTACACAAATATATTCTGGCTTGGATTAAAGGGGTACCAGGCTGTGGAGAAAGGGAGATCATTTCAGAGGCTGTTGTAGGAGGCCAGATGAGAACTTTTCAGGGTTTGAGCTGAGACGGTTGCAGTAGACATAGAAGAAGCAACTGACTTAAGGTTTTATTGCATCTATATCTATAATACTTGTATGTATAGCACTCATTTATACTTTAGCGTGAAATTATGTAAGACCCCGTGAACAGCATTGGTTCCTTAGAAAAAAATAAAGAAGAGCATGAGGACTTTGGTTCTATTGATGACAAAAAAGGGTATGTGCAATTCAGGTACATTTTCCAAAATGATGATAAATTGATGGAGAAAGACGATTTCTTCTATGCTACAATTTTCTTGGAATAGCCTAATAAAATGGGATATCAAGAATGTAATAAACCTAGATGTGAAAATAATTAGAACAGAGATTGAGTTGTATGGCATAAGACCAACTGGTAAGCACAGATCGTGGAATCCCTATGATTAAGGTGAGTCTATTTGATGTACGGTGTATATTTTCCTAAAGATGTCCCCACTTGGATTTTAAAGATCAATGCTAATCCATGTCACCAAAAATACTCCAGAAACAAGATTGCAAATATGCAAATTAATATGTTTGACTGGTATTTTCCATTATGTTGTTTACTGAAACAACTTACCATGGGAGAAAATTTGGGGGAGTAAAGTATGTCTTTGTTAAATTATGATGATAAATTATTATTGGATAATCCTCTCCAATGGAAGAATACTAATTATGGCAAAAATATTGCCTATAATCCCCAAAATAACGTTCTCGAACTTTCTAAATCACCACTCATGGTTTGGACTAGCAATTCCAAGTTTAGAATGATAAATAATTATTGTATGGACTTTTCATCTGGTAAAACATTGAGGCTCTATGACTTTAGCTGGAATATTATGGCAGACTGGAGGAACACAAATGTTTATTCCTTTTACTGATCATAAATTGGAAAAGAATGGGAACATTTGGAGAACAGCCCATCTCCAGCCACCATCTGCTTGTTATAACATAGCTGTATGTTGTTATTTTTTCTTTTTTATTACTGTTATTAACACACTATAAAAAATACATTTAAATAGCCTTAAGTTTATAACACAGACCAACAAAATGGAGTCACTCAATCTTTAACTTTTCTGTGAAAATTGCTTTATTCCTCCTTTTAGACATTCTTTTGAGTCATGTAGTATCCTGCTGTTCAGTTACAGTAAAAACAGGTGCCTGGAAGAAATAATTACCAATCTTACATTTGGTGCTTTCTTTTCTTTCAATTCAGTCTTTTGTACATTTATTGTGTAAATTCGGTTGGTATCAGATTAATGGATGCAAGGATGACTCAGATTAGAATTTATCAGGTCAGAGTTATGAGAGCTTATCCTTTAATTAAAAAATGACAATGTGACAAATAATGTAATATAATTGACTTTTAAACAAAAAAAAATTTAACATTTATCAAGTCTCTATTTTGAGAAAGGCATATTGTAGTCACATTATTTTACATTACATCTGGTATTTTCCCATCTATTAGTTCTATTACATGTTATATCCAGTTAATATAATCAAATTCATGAATATAAAATATTTTAATATATATGCATATACTCTTAAGGGTTTTTTTTTTTTTTCAAATAAAAGTAGCTTTGACACGACTGTGAGAGGTCATTAAAAACAAAACAAAAACAAAAGTAGCTTTGTAAAGTGATCAGGTTAATACAATTTCATATAAAATATGAGAGTAAAACTGTTAATGCTCTCCACTAGAAGATAATTTTTGTTAGTGTGCTGATCCACATGGACATCTGTGTTTGCGTGTACACGTTTATACGTGTACATTTTTACATAAAGAATTACACTAAGATGCGATTTTCCGAGAATGTTCCTTAACATGTGGACGTGTGTGTGTCTAACATACATACATATATGACAAAGGACTTGCAGATTCTTGTGTGAAAGGATGTTTTTGAGTTTCCACCTTCCTGGCAAGCCAGTGGAAGATTGAGAAGGACTGTTTAATACACAAGTGCATCAGCCAAGGTCCAACCAGAGAAACATAAAACACTCAGTGTTTCAAACAGAAGGAATTAAATATAGGAAATTGGTTACACAAGTATTGGAAGGGCCGAGGAAGTAAAAAGGAGAAGTGAGGTAATCCAGTGACAAATAATGGCAGAAAACACTACTAGAGCTAGATAAGCAAACAAACAAAAAGGGGGATGATATACCAAGACCCAGGGCAAACAGCTCATTATGAGATAGTGGAGAAGGGGGCACTATTCAAAGACTTGGTTTTCTAAGGAATTGCTATAACTTCCAGAGCTCCTGCTAGCAGCAGCAAGACAGAAATGAAAATAGAGGACAGAGGGAGAGAGAGAGACAGAGAGAAGAGAAATATGCCTTCATCATTTCTCTTGCTTGTGATCACGCACCAGGCCCTCCTATTAAGACAGGCTGCAGGGCAGCCAGACAGCTGGCAGGGGAGCTGGAGAAATGTAGTTTACAAAAGTCTACCCAATCACTGTGGAGCAGAGGAGAAAAGGATGGGTGTATGTAGTGCTGAGATCAATACTATGTAACAAACTCCACAAATAAAAGCAAACCTGAGGATATTTGTGATGAGAATCCTGGGTGATGACAAGACACTTAGATAATTTGATAGGCAGAGTTTCAGAGTCACTAATGGGAAATCAAAAGACCTTATTTTACATTCACAGGCAGATAAGGGTTGAACATCTGGGCTTTAAGTGTGTGTGTATGAGAGAAAGACACTGACAGAGATAGAGACACACATTAATATTTGGCTCATAAATGTCCCAAAGTGGCAGATACTACTATTGAAAACATTTTTAAGTGTTTACATTTTTCTTGTTTTTAAATAAAAAGCAATTCTGCTTCTTTTTTCGTCTCCCATTCTTTCTTTCAAAGAAAAGTAATTTAATACAGGCATGCATCAAGAGATATTGCAGGTTCAGTTAAGACCACTGAAATGAACAAATATCGCAATAGTCAAGTGAATTTTTTGGTATCCCAGTGCCTCTGAAATTTATGTTTACAGTATACTGTAGTCTACTAAGAGTGCGATAGCATTATGTCTAAAAATGTGCATACTTTAATTTACAAATATTTTATTGCTAAACAATGCCAATGATCATCTGAACCTTCAGTGAGTTGTAATCTTTTTGTTGATGGAGGATTTTGCCTCAATGTTAATGACTGCTGATTGATTAAGGGTGATAGTTGCTGAAACTGGGGTGGCTGTGGCAAGTTCTTAAAATAAGCCAACAGTGCAATTTGCCACATCTATGAACATTTCCTTTCATGAAAGAGTTCTCTATAGCATGTGATGCTGTTTGATAGCCTCTTACCCATAATAGAGCTTCTTTCAAGATTGTGGTCAGTACTCTCAAATTCTGCTTTATTAACTATGCTGATGTAATATTCAAAGTCCTTTCCTGTCATTTTAACAATGTTTACAGCCTTTTCACAAGGAGTAGATTCCATCTCAAGAAACTACTTTCTTTGTTCATCCATAAGAAGCTACTCTTCTGTTAAAGTTTTATCAGGAGATTGCAGCAATTCAGACACATCTTCAAGCTCCATTTCTAGTACTAGTGCTCTTGCTGTTTTCATGAAATCTGCAGCTACTTTCTCCACGGAAGTCATGAAGGCTTCAAAGTCATCCATGAGGGTTAGAATCAACTTCTTCCAAACTCCTGTTAATGTTGATATTTTGACCTCTTGTCATGAATCATGAATGTTCTTGATGACATGTAAAATGATGAATCATTTCCAGTAGGTTTTCAATTCACTTTACCCAGATCCATCAGAGGAATCACAATCTATGGAAGCTACTACCTTACAAAATGTATTTTTTAAATAATAAGACTTGAAAGTCAAAATTAGTCCTTGATTCATGAGCTGCAGAATGGATGTTGTGTTAGCTGGAATGAAAACCACACTCATCTTGTACATCTCCATCAGTGTGCTTGGGTGACCAGTGGCACTGTCAAGGAACAGTAGTATTTTGAAAGGAGTATTTCAAAATGTTAACTTCTGCCATTTACCCTCTTAGTTATATTCTTCTTTTCTTAGTACTTTAAACCTTTTGAAATTGACCATCACAATCAAGTCAATATAATTGCTCTTTTTTCTATTTAGGTACATAAATTAAAAATTATCACAATGCATGTGAGAACATAATGCCCAATGCTTTTTCCTTCTATTTTTATATTTTATCTTATATTGTAAGGGTATAGTTTATATTATTTTAAATGATGAGAAAGGGAGAGGTTGATGCACTAAACAGGGTGGTCTGAGAAGAAGCCAACCTAGTCTCACATCTGAAACAGAAGAACTGTGGGAAGAATGTTGTTCGAAGCTTTGGCATATATTTGGTAACCTGCATCTTCAGTAGTAGGCATGCCAATGGGTCGTTGGGGTCAAAGTCCTCCAGAACCTTGGTCAGCTCTAGGGCTAGAGAGTGAAGGAAAATGGCAGACCTTATGAGTGTGCCACTTGTAATACACCCTTTTACGGAAACTTCAAAGCATTGTGGCCTTCATCTTCCAGTGTCTTAGAGAGTTGAACAAAAGAAATTCATACAAAAACTTTTTTCTATGCTTGTTTTCTCTATCTAGGATTCATTTATGAGTCCACGAGGCAGATCCAGAGGAGTAAATGGTAGACAACATTGGCTTCGATCCTTAACAATATCCAGACTCACCTTTTCTGTTTAGCTATTATCCAAATGACTTTACGCTAAGATTTTGCACAGGAATTCCCTATGTCCCCCAAGAGATTCCTAGGTCTCTCATTCAAAAATCAATCAAGCGATTCCTTTTTATAGCCTTCCAGACATGCCCAGATAGTTCATAAGCCTAGAGTAGATTTATAACCTATGCTCAATTTTAGAAACTGTATCATTTATACCTAACAATTATTTTAGCAGTAAACAAGAAAATAAAGATGAAATACATGAAGACAGACCATTTTATATCCTTCAGATTGGAAACAATTAAAATATTTGATCATTATGTCTTGGTATAAATGTGGAACCATGTTACCTTTTAACTCTGGCCAAATATATAAATAAGAACAGCTACGTTAGAAAATCATTGGTGGTATTCAGAGATGTGCAAAATATACATACACTGTAAGACAGCAGCTCTGCTCTTTGGTGTTATGTTAGAAAAATTCATGTGCGTGTGTGCAGGAAAACTGTACAAGAATGGTTGTGATGGCACTGTTTGAATAAAGCATAAACAAATACTTGTAGAGATAACCGATATTTTTAAGGTAGTAGTTACCTCGATGGCAGTGTTGGGATGGTGGGGAGGTGGGACTAAGATCATAAAAAGGAGCACAGGTAAGGATAATTTACCTGTTTGAGAGGTTTTATGAGTTCTGGTACATGGTTCAATCATACTTTTCTGTTAGCTGGATATGTGGATCTTATATTACATTTGATATTTACATATGATGTTTTCCCAGCTGTCTGTTAGGTTGGACCATATGAAATCATCTGTTTTTGATCTACAGAACTGGCAGTTTGATGTAGTTTTGCCTAATATTTCATTATGTATTTTTAATTATTTAGAAGTTTTAAAATATCACCTTATGTAAAAATGACTAAAATATATCTAGAAATATATATATTGAAAAGTATTTGTAAAATAAGATATTTGCAGTTCCAGTGATGATCAGTCAATTAATGCCTGTGCTGCATTTGGGTTATTGTGAGTTTGCCTCTTTATATATTGACAGAAACTTGTATCCTAAGATTGAGAAAGCCTGATAAGATGAAAAAAAAAGGGCAGCACCAATGACTCTCTCTGCAGACACAATTAACTGGTGTAAATACCCAATCGACTCCATATTAGATAAGATTTCATGACTCCAACTGAGGTAGGAAGTGCCTGTCCATGGTAACAGGGCTCTGTCAAGGTTCTTATTACTGTATTCTTAATGTATTATGCTATGCTTGTTTCCCTCAGAAATTCATGATGATCCAGGCTAGTTACGTAGAACAACAGGGGTCACAGGGTAAGTTAGGCTCTTAGGCTAAATGAGTAATCTATCACTCATTTATTTTGACAAATTGTATACAAAGTGCTGACAGTGAAATAGTAAGAAACATGTGAATTATATCAATTATAATGTTATCAAATGAGTTATTCTAGTGACATAAAATATTCACATCTTGAAAGATTCTGATTCTTACACGGGCTGCTCTTCTCTCCCAGCTGACTCAGCTGATGCTTAGCAAGCAAACAAGCCATTGCCTCTGAAAAACACTTTTTGCAACTAAGTCTTCAACCTTGAAAATGATGCCAGACACACAGACATATGACATATATTTTTGAACAAATCTACTTATTACAAGTTTTTTTATTTAATATTTAATCTCTTATAAAGTCTTCTTCATGAAGCATTTTCTAAAGGGCTTATGCTGATGTGATTTCTTCCTCTTTATTTTGATGTGTCATATCTCTGCTGCTAGAGGGTATATTTCTTCTAGGCAGTCTCTTTACGGGTACTTTATAGGACCTAGGATAATGCATTTGATCTGGTCAACACTCAAATTGTATTTGTGCCTTTACTGTGCGCTGTGTTCTTTTTTGATTCTTGTATGTCTCATGTTTTTCTGTTTGACTTCTTTTGGAGCATCTGTGACAGGTAGTTGGTGCCTAAATGTACGGGCAAGAGAACAGAGGATTTGGGCAGGCAAGGGAACTATTATTTCCACTTTAGAGTCCAACTTTCCTAAATGTCTAAAATATATTGCAGGTAATGTGATAAATCCTCCATCAAAGATCCATTAAAGCATGATTGCAATTCTTTAACTTCCATTGTATCCAAAGGTATTACCCAGATTGATAAAGTGTTAGACCTGTGATTATAAGAATTGACTGCAAATTGCCTTTTTAATTATACTTCTTTCATTAATACATATGTGGAGGCACATACTAGGTGTTTGGGGAATGATTAACACCCAGTACTCATATTAAAATAATGAGCTTGCAGAGACCATATTCTTAATTTGTTAATTAGAACATTTAAACTATGAGATCATTTTATAGTACTAACATTTTCAAGAGGGAAAAAAAAAGAACCTCCATCAAAATAGATGCCCTTATTGGGGGAATTACCTGCCCAGGACTGTGCTAGATGCTTTACTAACGTTGTTTAATTTTGCCCTTTCAACGAATCTCAGAGGGAGATATATTGCATTATTTTTATGGACTTGGAAACTGAATATTACAGTCTTAGAATAACTTTCCCTAAGTCACACAATTGGTAAATTGTGAAAGTGGGACTCAAACTTGAGCTGCCTGACTCCAAAATCCAGTTATCACTACACGATTTAGACTTTGTATTAAGTCTTGAGATCTCCATTATGCATTTGTCACTACTGTTTTTCTTCCAATGCTTTACATCTTTGGCTTCCATGATTCTACCCCTTCTTGACTCTCCTCTATCAATGTTGCTTCTCTGTCATCTTTGTGGGTTCTTTTTCCTCTTTTTGTTCATTAGAAGTGAATTTTCCCCCAGATTTTTATTCTTGAACCACCCCTTCTCTCATTCTATGCATTTTCTGGATGTTCTCATTCATTTGCATGATTTTAATGATAACCGATAGACTGAGAACTTGTCCCCTCCCCCTCATCTTATGCCACCATGTGCAATAGGCACTTCAAATTCAACTGAAGTCTTCATCTTTCTACTTAGCCTGTATCTCTTCCACTGTTCTCTAGTTTTGTGTGTGGTGTCACTATCCCCAGTTACCCACTTACAAATGAAGGTGCCACCCTCACCATACAGACACATGCCCCAGATCTGATTAGTCACCAAGCATATTGTATATATTTTTTGTTTTCTACATATTGTGATGTTTTGTCATCTTAAAAACCTTTTCCGCTGCCCCTCCCAGGATTAGTGTCAAATATAAACAAAGCCAAACACTAGTTACAGTGGTAAGGACAGATTTTAATCAGTAATATACTTTGGCAATAGAGAAAAAAAGCCAACATGAACTGAACTCAATTTCATTTTGTACAGAAGTGACTGAATGTTTTCAAGGGAGAATGAGTGAACAGGGAGGGAAGTGAAGCGGGGCGCAGTAGAGTCAGAAAAGTAAAAAAAAAAAATCACAAAAGCAGGAAGAAGGGCTTGGTCCCTGGGTTTGCTAACTGGCACTTAATGAAGTTAACACAGAGATTGGGAGACCAGAGTCCTATCTAAAGGTGTTGTGTTGACGGAAACAAACTAAATTATTTTGGCAGCCTGTGTTTTCTCAGGCAGGAACTTTAAGAGGGATGGAGACATCCTAGTGATATGGCTTTATGCTGTCAGGAGCTATGGTAGTGTCTTGTTTAGTCTTTATAGACTAAGGTTGAGGTCTAGACAAGAAAGGATTCAGAGGAGCCTGTCTAGAGCTTGGGTAAAGAGAGAATCTTTGTTACTAGCCATCTCTTAGACTAGCAAAAGGCTCGGCTGGGACAAAGCCTTTGATAGGCAAACTAACCCCAGTTTGGAGCCTTATTTCCTCTGTCTGACCTATACACGCAGGGGGCAATGTTCCTCTGCTTTGATCATTTCCGGGACCAGGCACCAGGCTACTAGAAACCAGTCCTATCGTTTAGAGGCTGCTGAAATTATTCAGACTAGCCAGTCCTACACTGTTCACCTTGCTCTATCTTGCCTTTCTTAAGGAACTCCAGCAAAGGCCATGGCCTAAGCTCTCCCCTGACTCCTGATGGATACTGGCACTTTCCCCTGTAGCCCTGCATGTTGTGTGGTGACCTACTCTGGAACTTGTGGGTGTAACACGTTTCTTCCTTCCAAGCCTTGTTCTTATTTGCTCCTGTGGTTGTACCAGATTTATCACACTATATCTAACATTAACATTGTTAGAACACCAAGGCCTCCCTGTTCCATGATCCTTTCCTGAGGTCTGTCCTAGCTACTCTATTCAGGGTCTTACTGCCCTAATTGAGGGTGTTTTTCCTTAGCTAATGCCTGAGTTGCAGAAAATTCATCTTGACTACTTCAGATTGGTCCTCGTCAATGCTGCTGAGAGTCATTTAAAATGAAAATCTGTATTTGCCACTTCACTATTTTAAACCTTTCAATAGTTGCTCACTGCCATTGAACTCCTACAGAAGCTTTCTGCAATGGGTCACTGCCACCTCTTTCATCTCTGCCTTCTATGCTGCCAGTCATGCACTCTAGGCTCCAACAATTCTAAACTACTTGTATTAACCCAGAGCATCTCATCTCACTTCATTCCATAATTGAACTCACACTGCTTTTTTTTTTTAACTGTCATACCTTTCATTTATCATATGAAGCTCCTCTAACTGTTATGAATTCTTTAGAATTTATCTCAGTAGTCACTATTCTCAGAGGTTTTCCCAGACACTATAACACGGGTATGGGTTATTTATATGGAAACCTATTTATCATATACCTGGCTCCCCACTTACACACTGTAAACTCTTTGTAAATAGAGATCATGCTTTACTCATCTTTCTATTCCCAGGTGTAAAACTGGGCTAGCACATAATAGATGTTCAACAGATGTTGAATAACTCCTCAACACCCTCCAAGTAAGTTTGTTTTCAAATTTACTATCACTTCTTGCTTGCTTAGTGAAAAAAATAACATTGGAAAATAGACAAAAAGATGATAAAGTGTACTTCTGTTTCTCTTTCTAACAAGATCATCTCATGCTTGCCTTCATTAGCCACCCATCATGTTGCTAATCTTCCTCTAATATTGACAGGAATGTGCTCAGGGAAATCAAAATGCCTCTAAGAGAAACTTTAAAAATATACAAAAATATCAGCCGGGCACGGTGGCTCACACCTGTAATCCCAGCACTTAGGGAGGCCGAGGCGGGTGGATCACAAGGTCAGGAGTCCGAGACCATCCTGGCTAATAGGATGAAATCCTGTCTCTACTAAAAATACAAAAAATTAGCAGGGCGAGACTCCGTCCCCCCAAAAAAATTATATATATATATATGGGAAAATATCTAAACTTCAAAACAACTAATTGGTACAAGGTATATTGCATTTGAAAAGACTATTATAATATTTTAAAAATAATTTTTGCCTCTATTCTCAGTAATAGTAGAGGTTTTTTCCTTTTTTTTTTTTTTTTTTTTTGATGGAGTCTTGCTCTGTTGCCCAGGCTGGAGTGTAGTGACGCTATCTCCGCTCACCACAACCTCCGCCTCCCGGGTTCATGCCATTCTCCTGCCTCAGCCTCCTGAGTAGCTGGGTCTACAGGCACCCGCCACCACGCCCGGCTGATTTTATTTTAGTAGAGATGGGGTTTCACCGTGTTAGCCAGGATGATCTTGATATCCTGACCTCGTGATCCACCCACCCTGGCTTCCCAATGTTGAGATTACAGGCATTAGCCACTGCGCCCAGCCAATAGTAGAGGTTCTTATGGCCAGTTTTCTTTATGCCAGTATTGGTGCTAAGCATGTCACACATAATTTATTATTTAATCCTCATAGTCCTATGAAATAGCAATTAAAATATTGTTCTAAATTTGCATATGAGGAAACTGAGGTTTAGCGATGTTAGGTCATTTTTCTGAGGCACACGCAACTAATGACAGGCAGGGCTGGAATTCCCACAGAAGTCTTTATCCAAAGCTTACAAATGTATCTGTTGCCTGATCCTGCCAGGAGTATGCTTTTTTCTGAAGCTATACTCACAAAGATTAAATAAAAACCATAAAGAAAGAAACTATACTAGGATATTTTACTTTAATTCTTTTCTCCAGTTTCATTCTTATGAGGGTAGTATTGACTTTACCAAATCATGGATTCTTTTGGAAACTTTTATTTCTCAATAAAGTACTCAGAGTCCTAGATCTTGGCCTACGGAGAAATAAATGAATGAAAAAAGTGTTTGGAGAGACAATGGAAACTCCTGTGGCAAAGACGATGATTCATCCCAAAGGGAACACAGGGACAGAGGCCATAAAATATAGAAAACACTTCCATCTGGACCAAGTTCAGCTCAGCAGGACAATAGCTAGCGGGCTAGCCAGAGAGAGCCTCCTCTGCTATAAACCACAAAAGTTCTGGTTCGAATCTCTGTACTTAGAATGTAAAGTACGCATAAACAAGAAGTTCAGCTACCAGATGGGGACCCTTCTAATTAGTTAAGTCTGCTCTAATTTTTGGCCACCAGTTGGCAGATGCAGCAGATGCCAAGGGAGTAAACAGAATATGTTGGCAGTTCTGCATTTTAAACCAGTATATCACAAATAGATTCAATTTAGAAATATTTTCCCCTTTGGTTAAACTCTGTAACTTAATTTTGTCAAATGCCAGGAAGTTAGAGACATATTATGAAGCATTTTCTTAGACATTTTGTATTTTTGCCTATAAATTGATGGCAATGAATTATGCATTTAGGCACGCTATCTTTCAATGTGTAGAGTACAACAGCAATGTTCATGTGAGAGTTATATTTTATCATAAATATGGATTCATGTGGCATTTGTGAATAGAAAACTAAAAAATGTAAGAGCTGTTTTTGGGAAAACACATCTTGAGATGAACAGAAACATTAAAAAATTAAGAGATTTGGTGACTGTAAATTTAATCTCTTGTCTCAGTACTTTGTTGGTGGTTCATGTCTTACACGCAATTGGCCATTGTAAGCAAAGTGCCTTAATTACGTGACTGATGAAAGAGCAGGGTCACTTTGACGTTTTTGGACATGACTGCTTTTCATTGAAATAATACGTCAATGATAAAGTTCTGATGTTTCCATTATCAGGAATGATCAGCAAATTTTCTTAAATTATTTTCCCACTCAGAACTACTACTGGGGATAGAGAGGATGATCGTTAGGTTATATTTTATTTACTATCAAAAATTGTGCCCTTGCCTGGGCATAGTGGCTTGTACCTGTAATCTCAGCACTTTGGGAGATTGAGGTGGGAGGATCACTTCAGCCTGGGAGGCTGAGGCTGCAGTGAGCTGAGCTGTGATGGTGCCACTGCACTCCAGCCTGGGTAACAGTTTAAAAAACAAAAACTGTCCTTGATTTTATCTGGATGTACTCAATACTTTTTTGAGAGTACTTAGTATATGCTAGGCACTGTGATTGCCCTAGGCTTGCTGAGCTAAACAAGACACATTCCCTATAATTTCTCACAGATATAGAGGTCTAACTGTTACAATATTTTATGGCAATTATTGCATTGGATGTAGGTCATGTATGTTATGGGTATTCACAGGACGAAACATAGAAAAGAATAAAAATTCTGCCTGATCTAGTGCAATGGGTGTTATGAAAATCTTTCTGAAGGTAGTAATATTAAGCCAAAATTGTTTTAAGAAAGTAGGAGCTGCTAATAAAATACATTGGAAAAAGGATTTCAGGAAGAGAGAATAAGTGAAGGATAGAGAAATATTTGAGTATCTGGTTGTAGAGAATACATGGAGAGTTCTATTATATAAATATTGAATTGATATTACTAATATTTATATTAATATAATTAATATGGATATTGTGTTAATGCTAATAAGAAAGGTGATATCAGTGTAACATTTATTTGGCATTAACTTTACGCTAGATATTGTGCCAAGTGTTTCACATATACAAACGCGTTAGTTCTCTTTATGGACTAATGAAATATATACAATTATCATGAGAAATCAGAAATACTATTGGTTATGGAGTTGAGATTCAAGCCTGGATATATTAAGTCCCAACTTCTGAAATAGTTCACACAACTTAGGCCCAACTACCATGGGATTCTAGTTTGAATGTCTAAAAAGCAACTGGTATATTTCTGGACCTTAGCAGTGAGGTTACAGTCATAGATTTAGGAGTTATTTGCCTTTAGGTGATGATTAAAACTATAAATGGCCCAGGTGCAGTGGCTCACACCTATAATCCCAACACTTTGGGAAGCCGAGGCAGGCAGATCATGAGGTCAGGAGTTCAAGACCAGCCTGACCAACATGATGAAACCCCGTCTCTACTAAAAATACAATAAAATTAGCTGAGCATGGTGGCAGGCACCTGTAGTCCCAGCTACTCAGGAGGCTGAGGCAGGATAATCACTTGAACCTGGGAGGTGGAGGTTGCAGTGAGCTGAGATTACGCGACTGCATTCCAGCCTGGGTGACAGAGCAAGACTCGTTCCTGACCCCCCCACCCCACCCCAAAACAAAAACAAAAACAGAAAACTATAAATGCTATAAATGTAGAGTTTTGTTTTGTTTTGTTATATCTTTTGCACCTATCCAGGGTAGTTGTTCCCAACATGGGAGGATTATGGTCAGACTTTAGCAGTTACCATGAAATTGTAGCTAACTGCAGTGTGCATTTTTCTGGGGGAAATGGTCTATAGTATTTATAACATCCTAAAGAGGACACATGATTGTATGACTTCTTCAACATTCTTTTTTTTTTTTTTTGAGACGGAGTCTTGCTCTGTCACCCAGGCTGGAGTGCAGTGGCCGGATCTCAGCTCACTGCAAGCTCCTCCTCTCGGGTTCACGCCATTCTCCTGCCTCAGCCTCCCGTGTAGCTGGGACTACAGGCACCCGCCACTTCGCCCGGCTAGTTTTTTGTATTTTTTAGTAGAGACGGGGTTTCACCGTATTAGCCAGGATGGTCTCGATCTCCTGACCTCGTGATCCGCCCGTCTCGGCCTCCCAAAGTGCTGGGATTACAGGCTTGAGCCACCGCGCCCGGCCGACTTCTTCAACATTCTAAGAACCGTTGGTATGGAGTGGAAAGAGGTCGACATTTAATCCCTGGGATTTTCAATTCTGAAGAAACCTCTGGGGCTGCCGACGTTCTGTTGGATTTGCAAAGAAAGTGTTAAATATGGAAACCAGTCAGGATAAGAGCTGTTGGAAGGGATAACTCTGGTATGTAGAATCCTTGTGTTAAATATTCTAGAATATTTTATTCTCATTTATCTGTAGCTTTTGTCTTAGTTTGCAAGTGTAATGTGACTTCTCTGGGGAGGTAGGTATCTCTCCCTTGGTCTTGGTTTATTTCTTTCTTTCTTAAATTGCTCCTTTGCTTCAGATATCTGGCAGTCTATCAGCTCTAGTCCTTGAGGTAGGTAAAGACTTGATCTTAGTATTGACAATTTTATGCCTATCTTCCATCCATTATACTTTTATGTCTGGAAAATGGCTTTGTGTTTTGTGACTCAATATGGATGACCACAGGGGGATGAGGCAGACAGAAGAGAATTAACACATGAGTTGCGTTTTCTCTCAAACCATTTTCTCTCTCAAAATTTTAACTTGGTAGCTCCATTTTATCTCTTGAATGAATTCCGGTTATTCAGCAGAATTAAGCACAGAAGTGTCTCTTTCCTTATTCTTCATGTATTCAATTGATAATTTAAAATAGATATTTTTGAATTAAGTTTTTACACATTCTTTTTTCTTATGTTTCAGGCATTTAAGAATCCATTTTAACAATTTTAGAATTTCCCAGATAAAGGAGTATGCAATATATCTAGTTATCTTTTTTAGGAAAGCAAAAAACAAAAGCAAAAGTAAGAACAAAGTAATTTGTTCTGATGCCTTGATAATGCCCTGCAGATAAGCTCCTATGTTTGATTGAGTGAATTAGGGTGAGAACTATGAATACTTAAGGACAGAAGGAAAGTATGGCATGTTTCATTTGTTGGTAGATGTGTATAATTTAAATACTAAATTAACCATAAACCACAGAGATCTTTCTTGCCACAATTATGCCATTCTCTGGCAAGTACTAATGGCAAAATTATAATCTTTCTTCTTGTCAAAACTCATTCCTTCTGCCTTGACTAATGCTGGATAAAACTGAACAAGGTGTAGGAACTCATAAAAGACAAATTCTAAAGTCACTTTAGCATGTTCTAACATATTGCTTGTTGTGTACCAAGCCCATATGGCCTAACAATGGGTGATTCTTTGTAGATGTGTCTATTGTAGTCATACTTAAGAGAAACATTCGATATTATGAGGCATGTCTTCAAGATATTTTGATCTACTTTATTGTTCTTTGAGTTTACAAGGTCAGCTATACTTTTCTCCCCAGGAGATAAAATGGCCTTAACCTCTCTTTAAATCATAATTTTGGCATCTACCCCAAGACATCTTGGAAACTGAAGTGTTTCTTCTTTGGCTGAATATTTAAAAGACAGTTATTGGCTATTTTAGCTTGGATAGAGGTAAATCTATAAATTCTTAAGCCTTGGTAATAACTTACACAGAAGAGATATGGAAAATTCTTTGTGGGTTGTTTGCTTCCCAATAAACAGAGCTGTTTTAGCTTGAATAAAATATTCTCAGTTTTTTGATAATTCAGTTTACATATTTTATGAATAAAAGTGAGCAACATTAATTTTATATTTAATCATTCTTGAATTATTGGTGTTTCACAGACAGCATTTAGGCAGTGTTGTTGGGGCTAGGTGTGTGGGTTTTTGAGCTAAACTAATAATTTGTGTACCAGCTCCATCACTAGGTGTGTGACATTGGGTAAATCACTTAACCTCTTGGTTTTCTCCACTGTAAATGAGGAACATAATAGTAGCCACCTCCCAAAAGTTGTGAGCTTTGACTGAGTTCATACATGCACATCGCTTAGAAACATGCTTGGCAGAACTTAATAGCCCATATCTAGTGACTATTGAGTGTTTCTTATTACTTTAGTTCATAATAGAATAATCTAAAGCTATTTGGTGGCAAAATTTTATATTTATTTTAATTACACATCTATTATAACTCGAAGGAAAATTAATCAAAAGAAAAAGAGCCAGGTATGGTGGTGCGTGCCTGTAATTGCAGCTGCTAGGGAGGCTGAGGTAGAAGGATCATTTGAACCCAGGCATTAGAGACCACCCTAGACAGCATAGCACACTATGTTGCTCAATCTTGTGTCTCAAAACAAAAAACAAGCAAACAAACAAAAACTCAATGATAACAGATACAAACACAAAAAACAAAAACAAAAAAGACAAGGGTAAATACACCTCCATTGTTACCATTCCCACCAACCATATTTGAAGCACTGGCAGAAGTCTAATGTGTATTCTTCCAGATGCTTGTTATTCATCACACACAATCTCACCACATGAATCCTTTTAAATAATAGATAATCATCTTTATGTTACTTTTGAAATTGGTTTAAAAATAACTCATGTGTATAGCATATCCTTTTTTTGGTTCATGCATGCATATCTGCCTTACTCTTTTAATTGTGGCATACTCGTACATAGAAGATATATATCATAAAATCTACCTTATGTCTGCCATTTAATTTGTCTCTAAATATTTGCTATTACAAACAATGCAGCCAATAACATTCTTATTCATCCTTCAAAGATAAAAACTAGCCTCTAAAACTAGAACAAAACTACAAGTTCAACTAGTTTGGATTCCACATTGTTTAAAAAAATTAGAGTCAACATTTATAAATCAAGACAATTTAGATGAAAATCCAGTTTGGGCTTCTCTAAGAAAGCTCTAAAGATCAATAGCTATGGGTCTAGTTTTTGCATTGCAAAAACTCTGCTTTGACAGAGTATAACCTGCTGCAATTATAAGTTAATACTCATTTCACTTGCTACTGTTCCTGCTTTTCCTATCACATTGCATGTAGCTGCCTTTATTCATTTATAGTATCTGCCTGGTTCTAATGAATCCTTAAGTTTGTGATCCCTGAGATGTATCATTAAACAGTTGGGCCAGTATTACTAAATGATAGAATTTAAGTAGTGGAACTTCTGGGTCAAAGGGTAAATCAGGTTACTTTTTTTTTAAGTGCTGTGAAATTATTTTTCAAGTTGTATTAAATACCTAGAGTGCTTTTATGTCTAGGTTCTCATCTAAACCTAAAGGCAATGCAAATTAGGTAGAAAAAAGAAGTAAGAACTCTTGAGTTTCTTTCAGAAAAAGAAACTTAATGTAGGGATTTATAGACAAATATTTGGAAGTGGTATCAGTAGATGTCCTGGCAGAAAACAGAATACATACATACTCAGCTGAAATCTTGAAGAAAATTGGTTGAGTAGTTCTTTACAGAAGTGTGGGTGGGATTAAGAGAACCAATAAGGGATGTCGAGACCCCTAAGGAAGCCACTAGTAATTTAAATCTGATGGGACAGGGAGATAACATGGTTTTCTGGAAGTCCTCTGGAGACCAGAGGAACCTCTTGGAACCAGGTTGCCACACAGGAGATAGAGTTGTTCAGGGACAGCCACTGCTAAAATTTTGCTACTGAGGTATAGTGGGAGACGGGATCAAAGTTCCCTGGCCCACTGTCTCCTTTTATCCTCCAGTCCTCTTATGGGGCCTCCTGCTATCCAAATCCCTCTGGCTTGTAGAGCTAGATGGATTGACTGCAGTAGTTCCTAGGAGTCAGAACAGGGGCTTAGAGGTTATGTAGGGCAGGAATTTGTAAAGGGACAACAGCGGCCCAAGACTGTCTGGTCTCAATTATCTGGGAACATTTTCTGTATTATCTCTTTCGTGATCATTACATTTTTTTTCTTAAAAACAATATAAAGTCACTACTCAACCATAACACTCTGTAGTTTATAAACTTTTATTGCATAGAAGAGTTTAAACGACTAAAGCACATGTGGGGAAACCCCCACAAGGTAGTAATAGGATACACAAAAAAGTCTTTATCAATTTGAACAATATTTATATTTTTCAAAGTCCATGTGGAATTAGTTCAACCTTTTCGGCTCTGCCAACAATAAGATAAAAATGTAATGAAAGTTTCCATATGCTGGACACAAAACCATACCAGAAATGGATTTGTCAAGGGAGAAAAGTCATGTACCTAAGTAATCATATATTTGCATAGACAGTGATGAGGTTTCAGATAAAGGGCTTTGGAAGTTTGGAGAAAAGAGAAATCTTACTGGTAACTTCCTTGGAGCCGGGCGCGGTGGCTCAAGCCTGTAATCCCAGCACTTTGGGAGGCCGAGACGGGTGGATCACGAGGTCAGGAGATCGAGACCATCCTGGCTAACACGGTGAAACCCCGTCTCCACTAAAAAATACAAAAAACTAGCCGGGCGAGGTGGCGGGCGCCTGTAGTCCCAGCTACTCGGGAGGCTGAGGCAGGAGAATGGCGGGAACCCGGGAGGCGGAGCTTGCAGTGAGCCGAGATCTGGTCACTGCGCTCCAGCCTGGGTGACAGAGCAAGACTCCGTCTCAAAAAAAAAAAAAAAAACAAAAAAAACCAAAAACTTCCTTGGAAGAGCTCCACTGAAAGGCTTGCTGGGTTAGCAATGCCCTGCATTGCCTCTATAAGGCAGACCGACTGATGTCCACAGCCAGCGGCCATTGTGTTCCCTCCATTAGTATTGATTCTTATCAAGAATTAGTTGCAGTTGTTTCCAACTCTTATTAAGCCAGTTTACTAACGAATATGACTACTCAAAGGATTAAATAGTAAGTAACCTAATGATATGAATGTGAAATGAAACTTATTATTACAAAAAAATCTAAACTTAACGTATTTTTAGAAGATTTTATGTATGAGTCGCTAAGAAAAATATTGCTATGGAATTAGCCAAAAACATTTTGAGAATTGGAAAAATCCATAAGAAATATGTTTTACAAACATTTTCAGTGATGGAGTCTGCATTTAGAGTGCTTTACATATCACACATTTTGCTTCATCTTGAATAAATTAGTGTCTTATATTATAAATTGTGGGTGTGGTTTATGCAAAAGATCAGGAGGTAGAACTCTGATCAATGGATCTCTAGTCAAAGAAGAGGCTTTGGCTCTAACCAAAAGTTTTCAACTAAAGAATCTGTCTAAATTCTAAAGTAAATTGACACTCAGTATTTCTGCTAAATCTGTAAACAGTATTTGTTGCTATGATTTTTTGGATTTATTAGAAGACCTGAATAAATAGGATATGAGGGCTTCCCCTAATTTCAGCTATGAAGATAAGGTATACTTCCTGAAGAAAAGATATTTTCAATGGGGCACCTGCTAGATATCACATTACTAGTCTTATTTACTTAAGGAAGCAAACTCTTCCTAAGTGGGTAAATCAATTACATTGAGCAAACATTTATTGAATTTTCATTGCCTTCAGGATAAAAGATAAGTTACTGATCATGGCGTAAAAGCGTATTCATAATCTGGTTTCTACGTGCTTCTTCAGCTTTGCCTCATCACCTGACTTACCTTTATGGAATAGCAAGATAATGTGCTTGTGAATCTTAAAACCACTATTATGTGGTACGATTTTATTCTTTTGTACATTCACTTGCAGGGGTCTAACATGCTTATCTTGTCATCATGCAAGTGTTGAACTTTGATTATTCAATAAAAATTCTGTTCACCAAATAAAATTCTTTCTTCTGTGAATTAATTCTATACCAAATTATCCTTTTAAATGAGGAGAGAGATTTATGAAGACAACTTTCTTATAATTGTTTTTGTAATAGTTACATTTAGAATACCAAAACTAATAAAAACCCCAACATTATAACATAGTCTAGTATACCATGAAATATAATTTCATATGATGATTATGAAAATTATGTTTGTGAAAAGAATTTATACTTTGCTAAAAATACTTGAAGTTCAAAGAATTACTTAAAATGCTAGTTACATACACTGGCAAAAAGCACGGTATAAGATGTAGTATTAACTCAATGACATGAAGGAAAAGTAGTTAGAAAAATCAAGGGAAGAAGTCTAAAATTTTATTGTGTGCAACTCTAGGTGGTGGTATTAGATTTGCAGGTGTTATTTGATTCTGGTTTTCAATGTGTCAAGAATTAAAATATGATTAATAATAAATAAAACTTTTAAACAAATACACTTTGTTCAATTACTTTTCTTATAGAATTTTCTTGAATCATTCATGCTTAGCATTCCTTACTCTCTCTTATCTGTATTATTTCTTTATTACTCATAGAAACAAGTCTATCCAGGTGATTTATTTATTTATTTTATTATATTTTAATTTCTGGGATACAGGTGCAGAACGTGCAGGTTTGTTACATAGGTATACATGTGCCATGGTGGTTTGCTGCACTCATAAACCCACCATCTACATTACATATTTCTCCTAATGCTATCCCTCCCCTAGCCCCCACCACCTGACAGACCCTGGTGTGTGATGTTCCCCTCCCTGTGTCCATGTCTTCTCATTGTTCAACTCCCACTTATGAGTGAGAATATGTGGTGTTTGTTTTTCTGTTCCTGTGTTAGTTTCCTGAGAATGATGGTTTCCAGTTTTATCCATGTCCTTGCAAAGGACATGAACTCATCCTTTTTTATGGCTGCATTCTATGGTGTATATGTGACACATTTTTTTATCCGGTTTATCATTGATGGGCATTTGGGTTGGTTCCAAGTCTTTGCTATTGTGAAAAGTGCTGCAATAAACATATGTGTGCATATGTCTTTATAGTTGAATGATTTATAATCATTTGGGTATATACCCAGTAATGAGATTGCTGGGTCAAATGGTATTTCTGGTTCTAGATCTTTGAGGAGTTGCCACACTGTCTTCCACAATGGTTGAACTAACTTACATTCCCATCAACAGTGTAAAAGCAGTCCTATTGCTTTACATCCTCTCCAGCATCTGTTGTTTCCTGGCTTTTTAATGATCACCATTGTAACTGGTGTGAGATGGTATCTCATTGTGGTTTTGATTTTCATTTCTCTAATGACCAGTGATGATGACCCTTTTTTCATATGTTTGTTGGTCACATAATTGTCTTTTTTTTTTTTTTTTTTTTGAGAAGGATCTGTTTATATCCTTCACCCACTTTTTGACTTTTTTTTTCTTGTAAATTTGTTTAAATTCTTTGTAGATTTGGGATATTAGCCTTTTGTCAGATGGATAGATTGCAACAATTTTCTCCCATTCTGTAGGTTTCCTCTTCACTCTGATGATAGTCTCTTTTTCTGTGCAGAAGCTCTTTAGTTTAATTAGATCTCATTTGTAAATTTTGGCTTTGTTGCCTTTACTTTTGGTGTTTTAGTCATGAAGTCTTTGCCTATGCCTATATCCTGAATGGTATTGCTTAGGTTTTCTTCTATGGTTTTTATAATTTAGATTCTTATCTTTATGTCTTTAATCCATCCTGACTTAAGTTTTGTATAGGGTATAAGGAAGGGGTCCAGTTTCCATTTTCTGCATATGGCTAGCCAGTTCCCTCATCAGCATTTATTAAATAGGGAATCCTTTCCCTATTGCTTGTTTTTGTCAGATTTGTCAAAGATCAGATGGTTGAAGATGTGTGGTGCTATTTCTGAGCCTGGTGTTCTGTTCCATTGGTCTGTATATCTAGTTTGGTACCAGTACCATGCTGTTTTGGTTACTGTAGCCTTGTAGTATAGTTTGAAGTCAGATACCATGATTCCTCCAGCTTTATTCTTTTTGCTTAGGATTGTCTTGGTTATACAGGCTCTTTTTTGGTTCCATATGAAATGTAAAGTAGTTTTTTTTTCTAATTTTGTGAAGAAAGTCAGTGGTAGCTTGATGGGGATAGCATTTAATCTATAAATCACTTTGGGCAGTATTGCCATTTTCATGATATTGATTCTTCCTATCCATGAACATGGAATGTTTTCCATTTTTTTGTGTCCTCTTTCATTTCCTTGAGCAGTAGTTTGTAGTTTTCCTTGAAGAGGTCCTTCACATCCCTTGTAAGTTGTATTCCCGTGTGTTTTATTCTCTTTGTAGCAATTGTGAATGGGAGTTCACTCGTGATTTGGTTCTCTATTATTGCTGTATAGGAATACTTGTAATTTTGGCACATTGGTTTTGTATCCTGAGACTTTGCAGAAGTTGTTTATCTAATTAAGGAGATTTTGAGCTGAGACGATGGGGTTTTCTAAATATATAATCATGTCATCTGCAAACAGAGACAATTTGACTTCCTCTCTTCCTATTTGAAACCCTTTATTTCTTTCTCTTGCCTGATTGCCCTGGTCAGAACTTCCAACTCTATGTTGAATAGGAGTGGTGAGAGAGAGCATCCTTGTCTTGTGCTGGTTTTCAAAGGGAATGCCTCCAGTTTTTGCCCTTTCAGTATGATATTGGCTGTAGGTTTGTCATAAATAGCTCTTAGTAATTTGAGATATGTTCCATCAACACCTAGTTTACTAAGAGTTTTTAGCATGAAGAGGTGTTGAATTTTATAGAAGGCCTTTTCTGCATCTATTGAGATAATCATGTGGTTTTTGTCATTGGTTCTGTTTATGTGATGGATTATGTTTATTGATTTGTGTATGTTAAACCAGCCTTGCATCCCAGGGTTGAAGCTAACTTGATCGTGGTGGATAAGCTTTTTGATGTGCTTCAGGATGTGATGTGCCAGTATTTTATTGAGGATTTTTGAATCGATGTTCATCAGGGATATTGGCCTGAAATTTTCTTTTTTTGTTGTGTCTCTGCCAGGTTTTGGTATCAGGATGATGCTGGCCTCATAAAATGAGTTAGGGAGGAGTCTCCCTCATTTTCTATTGTTTGGAATAGTTTCGGAAGGAATTATACCAACTCTTCTTTGTACCTCTGCTAGAATTTGGCTGTGATTCCATCTGGTCCCGGGCTTTTTTTGGTTGGTAGACTATTAGTTACTGCCTCATTTTCATAACTTGTTTTTGGTCTGTTCAGGGATTCGACTTCTTCCTGGGGTAGTCTTGGGAGGGTGTATGTGTCCAGAAATTTAGCCATTTCTTCTAGATTTTCTAGAGGTGTTTATAGTATTCTATGATGGTAGTTTGTATCTGTGGGATCAGTGGCGATATCCCCTTTATCATTTTTATTGTGTCTATTTGATTCATCTCTTTACTTTTCTTTTTTTGTTGTTGTTGTTGTTGTTGTTTTGTTGTTGTTGTTTTTGTTTTTGAGACAGAGTCTTAATCTGTTGCCAGGTTGGAGTGCAGTGGCACGATCTTGGCTCACTGCAGCCTCCGTCTCCCAAGTTCAGTGATTCCTCTGCCTCAGCGCTGGGAGGCACATGCCACCACGCCTGGCTAATTTTTTGTATTTTAGTAGACACAGGGTTTCATCCTGTTGGCCAGAATGGTCTCGATCTCCTAACCTCATGATCTGCCTGTCTCGGCCTCCCAAAGTGCTGGGAGTATAGACATGAGCCACCATGCCTGGCTGATTCTTCTCTCTTTTCTTCTTTATTAGTCTGGCTAGCAGTCTATCTATTTTGTTAATCTTTTCAAAAAAACAGCTCCTGGATTCATTGATTTTTTTTGAAGGGTTTTTCACGTCTGTATCTCCTTCAGTTCTGCTCTGATCTTAGTTATTTCTTGTCTTCTGCTAGCTTTTGAATGTGTTTGCTCTTGCTTCTCTAGTTCTTTTTATTGTGATGTTAGGGTTTCGATTTTAGGTTTTTCCCACTTTCTCCTGTGGGCATTTAGTGCTCTAAATTTCCCTCTAAACACTGCTTTAGCTGTGTCCCAGAGATTCTGGTATGTTGTGTCTTTGTTCTCATTGGTTTCAAAGAACTTATTTATTTCTGCCTTAATTTTGTTATTTACCCAGTAGTCATTCAGGAGCAGGTTGTTCAGTTTCCATGTGGTTGTGAGGTTTTGAGTCATTTTCTTAATCTTGAGTTCTAATTTGATTGCACTGTGGTCTGAGAGACTGTTATGATTTCTGTTCTTTTGCATTTGCTGATGAGTGTTTTACTTCCAATTATGTGGTCAATTTTACAATAAGTACGATGTGGTGCTGAGAAAAATGTATATTCTGTTGATTTGGGGTGGAGAGTTCTGTAGATGGCTATTAGGTCTGCTTGGTCCAGAGCAGAGTTCAAGTCCTGAATATCCTTGTTAATTTTCTTTCTCGTTGATCTGTCTAATATTGACAGTTGGGTATTAAAGTCTCCCATTATTATTGTGTGGGAATCTAAGTCTCTTTGTAGATCTCTAAGAACTTTCTTTATGAATCTGGCTGCTCCTGTATTGGGTGTATATATATTTAGGATAGTTAGCTCTTCTTGTTGCATCGATCCCTTTACCATTTTGTAATCCCCTTCTTTGTCTTTTTTGATCTTTGTTTAAAGTCTGTTTTATCAGAGACTATGATTGCAACCCCTTCTTTTTCTTGCTTTCCATTTGTTTGGTAAATATTCCTCCATCTCTTTATTTTGAGCTTATGTATGTCTTTGCACATGAGATGGGTCTCCTGAACACAGCACACCAATTGGTCTTGACTCTTGATCCAATTTACCAGTCTGTGTCTTTTAATTGGAGCATTTAGCCCATTTACATTTAAGGTTAATATTGTTATGTGTGAATTTGATCCTGTCATTATGATGCTAGCTGGTTATTTTGCCTATTAGTTGATGTGCTTTCTTCATAGTGTAGATGGTCTTTACAATTTCGTATGTTTTTGCAGCTTTACCTGTGTGTCTTTCCTTTCAGACAGAAAAGTCTGAGAAAAGGGACTGCTTCATATATACTCTGTATAATTGACATGTTATAGTACTACCTAATACATATCTTGAGCTCAACCAACATAATATGAACATGATTACTTTTAACAAAGTTAGTAATATTCTCTAAATTCCTGACAAAGAGGAAGAGAGTAAGGATCCCTATATGATTTCTTATCAGTAGGCCCCAAATCAGTCTCAGAAGACTTTATGTTCTCATCCTAGCTCAAGGCAGCACTAAATTATTTCTAACATCATTAGGCTATTAATATTATACATGAAGACAGTGTTTTCCCAGAATTTATGCAGAGTTGTTTCAAACACTTCACTTTATGTCTTTTAAGAAAAAGCCTAAGGGAATTGTCATATTCTTTATTTTTCAAAAATTATTAATAAGTGTCAGAGTTTTATTTAGTTTTTCACATTAGCCGCCATTAATCTTTAATCATTACTTTTCTCCCATTTTCTAGTACAGAATAATGTAAATTTTCTTTAGAGGATATAATGTCACACTTGGCCCACTAGTATTTTATTATTGAGAATTAAGGAAATTTCATGACAGCTCAACCAACTTTATGAAAAACAGACTAAAATCTTAATTTTTGGTTTTTAGACTAATGATCAAGTTACCTCTTTTTCAGTGTTTCAACTTTAATCAGTAAACATACATTAAGCACTTTTGTATCTAACTTTCTACTTGATTATAAAAAATCAACAATGAATAAGAAAAGATCACCTCAGCAAGGCATATTTGAATCTCAGGCTGTGTACTAGATCAGAGTTGAAACAAAAGGCTTTGAGAGTTACAAAGAAGAGGTGGATAATGTTGTACAAGGTGAATAATGTTGCATAGCCAAATGGAGAAGATGGCCTGGGTGCTGAACAGCAACAGAAGGGCAGGCGTTCCAAACTGAGATGGTTAATTTTATTTGTCAACTTGACTGGGCCAAGGGATGCCCAGATAACAAAACGTTATTTCTGGGTGTGTGTGTGAGAGGGTTTCCAGAGGAGATTAACATTTGAATTGGTCCACTGAGCAAAGCAGATTGTTTCCACAAGGTGATTGGGCATCATCCAATCTGCTGAGGGTGCAAATATAACAAAAGAGGTGAAGGAAATTTGAATTAACTCTGTATGATTGTTCAGCTGGGATATCATCTCCTGTCCTTGACACCTGGATCTCAGGCTCTCAGACCCAAACAAAAGTCTACAAATCTGTCCTTCAGCTCCAAGGCCTTCAAACTATAGCACTGCTTTCCTGGGTCTCCAGCTTGCAGACTACAGATCTCAGGACTTTTCAGTCTTCATAATTGTGTGAGGTATACAAGGTTATTTATATTATGTTACATGAAGTCTAATTTATTATGCCTTATGGTAAATCTCTTCTGAGGGAGATATCTATATCTATATCTATACCTGTATCTGTATCCAATCCATTTATCTATCTGTCTATCCATCCTATTAGTTCTGTTTCTCTGGAGAACCCTGACACATATAAAGAGACAACAGAGTGAGCAAAGTCACAGAGGCATTAATTTTCAAGATACATTTGTAAAGCACTGTTAGTTGAAGTTCTCTCTCTGTCTCTCTCTCTCTCTGTGTGTGTGTGTGTGTGTGTGTGTTTCAGGCCGCATTCTCTATTTTGGGTATAGGTAGTCCATTTTCTGCACTGTTGAAAAAGGGATTATCTGCAAAGGGAAGTTCAGATGGTCTGAGAAGACTATGAAGGCAGCTGTTCTTGAAGCCCACTCACTTAAACCAAAAACACTAATGGTAATTAATACTCTGCATTTTCCCAAGTTGTTATCAATATTAAATGATATCAATTAGTGTAATTTAATTTTTATAACAGTCTTGTGAAGTTGGTGCTCTTATTGCCCCAATGTTACAGGTAAAAAAACTAAGACACAGAATAATTAAGAAACTTGCTTACAATAATAAAATTAGTAACTAATGGACTACTTACTGCATTAAATCACACCTCCCTGGGCATTTTATTTAACGTCTTTAGATGACCACAATCCTCAGTCCCAAGTTTTCTAGGTCTGTTCTCTAATTTTGGTGCAAACTCTGAGTTTCTTACTAAATTCTTTCCCCTTTTCTTCTTTCCTTAATTTTTATATTTCTCCTTTAAAACTTTATTCCCTTAAATTACTATATTAAGTTCATAAATTATTATTTTAATTGTAAAGATTTGCAAATCTACTTATCTCCCTTCCCTCCCCTCCCGTCCCCTCCTCTCCCCTCCCCTCCCCTCCCTCCTTCCTTCCCTTTTTTTCTTTTCATGCATCTGTCGAATCGTCCACTCATTCAACTATTTAAGTTTCCTATTGGGGAAGACAGATATTGAATAATTTATTAAGACGAATGTAAAACATGAGTAGAAGAAAGTGATAATTTAGATTTGCATATAATGGTGTTGAAGAAGAAGGGAAAGCTATGGGACCATATAGTGCAGGGGAAGGGAAGATAGCTAATCATATCTCTGGATGTAAGAAAAGCTATTTTTAGGATATGATGTTTTTTCTTGAGAAATGAAGGCCCAAAATGCTTTAAATAAAAATTGGATGTGAGGAGTGAGTAAGAGGGAAGAGTCAAGCTTACTACCCAAGTACTGGCTTGGGCACGTCTGTCAATGAGATGATATGACTAGTCTTAGAAAACTTTTTTGAGATGCCTGCAAGATCTCTCAAGTAGAGATGTGGACCACAAATTTGGGTATATGGGTCTGAAGGTTAGACAAGGTCAATCTAAACTAGAGGAGAGATTTATTGTAAACATGGATAGATGAGAGATAATTTGGGGAGGTGCATGGAGAAAGAGGATAATGGAATCTTGGGGATAGTGCTGATAAATTTCAATCTTTAGGAAATGGGTAGATGAGGAAGAGCCAACAAAGAGATCTTGACAAGACAGCTAAAGATGTAGGTGGAAAAGCAGGAGGGTATGGTGTGCTGACACTGAGTGAAAAGTGTTTTGTTATTTTTTTTTTAAAGGAGGAAGTGGTTAGAAAGGTCAAATGCTATTGCCAGGTCAAGCAAGAAAAAAACTGAGTCAACTGTACTTAGAGATATAGATGATTATTGACTATCTCAGCAAGAATAGTTTCAGTGGAACAGAAACCTGCTTTGAATGAGTTAAAGAGAAAAGGAGAAGTGAGAAAAGGGAGATGCCAATTGCAGATAACTTCTTTGAAAATTGCTACTTTTAAGAAGATAAAAAGACAAAGTTGAAGCTAGAGGGATGTGTGAGGGCAGGATTTTTTTTTTTTTGTTATTTTTCTTGTTTTCCTTTCACATTTTACTATGTGGAACCTTTATTAAGTTTGTATATTTGTTACCGGCAGCTAATTCATACAGATTTGCAGCAACCTCAATTCATACCTCCTCAGAAGAAAGAATTCAACTGAGGTTGCATAAGTCAGAAGGAGGGACTGAAATAAGTTTTAGAGCAGGAGTGAAACTTTATTTAAAAGCTGTAGAGCGGGAAGAAAGGAAGTAGAGTACACTTGGAAGAGGGCCAAGTGGGTGACTTGAGATACCAAGTGCATGGTTTGACCTATGACTTGGAGTTTGATATGTTGGCATGCTTCTGGGTACTTGCATCTCTTCTCCCCTGCTTCTTTGCTTGTGGTGGGCTGTCCACATGTGCAGTTTTGGTCTGCTAGCTCTTGGGAGGGGAACATGAGCAGTGTGTTTACTAGAGTTGTATGAATACTCACTTGAGGTGTTCTTCCCTTATCAGTCTAGCATTGCTAGAGGAAGGTCATATGCCAGTTAAACTCCACCATTTTGCCTCTTGGTGTGCATGCTTGAGCCCACTCGCCCAACTCCTGAGTTCTTATTGGGAAGCTACTGGTCACTAGTTTTGGGATTTTTCTGTGTATTGGGAGACTGCCTTTCCCGGGAGCCAGTTGCGGCCAATTACTATTTTAGAGATGCAGTTTAACAATTGCCTGACCATCACCTGATGCATGCCTGACATTCCTGGTGGGGCTACGCTCTCTCCTGCCCTGCTCATGTCTGACTAGCTACCTCCTATAACATATTGAAGTGGGGGAACCAGTGGAAAGGGGCAGTGTAGTGACAGAAAAGGATGGAGATAATTAAATATGAACTCCAGCAGGTGATACTGGATGAGATTTATTACACAGACTTCACCTTAGTGAAAAAGCAGGACAAATCTTCCATTTAAGTAAGAATGATGTGCAAAAATAAAAGGCAAATGGGGAAGTAATGAAAATAAATTCGTAGAATTGGTGATAGGAAGCCAGTGGAGTATGCCTTTTGATATGGCTCCGATGACTGGAGGAACATCAGGGTCTTTGTCTTCTGCCAATTAGATAAACAGCATGGACATACATGGAGTGGTTTTAAGGACTGAAGAGTTTAATAGGCAAGAAAGAAGAAAAAAGCTCCCCCATGCAGAGGGAGGGGGGCTCTGAGCGGAGAGAGACCCCCCCCACCCCGCCAGTCCTGTGGAAAACAGTATTTATATTAGGAGGCTGGAGGAGGTGGTGTCTGATTTGCACAGGGCTCAGGTGATTGGTTTGACCAGGTACGTCATTCACATGGACTGCGAGAAAACTGGCCCTCCCACCCTAGCCTTTTAATATGCAAAGGCAGGTCACCATGATGTCCTGCACACGTGGAGTTATCTGGAAGCAGCCATGATGCTTGACACAGTGGTGACAAGGAGAAGAGGGCAGGAATCACCATGTTGGATGGATCCAGTTTCTAATTGTTGGCATTTGTATATCAAAGCTTGCCCACCTGGCTATTCAAGCAGTTTTTCTATTAGAAAAGAAATGTTTCTGGAGCTGCTTTTATTAAAAGAAAAAACCTTACCAGGGACTCCTTACCCTCTCTATCTGCCTAAAATAACTTCTTTAATAACTCCTGTATTACTTTCATGAAAACATGGGCTTTCGTAAGGAAGTTTGCTGAGAGAAAAGAGTATATTTGGCAAGCTAGAAACTTGAGAAGAGACTAAATGGTTTAGTAACTATGATCTGAATGCTTGTGTCCCTCCAAATGTATTATGTTGAAACCTACTCACTCCCCCATGTGGGTGTTAAGAGCTGGAGCCTTTCAGAGGTGATTAGGTGACTAGAGTGGAACTCTCATAAATGGGTTTAGTGCTCTTATAACACAGGCCCAAGGGAGCTTGTTTTGCCCCTTTTGTCATGAGATGATACAGCCAGAAGGCACCATCTGTAAGGAAGAGAGCTCACATCAAACTCTGAGACCGCTGGCACCTTGATCTTGGACTTCCCAGTCACCAGAACTGAACAATAAATATTTGTTGCTTATAAGCCACTCAACTTATGATATTTTTGTTATCATAACATTTTGTTAGTAGCCCAAGCGGACTAAGACGAGGGTCATTACTATGAAATACTGGCTTAGGAAACCTACCGTAATAGCATTTTCAAAGTATCTTTAATTTAGAGTTCATTAAACCTTGTTTTGTTTCTCATCCACGAGATTCTTCAACAAACAGCAGATTCATGGAAAGAATATAAAGAGATTTTCACTGTTTGCCTCCTTTTGTCTGATCTCTAATAAGGTTATGAAAACTGCTTTGAATATTGTGTACCTAACTTTGCACTTGCTCTGGGTTCCCATGGTGGTTTATTCTCTGTGATAAAGCAATTGTTAGAGAATTAATGTCACAGTCACTGGTGAGAACTTTTAAGGGGAGGGAAAGCTTGTAAAAGCCAACAATTCTATCTGCAATAAACAGCGAATTTTTATGAAACTTCGTTGGTCATAAGAAAAAAAGAGAAAACAAAACTAAATGTAAGAGAATCATGAATCTGTAAGAGATCTTGGGAGGTCATTTGATATGCATTGTGACTCCACTGGGGCATGGTTTTCCTTGATCTTTGATCTTTGTCTCCTTTGGCACATACTAATAATGATAATGCTACTATATGCTACATACTGTTCAAATTCTTTTACACAAATTAACTCAGTTAGTCCTCAAAAATATTCCTCTAAGGTAGTGTCTACTATTGTTCTCATTTTAGAGATAAGAAAACTGAGACACAGAGAGGTTAAGTATCTCGTCCAAGGTGACACAGTTAAGGTTAGAGCTATAGATTAAAGCTCCGTGCAGTGTGGCTGTAAAGCTTGTGTTCTTATAGGCACTCAGTGGGTGAATTGATTAATGCATGCCTTCTTGCCTTTGTTCACCTGGCATAATCTCATATTCTGATTTTACAGATGAGGTCCAAAATCCTATTCAAGATTGGCCAAGGTCATACCATAAAGGACAGAGCAGTTATTTAACGTCAGCTATTTTGACTCTATGTCTTACTCTTTTTCATTATGCCGTAATTGCCTCTGTATCTAATTCATGTCTGGTGATTCCCTTTTGCCCTGAGTTTTGTTTGCACCTCCGGCCTGTGTACCTCCTGCTCAGTAATGATCTAATACTTACTGTGTGGGCTTCAAAGTTTATTTGATTTGGAGCAACCTAAACGGCCAGTTGGCAAGGTCTAAATATAAGATTGTAAATACAGAGACAGGGATGCATATTTCTGGCCTGAGGGGATCTCACAGTTATGGTAAAATATCGTGAATTATTGGCAACTGTTGGCATAACTGAAATGGATTTTTCAATTCTAAATGTTTGTGGTATGTTATGTAAATTCACATAAAGGGAGAAACTGCAGAATTATGGCAATAAACCTTAATATTTTTTATGAATTACACCAGTTTCAGAAAGTGGAATTTTCAGTTTGAAAAAGTAATTAATTTTGCAAGAGTCTTGCCTTGATGATCGCACATGAGGGTCATTATTTTGCACAGTGCATGCACCTTGCAGCGTTCAGAATAGGCTGCATTTGTTGCTACCACCCTTGTTTCCTCGCAACATCCCGTGTTGTGACTGGGCAATACACTTTGCTGCACTGATTTGACTGAGGGAGAAACCACAGCACGGTGTGGTTTAAATGACTCACTCAGTCTTGTAAAAGTGGTCTGTGTTAGAGCCAGAGTTAGGATTTGGATCTTCCATCTTGAATGCCATGCTTTGTGTTAAACCACATGGTGTTCCAATATATCATTTGGCCCATTTAAACCGCGTGGATAATTCATTTTTCAGCACTCTGGTTATATATAATCTTAGCTGTCACTTCCATTAGCTGCTTACACACCTGCATGTAGCTCACACCAGTCTCCTTTTCTGCAGGTTCTGACATCACAAGTGGTGCTCATTAAGCACTACAAAAACAATTAAACACAACAACAACCCTCCTTTGTTCTGCCCTACTGTATTTTACTTTTGGTTTCTGCTCAATGGAATTTAGTACCAGTTTTATTATAATGCCTGTCTAGGGGAACATCCGTTTTCTTGCAAACTTTCATAGCCTTTTCTTAGAGCAGAATAGTGATTTTACATTTATGTTCAACGGAGCTTGGGAGATATTAGGAAACTTCTTAAAACTATCTTGGTGAGGTAGCACTAAAGGAGCCTGTGGTGAGACCCAGATTTCAACCTCCCACCCCATGACAGATTATCTATTTTCAGCTTAGGTTTGCCACCAACACATTCTTAGGCAGTGGAGAAACAAGAAACTGCATTTTTAGAGTCCTTCCTCATATGGTTCCTGTTTAGTGTCCGCCAAAAAGAGGCATTCATGTGAAATTTTGAAGACAGAAGGAAAAATTGAACAGAAGAGAGATTGATCTTAGTTTTATACATTTGTGCATCCAACAAATAATTATTTATTTCCTACATGTGGTAACCATTGTTCTATATCCTGAGGATATAGCCCTTATTCTCACAGAGTTTGTATTCTGTGAGTGGGTGAGAAGACAAAAAACAATCAAAAAAACGCCAACAGGCAAGTGAAATACAAGTATATATTTCAGATCATGATCAGTGTTATGAAGGCAAAACAAAAGTAAAATAATATATTTCAGAGAAGATACTAGGAATAGAATAACTTTTGTTTTTTAAAGTTCTAAAGCATGTTCCACAATTGATTTTTCCAGGGAAATTTTAACTTCCTAAACCTTTCTGGAATTTTTTCTTGTTAATTATTCAAGTTTGAATTTAATTAGCTATCATGTGTTTATGCGGTTACCAGCGGTTTCTTTAAATAGTCTTTGTTAGTATACCCAGTAAGGCTGCTAAACACTGTCAGTCTGTTTTCTGTAGCATATAACAAAATACCTGAAACTGGGTAGTTTATAAAGAAAAGGAAGTTATTTCTTACAGTTTTGGAGGCTGAGAAGTCCAAGGGCAGGAGGTTGCATCTGGTGAGAGCCTTCTTGCTGGTGGGAACTCTCTGAAGGGTCCCAAGGTAGTGCAGGGGATCACATGGGAGGAGGTTGAGTGTGCTAACATACTAGCTCAGGTCTCTCTTCCTTTTCTGGTAAAGCCACCGATTCCTCTCCTATGATAACCCATTAGCCTGTTAATCCATCAGTCCATTCATGAGAGCAGAGCTTTCATGATCCAGTCACCTCTTAAAGATCCATCTCTCAATACAAGCACATTGAGGATGAAATTCCAATGTGAGTTTTGGAGGGAACATTTAAGCCATAGCACTGACTATTATGATCAAAGTGATGTCTCGATCTCTTTGTCGAGATGCTGGTTTGTTTGTTTTTAGTTCTGACAGCCTGTCACACTCTCTATTTCCATAAACCCTGTTGGTTGAGGAAAGAAATGGAATTTCAAGGGAGTCACCGTAAGTTACCAATGAGAACTATGATTGTGTTTCATCAGTTTGCTTTCCTAAGTTTTATATGAATTTGTTAGCATGCTCTCCCCAGGTCAACTTTGTCCTGTATAAGATTCTATAGGAATGTGGCATAATAAGCATATATCTCAAGAACATTCTGGATTGACTCAAATATGGGACAGTTCACCCAAGGTCTGTCTGTCCCTCTCCTTAGGAAGTGATAAACAAGCATGAGGCCTTACTTCTGTAGATAGAATTGAGCATATCTCTTTTGGAGATTGACTCTGATTTATGGTTGAGTGCATAGAGTGTGTCCTAGGGCATCAAGCTGTAATTGCACTCCTTCAAAGTGCACTGTTGTGCTCTCATCCTACATAAATGGGAGCTGCATAATTCTCTGTGTTTATTTAACTTATGATTTATTTCTTTTGAAAGGATTATGTCTTTTGGTTAAAACATTCTTTTCAGGGGAGATGGAGATTTAAGGAATAAAGAGTCTTTAGTCTTAGGAGGCTGCTTTTTTCTGTTAATTCTGCTTACCTGTAGAATCCTTTTATTTAGAAAAGAATTCCATATTGTTACAGGAAAGGGGTCCCTATCGAGACTCCAAAAGAGGGTTCTTGGATCTCATGCGAGAAATAATTCAGGGCAAGTTCATAGACTAAAGTGAAAGCAAGTTTATTGAGAAAGTAAAGAAATAAAAGAATGGCTACTCCACAGACAGAGCAGCCCTGAGGACTGCAACCTGGTTGCCCATTTTTATGGTTGTTTCTTGATTTGATGCTAAACAAAGGGTGGATTACTCATGCCTCCCCTTTTTAGACCATATAGGGTGACTTCCTGATGTCACCATGGCATTTGTAAACTGTCATGACGCTGGTGGCTGTGTAGCAGTGAGGACAAACAGAGGTCACTCTTGCACTCTGTGGCCATCATGGTTTTGGTGGGTTTTAGCCTGCTTCTTTATGGCAACCTGTCTTATCAGCAAGGTCTTTATGACCTGTATCTTGTGACGACCTTCTATTTCACCCCGTGACTTCTTAGAATGCCTTAACCATCTGGGAATGCAGTCCAGCAGGTCTCAACTTTATTTTACCGAGCTCCTATTCAAGATGGAGTTGCTCTGGTTCACATGCCTCTGACAATATGTCTTATATGACATTTGGCCACTTTGAGGCCTATAATAAAAATTGTTTTAAAAATACTCCTCTCACCTTTATCACTGCCACCATCAAATTAAGATTAGATGCTTAAGTGTGCTAGAAAAAGAGTCCTTTTCTTTCCAGTACAGCTTTGATAAATAGAACAAAGGAAGGTTGGATTTTAGTTTAGGCTCTGTGTTTGATGTGGTAACCTGGGGCTAGACACTTATGTCCCATGTGAGGGTCTGAGTCACATTGCCTTGTGTGTAGAAGGAGATTATATTAGAACATCAGTTCTTAAAGATTATCTTCTTAAGACAACTTTACACTCCAGAAGTAGGGTCCTATAGAGCTCAGCCTGAATTCCACTGGCAGCTTCCTTGGGTCTCCAGCTTGCAGATGACATATTGTGGGACTATTCAGCCTCCATCATTATGTGAGCTATTTTATATTGTAAGTCCTATCTTATCTGCCTATATCCAATTGTTTCTGTTTTTCTGGGCTGTGGTCTGTTTTCTTTTAAAAAATGCAAAGCCATTCTTGAACTAATTAAATGGTTTAGAATTTAGTGTTGAGGTCAAATTTACAGGAAAAATTTAGTTAAAAAAAAGTGGAACAAAAAGAAGAAAATTAAAAAGAAAATTAATTCACTAGCTCCCTCCTTTTGATGAACCTGTTTGATCTCCCTCTGATTTTTTTTTTCCAGTTGTTAATATTTACGTATCTAAAAAGTGGATTTGTTCAAAAACTGTTATCCAAAATACAGTTGCTGAAGACGATACATTGTAAAGTAGACAGCATGTTAGGGCCTCTTGTTTCTGTTTTTCTCTTCCTCAGAGAAGCATCCAAATATGCAGTCAGGGCTAGCTAAAATGGCAATTTAATGATGGCAAAGATGGCTTTTCTTATGTTTTGTTCCTCGGCCGTCTTCAAGCTGTTTCTCTCATTGGCATGGTTAAAGATTAGTATCCTAACCACCTTCCGGCCATTAAAGGTAGAGGATCTGAAGAGACAATACAGTCAGGAAGTAGCCTGTTTCACTTAAGCTCACCTCCCATTTGCCAGAATTTATTTCCATGGCCATGTAGGGGCAAAAAGAATTTTTCTTCACTTCCTTTTGAAGTTTCAATAATCTGAGTCTATAAAATAAATGGACAATAGGGAGATTAACAGGAGAAAATGCTTACAGATTTATTACATGCACACGTGTGCACAGGAGACACGCAAAATGTGAGACTCAAAGAATGGCCATATAAATGAAATTTTCATATCCCACAGAAAGGAATAAGGGCTTGGGACTTCTGGAGGGTGGTGGCAAAAGATTATAGAAAGGTCAGTGGAAGAAACACATGGTAAGCAACGCTGTCTTGTTATGAAATCTCTTAGATAAAAGTAGTCAGAATGAGCGACTCTCTGTGACAATCTTAGTTTTGGGGAGATGTCAGAACATCATCTCTCCTTAGACAAATAAATGGAGCTCCAAAAGAACCTCTGCTTGCATCCACTGTTTACCATAGTAAGGTAGAAACATGTAAATTTTCTTTACAACAGGACAGTTTTTCAGAGCTATTCCTATTTTGAGTTCTCTGAATTAGCAATTCAAAATATGCCAAAGAAGTATATTCTGGTCTTCCAGAGTTTTCCTTTTGAATCTTTATTTTCAGAAAGTTTCATTTATTAAAACCCCCTATCAGTCTTGTAGTCCTGCGAATTAAGTTAGTTCTGTCCTGAGAATAGGTCGGTTCAGTTAAATAGTTGTGTCTCGTTTGAGGAACTGGTGTTGTAGGTGGGCTCCCAAAGTTAGGCCTCTATATGGTACAATAAAACAGGTATTTAATAAGAGACATTTCTAAGGAAACAAAATAAAAACAAAGGTTAATGCTTGGAGCAGTCTAAAAACTAACATTTGAGTTTGAAGAGCAGCCAGTTGAGATTTCTAGATGTTGGCTCAAAGCGTCTTCGGGGTAAGCAGAAGCAGACAATGGCAGTCTGTACAGATTTTCCTGATTTGCAGTTTAAATGTAGCTGATGTAGTAATTTCTCTGAGTCTATTTATCAAGTTGACCAGTTTCCTGCTTGCAAGATTTTAATTTTTGTGATTCCAAGTCAGAAGAATGGGAGAAAAATTGGTAAAATTAGTATGCAGTCTTAGAGCCAAAAAAAATTTAGAATCCAGTCCGAATTGCAGGTGAAGAAGAATCTCAAAAACAATGAACAGGGTTAAAATATAATAATGATTGTACTATAGTTTTCTTCTGAAACCTAGTTGTTCCTCTTTCCAGTCATACCAGTTTTTATAAAAGATAATCATAGTAAGATGAATTTATTTGCAAAATGAGTTTAGTCTCATTAAATGTGGCCTGATTGTTTGCATAAAGTGCCACAAGAATGATGATTGACCATATAGGCTCTTTTAAAGTTTGTTTTGCTGGAGTTTATCATAAGGAATCTCAGATTAGGCCTTTAAAAGCCACTCATTGCTATGAAGCTAAGCCAAGAACTTGCTATCAGGTTTTACCTGTATTACCTAGGGAAATTCCTATCTTCTTGAGGTTTCTAAAATACTCTGAGGTTCCTGGAACTGTTGGGAAGTGACATTCTTTACTTAATTCAAGTCTGGGAACCCTGTAAGAAAAGCATGTCTTCAAGATAACAGGCCAGTTTTCCAAGGGCTTCTATTGGCTTCATAAAGTCAACCTCAGTTTCTCAAAGCTGTCTGAGCATATCTAAGAATATGACATTCCAGTTGCAATCTTGGTAATGTAACCAGTGTTACCAGTTGTCCTGTTACAAAGAGCAGAGATTCTTACTGAACTTATGTGGATAAGAATACTGCCATAAAGTAAGAATACTGATAAATGGTTTCCATATTTTGGAGGAATCAGGCAGGGAGAAAAATATAAATGTTTCAATTCTGTTTATAAAAGTATGTATTACCAGATTGCTGTAAGCTATGGAAAGCTTAAAAGAAAAAATTTTCTTAAATCTAGAAAACGACACAAAAATAAACAGCAATGTTTCAAACAAAAGTCGTAAAATATAGTCCTTCATCAGTTCAGTCCCACATAATTAATTTTATTTCTTCTTATCAGATAATTATTTCTTTAATACAAATTTTGGACTCGTAAAACTAGATGTTGGTTTAGCAGTTTTATGAGTCCATTGTTAAAAAATTATTATTAGAGTTCTAGAAATCTTACCCAGTCTAATAATATGGTTAATATGGTTTAAAGTCATCAGAAAGTGTTTCAGAGTACCTGCCAGAGTCCTTCCCATAAATTTTTTGAAGAAGCAATTTTGCACTGTTGCTAATTGCAAAACATTTTTAGAGATGAGTCAACACCATGATCTGTAGATGACAAAAACTTAGAATGGCCATGGCTAAAAATCAGATGAGTTTACTATAAATAGCCATTGACAAAAAAGTGGTTATTTTTGTCACATACAACATTTTCACAAAATAACCAAAACTATGACTGACAAAATATCAGAATTCTAGAAATTTCATACAATTTTGGATTACTCATATCAATAACATACCCATATAAATATAACTCAAAGGATGTTAAATATCATTTCCAATTTTACAGTGCTTCCCATGTAATTTATATTAAATAGACCTAATTTGTTTAATACCTCTCTTTTGGACTTCTAGGGGTCGTTCCAGAATACCCAAAAGGTAATTGGAGGCAAAAAAAAACCCTTAATTTTGATTTCGGGAAGTTTGTCAGAAATAAAGGTTCTAAACACTTGATCAAAATAGAGTTATAGATTACTGCAAAATGATCATTCTTTTAATCAGAGTGAGAATTAAAACATTTTAAAAGCAAACACAGGAAGTTACATACTTGTAAAAAACAAAAACAAAACAAAAATCCTTTACTCTTTGATAGTGGAGAAGCAGTTTTACAAGTAATCAAAAGACAGGATGCGGTACACAGAATCTGTTTCTCCACCTTCTTTTTTTTTTCCTTTTTGCAGTTCTCTGAAAAAGGTAAACAATTTTTTTTAATTATTATTCCCTATCAATACTAAATAAAAATCTTGTTTAAAAGAGAGGACCAAATTCTAGTTTTATATTAGTGTCCTTTTGATATTAAGGGCTCATTTTAAGAAAACATAAATAATTTCTTTTTAATGTTAGTCAACTTAATCATACTTAAATTCTTTTTCATAAGAATCATCTTTAATACATCTTTCATAACCTATCCATTCAGTTTTATCAGTATCACTCTTATCTTTATTCATTCTGAAACAATCTTTAAATATCCTCCTAAATAGACAAAATTGCTTTTTGCTCAACAAGAACAAACAGCCTCATGCTTGCTTTATAACTTTATTAACCAAAACCCCATCTTACTTTCCTTGTGTGCTTTGAATACAGAATTGTTTCCTTTACTTTTAGTAATTTTAATTACATATGGTAATTAAAATTTTACCCTTAGTAACCTTAGTTTCTATTGAAAACCTAAAAAGTAAGCAATTTAAAATGACACATACCAACTTACTTATTTTATAATTTATAAAAAATATATGCTTCATTATTGTATAATTTTTAAATGTGGGCCAAGACCTATGTACTTACAGAATCAAATATATTTTGTCTTTTATAAAATTAAAGAAGCCAAAAGTAAATAAACATGTTCCGCTATTAATGTTTCAATATTTTATCTAATTTGGAAATGATCTAGATATTCAATGACTAGCTATCATTTGATTTAACTTAGCAAATTTCTAAGTGTGTACTTATCAAAGGGATTTGGGAAACTTATTTAAGCAAACATGTTACAAAATGTAGTTATTGATAAAAAGTACATTTATAAACTTTCATCCCCCTTACATATATTTAGTTTTCTTTTTCTCATTAAAATACAATAAGACATTAAATGAAGTAAGTTATAACCCTGCTAAAGATTTTTATAACATGTGTAAGAATCTTAAAGTCAAATACATGGGTATTTTACTGATAATTCAAGAAGATTTAATTGTCTTTATTAAACCAATGATACTAACCTAGCCTTACCAAAGAGCCACCCAATTCACATGTACTTGAAAAGTACTTAAGTGTATTCAATATTTTTATTAGTTTTAGGATTTAGCTTTATTAGGGCTCATTTATCTAAATTCCTTCAAAGGATTTTATACCAAGTAGTCACAACATATATCATACATGTACACATGTATAAATGCACACAAACATAGAATTCAGCTAACTGATAAGTTCTCATAGAAAAAACAGGATCTAAAGCACACAACAAAGACCTTACACACACACACACACAGGCACACACACAAAGAGAGAAAAAGAGTCTCAATATTAGCTTTTAATTAAGCCAACTTCTGACCATAGATTATAGAGCTCTTTTCTTTAAATTAAAAAAAATCTTATTACATTTTAGCAAGGGCAAATAGCAGTATTAAACTGTTCTTTTTTTCTTTTGAGAATCATTTCTTCAAGTTTGCATTTTAAATAGAGTGGTTTCTCAGGCAAGACTGGTTAGAAAATTTTCATCTCAAAGGCATAGGGAAAGAAGACAAGTTTTTCCAAGAATGACTTTTGAGGGACGTATTTGCATGTTAGACATCTTGTGTAATCAGTATTCGATTTTTTTTTTCCATTTCTTAAGGGCAGGATGGTCTCATTCTAATGCTTCGATTTTTTACAGTATTTTCAGACATCCTAAGATAAATAACTGCAGTTCAGTGGTTAGCAAGAACAGGTGGGCTTTAAATTTCTATCAAAGAAACATTTCTGTTTTTTTGAAATATTTAACTTGTAAGACAAAGACAGTTGCTTTTAATTCTCCTAAAAACTGTGTGGCAACCTGAATGATATCTAGAAGGTAACTCATACATCCAACAGTATCATCTTTAATTTGTTCTTTTATAACAGGGAGCAGATTTCCAGCTAAGATGCAAATCAAAAGATTTCTCTGTTCTGTACTGAAAGCTGTTTGCTTTTGATATGTTTTAATAAATTATTTTCTTTTATTCGGAGTATATGGTTCCATTATGCTTAAGGGTGAAGGCTAAACAAACAAAATAACATGTTCCTATTGCATTCTAAATAGAAAGCAACATTTTATATCAAAAATATACCTACAAGTGATTTGAGATCAAAATAAAGAAGCATACATGAGACAAAAGCAAATAAACTTTATGACATTAACCAAGTCTCTAAAGAGGAAGCAAAATAAAATTCTGCCCTTTCAAAATCCAGATAACTTCCGAAGACAGGGAAAAAGAAAGAAAAGCTTAAACAACCATCAGTATGCTACTCACAAATGGGGTGCAACTTGCATTTCTATCTGGTCATATTCTTGGGATTCCCAACCTTTCAGTTGGGTGCCTACACATGAAGGTTCAATAATCCATGTGCTACTGATAGACAGAAAATAAAAATGATACAAATAGGAAAACAAAAGCTGTTTATGGGAGGAAAAAGATTACTAATAAATGGGTATCCCAAAAGACAAGAGTCATACAAATTCAAAACAAATATTTCTAACTAATTTCTATAAAGTAAATTTTTCTCTCCTGAGCTAAAGTAATTTAGTGAAGAAAGGAATTTATGGAGGGTTCAAAAGACTTTAAGTCTGCCTTAAATCTGATTTCTGTTGAATTAGGTATAGTGACTGTCTAGTTAACTCCCTCAATGTTTACATTTCAAAAACATGGCAAGATTTACATCTCCAGGAGACTGAGAAAGGGCTGGAGATTCAGGCTGAAGCATCTTTTGTTTAAATTTGATTTTCCGTATGTACCGATAGGTCAGATGGTTAAGATAAGAGCCCTCTAACATTTTTTTTCCTTTAAATATAACTAATTTATTTATTCCTAAGGTAATTCCAACAAATATAAGAACTAGTTTACATACACACTTCCTTCTGTTAATATAGATTTGTAAAGATAAAAGAGTCAAGAAGACACTCTTACCACCCACCCCAACCAGGCACTGCAGGCAGGGACATGAGACCTCAGCAAAAATGTTTATCTTTCTTTGCTGGTTTTTTGTCAGTTTTCCCAGGATCCCATCTGCAGACTCCCAATAAGTAGAGGGATTTGTTCTCTTGGCTCACCAAAGCTGTAAGGGTGAAGAAAAGTTTTCTTCCCTCCTTCCTGAAGGCTTGATAATTTGAGTCTGTAAAACAAACTGACAATAGACGGATTAACAGAAAAGGCATACAAAGTTGTTATATGCACATGTGTGCATGGGAGCCACACAAAACATGAGACTCAATGGCCAGATAAATGAAGTTGTTTTACTCTACAGAAAATGATAGGGGGGTGGGGTTCCTGGACAGTGGGATGGTATCAGCTATTTGTAGAAGGGTGAGGGGAGGAAATACTTGGTGAGCAAAGGCCATCATGTTATAAAATCTTTTAGGTAATGGCCATCAGAAGAACTGGTGACTTCTCAGAACTTTATCTGAGAAGATAAATATGTTTGGGGGTCATCTCAGAACTTTATCTGTCTTTAGGTAGATAAAGCGGCCTAACAGAAATACTTTAACTTACATCTGTTATTTATCTTACCAAGATAGATGTAAATTCTTTTAATCAAAAGGACAGCTTTTTAGATATTTCTATCTTCAGTTCTCAAATTACCAACTCAGAATATGCCAAAGAAGTATATACTGGGGTGGCATATTCTGGCCTCCCACACCATAACCAGCTGCAACGGAAATGAGAAATTTTAATTTTAACTATATGTCCACGTGTCCAGCTAAAGTTGGGCAACCCTCTTACCAAAAGAAAGAATGAATATTGGTGAAATGCAGTTGCCATGCCATAATGTTTACAAGGATTCATAAACTTAAACATCATTTATACATTTTCTTTTATAAAAGATGCGATCCCCAAAGTAGTAAGCTCACTGTGATGACTAAAAGCTTTTGATAGTGTGCAGCACAAAACGTTAAGAAAATTTATACATATTTGTTATTTCCATTTAATGTGTTTATGTGAAATAAATTAAAAACAAAATAAAACAAATATGCTATGGACAGTGTATTTTGAAAAAGCATGCCTGGAATTATGTAGATTTTGTTGCCAAATAACATTCAAGTGAGTCACCTATTAAAAAAGTCTCATATTTTCATACTTAAAAACATAGAAATATAATTTTTTAAAAAACTTAAAAAATATTCCAGTTGTTTTAATAATTTTAAAATCTTTGTATTAAAAATAAACATTCAACATGTTTGTATTAATTTGGATAAATTAATTTTTTATTAATATATCAGAAGATTGAGTTTTTCCAGCCAAATTAAAACCTAAATATTTGAATATCTGTAGATGGGAATAAAAAATGGGCCAACCATAAATACCTTCAATATGTATATACTTGACCTTTATAGATTTCTTTTTAGGCTGTGACAGACATTAAAATTCATATCAAAAATAATAGTTATTGTATTTATTAAAGGACTAACTTTTGTCATTAATTTTGTACTAATTTTATATCAATATATAGCCTGATTAATGTTGTATCAATAATACAGTATTCATAAATATTGTTCATATAATACTTACCTACTTTTCATTTTATGTATATTTTATGCATATTTTATAGTATATGTAACAGTGGTATGGTTGTATATATTTAAACAAGATAAGTCAATCAACCCACAAATACAAGAGGAATGCAGTTAAAGTATTTTTAGTTATGTGGTGGACAACCAAAAAGGTTTGGAGAGCAGTGGTTTCCCAAATGTTGTATTTCCACCATAAAGACATAGTGTATATTTTTAAATGTAGATATAAGAGAAATATAGTGTACTAATATTTAATGCATGGATTGTCACTGGAAAACTCATATTTGGTATTTGTCAGAAGGTCCCAAGGTGTCCACTCTAGTTTCTGGATTAGAAACAAGAATTTACATGCTTTATGAGGGGTTATTACACTGTGTCATGAGCATCCTGAGGGACTAGTGGAACTAGTTTCTTGGATCTGTGTCTCAGACTCTAGAAAATTCTTGCACTTTTATGTCCAGTGTTACAGGGAGCAAGATACTAGCGGGGCAAACACACCTGACAATGTGTTGCATATATTCCTACCCATCTTTTTATCAGTTTGTGTAATTTCTGAGAATAAAAACTCTGAGTTCCTGGCATCAGTGTTAGCAAGTTTATGTGAAGACAGTTATGCTTAATTGTAGTCAAGTGTTATATCATTAGTATGGACAGAGTGAACACAGAAGTACCAAATTTACTTTAGTGGATAAAGTTTGGATGGACAGGTTTCAAGTAGGTGTCAAGAACAACATTGCTGGGGGTAGAGGTATGCAAGGAGCATCTCTTATTAGGTTGATGCAAACTAATTGCAGTTTTTGCCATTACCTTCAATGGCAAAACTACAATTACTTTTGCACCAACCTAATGATTTTTAGTTAATTAATTAATGCTTATGGTAAATGTATTGTGTGCCACAACTATGTTACCTCAGACAATACAGAGGTGGAAAAGGCAAAACCTGTCTGTATCCCAGTGGAGCATAGAGGGTTACTAGTGAAAGGAAGCATTTAGAAAAGACTCAAAATGTTTAATGCAGTTTTATGAAGGGCTACAAAATGAACATACAGAGTGCTATGTGAATGCCTAATGAGGACATCTTACTTAGCCTATAGGTTCAGAGACGACATCCTTGGGGAGTGATGTGTAAAGGCCTGTAATGATTAGGAATTGAAAAGGCAGAGGGTAAGAGGCAACACTGACAAGAGTAGGCATGGAACCATGGAATTAAGTGAAATAAAGTGTTTGTCAATTATAGAGTGCTTTTGAAATGTGAAAATTTACAGAAAGTCCTTAGTGGTTGCTATGGACTGTATTGTGTCCCCCTAAACCCCATGTGCTGAAGCTCCACATCCCTAATATGACTATTTAAAGATACGGCCTTTAGAAGGTAATCAAGGTTAAATGAAGTTATATGTGTGGGGCTCTAATCCGATAGGATTGGTGGCCTTGTAAGAGGAGGAAATGAATTCTACATCTCTCTCTTCCTCTCCCTTCTTTTCTCTCTATCCCCTAGTGCAAACTCTCAGGAAGGACCACAGGAAGACACAGCAAGAAGGCTGCCATCTGCAAGCCAGGAAGAGAGCCATCACCAGAGCCTAACCATGCTAGTACTTTGATCTAGAACTTCCAGCCTCCAGAACTGTGAGAAAACAAATTTCTGTTGTTTAAGTTACCAAGTCTATGATATTTTGTAATGGCAAGCCAAGCTGACTTAAACAGTTATTATCTAATTTATCCTCTGAACTGACTCTCGTAATAATAATGTGATAAAGAAACTAGCAGCTCCTATTGATTGCACACTTGCTATATATCTGGCACTGTTTTAGATACTTTATGAAATGTAACTCCAATTCTCAAATCAGCTAAAAGGTGGGTATAATCTGTGCCTGCAGATGAACCAACCAAGTCTCACAGAGATGAAGTGATGGGCTCAAGATCACACAGCAAGCCAGAATAAAATTCAGACAGGTTCCAAGACCAAAGATCTTCTCTCTTTTCCTGGACAGACAGTCATCTAGCTCTTCCTTGAATACCTCCAGTAATGATATTTCTTTCCAAGGTAGCTTGTTTCAGTGTTAAATGAGAAACAGGTTCAAGTTGTGGTTTGTTTTTATTTTGTGTTGAGCTGAAACATGCCTCTGTATTATTTTTTTCAATTGTCCCTGGCCCACTCCTATAGTATTTTATTCTTCATAACAGGATTTCATCATCTTCTGTTGGTCTACCCTCTTTTAGGGTGAACCATATTCAATGAGTAATTCATTGTCTGTGGATTTGTTTCCACCTGTGAAGCCGCAGAACTTTGGTCCTCATCCTCAAATTGCCTTCAGTTCTATCTGGAGGTCTGCAAAAGAATTTTTAAGTTTTTAAGCAGTATAACCATGGGCCTCAGTTCTACTTGTATTCGTATTTGTCTACTTGTTTATATCTGTTATCACTGCTCGCCATGAAAAGCCCAAAGTCATTTCAAAAGTATATACCAGATGCTACTGGGATTTCTAGAGCTTACAACAAACAAACAAACAAAATCAAGCAGTGCTACGGGCAATACCAAGAAAAGGTAAGGGTCATCTTTCTCAGCTTTCTGCCTTAAATTATCTTCAGATGCCAAAAGCTGCTCTCTGTCGTCTCAGAAATTCCCCTCAATAGTTCTATGAGCTTCTTCCTCTTTTTCCTTAGTGGATGTATACCAATACATGGGACTGGTGGGGTAAAGATGCTCTTCTATCCTCCTCCTTTCTCCAGTTACCTCTTCCTTCTCTCACACACCTGCACCTGCCCCAAGCTTCTGCATTCCCATTTACAAATTAAAGCCCACATTCTTAGGAATGGAGTAAATATTAGATTTGGGCAAGATTGTGTGGGGGATAGGTACTGCAGTCAAGTGCAAGAGGTAGCTCTTGGCTACACTTGCAGAAATTAGCTTAAAATGCTCTTTTTCATTATTAGACGGTTTTCAGTTCATTTGCTACCCCAGTAGCCTCTTGGCATGTGTTTCTGTTTGTTAGTGCTCTTCTCAAAATGGAGCACTTATAATTGAACCTAATGTTCCAGATGTGACCTGATTAGGTCAGTGTACAATAGGATAGTTAATGCCATTCTTCAAAATCAAATCTAATCCAAGTAGCTTCCTGCTGCTTACAGCCCTCATCTGATTGCCTTTCTTGGTATTGACCAATGGAGCTAAATTTATATTGATGGCCTCCCCATGCCCCCGCCACCCCATCATCTCAATTTCCTTTCATTCAACTGATGCGCCAACTTCTCAGGATCCCTCACCATTTCCCAGTCTTTTCTTTGCATGCACAATTCTCTTTTTCTAGAATCTTCTTTTCCTCTTCTCCACCTGAAGAAATGTTTCTAGTTCTCCATTTCTCTTTTGTCTTAGATGGTCCTTCTCCTTCAGTCCCTTTTCAGTGTTACTTGTCACATTTTATTGTTACTATCTTTAAAGCATATGCACCCCAACTGTAAGCACTTTCCAATTACCGATGGCAGAAATCACGTATGATTCACTTTTGTTTCCCAGGTTTTTATTTTCTTTCTAGCACATTTGGATGTTCAGAATTTTTCACTTAGTTAATAAATTATCTTGGAATTAAGTTACATTACCTATTTAGTTACAATTGCTTTGTTTTTAATATTCTATAAAATACTAGATGACTTGTTAGACATATTTTTGAAATTAAATTACTTAGCTTTTAAACTATGTTAATAAAATACCTATGTTAATGTTGCTCCCATGGCAACCCATTGTGGCAGAAATGGCTGGTTGTTCGTATTTTCCTAGGATGTTTTTTGGGGAGAGATGGGAGGAGAGAGCATTCTAATAATCTGCCACTTGTACTATACCTTAGAGTGGTAGAGTTTAAAACACACCTGGAGGTAATCACAATGATCATCTTTTTAAAGATAAGAAAACTGTGGCTCAAAAAATGTATTGGATTGCTGAAGTTTCCACAGCTAGTTGCTATACTATTAGGTTTGTGCAGAAGTAATTGTGATTCTAGACCGTGAATTTTAAATCATTATAACTAGGCTGAAACACTTCTTTATTAATCAAAATAGGAATCATCACAGTAAACACATCATTGCCAACAAGAAATAAGTTTGTTTATTCGTGTAGTGGAAAAAGTCAGAGCTTCAGGATTCAACTCTGGAAAGCATTCTCTGTATCCTGCTGGTTGTGGAAGTGTTTTGCCTGCAAAACGTTGTGCAGGTGTTTGAAGTGGTAGTCGATTGGCGAGAGGGCAGGTGAATGACGCAGTGGATGACGCAAAACTTCATAGCCCAGTTTGTTCAATTTTTGAAGTGTTGGTTGTGCGACGTGTGGTCGGGCGTTGTCGTGGAGAAGAATTGGGCCCTTTCTGTTGACCATTGCTGGCTGCAGGTGGTGCAGTTTTTAGTGCATCTCATCAATTTGGTGAGCATACTTCTCAGAAGTAATAGCTTCGTTGGGATTCAGAAAGCTGTAGTGGATCCAACCGGCAACAGACCACCAGTGACCGTGACCTTTTTGTGGTGCAAGTTTGGCTTTGGGAAGTGCTTTTGAAGTTCTCAGTCTAGACACTGAGGTGTTCATCACTGGTTGTCGTATAAAATTCACTTTTCATCACACATCACAGACCGATCGAGAAATAGTTTGTTGTTGTTGTGTAAAATAAGAGAAGATGACATTTCAAAACAATGACTTTCTAAACTTTTCGCTCAGCTCATGAGGCACCCACTTATCAAGCTTTCTCACCTTTCCAATTTGCGTCAAATGCCAAACGACCGTAGAATGGTTGGCATTAAGTTCTTCAGGAATTTCTTTTCTTTTCTTTTCTTTTTTTTGAGGCAAAGTCTTGCTCTGTTGCCCAGACTGGAGTGCAGTGGCATGATCTCAGCTCACTGCAACCTCTGCCTCCTGGGTTCACGCCATTCTCCTGCCCCAGCCTCCCGAGTAGCCGGGACTACGGGCTCCCACCACCATGCCCGGCTAATTCTTTGTATCTTTAATAGAGACGAGGTTTCACCATGTTAGCCAGGATAGTCTCAATCTCCTGACCTCGTGATCCACCCGCATTGGCCTCCCAAAGTGCTGGGATTAGAGGCATAAGCCACCATGCCCGGCCTCTTCTTCCGCAATTTCTTGTGGTAGTTTTAAGAGGATCAGCTTTGATGATGGCTCTCAATTGGACATTGTCAACTTGTGATCGCCGGCCTCTATGCTCCTCATTTTCAAGGCTCTCATCTCCTTTGCAAAACTTCTTGAACCGCCACTGCACTGTACGTTCATTAGCAGCTTATGGGCAGAATGCATTATTGATGTTGTGTGTTGTCTCTGCTGTTTTATGACCCATTTTGAACTCAAAAAGGAAAATCACTCAAATTTGCTTTTTGTCTAACACCATTTCCGTAGTCTAAAATAAATATAAAATAAACAGCAAGTCATAAGTCATTAGCAAAAAAAAAAGAGCGAGAAATGCACATTAAAATGATGTATACCATAACCACATTTATTTAAGAATGTATTCCAATATCAAACAGCAAATTTCAACAATGCAGAAACTGCAATTATGTTTGCACCAACCTAACAGTACAGCTGGAATGAAAACCCAGGTCATGTCTAAGGTTGCTGCTGCTTCTTTTTTAACGTTATTTCTAATGTTACTATTAGATGCTACTAAAATAATGCTACTATTATTTCTTATTCATCTTTCATAAACACACCTTTAGCCTCTTTTTATTTTTTACCTTATCTTACTTCACTTGTAGGATGGTTAGTGTTAACAGCACAAGATTGGAAGCAAACTGCCTAAGTTCATAATGCTGGCTTTGCATCTTTCTAATTTGGTAACCTTGGGAAATAATTCAGTCATTTCAGCCTCAGTTTCCTTATCTACAAAATGGGTATACTAACAGTTTTTACCTCATATTATTGTGAAGATTAAGATATTTTATATAGATAAATCAATTTCATCACTATATATAGAAGCCCTATGTGTGTTTGCTGTAATTATGATAATCACCCACAACTCTGTGCTCTTTTTTACCTGTCACCAACCTGTGTGGCTCCTTAATGTAATGTAACTGCTGTCACCATATCACAACCAAGTGGCCAGCATCTTGGATTTTCTCCTTGATAATTTTAAATAAACTTTTAAAATGTGGGAGTAATTTTAGACTTACCTAAAAGTTGCAGAGATACCATATTTACTGTATGGCCTTCATCCAGCTCCAGCTATTGTTAACATCTCACATAACCACTGTCCATTTGTCAAACCTAAGAAACTAACATTGACACAATATTATTGACTAAATTACAGGCTGCATTAAGATTTCACCAGATTTTCTATGAATGTCCCTTTTTCTAGTCCAGAATCCAGTCTAGAATATCGAATGGCACTTAGTATTTTATTCTTTTTTATTTAATGCTCCTTTTAAAATGAACACTGATGATTGGACATGAGAGTGCTAATATGGGCTATTTTGTCCCAAAGAGAGAGGCACTATCACCTCTTTCATAACCAGTGTACTGAACATCAAGGACACCTAATCACCCTAATCTCCTGGCAGAGACCAAAATGAACAGACAGAGAAGATAATCAGTTTCCCTACTTAAGAGCCGCACTTTCTGCAGTCAGGGAACGCATGAGAGTAAACAGAGTGTGAAGAACAGAGCTGCTGATCAGAAAGTCTTGTTAGGCTTGTGGGAGGTAGTCCAGGTAAATGACTCACAATAAAAGAGAGTAAATGTGGGAATCTTCTAGTGTCTCCTGGTTTCAGAGAAAGTTTATAAGGAGAGACATTTGTTCATTTATTCAAATATTTATTGAGCACTTACTATTGTCAGACATTATTCCTGGTGTGAGATATTGTTTAGAATTTGTGAAAACAATTTATTCTTTCTCAAATTGACTTCTTCCAGCAATGTAAATAAGAAATAAATTTTAATTTTTAAAAAATCATATTATTAATTTTAAATGCCTTGAAGATAACAAATAAATACATATATTCTTTTCTTGCATCATTCAATGCATTTTTTTGGCTTTTTAATTTCACATATTAATAAAAGTAGTTATGAAAGCATTAAAATTAAATATAATTTTTAAACCTCTACTGTGTACCAGGCACTGTGTTGTCTATTTAAATTATCAAATTAAACCTTTATTAAAATCCTCTGAAATGGAGATTTACTGTTCCACTTTAAGAGGTGATAAACTATGACTCACAGAGCTTGGGTGAACTTCGTGATCTCTTGAATGTCAGAGCAGAGTTGGAATTTAACACCACCGTCTCTGAAAACCCACATCTTTAAGGCCAGGTTGCCTCATTCTGTTCTGAGTTGGGGGTGACATTGCCAAGCCTGATGGATGGTAAGGAGCAGAGACTTCCTATTCTGGTCTAAGTTTGAATCTGGTCATTTATAAGGGAAGCATGGAAAATGAAATGCAGTTTTGTTATTGTGGTTGAGAGTGAGAAGTTATTGAACGATGAAGGGAATCTGAGGAGAGTGTTATAAAATGAAGGTTTAGAGAAGAGAGTTAATTTTCTGAAGAAAAAGTAAATTGATCAGAAGCAAAGTTAGTAAATCTTAAGGCTTTTATGGCGGTAATAAAAAAAACAAAACACAACACAGAAAGCAAGCTAAGAAACAGAACAGGCATGGCTTAAGGCCAGTGTGGACGGCCCCATGCCCTCATGCTATCTCCTGAGTCCCAGCTCTGCTCTCCTCTCTCAGGGGCTACCCTGTCTCAGAGGGTAGACCCTCTGCCTCAGACTGGGCAGAGCCCTGCAGTGGTTAAGGGTGGGCTTGGGCAAGCAATCAGAGAAGCAACAATAGCTCAAGCCCCTGCTGTACTATCCTGTGGCCTGGGCCCAGGTTTCTGTTTCTCCATTTGGCAATGAAACTGCACTGAATATGACACATAACCTTCCTAGGCTGTGCTATTACTTGGTGTCCCATTAGGCCTCCTGGGGCATATGTCTAGCATGTTCTCTCAGAACAGAGTCATGATAGAGGTAGTCCCTAAATCTGTGCCATGCTTGCTTCTGACAAACAGAGGAGAGAGTATCAACTCCTCTATTGTGTTTTTCTCAAGCTAGTCCTATCTCTCTCTTCACCTCACTCTACCTCTGTGCTTTTATTATATAGACAATGGCTATTTTATAAGAATGCAGGGAATAATTACGACAACAACCAATGTGAGTGACCCCTTTTTTGTTGTTTGTTTGTTTTTTGTTTTTCAGTGGAGAGGGAGAATCTAGGTTTTGAAGAACTTCTCAAGATCAAATTAGAATTTGGCCTTCAGGGGTATAATCCAACCTGAGAGTGGAATGCCCATAGTGAAATTGCTTTGGATACCATCTGATTGGATTGCTCTTCATTTTACAGACAAAAAAAGTTAAATGCTTTTCATAAGACACAAAGTTGGCTATGGGCACAGCTGTGACTCAAACTTAGATCACCTCATTTCCAAATTAGTGTTCTTTCTACCATGATACTGAAAGAGAAGAGGTGAAAAAAAAGAAATGGAAAATTCCACTTACAATAAACTTTAAAATTTCCCCCCAATTTGGTTGGAACCAAAATAAATAATTTGTCAAAACTTTAAAATAATTTTTAGAGGAAAATATCAACATTTTCCACTGTTCTTGAAAGTGTTATTAGAGGTCTGGGTGGTGGAAATGATTGACAATTTTAAGATCAGGGAGAAATTTCTATTATGTAAGTCATATTTCTATGACAATGTCAAGCATTCTACTTAGTCATCTATTATATCATAGTTATTATCTACCCTCAATGTCTAAGGCAATTCAACTCCATAAAATAGTAAAGAAGCTGTAGTCTCATAGGATAAAAAGGTATCAGGACAGAAATATCCATTTCAAGTTCCTATTTGAGAAGCCACATAGTAACATGAGACAAATATTGACACCATGGGTAGGAGACCACCACCAATAATGCATTAAGGGCATAACTAATGAGAAAGAAATAGGACAGAGCTTCATCTCCTTGCTTCATTTTGTGCCCCAGGCACTCAACTCTGAGAAATGCACCTGCCACTATGATTTTGTTACAAGCTGTGGTAGTTCTCCTTATTAGTGAAAGAAATGATGGTATTGGTCTCTGTTCTCATTTGCCATTTAGCTTATTATAGCTTGTTCTTATATAAGTTCCATAGGGAATGTATACATGTCAAATAACTGTGCTATCCACAGTGGAATTTGTTTATTCTTAATCATTTTTGAGAAGAAGGGAAAGTTTCCTGATTTTGTTGTTGTTATTGCTCATGGGAGAAGATAAAACATCTATTTAGACTGGTAAGATTAACTTTCTAAGGACTTTGACTCTGTAAAATGAGGACACAGGATTAAATTATCTTAAAGATATTTTCCAGCACACAAGCCACAATATTTACAACATCTGTATATCACTATTTCCTCCCTTCCTAGTGATGAAAAGGATAGGTCTTGAAAATTTATGAGAAAAGGAAGGAAATACATACACATACACATTTTTTTTTCTCTCTCTGTTTCTCTGTCTTTTTCTGTCTTCACATACATGCAGACCACAAACTCTTTGCTGGAACTTGGACTGTATGGATTCTATAAATTATCTCATTTCATCCTTTCAGCAATCTTAAGAAGCATATAATTTTACTCGTTTTAAAGATTAGGAAGACAGATTCAGAGAGGATAATTAATTTGCCAAAACTCATACAACCATTGGCGGAGATGAAAATACATTATGTGATTCCTAAATCTATGACTTTGCACGATACTAGAGGATCAGTTGAAAGGCATGGAAATTAGGTAAGAATGACAAAAGTCTTACCCAAGAAGACACATTGCCTTCATTCTGAAGTCTACATTTTCTTGCTCTTTCTTAACACTTTCTTTGTCTCCCTGCCCTCTCTTTCTCCCATTTATTTCTTTCCAAAGTCATTTTACATTTTCTTATTCCATTTCTCTGATTCCAAAAGAGAATAAACATATAAGACATATAAGATGAATGCTATCTGTATTTCCAATCTTCCTTATTTTTGTTGTTTTTTTGTTTTTGTTTTTTTTTTTTGTTTGTTTGTTTTGTTTTGTTTTGAGATGGAGTCTCTCTGTCTTGCCCAGGCTGGAATACAGTGGTGTGGTCTTAGCTCACTACAACTTCTGCCTCCCGAGTCCAAGTGAATCTCCTGCCTCAGCCTCCTGAGTAGCTGGGATTACAGGGACGTGCCACCATGCCCAGCTAATTTTTGAATTTTTAGTAGAGATGGGGCTTTACCATGTAGGCCAGGCTGGTCTTGAATTCCTGACCTCGTGATCTACCTGCCTTGGCCTCCCAAAGTGCTGGAATTATAGCTGTGAGCCACCACACCCGGCCTTCCATTGTTTTCTTACAAGTTCATTTTTGAAAAATAACACAATAAAGTGTAAAGGACACAAGTTTGGCTTATTAGTTTTTTAGCTGATAATTTGAAACTGATAAGCTATCACCTATGATTATTATGAAGATTCAGTTGCATAGCTCACTTGAATGAAGCATTTAGTGCAGAAAGACTAGTGTATATACTTCATTAAAAAGGATAAATTAGGCCGGGTGTGGTGGCTCACACCTGTAATCCCAGCTCTTTGGGAGACAGAGGCTGAGTAATTGTTTGAGGCTAGGAGTTTGAGACCAGCCTGGGCAATATAGCAAGATCCAATATCTACAAGAATAACAAACTATTAGCCGAGTGTGGTGGTGCACATCCGTAGTCCCAACTGCTTGGGAGGCTGAGGTGGGATGACTGCTTGAGCCCAGGAGTTCGAGGTTGCAGTGAGCTATGATTGCACCATTGCACTTCAGGTTGGTTGACAGAATGAGACCCTGTTTTTTTTTTTTTAAAAAAAAAAAAGGGAGCAAGTTATTTTTTCCCTCAGTACTGATGAAATATAGAATGGAGAATGTTAGGAGAGAAGAGGATGCAAGAAGGGGATGTGATTGCCTAGCCTATCCAGTTGGAATGCCAGTTTTCCTTTCCAGTATGTCTTGAACGTAGTAGAGAATATATTCTCTTAAGGGACACTGGGGAATCTGCCCTGTGGAGGGTTGTGCTAGGAGCCATCAGGCTATCTTGGCAGCTGGTGCAGCTTTGCTTGAAGAGCTCCTTGTTATGCCCATGTAGACCCAAGTGGGCATCACCTACTCTGTTTTCACACATCATCCAATATCTCTGTATTAATAATGCAGTTTGGGTGTGACCAGCTCCTAACATTCATTAAAGGCTTCAGGAAATTTTTGTAGCTTAGGAAGTAGTATTACTAGAGATTTAGAGGTCACCAGATACATTTATTTCTTTGTTCTGTCTTACACAGATCTAATAATTCTTTCATTCATCCAACATTTATTGAGTATAACTGTGAACCAGGAAACAGTGGTAAAAATAAAATAACGACCAACTACAAAAACAACTAATATTAATTGGATGTGTTCCATACCAGGTATTTTATATTTTAAGCACTTTGTATTAATTATTTAGTCCTCAGAACTATCCTATGAAGTCGGTGGTATTATCGCCATCACATTGATGAAGTGAAGATGCTGAGGATACAGCTTATAAGTGATGGGTGCAAGTTGAGAACTGAAACAGATATAAACTTTTCTTTCACAAAGAATACATACTCCAGCAAGGAAGAAAAGCTGGCAAATAAATAATTGGAAAATCAACTATATAATGGTGCTCATTATTGCACTGTACTGTCTCCACTGCCCCAGTAGTGATTAACTTTGACTAGAGGCATTAAAACAAGGTATCCCATTTAAGTTGCATCTTGAAGGATATTAAAAAATATGACCTAGTAGACAAAGAAGAGAGAATCATCCTAGACTGAAATTCTAATTCATGGCATATGTAGAAAAATGAGAGTAGTTCAGAATAGTTAAATTGTTAGGAAAAGTTGGAGTTAGTGAAATCCAAAGGGTGCCAATCATTGTAGGTCTTGAATATTGTAGAATTTTAGATTTTTTGTACACCAAAGAATAAGAACTTTTTGGAGGTTTATAACCACAGAAGTGGCATGATATAATTTACATTGTAAATGGATTAAGAAGAAAGAAGCTGAGGACAGGGGAAACCTCTTAGGAAAAACATGTTAGTCTGGGTAAGACATGATAAAGAACAGATTGATGGTTGTTGAATTAAAAATAGAGATGAGGGGGCAAATGTAACTGATATTTACAAGTTAAAATGTTGGAGACTTGGTCAGTAGGAAGAAAAATTGAAGGTGGAGTGCAAAGGGAAGCAGAATCAAGAGACTAAGAGGAAAAAAAAATACTGGTCATGTTTGATTTTGTATAATGATTGAAGCTCAGCTGTAACCGCTGCCTCTGTTACTTGGTTACATAAATCCCCCTTTTGTTCTATGCTAGTTCACATTGGATTTTTGGCATTTGTAGCAAAAATATTTTTGACTAGTATACCCAGGAACTACAAACATTTAAGTTTTAGGAAGTAGAAGTGACATTCCAATACAAGATCTGACCCCTCTGTTGTGGATGAATGAAGTTGAATATTCAGATGAACAGATCAGCTTTCAAGGCTTAAAAATATCATGCATCTTTTGATATCAGAGACGCAGAGATGCAGATTCTTAAAGCTTGTTCCATTGTATAAAAGGGATATGAAGAACAGATTCTAGAAGACTTTCACTGCAATACGTACTATAAATTGAGGAGCTGTGATTGCTATTGTAATGAACTAGATTAAAACGTGAACAGAATTTGTGAAATATTGAAGCAATAGAAATCATTTAGCATGAAGAAAGAAAGGCCAGAACACAAAATTACTGTTTTGAATTATTGGAAATGCGCTGAAATGAAGCTCCATGACAAATGTTTCTTTCTTCTCACCAAAAAGAGAGCAAGAGGAAATGGATTCAAGTTGAAGCCGGATCTATTTAGGTGAATTATACTAGAGTGCTTCCTGACCTTGAAGGCTATTTGGCATAGCGATGGATTCCAGGTCAAGGAATCCCTTTCTCCAGAGGGAGAATCAGAAGGATGAAGGGGATTTAGGAAGTCATTGAGGCATATGAAAATTGATCTCTGTTTTAAAGAGTAAGGCCCTTGAGGAAGAAATGCCATGACTTCATTCCAGTGTCTAACATCCTCACTCGTTACTCATGTCTAGCTTGGTGTGATAGCTTCAAATCCTTTCCTTATTTTCTCTTCTAGGTTGAGGCAGAGAATAGTCAGCCAGGAACTTTAAACTTCTTAGTTACTCTGAGGGTCAGTATTCAATCAGCATTCACATCGTCTTTTGCAGCTCAATATTCCCTTTTTTGTAAACTTTACTCGTAAACATTACTTCCTAATCTTTTAATTGTCAGTGTGGTTCTCCTTTGAGAAAGTTTTTTTTTTTTTTTTTTTTTTTAAGACTTTCATATCTGTCTGTACTTTGGAGACCCAACCTGAACACGATTATCTAATAAGAATTTTAAATGCTGAACATCGTATACCAGTTGCTTCTGAGTTTGTAAACAGTTTTACTCCTGTTAATATGATTCAACATCCCACACTTTTTAATTTTTTAAAAACAGCAATAACATGAGTTATGTATACTTACATTTATTTTGCTACATTTGTTTTCTTTCATCTTGTTTTTTCCTTAAGTCTGTAATGTAATTCTGGGCATACAGTAAAATACATAAAGTGCGAAGCATCATGAAGCATGAAAGAATGATCAGTGTTCTAATGAGTACATTTTATATAGGTGTTTGTGGGTTGTTGGAAAGATACAATTAGATAATTTATGTTGTAGTTCTTTATAACTTGAATACACTCTTGCATCAAGATCATATGAATATAATTTGAATGTTAAAATATTATATTCAAATATTCAGTATTCAATATTTAACCTGTAGTTCATAATAATTTTGAAATTCTTTGTTTTGAACAGTATGTACATTCAAGAGCTGGATTTTCTAATTTGTTTATTGTTAGTTATTAAAAGCATATCTATATGCTTATGGCAGAAAATAGTATTTTTTGAAACAGTGTAATAAAGGTAAATGTCTCCTGCCACCTCCTCTGATTCCCAGTACCAGTCATTTTCCAGGTGTAACTATTGTCAATCATTTTTTCTGTTTTCTCCTGTGTTACACAAATGGTGTTATATTGTATATATTAGTTACCACCTTGTTCTTTTACTTTTTCTCCGTTGTATATGGTACCTTAACATATACACAGACTCTGACCACTTCTAAACCTCTTCTGCCATCATCCCATCCCAAACGATCATTGCTTGTGAATTATTGCAATTGTCTTCTAATTTGTTTCCTTGCTTCCACTTTTGCCCCCCACCCCAGTTCATTCTCCTCACAGCAGGTGGAATGATCTTTTAAAAACATAAGACAGATCTGTCATTTTCTTGCTTTTAGCCTCTCATTCAGTGTTAAAACCAAATCCTGAGAGTAAGCAGCCCAGGAGCTCTCTGTGCTTGATTTCCTACAACTTCTGTGGCATTATTCTAATATCTTTATCATTATCCTGCAAATTCTTTCAATCAACCCAGCCTCCCTACTTTCCTGAAATAGGCCAGGCATAATTCCTTCAAATCTGTGCCCTGTGTTTTATCTGCTCAGAGTGCTCTCCCTTCTAATGTCCACGGAGTGAATTCTCTCACTGCCTTCTCATCAGAATGTGGATGTCAACTTTCCAGCAGGGACTTGATTAATGGCAACATAAGCCCGTGTAGACATAAGCCCCTTTCACTCATATTGGGATCTCCCTCGCTGTTCTGGCACAGGGTGTGGGGCACAGGGTAATTACATTTCCACTCTGAGAGTCGGGTGAGGCCATGTGACTTCCTTTGGTCAATACAGTGTAAACAGGAGTGACAGGTGGAAGCGTTTAAAAGTCAGTGGGTGATTCTCCATGACCCGTCTTTCCTTGCCTTGACACCTGCTGGAGACACCACCACATGGATCCCTGAGTGATCGCTGCATAGAGCTACGGCTCTCCATATGAAAATCACTGGACTAGGGAGTGAATGAGTGGTATTCATTCTGGTTTTTTTCTTTTTTTTTTTTGAGATGGAGTCTCGCTTTGTCGTCCTGGCTGGAGTGCAGTGGCACAATCTCAGCTCACTGCTACCTCCACCTCCTGGGTTCAAGTGATTTTTTCTGCCTCAGCCTCCCAAGTAGCTGGGACTACAGGCGAGCGCTATCATGCCTGGCTAGTTTTTACATTTTTAGTAGAGATGGGGTTTCACCGTATTGGCCAGACTGGTCTCAAACTCCTAACCTCAGAATCTGCCTGCCTCGGCCTCCCAAAGTGCTGGGATTACAGGTGTGAGCCACCACACCTGGCCAATTCTGTTTTATACAAAAAAGATTTTGGGGTTTGTGACCAGAGTATAACCTAGTTTACCCTGGCTTATGCGTTGCCACCTTTCTTCCTCACTGTCCTTAAGCTCCTTAGGATTCTCCAAAGCACTTAAACTGACATATTTGTTTATGATCTGCGTATACCTCTTAGAGGACAGGAACTTTGTTTTTTTCACTGTTGTATCTCAATATGTAGAAAAGTACCTGGAATATAGTAGGCATTCCATTAGTTATTTGGTAATTTAATAAATGAACTCTGTAACAACATAGTATGATCATTCTACATCAGCATGCGTAAGGTCTGCCTTATTTGTTACTCCATTGTATGGATGTGTTGTAGATTGTATGGATAGGTACAGATGACTATGGTATTATTTTTATTTTTGTCTTTATATTAAAATATGCTATAGTAGAACATTTTAAACTATTTCCCCACAAGAGTATGAAATTTTATCTTTAGGATAAATATCAAAAGCATTTAGAATCAAGGTATAAGTTAATTTTTATTTAAATTTTAATTTTCTTGTATATTGCCAAATTGCCGTGAAAAGTGACTGAAGCAAACTAGAGAACATGACTGTGTAAGAATATGAATAGATTATATGAGAGTGAATAGCCCAGAGGAAGAAATATTTGTGATGTTTAAAGTTTGTCAAGTGGACTTGACATTGAAGTTTGGACTAAACTGGAAAATCTGAGGAAAACATGTGTCTGTGCGTGTGTGTGTATAAAGGTGTTGATTCTATCCATACATATGAATGTCCCTGATAATGTCACCATTCTCTTCCTCATTAAAAATACATGTAGAATCTCATTTGGTTTGTGATTCTGATCAGTGTTTGTCAAATGTTGCTCTGTCGAACATGATTTGCATGGATACCGATGAGGCCATGCAAAAAGGTTATGCCGAGAAAGCTTGAGACTCTTAGTCATTCAGAAAGTAGGTTATTACCCTTGTTGCATAAAATTCACAAGGTATATTCTATATGTCCATTCCAGCTTAGATAGATTTAACTGTTTTACTCATTCTGAGAAATAAGAACACCCCAATAAGTAACTCAGCAAACAGTAAATGATTTGCCTAAACTCACACAGGAAGTCACCAGTATACAAGAATAGAACCAAAAGTTACTGATTCCCTGTCCTTTGCTGATCTCACTAAATAATTTGTTAAAGCACTTCAAAGCCTTTCTTTCAAAGTCAATTGAAAACTTTTCATGAAAGTCCCAACATCTAAAATTCACCTTCTAAAGGAAGACTATATTTAAAAAGTGTTGCTAGAAAACAAATGTTGCAATTTTATGTTGCTGTGCTCCTCTTTGCAAGTGTCAGCCTCTTACCTGTGTTTCCATTCCTTCTGCTTCCTGCCATACCCTTGGGGCAAGGTAGGGAAGGAGCTGTCTAAAGGGAGAGACCTAGTGAGTCTGTCCAGGATACCATTCCATCTGCTATTCTGTCCCAGTGCCAGGAGGCATTGAAAAATTAGTCATGTAGTCAATGAGTGACTGAAACAAAAAAGATACATTTACAAATAATGCTGGGAGAAGAGGAGAATGGGGAGTGACTGCTCAATAGATAGGAGATTTTCCTTTGGGGCAATGAAAAAGCTCCAGAACTAGATGTTGGTGATGTTTTTACAAAATTGTGAATTTAATGCCTCCAAATCATATACTTTAGAATAAATACAATGGTAAATTTTATGTTATGTGTATGCTACCACAATAAAAAATTTAAAGAAAAAATTTTCAGTTAAAAATCATTTGCTTCTTACCTCCTATCTGAGAAACAAAATGTTATCTGATAATAAGGATCTATTTTGACTGTTAGCTGTTACTTCAGGTAAATTTGCAAATGGAGATATTTTAAATCAAATGCACATGTTATTCCCACACAGAGGCTTTACAAATTCTTAGTTTATTATTTTAGCGTTGATTAGTTTTTGCCCATTCTAGAGCTTCATATAAATGAATTCATTCAACATGTACATTTTCGTATAAGGCTTCTTTCACTCAGCAGAATGCTTTTGAGATTGTCTTATTTAGTCATATTTTTTCAGGACTAAAATAAAGCTAACACCAGCAAGCCTTTAATGAAGTCCTCCCTGTGCTTACAAAAATGGCATTACTTAAATCTGTCGTCTCAGAAAAATACTAGCCATGAAATCCAGGCCTCATCTAGGGATAAATAAAGTTCTTCTTCAGGAGATCAAGCCCTAGAAGAACATGTATTTGGGAATTTTACATACATCATGACGATGCTGAAAGGTACAGCCCATGTTTGTTTTGCTCTGAGCCCTTGGAATTGCATACAGGTGTTTGTTCTGGAGTCAAAGTTGTAGTATTCCCTCTGAAATCAGTGAGAGCTCCTGCTTAGATCAGGCTTGTGAGGAATGGAGCAAAACCAAATACAGGCAAATTCCCATCCTTTGCCCATTAAAGACAAAAACAAAAAAGCCAAAAAACAAACAAACAAAAAAAACCATGCATCTGGTTCCAATGATGGGTACCAAATCTTCTGTCTGGATATTTTATCTTTTCTTGCTTAAAGTGTGAAGTATCACATTCTTTAAAAGCAGCATGATACACTTAAAATACTGCAAGTCCCGTTTTCTAGATAAAATTGCAATCACAGGGAGAGTTGACAGAGTTGAATTCTATTACTAAGTAGTTGTGTTCAAGCTTCAATTCAAGTACTTCGTTTACTTTAAATGACCTGATGCAAATATATGATTTAGATCTTTAAGTAAGAACTACAGAAGCTCTGCCAGGCTCCATTATTTAGTCTTGAAAGTTCCATTATTTCCAGACATCCCAAAGTAAGAGTCTGCCAAGAAATGGGAGGAACAGAAGGTCCTATCAAAAGGTGTCCTGCCAGGGAGATGACAAGACGGATATAATTTCAACACCATCCTAATTTGCTTTGCTGACCAAAAAGAGAAGATTCCGGCTTTCTCCTTCAACAAGATCCTCCACAACAGAGAACTTTATTTTAAATCCTGTCAACTGAGTTCTCCTCCTACTCCCCATGTATGCCTGCATTTTCCAGGTGCAAAACATTAGTTAAATTTTGAAAATGCTTTCTATGGGTTTTGGGGTGACTGTGACAAAAAGGGTATTTGGGAAATAAAGCTTAATTTGTTTTTACCTTGATGGAACTCATTTATAAATGTATTTTTTAAATTAAATTACGCCATTACAGACTTTTTTTAAAGTTTTAAAGTAATGTTGTGCTCTAGGCTGGATATCAAAGTAGTTTCTTAGAGAATGTGAGACATATCTGTTTTTGGAGATGTTTAAAGTGGACTAGATTTTCATCTGTCTAGATGAAGGACAACACAGTTTATAGCAGGATGTGGAATTAGATGACAGTACAATTAATTACATTGAATTATTTGCAAATACATTATAAAAAATAAATAGTGTAATTTTCCACCAAATAATAAATTGCAAAAATATTTTTAAACGTATTTTCTGGAATAATGGCAATTAATTTACCAAATTTTTGAGTTGTATATCAATGTTTTAAAAGCATTTTCTTTAATTTCTTTTTTATAGTAGATAATAAACAATATATGAGGTGACTTACTGACCTCAGTTAAATTTAGAGAAAGGTTAATTTTAATTAAATCAATATTATAACTTTATATTTTTACTAGAAATTTACCACTTATTTTACAGCTTACTTTTTTAATCATGCTTTTTCCTCTGTGAATTTTTTTTTTTTTTTTTTTAGATGGTCTCCCTCCCTTTTAGAGTCTGGTCGGTTATTTTGCAGAATGTCTCTGTGCTGCATTTACCTGATGCTTTCTCAGTATTAGACTAAAGTTATGCCCTTTTGCAAGAACATCACAGAAGTGATATTTTGCCCTTTTCAGACATCATGAGGTACATAATGTAAATTGGTCTCATTACTGATGATTTTTTACTTCAATCATTTGGATAAGGTAATGTCTCTCAGGTTTATCCACACTAAAATTATAATTTTTCCCTTCATAATTAATAATTATCTTGTAAAGAGATACTTCGAGACTACGCAGATATGCTATCTCATTGTATTTCTATTTGCTAATTTCAACCTCTATCAATGATTTTTGCGTGCAACAGTCATTAACATTGTGTTTTTCAAATGCTGTTTTTTATTTCCATTATTCTTTTTACGTGTATAAATTGGACTTCTATTGTAAGGAAATTTTGTCTTTTCTTCATTTATTATTTATTTTTAGTTGATATTAAATGTTAACATCTTTTTCAACTTCAAGGAATTAATATATTTTTCTAATTTTTTTTTTTTTTTTTTTGTTTTTTGAGACGGAGTCTTGCTCTGTCGCCCAGCCTGGAGTGCAGTGGCCGGATCTCAGCTCACTGCAAGCTCCGCCTCCCAGGTTTACGCCATTCTCCTGCCTCAGCCTCCCGAGTAGCTGGGACCACAGGCGCCCGCCACCTCGCCCGGCTAGTTTTTTGTGTTTTTTAGTAGAGACGGGGTTTCACCGTGTTAGATCAGGATGGTCTCGATCTCCTGACCTTCTGATCCACCCATCTTGGCCTCCCAAAGTGCTGGGATTACAGGCTTGAGCCACCGCGCCCAGCCTAATATTTTAAACTGAATAGTTAACTCATTTATTTTGAGCCTTAATTTTTTTCTTTTTTTTAATTGCTACGTAATAACTGTTCATATTTTGGTAGTGCATGTGATACAATTTGATACATTGATATAATCAAATTAGGGTAATTGGGATATTCATTTTCTTAAATGATTATCTTTTCTTTATGCTAGGAATAGTTGAAATATTTTCTTCTAGCTATTTTGAAATGTGCAGTTGATTAATGTTAACTATAGTCACCCTGCTGATGTACGAAATACAAACATTGAAGCTATGATTTTTCCTCTGAGACTTTCAATTTTTTTTAAAATATAGTCTCTTTTAGGTAGATCTTTTCTGGGATTTCATTTTAAAATATTCCTTATGAAGTTATTTTATATTCTGTATCAGTTTGTCAATTTCTAACAAAATCTAATGTGAATTTTAATTAGGATTACATAAAGATTTATAGTATACTTAGAGAATAATTGCTATCTAACTATATTGAATATTAAAATCCATGAACATAGTATTTATATTAATTTATTAAATTCTTTTATTCCTTTTGCAAAAATGTATATACTTTATTGTACATGTCTTGCATATATTTTATTAAATTTATACCTATTTTTGATGCTATTCTAAGTGAAATTTAAAAAATAATCTCTAGTTCTTCATAGCTAGTATGTAAAGCTACAATAGATTTTCATATTTTGTTCTTTTATCATATGACCTAGCTAAATTTCCTTGTCTGTCTTAGTAGTTATTTTATAAGATTCCTTAGCAATTTTAACATACATGATAATGCTGAGTGCTAATATATATAGTTTGTTTACCTCTTCCTTTCCAATATATAAGAATTTATTTCTTTATCTTATTTTATTGCTCTGGCTTGGATTTCCATTTCAGGGTTGACAAAAGGTGGTAAAAACTGTTATCCTTGTCTTATTTCTAATCTTTGGGTGAAAGTATTTAATCTGTAACCATTAAAAACTGAGGTTAGGAGTAGATATTTCATAGTTACCTTTATTTGGATGAGGAAGTTCCTGACTGTTCTATTTGCTGATTTTAAATTATGAATAGATTTTCAGTTTTGTTAAGTTCTATAATAGTCATCATCTAGATGGTAATTCATTTGTTAAATTGTGGAACAACATTGATCTTCGTATGTTAAAACAACCCTTCAGTTCTAGGACAATCCCTACTTAGTCAAAATATTTAAAAATACATATTGCTTGTTTCCAGTTTGAATATATAATGCTGATTTACTAATTGTTTTAAAGGATTTTAGTCTGTAATTGATTGTAGGTTTTTTCCCCCCTGTAATGGTTTTGCCTGTTTTTGATATCAGTATAATGATGATGTTAAATGAGAAATTGGGAAGTGTTCTTTTTCTATATTTTGAGAGATTATGGGTTAAAATTGTTGTTTCTTCAGTGTGTGTTTGAAAGAAATAGACAGTGAAGCCATTTTGGCTTGTAGTTTTTTTGTAAGGAAGATTTTAAGTGACAAATTCAATTTTAAACAATATAACTATGTTTGGACATTGTATTTCTTAAGTAAATTTTGGTAGCTTGCATCTCTTAATGAATGTGTCCACTTGATCTGTTTTGAAATAAATTGGAATAAAGTAATTAATAAAATTCCTTATTATAATTTGCTGTCTGTAGGATTGCTAATGATGTCTCCTCTTTATGCACAATATTGGTAAATCTTTTTTCTATTTTTCTGAACCAATCTAGCAGAGTTTCATCAATTTTATTGATCTTTATAAATGCTTATATTACATTTAAAAATTGTCTCAGTGGTTTATTTTATTTGTTTTTATTTATCATTATTATTACCTCCACTCTACTCACTTCAGTAGTGCTTTAGCTGCGTCCCACAAATGTTGATATGTTGTGCTATTCTTTTCATTTCGTTCAAAATATTTTCTGATATTATTTATGATTGCTCTATTAACTCATGAGTTTTTAAAAATAATGTTGTTTACTTTTCAGACCTTTGGATATTTTCCAGATAATTTTTTATAGTGATTTTTAATGTTATGCCATGTGGTCAAAAACATACTCTGTATGTTTTTAATTAATTCATTAATAATTAATGAAATTTATTAAAGAGATAAATTCATACATGAATTTATTAATTTTTTTAAGTGTAACCTGTGTTCTCTTCAATTAAATGTTCTAAGGGTACTTGATATGAATATGTTTTATTTTGTGATGTGGTGTGCTGTTCTATACATATATCAATGTTGATTTGGTTGGTAGTGTTTTTTGTTTTCTGTATACTTACTGATTTTCAGTTTTCTTGTTCTATTAATTATCAGAGGTCTGTTAAATTTAAAATTAAAATTTTAGTCTTTTCTGTTTCTGTATTCATTTATTAGGTTTGCTTGATTTATTTTGAAACTGTAATCATGTACATACACATTTATATTTGTTATGAGTTGATTCTTTTATTAAGATGCCCTTTTTATGTCTCACAATATTTCTTGCATGGAGACTACTGTGTCTAATATTATTATCACTATTCCTTCTTTCTTGTGATTACACAAGAAATATATTGTTTTGCACAATTGCTTCTTACCTCCTATCTGAGAAACAAAATGTTATCTGATAATAAGCATCTTTTTTGAGTGTTAGCTGTTACTTCAGGTAAATTTGCAAATGAAGATATTTTAAATCAAATGCACATGTTATTCCCACACAGAGGCTTTACCAATTTTTAGTTTATTATTTTAGCATTGACTAGTTTTGCCCGTTCTAGAGCTTCATATAAATGAATTCATTCAACATGTACATTTTCGTTCATGTTGCACAATATATATTTTCTGCACAATATATATTTTTGCACAATATATATTTTTGCACAATATATATTTTTTTCACTTTCTACTTAGTGTACCTTTGTGTTATGGACTGAATTGTGCCCTTCCCTCAAATTCATATGTTGAAATTCTAATCCTCCAAGGTGACTATAATTGGAGAAATGACCTGTAAGGAGATAATTAAGGTCAAATTAATCTATAAAGGTGAGAACCTAATTCTAATCCTGTTTTTCAGTGGTATAAGAAGAGGAAGAGACACCAAAGACCTTACTCTCTTCTTTTGTGCAAAGAGGACTGGCCAAGTGGGGACACGGCCAAGAAAGCAGCCTGCAAGCCATTATGGGAGACCTCACTGGAAAACAATACTGGCACCTTAATCTTGGACTTCCAGACCCTGCAAAGGTGAGAAAATAAATTTCAGTTGTTAAAGCCACCCTTTCTATGGCTGCTCAAGCAGACTAATATATTATATTTAAATATTTAAAGTGTATTTCCTATAGATAGCATGTAGTTGGGTCTTGCTTCTTTGGAAAAATATAATCTTAAAATCTCCGTCTATGATTGTTTAGATTATTTATATTTAATATTAATATTAATATTGTTTGGTTTATCTACTATTAGGTTGTTTTCCATTTGCCTGTCGTCTTTGTTTTTGCCATTTTTCCAAGTATTATTTTTTACCACCTTTTAGTATTCTATCTAATCTCTTCTCTTGGCTTATTTACTCTTTGATACAGTTTCACTATGTCCCCATCCAAATCTCACCTTGAATTCCTATGTATTGTGGGAAGGACTATGTGGGAGGTAATTGCATCATGGGGCAAATGTTTCTTAAGTTTCATGAGATCTGATTTTAAAAGGATAATTTCTTGCACAAGCTTCCTTCTCTTGTCTGCTGCCATGTAAGGCTTGTGTTTTACCTTGCACCATGATTGTGAGGCCTCCCCAGCCATGTGGAATTGTAAGTCCCTTAAACCTCTCTCTTTTGTAAATTACCCAGTCTCAGGTTGTCTTTATCAACGGTGTGAAAATAGACTAATATACTCTTCCTTTTTTGTTTCTTTTAATTTCTAGTGGTGGCTCTGGGATTTGCTTTATGCATTTTTGTCCTTTTCACAGCCTGTCTTCAAATTCAATTATATCACTTCATTTATAATGTAATTACCATAATATGCTGTATTTTCCTTTGCCTTTCCCATCATTGGTGCTGATTTTGTTGTACATCTTCCTTCTGTATATGTTACAAATATCAATATATTGCTACTTTTTTGTTTTTCAAATAAATATGAAAATTAAAAAGATAAGAAAATATTTTTATATTTACTAATAAGCTTATAATTTTCAGTGCTTTCTATTCATTTTGTAGATCCAAGTTTTCATCTCGTATTGATTTCCTGTAGCTGGAAGAACTTCCTGTAGCTTTTCTTTCATTACAAATTCTCTCTGCTTTTGTTTGTCGGAAATGTTTTCATGCTGCTCTCATGTAAGAAAGATGTTTTCATTGGATATAAATTCTAGTTTGACTTTTTTTTTCTTTCTCCACTACAGAGATGTCAGTTTTCTATGTGTGCTGTCTTGGATTTTTTTCAGATGAGAAATTACTGATTAATCTTTACATTGTTCGACTTTGTGTAATGAATTTTTTTTCTCTGATTCATTGTTTTTTTGTCAATTCGATTATGATGTTTGCTTGTGTGTTTTCCTGTTTTGTTTATCCAGGTTTTCTTTCATGGAGCTTTTTGAATCTCTGGTTTTGTAGATGTTATTGATTTTGGAAAATTTAGCTATTTTTTTATAATATATTTTCTGTCTCTTTTCTTCTTGTACTCATACATTATGATAAACTGCTTTATATTTTCCCACAGGCCAGAGTCTCTTAGTTTCTTTTTAATTTTTTATTTTTGTTTTGATTTTCTACCTTTTTGTTCTCTACGCTTTGGTTTGTATTATTTCCATGGTCATTGACTTATATTCATTGGTCTTTTCTTTGCCACGTTCAGTCTGCTGCTAAAACCATCAAGTGAAGTTTTTGTTTCAGATATTGTATTTTTCCTTTCTACTAGTTCCATTTATTTCTTTTAAAAATCTTCTGTTTTATTTCTCGTTATATTCATATTTCCCTTTAGATCTTTGAATATATTTGTAGGAATTGTTTAATTCTTGTCTGATAATGTTGGCATTTTTGGTCTTTCTCTACTTGTTGAATTTTCAATTGATTATGTGTCATATTTTTCTGCTTCTTCACATAATGTTCAAAGCATTCACTACCCAATAAAACATTATTTGATTTATGTGATTTTTTTATTGGGTAGTGAACGTGTTTAATTTTTGTTGTTGATGCTAGATTTAATTGTTTCCAGTATTTTGGTTTAATGTTTTATAATTTGTTTTCCCAGTCTGTTAAATTACAAGTGAATTAACTTAGTATTTTTGGTGCTTGGTTTATGTTTTGGTTAAAGTAGATCTAGAATAGTCCTTACACTAGAACTAATTTAGTCTTCTTACTAAAATGAGAAGTGTCTATTGAATGTCCTCAATGTTCACATGAGAGTTTTTATCCTTACTGGTTGGAAATTGAATATTTTTTTAAATTGCCTATGATCTCTAGAAATTTTAAACTACATTCTACCTGTGCACAGCTTAGATTGTAGCACAGATTCACAGGAATGCTGATTTCTAGAACTAATTATCTGTATATCACTCATTCCTGATTTCTACCATACAAATCCCACTCCTTTCGGCCACCTCAAAGTATAATGTATATCTTCTTAACTTAGTGAGCCCACGTGTTCTATTTATGGACTCTCCTTCCTGTCCAGAAAGTTCCTTCTGGCCAAAACTAGGGCAATTGTAGGCCTCATCTTCTGGGTTCTTCTCAGGGACCCAGGCCTGCTCTATGTATTGTTCGATATTTGAAACTCTTGTCTTATGGATCTTAGGTTGTGAAGTCATATTTGGCTGATTTTAATTTGTGTTTATTTTCCTGTAAGATAAGAGTGCAACAAACCTGAGATCAATTTATCTCCATTTTAAGATCCCTGGCCTAATACAGAAATCTCAAATTCTGCACCTTCATTGTGCACCCACCTCATGATTATTCCTATTTTGGTAGAGCTTATTTAGTCTTTCCTCCTCAGATAACTCTTTTAAGTATGTTTATTGTCAACCATTTTGAACTCAGCTTTATTTTTTTATAGGTGGTATATGTGGCTGGCCCTAGAAGATTTACTTTTTTTCCAAGAAAGTGCAGTGTTACAATAAAAAGCATTTTTATGAAGGATCTAGTTGTGTATAACAGGAAGAGCTTTCAAATTATTTTATTCATTATGTTGCTGAGCTTGAAATTCTTCTGAATTTTGACTATTAAGTCAATTTGTAGATATTTTAATGTTATATTTGGATTTATGTTTGTGTTTTTTAAATCATGTAGTTAGTTAATTTCACGTTTCTCCCAGTTTCCTGTCTCTTACTGTGTTAATTTTATGTTTCTTTTTTGTTTCCACTAATGTTAATTTTATGTTTCTTTTTTGTTTCCACTAAGAGTTTGGGCATCCTGATGGTTAATTTTATACATCAACTTGCCAGAGCCGTGCTGCCTAGATATTTAGTCAAACATTATTCCAGATACTTCGGTAAAGATGCTTTTCTTTTTAGATGAGAATAGCATTTAAATCTGTGGATCTTAAGTAGACTGTCCTCCATCATAAGGGGTGGGCTTCATATAGTCAGTTGAAGGCCGTAATAGAACAAAAGCTGACCTTTCCAGAACAAGAGGGAATTCAGCTAGCGGACTGCATTTAGACTTCAGTTGCAACTTGTCCTCGAGCCTCCAGCATGCTGATCTATCCCAACATATTTGGACTCCAAGTCTCTACAGTCACATGAGCCAATTCCTTAAAATAACTCTCTCTCTCTCTTTCTTTGCGCACACACACGCATACACACACGCGCCCATACACACACACGTGTGCATACACACACACGCGCATACACGCACACATACACACACTGTATTGGTTTTGTTTCTCTGGCAAATCCTGATCAATGCAGGGATGTATATTTAAGTGATATTATTTTAATGGATACATGCACATTTTTAACCTGCAGTCAGAACTCAACAGTATCTACATGTCTACAGTTCATCACTATCTCTACTGTTTCCCCAGTCCTTAACTCTCTTAGGCAGCTTAGGCTGGTGTAATAAATATGCCACAGACTGAGTGGCTTAAACAACACACAATTATTTCTAACAGTCGTGGAGGTTGGGAAGTTAAGCATCAAGGTGCAGGCAGATCTGGTGTTGAGGGAGAGCCCTCTTCATGGTTTGTAGACAGCCATCTCTTCACTGTATCCTCACAAAGCAGAGAGGAAGCATGTGCTCCTGTGTTTCTTCTTTTAAGGGCACTATTCCTATTCATGAGGGCTGCATATTCATGACTTTCGAATTACCAATGCCCAACCTCCAACTGTCATCACATTGGGAATTAAGCTCCAATATATTAACTTTGGGAGAATACATTCAGACCATAAGCACTACCCACAATTGACCGTTAACTCCCAATACCCTTCCTATTTTACCTGCTATTGCTTTCTTGCACTTTAGTTTACCTTTTTAATCAACTAAAATTACTTATCATTGTCTTTATATCTTTGTTTTCTGACATATGTACAGTTTTTTATACTCATTACCTCTTTAATTCCATTTATTTCTCAAGATTTAATTACCTTTATCCTAAAGTTAAGCCTTTACTATTTTTCAGCAAGGGTTCATGAGTAAAACATTTTATCTTTATTGGGATATGCCTTTTGTTTACTTAAATTGTAATGATGATCCAAATGGATGTAAAATTTTTATAAATAGTTCACAATTATCTTACTTTGTTGATTATATTGTTACTCTAGTGCATTAAATTTTCAGTCTGTAGAGATATTCCCTAGTTGTTTTTAAGTTTTTTTCTTTTATTTTAGTTTTCTGTAGTTTCATTATGGTGTGTGTAATTGTAGGATTGCTTTTACTTAACATCTTTTAGACTTTCTTGTTTTTCTTGATGCTGATGATTTTATACTTTTGTGGTGACTGTGCAGTTTTGACCTTAAAATCTTCTATTTTAGTGCCTTATTCATTGTCTCTTTATTCTTTTTAGTTTGGGTATTCCAGCTCTTCTCGTGTTATTCTTTATGCATTTTAACATCCTTTTCAAATTGTTATGTCTTCTCACTCCTTGTTGCATCTACATAATTTCCTCAGTTTTATGTTCTAATTTGTGAATCCCTTTTAGCTGGGTTATTTAATATAGCCATTTATTTTGCATTTTAATATTTATTTCCTGCATTTCAAGTTCTATCCTGTATATTTTTTCAAGCTTGCATATTGTACTTCCACAGTTTTTTTCACCAGTGTTTTAAATAAATGTGTCTCCTTTTCAAATTGTTCTGTAATTCCAAACACTTAAGTTCTAATTCTGTTAACTTTCACTATGGTTGGATGTATCTTACGTATTTTGCAATTTTTGACTATGAACTCTTGAGTGGGATTATGTATATGAAAGAGAGAGACAGTGGGGGAAGAGGAGAAATGTCTTGTGTTCTGACTAACCTAGAACTATTTTTTTAGTTTTATTTGTTTGTTTTCTGTGCCCCTGCCAGAAGCCTCAGGCTATTACTGGCCTGTTATAAAGGCCTTTCTTAAAATTTAAGCACGTGGTCCCATATTATAGGAAGATTGTAACTAAAAGCCAGAACCATGTGAGTAAAAACTAAAATGTGTTTTTAAGTTTTCTGGAGAAATATGTTTTTTTCTACTGAGAGCACAGGCAAAGGCAGACTCTGTTTTTATTTTCCTTGGAGTTAATAGAGTTTTATTTTCTAGTTCAACCTCTAGGGTCTTGATTTTGACAATGTGTGCATGTATGTGTGTGTGTCAGTTACATGTCTCCAACTTTCAATTCTAACACTTCAACACATGTGGCCCCAGTACCGTGTCACTTGTATTCAAATGGACATTAAAGCTCTAATGTTACTAGCATTGATAAGTCCCCAGAGTGGCTTAATGCTTACCACTCTGATTTTTAATTAATTTTTTCCTTTAATCACATCACTCATTCACATGTGAACTTATCTATTCTGTTAAGTACTATTAAATATGCATTTAAAACATTATTTGCTGTATTTTATGTAACAATTCTGGATACTTACAGTGGAAAGGATTTTGAGATATCCAGACTATCATATTTACATTTCAAACTTTGAGCCACTTAATTGCATAGTTATCATAGACAGAAGGATCTGTGTAGCAACTAGTACCACTGGTAAACTGTGCCTCTTAGTGAGCCCAAGTGATGTGGGAAACTTGCTCTTTGAATTCATTCTGCTTCCAGCACAGATAACCCAGAATTTAATCCTTACTTTTTTCTTTCCTTCCAAATAAGTTAGAGTTTTTAGTAAGTTACATGGAGAAATAGGTCTTCCAGTTTCTTCACAGTTTCATTTCAACTTTATTCTTGGTCAGCAGTAAGTGACTTTTTTTAAGTAAACTTTTATTTTGGAATAATTATAGACTTACAAAAAAATGCAAAAGGAGAGTTCTTGTAGAAGTCTTTTCTAGTTTTCCCCACTGTTGACATCTTGTACTACTATATTACATTTGCCACAACAAGAGCCTAATATTGGTATACCACTATTAAGTAAGCATCATACTTCATGTGTTTTGCTTTGTTTCAACCAGTTTTTCTATTAATATCTTCTATTTGTTCCAGGATACCTTACAGGATATCATATTACATGTAATTGTTATATTAATGCAGGATTGTTTTGCTCCTTAGCTCAGCTAAAATCAGGCTTCTTGTCTCACAACCAGGAAAAATCAGGCACTTAGACACATTGAAAGGTGAGGAGAGCAGAATTTATTAAAAGAAAGTTCTCAGCCAAAAAACGGGGGGTTCTGCCAACTGGCTCCCACCTCACGGATTGAATACCAGGCCACCACACACGAGCTGAAGAGGCCCAGCTCCTCTCCTACAAAAGATGTGAATTTCTGGTTGCTCCACCCCATTCTCCCAGTTGAGCATGTGAGCCCTTAGTCTGAGCCACTCCATATTGACTTATTTCCCTTACTGTGCATATGTTAAGGGATGGAATTTTTCACCATGGGCATGTTTAGGCAAGACCTTGTGCAGGTTCCCTTATCTGCGTCCTGCATCTATCAGTATCTCCCCAGTGTCCACTGGTCTGTGAATTTTTAAATTCTTTCCTTGTTTTATTGTGAGCTTGATAGTCTTGAGGAATACTGGTTAGGTGTCCTATAGAATATCCCCAAATCTGGATTTTCTGATGTTTCTCATGATTATACTGGAATTATGGGTTTTTAAAAAGGTAATACTTATTGTTACACCATATCAATGTATATCATTGATGTTATTAGCTGTAGGTGACAATTTTTAATGAACTTTGTACTTCAGAATAGTTTTTGATTTGCTGAAAAATTATAAAGGGAGTACCTAAAGTTCCTATATAGTTTACACACAGTTTCGCCTATAGTTAAACCCTTGCATATATTAGTATGCTACATTTGTCACAGTTAATTAACCAATATTGACATTATTATCCATTATCAATTAAGCTACATATGTTGTTCAGATTTTGTTAGTTTTCCTTTAATGTCCTTTTTTTGTCATAGAATCCTATCTGGGACACCCCATTACATTTAGCTGTGGTGTCTTCTTAGGCTTCCCTTGTCTTTGACAATTTATCAGACTTCACTAGTTTTTAATGACAGTTTTAAAGAGTACTGATGATATGATTTGACTGTGTCCCCACCCAAATCTCATCTTGAATTGTAGCTCTAATAATCCCAGTGTGTGGTGGGTGGGACCCAGTGGGAGGTAATTGAATCATGGGGCAGGTTTTTCCCATGCTGTTTTTGTGATAGTGAATAAGACTCATGAGATCTCATGGTTTTATAAAGGACAGTTCCCTACACATGCTCTCTTGCCTGCCACCTTGTAAGATGTGACTTTGCTCCTTTTTTTGCCTTCTGCCATGATTGTGAGGACTCCCCAGCCATATGGAACTTTGAATCAATTAAACTTCTTTCCTTTATAGATTACCCAGCCTTGGGTATGTCTTTATTAGTAGTGTGAGAATGGACTAATACAACTGGTAAGATATGTTGTTAGAATGACCCTCACAGTTGGGATTTGTCTGCTGTTTTTCTCATGATTAAACTGGGTATATGGGTTTTTAAGAGGAAGGGCACAAAAATAAATTACCACTTTTGCAGGGTACATATGATCCATATGTTAATTACAATCTTGATTACCTAGCAGAGGTAGAGTTTGTCAGATTTACTGTTAAGTTACTTTTTCCTCCTTGCCACATTCTATTGAGTGGAAGGAAGTCACTATATGTAGACTATATTTACAGAGTGGGGAGTGACTTTTCACCTCCTTGAGGGCATGGGATCTCACTTATTATTATTATTATTATTATTATTATTATGACGGAGTCTTGCTCTGTTGCCCAGGCTGGAGTGCAGTGGCATGATCTTAGCTCACTGCAAACTCTGTCCCCCAGGTTCAAGCGATTCTCCTGCCTCAGCCTCCAGAGTAGGTGGAATTACAGGCGGGCACAACCACGCCTGGCTAATTTTTGTACTTTTAGTAGAGACAGGGTTTCACCATGTTGGTCAGGCTGGTCTTGAACACCTGACCTCGTATCCACCCATCTAGGCCTCCCAAAGTGCTGAGATTACAGGCGTGAGTCACTGCACCCAGTGATCTTGCTAATTATTTGGCATTCTTCTGCATGGGAAATTGGCTGTTGTCCCTCATATGTTTGTTTATTCGATTATTTATTGATATCAGTACAGACACAAGAATATTTTTCTTATACTTTTGGATATATGGTAATTTATTAGTACTTTATCTTGATGAGTGAATTGGCTCAGTTTGGCCATTGGAAATCTATTATTTGACTCCTGTGTCCTTTTCTTCCCTCCTTTTCTTTATCATGGTAAAATACATGTAATGTACAATTTAGCATCTTAACCATTTTGAAGTTTATAATTCATTGGTATTAAATACATGAATAATGTTTTGCAACCATCACTGTCATCCATCTCTATAACTTTTTTCGTCTTGTAAAACTGAAACTTTATACCTGTTAAACAATAGCTTCCTATGCTTTCTTCCCCTCAGTCCCTGACAACCACAATTTTACTTTCTTGCTCTATGATTTTGACTGTTCTGAATACCTCATATAAGTGAGATCATATAGTACTTTTCTATTTATGATTAGCTTATTTCATTTAGCATAGTATCCTCAAGGTTCATCCATGCTGTAGCAATAGCATATGTTAGAATTTTCTTCCTTTTTTAAGACTGAAAAATATTCCATTGTATATTTACCATATTGTGATTATTCATTCATCTGTCCGCTGAACTATTTCACACTCCCACCGACAGTACACAAGGGTTCCAATTTCTCTCTCCTTTCAAACACTTGTTATTTTCTGTTTTTTGATAGTAGCCATCCTAGTGGGTATGATGTGATATTTCATTGTAGTTTTGGTTTGCATTTACCGAATGGCTGGTGATACTGAATCTTTTTACATGTGTTTCTTGGTTATTTGTATATCTTCTTGAAGAAATGTATATACAAATCCTTCACCCATTTTTGAATCAGGGTGTTTTGGCATTTATGTTGTTGAATTTTAGGAGATGTCTTTATAGTGATTTCTTTTTATCCATGGAGGGTGTGTTCCTAGAATTCCAGTGGATGACAGAAACCAGAGATAGTACTGGACCTTATATATACTATGTTTTTCCTTTTCATATTTATCTGTGGTACAGTTTAATTTAGAAATTAGGCATAGAAGAAATTAACAACAATAATAATAAAATAGAACAATAATTACAATATGCGAGTGTTTCTACTTTTGCAATTTGTTGCTATTGTTAAGTAAAATAAGAGTTACCTGAATAAGCACTTTATATTGTGACAGTTGATCTGGTAAATGAGTGATAAGCGATAAGTGACTAACAGGAGGGTAACACATAGAGGGTGGATGTGCTGGCCAAAGGAATGATTGACATCCCAGGTAGGATGGAACAGAATGGCATGAAATTTTATCACACCACTCAGAATGACATGTAATTTAAAACTTAGAAATTGTTTATTTCTGGAATTTCCCATGTAATATTTTTCAACTGTGGTTGACAGTGGGTAACTAAAACTGCTTAATTTAAGCTACAGATATACAGATATACTGTATATTCTGGATATTAATCCCTTACCAAATATATGATTGACAAATATTTTCTCCCATTCTGTGGGTTGCATTTGTACTCTGTTGATGTTGTCTTTTGGTGAACAGTTTGTAAAGTTTCATAAAGTCCAAGTTGTCTTTTTTTTATTGTTGTTATCTGTGCCTTTGTTGCCGTATCCTAGCAATCATTGCAAATCCAGTGTTGTGAAGCTTCTGACCTATGTTTTCTTCTAAGAGTTTTATAGTTTTACATCTTACATTTTCATATTTAATCCATTTTGAAATTTTTTAATATATGGTGTCAGTTAAGGGCCAAACTTCATTCTTTTCTATGTATTTACAAAATAATTTGCTTGGTTTTTGCCTGGGATTGTGTTAAATCTATAGATAAAATTGGGAACAAAATTGTTATCTTAACAATATTTATTTTTCTAATGTATGAGCATGGCATATTCACTTCACAATATGAAGTGAACATATACATATAACATAACATAAACATATGGATATTGTAAATAATTTGTATTTTACCTATGTATTTCATTTTGGCAGTATTATTTTTTATTTATTTATTTTTTTTTTATTTTTTGAGACGGAGTCTTGCTCTGTCCCCCAGGCTGGAGCGCAGTGGCCGGATCTCAGCTCACTGCAAGCTCCGCCTCCCGGGTTCAGGCCATTCTCCTGCCTCAGCCTCCCGAGTAGCTGGGACTACAGGCGCCCGCCGCCTCACCCGGCTAGTTTTTTGTATTTTTTAGTAGAGACGGGGTTTCACCGTTTCAGCCAGGATGGTCTCGATCTCCTGACCTCGTGATCCGCCCTTCTCGGCCTCCCAAAGTGCTAGGATTACAGGCTTGAGGCAGTATTATTATAAATATCATTTTAAAAATTCAAATTTCAGTTTTTATTGCTTGTGTATAGGAAGACAATTGACTGTGTATATTTATCTCCTGCTTTGACTCTTCTATACTTTTTCAAAGCAAAGAGTTTTATTGACTTTTTTAAGTTAAATAACCACATCATCTACAAATAAAGACAATGTTATTTTTCCTTTCCAATGCATATATACTTTAGTTCCTTTTCTAAGTCTCATTGTACAGCTAGAATTTTTGCTACGATGTTGGATAAGAGAGGTAAGAAAGGAAATTCTGACCTTGCTCCTCATCATAGAGAAAAAGTGAACAGTTTCATTATCATTAAACATGATGTTAGCATTATAGTTTTTACAGATACTCTTTATCAAGTTAAGGAAATGGCTCTCTATTCCTAGTTGGCTTAGAGTGTATATTAAGAAAGAACGGTGAATTTTGTCAAGTTAATTTATTGCCACCAATTAATTTGAATCGATGAGTTTTTTCTTTAGCTTAATAATGTGAAGGTTTATATGAGTTGATTTTTGAATGTTTAACCAATCTTTCATACCTATAATAAATCCCAGTTGATTGTAGTGTATAATATTTTTATACATTGTTGGATTTGATTTGCTAAGGTTTTGTTGGGGATTTTTGCATTTACATTCATGAGAAATACTAGTTTGTGTTTTTCATTTCTTGTAATGTCTTAACCTTTTTTAAGGTATTAGATAATGCTGACTTTATAAAATGTCTTAGAAAGCATTCATTCCTTACATTTTCTGTGCTTTCTTTTTCTGTGTGGATAATTGGTATTACTTTTTCCTTAAATGTTTGGTAGAATTCACTGTTCAAACAATCTTGGCTTGGAACTGTCTTTTGGGAATGTAATTAAGTATTGATTCACTTTCTTTCTTTTTTTTTTTTTTTGAGACGGAGTCTTGCTCTGTTGCCCAGGCTGGAGTGCAGTGGCCGGATCTCAGCTCACTGCAAGCTCCGCCTCCCAGGTCTACGCCATTCTCCTGCCTCAGCCTCCCCAGTAGCTGGGACTACAGGCGCCCGCCACCTCGCCCGGCTAGTTTTTTGTATTTTTTTAGTAGAGATGGGGTTTCACTGTGTTAGCCAGGCTAGTCTAGTCTCGATCTCCTGACCTCGTGATCCGCCCGTCTCGGCCTCCCAAAGTGCTGGGATTACAGGCTTGAGCCACCGCGCCCGGCCCCGATTCACTTTCTTTAATAGACATAATAGTAGAATATGGTAGTTTGTGTCTTTCAAGAAATTGGCTCATTTCATTCACTCATTAAATTTCTTGGCACCATATTCTTTTAACATTTTAAAGTTCAAGATATCAGTATGATGACACCACTTTTCATTTCTGAAATCAGTAATTTCTAAACTAAAGGTTTTTCAACTATCAATCTTCCCAGGAAATAGTCTTTGGTTAAATTGATTTTTTTTCTATTGATTTATTTTTTCAATTTCATTGATATTTTTCCTCCAATTTTTGTTATTTTTTTTCTTTTCATTTTTAGGCTTATGGTGGTTTTTTTTCCCTCTAATTTTCTAAGGTAAAAGTTTAGGTTATTTGTTTCACATCTTTATTATTTTCTAATATATTGTTTAACAACAGGGATATGTTCTGAGAAATATATCATTAGGTGATTTGGTTGTTGTGTGAAAATAATACAGAGTATATTTACATGGTCCAAGTAGTATAGGACTAGGACCATGTATAGGACTATGTATGGTCCTAGTAGTATAGGACTAGGACCTAGTAGTCCATAGTATATCCTAGTACACACCTAGGCTACATGATATAGCCTATTGCTCTTAGGCTTCAAACTTATACAGTATGTTACTGTACTGAATACTGTAGGCAATTGTAACACAGTGGCAAATATTTGTGTATTTAAGCATATTTAACATAGAATAGGTACAGTAAAAATATGGTATCATAATCTTATGAAATCACCCTGTTATATGCAACTCTTTGTTGACTGAAACATTGTTATGTGGTACATGACTATATGTAGGCACAGTATTGCTATACTGTAATTTCTCTTTAAGCACTGTTTATACTACATTCCATAATTTTTGGTAAATTGTATTGTCATTTTCACTTAGTTTAAAACACTTAAAAATTTCCGTTGAGCCCTCTTTGACATGAAGATTATTTAGAATTGTATTGTTCAATTTGCAAATGTTTTAGAATTTTCCAGCTATCTTCTGTTATTGGTTTGTAGTTTTATTCTGTTGTCATCTGAGAATATACTTGGTATAATTTTCATTTTTTTTAGATTTAAGTAATTTTTCATATTCATGGCTTAAAATATGCTCTTTGTGAATATTTCATGTGAGCTTGAAAAAAATGTGTATTCCGCTATTGTTTCTATGTGGAATATTCTATAAATGTCAATTAGATCAAGCTGATTGCTAATGCTGCTCAGGTCTTATACATCATTATCATTACTGACTTTCTGCCTGTTTGATCTCTCAGACCTGTCAGAGGACTTTTGATGTTTCCAACTGTACTAATGGATTTGTCTATTTCTCTTTTAAATCCTATCAATTTTGTCTTCACATATTTTTATATTCTGTTTATGTTTGTAATGCTTCTCTTCATTACTGATAATTTTCTTGTCTGAAGTATGATTTTTTTCAGTAATTAACAAAGCTTCTCTAGCTTGCATTTGAGTATTATAAGCATGCTATATCACTCTACATCTCTTTAATTTAACTATATGTCTTTATAGAGAGTAAAGTAAGTTTTTGGTAAACAACTCATAATTGGTCTTGTGTTTTTAATCTGGTCTGACAATCTCATTTTAACTAGTTTTAAAATCTGGTATTCAGATGTAAATGTATTAGTGACATAGTTGAATCAATATCTACCATGTTTGTAACTGTTTTTTGCATGTTGGATGTATTCTATTTTCTTCTCCTCTACCCCACTCTTATTTTTGGCCTCTCTGGTTTTAATTGAGCATCTTCTATAATCTCATTTTTTTCTCATCTCATAGCACATCAATGACACTTAGAAATATATTTTTAGAGGTTGCCCTAGAGTTTACAATATACATTTTTGACTTATCTAAATCCAGTCTCAAATTACAGTATAACACTTTACATATAGTATTGGTCGTTCATGATAGAGTGCTCATACTTTCTCTCTTCTGTCTCTTCCTGTGACATTACTGCCTTTCATTTCACATACATAATCACCTGGTGAATCCTTAAGTTTTAAACACATAGTTATGATATATATCAATTAATAATAAGATAAATACATTATTTTACCTTCATTTGTTCAGTCCTTATGCTCTTACATTATGCAGATATGTTTCTGACGTATCATTATCTTTCTGCCTGAAGAATTAACATTTTAACATTATTTTCAAATTTAAGATTCACTAGAGATAACTTCCCTAAATTTCATTTAAGAAACCTTTATTTCTCCCTGTTGAGAGATAATTTTGCTGAATATAATAGTGATATTATTTTTTTCTTTCACAACTTCAAATACTTCACTGTCTTCTAATTTACATGGTTTCGGTTTCATTTGAGACATTCAATGTAATTTTTTTTTTTTTTTTTGACAGAGTCTCACTCTGTTGCACAGGCTGGAGTGCAGTGGAATGATCTTGGCTCACTGCAACCTCTACCTCCCAGGTTCAAGCAATTCTCATGCCTCAGCTTCCTGGGTATCTGGGATTACAGGTGTGTGCCATCATGCCCAGCTAATTTTTGTATTTTCAGTAGAGTCATGGTTTACCCATGTTGGCCAGGCTGGTCTCAAACTCCTGGCCTCAAGTCATCTGCCTGCCTTGACCTCCCAAAGTGCTGGGATTACAGGCATGAGCCACAGTGCCTGGCCTCACTGTAATTCTTCCCTTGGCCATTTTGAATGTACTGATGAGCCCATTGAAGGTGTTCTTCATTTATATTACACTGTTTTAAAATATACAGGACTTTTACAAAATTTGTCTTTTACTTTCCATTTGTCTACTTACATCTATTCTTTCATGTTGTCCACTTTTTCCATTAGAGCCCTAAACATGCAAATAATAATTATCTCAAATTTCCTGTCTGTTAATTTCTGCATCTCTGTCATAACAGTCTGATTCTGATGATTGCTTTGTCTTTTCACACTGTTTTTCTTTGCCTTTTCATACATTGGAATTTTTTGTTGAAAGTCAGATATATTATGTTGGGTAACAGAAATGGTGGTGAAGAGTCCTTTAGTATGAAGATTTATAATTGTCTGGCTGTGGCTCTGCTTTGTTGAGTGTTTGAGCTACATAGTTATAGATGCTATTGTCTTTATAGTCCTCTAACTATGCTTGTTTTGTTTCTTTTCTTGTGTTAGGCTTTCCTAGGTACATCTCATAGAAAGTCTGTGTCTTGCAACTCTTCAACTGTACTCTACTATTATTATTCTAGGATCCTGTTGGTGTGGTAGTTAGATGTGTGCAAAAAGAGGCATTCTTTGTTTGTTTTGGAGATGGAGTTTCTGTCTCATTGCTCAGGCTGGAGTGCACTGTTGTGGTCTCGGCTCACTGCAACCTCTGCTTCCCAGGTTCAAATGGTTCTCCTGCCTCGGCCTCCCAAGTAGCTGGGATTACAGGTGCCCACCACCACACCTGGCTAATTTTTATATTGTTAGTAGAGACAGGGTTTCACCATGTTGGCCAAGCTGCTCTTGAACTCTCTTGATCCACCCTCCTCGGCCTCCCAAAATGCTAGGATTACATGCGTGAGCCGCCAGGCCTCGCCACAAAAAGAAACGTTCTACCTTCTGAATGAATCTATGTTTTTTAGTTGGGCCATGATTCAGGGCTGTGAACGTCACAAATATTTCTAGTAATCTAAACAATAAAATCATTAGGAATTAGTATAGATTATTGTCCTCCTTGTTCCCTCCTGCTTTTCCTGGAAACAGAGTTTTCAATTTATTTCCCTGAAGCCCTGACCCCCGTTCTCCATATTCACTCCAGGCTCCAAAAGGGACACAAAACTTTAGGTGACTGGACTGAGAGGAATGCACTTCCCATGGCTGGGATAAGGTCCTAGAAACTTTTTCTTCTTTAGCTTGTAACAAAGACACTGGATGTAGTTCATAATGATCACTCTTGCCTTCCTCCTCTCAGAGCCATTTCTCAGAGCTTCACCATAGGACTTGTTGGGATTCCTAGAGGAAAAGCCCATGAATGTGTAGGATCCCTTTAAGACTGTGAGCCCCCAGGAATTTTTTACTCCCATTCTAGGCTACTCTCAGCCTCATGCAATTTTTCAAATTACCATTTACTGCTAGTTTGTGGCTCCAGCATCTTCTGTTCCAGGTAAGTAAATGTTGGTTTTTGTATATCTGGATGTACCTGTTTTTGTAGGTTTCATAGTAGTGGTTTGCCTAGAGGCCTCATTTCCTTCATGAATCCAAGAAGTTGTTGATTTTTGGTTTGTCTAGCTTTTTCAACTTGTAAGAACAACAGTGATGACTTCCAAGAATTTTACATACTATAGCTGATAAGGAGATTTATAAATGACATTTTGGTTTTATTAGTTTTCGCGTTTGCTTTTTGTTTATTTTTGTAGTTAAACATTTCAGACTCACAAGGATAGAAAATTCTCTGTATCTTTCAATAATAGAGTCATCGTCCAGTTTAACTAAATTTCAATAGGTCAATCATATATTTACTTTTCCGTAGAAAGGAATAATTATCCTGCTCTAACAATAGAAAAAAATTTATTTGCACTTTAAGCCAAGCAGCGTCATAGATGCTATAAAGGAGGTCAACCCATGATGTGAAAATTTCAGCTTTCCTCAAAGGCTGTTTAAAAAATCATGTCCTTTTTATAAGTCAGAAATTGAAGAGCCACCTGGAATACAGAACGACCAATTTATTAAACATTTTGTATAAAATATGTGCATTTTATATAAGAAATTGTGGATTGATTCATCTTGAGTTTGAATAATTGTAATGTCTTCTAGACTTTGCCAGTGGTGATCTGTGATTTAAAAAAGACGGGTTTATTATTTCTGCTCTTAAAAGAAGTCAAGAAAAGCCCTTTCACAACATGCACAGACTTTTTTTTTTCTATGACAGCATGCTTCAGAAAGCATTTGCACAGTGATCTTTGCATAATGGTCTTTTATGTTCAAAGAAAATACTTCGTGGAGAAATTTTTTAAAAATCTATAAACAACAAAGTAGAGAGAATGAGATTCTGTGTGCCTCAGTAGGACATTTTCAAAAGATTGACATTTATAACTTGTCAATATTAGAACTCTGATGGGACAGTATGACATAAACTTTGTCCTGGCATAACCTCCTATAAAGCTGTAATATATTGGAATAGCCGGGCGCGGTAGCTCAAGCCTGTAATCCCAGCACTTTGGGAGGCCGAGACGGGTGGATCACGAGGTCAGGAGATCGAGACCATCCTGGCTAACACGGTGAAACCCCGTCTCTACCAAAAAGTACAAAAACCGAGCCGGGCGAGGTGGCGGGCGCCTGTAGTCCCAGCTACACAGGAGGCTGAGGCAGGAGAATGGCGTGAACCCGGGAGGCGGAGCTTGCAGTGAGCTGAGATCGGGCCACTGCACTCCAGCCTGGGCAGCAGAGCGAGACTCCGTCTCAAAAAAATATATATATAGATAGATAGATAGATAGATAGATAGATAGGAACATACGGCCTTCTGAAGACTTTCTGAATGGCTAGTGATTTCCCATGATTCTTTCTGGTCTGAAGCTATATTTTATTTTCATATAAAACCTCAATAAATCTTCTCCAAAATTCATCAGTTTGACACTGGTCATTTTGTTTTCTTGTGGTGAGGGATGTAGACCAAGTTAAATCATGATCTAAGAGTTGGAATAAATCACAAAAATTGCCAAGGATTGATATTAAACACCTTTATTTCATATAAGCCACAAAAATGTAAAAGTTAAAAAAAAATCAGTCATACACCCATGATCAAATTTTTGTTAAACCAAACATAACATAATTTCCATAACAGAACAAAACAGGAATATTAAAATATCTTACTTTGCTATTGTAATTAAAGGACAACTCTGAAATCTGGTGATACTTTAGATGTAGTAGGCTACCAAAAAGACTTTCTTCCTTTTTGTCTGTATATTTCTTCATTTGTCTGTGATACAAATCGGTTTCAATGCTTTCATTTTCTGCATATATAGTGAAGAACACAGACTTAAAATTTAAAGAACAGATTGCAGACGTTATCAAGAAGGGAGTTGACCCCTATATTTGTCTAATTATGCTAAATTAAAAGTTATAGTCTCTTGCTTGAAATACATAATAAAGCTACTTAAATTTGTTAAAGGGCCTGGGTTTTGTCTTAATAATATTACTGATTCTAGTACAGCAGAAGTGTTGGCTGTGCAGGATCATTTGAACTTTTCTACATTAATTGGGTTAACTACCCTTTAAATTAAAGGAATCATATTAGTGCCCTTCCTGCTTTCCGATGAGATGTAGCCTAACATTTAAGCTTTATAAATAGCATGCCTTTGTTTCCCTTGTATTTTTCGACCCTATTTCAACCTATGAAATCCAAAAATGCCTTATTTTTTGGCTTAAAATTGAAAAGTATTTATTAATTTCCCCCTCCAATAGAGAGAGAATATTGTTTTGGCAACATTCTTTAAAAGTTGTTTCAATTTCATCACTGTTTAGTGGGTGTTGTGGTTTCTTTCCAATATTAGTTGGGGTTTGTTTTGGCTGATTCTAACATAAATGTCCAAATAAAAGGGATTATACAATGTAGCAGTATATTTTTATCACGCATTGATGTCCGGAGTGGAACAGTCCATGGGTCATCTGGCGGTTCATTGGTGTCAGGAACTCTGACTCCTCTCATGTTATTATACTAACTTTAGCCTGTAACCTAATTGTCCGATAGGCTGAGCTCTGGTCATCACATCAAAATTCCAGTCAGCAGGAAAGTCAAAAACATTAGAAAAGTTTACTCTGTCTCTTAAGATAACATTCCAGAAATCCCACATTGTACTTCCATTGACATCATATTGTATAGAAGATAGTTATTGAGCCACACATAGATGCAAGGGAGGTTGAGGAATGTAGTCTTTTACATAGATAGCGATTTGTTCAGTTAAAATAATATTTATTGAAGTAGAAAACTGACTTTGTTAGCAACTGTGATGGCTTTCTGATGTGTGAACTCCAGTAGATTGAACTACAGTCCCAAGGCATTCAAACACTGATGTAGATATGCCGTGAAGTGATTTTTGCATTATCTGATTATGACCCCTACTCAGTTGACTTTAAGCTAAAGAAAAAAAAAAAAAAAAAGATTATTCTGGGTGGGTCTGGCCTAATCAGGCCTAAGAGCCTTTTTAGAAAGGATTTAGGCCTTCTCTGAGTTTAGAGACTAAAGATGGCCTGTGTTGACAAGGTTCTAATCTGCTCGTGATCTTCTCTTTCTGACTTTCCCTATAGACATTGAACTTGCAAACATAGTCTCTAATCTCTACAATTACATAAGCCAATGCATTGTAATAAACCTCCCTTGCACACTCTCCACCACCCCCAACCTCCCACTGGTTGAACGCTGAAGGATACAGCAACATTTTGCAATATCCGTTTCCAGTGCTTCAGTTTTCTTCCAGCTGTTTATCCTACCTGGAGGTGTCCATGTGCTTTGAGACTATTATATTATCTTCAGAGATTGGAGCAAATAACATGTCATCCTCTGGCCATTACTAGTTCAAGGACAATCTTAAGACCTAATTTCAGCCACTTCAGTAAGAAAGAGAATGGCTTCGTGTTTCTCAACCTAATGAATCCCATCAACTCTGAAACTATCTTTGAGAAACTACTTGCTCTCTAGGCTTCAGTGTGAACATAGAGAATGGAGCCCCAAGAACTTGTTGGCATTAGACGTAAAGTAGAAGACAGTGTTAAGGATGAAGCAGACACACGAAAAACAGACCAGAGAGAAAATACTATTATTAAAAAGTGTAGAATCTAACCAGCCTTAACATTCCATAATCCCTCAACATTTTTAAGGGAACATATACATTTTGCTAATCGTTAACACAGTTTGAGTTGGCTATATATCTCTTGCAGTAAAATGTATCCTAACTGATACAACTAGGAAACAATTCATTTTATGAATGATTCAACATAGATAGATATCTAATTTGGGCATTGCCTTAAAGTAATATCTGGAAATTTCTGTAGCGCCTCTGACAGTAGTAGACTGCTGTTCTATTTGGCATGCAGACAAATGTCAGTTTAGCATTAAATACCAAAACATGAACATTTGTTGATAATTTTGAATATTGTGTATGAGATACTAGTTAACTGGAAAATCACATAAAGCTCTTATGTTTTGCTGTAATGATCAATCTGAATTATATTTATTCCTCTTGATTTCGTGTGTTCCTACCAAGAGATTCTTCACAAAGAAGATAATGGCAGTGGTTTGAGTTGTGGCTTAACTTGTGTCCTTCTACAAAATATGTTAAAATTCTAACCCCCAGCACTTTTGAATGTAACTTTGTTTGGAAATAGGGTCTTTGCAGATGTATGCAAATTAAGATGAGGTGGTTAGGGTGGACCCTAACCCACCCATATGATATGACTGTCATAGGATATGACTGTCCCGTATGATATGACTGTCATATAGGATTGTCATGTGAAGGCAGAGACACACAGAGATGTTGTATGTGATGTTACATGCAGAGAGACTGTAGTGAGCTGATGCAGCTGAAAGCCAGAAAATGTCAAGGATGCACAGCCGCCACCCAAAGCTAGGAAGAGGCAAAGAAGGATTCTACCCAAAGTCTCAGTGGGAGCATGATCCTGCAGACATCTTGATTTTAGGTTCCTAGCTTCTGCAGCTCTGAGAGAATAAACTGTTTTCAGTTTTAGCCACCTGGTCTGTGGTAATTTGATATAGCAGCCTTTTGAAACTAATACAATATGGATGTTTCTTTTGAAAAATGAAAAAGAAGTGAGGAAGAAAAGAATAAAATGTGAGAAAGTGGGAAGCTCAGTTAATACCTAATTTGAGTTAACCTATAATCTTAGCTAGTCGGGAGGCAAAGGCAGGAGTATCACTTGAGCCCAGGAGTTTGAGGCTGCAGCGATCTATAATCATACCACTGCACTCCAGCCTGGTGACAGACCGAGACCCTATCTCAAAAACTATATATATATTTTAGTGGACATGTATGGCATAGTTGATATTTATCAGATGCTTTTTAAGAAAAATAAAATGTTGTGGGGTTGGAAAGTGAAGAGGTTATCAACATGTACTGAAGACTTACAACAGGCTAGGCATGGTATTAAATGCTTTACACATGTTACCTGATTTAATCCTCACAGTATTGTGGTAAAACAGGTGTAATTACCCTTATTTTATTGCTGAGGAAGAGGTTTCTTAGTGAGGTTATGTAATTTGCCCATGATTACCACGATACTAAGTAGTAGATTTGAATTCTTCTAAGTCTAACCTAAAAGTCCAAGTCCTTTCCTCCAAACCAGGTGTCAGCAAATTATGGCCCATAATGGTGAGAGGTGAAGCTAGCTAGGCTTCTGGGTTGATGGGGACTTGGAGAACTTTTCTGTCTAGCTAAAGGATTGTAAAGGCACCAGTCAGTGCCCTGTATCTAGCTAAACGATTGTAAACGCACCAATCAGAGCTCTGTGTCTAGCTAATCAGGGAGGGGACTTGGAGAAATTTTCTGTCTAGCTAAAGCATTGTAAATGCACCAGTCAGCACTCTGTGTCTAGCTAAAGGTTTGTAAACGCACCAATCAGCACTCTGTAAAAATGAACCAATCCGCACTCTGTAAAACGGACCAATCAGCACTCTGTAAAATGAACCAATCAACTCTCTGTAAAATGGACCAATCAGCAGGATGTGGGTGGGTCCAAATAAAGGACTAAAAGCAGGCCACCCTAACCTGCAGAGGCAACTTGCTTGGGTCTGCTTCCACACTGTGGAACTTTGTTCTATGGTTGTCAATAAGTCTTGCCGCTTTATCACTCTTTGGGTCTGCACTACCTTTATGAGCTGTTACACTCACTGGGAGGTCTGCAGCTTCACTCCTGAGGTCAGTGAGACTGCGAACCCACCGGGAGGAATGAACAACTCCAGACGCGCCACCTTTAAGAGCTGTAACACTCACTGCCAAGGTCTGTGGCTTCACTCGTGAAGTCAGCAAGACCATGAACCCACCAGAAGGAGTAAACTCCAGACACATCTGAAAGAACAAACTCCGGACACACCATCTTTAAGAACTGTAACACTCACTGTGAGGGTCCGCAGCTTCATTGTTGAAGTCAGTGAGACCAAGAACCACCCCCTACCCTGAGGGAACCAATTCTGGGCACAGTGGGGGTCACGTTTAACCTGCCCTCTGTTTTGGAGAATAAAGTGTTATTGGAACACGGCCATGCCCCTGATTGCTTTTGCACTACAGTGGCAGAATTGACTTGTCACAGAAACCTATGGCTTGCAACGCTAAAAATGATTGTAAACTGATCCTACACTGAAAAATTTTCGGAACTTTGCTCTAGACTTGTGCCAGAAAGTCTGTATTTGATTCTTCAATCTTTTGCCTTCTAAAAATCAAAAATCAAGTAAATTATTTTAATGTCTGAGGCTGCCTTCCTGTCTTTAATGTGTGGATAATCCCTTATAGTGTCATTCTAGGGATTACTTGATAAAATGAATGTTAGTATATTTTGTAAACTATATAGAAATATACAAACCTAAGTAGTTAATCTTAAAAACAATAAAAACCACATTACTTAATATCTTACTTCAATATTGAAATAAATTTAAATACCATTATACAACTTCAGATTTCTCTTATTTCATTGAGTTTGTCTAATTAACACAAATTATAGGCAGATTTCCTTCCCAAGCTGCCTTTGTTGTAGGGGTTCCTCTATGTGGGGTGGTCCCTCTGTCCTGGGGATCTGTTTCTTCTGTGATCAAAACAGTAACATTTTTTTTTTCTTCAAAAGGCAGAATTCAATCTTTTGTTGTGGGCTACCATGGGAACATTCCTTACATTCCAAAAGGGAGAGTTTTTCAAATTTAAAGACTTTGCAATCCCCTGATTAAGTCCACCAAACCTGATCTATTTCAACTATGATCTTTAGGTTGAAGTTCTAAAAATCTAAGGCTGCATTATTTCATTCAATGTCTCCTGTCCAGTTCTTCAAAATTTAATTCCTTTTTTCTGTTTTGACAGGACATTCCTTCAGAGTTCACATTAAAGGCTGCTGACTCCTAAAAAATGTAAACTCGTTTTATTAGAGTCGTTTGATTGTTCATTGTAGGCACATGGGGCCACAGTTTTAGGCTCAAAGTCATCTTTCAGTATCCATACTTATGCCTGGACTCAAAAAGCCTATCCTCTTCTAATTCTCTTCTTCACGTGTTCCCCATTGGCATTTCCTCAATCCCAAGCTTAGTGAGATTGCCTGCTTACTTTTAACATGACAAGTTGTCAATGTGGAATACTGCATGAGACCAGTCAGTTAACTGGAAACGTTTGTAAAGCCTATCTGTTCGAATGTAGAAATCGATGTGAATACCACCTATTTCTATGTCATATTTTTTGTGCTTTTTCAAATTAAGAGTCTCCAACAATGAAGTCTTTCTAATAGGCTGACAACCTACTTTACCTTGCTTAGTTTGAACAGATGTTGAAAAATACCTTCTAGGGAGGAATGTATTTGGGAAATAGTAGTGTGCTAGAGCTGGCTGTACGGGCTCCTGAGAGCCGTTTATTAAATTATTGGAAATGTTGGTAGGGGATCGCGGCTTATGCCTGTAATCTCAGCATTTGGGGAGGCTGAGGCAATAAGTTCACTTGACCCCAGGAGGTGGGAACAGTTTGGGCAACAAAGCGAGACGTCCTCTCTAGTTTAATACAAAATAGAAAATAGCAGAGAGACAGTGTTTTTCTCAAGATCACACATGAGCAACTATGCAGTTATAAGAAAAAAATATATTTTCATAACATTGTAGTAAACAATAGCTTTCTTGTAAACAAACTATAGCACATCTTTGCAGTTTTGTACAATTAAATATGCTACTTCTTTAATTCAAGCCTTGTTTTCTCCTCTAAGATGGGCAATTTAAAAATAATTGTTTCTACTATACTGAAATGCTATTACTTTTGCATTTGGTGCTTCTAGAGGTCTTTTGAAATTATGTTTATTGTGATCTAAAACCTTTGTTTCTTCTCCTGCCTGATCTCCATTTCATTATAATGACTAGTGGCATTTTCACATTTTGATGACTATCCTCCCCTGCCAATCACTTCTGAGACTTAATTTCTTTCTAAACATCATCATTGGATGAAATACTTCAGTCATCAACATCTTGAAGCATATGGCAAATACGGAGTTGTATTCAGAGGGATATATGAATGTCTATGGATTAGGGACTAGAGGTATTTTAAAAATAATGACAAATATTATAAATAAGAGGATTTGTTCTTGGTAACTTTGTGATCATTAGGTTATTCCAGGGTTCATTAAGAGGAATACTGCCTATAATGAGGAGCTGGTTTTAAGAAAATTGCTCAAGCACTTCCAACTACATAGATCTATCAATTTCTGTATGAATATTGAAGCTACCCTTTCAGAGAGTTAAGAACAATAAATTTGTCATGCGCCTCACAAAGGTTAAAAACTAAGTGAAAGACTTTTGATAAGTTTAAAGCTTAATAAAGTGAATTGGATTCAGTGAAAATTTCTTTAAAAGTTTTCAACAAATGAACATTTTGTAGACGCTGTCTCATTTGACAGCTACATCCCCATGAAGTGAGATTTTTACAATGTGATTTGGGTGGATATGACAGTTTAAGTAGAAAGGCATTAAGACTTCTATTTTTTTTTCATTCCTAAAAGAAGAAAGACAGTAAAGGTGGAAGCTGGGGGAACACGTTGGAACTTTAAAAATGAGAACTTTATTTATAGTTACTAAGTGCAAATATTTCTGCTTCTGAATAATCAAATGGAATGATTTCCAGGGAATGAAAGAAAATGATTGAGGATAGAAGATAGGAAACTTTCCACTTAGATTTACTTTACATGTGTGTGACAGAAAGAGAAGTAGTAATTATGATATATTCACATTTAAATATCTTTAAAATTATGTTTTGGGAGCTGGATGTGGTGGCTTATGCCTGTAATTCCAGCTATTTGGGAGGTGACTGGAGGCGGATCTCTTGAGGCCAGGAGTTTGAGACCAGCCTGAGCAACATAGTGAGACCCTATCTTAAAAAAAAAAAAAAAAAAAAAAGATAAAAATAAAAATATTTTTAATAACAACAAACAAACACAACTCCCCCCACCCCACCCCAAACACTTGGTGTCAAGCTGTCAGAACTGATCTTCTCACATCTAAATATATCAGCGCCCTCAGCAGTCACTCATCCTTTGGTTCTTTCTTGAACAATCTATTTCCAGAGTGACCTGAGCCTGTCTAGACATAGTTTTCCTAAAAATATGGTAAATTTCTCTGGGAACTAAGCAAGAAAATAAAAAAGTGATTTTGTGCTCTTATTTATTCCTGAAACAAATTACATCTAATTTTTCATTTACTTCAAATGGCATGCTTTTCCTCCGTTAATTACTGGAGCCTGTACATGTTGAAACCCTTTACTCTATTGCACATTCCTTTGCATCTGTGTCTTTTCCTGAAGGATATTGATGGAGTGTCATCATTTGCCGAAGTCTAGAATTTCATTGAAAATTTTAACATGCAAGCCTCATAATTCCCCTTTTCATATATCATTTTTAAATGCCTCCTTTGGCTGCTGGTATGCAATAGTGCCAGGACAAATTGTGTCCTGGTGGTGGAGAACAAGTATAGTAGGAGCCTTCATTCCACCTGACGTGCCTTGGCAGGCCCAGCCTCTGACACACCTCGTTATGTCTCTCATTCTGGCTACATGTTTCTGCAGCCTGATTTCACAGATTTGGAAGTGAAAAGGCTTCCACCGTACATCCGTTTCTATCTCAATATTAAGACAGTATGGCCAAGTTGCCTGATAACAGGTTGCAAATAGAGATGTCGATCTAAGGCAATTTCCTGCCCCAAAGGAAGGGGGGCAGGGAAATCCTGCAGAGGCACTATCAAGAGGTTTATCAGAGTCAGGTTATAGTCCTGAGTAAGAGACTCCACATGAGTGATCAGGGCTATGTTTTCACCTGAGATTCAGAACACAGAGATTAGTAACTGAACAGAAGCAGAACTTGTCTGAAATACAAGAGACTAGAAGCAAAGGTGTTAAAGTAATAAACACAAGATACCATTTGAAATTGTGAAGTCAGAGTGAGGAAGATTCTGTGTAGTTGACAGGTTACACTGACTAAGGGACTTACCATGTTTCAAACTCATGGTATAGAATATTTTTGGTCAAGAGAGTTCCTGGGTGATGGTGGGGTGGGAAGAGATGCAGAGAAAGAAAGAGAAAAAGAGGGAGAGAGAGAGAAGGAACTCAAGGTGTCTAATTACTGAAATCTGGTTAACACATATGAGTTTATTACAGGTAAATTCATATTAACCCTACCCAATTTTTTCTAGCAGTATTGGAACCTTCTACTGCATATTCAGATGTATACTTTTGAATTAAATTGAGTACTGGTTTTGGTGTCTAAACAGAGATCAGAAATTAAAATATCATTTACATGTTACTAGTAATGAAACAATATCAGGAAAATCCAGTGGTACTGGGCAGGCATGTCCACTTTCTAATAGGCAGCTCAGCATCATACTATGAGGTAATATGCATCTGCTAGATTTTTCCTATTCTGACCAATTGTCTGGACCAGAGTGGTAGTCCATCTTAGTTTTCATTCATCATTTCTTCTGGCCCTCTGAGGTATGTCACTTCCAACTGCATTGCTTATATTTCTTTGTCTCAAATAACAATTATTGAGCCTGATTAATTAATATACAAAATTGTTTATTGTAGCAATGTTAAGTAAATCATAGAAAATAAGGAAACACTAAAAAGCCAAACTCTGGGAAGAAACAAACTCCAGAGAAGCTCTCGTAACTCAGTAGCAGAGATGTTCCACAATCTGTTAGGGCTGTGTCTTCACTTCGGACTATTTCCATCCATTTACTGTCCCTGGATGTTTTTACTCAAGAATAAAATTCCAGTGAAAGAAACAGAATAAAAGAGAATGAGGGGGCAGAAAGAGAGGGCGGGGGAGAGAGAGAGAAAGAGAGAGATTATCCTAGTTTGGGTAGCATTCTGTGGCTTGGAGTTCATTTGATTGTCCTCTGAGATTATCTGGAGCTACAGGAGAAAGATCACTCCAAAATCCTGCAGACCACATGGGAGGATTGGGAATATAATCTAACAAATTAAACTTCTGTATGTAATTTCTTGTAAATATAATCTGTATGTTGAAAGTTGGGGCAATCAAAAGTGTTAAGATAAAATGGGGCAGGGATAGTAGGAGACAATTGAATGAGTTTCTTTAGGATTCTCTTGCCGTCATAAAAATACATGTATTAACTGCCTGATTTTCTAGAAAATACATGGAAAAGTTCGTAAATAGCTTGGGGTGCCAGTTAAGGTACAGGCTGGGTAAATCCGTAAGTGAAGTGCTGTGCTAATTTCTATTCTCTGTAATTTTAGAAGCTTGTAATCAAAGAGCACCAACAGAGAATAGAGATTCAGTGCAGTGACTTTGGAATCAGATAGAGGCTGGTGTAAACCCTCGCTCTGCTACTTTCTAGTAGGACACTGAGTGAATCTCTCAACCTCTTTATGCTTGCATGTCTTCATCTGTAAAAAGGAATACATAATTTGTTCTTGGAGTGATTTTTTAAAGGTTTTTTAAATTTTATTTTTAATTTTTTATTATATTTTAAGTTCTAGGGTACATGTACACAACGTGCAGGTTTGTTACATATGTATACGTGTGCCATGTTGGTGTGCTGCACCCATTAACTGGTCATTTACATTAGTTATATCTCCTAATGCTATCCCTCCCCGCTCCCCCCACCCCACGACAGGCCCCAGTGTGTGATGTTCCCCACACCGTCTCCAAGCGTTCTCATTGTTCAGTTCCAACCTATGAGTGAGAACACGCGGTGTTTGGTTTTCTGTTCTTGGAATAGTTTGCTGAGAATGATAGTTTTCAGCTGCATCCATGTCCCTACAAAGGACATGAACTCATCCTTTTTTATGGCTACATAGTATTCCATGATGTATATGTGCCACATTTTCTTAATCCAGTCTGTCACTGATGGACATTTGGGTTGGTTCCAAGTCTTTGCTATTGTGAATAGTGTCGCAATAAACATACATGTACATGTGTCTTTATAGCACCATGGTTTACAATCCTTTGGGTATATACCCAGTAATGGGATGACTGGGTCAATGGTATTTCTAGTTCTAGATCATTGAGGAATCACCACGCTGTCTTCCACAATGATTGAACTAGTTTACAATCCCACCAACAGTGTAAAAGTGTTCCTATTTCTCCACATCCTCTCCAGCACCTGTTGTTTCCTGACTTTTTAATGATCGCCATTCTAACTGGTGTGAGATGGTATCTCATTGTGGTTTTGATTTGCATTTCTCTGATGGTGAGTGATGATGAGCATTTTTTCATGTGTCTGTTGGCTGCATAAATGTCTTCTTTTGAGAAGTGTCTGTTTGTATCTTTCGCCACTTTTTGATGTGGTTGTTTGTTTTTTTCTTGTAAATTTGTCTGAGTTCTTTGTAGGTTCTGGATATTAGCCCTTTGTCACATGAGTAGATTGCAAAAATTTTCTCCCATTCTGTAGGTTGCCTGTTCACTCTGATGGTAGTTTCTTTTGCTGTGCAGAAGCTCTTTAGTTTAATTAGATCCCATTTGTCAATTTTGGCTTTTGTTGCCATTGCTTTTGGTGTTTTAGACATGAAGTTCTTGCCCATGCCTATGTCCTGAATGGTATTGCCTAGGTTTTCCTCTAGGGTTTTTATGGTTTTAGGTCTAACATGTAAGTCTCTAATCCATCTTGAATTAATTTTCATATAAGGTATAAGGAAAGGATTCAGTTTCAGCATTCTACATATGGCTAGGCAATTTTCCCAGCACCATTTATTAAATAGGGAATCCTTTTCCCATTGCTTGTTTTTGTCAGGTTTGTCAAAGATCAGATGGTTGTAGAAGTGTGGTATTATTTCTGAGGCTTCTGTTCTGTTCTATTGGTCTATATCTCTGTTTTGGTACCAGTACCATGCTGTTTGGGTTACTGTAGCCTTGTAGTATAGTTTGAAGTCAGGTAGCGTGATTCCTCCAGCTTTGTTCTTCTTGCTTAGGATTGTCTTAGCAATGCAGGCTCTTTTTTGGTTCCATATGAACTTTAAAGTAGATTTTTTCGATTCTGTGAAGAAAGTCATTGGTTGCTTAATGGGGATGGCATTGAATCTATAAATTACATTGGGCAGTATGGCCATTTTCACATTATTGATTCTTCCTATCCATGAGCATGGAATGTTCTTCCATTTCTTTGTGTCCTCTTTTATCTCATTGAGCAGTGGTTTGTAGTTCTCCTTGAAGATGTCCTTCACATCCCTGTAAGTTGGATTCCTAGGTATTTTATTCTCTTTGAAGCAATTGCAAATGGGAGTGCACTAATGATTTGGCTCTCTGTTTGTCTGTTATTGGTATATAAGAATGCTTATGGTATTTGCACATTGATTTTATATTCTGAGACTTTGCTGACGTTGCTTATCTGCTTAAGGAGGTTTTTGGGCTGAGACGATGGGTTTTTCTAAATATACAATCATGTCATCTGCAAACAGGGACAATTTGACTTCCTCTTTTCCTAATTGAATACCCTTTATTTCTTTCTCCTGCCTGATTGCCCTGGCCAGAACTTCCAACACTATGTTGAATAGGAGTGGTGAGAGAGGGCATCCCTGTCTTGTGCCAGTTTTCAAATGGAATGCTTCCAGTTTTTGCCCATTCAGTATGATATTGGCTGTGGGTTTGTCATAAATAGCTCTTATTATTTTGAGATACATTCCATCAATACTGAATTTGTTGAGAGTTTTTAGCATGAAGGGCTGTTGAATTTTGTCAAAGGCCTTTTCTGCATCTGTTGAGATAATCATGTGGGTTTTGTCTTTGGTTCTGTTTATATGCTGGATTACGTTTATTGATTTGCATATATTGAACCAGCCTTGCATCCCAGGGATGCACTTGATCATGGTGGATAAGCTTTTTGATGTGCTGCTGAATCCGGTTTGCCAGTATTTTATTGAGGATTTTTGCATCGATATTCATCAGGGATATTGGTCTAAAATTCTCTTTTTTTGTTGTGTCTCTGCAAGACTTTGGTATCAGGATGATGCTGGCCTCATAAAATGAGTTAGGGAGGATTCCCTCTTTTTCTATTGATTGGAATACTTTCAGAAGGAATGGTACCAGGTACTCCTTGTACGTCTGGTAGAATTCGGCTGTAAATCCATCTGGTCCTGGACATTTTTTGGTTGGTAGGCTTTTAATTATTGCCTCAATTTCAGAGCCTGTTATTGGTCTATTCAGGGATTCAACTTCTTCCTGGTTTAGTCTTGGAATTTATCCATTTCTTCTAGGTTTTCTAGTTTATTTGTGTAGAGGTGTTTATAGTATTCTCTGATGGTAGTTTGTATTTCTGTAGGGTCGATGGTGATATCCCCTTTATCATTTTTTATTGCATTTATTTTATCTTTCTCTCTTTTCTTCTTTATTAGTCTTGCTAGCGGTCTATCAATTTTGTTGATCTTTCAAAAAACCAGCTCCTGGATTCACTGATTTTTTGAAAGGTTTTTTTTCTGTCTCTATCTCCTTCAGTTCTGCTCTGATCTTAGTTATTTCTTGCCTTCTGCTAGCTTTTGAAAGTGTTTGCTCTTGCTTCTCTAGTTCTTTTAGTTGTGATGTTAGGGTGTCAGTTTTACATCTTTCCTGCTTTCTCTTGTGGGCATTTAGTGCTATAAATTTCCCCTTACACACTGCTTTAAATGTGTCCCAGAGATTCTGGTATGTTGTACCTTTGTTCTCATTGGTTTCAAAGAACATCTTTATTTCTGCCTTCATTTCGTTATGTACCCAAGTAGTCATTTGGGAGCAGGTTGTTCAGTTTCCATGTAGTTGAGCAGTTTTGAGTGAGTTTCTTAATCCTGAGTTCTAGTTTGATTGCCCTGTGGTCTGAGAGACAGTTTGTTATAATTTCTGTTCTTTTGCGTTTGCTGAGGAGTGCTTTACTTCCAACTATGTGGTCGATTTTGGAATAAGTGTGTTGTGGTGCTGAGAAGAATGTATATTCTGTTGATTTGGCGTGGAGAGTTCTGTAGATGTCTATTAGGTCCGCTTGGTGCAGAGGTGAGTTCAATTCCTGGATTTCCTTGTTAACTTTCTGTCTCATAGATCTGTCTAATGTTGACAGTGGGGTGATAAAGTCTCCCGTTATTATTGTGTGAGAGTCTAAGTGTCTTTGTAAGTCTCTGAGGACTTGCTTTATGAATCTGGGTACTCTTTTATTTGGTGCATATGTATTTAGGATAGTTAGCTCTTCTTGTTGAATTGATCCCTTTACCATTATGTAATGGCCTTCTTTGTCTCTTTTGATCTTTGATGGTTTAAAGTCTGTTTTATCAGAGAGTAGGATTGCAACCCGTGCCTTTTTTTCTTTTCTATTTGCTTGGTAGATCTTCCTCCATCCCTTTATTTTGAGCCTATGTGTATCTCTGCACGTGAGATGGATCTCCTGAATATAGCACACTAATGGGTCTTGACTCTTTATCCAGTTTTCCCATCTGTCTTGTAATTGGAGCATTTATCCCATTTACATTTAATGTTAATATTGTTTTGTGTGAACTTGATCCTGTCATTGTGATGTTAGCTGGTTATTTTGCTCATTAGTTAATGCAATTTCTTGCTAGCATCGATGGTCTTTACATTTTGGCATGTTTTTGCAGTGCCTGGTACCGGTTGTTCCTTTCCATGTTTAGTGCTTCCTTCAGGAGCTCTTGTAGGGCAGGCCTGGTGGTGATAAAATCAGCATTTGCTTGTCTGTAAATGACTTTATTTCTCCTTCACTTATAAAACTTAGTTTGGCTGGATATGAAATTCTGGGTTTAAAATTCTTTAAGAATGTTAAATATTGGCCTCCACTCTTTTCTGGCTTATAGAGTTTCTGCTGAGAGAGATGCTGTTAGTCTGATGGACTTCCCTTTGTGGGTAACATTTTTTCTTTCATTTCAACTTTGGTGGATCTGACAATTATGTGTCTTAGAGTTGCTCTTCTCGAGGAGTATCTTCGTGGCGTTCTCTGTATTTCCTGAATTTGAATGTTGGCCTGCCTTACTAGGTTGGGGAAGTTCTCCTGGATGATATCCTGCAGAGTGTTTTCCAACTTGGTTCCATTCTCCCTGTCACTTTCAGGTACACCAATCAGACGTAGATTTGGTCTTTTCACATAGTCCCATATTTTGGAGGCTTTGTTCCTTTCTTTTTACTCTTTTTTCTCTAAGCTTTTCTTCTCACTTCATTTCATTCATTTGATCTTCAATCACAGATACCCTTTCTTCCAGTTGATCAAATCAGTTACTGAAGCTTGTGCATTTGTCACGTAGTTCTCATGCCATGATTTTCAGCTCTGTCAGGTCATTTAAGGACTTTTCTACATTGATTATTCTCGTTAGCCATTTGTCTAATCTTTTTTCAATGTTTTCAGCTTCTTTGTGATGGGTTCAATCTTCCTCCTTTAGCTCGGAAAAGTTTGATCATCTGAAGCCTTCTTCTCTCAACTCGTCAAAGTCATTCTCTGTCCAGCTTTGTTCCATTGCTGGTGAGGAGCTGCGTTCCTTTGGTGGAGGAGAGGCGCTCTGATTTTTAGAATTGTCAGCTTTTCTGCTCTGTTTTTTCCCCATCTTTGTGGTTTTATCTGCCTTTGTTCTTTGATGATGGTGACATACAGATGGGGTTTTGGTGTGGGTATCCTTTCTGTTTGTTAGTTTTCCTTCTAACAGTCAGGACCCTCAGCTGACGGTCTGTTGGAGTTTGCTGGAGGTTCACTCCAGACCCTGTTTGCCTGGGTATCAGCAGCGGAGGCTGCAGAAGAGTGAATATTGCTGAACAGCAAATGTTGCTGCCTGATTGTTCCTCTGGAAGCTTCGTCTCAGAGGGGTACCCAACCGTGTGGGGTGTCAGTCTGCCCCTACTGGGGGGTGCTTCCCAGTTAGGGTACCCGTGGGGTCAGGGACCCACTTCAGGAGGCAGTCTGTCCGTTCTCAGATCGCAAATTCCGTGCTGGGAGAACCACTACTCTCTTGAAAGCTGTAGGACAGGGACATTTAAATCTGCAGAGGTTTCTGCTGCCTTTTGTTTGGTTATGCCCTGTCCCCAGAGGTGAAGTCTACAGAGGCAGGCAGGCCTCCTTGAGCTGTGGTGGGCTCCACCCAGTTCCAGCTTCCTGGCCACTTTGTTTGCCTACTCAAGCCTTAGCAATGTTGGGGGCCCTCCCCCAACCTTGCTGCCACCTTGCAGTTAGATCTCAGACTGCTGTGCTAGCAATGAGGGAGGCTTCATGGGCATGGGACCCTCTGAGCCAGGCACGGGATATAATCTCCTGGTGTGATGTTTGCTAAGACCCTTGGAAAAGCACAGTATTAGGGTGGGAGTGACCCAATTTTCCAGGTGCTGTGTGTCACGGTTTCCCTTGGCTAGGAAGGGGAATTCCCTTACCCCTTGTGCTTCCCGGGTGAGGCGATGCCTCGCCCTGCTTCAGCTCTCACTTGGTGGGCTGCACCACTGTCCTGTACCCACTTTCCAACACACCCTAGTGAGATGAACCCAGTACCTCAGTTGAAAATGCAGAAATCACCCATCTTCTGTGTCACTCACACTGGGAGCTGTAGCCTGGAGCTGTTCTTATTCAGCCATCTTGGCTGGTCTGTCAATTTTTTTAAGTTTTAAAGGGGATAATAATATTTGTAGTTGGCATACTGAATAAAATGGTAGCTATTGTCATTGGTATTTTTAAGACTGTGCAGGAAAATCATGAGAAGACAAAGTTACTTTTCCAGGGCTGCTGTAACAAAGTACCACAGATTGGCTGGTTTAAACAACAGAAATTTATTGTCTCATAGTTCTGGGGGCTGGAAGTCCAAAATCAAGATGTTGGTTCCTTCTGAGGGGATGAGGGAGGGATCTTTTCCAGGCCTCTCTCTTTGGCTTGTAGATGGCCATCTTCTCCCTGTGTTTCTTCACATCACCTTTTCATCATCTGTCTCCTCTGTCTGCATTTTCTGTTTTTATGAGGATTAGGGCCCACCCTAAATACCTTATTTGAACAAGACTAGCTTTGTAAAGACACTATCTCCAGATATGGTCACATTCTGAGATACAAGAGTTAGGACTTCAACATATGAATTTTATAATATACAATTCACTCCATAACAACCAGGTCACATTGGGGAACTCTTGAATGATCTGTGGATATTTAGTCTTGAAGAGGAATAGTGGTAATTGTACATAGGGAGGCAGAAATTTGATAAATGCCTTCAAATGTGATAATGTACAATGTCTAAGGAAGTTAATACAATGTTTAACATATCGTAAGCATTCAATAATTGTTATCTCTCTCTCTCTAACCAAGTATTTGTTGAGTACTTCCTCTGTTTTGACCCACTACATTTTGGTTTGATTTGTCATCCAACAATAGATAAAAGAAACGCTACCATTTAGGTGATTTATTTATAACATTTGTTTTCAGTTATGTCTTTTGATAGCTTCAGAAGAAAAATCCATTTGATGAGGCAATGGTTGAATTAAATATCCATTGTAGAACTGTGGGGCCTTCCAAAATCCAGATGAGTAGGTTTTAGCCAAGTTATATGAGCACAATCTAAATAACTACTGGTCTATGCAGTGGGGACATAGTGCTAAACATGGAAACCAGGAATGCTGGATTCGACTTGTTTTATGTGGCCCCAGAATAGAAATTCCAATTCATACGTAGCAATTATGTAGAGAGATATTTTTGTCTCATCATAAGAAAGAACTTTCAAAAAGGCAAAGCTGTTAAAAAATGGCTGCCTTTGGCTGGGCATGGTGGCTCATGCCTGTAATCCCAGTATTTTGGAAGGCTGAGGCGGGCAGATCAACTGAGATCAGAGGTCTGAGATCAGCCTGGTCAACATGGTAAAACCCCATCTCCACTAAAAACACAAAAATTACCTGGATGTAGTGGCGGGCACCTGTAATTCCACCTACTCAGGAGGCTGAGGCAGGAGAATCACTTGAACCCGGGAGGCAGAGGTTGCAGTGATCTGAGATCGTGCCATTGCACTCCAGCCTGGGTGACAGAGTGAGACTCCATCTCGGAAAAAAAAAAATATAGCTGCCTTTGAGGTAGCAAACCTCTCTCATATATCAAAACCCATTTTGGAGGATGAAGTATTTGGCATGAGGTTATGGGAATTAAAGAGATGAAAAAGAAGTCAGGTAACTGACTTTTAGAATCCTTTCCTACTCTAAATTTCACTATTTAATGAAATTAAATAATTCATTTTAAAAAGGTGTGAGGAAAAGGTAACAAGAAAGTGTAAGAGAACAGGTGTATATAATATATGTTTTGAAACAAAGTACTCTAATCTCTTCTTATTTATCTGGGAAAACTTTCTATAATTCCAGGAACTGTGGCAATCATAGAAGAGAATCAACTCAGCTGGTATAGTCTCTGGTTTCCAACTCTTGAGTTTCAAGAAGATAGCACTGCTGAATGAATGGAAAGTATTCTGATTGATACAACCCCAGTCTAGTTGTTTAACAAGACTTGGAAATGTTGCATTATAAAGCCATGACTCCAGAAATAGCAAGTGTCTTCCAAGTTGGCAATATGCTTCTGCGACTTCTATAATAGAGACAAATGTTAAACTTAAAAAAAAATCTGAGCCAATATTAAGTAACATTATACATAAACTTATGCGTCAAAATGAAAACAATGCAAACACTTAAAATTTCTAATTTTAGAATAAGAGTTCAAATATACAGATGATATTATATATGAATCTTCAGGACTTCATAAAAAAGAAAATGCAAATCAACATAAAAGAACGCCCAGCCTGAATGTGGTGGCTCACACCTGTAATGCCAGCAGTTTGGGATGCCAAGGCAGGAGGATTCCTTGAGCCCAGGAGTTTTAGACCAGTCTGAGCAAAATAGTGAGACTTCTCTCCAAAAAAAATTTTAGAAGTGTGATGGCATGCACTTGTAGTCCCAGTTACTGAGGAGGCTGAAGTGGGAGGATTGCTTGAGCCCAGGAGGTTAAGGTTGCAGTGAGCCGTGATTGTGCCACTGCACTCCAGCCTGGGCAACAGAGTAAGAGCCTGTCAACAACAACAACAAAAATAACAACAGCTATGCACATGTATAAATGGAGACTTCAAAGTTTCTAATATTTAAGTTGCAGCTTAAGAAAGGTTGCCCTTTTTTTGAGAGAGAGAGAAAACCTCACTCTGTAGCCTAGGTTGGAGGGCAGTAATGCAGTCATAGCTCACTGTAGCCATCTACTCCTGGGCTCAAGTCATCCTCCTGCTTCAACCTTTTGAGTACCTAGGACTACAAGTGTGCACCATCACACCCTACTAATTTTTCAAATATTTTGTAGAGGCAAGATCTTGCTTTGTTGCCCAGGCTTGTCGCAGACTCCTGGCCTCAAGCAGTCTTCCTGCCTCAGCCTCCAAAAGTTGGGATTTCAGATGGGAGCCACTGTGCCTAACCTCAAGGTTGTTTTGGTTAAAGTTATATTTGCATGGAAGCTGATGCTGAGTCAGGATTTTACTTTTAATAAATGATCAGGCAACAGAAATATACAAACATAAATTGTCTATAGTAGTCTTACCCTGGTGGCCCCCAATGGCCATTCCTTCCGGTTTCTAAGGCTTCGAGTAGTTCTTGTTCATGCTGGCTTTGGACTTTGCCATGTGACTTGCTTTGGCAAACAGGACATTAGTGAGCATGACACAAGCAAAGGCTTGATAAAGCACTTGGCTACTGGGGCTTGTTGCTTGGCGTCAAATGTTATGCTGTAAAGAATCTTGGGCTATGCTATTCAGTGGTGAGAAGGCCATGTGAGAGTCTGAGACGATGGAGGATGAGGGCCTGCTTGGATACTCTGGCCACAGCTGAGTTCCTAGTTTATTGCAGTTCCAAATGTGACTTCAATTACAAAAGGACAATGCAGCTTGTTCCATTCAACTCACAAGAATCATGAGCAATAATACATTTTTGTTGTTTGAACCCACTACATTTTGGTTTGATTTGTTGTTCAATAATTGATAAAGGAAACACTACCATTTAGGTAATTTGTTTATAACATATGTTTTCAGTTATGTCTTTTTGATAGCTTCAGGAGAAAAATCCATTTGATGAGGCAGTGGTTAAATTAAATATCCATTGTAGAACTATGGGGTATTCCAAAATCCAAATGAGTAGTTTTTAGCCAAGTTATATGAGCACAATCTAAATAGCTCCCTAAGAAGAAAGGATTTTATGAAAAACTATAAAATTTTAAAAGCTTCTAGGAGAGTTTTTAGTAGCTAGTAGCAATTTATTAGATGATATATTTTGTTACATGTTTTAGATTTCTGTAGCAGCTAATTATAATGATGCTTATTCTCTACTACCAAACAAATCATTAATAATTTTTTTAAATGTAGACCTGAATCTCTTTGAGCAAACAAACTGGAGAAACTGTATTTTTTTTTTTTTTTTTTTTTGAGACAGAGTCTTACTCTGTCATCCAGACTGGAGTGCAATGGCACAATCTCATCTTACTGCAAACTACGCCTCCTGGGTTCAAGCGATTCTCACGCCTCAGCCTCACGAGTAGCTGCAATTACAGGCGTGAGCCATTATGCCTGGCTAATTTTTGTAGTTTTAGTAGAGATGCGATTTCACCACATGGGCCAGGTTGGTCTTGAACTCCTGACCTCAGGTGAGTCTTCCCGCCTCGGCCTCCCAAAGTGATGGGATTACAAGTGTGAGCCATTGTGCCCAGCCAGAGAAACTCTTTTCACTAAACTGAAATTGTGGCTCATTTGTTGACAAATTATTCACTTAAAAAAAATCGCCTGAGGATTTCTGAAAATTATGATTCTTTCATTTATATGAACTACTGTTGAATTAAAAAAATTTACATTAAACTTAATAGAAGCCCTCCATTATATTATCCATTATAAAAAAACCAAGATTTACCTGTATTTTTGGATTTATCTAATAAATACCCTTCTTCCTATGTTTTGAAATGTAAATGATTGTTACATAAAACAGCAGTATAATTATAGTTTCAACAGATAAAACTGAAAAAAAATTTCTTTGGGTTATAGTTTTTTATGGAGCAAGTAAATAGTTGCTCTCTCTAAAACATAAATGTAAATGGTAAATTCAGTCAGGTGGCAACAGGTATAAGAAATTTAAGTTGTTTATACCTGTGTTTTACAAGAATTTCAATTCGATAATATTCCTTTCAATTATATAATGGTTAACAGTTTGCAGAATTCTTTATCAGACTTTTTAATCGATTAGTCACTAAATGCCAAACACTAAGAAAATTCTGAGATATTCAACCTAAGCTCAACAGATGTATTTATGTGGACCTCAGATTATAATGATACAGCATATCAATATAATTTGAAAAAGTGCTTCACTGGGAGAAGTACTGATATGATGTAGCTGCGTCCCCACATTGAAATTTTTTTTTTTTGAGATGGAGTTTTGCCCTGTAGCCCAGGCTGGAGTGCAATTGCATGATCTCAGCTCACTGCAACCTCTGCCTCCCAGGTTCAAGCAATTATCCTGCTTTGGCCTCCAGAGTAGCTGGGATTATAGGTGTGTGCCACCATGCCCAGCTAATTTTTTGTATCTTTAGTAGAGACAGAGTTTCACCATGTTGGCCATGTGGGTCTCAAACTCCTGACCTTGTGATCCACTTGCCTCAGCCTCCCAAAGTTCTGGGATTACAGTTGTGAGCCACTGCACCTGGCCCTTGAATTTTAATAATACCCAAATGTCAAGGGCAGGGCCAGATAGAGATAAATTGAATCATGGGGATGGCTTCTCCCATACTGTTATCGTGATAGTGAATAAGTTTCATGAGATCTGATGGTTTCATAAAGGGGAGTTACCCTGCATAAGCTCTCTTTGCCTGCCATCAAGTAAGGTATGACTTTGCTCCTTATTCACCTTCCGCCATTATTGTGAGGCCTCCTGAGCCATGTGGAACTGTGACTCAATTAAACTCAGTCTCAAGTATGTCTTTATTAGCAGCATGATGTCTTTATTAGCAGCATGAGAATGGACTAATACAGTAAATTAATGCCAGAAGTGAGGTGCTGCTGAAAAGATACCCAAAAATGTGGAAGTGACTTTAGAGCTGGAAAACAGGTAGAGGTTGGAACAGTTTGGAGGGCTCACAAGAAAACAGGAAGATGTGGAAAAGTTTGGAACCTTCTAGACTTGTTGAATGGCTTTGACCAAAAGACTAATAGTGATATGGACAATAAAGTCCAAACTGAGGTGGTCTCAGATGGAGATGAGGAACTTATTGGGAACTGGGGCAAAGATGACTCTTGCTGTGTTTTTGCAAAGAGACTTGTGGCATTTCCCCCCTCACCTAGAGATTTGTGAAACTTTGAAGTTGAGAGAGATGATTTAGGGCATCTGGCAGAAAAAATTTCTAAGCAGCAAAGCATTCAACAGGTGACTTGGATATTGTTAAAAGCATTCAGCTTTATGAATTCAAAAGACATGGTGTGGAATCGGAACTTATGTTTAAAAGGAAGCAATGCATAAAAATTCAGAAAATTTGCAGCTTGATGTTGTGATAGAAAAGAAAAACTCATGTTCTGAGGAGAAATTCAAACCTCAAACCGGCTGCAGAAATCTGAATAAGTAATGAGGAGCTAAATGTTAATTGCCAAGACAATGGGGAAAATGTCTCCAGGGTATGTCAGAGGACTTCACAGCAACCCCTCCTATCACAAACCAGGAGGCATAGGAGGAAAAATAGTTTTGTGGGCCAGGCCCAGAGTCCTCCTGCTCTGTGCAGGCTAGGGACTTGGTGCCCTGCATCCCAGCTGCTCCAGCAGTGGCTAAAGGGGGCCAAGGTACAACTTGGGCCATGGCTTCAGAGGTTGCAAGCCTCAAGCCTTGGCACCTTACATGTGGTGTTGAGCTTGCAGGTGCACAGAAGTCAGGAATTGAGATTTGAGAACCTCTACCTAGATTTCAGAGGATGTATAGAAATGCCTGGATGTCCAGGCAGAGATGTGCTGCAGGGATGGGGCCCTCATAGAGAACCTCTGCTAGGGTAGTGCAGAAGGGAAATGTGGGGTTGGAGCCCCCACACAAAGTCCCCACTGGGGCACTGTGTAGTGGAGCTGTGAGAAGAGGACCACTGTCCTCCAGACCCCAGCATGGTAGATCTACCAACAGCTTACATTGTTCACCTTGAAAAGCCACAGACACTCAATGCCAGCCCATGACAGCCAGGAAAGAGGCTGTACAATTGAAAAGCACAGGAGTGGAGCTGCCCAAGACCATGGGAACCTGCCTCTTGCATTAGCATGACCTGGTTGTGAGACATGGAGTCAAAGGAGAACATTTTAGAGTTTTAAGATTTGACTGCCCCACTGGATTTCAGACTTGTGTGGGGCCTGTAGCCCCTTTGTTTTGGCCAGTGTCTCCCATTTGGAATGGCTGTATTTACCCAATACCTGTATTCCCATTGTATGTAGGAAGTAACTAACTTGCTTTTGATTTTACAGGCACATAAATGGAAGGGACTTGTCTTGTCTCAGATGAGACTTTGGACTGTGGACTTTTGAGTTAGTGCTGAAATGAGTTAAGACTTCGGGGGACTTTTGGGAAGGCATGTTTGGCTTTCAAATGTGAGGACACAAGATTTGTGAGGGACCAGGGGCATAATGATATGGTTTGACTGTGTCACCACACAAATCTCACCTTGAATTGTAATAATCCCCATGTGTCAAGGGCAGGACCAGGGGGAGATAGTTGAATAATGGGAGTGGTTTCCCCCATACTGTTCTTGTGGTAGTGAATAAGTCTTATGATATCTGATGGTTTTATAAATGGGAGGTTCCCTGCACAAACTCTCGTTGCCACTTGCTGTGTAAGACATGACTTTGCTCCTCCTTTGCCTTCCACCATGATTGTGAGGCCTCCCCAGCCATGCTGAACTGTGAGTCAATTAAACTTCCTTTCTTTATAAATTATCCAGTCTGAAGTATGTCTTCATTAGCAGTAGAACAGACTGTTACAAGTACTAAATGAGATTTCATGATGTGTCCACTTGTTCAAACCTTTCGGGTCACGAGAGATTGCCAGAGGAGATAATCAAATGTGAAAGCCTAGAGATGAAGGGACATGGTACATGTACAAAAAAGGGGAGGGCAATAATTCAAAATCAGTGGTGTATATCTTATAGGGGAGAGTGGCAAGGGACCACAGTGGACAAATTAGCACCATCTAGATTTACATTGACTTTTAAAATCAAATGAATCTAAAGAATTTTAGATACTTTTCTAAGGAAATAGAGAAATGGGAAATAGGGAACTACTGAAAAATCTTTCTGTTTGGAGACTGGGATCTCGCTATGTTGACCAGGCTGACCTCAAACTCCTTGGCTCAAGCAGTCCTTCTAGCTCAGCCTCTTCAGTAGTGGGGTCAACAGGCGTGTACCATTGCATCTGGTCTGAAGGTTCTTAAGAAAGAGGAAGACTACATTTAGAAGTATTACTTTCAGCAAATATGCTTGCAAGGAGCCCAGTTAGGAGGCCATTGGGGGAATTCAGACAATAAATGATGGAGGAGGTAATTTTATGTAACTGCCATAGGGAGAAGTATTTGGAAGTGCATAGAGGTAGAATCAACAGCACCTGGTGATGAATTAATTGCAGCGAGTTGGAGAAGAGCAGGTGTGAAGATTATTTTCCAAAGTTTATGGCTTAAGCAAGAGGATATATACTGTTTCCTCTTGTTCAAGTTATAAACCTGAGAAATGGGAATTTAAGAAAAAAATGTGATTTTGGGGGTATGAGTAGTACATTTTTGTGGATGGAGATTAATTGTAGGTACTGGTTGAACAGACTAGGAAGACTTTCTGCAAAATGTTTTATCTAAAGTGAGGACTGAAAGACGGAAAGGAAGAGGGAGAGAGCACAAGTGTGTGCACATGTAGACAACTCTTAAAAAATTGGCTTTAACGGGGAGGAAACAAAAGATGGAGAAGGACATATGGCCGAGAGAGGGATTGAGGTTAATTTGAGCAGAAAAGAGGAAGAAGTTGAAGACAAAAAAGAGGAAATAATTGTCTGAGGATACAGGAGGAAACACTGATCAGAGCATACATTATCTCACTTTTGTCTCTTTCAGTCTGTCTTTCTCTAACACATAAGCACAACAACTATGATGCTATTAATTTATGGATAATATAACTAAGATCCAAAATCATATCACCAACAAAATGTCATTTAACTGGTATACCTTGGAGCTAAAATTCAATTCCCAATCTCCTGACAGCTGAAGCCAGAGCTCACTCTACTAGAGACAGTGGGGACAATGACTACCTAATTAATAGCTGGCATACTTTATTAAGCTCTAGCTGACAAGTTAGTCAATCCATTAAAATAATCAGTCACAAGTAATCCTGCAGCCTGATAGCCACAATTGCATTTTCCTTTTGAATTTAAATTTTAATAAGATAATGTTTGTATGATCTAGACAGGATAGAGCTTGCTTGACTTGTTTGAAATAAGAAAGTGTCAGAGATATGTGTAGCAATCATATTTGCATTTTTTGATTCCAAGTATATATACTTTCCACTACTTTGGCTGTTTCATGTTGGTCTAGAATGACCCATTCATTTTGCCCTGTGGCTTTAAAGTAGAATTCATTTATTTGAACAGTTATGGAAATTAATGGCAATAAAAAATATAAGAGAGAAAAGGAGAAAATTATTCGACTTTATTTTCTTTTCTGTATAGAAGTAACCCAGTAACTCCTTTTATTTCAAGGATTAAGTTATCCAGAAAAGCATTTTTATTCTTGTATTTAATATGGATTTTTAGATGTATAGCATTTTTCTTATTTGTGACTCAAGTTGCATAGGACATGCATTATTCATGGAGAGAAAATGTGGTAGTAAGCACACTTGCATAAACATAATATGGAGGATATTTTAAATTTAGAAATAGTATTTGGCCTTATGCTTCAGGAAACATCCTACTAAATCATACAAGGACTAAAGCTTTTGATAGATATTTATCAATCCACCATGGATGCCTGCTGTGACAAGCTATCTTTAGGAACTGAGAATTTGTGAAGATTAAGTTACTGGGCTTTCTCTATGAAAGGAAAGTTGAATGTAAATACAATTGCATTGTAACATACCAGTGTAGATCTTGGGTTTGCTAGAACAGTATTAAGTTTAAATGTTCTGACTCCTAACAGATGATGTATGATACCATATATCCTGAATTTTTGTTAGAAAAATATAGTCACCATGTTGTGTTTACACTTGCCATTGGCAGCAAGTCTCCTTCAAATCTTTCTTGAATTCATTCTAATCCAAATTTATTTCTAGCCTCTGAACTAAAATTGCCATAGACCAATCACTAGTGACTAGATAATGTCATATTTGATGATCATTTCTCAATCTTCATGTAAATAAGCTTATCAGATGCATTTGCCATAGCTTATCTTGTCCTTCTTTAAACACTTTCTTCACATGACCTCCAGGGCTCCTATTACCTGGTTCTTCTATGCCTTACCTGATTTTCTTTTTCAGTCTTGTGTTCTTTAAATAATGAATCCCCCACAGCTCATTCTTTGGACCTTTACATCCCACATCTATATTCACTTTTTAAGTGATCTTGTTCACACCTATGGCCTTTAATTATTTTACAGCCAAATTTTGTATCTCTAACATGGACTGCTCACCTGCAATCCAAACTTGTATAATCATCACTACTTGAATATCTAATAAGCATCACAAATGAATAGGTTCAAGGCCAAACTCTAAATTTATCTTCCTCTCCCACCTGCTCCCCTCTTAATCTGCCCCATTTCAGAATAGGACAAATTCATTCTTTAGTGACTCATGTCAGTCATCTTAGATTCCTTTTGTCACATCTCACATCCAGTCTGTCATGATATCTGTTACATGCACTATCAGAATACACCTCCCCTTCTACCATGACTTCCTGCATCTAAGTCCCTGACATTTCTTAGTGGTATCATTGCAACTGCTTCTTGACTCTTCTCTTTGTTTCTGCCTTTGCTGCCCTACAGACTATTTGTAACCTTGTTTTCAGAGTGATTATTTTAAAGCACATCATCAAATCTATCGTCTAGCCAAAATTCACTGATGGTTTCCCAAATCCCTCTGAAGAAATACTTAAAAGCTTTCTTGTGCTCTCTACAAGATCTGTACCTCACCCTTCTCAACACTATCTTCAATACTTAGTCTCCTATCAGGCTCCTCTTCTTCCCCCATTTTCTCCAACTCACCTAACTCCATTCCAGCCACATCAAACTCCTTTGTGTCTCATGAAGATACTAAGTCAGCTTGCATGTCAAAGCTTTGGCACTTGCTATTTGTTCTGGGACCTTTTCTTTATGTCAGCGTGACTCACTCCCTGTTTTCTTTTAGGTACCTTTTAAAGGTCACTTTATATGAGAGGCCTTTTCTTATCTCTATGGTAAATGCTACCCACGTTACCACACATCCACCTTTTGGTACTTGGCACTATATTTGCCAGTTTGTTTGCTGCCTATTGCTATTAGACAATTATGTATTTAAAAATTAGAATCACATACTTTTAATTAGATAACTAGAATATTTAGCTCCATGGAAGCAAGGACTTTGTCAGCTCTGTACCCAGCAGTGGTGCCTGTTACATAGTAGGTTCTCAGTAAATACTTGCTGAATGAATGATTATATATTTATATAATCATTATATATTCCTTTCTGAATTGAACACATATTTTTCATAGAGTAAAAACCAGCTAAAACAAAAGTCACCAATACCTTCCAACTGTTGCTTCTTCTGTAAATAAGCTGTTAGCTCTTTGGCTTTGATTTCTACGTACAAGTCTCAGATGAAGAAAATGGAGAATCAGTGCTAGTGGGTATTGTGAATGAAGGTTGTAACTCACAGGAATATTAGTATTGAACTACAAATACATACAGATTTGCCTCTTGATATTTGGGTTATGAGTTATGATACCTGCACAATCACAATAGAAAGCTTTTCTCTGCTGGCAATTTGTGAATTACGACAGTGACCTGAATTTCATGTCTTATAGTACTTCCTTTCCAGGATTAAAATGTCCCTTACAGTAATTTATTTAATATTATTTTTTAAAAATATATAATAACTGAGGAACAGGTTCTTCAAGATTTACACTTCTTATTCTACAAGTTGAAGAATTCAGCATCAATGACTTTTTAAAATGCTGGCAAGCAGTAATGCAGATTGCCCCAAGTTTTGCTCTGTCAGTGGTAGACAAATCTCACCTTTTCCAAATGCCGGTTGTATGAGTTTGTCCTAGCTATAACTTTCTTAAGTTTGGTTTCTTTGAATAGGAAACAGGAAGGATAGGAGCATCCACACTATAGGGTTGCCTTGAAGATTAAGTGAGGAAATGCATGAAATGAAATTTAGAAAATCCCTAAGAAACCTTCTGTAGCTTCCTTATCTAACATTATTTTTAGCATTATATTTACCAGTTTCAGTGTTCCTGTGTAAAATATCTTTCCTTGAGTGGTCTTAGTTGTTGTTGTTTTTTTTTTTTTTTTTTTTTTTTTGAGACGGAGTCTTGCTCTGTCGCCCAGGCTGGAGTGCAGTGGCCGGATCTCAGCTCACTGCAAGCTCCGCCTCCCGGGTTTACGCCATTCTCCTGCCTCAGCCTCCCGAGTAGCTGGGACTACAGGCGCCCACCACCTCGCCTGAGTGGTCTTAGTTTTTTGATACATAGAGGGGCAGCTATAAATGCAGCTGTTCTAAGAACAGAGTATGGGGTTATTGGAATCCTGGTGTTATCACCTGTGTTTAAGAATTATATGTTTTTCAAGTTCTTTTTACATTCAAAGGTGAAATTAAATTAATTTTCTGTGTTAACGTTGCCTAAAAGTGTGAAAGAGCATTTTCCCCTCCCATGTATGGAAAAAATAATTTTTAAAAAATGATTACAACTGAAAAGTGAATTTAAATGCTGTAAAAACTGAAGCTCATATGTCTTTATATTATAACAAATTTTGCACCTGCAAACTAATGCTACAGAAGTTTGCATCATGTGTTAGTGAATATTTCCGTAGGAAGGTGCTAATGCTTCCTAAGTAGCATATGGGCCATTAGATCTGATATGTGAAGAATGACTTGTGCAGCAACCTTCTGAAAATGATTCAAGAATTTGTTGTAAGAGAAACAGAATTTCTAGAGACACAAGAATCAAAATACCAGCTTGACTATTATAATGACACTTTGTAGTTGTATATCACCTGTCACGGAATTCTTCACACCTATTTTCTAAATAACATCTAAATAACATTTCTGTAAGTTAGTTAAGTGGCAGGTGTAGGCTTCTCTTCAATAAAAAGGGAAATACATATTAGAGAGTTAACTACTGCGTTTGCATTTGTACTATGAGTTCTTCTTGATTGAGCTTTAGATTTTTAGGATTTTAAAATACGCATTATTTTACTGGAAGTAAGAAAATTGTCAACTCTAGCATTAACTTTGAATAGAGGAAATAGCAGACATTAAAAATAATCTGGTTAATCCAGGTCCTGCTGTATGTGTTAAAGATAAGGAGCTATTAGCACCAAAAAATATTATTCTATTTAGAAAAATAACTGCCTTGACTATAGGTGAGAACATTCATAGATATGGGAATCAAATCAAATAAATATTTATTTATTTATTCTTTAAGCATCAACTCTGCATTTACTACAAACGCATTAAGTGTCAGATAACGCAGGCACTGAAAATACAGGTTGGATTATACTCAGTCTCTTGCCAGGACCTCCAGCCAACCCCACTGGTATTCTCCGGCTGACAGAGATTTGAAAATTCCCTGAGACAGAGCTCCCAGAGGGAGGCCGGGCTACAGTCTTTGGGGTTTGGGCAACTTACCTATTCCAGTCTTCGGGCTTAGGAGAGCCCAAGCCGATTGAGGGGTGGAAGTGGATCCCCAGCACAGCACAGTGGCCCTGTAAAAGCATGGCTAGGCTGCTGCTTTAAGTGGGTCCCCAGTCCTGTTTCTCATCACTGGGTGGAGCCTCTCAATCGGGTTCTCTGGCTACCTCCACCAGTGTTCCCCGGCTAACAGTGGTTTTAGGCCTCCTGGGATGGAGGTCATGGAGGGAAGGGTGGGCTGTCATCTTTACCTATTCCAGTCTTTGGGCTTTGGCATGTCCGAGGTGACTGGGGTCTGAAGCGGACCCCCATCACAGCACAGGTGCTCTACGAAAACATGGCCAGACTTCTTTTTTAAACAGGTCCCTGATTCCATTCCATTCCTCCTCCCAGGAGAGGAGGAATGGAATTGGAGAGACTTCCCAACTGGGGTCTTTAGCCACCTACATGTATGTTCAGTCCAGCAACAGGCCTGGACCTCCCTTGGACAGAATTCCCAGGAGGGGCAGGCTGCCATTTTTGCTGTTTCACATACACCCTCCTAAGTCTGAACCAAGAGGAAACTGAATCCCTGAACAGACCAGTAATAAACTCTGATACTGGGGCAGTAATAAGTAGCCTACCAACCAAATGGAGAATCAGTACTAATGGGTATTGTTATAACAGATGACTTCTGTGATGTCATATTTACATTATGGCAGGCTAAATAATAGTATGACATTGAAATTTATATCTAATAAGTTAGTATACTTTAGATGAGAAGAGAACAATTTCACACAGGAGAAAATAAAGGGACCCATGCAGCTATATTGATTATGGGTTAATTTGCAGGCAAAGAATAGAAAATTATACCATGGGGCTTAAAAACATAGTTTATTTTTATCACATTATCAGCAATCTGAAAGCAAGTTGTTGTGGTAGAGTTAGAAACTTTAATTATGCAGATACAAAAATAATATAATTTAAATCTAAATAATTTGCCCCTGTTCTCAAATTAGGAATATAACAATTGGTAGATAACATTTGTTGTTGTTATTATTAACATAATCAAAGTTTCATTAACTTTTAAAAAGGAAATCAATGTTTTTTTCTTGAAGGCTTCCACTCTTTTTCTGTATTGTCCGAGGTCTCTGGGAGCCTCATTCTATCCACATGAAACAGTCTTGCTTCTTGAGTCTCTGCTCACTTTACTAGTTCTAAGCATTTGTTATTACCTAGAATCCCACTTGGAGACAAATCTCTCATGATCTCATTGAAGGTGATTGTGCAACCATGAAATGAGGTTATAACCTGGCCCACATAGACCTCTGGCTTCAGTTTTCAATTTATTTGGTGCACATTTATTTATATGCTCAACAATTTTTCAAAAGCTTGAAAAAATCAATTAAAAGACAACTGGAGAAAACTAACAATGAGATGACAGTGTTAGTGAGAATGAAAGAAGAAAGAATCAAAGGACATTTTTACTTCTTATCTAACCCTCCCAAGAAACTGTCAAATCTTGTTGATTCTGTTTGAGAAACTGAGTGGATGATGGTATCATTTGCTAAGAAAGGAAACATTTCCTAAGATAGAAAACATTGAAGAAGAGCGGGTGTAGGGAAGGAGGGGATGGCAATACTTTGAAATATAGTGGATTTTAATTGCTTCTGAACCATCTAAGCTTATAAAGAGATGTTAGTTAGTGTCTGAATATATTATTCTGAAATTTCAATGAGAAGATTAGAATAAAATTAAGACTTTGGAATGATAAATGTATATTCTTACTCATTCCGTAGGTATAGCTTCTAAAAACCTAGAAATTCATCTTACAGGAATGAATTACTTTTAAACTGTTGATCTTCTGTCACTGAGAAGATTCTAATAGATGTTAAATAATTTGGGTCACTATTATGGTAAAAGTGCTCATTGGGAGACTCCAAATTCTCCAGTTTGCTTCCCAAATTTCTTGGTTAGGTGAAAAATGGAAAATTTCAAATGCCAATAGACATAAATTTTTTTCCACAAAAGTGAATACTTACATAATTCAGTAAAGAGATGCAAAGACTTGTTCAAAGATCTTGGAATGACCTTTTATCCAACCTCTGGAGTTAAAGCCGGATCATGTGCAATGTTTAGTGGATGAGGAAAACAGTCAGTAAAGTAGGAGAAGAGGAGTTGTGAAATGAAAACATCATGAGAAGTGGGAGTAAGGTTAACCTTTGTTCTACTCCTGGTTATGCAACTTATCTGCTATTTTACCTTGAGCTACTTACTTAATATTTAAATTTTCTCTTATGTTAAATGAGTGAAATAATATGTATTAGTTGTGAGGATGAAATATGTGTAATGCTTTGCCTAGTGTGTTTCATATATATGGGAATAATAATAGAGTTACTCCTACTAGCAGTGTGCATTTTGTGACTTAGATTACACAAATGAAAATAATTTGTAGAAAATCAACATTTGTAGAAAGCTTGTCTGAAAGCATAGAAGGTGAATTTTAAATATATATGTGTGTGTGTATATATATTCTGTCTTATTTGAAAATAAAATACGAACATGTGGAAAAAGTAAATATTTTAACCAAATTTTTACGATTATCTGATGCAGAAATATTTGCAAAAAACCCACATTCAGTTATTTGTTTTTCTTTTGGCTATGATTTGCATAAGTGTTGAGAAATTCAATTTTGGATACCAATTGAGAATAAAAATAAATGGATTGAGTTTAAACACAAATCATTTATCTATAATCCTTGAGCTGAAAATAATACTGAATAGAGTGCCTACATTTAAGCTAGTTAAGCAAAAACCTAAGCCATGCACGATGTCAATTTTTCTTTTATTAATGATACCTTGATATAAAACCATTGAAGGTCAGGGAAAGAAAGGAATTCAATGTCCGTTAGTACAATCTTTTCAATGGAAAGATGAAAAAGTGAAGTTCTAGGAGGACACATCTAATGATCTTAGAACAGACTTCTAGATGAGAGTCTTCTGACTTCAATCTCATTTTCATTCTCCCTGTGTTCCTTCTGTAAACTGCCAGTCTGTTTATATAATGGCAAAAATTTGTCATCAACCTATGCAATGGCAGAGAGGCCCTTTGGAGTTTTAAGCTTGAGCAAACATGTTGGGAAAAGACATATTCATTAAAATTTTTGCCTTCTTTCTGGTCTTCACTGATTTATTCAATGAGTGCATTGCAATGAGTCCATATGTGAATCCATTTTGAGCCACAGTTTTCTGGGGCTATAGTTACAAGGCTGTGGCTCGGCTTGTTATGATTACATCTGTTCTGTTATTTTGAATTTTCCCAGGTCCAAAGCTTGTTCCTGTTAGAAGTCTTCAGTGGTAAGTGATACTACCTCTGCACCTGAAATCCATTTAAATTCTCAGCTGCCCATGGGGGTACAACTCAGTCTCCCCATTGTTTTGAAATGACCAGCTTCAACTTCCAGGACACGGGGCCATTGAGATAGCTGGTGAGTAGTTGCTGATTATCTCACAGATGTTCTAGCTAGACACTTCCCAGCTCCGGGGCAGGAAATGGTATTTAAAAATGGAGATCTTACTTCTAGATACAGATACCCTAGCAGATACTATATCTTAGTCAAAAAAGAGCATGATCAAAAAATATTTTCATGGGAACCATCCTTACAAACAATAAAGTATTCCAGCTTGCAAACACTCTTTCCAAGTTTTTCAAATCATTAAAAGCCTATGAAAAACTGTCATTTATTTTTAATTACATTTTGAGGGTTAGTCTACTTCTACTTAATTATTCTTTTCTCATATAAATGTGAACCTTCTCCAAGGTTGTGTATTCAGTTTTTTTTCTCTATTTATCCATGTCTTCTTAGTCTACATAGATCATAGATCAATGACTTTAGTCTTTTTTTTCCACCAGAGAGTGTCATTTACCTCCTTTTATAATATGGTAAAAGCCTTGACACATGTCATTAGAAAAATGAACACAATTGCATACATACTCATATTCACAATATTTTGCTTATAATGCTAAGGGATCAATAATATAGTTTATAAACCCAATATATAGAAAATATTATTATACCAACATGCAATTACTTCAAGAATTATTAATACTTCATATTATTTGTATAAAGCCTTTAAAATGTATTTTATGCTTTATACATCTCAACTAGGATACCAAATTTTCAGCAACTAAAGTGAAATGGAATTCTGTCCCCAAATAAATTTGTGTTTAATACAAGTGTACATCACTTCAGCTTGAACATTTAAATTAATTTAAATAAAAGAAAACATCTAATTTCTCAGTCACATTAGCCACATTTCCAGTGGTCAACAATCGTACGTGGCTGGTGGCTACTATATTGGAGAGTGCAAGTCTCTAAGATAAAACTGAAACACTATCCTATGGATTATGGAAAAGGTCTCTAGATCAATGAGCTTTTCTTCTTGCTGCCACTCCTGACAACACACCATGTAGTCATCTCACCATAGAGCACTTTGCCATTCTTTATACATACTGTATCCTTATGCCTCTATTCTTGGATGTCCTTGACTGATATTTTGGTAACTCTGTTTACCCTCACATACTTGGTTCTTCCATAAAGGTTACCATTTGACCATTAAAAATTATATTGCTATCCAACCTCAAATATTAAGAAAAATCTTTTCTTATTTTCCTATAGAAATACACTCTTACTGAGTACTTAGAATGAGTGTTAGCCTCTTTCAAATGTGTTTTCTCATGTTATCTAGTCAACCGAAGGGAGAAACTGAAGTTCATAGAAGTATGCTGTCCAAAGTCACTTATCACAAACTAGAGGAAGGAAGAGGAGCCATTAGCTGGGAATTACCAGCATATTCTCACCAACAGAGGAACAAATTTATGCGTATTTGCACCCACCTTCTCTCTCTCATACCTCTTATATAGGAGGAACTAAAAGTCCAATGTAACAGGAGGATTTTAATATTATGTTGTAAAATAATAATATTTATGTTACTTTCATAAGTGCTCTGGATAACATCGATTTTCACACGATCAAGGACTTTGCTTGTTACTATAGTTTGATATGATTTGAGAAATAGAAGATAGTTTAGAAATTATCCACCTCTATGATTCATGACTCCATCCCTTTTTTGTTTTATTAGCTCCAGAAAATTTTGTTCAACTATAATGCTATCAGGAAGCCAAAGGCAGAAAAGGCTAAAAAAATATTAAAAATTAAGACTAAACAGAGTATATTGTCTGAGATTTTTCATCATACCTGTGGCAGAACAAGGACAATAATATGGACTTTTTAATTCTTACTTTGGTACTCTTTTCATTTTATTATATTTTCCCCTTCCAAGGCCCTTACTTTATCAAGAAACAAACTGTTCCCCTAGAATGACAATGGGTAGAAATATCTATCTGTAGAATCTTATTTAAAAGAACAAGACAAAGTCTGAGAGTTATAAAAACCAAATATTTGCTGCTAGGTGTGAATGTTTCCAAAATGTAGGTGATTTAAATGCCTTTAGCCATTAGAATACAATTGTGGCATTGAGTTTTTTTCTTTTTGATGCCTACAGGGTGTTTCTTTTTGTGTCTGTATAGTTTTTGAAAAAATTGAAACTTATTCAACATGATGGATATAGCACTTTCAGGGTATCCCACTTGTTAAAGCATTTAGTGACTTAATACTTAAAATTCGGCTTTCTAAACAAAGATGAACTAGAAAATGTCAAAGTGTCAAAATAAACAGCCAGATCTTCTAACCAAATTTTCAAAAAGATCAGCATGGGTATTCTGGTTAAGTTGACAAATAAAAGAAAAATATGTACCATGTCAGATTATATGTAAAAATGTTTTCACAATTTTCTACATCATAAAGACTGTGGTCCTGTATGTAGAATAATAGTAAGCAAAAGGGCTTCAGAGAATGTTTAAGATATCTTGACATTATTAATCTGCAAACTGTATTTACTATTTTATGTTATTTAGGATATTGGGGGTGGACAAATTGACTGGATATTACAAAGTAAGGCTGAGGAGATGTTGACTATATGTGTTACCCAGATACTGTGTTAGTATTTTCCTGTCCTTAGTGATCACATAAACTTGGCTTAAAGCCCAAATTTCTCATAGTTTACAAGTGTGTGTACTTTTATGATCCTTACAAAGTTATAACCTATAAGGCACCTTCTTTTACGTTTGTCCCCTGCTCTAGTTTGAGTGCAAAACACTGCCCCTTGATGGCCATTAAAAGAAATGGAATCACAACAGGCACAACATTATTTTAGTTGCTTCACTGAAAATGTGAGAGTTATGGGCAGCAGATACAACTGAAACATGAGTTACTGTTTTTCTCTGCGGCTTTATCGCTATTTTCTGTTTTTGGAAACCAATGTGTATTTCACCTGCAGCCTTAAACCATCAAGAAAGTTACCAGAACAAGCTCCAACAACTCTTTTCATGGAGATCTGCCTTATTCAAGCTTTCATATCTTTCCTATCCAGCAATCATCCCCAGCCCCCTACTTCCCTTTCCTCCCTAGAATTCTTGTAAAAAATGTGTAGTCCTCCTATGCAAATCCTGTGGTCAGCCACTTGTTACAACGCTTCTTAGCCCTAATCTTCACTTTCTCAAGGCTACTCTTAATAAATATCTGTCATTTTTCTCTCTTTCACCTAGACACACACCACACACACACACACACACACACACACACACACACAGAGTTACCTTCCCTGATTTTTATATTTCAGCAGGCATTCAAAGACTATGAGGCTATGAGAAATGGATACTACAACATACTATAATGCAATTTAATTCAATACAATGCAATATAACTTAATATAACAAGGCAACGGAGCCAACTCTCTCCTGACTGTTTGCTGCCCTACGTTAAGAATCCCAGACTAAGAAAAAGTTCATTATTCCTTTCCACACATTTATTTGGGGTTATCTATGTGCTATGTTTTGCGCCACAATGTGTTAAATGCAAGGAATAGTACAATGAGGAAGATCCATCCACTTACTTTGAAGATGATGGTTTGATAAAAAATCAGAGCTAATATCTTTCCATTACTTTACAGACAAACCACTAGGTACAACACTTATCTCTCTCACCTTTACAACACCCGGTGGAGGAAACAATGTTATCCCAATTTTGTTTATGATCACATCACCCATCAATGAGATCCTTTTGTAAGTAAATGCTATTACTGCCTGGTAGCCTGCTTTTTTACTCTTGTCACAACTGTTAATATCAATGGCCCCAGAACACTTGGGATCAGTGTGCAGGTTACTAGTCTAAAGCTTGATTTCTCCTATTCAAATGCAGTAGGAGCTCCCAGAAGTGCCTCATTTCAAAGGGCGCCCATTTCTGGATCTGAACTGGTTAGTATCTTGCCGTCTGTTTGCCGCTTTCACATGCATGTCATGTCTCTATGACTGTGCACAGACCGTTTAATTTTGCCTCCAATGGAAGGTGGGTTCAAAAAGACAAGCTGACATTTTAATCAACTTATATAGCACTTTAGAAAAGATTGTATTTCACAAAAATTCTCTATTCTAATAGCAGTTGAATCCATGAAATAAAGGGAGACTTGGATTTTTTAGCAGTTTCCTCTGAGCCATGACTGCATCATCAGGGAAATGACAGAGTGGATAGAACACTGTGATCAGGAGGAGAAACACAAGGCAGGGAACAGTGTGGGAAGGCAGACAAAAGAGAATATTGTCAGTGGAAACTAGCAGGGGTGAAGAGTGAGAAAAAGGACAGGATGGAGTCTATTGCTAATTCCCCAGAATCACTTTCTAAATACTTTCTCCAATGTGGACTTCACCTACTGAAGTCCTTTAATTCTCACCTCTGGAGCCAGAGCCCCTGTGAGCACCCTATGTGGCAACTATGTCCTAAATAGAAAAATCAATTTTCCTATATGCTCTGTAAGGAATCTATGAGTTATCTTCCAGCTCAAAGTTGGAAGGGCTTTAAAGCTGAGGGATGCCGACATGACTTGAAGACCATCCTCATAAGTCAAGTAGATATTCCCTTATAGGAAAGAGTAACCTGTATAACACTAGCTGTTCAAAGATACATGTGATCTAGTTTCATATCTGCCATAAACATGGTTGCAAGGCTTGGACACTCCTGTCAGCTCTCAGCATTTCCTGTATTTCACATATCTTATTTTTAAAGGAAAAACCATTCTAACACCTGAAGTGTTTAAAAAGGAAGGAAATTATTGGAAAGCATTTTGAGCCAATAACAGGAGGAAGGTATAAATGTTACATTTACATAAAAGCAAAAATACTATAAATTTTAAAATAGGACACCTAGCATTTGTCAATTTGATAATTATCTTTACCACTATTAAAATTAACTGAGTATATATATGTTATTCAGTTATTTTAAGTATATAATTACAGCTTTTTCTGTTGTAGCGTATAGGTAGTAGATCCTAGCTGGTTATTAGTTTTTGATATAAATCACTGAAAGGTGCAGCCACTTCAGTTGTCATCACTGAGAGTCTAGGGGAGTTAAGCTGTAGAGAAAGACTGTCTCCAATGTCCCTACACATCCTTGTTGAGTCTGCCAAACTGCAAGGCCAAACTTTTCTCCTACCCTGAGCTGTATCTATAGGTAGTCTCCTAGGTAACTTAATAAGTCAAAGTGACCCCAGTAATACGGTTTGGATGTGTCCCCACCCAAATATCATCTTGAATTGTAGCTCCCATAATTCCCACGTGTCACAGGAAGGACCTGGTGGAAAGTAATTGAATAATGGAAGCAGGTCTTTCCTGTGCTGTTCTTGCGATAGTGAATAAGTCTCATGAGATCTCTTAGTTTTATAAAGGGGGATTCCCCCGCACCCACACTCTTGCCTGCCACCGTAAGATGTGACTTTGCTCCTCATTAGCCTTCAGCCATGATTGTGAGGCCTCCCCAGCCATGTGGAACTGTGAGTCCATTACATCTCTTTCGTTTATAAATTACCCAGTCTTGGGTATGTCTTTATGAGCAACATGAGGACAGACTAATACACCCCAGCATGACTAGCACAAATCTACTGCCTGTTGCTCGTATGTCTACTGGCTTGCTTACTGCTTAGTATAAAAGGTACTGAGCCCTTGGCCTCGGGTTCCTCATCCGAGTTACAACCTGCTGTATGTGTGACTGCTCCGTGTGCACACTGAATCTCCCCATGGGACTTAGGGGCAGGTGAACTGATGCTACCATGCTGATGTTTCTACTGTTTGCTGCTGTGTGTAATAAACCATTTTGTTCTAATCTGTTGAGCCTGTTTTCAGCTCCTATGTAGTTGTGGCAGGCTGACCTCTTCCTGCTAAGTTCTCTCCTTTGGATTCTTGTATTCCTTCCCATTCTCTATAAGTCTGGGATTCTCCCTGACCAGATGTTTACTTCTAGATTGTGCATTTTATGTGCATTTAATGTTACCTGCTTATCTGAATTGCTTCCTAATTTTCTGGACTTACCTCCTTAGCTTCCTTTGGCTCCTCCATTTTCTCCTCCCAACACCTACATTTAGGAAGGATTAGAATTTTGAAGTTGGTTTAATTTTCCTCTGTCTTCACACACTTCCTTAGGCTATCCTATCCATCTTCGTAGCTTAAAAAATAGCAATATGCTGATTCCTCAATATTTCTCCAGTCTTTTTTCCATGCTTCAGCTGCCTTTGGTTGGCTTCCCTAGAAGCAGAGGCTGGGTCAATGTTTACTGTGTAGGTGATTAATAAGAGTAGAGATGTGAATCTGAAAGTCAGATAGAGTATAGTGCTGCAAATGGACTTGAGTCAGACTGTGGGCTTCAAAACCCAGTTCTGTCATTTATGGGCATGTGACCTTGGGGACTTTACTTAACCTTCATAAACACCAGTTTCCTCATCTGAAAAATGGAGGTAATTTTACTACCTAAAATTGCAGGAGAAACTTACGTGAGAATAAATGAAAAAGAATAGGAAACATGAAAAAGCTAAGTAAAGATTTCACATAACTCTGCAGGGAACTCTAGAGTTTAAATGGCACTGAGGAGTTATTAATACCTTGAGGCAAGGGGGTGAAACTTTTGTATTCTTGCACCAGTCAACATAACCTGGCTGCCCAGGATGGGGTTCGTAACCCCCAGGAATCTTTCATCAAAGCTAAGGGTAATCCTTCATAGAACATTTAATTTATATATCTTTATTAGCCTATGAAATGAATTTGTGTATCTGGGCAAGACACCAACAAGGCTGCTACATGTATGTATTATATTTATGGCTTATTAATGTATTATTTCCTATGAGGAGGAATCACATTTTATCTCATTTAATTTTAATATGATTATTTGATAATAAACTTACAGTATTTCACTCTAATGTAGATGTAATATTTATTAGTATTAAAATTATACATACATATAGTATGTACATAAATATAATGCACAGATGTATTATATTTATGATTTATTAATGTATTATTTCCTATGAGGAGGAATAATTTTTTATCTCATTTAATTTTAATAACAACCTTTTGGTTGTAGGTACTTTTCCCTTCATTTCAGAGGTGACACCATTGAGACGTAGACAGGAAATTACCTGAACCAAGGTCACACTGCATTATGTGTACCAAAATTTAAATTCAGGCCCCACTTTTCAGACTACAGGACAGCACCTTCCCTTAGAGATGTGAATCTGAAAGTCAGATAGAGTATAGTGCTGCAAATGGATTTGAGTCAGACTGTGGGACTTCAAAACGCAATTCTATCATTTATGGGCATGTGACCTTGGGGACTTTACTTAACCTTCATAAACACCAGTTTCCTCATCTGAATAATGGAGGTAATTTTACTACCTAAATCATGCACACATAGTGCAATATCTGGTACCATTAAATATATGTTATTTAATACATGTTGACTGCAGATTATCTATTGTTGTTTCGGTTATTACCATACTGAAGTTAACATAGTTAAATTACTGATATTCCATCCAGAATATAATCCTCCCCCAGCCTTCATCTTAGAAAATACCACTACTTCTCCCCTTTGCTTCATGCAGGAACAGATCAGGACTGATCCTTGCTATCTTTCTCACCCACACTCTTGTATGTTTAATTCATCACCAAGCCCACATTATTAGTTCTATCTAGGGCCATATCTTTCCATTTTCATTGATACCACCATAATCCAAGCCTACCTTTTTCCTCTTCTATCATAATAGTCTTGTCCATCTAACATCTAATCAATTCCCTGAACAACATTTTCAGTACTTTTTAAAATATGTAAATGTTTTCACAATAGTTTCTTCTTGAATCCTTCAAAGATTTTCCAAGGCTTTCTAACTCAGATTGCTAAACCTGAGTGGTCTATCCCTTGCATATCTTTTGGTTTCACTCTGAAACCCTCTTTCTCTTCTCATTCTACTCCAGCTACACTGGAGAACAGACTCTTCTTGAGTCCATTAAATGCACCAAGCTTTTTGAGGCTCAGAATATTCACACATGCTCTCCTCCATATCTTCGGGGTATTAACACTTATACAGCCTTTATATCTCAGCTCACTCCCCAATCTAATCTAAACTTCCCTTGCTATTCTGTCTCAGTACATACTGAATGAACGAATGCATTAGAACTACTTCACCAGTTATTCTGCTTTTCCTACATGGACATCACCTGCAGTGGCCCTATAAACAAACTCACATATAATATGTGCCAGTCATTTTTAGGCCTGGAACTTTGAATTAATTGGCATTTTTATGGCCGCTTTCAGTTTACAAATTGTGTTCACACATATTGTGTCATTTGGTTTCATTCACGCCCTGTGAAGTAAGCACTAGTTTTATTGCTGTTTTACAGGTAGGGAAAGCTCCAGGAAGTTATCATATCCACAATCTTATAAACAGAATCTTGTCTGCTATTGACAACACTGGTGTCTGCCCCTTAACATGAGAAATCTTGTATAGTAGCAGTGAGAGGCTGTTATGGGACCCCAGAAATATACTAGAGGATTGCAGAAGAAATAATAGAAGAGTATGTTAGTTATCTAGGTTAGGCACTGAAAGCAGCTATTCGAGTGTTAAAATCGTGTCTTTTTCATCTTTGAAATTAGTTCATCGTTGCTGAAATGGATTCAAACACCTGAAATATTTTTAAAAGGGAGATTAAAGTGATTTGGGGTCTACATAACCAGAATAATCGCTTCAACCATTTACTTTCCTTGAGTGGACAAAGCTAGTTTGACTCTCAAAATAAATCCCCTTCTAAGATATACATGCGAAAATTTCAACCATCAGAGTCCAAAGAAAATGAAAGACAAATATCAGAAAGCCTCCATTAAGGCACAGAAACACATAGTGACAGTAATAAAAAACATGACTCCTATTCCACCTCCCTTGGACCTATCACCACACTACACATACTCAAACACACTATTAAATAGGAAAGAAAATGTGTTCCAAATATTTTATTCCAATTTTGATTTCTCAGTGTGATTACAGCAATAAGGAAACCACTCAGAGCAGCTGTGTTGAAATTTCAGATGTTTATCAGTTTGGCATTTCTGGATAAAAACTATCTCTGAAACCTAATCATTCTAGGCCATGAGGTTACACCGAGCCCTAAGAAACAGTGGGGCCTCAAAGATTACGGTACCCATTAAAACTGGAATGTTCTCTTCATTTAGATTTGATAACACATGAACTTAAGGAAAGCTCCCTGTGATTTTCTCATATGTGTATAACTTTTTAATTGCCACTGGTCTATAAATTAATATAATAAAGTATTAAGTGACACATAAGTGGGAAGTAGACATTTTAATACCTAAGCTTTTATTTTATCTCTCTTTTTTATTTTTTATTTTTTGAGCAGGTAACTAATCTTGACTCAAATGCCCAAAGAGAAGAATGTGTTGAGTAATAATTACATAGTCTTGGGGATTTTCAAAAATGTTTGGCTGTAAACCTAAGTAATTCCCATTTGTTTCAGAAGACATAAGTCTAAGCAAGCTGGAAACTACAGATTGAAATAAAGAAAGCTAACTTTTCTTCATCTGTGAACATACAAAATAAATGACTGGACTTTTTGTAATACTTTAGCCAACAACCTGCTGCTCTGCTGAAATAGGTCAAACTGTCTGTTGATCTCAAGTAAAATTGTTGCATACATTTTCAAGTTTTCAAATAGTTGTTGTCATAAGCTGACATAACCTGAAACTAATTGTCGTCTGGCTTCTCTTGATGTCTTGTAAAGACATGTGTAGCAACTTCTACAGAAAATATTAGTTAGAAGAGCATATTATATGCATATGAATTCATTACGAAAATGCCTTTGATAGTTACTACTATCTTTAGATGACAGTAGCAGGTTTACATAATTCAGAGTGTGCTTGTGACTACTTGAGCAGATAGAACATGACAGAAATGACTTATGAGATGAGGTCATAAAGGCAATCTAGTTTTTCCCTTTTGCACTTAAGTGGAGACCTGAGCTACCATGTAAACATTCCAACTACTCTGAAGCCACCATGCTAAGAGAAACCCAAATCACATGGTGAAGACTCTTATAAGTGCTCTTGGCATAGCTCAAGTCTACCAGTCCATGTGCCATACATGTGTGTGAAGAAACCTTCAGATGACTTCAGTTTCTAGCCTTCAGTCATCCCTCCAAATTTTCCCAGATACTTTTTGATACTGTGGATTAGGGACAAGTCATTTCTGCAGTTTTCTGTCTGAATTTTTGTGAGAACGTAGACTTTGTGAGAATAATGAAATGATTAATTTGAGACACTCAATTTTGAGTTAATTTTGTGATGTAGCAATAGTAACCGGAACAATTAGTGACCAATTATTTTTGGTTTTTTAACTGGTGACCACAGACTTCAGCACACAAACCCAAACAGGAAATATGGCTTCCCAACTCTTTGGCAGACTTCTTCTTGGATCATGGTAGTGAGGAGCACCAGATGAGTTTCAGGAAGCAGAGGTCATAATCCTGCTTTCCCCAGGGATGCACTGATGGTTTTCTAGTGAAATGGAGGCAAGAGGAAATAATTCATAAGACCGAAAGAAGATTTTTAAATACTATTGCTTCAGTTTTCCAGAGATACTAAGAAGAATGTCATATAGCTTGAATTATCTTGATAATAGCTTGAAGTCTACTTAATTTTGTATTCATTTCCTGCTCATAACATGAGATATCTGAGTAAATGTCTGAGTTTGCAAAGAATGAATAGAAAAGTCCTCATTAGTTAATAAATAATACTAGGCAGTTCACACACAAGGTTTGCCACGGGGACTAGTGAAATATGTGAAAGCATGTGGTCCCCAGAGACTAATTCCACAATAACCATATCCCTCTTCCAGACTTTGAGATGAGTGCCCAGATTTAGACAAGCTCGACAGTGCTCAAGTAGAAATGAAACCGTTTGATTGGTGTCACTGAAAAGAATAGTGGTTTCTCCTCTCTTCCATTAAGTTTAAAGAGAACAGGGAAAATTCCCTATTTTCATATTCAACTTCTTCCTTCATTTATTTAGTTCTGTCAAATTGCATTAGTACATTTTTCTTTAATACCATCAACCCATGTTAAAGTAATTGAAGAATTGGGGCGATGTTTTGGCTGAAACGGGTAAATATGCAGAAGTGAGTTCATTCATAAACTTACTTCCAATTAAGTTCTCTCCAAAAGAGGGCAGAATAATCACTGTGGCCAAAAGCAACTTAGTTAAGAATGCATTATATTACTTAAAAAAACAGTTAAGTCCTTTCCTTTTATACAGAAAGACTTATTTAGTAAGAATATGCTGGGAGGATTCTGCATCGACAGTGTCTTAGTCTCATTTTCATTCAGTCATAAATTATTAGAAAAATAAGGTAAGAGAGAGTAACATTTGATTTTATTATTGGACATGGTAATACCTGATTCTATAATGGTACAGTTTTTGTTGTTATGAATGTACGACACACACACACACACACACACACCCCACAAAAAAAAAGGAGATGGAGAATTGGTAAATTCTGATCATTCTAAGCTTTGTAGATAGTGAAATTTGATAGGACTGGGACACATATTAAAGCCAGATTCATTGTAACAATGTGGGAGATAAGGAAATTTTCAACTTTGCTTTGGATGACTAGGCCCCCTGAGCTTACTAAGTCTGACTGATTGCATGTATGAGGCTGAGCCAGAACCTGAGTTGTGTATGAGTGTAGTGAAACAGAAAATGGCCAGCCCACAGGAGTAACTAATTATCAGAAACATTACTGCTATGGCACTATGGGAGAGAGTATATCATCAGGTTTAAACTCGCCTTAGACGTCTATCTTAGATCAGTGCAATGCACACTTTCATATAGGAAACTGCATAAATTCACACTTCTTGTGGGTAAATTTTATGTTATATTTTGCAAAATAGACCTTATTTTCAATTAAATAAAGAAAAGGGGTAGTTGTCTGACTCGATAATTTGTGGGCCCTCTATAGGCAGGTCTTATAAACTATTTGCTTTTCAGCCTGTATACATATGTGTTCGTGTGTGTGTATGCATAAACAACCAAACCAGATTCTGCATTTCTTCCATAGATTTAAGAAAGTTTTTTAAACTGAAAATAATAAATTCTTTATTATTCATAAATAAAAATTTTTCCATAATAAGCCCATGAGTTTCATAAGAGTCATTATTGACCTCTATACATAAGTTTTGGAAAAAAATGGTGTCAGTCATAAATCTTTTTTTTCTCAACATGGCCTTAACTCAGTTGGTTTCAAACATAGCTTGGTAACTTTACTTCCTTTCTCATACTGTTCATTCGACTTAGAGACACAATCTGCCCCTTTTCTTTCACTCAACCTGTGTGTGTGTGTGTGTGTGTATGTGTGTGTGTGTGTGTGGGTGGGTGTGTGGGTGTGTGGACAAGAAGGTTTTTGCTCAACTTCTCCTAGACATAGCGTATTAAGAATTAATCTTATTAAGGACCAATATGAATATGACTATTTATTCATGTAAATCTATTCTAAAAATAAATTCATAGAAAACAATCTTTTATACAAGTAATTACTGATATTAAAAATATGATTCATTAGCAAAATGGTTGAATAATCTGTGGCATATCCATACAATAAAATACTGTACAATATTAAGAATGAATAAACTTTATCTCCTTACAGTGACATGGATATCACAGACCTCACATTACATGTTTCCTTCCTTCTTTCTCTTCGCCATTTTTTTTTCTTTTCCATTGCCTTCCTTGATCACTAGGTTATTTAACTTTTAAACTATCAGAACCCTTCTTCCTTTGTGGGTATTAGGGAAAGTGTTCCTTCCTCAACTGATAAGGAAAATTTTATTAAGTGACTAGATTATTATGGAATCCGAGTAGTATGGTCTAGGAGAGTGTTTTTGGGCCTTAGAGTCTGTGTACACACATAGGCTCTTTCAAGTAGGGCAACCAGTCATATTCAAAGAGGAATGGGAGTTAGTAGGTGGAACTGAATGTGCCAGAGCTGTGAGTGGGTGAGAAAAGCAACCTCAGGAGGGGACTAAAGCAAGGTGTCTTAATTATTTTCTGTTGTTATCATTAAACACCACAGACTGGGCAATTTATAAAGAATAGAGGCTTACTTATCTCATGGTTCTAGGAAGCCCAGGATCATGACTCAAGCATCTGGTGATGGCATTCTTGCTGTGTCATAACATGGTGGAGCCTATCACATGGGAAGAGGGCAAGAGTGTGTTAACTCACGTCTCTCTTCCTCTTGTTATTAAGCCACTTCTCGTCATGGAGCTCTACCCAGATGACTAATTCTAATTATTTCCCAATGCCTCATCTCCAAATGCCACCAACATGTAAATTTGGGGATTAAGTTTCCAACACATGAAATTTGGTAGACACATTCAAACCACAGCACAAAGAAAGGGACAAGACAGCTGTTCTAGTGAGTGGGAGAGAGTGTACTCTTTCAATTGCACATGCATGACCATAGTTCATACAAACTAAGTTGGAGATGCCTCTCTACTGCTGTTCTAGCACTTACCCAGTAGACCTGGATTTTACTTTCCCAAAGAATAGATGAAAGGTAAACCTTTAGATGTTGGTGACTTGGGAAGAATATAACTTTTGGAGTGCCCTGGGTCAGAGAAGTCTTAACAGACCATAAATTCTGTCCCTTCTTACTACCATGTGGTAGCACTATTTAGTAACTGTCCTGCAGAATCCAGTGGACTCATTCCTGCTGGGCAATGTCATTCCATGTTAGGCGCCATGTTGAAACATGTTATTTCATACTCTTCTTCTCAGGCAATCTCCGTGTCATGGTATCTAGGCATATATGAGCTTTAAGAAATAGGGATAAACTATGGCAAACTAAATCAACTATCTTTAATCAAATACGTTCCTTTTCCTGAGCTTGGGTTACCAGCATAACCTCTCATTTCCTCAAGGTAATTTTATTTCAAAGAGCTTGCTGCCTTTTCCTAACTTTGCTGTTGGCCACTTTAATAATACTTGAGTCATGGCTTCTTTGCTTCCCAAATCGCCTCAATTCTTCAAGCAAGAAATATGCACATCCATGCTAGAGACCTACTTTGAAAACCAGAGATCCCAGCAGTAGGTAGTGATTTTGACAAAGTAAGAAAAAGTTTTGTTAACCCCTACTCCACCATCAATGTTTTTCAGTAGCTGCTTCCTTGACTTGTATTTCAGTAACTAAGACAGCCTATGCTAATATTTGATTCTTGACAAAGATCTACATAAAGGTGAATTAATACCTCCTTTGGCGCTAATTACACAGAAGAAAAAAAAAAAACCGTTTGTCTTGCCAACAAAATAAAACAAGACCCCATCTTTGCTTTTGAAGGAATTTTATTTGAAATGATTGCTCAGAAGAGTTTGTGGAATAAAAAGCTATAGGTTAGAGCTTTTTAAAAAGATTTACATTTTGTTATTATCTTCAAATCAGAGGCAAACATTTTATTTCATATTGTGAGAGCAGCTGAAATAGTTAATAAAATGGTTGCATTAGAGTGGATATATTTTTATTGATAGCCATCATTTGGAATGAAGATGATTTCAGTCCACAGTTTATATTACTTTTTCCTCACAAATTTAGTTTAATATTCTCTGAATGATTTGCAATGAATAAATAATAAAGCCATGATTTCTGCTGGCAATTACATTTTTTTAAGTGCAACATGTAGGAAATTAATTGAGCATCTTTCTCTTTTATCCTTATACTTGTAAATCTGCTTTTATTTTTAGAATCCAAATATCTGATTAGTTGAACATATTTTGATAGGTTTAAATGTCTTCAGTGCAAAGGAAAGGTCTGAGTCTTTTTAATTTGAGTAAATTTTAAAGAAAAGCTGGCTGGCATTAGGCAATCTGATAATTTCCTTTCCTGTGGAGAATTGTAAGAAGGTCAGAGAAACAAAGCACTTACAAAAATCTTTCCCTGGAGAGAGAAGATGGGGGTGGCGGGCAGAGAGCCAAGAGGTTCTTGCTCGAGATGTTTCCATCCACTGGGTGTCACTGCTTATATGAGTCTGAACCAACTGAAAGCTATTCCTGTGGCAGCAAGAATTTCTGACACTGAATGTGAAAAGCCAGAGGTTTGGATGCTATCACTTTGACCCGCTACACAATTAAAAATACATCGCATTAATTGTGTCAGGGTGGTGAGCACTCTGAATAGGGTAATGGCACTTAAAAGAAATAGTAGAATTTCTTCTTGTGGCTGAGTAAGCCTTGGTAATAGGATTCAATATGCTTTAATAATATGTGTCTGCTTTTCTCAGTTTAACAACAACAACAACAAAAGGTTTAAGGAAACAGAGCTCCACTGAGGACTTTGCCATTGGAACATACATGTAGTTTATCCCCAGATTTTCCAACTTGCAAGTTGTGGACTCAAGAAGTTTTTGGGTTGCCAGGCAGACCTTAATCATGTGAATAGTGGGGTTTTCTTCTCATTTATTAAAACAGAAGTAGCAATACCCATTGAAATGGATATTTGTGTGACTTAGGCTTCCTTTGGAGTTTTCTTTTGTTCCTGGTTTGTTTTTTAAAAACACATTAAGCTTCTGGAAAAAGGAAATTGAAAGTAGACAGAAACTTAAACAGTTTTTTTTAAAAACATAATGTTCTATATCTTGTTTGTGAAATACGACTGAAATACTGATATAAAAAATTAGTTTGTTAATAGGAATAAATAGAGGGTCCATTGAAGAGGCAAAGGGACAGTGAGTGTCTTTTAGATCAAGAAATATATAGGGATAGAGAACAAAACAAATAAGAGGAGTTACAGGAGGAGGATAAGGAGGTGAAGACACCAAGAGAGATGAGGAGTGGAGAAAGAAGAGAAAGAAGGAGAAAGGGAAAAAAGGAGGAGGCAAGAGGAAAGAAAAGAGAAAGAAGAGGAAATAATTATTTTCCCTGCCTTATTCAATGACTTTGAAGGGTGTTATTTTTAGTGCTGCATGTTATTTGCTTGGTGGTACGCAAGGTGATAGCAAATAGAACCTCCTATCAATTCAGGTAATTTAGAAACCCAAGATGTTAATTGGTTATTAATCAGAGTAACCAGAGATGCAGATTCACTCCAGCAGAGAGGAGAATAAATAGTTTAGGGAAAAATGATAGGGATTCATGACCATTTTCAAGGCATGCAGTCTACAAAAGCCTAAAGGCTGAACTTTGGAATGGAGAGCACTGCAAACTCTCTCCAGCTAGCTTCTAGAATTCATGTTAGTAGCATGGGCATCGCATATTGTGGTGGTTGCTATTCCCCATATAATAAATACCAGCAGGTGGAAAGTGAATCCTATTTAGAATTCTGTAGTCAGTTTCCTGGCATTTTGAAATCCGTTGTTAAAGGTGTAGGTGACAGCTCTGTATGGGATATGAGCTTCATACGACAGATACCTGGCCAATTTGTTGACAGCTATGGTTTCAGCACTGGGCACATAGTAGGCATTCAGTCTATTTTTATTGAAATGCTGAATTGGCAAATCTCCCAGAAGTGTGAGTCCAGCACATATGATTCCTAAACTTCCATTTACTAGTTTGCATCCCCCAGCATTTGCCTTTGTCCTCCAAATGAATATCCTTCTGCATACTTCAGAAATTAGCACTGAGACCCTTGAATCCATTGCCTAGATCATTCAGCAGAGGGCATTTTGGAGTTCTTTCTATTAATTAGGTCTCAGTAAAACTAGGATAATTAAAAGGGGACATAGAGCTTGGTTTTATGTTAGGAAGATAGCTCAACAAGCATCCTAGTTAAAGGGCTTATCTTCATGAGTAGGTGACACCACAGACATGGTGCTTACTTAAGAATTAGCTCTATTATTTTCAGAACATTGCTTAATATGTTGGTTAAATCTGGCAGACAAATTAAAATATTCTTGTGCATAAAAATTAGAACAAATTTGGTATGGCCAGTGGAAACTATGTAGTCCAATTGCTTTTTAATCTAATTTTGGTTTACGTAAATGCAGTTATACAGAGGTTGCAGGGAACAGAATTGTTTTTATTCTATTCTATTAAGTCATGATATAACATGTATTTAAAAGATTTTTATCTGTCTTACCAAACGTACAATTTTGTACAATTATTGGCATTGGAAGTAGAGACGACAGAATGCCACTCCCTATTTCACTCTCAGTTTTGCACATATAAAGCTATGGTTATCTTAACTCTACATCTTAAATGGAAAAAATCTTGAGAGAAAAAATGTTTTTCCCTGCATATTCCTAACCGTGAATAATGTTGCAAACTTAATTGATGTTAAAACTAACTCTAATTGACAACTAAGGAGAACTGATTTTGAGTCTCTTTTCCATAAAGGGCGAGTGTGTGCATATATGTGTGTATGTATGTGTGTTTGACCAACATTATATATTATATATGCAGATAGATAGATAGATAGATAGATAGATAGATAGATAGATAGATAATTTTTATTGGGCTAAATAACATCTGAGAAGTTGTAAGAAAACTATTTACAAATATATGAAAGCTTTAAAAATCAACAAGGGAAACATTATCTAGTACCAGGAAATAGACTAAGGTAGTTAGTGAAAACCTTCTTAGGTTACCATTGATTGGGTTATGAGATAATCTCCTGGGGCTGAAGAATAGGTTACTTTGCTAAAGACATTTACAAACTGGATTACTGAAAACATTGGTGGCTATTATTGGACTAGTTCTATATTGATGTGAGCAAGTATTAAATGCCTTTTTTCTTGATTTCCTGGGCTTGCATAGTCTATATTATTTTCATATTCAATTTTATAGTTGATTGAAAATATTACTAGAGACTAGTGCTTCATTTTTTTCTGTGCTTATTGTGAGATTTTCCTAAATGCAATCATATCATTGTTATGGTGATTAAATGTGTGTGATTAAATCAACAAGATTAAAATTTAATAAGGAAAAATTTCTAATAATTTATGCCTTGATTAAACACTCTTGGTGCTTTTCATATAATTTGTGGGACAAAATGTGTGTGTGCATCTGTGTGTATGCATGTGTACACATGTATGTATTTTCATGAGCAAATAATCCTACAGTTGTGAAATGACACTTTAACGAAGCAACTCAAGGAAAATGAAGGCAACAACCAGAGTAATAGTAAAGGATAAAGAAAAAAATTCGTTTTCTTTTTTGTACAGAAACATTATTATTCTCAATACTGAGCTGTCTACCATCCAGCATGTGGACAATGTAGACATGGTTTAATACTTTCTGTGAAGCACTATGTAGAACTGGTTGATAGATGTTTCCATGTAGACAGAAGAATGAAGAGTTACCCTAGTGTCCCATCATGAGGCTTCCTGTGTTAAGAAATGGAGCCGGCATGGCTAGGGTAAAACCAACACAGTTTAGGCTGGAATATAAATGCACAAGAGGCTTCATTGATATTTCACAGCAATTTAATGCACATAGAACTTGCAATCTGTAGTATAGTGCTGCCCAACACATAATTTTCATTGACTTAGTAACATTTAAAGTAGATACAATTTAAATCTTTTTAAGTGGGTCAGCATAAGAGAACAGGCTTATTGCTTTCCAGTAGTTTCATGCTGGGATAAACTTTAATTGCCACTCTGTTGGTGAATAATTAGTAGTTTTATGTATTAATGATGGCAGCCGCGGCCTGTGTGGAGTGGCTGCTGCCATGATGCCAGCTGCAGTGGGGGAGGCGCAGCTGGGGCCGTACGTTCCAGAGAGCTGGGGGAACTTGGAACAGGTGGAAGCCCCGCCCCCTTCCAAGTTGGAGGGGCGGGATTCTCTCCCTCCGGGGACCTGCTGCAGCCACCCAGCTGTGACTGCGGACCTGGGCATCTCTGCAATCTCGAGGGCCCGAGAAGCACCCCTGCCCCTGCAGGCTTGGACGTACTTGCTCCTGCTGCCTGGCCTCTCCCCACTCTTGGCGTGAACTCCAATTTCAGAGCAAACTTGTGGCTGAGCCCGGGTGCTGTCATGACCCGGCCGCATGTGCACGCTCAGGGCAGCACTGACACACCAGACCCCTGCTGCCTCAGCCCCCTCTGGACTTTGGGCGCCAACGAGCATGAGGAGTGGGGGGCGATGAGCATGGGAGGGAGGCTGAGAGGAAGTTAAGGGTGGGTCATCTCGGCCTATAGGCACGCCTCTGCATGAACAACCTGGCACCGCAGGCACCATGGATGGCAGGTTAACGGCAGCAGGAGGCAGACAGACTCCTGGGCAGAAAAAGGTGGATCCCAAGTGAAACCCAATCTTCAGGCCAGGGACAGCCTGAAGACCCGGCTGCCAGTTCGACGACAGGAGTGAGAACTTACGGTGTTTTTTATGGGCCTACCGGTGGCCACCCGTGGACCAATCAGCACGCACTTCCTACCCTCTGAAGCCCGTAAAAATCCCAGGCTCAGCCAGACCAGGGCAGATGAGGGGATGACCTGCCTGCAGAGAGGAGCTGTGCACTGTGGGTCCCTCTTTGCTGAGAGCTGGGCAGATGATGGGACAACCTGCCTGTGGAGAGGAGCTACCCTCTGCAGGTCTCTTCTGAGCTGTTCCATTGCTCAAGAAAGCACTTCTTCACCTAGCTCCACCTCCACTTGTCTGTGTACCTCGTTCTTCCTGGATACAGGGCAACAACTTGGGACTCACCGAATGATGGCTCTGAAAGTGAGGCAACACAAACAGAGCTGAAACACACCTTTGCTTGCCACATTGTGGGCTACAAGAAGGAGAAAAGAGCTGCCCTTCAGGAAGCCCAGACCTAGGAGCTCCCCAAGCCAGGGCTGCGACACCTTCTTTGGGGATCTCTGGTTCTGGTGACTCCAAGCTTCCAGTGCCATCGTGTTCCCTGGTGCCAGCCATGGAAGCTGCTTGCAGTATGCCTGGCCCAGCTTCAGCCTTGCAGGGAGCCAACGCCTGTGCTGGTACTTGGAGCTGACTGGCCCACCACAGCCAGCATGCCTGGCTGTGTGCAGTGGCTGGACCCCACACTTGCTCACTCACATACTCCTCACCGCTCTGCGCCTGGCTCGCCCTTGGCAAGCATGGGACCCAGATCAATAGCACGAGCCAAGTGCAGCCTGCCAGCCCGAGTGGGCAGAATGAGCCCAGTGGGCCTGACCAAAACTTGGGCAAAGGCACCGCCAGCCACAGAGATTTCTAGCCAGAAAAGCAACACCCCAACGATCCTGTGACATTATGTGCAAAGACAACTATAACCGCCAGTGGCATACAGAGTTACCTATTAAAAAGAGTCAATAGTTTTCTTTTTTTTTTTAGTTTGATTTTATCAGATTATTAAATTCTTTGGGCTCTCAAATTTATTAGATAAAGGACTTAAAGAAAACAAACTTTTAAGATAGTATTGCTAGCTAAGATATAACCTCTACATTTTCCTTACTTGGACGTTCCCAGTCCATAAAAGGGATTATAGGTTATGACATCAGTTTGAATTTCTCTTTTACATTGGTCGATAAGAAGACAAAGTCATAGTGGTGGGTATATCATGATTTCTCCTGTCCGCTTAATTTTGTTGTGCAAAGTGTTACCTCTTGAATTTTAAAGAAGAGGTTTAAGAAAATATTTCATCCGTATTTTAGCCAGATCTTGATAAGGCACATCTTGTTTCTACAGACCAAGTGAACAACACAGGCCTCCTGAATTCATTCATTGCATTTTCTCTCCTGTTATTTTCAAGTAGATACTCATTTATCCTCTAGACTTGTCTAAACCATCTTGACAGATACAAGGTTATGAAACTCTTAACCCAGTGGTATCATCCCCTTCCTGGGAACATGTGGAAATATTTGAGAATATTTTTGAGTATCACATGCCTGGGGATGACTACTGCCATTTACTGGATATTAGACAGGAGGTGCTAAATGGCCTTCAATCCATGAGACACCCTAACACAAGGAAGACTGGTCTCACGCAATATTCCAATAGTGCTTTGTAGAGAAATGACTCATTACATAAGAGAAGCACTTGGCCTTCCCTGATTTCCAGCCAGGTCATATTGGATTTTCCTGGTTAGTGTTTCCAAAATAGTTATCAGGTATATTTACCATTCTATTCCATATTTAAAAGAAAATTGTCTCCTACAGATAATTTTGAACACTAGAAGTACACATGGCTCTTCTAGCTCACTTTAGCTGTGGGCACTCAGTGCAAAGCTTTTGAAAGGCATAAACCAGTGGAGCATCCAGGGAGATTTTTAGGCAATACAATTTTTAAAACAGAAGAAAAGTAAAATGTATTTAAGACAGAAGTAGGATTTAAAATTTAGTAAAATTTCATTATTCAGATAAAAAAGGCTTATTATTATTTTTTCTTTTATGGAATCATGAAGCATCATATTTTGATTAAAATGTGGTTTATTAGCCTCAAGATACTGGAATAATGACGTATTGGTAGTCACCTCCTCAGCCTCATTTCATAGATGACAATCCAAAGTCAGAGTCATTAACTAATGTGTTTAAGGTCACACGACTTCTTGTTCACAATTCTACCTTATGACAGGGTCAGAAACAGAACATAGTAGATGTTAAAATCCACATGAAGAAGAACTGTGCACTCCAGAATCTAACATGGGGCTGCTATTTCATGACAGCTTGACAGTATTAGTTAAATAATTGATGCTTCCTGACTTGTAGTCCACAGCTCATTCAATTATGTCACATTGGCTCTGTGGGATGAAGTTGTCAGGAGATAATTGGAGGATAAAACATACACCCATTGGTCTAGAAAAATCGTTTTCTTTGAGCTGGGATAAATGTCTTTTGTTAATGAAAATTCTAGAAGATAGTAAATCGAGCAGCTTATTAATAGTGAATTCCAGTTACTAATTATATTATTAATCTAACTCTGTTTCATGATGATCAAAATAACCAAGCTACTTAAAAAGTATGATACAGAATTCGATTTTGGGTATTTACCTATTTGTAAGGGATGGATCCATTTATATGTATTGAATGAGCCATGCTAATAATATTCTAGCAGCAATCTGTTTTCTTGCTGTGATTTATATTCTAATGTACAAAACAAGACTATACATTATCACCTTTCTCTGCATATTTCCTCTTTAACAAGGTACAGTTGAAAAACGCAGTGGCTGAATATGTTTAATAGCAAATGATAAAAGAGGAGTACTTCCTCTTTATCCACTGTTTATCAATGTACAAAGCACAGTGAGATGAATAAAAATACAAATGTGCTTACATCTTATTAAGCATATTAACCTCCTGAAGCATACCCTTTAGAGTTGCCTTTCAACCATTCTCATTTATATTCTAAGCTTTGTTACTTGCTGTGCTGTTCCTATCTTTTTTTCCTCTCTTAATGGCTCAGAGCTCAACAGAGAGTAATTTGATAAGTGATACTATATACACAAAACCGCTACAATGGTCAGGTATAAAATTCAGCCTTTTTTTTTTTTTGAGATGAAATTTCGCTCTTGTTGCCCAGGCTGGAGTACAATTGCATGATCTTGGCTCACTGCAACCTCCACCAACTGGGTTCAAGCAGTTCTCCTGCCTCAGCCTCCCTAGTAGCTAGGATTACAGGTCCCCACCACCACGCACTCAGCTAATTTTTGTATTTTTAGTAGAGACAAGGTTTCTCCATGTTGGTCAGGCTGGTTTTGAACTCCTGACCTTAGGTAATATACTCGCTTCAGCCTCCCAAAATGCTGGAATTACAGGCATGAGCCACTGTGCCTGGCCCAAAATTCAGCTTTTTCCAGGTTTCTGTTGATCAAATCACATCAGTAGAAAAGGACAGAATTTGGAGGATACTTCTATCACATTTGAGTATTAAATCAAAATTTGTGTAACTTTGAAATAAAATGATAGAAATACTCACCAATAGCAAAATCAGATTAATATTCACTCATGTATATATTTTATTTCTGTGATTATTAGCCTAAAGATTGTTTAAACATTAAGGTTTCTTTTATCTGTTTTTGTGTTAAAGGCCACTTCAAAACTTAGTGGCTTAAAACAGCAATTTATTATTATCTTTCATAGTTCTGTGGGTTAACTGGGTTCATCTGCACTTTTCCCACTTTTAGAGTCTTTTTTGGCATTGCTGTTATGTGGCGACTGAGGTGAGTGACCAGAAGGCTGAGCTGAGCTGGATGTCTAAGACAGATGCTTCACTCAAATGGCTGATGACTCAGCTGGGCCAGCTATTGCAACACTCTCCACATGACCTCTCCACATGGCTAGCTTGGGCTTCCTCACAGCATGGCAGTCTCAAGAGAGTAGGACTATTTATATGGTGACTGCTTCCCCACCCCCACCCCTGGATGTGTATTTCAAGAAAGCAGATAGAAGCTGTGAGTCTACCTGTGACACAGCTTCAAAAACCAAGCAGCGTCTTCTAAGTATTTCACACAGGGTCAGACCAAATTGCCTGTGGGAGGAGGCTACCAAAACCTTAAGTAGAGCGAGGTGTGGATCATTTGGGGAACTTCTTCAGGTGCTTGCTGTTGGAATTTAAGTACTATAATTTGCTCTTACTGTCTGAATCTCTTTCAGGGCCTTCCTTGAAGTGTATACAGTAACTATAGATCACTAATACTATATAAAAATGTAAATTTCCTATTAATAACTTTTTGTTTTAACATGTGAAGTGTTAACAGATCACCAATTATTTTTATGTTTTTTAAGACACCATGTCCAGATAATCTTTGCTCTCCTTGACCCACACTCAGTATACAATTGTGCCAGTTGATTTTTAGAGGCAACGCATTGGCAACCAGCCACTAAATATTTAAAGCATCTCTCAAGGATTAAAAAGAAAATTGTACAGAAAAATATGAAAATGAAGATATATAAAGAAGTTTAAAATCTGCAGATAGTACTATTGCCTACCACGTCTGGTTTTGCATTTATTGATTTAGTAAACATTTATTAGATGACTATAATATTTTGGGAAATCTGAATGCCAAGCTGAATACAGCATGCCTTATGCCATGAAATTAATGCTTTCATAAGGCATTTTTTCCGTATCAGTGGTTCTCATACTTAATATGCATCAAAATCACCTAAAAGGTTTGTTTAAAAACAGATGACTGAGCCCCATCTCGAGAGCTTTCGACTCATTATGTCTGGACTTAGGCTTGAGGATTTGCATGTCTAACATTTTACTAGGGAATGCTGTTGCTACTGGTCTGGGGACCATACTTTGAGAACCACTCTACCAGACAACATTCTCATCATAGTCTGCTTCTCACTTGATTCAGTATTAGATGAAGGTCGACCAATTGACCACTTTCAATCTAACAACCAAACAAACAACCTTCAGTTTGTCTGCACACGGAAGGTTGCCTGGGGACTAAGAATCATCTCTGGGTTCTTTCCATGAATAAATTTGCACTGACCCTAAGGGAGTCACACTCCTACTGAATCAGACAGGAATGTCTGAAAAACTCAATTGGTCAAATTCAATTTTCAATATTGGAAAACCTATCAACTGTTTCATCATAATTGATTTATACAGACAAACCCTGAGAGACAACCTCATTTCCAGATAGGCAATAATATCATAGAAAGACCATGGAATTTCAAATTAGACACCAGATTGAGAGCTTTGATTGTAGCACTTACTGGTCACAGTGGGAGTGTTTTCTTCCTCTCTGGGAAAAATTTTTCCCTTACCTATTAAAGAAGAAAGATTATAATAAAATCCACGTTATAAAAATGTTATGAAAACTAAATGAAGTGGTATATAGGAAAGCTCTTTTTAAGTTATTGTGCAGATCTTCTAGATATTTGAGGTCAATATTGACTAGTAATTGAGTCAGTGGTGCCTTGCATTGCTGCTAATTGGAATCCACATACTTCTTCGTCTTTACTCTTTATAGTTAATCAGGCAGCATCCCAGAGGATTGATTGATTTACCCTTTAACAGATCTTTTACCTTTCCAGTTCTTTCCTTTTATATAACTGCATCACTGTTCGGAACTTTATAACTTGATGTCTGGTTAAATGTAGTTTTCTGCCTAGAAGGCACTACCACCCTAGGACCCAACCCACCCCCAGACCTACATACACATCCAATTATGTACTTTACTTATACAAAAAATGTTGGTCTCACGGAGAAGGGGAGAAATGATAATAAAAATGATATAAAGTCACTATTTACTAAATACGTTTCATTTATTGTGGTAAAAAGCTATACAAGACTTTTTAACTTTTGCAACAAGACTTTGAAGTAGACTCTATTATTTCCTTGATTTTATGGTTGAGAAAACTGAAGTCTAAACAAATTTCCAAGGTCAAGCAATAGTATGGGCTAGAATTAGAATGCAAATGCAGGTCAATCCCAATCCAGAGGCCTTGCTCTTAATCACCCTGTAGTTGAACCTAAGTCATCTTTGGCTTCACAGAGACCTAAATAACAAAGAGAGAGCTCAAAACAAGAAAATGTAAATTCTGGAAGGATCTTTCCAAGTATAGTTCTCACTACCTCTACTCAGTCTTGGCTTGTCTCCTTACTGTCTCTTTACTATCATTAATTGACATATTCTTGAATTATTTTATTCAATAAGCATATCTTGTGTGCCAATAATAATAATGATGATGATAATAATAGTTTATTGAGTACTTATAATTTGGAGGAATTATTCTGAGTTCTTTATATGTACTAATGTAATTTGCATAACAACTTGTAGAGGTAAGTACTACTGTTATTATCCCCATTTTATAGATGATCCAACTAAGGAGCAGAGAGATCTGGAAATCCGTCTTAAGTCATATGCTAGTAGGGAGAGAAGCTGTTCTGTAACCCGTTTGGTTGACTGCAGAGACCATGGTCTTAAAGGCCGTATATCTGGGTTCATACGGCGCATAGTATCTACTCCTTTTCTTTTTTTCCCCCTCGTCTGTATCCTCCATTTAAAGTTATCACTCTTCTTTTTCTCTACTCATCAACATCCGACACTTTTTTAAAAAACATCAAGCTAAATTTCCTCTTCAAAATATTTCCTAGGATAGACCACATTAGCCAGCATCATCTGGATAGGGCAGATATCGAAAGACAAGTGCAATACGTCTGAAAATCATGTGAGAGACAGGGTTATGCTGAAGGTGCTTAACATTTATAAGATCCTTCATGTCCTAGAAATGAGTTGAGAGTTGATAATTTTCAAAGTCATTACCAGTGGAATTATTATCTTCTATATTAGATACAGGTTTCCTTTGTTTGGGGCTCAGAAAACGGTACATGAACATGTGACATTTTAGCATGCTGAGCACTTTAAACTAAAGGAAATTAAAAGGGTTTAGAAGCAGCCTCAGAACCAAGAACTTTTCTGACCTCATCCTGTTTCTTCCCCTAAATGCCAGGTGGAACTCTCTCTGAAGTTCTCTTATCTGAAGCTCCTCCATAAGGAACACAGTTGCCTTCAACTGCCTCCCTGAAATTTTATTAACCAGAGATGATTAAATTTATATTGCAGGAAGAAAGACTGAGGAATGTAATCACACCTAGGCAGACTTTGTCACAAGCTACCGTCTGTTCTTTGGGCCCATTTAATTCCTCCGAAAATCATTTACCACCCTTCAAAATTGCCTACATCCCCACTTTCCCTCTCTCCTATGAGTAGAGTATTTAAGACTCAACTATCTGGTTCTTCTTTGAGTCTCATACTTTGTATGGCTCCCATACATTTTTGCACATTAATAAATTTGTATGCCTCTTTTACTGTTAATCTATTGTCAGTTTACATCAGGGGACTCAAACCTTCAGGGGGAAGGACAAAAAATTCCCTTCATTTTCTCCGTATCATAGTAGAGCTACTGCTGTCTTTTCGGCTCCTTCTCATTTTGAATTTCTGGAAGTAAATATTGGGGAAGGAAAGTCTCAAAGCTAAAATGCTTGTATTTACACCAAGAACATGGACAGATGAATATTCCAATCCATGTTACTTACAATTTTAAGAAAACTAATATTAGTAAAAACAAGATGTCTGTATAACAGATGTCCATTTCTCTTTAGCAGCCCTGAACAACAGCTGTTCAGATGAGGTTTTCATGAAGCATAAAATGTCTGAGAACTGCTGTTCTATGTGCTGCATATTCTTATTTTTTTTCAGCAGTTAAAAAAAAGGGGACTCCAGGAAAAAATGTGAGCCAAACTATTGGAATGGTATTGCATTAATTTAATGTTTTTTTTTTTTCCTTTTCATATATGTGTGATGTCTCTGAGACAGGACTTATAAGCAAAAAAAAAATTGAATGAGTACCAAATATTTCCTTTTCATGTATGAAATATGCAGAACCACTTCCCCTGCTTGATGGTAATTCAATTTTATAGGGTTAGCAAATATTTTTCCCTTCAAACTTTAATATCAAGAGGACTTTTCAATTTAGAAATGAATATCCTGCATCTACCAAGGGCTTTACCTTGATTAACCTTTCTAACTAACAGGGGAGGTTGCTTGCTATGAATGTGTTTGCATGTGAACTTGAAGCTGGTTTTATTGACATAAGAGGTCAGTCTAACAAGGTCCTAACATCAAGGGAGGAAAGCAGAGAAGCTATACTAATTGTGGCCATGAAGAGCATGTAAGTGTTTTCATTAAAAGTCAGCACTCATGCAGATTTTCAGTTCACCATCTGGCCCTTTTGCACAGATATTTGAAATGCAGGAAGCTGATTTAGTTACCAGATTTCTTTATCAATTTGTCATGCATTTGTATACTGCCATTTTACCATTGCTAGGTAATAAATGTGAAAGCAGAGTAACATATTTTATGTATTTCATTCTATATTTCTTGGGATACTTGGAATCAAAATAGTAAAATATTTCTAAAACACAGTTTTAATTTACTATTTAAGGAGAATAAACTTGACCATCCTCTTTAACCATATACATGAATCCCAGGCACTGAAGAACCATTTGAAACCATTTGGAAATTTAAGCTCCATATTGAAATCAACTTATTTATAAAACTCTTGGTATATGTATAGGGGAGTATGAAATTGGGGATGGGGAACAATTCTTAGTTCTAAGACACCTCTGTGGAAAGTACGAAGAGTTTAGCAGGCAATCACCTCCAAGTACTATATGTAATCACAAACTCTTATTTCATAGCTCATTTTTAAAATTCTGTTTATTATCACTTTGTTCCATAACTTATATATGAAGTTGAAGTTAACATTCCTTGAATTTGTGTTTATTTTATTTTATTATTAAAGAAGATTGACTATTTGAGCCATCTTTACACTTGTACTTGTTAAACAAAAATGAGTCTTAATGAATAAAAGGTTGGGAGAGTGGGGAATTTTTAGAAGTAATATTATTCAATGAATAAAAGCTTACTGGGGGCTTAATAGATACCAGACACTGTTCTGGATACTGAGAATTCATCAGTGGGATTTAAGAAGAACAGCTGATAAATAATGAGTGCCTAAGTCCTTCACATGCATTATCTTATACCGTAGTCACAACAAAAGACTGAGTCAATGTTTCTCCCTCACTTTAGAAATAAGAAAACTGATGCTGAGAGAAAAATAATTACCAAAATTTTCAAAGCCAATAAGTAAAGGGTCTGGTATTTAACACCAGATCTTTCTGTGTTGGCTTTACCATCCATTTTCTTCCTGTGCTAACACCCAGAAAACATTAGTGTAATTAACATTTAATATTCTGTTTTTTGGTAAAATTCAGCCAAATGCTATATTTATCAATTAAATCCCAAGAGGGATTGTGATTTGTTCCACTCATCCCATTTCATTGATCCTTGATTATACTTTTCTATGTGTACTTCTGTATTTATATTTATTATTTATTTTATTTATTTATTTTAATCAGAATGCTCCCTTCTCCTCTTTATTTCCTAGATAAATGTACACTCTATATCCGTTTTCACTTTAGTTAAGAGTCACTTCTTCCTCTCTCAATTCTTCTTCATCTTCTTCAAGCCTCATTGATCTTCTTTTTCTCCAAATTTCTGTAGTATTCAGTTATTCTACCAAATTGGTGCTAACTCACATATTGAGCTGCCTTCTATTGTTTGCTGTATTTTCAACTAAATTTTAACATTTTAAAATAAATAATGTTATTTTCTTAGTATTTCTGCCAATCAGACAAATAAACAATAAATAATGTTATTAATGTATAGTAAAGAATTAAGCAGTTTAGTATACCAAAAACATTAGTCTATTTTTAACAGACAGAGTGAATAATGTTATAAAACTAAAATGGAAATATAAATTTGTAGAAGTATCAGTTTCAGAACAAGAAATGACTGACAAAAGATCAAGAAGTCAATAGAATATTTATGTCAGGGAAAGGGCATCTCTGATCACAGCTGACTGAATTATCACCTTCAGGAACATTCCTCAGAAGTCGCCATTCTTTAGCAGAATTGGAAATATTTTATTGATAAGATTAAGATCTTTTACAGGCATCATTTGAAGCCCGATATCCTTAAATATGATCAATTTGAAATAACTTTAAAATATGGAAATCACAACACATAATGAAAGCATGTTGTAAGAATTAAGTTTGTTGCTTCAGTAACTTGGGCCAATGTTGTGGGTGGTTATCATGAAGTCTAAAAAAATAAACATTCGTAAGACTCTGACCATATGCCTCCATCCTGGCTTTCATGACAGTGTGCCCTGATCATGGATACAGTATTCTGGCCTATAGTGGAGGATGACTCATTAGGTTACCATGACATTATAAAAATATTGTGTAACCTACACTTTACTGGGTATAAAGTGATTAAACAGCAATGCTTCCAGCTACCGTTGCCTTGGGAAGTTTTAATGATGCTACAAAGTAAGTGTCATGGTTGTTGCCCAAGTGTAGGATCTGTGCCTAGTTCAGTATCCAAGCAGGAGCAGATCCTCCCATCAGAGGGCCTTTAAAACCCCTTCCATACTTAGGTAGGGGGAGCACATAATTGGAGCAGAAAATAACATTTTTTCCTTGCAGAGAGACTAAGAGAGAGGTGGTAGGCACAATATGCTCAGTGCTCAGTTCAGAGCAATACAGCAATGTATTACATAGTTATTTGAGAGATTTGAGAGAGTAACATATAAAAGCTTGGTTTCCCAAAACCCTACATGACTGTTTATGTAAGCAAAGAACAAGTCTTGTTACTAGGGATCCTGAAAAAAGAAGTGAAGGTCTCAGACCAGAGAAGAAAATTGTGAAACACAAAAGCAAGGTTGGATTTTACCACAACAGGGAATCCTTTGTAACCAGGCTGGTTCCCACTCACCACTAGTTCATTATTATTAATTAGGCAAATAGTTCCATGTCAGATACATGTTAGTAAAAAATCCAGTCTAACAGATGTGACTCCTGACTGTCAAGAAATTTATAGATTAATACAAAGAAAGAGATTAAAATGAATCCTACAAACAAGAGTATAATCACAAAGTGTTTTCAATGTTAACAGGAAAAATTACAAGGAGGAAGAATAATTTGAGTGTTTGTCAAAGTGACTTAGTAACTCCTGGGTGATGGAAGAGTAGGGAATTTTCCTAAGAAAGTATCATTTAAGCTAAGTTCTGAAGGATGAGTGGGCCTTAAGTAGGCAAATTGAGTCACTAGCAGGGAAATAAATAGGAAAGGGTGGAGAGAAGAGCACAGACTATGACGTGTCAGACATAAGTGTTGTGTGGATCCAGAAGCTAGCCAGAGTCACTGGATATACAGAGAAAGGAGAAGACAAAGTTTGGAGGCAGACCTTCTAAGGTCTGTTTAGTATTTTGGTCTTGACTCTAATGGAAAGTCATAGAAGTTTTTAAGATAAGAGGATGACATTATTTGCGCTTGGAAAATATGTGTGTTCATAATGTATACAGTAGACTGAAATGGTAGACGGTTTAATGGAATGAGCTTGAAAGAAATCAAGCAAACAAACCAAACATCCTCAGCCTTTTCTGACTTTAGTCTGAGCCACAGAAAGGAGGAGCCAGTACTGTGTTTTTCAAGGCACATAAAGGTAAAATTATGTGGTATTCTCCCCAGTAAAAGGAAGTGGAGGGAACTATGAACTTGGTAGGAAGTAGAAAGAATCATACCAAGGAGAGACTTGGAGAGTTTTTCCTGACAATGGGGAGGCGATGAGGGTTTCCCAGTCCTGAGACTGGAATGGGTCATGGGAAAGAAGCTTTGAGAGATGATCAGATCTCTGCTATAAGAGTGTGAATACCAGTCTATGTGAGTCATTACTCATCAACGAAGCACTGGCCTTGGGAACACCAGTTTATCAGGTCAGAAAAAAGGTGGCAGTGTCATTCTGTAATGATTACATCAGGATAAGCAAGGAGCATGTCAGTAGATTAGTGTGGCTAAAGCAGATCCCTTTCTTAATTTTGCACAACACAAATTGGACAGAAGGATTTCCAAAACTTGCAGACTGAATTGCTACGAGTTAGGTGGACGTTGAAGCAAGGCTAAAGTAATTATGAATTGGTGTTTTAAGCCATTAAGTTTTTATGGAGCAATGAATGACTGGAACATCTAAAATTGTCCCATCCCTAACTGTTTGTTAGCATTCAGCACAACAAATGACAAATTGTGGCTTTTTCCACTTTCCTCCACTTCTCTCTTCTCAGATTTCTTCAAGTATTAAGTTTCTTTTCCTTTTCTTTTATTTATTTATTTATTTATTTGAGGCAGAGTTTCACTTTTTTTTGCCCAGGCTAGAGTGCAATGGCGCGATCTCGACTCACCACAACCTGTGCCTCCCGGCACAGGTTGAAGCAATTCTCCTGCCTCAGCCTCCCAAGTAGCTGGGATTACAGGCATGGACCACCACGCCCAGCTACTTTTGTATTTTTAGTAGAGATGGGGTTTCTCCATGTTGGTCAAGGTAGTGAGTAATATGTCATTAGAAGGAAGGGCTGCCCTTTCACTGAAAATTTTGCTGCAGTTTTTCTACAAAAGTTGCTGTGAATTTGTCATGCTGTATCATACATGTTATGCTCCTGTATATGTTTCTTAAAAAACATGTTATTTGCTTGGAGACTAGTAATATTTTAATATTTTATAGAGTAAATATTAGTTTGTTAGTTGTATATAGGTGGGTGTTTTGTGTGTGTATATTTTACTTACAACATTGATTGGGGGTTTAGTGTTTATGTGTAATGTTTTATAATTTTTCTATTTAAAATAATGGAAAGTAAGTTTCTGATTAATGTTTCTTGCCCAGAATATCAGATTTTCAGAAATGAATTGCTGATATTAGGGGGATATGCCTATCTACAGATTTTCCAATTTCTATAGTGGAGAAATTAAGAAAGAAGGAATTGGTCTGTTGTGTGACCATAGATTAGTGTTTACAAGTGATGGAAGATATTGGGTTTGTTTTGGATATGTGGATTGCCTGGTGCTTTTCACACATAGGTGGAGAAGCCAAATAGGTAATTGCTTAGTAAGAAGAAGGAAACAAAACCAAACCAAACACTGAGAAATGATCAGAAGCCACTGAAAGTTTTTTTTACAGTGAATCAATTTTATCTGGGTCAAAAGATAGAATCATGGGAGGGAACTGCACACATGTAGCAGCCCAATACGTCAAGTCCAAACATGCAGATGAACCCATTTATTTTCCACAGACACCACCTAATATTCATTCCTTTGAAGCCAGAAATTGAGAACAGATTGCTTCTGGTCATAGCAGTGATTTATGAAAACTTCCATTTTTAACTCATATTACATGAACTGCTCAGGGATATTTCATGTGGCCAAAGCAATCCACTCAGGCTTCTAAAGTGTTTAAATGTCACTATGTATATGTGAGAAATATAGCCATACATTTCTGTAAAAATTCCCTATATGTATAAGTGAAATGCAAAGAACACATGTTCAGTCATAAATATGTTCATGTAAAACAGTCTAGTCCTCCTGTGAGTACATGCCAAGATATTTGGAGAAAATGCAAATAAAGTACTTAGAAGTGTTCTTGGCACCTTGTAAGTGCTCAATAAATGTTAACTATAATAAAAATATTATTGTTATTCTTTTCTTTCTGTTTCTACTCCTCTTCCTCCTTCTCTGCCCTCTCTTCCTCCTTCTATTCATTGCTTCTCTGATGATAATGCCATTACTGGTTCTCAACCACCCAAGTTAAAAACCAGAGGTGTGATTAATTCTCTCCCTTAGCCCTTCTGTTTTTCCAATCAATTCCCTTCTAAGGTCAATTTCACTCCCCCTCCCTTTAGTTCTCTCCTTCATTCCAGGCTCACTGCCACTGCCACATTTAATATTCTTATTGCTTTTTATCTAGACCCCAGATAAACCTTGACTGGATTACCCAATAGGCAGTCAAGCAAATCCTTAGGGTCCTTCAAAGCAGGGATATCCTAAAGCTAAAGATAGTTTAGCTTTAATGAAGCTTTCCAGGTTTTTTTCCATCAGAAAACCTTGAAAAATATACTGAAGTTATCCTACACGTTTCATTATTAATAGTTAAGCATTGATTTTATTTTGGTTTACAGTTAGAGGTGGTAATACCATAACCTTTTCAAAGTTTAGGGCTTCTAATAGTTTTCAGTCTCAGCTAGCTCCTGACTTAGCTCTTTGACTCCGGTTGCTTCTTTCCCACGTGCACTCCTTTCAGAACAGTGAACACCTCTGCAATGAAAGTTCACTGCTTACAAATCTACAGTGAATTTGTAGTGATTAAAAACAACCAGCAACCATAGAGAGGTGGGTTAGAGGGAATTTCATGATGTTGGGAAGTATGGTTACAGACAATAGGCTTTAACAGGGGAAACACATCAACGTTCAGGAGGAGAAGGCAGGGGTCCCCTGATGTCTCACTGGTCCCCTGAGAAATTCTTTGAGGACGGAGTACTTCTGGATACACCATGGGTTTGTGTTCCAGGGAGGGGACACTATCCGTCTGCTTCCTTCTGGAGTACATTTGAGAGAGGCAAGAGTCAACATTTAATGTACACGCCAGCTCATTTGTAGAGTTGTCTGAAAATGTTAGCGGCTTGGGGAAAGGAATGCACTCAGACCCATAGGAAGCTGAGTTCCTGTGCAGTTCCTTCCACTGGGACAGAAGGAGAGCTTGGTCTCTGTCCACCTATTGCAAGGCAATCTGAACCTTAAGGCTTATTCCCTGAACGATTCTACTAGTCTTTCTCCACAACAGCTTAAGTTCATCAAAATTTGACTTAAACCTATTTTCTGATCCTATTCTCTATTCTCCCCTGCCATGCATGCTATGCTATTTTTTTCTTTCAATATTTATGGTGCTTTGTTTCCTTGAAAGCTTTGTTTATTTTGTCAACCTGACACCTGGAATATATTAGCACCTCCCTTCTGCCAGCCTCCCACCTTCATATGTATGCTTGTTTCCTATACCATCTTCCTGTTTATCCTACAGAACTTTCAGAAACCAAATTAAAAACTGCCTTCTTCACAGAGCCTTCTTTTCCTCTATGTCCAAGCACTGATGAAGGGGACCTAAACCTGTTGCTTTGTCATGGGCTTCAGTCTCCATATGCTTCTCATAAAATGGGAATTTCATAGGAGTGTTTGGTTCTGATAACCCACCACACAGTTTTCTTGCAACATAGTACCTAAATGCAACTCAACTACTTTAACTGGACTGTGCCAAAGAAACACCAATTTTCACTAATGCTGCTACAAAACTGGCTGGGCAAACATACTAAAAGTCAGTCTCCTTGGATTGCCTCTTTATGGAATTCATAAGAGTTTTAATAAAAACCTAGTTTTTTTTTTACATTATACTCTAATTTCAGAACCAAATGCCACCTAAACTTTATTTCCTCTTTGGAGTTGCATTATTGTTACAGGACAGGGGTCCCAATCCACATCCCAGGAGAGGGTTCTTGGATCTCTCACAAGAAAAAAATTCAGGGCAAGTCCGCAGCACAAAGTGAAAGCAAGTTTCTTAAGAAGGTAAAGGAATAAAAGAATGGCTACTCCATAGACAAAGCAGCCCTGAGGGCTGCTGGTTGCCCATTTTTATGGTTATTTCTTGACGATATGCTAAACAAGGGGTGGATTATTCATGCCTCCCCTTTATAGACCATATAGGGTAACTTCCTGATGTTGCCATAGCATTTGTAAAGTGTCAAGGCACTGGAGGGAGTGTAGCAGTGAGGATGACCAGAGGTCACTCTTGTCGCCATCTTGATTTTAGTGGGTTTTGGCTGGCTTCTTTACTGCAAGCTGTTTTACCCGCAAGGTCTTTATGACTTGTATTTTGTGCTGACCTCCTCTCTCATCCTGTGACTTAGAGTGTCTTAACTGTTTGGGAATGCAGCCCAGTAGGACTCAGCCTCATTTTACCCAACTCCTGTTTAATACGGAGTTGCTCTGGTTCACATGCCTCTGACATTATGGATCAGTGAATTTTGGAGCTTTTGCTTTTTGTATTAAACATTTAAACAGACATACTAGAGATTCTTAGACTGCCAGTCAGGCAATAAGTATAATTGAAGAAATGTTTGAGTTTTGAAAAGATTATTTTGCTTATATACATTTCCCGCAAATTTTAAGAGATTTATCACTAGGAATGTATACACCTAATCAATGAATTTTTGAGAGTCCTTTAAAATTCATATCAATGAAGACTATTTTGGATTCATGGAAAAATATATATTTCTAAGAGAAACATCAGATCAGAATATTAACTAGATGATCTTAATGTAGTTCTTGAATGATGTTCTCATAAGAATACCATATTTTGTATTTTATTTTTTTATTTTTTAAAAATTATTTTCTAATTTTTTTTAAAAAAATTCTATAATTAAACATTGCTAATAGGTATGATTTTAATCTGCAATTCCTGGTATAAGAAACAGTATCGGCCGGGCGCGGTGGCTCACGCCTGTAATCCCAGCACTTTGGGAGGCCGAGGCGGGCGGATCACAAGGTCAGGAGATCGAGATCACGGTGAAACCCCGTCTCTACTAAAAATACAAAAAATTAGCCGGGCGCGGTGGCGGGCGCCTGTAGTCCCAGCTACTCAGGAGGCTGAGGCAGGAGAATGGCGTAAACCCAGGAGGCGGAGCTTGCAGTGAGCCGAGATCGCGCCACTGCACTCCAGCCTGGGCGACAGAGCGAGACTCCGTCTCAAAAAAAAACCAAAAAAACCCAAAACAAACAAACAAACAAAAAAAAGAAACAGTATCTTTTGTACTTTCCTAAATAAAATGGAATGTGCTCTCAGGTCCCATTTGGTAGAGAATTCACTCCTACTTGTGCTCTCTCATACCCATTCTCCCAAAGAACTTCCTCTTCCCCAGTACGGAAGTGTCAGAAAAGGGGCCCCTTAGTTTTCTGTCCACTTTGATCACCACTGATTTGGTGGTCACGGCCAAGACCGCAACTAGGAAAGAGGTTGTTTTCCTAGAATCCGTCGGTCCTCTATCACACTAGAATCAGAGTCAAGAAAAGACAGAGGCTTCTTCAAAACTTCTTGAGATTAGGGATTTTTAGACAGCCCTAAGGGGCATGTACTTTTGTCTGCTCACTGCTGTGTTTCCACTAATTAACACTCGACCCCTGGAAAATATTCAATAAATATTTTTTAATGAATAAATGAATGAATGGCTCAGGAAGGAGAAGTAAGATTACAGATAGGAGCTGGGTACAATTTAATGTCTGTATAAATTGCTCTGCTACTCACATACTATTTCTTTTAAATAGGTAAACTCCAATAAATGCGTTTGTTAAAAGTAAACCACTGTTTATTCATGGACTAGAGTACAAGTTTCAAATAACTTCAATTCTAATTGGGTTAGCAAAGAATATTTACAACATCTTGCAGTCTCTGACAGTAGTCTTAGTATAATATGTCTTTAATGTCAATGGCTATTTTCAAAATAATTTATCCAAATGCCTTTCCATGGCATTCACTGAGCAAATTCTGAGAGAAATACAAAATTTAAAAGGCTAAAGAGGAGCTTCAGAATTCTTATCTGGCATGTAAGAAGCTTGGAAATTGCCACTGTGTCCCAATGAGCAAAAAGCTAAAATAACTGAAAAACAGCAGCAACAACAATAGCAACAAAAATCAACAACTCTTCTTAGATCTGTAAAAGAAACGAGGTCATAGAGTAAACTGCTGCCTTCAAAAGTAGAGAGACCAATAGGTGAATACAGAGAATCACAGCTTACTAGAACAGAAACTCACCACTAGTAACCCCCGTGGAAACCATAGTTTGGCTAGGGAAATTTGAACTGTAATTGATAAATTGCTGGAGGCTTGATGTGGACAACTTGGAGAATTAAAAATCTCAGGGTTACCTAGTTATAAGGGACATACTCACACTTCTGTCTGTTTTACCTACAGGAGTTCTACCAGGTCCTCACAGTAATTATCAGAGAAATATTTCCTCCTGCTTCTGGGGGAGAGATGAAAAGGAACCATTTAGAAATATACCAGAGCACTCTTGTTCTTTTTAACAAGATCTGCCCTCAGGAGAAACAATTTAATCAGAACCTAGCCTGCTGGGATTTTATCGGAGCTGAACTAACCTGAGGAAAGAGAAATAACCAACTTCTCTTCTAGCCTTCCATGCAGAGACTTGGAAAATACCCAACTCTAGCCCACTCTAGCCACCCTGCCCCATCTAAGTGGTGAGGAGGGTTGAGAAGCACGTGTCAGGTTCACAATTCAGAGGTACAGGCTTGCTAAAAGACTGAGACTTAATCAAAGGGGCATAGAACACTTTCCTTTCTTCAGACCTTAACAACACATTACTAAAGACTCATTTACAGAATTTCCTTTTACCTGGTACATTGTGTCTGGCTATGAAAAATAAAATTACAAGACATATACTAAAGGCAAAAGACAAGCACACAAATATACAAAAACATAGTTTGAAGAGATAGAACAAACATCAATATCAGAGTCAGATATGACAGGGATATTGGAATTATCAGACTGGAAACTTAAAACAACTACCATTAGTATGCAAAAGACCCTAAAGAGTAAAGGAGACAGCATGCAAGAACAAATGGACAATGTAAGAAGAGATTTAAAAGATCTAAGAAAGAATAAAAGTAAAGTGTAAGATATCAAACACAGTGCCAAAATGAAGAATGTCTTTGATGGGCTTATTAGTAGCCTGAACATGACTGATGAAAGAACCTCTGAGGTTAAGGATATTTCAATAGAAACTGAAAAATAAAGAGAACAAATACCACCACCACCACCACCACCAATAGAATAACCAAGAACCATGGGGCAACTACAAAAGGTGTAACATAGGCAAAATGAAAATACCAGATGGATTAAAAAAAAGGGTAGAAAATAAATAGTTAACACAATAATGACTAAGAATGTTCCTGAATTAATTTCAGGACACCAAACTATAGATTCAGGAAGTTCAAGGAACACCAAGCAGGATAAATATGAGAAAAGAGCTACACCTAGGCTTACCTTTTTCAAACTACAGAAAATCAAAGATAAAGATGAAACTACTGAAAGAAGTCAGAGGGAGAAAACACCTTAGCTATAGAAAAGAAGAGATAAGAATTACATTCAACTTCTCTTCAGAAGCCATGCAAGTGGGAAGCAAGTAGAATAAAATATGTAAAGTGTTTAAATAAAAACCTCACCAATCTGGACTTCTGTATCCTGCAAAATAATCTTTCAAAAATGAAGAATAAATAGAAATTTTCAGACAAAGGATAATTGGAGAATTTGGTGCCGGTAGACATGCCTTGCAAAAAATGTTAAAAGCAGCTGTTTTAAAAGAAGGGAAATATATACTTTAAACTCTCTATAAAATATAGAGTTTTAAAATTCTCTATAAAATTTATAGTTTAAAACTCAGATCTACATAAAGAAAGAAGAGCATCAAAGAAGGAATAAGTAAAGGTAAAATGAAAATGAAAGCTTAGAAAAAGAATTGAAGATAAAAGTCAGAACAAAGAATAAGGTCAATAAATAGAAAACACTAACAAATTTGGCTGGGCGTGGTGGCTCATGTCTGTAATCCCAGCACTCTGGGAGGCTGAGGAAGGTGGATCACTTGAATTCAGGAGTTTGAGACAGCCTGGCCAACATAATGAAACCCTGTCTCTACTAAAAATACAAAAAATTAGCTAGGCGTGGTGGCGCACATCTGTAATCCCAGCTACACAGGAGGCTGAGTCAAGAGAATCCCTTGAACCCGAGAGGTGGAATTTGCAGTAAGCCAGGACAGCATCACTATACTCCAGCATGGGCAACAGAGACAGACTCCATTTTAAAAACAAAACAAAAAACAAATTTGACAGGTATTAATCCACCTAGATAAATAATTACTTTGAATACTAATAATGTAAATGCACCAATTAAAACAGAGATTTTCTGAATGAATCAAAAAAAGAATCCAACTTAATTTGATCAACAACATACTCACTTTCAATCTAAAGACACATATAAATTAAAAGTAAATAGAGAAAGATATACCATACTAACACTAATCAAAAGAAAGTAGAGTAGCTATATTAATTTCAGACAGAGCTGGCTTCACAGCAAGAAAAGTGATCAGGGATAACGAAGGGCATTACATAAAAATAAAGGGGTCAATTCTCCAAAAAGATAAAAACATTCCTTAATGTGTATGTGCCTAACAATAGAGCATCAAAATACATCAGGAAAAAAATTGATAGAACTTCAAGGAGTAATAGATAAATTCAATATTATAGTTGGAGACTTCAACAAATCTAAAATAATAGAAATCATAAAATGTCTGTCTCCAGATGAAAATGGAATTAAACTTGAAATCAGTAACAAAAACATAATTTGACAATCCCAAAGGACATGTAGAATAAGCACACTTCTAAATAAGACATGGTTTAAAGAAGAAACTTCCACAGAAATTTAACAAAATATTTTCAACCAAATGAATATGAATACACAAGATATAAAAATTTATGGGATGCAGCCAAAGCAATGCTTAGAGAGAAATTTATAGCGTTGAATGCATATATTAGAGAATAATAAGGATCTAAAGTAAATCATCTGAGCTTCCACCTTAGGGAACTAGGAAAAGATAAGAAAATTAAATACAAAGTAAGTAGAAGAAAGAAAATAATAAAATTTAGGACAGAAATAATTAAAATTGAAAAAATAAATAAACAGAAAACATCAAACAAACAAAAAGTGGATTACTTGAAAAGATCAGTAACATTCATAAGCCTCTAACCAGACTAAGAAAAAACAAGAACAAACACAATTACTAACATCAAAAATGAAAGTATAGAAAACACTACAAATTGCATAGACGTTAAATAAATAATAGAGAAATACTATGAACAACTCAATGCCCACAAATTTGATAACCTCAATGAAATGAACAAATATCTTTAAAGACATGATCTGCCAAAACTCATGCAGGAAGAAAGAGACAATTTCAATAAGTCTATATTTATTACAAAAATCAAATCAATAGTTAATAATCTTCCAAAACTGAAAGCACTTGGTCCAAATGGGTTTACTGGTGGATTCTACCAAATGTTTAAGGAAGGAATTATGCCAATTCTCTAAAATCTGTTTTAGAATTTAGAAGCGAAAGGAATACTCTGTAACTCATTCTATCAGGCCAGTGTTACCCTAATTCCAAAATCCAACAAATGTATTACAACAAAACTACAGACCAATACCTTTCATGAACACATGTACAGACATTTTCAACAAAACATTAGTAAATCAAATCCAGCAATGTATTAAAAGGATTATACTCCACAAAGTGGGATTTATCCTAGGATATAAAATTGGTTTATCATTCAAAAGTCAACTAACATATTTCATCACATTAACAAACTAATAAAATAAAAATCATATGATTATATCAACAGATGCAGAAAAAGCATTTGAGACAATCCAACATCCTCTCATAATAAAAACTCTCAGTGAAATAGGAATTGAGAATTTCCTTAACTTGATAAAGAATATCTACAGAAATCCTATAGATAAACATCATACTTACTGGTGGAAAACTTAATGATTTCCCCCTAAGATAAGGAACCAAGGCAAGAATACATATTTTCATTACTGATTTTCAACATCATACTGGATGTCCTAGCTGATGCGATAAGAGAAAAAAAGAAAATAACAGGTGTACTGATTGTAAAATAATAAAACCATCTTTGCTTGTAGATGTCATGATCCTATAGGTAAAAAATCTAAAACAATAAATACCTGTCTGAAACTAATAAGCAAATATAGCAAGGCTTATGGATACAAGGTTAATATTAGAAAAATCCGTCACTTTCCTATACATTAGCAATAAACGTGAAATTTGAAATTAAAAACACAATATACCATTTACATTAGCATCCTCTGAAATAAAATATTTAGGTGTAAGACTACACACACACACACACACACACACACAAGACCTATGTGAGGAAAACTGTAAAAGTTTGATGAAAAAAAAATTTTTTAAACTAATCAATAGAGAGATATTCCATGGTCATGGATAGGAAGATGCAATATTGTCACAATATCAGTTCTTCTCATCTTAATATATAAATTCACTGTAATTTTAATCACAGCAAGTTACTTTGTAAATATTGGCAAACTAATTTTAATGTACAAATGGAGATGTGAAAGACCCAAAATAGCCAATACAATATTAAAGAAGAGAAATAAAGTTAGAGAATGGGCACTATCTGACTTTAAGACTTACCTTTTTTACTTTTTATTTATTTATTTTTTGAGACAGTGTTTTGCTCCTGTTGTCCAGGCTGGTGTGATCTCAGCCCACTACAACCTCTGCTTCCTGGGTTCAAGCGATTCCCCTGCCTCAGTCTCCCAAGTAGTTGGGATTACAGGTGTCTGCCACCATGCCTGGCTCATTTTTTTGTATTTTTAGTAGAGAGAGGGTTTTCACCATGTTGGCCAGGCTGATCTCGAACTCCTGACCTCAGGTGATCCACCCCCTTCAGCCTCCCAAAGTGCTATGATTACAGGTGTGAGCCGCCATGCCCGGCTGACTTTAAAACTTATCATAAGCTCTGGTAATTAAGTCTGTGTGGTATTCACAAAGAAACAGTCAAATACATCAATGGAACCAAATAGACAGCTCTCAAATAAACTCACATAAATATTGTCAACTGATCCTTGATAAACTAGCAAAGGCAATTCAATGGAGCAAACATAGTGTTTTCAACAAATGGTGCTAGAACTGGATATCCATATGAAAAACAATGAATCTAAGCACAGCCCTCATACTTTCACAAAAATAAACTCAAAATGGAGCACAGACATAAAGGTAAAAATGCAAAGCTATGAAACTACTAAAAGTTAACATAGGAGAAACCTAGATAATCTTGGGTATAATGATGGCTTTTTAGGTACAAAACTAAAGGCATGGCACCACATCCTGGCAAGTGTGTGGAGCAACAAATTCTAATTCATTGCTAGCAAAAATGCAAAATGGTACAGCCACTTTAGAAGATAGCTTGGCAGTTTCTTATGAAACTAAATATACTTTGCCATGTAATTCAGCAATCACACTCCTTGGTCTTTACCCCAAAGAGTTGAAAACTTTATTTCATTATAATTTAAAACCTCCGTTTTGAGAAAGACAATTTCAGGAGAATGAGACGACAAGCCATGCACTAGGAAAGAAATATTTGCAATAGTCCTTACCTGGTGAACGACTGTTATCCAAAATATATGAAGAACTCTTGAGACTCAACAGTAAGAAAACAAACAACCAGATGGTAAAATAAGCCAAACACCTTAACCAACACCTCACCAAAGAAGATGTAACAATGGAAATAAGCATATGAAAAGATGCCTTGTATTATATATCACTAGAGAAATGCAATTTAAGACAACAAAAACATGCCACTACTGCCTATTAAAACAGCCAAGATCCAGAACACTAAAAACACCAAATACTGGCACATACGTGGAGCAACAGAAACTCTAATTTACAGCTGGTGAAAATGCAAGATAGTTTAGCCAGTTTGGAAGACAGTTTGGCAGTTCCTTATAAAACTAAACATACTCCTACCATAGGATTCAGTCATCACACTCCTTGGTATTTACTCATAAGAGTTGAAAACTTATGTCCACACAAAAACTTGAACACAGATGTTCATAGCAGCATTATTCACAATTGCCAAAACGTGGGAGAAGTCAAGATGTCCTTTAGTAGGTGAATGGAGAAATAAATTAATTCAAACTGGTAATAGAATATTATTCAGCACTATAAAGATATGAGCTATCAAGCCATGAAAAGATATAGAAGAAATTTAAATGCATGTTATTAACTGAAAGAAGTTGGTCTGAATAGGCTACATTTTATAGGATTCCAGCTGTATGACATTCTGAAAAAGGCAAAGCATTGAAGGCAGTAAAGCGATTAATGGTTGCCAGAGATTAAAGGGGAGAGAAGAACCAACAGGCAGAGCACAGAGGATTTTTAGGGTGTTGAAACTACTCTGGTATGATACTTGATATAGTTAGGATATGTGTCCCCATCCACATCTCATATTAAATCGCAATCCTCAGTATTGGAGGTGGAGCTTGCCGGGAGGTGATTGGATCATGGGGGTAGATTTCTCATGAATGGTCCAGCACCTCTTGGTGTTCTCCTTGTGATAGTGAGTGAGTTCTTGTGAGATCTGGTTGTTTAAGTGTGTATTAGCACTTCCTCTTTTCTCTCTTGCTCCTGCTTTCATCATGTGATGCACCTGCTCCCCCTTCACCTTCTGCCTTGACTGTAAGCTTCCTGAAGCCTCCCCAGAAGCTGAGCAGATGTCAGCACCATGCTTCCTGTAAAGCCTGCAGAACTGTGAGCCGATTAAACCTCTTTTCTTATATATTACTCAGACTCAGCTATTTCTTTATAGAAGTGCAAGAATGGCCGAATATTGTACTGTAATGGTGGATACATGCCACTACACATTTTTCCAAACCCATAGAACGTACAACATCAAGATTGAACCCTAATGTAAACCTTGGTCATCAGATGATTATGATATGTGAATGCAGGCTAATAAATTGTAAGAAATGTGCAAGTTTGGTGGGGAATGTTGATAAATGGGGAGGCTGTGCATCTGTGGGGGCAGGAGGCATATGGAAAACCTCTGTATCTTCTGCTCAACTTTGCTTGAACCTAAAACTGCTCTATAAAATAAAATCTATTTAAAAACAGAAGCTGTGCACAAGCAAGCATTATTTTTTTAAGTAACTTTTAACATCTTGTGCATTTTAATACTTTTCATCCAAACGAGGTAATACAATAATACCTACTATTTAAAAATTTCGCTGAAGGTCGGGCATGGTGGCTCAAGCCTGTAATCCCAGCACTTTGGGAGGCTGAGACGGGCGGATCACGAGGTCAGGAGATCGAGATCATCCTGGCCTAACACGGTGAAATCCCGTCTCTACTAAAAAGTACAAAAAACGAGCCGGGCGAGGTGGCGGGCGCCTGTAGTCCCAGCTACTCAGGAGGCTGAGGCAGGAAAATGGCGTAAACCTGGGAGGCGGAGCTTGCAGTGAGCCGATATTGCGCCACTGCACTCCAGCCTGGGCAACAGAGCGAGACTCCGTCTCAAAAAAAAAAAAAAAAAAAAAAAAAAAAAAAAATTTCGCTGAATTAAGTAACAAATGCAAAAGACCCAGACTGACTTAGGAAATGATATTTTGTCAGAACTAAAGTATTATTGAATCATGTGAATAGGCTAAGCCATGATATCAGTGTCAAACTTCTGACACTGTAAAAGTAACTACAGATTTCTAAACCACAATTCCCACAAAGCTCTGTCTGTCAGATAATGAAATGTGAGCTTCTTTATAGATATGGTTACAATTGTATTATTTGTAAGTTTGGGAATATATCATATTTTTAAAAGCGATGAGTTTTGATGCAAAATGCAAATATCATGCAGGACTTGAAAAGACTCTGAAGTAGGACCATACCTGGGACAGAAATATATTAATGTTAATTTCAGAAAGTATCATGAAGGATTAAAGTAAAAACTCATGTGGCATTCAATTGCATCAAAGTCTTTAGCACAGGGTATGTTCAGAATAGTGAGAAATTGCTTCTTTTCTAGACATATGAATTGAATAAGTAAACATGTAGAGATTGAAAAATAATAATCTATATTTTGAGTGGAACTAACAATGACATGTTTAGTGCAATAGAATTTATTACTTTGTGATTTGTTTTCTTGAGTAATTACTATTAGAAAATGTCTCCTGGGCTGGACACAGTGGCTCATGCCTGTAATCCCAGCACTTTGGGAGGCCAAAGCAGGTGGATCACCTGATGTCAGGAATTCAAGACCAGCCTGACCAACATGGAGAAACCCCCATCTCTATTAAAAATACAAAATTAGCAGGGCGTGGTGGCATGCACTTGTAATCCCAGCTATTCAGGAGGCTGAGGCAGGAGAATCGCTTGAACCCAGGAGGCAGAGGTTGCAGTGAGCCGAGATCATGCCATTACACCCCAGCCTGGGCAACAAGAGTGAAACTCCATCTCAAAAAAAAAAAAAAAAAGAAAAAAGAAAAAGAAAGAAAATGTTTCCTAAGTACTCGTAAGGTATGAATAAGTATCCTAAATGCAGAGATAGATATAGCAGTGGCTATAGTGTTTCTGCAGTCTAGAGGCAAGCATAAAAACATCAAAAAATGAGTGACATACATGGACATGATGTGGTTTGCATATAATTTCATTTTTCTGGTTTCTTCTTTGAGCCCTCTCCCATTGCTCTGGTTTTAAAAAAGATGCCATGTATGAGGTAAAAAAAATTACATTTTGGTCCTATTCCTGCCTTCATAAGGCAACTTGTATGAGGCTTATGTTAAATCAGTATTTTACAGATCAATGCATTCAAAGGCTCTAGTTAATAATAAAATTATTTTTTTCTATGCATTTTTTGTTACTCTGTTCTCATACGGCAAAAATATATTTGCTAAGGACCACTTGTGTGATGTCAGCACTTTAATAGAAATGGTGGTTTTGATGATGTTCATCAGGATATCTTTTAAAAAGTTTTTGTGGTCATTTCCTTTAAAACTTGCACCTTGTAAACAAACAGTAATGTTTTCCCTGCAAAATAACAAGGTTACAGGGGAAATAAATGGCTGGAGCGGGTAGCCTTTAGGAAATGCTGATGGAGCATTATTTCTTGGAGGAGCAGAGTCATTGAGGAATATGTTATCTTGAAGACTAGGAAACCTCAATTATGTTAACTGAATGCTTGATCTAGGGGAGTCCTTATTGTGCTAGCAATAGCTTCTTGGAGTGTCTTCTTACTAAAAGGATAGACTATTGAAATAAGAGAAAAATACAGAATGGGCAGCTAAGGTCCAAAGGGGTGTTTGGTGAATATTCGTTTAATTATTTATTCATAAATATGTATCTATTAACTAATTGTGCCATTTTAAGGAGCATAGAGAGGGTAGAATTTTAAGTGGAGTGGTGATGAGATCTGCTTTGCATTTCATAAGCATCAGTCTGTTACCAGCGTGGATTGGAGAGACAGCCAGGGGGACTCATTTAGAGTTATTTTTAAACCATATAATAAATGTCAAAGGTGAGAAAGTCACAGAAACTATATTGGATTCAATACGTGAATGAACCACAAAAAAATGGATCATGATTACTAGGTATCCCACCCTCCGAAAACATTTAAGTAACCACTGCCCCATGATCATAATATTTTAAATGTATAATAATTTACAGATTAACTTAGCCCTTCTCTGATTTTAGTTGAGAAAACCTAAGGCTCAGGTTTGACTCAGGGATCCCTGTTATAAATTTTTCTGTAATCATCATGATCACAATCTCTATCACTTATTGAGCAATTATTACATGCCAGACACCATACTGAGTGATTTACATGCATTGTATCTCACTGAATGTTCAAAAAACTCTGGAGTTATTACTATTTTTTATCTGACTTAGATAGGGAAATTGCTCTAGAGAAATTAAGCTGTCAAACATTTCCTATCTAGTAAGTCGTAAAGTCAAGATGTAACTCCATACAAAGTGTCTACCATGGTATTAGTGGTATTAGTTTCCTATTGCTGCTGTAACAGATAATCACAAACTTAGTGGTTTAAAACACAGAAATTATTTATCTTATGGTTCTGCACATAAGAAGTTCAAAATTAGTCTGACAGGTTAAAATCCAGGTGTCCTTAGGGCTGATTTCTCCTGGAGACTCTGAGTGGGGAATCTTGTTTGATGACCTTTGGCAGCTTCTAGATGCCACTGGCATTCCTTGCTTTGTGGCTCCTTCCTTATTCTTCAAATTCAGCAGTGTGGCATCACCCAATCTCTGTCTATTTCTCTTTTACATCTACTTCTATCATCACATCTCCTTCCCTGATTCTGACTGTGGCCTCCTTGCCTGTCTCTTATAAGGATTATTGTGATGAGATTGGGTCCACCTCGATAATCCCAGATCCTGAGATTTTGCTATCTTAAGATCGTTAGTTTAATCACATCTAAAATTTTGGGAGGCTGGGGCGGGTGGATTACTTGAGGTTAGGAGTTCAAGACCAGCCTGGACAATATGGTGAAACCCTGTCTCTAATAAAAAATACAAAAATTAGCCAGGTGCAGTGGTGCACACCTGTAATGCTGGACACTCGGAGGCTGAGGCAGTAGAATCACTTGAACCCAGGAGGTAGAGGTTGCAGTGAGCCGAGATCCTGCCACTGCACTCCAGCCTGGGTGACAGAACAAGACTCCATCTCAAACAAACAAAGAAACAAAAATCATATCTACAAATTTCAGGGATTAGGTTGTGGACATCTTTGGGGGTGCTACTGTGCTCTCTACTAAAACCTCTATGTTGAATAAAGTAAATTTCTTAGAACGTAAATCTCAATTTCTCTTTTATTTTGTGAGTTATGTACTTTTACATTGATTTGCTGCATCTAGTCTAATAAACAAGGCCTTGTTTTATAGTAATGCTAAGTCAGGAGTTCGCAAATTTTTTTTGGTAAATGGCCAGATAGTAAATATTTTCAGCTCTGTGGGCCATGTGGTCTCAAGGACAGTTATTTCACTCTGTCATTGCAGTGTGAGAACAGCCAGAGACAATACATATACAAATGAAACATGGCTGTGTGCCAATAAAACTTTATTCACAAAAACAGGCAGTGGCTCAGATTTGACTCAAGGGCCCCTGCTATAAATTTGTCTGTGGAAACCTGCTATCAATGATCAAATATCTTCACAAGTTTCAGGACATAAGAGTTTTTTCTGTTTGTTCTTTGTCAAATCCCCATACCTAGAACAGAGTTTGGTACATACCAGCTGCTTAATAAATACTTGTTGAGTGACCTAGGAAACCGGGGATATCAGCTCCTCCTGGTTTTACAGCAGCCTGCTGGCTTTCAGATGCACACTAGGACACCTGCTCTGCAGACTGGGGACTCACCAGTTTCTATAATCATGCAAGCCAATTCCATGTCATAAATGGATCCTACTGGGACCAGGCATGGTGGCGCTTATGCCTGTACTCCCAGCACTTTGGGAGGCAGAGATGGGAGAATCTCTTGGGCCAGGAATTTGGGACCATCCTGGTCAACACAGTGAGACTGTATCTCAAAAAAAAAAAAAAAATCCTATTGGTTTTGTTTCTCTGGAGAACCTTGACTAATAGAGCCAGACTTTTTCGTAAACAATGATGAGAAAATTTTATCTCAACAATACTTTCCTATTTTTTTAGTTTTGTTTTTTGCTCATCTCCAACCAAAAGTAAACAATTTAAAAACCTGTGTTCTAAATACATATTTTGATGAAAGCATAGTAAGTAAGTTACTTCACAAACTGGTCATTTTACGACACACACATACACATACCCTAAATAGCCCCAACATAGTACTTCTGTTCCCTTCCTCCTCCTTCCTAAAGGGGAAGAAGGCTTCACGCACAGCAAAGGACATTTAATGAAGAGGGACATGAAACAAAATTTTCACTTTATTACTAGTGTAAGTGAATTATAACACAGTTTGTATTTATAACTTTCTCAGATTTTGCCTTCTTAGGTCTAGGTCACATGCACTGGAAAAAAATTGAGTCTTAGGTTATTCTGTTGTTTATTGTGAAATAGTTTGATGGTATTATTGTGTAATCTGTAGTGTGACATACTGTTACAGTAACTACATTATTAAAACTCCATCAAATCAAGGTTATATTTCAGAATACTGGCTTTACCAGATGGCCTATTAATGTAGTTTAGAAGTGGACTAATTAAATTATATTCTTCAAATAACACTAATGAAATAGATATTTACACTGGGCTTGTCCAACAGAGTCTGCCATGATCAGTTTCCAGGGAAAAGAAAGATCTAATCAAATATGTATATTTTTCAAAGTGTACATGTTAATTTGAAAGCTGAGCAAGTTGCAGAAGTATTTCAGAATCAATGACTAAAAAGAGAGGACAGAAAGCATGGTCCTTGGCAAAATAGAGTTGGGAATAATTAATCATTTTAAAGTAAATGTTTCTCTACGTGAATCTCTGCCAAGAACCTTGACAGAATGCAGACTCCCAGAAGATCCAAGCCTGCTGAAGACAACAATGTTTGTTATACAGTGTGCAATATTACAATAGGTCCTTTCAATGCCTGAGATCCTGCAAAGATGCCTGTATCTAGGATTTCTGATAAAGCTTACAACTGCTATGAATGATATTTAGATTTTAATATATGAGGTTTCATGCCATTACATGCACCAGTTCCATTCTTCACGCCACATTGAAAGGCTCAGTTTAAATCAACGGGGGCCAATTCTGGAAGTCTTTTCACCAGTGATGACATGGCTTCCTTTCCAGAACCTCTAGTGTATTCTCATATAGGCTGACTTATAGAGGAAGCCAAAAATTATTGGAGGCTCAGATAATTTTTGAACCACACCTTGCTTTTTTAATCAGCAGAACTTGATAGAAGTGAATGCTGTGAACTACTTCATGCTCATATTGCTTCATTCATAATGTGGTTGTCACATAAAATTACGCACCCACACTTTACCAGGAAGAATCTTTGCCTGCTCCTTCATCCATCAAGAGAAAACCACTCCAAATAGAAATTTCTTGGCTGCTTTACAGGTCACTACCTATTTTGATCAAGAAAGTAGATGACAAAGCCTTTCAAGTAATGAAGTTTTCCATAAAAAGCCATTTGAACTTGAAGTGTTATATGATTAAGCTTTTTAATATGCAGTCTTTTAGAGGTCAAACATTTAGATAGCAGAATTTTTTTTTAATGGAGAATGATTAGAAAGGAATGTGTTCATTACATAATTACAGGGCTTGCAAAGTGCTGGTATTTCTGCTGGAGAATCAATTTCTTATACTCCTGCTTAAATCACAAAAGAAAACAAATAAATAAACATCATGTATTTTTCTTTCTTTATATGTCTGTATCTTACTTTTTATGTGTACTCAGCCAGAAATAAGCCTGGCTCCTGGAAAAAGTGAAGCTCTGTCAGTCCAGATATCTATCTATAATACTATATGGGTATACTCTTTAGCTTGGGATGCTACAGAGTCCAAAAGGAGTTTAAAAAAAAAATAACTGAATTCAAACTATAGTAAAAGAAAAACATGTAATTTACTTTAAAATTAACTAAAGTTGAATTGTATAACAAAATCAAACTTATGCATGGTATGGAGTGAAGTTGTAATATTGAAGGCCAAGTCTACTATCAATAGGAAATTGGTAAAACTTTTAGAGTTATGAGACTTAAAATTATTTCTGAAAGAACCAGCTTAATGTCTCTAATTTCTCTGATTATCAGCAGTATTTTGATAGTATACTCTTTTTTCTATCTCGTTCTAATACCGTTGCAAATTAGGTTGAGTTAATGTTTCTTTGAATAAGAGCCTTTATTTGGGAGGTACCCTTGGTCCTTTATTTACAATTGCTACAATTTCTCTTCAAAGACAGCTGATTATTTTTAATTCAGCTGTACTTTGTTTCCCTAGATAGTACACTGCAAAGTTTTTGTCAGTACACACTTATCATAGCATCACTATTTCTGAGACATTCGATTGGTTAATGAATTTAATATCTGGCCAGGTTTATTTTCTCAGTGTCCTGTTCCACTTTCAATCAGGCGTAGATTCAACCTCAGTTTAAGCAATTTGTTTAGAAAATGTCCCATGTTTTGTTCGGTTTCCAAGGACTTAGTATATTGGCTTATTCAGACCAGTCCCCCCATTAAAACCAATAACAGATGCTAGATAAAATATTTTAAAGTACCTTTCAAAAGCCACCAAAGAGATGACAAGGTAGTAAGGAATTAGGAAACCAAAATCTAAGGAAAACCTGGAACGCAAATGGCAAGGGAGTACTAGTGCTATTTTTGCCCTGAAGGCAATTGTCAATCAAGGACAATCACACTTCAGTTTTGATGGCTTAAACATGAGGGTAACTGAAGTTAAAACCCAGGGCTTACCATTAAACCGAGAGAATAAATCTGATTAGAGATTTTTCCTACATAAAGTTAGGACTTCAGAAAGCAACACCATCAGAGTAAGTGTACATGAGAAGTAGATTTGCCTTTTCTCCACCCTGTCCGCCAAAAATCAGGGAAAGTAGAGTCGTGTAGAACAGAGAGAAAAAATCTGAAAGAAATTTGTAATCACAGCCAGTTTGAATAACAGTTGTAGCATAAATTAGTATCACTTGGTAGTTGCAAAACAAAACAAAACAACCTAGGATGTGAATAAATATCAAAGTAATTGCAGAATGGTAGTGCCCTTAGATGCCTCCAAGAAGCCAATGCAAATCTCTAGAAAAAGGTTCTTTAATTTTAATCTTCAAAATACCCATATAGATATTTTTAAGACTATGAGAAATACAGAGTTAAAAATAACCAATCACATGAAGATTCAGGCATGCTAAGCCAGAATGATCAGAAAAAATAGACAATGGAAAAATGCACACAGATGATAGATATTGGACTTTTAAGAGAAGACTATAAAATTTACTTATTGTATTTGAAAAAATAAGAAGATAGATTTGAAAATATCTGTAGTCTTATAGAAAAGTGTAAAAATGACCAATTTTAAAAAAAATCATAGAAAATGCCTAGAAATAAAAAATGCCACTAATAAAATCACAAGCTCAATAGAAAATTTTAAAAGAAGATCAGACACAGCTGAAGAGAAAAGAGAAACTGAAAGATTCGTCAGAAGAAATTATCTAGAAGTTGGCATAGAGGAATTCAAAGATGGAAAAATATATGTAGGACAGATTAAGAGTGAAGAAAGATTAAGTGATAAGTTCTGTGGTATATATGATTGGTGTTCCAGAAGGAGAAGGTAAACTGAATACAGAAGAGGCGAGACATGAAAAGATAATAAATAAAATATATGACTTTCTGAATTGATGAAAGATACAGATTTAAGATTCCCAATGAATCCCAAATAATTTTAGAAAGAATAATTACTCCAACCCAAGAAACATTAAAATGAAATCGTAGTACCAAAGACAAAATGAACAATCTTAAAAATCAACCAGAGCAAAAAATACAGATTGCATTCAAAGAGTGGTATGTGGATTAATATTTAACTTCTTTATAGAATATGTAGAAGTCAGAGACAGTAGAATAATATATTCAATATGATAAACTAATTGCTAACTCACTGAAAATATATTTCAATAATGTGAGCAAAGTACAGAAATTTTATAAAAACAAAAGCTGAGCAAGTGCAATTCTTGAGACATTGTAGGTGCTTAGGAAATAATTTTTCCATATTAAGAGTGACCGTGGCCTGGAAAACAATCATACAGTTTTCCTTGCCTCAGATCCCAATGGCTTTGGACAATGTTATATCAGACTCTGTAATGCAGGTAGCCTAGTTTTACTTGCTTCCCCTGTCAGGTATGCAGTATTTAGCATTATTGACTACAGTTTTTATCATTACCACCCGTCAATCCCACACCATCAGTACCAACTCCTTCAATTATCAGATAATTGGTAAGTAGCTTGCACAAAATAACTAGAGAACAAATAATACACTTTAATTTTTGTAACACAGAACGATTATCTTTCAACAATATATTCAGAAGCACATATTTGGTGTGCATTATCATTAATGTAGAAACATTTTAAAATGTTACCATGATTTGGCCTACATATTCAATTAAGACATTAATTGTGTGTGTGTGTGTGTGTGTGTGTGCATGTGTAATATTCTGTAATATATTTGAGGATACAGGGAGGGATATTTATATAGTGCTTTATATCATATAAAGTGCTTCATACTTTATGTATCTATACCAAAATCTTTAAGATTGCCATAAAGATTATTGAAGGTTCTGTTTTTAGATAAGTACATAGATATTCAGAGAGATTATGTGACTTGCCTGAGGTCACACAGCCACAGAGTGAAGTGTTCAGAATAAGGTGGCTGGACAGAGCCTGACTCCAAGGACGGTTAAGAAAAAAAACAATTGTAGTCAGAAGATCACATTCAATTTTGGAACCCTTTGCATGCCAAGCCTTGTGGTTACCGGAGACAGAGACAAAGGTGAATACTTTCATTAAGATGTTCCTAGTTTTACAGGGTCCTTGAGGCCAGTCAGCAATGGAAAAATCACAGTGGAGCTCTGAGAGCCATACGAAGAGGGAGTGAAAATAAGTTGCTACACACCTATTAGAATGGCTAAAATCCAAGACATTTACAGTATCAAATGCTGATAAGGATGTAGAGCAACAGAAACTCTCATTTGTTGCTAGTAATACAACCACTTTGGAAGACAGTTTGGAAGTTTCTCACAAAGATAAACAGCCTTACATACTATCTAACAATTGTGCTTCTAGGTATGTGCTCAAATGAGTGAAAACTTGTGTCAACACAAAAACCTGCAATCGAATATTTATAGCGACTTTATTCATAATTGACCAAAATTGGAAGCAACCCAAGATAGGTGGATAAGCAAACCATGGCACATCCACATGATGGAATATGTATTTAGCAATAAAAGGAAGTAAGATATCAAGTCACAAAAAGGCAATAGTGCCTTAAATGTACATTGCCAAATGGAAAAGTTAGTCTGAAAAGGCTGCTTATTGTATGATTCCAATGAAATGACATTCTGGAAAAGGCGAACCTGCAGAGACAGTGAAAAAATCATTGGTTATTGGTTGAGGTGGCTGTGGTGGAGTATGATTAAGTGTAACACAAGAGAATTTTAGGGCAGTGAAAATATTTTGTATGATACTGTAATGATGGATATATGATAGTATATATTTGTCAAAATCGATAAAACTGTACAACAGTAAGAGTGAACCCTAATGTAAATGATGGACTTTAGTTAATAATATCACATCAATATTGGTTTATCAATTGTAACAAATGTATTTAGAAACTTTCTGTACTTTCTGTTCAATTTTTCTGGAAACCTAAAACTGCTCTAAAAGATTAAAAGTCTATTAAAAAATTTCTTTTTCTCGAAACAGAGTCTTGCTCTGTCGCCCAGGTTGGAGTGCGGTGGCACAATCTCAGCCCAGTGCAACCTCCACCTCCTGGGTTCAAGCGATTCTCCTGTCGTCTCAGCCTCCCGAATAGCTGGGATTGCAGGTGCTCGCCACCACGCCCAGCTAATTTTCATATTTTTAGTAGAGACGGGGTTTTATCATGTTGTCCAGGATGGTCTTGAACTCCTGATCTCGTGATCCACCTGCCTCGGCCTCCCAAAGTGCTGGGATTACAGGCGTGAGCCACCATGCCCGGCCTTAAAATTTTTTTAAAAAGAAGGTCAAAGGCAAGTTGAAGAGGCAAACAAGAAAGAAAGGTCTGGGTTAGAATTGACGGTGGGAGCTCCATTATTGGCGCTATTACAGATATATTGGCACACCTCTTTTGCCACACCAGAGTTTTTCACGAAAATCCCATATATAAGAGCATTTGCTCTCAACATTTTAAGACTACTGGCAAATCTCTCATATTAAGGCATACAGAACTGAAATTTAATAATCTGACTTCAAATCCAGGCTCTGTTCCTCTCTTGCAAGTTACTGATTCAATCACCACACATTACAAGGTCAATGCAGAAAAGGTGCAAAGCAGTACAAACTTTATTCTAGAGGAGAAGCTCAAAAAATAGATATGGTGTTCAGAATGAACTATGTTTTACTTGTCTTGTCCATGGCTCCCATTTTCTTTAAAAAATATTCTTCAAAATAATTCAAACTGCTGACAATCAGACTCTTTGCTCCTTGAGGATAAAAACTTCAAGGAGAAATAACAGGAAAACGGAAGGTACTCTGGAATGTAGTTTTCCTAGCTGTTAACTAGATCAGTGTTTTGAATAAGTTCCAGTAGATGGCGTAAGAGAGTAGGAAGCAGCATCCTTGCATGGTGCAGTTTGAAATAAAACAGCCGTATTTTCAACAGCTCTGAGTCTGTGTGATTTCTGGCAAGACATTTAGCAGAGGAGGAGAGCAGACAGTTTTACAGCCTCTGTCACTCTTCTTGGCAAAGCCAGAAGACCCTCTGGTCTATTGGACTTGAGGATTCCTTCCCTCTAGAAATATTTGATGGCAGCCAAGTCATTGCATATTCCAAGACCCTTGAAAAGGACTCTTCTGCGTCACTCAGAGAGTCTCGTGTGCCTGAGGGCCTTTCCAGATCCATGACTGATGGCAGGCAGCTAGAATAAAATCTGTAGAGCTCTGCTGCTTTTGCTGCAGAGCATTTTGTTTTTTTTTTTTTTTTTAAAGGCTACCAAAACAAACAAACAAACTATGACTCACAGCTAGACACTGAAACAATATTTTTATTCATAGCTCTAAGTGCAACTTTTACAAATAGCACGTCTTAGAATTTATTTTGTTTCGTTTCAATTAACCACTTTCTGGAATTAGAACATACGGGAGAATTGTGTAATCAGAATTTAAGAAAATGTTCAAATGAATGTATTATAAATTCAGGCTGGTTACCTATATAGTGATGGAATTACAATGAACTGGAAAGCTGTGCTCTCCCCAGATCCATCAAATTATCAAGGATAACTCAGCAGCCTCCTTGAAATTTCTGACTACTTATCACTTTCTCTGGAAGCCAAGAACCATGGAACTATAAAAAATGTGTGTGTATGTGTATATATACATACACTTTATGAGGTTTCAAGAAAGATAACTCTAAGTTCTTATTGAGTAAGTTTGTAACGTGTTACACTATCCGCCAAGCTATACTTTCTGTTTAAGACATCTTCTTATTCTCTTCTTCTTTTTACTGTAGCTCCCATCTTATATGGTCAACTTCTGATTAGTAACATGGAGTTTTGGTTTCTGTATGTAAGCAGTTAATAAAGTTATCACTCTAATGTCACTCAATCAATAATATGAGGAAAATAAACATATGAATGGATAGGTTAATAAGTATTTAGTGCCTATTACACCTGGAATGGGGGAATATAAATATGAAAAAAAGAGAGAAACAAGGCCCCTTTCCTCTAGAGGCTCATAATCACTAATACTATATGACCCATGGTTTACAATAGGACAGTCGTATCATGGGAGCACAGAGGAAATGCTTATTTGTGCTTGAGGATATCAGGAAAGGTATTTCACAGGAGATAAAACTGGAGCCGAGTATTAAAGAATTAGAAGGAATTCATCAGGTGGGAAAAGGAATGGATGATATTAATGACCATGAGAATGACACAAACAAAATTTCCATTATATCTGATTTATAAAAGACAAGTGATTTAGAATGGTTGGAGCGCTGGCTAAATGTGACAGAAAGAGGGAACTAAGTTTTAAAAACACAGAAGAGGTAAAACTATGAAAGGCTTTAATATAAATGCTTGAGAATCTATGGCTTCATTCAGCATTGTCCAATAGGACTTTCTGAGAGGACTGAAATATTCTATAGTCTGCACTGTGTACTATGGTAGCCACTAACCACATGTGGTTATTGTACAGTTGAAATGTGGCTAGTAAGATGGAGGCAATTAATTATTTTTTGGCTTAAATTTAGCTTTAAATAGCCACATGTAACTAATAGCTACTGTACTGGGAAACGCTGTTTGAATAATGGGAATTATTGGAAGGTTATTAAGAGTGGAGTGGAATGATTGTTTAATATCAGTGCAAAAATAACACAGTTTGTGTTGATTCCATTGGAATGTATGGTGCATTTCACGTTGAAGGTATTTAAATATCACGACCTACTAACTTGGAGTTGTGTTCAGTTGTGTAAGCAAAGCAATTAATTGTAACTGGCCAAGACCTAGGTTAAGAATAATTTTTCAGTCTAGTCGGCACAAGCAGATATAGAATAAATAATCAAGTATATTTAGCTTAAGTCTCCAGCTTATACATAAGAAGGTTAGGCACCAATATTTGCAGTTGAAAGAAGTATTATTAGAGAAGAATAATTTCCTCCAAGTTAAGAAATTCCTGTAAAAGAGAAACTCTTTCCAGTAAGTATACAGATATGCCCAAATCATATTGAGACCACTGGCTTATTGAATTCATGGTGTTTGTGTCTGGGTGATGAAAGAGACAAAGACTGATTAGCACATAACTCTGAAATCTCAGAGAAATAAGCCTGTGGCATACTCAAGGCTGGCTTGCTCTTCTCTTCTCTCAGTAGATTTCACTGGAGTTAAGACTGCCTCTCTTCTCTGTGACATGGCTAGCCGCTTATTTCAGTAGCAGGTATAGCTAGCAGCACGTTACTTTGGGGAAGACAGGAAGTGCTTAAAATCAGCACTATCAGCTGGGATCACATGAGAAGGCACGTAGGAAAAAGACTAATAAGCAGTTAAGAAAATTACCTTGAAATGAAGCATTGTGAAATCCATTTTGAATTATGTATTTTCTCCTATGCATGTTGTATTAAATTTCAATTTTTTTGTAACAGATTATTACAAATTTAGCTCCTCAAACAATACTATTATCTTGCAGTTTCTGTAAGTTGGAGGTTCAGGCACCATGTAGCTGAATTCTCTGCTCACTGTCTTATTAAGTCAAAATCAAGATGTCTGCCAACTTGCACTCTCTTTGGAGCTCAGATTCTCTTCTAAGCTTATTTAGATTGGTGGCAAATTTCAGTTCCTTGTGGCTGTAAGATTGAGGCTGTCAGCTCCTAGAGGGACCTAGAATTTCCTGCCATGCGGCCCACTCTGTAACAGGTGGTTTGCTTCTTCAAGGACAACAGAACAGGAGAGTGTCTGCTAGTGCTTTGTGTATTTTTCTTTGAAGTGGCTGTATTAGTCAGGGTTATCTAGAGGGACAGAACTAATAGGGTAGATGTATATATGAAGTGGAGTTAATTAAGGAGTATTGACTCACACAATCACAAGCGAAGTCCCAAAATAGGCTGTCTGCAAGCTGAGGAGCAAGAAAGCCAGTCCAAGGCCCAAAACCTCGAAAGTAGGGAAGCCGACAGTGTAGTCTTCAGTCTGCGACTGAAGGCCCAAGAGCCTTGGGCAAATCACTGGCCTAAGTCCAAGAGTCCAAAAGCTGAAGAACGTGAGTCTGATGTTTGAGGGCAGAAAGCATCCAGCACAGGAGAAAGATGAAGGCCAGAAGACTCAGCAAGTCTATTCTTCCATCTTCTCCTGCCTGCTTTATTGTAGCCGAGCTGGCAGCTGATTAGAGGGTGCCCACCCAGACTGAGGGTGGTTCTACCTCTCCCAGTCCAGTGACTCAAATGTTAATCTCCTTTGGCAACACCCTCACAGACGCACCCAGGAACAATACTTTGCATCTTTCAATCCAACCAAGTTCGCACTCAATTTTAACCATCGCAGTGGTAATCTGATTAACAGTGTCACATAGAATAATCTTCCTTTTGATTAATCAAGAGTCAACTGTTTCGAAAATTTAATTACATCTTCAGTCTTATGATGCAGCACAGTCATGGTAAGGATATCCCATTATATCCACAAATCTGGCTAAGACTCAACAGGAGGCTATTATACCAGGAAATGTGCCCCCAAAGACAAGAATCCTGGGAGCCATTTTGGAATTCTGTCTACTACACATGGCCATGGCTATAACTACAGCTGCTTACATGTTTGTCTCATTAAAAACAGTGACGATATTGTAGTAATCTTACCTTTCACAGTGATTCCATAAGAGGGTTTTATAGAAGGAAGTCTCTCCCTCTTTCTGCTCTCTCCCTGCTTAATAAATAGGATTTGGTTTTGTCTTGTTTTTGCTTATATAAAATTTTATTACATATGTAAATATGTAATAGATTATATAATCATATATTTATCAATGCAGCCAAATGTAGCAGGACGAGCTGCAGACAAAAATCCCTCAGACACTGAGGAGCATCAGCAAGACTCACGTCTCAAAAACTGAACTCCCCTAGTGAGCAATTCCTGTCCCTTTTAAGGGCTCACAACGCTAAGGGGGTGTGCATGGGAGGGTCGTGATCGATTGAGCGAGCAGGCGGTACCTGACTGGGGGCTGCATGCACTGGTAATTAGAATGGAACAGAATGGGACAGGGATTTTCACAGTGCTTTTCTATACAATGTCTGCAATCTATAGATTATAGATATAGTTTAACCTATTAGGTCAGGGGTCGATTTTTAACTGCCAGGCCCAGGACTGTCTGCCTGTGGATTTCATTTCTGCCTTTCTTCTTTCTTAGGAGACAGAAATTGGGCATAAGACAATAAGAGGAGTGGCCACCTCCCTTAAAAGTGAGTAAAGATAAATTTTTTATGAAAATAAAATAGAGAGGAATGCATTTTGAAGTCAATTGGGAGTTTCTGATGTATTAAGGATACAATGTGCTGTGATGAGGCTGATAGTTTTAGCAGTGGAGGAGGAAATGAACTATTGACGTAAGGGAAAAAAAGGAGAATGAAAATTATTATAAAATAGAGATGAATAACCTCAAAGATTATGCATTTTATAGCTGGTTTTGGACGCTCTTGCAAAATAGTAAGTTTCACAACCTCTATCTGAGACTTTTGTTTTACCTCTCTGCTGATTTGTAGTAAAAAATGAACACTTGCTTTGTGAAAAAATTGTAGATGATGTTTGTCATCCAATGGATTTTTTTTAAATATCTAATACATGTCTAAGTAAAAGAATGTGTTAACCAGAAATATGTGGAAGATGCTAAATTGTAAAATAAAATAGGTATGTGTGTTTTAGAGGTTTTGAGAAATGATAAACAATATTCATTTATAAGAAGGCTAGTGTCCTTAGCTTAAAGCACCAGTGTTGGCCTCCCCTGTGGTAGTTGCCTTGCAAAGCACTGTTGATTTTTCTCAGGACTTAATAAGCATGAGTGCTTCCAGACCTTTAACTAGATTCAAGTTGAAGACTCAGCTCTAAATGATGAGATAAGAAGTGTGACTTTCCAGGAGCCTCACTGAACTATGCACCAAAAATAAATAAATAAATAAATAAATCCACATTTAAAATATAAATATTTATATAAAAACCTGGTGAAAATGTATGGAAATAGATATTAAGGGTATAGGATAACTGGAAAAACATAAAGTTTATTGAGGCCAAATTTATTGGTATGAGCTGTCTTAGGGTTCTACAGAGGAAAGAAACAATAGATTTCATGTATATATAATTCAATCCTCTGTTGCACATTATACATACACACACACATACATATATATATATATATATATGTAGGGAGAAAGAGATTTTCAAGATTTATTATAAAAAACTGGCTCACACATCTATGGAATCTGAGAAGTCCCAAGATCTGCAGTTGACAAGCTGGACACCCAGTGGACAGATGGTATGAGTTCCAGCCCAAGTCCAAAGGCCTGAGAACCAGAAGAGGTGATGTTTAAATTACAGTTCCAGGTCAGAAAAAGAACAATATTGCAGGTCAAGCAGTCAGAAGGCACTTCCTCTTATTCAGCCTTTTTGTTCTACACAGGTCTTCTATTAACTGGATAAGGCCCACCCACATTAGACAATCCACTTTACTTAGTTTACCTATTCAATGTTAATTTCATCCAGAAACAGCATCACGGACACACACAAAATAATGTTTGGCCAAATGTCTGGACACCCTATGGCTCGGTCAACTTGCCATATAAAATTGACCATCACAAGCCAACCTCTTTTCAACTTAGCATTGATATACGTCTCTTTAAAACATACTTAGTCTCCAAATAAAGACAATAACAAGGCATAATTTTGCAAAACATGGTGCAACCATCCTGCATACGACCAAAAACACATTCTAACTTTCCCCGGAAGAAGTGGTAAAGTCTTTGAGTGACGTTTAATATTCGATATTCCATAAGTTAACTACTATGATGTAAAATTAATAATATTTAAACACTGTGATGTGAAATCTTCTTATCTTACATGATAAGGGAATTAATAAAAAATAAAGGAAGGGAAGAAAACAAAGATATTTGCTTAATACATACACACAAACCCACTCCCCCCACCCCTCCCACACAAATGTATTCGTAAAAATAAGAAGGAAATATCATGACAATTACGGTACTTGTTTTTGTAACTGGTGACATGGTTGCAGGTGGTATTTATAACAACCCTTTCTCACTACCCATTTTGGATCTCCTTTACTTGCAGCAAGTATCTCAGTTCGTCTTGGCTCTTTACTAGATGGGGTGATCCAAACCTTCAGTCCTGAAGGGTCTGGGCCAGTAGAAATCCTTTCTGGATTGGGTTGTTTTGGTTTTCAATTGACCTTAATCACATGGCATGGTAATGCTAAGAGATTCCCTAAGGGATCTTCTGTCTTCCAGACATACTCTTCCTTCACTTCATTGTGGATCAGTTGTACAATTTTCTCTTGGTAGTCAGGATAACCACCCTAGCCAGCACAGTCATCTCCTTTATTTGCCTATTGATTCAGAGGTATGAGAAGCCCAAATGGGTTGGGTGGCAGTCTAAACTTCCAGTTGAGTGGATAATTGTTGTGTCTTTTGGTAAAAGCATTCCTTCCTTTGGAACTAAAACTTCTATGCCAACAGAGGATGAGGTCATGGAAACAGTATCCTGAAATTTTACTAGTGGGTCATTAGGCGGTAATAGTATGTGGTGCCATTCCCATTTTCATCCCTTAATTTCTGGACCTGTGAATCCTGGCCATGGAGAAAGAGTACCATATATTTGACACCGATTCAGATATACACAGCCTTCTGAACAACATTGCTTCAGAGCTGCAAGGTTTTGCCACTTAGTGATGCTATAAGTGAGTCTTCAAATGTCCATTCCACTGCTCTGTCAAGCCATCAGTTCAGAATATGGGAAACATTTAAAACCAGTGAATTACATGAGTAATTGTACATGAGTGAGGCTTATTGCCTTTCTTAATTTTCTATGAATTAATTTCCTCAATAAGAAGCAATACCATGTGGAATATCATGACAGTGTATAAGGCATTCCATAAGTCTGTAGTTGGTAGTTTTGGGAGAAGCATTGGTGCTGCAAAGGCAAATCTGTATCCAGAGTAAGTCTCTGTTCCCATAAGAGCAAAGTACTGTCCCTTCCATAATGTGTCAAATTGAAAGAGGCTCTCTTTTTTTTTTTTTCCTACTAAGTATTTATTTATTTATTTATTTATTTATTTATTAAATTTATTTATTATTATTATACTTTAAGTTGTAGGGTACATGTGCATAACGTGCAGGTTTGTTACATATGTATACTTATGCCATGTTGGTGTGCTGCACCCATCAACTCGTCATTTACATCAGGTATAACTCCCAATGCAATCCCTCCCCCCTCCCCCCTCCCCATGATAGGCCCCGGTGTGTGATGTTCCCCTTCCTGAGTCCAAGTGATCTCATTGTTCAGTTCCCACCTATGAGTGAGAACATGCGGTGTTTGGTTTTCTGTTCTTGTGATAGTTTGCTAAGAATGATGGTTTCCAGCTGCATCCATGTCCCTACAAAGGACACAAACTCATCCTTTTTTATGGCTGCATAGTATTCCATGGTGTATATGTGCCACATTTTCTTAATCCAATCTGTCACTGATGGACATTTGGGTTGATTCCAAGTCTTTGCTATTGTGAATAGTGCTGCAATAAACATACGTGTGCATGTGTCTTTATAGCAGCATGATTTATAATCCTTTGGGTATATACTCAGTAATGGGATGGCTGGGTCATATGGTACATCTAGTTCTAGATCCTTGAGAACTCGCCATACTGTTTTCCATAATGATTGAACTAGTTTACAATCCCACCAACAGTGTAAAAGCGTTCCTATTTCTCCACATCCTCTCCAGCACCTGTTGTTTCCTGACTTTTTAATGATCGCCATTCTAACTGGTGTGAGATGGTATCTCATTGTGGTTTTGATGTGCATTTCTCTGATGGCCAGTGATGATGAGCATTTTTTCATGTGTCTGTTGGCTGTATGAATGTCTTCTTTTGAGAAATGTCTGTTCATATCCTTTGCCCACTTTTTGATGGGGTTGTTTGTTTTTTTCTTGTAAATTTGTTTGAGTTCTTCTACAAGGCTACAGTAACCAAAACAGCATGGTACTGGTACCAAAACAGAGATATAGACCAATGGAACAGAACAGAGTCCTCAGAAAGAGGCTCTCTTAACAGCTGTCCTTTGCTGACATTTTGAGGACAAATTTGGCTTCAGCCAACATGACTACTTGCTTTCATTGTATTTTGTCATTTCTCTCTAATCTAGACTTAATTTCTGGCACTATTTCACTTGGACTGCTTCTTTGTATTCCTGATCCTAAAAACACCCTGCCCAGCCTAAATGTCACCTCTTTAAAGATATTTTAATTTATCACTTCAAGTTTTTGTTTCTCCGAGTCTATAGAGCAGTGGTGGCAAGTATGTTTCTGTTACAAACATCACTAATCATCATGGTGTTCTTCTCCCAAGCTGGGTTGTGACCTCAGAGTCTTCAATAATATAGCACCCCATGCATCCACTACAATTTCATCCGTTAGCATTCAATATGAAGATTAATTGTGAGCCTGCCACATTTCTCAGATGTGGATTATATTATAGTTAGTAACATGTATGCCTTGTTCTTCCAACTAAACCGTAAGCTCCTTGATGACAAGAAATAAATCACTTTATTTTAGTATTTGTCTTAATAAACAACACAATGGCTTGAATGTAATAAGTATAAATGTTATATAGCTATCTCCCATGTATTGAAAATATTGTTCTCCAATATCATGATCTGAACAGAAATGCTGTCAAGAATCTATTTCCCATTATTTAAAATGGGAAAAAAAATATAATGAGTACTTGTCAGCTCCAAGCTCTCAATTTCCTGAAACACAGTGAATATTTAAAATATTTCTTCCAGATCACCAAATATAATTTATTTGCTTGATAAAAATATAATTTGTTTGCAGTAACGTTGCCTTTTTTAGTGCCAGCAACATCTAAGATAAATACCCCCTTTGATGAGAATTGACCTGCTCCTCAAAATGTCCTTGTGATTATGACATTGTGTCAATTCTATTTGGAACATAACTTTTTTTTCTCCAAACAATTTTGTTAAGAAATGTCATATTGAGTATTAGAGACATGAATGCATTTTTTTCTATGTAAATAATTGGCTGAAAAATACTGTGCTAAAAGACTCATATGTTTTATAACATTGGGATATTAAAAAACAGGCAGCCTTCTACCAGAAAAATACTAACTATGTAGATCTTCTCTGCAGTTTTGCTGCACTTCTGTATTTACTTCATTGTTTATTTATTCATTCAACATTAGGTTGTCAATTATCTATCATGGTCTAATCTCATGTAGGCTTCAGACATTAGGCATTAGACAGGCAAATATAAAAATCACGTCCTGAAAAATTAGCTAATGGTCTAACAAAGGGATCAAACACATAGAGAAGTAATTACAATACAGATTAACACAATCTCTAGTAGATTTGGTAAGTCATAGCAAATTGAGACATTACTAGTTTCACCATCATAATTATTGAGGCTTCAGAGAAGAGGTGGTGTATAATTTACCTTGAATAAACAATAGGAATGTGCTTGGTGGAATGGTAAGGTCAATGGTACAGAGTTACCCATTTGAGGCTGGGCAGGGTGGCCCACACCTGTCATCCCAATACTTTGGGAGACCGAGGTGGGAGGATTGCTTGAGGCCAGGAGTTTGAGACCAGCCTGGGCAATATAGCAAGACCTCATCTCTACAATAAAAAATACAAAAATTAGCTGGTTTTGGTTGCATGTGCTTGTAGTCTCAGCTACTCAGAAGGCTGAGATGAGAAAATCTCTTGAGCCCAGGCGTTCAAGTTACAGTGACCCATGAGCCATGATAGTGCGCCACCGCACTCCAACCTGGGTGACAGAGTGACGTCCCTTCTCAAAACAAAACAAAGCAAAACAAAACAGAGTTACATTTGAGAAACTTTTCAATAAGGTTTAAATGTCTGCAATGCAAAATGCATACAGCTGAATAGAGAGAGAGATGACTTGGCAGTTAATTGGAGCGAGATTCTGAATAGTATAAGAAATCTCTGGGAAATTAGACTGTATCTTTTGGCAGTGAGGACAAAATTATGTAAGTTCTTTTGTGGAAGAGCTAGTCAGGGCTTCATTCATAAAAGATAGTTGACAAAAGTGCTGATTATGGGACATAGTGGAAAGATACTATAGACAGTAAACAGTAAGTGCCAAAATGATAAAGGCCTAAACAGGTTTTCAAATTTTCTAAGGTGTGATAAAAGCTAGTGGCAACAATAAATTTTTATGACTCACAGAATACCAATATCTGATAATTCTAAGACATATGGATTAGAGACTTAAATGTTAGACCTAATACCATAAAAACCCTAGAGGAAAACCTAGGTAGTACCATTCAGGACATAGGCATGGGCAAAGACTTCATGTCTAAAACACCAAAAGCAACGGCAGCAAAAGCCAAAATTGACAAATGGGATCTAATTAAACTAAAGAGCTTCTGCACAGCAAAAGAAACTACCATCAGAGTGAACAGGCAACCTACAGAATGGGAGAAAATTTTTGCAATCTACTCATCTGACAAAGGGCTAATATCCAGAACCTACAAAGAACTCAAGCAAATTTATAAGAAAAAAACAAACAACCCCATCAAAAAGTGGGCAAAGGATATGAACAGACATTTCTCAAAAGAAAACATTCATACAGCCAACAGACACATGAAAAAATGCTCATCATCACTGGCCATCAGAGAAATGCACATCAAAACCACAATGAGATACCATCTCACACCAGTTAGAATGGCGATCATTAAAAAGTCAGGAAACAACAGGTGCTGGAGAGGATGTGGAGAAATAGGAACACTTTTACACTGTTGGTGGGATTGTAAACTAGTTCAACCATTATGGAAAACAGTATGGCGATTCCTCAAGGATCTAGAACTAGATGTACCATATGACCCAGCCATCCCATTACTGGGTATATACCCAAAGGATTATAAATCATGCTGCTATAAAGACACATGCACACGTATGTTTATTGCAGCACTATTCACAATAGCAAAGACTTGGAATCAACCCAAATGTCCATCAGTGACAGACTGGATTAAGAAAATGTGGCACATATACACCATGGTATACTATGCAACCATTAAAAAGGATGAGTTTGCGTCCTTTGTAGGGACATGGATGCAGCTGGAAACCATCATTCTTAGCAAACTATCACAAGAACAGAAAACCAAACACCGCATGTTCTCACTCATAGGTGGGAACTGAACAATGAGATCACTTGGACTCGGGAAGGGCAACATCACACACTGGGGCCTATCATGGGGAGGGGGGAGGGGGGAGGGGGGAGGGATTGCATTGGGAGTTATACCTGATGTAAATGACGAGTTGATGGGTGCTGACGAGTTGATGGGTGCAGCACAGCAACATGGCACAAGTATACATATGTAACAAACCTGCACGTTATGCACATGTACCCTAGAACTTAAAGTATAATAATAATAAAAAGAAACAAAAAAATAGATTTTCATGAAAAATTATAAATATGTAAAAATATATAAACATATATTTCTATGAAATAAAATCTCAGTGCAAGAATGGGCATTGTACACAGTCACCGAGGATTAATATTCTCTTATGGATGAGAGTATTAGTATTTCAGGAGTCACTGAGGCTGATAAATGCCTTAGTGTCTTGTGAAAACTTTTTATCAAGTTCTGCCCAGATAAGGATTCTTGGGGCTGGGAATCTGGGGCCCATTGAAGGCACACCCCAGGTTCTTCTTATCCCTTTCCCCAGGGGTTATAAATAGCCCCACTTCCTTCTGCTGAGAGCCTTATTCAGATAACCCAGTGGAACTGACCTCTGGCTGCTGTCTTTCATTATGTCTGGATATTCTTTACCCCAGCGGTGGTCAAAGATAAATCAAACTGGTACTACTGCCAGATCTTTGCACTCAGTCCCTGGAGTCTGGTTGAAAAGGCCAAAAAGCCAGCCTTGTTCATCCCCTTTCTTGAATCTTTTAGTGAGACAAATTTCAGTTGAGCAGTTTTTTAAAGGAGCACTTTTGATTTAAAAGGAGTTTTTACTTAACTGTGACGTCTGATGCTTCAAAGTGTCCAATTAATACTACTGGGGCTTTATCACAGCAAAAACAATTGTGAATGGGTATTGATTAAAAAAAGAGAATCATATAAGAAGGTTAGGCAAGCTAAATAAAATTAAGTAGGAAACGAGCATGAGTCTAGATAGTGAAAGTTTTCACAACAATGTTAAAATGATCAAGAAGTGGCCAGGCCCCGTGGCTCATGCCTGTAATCCCAGCACTATGGGAGGCCGAGGTGGGCGGATCATCTGAGGTCAAGAGTTTGAGACCAGCCTGGCCAACATGGCAAAATGTCATCTCTAATAAAAATACAAAAATTAGCAGGGCCTGCTGGTGCATGTCTGTAGTAATCCCAGCGACTCGGGAGGCTGAGGCTGGAGAATCACTTGAGCCCAGGAGGCGGAGGTTGCAGCAAGCCGCGATCACACCACTGCACCACTCCAGCCTGGCTAACAGCGAGACTCAGTCCAAAAAAAAAAAGATCAAGAAGTTCTTTTCCTCATGTTTTGCAATTTAATCCTGTATCTTATGGAAAATTAGGAAAATTTTTCCAATGCTCAAAGGCACTGGGGATATTTCAGAACCGCATAGCTATTTTCAATATAAAAACTTCATGCCATACTATAAAAAATATATTTATCAAGTCTAATCTTTCAAAATTGATTAACTGTAAAATGTAAAGTGTAGTTTTATTTAAAGAGAAATATTGTTGAGTAAGTAACTCTTAACCAAGCATTGCAGTCTTGAAATTCCTCAAGTATTAAAGTTGAGAGTAGCGTTTTTATGCATAAGTCTACATTTTTTTTTTTAAGTACTAAAAAGAAACTAGCACTTGAATGAATAAAATTTTGGCTCAATATTTTTCTTTTAATTTTTAATAGTGTACTTTATTGGGAGGAATTCAAACCCTAGGATTTCTTATTTTAGAGAGAAAATGACATGTAGTATTGAGAAAACAAATAATTTGGAAAAATAGAATTAAATATTTGATTTCTGATAAGTGATCTTAAGTTGATTACTAGCATTCTCTGCCTCTAAATGATACATGAGGAAATGAATCGCTTTCTACAATTGCACTATTTGTATTCAAACTGAAGTAATTTTATTTTATTTGTAATAATGCTGAAATTTGGAGATAATTATTAGTTTTAAATAACCTGGCTTTGTGAAAAATGACATTATTTTATCCAAAGAAAATTCAGATTTGGAGATTATATTTAGTTTTATAAAAGAAAATATGCAAACTTTCCATTGTAGCTTATGTTTGTGTTTTTTATTTTTTAAATTTTCAAACATAGGCAAATATGTCTTCAATTTGGTCATTTTCAAAATGACAACGAATACATTTTAAACCATATAGTATGGGGAAACAGATACTTTTATACCTTATAAAAGACCGTGAATTGATATATTTGAAATTAAATGCAGCTTTACTATTTAATCATAAATATAAATGCATATCCTGTGTTCCAGAAATTCATTTTCTAGGAATATATCATACACACATACACACACACATATATACACATACATATGTGTGTGTGTGTATATATATATACACATACATATGTGTGTGTGTGTGTGTATATATATATATACACATACTTTTTTTCTTTTTTATTCCTACCCAGCCTTTCTCTCTCCAAAGGCCTCCACTTCTTCTTTAGTATGTAAATTTAGCATGATATGGAGTCTTTTTTCTATTTTTATTTTTCATTTAATATAAATAGATTATTCCATTTTGGTGCATATAATTTTTTTTTATTTTTTAAGTATCTGCAAAACATTCCATTGGACAGATTTACAATTATTTATTTAAACAAACCCAATCAATATACATTTTCAATGCTGCAATGTGTACATGCATTATTATACAGTATTATATATAATACTTTAAAATACACAGAATGCATTATTATATAGTATTTTATATAGTATTATTCAAATACACAGAATGCATTATTATATAGTATTATATATAGTACTTTCAAATACACAGAATAATGCATGTACACATTGCAGCACTGAAAATGTATATTGATTGGGTTTGTTTAAATAAATAATTGTAAATCTGTCCAATGGAATGTTTTGCAGATATTTAAAAAATAAAAAGAAGTATATGCACCAAAATGGAATAATCTATTTATATTAAATGAAAAATAAAGATAGAGAAAAGATTCTATATCATGCTAAATGTACATGTTAAAGAAGAAATCTATAGGCACATAAATATACTTACATGTGCATAGGATATCTGTGGAAGGATATCCAAGGAGCTAGCAATAGTGGTGGCCTTTGGGGATAAAAGCTGGGTAGGAATAAAAAAGAAAATTACTTTTAAAATTTTCTGTACTTTAATACCTCTTGAACTCTGTTTTCAATGCATGCATTGCAAATTTAGAAATACACATTAATTCTAAAAAACAAGAATAAAACATATAGTAGCCCTTATTTTGTTTGGTTCCCTTTCTGTTTACTTTAGATTACTCTTAAAAATAATAATTTGTATTTTGGTGGAAAAATTTTAAAAGGTTAATATTATAAAAAATATACAGCGATATTTATAAGAGCTTTTATCTTTATTACATAGTCCTAAGTAAGGCTGCTATTTCTTATGTGAAGAGAAATGTCAAATTAGTCTTTTATCTTAGTGACCTTGAGAACCAATGGATACAGCCTTATGATTATTCTAGTTATGGCAATTGGGTTTTAGTGTGAAGACACCTAAATTCTCAGTACAAATATGTCATGATATGATGCTGGTACTTATGGTTTTTTTCATGGAAAAGCATAGTATAGCTTGATAACTAATGTGTGACCATTCTGCTTCTTTATATATGTTTCTGTAACCTTGAAATTTTATCTCAAAATAAATGAACACTCAACAGGAAAACTCTATACAACTACAGAAGAGTAGGTCTTCAAATTGTACTCTATTTTGAATGAACTTTTATCAGATAAATGAGGTTTTACTGAATATAGCTATTGTAAGTGTTCTTCAAAAATAAGAAAGACCACATTTTTACAAGACTTAGTAATTGAGACATATGTTGGCAGAATATTTAAAACATACTTCTAGGGGATTGAAAATTTTCCACAAGCAATTATAATCCTTCAGCTATTGGCACAGTTTTCTGACCAGTCCTTTTATTTAGTTTACATTTCTTATTAAAGTATATTTGATTCAACACAATAATTTCTCAAACAATTGAAATATAGAAATAGATACCCACTTTCCATCATCTAATCTTGACAATTTTATACTTGGAACATAATCAGGTGATGTAATTTTCTTTTTGATTATACTCTTCCCATGGCTCTTCCCATGGCTAGAGGGAAAACTGTGTGATTTTTCAATAAGTCTGAATGACTCCAAGAATATGTGAAGTTAATAGAATAAAGGGTTTCTCATCTGTGATTGAAAAATATAGGCCAGGTGTGATGGCTCACGCCTATAATCCCAGCACTTTGGGAGGTTGAGGCAGGCAGATCACCTGAGGTCAGGAGTTCGAGACCAGGTTGGTCAACATGATGAAACCCCATCTCTACTAAAAATACAAAAATTAGCCTGGAGTGGTGGCACACACCTGTAATCCCAGCTACTCTGGAGGCTGAGTCGGGAGAATTGCCTGAACCTGGGAGGCAGTGGTTGCAGTGAGCCAAGATTGTACCACTGCACTCCAGCCTGGGCAACAAAGCAAGATTCCATCTAAAAAAAAAAAAAAAAATGGAAAAAAAGAAAAATACAGTCATAAATGTATACAAGCTTTTAATAATCATCACTGTATAAGAGTCAATCTCTTAAGTATATTTAGCATCTTAATACAGACAATTTTGAGTTAATGAACTATGTTAGGTAGTTAAATATTTCGATTCAATTTTGTACGGGACCTCTTCTTTTAAATACATTTGTAAGTGTTTAGGTCATCGAAGACTCATAAACAGTTTGGCTATCTCATATTCCCTTCATAACTCATGAAGGAAGTTGCTACATATTTTTTTGTAATTATTATGTTTCCCTTCAGCACCTTGGGGCCTAGAACATCATGTTTTTATATTTAAATTAGGAGAAAAATGTATATATCACTAAGGTATGAAAGGTTTTATTGTCTCTCATGGAGGCCATCAGACTACCTTACATTTTCCCTGTGGAAAAAGAAAAAAAATACAGAAATTGAAAATGTTTACTGATGTGTCCCTTTTTCTGTTTTAGTGCCACATAGTCAAGAACAGATGGTTCCACACATTCTGCTGCCATCCTGATCAATTGCCTGTGGGCACACTGTGGCCACACTGTCATCCTGATCAACTGCCTGTGGGCACACTGCTCCACAGCGATTTGTGGTCTCTGCTGCTAGAAGTTCCAGCAGCTGGTAACTTTTCAATGACCCATTCTTTCATTAATAATAATAATAATCACAATAATAAAAATGCCATCTTCTAGATACCCTGATGCATAGTTGTAAGCAATTAGGTCTTTTTGCAGTCACAATTCAGTTGTGTGTTTATGTGAATTAATTTTGTCTTCATGTTTTTAAAAAGTAAACATAAGTTGGCTGTGGAACTCCCATTTTCATAATGGTGTAACATGCTTCATCTGGAAACTTTGTGATAATCATATCACTTCTGATGAGCAAATATCATTTTCCTCTTGAGGGTGTCTGATACTAATGCTGTTATTTGACTCTTCCCTGCTCTGGTATTCCTTGCTCTGACTGATCTTTAGCTCTGTAGACTGGCATCCACAGCAGCCATCCCTAGTTCCTTGTGGTCTCTGGTTGTATGGCTTGCCCTTCTTGACCAAACTCTTGGCCAAAGTCCCTTCAGCGTAAGGACTCTGTTCATTCAGTCTAAAGACTCTGAGTGTGCACTGGTCCTGTTGGGAGTTGTGTACTCTGCTCTCTCTGCCACTTGATTCCTGCTGGGTTTTGCAAGGCTTGTTCTTGGGCTCATCTATGGAAGCACCTCAACGAGACATTTGTCATCTCTGCCCCAATTTGGACTTTCTAGCACTTCTCTAAATGAAGATTTTCAAAGAACTTGAAATTTTACTTGAATGTTTCTTTGAAGATATAATTCTGTCCTCTGGGATTTTGCTAATCCAGTCTGAGTATCTATATCCCATTTTCTTTTTCACCCTAAGTCAAGTCTCAAAGTATAGGACTGTGGCTTTCTCCTCAGGGACTCAGAGAGCAGCTAAATCATAAATTATTGACTTCAAATATTCTCCAAACTCGGTCTTCCTTGTCCAAAAGTGTACATGAGTGTGTGTGTGCATGTGTGTGTTTAATATTTTTTCCCTGTGTAGCAGGAAGCTGCTCTTAGGTGATCATCCTCAATCCTTCACTCTATGCCTGTTTCATAGACTTTACTCAGTCCTCTAGGCTCTGCTTCTTGTTCTTCTAAGAAAACTTTTTTTTTTTTTTTTTTTTTTTTTTTTTTTTTTTTTTGCTGCTGTTGTTATTTAAAACCACAAACTTAAAACTGCCCTCATAGTAAATTCCTGGGGTCTTACATATGGAAAACTTTTTGGTTTTTTGACAATTGTGTTTGCTATGAATCTCAAATCCATTTACATAGCTTCTCAATTGAGTTCTTTGTTCTTAGCTGTCCTTGAATGCCCTACTTGGGTCCCTAGGGCTGGTGATACTCCTACCACTTTAGTAGTGCAGGGGAGGATAAAGGTAATAGGAATTGGGGGTTAAAGAAAAGGAACATGTAATGCCAAACTGTTATCCCTGACACATTCATGCACCTTTATTTACAGTGTCACACAATATGACATTTGTGATGGATGTGGAAATTGTACCCATCTTACAGACAAAAGAGTAGACTCTAAGACATTATTTTCCCTACCATCACACACCTGACAAGAACAAGACTAGAACCTAGATCCTTTGATTTTTGGTAATATGCCACAGATTCCTCTGTCATTCTTTTTTCTTTTTTTATTTTACTTTAAGTTCTGGGGTACATGAGCAGAACGTGCAGATGTGTTACATAGGTATACATATGCCACGGTGGTTTGCCTCTCCCATCAACCAGTCATCTACATTAGGTAATTCTCCTAATGCTATCCCTCCCTGCCAACAGGCCCCAGTGTGTGATATTCCTCTCCCTGTGTCCATGTGTTCTCATTGCTCAACTCCCACTTATGAGTGAGAAAAGGCGGTGTTTGGTTTTCTGTTCCTATGTTAATTTGCTGAGAATGATGGTTTCCAGCTTCATCCTTGTCCCTGCAAAGGACATGAACACATTTTTTTGATGGCTGTATAGTATTCCATGGTGTATATGTGCCACATTTTCTTTATCCAGTCTAACGTTGATGGGCATTGTTGTTGGTTCCAAGTCTTTGCTATTGTGAATAGTGATGCAATAAACATACAAGTGCATGTTTCTTTATAGTGGAATTATTTATAATGCTTTGGGTATATACCCAGTAATGAGATTGCTGGGTCAAATGGTATTTCTGGTTCTAGATCCTTGAGGAATCACCACACTGTCTTCCACAATGGTTGAACTAATTTACACTCCCACCAACAGTGTAAAAGCTGTCCTATTTCTCCGCATCCTCTCCAGCATCTGTTGCTTCCTGACTTTTTAATGATCGCCATTCTAACTGGCGTGAAATGGTATCTCATTGTGGTTTTGATTTACATTTCTCTAATGACCAGTGATGATGAGCTTTTTTTATGTTTGTTGGTGGCATAATGTCTTCTTTTGAGAAGTGTTTGCTCATATTCTTCATCCACTACTTTTTATCTTTTTTTTTTTTTTTTTTTTTAAATGGAGTCTCACTCTGTTGCCCAGGCTGGAGTGCAGTGATGAGATCTCAACTCACTACAACCTCTGCCTCCCAGGTTCAAGCAATTCTCGTGCCTCAGACTCCTGAGTAGCTGGGGTTCCAGGTGTGTGCTGCCATGCCCGGCTAATTTTTGTATTTTTAGTAGAGACAGGGTTTCACCATGTTGGCCAGGCTGGTCTCGAAGTCCTGACATCAAGTGATGTGCCTGACTCAACCTCTCAAAGTGCTGGGATTAGAAATGTGAGCCACCACGCCTGGCCTGCCGTTCTTTACTTCGTTTCATTTTGGTTGTAGCTGCCCTAAATCCCTCAAACTAGCATAAGTTTTTTTTTTTTTTTTTTTTTTTCCTTGCAAGTTCTGTTTTTGTCACTGCAGAGGAAAGGCACAGAATGACATAGTTGGTGAAATGAAAACATCCAGCCTGTCAGATTTATGCATATTGTATCTAATATAACTTCCCACGTTTTATCTTTTTTACTATGAGATAGCTTCTCTTTCCTGCTAAGCCAAGTGAAATCCACATCCCCAATATAATTTCTTAGATTTATATATGTGTATATAGTTTAAAAATCAGAAGCTAACACGGGTAAATCATATTACTTTAATGCTTCATTTTTATAATCTCATCCTTCTGGGTTGTATATATATATGTACAATAGAGAAATAGGCAGATTCTGCATACATATTGTGTAGATTCTATACAAATTGGATTTTATTCTAAGTACAATGAGAAGCTGGTTAGGAATTTCAAGCTAGGGAATGAAGTGACTTGATTACCATTTCTTAAAAGGTGAGTCAAACTGCTGAGAGGAGATCAAATTGAAAATAGGGGGAAGGCAAAGAGCAGAAAGGGAGAGGAAACAGAGGGGAAGAGACTGTTATAACTGTGAGGCAAGAGATGCCTCAGTCTGAATTAGGGCAACGGGAACAGAGATGGAGAGCGTGATAGTTAGGGCACGTATTGGAAGTAGAGTGAATAGGACTTCCTTTGCTTCTTACCTGGAAGCAGACTTCGAAGACACAGGCAGTAATTCACTGTAATTCTCCCATTTCGCTAAATACATTTAATATGGTTTCCATACTCATCTAATATGAAACCAGGAGGAAGTATAGACCTCAATGCATAATAAATAGAAAACAGTTATTACTACATATTCTAATATTCTTGGTTTTTCAGTATCATTTTAACAAGGCACAATGTTTAAGAAAAAAATTTCTCAAATGTTGGCATATTGAAATAGACAGTTAATTTATTATCATTAATATCAGGATTGTTTTAAGGCCAATGGAATTGGATTTTCCTTTTGTTCCTAATCCAAGAAATGTTTATTTTTGTTGATATTCTTGGCTTAGTGTAAAGTCTATCTTTTGAGATTGGCATTCCCCTGTGACTAAATGGTGAATTATGCTGTCTGGAAAGTTATCATGAGTTCCACTGTGGTTTTGGTTCAGTAAGTTTTTATGTATTTTTACAAATTTTGTACATATACCCAGAGGTTTTTTGGCACTGGTTACATTTTGAAATTCAAGAGAGTAAATATGAACCATTTAACGGTCTCCAATTCTAGGTTCATCATTTTAAATATATTAAAATATGCATACAAGAAGTTTTCTGAAATTTAAAACAGAGACTAATTTGGCAAAGATTGTATTAATATTACAAAAAAAGCAGCTTTCTCTGCGGCTCATTTGAATACATGTCCTTTAGGTCAAGAGAGAGATATTATAAACCTGAGCTCTGGAACTTAGAGGAAGTGCATTTAATATTCTGGATATTTGTTTTGTATACCTAGTAGTGGGCTAAGACCAATGCTAATTGATTTAACCTATTCCTGGAAAACCTTTCAAGCTTACAGTAAACTTAAATTTAGCAACAGTATAGAGAAATGCAAAAGTATTTGGGAATGAAGAAAAATTCATTAAAAAAATAAAGCATAGCTCTTTCAAGAACATAAAATATGTGTTTGCTAAAGTATTTCTTTCCTCTCATGTGGCACATGTAAATGATCCACTAGCAAAATGAAGCCACATATGGCATATTTTACTGAAAGTTTAATTTATAATAAAATGAGACCTATAATTCTTATTTATGCACATCATTAGCTCCCCAAATTAACTATTAATTGCACAGGTTAAATAATGTCAACCAAAGATATAATATAATAAAGGTGAAAATAATAAGAAATACTCAGAATTATGTGACATACATCTTGGAAACTGCTTTTCACCTTGACAATGTGAGTTTCATTCAGAAACTTACAATGAACACTCACACATAGGTAATGGTGATATTTTAGTAAAGGGGTATTATTTTGTGCATAATCACAATGAGACTATGTTATGACAGAGGTAGACAGCAGTTTCAGAGGCAGCAGCAGTGGTTTGAGACATAGGATTGTTGGTACTATTGTTATTTTCTGTCTCATGGTACCCTCATTTTGGCCACTGCTTTTTCATCTGCCAAGGAACATCAGCAACTCTTGTCTGCTACCACCTCAAAATGTTGTCAGAGCTTTCATATTTTGCTTGGTAACCCCTTGAGATCTTTGGATGAAAAGAGCCATAAAAATCCAAAGTGTTTTTCTAGGTGGGGGTTTCCAAAATTGGTCCATTTGAGGGAGCCACCCACTTGGATATTGAATGCCCTCTCTGTGTAATGTGGAAAAAGTGGTTGGTGAAAATTTGCTCCTCTAGCATCACCAAAGAAAAAAGAAAAAAAAAAAAAAAAACAGACATCTTTATTGTTTAGAAAGTAAAACACACCCATTGGGGATCACTTCATCATTTTTTTAAGTGAATGAAAACATCACAAGTTGAACTGATGAAATGCAGGATAAGTGCAAACAGACTACACCCTTCCTCTTTCAGTCACAAGGAGAAGTGGTCTGCCAAGTCTCCCCACTACACCCTCCCTGTCTAGTGAAGGGCCCTAGTTGGCTTGCAAACCATGTCCGTATCTGAGCTACAACTAATCATGCCACTGTTGAGTCATCAACAGAAAATCCCACAGACTGGTTGCTTTCCTCTTTGTGGTGTAGAGCAATGATTTGAAAGAGAATCTATTCCCGGTCATCTTTTCTTTTTTCATCTGAGTCATTTTTCCCCCTCTTCTTACTCTCATTTCTTCCAGTTTTTAATTATCATATTTCTCTTAACCCATCCTTTTCTAATCTCAAGGGCTATTTTAAAAGAATGCTTGCTCACCAAATGCAACTCTCCAAGAGCTCATTTGGAAAAAATAATATCTTTCTGTCTCTCCAGCTGCCAAAAGTCATCATGAGTCATGTTTTTGACTCAATTGACAGAAATACTTAGTATAAATAGCTGGCCTTTCCCAGAGTAGCCCCTTAGCTGCCATTCCATCTTGCTGATTTTAACTAACTGAGAAGATGCAGCATTTGGCCGGAGTAGCCTACCTGGTCATTATGGCCTTCTTATTTTCCTTGTCTTTGTTACACCTGGCTAAAGCAATCCATTGAGTGGGAGATAAGCAAAATACATGGTTGTCTGTGAGCATTCTAGCTCTATAGTATCTTGTTTGGATCATTCTTGTCAAGTTACTTCCCCTAAATTGAACTGGTTTCCCATATACTAAATCAGAAATTAAGTAACCTAGTTTCTAAATATGAATAATATTAATAAAATAATAAAGTCATTCCTTAAAAATGTTATTATGACAACTTGATATTAGTGACTTGGGAACTATGGAAAGAAACTCGGCTCAAATAGACACGATATTGGATTTCTTAGTACATTAAGAAGTAAGTATATTTAGTGGAGTACAAAGGAACTATTGATGGTGTTTACTGTTGACCTTGTCAAAGTCAAAGTTTTTAAAAAAGATGACTCATACAAATATAGAATAAACATGTCGAAAGTTTATTTAACTCATTAACAAGGCTTACAGGTCAAGAGTTTAACCGCGTAAGAAGAATCAGTAAAATACATGGATAAACATATTTACTCACTGATTTATTAACCTCAAAGAATTGATTTGCAAATTCTGGACTTTCTGACCTATAGAACTTCAGAAATTCTGAAAGTTCTATAAGTGAGGAAGTCGAGAAGGGAAGATTATAAATATGCTGGAACTCCATCAGTTTGGGCCAAAGTTTGTTGTTTACAGGCTGTCAGAAAAAAATGATTAGGAGCAGGCTGGAACTTAAAAGGGCCCAAGCTGTGTCCTCAGGGAAGGCTTAAACATTTTAGCCTTAAATATTCCCCAATTTAGACCCAGGGAAGTCTGAACTGACTGAAAAAGTCAGCCCTACCCAGAGTAACCTCTCTAATTTATACTTAATTGATCAGAAACTTCATTTGTGTAGGCAAAAAATCCCTTTACCTAGATTAATGTTTGATTAGACAACTGAGAAAAACCTGTGTACACAACTCCAAAATGGCTGCTGTGTCCCTTCCATCCTCCACCTCTTATGAAGAATATCTCTTAGAGCCCACCTTACCTGGAAACACACTAGAAAGGCAATTCTGGAGAATGCAGTTTATCCTAGCCAAGGCGCCACAACCACAAAGTCATTTGTGTATACTTATGGACTGAAAAAACAAAGGTTGGATTAATATTGCTTAATTAGATGCAAAACTGATTAATGTTCAGTAAGGCAAAAGAACACTGATACACTGTTGGTGGGAATATAAATTAGTTCTACCACTGCGCAAAGCACTATGGCAATTTCTTAAAGAGCTAAAAGCAGGACTACCATTTGACCCGCAATCCCATTACTGGGTATGTACCCAGAGGAATATAAATCATTCTACCATAAAGACACATGCGTGCGATATGTTCGTTGTAGCACTGTGCACAAGAGCAAAGACGTGGAATCAACCTAAATGCCACTCAATGACAGATTGGATAATGCAAACATGCTGCATATACACCATGAAATACTATGCAGCCATGAAAAAGAACAAGATCATGTCTCTTGTGGGAATATGGATGGAGATGGAGGCTATTATCCTTAGCAAACTAACATGGGAACAGAAAATCAAATACCACATGTTCTCACTTATAAATAGGAACTAAATGATGAGAACTTATGAATACAACAAATGAAACAACAAACACTGGGATCTACTTGAGGATGGAGGCAGCAGTTTCCTCTATGCTGTTCTGTTGATAGTGAGTGAGTTCTTACCAGATCTGATGGTTTTATAAGAAGCTCTTCCCCCTTCAAGCTCTCTCCTGCCTACGGCCATGTAAGACTTGCATGCCTCCCCTTCTGCCATGACTGTAAATTTCCTGAGGCCTCCCCAGCCACGCAGAACTCTGAGTCAATTAAACCTCTTTCCTTTATAAATTATCCAGTCTTTGGTATGTCTTTAAAGCAGTGTGAAAACAGACTAATACAGTTGGCATATACTTATTCCTATTAGTCTCTTATAATCCTTTTTATTTTTGTGGCATCATTTGCAATATCTCTTCTTTCATTTCTGATTTTACTTATTTTAGTCTCCCCTCTAAGGGGACCAGTTTTCTTGAACTTTTCAATAAACCATCTTTATTTTCTCTATTTTTACATTCTTTAGCTTATTTTTACTGTAATCTTTATGATTTTCACCCTCCTATAACATTGAGATTATGTTTTTTCTAAGTTTTTACACTGTCAATTTAGGTTGTTTTATTAAGATATGTATTATTTTTCATGAAAACTTCTATTGCTATAAACTTCTGTCTTAATATTTCATCCCATGAGCTTTGATATGCTATGTTTTCATTCTTGTTTGCTTCAAGATATTTTCTAATTTCCCTTTTCATTTCTTTTTTGACCCATTGATTGTTCAAAAGTGTGTTGTTTAATTTTTGCATATTTACGAATTTTCCAGTTTTCCTTCTGATATTGATTTCTAGTTTCCTTCCATTGTGGTCAAAAAAGACATTTGGCATGATTTTAATCTTCTTAAATTTGTCAGGACATGTTTTGTTACCAAATATGTGATTTATCCTGAAGAATGTTCTGGATGAACTTGAAAATATTGTATATTCTGTTGCTGTTTGATTGAATGAATGTTCCACTCACATCCCTTAGACCTCTAGCATGTGGTCTCTAGTGTTCTTCAGGTCAAATGCTTTCTGCTGATAGTTTGTCTGGTTTTTCTATACATTACCGAAAGTGAGGTATTGAAGTATCCTACTGAAGCTATTTTGCTGTCTAGTCTTCTCTTCAGTTCTGTCAGTGTTTGCTTCATATATTTAGGTGCTCTGGTTTGGTTGCATATATTTTTATAATTGTTATATTTTCCTGGTGTATTATCTCTTATATTATAATTTAATGGTCTTGTTTGTCTCTTGAGATAGTTTCTGACTTGAAATTCATTTTGTCTGATATAAGTATATTTACCTGTCTTCTTTTTTGGTTACTATTTGTACAGAATATCTTTTTCCATCTCTTCACTTTCAGTCTAAGTTTGTCCTTAAATCTAAAGTACGTTTCTTATAGTCAGCATATAGGTGGATCTTGTTTTAGTTGTTTGTATTTAATTCATTCAGTCACTCTATGTGTTTTGGTTGGAGAGCTTAATCAATTTACATAGCAAGTAATTATTGATAGGGAAGAATTTATTATTGCCATTTTGTTAATTATTTTCTGTTTGTATTGTAGTTCTCTTGTCCTGCTCTTCTCTCTTGCTGTTTTCCTTTGCATTTCATTTTTTTTGTAGTGATATGCTTTTATTATTTTCTTTTCATTTTCTGTAAGTTTTATAGGTATTTTATTTGTGGTTATCTTAGAGTTTATGTACAATACCTTATAACAGTCTATTTTAAACCAATAACAACTTAGTTTCAATCACATACAAAAATTTTAGTATTTTATGCCCCCACCCACTTTATGTTATTGATATCACAAGTTAAATCTATTTATATTGTGTATACATTATCATATTTTTATTTATAGTTAAATAACTTGTCTTTTAAATACTACTGCTATGATTTGAATGTATGTATTCCTCCAAAATTCATATGTTGGAACCTAATACCCAATATGAGAGTACTGAGATGAGGGGACTTATGGGAAGTGATGAAGTCATGAGTTCTTCACCTTCATGGATTAGTGCTCTTATTAAATAAATTGAAGGGTGCAACCTAGTCTTTTTTGCACTTTTGTCTGTTTTTGCCATGTGAGGATTCAGTGTCTCTCACTTTTGTGCCTCCGTAGCCATGTGAGACTGCAGCAAAAGGCACCACCTTAAAGTACACAGCAAGCCTTCACCAGACACCAAATCTGCTGGAGCCTTGACCTTGGACTTCCCAACCAAAAGAACCATGAGAAATACATTTTTATTGTTTATGAATTACCGCTGGCTGGGTATATTGTTACAGTAACACAAATAGACTAAGATAACTAGAATAAATGTAATTTATCTACCACTGCTACTATGATACGCTATTCTGTATTTGTCAGTATATTTACCTTTATCAGTTTTGTACCTTCGTATGCTATCATGTTGCTGTTTAGTGTTCTCACATATAACATTGAAAAACTCCCTCTAGAATTTCTTGCTAGGCAGTTATAGTGAGTACTATCTCAGCTTTTGTTTGTCGGAAGTCTTTATTATCCCTTCATTTTGAAGGACAGTTTTCAAATTCAGTAATCTTGGTAGGCAGTTTTTTCTTTCAAACTTTGAATGTAACATTCCACTGCCTTCTGGCATGTCTGGTTTCTGCTGAAAAGTCCACTGATAATCTTGTGAAATGTCCCTTGTATGTGACAAGTCACTTTTCTTTTGCTGCTTTCAAAATTTTGTCTTTACCTGACAATTTGATTATAATGTGTCTTGATGTGGATGTATTCAAGTTCATCTTATTTGACATTGTTTGAGCTTCCCAGATCTAGATGTTCATTTTATTTCTCAGGTTTAGGGCATTTTCAGACATTATTTCTTTGAATAAAATTTCTGGTCCTCTTGCTCTATCTTCTCCTTATTGGAAACCCATAATGCATATTGGTCCATTTTATGGTGTCTTACAAATACCTTAATGTCTTTATTATTGTTCATTCTCTTTTCTTTTGGCTTCTCTGACTGGATAATTTCTAATTAACTGTCTTTGAGTTCACTTATTTCCTTTTCTGCTTGCTCTAGTCTGCTGATGAATCTTTTTAAATTTTGCAGCTCAATTGTTGTATTTTTTAGCTCCAAGATATCTGTTTGGTTCCTCTGTAAATTTTTAAATTTTTTTCTTGAATTCACTTTTTGTTCATGCATTACTCTCCTGAGCTCACTGAGCATTTTAACTATTGTTACTTTGAATTATCTGTCGTGTAATTCATATATCTCCATTTCATTAAATTTGGTTTCTTAAATGTTATTTTGTTTCTAGTTTTTGGATCATTTTCCCTTGTTTCTTCATTTTTTCTTGACTCTTTGTATGTGTACAGTAGAAAAAAAAATGTCACTTCTTCAAGTTCTTATACATTGGCCTTGTACAGGAGAAGAACTCCACCAATCACTGTCCTGAGGTTTCATGGGTCTCAAATCTTTGTGTTAGTTCAAACCACTGTTTTTGTTCTTTGGGGTCTCAGGCATCTAAGTTTTTTAGAACTTTCTTCAGTATAAATAAGGTCCTTTCAGCACTCTGAGATAGGCAGGTTAGAAGTTAATCCTGGGCCGGGCGGTAACTCATGCCTGTAAGCCCAGCACTTTGAGAGGCTGAAGCCAGCAGATCACCTCAGGTCAGGAGTTTGAGACCAGCCTAGCTCACATGGTGAAACCCTGTTTCTACTAAAAAAAAAAAAAAAAAATGTATATACACACACACACACACACAAAATAGCTGGGCATGGTGGCACATGCCTGTCATCTCAGCTACTCAGGAGGCTAGGAGTCTGAGGCAAGGGAATTGCTTAAACCTGGCAGGTGGAGGTTGCGGTGAGCTGAAATCATGCCCCTGCACTCCAGCCTGTGGGACAGAGCAAGACTCTGTCTCCAAAAAAAAAACAAAGAAGTTAATCCACCAAGATAAGTTAGAACTCTGGATGCAAAATCCAACACTTTTCCTCCTCAGGGAGAAGCTGGGAATTTGGGTTTATCACCCACTTGCTCTGCACTGAATGAGAAAAGGAGCTGTGGTGAGTGGCCACATGCTAGTTCAAGCCACTGTTCTATTCTCTGTAGCTCCCAGAATACTTGCTTATGCTAAACCCGGTCAGCTTTCCCAGGCAGATGAGACAGAAGCCAGACTCTTGAACAGCACTCAAAACATTTGGCCTACTACATGTGCAATTAAACTCCTTTGCTTCTCAAGGAGAAGCTGAGTCAGGGATTTGCTTCTGATGGAATGGTGCTGTGCCAGAAGTGAAAATTTTGGCATGAGGAAGTTTTTGCTATTTCTACTGGTTCCAGTATTGCTGATTTTACACTTAACTGAGGTGCAGGAGTCTCTTAACTAATTTCTGGATTTCTCACAAAGGGGACCAATCCATCTGTTGTTAAACTGGTGTGTTCATGGGTGTAACATTTCTTCTGCCATCTTGCTGTCATCATGCCAGGACCATTATTTTCTACTTGTGCAATATTTTTTAATGAAGAATTAAGATATAGACCCAAATTTGAAAATAATCTTGTTGAAAATAATCAAATTTTAAAATCATCAATTGGTTTAGTAAGAACAAAGAAAACAGTGTGTTAATCTTGAATGTTTTATGCCATTAAAGTCTATATTACTGTTTTGAATATGACTGATTCATTATTTTTCTCTCCTAAACTAATGACCAGATAGGTCATATTAATAAACCAATTATTCAGTAAATGTTTGTAAATATACATTTCCAATGCAGCTTGAAATGACATATTTAAGAAGAAATTAAAAAATAATCTGTGCAGACATTTTGCTTCATCTGTCTGAAAACAATTTGAACAGTTTGTGATATATTCACTACATCCATCATTGAGCTTTTTTTTATTGTTCTGTAAGTTACTGGGGTACAGGTGGTATTTGGTTACACAAGTAAGTTATTTAGTGGTAATGTGTAAGATTTTGGTACACCTGTCACCTAAGCAGTAAACACTGCATCATATTTGTAGTCTTTTATCCCTCACCCTTCTCTCACTCTTCCCCTGAAGTCCCCAAAGTCCACTGTGTCATTCTTATGCTTTTGCGTCCTCATAGCTTAGCTCCCACATATAATTGAGAACATGGAAGGTTTGGTTTTCCATTCCTGAGTTACTTTACTTAGAATAATAGTCTCCAATCTCATCCAGGTTGCTGCAAATGCTGTTAATTCATTCCATTTTATGGCCGAGTAGTATTCCATCATATATATATATACTCATTGATTGATGGGCATTTGGGTTGGTTCCACTTTTTAGCAGTTGAAAACTGTGCTGCTATAAACATGTGTGTGCAAGTATCTTTCGTATAATGACTTCTTTTCCTCTGGATAAATATACCCAGCAGCGGGATTGCAGGATCAGCTGGTAGCTCCACTTTTAGTTCTTTAAGGAATCTCCATACTGTTTTCAATAGTGGCTGTACTAGTTTACATTCCCACCAGCAGTGCAAAAGGGTTCCCTGATCACTGCATTGGTCCCAATTTTTTAAAAATTTTTTGATTATGGCCATTCTTGCAGGAGTATTGCATTGTGGTTGTGATTTGCATTTCCCTGATCATTAGTGATGTTGGGCATTTTTTTTCATATGTTTGTCGACATTTATATATCTTCTTTTGAGAATTGTCTATTCTTGTCCTTAGCCCACTTTTTGATGGGATTACTTGTTTTGTTTTTTTTTGGGGGGGGGTTTGGTTATTGATTTGTTTGAATTAGTTGTAGATTCTGGATATTAGTCCTTTGTCAGATGCACAGATTGTGAATGTTTTCTCCCATTTTGTGGGTTGTCTGTTTATTCTGCTGACTGTTCCTTTTGCCGTGCAAAAGCTCTTTAGTTTAACTAAGTTCCAACTATTTATCGTTGTTTTTATTGCATTTACTTTTGGGTTCTTCGTCATAAAATTCTTGCCTAAGGCAATGTCTATAATGGCTTTACCAATGTTATCTTCTAAAATTTTTATAGTTTCAGGTCTTAAATTTAAGTTCTTAATCTATCTTGAGTTGATTTTTGTGTAAGGTGCAAGATGAGGATCTAGTTTCATTCTTCTACATGTGGCTAGCCAATTATTCCAACGCCATTTGTCAAAAAGGGTATCCTTTCCCCATTTTTTGTCTTTGTTTGCTTTGTCAAAGATCAGTAGGATGTTAAGTATTTTGGCTCATTTCTGGGTTCTCTATTCTGTTCCATTGGTCAATGTGCCTATTTTTATACCAGTACCATGGCGTTTTGGTGACTATGGCCTTATAGAATAGTTTGAAATCAGATAGTGTGATGCCTCCTGATTTGTTTTGCTTGCTTAGTCTTGCTTTGGCAATGTGGGCTCATTTTTGGTTCCAAATGAATTTTAGAATTTTTTTTTCTAATTCTGTGAAGAATGGTGGTGGTATTTTAATGTGGACTGCACTGAATTTGTAGATTGCTTTTGGCAATGGTCATTTTCACAATATTGATTCTACCCATCTGTGAGCATGGGATGTGTTTCCATTTGTTTGTGTCATCTGTGATTTCTTTCAGCAATGTTTTGTAGTTTTCATTGTAGAGGTCTTTCTATTCCTTGGTTAGGTATATTCATAAATATTTTATTTTTTTGCAGCTATTTTGTAGAAGGGATTGAGTTTTTTATTTGATTCTTTCCTCAGTTGCCATTTGTGTATAGGAGAGCTACTAATTTGTGTACATTAATTTTGTATCCAGAAACTTTGTTGAATTATTTTATCAGTTCTAGGAGCTTTCTGCAGGAGTCTTTAGGGTTTTCAAGGTAAATGATCAGATTGTCAGCAAACAGTGACAGTTTGATTTCCTCTTTACAGTTTTGGATGCCTTTTATTTCTTTCTCTGGTCTGATTGCTCTGGCTAGGACTTCCAGTACTACGTTGAAGAGGAGTGGTGATAGTGGGCATCCTTGTCTTGTTCCAGTTCTCAGAGGAAATGCTTTCAACTTTCCCCCATTTGTTATTATGTTGACTATCGGTTTGTCATAGATGGCTTCTATGACATTGAGATATGTCTTCTGTATGCCGATTTTGCTGAGCGTTTTAATCATAAAGGCATGCTAGATTTTGTCGAATGCCTTTTCTGCATCTATTGAGATGATCATGTGATTTTTCTTTTTAGTTCTGTTTATGTGGTGTATCACATTTATTGACTTGTGTGTTTTTTTTTTCTCTTGTTGCCCAGGCTGGAGTGCAGTGGTGCAATCTCGGCTCACTGCAACATCTGCCTCCTGGGTTCAAGTGATTCTCCTGCCTCAGCCTTTTGAGTAGCTAGGAATACAGGCACCTACCACCACACCTGACTAATATTGTATTTTTAGTAGAGATGGGGTTTCACCATGTTGGCTAAGCTGGTCTCGAACTCCTGACCTCAGGTAATCCACCCACCTCAGCCTCCCAAAGTGCTGGGATTACAGGTGTGAGCCAACGCTCCTGGCCTGACTTGTGCATGTTAAACAGTCGCTGCATCACTGGTATGAAGCCCACTTGGTCATGGTGGATTATCTTTTTGATATGTTGTTGGATTTGCTTAGCTATTATTTTGTTAAGGATTTTAGCATCTATGTTCATCAAGGATATCAGTCTATAGTTTCCTTTTTTGGTTATGGCCTTTCCTGGTTTTAGTATTAGGTGGATGCTGGCTTCATAGAATGAATTAGGGAGAGTTTCTTCTTCTCTGTCTTTCTTCTTTCTCTATCTTGTGGAATAGTGTCATAAGGATTGGTACCCATTCTTCTTTGAATGTCTGCTAGAATTCTGCTGTGAATCCATCTGGTCCTTGACTTCTTTTTGTTAGTAATTTTTAAATTACTATTTCAATCTTGCTTCTTGTTATTGGTCTGTTCAGGGTGTCTGAATCTTCCTGATTTAAGCTAGGACGGTTGTATTTTTCCAGGAGTTTATCAATCTCTTCTAGGTTTTCTAATTTATGTGTTTAAAGGTGTTTATAGTAGCCTTGAATGTATTTTGTACTCCAGAGGTGTCAGTTGTACTATCTCCCGTTGAGTTTCTTAATGAGGTTATATGGATTTTCTCTTTTCTCGGTTTATCTTGCTAGTGGTCTATCAGTTTTATTTATCTTTTCAAAGAACCAGCTTTTTGTTTTATTTATCTTTTGTATTATTTTTTTGTTTGTTTCAAATTCATTTAGTTCTGCTCTGATCTTGGTTATTTCCTTTCTTCTGCTCAGTTTGGGTTTGGTTTTAGACTTCTAGTTTCTCTAGTTACTTGAGGTGTTACCTTAGAATGTCAGTTTGTGCTCTTTCAGTCTTTTTGATGTAGGTGTTTAAGGCTATAAATTTTCCTCTTAGCACCGCCTTTGCCATATCCCAGAGGTTCTGATAGGTTGTGTCATTATTGCCATTCAGTACAAATAATTTGTAAATTTCCATCTTGATTTCATTTTTGATCCACTGCTTGCTCATTCAGGAGCAAGTTATTTAATTTCCATGTATCTGCATAGTTTTGAAAGTTCCTTTTGGAGTTGATTTCCAGTTTTATTCCACTGTGGTCTGAGAGAATGATTGATATAATTCCAATTTTCTTAAATTTATTGAGGCTTGTTTTATGGCCTACTGTATGGTCTATTTGGAGAAAGTTCCATGTGCTGTTGAATCAAATGTGTATTTTGCAGTTGCTGGATGAAATGTTCTGTTCTGTATATATCTGTTAAGTCCATTTGCTCCAAAGTACAGTTTAAATCCATTGTTTCTCTGTTGACTTTCATGCCCTCTGCCGAGTGCTAGGCAGGAGGCTTCTCACCCCGTCCAAACTGTTACAAAGTTCAGATGGAGATTTCCTTCTCTCTGTAGTGTTCCCATCCCCACCCGCACGCTCCGCCCCTCTCCATTCCTCTGGCCACCCTCCTGATGGATCCCTGTGGTGCCAGGAATAACCTGTTTGGGGACCCAGCAAGCTCCGAGAGCCTTTCTACTGCTTCCTCTACTCCTGCATTTCACTTGGGTCTCTAAATTGACCCAGTTCCAGGTAAGGTCGGCAATTTCTTCCGCAAACAGACCTTCAGTTTTTCCAGTGGGGGCGTGTGTTGGGGAGAGGAGGCTCTCTTTTTTCCACTTCCGAAGTTGGGGCACACAGTATTTGGGGTGTCTCCCGGGTCCTGCAGTAGCAGTCTGCTTTCTTCAGAGGGTCTATGGGTCGTATTGGGATTGCTGATTTGTTCTTGCAGTAGATCTGGAGCTAGAATTCACAATGCGAGCCTCCACATGCTGCTCTATCTATGTGAGTCAGAGCCTTAATCTACTCCTGCCTCCTGTCAGCCATAATGATCGAATTCCCCTGAGATCTTTAAGGACAACGGTTTAAAAGACATGGACACAGGGATGGGAACATCACACACTGGGGTCTGTCAGGGGGTGGGCGGCTAGGGGAGGGATAGCATTAGAAGAAATACCTAATATAGATGATGGGTTGATGGGTGCAGCAAACCACCATGGCACGTGTATACCTGTGTAACAAGGCTGCATGTTCTGCAAATGTATCCAAGAATTTAAAGTATAATAATAATTTAAAAAGAGTTTTCAACTTACAAGACAATGAAGACATCACTGGCACATTGTAGATAGCAGGGAATTGATGTCTTAAACTACTATTAGTGCTTGGGACAAGTTCATATTGATGTGTATTCATCCTGTTTCACTTTAGATGTCTTAGCAAGTAATTGCAATGACTCTATAATGAACATCTAACACATTTATTTCTTGCTACTCTGACTCATTTTCCAGCCTTTTAATCAGCTGGCAACATCATTATTCCAACATGAAATAATCTTTGTTTTACTTTGTGGTATAAAAAGCTTACATAAATGTGTATTGCCTGCTGGATCAATGTCACCCACCTAAGCATGATAGTCAAGGGCCTTCATGATCTGGGTCTTATTATCTCTCCAATTTTATTTTTGACCACACAGTAAGCATCTGTGTGCAGTATACCTTTATGAAATGGAAAAAAAATTGTTATTTTCCAAATCCTTAAATGAGGCTTGATGTACCACTTTCTATGTACAATATTTCCTGTAAGAAATATCCTTCACTCCCTTGTCCTTTTGGGAAACTTCTACTCATTCTTTAACACTCAGAGTTTCTTTCTCCGAGAAACTTCCCACTGTCTCTGACTATTCCTCCTAGGCAGCTAAGTGATATTCTTCAAGTTTTAATGGCATGTTGTGAGGGTAACTCTGTTATAGCCCTTAGCTTATCACTGACTCAAAAAGGCTTTTATGCAGGTCATTTACTTCCTGGGTGTCTTCTTTCCCTTTTTTTCTAGAATCTAACTCAGGATTTAATTAGGTAATAGTTGCTTGTTCACAATAAACATTTGTTGAATACTAAATATTAATATAATCAGGTCCTCTGATATGTTGCTGGCTTTGGGACTTTAAAGCAGGTAAGTAGAGAATCCATTGACCTGAGGTCATGATCATCTTCTTATTTCTATTTACTAGTGAGTCTCAAACTTTAGTCTGCACTGGAATCACCTTATTAAAACACAGATTACTTGGCTTACTCCCAGAGTTTCAGATTTAGTAGGTCTGGGCTGGGGCCACAAAATTTGCATTTCTAACCAGGGTCTGGTTCTTTCTGTTCTTGCTGTTCAAGGGCCACACTTTAAGAACTACTGCTCTGTATCTACACAAAAGACCATGGTGCTGAAAGGAAATATGTGTATTCAATAAATGACTATCCAACTGATATTTTTGTAGTAAAGACAGCCTTAGTACCGAGTATAATTTGCTATGTCCCCTTCTAAATCAAGATAAATAAAAAGATATAGAGGTTTATTTATTTCATTTTTTGCAGTGAAGACTAATATGCTGAAATTTCCTCATAATTAACTCTCCCCATTAATTTGCAATATGTTTAATGAGGTAAATTAAAAATTATGACTGCATAACTTTTTCTTTAAAACAATGGAACTAAATTTTTTTTGTGGAAGATAGGGAAAGAGGTTTTCATAGCCATTTATGTTTTCATGAAAGCAATTAATCATATTTTTAGGAAATTGTATGTACATGTTATGTTTGTCATGTTATTTTAGGATTGTCTTCAATTTTATATATAGACCCAGATTAAGAGTCCTTGTTTTTAAATGTGTCATAGTGGGGAAGTAAGGGATTGCAGAGGTAAAAGGAGATAAATCTTTATTTTTTTTATTTTTATTTTATTTATTTATTTATTTATTTTTGAGACAAAGTCTCACTCTGTCACCCAGGCTGGAGTGCAGTGGCACTATCTCAGCTCACTGCAACATTCACTTCTTGGGTTCAAGCAATTCTCTTGCCTCAGCTTTCCGAGTTGCTGGGATTATAGTCATGCACCACCACAGCTGGCTCATTTTTTTTTGTATTTTTAGTAGAGACAGGGTTTCACCATGTTGGCTAGGTTAGTCTTGAACTCCTGACCTCAAAAGATCTGCCTGCCTTGGCCTCCCAAAATGCTGGGATTACAGGCGTGAGCCACCACATCTGGCCAGAGAAGTTTTGAATATAATAAATCACAATAAAGCTAAGTTGCAGGATGAAGATCAACAAACAGAAATTAGTTGTGGTTCTACACATTTGCAATGAATGATTCAAGAAAGAAATTTAAAATCAAGCCCATTCACAATAACATCTAAAAATTTAAATAGCTGAGAATAAATTTAACCAAGGAGATAGAAGACTCTATGTGGAGTAGAGATTTCCACAAACAAAATAATTTAGTTGTAAAACTACTTCATACCATGCACAAAAATTAAGAAAAAATACATTAAAAATGTAAGCATAAGTTATAAAACAATAAAGCATTATTAAAACAATAATGTGTTACAATAATAGATAGGGACAGAACTTCATGACCTTGGAATAGGCAATGGATTATTAGATACAACATCAAAAGCAAGAGCAACAAAAGAAAACAATAGGCACATTGAATCTATTAAAATGGAAAACTTTTGTGTATTAAATTACATTATCAAAGATATTAAAAAACATTAAAAATGTTAATATATTTAGAGGGACACATACGTTCAAATCATAACAACTTCATTAGTCACTAGTAAAATGCAAATTAAAGCTACAGTGACTTACCACTTCACGTGTACTAGGATGACTATAATAAAATGAAAAAAAAGAAAACAACAAGTGTTGGCAATAATGTGGGAGAAACTGGAATTTTCGTATTTTGCTGGTGACAAGGTAAAATTATAGAAAGTTAAAATAGAGAAACTATTTGGCTGCTCCTTGAAAAGCTAAATGTGGAATTACTATATGACCCAGACATTTTACTCCTTGGCTTATACCCAAAAGAATTGAAAACAGGAACTCAAAGAGGTATTTATATGCCAATGTTTATCACAATGTTACTCACAATTGCCATAATGTGGATACAACCCAAATGTTCATCATGAAATGAAAAATGAAGAAAAAATGATTCAGCCCTTAATAAGAAATAAAATTTTAATGCCTGCTGCAACATGGGTTAAACATGAAAACATTGTGTTAAGCAAAATAAGTTAGACACAAGAGAACAAATGTATGATCACAGGAGATATTTAGAATAGGCAAGTTCATAGAAAAAGAAAGTAGATTAAAGTTTACCAGAAGATGGGAAAAGTGAGGAATGAAGAGTTATTATTTACAATTTCTGTTTGGAATACTTTTCAGATAGTGGTAATGGTTTCACAACATTTTGAATGTAATTAATGCTAGAAATTAAGCACTTAAAATAGTTAAAAGGACAAAAAAAAAAAAAAACTTATACAAGCAGGTAAAGAAAAATAAACAAAGATATGTTAAGCCCAAAAGGTAACAAACACTAACAATTATATAGTATTTACAATACCCTAGTCTGTTTTTCCATATTTTTATAGGTTAACTCACTGACTATATACAACAGTCCTACAATGTCAGTATTATTATTTATCTCATCTCACTGGTGAGAAAATGAGGCACAGAAAGTTGAAATGACTTGTTAAGCGTCACATAATTAGTAGATGGGAGAGCCAAGTTTGAAACCAGGCACCTTGTCTCTAAAATCCATGCTTTTAAACATACTTATAACTGTATTACTGCCTCTGGCTGACATTCAACCAAATGCTGAATGATTTGAATGAACCCGGTGCTGCCACAAACAGGAGGCTAGGAGAAGTCAGTCTATTTACAGTTGTTCTGGTTTCATAAAGGCTATATAATTTACAAATTCAACTACCAATTGACAAAGTGGGTACATTTTTTGTGTGTATACTACCTTTTGATGTTTCTTTGAGTAAGTAGAATATGATGACTTTTCCTATTTGATAGTCTTTGAGCACGTGCTTTGTGCGTTTTTTAGTCGTTGATAATCTATTAAAATGTATTATCTTTAAAGAGACATTATGAGAGTTACAAAAACTTGTTGAGAAATACGGCTTTTCCTTTTTATTTAATGAATTCTTATAGAACTAAGAATATAATAATATAAAAGCTGATCTAGTCTTTCCAATATTATTTCTTTTCCAAAAATCGTGTGCCAATACTCCATTAATTTTTATGGAAATGATAATGCATATATCATATCAATATATAATACATTTATTGAACATCTATTTTATGCACAAGTAAATGCAAGCTCTTTCCACATCAGTGATAATTTCAGATGAATCCTGATGCTATTTTTCCCTGATGACGGTGATTTTTTTTCAGTATTCTTTCCTATCTAGCCACTTAGAAAACTTGGGAATAATTTGGGAGATAATGAAAAACAACAAAAATATTATCTTTGGATCACATCAAAACAGTTTTCAGAGAAGTATTTATGATACTTTAATCAATGTAAGTATTCTCTGTTAAGTTTTAATAACCCTAGCAAGAGATTTAAATAATTTTAGGCACAACCCAGAGGAAATTTATATGCTGTAAGCCAATGATCTCAGAAAAGTAACTATAGCCTTTTATTAGCAATTTTGATTTGCAGCAATGTTGATTGCCAGTTTTCACAAGTCTCCTTCCTTTTTCTCTTCTTCTCCACTCCCTCCCCTTCCTCACAATCAAGTCTCAAACTAGAGCTCTTGGCTCCTGGGATCAATCTCTTCCAGAAAATCTGAAGCACAGCTTTCATCTGGTTCTGTACTTTAGCTGTTCCTGGCTGGAATTCAATTATATATAAGACACATGGCTGTTTCAAATTCAATAGGATTAAAAAAAAAAAAAAAGGTTGCTTCCGAGGAAACACTTGTTGATTACTAATGGATATTATTTGAGACTTGAAACATCCGGAATTTAGAAGAACCTACTTGGTAACTTTTCTGTTTCACATGTAACCAGGTTATTGAGCAATATGATTTAAATGAAATATAAACAGGATATTAATATTTCATCAACCATTATCTTCAGCCCCTCTTTTGGATTTTCTTTCTCTGAGCCTGGAGTACACTTCAGTAGACATGGCAGTTTTCTGGCCACTTGCATGCACTGATTAGTCCAATTCAAATAAATTCATTCTCACATTCAAGTGAAAGAGTCTGTCTCCCCATTTTTCCTAGCCCCCAGTTTGACCTGACCTGCATTGTGGATGGTATAATCTGTTCTTTCACTCTTGCTACCTTCTCTCCTTGTATTTCTGGCTTCGCCATGGGTGAAAAACACATTAGAGAAAGAGGAGTAAAAGTTTGGTTATTAGTGCTGTTTCAAGTGTTCAAAGGATGACTTTCTTTTAGAATGTATTTGTGAGCCAAGGAGACCGTCTGTTGGAATCCCTGGACTGAAGAGTTTACTGATATAGGAAATAAACTCTATCTAATCACTAGAAACCCTTCTTCAGCATTTCCCCCAAGGGGTATACACAACAATCTACCATTGCCGAATCCCCTCACAGTGAGAGGATGCCTCTTGGACAAGGTCCTTTAAAGTAACCTTGTGTCAAACTAATTTCCAGAGTTTCCACTGTTACATGGAAATTCAGAGTGCTAGATATTGGCTAGCTGTGCAACAGACCTGTTTCCTTTTCTTTCTGGATACACAGATATTCTGTATTTCGCAGCTTTTCTTAAATTTAATATGGACGTATGTCTTGAGTTCTAGCCAATGAAATGTGAGTGTAAGTGCCGTTTCTAGGCTTGGCCCACTAATACCTGCCATATATAATCCTCCATTTTCTTTTCACATCTACTTCCTTGAGGCACAAAGACCTTGGAACGCACATTTGAAAATGTTGGAAACACAATATAAAATAAACCAAGATCCTGCTAAAGTAGAGTTGTTTGCTTCTTTGTAATTTTAATGAGCAAGAATTAGATTTCCATCATACTTGAACCATTATACATTTTGGAGTTTGTCATGGCAGCTAGCCATACCTTAACTAGTTTATTCATGTAGTCTTAACAGGGATGTGAGATTAAGTAAATAAAAATAAAGACCATGCACTTAAATTTGAATTTCAGATAAACAAGGAATTATATTTAAGATAAATATGCTCCATGAAATATTAGAACCTACTTATGTTAAAAAAAAACATTCATTTTGTGCCTGAAATTCAAATGTAACTGTGCATCCTGTATTTTATCCATCAACTCTAATTTTTACCAAACTAAAAATTGGATATACATGACACTCCCAATGATTCCCTTTTTTGTCATTCCATTGTCTCTGTCTGCTTCAGCTGGATTCTAATTTTTAGATATCCATAGAAAAGAATCAGTTCTTAGCCTCTACATTCACATATGCATTAAAACTCCTAGGGGACATATGTCAGTCTTTTCCCAAAACTCCACCATCCAAGTCTACTCCAGTATCCTGGCACGACATTTTCCAGTTCAGCAATCATCCATTATGGGGAATTTTTTATGAGTCTTGGTTTCAATAGGCTCCCAAATCTCTATGCATGATTCTTTTTTTTTTTTTTTTTTTGAGACGGAGTCTCACTCTGTCACCCAGGCTGGAGTGCAGTGGCACGATCTCAGCTCACTGCAAGCTCCACTTCCAGGGTTCAGGCCATTCTCCTGCGTCAGCCTCCCGAGTAGCTGGGACTGCAGGTGCCCACCACCACGCCCGGCTAATTTTTTTCTGTTTTTAGTAGAGACGGGGTTTCACTGTGTTAGCCAGGATGGTCTCGATCTCCTGACCTTGTGATCCACCCGCCTCGGCCTCCCAAAGTGCTGGGATTACAAGCATGAGCCACCGCGCCCTGCCTGCATGATTCTTTTGGAGCCCAAATTTGTTTGTGGCAGAGAGTGGCGTCGTGTTTCTTGGTAATCATATAACTTAACAACATTCAGAAGAACTCTTTCCCCTGATGAATTTAAGCCTTTTTTCTTATTCAGGCTGGAAGGGGTAGTAAGTGTGAAGGAAGGAGAAGGCCTGGTCAAATCTGAATAATTCCATGATGATGTGCCCCAAAGCATCTCTTCAGAGTGTGGGGCTTATTACCTATTGTTGTTTGGGGGTCTTCAGCAGCAATTATGAGACAACAGGAAAAGTTTCACAGGATACCCAATTAGATAAAAATTGGGAAAATGTGACACTCATTTGCATGCTCTTCATTTCACTATAACATGACAGCATTAGAAAATCAAATACAAATAATGTTTCTTGGCTGGGCGTGGTGGCTCAAGCCTGTAATCCCAGAACTTTGGGAGGCTGAGGCCGGCAGATCCCTTGAGGCCAGGAGTTTGAGATCAGCCTGGCCAACATGGTGAACCCCGTCTCTACTAGAAATACAAAAATTAGCCAGGAGCGGTGGTGCCTGCCTGTAATCCCAGCTACTTGGGAGACCGAGGTGGGAGAATTGCTTGAATCCGGGAGGCAGAAGTTGCAGTGAGCCGAGATAGCACCACTGCACTCTAGGCTAGGTGACAGGCTGGACTATATGTGTGTGTGTATATATATATATATATATTTTTGTCCAGCATAGGTCAATGTTCTTGAATTCCCATCTCCCATAAAATAGGACTCTCTCTTAGTTTAGAGCTTGCCAAACTCTGTAACAACACACATATTGTGTGGTCTGTGCTTTAGTTACAAACTTTATATTATTTTTGTGTCATTATATTTGTCAAAATATAATTGGAGTTTTATTTTGTTTATTAAATATTAAATTGGAGTTTCATTTTGTTTCTCTATTTATTTTAAATACTTTAACCTCTACTTCCCCCAAATTTGATTTATTTCTAAGAAGCATATTGTATTTCTTCAGATAGATAAGGGCAGTACAATTTAACACACTAAAACCTGATATTTAGTATAATAATTTTTTAAGATTTCTAATGGAAATAATGCCTTGAAAAATAAGAGCAATACATACTTTCAAGCCAATTTGAATAAAGTAAAATATTATATTTACGAGAGATAATAAGTTAAAGCTCTAGCAAAACTGATTACATATTATGTAAGAAGGTTAGGTTAGAGACAAGGGTTTACACTATTTTTTTTTAATTTTTATTTTTTTAACTATCACAAGAACAGAAAACCAAACACCACATGTTCTCACTCATAGGTGGGAATTGAACAATGAGATCGCTTGGACACAGGAAGGGGAACGTCACACACCAGGGCCTATTGTGGGGAGGGGGTGAGGGGAGGGGGAAGGGATAGCATTAGGAGATATACCTAATGTAAATGACGAGTTAATGGGTGCAGCACACCAACATGGCACATGTATACATATGTAACAAACCTGCACGTTGTGCACATATACCCTAGAACTTAAAGTATAGTAATAAAAAAAAGAAAAAAAAAGGGAGGAACTTCATGCACTATTATTTTTAACTTTTCAATATCAGTTCTTAGATCTATGGGGAAGGAAAGTGAAAACAGAAAAACAAAGGGATTCAAATCATTTGATTATGTTACATGTTATTTATATTATACAGTATTCTGTTTCCTCAATCTAATTTTCTGTGGCTAGTATCAGAAAATATTTGGTTTAATACAACAATAGAGCTTATAAGATGGATGCATAAAGCAAAAAGAGAATGTACAGTGATCTTATAACTATTTAGTAAAAATGTAAGAAAGCTAGCCAATGAAAATCAAATTTGATATTTCACATTATGAGTTTTACTCAATATTTAGAAAATATTGAAAACATCTGCAAAGAAAAGATAAACAAAACAGAATATATGGAACCTTATTAACTCTGGATAGGAAATAGCCCAGAACAGGAGTTGGCAAACTTTTCTGTAAAGGTTCAGATAGTAAATATTTTAGGCTTTGTGGGCTGTACAGTCTCTGTAGCAATACATAAATGAATAAGCATGATTATGTTTCGATAAAGCTTTAAACACAATTAAAAGCTGTAGGCTGGGTTAGGTCCAGGTGCCAGAGTTAGTCTACTTCTGATCTATAATAAGTACACATTGCATTACTCTCAACCCACCAACAAAGACTATTTAATTAACTGCTTCTTGGTTTATAAATATATTCTAGGGTAGGGCGCTGTGGCTCATGCCTGTAATCCAAGCACTTTGGGAGGCCAAGGCGGACAGATCACTTGAGGCTAGGCGTTTGAGATCAGCCTGGCCGACATGGTGAAACCCCACCCCTACTAAAAATACAAAAATTAGCCGGGTGTCATGGCATGTACCTGTGGTCCCAGCTACTCAGGAGACTGAGGCACAAGAATCACTTGAACCCAGGAGGTGGAGGTTGTAGTAAACTGAGATCGCACCAGTACACTCTAGCCTGGGTGATGGAGTGAGACTCTGTTTCAACAAACAAACAAACAAACAAACAAAAAGTACATTAAATACATTCTAGTCCTGGTTAATACTTGCCTTAACTTCCCAACAAGACCCATCCTTCCTTGGAAACTCATCATTGGTATACTGAGAATCTGCTAATTTCTTCATAGATGAATTTATGAAAGATAATGGACTCAAATCAAATATAATTATTTATCAAAGTGTTTGTGGTTTTAAAAGGTTGAAAATGTTGAGACAATGAAGTCTATTACTAAATAAGAAAGTAATGCTTTCTGTAGATCATTGTACTTTTCTTAATCCATTTGTTTTTGTTTTTAACTTGGTTTAAGGAGGATCCAAGAACAGCAGTTAAGTGATTTTGCTTTGAGCATTTGAGATTTCTCATCAAGTATTTATAATTCATTTATGGTCAATCAGAGACATTTTCATTAGTTATTACCCCTTTGACTTGTCTCTTTCCGCATAGCAGAGTACTTATTTGTAATAACCCTCTGGATGAACTGCTTCATGGGGTGAACAGCACTGTAATTTAAAAAATAGCCTCGTGGTGGCCATGTGTATCTGTCCTCTTCCCTGAATTCCAATTATGTAACATTAAATTTTCCCTGATTCATAAAATCAACAGATATTTGTAAAGAACCTGTTGTATACAACCTGTACTTGAAATTAGACATTGAGTGAGTTTTAGCTATATAAATAGGGTGAACTGCTATTTGTGAAATCAGGAAAAAAAAAAAAAAGAATAATGACTTCAATAAAATTTTCATTGTAATGCAGAAGTATTTCTAGCTTTACTATCTTAAATCTTGCAAGGTAAGAAAACAATGAATCCTATGAGATTATAATGCCCTTTTTGGGATTTCTAGTGAATGTTGTTGAAGTAGAAGACGTTTGATGAGCTTCCAGTAAGTTATTTACAGATTTAGATGCTTCAGCTTCTGTTTTTCTCTTTCTTTGGTTTCCCTAGAGACAAATTCTTATTTCATTTTTTCCCCTTCTTTGAGTCATTTTTGGTTCAGTTTCTTTACTTTGACTGCAATAAGAAAAAAAAAATGTTTGTCTAGAATTGGGTGCTCCTATCATCTTATGTAAGTTTGTGAGATGCTCACCAAACTTCTGTCTTTCTACCTCCCACCAAAGTCCAGACAATTCTCATAATTCGTAATAGTTATGTTCTGTGAAGTCACTGCAAACACTGAGTTAGAAAGCACAAAACCATTGCTCCTAGGAGAAATACAGGGTTAGGTTTCTGACAGCCTCTGGTCACATTTTTGTCAGCCAGTCAATATGTAACCTGTTGTATGCATATTTCTATTTTAAAACACTTTGTTTAATATATATTGTTGACTCTTTAACTTTGAACTATTTGTCCACAACATTATAACTCATGCCTCAATACAATTTATCTAACACCTTACTTTTCTTCTCCATAAAGCACATCACAGCCTTTTTATGTTTAGGAAACCAAGAGAGCATTTCATCCCTATGTTTTGGGACCATTTTAAACATTGAAATCTGCAACAAAAAGCTCAAAAATGCAGAGAAAATAAAAACAGCCAAGAAAAACATGGCACTAAATAGACTGCCAAAAACACTTGTTTCTAGTGTGATTGTTGAAGCAAGAGGGTAGAGCACTGCCTTGTTTGAACACAGTTGGGAATGTGCTTTATAGGTGACCCAATTTTTTTGATGGCCTATGCATGTCTTTGAATAACCATGAAAACACTGTGTGTATTAATTTTGGGGTTAAAAATACATTTTAACTAGTAGGTAAGTTTGTTAATATGGAACTCGTAATAATGAAGATCAACTGTACTTTCATCCCATTTTCTTCCTTTAAGTCATTTTTTCCTACCTAGTTTTTTTCAAGTTTACCTCATAACAAGATGAAAAGGAAATTGATGCTTCTTTTTACTTGACTTCTATCATACACAATTTAACTTAAGGTGCAACACTCATGAGGCAGTATTCAGAAATGGAATAAAATATATTATTGAATTGCCTTACAAAATGCTCAGTTTCTGCTTTGATGATGTAAATCTATTGCAAAATAAATTTCAGTAGTTATAATTTCAGACTATTATAAGTAATACATTTTTAAAGTCTAGATTCTATGCTGTGTAAAAAATAACTGTTTTGTCACATGGTTAAGTACTCTTTGCACATTGAAAAAATACTGCAAATTTTGAGTTTATAAATAGAAAATAGCTTGATACCATATTACTTTATTTTCGTTAAAGAAGTCTCAGAGTATATACATAATAATACTCTAAACAAAATAATTCCCTGACATATATTTGACTCAGCCCCAAATACCTTATTGACATTAAGCTCCATGAAGGAAGAGACTTGCCTCTCTTGATCAAGGTTTTTTGATCAGTACATAATATAATGCATGACACAAATGTTGATTAAATTAGTAAATGATTCAGCTCACAAATACAAAAACCTAAAAAATTAGAATTTCTTCTCCAGAATCTATCTTCCCAGAGATAATGAGTCCTTAAACCTTCTTTTGCTTTTGTTTTCTTCTATTATGCTGGTTTCACTATACTTTTATGAGTAATCTTATAGGATAATTAATAATATTTTACTATTAGTCAATAACAGTGTTTTGATTTCCTAGGCAATCCAAATTTCATCAAGATCTTCATGACATATAACAAGCCAAGTATTTGGTCTATGTCCCTTTCCCCTCTTTCTCCTTAACTTTATATTCTGCTTCCAGTCCAAGATAAAACTGAAACACCATACAAGCAAGCTAGAAATAAATTTTTAAAATACTAAGAAAACCTCCAAATAATCAGAAAGTTAGAAATATATTTTTAAAATAGCATATGGGTCAAAGAAACAGTTACAATAAAAATTAGAAAATATTTTGACTGCCAACAAAACACTACATATCAAAAATTGGAGTCCAGCTCAATATACAATTAGAAAAATCATATAGCTTTATGTCAGAAAAGGTAAACGGCTAAAAATTAATGAGCTAAGCATTCATCTAAATAACTTCAAAAATTGCAGCAAATGATGCCTGAAGAAAATGGAAGGAAATAAGTTATGAGTATAAGAACAAAAGAGGTATTAAGACAGAAAACAAACAAATGTTATTAAGACTTCACAAAACTAAAATCCAACTCTTTGAAAAGGATAAAATATTGAGAAGCACACAGATAACTAAAGAATAATAAAAGACAAAGAGAACAAATAACCAATAATAGGATGAAATGAAAAAGGAACCATCATTAACAATCTTACCAACGTTAGAAAGATATCACTTACAATCATTTCATAAATATTTAAAAAGTAAAACATAGGAATAAATTTCACTAAAATATGCAGCATCTCTAAAGAAACACATAAACTATAATTAAGGGAAAATATAAAACACCTTACTAACAAAGAGAGAAAACGTTTAATGGACTGGAATATTTAATACTGATGATGATGTCAGTTTTCCTCAAATTGATATGTGAATTTAGTGTACCACAACCAAAATTGCAACAGCTTTTTGTTCCAGAATTCTAAAAGGTTATTCTAAATTTATGTAGAATTACAAAGACACAAGACTAGCCAGGCAATTTGTAAATAGAAGAAAAAGGTGAGATCACTTGCTCTATTAAATACTATGACATTTACTAAAACTAGTGGAAGGGCGGTTGTTGGTGTAAAGATAAAGAAATAGATCAGAATTAGATTTCAGTAACAGACACAGACATGATATATAACAAAAGTGAATTTACAGAGCAGTGAAAAATAAAAACTATTCAATAAATAATGTTGGATTATTGGGTATGCAAATGAAAAAATATAAATTTGACTCCTACATCACACTCTCTATGGAAGTCAATACCGGGTAGATTGAAACTCTGAATGTGAAAGGTAAATGCCATTATAAAATAATGTGGAAAAATACCTCCCCTTGGGGGTTTAGGAAAGTATTTATTTCACAGAACACACACAAAAAAAACTATAAAGTAAAATATTAGTAAGTATAGTATAGAGTATAGTAAAATTATACAATTCTGTTTATTCAAAGACATAAATAAAATAGTGAACAGGCAAGCCCCAGCATAGAAGATACTTGTAATACATATAACAAAAAGTGCTTGTTTTTTGAAACTATGAAGAATTCCCATAAATCAGTGAGGAAAGTAGTCCAAAAGAAAACATCTATAAGAAATAAACAGGCACTTCAAAAGAGAGTTTTTACAAATGCCCAAAAAACATTTAATGTTTGCTAACCTCATTGGTAACCTAACCTCCTTGGTTAGGTTTTTTAAGCAATGAGGTTTGTAACCTAATGACACTTAGGAAAATTTAAGTTAATACAGAAGGAGATATGAACATGTCACCACCAGAATAGTTACATATAAAAATACTGAATGTGCCATATGTTGACAAACATGTGGAACACTGGAACTCCATACACTGTTGGTATGTTTGTAATTTATGGCTACTTTTGAAAACGGTGTGGTATCACTTACTTAAATTGAACAGACACATACTCTATGACCCATCAATTCACTGTCTAAGTATATGCCCAATGTATCCATGCACCTGGATATAGTATTAGAAGAAGGCACAGTGGATATAAGAATGATGTTCTGTGGGCTATCAAGTTGATTAAGTTCCAACAGACTACGTGATGATTGAAAAGTAGAGGAAAATCAACATACCTTTAAAGTAATAAAGTAAAGTTATAGGGTTGACCTTACTACATGAAGTCAAACTGCTACTGAGTTTTATTTCTGGGAGGTATTGCGGGGTGAGGAGTATTTTCTGGGTCAAAAGCTCCATACTACATGTCTGGGGCTGTGTTGCTTTTCTTCAATTAAAATACCAGTGGAAAATATAGCAGCTTAGCATTGCGTGTCTCTGGAAGTCATTTCTCAGAAAGTCTGGGTATTTTCCTTTGCTCAGTGTCCAGTATCTTTGGTAAATACCACACATTCAGAATATTGACCATTTGGCGTGGTCTAAGCTCAAAGAGCTCAATGTCCTCTTGAGGAACAGACAAGAGGCCTTGTCACTATAGTGACTCAGGTTATGTTTCTTCTGATCATACCTAGGATTTTTCCAATTTTATATGTTCAGCAACATCTTTCTTCATTTGTTTCTCCTATATTTCATTTCTATGATCACTGTGATCAATTCGCCCTTTCCATAGATCCTTGAAGGCCAAAACTCATCAACATTTTACCCCTCTGCCATATTATAGTAATTACACCTACATCATCTATAGCAACTAAACACCATCATTCTGGGACCCATTTATTTCCACTGAGGCAAGAAGCCAACCCCTTGTAGAATCTCTTATTGTCATATCCTGCCACAGAGAACAACCCGCAAGCCCTCAAACAGTTTTTCAAGGATACTGGTTCTCATGGTGTCAATAAATTCTTAATTTGGATGAAGGGAGAGCCCAAGTAGTTGGCTAATGAGTGGCTGAGTAATAAGCACATAATAGAGCCATTTTAACATGCCTATTTCCCTAGCCTCAGATTCATTCCTGAAAATGGTATAGAAGTTCCGACATTTCAACCTCATTGACTGTGGGCTTCAATTATTTAACACAGCAAATCGATAATGCCACTTCCAGATGTGCATGCTAACACATTAATTCTTGACTCTGATATGAGTGCACTCGTCAATACATTTAGTTCAATGAAGTCTTATAATTTTGTCCTTCTTGGAATAACACCCTCAGAATTTACTCCCACAATTGTTGCCTATATCACTGCTGATTCAAATAATAATATTATGTATCTCTTTCAATATATAGAATATCTATTTCCAGAGGAGAACTTCTCCAACAAATTTGTGTGCGATCAATTTCACTAGGGGCTTGTAGATAATAAGTAGTTATGGGGTGGGTCCTGGGTATCAGAAGATCCACCTCTTAGGTAACTGTCTCAGCTACAGTCACTAGAATTGCCACCTCCACTGATGAAGGAGTTCCAGAGAGATTATGGGGGACGAAAGTGTTCAAATTCCTCTGTGTCTACCAAAGGCACTCATCTAACATCTCAGAGTACCACTACTTCTTCACTAATGCTACTGTCATAGGAGACGTGCTTGATTTGCTGCTGCAACTCTGCAACCTTCATAATCGATTCTAGACTTGTTGCTCAGAGTCATTTATGCTCTGTAACTGCAGTAGAGCAGAAGCTCATTCAAAGTTACCAGTCGGTCTTTCTGATTGTCAGCTTTTCAGATAGACATTCAGGACTGTTTTCAGATGGACATTCAGGAGTCAACTTCCTTTTTCTCTATTGATGTTCTTTAGGGTTGTCAGATGAAGTCAGCTGACCCCAGTAACTTTTCAGTGCCAATCATAGTAGCTGAGTGCCATAATCAGTAGCTCTCTTAACGTTGTACTCTTACCTTTACCACATCCTATGAATCTATTATTAATAAGTTAAATGTGATGTCATTACCTTTCAGGGATTATTTGCATTCCATTTTCCTTGGCTAGGATATTTGTGCAGTCCACAGCTATGCAAGCAAACTATTCCCAGTATTCTATTTTGTAAAATAGTTACTTCACATCAATTATTATAACAAGTTCCTGGAAGAAACAGATAACGCACTCAAATGAATATATTTGAGAAACAGTTTAATAAAGGGATGCATAATAAAAGTACGGACAGAGTATAAGAAAGCCACAAGGAATAGAGCAGTACCCAAGGACTGGAAGGGGTTTGCAGGGAAACATTGTCACTCTGAAGGCTGAAATGGTAAAGAAATGAAGTAATTACAGGAATCTAGAGAGAGACGAAACCCAGAGGGAAGAAAACCAGGCAGATAGAGGGGATGGGGGCCAATTAACAGGAGTGTGACCTTCATTGGGAAAGAGCCAGTTCACAGTGGTTTTGCAGGGGCAGTATCTGGGTAAATTAGTGCACTAAGATGACTTTCCCTCTCCCTGATGATCTCCAGTCCAGTAGCAGAACCCCACAGAGAAGCTACAGGGCAAGGGAGCCCAGGTGATGATATCAATCAAGTCAGTCTCCTAGGGTACTGAGAAGGATGAAGAAGGGTGGAGAGTGGATATGAAGTAGTAATTCCATATGTCCTTACAAGGCAATAATAGGTCCTTCACATGACCTAAGAAAGGAAGTGGATGAAGCTGTGGTATTCTTATTATTGGGATACCTGTAAAAGGAGTTCCATCACCAGACAAGAATTGGAACCAAAGGAGAACTTTCCTTATCTTGCTTAGAGTATGGAAGACATTTATAAGCAATGAATGGCTGGTATTAAAGATTCATGCATAGTGTAGCACTATAATTAAGGCATCAAGTATCAATGTGACATTAAATGCCTGCTGACTTTCAACAGAGGCTGCAAAGCTTCAGCAACATGAGACTTAATTGATGAAAAAATGAAACTGTTAGTTTAGACAAATAGGAAATGCTAACAAAACTTCCCTGTGCTATTGCTATTTTATGACAAACTCACAGCCAATATCATACTGAATGGGCAAAAACTGGAAGCATTCCCTTTGAAAACTGGCACAAGACAAGGAAGCCCTCTCATCACTCCTATTCAACATAGTGTTGGAAGTTCTGGCCAGGGCAATCAGGCAAGAGAAAGAAATCAAGGGTATTCAATTAGGAAAAAAGGAAGTCAAATTTTCCCTGTTTGCAAATGACATGATTGTATATTTAGAAAATCCCATCATCTCAGCCCAAAATCTCCTTAAGCTGACAAGCAACTTCAGCAAAGTCTCAGGATACGAAATCAATGTGCAAATATCACAAGCATTCCTATACACCAATAACAGACAGGGAGCCAAATAATGAGTGAACTCCCATTCACGATTGCTACAAAGAGAATAAAATACCTAGGAATCCAACTTACAAGGGATGTGAAGGACCTCTTCAAGGAGAACTACAAACCACTGCTCAACGAAATAAAAGAGGACACAACAAATGGAAGAATATTCCATGCTCATGGATAGGAAGAATCAATATTGTGAAAATGGCCATATGGCCCAAGGTAATTTACAGTTTCAATGCCATCCCCATTAAGCTACCAATGACTTTCTTCACAGGATTGGAAAAAACTAAAGTTCATGTGGAACCAAAAAAGAGCCCACATTGCCAAGACAATCCTAAGCAAAAAGAACAAAGCTGGAGGAATCACGGTACCTGACTTCAAACTATACTACAAGGCTACAGTAACCAAAACAGCATGGTACTGGTAGCAAAACAGATATATAGACCAATGGAACAGAACAGAGGCCTCAGAATTAACACCATACATTTACAACCATCTGATCTTTGACAAACTTGACAAAAACAAGAAATGGGGAAAGGATTCCCTATTTAATAAATGGTGCTGGGAAAACTGGCTAGCCACATGTAGAAAGCTGAAACTGGATCCCTTTTTTACATCTTATACAAAAATTAACTCAAGATGGATTAAAGACTTAAATGTTACACCTAAAACCATAAAAACTCTAGAAGAAAGCCTAGGCAATACCATTCAGGATGTAGGCATGGACAAGGACTTCATGACTAAAACACCAAAAGCAATGGCAACAAAAGCCAAAATTGACAAATGGGATCTAATTAAACTAAAGAGCTTCTGCACCGCAAAAGAAACTACCATCAGAGTGAACAGGCAACCTACAGAATGGGAGAAAATTTTTGCAATCTGCCCATCTGACAAAGGGTTAATATCCAAAATCTACAAAGAATGTAAACAAATTTATAAGAAAAAACAAATGACCCCATCAAAAAGTGGGCAAAGGATATGAACAGACACTTCTGAAAAGAAGACATTTATGCAGCCAACAAACACATGAAAAGATGCTCATTATCACTGGTCATCAGAGAAATGCAAATCAAAACCACAATGAGATACCATCTCACACCAGTTAGAATGGCGATCATTAAAAAGTCAGGAAACAACAGGTGCTGGAGAGGATGTGGAGAAATAGGAACACTTTTACACTGTTGGTGGGATTGTAAACTAGTTCAACCATTATGGAAAACAGTATGGCGATTCCTCAACCCAGCCATCCCATTACTGGGTATATACCCAAAGGATTGTAAATCATGCTGCTATAAAGACACATGCACACGTATGTTCACTGTGGCACTCTTCACAATAGCAAAGACTTGGAATCAACCCAAATGTCCATCAGTGACAGACTGGATTAAGAAAATGTGACACATATACACCATGGAATACTATGTAGCCATAAAAAAGGATGAGTTTGTGTCCTTTGCAGGGGCATGGATGCAGCTGGAAACCATCATTCTCAGCAAACTATCACAAGGACAGAAAACCAAACACCACATGTTCTCACTCATAGGTGGGAATTGAACAATGAGAACACTTGGACACATGGCAGAGAACATCACACACTGGGGCCTGTTGGGGGGTTGGGACCTGGGGGAGGGATAGCATTAGGCGACATACCTAATGTAAATGGCGAGTTGATGGGTGCAGCAAACCAACATGACACATATATACCTACGTATGAAACCTGCAACGTTGTGCACATAGACCCTAGAACTTAAAGTGTAATAATAATAAAACTCTCCTGTTCTCTGACATTCCATAAAATTATATTGTCAGTGCTCAAGGTGATTTGGTCTTATGCCATCTGTGCCTTAATGGTTTTAAAATAGTACTTTCTATAAGTCTGATAAAAATTGTGTTAAGAAAGCATTCTGTCGAATTTTAGCACAGCTATTTTTTTCTCATATGGTATCGCATATATTCATGCTGCATGTTACAATCACTGGCACCTTAGGTTTAATGACATTCCATGTGACATTGTCTCCTGTATGCTAATTTTAATATACATTCACAGGAAAAGAAAAAGGCAAAAAGGCATTTGAATAATTATTAAAATATAATTTTAACAAAATTCGTATTAAGATCTTTCTGTGTTTTTATAATTTAAAAAGTTTTAATTATAAGCATGCATTAAGGAGTCTCAAATTTGACCAGTCCTATGGCATATGGAAGAAGGTTTGCTTTAAAAGGAGTCTGTGTATTCTCAAGTGTCTGGAACAAGTACTCAAACAAATTTGTTCAGAATTGACCAAAGCATCAAGATTTAGAGGTCCAATCTCAGAATTTCTGTTTCTACATTTCAGATAGAATTTTGAGATTTGTTTTTAAAGAGCACTATAGGTGATTTTCATGCAAAATTAGTTTGGAAAATTACTAGTCTGTAGCACATCAAAATAACTATCATGACATGAGGTTATAGTCACCCCAAGATAAGAGACAATTACCAATAATAACCACTATACTGAACATCTCATGCATATTACCAGGCACTAGATTAATTTAATTTAGAGAAATCATGAGGCAGGTATTAAAACTTTTATATAATAGCATGAAAATGTAATAAATTTCCAGTTGTTCTATGTAACCACATGAGGCCAATAAGGAATTAATATAAGTGTCTTAAATTAGGAAACATAAATAAAAGCTTATTAATTTGCATGTTAACAAATTTGTGATTATGTAATTTGTGATTATTTAATTTAGGATGATCTGGATAGAAGTATTTTCCTTTCACTGTCTATAGGGACAAGCTTGATTATACAATTAATAAAGCCAATATCATTGCAAAGATTTATTTCAATCTGTTCTACATAGCAAACTATGTTTAAAAAAGTAAGTTAATCATAATTTATGAATGGAAGCTACTAATTTCAAATTAATCTCGTATTTTCATTTCAAAAGGACCAGTAGGACTTCTAATAAAAAACAGCTATTAGTAGTTAAATGTAATCCAACAGTTATTTTTCTGCATTCTAAAAATCAATCTTTTGCTGTTAGAGTGGTTTTCTTACCTTCACTTTCATTATGTATAATAGAAAAATTAAGGGACTAGAACAAGCTCATATGGAAAACTTACATCTTTATCCATTTAAGTAATGATAAGAATTTTGTATCTTAAGAAGCTTATCATTCCATTTATTCCTAAGCACAACTGTGTGAATGAATGTGGTATTAAAACCTGTGTAAAAATTAGGAACCAGAGTCAGAAAGGACAGGTGACTGTAGCAGAGATAATGTCATATGTTAAACATGTTTCGTTTTTTCTCTGGGGCATAAAGGAACACTGGCTTTTTCAGTTTGTATGAATTTACATTGGGCCTTTTATCTAGTTTTGGTCAATGCAGGGATAACAGACTTTCACATCAGATCACTAAAATCATTCTATTTTGTCCTTCACATGAGACCATACAGACCATCTGTGGAAGATTAAGGTATCCTGAATGTACAGAACCTGGATAACCAAGATACTACTTGGAATGAATCACCCAACCATGTCAGAATTTGCAATGAAAAACTTTTATTGTGTCTTGACACAATAAAATTAAAATTTGAGTTAATTTATTGCAGAAACTAAAACCAGTCATCCTGACAAAGAGAGAGACTTGACTCAGCACTTACAGCTGGTAAGTGGCAGAGTCAGAGTTAAAAGAATAGACATGCCTTCTGATTTCTGATTTAGTATTCTGTGTTCTACTTTCACCTGCCATATTCCTGTGACAGTAAGAATTTCCCTGGAGGCCATGTATAAATTACCTAAATAAACGCTACTAGCCATTTTTTTTTTTAATTCTCATTTGTCAAACATTTTATTTTTGGGGGTTTATGTCATGTATTCAATACCAAAGATGCCAAATCAGTTCTAATTCACATGCCAATACTTATCATTAAGTAATCATACTGTAAAGATATATGTCAAGAGAGGGATCAAGATGGCTGACTAGATGCAAGTAGTATCTATCTCCTTCATGGAGAGGAATGAGAATAGTAAGTAGGTGCTTACATTTCAAAGAGATTGTCTAGGAGAGTACAGTAGGATTCATCAGAGAAGAGACAGGAAGCACCAGAAGTAAGTAAGGAAAGCATTCACAGCATCCTGCCCAGCCAAGAACTGAATGAAAAATGGGAGACGTCTCTGGATTCAGGGAAACAATAAGAGAGAAATTCTTACTGTTAGGGCTTCACATCCAAATGGGCTTTTACAATCTTGGCTACAGGAGAAACCTTTGACTCACTAGGGCCTCAGGCCTGACATATAGAGCGGCCTAAAGATTGCACAGAGACATGGCTCCAAAAAGAAAATCACACAGAATCTGACAGTCATGTGAGCCTAGAGCAGCCTCAGCTGGGTGCCCACTTTGAGAGCCTAACTACTGGGGATTTACAGACACTGCACTGTAGCTGTTCCAGGGAGGGACAAGTAAGACCGGGCACTTCCATGCACTCCTGGGAGAGTTCCTACGACCCTTCTGTGGGTTGCTATTGAGACTTAGATGTGACTAAACTGCAGTCCCCACAGGATCCTTCTCACATTGCTATCCCAAGATGCCATTTTGAGAATTTAATACTGGACTGTGTTTCACCTTTGGGCTCAATTTGAGTTGACGTGGCTGCAGCCATCACCTGGCTGAGGAAGTATAGATAAATCAGACTGTCCTACACACACCTAGGACAATACCCATTGCCCTGCAACAGGGCAACTGTAAGACTCACTAACACTGAAGCTAGGGTAAGCTGCTCTAGGGCCTAAAACCAGGCATACTCACCCCACAGCAGCCAGCACTGGGGCCCAAAGACTCTCTCAGTTGATGTCCAATTCCCTAGTAAAACTTCATCACAGCCTTAACTAATAACTATACCCTAAGCCACTGAGGAAATTACAGATACCACTTACCTTGTATACTGCTGAAAAAATCATAAAAAGTTTACACTACCACAGGCCTCCCAAATCAAAGTATCCTACTCAACCAACAATGTACGTACATCTTCAGAAAAATTCTTCCCTACAAAAGCAATTTTAAAAAATTGGAACAAGCCCCTGATACACCAGATGTGCAGATATCAATGGAAGGACACAGGAAACATGAAAAAGCAAGGAAAGCTGATACCACCAAAGGACCACAACAATCATCCAGCAACAGATCACAATCAAAATTAATTCCTCAAAATGCCAGATAAAGAATTCAAAGTATCTATTTTAAAGAAGCTGAATGAGATGCAATTAATAATCTGAAAAAACCAATACAAAAAAATAGAAAATCAATTGAGAAAATAAATAAAATATTTACCAGGGAGACATATATATTGAAAAACAATAACAACAACATACAAGCAGAAAATCTGTAAATAAAAAATTCAATGAGAAAATACAAAATACATTCAATAATAGATTATACCAAACAGAAGAAAAAACCTCAGAACTTAAAGATGGGTCTTTGAAATAGTCCAGTCCAACAAAAATAAGGAAAAAAAAGAAGACAAAGCAAGACTCCGTCTCAAAAAAAAAAAAAAAAAAAAAGAAGAAAACAGAATGAACAAAGCCTTCATAGCATCTGGGACTACAGAAAATATTAACACTTATGAATTATCGATGTTACTAAGGGGCTAGAGAGATAAAAAAGCTGAGAAAACCTATTTAAAGAAATAATTAATGAAAACATCCTAAGGCTAGCAAGATAATTAGACCTCCATATGCAGGAGGCTCAGCAATACTGAGTAAAACACATAGCAAAAAAGGACATCATTATGACATATTATATTCTGAATTTCTAAAGTAAAAGTGAAGAACTTTTAAAATTTTCAGGAGAAAGGATCTAGTCACTTATAAAAGAAATCTCATTATACTAATAGCAGACTTTTCAGCAGAAACCTTACAGGCCAGGGAAGAATATGATAGAATTTTCAAAGTGCTGGAAACAAACAAAAAAGGCAAACCTGTCAACAAAAAATTTTATATCCTGCCTGAATAAGCAAATAAACTTCATAAATGAAGGAGAAATAAAGCATTTCTCAAACAAGCAAATGATGATGGAATTTGTCACCAGTAGACTGGGCCTATAGGAAATGCTCAAGGAGGTCTTAAACATGGAAACGAAAAGTTGATATTCATGATCATGAACACACATGGAAATATAAAGCTCATAGACCTTATGAAACAATCACACAAAAGAGGAAAACAAGAATCAAAAGGCAACATGACATAATTTTATAAAATCACAGACAAAAAGATAAAATAAAAGAAATAATTCACAAAACAACTTGAAAACAATTAACAATATGACAGGAACAAAGCTTCATATATCAATATTAACCTTGAATGTAAATGGATTAAATGCTACAGTTAAAAGATACAGATTGGCAGAATAAATTTAAAAATGTATGATTAAACTATATGTTGACTACAAGAAACTCACCTTACCCATAAAACACATAGATTGAAAGTAAAAAGATGGAGAAAAATATTCCATATAAGCAGAAAACGAAAGTGAGCAGGCAGAGAGGTACACTTATATCGGATAAAACACATTTTAATCAAAAAGAGTTTTTAAAAAAGACAAAGAAGTTTATTATATGACGATAAAGAGATAAATTATCAAAGAGAATATAACAATCCTAACTATATGTGCACCCAATGTCAGAACTTCCAAATTTGCAAAACCAGGATTTTTCTATACCTAAAAAGGGAATAGAGGACAATACAGTAATAGTAGGGACTTCAACACCTCACTCACAGCAGTAAAAAAATTATTTAGAAAGAAAATTAACAAAAATTATTGAATTTAAATTGAACTTTGGACCAAATAGACCTAAGAAACATTTACAGAACATTCTACCCAACCACTACAGAATATAAATTCTTTTCATCAGCACATGGAACATTTTCTAAGACAGACCAAATGTTAAGCCACAAAACAAGTCTTAATAAATTGTAAAATATGAAATCATATCAAGTAAGTTCTCATATCACAGTGGAATAAACCTAGAAATCAATAACAAGAGGAACTTCAGAAACTATACAAATATACAGAAATTAAACAGCATGCTCCTGAATGATCACTGGGTCAATAAAGAATTTAAGACAGAAATTTTTTAAAAAATTTGAAACAAATGAAAATGAAAACACACCATACCAAAACCTGTTGGATACTGCAAAAGCCTATAGCAATAAATGATGACATCAAAAAAGCAGAAAGATCACAAATTAACAATCATACATTCTCCCTCAAGAAATTAAAAAAGAAAGAACAAACCAAACCCAAGGTTAGCAGAATAGAAGAAATAACAAAGATCAGAGCAGAACTAAATGAAATAGAGGCCAATAATTACAGAAGATCAACAAAAGAAAAGATTGTTTTTTTGAAAAGATAAACAAAATTAAAAAACCACCAGCTACAATAACAAAGAATAGAGAAGATCCAAATAAACACAATCAGAAATGCAAAAGGATATTAGAACTGATGCCACAAAAATACAAAAGATCATCAGAGACTATTCTGAACAACTATATGCTCAGAAACTAGAAAACCTAGAGGAATGAATAAATTCCTGGAAGCACACGAACTTCTGAGACTAAACCAGGAAGAAGTAGAATTCCTAAACAGACTAATCATGAGTAGCAAGATTGAAGCAGTTCTAATAAATCTCCCAAGAAATAAAAGGTCAGGACCAGATGAAGTCACTGCCAAATTCTATCAAGCATACAAAGCAAAACTAATACCAATCCTCTTACAACTATTTCAAAAAATTATGGAGGACTATTACAATTCTCCATAACTCATTCAACAAGGCCAGCATTACCCTCATATTGAAACTAGGCAGCGACACAATAAAAAAAGAAAACTACAGACCACTGTCTACCTGATGAACATAGATGCAAATATCCTCTGTAAAATACTAGCAAATTGAATCCAACAGCACATTAAATACATAATACATCATGGTCAGGTATGATTTATCCCAGGGATGCAAGGATATTTCAACATACACTAATTAATTTGATACATCACATATACAAAATTAAGTATAAAAACCACATGGTTATCTCAATAGATGGAGAAAAAGCATTCAATAAAATTCAGGATCCCTTCATGTTAAAAATCTTCAACAAAATAGACATAGACACAATGTACGTTAACATAATAAAGGCCATGTTTGACAAACCAATGGCCAACATCGTACTTAATGGGGAAAAGTTGAAAGCATTTTCTCTAAAACCTGGAACAAGAAAAGAATGCCCACTTTGACCATTTCTACTCAGCAAGTCCTGAAAGTCCTAATTAGAACAATTCAGGCAAGAGAAAAAAGCAAAAGGTATTTAAATTAGAAAAGATGAAGCCAAATTATCCTTGTTTTCTGCTAATGTGATCTTATATCTAGAAAACCCTAAAGACTTTGCAAAAATACTCTTAGATTTGACAAAATCAGTACAGTTTCAGGATACAAAATTAACATACAAAAATCAGTAGCGTTTCTGTACACGAATAACAATCTAGCTGAGGACATAATCAAGAAGGCAATCCCATTTACGATAGCTATGAAATAAGTTGAAGTACCTAGGAATATATTTAACCAAGGATGTGAAAAGTCTCCATAGGGAGAACTACAAAATAATGACAAGAAATGGTAGGTGACCACAAACAAATTTAAAACCACCTCTTGCTCATAGACAGAAAGAGTCAATATTGTTAAAAGGCTAGACTGCCCAAATTATTCTACAGATTCAATGCAATACCTATTAAATTACCTGTGTCATTTTTTTCACAGAATTAAAAAAAATCTAAAATTAATACAGAATGCAAAAAGAGCTCAAATTGCCCAAGAAATCCTACATGAAAAGAACAAAGCTGGAGGCATCGCATTACCTGACTTCCAATTATACTACCAGGTTATAGTAACCAAAACAGTGTTGTACTAGTATAAAAATATAAAAATAGACACAAAGATCAAGAGAACAGAATAGAGAACCCAGAAATATAGCCACATACCTTCAATCAATTGATCTTCACCAGGGCCAAAAATATACAATGAGGAAATAACACCCTTTCAATAAATGGTACTGAAAAAAAGTGGATAGCTGATACCTCTCACCAAATAAAATAGTTAACTCAAGATGGATAAAAGACCTAAACCTAAGACAAGAAATTATAAAAATGTTAAAAGAAAACCTAGGAAAAACTCTTCTGGACATTGATCTAGACAAAGAATTTATGACCCAGTCTGCAAAAGCTAACGCAACATAAACAGTAATAGATAAATGAAAATTAAACTAAAAAGCTTCTGTACAGTTAAAGTAATAATCAGTAAGCAGAATGAAAGACAACACACTTACTAGGAGAAAATATTTCAAACTCTATATATATGTCATAAGCAGTTAATATTCACAATATAAAGAAGAACTCTTACATCTCAATAGCAATTAATACATGATACTTTAAAATGGGCTAAGGGCTTGAAGAGACATTCTCCAAAGAAGACATACAAATGGCAAAAAAAGTATATTAAAAACTGCTTAACATCTCTAGCTGTGTGAGTCCATTCTCGCATTGCTATAAGGAACTACCTGAGACTGGATAATTTACAATATAAATAAAAGAGGTTTAATTGACTCACAGTTCCATAAGCTGTGCAGGAACCATGGCTGGGGAGGCCTCAGGAAACTTAATGATGGAAAGTGTAGGGGAAGCAGATACATCTTCATATGGCAGAACAAGAGAAAGAGAGAGTGAAAGGAAAAGTGCTACAAACTTTTCCCAGCACTTTGGGAGGCCGAGGCAGGTGGATCACGAGGTCAGGAGATCAAGACCATCCTGGCTAACATGGTGAAACCCCGTCTCTACTAAAAATACAAAAAAATTTAGCAGGGCGTGGTGGCAGGCGCCTGTAGTCCCAGCTACTCGGGAGGCTGAGGCAGGAGAATGGCGTGAACCCGGGAGGCGGAGCTTGCAGGGAGCTGAGATCCGGCCACTGCACTCCAGCCTGGGCGACTGAGCGAGACTCCATCTCAAAAAAAAAAAAAAAAAACCTGGGAATAAACTTAACCAAGAAGGTAAAAAATTTGTACATTGAAAAATATAAAATATTGATGAAATAAATTGAAGAAGATACAAATAAAGAAAAATATATTCCATGTTCATGGAATAGAATAATAAATATTATTAAAATTTTACTACCCAAAGTGATATACAGATTCAATGCAATCCCAATTAAATCCCAGGGGCATTTTTAATAGAAATAGAAAAAAAATCTTAAAAATTGATGAGTACAGTAAAAGCTCAGACTTCACCACTATGCAATATATCCATGTAACACAACTGCACTTGTACTCCTACATTTGTAAGAAAAAATAAAAATAAAAATTTATATGGAATAATACAAACTTCAAGTAGCCAAAACACATCTGAAAATAGAAAAAAAGTTAGAAAGCTCATCATAGCTTCTGATTTATAATTATATTACAATGTTAAAATAATTGAAACAGTACAGGACTGGCATAAAAACAGACACATAGACCAGTGGAGCAAAATAGAGAGCCCAGAAATAAATTCAAACATAAATAGTTAACAAATTTTTGACAAGAGCACCAAGAAGACATAATAGGGGAAAGGATAATGTCTTCATTAAATAGTCCTGAGAAAACTTGATTTCAACATGCAAAAAAAAAAGAAGAAGAAGAAGAAAAAGATAAAATGAAATTGGAACCCTGTCTTATCCATACACAAAAATCAACTCAAAATGGATACAAAAAAAACTAAATATGAGACCATAAACCATAAAACTCCTAGAAGAGAACAAAGGAGAAAAACTTCCAGACATTAGTCTTGGCATTGATTTTTTTTTTGGACATCACAGCAAAAGCTTGGGCCACAAAAGCAAAAATAAATAAACAGGATTACATAAATTAAAACATGTCTTCACAACAAAGGAAGCAATCAACAAAATATTTGCAAATTACATATCTGTTAAATAGCCAATGTCCAAAATTTATAAATAACTCATACAACTCAATAGTGAAAAAGTAAATAACCCAATTAAAAAGTGAGAAAAATACCTGAATAGACATTTTTCCAAATAAAACATAAAAATGGCCAACAGGTTTACAAAATGGTGCTCAGTATCATTAGTCATCAGGGAAATGCAAATCAAAACCACAATAAGATATCACCTCATATCTGTTAGGATGGCCATTATCAAGAAGTCAAAAGATAACAAATATTGGTAAGGATATGAAGATAAAAGAAATGTTGTGTGCTTTTAGTGGAATATAGATTGGTACAGTTATTATGGAAATCAGTATGAGAATTTTCTGAAGAAATGAAAAATAAAACTACCATATGACCCAGCAGTCTCTCCCCTAGGCATATGCCCAAAAGAAAAAATCACCACCTATAAAGACATCTGGACTTTCACGTTTATTGCATTATTATTCACAATAGACGAGGAAACAACCTAATTGTCCAATGAATGGGTAAAGTAATTGGTACATAAATACAATGGAACATTATTAAGCCCTAAATAAAGAATGAGATATTGCTATTTGCCACAAAATGGATGAGCCTGGAACATGTTATGCTAAGTGAAATAAACCAGACATGAAAATAACAATATTGCCTGATCTCATTTATATGTGGAGTCTAAAAAAATTTCAAATAGAAAGAGAGAGATGGAGGGAGAGAGAAAACAAGACAGTAATAACGAGGGGTGGGAAAAGGGGGAGCAAATGGGGAGCTATGGGTCAGACAATACAAAGCAGCACATATGTAGGTTGAACAAGTTTAGATATCTAATACATATATAATAGGCAACATGAGGACTACAGGTGATTAAATTTTACTGTGTATTGAATTCATGCTGAATAATTCGATTAAAGCTTCTCTTGCCACAAAATAAAAAATATGGGTAACTATGTGAGATAATGAATGGATATGTTAATTTGCTTTACAGTAGTAACTTGTTACTACCTATATGTATTTTTTATCATCAGGTTGTATGGCTTAAACATACACAATTATATTTATATTTTTTAAAGTTTGAAAAAGAAGAACAAAGGTGGAGGCATCACACTTCCTGATTTCAAAATATACCACAAAGCTACAATAATTAAAATGTTATGAGATTGGTATAAAGACAGACATGTAGACAATGAGAACAGAATAGAGAGACCAGAAATAAATCCAGGTCAAGTGATCTTCAAGTGTGCCAAGAATAAGAAAGGACAATACCTTAGTTCATTTGGGCTATTAAAACAAAGTACCTTAAATTGAATAATTTCTAAACAATGTAAATTTATTTCTCATAGTTTTTGAGGCTGGGAATTCCAAGATTATGGTGCCAGCAGACTCTGTCTGATGAAGACCTGTTTCACAAATGCCGTTTTCTTGTGGCATCTTCAGACGGTGACAGAAGCAGGGGGAACAAAGAAGCAAGCACTAGGGTACTTCCTTCAACTTCTTTTATAACAGCTCTCATCCATTAATGATGATGAAACCCTCCGTACTTCATAATTTCCCCAAATGCCTCACCTGTTAATAGCATCACCTTGGGTTTAAGTTCCAAGATATGAATTTTGGAGGAACACATGCATTCAAATCATACCCGACAGTCTCTTCAACAAATAGTACATGTGCACATGCAGAAGAATAAAATTGGATCCTTATCCTATACTTAAAAATGAACTCAATGTGGATTAAAAACTTAAATGAAAAATTACACATTTCAAGTATAACATAAATGTATCCCAGTAAGAATAATTAACTAGTATTATTACATTTCTTTTCTTCACTACATATGAATACAGGGTAAATAAGACAATACAGTTACTCTGGTGGATATAATTTGATGACTCTTTGTCACCTATCAAACCACAGCAAGCACAAAATACATGTGATGCAGGAGGAAATAAAGGCCTGTATGCCTAGAGAAAAATATGCTTTTCCATGTGTGTATTAGGTACATATAAAATGGATTATTACAGGGATTTTTATCTTCTTCAATTGTGGGAGCTGATTAAACAATACTTGTACAGATGTTGCCTTTGCATTTGAACCTGGAGGGCTTGGAGTTAACAGTGCAAGGAGTTTAAAATTTCTTTTTGTGTCCTACCCTAACTGTAAACACATATGGAGGGAAATAATGGAAAAAGTTGCTTCACCTGGCCAAGTTGACACAGTACCATGATACCACAATGTGGATTCTTTTTTTGTTTATGATGGCAAAAATGTGGCTATAGGTATATGAAGAGTTAATACCAAGACATTATGGTTAATTTAATGAAATATTTGATGTTGTTGGGAAAAAATTAACTGATAGTTTTTCCTCATCGTGTTGAATTCTGTTCACTTATTCTATTGAATTTACTCATCCTTGGTACTCAAAATCTCAAATCAAAGGCACCATTCATTTGGAATTATGTTAGCCATTTGACTAAATTTTGAAAATATGGCAGTAAAGACACAAAGCTTCAAATTTTACCTGAAAAGTATTCAAAAATTCTTTTCAAACAGTTGGATAAAAAAGGTACACTTCCTTGTAGGCATCTATGTACTGCCTTATGATTGATCCAGAAATGTGAATGTTTATCATTCTTATCAATTTTAGCATATACCCAAACTTTACTTCTGCTCCCACAAATAAAGCAAATTTTGGTTATATTAAAATGAAGAGTTACAAAATTCGAGATTCAGACCATTATTATCTCTACAGCATCACTGGCATCAGTCTGTAATGAATAGTGTAAAACTGCAGAATCTGTCAGATTATGGACATCGATCTGTGAAACTTGAACAGTTCAGCTCCTGACACCCTACATGCCATCATTCATGTGCATATGTCAAATAAATAGTTGTTGATCATATGTAATACTATTTAAATAATAGCTCAGGGTCATAGAGATGAATAATTTTAAATATCAATTGTATGCAACTTCACATTAGAGAGATGTATGAAGATTCTTCTCCGGAAATAAACACCTATTCTAAAAGCAATGAGAAGGTCTGATTTCCCATTCATCATTTCCTTGTCCTTATTTTGCTGTCTTTTTATATTTAAATAATGTCTATTCATTCTTTTTCCTATGGAAATAACTAAAATAGGGAGAACATAAGTAATAATGCTTAAGAGTCATAATCTCCAAAGATAATGCTTCTCACTCCCTTGGAAAACCAATAATTATTGATTGCTCCCTTTGTGACAGAAACTGTGCTGGACATTGACAGGCAATACACAATATTCTGCTTGATTATCCCATCAAGAAAGTACAATTTTGTTATTCCCATTGCACAGAAGAGGAAACAAGTAAAGTAAGGCAGTGGACTATTTTAGCTTACATTCCCATTAAAATACATAGAAAAAGCATTTACTCAAGTTTAATTTTGTTTAATTCAGCATTCAAAATTAGATTATTAGATGTTTGCATAGTTTTCCAGTATATTGCGAGTACTTCCATTCTTTCAAAGAAATATTACATTATTTTAAAAAATCTATATAATTTAAATATGACATTTGAATATCTTTCATTATTCATTACAAAAAAATACTGTCCTCTAACTGTGGGAAATTTTTATTGCCCCTTTTCTCTCTGATACTGTCTTTACATTTAATTTTACCCACAGAATTTTATATTAATGAGGTTTTTTTTGCTTGATTTTATCTTATTAATTCCACCATCATATGTTTCTGTAACCAAAAATATAAATATATATTGGAACTTTGTTTTTAAAAATGTTAGTTGACTATAAGACTCTAGGTATTTAAACATTTGTCTAGAATTATCATATGTATTATCTTTACAAAATATTAAAACAATACCAATATTTGTATACTGATAATTATTCAAAAAATTTTATTTTTGAAAATATATATCTTAAGATAAATTATCTGCTAATTAATTACTGTATTTGGGGATGAATGATATACTTCACTAGAATGCAAAATTATTTTTCCAGAAAAATATGAAAAAATTTAATACATCTCAGCTACTAATATATTTTGGGATAAAACAATATTAATTTCAAAAAATATGTTGATATGCTTCCTAATGACAAGTGTCATATACCAGAATACTAATTTGGAGGAAAAGTCCCTTTGACACACAGACACACACATACATACACACTATTCATGCATGACATACCAATGCTTTGGTCAATGGTGAACTGCATATACAATGATGGTCTCAGAAAATTATAATAGCCCTGAAATACCCATTCTCTAGTGATGTCATAGCTGTCATAATGTCATAATTAAAGGCATTATTTACATATTTGTGATGATGCTGGTGTGTAAACTGAGCTACTGTGCTGCCAGGCATAAAAATGTATAGCACATACAATTATGTACAATACATAATGTTTGATAATGAAAACAGATGACTATGTTGCTAGCTTATGTATTTACTACACTATATATTTATATTATTTTAGCATTTACTCTTTCTACTTATAAAAATAGTTTACTATAAAACATCCTCAGGCGGGTCCTTCAAGAGGCATTCCAGAAGGAGGCATTGATATCATAGGAGATGACAGCTCCATGTGTGTTATTAAAAACTTTCTAGTTGGACAAGATCTGGAGATGGAAAACAGGGATATTGATGATTCTGACCCTGTTTAAATCTATGTTAATGTGTGTGTTTGTGTCTTAGTTTTTAACAAAATGTTTAAAAAGTGAAAAAAAACAAACAAAAAAAAGCAAACCATAAAAATACAGAAAAGCTGATAGAATAAGAATATATAGAAAAAATGTTTTTATACACTGTATTATGTGCTTATGTTCTCAGTTAAGGGTTATTACAAAAGAGTCAAAAGATTAACAAAATTTAAAAGTTTATAAAGTAAAAAAGTTACACTTAGCTATGGTTAATTTATTATTGAAGAAAGAAACACTTCAAAAATAAATGTAGTGTAGCCTAAGTGTACAGTGTTTATAAAATCACCAGTAGTGTATGGTAATGGCCTGGGCCTTCACATTCACTCACCACTCACTCACTAACTTTAGAATCCTCAGACTCCATTAATGGTAAGTGCCATATCCAGGCATACCAATTTTAATCTTTTAAACCCTAATTTTACTGTATTTTCTTTTTCTTTTTTTTTTAAATTTATTTATTATTATTATACTTTAAGTTGTAGGGTACATGTGCATAACGTGCAGGTTTGTTACATATGTATACTTGTGCCATGTTGGTGTGCTGCACCCATCAACTCGTCATTTACATCAGGTATAACTCCCAATGCAATCCCTCCCCCCTCCCCCCTCCCCATGATAGGCCCCTGTGTGTGATGTTCCCCTTCCTGAGTCCAAGTGATCTCATTGTTCAGTTCCCACCTATGAGTGAGAACATGCGGTGTTTGGTTTTCTGTTCTTGTGATAGTTTGCTAAGAATGATGGTTTCCAGCTGCATCCATGTCCCTACAAAGGACACAAACTCATCCTTTTTGATGGCTGCATAGTATTCCATGGTGTATATGTGCCACATTTTCTTAATCCAATCTGTCACTGATGGACATTTGGGTTGATTCCAAGTCTTTGCTATTGTGAATAGTGCTGCAATAAACATACGTGTGCATGTGTCTTTATAGCAGCATAATTTATAATCCTTTGGGTATATACCCAGTAATGGGATGGCTGGGTCATATGGTACATCTAGTTCTAGATCCTTGAGGAATCACCATACTGTTTTCCATAATGGTTGAACTAGTTTACAATCCCACCAACAGTGTAAAAGTGTTCCTATTTCTCCACATCCTCTCCAGCACCTGTTGTTTCCTGACTTTTTAATGATTGCCATTCTAACTGGTGTGAGATGGTATCTCATTGTGGTTTTGATTTGCATTTCTCTGATGGCCAGTGATGATGAGCATTTTTTCATGTGTCTGTGGGCTGTATGAATGTCTTCTTTTGAGAAATGTCTGTTCATATCCTTTGCCCACTTTTTGATGGGGTTGTTTGTTTTTTTCTTGTAAATTTGTTTGAGTTCTTTGTAGGTTCTGGATATTAGCCCTTTGTCAGATGAGTAGATTGCAAAATTTTTCTCCCATTCTGTAGGTTGCCTGTTCACTCTGATGGTAGTTTCTTTTGCTGTGCAGAAGCTCTTTAGTTTAGTGAGATCCCATTTGTCAATTTTGGCTTTTGCTGCCGTTGCTTTTGGTGTTTTAGACATGAAGTCTTTGCCCATGCCTATGTCCTGAATGGTACTACCTAGGTTTTCCTCTAGGATTTTTATGGTATTAGGTCTAACATTTAAGTCTCTAATCCATCTTGAATTAATTTTCGTATAAGGAGTAAGGAAAGGATCCAGTTTCAGCTTTCTACTTATGGCTAGCCAATTTTCCCAGCACCATTTATTAAATAGGGAATCCTTTCCCCATTTCTTGTTTCTCTCAGGTTTGTCAAAGATCAGATGGCTGTAGATGTGTGGTATTATTTCTGAGGACTCTGTTCTGTTCCATTGGTCTATATCTCTGTTTTGGTACCAGTACCATGCTGTTTTGGTTACTGTAGCCTTGTAGTATAGTTTGAAGTCAGGTAGCGTGATGCCTCCAGCTTTGTTCTTTTGACTTAGGATTGTCTTGGAGATGCGGGCTCTTTTTTGGTTCCATATGAACTTTAAAGCAGTTTTTTCCAATTCTGTGAAGAAACTCATTGGTAGCTTGATGGGGATGGCATTGAATCTATAAATTACCTTGGGCAGTATGGCCATTTTCATGATATTGATTCTTCCTATCCATGAGCATGGTATGTTCTTCCATTTGTTTGTGTCCTCTTTGATTTCACTGAGCAGTGGTTTGTAGTTCTCCTTGAAGAGGTCATTTACATCCCTTGTAAGTTGGATTCCTAGGTATTTTATTCTCTTTGAAGCAATTGTGAATGGAAGTTCATTCCTGATTTGGCTCTCTGTTTGTCTGTTACTGGTGTATAAGAATGCTTGTGATTTTTGCACATTAATTTTGTATCCTGAGACTTTGCTGAAGTTACTTATCAGCTTAAGGAGATTTTGGGCTGAGACAATGGGGTTTTCTAAATATACAATCATGTCATCTGCAAACAGGGACAGTTTGACTTCTTCTTTTCCTAACTGAATACCCTTGATTTCTTTCTCTTGCCTAATTGGCCTAGCCAGAACTTCCAACACTATGTTGAATAGGAGTGGTGAGAGAGGGCATCCCTGTCTTGTGCCAGTTTTCAAAGGGAATTTTTCCAGTTTTTTCCCATTCAGTATGATATTGGCTGTGGGTTTGTCATAAATAGCTCTTATTATTTTGAGGTACGTTCCATCAATACCAAATTTATAGAGCGTTTTTAGCATGAAGGGCTGTTGAATTTTGTCAAAAGCCTTTTCTGCATCTATTGAGATAATCATGTGGTTCTTGTCTTTGGTTCTGTTTATATGCTGGATTATGTTTATTGATTTGCGAATGTGGAACCAGCCTTGCATCCCAGGGATGAAGCCCACTTGATCATGGTGGATAAGCTTTTTGATGTGTTGCTGAATCCGGTTTGCCAGTATTTTATTGAGGATTTTTGCATCGATGTTCATCAGGGATATTGGTCTAAAATTCTCTTTTTTTGTTGTGTCTCTGCCAGGCTTTGGTATCAGGATGATGTTGGCCTCATAAAATGAGTTAGGGAGGATTCCCTCTTTTTCTATTGATTGGAATAGTTTCAGAAGGAATGGTACCAACTCCTCCTTGTATCTCTGGTAGAATTCAGCTGTGAATCCATCTGGTCCTGGACTTTTTTTGGTTGGTAGGCTATTAATTATTGCCTCAATTTCAGAGCCTGCTATTGGTCTATTCAGGGATTCAACTTCTTCCTGGTTTAGTCTTGGAAGAGTGTAAGTGTTCAGGAAATTATCCATTTCTTCTAGATTTTCCAGTTTATTTGCGTAGAGGTGTTTATAGTATTCTCTGATGGTAGTTTGTATTTCTGTGGGGTCGGTGGTGATATCCCCTTTATCATTTTTAATTGCGTCGATTTGATTCTTCTCTCTTTTCTTCTTTATTAGTCTTGCTAGTGGTCTGTCAATTTTGTTGATCTTTTCAAAAAACCAACTCCTGGATTCATTGATTTTTTGGAGGGTTTTTTGTGTCTCTATCTCCTTCAGTTCTGCTCTGATCTTAGTTATTTCTAGCCTTCTGCTAGCTTTCGAATGTGTTTGCTCTTGCTTCTCTAGTTCTTTTAATTGCGATGTTAGAGTGTCAATTTTAGATCTTTCCTGCTTTCTCTTGTGGGCATTTAGTGCTATAAATTTCCCTCTACACACTGCTTTAAATGTGTCCCAGAGATTCTGGTATGTTGTATCTTTGTTCTCATTGGTTTCAAAGAACATCTTTATTTCTGCCTTCATTTCGTTATGTACCCAGTAGTCATTCAGGAGCAGGTTGTTCAGTTTCCATGTAGTTGAGTGGTTTTGATTGAGTTTCTTAGTCCTGAGTTCTAGTTTGATTGCACTGTGGTCTGAGAGATAGTTTGTTATAATTTCTGTTCTTGTACATTTGCTGAGGAGTGCTTTACTTCCAATTACGTGGTCGATTTTGGAGTAAGTACGATGTGGTGCTGAGAAGAATGTATATTCTGTTGATTTGGGGTGGAGAGTTCTATAGATGTCTATTAGGTCTGCTTGCTGCAGAGATGAGTTCAATTCCTGGATATCCTTATTAACTTTCTGTCTCGTTGATCTGTCTAATGTTGACAGTGGAGTGTTGAAGTCTCCCATTATTATTGTATGGGAGTCTAAGTCTCTTTGTAAGTCTCTAAGGACTTGCTTGATGAATCTGGGTGCTCCTGTATTGGGTGCATATATATTTAGGATAGTTAGCTCTTCCTGTTGAATTGATCCCTTTACCATTATGTAATGGCCTTCTTTGTCTCTTTTGATCTTTGATGGTTTAAAGTCTGTTTTATCAGAGACTAGTATTGCAACCCCCGCTTTTTTTTGTTTTCCATTTGCTTGGTAAATCTTCCTCCATCCCTTTATTTTGAGCCTATGTATGTCTCTGCGTGTGAGATGGGTCTCCTGAATACAGCAGACTGATGGGTCTTGACTCTTGATCCAGTTTGCCAGTCTGTGTCTTTTAATTGGAGCATTTAGTCCATTTACATTTAAGGTTAAGATTGTTATGTGTGAACTTGATCCTGCCATTATGATATTAACTGGTTATTTTGCTCGTTAGTTGATGCAGTTTCTTCCTAGCCTCGATGGTCTTTACATTTTGGCATGTTTTTGCAATGGCTGGTACCGGTTGTTCCTTTCCATGTTTAGTGCTTCCTTCAGGGTCTCTTGTAAGGCAGGTCTAGTGGTGACAAAATCTCTAAGCATTTGCTTATCTGTAAAGGATTTTATTTCTCCTTCACTTATGAAACTTAGTTTGGCTGGATATGAAATTCCAGGTTTAAAATTCTTTTCTTTAAGAATGTTGAATATTGGCCCCCACTCTCTTCTGGCTTGTAGAGTTTCTGCCGAGAGATCTGCTGTTAGTCTGATGGGCTTCCCTTTGTGGGTAACCCGACCTTTCTCTCTGGCTGCCCTTAAGATTTTTTCCTTCATTTCAACTTTGGTGAACCTGGCAATTATGTGTCTTGGAGTTGCTCTTCTCGAGGAGTATCTTTGTGGCGTTCTCTGTATTTCCTGGATTTGAATGTTGGCCTGCCCTACTAGGTTGGGGAAGTTCTCCTGGATGATATCCTGAAGAGTGTTTTCCAACTTGGTTCCATTTTCCCCCTCACTTTCAGGCACCCCAATCAGACGTAGATTTGGTCTTTTTACATAATCCCATACTTCTTGCAGGCTTTGTTCATTTCTTTTTCTTCTTTTTTCTTTTGGTTTCTCTTCTCGCTTCATTTCATTCATTTGATCCTCAATCGCAGATACTCTTTCTTCCAGTTGATCGAGTCGGTTACTGAAGCTTGTGCATTTGTCACGTATTTCTCGTGTCATGGTTTTCATCTCTTTCATTTCGTTTATGACCATCTCTGCATTAATTACTCTAGCCATCAATTCTTCCACTTTTTTTTCAAGATTTTTAGTTTCTTTGCGCTGGGTACGTAATTCCTCCTTTAGCTCTGAGAAATTTGATGGACTGAAGCCTTCTTCTCTCATCTCGTCAAAGTCATTCTCCGTCCAGCTTTGATCCGTTGCTGGCGATGAGCTGCGCTCCTTTGCCGGGGGAGATGCGCTCTTATTTTTTGAATTTCCAGCTTTTCTGCCCTGCTTTTTCCCCATCTTTGTGGTTTTATCTGCCTCTGGTCTTTGATGATGGTGATGTACTGATGGGGTTTTGGTGTAGGTGTCCTTCCTGTTTGATAGTTTTCCTTCTAACAGTCAGGACCCTCAGCTGTAGGTCTGTTGGAGATTGCTTGAGGTCCACTCCAGATCCTGTTTGCCTGGGTATCAGCAGCAGAGGCTGCAGAAGATAGAATATTTCTGAACAGCGAGTGTACCTGTCTGATTCTTGCTTTGGAAGCTTCCTCTCAGGGGTGTACTCCACCCTGTGAGGTGTGGGGTGTCAGACTGCCCCTAGTGGGGGATGTCTCCCAGTTAGGCTACTCAGGGGTCAGGGACCCACTTGAGCAGGGAGTCTGTCCCTCCTCAGATCTCGACCTCCGTGTTGGGAGATCCACTGCTCTCTTCAAAGCTGTCAGACAGAGTCGTTTGCGTCTGCAGAGGTTTGGGCTGTGTTTGTTATTGCCCTGTCCCCAGAGGTGGAGTCTACAGAGACAGGCAGGTTTCCTTGAGCTGCTGTGAGCTCCACCCAGCTCGAGCTTCCCAGCAGCTTTGTTTACCTACTTAAGCCTCAGCAATGGCGGGCGCCCCTCCCCCAGCCTCACTGCTGCCTTGCCGGTAGATCACAGACTGCTGTGCTAGCAATGAGGGAGGCTCCATGGGTGTGGGACCCTCCCGGCTAGGTGTGGGATATGATCTCCTGGTGTGCCTGTTTGCTTAAAGCACAGTATTGGGGTGGGAGTAACCCGATTTTCCAGGTGTTGTGTGTCTCAGTTCCCCTGGCTAGGAAAAGGGATTCCCTTCCCCCTTGCGCTTCCCAGGTGAGGCAATGCCTCGCCCTGCTTCAGCTCTCACTGGTCGGGCTGCAGCAGCTGACCAGCACCGATCGTCCGGCACTCCCCAGTGAGATGAACCCAGTACCTCAGTTGAAAATGCAGAACTCACTGGTCTTCTGTGTCGCTCGCGCTGGGAGTTGGAGACTGGAGCTGTTCCTATTCGGCCATCTTGCTCTGCCCCGGACTCTTTTTCTTTTCTTTTCTTTTTTTTTTTTTTTGGAGACAGTCTCGCTCTGTCGCCCAGGCTCACTGCAAACTCCATCTCCCCAGTTCACACCATTCTCCTGCCTCAGCCTCCTGAGTAGCTGGGACTACAGGTGCCTGCCACCATGCTCGGCTAATTTTGTTTTTGTATTTTTAGTAGAGCCGGGTTTCACCGTGTTAGCCAGGATGGTCTCGATCTCCTGACCTCGTGATCCGCCCACCTCGGCCTCCCAAAGTGCAAGTGCTGGGATTACAGGTGTGAGCCACTGCGCCTGGCATATCTTTTCTATGTTTAGATACATACATACCTTTGTGTTACAATTGTCTGCAGTATTCAGTACAGTCATGTGCTGTACAGGTTTTTAGCTCAGTACCATTATGTTACACCATATAGCCTAGACATGTAGTAGGCTATTCCTTCTAGGCCTGTGTATGTGCACTCTACGATGTTCACACAACAATCAAATTGCCTAATGCTGTGTTCTCAGAAAGTATCCCCACTGCTGGCCGGGCGCGGTGGCTCAAGCCTGTAATCCCAGCACTTTGGGAGGCCGAGACGGGCGGATCACGAGGTCAGGAGATCGAGACCATCCTGGCTAACACGGTGAAACCCCGTCTCTACTAAAAAATACAAAAAACTAGCCGGGTGCGGTGGCGGGCACCTGTAGTCCCAATACTCCGGAGGCTGAGGCAGGAGAATGGCGTGAACCCGGGAGGCGGAGCTTGCAGTGAGCTGAGATCCGGCCACTGCACTCCAGCCTGGGCGGCAGAGCGAGACTCCGTCTCAAAAAAAAAAAAAAAAAAAAAAAAGAAAGTATCCCCACTGCTAAGCATGACAGTGTGTGCGTGTGTGCATGTGTGTGTGTATAGAGAGAAAGAGAAAGGCACCACTTCATTATTTCTTATTGACGCTCTCTTTGTTTTGTTCTGATCGAGTTCTCCCTCAGAAACAATACATTTTTGGCAATAATCAGAGCATGGAAGAGGAAAGGTATTGAAATAGTAATTATTTTTTATTTTTTATCCCCACCTTTCTATCCTATATCTGATTTCAGAATTTCCAACAAAACCCCAAATATTTCATTTCTAATGGTATATTTGCACTTAGTAAAAATGTAAAATGACCCTGAAACCTAGAAGGGGTTTATGGAACCCTATTTAAATGGGCTTCACCAACACAAATAATTTGAATTGGCCATTTCTTTGGCACTCCAGAAATTTTAAAACCACGGGAAAATTTGCCAGGGAAACATTTGGGTTAGATGTGAATTTTTCCTTAATTTGTCAAACAGAAGAAAGGTGATTATGATACAGAATGTGGGAAAGGAAATCCTGTGTGACACCTTGACTGCGAGGACATTCCTAGGCAGGTTGATTTTGGAAAATAGCACATATTTGAGGTTCTGGAAACTGTCTTTCTGAAATCATCCATGTATGTCCTTGGAAACTGTCTTTGTACATTCAGGAATCCATGTTTGAAGACCACTAATTTAAAGAAGTTAAGTAATTTGCAAAATACCACAAGACAAACTTGTATTTAAGTTAAAACATTTTTACTTCAGAAACAAAGTTCTTAACCACTGCACTCCTTTCATTATACTAGTACCTTTATTAAAGATAAATTCTACTTAGAATGAAATGCCCACTACTCTTTAGCATTTGCAAGTTTTACACTGTCTTATTCATATTTTTACTGTACAATGATGCTATTTTAATTGCCTTGATCTGCAGTATTGCATTTGTATAATGGAACTGGTATGTTTTTTCTTTCATATAGTTCTAATTTTTGGAAATTGAATTTAGGCCTCAGAAAACTGTATATCTATTTAAATTCTCAAATAAAGTTTCTACATTTTAATTTAGAATATTTTATAGTAGTGAAGTAATGACATTTAAAAAGCAATTTTTTGGTGATCAGACTTTTGGTTTGCCTATTCTATGCTTCTGTAATTTTCTTGTTCCACTTTATATTAATATGATACCACAACAGTTATAAGATAAACATTTTTGTTTCATTCATTAGGAAAAACTCACAATTTTGTCTTAAAAACGTTAATCATAGTAATTACTACCCTAAATTAATACCATATATTCAGAATAGTCTGTCTGCCTCTGCCAGCTGGAAATCTATTTGTCACTAGCACACAACTGCTATCGAGAGATCAAGATAATGCTTCCTTCCTGGAATATTTTAACCATTTTACATGACTAACATGAAGGTTATAATATTTTCCTTGTATTTTCTCAAAGTGGTTTGATTTATTATCAGTAAATTGTTTGAGGCATTCAATACTGTACTTAACCACTGAAATCCAGAAAAAGAGAGGCAGAGTGGAGAAGGCAGAATGAGAGGAAGGGAGGAAGATAGGGAGGGGAGAAAGGAAGGAAGAAAAGGAAGGAAGGAAGGGAATGAGGGAGAGAGGGAAGGAGAGAAAGAAGGAAGAAAAGGAGGGAGGAAGTGAGGAAGAGAGGAAGGAAGGAAATCATTAGAACTGCCCAGCTGTTTTGGAACCATGTTTACAGGACTTCAGTGTTAAACTCCCATTAATGTCTGCATGTAGCCTTTCTTGGTTCTAACCCTGAGCTCCGGGGTAGCAGGAAAGCATGGCCAGCCTCTTGCACTGCTTTGTCTCCTAAATAAACTACCGCAAAAAACAAACAACAACAATAACAAAAAAAAAAAAAAAAAAAAAAAAAAGAAAGGGACAAGGAAGAAAGGAAGAATGAAGGAAAGGAGAAAGTAAGAAAGAAGGAAAGAGAAGAAAACAAGTCATACAAACGGGTATTGAGAAAAGAAATGTAGACTTAGAAGGGAGCTTATGTATCATCCAGATCAATTATTTTATTTTCTAGACTGGCATAGCATCACTCAGTGCAAATTTGGAACTGAAACCCATATATTCTGTCGAAATATTAGAGAAATAACAAATCAGTCTTCTCACTGTATTCTTTCATTGTAGTGGAGTAGTCTCTTTTTCACAATAAAGTTCTTACATCTGCCTGGTTTTTGGATATTGCTTCTTAAATTTCCCACACAGTTATTACTAATAATTCTACGAAAGTTGTAAAATAGTGAAAATCTGTGAGCTGCTTGAGCTGCAATAGAAATTGTAGATGTTTAATAATGCTTCACAGGAAAAACTGAGGTGTCCTGGTTTTAGCTCAAGAGGGTAACCCAGTTTAGCTCAGATCCTAACCCAGAAATTAATTTCTGTATCCCAAACTGAGTACTATAAAAATGCCCCATCTACCAATGCAGACTTTGAAACACTGATGCAGGAGGCTAAAATAGAGCCATTTGTAGTACCAGGTAAGTGGAAAAAGAAATCTTTCCTATTAAAAAATAGCTTATGCTAAGTATTTTGTAGAGTTTGTCAGAGGCGAAGAATTCTCCCTAGCAATAACATGACTAAGACTGAAAGCTGATCAGAGGCAGAATTTCTGTGCATATAATGTCCAGTCTCATGTTTGTTTAAGAGTGTCTTTAAGTCCTCCAGCTTTCTTGATTTACCCCTTCCTCTCTTTCTCCCTCCTCCTTTTCTAGAAAAGCTATAGCTTCATCTCCAATTCCATACTTTTAGACTGTCCTTACCAAGAATTCTGTGAATAATCAGATTAAGGTGTATATCCTCCAGAGTCAGGAAATGTGTTCACTCTTCTTCCCACAATGTCAGACCTCCATCTATAAAGATCATCCCTGCTAAACACTGTCCCACTTATTCTGTCTTCCAAAGAACCACTTAAAAGAGCAGTTGTAGGTAGCAGCAGTTATTGCAATTTTTGAGGAGGTAGCCCACTGCAGGTCAGCACACAAACCGTTTCCAATTAAATGTTACACATTTTTGTTCCGGTTTTACGATGACTGGAAATTCCTCAATAGTTTGCTTTCTTCTCAGTGTCAAAGAAAAAATTGCTCTATATTGGGGGAACCCACCCCCAATATTTCAACATAGGTTCTTTCTGTTTTCCATAAGTGTCAGCCAGCTGAGAAATAAAGAGAAAGAGTACAAAGAGAGGAATTTTACAGCTGGGCCACCGGGGGTGACATCACATATTGGTAGAACCATCATGCCTACCTGAGCCTCAAAACCAGCAAGTTTTATTAAGGGTTTCAAAAGGGAAGGGGGTGTAAGAACAGGGAGTAGGTACAAAGATCACATGCTTCAAAGGGCGAAAAGCAGAACTAATAAGGGTCTAACAAAGATCACATGCTTCTGAGGGAACAGGACAAAGGGCAAAAGCAGAACTACTGATAAGGGTCCAACAAAGATCACAAGGCAAAGGGCAAAAGCAGAACTACTGATAAGGGTCCAACAAAGATCACAAGGCAAAGGGCAAAAACAGAACTACTGATAACGCTCTATGTTCAGCGGTGCATGTATTGTCTTGATAAACAAACAACAGAAAACAAGGTTCAAGAGCAGAGAACCAGTCTGACCACAAATGTACCAGGGCGGAGTTTTTCCCCACCCTAGTAAGCCAGAGGGTACTGTAGGAGACCAGGGCATATTTCAGTCCTTATCTCAACTGCATAAGACAGACATTACCAGAGCAGCCGTTTATAGACCTCCCCCCAGGAGTGCATTCCTTCCCCAGGGTATTAATATTAATATTCCTTGCTAGGAAAATAATTTAGTGATATCTTCCCTACTTGCAAGTCCATTTATAGGCTCTACAAGAAGAAAAACATGGCTCGTTTTGCCCAACCCTGCAGGCAGTCAGACCTTATGGTTGTCTTCCCTTGTTCCCTAAAAATCACTGTTATTCTGTTCTTTTTCAAGGTGCACTGATTTCATATTGTTCAACTACATATGTTTTACAATCAATTTGTACAGTTAACACAATTATCACAGTGGTCCTGAGGTGATGTACATCCTCAGCTTACGAAGATAACAGGATTAAGAGATTAAAGACAGGCTTAAGAAATTATAAAAGTATTATTTGGGAACTGATAAATGTCCATATTAAAATGAAATCTTCACAATTTATGTTCCTCTGCCATGGCTCCAGCTGGTCCCGCCGTTTGGGGTCCCTGACTTCCCACAGCAGCTCTGTGTGGAGCTAAATAGGCAAGATTATTTCAATGGGGGAGCTGAACTCAACACCATGGAAACAGAAGGCAGGAGAGTTTTTTATGTGTGTGTGTGTGGGGGCGTGTGTGTCAAATGTATTGAGGTATAATTAATATACTAAAATAACCTGCACATGTTTAATGCATACAATTTACTTTGCACATATGTACACACCATCACCAAAAAGTAATAAACACATTCATCACCTCCTTGTGTTCCTTTATATGTGTGTCTTTTAATTTTTAAAAAAGGTAAAAATACTTAACGGGAGATCTAACCTCATAGCAAAATTTTAAGTGTACAATACCGTATTACTAACTCTTGGTACTTGATATGGTTTGACTGTGTCCCCATCCAAATTTCATTTTAAATTGTACTAATCCCCATGTGTCAAGGATGGTGCCAGTTGGAGATAGTTGAATCATGGGGGCAGTTTCCCCCACACTGTTCTCATGGTAGTGAATAAGTCTCATGTGATATGATGGTTTTATAAATGGGAGTTTCCCTGCATAAGCTCTCTTGCCTGCCACCATGTAAGATGTGACTTTGCACTTCATTTAATGCCTTCTGTCATGATTGTGAGGCCTCCCCAGCCATGTGGAACTGTGAGTCCATTAAACCTCTTTCCTTTATAAATTACCCAGTCTCGAGTACATCTTTATTAGTAGCATGACAACAAACTAATACAGCATTATATTTTACAGTAAATCTCTAGAATTTATTCTTCTTAAATAACTGAAACTTTGTCCACATCGAGCAACAAAGTCCCATTTCTGCCTCCCCAAGATCCTGAATAGCTAAAGCAATCTTGAGAAGGAGGAAACCCGAAGTCATCACATTTCCTGTCTTCTGGATTTATTACAAAGCTGCAGTCATTAAAACATCTGATATTAGCATAAAGACAGACATACAGACCTATGAAACAGAATAGAGAGCCTGGGAATAAACCCACACATGTTTAGTCAATTGATCTTCAACAAAACTGCCAAGAATACATAGTAGAGAAAAGACAGTCTCTTCAACTAATGGTGTTGGGAAAACTGAATATCCACGTGCAAAAGAATAAAATGTTGCCCTTATTTTACACCACACTCAAAAATCAACTCAAAATCATATTGACCAACCTCCCTCCTAAAGTCCTCCAATGTTTTTCCCCTAGCTTACCCTAGGTTTTAAAAACCATTCCACCTTCAGTCACTGGAAATCAGCATTCTACTCTCTAAGCAAAAAGAACAAAGCTGGATGTGTCAGAGGCATGTGAACCAGAGCAACTCCAACTTAAATAGGAGCTAGGTAAAATGAGGCTGAGACCTACTGGACTGCATTCCCAGATGATTGAGGCATTCTAAGTCACAGGATGAGATAGGAGGTCAGCACAAGATACAGGTCATAAAGACTTTGCTGATAAAACAGGTTGCAGTACAGAAGTTGGCAGTGGCTCACATCTGTAAGCTCAGCACTTTGTGAGGCCAAGGCAGGCGGATCACCAGGTCAAGAGATGGAGACCATCCTGACCAACATGGTGAAACCCGTCTCTACTAAAAATAGAAAAGCCAGCCAGACTTGGTGGCGGGTGCCAGTAGTCCCAACTACTCCGGAGGCTGAGGCAGGAGAATCACTTGAACCCGGGAGGTGGAGGTTGCGGTGAGCCAAGATTGCTCCCCTGCAAAAAAAAAAAAAGCAGGCTAAATCCTACCAAACCCAAGAAGGCGATGAGAGTGACCTCTGGTTGTCCTCTCTGCTACACTTCAACCAGCGTCATGACAGTTAACAAATGCCATGGCAACGTAAGGCAGTTACCCTATATGACCTAAAAAGGGGAAGCATAAATAATCCACCCCTTGTTTAGCATATCAGCAGGAAATAACCATAAAAATGGGCAGCCAGCAGCCTTCGGGGCTTCTCTGAGTATGGAATAGTCATTCTTTTATTCTTTTACATTCCTAATAAACTTGCTTTTACTTTACGGACTTGCTGTGAATTCCTGCTTGCGCGAGATCTGAGACCCCTTTCTTAGGGTCTGGATCAGGACCGCTTTCCTGCAACAGAGGCATCACATTACCTGACTTCAAACTCTTCTATCAGGCTACAGTAACCAAAACAGCATGGCACTGGTATAAAAACAGACACACAGACCAATGTGATCGGGCCATCTGTGTTTTCTAATTGGCTACTTTGTGTTTATAGAAGTTAGGCTCCTACCTGGCACAGAGATGGAGACAGAGGCACTGTCTTTCTTGGTGATTACATTTTTAAAGAGATGGCTCCCAGGTTCGTGGGAAAGACATTCCTAGTTGTAATACTGGCAATAGGTAAGGACAAGATTTATGTTTCACAGAAACTTAGAACAAATTTACAATGGCAAGTTCTCTAAAGTAAATGCTCTAAGAAAATAGAGGGCAGGGATCTGTAGTCAGGAAGAAGTCCGTCTAAAGTTTAGTCAAACTGCAGAGAACCTTAACGCCATCTTGGTGATTAGCATCCTAGATGCATGCTTCATGCTAAACCACTCTCTTTTTCACAACTTTTACACATCCCCTCTTTTTTAAATGTACACGTTACTCTTGAATAAGTTCAGAAACCGCAAATTCCACTTCATTTAGTATGCAGAAAGATATCAGTTTTCTGTTCTCTCTTTTTTTTTTTTTTTTTGTCTTTCAGAAAATATATTAGGGACTGTGAAGAAACCCTCATATTTTGCAGCTAAAGGGCCCTTTTCCCAAGCGAGGTGCCTTCACGCTGATGTGAATTGAGCCACTTTGTATCTGAAACTTGCTGCAGTAAAATTATTTATTTAAACAATATATTTTCACAAGAAAATAGAGGTCAAGGTTCCAATGCAACTATCATGAAATGTAAAAAACAAAACAAAACGCAGTTCACATATGACCCCAAACATGCCATAGGCAAGGGGATTTGGTTAATCTGTATCTATGCCTTTAATGAATGCAGAGGAGCCATAGGAAGAGGTAAGTAACTCACCTATCTTTGCTTCTTGGGAAGTTTCTTGTGTTCATGTAATGAGTTTTACACTAATCTCTCTGGGCTATATGAATTTGTGTACAGTCCTTCTAGTTACTAAGCATTCATTAACCTGATTGCCAAATGGATACATTTTAGTATTTAAAGACTTTTTATTCCTTTTCCAACTCTGCATTTCCATTTATATGAAGCCACAAAAGCACACCCCTCTCAAAGGAGAGTTAATGGACTAGTTTTGCCTGTTTTCTAGTTCAGAAGGGTATTTCCCATGGGGAAAATCATAGTTTCACTAACCATTGCTGGAGCACTTTCCTGCTTTAAAATGCTGCCTTGGGGCTTTTAGTGGGTGTCTGTGAAGAAAAGTGACAGATTAGACACAATAGGACTAACCTTCACTTCATGGATAAAGCTGCTGCTCATTACAGAAAATCTTTGTGCACTAAGCTGAGGAATTTCCTCCCTTCCCTGAGGGCTCTCAAGTAGGGGTAATAAAGGGTCTTGCTTCTTTACCTCTTTTATTAAACCAGCAGATTGATATCTGCAAGGAGACTTGACAATCTAAGGAACGATGTTATAATTGTGCTGGGCTGGTTCCCCTGTTACTTTTTCATCAGTCACCCTATAACCCATCGAAATCACCAAGGTTGAGAGGCAGAGGATGTGGAACAGACAGACTCCACGTTTCTATTAGGCAATAACTATACCAGCAGCTGAAAGAATGCATTTGAAATGACATTTTTTCCCCCGTTTAGGGAGAAGATCCATGTATCTATCCATGTATGAAAGCCACACATTTAGTTCTCAATACTATGTTCTGAATCTTTAGATTGATCATTTAAGCATTTTGCTTTAGTTCTTTTCTCTGTCAAGCTTCTATTTATGCTTGTCTATTTAGGATTAGTTCTTCTTGGTCAAGCAAAATTATGTAAAACATACTTTTGAAAATACAAAATTAGTTTTTACTGATTTGATATGAAACATCTTAACATTTTCAAGAGCCAAACCACTTATCTATGTATTGCCAAACTGGTAGTATTTTAATATATGCATCAGATGGTTAAAGTGAATCAATGTGCTTTTAATGTTTTCACTTATGCACATATCTATTACATCAATAAATACTTACAATTTATACTTGTCATGGACAGTGACAACAATTACTAGAAAGGCTGACTATTGTATATATGTACCTTACATTAATATAGAAGTTTAATGCAACCTTAGAAAATCCCTAAGCTGTTTTTATAAATTTGTTATAGTTACTCCAAAGTAATACATCAAAATGAAATGATTGAAAAAATCACAGTAGTGATTTTGAAGAAAGAATAATGATGAAAGAGACATGAATTTTCAGACACTAAATAATTATCATAAAACACAATAATTAATTCACCAAATTACCAGGACAAAAAAAATTATTGGAATAAATAAATATAGACGCAAACCCTGCACATAATGATTTAGAGCATAATATCCACAGTTAAGGAGTAAATAGGACTATTGGTAAACTATGTAATAAAATGAATCAAGCTAGAATACACCTTATATTTTTCAGCAAAATAAATTCCAGAAGGTAAATCAAGTTGAATTCATTAAGTAAAATTACACATGAAAAACTAGAAAAATATTGAAATATTTATAAACATAGGGGAGGAATTTCTAATAATAAATATCACAAAAGGATTAACAAAGAATGTGTGTGATATATTGGTAACTATCTACACAATGAAATCCCAACTGAAATTAAAATAACTGTGATATATAAAGACAAATATCTGCCATAATAAAGTAGTTACTAAATAGATTTAAATAAAACTCAAATTTACGGATCAAAGAATGGTTGATATCTATGGAAGAGAATGTAGAAAAAAATCACAAAAGGCTAATATATGTGCAAAAACTTCACATTGATAATCAAATAAACAATTTGTCTAACAGTGAGATTTTAAAAAATGATATAGTTTGGAAAATATTTTAAAATTATATGAATATTCTCTTTGGCAAGATCATAGTATAACAATTCCCAAACCTGTTAGCCTAAATCATTTTTATAAGAAATATTTGTAATACCCCTTGACAATTCTGAGATGAAATTCATAAAAACAAACAAACTACTAACTGAATTAAGTTAGAGACAAAAATAAAATACAATGTCTAATTGGAATATAAAAAATAAAAAATGATTACTCAAATTTACTAATAATACCGATGACAAAGAAACTGATATATGTGGTCTGTTAGTAAGATTCTTGGTGACTAAGTATTTTTGATGAAGAATACTGTGAACTGAATAATTGATAAAACATCTGATACTCCTGAACTGTTGCTGTATGTTCATTTTGCTGAACAACTATTCCTATTGTTCGTGTTTCATTTGTTATACGGCAATGACATTGGAAAATTTTTTTAAACAAAATTATTGTTAGGGAGTTAAATACAGGCAGACTTTTTATATCTATTTTCAGTAATTTTATGCAAACAGGAATGCATTATGATTACTCAGGTTGTTTCTCTCATTTGAATTTAAAATTTGCTTGCCTACCATTCATTGTTACATAGCTAATTTTCAAATATCTCCCTTATCAACTTTCCTCAAAACAGTATCACCTCTGAATGTAATAGAAGAAATTATTTTATTTGAATTTCTTTTCATCAATGGACAGCTGCTGTGATTAATTATTTTTGTAAGAGTGCATGGTCTTTCATGTTTTGTGATATTGGTACTGTTCTGAAAGTAATTAAAACTCTATTCTATTATTTAGGCTTTTTTTTAAATAAAACATTTCGGTGACAATTATGGTTTTTAAACTTCCCTTTAAATCTTAGGTCTGTGCCTGTTTTATGAGCTATTGCTTTACAAGATTTTCCATTAATCATTGTGATTCCATTATTCATTAGAGAGAAATGTGCTGGTAGAATAGGCATACTGGTAAATCACTTGTGAGTCAATTGATGAACACAATTTGTAAATATTCAGTTTGAAGATGATAGATCCTTATGCTTTATATTAAGCATTTTTTATTTTTTATAATTCATTGAGGAATAATTTCCAAAAATTATAAATAGATATTGCCATTGTAGTATATGTAATTTTTATATTTGATATATTAAAGGAAGGTTAATTTACCATGAATGTGGCTGCAAACAAATATAGATTAATATGCATAATATGTATTGTAATTAAACAGTTATGAGCAATATCACTGTGAACGATGTGATTTTCTGATATGGTGAATTAATTTTGTAAGTTTTGAACAAAACAAAGTTTTATAATAATAATAATTATTATATAATAAGTAAGTAATAATAATAACTTACAATAACTTAGCAGGTTGCTTAATATACTAGGTACTGCTCTAAGGGATTTATATATTTTCACCCATTTAATGCCCATGACTACCCTAAGCGATAGATACTCTTGTAATTCCTGTTTTATAGGTGAAGAACCTGATTCAGGGAGAGGTAAGTAATTTGCATAAGATCAGAGATATCTGCAGAAGATAGAACCTGAATCCAAGATCATAAGCCCTAACTATTGAAGTCTCAATGTACATGATGAATTTAGTATGAAATACGTTGGAAATTGAACTTTTTTTCGTATTTTGTTGAGGATGTTTATATTTATCTTCATGGAAGATGTATTTCTTCAGTTATATTTTTTTATTTTAAAATCTATGTCCACTTTTGCTACCAGGTTAATTGGAAAGTATATCCTCTTCCATGTTTGAAACAGATTGTGTAGAATTAGTGTTATTTATTCTTTACATGTGCAGTACAATTCATCATAAATTAGTTTATTCCTAGAGATTTCATTTTCATATCATTTCTAATGACAAATTAAATTTTATTAAAAGTTCAATGACATTTCAGGTCACCTATTTCTTCTTACATGAATATTGGCAATTTGTTTCTTTGGAAGAATTGTTCTATTTTATGTAAGTTGTCAAATTTATGTGCTTAGACCTGTCTATACTATTTAATTGTTATACATTTAATAGTCATATTGACTATCGTGATAACCCCTCCTTCAACCCTCATATTGGTAATTGGTTTCTCCTCTATTTTTATTAACTAATCTGGCTAGAAGTTTATGAATTTTATTAACACTTTCAAAAGAATCACCTTTGGTTTTATTAATTTTGTTCTATTTTTTCCTATTTTTTGAGTTTAATTGATTTCTGATCTTTATTATCCTCTTCTTTTTTACTTTATGTATATTTTATATTTATTTTCCTGATAGTTTAAGGGAGAAACTTAGATTGCTGATTTGAGACTTTTCTAATAGAAGTATGTGATATGCTTAATGCTATAATTTTGTCACTAAGCACTGCTTTAACTGCATTTATTTCCTTTTTATCTCAGTTCAAAATAAATTTCCTGTGGGACTTTTTAATTGACTCACAGTTTATTTAAAAGTATGTTTAATTCCCAAATTCCAGCTATCTTTCTGTTATTGACTTGTGCTTTAATTCCTTTGTGGTGTATTTTTTATTTGAGCTTATTAAAATTTGTTTTATGATCTAGAATATGGTCTATCTTGCTGTATGTTGCGTAAGCACTTGAAAAAAATGTGGTTGGAGTGTTTAAAAATGCCATTTGATCCAATCAATCGATGGCATTGTTCAGTTATTCTATCATTTGCTGGTTTCTTGCTACTTGTTTTTTGATTGCTAAGATATGGGTTTTGAAGTCTCCAACTTTAATTGTGATTTTTTTTCATATCTCTTTTCAGTTGTATTTATTTTGCTTCATATATTTTGAAGCTGTGTTAAGTGTATGCATATTTACATTGTTACATATTCTTGGAGAAATGACTGTTTTATTAATATGTAATATTTCCCCTTACCGGTTGCCATTTTCTTTTCTCTGAATTCTGCTTTGATAGCATTGGAGCCATTCAGTATTCTTTTAATTAATGTTTGCAGATATATTGCTTTCTATGTTTTTACTTTAAATATACCTACATCACAATGAAATATATATATGAATGAAATATATATATTTGAACGAATGAAATATATATATATATTATTATTATTATTATTATTTTTTAGACAGAGTCTCTCTCTGTCACCAGGCTGCAGTGCAATGGTGCCATCTTGGCTCACTGCAATCTCCATCTCCTGGGTTCAAGCAATTCTGCTGCCTCAGCTTCCTAAGTAGCTGGGATTACAGGCAAACACCACCACGCCTGGTGAATTTTTGTATTTTTAGTAGAGATGGGGTTTTGCCATGTTGACCAGGCTGGTCTCAAACTCCTGACCTCAAGTGATCCACCCTCCTCAGCCTCCCAAAGTGCTGAGATTACAGGTGTGAGCCACCACACCCGGATGAATTATTTTAGACAGTATATAACTGAAGACTTTTGTTAACCCAATCAAATGTTTTCTACCTTTTATTTGGCATATTTAGACCACTTACACTTATAGTAATTTTCGATGTGTTTCATTTACTCCCCAAATTTTATTATTTGTAATTTTTTGGTTTATTACACTTTCCTTGGCTTTTAGTTTTTCTGTTTTTCCTTTCCAATCTTTGTTGCATCATTTAAACATTTTTTAATATTCTATTTCAGTTTATATTTGTGTTTCCTTGCTCAGTCGTGCACTTCCTTTTTTGGGGGGAGGGGAGTGATTCCTGTAGCGCAAGGACAGGGTAAGAACAACAAAAAAAGCGATAAGAATTTGCCTTATGATCTTTTTTGTTTTCTTTTGTTTTGTTTTGTGACGGAGTCTCACTGTCTCCCAGGCTGGAGTCCAGTGGCAGGATCACAGCTCACTGCAGCCTTGATCTTTCTGGGCTCAACCAATCCTCCCACCTCAGCCTCCTGTGTAGCTGGGACTACAGGCATGCACCACCACTTTCAGCTAATTTTTTTGCGAAGACAAGTTTTCTCCATGTTGCCCAGGCTGGTCTTGAGCTTCTAGGCTCAAGGTATCTGCCTGCCTTGGCCTCCCAAAGTGCTTGGTGAACTATAATTCCTCCAGTCAACAAGAATGGTCCACTCCTCTTCAGAGTTTTAGGTTATCTACCTTTTTTATGGTCATGCCTTTGGTATCACTGTTACCATGGTATTGCCCAGGTATTAAGGTAGAAGGAAAGAGGAAGAAAAATACAACAGGAGATTTCTTATACGTGTCTGGAAAAGTCTTTCCTGCTGCTTTGACCATGCATAGAGAAATTCTCTTGCAGCTCTTTTTACCCATACTCAGTGTAAACTTTTAGGTTTTCATCTTTCATTGGTGAGGGGGAAAGGGGAGGTAAAACTCACTTCCCTTTCAAGGTAACATAAAATTCTTATTTCCATCTCCCTTCCTGCTGCCACCATTTACTTTTTAGAGTTCTCAAATTCCTGTTTCAAGCATTCTACCTGGGATTTGTAGTTGCATCCAATAAGAAAAACAGGGTAGGGTATGTGTATTCTACTTTTTCAAGACAAGAATAGTTGAAAAGAGTTTTTGTTGTGTCTTTATGATATATAATAATTGTGGTAATGCCACATTTTCTAAGGAAAAAGAAAGTAAAATTTCATGTGAAAGTATTATAATACCTCCATAAATCATACATTAATTTTCTGAGATTGGAAGTTGCCTAGGATTTTGTTTTTGAAAAGGGTCAAATTAATGTAATAGCTAAGAACACAGGCTCTTGGATCAGACTAGCCTACACTCACTGATTCCGTGCTAAACCACTTTGTGCCTTAATTTCTATATGTGCAAAATTGGAATTGGATGGTTATATACTTACATCTTAACATTGTTGCTGCATTAGGAATACTTTAGAAAATAACATGTAAAAGGACATACAGTAGTAATTAGAAAGTAGCAAGTACTATATGAGAGATAGCCATTATTAGTGTACTCAACTTGAGAAAAAGACAATAATCTAAAATCTAGATTGTGGGTGCGATAGTATAGAGTGGGCAATTCCCCATCGTGTCAATCAGAAACATATATTGCTAAATGAAAAATGCAAAATGCAACAAAGATTATATAAATATCTAACATAATTTAAAAGCAAATTGTAGTAAAATATGTAATTTGAAACTGTATTTTATGTTTATAAAATCTTTGATGAAATATTTCTTGCTATTGCTTAAATTATCCATATATAATAAAACTTGCACCTACTCAAAGTAGTTTCTTCCACACAAAATAATTACCACAAATTGCAATCACAGTAATCACTGCCACATGTAGTCATTATATAATACCTTATTGATATTGTTGAAATTGTCTTCTTTCTTTAGTTTCTTACATTTAAAAAGATGAATATTTATTGAGAATTTACTCTGTGCTAAGTTCTATGCTAAGCTCTGATTGAACAATTAAATTCTGCTCAATAATTTTACTCAATATTATAGTTGATAATGCTGTCTTTGGCTTCTCTATCAAAACCTACATGCACTAACATCATGAACCACCTTTCCTGCTTGCTTTCTTCTTAGCATTTATCTCTATCTAACCTATTGAACATACTGTGTATTTTACACATTTATTACTTTATTTCCTGTGTCTCTCACCAGGATTTAAACTGCATGAGCAAAATGATTAGTTTTATTCACTGCTCTATTAGCAGCACCTTGATAAGTGCCTGGCATATATTTAGAGCTCAGTAAATTTTGGGAATAAATGGTATAAATAAAATATATACACACAAAAAATATATATACATACATATACATATATATGCATAGATATGCATCTTTGCATTCAGAATGTACAGAATAATACTTATGGAGAGGTAGTATGATATAGTAGTGAGGAACAGCAGGTCTGAGTTCACATTCTTGCTCTACTACTCATCGGTTATATAACCTCAGGAAAATTATTTTATCTTTCTCTTAGTTTCTTAACATGTATAAAAAGTAACATTAAAAATAATCTTCACTTTAAACATTTAATGTGCTAATGCCTTCACAGTTCTTTAAATGTCCCTGGTACCTAGGAGACTCCTGACAGTAATTAGCTATTATACATTATATTATTGATCACTGAAAATTTTCTGCATGGTAAACAGAAGTCATTTTTTGCTGTACTTTTTTTTTTTCCTCCCAGAGAAGGAAAAATATGCAAACAAAGAGTTGGTAATTGACCAAATTAGGACTTGCAATCTAAATTTGTCCCTCTAAATTTATAACCATGTTAAATCTGCTACGTTGCACCATTTCCAAATATTTACTGAATTTCAATGCAAAGCATAGCAATGTACTAGGTACTGTGGGGAGTGTAAAATAAGACTCTGGGATATTGGTATATCATGGCATGTTTATAATGACAAACCAAACACAACCATTAACCAACTGTCTGATAAAAAAAAGAGTACTGGTTAAATAAATCATAGGGATTCATTGAAAAAGACAAATGCATTTATATGAACTTTAGATGCATACAAAATATCAGTAATTGAACATAGGAATCTATTTATAAAGGATATTTCTAGAAGATAGCGTTGGAGTGCTGGTGTGTGTGCTAGATACAGTAATGCATTACCCAGATTCCTTTAGTTTCTTACATTAAAACAATACTGATTGAGAATCTACTGTATGCCAAGTTCTATGCTAAGCCTTGATTAAACAAATTTTGTTCAAAAATGTTAGTTGAAATTCAACTCAATCCTTTAAGGAAAGCCTCTTGCCTTGGCTTGTGGGAGTGTGTCGGTTGACAACTTTTAGCTGTCAACTCCTTCAGGACTGCAGAGAGCTGCCTGGCTCATGGTCACAGTCTTCCAGGTAAGCCCACATCTGGTCATTGAGGCAGAGGTATAAAAGGCCGGCTATTTTGATCCAACACAAGGCAAATCTGATGGGCCATTTTCAACCCTGAGCTCCTTGTGGAGCTGCCACTGAAGTTAGCCTTCTCTCTGTCCAGTCCTCTGATTTCATCTTCTCTTCCACTGGTATTGATCCCAAGAATATTTCTTAGTAAACACCCTGTATTAACTGCATGCAAATTCATTCTTATTTCCAGAGAACCCAACCCGTGATGGGACGTGCGGAACGGGATGTTGCTGGCAGCTTAGCACTTGACTCCCAGACAGAAAACAGCAAGACTTTTCCCTAGATAAACCGAACCAATTATTTGGGAAGAACGAGTACTCTTGGAAGTTGGATACTGCTTGCTGCATAGCCCTCTCCATCCTGGAATTTGGAAACGAGTATCTTAATGTCCAGAAGATATCTTGTAATCTAAAAATAATATGTTTAGGTTAACATACTTATAAGGCAGTTAACACTACAGAGGACATAGCCAGTCTTCTATTTCTAGGAAAGAACTAACAAAACATAAACCTTAAATACTTTATGTCTCATTTAAACAAATAAAAATCAGACTTACTAGGACACAATTAGTTACTGCAGCATTAGCATAAAATTTAGATAAGCAACTGCCTAGTTTTTAAAGTAGTCATCCCAGGTAAAACTGTATGTTCAATGTCTAGAATTAGTGTTAAACACTGTAGCAAAAACTCTCATGTATGGAAAGGGAGAGGGCATTTGGAAGAATATTCAATTTGTCATCACCAAGATGCCCTTCAGTGTGGGGCAGTGCTTCGGGTTCCATGATCTTGACCTTACATCATGATGTATCTCCAGATGAGAGGTTAACATTGACCCTGTGGATTTCCTGTATCTGGAGATAAAACCTCCAGATATAGGAATGTGTAAGGTGCCATTTTATTAGAGGCAATTGAGACTTTGCTGCCGTCTTGCAAAGCTTATAAATTTGCAATGGTGAAAAACTTTTAGGATTTTCCTTTCTTTCTTTTCATTTCTTAGAGTTCTATCAAACCTCTAACTTTTCATTTATACTGTAAGGCTAGAATTTTCTGAAACTGTAGTGCTGTATTTGCCGTGGGAGTCAACTAGTAACAATTTCTCATGAGCAAATGTCTTCAGTACACAATGTTGTTTCCACTGCCTCTTGCTATGTAATTTCTTAGGTCAGTAAAGGCTGCCTCCTAGGGAAGGATTTCCCTTCACAATTTCCCCCCAATCAGGAGAGTCACTCTTAACAAAATCTTCACCTGAAGCTATATTTATTGCTTTTGGAAGCCTAGTTAAGATGAAAACTTCTGCCAAAAATTCTGTATCTCACGATTTATTTTTCATAAACATTTTATTGGAGTAAGTTTGGATTTACAGAAGGGTTGGAAACACAGTGTTGAAACTTCCCATGTACTCCCCACCTGATTTACTCTTGTTACCATTTTACATTACTGTGGTACATTTGTCAAAGCTGAGAAACCCACAATGGAACATTACTATTAACTAAACCCCAGACTTTGAGTTTCACTACTTTTTCCATTAAGTCATCTTTTCCTTCAGGATCTCATTCAGAGAACCACATTGCTTTTCGTTGTTGTGTCTCTCTATTCTCCTCTGGTCTGTGGAAGTTTCTCCATCTTTCCTTGTTTTTCATGAGTTTGGCAGTTTTGAGAAGTTTTTTCAGGTATTTTGTAGAAAGCCTTTCAATCTGAGATTGTTTGATGTTTTTATTCATAATGACGCTGGACATACTGGGATTATTTGGTTAGAGCAGTCCTTATCAACTTATTCCACTGTGAAGATAACTTCCTTTCTTTTAGAGATGAAGTTCCTACACACAGTTGACACGAGGTGGAACGTGCGTGCACGCATGCACAAATACAACACACACACAGCTAATCATGCATTCATCCTAATGTTTCTGACTCCAGTTCAATTACCACAGGGGCCATTCTAGCCTTCTTTCTTGTTTATCTTTAAATTCCTTCTCTGACAGTGAGAAACGCAGTTTCCACTATCCAATATCTATTTTCTCATTTGGTCAACCCCATTATACATGTAAATCAGTTTCAGAATTATTAATCTGGACCTAAGAGAAGCAAATTTATGAAGTATAGCATTGATGTATGTTTCCTTTTGTCTCTAGTCTTACAGTTTCCAGTAAAAAACATTGCTTTCCAAATAAACTAAGGTCAGCTTCTTTTCCCTCCTCACTTCCTTCAGCACAGTTTTGCCTCATATTCATGATATAACTAACTTTGTCATAGCCTGCATGCCATCCTGAAATCCCCAACATCCTGACTGATATTTTAAAGGTTTACATACATTAAAGTTTACTCTTTGTGATGTAAAGTTTGATGGGTTTTGACAAATAGGTTAAATTATGAGTTCACTACCACAGTACTGTTACTTCACCCTAGAAGTTCCTCTGTGTGTCCCCTCTGTCCTTATCCACTCTTTCTTCTCTCAACTACTGGCAACCATCCTTTAAATGTTCAAGACCATCAGAATCTTTCTATGCATAATAGATATGACGATTTTATTCTCTGAAATATAACCCCCCAGTTCTTACATGTATGGAGCTGTTTTAAAGCTGTATGTGCACGTGCATGCATATGTGTCCGTGTGTGTGTGTGTGTGTGCATACGTGTGTGCATGCGTGTAGCGGAGCTCTAAAGATCTGGCAAATAAGTTATGTAAATGTATAGTGAACCTCTCCACCCTTTCCTTGCTTGGTCTGAAGTTGCTTGAGGGCAATTCCAGACAACACACAAAAGGAACAGAATTTGGGCAGAAGATTGAATATTGCTTGTCTTTATTCACCACAAATTATTATCTAAAGCTAGCATCTCACCCGGGCTCTGTATCATATCCTTTGCCACTTAAGTCCTAAAGTCCTATGCAGATCTAACAGAGGAAAACAATAGAAGAAAAAACTTTACCTTTTTGTTCCGAGAACAGCTCAGTCGTGGAGACCCTAACCCAGAGGCGCTAGAGGAATTAAAGACACACACACAGAAATATAGAGTGTGGAGTGGGAAATCAGGGGTCTCACAGCCTTCCCAACTGAGAACCTCGAACAGAGATTTACCCCCGTATTTACTGACAGCAAGCCAGGGATAAGCATTGTTTCTATAGATTATAGATGTACCGAAAGTATTCCTTATGGGAAATAAAGGGATGGGCCGAAATAAAGGGATGGGTTTGGATAGTTATCTGCAGCAGGAGCATGTCCTTAAGGCACAGATTGCTCATGCTATTGTATGTGGTTTAAGAACGCCTTAAGCGATTTTCCGCCCTCGAGGGCCAGGTGTTCCTTGCCCTCATTCCTGTAAATCAACAACCTTCCAGTGTGGGCATCAAGGCTATCACCAGCATGTCAGAGTGCTGCAGAGATTTTGTTTACTGCCAGTTTTGGGGCCAATTTATGGCCAGATTTTGGGGCCTGTTCCCAAGATTTTTGTGTCTTGAAGATTTTAATATCAAAAATGTTTCCCCTAAATGAAATCTTTGTCTGCTTACTAAGTTCTGCATCACTCTTACAAGCTGAATTTGCTAAGGCTAGAGCCTGAAGCCCTCCCAGTTTAAAAACATCTACCTACTTGCTGCCAAAACCTCTATAAACTGCAGGGGTTCACCAAGATAAAGATACTACATAGCTTGTTAGCCAAACTTAAAGTCTAAAGCTACCTATTTGGACTGTCCCTATTAAAAACCAACCACACAATTACAAAAACCAGCCAAAGATCACACCCTAAACCCCTGGAAATGATCAAAACCAAAAACCCACATGGTCCCCACTAACCACAGACAACACATCAATGTAAGTGTGTTGTTTACTCCCCCAAATCCACATAGACACTATTTATCAAGGCTACCACAAAGTGTAGCAGAGGTTTGTTCAGTAAGAGAAATTAGACCAGCCACAAGGATGACCTGCCTTCTCTTTTTTCTTATTGATTTGATGTAGTGTTTGGGGTTCACTAATAAATTATACAAATTTTAAAATCAGTTAAAAATATGGTGTTAGGAGTCATGCAGATGAAATTAAAGGGTTATTTCATATTGATAAAGCTCATATTGAGAATGTGACTTAGTTCTGATAAACAAGATGGTTTGCCATTGCTGCACCTCAAAATTAAATAGTTACAGGCCATGCTGGATACCTACCAAGCTTCTCTCCAATTTTATCCTGCTAAACTTAGCACAGACGTGCATTCTCAGGCGTATAGGTGTGGCCCAAAGAGAAAAAAAATAAATATACTTACTACATTAGTTTTTCCTCTCAGATGTACCTATTAAATAAGTCCTTTCTTATTTGGTGAGAAGGTAGGGAGGGAATAGAGAGAGGTCAGTGTTTTAGGGACGGTCTCTCCAAATAAAACAGCACGGGGATACATATAATTACAGAAGAGAATGCAAATATTATGCATAGATTATGGCAATTTAAAAGTAAATGTGCAGCTAAAAATATGACAGAATAAAATAAATGATATATGTTAAAGGAGAGAGGTGCTATTATTTTCAAAATTGAATGTAGAGATTAATCAAAAAGATTAGGTAGAGTTGAAGTAAGAACTGGAAGTAAAAATACTAATTTAGGGAAGGAAAAGAGGATTGTGTGAGTTAAATTCTTTTCTTTAAAAACAAATTTTAAAATTATAAAATTATAAATAAAAGTGTATGTGGTTATGAAAGTTAAGGAGTTAACTACCAAAAGAAACTCCAAACCAAGAGTTGAAAGTAGTTTCTCTAGGAAAGGAGGTCTTGTGTTTGAGAGATATGGGACACATTATAAACTCTTCTGTACAATTTTATTTCTACCATGTTCATTTATTGCTTGGATAAAAATTGGAAATAGAAAAAGGATATGTTTCAATTTTTATGATAAATGTAATTCCAATATTGTAAAAATTTCCTGTCTCTAATTTTATGATTATGCATCTAAAGGAAACTTTTTGTAAAAATATCACAAAATAATTGGTAGAATGGAACTGCAATATTTCACAATCAATTATATATTACTGGCCTTTAAAAGAGCATTTTTTTAAGTAGTAAAAAGAGCATTTGTTAAGTAGTAAAATGTTCTTTTTGTTTAATAAGAATCTCAACAATTTCTTACAAAATTTCCTTGATTTTTGAATAGAAATCTAAAATTTTATTTTAACAAATCTACTCATTTATTTTCTTCCAGAATTCAAATATTGAAAAATATAAATTTTGTTTAAATCTAATGTTACGTGTGGTTATTTTTTTAAATAAGTAATTAAAAGCTTTTTTTCTGAAGTATTTCAGAGAGGTTTAACTAACAAATATTTTCAGTTTTGGCCTCATTATAGATGAGAGCTTCAAACTGGAGTTTTATTAGAAAAGGTCTCAGCTTTCCTGGAAATCCTCTTTACATTGGTATTTCTGTGATGCAGAAGAACAAAAAGTACTTTAATTGCTTCTTATTTTATTAGCCTAATTGTTAGAGTAGGCTGACTGCCTGGAGCTAGCTCCTCTTTTGGAAAACAGTACCCTTGACAAAATGACAGTGTTCTTGGTCTAAAGCAAACTATTATTATTCCCTGTTTTAGGAGGTGTGATTGCTCTCTCTAGCAGCACTGACCCTTTCAAGTGAAATGGATGACATTCCAGTAAAACTGTCTCAGCATCAGCTATTGCAGGCTGGGCACTGACACATAACTTCTGACTCTGTTTTTGTTACTGTGGCTTTGTGAGTTTTAAAGTGTAAGATTTGTTAACTGATTAGCTGCTGTAAATCAAAGGTTTCAAATACTTGAGCATGAGAATCAAGGAGTTAAGATAGTTTACTTAGGGCCGTCTAAGTTATTATTCACGTGGAAATAATATAATTTAGAATAAATATATGTGTCTGTGTGACCTACTGTAACCACCCTAAGGATAAGGATTTTCCAAGAACGCTGGATTGTAAGTGGTGCCTATCTAATTTATCACAGATTTATGGACTTTGGGGCCCCAAAGCCACCATTACCTTATAGTGACTTTTAGCCCCCAAAATAAAGTCATATATATATATATATATATATTTTTTTTTTTTTTTTTTTTTTTTTTGAGACTGAGTCTCGCTCTGTCGCCCAGGCTGGAGTGCAGTGGTGCGATCTCCACTCACTGCAAGCTCCGCCTCCTGGGTTTACGCCGTTCTCCTGCCGCAGCCTCCAGTGTAGCTGGGACTACAGGCGCCTGCCGCCACGCCCAGCTAATTTTTGTATTTTTAGTAGAGACGGGGTTTCACCGTGTTAGCCAGGGAGACGGGGTTTCACCGTGTTAGCCAGGATGGTCTCGATCTCCTGACCTCGTGATCCACCCGCCTTGGCCTCCCAGAGTGCTGGGATTACAGGCGTGAGCCACCGTGCCCGACAAGTTTTATATTTTAACATTAAAAATGGAATTTGTCATAACTGGCATTTTCTGGAAAATTTTTATGATGTCACTTTAGTTGGATACTCTGACATTGCATAGGTTTTATGTATTAACTGTATTTATATGTATTTTGTTATGTATATTTTACATAGACTAATCATTCTGACCAAGTGGTGAATTTTTAGGGGCTATCCTAACCTAAAAGGAAAATCCAATTAAAATTTTTAAAGTATGTTGTCATATTAGAGACTTGAATGGAAAGAATGATTTCACAGCGCAAAATTTCACATTGTGAAATCCACCAGCAGATATTTATTATTGGAAATAAAACCAATCATTTTTCTAAGCACCAGTTCCCCTTAAATCTCTGACTAACAGCAATTCTACTAGGGGAAATTTCTTTTGATATTGGTTAATGAATCCAAAATGCTCTATTATCTTAACTCAAAAAAATTGTAGAAGGAAATACATGAAACTATAAACATTAGTGACAGTTACACATTGACCTCTTTAAAGTTTAGTACAGCATCACTTTAATGAGTATATCAAAGTGTGTCAGACTAGTTTTCAGCAGCAAAATTGATTTATTTATGCCATATCCGCATGTCAAAAAATAGGGTCAGACTATTCATCCAATATGATTTATGTGCTTTTATTTAAAAGAATATCAAAATATAGATTTTCCTGTTTTATTTGGACATTACATACCCAAATTGAGTTCACGCTGATTGTATTAAATATGTATTCTACAGTTTTGCGCTCTACTTTTTGGACAGGTGGAGGTACAAATTCTAAAAGGAGTTTTTTTTTCAGTTAAATGTTACGGGCTGGGTGTGGTGGTTCACACCTGTAAACCCAACACTTTGGGAGGCTCAGGTGGGAGGATCACTTGAGGCCAGGAGTTACAGACAAACCTGGGCAATATAGCGAGACCCTCACTTCTGGAAAAAAAAATTCAATAACTGGGCACAGTTGCAAAAAAATTTTAGACTGCTTTACATAGGACACACTAAATCCTCCTCTTTTTCCTCCTTCCCTGCTCACTGGCTCCTACACTACTAAAAATAAAAAATAATTGCCATCTATCCCACTTTAAATTAATGACATTTTACCCCAACTCTAATTTCATAGTCGTTATTATTTCGCTATGACTTTCATTCTCATACAATTAGTGGCTAAGTAAGGATATCAGTTACTTTAAGTCACTCAAAAACATTTTTGAATAGCCTATTTACATTTAATTTTTGAATACTCTGTTCAAAATGTAACTGCATGTTACATCATGAGAACATTCAGTTCCTCAGAACGCCTTCAAACTAACAAAGAATAAACAAACCAATCTTTTATTCCTAGTTTCCCTTTCCACTAGGGAGCTGGTATGTAATCATGTGATTTAGATTATACCACTCAAATACACCCAGAGATACTGGTTCCTAACAAAATTATGTCACAGAAAAGGTGAGGCATGTGGCCTTTTTCCACTGTCCCTGGGAATAGCAGGAGCACTGCCCTTTTTAGCTCAGTACTGGTAGAGGCTGTTTTCTGACTGTTACTGAAGTATCGTGGTTCTAGGTGTCCCTCCAGCATCTTCACCAAAGTTGTTCCTGGAAGCTTAGTCTTGAGTCACTTTTTCTAGCCTTTCCAAGATTCTGTACCCTACCAAATGCTATGTAATAAATCCCTCCCTGTTTGAATTAGCTAGGTGAAATTCACTCTCTGATTTCAAGGTTGGAGTAAGAAGGTCAGTTATGAACATATTGGATCCTTTTCAATGTGTCCCAATAATTTTGCTTCATTGGCTTTTCAGAATCTTCATATTATCTAGACTAGTTTAATTTTATAATGAAGTCCCAAATTGTATTCCAAAGTGATTGAAGTCTTTTGCATTCCAACCAGCAATAGTTAAAATGATTGAGAGTGGGTACCTGTTGTTTGCATCCTCACCAGCCATTGGCATTGTCCATTTTTTGTTTTTAAAATTTTTAACATTCTACAAGTATATAATGGTATTACATTGTGTTTTAAATTTTCATTCCTTTAGTGACAAAGAATGCTGAGTATCAATTGTTTTGTTTATTTATGTTTTTATCTTCTTTAGTGAGATGTGTGTTCAGATAGTCTGTACTACTTTAATGAGGGTTATTTGCTTTCTTAATTTTGAGTTTTAAATATTCTTATATTTTGGATATAAGTTTTTTCAGATATATATTTTTTAATTCCCCCCTGCACACCCAGGCTGTGGCTTGATGTTTTTCTTAACAAGGTCATTAAAAGAGAAGATATTTTTAATTTTAATAAAGTCTAGCTAATCAGTTTTTTCCTTAGTGTATTATGCTTTTGGTGCTGTATTTAAAAATTTATCACCAAACCCAAGCTTATGTACATTTTCTTTTATGCTTCCTTCTATAAATTCTATAATTTTGTGTTTTACATTTTGAATCAATTTTTAGGTAAAGTATAAGGTCAGATTCTAGCTTTTTGTTTTTTTGTTTATTTGTTTTTCTGGTTGCACGTAGATATCCCATTGATTTCAGAGGTTAAAATGAGTTTTACAATTTATGGCAAGTGGAGCCCTTCAGATGTTGAGTTGCATCCGTCTATTTCACTCTACCATTCATCCTCCTCCCAACCACCTGCCGTCTATGTTTCATTTAGTCATCTATTTACTCATACATTCATCTGTTTAAAAAAATGCAAAGGACTTACGGTGTTGAGAAATTTTGCTAGATTATTTTGCTTGAATTGCTTATCTCAGAAAGTTCATTCACATTTATCCCTCCAATTCAGTACTCATACTGTCTCCTCTCAGAGAGTAAGTCTTTAACTTAGCTCAGTTGTTATCGTCTCTGCAGAAACTTGCAGATCTACTTCATTGCCTCAGCAAAATTAATTATTTTCCCTACTGTCACTGTGCTTCAGTAACATTTTGTTCAGGTCACCACTATATTAATTGATATGGTTTGGATCTGTGCCCCTACCAAACATCATGTCAAATTGTAATCCGTAATGTTGGAGGTTGGGCCTGGTAGGAGGTAACTGGATCATGGGGGCAGTTTCTCCTGAATGATTGAACACCATCCATCTTGTACTGCCCTTGTAATAGTGAGTGAGTTTTCACAAGATCCGGGTATTTAAAACTATGTAACACTACCTCACCTTCTGTCTCTCTCTTGCTCCTGACATTCCTGCTACCCTTTCACCTTCCTCCTCTACTGTAAGTTTCCTGAGGCCTCCCGGGAAGTCAGCCTCATGCTTCTTGTACAGCCTGTGAAACCATGGGCCAATTTCACATCTTTTCTTTTCAATTACCCAGTCAGGTATTTCTTTATAGCAATGTGAGAATGGACTAAAACATCAACATAACAAGTTTGTCACATTCCATGACACCTAGCTTTATACTTGGCTCTCAACCTTCAGTACACAGTGCATTAGAAGTATTTGTGGGCAGTGGCTATGTCTGTCTCATCTTCTTTCCATAACATCTAACATAGTGTTAGGTACATGTTAATCACTCATTTATTATTTGTTAAATCAGGATATTTTTAAATAAATAAATAATATATTTTGAAAAATAACTTTATCTCATAAACACCTCTCATGTTATTCTTCAATTCACATTAAACACATCCCACATACATATTACCAATAGAATTAATCCTGCAATATTTCAGTATAAGCTGTTAATGTTTTTTCATGGTTCATATATATATATTTTTTTTCTTGGTCTTTTTTTTTATTATACTTTTTTATTATACTTTAAGTTCTAGCGTACATGTGCACAACATGCAGGTTTGTTACATATGTATACATGTGCCATGTTGATGTGCTGCACCCATTAACTCGTCATTTATATTAGGTATATCTTCTAATGCTATCCCTCCCTACTCCCCCCTCCCCACAATAGACCCTGGTGTGTGATGTTCCTCTTCCTGTGTCCAACTGATCTCATTGTTCAATTCCCACCTATAAGTGAGAACATGTGGTGTTTGGTTTTCTGTTCTTGCGACAGTTTGCTGAGAATGATGGTTTCCAGCTGCATCCATGTCCCTACAAAGGACACAAGCTCATCCTTTTTTTATGGCTGCATAGTATTCCATGGTGTATGTGTGCCATATTTTCTTAATCCAGTCTGTCACTGATGGACATTTGGGTTGATTCTAAGTTTTTGCTATTGTGGATAGTGCTGCAATAAACATACATGTGCATGTGTCTTTATAGCAGCGTGATTTATAATCCTTTGGGTATATACCCAGTAATGGGATGACTGGGTCAAATGATATTTCTAGTTCTAGATCCTTGAGGAATCGCCACACTGTTTTCCACAATGGTTGAACTAGTTTACAGTCCCACCAACAGTGTAAAAGTGTTCCTATTTCTCCACATCCTCTCCAGCACTTGTTGTTTCCTGATTTTTTAATGATTGCCATTCTAACTGGTGTGAGATGGTATCTCACTGTGGTTTTGATTTGCGTTTCTCTAATGACTAGTGATGATGACCATTTTTTCATGTGTCTGTTGGCTGTATGAATGTCTTCTTTTGAGAAGTGTCTGTTCATATCCTTTGCCCACTATTTTTTTTTTTTTTTTTGATGGAGTCTTGCTCTGTCGCCATGTTGGAGTGCAGTGGTGCAATCTCAGCTCACTGCAACCTACGCCTCCTGGGTTCAAGCAATCCTCCTGCCTCAGCCTCCTGAGTAGCTGGGACTACAGGCTCAGACCACCATGCCCAGCTAATTTTTGTATTTTTAGTAGAGATGGGGTTTCACCATATTGGCCAGGATGGTCTTGATCGCTTGACCTAGTGATCTACCTGCCCTGGCCTCCCAAAGTGCTGGGATTATAGGAGTGAGCCACCACACTCAGCTTCATGGTTCATATGTAAGGAATGATTAAAAATCAGAAAACATAACCCTTAGTACAGAACAAGAAAAAGGAATCATGCCAATGAGCGCACATGCACATATCTACAACAAACTTCTCATTTTTCACTTTCTCATGCACTCTTATCACTTTTGATGTCACAAGCAGAACTAGGCACTGGTGTTATTACGCATATTTTCTGTTGGTGACATCTAACCTGCCACTTAGCCTCCCATCAGGTCACATCTTCTTATTCCAATTAGAGTGTCAATGATTTTCACTTGTTTCCTCCTAAATTCAGATTTCCAACTTTTGTCACATTTATCTTCCTTGCAGAAAGAAATATATTTAGGTATTGAATATAGAGTCAACAACAGTTTTTCAGGAAAATGTTGACAAATAATTAGGGGTCTAGAAAGAAGGGCAGGACAAAAGGGGGTCCGTGAAACATGGGAGAAAGAATTTCAGCAGGGATGTTCATGCAGTAGGGTCTCTGAGGAGCCAAAGATAGAGTTCTTGCTTGAGATAGGAAGAGATTTTCAGTAGTCAGCTTAAATGAGGTAAAATGAGCAATTGTCAGTGATATGTAAACTCCCAAGTGAATATTTTCTGAAAAGATGTCCTATCAAATGCTAACTAGTATAAAAACTAGTATAATACTTATTTTGAGGAATAGTGTTCTAAACTCAAATAATTTGAAAATCACTTCATCAGTGCACTTATGGTGAAAGATAATACCTGTTTGCATATTGAAGGTTATGAGAAGTTTCCTACACGGAGGCAATTTGCACTCCTTTTTTCCAGAATTTTGCAATTTTATTTATTTATTTTGCCAACGGCATACTTCTAGTCCATGTAATGAGTGTTGGAAAATGCTGTATTTCCTCATTTTGTTTCATTCTGATCATTTGTCTTTTGCATTTGCCAGCAGACACTTGGACTGGAATGTCCTTAAATTTGTTTCTCTGTTAAGTGTCCCAAAAGACACACAGAATTTATCTTTTATTTCCTCCCTTGGAAAGTAGTGTTACAATATTTATTGTAGTAATACTTAATCATAATAGTGCCAAAAGCTGTGTTAAACACGTGCAAAAAAACAGTCCCATGTTATTCTTAAAAGTGTGCCAGATCTGGGTAAATTACATGATTCTTTTTTTATATATATATGTGTATTTTATATATATATATATGTATAGTTTTCTAAGACTAAACTTCCAATAATTATTTCTTATTATAAAAGGAATATGCAGTTATACAAAAATGCCAACATTCAGGCATTTTATCATCCTATATTTTAGTGCTTAGATTTTGAATTATATTAAAAGAAAAAAGCTAAATAGTATGATTATTATTTCTTAAATTACATGTTTCTGCTCCGAGGAGACACCTTTGCTTTATGTACATTGAATTGTCTCCTTTAGGTATAGCCTCAGGTTTCTTCAACAATATTAGTTTCAATTAGACATAAAATGAGAATTTGAAGAGGATGATGACAATGCCTGTTGGGAAAGGCTTTCATTTTTAATTTTGTTCTTTTTCCAAATGGCAGTTAGATCATGTCTTATAGGCTAATGGTTATTCTCAATATCTGTTTTCCCTTCCTCTATTTCTGGAATTTTTGTTGGAAATACAGTGACGATAGAATGAAGATTTCATTTCCTAGCCTTTCTTGCATGTAGATGTCGTCACATGACTGAATTTAGGAAAGAAAAGGACATTAGAAGAGGCTTTATATATTAGCTGCTGGACAGCTTCCTTTGCTTTCATCTTTCTTTCTTACTCTGAACTATTGCCTAGAGCTTGGAACCATTTCGAACGGTGAGGAATGCCATCCCCAGTGGTCATAGAAGTTGTTTGGGTTCTTGACAGGATCCATACGGAGCATGATACTTCACTACGTGAACTTCTCCGTCTGTATCATGCAAAGTAGTGAAAAAAAACACATCTATTTTGTGTAGGCCACTTATTTACTTATTTACTGGTTTAACTAGCAGTCAAATCAAATAACATAACATACAGGTGGGGGTTGATTCGAAAAGTGGAGAAGAGGCTAGGCTTATAAGTATAGCTTATCACTATACCATAGGAGAGAGCAAATGTCTTAGAAGAATACAATAGTGCATGCTGTACCATGTCATTTATTTGCCTTTTAATAATTTAGAGGCATTATTTAAATATCAATATTTTAAAATAAATAAATAAGATTCAATGAATATCATGGATAAAACGATAAGCTACTATGTTTAAGATCAACAAGATTAAAATCTAGTTTTGCTGTTTACTGATGTGTTATTATAGCTTCTTGGAACTTCAGTGCCCTTTACATATAATAAAACTAAAATAGGAGATTTGAGAAGCAAATAAGATGATGCATTTAAAACATATTAAAAAGTGCCTGTTCAGGAACAGAAAACCAAATACGGTGTGTCCTTACTTATAAGTGGGAGCTGAATGATGAGAACACACGTGCACATGGTGGGGAGGGGACAGCACACACTTGAGCCTGTCGGAGGGTTGGAGATAGAAGGAGGGAGAGCATCAGGAAGAATAGCTAATAGATGCTGGGAGGATCTGTGCAGCAAACTACCATGGCACATGTTATCCTATGTAACAAACCTGTGTATCCTGCACATGTACCCCGGAACTTAAAAATAAAAGTTGGAAATAAAAAGTTTTAAAGGTGCCTGCACAAGGTAGACCCTTAAACATTATTGGGTCTCACTGCTCTCTCTCTGTTGCATACAAGTTTTGTGCTACATCTTGAAATTTGTTCAAAATAACAGCAACAGCAGCAGCAGCAGCAACAACAAAAACAACATGAAAGCATCATTTTTGCTTTCAAGAAAATCCATATCATGTTTAGGGAGAGAAAGACTATAATTTGTCGCTACCTTTTATAAAAACCATTAACACTCGAAGCACAGTCTTTCATCATTTAAAGCATCTTTTGCCTCATGGAGCTTGCTCCCGAATCACCCCTATGGTAACTTACAGAGTTGCCCTAAGCATGGAAACAAATATTTCCCTTAATCCTAGGTCAGATCAGGTTATTCTTTCTAAACAGTTCATCACTGGAGCCGCAGGGATAACCTAGCAGAGATAAATACTAAGCTGCAATTTTAGTTGTCTCATTCCATGCGGCTGCTTTCTGGAACGTATTGCCTCATCCTTACTTGTGGTTCTCAAATTACATCAAAATCACATGTAGCACATGTTGTAAATCTAGATGCTAGTGTTACCAAATGTGAATCTCCCAAGGGTAGGAAATTTCTCTTATATTAAGGTACCAGGAGATTTTGAATTTTTTATCTAGGTTAGGGAACCAGTGCCTAGCTTGGTGACTAGATTTTGGCCTGCTTGGGCGAGGAGCAGAGGGGCCAGTTTTCCCCGTATCTTCGTATTCTGCCCATTAGGATTGGTATTCTTACAGCCTTTTGTCTTTTTGTGACCTACTGTGGTAGTTTCCTTTTCTATTACAGAATTGGTGTCTTCCTGTGATATTTCACTATGGAAGATCCCCTCCTTCCATGAAATAACGTCTTCTTCCTGCAAGGGTATAAGCTATCAGTTTAATCATAACAGAATATTAATCTAAGACTATAAAGACACCAAAAAATGCACACTGATATGTATATATGTGTATTACATAGGTAAGAAAGGATAATTTCCTTATATTCTCTAATATAGTGGTTCCTACACTTTGTCATTCATCAGAATCACCTGGAGGTACCCATTTTGCTAGGCAAACCCCCAGTTTCCATTAAATGAGGTCAGGGTGAGATCTAAAATTTTATATTTCTAATCAGTACCTAGGTGATGTGGATACTGTGTATTCAAGTGCTACACTTTAAGAATCACTGATAAATAAAACTAATAAACACATGAGCATATGTGACATATGCATATAGGTTGTGCAAAGATGGGAGAGATTATGGTTGTTCTGGTGATCGAGGGGCGATTCTCATATGAGGAGAAGTTTCAGATGTCTTTTTTATTGGCTTTGAGAGGACACAAGAGATGGAAACATTCCAAAGAATAAAGAGTGTGAGTGGAAGTCGTATGTATTCCAGTACATGTCAAAGGTTTCTGGAAAAAGTATAATGTTTGCAAAAGGAAGAACTAAAATATATATAATGAACTAAACTGGTGTGATAATTAGCAATAACTATGAAGAGTATCAATATAAGCATAGAGGACAGAAAAGTTGATGGACTTTGATGTCAGATTAGCAAAATCACAGTTATGTCCATTTATAATTGTCTGATCATGGACACATTGCTTACTTTTTATGAATCTTAATATCTTCTAAAGAGACAGATGTTTTTCCTACAACTATTGGGAAGATTAAATTAGGGAAAAAGACATATATAGCACCTGACACAATGCCTAGTTAATGTACTCAGTAAATGATAGCTCTATTTATTGCTATATTTTTGCTATCCTGATAACATAGTTTATCACCCCTGGCCTCTGCTTGTGTGGTCAAGGTCCATTTGTGAGGCAGACAGTCTGGTATTTAAGGCTTCATATTATTGTTGTCTACCAGCCAGGCAGTAAGTCACTGCGAGTTACTGCTTATTTTCTTTTTAAAAGAAAAAGTAAAAGTAAGTAAACTTATTTTACTTTTTAAAAATGCATAATTCACAGACTTTTTTGTTGAATAGACTTCATGATTGTAATACTTTTAAATTCTTTAGGTGAGAATATATAATAGTTTATTCCGAAGGAAAGTCTTCAAATAGATAATGTAATACATGCATTTGTTTAATACATACCTTAATTTAAAAAAAAAAAGATACATTATTTTAATTGTGGAAGTTACTGAGCAAATGAAAAGAAAAACATTACTTTCATTACATTTGAAATACTGAATGTACACATAGAACTCATCAAGTACCCAGAGAAAGGCTTTTCTTTAAATAAAAAATTGCCTGTATGGTCATTTGAATACGTTGAAATTGACTAATTTTTTAAATCTACTCCTTTCGTATACATGTGACTAATGTTACGTATTTCTTGAGATAATTCAAATTATTGGGGGAAAAAGTGATTTATCCAATTCTCTTTATCCTGCCAAGTGCAGGATGTTTATTTCTTTGGATGAAAGTGAACTCTTGATATGTAATATATATATATATATATATATATATATATATATATATATATATATATATATTTCTTTAGTAAACTATCAGCCCAATTTTTTAGGGGCTTAATCAGGACTTATATTTTGGACAATGTAGCAGAAGATTTAACATGAAGATTACAAAACTCCTGGTTGTTCTAGACATAAACTGTGGCATACTGGAGCCAGCACATACGGACTTAGAGTTAGTTGTTGAATTTTTAGATGTTTTGAAAGCAAGTTGTAAAAGTAGCCATTATATTAATGATTTTAAATTATATTAACCTATCCTTAAGTAAATTATAATAGAAACAGGTAAAAATACAAAAAAAATCACCAATTCCTCTATTTTACTATAGTTTTATTATTATCAATATTTTTAATCCATTTATGTCTATTGTAAATATATGGTGGCAACACTGTATGATGGTGTGTACTATACAAGTTTTCTCAATGCAGCAGTCAGTGATGTCATGTTTGACTGGTTAGATTACCCACAGAGGACTATGTTTATCTTCTTTGTAGAAGATAAAACTGCCAGTGCTTCAGGATATTAATAAAGGAAGGGATTTAGAGGCCTCCATGTTCAGTAGGCAACCTACTTAGTTCTGTTGTTTTCAGTTTAATTTTCCAACTTCTGAAGCACGGAGAACTTTTGTTTTATCATCTCCAGAGCCTGTTCTTCTGGTTTTACATCATGGTAGAAAATGAGCAATCAATACCTATGCAGAGTTGGTGAGGAAATCCTGATGTTCAATTGCCTTATAAACATGTTTTTTTGTTTGTTTGTTTTTTGTTTTTTGTTTTGAGACAGAGTCTCACTCTTGTCACCCAGACTGGAGTGCTGTGGCACGATTTCAGCTCACTGCAACCTCTGTCTCCTAGGTTCAAGCAATTCTCCTGCCTCAGCCTCATGAGTAGCTAGGATTACAGGTGCCCACCACCAAACTCGGCTAATTTTTGTACTTTTAGTAGAGATGGGGTTTTGCCATGTTGGTCAGGCTGGTCTTGAACACCTGATCACAGGTGATCCACCCGTCTCAGCCTCCCAAAGTGCTGGGATTACAGGCATGAGCCACCACACCCCACCTATAAACACATTTTTAACCAACCCACCTTTTTGTTTTGTTTTGTTTTCCCTTCACTATCATTTCATTCATGGGACTTGGTGCCACTGATTTGTGAGCCTTTAGAGGACACTCTGTTAGTCTACTACTCATAAAGATATACCCAAGACTGGGCAATTTACAGAAAAAAAAAAAAAAGAGGTTTATTGGACTTACAGTTTCACTTGGCTGGGGAAGCCTCACAATCATGACAGAAGGCAAGGAGGAGCAAGTCACACCTTACCTGGATGGCAGCAGACCAAAGAGAGAGCTTGTGCAGGGAAACTCCCATTTTTAAAACCATCAGATCTCATGAGACTTTTTCACTATCAGAAGAACAGCATGGGGAAGACCTGCTCCCATGATTCAATTACGTCCCACCAGGTTCCTCCCATGACATGTGGGAATTGTGGGAGTTACAATTCAAAATGAGATTTTGGTGGGAACATAGCCAACCATATTTTTACACCCCCAGCCCTTCCAAATCTCATGTCCTTACATTTTAAAACCAATCATACCTTCCCAACAGCCCCCAAAGTATTGACTTATTTTAACATTAACTCAAAGTCCACAATCCAAAGTCTCATCTGAGACAAGGTGAGTCCCTTCCACCTGATTTTCCATCCTGTAAAATCAAATGTAAGTTAGTTACTTCCTAGATACAATGGGGGTACAGGCATTGGGTAAATATGGCCATTTCAAATGGGAGAAATTGACCTAAACAAAGGGGCTACAGGCCCATGCAAGTCCAAAATCCAGTGGGGCAGTCAAATCTTAAATCTCCCAAATGATCCACTTTGACTCTATGTCTCAGGTTCAGGTCATGCTGATGCAAGAAGTGGGTTCCAAATGGTTTTGGGCAGCTCCGCCCCTATGGCTTGCAGAGTACAGCCTCTCTCCAGCTATTTTCATGGGCTGGCATTGAGTGTCTGCAGCTTTTCCAAGCCCACGTTGCAAGCTTTGGTGAACTGCTATTCTGGCGTCTGGACGACAGTGACCCTCTTCTCACAGTTCCACTAGTTGGTGCCCCAGTAGGGACTCTGTGTGGGGGCTCTGACTCCACATTTCCCTCCTGCACTGCCCAAGCAGGAAGAGGTTCTTCTTAAGGCCCTGTCCCTGCAGCAAACCTCTGCCTGGGCATCCAGGCACTTCCATACATCCTCTGAAATCTAGGCAGAGATTCCCAAACCTCAATTCTTGACTTCTGTGCATCTGCAGGCTCAACACTACGTGGAAGCTGCCAAGGCTTGGGGCTTCCACCCTCTGAAGCAACAGCCCAAGCTATACTTTGGCCCCTTTTAGTCACATCTGGAGTGGCTGGGACAATTTCCTAGACAGCGCATAGCAGAGGGACCCTGGGCCTGGCCCAGGACACCATTTTTCCTCATAAATCTCCAGAACTGTGATGGGAGGGGCTTCTGCAGATGTCTCTGACATGTCCTGGAGATATTTTCCCCATTGTCTTGGGGTTTAACATTTGGCTCCTCATTACTTAAGCAAATTTCTGTACCCCGCTTGAATTTCGTATCAGAAAATGGGATTTTCATTTCTATTGCATTGTCAGGCTGCAAATCTTCCAAGCTTTTATGCTCTGTTTCCCTTTTAAAACTGAATGCCTTTAAAAGCACCCAGGTCACCTCTTGAATGCTTTGCTGCTTAGAAATTTCTTCTGCCGGATACTGTAATTCATCACTTTCAAGTTCAATGTTCCACAAATCTCTAGAGCAGGGGCAAAATGCTTGTAGTCTCTTTGCTGAAACATAACAAGTGTCACCTTTGCTCCAGTTCCCAACAAGTTTTTTATCTTCTTCTGAGACCACCTCAGCCTGAATTTTATTGTTCATATCATTATCAACATTTTGGGCAAAGCCATTCGACAAGTCTCTAGGAAGTTCCAAACTTTCCCACATTTTCCTATCTTCTTATGAGGCCTCCAAACTGTTCCAACCTCTGCCTGTTACCCAGTTCCAAAGTTGCTTCCACATTTTCAGGTATCTTTTCAGCAGTGTCCCACTCTACTGGTACAAATTTATTGTTTTAGTCCGTTTTCACACTGCTGATAAAGATATACTTGAGACTGGGCAATTTACAAAAGAAAGAGGTTTATTGGACTTACAGTTCCACATGGCTTGGAAGGCCTCACGATCATGGCACAAGGCAAGGAGGAGCAAGTCACATCTTATGTGGATAGCAGCAGGCAGAAGAGAGAGTTTGTGCAGGGAAACTCCCGTTGTTAAAACTGCCAGATCACGTGAGACTTATGCACTATCGTGAGAACAGCATGGGAAAGATCCACCCCCATGATTCAATTAGCTCCCGCTGGGTTCCTCCCAGGACATGTGGGAATTGTGGGAGTTACAATTCAAGATGAGATTTGGGTGGGGACACAACCAAACCATATCAAACCAAATATTACCCAATTATGTCTAAGAGTTACTACTTATCCATCTACTGTTTAGCTTTCAAATTTTTGATGTTACTTTCTCCTTTTCTCTATCTTTTGTCCTTAATGGTTTATGCTTTTATAATCAATTTATTGCTACTTTAACCAGAATTTTTAGACTGAGGCTTAATGCATATTTTTAAAGTGAAAACATAAAGTAGATATTCCAAGGCATATTGGAAAATCTTGAGATCTCTAGAATCTGTTACCTTAGAGAAACTTTGAGGGAAGTTTCTGAGGGATGCTTTTTAAATACATCTTTGGTTTTAGTTTGTCGTAAATTGCCAAGATCCAGGGAATGTGAAAGTCTAAGGTAAACAGTGTTTTTATCTATGAGGAAAGTGCCATATCCAGAGAAGGAGGTAATCTGCTGATCCCTGGCATGGTGAAGAAACCAATAGAATAAACAGAAATAACGATCAAGTTTATTGCCATTTGTCCAGCTATTTATTTGATACAGTAACTGTTTTGAGCATTTTATACACGTTATCTTACAAAGTTGTTATATCTCTGACATAGCCGTGCTTATCTTCATTCTATTTATGATAAAATTGTTAGTGGGAAGATGTGAGTTAACTGACCTGGAATTTCCTAACTGCCATTAGGAAAGCAAAGAATTGAACATTCTCATTTAGTTGATTCAACATTTCTGTTTTTAACCATTGCATTATACAGAATGGTAGAGCATTGATCAAACATTTTTTTAGTGATGACCACTTTTCAGATTGATGTAAGAGCTAAAGAAAAATATATTATTAAACAAATCTGTTCTTTCATTAAAGGCATGGCTTAAAAATTGTGCTCAGTTCCTTTATGATTTGAAATATGTGTGTATGCACATTTGACTTACCATAATTATTATTACCTAACATTTTTGATAATTTCTATATTGGGAAATGATTATACTTAGATGCAAAGATACAGAAAAAAGTCTAGTTTCTACTTAATTAGTAGAAAGTATGAGCTGTATGAGGGCTTGCACAGACAGTTATAATTTAAGGTATTGAACTTAATATGTACTTGGCTCCTTATATTCTCAGTTGTCTTTTTCTTACTAGAAAACCAAGCAGGGATTTGAAAGCTGTCAGAACACAACATAATTAGAACCTTGTATTTCTATTTTCTATGTAGAAATTCACGAATGACAGAATATAATTTTATGTTGATCTTCAAACTAAATCTGACTGTCAATACTACTTGAACATATGCTGCTAACATCTCTATCTCAAGAGTCATTGGGTACATATAAGATTATATTTTTACTAGGTTATTCGTCCTGTAATTCTAAATTGGTCAGCAATGTCAATTTTTCACAACTCTCGAGATATGGCAACATATCACAGATAATGCAAAACTGATAGTGAGCAACAGTGGGGAACCATTACTACTTCTAGGCCTTGGAGAAGCAGGAATAAATAACTATCAAACCCCAGAAACAATAGTTATATAAAAACAGATGAAATATTTTTGGCAGAGAGGAATCCAGAATTAAAAATAGTTTGACCTCACTCTCTTCCTGTCCCCTACTCTCCTCCTGGTCTCTCCCACTCTTCAAACTCAAGCCAGAGGACAAGGGAGCTTGTAGATGCAGTCCATAAATATTCACCTCTTGGGGCAATGGCAGAATGCAAAGAGGTAATAAGTGAATTTAGAATGGCAAAGTTAACTATCTGTCATTGTAGGTTATATAGTCAGTAAACATTTAGTAACCACTTATTATAATCACAATGTCTTTGGAAACCAAAATAAATATCAGGCCCCCACTTCTCATAGAAATAATCAATATATTAAAGTATACCTGAAAGAAGTGAGGGTATTATCACAGGAAAACAACAAAGCATTTAAAAAATAGATGCTAGAAAAGTGCTGAGAGCAATATTTTCCAAATATGTTGTGGGAGAAGGAAAAACTCAGAAATATCGACAAATACCTATACAAATAATTGCTTCAAGTTAATGAAGTTTTTATTTTAAGTTTTTGTTTTGCTGTTGCATTATATATTTACAAAATCTTTTATAAATGATATATATTGGTCATTTAGGAATAGTATTAATACTTTTTAATAAACATATACATAATATATTATATTTTTATTTTTAGCATTTAATCTTTTGTCACGTGTGTTTAAAAACGTACAGTAACTGATTTAAATATATAGGTCTGTTTTATCAAGTAGGTTAAAGTGGTAGCGCAGACTTAATCATGAATACTATTTTAGTCCTAAAATTATTTGAAGAAGAAAATCTCTACTGAATCGTTTTTCAAATCAGTTTACTTACTATATTTTCAGGCTCCATCAGTAATTTCAATTGAATGTTGACTTGTAGCATACAAAAACTAACCATTTGTGTATTTGTTAACTTTGTTTTCATGGTACAAAAAAAAAAAACTGAATGGAAAATTGATTATTTTATCTGAGCACGGAGATGTAAAAATTCTTTTTTTCTTTACTCACAAAATATTTCTAATGCATAGTCAAAACTTTCAGCTTTCAAACAGTCTGAATTTGTTATCCTGGTGAGCCTGGTTATTTTAACATGCTTCCTGTCTAAATAGACTAAGTGTTTGGCTCTGAATTCTCTGGTTTAAGTGTATTTTCTCATTACTCTTTGTTCAGTTCAAGTCTTTATAAACTATTTAGAACTGGGTCTAAGGGAGAACTTCAAGCATGGCCTCTGTGACAAGTGTTATCACCTTGTAGAGTTGAAATGTCATTTCAATACACTATACAGAACCTCATGATTACATTGCCATAGTGATTGTTTTCTTTACTACTGCAGTGGATTTTACACTAGAATTTGCATTTCAATTTATTGTGACATGGAGACACAATAGGACTTACAGGCTTTTAAATTATTATTTTTAAAGTGAAAACAAAGTACTTGTTAAGTTCAAGGTTAAAACAATGTATTTTAGATTAAAGGCCATATAGTAATTAGTGGTACACCCAGGTGTGTTTTATTGCAAATATTTCACACACACACACACACAGACACACACACAGACACACACACCCCTAAACACTTTTCATTGAATGGTAAATCTGATTTGATCTCTTCAATCTCTCACTCTCTTCGGTGAAACGCCAGTCAAGCATCATCTAATGTGGTGCAACTAACCCAAGAATTTCCTTGCTGCCTGAACTCCAGCTTACTTTAGTCTCTTACTCAAAAATGAGAATTGATTATATTATACACTGAAACTCACCATTAGTCATTTTGATTATCAGAGGTTAATTTTGGCAGAAACAATATGACTGATTCAAGTAGAAAATTGCTTTGCATTATAGATTCATATCTACCGCATCGTGGAAAGATCCAAGGTGTCCTCAACCTTGGAATAATCCTGGTCTGGTCTTTTGATTTCCAGGAAATGTTTACAGAAGAGAGAGTTCATGGGAAGATACTAATAGTACCATGATAGGCCTGATAATAAATAGCACAGTTTCTCAACCTCAGTAGTATTGACATTTCTGAGTGGAAAATTGTTGTAGAGAGCTATAGTGTGCCTTGTAAGATGTTTAGCAACATTTTTGGTTTCTACTTAGTGGGTGGTAGCAATATCCATCTCCTAAGTTATCACAGTTAAAAATATCTCCAGACACTGCCAAACATCGCCTGGGTGACAAAACTGCCCCCAGTTGAGAACTATTGTTCTTATCTTTGGCCAGTGTGTCTGGTATTTCTGACACAGCATTGTGTATTTTGACTTTTATTTTTGAGAAATGTAATACATTTCCTCTGGTTTAAGAAACATGTTTGCCATTGTTGCTTTTTCTTGTAGCACACTCACAAAGGGAATTTTATTTTTTTTACATTGAATGGAGAGAAAAAAAAATGTAACACCCTTTAATTCAATGTCCACATGAAAACAAACTTTTTTTTTTTAATTAAGTATTTTATACCATTAATTCATAATTAGTACCAAAGACTTCTCCTATTATTTGGAATTTTTAAAATGTAGTTCATTAACAAGTCTCTAAAGAACTGTGTAATTTGCCTCATGCTTCTATATTTAAATTCGGTTCACATGACTCCCCTACTTGTTCAACTGAAAAAATCTAATTTCAGTTTCTGTAATGTACTAACCTTTTTTGCCTATCAGAACATTTGTATAAGCCTTTTCCTCCCATATGAATAAATTCACCTCAACCCTTGTGCCCTTCCTTTAGCCAGTAATTACCACTGACTAATTCTTATTGAATTAAGTATCTTTAAGATAATTAAGGTCTTTAAGATACTAACTTAATTACCATTTCCTGAGAAATTTTAACATAAAGTTGGTAATATTATTACTATTTAGACAGGATCATTTTTCTTTTTGTGACATTTAAATAATTTGAAATAGTATTCTTGAGTATATTTAAACTATATATATGTCTCCCTCAGTAGATATTATATGAGTAAGGACTATGTTCAGAAAATTACTTATTCTCAGTGTCCAGAGAAATGTGCTAGAGAACTGTCTCAGGGCTGATCAGCGATCCTCAGAATCTATTTTCCCCTCAAATTTAGCGTCACCAAATTTGTGATTCTTAAACTTGTAGTTCAAGAGGTATGTGAAAGTATTTTGGCATGTATGAATTTTTTAAGGTGATGATAAAATCAGAACATTATTTGTATAAGTCAGAGGCTACACTTGAAACAACTTCTCTGTAAAAGTTCTAAGATTATAACAAATGTTGGCCGTAGATAAAATACTAAGTAAAATTTGGTGTGAAATAGTACATAAGGATATTAATTTACCATAACTTAGAGCCATCTGTTGTTTTAGGGGGTTCAGAGTACACAAAGGAAGATTAAAATGACCTTGTTGAAGATGGAAAGGTCAAGGCCTCCATCATATAGAAAGGTCCAGAGCTAGTGCTGATAATGTAGATTTGACTCTATCACTTCTTCTGTCATGGCAATACAAACTGTGGTATGTAAAATATTTTGGCAAGCCATTGGAAAACATAGCATGACCGTGGCTGCTTCTATCTCATAATTTGGCTCTTCTATGAACCCAGAAAAGTACCAGTACTTCTTTTATTATGCATAGGGTGGGAGATTTTTTGTTTGTTTTCACACTAAGTAAACTGGCAGAGATTATTTCCATCTTTCTTCAAAGAGTACATAAACATGGGTAGAGATACACAGCCTAATCATTCGCTATAAACTGAATGTTTGTGTCCCTGCAAAAATCATATGTTGAAATTTTAACCCCCAATGAGATGGTATTAGGAAGTGAGTATGTCATGGGGGTAGATCCTTCTAAATGGGATTAATGCTCTTACAAAAGAGACCCCAGAGAGCTTTCTTTTGCCTTCAGCCATGTACGGACATAGCAAGAAGATCATCTATGAACTAGGAAGCAGGTTCTTTCCAGACACTGAATCTGCATACTGCTTGATCATGGACTTCCCAGCTTTCAGAACTGCAAGAAGTAAATGTTTGTTGTATAAGCCATCTAGTCAATGGTATTTTTGTTATAGTAGCCTGAATGAACTAAGACATTATTGTTTTTGGTTTGTTCTTAAGTTTCCTTGGATAAAACTGTTAGCTACAGGGGAAAATTAAGTTCAATCAGCATTATGTATGGACATATACACTGACATATTGGAAGACAGTACATGTTCTGGAATGAAACAAAAGAAGAAACAGAAGAAAAGAAAAGAAAGGGAAAAGAGCCAGGAGGGAGAAATAATAACTATTTTTTTCCCCTGAATAGGGATATTTTGACAACCCTTAATGAACATCGACAGACTGCTTCTGTTCTAGAGTGTTAGACTTGATGTAAATGTATGATGTATAGATGAAATCTGTAAAATAGAAAATATATATATATGTATTTACATCTGATTTCCTTTGATTGAAAGTAAAAATTGGTACAATCTCATTAAATTAAGTAAATTTCAAAGAGATATAAATATAACAAAATAATGCCCATGTTCTCACTGTGGATTATTGGATCGTTAAAGACAGTTTCACTTAATTGGATATAAAGGGGGGAAGAATAGCAGTTCTTATGGATCTTTCAACTTACTGCTTATTCATTTATTCATTTTAGCCTTAATTCCATTCATCTCTGTTACTTTCTTGAGCTCTCATTGAGAACTAGCTGCTTAATTTTAGCTCTGCAGTCTCCCCTCCCACCTATTCTCTCCCTAAATGTGAGGATTTGAAATATTGCCTTACTTTTCCTTTCCTAAGGATCATTCTATCATTTTCTCATCCAAATCCCCTTATATTTTTGTAAGTTATTTTAATTAGAGACTTAGAAGAGAGCTTTTATTGTTGTTGTTGGAGAAGAGTGGAAACGGTGACTGCTTTCCTGGTAGCAGCTGTGAGAAGGAAGTAAGAACTCAAAAAACGCATTATCTCAAGTTTACTTACAGGAATGGTTTTAGAACACACTGCATGATGAGAAAGCATTTGTTTTCCAAAATTATTTATTATAGGAATCAATCAGATCGCTAGGGCACTATTACTATGCGCCATCTGCGGGAGATGGATACAGTTTTGTCACACATAACCCTTATTTATGTCTCATTCCTGTTAGGGAATTTTAACTGTAATTATCTCTCAACAGGGGATTCTTAGGTCATCAGTAGGTTAGTTGTTGTCTAGAGAACACAAGCGGGAGGAGGAACATTCAAATACAATTATTACCCAAAATATAGCTCTTTTTTCCCCAAAGTAAATGGGCTAAATTTAACTACAGATGGGATTTAACCATTCACATTTTTATATTTTAGCTACCACCAAGGTACTTGTGATTAGAATTCACAGAGCCTGAAGTTTCTAACTCATTGCTTAACCTGCTGAGTTGTATTTTTTTTTTAATTATTCTATACACAAGAAAAATGGTACACAATGATGTTGTGCTAGTGTATACCCTGTGTCTGCAGGTAGGCATTAAAGTTAGTCTCACAGAAATTAACATATAATAGAAATCTGGCAAGCCTCAGTTTGCTTTGCAATAAAAATAATTATTTCTCTTTTTAAAAATTATCATCATTGATACATTTTGTTGACTCAACTAATTTCAATAAAGTGCCAAGGACATTCCTGAAATAACAACTTAGGCATAAAATGCGGTATCTTTGTTTCTGGAGAAGCATGGTGAAAAGAGGCCAGTATTTGTCAAAAGACCTGAGGTAATATTTATCCCGTTACTTTTGTTTTGTGACCTTAAAGAGTTAAAAGAGTTCATTTAATCTTTTTGTTTTACATTTCCTCACCTCTAAAATGAGAATATAGATACCTGCCTTATCAGTCTAATAGATGTATTATAATGATAAGATATATTACAGACACTTTAAAAATGAAACAGTGTTATATTACAGTAAGTTGAAATTCATGTATGTGTTGAGGCACCTTTGTTTTATAGCTATGCTCTAAATTTCCCCCTAATTCATAAAAATCTCTGGAAGCGTTGAGCTGAAAATTAGATACAGTAGTGATGTTAACCATTATTAGTGTTCAATATCAGAAACACTGAAGAGTATTGAATTATGTGCTAGTAAAAGAGCTTAAAAGATAGAATACATAATACATATTATGGTCTAATCAAGAATAATATTTATCCCACAAATAACCACAAAGTAACATTCTTAAATCATGGTTTTGAATACATTTTCTAATATTATGTCTAACATATTAAAATATTTTTACAACATGGTTTTAAGCCAAAGAAATCAAGTCCTTTTTTCCTTTATATACCACTTGGCAAAATTCAGCAGATTGTTACACTCCATTGTGGAGAATTTGAAAATGACTTTATGCTGTGAAATTTTGAAGATGTTATTGTTGGCATATGGAATGGATTTTGGTGGTTGAACAAACAGTTGAAATATCAAATGTAGTCATAGGGATTCCCTTTATGACTAAAATGCATGAACATAACTGCTTTTAACTTTCAGCATAATTTTTCTAAAATTTGGTTAAGTGGAGAAGGGTGAGAAAATTAATTATAATTCACAATACTTTAATAAGATCCAAAATATCCTTGTAACAACTCTAAAATGTAACATTATTTCAGCTGTGATTCTAAAGTGTTTCAGTATTTTTGTCATCTATTTTCTTGTTAACAGACATTTGCCTCGCAATTGAAATACATTGACAATGATGTTCTCTTAACATTTTTTTGTTTGTGAATGAAAAACGTTTTATGTTACCAGAACACCATATTGCATATGCAGTAATTATAAGATGGAAGAGAAATCAAAGTTTAGTGTGGCGTATCAAATGTGGCAAAGTAATTCTGACCCACATTCACATATGTATAAATTATTTTGGTGCTAACTGATAATGAGCCATAACCGTAAGCATAAGTGGGGATCTAAAGATCCATTCATCCATTACACACATTGCTTTCCGGAGCTTTCCCCTGCCTACCTACCATGTTAGTAATGATGTAGTATCTACCCTACCCCTACTTCAACATAGGCAGGTTTTTGACTCCCATTCTAAGTAGTCGAGTACATGTCAGTTTTAAATTTAAAATAATGTGTTTTTATATGCACAATAATCTCTTTATGGCTCAGCTTTGTTTCCCCACAAATATTTGGAATAATTAAAGATTACACATAGACCTTTGTATATAGTTAAGCTTTAAAAATGTCAATTTTGTACCGTAACTTTCTTTCCTGCAGTTGTACAATTTGCAGTTGTATTTTATATTCAAATTTATGACTATTTTTCCTGCTTTTTGTTTGTTTGTTTGTTTTGTTTTGCTTTTTTTTCTGAGATGAAGTTTATCTCTTGTTGCCCAGGCTGAAGTGCAGTAGTATGATCTTGGCTCACTGCACCCTCCACCTCCTGGGTTCAAGTGATTCTCCCACCTCCACCTCCCGAGTAGATGGGATTACAGGTGCGTACCACCATGCTGGCTAATTTTTTGTATTTTTAGTAGAGATGGGGTTTCACCCTATTGGCCAGGCTGGTCTTGAACTCCTGACCTCAGGTGATCCACCCGCCTCTGCCTCCCAAAGTGCTGGGATTACAGGCATGAGTCAACCTGCCGGGCCTATTTTTTCTGTTTTTTAGTCATACTGGGAAATATTATTAAGCACTTTCTATGTGTACTTTACAAAATCTAATGAATCTAGTGAGTCCTGAATGAATAAACAATATAAATGGGAAAGAAGGCAAACAGAAGAATATATATTATTAGGGAATAGAGGTGAATCTGTCATTACAATACTTTTATATTATGATTATCAACAGAATTTGTAGTATTAATATAAAAAGTCCTCTCATCCTGTCATCTAATATATATTCACAGATCATTCTCTTAACTTTCTGTAAATGAGGACAATTGCAGTTCTATGACTGTTGTTAATATTTTCCTGACAATGTTTGAAATCTCTACATTCCTACTTTAGCCTGTCCATTGGCTTTCTACACATTTCTCTCTCTCTCTCTCTCTCTCTCTCTCTTTCTGTGTTTCTTTCTCCTCTTTCTTTCTCTGTTCCTTTCCGTTGGATTTCTCATTCACTCCTAATTTTAATTATTACGTATCTGTTGGTAGGTCCCTCAAGTAAATCTCCTGCCCTTAACAGCAGCTCCAAGTTTGTCTTATATGTTTCTGCTGAAAATATACCTGACAAACTTAAATGTATGAATTAAACATATCTCACTCCTCTTGATTGAGGCCTTCCCCCTCTTTTTACTTTTTCTGTTATTTCTTCTCCTGTCCTCACGTCCAAGTTAGAAGATTGCTCTTGTGTTCTCCCGCTTACCACTCCCATGTCCTCCTCAACATCATTGCACGAAAACTGCTCCTTTCAATATTAACAATAGGAATGCTTCTTGATACATAATAAATATTAAACCGTATCTGTTGCATAATTGATAATTTAATCTATTTACATAATGAAACACCACGACTACATATTTATCTTTCAGCTTAAAAAAATACTTTATTGAGGTATGATTGCTATGTAAAAAGCTATACATATTTAAAATGTACACAATTGGATTCATTTGGTGATTAGTAGATGTCCATAAGCCATCACCACCAAGGCCTTCAACATATCTATCACCTCCCAACTTCCCGAAGTTTCCTCCAATCCTTATCATAATTTTTTTCTTTTGTTGCAAGCGTGCTAAAGATCTATCTTCCTAGAAAAGTTTATGTATACAATACAGTATTTCTAGCTATAGACACTATGCTGTACAGTAGAGCTCCAGAACTTATTTACCTTGCATAATTGAAACTTCACAACCTTTGACCAAAACCTCCCCATTTCCCTTTCCCCAAGCCTCTGGCAGCCACCATTTTACTCTCTACTTTGATGAGTTGGACTGTTTAAGATTCATGTATACATGGAAACATAGAATGTTTGTTTTTCTCTGTCTGGCTTATGTCACTTAGCATAATGTTTTCCAGGTTTGTCCGTGTTGTTACAAATCACACATGGCAGTATTTCGTTGTTGAATTGAACCCTTTATCATTATGTAATGCTCTTCCCTTTTGATTATTGCTGATTTAAAGTCTGTTTTTGTCTGAAATAAGAATACGAGCACCTGCTCTTTATTGTTTACTGTTTGTTTGACAGGTTTTTCCTCATTTCTTTGCTTTGAACTTATAGGTGTCATTGTATGTGAGATGGGTCTTTTGAAGACAGCATATAGTTGGGTCTTGCCATTCTGTGACTGTTAAGTGGGGGGCCATTTATATTTAAGGTTGATATTGATATGTTTGGATTTTGTCCTATCACTGCGTTGTCAGCTGGTTGTTATGCAGACTTGATCATATAGTTGTATTGTAGTGTCGATGGTGTATGTATGTAAATATATTTTTGTTTTGTGGTGGCCAGGAATGGTCTTTTGTTTTCATGTTTAGCTCTCTGCTAAGGACCTTTTGTAAGGCAGGTCTGGTGGTACCAAATACCCTTAGCATTTGTTTGTCTGAAAATATTCAATTTCTCCTTGAAATTGTTTAGAGTGGCTATGAAATTTTTCGTTGGAATTTCTTTTCTTTAAGGATGATGCATACAGGCCCTCATTCTCTTCTGGCTTGTACAATTTCTTCAGAAAGGTTTTCTGTTAGACCTAAGGGTTCTCTTTGTACATGACCTGCCTCTTATCTCTAGTTCTTTAATATTTTTCCTGTGGATTGACTTTGGAGAATCTGATGACTGTGTGTCTTGAGGATGGTTGTCTTGTATAGTATCTCATATGGGTTCTCTGAATTTCTTGAATTTGAATGTTGACCTCTCTGGCAAGGTTGGGAAAATGTTTGCAGACTATATTCTCAAATATGTTTTTCAATTTCCTCTCTGTCTTCCTCTCTTTCAGGGATGCCAATGAGTCATAGGTTTGGTCTTTTTACATTATCCCCTATTTCTTGGAGGTTTCATCATTATTATTTTTTCTTTTTTTCTTTTTTTACTTTTGTCTGACTGATTTGATTTGAATAACTGCTCTTTGAGCTTTGAGATTTCTCAGCTTGGTCTATTCTTCTGTTAATATTTTTGATTGTATTGTGAAATTTTTGTAGTGAGTTTTCCAGCTCTATCAGTTCAGTTTTGTTCCTTCTTAAACCGGCTATTTTGTCTTTTCAACTCTTCTATCACTTTACTGGATTCATTAGATTCCTTGGATTGGGTTTCAACTTTCTCCTAAATCTCAATAATCTTTGTTGCCATCCAGATTCTTGATTCTATATCTGTTGTTCCAGCCATTTCAGTCAAGTTAAGAACCATTGCTGGGGAGCTAGTGCAGTCGTTTGAAGGTAAGAAGACTCTCTGTCTTCTAAAATTGTGATCTCCATAATCCCCACATTTCACAGGAGGGACATGGTGGGAGGTGATTGGATCATGGGGGCATTTCTCCATGCTTTTCTCATGATAGTGTGTGAGTTTTCATGAGATCTGATGGTTTTATGTGTGGAACAGTTTCTCCTTCACAAGAGCCCTCTCTCTCTCTCTCTCTCTCTCTCTCTCTCTCATTGCTTTGTGAAGAAAGTGCCTGCTTCCACCATGATTGTAAGTTTCCTGAGGCCTCCCCAGCCATGTGGTACTGTATGTCACTTAAACCTCTTCTTTTATAAACTACCAAGTGTGAGGCATTTCTTCATAGCAGTGTGAAAATGTCCTAATACACTCTTGCTTTTTTAGTTGCCAGAGTTCTTGTGCTTCTTATTTCTCAACGTTGATGCCTTTGAGAGCTTTACCATGGTGTAATTTGGGTTCAGTTGACTGGCTTCCTTTTTGTATCATTTCAAGAGGCCAAGACTCATCTCACCACTCCTGGACTATGTGCTCTAACCCTGGGGGTCAGGGACCAGGCCTATGGCATTCGTTCTATGGCCCCTCAATGTTGAGCACCTCCTGAGCTGGAAGGGTTGAGGTGTTCCTGGTCGGCTAGCAGGAACACTTAGATTTGCGGTTCTGGCAAAAGTGCTTCATTGGGGTGGTGGCATTGGGGTCTGTGCTCATGCACATGCGCTGGTGGCAGCAGGGTGGTAGTGTGGTAGTGTTCAGCACATGTGGCAGTGGCAGCAGGGAGGCAGCACTGTGGAGTCCACACATGTGCATGCACCTGCAGTGGCAGGCAGTGTCACAGTGGGGTTTACACTTTCCAGCAGGGATGGGGCCTTCAATGTTAGGTGCCTCTGTTTACATGCACAGGTAAAGCAGTCAGAGGAGGCTGAATGATTGCACATCAGCAACGTACTGGTAGTAGGTTGCAGTTGGATGAGTACCATCAAAGCATTAGGGGGAGGATGTGGGTGGTCTTGTGCTGGTGGGGGACCATCTGCAGAAGCTCTCTGATGGTTAGGTGGGGGTCTTCCAGTGAAGGAGTTGTGGCAGTGGTTGCTATGAAATGCCTCCGTTGAGCATCTAAGGCTGTACTGCAAGCAGATGTGGCCAGGTAGGGGCCCTGACAAAGGCTGGTAGAGAGTGGGGCACTGAGGTTGGAATGACTCCATCCCACAGGCAAGGTAGCCCTGCGCCATCAAGGTTCAATGGTCAACAAAGACCAAAGCCACCTAGAGGAGCATGGTGAGGCTGGGGGTATAGGTATAGTTGGCCATGCTCCACTGTAGCCATTCCCATGGCAAAACCTCTGGGCTCTGGACAGGCGAGAGTCCTGTTCCTGCCAACTCTCCAAGCAGCTCTCCCTACCAGCTCAAATGTCCAGGAGTGCAACTGAGTGTCCTGCAGCTAGGATTCTGCAGGTCCCTGGCAAGAGTAGGCCACTTCACACTTATTTAACTGATTCATTCCCTAGTAATTGCTCAAGGTCAGGAATGAGTCTTGGTGTTTGGCCATGCCATGCAGGGTCCCCAGCTTCCTCCCCCTCAGCCCTTCAGCCCAGGGTCTACATCCTCTCTCTGGCCCCTCTCAGTGTATCCCTCCTGAAGATCTGCCAGGGTGTGCCAGTCTTCTTGATGGTCTGGTCTCTCAGTGGGATAAGCTCCTCTAGATGCTTCTAGTAGGCCATCTTGGGTCTTCTGGTCAATAATTTTTTTAAAATAGTCATCTTGAGAGACATAAGGTGTTATCTCATTGTGGTTTTGATTTGCATTTTCCTACTGCTTAGTAATGCTGAGCAGCTTTTCAAATACCTGTTGGCCATTTGTAAAGTCCCCTGGTTTTCCCACTTTCATTCTGCATCCTAAGTGAACACACAGAGTGCCTTGACTGCCCTGTGACCCGTCCAGCTGCAGGTTATTCCCAGGAAGCCTGAATGCAAAACTAGTCTTTGAACATTCTGAGGAACTGATACAAATGTCTAGGTTGCTGCCAAAAGCACTGAAAGCAATCAATCCCTGGCCCTTAGCCAATTTAACCATCATACAAACTTCATACCCTGATTCTCTCACCGTGGACATACCTACAGGATTATTGCTTTCTTTCTCTGTCTTTCATGAGGATATGCTACAGTGCTCTACAAGTAAGTTCTCCTAATAGATGCTTTGGACAGATCACCCTAGATCACCCTGCTGTTCAGTGTTTCTTTCTTTGGAATCCCAACTGACCCCATTTCCAGAGGGCTTGGGGCATTCCCTGATGGGAACTCCCCTGATGTTGCTTTTGGGACAATTCCAGTCATAAGTCTGTCAGGAACAAACAGCATTTGTCTGTCTTCTGTGGAGAAAGTACTTCTTAAATATCAGTGACTCCTTTGGCTTTTGTAATACTGTTTTTTCCTTTTCAGTTTTGTACCTCACTCTTTATTATTTTTTCCGTATTTTGCTCATGGATTTTCTTCCTCTCCTTAAAAGAAAATGTTCCTCCAGAGTCTCCTATTGAGCCCTCGCTTTTCTTTTCTACATGCACATTTAAGAGAGTTTACCCATTTGCATGGCATTAGCAAACATTTTCTCAGAAGACTTACATATCGATCATAAAGATTTGAATGTTTTTGTGACCAGAAATCTTATCTAGCCTCCCGATGGACATATCTGCTTGAAAAGTAACTGAAACTTGGAAGTTAGACTGCTTTAGTTTAAATCCCGATCTGCCACCTATAAGTCCTTGAACCTTAAGACATCTGTATTAAGTTTTCTAGGGCTGCCATAACAAAATATCACCAACTGGGTGGCTCAAACCACAGAAATGTATTTTCCTACAGTCCTGGAGGCTAGAAGTCCAAGACTAAGGTGTCAGTAGGATTGGTTTCATTCTGAGGTCTCTCTCCTTGGCTTCCAGATGGCTGCTTTCCTGCTGTATCTTCACATGGGTGTCCCTGGTCAGCGTGTTGTCTGGGTCCTAATCTCTTCTTACAAGGACAACAGTCACATGGTTTTAGGGCCTACCCATATGACCTCACTTTACTTTACCTCTTTAAAGATCTTGTCTCCAAATACAGTCACATTCTGAGGTATGGGGAGTTAAGACTTCAACATGTAAATTTTGATGGAACACAATTTGGCCTATAACAATGTCCTTGGTTCCTTAATCTGTAAAGCAGAGATACTAATGTAGTACCTAACAGTGTTGCTCCCAGATTAAGTGAGATATGAGGTTGAAAAGTGACTAATAAATGTTAGTTACTATTATTACTAAAAGGTAAAGCCTTATCCTCATCACATTTCACCTCAACTATAACAGTAAATTATCAACACCTAGACACTATTCTTTCTACCTTTATATTTATCTTCCACACTGCTTGTATGATTATTTCATTCATTTGTTTAAAAGCTTTCAATGATTCCTGTTTATATCATTCAGACACGTAAGAAAGGTGTCCAAAACTCTCTCTAAGCCAACAATTACACTTTTGCAACTGAATCTTTTACCAGTCCCCAATTAACATTTTACTTTGCAGTATAAATTTTCTGTTTATAGTTACTTATAAAATATGACATTTAATGCCTCTGAATTTTTATGAAGATTACTCCCTCTGTTTGAAACATGAAGACTATCTTTATTCACATATTTTTGCTTTCAGTCATCCCTCAAGTGCCAGTTTTGTAAACAAATCATTCAAAAATATTTTTTCAAACTCTTAAATTGGGCTATTTGTCCAAATTTCATTCCATCTGTGCCATATCAGTAATATATTTGCTAGATTTTCTTGCAATTGTCTACCTATCTGCCAAACATTTCTATTAGAATGCAAACTGCTTATACACAGAGCTATATCTAATTAATTGGATAGTAATTATATTGGTTTCCATATGCTACTATATAGATTGGAATGTCTGAATAATAGAGTTAATCAGTTCATAGACTCTAAGTACTGAACACTGCATTGGGATACATTTTATAGCTCTCCATTCAAAATTGTTTCAATGTAAATGGGTATCTCTCATTCTGAGAAGTTTTAGTGTTAACACCTTTCTTCCCTTATGAAATAATGGTTATGATAGATAATAGTTTTGCTTGTATATAATTGTTAATATTGTTATTTGGCAAAATAAAATGAATCACCTGTTATATATTTTGTATTTCACCACCCAATTTTATTTTGAAATTTTACAAGGATGTGGAATTTAAAGGTCTACTGAATTGTAGCATACTCACCAAAAACAAACAAACAAACAAACACACCAAAAAAAAAACGGCTTTGGGGTCAGGGTGCTTGTATCCTGGTTGTTTCTAGATTGTGGCCTTTGGAAAAATGCCAAACTTAGTCTCAACCTTTTCATTGCACAAGAAAGATGTGTGCTTTTGCTGTATAGGGTTGTCGTGAGGATTAGATTTTGTGCTGAGCACTCAAAATGCTTAGCACAGTGCCTCAAAACTTGATAAATAGTGATATTATTTCTGTCACACTGAGTAATACCATTGATGATAGTAATCTTTGAACTTAAGGTACTTAGTGCCTGGTTATCAATAAATGATGATTAAACTTAACTGCTTAGCATATCTTGTCAAATCAATCTCCTGAACACCACTACCATAGTTTATAGATCCTCATTGTTGGTCACTTCGCACACTGCAAAGGCTGATCTCTGGTTCATATCATACGCTACTGCCAAGTTGCGGTAATAAACTACCATTCCTTATCTGCCGCTCATTTTTCTTAGATGTGTTTTGTTTCCATTTTAAGAAATTACGATTATTTCTCTCTCTCTTTCATCTATCTTCATCATTATTATCTATTATATATTTCTATTTGTCTATATCTATCCAATTGAATTGATATTATTTTCTTTTGACCTATCTAGGATATATACTCTTTATTTGACAGTGAGAAATGTCTTTAAGACAGAACTGAAATGTCATGTTTGCTATTATCTTTTGCTAACCACTGCCTACCTCATACCTAGGAATAGTAACTGTTGTCTGTGTGTTTTACAAGTTTGTACCAAGCTTCATTTAAGCACTTATATTCTTTAAAAGTTAGCATTAACCTTTTTCATCTTTGTTTATATAGAGAGCTCTTCTAAGGTAATTACTATATGGTATTCCTTGAAACATCTTCCAGCAACCAGGAAAAGGTGTAACACATAGTCAATGATTACTTTAAAAATGTTCAATAGAATATTTTGATCTTCCAGGCTTACAGTTTTGGAACTAAACTTGATTTAGTTCAATTTCTAGCCCATTATTTCTAATTATAGCAACTTCTAGTCTCTTCACTTTTAACTTTAAGAATTTATAACTGAAAATTAATAATCTGCCAAACTGATATGATAACCTCTTAGGAAAAGTGCTGAGAAGGCATAATATCATCTATGTAGCAATGTTGCCAGCAGGGTGTAACTTTAATCTAATGATGAAGAAACAATTAAACAAATGAAAGTTACAGGACATTTTGCAAAGCCACTAAGTTAGATTTAAAAATAAATCAATACTGTGAAGAACTACAACAATTATAAAATGGGGATTGGGAGACTCTTGTGGTTTAAAGAAACATGTCAACTCAATTCAGTTTTGTAATCCTTGTTTGATTCTTGTTTCCAAAACCAGAAAAACAATTATAAAATAAATAGGGGATACCTTGTGCTATTTGAATATGAAATGTATACTAGGTACTTGAAATTTATAATATTAAATTTATTGAGAAGATAATACATTTTTGCTATGTAGAGTTTCCTTACTATCAAGATACACAAATTAAAATATTGACTAACAGTTTCAAGGTGTGTGCAAGTGAACCTAATGGTAGGACAAATATATACATATACACGTATGCATATGTATACACACATATATATCTTTATATATTTATATATATACACGGTATATATATGTATATATGGTAAAAAAAGGTACAGCAATTGTGTAAACACTTATAATGGCTGAAAATTAAATATGGATGTTTGTTACAGTTTTTCAACTTTTTTATGTAATTGAAATTATTCAATATAAAAAGTTGCTGTTGCAGTGTGGATTCTCGTGGAAGGAGACACCACTAAAGAGTTGGATTTACTAGGGAGACATCAGACTCTAATGCAAATCTGGAAAAGTCTCCGTCAGTTCCACAAGGAGCTCCAGGGTAAAGGGCCAGTTAGAGAAGTTCAGCATTGGGTGTAAATGTTCCTTGTGCCACTGCTTTTCTCAGGCATTCATTGGATGGGGCCCTGCAGAGAAAAGCTTGACGAGACTCAAAAGTAGAACAAGACCTTATATAATACAACAGATCTCAACTAATCACAAAGACTCTCAACTATTAGACTTTCAACTAATCACAAAATTTACAGCTGTGCAGACCACCTTTAAGAAATATCTGTGTGGTGGCTGGGCACAGTGGTTCACGCCTGTAATCCCAACACTTTGGGAGGCCGATGTGGGCAGATCACGAGGTCAGGAGTTCAAGACCAGCCTGGCCAACATGGTGAAACCTCGTCTCTACTAAAAATACAAAAAGTAGCCAGGAGTTGTGGTGTGTGCTTGTAATCCCAGTTACTTGGGAGGCTGAGACAGGAGAATTGCTTGTACCCTGGAGGCAGAGGGTGCAGTGAGCCGAGATCACGCCACTGCCAGCCTGGATGACAGAGCAAGACTCTGTCTCAGGAAAAAAAAAAATCATAAATTGTTAGCAACAAGAATTCTCAGTCATTGCTGGTGAGATTGAAAAATGGCGCAGCCAGTTTGGAAGACAATTTGGTGGTTTCTTACAAAACTAAACTCAGTCTTACCATATGCTCCAGGAGTCATGCTCTTTGGTATTTAGTCAAATTAGTTGCTAACTTATGTCCACACAAAAACCCGCACATGGATCTTTATGGAGCCTTTTCATAATTGCCAAAATGGGAAGTAACCAAGATGTCCTTCAGTAGGTGAATGAATAAACATATCCATTCAGACAATGGAATATCATTCAGCACTCTGAAAATGAGCTATGAAGCCATGAAAAGATACTAAAATAACTTAAATGCATGTTACTAAGAAGGAAGCGTGGATAGGCTACATACTGAATGATTCCAACGACTTGGTATCCTGGAAAAGACAAAACCATGGAGACAGTAAAAAGATAAGTAGTTACCAGGGATTTATGGGGACAGATGGATGAATATATGGAGCACAGAGGATTTTAGGGCAATAAAACTATTCTATATGAAACTATTGTGGTGAATACTGGTCAGTAGGCATTTGTTAAAATCCATAGAGTATACAACGCTAAGCCTAAACCCTAATGTGTACAATGGATTTGGGTAGTAATGTGTTTATGTATATTCATCAGTTGCAATAAATGTACCACTCCGGTGTAGAATATTCATAGGAGAGGAGGCCATGGGGAGCAGGTGAGGGGTATGTGGGAGTTTTCTGTACTTTCTGTTCTATTTTCTTGTGAACCTGAAAATTGCCTTAAAAATAAAAGCTATTTAAAGGAGAAAAAAACATCTAAACTACCTGTTTTTTATTTTTTGTTTTTTGTTTTCCCTTGCTTTGTGTGATTTTATTATTTACTTATTTATCCAAATTTTATTTTTGGTTCGGGGGTGCTTATGCAAGTTTGCTACATGGGAAACTTGCTTGTTGTGGGAGTTTGGTGTATAGATTATTTTGTTACCAAGGTAATGAGAATAGAACCCAATAGGAATTTTTTTTTTTACCCTTGCAGTCCTCCCACCCCCCCACCCTCAAGGAGCCTCAAGTGTCTATTGTTTCCTTCTTTGTGTCCAAATTTACTCAACGTTTAGCTCCCGTTTTTAAGACAGAACATGCAGTATTTGGTTTTCCGTTTCCGTGTTGATTTGTTTAGGATAATGGCCTCCAGTGAAACTATCTATTTTTTTATAACATCATTGAATATTAAAAATAATTTTTAAATTTTGCTAATCTGACAAGTGAATAAACAATCCCTTTTTACTTTACACTTTAATTATTAAGATTTTAACAAATAGGTTTGTCATTTGGACTTCTTCACTTGTTAGCTTCCCGTATATTTCTATTCTTTTTTTCTAATAATCTATAAGGACTGTATAATAAAGATAGACTCTTTTGTTATGTGCAATATTAATCTTGTTTATTATCTTTTAACTGTGTTCATGGTATATTTTGCCAGAAGTTTCAATACATTGTCAAGTCTATCTATCAGTTTCATATGAAGATTATACAAATATTCTCTTGTATCTGTTTTCAACATTTTTGTAGTTTCAATCTATTTGGAATTTTATGTGTTTCTTTCATGTGATATAGGTGTTTCATGTTTTGTATCTAATTTTATATTTTTCTAAATAGATGTGGTATTTATTGAACAAAAATTCCCATAAATTTAAAATACCTTGTGAAATTGTTTATAAAGTGACCTTTTTTGAATTAAAAAGTAGAAGTATTAAGTATATCTCAGACCTAAAGTGCCCGTCCAAATAAATTTCTATTATATAGTGCTTTTATTTTATTATTATTTTTTCCTCCCATAATGTTTGTGAAATTCTTCAACATTAAAAATGTTAACGTAAAATAGACAATTGTTTGTTACTTTTTAAAAATTTTCTGTATTGGTGGGGTACAGTGGCTCACACCTGCAATCCCAGCACTTTGGGAGGCCAAGGTGGGCAGATCACAAGGTCAAGAGATTGAGACCATCCTGGCCAACATGGTGAAACCCTGTCTCTAGTAAAAAGATAAAAATTAGCTGGACGTGGCGGCGGGTGCCTGCAGTCCCAGCTACTCAGGAGGCTGAGGCAGGAGAATCGCTTGAACCCGGGAAGCAGAGGTTGCAGTGAGCCGAGATCAGGCCAGTGCACTCCATCCTGGGCGACAGTGCGAGACGCCATCTCAAAAAAAAAAAAAAGTTTTCTGTATTGAGAAATATAATATAGTGGTAACATACATTAATGTAGTAAGAAGTGATATTCACACATATGTTATATGTATTAAACATATAACACAACTAAAAAATACTAACGTGTCTAGAAAAGGACAGAATTCAGTAGCAGAGAAACGATTTTTCAAAAAATTATTTAAATGATTAATTAAAAATTACACATCTTGACTTTTGAAAATGAGAACCAAAATTTAGAGGATACTACATTTGGACCAGAATTTAAATCTAAGTCTTGATTGACTTAATGGAGTACCCTAGCTTTTCTGAGAGTGTTTTCTTATCTACAGAATGATAAAGTTAATATCTCTCCATTACAATGTTTTAAAAATAAAACAAATAATGCTTCAAGAATTTTTAAACTGCAAAATTTGTAAACATACACCACAGTATAGTATAACTACTATTATTTCGATGTAAAAATGATTATCTTTAATTGTCAGAGCTTAGAATTATAATTCTTTGCCTAGCTATTTCAATTTGTCAATGTTTCAAGACTAAGAATATGCTATGTCATATCTCTGTAGTAGGAGCTATGGCCAGTATTTTTCTCTTGAAATGTGTGCAAGCCAATAATAGATGCCTCTCCCAAAGCTTGGGAGGATTAAGGACTGCTGTTCCAGATATGCAAATGCTCAAGGGCACGTTTCTGAATAGATACTGTACTGCCTTAAAGATAAACAAAAAGAAATGTGAATGTAGGAGCTCGGATTTTATCCAGCGTGTCCTGCCACTTCAGCAGCATGGGGTGTACATTGAGCTTGATGTGGTGGCAGTTAGCGGTAGCAACTCATGAATGTAGACAGATTTATGCAGGGTGACCTTCATGACTCAATGTGCTTGGGAGCTTTGTGATTTCCACAGGGGTTACTAACGGGACATTCCATCGACAATCACAATGAGTGTTCTACCTCCCTGGCATTTTTAGAGCACATCTTTATGCATCAGAAAACCCCAGACGTTCAAGGGCTGCTTTCTAAAGAAACACACTACTCTATGAATTTTGCAGAAGATAAAGTTCATCTGCATACTCATGAGTTAGCTAGCCACTATCACAGGGTCTCTTTCATTTTTAACCATTTTTGCTACTTCACTGCCACGATGAAAATTCAAATTTATATTTGTTTTAAAAACAATTAAATCCATTTTAGGATTAAAATGAATAGGGCCTCATATGTTAACTGTTTGTAGGAGGTTTAAAAAAAATTGAACCCAGAATCAAAGGGCATTGAAGCACTGCAGATATGACAAATCATATCCAAATGACTTCATTTTCCTATGGAAAGTGTTGCTACTTAAGTAGATCAGTGACGTGCAAGTGCAGTAGGCTGCTGTATCTAGATTTCAACAAGACATTTTTTAAACCCAATATTAATTCCATTTTAGAAAACTTGGAATAATTCTGGTGTTCTAAAAGCAAGCTATTATTGAATGGGTTTTAGTTGCAAAGCAAGTTCCCAAAAATGTGCACCAATATCCACTCTGTTCTTTTCATACTTCTACTGGCTTTTCGAATGGTATTATAAAAAGATCTTTAGCAAACTTATGGAAGGGGAAAATATGTTCAATTACAAACATGGTCAAAAAGACTTATATGCTAAAACAATGAACTAAAGCTAACATGATAAAGTGTAGCATGGAGAAATAGTTCTGATTTCTGGTGAAATTGGAAATATTTAGCTTGGGAAAGAGAATAATTTAGAAGTAAATGAGGGCTAATTATAAAATAGTCAATGGTCTGTACTGTAGAAGAAAGAAATATCAGAGATACCAGACATGTAAGTGGAATCAATGATGTAGTGTGTACAGAGACTAATTTGGACTGTATGTAAACATTGAAATAGAACTTTCCAGAAAAAAGAGGAGGTTGCTTCAAAAAGTGTGAGAATGTGCCTATTATTGGTGATATCCTAAGAGATGTGGAAGACATTTGAATTATCTATGTCTAAGAATTTAGAATGAATGGCCTTTGAGCTATGCCCTAGCTCTGAAAGTCAATGATTTTTATAACAATTGAACTCAGCTGATTTTGAAATAGTTAAAAGAGGGTCACATTCTACTTTAATGCCTTTCTTTTCCTTTTAAGGTCCAATATTAATATGTCAAAATGTATTTTATTTTAAAAATAATATAGAATCATTGTGCTATTAATTCTTCTCACCAAAGCACTGGAAATAGTATCCTGAGATATCACATTCAAGATTTTACTGCTTTTAAAATCAAGAACATATTCATTATTTTCATATAATCAACACTTCTTCCTTCACCATTGAACATAAAGTAAAATAAAAAAGACAATTACCAAAAGAGGAGCTAAGCTTATTTTCAATATATTTTTCCTGATTCCAATTGCAGTAATCATTTTTTTCAACTAAGCCTTAGTGCTACATGTTTCCATAGCATACCAATGTTTATTATTCATAGTACTCCACATTGAAATTTTGACCAATGTCTGTCTTCTTTTCTACATGGTAAGTGGCAGAGGGAAATGCATATATCCATATTAAAAAATATTCCTCAGCATCTGGCAAAGTATCTTTCCATTTTTTTTTGCTAAATAAATAAATAAATAGATAAACACATTCTTTTATATGTGAGTTTTGTTGTTCACATCTCTTTTCATCCTACAATTTGTACAGAATTCCACTATGTCTTACTAAATTGAATAAATGCTATATTTGTCTGCACATTTAAAATGTTCACAAAATTCATTGAAGGTGTGACTTTAAATCATAAGAGTTCCTTTAATCCTTCAAATTAACTTTTAATGGCATGGAATGTGTTTACTTCCATTAATTATTCATATTCATGAATTCTTTTAAATAGTTTTTAACATTTAAAAGTGTGTTTATTTTTCTTTGATCTGAACTCTGCACTTGGTATAACATTCTGCTTGCTCTTAACATATGATAATATACACTTTTGGAAGCTTGTCACAAAAATCACTTTATTGATCTGATATATTAATTCATATTCATCTAAACTTAATTTCTCTCTTATGATACTGCTACGTTTTAAGTCTATAGAGGAACTGAACTAATTTTTTCACCCTTCAAAATAAGAAATATCTTTGACTCAATATTTTTAATGATTTCCACAGAAAATTATGTATATTGCAAAGTACTTTCTACAAACTTATGACAATTGAATGTGTTAGTTTTTACATAGTGGATTTAAGATAACCATGTAATAACAGAATTCTAGGATGGATCCCAAGATTTACTGACTCCTTGTAAACATGCTCTGCATAATTCTCAAGATTTTTGAATATAGTGAATTTCACTCCCATGATTAGAATATTTTGTAGATCAAAAGGGATTTTGCAGATATAATTGAGGTCTTAAATTTGTTGACCTAATGATAGAGCAATTATTTAAGTGGGTCTGACCTAATGGCATAGTTTTATAAAAGCACTATTTGCCTCAGGCAGGTAGCAGAAGACAGTCATCAATATGCTGCAGGTTGCCTGGGAGAAAGCAATCATTCATGTTGTGAATTGTCTATGGTTGCTACATGGTAAGGAACTGCAGGCAGCATTTAGGAGCTGAGAGCTGATCCCAGCCAACTGCTAGAAAGATAATGCGAACTTCAGGCCTGGAGTTGCAAGAAAAGAAATTCTGCCCCAAACAAGTGAACCTGGAAGAGAATCCTGAGCCAAGATGAGAACCACAGCTCCAACCAACATCTTGTTTTCAGTCCACTGAAACCCTGAGTAAACAATCCAGCCATACCATGCCCCTATTTATGACCTAAAGAACTTGTGAGATAATAAACTTTTGTTGGTTTAAGCTACTTCATTTGGGGTACTTTGTTTCAGAGCAATAGAAAACTTAAATACTCACTCAGCAAATTTGTCATTTGAATAGAGTCAAAGAGAATCTTTCCAAACGTTCTCCTGAAGGAAATGTCAAGAATGTGCAAGTTTCAGGTTCAGAGGAAATCATTCAATATAATCTAGTTTAGGAAGCTGACAGACAAATTAAATGTTTTTCCCTAAATCATTTGTAGGCATAATCAGGACTGGAACCAAGGCCCCATGAGTCCAAATCAATGCTTTTTCACCAGTAAACAGCCAATGTATTTATTAATGATTGGAAAAGAAAAAAGTGATGCTAGTGGAAATTTTGTGTACATTATTTTAATTGTTAATATATTTCTACAATAATTTGTAGCTGCCTGCCCTCCCTTTCCTTCTTTTCCTTTCTTCCTTCCTTCCTTCCTTCCTTCCTTCTTTCCCTCCCTCCCTCTCTCCTTCTCTCCTTCCTTCCTTCCTTCCCTCCTTCCTTCCTTTTTGTTATTTAGGATCGTGTCAAGGTTCACACATTGCATTTGACTGTAATATTTATTTATTACCTTTTAATTTTTAACAGGACTTTTACTTTTAAAATTTCTTTCTGTTTCATTGACATTTTGAAGACTCTGAGAGTGTTGTCTTATATCTTATGTTCTGAGTATAATTATTTATATTTCCTTTCTGTTTTCTTCTGTTGTCTGTTTTTTTTTTTTTTTTTAATGAATATAAGCAAGTCTGTAGGTTGTATTAGATTTAGCTAAACATTGGCAAGAACACTTTACATGATGTATGAACTTCACAGAGCATTGGACCAGGGGACCCATGCTGTGACGACATCCCCCATTAAAGAAACTAACTGTAATTAAGGTGATAAATGCCACTCTTCCTCCATTGTAAAGACATCTTTTTTTTTTTTTTTCCGTAATTAGTGAGTGATCTGTGGGTTGACACTCTGACCTCATTTGGCTGTCCTATTACACACCACCAGTTTACCCAACGCTTCTAGCTAGCATCCAGTGATGTGCCTTCTGAGTCAATTATTTTGTAGGGCTTGTATTAGTTGTCTACCACTGCTATTTAAAACTACCACATACCTAGCAGCCTAAAACAACACAATTTTATTACCTTACGGTTAGAATTTTGAAGGTTAGAATTCTGATGCAGGTCTCACTAGGTTACAATCTACTGGCTAGCAGGGCTTCATTCATTTCTAAAGGCACTATGGTAGAATCTGTATTTTTGTCTTTTTCCAACTTCTAAAGGCTACTCACAAGAATTGGCTAGTGACCCCTTGCTCCATCTTCAAGTGCAGTGACATCAGGTTAAGTCCTTTTCATCTTGTGTCTTTTTAACTCTCCTCCCATAGTCACATCTTCCTCTGACTACAGCTGGTAAAGACTCTCTGCTTTTAAAGACCAATATGAATAGATTGGACTCACCTAGACAATCCAGTAAAATCTCTCCATCTCAGGGTCATATTTTAATTTTATCTACAAAGTCTCTTTTGTCATGTAAAGTGACACATTCATAGGCTCCAGAATTTAGGACTTAGATATCTTTGGAAAGCAATTATTTTGCTCTCCACAGGAATTACAAAATGCCAATTAAAAAAAAAATCTGCTATTTCTTCTTTGTGTATTATCTGGCGTTTTCTGCACAGAAACACCACCCTCTCGTTTTCTGTCTATGGATTCAAAGATTACTTATAATTAAATAATCTTTAGGGTTTTCTTCTTTAGTTTTCAGTTCTTTAGTTTTCCTTTTTGATTCTCAAATTGACTGAAATTAGGGAATTTTGTTTAGTGAATTTAGATAATGTTATGGAATTATTGTCATTTTCTTAGATGTGATCATAGCATTGTGTTTATGTGGTGATGCGTGCTAAACTGCTTAGGGTAATGCCATAAAAACTGCAACTTGCTGAGAACAAGCAAATCATGGCAGAATTTTACAATGTTTATTCTAAGTGGAGGATACATCTCCCTTTATTATTCTTTCAAACATTATGTATGTTTGAAATTTTTCAAACAAATGAGGAAATTGCTATATCAAAGATATATTGTTATAATGTCTAAAAACTCATGATATAAATAAGTTTAAATTGTTTTTCTTATTTTATTTCCAGATAACACACATCTTGAAGAAAATACAACCTCTTGTCTGGCTAACCATATTGAAAGAAAGGAGAAAGTATGATTCTCCAATCAAGAGCTCTTCTTTCTGCTCATATCTCATTTTAGAACCTACGATGTCAGAATTCTCCAAAACATTGGAATAGCTTTCAGTGTCAGAAACTGAACTTCTGCATTTGGTTATATTGAAAACATAAGATTCTTAAGATTAAAAAAGAGAATAGGGACACATGAGAGACGTATAATAGCATGGAAATGTAAAGTATGCCAAAAAGTCAACCTAATTGAAGGATGTTGCTAGATGGAAGCAAACACCATAGCGAATCTTGCAAAAGAAGCACTATGTTTATGGTAGAGCTGTGATTTACGTCCTGTGAACATCCCCAAAGCCCCAGAATGAGACAAGAATTCTTCATTTGTTGCTTCATAATCTTAACGTTATGCCACTGATCTGACATTCACAATCCTGAGAAATATGTAAGAGCAGTTACTTATTCCTTTAATAAATATTTGTTGAACTCTTGTACAAGGTGCTAGGTACAGTGCTAGTTAAAAATTTCGTATGTGCATTTAGCACTTAGTGTATTCTGGCTATTAAACATTTGTGAGTATGAACTCACTCAGCACTCATAATTACCAAATGCGGTGAACTGTTCCCATTTCACAGAATGAGGGTCCGAACACACTAAATCTGATGTTGGAATTCACACTACCGTCTACTAGTACCAAGGGTTCTTAATCAGGGGTCCATAGAACCCTATAATTGGGTTTCAAGCTTCCCAGGAGAAAAAGCCCATAGTTTATATCACTTTGTCAAAAGTAACATGTAACTTTAAACAGCTCCACTGTGGTGTTAGGATTAGGGATTCATTGCTGATCAAGAGCTGTAAAAGTAGTCCCAGCTCTCATGACCCTCAGAGTTTATCAGCCAGAATAGGCAGGCTCTTCTGTGCCTAATGAAAGGCTTTTCTCAGCATATTCTTTTATCTGTTCAATAAATAAAAATGTGCTACACTATTTTTAAAAAATGTTTACATACTATTTGATTATCTATGTTATTTATATCATTAATTGAAATATGAAACATATTGTTAGTCTCTAGTATTGATATTTAGTTATTTTCTTCCTAATTTTTGCTACCTGCATGAAATAATTTTTGAATTTCTCGTATATGACTTTCGCTAAAAATTTCCATTTGTGTATCATTTTATTGATTATAACAATTTTTAATATATTTCTCTGTGGTTTATTTCTGTTTCTCTCTTAACTTTGCTTATAACACATATATTGTAATTTACAGGGCATTGTTTTCTTTCTCTATTTTGATAATTATATTTATTTTTATTATAATGAAGTTAATATATTTTGTACTATATGTCCATTTTCAGAATTAATTTTTTTGGTCTTTATAGAATGTGTGTATGTGTGTACATGAAATATATATATTACAGACATTTATAGATATTTATATATATATATATTCCATACATATACTTACACTAACACACCTACGTATTTCTTATGTTAAAATATACATTGTTTTCAACTTGCCCAGTTAGAAATTTTAGTCTAAAATTCTGTCCAATTCCTTATATCGCTAGGATTTTTTCTCCATACATTTCATTGCTATGTTTATTAGGAAAAGTTACATATTTGTTGTGCATAGAATCTTTTATTATATTAAAGTCTTTTTCTTGGTTTGAGTTATTGCAAAATGCTTGGATTGTAATTCCTTCGTATAAATATTATGATCCTTGTTTCTTTATGTTTGTTTTTATTTGGTAAATCATTGTGTACCTTTTTACACTTATTTTTCAGTTTCCATTTCTTTCAGGCAAGATCGCCTTGTAGATGGTACACTGTTGTTTTTTATTTCTAGTCGTATTATCACAGTGTCTAAAATTTTTCTTTCAGAGCTTATCAGATCCTCATTTATTATTGTAAGAGATAAATTTGGTCTTTTGTCTTCTTATATCATGTTTATTTTGCTATTCCCTTTGCTTTTGTGCTTTTGTATTATGCTGTGTGGCTTTTTGCCTAACCTCCACCTGAGAAAATTCATGTGTATTGTGATTTTTAGTGCCTTACCAACATAAAAACTGAAAATTGCATGTTTAAACCTGTGTTTATTAGTTTACCAAATTTAGCATTAGTGACTCTAGTCATGAAAAACGGAGAACATAGCACACTTACACTTTGCCAATCAAATGTTTTTGTTCTTGAGCTTCTTTATGGCATATTTTTAGTGGCCATTTTCTTAATCTACCAACTTCTCATTTGTATATATTATTTAATGTCTTTTCAAACTTTTGTTAATTGTAGTACACTTTATATTAAAACATTCTGTTGTGACTTAATTACAGATATTATTTCTAATAAATTTTGGATTTAAATGTATTGAAACTCCACCCACAGGCCATTTTATGGCATGATTTTCCCATTTGGGGAATATTTATTCCTCGTTTCCTCGTAGTTAATTGGATATAATTATGCATATTTTTAAGATATACACCAAACACTATAAATTTTTCCTTCTTGCATACTTGAGGATATGATTCTGTTTTCTTCAAATTTAAAAGACAATCTGATTACATGTTTATTTTCTATCAGAGCTCTAGATGTGCGTCATCACCTCAAGACACATAATACTGGTGTTAAAAAAGCCTATGATCATTCTTTGTGCATATGTGTGTATTTTCTTTAAGTTACTTGTTTCTTCTTCCTGAATACACTTGTTAAATTCTTTCTTTATTGTTACATTTCATTAAATTTATTATAATATTGTTCTATGTTCAATGTTCACTATTAATTTTTTTTTTTTTTTTCTGAAGCAAGTTGATTCCTTTTTTCTACAGACCTAGTTTTTCTTACATTTCAGGGAAGTTTATTTCTTTGAAATTTTTAATCTAATTTCAATCTTTTTTAACTTCTTAAAAAAAGTTATTATCCAGCTATTGGAACTCAGTTCTCTGTTATGGTTTCATGATCCCATAACCTCTCTTCTCATCTAGTAGAGCGTATATGTAAGGATCATTAGCCAAGTAAAAACCAAAATACTGCTGTATAAATTTGGGGAAACACCCATCAAAATTCAAGATTTCTGATAAACAATCGGTGGTGAATACAGTAATGAAGCTGGCCTAAGTCTTCCTAGTCGTTTTTCCTAAATTGGAAAGAACAAGTTAACAGAAAGAAGGTTTTACTGTAAAGAGAACAGCAGTTGTGCTTTACATGCACTTCCTACAAACAGAAGGGAAAACAGGGAGCAACATGGAACATGCTGAGGTTGTGTTCAGGAAGCAAAAGAAAAACTAGCAAGAGGGCTGTCTTTGGAAGAGGTACTTCAACTCATTAATAAATCAGAGATTATTGTGCATAATCTGTTCACCAACCAGATTAGCCACACTTAACTTATGGTGGCACAATTAAGGAGCTACAAACAGGTGCCATAACATGGCCTATGACACTACACCTGGAAAGGAAGAATGAAATTTACTCTTTGTAAATGTTGAAACAGAAGAGAAGGGGAAGAGGAGCAAACATCATCATACTCATGTAATATTTATGTAACAAATAACTTGAAAAATATTAACATGTAATTTTCTATGCCTTTCCTTTGAGTTATGTATAATTTTCTGAAAATATTGCCTATGTCTTATTCCAATTTTGTATTAGGTAATTTGTACTTCATGCTGGTTTTAGAGAAGTTGAAATTTGATACTGCTTTTTCACCTAAAATTATTTTTAAATTAACATGGATCAGATTTCATGTCATTTTATATTTTTGGTTTTGTCTTATTCATACTCAAAATTTGAAATTATAATAAAATTTATTATTTTAATTCAGCTATTATATATTTTCTTTTACAATGACTGTGACTGTGTTTGTCATATACATGATTTTCTTTTACTTTCTATTATTTTCTCTATCAAGTAATAATTTTTGCATTGGTGTCATGCTGGTTTATTTTTTTTATTTTTATTTTTATTTTTATTTTTTGAGACAGAGTCTCACTCTGTTGCCCAGGTTGGAGTGCAGTGGTGCAATCTCGACTCACTGCAAGCTCCGAGTCCTGGGTTCAAATGATTCTCTTACCTCAGCCTCCCAAGTAGCTGGGACTACAAGGTGTGTGCCACCATGCTCGGCTAATTTTTTATATTTTTAACAGAGACGGAGTTTCACTGTGTTAGCCAGGATGGTCTTGATCTCCTGACCTTGTGATCCACCCACCTCCGCTTCCCAAAGTGCTGGGATTACAGGCATGAGCCACCATGCCCGGCAATATATATATATTTTTTTAAGTTATAGAATTCCAAACAGAACTCACTCTCTGTTTAAGAATGATGTTAGTAACATGAGATGTTTTTTAAAAAATGATTATTTTTATTTCTCAACTCCTCTTCTTTCTCCCCCTCTCTCAGAAGTATCCTTTAGTCTCAAAGGAATTAAATTTTAAGTATGAGAATTGGTGGGTGGTATACATTGTTTAGCCATTTATTTGATTGAGGAGTACAGAAAAGAAGCTGAGACTACTAGTGAATTTTACCATCAAGCAATTTCTCTTTAAATTTATTGAATACTCTAACCAAATGGGCTTCTTCCACTATTCTCACTCCTGTGACTGGCAGAGAGTTGAACACCCAGATGAAAGCTCAGACCTCTACAGATATGTAAACATGTCTCTTTGCTCATGTTATTTTGGTCAGAAGTTACAGTGTACAGTTTCTTTTATATCAGGGTTTTCCTTGAGGGGAGAAAATCAGCTGAAAATATAATATGACTTGTCTAGGAAGTTTATATATTAAATATCTCTTCCTTCAACTTGCCATTTTATTGTCATAGAATTAATTCTGTAAGATGTTTTCCTCTTTTCTCCTGTGACCTGTTCAATCCACAGTCTCATCTCTCCAGCTGGGAGTTCCTAGTAGACCGCTTTATAACTCCCTTTCTTGTCTACTATACCATGCATTCTTCCCAAATGGAGATATGTCTACCGATACCCAGAGTCTTTCAATTTGGTCCAGATATTTCTGTAGCTGACCGATACGCTTCTGAGTTGACTCTACGAGGTTATGGCACTTCTTAAGCATAGAGGCAGTTTTTGTCTCTACTTTTTATTCACTTCAGTAGGTTTCAGGCAGGAAGACTATGAAAATGTCAATTTCTTTTGCCATCTTTCACTGAATTCTCTGCATTAAATTTTTATTTTTCTAAAGCATTAGAGAAATGTGCATGAACTGCACAAGTTGAATGTGACAGCAAAGTGCTCCTGATCTTGGCTAGATGCCAGAATGTCAGGCACATTCATGTCTTCTCTAGCTGAAGGGAATGGCGCTATGGGTCTGCACCAGTAAATTCAATGCTACCACCTGTCTTGCAGCACAGGGACTTTTACCCTGTCTTGTTGAATGCAGTTAATTTAAGAAAGTCATTCCTTAAAGTGTGTTTTGTAATTTTAAAACGTCGTTCTTCATAGCTGAAAGGAAATGTTTGGACTTAAAGTGCGCAGGCTCTCAGAAATCACAGGTTCAAATCTAGATGGGGTTAACTCATAAAGTAGATACAGTGTCTTACATGCAGCTTATTTTGTAGGTTTCTTAGCAACTAAAGTCAAGTCTTTACTTTGTTGACCTTTAAGATGCAAGATCAATTTTCCTAATAAAAGGTAGACCTTTGCTTTTCTAAAAAGTCACTGAAAACCTATACCAATCTGAGATACCAGATTATATGTTCTGGTCACCCTCAGAAGAATAAAGTTTATTTGTTGACATAAAAACACCAACAGCAATATTGCCTTCCTTCCCCAGTGATAACAACCTTTAGAAATGGTGAGGTCATTATTGTCACCCACCTTTTTGAGAATTCAAAATGTTTAAAGCCCTCAATACACGTATCACCACCCTCAGGAAACTTAAAACAGTGTGATGTATGTAAGTAAATAGTGGCAGTAATAGTAATCAACTAACGTGAATTTAATACTAACTTTGTGCCCGACATTGTATTTTAAATTGGATTATATTATTTTGATTATAAAACAGGCTTTAAAAGTAGACATAATTATTATCTCCTTATTTCAAAGGGTGTAACTTGGATTTAGGAAAATGAATACCTTTGTTTAGGTAGATTCATCTAATGTATAATATTAAGACTATAAATTAGTGTATTATATTCAGGAATTTTGCTAAATGAGTAGATTATAGCTTCTCTTGTTACAGGGGGGAAAATGAAAACTATGTGAGATGATGGATATGTTAATTTGTTTTGCCATAATATTCATATTTTACATATATATATAAACACACACACACACACATATACCATGTGTCTTATAACATTGTGTTGTATACCTAAAATGTATACAATAAAATTTATTTTAAAATTAATAGCATTTTAGGGACCTGTAGGAAAAAACCCAAAAGAGCCAGCATTCATATTATAGGTGTACTATAAGGAGAGGCGAAAGAAGATGGTGTTGAAATAAATAATATTAAAAATAATGGCTAAAACCTTTCCAAATTTAATGAAAGATATGACATACAAATATACCAAATTAAGAAAACCATCAGCAGATAAACCCAAAGTAATTCAGGACAAGATGTATTATTAAACTGCTGACTACTAAAGACAAAGAAAAAAATCTTCAAAACATCCAGAAAGAAATGTCATATTGCTATTAGCAAGAAAATAATTCAGAAGACAGTGAATTTCTTATCAGAAACTATGGAGAGCAAAAGAAAATGTCAATATCTTTTTTAATGCTGAAAGAAAAGAATTATCAATTACAAATTCAGTTTGATGAAACTATCCTTAAAGAATGCATGAGAAATAAGGACACCCTTGTCAATAGCATATCTATCTTTAAGTACGGGCTAAAAGAAGTTTTTTAAAGATAAAGGAAATGACAAAAGAAATAATATCGAAGTGTCAGAAAGAAAGAAGGAATGATGAAAAGAATGGTAATATAAGAGCATGAAATAGACAACCCTTTTCAAATGTCTTTTGTAAATTATATTTGATGATAGAAACAAAACTTTTTAATACCACCTAATACTCATGGTGATTATATTTAAAAGCAACATGTTGAAAAGAGCTAAATGGAAGTAAGACTTTCTACACTTGACTCAAAGTAGTAAAATTTTAATACAACTAGACTAATAATCACACATTTATATCCGAATACTAGGAGCAATGACTGTGAAAACAAGAGTATACAAAGATACATACTCAGAAGCACAATAAACAAATCAAGGTGGAATCCTCAAAATATGCTCATGTAACTTGTATGAAGGTAAGAAAATAAAAACAAAAATGAGAACCTGAGGAAGCAAAGAGAAAAGTTTAAAATAAAAAAGGTAGACTTAAAGCACTAACATATCAATAATTACTTTCCATGTAAATTACATTAATACATCAACCAAAAGACAGATATTGACAGAGTATAAAACAAAACACATGACCTAATCATATGCTGCTTATAACAAAGTCACTTTAAATTCAATCAGTTTGGTAAGTTGAAAAAACATATACAGCAAATATTAATTTAAAACAACAGGAGAGGCTATGTTACCATCCGATAAAGTAGAATTCAGAGCAGAGAAAAGTACTGAAGACAACAAATAATGTTATATGGTGATAAAAAAATCTACCCTGAAGACATAATGATTCTAAATGTTTATACACTGAACATCAGAATCTCAAAATACGTGAAATGAAAGTAAATAGAATGGAAAGGAGAAAGTGGCAAATTCATAATTGTAGTTGATGATTCCAACAACTTCCTTTAAGCAACTGATGGAGCTAACAGACAGAAAATCAGCAAGAATATAGAAAGCTGGAAAACAGCATGAATCAATTTCATGATATACATAATAACCCAATAATAAAATAGATGAGAATCCCTGAACATGCGAGGATTTATGATACATTTAAAAAAGAGGAAGTCTGAAGGGAAATTAAAAATAATATATATTTTAAGTAGCAAGGAATAAATCACAAGTTAAATTGGATTTTTTTTTTTTTTTTTGCTGAAAGAGAATGAAAATACTGTCTATCAAGATTTGTGATGCAGCTGAAACAATGTAGGAAGAAAAGTGTTGTTCTAGATGCTCATATAAGAAAAAAATAAACATCTCAAAACAGTGACTTAAGCATTTATTTTAAGAAACTTGAAAAAGGAGAGCAAATCAAATTCAAAGTAATTTAAAGGAAAGATACAATAAGTGGAAATCAAAATAAAACAAGGATTCAAAATAATGAAAATTTGTAAAACAAAAAGCTGTTTTTTTTTAAAGAAGATAAGTTAATATATGTCTAACTAGCTGATCAAAAAAGTAAGATATAAGATAAAATTAGCAGTATCACAAATGAAATAAGAGATCACATCAGAGAAAACACCAAAGCAATTTCAACAAAAGCCAAAATTGACAAATGGGATGTAATAAACTAAAGAGCTTCTGCACAGCAGAAGAGTGAACTAGCATCTTCTAGTTCTGCACTAGCATCAGAGTGAACAGGCAATCTACAAAATGGGATAAAATTTTTGTAATCTACCCATTTTACAATGTCTGATATCCAGAATCACCGGAATCACCTAGGAACTTAAACAAATGTACAAGAAAAAAACAAACAACCCAATCAAAAAATTGGGAAAAGGATATGAACAGGCACTTCTCCAGAGAAGGCATTTATGTGGCCAACTAACATATGAAAGAAAGCTCATCACTGATCATTAGAGAAATGCAAATCAAAACCACAGTGAGATACCATTTCATGCAAGTAAGAATGGCGATTATTAAAAAGTCAGGAAACAACAGATGCTGGCGAGTCTGTGGAGAAATAAGAATGCTTTTACAATGTTGGTGGGAGTGTAAATTACTTCAACCATTATGGAAGACAGTGTGCCAATTCTGAAGGATTTAGAAACTGAAATACCATTAGACATAGCAATCCCATTACTGGGTGTATACCAAAAGGATTTTAAATAATTCTACTATAAAGACATATGCACACCTATGTTTATTGCAGCACTCTTTGCAATAGCAAAGACTTGGAACCAACCCAAATATCTACCAATGATGGACTGGGTAAAGAAATTGTGGGACATATACACCATGAATACTGTGCAGCCATAAAAAAAGAATGATATCATGTCTTTTACAGGGACACGGGTGAAGCTGGAAGCCTTCATTCTCAGCAAACTAACACAGGAACAGAAAAACAAGCACTGTATATTCTCACTCACAAGTAGGAGTTGAACAGTGAGAACACATGGACACGGGGAGGGGAACTACACATACCGGGCCTGTCAAAGGTTGCAGGTCAAGGGGAGGGAGATCATTAGGACAAACACCTAATGCATGCAGTCTTAGAACCTAGACGACAGGTTGACAGGTGCAGCAAACCACCATGGCACATGTATACCTACATAACAAAACTGCACCTTCTGCACATATATCCCAGAACTTAAACCAAAATAAAAACAAAACTTTAAAAAGAAGATAATAAGGAAATATTTTGGAAATGCTGTGCCAAGTAAGATAAAATGGCAAGTTGCTTAAAATACCCTGCTTGCCAAAATCAATCCAATAATTAATATAAATATGAAGTGTTGTATTTTCAATGAGTTTAATTAATAATATAAAAGTTTCCCTAAATTAAATGACTGATATTATGTTACTGGTGAACTCTTAGTTCTTACAAAATAAATAATATTATACAAGCAGTTTAAAAGTTAGAAGAGTAAAAAGACATATTCAAAACTTTTTAAAATGTGGCTATTACCACAATAGCAAAACCAGAAAAAGCTATTATATATAGAAACTATAGCAACAATAACTATAAACCAGTCTTCCTTGTAAAAAATAGATGCAAATGTCTTTAATAAAAGCTTGGAAAATAACGTTTATTCACATATTGAAGTATATCATCATGACTAAGTAGGGTAGTTCCAGTAATACAATACTGGTTTAAATATTTAAAAATAAAAGGTGATAACATAGTAAAAGACAAATATCATACAGTCATTTCAATATATTCAGAGAAGACATACAAACAATTTAAAAGTCATTGGTGGAAAAAAGAACAATTTGCAAATTTCTAATAAAAGAGCATCTCAATCTGATAAACAGCATCTATAAAAATCTATAACTAACGTCACAGCTAAGTTTTATTTTTAAAATCTGGAAAAAAAAAATCCAAGGTTGTTCTGATCACTTTTATTTAGTACCTTACTAGGGGTCTGTGATGGTTAATACTGAGTGTCAACTTGATTGGATTTAAGGGTGCAAAGTATTGATCCTGGGTATGTCTGTGAGGGTGTTGCCAAAGGAGATTAACATTTGAGTCAGTGGGCTGGGAAAGGCAGACCCACCCTTAATCTGAGTGGGTACCATCTAACAGCTGCCAGTGTGGCTAGAATATAAAGAAGGCAGAAAAACATGAAAAGTCTAGACTGGCCTAACCTCCCAGCCTACATCTTTTTCCCATGATGAGCCCTTCCTGCCCTGGAACATTGGACTCCAAGTTCTTCAGTTTTGGGACTCTGACTGGCTTTCCTTGCCCCTCAACTTGCAGATGGCCTATTGTGGGACCTTGTGATCATGTGAGTTAATACTTAATAAACCCCGCTTTATATGTTTTATATCTCTCTCTCTCTCTAGTGGACCCTGACTAATACAGATTTTGGTACCAGGTGTGGCTCTAGAGGAAATGAATATTAAGAATAGAGTTCTTTCATTTGTTTGAGAGTTTCTGGAGTTGGCTGCTTCATACGATTAGATCCAAAAATGCTAAAGACTCTACTTCTACAGTATGGAGAACACTGATAATTCCTGGTGTTAACTGTTTAAAGAGTTATGCAAAATAAATGCATTTGACACTCCTAATTCACTGCTCATGAGAGGCAAGGAGCTTAGTGACTATACATAATACCTTTGAACGTATGTGGATAACCAAGGAACATAATGACGCTGGTTGGTTGCTCCTAAGTTCAGTGGACAAATTGATGAAAGAAAATGATGAACTCAGGATTCTAACTCTTCAGAAGCAGATACTGAGCCTCAAATGTACTAAGATTGCCCTGAGTGAGAGTTTCATCTTCTGCAGAGAAAAAAGTTGAAATTGTGGAAACACAGACACAAGTTCTTATCATGCGAGTGGCTGACCTGGAATGAAACGTGCATGCACAGCCTCACCAGGTGTCTAAGTGAGGGCGTTAATTGGAAAAGAATAAGAGTCTGCAACTTGGAATGGGGATGTGTGGGAGGACTCCGATAAAGCTGGGGACACTGAGTTTGTAAACGCAGATGAACCTTTTTTTCCAGAAGAAACAGCTTCCCTATCCCCAGTAGTGGCAACATCCCCTCCCCAATCCATACTGTCATCAGTCCTTCCACCTTTGTCTGAGGAGACAAACCCTGCGCTGCCTGAGACAACAGTCAGGGCATCCCCTGAGGCAGTTGCCAAGCAAGATAATGTTGATTCCCCACAGGAGCTACCCCCAACACCCTTATTTGCTTCTAGACTATAACTAGACTGAAGTCCTGTCAGACCCCTAGAGGTGAGGTTGAGAGTGTGACCCATGAGGAAGTGAGCTAACTTGAAAAGAACATCTTGAGTTTTCTAATTTATATAAACAGAAATATGGAGAACAGTCATGGGAATGGATATTAAGGGTGTGGGATAATAGTGGAAGGAACATAGAATTGGATCAGACTGAAATCATTGATTTGGGCCCACGAAGTATGGACACTGCATTTAATGTTGCAGCTCAGTGAGTTTAAAAAAAAAAAAAAAAAAAAAAAAAAGGTTCTAATAGTTTATTTGCTTGGTTAGCTGAAATATGGATTAAAAGATGGCCCACTGTGAGCAAGCTGGAAATGTCCGATCTCCCTTGGTTTAATGTAGATGTAGGGATCCAAAGGCTTAAGGAGATTGGGATGGTGGAGTGGATTAGTCACTTCAGACATCCTCATCCTAGCTGGGAGGGTTCAGAAGATATACCCTTGACCAATGCCTCGTGAAATAGATTTGAGAGAGCAGCACCTGTCAGATCTGATAGTGGGAATTACACTCACTCAACTACAAAATTATTCAATACATTGGGAGCAATTGGATCCTGAGGTAGCAAGGACCAAGTAGTGGCACTCAACTATCAAAGGCAAGGTGGGCATAGGTACCATAATGGACAGCAGAGACAAAGCAGCAATCAGAATAGTGTGACTCATATAGAGCTCTGGCATTGGCTAATTAATCACGGTGGGTGTTCCTAGACGTGAAATTGATAAGAAGCCTACTGCATTTCTACTTAATTTACATGAGCAGAAAACTTCTAGGTCGAATCGGCAAAAGACTAATTTGAATTATAAAAACAGAATCATGGCCCCTCAGTGAATTTCCAAATTTGAGCCAGTTTACAGACCCAGAACCCCTTGAATGAAGGAGAGTCTGGGTCCCCTTGAGGAAGGACCCCACTACATCACCAAAAATTTATGCTGTTAATCTTTTTCCCATCCTTTCCCAAGGAGACCTCCACCCTTTAACCAGGGTAACTGCGCATTAGGGAAAGGGAAATGATCAGATATTTCAGGTTCTACTGGACACTGGCTTTGAGCTGATGTTGAACCAGGGGACCGAAAACGTCATTGCAGTCTTCCAGTTAAAGTAAGGGCTTATGGAGGTCAGCTAATTAATGGAGTTTTAGCTCAGATCCAGTGGGTCCCTGGACTCATCCTGTGGTCATTTCCTCAGTGTCAGAATGCACAATTGGCATAGACATACTTAACAGCTGGCAGAACCCCCACATTGACTCCCTTACTGGTAGAATGAGGACTATTACGGTGGAAAAGGCCAAATAGAAGCCATTATAGCCGCCTCTACCGAGAAAAATATTAAATCAAAACCAATATCACATCCCTGGAGGGATTACAGAGATTAGTGCCACCATCAAGGACTTGAACGAAACAGGGGTGGTGATTCTTATCACATTCCATTCAACTTTCCCATTTGGCCTGTTCAGAAGACAGATGGATCTTGGAGAATGACAATGGATTATTGTAAGCTTAACCAAGTGATGACCAATTGCAGCTGCTGAACCAGATGTGGTTTCATTGCTTGAACAAATTAACATATCTCCTCGTACCTGGTTTGCAGTCATTGACTTGGGAAATGCCTATTTTCTCCATTCCTGTCCATAAGACTCACTGGAAGCAATCTGCCTTCAGCTAGCAAGGCCAGCAATACACCATCACTGTCCTACCCCAGGAGTATAACAACTCTCCAGCTTTGTGTTATAATCTTATCTGGAGAGAACTTGATCACTTTTCACTTCCACATGATATCACATGGTGGATTACATTGATGATACTATGCTGATTGGATTCAGTGAGCAAGAAGTAACTAACACACTGAACTTATTAATGAGACATATGAGTGCCAGAGAATAGGAAATAAATCTGACGAAAATTCAGGGACCTTCAACCTCACTAAAATTTAGGGACCTTCAACGTCACTAAAATTTCTAGGGGTCCAGTGGTGTGTGTCCTGTTGAGATATTCCTTCTAAAGTGAAGGATAAGTCACTGCATTTGGTCCCTTCTACAACCAAGAAGGAGGCACAATGCCTAGTGGGCCTGTTTGTGTTTTGGAGGGCAACAGGTCCCAGCTGCTCTGCAAGCTGCTCTGCCACTTGGGCCATATGACCCAGCAGATCCCATATTGCTTGAGGTGTCAGTGGCAGATAGGGATGACGTTTGGAGCCTTTGGCAGACTCACATAGGTGAATCACAGCGGAGGCCTCTAGGGTTTTGGAGCAAGGACCTACCATCTTCTGCAGATAACTACTTTCCTTTAAGAGACAGCTCTTGGCCTGTTACTAGGTTTTGGTGGAAAATGAACATTTGACTGTGGGTCATCAAGTCACCATGTGACCTGAACTTCCTGTGATGAACTGGGTGCTTTCATACCGATCTAGCCATAGAGTGCATCAGGCACAGCAACATTCCATCATCAAATGGAAGTGGTATATACATGATCGGACTTGAGCAGTTCCTGAAGGCACAAGTAAGCTACATGAGGAAGTGGCTCAAATGCCCATGGTCTTCACTTCTGCCACCGTGCCTTCTCTCCCCTAGCCTCATGGGGAGTTCCCTATGATAAATTTACAGAAGAAGGGAAGACTAGGGCCTGGTTCACAGATGGTTCTGAACGATATTTAGGCACCACCTGAAAATGGACAGTTACAGCACTACAGCCCCTTTCTAGGATATCCCTGAAGGACAGTGGTGAAGGGAAATCTTCCAGTGCCTCTGTTGTGCACTTTGCATGGAAGGAGAATTGGGAAGATGTGCAATTATATACTGATTCATGGGCTGTTGCCAATGGTTTGGATGGATGGTCAGGGACTTGGAAGAAGCATGATTAAAAAATAGGTGACAAAAAAATTTGAGGAAGAGGTATGTGGATGGACCTCTCTGAGTGGTCAAAGACTGTGAAGATATTTGTGTCCTGTGTGAGTGCTCACCAACAAGTGACTTCAGCAGAGGAGGAATTTAATAGTCAAGGGGCTAGAATGCCCCGTTCTGTGGACACCAGTCAGTCTTTTCCTGCAGCCACCCCTGTCATTGTCCAATAGGCCCATGAACAAAGTGGTCATGGTGGCAGGGAATGGAAGTTAAGCATGGGCTCAGCAACATAGGGTTTCACTCACCAAGGCTGACCTGGGTATGGCCACTGCTGAGTGTCCAATTTTCCAGCAGCAGAGATCAACACTGAGCCCTTGATACGGCACCATTTTGTATGATGATCAGCCAGACACTTGGTGGCAGTTGATTATATTGAACCTCTTCCATCATGGAAAGGGCAGAGGTTGGTCCTCACTGGAATAGACACTTACTATGGATATGCGTTTGTCTATCCTGCATGCAGTGTTTCTGCCAAGACTACCATCCATGGACTTATGGAATGCCTTATCCAGCGCCAAGGTATTTCACACAGCATTGCCTCTGACCAAGGCACTCACTTTATGGCAAAGCAGTGCAGCAGTGGGCTCATGCTCATGAAATTCACTGGTCTTACCATGTTCCCCATCATTGTGAAGCAGCTGGATTGATAGAATGGTGGAATGGCCTTTTGAAGTAACAATTACAACACCAACTAGGTGACAATACTTTGCAGAGCTGGGGCAAAGTTATCCAGAAGGTCATGTATGCTCTGAATCAGAGTCCAATATATGGCACTGTTTCTCCCATAGCCAAGATTCATGGGTCCAGGAATCAAGGGGTGGAAGTGGAAGTGGCAGCACTCACCATTACCCATAGTGATCCACCAGCAAAATTTTTGCTTCCTGTTCCCACAACATTACGTTCTGCTGGCCTAGAGGTCTTAGTTTCAGAGCTAGAAATGATGCCACCAGAAGACACAACCATGATTTCTTTAACTGGAAGTTAAGATTGCTGCCTGGAAACTTTGTGCTCCTCCTACCTTTAATTCAACAGGCTAAGAAGAGAGTTACAGTGTTGGCTGGGGTGATTGACCCAGACTATCAAGATGAAATCAGTCTGCTACTCCACAATGGAGGTAAGAAAGAATATACATGGAATATAGGAGATCCATTAGGGTATCTCTTAGTATTACCATGCTCTGTGATTAAGGTCAAAGAGAAACTACAACAGCCCAATCCAGGCAGGACTACAAATGGCCTAGACCTTTCAGGAATGAAGGTTTGGGTCACTCCACCATGGAAAAAACCACGACCTGCTGAGGTGCTTGCTGAAGGCAAAGGGAATACAGAATGGGTAGTAGAAGAAGATGGTCATCAATACCAGCTACAACCACATGACCAGTTGCAGAAACGAGGACTGTAATTGTCATGAGTATTTCCTCCTTTTTTTTTTTTGTTAAAAACATGTTTGTGCAAGTATACACTTGTACGAAGAAAGTATCTTTATTTTATTTGCTTTTTCCTTTATCATATGACCTAAGATTTATTGACATGATATCGGCATTTAAATATTGTTAACTTTATATAACAGTATTTGGGTAACTGACTATATAAAAGGATAGTTATATTATGTTAGGCACAATTATGACCTTATTATTGTCTCTATTTGGAGATTATGTATTATCTCAGGAGATGTGTATGGGTTCAATTTGACAAGGGAACTTTTGAGGGTTAATACTGAGTGTCAACCTGATTGGTTTGAAGCATGCAAAATATTGATCCTGGCTGTGTCTGTGAGGGTGTTGCCAAAGGAGATTAACATTTGTGTCTGGGGTCTAGAAAAGGCGGACCTAATCTGGGTGGGTATCATCTAATCACTTGTCAGCACAGCTAGAATATAAAGCAGGCAGAAACACTTGAAAAGGCTAGACTGGCCTAGCCTCCAAGCCTACATCTTTCTCCCATACTGGACCCTTCCTCCCCTGGCACATTGGGCTCCAAGTTCTCCAATTTTGGGACTCTGACTGGCTTTCCTTGCTCCTCAGCTTGCAAACAGCCATTTTGGGACCCTGTGATCATGTGAGTTAATACTTAATAAACTCCTCTTCACATATATATCTATCTTACTAGTTCTGTCCCTCTAGAGAACCCTGACTTATACAGGGTCCTTAGCTAGAGAGATAAAGTGTACACAAAAAAAGAAAGCTTTATTAATAAGAAAACAATTATAACACTTGTCTATTTGCAGACAACATCATAATCTAGAAAGAAAATCCTAAGGATTTTATAATAATATTACTAGAACTAAAAACTTCATTTCACGAGATATAAAAAATACAAGAAGAGTATAAAAATAAACCTTACTTTTCATATACAATACTAGTACCACTTAAATTAGCAGTTTAAACTTGAAATACTTAATTTTAAAAAACACATAATACCTTTAAATTGAAAACTAGAAAACAATGCATGCAGAAATTAAAGAAACCCTAAACAAAGGGAAAGATGTGTTATATTTAAGAGATGGGAGGGTCGGTATTTCAAGATGTCAATTCTCACCAAATTGATACATCGATTCAACATAACTCTAACTGTAATCAAATCCCAGCATTTGATTTTTTTATAGACTCTGAAATATTAAAAATTTACAAGACATTGTAACAGACCTATAATGAGAGCAAGACAATCTTTAAAAGGGAAACATTAGTTAAAGAATTTACATGATCTGTTTTCAAGAATTACTATAAAGCTACAGTAATACAAGGTTCTCAAATATTTTAGTCTCAAGACTCTTTTGCACTTTTAAATACTTTTGGAAATCCTAAACAGGTTGTTTTCTGCTGTTTATGTAGAGATACCATATGGAAAATTAAAGCTGATAAATTAAAAGTTATATTTATTAATTTATTTTAAAATCAAATTAATCCATGATAGGGTAAATAAAATTTGTTTTTTAAAAAAACTATATTTTTTCAAACAAAATATAGTGAAAAGAGCAGCATTGATTTACATTCTTTAAAAACCCTTTAATGTCTAGCTTAACAAGAGAACAATTTCTGTTCTGTCTTCAATCTATTGAAATATATTTTGGTTGAATTATGTGAAAAACATCAAGCCCCACACAGCTATTTAGTGGGTAGAATAGGTAGTATTTTAAGTCTTTTAATATGATGGTAGATATTATTTGTAATATATCAGCAAATCGAGACAAGTGTTAGCTTCTGAAAGATTAATTACAATGTATACTCTATAGCCATATCAAAGAATACTTTATACTCTTTTAAAATCTAAACATATATTCACATTTTTATTTTGAACTGCTCTTTAATATCTATGTATACTTTGTAATATCATGCTGTAATCTAGAGTTTTTATTTGTTTGTTTGTTTTTAATGCTGCCTTCCTCCAGTTTTGTTTTCAGGCCCTGGTTTAGATGTGAGTCAAGTCCCTGTTTTTAATGCTGCCTTCTCCGAGTTTTGTTTTGAGGCCCTGATTTAGAGGTGAGTCAAGTCCTCGTCTTGAGCAACTGATTAAGTCCTCACCTCAACCATAGTCCTTATTGGACTCTCACACTGAAGGTCACTATGCACTTGCCCTATGCACCTAGGGTCCAGACAACTAGAGATAGCCTTCATGCCATAGAGCCTAATAAATTATTCAAATAAGCAAATCCATAGAAAGCATGGGAAACTTTGCTAACTCGAACACATTTACCATATATAATCTACCCCTACAGCTCTAATTTGCTATTATTATGTCCTTGGGCCTTATGTGACCCTGCCTGATAGATTTTTCTTATTTGGAGCTGTAAGTATCCAAGTTATATTTTCCATCTATCCAAGTGTCTTTGTGTTTTGTTGCTTTAAAAAAATCTTTAAATCTTATAAAACACGTACATTGTTCATTTGGTAAATACAGTTTGCTGAGTTATGTAAAATTTCCAAATGTTGACCAGTTTAATTTTACATTATAAATTAAGTTTATTAATATCATTAGCCATTTTATTAAAGGACTTTTAATATTGGGATGCTGTCAAACTCATGGTTCTGGAAAAAGTTTTCTAAAATTCTAATTTTCTCTTGAAAGCCTGAAATGTATTGTTGACCACAAAAACTTCCAGTTGTTTTCTTGAAGTAATAAATGCTTATTATATTTATATTGAAAAAAATTACCAAATACCCAAATCTACGTGATCATAATTTGCCTGTAGGATGTGTATTATCTTTTTAAGTAAAATAGCATTCCATGAAAAAAGTAGCTAGGTCAGCTATGAACTTCAACCATCCCACAGGTTTTTTTTTTTGAGCCATTCATCATCTTTATATGCAGAACTTTTTAATGTGTACTTCCCATTTCATCACATGTAATTATATATATATATATATATATGTTTAATATAAAGTTGAGTTTCTTTTTCATCTGCGAGTATGTCATGGTAAAGATGCAATGGATTTTAGTTCAGTTCTGTGCTATTCCTTCAATTTGAGCTAAACTAAGGGACAATCAGTTTTGCTCGGCATTGCTTTTGTATCGTTGGTATATTGTAAACAAAGAACAAGGCAAATCATTTCTTAATATTACAAAGACTTCATGGACTTTACAAAGTTTCTGCGGGAAACCCAAAAAGCTCCAAACTTTTAGAATCACTTACATAGTTTTGAAAGTATTTACATAGACATATGTAGCAGTAGAGCAGAATACAGAGTCCAGATAAACACTCTCTCTCTCTCTATATATATTTTTGATCTATTTTCAACAACGGTGCCAAAATGATTCAATTAAAAACAGATTATTTTCAACAAAGCCTGGTTAATTAAGTAGCTATCTGTATATTTCACAACACTTTCCTCTTACCTCACACAATTCACAAAATAGAGCTTAAAATGAATCAGAAACCTAAAGTGAGAATGTATAGAAGAAAATTTTTGCAAACTGGGGTAGGCAGAACTTTTCTTATTAGAATACCAAAGCTCAAACCAAAAAGAGAAAAAAAAGTAAATTAGATTTTAATAAAATTTAAAATTACTTCATTTCAAAAAACACAATGAGGAAAACAACTAGACATACCACAGAAGAAGAAAATATTCCTCACACATATGTACAACAAAAAACTTTTATTCAAAATCTGTAAAGGAATTTTACAAATCAATAATACAGTAAATAATCAAATAAAAATGGGGAAAAGGCTTAGACATTTACAAAGGAAGGTGAGCAAAAAGTGCATCATCCAAGGTCAGGAGTTTGAGATCAACCTGGCTAGTATGGTAAAACCCCATCTCTACTAAAAATGCAGAAAAATTAGCTGGGCGTGGTGGCGGTCTCCTGTAATCCCAGCTACTCGGGAAGCTGAGGCAGGAGAATCGCTTAAACCCAGGAGATGGAGGTTGCAGTGAACTGAGATGGCACCATTGCACCCTAACCTGGGCAACAAGTGTAAAACTCCATCTCAAAAAAACAAAATGAAACAAAAAAACAAAACAAAGAAACAAAAAGAAATAAAGTAGCTCCCCTCACCTCAATTATTTTTCATACATTTTGGTTTCAGTTTGTACAGTTTTCTTACGATGCATCTCCAGGATAAATATTTTCCTTGTGTTTACATTTCCCTACATGGTTTTTTTGCATTGTTTGCTTGTTTGCTATTTTAAATTTTAAATTAGAAGAAAGTTTAACTAGAAGAAACTAGTTTAAACTAGAAGAAACCACTTTCTTCCAGTTTAAAATAACAAGTACCAGTTTTTATATACTCTAATCTAAAGTATCAGTTTTTATATACTCTAACCTAAAGTATCAGGTTTTATATATCCTAACCATCACTGGGTACAAATATTAAATGTTTTTCTCCTAATCTAAAGGTTATATATATATATTTTTTTCTTTCTTTTTTTTTTTTTTTTTTTTTTTTTGCAGTAAGTGGGCTCAATTTGGCATGCAGGATTCATGTTTATTGTCATTTTTTCCAGTCATGATAAAATTCCTAAGAAGAAATACTTCTTCAGTGTTGTTGGGAACAATGTTCGATTCACCCATATTCTGATATCCTTTAAAGCTGATAAAAGTGACATCTAGATAAATGCTCCCTTTCACTGGTGGGAGAGAAGCTAAGTGACTTTTTACAGTTTTCTCTTTAGAGAAAGAGCAATTGAGTGACTTCGGTAGAGTTCTTGAGAGATGTGCTGATTGCCTTGTGCTTTGAGCATCAAACATGAATATTGTTCATGAAAAGAACAATTTTCGCCAACACAGTCAAGTGCTATGGACTCTACTGAGTCCTTTGTTCAAGTTTTGAGTAGGTCACCCAAACTTTGACATTAAAGCTAGTAAAAAAGAAAGTAATTTATAAATAATTTTGTACCTATCATATGCAATAAAAGCTCATGTTGAAATAAGAAAAGTGATCTCATCTTCTAACCATATATTAATGTGTACTTATTATTCCTATTAATAGTTTCATATTATGTACCTGAAGTCCCATAATACATGTATGATAGTTGAAAAGACTTTGAGAAATTGTGCTAAAACCATGTAATTAACTACCACTCTATCTGAGAACTGGGATTTGTGATTTCTTTAGTAGAGAACGGTTGATGTTTTAAATTTGTATTCTTATGATATTTGCTATTTACTATGAAAGCCACTTCCCCATATTTTTCACTACCTATGTTTGTGAGGGCATGTAAAAACGAACTGTAGTCAGAACGAAATCGATAGAATAGGTTATTGCATTTTAATTAGCTTTAATTTCCTGAGGGAAATCATTGAAATGTATTAACAAAAATTGAGAATAACTAGATTTCATAAAGACAACATTAGGGACTATTTAAAAATGACTATCATGCATTCGTAAAGATTTATTAACACAAAAATATGTTTAAAAAGTATGTTCTATACACATATATAGGTTAATACATATCTTAAGTAAACTTGAAAAGAGGTTTGCTGCCTTTTTCTTTTCTCTCACCTTCTTGCTCTCTTTGATTATTAGAGTTCGATAAGAAAATAATCTCAGTGTTAGTATGATTAAGAAAGTGGATACAAGTATGCATTACAAGAAAGTTAACTGGTTTCACATTATTTTCAATTTACGGTGTATTTTAATACACCGTAAATTAAATCTGAAATGAGATTTAAAAGTAGAGAGAGAACAGAAACTTTTCTCTGCTCTAAAGCATTTAGATATACTGTTCTCTCTGCCTAACACATTTTTCCCCAACTCTTTCCTAAATACCCCTAGACCAATCATAGGCTCTCATAGTATTTTGTGTATGTGTATCTTTCTTCTCAGAGCTACCTCCTCTCCTTCTTTTGTTTGATTGCATATTTCATGGTCTCAATATTGAAGTTATGTTGTCCATATTTCTTTTTTAAAAGTCTGCCAGTTGGGTTTGGTCAGTAGGGGCTTTAGTGGAAATTTGGAGGATGGGAAGAAGGGTTTTCTCTTCCTTTCTCTCTGTCCTAACAAATATTTTTGCCAGTGAACATGTCTTGTGCAAGAATACAATTCCCACCAGGTGGCCCTGCCAATGGACTCTTATAATTCCCCTTGCTCTATTAGTCAGTCTCTCCAATATGAAGAGTAATAGCAGTTTCCTGCTGCGGCTCATCTTAGGCTTACTCACAATCCCATTTCTGCCTTTTCTATACTTTCCTACTACATTTGTGACCAATTCCCCATATAAAATCTCCTCTTTTGAATTAGTTGAAATGAATGTTGTTTTGCTGATTGAAATCCGACTGATATTTGCTTCGTACTTTCCTTATATGTAACACCAATCTCACTTTTGCATACTTTTAAAATATTTCCTCTCAATTAGACTAAATTGTAGAAAAATATAATGATGTTGGTCTTTTTCGCTTTTATATTTCCATTCCCTAGCAAAGGTCTCCACTTATAGAAATTAATGTTTGCTGGAGAAAAAGGAAAAATGAAACAAAGAAAAAATAAGGAAGAAAGAGAAAAGAAAGTAACTTCTGTTTTTATATTTACAAAACAAAAGAGGATTTAAATCTCTGTAATTAAGGACAGCATACTTTTTGCTTAATCACATAACTAAAATTAGGCATATATGTGGGGATGACAGAAGAAAATGATAAGGGTGAGTTTGTGATTGAAGAGGCAAAGTGGAAAATACAAGTATCTGTCTGCCTTAATTAAGAGACAGCAAAAATATTTTCTTGGAATATGTAAAAAAAAATTAGCCTGTTTTTAAAACTATCTTTATCTCTTAAAAAAGTTTTACAATTGGCAAAATTTTTTTGTTTTTTTTTATTTGTTTGTTTTGTTTTGTTTTTTGCTGTTCAAGCAAACTCAAATCAAAACAAAGTATTCTCAGATCACACAGTGTCTACTACATTCTGCTTCCCAGGTGCCTTGCCTGTAGAGCAGAGGTTGGAAAACTTTCTGCTACATCTACATTTCTCAGGGCCTTGTGAGAAATCTGAATTAGGAACTCATTTCAGTGGGAAAAAAGGTGGCAGATCTAACATATTTTGCAGGTGCAGAGTGCCTGTGAGCTAAGGAAGTAGGAGGACATCTGATCTTCAGGCCCTGGTTAAGTTGGTGTAACTCTGGAACAAGCATATGGATCAGTAACTTCCTGGCTGTGGCAAACACAACTGTTTTCTACCTGAGCCTCTTCTGATATAAGATCTGTTAAAAGGGAAACTTTAGACAAATTAAATTGAACAGAGTTTATTTGATCCAAGAACAATGATTTGATTCCAGCAGTGCTGAAAACTGGAAAATGTTCAGAGGGCTCCACTCAGCAGCAAGAGCAACAAGCTTTAAAGGGTGAAAATGGAAGCAAAGTAGAGGCAGCACCTGGACTGACTACACTGAGACATCTGCCTTATTTGGGCATGGTCTGATCAGTTGGCTTCTGGTGATTGGCTGAAGCTTGGCAGTTTGTGATTGAAACGCAGCCATTTGTTATGAAACATATACTCCTAGTTCAGTTTTGGTTTGTTTACATACTAAGTTAGGTAGTTGTCTGTTATGTGGAAAGTCAAAGTACAGAGTCAGCCTCAGGCTAATGGCCTCCTGCTTATTTAATTTAACAGATATGAAGGTTGACTCTGAGACCTGCTGCTCCAACCCTACCAACAATTTGTAAACACTAGATTCCCGGAACTAAATTTGTTTGTGCTTAAAATGGCTAAAGTGTTTTCTGTTACCCAGAGCCAAACCCTGTCTTTATAGGATCAGTTTGCATTATTATACGAATATCATAACAAAAGTAAATTAAAATTTATGTACACATTTAATAGAGAATGAGTCATTTTTGGAAGGAAATCAAAACATAAGATTCAAGTTGTAGATCTCTTGTTTGTTTTTTTTTAAATAAATCTGACAAGTAGTGGTGGAAAAGACATTTATTCAACACAAATTTGAGAACTGGACACTCACTGGGCTATATATTAAGGAAATAATGGTAAGCAAAAAGCAGAATGGTCCCTGTTATTGTCATAGTATTGTCATACTATATATACTATTGTCACACTATTGTGTAAAGAGGAATATATGGGGGGAGAGAGAGAGAGAGAGATAGATAATAGACACACACAGAAAGATATAATATATATATCTTAAAAATATATTAGAAAATGTATACGTGTATACTATAGCATATGTATACATTGCCAATCTTAGAGAAGCTTAGATTCTTAGAATCTTTGAGAATCATACAATTAAGTGTCAAATTGCAATTGAAGTATTATGAGGAAAAGTTACAATTTGCCATGAGAATGGTTAACAGAATGATCTGACTACTTACAGGTCAAAATATTACATTCAGAAAAAAGTATTATTAAGCTGAAGTGTAAGAACAATTTGGAGTTAACTGGAATATGTGAAGTGAGGAACAGAAGAATGCCAGGCAGAGGTAATATGTTCAAAGTTCCTAAGTCAAAAAGAACATGGTATGCTTTAGGAGATAAAATTAAACCGTCATTGTCAGAGCACAGAAACAAAGGAACTGGATGAGGTTGAGGCTACAGAGATGAAGCTAGGTAAAGTTAACTTGATGCAGAGTCATGCTGGCCTTGTAAGTTGTTCTGGTTCTTATTCTAAGAGCAATGGAGGACAAAAACATTAAGACAGCCATTTCCTTGTTTCTGTATTTTATAATAAGAAGGAGGAACAATAGCAATTTATTCTAAGCACACATGGGACTAAATGAGGAACAGGTTTTTCTTATAGTTATAGTCTTTATTTGTTCTGCCTCTGCCTTAATCACCTTTTTCATTAAATTTTTCTGATGTTATTTTGTTTTAATATATTTTTACTTATTGACTTTTCCTGTTCCCAGCTTCACCTCTTTATCATTAAATTTTGAATCCTCACCCACTCCATTTATTTTTGTTTCAGAAGTACATGTGCAGGTTTGATCTATAGATAGATTGCACATATGTGAGTTTTCTGTACATGTTGTTTTGTTACCTAGGTAATAAACATAGTACCCTAGTTACCCTACTACCATAAGCAGTTTTTGGATCCTCACCCTCCTCCTACCCTCTACCTCAAGTAGGCCTCAGTATCTATTATTCCCTTCTTTGTGTCCATGTGTACTCAATATTTAGCTCCCACTTATAAGTGAGAACATGCCTTATTTCTTTTCTTTTCTGTTTTTTTTTTTTTTTTTTCCTGTGTTAATTCACTTAGGATAATGACTTCTTGCACTATCCATGTCACAACATAGATTTTTTTTTTTTTTTTTAATGGCTGTGTAGTATTCTGTGATGTACATGTACCACATTTCCTTTATCCGGTATATTACTGATGGACATTTAGGTTGGTTCTATGTTTTTGCTATTGTGAATAGTGCTGCAATGAACATACACATGCCTATGTTTTTATGGTGGAATATGTTTTTTTTTTCCTTGAATATATACCCAACAACGGGATCACTGGGTCAAATGGTTATTCTCTTTTAAGTTCTTCAAAAAATTTCCAAACTGCTTTCCACAGTGGCAGAACTAATTTTCTTTCCCACCAGCGGTGTGTAAGTGTTCCCCTTTCTCCATGGCCTTGCAGTGTCTGTTATTTTTTAACTTTTTAATAAAAGCTATTTTTACTGTTGTGAGATGTTATCTAATTATAGTTTTGATTTCTTTTTTTAATGATTAGTGATGTTGAGCAGTTTTTCATATTCTTCTGGTCTGCGTATACATTTTCTTTTGAAGTGTGTCTGTTCAAGTCCTTTGCCTTCTTTAATATTTTATATTTTATCAAATTTATTTTAATTTCTAGGGTACATGTGCAGGATGCGTAGGTTTGTTAAATAGGTAAATGTGTACCATGGTGATTTGCTGCACATATCAACCCATCACCTAGGTATTAAACCCAGGATCCATTAGCTATTCTTCCTGATGCTCTCCCATCCCCTGTACCACCGACAGGCCCCAGGGGGTGTTGTTCCCCACCCATATGTCCACATGTTTTCATCATTCAGCTGCCATTTATAAGTGAGAACATGTGTTGTTTGGTTTTATGTTCCTGTGTTCATTTGCTGACGAAAACAACTTCTAGCTCCATATATGTCCCTGTAAAGAACATGATCTCATTCCTTTTTATGGCTGCATAGTACTCCATGATGTACCACATATTCTTTATCCAGTCTGTCACTGATGAGCATCTCGGTTGACTCCATGTCTTTGCTGCCGTGAATAGTGCTGCCATGAACTTATGCATGCAAATATCTTTATGAGGGGATGATTTATGTTCTGTTGGGTATATACCCAGTAATGGGATTGCTGAGTCAAATGGTATTTCTGCTTCTAGATCTTTGATGAATTGCCACACTGTCTTCCACAATGGTTGAACTAATTTACATTCAAACTAACAGTGTATAAGTGTTTCTTTTTCTCCACAACTTGCCCGCATCTGCTGTTTCTTGACTTTTTAATAACTGCCATTCTTCCTGGTGTGAGATGGTATCTCATTGTGGTTTTGATTTGCATTTCTCTAATTGTCAGTTTTGTTGAGTTTCTTTTTTTCATTTGTTTGTTGGCTGCATGAGTGTCTTCTTTTGAGAAGTGTCCATTAATGATTAATGTCCTTATGTCCTTTGCCCACTTTTTAACGTTGTTTTTTTTTTCTTTCTGAGGCGGAGTTTTACTCTTGTTGCCCAGGCTGTAGTGCAATGGTACGATCTCAGCTGACTGCAACCTCCACCTCCCATGTTCAAGTGATTCTCCTGCCTCAACCTCCTGAGTAGCTGGGATTACAGGCACATGCCACCACACCCAGCTAATTTTTTGTATTTTTAGTAGAGACGGGGTTTCATTATGTTGGCCAGACTGGCCTTGAACTCCTGACCTCAAGTGATCCACCCACCTCAGCCTCCCAAAGTGCTGGGATTACAGGCGTGAGCCACCATGCCCAGCCTGTTTGTTTATTTTCTCATAAATTTGTTTACATTTCTTGCAGAGTCTGCATATTAGACCTTTGTCAGATGGATAGATTGCACAAATTTTCTCCCACTCTGTAAATTGTCTGTTCACCCTGGTGATAGTTTATTTTGCTGTGAAGAAGTTCTTTCGTTTAATTAGATCCCATTTGTAAATTTTTGCTTTTGTTGCAATTGCTTTTGGTGCTTTCATCATGAAATCTTTGCCCATGCCTATGTTGTGAATGGCATTGACTGTATTTTCTTCTAGGATTTCAATAGTTTGGGATTTTACATTTAAGTCTTTAATCCATCTTGAGTTAATTTTTGTACATAGTGTAAGGAAGGTGTCCAGTTTCAATTTTCTGCATATGGCTAGCCAGTTCTCCCAGCACCACGTATTAAATAGGAAATCCTTTCCCCATTGCTTGTTTTTGTCAGGTTTGTTGAAGATCAGATGGTTGTAATATAGGAGTTAAAAGAAAACTGTTTAGGCAGTTAGTGAGGGTACAGAAATCCTCAGTAAGGTTTTCCTTTTAATGAAGAATAGTCTCCAAATTATTTCCTTTTCTGAAAAAGACCAGCCTGTAAAAATCCAGCTGCAGACATAGAAAGCCAAGCTAGAGGTTTTCATGGATGAATGACAGCAGCTATGCCAATAGGAAAGGGGCTACCTGGGGACTAGGCATGTCCACCATGGCAGCTTCTCTCCTCCTTGCCAACCATGAATGCTGTAATGCCACAGTAACTGGGGATATAGCTCAGGGGAATGCTGTTTTTATGATTTTCTAGGAACAGAGGGTCTCCCTCCAATGCACAGCATCTCTCTCTGCCCTTGGTTTGCAGAGAAAATGCCATTTCAAGGTCACTCTCTGCCCTTGACCTGGAAAGTGCATGGCATTTCTAGGTCAACAGCACCACCTAGTGAAATAGGAATTATCTCCATGAGGCACATTTGTGGTGTTTTACCAAAACAATCCAGCTTCCCAATTCTACCTTTTTGCACCCCTATATTGCAGATCAGGTTTTATGCTGCTTCTGTAAACAGGAAAACTCTGCCTTCAACAATTAGAAAAAAAATTTCCTCTGACACCAAATTTTAGTCTCAATACTGTCTCATCGGCAGGAAAACTGCCATTTGGTTTCTATGTTCTTTTAAGGCACATATTCTGCATCCAGTAAAAATGGTGTTTAAATAGTAAGGGGATTTTAAGTCCAGAAGTTAATCAGAACCATGCTTTAACACAGGCCATAATAGCAGGATATAAAGTTCAATCTAGTACCCTTCCCCCATTAAAAGAGCCTTGCCCAAATGCAACTATTATGTAGTTTTTCCTGAGATCCATCTTTCTGGGAGCCACACAGACCAAATAAGTCTAGAAAGTCAAAGGAAAATCACAAACAGAGGACTAGAGTCACATAAGTAAACATGACTAATGCCAATCACCTAGTTCTTCTGGTTTCATGGCTGGAGGGTCACACCTGCAACCGTGTGTGGCACATTTAACAAGGTGCCGGGACCCCAGGAACCAAGGAGGGAAAACAGTATGAGGGACACCCCCACTGTCTTCCCCTCCCAATGGGTCACACCAAAAGGAAGGAGACCAAAGGGACACCTTTATCTTGCTTCTCTTTCTGGATGGGTAAGAGATCTTCTTCAGCCTGTACTCCTCTGGAGTGCATTCTGAAGCACTGGGACTCCTTTGACCTTGAGACTTTGAAGAAAAAGTGACTCATTTGTAGCCTAGTTTGTAGTATAGTTTGAAGCTGGGTATTGTGATGCCCCAAGTTTTGTTTCTTTAGCTTAGGATTCTCTTGGTTATACAGGCTTTTTGGATCCATATGAATTTTAAAATAGTTTGTCCTAATTCTGTGAAGAATACCAATGAGTAGTTCAATGGAAATAGCAGATGGGTTTACAGCTGAATTCTATCAGTGGTAAAAATGTACATTTCTATTGAACCTATTCTAAACAATTTCAAAAGAAGGGGCTGCTCTCTAACTTATTTTATGAGACTAGCATTATCCTGACACCAAAACCTGGCAGATAAACAGCAAGAAAAGAAAACTTCAGGTAAATAATTCTGATGAACACTGATGCAAAAATCCTCAATAAAATCCTGGTAAACCAAATCCAGCAGCACATCAAAAAGCTTATCCAACACAATCAAGATGGCTTTATCCCCAAGATTCAAAGTTGCTTCGCTATACACACATCAATAAATGTAATTCATCACATAAATAGAACTAAAGACAAAATCACATGATTATCTCAATAAATACAGAAAAGTCTTTCAATAAAATTAGACATTTCTTTATGGTAAAAACTCTCAATAAACTCGGTATTGAAGGAACATACCTCAAAATAATAAGAGCCATATATGACAAACCCAGAGCCAATATACTGAAAGGGCAAAAGCTGGAAACATTCCCTTTGAAAACCAGAACAAGACAAGGATGCCCTATCTCACCAGTCCTATTCACCATAGTATTGAAAGTTTTGGCCAGGCAAGAGGAATAAATTGAGTATTCAAATAGGAATAGAGGAAACCGGAGAAAACACAAAAAAAATGGAAAAATATTTCATGCTTATGGGTAGGAATAATCAATATTGTGAAAATGGCCATACTGCCCTTTGACCACTTTTTAATTATTATTATTTTTTTTTTTGCTTTTTAATTTGTTTAAATTCCTTATAGATTCTGGATATTAGACCTCTGTCTAATATCCAGATGCATAGTTTGCAAGTATATTCTCCTATTCTGTAAGTTTTTAATTTATTCTGTTGATAGTTTTTTTCTTTTATTCTGTAGAGAAACTCCATAGTTTAATTTAATGACATTTGTCAATTTTTGTTTTTGTTGCAATTGCTTTCAGCATCCTTATTATAAAATCTTTGCCAGGGCCTATGTCCAGAATAATATTTCCTAGGTTTTCTCCAAGGATTTTTACAGTTTGGCTTTATATTTAAGCCTTTAATCCATCTTGAGTTGATATTTGTACATGGTATAAGGAAGGGGTTCAGTCTCTATCTTCTGTATAATGGCTCGCCAGTTATCCCAGCACCAGTTATTGAATGGGGAGTACTTTGTCATTGCTTTTTTTTTGTCCACCTGTTCAAAATCAGATGACTGTAGGTGTGTGACTTTATTTCTGGGCTCTCTATTATGTTCCAACAATCTGTGCGTCTGTTTTTGTACTAGCACCAAGCTGTTTTGATTACTGTGGCTATGTAGTATAGTTTGAAGTCAGGTAATGCAATGCCCCCAGCTTTGTTATTTTTGTTCAGTATTGCTTTGGCCTTTTGGGCTCTTTCTGGTTCCATATGGATTTTAGAATAGCTTTTTGTAATTCTGTGAAAAATATCATTGGTAGTTTGATAGGAATAACATTGAAAATTGGTTTGGACAGTATGGTCAGTTTAAGTATATTGATATTTCTTATCCATGAGCATGGAATGCTTTTTGTTTATGTGAACTCTTATTTCTTTCACCAATGTTTTGTAATTCCCATTGTAGAGATCTTTCACCTCTTGGGTTAACTGTATTCCTAGGTATTTTATTTTTGTGTGGTTATTGTGAATGGAACTATGTGTTGATTTGGAACTCATCTTGATCATAATTGATGTATAGAAATGTTACTGATCTTTGTACATGATTTTGCATCCCAAAACTTTACTGAAGTCATTTATCAGATCAAGGAGCTTTGTGACAGAGACTAACAGATTTTCAAGGTATAAAATGGTATCTTCTGCAAACAGACATAGTTTGACTGCCTCTCTTCTTATTCAGAGGTTTTTATTTCTTTCTCTTGTCTGATTTCTCTGGTGAAGACTTTCGGGATCATATTGAATAGGAGTGATAAAAGTGGGCATCCTTGTCTTGTTCCAGTTCTGAATAGGAATGCTTCCAACTTTTGCCCATTCAGTATGATGTTAACTGTGGGTTTGTCATAGATGGCTCTTATTCTTTTGAGGTATGTTTCTTCAATCCATAGTTTGTTGAGGGTTTATAACAGAAAGGCATGCTAAATTTTATCAAAAGCTTTACTGTCTCTATTGAAATGAGCATATGGTTTTTGTCTTTAATTCTGTTTATGTGATGAATCATATTTATTGATTTCTGTATATTGAAGCAATCTTGCATCTCCGGGATAAACTCTACTGGATTGTGGTGAATTACTTTTTGGATGTGCTGCTGGATTCAGTTTGCTAGGACTTTGTTGAGGATTTTTGTATCTTATGATCATCATTTATATTAACCCAAAGTTTTCTTTTATTGTTGTATCTTTGCCAGATTTGGGTTTCAAAATGATGTTGGCCTTTTAGAATGAGTTAGGGAGGAGTCTTACCTCTTCAATTTTTGGGGAATAATTTCAGTAGAAATGGTACTACTTATTTTTTATATGCCTGATAGGATTCAGTGTGAATCTGAAAACCTGGGCCTGGACATTTTCTGGTTAGTAGATTTTCTTACTGATTCAATTTCAGAAGTTGTTATTGGTCTGTTCAAGGTTTCAATTTTGTCCTGGTTCAGCGTTGGGAGATTACATGTTTCCAGGAATTTATCCATTTCTTCTAGGTTTTGCAGTTTGTGTGTTTAGGGGTGTTCATTACAGTTTCTGATTGTTGTATTCCTGTGGGATCAGTGGTAATATCCCTTTTCTCATTTCTGATTGCATTTATTTGGATCTTTTCTCTTTCTTTTTAAACGAGTCTAGCTACAAATATATCTATATTCCTTATTTTGTTAAAGAACCAATTCATCAGTATCACTGATCTTTCCTATGGTTTTTTGCATGCCAATTTCATTCAGTTCAGCTCTGATTTTCATTACTTCTTGTCTAATGTTAGCTTTGTGGTTGATTTGCTTTTGATTGTCTAGATCTTTAAGGTTTGATGTTAGACTGTTGATTTGAGATTTTTCTAACTTTTTGATGTGGATTTTAGTGCTATAAACTGTTTACTCGGAAGTCATTCAGGAGTATTTGTTTAATTTCCTTGTAATTTTATGATTTTGAGTGATATTCTTGGTATTGGTTTCAATTTTTATTGCTCAGTGACAGTGTGGTTGGTATGATTTTGTTTTTTTTTCTTAATTTGCTGAGGATTGTTTTGTGGCTAATTGTGTGGTCAATTTAGAGCATCTGCAATATACAGATGAGAAGAATGTATATTCTTTCGTTTTTGGCTGAAGAGTTCTATAGATGTCTGTTAGGTCCATTTGGTCTAGTGTTGAGTTGAGACCCTGAGTATCCTTGTTAGTTTTCTGTCTCAATGATCTCTCTAACACTATTTCTAATACTTCAATTCTAGTAAGGTGTTGAATTCTACCACTATTATTGTATGGCTATTGAAGTCTATTTTTAAGTTCCTAATAACTTGTTTTATAAATGTGGCTACTCCTGTGTTGTATGCACATACATTTAGGAAAGTTAAGCCTTCTTGCTTAATTGAAATCTTTGCCATTATACAAGACTTTTTTTTACCCCATCATTGCTGGTTTAAATTCTCTTTTGTCAGGAATTAGAATAGCAATCACTGTTCTATATTTTTATGTTTGCTTGGTAGCTTTTTTTAAAAATCTTTAATCCCTGGATTAAACACCTAGAGATGTCATTGCATGTGAGGTTGGTCTCTTAGAGACAGCATAAACTTGAGTCTTACTTTTTTAATTTAACTTGCCACTCTGTGACTTTTACATGGGGTATTTAGCCAATTTATACTTAAGGTTAATATTGATATATGTAGATTTTATTCCATAATCATTTTGTAACCTGGTTGTTATGCAGACTTGATTGTGTAGTTGCTTTATAGTGTCTATGGTCTATGTACTTAAGTGTGTTTTTGAGATGGCTAGTAACAATTATTCATTTCCTTGTTTAGTACTCCCTCAATATTAATACCTCTTGTAAGGTATGTCTGGTGGCAACAAATTCCCTTCACATTTGCTTATCTGGAAAGGATCTTATTTCTCCTTTGCTTATACAGATTAGTTTGGCTACATATGAAATTCTTCATGGGAATTTTTTTTTAATGATGCTGAATATAGGCCCCCAATCTCTTCTGACTTGTAAGGTTTCAGCTGAACATTCTTTCATTAACCTGATGGGGTTCCCTTTGTATGTGACCTGCATCTTCTCTCTATCTCTTTTTAATATTTTTTGTTTCATGTTAACCTTGGAGAATCTGATATCTATGTTTCTTAGGGAGGGTTGTCCTGTATAGTAGCTTGCACAGGTTCTCCAAACTTCCTGAATTTGAATGTTGCCCTCTCTACCAAGGTTGGGGATATTTTAATGAATAATATTTATAAATATGTTTCCCATGTTACTTGTTTTTTCTCCTTTTGTTTTAGGAACATCAGTAAGTCATAGATTTGTTCTCTAGGTAATCCATGTTTCTTGATGGGTTTTTCATTCTCTTTTCTTCATTTTTGTCTGACTGAGTTAGTTTGAATAATGTCTTCAAGGTCTGAGGCTCTTTCCTCGGCTTGGTCTATTCTATTTTTATACTTCCAATTATACTATGATTTTTTTTTTTTTAAGATGGAGTCTTGCTCTGTTGCCCAGGCTGGAGTGCAGTGACATGATATTGGCTCACTGCAACCTCTGCCACCTGGGTTCAAGGGGTTCTCCTGCCTCAGTCTCCTGAATAGCTGGGACTACAGGTGCACAACACCACGCCCAGCTAATTTTTGTATTTTTAGTAGAAACGGCATTTCACCATATTGGGCAGACTGGACTCAGACTCCTGACCTCGTGATCCGCCCAACTTGGCCTAGCAAAGTATTTTTATTGGCAAAGTTTGGGCTGTGATCTAGTAGATGGTGCGTAAGTGTAATGGCCACTTAGTAGGCTCTTGCTCAGCCATGTGGCTCTTCTATATTTCCTCGCATTCGTAGCTGTGCTCCCTTTCAGTGCTGTGAGAGTGTGGGCTTATTTCTTGCTGGCTGCAGATGTCAGGTTGGCATTCCTGGGCTGCATACTTCAGTGCTGGGGTGAGGTCAGGCTTTATGTTACCTGCCCAGGCTCAGGACAGCAGGGGAAAGGACCTTGGCAATAGCAATGGTAGGATTTTGATTTGTCTCTTGGAACTCCACTTCAGAGAAACACAGAGCCACTACCAATTGCAGCAATAAGTCTGATTGGAGGCAGCTGTAATATGGGCCCAAGTCATGTACCCCATTTATGGGGTACATGAGATACTTGGATACAGGTGTGCAATGTGAAATAAACACATCACGGAGAATGAGGTATCCATCCCTCAAGTATTTATCCTTTGAGTTACAAGCAATCCAATTACATTCTTTATTTTAAAATATACGATTAAGTTATTATTGATTATAATCACCCTATTGCACCATCAAATAGTCTTATTCATTCTTTCTATTAATTTGTACCTACGAAGCATTGCCACCACCCCCACTACAATTCCCAGCCTGGGCAATAACCTTACTCTTTGTGACCATTAGTTCAATTGTTTTACTTTTGAGATCCTACAAATAAGTGAGAACGTGTGATGTTTGTCTTTGTGTTCCTGGCTTATTTCACTTAACACAGTGATCTCCAGCACCCACTTTTGGATCAGATGTTTATTTGATATCTAACCATCTGATCCCCTGCACTTCTTATTTCCATATTTTATATTTTAATTTTATCCTTAATAATATTTCTAATTGATTTTGCTCTCATTACTGTGTTAGCCACAGTTAAAACATGTGGATGCTTTTGGGAATGCAGATCAGTTGATGGGAAAGGTTTTTAGAGCTTAAAAATAGATCTGAGCCGGGCGCGGTGACTCATGCCTGTAATCCCAGCACTTTGGGAAGCTAAGGTGGGTAGATCATGAGGTCAGGAGATTGAGACCAACCTGGCTAACACGGTGAAACCCCGTCTCTAGTAAAAAAATACAAAAAAAGTAGCTGGGCTTGGTGGCAGGCGCCTGTAGTCCCAGCTACTCAGCAGACTGAGACAGGAGAATGGCGTGAACCCGGGAGGTGGAGCTTGCACTGAGTCGAGATCGCGCCACTGCACTCCAACCTGGGCGACAGAGCTAGACTCCATCTCCAAAAAAAAAAAAAAGATCTGAAAAGTAATATGTGTTGGATTGTTTTGGAACATAAACAATCATTGGAAACGGACACGACACTAATTTGATGTTTTAGATGTTTTGATTAGTGGCTATGATTTCATGTCATATTCTGTCATGTTTTTTATACATTCCCTAAAACCTTTTAAACAGATTTCAGATATGTGCTAATCGTTTTAGTCATTGGTCAATAAAAAAGAATACTAGTGCTATGAAAGACATAATTAAATTCAATGACTCATAAATGAGGCTTTTGGCATTATTACTTCAAAAACCAATGTAGTCATTTCCATAGTTAGCTTAATACAAAATAAGTGGGAACTTGATATATTCTGGTTAATTTATTAATTGTTTTGTCATTAATTAATTTGTTAATTTGTTTATTAACAAAGCAAGCTAATCAAGTAGCTATGAGGTCTCATTTTTTCCTGCTCTTGTTTGAATGGCTGCAACATCCAATATTCTGAAGCTTGTAAGAAATTTACCCATTTTAAATGAAGGCAGAGTTCTGTTATTTCTTGAAACAATTCAACATCAATGACAATGGTAGGTTGAAGGGAAAATGTGAGGAGAAAATGTTAGCTTTACACAATGAATGCTAACTTTTTTCTTTAATAAAAGTCCTGTAGAATTGTTCATTGTTAAGTAAAATAATGATACAAAGATAGAAAAAAGTGTAAAATAATTGATAGTCAAAATTGTACACTTCACAAAATCAGCTAGTTAGGTAACCTGACAGCTGTGTGTTGCAAAAATCCAAATATATCTTTCTACACAAAAGACTCCAATTTATATCTTTTCCTGAAGCGAAAGCTTGTTTCCACAGAAATATCTCTTATTTCCTTATAAGCTTAAGATTTCCTTAAGGACTTCAAACCTATTATATTCCTAGTTTAAGAAAAAAAAAATACAAGTAACCTTTTCATGCATTAGCCAGTGTCATTTTTTTTTTTTTTTTTTTACTTTTAAGCAAACTAAAGAATGTATCACACATAAGCGCACTGGGCCTAATAGGATTTTTATAAATTTTAACATTCAATTTAGAGTGATCTTTTAAATGCACATAACTGTTGAAAACAAAAAACTTCAAAAAGAGTGACATTTGGGACCTAATTTTGGAGTAACTAAAGTAAGAGCAATTAGTGTGTTCTAATATCCTACTTTAAAAATCTATAATAAAAGAGAGAACAAAATTAGTTTAAGAGAGATGATACACATAATAGTATAGCATGTTTATTTGAATAATCATGTATCTATTAATGTAAATGTATTAATGACAATAGTAATAGTTTTTCATTTTAAAATAGAAATGTATAACATACAAATATATTAAGAAGAAAATAACAGAAGCCTGTGCACTCAAGCCAAGGTTATATGCACAGATATGTTTTAAATATTATGTTTTAAAAATATGAATTCTGAAAGCACAAACTAATTATCTCTCCGTGCTCAAATGAGTGAACAGAAATTGTGCCTGCTTGGCAAAGTTACGCCAAGGAATTTATTTTTGTTTTTTTTTTTCCTTGTCCAGCTCGTATCCGTATTCAAAAAGTAATTTTGAAATCATTACTTTGTTATACAATAACTGTTGTGAGTTGGGGTGACAGTTAAAAACCAAAGATCTGGTGCTTTTTAGGTGTTACTTTTCATAAAACGCAACGTGATAGATTGTGCTTCTGGGTGGGTGGATGTATACTCTAGTTACTTGTGATGTTTCTACATCGTCATTGATTTATAAATGGCAATATAGTTAGAGTGATTTTAATTTTTCAGAGTTGTTACTCTCTTGATTATCTTTTTTCTTTGCTGTTTTATTTTGAAACATTTTAGCACTTTAGAAAAGTTATAGGAAACAGTACAGTGAACCACCTATACTCTTCTTGTATACCCATCATTTTAAAATCTTTCCTTTGCTCTTTCACTGTGTGTGTGTGTGTGTGTGTGCATGTGTGTCTGAACTACTTGAGAATTAGTTGTAGACTTTAATATTTTTAATCCTTAAATAGTTTGGCATTTATTTCCCTAACAAACATAACTACAACATATTCATTATATTCAGGAAATTTAACGCTGAGTCCCATTATCTAATACCGAATCCATATTCCAATTTCCACGTTTGCCTCCCTCAATAATTCCCTTCATACTTGTGTTATTTTACTATATTTTTAAGGATCCAAAAATCTAATCAGAATTGTGCCTTCTTTTAGTTGCGATTTCATTGATCTCTTGATCTAAAATATTTCCCCAGGCTTTTTTCATTGTTGTTCTAAATATTTCATGAAATTGACATTTTAAGAGCCCAGAATAGTTAGACTGAATGAAATATTTAGGACAAATATTTTGCTAAACATCCTTCCATTGGATTTGTCTTGAGTTCAAGTTGAACATTTTAATAGAAATGCTACATAAGTGACATTGTGTCTTAAACCACCACATCAGGTCAGGAGACTCCTGCTGTGATTTTGCCCCTTTAATTGATGACGTTAGATTTGGAACAAAAGTTAAGGAAGTTTCTACCTCTGCCTCTGTCTCCTTTTTTCATTCTGTTGTAACAAAGCAGCCACTTGTAATTTAATCTTTAATCTTGGTCAGTCACTCAAGTCCCAGTGTCTAACTAGTTGCCTTCCTTTCTATCTCCAAATTACGAAGCCCAATTATATTCTAAACTACAGTCTTTCCCTGTTGTAATTCTCCAAGCTTGCTCAGTTAAGAAACCCAATTAACAGGTATGTACTACATTAATTTGAAGAATATAGTTTTTGTTGATGAGATCATTTCAGTAAAAACTAAAATTGTTTTAAAGAGCAAATGAAGGTACCCTTAATAATATCATCAGAGCAGATCTTAATACAAATTATTATATCTGTTAGAAAATTAAATCCATTTCACCCAAGATAAGCAGGAAGGAATTTTTTATTTTTTAACCAATGAGAGAAAGTCATATAGAACCATTGGATTGGCTGGAGAAGCAGAGTCTTGAGTTCTGCTTTAGGGACACTACTCAAAGCTCTATAGCATAGCAGCATGAGGGAGCTGCTACTTCATGACCAGGGAGCTATCACCACATCTGTGAGATCAGTACCACACTGCTTCTTTGACAGTCCACACTTGCCAAAGAGATGCTTTGTGCTTTGCCTGTGGACATCTATAGAACTACTAAGTGCTAGATTATTGGATTTTTTAAACACTGCTAAAATAATTGAAAAGCTCATATAACCTTACTTGCCAACAGAAACAACAAAAAGAAAATAAAAGAAGAAGCATAAACAACAGATTCATTATGCTTCCACTGTCAGAAATGCTGAAATAAAATTTACTCTCTAGCATTCCCCTGTGGGATGATCTTGAAGCTACTCTTGGGAACTTTTCCAGCATCACACACTTTCTTGGCTTCTTCTCTTTCCTCCTTTTCTGACTCACAACAGCCTTCTCCCGGGAACACTTCCTCAATCAGATACTTGCCATCCCCCTCAGGGGTGCTTCTGGAAAATCTTGTCTAAAATATAATGTGGTTAAAGAGTACTTCCACAAGCCCCCATATTACATCTGCCCACTTATCTACAAAGATGTTCATGTGTCCAGCTGTTATTATTGTTATTTTATCCATGTGCTTCTGCTATTATAATGATGAATTATTTATGTTTCTATCTAAGGCCAAACCATTACTTTATCTTATAACTGCTCTCTTTTTTTGCCTACTAAAGACATCACTTCAGTTTTTCCCTCTGTCTTTTCCATTTCTCTTTCTTCTCATTATTAGAATGTCACCATCAGTATATAAATATGATGTTTCTTTCCCCAGCTATTGCGAGAGCTCATTTATCTTCATTCATACATAGTAAATCACCTTAAGAGTGTTATACATGTAACTTTCTACATCATATTTCCACATGAATATCTTCCAGAAATTTAAAGTTCACCTATCTCACCATAAGCTCCTCATCTTTCTCTGACTATGCTTCCCAAACATGCACAGGTTTCCACATTTCATTAAAGACATGCTCATCATTTTACTTGTTTAATCAAAAATCTTGGAAAAACTCTCACATCCCTTATGTCATCGGATGACTTTGAATAAAAGAGTGACAGATTCTTTTGAATCCACCTTCAAAACATATCCAAAATTTGATCACTGCTTGTCTGTCCTGTTATTCCTCATTCAAGCCACCATCTCTTGCCCCAATGAATGAGATAGTCTTCTGCTGATCTAACAGCAGCTTTGATACAGTAGAAATAGTTCTGAATAAACATCCTAATTAATACTCATATAATAATTTGATACCATGTCACTTACTTCTCAGAACCAATAAGTTTCCATCTTATATAGAATAAAAGCCAAAATATTGACAGTAAACTGTAGCATCTTACAAGTTCTCTCCTCATGACTTGTCACCTCTTCTTCTTTAAGTCTTTTGCTGTAATATTGTCTAATATTATCTTCTTCAGGAAAAAATAACAGATTGCTTTTCTTTCTCACTAAAGTTAAGTGAAGCTCTCCTGAATTCAAAAGTCAATTGGAAGATAAATAGTTGCATTCTACTACACATTTCATATAGAAGCTGAAGGACATTTTTATATATAATGTGCCTAGTGCAAACAGAATGAGTTTGTCATTGCTGACTCCTCCTGTTACAGGTAGAGGGCATCTAGGATCTTGGCATCTTGAACAAAGAATTGGACAAAACACACAAACAAAGCAAGGAAGAAATGAAGGGATTTATTGAAACTGAAAGTACGCTCCACAGTGTGGGAGCAGACCTGAGCACAAGGGCTCAAGGACCCCCTTACAGATTTTCGGGATGTTTAAATACTCTCTAGAGGTTTCCATTGGTTACTTGGTGTATGCCCTATGTAAATGGAGAAGATGAAGTAAAGTTACAAAGTCATTTACTCTGCATACCCTCTATGGAGTGGATATTTCCTGTTATTGCTGAAGTTTGAATTGGCCTTATATTCCCTGCCTCCAGACCCTATATTCCTGCCTCATTTCCCTGCTGAGAGATGCGATTCTCATAAATCTTTATGGGAGGTGAAGGGACCAATGGTCTTTCTTATGTAACTGCTTCATGCTGGCTTGGGGAATAGTCTCTACCTATTAGAGATTGCAGAACTCTTGCCCTGCTCTGTCTAGAGGAGGCAGGGTAGCTTCTTGATGGCCAGTGGTGGTATCTTCACCTGGAACTTGCTTGAAGCTTTGTTGTATAATTATCTGAAGCTTGATGGTCTCTAGGCAAGAGGAAGTGTATTTGGTTAGAAGATTTAAGGGGAACTTCAGGGGATGGACACTTATGCTGTCAGGAATGTTTGTTATAGAGATTCGTAGGAGAAAAAATAAAACCTGGTCTGTTCTAGAATCAATGTGTTTCCTTAAAGTCTTAGCACAAACGACTCCATTTTGGCTTGGTTTTGTCTGTTGGGGTCTAGTGCATGAGCTTGTTCCAAAACAATTGCCTCCCAGAAATTTTGTTTAAAAACTTCCCCCTTTTTGGTCAGGTTCTCACTTAGGTAAGATTGTGACCAAAACTTAGGGTCTTAGCACCACTCTCAGTTACCATCATTTTGGATTTCTGGACTCAGCATATCATTCACAGGTTACCGTGTCCTTATGGTTGCACATTTCTTTCAGCTCTTGTCATTTTAGTTGAAGAGAGACCATATGACAGCCTAGAGATGACTGCATCCAAGCATTTAAAACCTTTGAGAGAATACAGCATACCAGGGAGACTACTATTATGACAATTGGAAGGATAATACCAAGAGTTAGGAGTATGCTCCTTATCCCAGGTCCCCATAAGCCAAACCTCCTAACATCAAATAGATCAAAGAATTAGCTAGATAAAGAGTCTATTCACTTTACTAAGCAGTCTCTTTGTTAATCTTCTACCACTGAATTTCTATAATCTTCATTTGATGTATTTCTCTATAGGTCACAACTGCCAGCATCTGCACAGATACTTCTTTGTTCAGCCTATTCTATCATGACTTTCACAAGAGAATTTGAAGTCTGTTGTGTAACTGTAGCCCTTTATAGTAGAATTTGCTATAGAGCCTATCTGGGGGAATACATTTCTAATCATTGTCTCTTGTACTTTAAACCACAGAAGAGGACCTAACAAATGATGCTCTTCTAGAAGAGTGAAGGCCTCCTGGCAATGATCTCTTTAACCCATGATGTGGCTTAAGAGGAGTGAACCCATGCTTTGTTTCTGAATGATGATGAGGCAACATAGGTACTATTAAGGTTTCTTACCTATGTTGGGCCTTTATCTTTTATCTACTAAAGTATAAGTTTGTCCGGGTGTGGTGGCTCATGCCCATAATCCCAGCACTTTGGGAGGCTGAGGCGGGTGGATCACCTGATGTCAGGAGTGTAAAACCAGCATTGCCAAAATGGTGAAACCCTGTGTCTATTAAAAATACAAAAATTAACCCTGCATGGAGGCAGGTGCCTGTAATCCCAGCTACTTGGGAGGCTGAGGAAGGAGAATCACTTGAATCCAGGAGGTAGAGGCTGCAGTGAGCTAAGATCACGCCACTGCACTCCTACCTGGGTGACAAGAGTGAGATTCCGACTCAAAAAAAAAAAAAAAAAATATATATATATATATATATACACACATATATATATATATAAGGATATCCAGGTATAAGGCTGGATACAAATTCTTTCACAAATAAAAGTATATCCCATAAGTGTATATAACAGATCCCTTTTCTACTTCTATTGTTCATCAAGGCATAAGCAAGGGTAAGATAAGAGTTTCATGATAGTAGAAGTCTTAATCTGTGAACTTGGGAAAAGCTGTTTACATAGAGGATGCCATCTTCTTCTTGCGAGAAATTTCTCTGGTTAGTTTTATCTTAAGGGTTCCAATGGGTGTACAGTTCCAAGATGGACTCTTCTCAGTTGTCAGATTATGAATCCAAAGTTTAAGGTCCTGAAGTTTTGTTGTAGTATAGATGGTAAGGACAGTTTTTGATGTTCTCAGAAGATCCAAGTCGTAAAAAGCTTTTATATCTGGTGAAAATACACTGTCGCATAATAATCTACTGTTATAATATCAGCCCTCTTACATGGGAAAGTTTTTATACAACCAGAAAACATGCACTGGAAATAACAATCGAATGAAACCCCTTTATAAAATGTTTAAATGACCCACCAGGTGACCAAATGTACCTGAAACTGTAATTGTTTTCCCAAGAATATAGGACCAAACATTGGTTATAAACTATTTTAGTAACTTATAAGTTACCACACCAATGTATTCAATTTGGTTTATTTTACCTTTTCCATGATGAGTCACAGAATGCAGAGCTTTTAATAAAAGCTGTAAGGACTCAGTAAGGGCAAAGTGGCCATGCTGGTTCACCATTAAGTCCATGCTTAATTAACATTAGACACATCCTCTTGAATACTGGCTGTTTATCCAAATTATGTGCATAGCACTGGTAACTGATGGGTTACCATAGGTAATTTGACTTAGACCATGGAGTTATTTCTAATTGCTTATTTAAACAATTTTAGCATGGTTTAACATGAAAATTTGACAAAGTATTTTCTTGGTATTTAATTAATTTTTTTTCTACTTGGGTCAGTAGCTATTTACATGGAAATTTGGTTATTTCTGTGGTTTACAATAACTTAAGAGAATAACCATAATTATAATTAACAGTATATACTTACACATTGGGATTTTAGAAATCTGGTACGATTTTGGAGCATATATTAGTGTTATTCAAAAAATACAACCTACAGAAATTGAACATCATTTTGGTAATCCCATGTACCTAAACATGCCACATAATCCTGTAAAACTCTTTCTGGATGTTTTCAGAGATCCTCCAATCCATCCAAAAAGGCGGGCATTAGGAAAGACAATTAACTGAAGTTTGATTTTGGAATTCCAGATTACCATAAATTATTTATTTTTTCAAAATAATGACAAATTTTAAAGAAGCAAAACCTTTACAAAAAGAGAAGAAAGTCCACATACTGCTATTCTTACACATGTTGCATGTAAAACTGTTTCTAATAGTCTCAATTGTATGCTATAATGGCAACTCTTAGCAATTTTAATTTTAATGTAAAACCTGGTATGTTATGTTAATTATGTGCTAAGTGCTGATAAGGTCTGATTATTTCCAACATGGCTGGGATGTGATCAGCTCCACATGTTCCGAGGCCTTACCTAGTTGTAAAGATGGCAAAAGCCCTTTGGCAAAATGGTAAATATAGTGTGAAGTAATGCAAGCATGTATGTGAAATTTGGCTTCACAGTAAATTCAGCTTCATGCTTAACTATATTACAAAGAATTACCAAGCTGCTGATGCATTTCTCTACAGTACTTCTTATTTTACTTTAATCAAGACTGAGAACTTAACTATGAAAAATGTTAGTTAGCCAAATGTCTCCAATACTTTATCAGGTTTTAAAGAATATCTTATTATACAACCTTTTCCACATCTTTCTCCCCTACTTAATGATTTCTTACTACATTGTTTCATAAATAACCTTTTCAAATCTGTAATTTTAACTAACTTTTAAATAACCTCTGAATTAAACAAAATTATTCTTTCGTTCACTAATAAAATAACCCTTTCTGGTACCTTTTGTATACAGAATTATGTTAACTATAATTTTTATCTTTAGTAACCTAAAACTTTAGTGAAACCCTTGAAAAGCAAAAAATCCTGAACTACCAGATATGGGTATTTATGGATAATAACACCTCCACAATTTTGGAAACATGTTTCCCCATATCAGAATTCTTTCTGAATTCAAAATGACCCAGATATTAAATGAGCATCAAAAATAACTTTAAGATTTTAATTCACACAAAAAGTTTACCTAAAACATTCATCCCCTTCATTGTGCTCAATTCTTTCACTTTTAATAAGAGAGACATGAGACATCAATTAACGTATGTAAAATGAACATTGATTTCCGCTGGAAAGGCAGGGCAACTCAAAGCAGGGAGGGAGGTTGGGGCTTCCAGGTCACAAGTAAATGTGAGATGAATGGTTGCCTTCTTTCAAGTTTCTGATTACCCTTTCCAAAGGAGGAAATTAAAAATGCATTTATCTCAGTGAGACTTTGAATAGAATGGGAGGCAGGCTTGCCCTAACTGTCTCCAGCTTGAATTAACACTAATATTTAAAAATATCTAGCAAATACAAACATAAATTCAGATAAAGTGTATGCAGACAATTCTGAAGGCATTTCTATTTTTATTCCACCAATAATTTTAAAACTAGCTTGTTTAGTAAAGTTATACTCAAGTCACATAAACTTGAAAATTGCTTAGACTTATTTAGTTATGCGCACTCTTACTCATAAGAAAATTTGGTAGATACACCATGTAATAATAAGTATACATACAAATGAACACATCTAGACATGTATACACACACATAAATGAAGATCCAATAGCTTGGAACCTTAGCCATGAGATAGCAATACAAGCTTGCTGGTGTTACTTAGCCCCAATAGATAACCCAATGAAGGCTGTGAACCAAAATTTCGAGTAAAGCAGTCTCCGTAGCAGTTTTGCAGCATGACAAGCCACAGACAAAACCCCTCAGACACTGAGTTAAAGAAGGAGGGGCTTTATTCCGCTGGGAGCATCGGCAAGACTCACATCTCAAACACCGAGCTCCCCGAGTGAGCAATTCCTATCCCTCTTAAGGGTTTGCAACTCTAAGAGGGTCTGCGTGAGAGGATCATGATCAATTGAACAAGTAGGGGGTACATGACTTGGGGCTCCATGTACCGGTAATTAGAATGGAACAGAACAGGACTGGGGTTTTCATAGTGCTTTTCCATACAATGTCTGTAATCTATAGATAACATAACTGATTAGGTCAAGGTTCGATTTTTAACTACCAGGCCCAGGGTGTGGCACCGGGCTGTCTGCCTGTGGATTTCATTTCTGCCTTATAGTTTTTACTTCTTCTTTCTTTGGAGGCAGAAATTGGGCATAAGACAGTATGAGGGGTGGTCTCCTCCTTTAGTTTGATTTTTAAAGGCCAAATCTCCCCAGACTCCAAAGAGCACTGGGGCCAAACAATACCAAAGGAGGGCATCACATGTTAACCAGACCCTCTGCTTAGAACAGCAGCACAAAAGCCTGGACACATGCAGTGCCATCCCACTTTCCCATTAAACAGTAAACTCCAGATTCTAAACAATTTTGGGGTCATGCAGCATTGCAACTGTGAGAAAAAATTCTAAGGAAGGCTGATACCTAGACCTCAGAACCTCTCCCAAGAGCATCTCCTTTGGGGGAGTTGAGGTCAGCAGGATCTCCCAGAGCATCCTCTTGTGGGGAACCATCTTAGAGTATTAGATGTCTCTGACCTTAGGTGGGCACCAGTGCCACTTTGTATGCTTTCCCTCCAGAGCCTACTAGGAGCTTTCCTTTGGTACCTGGGTGTAATCGCGGACTTTTAGCGTCTTTATATAGTTTGATAAGGCCATGCTTTCCCATGCTTCCCATTCCATAAACTTTAATGATAGGAACTGGGGCCCGGGTGGATTTGTTTTGCCCTTATCCAGTTGGATAGAGGAAGTTAAGAATTTAGCATAAGGAAATAAGGTTTAAGTAGCCTAAAACATGTGTGAAGTTGCTCTGAGCTGTGCCACTCATAGGGATCAGAGACCACAGCTGGAAAATATATAAAAAAAGAACCTTTCCTTCTTCTGCACAGGCAAATTATTCCCATTCATTCCTAGGCCTTCAGGAAATATTGGGAGTGACCCCAGCCAATTGCCTTCAGTTTCCAAAGAACTACTAGGAAACAGCTGCTGAAAGACTGAAAAAGAAAGAGAGGAAAAAAAACAAAAACAAAAACAAAACAAAAAAAACCCTGGCCCCTTAAGTAAACTTAAGGGTGGTTAGGTGCCTCCACGTGGAAACCCCTTACTTTTAACTGGCCAGGGACAGAAACCTGCAGTTGCTTCTGTGTTTAGGCACTGTCTACCAAGGGTCCCGAGTTGGAAAGAGAGAGATAGTGAGAGAAAGAGAGCGAGAGCGAGAGCGAGAGCGAGAGAGAGAGAGAGAGAGAGAGAGAGAGAGGTTCCCCGATTCCCCTGTATGGGGCAGAAAGGAAAAGGAGAAAGAAGAAAAATAAATCCCAAACTTTGGGCTTGCCTTCTCCTGGAATTTCTCCTGGTTGGCTCACCAAAGTATGTTACTAGTGGAGGGTCACCAGGTTCTTGGCATCTTGAACAAAGAATTGGACAAAATGCAATAACAAAGCAAGGAAGGAGTGAAGGAATACATTGAAAATTAAAGTACACCTCACAGTGTGGGAGCAGGCCTGAGCATAGGGGCTCAAGGGCCCCATTAGAAAATTTTGGGGAGTCTAAATACCTGCTAAGAGTTTCCATTGGTTACTTGGTGTACGCCCTATGTAAATGGAGAGGATGAAGTAAAGGTACACAGCAATTTACTCAGCATATGCCCTATGGAGAAGATATTTCCTGTCATAGCTGAAGTGTGAATTGGATTTATATTCCCTGCCTCCAGACCCTATTTTCCTGCCTCACTCTTTTTAGGTTTAGAGCAGGTTTGTAATTCATAGTCTTAACACTCAAATATGCAACAATGTAACTATGTGTTTTTTAGAATTATTCACTTAGTTTTTGAACACCAATTTCTGCCCCATAACAACATTAAATTGCTTATTAAAAGTAATTTGGTTTCTTTCATGTTAACTCAGTCTCTTTGGAATAAATAGTATTTTAAATTTTCTTTCCCTAATTCTTCTCTTCTTTCCCCTCACCCCCCTCCTTGGTGGAAACTGTGTTCAGTGAAAGCTTATATATCATCAGGGTAACTGAGTAATGCCATCTGGTTCCACATGCTCTCCTTTGGTCACCTTATGGCTAGTGTAGCGGGGACCCTCTGCCTAGATTTGCCTCTGTTCCTACTGCATCCACTACAGTTATGACTCATTATTATACTTCTCAGCAAAGCAATGTATGGTGCTTGTCCCTAGAAGGTTGGTCATTTCTGCTTGCATCTCTCTCACCTGACTAGGCTTCTGCCATGACACACAGAAGTGATACAGGCCCATGAAGTGTGACTTAACAGCCAACCTATCTCCAGTACTAGGAGGCCTAGGTTTTTAGTTAAATAATATCCCAGCCCACCCCCACTACATCATACCCATCCAGGGGGACTCTCAGCTATTTTTGAAATCTTCCATTAGGACATGTGGGACCTCTTGGAACCCTTCACACAATATAGAACTCAGGGAAATTTTCGGAGTAAAAAGGGTTGGATGCAATGTCAGATACACTCTGTAAGGAAAAGATAAAGGCCTTTATCTTTTATCTATTAAAGTATAAGGTTGACCAGGTGTGGTGGCTCATTCCTATAATCCCAGCACTTTGGAAGGCTGAGGTGGGTGGATCACATGAGGTAAGAAGTTTGAGACCAGCATGACCAACATGGTGAAATCCCATCTCTACTAAAAATACAAAAATTAGCTGGGTATGGTGGCAGGTCAGGTGCCTGTAATCCCAGCTACTTGGGAGGCTGAGGAAGGAGAACGGTTTGAATCCATGAGGTGGAGGTTGCAGTGAGTTGAGATCATGCTGTAGCACTCCAGCCTGGGCGACAAGATTGAGGTTCTGACTCAAAAAATAAAAATGATAATAATAATAATAAAAGGTTATCCATGTATAAGACTGGCTGGTAGTGATTCTGAGTTTTCCTGGGGAGAGGCTCGCAGAGGCAACTGACAACCCCTCTGCCACCGCCACAGTGGCAGTTCTGCCTCTGCTGCCTTCAGACTGGGAAAGAAACAAAGATTCTGAGGGCTACACCTGAACTTACAGAACATCACAATCACCATATAGAGAGGAACCAGTCTTTCCTCCCTGTGGGTCCTTGTCCCCTGCTTGCCAACAAGTGGAGGCCCTGGTTCAGGTCAGCAGTATAGCCACCCCACCCCTTGGCTGAACACTCCCAGTGGCAGGGGCTCCATATTTCTCAGAGATGGAGCTCCCAGAGGCAACTAAAAGGCTTTCTGACACTGCTGTGCAGTGACACTGCCCCTGCTACCCTCAGACCAGGGAAGAAACAAAGACTCTAAGTTCCTTATCCTCACCTCCAGCAAGCTGCAGTCACCCTAAGGAGAGGAGGACAGCCTGTCTCCCACAGGTCCCACTTGCCTTTTCTGCTTGTCATCAGGCCGCATCCCTCCCCTGCCCCCCAGCTTGGACCACAGCACATCCCCTCCATTTCGGATCAATCACACTGTTTGATTACAGCTCCACATCTTCTGGGGTGAAGCCCAAGAAGAAAAGTGGAAAGATCCTCAGTCACAACCACTGTTAATTTCCCTTCCTCTGCTGCCTCAAACTTCAGGAGGTAACAAAAACCCTGAGATCACACCAGAACTGCAGTGTGCAGCACAGGAATGCCAAGCCATGGTCTGTAGCCAGCATCTAGAGGGTAATGAACCTGCACTATCAGAACATTGAGAGGGAGCACAGCTTTGACTGTGAGGAAATATGGACAAGCCGTGTGATTGAGCAAGAGCCTACCTACTGATTATTATGCCTAAGTTCCACTGACTTGATTACACCCCAAAAATTCAACACCAAAAATATTTTTCCTAACATAACCTCCTGTGAAACCAAAGACAAGAAGTCAGCTACAAATAAAGATCTTTCACAAAGCCTCAGCCCTCTGGGAACATCCAATGAAGAATTCTACTGATTATACTCAATCTATACCACAGCAAAAGGAATGCCCACACAGAGATGAGAAGGAGCCAGTGCAATAATTCCAGCAACTCCAATGGCCAGAAGGTATTCTGTCCTCTAAACAACTGCACTAGTTCTCCAGCAAGGGTTCTTAACTGGGATGAGGTGGCTGAAAAGGCAGAAATAGAATTCTGAATATGGATAGAAATGAAGATCATTAAGATCCAAGAGAACACTGAAACCCAATATAAAGAATCTAAGAATCATGATAAAATTATACAAGAGCTTACAGATAAAATACCATGGAAAAGAAACTAACTGACCTGATAGAGCTTGAAAAACACACTACAAAAATTTCATAATGCAATTGCAAGTATTAACATCAGAATAGACCAGAGAAAAACATCTAAAAGCTAGAAGACTGACTCTCTGAAATAACATAGTCAGATGAGGATAAAGAAAAGATAACAAAAATAAATTTTTAAAACTTCCAAGAAATTTGGGATTATGTAACGAAGCCAAATCTATGAATCATTGAGATCCCTGAAAGAGATGGGGAGAAAGCAAGTAACTTGGAAAATATATTTTAATACACCATCCATTAAAATTTCCTCATAGATGAGGATTTCTTTGCTAGAGAGTCCGACATTCAAATTCACGAAATACAGAGAACTCCTACAAGATACTACACAAGAAGATTACCCCAAAGACACATAATCATCAGATTTCCCAAGATCAAAAAGAAATTTTAACATGTTAAAGAAAAGGACAGGTTACCTGCAAAGGGAACTCAATGTGGTTAACAGTGGTAACAGTGGACCTTTCAGCAGAAACTCTATAAACCAGAAGAGATTATGGACCTATATTCAACATTCTCAAATCAAAAAATACTGCAGCCAATGATTTTATATCCAGTCAAACTAAACTTTGTAAGTAAAGGAGAAATGAGATTATTTTTAGATAAACAATGCTGAAGGAATTCACTACTACCAGGCCTGCCTTAAAACAGTCCCTGAAAGGAGTGGTAAATAAGCAAAGGAAGAACTGTTACCAGTCTATAGAAAAGTACACTCAAGCACAAAGACCAGTGACATTCTAAAGCAGTCATGAGAACATGTATGTGTAATAACTAACAACACAATGACAGGATCAAATCCACACATATTAACAGTAACCTTGAATGTAAATGGGCTCAATGCCTCTAATTAAAAAGGAACAGAGTAGAAAGCTGGATAAAGAAGCAAAACTCAATGGTATGCTGTCTTCAAGAGTGCTATCTCACGTGCAATGATGCTTCTACGCTCAAAATAAAGGAATGGAGAAAAATCTGCCTAGGAAACGGAAATCAGAAATGAAAGGGGTTGCAATCCTAATTTCAGAAAAAAAGCACTTTAAGCCAACAAAAATCAAAAAAGACCAAGAAGGACATTAAATTAGGATAAAGAATTCAATTCAACGGGAACACTTAACTATCCTAAATAAATATACACCCAACACAGGAGGACCCAGTTTCATAAAGCAAGTTCTTAGAGACCTATGAGGAGACTTAGACTCTCACACAATAACTTAGACTCCCCCACAATAATAGTGAAAGACTTCAACACCCCATTGACATTATTAGATGGATCCTTGAGGTGGAAAATCAACAAAGATATTTAGGAACTGAAGTCAACAATCGACTATATAAACCTAATAGACATCTACAGAACTCTTCCACACAATTGGGTATAAAACAATCCTTAACAAATGCAAAAGAACAAAGATCATACCAATCACACACTCAGAACCCAGCACAATTGAATTAAAAATCAAGACTAAGAATATCTCTCAAAATCTCAGAATTACATGGAAATTAAGCAACCTGCTCCTGAATGACTTTTGGGAAATAGTAAAATTAAAGCAGAAATCAACAAGTTCTCTGAAACTAATAACCCCAAAGACACAACATACCAGAATCTCTGGGATAGCTAAGATAATGTTATGAGGAAAATTTATAACACCAAATGCCCACAGCAAAAAGCTAGAGAGATTTCAAATTAATAACCTAGCATCACAACTAGAAGAAATAGACAAGCAAGAGTTAACCAACTCCAAAGCTACCAGAAGACAAGAAATAACCAAAATCAGAGCTGAACTAAAGGAGATAGAGACAGAAAAAACCATTCAAAAGATTAACAAATCCAAGAGTTGGTTATTGGAAAAATTAATGAGATAGATAGACTGCTGTCTAGACTAATAAGAGAGAATATTAAAATAAACACAATAAGAAATGACAATGCAGGTGTTACCACTGACCCCAGAGAAATACAAATAACCATTACAGACTGCTATAAACCCCTATATGCACACAAGCTAGAAATTCTAGAGGAGATGGATGATACATTCCTGGACATACACACCTTTCCAAGATTGAACCAGGAAGAAATCAAATCCCTGAAGAGACCAATAATGAGCTCTGAAATTGAATTAGTAACAAATAGCCTACCAAAGAAAAAAAGCTGAGGACCAGATGGTTTCACAGCTGAATTCTACCAGTTGTACAAAGAAGAGCTGGTATCATTCCTACTGAAACTTTCCCCAAAAATTGAGGAGGAGGGACTCCTTCTCAACTCATTGTATGAGTCCAGAATCATCCTAATACCAAAACCTGGCAGAGACACACATGCAAAAATAAAACTCCAGACCAATATCCTTGATGATCAGTGATGCAAAAATACTCAAAAATATACCAGCAAAGAAAATCCAGCAGTACACCAAAAAGTGAAACTACCTCATCAAGTAGGCTTTATCCCTGAGACTCAAGGTTGGTTCAACACACACAAATCAAATAAATGTGATTCATCACATAAACATAACTAAAGACAAAAACCACATGAGTATCTCAATAGATGCAGAAAAGGATTTCAGTAAAATACAATATCTTTTCATATTAAAAACACTCAAAAATTAGTTAATGAAGAAACATACTTCAAAATAATAAGATCCATTCATGACAAACCCACAACCAACATCATACTGAATGGACAAAAGCTGGAAACATTTCCCTTGAAAACCAGCAAAAATTAAGGATGCCCTCCCTCTTTCACCACTCCTATTCAACATAGTATTGGTAGTCCTGGCCAGAGCAGTTTGGCAAGAGAAATAAATAAACAGCATACAAATAAGAAGAGAGGCAGGCAAACTATCCCAGTTTCCAGATGACTTAATTCTATATCTAGAAAACTCCATAGCCTCTACCCCAAAACCCTTTCAGTTGATAAAGAACATCAGCAGTTTCAGGATACAAAATCAATGTACAAAAATTAGTAGTATTCCTATATACCAACAACATTCATGCTGAGAGCCAAATCAGTAACATAATCTCATTCACAATGGCCACAAAAAGAATGAAATATGTAGGAATACAGCTAACCAAAAGACCTCCACAATGAGAATCATAAAACACTGTTCAAAGATTTCAGAAATGACATAATCAAATGGAAAAATATTTAATGCTCATGAATAGGAATTATCAATATAGTTAAATTGGCCATAATGCCCAAAGCAATTTATGTATTTATTGTCATTCCTATTAAACTATCAATGACATTTCTCAGAGAACCAGAAAAACTATTTTAAAATTCATGTGGAACAAAAAAAGAGGCTGAACAGCCAAGGCAATACTAAGCAAAAAGAACAAATCTGGAGGCATCACATTACCTGACTTCAAACTATACTACAGGATTGCAGTAACAAAAACAACATGGTACTGGTACAAAAATAGATGCAAATCCCAACGGAATAGAATAGAGAGCCTAGAAATAATGCAACACACTTACAGCTGTCTGATATTCAACAAAGCTGACAAGCACAAGCAACGGGAAAGGATAAATTGAAACGGGATTCCTTACTTACACCATATACAAAAATTAACTCAAGATGGGTTAAAGACTAAAGTGTAATATTCAAAAGTATGAAATTCCTGGAAGATAACCTAGGAAATACCATTCTGGGCATAGGAGCTGGCAAAGATTTCGTGATAAAGTCTAAAAAAACGATTGCAACAGAAACAAAAATTGACAAAAGGCATCTAATTAAACTAAAGAGCTTCTACACAACAAAAGGAACTACCAACTGAGTAAACAAACAACTTACATAATGGGAGAAAATATTTGCAAACTACGCATTTAACAAAGGCCTGATATTGAGAATCTATAAGACACTTAAACAAATTAACAAGCAAAAACCAAACAACCCCATTAAAACGTGGACAAAGGACATGAACAGACATTTTTCAGAAGAAGATACATGGCTAACAAGCATATGACAAAATGCTCAACATCACTAATTATTAGTGAAATGGAAGTCAAAACCATAATGAGATACCATCTCACATCAGTCAGAATGGCTACCATTAAAAAGTAAAAAAAGTAACAGATTCTGGCTAGGTTGCAGTGAAAAGGGAATGCTTATACACTACTGGTGGGAGTATACATTAGTTCAGCCATCATGGAAAGCAATGTGGCGATTTCTCAAAGAGCTAAAAGCAGAACTACATGGCACCCAGCAATCCCATTACTGGGTATATATCCAAAGGAATATAAATTGTTCTGCCATAAAGACACATGCATGCATGTGTTCATTGAAGCACTATTGACAATAGCAAAGATACATGGAATCAATATAAATGCCCATCAACAGTAGACTGTTGAAATAGACTGGATGAAGTAGACTGGATGAAGAAATGTAGTAAATACACACCATGAAATACTATGCAGCTATAAAAAGGAACAAGATCATGTCCTTTGCAAGAACATGGGTGAAGCTGGAGGTATTATCCTTAACACACTAATGCAGGAATAGGAAACCAATTATATATCTGCATTATATTGAGAGGAAGAAAGGGAAGGAGGAAGGAAAAAAGGAAAGAAGAAACAAAGGAAGGAAGGAAGGAAAGAAGGAAGGAAGGAAGGAGAAAGGGGAAGGAAAGAGAAAGAAATGGCAAGAGGGAGGGAAAAATAAATAGTTGATAAAATAAGTGAGTCAGGTAAAATACACAGTGTAAATGAAAGATAAGATAAAGTGTTGAGCAAAATATTAAAGAGGAAAATTATGGACTGAATTAAATTATTTAAATCATAATGGAAACATTTAAAATATAGAACTTAAATTAGCATAGTAAAACCAGACTTGAAAAGGTCATCAGAAATAAAGACAAACACAACAAATATTTTAAAACAAGGAAATGATAGGTATTGATGGAAAAAAGACAGGCAAATCAAATAAGAGGCTGCACAAGAAGGAATCAGATTAGATTTTTAAAGTGCATTAGAAGTCATATTACTGGGAGAAAGGACATTAACATTTTCAGGTTATTAACCAAACTATGTACAAGAAACTTGTAGCAACTTGTATTCTTTCCAACAACAGGATATATTTTTTACCTCTTATCTTTTGATTGTTTTTCATCTTTATTTAAGTATAGTTGACAAATATGAGTTGTATATATTTAAGGTGTACAACTTGATGTTTAAATATATATATCTATTGTGAAATAATCAGTATAATCAAGCTATAATAATTAACATACTACCTTGTATATTTTTTCCTTTTTCTTTCTTAATTATTTTATTTCTATACCTAAACTACTTTGACAAGGAACATGGCATATTATAGTCATACTTTTACTAATATGATGAACATTTATGTTGATTTATAATTATAACATGAGCAACGGTGATACTATCAATAAGAGCTGAATACTTAAAATATGCCAAGCATTACATTACCTTATTTGATCTTTCTAACAAACCTAACAAGTTGATACTATAATTATTTCTACATTATATATAAGCCATTAATATTTAAAGAGTTCAAGTAACTTGCGTATGGTTAAATGGCTAATATGCAGTGAAGCTGCAATTCAAACTTGTCTCCTCTTAAATCAGAGCTCTGAAATTTTAATCTTTGCGGCTTCTTGCATAAACTCTTTGAATATTAAAGACATTATCATTTCTCATTCATGAATATAAACAGCTATTCTTCAGGTTGTGGTTTGGAATTTTTATATTTTCAGCTATAGCAAATATTTTTTAAAATGTCTTACATTGCATTTGTGATGAATATTTATTGTCAACTGATAGGTTAATATATAAATAAGGTTTTAAAAATAATTTTAAGACTTTAAGCTCTAAACTTATCCATTTAAGAAAATTCACTTATTATTTATTTAAGTGCATGCTGTGAAGTTGAGATAAATTATTAATAATGAGTTAATTTTTGAGTTCACTTTATTTTATCACACATTCATTCCCTATTGATAAGTAGTTCTTGCAAATAATGTTAAATTTTTTCAAACACTAGAATTTTGTCCTTGCAATAATATATCATTGATCAAAACATCTGTTTATATTGTTCAATGACTATATATTTTAATATTTGAAAGATCAGGTACCCTGTTATGCTCTTTTCACAATATTATTAGCTTTACTGATCTGGTTAATTTTTTTCAAAATAAAGCTACATTAAATCATGGAATAGATCCTAACTATAGAATCAATAATTTGTTTGTAATTTTTATTTAAGGTTCTGGGGTACATGTGCAGGTTCATTATATAGGTAATCTCATGTCACAGTGGTTTGGTGTACGGGTTATTTAGTCACGCAGATACTAAGCATAGCAGTTGATAGTTGTCAGGTACTCTTATTCTCCATCTACTCCATCCTTCTGCCTCGAGTAGGCTTCAGCATCTGTTGTTCCCCTTCTTGTGTTTATTTGTTCTTATTTAGCTCTCACTTATGAGTAAGAACATGTATATCCCTTAAAATACTCATTATTTCTTCGTATTTTATATTTCAGTTTAAATATTACCACTCAGGAAGCTAATCAAAATTATTTAGAAGAGAAGAGACTCCCATCTGATTATTTCATTATTCATCTAATATTTCCTATACATGTATTTACTGTCACTTATTACCGTGTGCCATTATATATTTATTTTAAATGTTTTATAATTTTTAAACTTTTAAATTTGTCTCATCAGCTATCTCCATGGGGTGAGCTTAGGGAAATTAGGACTTACCACTGAACACCCAGCAAAAGACCAGGCAAGCAGTCAGTTTTCAATAAATACTTCTAAAATAAAATGAATGAACTTAAAGAAAATGATAACATGAAGTTATATAAGTCTTGAAAAACATTCATGTTGATAGGGATTTCAGTTTGATCTTGATATGTAGCAGCTGTATAAATATACATATCTTTCCACAATAGTTTGAGTCTTCTTGAAGCCAAAACAATCTTCTTTGATAGGCAAATACATCAAGGCAATCAGACAGTGAGCTGTAATGTGTGCCTTCTGCTTCAAGGAGAATGCTTAAAGAATGCTTGATCCCGGGGATTCTGAACTGATTAGACACTTTAACAGACAAAATAATTTTCTTCTTAAAATTCAGTTTCTATTTTAAGTTAAGACATTGTAGGAGGGACTCATTATATTGGTTTTCAAGGACTGATTTAATTAGCGAAGGCCCTTGAGTTCCATTCAAATGTGAATGTGGTTCCAGTCCTAATATGTAAAACTCAGAGGTGGTGCTGATTTCTCAGCCTTACTATACTCATATTTAGAGTGATTAACAAATATTGAGATTGAATCACCATCTTTGTATATGTAACAATTCATAGACAAAAATATACAACCATAAAAATATTAAATTTGTCATCCATAGGTTTTAATAACCATGCATACATTTGTATACTCAGTAACTTTTAGAAAACATTTTCTTGTTTTACTTTAACCTGTCAGTAACACCAAATCTCAGCAAACCTCCATCCCCCACTTATAAATAGATGTTACTAAGGTTTAAATAAATTAAAATGATTTTGATTTTCATAAAAAACAAAAGCATGACTATAGTATATGAACTAAAGGACTGAAATTAATGTTCAAATTTGAATGGCAAGTTTGACATTTGGGTTAATAAACTAATTTCAAGTAACATAAAATCAATGTTAATAATAAGGAAATGTGGTATTACTGTGTGATGTTTTAATTGATGTTTAACTATGATGCAAGTAAAAAATATATTTCATGTGAATATGTCAGGGCTAAGTTCAAAAGCAGAATAATAATATGTGGGTGAAATTATTCAAAATAAGAAAAAAAAAGAAATATTCTGTAATAATATGTAAATTATATATGTTAAAACAGGAGGAACTATTTTACTGACCTAGCTCTTTCCAAATCAAATATATAAACTCTATTCCTATGTCTCCCTTTCTATTAATAGTCAGCATGTCCTATGAAGCTTCCACATATTTTATTTTCCTACCACTTCAACATTGCTACAATATTAGTCTCCTGTGCTACTGCAGTACTTTTTTAGACATTCTTTGACATTTTGGCATTATTTCACACAGTGTGCTCTACTGATTACTTGAGATAGATGGCCAATAAACAAATCCAATGGTTAACAATTGTTTAAAATGCTGCATGCGTTGTATCTATTTTTGAACTAAGTGATCCACAAAAATCTCAGGGATGTGTGATTGAAATCTCTAAGAACTTTTTAGCAAGCTCCAAACCTCTTGTTTTTATTTTGGTTTACTCCAAAAGGAACTAAGAAATGAGGAAAAGGTAAATAGAAGGAAAAGGTTGCAGAGAAGTAAAATAGATCTCTGTTGATTTCCTGATTTCTTCAGTTGGCACATCTAGGTCAGTGGTATTGGAAGCTAACATGAATTAAAGTACTTGTCAGGTGAGAGAAGCCAGAAGAGCAAACAAACTGCCGGTTATATCCTCTACTCCTGTAAGTATCCAGAAGCAATTCATACCACCCTTTAAGGGAATCCTACTGCTTTTTAGCAAGTCACATCTCAATACCCTCATGGCTTGATTCTTCACCTTTAAATTCTTGTTATGTCAGCAAAAGAGGCATATCCTGTTATCTATTTCTTCAAAATAAGACCAGGAAGTTTTCATTTATATTCCCTTAGGGGTTTTATTATATTTTGCCTACTGGTAGTCTATGCTAAAGCAATCTGTCTAATTTTGCTTAACCCAATGCTCCCAAACGGATCTTTTCCCAACTTCCAGTTAGTGTTTGGTACAAATATGCTGTAGAGAATGCAGACCTACCGTGATCCCTCCCTATATTTGTATTTCTACATGAATCCTACTAGAATAATATATTAAAAGAACTGAGACATAATTTCTGTGATCTCAGTGAACTAAAGTCACAAAATTGCATCTGAATACTTTATATGGAGCATGTCTTTAATGAGAATATACAAGAGCAAAACATACATACTAATGTAAAGCTAAATTTATAGTGCAGAGTGTGGTTTCTTGTATCAGCCTCCAAATCCTCTTCTCTAAGAAACTTGTAACAACCTTTAACCAGTGGGTCTACAGAGAGAGTTCCAAAGTAATTCCAGGTCTTCCTCTGTAGACTTCATTCAGTTTCTGTTAGGATATCCCTTTCTTGCTACAGATCAACTTTTGCTGAGTTTTGTTTTTAATTTTATTTACTTATTTATTTTTTGAGATGGAGTTTCGCTCTTGTTGCCCAGGTTGCAGTGCAGTGGCAGGATCTCAGCTCACTGCAATCTCCGCCTCCTGGGTTGAAGCAATTCCCCTGCCTCAGCCTCCCAAGTAGCTGGGATTACAAGCCCCTACCACCACGCCTGGCTAATTTTTGTGTTTTTGTAGAGACAGGGTTTCACCATGTTAGCCAGGCTGGTCTTGAACTCCTGACCTCATGTGATCCACCCACCTTGGCCTCCCAAAGTGCTGGGATTACAGGGGTGAGCCAGTATACCCGATCTGATTTTTTTTATTTTAAATAACTTTCAGTTGTTTCTGAAAGCGCTAAGAACACTTACTCCCACACTGCCTAATTTCCTTTTCTTTCTTATTACGTCATGAACTGATTTTAGTAAGTTGGTATGTATTCTCCCAAACCTTGTCTATACTTATGTAATCATATCTTTAGCTATACAAATATGTGCCCTGTATTTTTCCAAACAATATATTATATATTATATATGGTCTGGATATTTCTTAACCTCATATCCCTGAAATCCAGTATATAAAATTTGGCATGGTTTGCATGTTATATAGTATTATGAAATATCTTGTAGCTGGTGGGAATATAGGGAAAAATATGATTGTATATTGCAGTGGAAAATGTGAATTAATATAGCTGTTTTGGGAGGGAAATCTGTTGATACCTATTCAAATGATAAATTCAACAATGCTTTTATCTTTAAGAATTAAATCAGTACAATATACCTTTATATATGCAAGTCTTATATGATGGTACAATTTCTGACAATACAAAAATGGCAAATACATTAAATACATTTCAGTAAGGTTATTTTTTTAAATAGTGGTGTAATAGTCTTTTAACCTAATGTTCTCCTGTTGTCACCCTATTTCTATCTAATCAATACTCAACCTTACTAAAAAAAAATTCTGACTTAAGATGTTGCTAAAGAAACACATATTTCCTCTCCGAGTACCCATTAAAATGAGCAAAAAGGCTATAGGTAGTTGGATAAATAAGTCAATAACTCAGAAGGAAGTATAGGGCTGAATATTCAAAATTAGAAGGACATTATGCTGGTCCTGGTAACATACTGTTCCTTGACTTGGGTACTGGTTACCTAAATGTGTTTATTATGGAATTTTTTTGAGCTGCATGTTTATGGTTTGTGTATTTTTCCTTATGTATCTTAATGTCAATAAAAATTGAATTAATAAAAGATATGCCTTCTTATAAAGTACGACTTTCCATATTAGGCTGGGTTTTAATAATCTGAAAAGAATGTGCATTATTCCTCCCTTCTCCTCTGATCTTTGCAGTACAAACATGCTATTAATTAGCAGCCATTTTAGAAGGGAAATGGGAAAATTTAAGTATAAATCTGGGTTTTTTAACCTTGGCACTATTGACATATTTTTGCTGGAATAATTTTTACTGTGAGAGGTTGTCCAGTTTATTGTAGGATACTTAACAGCATTCCTATCTTCCATCCACTAGATGCCAATAACACCCTTCCAGTTGTAGCAATCAAAAGTATATCCAGACTCTGCCAAATATCCCTTGGAAAGGAAAATTGTCCTTTGTTGAGAATAGCTGGTCTATATAAACTAGATGTGACAAAGAAGAAACGTGGGGCAGAGTCTAGAGAAATACAACTAGATCATTACCCAGATTAAAAAACCAGATGGAAAACACGCTGAGAACCTGTCAGTAAAGGGAATCAGGTAAATTTCATGAAGAATGAGCAAAATTACGAAAGCAAAGTCTATACCAGTGGGATTGTAATACCAATACTATGTATCCTTGTCTTCAGTCATAAAACCAACTTTTGAAATTCAAGAGAAAACCAAGTTGTCATGCAGGACTGCTTTGACAAAAGAAAGACCCATAAATCTACCATTATAATCATTGATTGTATGTATTTCTGATATTCAGCCATGTATACTCTTTCATCTCAGTAAGAATGTTATTTATTATTCTAACTTCATTTACATTTGATCAGTTTTAGTGTTTTTGATATTGTGAAGAATACCAATGATTTTAAGGAACAAAGGTTTATGTCCAAAAGAAATGTATCTCAAAAGAATGCTTTTGATTATTTGAGTTCTCAGAGGTGAACAGTTCTCAGTTAGCTTGTACTAACGTTTTATACCAGCTGCTGTGGTGAATGGTGTATCCCTTAACTACTTCTTACTTTTGGTAACATCTTTAATAGAAAGTGCCATCCATCAGCTACTGTGTCATATTTTGATCTAAGTGGTTGTGTTAACCCAGGTGACCCTAGAAAGTAAGGAAATGAATATATCAGTGAGGATGTAACTGCTGGCAGATTGTGAGGATTTTTATAGCTTATATAGTTAAAATTCCTCATATTATTAAGTGCTGTTGTACTTTAAAGGATAAAATATTTTCATGGGAAATGGCTTCTGTTTGTGTGGAATGCCTTCAGGGGAAAAACGATGCATAATGTAAAACGCTATGAATGAGGTATTCACTATTACAGATGATTTACAGAATAACTGCAGAGTAACACACCCACAGATGCAGAGAGGATTACATTTATCCTGCTCCTTCCAAGGTGAGGGCCATATTTAATACATTTCATATATAATAAGTTTTGAATTAATAAATGCTTTTTATCAGTCTACCTCTCATAGAAGCTGAGAGGACATCTAATCCCTAAGACGTTTGGGTACAGACAAATAATGTTTAAACAAATGCACTGTCAGTTTGATATTATAATATATTTACTAAATATTATGTTTTATCTCAGTTACAATTTTCATCTTATGTGTATTAAAAAGCTTACAGAGTTATTTTTGAAATTGTGTAAGGATTCATCATACTGAAAACATGGTTTTGGAAAATAACTGATGCCTGAGCATAACAGTCCCCATTCTCTATTTTTCTTGTGCCATACTCAATATTAATTTTACAACTACGTTGAAGATGCTTTGCCCAGATATTAATATTTTTGAGTTTTCTGCATCTGTATTGCTTTACAAACGGTAGAAAAGATTGTGTAGGGAAATCCCAGCTGATAGAACGTTTTACTCAGTCCCGTGTAGATTTACTACTCTGCATTAAGGGACCTTTCCTATCCCAACTCGCTGGACTTATATATACACACATAGGGTTTTTAGAATTCCAAAGGAGTCTGAGAGATCTGGCATGTTGTGTGATTGGATGAGCATCCATGTGTGAAATGCCGTACATGATTAGAGCAAGGAGGAAATATTTCTCCGTCTCAGTCAGGTGCCAAGAGCAGTTCCATGTCTTGAATAAATTTTTCCTGTGTAAGCAGACTGTTCAAGGAAAATTCAATCCCATCTCTGTGGTTCAAAATCTCTTTGGCTACAAGTGGAGATAGGGCATCTTAGGGTTATGTGTATTTTGGGGGACAGTCTATTGATATTTTAAAAATTTTAATAAGATTTGCTAGTCTTTTGTGATCACAGATTCTTTGCTGTGGTAAAGGGTATAGCTCTAAAACATTTTTAGCCCTTGCGTCTTCAGGTTTCCGAAATGCAATACTAAATTGAAATCTGTTTTTTGAAAAATCGTGTACAGCCGACTCTGCTCCCTGCCTGGATTAAGTGTATGTGTGATAATAGAAGCTCTCGCTGGGATTTGCAATTAGTAGTAGTTTTAGGCTAGGAGCCCTTGTTTTTGGGAGAAAACTTGTTTTTGGGAGAAACAGAAGGGGCAGATACTGACAGAAGATTCTGTAACATGTGTTCCTAATGTTTACAAGCAGCTAACATTTTGTGGCATTTGATGATGTTATTTTTACCATAAAGACCATTTTCTAATCCCGGATCTTTTCTTACTGGTATTTTGTCCATTGCTAATTTTCCTAACTTCTTTAATACTCACTTCTCTTATTTATAACGGGTAATAGTAGAGCTTGAAATGATTATTTTGATAAAGAAGGTAAGTACTAAGTAACTTTAAGGCAGCTAGGTGGTTGGCAGGAAATTCTAGTTGAATTTTGAGATAATTCTCCTCTATGTGTGACACACTGGACAATGGATTCACAAAACAGATGTAATTTATTAGATTGCGAGATTCAGGAGTCATGGACTATATCTAAATTCACTTTACATAACAACATTCATTGCAGTATGTAGTATAAATAGTTCCAATGTGTGTTGAATGAGCTGATTGATGATGGAGTAGATTCATTTCTGCAGTAGAGAGGAAAATCTGGCACTGTATTGCTATACCTAGTTGTGTGCTGCAGAATGGAGTAGATGAGACTGGAATCTGGTTCTAGAATTTTCTCATCATCATAGATGCAAAATATTAAGTTACTGACCAAAGTATTTATTTCATGTATAAGAATTATTTTATTGTCATTTTTTAATCTACAATCAATACAAATTCTTTGATAATTTTAGGAAATACACTTTATTACACATAAATACTAGATAATTTATTATCATGATGCTACTCTAATATTAAGGAAATGCTGTCCAAGATGTAATTTGGTGTATATATTTTACACACTTATGGAAGAGATTTCTTTATTCTCCTCACAAAAATGGAATATTATATTAAACTTGGAGTTAGTATATGAAAAATGTACTTTAAAAAGGTAACATTTTAATGGGTAATTCATAACATTTGTTTCTGCTTTCTTTTTTTAATCACCTCTTTATATACATATTCTTTGTTTAAAATTGGGCTTCAAGGTAGTTTTTATATTATCAACTTCATGTATTTTTGATGTATTAACAAAATACTGTAATATTGGCCTATTATTAACAAAGGAATTTATTTATTAGAGAAAATAACCATTTTAGTTATTTGGTAATTAATAAGAACTGTATACAGTTTCTAATATCTTAGTGTTTAGGTCCTTTAAAAACTTAAAAAATTTTTCCTGCTTAGATTTTAACAATAACACAGCATAACTCTAACACTGGTTTATTTCTAAAGAAGATGTTTAATTCTACAGTTAGTATGCAAAACGTAGACCCAATTTATTTGTACTATTAGGTCCATATGAAAAAGAATAGATGTAGATATAGATAAAGAGATAGATTTAATTTGCTTTAAGACTGGTTAAGTCTCCCTTTGGAGGCTGTTTATCCCAGATATTACACCAATTTCTGGTTTACCTGAGATATTTTCCAGATTAAAAAGCTTGGAAGGCTTCTATTAAACAAAAGCATAAATGAAAACAAAAAACCCTGAGGAAGGGGAATAATATTTGTATTGAAGAGTTTTATTGGTCAACTAAACATGTAAGGAAGACAAGGAAAAGGACCCCAGTTTCTTATTTAATAAAAGTAAATTCCTTAAGGTTGAAATGGCAGGATCCTTTCAGAAATAGTAAGAAAGAGGCAAAGAAACTAGGAGAGCACATTCCCTATAAAAGAAGAAAAGAAAGGCTGTGCAGGGGAAAGCACTCATTTTCAATACTGTAAATATTTTGGAGGTTTGTTATTCATAAAAATAAGAACTTATCCAAAGTTTTGCAGCTATGGAGAAAGCATTATGTGAGATAGAGAGCCCTAAATGAATGAATTTGTTGTGATCATTTACATGACATCTGTGAAAGTAGTTTATAAATGGGAAAATCCCCTACCAGTGTGATTCTATTGTGTCAGATTATATGGACTCACCCTTGCTTCATCCACTTTCAGAGATTTCCCAGAAATTTGGACATATTTGGGGATCTCTTCTTCTTAATTATTTAGCTATTTCAGCACCCAGCAAAAAATATTTTATTCTATGTCCCAGAGAAGTAAATCAAAGCTATTATTCCCTACTTACCACTACAAAACTATAAAATTACTAAAATCTTACCTATAATCACTTGTCTCAATTTCTCTATTCATTAAGTTTTTTTTCTCCTGAAGGAATATAATTTATCTACCATGCTATAGACATATCTACTTCAGATTCTTGGGGAAATTTTTACTCTATGGACCTTCGGGTGAATCTTTTTCACAAATATGTTAAATATGCTCAAATTTTTCCAAGCTCTCAAAATCCTTATTGATTCCATATCCTTTTCTTGCTCACATATAGTAGCTGATTTTTCTCTTAACAGCCAAACTAAAAAAAGAAAAAAAAGAAAAACTTCTTCATATTTTTTTTTTTTCTTATTTCACTTGCATTGCTTTCTAATCTATTGAAGATTGGTTCTTCTACTACTCCTAAACTAGCTTTTTTAAAGGTTCGCAATCCTTTTTATGTTGTTAAATCCAAAGGACAGTCTTCAGTCTAGTAGTCTAACAATTCCGAATAGTATTTAGTACTTCAGTCTTTCACGGGCCTCCATTCGACTGCACTTTTGTGGTAGTTTTGTTCCTACTTGTGTGGTCATTCCTTGACAGTCGCACGTGGTACTTCATTTTTCTCTAACTGGTAATGAAATATTAAAAACAAAAGTTTTTCAAAGCTCTTAGATCATACTCTCCCCCTAGTGACTCTTGCCCAACCCCGTTTGTCCAATCATGATCTACATTTCAATGGTTCTCAGCTTTTTAATCCAGTTCAGGCCTCTGATCTGAGTCTTAATATGTCTTCTTATTCCACATTTTTACATGATACTTCCCCGACTCTCCCTTTACTCTCTACTTACAAGTCATAACCAAATATTGCACATTATTTCTCTTAAATATCTTTAAAATATGACATCTCCCTATTATTATCATTACGATGCAAGTACGAGCTAATGCAATTTATTATTTACAATTGTGTAATATGATATCTCTTTGATTTCATTGCATTCATTCTAATCTCCTTATATTCTGTCATTCATTTTGTCACTAGAGGGATCTCTAAGAATCTCAGGATTAATTTTCACCCTTGTATTACACATTTTCAACCTTGAAGAGATTACCGTTGATTCTTGCATAAAGAATAAAAATCTTAAATGTGTCTGTGCCTCAAGCATATACTCCATGCATTTTCTGGTCACAATGTATTGCTCTATTCTCATTTCATATCAACCTCCAACTTTTCCTCTGAAGTTGAGACAGATTGACCTTGTGGTTCCTCAGATCTCAGTCCAAAGATTTTGAATGAGTTGTAGACTTTGTCCAGAAAATCATTTTCCCAGTCTTCTCTCTCTACGTAGTTTAGTTTGAGCCTCATTTACTTACATAAACTTTCCTTAACCACCAGATTTGTTTATGTTTCCTTTTCATGTTCTTTCTTCAAATCACATTCTTTTTCTTTTTCTCCAGTTTATCTCAGTTGTAAGTATACTTTTTCTCATATGTGTGATAATTTTTATGCCGGCACTCATCACATCTCCACTAAGCTCCATGAGAGAGGGACCTTGACTGTTCATGCTTACTACTGAAAACTTTAGGTCTGACACTGGTCATGTCACATAGCACATACTGATATGGTTTGGCTGTCTGCCCACCCAAATCTTATCTTGAATTGTAATCTCAATTGTACTCCTCATCTCTCCAGGGAGGGACCTGGTGAGAAGTGACTGCATCATGGGACCAATTTACCCGATCCTGTTCTCATGATAGTGAGTTAGTTCTCACGAGATCTGATGCATTTTTGTTTTTTATTTTGACAGAGTCTCGCTCTGTCGCCCAGGTTGAAGTGCAGTGGCACTATCTCGGCTCACTGCAATCTCTGCCTCGCCTCCCGGGTTCCACGCCATTCTCCTGCCTCAGCCTCCCGAATAGCTGGGACTACAGGCGCCCACCACCACGCCCGGCTACTTTTTTATATTTTTAGTAGAGACTGGGTTTCACCATGTTAGCCAGGATGGTGTTGATCTCCTGACCTCATGATCCACCCGCCTCAGCCTCCCCAAGTTCTGGGATTACAGGCGTGAGCCACCGCGCCCAGCTGATCTGATGATTTTATAAGGGGCTCTTTGTTCTTCATTCTCTCTCTCTCCTGCCTCCCAGTGAAGAGGGTACTTGCTTCTCGTTTGCCCTCCGCCATGATTGTGAGTTTCCTGAGGTCTCCCAGCTATGCGGACCTGTGAGTCAATTAAACCTCCTGTCTTTGTAAATTACCCAGTCTCAGTATGTCCTTATAGCAGTGTGAAAATGAACTAATACACATATTCAGGACTATTTTATCAGACCAACAACTAAATTAGTTGTACTGGCTCAGGAAAGCAGTGATTCAGTTTCAAGCAGGAAGTTTGAGTTCCTGTGATTTCTTTTCATTCATTTAACTTAATCTCATTTTCAGTTTGGCAATTATTTCTTGATACTTGTTGAGTACAGGGCTCTGTGATGGGAACAGAGGAAGCTATAGAGATTGCCAATGTCCAGTGCCTGCCTCCACAGAGCTAATGTAGAGAAGAAGAATGGCAGATCCTTAGTCTGACTTGTACTTTTTGAATACCTAGAAAAAGATCTTCAATAAACTCTCCTATTTTGTTAGGACTTCTTTCACTAGAGATCTTCCATAGGACCCCAAAAACCTCTCCATTATTACTCTTATCATGTTTTGTAAAGTATAATAACAATAAGATCCTTTAGGCATAAAATATGGACAATTCAATTTTTGTTTTGTTTTCTATTTTCAAAAAAATATTTGGTGCTCAATAGGATACTCAACAAATCATTGTAAATCCATTACTAGTAACAGATTGTAATTGTCCAACATAATTAGACCAGTATATAAGTAGGTATGAAGAACTAAAGAGCCCAAAGATATGGTCTCTTTTTCTAGTTAGAGAGACAGAATTAAAAGTTGATGAAGAGGATGTCAAGAAAAATGATGGAAAAAAACCCTCCCTCTGGGTTCAGGGACAAGATAAGGGTGCCCACTTCTGTCATATCTTTTAAATATTATATTAGAAAGTATACTCCATGTAATTTTTCAGGAAAAGTAACTTAATAACAACCAAATTAAAAAGGAATAAGCAAAACTATTTGCAGTTGACATGATTTTATGGTCATGAAGAATCCACAGAAACAGAAAGTCATTAGAACCCAATAAATTCAACAAAGTTGCAGGATACAAGATTAGCAAACCAAACTAATTGTATTTATATATGCTAGCAATGAACACTTGAAAGGAAATTAATAAAATATTAGTTTGGTGCAAAAGTAATTGCTGTTTTTGCCATTACTTTTAACGTGTCCAGGTAGGGACCTGGTGCGATGTGATTGGATTACCATTATTTTTAATGGCAAAAACAGCAATTACTTTTGCACCAACCTAAGAATTATTTTTACACAGCATCAAAAATAACAAAATACCTAGAAGGACGTTTATCCCAGGAGGGGCAAGATTTATTCCCTGAAAACTAGAAAACATTGCTGAAAGAAATTAAAGATCTAAATAAATGGAAAGATATCCCATATTCATGGATTGGAAAGCTTAATATTTTAAATGTTCTCCAAAAAGATCTACAAATTTGATGCTTTCATTATTATTACACTATGTTTTATTAGAAAGAGTGATAGTGAGCCTGACATTCTTATAAAATTTCAAGGAAGCCTTAACAGCCAAAATAATCTTGAAAAAGAAGAACATAGTGGGAGAACTCGTACTTCCTGATTACAAAACTTAATACAAGTCTTTAGTAATAGAAAATGTAATGTCAGCATAAAAATAGAGATATAGCTTAGTCAAATCAAATAAAAATCTATAAATAAATTCATATATCTATGTTAAATTGATTTTTGACCAGGGTACCAAGACCATTCAACTGGGGAAAATTAGTCTCTCAAACAAATGGTACTGGGACAGCTGGATAGCCACATGCAAAGGAATAAACTGGACCCTCATCACATACCATATACAAAATTAACTCAAAGAATAGACTATATAAACATAATGTATGTTTAAATCTTGTAGAAAATGTAAGGGTAAATCTCCACATCTTGTAGAGCGTATGGTTTGATAGAAGAAATAGATATGAATCAAATTTCTTCATGGTTTGACAGTGGATTCTTAGATATGGCACAAAACCATAACTAACTGAAGAAAAAATAGAGAAATTTAACTTCATCAGTATTAAAACTTATATGCCACAAAGGACACTATCAATAGAGTAAAAAGACAACATACAGAATGACAGAATATATTTGAAAATCATAAATCTGATGAGACTCATATCTAGATTATACAAAGAATTCTTATACCTAGAATTAAAAAAGAATACTTAATTTAAAAATGGGCAAAGAATTTGAATAGACATTTCTCTAAAGAAGACATACAAATATCCAACAAATGGGTAAAACGATGCTCAAAGTTATTAGTCATTAGGGAAAAGCAAACCAAATCCACAATGGAATACCACTTTGTAACCCCTAGGATGGCTATAACTTAAAAAAGGAGAATAAATGTTGGCAAGAATGTGAAGAAATTGCAAGTCTTGTACATTACTCATGGGAACAAAATATTGTGCTACCACTGTTGAAAATGGTTTGGTGAGTCCTCAATATATTAAACATTGAATTATGATATGACTCAGGAATTTTCCTTCTGTGTATATACCCAAATGTCTGTCACAGCAGTATTAACAATAACTTAAATATGGCAAAAATGAAATGTCCATCAACTAATGAGTATGTAAATAACATTCGTATTCTTGCAATGGGATATTATTCAGCACGCAAATGAAATATAAATAAATGTTGCAAAATGAATGAGCATTGTAAATGTCATGATGAATGAAGGAGCCAGAATAGGCAAATTCATGGAAATAAACGCAAATTAGTGGTTGTCAGAGGCTTGGAGGAAGAAAGAATTGGGAATTAATGAGAATGGAGTTTCCTTTTCATGTGATGAAAATGCTGTGGATCCAGATAATGTTGACACTTTCATAACACTGTAAATGTATTAAATGCCACTGAATTGTAGCATTTCAGGTGGTAAATTTTTTATATATTTCACTACAACAAGTGTTTTCAAAGATTGTGTAGGGTAAGGAGGCGCATTATTCTAGGATAAATTTATTTGAATTTGAAGCCCAAATTCATAATTTATTAACTGTTGTTTCATCTGCAAGCTACTTAACTTTTTGAATTATAAATTAATTAACTATATTATGGAAGACCATTCAATCACCAGATATTTCACAGAGTCAGAGACTGTGGTATAATAGGGAACAAACCGAATGTTGATCCTTCATCCTGTGGAGCTTAAAGCTCAGTAGAGGGACTAGATATGCAACAAGCTTCTACAGAATGAAAAATATAATAATAACATTCTTAATGTTTGTCACTGTTACTTGAATTAGACATATGTACTGCCCAGTGAAATAATAAGTACAAGGTTGTGTTATTGTTATTAAGCTTTTAACTTTCACACTAAAACTTATTCTATTCTAGAGTGAATATCTCATTTCAACCATCTTGAAAATGTGTGCAGTGAGTCATGAGAAGTTGACACATTGATATTTATGGCTAACTCAGTGAAAATCATTAGCACCTCTGAGGTTTTAAATACACACTCAAGCAGGTATGAAAGCACATTTACACATGTACAACACACATCTACATATACACAAATATTACTGAAAACATAGAGAACACCTTTTTGTTACGTCAGAAAATAGCATGGCTATTAGCTAGTGAATATTTCTAATCAACTCATAACTCTACTTTTCCTGTGTTTATTTTCTGTGTTCAATACAAGGGAGTCTAGTAAAGCCATAATGAACTTCTTTATGAAGTTTATAGCAAGCTGAAATCTATATGTTCTTTTCAAACAATATTAAACCATATGTACTTGGTGTATGCTATGAAACCACAATTCCATTTACAACATTTGTATTAAATCTCTTGGTGGTATCTGGCTACTTCAGATTCTAACCATATGTAGTCCCTCGATGATAAGTCTTTGATCTTGGAACCACAAAGAGAATAAAATTCAACCAATCTTATATTTAAACATACTGTTGTGTATTTAAACACACTATTATATAATAGACACTACATAGTAGCAATAAATATTCAAATTCTAAATTTAGAATGATGTATTTTTGGCAAATAGCAGAGCTTCATGAGCCCAAATATTATTCTTAGTGTTGCATCTTATTTTGGCATAGTACAAATATACTCAAACTGCTGGCAAAATAAGGGTTCCTGAATCATTCCAATCAGCTAACTATAAATTCTGACAACTGAAGAGTCATCAATTTCCTTCCTCCTTTGTGCTATGCTGACATATTTAAATATTTGAACAGACTTTTTTTTTGTTAACTGATCTTGCTCCTTGGATTCAGGCTTTCCAAGACACTGTAGTGATAGCCCATTATGTGCTCATTTGGGTAATGTTTTTCTCTGCATAGACACTTATTCAGACTTTAGTGTTTTCAGTTGGTTCCCATATAAAGATGCTAATAAAGTCAAGATTTTGCAACAATTGGTATTATCAATATGACAAATAAACCAGTACTATCTGATATTAAGCTTCAAAAACTTGAAAATAGTACAATATAGTGTATGGTTTGTTTTAGGCCATGGTTATATGAGACCCCAGGACATCCATGTTATCATATTATAAATATAATATATCTAATATTTTTCTCATTATAGTAATGTGTTTTCTTTAACTTGTAGTTTTTCCAATTTGGGGACATGAAAACCCTCTTCACTTGGAGAGCTACTCCTCTCATTTCCAATGTAGTTCTCATAGGGGCAGAAAATCATGCTCATCCTGAGCACAGCAGATTGATAGAGTTTCTGAGCACGTTACACACGTTAACTCATTCATCCAGATAACATTCTTATGATATCGGTAGTCTTTTTTCAACAGAATTTAAAATTCTTTTGTTAAAAAAGAATGAACGTTGAAAGAAAGACTACTGATACCATTAAGATTTGTTCTGGTTGCTCCTGAAGCCACCTGTTGCTCCTGTATTTCCTGTGGTTTGGCTGGTCACAAAGTTTTCCTTTTCCCTAGGCAATCAGAATAGATTTCTAATATATTCATCTAAAACAATGTTTTAAAAATAGCAAGTATGCTTACTGGCTTACTGAAAAGGAGCTAAAGATGTTTTCAGGTGAAGTTAGAGAGGTCATAGGAACAGGGACAGATGTTGCAGGGCCTTATAGATCATTGTACAGACTTTGGTTTATACTCAGAGTGAACTTGGAAGCCATTCCTGGATTTTGAGAAGAGAAGTTGCATGATCTAACTTAATATTTTAAAATAACCACTTAAAGTGTTAAGAATCAGAATTAAAGGAACAAAGAAAGAAACCAAATTGGAACTTCTTCAGTAAATCGGGTGAAAGGCATTACAGCAAGTTACCCTGTAACCAGGGTAGTTACGGTGGTGATAATGAAAGGTTAAGGTAGAAACAAGAGAATTTCTTGATGACTTACAAGAAGAGTATGAGAGAAAGAACAATCTGTGATGATCCTAAGAATTTCAGTCTCAGTATCTATCAAATGAAATGGAGATTTAAGGTTTTCAGAGGAAGGTCAGGATTTCAAAAACAAATGAATAGAAGGAGTGGTCAATAGTATCAAACATTACGTAGTTATCATGTATTACAAAGGCTGAAGAAGTGTTGGATTTGGTAACTAAAGGTAAATTTGTGAGAGACAGTTTAGTGCAGTGGTAAAAAAGATATGTGACTGGAAAGCTGGAAATAAGAAATAATAGGTGAGGATATGAAAATGGTAATGAAAGTCATCTTTTCAAGAAGTTTAGCTCTGAAGATGTGAAGAAACAATTGTGGTTAGAGGAGGACATAGGATTGGAGAGAATATTTAAACATAATTTAATAGAAATAGAAATAGTTTCCTGCATTTTTAAAATATATTTTTTAACATAATATTTACATTTCTTACATGTGTCCGATGCATATGGCTATAATTTACCTCTGGGAAATGTAAAATATTTTCCTGCTTTTAAGAATATTTATCTCAGGATGAGTTAAATCATGAGCAATTTTCAGTGAACACGACTTTCACTTTAACAAATTATAAAGAAAACATACTTTCTTGGGCACCATCCAATATGATTAAGATAATGAAATGTAATACCTGCTAGTACATTTACTTTCTTCTAACTTTACTTTGTGTTTCCTGAAACTTTGGCACTCCTCAAAAGTGTCTGCAATCAGCTGGTGACAGAATATTTTTAGAAAAGTCAGGAATAATTTAATAATGTCATATTCCTTTGTCTTAGTTCTATGTTGTCTTGCCTCACTTTCACAGTGGTAAATTTTTCCTAAATGATGTAAGAATCATTCATACTAACTCTTCCTTAAAGTTCCTTATGGTGAATGTGACATTTTAAAGCTCATCTTTGTTATTTTTAAAGCTGGTACATAAAACTTGTTAAAATTTACCCTGTGTGAAAGAGATTGATGGACAAACCCAATAGTTGTCCCTCTTTCTTCCAGAGTAAAGAACTCTTGGTTTTTATAAGAGTACATCATGGTAGAAACTAAATCTTTTATTTCCTAACCTTCTTTGTTTCAAGTGATGAACATGTGATAAATTTCAGACTAATGGCATGAATAAACATAGTCTTGTGGAAAAATGAGAAAATAAACATTTTCTCATTTGTTTCATGCACTTTTCCCTTTCTTTTTATTCTTTCCTCAGTTTTCCTGCCTGAAACAAGATATTATTGTTATTATAGCTTTTTAGCCATTATCATTAGCAATGAGAACAAGACTCATACATCAGGAATTGGAAGTAATCACTTGGAATGAGGTGTATCCTTGAGGACTTTGGGCAGCAAAGCTAACATGCCAGCCTGAAATTTTTTAATAATAAAAATGTATATATTTAAAGTATGCAATATGATGTTTTGTATCCCTGATCTTCTTACCTGTAATTTCTTGTAAAGATGGAAATACATTTTTAACTTATTTAAGTCACTATTTGTGGTCTCTGTAATTTATATCCCTTAAATGATATATCATGATTATCATTATTAAATTTTAGAACACTAAAATTCAGAATAATAAAGCATATTCAATATTTAATGAAGTATATTTAATATGCCTTTCAAATAGAATAACTGACAATTACTATTCTATTTCTATGATCTATTTCACAGGCATATTTTAATGTCTTTAAAAATACATCTTTAAAGTATTATATACACAGAGAAAAATGTAGCGATCCTTAGGGAATCCAGTTGTGTAATCTGTGCTGAGATACAGAAATAAAACATTTATAGCACACCAGAAGATATCCTCACATAAACTCTAGGCTTTTACCATTTGAAGGTAAACACTACGTTTACTTCCAACATGGTTGATTCATTTTGCCTGTTTTTGAAATGCATATATTTAGAATTATTCAACGTATAGTCATTTTTGAGGGGGTGGTGAGTGACTTCTTTCACTAAATTGTATGCTTATGAGGTATCATATAGCAACTGTTCATTATTATTCCATTATAGCTTCCCATTGAGTGAAAAATATGTAGTTGATTTGGAGATGTGTCACCCAGATCTCCCCTCTACAGTGAGTTTGTTGTCCACTGCAGGGAGTGTGGTATCAGATGGTTTCCAGCTCTAAGTACCTTAGGATCTACCTGAGTTGCAAAGGACCACTTTCTTCCTTTTTTAAAAACCATACACTTTAGTCTTTTAGAGCCACTTTAAGTTTACAACAAAATTTAGCAGAAGGTACAGAGATATCCCACATCTGATCTGCCTTCACATGTACATAGGAAAATTGTACAGAAAATACAGAAAGTTCCCATACACCCTCTGCCCCCCAATCCATGACCTCCTCTCCTATGAACATTCTGCCCCAGAGTAGTACATTTATTGCAAATGACAAACCTACATAGATACATTATTACCTCAATCCATAGTACATGTTGGGGTTTAGTCTTAGTGTTTTATAGTTTATGGGTTTTAACAAATGCCTTTTCCAGAATACCATATAGTTGGAATCATACAGTATGTAACCTAGCCATACTGCCTTCTTGCACTAAGTTAAGTAATATGCATTTAAATTATTTCCATGTCTCTTCATGACTTTATAGCTCATTTCTTTATAGCACTGAATAATATTCAATTGTCTGGATGTACCAGTATGTATTTATCCATTAGCCTACTGAAGAACATCTTGGTTCTCTCCAAGTTTGGGCAACTATAAATAAAGCTGCTATAAACATCAATGTGCAGATTTTTTTGTGTGTGGACATAAGTTTGCAACTCATTTGGCTAAATACCAAGGAGCACGCTTGCTACATCATATGGTAAAAGTATGTTTAGTTTTATAAGAAACTGACAAACTGTCTTCCAAAGTAGCTGTATCATTTTGCATTACCACCAACAATGAACAAGAGTTCCTGTTGCTGCACACCTTTGGCAAAATTTGATGTAGTAGATGTTCTGAATTTTGATCCTTTTAATAGATGTGCTGTGGTACCTCATTGTTGTTTTAATTTTCATTTCCCCGATGACATATGTTGTGGGACATCTTTTCATAAGCTTATTTGCTGTCTGTATATCTTTTTGGCGAGGTGTCTGTTGATGTCTTTGGCCCATTTTTAATTCATATGGTATTTTATTTAGTATGGAAAGCTCTTATGTAATATTGGTGATTTTACTCCATATACATACATTTACATATATTTGCAATTTGTAATTGTAAATTGACAAATAATCGTTGTATATATTTTTGGGGTACAGAGATATGTTATGATTTATGTGTACAATATGGAAAAATTAAAACAAGTGAATTAACATATTAATAATCTCAAACAGTAATTTTTTTGTGGTGAGAACATTTGAAATTTACTCTCAGTGATTTTGAAATATACAACGCATTATTATATACTGCATTCACCACACTCTACAATATATCTTAAAAATACCTATTCTGCTTGTCTAATTGAACATTTGCACCCTTTCAACATCATCTCCTCATTTTTCCACCCTCTTTCCCCAGTCTCTAATAACCGCCATTCTATACTGTACCTCTTTGAGTTTGATTGTTTTAGATTTAGCCCATTTTCTAGTCAGTTTTTTTCCTTATTGTTGAGTTTCAAGAGTGTTTTTTGGATGATAGTCCTCTACAGATATGGCTTTGTAATATTTTTTCCATCTGTGGCCTGTTTTTTAATTCTCTTGACTGTCTTTCAGAGAGCAAAATATTTAGTTTTAATGAAGTACAGCTTATTGATTTTTTCTCATGTTTTGTGCTTTTTGCACTGTATGTAAAAAGTCATCATCATATCCAAGGTTATCTAGATTTTCTCCTGTTATCGCCTAGGAACTTTATAGTTTTACATTTTACTTTTATATCTGTTATGAATTTTGAGTTCATTTTTGTGAAGTATGTAATATCTTTGTCTAGGTTTTTATTTGGCACGTGAATGTCTATTTGTTCCAGCACCGTTTGTTAAAAACACTATACTTTTTTGTATTGCCTTTGCACCTTTGTCAAGGATCAGTTGACTATATTTAAGTGTGTTAATTTCTAACCTCTTTATTCTGTTCCATTGCTTATGTTTGTCTATTCTTTGACCAATACTACACTGTCTTGATTGCTGTAGCTCTACAGTATCTCTTGATGTAGGGTGGTTTCATTCCTCTGACTTTATTCTTCTCTTTCAACACTATGTTGGCATTGTGGTTCTTTTTACCTCCCCATATAAACTTTAGAATTAGTTTGTCAATATTTACAAAATAACTCACTGAGAATTTGACTGAGATTGCATTGAATCTATAGATCAAGTTGGGAAGAACTGACATTTTGACAATATTGAGTATTCTCATCAATGAACATGGACTATCTCTCCAGTTATTTAGTTTTTTGATTTATTTCAACAAAGTTTTACAGTTTTTTTTCATACAAGTCTTGTTAGATTTATAACTAAGTATTTTATTTTGGGAAGTGTAGAATTTGGGAATTCTACTTTTTCATTTCTGACATATAGAAAATGATTGACTTTTATATGTTAAGTTTGTATTCTGCAACCTTAGTATAATTGCTTACAAATTCCAAGAGATTTTTAAATGAATTCTTTTGGATTTCCCACAAAGATGATCATATCATCTACAAACAAAGCTTTATTTTTTCCTTCTTAGTCAATATGCTTTCAACTTCCTTGCCTTTTCTTATTGCATTATGTAGGGCTTCCAATAGGATGTTGAAAAGGATGGGTAAGAAGGGGCGATACTGCCTTGCTCCTGACTTTAGTGAGAAAGCTTATAGTTTCTCATCACGTAGTGTAATGTTAGCTATAGGTTTTTTGTTTTTTGTTTTTTTTTTTGTATAAATTCTTCATCATTTTGCTGAAGTTTCCCCCATTCTTGGTTTACTGAGAATTTTTGTGATGAATGGGTATTAAATTTTGTCAAAGCTTTTCCTGCATCTCCTCATATACGGTTTTTTTTTTCTTTTATAGCATGTTGATGCTATGGGTTACATTAAATGATTTTTGAATGTTGATTCAACCTTGCATATCTAAGATAAATTCCATTTTATCATGATGTATGATGTTTTTTATACATTGTTGGACTCAACTTGCTGATAATTTGTTAAAGATTTTTGCATCTATGATCATGAGAGAAATTGGTCTATAGTTTTCTTTCCTTTTGAGTTTTTTAAATTTTTAATTTAATTTAATTAATTAATTAATTTTTTGAGACAGGATCTCTCACTCCTGTCACCCAGGCTGGAGTGCACTGGCACGATCACAGCTCATTGCAGCCTTGACTTCCTGGACTCAGGTGATTTTCCTACCTCAGCCTCCTGAGTAGCTGGGACTACAGGCAAGTATCACCATGCTTGGCTAATTTGTTGTCTTTTTAGTAGAGACAGGGTTTTGCCATGTTGCCTCAACTGGTCTAGGACTCCTGGGCTCAAGTGTTCTGTCTACCTTTGCTTTACAAAGTGCTGGGATTATAGGCATGAGTCATTGTGCCAGGATATAGTTTTTTTTTTTTTTCTTTTAATATCTTTATCTATTTTGGGTGTTAGGGTGATACTGGCCTCAAAGAATAAATTAGAAAGTATTTATTTTGCTTCTATCTTCTGAAAAAGATTATGGAGAGTATACCACTATACCAAATTATTGGTATAATTTTTTTCCTAAATGATTGATATAATTCATCAGTGAGTTTATCTGAGCTTGGTGCTTTTTGTTTTGGGAGGTTATTCATTTAATTTCTTTAATAACCATATGCGTATTCAGATAATCTATTCCTTCTTGTGCTACTTTTGGCAGAACATGTTTTTCAAGGATTTGTCCATTTAATCTAATTTATAAATCTATAACTACTTTTATAAATCTATAACCAAATTTATACACATTAAGTTGCTTATATTATTTCATTATCATTTTAATGTCCATGGGATCTGTAGTGATGTCTTTTCTTTCTTTTCTGAAATTAGTAATTTGTGTTCTCTGATTTCTTAGTTATCCTAACTAGACACATCAATTTTATTGATCTTTGCAAAAAAATAACAGCTTCGGATTTTATTTTTCCTAGTAATTTCCTGTTTTCAATTTCATTGAATTTCATTGATTTTCGGTTATCTTTCTATTAATGGTTTCTATTTTAATTAGACCCTTTATGATATCTATTCTTTAAAATTTGTTAAAGTTTGTTTTATGGCCTAGAATGTGATCTATCTTGGCAAACATTCTATGTGAGCTTGAGAAGAATGTGTACTCTGTTGTCATTAGATAAAGTAGTCTATGAATATCCATTTGGATGATGGTGATGTTGAGTTTAACTACAAGTCAGGTCTTTACTGGTTTTCTGCATTCTGGGTCTGTCCATTTCTCATAGAAAGGAATTGAAGCTCCGTTAGTTTTTGCCTCATGTATTTTGATGCTATGTTGTTAGGTGAATATAGATTAAACATTGTTATGTCTCTTGGGAGAACTGGCTCTTTTATCATTATGTATTGCCCTTCATTATCCCTAATAAGTTTCCTTGCTTCAAACAGAGAGGCAGTTTTTATAGACCCTGCACTTTTCTTCAGGGCAGCTTGTATCTGCTAATAGAGGGATAAAGGCCTGTATACTTTGCCCCAGTAAAGGACACTCTGATAAGTAACATTCACTCTAGATTAAACCTCTTTCTCAGCGTTTGCTGAGGTTATGTCATGCCTCCATTACAGTTCAGTTCTGCCCAATCATGCTTTAACTTCTCCTTTCTCTAAAAGACACTGATCCCTAATAAACACTTTGTCTTCATATCTGCTTCCAGCTATTCTATGCAATGATATTTGAAACCAAAAAAATATTTAATAAAATGGGGTTTTAGAACTAGACCACTACTATCTGATTGGCTATGAAGACTACATTACTGGTGGTAGGTGAGCACAGACAGCCCCAGGCACAAGGTCATGAATGAATTATTGAAACATTCACCAATAGTTAATTTGAAGAATGTCACCCATGGAAGAGAATGTACTAGCTGGCAAGATATATCAGGTATTAAATATGCATGAAGAAAAGAGTAACAATAAGGTAAAGAGATACAAGTGCTAATTGCCATTGCTGCTGGAGGACAGCAATGGCAAATAGGGACAAATAGGGACAAATTTACTCCTCACCATACCCTAAACCCAGGAAACATTATGCAATGTGTGGAGGCAATCTTGGTTGTCATGATGAGGAAGGGGTGCTACTGGATTATATGGGGTAGAGAATAGAGATTCTATAATTCACAAGACAGGTCCCATAACAAAGAATTACTTAGTCTAAAACGTAAATAGCACTACCATTGTAAAACCTTATTTGATTCAAAGAGACTGAAAAGGCAAATTTACGTATTAATAACCAGCAATTGAAGCTAACTGTAAAAGCTAGAGGGTATCTTTTGTTGTATTGAAAATTTCTCTTTCTCTCTAGAGACTGAGTGGGCACATATGGAAGCAACGTAATGAATGGAGTAGTCCTGACCAAGGTATGTACACTGAGTCAAAATACCCACACAATGATTATTTCCCCAGTCTCCTAAATTATAATTTGGATTGACATATTTGGCAGTCCAAGAAACCCCACATTGGGTTCTTTTGTCTTCAGGGTAAATAATATGACAGTGAAAAAGCCAAATAGAAGTCTCTGAAACTACTTTACATCCCAACCAAGATAGTAAATCAATGAAGCAGACACAAAAACAAACAAACTTATTTTCCCCTGGGAAGGGGTAGGTGGTGTTTAGTATTACCTTTAAGGACCTAAAAGATACCATGGTGATAGTTCCTATATAATTATACTTAATTCAATATTCTGGATCCTGCAGAAATTAAATATAACCAGGAAAGCATTTATACTTCTGCAGGTTGATCCAAGTATTGGGTCCTATCTCAGCTGCTGTGCCAGATATACCTTTGATAGAGCAGATTAATATGATCACAGCAATATATTATACTGCCATTGCTTTAGTGAATAGATTCTTTTTATCTCTGTCAGACAGGAATATCACAAATACTTTTTAGCCACACAGAATAATAATATATGTAGAAAGATTCTCCTCAATACTATGTTAGTTCTCTTGTCTCTGTCACAATATAAAACACAGAGATCTTGATCATCTAAATATGTCATAGATTATCACACTGATTCATCACATCAATGATATTAGACTGAACAGGAAAAATAAGCAACATGTTACCGGTATAGTTAATGTAATTGTAACACTCATGCAAGTATTCAGGGCCTGAATCATTTATAGAAGTTTCAGGGTTCCCATTGTCAGGGGCATGGCAGGACATTTGTTTGAAATAAAAGAGACATAATTACATCTTGCACCTCCTGTAATGAAAAGGAAAGCACAAAGCCTCATAAACTTCTTCAGCTTCCGAAGTCAGTCTTCTAAGGAAACTAGGAATATTGCTATGGCCTATGTACAAGGTGACACAAAATTGTACCAGCAAAAAAGAGTTCTAAAGCAGTTGCAGGATTGCAAGCAAAGCCATGTTACTAAGACCAAATCAACATGCTTTGGAGATATTGATGATGGAAAAAGATGCTGGGAACAGTTTGTAGTAAGTCCTATGGGATAATTATAACACAGAATTCTGGAGTTTTAGAGCAAGGTTATGTTCAGCAGAAAATTATACATCTTTTGAGAAGCAGTTCTTAATGCTACTTGGCCCTGATTGGAGGCAAAATAATGACTGTGAGATACAAAGAATCATACATCTAGAACTGCACAGAGGGTTGGTTTGAAGATGGATAGTAATCGCAGTATAGCCTCACTCAGGGGTGGCCATACAAGACATTAGTAAGGAATAATCATCTAATTCAGCAGAACTTCCAGAACTTCAGGTGGCACACCTTGCCATCCAATCTGTACAGAATAAGAAGTCCTCCAATGTTCTACTACATATAGATTCATGGGTCATGATAAATGAGTTTCTGAGCTGGTCAGGAGTTTAAAAGAGAGAGAGAGAGAGAGAGAGAGAGAGAGAGAGAGACACTACACCACTTTGTCACTTTTGTTATAAATAATATATATAAATACATGTTGAAATCCTTTTTCTATTGTTTTATTGCTCAGTCCTTGTGTCAGTACATATTGTATTGATTCTTATAGCTTTGTTAACTAAATAACTAAGAGTATGAGTCCTCCAGCCTCTTCAAGTTTATCTTTACTCTTTTATTCTTTTGGGTCCTTTGCATTTAACTATAAATTATAAATTGAGTTTTCTAATTTCTACACAGAAAGCGAAACCTAATGGGATTTTTATTTTGATTATGTGGAATATATAACTCTGTATAGATATCGAAAGATAGATAAATAGATATAGATATTGGGTCACTTAAACTATTAAATTTGTTTTAATTATAAAATAAAAGGTACAGTTTAAAAAATATCCAGTTCAGGTCTCTTCCTAGGCATTAAAGCATATGTCAGTCTGTCTTCCTAAATAAATGTTCCAAAGGATATCAAGATCAATATATCCAAATAAGACTTATAATCTAAACTTCACGTAAGTTTGCTCATGTGTTTCTCATTTCAGTTAATAATAGCTGTTATACCATTTATAAAAAGCTAACATAATTATGAAAAATCATTCTTCCTCTTTCTCAAAAATCCAATCACCTAATGAATGATTCCTTTCCTAATTTGTTGCTAATACTGTGTAAGTGTATACACACACACACACACACACACACGCACAGCATTTGAACAACACTCGAGAGTTCCATGCCTCCAAACTTGAACATGTTGATATTGAAGACAGTGCTGATTGGGACAGTCTACTTCAAACCGGAATCTAGAACTTAGGAATTCTATATTTGAATGCAATGTAGTAAAATAACTTAAAATGGATAACTAACTTCAAACACAAGAATGATAAATTCTCCAATATCAGAAATAAAAAGTGAACTCAAAAATAATATTGAAAGATGCTTGAAGCTGAGTGGATAACATAATTGGGAAAGTTATTATAGGCATTTATTAAGTATTTAAAATCCTTGCAGAAAGATGTTGAAGACTCAAGTCTGTATGATGCAGAGAGCTGCAAGCTGCAACTGAGGTTCAGTAATATACATAACAGCCAAAAGTAATGTTCTATTTATGAAATAGAAATTTAAGAATATAAGCCTCTATCCTATAAAGAAGCCTGATGCTTATTGATATCTGTGCCAGAAAAATAGTCACATAAATATTTTGCAATCTCAAATTTGGATTATTCATGAAAATAGGAATAAAATACATATAATCCAAGACATTGACATGAAAAAAAAATCTAGGACAATGAAACCCATTAGTCTCCCCAGAAAGAGAAACAGGTGGACTGGACAGCACTGCATTTCAGTGCAAAGTCCCCAGATTACTTTGTTCTCTCTCTCTGGAGCAATCAGATTCTCTCCATGTCATGCATCACTGCCAGGAAATAGGTAGGGGTGATGCAGGAATGTAAGACTGTCTTTCCAACCCTCTTTAGTGCCTCTTTTCTTGATATGATGTTAAATCTGGGTACTTGGATCACTTAACTTATTTATTTATTTTTTTGTGAAGGTCATTTCTTGTGTGGCTAGTTTGTTGGGGAGGACAATTGCTGGACTGTTATATTTGGCCATTTTGCTCCACTTCCTCCTTCCTTCTCTTCCTTCCTTCCTTCCTTCCTTCCTTCCTTCCTTCCTTCCTTCCTTCCTTCCTTCCTTCCTCTTTCTCTCTCTTTCTTTCACTTTAAGTTCTGGGATATATGTGCAGAACGTTCAGGTTTGTTACATAAGTATACATGTTCCATAGTGGTTTGCTGCACCTATCAACTCATCATCTAGGTTTTAAGGACCGTCTGCATTAGGTATTTATACTAATGCTCTCCCTCCCCTTAGCCTCCACCCCCCAACAGGCCCAGGTGTGTGATGTTCCCCTCCCTGTGTCCATGTGTTCTCATTGTTCAACTCCCACTTATGAGTGAGAACATGCAGTGTTTGGTTTTCTGTTTCTGTGTTAGTTTGCTGAGAATGATGGTTTACAGCTTTTTCCATGTCCCTGCAAAGGACATGGACTCATTCTTTTTTATGGCTGCATCGTATTTCATGGTGTGTATGTGCCACATTTTCTTTATCCAGTCTATCATTGATGGGCATTTGGGTTGGTTCCAAGTCTTTGCTATTGTAAATAGTGCTGCAATAAACGTATATGTGCATGTGTCTTTGTAGTAGAATAATTTTTTTTTTAAAAGTGTAGCATTGTTGGCATGGTGGTGAGCATAGCTGCCTCCCTCTTTTTCGTAATACATTCTGTTCAAAATAATATTTTATTATGAGTACTGATGTAATCTCTATACTTTCTATCAGGCTTTGTGTTTTCTACATGCTTGAGTCAGCAGTTCTTTCTGTGAATAACTTGTGTAATTTGATGTGTGCATAATTATTAATGTTATTATTTTATCTTGACTCTTGAAATATAGATTATCAGTGGAGACTCAGAAGGGTGAGAGGGTGGTGAGAGATGAGAAATTACTTAATGGGCACAATGCATATTATTCTGGTGACGGTTAGACTAAAAATCCAGATGTCACCCGTATGCAGTATATCCATGTAACAAAATTGCATTTGTACCCCTTACATTGATATTTTAAAAGCCTGTTATATTGAAAGTTACCATTCATGACCACTGGAGATACTCTCTCATAGTCTTCTGTGGTGTGTTGTTGCTCAGGAGAAGTCAGCTGTAAATCTGTTTAAGAATATTTAAATACTCAGTGTTTTTGTACTTTTAAGATTTTGCTGGTACTTTTTAATTTTTCAGCATAACTGTAAAGTTTCTACATATAGATTTTTTTAAACTATCTTATTCACAATCACATATGCTCCTTCAAAATTTGAACACATATATTTCTTTAATTAAAACATCATTTGACCATCATCACCTGGAATGTTGTCTTTCTCCCATTCTTTACCTTGTTTGCTTCTATAACCTAAAAATTCTCTTTTTTATTTTCTATCACTTTATTATTTTGTAATTATTTCTGGATAACATCCTCAAGTTTATTTTGCAATTAATGAAATATCTTCCTTTATTTAGACTACTCTTTAATGTAGCCTTTGAGTACAGTTATTGCAATAACTATGCTTTTTATTCCAAGAATTTCTATTTGGTTTTGTTAATATAACTAACTGTTCATATTCAATTCTGTTCTCATCTCATTCTTTATCTTCCTTCATCTTTTTTTTTTTTTTTTTTTTTTTTTTAAGATGGAGTTTCTCTCTTGTTGTCCAGGTTGGAGTCCAATGGCACAATCTCGGCTCACGGCAACCTCCTTCTCCTGGGTACCAGTGATTCTCCTGCCTCAGCATTCCAAGTTGCTGGGATTACAGGCATGTGCCCCCATGCCTGGCTAATTTTTGTATTTTTAGTAGAAATGGGGTTTCACCATGTTGGTCAGGCTGATCTTGAACTCCTGATTTCAGGTGATCCAACCTCCTCAGCCTCTCAGAGTTCTGGAATTATAGGTGTGAGCCACAATGTCCAACCTCTTCATCAATTTTTAATCTTAACTGTAATATTTGTAAACACACTTAGATTATTATTTATTGATGTGGCATATAAATTATTCTTTAATATTCTGGATTTCCCAACATTGTTCAATTTTTCATACTATGAATTTTTTTCAAATTTGTGACATGGTTATCTGGAATGTGTGGTTATGCATTGGTGGGCCTAAGGGCTGGAGTATTTTGAAGAAGTCCTATATGTATGTGTTGTTAGCGGATCTTATTAAAGACCACCAAGGCAGTGCTTCTAAAAGTCTGCAAGATTTACAGCATTGTTGGGTTTGGGGTGTTCCCTAATGCAGATATGGCTGCAGAGATCAAAGACTTAGATCACAACATTCAATTCCCTTTGAATGCTTGGAAATTTTTCTCAAGATGGACAAGTGCAAACAAGCCCAGTATGCAAAGATTACAATAAATAATCTAACTCTTCAATGCCCAGACACTAAAAAACCATCCACAAGCATTAAGACCATACAGAAGAATATGACCTCACCAAATGCACTAAATAAGGAACCAGTGACTAATCCCAGGGTGGCAGATATGTGAGCTTTCAGATAGAGAATTCAAAACAGCTGTTTAGAGGAGGTTCAACCAAATTCAAGATAATACAGAGAAGGGATTCAGAGTCCTATCAGATCCTTACAATGGGTTATAAGATATTATTTATGATAACCACATGTAGCCTCATGTGGTTTGTAACCACAAATCAAAAAGCCTGCAACAGATACACAAAAAATAAAAAGCAAGAAAGTAAAACATAACAACAGAAAAATATACTTTCACAGAAATGAAGGAAGAAAGAGAAGACCACAAAACAGCTAAAAAACAGTTTAGAAAATGGCAGTAGTAAGTCCTTATTATGAACAATAACATCGAATGTGAATGGACTAAACTCTTCAGTCAAAAGACAGGTTAGCTGAATGGATGCCTGTAAGAAACAGTCTATTTGTATTTTTATACATGTGTATTTTTATACACATAGACTGAAAATAAAGGGATGGAAAAATATATTGCATGCAAACAGTTAAAAACAAGGAGGAGTAGCTACACGTATCAGAAAAAAATAGATATCAAGACAAAAACTATTAAATGAGACAAATAAGGTCATTATATAATGATAAAGGGGTCAATTCAGCAAGAGGGCATAACAATTGTAAATACATATGCACCCAGTGCTAGAGCACCCAGATATATAAAGCAAATATTATTACAACTCAGGAGAGAGAGAGAGAGACCCTAATGCAAAGCAGCTGGAGACTTCAAGACCCCACTTTCAGGACTGGACAGATCGTCCAAACAGAAAATCAACAAAGAAACATCAGATTTAATCTGCACTATAGACCAAATAGGCCTAATAGATATTTACAGAACATTTCATCCAATGGCTGCAGAATATACATTCTTCTCTTAGCACATTGACCATTCTCAAGGATATATGTTAGGCCACAAAACAAGCCTTAAATTTTTTTTTTTAATTTGAAATTATAGCAAGTGTCTTCTCTGACAACAATGGAATATAACTAGAAATCAATAACAAAATGAAATTTGGAAACTATACAAACACATAGAAATTAAACAGTATGTTCTTGAATGACCCATGGGTCATTGAAAAAATTAAGAAGACAATTAAAAAGTTTATTGAAAGAAAAAAAAAGACTAAAACACGATGATTTCAGAATATGACTGGAGGATGATAGCATTTATCTGAAGATCTTATAACTACAAAGTAATACTAAATATTGTTAGTGGAACATACATATAAACAAATTTATAAAAACATAGGTTAAAGAACGTGTATGTGCATCAATAAAACTATTTCCTCTGGAGAGAGGGGAAGGATTAGGAATGTGTTGGGAAAGAGAACAAATAAGATTGAATTGTATCTGTACTGGTTTATTAAAAGCAATAATGAAGGCAAGATAAAGTCCTAAAAATAAAAAAGAAGCCAAAACATGCACAGGCCACATTATGTATTAACAAGCTCACAACTTAAAATCAAACTAACATATAAGAATAAAACCTTTTTAAAGTGAAAATGCAATGAAGCTTGTTAAAAATTTTAAATGGTTTTACTTTGCCTCTGCAAGAGTCCAGACACCCTAGTTTAGGTTAAGAATGCCTTTATATGTGCCACATTTCCTTTTTTTTTTTTTTTTTTTTTTTTGAGACAGAGTCTCGCTTAGTCGCCCAGGCTGGAGTGCAATGGCGCGATCTCGTCTCACTGCAAGCTCCGCCTCCCGGGTTCCTGCCATTCTCCTGCCTCAGCCTCCCGAGTAGCTGGGACTACAGGCGCCCGCCGCCTCGCCCGGCTAATTTTTTGCATTTTTAGTAGAGACGGGGTTTCACCGTGTTAGCCAGGATGATCTCGATCTCCTGACCTCGTGATCCGCCCGCCTCGGCCTCCCAAAGTGCTGGGATTACAGGCGTGAGCCACCGCGCCCGGCCTTTTATTTATTTATTTATTTTTATTTTTATTTTTTTTTTGAGACCACATTTTCTTAATCCAGTCTATCATTGATGGACATTTGGGTTGGCACATATACACCATGGAATACTCTGCAGCCATAAAAAGCATGAGTTCATGTCCTTTGTAGGGACATGGATGAAGCTGGAAACCATCATTCTGAGCAAACTATCGCAAGGACAGAAAACCAAACACCGCATGTTTTCACTCATAGGTGGGAACTGAACAATGAGAACACTTGGACACAGGGTGGGGAACATCACACACTGCGGCCTGTCGTGGGGTCGGGGTAGGGTGGTGGAATAGCATTAGGAGATACACCTAATGTAAATGACCAGTTAATGGGTGCAGCACAACATGGCACATGTATACATATGTTACAAACCTGCACGTTGTGCACATGTACCCTAGAACTTAAAGTATAATAAAAAATTTAAAAAAGTAAAAATAAAAATGCCTTTATGAATTAGTGCCTGCCTATTTCCATAGCCAGTCTTTCCTAATCTTTGCCAGCTGTTTTTCTTATGGTGCACTTACGTGGAATTTATTTCAGATTTAGAGGAACCTGTTAAATTTGCCAAATCTCCTATCTAGACTCTAACTCATACTGTGCTTTGTTTGTTTCACAACTTCAGCTTGGTAATTCTTAAATATTCTTCAGGTTTCAGCAGTTTCTTCTTTGTAAGCCATCCTTGACCACTTCAGAATTTTTCAGGTTATCTGCATTTTCCAGATTCTATAGTTACATGCTTTGTTATGGTTCTAATTTATTGCTTCCCTTACCAGTTCTAACACTGTCTTAAGGAAGGACTTGTGCCTGTCATGGTCACTATTTATCCAAGTGCCTCACATAGTAAATGGCATATAATAAATGTTTAATTTACTTGAGATTAAATGACCTTTAGATACATAAATCACAAAATAATTAAAGTTATCTTCAAAGATTCTTTTGCATTCAAATTCATTATTTTATAAAATCCAGGTATTAATTTCTGATTAACCCATGAAGAGATACAAGAGTAAAAATATTCTTGAAGGTTTGTTTTATTTCTGAGATCAATAATTAAAAGAAATTCATAGGCTTGGAACTTAGTACAGAAACTGGTAGGTCCCATTTCTTTCTCTCTTCATATTAAATTTCAATGACAATATATAATGTTCTTTCTCCCCCCAGCCTATAAATGAGACAATAGAAAGGTATCACACATGATGAGTGATGAGTGAAACTGTCCGTGACTTTCTAAGAGAAAGTCTTGTTCCTTCCCCTTAACATGTCTGCTCTGTTCCTTTTACATGATTGGGTACACTGTGGTTTACTTGTATCCCATGATAGAAATAAGATGACTTAGCTATATAGATAGTAGTAACCACAGCAAAATTGCTGATAGAGTTTATGCCTAATGACTGTAGCCCCTCATATCTAACACTCTGGGAGGCTAAACTTTTGTATAATACAGTCAAACCATGAGTTCCTATTACATAGCACACAGATAATAGCAATCATTTATTTGAGCAAACATTTTTGGCTGTTTTAATTATTTTGTGCAAGTCAATGTGTTTTCTCAAACATTTTTATTCCTTAGACTCCTTAAAGAAGTTCTGGAAAAGGATTGGTATCTTTAAAATAATAATAATACTATTGATAATATCCATGTGAAACTGGTTTCTGATTTGGGGCAGTAGGCAAAACCAGAAATGCAGTGATTTACTTTAAAGTGTGTCAATAAAAACAAGTGCTTTGTATGAGTTTCATGAAATAGTGGATGGCAGGAGCTGTTGAAGGGTTAGATGTATTGAATGCAGTTAACTCAGATTTGTGGTGTAAGAAGTAATTCTGAGGTTTTAGTCAGGGGACTCATCAAGTCCTCATGCTCTCTAAAGTTAGTAAGGAGGTTGAGAGAGTTCAGAAAGCAGTGAAGAGCATTTTTCTGTTTCTATATCATGTTCTGAACTTGATCAAGTTCAAGCAGCTGTTTCAAAACATTCTACTGTCTTGAAATTGCGTAATTATTCCTGTTTTGGAATATGGCCACAAAGATATTTTACTATTAAGTCTAAGTCCATTGCACTTGAACTCATTATATCTTTTTCTTCTTCCTCTTTACAAGTTTCCTCAGGCTCATGATTCATTCCTTATTTCTCTACTTCTTGCACACCTCACATCAAAACTTTCAGCCAATCCTGTGAGCTTTAGAATGAAAATATATCCTGAATCTTACGACTTTGGACCATTCCCCTTGCTACCATCTGAATGTAAGCCACACTCTTCTCTCACCAATAGTATTGTAAGACTCCAAATTGGTCTCCCAGCCTTCTTTCTCTCTTAAAATCTCTTCTCAATACAGGAGACAAAATAATCATTTTCATGTAACTAATTTTTCAAATCTTTCCAACAGCTATCCATTTAACTCAGGGTAAAATCTAAAAATCTTCAAATAACCAACCATACCCTCCATGAACTAAACCCTCATAACCACCCTGCCCTCATACTCTGTTACTCTCTTCCTTGCTCATTCTAGGACCTCTCTCTGCTTCTGCTTTAACACCTTAGCTATGATCCCACCTGAGGGCCTTTGTACTAACCCTTTTCCCTGCCTGAAATTCTTTCCTCTCAGATGTTTATATAGCTAACCTGTGTCTTCATTCAGGTCTTGGTTTAAATTTGTCAGTAAAGCCTTTCCTGACTATTTTATGTAAAATTGGACCCCCATTCCCTTTATTATTGTCTATAACATTTATCACTTTGTCTTTTCTCCCCCTTCCTCCTTTTCTGTCTTCCTTCCTTCCTTCCTTCCTTCCTTCTTCCTTCTTTCTGTTCTTCCTTTCATCCTTCCTCCCTTCCTTCCCTCCTTCTTTCCTTTCCCCCCGACTCCCTCCCTCCTCTTTCCTCCATCTTTCTCTCTCTCTTTCTCTGTCTCTCTCTCTTAAAATCATGTAGTTGGTTGAAAAATTACTTTAAATGATTAAATAATTGCTTTTGCCAAGTAGAATGTAAATCTTGAGGTCAAGGAGTTTTGCTTGTTTTGATCACTGCTATCCTAAAAAGTGTAGACAAAACTATGACAATAGGCAGACACTAAATAAATTTTTATTAAATAAATGAATTAATTCTTTCCTTCTTTCTTTCACCATTGGATAGTGGAATAATGCCTTTCCAATGCGAACTACCTTTTGTCTGTGTTATTGATCCTTTAAAATATATGCTCATTAATTACTCCCGTATCTTTTTCTTTTAGTATTTATCATCACTTATCTCATGAATATATTCAAATTTCCCTTAGCCTTCAGAAAACCTGTAGTGCTTCACCTGCTTATCCCATGGACATGTTTTTTTTTGTTTGTTTGTTTGTTTTTTTTTTTTTTTTTTTTTTTGACAAAGACATTTACATTCAGCACTTTTACCATGGCTCTTCCCATTGACATTTCATTCTTTACGATCTTGTTTCTGTTTTTTTAATGCTCCTGAAGTTTCCTAGATGATTGTCAGTTTTGGCCTATTGTTATCATTAATCCATCAGCTTATTTCAGTCCCTAGGTGGTTTGATCTCTGGATAATATTTTGAGGTGGAGATCATTCTGTTTTGGAGAAATTTATCTCATGATTAGTGAAGTAGAAAGGAATTACATGACTGATTTACTTCCATTTCTTTCACTTTCAAAACGAAGAGTTATTGGGGAATTTTGCTGCAGCTTTCAACGAAAAAGACACTTTAGCTTACAATCTTAGTTTAAAGCAAATATCAATGACGCTCTTTAAAATAATTGTCTAGCTAATACATATTTGTTGAAAATAAAACATGAACATGGAAAGAAATATTTACTTAGTCCAACAAAAGGAAAGCAGACTTTCTATTGTTAAATTAGTATCCTATTTATTGTAGTCTTTTTCTATAAAATCAAGGATAATATAAAGGAGTGGAAATAATAATTTGTAACTACATGACACAGATGTAGAAAATATGTTTCCAAAGATAAACCTATAAAAGATTTGTTACAATAAAACTACCAGTTCCATGATCAGTTGAAAATGTGAGCAATAAAAAAGTGCTCATAGGAAATATATAGTTCATAAAGAGTTTTGATAACATTTGGATTTTAAAATAAGTCTTTTATATATTCACGATGCCATCATTCCGAGGAAGCTTAACTTTAGAAAATTTATGGGTTTTACAACAATTATACAGATCATGGACCTTAATTTTAGTCCAGAACTCAAGCTTTTGACATAGTACTGTTGTATGTGTTTAGAGAAGTTTGCACTTCCCTGATTTCCAGTTTCTATGTGGAGGGATTTCCACTAATGTATTACTTCTAAAAGTTCAGTTCAAAGACCCCTGCAGATATGGAGCCCTTTTCACATAATATCAAAATTATTTTTGAAATATTAATTTGTAATTTGACATTTTTTTTATCATTATACTTTAAGTTCTAGGGTACATGTGCATAACATGCAGGTTTGTTACATATGTGTGCATGTGCCATGTCGGAGTGCTGCACCCATTAACTCGTCATTTATATTAGGTATATCTCCTAATGCTATCCCTCCCCCCTCTCCCCACTCCATGACAGGCCCCGGTGTGTGATGTTCCCCACCCTGTGTCCAAGCATTCTCACTGTTCAATTCCCACCTATGAGTGAGAACATGCAGTGTTTGGTTTTCTGCTCTTGTGATAGTTTGCTTAGAATGATGTTTTCCAGCTTCATCCATGTCCCTACAAAGGACATGAATTCATCCTTTTTTGTGGCTGCATAGTATTCCATGGTGTATATGTGCCACATTTTCTTAATCCAGTCTATCATTGATGGAACCAACCATCTGGGTTGTTTCCAAGTCTTTGCTATTGTGAATAGTGCCACAATAAACTCCCTTTCTCTCACTAAAATACAGTAGAGATTTCAAGAAACTAGCTGGCATGTGGTAGGGTAACAGATTGAATGCTGAAGCAGATTTGAGAATCTAGCTGTCTTCTATTAAATAAAGCATTATAGAGATTTGGGAAAATATAGAACAATGACACTTCTAACACTCTTATATTTTGTAAAATGTCATTTTTATAAAATATTCTTTATTTTAACATGTTATATGTTTATTATTTTAGATTTATTAATCAATAACCATGTTAAACATTTCTCAGTTTTAAATTTCCAGCAGAATATCAATGAATTTCATCCATAAATAAAAGCTTTTTAAGGTATCTGATATTTTAAGTATCTAAAGGAATACTGAGACCAAACATTTAAGACCCAATACCCGAGAGTAATGATGCTAGTAACAGTTCTTGTCTCATTATCACTTCCCCATGGAAGAAGGATAGGTCATTAGATCAGTGGGTTAAATCCATTGTACCATATTTTAGACTGCCACTTGTCATTATCTGTCTGATTTCTTAATTGTTTGAACTTGATAAAAGGGAGAAAGGGAGATTGTTTCTTGCTGTCTCATGAAATACATGCTATGAGGAGATCAAAGGATTTAAATTTGTTTCATTCTAGACTTTGGATATTAGAATAATTACCTTTCTTGGGGCATACAGTTTTATTTGTAAAATAAAAATGTTGTGATAAATTAAGGTCTCACTTCTACTATCCTTTATTTTAAATAAAACCCATTTGTATAATGATTATATTATACCAAAATATGATACCTACCATCCTGCTTCATCTTAGGTTCCATTTCTTATGAGTATACTTAGGAGATAAATATTAATCTACTCCTAACAATTGTACATCTATATATAAATTCTCGAGCATCAAGAATTTTCCATTTGAAATGTAGTTCATCAAATATTTACAGAGGTTAATGGTAACTTTTTTTCTGAATTAGTGATTTATTTCCAGAAGAGTATTTGCTTAATGACAGAGAAAATCACAGTAATGTTAATATCTTTGATCAACACTTGAGATTTGAAGAAAATCACTAGTGAATTAAGTTGCCATAAGAATCACTTATATGATGCAACTTCGATGTGCTGTGCAAAATTTGTTGAAAGTTATGGAAAAATAATATCAGAGTATTAAACATATTTTCCTAGGTTTTCCTCAGACTTTGAAAAATATTTACACTGGATAATTTCAAAGGGAATTTCTAAAACCTGTCTGCCTAGATTGGAATGTTTGCCAATCAACAGACACAAAGGTAAAAATATTCATAAATATAACCTGAGAATTAAATTCTAGATATATTACATGATTTTTTGTATGCTATTAGGAATAAGGGTAAGCTGTCCTGCACTTAATCTCATGTAAATATTTTAAAACTAGTGAAATACTATATTAACTGTTTATTCAGAAAGTTATATTAGTGTTTTAAATTCTTAGCCAACATTTGTGATTTGAAAGTTTTAAGATGATTATGTTATGTTATAATACACCTTCTATTGAATACATGCTATATACTAGGTAGCATGATAGGTAGCTGGAATAATAGTACTTTGAAACCTCTTAAAAACATAGAAATTCCTAGGCAGCTTCTGGGTGATTTGAGAAGCATAGATAAATGCTATTTTTTTTTTTTTTTTGTTAAAATAGAAACACTTATGGATAATATACTAAGAGAATGCAAAAAAAAAAAAAAAAAGAAAGTGAATAATATTTCTCAGAGGAACTAGAAAGGGGTTTGGGAACGGTTATATTTAAGACAAGATTTTTAGAATACGCATTCTCCAAGTAGAGAAAGAAAATAATTTAATAATAAAGACTACAGTTTCAGCAGGGGCATGAAAGATTAAAATGCTTAGTATACCTGACAAATTAGATAATATAATAGAATTAAATATGTCCAAATAGAAGTGGCATTAAGAAAAGATAAGTAGAGTACCATGATGTAGCAGACATTGTTGTGGCCTGGCCATATCTCCTTGGGTTGTATCCTCTACTGCATCCTAACCTGTTTTCAGCTGTCTGAGGGCTCTCTCTGGTGGCAGAAACCTGCTCTGGAAGTATTCTGCTCTGGAGCATAAAGGTCCCCTGGGAGCTACCTTCTGCTAATGAATACAGGTTAGTTGATGTATTCATACTCCAGCTCCCTCACCTTTTGGCTGGACAACTCTAAGGTACACGTTCTTCACTAATTTCTTGAATTCCCCAGAAGGATAAGGCTCCAATCACACCACGATAATGGTTTTAATACTGCATTCTATATTGGCTGACTTGTTTTTCCTGTCTCACTTTCTTCTCTGTTGGTGTAGCCTGGAATTAAACATAAATAAATTAAACAGATTCAACTGACTGTCATACTCTCTGCTGCGGGTGGAATGTAAACTAAGACACATATATTTAATGGATATGTAATATTATTGGAGAAAAATTATGCCTTCTCATATTCTACATGATGGATCTGTACCAATATATTGCTTTCTACTCTCTCAAGCTCACCAGACAAAGTATACAAGTGATATAAACGTATAATTTGGTGTAATGTGATTACGAAAGCTGAACATTTCAGTGTTTGGCTAGACCCTAACCCTAATCCTAACCATAATCTAAGAAATATGACCTTTTTTTCAATGCCTGTAATGCTTTCTTACTTAACACAGGCCATGAACTAGCTGCTTAAAAGCAAAGAATTGAGAGTCAGATTAATTTGACGGTTAGTGATCTACTTCTGCCATTTTCTTATAATGCAACCTTTGACAATTATTAATATCTCTGTTTTTAATATGAAAAAGGAAAATTATAAATGTAAAATAAAATATTCAAACTCTTAACAGAGTTTCTATTATAAACAGGAATAGTCATTAATTGTGACTTACTATTTTTTGTTGATTTTATTGTTAGGCTAGGTGTTAAGATATGCAGCAAAATGTAAATTGAGATTTTTAGCTTTAAAATTAAACTATATGTTCACCTTCTAGATTATTTTATCACATGGGTTATTTAGAATAATAACCTTTATAATTCAGGAAACTTTACTATGTATTTGCCAGACTCTGTTAAGTCATCTTCAAATACTTCCTCATTTATGACCTAACCTACTAAAACTCTTATGAGGATATTCTCTTTTTCCAGTGATGAAATGAAGGCAACCAACTGCTCATCCTGTTTTGCCTGTCCCTAAAGAGTTTCCTGTGACATGGGATATTCAGGGTGAAATCCAGGAAACTCCCAGGCAAACCAGGATGATTGGTCAGGTTAGAACAGAGTACCAGTGAAGATAACAACTTCAGCATCACAGAGCTGGTAAGTGAAAACGTTCTGAGTTTAAACCGTACTCGTATTGATTAAGAAAACCTTGTTTCCTTGCATCTTTATAATAGATTTGTTCACATTGTCTATTCCTCTAAGGGAAAGTTCCATGTTATGTTGTCATAAACCTTAGGAGGGAGCTGAAGACCCCTTGTAGCTGTGTTTTCATTATGGGAAGTACTAATCCTCTTTGAAAAGCATTTTTGAAATATGGAAGAGCATTTTTGTTGCTACTATTATTCTATGAGCACCTCTGGAATCAGTGGAATGGTCTCACACAATAAAAAATTTTCTCAATTTTAACATGATTTTTGAATGTTGTGTTAGTCATTCATATAGTTATCCATTGAATCCCATTTATATATAAATCACAATGTTAATAGCTTTAAACAAATTACCATCAAATAAGAAACATAAAGAATATGAACAATAGTTGATAAAAACATTTTATTGTTATTGAAAATTATAACAATGATTAAAAAGATATATTTTGAGCATTACATATTAAAATGTTATTTATCTGAGGGTGTCCGTTTATTTCAGTCTTCTGGTAACGTCTCCACATTTCACTTTTTTTTTGAGACGGAGTCTCGCTCTGTCACCCAGTCTGGAGTGCAGTAGTGCAGTCGTGGCTCACGGCCCCAGTTTCAGGTGATTCCCCTGCCTCAGCCTTCCAAGTAGCTGGGAATTCAGGGGAACACCATGACACCAGAAAAATTTTTGTATTTTTAGTAGAGAGGGGCTTTTGCCATGTTGGCCAGGCTGGTATCGAACACCTGACCTCAGGTGATCCGCCGACCTTGGCCTCCTAAAGTGCTGGGATTACAGGCGTGAGCCACCATGCCCAGGCCACATTTCACTTTCTATATAACTCATCTTACTTTTTCTCTCCAACTTGTCTTATATTACATTTAACTGAGTAAAATATGTTTCCTTTTGGATTTTTTTTTTTAAGTTTTAAAGTCTGAATGTGTGTCTTGTCAGGTGGTGGTAATTCAATAGAAGATTTATTTTCTGTAGTACTTGCATGCTATGCTGTAAATACAGAATTATGTGGACACTGTCCTATTAATAAGGCCATTTGTGACAATGTAATATTTTTTAGTTCCTCCTTTTTGGAAGTCCTTAACTTCCTCTAACATTTTGTTTCTGCTTCAATTGAAACTATAATATATGCTTTTTCTCTTCTCATATAACAGAAAAGTCTGATCTATTACTAACTTATTGAAATACCAGTAGTTATTCCGATATCAATGTTTTTACTAAAATTTATTCTAATATTACTTCTTATAAAGCACAGGTATGCATGTGGTCACTGTATTTTGTCTTCTGTTGTGATGTCTGAATATTTATATATTAAAATTTACATAACAATTATAACTCATGTCCCATTTTCCTCCATTATATTACACTGGACACTAGTATTGTTTTTAAAATTTTGTGTTTGGCAACCTATGTTATGTATTCATTTAATTTTAGAAGAGTGGAGTCAGAATTACAGTATGCATTTTCAAAAACAGGTATCTAGTAGGGAAGGGTTGAGAACACACATGTTCTATAAGGTTGTCTTCAGCAATAGAAACAGATTATTTACAAATAATAGTAACAGTTTTAAGAAGTAGATTCACTTGATAAAGTCACCTTTCTCCAGTAATGACTGAGTTTAATTTAAGTCTTGGAAATTCTATTTATACACAAGAATATATTATTGAGCAGGAATTACTAACACCTAGGATATAATGCACGGGATGTTTTGTACATTTTGAGATGCAGCAGTGCTTGACATCTGAACATGCCATGACAAAGCACTTTTGGAGAAAATTGGCAAGGATTGTGTGAAAGGAAATGTGATAAGCTACAACTACAGTGGTTCACAGAATCTTATTAAAAGAGGAGGGATAAACAAGAGAAGTAAGAGAACAAAGAACTATAATCCTGGGGATGAAGCCTCCAAGGGAAACTGGAAATAATGAGGCATATATGTTTGTAAAATAATACTACAGAAAAGATTAAGATGCAGAAAACCCCTGAAAGTCAGAATTCACATTTTTAAGAAACTGAGTTGTGATTAATTGAGTATTCATTGAAACAGTTTTTGTTTGGTAACAAAGAAGGTTGTAATCTGGGTATATAATAAAGACCATCTGCCTAACAGCATAGTTGTGCATATTCCTTTTTGATATTCCTTCAACAGAAAAAAATTTACCCTCCCACTATGATTTAGCTACATTCCAGGAAATAGGAAACCAATTGACTAAGAAATCTTGAAGGTTTTTTCTAGTTTCTAGTATGAGCAACAAATATTGCCTGAGAGTACTTATTTCATGCTATGCATACTGGCCAGGAATTTTACATGCGATGTTGTTTATTCCTTTCAATGTCCTCATGTGCAATATTGTTTTACTCATTTTATGGATGACAAAGCTGAGCTTAACCAAGTAATTTAAACAATTTCAGATAAATTATATGTGATGGAGATATAATTCAAAAACTGGCATAACTTTATTATTTATTTAAGTATTCATTTACTTATAAGTTCTACATATTCATGCTTAGAATAGGCTGGGTCTAAAAAGTAGATTTAAATACTATGCTAGATTTGCTGACCTGAATCAAAATTCAGGATGCTATTTATAAATTAGGTCCCACTGTTTTAAAACTTTATCAGAAGGGTCTAAAAAATCTGAACTCTATTTTTCCACTGTCTCTTCCTCTTTTCTTCTATTTTAGTGCCATATAAATTAATACAGATCCTTCTACTTGATCTTCCATAATTAATGATACTACCATCTACTAAGTTCGATTATGTTGGTGTTTACTCTCTTAGTCTTATCTATTTTTCTTTTTAAAATTATTTTTCATTTCAATTTTTATGAACACATAATAGTTGTACATATACATAGGGTACATGTGATATTTTGACATAAGCCTGCAATGTGTGTTGATCAAATTTGGGTAATTTGGATATCCATCACCTCAAACATTTACCATTTCTTTGTGTTGGAAACATTCCAGATCTACTCTTTCTGCTATTTGGAAATACACAATAAATTATTCTTAACTGTAGTGTCCCTGTTGTGTTACTGAACACTAGATCTTATTCCTTCTAACTGTATTTTTGTACATTTTATCTTTTAATAAAATAGCTTATTCAACAAATATTTACAAATTGCATTATATCTTCCAAATATCTTGACATCATGTGCTATTTGAATGTCCCTCTAAGTTCTCTTGAATCTGACTTTTCTCCGACCATTGACTTATTACACATTTATCAGAATACCATGCTTGAATTATTGCATTGGTGCTCTATCTGGCCTATCATTTTTTCAGCATTGTCTTAGAGTGTACAGCTTTATATTTGATGAGGCAATATGGTGACAAAAGCAAAGCAAAGCAATTATATTATCTAAAATAATTATCTTCATTTCATCTAAAATTTTATCTCAGTACCTTTCTAAATACATTTTCTCAGTTTTCCAAGAAGCTGAGCCAACATCAAGGATGAGGTGCATTGTAGCATCAACAGCCATCTTAGTTTTCCCAGGACTGATGGTTTTCCCAGGATGTGGGACTTTCAGAATCAAAAATGGGAAAATCCCAGATAAATCAGAATGATTGGTCATCTGACAAGGTATATGTCATGTGATAAGTGAGTGGGAGGAAGGGAGTGAGTGAGGGGAGAATGTAAAGGCAAGGAGAGGAGCTATAATAAGCAAGCATGGCCAACTGCCTGATCAATAGAAGATAATTCTCTGGAGAATTGGGCAGCTGTGAGCCTTTTGCAGCCAACACTCAAGGAGGTCAAGGATGAAATGCTTTTTCCATCTCTTCCATCAACAGCAATATTCTAAATTGCAAATTTAGATACGGGTTTGTGTGCGAGGACTGGCACTGCCCACTCTAAGTATTTTCTTAAATAAAACCAGCATTTTATTATTCTAATTGGGAGTATGACAATACATTCCCTATCTATATCTTTAAAACTTGGGATCCAGAAAGATTAACATCAAAACCAGTATGTGTCCTTTGGCAAAACAAATCTTTAATTTCTAGAAATAACTATATATCCTTAATATGTCACTATGAAACCTTTCTGCTTATGGGAGAATCCAGTCTTTTAATTCTATGGGATGAAGTAGTCAACACACACTACAGGAATGAAGCTCTGCTACAATAAAAGACCAAGTTTATTCCAACTGTTTTTACCTTTAGCTCATGAATTTGAATCCTCTCCAAATTTTGAATATTTGGCTAGTGAGTGTGGTTTCTAAAGGAAATTATCTTTTCTAACAATAGTGCACTGCTTGCATTACAGCACTCAGAATTGTCAGGTGTGAAACGGAACATTCACATGTTCTAGATTTAAAGAATTAATAATTCCACCTTGGACAGATTATATATTTGTCTGTTTTATAAAATAAAGAATGTTTATAAAATAATGTACCAATTCTTTGGTTTGTTACCTGTTTAGTGTTTAAAATAGGGATAATTCTTGTCAAAGTCAAGGGGAAGTGGTAGAAAGAGAGCTGAAAAACAATGGTCAGTGCCGGATAGACAGTAGTGAGATTCCAAAACCTAGTCATGTAATAAATATGAAACTAAAAGGAAGGATAAAACAGGGTAATCAGGAGTAAAACTGCAGCAAGCAAGCAGTTACACAATATTATTTGGTAATCCAAGAGAAAATAACCTAGAGAAAAACAAGTATCATATGAGGGTATCGAAATTCACCAGTAACTCTCACATGGAGTTATTTTTTGTAAAGGAAATGTCTACTCACCTGTTCCCATTTTTATGAAATACAAAGTTTTGTTTGTTTCTTATTAGTCTGTATTTCCCATTTGACCTTATTAATGTAACTTTCAACCTACTTTATCAATCTCAATTTGTCTCATGCACCCTATGGTCTAATCACCTTGAATCATTCAGTATTTCTCAAACACATCAATACTCCATTCCTCTTTGCCTTTAGTCATGCTGTTTTCATAGCCTGGGGATATTTCTTCCTTATTTTCACTTATAAAAATTTCATGCCTATTTTCAGGTTAAGTTCAAAAGCTTCTACTACTATGAGAACTATTCAACCTCCACACCCAGAATTAACTACTGTCTCTTCTACACTGCCAATGCTTCTTATTAATATCTACTATCATATATCTCACTTTATTATGTTGTTTTAGTTACCTCCTTAGGGAAAGTATCTTGATTTGTTCAGTGTAATTCCACATGGGATACTTGGCTGTAATGCCCACTCTGGGAATTCAATAATATCAAGTTACTACCCACTAAGAATGGCATAGTTTGAAGGGACTTGAGGGAGAAATGTGAAACCAAAAAATTTAACATTACCAGTATTAAAAAGCCAGTCCTCCACATCAAATGCAAGTAATATATTTCAAGCTGATACTGGGTAGGGTCACTCAGTTAATTTCTTTTTCTAGAGTCTCTCTAGAGAGGTTGTTCTAATATCCTTCCAGAATATTCTTCTTTACTTCAAGAGGCAGATTGATTTAGAAGAAAGTGGCAACATTATGTGGGATCATAGGAGGCAGAGGTAACAAAATGGCCAAGGAAGTAGTCAGAATGACAAGCAACTATGGAGGCAAATGTAGAAATAGGAAGCACCAATGTTAGTACTGAAAATTTTTTTTTCATTCACTTATTAAATATTTATTGGGTATGCATTATGTGGCAGGAAATGTTCAAGGAAATGAAATTAAAGCAGTGAACAAAAATAAAAGTAAAAAGGGACATTGAAATTATATTTTATTGGGGATGGGGCAAATATTAGGCAAATAAATATATATAGAGATAGATGTCAGGTGGCGATATGTATGATGAGCTAGAAACAAAATAAAAATCAGAATACTGAGGAAAGAGAGCGCTTGGGCAGGAATCGAAGTTTTTGAATGTGCTACTTTATTTTTTATTTTTTATTTTATTTTACTTTAAGTTCTAGTGTACATGTGCACAACGTGCAGGTTTGTTACATATGCATACATGTGCCATGTTGGTGTGCTGCACCCGTTAACTCATAATTTACATTAGGTGTATCTCCTAATGCTATCCCTCCCCCTCCCCCCACATCAGCACCACATCACACTTATTCCAAAATTGACTGCATAGTTGGAAGTAAAGCACTCCTCAGCAAATGTAAAAGAACAGAAATTATAACAAACTGTCTCTCAGACCACAGGGCAATCAAACTAGAACTCAGGATTAAGAAACTCACTCAAAACTGCACAACTACATGGAAACTAAACAACCTGCTCCTGAATGACTACTGGGTACATAATGAAATGAAGGCAGAAATAAAGATGTTCTTTGAAACCAATGAGAACAAAGACACAATATACCAGAATCTCTGGGACACATTTAAAGCAGTGTGTAGAGGGAAATTAGCACTAAATGCCCAAAAGAGAAAGCAGGAGAGATCTAAAATTGACACTCTATCTTCACAATTAAAAGAACTAGAGAAGCAAGAGTAAACACATTCAAAAGCTAGCAGAAGGCAAAAAATAACTAAGATCAGAGCAGTACTGAAGGAGATAGAGACACAAAAAAACCTTCAAAAAAATCAATGAATCCAGGAGCTGGTTTTTTGAAAAGATCAACAAAATTGATAGGCTGCTATCAAGACTAGTAAAGAAGAAAAGAGAGAATAATCAAATAGACACAATAAAAAATGATAAAGGGGATATCACCACCAATCCCACAGAAATATAAACTACCATCAGAGAATACTATAAACACCTTTACGCAAATAAACTAGAAAATCTAGAAGAAATGGACAAATTCCTGGACACCTACACCCTCCCAACACTAAGCCAGGAAGAATTTGAATCACTGAATAGACCAATAACAGGTTCTGAAATTTAGGCAATAATTAATAGCCTACCTACCAAAAAAGTCCAGTACCAGACGGATTCACAGCCGAATTCTGCTAGAGGTACAAAGAGGAGCTGGTTCCATTCCTTCTGAAACGATTCCAGTCAACAGAAAAAGAGAGAATCCTCCCTAATTCATTTTGTGAGGCCAACATCATCCTAATACCAAACCTGGCAGAGATACAACAAAAAAAGAGAATTTTAGACCAATATCCCTGATGAACATTGATGCAAAAATCCTCAATAAAATACTGGCAAACTGAATCCAGCAGCACATCAAAAAGCTTATCCACCACTGTCAAGTTAGTTTCATCCCTGGGATGCAAGGCTGGCTCAGCATATGCAAATCAACCAATGTAATCCATCATATAAATAGGACCAAAGACGAAAAATACATGTTTATCTCAATGGATGCAGAAAAGGCCTTTGAAAAATTCAACAGCCCTTCATGCTAAAAACTCTCAATAAACTAGGTATTGATGGGACGTATCTCAAAATAATAAGAGCTATTTATGACACATCCACTGCCAATATCATACTGAATGGGCAAAAATGGGAAGCATTCCCTTTGAAAACTGGCACAAGACAGGGATGCCCTCTCTCACCACTCCTATTCAACATAGTGTTGGAATGTGCTACTTTATTTAGGGTGACCGAAGATAGTTTCACTGGTCAGCTGACTTTTGAGCAAAGACCTGGAGGAAAATGAAAATATGGAGAAGAGCATCTAGAAAGAAAGAGAAGCAAGCACTAGAGCACTGATGAAGGAGAATGCTTACCATATTTGAGTAATTCCATGAAGTCCAGTGAAAGCTGGGGGATGGTAGTAGTAGAAGAAGCTAGGAAAGTATTTGAGAGACAGAAAGCATGAACTCTTGTAATCCATTTAAAGATATTGCCTATATTGTTTGAGTGAAAGACATGGGGAACCATTAAAAGATGGTGAACAGGAGAAGGTTATTATTTATGTCTTTAAAAATTTTGCTGTTTTCTTTCTTGTTAATAGACTGTTATAGGACAAGGGGAATGCAGTGAGGCCATTTCAAAAACTCACTGCAGAGGAAAGAGGCAGGGTAATTGGTGTAGCAGTAGTGGGAAGAGGTAGTTTTAGGATATATTTTGAAGGTAGACCTAACAGGGTATACTAATATTGAATGTGAATATAAGAAAAAGGGAGGAATTAAGAATGAATCTGAGGTTGCTGGATTGAAATCTAGGAGTTGTTTAGGACATATTACATTTGAAATGCTTATATCTACATATTGATGTTCAATAGGCAACTGACTAATAAAAGCTAGAAGCTCATGTGACATACCTGAGCCAGAAATGTAAATTTATGTATTATAATTTTAGATATTGTTTAATGCCATGATACTTAATGAAATCATCCAGGAAGAAAAGATATCTGAAGTTTGTGTTCCACATATAGAAAATAAAGGGATGAGAAGGAATTAGCAAAAACAATACAAAACAAAAAAGATATATATATATATGGACTCTTGTTTCATATATATATATATATATATATATATATATATATTTGCACTGAAAAGGAGACCATCATAGAAGAATAATCAAGAGGGAATAGTGTCATGGAAGTCACATGAGAGCAATGTCACAAGTTGCTTCTGGGGTTCATAAGATGAAAACTAATTATTTATGGGGACATAACAACATGTTAACATATTTGCAACTTTCACAGAGCTCTTCCAATAGATTGATAAAGCTGAAGGCCTGATTTGAGTGGGAGAATGGAAAGAGTGAAATCGATGAAACCAGATATAAGCAAGTATTTGTTAAAAAGTGACTAAGGACGGCAACCACAAAAGCAGCAGATAAACAAATGAGAGTAATCGCTTTAACTTTTAATTGAATTTTAAGGATCCTGTGTCATCAGGTAGTACTGATGGGAGATCCACAGCCAAAAAGATATTATATTTATCGTTGATATTCTGGAGATTCCCACAGTTGGTATTTCAAGGGGAAAATATCTGTACTATTTGTATTTCTTGTTACCTATCATGGTGACTTATTTAGAGTAAATACTTCATAAATGTATATTGACTTGCTGTGTGGATAATGGAGAGAGATGCAGATGAACCAAAAGTGAATCTTATGCATATGGTCATATGAAGTTAATTTCTGTACTGCTACACAAAACTTCGAAGTTTGGCTGAGAACTAGAGAAATGATATTAGTTAAATAAGTGAAATATTGGGCTTTAGGAAAATGGAGAAAAGACTTTTTCAGAATAGTTTTTTCATTGGCTTTGGATCAACTCAGTTCTCTCTTTTTTCTTCCTTGGAGTTCTCAAGAATCAGTCTAAATGTGCTGGGAATTATCCATCCTGAGATAGGAAGGAATTGCCTAAAACAGCCTGAGTCCTGTTGCTGTCCCTCCTAGAGAATATAATATCACGAGTTTGGGACAAACTGCCTAGGACAGCCTGGGGTTTGTTCTTCCTTCCCCTAGAAGCAGGATATCCTTGATAGCTTTGCCCAGTAATTCACATTGTGCTTGAGATCTGCAATGCAGGGCAGGTTGTCTTTTGGGGTCCTTCAGCTGTGCTACAAATGGGACAGCCACAATCAGCCTCCATTTGCCCAGGGCAGTTTTCTTGAGCCCTGGGGGACTGGCTCACCATAGATCCTAGGCTTCTTTTGACCATTACTGTCTTTATATCAGTAATAAATCCCCAGCCGGGCACGGTGGCTACCCCTGTAATCCCAGCACTTTGGGAGGCCGAGGCGGGTGGATCACTTGAGGTCAGGAGTTTGAGACCAGTCTGACCAACATGGTGAAATCCCCGTCTCTACTAAAAACACAAAAAAATTAGCCGGGCATGGTGGCACATGCCTGTAGTCTCAGCTACTCGGGAGGCTGAGGCAGGAGAATTACTGGAGCCCAGGGGACAGAAGTTGCAGTAAGCCCAGATCACGCCACTGCACTCCAGCCTGGGAGACAGAGTGAGACTCCGTCTCAAAAAAAAAAAAAAAAAAAAAAGGAAAAAAAACCTCCAAAAACCCACGTCATATAATTTTTGCATGGAATGTTTTCCGCCTCACTGGACTCAGGCATTGGTAACATTGCATCCCGGCATGCACTGAGCAGAAGTGTTTGCACTCCTATTCCTGGTGGTTGGCATGGTGATGATCTCTTCATGTCCTCTATGCAGTGGAGGGATTGGTTGTTAGTAAACTTACTTCAGAAATTTTTCTTTTAAACAGTTAACAAATGAACCATGTAAAAATCTGATTACTGAAGAGATTTCCAGGATCTTGCAAAACTGTAAATTTAGAAAAATGATTATCAGAACCCCCATCTTGGCACTATCATTTTATCCTTGGCCATCATTCTGTAGTTATGAAATATGTTATCTCTACTTTCTTCTAACTACTGAGACATGTGCCCTTCTTTTCTGTGTTCTCTTCATATATATATATATTTTAATTTTGGTAATACTTGAAGATAATAAGTCATGTTCTTGCTGTGACCTACCACTAGTATTTGGAAAACATCCTTGCTTTGTTTGGCATCAGAAACTTGTTATGGGACATTTGCCACCACTCCACATGAGTATCCGACTCTGCCTGCTCCAGCATGAGCCTGCTTAGAGTTGCCCACTCCTGTAGAGACCTTCCTCACCCTGCTCGCGCTTTGAAAACTCATGCTGAGTTACTGGTCACTCTCCCAGCCTCAGCCTAGACACATAGCCTCATGCCATACGTGATTTAACCTAGTATCTTTGCTCTGAATTTTTCAGGAAGAAAGACAAAATGACCAGAAAAAAAATGGAGCACAAGAAGAGAGAAAAGCAAGAAGAGTCAGAGAAATGACAAATGGAAAGAATAACACCCCTGAAGTGTTCTCATGCTTAATTCTTGAATGGTGCATATTTTTTCATTCTTTTACTTTCAATACATCTGTGTTTTTATATATAAAGTTTGTATTTTCGAGAAAGTATTGGGTCTAACTATCATATTTAATCAGCCAAGACTTGTGTTTTTGCATTATTACATTAATGATTATTATGATAAAAATGTTATCTTGAAATTTTCACAATTTATTTAGAGTTAAAATTGAAGGACTTTATATAAAATGTTATAACTTTGATTTGCATTCATATGTTACAATTTTATTTGCATTCGTATTTTGTACTATTGTTGTCCCACACATTGTATCTACGTTCCTAATAAATTTCGTGTTATTGCAAAAACAGTTTTGCTTTGAACAAAATTAAGAAACTATATATATATAATATTTACATTTTTTCCAATATTTATCACGTCTGACATTTCTCCTTGTTTTCTATAGACGTAAATTTTATTCTGATATCATTTATCTTTATCCAGAATGACTTTCTTCAGCATTTTTGAAGTTCAAGTTTCCTGACAACAAATTCTTTCATTTTGTAATATAAAATTTTTAACCTTTATTTTTGAAATATATTTTGTTATGTACAGTTTTGAGTTCACATAAATTTTTCAAAACTTAACGCTATTCCATTGTCTTCTGGTCTCCATTTTTTAAATAAAAAAATATTTTTTTAGAGACAAAGTCTGACTGTGTCATTCACGCTGGACTGCAGTGGCAAAATCATAGCTCACTGCAGCCTCAAACTCCTGGGCCCAAGCAATCCTTTGCCCCAGCCTCCGAAGTAGCTACGACTACAGGCACACCTCCATGCCTAGCTAATTTTTAATTTTTTTCATTGAGAGGGGAATCTCACTATGTTGCCCAGGCTGGTCTCGAACTCTTGGTCTCAAGTGACCTTCCTGCCTTGGCCTCCCAGAACATTGGGATTACTAGGGTGATTCATGGTGCCCAGTCCTTCATTATTTTTAATGGGAAGTTAGCTACAGAAATATAGATGTTTCCCTTTATGTGATGTGTCATTTTCTCTGGCAGCTTTCAAGATTTTCATTTTATCTTTATTATCAGCAGTATGACTGTTGTACTTAGGTGCCATTATCTTTCTATTATTTGTATACTTGGATCTGTAATACATACTGGAAAACAGTATGGCGATTCCTCAAGGATCTAGAACTAGAGGTACCATATGATATTACAGATACCATATGATAATACAGATATCAGAAGCGTTTGTCATTACTTATTAAGGAATGGCTTTTCCTCACTCTAGTTGTCATTTCTTTCTGGGATGCTTATCACATACATGTTAGACTGTTTCAGATTGTTTCATAAATCACTGGACTTGTGTGTTTACTATCATTCTTTTCTCTGTGTTCTTCAGACTGAGAAATCTGGTTGGTTGGCAGGTGCTGAAATCTCTACTGCCACTCTTTCAGCCTTCCAGCTGTTTGTTGCTTATCAGTGGGTCCCTTGCAAATACCAAATGAAGAGAAAAACAAAGATTTGAGTGAAGTTTATATGGAGATTTAGGACTCACTCTCTAGATCTGTGTTATCTTTCTGTTTCCTCTCAATCTTATAACTTCAAACTTTATTCTCTAACTATTCAAGCCAAAAAGGTTGCAAATTTTTGTTTAAATCCTAGCTATCTTATATTTAGAGAACTGGAATTTGTGCTGATTGAAAATATAGATCTCTCTTCATTCTCTTCTTTCAAGGGTCTAGTACTCTTTAGTTTCTGTTCTTTGTTTCCTTTCCATTGTCAATTTTTATTGTATATTAGGCTTATAGTTCATATTTTATCTACAAGAGAGTTTGTTTAATAAAACCTACTATGCTGTTATTGGAAGCAGGACCTCCTTTGTTTTGTTATTTTTAAACATTAAATAGGGGCTATGTACATTTATTTGTATGTATGCTATATTTACCAAGAATGAATTAAACATTTTAACAATGTAATTCATCATATTTACTAAACAATTTTATTATACATCAAAAAATCTACAAATATTCATTATCTACTTGTTTTTAGAAAGTGAGAACTAGAAATCACAAGCAACCTTTTCTATGTAATGAACTAGCTATGAAAAATTTACAGTAAATATTATACTTAATGAAGGAAGTTCACCTGTGTTCCCTTATTTGGGTGAAGGAAAAAAAACCATAAAACACAATATTTTTACTTTTGGTATGTAACATTATTGTGGATATTATGGTCAAAATAACATACCAAAAAAGATGCCTAAGAATTAGAGTGGACAAAGGATATGAACAGACATTTCTCAAAAGAAGACATTCATACAGCCAACAGACACATGAAAAAATGCTCATCATCACTGGCCATCAGACAAATGCAAATCAAAACCACAATGAGATACCATCTCACACCGGTTAGAATGGCAATCATTAAAAAGTCAGGAAACAACAGGTGCTGGAGAGGATGTGGAGAAAGAGGAACACTTTTACACTGTTAGTGGGATTGTAAACTAGTTCAACCATTATGGAAAACAGTATGGCGATTCCTCAAGGATCTAGAACTAGAGGTACCATATGACCCAGCCATCCCATTACTGGGTATATACCCAAAGGATTATAAATCATGCTGCTATAAAGACACATGCACACGTATGTTTATTGTGGCACTATTCACAATAGCAAAGACTTGGAATCAACCCAAATGTCCATCAGTGACAGACTGGATTAAGAAAATGTGGCACATATACACCATGGAATACTATGCAGCCATAAAAAAGGATGAGTTTGTGTCCTTTGTAGGGACATGGATGCAGCTGGAAACCATCATTCTTAGCAAACTATCACAAGAAGAGAAAACCAAACACCGCATGTTCTCACTCATAGGTGGGAACTGAACAATGAGATCACTTGGACTCGGGAAGGGGAACATCACACACTGGGACCTATCATGGGGAGGGGGGAGGGGGGAGGGAGGAGGGATTGCACTGGGAGTTATACCTGATGTAAATGACGAGTTGATGGGTGCTGACGAGTTGATGGGTGCAGCACAGCAACATGGCACAAGTATACATATGTAACAAACCTGCACGTTATGCACATGTACCCTAGAACTTAAAGTATAAAAAAAAAAAAAAGAATTAGAGTGGAAGAAATACAACTATTTAACGTAGATGATATAATTATTAATACTCAATGCCAAAGAGAATGAAACATAATCTATGCTAATAGTAGATTTAGGCAATTTTGCTGGAGACATCCACTTGCAAAATAGATAATTTTTTTCTATATCATAAATGCACAGCTAGAAAATAAAATACAAAATAAGGTACCATTTAAAAAGACAACAAAATATCAATTCCGATCATCTATACAAAAACATTTAAAGAAGATATGACAAAATTGAGAGATAAATATGATCATAGATAGGGCAACAGTTTTTAACATAATTTTAGTGCAATCCCAATGTGAATTCCTGCAATTTATTTTGAAAAATGAAATAAATAGGTTCTAAAACTTTTGTGGAAATGGATTCCCACTGGTAACTAACTTGAGGTCTAGGAATAAAGAAGTGAGGGGGAAAATTACCCAATCAAATTATAATATAGAGTAGTTTGAAAACAGAACTAAAATAGATTTATAAGATTTGAAACACAGATCAATAAAAGAGACTGTAGAGATTAGCAACACATTATAAATACTAAGCATAGTATAATAATTCAACGGGAAAGACTGCTCATTATATCTTGCAGTTAATACTGGTTCATTGCCTATATCCCTGTACAAATGACTCATTAAAATATATAAAGCTATGTTTTCACTTTGCACTATAAAATTGAATAGCATTTATTAGAGGAGATTAAGTGTCTAAATTAGATAGTTGAAATTATAAGACTAACAGAAGAAAGTGTAGGAGGAGAAAATGCCTATGATCTAGAATTGGCAACAGAATCCCAAAAGATTTCAAAAGCATATAAAAGAAAATGAAACCTTAGTTTTACTATCTTGAAATTAAGTATCTTTTTTGTTAACAAAGATACAAAATGTCAATTAAATGACACATGATATACTTTAGAAAAAATACTTTCAGTAACTAAAACCACTAAGTAAAACTATGTTTTATCAGCTTTAACATGAATTTAACTTTTTAGAAGTATCATTATTTTATGTAACATCAAAAAAATTTTAAATATATATTAAATGAATTATGGTACAACATTTTTATTCTTTAGAATGCTTAATTTGCAAATATTGAAAGCATCAATTTAATATTGCTTAGATATAAAAGTGATATCTGTATGAACATCTATGGCCAATTTTATGCACATAAAATACATATACATTTTAGAGATGTTTTAATATGTAAAGTTTATTTTATATGGTACATATGTTGATATCTAGAATATAAGAATTCCTGCAAATCAGCAAGAAATATATTGATATCTAATAGGGAAATACAAAAAGGACTTGGATATTCAGTTCACAGAAAGAAAAGCATAACTGAGATGGGTTAAATTGCTAGTGCTAGATAATTGCAAATTTTAAAATTCAGACCCTTTTCTTAGAACCATCAACTTGGGAACATTAGAAAATTACATAATACAATAATATGCTAGTACATATATATACTCAATATTCATATATATTGTAATCTCTATATTCCATATATATACTAAGTCACATTAGTCCAGAAGCTTGTATGGGAATATTCTTTCCAACATATACTAACGAAGAGCTGAAACCTACCTATGTGTTCATCACTAGGGAAATGAACAAATAAAATGTGATATGTACACACTATTGAACACTTGCCACAAATAACTAGTTTGTGTATAGCAACATAGACAGAATTTAATACAATGTTAGGTAAAATGGGAGTGAATGAGTTAATAGCAAATACACTTATGTGAATCATACTTGTGAAATAAAACTATGTGTTTTACAAAGATACATATCTGAGAACATGTAACAAATAAATTAGTGAAGCACAGGTAAAGTGGAAAATAAAAACAAAACCTAGTTAAGGGTTTTATGGACGAAAGGTGAAACTATCACGTGAAATGAGGAGCATGGCTATTCCAGGCTATGTTTCAATTATTCCTAAACACAGAACTGTTCTTCTCCTAATATTTCTTCACTCTCTTATTACCTCTGTAAATATTTTTCTCTGTTGGGGGTGCAAATAATTGACAGGATAGGTTCCTTAATCTGGAAATGTTACTATTTGTTATATATGTGTCTTGACTAATCCAAACAACTAAGCTTTTTAACTTAAATTTTTACTAGCCTCATTTTGTATGGGTACCATTAGATTTTAAAAATGTGATTTGCTTTCTGTTGTCAATTACACAATTAAAACCTATTTTTTATTACCTTCAGATTTTTAAAGCATTTCACAGGTAATTATATGACTCATTCCCTAAAGAGGCCATCATAAGAAATACGGATATCATAAGGGTGTGAAAGAGCTTTAGATTTTAGCATACATACCATGCCACAAGACTAAGGTATTATCTTTAGTATTAGGTAGTTGTATTTGACATAATCGAACTGTCAAGAGAATTAACACATAGAAGTAGAACAAATCTCGCTGAAGAAATTTAAATAGGAAAACTTGTTTTAAATTATTTTAGAGAAAGTGCATACTAGGTATCCCAACAGGAAAAGGGTAGATAAAATATATAGTAAAGCTATAATTATTTGTTTTAAGAGTGCAGAGTGTACATAATTTGGAAGTTAAATACGAATAGACAGTAACACTTACATCATTTTGAAACATTTCTCCAGTTCCCACGTTCTGTTCCTCTAAGGGTTTTGTTTTCTTTTTGGAGATGTTTCATGCTTATACCCACATGTTTGAGAACATATGTATTTTAGTATATGACATAGTGTTTAAAATACATGTCTGATTACTTGGTATTTTATTTCATCAAAAGTAATTCTTTGTAAAATAAAACAAAATAAAAAAGTTTGAATGGTCATTGAAATCCTTTACCCGTTACTGAAAACAGATATGATAAGACCATCAGGTATTGATAAACTGGTTTAGTGTCTAGTCGCAAAGACAATCATAAACTACTGAATCTGCCAAACCATTTCTTATATATGGGTCACTCATACCAGGAGCTCATTAGGCACAGGGCTATTCAACTTTCAACTTCCACTCTAAGGGTTAAAATCCATATTATTTATTTGAAAAGCTAATGTCCTGGTTGGAACAAAAACCCTTGAAATTTAAACAATCCATTTAGGGACCAATTTCCTTTCACGCCTCAGGAAGTATAAATCTAGTGCCTGTGCAGTACAAAGAGCTTTTCGTGCATACTAAAATTATTTGCTATTGAGACTTATTATAAAGCTGATATTAAATATTTCTAATTTGTAACTAGAAATTTTGTTCCAAGTTCATTCTTATAATCGCCCTATATTGCAAAGGAGTGAACAGTAGAAAATTGTTCCCTATAATAAAATTTGATTATGAAATGTAGGTATCTGAAACTAATGTTGTGTTCAATATATCCATGTTTGTATATTACATATATATGATATACATTTGCATGCATAATAAAAACTGCCTTTAGCACGATGATAGTATTAGAGTTTGTAGAAGACATGAAATACTATATGAGAAAATAATAAATTATTATTGTAGTGTTATACAACAACTGTTTACTGAATGTACAATGTATTTTCAAAGGTTTTTAAATATCTGCTTTATTTAATATTATTGACATACTACTTATCTTCCAAGATGGACATTCTCTCTTAGTTGCTTTTAGTGGTACCATAATTTTGCAATTATCACCTGTGTTCTCAGGAACATTAAAATAAAATAAACAACAGAAATATGTCAAATTGGCCATAAATTTATAACCCAAAATAACAATGTCCCTAAAAAGACATAACTATGTATCTTTTAAAATCTAAATAAATAACATGTAATTTTTTCAAATAGTTTTAATTAGAAAGAATTCCTCTTGAATATACTTGAATATAATCATCATCAGAAAAGTGTTTCACCTTAATAAAATTTGATTATATGGTGGAGAACATTTCTTTTGACATTTAAGCTTCTGATAAAATGAAAAATGTGGAGCATTAAGTGATTCCAACCCAGCCCTTGTAAGCTCACTGCATCATTTGCTAAATGTATGCACCCAGAGAAGAGACACAAATGTGGAACAGCTCACGAATTCTCAATCATATGCAAACCTCTACAAAAGTCCTTGAAGCAGTCATATAGAATCTGCCATATGCTGATAACTGCATTCAGTAAGCTCACTCATAAGAAAGGATGATGAATAGTTATGCTGAGTCAGTGGTTACAAGTTGCCAATAAAGTTGAAAATTGAGGTCATTTGTTAGACTGTATACTACAAAATTCTGCCTTGAAACTCAAAATATTTTGTTGATAAAGTAGAATTGAATTGAAAGTTGTTATAGAAAACTGCTCCTGGAGCTGCATTCTGCCAAGTGATATACAGAGAGCAAGGAGATGAAAAAAGGGTAAAATCAGTCCTCTATGGCTATGTAGTATATATTATGTCAACAATGTGATCTCAAATTTCAGAAATAAACCAGATACCCATAACACAAATTGTATCCTCTTTTCTGGAGATATGAATGCCACAGTTTATTCAGAGATATGAATGCCACAATTTTGAATCTCAACTTTATTTTATTGATATTGTCATGTTCTAAATCACATTAATCTGATTAAATTCAGCAAGTATATATTGAACAACCATATACAGAAATTCTATGCTAGAGATTACAGTGTAAAGGACATGATTTTTGCTCTTAACAAAGAAAGATGATTACTTCCTCCCATAGCTCTCTCTAGGTACTGATTCAAAATACTATTGATATTTAATTCCCGATTCCTCCTCCCTCACTTGATTATAATATAATATAGTTCAGTAATCCATTGGAATTCACTTCTGTTTTCTCAATTTCTAAAACAGGACCTGATTATAAAATAAGTATGCTTTACTCTTGAGATGATTGATCCAAAATAACCATTTCCTATTTCTTTTGGCGATTGTATTTACCGGTGGGAACACTTGTGAACATGGAATGTTATGATTCCGTATAATACATTAGTTAGTCACTAAGCTCCAACTATTGTAGTTATGCTTTTGTTGAAGGAGTAATAATGACTCATTAATGGCTTTCTTCCTCTTCCTTCAGTCTCTCAAAAATTCTCTTCTTCCTTTATTTCCAGGCCTTTCTTCACTTCATATTTACTTCCCTTTCCTTTTTTTTTTTTTAAATGTTCCCAATGAAGTAATTTTCTCTGATAATCAAACTGGCTTCAAAAATTCAACAGTTACTTCTAGGTAAGTGAATTTCATAATACAGATTTTAAACTTGCAGTGTGTTCCTTAGTTTTATTTGGAAAATTTCTTGTTACTGATGGGCATCTTTGCTTGGATTTTAAAATTACATCAATTATTCAGTGCGTTAAACTGGATTAGTAATTTCCTCTTTCTGACTGTGTTGCCCAAATGAGCTTTACAAACTACTGTTTTTTTTTGGTACACTTATTTAACAAGTTTGAAAACAGAACAAGTTTTTGAACTATAAAGTATATTGCAAACACAATACTATTCAATACCATATCTTACTGTCTCTCACAAATTCTGTCCTTCTACTATATCGTGTGTGGTAGTGATTGTATTCAAGGGTGCAGGTTTTGTGATGAGACAGACACGGATTCCTATCCCAGTACTTTTTTTTTTTTGACACACTAAAGCCAAGCCTACTACATCTATATGCCTACCATATGCCTATTTCTATACCTTCTTGAATGTTCTTCTGCATTTCAATTGTCAACATTTTACTACTCATCATTAGCATCAATCCAAACTGAACCATGCTAATATCCAAAGTCATACCATGGTGAAAAAGGTCTTTAATGCTTCTTTTGTTCATGGAGAAAATTAGTCCTAAATCTCACAGTCTTTGCTTGGTGTTCAATGTTCTCCATTATCCAATTTTGTATCAGTTTTTCAACTTAGTTTTTCACCATATAGATACCATGTTAAAGGTCTGCAAAAAAATTGTCATTTTTTTCAAAATATAAAACATTCATACTACTGGGATATCATCTATATATTTGGCTGTTAAATTTAGTCTCCTAAATTGTTTGGGCTTGAATTCCAATTTCAACATTTATTAGTTATTTGATCTTCAGATAACTACTCTAAAATTTGTAAGAATGCTAATATTAATAACAATACCAGCTAAAACTTATTACATATTCACTACACACTAGAAAGGGTTCTAAGCACTTTGTGTATTATCATGTCTAATTATCATAATGACTGTAGATGATTTACAGTATATTGTTATTCTCATACACAAATTTTAAAAACTGAGGTATTGAAATAAGTAAAGCATGTCCAATATTACTCAGCTATGAAATAGGAAAGCAATCAGAGTTACTTGAGCGGTTAACCACTAATATGTACTTCATCAGGCAGGGATTAAGTTGAATTAATAATGTAATTGATCTCACACCATCATTATAAGAACATAATCAGTAGAAAGCTTGGAGCATACCACATGCTCAACAAACATAGCTTTTATTGTTTTCCAACTCTTCCACTCTTGGGTCAATGATTTAAATTTTCTTGTCTCACTTTTCTCATCTATAAAGTAGGAAAAGTTATAGCACCTATATTTTAGGGTTGTTATTAGGATTTAATTATTTAGTACCTATGAAGACTGCCTAAAATATTACCTGGATATACTGAGTCAGAGTTTCTAAAACCAGAGCAAGCAAGTAACTTATTGAAGAAATGCACACAATACAAACCTATAAGGAAGTGAGGGAAGCAGGAAAGGACAGGAAAAGAAGCTAACCAAAGAAATAGTCTCAGATGGAGTGAAGCTGCAGTCTGATTTCAAGAAAAACAATGGAGCATGAATTGCACCGTAGGATAAGTCTCACTTTGAGGCAATGGAGTCAGCCATTTTGCCCAGAACCTACACATATTATCCTGTTTTGTAGTTACTTTTAAACTGTTAACTCCTTAATGGGCAGGATGCTGCATGATCTATTCCTGTATTATACACAGTTTTTGCAAAAATTATATTTTCATTACAAAATTTTTAAAAGATTGAACGGTTCTCATATATTAGAGTTATAAATGCCTGATGCTTAGTAGATACTCAACTGGCAGATTTAATTAGATAAATAAATGTATCAATAAGAAACTAAAATAGATGTCATTACATAAAGCTCCTAGAAGTATGAGATGTGACCTTGTAATATTCCCATAAATATGTTATCTGTTCTTTCCCTTTGTGTATATTCATTTATACGCAAAATATATTGACATTTTGCTAAGAATCAAACACGTAAGAAAAACTTCTTTCAATTACCTTGAAGTTAATGTTCTTGAAATTACTTAGAACACATCAGTTTATCTTCAATTCAGGGGACATATTATCAGTATTAATTGATTTTTTTTAAAATTACCAAAGAAATCAGTACTTCATAGGGTAAGCTAACAACTAGAGAAATTCCATTAACAAAAGTTGTATTATAAATACACAATTATAGGTAAGACAGTGAATATAGTGCTTAATCTATTTATACTCTTCATGAGAAAGGGTGAAACTTTCTAACTTAAAAGGAAGAAAAAAAATTACATGGGAGATAAGATCAAATGCCTCATAACAGTCTCAAATAGATGTTTATCATTTTGCTTTAATATCAAAATTAGCAAACTAATTTCTAACATGTAGAAGCAAAGCAAAGATGTGGCTATAATAATTTAAATATTATAAGCAATTAGATTTTATTAAAATTTAAGAAGATTTAAATAGTCAATAATTTGTACGTGACTTGACACTATTTAAATACAAATAAATAGCATAAAAATGATCATACAAAGATAACATATACCTTATGAAGGTAGAAATAAAACAATACTTGCCAAAGAGAAATATATTAATTTCCATAGGCATGGCATCAGGATTTAAAATATAATACATTTTTATTTAAATATGAGTTTCTAGGATGGATGCAGTGGCTTACAGCTGTAATCAGAATCTCTGGAGGCCAGGAGTTCCAGACCAGCCTGGGAAACATAGCAAGACCCCATTGGTACAAAAAATTTTGTTTAGCAATTAGCCAGATGTGGTGGGGGATGCCTCTATTCCTAGCTACTCAGGAGGCTGAGGCAGGGGGATCTCTTGAGCCCAGGAGTTTGCTGCTGCAGTGAGCAGTGATCGCACTACTGCAGTCTAGCCTGAGACAGAGTGAGATCCTGTCTGTATAGGAAATAAAAATAAGTAGAATAAAAAGAGCTTATATGACATGCTCCAGAGGAAATTATCTGTAGATTTCAAAAACTTATGTGATTAATTTCTTTGAAAATGAGTGAGGAGTATATATATGTATATATGTATCTATGTGTACATATACATTAACTCATTAAACACATTTAAAAAAATTAAAATTATCATTGTAATGAAAGCATTATTTAGCAAAGAGAGGGTGGAGATACTAGTAATTGTTCTATTGTATCCAAATTTCAGATATCTGTGAAAAAGAAAGTTTATAGCAGTATAAAGAAGATATTAATGAATGTGTCCAGTGTATACAGATTCATGCCACTCTTTAGGGAAATTTGGAAGGATTCTCTCTAATGAAATATTTCTGAATTAAGGAAAAGATTTCATAGCAATGCAGCAGGGATGGTTTATATTACCTATTTCCTACTATTTGTTACGGAGCTCATTTGGAGATAACCGTGAATTAGTTACTATATTTTTCAGCAAAACATTATTAGTATACGTAAAATTGCCTGTAATTGTGAAAACAGGACAGGTCTAATTTCCTTTTAATTATCACAGTCCCCAAAACAGGCCATACTATTGCAAAGGGGTTTTGATATTGATAAAAACAATGTAGTACATTTATTTGTATTCTTTGCATTAACAAGGCTTTTTCATATACATTTTAGATATGTTTCATTAATGTATTCTAACCAAGGCATAGTTAAAAAGAAGTGATATCAATTGATCCTTTCTCGATGTACAAAAATGTGTCAATTATTTTAAAGCATTTTGCTAATATGCTAAAAACAGATAAAAATAACTAAATGATAAACATATTTATTATGAAGTCTTTTGAAATAAATTTCTCTACCCCAAGTAATAATCATATTTTTAAAGTCTTTAATCTTTTTAAAGGAATTAAAATAAAAATGGATTATTTTTGTTCCAGATATTAGTTTTTACAGACAAGTTAGGAATATTCTGTTAACTTTGGCACTGCATTAGTTTAATATTCCATGTTTGTTTAATGATCATAATATAACGTGATGAATTCTTAATGCATTGATGCAAATTTATGTTTTTGCATCCATTTTAAATTAACTGGGCATGCAATATGGTAGCATTTCCTTTGGGCTTTAAAAACAGAACTGAGAAAAATGTATTCTAAGATAGGCATTTCCCATGCAGTGTTGTGTGAGTGACTTACTGCCATTTATTCTCATTTCTTTTATATCTATACTTATCAGACTGCAATAGGCATTGAGCAAAAATGTAAGGAGAAAAGGATATGGCCAGTGATCTTTGTGAACTTATACCCTAGAGGTTTTCTGGTATTTTAACATGCTATTAAATAAACTACTGAAAGTCTGGAGAACAAAGTTATCTATTTCTCAATGTTTTAGCCTTACCTATTGCAAGCTTAATGTTTTAAAACCCTATATTCCAGTACAACCAATTATTATCTGCATATTTATTAATTTACTCAAATAACCATGTATTGTGCATCATCAATCATGCATTGAGTAAAATAATGTACAAAATATTTCCTAGTTTGAAGGAATTAAATAATAATAAAAATATTCTTCAATTACAGGAGTTTATAGTCTAGTAAACAATGCTATCATTCTATATATCTTGCATTAATTATAGGACACAGATTAAGGTAGATAAAATCATTTTTTATAAGCATATCAGACAAATAAAAATTATATGTACTAGGCTATATACTGAGGATTAGGGACACAAAGAGTCATAGCAACAATGAAATCAATAGAAACATTTATGGCAATAATAATTGCTGACAATTATTAAATGCATGTATTCTGCTAGTCAATAAGTTAAGCACTTTGTTATGCATTTTTTTAAAAATATTTTTCCCCTTTAGTATGCACCTGTATTTGGTTTGATAGTATATTGTTGAGAAATTTTGCACCCATATTCAAAAGGGATAAGGTCAGTAATTTTATTGTGTTGTCTTTGCCTGGTTTTTGTATCAGGATAATGCTGGACTTGGACAATGAAGCAGATTCTTCTCCTATTTTTTGGGAAGAGTTTAGGAGGGACTACTGTTGATTCTTTAAGTGTTTAACGGAATTCATCAGTGAAGCCACTGATCCAGGACTTTTCTTTGTCAGGAGATTTTCTTATTACTGATTCAATTTCCAATTACAAAACTTTTATGGAGATTTTCTATTTCTTTTTTAGTCAATTTTGGTAATTTGTGTGTTTTAGGAAATTTGTCAATTCAATCTATGTTATCTAATTTTTGGTGTACAATTGTTTATGGAATTCTCCTACACTTTTTATTTTTTTAGGTTGGTATTAATGTGGCCACTTCATTTCTGATTTTAGTTGATGCGTCTTTTCTCTGTTTTTCTTTGTTCATCTAGCTGATTGGTTCTGTTTTGCTGATCTTTTTAAGGAACCAAGTTTTCTTTTGGTAATACTCTATTAATTTTCTTTTCTATATTTCGTTCATACTCACTCTACTCTTTATTGTTTCCTTCTTTCTGCTAGTCTTGAGTTTATCTTTATTTTATTTTCCTATTTCCTTAAGATATATAGGTAGGTTGTTATTTTGAGGTGTTTCTTCTTTTTGATGTAGGCATTTTTAGCTATAAATTTCTCCCAGAGATCTATGTTCACTATATCCCACGAGCTTTTGTATATTGTGTTTTCCTTTTTATATATTTCAACGTATTTTCAATTTCTCTTTTGATTTCTTCTTTGACTCATGTTTAAGAGAGTGTGTTTGAAATTATATGTATCTGATATAGTTTGGATGTGTATTCCTGCCCAAATGTCATATTGAAATGCAATCCCCAGTGTTAGAAGTGGCACATGGTGGGAGGTAACTGGATCACGGGGTTGGATATTTCTTGAATGGTTTAGCATGATACTCCTTGGTACTGTCCTCATGATAATGAGTGAGTTATTATGAAATCTGATTGTTTAACAGTGTGTAGCACTCCCCTCTTCACTCTCTTGCTATTGCTTTTGCCATGTGACATGCCTGCTCCCCTTCACTGTCCACAATGATTGTGAGCTTCCTTTGGCCTCCCAGAAGTCAAGCAGATGTCAGGGCCATGATGAAAACCTCTTTTCTTATAAATTACTCAGTCTCAAGTATTTATTTATAGCAATGCAAGAACAAACTAACACAGAAAATTGATACTGGGAGTGGGGTATTGCTATCAGGATAGCTAAAAATGTGAAAGTAGATTTGCAATTAGGTAACAAGCAGAAGTTGGAAGAGTGTGGAGGGATCAGAATAAAGGAAGGTGAGGAAATGTTTGAAACATTTTAGAGACTAGTTAAATGGTTGTGATCAAAATCCTGATAGTGATATGGACAATAAAGGTCAGGTTGAGGAGGTCACAGATAGAAATGAGGAAATTATTTGGAACCAAGGTATACGTCACTTTTGCTATGCCTTAGCAAATAACTTGGCTGCATTGTGCCCCTGCCCTAGGGATCTGTGGAACTTTAATCTTGAGAGTGTTAATTTAGGGTATCTGATGGAAAAAATCTCTAAGCAGTAAAGTTTTCAAGATTTGGTGGTTGCTTCTACCAGCCTTTCTCAGATGTGTGAATAATGAAATGACTCAAAGCGGAACTTATATTTAAAATTAAAGCAGAGCATATAAGTTTGGAAAATTTGCAGCCTGGCCATGTGATAGAAAATAAAAGCCCATTATCAGGCGAGAAATTCAAAGAGTATGCATAAATTTGCATAACTAAAAAGGAGGCTTAGCCAAGCCAATGGGAAGAAGGTCTCAAAGGCATTTCAAGAGATCTAAGAGGAAGCCTCTTCCATCACAGGCCCAGAGGCCTAGGAGGACAGAATGGTTTTGTGGGTCAGGCCCAAGGCTCCACTGCCCTGTATAGCCCCAGGAAACTGTTCCCTGAAACCAGGCTGCTGTAGCTGAAGCCATGGCTCACGGGTGCCCAGATACAGCTTGAGCTGCAGCTCCAGAGGGTGCAAGCCATAAACCTTGACAGCTTCCATGTGGTATTAAGCCTGCAGGTGGAGAGTACAGGAATTGAGGCTTGGGAGTCTCCAATTAGGTTTCAGAGGATGTATGAAAAATCCTGGGTATCCAGGGAGAAGCCTGCTTCAGGGTCAAAGCCCTCACAGAGAACCTCAACTACAGCAGTGCAGAGGGGAAATACGCAATTGAAGCTCCCACACAGAGTCCATACTGGAGCACTGCCTACTGGAGCTGTGAGAAAAGGGCTACCATCCTCCAGACACCAGAACAGTAGATTCACAAACAGCTTCCATCCTGTACCTGAAAAAGCTGCAGGCACTCAACAACCTGTGAGAGTGGCTTCCAAAGCCAACAGTGCAAAGTCACAGGGATGGAGCTGCCCAAGGCCTTGGGAGTTTACCCCACACAGTACTGTGCCCTGGATGTAGAAAATGGAGTCAAAAGATACTTTTGGGGCTTTAAGTTTTAATGGCTGCCCTCTTAGGTTTTGGACTTGCATGGGTCTCTGATCCCTTTCTTTTGACCAACTTCTCCCTTTAGGATTAGGAATGTTTACCCAATGTCTCTACCTCTATAGTATTCCTCTGCCCAAATTTCATATTAAAATGTAACCCCAGTGTTGGAAGTGGGTCCTGGTGTGAGGTGATTGGATCATGGAAGTAGATATCTCATGAATGGTTTAGCACGATTTCACTTGGTACTGCCTTCATGAGAGTGAGAAAGTTATCATGAGATCTGATTGTTTAAAAGTGTGTAGCACCTCCTCTCTCACTCTTTTGCTTTTGCTTTCATCATTAAGGTGCCCATTCCCCTTGACTTTCCACGATGATTGTAAGCTTCCTGAGGCCTCACAAGAAGCAGATGCTGCTGTGCTTCCAGTACAGCCCTCAGAATCATGAGCCAGATAAATCTGTTTTCTTTATAAATTACTCAGTTTCAGGTGTTACTTTATAGCAATGCAAGAATTGACTAATACAGTATTTGTGTAATTTCTAATTTTTGTTTTTCTATTATCAGTGTTCACATTCATTGTAGGGTAGTTGGATGAGATGCTTTAAAGAGCTCAATATTTCTAAATTTATTAAAATTTGTTTTAGGTATTCACATATGCTCAATCCTGAAGAATGTTCTAAGGGTACTTAACAAAAAATTGTAATATGCTGTTATTAGGTGAATATTAGATGGAATGTTCTATCAATGTATGTTAGGTCTAGTAGGTTTATAACATTATAAATAATCTATTTACCTGTCTTCTGTCTGCATTTTCTGTCCATTATTGAAGGTAGAGATTCTAATTATTATTTTTTTAATTTTCTATTTTTCTCTTCAATTCTGTCAATGTTTGCTTTGTATATTTTGGTGCTTTGTTAACTGATAACTATATATTCAAATTGTTATATATTCTTGATTAATTTTTTTATCCATTTATAATTTCCTATATTGTCTCTTGAAAAAGTTTTTATTTAAAGTGTATTTTGTCAGTATGAATACAGACTTCAGTTCTTCAGTTACTCTTTTAATCAGATATATATATTTTTTTTTCTTTTTTCCCTTTCAACCCATTTGTGTCTTTGAATCTCAAGTGGGTATATGGCATATAATTGAATCATTTAAAAAATATCCCTTTTGCCAATCTTTCTTTTTATTGATATTTTTACATTTGAATTACTATTAAGAAAAGACATACTTCTGCCATTGTGCTATTATCTCCTGTATGACCTATACATTTTTTCTTTCATTTCCTCCATCACTAGCTTCTTTTGTGATTAACAGATTTTATGGTGTTGTATCATTTTAATTCTCTTTCCATTTCCTTATAAGTATAGTTTTGATATTTTCTTTTGGGTTTCCATGATCATTACTGTTAAAATTCTCAATTGATATTAATCTATTTTGAATTGGTAGCAACTTAATTTTTGTAGCATACAAATATCTGATTTTACACAGCTCCACCCTCTTACATTGTTACTGTCACAGATTACATCTTTATGTATTGTCTACCATTAACATGGATTCATGATTGTAGTTTCATGAATTCATCTTCTAAATCTTTAGGAACCAAAAAAAGTTATAACTGAAAATTTGGTAATACAGGCTTATATCTTTACCAACTGATATAATCTGTATATTTTTTCCTGCCCAAATCTTATGTTGAATTGTAATTCCTAATGTTGGAAGTGGAGACTGGTGGGAAGTGATTGGATCATGGAGTGGATTTCTCACAAGTGATTTACCCCACTACCCACTTGCTCCTGTTTGCATGATAGTGAGTGAGTTCTCATGAGATATGATCATTTAAAAGTGTGTGGTGCCTCCAACCCCACTCTCTATTGCTTGGTCTTGCTTTCACAACATGTCGTGCCTACTTCCCCTTCCACCATGATTGTAGACTTCCTGAGGCATCCCTAGAAGCTGAGCAGATGCCAGCACCATGCTTTCTGTAAAGCCAGCATAACTAAAAGGTAATATTAAACCTCTTTCCTTTATAAATTACTAAGTCTTGGGTATTTCCTTATAGCAATGCAAGGACAGTCTAATATACTAATATAGTTACTTTTGCCAGCATTTTAAAATTCTTCCTTTGACTTTGAGTTATTCTCAAGTGGCATTTCATTTCCGCCTGAGTGATACCCTATAGCATTTCTTGCAGGTAAGTCCTCCTAGCAGCAGACTCCCTCAGGTTTTATTTACCTGGGAATATCTTAATTTATTTTTCATTTTAAAGGATAGTTCTGCCAGAAGTATAATTATTAGTGGGTCTTTAAAAAATCTTATTGAAGAACTCTTGTAGGTGATGAGTCACTTCTATCTTGCTACTTTAAGATTACCTGTTTGCCCTTAGTTTTTGACAATTTGATTATAATGTGTCTCAGCGTGGATCTCTTTATGGTTATACTTCTTGAAGTTTATTGTAATTCTTGAATGTGTAGATTCATGTCTTTTATTAAATTTGAGAAGAATTCAGACACTATTTATGTGAAAATTGTTCCTGATCCTTTTTCTATAAATTCTGTTTTTGATATTACCATTGCTTATGTATTAGTGTGATTGATGGTGTACCGTAGTTTTCTGAAGTTCTTTTTTTTTTTCTTTTTTTTTGAGGCGGAGTCTCGTTCTGTCACACAGGCTGGAGTACAGTGGCACGATCTCGGCTCACTGCAAGCTGCACCTCCTGGGTTCACGCCATTCTCCTTCCTCAGCCTCCCTAGCAGCTGGGACTACAAGTGCCAGCCTCCCTAGCAGCTGGGACTACAATTGCCAACACGCCCGGCAATTTTTTTATTTTTATTTCTTAATTTTTAGTAGAGACGGTGTTTAGCCAGGATTGTCTCGATCTCCTGATCTTGTGATCCACCCACCTCAGCCTCCCACAGTGCTGGGATTACAGGCGAGAGCCACCGTGCCCGGCCTCTTCATTTTTATTCATGGTTTTTCCTTTCTGGTACTCAGACTGGATAATTTTAATTGACTTATTTTTAAGTTTGTTGATTCATTTTTCTGGACACTTAAATCTATTATTAAAACTCTGTAGTAGGGTATCTTTTATTTTTATTTCAATAATGATATTTTTCAGCTCCAGAATTTCTGTTTGGCTAATTTTCATTATTTCTATGTCTTTATGGATATTCTCTATTTGTTCATACATGCCATTTAGCTCTTTTTCCATATTTTTCTTTAGCTCTTTGAGCATCTGTAAAACAGTTCATTTAAAGTCTTTCTCTAGAAAATCCAATGCTTTCCTTAAGGAAAATTTTTACTTATTTCTACTTAATAGGCCAGTTTCTATTTTCTTTCCTTGCTCCATTTTTTTTTTGTTAAAAACTAGATGTTTTGAATATTATAAGATAACTCTGAACATCACACTCTTCTCTTTTCTTGTATTTTTCCCTTTGTTGAAGGTTACTGCCTTCATTTGTTTAATGACTTTACTAAAGTTTTTGTGAAGTTTATGTTTTTTAATGTTTGGTTTCTGAAGTCTCTGTTCTTTTTAGCTTGCATTCAGAATTTGAAAGAATTCTTTATAAGAAAAATGGATCTATCTATCTATCTATCTATCTATCTATCTATCTATCTATCGTCTATATATATAGAGAGAAATAAAATGTGTGAGAGAAAGAGAGGTGAAAAATCATCTGCAAGGCTGCAGAAAAATCTTTGCTGGGGTTCTCCTTTAATCTGTAATCAGGACATTTACAACACCATCTTACTCATTATTATCTGCTCATATTTTATTTCAGTATTTTTACATCTAGAATAATGAATTATCTTTACTACACATGAGAATTGCCAAGTAAAATTGCAAATATATGTTCTCCTTATAAGCACTTAGAATAAATATGTTGTTAATACAAAAGTTACATAATTTTAATCTTATTTTTCAGTTTTATAAAAAAATGTGTACAGGTCATAGAATTAACATATATCAGTATTTTTGAATTGAAACTTTCTATATTTTTCAACTCCTGGTTTTAATATCAGTATTTGAAGTAAGTTTATAGGATATAGCAATAAATGTGAATTGGTACTCAGTTTTTTATCTATATCTCTGCTTATTTTTCTCTGCAGACAAAGAGGAAAGAGGGAACTATTAGTAGGCAAATGACTTAATAAAAATATTGTTTTTAAGTAGCCTAAGTGCCAGGCAACAGTAATTTCTGCTCATAACCAAGCGAAAGAAAATCTACTGTGTACTCTGTCATCTTTTATAATGACAGAAATTACATCATTGTCATGTTAATATTTATGATACTTTATTGTCAAAAAGTTCTTCATTGTAAGCATCACTACTGTAATTTTTCTGAAATATAATCAATTTTTATTCCAGTAAAATTACAACTGAGAAGCAAAGAAATTAAGTCCGGGTCTTATTGAAATGATCTCAGCAGATCATGCTGATTACAGCAGTGAGTGTATAACAGCATCCTTCTCAGAATACCATCATACTGCAAAGACAGACTGTGTTAGCCAGAGTAGCAGTCACTGTGTTTCATAAATACAAATAATGTATACACCTACACAGTTCTCATTTTTATAGTAAAGATTAACACTTCACATAATTTTCTTCAACTTATAGTAAACTCATTTTATTAACAAAATACATACAAAATTTTGCTTAATTTTTTTAAATATAGAGAAATGCTAAGCGGACACATTTCTGGTACAAACTTACATTTTTTAGATTAAAGGGGTACATGTGCTTATTTATTACATGGATATTACATGTGCAATGGTGGAGGTTGGGCTTCTAGTGTACCTATCACCCAACATTGTACCTAATAAGTAATTTTTTAACCCTCACCCTCATCCAAATCAATACCTTTTTGGAGTCCCCATAGTCTATTCTGTCCGTCTTTATATCCTGTGTATCAGTTATTTAGCCCCCACATGTTAGTGAGAACATGCAATATTTGATTTTCTGCTTCTGAGTTTACTCAGGATAATGACCTCCAGCTTCATCCATGTTTCTGCAAAGGACATAATTTCATTCTTTTTTTATGGCTAGGTAGTATTTCATGGTGTTTATATACCACCTTTTCTTCATCCATTCAACTACTGGTAGACACTTAGGTCGGTTCCATGACTTTGCTGTTAAAAGTAGTGCTGTGATAAATATACAAGTGCAGATATCTTTTTAATATAATTATTCCTTTTCCTTTGGATATATAGTGTGTAATGAGATTACTGAGTCTAACGGCTGTTCTATTTTTAGTTTTTTGAGATTATACTGTTTTATTATACTGTTTTTCCTAAAGGATGAACTTATTTCCACTCCTACCAACAGTATATGAGTTTATCTTTTTCTCCATATCCACACCAACATCTGTTACTTTTTGACAATTTATTAAAAGCTATTCTGACTGGCATAATATAGTATCTTAGTGTGACTTTAATTTGCCTTTCTGTCGAGATTAGTGATGCTGAGAATTTTTTCATGATTTTTGGCCTCTTGTATTTTTATTCTTTTGACAAACGTCTGCATGTTCTTTGCCCAGTTTTTAATTGGGTTGTTTGTTTTTTTCTTGTTGAGTTCCTTGTAGATTCCAGACATTAGTTGTTTGTCATAGGCATAATTTGTGAATACACTGTCCCATTCTGTAGGTTGCCTGTTTCATGTTGACTATTTCTTTTGCTAGTCACAAGCTTTTTAGTTTAATTAAGTCCCATTTATTTCTTTTTATTTTTGTTGCATTTACTTTTGTGGTCTTTGTCATAATTTTTTGCTTAGGTTGATGTCTTGAAGAGTTTTTCCTAGGTTTTCTTCCAGAATGTTTATAATTTCTGATCTTATGTTTAAATATTTAATCCATGTTGAGTTAATTTTTGTATGGAATGACAGATAAGATTCCACTTTAATTCTTCTGCATATGGCTAGCGAGTTTTCCCAGCACTATTTATTGAAAAGGGTATTTCCTTTCTTCCTTGTTTATTGTTGTCGACTTCATCAAAGATGAGTTGGGTGTAGGCATGTGACTTTGTTTCTGGGTTATCTGTTCTGTTTTGTTTATCTATGTGTCTATTTTTCTACCAGTAACATGATGTTTCAGTTGTTATAGATATGTAGTACACCTTGAAGTCAGATAAGATGATGCCTCTGAATTTGTTGTTTTTACTTAGAAGTGCTTTGGCTATTCAGGCTATTTTTGGTTCCCTAAGAACTTTAGAATTTTTTTTCTAATTCTATGGAAAATGACACTGGTAATTTGGTAAGGGTTGCATTCAATCTGTAAATGGCTTTGGGCAGTTTAGATATTTTAATAATGTCGATTCTTCTGATCCATGATCATGTGATTTTTTATTCATTTGTTTGTATCTTCTACAATATCACTTATAATTTTTTATGGTTCTTTTTATAGAGATTTTTTGCCTCCTTGGTTAAATATATTCCTAGATATGTATTCTTTTGTAGCCGTTATAAATCAAATTGAACTCTCAATTTGGTTCTCTGCTTTGAACGTTATTGATGTTTAGAAATGGTACTGATTTTTGTATGTTGATTTAGTATCCTGAGACTGTACTAAAATTGCTTATCAAGTCTAGGAGTCTTTCGTATTTTCTAGGTTTACAATCATGTCACCTGCAAAGAAAGATAATTTGACTTTTTCTTTTCCAATTTGGATCTATTTTATATCTTTCTCTTGCCAGATTTCTCTGGCTAGGACTTCCAGTACTTTGTTGAATAGGAGTGGTGTCAGCGGGCATCCTTATCTTCTTCCAGTTTTTAGAGAAAATGCCTTCTACTTCTCCGCATTCAATATGAAGTTGACGTGGATTTGTCATACATGGCTCTTACTATTTTAAGGTATGTTCCATCTGTGTCTAGTTTGATGAGGCTTTATATAATAAAGGGATGTTGGATTGTTTCAAAATCCAAAATTTTACTGCGTCTATTGATATGATTATATGGTTTGCGCTCTTAGTTCTGTTTTTGTGCTGGACCAGGTTATTAAATTTCATATGTTTAACCATCCTTGAATCCCTGGAATGAAGCACACTGAATCTTGGTAAATTATCCTTTTGATGTGCTGTTAGATTAGATTTTCTAGGATTTTGTTGAAGACTTTTGCATCTGTGTTCTTCAGGAATATTGGCGTGCAGTTTTTTGTTGTGTTCTCGGCTGATTTTGGTATCTGGGTGATACTGGAGTTGTAGAATGAGTTAGGGGGGAATCTTTCCTCCTCAATGTTTTGGAGTAGTTTTAAGAAGATTGGTACCAGCTACTCTTTGTATGTCTGCTAAATTTCAGCTCTGAATCCATCTAGTTATGGACTTTTTTTTTTCCCATGGGATATTTTTTTTTACTGATTAGATTTTATTACTCATTATTAGTCTGCTTATGGTTCTATTTCTTTTTTCTTTTTTTTTTTTTTTGACAGAGTCTCGCTCTGTCACCCAGGCTGGTGTGCAGTGGCGCAATCTTGGCTCACTGCAAGCTCTGCCTCCCGGGTTCACGCCATTCTCCTGCCTCAGCCTCCCGAGTAGCTGGGACTACAGGTGCCTGCCACTACGCCTGGCTAATTTTTTGTATTTGTAGTAGAGACGGGGTTTAACCGTATTGGCCACGATGGTCTCGATCTCCTGACCTCGTGATCTGCCCTCCTCAGCCTCCCAAAGTGCTGGGATTACAGGCATGAGCCACTGCACCAGGCCTGGTTCTATTTCTTACTAGTTCAATCTTGAGAGGTTTCAAAAACTATAATTGTTTCATAAATCCAGTATAAGTTTTGTTTCAATGTTTTCATAGGAAGAGTCAGTTCTATTAATTTGTCTATTTTTCCTCTTTCTTTGCCTATGCTTTTGAGGTCATATCCCAAAATTGTGGCCCAGGCCAATGTTGATAAGCTTTTCTGTTATGTTTTCTTCTAGTAGTTTTACAGTTTTTAAGTCTTATATTGAACTCTTTAATGCAATTTGATTTGACTTTAGTATATGGTGTGAGATAAGAAGGCAATTTCATTCCTCTGCAGGAAAATGTCCAGTTTTCCCAACACCATTTATTGAACAGATTTTTCTTTCCCTATTGTGTGTTTTAGGCAGTTTATTTGAAAATCAACTGACTATAAATGCTTGGATTTATTCTGTGCTTTCTATCCTGTTCCATTGTTTGATGTATAGAGTTTCACAGCAGTACCATGACATTTTGATTGAAATTGCCTTATAACATATTTTGAAATCAAGTAGTGCAAGACTCCAGCTTTGTTCTTTTTACTCAAGATTGTTTTGGCTATTAGGGGTCTTTTGTGGTTCCATATGAATCTAAACTTTTATTTCAATTTATTTGAAAAATTACATGAGAATTTCCATAAAGATTGCAATGAATCTGTGGATCATTAAGGGTATTAAGGACGTTTAAATAATATTAACTCTTCTAATCCATGAACGTAGTGTATCTTTCCATTTATTTGTGTTTTCTTCCATTTCTTTTATCAGTGTTTTATATCTTTCAGTATAAAGGTCTTTCACCTCCCTAGATAAAATTATACATAAGTATTTTATTTTTTTGTTGACATTGTAAATGGGATTGTTTTCTTAATTTTTTTGTGAATAGTCTGTCATTCGTGTATAGAAATACTATTGATTTTTGTATATGTCAATTTTGTGTCATGCAACTTTACTGAATTTATTTATTGGTTCTAATACTTTCTTGGTGAACTCTTTTGGGCTTTTAACATATAAGATCATCTTGTCAGCAAATAGAGACAATTTCATTTTTCCCTTTAAATTTAGATGCCTTTTATTTCTTTCTCCTGCCTTATTGCTTTGGTTAGGAGTTCCAGTACTACATTGAAAAGAGATGGGCCTTGTCTAGTCTTTAATCTTAAAGAAAAACCTTTTACATTTCTACTGTTGGGTATAATATTACCTATGGATTTGTCATATGTAGCCTTTGTTGTTTTGAGTTACACTCCCTCTCCACCTGACCCATTGAGAATTTTATCATGAAAATGTATTACATTTTGTCAAATGCTTTTTCTGCATCTATTGAGATTACCGTATAATGTTATCCTTAATTTTGATAATGTGGTCTATCACATATATTGATTTGCATGTGTTCCAGTATCCTTGCATCCTAGGGATAAATCCCTCTTGATTGAGATGAATTAATCTTTTATTGCTTTGCTAAATTTGGTTTCCTAGTATTTTCTTGAGGATGTTATGTATATGTCCACATGGAATACTGGCTAGTAATTTTCTTGTAGTATCCTTGTGTGACTTTGGTATCAAGGTATTACTGTAAACATTAACTGAGTTTGGAAAGGAATCACTCTGTCTACTTTGATTTTTTGCAGAAGTTTGAGAAGCAATAGTAATAGTTTTTAAATGTTTGGTAGAAATCAGCAGTGAATCCATCAGGTCCTGGGCTTTTCTTTGATGGGAGATTTTGTATAACTGATTCAATTTCTGTGCTCATGTTTCTGTTCAGAATTTATAATTTTTTCATGATTCACTCTTGGTAAGTTACATGTTTCTAGGAATTTATCAATTTCTACTAGATTCTTCAATTTGCTGTCATATAATTATTTACAGTAGTTCCTTATAAGCCTTTGTACTTCTGTGGTATCAGTTGTAATGTTTCTCCTTTAATTTCTGATTTTACTTATTTGAATTTTGTGTACTTTTTTTCTAGTTTGTCTAAAGATTTGTTGACATTGTTTATCTTTTTTAAAAAGCTAGATATTAGTTTCATTGTTTTTTTCTTTTTTTATAGTCTCTTATTTATTTATTCTCTGATCTTTGTTATTTCCTAAGTTCTGCTAACTTTGGGCTTAGTGTGTTATTTTCTTTCTTTCTAGTTCCTGAGGTGTAACATTGGGTTATTTATTTGAGATCTTTCTTGTTTTTGATGTAAGTATTTATTGCTATAAATTTTCCTCATAGCACTGCTTTTGCTGCATCCCATAAGTTTTGGTATGTTGTGCTTTCAATTTCAATTGCCTTAGATATTTTCTGATTTTTATAAATGTACTTTGTTACCCATTGGTTGTTTAGGAGTATGTTGTTGAACTTCCACGTATTTGTGTATTTTCCAAGATGCCTTCTGTTGTTGATTTCTAGTTTCATAATGTCTTAAAAGATATTGGATATAATTTTAATTCTTTTAACTTTGGGCCAAGTGTAGTGGCTCATGCCTGTAATCCTAGGACTTTGTGTGGCTGAAGCAGGAGGATCACTTGAGCTCAGGAATTTGAGACAAGCCTGGGCAACATAAGGAGAACTTGTTTCTACAAAAAGTTTGAAAAAATATCCAAGTGTGGTGGCACATGCGTGCAGTCCCAGCTTCTTGGGTGGCTGAAGTGGGAGGATCACTTGAACCCAGGAGTTTGAGGTTGCAGTGACCTGTGATTATGCTAGTACACACCAGCTTGGGCAACAGAGTGAGATGAGAGCTAGTCTTGAAAACAAAAATCTTCTTAACTTTGTTAAATTTTTGCACAGCAAAGGAAATAATTAGCAAAGTAAAGAAAAATCTATAGAACAGGAAAAAATACTTGCAAACTATATATCTGATAAGGGTATAATACCAAGGATATATCAGAAGCAAACAACTCAATAGCAAGGAAACAAGTAAATCAATTAAAACTGGGCCAATAACTTAGACATTTCTCAAAAGATAATGTAAAGAAAGCTAACAAGTACACGAAAACATGCTCAGCATCACTCATTACTAAGGAAATGCAAATTAAGATTACAATGAGATATCAACTCCACCTATTTGAATGACATATCAAAAACATGAAAAATATAAGCACTGTTGGAGATATGGAGAAAAAAGGAACTATTATACATTGTTGGTGTGTGAATTAGTATAGTCATCATGGAAAATAGTTTGGAAAGTCCATACAAAAAAAAAAAAAAAAGCTTAACTATCATTTGATCCACCAATCCCACCTCTTGGTACATATCCAAAAGAGTTAAAATCAATACGTTGAAGAGGTAGCTACACTTCCATGTTCACCACAACATTAATCACAATAGCCAGGATATGGAATCAATCTAAGCATCCATCAGTGGATGAATGAATAAAGACATTACCATATACATACACAATGGAAAATATTCAGCATTTTACAAGAAGAAAACTCTGCCATTGTGACGATGTAGATGAACCTTGAAGACATTATGCTAAGTGAAATAAACCAAGTACAAACAGATAAATGCTACATAATCTCACTTCTATATGGCAGCTAAAAATAGTTGAACTCGTAGAAGTAGAGAGCAGAATGATGGTTACCAGAGGCTGTCCTGAGTTAAGGGTTGGGGAGGGAGGAAATGGGGAGTTATCGGTCAATGGAAACAAAGTTTTGATAGAAAGGAACAATAAGTTTTGAGATCTATTTCAAAGAAGACAGTACATTTCAAATGTCTCATTATATAAATAACAGGTATATGAGATGATGGGCATGTTAATTAGCTTTATTTGTTCCACAATTATACCTATGTCAAAATATCACACTGTACTTCATAAGTGTATACAATTATGATTTGTCAATTAAAATAATTTTAATTTTTAAGAAGAAAAAATGTTCTCACATAATATTTCTCACTCCATAGGCTAGTGAACCAATGTGAGGATTCTGTCATTTGCTGAGTACATTTATTTCAAAGACAAATCCTAGAATCCAGGAAAAAACTGTGTAATATGTTCATAGATGCACTGGGTTCTCCACAGTCCAAGTCAAATTTCATTTTGGCAGTTACACCTGAAAACTTCTGTAATTTCTCTTCCTGAGTGACAGACCTGGTAAATGTCCAGCCAAATTACATTGCCTTAACCATAAGCAGCTTTACTTTTCTCTCATAAACAAAGTCCAGGATGGTGCATCTACTAAAAGATATGATCAAGGAATCCCTCCATCTTTCAGTTTTATTTTCATTAATGCATGTTTTTGTTCAGCCTATGATGGGAAGGCTTTTCTTTTGGTCTGGTTATCCTCACAGAGAGAATTGGGTCAACAAGCTTATTTCCTGTTGAAATTTTTGTTTGGTATGCATATATTATGCATAAATCTATTTGGGGACAATTAGGAAAGTGAATTAGGGTATAACATATAATAGTGAAGCAGATTCTTTTTGGGGGGTACTTGGCCTTCTCTTTATTCAAGAAAATCTGGATGTTTGAACTGGGTCAAGTCTCAGACTTGGTTAAGGGACTAGGGCTCTGCAGTGTAATTATTTAATTCTGACTTTGTTTATTTTTACAAAACTGAGAATTTTATCTTTTTTACAAGTTAAGTCTTCACTAGGCTGCCCATCTCTTTCAGTGAAAGGTACAATATAATCAATTAGCCAACATCAAAGATCCCTAATTAGAACATTTAAATTCAAAAGATTAAAAATTTTGATGACTAGTTTATTTTATTTTATTTTTGCCCAGTATAGTAACAATGTCCACTATGTCTCTAGTGATTAAGTGCTACCTTTGGCCACCCCAGGATCCAATCAGACTAATTGAATCCAGGGATCCTGACATTATGGCAGCCATTCTTACGGTCATCCCTGGCCTGCAGAAGATATTTAACACAAAGCTCTTCAAGGGTGTTGAAACTCTCCTCACCAACAGACTTCTCAAAACCTTGGTGAAGCCAATATTCACAGAAACATTTCACGAAAAATAAGGAGAATGTGTGTGAATAAGTATTTTGTAATAAATCCATTCTAGCACTCCAGTTTCCCTAGGCATTTTATGCATTCCTCTATGGTACACCAAGGAAATTGTGGCATTTCATGTAACACACTATAGACTACTTTGGTGTTCAGCTTTCAGTTAACCAACTAAACAATGGTTTAGAGCCATTCATAGCTGCTTGAGCTAGCAAATTGAATCCATTACATCTGCCTAACCCATTTATGAAGAGCTGGGACATCATCCAAAATTATATTCATTTTCTTCTTATCCAAACTTCATAGGATCAATTCCTATGCATATTCCCCAGGTTTCAGTTAATATAAATTGGCAAACTCTAGCAATCTTGAAATGCTTTCAATGTACATACTAACAGTTTTCCATAGTCTTTATACCAAATTCATTTCTGATACCAATAGGGAACTAAATCCTTAGGTGTATTGTAGAAGAGGAATTTATTATAAGAATTAAACCTTACACAATTATGTGAGAAGATATGGAAATAAATATTTGCAAGGAAGAATTGAGTCATCCAAGGCAGGTCATTCATCAACCCTGGTATGGATGAATGAGCCTGATCTTACATGGTAATTTGGAAGCCACGGATGTGCAGCTGCTGCAACTGGACTGTACAAAGTCTATGAAACATTGTTGGCTTTTTAGGTCTTACTTCTTTTAATGTTCAGCGTAGGGCTAGGTTTGCTGTTGGTTGACTGGATTAGCATTTGGAAAGAAAATATAGGCACTGAGCTGGAAGAATAAGAATAAAATGGCATCACTTTGTCTGCCTCCAAACACTTCTAAACAATGGTCACCTTCAGAACTTTATGACGAACATTTTGCTTTCACCTTCCAAATAACATACAACCAAAACAATATGATTGTAATGTGGAATCATATAAACAAGGGGGTTCTGGAAAACCAAGTTGATGATACAATAATCCAACCTAATATATTCATCCCAAACAAAAATCTCAACAGGAAATAAGATTGCTGACCAAATTCTCTCCATGAGGATAACCAGACCAAAAGAAAAGCCTTCCCACCATAAGCTGGATAAAAAACATACATTAATGAAAATAAAACTGAAAGATGGAGGGATTTCTTGGTCATATCCTTTAGTAGCTGCATCATCCTGGACTTTGTTTATGTGAGAAAAGTAAAGCCGCATATGGTGAAGGCAATGTAATTTGGCTGTCTAATACATGCAGCGAAAGATAATAATAGTGAATAAATAATTTGGTACTGGAAGTGTGATACCAAAAAGGGGAGAAATTTCACCAGCAATTTAGACCCTAGCTCCAAGATCATGCTGTCCCAAAAGATAAGCAAAGGATATCAGACAGTATTTGAGGCAAATGCTTTCTGAGAGCTATCAGCATATCAAAGCCATAGCTCCAGGAAGAAGATCTAAATGGAACAAGACATTATAAAATAAACAGAAGCAATAATCAGGAATACAAATTAGGGTAGAAGAGATACATTTCTTTCTTTATTGTAAGCAACATAAATATTCAGAAACCCAATGTCAACTCTGTATTCCAAAATCTTGAATGACTAATATTGAAGATTGTATTTGATAATATAGGAATATATGATGTAAGAGCTGACAATTTGCCAGCAGAGATAAAATATAAAAACAAAAGTAAGAATGTGAAATGTACAAATCTAATTAATGAAGGAAACATGTACATCATCAGTCTCAAGGATGAAAATTGGAGTGTTGATTTGAAAAAACTGTGTGTGTTTAGTGTTACGAAATCTGCAGTTTCAAACATGCCTCCTCAGGTACTTGCCCTAAGTTGAGGATAAGAGATTAAAATAATCACGCTAGCTCAATTATGACTCCATTGTTTCAATGTAGAATAATGAGTTTGTTCTGCAGAATTAAAGAATTGCTTCCAACTTCAGAAGTCACATATCTGCCTCTGAGTCACTGAGATGGTTGATGAATGGAAATAAGATGGAATAAAATGGTAATGTATAGGAATGCTATTTAATTATTAATTCTTAAATGGTAGAAACAAAAGCTATATTTAAAACAACAGAATGGAAATGTATTTATTGAGTTTCCTATGCCTATTCAAATCAATATAAATCAAATGATTTTAGTTTTTATGAAATCCAGTCCTTAATGACTTGTTACTCTAGTAGATACTAGATCAGTTATACACACTCAAGTATAACTGATTATAGCTGCAAGGCAGAATAACATGGTAATAAATGCCCAGACCTGCATTTGGTTCTTAACTCTACCATACATTGGCTATACAATCTTGGGGAAATTTTTAATCTTTTTGAGTCTGGTTCCTATACTGTAAAATTGAACAGTAATGTATATTAGCAAGTTTTATGTGGACTTTATTGTGTTACTTGATGTAACATAATAGGTTGCTTTTAAAAGTAGCTATGGAGAGTTTGTTTTCATATTTTTTCTTGGAAATCTCAGTGTTTTATGAAATATCCTGGTGAAGACATCCAGAGACTGGAGAGATGTCACAGGAATATAGGTCTGCTACAGGTAGCTCTGCTTTGCTCTGTTTTTAATCTTGAGATTTCAAGTAAGATTTTGTTTAAAATTTGGCTAGTGATAGAACTGTAATACACTTTTGGATTTGATCTTTACAGTTAAGAGTATTCAATCCCCTTGTTTCCTTTTTAGTTCTCATCACTGTTTGAAAGAGGTGTTTCAACTCTGCATTACAGAAAAAATAAAATAAAGCTTTGTGTTTTAAGAGTTATAACTAAAATCTGTATCTTTGAACCCTAATATCAGGACTTTTGATTCTTTAAATTTCTCAATACCTTTATGAGACAGAAAAGACAGTACCAGTATATGATGAAAAATCTCAGAAGATGGGGTGTGAATTGAGTGAGCTGAGGGCTAGAACACAGCACTTTCACTATTGCTCCAGAACTGTCTTTTGCTCAGCCTTCTAACAGTCAAATTTATACCATGCTGTGCTATTAGATAGTTAAGGTATTAAATAACTTTTTATCCCAGACACCTACCTTCTAATATTATCTCAACATTATCGGTGGTAGTTAAGAGTCATTATGCTTCTGATTTGAAAATAAATATATCCCCCAATCCCCAATTATCTGTTTCTTAATAATATTAAATTTTATTTGGTTTTTAGAATTTGAGAAGTGTTTTATAAAATATCTCCTAATTTTTCCTTTGGTGAATTTTGAGTTCTGATGTTTGAATCAGTCATATTTTTGACAGAAAAATAATACTTCATAGTCAAAGCACTCTAATATATTTATATTATTGAAAGTTTTCTTCTGAATCATTGACATATATATTTAAAAAAGTAAACTTTATATTTAGAAAACAAAATAAATTTCTATATATCATGCTTGTATATGTGTTATCATATATATGTGTATGTTATATATTATGTTTTATCTGTGTATCTGTATGGTATGTGTCTGTGTGTGCACATAGGATAAAATTTATAATTTTTATGTTAAGTTTTAAGTTAATGTACTCAAGGTGAAATGATTATTTACACATGATATTAAGGCAAACACTTGGTCATTCTTCCTGGATTCAAATGCAAAGCCAAGAATAAGATTATCTAACATCTTTCACACCTACTAGAATACAGATTAAACTAATTAGTTAGAAATAGGGACATTTCTACCCTTCTCCAACAAACAGAATATAAACATTTATAATTTTTTCCTACATATAACTTTGTTCTCTATCTAATTTTACCACCTTAGGTTTTCTCTTTCTTGAGCTGTAGTGGCTGGGCCCCTATATTTTCATGCTATTTGAAGCTTTGCCCCTTGAATGCCTAGCATCACTATCATACTTTTAGTAAATTTTCATTATTTTCAAATGTATGTTCTAGAAGAACCAGTTCTTAGAAGTGAATATCTTCAGTATCAACAAGTATTTGTAAGAAAGTTTGTTTGGGAAATAATGGGAACGATTATATTAAATTTATTTATTTACATCTTAGAGTGTTACTATTTTTCACAGAATACCTCAAACTAATAATGTTTCATGGGACAAAGTTTGAGAAATTCTGACCTACTTTATGATATGTTTTCCTGTTTATATACTTGAAAGAATGTGCTTAATGAATAAGGAAACTGGAATGAACAATGCAGATTTTGAAATTTTATTTACGATCATATTTCATACTGTGAAAAAAATAGCTTTTCTTCTGAAGAAATAGTAATTTGGTCAGAATCCTTTTAAAGGATGATTCAGAGAAAGAGGACACTATCCTTTCTCATTAATGTATACTCATCCAAAGCAATTACAATGCATCTTAGTTCTTAAATAAGAATTTAATTGAGAGTACAAATACAAAGGATATTCAAATAGTATCTGTTACAGAGTTCTGGATAGGTACTCCTCCCTTTCAGCTGTCTTCAGTTCCTTTGTATTCTTTCTTCTTTAAACATCTGACTCTCACAATGTCCTTTAGTTCAGTTAGCACACAAAACTTTTTATTCTTCTTGCGTGGACACTACCTGTCACTGAGAACACAGCAGAATTTCTTCCAGGGCTTTGTACTTTTATAGCTGCTTTCATCTGGGGTTGTTATAAAACCTGGCAAACATGATCTCATTATTCCTCAGGTTATTCCTGTGAAGTTGGTGGGTGGTCAGTATTATTATTCCAGTTTTGCAGGGTGTTTTGTCCAGTTTGCATAAAGTATTACTGTCCATATTATGCAGCTTTTATGAGTGAGAAATCTGACCAAGGACATAGAGAATACAATGTAGACCTATAAAAAAGAACTTGTGCTAACAAGAGCAACCCAGGACCTCATTCCTTTAGACATTGCTTCTCTTCTGTAACAGGCTGTTGCTCAATTCTGACACATCATTGTTACCATTTTAAAACGTGTCTATAATCCTTATGAGGATTATGTTATTCTCCAGTTATTTTTTCCTCTCGGTCCTAAAGATGAATAGTCTCTATAAAATACAGTCTAATGTATTAGGTGTATGTTGAACAGTATTATAAACCCACTAAAATAACTTCATCTTTAAATAACTTCATTTGTATTAATTATTCATTAGGAATCACTAAATTTATCAGCCCTATTAATTCAGAATGCCTATCAAGTAAGAAATATTCTTTAAGCTCTCATAATTTATTTGGCAAAAATTTGACAACATTTGTTTGAGTGCTGAATTGGTTTTATATATTTACTACATGTTCCAGTGAAGATATATGAAATACATAGATCCTTCCCTCAATGATTTTAGTATACACTTGGGAAAAATAATAAATGTAATACTACTATACATTGTAATAAATTATATAGAAGAGGTATGTGTATCTTGATATAGAACACCAAGAAGAGTTTTTTAACTCAAAGTGTTTTTAGGGTAAGTTAACTTGAACTAAATCTTGAAGGCAAGAAGAAGACAGGTGAAATGAGAAAATAAAAGCAGCCAAATGGAGATGTATAAATCATTAATTATATTTCAAGTAAGACCATATGCATATGAGTCTAGGGATTACTGACATAATAATTAAATATAGAACCCAAGACAAACACGGTTATAGATCTGCTTTCACTTTATAACCATGTTTATAGCAAAAGAAGTTGCCTCTTTTTTTTAGTGCAAAAGACATAGACTTAGATAATAAAAATAAAGGATTTGGATGGAGAAGTCTTGGGAGAGGATATAAATCTTATGAAAGACTGATATATTCATGACAGATAGGGGAGTTTACTTTTTCTGTCAGCCCCTGGAAAGGGATTGAAGTGTCCTCTTGAAACTGAGTCATTTACACTGGCTTTAAAAAATATTCAATATTTATAGGTCAATGATTTTGTAGTTTGTAAAATGCAGATAACATATTTTAAGATTTGTAAGTATAGATAAGTAGCTGCCAAGCAAAAGACTGTTAGATATAGACACATCATGGAGTGTGTTATATAGTAAATAAGACATGTACATGTTAAATATAAATAGAAAAAGATGGAAAAAACAAAGTATACTTAAAATTCATGAGGCACAAGAGTACTAGATATTAATAATAAGCCAACTATATATGAAATTATAAGCACAATCGGCACTAAATATTCAGAATACACTAAATACAGAAAAACACTTAGTATCCATGAGATCTTATCTAAGCACAGTTTGGTAACCTCTATTCTGCTCCTATTTCTTCTCTATTTCCCAAACACAAAAGAAATCCATGGCTGTTTATCACGCATGTTCCTGTACCTCTCATAGACCGGGAATGTGTCACTAGCTGAAGGCACATTTCATCTGAGATCTCCTTGCTGCAACTTCACTTCTCATACTCAGAGCTTCACAATTAATGAAAATACTGATGCAGGAGACAGAGAGAGAGAGAGAGAGAGAGAGAGAGAGAGAGAGAGAGAAAGAGAGAGAGATTGAGAATGAATGTGAACATTGTAAACCTCAGGATTCAGATATCATGGTTCTGTATTCCTATTGTGCAAGTGTTAATTGTCCACAATTTTTCCTTTCATTTCTTGGTATGTGTGTTTTAATCAATCTTAATAATCCTGTGATTCAAGCATTTGAGTTTGACTGTGAGTTTCTGTGTTTTACCACCTCTGGGATGGCTTGATATACTTACAGGCTAACAATGAATCAAGGAAAGTTCTTAAACAATAATATTCTTTGCTCAATACCTTCTCCCACTTATTTGTGAATATACACAGTAATCTGTAACTAAATGATACATACTAAAACATATTGTTGTGAGTTTTTAGGTTGGAGAAGCTTGGGGTACAAAGGATGTTAGAGGGACATATAGACAACTATGAGGATGGCAAGTACATATCAGGGCCAGTTTTCCAGAGAAAATGATACTTGGGTTCAAATATGAACAGTGTCTAGGGGTTGCTTAGATGACATGTGTTTCAGAATTCTCTAAGCAGAGAAAATAAGTTATGCAAAAGCTTGAGATAAAAGGGAGAAGGGTTTGTGCTGAAAAATAGAGCTAAAACTGACCAGAGAGTATATTGAGATGGAAAGCCTGAAAATGATACCTGTATTGGGATAAAGAGTGGGAAGTCCACTAAGAACAAAGGTGAACCTTAATGGGTTTGCTGTCTTAAAAGTACACTCTGGCTATAATAATGTAATGGATGAGAGAGAGAGAGAGAGACAGAGAGATAGCACTGAATAGAGATCACTTAGGAAGCAGTAATTCAAACAAGGGTTGGTAATCATCTAAATCCAGAGCAGCTTAACAGTAAAAGTGGAGCAGAAAATAAAAAGATTTGGATGACATTTAGAAGAATATATTGTAACAATTGCTGATTGACTAATTACCTAGGGATTAGAGAGAGGGCATCTCAGATGATTCCCATATACCTGGCTTCAAAAGTTAAGCCATGACTTTAATTTCTGGCAGTGTGGTAAACAAAATATCCTGAAAAGTTTTCTGATATAAAAGACCTAGACATTCTCAATAAAAAATTTTAAGCATTTTTAACAATACATAGTTAAGTGTGCAAGAAATTAAGTTGACTTTCCACAGGGCAGCAACAAGGAGGGGAGGTGAAAATCAGCACCGCAAGTTGACAGCAACACTATGAGAGCCTGGGAGTATTTCAGATATCTAAGTGTTAATCAAGAATGTAGAGATTTAACCATCAATCACTGGATGACAAACAAACAAAAAACCCCAACATGCTGTGTTTTTGAATTGAGAAGCCCTGACTACAAATGCAACAATCTTGAGAATTACCAATTACAGAATGGTAGGCTATAATCCATGTACTTTACCATGCCAATAAATTCACAGAAGCTTCTTCATGTTGTTTGTTTTTTGAAACAGGGTCTCCCTCTGTCACCCAGGCTGGAGTGCAGTGGCATGATTTGGGCTCATTGCAACCTCCACCTGCCAGGTTCAAGCGATTCTCCAGCCTCAGCCTCCAGAGTAGCTGGGACTACAGGTGTCTTCCACCATGCCTTGCTAATTTTTGTATTTTTAGTAGACACGAGGTTTCACCATGTTAGCCAGGCTAGTCTCGAACTCCTGACTTCAAGTGATCCACCTGTCTCGTCCTCCCAAAGTGCAGGGATTACAGGCGTGAACCACCGTGCTAGGCCCTTCAGGTTGTTTAGAAGACAAAAAAAAATCAAATGATTATTCAAGGAAAAAGCCCTTCTTCCAGACTTTCCCAATTTCTCCTCAAAGATCCTAACCAATCATGAGGTAAGAAATTTGAAATGTGACATTACTAAACATGCAACAAAATAAGCCACCATAAATAAAAGCCAGCAAAAACAACCAATACTAATGTTAGGCCCTGAATAAATTCAGATAATAAGATATATTGCAATATAGGCTGGGCCTGGCCGCTCACACCTAAAATCCAAGCACTTTGCGAGGCTGAGGCCAGCAGTTTGCTTTAGCTAAGGTGTTTGAGACCAGCCTGAGCAATACGATGAAATCCTGTCTCTACAAAAGAAAAAAATACATACAAAAATTAGACACTCACCTATAGTCCTGGTTACTCAGGAGGTTGAGGTGAGAGGATTGCTTGAGTCTGGGAAGCCAAGGATGCAGTGAGCAGTGATTGTGCTACTGCACTCCAGCCTAGACAACAGAGTGAGACTCTGTCTCAAAAATAAATAAATAAATAAATAAATAAATAAATTGCCTTATAGATCATGGCACAGAAATATTTTTGCTTTGTAGTCCACAAAGTCTCCATCATAACAACTCAATTCTGTCATTGTAATGCAAAGCCAGCCACACATACTATACAGGCAAATGAGCATAGCTGTTTTCAAATAAAACTTTGTTTATAAAAATGGGAGCTAGGACAAGTTTGCTTCACAGGCTATAGTTTTCCAACCTCTATTATACACTAGAAATTGTGTTTAAAATGCTTTAAGAAAAATATAAAATTATAAACATAAGACACATATATAACTTTGTAAAAAAGTTAAGGCAGATTTAAAAAAGAATCAAATAGAACTTCTATAATATTTGGAACATAAGGGAGCCCATGAATTATCAACAAAATAAAGCAAACAAACTTTTATAGTACAAGAAAAAGGCAGAAACCCACTAGAAAAACAGAGGTAAAATACGAATAGATAACTGACAAAAAAAGGAACACAAAGGGTCATTTATATGAAAGATGTTTGAGATAACTATCAATGAGAAATGTACAAAATAAAACTTTAAGGAGATAATACTTTGCACATGTTTGACTAGAGAGATCAAGCAATACCAAACGATGGCAAGGATAGAGAATACTCTGCACAAACTCTTCCACTCTTGATAAAAGCAAAGGTTGATATATATAATTCTAAGATGAACTTGGCAAGACCTAATGACAGTGGAATATTTTATGGACCAACAATTTTAGTCTTAGATTTATGCCCTAGGTAAACTTCCACAGTGTAAAGAAGTAAATATGTATGAAATTTTCATAGCAGCTGCATTTATAAGAAAAAAAGCTGAAATTCACCTAAATAGCAACAGAAGGATGGATTAGCATCTCTCAAATATGAGATATTTAATTTACTGCTCTCAAAAACTGCAAACTAGTTAAAATTACTACCAGGTATAAATCTTAAAATATTAGTATTGAATCAAAGTAGCGATTAATAGAACAGATATGATGCAAACACTTTAAATGATTTTTAATGCACATAGAATATGTTATATAGTTTAGGAATATATATCCATTTAGTGATATACCAAGACATTCATAACAAGCATAAATATTAATTTTTGGATAATGGTTATTTCTGACTTTAGGAAGGGTAATACGATACAGGAAGGAGTATTCAGAATGCACAATTTATATTTATTATTTAAACTGAGTCTGGGTATAAGATACATTTTATGTTATTGTTGCTTCTCTGGTATATTTAACATTTCATGATAATTATAAAGCAAGATTTATGATGTTGCCAAACATTAAGATAGATTGTTCAGATAAGTAATCAGATTTCGTGACAGGGTGCTTGAAGAGTTGAAATAATTTGTAGATGTATTATGTTGCAGCATCTATTTTACACAGGAGGTGCTAAATAGCACGTGGAGATTTGATGCCCATAAGAGAGAACCGAAATGGAGGTCTTGACTTGGAAGACATGACATATCAATCCACTGAAGCTAAGGGAATGAATAAGATCTTCCTGAGATTTCATCTTGTAGACAAATGAGAAGAGGGAAGTACCTAAGATTTAGTGGTGAGATAAAGCAACTTAGTGAAACAATCAGAGGAAAAAGATCCAAGTAATAAAAGTATCACAAGTATTCAGCTCAGAGTGCAACAATGTGCCCCAGGCCCTGCCCCTTCTCCCCTTTTAGGGGTATAATGACTATCTGTAGCATTAAGTATTCTGGAATATTGTTGCTAGACATTCTTCAACCATTCTGCAAAAAGTTTAGTTGTGATGGGAAGAGAGAGAGAGAGCGAGAGAGAGAGAGAGAGAGAGAAGAAATTGAGTGATGAATGAAGGGATTGTGGAGGTGTTTATTCTTTTTTTAAACAGGGAAATATGAGTGTGTACAGGTAGCAAGTCATAAAAATGGGAACTAGATGACATAAGAATACAATGGCTAGTCTGCTATTAATAGTTTGTTATGTAACAATAGATAATGAAATTAATTAAAATCTCTTAGAAATAAAAGGTCAAAATCATATAGAAGAAGTCCAGTTCCATAAGTAATAACAATAAAATTATAGCTTGTACTTTCAGGACTAATATACATCAGTCAATGTCCTAAACAGGTTACATATGTTAAGTCATTTGCATCTCATAATTCTATGAAATTTTACTATTATCCTTCCAATTAACAAGTAAGAAACTGTTGGGAACAGGCCCCCAAATCTGGCCATAAACAAAATCTCTGCAGCACTGTGACATGTTCGTGATGGCCATGATGCCCATGCCGAAGGCTGTGGGTTTACCGAAATGAGGTCAAGGAACACCTGGCCCACCCAGGGCAGAAAACCGCTTAAAGACGTTCTGAAACTACAAACAATAGCATGAGTGATCTGTGCCTTAAGGACATGTTAACTAGCCAGAGCCCATCCCTTTGTTTCGGCCCATCCCTTTATTTCGGCCCATCCCTTTATTTCCTGTAAGGAATACTTTTAGTTAATTTATGACCTATAGAAACAATGCTTATCGCTGGCTTGCTGTCAATACATATGTGGGAAAATCTCTGTCCGAGGCTGTCAGTTCTGAAGGCTGTGAGACCCCTGATTTCCCACTCCACATGCTGTATTTCTGTGTGTGTGTCTTTAATTCCTCTAGCGCCACTGGTTTAGGGTCTCCACGACTGAGCTGGTCTTGGCAAGAAAGTGAGACACAAAGAAGTTAAGAAACCTTTTTGAGATTTGAATCTCGGATATCAACTTTGAAGTTCTTCACTATTGATTAAAATGCTATGCTGTTGTTCTAGGGTTATGCCTTCAAGACAGAAAAATGAGACAAGGAAGACATACAAAGGATCATGCATTCACTGAGCATTGAAACTGGAATCCCAAAGTGACAATTAAAACTTAGGCTTCTTGAGAAGTGGTGATGAAGACAAGGAGCAAAAATATGTTGATCTAGTTATACCATGTATGTATTCTGGGTTTGTCCTCTTGGAAATATTTCGTAGAATTGCTAAATTATAAGGTAAAATAATCTTCCAATGAAATTATAAGAAAATCAGTTCATTGAGGTAAACAGACACATATAAATAAAAGCTGTGATTACCTCACAAGTAATCCAACAAAGAAAATACCTAGTTTTTTTTTTATTACAGTAGTTTTTAGCATACTTCAGAAATGTACCATGTTTAAATAGTTTTTGAAATAATGTTCTAAAATTAGGTAATATTTGTAAGTTAAAATGTCTTTTCACTTGTCTATTTAACATTCACTATTGAGTTTTGGTGGTCATATGAGTTAATAACAAGGACATTTTTGAATTAGAATAAAAGTGAAGAGGAAAAACAGGTGCTTTTATCTAAAATGAGACGGCTTTTTCTGACCTGAACATAGAGAATAAATGAGAGCTGTAGGTACAGATCGAGGTTGATAAATGACCAAGCAGATGCACTGGGGAAATAAACATACATGGCTTTGACAGAAGTTTTCAGTTCAAACTGAATGAGGCAACAAAACTAATGTTTGATTTCAACATCCAAAGAGCGTTTTGGGTTCTCATGTCTTTGCGAGGAAAAAAGTGCATTATATTCATAGAAAAAAAGACTCTAGTCTGTCATTTCATGCATATTACCTGCATATGGAAGCAATGTTGAGATTAAGTTAGTTTTCTATTCTACTTTTTGGCTGAATATAACTTCCTTTTACAAATGAAATAATAACAATGAAGCATAACTAAAAGTTATGAAATTTAAAATGCTTTAAAAAACATTTTAAAAAGAATGCCTGAAACAGAGCTTTCTTTGCTTTTTGAGTGAATTCTTTCCAAATTCAAAATTCTAATTGAAATTCCATATTGCACTATCTACTCAGTTATTACATACTTATGTGATTTTCTAGTTTTTCCTTCTGGATTTTTGTTCCCTTATTAACTAATATAGGTTACAAGCTAGCTTAAGAATAAAGTGACATTTTAATATTTCTACTCAGTATGTAATGAATGTACACAATTTTAAAAACAAAAATTTAGATTACCTATATCTTATAATCACTGCACTCAGTGATAAACATTACAAACATTTTTGTATATAGCTTTTCAGTTTATTTCTACAAAATGTGTTGTTTTAAAGGAATGATTATACTGTACATACTTGAAAACCACTTATTTTGAAATCCTTTCAAGTTTATACCAAGGTGTTGAAAAGAAAAACAGTGCAGAGAACACATATCTTCCCTGTACTTAGATTTAACTATTGTTAATATCTTGTGCCATCTGATTAAGTACATATTATTTTAATTCTCTTATCATTTACTATGTTCTGGACAATGTAAATATCGGTAAATATTGTTGCATAACTTAATGGATGAAATATTTAATTGCATGTTTACAAGTTAATAACACCCTAATTTAAGTGCTTTACATGTCTCATGTCATGAAACTTTACAATAATTTTGTTTTATGCATACTTATACATATTTTATGCATTACTATACTTAACCATATTTTACAGATCAAGAAATCGAAAATAAAAGAACTGCTAAGTAATACACCTAAGGACATCCAGCCAGGAAGAGAAAGAATGATAATTTAAAGTCAAGTGCACCTGTTTTTTGTTGTTGTGTAACAAATCCTATAAAATGCTGACTGGAAAGAACAAACATTTATTATCTCTCAGTTTCTGTGGCTAAAGAATCTAGCAGTGGCTTTGGTGGGTGGCTCTAGCTTAGGATATCTCAAAAGAGTGTAATCAAGTTGTCAATCAGGACTGCCATAATCTGAAGACTCACCTGCATGAGGATCTGCTTCCAAGCTCATCCACACGATGTTGTCAGGCTACAGAAGATCTGTTCCTAGGCTCAGGGATGGAGCAGCTGGCCTTCCTTGGAATGAGCAATCCAAGAGGAAGTGAGAGAGCACACCCAAGAGAGTAGCGACTGTCTTTAAATAACCAAGCTTGAAAGTGACATCCCATCACTTCTGTCATATTCTCTTAATGAAAAGCAAGACTATGTTTCCAGCCCACCATGGAGACTATTACACAATCTCATGAACATGAGGATGTAAGGGCCATTGTGGGCCGTCTTGAAGGCTGCTTATAACACCAGGTTTTTCTGACTTCAGAGCCCCTACTTCTAATAGTTAGACATAATGCTTTCTTACTGCACAAGATACTACTCCCTTATGATAATACACCATTTTTTGTGAACAAATTCACAAGTTTTGATTATTCAGATTGCTTTAGATTTTCATTTGCTATTATGCACCCTGCTGTGGCAAATAATGCTTATCCATTATCATTTTCTTAGTAACTTGTACAGTAATATCTACCTATCTGTCTAATGTCTAAGGGAAAGTACTTTTTCAAAAATGAACTGAATTTAGAGTAAGAATATATGGTTGTACAATAAATGAAAATCTATTTTACTTCTTAATTTGCCTGTAGGTGTACTTCTTGAAAGGCAAAAAAATGCCACTTATTTCTGGATTCCAGGATCTTATCACAATGGCTGAATTTTCATAGACAGTCACTATGGCTTCTATGTCATTTATGTGACATATGGAATGAGAAATTATTTGACAAATTACAGAAAGCTATGAAAATTTAAAAATCTTAAGAAGTATTTAAGAACTTGTTTAAATTGTTAGAAGAAGTATAATGACTATTTCTGAAGTACTTTTGATTTCTTAAATTCTACTTTAAGCTGGATGTGGGGCTCACGCCTGTAATCCCAGCACTTTGGGAGACTGAGGTGGGCGGATCACCTGAGGTCAAGCGTTCGAGATCAGCCTGCCAACATTGCAAAACCCCATCTCTACTAAAAATAGAAAAATTAGCAGGTCGTGGTGGTGCCCACCTGTAGTCCCAGCTACTCGGGAGGGTGAGGCAGGAGAATCGCTTGAACCCAGGAAGGGCAGGTTGCAGTGAGCCAAGATCATGCCACTGCACTCCAGCTGAGACGACAGAGCAAGACTCCATCTCAATAAATAAATACACAAACACATAAATAAATAAATTCTACTTTAATGTAAAATCTGATTTTATACAGTCCTATTGCTTCTCGTATTTATTTATTTATTTATATATATATTTCATTAATTAATTTATTTTGCAAATGCCACGCTGTTCTCATGGGCTGTTCTGCATTCGCTACAACAGCTACAGTATTTTTTTTTAATTTTTATGTATTTTTATTACTTGGTCATGTGATAATCCGATCACCTCTGTTTTACCTATTCAATACTGTATAGTATTTTGATTGGTGATTCAAAAGTCAGAAATGCTTTTCTCCCTTCAAGTTTACTGTGCATCCTTTTCTTTTCAGAATTATTTTTGAATTATTAACTCCTGAAAGATTTTCTTGATTTACTGGACTTCAGTAGTCTCACAAAGCCACGCCTTTATGGCTTCAGTGTGTCTATACACTAGTATGTATATTGGTATTAATTTGATTTATTTCAACAGTTTTAAAATATGTTCCTTGCAGTAGCCATTTGTCAAGTCTACATCCAAGGATTTCCTTTTTTTTTTTTTTTTTTTTTTGACAAATACCTATCTTTGAAAAAGCTATTTTGGTCACACAAGGCAATGTTAGAGTTCTAAATTAATGACATAAATTTATATTAATTCTCTCACTAAAATGTATTGAATTTCAGATATTCTTTTCAATGCAACAAATATTTCTTGAGTTTTCATCACGTGCCAGTCACTGTCCTTGGGACTGAGGCTACAATAGTGGCAGAGCAAAGGCCATGTTTTCCTAAGGCAACATTCCGATTTCCAGAGGTAGATGATAAATACATCTATAGTTTTTATTTTACTGGTAAATATCACTAATCAAAGGTAAGTTACCTTTCCATTAGCTTTTCTAGGAACTGGATATATAGGAATAAAACACGTTCTTATTAAAAAAATGTTTAATCTTGTAAGTGATTAGATTTACAAATATAAGTAAATTCACTTTTTTTTACTATTTAGAAGAGTTTATTATTCTTCTTCTTTATTTTTGAAGCATAATCCCTCTATATTCCCCAGGCTGGACTCAAACTCCTGGGCTGAAGGGATTCTCCTGCCTCAGTGTCCCTCGTAGCTAGGACTGTAGGTGAACACCAGCACATCCAGCTATTGATAGACTTATTAACTAGTCTCAGAGGTGATGATGACACGAACCTACATGAACACAGTTCTTGATTTTGGACCCAAAGACAACTGTAAACATGGTCAGAGTGTCAGGGCGTCGTCACTATTGAGGCAGAGAGAGACACATCAGCCCACCAGTGGCTTACTTTAAAAAGTCAATCCCTTGTCTCTTTCCCTGAAGCTTCTGATTTGAACCATCTGCACATACTCATTGTGGAACTTTTCTTGTGCTTCTTCAGCTTCTTGCCTTTTCCTTTGCTCAGTTCTTTGTCTTCCATGTCGTCAAGCTTGGCACATTTGTCACTTTCTGTCAAGAGCATCTCACTGGGAAGAATCTTCATCTTAGCCATGTGGCTTCTTATTCTTGCTTCTTCCTGGCTGCCTTCTCTTCCTTCTGCATTTTACAACTTTTTCTTTCTTCTTTTCTTTTTAATAAGATTTCTTGATCTACAATTTTGATCACATTTGTAGTTTTTGGCCTGTCAGTCCAACTGCTACATGGTGACCTCAAAGAGGCACAAAGAAGAGGCCCAATCTGGCTCTGCTGTAGAACATGGCTCTGTACCTCACTCAAATGTGGAAGATCTTTGAGGCCATAGAAGAGGAAGACTCCTTGGGTTTCACAGTCAAAGGACCAGCAATGATTCTAAATCTCCAGTCCACAGTCATGTGTTACCTTCAGGTGTTGTAATTCAGAGGAATGAGAAAGGTTCTCAGAAGGGAAAACACCCATGAGGCTCCATCCCCGCAGCTCAGTGATGCTTTGCCGCCACGGCCCTGCCTGGGTGTGAGGTAGGGTTTGAAGATCAAATTCACTTTTTAACATACCCATCTCTAAAAAGAGTAATTCTTAGACATTCTATTTATATAACACTGACAAATAACAGAGAGACAAAACAATAAACATGGATTTTTCATTTTAGTTCAGAAACCTTAGTTTTGTGTTCATCAATTCAGATAGTTAGCATGCAGTGTTTAATCACTAAAATGTTTGAAATAATGTTCTATTTTACATAACCAATTTACCAATGGTCCAGATAGTTGTCAAGATAAAAATAATAGTTGAACCACATTCGTTTCAGAATTCATCCCGTGCCCAATAAATAACAAAAGGGTAATTTTCCCTTTCTTTTCTATCGAGGTCATGCATAGCCACAGATTTCATATGTAAGTGAAGATCATTTTAGTAGGCAAAATTATCAAGTTAACAGTTTTAAAAATTACATTCAACACAGACAAAACAGTGGGCACTAATGTTGGACTCCCTTTGACAACTACATAATGAACCATATTTTGACAAGAAACTGTCCCCTCTATATCACTGAATGCTTGATTTTTGAAAGATATTACTTCCTACATGGCTTTACTGCTTGTCAAAACATTTGTTTGCCATTATGGAAACATAAATGAAGTGCTCTTTGATTAGGCATGGGAAAAACTAATGATCTTATGATAAACAGTAAGTATTTTGACATTTTCATCTTTTGTATTTTTGTGAAACTTTTTATTAGAGGCATACTGCTACTTATAAACTGTAAATTTGGCAGACAGGACATCTAACATCTTGTCTGGCAGTAAAAGCAGGTCATTATTTTATTTTAATTCATTTTTAATCTGCAAAAGGAAAAGAAGCCACACATCGATAAATTAAACATAAAAACATAGACCCAAAGGCTAGTAAGTGACAAGAGATGGCACTTTTCAATGTTATATTTGGAATGAATAAATAAAAAAATACAGGCAGGCAAGCATGTTTGTTTGAACTTGAGACAAATTAAATTCCTTCTTTCAACTAAGCAAATCAATGTAACTCATGGTTTACAAAGTTATGGTAGGTATTTTATGTTTCTCAATGTTAGTTACTGACTAAAATGTAATAAAATGTTATTTCTAGAGGAATTTGAGGTCACTTGCATTTGTCCAACAAACCTTAATACGAAAAAAATTTCTGTTATATATTGTTTACATACATAACGAATGTAAGAGCAATACTGAGCCAACTGGAAAGTCAAAAACAGCATCATTACCAAGGTAAACGAGGGTAGATGCCATTATTAATGAGGCTATAATTTGCATCTTAAATGTTAGTATTCACTCACAAAATTATTTGTTCAGTTAGGTGTCCACACTCATAGAACCTTAGCCTAACATTAAAAGACTCAATTAAAGTCTCTCTTTGCTATTTTTGGCAGTTGACCAAGCCACTGACTAATTACAGTTTTCTTACTAATAAAATGTAATTTTGAGACAATTTAATTTGTGTGAAAACATTTTGAAAAATGTAAATCTATATAAAATTATAAACATTTGTGAACATTTGTTCACAAATTATGAACATATTTCAAATATATTTAAGTATATATGTTACAAATAAGCATATTTAGTTAAAGTGCATTTAGTTAAAGTTATTAATAAATAATGGTGTTAGAAATAAAATCATAATCTGATATTTTTACACTTGTGAGTGTGGAGGATAACCAGAAACTCTGTCCATGTATCTTCTGAAAGAAAGAGAAATTAATAGAGATACATGAAGCAGGAGAGAGAGAGAGACAGAGAGAGAGAGGAAAGAGAAGAGCAAGACAGTGACTGGGAGACAAACACACATAACCTTCTTTTTAACATGGCTACAGGCAGAGAATATTACAAACACCAAACTACAACAGAGCTCTTACCAAGCAAGATTCACACCTATCAAGAGAAAGGGAGCTTAAGAGGAGAGGGAGGTGGATGATATAGATAGAATATAAACAAAACTGCTACTACTAAGACCAAGTCAACACTTAGAGTTCAACTGTCACAGACATAGTTCTAGGAATTGATACTTCACAATACTCACCACAAGATGCCGATTTGAGAGTATGTAGGAAAACGGTGAGTCTCAAGGAGATATTGCCGCTAGGGAAAGCTATTTAAAGAGGGAGGTGGTAATACCCCATTCATACATGGCAATGAAGAGGAAAAACAAGGTAACAGGGAAAATTAAAATGCTTACAGAGATGAAAGAAACAAGATATCCCCCATCACTCACAAATCAATCAAATGATTGTATTTCATTATGTACTTCACTATACTGTCAGAAGAGGGTGCACTTGAACTACAAGCAGTGTCGACAAACTTCTAGAAATAGAACAAAATTAAAATCATTCAAATTTATTGAACAAGAAAGTCCATAAAATTCAAATAAAAATGTTTTAGCTGATGAAGCTTCCCCACAAAAAAAAAAAAAAAATAACAACCAAGAATCAAAAGAAAACTGAGTGTCACTAAACACTCAAAACTGAATGAAATATAGTCAGAGAAACATTTGGAGATATAAAAATAAGATAATAAATTCAAACACATAGGGGAAAGAGACAAAAAAAATCAGGAAAAATCATAACCAAACAGAGAAAAGAAACTTAAAATACCAAACCATATAAGAAATAGAGAATAAATTATAAACTTCCCAAGGCAGAATAGAATAACAGACTTAAATGAACATCTAGTAGCAAGCATTAAAGAATTGTAAGAAAATAACATACAAAATAAAACTGAAATAAAGATAAAAGTTAAAAAAAAGGCAAAGTGGTGGGAAAGCCAGACAGAAAAAGAAGTTTACTACAATAACTGAAGAAGAAAAATAAACAACAATGGGCATAACTAACAAATATATGTTAGGCCAGAATAGTAGGCCAGAAATAAGAGATTATATGAATAATCTCTTATATATTTTTCTGTATACATATATACATGTGTATATATATGCATAAAGATGATTATATATATAAATATTATGCATTCCAGGGAAATATATATGTATATGTATACATACATACGTATTATATATGTATACATATATACATGCATGTGTGTACATGCATATATTGTACACATACATATGCATGCTATGTATATGTACATACATGCAAGTTTACACGCATATATGCATACATACATGCATGTATATATATACACATATATACAAAATATATATGTGTATATAAATGTGTATATATATAACATATGTGTGTGTGTGTGTGTGTATATATATATTTCCCGGGAATACTGGTCTAAAAGATCAACTTCAAGACATGTCACAATAAAGCCGTTAAAGTATAAGACAAAGAAAAATTTAACATGGCTTCAGAAAAAAGCATAAAATTACATATAAACGTGAGAAAATTAGGTTAGCTTTAGGTTTTTTTCAAGAGCAACATACAAAGGAAGACAAAAGTAGAACAGCATGTTCAGGAAAGTCAGGTGAAAAAATGCAGGAGAAAAAACTGTACATCCAACTAAGCTGTACTTCAAGTATCGTACCTATAGGAAAATAGTTTTTAATATATAAAATTTTAGAAAAAACTATAACATGAGCTCCCCGCCCAAGGAATCTACTAGAGGTTGAGCTTTACACAAATAGTACATAACCTTAGAAATTTTGGCCAAAAGACTTATGATAAATGTTTATTATGGTTAATTGTATACATAAAGTAAAAATAAGAATTAATACCTGATGGAAAAATAATTGGACATGTTACCTGTTCTGACAAAGTACAATAAATGAAACAAAAAGTGGAAGAAAACAAAGAAGATATGGGGAAAGTAAAATCAGTCAATTGTCTGTAGTAGAAGTAACTGGTAACAGAGTCACAGTTTAGCACTGAAAACTGACAAACCAGAGAGTAAATATTTAAATGAGCTCCATAAAGATCATGAATGAAAAGGTAATGTTAGAACAAAAAATACAAATCTTTCTAAATTCCTAAAGAAATTAACAATAAGCAAAACCTACCAAATAGAGAAAGAAACCTAGTAAACACAACATAACACACATAGTAATTATAAAGAGGATTAAAACATTGAGAAGAAACCTATTCATGATATCAGTATACATGAATAGAATTAACTATTACACTTTTTAAAATTACAGATTGACTGATTAATATCCAACTATGTTACATACAAGAAGCAACTAAAGCAGGAATTTAAATAGCTACAAAATAAGTAGTTTGACAAAGTTATACCAGGCAAATAGAGAATAAGAAAATATGATTTTGAAACTGATAATAGATAAAATAGAATTTGGGCCAAAAGACATCAACTAATACAAATAAAATTATATAATGCTTAATAATTTATAATAGAATAGTTTTTAATATCTATGTTGCAAATAACAGATCTGTCACATATACAAAGCAACAGGAAGAAGATGCGAGAAGTAAACACATTTAAAAATAGTAGATACTGACAAGTCAGTACAATACAGTACAAATGCTCAGTCTACCAGTAAAAAACGAATGATGTGTACAAAAATACAAAACACGATGTAAGATCTAAGCAGCATAAAGAATCGCGTAATTCTTATAGTTTTTAATTGAACACTACATCCCAATAATATAAAATATAACTTTTATCAAGGACTAATGGAACATTCATTAAAAGTGACTATATATGAGGATACAAAGAAAATATTATTAAGTTCTGTAAGGTAGAAAGTTTACAGCAAAAATTCATGACTGCAAAACAAAAAAATTACACATCAAAAAATTGTTTTTTTTTTTGAGACGGAGTATCGCTCTGTCGCCCAGACTGGAGTGCAGTGGCGCGATCTCCACTCACTGCAAGCTCCGCCTCCCGGGTTCATGCCATTCTCCTGCCTCAGCCTCCCGAGTAGCTGGGACTACAGGCGCCCGCCACCACACCCGGCTAATTTTTTGTATTTTTTAGTAGAGACGGGGTTTCACTGTGTTAGCCAGGATGGTCTCGATTTCCTGACCTCGTGATCCACCCGCCTGGGCCTCGCAGAGTGCTGGGATTACAGGCGTGAGCCACCGCGCCCGGCCCCAAAATTTTTAAACATAATTTCCATCTGGAAATGAAGAGAAAAAACAAAAATTATATTATACATTACTTTGCTTCATGGAAGAACACACAGAAATTGAAGAGTTTTTAAAAATTATGATAATATAAATACCGCATATAAGAATCTATGAGCTACTGATGGAGAAAATCCCATTACTTTAAACTCCTATGTCTATTAAGAACAACAAACCGGACGCGGTGGCTCATGCTTGTAATCCCAGCACTTTGGGAGGCTAAGACAGGTGGATCACCTGAGATCAGGAGTTCAAGATCATCCTGGGCTACGTAGGGAAACCCCATCTCTACTAAAAATACAAAAATTAGCCAGGCATGTTGGCATGAGCCTGTAATCCCAGCTATTCAGGAGGCTGAGGCAGGAGACTTGCTTGAACCCAGGAAGTGGAGGTTGCAGCAAGCTAAGATCCTGCCACTGCACTCTAGCCTGGGCCACAGAGAGAGACTTTGTCTCAAAAAAAAAAAAAAAGTTAATAAGTAAGTCATAGTAATATAAATTTTCAACTCAAAAATATAGAAAATTATCAACAAACTAAAGAGCAAGTAAGAAGATAATAAAGCAAAAGATAGTAAGAAAAAGACCAGACAGGAAATCGATAGAAAAAAATCAATAGATCAATACCATGGTTCTTAAAAAGTTTAAGAAAGTGGACAAACCTTAGTTACTGGAATCAGAAAAAAATGAGAAAACACAAGTATACAAATATAAGATAAGAAAAAGGGTAATAACCAGTGACAAAAAAATTTTTAAATCATGCTAGTTTGATGTTTTCTATGCAAATAAATTAGAAAAGTAGATGAAATAAAGTTCCTTAAAAATTGAATTTATTAAAACTAAGCTCAATAGAAAGAAAGTTTAAATACATCCAATTTTCATGGAAGACGTACAGAAAATTATTTAAATTCTCCCCCAAAAGAACCAAGTCCAAAGAGTTTCACAGGGAGTTTGCTAAATCTTAGAGAGCACGTTATCCCCATAATCCCCATGTGACATAGATTGTTTTAGGCTAGTTCCAAGGAATGGAATGATTGTTTTGTAACTAATTTGATATGTTGTATGATTGCACAAAAAGGTATTACAAACTAATATGGCTTATTAATATTAATGTATCTATTTTGAATAAAGCATTAATAAACAGACTGAAATGCTAGCTAAAAAAATAATATATGAAGACTAAATGGGTTCATACCAATAATGCAAGAATGACTCAAGACTAGGAAATCAATTAATGTAAATCACCGTTTCAATAGGAGCAAGGAGAAATATCACATGATTATCTCAATAGACACAGAAGAAAACTTTGACCAAGATGAATACAATTCGTGATTAAATAGGAATAAATGGATATTTCCTTAGGATGATTCTCTGTGTGTGTGTGTGTGTGTCTGTGTGTGTGTGTGTGTATTTCCTAAAGTCAGCATCATACTTAATAGGAATACATTGAAAGCATTTACACTCCGATTATGAATAAAGCAAAGATGCTCACAGTCTTCACTGATATTTAACATTGCATTTTAGGTGTTAGTAACAATTAGATACAACAGTAACACAGACTGAACACAAATAATAAAACTACCTCTATTTGCAGATGATATGATAGCATATACTTTTAGAAATCACAGAGGGTTTCAGATTTTACCACTACTTGCAAACTAACAAGTAAGCTTGTCACTGTTTTATGGAAACTGATAGGAAACATGAGACTCCTGGGTTAGAGACAAAAACTTTTATTAACACATGACACAGCAAGCACCACGAGTGTCAGATTAATTGCACCAATCTTTCTTGTCTACAAAACCCACATCAGCGATGCAACTGAGCCCAGATGAAAGTCTGCATACACAGGAAGTTGTATCACGAGAGGATCCTTGAGCTTGGAGAACCAAATGTTTCCTAAGAAACAGTAACTACATCTGTTTTATGCCGCAGATATAGCTCAGGAAAAAAAAAAAAAAGACAATGCCTTGCTTTGCAGGATGTGCAAAAATGCAACAGACCCATGGAGAATTGTCTCTCAGCCTAGAAAATTCTAGATAACTGTGATACACAGAATCCTAAAATGCCCCCTGTATTCATTTCCTAAGACTGCTGTTACAAATGACCATAAAACTGTGGTCTAAAACCAAAGAAATATATTCCCTCATAGTTCTGGAGGCTGGAAGTACAAGCTTAAGGTGTTTGTATGTAACATCATCAGGCCCTGAAGAAGCACTGGGTCCATGACTCATTCCTGGCTTCTGGTGGATGAAGATATTTATTACAAATAAGGTCCCATTCTGAGATTGCAGAACATATATTTTTGGGGCCGTTATTCAATCCACTACAGCCACCAAGATTCCTGACCCCTGCTGTACACACAACTTCTCCCAGTTATTCAATTAAACACCAAGCACTGCTGGAAAGGATTATGCTGATTTAATTAAGGTAACAAATCAGCTGACCTTAAACTAAGAAGATGATTTTAATGGGCTTGGTCTAATCATATGAGGCCTCTAAATCTATGTCTGGAGATTAGAAGCAAAGAAAGTCCGAGATTTGAAGCATGAGGGAGATTTGACATGTGAGAATTTCTCACCTGGAGACAACCACGTGAGAATGCACGAGTGTCCTGTAAATGCTGAAAGAAGCACCTAGTTAAAAGCTAGCCAGTAGAAGGGGATCTCAGCTGTACAACCACAAGGGACTGGGTTCTGCCAACAACCTGAATAATCAAGGATGAAGAAATTGAACCTCAGATCAGAGGAGCTCTTCTAGCATCTTGATTTCAACCGCTGAGACCCTGAACAGAGAGGCTAGCCATGCCATGCCTAAATATCTGACATCTGACATTACAGAACTGTGAACAAAGACATGTGCATTTTTTTAAAGCTACAATGCTTGTGGTAATTTTTTATGGCAAGAATTGAAAATAAAACAATAATCATTGAAAAAAATTTTAAGTATTAAAAGAATTCAACAACTTACTGGGATACAAATCTACATGCAAAATTCAGGAACCTTTATATATATAAATATAGATTATTAGAAGAATTAATAGCAGATCAAATCTCATTCATAATACTAAAAAAGAAAACATGTTGGATTAAACAAGAAATATTTAAACTGAGAAAAATTATAAGACGCTTATAAAATATGTACAAATATACTTGAACAAAAAGTAAAATATGTCCTTGTTATTATTAGACTGCCACTACATCAAGATGTTAGTTTTCTTGTGTTAATTTGTAAATATAATATTCCCTCGTTTAACTCTCAGGTTTTTCTGGAGCTAGAAAATATGATACTAGAGTTAATATGGCAAAATATACAAACAGTAATACCCAGGAAAATACTGAACAAGATCTGAAGGTATACAAATTCAGAAATATTTGCAACATATATTACATGCAAAGGGCTAACCTCCTTTTGTTTATTATTTATACATGAAATTATTTAATTGAAAGGATAAAAATGAAAACCTCTGGAAAAATGAACAGAAGATGACCCATAAATGAAGGTGCAAAATAACACCTCCATATGAAAATATATTAAGCTACGCTCTTAATTACAAAAGAATAGTAGTTAAGTCTTTATCACTAAACTTAACAAAAATTCTACACTCAACAAATCCATTTTGAAGGGGAGAATGTGGAGATGAAGTGATCCCTGGGTATTGCTGGTGGGAATAAAAAACATTCATTCCAACACGGAAGGGAATTTGTCAATATCTAACAGAAGTACTTATTTATTTGCATTTATGTTTTACCTTCAGAATCACATATCCAGGATTTCACCCTAAAAGTATCCCGTACGCGAAGAACAAAGGAGAAAACAATGAAATTTGTTCTCTTTAGGATTGTAGAAGATAAGGAAATGAAACGAATAAAAAGAAAGTGACAATAAACTTTCTACTTCTCACTCTTGACATGCATGCTACCTACTTAAACTGGTTAGTTTCTCTGAATCAGATAATTTTCCTGATCATGGCTTGTCCTAGTTCTAAAATAAAGCAAAACAAACACAAACTTTAATAGCTCCTTATTATGGAAAGACTATGAAATCTGCCATCCAAATTTCTTATGAAGCAGATGACAACACACCGCACAACCCTGTTTCCCATCTTCTCTCTTTCCCCCAATAAGTATCTAAGACTAACTACAGAAAATTATGAGTTCATTCTAAAATTTTCTTTCTCAGTATTCCCCCTCTTGTTGTTTCTTCTCATTTGATCACCTAAATCTTCATTCTCCTGTCTGCTCTTCGGAATTTAAGTATAATCTTTAAGGGGTGGCATTGCTTGTATCAAAATTTCAGAATTTTATTTTCCACACCCAGGATATACACAAATACAAATTGCACAGTAAATGTCTAGTGTGTTCTAAGTAAATTTCTTAACAGTCAATTTGAATTTTCTCAGAATTTAATTTTGATATTCTATACTAGTTGCAATCTAAATGAAAAACGTTAAAGTTAAAAAGAGATATTTAAAAATTTACAGAAAATTGTAATTGTATCCTATTTTACCATATGCATAGTCAGTTTTAAGTATTTATTTCATATTTTAATGTGATTAGGACAATGAGAGAACTACAAAATATTTTTTTCTTCTGAACTCTGAAGATACTATATTGGGATGTGGGGCATTATTACTCAGGACATTATGCTATTGTCACATTATGCCATTGTTCCCAGACCAGTTCAAGTACTACCTGCTGTATAAACTCTTCACAGTTCTGTTCAGGGAAAATTAGTTCCTTCCTATTTGTTTATTCAGATTTGCTTTAAAACTATATTCTATATAGAACTAAATACTTTATTTTTGCTGTTATTTATGCAGATTTCATCTATTAATAAAACGTGCTTTAAGGTAGGATTATTTTTGACATTTTTTTTCAAATTCCCTACAGTGCCCAGATAACGTCTTGCACATAAATACTTATATAATTCCTCTATTAGTTCATTTGATTTATTTATTTGCAAGGCTTAGCTTGCTCAATTAATAAGAGCTCCCCCCTTGTATTGTACCTCCTTCCAAATAAATAAATACAGGCATACCTCAAAGATATTTCAAGTTTGCTTTCAGACGGCAATAAAGTGAATATCATATAAAGTGAGTCACACAATTTTGTTACCCAGTACATGTAAAAGTTATGTTTACACTATACCATAGCTTATTAAGTGTTGCAGTAGCATTATGTCTGAAACATGTACATACCTAAATTTAAAAATACTTTATTGATGAAAAATGCTATTATCTGATCCTCTAGCAAGTCTTCATCCTTTTGCTGGTGAAGGTTCTTGTCTCAGTGTTGATAGCTGCTGACTTACCACTGTAGTCATGCTGAATGCTGCGGTGGCTGTGGCAATTTCTTAAAACAAAACAATAATACAGTTTGCTGCATCTATGAACATTTCCTTTTATGAAAGATTTCTATAGCATGTAATACTGTGCTAGTATTTTCCCAAACGAACTTCTTTCAAAATTGGAGTCAATCTACTAAAACTTTGTTGCTGTTTTTTGTGAACTAAGACAAGGTAATAGTCTAATTTTGTGTTGTTATTTCAACAATGTTCACAGCATCTTCCCCAGGAAGTAAATTCCATCTCAAGAATCCACTTTCTTTGTTCATCAGTACAAAGCAACTCTTCGCCCGTTAAAGTTTTATCACGAAACTGCAGTAATTCAATCATATCTTGAGGCTCCACTTCTAAATCTAATTCTCTTGCTCTTCCTACCACATCTACAGTTCCCTCCCGCACTGAAGTGTTGAATTCATGAGGGTTGGCATCAACATCTTCCAAATGTCTTTTAATGCTGATATTTTGACATTCTCCCATGAATCACAGAATGTTCTTAATGGAATCTAGAATTATGAATACTTTCGAAAAGGTTTTCAACCTATTTTGCCCAGATTAATCAGAGGAATCACTATCTATGACAGCTTTAGCCTTACAAAACGTATTTTTCAAACACCAAGATTTAAAAGTTGAAATTACTGGTGTATAAGAATGCTTGTGATTTTTGCACATTAATTTTGTATCCTGAGACTTTGCTGAAGTTGCTTATCAGCTTAAGGAGATTTTGGGCTGAGACAATGGGGTTTTCTAAATATACAATCATGTCATCTGCAAACAGGGACAATTTAACTTCTTCTTTTCCTAACTGAATACCCTTGATTTCTTTCTCTTGCCTGATTGCCCTAGCCAGAACTTCCAACACTATGTTGAATAGGAGTGGTGAGAGAGGGCATCCCTGTCTTGTGCCAGTTTTCAAAGGGAATTTTTCCAGTTTTTGCCCATTCAGTATAATATTGGCTGTGGGTTTGTCATAAATAGCTGTTATTATTTTGAGGTACGTTCCATCAATACCGAATTTATTGAGCGTTTTTAGCATGAAGGGCTGTTGAATTTTGTCAAAAGCCTTTTCTGCATCAATTGAGATAATCATGTGGTTCTTGTCTTTGGTTCTGTTTATATGCTGGATTATGTTTATTGATTTGCGAATGTTGAACCAGCCTTGCATCCCAGGGATGAAGCCCACTTGATCATGGTGGATAAGCTTTTTGATGTGTTGCTGAATCCGGTTTGCCAGTATTTTATTGAGGATTTTTGCATCGATGTTCATCAGGGATATTGGTCTAAAATTCTCTTTTTTTGTTGTGTCTCTGCCAGGCTTTGGTATCAGGATGATGTTGGCCTCATAAAATGAGTTAGGGAGGATTCCCTCTTTTTCTATTGATTGGAATAGTTTCAGAAGGAATGGTACCAACTCCTCCTTGTACCTCTGGTAGAATTCAGCTGTGAATCCATCTGGTCCTGGACTTTTTTTGGTTGGTAGGCTATTAATTGTTGCCTCAATTTCAGAGCCTGCTATTGGTCTATTCAGGGATTCAACTTCTTCCTGGTTTAGTCTTGGAAGAGTGTAAGTGTCCAGGAAATTATCCATTTCTTCTAGATTTTCCAGTTTATTTGTGTAGAGGTGTTTATAGTATTCTCTGATGGTAGTTTGTATTTCTGTGGGGTCGGTGGTGATATCCCCTTGATCATTTTTAATTGCGTCGATTTGATTCTTCTCTCTTTTCTTCTTTATTAGTCTGGCTAGTGGTCTGTCAATTTTGTTGATCTTTTCAAAAAACCAACTCCTGGATTCATTGATTTTTTGGAGTGTTTTTTGTGTCTCTATCTCCTTCAGTTCTGCTCTGATCTTAGTTATTTCTTGCCTTCTGCTAGCTTTCGAATGTGTTTGCTCTTGCTTCTCTAGTTCTTTTAATTGCGATGTTAGAGTGTCAATTTTACATCTTTCCTGCTTTCTCTTGTGGGCATTTAGTGCTATAAATTTCCCTCTACACACTGCTTTAAATGTGTCCCAGAGATTCTGGTATGTTGTATCTTTGTTCTCATTGGTTTCAAAGAACATCTTTATTTCTGCCTTCATTTCGTTATGTACCCAGTAGTCATTCAGGAGCAGGTTGTTCAGTTTCCATGTAGTTGAGCGGTTTTGAGTGAGTTTCTTAGTCCTGAGTTCTAGTTTGATTGCACTGTGGTCTGAGAGACAGTTTGTTATAATTTCTGTTCTTGTACATTTGCTGAGGAGTGCTTTACTTCCAATTACGTGGTCAATTTTGGAGTAAGTATGATGTGGTGCTGAGAAGAATGTATATTCTGTTGATTTGGGGTGGAGAGTTCTATAGATGTCTATTAGGTCTGCTTGCTGCAGAGATGAGTTCAATTCCTGGATATCCTTGTTAACTTTCTTTCTGTCTCATTGATCTGTCTAATGTTGACAGTGGAGTGTTGAAGTCTCCCATTATTATTGTATGGGAGTCTAAGTCTCTTTGTAAGTCTCTAAGGACTTGCTTGATGAATCTGGGTGCTCCTGTATTGGGTGCATATATATTTAACAGACAAACAGTGAGCCAAATCAGGAATGAACTTCCATTCACAATTGCTTCAAAGAGAATCAAGTACCTAGGAATCCAACTTACAAGGGATGTAAAGGACCTCTTCAAGGAGAACTACAAACCACTGCTCAGTGAAATAAAAGAGGACACAAACAAATGGAAGAACATACCATGCTCATGGATAGGAAGAATCAATATCGTGAAAATGGCCATACTGCCCAAGGTTATTTATAGATTCAATGCCATCCCCATCAAGCTACCAATGAGTTTCTTCACAGAATTGGAAAAAACTGCTTTAAAGTTCATATGGAACCAAAAAAGAGCCCGCATCTCCAAGACAATCCTAAGTCAAAAGAACAAAGCTGGAGGCATCACGCTACCTGACTTCAAACTATACTACAAGGCTACAGTAACCAAAACAGCATGGTACTGGTACCAAAACAGAGATATAGACCAATGGAACAGAACAGAGTCCTCAGAAATAATACCACACATCTACAGCCATTTGATCTTTGACAAACCTGAGAGAAACAAGAAATGGGGAAAGGATTCCCTATTTAATAAATGGTGCTGGGAAAATTGGCTAGCCATAAGTAGAAAGCTGAAACTGGATCCTTTCCTTACTCCTTATATGAAAATTAATTCAAGATGGATTAGAGACTTAAATGTTAGACCTAATACCATAAAAATCCTAGAGGAAAACCTAGGTAGTACCATTCAGGACATAGGCATGGGCAAAGATTTCATGTCTAAAACACCAAAAGCAACGGCAGCAAAAGCCAAAATTGACAAATGGGATCTCATTAAACTAAAGAGCTTCTGCACAGCAAAAGACACTACCATCAGAGTGAACAGGCAACCTACAGAATGGGAAAAAATTTTTGCAATCTACTCATCTGACAAAGGGCTAATATCCAGAACCTACAAAGAACTCAAACAAATTTACAAGAAAAAAACAAACAACCCCATCAAAAAGTGGGCAAAGGACATGAACAGACATTTCTCAAAAGAAGACATTCATACAGCCAACAGACACATGAAAAAATGCTCATCATCACTGGCCATCAGAGAAATGCAAATCAAAACCACAATGAGATACCATCTCACACCAGTTAGAATGGCAATCATTAAAAAGTCAGGAAACAACAGGTGCTGGAGAGGATGTGGAGAAATAGGAACACTTTTACACTGTTGGTGGGATTGTAAACTAGTTCAACCATTATGGAAAACAGTATGGCGATTCCTCAAGGATCTAGAACTAGATGTACCATATGACCCAGCCATCCCATTACTGGGTATATACCCAAAGGATTATAAATTATGCTGCTATAAAGACACATGCACACGTATGTTTATTGCAGCACTATTCACAATAGCAAAGACTTGGAATCAACCCAAATGTCCATCAGTGACAGATTGGATTAAGAAAATGTGGCACATATACACCATGGAATACTATGCAGCCATCAAAAAGGATGAGTTTGAGTCCTTTGTAGGGACTTGGATGCAGCTGGAATCCATCATTCTTAGCAAACTATCGCAAGAACAGAAAACCAAACACCGCATGTTCTCACTCATGGGTGGGAACTGAACAATGAGATCACTCGGACTCAGGAAGGGGAACATCACACACCGGGGCCTATCATGGGGAGGGGGGAGGGGGGAGGGATTGCATTGGGAGTTATACCTGATGTAAATGACGAGTTGATGGGTGCAGTACAGCAACATGGCACAAGTATATATATGTGACAAACCTGCACGTTATGCACATGTACCCTACAACTTAAAGTATAATAATAATAAATAAATTAAAAAAAAAAAAAAAACTCATTTACTTTAAGAATTCTCTCAAGGCTTATACTTATTACTGTAAATATTAACATTCAAAATCTCTACTTTTGTTCAAACTATGAAAATGAGATTCAGTACTCAGGAATAAAAATTTTTATATTAATTGATATTATATTTTTTTCATATAAAATCAGACCAAACTATAAAAAAAATAAATAAATAAATAAAAAAAAATAAAATAAAATAAAATAAAAGTTGAAATTAATTCTTGATCCAGGGACTGAAGAATAGATGTTGTGTTAGAAGGCATACAAATCTTTAATCTCCTTGTACCTCTATCAGAGCTCTTGGGTGACCAGGTGCATTATCAACCTTTTTAAAAGAATCTTTTTGTTGTTGTTTTTTGAGCAGTAAGTCTCAACAGTGGGCTTCAAATATTGAATACATCATGCTATAAACAGATTTCCTGTCATCCAGGCTTCATTATTCCTTTTATAGAGCTAAGACAGATTTACCTTAATTCTTAAGGGTCCTGGAATTTTCAGAATGATAAATGAATGTTGGCTTCAACTTAAGGTCACCAGCTGCATCAGCCCCTAACATGAAAGTCAGCTTGTCCTTTGAAGCTTTGAAGCCAGACATTTATCTCTCTTTTTTAGCTATATAAAAGTCTTGGTTGGCATCTTCTTCCAATATATGGCTATTTTATATATATATATATATATATAGAGAGAGAGAGAGAGAGAGAGAGAAAGTCTGTTGTTTAGTGTAGCCACCATCATCAATTATTTTAGCTAGAAATTCTTGATAACTTGCTGCAACTTCTCCATCAACGCTTGCTGCTTCGCCTTGCACTTTTGTTATGAAGACGAGATTTCCTTAAATCTCATGAACCACCCTTTGCTATCTTCAAACTTTTCTTCTGCAGATTTCTTAGCTCTCTCAGTCATCATAGAATTGAAGAGTTAGGGCTTTTCTCTGAAGTAGGCTTTGGCTTAAGGCTGGTTTGATCTTCTATCCAGATCACTGCAACTTTCCCCACATCAGCTGTAAGGCTGTTTCACTTTATTATAATCTGTATACTCACTGGAATAACACTTGTAATTTTTTTCAAGGTCTTTTCCTTGGCATTCACAAATGGTTGTTTGGCACAAGAAGCCTAACTTTAAACCTGTCTTGGCAATTGATACATCTTCCTTACTAAGCTTAATCATTTCTGGATTTGATTTTCAAGTGAGAGACAAGTGACTCCACTTTTCACTTGAAGACTTAGAGGTCATTGTATGGTTACTAAATGGACTGATTTTAATATTGTTTTGTCTCAGGGAATAGGGAGGCCAAGGAAAAGGAGAGAGACAAGGGCATAGTTGATCTGTGGAGATGTCCAAATACAGACAACATTTGTGGATTAAGTTGCCCATCTTTTATGAGCACAGTTTGAGGTGCCCTCAAATAATTACAATAGTAACATCACAGATCACTGATCACAGATCACCATAAGAAATATATTAATAATAATAACTAAAAGTTTAAAATATTGCAAGAATTGCCAAAATATGACATGAAGTGAGAAGAAGCTGTTGGAGAAAGGGTAATGACAGACCTACTTGAGGCAGGGTTGCAAAGTTTCATAAAGCAAAGTGCACAAAAACAAGGTACACCTATTGATAGAGTGTCTTACTTTTATTCTCTCATTAAGTAATAAAGTAAGTGATAAAGAGAGGTTAATTGTCCCCTGCCCTCATCTTGTCATTGATCCACAAAATTCTATTAATACTTCTCTCTTTTCAAACACTTCCACAGTTCTACTATTTTTTCTTCTCCCACCCAAATTTTCCTTGTTATTTGATTTTTTTTCTTTTTCAATTTTTATTTTAGAATTAAGTGATACATGTGCAGGTTTGCTACAAAGGTATATTGTGTGATGCTGAAGTTTGGGGTGTGACTGAACCTGTCACCCAGGTAGTGAACATACTATCCAATAGTTAGCCTTTCAGCCTTTGCTCCCATCCTTCCTTCTCCCCTCTAGTAGCCTCTAGTGTCTATTGTTGCCATGTTTTGTTCATGTTTACCCAATGTTTAGCTTCCACTTGTAAGTGAGAGCATGTTGTATTCAATTTTCTATTACTGCATTAGTTTGCTTAAGATAATGGTCTCCAGCGGCATCCATGTTGCTGTGAAAGACAGGATTTAATTCTTTTTATAGCTTCATAGTATTCCATGGTGTATAAGTATCACATTTTAAAAATTCAATCCACTGTTGAAGGGCACCTGAGTTGATTCCATGTTTTCGCTATTTAAATAGTTCTACGATGAACATACAGGTGCATGTGTTCTTTTGGAAGAAATATTTGCATTTCTTTGGGTATATACCCAGTAGTGGGGTAGTTGGGTTGAATGGTAGTTCTGTTTTAAGTTCTTTGAGAAATTTCCAAACTGCTTTCCACAGTGACTAGACTAATTTACATTCCCACTAACAGTGTTTAAGCATCTGCTTTTCTCCACAGCCTCACCAGCATCTGTTAATTTTTGACTTTTTAACTAAAGTCACTCTGACTGGTGTGACATGGTATCTTATTGTGGTTTCGATTTGTATTTCTCTGATGATTAGTGATGTTGAGCATTTTTTCACGTGTTTGTTGTCTGCTCGCATGTCTTCTCATGAGAAGTGTCTGTTCATGTTTTTTGCCCATTATTGAAAGGAGTCTATTTTTTTTTTTGGTTATAAATTTAAGTTTCTTGTAGATTCTGGGTTATAGACCTTTGTCAAATGCATAGTCTGCCAATATTTTATCCCATTCTGTAGGTTGCCTATTAACTGATAGTATCTCTCGTTGTACAGAAGCTCTTTAGTTTAATTAGGTCCCGCTTACCAATTTTTGTTGTTGCAATTTCTTTTGAGGACTTAGTCATAAATTCTTTGTCAAGGCTGATATAGAGAAGAGTGTTTTCTAGGATTTTTTATAGGTTGAGGCCTTACATTTAAGTCTTTAGTCCATCTTGAGTTAATTTGTGTATGTGGCAATATGTAGGGGGTTATTTTTATTCTTCTGCATTTGGATAGACAGTTAACACAGCACCATTTATTGAATATTTAATTTAAAAGTATGTGTGTCTCTTCCCAGATATATATCTCTCTCTATATATATCTATCTATATCTATCTATATATCTATATATATATCTCTATATCTATCTATCTATCTATATATCCCACCCAACTCTCATCTTGAATTCCCACATGTTGTGGGAGAGACCTGGTAGGAGGTAACTAAATCATGGAACAGGTCTTTCCTGTGTTGTTCTCATGATAGTGAATCAGTCTTACAAGATCTGATGGTTCTATAACGGGGTGTTTTCCTGCACAACATTGTGCTCAGAAAATACATTGTGTAATTTAAATCTATTTTTGAGTTTGTTCAGATTTGTTCAAGGCTTGGCACATAACCTGCCCTGGTGAACATCCCAAGTGTAGTTGAATAAGATATGTATTCTACTGAGGTTTATAAATTATGAGTCAAGAGTGTTGCAATTTCCAATAGTAATGACAGATTTGTCTATTTTTTCTTGGTTTTGTCAGTTTTTCTGTCATGTATTTTGAAGTCCTTTACTGGGTATAAACACACTTAGGATTGTTATACTATTTGCTGTGTTGAATTGAGTACTTAATCTTTGTACAATATACTTTTTGGTATCATTAGCAATATTCTTTTAAATAATTTACACTGATAATAATATAGCCACTTCAACTTCATCATTAGTGTTTACATGGTGTCTTTTTTCCTCATTCCTTTACTTTTAACCTATCTGCATATTTATATTTTAAATTGATTTCTTACAGAGAAAACTATGAGAAAACTCTGTAGCTTAATTGCAGTGTTTAGACTGTTAAATATAATATTGTTATCAGTATGTCTGGGTTTAAACCTGTCAATTTATATGATTTTTATAGGCTCCATCTGTTCATTGTTTCTCTTTTCTACTCTCCTGACTTATTTTGAATAAATTATTTATTTTATAAAATTTCAAATTATTTTCACTGTTTTCAGTATACATCATGATTGATTGATAGTGATTGACCTAAGGAAGACACATTTTGTCTTTTACTTACTGCATTCTACATTTAATACTTTCATACCACTTCAAATACACTATAAGAGAACTTTACGCCTGGATCCTGCCATTTCCCCTTCCTTTTTTGTGTTATTATTTCGATATAGTATACATATACGGGTGCTTTGAATTCTGTAACACTTTGTTAATATGTTGGCTTTAAATAATTACACATTTTTGAAAAAATATTTACTTCCAGAACACTATATCTATGTTTCCATCTGGCATTTTGTCTTCTTAACAACTTCTTTTAAACATTTCTTGTTTAAAGTGATATGCTGGCAAAAAATTCTTTGAGATTTTTATAAGAAAATATTTTTAAGGTGATAGGTACACTAAAAGCCCAGGATTCACCACTACACAATGTATACACGTTAAAAGTCTGCACTTATATTCCCTAAATCTATTTAAAAAACAACTTTTATTTGCCATTATTTATGAAACGTACTGGTTTTGGTATAGAGCTGTAGATCAGCAGTTATTTTTTTCCAGTATATTAAAAATGTCATTTGATTGTTTTCTGTTTTATGGTTTCTGATGAGAAGTCTGAATGACTGTGCTCGTTTGTATTTTATGTGTCATTTATCTCCAGCTATTTTAAACTTTTTCTCTTTATTTCTGTTTTTTAGGATTTTAAACTACAATGTGCATTGGTATGGTTTTGTTATTTATTACTCTTATTAGAATTTATAACATTGAATCTGTAGGTTTATAGTTTCTTTAAATTTAGAAATTTTCAACAAACATTTCTTTCAAATATGTTTTTGGTTTACTCTCCACCACTACCCTCCACTGTTTTCTGGAGTTCCAATACATGTATATTAGACCACTAGATACTAGGTGTTTATAAGTCAATAATATGGTTTGGCTGTGTCCCACCCAATTCTCATCTTGAATTCCCACATGTTGCAGGAGGGACCTGGTAGGAGGTAACTGAATCATGGGGCAGGTCTTTCCCGTGCTGTTCTCATGATAGTGAATCAGTCTTACAAGATCTGATGGCTCTATAAGGGGGTGTTTTCCCGCACAAGCTCTCTCTTCTCCTGCTGCCATCCATGTAAGACGTGACTTTCTCCTCCTTGCCTTCTGCCATGATTGTGAGGCCTCCCCGGCCATGTGGAACTGTAAATCCATTAAATCATTTTTCCTGTATAAATTACCCAGTCTCAGGTATGCCTTTATCAGCAGCATGAAAATGGACTAATGCAGTCACTAAGACGCTATTTTCCCCAGTGCTTTCCTCTTTGTGCCTTCCCTCAGTTAATTTCTTCTGCTGTGTTCAAGTTTACTGATCTGTTATTTTATATAAGTAATATATAAAATATATTTCTGTTCAGCTAATTTTGCCATTTAGATATTGTATTTCTCATCTGTAGAAGTTCTTTCAGGCTCTATTTTATATTTCCATTTCTCTGCAAATTACATTCATTTAAAAAAGTAACGGCACATGTTATAAGAGCTGTTTTAATACCTCTGGCTGTTACTTCTGAGTCTCTTTCTGTTGACTGATTTTTCTTCTGTATATGCATTACATTTTATTGCTTTCCGGATCTGGGATATTTTAAATTTTATATTATTGTGTCTAGGTTTTGTTATCTTCTTTTAAAGAGAACTGAAGCTTGTTTTGGCAAGCAGTTAATTTACGTTGGTTCAATTTTATCCTTGGAGACTTACTTTTAAGCTCTGTCAAGGTGTCCTTTAATATAAGTATAGTTAATCCCAAATATTAAGTGTGGCCTTTCTGAGGTCTCTGTTGAATATCCCAAGTAATCATTGAGGACTGTATACCTTAAATGACAGAAATTCAAACAGTTCCCAGCCCTACTATTGCACTGGGATAAATTCAGCTCCCACTTCTCTGATTCCACCTGCTCAGACTCATAGAGTTTCACCCTGTGGATATACTTCTTAGTAATCAACAAAGCTTTAAGGGGTCTTCTAAAGTTATTTTATTGCATACTGCCTCCCTTCTAACACAGTCACATAATTTCTATCTACCTTAGCCTAGTTGATTCATCACAAACACTGTGCCTTGTTTGGTTATCCCTCTCTTCTTACACATTTGAGAAATTGAATTCAGGGAGAAAGCTAGAGCAATTGTATGGCTCACCTTATTCATTTCTATTTTCTCAGGGATCACAATTCTGTGATATATTTTATTCAATGTTTGAAAAATGTTTTATATCTCTGCCCAGTTTTTCAGTTTTTTTTATGGTGAGAGGGAACATCTAGCCCTTGATATCTTATCATCCTCAGTATCAGAATTATATCTACCTATTAACCTATTTATCAGTCTACCTATCAATTTTGCTTTTACACACAAGCATTTCACATACATGGTCATTAGCATTAATTAAATGTTGTTATTTTTCCTCACTAGTTAGGTAAACTGAACACAAATATAGGCCTCCAATGTAATCCTAGGGCCTTTACCTTTTCTGAGCTGTTTTCCTTATTTGCCACTTAATTTAAGATATTTGTTGTCAAGAAATTTTCTAGGTCTGTTTTAGGGGTTAAATTTTTGAGCCCTGTTTTTGGGGAAAAAAATGATTCCTTTATCCTGATTATTTTTCTCTCACTTCCAGATTTAGCATTCTACATATAGACTATGTTAATACAGTGTTGTACAAAATTACTTTTTAAATATTTCTACCAGTAAAACTTTTTGGTAAAAGGGGGTTAAGGATATAAATGAGTCGATTGTTCATGACAGCAATCAGTATGTCAGTGTGATTGTGAAAGGTTTTCACGTTTAATGTTATTTTGAAAAAAAAAAAAGTCATTTTTCTAATGCTTCTGAGAATGAAATAAAAATTACTATCTTCTGATAGTTTGCCTACCAATGCATGATAGATAAATCATATTAAGAAAAGATAAAAATAAATTAAGGAGTTTTTTTTTTCTTCAGTGAAACATATGATTGCCTGGTTTGATTGATAAAGTGAGAATAAATTGCTTTCTCTTGTACTGTTCAGAAATTGGTACTTATTGCATGATTAGCTGACAACTTTACACTTGAAATGTGCTGATTAGCTTGTTTTACCTTAATAACACCATGATAGTGGCCGCCTTATCTTGCCCTTTAATTTTAAAATTAATGAAGTAATCATTTATTGTGGTCTCTTCCACTGTTCTGCCCAATTACTTCAGTGCTGAAAGGTACTTTGCATTCTTGCTGGTCCATTAGTTCCATATCACGCTCTTTCTTAACTTCTCTATTCAACTACAAGATAATTAAATGCCATATTTTAGCATCTTATAACCTTGACATATAAATTCTCTTTTCTCAGTGGTTCAAATTAATGGACAAATGACATCTACTAGAAGATGTAGTGAGACATTACTATTTATAAAATGTTAATGCACATTAAATGCTAAAGAAGAATCAATAATACATGGCTATTACTTCATATCAGTATGAAGTTAATATTAAACTTCTAAACTATCACTTGTTTGTATGTATAAGTATGTATATTTTTAAAATACTTTGCAAATTATAACTTTATCAGTGTTCCTACTTTATTTCTAAATCACTGTAAGATATATATATATATATATATGCATATATATCAGCACATCCATGAATGATAGCTACATTAAGAAAACATAATAATATATTAAGGAGTTTGTTTTTCCTTCAGTGAAACATATGATTGCATGGTTTGATTGATAAAGTGAAAATAAATTGTCTTCTCTTGGACTACTTAAATATATATATGATACATAACACACATATATGATACATAACACGTATATATGCTATGTAGAACACATGAGAAAGACAACCTTATTAATGTTGGAGGAGTGCATCAGGATAAGTGTTTTGGAGGAAGTGTTTTGGATGAAGAATTCAAATATGAATTATTATTTGAATTATTGATAGAAGTTAGTCAGGGCAAAAATAATCAAGGAATGAATAAAAGAACATTTGTGGAAATGTTGAGGTGAGCAGTATGTTAGTGCATTTGAGGACAGGAAAGAAAGCCAGTGTAGCTTAAGTAAAGATTATGTAAGATGATGTTGGAAAGCTTGCTGGAAAGATTTTATAAATGTAGAATGACAAAAATAAAAGGAATGCGATATTTTCATGTATTTATTTAATTATTCATGTAACATCTGTAATGTTGTTATTATGCTTTGTATTTGAGATTAAAAAATAGGTGAGGTATGGGTCATTACTTAAAGGATCATGAGCCTAGCTAGATAAAAGACATGAACAAGTACTTAAAATGCAATGAGGTTAAGTGTGACATAATATAGAAATCATTATCAAACTGATGTGGCTATATATTCTTAGGGATATACAAATTTTCTCCAGGAATATTATTTATCTCTATGAAAACTCTTTCTTATTAATATTGAACCATATGAAACTGTATATATTTAAATATCTTGTATCCAAAAATGGCAATTATATAAGATTCAATCTAACAAAATTGATTACTGAGATCTTATCTATGGTTGGCATGTCATGCAGTTCTTCTTTCCAAACTTCTTTATTAAAATCACCCCTCTCCGTCTTTCTAAAAAAAAAAAAACCTTCCTCATACTAATCTAGAATCTTATTATGGCACATGCCTCCGTTGGAAAATAATTTTTAAGAGTAGAAAAGTCAAAGAAATGCATAATTAAAACACCTTTTTCACCAAAATTCATGATAAATCTTTTAAACATTTCTGATATGGGCAGATAATAGTGTTAGAAACAAGATAACTTGGCCTTAAATAAGGTAACTTGAATCCATATATGATTATAATGGATTTATTGACACTTTTATTATTATAATCCATTATTCTTTGTCTCTAGTAACAATTTTTGTTAAAGTCTATTTTGCCTGAAATTAATATAGCCATTCCAGCTCTCTTCTGGATGCTGTTTGCATGGTGTATATTTTCCAACCTTTTTGCTTTAAACTTATTTGTTACTTTGACTCAAAATTGTTTATGTTTTTACTTTCTATACTACTAATATCTTTTTTTATTTGTCTCTTGATACTTTTACATTTATGTATGGACTGATCATATAGAATGTATGCCTGCCATTTTGTCATTTTTATGTATCTTATGTCTTTTCTGATCCTGTATTCTTTCATTACTGATTATTTGTATTAAGTATTTTACAGTACAACACTTTAATTTGCTTGTTATGTATTTTGCTATATAATTTGAAATACTTTCTTTAAAGTTGTCTTGGGGATTATAATTACATTTAATTTAAAACAATAGACTTTGGATTAATGCCAAGTTAATTTAAATAATACACAAAAACCTTGCTGAAATACAGCTTTGCATCTCTTTCCTCCTTGTACTAGTGTTGTCAAACAAATTACATAATTATAGGTAATAAGTACATTAATTCAGTTTTGTAAATATCACTTTATGCAGTTTTTTAAAATCAGGAGATGAGTTACAAATAAAAAATAGTTTTTAGTGATAATAATCGAATGATTCAATAATAATTTTTATTCTTTAAGTTTATTCAGATTACACTGTAAGTGTCCCTTCTTTTAAACCTGAAAGCCTTACTCTATTATTTCTTCTATGGCATATCTGATGGCAATAAATTCTCTCTGTTTCAATTTATCTCAGGGTCTCAATTGTTCCTTTGTTTTTGAAGGACAGTTTGGCCAAAGACACAATTCTGGGGTACATTCTTTTTCTTTCATCACTTTGAATACAACATCCCACTGTCTTTTAAACCACATTGTTTCTGATTAACTTAGTTGTTAAAGATATTGAGGATGCCTTTCCTCTCTAATTTTATTATTTAGTATTGGCAGATAAAATTGTGTATATTTATTATCTACAACATGATATTTTGAATTATACATACAACATGGAATGACTAAATGTAGCTAATTAACATATGCATTACCCCACATAGCTATCACTTTTGTGATGAAAACACTTAACATCTGTTCTTTTAATATTTTTCAAAAATACAAAGTATTGTTATTAGCTATAGTCACCATATTATACAATAGATTTCTTGAATTTATTCCCTCTGTCTAACTGAAATATTTGTATTTTTTGGCTAACATAACCGAAACCCACTCCCCAACTGCATCAACCCTAGGTAACCACCATTCTATTCTTAGTTTGGTGAAATCAATTCTTTAGAATTGAGAAGAGTGAGACCACGTGGTATCTGACACCTGTCAGGATGGCTATTGTGAAAAAGACAAAAGATAATAAGCATTGGAGTGGATAATACAAAAGTGAACCCTTGGAAACTGCTGCCTGGATACTTTTGATGGGAATGTAAATCAGTACAGCCATTATGGAGAACAGCATGGAAATTCCTCTAAAAATTGAAAATAGAACAAACATATAATCCAGCAATGCTACTACTAGGTATATATTCAAAGGAATTGAAATCAGTATGTCAAAGAGATACCCGTACTCCCATGTTTATTGCAACATTATTCACAATAGCCAAGATATGAAATCAATGTAAGTGTCCATCAATAGATGAAGGAATAAAGATAATTTAACATATATACACATAAAATACTATTCAACCTTTTAAAAGGAGAAAATCCTGTCATTTGTGACACCATAGATGAATTTGGCAGATATTACATTAAATTGCTTCTCTATTTTTATTGCAATATTTTTCTTTTGTCTTTAGACATTTTAAAAATAATGTGTCTGGGTATGATCAGCCACTGTCCAAGGAATGCTGAAAATAAATGTCTCTAGGGCTGAATCTTAGCTTTTCTTCTTTGAATTTTTAAGCTTCATGGTTGTGCAGGTTAATGTTTTTAATATGACATGGTAGGTTTCGATTTTTATTTATTCAAATATTCCTCCTACCCTTTCTCTCTTTCTCCTCTTTTTTCTTGGAAACTATGCATATGTTGCTATGCTTGGTGGTGTTTATAAGGCTTTGTTTATATATTTTTTTCCCTTTTGGATTCTCGGACTAGAAAGTTTGAAGTGTCCTGTGGTCAAGTTTGTTGGTTTTTTTTTTTCTGCCATTTGTAATGTGTTGTTGAGCCCCTCTAATACATTTTCATTTCAATTATTGTAAATTTTAACTTCAGAATTTCTCTTTAGGTCTTTTAAAACAAACGATAATTTACATTTTTATTGATATTTGCTGTTTGGTAAAATAACTGCTATCATAGTTTTCTCTGATCATTTAGAGATATTTTCCTTTAGTCTTTAAACATATTTTTAATAGCTAAGGTATTTTTATAGTAATACAAATACCAAGGCTTTCTCAGCTACAATCTCTATTGCCAGCTTTATTTCCTGTGTAGAGCCCATACTTTCCTGTTTCGTACATGTCTCTTATTGTTTTGATGAAAAATGTATTTTAAATAATATATATTAGCAACTATAGAAACCGGAGTTCTTCACACACACCAAGGTTTGTTGATGCTGCTGTGTGTTGTTGCTGCTGCTACTCCTGTTTGTTGTGTAATGACTTTCCTGCACTAATCCTGTGAAGCCTAAATTGCCTGCCACATATGGCTATGGAATTCTCTGCTTACTCAGCCTAGGCTTCATTTCCTACTTGCACAGAACCTAAAGATCTGAGAGGTCAGAGCGTTGGGCCTTCTCAGGTCTTTCTTGCATAAAAGTGTGTGGTTCTAGGTTTCAAGATTTATTGCTGAGCTTTTCAAAGGCCCCTGTGAACATCACATTCCTCATTTTTCTTTTCTTTTTTTTTTTTTTTTTTTGAGACAAGAGTCTAGCTCCGCGGTCTCGTCTCACCGCAAGCTCCTGAAGTGCTGGGATTACAGGTGTGAGCCACCGCGCCTGGCCACATTCCTCAATTTTTCTCTCAAGGTTTTTGTTTAGTGTTTTGTTAAGCCCAATTGATAATGCCACCTCAGTTGTGATCTTAAGCAACTGTCATTGATTATTTCTGACAAATCCCCTGTGGCTACGGCTGTTTTCGTAGAGTAAGCTCTGACTTGGATTAAACAGAGACAGACTCTGTGACTGAAACTTTTAGCAAGCTACCAGGTCAAATAGTCGAAGTTCTCTGGGGATGAGATGTTTGGAGAACTCCAAATCCATCATGCCAGTCTTTTCCAATGGCTACAAGGCTTCTAATTTCCTGGCTACTGTAGTGGTGAAACTCTTGGCCTTTAAGGCTACCATGGAACTGGGGTAGTGAGTTGTGATCAGCACAAGATAATATGAGACTTCTTCTTCTTACAGAGATTTTGCTATCTTCTTGAATAAATAACTGTAGGTTTCTGCAGGCCTTTAGTTAATTTTCAGAGTTCAGAGAAAGTTGGATTTGACAGCATGTGCCTGTGTTCTCATCGCTTTTCTCAAGGGGTAGATTTTTGAAAGTCCTTATTATGCCATTTCAGAAGTTGCATCTCTGGATACTTTATAATCAAATTTGTGCTTACATTGGAAATGGCTCATAATTATCTCAACTAATGTGACTGTTGAAATGATTATACATAGACTGGCTTTCTTACTCATATTTATGCTGTGAAACTACTCAATAGAAAATCCTGTTTTATTCATAAATAATCCATGGTTGCCAATGAGTTGAGTCCTGTTTTACATAGAACATTGCAAAGCACCATAAAAGGATAAATATTATCATATTTAGAGAATTAACGTAGAATCTTTTTGGCATGCTACATGAAGAAATGGAATTAACTAAGCCTTACTATTGCATTGTTCAGTAATGCTATGATTGTTATAGGAATCCATATTATTTCACTTATTTGAAGAAGACTTTTCTGCCTTACTTTTTTTTTTATCCTGACAGAATATGTCTAATTCATTGCGTTAGTTTTTTAGTGAGCATGAACCTTATATTAGTTATCTTTCTCCAGAAAGACAAAACTAATAGGATGGATGGGTGGATAGATAGATAAATAGAAAGATAGGCAGATAGACAAAGAGAGGGCTTATTAGGGGAATTAGCTCTTACGATTACAGAACCTAAGAAGTCCCACAACGGGGTGCCTGCAAGCTGGAGACCTTGGGATGCTGGTAGCATGCTTCGGCCCACATCCAAAAGCCTCAAAACCAGGGAAGCCAATATTGTAATTCTCTGTCCAAGATCTACGGCCTGAGAATCCAGGGAGCATCTGATGTAAGTCCTGGATCCAAAGGCCAGATAACCTGGAGTTCTGATGTCCAAGGACAAGAGAAAAAAGGTGCCCCAGCTCCAGGAGAGAGAAAGAGAATTCATCTTTCTCTGCTTTCTTGTTCTATTCCACCCCTAGCTAATTGGATGGTGCCTGCCCACATTGAGGGCAGATCTTCCTCACACAGTCAATGAACTCACGTGCCAGTCTCCTCTTGAAACACCCTTACAGATACTCCAAGAAGTAATGCTTTAGCAGTTCTCAGAGCATTCCTCAATGCAGTCTAAGTTGACACCTAACATTAACCATCACAGACTTTTTCAATTATTTGTATGTTCAATATTTTTTCCTACATTGAGTTAAATTCAAAACTACAATATTTTTACAACATTACACTTGAAACACATCATTGTAACCTGAAAAATATTGTATATAAAATGTTTTAATTTATAATAATATCAGTTTTACAAAGTTCTCTCAAATATCTAAACAAATGGCCTTTAAGTAAAAGAGTATTTGATACAATTGATCATTATTGTTAAGTTTTAACATTCAGTGTTCAGTTTCCTTTAAGGAAACTGAGCACATGGCTGTAATGACTGGGCAACAAAATCCTTTAAAAGAAGATAGGTTCCACCTTTTGGGAACACAATCTCCAACTCCTCACTGCAGAGCAGCTGATTGACGGGGCCTAGGAATCTGTGTTTTGGTTTTGGGATCAGTGCACATTCACATGACTCAGTAATCCAAACATACAGAGAGGCTTGGAACTCTCACCCGCCTCTGGCGCCTTAGATGTCCACTTTCATCAACTTCTTGTATTTCTGGCTTGTTTTCTTTAGGGAGACCAGCAAATACAATACACGGTCCACTCTTACCTTTCCCCTTTCAGAAAATAAAGATACCATATCCACGCTTCAAAAAAGAAAATAAAAGAAAAAAAAGAGAAAAGAAAAGAAAAAAAAGCTGATGGACTTCAATTCTTTTCTTTCAAGACAAATTGAAGGAAGGTCCAATCAACTAACCATTTCTCTTTGTCACCCTTGGAAAGAGTTCAAACTTTAGTGATGATGCCACATCAGAACTCTTTATGTTCCTTGATATTGATTGATTGATTGATTTACTTATTTTAAGATGGGTGTCTCACTCTGTCACCCAGGCTGGAGTATACATCGGCAGGATCACAGCTCACTGTGGCCTTGACCTCCTGGGCTCAGGCGCTTCTCCAACCTCAGCCTCTCAAGGGGCTAGGCACATGCCCTCCATGCCCGGCTAATTAATTTTTGAATTTTTGGAGAGATGGGGTCTTATTGTGCTGCCCAGGCTGGTCTCGAACTCCTAGACTCAAACAATCCTTCTGCCTTGGCCTCCCAAAGTGCTGGGATTACAGGTGTGAGCCACGGCATCCAGCCTTTTACTTTGTATTTTTGTGAACAAATTTCTTCAACCTTTTCATCTATTAAATGAAAAACTGTGATACAATTAATAATGAATCTTGTCTCCTTGTAGTAATAAATAGTCCATGGATACATGAATCATTTAGGAAAAAATATTGTTTTGTGTTCAATTACTATTTATCAAGTTGTAATAATACTAATATTGTTGTGATCAATTCCATTAATAACTATAGCACTCAGTTCCACAGTACATATACTAAAATTGGAACCATTAACAACCATAATTACAACTGAGTCCAAAAGAAAATTTCCGACAATTAAATCTTCATTGTAACAGAAAATTTAAAATGAATTAAATGTCAATTTTCACTGCAAAGAAGTATGATAGCGCAACCTATGAAGAACATTTATTATGTCATATGCATTCTGCATGAAATTGAAAATGTTAAAGCAATATATAAGTTGGAACTGTTAAATATAATCTTACTCAGATTTCACAGGACACAAGTGAAGCATTGTCATAATATTTAGATTTTATTGAACATATTTATATATACTCACTGAACATATTTAAAAGAGTTTTTGAAATATTTTACATATGCTAAAAATTACACTCTTTATATGCTTTTGAATTTCCAATGAGAAAATTTAGATGTTCCCCTAAAAATATGTCAGGTGGTAAAATGATTTTTGAAATTCTTATTGGAGAACCGGGCATAAAGTACCTGAATATTAACATCTTAGAACACAAGAAAGTAATAATTGGTTTTACTTGAGTGGGCAAAAAATGACTCTCTGAAGGATTTTTTAATAAACCATTATTAATTGAAAATGATATATTAATAGAGTAAAATATTAAAATATATGAAAATATATATGAAAATAAATGTCTTCATCCTACCCCAAATCCAAGTATTAATAGTACTTTCTTCAATATTCTATGTGCAAAAATGTTGATATGTACATTTTTTACAAAAAGTTTATCATAATATGCTCTTTACAGAATAATCTGCAGATCTTCCTGTATGATTATGTACAGATGTAGCTGCTTTTAATTCTCTACAACCACATAATACATTATTGTAATATTCAGAAACTAGATTGTTTTCAGTATTTGACTAAGAAAGCTAGATTTAAGATTAGTTTTAAGCTGCGTATGGTGGCTCACACCTGCAATCTCAGTGCCTTGAGAGGTCAAGGCTGGAGGAGCTTGAGACCAGCCTGGGCAACAAAGTGAAACCCTGTCTTTACAAAAAATAAGAAAATTAGCTGGGCATAGCGGTGTGTGTTCCTATAGTTCCAGCTACTTGGAAGGCTGAAGCAAGAGGATAGTTTAATCCCAGGTATTCGAGGCTGCAGTGAGCTATCAATGGACTTCAGCCTGGGTAACAGAGCAAGACACCGTCTCTGCAAAAACAAACCAAAAAGAGATGAGTTTTCAAGGCTGAGTAATAGTTTTCCATTTAGGCTTGATAGTAGAAGGCATTTAAGATACAGGGGACTATCATGGACAAGATGCAAAAATATGCAATAAGGAAGGAGTGTGGTCTAGGATTGCTGCAGCTGACCATCCACAACCAACACAGCAGAGTACAGGGCTGCATGGGGAGAAGCCCCTTGTTAAAACTGTGTATGTTACTTTCCTGTTAAAAATAAACACAGTAGCAAATAAATGGAGCAACAACGAAAAAGCCAAACTACCAAACTCAAATTCTAAAATATAGCTTGTTTAAACAATGCTTATATTAACAGAATTGCTTACTTTAGGTACTGTAGTGTCTAAAAAATGTGCAAAATTTAAAATATGGTTTTCTAGAAAGGATAACAGATTTACAGGATATTTTATACCAGTGTTAAATGTATACTAAATAATCATAAATTCATGTATGTAGCACTGGCTGTGATACTACAGCAGATACTATTTCATGATTATATAGGTATGTACATGCTATACAGATTAGAAATATACCAAGTGTCAATGAGAGGAAACCAAAACTCTGCTGGAAATCTAGGGACCAGAAATGACTCCCTAAAGTAGTAAACAAAGTTTTCTTGAAACAACAAATACAGTTCGTAAGGACTGTTAGAACTGTGTAATATAAATCACCTTACTGAGTGCTAAGATTTGCCATTGCATATACATATTTTTAGATTGTACTGATCACTATGAAAAGTCATTTAAATTTCTTCCTACATTAAGTGTTACACAAGATGTTTGATAAAAGCCCCATGGTAACAACATCCTTAGACAACATTATAGCATAAACTTTATTTTAAATAATATTTAGACTACCAGAAACATCACATTAAAATATATATTACACCAAACCCTACAACCTCATCTGTATATTAAAGCAGGGTAAGATAATTTCTTCTTTTGCCTACACAGTTGAAATGATTGGCAAGAAGCTTCTCCTTGTTTGTTCATAAGACTTTATTTTTTGCATATTCCAGAGACTACAGCATCATGGAAACTTAAAACTCAGAAGAATCTGAAAAATAAAACCCTCATTTAATAGATAAAGAATTGATTCTCAGGAATATTAAGCAACTCACCTAAGGTCATATAATGTGTTGGCATCAAAACTGAGATTAAAATAGAAGTCTTTTGTTAATTTTGAGAACTTTAAAAAACTGGAGCCTAGTTTCGTCGTGTGAATTTACCAGTGAATTGGCAAGGTGCCTTTGAAAATGCTGGTATATGAGTTCGTATTTTTAACAAAATGCTGACAATGATTTATTTGTCTCATTCTCAACAATCTCTCTGTGCTCCTCTGATTCCTCATTCACTCAGAATTATACCAAGGCTGAGTCAGGACTTGAAGAATGAAGTATAATATCGAGATTTAACCCAAGACACTGTTTACTTTGAATGTGATGGAAAGAATCTCTTTCAAGCAAAAGGAGGTTTCAAGGAAAATTGCACCTGCTTTTTAGAAGATGAATATGCATTTGAAATTGAGATCAGAGTTTAAATCAACTGCATGCATTACTATTATTGTTCAAATAACAAAAACAATGGCTTTAAGTCACAGATTTGACCCTTAAATAGTCTGTCGCTAGAATGTATAGGGAAGCAGGAGAACTAGAAGTCTTGTTAAACAAACACTTATTCTAGAGAGACAAATTATAGGTAAATACATGCAAAGAAGGTATTAACTCTCTAAAGTAATAGGGGATAAGGACTCCTGCATATGTGGATGGTAGAAAGCAGGTAAAATCATCTTTTGAAGGTATATAGTCATATGTAAGAGGCCATGCATACTGGTGTTCTCAAAATACTGAGTTGTTTAAGACTCCTAACTACAGGGCTGCTTCAGACCCAGTGGATATTTCTAATAAACATGGAGCAGGTGCTCCCTGTTTGCAAGGGAGCAGGATAGAGGCCTGGATGGAAATATTATCTACCAGTGTCTCTAGTGGATCTTTCCTCATCGAATTTAAACATCACTGCGGGGATAACCCTGCATGTGTCTGAGGAAGAGAGAGTCAAAGGGGAGTGGGAGGGATTTGGTATGCTTTCCTGATAATCATTTTACCACAGTGGAGAGTATGTCTCCGAAATGATTGTTTTTGCCCAAGTACAAGTCTGAGTACACAAGTTTGCAATTGTTTTTATTCTATAATGGTCTAGCATAACATATACAGTTGTTCATTGCCTAACAAGGAAATTGTACATACAATTTAAAAGGAAAATTTGACTTGAAATAATATCCTTTTTAAAGGCATAAAACAGATCTCTACTTCTTTTTGATATGGAAACTTGTCATTCATCTAAATCAGATGCAAGCATGGTTATTCCTAGGTTGTCTATGTTTTATGAAGCATTTACATATCATTCACTGGCAACTTTCACAGAAAGATGTAAAATGTTTTTGATTGTCACGGGCATGAGTGACACATTTAATTAATATTTTATTTGTTTACTTTCTCCATTTTATAAAAAAGTAATGGACTTCTAATTATGACCAGAGGTAGTAGACATGATTAATTTATGTGGTTATAAGAAGCTGTTTATTCTCTTTAAGCTAATAAAACCCAGAATCACCTAATTCCTTGAAATATATACGAATACATAGAGAAATGTATAGGATGCTGAAGAAAGTAGGATTTTAACTAACTTTAAGCGAGCAGTTTAAAGAAATACATGAAGATACTTTTAAAAACTGATTTGTTCTAGATGTATTTTTTCTAAGACATGCTGCATAATTTACAACACAAAGATTGTAAAAGAGAAAAAAGACTAAAGAATATTAGTTAATTTTGGAAATTTAAGTTTGAAGCTTGTAAGTATGTCTTATTTTTATTTTTTGACTTTATTACACTACGTGAAATTCTGACATTTAATGACAACACAATTTAGGCACTTGGGATGATCCACACTTGTAATGCTATGGATACTACTAACCTTCCAATAGTTATTAGTGTTTTAATTAATTAATGGTGATTATAATGTTTTTCAGTTCTGTATAATGCCTACTATCTCTTCACCTTGATTGTACATTAAGTTTTCAAATTATTTTATTTACATTTTTTTTTAAATATCCTTTTTTAAGATGGGTGTGGTGTTTCATGCCTGTAATCCCAGCCCTTTGGGAGGCTAAGGCAGGAGGATCGCTTGAGACAAGCCTGGGCTACATAGCAAAACTATGTCTCTACAAAAGATACAAAAATTAGTTGGGCGTGGTGGTAAGCACCTGTGGTCCCAGCTACTCAGGAGGCCCAAATGGGAGGATCACTTGAGCCCCAGAAGTGGAGGCTGCAGTGAGTCCAGATCGCACCACTGCATTCTAGCCTGGGTGACAAATTTAAATCCCAGCTCTGACACTTTCCACTTATATTGAGACTATGTCAAAAAAAAAAAAAAAAAAAGCTTTTAAAGCAGATTTTTTATATGACTCTAGAATGTTGGTTATGTGAATGAATTTTGAAATCAGATTGAAATTTATATTGTGGCCCAACTACCTACAAGCTTTATGGCTTAACCAAATTAATAACCCTTCTGGTCTTCGGTTTCATCATCTTTCAAATAAAAGCTAGAAGGAGATGGATTAAGAAGAAGGTGAAAAATATCACACAGCATTGACACAGACGTTTTTGCAAAACACAAATAATTTTTATTTTATTTCCAGGAAAACTAAAGTGGTTAACTTCAGGTTGATTTTATTACATGAAAACCTAACAAACCTGTAGCTAATCCCTTTTACTGCAGTCTAATTTATATTAAGGGTAGCAATAGATAATATTTATTGAAGGATTATATGTATTAAGTGCTGTGTGGATTTCATCCTTGCATTATTCCTGAAGCCATATTGATTGAATTTAAATCCCAGCTCTGCCACTTTCCACTTATATGACCTTGGGCACATTGTATAACCTCTGTTAGTTTCTTTAGGTGTGAAATGGGAATCTTAATAGTAACTACTTGATTCAGAAGTTGTAAAGACTGAAATAATATTAAGACAGAGAGAGAGAGAGACCTTCACACTTGATCAATTTTCAGTAAGTTTGGCCATTATTAGTAGCTTTAGTATTGTATCATTTGATTTTACAATTTTGTTCAGGCTAATTTGACACTAATGTTTTTCACTTTGCAATCACAATGCAAGAAAAGATAGACTATGCCTAATAAACCAGTCAGTGACTCCTTCATGAGTTCAGCAAGTATATTTCATTGGATATAGGTGTTTTTATTGAACTGGATCTACTCTTCGATTTGAAATACATTTATGCAGAGGCTATTATGTCCTAGGGATAGTGATAGAATCTTATTGTTACAAAGTCAAATGTTACATGGCTTCACTTCTCCTGTTAAGCGCAACATATATATTTTTTTTCTTTTTGAGACAGAGTCCCACTCTGTCACCCAGGGTGGAGTGCAGTGGCGTGATCTCGGCTCACTGCAACCTCCACCTCCTGGGTTCGAGCAATTCTCCCACCTCAGACTCCTGAGGAGCTGGGACTGCAGGCGCATGCCACCATGCCTGGCTAATTTTTGTATTTTTAGTAGAGGCAGGGTTTCATCATGTCTGCTAGGCTGGTCTCAAATTCCTGACGTCAAATGATCCACCCATCTTGGCCTCCCAAAGTGTTGGGATTACAGGCATGAGCCACTGTGCCAGGCCCTGAATGATTTCAGCATTCTGCCTAGAGGTGAAATATTGGACAGACATACCTCTTAATGGTCTCTCTAACATGTTTCCCTTGAAATCATTGTAACAGAAACTTAATTACCAGAAACTTAAACTAGGAGGAGGAAAATCACAGCTAACCTTTTCTTGGCCACCATGTTTCAGTCTATGGATGACCTTCACCAATGACAGTTGAAGGGAAAAAGGGACAGCCTCATCTACACATTGCTGGTTCTATTGCATGCATATTGATGTGCTAAGGGGCTCTCAACATTTCCAGTTTATCATGTTCTTATTTTCAGCAACTTCCTATGCCCTCCCTGAACCCAAAGGAGAGCTACATATACCACCTTAAATTTTCAAATAGCCACATTCAAAAGCAAGAGAAGCAGGTATATTTAAGTTTAATAACACATTTTAATTCAATATATCCTAAACGTCATTTCAATACCTAATCAATATATTTTAAAAATGAAATCTTTCATATCGATTCCTTTTTAAGTCTTCAAAGATGTGTTCGTATTGCACCACATCTCAATTCAGATTAACCACATTTCAAGTGCTTCATAGACATAGAGGGCTAGTGGCTATGTATCCATCATCACAAATCTGCAACACGTATTTGTCTATGTAGTTGTCTCAGTAAGATGATTTGAAATCTGGTGGCCACACCTCGTAGACTTAAATAAGGATATAGAGAAAAATAACAGTGTAAGTCTATGCATGCCACTGTTTCATTTCTCTATACACACCATGTTTTGCTCCCTTTCCTTCCACTTTAGAGTAGAAAATAATCACCATTTATCATGGGAATTGCATCCTAAATTTGTTCGTGAATTCCTTTCTGTGAAATTTCTTCTATTACTCCATGTTCCCCATTAATGACAACCTGTTTCACCATGACTATAGTCACATCACAACTATAGTTCAATTTTATTTTATTCACGTTGTGTTCCCCAAATGTTGAAGAATTGGAATTAACATTTACATTCCCCAGACATTCTCAGAGGCAACTGCACATTGCAGTTTGATGTGAAGTACAGAAGTTAGGAACAAAGGTGCTCCTGAAAGCAAAATTATTGGGCACTATTGTCTCATATTCTTCTTCTGGCTTGAAATTGGATCTTTTTTTGGAACTACGGTATGTGCTCGCCTGACAGTTCACCCTGTGGGCACATTTAATGGATGAAAGGGCTAAGACAAACAGGAAAGATTAATTAGCTTGTCTGAGGTCACATGACAGGACAGTGGCAAAAACACTGGCAGAGATATAAACCCAGAAGCATGAATTTATAATAATTCATACAAAGTACTTGGGAATTTCATTTTCTTTGATGAGAAATGTAATTATAGTATAAAGAACAGCAATTCCTGGATGCCAACCCTGTAAATTCATTTAAACAACTCAGTTATATAAGTGTCATGTAATGCTTTTCTATTAATTTTGTATTCATTGTCAATATTTCTCCCATGAAAATTGATCTGTATCTTTGTATTATAGTAGAGCTGTAAAAACTAAGGACTGTTATTTGTTATGCAATCTAATGAAAACATGTCTTTGTTTAGCTCCCCATATGAGACTTGCGTTTTGTTTACATGAAAATAGTTGACTTTGATATCTTACAAAAAATGAAATAGAAGAGTTCATAAAACTACCCATTAGTTACTCGTTAGATACAGATTTTTTAATATTTAAATTGTGTATTTCAATACAAAATACTGTAGTTATATATTGTAAATGTGACATTAGTGCAGATTATGTATCTTATAAATAATTCTTGCATAACAGAATAAATGTATAATATTAACATTAAATTCCAAATTATAATACTGCAATTCTCAAAGTTAGGGTTGGGGATAGAAGAAAATAATGTAGGCTAGTGATGATGGTGGCACTATACATGAAAATATTTAATATTAAATATATAAGAGCTGGGCAAGGTGGCTTATGCATGTAATCTCAGCAGTTTGGGAGGAAAATATGGGTGGATCAATTAAGGCCATAAATTCAAGACCAGTCTGGCAAAATAGCAATACCCTATCTCTACAATAATAAAAAATTAGACAGACATGGTGGCATGCACCTGTGTTTCTAGGTACTAAGGAGACTGAGGTGGGAGGATCACTTGAGCCAAGGAGGTTGAGGGTATAGTCAGCTATGACCACATCACTGCATTGCAGCCTGGTTGACAGAACAAGACCCTGTCTCAAAACAAAACTAACCAAAAGAAACAAAGCAAAGCAAAAATATATATGTATATACATGCATATATATAAATATACAAAGACAATTAGGATATATACATAAAATACAGACATATCTGTCAATAGCTATGTGTGTACATAATTAAGATGGCCTTAATATTATCCTTGGCTCAATTAAACTTTAGACATGTTTCTTCCAGATTATAACACCCTGACCTCTCTTTTCTTGCAGGATTTACTTGAGAAAACTTGCCATTGTACCTTAAACCTTTGCTTTTTTGAGACGTAAATCTTTTCCCAGACTCTTGCCGGTTTTACAACGAGGAATGTCTTTCTTAAGGATTTGAAAGCCGTGTCTTAGAAGTGTAATCATGAAAGGAGATAGCGACCCCATATTCAAGCCTTTGAGGAGGGGAAATAATCTAACTTAGATAAGTGCTAATTAACAAGCAGATGGTCAAATCACATTGACCAGTTTTCTCCATAATGTACTCCAGTACTTTTCTGTAAGCTCACCATAGCCTTTAAAAATCCTTCCACCATTTGCATAAGCAGAGTTGAGTTCAGCTTCTTTCTCCTATTGCAATGGTCTTGAACTCTATTACAATAGTCTTGAATAATGTCATCCCTGTCTGTTTAACTGTGTTGACTGTCATTTTTCTTTGAATATATATACACATACATATAAACTTTATATATACATATATATATTCTTTGAAATTTATATATATATATAGAATATATATGTGTGTATATACATATATACATATGTACATATATACACACACACATATATATAAAACTATATACAGTAAGCCCATACTGTCATCAATAGGTTCTTGGAAACTGTAACTTTAAGCAAAATGCCAAATAGCAGGTTCTCAAATAGTGTTGTTTCCTTCAAAGTCTTTTTGTTATAATGTTGATGAGAAAGAGAAAATCGGTTTTTATTATGTCATTCACTTAAAATCACAATTTCCAAGAACCTGTAGACAATGTTAAGTGAATACTCACTGTATATATTATGTACACATAGAATGATACACATTATATATATGACTTTAGGTGTGTATATATGTATAAGAATGCATTAAAAATAATAATCATATATTTATGAATAAAGATGTTCTAAACATAGAACATTGGTTTAAGTAATAAAACATTAATAACAATTTAAATTGGACTATAATATGGAATATGATGCAAACTTTAAATTCATGCTTTGAGACTTCTTTAAAATATAGAAATACTCAGGCTGTGTTTGCAGTTTAAAGAGTTATAAAATAGTACATATATCATTGATTCCCTTTTGATTTGAATGCATTTGTATAAAATAAAGATATAATTTTGAATATATTTGTACAGAATAAAATCCCAAATTCAAGATAGGAATTGTTGGGTTTGGTAGATATTATGCAACTTTATTTTCTTAAAACTTACTATATCATTCAACTTCTGGGTAATGAAAAAATATTGTATAATCAGGAAATTTTGATATTTTCTTTAAATTAAAAAAAAGCATTCAAATTTCATTTTGTGAAATTATGACTTTTTATAAATTCAGGCCAAAATTTCCTAAATATATCTAGTGGCAGGCAAAATTGACTTCTGCATGTTTCATTATCCACACAGCTGTCTTAATTACTAGCAAATCTGAAACAGTAAAAAATTTTTTCTGCCATATACCCTTCAGCTTTTTTTAACTTCATGTTTCATGCCTTATGATCAATTGAAATTAAAGTTGCTTTAATTTAAAACAAAAGTTAATTTGTTCAGCCCATTCTAAGACCAATTAGTCTGGTCTTAAGTCTGTAAGTAACTTGCCTGAAGCAATACCATTGCAGTTACTCTAAATGCATACCATTTGAAGGATATATGTGTTTTAAGACTCTTTTAGCAAGGCTAGCCACAGAGTTACCTTCTGTTGTCAGAGTATAATGATAATTTCACTGAGCTAAGTGTTATAATGAGCAGAGTTAGTCTTCCATAGCCTGTAGCAAAGCAAATTAAAAAAAAAAAGAGAAACTAAAAACCCTCGCCTTCCTTTTCATGAGATATGTTACTATAAGACACTACACTGTATAGGCTCCACCATCTGGAGAAGAGAAGGAGAAATAATAGGGTGGGAGGAGCATTGAATTTGTGTGTGTTGTATACTCTCTCTCTCTCTATATATATATATACACACATTGTGAATTATAGCCTAAATGGAATTGTAAACAGATGATATATAGATATATATCTATACATATATATGTATAGATATATCATTTCAATACCTAATCAATATATTTAAAAATGAAATCTTTTCATTTATTCCTTTTTAAGTCTTCAAAGATGTGTTTCAGTTTTAAAAGATGTGTATTTTATATATATATATATATATATAGTCTGTTTACTATATCTATCTATCTATCGATTGATCGATCATCTATCTGTCTGTCTGTCTGTCTTCTATCTATCTATGGCATCTATTTTATGAAGGCAAATGGGAAAAGAAGATACTTCTTCAATATCCTGGTATGCAAAACAATTGGTGTGCCATCATTCAGAACTGATTCACAAGGTTTGGAGTACGACTAAAACAAAAATCAATTTTGGGCATAATTTTTTTCTCACTTATTCAAGCCGACTAAATTTTATGTAACCTTGGATAAAATATTTCTAATTTTTATATTCGTCAGACTTCACAATCTCTGCTGTAAAATGTTTATTTATTTTCTTGCACTTCTTGGGGTCTCATTCTTTCACTTTTATTTTTCTTAGAGCCAGGGTCTCACTTGATCATCCAGGCTAGAATGCAGTGGTGCAATCATAGCTCACTATAGCCTCAAACTCTTGGGCTCAAGTGACCCTCCTGCCTCAGCCCACTGGAGTAGCTGGAACTACAGATGTGCATCACCACGCCTGGCTTGGGGTCCCATTCTTATGTTTACAGGTAACCTCACAGTGCCCTACACATTTCCCTTTCCTTTTGTCACTGTTCACACACGTGCCTGACTTCAAACTGTCTGAGGGATTTCTCTGGAGGAAAGAGCTATGATTTTGCTCAAGGCAGGGCACTAGAGCCAGAGAATTTATTACCCCAAGAGCACTCAACCAATGACAGACACATGTTGGTGTATTAATACTTGGGCTTCCACAGCCCTCATATGGGATGGCTTTGACTCTAGAACATTGAATTTAGTGTCACAGACTCCCAGAGACCACAGTATGGTATATTTATATTTATCTGGACCTGGAATCTGCATTCATATTACGTTGGTACATTGATTCTCATCCTGGTCTCTTGATAAAAAGGAAAATTTTTAACTATTTGATGGTATATTACACTGTTATGCCATTCAGGTTTTCTCATTTCTGTGTTAAAAATGAATCAGTCTCCTGAAGCATCGCTTATAGAAGTGATGTGATTTTATATAGACAAGGAGTAAATACTTATTTTTTAAAGTCAAGGTAGTTATACTTGTTAAATCAAGTTTAGCCTAAAGCTACCTCCTTCCATATTTCTTTTTCTTGTATGCGGCTTTAAGTTCTGGAATACATGTGCATATGCAAGGTTGCTACATAGGTATCCATGTGCCATGGTAGTTTGCTGCACCTATCAACCCATCATCTAGGTTTTAAGCTCCACACGCGTTAGGTATTTGTCCTAATGGTCTCCTTCCTCTTGCCCCCCACCCCCTAACAGGCCCTGGTGTGTGATGTTCCCTTCCCCGTGTCCATGTGTTCTCATTGTTTAACTCTCATTTATGAGTAAGAATATTCAGTGTTTGGTTTTCTGTTCCTGTGTTAATTTGCTGAGAATGATGGTTTCCAGCTTCATCCATGTACAAAGGACATGAACTCATTCTTTTTTGTGTCTTCCTAGTATTCCATAGTGTATATGTGCCACATTTTCTTTATCCAGTTTATCATTGGTGGGCATTTGGGTTGGTTCCAAGTCTTTGCTATTGTAAATAGTGCTGCAATAAACATACATGTGCATGTGTCTTTATAGTATAATGATTTGTAACCTTTTGGGCATATATCTAGAAATGTGATTGCTGGGTCAAATGGTATTTCTGGTTCTAGATCCTTGAGGAATCTCCACACTGTCCCCCACAATGGTTGAACTAAATACACTCCCCCTAGTTCAGCCTAAGTGTTTCTCTATACATCTTGAACTATACCCTAAATCGAATTGTAAACAGACGGCAGTCTACTCTTGTGCCAATCACTGGGTTTTGGCCAATCAAATGTGGCCAATTGTTGAAGCTGTGTTCAAATAAGACAAATGCCAAGCTATAAGCAATTGAGCTCTTTCTGTACCTGACTTTCACTTTTTTATACATCACTTTCCTTTTTCTGTCCATAAATGATCTTCCACAATGCCATTGCACTGGAGTCTCTGAGCCTCTAGCTCAGGAATTCGCCCGATTTGCAATAGTTCTTTGCTCAGTTAAACTCTTTGAAATTTAATTTGGCTTAAGTTTTTCTTTTTTCTTTTCTTTTTTTTTTTTAATGTTGCTACCAGTTTATTTTGATAACTGATACAGATTTAGCAAGTATAAATCCTTCAAGTGGCTCCTGCGCCCTTTCGACATGTATCCACCTCTTTGTTGTTGTTGAGACGGAGTCTCGTTCAACACACTTCAATGAGCAAATTTTTCATTAAATAAAAACCAATTCTAAAACAAATTTATAGCAACTGGAAAAAAACTCTCCACACACTTAAGTTAGTTTTCAAGTTTTAAGTAGTTTAATTTTTCTCCCCAAAATATTTTGTGTTCTTTGCATATGGGGAGGGGTTTTTTTCCCTTCTTCTTCTCCTTTTCTCAATGTTTTATTCCATGTGGAGAAATCTCAACTCAATTAAAGTGTGGTGCCTCTCCATGTGTTCACATCACTCCTGTTCAGTAAAGGAGGTGTACTTTTTCTTCAACTGTACGAGCTTTAAAGGAGCTATTCACATATGAAAAAAGGAATCGTCTGCCATTGGACAGCACTGCCTATCAGCAGCAGATGTGAATTAAATGCTTCACTATTAGCTTGTGTATCTTAAGTTGTTCCAAACTTTGGTGAAGAAAATCAGCGATGTTTAATTGATCTCCTTAAACTCCAACAAACATTTCAGTCCTGGTAATAATAATGTCCTCCTACCTAAGACAAGATCATTCTCTGCTCTAGAGCAATGCTATACAAACCGGTATAGAGCTTTTATTTATTTATACATTTTTGAATTCTTAAAAAAATCTACTGGAATGGAATTGTCAATACTTTTCTTTACATAGTCATAATTGGTAACCATTTTAATAAAATGTCCCTATTAACTTTCTCAGATCTTGGATATATTCCAAATAAATATTCTAAAAATTATATATCAATCTGAAGTATTTTTAATTTGAATTAATATTTTACTTTAACAAAGTTATAATAAACAACAATAAAGTTTTAATGACTTTTTGTAACATATTTTTTGTAAACCAAAAAGTGACCGAAGCAGGTCTCAATTGATTAGAGCTTGCCCAACCCACGGCCCAGGGGTCGCATGTGTCCCAGGATGGCTATGAATGCGGCCCAACACAAATTCGTAATCTTTCTTAAAATATTATGAGATTTTTTTGTGATTTTTTTCTTCTCATCAGCTAGTGTTAGTGGTAGTGTATCTTATGTGTGGCTTAAGACAATTCTTTTTCTTCCAGCGTGGCCCTGGGAAGCCAACAGATTGGACACCCCTGAATCAGAGGTCTATTTTACCAAGGTTTATGACAGGCCCAGGAAAAATAAACACAGGTCACAGTAGGATCTGTGACCTGTGCTTTTTCCGAAGATGGTTTCAGGAACTTCAATATTTAAAGGGAAAAATATAAGCAGGAGGGGAAGAAAAAACAATAGGAGGGTGGGTAGGCAATGAGGCAAATGGTTACACTCTTATGAGGCTCTACATTTTACATGTGAAAAGAGGGGTATAGAGGAAAAGGTCAATTATGCATTTGTTTCATGTTCTGTAACTCTACGTTTTATGTAACATAAAGTAGGCATGTGAAGTTATGGCTATCTGTTTGGGAACAAAAGGAAGGCCATTTTTTGTGTGACTCAGTTCCCCGGCTTAAATTCCCTCTGGCATAGTGAATCTGGGGTTCTGAGCTTCTATTTTTGTCTCACATTTCATAACAAAACAGACTGCCTAGTGAGAAGTCTTAAATAAAATAGCACCATGGTTCAGAACTACAAGCTCAGAGGAATTGTCAGGAAAGATTTCTTTCACTTGTGCCCCTCAAACAAAATTTCTGCTTTGCTGTGATTTGGAGTTCAGGAATCAGGCCCAACTCAGTTCTTTCCTCCCCTTAAGGTTTGCTGTAAGACACAATTTTGTTTTGGAAACCAAACAAATAGGTGTTAGAAGCCAGGTCATATCCAGGGGTTGGCCTTGGTAAGACTCAGTCACAGTATTTCTTCTGTGCTATAAGGAATTCCTTGAGTGTGTGCCTTAATTCAACCAATGTGAAGAGAAAATTGTTTGATATTATTTGGCTAACAGACAACATTTTCTCCAGGAAGGTTTAGATAACTAAATTTATTAAAATCATAAAGTTTCATCGTTTCACCAAGTGTCGAATCTCTGGTGGATGTTCTAGGCAAATTACTCGAGGTGATGATAATGCAGTGTGAATAAGTCATTATGGTCCTTACCTTCACTTAGCCATGGGCTGCTGGGGATTATAAGAAATCAAATGAAAGTTTGCTAGCTTCAGACTAAACTAAGAGACTTCTTTTAGCTCATAGTCTAAGAACTGAAGATTCTTTTTGCTGTTTTTTAGAGGTTATAAAGTTTATTAAAAATCATTTTACCTTATATATATTAAAATTTCTGGTAAATGTAATCATTTGTATGATACTTGAATGCATATTTGTGTGATCTAGTTATTATTAGATTAACTAACATATGGTCATTGTATTTCTTTGGATATTACATTGGAAGATTGATCATCAATGGTCATCCACATAAACTGATTTGATGATGAAGATGATCATATATTAAAGCTTGGTTGTTTCCATCATTTAGAAAACTAAAGTGTTCTAGCAACTAGTAAAATGAATACAATTTTTATATATCACACAGATATATTAATTTCAGTAAGCTACCGATTTTTATGATAAGTACAAATGAATCATCTTCTTTCTTTATTGTTGTCATGTTTGTGCTATATTCTTATTTCTATGAATCTGTGTATCTCCCTTTCTATGTATCTACAAATCATCTATCTACCTACCTACCTATGCATTCATCTATATCACTTAGAATTTGACTTTCTTCAGAGAAAAGTAATGTAAGATTAAAATTAAAATCAATTGAATAATAAAAGGACTTTATTGGCTCACAAGCTGACAATTCTACAGCTAGTGGGTATTTTGCTTGATCCAGAGATTCACAATGCCCTCAAGGCACATATGCATTTGTTTCTGATTCTTAAACAGTATCTTCCTTGTTGTGTTGTTTCTGCCTTAGCCTGTCAGTTCTCTTGGTGGCTAAATGGTTGTCGGCAGTTTCTTGGTCTACATTTTTTTTTTTAACTTCTAAGAGAAGAGCATTGCATTAAGCCTGAAATTATCTAAGAGAAATGTTGAGATTCTCTCAAACTGGATTTCCATGGCTTCCCAGAACCTATCACTGGGGAATAGGAGAATATCATCTGTTAATCTGGCTTACTTTTAGATCATTGCCTACTTTGGAACAATCACCTTGACAAACACCAAGAGCAACAGCAATAACAGAATTACAATGATTAGCTTAACACAATCGGGCCTTCCTTTGGTGCTTGAGAGGGTCAAAATCCAAATAGCTGTCTGAAAGAGACAGTGTGTGGCTTGCTTCTCCAAAGTAAAATCAAGGTACTGTTGTAAACACAATGTTTTGGGATATGGATATGCATCAACAAGTGTGTGTATACACACACACACACACGCACACACACACACACGCGCACACACACACACATATATATCCTTTTATTCATTCATTCATAAATTCACTTTTTCCCTCTCTCCATAATCTCTGTCAATCTGTCTCTCCCTTTGTCTTTGTACACATGCAGCATGCTTTCTATGTAAGTAAAGATAGAAAACAAGAAATTTGGAAGATCACAGGCAAAGCAAATGACTTAAAATTATTCAACCTATTAAGGACTATGTTATTACCAAATTCTATGTTATTACTATGTTATCACCCAATTCTAATAAAATAATAAAATCTGAGATGGGAAATACTTAAATATACCTACATTTTATTCATTTGTTTATTGACATTTTTGCTTATATTTCTCATTATTGATACATGAAAAGTAAAGATAGGAAAAACTCATGTTTAATAAATTACTATAGAATATCAAATGATGAAAAATGTTTAAATTATAAATTGCTCTATAGGCATGTATTGAGGTTATAGTATTACTATTATGTATTCTTGTTGGACAAGAAAAGCTGTTAATGTAGAGGCTCTACTGAAACATAAATGAGACACTAACAATTTTTTAAAGATTATCCAAGGTTTTAAAAGATAATTTTTAAATTATTTACGGTGTATGAAATTTTACATACGGAAGATAAGAAAATTAATGTCCTACTCTAGAGTTGAAAAAGGTCAGAGATTGCCATAAAGTGATTTAATTATTATTAAATTTCATTATTTGTTTACTATCTTTGACAACTAGAAAAAAAACTACCTAGTTGGTGAGAGAACTGAGTACATAAGTGGGTATTTCAGAAATGGAGAAAGTGCACATAGTTTGCTTTCACAATATAGAAGGTAAGAGAGAGGTTTAGTGGTAAAAGATGCGAAGTTTGAGAATGCATGGTTTGCTTGTTATTTAAGTGGAGAAATGTGTGTGTGCGTGTGTGTGTGTGTATGTCTGTCTGTCTGTCTGTCTGTAGATCAGAGAAGAGACACTAGAAAATGAAAGGTAGGAAATAGAATACTTAGTTGAACTGGGAAGCCGAGAGAAAAAATTGTTGATTCTATTGATCAAGTGAAGGAGTTATCTTTTCAAAGCAAAAGAATGTGTCTTTGGCACAATAGGCAGTTTCCAGTGTAGAGAAGATTAAAAAAAAATAAAACTGAGGAAACCCAATGGAATCACTACAGTACTTAGGATGCAGAATTATCTGCCAACTATATTAATGTTAAAGAGAGATAGAGGGCTACATATAGTGGAGAAATACTGGAAAGGCTGTTTTTGATAATGTGATAAAGGATCAATTAATTATAAAACTGATACCAGCCAGGTCCAAGTTATATGGAGAGGTCAATATGGCAGAAGAATGCTGATAATCTGGGGGAGTTGGAAAGATTCAAAGAATTGATGAAGGCATTCACAGACATAATTTGTTGTAAAATCGGAGGCATTTGATTCCAAAGTCAATACTTTTAAATAGTATGTCATACCATGCATCAAAAAAAGGGGAGGAGGGGAAGAGAAAGAAAAAACAAAAGACTCTATTAGTCCTTAAAGAGAATAGAGGCTCTTGTAAACTACATAATAAAACCCAATTCTCTTCTGTTTAAGCAAAATACATATTTTCAGATAATTATATGTCTTACCCTTGAATATTGACGGCACAAGGTTGACTTTTTCCTTAAGTGGATTCAATGCTACATTAAAAGTACATTACATCTCTTCCTGTTCCCTCCCTCCCTTCTTTTCTTTTTGCCTCCTTTCCTTTCCCTCCCTCCCTCCCTCCTTCCTTCCTTCCTCTCTTTTTCTATGCACAAATATTTTGAATGCTAAATATATGCCAGTTATTGGAATAGACACTACTAATTTATAATCACCGTTTGACTAGTAGGAAAAAAAACAGACACAGATGTTTCCATTACAGAGTCATAGGATATGATAGAGCCAAGCAGGCAGTGTTATTGTATTAAACCTTGAAGAATGATATATATGATAGATTGCAGTATTGTTCACAAATATCCCTTGTCTCCCCTACTGGCCATTTTCAGAGATCCCTCCTAAAGCCAATAACCTTGGCTATGTGACTTGCTTTTGCAATGAAATGTGGATGAAAGTGATAAGCAAAAATTATATAAGCCACTGTGTAATTTCATTTTTCCTGTCTTGTATGGAACACACAATGTTCTAGAGAAAAGTTGTTTGTCAAGTCTAGATCTTGGACTCTAGTTGGTATGGAGCAGAACATCCACCTACTCACAATGAACTGTGTATGAATGAGAAATAAACGTTTGCAAACTACAAAGATCCAGTTGTTAATAAGGGTATAGCATATTTTGGAGTTGAAAGTATCAGAGTTTAATCAGGTTCAACACAAAGGTGGAAGTGGAAGAGAAGGTGAGAATAGGTGGGTGTGTACTTATGTGTGTGTTTGTGGTAGGGGAAACTGGTGGTGTTTTGGTGAATGGATTTAGGGAGAAATGAGACTGGAAACTCTGAAACTAAGAGACTATTCAATTATGTTTTTCTGTAAGAGTTTTCCAGGCAGAGTCTCTTTGACCACCCCTCTACAGACAGCTATCAGCAATAAGGAAATTCAGTCTGTGTTGTTGCCTGGGAGAACCACAGAATCTGGAAGCTGCTCATGGTCATTTGGACCTGGGCTTCTTGATCTTGCTTTGATTATAACCTGCATGAAGGTAAAGAACACGTGCCTCATGTTACCTTTCTAAGAACTTGTATATTAAAGTATTTCCTTATAAAAGAGCAAGCAGAGGGAAATAAATGGAGATTTATCTTATCTATATTGGCTCAAATGTCGAGGATATCCCAGAAAACTGTTTCTTAAAATATTTATGATAAAAGACTCATCAATCCAACATGGACTAATACTTTCGTAAAATACAACAAAATAAATTGCTAAAAAATAATAAGACATATAAAAGACAAGTTTATTTTTGTAGATTCAGCAGACATAATTATTCTGTCAAATTTCTATGATCATTTCTAAGTATTTAATTTTAAGTTTTGTACAAATATTGTTATAAATTTAAAAAAATGTGTAGAACAAATCTGCTTTGGGGCCGGTTTGAACAGCACTATTCAAGAAGACTCATATTATTTTATATATTTTTCTAACATAGAAAACACACACACAAAAATATCAAATGAAGAGGTAAATTGTAAAGTTCACTGTAGAAAGTAGTCTTGACAGCTTTATTATTTCCTATTAGAATAAAACTTTCCACCTTGAAGCCTCTATGCCAAATGGACATGTAATTTAAAATGAAGAATTGTTCATATTTTATCAAAATAATATTGTGAAAACAATTCTTCAAATTAATTATCTTCAATTGCTGAAAGTCATTTTTATTTTTATAAATTTTATTTACATAGAGAAAACATAATAAGATGAACAAACACTGAAATGGTTAAAATAAAACAAAAATTCCCATCTATGATACAGAATCAGTAAACCAAACTCTCTCTCTTTCTCTATTATTATGTTTTTGAATGTGCCAGAGTTCCTAAAATCAAAGTGCTAATAACTAACTAGCTTAGTCACAGAAATCAATGTGGTTTGTCAACACTTAAGATATTGGCGAAATCTTGATCTTGAATCTATTTGGATTTGGCCATTGTGCTTGAGGTATGACCTTGGATTTTTAGAAAAAATTTTGTAGCAGGTGTTGCTCCTGTTTATTTGTAAAGAAAATGTAGAACTCATGGTAATTATTGGCATTTCAATTAATAGCATATAAAGTGCATTTTGACATTTACTAATATTAACACCTTAATAATAATTTCCAAATGTTATGTTTATTTTCCTCCAGTATGCCAGCACCATCACTAGCAGCAGCAGTTAAGTCATTGAAATAAATATAATTAATTTCTCCACTGACAAAACCTCAATGTATGTACCCCACACATTTCACAGGAATGATAATAATGTATTTCAAGAGTTATTTCTCCTACTTTATAATTTCTCGTAAAGTTTAATAACAGATAAGTTTATAAATAACTTCTGGTAAATATGCTTGCAAGATATAAATAGGGTTATGAAGCTGATGGCTTACAAAAAACCTTGAGAATGTTAACATACACTTCCATGTTTTAGTTTAAAAAAAGATACTTTGTATGGTCATAGAATCTGAATGAGATAAGTAGTGGCTCTCCATGTTGTGCTAGAGAGATAATGTACAAAATTTTATTTATTAATAAACAGCATCATGGCAAGAGAGTGTTTGATATTTACAACTGCAGAAAGCTTTTCCCTTCAACACAAGAACGACTACTGAGCAAGGGGACCCTCAGTCCTCTCCATTTTATCATAAGAAAATAAATTAAAAATACGTAAGAAAATAACAGCAACATGAACAAGAGAAAACACATGGAGTGAAAATTTGTTAACTCCCTAGGAGGAATTCAGTAACAGGCAAGTGAATCCTTTTGTTCAAAGGCTGCTTCACACTGGGTCTTCAGGGGCCATTTGTTCATGTGCCAGAGCACCTGTTATTAATTTCTTACATCCCATTTGAGGAAGAACAATTCCTCTTTATGTCTTTCTCACCTCTTACATCACATTCTTTTAGGAACATCTAAAAATAAATGTTCCTTCCAGGACAGACAGCTAAGGGACATGGGATTTTGAACAAACTTTCTGCATTATTAGCCCCCAAATATTTTATTTGAAAGGAATTAAATGTAAGTTGGTTAAGTAACGTCAAACCCTAATTTTCATTATTGGAACAAGATTAAAATGTCTGCAGAAAATTAAGTATATCTGGAGAAAGGAGACTTTTTGTAATACATACATCAGATCTTCTTAAATTTAATGTATACTATCTGTTTCATTGTAGATATAATGGCTGCTCACCAAAATGGTTTTTAACTGATGGTTTTAAAATTTCTTCTCTAGTTATAAGATTTAGTAAAATTAGCATCAATTTTAAAAGGCCATCTTGAAAGACTATAGGGATTTTGTTTTCCATATTGAACTCTGTCTACACTAATCAAAGACTTGGAAAAGCAAATTACTTGGATGACTAGGAAGAGGTTGTCATTCATGGAGACCTCATTCTAGTATACCCTAAATGAAACTTCTAGTACCATTACTGAATCCACATTTTAATGTTTTTATACTTGTTCACTCCAAATATTTATAAAAAAGATACAATATGCAACTAAAATGCATTTAACTGGGCATAGTTAATAAAAGCATACACATATCTTGTGCATTCAAATAATTCTACAAATCCTGCTATTTTGTTTTACCAAATTGGAGCTTGAAAATCTTGTTGAAAAAACAATTACATTTTAAGATGTACCTTTAATTCCAACTTATTTCTACTAGTTCTGGGCATTGTGTGAATGGATTTGTCATACATTCATTTTCAAACAAAATCCATCTCCAGGTACAGACAACTCCCCCATGGAGAACATGCTTTTGTTCGTTCTGGTGGTTATGCTGGTAAGAACCTTGAAGGAAAGTATTAAACTATTTTCAAAGGAAGAGCATTAAACTCTTTTCAAAGAATAAGTAGTTGGAAACCATCATGGAGTCAGGACTTAGTTTTTGTTTCTGTTTTGTGTTTACCTGTTAGAGCAGGTATTATGATCCACTACAGAAGAACACAGGTAAGTCCCAAGAAAAAGTGATGATGATGATAACATGAGGTTTTCTAACTTACATCCTTATACTGAGCAATGTTGTTCAACTAAGCTTTCTGTAATGGACATGTGTGTGTGTGTGTGTGTGTGTGTGTGTGTGTGTGTGTGTGTGTGTATACATATATATGTTGGAGTCTTGCTCTGTCACCCAGGCCAGAGTGCAGTGGCATGATCTTGGCTCACTGCGACCTCTGCCTCCCAGGTTCAAGCAATTCTCCTGCCTCAGCCTCCAGAGTAGCTAGAATTACAAGTATGCACCACAACACACCCAGCTAATTTTTGTATTTTATTTATTTATTTATTTATTTATTTATTTATTTATTTATTTATTTTTGAGATGGAATCTTGCTCTGTCGTCCAGGCTGGAGTGCAGTGGTGTGATCTGGGCTCTCTACAGCCTCTGCCTCCCGGATTCAAGCAGTTCTCCTGCCTCAGCCTCCCGCGTAGCTGGGATTACAGGTGCACACTGCCAAGGCTGCTAATTTTTGTATTTTTTTGGTGGAGACAGGATTTCGCCATGTTGGCCAGTATTAACTTGATTTTCTGACCTTTTTATAAACCCACCTTGGTCTCCCAAAGTGCTGGGATTACAGGCTGAGCCACTGCTCCTGGCCAATGGATATATTTAATATATGCACTATCAAATTTGATAGCCACAGCCATGTGTATCATGTTCTTATATTTCTATATTTGTCTGTATATTGTTCTAACCTTATATCTGTTTATCCTATAGTATTGTTTTCTGGTGCATTCTTTTAAATTATTTATTTTCGTGATTAAGTCACATGTCTAAAATACCAGGCTAAAATATTTAGTCTTCCATTATTTTTCTTCTCATTTATATTTCCTCCTCACATCTAATAATTTTCTTAAAAATTCAGTCATGTGATATCTCTGCTATGTAAATTTCTATACTTCCCTATTATCTACCAGAGAATTTCCAAAATTCTTGGCCTTACATTCAAAGTCTTTTCTATTCTTGTTCTAGCTGACCTTCCAAATATTCATACATTATATTATTTTTCTAAATTGATCAATTATTGCACTTAAAGCATGTTACTTTGTCTTTTTTTGTAAACCAACTTGAATTATTTCTTTTTCCTATTCCCACATACCAATTTCTGACTGTTGTCAGTTGACTGGTGGCCACCAAAAATATATATTCGCTTTCCACCTCATTGAGCCTACGAATTTGACCGTATTTAGAAAAGGGGGACTTTGCAGATCTAATTAGTTGAGAATATTGAGGCTGGATCATCCTTGGTGGACTCTGTATTCAACAACAAGTGTCCTTATAAAGGACAGAAGAGAAGACAGATAGAGGAAGAGATCATATGATGATAGAGGCAGAGATTAGATTTTTGGAAGCACAAGCCAAGAAACATCGGGAAACGTCAGAATTTAGAAGAGGCAAAGGATGACTCTCTCATACAAAGAAATTAGCCGGGCGAGATGGCGGGTGCCTGTGGTCCCAGCTACTCGGGAGGCTAAGGCAGGAGAATGGTGTGAACCCAGGAAGCAGAGCTTGCAGTGGGCCAAGATCGCGCCACTGCACTCCAGTCTGGGTGACAGAGGAAGACTCCATCTCAAAAAAAAAAAAAAAAAGAATGATTTCCCTTAGTGCTTTCAGAGGCAGTACAGCCCAGCCAACCTAACTTTGAAGTTGTTTTCAGAGCCATAAGACAATACATTTCTGTTATTTTAAGTATCAGATTTGTATAATTTGTTACAGTAGACCTATGATACTAATATACTGACCAAATTACTAAATTCTATTCATCCTTTGGCATCCTGCCAGTGAAATATTCTCACCTTCAAAAAGTAACCTCATCCCCATCTATTGTTGTTTACACATTTCTTATGACGTTTCTTACTTTTATCTGTCTGTAAATATATGGTAATCTTCTTTACTTACTAAACTGTGTGTGCTTGGAGGAAAGCGACCATGCTGTATACATATCTATGATCCCATTACCTACTACAGTGTCTCATACATGATACTAAAGTGCTAATAAATATTGTGCAAATGAATATTTTGCAGATCATTAAAAATTTTGCCTTGAAAAATTATTACAGTCTTCCAAATCCTCAGTGATTCAATAGAAAGTGCTGTTCTGCTTTTATTCTAAGCATATCTTCAAAATGCAGCTTCAATATATATAAAAATAATTATCCTCAAAATATAGTACTTGAAACATTCTTTTGATTATTTGTTTCCTTTTTAATGGAGTACTCCAGTAGTAAGAAAAACAATTGTAAAAATCTCATTATTTATAGTAATGAGCCCAAGCCCAGTAATGGCTTGAAATTGAAACATTGTACTTTGAAATATAAGTATAATTTTTATAGACATTCTATCTGAAGTATGATTTGTTGAAACAATTCTTTGTTTTAAGAAAATGAACCATAATTTAGGTGAAGTATCTTTTGTAAGATTGTTTAAAGGAAAGATGTAGACAGTGTGTTTTCTTTTAATAATATGCTGTTACCTTTTTGCAAAGTTGCATAAATTAGACTTCTGTTATAAAATGTGTTTGTGGGAAGAATAATTGTCAAAAGAATATTGGTGACAATATAATCATACACTGTATCAGACAACCTCTTAACAAATAGTTATTTGCATAATGGCTCATTTTTGCAATAAGAAGATGACACAAAATGAAAATATAAGTGATTCTCATCTCATTTTAAAAGTAAATGTCAGTGGAGTTGAATGTAGTTTCTTTAACTTCAGATTATGTAATTTAACATGACATCATTACAGAAAGTGGGAATTTCTATTCTCCATTAATATAGTTTATTATTTTTTCTCCCCCAAAAAGGGTCATGATCTCACTCTCGAAGTAAATGCACCTTGCCATGAAATTCTGCAGAATCCCTCCACTTCAGAAAATGACACGTTATTCAAGAGAAAAAATGGTATTACAATGAGAAAGAATATATAAATCAAATGATCAATTATTTTATCTCTATTACAATAATATATTTTATTATTTGTCATATATTTGGTTTCTTTTTGAAACTTCTACTTTATTTTATTTTTTGATTTTATTTTTTAACATTTATTTTAAGTTCTGGGGTATATATACAGGTTTGTTACATAGGTGAAGTTGTGTCATGGGGGTTTGCTGTACAGATTATTTTGTCACCCAGGTATTAAGTCTAGTACCCATTAGTTATTTTTCCTGATTCTCTCCCTCCTCTAATCCTCTGTCCTCTGACAGGCCCCAAAGTGTGTTGTTCCCCTCTATGTGTCCAGATGTTCTAATTTAGCTCTCACTTATAAGTGAGAACATGTGGTATTTGGTTTACTGGTTTCTTTCTTTTTTTTTTTTCTAGCTTTCTGTTTATTTAAATGGTTTTTACATTTATTTTTATTTATTTATTTTTTGTATTATACTTTAAGTTCTAGGGTACATGTGCACAACATGCAGGTTTGTTACATATGTATACTTGTGCCATGTTGGTGTGCTGCACCCATTAACTCATCAGCACCCATCAACTTGTCATTTACATCAGGTATAACTCGCAATGCCATCCCTCTCCTCTCCCCCCTACCCCCTCCCCATAATAGGCCCCAGTGTGTGATGCTCCCCTTCCAGAGTCCAAGTGATCTCATTGTTCAATTCCCACCTATGAGTGAGAACATGCAGTGTTTGGTTTTCTGTTCTTGTGATAGTTTGCTGAGAATGATGGTTTCCAGCTTCATCCATGTCGCTACAAAGGACACGAAATCATCCTTTTTTATGGCTGCATAGTATTCCATGGTGTATATGTGCCACATTTTCTTAATCCAGTCTGTCACTGATGGACATTTGGATTGATTCCAAGTCTTTGCTACTGTGAATAGTGCCGCAATAAACATACGTGTGCACGTGTCTTTATAGTAGCATGATTTATAATCTTTTGGGTATATACCCAGTAATGGGATGGCTGGGTCATATGGTATTTCTAGTTCTAGATCCTTGAGGAATCGCCATACTGTTTTCCACAATGGTTGAACTAGTTTACAATCCCACCAATGGTGTAAAAGTGTTTCTATTTCTCCACATCCTCTCCAGCACCTGTTGTTTCCTGACTTTTTAATGATTGCCATTCTAACTGGTGTGAGATGGTATCTCATTGTGGTTTTGATTTGCATTTGTCTGATGGCCAGTGATGATGAGCATTTTTTCATGTGTCTGTTGGCTGTATGCATGTCTTCTTTTGAGAAATGTCTGTTCATATCCTTTGCCCACTTTTTGATGGGGTTGTTTTTTTCTTGTAAATTTGTTTGAGTTCTTTGTAGGTTCTGGATATTAGCCATTTGTCAGATGAGTAGATTGCAAAAATTTTCTCCCATTCTGTAAGTTGCCTGTTCACTCTGATGGTAGTTTCTTTTGCTGTGCAGAAGTTCTTTAGTTTAATTAGATCCCATTTGTCAATTTTGGCTTTTGTTGCCATTGCTTTTGGTGTTTTAGACATGAAGTCCTTGCCCATGCCTATGTCCTGAATGGTATTACCTAGGTTTTCTTCTAGGGTTTCTATGGTTTTAGGTCTAACATTTAAGTCTCTAATCCATCTTGAATTAATTTTCGTATAAGGAGTAAGGAAAGGATCCAGTTTCAGCTTTCTACTTATGGCTAGCCAATTTTCCCAGCACCATTTATTAAATAGGGAATCCTTTCCCCATTTCTTGTTTCTCTCAGGTTTGTCAAAGACCAGATGGCTGTAGATGTGTAGTATTATTTCTGAGGGCTCTGTTCTGTTCCATTGGTCTATATCTCTGTTTTGGTACCAGTACCATGCTGTTTTGGTTACTGTAGCCTTGTAGTACAGATTGACGTCACGTAGCGTGATGCTTCCAGCTTTGTTCTTTTGACTTCGGATTGTCTTGGTAATGCAGGCTCCTTTTTGGTTCCATATGAACTTTAAAGCAGTTTTTTCCAATTCTGTGAAGAAACTCATTGGTAGCTTGATGGGAATGGCATTGAATCTATAAATAACCTTGGGCAGTATGACCATTTTCACGATATTGATTCTTCCTATCCATGAGCATGGTATGTTCTTCCATTTGTTTGTGTCCTCTTTTATTTTACTGAGCAGTGGTTTGTAGTTCTCCTTGAAGAGGTCCTTTACATCCCTTGTCAGTTGGATTCCTAGGTATTTTATTCTCTTTGAAGCAATTGTGAATGGAAGTTCATTCCTGATTTGGCTCTCTGTTTGTCTGTTACTGGTGTATAAGAATGCTTGTGATTTTTGCACATTGTTTTTGTATCCTGAGACTTTGCTGCAGTTGCTTATTAGCTTAAGGAGATTTTGGGCTGAGATGATGGGGTTTTCTAAATATACAATCATGTCATCTGCAAACAGGGACAATTTGACTTCTTCTTTTCCTAACTGAATACCCTTTATTTCTTTCTCTTGCCTGATTGCCCTAACCAGAACTTCCAACACTATGTGGAATAGGAGTGGTGAGAGAGGGCATCCCTGTCTTGTGCCAGTTTTCAAATGGAATGCTTCCAGTTTTTGCCCATTCAGTATGATATTGGCTGTGGGTTTTTCATAAGTAGCTCTTATTATTTTCAGATACGTTCCATCAATACTAAATTTATTGAGAGTTTTTAGCATGAAGGGCTGTTGAATTTTGTCAAAGGCCTTTTCTGCATCTATTGAGATAATCATGTGGTTTTTGTCTTTGATTCTGTTTATATGCTGGATTACATTTATTGATTTGCATATGTTGAACCAACCTTGCATCCCAGGGATGCATGCATATGTTGAACCAACCTTGCATCCCAGGGATGAAGCCCACTTGATCATGGTGGATAAGCTTTTTGATGTGCTGCTGGATTCGGTTCGCCAGTATTTTATTGAGGATTTTTGCATCGATGCTCATCAGGGATATTGGTCTAAAATTCTCTTTTTTTGTTGTGTCTCTGCCAGGCTTTTATCAGGATGATGTTGGTCTCATAAAATGAGTTAGGGAGGATTCCCTCTTTTTCTATTGATAGGAGTAGTTTCAGAAGGAATGGTACAAGCTCCTCCTTGTACCTCTGGTAGAATTCAGCTGTGAATTCATCTGGTCCTGGACTTCATTTACTGCTTTTGTGTTCGTTTGCTAAGGATAATGGCCTCCAGCTTCCAGCTCCATCTATGTCCTCGTAAAGGACGTAATCTCGCTCCTTTTTATGACTGTATAGCATTCCATGGTGAACATGTACCACATTTTCTTTATTCTGTCTATCACTGATGGTCATTTAGGTTGATGCCTGTCTTTGCTATTGTGGATAGTGTTGCAATGAACATATGCCTGGATGTGTTTTTGTAATAGAACAATTTATATTCCTTTGACTATATACCCAGTAATTGGATTGCTGGATCAAATGGTATTTATGTGTTACTTGAGGAAATAGCCACATTTTGAGGAATAGCCAAGCTGTCTTCCACAATGGTTGAACTAATTTACATTTCCAACAGTGTACAGTGTTCTTTTTTCTTCAAAACCTCTCCAGCATCTGCTTTTTTTTTAAAATTGTAGTCATTCTGACTATTGTGACATGGTATCTCACTGTGGTTTTGATTTGCATTTCTCTAATGATGAATGATGTTGAGCTTTTTTTTTTTTTTCATATGCTTGCTGGCTACGTGTATGTCTTCCTTTGAAAAATGTCTGTTCACTTCCTTTTCTCACTTTTTAACAGTGTTGTTGTTGTTGTTTTTTGGTAAACTTGTTTAAGTTCCTTATAGATGCTAGATATGAGACTTTTGTCAGATGCATCATTTACAAACGTTTTCTCTCATTCTATGGCTTGTCTGTTTGCTCTGTTGGCAGAAACTCTCTAGTTTGATTATATCCCACTTGTCAATTTCTTCTTTTGTTGCTATTGCTTTCTGGTATCTTCATCATGAAATCTTTGCCTGTGCTTATGTCCTGAATGGTGTTGCCTAGGTTGTCTCTCAGGATTTTTATAGTTTTGGGTTTTACAATTAAGTTTTTATATCATCTTGATTTAATTTTTTTATATATGGTGTAAGGGAGGGGTCCAGTTTTAGTCTTCTGCATATGGCTAGCCAGTTATCCCAACTCTATTTACTGAATAGGGAATTTGTTTGTTTTCAAGTTTGTTGAGGATCAGATAGTTGTAGATGTGCATCTTATTTCTAGCTTCTCTATTGTGTTTTATTGGTCTGTGTTTCTCTTTCTGTACCAGTTCCATGCTGTTTTGGTACTGGAACAAAACAGAAATATTACTATACGTACCATACTACTGTAGCCCTGCAGTATACTTTGAACTCAGGTAGTGTAGTGCCTCCAGCTTTGTCCTTTTCATGTAGGATTGCCTTGTCTACTGGGGTTCATTTTTGGTTCTATAGCAATTTTATTTTATTTTTTGTTTCCCAGTGCATATAAAAGATGTTAACATTAGACAGCAATCTATTAGGTTTTCAATAGCACTATATCTCAAAAAAAGTACATACCTTAATTAAAACTTATGTTATTGCACCAATGCCCACCAATCAATGAAGGAATAAAGAAATAGTGGTGTATATATATACACACACACACACACACACACACACACACATATATACACACACACACATACAATGGAATACTACTCAGCCATTATAAAGGGAAAAAAATTAATGGTATTCATAACAACCTGGATGGAACTGGAGACTATTATTCTAAGTGAGGTAACTCAGAAATGGAAAACCAAACATTGTGTGTTCTCACTCAAAAGTGGGAGCGAAGCTACCAGGATGTAAAGGCATAAGAATGATACACTGATTTCTGGAGACTCAGGATAATGGAGAGGAGGCGAGTGAAGGGGAAAAGGACTGCAAACTGGGTTGAGTGTATACTGCCGGGGTGATGAGTGCACCAAAATGTCACAAATCACCAGTAAAGAACTTACTCATGTAATCGAATACCAACTGTTCCCCACAAAGATGTGGAAATAACAAATTAAAATATAAAATAAAATAAAAATAAAAATTACATTATTGCAAGAAAAAATTGCTGATGATCATCTCAGACTTCAGCAAGTCATAATCTTTTTGCCGTTGTATAATCTTGCCTTGATATTGCTAGCTGCTGATTGATAAAAAGGTTGGTTGTTGAACTGTGGTTTAGCTGTGGCAATTACTTAAAATAAGGCAATGAGGAAGTGTTGTTGCATTGATTGACTCTTTCATGAAAGATTTCTCTGTAGTGTGTGATGCTATTTGATAGCATATTTTAAATTTTATTTTGATAATTTTGTGGCTATGTGTGGTGCTTGGTTGCATGGAAAAGTTCCTCAGTGGTAATATTTGAGATTTTGGTGCACCTGTCACCCAAGCAGGGTACACTGTACTCAATGTGCAGTCTTTTATCTCTCACCTGCTTCACCTTTCCTTTCATGTCCCCAAAGTCCATTATACCATTCTTATACCTCTGTGTCCTGATAGCTTAGCCCCTGTTTATAAGTGAGAACATATGATATTTGGTTTTTTATTCCTGAGTTACTTCACATAGAATAATGGAATTTTAATGTTTTTCTAGTTCTATGAAGAATCTCAATGGTAGTTTAATAGAAATAGCATTGAATCTATAAATTGCTTTCGGCAGTATGGTCATTTTAACAATATTGATTCTTCCTATCCCTGAGCATGGAATATTTTTCCATTTGTTTGTGTCATCTCTGAATTCTTTGAATATTGGTTTGTAGTTCTCCTTGTAGAGATCTTTCACCTCTCTGGTTAGCTGTATTCTTAGGTATATTCTTCTTTTGTGGCAATTGTGAATGGAAGTGTGCTCCTGATTTGGCACTCAGCTTGACTGTTGCTGACGTATAAGAATGCTAGTGATTTTTGCACACTGATTTTGTATTCCGAAAATTGGCTGAAGTTGTTTATCAGCTTAAGATGCTTTCGGTCTGAGACTATGTGGTTTTCTAGTTATATGACCATGTCTTTCTGCAAACAGGATTTGTTTGATTTCCTTTCTTCCTACTCGTATACCCTTCATTTCTTTCTCTTGCCCGATTGCCTTGGACAGAATGTCCAATACCATGCTGAGTAGGAGTCCTGAGAGGGCATCCTTGTCTTGTGCTAGTTTTCAGTGGGGAATGCTCCCAGCTTTTGCCCATTCATTATGATGTTGACTGTGGGTTTTTCATATATGGTTCTTATTATCGTGAGGTATGCTCCTTTAACATGTTGTTCATTAAGAGAGTTTTTAACATAAGTGGATGTTGAATTTTATTGAAAGCCTTTTCTGAATTTATTGAGATAATCATGTGGTTTCTGCCTTCAGGTTTGTTTATGTAATGAATCATATTTATTGATTTGCATATGTTGAACCAAAATTGCAGCTCAGAGGTCAAGCTAACTTGATCATGGTGGATAAGCTTTTTGATGTTCTGCTTGATTCTGTTTGTCAGTATTTTGGTGAGGAGTTTTGCATTGATGTTCATCCAGGATATTGGACTGAAGTTTTCTTTTCTTACTGTATCTCTGCCAGGTTTTGCTATCAGTATGATTCTGGTCATATAGTATGGGTGAAGGATGAGTCTGTCTTCCTTAAATATTCGGAATAATTTCACTACAAATGGTACCACCAGCTCTTCTTTGTACACCTGATAGAATTCAGCTATGAATTCATTTGGTCCTGGGTTTTTTTTTTTTAATAGGCTATTTATTACTTTCTCAGTTTCAGAGCTCATTATTGGTCTGTTCAGGGATTTAATTTCTTTCTGGTTCAGTCCTGGGATGGTGTATGTGTCTAGGGATTTATCCATTTTTTCTAGATTTTCTAGTTTATGTGCATAGATGTGTTCACATTTTCTGATGGTTGTGTGTATTTCTGTGGGGTCAGTGGTAATATCCCCCTTCTTGTTTCTGACAGTGTTTATTTGAATGGTTTTTCATGTCTCCATCTCCTTCAGTTCTGCTCTGATTTCAGTTATTTCTTGTTTTTTGCTAGCTTTGAGATTTGTTTTCTCTTGGTTCTCTAGTTCTTTTCATTGTGATGTTACATTGTTAACTTGAGAGTTTCCTAACTTTATGGTATAGACATTTAGTGTTATAAATTTTCCTCTTAACACTGCTTTAGCTGTCTCCCAGAGATTCTGGTATTATGCTGTATCTTTGTTCTCACTAATTTCAAATAACTTACTGATTCCTTCTTTAATTTCATTATTTACCCCAAAGTCATTCAGGAGCAAGTTATTCAATTTCCATTTAATTGTATGTTTTTGAGTGAATTTCTTAGTCTTGATTTCTAATATGATTGTGCTGTAGTCTGAGAAAATGTTTGTTGTGATTTCAGTTTTTGTGCATTTGCTGAGAAGTGTGTTACTTCTCATTATGCAATCAATTTTAGAGAATGTAACATGTGGCAATGGGAAGAATGTATATTCTGTTATTTTTGAGTGGAGAGTTCTATAGATATTTATCTCTAGATATTTGATACAGTACTGAGTTCAGGTCCTGAATATTCTTGTTAATTTTCTGTCTTGATGATCTAATATTAGCAGTGATGTGTTAAAGTCTTCTACTATTATTGTGTGGGAGTCTAAGTCTCTTTGACAGTCTTTAAGAACTTGCTTTATGAATCTGACGGCTCCTGTGTTGGGTGCATACATGTTAGAATAATTAGATGTTCTTGTTGAATTTCATCCGTTACGATTATGTATTGTCCTTCTTTGGCTTTTTTGATCTTTGTTGGGTTAAAGTCTGTTTTGTCAGAAACTAGGATTGTAACCTCTTCTTTTTTCTGTTTTCTGTTTGCTTGGTGGATTTTTCTCCGTCCCTTTATTTTGAGCCTATGTGTGTATTTGAGCATGTGACATGGGTCTCTTAAAGACAGTTTAAAAATGGGGCTTGGATCTTTACGTAACTGGCCACTCTGTGTCTTTTAATTGGGGCATTTAGCCCATTTAAGTTTAAGGTTAGTATTGAAACATGTGGTTTGATCCTGTCATCATGATGTTAGCTGGTTATTTTGCAGACTTGTTTATGTGGTTGCTTTATAGTGTCATTAGTCTGTATACTTTAGTATTTTCGTAGTGGTTGTTTAGGGTTCTTCATAAATGCTTATTGAACAAATCAGTCTTGCATGTGGTAGATTCTTTTTTTACAATTGATTTTAAATTTAGAAGACAGAGCTCAATCTGTTTCTGTTTCTTAAATAACTCCAAGGAGATTTTATGAAATAAATTTGCAAGCACATTACTCTTGTAACAATTACCTTCTATAGCAGTGTCTGAGATACTGACAATTTTTAGCGTATACTTAACTAGCACAAATATGTTATTAACTACATGCATTAATATTTCCTTTCTCTCATTGTGTCACAAAGGAAGAGCTACCTTATTTCCTTTTTTCTTGGTTTTCTCTTCTCATGCTTGAAGAACATCACTTCATCTTTGAATACCAACTCACCTGCTTTCTTAGCTGTTCTCGATTTATAATGAAATTGCTTTGCTTTTATGTAGGTTGGAGTCTATTTTATATTCATAAACTTCCATTGATTCAACATTGTATTCTGGTTACCATCTTTTGTCACAGTCTACTACATTTTAGAGAACATTTTTATTATTTGCATGGTTTCTAGTACAAAAGCCTGTAGGTTCTAGAACAGTTGGATTATAATTCATTATTTTGAAGATTCACATACAGCATCAGCTGTGTGAATTACCATCCCACTGCCACATGTGGTTGATACCTGTGGTTTCAGTTTTTCCTAGGTGGATTATTTTCAAGTCATTATCTTGAAAGGTTGTCAGGCTTTCTCTTTCTTGCTCACGCTGGTGGGTAAAACTCAACTAGCTCTTTTCATATAGCACAACCTCTCAGGACTTCTTGTTTTCTTCAGGAAGACCAACTCCTGCTGTCTCCACACAAGCAGCCTACTAGCTCAACAATTCTCGATTGACAATCATAACCCCAGGTCTCCAAGCCTGGGCTGGTTGCTCTGCCACTGTTTTCAATTTGCTAACTTTGTATCTTCATTCTCTATCTTGGGTTATACTTTCACTTACCTCTTGTGAGTCTTCTGTTGCCTGGCTCTTCTATCTTGGATTACTATTATTTTAGTGAAGCACATCCTGTACTAGCCCCCAAAGAAGAAAGAAAAGAAGAAAAAAGGTATGTTTTTGAAACCTTGTATATCAGGCAATATTCTTATACAATATGAATACTTGCAGTAATTGTCTGAAGACAGAATATTAGATTGGAGATTTACATTAAAATGTTTAAGGATTTTCTCAGTTTTCTTCTACTTGACATATGGCTTTAAAAAATTTAGTATCATTCTTATTTATGAAGTTTATAATAGTTTCTCTTTCTGTCTCTGTAACCTTTAAGATTGTTTCTTCTCCATAATACTTAAAGTACTTTGTATCTAAATATAACGGTTTTTAATTTTTATGTGTTAGACCGGCTATTTGATGGGTTGATCATTTCAATATGGAATATCACGATTTGAGGTTTGCTAAATTTTTTTGTTGTTTATTTCACTTTATATTTTAAGCAACTGTGTAACAATTCTGTTGTGTTTTCTTGCACTGTGCTTTGGATGAGCTTACGTACATGAGATAATAAAACAGCCAAAATCTATGACTCCATGTAGAATATATTCTGATGGGGGCAGAGAGATGATGATGATGATGATGATTATTATTATTATTATACTTTAAGTTCTGGGTTACACGTGCAGAACGTAAAGTTTTGCTACGTAAGTATACATGTGCCATGGTGGTTTGCTGCACCCATCAACCCGTCACCTACATTAGGTATTTCTCCTAATGCTATCCTTCCCCTAGATCCGCACCCCCAACAGGCCCAGGTGTGTTCCCCTCCTTGTGTCCATGTGTTCTCATTGTTCACCTCCCACTTATGAGGGAGAACATCTGGTGTTTTGTTTTCTGTTCCTATGTTAGTTTGCTGAGAATGATGGTTTCCAACTTCATCCATGTCCCTGCAGAGAACATGAACTCATCTTTTTTTTTTTTTTTTTTTTCGCTGCATAATACGCCATGGTGTGTATGTGCCACATTTTCTTTATGCAGTCTATCATTGTTTGGCATTTGGGTTGGTTCCAAGTCTTTGCTATTGTGAATAGTTCTGCAAGAAAATATGTGTGCATGTGTCTTTGTAGTAGAATGATTTATAATCCTTTGGGTATATACCCAGTAATGGGATTGCTGGGTCAAGTATTTCTGGTTCTAGATCCTTGAGGAATCCTACACTGTCTTCCCCAGTGGTTGAATGGATTAACACTCCCACCAACAGTGTAAAAGTGTTCTTATTTCTCCACATCCTCTCCAGTATCTGTTGTTTCCTCCCTTTTTAATGATTGCCATTCTAACTGGCTTGAGATGGTATCTCATTGTGGTTTTGATTTGCATTTCTCTGATGGCCAGTGATGATGAGCTTTTTTTCATATGTCTGTTGGCTGCATAAATGTCTTCTTTTGAGAAGTGTCTGTCATATCCTTTGCCCGCTTTTTAATGGGGTTGTTTGATTTTTTTTTCTTGTAAATTTGCTTAAGTTCCTTGTAGATTCTGGATATTAGACCTTTGTAAGACGGAAAGATTGCAAAAATTTTCTCCCATTCTGTAGGTTACCTGTTCACTCTGATGATAGTTTCTTTTGCTGTGCAGAAGCTCTTTAGTTTAATTAGATCTCATTTGTCAATTTTGGTTTTTGTTGCCATTGCTTTTGGTGCTTTTGTTATGAAGTCTTTGCCCACGCCTATGTCTTGAATGGTATTGCCTAGGTTCTCTTTTAGAGTTTTTATGATTTTAGGTCTTACATTTAGGTCTTTAATTTATCTTGAGTTAATTTTTGAATAAGGTATGAGGAAGGGGTCCAGTTTCAGTTTTCTGCATACGGCTAGCCAGTTTTCCCAACATCATTTATTAAATAGGGAATCCTTTCCCCATTTCTTGTTTCTCTCAGGTTTGTCAAAGATCAAATGGTTTTAGATATGTGGCATTATTTCTGAGGCCCCTGTTCTGTTCCATTGGTCTATATATCTGTTTTGGTACCAGTACCATGCTGTTTTGGTTACTGTAGCCTTATAGTATAGTTTGAAGTCAGGTAGAGTGATGTAGAGCTTTATTCTTGTTGCTTAGGACTCTCTTGGCTATACAGACTCTTTTTTTTTTGGTTCCATATGATTATTTTTTTTCTTTTTTTGAGACAGAGTCTCTCTCTGTTGCCCAGGCTGAAGTGCAGTGGCACAATCTCAGCTCACTGCAAGCCCCACCTCCCAGGTTCATGCCATTCTCCTGCCTCAGCTTCCCAAATACCTGGGACTACAGGTGCACTCCACCATGCCTGGCTAATTATTTTTTTGTATTTTTAGTAGAGACGTGGTTTCACTGTGTTAGCCAGGATGGTCTCAATCTCCTGACCTTGTGATCTGCATGCCCCAGCCTCCCAAAGTGCTAGGATTACAGGTGTAAGTCACCGCACCTGGCCTCCATATGAAATTTAAAGTAGTTTTTTTTTTCCTATTTCTGTGAAGAAAGTCAGTGGTAGCTTGATGGGGATAGTCTTGAATCTATAAATTACTTTGGGCCGTATGGCCATTTTCATGATATTGATTCTTCCTATCCATGAGCATGGAATGTTTTTCCATTTGTTTGTGTCCTCTCTTGTTTCCTTAAGCAGCATTTTGTAGTTCTCCTTGAAGAATTCCTTCACATCCCTTGTAAGTTGTATTCCTAGGTATTTTATTCTCTTTGTAGCAATTGTGGACGGGAGAAAATCTAGAAAAAGTGGATAAATTTCTGGACACATACACCCTCCCAAGACTAAACCAGGAAGAAGTCAAATCCCTGAAGAGACCAACAACAAGTTATGAAATTGAGGCAGTAATTAATAGCCTACCAACCAATAAAAGCCCAGGTCCAGACAGATTCATAGTCAAATTCTACCAGAGGTACTAAGAGGAGCTGGTACCATTCCTTCTGAAACTATTCCAATCAATAGAAAAAGAGGGACTCTTCTGTAACACATTTTTTAGGCCAGCATCATCCTAATACTAAAACCTGGCAGAGATACAACAAAAAAAAAGACAATTTCAAGCCAATATCCCTGATGAACATCAATGTGAAAATCCTGAATAAAATACTGGCAAACCCAATCCAGTAGCATATCAAAAAGCTTATCCATCATGATCAAGTTGGCTTCATGCCTGGAATGCAAGGTTGGTTCAACATACACAAATCAATAAACATAATCCATCACATGAACAGAACCAATGACAAAAATTACATGATTATCTCAATAGATGCAGAAAAGACCTTCACTAAAATTCAACACCCCTTTGTGTTAAAAACTCTGAATAAACTAGGTGTTGATGGAACATATATCAAAATAATAACAGTTATTGATGACAAACCCACAACCAATATCTTGCTGAATAGGCCAAACTTGGAAGCATTCCCTTTGAAAACTGGCACAAGACAACGAGGCCTTCTCTCACCACTCCAATTCAACATAGTATTGGAAGTTCTGGCCAGGGCAATCAGGCAAGAGAAAGAAATAAAGTGTTTTCAAATAGGAAGAGAGGAAGTCAAATTGTCTCTCTTTGCAGATGACATGATTGTATATTTAGAAAACTTCATCATCTCAGCCCAAAATCTCCTTAAGCTGATAAGCAACTTCAGCAAAGTCTCAGGATACAAAACCTATGTGCAAAAACCACAAGCTTTCCTATATACCAATAATAGACAAACAGAGAGATATGTTATTTTAAAGTACATTTGAAAGACAATTAGGAAATGATCAATAACACGGGAAAAATAGAATGGGGTAAGAGAAACTTGGAAGTCTATATCAGAGAGGCACATTGCAATTTTCAATAGAGTGGTTAGACGTACTGCTCTGAGAAAGGGAAATTTAATATAAAGCAGGTATGACAGAAGTTAGAAAGGTAGTTATTTGATTATCTATGGGAAGAGATGTTCAGGCTGAGGGAAGCATCACTACAAAACCTCCAGGTAGGAACATGCCACATTGTTCAAGGAAACAAAGATGGCATGAGCAATTATCAAGAGGGAAATTAAAGATAAGTGAGCAAGTGGAGGCAAAGAAGAAGGTGAAATTAGAGGCATAATAAGGGAAGGAAAGATGACTTTTATAGGGCTTTAATGGTAGAGTAACAGCCTCATTAATTGTATTAACTAGAACCCTTTCGAGAATAAAAGTGGGCACTCATTATAATTATTCAAAGAAAATAGGCAACCTGAAATTTTCCAGGGTAAACCAGGACAGATATTCACCTTGGTTGTACATAATTTTAATAAATGTTGTATTCCTTTGAGTGAATTGAGAAGATATTACTTTTCTAAGAAGTAGATAAGTTATGTGTTATTAGAATTAATTTTTAAGGAGATGACCATTGTCACTATGTTGACTCCACATGATAGAGAAGCAAGGGTGGGAATAGAGGGACAAGTGGCAAGTCTATTGCCATAATCTAGGTGGGAAAAGATGTGGCTTTGACCAGGGTGATGGCAGTGGAGATGCTGAAAGGTAGTTGGATTTTAAATATGCTTTAAAGGTATAAATATAGGCTATCCTGAAATAGGCAAAGGCAATGATTAGACAGTTAACAGGGATCCTACTTTTTTTTCATGTAAGCACAAAATTAACAAAGAGTTAAGGGTGTATTCAATGAAGAGATTATACTGATTTCCTTTTGATTTGGATAAGGACAGCAAAAAGGCATCAAAGGGGTAAGAAACGTTGAAAAATGAAAAGGTTTTGTAAGATCCTGAAGGGTGTATGGATTATTGGAGTTGTGCTAACAACTAGAAGGCGTGAGCTAGAAAATGAGGCGTTCTTTTTAGAAAATGAGAAAGAAAAGTTGAAGAGTGGCTGTTATTAGTAATGACAAGATCAAGGAGGGTATGGCACTGGCAGTTAATGGCTGAGAGTTGCAAAAGAGAAGCTAAGGAACTGACAGGCTGGGATTATAGCAGCATAATCTCTGCCTATATTGAAACAACCAATATTTAAGACAACAATAGTGTTGGAGAAAATGACAAACAGCACGATGCTAAACTACTTTGGAAGTAAAAAGTAAAGGCCTGAAAGCCAGTAAATTACAAAAAAAGTGAGTTGTTAGTAAGATATTTGATCACATGAGCTTCAATGCTGGACTTTTGTAGGGAAAAAGGAATACAAATGATTTAGAATCAACCATGATGTCAGGTTTTCAGAAGAGTGCGACACTAAAACCAGCCAATACTGAATAGGGCATCACAGATAATGTGCCTTCAAAGAAGAGACAGGTTTCCATAGAGTGGACATATAAAGGGAGCATTCATAAAAGAGGTTACAGGCATAAAGGATCTTGCTAATAATGTCTGCATTACGGACAACACTGTGGAATGGCTTCAAGAGTTACTGAAAAGTTAGACAAATGGAGAGTAGGAATACACAGAGCTTTATTGGAATTAGGATGCAAAGAAATGACAGGTGACCTGGAAGTGAATCATCTGGTGATAACTAATATGAGTAAAGTTTAAGGACAGAAAGAAAACTGACTTGGTGGAGAAGGATAACAAGGGTGGTCACACATGAGTCTTGGGGTAAGAGTGGAGTGGGTTCTGGGGCTCTCTTGTGACCCCTCCTTATGGACGTATTAAGTATGGTCTGGAGATAGCTCTTAGTCCCAGTGATTAGTGACACTCTTTGCCTCTATTAGGGTAGGAAGAAGTTACTTCAAGTATGCAAGACTTCCCTCTGACTATCACTGACTGTTATGTGAAAGGTGCGTATTACTTCCAGTATCGAATACCCTTTTAACTCATGCCAATAGCACTTGAAGGGACTCGGAGTGACATGTTCTTAGTCTCAGTGCCCTGGGTTTAACTCTTGGCACTTTTTATGCAAGGGATGGTCTTTGTGCCAGTACATAGGTTCCCCTCGGCCCCTGGAGGACTACATGTAGTGACACTATCTTCACATAGAAAGAAGTTGGAAAAGAAAAAAAAGCAGTTCAGCCTCTGATGGTAGAGAAGCTGTTCCAACATATCTTAACCTCTGCACTGTTATGAGCTGGACCAGACACAAGTAAGTCTTGGTTTTCTCCTATTAAACATAATATCAAAAGACACCAGTGTCAGAAAACGACACCCTGAGATCACGAAGAAGTGAAAAGAAAAACCCGCTCCATAAACTTACCTAAGCGCAGTTAAACCACAAAAACACTAAACATTTCTCTATCCTGGCCTACATCCTGTTACTTCCTTATCAGTTTCAGCTTTAGCCTTTCTCTGCTCTTCCAATCTCAATAATATTTATTAAGATGACCAATTAAAATACACCCCTGCCTCCTGACAACATCCAATCAGCAGCAAAGCCCCATTTTATTGGACTTACCCCCACATCACCTACCACAAGACCAAATTTATAATAAATCCTTTCTCTCTTTTTTTTTACTGGGATACCCATGGCTCACCATGGTTTGGTGTCCCTCTTTGCAAAAAGTAATAGAACAATCTTGTTAAATTATGAATGTATTTACAGTTATCTTTGGCTAGAGGATACTGACAAAGTGAAAGATGAAAAATCCACTCCCGGAAAAATAGGGGATACATTCAGAAAAATAATGATTGTTTATTATACCAATCCATTCTCTACTTACATTTTAGTATTAAAAAAAGTCACACTAGGGTATCACAATTCTGAAGCACTTGAATATTTCATACATTGTTAAGTCATAATAAACATATTTCATATTGACATCAAGGAGTTTCATCTGGTTATATTCTCTAAGGGTGACTGTTGGTCTATTTAAATCAATATTTTCATTTATCTCCAGGTTTAGAAAAATATTAAAAGATGCTTTCAAATGTCAAGCTTTACCATCTTTTCCTTGTTAGAATGCATACCATCCCAGCACTCCTAAATGTACTAAATGGAGAAACACCTAGAAGACACCAAGTACCGTTCACATGCAATTCCTTCAAGGAGATTTCAGATCCACTAGAAATAACTGAGAGCACATATGGAAATTTAGAACTGGTTATCCACAGCATGGCATCTGCCAAAAGACCTAGAAGCTGCATTGTGTCATTTAAAATGCAGAGTGGACACCTGGAAAATCTTAATGTTATATTTAACAATTCTACTCTCTGCTGAATGGAAACAAAATAAGTCAGGTAGAATCAATAAAAATAGTCTCTGACTATCAATATGGGGAAAACCTATTTTATGTAACAATTACTTAGATAGAAAAAAGTATAATCTTAAGAGAGAATAATGTGAATGACATTTAAAAAGGATCATTATGAAACAAGGGAAAAAATAATTAAATGCTTTAAAGGTATTAAGATATTAAGATGTCATTTATTAAGACTTGGTGGCACTATGGACATAGGCACATGATCTACTTACTATATGAAACAATGGTAGAGAATAACATTAATAAAGAATAATATATTAAAATAATGTTATAAAAACCTGTTATCTGTACTATAATTACCACTCTTTAAAATATATGTGTATCTTAATACAGTGTGATAATGAACACTGGGGAGTAACAAAATTTACTATTTTAAGATTGTAGTGGAATATCCTAAGTGACATGATTCACAAATTAAACAGCTTAAAAATGAAACAGAATCAAAATATATCTTGCAATATCTGAATTCAAGTTTTATTTGCCCAGCAGTAGTGTGCAAATCTACATATCCTAAGCAAACGGCCCAGAGTTATTGAATTAATATCTGCTGGATCAAACCTGTCCTTAATCTAGTTATGCATCACTGCTTTTTCTACCCATTTCACAAATAATATCTACAAATTTGGGCAGAGTTAACATTATGCAGGGAAGAATGACCCTTAAGAAACCAAAAGTAAAATAATTAAAAATAAGTTAGTTTTGCATAATTTCATCCTACCAACTACATATATATGTATATATATACACACACACATTTTTTTTATATATGGGATTTTTAATATCAAACACATGTTCAATTATAATTAGAATGATTTTTTGATTGTACAAAGATACATTTCTGCTTCCTCAGAAAGGGCTCAATTCTGATTAGGTCTTAGGAAAAAAAAACATTATGTAGTACAATTAATCCAAAAACAAACTAAAAAGAGCTTACGGAATATATCTCTGTTCTCAAATATTTCAAGCACTCTTTCAAGCAATGAATCTATAGCCATCACAATCTGACATAGATGGTAAATTCACTATAAACCATGTATTGTGCTAATGAATATACAGGAAATATCTTCTATAGTCTGAATGTTTCTGCTCCCTCAGAATTCATATACTGAAATCTATAATCTCCAGTGCAACATTATTAAGAGGTTGGGCCCTTAGGAGGTGATTAGCCCCTGTGAATAGGATCAGTTCCCTTATTTAAAAGGCCCAGTGGAGCTTGGGGATGCAGCAGGAAGTTGCTGTCTATGAGGCAGAGAGAAAGCCCTCACCAGACACCAAATCTGCTGGTGTCTTGACCTAGGACTTCTGAGCCTCTAGAACTGTGAGCAATATACTTATACATTTCTCAGTCTAAGGTATCTTGTTAAAGCATCCCAAATGGACTATACAGCATTCATAAAAGTGCATATTTTATAAAGAGAAAACCTAGCTCAGATGCACAAAGTGGCAGAGCTGAGAATCAAATCCAAGTTTTCAGACGCTAAAGTTTTATTTCCTTCTAACATTTTATGCTGCTTTAATCAATGGACATTTTTAAATGCTTTTTTAAGTTTATACTATAGTCATATATAGATGGACTCAGAATAGAGATTATAATACTGCTATTCTATCAGATAACTCTCTGTCACTTGTCAACATTTTAAACCTTTTGCTTGGGATATAATGAAAATATAAGAATTAATTTTCGTTTTACAATTATATAACTTCTTGAGTTTAAGCAAAAGAGCTCCCTTCTTGAATATGTACTCAGAGATGGTGTTCTACCAAAGGATATAATGTATATATTATTCATGGCAGTCCTATTAATTATTTTTAAGATAAGACTAGGATTGAGTGTAGATGATTCATTTTAAACTTCAAGGTTTAAATTTCATTGAAGTTTTCTTGATATTTGTTTCAAAATAGAGGAATTTTCTATTTTTTTAAAACTTTTATTTAGGTCCAGGGATACATATGAAGGTTTGTTAGTTAGGTAAACTCCTATCATGGAGGTTTATTGTATAAATTATTTCATCAACCAGCTATTAAGCCCAGTACCCAATAGTTATCTTTTCTGCTCCTCTCCCTCCTCTCTCAAGTAGGCCGGTGTCTGTTTCCCTCTTTCTATACATGCATTCTCATCATTTACCTCCCACTTATATGTAAGAACATGCACTATTTGGCTTTCTGTTCCTGCATTAGTTTGCTAAGTATGATAGTCTCTAGCTGCATTCATGTTCCCTCAAAAGGCACAATCTTGTTCTTTTTCATGGCTGCATGGAAATGGGATTGCTGGATCAAATGGTAGTTCTGCTTTTAGCTTTTCGAGAAATTGCCATATGGCTTTCCACAATGGTTGAACTAATTTACACTCTCATCAACAGTATAGAAGTGTTCCCCTTTCTCCATAACATCTCCCGCATCTGCTATTTTTTTGACTTTTTAATAATAGCCATTCTGACTGGTATGAAATGGTATCTCATTGTGGTTTTAATTTGCATTTCTCAAATGATCAGTGATATTGAACTTTTTTTCATATGCTTGTTGGCCACATGATACGTCTTCTTTAGAAAAGTGTCTGTTCATGCCCTTTGCCCACTTTTTAATCATGTTGTTTGTTTTTCTCTTGTAGATTTAAGTTCCATATAGATGTTGGATATTAGACCCTTGACAGATGCATAGTTTGCAAAGGTTTTCTCCCATTCTGTAGGTTGTCCATTAACTCTGTTGATAGTGTCTTTTGCTGTGCAGAAACTCTTAAGGTTAGTTCGATCCCACTTGTCCATTTTCTAAATTTTATGAGATTAATATCTATTCATAATTAGTGATGCTTATATAGAACCTTTATAAAAACAACTTCTAAGTAGTTAAAACTTGGCAAATCAAATGACTTTATGTGATAGAGAAAATGCCATGTTGTCCATTATTTTAAATTTATAGCTGAATTAAAATAAGCTTAATACATTTACACTATCTTCCCTGAATCTTAGAAACATAATAGGCAGATAAAATATGTGGCATGGAGAAATTTTTTTTTGAGTGTTTTGCAGAGTTGGGGCTTTATTAATACATTTTGCTGAAAACTAGGAGTAGGGCTAAGAGCATACGTTGAAAAGTTGATTTGCAACTGTACAGATAGTTGTACAGTTGAAGTTTAGTGAACTCCAAAGGGATTTACGTAATATAAAGTTATGCATTTACATTTGAAAGGAATATAAGGCCTGGGATCTTGGAGACATCTTTAGAAATCAGAGACATTTGGGTTTATCTGGCCTTTGACAGGATATATTTGCTCTCCAATAAGTTAGTAGGAAAATCCAGGACACTTTCATCTCCTTTTCAGAAAGAAAAGGTTTTCCCTCTTTATTGAAGAGAGAAGCAGATGTAACTAACTTTTTCTGCTATACAGAAGAAAAAATACATTTTCCTTTTTTTTTCAACTTTGAAGTATCTAGACACCCATATAAGATTTTTTCATCTAGCTTTCATCATGTTGCTCAAGTGGTAATGAGTAGGACAAAGAGAAGCAGACATAGTTATTGCTATTCAAATATCTATCTGTAAAGATAGCTAAATTACGTTACTAATAACTAATTCACCTCTGATTCAGAATACCTCATGTGTTTATTCAGAATAAATTTCATAAATATGGCTATTACATACCCAAGAAATGTTTTTGTTACTATAAATTTTCAATGTTAATAAGAGTAAATTTACTTTGTAACATAATACTGCTTAAAGGAATAACTTGCACTTCCAGTTATAAGAAACCAGACTAACCAAACATAAATACCAATTCCACAGATTTGATAGTGAACTCTCTTTTGAACATATAGTAAATCTAGAGCCTGTACTTACACTCCTGTTTTAGGAAAAAATATAAAACCTTAATTTGTAAAATGTTATTCCTTGAGCTTATAGGGGAGTAAGAAATTTTTAGGCCAAAATCTAAATAAGAGGTGAGAGGAAATTGTGAAATTGAGAAAATGAGAAATGAAGCAAAGAATTCAGCTTTTGCTCTGAGGAAATTTATCAAACTCAGTGTACGCAAGTATCACTGATGATGGCTTTGTGGAGCTTGGGAAACCAAAGACAAACGAGGGACAGACTCTTGGAGGGGAGTCTAATAGGTGGATCTATATAAGGCTGGGCCCAATGGTATTGTTCTGAAAGAATAACAATGAGCTAGAAGTAAACCCATATATCCATCACCATCCCTACATGCACCCTATTCCACTCCCCTTTCCCTCTTGCTGAATACAACAGAAAAATCTCTTTCCTAACCATTGGCAGGCTTCTCAAACAGATATGCAGACACAATTTAGAACACTTATATGGTTTTTAAAAATCTAAACTAAAAATTTTGTTACAGCTTCTCCTGCATGATAGTAAAGTTAGGCATGTCACCAAAGCAAAACGAAAATTCTTTCTGAAGGATTCAATTTTATTCCTGGTCTCAAATTTCTGTAAAAGAAATTCATGGAATCTTTGCCAATGAAAAATCCACATTCACTGAAGCCACAGGAAAACAAACTGACATGGTTGAAAGCCAAAAATGACAATAAAGCTTCACATATTAAAGAAAGAAAATTAAAAAATCATTACTGTGATTCAAGTAATAATAGAGATATTTGAATGATTGAATGAAGACCACTTAAATTGACATTAAAGAAAAATCCAGGCTTGGTATAATGGATCATACCTGTAATCCCAACACTTTGGCAAGTTGAGGTGGAGGAATTGTTTGAGGGCAGGAGTTCAAGACCAGTCTAGGCAATACAGCAAGGGTCCCATCTCTATAAAATATAAAAATAATAAAAAATTATAAAACAATGATTTTGTAAAGTCATATTTTGTAACTTAAAAAGAATGAATTATCTGGAAGAGAGCATAGAAGTAGAGAAGAGGGCCTATAAGATACAGAAAAGATAACTAACAAATCAATCTCGTCTCCTTTAATGCTTCTATTTTGTTTTCGGTATATGACTTTATTCTATAATTTCTGTAATAATTTTCTCATAAAATTCAATCTTATATTACATATAGATAGTTTATTCTATAAATTATAGGGTACCCTTTTATGAAAAATAAATGACTGAAAGAATTTCTTACCAAAATAGGAAATATAAGCCCATGTAACACACCACAGATGCTTCTCAAATTGCAATTGGTTACATCCTAATAAACTCATATTAAGTTGAAAATATTGCTGAGTAAAAAATACATTTAATACATCTAACACATCGAACATCATAGCTCAGCCTATCCTATGTTACATGTGCTCAGAACATTTCCATGAACCTACTATTGGGCAAAATCGTCTGGCACACCGTACACTATAAAGTACCAGATGCTTATGCTGGTGATCATGTGGCTGACTTGTAGTGTGGCTCGCTGCTGCTGCCCCGCATCACTTATTCTGTGTTTCACTAGCACAGGAAAAGATCAAAATTCAAAACTCAAAGTAGAGTTTCAACTGATTGCTCATCATTTTTACACCATTATAAGTTGAAAAATCAAGACATCAAACCATTAAATAGTAACTTGGGGACCATTTGTATATTTAAACTTCAGTAACTTTGGTTTGGAATGTATCATTTCATCTTCCAACAGAGCCTATTTTTAAAAAATAGGTATTTTTAAGACTGTTATTTCTACACAGTGTTATACGGCTTGCTATTAAGTGTGAAGTAGAGAAAGGTGAAGAGAGTCATGGTGCATTGATGTTTTTAGAGTCATTAGAAATTAGTCTAATACAATAGCCTATTAATGAGAAATTTAGTGCAAAATAAGAAAGCAGAGTCATGTAATTTTGTATTGCCAATAACTTAGTTCTAGATAATAGCATTTAGACTCAATATTCTTAATCACAATAAAAAGCAGAATTTTGAATTAAAACTGTATCAGTTGCATTTCCAACATATTTTTTTTTTCCATTGGCTTTGTGACCTTATCCAAGTTGACTGACATCTCTGAACATAATTTTCTTCATGTGAAAAATCAGAATACTACCAGCTAATATTTTTTTTAAGTAGGAAACAATAAGGTGATATGTGTGAAAGCTTTATTCTAAGGTATTAAATATTATTTTTACCATTAGTATTATTAATAAAAAGTAAAATTAAAGCAAGATATTATTACTTTACAGGCAATCTATGCAATGAGTTTACTTAAAATGTTGAATAGCTATGTGAATTGGGAAATGAATGTCAGCATTTTCTTTTTAATTTTGTTCTGAGAAGTCTATCTTTGAAACACACAGCTATGAACTCCAGGAGTTAATTTTACAAAGTCAGCATAGACACAAATAAGCACACACAATATAATTGAAAAGGAAAGCACCATGCTGCTATATCAGAAGTACAATATGGGGGAAAAAAGTGAGAATGTCATCTCATAATGGGAAGCAGGAGGAAGCAACTGAGGAAAAAATAAGAAAAAAATAAAGACATGTTAAATAGCCTGCATTGCAGCCTACTCAGCCTACAATGTCAGAAAAGTTTTAAAAACATTTATGTTATTGCTGAACCAGCAGAGAGAAAAAGTTACCACAAAGTATCTGCAGGCTGTGGTGACAGCATTTTTCACAGATCACACTTGAAAAACGTACATTTTTTAATTTTAGAATTTAAATTTCTTCATGCAATAATTAATAAAAGAAATAACTGGAATTCTTTTCATGACACTTATCTAAGATGTTTACTTCTACATTTGTAAACTGGAGGATCAGTAATAAATACCTAAACAAATGGCATTTATATTGTTTTATGTGATAATGTAGATAAACACATAAATGCGTTTGTGAGCTTTCGCTGCAGAACAAATTTTCCCCAAATGTAGTGGTTTAAAACCATCTATTCACTCATAGTTTCTGTTGCTCAGGAATCTGGCCACATCTAGTTCAGAGTCCCTTACAAAACTGCAGTCAAGACAGTGGTCAAGGCTACAGTTTCATCTGAAGTCTCAACAAGCTTGAGAAGCTTGGAAGCAGGGAAAGAAATATCTGCTTCCAAACTCACTCATGTGGTTGTTGGCAGGATTCATTTCCTGGGGATTGTTGAACTTAGTTTCACATTGGGTGTTGGTCAAATGCCTTCCTCAGTTCCTTGCCACGGGGTCTTCTCAATAGGTTAGGGTACAATACGGAAGTTGCCTTCCACTCAAGCAAGCCAGAGAGAGCAAGAGAAGGTGAGCAAGAAAGAAGTCAAAGTTTTTTTGTTGCCTAATCTTTGAAGTGACAGATCATTACTTTTACCATAATCTGTTCATTAGAAGTAAGTGACTGGGTCCAGCCCGTATTAAGTATAGATTGTGTATAATACTAGAACACTAAAAGATATGGGTTATCGGGAGACTTTCTTTTCTTTTTTTTTTTTTTTTTTTTTTTTTTTGAGACGGAGTCTTGCTCAGTCGCCCAGGCTGGAGTGCAGTGGCGCGATCTCGGCTCACTGCAAGCTGCGCCTTCCGGGTTCACGCCATTCTCCTGCCTCAGCCTCCCGAGTAGCTGGGACTACAGGCGCCCGCCACTACGCCTGGCTATTTTTTTTTTTTTTTTTTTTTTTTTGTATTTTTAGTAGAGACAGGGCTTCACCGTGTTAGCCAGGATGGTCTCGATCTCCTGACCTCGTGATCCGCCCCTCTCGGCCTCCCAAAGTGCTGGGATTACAGGCTTGAGCCACCGCGCCCGGCCTAGGGAGACATCTTAGAAGCTGACTACCACAACAGACCATACACAGAAACATAGATTAAATATGTATATAAATAAACAAACATGAGAATATATAAACAAATGTGTTGATGTCAAATATGTAGCAAACTATACATTCATTTCTCTTAACGTTTTTATTGTGTTCATGGCATTCAGAGTATAGCTAACTTCAAATACTGCAAAAGAGTGTTCCTGAAAATGTATATGTCCAAATGTCACTTTTAACCAAAAATATTATGCCTAGGATTTGTAGGTCAAATAAAAAGTAGTACCTGTTTCAAGAAGAGTGGCTAATGTGCAAATCAATTTTTTTGGCCACAGATGATCTTATTTTTCATATATTTATTCGTAATTTTTAATGTTGTTCTGTAAAGATTATCTTCATTTTTTGAAATAATTTTGACAAACTATCTTAAAATATAAAATCTTCACATATTTCCTCAAACATTTCCAAGTTATGAAGCTCTAGTGACAGACTAAGTAACAACCATTGACAACTAATTAACTTCTAAATAAATATGCACAGTACTCCTTTTTTGTATTAATATTATTTAATTTGTAAAATTTCTAGAACTGAAAGTCATCATCACACTAAGTCTAGAATTTTAACAATCTTATTTCTTTAGCCCTTCATTTACCATCTACGATCAGATCCCTACACATTACCCTGCTACATTACAAAGACACAGGGGAACTAATATCTCATTCAAAAAGCATTAAAAAAACCCCAAGAAAATAAATGTATATATATAATTATTTAAAAATCTGCTTATTTTCTGTCTTTCACAATCCTTAAAGCCCTAACAGCAATATAAAGCAAGAGATTTTCACCTTTTGTCCACCACCAATGGTTCCACCTCTGTAAATCCCATTCCATCTGGTTATTCTGTCATATTTCAGTCTCCTACTTTTTAATATATTTTTCCCTTCTATCATTATATTAGGTTTTTACTTTCAACTCAGTTCTCTTCTATTTAAAACAGATATACTAACTAACTAGCTGACTGACTGACTAACTTACCAACCAAATTACAATCCTTGGCCTTCCATAACAGCTTCCTCAATATTATCTATTTTTTCACAGGCAAGGTTTTTGACATGACAGTGTATACACATTGTATTTACCATCCTCTCACCTCTCATGTATTTGTTTTACCTACTAAAAGGTGAAGTCAATTCCTTCCACCCCTTCACTGGGAATTATCTCCATGCTTCTCACATGGAATTGCTAGTCAAGGAGGTTACATACTTCACAGAGTAACGTTTTACTATCTATTCCCCTTCTCCTCTTAATATGTTGATTAGTTACAGGCCTAGTCTTTTGATGACTATAGTGAGAAAGATGGTGATGAGTGTTGCAAAAGTGGGTGAACAAAGGAAATCTCCTCAAGAAACTTCTCTCATGCATTTGGATTGTAAATGTGGTGGCAGCTACTCTGTTTTCAGATTAGAACTACTTTATATGTATTACCTAAAAACAGAGAAATGTGGACTACTTCTTTCTAACATACTCTCTGCTATGGATTGAATTACGTACCTCAAATGATGCTGAAGTCCTACTCCCTGATAACCCAGGACCCGAGAATATGACCTTATTTAGAAATAGAACCTTCCCATATGATCAAGTTAAGATGAAGTTACTAAGGTGGGCCAGACTCTGTAATATGACTGTGTGTGTCCTTATCAAAAGGGGAAATTTTGACACACACACATAGAAACAACAGCATGTGAAAATGAAGGCAGATCGGGATGATACAAACTTTGACCAAAAAAAAAAAAAAAAAAAAAAAAGCCAGAAATGTTCTACAAACAACCAGAAGCTGAGAAATCCTTATGGAAAAGATTCTCACTCCCAGCCCTCAGAGGGAGTCAACCCTACTGACAGCTTGATCTCTCTTTTGTGGGGATTTTTTTAGCCTACGACATGTGATTATGGCATTCAATAAGTATTATCTGATAATTAAATTAAATAAATACACTGAAACTAAGATGTTTACAACTCATTGAAGTATATTCCTTAAGTGTACTAAGTGTACTGTATAAGGTAAATTTTATAAATTTTTAACTATGTGAAGATCCACTAGATGCTATGTCTAAACACTACTCTGAAATTCTGTATATCCATTTCGTAAACTATACAGCTTAAAAGTGTCTCCAGACACTTACAATCTTTCCTTGCTTCTAGACACAGATACATAAAACTAAAACAGGAAGAGAGGTGTCTCTTCTATTTCTCAAGATCTCCAGCAAAAGAGATTACATAACCTCCCTCCAGCAACACATTTTGGCATTTTAAGCAATGAATATTTAAAATCCAACTCTTACAATACAGAGGCTTGTGAAATAGTAAAACCATTACAATTCACACACTCACTGTGAAGTTCTAACAATTGTTATGCACTGTAAACAGAAAGCAGATAAGAAAAACTACAATTTACAGATTCCATTTTTACATTACCACTGATAATATAACACTCAAATACAGTCTAGAATAGGAATAAATTTTTGATCTTGCTTTTTTTTTAAGTCTGAGAAGAGAAAAAAAAAAAGTTTACCTTTAAAAAGCAACTTTAGCCTGAAGTAATTGAAAAATATGTGAAGAAAATTTTTCAAGTTCCTTTCAGTCCCATAAAATTTTCTCTCTATACCAAGTCATGTTGAGACAGGAAAGGGAAAAATTCTAGGATGAGAGAAAATAAAAGAAATATGGAAAAAAATAAGCACTACATAATTTGGTCATCCTAACTCAAATAATTTAGAAAGTTCTACATTTTCCTTTGCTAAAGTGTCAATAATAAATGAGATAGATATGTTAAAATCTTAGTTATTTTACAAAAGAGATGTAATCCAGATTAAAGTAGTAAAGCATGCTTTGCTTGAAAAATATTTTCTTGTCTTTATATTCTTAGGTCATTTTAACTAACATTAGTTCCATGGATACAGAGCTCTAACACTTTTCTATGTTGTAATAAGGAAAGGTTGTCTTTTGATTCATTGTCCTTGGAAATCATTAATTTATTTATTTGTCTATTTATTTTGAGAAAGGGTCTCACTCTGTTGCCCAGGCTGGAGTACATGAGTGTGACCACAGCTCACTAAAGCCTGGACCTCCCAGGCTCAAGCAATCTTCCTAAGTCACCCTCCAAAGTACCTGGGGCTACAGGTGTGCACCACCACACCTTGCTAATTAAAAAAAAAAAAAAAAATGTAGAGATGGGGTCTTGCTATGCTACCTGTGCTGATCTTGAATTCCTAGGCTCAAGTGATCCCCATCCCACAGCCTCCTAAAGTGCTAGGATTGTAGCCATGAGCCACCATGCCCTGCATCAGTAATTTTGCAAGTAACTGCTTCACCACAGCATTCTAGAAATTATGCAGGCTGTGGAATGGATTTTTTACCCTAAGAATAAAATAGAAAAGGAATGGAGCTAGGTGGGTCTGGGTGACCACATAAGTGTGAAAAGGCAAGGAAACAGGTTTTTCTCCATTTCCATACTCACGATATTTCAATATAACCTAAATAAGATAATGGAATCTATTTGTGTGTAAAGCAAGGGCCTAAGTGTTACTTCTTATACATTTTTCTGAGATTTTCTTTTTGGAGATAATTATTTAATTCCAATGGATGTTGAATATTTGTACAAATTGTTTAGTGTTTCTTTTTAAAAAATTTTTTTTAAACTTTTTTTTATTATACTTTAAGTTCCAGGGTACCTGCGCACAACGTGCAGGTTTGTTACACAGGTATACATGTGTCATGTTGGTTTGCTGCATCCATCAACTCATCATTTACAATACATATTTCTCCTAACGCTATCCCTTCCCCTGCCCCCACACCTGACAGGCCCTGGGGTGTGATGTTCCCCGCCCTGTGTCCAAGTGTTCTCATTGTTCAATTCCCACCTATGAGTGAGAACATGCGGTGTTTGGTTTTCTGTTCTTGTGATAGTTTGCTCAGAATGATGTTTTCCAGCTGCATCCATGTCCCTACAAAGGATATGAACTCATTCTTTTTTATGGCTGCATAGTATTCCACGGTGTATATGTGCCACATTTTCTTAATCCAGTCTATCACTGATGGACATTTTGGGTTGGTTCCAAGTCTTTGCTATTGTGAATAGTGCCACAATAAACATACGTGTGCATGTGTCTTTATAGTAGCATGATTTATAATCCTTTGAGTATATGCCTAATAATGGGATGGCTGGGTCAAATGGTATTTCTAGTTCTAGATTCTTGAAGAATCGCCATACTGTCTTCCACAATGGTTGAATTAGTTTACAGTCCCACCAACAGTGTTAAAGTGTTCATATTTCTCCACATCCCCTCTAGTATCTGTTGTTTCTTGACTTTTTAATGATTGCCATTCTAACTGGTATGAGATGGTATCTCATCGTGGTTTCGATTTGCATTTCTCTGATGATCAGTGATGATGAGCATTTTTTCATGTGCCTGTTGGCTGCATAAATGTCTTCTTTTGAGAAGTATCTGTTCACATACTTTGCCCACTTTTTGATGGTTTTTTTTTTTCTTGTAAATTTGTTTAAGTTCTCTGTAGATTCTGGATATTAGCCCTTTGTCAGATGGGTAGATTGCAAAAATGTTCTCCCATTCTGTAGGTTGCCTGTTCACTATGATGGTAGTTTCTTTTGCCGTGCAGAAGCTCTTTAGTTTAATTAAATCCCATTTGTCTATTTTGGCATTTGTTGCCGTTGCTTTTGGTGTTTTAGTCATGAAGTCCTTGCCCATGCCTATGCCCTGAATGGTATTGCCTAGGGTTTCTTCTAGAATTTTTATGGTTTTAGGCTAACATTTAAGTCTTTAATCCATCTTGAATTGATTTTTGAATTGATTTTTGTATAAGGTGTAAAGAAGGGATCCAGTTTCAGCTTTCTACATATGGCTAGTCAGTTTTCCCAGCACCATTTATTAAATAGGGAATCCTTTCCCCATTTCTTGTTTTTGTCAGGTTTGTCGAAGATCAGATGGTTGTAGATGTGTGGTGTTATTTCTGAGGACTCTGTTCTGTTACACACATTCTTCTTACAATCACTGAATCTAATGCAACACAATTAAGCTTATTCGATTGTTTAAAAAATGATAGTAGTTTGGCAATGTGCCTGGATTTTGGTGGTGCTGCTCAATCACTGTACTTTAAAGAGTGGTTTAAAGGTAACATGCATGGTATCCCCCAGGAATTTTTCAGCATCTAATAAATTTAGGATTTAGTGAAAATAAGTGTAAAGATTGCTTTCAACAATTTGAAAACTTTTATTGTATTCAGGAAAAAAAGAAAAAGTATTATAGTTTATAAATGTGAATCCAGATGGCCAGTACTTGAAATGTAAAGTTTTTAAGATAATTAGTTACCACTTGGAAAAAAATGATGTCAAACCAAGGAACTGCTGCAATCACTAGGCTCTAAGGAAAGGCCGACCTGTAGGAAAGGAATCAGAAATGGAGTGACCGTCTTAAAATATGAGCATTCTGGTAAACGTCACACTGTGTTTTGATTCCTTGACTATATTTCAAGATGCAGAATAATGACTCCAGAGGCTGAAATGGTATGTGATTTTCAGTAAATAATTTCTTCCCTAGTATGTAACTGTTCGATGACAATAACTGTTACTTTCTCCAACTTTGAATTTATAAAAACAATGCACGATTCATTCTTTATGAAAGGTTTTGTCTTTTCTACTTGTTTCTTTGGGGATTTGATGAGCTTGAGTTTACCAGAGAAAAAAATTTTCTTCAAACAAATAATGATGAATAATATCTTTTAGGTTAGTATGAAGGTGGAGAGCTAAGGAGGGGAGGGTAATAAACTGTAAACAATGAAATAGCTTTTTTTATGGCAATAATCCTAGGACAATTGTATATTTCTACACTCATGTCATATATAAAGTGTTTTGGATTTCAGAAATTAAAAAATGCAGTGAATTATTCAGTTACAACTTTAGAAGTGTTATAAATTGCTAGTTTGGGATAAAATAGCCTTAAAATCATGGTGAATTTTCTAGCAAAATATAAAAATTTACTTTAAGTGGAGAAGTTTTTATTAGTTACTAAAATCTCTGATTACAGAACATTGTTCAAGACAAATATCCATCCCATTGTGACATATCTGCCAGTCCATGCAGAGTGTGGACATCAGTAGGACTAGTCAAGTAGGTTGTATCTAGGTAGCCCATAGAGAGGTGGTCACCAGGAGGCGGTTATGCAAGGTAGACATCTGAATCAACTGCACTGACAAACTAGGAAGAGGTGAAGAACTAGGCACCTCATCAAGGGTAAATAAGCCCTGCTTCTGCTGTAAGAAAGTCCAGCTTGTATTCAGAATAGATGCCAAGGCAGCATAAAATTATAATTCACCATGCAGAACATCAGAGGAGATGAAACTACAGTGGAATTTAAATGCAGATAATACCAAATAAATATTTGTCATCATTGGGAAAGACAAGTTGTTCACAGGTTAGAATCATGTAATTAGGAGCCAGGAATAATTTATATAAAGGAGTCCTATAGGAAGTTGAGAAAAGACTGATACTACAGGAAGAATGTTTATCGAATACAGCATTTTAGAAAACCAATGAAAATGACTTTACAAATGGTAGAAGTATTAGGATGAAATCTTTTTGGGGACAAATTAAGTTTTTTTATATTTCTCCTTGGTTCCATAACTTAAATATACAAATTAGTGAATACACACTGATCTCATCTGGACAACTCAAGTGTCTCGGTGCAGATTTCAGAATTGTTCTGCTCTGCAGTCATGGTAATACACATGTTAAAATTACTTTCATTTCAGTGTGTTATTTTATTAAGGGCTGTTTTAAGACATAGGATTTATTAGAAGAGGAGAGAGAGAGTGTGTGAAATGGCTGTTAGCCAAACTGCCTAATCCCCAGGTAAGAAGTTAGGATTTGGCACATTTTCTTTCCACACAACTACAGAAAAGGAAGTATAAAACTTGTATAAATTACATGAATTGGAAAGCTTAAGATTTCATTTTAGTGATGCTTATACTTGTCATTTTCTGAAGAACTAAGGATCAGTGTTGGGTTAGTAGAACTGTCCCACAAGTCAATAAAGTTATATTTTTCCAGGTAGAAAATATTTTAAATATGTATATCATGATTAAGACAACATAGTGGAACGTTGGAAGATGCACCCAGGCTTTAGGAAGACACTATTTATTTGAGTAGACTTTATCTCTTTTGATCACCAAGAATGAAGTGTGGGGTATAAAAAGTCAGGAGAAAGATGACCTGCTTTTTAGTCGAGGCCTCATGCCAGATGAGTAAAAGAATTTTCCAGCAGAAACGTGAAATAAATAAGTTCAAGAAGTCTAGGATTTCTGCACTGGAGATGGGGTTCAGAACTAATGAATATAAAGAGAAATTTTGTGTAGCATCACCTCTATCCATCATTCTTTTTGTTGTTGTTGTTGAGAAGTCTCGCTTTGTCGCCCAGGCTGGAGAGCAGTGGCATGATCTTGGCTAACTGCAAGCTCCACCTCCCAGGTTCACTCCATTCTCTTGCCTCAGCCTCCCAAATAGCTGGGACTACAGTGCCCTCCAGGACACCCAGCTAATTTTTTGTATTTTTACTAGAGACGGGGTTTCACTGTGTTAGCCAGGATGGTCTCGATCTCCTGACCTCATGATCCACCCACTTTGGACTCCCAATGTGCTGGGATTATAGGTGTGAGCCACTGCGCCCAGCCACCTCCATCCATTATTCTTACTAAGCAACAGGGGAAGCGATTGTATTTGGCTGTGTCTCCACTCAAACCTCATCTTGATTTGTAATACCCACTGGTCTAGGGAGAGACCTGTTGTGAGGTTATTGGATCATGGAGGTGGTTCCCCCATGCTGTTCTCATGATAATGACTTCTCATGAGATCTGATACTTTTATAAGGGGATCTTCCCCTTTCACACCTTTCTCTCTTACCTGTCACTATGTAAGATGTGCCTTTTCCCCTTCTGACATTATTGTAAGTTTCCTGAGGCCTCCCCAGCCGTGCAGAACTGTCAGTCAATTAAACCTTTTTCTTTATAAATTACCTAGTCTCAGGTATTTCTTTATAGCAGTGTGAAAACAAACTAATATAGACAGTAATGCTCAAAGAAAATCTTTTAATATCCTCACAATTAAAAGATATGTGAAAACAAGAAATAACTGCTTTGCATGAGATATGAGGGGAATACCTCCAATAGTAGGTTTGAAACAGTGCTAAGTCATGAAGCTCTAGACAGTTGTTCTACTTAATTGAACTACTGCATTGATCTAAATGCTGATACAAAGTTTCCCTAACAAAGTCAAAATGAATAACAAGGCAAGTTATCAGACTGATCCTGGTCAGTTTCACTAATTAAAATTAGTTTAAAATTTAAATGTGAATATCAAGCAGATTCATAGTGTTTTGAAATATTTTATCTGCTTCAGGGGAAGCAATCAATTTAAAGGTGAGTAGACAGTGTCATTGAGGTGAGAAGGTTGCAAATTATTTTTTAAAATGACTTAGAATAATTTCCATTATCATTTCTCCAAAATGACGATGGTTAAAGTTTAAAAAGTTTTCTAGATTTATGATTTTCATGGTTTACCCTGAATAAAATCTCTGGATATGTCACCTGGACAACTGAGATACAGATAATATTAATAAGAAAAGTATAAGGTTTTCATCATTGAAATAATTTGGAATCTTCTATTCATGCCTAAAATATTTTGTTAGGCTGTTTTTCCTTTAAAAAGTAAGTAAACTAAGTAAGCAGAACAGTAATTTCATGAGTTCTAAGTTGCTTATAAAATTGTATTACATAAATTGCTAAAACTAGACACACAGAACTTTCTTAGCAAAAGCCAGAGTGGTCATGCAAATTTTCTATGATTTCAATAGGTTTGTCCGCTCCAAAATTCATGTTGAAACTTCATTTCCAAGGCAACAGTATTAAGAGGCATATCCTTTAGAAGGTATTGAGTGATAAGAGTTCTGCCTTCATGAATGAAATTAGGTGCCCTGATAAACGGGCTTGATAGTTTGCTCTTTTTTCTGCTCTTTCTTATCCCTTTAACCATGTGAGGACACAGCATTTCTCATCTGTAGAAGATGCAGCAAGAAGGAGTCATCTTAGAAGCTGAGACTGAGCCCTCACCAAACACCAAACTCACATGTGCCTTGATGTTGGACTTTCCAGCCTCCATAACAGTGAGTAACAAATTTTTGTTCTTTATAAATTTCCCAGTCTCAGTTATTTTGTAACAGCAGCATGAACAGACTAAGTCAAACTTAGAACTGAGTGATCAGAGTCCCTCAGAACAAGCACTAGTCATCCATAGGAAAATGCCAAAAAGAGAAGAGTGGACAAAAATGTAGAAAATGATTATTTCAATTACTAATATAAAATATAATAAAGATTTCCATATTAAACTGATCACAGTTAGTTCCATACTGGCATTTAGAGGTAATATAATATTTTATGAAAATTGAAAAAAAAAAAAGGATGCAAATATTTGTAACATGAGATAAATTTATAAATCTATTTTTAGGTGAAAAACGGCCTTAGAAGGAATATTCCCCAAACTTGGTTGTACTGTAGATTATCTATTATTTTTTTAAAATATCTATTCTGGGGTTGTAACACAGGCCTGATTACTCAGAATTTCCCTGGGTAGAAGTTTGTGACTTTTAAAAGTTTATAATTTAATTAGATCCCATTTGTCAATTTTGGCTTTTGCTGCCGTTGCTTTTGGTGTTTTAGACATGAAGTCTTTGCCCATGCCTATGTCCTGAACGGTACTCCCTAGGTTTTCCTCTAGGGTTTTTATGGTATTAGGTCTAACATTTAAGTCTCTAATACATCTTGAATTAATTTTTGTATAAGGAGTAAGGAAAGGATCCAGTTTCAGCTTTCTACTTATGGCTAGCCAATTTTCCCAGCACCATTTATTAAATAGGGAATCCTTTCCCCATTTCTTGTTTCTCTCAGGTTTGTCAAAGATCAAATGGCTGTAGATGTGTGGTATTATTTCTGAGGACTCGGTTCTGTTCCATTGGTCTATATCTCTGTTTTGGTACCAGTACCATGCTGTTTTGGTTATTGTAGCATTGTAGTATGGTTTGAAGTCAGGTAGCGTGATGCCTCCAGCTTTGTTCTTTTGACTTAGGATTGACTTGGAGATGCGAGCTCTTTTTTGGTTCCATATGAACTTTAAAGCAGTTTTTTCCAATTCTGTGAAGAAACTCATTGGTAGCTTGATGGGGATGGCATTGAATCTATAAATAACCTTGGGCAGTATGGCCATTTTCACGATATTGATTCTTCCTATCCATGAGCATGGCATGTTCTTCCATTTGTTTGTGTCCTCTTTTATTTCACTGAGCAGTGGTTTGTAGTTCTCCTTGAAGAGGTCCTTTACATCCCTTGTAAGTTGGATTCCTAGGTATTTTATTCTCTTTGAAGCAATTGTGAATGGAAGTTCATTCCTGATTTGGCTCTCTGTTTGTCTGTTACTGGTGTATAAGAATGCTTGTGATTTTTGCACATTAATTTTGTATCCTGAGACTTTGCTGAAGTTGCTTATCAGCTTAAGGAGATTTTGGGCTGAGACAATGGGATTTTCTAAATATACAATCATGTCATCTGGAAAGAGGGACAATTTGACTTCTTCTTTTCCTAACTGAATACCCTTTATTTCTTTCTCTTGCCTGATTGCCCTAGCCAGAACTTCCAACACTATGTTGAATAGGAGTGGTGAGAGAGGGCATTCCTATCTTGTGCAAAGAGTTTCTGCACAGCAAAAGAAACTACCATCAGAGTGAACAGGCAACCTACAGAATGGGGGAAAATTTTTGCAATCTACTCATCTGACAAAGGGCTAATATCCAGAACCTACAAAGAACTCAAACAAATTTACAAGAAAAAAACAAACAACCCCATCAAAAAGTGGGCAAAGGATATGAACAGACATTTCTCAAAAGAAGACATTCAGACGGCCAACAGACACATGAAAAAATGCTCATCATCACTGGCCATCAGAGAAATGCAAATCAAAACCACAATGAGATACCATCTCACACCAGTTAGAATGACGATCATTAAAAAGTCAGGAAACAACAGGTGCTGGAGAGGATGTGGAGAAATAGGAACACTTTTACACTGTTGGTGGGACTGTAAACTAGTTCAACCATTATGGAAAACAGTATGGCGATTCCTCAACCCAGCCATCCCATTACTGGGTATATACCCAAAGGATTGTAAATCATGCTGCTATAAAGACACATGCACACGTATGTTCACTGTGGCACTATTCACAATAGCAAAGACTTGGAATCAACCCAAATGTCCATCAGTGACAGACTGGATTAAGAAAATGTGGCACATATACACTATGGAATACTATGCAGCCATCAAAAAGGATGAGTTTATGTCCTTTGTAGGGACATGGATGTAGCTGGAAACCATCATTCTTAGCAAACTATCACAAGAACAGAAAACCAAACACCGCATGTTCTCACTCATAGGTGGGAACTGAACAATGAGATCACTTGGACTCGGGAAGGGGGACATCACACACCGGGGCCTATCATGGGGAGGGGGTAGGGGGGAGGGATTGCATTGGGAGTTATACCTGATGTAAATGACGAGTTGATGGATGCTGATGTGTTGATGGGTGCAGCACAGCAACATGGCACAAGTATACATATGTAACAAACCTGCACGTTATGCACATGTAACCTAGAACTTAAAGTATAATAATAATAATAAATAAATAAATAATTAAAAAAAAAAGAATTAAGGACTGCCTATAAATATTTAAGAAGACAAGAAAAAAAAAGTTTATAATTAAATCTAAACAACTATCACACAAATAAACCAAATTCTGCCATCTCCAAATATGGTTTTTTGTTTGTTTGTTTTGTTTTTTGTTTTTGTTTTTGCTTTTGTTTTGAGACAGAGTCTCGCTCTGCCGCCCAGGCTGGAGTGCAGTGGCAGGATCTCGGTTCACTGCAAGCTCCGCCTCCCGGGTTCACACCATTCTCCTGCCTCAGCCTCCGGAGTAGCCAGGACTACAGGCGCCCGCCACTACGCCCGGCTAATTTTTTGTATTTTTTAGTAGAGACGGGGTTTCACTGTGTTAGTCAGGATGGTCTCAATCTCCTGACTTCTTGATCTGCCCGCCTCGGCCTCACAGAGTGCTGGGATTACAGGCGTGAGCCACCGAGCCCGGCCGTTTTTTTTGTTTTGTTTTGTTTGTTTTTGTTTTTGAGATGGAGTCTCACTCTGTCGCTCACGCTGGGTGCAGTGGCTCGATCTCGGCTCACTGCAACCTTCACCTCCTGGATTCAAGCAATTCCCTGCCTCAGCCTCCTGAGTAGCTGGGATTACAGGCGCCCACCACCATGCCTGGCTAATTTTTGTATTTTTAGTAGAGACGGGGTTTCGCCATCTTGGCCAGGCTGGTCTTGAACTCCTGATCTCATGATCCACCCGTCTCTGCCTCCCAAAGTGTTAGGATTACAGGCGTGAGACATCGTGCCCAGCCACCACTGTTTTTAGGCCTCATTTCCTCCGTTGCTTTTTATTTCTCATGTTCTCCAAGGTTTATATCTGTATCCAGGAAGATTACCATTGTTTCCTGCAGTCTTTTGCATCCCTAAATATTTGTTTTCATAGTACCAGAAAAGTAATATTATAACATCTCAGTTCATCAGATGCTATCCAACAAAACAAAACAACCAAAAACCTAACTATAGATGATTTGGTGTTATACACATGTTGTTTCAATTTACTTTTTATATGGGAAAAATAGAGTATCAGTAGTATAGTCACCATAGAATATGGTTTATAAGTATCTAAAGTCTTTCAAGGATGTATTGCATCAATGAATTTATTCATTTATTTATTTCAAAAGATCTATTAAGCTGAGTTATGACACATGCCATGGCATGTGTTGGGTACAGGGTAATTTGACAGTCCTTTCTTTCACAAATTGTAGATCATAGCCTAGTGGGTACATATATATTTTGTATGGAAATATGTTCAGGTTTATTTATAAGTCTTAAAGAATGCCATTGGTGCTGTTTTTGTTTTTTGTTTTTTACTTACTCCTGGGACTTTAATTGAAATATTAGCATGTATCGAGCAGTTTCTGAAATACAAATTAGTTATAAAGTTTGTGATTTGGAAGACAGCAAAAGGAGATCACATCAGTATTTACTAGTCGATATGGTTAGGCTATGTCCCCATCCAAATTTCATCTTGAATTATAGCTCCCATAATCCCATGTCATGGGAGAGACCCTGTGGGGGGAGGGTAATTGAATAGTGGGGCAGGTTTTCCCATGCTGTTCTCCTGATAGTACATACGTCTCACGAGATCTGATGGTTTTACATAAGGAAGTTCCCCTGCACAAGCTCTCTTTTCTGCCACCATGTAAGAGGTGCCTTTGCTCCTTCTTTGCTTTCCACCGTGGTTGTGAGGCCTCCCCAGCCATGTGGAAATGTGAGTCCATTAAACCTCTTTTTCTTTAAAAATTACCCAATATCAAGTATTTCTTCACAGCAGTATAAAAATGGACTAATACACTGGTCTTAGAGTCAACACAGTGTTTTTTTTCCAAAGCAGACAGACCACTGCTTCAAGCTAGTATCACCTGTAACCGGATATTTTTCCACAGGTAAAACATTATATAACTTTCAATGCATGTACACAAATATATACATTATAGGTAATATATAGTTAATGTAGATTAAATATATAATGTACATATTATATGTATAATAAAAAGTCTCTTCTGTGCATGGTTTACTTGTACTTATCTCTACCAAACTGTTGCTTTTGACTTTTTTCATGATCATTTCAGTAGAGAAAGACTACAATATCAGATTGAAATACCTGTCTATAGTGATGATGATAGGCAATGGGAGAAGGATACTCAGAAAGATGGCATGTTCACATCTGCATTTTGGGAAGTAGTTTGCCAACAACGTAAAGGATGGATTAATGTGCAGGGGATTAGAGTTAGGTAGCTTATTTAGTCTCTTTTTAATTTTCCAGATGAACATTGAAAAATCTGCAGAGTTGGAGAGAAGGTTATTTAAGATATATTTATGAGACACAATTAACAGTATTAATGAATAAAAGTATGATGTGGGTAAAGCTTTACAGAGAAGGATTCGTTGATTTTAAGGAGGATGTTAATTGTTTTCCTTGAGTAAATAGGCAGATGGAGAAACAATTCACTGGAAATGTAGATGAGTAGAAAGGAGAGATCATCTGGGGGAGGAAATGGAAAATTCAATTTTGATTTTAAGTTTGTGGTTTGGCAGCAATTGGATAGGGTTAGCAAGTAACTGATTAAATGAATCTTATTCTCAAAAGAAAGATAAGAGTTAGAAATGTAGATTTGAAAGTTACAAGTAAACAGATAAAATTTAAAGTCATAGGTGCAGCTGAAATCAACAGGGAAAATTATATTTGCTAATGAAAGCCAAGGTGAAAACTTGGGAAACATGAACAAAGGGAAACTTGTAAAATGCAATTGTCAAGGATGGAGGAAGAAAACAAGAAAACTAGAAGAGAGAGAAACTTGTGGTCCCATCAAATAATAATTTTTATAGCATAGGCACATGTAATATGACCAAGGCACAATTAGTATGTATGTATCTTGAAGACACAACCATATCAGAGATTATAATTGATCATTTTTGAAGTTAATTACCTACAATAATTTGCTTTCAAATGGAAGTAGGCTGATCAAAATGAATAGTGACACAGGCAATATCTTAAGATCTAATGTTAGGAATAAGACCAGAAACAAAAGATAAATAGAAGTCTTTTCTTTCCATTACTCATTCCTACTTTTCTTGCTTTATGTGTATCTGTTTCATGCTTCTGACTCTGACTTCCTTAACTTGTATTCCCATAGTAATAAATCGCAATTGTCAACTCTAGAGCTAACAACTTCTTCCATTTAAGGGCATCAGACCAATTGAGAACTCTTTGTCCAAAAATAATAGCAGATGGGCTCACTGATTTGGCTGCCATCAGATATCAGTTACAGATTTCAACAATGTCAAAAGGAGGTATTCATTTTGTATAAATATAGATACTAATTCTAAACAAGATTCTCCATAGAACTGAATCATAAAAACTATTTACGAAAAACTTGAGTGTTTCAAGAGACAAAACTATAACTGACCATGAATCTTAAAGCAGTGAAAAGATGATAGATAATGCAATGTTTTAAGATGCAAGTGTCCTTTAATCACCAAATCTATATATTTTTAAAATTGTAGCTAGCATGGATTTTAAAAGTGATTCTGGATAATACAGACTAACTTGTCATATAAAAATATTTAATATTTAAGTTTTAGGTAGGGAATAGAAAAAATGCAGATACCAAGGGATTTATTTGGAAATTTATTCTAATTTATCAAGGTAGCAGACATTTAGATAACAAGGGATCCTTATAATATGATTGAAATTAATATGAAAACTGGCACAGATTTATTTCCTTTGAACGAATAATCCATAATGGGATGTTTTCAAACTTGTTAGTCTCAGCATCTCATTACAGTCTAGAATGATTACTTACCAGCTTACCAACTATTGTACTATAGTACTCAGCAGATATGCTTTGCATATACTTGTCATTTCATCACATAGCATTTTAAAAATACATGTACAGAGGAATAAAGTTTTAACAACGTTAATATTTCATGCTTGAAAGATATTTTTTACTATCTACTGATATTAACCACATTAGAAATTAAAACAAAAATGTTCAGTATATTTTTAAACTCATTTAAAAGTGACACAATAAATCTAAAATAGGTTAACAAAAATAAAGTTATAATACAACTCTATTTTCGAAAACAAAAATAAACACTGAGAACTCTGGAACTGTTTTGCATTTTTCAAAAGTTTTCTTATGGCTTATCAGAAGGCAACTGGATACTTATGTCTGTTTCCACCAATATATCATGATAGGTTGTGTTAGTTGAATTATATGAAGAAATATGTAGTTAAAAATTTCAATTGTTGATTAGAGATTGATTACTTTTATGTAGATGAAAAAAATGAGAATTTTTTGGTTGTTTTGTGTGAGACAAGGTATTGCTCTGTTGCTCACGTAGCAGTACAGTGGAACAATCATAGTTGACGGCAGCCTCAAACTCCTGGACTCAAGCAATCATCCTGCTTCAGCCTCCTGAGCAGTTGGAACTACAGGCATGTGTCACAATGCCTGGCTAAATTTTCAATTTTTAGTTTTTTTGTAGAAACAGGTCTCACTCTGTTGCCCAGACTGGTCTTGAACTCCTGACTTTAAAGGATTCTCCCACCTTGGTCTCTCAAAGTGTTGACATTACAGGCATGAGCCACCATATATTGGCAGAGAAGTATTTTAATAGCTTTTTCAAATCATTGTGAATTTTTAAAATTTGATACTATGTCATATTGGAATCTCAAATACATGAAGGAACTGTTATGTTAAAATATGTTAGTCTATCTTGCACTCTCAACGGATTATTTACCTTGCATGATTTTTTAACATCATCATTGTTCATTTCAAAAATAATGGTTCAAACCTGAGATTATCTAAAAGTAAAAATAAAAGTTAATAGCAATTTTAAATGAAAATTTAAAAGTCAATGTTATTCTATTCTATTCTTTATTCTGTCATCTCGCCATTATGACTTTCAGTAATGAGAAATATTTCCATGCTTCTCCGACTTCTTTGTTCTTTTGAATGTTCTGGGCATTCCCTCATGGAAAACTTGTACTGTCTACCATTCATTTCTGTCAAAGGTTCATACAAATAAAAATAAAAAAAGCCTGACATCTTAGCCATAGGTGTCTCATTATCCCTATTATCCCTTAGATACTATCTGCTGTTAAGCCCTTCTAAGAAATGTCAACTGTTGATCCATTCTCACTTTATTCCTTATACTGACCATAATATTAAGCAACATTGAAATATGTTTAGAGAGTTAACAAATACCAATAACATTAGGTAGAGTCTAAATGGAAAAAGTAACTTGGGTGTATGTATGTGCACATCCAGCATACACATGCAAGACTAGTGCAAAAGGTTTTCTACTGAAATTATTTATTTTGTTGTGATTAAGAAAATAGAGAAAGACAGAGGATTTATTAGTGGTATTTTCATATGTCTATTTTTTTGTGGTCAAGATATATAATAATTTGATATTTTAAATAGTCACCTTTATTAGTCAGGGTTGTCTAGAGAAACAAAACCAATAGAATATATATATGTGTGTGTGTGTGTGTGTGTGACCAATAGAATATGTGTGTGTATATATGTGTGTGTGTATGTATAATATCTTTTTTTTTTTTTTTTGAGATGGAATCTCACTCTGTCACCCAGGCTGGAGTTTAGTGGTGCAATCTCGGCTCACCACAACCTCTGCCTCCTGGGTTCAAGTGATTCTCCTACCTCAGCCTCCTAAGTATCTGGGAATACAGGTGCATGCTACCACTCCTGGCTAATTTTTTGTGTTTTGGTAGAGATGGGGTTTCTCCATGTTTCCCAGGCTGGTCTCCAACTCCTGATCTTAGGCGATCCACCCACCTCAGCCTCCCAAAGTGCTAGAATTATAGACTATATATAATCTTTGACAAGCATAGAGGTAAGGAATGCCAACCTCTTACACAGTCAAAAAGTCTCATATAACCTTTGCCTCCCCCAAAATTTAATAATAACCTACTATTGACTGGAAGCCTTACCTGTAACATAAACAATTGATTAACACATATTTTGTATGCTATATGTATTATGTAGCATACACTTATCTAAAAATGTTGCTATACAGTACCAAGCCTTCTTCTGTCATTTACTTTAGTTTCAGCTCCTCTATGTATCACAGAAGGGGCCATGTCACAAAAGAAGCCAAGATGAGTCTTAAATAACAGAGACCCTCTTAAGATTCTCTAATGCCAATTTGTTTTCTGGTACTGCTTCTTCTAAGTCTTTTTCCAAATTGTCTGGCACTGGTTCAGAAGCACTCATCTCCATATAGTTGCCTTCAGTTTATTCCTTCGATGTGTGTATTAGCTCTTAAATTTCTCCAAATCCGTGTCTAGAAACCCCTTACCCCACCTTTCTGGCCATATCCACAACCTCTTTTATTATTTCCTTGATGGACTCTATCCTAAATCCTCTGAAGTCAGATACATACCTGGATACAGTTTTCTTCAGCAGAAATTTGTCTAGGGCTTGATAGCTGCCACAGCTTTTTCTATAACAATGGTTTAATCCTTCTAGGCCTTCATAATATTCTGTATACCTGTGTTCATTTCTATAGCGTTGGCAATCCTTTCCATAGAGTACTATATGCAATGAGCCTTACAAGTAATTATGACGCCTGATCTAGAGACTGACTTAGAGATATCTTGTTTGGGGACAAGTAGACTAATTTGATACCTTTGGTTTTAAATTCATGGAGTTAAGAGTGGTCAAAGGCATTGACTCATATCAAAAAACCTTAAAAAGACAGTCCCTTACAGGCAAGGTACTTTCTGACTTCAGAGACGAAGTGCTGATGGAACCAATCCAGGAAAAAAAGTGTTCCTGTTTTTCAGGCATTCTTTTTGTACAACACAAAGACTGACAGGTAATGTTTGTTTTGTCTTCTCAAGGCTTGGGGGTTAGCAGCTGTATAAATGCAGAGAGTGCTGATCACAAAGCTAATTGCATTTATACCAAATAGTTGTTAGCCTATCCCTTGCTGCCTTAAACTTTAGTGTTCACATTTTTCCCTTACTGATACGTGTTCTTTATGCTTTTTCCCCCCCAGAATACGGAACTTTTATCTGCATTAAAAACCTATTCAGGCAGATATTCTTTCTTCTCAATGATCTTTAAAATGCCACCTGGAAACTTTTCTACAGCCGCTGGGTCAGCAAACACTATTTCTCCTATTATCTTGAGATTTTTGAAGCCAAATATCTTTCTAAAATTCTCAAACCAACCTTTGCTGGCATTATTCTCCAGCTTTAGATCTTTCACCTGTCTTTTGTTTTAAGTTGCTATATAATGAATTTGCTTTTTCTGGAATCATATTGGACTTTATACGCTTTTCTTATAGCAATCCTGCATTCACATAACAGATGCATTTTCAATACAAGATAGAAAAGGTATTTCACAAAAAGTGTAAGGTTTCTGAGCCTGTTGGTGTAGCTGAAGATACAGCTTCATGAATTCCCTTTACTTTATTTATTTATTTTTTTACAATAGCTCTTATGCTGAGTTAATTTATCTTGAAATGGCAGACAACCACAGATGTAGACCTCAACCTGCAATACAAATCAAGCAATTTAGCTTTTTCTTGTATGCTCACGACTTTATTCTGCTTCTTGGGAGCACTTCCAACATCACTGGTGGTGCTTCATACAGGTCCCAGGATATTTTTCAAGGTTTATGGTGTTGCATCGAACATAATGAAAATTTTGCCAGAACTTCAAGAGATCACTTTTCATTGCAGTATGCAACTTACTGGAGAGATAAACTACTCAGATCGGGACATAGTGCTTTAAGCAGATACTTGCAACATTTCAGCTCATACCAATAGCAACAGGAGGTAACTACAAATTTATTACAGTGGTACAGTATGTACTATAGTTAACTTTATGCAGTTCTTCTGTAATACTGCATCATTATGTTGGTTTTCATTTCTCTCAACTGCAAATGGCACCATGTACAGTCTGTGTGTGTGTGCATAAGTTTTGATAAATGTTAACTTTTTATAATAGATCTTTGTATATTTTATGGCAGTAAATGATGTAGACTATTATCTGCATATATTTTAGGTATTTGTGACATATCTAACTTTACTTTTTTTTATTTCTAGGCTATGCAGTCAGTCTGCAAGTTTTCTCAACTTGTGACAAATCTCCTAATTATTTTCAATATATTTATTGAAAAAAAAACACGTATAAATAGATGCTCACAGTTTAAACCTACGTTGTTCAAGGCCAGCTGTATACACACACACACAAACACACACACACACGTACATAGAGATGGGGGAGAGAAAGATTTTAAAGAATTGGCTTACATGATTGTGGAGGCAGGCAGATCTGAAATTTGTAGGGCTCACCAGCAGGCTGGAAACTCAGGCAGTGTTTGATGCTGCTGAGGTCAAATCTCTTCTCTGGGAAACCTCAGTTTTTCCTCCTGAGGCCTTTAACTGATTAGGGGAGTCCTATCCACATTATGGAGGGCAATCTCTTTTAATTACAGCCAACTGATTGTACGTGTTAATGAAACACATCTGCAAAATACTTTCATGACAACAACTAGATGATTGTTTAATTAAATAACTGGGTACTGGTGCCCATTCAAGATATTACATGAGACTAAATATCATATTACCTCATGAATGGAGTCCATATTAGGAGCTTCTTTTTAACTATATTTTCATTGTTATCTATACCTTCCAATTTCACTTTCTAATCTGGAACAAGGACTATACCTAGACTTTGAGATAATCACACCTCAATGGGAATATAATAGAACAAACTCTGGGTCATGGATTGTTTGGCTTTGTTTGGAATACTCTTTGTCCAAAAGAAAGAGAGAAAGAAATAAAGAAAGAGAGAAAGAGAGAAAGAGAGAAAGAGAGAAAGAGAGAGAGAGAAAGAGAGAGAGGGAGGGAGGGAGGGAGGGAGGGAGGGAGGAAGGAAGGGAAATAAATTTATTGTTATTTAGTCCAGCATGGATGAACCTGAAGGACTTATGTGAAGTGAAATAAGCTATACACAGAAAGACAAGTATCACATAATCTCACTCATTTGTGGAATTTAAAAGCTGATTTCATGGAAGTATAAAAGACAATAGTGGTTGCCAGAGGCTGGGAGGGAAGCGGGGAGAAAGGGATGGAAAGAGACTGATCAAAGGGAATAAAATTACAGAACATAGGAGGAAAAAGTTCTGCTGTCTCTTACACAGTAGGGTGATTATGATTAACAATATTGTTACTGTATATTTCAAAATAACTAAAAGAGAGTATTTTCTATGTCTTCACTACAAACAAATGATAAACGATTGAAGTGATGATAAGCTAAATGCGTTGACTTGATCATTATACAATGTACACATGTAGCAAAATGTTACACTGCACCCCATAAATATGTACAATTATTATGTGCCAATTAAAAATAAAATAAAACTTAAAAATACTTATATTGAAAACAATTTATGTTATCACCAACAATGTGGACCAGTCTTCCATAGATTCCAGCAAAGTCAATGAATTTAAAATGACAGTTAATAAAGACAGAAATGAACAACAACAAAAAAATAAATAAAAACTTCTAAAATCTGTATTTCACATTAGACTATGGAGACCATTCTAAAAATTAAGTCTTAACTTTCTGTCCTCACAATCCCTCTGCAGGTGAGATAAAGTTATAATGAATCCCTCAGAGAGTCAAAATACCTTCATCAAACAAATGTTTTATTTTAACAAAGCAATGTAGAAAGATTTCTTGATGGAGAAAGTGAGGAGCTAAGCAAAATTAAGCAGCAAAGAAATTTATGTTGTCTGCTAATAATGGTCCATTTATCCTTTCTTTTTTTTTTTTTCTTTTTTGCCCTTGCATAGTTTCTTTAGCTAATTTTCTTTTATTCTGAACCTCAGAAACTGTCCATTTCTGCTGGACACTTTTTCTTTTTCTTGATCTGAGAAACAAAGTACTTCTTAAAGAACCTGCCTAGAACTCTCATGCACGTTTTTTTTGCTAGCCTTGGCTTTGAATTTTCTACCAAGCCTTCTGCACTGATGCACAAACCTCACAAAAATTACAGCTGCTATGTTTGGAGCCACAAAGGGTTTAGGACATTGTTTTCATTATTAGAAAGTGAGTTTGCAATATTAAAATTTTATTTTTGGTTGCCAGGGTAACAGAAAAAACAGCATTAATCGCCCAACACAAATTTTATGTTAATTTGAACAAACCACACAGAAGTCACAAATTAGCACTTGGAACATAATAATTACAGAAAAAAAGTCTGTATAAAAATACATAAATTCTTTAATTATAGAAATTATTAAATCACATATAATAAATTTATTGTATTGTAAAATGTATTAATTTTAATGTAATACTTGCTAAATTATGTTTTTCTAAAAGCAGTAATTGCGCTTCAAGGCTCTTAGGTAGTATAATTTAAACCAATAGCAGTCCAGGTAACTAGTCTACATAACAGAAAAAGTAAGAACACATTAGTCACTCCAAATGTGCAATAACTTGGTGTTTTGAATTTGTAGGTTGAAAACAAATGTCATGATTTCATGTCTTCCAATTAAATGATTTCATTTCTTTAAACTTCCAAACAAAGTTTTCTCAACTCATACTGATAACTTTAAGGGATTATTTTACTTGGTATGTTAATAGCCTTAACCTGGCAAGGCAATTCTGTTTTTATCAGTAAAATGCATATAACTCAGCTGTGCATTTAATACGCATGTTAGCACCACAGTTCCACACAGGATCAACTAAATCAGGATCTCTGTCTGAACACATGAACTGGTATTTTTATCCATGATGACACATTGAGAAACCCATAATTATCTCATAAAGTTCATTAAGTATAACTTAGTCTGTGGCAACAAATGATAGCTATTGCTTGTTCGATTGTGGTAGCCAGATGGTTAGGCTACCATACCTTACCACTGGATTATTTTAATCACATTATCCAACATCTTTTATGTTATATTACATTATATTTTACATTAAAACAATATAAATATTTTGCAAATCACTATATGCATACAAATTTGATTATTTAAAGCAAATTTAAGACAAATAAACTCAACTAAAATAAGCACTGTGACTACTTTTCTCTGCTGGTTCTTAAGTAAACTTCAGTTATTTTTCCATTCTTGAACATAAGTATATTATACTACACATGAGTCAGATAGGGTATCTTCTACTTTGGAATCTAGAAATTTATACTGAAAATTACAAAATCTTCCTTATAATTTATTTCCCATTTACAAGTTTGAATAGTCTTCAATTACATGGTTACGACTTTTAAATTCAGGAGCAAGTTTCACTGTTTTAAAATATTTTAAAAATCATTTTTGTTCACATTTACTAATAATATTTGTTATAGTGTTTGTTCAAGAAATATTTTAAGTGCATTGCATAAAGCATCTTTCTTAATTGTTACACTACAGTTATGAGATCAAAATGACAATGCTCTACAAACTTAAATAAATTTCATTGCATAAAATACTAAGGAGATTTTAGAGAGTGCTTCAATTTCAGTTCTTTTTTTTCCTGGCATAGTTTGAGTTCCAGAAGTAGATACTGAAATAAGGATTTGTGTGCATGTGATTTATTAAAGAAGTGCTCTCTGGAAGAATCTATAATTTAATGCAGGAGATAGATAAAAGAGAAGGAAGAAGTTGAACAGGAAATTTATTTCAGGCAAAGTTCTAACCTGACACTAATCCCACCAAGGTGCTCCAGAGTAAAATTATGCTTCAATGTTATCAAAGGGGAGCCTGGCTTTTATTTTTTTTTGTATGAGGTATTTGCTAAAAATCTAGTATCTTTCTTTTAGTAAAATGCATTCATGATTCATTCAAGTAGGATGAATAAATATTCTTTTTATCGCTGAGTAGCGTAGCATCATATGGATGTACAAAGTTGTTTATGCATTCCCCTGTTTAACATTACCTTGGCTGTTCCCAGTTATTGGCTATAATAAATAGCAGCTATGACCATTTTCATACAGGCTTCTGTGTGAGCATAAAAGTTTAATTTATTTGAATAAATACAAGAAACAAGATGACTGGGTAATATGGCAACTGTATGTTTAATTTTAATTTTATAATAAACTGCCATACTGTTACCAAAGTGATTTCACCATTTTGCATTTCTTCCATCAAGGAATAATTCCTGTTGCCCTTCCTTCTCATCAACCTGATAGACTGCCATGTTTTTTAGAATTTTAAAGATGTTAAAAGGTGTGTAGAGTTATCACTTTGGAGTCTTAGTTAGGATTTATCTAATGACATTTATCTAATGCTGACCACATTTTCATATGCTTATTTACCATCTCAATGTACTTTTTGGTAAAGTGTCGTTCAGATCTTTAATATTATATTCTTAAAATGCATTATTAATTTTCTTAAGTTTTATGTGTTATTTTCATATTCAGGATACATTTCATTTATAGAATATGTGAATTGCGAGTATTTTTCCCAGCCTATACATTGTCTTTTCATTTTCTTAACAGTACCTTCTGAAGAGCAAAACTTTTACATTTTTATAATTTTTGTAACTTATCATGTTGTGTCTGATTTGGTTCACATTTTTGATGTCCTATCAAAAAAACTCATTGCCAAATTCAAATTCACAGAACAGGGATTGTTTGCGCATGTTTTATTTCAAAAGTTATAGAGTTACATTTTATATTTAGGTTTATGATTCTTAATAAAAATGTTTTATATAAAGTGAGAGGTATATGTCAAAGTACTGGCCTTTCAATGGATATCCAATTTTGCAAGCACAGTTTATAGTAAAGACAACTTTTTCTACATTTAATTGCTTTCACACCTTTGTCAAAAATCAGTCAGCTGTGTTTGTGTGAGTCAGTTTGGAGGCGCACTATTCTGTTTTACTGATCTCTGTCAATCCTTTCACCTTTCACTACACTGCCTTGACTACAGTGGCACTTAAGAAGAGTAGATACTCTTCTCTCCTATTGGGTGGAATATTCTATAAAAACAGATGAAATCAACTTGGATAATGATCGTGTTAGGTTTCTTATAACTTTACTGATTTTCTGACCTCATTTTATATCAATTACCAATATAAGCATGTTGAAGTCTCTGGTTATAATTGTGAATTTTTCCATTTGTCCTTTTAAATCTATTTTTTGTCATATATTTGGAATCTCAGGTGTTGGGTACATACAAAATTAATATTATTTATACTTGGAGACTTGACTCCTTTATAGTGATATAATTTCACTCTTTATTCTTAATAAAATTCTGAGCTTTGAAGTCTACTTTGCCTGGAATTAATAAAATTTCTCCAGCTTTCTTTGGTTAATTTTTAAACGTTATCTCTGTTGATAATTTTACTTTTAATCTATCTGAATCATTATGTTTAAAATGGGTTACTTGTAGGCTACATGTAGTTGCAGTTTTATCAAATTTTAACTTGTGTTTTGAAGATTAGTATTTAAGATAATTAATGATGTCAACAGACAAAAGGTTAAAATCCTGTTAACTCTTTTCTATTGCACCATTTGCTCTGTTTTTGTTTTTGTTGTTTTCCTGTCTTCTCTCAGTTTAATTGCTTTTTAATGCCATTTTGATCTCCTGTATTGACTAGGGTATTATTCCTGTTTTTAAAAATATGAGTTGTTACATTGGATTTATAATGTACATTGTAATGTAAGCTGAGATTACCTTCAAATGGTATTACATGTACATATGTAATTTAAAAATTATATATTTCCAATTCCTCCCTTTCATCTCTTGTGCCATTGATGGCATATACTTCACTTGTACATGTGTTATAAACACACAATACATTTTTAAAAGTTTGGTTTAGCATCATTTATCTTTTGAAGCAATTAAATATTTTTAAATAGATATTTTACCTTTATTTTCAACACACTTCATATCTTTTTATATATATATATATATATATCTCCAATTTAGGTTTATCTCATATTCCTTCTGCCCAAGGAACCCCTATTAACATTCATTATACAATATATCTAATGGTCATAAATTTTCTCTATTTTTGTTTTCTGAAAAAGTCTTTGTTTCCTTTTCATATTTAAGGTTTTGTTTACCGGACATAGAATTCTTTCTTTTAGCAATCCAAAATGTCTTTCCATCATATTCTTGTTTGCATAAAGTCTACTGAGAAATCTACTGTAGTTCTTATCCTTATATCTCTGCAATGTGCCTTTTCTTCTCTGCTGTTTTTCAGTCTCTCTCTCTCCCCCTCAATCTTTTCTTTTTAGCAGTTTGAATGTACTAAACTTGTGTGTGTGTGTGTGCACGCTCATGTGTGTGTTTGACATATTTCCTGCTTAACTTTGGGGCTCTGTTCTTTCACTTCTGTCACTAATTTTGGGAATTCTTAACTATTGTTTTTCTTCATTTTTCTTTTTTCTCCTAAGTTTTTAAGTTTGTGTAGTTATACCATTTTCTATTGTACCATAGATTTTGCATTTTCATTCTTTTCCCTTTAGTTTTCTTTTCCTTTTGCATTTTAGTTAAGGTAATTTTGACTGGCTTATCTTTATAGTCACTGTTTCTTTTCCAGTCATGTACAGCCCATTAACAATTCCATCAAAGGAATTCTTTATCTCAGTACTTTTAGATCTAGCGTTTCTATTTGATTCATTTATTTTTATTCATTTATATGGTTGCCTTATTTGCTGATATCATACTTCTGATCTTGCATGTTATCTACTTTCCCATGGGAACCTTTAAGATATTAATCACAGTTGTTTCAAATTACCTGTCTGATGTTGAAACACCTATGTCATATACGAGTTTAGTTTATACAAGTGTTTTGTCTTTGATGTTTTATTTATTTTTTTGGTAATATCTTAATGAAAGCCTAACATATTTTATAGGACAGTAGATACTGAGATTTTATGGGGGGGTTTATGCTTGAAGATGAGCATAACTTTCCTTTAGTTAGACCATTAACGCAGAACTTTCTGTTCATCTAGTCAGAAATTGTACTGGATTTGAAGTTGGATCTCTGCTTAGTTTTGTGTTTTACATTTTGCTTTGTGTCTTTCCCCTGTGCTGCTTGCCGGAGTGAATCTGTCTCTGCATTCCCACTGTGTTTCAGTATTATTTTTAGTCAACATTTGTTGGATAGGTAGTAGAGGCAGAAGTTCTAATTAAACCTCCTAGGCAGGGATTGTGAGCTTGATTCTTAGCAGTGTGGCTTTCACAGATGTTCCTGTTCTTTCTTCCATAATTATGTCGAGCCTAAAAATTTTCTTGCCTCTTTCTTAGATGTCAAGCTTTTTGTCTCTTGTTCTCTTCACTAAGCTGCAGCAAGTCTCCACCAATGTCCTCAGCTTTGTGCTTTCAGTGTGTTTCCTTTTCCCCCTACTGATTAAGGTTTCTGTTCCATAGAGGAGATGCTGCTTGGTGGATTTCTGCAGTGGCTTGAGATTTCGTACTCCAGACAGGCACTTTCTTAGGATTTGCCTCAATTTTTCCTGAGAGTACTTGACAGAGTTCTTGGTTGAAAGGCCTATTAGAAAGAATAAATCCCTGCCCTCTTCCCCCTCCCCCGGAGATGTTCCCCCCCGGCAAGTGCTTTTATACTCTCATGCTAACCCATACTTGAGCATTAACCATTTGTGAATATTTCTACTTAAATATTCTTACCAATTTAGCAGTGAGCGCAAGTCTGCCCAAAATTAGCAAATGTTGCAATCCTGTCTCTACAATTTTTTCCACTTACCTCTATCATGAATTTGTGTTAGTTATTTCTCCTATCACCATAGTTCTCAGGTGGTTTCAAGAAAATGATTTGTTCCAGGTTTTTTTCTAATTTTAATGGCAGTAACGATGGAGTTTCCAGTTTCCTATATAACCAATATGAAACCACAAATTGCTATTTGTTTTTAAAAACCCAATTATAATTCTAATTGCAATTTTGGTAAATTATAGATTGAATTGAGATAATAAATAATCTTAATTTAATAGTTTAAAATTATTAAAATAATCTTAATTTAATACTTTAAAATTATTAAAATAATCTAAATTTAATAATTTAAAAATATTAAAATAATCTTAATTTAATAATTTAAAATCTTTTAAAATTCTAATTTTTATGAAACATATTATCTCTATTAGTCAGGGCTGAACTAGAGAAGATCAGTATCAGATAAATATTAAAACATTAACTGCAAGGAATTGGCTTATGTGATAGTGGATACTGGCAAGACAAGCCCCAAATCTGTGGGACAGGTCATGGTGGGGGGCAAGTCGGAACTCATGTATGAGCTGAAACTGCCATCCATATGTGGAATTCCTTCTTAATCAGAAAAGTCTCAGTATGCAATAAAGGGCATTAAACCGATTGACTTAGGCTCACCTGTTCATTTTCCTTACTTAAAGTTAACTAATTGTGGACTTTAATCACATCTACAAAATATCTCACAATGACACTTAGATTAGTATTTGATTGAATAACTGGGGACTATAGCTTAGTTGACTATCACATATTTTCCCCCATTTTGCTTTTTTATTGCTCATAAGAGGATGGAAATTTCCTTATATTTGATTCATATATATATATTATATTGCATTTATTATAAAATAATATTTAATTTTCAAATGAGTCATTTTGCATATTTTCAATGTGATTACTGTAGGCATTTAATTGGAAATCTATTTGTTTTCCTAATTATTTTGCAATTTTTAAAATATTTTTGTAAGGTGTTATATTTTCTTACTTGTCAAGCAGTGGCCATTATATTCTATGCCCTGTTCAAACAAGCATTACAAATAAAAAAAATGAATACTTCTTAAAGTCCACCTACACTTCTGTGCTCATAACTTACTATTTCATTTTTGTCAATTAATTACCCATTTCTTACCTTAGCCAGACTGTAGAGCTTTAGAAATGGCAGAGGTTTTGTTGTTGTTTTTCTTTTAGATAATTTAAAAGTTTATTGATATTTTAGACGTATTTTATATTTTTAATCACATAAAATAGGTACAATCACTGCATATAATTATATCAGAACAATGATAAGTTAGCTTTCTTTGAAAAGCCATAGACTAAATAATCAGCATAACAGGAAGGAAAATGTATAAATATTCCATCAGGACAGGGCAAGTAGTACCAAGTTTTTTTTTGTTTGTTTGATTTTTGTTTCTTGTTTTTTGTTTTTGTTTTTGAGACCGAGTCTTCCTCTATCGCCCAGGCTGGAGTGCAGTGGCGTTATCTTGACTCACTGCAACTTCTGCCTCCCAGGTTCAAGCAACTGTCCTGCCTCAGCCTCCCGAGTAGCTAGGCTTATAGGCACCCGCCATCATGCTCGGCTAATTTTTGTATTTTTAGTAGAGATGGGGTTTCACCAATGTTGGTATGGCTGGTCTCGTTCTCTTGACCTCAAGTGATCTGCCTGCCTCTGCCTCCCAAAGTGCTGGGATTACAGGCTTGAGCCACTGTGCCTGGCCAGTACCATGTTTTTATCTGAAAATCATGGAATACAGTTGTTTTGAGAAAACGTCTGTCATCATTAAAAATTCATACGAGTGAGTTTGTTGTATTTAGTTCGACAAACATAAAGTGGTAAAGAATCACGACTCAAAGTGCATAAAATGTGTCTTTCAATATTCACTTCAATGAAACTTTTACTATTTACTTTCTGTAGCCATTAATAATTGCTGGGTAATATTTAGAATATATACTGCCTATTTCAGAGTGAAATCTGACCAAAATTGCAAATAACGTTTTTTAATTTTATTCTTTCCCTAGCTTTATGAAGGTATAATTGAAAAATAATTGTATATATTTAAAGTGTTTAATGTGATGAGTTGATAATATGTACGTAAACACATTATGAAATGATCACTACAATCAAGTTAATTAACAGACCCATCATTTCACATAGTTACCTCTTGTGTGTGTGTGGGTGGGTGGTGAGAACACTTAGGATCTACTCTCTTAGCAAACTTTAAGTATATAATAAATATTATTAATAACAACTCAGAATCTCACTGTTTATTTTCTATATTTTCTCCTTCATTTTATCCCATAATTCTGTACCAGGTAACTGATAAATAGATAATATTCTCAACTCTTTCACTTCTATCTATCCCTTTTCTTCTTAATCCCATTCGTTACACTCTTTCTACCCCTCAGAATTAACCTACACAAATAGATGTTCCAGGTCTGCTTTTAAGAAAAAAAATTAACGTACACTGTCAATTCCCTTATGGCCTTCATAAAAATGAGGTAAGTTAGCCCTGATAAATTAATTTGTACTGAGATGTCAGTTGTTCATAATATCTCTGCTGAATTTATGAGTCTTCAAAGGAATAATTAAGTATATCTTGGTAATTGCTCTTCCCTTGACAGTCTCTTTATTCCACCCCTAAAAAAAAATCTGCTTTTTTGGTCTTCTCATCTTCCTATTCCATTGTTACATATAATCAAATGTGTTTATACAGTTAAACACTATCTAGATTTAAATTACATTCTTTAAGAGACTGGATAGTAAAATGACAAATCAAATTGTCATTTCTCTTAACTTTTGATCAATGGCAACATTTGTAAGAATGTGAAAAAACACTCAATATATATTTATAAGTAAAATTATGTTGTTATGATAAATCTTGGTGGAGTTATTGAATATAAAAGTTATTTATACTTCTCATTAAATATGCATAGTATATATATTTTTCTTTTGATGAACATTAATAAAGGTCATGATGAGGTAGTATTAAGGGGGGTAAACTCATGGTCAATATTAGAAGAGTATCGTGCTCATAGAAGGCTAAATATTTATAAATAATTAGTCTTATTACTTCTCCCCCTCCCTTAAAGCACTCTTCCTTGAAGCATAATCAATAAATACCTGAATAACAGTGCATGTTTCTGAATTTACCTCAAGTGCTTGTTATTTTATTTATAGACTAATTGTTAGATTTCAATGTTTCTCAATTTTTAAGTTTACTAGATTAATGTTAACTGGAAGGGAGTAGTTTATCAAAAGGAAGTTTAGGAATTTCATAGAAATTGTTAGACTCAACATTTGCATATTTTAATTCTAAGACAGTTTCAAAGAGACTTTAAAATAATGTGAAGATTATTAAAAATATTTATAATTACGAATAAATATAAAACCTTAATATCTCTAGCATTTTTGTTTTCCATCACCCCTCACCAAATACTGCTTGTAAGGACTGGTTTTGCTCATTAGAGTAACTGTGCTTTGTGGGACAGTATTTCTAGGAGCTATACTGCACACACACACACACACACACACTTTGTTCAGTATAAAAACTATAAAATTAAACTAGCAGAAACACCTGTCTTTAAAGGGAAATGTCATCAAACATGCAACTTGCATGATTCAATGAATTCAAGTAGGTGAATGAGAAAAATAAAACAAGTACATAGGCAGATATAATAAAAATACATAAATATTGCAAGTGATTCTACCTACTGATGTACTTCATTTGCTCCAGAGTAAAGTTGATGTCGGAGATAAAATTTGCTTTTTGCTCAACTGGTATAAGTCGCCATATACTTTTACAGAAGGAAGCATCTGGCCATGTTATAATGTTTAAAGACAGGTGTTTTCAAAGACAATTTGACTTCTAAATCCAAGCCAAATATATCAACAAAATAATAACATGGTCTAATGCTGAATTCAGACTATATATTATCTTCCACAATGATTTATACTTTTAGCTATGTGTTTTGTGGAAGATTTAGAAGATTTTTAAGGGTAATTATGATTATTCATATTTTTGTCCTTTTTTATGAGACACAGTCTCCTTCTCTTACCCAGGCTGATGTATAGTGGCACGATCTTGGCTCACTGCAACCTCTGCCTCCCTGGCTCAAGCAATCCTCCCACCTTAGCCTCCCGAATAGCAGGGACTACAGGTGTGTACCACCACACCTGCTAATTTTTGTATTTTTTGTAGAGACAGGGTCTTGCCATGTCGTCATGTTGCGCTTGCTGGTCTTGAACTCCTGAGCTCAAGAGATCCACCTGCCTTGACCTCCCAAAGTGCTGTGATTACAGGCAGTAGCCACCCTGCCTGGCTGTTTTTGCCCTTTAACTAGCTCCTAAAGAATATGCTTGTTCACATATCAGAACATATAATTCAAGAAAGGGAGTAAAAGCTACTTTCCTGAAGTTCTTTGACTATGAAACACTGTCTTATCAAAATATTTGTCAATAACATTTCTCTAAATTAGTGTTACATGTATAGATATGATCTGTTAAACCATAATCTCCTTACAGATGAGATTTTGCTTTGTCTGTTACTATATCCTTAGAGCCTAGAACAGTTATCTTTAATACATCTCAAAATGTATTTCTTTATATAATGACTAAAATACATTAATACACCAGATAATTTTCATCTCCAAGTATAGGAACATAAAAACAAACTATATGTTAATATGCAGATATTTGAAAATTCTTTATTTCTGATTAAGATTATGATTACCTTGCGTTATTTGAATTTAAATTTAATTGATTGTAGCCTATCATTCGAATTTATTTAACTATTGTAAAACAACTTATGGTTTTGTATTTTTCTGTTTTTTGGTTTTCTTTTTTTTTTTTTTTTGAAACAGTCTCGCTCTTGTCTCCCAGGCTAGAATGCAGTGGTGCGATCTCAGCTCACTTCAACCTCCGCCTCCCAGGTTCAAGCTTCTCCTGCCTTGGCCTCCTGAGTAGCTGGGATTACAGGTGCTTGCCACCACCCCGAGCTAATTTTTGTACTTTCAGTAGAGACGGGGTCTTGTCATGTTGGCCAGGCTGATGTCAAACTCCTGACTTTAGGTGATCTGCCTGTCTCAGCCTCCCAAAGGGATGGGATTACAGGCGTGAGTCACCACACTGGGCCTATTTTGTATTTAAAAAGTATATCTCTGTCTTTGCAGCTTTAATATAGACATCTCTAATTTCATTGCATTGTGGAAATAAAAAAAAATTATGAACTTTTCTGCACATCACTAGTCTTTTTTCACTTATTGTTTTCAATAGACATACTTATTTTCCCCCATCAAAATAGTAATTTTATTAAGTCTAGGTTTCAAGTTGCAAATAATTGTAATGCATTTCTAGATTTTATCGGTTATCAATACCAAAACATCAGTTTTTTTCTTTCCCTTAAATACTTATTAAAATACGTTCATTACAATTTTTTCACAATGATAGATTTATCATGCATTAGTGGGTATCTCTGGCCCTTTTAAAGTCTTGCACTGTATTGACATGCCGGTATGACTTAGGAACAGCAATATTCTGACTATGAGCCTACCATTCTAGAATAACAATGGCTACACACATATCCTTTTTTTCCACGATGGTTATTGAGAAAATATTCATCTTCAACATTCAGCAGATTCATACCTTAAGACTTGTTCTTTAGGAAGTGAATATGTATAGATAACAGTAATTAACATTTGTTTCTCAAAGTTGCCAAAAGAGAAACATTCCCTGCTTTATGCTTTATGATTTATTAGCCAACCTTTTAAACGTTCCCCTTAAGATATTTTTTAAATGAACAGATTCTCTCCTTTGAACAGTTATTGAGTAATGAGAAAGACTCTAGGCAATTGTCTTCATATAATTATATAATAATTTTTACTAGAAAAATATTTATTTTCAAAAATGCACAGCTTTGTACATCTTCACCTCAAATATTGGAATAACTGATGAGTCCAAGGCTAATGCCAGAAAGAAGGAATTTATGGACTTTGGGGGAATGCTGATATTAATTTATTAATTTGCTGTACCATTTATTTTAATTAGACTCCTCTTTTGTTCTGAGATTGACTTCCTTCCATCTGCATCAGTTCTATTAATGAGGCTCCTCTCTTGCGACCTAATATTTATATCCATGTAGGTATAAGCCCTGTTTCCTAGGCGCCATTTCTCCCTTATCTGGGCCTGGAATAAAGTCTCTTACATGTTCTCAGGTCTGTAGATCTTTTACTTTGAGGCCAGAGAAACCAACTGTTACTAAATTATTCCCTTGCATTTTCCAATGTTATCTGCTGGACAGTGATGTTCTGTCCTGGCAAGCATACACTAGGGTGATATATCATAATGGTTAAAAGCTTTTAGTCTGAAATAGGATGGCTTGAGTTTAAACCCAGATCCTACTACTTAACCACTGGATGATTTAGGAACTTACTCTATTTTTTTTAACCTTAGTTTCTCCACCTGCACTTCACCATCTTTAGAGTGGTGAGCAAAACAACAGCTTCCCAATAGAGTTGGGTGGATTATTATTATTTTTTGCATATGTGAAGTACTTTAGATGACAACTGGCACATAGTTAATAAATAAAGATAATAATAATATTTGCTTGCAGCAGATTTTTACAAAGCATATGGGAATATCATGGTTACTGTGCAAGTAGAAAATCCCTAGTCACTTTTACTATTTTATTCAATTGCATTATTTTTTGTCTGCCTGGTCATTGTCATAGCACCTGTATTTCTGGTTGTCCCACAAAAGCTGGCAAACTTTATTTAGATTTTTTTAAAACTTTAACTGAGTTTCTTGCTTCATGGATAGAAAATTTGTGGCTGTTTTTAAAATACATATTTAATGTGTGTGTGTGTGTGTGTGTGTGTGTGTGTGTGTTTATGTTGAGAATATCTACAGCTTTATTTTTTGTAAATCAGAAACTTTTAGGATATTGCTGTGGAAACTTTGTCTCATTGCACTAAATGAGTCTCATTCCTGATTCCTGCCCTCCCCCTACACATCCCTGAGTTGGCTGCATCTCATTTATTTTTGCAAGTCCATAACCATATTTATACTATGTTAGTGCATGCATACATATTAATAAAAATCAAATACACTATCGGAAAATGTAAAAGGCAACATTTATATCAATAAAAATTGCGGAACAAACGTTGAATAATCAATTACACGCCTGTCATAGCATATTCAATAATGTTATACTCTTCCATAAGGATCTCTTCTTTTTTGATGTTATGTTATTAAAAGCAAGCAGAACGAAAGTTTGAAGAATTGATTTTATTGCATGTGCCTGATTAAGAATTTCATCATAATAGCAAAGAATAAGCTTATATTTTCATCTATTAAATTTGTATCAATTGAACAAATGTACATATTTTGGTTTTCATGAAATAGTGATTAACTTTGTATTTCCTTAATGTAAAATTAAAAATATATTTCTGAGATAAAAGAGAAACATACTAACTGGGGGAAGTTTTTATCTGTCAATACGTATTATTTTATAGTAGGTGGTGTATTTTTAGAGATGACTTATTTTAGGTCAGTTTATTATACAAAAATGGTAATTAATATTGCCCTAATATATGAAGAGTATAGTTCCTGCAACACACATATGTACAGTAACTGCAGAATATAATTTTGGCCCTTCTGAGACCTTCAAAACATGGAAAGATCTTAACTAAATTTACATTAAAATATGAAAATAGAGAAATTCAAAAACTCTTATTTTTATTTTGAAAGTAAGACTAAGTTTAAAATGAGTAATACAAAGGCATTAATAAATGCAGAAGAGAGTGTAAGAGCAGAGGACCACAGGGAGCCATATTTACATAAAACCCCTAGGGATCATAATATACAATCCCTTGCTTACATATCATACCTTATACCTACCAAATCTAATGTTTTGATTCAGGTAAAAGATCTCATCAGAAGTCTATTGGCTCGAGAGGCTATGACTTTTTCATGGTTAGAGACAGAAGCTTAATCTGGCAAGAAAGCATTAATTGTTATAATGTATGGATGATTCTGACCTAGGTGAATTATACTCATATTTCTTTGTTGGTACAGTATCTCAAGAGTTCATGTCTTACTCTTTTTTTTTTATTATTATTATTATACTTTAAGTTGTAGGGTACATGTGCATAACGTGCAGGTTTGTTACATATGTATACTTGTGCCATGTTGGTGTGCTGCACCCATCAACTCGTCATTTACATCAGGTATAACTCCCAATGCAATCCCTCCCCCCTACCCCCTCCCCATGATAGGCCCCGGTGTGTGATGTTCCCCTTCCTGAGTCCAAGTGATCTCATTGTTCAGTTCCCACCTATGAGTGAGAACATGCGGTGTTTGGTTTTCTGTTCTTGTGATAGTTTGCTAAGAATGATGGTTTCCAGCTGCATCCATGTCCCTACAAAGGACACAAACTCATCCTTTTTGATGGCTGCATAGTATTCCATGGTGTATATGTGCCACATTTTCTTAATCCAATCTGTCACTGATGGACATTTGGGTTGATTCCAAGTCTTTGCCATTGTGAATAGTGCTGCAATAAACATACGTGTGCATGTGTCTTTATAGCAGCATAATTTATAATCCTTTGGGTATATACCCAGTAATGGGATGGCTGGGTCATATGGTACATCTAGTTCTAGATCCTTGAAGAATCGCCATACTGTTTTCCATAATGGTTGAACTAGTTTACAATCCCACCAACAGTGTAAAAGTGTTCCTATTTCTCCACATCCTCTCCAGCACCTGTTGTTTCCTGACTTTTTAATGATCGCCATTCTAACTGGTGTGAGATGGTATCTCATTGTGGTTTTGATTTGCATTTCTCTGATGGCCAGTGATGATGAGCATTTTTTCATGTGTCTGTTGGCTGTCTGAATGTCTTCTTTTGAGAAATGTCTGTTCATATCCTTTGCCCACTTTTTGATGGGGTTGTTTGTTTTTTTCTTGTAAATTTGTTTGAGTTCTTTGTAGGTTCTGGATATTAGCCCTTTGTCAGATGAGTAGATTGCAAAAATTTTCTCCCATTCTGTAGGTTGCCTGTTCACTCTGATGGTAGTTTCTTTTGCTGTGCAGAAGCTCTTTAGTTTAATGAGATCCCATTTGTCAATTTTGGCTTTTGCTGCCGTTGCTTTTGGTGTTTTAGACATGAAGTCTTTGCCCATGCCTATGTCCTGAATGGTACTACCTCTTACTCTTAAGAGAATGGTGAATAAAGGAAGAAAAGGAATCATAATTTTATGCATGAAGTTAAAATTATTGTTTCATTGATACTTCTATATTTCTCACAGAACAGGATACACTGTCTTAGAACCACTTTGATAGAGAATCTTCAAAACAAATAGGGAGAATTAGCTGACCACTTTGCCACACAACACCCTATAATAAGGGTGCCTCAGGATCACAGTAAGATTAGCAGTGGTCCCCAACAAGGGATGGTGATACCATCTGGAAAGCAAAGATAACTGGATAAGGATGCTTCCTGGTTTAAAAAAAAAAAAATCATGATAGGTGACGGGTAAAGGCAGAAGACAGAGGCTCCCTGTAGAAGTATGGTAAAAGTGATCTCAAGGCAGTATATTTCCCAGTGGCGTGATGAGGGTATATTAGTGACAGAACAATAGGAAACTCTGAAGTGGGGGAAAAAATAAATTACACCTACTCAGACGTTTCTGTGAAGTCATGTGAGAATTCATTAGAAGAATCTTCAAAATGGAAATTTTGCAAGGAGTTGAGTCCAGCAATAGTAAGTAGAGGTAAAATCCAAAGAAATATGAGTTACAAACACATCATTTAATACAGCTCCAAATATTTTGCTAGGGTAAATTTTATATTGCTTGAAATAAAGACCTAAACATAGCCATGTCTCTTGAGTCTTAAATCAGGATTTTTTCCCAATGGTTAAATACATCCAGATAAATAATCTTCTGGGTTCTAGTAATGATGTAAAAATTAATACGAAAACTACCTTGTTAGGTTGTTCATCAGCTGTTGACAAGTCTCAATTTTTAAAATAAATGTAAGAATGTTACTGGTGACATACTACAATTACAATAGGAAACTTGGCACTCTCCACCACAAGCCCTAACTCAATTTGTAAAAATGAGAAAGAAAATAAAAATACTAAGTCAAAGCTAAGGATATTATTATATCACAATGCCAGGCTGTGGGAAGGAGAATTGGTTGAAAGCTTGTGTCATGTAAGAGAAGTTAAAGATTTTTGCATCCTCTGCCAAAGTCTTGGGATTTTTTAATGAAGACTTTTTTTTTTATGTGGTATGCCTTTGTACTTGACTTAAATCATTTTTGCTTTAAGCAGATAGGTTTCAAACTTGAGAGGACAAGCAAGAGGGGAACTAAGGAGAAAAGGATGCCAGAGGCTGAGGCTCATCATTTTATGCAAAAAGAGTCACTGCAGTTCGTTGATGTGCTATTTCAGGTAGTCAGAAAAATTTAATCTAGAAGCTTTATGCAGTTTGTCCACTTTATGTATATCTACCTTGAGGTTTTAGAATGGAAAATATATAGCAAAATGGATTTATAGTTTTTAATCTTGGTTATACTTTTTGTGATTAACAAGTGCTGTAACCAGTAGATGACAATGTGCTGACTACTTTAATGTGTGTACAAAGACACTCTGGCTTTGCCTTACACCAAACCACATGCAGAGTCATTGAGTATCTTTTTTCCTATTTTGGCTAGCCAAGTACAATTGAAAGACATGATTGAACACTTTTAAGCCTAAAGCCGCTCTGCAACACAATGAAGTGAGAATATAAAGCATGAATTTAGTCAACCATTCTATGCAACAAAATACAAATAATAGACTCTGGTCTATTAACTGTGACCAATTAATAATGACTATTTACTATTTTAACCCTGGAGTTCTCTGTCCCATTTTGAATGTTTGTTGCCTCTTGACATTGTGATGTGAAAATTTTAATTTCTTTATGCTAAACTGAGATACGCAATTTATACCTTGTTCCTTTGGAGAGAAAGAATGGCATACATTGGGATTAAAACTATAAAATCATTCCCAAACTCAGTAGATTAATGAGTGTGAAATATGCTATTTACTTCTATTCTCAAGTTCCTGTGATTTAAAATCTCTGAGATTTCACTGGATGTTGAGGCTGCAGTAAGCTACGATTGTGCCACTTCACTTCAGCCTGGGTGACAGAGCAGGATCCTGTCTCAAAATAAAAGAATAAATTAATGTCATTATTACAAGAGTATGTTGGTTACAAGAGTGAATTCTGCTTTCTCTTGCTTTCTTTCTCTTTCCATGTGATGCCTTTCACCATGCTATGACCCAGCAAGAAGGTCTTCAGCAGATAAGGCTTCTTGATCTTGGACTTCCTACGCTACAGAATCTTGAGTCAAATAACTTTTATATTTATGAATTACCTAGTCCATAGTATTCTGCTATAGCAACATAAAACAAACTAAGTCATAAAACTGATACTGAGAATTAGAGCTGCAGCTGTAACCGATGCCTGAAAATGTAGAAGCAGCTTTGGATAGAGGTTGGGAGAATTTGGAAGAATAGGCTGAAAAACCTAGATTGCCTTGGGTGGAGCATTAAGGGTGATTCTGATGAGGGCTCAGAAGAAGTCAAGAAATCTAGAAAAAGTCTGAAACTTCTTTACTTCAGTGGATGTGATCAAAATGGTAGAAATACGGACAGTAGAGGCCATTCTGATGTGGTCTCAGAAGAAACTAAGGAACAAGATACTAGAAATTTTAGTAAAACCCGTATTTGTTATAAAGTAGCAAAAACCTTGACTGAATTGTGTTTATGGCCAAAGACTTTATAGAAGGCAAAATTTAAAAGTGGTAAGACAGGATATCTGACAGGAGAAATTGCTAAGCAAAATATTGAAGGACCAACACAACTACTTTTTATTGCAAATCATAAGATATGAAAAGAGAAAAATGGTTTAAAGACAGAAGTCATAATTGAAAGAAAAACAGAACATAAAAATTTGAGAAATGTCCACTCTGACCATGTAGAGTAAAAAAAGGCATATTTAGGAGAGCAAACCAAGAATTCAGTCAAGCAAACATTTGCTAAAGAGATTAGTAAAAAAGAAGGAGCCAGATGCCATTTATCAAGACAATGTGGGACTGACCCTCAAGACATTTCAGAGACATTTGAGTCAAGCTGGATATTGGCAGGCAAGGTTTCCAGAGAGGTGACTTGCCCTGTGCTGCCTCAAGTGTTAGCTCCCTACATTCCAGCACAGTGCTCCTTGACCATCCCAGTCTTGGCTCAAGTGGGCCCAGGTACAGATGGTCCTGCTGCTCTGGAAGGTACAAGCCATCTACCATGGCAGCATTCACATGGTGCTAATTCTGCAGGCATGCCAAACGCAAGAGCTGCAGGGTCATGGTGGCCTTTACCTAGATTTCAAGGGTAGTCACAGACAGCATAGGGGCCCAGGTAGAAACATGCCACTGCGGTGGAGTTTCCACAGCGAGTTTCTGCCCAGACAATGCCTAGAGGAGCCATGGGAATGGGACTGGCACTGAGACCCCAGAACTGTAGAGCTACCAGTGTGCAACACCAGGCTGGGAGAGCTGCAATCATGAGATGCCAACATGAAAGAGCTGAAGTGTGGACTGAGCCCAGCAAAGCCATGGGGACTTGGCTCTGTAAGTCCTTGGGCACCCAACCCTTGCTGCAATGTGTTCATGCGGTGGCACATGGAGTGAAAGAGTTTTCTGGAATCTTAAGATTCAGCGTTATTTTTTTTTTTCTGTTGGGTCTTAGACTTACTTGGGAACAGTTACTCCCTTCTTCTTGCCTATTTCTCTTTTTTTTTTTTTGCGATGGAAATGCCTATCCCATCCCTGCCCCATCATTGTATATTTGAAGCAGATAACTCGTTTAACTTTAGAGGCTCACAGCTAAAAGGAATTTGTCTCAGTGTGTACTGTGCCTTAAATCTCACTCATATCTGATTTACAAGAGATCTTGAACTTTGACTTATGAGTTGGAGTTGGAATAAGTTAAGACTTCGCGGCTATTGGAATATAATAAATGTATTTTGCATTTTAATAAAAGTTGGGGTTCAAGGGCAGAATACTATGGTTTGAATGTGTCCGCAAAGTTTATGTGTTGGAAACTTAATCTCCAAGGCAACAATGTTGAGAGATGGGGCCTTTAAGAGATGATTAGGCCATAAGGGCTCTGTGCTTATTAATATGTTAATATTATTATTGCTAGAGTGGGTTAGTTGTCATAGAATGGGTTCCTTATAAAAATTTGAGTTCATTCCCCTTTCTCTCTGTCTCGCCCTTCCACCTTCCACCAAGAGTTGATGCAACAGAAGTCTAAATTTTTATATTAGACTTCCCAGACACTAGAACTGTGAGAAATAAATTTCTTTTCTCTATAAGTTATCTAGTCTGTCATATTCTGTTAAGACTAAGTATATAATGAGGTACACAAAGCAAAAGAAATTTTATGAAAAGATAGTAAGCATATACATCTCTTCCTAATTTCAGTAAATTGTAACTATGTACAAAGTAAATTTTAGTTCCACTTAAAAAATTGAGCATTCTGCAATCAAAGCTGTCCCCTGGATTTCAATAAACATTCTGGTTGTCTTTGGCTTCCTTCACTTTGAGAATGAAGACCTTTGTTTTTGCTGGTCTGGGAATAGTTTTTATTGGTGATGTTTTCCTTTGGCTGGGAAACTGATTAAGGGCTTCTTTTCCTGGCAGATCCTTCTTTCTGTTGGATGTAACTATTGAACTTACTTAAAAGAGCACTTTTATTTATTCTGGATGCTCAAATTCATCTTGTAAATCCCTATAAATTTAAAAATTAGAGGAAACAAAAAACAGAGTTTTTAATTGTACACCTGCAAATGGGCTATCTTAAATTTACCCTGGAGGGAATAAGAACAAAACACAATTATGATATTTTAACAGTGAGGCCTCACACAAGAGTAACTTATAACTGCAAAAGCTCTATTTTATCAAGGAAATATGTATGTAAACTTATTTTAGTCATCAGCTTTCCCAGTCTTTCAGTTTGGATTGCTTTCATCTCCAGTAGAAATACAGACATGTGGTTTACCATAACTGCTTGCTGATTTTCCTTGAATGTGTGGAATATCTTTAAACTAGAGCTATTTAAAATAATGATGAGAAAAAGTGGAGCACAGTTTCTTCTAACCATGAAGTGTATTACATCTTCCTGTTGAGCTGATTAGTTTTTCTGCTCCTGAAAATAAGTTTTTAAACACTGTAAATTCTTTTATTGCAGGGGATATTTTCTGTTGTCTGACTGGCAGTGAGTACTTTGGAGACTGTCATACTTAGTAATTCTGACAAGTTGCAAAAGTTTGCCAAATAAAAATGCACTAGATTGAAGTGTATTTGGAACATTTTTGCACAAGGATTTTCTGGGGTTTTCTTAGACTTGGTGACTGAAAAGACGGGTAACCTCATGTGTAATCTATAAGAAGCAAAATAGATCCTACCCCACAAAGCTTTTAAGGCAGAATGATAAAAAATCTTTTAAAACATAATTCAAATGCTGTAGGGAATCTTTGGAAGTCTTCTCTCCCAGTTTTATTTCCCATCTGTGCATTGGTTTGGAAGCATCAATGTTTGTCTCTACAGCAAAAAATGATTTATCAAATGTGCACACAATCAATCACTACTAATTAGAGACAAATCCACAAGCACAGTTTCAGTGTTCATTCAATTTTCCACAGAAATGAAAACAACATCATCTTAAGTTTTTAGTCAGCTTCAGTGGGGAAAGGTCAAGGAAAAGCTTTGTCTCTTTTTTCCTCTATAACTGACATAATGAAAAATTATTGGTAATACAGTAGTTTCTCTTAGTCTTTAAAAAAAGATAATTCATGGAAAGGTTATTAGACCAACATTCGTAGCTTCTATGTGTTGTTTATGTGACAAAAAGTTACTTTAAAAATTTTTCTTTTCCTTTTTTTACTATGGAAATTTTGTCCAAAGTCACTTCGTATTCTTGTTCAGAAGACTTTTTGTTGATGTTGTTGTCTAGTAACATAAAATGAATACTTGCCAATTAGGCACATCCAATATTGTAATGCTTTCTCCAACCTTATATTATAACAAAAATTTTAAGTTTCCTTCCTTTACAATGTTGGGTTTCTGCCAGGGATTACTCACTTATCCTTGGAAGTCTTTTGTGATGGCATCAATCATCCCCTCTCTTAAGTAGGGAAAAATTAACAGTAAAATGTCACACCTCTGGGGAAAAAAAATCTAATCACTTAATAAAGTAAGCCATGTCTTGTTCCTGAATTTGTGCACTTTTAATAAGAAACTATTAGGGCGGGAACTCTGTCTTCTCTAATAGCTTGTATAAAGCCAATTACCCATCATCAGTCCTCAAATAAATAAAAGATAATAATAGTGAAAAAATGAAATATTGAAACCAAACATTTTCACTAATTCAATCTTCATTTCCATAATATGTGGTAAACTTGAGCTAGGCTGTTTATGACTAAAATAGCAAAGACTTCATATGGGAGAAAGCGCTTCTCTGTTTTGCTTGCCCATTGCCCCATTCATCATGCCTTCAATTTAGTGCCAAAAGTGACTTTCACAATCCTGGCTATAAACAGCTGAATGAGAATATCAAACCCTGCTCTACCCAATAACTTACTAAAGAAAGAACCATATTTTTTAGTGTCTTATTACATTTTTAGTTTATGAGGAAGTGAGACAGTTAGAAGCATTACTTGAAAATGTTGGCAAGCAAGTAGGAGTGTGAGAGAAAGCAAAGGAGATGGAAGAATAAGGAGACAGACATACTCTTAGGTTTTGGCATAACTCTGATGCATGTGGGAAAGCTAATGACTCTTCTAGTTCAACATATTGACATTCATTTGAGGGCTTGAGTTATTCCTGTTAGCTAACTTTGTTTTATGTAGGGCCAAGATACTTAACTCCATCTTTGCTAAACATTTGTAGCTTCTTCTCAGTACATTGCCTTCTAGTGCTTGTGTTTCAAACAGAGACACTATTATGATTCATACTGAATTCTCTTCTAAATTTTAGGGTGATTAATCACAAAGCTCCGATTCAATTGCAATTATAATAACTTGTACTGTTGAGAGTGTTGTTGATCTGACTGAATTCCGTAGTATGTATTAGGGATCTGAACGATGTGGTTGAGGAAATTGTAAGGAGTGATCAGTTGATTTCACTACTCCAGGAGAAAATGCATTTCTTGTGCTCGTTTCCTCATAAATATTCACTTCCTAACGAACCTCCAAACCAAGATGGCTGGAATGCATCTATATATAATTGAACATCACACTTAGTCTTCATGTCCACTTCTCTTTATTATATTTATAAAAACCTCCCTTTATCACCATCATTTCATTCCTTCTTTAAAAATAGAATTGGAATTGTTATGCATGCCTGTACTTCCTGTTCTATCATGAATGTAATTTTTCTGACACACAGGCCTGGAACCTCAGTAGTCATTTGTGTGCTTTGTGACCCTGGCTCTTTCTTAATGTCTGCCTTATTTAAAGGCCGTGATCTTTTGGGAAATCAGAATATTGGGTAGACAATTTTCAAGCTCAACTAAGCAGAGAGTCTGTCGCTATTGTAAAGCCTTAAGATATAAACTCTGCAGGTTGTCACATTTCCAATTAGGCACAGGAAGGTGATCTGAGAGAATTATGAGAAAGAAGAGATGAGAGATGGAGAGAGCAAGTTTTTCAAAGTTCCAGTTAGCCATGACAGTCAACTGAATAGTATAGCAGTTATGTGAAATTCCCTAGTTCTACCAATACATTTTCCCTTTTGACTGAACTAATTTGCCTTGCATTTGAGTTTGCAATACAGAATTTTATCTAATGCAGTTTCCCTGACTTTAAGTGATAGGAGCACATCTTCCAGTTGTCTGAAAATGTGCATTCATGTTTCTCAAAATTTGTTCTTCTCTTTGGGTAAAATATACAGTCTTCTTTCAAGAGAAGAATATATATTTTTCTGTATACTTTTTTAGAGTATAGCTATGTGTTTAATATTCTTTTTTTTTTTTGGCCATCATAATAAATGAGTTTTATTTATTTTTTTTATTATACTTTAAGTTCTAGGGTATATGTGGATATTCTTTATAGGTGGAGAGAATATGCACAATATTTGGCTTATACATAGTTAACACTTAATCCCATGGTGATTTATATTAGCTCTTGATCAGAAGAAATGCACTATTACTTAAAATAGAGGACTGTCTGTGTGCTCTCTACTACTTCATAAACACTAAAAGGAGATTTCTTAATATTATAAATATTAAATGATGACAAATATGTTTATATTGAATTTATATATTATGTGTATATTGAAAATACTTAGAAACAGTGAGAAGCATAAGAAACTCTTAGTCTGAAAGCCTAGCTTTGTATGCCAGCTGTGTAACTACTGTGTTTATGCTTTGAGAAAGTCATTTAACTTCCTCATTTGTAAGATGAAATTGTGATGTGATTTCTGCACTAATTAAGTGCAGTAATTTAATACATGTATGTATGTACAGTTGTTCCTCAGTATTCGTGGTGTATTGATTTCAGATCCCCTGCCCCCGACAGACACAAAATTCTGCAAATGGTCAAGTCCCTCATAAAATGGCACAGAATTTAGATACAACCTCCACACTTCCTGCATACTTTAAATCATCTCTAAATTACTTATAATACTGAATTCTGTGCCTATACATCATTCCAATATTGTGGATTCAACATAGTATTTGATGCATGGCAAATTCAAGGTTTGCTTTTCAGAATTTTATAGAAATTTATATTCTAGCATTTTAATTTCACAGTTAGTTGAATTGACTGATGTGGGACTCACAGATATAAAGAGTCAACTGTGCATATATTTTTCCATTGGTAGTTTGTTTAAGAATTCTTAGTAGAGATAGCATCATGATTATTTAGGGGTTGTTTCACTATGACAATTTCAGGTTCAAATGCAATTATTCATAGATCGATTGTCTTGCATGAAAAATGATTTTTTTTTAATAAAGAAGAGGTATGTTTTGATACTGGAAATGGAGAAGAGAAAGAGAGCTGGGGCAGAAAAATTGTATGGGTGACAACACTTGTGAAAGCTTAAAATAAAAAAACTGATAGAAATAAATTTTGATAGTTAATTTTGGAGACAAAGGGGAAACACAATATTTCTCCTTATAAATATAACCATGATAAATATGACTAAAATGATTATTTACAAAAATATGGGATAGAAATGGCACTAAGTTGTATAATCCCGCATTCTACCACTTTTGGCCTAGGTAAAAAATAATCCAAGTCAACATATTTTTTCTCTGGCATGAGACTTAACTAAATATTATTAATGTCTCATCTTTGCAGTCCACTGTTCTTTCTTTTAGGAGATTCTGTTGTAAGTTTTGGCCTCAAGTTATCAGTTGACATGATGTTTCATAAAAGCCAAGTTCTTATGTTCTATTGACTGGCTAATTATTAATAGCTACATAACTTTTATTAGCTCAACTACTTGTTTTTATGGAAAACCTTGTAAATTTTTTAAAAATTAAAGCTAGTGCATAGTTAACATTTTAAGATTTCCTTTGGTTCATTTTCATGGGAGAATTATAGTAATCAATTTCAGAAGTCCCAATGTTCTACCTGTTTTACACCAACTCCCATGTTTCTATAATCTCAAAGAAAACCTTAAGGATGAATGGTTCATATTTGTATGTGTCACAATGCCCAGAAGATTTTTCTAATCTAGAACATTCTAAGGATCAAAAATATTAAATTCATGGAATTCATACTATGTGCATGAAATATATTTTAACTGCTGATTCTACTGGTATGCTTCACATAAAGGGAACATAACCCTAGTTCTTGTTAAGATAAGAAAGGTATATTGTGGGGCCCTTTAAAAGTATAGGCTGCAGAAATATTTAAATCAATATGTGTAAATGCTGCTTCATTGTATATGTCTCGTGGTTTAGTGTATGTCCCTTGGATCCAGTCTACGCTGGCAAAAAACCTGGATTTTATTCAAGTTACCTAAATTCCCTTAAAGTTCTCATCTGTAAAATGAGACTAATAATATCATATATTATGAATGATTGGAGAACTAACAAAATTATCCTCTTAAAGCATCTAAAATAGCAACCACCCTATTAACATTGGCAATTACTCCTACAACAACTGCTACTATTTTATGCCAATAATTTTACTGTTTAGATATGTGTTATTTCATTAAATGTAAAAATAATTGTCTTGCATATTATTTTTCTGAATTAAACAGTTATATTTATTACAAATAAAAGTCATTAATTTACTGACTTTAAATACTATTGCAATTTTACTTTGATTTATTTGATTTTTATTTATTTATTTTTTTTGAGATGGAGCCTCGCTCTGTCACCTAGGCTAGCGTGCAGTGGTGTGATCTCAGCTCACTGCAACCTCTGCCTCCTGGGTTCAAGTGATTCTCCTGCCTCTGCCTCCAGAGTAGCTAGGATTATAGGCACCCACCAACATGTCTGGCTCATTTTTGAATTTTTTTTCTTTTCAGTAGAGATGGGGTTTCACGTTGTTGCCCAGGCTGGTCTCGAACTCCTGGCCTCAAGTTATCCGACCACTTAGGCCTCTCAAAGTGCTAGGATTACAGGCATGAGCCACAGGGCCTGGCCCTGCCATTTTAACGATCTATTATCTTAAATATCTTAAATCCCTGGTTGCAGAGCAGATCTTGAGATCTGGTGGTTTGCAACTGAACCACAGACTAATTCATAAATCCAGTCATATAAACTAGTGAAATATTAAAGTAAACAGTGATATTTAATAGATACATCAACATCTAGTATTCTGTCCTAAACGACTGAAAAATTCTGGATACCATCAATTGATGGATCTATGCTACACTTAGATTTGCTTAAGATTAGCTGAAGAACAGAATTTTATACCAGATGGGCAGGGATAAGCATAACAGAAACTACTAAAATATATAATTTAATCCAGTTAAATGAATTTTAGCTCCTTGCTCTGTAATGAAGTTGTGTTCTCTAACTCAACAAGAATATCTTCCTTCAAGATGGAAATCAAATTTGATTGCTTCAATGAGTATCTCTATGCAGATGATTACTAAATCATTCTCTTTCTCTTATCTCCCTCTATTTCCAGGTTTACACCAATAGCAATCGCCCAGTCTTTCTCCCTTACAGATCCAATCGCCATTTCAAATCTTTCTTTCCAACTCAAATATTTTCTTTCCACTATAACGGACTCCCACACTTGAATTCAGTGTCACTATCCACTGTTCTCTTAGGACTTAAAACATAGATTTACATTTGATTTCTTCCTGCTTGCATTAAAACAAAAAATCAGTTCCTGCTTTCTCTCTCTTTTTTATATATTTTTTTGAGACAGAGTTTCGCTCTGTCACCCAGGTTGGAGTGCAGTGGCATGATCTCAGCTCATTAAAACCTCTGCCCCCATGGTTCAAGCGATTCTTCTGCCTCAGTCTCCAGAGCAGCTGGGACTACAGTCATGTGCACCATGCCCAGCTAATTTTTGTATTTTTAGTAGAGATGGGTTTTTACCATGTTGGCCAGGCTGGTCTTGAACTCCTGTCCTCGTTATCCACCTGTCTCGGCCTTCTAAAGTGCTGAGATTACAGGCATGAGCCACCGCGCCTGGCCTTCTCTCATTTTCTTTCCATCCTTCCCTTCATCTTTACTGTCTCTATTCTTGTCTTAAGGCAGGTGCCCATCACACTATAAATTTTAGTAATTTTTTAAAATTCTGCCTCTGTTTCCTAAGTGCAAATACACAAAGTTTGCACATTTGTTTATTTACAAAATATATTAATTTTCTGTCATGTTACAAAAGGCCACTTGTACCCAATTTCTATCTTACTTAAAACGCATGTCCACTGTCTTGAAACATGCCTTATACATTTGTCTGCTCATTAAAAAAATAAATTATAGGACTGGATAGCTTAAACAATCAAAATTTATTTTCTCACAGTTGTGGCAGATGGAAGTCCAAGATCAAGATGACTGCAGGGTTGGTTTCTGGTGATGCCTCTCCTTCTGGTTTGCAGGTGGCTGCCTTCTCACAGGTGCTTTCACATAACCTTATTCTATGTGCACAGAATGAGAGAATGGGAGAGAGAGAGAGAGAGACAGAGAGAGAGAGAGAGATCCTGTGTCCCTTCTTTTAAGGACACCGGTCCTGTTGAACTAGGGCCCCACTTTTATAACTAGATTTAATGTTAATGACCTTCTTTAATTATAGTCACATTGGAGGTTAAAGATTCAATATACTAATGAGTTGTGGGTGGGGGAATAATTGAGTCAATAACAACATTCTTGTCTTTAAGCATTTCTATGGTCTTATTTCCAGCTAGTTATACCTTTACCATTTTTACATGTCCATATTCTCTGCATCCCTTACAATGAAGCTCTTTATTTAAAGAAGGCGTTTTCTGTTCACTTCTATTTACAGTTGTCTGCTTCTACATAGTTTTAGAATTAACCTTTTGTACCACATAGTTGATGTATGTACTGCCTCCAGTTATTCAGATACATATGAAACAGAAAAGTCTTCTTACAGACTAGCACTATATATAAGTATGTATATGTGTATTATTATATATACATATATACACACATATATATGTATATACACTCAGAGTAGATTTGCAAGTCCCTATGTTTATTAGTTTTTAAGCCTTGATGCAGAATTTTGTGGAGTCACCTCAATACTGTAAATTTAATTATCCAAGCAGATGACTACCAATAATTTTTGTTCTAAATGTAAAATCCATTTAAGAATGAACTTTTGGAAAATTAGAAGGCATTATAAAAGCAGTTCTATACATGTTTAATAGAGAACATTAGCACATGTTAGAGGGTATAATTCTACATATAGAAACTTATTGCAACATAAGCATAAGACATGTGGTCCTAATATAAATATGCTTTACAATTTCTTTGACACCTACAATTTCTTCTTATATCTTCCCACCTTGAAGGATTTCCTACAACTATCCAGTGTCCCTATTTCAAGAAAAGTAATCATTTAGGTAAATTTACTTCACAAATTGTTAGTTACGATGTGTTACCTTTCCCAGGATTATTTGTTTCCCAAAAAGAAGACTTTGGCATTGAAACAATACTCTTCACAATCACTGAAATGCAATGATAGCATTTTAGGTATTAGCCATGAATAGTGAAATAAATATTTTTGCAGTAGGGCCCATTATCCTGTTTCTTCTCAAATTTTATTTTACAGGCAACCACATATTACACATTTTAGATGGCATCTATCAAGGGAAAAAGGATGCAAGATGTTTCTCAAATAAAAATATGATGGTTCTGGCCATGCACGGTGCCTCATGCCTGTAATCCCAGCACTTTGGGAGGTCAAGGTGGGTGAATCACCTGAGGTCAGGAGTTTGAGACCAGCCTGACAAATATGGTGAAACCCTGTCTCTACTAAAAATACAAAAATTAGTAGGGCGTGAGGCTGAGACAGGAGAATCACTTAAACCCGGGAGGCAGAGGTTACAGTAAGCTGAGATCATGCCATTGCTTGGGCAACAGAGCGAGACTCTATCTCAAAAAAAAAAAAAAAAAAAAAAAGTGATTGTTTCATCATTCTCAGCAAACTAACACAGGAACAGATAACCAAACACTGCATGTTCTCACTCATAAGTGGGAACGGAACAATGAGAACACATGGCCACAGTGAGAGGAACCTCACATACCAGGACCTGTCGGCGGCTGGGGGGAAAGGGAAGGGAGAGCATTAGAGCAATACCTAAGGCAGGAGGGGCTTAAAGCCTAGATGACAGGTTGATAAGTACAGCAAACCAGCATGGCACATGTATACCTATGTAACAAACCTGCAAGTTCTGCACGTGTATCCCAGAACTTAAAGTAAAATTTTTTGAAAAAAGTGTGATGGTTCCTTTTCTGATTTCTTCTGAATGCTGGAAGAGAGTTCCCTATTGTTCGCTCCTGTTCCTATACATGTTGCAAAGAAGGCACCGACCTCTTAAATTGTAAACTATCTTTTCAAGGATGTTCATATAGCAGAGAAGGAAGATAGAGATACTGATTTTTCCTCTAATGTAAAGGTAAGGTGAGCCGACATCCTTAGAAGATAGTCTTCTGCTGGAGCAAGGCAGCAGCATGCTTACTGATCATTAAAAATGATTCAAGTCAGCTTAGCTCAGATTTCTTTTCCTGCCATGTAAATTACTTCATGTTCATGTGTCATCTGGCTTCATTTGTATTGTCCTATGGGAACTAGGGCTCAGAGAACCAGGATAAAAGTGGTGATAATCTGGATGCTGCTGTTGCTGTGACTAATAAACTGTCTTTCATTTCAGACCCAGTCAGAATCCCAAGTATTCTACCAGCATCTGCTAAACTGTAATTCGATAACTTGTTGGCCTAAGTAGGCAAGATCTCAGACTTTTTAAAAATTTTGACATCTAAATGCTCCTATGTACTGCTCATGTTTTTATTTAGTTTTTCTCTCTGAAGACTCTGTCATTATATTATATGTAATCTAGATTTTAAGCTTCCACCTGTGATTACTACTTGCATTAGTCAGCACAGGCTGTCATAACAAACTACCACAGATTGAATGGCTCAAACAACAGAAATTTATTTTCCCACAGGTCTAGAGGCTGGAATTCCAAGACGAAGGTTGTAGCAGGTTTGATTTTCTCTTAGGCTTCTCTCATTGTTTTTCAGACAGTTTAATATCATTGTGTTCTCACATGCCTTTATTGTATGAGCACATTTCCTTGGTGTTTCTCCCTCTTCTTATAAGAAGACAGTCATAATGGTTTAGGGTCCCACTATTCTGATCTAATGTCATCTTAGTAGCCCTATCTCCAAATATAGTTATATTCTGGGTTAGGGCTCCAACATAGGAATTTTAGAGGGACACAATTTAGTCCATAGCACCTTTCCCATATGCTCTAAGACAATTCCCATGAGTCACTTCACTACCTTTTTTTTCCCCTCACTATCTATTCAAGAATGTGTGTGTAGTCAACAGCCTTGGGAGATAAATATAGTCATCCTCTAGAGCAAAGGGCAGGCTTATCTATGCTCCAGCATGATAAAAATTAGGCTTCCCTTTAGGGTAAAAGTAGGGCAGATATGTTTATTGCCATTATCAAAGTTTGCATTTTTTAAAGCTTGGGTCCCTCCTTTGTAATGTAACCCAGAGCAACCTGTGTACCTGGCTCTCCATGTGTTGTTACCCTGTGAGAAGTGGGGTACTTAGAACTGCCCTCAGAAAACAGTAATAATCCAACTACCATTTCCATTCCATTAGGGCAGGGACTGGGTAGCCTTTCTTCAACTTGCTACCATACAAATTCATAATGTCTCTATCTTAAATATAAAGCCTTCTTTGTAAAGTCTTGTATGTCTTTGTGGGCAGATTTAGGCATGTTTTTAAATCTGAAAGACACTAACACTTTATTAATCTCTTCACATATATAGCATCTTTTCAGCCCTTAAATTTTAACTCAAGAGCAACCTTTTCAAGAACTATTTCCTGAATATGGTCTCTTCCATTACATATGACATTATCCCATTTAGTAACTTTAAAGGATTTAGAACAATCAGTATTGTTCCAGTTTATTTATTTTTCATTTAATTGTGTCTCCCATTAGATGGTGGTCAGAAACCTAACTTGTCTTATCCACAATTATTGCTTACTTCAACAGCGATAATTCTCAAAAGGATGTGATGTTGTCAATGTCTGGAGACAATTTTATTGTTTAAACTTGGAAGGGAATGCTGCTGGTCTCTAGTGGGTAGAAGTACAAGATGGTGCTAAACATTTTCAAGTGCTCAGAACATGCCCCCCAAACAAAGAATTAATCTCTGTATGATGTCAATAGTATCAAGACTGAGAATCTCTGATCTGTAGCATCCAATATAGTACATGAGAATAAGAAGTTTCTGAAGACATGTTGAATTGGAAGATTGTCTTCATTATAGTATTTAGTAAGTTATAATTTCATGACACTATTCTGGCTTCCACTGCTAGTTGCTTGAATAATAGCAATATTCCCTAAACTAAAATACCCTTAATATTGATGAAAATGAAAAACAAACTTTGTAAAATATTTAAAGAGGTTTATCTGAGCCAAAAATGAGTAACCAAGGCCAAAGCACAGTCTCAAGAGGTCCTGAGAACATGTGCCCCAAGTGGTTGAGTTACAGCTTGGTTTTATATGTTTTAGGCAGACATAAGACATCAGTCAACACATGTGAGGTAAACACTGGTTCAGTCTAGAAAGGAGGGAAAACTTGAGGTGGGTGGATTATAGGTGGATTCAAATATTTTCTGAGTGGTAATTGGTTGAAGGAGTTATTATCTAACGACCTGGAATCAACAAAAATAGTCAAGTTAGAATTTGGTATCTTATTGCTGCAAAGAGTTTGTTACATTAGTCTTAAGATCTCTTTTTTCATGTTAATTTTGGTCATTGGTGCCTGAATTCCAAAGGGAAGAGAGTATAATGAGTTGTGTCTAATGCCATCTTCCCATTATGACCTGAATTATTTGATTAGTTTTCTTTGAAATTCCTTTGGCCAAGAGAAGGGGGTCTGTTCAATTGTTGGGAACGGGGCTTAGAATTTTATTTTTGGTTTACATAAACATATGATGTGATACATGATATTTTAACTAAATATGACATATAAAAATATTTTCTGAAGAATAAGATATACTATAGTCTTATTCTAGACATTGCACTGCAATTGTCATATTGCATTAATTAATAGGCAAGTTAATTTCCCATTTTTGCTGTGAATTCTATCTTTAAAAAGGCAAAAAAAAAAAGCAACTCTTAGCCACATTGAAAAAGGATGCTGTGGATCCTGATTTCGGGGGGCGGAGCAAGATGGCCGAATTGGAACAGCTCCAGTCTCCAACTCCCAGCGCGAGTGACACAGAAGACTGGTGATTTATGCATTTTCAACTGAGGTACTGGGTTCATCTCACTGGGGAGTGCCGGACGATCGGTGCAGGTCAGCTGCTGCAGCCAGACCAGCCAGAGCTGAAGCAGGGCGAGGCATTGCCTCACCTGGGAAGCGCAAGGGGGAAGGGAATCCCTTTTCCTAGCCAGGGGAACTGAGACACACAACACCTGGAAAATCGGGTAACTCCCACCCCAATACTGCGCTTTAAGCAAACAGGCACACCAGGAGATCATATGCCACATCTGGCCGGGAGGGTCCCACACCCACGGAGCCTCCATCATAGCTAGCACAGCAGTCTGTGATCTACCCGCAAGGCAGCAGCGAGGCTGGGGGAGGGGCGCCCGCCATTGCTGAGGCTTAAGTAGGTAAACAAAGCTGCTGGGAAGCTCAAACTGGGTGGAGCTCACAGCAGCTCAAGGAAACCTGCCTGTCTCTGTAGACTCCACCTCTGGGGACAGGACAATAACAAACGCAGCCAAAACCTCTGCAGACGCAAACGACTCTGTCTGACAGCTTTGAAGAGAGCAGTGGATCTCCCAACACGGAGGTTGAGATCTGAGAAGGGACAGACTCCCTGCTCAAGTGGGTCCCTGACCCCTGAGTAGCCTAACTGGGAGACATCCCCCACTAGGGGCAGTCTGACACCCCACACCTCACAGGGTGGAGTACACCCCTGAGAGGAAGCTTCCAAAGCAAGAATCAGACAGGTACACTCGCTGTTCAGAAATATTCTATCTTCTGCAGCCTCTGCTGCTGATACCCAGGCAAACAGGGTCTGGAGTGGACCTCAAGCAATCTCCAACAGACCTACAGCTGAGGGTCCTGACTGTTAGAAGGAAAACTATCAAACAGGAAGGACACCTACACCAAAATCCCATCAGTACATCACCATCATCAAAGACCAGAGGCAGATAAAACCACAAAGATGGGGAAAAAGCAGGGCAGAAAAGCTGGAAATTCAAAAAATAAGAGCGCATCTCCCCCGGCAAAGGAGCGCAGCTCATCGCCAGCAACGGATCAAAGCTGGACGGAGAATGACTTTGACGAGATGAGAGAAGAAGGCTTCAGTCCATCAAATTTCTCAGAGCTAAAGGAGGAATTACGTACCCAGCGCAAAGAAACTAAAAATCTTGAAAAAAAAGTGGAAGAATTGATGGCTAGAGTAATTAATGCAGAGAAGGTCATAAACAAAATGAAAGAGATGAAAACCATGACACGAGAAATACGTGACAAATGCACAAGCTTCAGTAACCGACTCGATCAACTGGAAGAAAGAGTATCTGCGATTGAGGATCAAATGAATGAAATGAAGCGAGAAGAGAAACCAAAAGAAAAAAGAAGAAAAAGAAATGAACAAAGCCTGCAAGAAGTATGGGATTATGTAAAAAGACCAAATCTACGTCTGATTGGGGTGCCTGAAAGTGAGGCGGAAAATGGAACCAAGTTGGAAAACACTCTTCAGGATATCATCCAGGAGAACTTCCCCAACCTAGTAGGGCAGGCCAACATTCAAATCCAGGAAATACAGAGAACGCCACAAAGATACTCCTCGAGAAGAGCAACTCCAAGACACATAATTGCCAGATTCACCAAAGTTGAAATGAAGGAAAAAATCTTAAGGGCAGCCAGAGAGAAAGGTCGGATTACCCACAAAGGGAAGCCCATCAGACTAACAGCAGATCTCTCGGCAGAAACTCTACAAGCCAGAAGAGAGTGGGGGCCAATATTCAACATTCTTAAAGAAAAGAATTTTCAACCCAGAATTTCATATCCAGCCAAACTAAGTTTCATAAGTGAAGGAGAAATAAAATCCTTTACAGATAAGCAAATGCTAAGAGATTTTGTCACCACTAGGCCTGCCTTACAAGAGACCCTGAAGGAAGCACTAAACATGGAAAGGAACAACCGGTACCAGCCATTGCAAAAACATGCCAAAATGTAAAGACCATCGAGGCTAGGAAGAAACTGCATCAACTAACGAGCAAAATAACCAGTTAATATCATAATGGCAGGATCAAGTTCACACATAACAATCTTAACCTTAAATGTAAATGGACTAAATGCTCCAATTAAAAGACACAGACTGGCAAACTGGATAAAGAGTCAAGACCCATCAGTCTGCTGTATTCAGGAGACCCATCTCACACGCAGAGACATACATAGGCTCAAAATAAAGGGATGGAGGAAGATCTACCAAGCAAATGGAGAACAAAAAAAAGCGGGGGTTGCAATACTAGTCTCTGATAAAACAGACTTTAAACCATCAAGATCAAAAGAGACAAAGAAGGCCATTACATAATGGTAAAGGGATCAATTCAACAGGAAGAGCTAACTATCCTAAATATATATGCACCCAATACAGGAGCACCCAGATTCATAAAGCAAGTCCTTAGAGACTTACAAAGAGACTTAGACTCCCATACAATAATAATGGGAGACTTCAACACTCCACTGTCAACATTAGACAGATCAACGAGACAGAAAGTTAACAAGGATATCCAGGAATTGAACTCATCTCTGCAGCAAGCAGACCTAATAGACATCTATAGAACTCTCCACCCCAAATCAACAGAATATACATTCTTCTCAGCACCACATCGTACTTACTCCAAAATTGACCACGTAATTGGAAGTAAAGCACTCCTCAGCAAATGTACAAGAACAGAAATTATAACAAACTGTCTCTCAGACCACAGTGCAATCAAACTAGAACTCAGGACTAAGAAACTCAATCAAAACCGCTCAACTACATGGAAACTGAACAACCTGCTCCTAAATGACTACTGGGTACATAACGAAATGAAGGCAGAAATAAAGATGTTCTTTGAAACCAATGAGAACAAAGATACAACATACCAGAATCTCTGGGACACATTTAAAGCAGTGTGTAGAGGGAAATTTATAGCACTAAATGCCCACAAGAGAAAGCAGGAAAGATCTAAAATTGACACTCTAACATCGCAATTAAAAGAACTAGAGAAGCAAGAGCAAACACATTCGAAAGCTAGCAGAAGGCAAGAAATAACTAAGATGAGAGCAGAACTGAAGGAGATAGAAACACAAAAAACCCTCCAAAAAATCAAGGAATCCAGGAGTTGGTTTTTTGAAAAGATCAACAAAATTGACAGACCACTAGCAAGACTAATAAAGAAGAAAAGAGAGAAGAATCAAATCGACGCAATTAAAAATGATCAAGGGGATATCACCACCGACCCCACAGAAATACAAACTACCATCAGAGAATACTATAAACACCTCTACGCAAATAAACTGGAAAATCTAGAAGAAATGGATAATTTCCTGGACACTTACACTCTTCCAAGACTAAACCAGGAAGAAGTTGAATCCCTGAATGGACCAATAGCAGGCTCTGAAATTGAGGCAATAATTAATAGCCTACCAACCAAAAAAAGTCCAGGACCAGATGGATTCACAGCTGAATTCTACCAGAGGTACAAGGAGGAGTTGGTACCATTCCTTCTGAAACTATTCCAATCAATAGAAAAAGAGGGAATCCTCCCTAACTCATTTTATGAGGCCAACATCATCCTGATACCAAAGCCTGGCAGAGACACAACAAAAAAAGAGAATTTTAGACCAATATCCCTGATGAACATCGATGCAAAAATCCTCAATAAAATACTGGCAAACCGGATTCAGCAACACATCAAAAAGCTTATCCACCATGATCAAGTGGGCTTCATCCCTGGGATGCAAGGCTGGTTCAACATTCGCAAATCAATAAACATAATCCAGCATATAAACAGAACCAAAGACAAGAACCACATGATTATCTCAATAGATGCAGAAAAGGCTTTTGACAAAATTCAACAGCCCTTCATGCTAAAAACGCTCAATAAATTCGGTATTGATGGAACGTACCTCAAAATAATAACAGCTATTTATGACAAACCCACAGCCAATATCATACTGAATGGGCAAAAACTGGAAAAATTCCCTTTGAAAACTGGCACAAGACAGGGATGCCCTCTCTCACCACTCCTATTCAACATAGTGTTGGAACTTCTGGCTAGGGCAATTAGGCAAGAGAAAGAAATCAAGGGTATTCAGTTAGGAAAAGAAGAAGTCAAATTGTCCCTCTTTCCAGATGACATGATTGTATATTTAGAAAACCCCATTGTCTCAGCCCAAAATCTCCTTACGCTGATAAGCAACTTCAGCAAAGTCTCAGGATACAAAATTAATGTGCAAGAAACACAAGCATTCTTATACACCAGTAACAGACAAACAGAGAGCCAAATCAGGAATGAACTTCCATTCACAATTGCTTCAAAGAGAATCAAATACCTAGGAATCCAACTGACAAGGGATGTAAAGGACCTCTTCAAGGAGAACTACAAACCACTGCTCAGTGAAATCAAAGAGGACACAAACAAATGGAAGAACATACCATGCTCATGGATAGGAAGAATCAATATCGTGAAAATGGTCATACTGCCCAAGGTAATTTATAGATTCAATGCCATCCCCATCAAGCTACCAACGAGTTTCTTCACAGAATTGGAAAAAACTGCTTTAAAGTTCATATGGAACCAAAAAAGAGCCCGCATCTCCAAGACAATCCTAAGTCAAAAGAACAAAGCTGGAGGCATCACGCTACCTGACTTCAAACTATACTACAAGGCTACAGTAACCAAAACAGCATGGTACTGGTACCAAAACAGAGATATAGACCAATGGAACAGAACAGAGTCCTCAGAAATAATACCACACATCTACAGCCATCTGATCTTTGACAAACCTGAGAGAAACAAGAAATGGGGAAAGGATTCCCTATTTAATAAATGGTGCTGGGAAAATTGGCTAGCCATAAGTAGAAAGCTGAAACTGGATCCTTTCCTTACTCCTTATACGAAAATTAATTCAAGATGGATTAGAGACTTAAATGTTAGACCTAATACCATAAAAATCCTAGAGGAAAACCTAGGTAGTACCATTCAGGACATAGGCATGGGCAAAGACTTCATGTCTAAAACACTAAAAGCAACGGCAGCAAAAGCCAAAATTGACAAATGGGATCTCATTATACTAAAGAGCTTCTGCACAGCAAAAGAAACTACCATCAGAGTGAACAGGCAACCTACAGAATGGGAGAAAATTTTTGCAATCTACTCATCTGACAAAGGGCTAATATCCAGAACCTACAAAGAACTCAAACAAATTTACAAGAAAAAAACAAACCACCCCATCAAAAAGTGGGCAAAGGATATGAACAGACATTTCTCAAAAGAAGACATTCATACAGCCAAGAGACACATGAAAAAATGCTCATCATCACTGGCCATCAGAGAAATGCAAATCAAAACCACAATGAGATACCATCTCACACCAGTTAGAATGGCGATCATTCAAAAGTCAGGAAACAACAGGTGCTGGAGAGGATGTGGAGAAATAGGAACACTTTTACACTGTTGGTGGGATTGTAAACTAGTTCAACCATTATGGAAAACAGTATGGTGATTCCTCAAGGATCTAGAACTAGATGTACCATATGACCCAGCCATCCCATTACTGGGTATATACCCAAAGGATTATAAATTATGCTGCTATAAAGACACATGCACACGTATGTTTATTGCAGCACTATTCACAATAGCAAAGACTTGGAATCAACCCAAATGTCCATCAGTGACAGACTGGATTAAGAAAATGTGGCACATATACACCATGGAATACTATGCAGCCATCAAAAAGGATGAGTTTGTGTCCTTTGTAGGGACATGGATGCAGCTGGAAACCATCATTCTTAGCAAACTATCACAAGAACAGAAAACCAAACACCGCATGTTCTCACTCATAGGTGGGAACTGAACAATGAGATCACTTGGACTCAGGAAGGGGAACATCACACACCGGGGCCTATCATGGGGAGGGGGGCGGGGGGAGGGATTGCATTGGGAGTTATACCTGATGTAAATGACGAGTTGATGGGTGCAGCACACCAACATGGCACAAGTATACATATGTAACAAACCTGCACGTTATGCACATGTACCCTACAACTTAAAGTATAATAATAATAAATAAATTAAAAAAAAAAAAAAGAAAAAGGATGCTGTGGAAATAAATAAGAACATTAATATAAGATACATCGAATTACAGGCTTCCTCATATAGCCTACAGCTTTTGTTATAATATTATATAGTATTGCATGGGTAACCAACATATGGTGACAGATATTTCATACACTCCTTCAGGAAATAAGTTACTCATATTAAATTATTTAACAATATTAGTTCATTGGATACAATTTTTCAATCTTATCCAATCTTATCATTAGATAAGAATTTTAATCAGTGTTAGAATTGTAAACTATATTATCTGGAAATTTCAAAATATGCCTCAATAATTTAAATCTATTTTTTGTTTGTTTTAATATTTGGTTTGTTTTTCAGTGATAGGATCTCACTCTGTCACTCAGACTGGAGTGTAGTGATGCAATCACAGCTCACTCACTGCAGCCTCCAACTCCTGGTCTCAAGCAATCCTCCCATCCAAGCCTCCCAAGAAGCTGAACTAAGGGTGCACACCACAATACTTGGCTAAGATTTTAATTTTTTGTAGAGATAGGGTTTCACTAAATTTCATAGGTCTCAAAATCCTGCCCTCAAGCCATCCTCCATCTTTGATCTCTCAAAGTGCCTAGATTACAGAAGTGAGCAATGGAGCCCAGGATTCAATAAATCAAATCTTTGAATGCACTCATCTACAGGAAACCAAATGCTCTTAGACTCTGACTAATTTGCTACAACTTACATTAAGATGAAACAACATTTTGACTAAAACCTAACAGTTCAAATAATATAAACTTATTTTATGAGTTTGGTCAGCTCCAATCTAGAATCAATTTTGCTTCTAGTTGGTGCCAATTATTTAAATTCACCTCTTTTGGCAATATAATGATATAGAAATTTTGGCAGAAACAAGCGTTGAACAGGCTAGAAATAACACACAGCTCCTAGTCTAAAGTGGTCAACAAGTTGTGAGACGTAAATAGATCATATTTATTAATATTCTCTATATCCCTGATTGAAATATATTATACACTTGACCTTTTCATAATTCCATATATATGTTATCTCATTTAGTCTATTCAACAACTTCAAGAAGATGGTGTTATTATCATGATTTGACTTTTAAAGAAACAGCATATTTAAACAAGATCTCATAGATTATAATTAAAAAGGCAAAGACCAAATTTACATTTGTTTGAGATCAAGACCTGTGAAGTTTGTGGCACAGAAGTGTACAGGCTACCTCAAAATATCAGTGGAGACCGACGGGGCACAACTAGTGAGGAGTAATACTGGACTAGAAATAAAATACACTCACATATACTAATATGGATTGGATTATGCTGAGCTGACTCTAGTTTAACTACCTACCTGAAGCAAAAGTATAGCCACTCGGACAGAAAATGATATGGGTGAGATCTGTAAATAATGTCTACATTTTTTCATACCAAAATACCAAGTATTAACTTTTTTAAATTAGGTATGCTAGAATATTATATTAATAAAAATAATAGATAATGTAAAATGGATTGAAGAATATAAACAGACTTGGACCATCCAAACAGAAATTTTCAAATGGAAATTGTTGAGTTTAAAAGTAACTCTTTTGGCAATATAATGATATAGAGATTTTGACTGAAATTAAAAATTCATCAGAGGCTCAAAAGCAGATTTGAATTGGCAGAAAAAAAGAATCTGTAAACTTAATCAATAGAGGTTGTCCAATCTGAAAACCAGGAAGAAAAAAGTAGAATAAAGAAATATTAACAGAGTCCAAGATATCTAGGGGAATTCTTTAAAGACACCAATATTCACTCAAAGTACCAAAAATAAAAAGATAAAAAGAAATGAACAGAAAATATACTTGAAGAACTAATTGCCAAAATCTTCTTAAATTTGATAAAAAGCATTAATCTACACATCTAGGAAGTCCAACAAATTCCAAGTAGGATAAACATAAAGTTATCCTTATCTAAACATATCATGGTACAACTATGAAAGATGAACAGAAACTTTCAAAGGACTAGGCTAGTATTCTCTGTCCCATTCCTAGTGAGTACATGAGACTCATGTTCATCATGTTGTCAAATGTTCCCATTAGGAAAAGCTGGTTGTAATGCTCTTCTTACTTTTGTAGGTTCCTGTTTTTCCCATTTTATTGTCTGATAGTTTCTTGTATTTCTACCATTCATGTTTTAAAAGTAGACTATACACATAATCAAGGAGTGTTCTTTTTTTTTCAGCAGAATGGTCAATAAAGTTACTTAGACTCCAAAATATTAGGTAAGTCTGATGATAATTATTATTATTTTTTCCCTTTGGAGATAACAGTTTCACCTTTCTAACTTTAGTAGCTTATAGAAAATTTTTTCTCCGTTTATAGACTTCCTTTCGAGACACATTCTTACTTCTGTTTTATATGTGCTTTCCCATAAAACTTAGAGTTTCATTAGTGATCTGGGTCTTCTGTTTTCTCCAAGGGCTATGTAATCCAAACCTGATCCTAGCTTACCTAGGTTTTAGAAAATTCCCTCTTACAGAGTGGCTGCATTGGGTGTGTAATCTGCATTGGGCAATAAGTATATTCCATAAACTTGTCTAATGGCATTTTCCACAGCTATAGATAGATGCAGAATTCTGCCTTTTTCTATATTTTTCATGAATTTGAAAAATCTAGACATACTATTTTATTCAGTGTCATTCTGTAGTTCCTTGAATTTTCCAAGAATCTTTCTACAACAAAATCTTTGTAGGTGCAACTTTCCTTTCGTGAAGCCATCTTCCTCTATCACAATGCTAGGTAACTCCTACCCATCCTGTAGCTCTTCTGGGACATATGAATGTGTGTCTATGTCAGTGTTTGTGCTGCATACCTAGAACACATCTAAATACTAAATACCGTATTTCTGTTCATGTTGATCAGTGTGAAAAGTTCCTCCAAAAATGTTCATTTTCAAATGAAATTTTCTCATATATTTTTATTTGTTTCTTATATTCATATATGATACTTGTAATATAGCTTCCACATTCAACTAGAATATTCTTTCCTAATATATTTGATTCTGTGTATTTCAGAAAAAGCTTTTCTAATGGAGAGTAAAAAACTATATATGTATTCCTGGAACATATTTTTGCAACAAATTTGATTCCTGTTTATATTTATATTGACTAAATTATGTGACTACAATTTTATCCCAAATATGTCCTAGAATTTCATTAAAAATGATTCAATGAAGGGAAAAGAAGATATATGAGAACTAAAGTAAAAATCGCTTCTGCTCCGTGCTAAAAATATTTAAAGAAAATACTTTTATGTAGTATGAACTCAATATTTGCCTTTTAAAAAAATGCATTAACCAATAAAATACATTTTTATTAATTAAAATGTCAGAGTAAATGACAAGAGTCCTGTCTATCCCTTTCTAATCAATAAATGCACCTAACATTTTGTAAATATTTTTCTTCATATTTTCTCAATAACCCAATGATTTAACAGATGCTAGCAAGTTTACTTTATAATATCTTCTATTTCTGCTACAGATATGTGACACTTTGTCATAGCTCGCAACATTAAAAAATTTTTGAAAAACACCTGAGTTTCCTTTCCTCTTTCCTGACAGGAAGTACAAACTCATTTTACAATATGCTTTTATGCTCCAAAAAGTTTTTGTTTTTTTAGGCTGCAATATATTCCATGTGTATGTACTTATCTCTTCTTAATGTATTGTTATTTGAAAACATTTCTTTTCTCATTCTATCACTGAGATTGGCATATACTTAAGGCCCTTGAGAAAGTGATGCATTTTTGCAAGGTGTATTGAATCTCAGAAAGGATGAAAATGTATAAAGAAAGGCTATTATTTAACCTATGCAAGGCTAAGCAGTTTAAATCATCTATCACTTTGTGAAACTTGCCATTGCAGCTATGTCAATGATTTTAATAAATGCTATAGGTGAACATGAATACATTTTCTCACCATCTACAGTTTTAAGCTTCCTTCTGACCATATATTTACTATTATCTGGCAATGTAGGACAGGAGTTTTTCAGTTGACTTATCAAGGAAGAACACTGTTTTGCATCATTGTAGACCTATTGGATCATATCACCATATTGGAGCCTTAGCTAAGAAAAATATTCTATTTTAGTACAGCTCTTAATAGTTTAAAATGCTATGTCTATCTTGCTATTGCCCAAGGGGTATCTTAAATTTCTATTAAAACGCTTACATCTATGTAATGATTGTAGTTTTCTTTTTTTTTTCTTTTTTTTTTTTTTTGAGACGGAGTCTCGCTCTGTCTCCAGGCTGGAGTGCAGTGGCCGGATCTCAGCTCACTGCAAGCTCCGCCTCCCAGGTTTAGGCCATTCTCCTGCCTCAGCATCCTGAGTAGCTGGGACTACAGGCGCCCGCCACCTCGCCCGGCTAATTTTTTGTATTTTTTAGTAGAGACGGGGTTTCACCGTGTTAGCCAGGATGGTCTCCATCTCCTGACCTCGTGATCCGCCCGTCTCGGCCTCCCAAAGTGCTGGGATAGAGCAGATATCATTAGACAATGTCAGCTAATTTACTTCATGTGGAAACTTTTTCAACTTTCATCTGACATGTAATTTGCGAATTGTTTTTAATGAATGATTAATAGTTGGTTATAACATATGAATGTGAAATATTTGAAATTTTACTGACATGTTTATTTTGGCAAAATTATTCTTCAGTTAGACAAAGTTATGATGGACTTGAGAACAAAATTCATACTATCAGAGTCACTTCAGTGAGACCTAAATTATTATTATAATAAAATAGCTAAATGAATTGTTTTTGGAAAATGTAACTTACATCCCCACTTTAGGATAATTTTCTCATTCACAAACATTTGTTTTTTTTCTGACAATTTTTTATTTGGCAAACATGTCTATAATGCTCTTAGTCAAGAATTTTGTCTCACGTTTTAAAAGTAGACAGCATTTGTAAAATAGTGCTAACTCCTTGCATGAATTTGACATGGCCAGATGCAGCTTCCTCACTGTAAAACAGGAAAATATACGATGTTTCAATAACGAAACACTCTTCAGCAATCTCTTCCCTTAAAGTCTGCCCACATTACTTGGAATATTTGAATAGAATGATTAGCTCTTTGTACAAAAAATTCTGGTAATTACAAGAGGGATCCCTATCTTCACTTTATAAATGAGGAGATCAGACCTCAATTATGTATGCAATTGGCCCAATATGCCATGGGGAAAACTTGTGAAACCAATTAAATTCACATATAAATATATGAAGAAGCAAAGCGTACCTTTATATATGTGTGTGTGTGTGTGTGTGTGTGTATGTGTGTATTCATATATATATATGTAATACATATATATGTCTAGAAATGTTCTATCAGCCTTTCTGGACACATCAGTACTACATCAAAATTGCATCAATTAAAGGCAACAACCTTTACAAATCCACAATGATTATCTATGAAGATGAAAGATGCTATGTATTTGCATATATAGTTTCCTTCTAAGGTGAATGTGTACCATATGCTGATTATGTGAAAGGTACACTTTGCTTTTCCACCTTTAATAAAGATGCATTGCTTCTTGGCAGTAATATTGCACTATATCTTTTAGAAGAGGGTACAATCGTATAATGATTTCTATTGTAATTTTGCCTTCCATAAGCCATGCTACTTCTGCTCCCACCATTGTTGGGTCTAAATGCATTCCTATTTGGTGTTTGAAGCTTGAAATTCAAAGAAAACATGGCAGATGGGGCTTCTGAGATACACGTATCTGCCTCCCTGCTTAGGTAGTTGAATGTGAAGTGGTTCAGTATACTTATGAAGAAATAGACATTCATCAGCTTTAGGAAAATCAAACCAGGGCAAAAGAGTGTTTAAAAGGCGAAAGTATTATCTACTTGGTCTCTGCAAAAAACTGGTATATTTGAAAACTTATATATGTATATATAACTTTTATTAAAATATATGTGTATATGCAATTTTTATTAAAATATATGTATATATACTTTTTGCGATAGGGTCGCACACTTTTTCTTGAGATAGGGTCTCGCTCTGTCATAGATGGGAGTGCAGTAGCATAATCACAGTTAACTGCAGCCTCAACCTCCCGAGCTCAGGTGATCCTCTCACCTCAGCCTCCTGCGTAGCTGGGACTACAGGAACACACCACCATACCCAGCTAATTTTTTTTCTTTTTTTTCTTTTTAGATACGGAGTTGCACTATGTTACCCAGGATGGTCTGGAACTCCTGGGCTCAAGCAATTCTCCCATTTTGGCCCCTCAAAGTGCTGAAATTACAGGCATGAGCCACCACATCCAGCCAAGAAGTTATATTTTTAAAGAGACTTTTGTAGAGGATTAAGAAAAGGCTCTACAATTATTCCATGTGATGAAAAATTATCACAGACAGAAAACATTTGTTTTAGAAGATATTTTAAATGCGCCAAGAAAATTGTCATTTAACAAACTATACCTTATCTAATATGGGTATAGGAACCACCTTGTAGAAAAAAATTATTTGCATTAACATTTCAGTAGTGTTACATCTTCTCAGAAAAAATTTTATACCATGTCTAGAATGCATCAATTTTATTTTGCTTCATTTAACTACATTTTATTACAAATAAAATAACAGCTAACATTTAGTGATTATTCAGTATGCACTAAAATGATTTATGTAAGACAGCATATTTAATCTTTTCATAGCAACTCTGTGAGACAGTGTGCTGGTTAATTTTGGATGTCAGTCTGAGTGGATTAAGGTATATCTAAATAGCTGGTAAAGCATTATTTCTAAGTGTGTCAGTGAGGGTGTTTCTAGAGGACACTGGTGAGTATGTCAGACGGCTGAGTGGGTAAATTAGCCCTTAATGTGGACAGGCACCATCAAAAAGAAAAAGGCAATGAAAGGGCAATTTCTCTCTCTTTCTCTCCTGAAGCTGGAATGTCCTTCTTCTCCTGCCTTGGACATCAGAACTTCAGGTTCTCTGTTCTTTGAAATCCAGAACTTACACCAGCAAATTTCTGGACTTTCAAGCCTTTGGCCTTGGACTGAGAGTTAGAGAGTCATATCATTTGCTTCCCTGGTTCTGAGACTTCCAGACATGGACTGAGCCATATTACCAGTATCCCTGGGTCTCCAACTTGCAAGACAGCCTATTGTGGGGCCTGCATCTAAAATTCCCCTAAAACACTTTTCTCTATGTATTTTTAATCTCTCTCTCTCTCTCTCTCTCTCTGTGTGTGTATATATATATATAGTCTATCCTATCTACCATCTTATTGCTTTTATGTCTCTAAAGAACCTAACACAGACAGGCACAAACTTAACATGCTCATTTATAGACGGGGAAAATGAGATACAATGTGTTTAAGTAATTTGCCTATGACAAAGCTGGGATTCAAATCCAGGTATTATGGCTTCAGATTCACTGCTTTTATCTGTAAGATTTCATTGTTTTCCAGAGTAACAATATCAACATCACCTTGAAGTGTTTACAAATAGAAAGCCAAGCAACAAATATACTTCTACTCAAAAAGACAAATTAAAGAGATTTTAATGAAGAAGGTAGTAACAGAAATGTAGACAGAATTAAATAAACTAGAAAAAAAATGTTGAGGCAACTTGGAAGTAACCAAAAGCAGAAAGCTATTGCCACTACAAAATCTGAAGGAGCAAAGATAGGAAACTGTTATAAGGAAATGAATCAGAGCCAAAACCAGAGCCTTCTTCCTAGAGGGACTCAGTACCTTCAGGAGATATGGTAACACAACAGAAAGGGAGTAGGGATAGATATATTCTTGTTACAGGACTGCTGAGTTTGCCTGCCTGGTGTGCAGCAACATATCAATACACTGAAACAGCAGGGTTTGCAGCAGAGAAAGAATTTAACACTCATAAGCTGCAGAAGGAGGAGATGCAAGGAATCCTCAAGCCTCAAATCTGTCTCCTAAAGGGTTTCTGGGCAAGAGTTTTTAAGGGGATCATGGAGGGCAAGGAGCTGGAAAATTGCGATCGTTGATAGCTTGTAATAATGGGGATAAAATCAACAGGTTATAGAAACTGTATGCTTCAATGAGTCAGCTCTTTTCTGGGCCCTCAGACCAGCGGGCATTGGTAGTTTTATCAGTATGAGAAAACTAAAGGAGAAACTCAAAAGGAAAGCTTATTATTTTATCATGTCTTAGATTTTACCTATAGAACAGAGAAGGAACCATGAATCTTGTGACAAGAGCTACATCATCTTAGCTAGAGTAGTAAGCAGTGACTAGCTACAAGGGAGTGGGTCAAAGGGCAAGCTGATGTGCTATAAGCCTACTTAAATTTTATTATTATTTCTCCTTTAGTTGATTTTATAAAATTTTATTGGGGGTGATTTCACACTGGCCTCTCTCTTCTCCTGTTCATCAGTCTCCTAACAGTTTGTCCCCCACTCCAAACACAATTGAAAGTCAGAGGCAAGGAAGCCAGGTTGACTGAGCTCAGAGAGTCAGCCTATAACACCACTGAGAAGAGAAGAGAAATGACAGGCAGTGGTGGCAAATGGAGAATTAGCAAGCAACACATGAAATAAAATCAGTATTTTTTGCATCCAGTATTAACAGTGAGGTTCCTAAATTAATCATCACTCATAATTATGTATTCCATTTTTTATTATATTATAAATTGTTTCTGTGGTTATTTTCATCATGACTCAGAGTAGATCACTGTCTTTAAAAGTCATTATAAAAATAATATATTCCTATTATTGTAGGTGACATGTAAGACATTGAAAATTAAACCTAGGTCGTTAAACAATGTTACTTGAACATAAATGGTAATATTATTTTTTAAGTAATCAATCACTAAATAATGCAAATATTAATTTTTATGGAGCAAAAGCTATGTTAATTTAGAGAGCATATGTGTAGGTTGCATTTAGTTTATCATTCATATCATCGAAATTGATTTTTAGCATTAAAGTCTTTCTAATAAAGCACTATTTATTTCAAAACCAAATGCAAAGCCAATAATTCTTATAATACATATTTGAATAACAGGGTTTCCAGATTTAATTACTGAAAGAACACACTGTGTTGTCCTTTGGGTCATACAGTGAAGATGATAGTCAAGCACTGCTAAATACCTTTCAAACCCATCATAATCGAGAAAGCCTGGAGCATGCCATGCCTCTGAAGAAAAAAAAAACACTAATCATTACCTCACTATAGTATCCAGGAAAATTAACTCTAGAAAGTGAAAGGGATCATTTTATTTCTAATATATTTGTAACACACAGTAGTGTTTCCTAAGGAGTTTATTTGCACTGCTGAAAACATTTTAAATAATTGCACATTATAAACCGTACAAAAGTTTTTAAAAAGTTTTTCTAATCTTATGGTAATATGTTTTATGTAAAACCGTTAGGCAATACATGAGCCATAGCAGGGAAAATAGCTAACATTTCATTAATAACCACCATTAGATGATTTTTTTTTTCTATTTATAAGCTGATAATCGTTTTACATGCATTAGCTCATGTATTCTCACAAAAACACTATGAGTTAGCTACTAATTTTATCCACAGTTTTTAGTTGATGGGAACCGATGTTCAGAATAGTTGATTAGCTTAATTACCCGAGGTCTCACATGTCATAAGAATTAGAGCAGTGATTAATCTCAAACAGCGTCTGAACTCTAAATTTTGCTTTCAGTACTTACTACAATGTAAGTTCCTTAAGGGTGAAGACTTTAGTGTGTAGCTAGATCTGTAGTGCCTGGGACATAATAGACATAAAATACATATTAAAGAAAAATAAAAACTTGATTCTTTCTACCTGACTCTGGCCTTCCCATTCTTAATATCCACACTAAACTACATAGTAATAAAAATGAATTTGAAAGAAGTAATTAAAATGTGTGACATATTTTAAATGTTTGCCTTGACAACAAAAAAACATATTTAACTGTATAAGCATGTGACTGTATGGTTACCAGAAACTTACATTTATAGGAAACTAGCAGAAACTTTTGATATGCATATAATTTTCTTATATAATTTAGTTAAGAAATTAGAAAAATCATGAAGGTAACATTAATGCTATACATATTTTTAAAGTAAGATAAATAGAATCTTAAGGATATATGAAGTAAAAGCAAACTTAGAAAATATAAAGTGATCTCCCTTTTATTCTGTTGGGAAAACCTCAAATAGGACCCTGCAGAGTAAAAGAAAATTGGATTATAACTTCCATATGATAACTCATGTAGCATGATTTCTTTACTAATAAAAAAATTCAAAGACATTTTCAGCATTCTTCAATGAATTCAACTGATTTTAACCAAAATTCAGTAAGTTGGCATAACAATTAACCTTCACCAAAATATAATGCATTAATTCATGCCAAAACCTCTTTAGAAACTATACTTTTTTTTCCATTTTAATATACTATTTGTCTACATACAACTCAAAAAATTGAGAGATAAAAACCAGAAAGAAATAATTCATGGATCATGTGGAACGTTTCTTTTAAGCCAGCTAGCTCAGTTGTATATAGTAGACATTTCAATACTTATCTTATGAAACAGAATTAACTATTATAATGTGAGAACTATTTTATTATTATTATTTTTTGAGACGGAGTCTCGCTCTGTCTCCCAGGCTGGAGTACAGTGGCGGGATCTCCACTCACTGCAAGCTCCGCCTCCCGGGTTCACGCCATTCTCCTGCCTCAGCCTCCCGTGTCGCTGGGACTACAGGCGCCCGCCACCACGCCCGGCTAGTTTTTGTATTTTTAGTAGAGGCGGGGTTTCACCGTGTTAGCCAGGGTGGTCTCGATCTCCTGACCTCGTGATCTGCCTTTCTCGGCCTGCCAAAGTGCTGGGATTACAGGCATAAGCCACCGCGCCCCGCCGGAGAACTATTTATATGACATAAATCCTATAACAATAAGCCCTAGTTTATTATTTTAAATATTTAATTTGCTGAGAGGTTTCAATTAGCCTGGGGAGGAAAAGTCTTTTGTTTTGTACATGTGTGTGTGAGTATATGCGCTTAGAGCTGTCTCAACCTGAATTTCACTAACATAGACTGAGACTTTAACTTCCAAACGTCTAAAATGATTCACCATTCCTGGAGTTTATTTTATTTGCAAAAATTGTTAACCCATATGAGATATTTGTTCTACAACTTGAAATTTTTTAAAAAAATTAATGATAGTACTGTCTTCCATGCTGCATCTAATTAAAAATATATATACAAGTGTATATATACACATATGTGTGAAACATATATTCATACATATGCATACATACATACACACACATATATATATATCGCAGAATGGAGATTTGGAATAGTAAAGGTTACTCAAGAGAAGATATACTGTCTATTAACAAAAGTTCATACAAGAAAAGACAAAGCCATGACATGTAATAATGAATGATCAAAGGAAAAAGAAACTTGAAATGTTTTATTCAAAATAAAATAAAATATTAATCAGTTTTAGTTTCCCTTACTCTTCAATTTTAGCCTAATCACCAATGTATGATCCCTAGAGCTTTTAAGAAGTTATATACATAGCAAATATGAAAAAGAAAACACATGAAATGAAGAGAATGAAATAATTCAGTGACTAAATGAGACAAAATCTTTAGTCTAATGCTGTGATTTCAAAGGTCACATTGACCATGATCAGATTAGATACATACGGCAGGTTTGTTTCCTTTATTCAGTTCATGCTGAGCAATTACACTGCCTCTTGCATCAAAAGTTCAATGGGAACCCCAGGAGGTGGAAATTTAAGTGACCCAGAGGATAGATTCTCTCTCTCTCTTAAGGTCTGCCTGGTTCTTTTTTATGTCTATTTTTCTACGGTTTGTGTTGTGGAATGGTAGGAAGTGCCAGTAGAGATAATAAAATTTGGTTTTGCACTTTATTTGTAAATTAAATACAAGCAGGTGCTCAATAAGCAAATTAAATACCTACAGGTGTTCTGAATGGCCTCAGAGAGAGAAAAAAAAACAGTCGCTGCCCTTAAGAAGCGTTGGAAAAACAGAAAAGTCAATTAAAAGTGTAGAGCTTTTTTGGTGAATGTGGTCATAGAGGATTCTTTGCAAGTACATAGAACGTTTCAGGATAATGGGACGTGATGCCTGAGATAGAAGAGTTTAGGAATAAGATTCCATCGGGAGATGAACAAAAAATTTATTACCAGAAGAAAAGATATGCTCGTATTTGTTTTTTGCTCAATATGACAAGAAGGTATGTTATGTAGACTTATATATATTTATAGTTACTAAGTTATGTATGTATTATAAGTATACAAGTAATTAAATATATGTTCAGTTATATTAATTTTTGTTGTAAAATATAAGGAAATATAATAATATATAATATGTTACATCAAATATGTAATATGTATACAATGTGGTGAGTGTTAAGCTAGAAAGAAGAAAGAGAATATTTGACAACTTTTTGCCTTCTAATGATTTTTTAACTGGAATAATATAAACGTTACCAAAGAGATGAGAAAAAGTAAGAATATGCAATTTATATTCCAGAGAACCCACTGGAAACTCTCTCAGAGATGATTTGAAAGGGAAACAAAATGAAATAAAGAAATAAAAAATATTTTACTGTAGTAAGAAGTGATAAAGGAGAAGTCCACCATTTGTTAGAGAGCATAGAAATTAGGATCAGACTCTTCAGATTAAAAGCATTCCAAATGCCAGTCCTGTGACCTTGAATAATTAAAGCACTCTAAACCTCTATTTTTTAATATCAAAAATAGATGCGATAGTAGCATAAATCTCAGAGCACACGCTGAGCCTACTTTGAACATAGTTAGTATTCAAATGTATTCCTTTATTGACGTATCACTCATGTACAAGAAACTTCACATATTTAAAGTGTACAGATTCCTGAAATTTGACATATCTATGCAATCATAAAACCAACACTGAGATCAATTTAATGAACACACACACATCACTCTAAGCATTTCTTCATACTTCTTTGTAATTCATGTGGTTTAAATCACTTTAAAGATAACTGACTTTTTAACTTGTTTTGAAATAATTAAAAAATCACACAATGTTGCAGAGATGTTACAGATACTTTCCCCATACTCTCACTCAGTTTCTCTTAGTGGACACATTTTGTGTAATTATAATACAATCAAAAACTTGAAATTGACATTGGTACATGTATATAGCTCTATGTCACTTTGTCATATGTGTAGATCCATGTAACCATGACCACAATCAACATGCAGAACTATTTTTTTTACCACAACGATCTTCCTTGTGCTACTCCATAGTCAAAGCCTGTTTATTCCGCTCCACTGTTTCTCGGTCTTGGCAACCATTAATCTGTTTTTATCTCTATAATTTTGTTATTTCAAGAATGTTATATAAATAGAATCATATAGGAAGTGACCTTTCCATGTTGGCTTATTTTCCACCAGCATAGTAGTCTTGATATCTATCTACTTTGCCAAGTGTATCAGTAGTTCATTTTTCTATTGTTGAATAGTATTTATTCTATGGTATGGTTGTACCACCGCTGATATGAACAATTATGTATAGGGTTTTTTGTGTGTGTGTGTGTGTGTAGACAAAGTTTTTAAATCTGTGGGTAAATATTCAATACTTTAATTGATAGGTCATATGTTAAGTGTGCATTTAGTTGTTTTTTTTTATTTTTCTTGTTTGTTTGCTTTATAGCAACTGACAAATAAAAATTGTATATATTTACAGTGCACAATGTGTTTTGAAATATGTGTATATTGTGTAATGGCTACATCAAACTAATTAATGTATGCATTGCCTCAAATATCTATCATTTCTTTGTGGTGAGAACACTTAAAATTTACTCTTTTAGGCCAGGCGCAGTGGATCATGCCTGTAATCCCAGCCCTTTGGGAGGCTAGGCGGGCAGATCACGAGGTCAAGAGGTCAAGACCATCTTGGCCAATGTGGTGAAACCCTGTCTCTACTAAATATTAGCTGGGCATGGTGGTGCGCATCTGTAATCCCAGCTACTCGGGAGGCTGAGGCAGGAGAATCACTTGAACCTGGGAGGAGGAGGTTGCAGTAAGCAGAGATCATGCCACTGCACTCCAGCCTGGGCAACAGGGCGAGACTCCATCAAAAACAAACAAACAAACAAAAACAAAAACTACTCTTTTAGCGTTTTCAATTATACAACACATTGTTCTTAAATGTAGTTACCATCATGTAAAATTGATTTCTGGAATATATTTTTCCTATCTAATTGAAATTTTGTATTCTTTGACCAAACTCTTCCCAATCCATCCCCCACTCTTGCAACAGCTCCTAGTACTCTGTTTCTATGAACTATACTTTTAGAATTCCATACATAATACATAAGCAAGATAATGTTATACTCATTTTTCTATGCCTGGCTTGTTGCACTTAACACATTCCAGTTTCTTCCACATATATATATATATATATATATATATACACACACACACACACACACACACACCTGGATATACATAAGGAAGAGAACCTGGAGTGTGTTTTTATATGTATACACACACATATATATATATATACACACACACATATATTCAAACTCAAATTCAAATTCATAATGAGATATCATTATGCATGTATTAGAACATTATATATATATATGTGTGTATGTGTTGATATTTATCACAGTGTTGATACATAAATATAAGGTTGATATCTATATATATAGAGAGAGGGAGTATATAGATTATTGATTTTTTGCCTTCTAAGGATTTTTTTAACTGGAATAGTATAAAAGTTACCAAAGAGATGAGAGAAAGTAAGAATATGAGATTTTATATATATCATATATATGATATATATGACATATATCAGAGATATATATATCAGAGAGATATATATATCAGAGAGATACATATATCAGAGAGATATATATCAGATGTATGAGATATATATATCAGATATATATATCAGATGTATGAGATATATATATCAGATATATATATATATCAGAGAACCCACTAGAGAACCCACATACATATAGCCTATATATATAAATTATTCTAATATGTGTATAGTGATATCTCATTATGAATTTTAATTTCCTTGATGGCCAGTTATGTAGAACAACTTTTTTTTTAAATTTATTTTTTATTATTATTATACTTTAAGTTCTAGGGTACATGTGCATAACGTACAGGTTTTGTTACATATGTATACTTGTGCCATGTTGCTGTGCTGCACCCATCAACTCGTCAGCACCCATCAACTCGTCATTTACATCAGGTATAACTCCCAATGCAATACTTTCTGTGTATATTCTTTGTGACTTTGTTTCGTGTTTCTATCCCATTTTCTAATTTGATTGTCTCTTCTCTTTTTTTACTATTACATTTTTAGTTTAAAAAATAATATAGATAGAAAGTGTTTTGAAAGATATGTGACTTAAGATATTTTTTCTACTCTTTAGTTTGTGTTTCTGTCCTCTCAACAGAGTCTTTTAAACAAGAAAACCTTTTAATTTTAACAAAGTCCAATTTCTTCATTGATTTTTTCTTTTATGGCTCATACTTTTATTGTGTAATGTCTAATGACTCTTAACCAAGCCACAGATCCAAGAATTTTTCCTATATTTTTATCTGTTTTTCTGAAAATTTTGTGGTTTTGTGTTTTCCATTTAAATCTATTATCCTTTTTGAGAAGATTTTGTACAAGATTTAGGTTCATTTTTGCCTTATGTTATAAACACACACACACACACATACACACACACATATGTATGTATATATTCCATCTCTCCAGAAATGAAAGTCTCCCAACGATTGACTTTTTTTTTTTTTTTTTTTTTTTGAGACAGAGTCTTGCTCTGTCACCCAGACTGGAGTGCAGTGGCGCAATCTCAGAGCACTTTAACCTCCATCTCCCGGGTTCAAGTGATTCTCCTGCCTCAGCCTCCTGAGTAGCTGGGAGTACAGGCATGTGCCTCCACACCCAGCTAATTTTTGTATTTTTATTAGAGACAAGGGTTTACCATGTTGGCCAGGCTGCTCTCAAACTCCTGACCTAGTGATCTGCCCGCCTTGGCCTCCCAAAGTGCTGGGATTACAGGAGTGAGCCACCATGCCCAGCCCCAACGATTGACTTTTGAAAACATAATTACAACAAATTCTATGGTTCATAATAATATGCACAATTAAAATGTATTATATATCAATAATATCACTAATGGCAAAAAAGGGGAAGTGGGAATACTATTGTAATGTTCTTATATTTTATGTAAGCCTGAAAATTTAAATGGAAAAATAATGTTAAAAATGTGTACTATAACCATAAACACAACCAATAAAAATAAATAGAAAAAGAAGTAGGGTTAGTAAGCTAAAAATCCTTATAAAAACAGAATTATAAAATATACTCAATCAATTCAAACAAATGCAGAAAGCGGGAACAAAAATAGGTAGGGCATTTATAAAACAAATAATAAGATGGTAAATTTAAAGTAAACACATTACTCATTATACTAAATATAAAATGTCTAAGTATTTAAAATTTCTGAATAAATTTAAAAAGCAATAAAATTTACAATAAAAAATATTTACATACCAACATGAATCAAACAGACACTGGAGCTGTTACATCAATCTCGGACAAATTATGTTATTACAAAAAAGAAAACCATTTAATTATGTCAGTGGTATCAGTTCCTCAAAAGTATATAAACATATCTATGTCGCGTTACTGAACATTAATACATAAAGCATTAGCACATTACACTGAAAGGATAAAAGAATGATCCATAATTTTGGTTATACATTTTAAGATCCGTCTTTAAATAGTAGAAAGAACAAATAGGAAAAAACTTAGTAAGGATATGGTAAACTTGAACAAAGCTGTCAACCAACTTCATCAATAAATTGGTATTAAGAGAACAATCATGCCAACAAGAACAGAATACACATTCTTTTTAAGTGCATAAAGACCATTTATCAAGATAGATCATATTTAAGCAACTAAAATGTCTGAGCAAATTTAAAGAAATCAGGTAAATTAAGTAGTTTCTCTGGCCATGATGAAATTAATTTCAAAATCATTAGCAGAAAAATGCCCAAGTATTTCAAAACTAAATAACACTTGCCTCAACAATGTATGGATTAAAAAGGAAATTGAAGAGGGGAAATGGAAAGTATACTGAACTGAATGAAAATGAAAATATGACATAATAAAATTTGTTTCACAAAACTAAAGTAGTATTAAAAGAAAATTTTATGTTCCCCAAATTCCTAAAGTAAAAAAGAAAGAAAGTATCACATCACTGACCTAAGCCTTCACTTTAAAAATTCAATAAAGAAAATCAACTTATATCAAAAGTAAGCAAAACAAAGGAAATAATAGAGAAAAAATTAGAAATCAAGGAAATGGAAAACAAATAAATAATTTTAAAAACCAACAGTAACTGATTCATTGAGAAAATTATAAGATCGATAAACTAACTTCTAACCAGAATAAATAAGAATCTAACAATATCAGGAATGAGAAAGATACCAACACTATAGTTGTTATAGAAATTATTAGTAGAAGGATAACAAGAGAATATTATCAACAACTTTATGCCTATTATTTTGTTTCAGAATGAGGCAAGGAGAATTCTCTCTCAGTGTCTATTCGACGTTGTATTGAAGCTTGCTAGCAGTACAATAAGGCAAGATAAAAAATTAACTGGCATACAGATTAAAAAAGAACTAAAACTCTCTTTGTGCTTAGATATTATTGTCACCTATGTAGAAAGTTCGAAGAATCCTCCTAAAAAGTTATTAAAACCAAAAAGTGAATTTAGCAAGGATAAGTTTACTATAAAAAAAATGTATTGTATATATAAATGCTAACTACACAACATCACCAATTGAAATAAAGTAAAAAGTGCTGCTTAACAATAGCATAAAAAATTACTTAGTAATGCATTTGGAAAATATTTGAAAACTATTGAAATGAGCTCTCATTGAGCATCTCTTAAAGACTGCCTAATGTAGCAGGACATGCTAGTTTGTATTGTGGGATTTTCCTGGATACAGTACAAACTTTTGGTAAAATTATTTTTCCTCCTTTCAGTAGGCGAGGCAAGTTTCATGTCTCAGGGCACCCATAGTCTTTCAAAATTAAACCTAACTCTTCCCTGCCCTCAAAATATGGTCCATTCTTGTTTGTAAAGGTGATAAGCTGAAATTCTTTTCTCCGCTTTGCGTTGGAGTTCCACCATATTTTCTCTTTGCAAGGTCAGAATAGGGCAGCAGGAAGGGTTAAAGATATCCTCTATTTTACTTATTTATGTGACACTGATTTCTATTTGCAAAGCCCGGTTATTAGGATATAATAAAATCTGCTTTTGGTTCCATTATTGGAAGTCAAAACTTTGTCTTTAAAATAACACAAACTATCAACTCTCCACTAGAAATCTAGCGTAGCGTTTTTATCCTGAGATCCGCTGGGATCTTTTTCTAATAGTCTAATTCTGTTTCACATTGATAAAAAAGAGTGCACAGACCCTGGTCCTTAGAAAGCTTTCCACAAAATCTAACCACATTCTAAACACATCTGCTACTTTTGACTTTTCTTCTTAGGCTTTGCTAATGATTTCATAAGGAACATGTATGGAGGTTTGTCACAGACCATAGAGTACGCAAGTTTTAAAACACTTCCATCCAATATATTTGTTCTCCATGGTTCCCTCTGCCTGTATGATCACTAATAATTGTGTACTTTTCCTTCTCTCCGGCTCATATTTCCCCTAGTATCCGTGAAACACAGAAATTTAGCTCTACCTCAAGGTTATATATCACATTTATGTTGCTCCTCAGAAACACCATCTCTACATCAACAGAGGTTCTGCCTAAGAACATTGTTAATGAAATAATAGAATGAATTTACTGTTCATTTGTCCCTTACTTGGGCACAATAAAAATTCCTTTTGAATTCTATCCTCATCAAAGAAACTAAACCAAAAAAAACCAACAACAACAACGACAAAAAAACTGCTGTCTTGAACTCTCACTATGGGTTTAGCATTTTATTATTTTGACCCTACAAAGAAGTGTATTCAAAAGACAAGCATGTGCTCATCATTTGGGGCATCGCTACTTTACTCAAGAAAGAAAATAATCAAAAGAAGTCACACTTATTATCATTAATAAAACCCAGGTTTTCTAATAATTGTAATATATTTTTAATAAGGTATTCTGCTTGGGAGGATAGGGACTAGTAATTAAATGGCCCTTTTTAAGGGAGGATATGCAAATATGGATATAGACTTTGGAGAGGATTGATTGTTTTCTAAGAAATAAATTGAAGCCTGTGAATCAAAGTCGAAAAGATTAAAATCATATCAATGGAAAAATATAGAGGATGCCCAGACTATAAAAAAACAAACACATCTGGTGCTGGAATCTCCACCCATTACCTATTTTCTAACATGTGCAATAAAATATATATGTCTTACAATTCTGTATCAATCAAAACTTCTGGGCACATTGAAGAGGTGCTCAGCCCTGTGTCCAACTTGCCAAGGCTACAGAGTCATCCACATGAATGAGGTATAAGTCCATTCCTAAGTTACATTGGCTGTTTCATTTCTATATCCACCCTCTCAGTCTCCATGGACCTCTCAATCTCTTCTGTGAATTTTTTTTTTTTTTTTTTTGTCTAAGGATAATCACTCCCTATTCTACTTTTCACCTTAAATATTGCTTATGTGTATGATTCTACTAAACTCATTAGAATAATTTACTTTTCCATGGCATAATATTTTATTTATTTATTTTTGAGACAAGAGTCTTGTTCTGTTTTCCGGTCAGGAGTACAGTGTCATGATCTGGGCCCACAGTAACCTCTACCGCCCAGGTTCAAGCAATTCTCCTGCCTCCATCTCCCAAGTAGTTGGGATTACAGGTGCACACCACCACACCCAGCTAATTTTTGTATTTTTAGTACAGACGGGATTTCACCATGCTGGCCAGATTGGTCTCTAACTTCTGGCCTCAAGAAATCCAGATGCCTCAGCACCTCAAAGTGTTGGGATTACAATATCCTTGGCATAATATATAGTTAATATCAATGTCATGAAAGTAAAAATGCCAGCAGGATATTATCAAATTTTATAAGGTAAAAAAAAGTAACCATTGAAAATTTCCTGCTATTACTAAATGCTATGATCCCTAAAATGTAACAAAAATAATTTTTCTTATCACATTTACACAGAAAATTTAATATCTAAGAATAAAATTGCCATCTACCTCTCCCTGTTTTGTTTCGTTTCTTCATCTCAGACAGAGATGGCTTATTGAGGAGTGTCTTTCCAGAATCACTTTTTTCACAATGAGAGGCACTGTACATGTCTTTTCCTAGAACCATTCTTTAAGCAATTTCTTTCTTTTTTTTTTTATTGTACTTTAAGTTCTAGGGTACATGTGCACAATGTGCAGGTTTGTTACATATGTATACATGCGCTATGTTGGTGTGCTGCACCCATTAACTTGTCATTTACATTAGGTATATCTCCTCATGCTATCCCTCCCCACACCCCCGACCCCACAACAGGCCCCAGTGTGTGATGTTCCCCTTCCTGTGTCCAAATGTTCTCATTGTTCAATTCCCAACTATGAGTGAGAACATGCAGTGTTTGGTTTCTTGTCCTTGTGATAATTTGCTGAGAATGATGGTTTCCAGCTTCATCCATGTCCCTACAAAGGACATGAACTCATCCTTTTTTATGGCTGCATAGTATTCCTTGGTGTATATGTGCCACATTTTCTTAATCCAGTCTATCATTGATGGATATTTGGGTTGGTTCCAAGTCTTTACTATTGTGAATAGTGCTGCAATAAACATATGTGTGCATGTGTCTTTATAGCACCATGGTTTATAATCCTTTCAGTATATACCCAGTAATGAGACAGCTGGGTCAAATGCTTTTTCTAGTTCTAGATCCTTGAGGAATCGTCTTCCACAATGGTTGAACTAGTTTACAGTCCCACCAACAGTGTAAAAGTGTTCCTATTTCTCCACATCCTCTCCAGTACCTCTTGTTGCCTGACTTTTTAATGATCACCATTCTAACTGGTGTGAGAAGGTATCACATTGTGGTTTTGATATGCATTTCTCTGATGGCCAGTGATGATGAGCATTTTTTCATGTGTCTGTTGGCTGCATAAATGTCTTCTTTTGAGAGTGTCTGTTCATATCCTTTGCCCACTTTTTGATGGGGTTATTTTTTTCCTTGTAAGTTTGTTTGAATTCTTCATAGATTCTGGATATGAACCCTTCGTCAGATGAGTAGATTGCAAAAATTTTCTCCCATTCTGTAGGTTGCCTGTTCCCTCTAATGGTAGTTTCTTTTGCTGTGCAGAAGCTCGTTAGTTTAATTAGATCCCATTTGTCAATTTTGGCTTTTGTTGCCATTGCTTTTGCTGTTTTAGTCATGAAGCCCTTGCCCATGCCTATGTCCTGAATGGTATTGCCTAGGTTTTCTTCTAGGGTTTCTATGGTTTTAGGTCTAACATTTAAGTCTTTAATCCATCTTCAATTGATTTTTATATAAGGTGTAAGGAAGGGATCCAGTTTCAGCTTTCTACATATGGCTAGCCAGTTTTCACAGCACCATTTGTTAAATAGGGAATCCTTTCCCCATTTCTTGTTTTTGTCAGGTTTGTCAAAGATCAGATGGTTGTAGATGTGTGGTTTTATTTCTGAGGGCTCTATTCTGTTCCATTGGTCTATATCTCTGTTTTGATACCAGTACCATGCTGTTTTGGTTACTGCAGCCTTGTAGTATAGTTTGAAGTCAGGTAGCATGATGCCTCCAGCTTTGTTTTTGCTTAGGATTGTCTTGGCAATGCGGGCTCTTTTTTCATGCCATATGAACTTCAAAGTAGTTTTTTCCAATTCTGTGGAAAAAAGTCATTGGTAGCTTGATGAGGATGGCATTGAATCTCTAAATTACCTTGGGCAGTATGGCAATTTTCATGATATTGATTCTTCTGTCCATGAGCATGGAATATTCTTCCATTTGTTTGTGTCTTCTTGTATTTTGTTGAGGAGTGGCGTGTAGTTCTCCTTGAAGAGATCCTCCACATCACCTTTAAGTTGAATTCCTAGGTATTTTATTCTCTTTGAAGCAATTGTGAATGGGAGTTCACTCATGATTTGGCTGTCTGTTATTGGTGTATAAGAATGCTTGTGATTTTTGCACATTGATTTTGTATCCTGAGACTTTGCTGAAGTTGCTTATCAGCTTAAGGAGATTTTGGGTTGAGACGATTGGGTTTTCTAAATATACAACCAAGTCATCTGCAAACACAGACACTTTGACTTCTTCTTTTCCTATCTGAATACCCTTTATTTCTTTCTCCTGCCTGATTGCCTTGGCCAGAACTTCCAACACTATGTTGAATAGGAGTGGTGAGAGAAGGCATCCCTGTCTTCTGCCAGTTTTCAAAGGGAATGCTTCCAGTTTTTGTCCATTCAGTATGATATTGGCTGTGGGTTTGTCATAAATAGCTCTTATTATTTTGAGATGCGTCCCATCAGTACCTAGTTTATTGGGTGTTTTTAGCATGAAGGGCTGTTTAATTTTGTCAAAGGCCTTTTCTGCCTCTATTGAGATAATCATGTGGTTTTTGTCTTTGGTTCTGTTTATATGCTGGATTACCTATAATGATTTGTGTATTTTGAACCAGCCTTGCATGCCAGGGATGAAGCCCATTTGATCATGGTGGATAAGCTTTTTGATGTGCTGCTGGATTCAGTTTGCCAGTTTTTTATTGAGGATTTTTGCATCGATGTTCATCAAGGATATTGGTCTAAAATTCTCTTTTTTTGTTGTGTCTCTGCCAGGCTTTGGTATCAGGATGATGCTAGTCTCATAAAATGAGTTAGGGAGGATTCCCTCTTTTTCTATTGATTGGAATCGTTTCAGAAGTAATGGTACCAGCTCCTCCTTGTACCTCTGGTAGAATTCAGCTGTGAATCTGTCTGGTCCTGGACTTTTTTTGGTTGGTAGGCTATTAATTATTGCCTCAATTTCAGATCCTGTTATTGGTCTATTCAGGGATTCAACTTCTTCCTGGTTTAGTCTTGGCAGGGTATATGTGTCCAGGGTTTTATCAATTTCTCCTAGATTTTCTAGTTTATTTGCATAGAGGTGTTTATAGTATTCTCTGATGGTAGTTTGTATTTCTGTGGGATCAGTGGTGATATCCCCTTTATCATTTTTTATTGCATCCATTTGATTCTTCTCTCTTTTCTTCTTTATTAGTCTTGCTAGCAGTCTATCAATTTTGTTGATCTTTTCAAAAAACCAGCTCCTAGATTCGTTGGTTTTTTTTTGAAGGGTTTTTTGTGTCTTTATCTCCTTCAGTTCTGCTCTCATCTTAGTTATTTCTTGCCTTCTGCTAGCTTTTGAATGTGTTTGCTCTTGCTTCTCTAGTTCTTTTAATTGTGATGTTAGGGTGTGAATTTTAGATCTTTCCTGCTTTCTCTTGTGGGCATTTAGTGTTATAAATTTCCCTCTACATACTGCTTTAAATGTGTCCCAGAGATTCTGGTATGTCGTACCTTTGTTAACATTGGTTTCAAAAAACATGTTTAGTTCTGCCTCATTTCGTTATGTTCCCAGTAGTCATTCAGGAGCAGGTTGTTCAGTTTCCATGCAGTTGAGCAGTTTTGAGTGAGTTTCTTAATCCTGAGTTCTAGTCTGATGGCACTGTGGTCTGAGAGATAGTCTGTTATAATTTCTGCTCTTTTACATTTGCTGAGGACTGCTTTACTTCTAACTATGTGGTCAATTTTGGAATAAGTGCGATGTGGTACTGAGAAGAATGTACATTCTGTTGATTTGGGGTGGAGAGTGCTGTAGATGTCTATTAGGTCCGCTTTGTACAGAGCTGAGTTGAATTCCTGGATATCCTTTTTAACTTTCCGTCTCGTTGATCTGTCTAATGTTGACAGTGGGGTGTTAAAGTCTCTCATTATTATTGTATGGGAGTCTAAGTCTCTTTGTAAGTCTCTAAGGACTTGCTTTATGAATCTGGGTGCTCCTGTATTGGGTGCATATGTGTTTAGGACAGTTAGCTCTTCTTGTTGAATTGATCCCTTTACCATTATGTGATAGCCTTCTTTGTCTCTTTTGATCTTTGTTGGTTTCAAGTCTGTTTTATCAGAGACTAGGATTGCAACCCCTGCGTTTTTCCTTTTCCATTTGCTTGGTAGATCTTCCTCCATCCTTTTAGTTTGAGCCTGTGTGTGTCTCTGCATGTGAGATGGGTCTCCTGAATACAGCACACTGATGGGTCTTCACTCTTTATCGAATTTGCCAGTCTGTGTCTTTTAATTGCAGCATTTAGCCCACTTACATTTAAAGTTAATATGGTTATGTGTGAATTTGATCCTGTTATTATGATATTAGCTGGTTATGTTGCTCGTTAGTTGATGCAGTTTCTTCCTAGCATCGATGGTCTTTACAATTTGGCATGTTTTTGCAATCGCTGATACCAGTTGTTCATTTCCATGTTAATGCTTCCTTCAGGAGCTCTTGTAGGGCAGGCCTGGTGGTGACAAAATCTCTTAGCATTTGCTTGTCTGTAAATGATTTTATTTCTCCTTCACTTATGAAGCTTAGTTTGGCTGGATATGAAATTTTGGGTTGAAAATTCTTTTCTTGAATAGTGTTGAATATTGGCCCACTCTCTTCTGGCTTGTTGAGTTTCTGTGGAGAGATCTGCTGTTAGTCTGATGGGCTTCCCTTTGTGGGTAACCTGACCTTTCTCTCTGGCTGCCCTTAACATTTTTTCCTTCATTTCAACTTTGGTGAATCTGACAATTATGTGTTTGGAGTTGCTCTTTTTGAGGAGTATCTTTTGGCGTTCTCTGTATTTCCTGAATTTGAATGTTGGCCTGCCTTGCTAGGTTGGGGAAGATAATATCCTGCAGAGTGTTTTCCAACTTGGTTCCATTCTCCCCGTCACTTTCAGGTACACCAATCAAATGTAGATTTGGTCTTTTGACATAGTCCCATATTTCTTCGAGGTTTTGTTCATTTCTTTTTACTCTTTTTTCTCTAAACTTCTCTTCTTGCTTCATTTCTTTCATTTGACCTTCAGTCACTGATACCCTTTCTTCCAGTTGATCAAATTGGCTACTGAAGTTTGTGCATTCATCACGTAGTTCTCGTGCTATGGTTTTCAGCTCCATCAGTTCATTTAAGGACTTCCCTATGCTGGTTATTCTAGTTAGCCATTTGTCTAATCTTTTTTCAAGATTTTTAACTTCTTTGCTATGGGTTCAAACCTCCTCCTTTAGCTCAGAGAAGTTTGATCGTCTGAAGCCTTCTTCTCTCGATTCATCAAAGTCATTCTCCATCCAGCTTTGTTCCATTGCTGGCGAGGAGCTGCGTTCCTTTGGAGGGGAATAGGCACTCTGACTTTTAGAATTTTTAGCTTTTCTGCTCTGTTTTTCCTCCATCTTTGTGGTTTTATTTACCTTTGGTCTTTGATGATGGTGACGTACATATGGGGTTTTGGTGTGGATGTCCTTTCTGTTTGTTAGTTTTCCTTCTAATAGTCAGGACCCTCAGTTACAGGTGTTTGGAGTCTGCTGTAGGTCTACTCCAGACCCTGTTTGCCTGAGTATCAGCATCGAAGGCTGCAGAACAGCAAATATTGCCGAACAGCAGATATTGCTGCCTGATCGTTCCTCTGGAAGCTTTGTCTCAAAGGAGTACCTGACCATGTGGAGTGTCAGTCTGCCCCTACTAGGGGCTGCCTCCCAGTTAGGTGACCTGGGGGTCAGAGACCCACCTGAGGAGGCAGTCTGACCGTTCTCAGATCTCAAACTCTGTGCTGGGAGAACCCCTGCTCTCTTCAAAGCTGTCAGACAGGGACATTTAAGTCTGCAGAGGTTTCTGCTGCCTTTTGTTCGGCTATGCCCTGCCCCCAGAGATGGAGTCTACAGAGCGAGGCAGGCCTACTTGAGCTGTGGTGGGCTTCACCCAGTTCGAGCTTCCTGGCCCACTTTGTTTACCTACTCAAGCCTCAGCAATGGCGGGCGCCCCTCCCCCAGCCTCGCTGACACCTTGCAGTTCCTTCTCAGACTGCTGTGGTAGCAGTGAGCGAGGCTCCATGGGCGTGGGACCCTCTGAGCCAGGCGCGGGATATATTCTCCTGTTGTTCCGTTTGCTAAGACCATTGGAAAAGCGCAGTATTAGGGTGGGAGTGACCCAATTTTCCATGTGCCCTCTGTCACAGTTTCACTTGGCTAGGAAAGGGAATTCCCTGACCCCTTGCACTTCCCAGGTGAGGCAATGCCTTGCCCTGCTTAGGCTCACACTCGGTGGGCTGCACCCATTGTCCTGCACCTGCTGTCCAATAAGCCCCAGTGACATGAACCCAGTACCTCAGCTGGAAATGCAGACATCACCCATCTTCTGCATCGCTCACGCTGGGAGCTGTAGACTGGAGCTGTTCCTATTTGGCCATCTTGGAACTGCTCCTTAAGCAATTTCTAACTTGCATATCCCCATGCCACATGCCCTGTATTAGCCCTTTTTCACACTACTGATAAAGACATACCCAACTCTGGGCAATGTACAAAAGAAAGAGATTTATTGGACTTAAAGTTCCACAAGACTGGGGAGGTTTCATAATCATGTTGGAACGGAAGGAGCAGCAAGTCACATCTTACATGGATGGCAGCAGGCAAAAAGAGAGCTTGTGGGAATTCATCTTTTCAAAATCATCATATTTCATGAGACTCATTGACTATCACGAGAACAATGCAGGAAAGACCCACCCCAATAATTCAATTACCTCCCACCAGGTTCCTTCCACACCACAACATGTGGGAATTGTGGGAGTTACAACTCAAGATGAGATTTGGTGGGGACACCATCAAACCATGTCATGTTCTCTCATTTCAATTTTGCAAAATACAAAGAGCACATGGAAAAATATAAATAACCAACACCAAAAAATTGAGAAAATCATCAGCAATTTGTTAAACTCGACATGACCACTGCATAATCATATTATCTATTTTCTTGTGCAACAGTATCTAACTAAAAAAAGAGGTCAAAATTACATGCATAATTTATATTCTGTGCCCAGATGGCTACTAAAAAAAAAAATTGTAGGAAATACCTATAAAGCGGAAGTGGAGCAAAGAGAGTAAAAGGGCAAGGCTTATAATAAAAGAAAATGAGAGAAAGAAAGAGAGAAGGACAAAAAGAAGTGTTCCAGCCTAATCCTACCATGTGTGTACTTAAAGCTCATTAAGAATAATTTTCCTGTCAAGAGGATAATTATCTTTCTAAGACTGCCATGCCTTGGGGAACAAAAAACCACATACATTTAATTCTTCTCCTTAGAGGCTTATATTAAATAATCTTGCTTTGCATTTTTTTAATTGAAAAGATGAGATCTCCAAGCCTCGGACTCTTATTGGGGCTCATTTCTTATTTTTGGTTTCAATTTTATGTATTTAAAGTGTATTAATTGACCTTTATTATGGGGAAGTTTCTATGTTCTGGGATTTCCATTTTGAGGCTGAATTTTTAATTTTGTTAGATGTGTCTAGAAGCATAGTCCAATCAACACTGATAATTTAATTTCCAATAATTGAAATAATTGAATGCCATATTTAAAACAAGCCCATACATATATATATATCACACACATGCATATACATGAAGAGTCTTCAAAAAGTTCATGAAAAATGAAGGGTTTTTGAAAATTCATGGAAAATGTATATTATGATAAAACCATGCATGAATTTCAAACATGTTTTACAACAAAATAAACTAGTACTAACTTGTTATAAGTCTGAACAGGAGTTAGTTTGAGGCACTGATAAGGATAAGACCTCAATCTGAAAAGAGCTTCTCTCAGAGGAACATAAATTCTGCTGAAAAAAGTTTGGATATTTATCCGTACTCAAATCTCATGGTGCATTGTAATCATCAGTGTTGGAGGTGGTGCCTGGTGGGAGGTGTTTGGATCATGGGGCAGATCCCTCATGAATGGCTTAGACCATCCTTGGTGATGAGTGAGCTCTTGCTCTGAGTTCACATGAGATCTGGTTATTTAAAAGCGTGTGGCACCTCCTCCTTATTACTCTCTCTCTCTCTCTTTCTCCTGCTTTTGCCATATGATCTGCCTGCTCTTGCTTCACCTTCTGCCATGATTTTAAGCTTCCTGAAATCTCTCCAGAAGCTGAGCAGATGTCAGCACCAGGCATCCTGTAATCTCTGCAGAACAGTTGGACAATTAAACCATTTTTCTTTATGAATTACCTAGTTTCAGGTATATCTTTATAGCAATGCAAGAACAGCCTAATATATCTGCTAAATTTAAGCAAGAACAAACATCAAATTGATGGTGAAACTTGGGTAAAACAATGCTGACATCATTGACACCTTACAAACATTTATAGGGACAATACCCCAGAAATAAACAGTTTTGAAATAGATAACTCATTTTAAGAAGGGCTGAAACAATGTTGAAGGTGAAGCCTGCAGTGGTGCACCATTTACATCAATCTGCGAAGAAAATATTCATCTTGTTCACACTCAAATGGAAAAAGAGTGATGATTAACAGCAGAAACAATAGCCAACACCAGAGACATCTCCACTGGTTCAGGTTACACAACTCTGACTAAAAAATTAAAGTTGTTCAGATTTTCCATTCCAGGTATGCTAAAGCCATAGGACCAAAATCAGCTGCAGACAACAGCAAAGTTTTCAATGGAAATTTTACACAAATGAGATCAAGACCTTGAAGCATCCAAGAATTGTAACAAGAGATGAAACATGGCTTTACCAGCACAATCCTAAAGACAAAGCACAATCAAAGCCGTGACTACTACCAAGAGGTGAAGTGGTCTAGTTAAAGCAAAAGTAGACTGGTCCTGAGCAAAGTTCATGGCAATAGTTATTCTGGGATGCTCAAGGAATTTGGCTTGTGAACTCTCTGCAGGGCCAAAGAACAGTATAATATCTGCTTATTATGACAATGTTTTGAGAAAATTAGCTGAAGCTTTAACTGAAAAATGTCTGAGAAAGCATCGAAAGAAAGTTGTTCTCCACTATGACAATGCTGCTGCTCATTCTTCCATCAAACAAGAGCACTTTTACAAGTTTCATTGGGAAATCCTTTGGTGTACATTTTGCCATCCAGATTTGTCTCCTTCTGACTTTTTTTCCTAATCTTAAAAAACCTTTAAAAGAAATTCATTTTTCCTCAATCAATAATATAAAAAAGACTGCATTGACATGGTTAAATTCCCAGGACTCTCATCTTTAGGGATATATTTAATGGCTAGCATCATCGCTTACAAAAGTGTCTTGAACTTTGTGGAGCTTGAGAAATAGAGTTAATTAAAAATTTTTTCTCTTTTAATTTCACTTCTCCATGAAATTTTTGAAGCCCCCTAAGATAGATAGATTAGATAGATAGATAGATAGATAGATAGATAGATAGATAGATAGATAGACAGATAGAGACAATTTTCCCCAAGTCACTCCTTGTTCTTCTTCTCTCTGCATTTCTTCAGCCCTAGCAAAATCTTTGATTCTTCTACTGATTTGTCGCACCTGCCATCTGGATTCTGCCCCTACCTCCTTCCCAAAATCTTTGCCTAATCCTTGACTCCCAGTTGGATCTTCCAACTTAATTCCACATTTACCAAAGTTGGAAAATCTTTCTTTAGTTCTTATTCTCAGCTATTATTGTTTGTTCTACCAAAGCTACTGTTCCAAAGTCCCAAATAAAACTGATATATCCAAAAGTGACTGATCTCTCGTGAATATTTTTCCTTTACTAGATTTAAAATTACTGTGAAGACATTGAGCAAACCTCTCCACTACTGTAACAAAACTAACACCCTTTTTTCTTACATTCTTTTACATGGTATCTTTTTTGTTCGTACTTTTTCAGATATTTCAAATTATCATTTTTCTCTTTTCAGTTGCACAACTTTCTGATATTCTATTTCACACTAGAGTTTTTCTGTACCTTTCATGAAGGACTAGCCCAGTTGTTAACATAGTTCAGTTTGTTAGTTGGGTTCTTCACCATGTATATGGACAGTCTGTTTATTATATGTTAGTGTCTTCTGACTTTTCTTTCTCAAAATTTTGGTCCTGATCAAGTACGTCACATTTTTTAAAAATTATGTGACAATTTCTGAGACTCTCTTTCCAAAGTCAAAGCAATAATATTCTTCAAATTCTAAGTGAAAATATTTAAGCCACTGACTATGATTATTTTTCTACCTTTGAGGAAACCTTATGTCTAGAGTTTTAGAATTATAAGCATAGATTAGTTTTTTAAACATTAGACTGTAGATTATGATAACGCCATTATGTTTGTTCTTCATTACAACTAAAGAAATTAAAACATTCCCCACAATTCCTCATTTTTAAAATTTTCTTCATTTTCTTCTTCTCTTTTTAAAGTACTATACTTTTCCTATTTGGGGTACTAAAGAATGAGCATTACTTCAGCAAAATTCAACTCATGACATCAAACTACATCCTTTTAATTTGAAAAAAAAATTAACTAGATTAGTCACTGAAACCTCTTATATTAGTGATTTTGATTATCATTGAAAATATAGAACAAAGTAATTAGGCTCTTGTATTAATGGTATATACACAAAGAGTAAAATGACTGAAAGAAGACAACCCTATTTTTCTATTTTATTTTCTCAACAAAAATTACACAATAATTTAGAAACTCCAAAATGCATAAAGAATAGTATAATGAACATTGGTGTAATCATATTGGTATAATCATAATAAGATAAAAAATGAAAAATGCAATAGAATCTATGTGTGTTTCTCTTCTCAATACTAATTACCTGGTTTCTGCCCATTTAAAGTCACAATTTGCAAATATATATTATTCTGAATTTGATATTTCCCATGATATTTAAAAATTGTATGTACATTGAACAATTTTAATAAATATTTGATTAATATACATATATCCATACATACATATATACCTGCATATACCTATATGTGTAACTGTCATTTTGTATGACAGTGTAGGGCCATAATAATGGCTCTACAGACTGAAACCATGAAAGCAATCTTTATAATCAACAGAAGCAGTATAATTTTTCACAATTTTTAAAAAAATTTTTGTCACAACATTTAAATTTTGTCTACTGTTGGTGACAAATGTGTAGGGAAATGATAAAAGCTAGTAAAACAAATATTAATTTACAACAGTGTAGTTTAAAAGACAAGAAACATTGATAATTAAAAGTGCTTTATTTCTGTATTAAAAATAGGCTTTGAGAAGCACTAGCATTCTTCTCATTACATAGATTATGATACAGAGTAAGCATCTTTTATATGTCTTGGCAACTGTCACATTTTAAGGCCAAATCAACTTCTTACATTTTATTTTTTGTTTATTGGATTATAAATGTCATAAAATATCTAAACAATTTGCCTTAATGTGAATGTATTGGCTGGTGTCACTTCCTCTGAGAGATCTACATTGTTTTCCTCACAATCAATTTTTTTCATTTGTTTTAAGAAGTTTGCTTTCACCCCATTTCTCTAGGTTCATATACAGAGTCCAGAGTCCCTTAAAAGGCAGAACTGTCAACACTCCCATGGTTATTTATTTCTTTTAAAACTGTATTTGAATTTTACTTCCAAGAGTATTACATTTTATTTATTAGCTGCACTTTTATGATTATTTGCTGATTCTCTTTCAAGATTATCCATTTTTGTAAAATGTCATGTGAGTTTATCACTTGAATACAAAAAGACTACCCAACTCTGCATTTCGTTGTCTCTGCACAAACTGAGTAACAAATGCACAGTGACCAATCACACACATATTTTGAAAGAAGTGATGTGATTGGTCACTGATCAGGATGCACATTTGGTATTTACATGCTAAATCATGGACAAAACAAGTAGCAGGAAAGTTTTCACTTTATGTAATTATTGATGGCTCATATGCCATGGTAGCTAAAGTTTGAATTGTGTAAGTCATTGATCATGATATACATTTCAGTGAATTGCAATCAGAAGAGCTAGCACTGAAGTTTGTACTTCACATAATTATTTATGGTTGATATACATCATAGTAACTGAAATTTGAATTACATTGTAGAGTGGCAGATATTTTTTTAACAAAACCATGTTAAATGAAATTCATACATATTGGAATTTTGCAAAGTAAGAAATATTCTACATATTTGAAACATTTTTATAAACTATATTATGCCATGTTTTCTTCTACAAGTTATTTTTACACACTAAAGTTTATGAGCTTAATTTACATGTGTATTATTAGTTCATTAAATTCCATAATACTACTTAATATAATTACATAAATAAAACATGCTTCCATGTTCTATCCTTTTGTAATAGTCATTTATTTTTCCTCAAATATTTACCATATATAATTATATATTTGCCATATACCTGTATTATAGAGAGTGCTACTATAAATACATTTCCATTGCATTGTTTCTCAAAGTTTCCTGTGCATTAGAATTATCTGGAGATTATGACAAAAATAGCAAATTTTCATTTCTAGAGATTCTAATTTAATTGGTTTGGGTTAAGAATTTGTTATTTATTTTTATTTTCCAGAAACTCCTCCTCATATAAATTTAATCAATGACCTGGATTGAAAACAGCTGTTCTGGGATATATTGGTAGGAGTAAAATTTCTAAATTATACACTGTGTGCATCTTCAAATTAATAATTTGCTCTGCAAAATGGTTGTAGCAATTCATACTTTCACCAGGAGAGTATTAGATGTATTTCTACTTCCTTATAAATTTTAAATTTTATAAGTATACGATTATAAGTTGTGTTACTTTATGGTTTTATCATAGATTTATATATTCATATGTTTTATCTATTTTTCTATAACATTGAATTTTCCTTTACATAGTTTGGCTATGAAAGCTTTATTGCTTATATTAATTTAAATGTCTTTTTTTAACTTTATATATTGTGTTTTAGATGTACAAACATTTAAAAGTAATTTTTGTACAGTCACGTTTCTCAAAGTTTCTGTTGGCTGTTATTATTTAAGAAACTCTTACCTATATGCTTAACATAAAGTGGTATTTTCACATTTTCTTCTAAAAGGTTTAAAATTTTGATTTTTATGTTTAAACATTTAATCTACATAAGCTACAATTTTGATCATGCTGAAGAGAACAATAATTTAATTTTTCACATTTGTTAGTGTGGAAGACAAATACATGTTCCAGCAAGACCAACCCTCATGAAAAGAACTTGTTGGCCATGTGTTAGGAGTATGGTTAGCTGAAATGCTGTGTCAAACTCTTTTCAAGGGAATATTTGCCCCATGAAAGAATTGAACACAGGTAGCAAAGGCAATGTCCTTCTCATTGTGACTTCTAGGCAATGGCTGAACAAGATGGTAGTATAAATACCTCATCATTTCTGTTTATAGAAGGACTCTTTTAACAATCTTTGGTTCCAAGATCTTACTTTTGGTAATATCAAAGGTCTCAGAAAAGCCTACAGAAATAAATGCACAGATTATTTTTGGAAGAGACCATATGCTCCACTTTGAGAAATCAATATTATGTTCAGGGTTGTTCTATTGTGACCCAATTCCCGTCTAACCTCATGACTTTCACTGCAGAATAATTCCTTGAACTCTGGCATTATCTGGGCTTCCTTGTCAAGCTCTGAACCATAGCCTTGAGTTGCTATCTAATTTTTGTTTTATTTTATTTTTTTAGCGGTCAGTGGACCAAACTGAATGATGGATGATGTCAGAAAATATCTAAAAACAGTCATTAGTGTATAAAACAAAATCCTGGCCGGGCGCGGTGGCTCAAGCCTGTAATCCCAGCACTTTGGGAGGCCGAGACGGGCGGATCACGAGGTCAGGAGATCGAGACCATCCTGGCTAACACGGTGAAACCCCGTCTCTACTAAAAAATACAAAAAAACTAGCCGGGCGAGGTGGCCGGCGCCTGTAGTCCCAGCTACTCGGGAGGCTGAGGCAGGAGAATGGCGTGAACCCGGGAGGCGGAGCTTGCAGTGAGCTGAGATCCGGCCACTGCACTCCAGCCTGGGCGACAGAGCGAGACTCCATCTCAAAATAAATAAATAAATAAATAAATAAATAAATAAATAAAACAAAATCCTTTCCATATATCAGTGAAATGGCAGATGGCAGATTGAGAAAGCTTAGGCCCTTCTTTCCCCAACAAACCCACTATTTAGCAATGATTCATGGACAAATTGCCTTTGGGAGGAAATAAACTAATTAAAAGACTTATCCACCCTAGGAGAATGAGAAACCAGACTAAACTTAGTGGGTAGCTAGAGTTGGGACACCTCTCACTGGAGATTTTTTTTCCCCAGTGCAGCACCATACTATGAAAAAGAGTCATTCTAGCTTGCAGTTTCACCCAAAGTAGGAAAAAGGTTGGCTTGTGCAGCCAAAACTCCAACTTTTCTGAGAGAACTCCTTAGGGAATTGGCTTTTGTTTTACCTTCCTGGTATTTTGACAACTAAGACACGGTCCATATGCCCAGGGGAGAGCTGAGGTGGCAGCCTAGGCAGGTATGCATCTCCTGCCACTCAGCACAGAGCAAGTGGTTAAAAAAAAAATAATTCCAGCAGTCAGCTTTATCCTGGAGAGGGAAAGAAGCGACCCATATGACTTGTCTGGAGCTCCTCACAGAACTAGCATATGTCTTTTCAATACAAGAACTCTGACAGGTCTGATGCAGTCTAGCTGCCTAAGAGGAAAGAGATAAGAGATATGGCAGATATTGGCTTTAGTCTTTCTTTGAGTTTCAGAGAGCAATGCATAGCTTGAGTCAAGTTTTAAATGGGTTGACTAGAAACTTGATAGGTTTGCATGGTTTGAGTCGAGTTTAAAATGGGTTAACTAGATCCTTGATAGGTTTGGACCCACATCTACTCCTCTTTTAGAAATGAGTAATAGTCTAGTAGCTTCTAAAAATCTTCAGTTTAGGTTTGATTTTGGCACAAGGCTATCAGTAAGTCAAAGTCTAAATAATCTGTGACTAGACTGTAAATAATGTGGTCTATGGAGTTCTCCAGGAAGATGCCTTCAGTAGACCACATAATACAACATTTTGTTTGCATCATAATATATGTTTAACAGTTAGGTCTTATTTTTATAAAGTTCTGATTTCCATGCTGTAATACTAAATTTGAATTTAGCAACATGATGTCTGTGAATGAAGAATGGGGAAGAAATGTGCACAATCAGCTTTCAAAAGATAGTGCAAGTTGATTGTAACACATCCAGTCTAAATTAGTGAATTTCACAAAAGAGTATTCCTTGATTGCAGGTTTAAGGGTGAAGCTTGTGGGTTTAGACATCAGGAATGCCAAGGTTATAGTTGTCTACTACATAGGCAGTTTGGGAAAAGTTGTATGACAGTTCAAGTGTTTAAATGAAATATTGTAAAAATATTTAGCCAAAAGTTTGCAAATATTTTGGCATTTGTGACATTTTTCTTGTGAGTTTGAGTAAAACAGAGAAATTGGGCATGTGGGTCTCCTTTTATTGACAATCTTTATTGTTGACCTAGTTATTTGTTTTCCCTTCATTTTCTTAGCTAATACAGTACAATTATTTTTCCAACTTAGTTTTTTCTTAAACATCTATGAGTGCCTTTAAAGATGCCCACCTCTGATAGTTTTCACCTATATGGAAGTATGAAACATATTTCATCTGTAAAGCTATCAATTTATTATGGGTCATATTCTGCTTCTAAGACTCATTCAAAATCTTCAGCAAATTGTTATGAATTCAGCAATGGTATTTTTTTATTCCAGTACTGAAGGTATATCAAATTCCCTATTTTTGGTTAAAGGCATTCACACAAAGGGAGAACAGAGTCAGGGTCATAACAGAGTCAGGAACTACTCGTGGATCTTATCTAAAGGTGCTGAAGAATCCTCTGACGTCTATCCAGTGGATTTATCTTTGCTTCAGGACTGGATTAAGGTGTAATCTAATTTCAAGGAAAGACTTCAAAAAGATTTTGTCAAAATACCATAGCTTTTCTCAACACCACTGACACCCTATGGAATTTTCACTTTGAGTCCTGTAGGTCCCCCTCAGAGTCTTCCTTATCTGCCTATTCCGTTCTCTCACCCCTTATTTTTAATCCAAGTTTCCTAATAACACGTGAAACAATTGATATACATTTCACAGACCTGTATTGTATGCCCTTCAGCTTATTTTAAATTATTCTGTTTATTGTTATCTCTTCTATCTCAATAATCGAAAGAATGAAAATCGCCTCTCAATGTAGATTTGGAAGATTTAAAATCAACTGTAAATACCTTTCTCTTATTTTGAATGGTTTAACTTAAAGTAGCAATCAACTTTTCAAGGTTTGAGGTTTACTAGAATGAAAGGAAAAAGATCAGAGAAAATGATAGGCGAGGAATAGTTGTGTACATTACCAGAGAGAAAAGGAGAAGCAAGATAAAAAGTAGTTGGGATGTTGTTTGGAGAGATCCAAAAGATAGATACTTTTATTTTACTAAATTATTCATGTTTCTCTGGAAAGAAAATAAAAATCCAATTTTGGGGTCTCAACTCCTTTTTCATCTGTTATTGTCATGTTTGACTATTTTTCCCTCTATTCCCTGAAAATGCATACATAGGTGTATGTGTGCGTGTGTGCATCCACCCATGTGTGAATGCATATATATATATACAAACAAAATATAAATTAATCAGTGTCTCTACTTGAATATAAAACATTGTGATTATCTTGAATGTTAGCAATCTTAACTTTATTTGTATTGTTATCATCTATTTTGTCTACCATTTTTTATCACCATATTGATCTTTTGAAATACGCAATTAATGACTTAATCCAGATGTTTACCAAAATTTTTGTATACTGTTCTTTCCTTATCTCATGTCTTCATTTTGGGGTTATTTTTCAAAAAACAATCTTTAACAGTTTGCAGGTGTCTCATATGCTAACTGCTAGCCACACTTGGCTATTAAAATTTAAATAATTAAAATGAAATAAACTTTAAAATTCTTGTAATATTAGTTATATTCCAAGCACTGAATAAAGATGTGGTTAGTGGTTACTGTATAGACAGTGCAGACAGGAAACATTTCCTTTACATAGAAAGTCCTCCTGGGCCACCCGTCTGTAGCCTAGATGTGTTAATATTACCATTGCTTGATTTTGTTTATCTGAAAATGTATATCTATCATTTGATCTAATAATTGTTGATAAGACAAAAAGATCACTAGAGACTGTTGTGAGAGTTAAAAACTAAATTCATGGAATGTTCTAGGCAAAGGAGACCTGAATTAGGATGCAGATTCTTTGAGCAATGTTCAAATAGGTCTTATGCATACTGAGTGAGAGCAGACTTGATTATTTCTAACAGTCTCTGGGAAAGATCCTGATTGGCTCCTATATAAAAATTAAGGCTGCATCAAAAATTTCACCATTTTAAGTGTTTTCTAGTTAAAGCTGCTTTATTCTGATTTAGTCCCCAGTATGTATTCAAGAACAAAATTTTTATAATCTCATTGTTCCAAAACGTAAATTTTCTTAGTATTATTTTTTTCTAATATTATAAAAGAGTTTATTTTATTTAAAATAATATGGTTTGTAAGTATCATATCCTTGATGTCCATGAGCAGAAACAGCTGTTCAGTTACTCAGACTTGAATGAGAACTTTTCTAGAATGAAGAAATCAAAGTTGACAGTTATTTCCTCTCAGCTTTGAAGATATTGTATCATGGTGTTTTGGAGTTAACTCTTGTCGAGAAGCTTGCTGACAATCTAACTGCAATTGCTTTGTAAATTATCCATCTTTTCTTCCCAGCTGTTTTCATTTAATTTTCTTTGGTCTTTCCTTGTTTTAGAATCATATGTGTCTAGGTCTGAATATCTTTTTATTTATTGTGCTTGGAATTCATTGTGCTTACCAAATTTGAATATATATTTTTTCACCAATTCTAGAAAATTCTCAGTCATTTTATCTTTAAATGTTACTGCTTTCTCTTTTCTTCCAGATCTCTAGTGGAATGAATATTAGTTTTATTGCATTGTCCAGATTCCTTAACCTCTACTTAATAATTTTACATTTTCTTTTGTATTCTCTAGGTTTCACTGGGCTATTTTTTTCTGAGCTCTCTTGCAAGTACGAATTCTCCTTAAGCCATGTCTACGATACTGTTTAACCCATACCTTGAGTTTCTAATTTTAATATTATACTCTTTATTTCTAGAAATCTATTGATTTTTAATCTTTATAATTTTTTAAAATAGAATTTTATTTCCTTAACTTTTTTGAGTATTTCTTAAATATGGTAAACACACTTACATTATAGTCAACCTTTGATAATTATATTTAGAAGTTTTCTTGTCATAATTTCTTATTGTTTTGTTACTGATTGTTCGCTAGTGTGTTCTGTAATTTGAGGATATGAGTTAATATGATTACTAATATATCTGGATTAAGAGTGTTTCCAACCAGAGAGCATTTTATTTGTTTTGAACTTTCATCCAGTGGTATTCCCAAATTGAGATCATTTTATTCCAATTTATTAGTTTGGCTATTCCTGAGCTATACTGAGAGTAAAAATATGAATCCTGAACCCCTGTGAAAGTAAGTCTATGTCTGAGTGGACTATTGTTTTTAAACATAGAATCGAGGCTCAGAGAAGTTTTCTTGCCTATTGCTGTGTCAATTTGTTTTCTTCTTTTTTTGCCCAGTAAAAAGCTTGAGGGCATTGGCTATTTGCAGCATTCTCAGTTGCAGTTCTCCATCTTGTTGGAATTCTTGGCCTCGAATCCTTTTTTGGGGAAACTTAAAATGCAAGCTTATTGAGTAGAACAACACACTTGAGCTTGCTGGGGCAGTCGGGGAGGGAGAGCATCAGGAAAAATATAGCTAATGCATGCTGGACTTAATACTACTTGATGGGTTGTTAGGTGCAGCAAACCACCATAGCACATGTTTACCTATGTAACAAACCTGTGTGTCCTGCATGTCCTGCACATGTATCCGGAACTTAAAATAAAATAAAATAAAATAAAATAAAATAAAATAAAATAAAAGCAAGCCTATATAGTCAAAAGCCAACAAATCACATGAAGCTTCAGTTTTATCATTTTTAACTCTATCTGTTATGGATTGAACTTTTTCCCAAAAAAATTGATGTTAGAGCTTAATTCCATAATGAGATACATCCTTTAAATAAGTGAATGGTTAATGAGGTCATAAGGATGGAGCACTAATCAAACATGACTCCTGTCTTTATAAGAAAAAGAAGAGACACCAGACATGCTTTACACAAAGATAAGTATAGAGGGGAAACCAAACCTGCTGACACTTAATCTTGGACTTCTAGCCTCCACGGTCATGAGAAAATAAATTTTTGCTAAGATACCTAGTCTACTGTATTCATGTGTGGTGCTCCTAGCAAAGTAACAATACCCTATCAGTCATTTTTTGGAGAATGGGAACACTGAGTATTTTCACTTACCCTGTGTAAAAAATGAGTGTGTATTTAAAATTTTAAGAAAAATTACTAAAAATCTGAGGATATACAAAAGGTTTTACTGGATATCTGTTCAGTACAGTGCTTAGAATGTCTGATTTTCTAGTGCTGTGCATCTCATTTGACTTTTTATTCCCTATGTGTTAGGAATTTTACAACTCTGTAGTGGTGGAAAACTTACTACAATGCAAATCACTGTTGTCTCAGTCTAATGCAAATGATTGCAGTTCTGTTAAAAAGATAATCTCAGGGGTTATCCTTTATTGTCTCAAAGAACATTTACTAGTTTTGTATTTAATTCGGCAATCTTGTTCTATCATTTATAAAAATAAAAATAAAAATAACTTTCCTAATGGACTATATAAACCTCTGCTCACAAATGCCTTTCACCAATTTTGCCATCTTACTGGCTTCCTTATTAATGTGACATTTTATAAATCTTTAACATGTGTTAATTTTACATGTATTTGAATGCTATGTTTTTACCTTTTGAAATATTATAAAGGTTTGGGACTTTCTGTCAAGATATTCATAATAACTAAGTAGCCAGGAGAAAATAATATGCCACCCAAAATGTTAAGAAGACACTTCATGCACTGTTTAATTCCAGATATATCTATTCCCACCTATCTGGGTGATTCCCAACAGAAACTGATAGGTTCTGAATTTTATGGATTTCTTTTTCTGTGATTCTTGGCCAAGTTTTATTCTGGTTTTTGTTTTTGACTCTGTGTTCATTAGTTGCAGCAATGGAAATCTGACTTTGTGTTCAGATCTTTTAGTGATCTCTATTAGCAGAAATGGAAATGTATTCTCTGTTGAGTGCGAACAGAAAGGGAATAAGTCTTGTTTAGTTTTTTTCTATTTTGTTGTTATTATTGTTTATATTTGTTTTTAAACTCAAATCTATTAAGAAAATATGTTGAGAACACTGGAAAGAGTAGGCTCTTAGGACAGGATTATCTTATCAAACTAGTGGTTCATTTTTCTCATTATTACTTGAAAACTCTGCTAGAAATGTGAAGGTAGAAAGTGGCTCTTCCTGAAAAAATATTAGTTCAACAACTGGTAATCATTGATACTTTAAATGAGAGCTTTGGGTACAGACCTGTGCACTAGTATCTCTTTAACAATTATAAGATTGTACTAAGAAACTGAATCATGATTTCCATGGCTCTTTTTAGTCTAGACATAGACAACCTCATTGCTGATCAAAGACTAAACAAAATAAGGATTACTTACAAAGCACTGTATAAACTGATTAGAGACCTATAAATGCAGTTAATCATTTTGTAAAACAGTTGATATTATTTTAATAGCCTGTTTTTTGATGAGTAAATAAGGAAGTGATTTCTTTCTTTTTTTATCTTTACCCCACAAATTATGGTATTGCTCTTGCAAACTGAAATAAAACATTTTAAATGTTATATGTTTCATTGATCACTCAAAATTCAAAATTAACATTTTTACTGAGTATTCCTTATTTTCACAGAAATATAACTATTCAAATTTTTACAATTAGAATATGTCCTCCTTTTGAACAGGATATAACTACACAGTAAATGATGTAACCAAGGCCATGAGTGATATACTTGAGAATGACATTTATATAATTAGGTATGAAAGGTCCACCATTAAGGATCCAGTGTTGTTCCTTATATGTGGAGACAATGCTGACAAAGCTATCACAGGAAATTGGCATGTTACCTATTCTATGAGCTGTGGAGTCCAAGTCTCACAGATGGTAAAGAAAAATAACTTCCTTGCAGGCCAGGACCTTTGGTAAATTTGGGGACCTGAAATGTAAGTGTATTTTTGGGCTTAGTTGCTGAACCTTATGTAGAAGACCAAGTAATAAATCCTAGCAAAAACACAATCTTAGATTTCTTCTAAAATCTTTAGATAGATATTAATTTTCTAACCTAGCAGTTTCTTACCACCCATTGTCTCTGCAGTAGCTGACCAGTGTATAAGTTTCAACATGTTAGTAATTCTTGGCGCACCTTTATAAAGAATATAATAAGACCATCTTTTGAGGGAATAATTTTTGAGGATTATTTATAATAAAAATGGTAAAAATTTAAATATATACAAAGCTTGGAAATTTGCAAAATGGACTTCTGGGTATGTGTGTTTGTGTGTGTGTGTGTGTGTGTGTGTGTGTGTGTATATATTTTTTTTTTTTTTCATTATAGTGCTGTCATTGGCTAGCAGGTTTTATCTGAATCTCTAGGGGTAAATATACGTGTTTCACCCTCTACTTACTATTCATTCAACTATTTTACAACTCTTTAAGGATAGGAAGAGTTAACATACGGAAAATCAAATGCAATTAAAAAATTATTGCCACATGGCAATACAAATGATTTTTGTTCGGTAGAATAGATAATGCCATTGACTATAATTTATTGATATTTTTACTTTAATTTTTATGTAATGCTGTTTTAATATTTTTAAAAATATATTTCCTGTTGGAATACATAAATCCTTCTTCCTCAAATGTTCTTTGAATCATTACCATTTTACTGCATACTTCAATCTGTTTGTTAATAAATTTTTGATGCAAGTTCATTTTACATATTTATGAGAGGTCTACTTTTAACTTTTGGAAAATCGTATTTTAACTGAAAAGATATATGCCTTTTCTTGTTCATTATTTTTAGATATTTTCTAAATGTGTGGTTTTTATTGCTACTTAATTGGTCGTATTTCCAACAACAGAAGTTTTTCTTCTATTAACTCCATTAATTTTTCTGACAGTGTATTGACAGGAAAAGAGAAGTGCGCCTTTTAACTCCCTGATTAATTCATATTTCCTTTAGAAGTGCTTTTCTTAGAGACTAGGAGGAGAGAGTAGAGGGATTGACAGACCAGTAAGGACACAATGACAGTTTACTTGGTTTTCTGAGGCCCTTGACTCAGGATGAACAGAAATTTCTTGGGAACGGAGGGAAACAATAGATCTCTGACCAAACTTAGAGGAAACTTTCTTATTCCAGATACATTATCAGTTTCTGTATGGGCTCCTTGATGCCAGAAACTGTGATGACCATATTATTCCTTCCTACGAAGTGTTATTTTGTATTGCCATAGAGACGGAGACAGCTGCTTTTGAGCAGTGAAGTTCTAAGTTCAGAATCCAGCTGCAATTGTCTTTCCCAGAAGCTCTAATTCAGTAGTTTGCAGTCCCAAATGCACATCAGAATACAATGTTGTAAAAAAAAAAAAACTGTCTAGACTTTAACACAAACCTACTAAATCAAAATCTTTGGAATCTTGCCTCTGGGTATTCTTTAAAAAGAAGTTTCTTAAGTTTAATCTGATTCTTGAAAGGTAGAAACTTATTGATTTATTCCAATGTTTTGCAAACTTTGGCTATACAAATCACCCAAGGTGCTTTTTAAAAAATACAAATGTATATGCCTCAAACTCAAACTTCTCAAATAAAATCAAAGGCACTTTTGGGAAGCCCTGGTCTAGCTTCTTATTTTGGGGAAAAATAACTAGGATATAGAACTTGTGGTTACTTACAAAGTTATTTCTCTCAAACTTACCCATTCCCCAAACCACAAAAATACCAATTTGTCAGAGGTAACATGCAACCAATGATTAAAGAGAGAGGGCTTCCATACTACTAGTTCTTTGCATTATTTTCAAATTAGAAAAAGACTAGTGAACGTATGGATTAAATATACTCTAAATTATTTGTTTCTGTCTTTCCCAGTTCATCTAAAAAATAATAAAGTGTAGCAGGTCGTTGCATTATTCTAGGCTGATAATGAGAAAGCACGTTTGACTTAATAAGAGGCTTTAAAATGAATTGCTGTTAATATTAAGAGTTAATCATTTTATGATTAGTTCCCTCTACTTTTGCAGACAAAATCTCAGTGCTGCCCCTATTTTCTGGTGTCAGTGGAAGATCTGACCTCTGTTATAACTTTTAAGTAAAGACAAATCTGAAGCTGTTGGTCTAGAAGACAGAGGACTCCCATTAATTTCCAAGCGTAAGATTACTCTGATAAGAGGGAAATATAGAAGAAGTATTTACGAAACAATAAAATTTCCACTTTTTCTCCCCAAGCAGATGGAGTTAATGAAGAGCTGAGTGAGAAATAAGTACCATTGTCAGAACCAAGTAATAAGGAAAATGTCTCAAAAGAGAAGAGGATTGTATACTATGGTCACGGATGTATGATATCAAAACCAAAACAAAATCTGTCTCCCTCAAAAAATTTCTGGGACTTTCAGCTTGGAGATAAACAGATAAGTTGATAAGAAAAATTTAAACAAATCCAAGGTGTTCTGGAGGTAGTAACTGTAGGGAGCTGTTACCCGCCTTGAGGTAAGAAGACAAAGGTGATAAGGAAAAATCAGAAGCTTACCGTAAGAATCTCCGTAGAGGCCGGGCGCAGTGGCTCAAGCCTGTAATCCCAGCACTTTGGGAGGCCGAGACGGGCGGATCACGAGGTCAGGAGATCGAGACCATCCTGGCTAACACGGTGAAACCCCGTCTCTACTAAAAAAATACAAAAAACTAGCCGGATGAGGTGGCGGGCGCCTGTAGTCCCAGCTACTCGGGAGGCTGAGGCAGGAGAATGGCGTAAACCCGGGAGGCGGAGCTTGCAGTGAGCTGAGATCCGGCCACTGCACTCCAGCCTGGGCGGCAGAGCGAGACTCCGTCTCAAAAAAAAAAAAAAAAAAAAAAAAGAAGAAGAAGAAGAAGAATCTCCGTAGAGCTGAACATCAAATTCTGAAGAGCAGGTATCACTAATGAGGAGACACAATTTGGCTAATGTTGCTGTCTTTGAGTTTGAATAAAAGACTGTAGGTATGAAACCCAGTCCTGTGAGTTGGAGTTTCTATTTGGCTGATGCTGGTATACACAGAATGTATACACAGAAGTGTCAAAACCTAGCAGTCTAACATGACATTGAGATTATATGACCTTTGAGGGGAAAAAAACTTTCTCTTAGCTTGTTTCCTTATCTTGTTATTTCCAAGCCTCGTATTTAAAAATTGATTATAAACGCCCTGTGTGGGCCTGACACAGTGGGCTCATGTCTGTAATCCCAGCCCTTTGGAAGGCTGAGGTGGGTAGAGCATTTGAGGTCAGGGGTTTGATACCAGCCTAACCAACATAGGGAAACCTCATGTCTACTAAAAATACAAAAATTAGCCAGGCATAGTGGTGGGTGCAGGTAATCCCAGCTACTAGGGAGGCTGAGGCAGGAGAGTTACTTGAACCTGGGCGGCAGAGGTTGCAGGGAGCCAAAATCGCACCACTGCACTCCAGCCTGGGTGACAGAGCAAGACACTATCTCAAAAAAAAAAAAAAAAAAAAAAAATATATATATATATATATATATATATATATATATATGAACGTCCTGCATGTAACAAGTATTTTGTTCTATTTTTATTAGTCTATTTCATTTAAAGTTGCACCTATATATTAATTTATTTTTATACAGTTAATATGATAAAAATTTAGTTAATTATTATTTGGCAGAATGATAAATGAAGTCTCAGGTATCTGAATTCATAGGAACACTTTGTTTCATTAAATGATTCTATTTTCCAGGCTTTTAACAAGGAAAGATATCTGGAATTACTGAAATAACAAAACAAAACTCCAGTATACTAACAAAACTTCCAAACCTGAAAAAGAAGAGAAAATACAGAATTTTGATGACAAGTGTACATGTGTCTTTGTGTGGGTGCACTTTCTCATATTTTAGGCCTGCACACACACTGTCTCCCAAACTGGGACATTCACCTCACTGTTGATGCAACCCTTATTCATTCTTTTCAAACATTCCATATTAACTCAGATCTTAGTTCAAAAGGGAGGCTTTCCATGCCATCTGTTATGTATCAGTTATTCTTATTCATCCTTCCAGTATCCTGTTCTTTTACCTACAAGTTTTTCTTGCTTCAATGAGGTCTTCCCTGACTACCCTATTTAAAATTGTAATCATCCCTCTTATGTTCTAACCAACCTTTCTGCTTTTTTTCCACAGTATTCATTACCTTTTAATATGCTGATAATTCATTTGTTTTGTTTGATCTGTATTTGGCCATTGCAAGTAAGATATTCTGCAGTGGAAATTTTTGTCTGTTTTGAGTATATATGTATTGTTAATGCAAAAAAGAGAAAGGTTTGATAATTGTGTGTCAAATTAATTGGTATTCCACCATCATCAACTGGGGTAAATAAAAATTATGAGGAAAAGAAACTGGGTAAAGAAACTATAAAAGATCTATGATAATCAGATTTTAAGGTAGATAAATTAGTTGTTTGCAAACATATGCTGACTAAATAAATTTATTATTATTGTTATTGTAATTATTTTTATATCATAACCACTATGCATATAAGATAATCATCAGTATTTTCTATAGAGACAGAAAAATATAAAATTAACTTTTCTGGAGAATGTCTTGACTGGCCTTTCATGTTCTAATAGAAAGGGTATTTTAGGAGAAAGAAAGTTTCAGATATGTTTTATAATGTGGATGGGATATTTACTTCTCTAGTTGGGATGAATTAGGACTCCTACAGCCTTAAAAGACTCGACTGTTCTATTGTGTCTATGGAAATACTTGAACCAGATGAAATTCCCATTTTCTGCTTGAACATAGAATATATTTTAATAGAAATATTCCTAGCATTCATTAATATACTATTATCGTTTGAAGAATAAATTTGAAATGGTGGTCTCCAGGTAACAAACATCTCTTGAGAATTCTTCAGTAGGAAATCCATTTTATATTTGAACATCTTTTATAATCAAATAAAGTTGGAAGGTGAAAACGTTGGGCATTTCATTAAAAAGCAGCTAGATTTGAATTTGCTTACAAACTCTTTCATCCATGATTAAAAATGCTTTTGAGTCCACTTTAAAAATAAATCATTGAGATTTTTAATTTTGATAGGATGGATGAATTGTTGGATGAATAGATGATAGCTTAATCAGTGTTGAGGTAAGATTCACTAAAACAAACCAAAAAAAGTGAAAATGGGAACATTAGGAAGTAAAGAGTACTATAATTATAATTGCCTTTTACACTGAGACTTCTGCCAAATTTTGGATCCTTGAGTTCCTACTTTAATATATGCAATGAATACAGGGACAAGAATGAAAGCTAGAGATGGCCCACAGTGGGGAACTACAGCAGGAGAACCCCACATAAAGGTAGTACCCTAAAGGTTGTCAGTTTCAAAGGAAAAGAAAGTGAGAAATAAAGTTAGTAAAGGGAGGGCAACATAGAAAACTTCCTATTTTGACTCTGGTGCTAGTTCCTACATGAGATTTTGTCCTGAATTGTGTACATCCTAAGTAATAAAACAGGCCAAAAAAAAGAAAGAAAATCACATGGCCAAATACATATTAGTGAGTTACGGAAGTGCACTCCTCCCATTAATATTGAGGCAGAGTGGGAGAAAGTGAATTCTGAACAACATTGTAATTCACAATAAAATAGCACAACAAAAGAACCCCTCAGTATCCTGAAGTATAAAGCCCCAGGTAAAGAATCGAAAGAAAATCTCCTGAAGTAAAATAATTTTAACCCAAGCCTCGAAGAATTGCTGTGAATAAAATAAAATTCCATAGGTAGCATGTTGCACAGAAAAAAGAAAAGAAAAGAAAACTTTAAGGAACAAAATCTGGCTTCACAAATGAGGATGAGCAGAAACCCATATTCAGGCTAATTATCAGTTATCAGGCTTTGAGTATAAAATAACTATGCTACCTGTGTATAAGAATGCATTAAGAGCCAGGAAAAAGATAAAAGAAGAAGAAATAATGAAGAATGGCAGTCAGAATAATACTATAACTAAAAACAAAAAGGGATGTCCAGAAATGAAACTACAATAATAAATATTTCAAAACCTAATGGGTAGTTTAAAGAACAATGGAGTGGGTAAACAGAAAGGTCCTAAAATAGAATCCAAATGCAACTCAGAAAGACAAATGTATAGAAAACATGAATGAGAGGTTAAGAAAAATGGAGGACAGAATAAAAATGATAACATTTTAAATAATATTTCCAGGAAAAGACAATATAGAATGAAGCGGTAGTAGTTAAGAAAATAGTGCCTGAAATTTTTCAACAGTAGTTCAATGTTGAAAAGTTCTGGGAGAAATTAACACAATAGACGTCTGAATGTACCTCTAATCACAAACAAAAGGATAAAACCTTAAATGTCAACAACAAGATCTCTGCAACAAAACCAGCCACGAAAGTGACATCTTATTTCTCCACAGCAAATTGGAAATGAGATAAGATTAAAATAATATCTTCCAGGTTTTGAAAGAAAATAGTGTCAACTTAGTCTTTTACTAGAACCAAAACTAAGTATAAAGGAGGCACAGATAAAGATAGTTCAAACTAACAAGGAGATAAAGCAGTCCTTCGCTGAAAGAATTTCTAACGTATTTCATGGAGATGGAAGATTTAAGTTCAACAAGGAATGATGAAAAAAGTTAACCGTAAACTTATAGATAAATCTAACACAGTTTTTCAGATTATGGGTATATTATTTTTATAAGAAACAGAAACCAAAAAAGGACATAAAGTTAAAATGTTTCAGGCAAATATTAACCAAAAAATGCTGTGGCTATGTTAGTATCAGGCAAAATACCTCTAGGGTAAAGAGCAGTATTAGTCCTAAAGAGATTACTGTTAAAGATATAGCTTTATTTTATGTATCTACTTACTCATGTCTTTATTCATTTTTGAGACAGAGGTTTTCCTATGGTGACCAGTCTGTTCTTGAACTTCTGGACTCAAACTGTGCTCTTGCTTCACCCTCTCAAGTAGTCGGGATTACAGGCATGAGCCCCCACACTTGGCTTAAACATAAAGAGCTTTAAATTCATCAGGAAGAGATATTAATTCTAATTTTATATCTGCCTATTAACATGGTCTCATACAAAATAAAAAATAATAGAATTATGAGAAAATATTGACAAATTTACCATTGTAATAAGAACTTTTAAATGTATGTCTCTCAGTATTCAAAAGATGTATAAAAAATCTTGGAGTAGATAAACAAATGAACAAAAAATTAATCAACAGTAATGCTCTAATAAACTAATCAAAACTAATCTAATAAAATATACTGATCTCGTTGACATATATAAAACATTGCACCAACAATTTGACAAATGATATTATTTTGAAGCAAACATGAAATATTTTTTTAAACTCATCATATAAAACTAGATCATTTTAACAAATGTTGGCAATATTTAGGCTGTAATCAGTACAATGCAATTATTTTTATTTGTTTAGTAAAAATATTTAGTACTCATAATTCAATATCAATAACTACCTAGAAAATCCCAATATATTTGAATATTCGTTTAAAAGAATCAAAAATTTATAGATGAAATAAGACATTATAAAGGAAATTTTAAAATGCTTTGAAGTAAATTATATGAAAAATACTATGTGATAAAAATGGATATACCGTTAAGACTATATTTAGAGGAAAATGTATTGATTATATTTATCATCAATAAAAAATTTATTGATTATACAAGCAAAAAGAGGAAAGTTAAAAAATTAGTAATCATTCTCCTTAATAAAGTTAAGACATTTTTGCAAAAGTGAAAATTAGTAAGACAAAAAGCTGTTCACATGATACTTCTGTGTTATATTGGAACATTGACTAAAGGCCCACTCCTAAAATATTTAATTTTCCAGAGGAATGCACCTTTGTTTGAATTAATATTTATTATATATTAAATTTTCTCTGTGAAGTTACACATGAATTTATAGAATTTTTGCCCCTGTAAATGCAAATAAGTTATGTCTAGAAGAAAAGATAATTTAAAATGTTGCAATTTTAGTTGCCTATAGGACATTAACCTATTTGTCTTGAATTTACAATACATATTTCAGCATGCTTGTCATGGCTCACTAACGGAAATGCCTTTTGAGGCAGCTTCAATTTTCTGTTGGTTCCTTCACAAATGACTTAATAAACCTTTGAAATACATTTTTCTACAGTGTTTGAGGATAATATTTTAAACCTTTGAAAATCAAACTTTGGCAGAAATTAGAACTCTAGTCAATTAAACCCAAAGACATCAGGAACAAGCAAGTAATAAAAACAGAATTAGTTTTAAAAGAGAAAGAAATTGCGTAAAACAGAAGGAGTAAAGAAGGAAAAATATGGTGGACTGAAAAGACTAGTAAAATTCTTAAAAAGAAAAAAATTCTGCCAGATTACTTAAAACAAAAGAGTTCGAAAGAAAGCAAAAATAAATAATATTAGAAAGAACAAAGGAAATAAAGTTCACAGAGATTAAATGTATCATGAGCTGGACTAACAGAGAAGTATGGCATATATTTGAAAACTTAGGAGATTAGTTTTGAAAATACAAGTTATTAAAACTGATATATGAAGAAACATACTATTTTATCTCAAAAAGGAGAAATATCATGTGGTTATCTCAATAGATTCAGTGAAATACTACCTAAAATTAAACAGACATTTATAACAAAATTCTAATACTGAAAATAAAAAGGAAGTTACTTGACATAATAAAGAATCTACACATTCTTAATATACTGTTAAAATTTAAAATTATGAAAACATTTCCTCTAATATCATATTACCATTAATGTTCACTATTTTAATGGAAGATTTAGCAAGTAATATCAATTAAAGGATGACAGGGTATAAAATGGTGGAATAGCAGGGATATCAATGTGTTTTTGCAAATGATTGTTTACATGGCACAAATATAAGCTATGTATAAGGACTAGATGACGTTACAAATATTAGTAGATATACTATTAGAATGTAGCAAATTTGCAGGACACAAAACCAAAACCTAACAAGTTCGTGTCTATATACAAACACAAATAAAAGAGTTTTTAAAAAATAGATAACATTGGCATGTTTATAATTTATACAACTCTTATACATGGTCCTAAATAACCTCATATTTTGGAAAAATCATGTGTTATTCCAGGAAAGAATATGGTTATGGGAAAAATAAAAGATCAAGGATCAATCATTCAAATCCCTTGCGACTTTATAAACAGAGCACTGAAAATTAATGACAATTCTAATAAAATATTAACATATTTTAAAAGGCATGCCACATTCTTCCTATTAAAGGAATATTATAGCATATGTATAGATAATTTTTAAATGGTAAATGTTACTTGATGAATGGTATCTAAGGAAGAATGTCGCTGTTCTTCAGGGGGACAAGCTGAGAAAGCTGTCTTCATCAGTAGCGACAGGTAAAGGAACAATGAATCAACTGGGAAAATAACATGCTGCCCCCAAGATTGATGATCTGGCTTATTGTCTTGAATTTGTTTCTTTCCATTAGTTCACATCATTTCTCTCTTTATTTATTTATTTATTTATTGCCCCTTTCCTCATTAATTAATAAACTGTAAATAAAAAATGCTGACATGGCTTCACATAGGACTTGCTTATTGGCTTTACAGAGCACCTAATCCAATGCCATCAAGTTCAGCCCTGCTGCATGCCACACTGTGATCATGTCTTCTACTCACAGTCACATTTCTTATCACATTTAAGACAGGTGATAACTGACTTGTGCCCTCATTGATAGCCTGCTGCAATTTTTTTTCACCCTTTTGTCTCCTGTTGTCACTCAGTAACACGGGTTTTCTGGTTCTCTCATAGAAAGACCCTCTCTGTGAGACAGTTCCTTAACATCTTCACTCTTGATAATAATAACAACGACAATAATAAGCAAAACTGAGCCAAGGAGAGGACTGTGACTTTTCATAACTACTATCTTCCTCAGTGATCTTCTGTTTTAAGTTGTGTTTGTGTTTAGCTTCTGTTGAAGAAAATGAATCAACTTGACTTCTATATTCTATTAGTGCCATTATCAAAGTTACTAGTCATACATGAGGTAATTCCTATTACGGAAATATGTATTTTGGAAGAACAAAATATTTCTAGGAATAAATCTAATAAAATATGTGGAAAACTTTCTGGAGAAAAAAAATGAAAATATATGGGAGTCATTAAAAGACAGACATATTTTCTTGAATAGAAAGACTAGCTATCGTAAAATGTCCGTGATCTCCAAATTGATTTCACTCATTGCAATTCTAATTTTAGAAGTCTTCTGACTATTTTAACTGTTGTTTGTTGTTGTTTCTGTGGCGCTTAGTAAATTTAATCAAAATTCACAATAAAGGGCTAAAAATGGCCAAGACTTTACTGAAAACCACCGCTAGATTTTCTCTATCAGATATTAAGATATGTTTTAAGGCTGTTATAGTTAAGACAGATTAGCACAGGAAAGTGAACAATTTTAGAAATTGAAGAGGTATGTTCTATTGAAAGCATTTGTTGCTAAACCATTGTTATGATAGCAAACAGGACATATTTTTACGGACAGCACGGGGAGCTGAGGAGCAAACATGAGGAAAGAAAATGTTGCAAGTGTTAAGTCACAATTAAAATTCATTTCCAACTTTCTTCTAAGGAAAAATACCCTCAGTCTTTATTGGTTATACACTTGAATAATAATAGCTTTTCTGAAAATTACTCAAAAGTCAACATACTTTCAACGTAAAGGAATCAAAGACTTAGAAATGACAATGAGTGTGCTTTTCATGGCATTCTCTTTTGTTGACTGAGTTTCTCAAAGACCACTCTGATTTGGCATAATCCCTTATACCAAGCTAATTTTTAAAAAGGTGTTGAAAAGTAAGGTGGGATCACAAGTCAATTCAATGCAATGTTTGAGTAGGTGTTTTTATAAAATATTACCTCTCAGTATGAGAAAACAAACCATTTAAGTACCTTATAAATATTACCTGAAGCAAATTTATTTCTCCAAATATTTATTGTATCAGAAATATGTCTTCCTAAGTCAAAACAGATTTTTTTAAAGCAAAGGAGATATTTATTTACTAATGTACTCAAGCAACTTTAATTAATGTTTGTATGGTTTCAGGCAATACAAGAAGTGATAAAAATGTAGTGTTTAATAAATTATATAGAGTTTCAAGTGTAAAGATGCAGAGAAGTGCAACACAGCAAAGGAGTTAGGGGATATAATGTGTCATGGAACACACACGATAGAGACAAACCCAGAATGGCGGAGCCAAGCAAGAAGCCTTGGGGAAGCAACATATATGTTGAAAAGTAAAACAAAGGAGGTGCATAACAATACATAATCATTGGAAGGAAACAGAGTGAAGATCATATAATGCTTTATAAGTCATGATGGATATTGTAGATTTTTATCCTCATTAAAATGAGAGTCCCATTAAAATATCTTAAGGAGTAGAATTACAGGATACAATCTATAATTTTTAAAGATTTTTCTGGCAATATATAGTTTGAATATCTTTGAGAATATCTTTGAGATTGTAGGACTAAAAATAAATATTGTTTCTCTGATGAAAGGAAAGTTGGAGTTGAGTAAAATAGTTGAATTAGAAAGATATGTATGAGATAGACTGTATAGGAATTTGTGAGTAGTGTGAAAGTTACAAGGGAACCTGGGGCTAATGTTCAATTTCTAACTGTACAACTGGGGGAAAGCATGTCATTCAAATAAATAATACCCACATGGTTGAATATATGGCCCTGAGGCTAATCTGGGTTGAAAATAACAAAGAGTAAATCAACTACAATGTACGCTAATGTGCTGTGTTCATTTAATCATATTACTTGTATGTTCTTTAGAGAAATTTCTGTGCCCTTGGAAGTCTTTTATCATTTTATATCTGGTTTATTTGTAAATAATACATGGACTAAGAAAGCTATCCCTCAGTATTTTATTCAGTTTTATATATAAGTTGTCTTATTCATAAGATAGAATCATTGATTATATATACCCCTAAAATAGTTTTAAAACTATGATATTTAATGAAATATATTCAATAACAAATTTTAAAGTCGAAGATTTATTTTGCCAAATGGAAAAGCAAATAAACACTATATACTACAGACAACCTGATTTATGCAGTTGACCCTTTAAGTACAGTAAACACAAAGTGTAACACATTCATATATACTGATATTTGAATCTTCCACACTAATTTTATAAGCAAAAGATTGAAAAAAATACTGTGCAATGACATAGATTATATCCTTGTCATGCTTAAAAGTAATTTATACCTTTGTCCTACTTAAATATAAGACCTACTGAAATTGGAAATACGAATACACTTTGTGTTAGTCAGTGCCCCTGAAATTATAGAGAAACCTATTCAAGCTAACTCAAGTGTAGAGACTTTCTTCTACAATATTGAAGGTAATATTAAGAATATAAGTACTAAAATAGAGGCATGCTTCATGAGAACCAGAGCCAAGTAGCCTCTAAGAAAAAAAGAAAAGCTGCACTCTATTACTCTCTTAGGAGTCTCATGATTTCTTATCTTTGACATTCTCTTACAGTTTTCTCTCATTCTCTCAAATAGCCTATTGTTCATTTGCATGGCCTGATTCTGATGTTATTCCCGAGACAACCTAATGTTGCACAACACAACTTACTAATGCATTGTATGAGTTAGTACACATGCTGGAGAGAGACAATCTTTGGTTTCTAAACGGTCTTGGGTCATGTGTACAAGTTAGTAATCTCTGGCCAGAGAGATAAGAATTATAAACTGTATGTCATCAAATTTTTGACACTATCAATTTTAAGCTACACCATTATTTCATATACCTATAAGTAAGAAAAATAACACTATTTACTTGTAAGATGTCATTGATTGTATAGTGTAGCTAATTTGATAAATAATAAATTAGATAAAATATACACTGTAGATTCAATGAATAATGGTAGCATGCATTTGCCCAGTCATTCCATTTAAAAGCCAAGAAAAGAAGCAATTTCTAAAGAAAACAATTGTGTCCAGCTTTCTCAATCCTACTTATCTGTATACATTTTTTACCATTCCTGATCTCACAACTTCGTTGATCCAATAAAATTTAAAATATTCCTTTAATTGATAGGATCTGATCATAAATGCACTCAGCTCTATGCATATTTATATATTTCTTAACACCTATTTGTTCACCTGATATTACAAAGGTGGTATTGCAGTGCAGTGGAAAAATGATGATCTTTTCATTACAGAAGTCCCTTCTAACTGGCTGCTTCACTTTTCAGTTTCAGTTACCTGCAGTCAACCTGGGTGTGAAAATCTTAAATGGAAAATTCCAGAAATAAAAATTTATAAGTTTTAAATTTAACAGTCTTGTAAGTAATATGATGAAATCTTGCACTGTCTTGCTTTCCACATGTTGGTAGAAGAACTAAGGCAGGACTGGCTTGTCTGTCATAATATAAAAGAGTCTTGGAAGATGTCCGGGGTCCACGGTCTAAAGCCCTTCATGGCCTTTGGAACACCAAGCTCTGTGCCAAAGGGTGGAAGACTGCCCTGCGACACCACAAATCTAAGCTCAGGGCATAAGACCCCTCGTGTTGGATGGAATCCGGGGCTCAGGGCATGAAACCCCTCATAGCCTCTGCAATGTGCACAGTCTTGTTGGTTGCTCTCCCAGGGTCATAAAACATGTTCTCCATTATCTCAAGCAGTAGAAGATATTCTACATGCATCAAAGAAAATGCTAAACCCTCAGAGCTATGCTTCATGCACCACTACCTTTCTACCCCCATGTCCTCAGGCCCCCACCTGTTTACCCCCGCATCTGGATGTTCACACCACTTGCTTGGTTGTTTGATCATCAATAAATAGTGTGGGCTCCCAGAGCCCGGGCCCTTCGCAGCCTGCATACCAGCGTTGGTCCCCTGGACCCATCTTATGCACTCTTAACTTGTCTTTTCTCATTCCTTTGACTCCACCGGACTTTGTAGCCCCACAGCCTGGTGTTGTGTCTGATCACCCCAACACCACACAGGACATGAATTATCCCTTTGTCCAGTGTATCTACACTGTGTCTGCTACCTGCCTGTAACCTGTCAGTCATCAGCATAGTCTGTTTCTCACATCCAACCATAGATATCATTTTGGCTTGATGATCGAGGATTATCAAAAACAGATAATCATCCTTCTGACATATTAACAGAAGGACAGTAGTAGCCTAAGACTATGACAAAATGCTTCTGTCATTCACCTCACTTCATCTTAGCACAGAGGCATTTTATCATCTCACATCCTCACAAGAACAGTAGAATACAATAAAATATTTTGAGAGAGAGAGAGAGAAGAGAGAGAGACAAAGAGAAAGACCACATTAACATAGTTTTTATAATAGTATATTGTTATAATTGATCTAGTTCATGATTAGTTATTGTTGTTAATCTCTTACTGTGCCTAACTTGTACATTAAACATTATCATAGGTATATATGGGGGAGGGGAAACATTACACATATAGGATTCGGTACTGTGCTTTCAGATATCCATTGGAGGATCTTCAAATATATTCCATAAAGATGAGTGGGAGCTGTTGTAAATGATGCTTGCTCAATAAGATGTTTTCTTTCCTTTTACTTTTTTTTTCTTGGCTTCTACATCTTTTATAAGATTTTTTTTTTTTAGGTTTTTGGGGGACAAGGTGGTATTTGGTTATATGAGTAAGTTCTTTAGTGCTGATTTGTGAGATTTTGGTGCACTCATCACTGGAGCAGTATACGCTGAACTCAATTTGTAGTCTTTTATCCTTCACTCCCTTCTCATGTATCATTCTTATATTTTGCATCGTCATAGCTTAGCTCCCACTTATGAGTGAGAACATACAATGTTTGGTTTTCCATTCCTGAGTTACCTCATTTAGAATAATAATCTGCAGTTACATCTAGGTTGCTGCAAATGCCATCAATTGTTTTCACGACTGTGTACTATTCCATCATCTATATCTATATCTATAACGTCTACTATCTATCTATATCTATCTATCTATCTATCTATCTATCTATCTATCTATCTATCTATCATCTCTTTATCTATCTATCTATCTATAACAATTTCTTTATCCACTTGTTTATTGATGGGCATTTGGGCTGGTTCCATATTTCGTGAATTGTGTTGCTATAAACATGCATGTGCAAGTGTCATTTTTGTATAATGATTTCTTTTCCTCTGGGTAAATACCCAGTAGTGGGATTGAAGGATAAAATGGTAGTTCTACTTTTAACTCTTTAAGAAATCTCCAGTTTTCCATAGTGGTTGTACTAGCTTACATTCCCAACAGCAGTGTAGAAATGTTCCCTTTTCCCCACATCCATGCCAGTATCTATTATTTGTTGATTTTTTGATTATGGCCATTCTTTCAGGAGTAAGATGATATCTCATTGTGGTTTTGATTTGCATTTCCCTGATCATTAGTAATGTTGAGCAGTTTTTCATATGTTTGTTGGCCCTTTGTATATCTTCTTTAGAAAATTGTCTATTCACATCCTTAGCCCACTTTTTGGTGGAATTGTTTGTTTTTTACTTGCTGATTTGAGTTCCTTGTGGATTCTGGATATTAGTCCTTTTGTCAGATGTATAGATTGTCAAGATTTTTCCCATTCTGTGGGTTGTCTGTGTATTCTGCTGACTGTTCCTTTTTCTGTTCAGAAGCTCCTTAGTTTAATTAAATCCCACCTATTAATCTTTGTTTCTGTTGCATTTGCTTTTAGGTTCTTTGCTATGAAGTCTTTGCCTAAGCCAATGTACAGAAGGGTTTTCTGATGTTATCTTCTAGAATTTTTATAATTTCAGGTCTCAGATTTAAGTCCTTGATCCATCTTGAGTTGATTTTTGTATAAGGTGAGTGATGAGGATCCAGTTTCAATCTCCTACATGTGATTAGCCAATTATCCCAGCACCATTTGTTGAATAAGGTGTCCTTTCCCCCACTTTGCTTTTGTTTGCTTTGTCAAAGATCAGTTGGTTGTAAGTATTAGGGTTTATTTCTGAGTTCCCCATTCTGTTCTATTGGTCTATGTGCCTATTTGTACACTAGTAGCATGCTGTCTTGGTGACTACGGCCTTATAGTATACTTTGAAAACAGGTAATGTTAATGCCTCCAGATTTCTTCTCTTTGCTCTGTCCTGCTTGGCTATGCCATCTCTTTTGTTTGTTTGTTTTGATTTTCTTCCATATCCATTTTAGGATTTTTTTTTCTAGTTCTGTGAAGAATGATGGCAGTATTTTGATGGAAATTGCATTGAATTTGTAGATTGCTTTTGGAATTATGGTCATTTTCACAATATTGATTCTACTTATTCATGAGCATGGGATGTGTTTTCATTTGTTTTTGTTTCTATGTTTTCTTTCAGCTGTGTTTTGTAGATTTCTATGTAGAGGCCTTTCACCTCCTTGGTTAGGTATATTCCCAGACCAATAACAAGCAGCAAGATTGAAAAGGTAATAAAAAATGACTAACAAGAAAAAAGTCCAGGACTAGATGAATTCACAGCTGAATTGTCTCAGATATTCAGAGAGTTAGAATCAATTCTACTGACACTATTTCACCAGATAGAGAAGTAGGGAATCCTCACTAAATCATCCTATGAAGCCAGTATCACCCTAATACAAAAACCAGGAAAGGACACAACAACAACAAAAAAAGAAAACTGCAGACTAATGTCCTTGATGAAAATAGATGGAAAAATCCTTAACAAAATACTAGATATCAGAATCTGACAGCATATCAAAAAGATAATCCACAATGATCAAGTGGGTTTCATACTCAGGGATGCAGGGACGGTTTAACGTATGTAAGTCAATAAATGTGACACACCACATAAATAGAATTAAAAACAAAAATCACATGATCATCTCAATAGATGTAGAAAAAGTATTTGACAAAATCAAACATTTCTTTATTATTAAAATCCTCAGCAAAATCGGCATACAAGGGACATACCTCAAAGTAATCAAAGCCATCTATGACAAACCCACAGCCAACATAATACTAAACAGGGAAAAATTGAAAACACTCCCTCTGAGAACTGGAGCAAGACAAGGTTGCCCACTCTCACCACTTCTATTCAACATAGTACTGGAAGTCCTAGCTCCAGCAATTACACAAGAGCAAGAAATAAAATACGTCCAAATCGGTAAAGAGAAAGTCAAACTGTTGCTGTTTGCTGATGATCTAATCATATACCTAGAAAACCCTAAAGAATCCTCCAAAAAGCTCCTAGAACTGATAAATGAATTCAGCAAAGTTTCAGGATACAAAATTAATGTACACAAATCATAGCTCTGCCATACATCAATAAGATGTTTTCTTTTACAAAAACAGGAACTAACTTTGCCCTACTTTATGTCCTAAATAAAACGAAAAGTAATTTCAGACATATTACAGAATAAAAGATAAATGTGAATGTTTTAGGAAAACACAGTGGAACTTTATTATTTTTACAGAGCAAAGATGTTTTAAACAGAACAAATAACACATTAACTATAATCAAAATATGTGTAAAATATCTTTATTAAAATTAAAAATATCTATTTATCCATAATGCCATTAAGAGAATATATTTTTACCTGGTAACCTTATCTTTTATTATTTTCTCTATTTTTTTCCAATAACACAATTCTTCAGTATCCTTCAGAAATATCCAGCGTCTTCTGATCCATTTCATAATAATTTTTATGGTATAATGTAGTTGTTAATGTTCATTTTTTTCCATATGGTATAATCAATTATTGATTGAAATAACTTTGTTTTGTAAAATGAATTTCTTGGTGATTTTCTTAAAATAATAAAAGTGAAGATCAATGTATAATATCTAGTATTATAAATAATGTAGTTGTTAATGTTCACTTTTTTCCATATGGTATAATCAATTATTGATTGAAATAACTTTGTTTTGTAAAACGAATTTCTTGGTGATTTTCTTAAAATAATAAAAGTGAACAAGATCAATTTATAATATCTAGTATTATAAATAATACTTCTTGTCTCTCAGCCTCTTCATATTCTATACCCTCTAACTAGAAGTCTCTTTTCCCAGAAGTGAATCACATAGGGCCACACAGGTCTTGTTGAAGAGCTTACATTCTCAGCGTGATGAATATCGATTAGATATTTTTAAACAAAGAATGGTATGATCATTCCATGGATGCATATCTAACTCTGCCAGCCTAGAATAAACAGTTTAGGGGAAAGAGCGGCTTCAATTATGGTAGTATTAGTGAAGTTGTTGTACTCTGCAATTTTTTAATTTTTAATTTTTTTTTTTTCTTTTTTAAAAAGGGTCTTACTCTTTGCTCTTTTGCCCAGACTGGAGTGCAGTGTCACAATCATGTCTCACTGCAGCCTCACCTCCTGGGCTCAAGCCATCCTCTCTCCTCAGTCTTCCAAGTAGCTGAGATGACAGGTACATAACACCATGGCTGGCTAATTGATTTTAATGCTTTTTGGAGAAACGGGGTCTCAGTTTGTTTTCCAGGCTGGTCTCCAAACTCCTAGGCTCAAATAATTCTCTTGCCTCAGCCCCCCAAAGTAATCCCTGGGATTACAGGGATGAGTTACGGAACCTGGCAATATTCTCAATTTATTGAAAGGCATCTGCAAATATATTTACTGATGGATTTCACATTGGATGTAGAAAAGTGATAAATGACCCCAGAAGTTTTGGTTAGAACACATGGGCAAATAAAGTTATTACCCGAGATGAAAAAGTCTGAATAAAGAACATGTTCTGAGAGGCCAAGGGAGATAAAGGGAGAAAGCAGACAGGAGGTTGTTTTAGGAAATTTAAAAAAACTTGTATCCTTAGTACCAGCAATTTGTGAGATATGTTTACCAAAGATCTTAGTTTTGATGGAGTGTATTTTTTTTTTTTAATTTTATGTTTCTGTCTTTTAAAAACCTGTTCAGGAACTTTTGTCTGCCCCCAAATACCTACGTATTTTTTTATATCTTTTAAAAGCTTTTGCATTAAAGTTTCCGATCCATTTCATATTAATTTTTATTGTATAACATAGTTGTTAATGTTCATTTTTTTCCATATGGTATAATCAATTATTGATTGAAATAACTTTGTTTTGTAAAATGAATTTTTTCTTAAAATAATAAAGGCGAAGATCAATTTATAATATCTAGTTTGTTTCCTTGATTTACTTTATATCCTTATGCAAGTGAAACATTTTCTTGACTACTGTAGCAATTAGTAAATCTTAAGATCAAGTAGTATCCATTCTTCAACTGCTATAAAATGTTAAAGTGTAAAGATTCTAATTATAGTCTCCCAAAGAGTGTTGTATTTTGTGTTAGTAGAAAAATAACATGGTTGAACTCTCACTGCATTTTCTATCTTTTGAGTGGCAACCTGGTCTCCGTTTGGCACTTAGTTCATACTTGACACGCTTTAAGTCTACCCACACATTCTTCATTCAGATGCAGAATTTGTGACTCTCTCTTAGTTTTCTCTGCTTTGTGAAATGCCATCTAATTTTCCAATAGCAAGGGTTGCCTTAATATCTGTTCCATAATTCTTCATTCCAGAATGATTTAGTGTTTTCTATCAAAATTTTAGTTGTTTGGTATCGAGTTCAGTTTGCCTTCTCACTAAAAGCTGAAAATTAAGAAACTAACCATATTCCTTCTTCCTTTATCCAAGATGTAACTTCCCTCCAGAATCTGATTATTTTTGTTCACCCCTCAATGTCTTCATATCTTATTTTCTCCCATACCTTATAGTTGCTATCCTCAGAAGGTGCTTGGGTCCTGTAGAAAATTATTTGGCCACATTAAATGCAGAAATATGCAGCAAGAAATAAAGGCACAACAGCTACTTTGACTTAAACAGAGCTGCCTATTTAAGCCCAGCCTAGATAGGAAAAGCTGTGTTTCAATCCATTCATTACTTTGGAAAACTGAGTAGTACCATAACCCTAATATCCATTTATTGGTTTCATGTCCCAACATGACTTGAAATAGCATTCCTAAAATAAAATATCTGCCTCTTCTAGGTAGAGAAGTTGGCAATAAAGATTTGTCCATCAGGGTCTCCTCCTCTGGCCTAGTCTGCATCCATGGAATTAATAATACTAATAAATTTATGAACATCTTGGAGAGAATACTTGCAAAATATAAGAAATATGTCTGCATTGTTTTATAACATATGTTTGTAGCAATCAACACAGAGACACTGAATAATAATTAGTAAGGGATGGTATGATCCACTGTTGTTTCTTTACTTCCATACATAACCTGTGTTTCAGTCATAATACTCATGCAAACATCCTCTAAATTAATTTATTTTGGGTATATTTTCATCATCATAAGGAAACTGTACAGACTCTTATGCAGGTCAGTTCAGTTTCATGTGTTAACTGAACACCTACTATGTACACTGTTCTGGTTAAAACTTTTGTAGTTGTGTAGGAAACACCAGTTAAAACCTTTGTAGTTGTGGAGGAAACACAATAGAAAAGACTCCAGACAAATGTGATAGGATGGAACAGTTTTTCAATACATTGGGAAAAGTAGACGTTTTCTTCCCAATCTCGTATATGGATTAGATGTCACAGAATCGAATATTGCCACATAAGTGTTAAATTGAGGTTTGGGAATAAATTTACACATACAGAGAAACATATTTAAAGTGGGTAAAATATTATATATTGAGAAAAAGAATCCATTAATTAAGGCATAATGCAAGCAAACAAAATGAATCACAATAACCTATCAGAGACCCAAAGTTTCATGTGGAAGTATTTGACAGAATAATGATAACTTTAATTTTTATATTTCATTTAGAGTGTGTGAAATATTTTGATAAACACATTTCAATCTGTTAGAAAAATAAACCTGAATCAAGTTTTGGAATACAATTTCCTTGATTGAATAGAGAGGATAGAATGAACTGGTATTAAACATATTTTGAAGAAAAAACATAGAATGCCATTGGATATAAAGCTCAAAGAAAGCCGACAAAATAATTGATCAAAATCATTCTACAAACACAAATATTGGCACATAAAACGGATAAGATTAATAGCAAATATTATTATTGAAAGACATTTATGTAGCAAGCTAAAATAGACGCTCTAGATGCATTCAACTATTAAGATGTAATGATTACAAAAAAGAATGAGCTCAAGCATTAAAATTTTAAACAATATTGAATTGGTAGATGCAGTGTATCATTATTGTCACTAGAGGGAAATCTGAGAGGGATTTAGGAGAAAGAAAGTTTATTGTTTTGGCTGTAGGTTGTGTAGGTTGAATAAAGGATCCTGTGTGAATAAATTTTCTTAACAGCATGCTTACTTCAGGGGAAAAATGAAGCACAGAATGTCTGGGAAAAATCCATGTTATCAAGCTATATTGAAATAATTGTTTCTCAGCAAGGAACAAGATCTGTCAGATGCCCATGTTTAGACTCGAGTACTCTATCACCATATGTTTCAATAAAATGCATGGTATTTCATCAAATAGTTAGGAGAAAAAAATCAACCAAATAAGTGTTGTAAGGCAGACATTACATGATGAATAGTGATTTTTTAAAGCCCCCTAAACAAACAAAAAACAACAAAAACTACTATTGGTTGAATTTCATCCTTTATCCCCATAGCCAGGGAACAATGTGGTTCTCAGGTTACCTAAAAAGTAATCAGTTTCCTCTTATGCAAGTTAGGAGAAAATATATCAATATATTGTTATAATAAATATAAACAATTTCTATGAATGGCAACTACTCTGTTTAGCAGAAAAGAGCAGAGAGGAAAGATAGTGAAAAATTTAGTTTTTCTTTCAATTATGACATTCTCTTATCTTTGCCCAATGCTAAACACTAGCGTGGTGATCTCATCCTGGTAAAGTATCATTGTATAATTCCTTTTACCACTTACTTTATTTAGAAATTGTACAGTACTTATTCTTGGTGCACTTGTCTCTTCCTTTCATATTACAGCAAAACACCAAGGAATCTATTGATACACTGTGTATGTTAGGATAAATAAATAAGTCATCTAGCCCTGGCCATAAAGATTGCATACACTAATTGAAAAAAAAAAAATGTAATTCAAAAAGAATTACAAGAATTCAGAGGGGTGTGAGATTCTTGGGAGTTCACTATCTTTCTCTCCTAATGTGGACCTTTTCTAATTTTCCTTATCTCAATGAAGTACAACACATTTCATTCACTTATACAATTTAGAAATCTGGAAATTACCATAACTAGTCCTTCTCCTTCACTCCATTGGACCATCTCTCACTAAGCCTAAGCGAATTCTGTCTCCCTGATACCCATAAAATCCATTTGCTTCTCATTAAAACTGTAACATAAGTCTGATCTAAGCCACCTTCATCTTTCACTTGGATTAATACCATAGGCACTTACCAGACTACTTGCCTTCACTCTTGCTGAATTATAATCTCTTTTCCTTGATGCAGCCACAGCAATACTTTCCAATTACATATCTGTGTTTCTTCCCAGTTAATAATCTTTCAAGAGATTTTTTTCTTTTAAAATTAAACCAATATGCATCAGGGACTATATGAAGGTCCTATATGCTATACGTTCCTTACATTTCTAACCTCATTTTGTATCAAGCTTATCCGTTTTCTTGTCCTGTTTATTCTCGTCTTTGGGTTTCTCATACTCACAAATATCCCTCTTCTAATGCTTTTCTTTCCCTCTTATTTTGTTAATACTTATCCTTTATTCATTTCTCAAATCCATCTTTAATTCCACCATAAAATTTTATCCGATCTCCTTGAAAAAGTCAAATCACTGCTTTATAGTTCTTATATGTTCTACACTTATTCTTTGTAATATTTAAAACAGTTAACATTTGCAGATTTTATTTGCACCCCACATGACTGTCTCATAAAGTGTTTTGCCCATTTTATCCACAAGTTAATAAGTGTTGCATAAATAAATAAAACCACAAATGGGGAAATAAATAATTTATCCATTAAAAAATACGGTTTAAAATATTGAATGCAAGTTTTAGATTCAGTAGAGAAAGATATACAGTCAAAAATTTGAAGAGAAAATTATATGGAGATAAAGTAATTGGCAAGACGAAAGGAAATATTAACCACTATGATCTAGCTTATGTTGAAGTAATAATTAACCGTAAAATCTTAGTGGTTAAAACATTAATATTTTCTTCCACTCAAGTTGTATATTGATTATTAATTGGCTAGGATTCTCTTTCACATTGTTTTTTCTTGGTACCCAGGCTGATGGAGCAGCCACTGTTGAATATGCCTTGCTGTTGTGGCAAACAAAATAAGATAAAGTGGCAAGTCAAGCAACGGCTTATAATTTTTCTACTCAGTGACACACAACACTATCCTTACACTTCCTTGACCAAAACAAGTCATTTGGTGAACGGGAAAGGGAAGAAAATTTTTAAAATGTACCAAGAAGAGGAGAGAAGCAGGGAAATATTTTGTGATACATAAGAAATACTTCCATAAAAGATAAAGTTTAAGAGATAATAACTTCAGCATTAAAGCCTTAAGGAATGACAAGTTTTTGTCCACTATGTGGCAATAAGAATAAATTATACAGATGGAATAAAATTGAAATAACAAGTAGAAAAATGCTTTAATAAGTGTATAATAGTTGTTATATCATTTTTGTTATATTATTATAGTTATTAAAGCATTCTCCTAGTTCCTTAGTAACTGTATAATACTAAACTTACTCATTTTCATATTGTTAATTATATTAATAAGACAAAACATAGAACATTATAATTAGTCATCAAGAATAATTATTGGAGAAGCCAGCAGTATGCATTAATTAACAAATAACTACTGAGAGTCTACTTATTTTCTGGTAAAAATGACAGACAATAAATAGTAAGCAACATAAATAAAATGGATCGTGATGTCATGGAGAAAATAAAGTTGACAGGGTAGAGACTGGGGTAATGTCAATTTTCAGCACTAAGCGGTGGTCAAAGTAGGCTGTATTGGAAAGGTGTCATGTGAGCAAAGGGTAAGGAGGTGAGAGAGTTAACCATATTGATATTTGAAGAAAAAGTGTTCCAGGTAGAAAAAGCCAGTACAAATTTCCTATGGTGCAAGCCTACTGCTATGCTTCGAATGTTAGTGTCATTCCAAATGTCATGTTGAAACTTAATCCCCAGCATAACAGTTTTAAGAGATAGGTCCTTTAGGAGGTAATCAGTCTCCTTTTAAAAGTGTTTGAGGAAGTCTCTTAGATCCTTTTTGCCCTTCAGCTCTTCCTCCATGTGAGGGTGCTGCAACAAGGTGCCAGCTATGAATCAGAGAGCCAGCCTTTACCAGTCATCAGATCTTGATCTCAAATTTCCAAGCATCCAGAACCATAGAGATAACAGAAATAAATTTATATTATTTAAAAATTGCCCAGTCTAAAATATTTTGTTGTAGTAGTAGGAATGCACTAAGACACATGACGTAACTGAAAAATGAAAGCAAGGATCCGAGTATGACTAAGGCAGAGAGTAGATGAAATGAGAGAAGGGGTTGAGACAGGTCAGAGAGATGGGGCTTTGTGGGCCATTATAAGGACTCTGGTCCTGCTTCCAGTGATAATTTTTGGGAGAGTTTTGAGTGTATCAGTGAGATGATCTGACTTCAATCATAGAAGCATTTCTTTATTATTTTAGAAGCCAGGAAAACAAGGCTATTCCAAATGCCTAGACAAGAAGATGGTGGCTCAGAATAAGGTGGTAATAGTGGGGGTGGTGAGAAGAAGACTGATTATAGATAAACTCAATGTGGAGTCAACTTGATTTCCTAATGGACTAGATCTTGGGTGAGAGAGAAAAATGGGAGTGAAAAATGGGAGTAAATAATGGTTCCAAAATTTTGGCCTGAGCAACAAAGAAGAAGCAGCTGCCTGCCATGAACTGAAATGAGGATGTTAAACATGCAGAAGAGCTTTGGGATGGAATCAGAAATTTAGTTTGAGATATGTTGAATTTGAACAGGCAAGCTGAGAAAACGTGCTTGAGATATAGTTTAGTTTAAATTATTTCTAGTAGTTATGATAATAATCAAATACATAACCACCATGGAAAGAGCTGTGGTAGATTTATTCTCACCTGACTCTCCTCTCAACAACAATTTCTCCCTCCATTACTAATAAACAATACACTGTACTAGTCATTTTTGCGTAGCTATAAAAGAATACCTAAGACTAGTAATTTATAAAGAAAACAGGTTTGTTGGGCTCATGATTCTGCAGGCTATATAAGCATGGCACCATCATCTGCCTAGTTTCTGGTGAGGCCTCAGGAATTGTTTACTCACGGCAGAAGGCGAATAGTGAGCAGATGACTTGCAAGGCCAGAGAGGTGCCAGGCTCTTTTAAACAACTAGCTTTTATGTGAACTCACTCATTACCACAAGGATGGTACCCATTCATTCATGAAGGATCCACCCCCATGATATAAGCACCTCCCTCCAGGTCCCACCTCCAATAATGAAGATCACATTTCAACATGAGACTGGAGGGGACAAACATCCAAACTGTGTCATACACATTAATTTTTCTCTTCAAATAATCGCTATGTTTGTTTTATAACTTTTGTCATGGTTATTATCATATGGTATACATGTCTGTATACGACAGAGTTTTTTCTAAGTCCTTATACTCTGAACAGAACTCATCGTTTTTCTTCAGATCTACTCCTTTTGTATTTGTTGTCTCCTTGATAGCTTCATTTTAGAACTTACCCACTTAGAGTAATGGAATGCATTTCTTACTTTTTCCTTCACACATGCTACTTTCATCTCACATATTCAACTCCTAGCCATTTTATCTTCCAAAAAGTTGCAAATTCTACCACATTTTATCATCTCCACAAGCTTCTCCTCATTCAGATTTTTATCATCTTCTACTTAGCCTCCTGCAAAACATTCATTACATTGTCTCTCATTCAAGCCTCTCTCTTCCTTCTTATATTCATATTCCATCTTGTTGGCACAGCTAATTATTTTAAAGCCAGTATCATGCAGTAATACCCATAGTACCTTGACTTGTAAATATTTTCTGACTCCAACCCCATCATCTAAAAAATAAAACACAACCTAAAAGTTGTGAATAAAAAATTATATGTCCATCTGACTTAATCTAGTTTTTACAAATCTAGTCTTTGAATCGAGCCCAATTCAGCACAGTTTATTTGGATCAGAAAATCTAAAATTAAAATTAGAAAATACCAAACCAACCAACCTACTTTTCTGTACTGGCAAAACAAAGAATATTTGAAACTTTCAGCAGTTGAAGTCCATCTACCTTGGCAGCAGTAAATATAATACCATATCGTTTGCCTTATTTTATATTATGGACAGATGAAATGTTCATTCTTATTTTTATAATATTGTGCATATGAGGGTTCTGAGAGGAAGAGAGATTATATGGTCTCAACTAAACTTTGAAAAATAATTTCCTGGTTGTTTTTCAGAAGTACTAAATTCCATATTGGCAGAATTCACATTACTAATTCAATATAACTTATCACCACAAAATAAGAGAAGGCTTATTTTTACTGATCAAAAAGACATCTGGTAGACCTCATTGATCTAATTCCGTTTTCAAATTAAAAAGTTTATCTAGGATATTTAAAGGGATATAAAGTGAGTGTCTAAATATAACCAAATATTGAGACATTTTATTTCTCATAATCAAGAACAGAATTAGTTCCACTGAGCGATTTCTATCCATACATTGGTAAAAAAAAATTACTAAGTAAAAATTGAATCCCGGTGGTTCACAACAGTAGACCCCTATAGAAACCGATGACTTTTGCAGAGGGTAAGAGGTCTTTGAGTATTTATTTTCTCAAGAATTAGTAGTACACGTAAAAGTACCATCATATGGGTTGGTTCTATGAAATTTCTTGATATTTATAAGAGGTTTTCATACCTTTACTAATATTGTTTCCATTTGTCAAAACAACTCTGTAAGATGGGTATTGCTATACATATATATATATATAGAGAGAGAGAGAGAGAGAGAGAGAGAGAGAGAGAGAGATAGATATAGATATTTCATACACAAGAAAAATAAGATTATGAGGTTAATGTCTCAATAGATAACAAGTGCTAAATTGTAGTGGAAATACAAATACTACCTCTTATTTTTTATTTTCTGAATTATTTTTCAATTATCTATAAAATAATGGAACATTTCCTAAAAAATCAACTGATCAATTTCTGTTTCCATCAACTGTAAAATATTTTAACGTTTGCAGAAATGTTCCATTGGTTATTTTCATCAAAAAAAAAGGCATTTGCTAATTATAAAATAGAACTTTAATAAATCTTTATAATACTGATTAAAATTAGGCCTATCTTTTACTCCTAAGGCAATTGTTATAAATCTCAATGTGAATAATTCTGTTGAAATTATAAGTGAAATGGTTCATAGAAAATATATTTTTATGTAATAGGCCTTGGAAGAAACTTTTCCACCTAGCCTAGACCAAGATTTTCTTCACAGATATCTTAGTCATCCAGTGGGAGGGCGGGGGGAAAGCAAAACAGCAACAAAAAAAATTACAAATAAATAAACTGTATTATTATGCCCTAATTTATATATAATATTAATTATAAATAACATACTTTAGCTATACTAGCTCTGTAGTAAAGGATTTCAATTTTTTAAAAAGAAATATTTTCAGGAGATATTGTATTAGTTTTCTATTGATGCTTTGAAAAATTACCACAACATTTCATAGCTTAAAACAACATATATTTATGATCTTACCGTTTTTAGGAGTCAGAAATCTGGGCACAGGATGGCATAGTGGGTCCTCTCCTTAGGGCCTTAGAAGGCCGAAAGTCAGGATTTCAACAGAACTGAGTTTCTTGCTGGAGGCTCTGGGAAAGTTTCTTGTTCCAAGATCATCTAGCTGGCAGAATTTATTTCAATGCAGTACAAGACGAAGATCTCTGCCTTTTGCTGGCTGTCAGTGGGGAGCAATCTTTGCTCCTAGAGATTATTTGCATTATTTCTCATGGTTTCCTCTTGGCCCCCTCCACCTCCAGGTTTGCAATAGAGTGTCAAGGAGTCATTGCCGAGCTTTGAATTTGTCTGCCTTCCTTTTCTGCCATATCTTTTTCATTCCACCTTCTGATGATGTACTCTTCTTTGCATGTGATTAAAAGGCTCAAATGATTACATTAGGCTCACCTAGATAATAGAAGAATAATCTATTTTAAGGTCAACTGATCAGTAAATTTAATTTTACCTGCAATGAATGTCCCTTTTGTTATGTAAATTAACTTACTCACTGGCACCATATATTATCTTTTTCACAGTTGTGAGGATTAAGGGAAGGAACCTTCCTGGGGGTGATAATTCTACCACAGATACCTTTTGAATTTGCACACATTGAAGGCCAGTCATTTGATACCTTTTGAATTTGCACACATTGAAGGACAGTCATTTAACTGTTTAAAAGTTGTTATTCTCCTACAAGTACATTAAAATATGCAGCTTCTTGTGCATCCTGGGTAACAATTTTGGGCTGGTTATTCATACATACACACACACACACATACATAAAACACAAGCAGGTTTGAAAAACATGTAGCTTCTACTACTCGGTTACCTACATGAGATTTGGTGAAGTGAAACAAGGTTTGAAGTTAGTTTTTACAGACATGATTCTTCTTCCAGGTCTAATATGGTTTGGTTGTGTCTCCACCCAAATCTCATCTTGAAATATAGTTCTCATAGTCCCCACATGTCATGGGAAGAACCCAGTGGGATGTAATTGAATCATGGGGGCAGTTACCCCCAAGCTGTTCTCATGATAGTGAGTGAGGTCTCATGAGATCTGATGGTTTTATAAGGGGCTTTTCCTCTTTTGTTTGGCACTTCTCTTTCCTGCTGCCATGTGAAGAAGGATGTTTGCTTCCCCTTCTGCTATGATTTTAAGTTTCCTGAGGCCACCCCGCAGCCCTGTAGAACTGTGAATCAAGTAAACCTCTTTTCTTTATATGTGACCCAGTCTCAGGCAGTTCTTCATAGCAGCATGAGAATGGACTAGTACAAGGTCTGGGGATAAACTACTTCAAATTTTAGTCTCAGTGTTCTAACATATGAACTTTGGCTCGTTATATCAATTTGCATGTTTCCAAGAAGAATAGCAATTCTCTCTCTTGTATATCCATCTGTCTGTTTATGTATATAAACATATATATACACACACACACATGTTTGTGTGTGTGTTAATCTATAAAAGATGATGAAACATGCAATGCTATTATGTTAATCTCCGGGCTATGATATAGTCATATAAACAGCTTATAAATAAGAAAATCAACCATATTGTTTTGATCCTAAAGAAGTCCATTAAAATGGACAACTATAAGAAAATATTCTCTCTTAAAGCTTTTCACGATGATGGATATGAAGATAAGATTTTGATTATTAAGTTTCCAAGTTGGCATATGGGCAGTTTTTCAAAGGAAGTAAGAGGGATACCAGGAAATGACTTTCTTATTATGCATTATGATTGAGAGCTGTCAGTCACGTGATGCTTACCCAAGCCCACAATTAATCCCTGGAGCAGGAGCCAAAGCCTACTTGATTAATTCTGTTTAAATCAGCCATCTTGACAAAAGACCTGCCACACTGGCTCACACGGCAGCAGCTGAGAACCTTATGAGTGTCAGTGGAGCAGGGATCTACTATTGCCACTGCTTACAGATACACAAGATTATATATCTGTAGCATTTTTAAAATGTTATCAAAAAGACACAGGTTAAGTCTCAGAAATCTGACATTTCACAATTTATTAGAACTTTCAACTGGAGTGCCCTGTTGCATTTAAAGACATGAATCAAAGTAAAATTCAAAAGCAAGTCTTTAGTCAGAGGAAAATATATTATTTTAAAATCAGATATATATGCACATAGTTTAATGAAGTTTACTGTATTTAGAAGTCAATGAATGGTACTATAAATGAAATAAATGATTAAAATATTTTGCATTGTAAGTTCTTAACAACAAAAAAATAAACACCTTTTTTGGTGTGAAAAAAGCCCTGAAATATTTGAAGTAGACAGTAAAATAGTTTAGAGGTTATAATGAGGTAGGGCAACAACTTTCCCCAAAGCTAAGCTTTCTAAACTTTTTAAAGTTCTATCATTATTCTTCATGTAATTATTCATAAATAATTTAGAAATTTTTCTCCAAAAATTATTTGTGGGATAATCTCAAATTCCCATGCATTTACTTTGTACAGGCTATTAAATTGCAATGTAGAATGTAGATAAGTAATAAAAACAATAAAGATTTTAACATGATTTTTACAAATAAAGAAACCAACTTGTTCACAGCATGTATCTGACTTGAAGGAAGTTCAGATCACAGCATGAAGAAAGTTTAAAGTTAAAACCTTGTAAACTCAAAATACAAAAATGGAAATGCGGCTGAAGTGGATAGAAGCTACAAGTAACAAATCAGTCTAAAATGAAACTTTGGGCTTATGTAAACAAATATGTAAATAAAATAAAAACAAGGAAAAAATAAAAGAAATTAGGGGTCATCCTCATCCCATCTACATACAAAAGCCATACTTTCATTCATTTATCCTTTCTTTCATTCATTTATTCAACATATAGGGAAGTAATGTTAGGTGATACAAACAAGATTTCTTCTTTCAAGAGGTTTTATTCTAACCTAAACACCAAAAAAATCAAAAGGCCTACTTCCCTCACATATGATATCACCAAGTTGGTTGAGTTTATAGTACCTATGTTAATCCCTACAAGTTTTTATAATTATCCATTGACTTTTTCAACTAAAACCAGAATGGAATCCTACTAAATTGATGAGTTGAATGTTAGTTATTTTAAAAGTTTGATTTTTGCAACATAGCAAAACCCTTGAGCCTATTTTACTCACAAGTAATACAAACACAGAAGGAAATGTGTTACCAAGGGATTTGTATCTGTTACTGAGGAAATACTGAATAAAATAAAATAAAATAAAATAAAAGCTCAGAAAAGCACTATTAGAGACCTTCTAAATATATTCCTTGTTTTTTGTTTTTTTTTTTTTTTAAGATGTAGTCTTGCTCTGTTGTCCAGGCTGGAGTGCGCTGGCGGGATCTCGGCTCACTGCAACCTCCACCTGGGCTCAAACGATTCTCCTGCCTCAGCCTCCCGAGTAGCTGGGATTACAAGCACCCACCACCACCACACCCGGCTAATTTTTGTATTTTTAGTAGACACGGGGTTTCACCATGTTAGCCAGGCTGTTCTGAAATGGCTGATCTTAAATGATCTGCCCACCTCAGCCTCCCAAAGTGCTGGGATTACAGGAATGAGTCACTGCGCCTAGCCTATGTTCCTTGATTAATACCTCCAAATCTGTTCAAGAAATATGACAATCAAATCACATGCAAGTGGGATACAGAGCAAAATTAGTTGGGTTATCTACTATACTGAATATTTCCATTAAAAGGACTGGAAGGAAAACACACACAGTGATTTCTCTTTTTCCTAGAGGCATTTTGGGCAGAGGTAACAATGATGCAGTGGGGGTGTCCAGCAATTTTAAACAATTTTTCTCCTTATTAGCCGTTTCATGAAAATTATACTACAACAACAGTAGAGAAAATATTTTGTTCAGATTAATATCTACATGGTCTGAAAACAGACTAAGAAGTTATCATCCACTCTTCTGTTGTTTTGAAATTTAATCCAAAGATAAAGCTTTGCATTTGAAAATAAAACATATATGATTATCTAATACTTTATATTTATTTCTTGTTATCATGGTAAAACTATAAACTTGATATCTTGAAGTGTATAAATTATCTAATCTGATGAAATTGTAAGAAGGCTGATTTAAAATTTTTGTATTAAAAAAGTTTTATCAATCATTTTATTGGGTTGAAATAAATGGGACTTTGTGTTCAAAGTCTGCATGGTAAACAGGATGTTATATATTTTTGAAAAAAAATTAGGTTGAGTTTCCTCAAAAGTCAAGATTGAAACAAGGATCCAAATGGAAGTCGTTTGGGGGGAAAGTAATCCCTAAACACTAGGGAGAGAGTGGAGAAGTGAGACAGGAAAGGCAAGGCAGCCAACAAAGGGGGGACTATCAAGTAAGTCACCTTTGCGAATTTCTGGGAAACAGTGCAAACCATGTCTCTCAGTTTTCTCAGCTTTGGTCAAAGTAAGCTAGGGTATTTATTCATCAACTCACAGTTCATCATGGGGTAAGGATTTCTCAGGGAGCTTTAACTTGTCACATGTAGCAAAAAGCTGGCAGGCAGAGTCACAGGTGTTTCCAGTAAACAGTCTTTAGTTGGCAGAGATGAGTACTGAAAGATTAAGGCCAAGATATTCATAGCATCCACACCAGGGGATACATTAAGATTTTCAAAATGAAGACAAGTAAACAGAGTGACTATTCTCTTAAGAATAAGTATTTTTTTTTCTTAAGTAAAACATAGCAAATTTTCTCTACTTTAATTGGCCTTGCATGAAACACAAATTCCTTTTTAAGTTGCAGACAATTTAGTTTGATTATTATTTTTTCTACAATGTTTATTTTAGAGTTTTGAAAGTAGTAGACACTGAAATGGAAACCCTGAAAGCTTTGAAATAAAAAAATTCATTCAATCCAGGAAAAATCAAGTAGCAGATCTAAGCAAAGAGCCCAGAGCTGCTGAAATCTAGTTTTAAGTTTTATCAAAAACATAATTTATATTTTAAAATCAAAAGTTTTTCATTATAAAAATATTTGCTTCAAGTTGCTTTAAAGATTTCAAAGGTAGAAAGTATTTAATCTGAACAAATCTGGCTCCTCGTTTGGATTTGTTTATTTTTCTGTTACAGTTTTGACATTTCGACTTTTACTAAAAAAAAAAAAAACTGTAGCAATCTAAGCCATCTTTATTTGTGAACTCTTGACAGATCTGAAATTAATGATATAGATACATCTGTAACGCATTCATAAACAGGTATTTTTCTTGCTTATATTTGGCCGATGTAGGCAGTTTTATTAATAATTGAAGATCAATATACCTATGATGGATTGCATCAGTGGTGTTTCTAATTACAATTATTTACTTAAAAACATACAAAAAATATCTTAAGTGGCTGTTTAGTCAAATTGAGTTTCTCCTTTGAGTACAGAGCAAAATTCTCAGCAGATCTACAGAATCTTCCTTCTAAATTGACGCTGATTTAAGGGTTCTTTACTTTGAAGAGCAAAATAGAAATATGTACAAATCTATGTATGATATTAATTTTTAGAAAGTATAAAACAGGAAAAATCACATATCCAAAATGATAAGTGGACTTATTTGGTTTCAGTAGTCCAGCAGGAAAAACAAACAAACAAACAGGCAATATATTATGAAACTAAGTTTATTACAGATACACAATTTATCACTGAATTTTATCCATGTTCTAAAATCTACTGATGAAAAGATATCGTTAAGAAAATTAATGTGAAGCCACAAATTGACTGAAAATCTGTGCATGTATATTTCTGACAATTTATATTCAAACCAGATAAAAATTTCCTACAATTTAAATAGTCAAAGCAATACCTTTTTTTTAATGGGAAAAATTGCCAGGATGATGTAACTAACATTGAATTTAATCTCAAGTTAGAAATAGCTAGAAAATTGAACAAACTTCAGATGCTCTTCAACTTTCAATAAGATTACGTCCTGACAAATTTATTGTGAGTTGAAAATATTGTAAATCAAAAATGCATTTAATACACCTAATTTACCAAGCATCATAGGTTAGCCTAGCCTACCTTAAACATGCTCAGAACACTTATAATAGTTTACAGTTGAGGAAAATCCTCTAAAACAAAGCCTTTTTATAATAAAATTATTATAAAGAATTTTGAATTCAAATTCAAATTACGGTTTCTACTTAATGTGAAACATCATCATTGATTTCAGAGCATCATAAAGCTTTCACAGCATCATAAAGTTAAAAAAATTTTAAGTTTAAGTTGGGAGCTGGCTGTATATGGAAGTGTTGTTTTCAGGCATTGTATAATGGATAGTACAGCACTCTGATCCCTGAGAAAATTAAAAAAAAAAAATGAACCCGAAAGTCATCCTAGCTTCTGAGAGGAAGGAATGTCGGGAATCCAAGAGCAGGAGAGGAAACAAAAAAAAAGAGCAATAAGCTCCTTGATAATGAACACGCTAAGACTGCATTTTCTGGAGGCTGAGATGGCTACAAGTTGAAACTGTAGAGTTTATCTATATGAAGAAGATTGTAATTTGGGGGATAATATTCTTCTTTTTTTTTGAAACGGAGTCTCGCTCTATCGCCCAGGCTGCAGTGCAGTGGCCGGATCTCAGCTCACTGCAAGCTCCACATCCCGGGTTCACGCCATTCTCCTGCCTCAGCCTCCCGAGTAGCTGGGACTACAGGCGCCCACCACCTCGCCCGGCTAGTATTTTTTTGTATTTTTTTAGTAGAGACGGGGTTTCACTGTGTCAGCCAGGATGGTCTCGATCTCCTGACCTCGTGATCCGCCCGTCTCGGCCTCCCAAAGTGCTGGAATTATAGGCTTGAGCCACCGCGCCCGGCCTGGGGGATAATATTCTATATAACATTTTATTTTATATATTGAGATAGGGTCTCATCTGTCACCCAGACTGGAGAGCATTGGTGAAATCATGGCTCGCTGCAGCCTCAACCTCCCAGACTCAAGCAATCTTCCTGCCTCAGCCTCCTAAGTAGCTGAGACTACAGGCATATGCAGTTAATTTTTTAAATATTTTGTAGAGACAGAGTCTCTCCATGTTGCCCAGGCTGGTCTTGAACTCCTGGGCTCCAGCAATCTTCCTGTGTTGGCCTACAAAAATGCTGGGATTATAGGTGTGAACCACAGTGCCTGAACTCTCTATACAATTTTTAGATAACAAGTTTAGACAAAAACTAAATGTTGCCACCAAAGTACCTCAAGTAAATGTTTTATATGAATCAATATGACAGATCAAACCTGATAAATTAGTATGTCAGAATATATCATTCAAATTAATTTTCCAATTGGAGACAACAAAAAATACAGAAAATATTTTAGAAAAATATAAAATATTCAAAAAGCTACAAATGAAGATAAGAATCAGTAGGGAAAACCGAGATAAGACTTTTTGTATAGACATAAGTTTGGCCTTGAGAGAGCTCATTTACTCCTGGGACTTTACTAACTCCAAATAAGCACAGGGAATACGAGCAATATTTTTGATAGACTTGTAGGATCAGGGAGCAAAAATTGGAGACCAGGGTAAAGTAAGAGTGAAGGGTAGAGGGATGCACCCTCAGGATAAGATAAAATAATGAAGTAAACCAACCCTCTTGGGAACTGCTGTCCAGCTTCGGGTCCTCTCAGTAGTCATTCGCACAAAAGTCGTATACTCTGAATTTGGATTTGAATGATCTTATGTTACTATTTCCCCATAAACCTGATAGAAGCAAACATCTTGAGAAAAATTACACCATTCGTGTTTTAAAATTATTTCTTTAAAAAAGATTTTTATTATGCTTTAAGTTCTGGGATACATTTGCAGAATGTGCAGATTTGTTACATAGGAATACATGCGCCATTGTGGTTTGCTGCTCCCATCAACCCATCATCTACATTAGGTATTTCTTCTAATGCTGTCCCTCCTGTTGCCCCCAACCCCCTGACAGGCCCAATGTGTGATGTTCCCCTCCCTGTGCCCATATGTTCTCCTTGTTTAACTCCCACTTACGAGTGACAACACTCATTGTTTGGTTTTCTGTTCCTGTGTTAGCTTGCTGAAAATGATGGTTTCCAACTTCATCCATGTCCCTGCAAAGTACATGAACTCATTCTTTTTCTTTTAAGTCCAGAGTCCATCACATAAGTATAGATAGTTATCCGCATAAGGAGAAGAGATATGAATTGAAAACATGCAGAAATAGCAAACAACAGAAACAGATGCACAGAACCTCAGTTAGAGGAATTATCAGAGACAGATGGTAGAAACCATGTTGAACATGTTCAAAGAGATGAATTCAGGCTTGAACAATTTGGCTGAGAACTGGAAAAAAATAAGTGACCTATTAGGTGAGAAAAAAATTAAATAGAATTCTAGAACTGGAATATATATATATAGTAGTCAAATTATTAATTCAAAGGATATCATTAACAGCATACTAGATATAGTTGATAAGAGAATTACTAAATTAACTTAGTCAAAATATTAATAAAGAAGCATGGAAAAACAAAAAAAAAAATAAGACAAGTGGCCAGCTTCAGTGGCTCACACCTGTAATCCCAACACATTGGGAGGCCAAGGAGGGAGGACCACTTGAACCCAGGAATTTGAGACCAGCCTAGGAAACACAGTGAGACCCAGTCTTTACAAAAATTAAAAAAAAAAAAAACAATTATCCAGGTGTGGTGGCACGTACCTGTAGTCCTAGAGCTGGGAGGATCGCTTGAGCCCAGGAGGTTCAAGGCTACAGTGAGCCATGATCTCGCCATTGCACTGCAGCCTGGGTGACACAGCAAGACCCCATTTCCAAAAAGAAAAAAATGAAAAGATAAAAGATGTAAAGATATTATGTGAAGGTGAGTGGTCAGTAGTATTATTTTTGATGGTTAATTTATAGGCCTTCTTTTGATGGGATTATGCTTTCTGATCTTGTATGTAAACTTGGTTTGTAACTGACTTTGGCCAATAGAATTTGATCAGAATTAATATTTCTTATTCCTAACCAGAAATTTGAAGAGATAGGACATGGCTCTGCAATTTTTCTTTACCCTCTGACATAAGAAAATCATTTTCCAGAGACAGAGGATCCTTCAGATTGGCTACCAGAATGAAGAATATACATGGAGTAGTACTATAGCTAGCCAGTGGCTGATATTAACAGGAAAGATAAAATAGTTCTTGTAAACCATATATTTTGGATCATTTTTTAACTGTTCTATAGCCTAACCAAAGCTGACATAAAGTCTGCAAAGTCGAACTGGTGTCTGAATAGCAAGAAAGAGAATACAATAAAAACAATATATCTTAAAGTATAGAAGCTCATAACCTTTCAATATCGATAAAACATCCATGTATTGCTGCCATTATAATAAGATCAAAACATCTAAATTAAAAGAAGATTACACTTGAGCATATGATAGTAAATCTGATTAAAAGAGGAAAACAAAGAACAAATCTAGAAAACTACTAACATGGGCACCAAAAAGATTATCCTCAAAGGAACAAAAAGTTGACTGAGAATGACAGCTTACATGGAACTAGAAACATTAGAAGACAGATAAATTGAAGTAATTTCTTAGAAATGTTGACAAACATAGCCCAATGTAGAATTCATACACATTAACATTGTTACTCAAGATGAAGTCAAAACTGAGATAATTCAGTACGAGCAACTCCATACGGAAAAATGTTGCCAGATGGAAGGTAAGTAGTATAGGAAGAGATGTAAAACAATGACAGTTGAAATAGTTCCTGCACCCAAAATTAATGATTGATTTGTTTGTGGAGAAAACATTTTTTTATCTCAAAGCTTTTTGGAAAGGTGGAAAACCAGTGGAAAAGTGTGCAAATGGAAAAGTGTGCAAAGTGGAAAATAAATGCAATGCAACTGTATATAAACTCCAAACATATAATTACCTTCAGACACATATTTAAATTTGTTAAGAGGCTATGGATAGAAAAAATAGCAATATTTACTTACATAATTTTAGGTTTCCAAGGAAATGTAACAATTAATACAGATATATCCTATATTTCCTTCATCCAGTTTCCCCCAGCAGTAATGTTTTGCATATCTACAATGCAATATCACCACAGTTTATTTATATTAATATATTCCATTAATCTTGGTTAGATTTAATGCCTTTTTCATGCATTCATTTGTGTTTGTGTGTGTGGTTAGCTAGATCTATGCAGTTTTACCTCACCTTTAGATGTGACCATGACCAGTCAAGATACAGAACAGGTCCATCAGAAGGATTCCTTCTGCTACCCTTTTATAGCTATACTCTTCTTCTTCAACACCACTGCAAGGCCTGACAACTACTAATATTTTTCTCATGTCTATAATTTTGTTGTTTCAAAAATGCTAGGCAAGCTGGGCATCATGACTGACACCGGTAATCCTAGTACTTTGGGAGGCCAAGTTGGGCAGATAGCTTGAGCTCAGGAGTTGGAGACCAGCCTGGGGAACATGACAAAAACCTGTCTCTACCAAAAATACAAAAAATTAGCAGGGTCAGGTAGTGCATCTGTGGTCCTAGCTACTTGGGAGCCTGAAGCAGGGGGTTCATTTGAACCGGGGAGGCAGAGGTTGCAGTGAGATGATATCTTGCCACTGCACTCCAGTCTGGGTGACAATGTGAGACTCCTGGAAAAAAAAAAAAAAAAAAAAAAAAAAAAAAAAAAAAAGCTATACAGATGAGATCATACAGTGTGCAAACTTTTGAGACTGGCTTTTTTTTTTTTTTCCTTCAGCACGTTTCCGTTGAGATTCATCTAAGTTGTTGCATGTATTAAGATTGCATTTCGGTTCATTGCTGTATCCTATTCCATGGTATAGATATGTGTTTGATCATTTATGCATGGAATGGGATTTGGGTTGTTTTGGTTTGGGGTTATAATTAATGAAGTTGCTATGAATATGTTTGTACAGGTTTCTGTGTGAAATATATATAATTTTTTATTTCTCTGGGGCAAATGCCCAAGTATTTGCTGGGAGCTATGGTAAGTCTACGTTTAGTTTTTGGAAGAAATTGCCATACTCTTTTACTGAATGACTATGCCATTTTACATTCCTACCAGCAATTTATGAGTGACTCTTTTTCTTCCTGCCTTTGCCAGCATTTGATGTTTTAAACAAAACTTTAAGAAAAAATCAACATCAGCAACAGTAAACTTTAAGGACTGTTCAAAGAAAAATGTGAATGTTGGTAAAATAGTGAGTCGAAGGCATTAGTCATTAATGAAAAAATATCACCAATATTTTAAATTTAATCTTTAATTCATTGTATTTTGTTTCTCACAGCTTTCCTATATTTCACAAAATTCCTTGGAGGAGGTTGTAATTGCCAAAAGAAATAGTTTGGTTTTTTTGTTTAGTTTAGTTTAGTTTAGTTTAGTTTTGTTTTGTTTGAGATGGAGTCTCACTCTGTTTCCCACCCTGGAGTGCAGTGGCCGGATCTCAGCTCACTGCAAGCTCCACCTCCCGGGTTCACGCCATTCTCCTGCCTCAGCCTCTTGAGTAGCTGGGACTACAGGTGCCCGCCACCACGTCTGGCTAATTTTTTGTACTTTTAGTAGAGATGGGGTTTCACCATGTTAGCCAGAATGGTCTCGAACTCCTGACCTCATGATCTGCACGCCTTGGCCTCCCAAAGTGCTGGGATTACAGGCTTGAGCCGCCATGCCTGGCCTGGCTTATTTCTTTTTTAAAAAACTTTATTATTTTAGAGAAGTTTTAGATTATCAGGAAAAATGAGTAGAAAGTACAACAAGTCTTCATTCACTTTCTGTCCTACACATCCACAACCACCCTCAACATTGACATCACATACCACAGTGGTATATTGTTACAATGAATGAATCTATATTGACATATTATTACCTAAACTCAAAAGTTTACATTAAGGTTTACTCTTGGTGTATTTTCTAAGGATTTTGACAAATACACGATGACATATAATCACCATTACCATTTCTCAGAAAATAGTTTTACTGCCCTAAAAATACAGTGTGTACCCATCACCTGAGCAGTGTACACTGGACCCAATGTGTAGTCTTTTATCCCTAATGTTTTCATTATTTTGAATTTTGGCCTTTCTAACAGGTGTGTTGTGGCATCACGCTGTTGTTTTAATTTGAAATTTCCTAATGTCAGATGACATTGAGTATCTTTTTATATGCTTACAAGTCATTTGTATATCTTCCTCAGGTGGTTATGTTCAGATCTTTTGCCTATTTCTTGAAATTGGGATATTTGTTTTCTTATTGTTGAATTTCAAGAATTCCATGTATATTTTGGATGATAGTCTTTATCAGATATGTCTTTTGCAAATACTTTTCTCCCAAAATGGCTTATTTTTTTTCTCATTTTATTATGCTTTCCTGGTAAATTTTCCAGAGATGTACACTCCATTTTATTGAAACTCTCAAAATCAGTTTATGATAATAAACTGCACTCTTATTATTTCTATCTCACATACTGTTCTTAGTGTTAAATTACCTCCTTTATTTCTGCCTGTGTTCTAAATTTGGTAATTATTTGTTTTCTGATCATTTGTGGGTAGATGGATCCTTAATTGATGTGGGGCATTATGATAACAGACATGTCATAATGTAAAATGCAGAATAATTGACCTGTGACTTCTGAAAAATGTGTCCTCTTTTCTTTTAGGAAGATATATTGTGCCAACTTAATCTCATTTACAGATTTATTTTAAATATTGTATAAAACTGACAACTTATACCATCATTATTTCCACTCCCACAATTCCTACTGTCTACTGGAGGATTTCATGGGTTTCTTATCATCCATATTTAATATTTACAGTTAGAAAACTGGTTTGTTTTATTCCTCCAACACATTCCTATTTTATTTCAATTTAAAATAGAGAACTTGACGTTAAAAGAAGTAATGTGCCCCAAATCACAATATCAGAAAATATCATCACCTGAATTCAAGAGGCTAACCCATGAAAAATGGTTTTATATTTTAAAATGTAGTAAATCATAGCAGTTTGGGATCTCCTTCCCTACTTTTTTTGCATTAATAAAATCGCTATTTGAAGTAGTTGAAGCATGAAGGCGACTACAGATTCCCGTAACCGGGCAGGGACAGGTTTAATTTCCATATGGCTTGGTTCAATTTATATATCCAGAAATGACATTCTCGCCGTGGATTTATTAGCTTCTCTTTTTTCACAATCGATCCTGCTCTTACTTCTTATGACTACATTCTTTAAAATGTGAATGCACCAGAAAAGAATAAATTTCCCAAGACTTCCTGATATCCATGATGATCATCTGGCTTAGATCACAAGCCAAACTCGAATCAGTCAGTGTGGACAGGAGAATAGCTGGCTTAGTCTGGATCATGTGTTCTACATCTGTGTCTGGCCTAATAATGGATAAAATACATCCACATATGAAAATTGGGGCTGTTATCAAAAGAAGACAGAATTGATTCTAGAAATCAAACAAAATTTTATATAAGTGGACATTTTTATTATCATCCACCTGAATCCTACTGTTTTTGTTTCTTAACAGAACCCACATTTCCCACAAGAGAAACTGTATTATTTATTACAGTCCAGGCTGTTGGGTGGAGGGAAAATAGATCATTCAATTCCTGTATCCAGTAATATAACTTATTTGGGCCTTGACTATCAAAGCTTTGCATGCTCCAGAGGACAATGTCTGAATCATAAATGAGTATGATATTTGAAAAACTGAAAAAAATACATGAGCCATAAAATAGTGTACCATGGGCTGAAAAAAAAAAGTTTGAAATAACATTTTAAATAATATTTACAATGATTAAAAGTTAAATGTGGTATGGGAACAATGATGAAAGAAAAATCACCAAAAATACTAGATGAACTTGAAATGAAAACAATAAAAGATGGTTAATAAAATAAAAAAGATGTTTGATTGATTAAAATGTGATAAAATACAACTTAAAATAGAATTGGTGAATTGAAAATCACCCAAATGCATCATACACAGATAAAAATATATACCATATTATAAAATGTAGTTAAAAGACTTGGAATATGGAATTAAAGTATCTATCTGACATACAGCAAATAAGAATTCTACAAGGAGAGAGTAAAAAGAATCACAAATGTAATAATATCTCGAATGATGATATGTTTTAAGATTAAGGAAGTATGTTAAAAAAACGCATATCTAGATATAGAAAAATTTCATATATGAAAGACAAATAGAAAATATTAAAGATATATTAAAATGGTATACATCAAAGGAATGGTAATTAGAGTCTCAGAATGCTTCTTATAAATAATCATAAATATAAGAAGGTAATAGAATAACATATTCAATAATTAGCTAAAAGTGTGGTTAGCTAAACTAATATTTAAGAAAATAATTTTTTTTTTTTTTTTTTTTTGAGACGGAGTCTCACTCTGTCACCCAGGCTGCAGTGCAGTGGCCCGATCTCAGCTCACTGCAAGCTCTGCATCCCGGGTTTACACCATTCTCCTGCCTCAGCCTCCTGAGTAGCTGGGACTACAGGCACCCACCACCTCTCCCGGCTAGCTTTTTGTATTTTTTAGTAGAGACGGGGTTTCACCGTGTTAGCCAAGATGGTCTCGATCTCCTGACCTCATGATCCACCCGTCTCAGCCTCCCAAAGTGCTGGGATTACCAGCTTGAGAAAATAATTTTTAAAAAATTTAGAGAAAGTCGGACTATTTATAACTCACAATTTATCTCTGAAAGAAATAATAAAATGTGGAGTTCCCAGGTTCTTCCACTTTTCTTACTGTCCCAAATGAGAAGCACAGAATGCTTTAACTGCTCTGTGACTAGGCCAGCTGTGCTTTTCACTGCAGGTTTGCATCCAAGCCAGTGGTTTGAATGTTCCCAGGTACTGATAAAGATACTTAGATTTTTGCCCCAAACTCTGAAACTAACCACAGCCCTGAGCAAAATTTCCTAACTACCCCCTTACAAACTGAATACCCTGATCCCTTGCCGTAGTCACACCTAGGTAGCACTTTCTTCTTTTTCATGGTCTGTTGGGAGGATGAGCTGTATTGTTCCATAAGTACATTCCTCTAATAAGTGCTTTGGACTGATCACCCTCGCATTTAGTGCCTCTTTCTCTTCTGCAAACAATATGAAACGTGTACTAATATTACACATATAGATTATCAAAAGTTATTGCCTCTTGGAAGGGATGAAGAAGAATGGGATTAGAAAATGGAATAAATATGTGCGTTCATGTGTATGTGTATGTGTATATTTATGTAGTTGTGTGTGTTTATATATATAAACAAATTTCTGTCCAAAGTAGCCTTTATATGAAGCAGAGTTTCTAAATTTTAAATCTATGGAATTTTTTAAGAAATGTGATTTGTCTGTAGTAGAGGTGGATATTCAATTATTTATGTTGTAGAGTGTCTTTTATAAAACAACCACTAATTAAACTACTGACAACAACCAAATTAACTATAAGGAAGTCATAGATTTAAAGTATTTCACTATAATTTCATTGTTCTTCATGTCTGTTATATATAAATTTAAACTGAAACACTCTATTTATATATCTCACATCTCTATCTATCTATCTGCCTCTATCAAATTTGATGGAGTGGAGGGCGTTACAGAGAGCGTTTCTTAGTTTTGCAAGAGTACAATTAAACACTATAAATCGACTAATGGGAGGTTTTCTGTCAAGAGCCACTCAGCTTAACTGAAAATATGACAGACATGCACTGCAGAACATATAAAGGAGAGTAAAATTAAGTGATAAATATAGCTTGTGTTTAGTTTTTATTTGACAAAACTTTCCAAATGAACAGCATATATTTTCTTTCCAATCTATTATTAAATATATTATGATAGCCACTTATTTACAATGATGACACTACTTAATTCTCCTGTGGCATTTAGCTTCCTTTTGCTTCTACTTTTGCTCCTTTACTATATATGGAATCTCAATTAAAAATAGTAAAGTAACCATATTTTTGCTCTAAATATGTAGATTTAATTCATACTTAAGCAGTAAGTTTATTTCTTAAATAATCAGCCACGATTTCTTTGCTACTTTAATTATGTATTTAACAGTGCCATTTACCTGACTGAAAGAATATATTTAAAAGACAATACAATAATTAATTACGAATGAGATACTCCAATATTATCTTCTATAATAATCAGCAAAAAGCTTCAGTTTACTGTATAAAATATTATTAATTATGTTAACATTAAAAATAGGTTGCGAATTACAAATATTTAAAATTCAGTGAAAATATCTTTAAGTTATATTAAGTTTTGTATTCAGAAGTTTTTCCCATTGTTATTAAAATTTCTGTCAGTACATTTATGGATACATGTGTCATTATGGATACACGTGTCATGTTACATGTCATTCATAGATACAATCGAGATGTACAACAGGAAGAATTTCACTTACATATGTGGTTTACTACAGTCCAACATTTTTCAAATACCAGTTTTTTGTTTGTTTCTCTGCAATATATTTTTATAATATTTTTCTATTATTATTAATTTTTTTGGTCAGGCTGGTCCTGAACTCCTGACCTCAGGTGATTTGCCCACCTGGGCCTCCCAAAGTGCTGGGATTACAGGCGTTAGCCACCACAGCTGGCAAGATATTTTTCTATTTTGATCAATTGGAATGATAAAGAACAAACTATTCAAATTTTTTAATTGGACACATAGACCATTTAAGTTTGTATATATAGTTTTCAAATCATTCTCTAACTACATATTGGAGAATAGTTTTCAAAATCCCATAATGTTTCTATCTGAGGAACAAAATAAATATTTCTTATTGTAAATTCATATATTCAAATACTACTTATGTACATTTGTAATAAATCTGATTGTTTCTGTTTGTCTCTCTGAATACTACTCATGTTCAACCCATAGATTTTCTAAACCAAAACCTTTTTCTATCCTGACAGAATGCAAAAGATTATGTACAAGATTATATCAAATATGTTGAGGGTGTTTTCCAATCTTTCATTATTTTCAAAATCTTCTTTTCTGTATATCTCTCTCTTTCTATCTCTCTGTGTCTTTCGCCCATGCACACACACAGCTGGTCTCTCTTATCTATCAATCATCTATCTACTGCCTTCTGGCAGAGATAAAATGCTGATATTTCCATGAAGCCTCTGCTACCTCAGGCAACACTTTCTTTGTGGCACCACATGTTAACTCGCTTACTCCACACTCAAACATGTATTTTTATTTTTACACCCATTTCATTTCATATTCTTCCTAGATGTGGAAATAATGACATTTTGATTTCTTCTAAGGTATCTAAGATGGAGTCTCACATAGATCAAGAGTTTATTAAATATATTCTTGGTGAGGATTAAAATAATAGAAAGAGACTTTTAAAATCATTTGTCTTCAATTGTTGCTGCCATAAGATTGCTGGTTCTATCTTGAGACCACATGCTTCTAAATTTCACTAGAGTAAATAATTTTGAGGGGGGTCCAGGATTTTTGTCTAATTCACAATACCGAAATAATATGCTACTTTCTATGTAATAAGAAACTCACTAACTCAGAAAGAGTTTTTTCTCCACACTGCTAGAATAGCTCCAAATCCTGCTGAAAGATTTACTTTAGCTATACTTGCATATATGAATATAAATTGACAATGAAACTGCTTTAAATGTTTCTCCATGCTAATGTACAATTTTGCAGCTTTAGAGAGGTTTTAAGGAATCAAATACTTAAATGCTTTAAAAGCAAATTAACATCTCTCTGTAATATCACATAGAATCATGAATAATAGAATTTTCTTTTTAAAAATGTTGTTACTTTTTTAATAGACAAGAGAAGTGACTCATTTTTTAAAAAATCAAACACCTCATCCTCTATTAAATCTTCCTGGACCTTTGGAGCTGGTGTGGTAAGATTTTCAAGGGGAAAAAAAAAAAAAAAAAGGAGACGTAGGCATAGATGTCTGGATTTGTATTTTGAACGCCTAACATTCCTTAAGAAAACTGAATGACATGAGGTGGATTTTTGTTAGGGAACTGCCTTTGACTCAGAAAATAGGAGGAGTCTTCTCAGAAATATCTTATATCCTAGAACAGCTCTACAATCTGATCCAAATACAGAATGCAAGGCAAATGTAGCCCCGATTCTTATTTGCTGATTCATCCAAATTATCTCTAAATCTCATGGTCTGCCAATCTTTTAGCCCTGACTCTTGTGGGAAATTTCTGTATGAGGAAATTTGCTAAGTACCTACATTTTAATTTCTGGAAACTGATTGTCTCTGTGAGTTACCAAGTCACTGAAAGAGTGTCCATATACTGTGTCCCTTGCAGAGCAGGAAAGTAATGCATCCTTATTGGGATACCTCTTTACAGCTACAGATCACATTTGACACACCTGTTCCAACAGAGGAAACACCGCAAATTGCCACACTGTATTTGCAACTCTGGAACCATGCAACTTCACTCCATCTTTCTCTATGTTTCTTTTCAATGCTTTTGGTTTTTTTCAGATGCTAAGACTTGTTCTGCATTACTATCTAGACCTAATTATGTTGAATTGCTGCAGGTACTCTTCTCCTTTTTCTCTCTCTTCTTCTTGTGTAAGAAGGGATTGTTTTTATCCCCAAGTTGTTTTTTTTTTTATTTATTTTTTATTTTTATTTTTTATTATTATACTTTAAGTTCTAGGGTACATGTGCATAACGTGCAGGTTTGTTACATATATATACCTGTGCCATGTTGGCGTGCTGCACCCATCAACTCGTCAGCACCCATCGACTCGTCATTTACATCAGGTATAACTCCCAATGCAATCCCTCCCCACCACCCCCTCCCCATCATAGGCCCTGGTGTGTGATGTTCCCCTTCCCAAGTCCAAGTGATCTCATTGTTCAGTTCCCACCTATGAGTGAGAACATGCGGTGTTTGGTTTTCTGTTCTTGTGATAGTTTGCTGAGAATGATGGTTTCCAGCTGCATCCATGTCCCTACAAAGGACACAAACTCATCCTTTTTGATGGCTGCATAGTATTCCATGGTGTATATGTGCCACATTTTCTTAATCCAGTCTGTCACTGATGGACATTTGGGTTGATTCCAAGTCTTTGCTATTGTGAATAGTGCTGCAATAAACATACGTGTGCATGTGTCTTTATAGCAGCATGATTTATAATCCTTTGGGTATATACCCAGTAATGGGATGGCTGGGTCATATGGTACTTCTAGTTCTAGATCCTTGAGGAATCGCCATACTGTTTTCCATAATGGTTGAACTAGTTTACAATCCTACCAACAGTGTAAAAGTGCTGGAGAGGATGTGGAGAAATAGGAACCCTAAGTTGTTTTCTTAGCTGCTTTTGACTTGCAGCAGCAGCCATTCAAATCTAAAATTACTTCATGTCTTGAAAAGACATGCCATTCAGGATTCATACGGTTTTTAGACACATTTTAAAATTTAATTTCTTTCCATTTTTTTCTGAAAATATTGGCATTTACACATTTTATTTAAAATTAAGTCGGGTGATTTGGGATTAGGTTTAAATGAGACTCCCTCTTTGATACATGAAGGCTTCCATTCACAGGAATGATTATTTCTTGATATATGAATGTATATTTTATATTTACTGCTATAGAAGAAGAGGAAATAATAGATTCTTTTGTTTCCAGTTTTTATACATTCCTCATTTAAGAAATGAGATATAGCAGTGTGCTCTGTTACTTTGGGAACATCTGCAGAGCTCTAATAAGAGATTTTCTAAACACAACCAATAATGACTATGGTCCATAATTGTAAACAGGAGAGAACATCAGTAACTAATTTTAGCTGGAAAAAAAAACTGGAAAGGATATTTGATAGCCCTTAGAATTTCCCAAAAGGCCAATGACCAGAGTAGGAAGTTACACAGCCAGGAGACTTGTCCAATCTAGAGAGATGGTCTCTTTAAAGAAGATCCTTGCACAATCATCACTGTTCACGGATATCACTGTTAACATCAAGAAGTCGGCCTACAAGATACTCTTCCTAAAACCGATGACACTCCCACTTCTGAGCAGCTGGACTTGACATTACATTCATCACAGGACATTCAACTACAAGCCTACTTATTTGATTTCTTGCATCTCTTTTGATGTTGCTATAAATGGTTCAGATTAATAGAGTTTCAGAGCAGGGGCCTGAAAGAAAGGAAAGGAAAGTATATTTCTGACTCAAACATAGGGAGGCAGAAAGTAATGAAATCTAGAAAATTCTCAAACTTACACAGAGTTTTTCAGGATTATAGACAGTATTAAAATAAATGTATGATCTATTATATCAGCTATATAATAGCAGCATATGCTTTTATTCCATACTCAAAATTCTCACAATAAACAATCGCAAGAGCAACAATAATGCCTCTGCCTAACACAACAGTCTCTTCTATCATTAAAAACTTAATTGTATTCCCAAATGTGAAGAACCCACAGCAAATCAGTCTCTTCTGTTATTAAAAACTTAATTCTATCCCCAAATGGGAAGAACCCCAGCTTATGAAATTTCTTATTGAACTCGAAGCCTATAATCTCTGTGTGCCATCTCTTCTTCCTATAATTCTCTCTTCATTCTACCTCAGTATTCTGCAATCTGTGAACTACTAGTACAAAATTCACCACCACTCACACATTATAGAATATAGCAAGAGATTAGAAGTACAAAAAGAAAAAAATTAACATATACAAATATATGTAAAATAGTTAACATAGACCAAATATATATGCAACATAGGATTAAATGAGTAAATATTGCATTCCTCACTTTTGCACTTTTGCAATTGATTTTGAGGCATTATATCCACTTATTATTCACTTTCTTGATCACTTTCCACATTCCTTTTAGTCTTGGCTCCACCTCAGATGCTTTGGTGTTTTTTGGTTTTGTTTTTTTTTTTTTTTTTTTTTTTTCGCGTTGTAGATTGATCTAATCTTCCCTGAGAGATCCAAGTCCTTGAGGATTTTACCTCTGTGGGATTTCAGCTTCAATAGCTTCTTACTATTCTTGCTCTATTTTGTAGCAGTCACTTGATTTCTTCATGAAATTTAGAGCCGTATACCTGCCAAAACTCTAGCTCCTTTACTTTTTGTTTTCTTTGTTATGTTTTGAATGGAACAATAAGCATTAAGTGGACAGGGATTATCTCAATTTCTAATATACTGGTAACATTCTAGGCCCCTTGTTGGGAATGTTCCCCCTCTGAGTACTGAAACTCTAGCAGAACTCAAGCGGAATCCAGAGTTATGAGGACATAAAGAACAATGCCTGTTCATTAGATATTATAGTAGGAGAAGTCACTGTCCTTTCAACTCTATATTTGGTGAGAGGGTTCATTCCTAATCCCAACCTTTATGGGAGAATCAAGGTCATAGTTACTGGATATAGTGCCCTGTGGTAAACAGAACAAAGCTGAACAAACAAATACTATGTAATAATCTACTTGAGTCATCTAAGTACTGTAGGTAAAAATCTCTTATTTTTTTTTACCCTTAAACTGAATGTATAACTTAGTTGTTTAAATAAAGAATCCCAGCTTAATTAATTAGGTCTTAAACCAAATTAAAATTGTATTATGATTTGATCCCCATCATAATTGAAAGGCTTTTCTGTTGTGATTCCTTGTCATTTAATCAAAAAATAAGACTCTTTTTTTCTGTGAAATTATTTTTGACTTCTGGGAAAATTTATTTGTTACTTTACTGTATGTTGTTAAAGGTAGATGATTGATGAAGTATGTGTTAGATAATTATGGACATTCACAAAGCACACATATGTAGAAACTAGAAATAATTTAGAAATTGTACTTTTGTTAATTTATTTACATGTAACTGAACTGATAATGAACTTACTGAACTCCCTTAGTTTTCAGACCTAGAACAATGTTTGTTTTTTTACCCACGGTATAACAACCTCAGTACAACTTATTTTTGAAAAGGCAGCCTGCTTGGTCATCTCCTCTTTTTGATGTTTAATAAAAGTGCTTCTAACAATTTCAGAATTTAAAACATTAGGAAGATTTTTTGTTTATTTTTTGATGGCTTTCTACCCATTTATTATTACATACTTGCGTTGTTTTAGAAATGTTTTTCTCTGTGCTTAGCATGCTATTGAGACTGAGCCTAAACAGGGTTTGAGTTGGAAGAGGAATACTCTTCTCTCTTCTTCAATGTGCATGCATGTAATTTCTTTATTGGATTTGCAAAGGAGTTTCCCTTGGTGTATCTGGGGTTGACAGAAGGGGGAATGGATTTATGGAGAGGAACCTCAAGCTAAGATGAAAAGTGAAGCAGGAATATGTATTATATATAGTTCTTCTTTCCACATCTATGGAAAGAAAATATGAAAGAAAATATACACCCAGATTCAAAGGTTCTTTATTTAATGAAGAGCCTCATATATAATAAGTCACACTGAGGTTAAGATGACAAGGTTCAACACTGACTGGAAAAGAGGCAATAACCTCATTTCTCTATAGAAAACACTGGCAGTTCGTGCTACAGATGTAAACTGGAAGCAAAGCAATGGCTGTTGCCATGAAAAAAAGGCCATGTCTATGGAGGTATCTACTGCAGAGACTAGAGCACAGAGTTATGTAGAGTGTGTTTACATAAAGAAGCTGGAGAAAATAAATGTGTGAGAAACTCTGCACAGCCAAGATCAGGAAAATTGGAAGACCTTCGTAAATTGGCCTAATAACCTGTGTTTTAGAAGGACTAACCTGCCAGAATAATTAGGATATTAAGGCAAAGGGGGTACTATCTGTACTAACAGGTTGGTGTGGCCTCAGGAATAAAGGGAAATGAGGATCTTTTTCTCCATTAGTTGGTGAGATAAGATTAGACTGCTAAAATATTGGGAGTCCAGGAATTTGAAATTTTAATTTTTTTAAAAAATTGCACAGCATATATGTTTAACTATATACAATGGTTAGTCATTACTACCATAGGTGGGAAAAGTCTAAGTACCATTTTCCTGTATGCTGTTTGTGTTGTATTAGTATGTTACAAATTTTAGATGATTATCATGCATTGCTATTAAAATCAGAAAAAAATACCTAAATGTTTAAAAATTTTCCATGCAATTCTATTTAGATCCAATACCCTATGAGCTTTTTAACACACAGAACTGAGACCAGCAAAGATTTGGGGATCAGTTGTGTTACTCTGTTTAAAGCTTTCATCAAGGAGACCTGATTTAAATTGAAGAAGCAGATGTTATACGCTAAATTTTGCATCTTTTTTGTTGTTCAAAATTTCTACTTCAGTGGTTACATATGTTATCTATAGTAGTTCCATAAAAAATGCTCTGCAATCATTTATGAATCTTCATAATTTTTTTAAAAAGTTCTCAACCATAAAACACTGAACCAGTTAGCAAGAAAGTCCTTTTTTACATTAATTATGTCTCAGCACAAATTGACATACTCTAGGAAGTTTTCTTTAAATCCCTCTGTCTGGTTAAAATGCCCCTCCAACATGGTCTAGAATTATTATCAAACTGTATCATCCACCTCTCAGTTTATTCTAACCATTGATTTATTTGTTTTCAGAGAATATTGTAAAGTCAGGGCTGGATGTTACCAATGGTGGTGTCCGTAATACCCATAACTGTGTGCATTAGATATCATAAACAATCCATAAGAATATAACAAAGGAAAAAAGTAAATGATTTCTGAGTTCTCTAATTTAATTACTACATTCTGATGTGCTTCTGTATTTAACTTCTGACAAAACCATTATGCCTGAAGAATAAGTTTGTGTTTTTCTTTGAATGTTATACATATTTGGAAAAGAAAATTCAGTTGCCTTTTTTTACTCAGAATAGGAATAGTATCTCATGGAAAGTAAAATTGAGAGTTGGGTAATATAGAAATTATGTGTTACTTGTTTGATAAGCTATAAAGATGCCTAGAATTATTACCATAATATTATGTCTCAATAGTAGCTTCTGGAATGACAATCACAGCCCGGTCAATTGGATTGTATGTTTAATTGAAAGACTTGTCTCAATTCTTTCCTTTGTTTTCATAAATATGGCTAAATTTTCTGAATTTGCCAATTTGACATAAATAACACAACCAAAAATGTTTATAAAATGATGCATAGGAATTCTTGATGAAACTGAGTTTTAAATTCAGTTTTGTGAGAGTTTAATTTATTACATTTAAAACAACAGATAGAAAATCCGTTTTGTAAGTCATATAATAAACATTTCTCCTACTAAGATTCTTTTAGATTTTGTATTTTGTATCTGCCTACATTTAGAAATAGAATTAACTGAAATTGGATCTAGTAAAAGTCAATTCTCTTTTGCCTTTTGTAAACAAGTCAGATAATTGTTTAATAAATCCATAATTTTCTACTTGACTATAATTTCCACTATACTATCTCAGAGAACAATTTCCCCTATTACTATCTATTTCCTGTGATTTTATTTAAATCTGTTATTACTGGAAAGATCTCTGCTAATCAACCTTACATTTTCTGATCCTCTAATTACCTTTATAAACCATAGGCAAGATATAACTCCTCTCGTATTATTCCTTTGTGACTGTTCAGTACGATAATGATAATGCAGATGTTATTTCAACCACAGCAAATATTTATTCAGCACCCATTAGGTGTCAAGTGCTGTGCTAAGTTTTGAACGTCAGCTACGATCCTATGGAAAAGTCTGTGTTGGCCCGGAGTGGTGGCTCACGCCTGTAATCCCAACACTTTAGGAGGCTGATGCGGATGGATCACCTGAGGTCAGCAGTTTAAGACCAGCCTGGGCAACATGATGAAAACTAAAAATACAAAAATTAGCTGGGCACAGTGGCTTGAGTCTGTAATCCCAGCTACTCAGGAGGCTGAGGGCAGGGGCCTGGGAGGTGGAGGTTGCAATGAGCCAAGATTGCACCATTGTACTCCAGCCTGGCCGAGAGAGCGAGACTCCATCTCAAAAAAAATAATAAAATAAAATAAAATAAAAGTCAGTGTTTTACATCACAATCGTTGTACAGACAGATTCATTGCAAATAGATCCATAGTAAATATATAGAAACTTTTCAACACATGTCATGGATAGATAGTCCTGCTTTTTCTGAGTTTACAGGAAATAGATACCTGCTTCTATTAAGAAGGAGGACTTTTGTCTTTTCCCCTTGAATTTGGGCTAGTTGGTCACTGCTCCGTAACAATGGCATATGGCAGAAATAAATCTTAGTGACCTCTGAACCTATGTTTTTAAAGTTAAGCTGTTTTTGCCTAGTTGTCTTGGAGCACTCACTTATGTTAGAAGTCTGTAAGAAGTCAGATGTAAGAAGGATAAATACTCTGAAGCCTGTGTGCTTTGAGGAAGCCCAGGCTACAGTGAGAGACCATTCATAAGTGCTTTCTTCAATGACCTCAGCTGAATTTCCAGTGAATATCTAGCTTGGATCACCAGATACACAAGTAAAGACACATCCACATTATACCTGCTCCTGGCTATAGCGTCATTCCCAGGCATTGGGTCTCCAAGCAAAGTCCTAGACATCAGGAAATGAGGCAGGGGCAAAAAATTAGTTAAAATAAGATTTGTTTCATGCCACTAAATTTTAGGGTAGTTTGTTATGCAGCATTAATAGCTAGAAAATATTCTGGTTCACAGCAGGATCATACGAAGCATACGAACAACATGACTATTCTGTTGATAGCCAGCCTCCTTCCACAATCTCCCATACCCTTGCTTAATGGACTCAAGAACAGTGTGACTATGATGCAGGTGTGGATGTTATTAACTAAGTATGAACTAAGCAATGTGAGTATTAAACCAAGTCCAGTTCCCTTCTAAGTATGGGACCCTATGTGACTGCACAGGGCATATGTCCAGGAAGCCAGCCTTGGCTACCCACCATGATAGAGTCACTATACTGTACTAGCTGAAAAGATGAACTCCAGAGCCAGATGTCTATGCTTTAATGCTATTTAATTAATGTTCTAGCTGTTTGGCCCTTTGGAAAGTTACTTAATAGTTCTCTGCCTTATCTGCACAAATATTAATAATATTGTCTAATTTATGGAATTATTTTGAGGGATGAATAAATTAATGCATATAAAAGCTCATAGAATAGTGTCTGGAATAAGTAAACCGTCACAAATTTTAGCCACATTAGTTTTACAAGAAATAACAACTTTTGAAAAACACATTTGGTACGTCTACTCCTGTGGACAACCCTTCTCACAACATTTTTGTAAAACAGCATCTTACATTTGACACCAATACTTTTTGTTATAGTTTTGAGAACCACTGGCATCCGGGAACATCAGAGAAGACAATTATTTTCCATGTTTCTACTATTCTAAGTTTATAATAGTTTGCCATTTAATTTAGGAGGGACAATTAAGAATAATCAATTATTTGTAAATTCTATATATTGGAAATATGTACAATCAATGTATATCCAGTGGAAATCTAGTGTGGATTTTCTAAGGCTGTTCTGATTATCTAAGTGTATTATTTTTAAAAAAATTTGAGGACACAATTTTATGATATTTCCAATTTACATTAGTATGCAATTTGATGTCATTGGCCATGTGAAATAAATGTGTGTACATTTATTTGAACCCGAGGACATCTAGTTGGCCTAATTAGAAAATCCTTCTCCTGTCATGGTCAGCTAGCATTTAATCAGAAAGTCCACAGTTTAGAGGTTGTTACTCCAAGCATTTTCATAACCTGTATGATTCCTCAACAATACGGGATTTGCTATTTAGCATAATGGATGCTAGAAGCTGTTGCCTGTTGGTAAAACGAGTAGTTTCCCAGCTATGTGCTTTGTTTAAAATAGTTTTTGGAAACTCACACACTTGCATAGTCAGAATATTAAAATAAAGTGACTCCTCATTCTTTAAATGAGGCACAGCACCCTGGGTTTGATCCCTAAAAGGTTCAAGCTCATTTACTAATTCAGCTAATTTTTGACGACCTATAGATGACTAGTTTTCTAGCTTCATCCTCCCTTTAGATTAGTTTATCATATACATCGGAATACTTCAAGGAGAGTATTTTTGAAACACCACAAAAAGTAAGATGTGAGATTTCATAATACATTAAAGAAATAATATTTTTTGAGTTGCAGTTCCTTGGTGATTAGTGATGTTGAGCATTTTTCATGTATCTGTTGGTCATTGGTACGTCTTGTTTTGAGAAATGTCTATTCAGAGTCTTTGCCCATTTTTTAATCAGATTACTTATTTTATTGCCATTGAGTTGTTTGAGTTTGTTACACATTCTTGGATATGAATTCCTTGTCGGATGCATAGTTTGCAAATATTTTTTAACATTCTGTATGTTTTCTCCTCACTTTCTTGATTGTTTTTTTTATGGCACAAAAGCTTTTCAGTTTAATGTTATCCTATTTCCCTTTTTTTTTTTTTTTTTTTTTTTTTTTTTTTTTGCCTGTGCTTCTGGCTAGAACACAGTTTTTGCCTATTAACTAAGAATGTCTATAATATGACAGAATAGGGTATGAAATTTCTTTCCTTTTAGACTGATAATAAGGTTAGTGATAGTGGGTAACCATCATCTACCTTTAATAATTGTCAGCTACCAATATTTTAAAAAGACAATTAGATTTTATTATTAACTTAGCCAATTTGCAAATTTTTCCAACTATAATTAACAATTTCTTTTAGTATTTTCATATCAATATACTCATCATTCATAGGAAAATTTGCCACAACACACAGCTTAAGTTATGATTAAGAAAAATTTTATCATCTTATTTTCATGACTACAAAAGTGAACACAATTAGCAAACTGATTATACACCCAGGCCTTTAATTATACAATCTAATTTTATTTTTACACTAGTTCTACAAGCATTACTTTTTCTATTAGTGAGGAAAATTAAGCTGACAAATGTTGAGTATTCTAGACAAGACCACAAAGTTAATAAGTAATAAAACCAGCATTCAAAGTAGATGCATATAATTACAAAATCTATATTTGTTATTTTTGTTTGTTTGTTTTACCTAGCAGGAGTCTTTCTTGTGGAATATTTCATAATGATAAGAAAAATCCTCAAAGAGAAAGCTTTTATATAATCTTCACACAAGGTACATATGAAATCTACTTTAAATAATTAATTAGTAAGTTATGTACATTTGTTTATTTACGAGACTCTACCTTAATCAATCACTGATTTTTTTATGTTTTTCTCTGTTATTTACTTAACAGCTTTTAGTTTCTATATTAAGAAGATAATTATGTGTTTCAGTGATGTGTTCCCAGTTTGCTCGTGGTCACCCTCATTTTATATCTAGCTCCCAGTCCCAACTTGTGTACCTCAATTTCAAGATCAGTTACAGACATAAGGATAAAATATTTATAATGAACTGTTTAACAGGTTGTTATGATTATACAATGGCTAATGACTATCAAAAGTTACGCTTTATATAATTTATAGGGGTCTCACTTCTCTCATTGAGCCCAAGCTCTACCATGAAGGGACCACAAACGGTTGCAATGTTTGCCAAAGTTAAAAGGAGGATGAAATGGGGAGTGAAAGAGCAATCATGTGACTAGCTTCAGAAATGAGCTCTTAAATATGAGTATTTTCTGTTTGTGTGTTAATACCAAATCAAATATTAAACTGATAAATATTAATATATTTGTTGGGTTTTTTTTTTTTCTTTGAGACAGTCTTGCTCTGTCACCCAGGTTGCAGTGCCCTTGAGTGATATCAGCTCACTACAACCTCCGCCTCCAGGTTCCAGCAATTCTCATGTCTCAGCCTCCCAAGAAGCTGGGATTATAGGCATGTGACACCACGTCCGGCTAATTTTTGTATTTTTAGTAGAGATGGGGCTTGGCCATGTTGGCCAGGCTGCTCTCAAACTCCTGGCCTCAAGTAATCCACCCACCTCAGCCTCCCAAAGTGCTGAGATTATAGGTGTAAACCACTGCACCTGACCAATATATTTGTTTATTACACTTTTTCTTTACCTTATCTATTCCCCTGCCATGTAGCATGAAAACGATTAATAGTAGCTAATCTGATATCTAAATATTTAAGTTACAAGGCTTTAAAGGAGATTATGATTTTGCTAGACGGAAAATGGACAGCCTTCAAAGAAAGAATTTGTATTCTCTTTTCCAAAATATAATCAGAGTGATTTTGTTTATATATAGGGCATGTGCATCATTTTAAAAAATAACTTTCCTATTGTCTGTTTTTAGAAAATAAGTATGGTTACAAGAGATGTGTATGGCTTCCAAATTGATCATGGTTGAGCCAGGAGAACACTGAACTGTGACTACTTAGCTAAGTTATAACTTCATTTGCTAGAATTTCTTGTTCTATCTATTTCTTAATTAGAAATGGTCACATGAGAAACCTGTGACCAATTTCCTATAATTTCTGTTAGAATACATAGGACATTTTCAAACATATAGTACTCATATCACAATATAACAGACTTTTAGTGATTGAAACAAAGAAGTACTGCTGCTAGGATACATATACAGATCTCTAAGTCACATCATAAATATTGAAAAAATATTTAAATTTTTAAAGAAAAAGTTATTATAAATATACATGAATAACATATGTCTTTGTATTTTTTCCTTTTATGAGTTTACCAAGTGCTTTCACTGGTACCCCAGAATTACATAAATAATAGAATGTACTAAAGGAAAACAAGCAAGGAAGGTGAAGCCAGTGAGAAGAAAAGAATGTAAGAAGAGGCAGAGAAAATCTCAGCTGGAACTTGGAGCAAGAATATTTTCTTTACTAGAAGTTAACCCGTAAACTGTCAATTGTTCATTTTAGACGACGCAGTTTACTCCCCTGAATTGCTACTTAGCCCACTGTCTGACAAATGACTTTTGAAAAGTTTGTCTACATTCAGGATACATTTCCAGGATATGTTACTACCTGTCAGACAGTAGGTCGAAGCCTTGCACAGCTTTCTAAGTGATGGTGTAGTTGATAATTGGCCATTTAGAGGGGTGATTTTATCAAAAATAGAAGCCTTCACCAACTTGCCAAGCTGTGTCTTTACAGAAGCCATTGTAGTTGCCAAATGTAGTAGAGATATTTCAACCCTATCTCTTTATATTTTAAACACATGCACTTTGTATTTCTGCATCATTAACACTTTTTAAGTAGCTTCCTAATATGTGTGTATTGCACACAAAGCCAGATATGAAAAGAGAAATCAATAGAAAAGCGGAATAGTCTCTGAGAAAGCAATACATGCAAGAAGAGGAATGCTCAATAAATAATTGAATGATATTCCAAATCTCATATTCAAGATACGATGCAAAATAAAATTTTAAAAACTAAAGTATATTTTATTAATCTAAATGCATAAATATTGATAATTTCTAGTGTTTTTTTCATAAATATGCCTATGCAAATGCAGTATCGGTTGATGTTTAAAACATACATAGTCTTATACTAAGAATTTGTTCCTGGTATTACTGGGGAATATATAACCTAAAACATTCACTTGAAGAAATCAGTTAAAAAGCTGACTCATATATACACACACTTAAATGGATAACTAGGGTGGCATGAAATTAAGAAATTAACAGGGGTTAAAAAAAAAAAAAACTTTAATGAAACAGGCATCATGGAAGTAAGTTAGCCCCAAATCAGCTTTTATCTTGAGAATATGAGCCAAATCGTAGTAACTTAGAACTTCCATATTTATTGCAGTGTAGAATAGAGGAGTTGGGAAATAAATCTTCAGACTTATCCAAGACGATGAGTAAAATTAAGAATCCATATATAAAGGGTGTGGCTCTGGGGGCTATACCATCAGAGAAAGGATAAGTTAGAAATGAATCTAATGCACAGATGGTCAATTAGAAAGTTATGGAATCCGTGTTACAATGGGGTAGTGGTGGGTGATTTTTTATGAGAAATGAAGTAAGCTGCCTGTCACTATCACATGGATTTATGTGATTCAAAACAGCTCAAGAAGATAATCTAATTAATGAAGTCATAAGATGATGGGCTTATGATGCCAGATAATTAACAGGAGAATAGGCAAACTCTGGAGAAACCCTTTGAACTAAAATGTCTACAAATTTCCACAAAGACAGCGCTCCTAAGAGAAGTGAGGTCAGTCAATTTAAAAGACAAAATAAAAGTTTTCAATGTAAAATACAGGAAAAAAAAACAACAGACAACAGAATCACATGCAGGAATTTAAGATAAAATAGAATAAGTCAAATGACATGAGATTATTAAAAATAAGTTGGAAAAAACAAGAAAATCTGGAGCATTCAACAACTGTAAAAAGAAGTAAATCACTATTTTGAAAACTTTCCATAAAGAAAGCACTCAGCTCAAATCGATTTACAGATCAGTTACACCAAATATTTAGGTTTATGTAATTCCAATCTTATAAAAGTATTTTCCAGGAAGAGGCACATAAAAGGTCATGTTTAAATTACTTTTATTAGGAAACACAATTTTGATATTTAATCCATGTAAAGGATCTACTAGAAAGAAACTTTACAGGCTGATCTCCCTTGTGAAAATGATTACAAAAATCCAAAACTATTAAGATACCAAATACAATTTCCCCTGAAATAAAATAATACACCATAAGTAAGCTTAGTTTATCCCAGAAATGCATTGTTGACATACTGTTTTAGAATAAGTTATTAGAATTTTTGAAAATAAGGTACTAAAGGAGGGAAATTACATGATCTCGATAGATGCAGAAAAAGTACTTAATGAATTTTACTATATATTTGTATTAGGGTTCCCTAGAGGACAGAACTAATAGAAAAGATGAATATATGAAGGGGTGCTTATTAAGGAATGTTGACTCATACAATCACAAGATGAAGTCCCACAATAGGCTATCAGAAAGCTGAGGAACAAGGAATCCAGTCTGAGTCCCAAAATCTCAAAAGTAGGGAAGTGGACAGTGCTACCGTCAGTCTGTGGCTGAAGGCCCCAGAGCCCTTGGCAAACCACTGGTTAAGTCCAAGAGTCTAAAAGCTGAAGACCCTGGAGTTTGATGTTCAAGGGCAGAAAGCATACAGCATGGGAGAAAGATAAGCCTGGAAGACTCAGCAAGTCAGCCAGTTCCACCTTCTGCCTGCTTTTTCTAGTTGTGTTGGCAGCCTATTGGATGATGCCCACCCACACTGTGTGTGGGTCTTTCTAAGGGCAGGTATTCCTCTCTCAGTCCACTGACTCAAATGTTAGTTTCTTCTGGCAACACCCAGAAACACCTAGATACATCCAGAAATAATATTTTTCATCCTTCAATCCAATCAAGTTGGCAATATTAACCATCACAATATTCATGCAAAAAAAATCAAATTGAGAGTATAATTAAAACTTTTTCTAAGAAAAGCTGTCTATCACAATCAACCAACCAACATAATAGGGACTGATAGATAATTTTGAGATAATTACTTTTAGTTAGGAAGAAGGCATGAATATTGGTACAACTTCCATTTAACCTTTTATGAAATTATCTAATTAGAGTATTGAGAAACAAAATAAAATTTAAATACAAATGTTATCAATGACCTCAATTTTTGTCTCCTCAGAAGAAAGAATTCAACTGAGTGGACTAAGGCTGAAGGAGATGCTGAGGCAAGTTTTAGAGCAGGGGTGAAAGTCTGTTAAAAAGTTTTAGAGCAGGGATGAAAGGAAGTAAAGTACATCTGGAAGAGGCCCAAGTGGACAACGAGAGATTCAAGTGCAGTTTGACTTTTAACTTACAGTTTTAGATGTTGGCATGATTCCCGGCGAGGGGTGGTTGTGTTCCTTCTTGCCTGATTCTTCCCTTGAGGTAGGCTGTTTGCATGCATAGTGGCTGGCCAGCCCTTGGGAGGGACTGCACCTGCAGCATGTTTACTAAAGTTTTATGCATGCTTATTTGAGACATTTTTAACTCTGCCATTATGCCTGTTAGCGTGCATGCTTGATCCCAGTCGACTAACTCCTGAGGTCTTATCAGAAAGCTACTGATCACCAGTTTCAGGTGTTTTCCATCTACTGGAAGACAGTCTGTCTCTGGCACCAGCTGAAACTAATTATTACTTCAGCGAGACAGTTTAACAACTGCTTGACCATCACCTTATGATTGCCTGACATTCCTGGGGGTGGGAGGAGGGTTCTCCTGCCCTGCTCACGTCTAAGTACCTGCTGTAGCATAAAGATAAGAAAGGAAAACATCGCTTTGTCATTATTTACAAACTACATGACCCTTTAAGTCGATACCCCCAAAGAATCTACAGAGTTCTTGGGGTTAAAAAAAGAACCTTTAAATTGACTGGCTGTCAGATTGAAGTGGAAAAACAAATTCAATTTTACAGAATAGCAACACTCAGAAAAAATTTTGAAATAACAATATATCAACAAAACATATAGCAGTTAGAGGTGGAGCAAGATGACCAAATTGAAGCCTCCACTGACAATCCTCCCCACAGGAACACAAAATTGAACAATAATTCACACAAAAATCAACTTCATAAGAACCAAAAATCAAGTGAGCAATCATAGTATGTGGTTTTAAGTTCATATCACAGGAAGAGACACTGAAGAGGGTTAGAAAGACACTATGGGATTGCCACTGCCACCTCTTTCTCATCCCCCAGTGTTTGGCCACATGGTACAAAGAGAGAATATGCAAAGAGAGGGAGAGGGCAAAGTGTTTGTGGGACTGTATTAGTCGGGGTTCTCTACAGAAACAGAACTAATAGGACAGTTTTATATATAAAGGGGAATTTATTAAGGAATATTGACTGACACGATCACAAGATTAAGTCCCACAATAGTCTGTCTGCAAGCTGAAGAGCAAGGAAGCTAATCCAAGTCCCAAAACCTCAAAAGTAGGGAACCAACAGTGAAGCTTTCAGTCTGTAGCTGAAGGTCCCAGGGCCACTAGCAAACCGCTAATATATGCCCAAGAGTCCAAAAGCTGAAGAAATGGGAGTCTGATTTTTGAGGGCAGGAAGCATCCAGCACAAGAGAAAGATGAAGGCTGGAAGACTCAATAGGTCCGCTCTCCCTCCTGCTTCTGCCTGCTTTACTCTAGCTGTGCTGGCAGCTGATTAGATGGTGCCCACCCAGCTGGAGGGTGGGTCTGCCTCTCTCATTGCAATCTTCTTTGGCAACACTCTCACAGATGCACCCAGGAACAATACCTTGTATCTTTTAATCCAATCACGTTGACACTCAATATTAACCATCACAGGGACATTGCATTGGAACTCAGTGCTCCCCTGCCACAGCAGAAAGCAACACCAGACAAAACTTATCCAGCGCCAATGGAGGGAACATTTAGACCAGCCCTAGCCAAAGGGGATTTGTCCATCCTGGCAGTCAGAACTTGAGTACTAGCAAGCTATGCTACCATGGGCTAAAGGATTCTTGGGTCCTAAAACTTAAAAGGCAGTCTAGACCAGAAGGATTGCAATTCTTGGGCAAGTTATGGTGCTGTGCTGGGCCCAGAGCAGGGGGCTTGGGAAGCATATGACCTAATGAGACACTAGGTGGGAAGCCGAAGGAGTGCTTATGCCACCCCTCACCCATCCCAAGGTAGCACAACTCAGTTCCAGGAGAGACTACTTACCTCTGCTCGAGGAGAGGAGAGGGAAGAGTAAAGAAGACTTTGTCTTATCACTTTCTTACCAGCTCAGCCACAGTAGGATAGGATACCAGGCAGGGTTGTGAGGCCCCTATTCTAAGCCCTAACTCCCAGAAGATATTCTGACCCTTTCTGGGCCAGAAAGGAATGCACTGCCTGGAAGGGAAGAATCCAGTCCTGGCAGGATTTATCACCTGCCGACTAAAGAACCCTTGGTCCCTGAATAATCAGCAATGATACCCAGGTAGTACTCACCATGGGCCTTGAGTAAGACGAGAGATGTGCTGGTTTCAGGTGTGACCCAGCACATTCTCAGCTGTGCTGGCTGTGAGGAGATATTCCTTATGCTTGAGAAAAGAAGAGGGAAAAATAAAAGGAGACTTTGTCTTGCAGATTAGGTACCAGCTTGGCCAGAGTGGGGTAAAGCACCAAGGGGGTCCTTAGGGTCCTTGGGGTCAATCCAATCAAGGTGATACTCAATATTAACCATCACGGAGACTTTGCATTGGAACTCAGTGCCTTGGCTCTAGGATAGCACTTCTAGACTTGCTCTGAGTCTTAGGGGAGCCCATTGTCCTGAAGGGTGAGAACGGGGCCAGGCAGCATTCAGTAAAAGATGACTGAAGAGCCTTGGGTTCTTAAGTGAATATCAGTGGTAGCCAGGCAGTGCTTGCTGCAAGTCTAGGGAAGTGGTGGCCATCGGGAGAGACTTCTCCGCTTATGGGAAGAGAGAAAAGAAGGGAAAGACTGTATGTTGTGGTTGGGGTGTCAGCTCAGCAACAGTAGCAATAGAACGTCAGGAAGGTTTCTAAGGTTTTTGACTCCAGGCCCTGGCTCCTGAACAGCACCTCTGGACCTGACCAGGGATGAGGGAAACTCACTGACCTGAAGAGAAGGACACAAGCCTGACTTGTTTAAACACCTACTGATTGTAGCACCCCAAGGCCTTGAGTCACCATAAGTGGTAGCCAGGCAGTGGTTACCACAGGCCTTGGGTGAGACCCAGTACCATGCTGGCTTCAGTTCCGACCCAGTGCAGTACCAGTGGTGGGGGCCACAGGAGTGCTTGTGTCACTCCTTTCCCAGCTTCAGTCAGCTCAGCACAAAGAGTGAGATTTCACTTATTAGGAGAAAGTAACAGAAGAGAACATGAGTCTCTGTGGGTAACCGAGAGAATTATTCTGGATATTTTACAAAATAACTAGGGCAGTACCTCTATGAGTTTGCAAGATCCACAGTGTTATTGGGCTTGGTGTGCCCCTTAATGCAGATATAGCTGCAAGAACCGAAAATAGAGTGTAACACCCAAATCCCTTCGAATACTTGGAAAGTCTTCCCAAGAAGGACAGATACAAACAAGCTCAAACTCTGAAGACTATAATAAATATTTAACTCTTCAATGCCCAGGCACTGACAAATGACCACAAGCATTGAGACCATCCAGGAAAACAGGAATTTAACAAGTAAACTGAATAAACCACCAGGGACCAATCCTGGTGTGTTAGTCCATTTTCATGCTGCTGATAAAGACATACCGAGATGGGGTAATTTATAAAGAAAAGAAGTTTAATGGATTCACAGTTCCATATGGCTGGAGAGGCCTCACAATCATGGTGGAAGGCAAGGAGGAGCAAGTCACATCTTACATGGTGGTAGGGAAGACAGAATGAGAACCAAGTGAAAAGAGTTTCCCTTTATAAAACAAACAGATCATGAGAGATTTATTCACTACCACAGGAACAGTATGGGGGAAACTGCCCTTATGATTCAATTGTCTCCCACCAGGTCCCTCCCACAACACGTGGGAATTATGGGAGCTACAATTCAAGATGATATTTTGGTGATAACGCAGCCAAATCATATCACCTGAGAGACATAGATATGTGACTTTTCAGACAGATAACTCAAAATATTTATTTTGAGAAAATGTAATGAAACTCAAGATAACACAGAGAAAGAATTCAGAATTCTATCAGATACATTTAATAAAAGATCAAAATAATTAAAATTAATCAAGCAGCATTTCTGGAGTTGATAAATGGAACTGACACGATGAACAATCCATTATAGCTTTTAATAGAATTGATCAAGCAGAAGAATTAGTGAGCTTGAAGACAGACTAATTGAAAATACACAGGCAGAGGAGGCGAAGATACCAATGGCCTTCTTCACAGAAAAAAAAAAAAAATCCTAAAATTTAGGTGGAACCACAAAAGACCAAAGCTATCCTGAACAAAAAGAACAAAACTAGAGGAATCGCATTACCTGACTTCAAATTATACTACAGAGCTTTCATAACCAAAACAACATAGTGAGTGGAAAGAGTCACAGGCATCAGCATCTCCCGGGTGAACTGCAAGCGTCTGTGAACAGCGTGAGCCTTCAGACCTCACAGGCATTCAGCTTCATAGTTGAGGTTGCCTGAATGCCCTGTTGCATGTAACCCCCTGGCTTCCCTGAACACGTGCATTGACAGTGAGGTCCCACCCTCACCTCTGCCTGCCAAATAGTTTATGCCTTGCCTTGAAGGGGGTTGCTCCCCCTTGCCAACCCCACACTGCTGTGATTGCCAACTCCAGGGATCCCATGTAAGCATTCTGATAATGCCAGTCCACTCCATCTCAACTTATTTAACTTCCTAATTAAATCAGATTGTTTGGGAAAAAAAAAAAACTAACATTAAAACAGACATATAGATCAATGGCAAAAAACAGAGAACCCAGAATTAAATCTATATGTCTGCATCAAACTCATTTCAACAAAATTCCCAAGAGCATATATTGGAGAAAGGATAATCTCTTCAATAAATGGTGCTGGATAGTGGATATCATTATGGAAAAGAATGAAACTAGATGCATGGCATATACAAAAATCAAATAAAAATGAATTGAAGACTTAAATCTAAGACCCCAACCTATGAAATTACTAAAAGAAAACATTGGGGAAACTCTCCAGGACATCGGACTGGGGGAAAAGTTCTTGAGTGATACCCCACAAGCACAGGTAACCAAAGTAAAAATGGACAAATGAGATCACATCGAGTTAAAAGGAATCTGTACATTAAAGGAAACAATCAACAAAATGAACAGACAACCCCCAGAATGAGAGAATATATTTGAAAACCATCCATCTGAAAAGGGATTAATAAATAGGATAGATATAGATATAGATATAGATATATACATAAGGTGCTCAAACAACTCTATAGAAAAAAAACTAATAATTCAACCAAAAATTGGGCAAAAGTTCTAAATATACATTTCTCAAAAGAAGACATACAAATGGCAAATCGATATATGAAAATGTGCTCAACATTATTGATCATTAAAGAAATTCCAATCAAAAGTATAATGAAATATCATCTCACCCCAGTTAAAATGGCAATAACAAATGCTGACAAGGATGTGGAGAAAAGGGTACCCTCATACACTGTTGGTGGGAATGTAAATTAGTACAACCACTATTGAAAACAGCTTGGAGGTTCCTCAAATACTTAATAATGGAGCTATCACATGATCCAGCAATCTCACTGTTAAGCAAATACCTAAAAGAAAGGAAATTCATGTACAATTGAGATATCTGTACTTCCACGTTTATTGCAGCACTAATCACACTAGCCAAGACTTGGAAGCAACCTAAGTGTCCACCAACAGATGAATAGATAAAGAAAATGTGGTATATGTACTCAACGAAGTACAATTCAACCACAAATAAGAGTGAGATCCTGTCATTTGCAAGAACATGGATAGAACTGGAGGTCATTATGTTAAGTGAATTATGTTAAGTGCCAGGCACAGAAAGAAAAACTTTGCATCTTCTTACTCATTTGTGGGAGCTAAAAATTAAAACAATTGAACTCATGGTGATAGAGAGTAGAACTATGGATACAGTGGCTGGGAAGGGTAGTTGGGGGGAAGGAAGGGAAAATAGTTAATTGGTACAAAAATACAGTTAGATGGAATAAGATCTAGTATTTGATAGCATAAAAGGTGACTATGATAATTTAGTGGACATTTAAAAATAACTAAAAGAGTATACTTGGGTTGTTTGTAACAAAATTATGCATTGTATGCCTGTATCAAAATATCTCCTATACCCCATAAATATATACACCTACTATGTACCCACAAAAATTAAAAATTAAAAACTAAAAAACATTAAAAATAGAAAAGAAAACATATGTCAAGTATTGTACTTGGGATACGTCCAAATAAAATATCCAACGATCTTTTGCAGAAAATTGAATAACATTAAAAACACATTAAGGAAAATGTAATGAATGCAGAGATATACTATGTTTATAGATAGAAACACCTGATTTAATAATGGTTATAAATTCCTACAGATCCGATGCATTTCTGATCAGCATCCTTCTTAATTTATCATAAAAATTAAAATTTACATGGAAGAGTCGATGATTAAGAATAGAAAAAAAGCTATTCCCATAAGATATATAGGCTAATTACAAAACTGTATCCCACATTTATTTTCATATTTAATATGCCTGAAATCATGACACATCTTACAATATATGTCAACTTAAAATCACTGTCAGCTAGGCAGCAGTCTGCATGCAGTAGTTGTTAATGAGAAAGTTTCATATATTTCAGCATCAAAACTTGTATATCATGTTAATGATTTGAAAACAAAGGTCCCAGATACAAAAGAATAATAAAGCACTCCTTTAAACCTAAGAAAAAATGGCTTCCTGCAGAAGGATGGGGGTGGAGTTGAATAAGAACTATGCTATAAATGCCCCAAGTGGGAGTCAAATTAAGCTAACTCTTTATAATTGCAAACTCTGTTGTTGCATAATCACGAACAATGGCTTTTTGTTCTTTTATGAGTTGCTTTAAGAACTTCTACATCAGCATCATTCTTGATGGTATAGGAGATAGTAAAAGATGATCTCCATATCAGTTAATATGTATTTCTGAATATTTTGAACTTTGAATGTTGATAAGGTTTAGGAATACTTGGCCCAATTTTTAATTTTGCTTAAATTTTCCTTTTCACTCATGTAAAAAAGGAGAATGTAATAAAATATGTGCCTGAAGAAGTCTAAATAAATCCTTGAAATAAGTATAGAGTAAAAATTTGAAGTGGTTAAAAACCAGTGTATCATGGCATATGTACCATCTTACAGTTGATGTCATGTTTTTTCAGCAAAATGTAGTCATTAAGAATCTCTGATACTGGCCAAAGAATATATTACTAAACAGACAAGATAGAACAGAGGGCCCAGAAAAAGATCCATGCTTAAATGGCAAAGCTGCTCTATGGCAGATTGAGTATGCAAATTAGTCTGGAAAATGCTGTGTTCTAAAATATTATTGGGAAATAATCTGTACAGAAAACAATCTTAAGCTGGATGGATTCTTAATCAAATCATATGTAAAAATCAATTTTGACAGATTAAGATTTAAATGCAGAAAACAAAGGTATAACACTTTTAGAGATAACTACAAGAGAATATTCATATAACTGTCAGGTAGAAAAAAATTTATTAACTAACCACAAAGCATAAAACATAGTAAAAAAGATAGATGAATTTAACCACAATAGAAGTTTCACTTACTAACATATCAAAATGCAAAGAAAAATAGCAAGATACTAAAAGAACATATTTTTAATACCAGTAATTGATGAAGGATTGGTTAGTTGAATACTGATAGAACATTTACAAATGATAAATATAAGAGTAATCAGAGAAAATAAATTGGCAAAAGATATGAAAAGGCATTTAACAGAATGATCAGATAGTTACATGAAAAAAGATATCTCAACTTCATGTTTTAGAAAACTTATAAGCAAAACTACAATATATGCTCCTTCCCAGACTGAGGTGTGCATGCATTTATGTGTGTGCACATGTGTCTGTGTATATGTGTGTGTTTATTTTAAATAAAGTCTGATCATAATGTGCATAACATTATTAATACAAGACTGTGGACCTTAGTAATAATCATATACTATTATGCTAAGCTAAGTATTAACTAGTATTGTAGAATATACTTATAGGCTATGTCTTAGAAATTTTCCTTCAAGTATAAAGAAACTTTCATATATGTTACCAGGAGACATGTGGACAATAATATTCATTGAAGCATTGTTGGTAATAGCCATAAACCAGAGAGAATGTAATTGCACATCAACCAGAAGATAATAGATGCATAATATGTTATATTAACGTAATGAGATACCACACAATAGTAAAAAGTAAGGAATTATATGCATCAATATGGATGTCTCGTAACAAAGCTGGTTGTGTAAAAAACAAATCACAATAATATACTGCCATTTTTAAATACATAAAGTTTTAAAATAGGCAAAATTGAACAATGCATTATTAGAGATGCAGACATATGATTAGGGTAAATCTGTAAATAAATAAGTAAATAATATAGAATTCAGGATAGAGAGGATTGTATTTTGGGAGAATCACATGATAGGAAAAAGTTCCAATATTGGCAATATATTTGTTTAGTCAGGTGTTTGTTAATTTGTTAAATAAGTATTTGCTTTATTAAAATTCCAACTGTTTCAACGTAACTGTCATATTTACTACTTGGAATATATACTGTATTTCAAAATATATTTTTAAATTCAAACCTTTTCTGATACAGCAATGATCCTTTTTGGAATCCTCCTTCCAGTAACAGTCATGTGGGCAAGGACATATGTGTTGCAAGATGTTTACTACTACGCTATTTGTTATAAAACATTTTTGAAGCAACATAAATTTTAACCAATAAGAGAATAGTTATTTATTTATTTATTTATTTAGATAGGGTCTCACTCTGTTGCCCAGGCTAGAGTGCAGCAGTGCTATCTCAGCTCACTGCAGCCTGGACCTCCTGGGTTCAAGTGATCCTCCCACCTCAGTCTCCTGACTAGCTAGAACTACAGACAGATACTGCCATGCCTGGCAAATTTTTCTATTTTTGGTAGACACAGGATTCTTGCCATGTTGTCCAAGCTGGTCTCAAACTCTTGGACTCAAGCAATCTGCCTGCTTCATCCTCCCAAATTGTTGGAATTACAGGTGTGACCCACTGTGCCTAACCAATAAGGGAATATTTAAATAAACCATTCACACACATGCACCAACACAAAGCTTATTTAAAGACTAAAAGTTAAAAATCTGTGGGATTATGTTCATGATACACTGATAGAAACTAGTGCAATTTCAAGAAAGCAGATAGAAAACACTTTCTGTTTCTCAGAATTGCTTAAAATATTTGTAAACAAATATGATGTATGTCATTCTTTATTTACATTTTTTCTTCCTTCCTGCCTTTGACAAAATTCCCCATAGGTAAAACATACTTCCATACCTCTTTGACTTTGGGATTGGCCATGTGACTTGCTTGACCAATTAAAAACAAGTAGATGTGACTTATTCTACATTCAAGCAGAAATGTTAAATTATGCTTTCATGGTTTGGTTCTGCCTTTTCCTCTGCCCATCATAAGAGAATGCCATGCCCCAGACAGGAATAGCTCCTGTGAAATGGAAAAGTGACTTCATATAAGCTAGAGAAACCCACCAAAGTTTCTGTCAGTCTGCAGCCTCCAAGCAATAATAGCAACAAATATGTGTATCTTGTTGTAAGTCTTTAATGTGTTATCTGTTACTGTAACAAATTATGACTAAAACAACAGATAAAAATATCAAATCATACTGAGAAAATAGAGAAGCATTTAATACACATATAAAATTTTAAGTTATTTTGGTGGTGTTAAGATGATTGTATGTTAAGGTTGAATTAGAAGAGCAATCCTGGAAAAAAAAAGTGAGCTTCCGTATAATTTTAGCAACATATAGCAGAATTTTACTTTCAGATACCATGCACAATATACAGTATCCCAGACTCTAATACACCTTATCGGCCATCTTCCTTTGAGGATTAAAATGTAGAGGTAAGTAAGGAAGAAGTCTTGATTATTTGTAGCGTGAAATAATTATCTGCTGTATATATACTTATAAGCATATACAGTCATGTGTCACTTGATGGGATATGTTCTAAGAAATGCATCCTTAGGCAATTTTATTATTTCATGAACATTACAGAGTGTACATACACAAACCTAGATAGTACAGCCTACTATACATTTAGGCAATATGGTATAGCCTATTGCTCTAGGCTATAAGCCTGTACAGCAGGTTGCTGTATTGAATAATGTGGGCAATTGTAACACACTGGTAAGTGTTTATCTAAATATATCGAATGGATTACAAATAATGGCAAAAACTGCAATCACTTTTGCACTAACCTAATATATTCACATGTATACATGTGTGTGTGTCTATGTATGTATATATACACATGCATGCATGTGTATGTGTATTATATAAACACATGAATGCACACGTGTGTGCATGTGTATATGCACATGCATACATGTGTATGTGTATGTATGTATACACATATACCTGTTTATGTGTATGTACACATGTATATGTGTGTATGTGCATGTATATATACACATACACAGATACATATATGTATACATTATAAGAAACTATTATATATGTATATTTATAAAATAGTTTCCAAATTTTTCATTTGTATATATGTGTATATATAATAGTTTCATTTTAAGTACTGTATGTAGCTGAGTTTATATATACACAAACATATCTACATATATTATGTGTAGATATTATATTACAGATATATATGCATATATTATATATGTGTATATATACACAAAGGCACAGGCTTTATATGTGTATATATGTGTGTGTGTTTGTGTGTATATGTATGTGTGTGTATATATATGCATGCGTGTATATATATATTAATTTAATGTAGCCATCAAGGATGTGTCACTCCTCTCATGGGAGATCAGCAGCATATCAAATATATTCCACCATATCTTCATGAAATGCCCAAATATTAAGGTACTGAAACCTGATTAGTGTAAAACAATTTGTCTCTTTGGGAATGGAAGCAAAATGAATGTGGTCTAGGTATGCCTGTGAAAGAGAAAGGTGCATAAGAAACTTAACAACCCTCTAGCTGCCAAATAACTTTGCTTTTACTTTCTTTGTCCATGCATCAATACGCTAAAAATCTTGGATAAACCCTAATCATTGCCTTTATCTTACTCAAGTCACACCTTACCAAATAACCATTGTCTTTTTGAAATTGATAAAACAATGCCTGTATTATTCATAAAACATGTACTAGGTAAATTATATGATTGTAGCAATTTGTGTGTCATCTCATGTTACAAACTTCAAGAAATGTGAGAACTTATGTATATATTTTTATTTCTATTAATAGCTTACCAGAGTGGACACTCAATATTTGCTTATTGTGGCACAAATGTAAAATATACAAATACTTATGTTATCTTACTTGTGGCCCTTATATAGTCATAATACATATCCAATATGCTCTGTTGCCTGCTTGTCATTCTGTTTTTAGAATGTTTTGTGGTCTGGGGGTGAAATAATTATCATGTTTCTGTAGTATATTAATATAAATCAAACAGGGAAATGAATTGACATATTTGAACACAATGCATACATATTATCTAGCAAACTTCAGCAAAATAGAGAACACTTTTTCAAATTTTTCCATAATTTCCCTGTAGCATAAGGTGATAGAAGATGCAAAAGTTCAGCAGAGAATAAAATGAAAAGCACTTTTTTGGTTCAGTTTATTCCTAGGTACTTTATTTTTAGCTCTTGTAAATGCAATTACTTTCTCGATTTCTTTTTCAGATTGTTCATTACTTGCAGATATACATATGTTCACGATTTATAACAAATATACAATTTCACTGTAATTACTGCAGAATTTATTCTTATATCCTTAGAAATCTATACATGTTAGCTGTAACAGATAGTGTCCTGTATCAGTATAACAGCAAGCATTCACTTCCCATCATTTGGATGGTAAGAGGAAGCCCCACCTTTCCCAGTGTCTGAGTAACCCTCGGATGCCACACAGGAGTTTTGCTTTGCCTACAAATAGGGCAATAAACTTGCATGAACCATCAATGAATATTTTCACTCCAAGGAAACATATATAGTAAACTCTATAAAATGTCAGCTTGATGCTGGTGTATTAATAGTTTCATTACACGAAGGACTGCATGTAGCTAAGTTTTATGATCTGGAGGATCCGAATTGACCATTAATTTGATTGAGTTCTTTGGTGTATAATATAAAATATGTAGTTTATTGATTAATGAAAGATTACAATGATGCTTACTGCTGGTAATTTGATGACCGCAAGGGGAACTAAAGAATAGAAAGAAAAAACTTGAACTATTACAATTTAATACAATCAAGCATCTATGATGTTCAATTTTATAACGCTAAGTATTAGAAGAGATATAACACCTATTCTATCCGTTAGAATCTCCTCATAATCTTACTCTTATGATGCAAATTTCTTCATGAATCTCTATGTATGGTCTTCCATTCTGGGCCCAGAATCTCACATACTAATGCTTCTGTTTTTTTCACAGTCTGTGGTAGAAGACTCGGTTCCAATTATTTTATTTCTTTCTTCCTTCCTTTTTAATTTCCAATTCATTGCAAAATGACATCATTTTAAACACAATAAAATAAATTACTAAAAAAATATGTGATTATTTTGCTTCTATTTATTTCTGTAGTTGTCAAGTAAAAATTATATGTATTTGTGGTGTGCAACATGATGTTTTGATATATGTATACTTTGTGGATTGGCTAAATAAAGCTACTTAACATATGCATTTACTCATATAATATTTTTCATGTGTGTGGTGAGAATGCTTTAAATCTACCCTCTTAGCAATTGTCAAGTATGAAATGTATTGCTATTAAGTATAATCAATATAGCATGCAATATATAAACATTGTTTATCCCTTGACAAACATCTCCTTCATCTCCCCACATCTCAGTCTCTGGCATCCATTAGTTTGCTCTGCTTTTTGTGGATTCAACTTTTTTAGATTTCATATACAAGTGAGATCATTCAGTACTTGTCTTTATCTGCGTGGCATATTTTGCTTAACATAATGTCCTCCAAGTTTATTCATGTTGCTGCAAATGGCAAGATTTCCTTTTTTGTTGTTGTTTCATATAAAACAAAACAATATTCCACCACACAATTATTTATCTGAATAATAGTCTACCAGATAATTTGTTATTGTGGGGGCTGTTCTGTTCATTGCAGAATGTTTAGCAGTATATTAGCCTGTTCTCATGCTGCTAATAAAGACATATCTGAGGCTGGGAAATGCATAAGGAAAAGAGGCTTAATTGACTCAGCTCCACATGGCTGGGCAGGCCTCACAATCGTAGTGGAAGATGAAGGGGAAGCAAGACATGTCTTACATGGTGGCAGGCAAGAGAGCTTGTGCAGGAAAACTCCTATTTATAAAACCATCAGACCTCATGAGACTTATTCACTACCATGAGAACAGTATGTGGGAAACTGCCCCCATGATTCAGCTATCTCCCCTGCCCTCACCCTTGACATGTGGGGATTATTATAATTTATGGTGAGATTTGGTTGGGGACACAGCCAAACCATATCAAGCAGCATTGCTGATCTCTACCCACTACATACCAGGAACAGCAACCCCTCAAGTTATGACAACCCAAAGCATCCAGACATTGCCAAATGACCTCTGAGGGGCAAAATTACCCCTTAATTCAAACCAAGATATATCTGATAGATATATTTAAATTATATTACTTTTTATTAATGACATGGATTTAAGCTCCATCATTGCTTCATCTCTTGAACTTGGGTGAAAGCTAAATCAAATGTTCTATAAAATAGGACTTGATCAAAGATAGATTTTTAAAAATGTGCACTATTAAGTTATATACCTATTTCATTGATAAATGATGTTATGTTATTGAGCACTGTATAAAAATCTATGGAAACTCTGTTGTTCTATGCTTCTAACTTTCACTATGTCTATAAATTCTCAAATTTTCACACATTCGAGTTGCAGTGACAAACTAATTTCGAACATCATACATTATATCTGGCCCTGCTGTTCCTGACTGGTATACAGGTTTTACCACGTTTGACTGACTACAGAAAATCAGCAGGCAACATCTCTACTAGTGTTTAGCCTGTTTCATAAGAATAATCTATGTATTTCCTGGAAGTCCTCACATCCAATGACCAATTTCTCTTTTAAACACTAATCACTCACACACGGTCTCTAATCCAAGCCATCACAAAATGGCACCAAAGTGAAATTGTATTATCAAGTATTGAACGTTTTCATCACAGTTACACTAAGTTCAAGCTCATTTGTACAGATTTTCCTAAGTATTTTTGCTTTATTGAGATCTCTGATGAGTTATCTCCTCCAATTTTTAACTGCCAATCACAACTGTTTTTTCTTCGTCATGCTTGGATTTAATAATCTATCATTGTAATCAATGCCTCCCAAAAAGCCTGAGTTTCCTTTCTTTGCTCCGATGTATTCATCTAACAAATGCTCAAACCTGGGTAAATTTAATCAATTCTGCTCCACAATTTATTGAGAAAGCAAATTACTCCTACATGTTACCAATTCCACATCTATAAAACAATTAAAACCACGTGTATCTTTTTCTTCCTCTTATCACAAATCTGATTCCTCTAATCTAAGGCCACTCATTCTAAATGGACTCTGAGTACCCTCTTTTCTTGCACCCCTAAATTCTGTTATGTTCTATTTTTAACTTTTTTTGAGGAAACTCCACACTTTTTTTCTTAATGGCTATCCTAATTTGCATTCCCACCATGAGTGGATAAAGGTTCCTTTTCTCCACATTCTTGTCAACACTTACCTTTCATCTTTTTGATAATAACCATTCTAACAGGTGTAAGGTGATATCTTATTCTGATTTACATTATACAATCACCCCTCACCATACATGAGGGATTGGTTCCAAAAACCCCTATATATACTGAAATCTACATATACTCAAGTCTTGCAGATGATCCCCTGGAACCTACATATATAGAAAATCAACCCTTGGTATATGAGGTATCACATCCCATTAATGTTGCATTTTCAATTTGCCTTTGGTTGAAAAAATTCACATACAAATGGACACATGCAGTTCAAACCTGTATTAATCAAGGGTCAATTATAATTCCACTGCATTTTCATGTCTGCTAACCATTTCTAAATAATATTTAAACATGTGACAATGTCATCCATCTTAAAAAAAAAAAATCTTTGATTCCTGACTTTTTCTGTAGCTATTGCCTTGTGTCTCTACCATCCTGTGCAAAAAAAAAAAAAAACACAAAGATTCTTGACAAAGTTGTCTACAAATCACTTCTTTATTTTGTTGTCATCCATTCTTTTAGTCCTCTCCAATCTAGTTTCCACTACCCAAAATAAGTATATTTATTTAAAAGTAAATTATGATATTCATGTTGCTGAATTTGATGGGTAATGTTTATTCTTCATCTTAAAAGCAATTTCTGCATCATTTGAAAGATGTATGCATAGTCTCCTTCATGATACACTATTTTATTTTGGTATCCATGACAACAACATTTCTGTCTGCCTCTTGCATATCTCCTTTCTGGTTGCTGTTTCTCTGCCTAACTACTAAGGATTGAAGTTTTGAATCCATGAATCCTCAATTCAACATACGGTCCCACAGAAAATACTTTCTTTTTATTGTGTCACATTTTATAACTTATCTGACTTTTTATTGTCTTTCCCTACTAAGTCATTTTTTTTCTATCATTTTTCATCTAGTATAACATACAATGTTCAAAATATAGTAAATTTTCATCAAATGTTTCTTAATTAAGCCATCATTTTATAATTATATAATTATAAATAAATAGAGATATAAAAGAATTACTAATTATAAATCATAATAGAATATTAGAGTTATTTAGAAAAATTAGATAGGGAAAGATGGCACAAAGAAATTAAGAAATGCTTTTGGTTTTTATTTTTTCTCAGAGCTAGTTGATTCATGCCCATTTTTTGGATTTTATCTCTTGGAAAATTAAAACTCAATTGGAAGAAAAAGTCACACCGAGTTAATTAATGTGGTCCCACCTCTCAGTGTTGAGCACATAAATATAAAAGACAGTACAATGTTCTTCTTAAATCCTTATATACCTATATCAGTTCTGAAAATGAATGTTGGCCATAAACAACTCACGAAACAACAGCATTGATAAACAGGAAAGAGAAATGCCCTCAGCTTGTAAAACATTCTGCCACATAGAGGGAGGTTGATTCCAAATTTTGAGAGTTCTTCAAAGTCCTCTACTCATTTTCAGAAGAAAACTCCTGTTCTGAAAATGAATGTATACCATCTGCTAAATCTTTTTTTTTTTTTTTTTTTTTTTTTTTTTGAGACAGAGTCTCCCTCTGTAGCCCAGGCTGGAGTGCAGTGGCCGGATCTCAGCTCACTGCAAGCTCCGCCTCCCGGGTCTACGCCATTCTCCTGCCTCAGCTTCCCGAGTAGCTGGGACTACAGGCGCCCGCCACCTCGCCGGGCTAGTTTTTTGTATTTTTTAGTAGAGACGGGGTTTCACCGTGTTAGCCAGGCTGGTCTTGATCGATCTCCTGACCTCGTGATCCGCCCGTCTCGGCCTCCCAAAGTGCTGGGATTACAGGCTTGAGCCACCGCGCCCGGCCCAGCTAAATCTTTTTTGTAATTGATGAGCATCACCTATTCGAAAGTCTTTGCCCACAGGAAGTTCAACTGTAGAAGTTTGAGTTTTCAAAGCAGTTTGACCTCCCAATATAGGTGTTTATTCCTGAAATCTCTGGTCTAGGGTTGCCTGTGTGTTGATAACTAAAGAATTTTTCCAGGACAGAAAACTTGAAAGCTCTACAGTGGCATTTCTTTCCCAAGTGTTGAGCTGTTTACCATATACCAGCTGAGTGGACCCAGAAAGTGCTACACTGGAAATTATTACTGTGGGTGGTGTTAAAGTGTAACTAAGTACATAATAATTTCTGCCTGACCAACAATGATATACTTAACTCCTATTTGGCAGAGACGGCAGTGTGTTGCTCAGGCTCATCTCAAACTCCCGGGCTTAAGGCATCCTTCAGTCTCAACCTTCCAAATCCATGAAATTAAAGTCGTGAGCCACTGTATCTGGTCTTTTTTTTTTTTTTTTTTTAGGACAAAATAATAAGATTACCTGGGTCTTCAACTCAATACTACACTGAAAGGAGGTAATCTTGAATGCCTTTGAATAATCAAGTGGATATAATGGCCTGGAATCAAAGCTGAACTTTGTCTATTTGACTCAGAAATAATAATAATAATAATAATAATAATAATAATAATGCACTCTGTCTTCTTTGACTACTAAAGAAGCACATGGCCTTTAGCGATTTAGTGAAAGAAGAGCCCATCTCTACTTTCTGGAATAAGAAGGGATCTGAAAAGAGATAAAATTTAGTGCAGATCCTGTATGGATTTGATATATGTGGAAACTGTGTGTGTGTGTGTCTGTGTGTGTGTGTTTGAGTGTGTGCGTTTAACAAAAGACAAAGTTCCTCAAAGTTTTACAAGCTGCGTATTATGCTTTAGAGTAGAGAAATCAAATGAAGACAATATATTCATCGGCACTTATTTTTCAATCTTCTTGAAACTTATAACTTCATAGGTTTTATAATGGCCCATGATTGTCCTTCAGCATAGATCTGCACAGCCCTTCTTTAAGGCTAGCATGAAGGGCATTTAAGAGCCAAAAAGCTCTTTGTAGAACCTAATAATACCCTCTCAAAAGCAAGGTGAAAAGTTTATTTCAGCAAGTTATATTGGTGCTAATGATTTAATAACCAAATAAATAAAGAGGAAGAAAATCTAAGATGGAATAACCCTTTAACCAAAAACTGACACTCTGAAATATACATAGATGTATCATATCTCCCCAGGTGTAATTGGTTCTAATCATAGAACACATTATTTAATTTGGTAATATTTGTAATTTTGGTAAGGGAATGGCTCTGCTGTGTTGCCCTGTTGACATTGCATGTCTCCACATACACAATCTAGGCAAGGCTTAATCACACCTGACATGAGCCTTGGCAGAACACCCAATAATCCTCCCAGAATGTGAAAAGATAGGTGGTTAGTGAGGAGCTGCTGCAAGGCCATTTCTCACTCACCTCTATCTCCTCCCAGGCAGCTGTCGTGACACAGGCTCTTATCACCTCCAGAGATTTGATGAGGTAGGAGACTTACTCCCTTGCTCATTTTAGGGTGCAGTTGCAGGCTATAAAATTGCTTAGCTATAGCAAAGAATTAATTCCTCAAAAACACATGCCCAACTGCTTGTGCTTCATTGCCATGTCATCTGGCCTCTTTTGTTTCTGTGTCATCCTGTGAGAAAATGGATATGGCAGGGAAACATCATCAGTGCTTGTCTTGCTTTTGCTGTCTATACAAGTAATAAACTTGATCTAACAAGGTACCATTGTTTCATTACTGGCCAAGTCTGTGTGCCTTAAATGACAACTCTGTTGTTGCTCGTAACTAATTAGTTTTACTACCAATAATTTTTATTGTATTTATTAAAATGAAAGGTAACCAATATATTGAAAATATTGTATAGAATATTGCAAAGCGTACATCTTCTTGGGCAAGACATAATTCTTCTTTTCTTATAATTATAAAAACAGGATCATTGGTTTTATAAATGTGTCAAAAAATCTAAGCTATAATTATAAAATATTTTGGCTACTATGAGGTTGGAAATCAAATGAGACAATATTGTTAGTATTAAATCTTAATCATAAATTATGAAAACATGAACTCTCCTGTAACAGCTTGGTAAACCAAATCCCTATCTCATTTTCTGTCTCTGGTTCAAACTGATTCACTACAAGTTTACTTTTATTTGCAAGTATCAGGAAGAAGAGAGTTTATTACTGAAAAGACGCTCAAACATAGTGTTTTTGATATGCCATCAACAGAAAAATTAAAAATTGTCTGAAATATAAAACTATAGGTAGACTCTATTGCCAATACAATACTTAAAAACCTGCAATTAAACATGTCATGGAGTACTGTAGTGTTAGATCTGTCTTATCATATCCAGAAAAAAAAACATGATAATAACAGATGCCAATAGTTCTATAGTTCTTTCAAATTCAACCTTCAAATGCTTTCATTTGTGAAATCTGAGAAGCAAAAAGAAATGCTTCCCATATCAATTCTTCCTAGTAAATCAACTGCAGAACCTTTATTGTTAGTCTCTACTAGATATTCATTATGCTGATAACTAGGAACACCCTCTGCACCAGTATGAAAAGAGGAAACATGTGCATTTCAAAAAAAGGAGCTGGTTACAAAAGTGTTTGAACACTGAGAATGCACAGATAGGAAGGAAAGGCAACTCAAATATTAGAAACTACGGGAAGTCATTATCAACTTTAAGACTACAAGGGAAATAAGGAAGTCATCACAGCATATAATTGTACTTCTTGCTTATCCTATACTAATAGAACTGCTGTTGCTGCCACTGTTTGATCCATTCTTGAACTGCTGATATTTTTGAAGCCTATGTCCTCCATCAGCCATTATCAATTACCACTTGATTTTTTGGAAAGAATTGCTGATGGCTTCTGGAGACTTTGCCACCTGTTTTTGTCAGAGAGTTTTAAGAGGCAAAGAGATGAAAAGCAATGTTTGGATCTCATCTTCTGCCTACTAATCCCCCATTGATGCCATCCATTAATCAAACTTAACTAGAAGCCAGCTGGCAACTGAGTCTTGGAAATACAGTTTGCATGGCCCCAGCCTTTGAAATAGAAACAGAACACAGAAAGCTAGGAATGGGCCTGAGAAGCAATAGGTAAAAAAAAAAAAATGATATACTCCCCAATTTTATGTATGATCATGTGTCCATTACTCACAGCCCAGTGCTCTGAATGGGGTTTCATGGCTTATCCAGATATTAAAAATAATTACACTAATCTAATCCAATCTGTACACTACATTGTCATAGCCATGATTGATTCAGAGGAAAACATAATTATAATAAATCTTATGTTTTCAAAAGATACTGAAAAACATATATTATCTTTCTCTCTCTTTGAAGCTAAAAGTATGTGGAGTAAGTGGTGCTATAGTTAAATTTTTCTACATGCTGCCTGATTGAAAGATGCCAAAACAGCTAGAGAGTCCAGTAAAACACTTAGCAAAAACAATTAATCATAAATTGATTTGACTTGCAAATATAATGCTTAAATCTGGATTATCCAGATATATTTAAAAAATTTAAATGTCTTTATTGATATATTTTCTTAAGCTATTTTTCACTTGTAATCAAAATAATTCTAACGTACCTGAGATAGATGTCTTGAGAGAACCTATAACTTGAATACAGTGAATAAAAATGGTCAATTATGACAATTTTCTTGTGCATAGTATGCTAAGAGAAGTGCTATTGAGAGGAAAGTTAAAGAGAAAGAAAAGAAAAAGAAATATACAGGAATGGAAAAGGAATTTAGAATGCCAGAGAACAGTATGTTATTAACATTTTCTAATTTTAAATAGGGAAATTAGAGTAGGGCTCATTGAGGATGTAAGAGCTGAACCAATATCATAAGGAAACAAGGGAGTTAAAAATAATAATCTGGAGGAAGAGTGTTCAAGGCAGAGATAATAGTCAGTACAAAGGTCCTAAGGTAAACGTATCTCTGGTATGTTTGCGAGAGAATTACAAAGCTGGTGCAACTGGAGTGGAGTGAAGAAGGAAGATCTGAGAATTAACGGGGAGGGGAGAAGGTCACATAGGGTATTGTAAGCATTGTGAAGATTTCAGATTTCATGAAAAGTGAAACAGGAAAGGTTGAGTTTTTAGTGGGACAATAACATGGTAGGATTTACTTTGTGAAGGTTTACTCCGCTTCCTGTGTTGAAGACAGCCCATGCTATATTTTGTCAAGATTCCACAAAGCACACTAATTCTTCTTATTTCTCTATTTCTTCATCAGGAGCTTTAGAAGTCAATGTATTAATCTGTTCCTCTCTCCAAATGACCAGTGAATTATTTTGGGGATATATCTGGCATATGAAAATGTTCATCCTATTTTTTACCCAGACCCTTTATGATGGGAGATTAATAACATTTATTGGTCACTTAGACCTGACAGAATTGCACATTAGTGGTCTACTTTACCCATGGGTTCATGATACCATACTAGTACAAATCTTTTACATTCATATTTTAATTTCCACATGTGAGTGCTTTAGAATTTGGTCCTCACATTATGCAAATCACGCTAAGACAGTTGTGCCAATGCTGACATCATTGGTGTTAAGAATACTCAAAGACATGAGAAATGTATATTATGAAAATGTAGAATGACCTAGCACATTTAAATTTAGAAAAGAATTGCTATCTTAAAGTAAAACCATAAAAATGTTTCTATTAGGAGAATCTTAAAAAGACAATCTCAAAAACAGTTATGGCTAAGCTGTAAGAAATGAAACAAATTTACATAGGAGAGATAAAAGACAAATATGCAGAATGCTGTGAATTTTAGGGATATGAAGATTATACAGGAATTGTCCCTGGAAATCACCAGCAAGAGTGCAGCCATCTGTTCTGTTGTTTAGATACCCATCTTTTACCTACGAGGGTTTGTTTTGTCCCTTGAGGTTTTTCAGCTCTTGTTCAGTGATCCATGCTTAGTCAATAATTCATTCCAGGGCTCCTGAACTTATGGTTTGGGTTTGTAGTCTACATGGCTTAAATCAATAATTTTTAAAAATGCATTTACATGAAAAAGATTCAGGGATCTACAATACTTGATTAAATTGCATTTTAAAATTTTGTTGAAAACTATAATTAAAAACAAATTCACTCAATTACACTATAGATACCAAATTTTCAGACACTGATGACTCACATTATGTTTTTACTTTTGCAGTTAATTCAATATATTTGTGGACTTGTGTGGAATAAACAGTCTTCTGCCAACACTGGACGTACATTTAAGCCTTTCATTTTTATAAATAAGTAATTGACTATGAAGTTGTTAGCTCTGTATTGACTTTCAAAATACATGCAAAACTTCCCATTTAAATATAACAAGTACATTATGTAATATATTGTCATCATCTACATATGTTGAAAATGACTTCAAACTCTTCAGATCTTTTGACTGATGTTTTAAAGTCCTGAGAAAATATGTAAAATTTGTATACAACATTTCAAATCAGAATTCTATAATAGTAAGCTTTGCAAGATAAGCTTATGCATAAAAGGACAAGATAATATGCTGTACAGTTTACTGCTTATTGTAAGTTTTGCATGATCTATCTCGATAAGTACTTTTAAAATCTGTGTATATGTATAAATGAGGATGGTGAGATTTGCTTTTCATAGTCTAACTTTGATAAAGCATTCTGATTCTGCTTTTTTTTCAAGCTTTCAGATCATTTTAATTAAAGAGGATCGTGAAGTAGTTATGTGAACAGTGAAACAATAGTGAAAACAAAAGTAAGATTTAGAACACTCTATGTATGTGAATCACTATGTTTTTCAAAATGAGTAACCAAAACAAATTATAAAATGATACTAAAATTGGTAAGAGACTGCACATTTCATTAGTAAGCCCTCGTATCAAATGTTGCTCTTAAACAGATCTACTCTTACTGTTCATTATATTTGTTTTCTACTGCTGTGTAGCAAAGTACCACAAACATTGTGACTTAATTCAAAACCCTTTTATTTGCTCGTAGTTTTATAGGTCAGAAGCCCAGTGCAGCCTGAGTAGTTTCTCTGCTAAGGGTACCACAGGGCTAAAGTCAATGTGTAAGCCAGGCTGAGTTCCCATGTGGAGTTTCTGAGGAAAATTATCTCCCAACTTCATTCTTGGTATTTGCAGAACTCAGTTCCTTGCAATTGAATGGCTGATATTCCTGATTCCTTGTTTGGTGTCAGTGGGATCTACTCTCAGCTCCTAGAAACTGCCAGCTTTCTCCGCTCTCTCTATCTTCAGAACCACTCATAGCTAATGACCTTTTGTCAAATTCCTCTCATGATTTGACTCTCTCTCAAGGAATAGTACAGTGCCTTTTCAGGGATCACCCAGTTAGATAAAGCCCAGTGAAGACAATCTTCCTAATTTAAAGGCAACTGATTTGGGACGTTAATTACATCTGTAAAATCTTTTACAGAGCACCTACATTGGTGTTTGATTGAGTGAGGGAAGTGTTTGTATACCAGAATGTAGGGAAGCTTATGGTTATTGTAGAATTCTGCCTATCTCAATTTATCTTTTTAATTAACACAAATGAAATTATGCGTGTTTACACATAAAATAATATATTTTTGTATAGTATTTAAACAAACATCCTAGTGGTTTAAAGAAATATTTTAAAGTTACAGGTTTAAGAATATACTTTTGCATGAAAAAATAAAATACAAAATATTGACCAATTTCAGATAGGTTACTCATTCTAATTGGTAGTGATTTGTATGGAAGTAATATACTAATGACCTTGAGCTCACATTTTCGATTATTAGTAACACTTTTTTCCTACTCTTTCAAGGTTTTTATCCTTCCTAATTGTCTAACTCAGTGAGCATAAGTCCACTAGTGTAAAGCAGGATTTCTACTTACATTCATCAAAGTAATTATTCTTAAGGATTTTAAGGCAATAATACTATCAAAAGAAAGACCATTTGTTCATTTTTATGAATAATTTAAATAGAAATAATTTAGAATGACAGAAGAGTTGCAAAAATAGTACAGAGATTTCCCATACATCTTTTACCCAACATCAACTAACGTTGACATCTTACATAACCACGGTTAACATATCAAAGCTATTAAATTGACATTGGTACAATCCCATTAACTAAATTAGACATGTTTATTTGAATTCCCTCAATGTTTCCACTAATGGGCTTCTCGGTTACAGGATCCTACTCAAAATACCATGTTGACTTTACTAGTCATATATTCTCATCATCTTCAATCTGTCACAATTTCTAGGTCATTTCTTTCTTTTTTCTCCTGACCTTGACACTTCTGAAGAGTACTGGTCAAGTATTTTAAAGAATGTCACGTATTTTTATGTTTTTAAAAGTTTACTCATGATTGGACTGTATTTATGGATTTGGTGAGGAGAATATTACAGAAGTAAAGTAAATTTTTAATTATATGATAGTAGAGGAGCACATGATATCAACGTAAGTTACCAAAGGTGAGTTTAACCTGGATCACAAGCTTAATATGCTGTCTGCAAGATCTCACCACTATAAAGTCATTATGTTCCCCCTTGCATAATCTATATTTTAGAAAAGAGTCATTAAATCTACCACTTAAGTTCTACCTCCTGAAGAGGTAGACAGGTAGAACTGTCAAAGAATTTGTGGACATATGTTAAAATCACCATACTAATTAATAAATATTTTGTGGAAGATACAGTGAAAACATGTAAATATTATATTTCTCCTTGAAGTTTCTCTAGTAATTTTTTGTATTTTTCTATGGATCCTGCCTGTAGCAATTCTTAACTGTGCTATTTAAAATGTGATTTTTCTATTTCTCGCCATTTCTTCTAGCTTTTTTAACTAAAATTTTTCTGTAAAGATTATTTGGTTTTTTCAAATTTTTTTAGTTATTCATTCCCATTTACTTAATTATTCTTCTTCTCATATATTTAGCTATTCATTTATTTTATTTTTTACTTAAAATCTAATGAAACGATCAGTTATTTTCTCACATTGTTCCAGCATTGGCCATTGATTACTCTTCCAAGTAATATCCTCATGGCCCAATCCACCCCGTCCCCTGGCCCTAAATATCCCTTTTAATTGGGATGTTTTATGAACACGCTGATTCCACGCAGCCCTTTTTAAACATTTCCTCACTTTCTGTCACTCAAGAATATTTAAGTCTCCTCTTGTACTGTCCTTGCCCCAACCTTAGGATCTCCATTTCTCCTGGGAGCTGTGGAGGTTGTGGGTGTTTTTGCTCTGTTTTGCTTCAAATTTATGCAACTTGGATGACTTCAGGTCTCCTCTTTCCACTCTTCCACTCAAAAAACCTCTGTTGCGTGCAACTCTCACAACTGCATTGCACTCCTATTTTCACTTGATGCTGTCAATGTGGTAACAGGATCTGAGACTGGAAGGGGAGGGAATTCTCTGATGTTGAGATTAAACCAGTTTTAGGCAGGCTCTATGACCTTAGTTCTCAGGACTGTGATCTTTAGCAAGTGTTCCTGCCTTTTTTCCAAGTACAGTAGTTGTTGACCTAACACATATTCCTGACCCTTCTTGGTTAAAGCATTTTCCCCCAGTCTTTACTCCCAGCTGCCATGGAGTTCACCAGTGTCCTAAAGCAGTGTTTGTATTCACTGCTTTTTTCTATAGCCTTTTGTTCTAAGGGAGTGAGGAGAGATGGATCTGAGTGGAGATTCTTCTGCCTTTCTTGCTGTTTCGCTTCAGCCAGTGCTGGGGAAGCTTTCTCAGAATTCTCTTTGTGAGCTTCTGGTGGAGTTCATGAAGGAAAAGCCTGCAAGAGAATGCAAACCTTTCTACGACAATGTTCCTTAGTGGCTTCACATTCTCCTAGCCCACACCTTAAGCAATTTGTTAAAAGAAAAACACGTTGCCAAATCTTTTAACTAGTTTATTTAGCCTCGAGAAGGCATCTGCTCCAGGTAAACAAAGGCTCAGGTCTAGTTTCTCCCTTGAAATACCTCTCCCTCACCAGATTTCTGGCTAGTCATTCGTCCTGTGACCTCAGTTCTCTGAAGATTTAAGTCATTAGTCATTTATCCAACTTTTTGTCTTGTTGTGAGTATGGGAGAAATTTTCTATCTCTGTCTCTTTGAGCTAAAACAGCCCCCAAATTTATTTTAAAGTAATCTGAAAGGGGGACCGATAGGGTAACAGTATAAAATCATGAATAAAATAAAAATACTTGCAATATGTGATCGTATTTCATGTTTTTTATATGGTTGATTATGTCATTAAGGACATGGTGTGTTCCAGATACCGGCACCTAGAATTGTCCATAGTTAATTCTCTAGCTTCCTAAAATTAAAGGATTTAGAAGACTTGAAGATATTTTCTATTTGAAATAACATACAAGTGCAACTATGAATGTTTACACGTTTCATGAACACACTGATTCCAATGCAAATTTCAATGCATTTAACCAATTATTAATTTACTCAGACAAATCTCAGAGGCTTACATATTAGCAGAACTATAAATTTTGATCTCCTATCAAGAACACATAAAATAATGTAAACACATCTGAAATTTTACTGACCTAGTATGTTGAATTAGAATCTAATTTTAAGTCATAAGAGATGAAGGAAATATATTCAGCTGAAACCAGATAGCTGAAAAGTGTGATTTTAGCCTTAACTCTTGGAATTTAGGAGACTATGGCGCATATAAACTCCTAACCTTATAACAACAACAGATGCCAAGAACTGATCATTATCTAGTAACGATTATACTGTGAGTGAGCATTTTTATTAATGAGTGATGGAGCAGGAGATGACCATACTTAATTTGCTTTACTATATGATCATTGAGTATTTGCACACAAATATCATCTGAAACAACTGCAACTGCTCTCAGCTCTGGTAGAATTCTTTTTTATCCCTGCTTCAGCCAGTAAAAGCACCAAACCAAGCCCTCAGAACTTTTGTATGTGTAGCAACCTCTGACAAGTTGACAGAATATAAACCAGGTCATCTAAGCAAGCAAGATAGGGAGTACTGCATTTGAGCTAGAGTTTGAGAGAACTTGTCAGAATTTTCTTAATACTTTAGATATGTCCTTTGCAAAAATAGAAAGCCACTGGACTGTAACCAGTCAAAAAAGTATTAGTTTTGAATTATGACACTGTTCATCCATGACAACCAAAGAGCTCTGACATTTGAAGCAGGAAAGAATTCAGTCATTTTGAAGCCAAAGTTAAAACAAAAAAAATGTAACCAGAAGATTCTTTCACAATATTATATAAACAAATAAATATAATATATTTTACACAGAGTTTCATTTAAATCTATTTGTAAATTTTTCTGGAGGAGAGTAGAATGATAAGTCATTTTCCTCTAATTGTCTCATGCTAATTAATGTATTAAGTGATTTTTTTTTGTCAGAATGGAAAACAGTTATCTTCAAATCAATGAGGCAATAATTTTGCTTTCAGAAAGACATGAAACCTTGAGAGTAAAACTGCCGTATGTTTGTCTTGTTTCATACCTTGGAATAATACAAATTGTTTTATTTCCAAGTTTTTACAACAGTCATGTAAAACGAATGGCACATTGAAAAATAACCTTGTATATTCCAATTTTACAGATGGAATGATTCTAAATTAAATGACTTCTTAACATTTAACTCAAGGTGTTTTGTTCATTATATTAAACTTAAGGAGAAATTATATATATATATATATATAAAATATATGTATGCAATTATTTCATAAATAGCACATTTAATACCACACAGAAATTCTATTTTCTGATATTTCTTTCAAATTGCATAATATCGAAGTGGCAGAAGAGTCACCCTTCTGGAAGCATCACAATTCTAAAGAGAAAAAAAAAATGTTATCCTATCCTAAGAATATACAACTCCTTAAATACTTAGGCTTTCTTCTGGCATCATGTTGTACATTTGTAATCTTAAATTAAATTTCAAAATAAATTGCAAATTAAAATGTGTTACAAATTTTGTTTTGGATCCTAAAAAACTGGGTTATAGACCTCTTATTTTTTATAATTTTAGGTTTAGTCGTATTATATACTATGTCACTTACATGAAATTATAGTTAAAGGAGGCCTGCCGTAAGTATTGATACTATATATTGCTAGTTGTCTTAAAATAGATGTGGTTTATTTAATGGAAGCTTATAGAACAACATAACTCAAAGGATCATGTGCTGAGATATTAAGTCCTCTCTCTATATATGTGTGTATTTAATTACATATGTCTCTCTGTGTGTGTATATACATGTGGATCATGTCAAAGTCTCTTCATTTGGCATTCTGATGAATTCATTTAAAATATTGCTAATCTTTTAATATCTTCTGGAAAGAATTGCCTTGTTATTTTATCATTCCAAGATATTCTAATGATAAGACAGACATTCCAGAGCCCAAAGTGCTAAACTAGCAGCGAAATTCTATAATACAAAGAAATCACATAGATCCCCCAGAGAAGGATATTGGTCCTTAAGTAATAGTCATTGAAAATAGAATGCTCTTTTTACATATTGCAGTACTGGAATGTAAAGAATAACACAAAGGGAAGATTGAATTTAGTAACACTAGTGCCCTGTTCACATGTAGCATTTTCTTGACTAATGGGAGACATCCATACAGGTAAGATTTCCAAGGCAACAGCTAAGATTTAATTGACTGAGGATTGACGGCTCCTCATCACCACTAGCCAGCAAAGAATTATCTTCCTAAATACCAGCAATTAATTCTAGTAGGTCCTAAAATCTATTTTTGTGCTGTCTGAAACGCATGTGCTTAGCATTTTAAAATTAATTTTGGTAAACCAAAATCCCCTGCCAATATGCCTAAATCTACTCATTTTCAAAATAACATTGCATATTGTAGAGCATGATGTGAAAAACTGTACTCATATTCCATAGTTCTACATAGAAATTATAGTTTTGTAACTTGAATTAATATTAACACCCTAATCTGAAGATCAAAATCTTTACAAGCAAAGCAAAGTACCCTCTAACCTGGTGCTTTATGGAGACATGATTTCAATAGATTTTTTTGATTTCCTTTCACTTTTATGTTTTTATTTATTATTGTACTTATTTATGAGATAGGGTCTCACTCTGTCACTCAAACTAGAGTGCAGTGACGCAATTACTGCTCACGGAAGCCTCTACCTCCCCAGCTCAGGTGATTCTTCCACATGAGCTTCCTGAGTAGCTGGGTCTACAGGCATACACCACCATGGTTTGCTAACTTTTTAATGTTTTTTGTAGATACAAATTCTCACTATGTTACCCAGGCTGGCCTTGAACTCATGGGCTCAAACATGCTTCAGCCTCCTGCTTCAGCCTCTTAAATTGCTGGGATAACAGTTGTGAGCCACCATGCCTGACCCTCCCTTAATTGTCTTTTTAAGTAAAACGTACGAGGTTTATTTTTCATGGTAGAGAGTATGACAATAACGTTCCAGAATCTCACTTCATAAGTAAGCAGGAGACACATCTTTTTTTTTTCCCCCTGCTTCCCTCCCTCCCTTCCTTCCTTCCCCTCCTTCCTTCCTTCCTTTCCTCCTTCCTTCCTCTCAGATGAAATCACACTCTGTCGTCCAGGCTGGAGCACAGTGGTGGGATCTAGCTCACTGCAACCTCCGCCTCCCGGGTTCAAGTGATTCTCCTGCCTCAACCTCCTGAGTGACTGGGACTACAGGCATCCACCACCATACCCAGCTCATTTTTGCATTTTTAGTAGAGACTGGGCTTTCATAATCTTGAACAGACTGGTATCGAACTCCTGACTTCATGTGACCCACCCGCCTCAACCTGCCAAAGTCCTGGGATTACAGGCATGAGCCACCAGGAATACATGTACATTTTTTGAGAGTTCAAACATTAGATGGTTTCATCCCAAAGCCATCTCCCACCGCCCTGTCTGTGGAAAAACTATCTTCCGTGAAACCAGTCCCTGGTGCCAAAACGTTGGGAACTGCTGCCTTAATGGCATTAACTAAAAGAAAATAAAACATGATATAACTACATACTACTTCAGATAATGTATTGAAAAATTATCCTAACTGAAAGGAGAGTCCGTTGAAAGGATCCCTTGCTTCTTTAACTCTTGGAAAGAAATACGGTTCTTCTAAGTCAGTGGGTGAAAAGGAATTTTCCCCACCTTGTCACAGAGATTCAAACTGGTACTGAAAAAAAGAAAATCATTCTCTTTTGGATTGTCAGATGCCCCACTATAGACCTTAATAAGTAAATGTAATTCTGCCTTAGCAATCCTCATGAAATATTCATGGTTTGATTAGAAGACCCAGGTGAAAACCTTCAACCTTTCTCATAATTATAACTCAAGATTAACTCTGTGAGAACTCTGTGGTTCATTAAGTTATATAGAAAATTTGTCCTTCCCAAAACTTGTGACTGATATGGCAATAGATGCCCCTTCCCACAGATTATCTTTCTTCAAGGATCTGGACCATTACATATAGAGGACTGAAGCAAGAAGACACAGAACACAGCGGTAATTTTGCTCATCCTCAAATCACTGGCTTCATTGTCATGGGATTTTGCTATAAAAAGGGTGTTGGAATTCTCAGGGATGGAAACCTATTTAGCTCACTGTCCTCTGTGAGAAAGTAAATGTGTCTTGGAGGATTTGGAATGGACCAAATCCAAATCCACAAAAACTTTGCTGAGATAGAAGTGACATCCCAGGCCGGGCGCGGTGGCTCAAGCCTGTAATCCCAGTACTTTGGGAGGCCGAGGCGGGTGGATCACGAAGTCAGGAGATCGAGACCATCCTGGCTAACATGGTGAAACCCCGTCTCTACTAAAAATACAAAAAACTAGCCGGGCGAGGTGGCGGGCGCCTGTAGTCCCAGCTACTCGGAGGCTGAGGCAGGAGAATGGCGTAAACCCGGGAGGCGGAGCTTGCAGTGAGCCGAGATCGGGCCACTGCACTCCAGCCTGGGCGACAAAGCGAGACTCCATCTCAAAAAAAAAAAAAAAAAAAAAAAGTGACATCCCATTGCTAGGGGAAATAATTTATACATTGGCCTCCATGTCATGCCTTCATGCCTCTTTTGATTATGTTCACAATGTTTCATACACTATCAAATACACATTATGTTCTCTACTTCAGCTGATCGTGCCATTAATATGCAGTGTTGTGTTGATATTGTTATTTTTTAAGCTATCTTTTTAAGCCATCTTTCCTCTTTGTCAGTTCATTCGACTAAAAATGTTCCTTTGATGTTTCCCTCTCCACGTCTTATTCTCTTACTACTGAAGTGTTGGTTCTTTATTTTTGGCTTTTTTGAGAGATAGTAGTTTGTGGCCAATGTTCATTCATTCATTATTCATATGTTTTCATGGAAAATGCCCTGTGAAATTTCACATTAGGTAACGTGATTTAGAATAAGTGAGATATTCCTTTGATTAATCTAGAACACTAGAATCACCATGGTATTCTTTTTTGACAAAAGATATGAATATTTTAAGTGTAAATTTAGTGATATTTAGTGTATTTGTAGAATTGTACAACAGTCACCATCCAATTTTAGAACATTTTCATCACCCACCTAAAAGACGTAACCATCAGCAGCCACTTCCTATTACCTGTCTCCCCCTGAAACATACACACACACAAACACACACACACACACACGCCAGTCTTAGGAAACATGAATGAACTTTCTGTCTCCATATATTTACCTATTTTGTACATCGGATATAAATTGAACTGAACAATATGTGATGTTTTGTTTCTTTCATTTAAAATAATGTTTTAAAGGTTAATCCATAGTGTAGCTTGAATGATAATTTCAATTTCTCTTTATTGTCAAGTTATATTTCTTTGTATGCATATTATTTATGCATTTTAATTATCTATTCAGTTGATGAACATTTGGGTTGTGTCTACATTTTGATTATTTTGAATAATGCTGCTAAGAACATTTGTGTAGAATTGTTCATGACATGTTTCCATTTTTTCTAAAAGTTGAACTACTTAGTAATATGGTAACAGTTTACATTTTTGAGGAGCTGACAGATGGTTCTTGAAAGTGGCTACACCATTTTACATTGTCACCAGCAATATATGAGGGATCCAATTACTCTACATTCATGCCAACACTTACTATTTTCCCTTTTAACTTTTTTATATTATAGTTGTTACAATGTGTGTGAAGGGGCATTTTATTGTAGTTTTAATTTTCATTTTCCTGATGGATAATAACGTTAAGAACATTTTCCTACACTTGTTAGCCATTTGTACATCTTATATGAAGAAATGTCTATTCAGATCCCTTTCCCGTTTTTATTTTTAACATTGTCATTTGTCTTTTTATTATTGAATTGTAAAAGTTATTTATATATTCTACATACAAGTTCCTATTAGATACATCATTTGCAAGTATTTTTCCCATATTGTGAAGCTGTATTTTCATTTTCTTGATATCTTTTGAGGCACAAAACTTTCAAATTTTAAAGATGTCATACACACACACACACACACACACACACACACACTCCTATTCTCTTTTTTCTTGTGCTTGTGGTGTTATGACTAAGAAACTAGTGCTTAATGTAAAAATCAGGAATCTGTTTACTCTCTACATAGCTGAGTCATTTCCTGAATGTCATATAAATGTAATCATACAGAATATTTCATTTTTAAACTGGCTTCTTTTACTTAGAAATGTGCATTTAATATTTATACATGTCCCTGTGTTGGTTGGTAGCTCTTTTTGTAAATTCCTGAATTTTATGGAAGTAGCACAGTTTTGTATCCATTCATTTATTGAAGAATGTCTTCATCATTTCCAGTTTTTCATGACTATGAATAAACTGCTACAAACATTATTATGCAGGTTTTTTGTGAGGATATAAACTTTAAAAATTTGTTAGATAGATACTTAGGAGTGCAATTGCTTAATCATAAGGTGACACTGTGTTTACCTTTTGTAAGGGAATACCAAACTGTTTTTCAAAATAATTGTACCTTCTTATCTTCCTAAAAGAAGTAAAATAAGTCATTTTTACCAGAAGTTAGTATTTGTCCATTTTTTTTGTTTGTTTTAGTTTTGGAGATGCTTATAGGTTTGTGTTATTAGTCTTTCATATTTAACACCTTTTTTTTCTTACTATTGTTAATAAGAGCAGAGCAAGATATTGGTCTGTATAAAGAGCTAGGCTCACCTTTTATTCAGAGTTATTCAAACTGCACTCAGCTGCAAGTGGTCATGTTGATGTAGGAGCTATCTTACAGTGGTGAAATGCTATATGAAAGAAAACGTTCACTGTAATAAAAATTTTTAATCGTCCAGTAAAAGAAAAGTATCATGTGAATTTTGTAACCAGAGGCAAAGAGCTTCTGCTCTTTCTCCTCTTTATATATTTTTCTCCTCATCAATCCCTTCAACTTGCTTATGATCCCTGCTTTTCTTCACATATGTATTCTTTCTAGGTTGTAGATCAACCCATTTAAGATCATCATATAATACACAGTAAGCCAGTGTTAATAAAATATTCTTTTATCCTTTTCACTCTTTTATCTGAGATGGACTACTGCTTTCACTAAGTTCATACATAATTTTTGTGTTTAACTTCATTCCGAAGGTCTTTCTCGAAGTTTGCAATTTTCATTTATTACTTTTTGAAATTGTTTTCATCCTCTTTTCTGTTTTGTTCCTTTGCAGTCCATTTGTGTTCCACAGAAAGAGCAACAGATATCAGCCAAGCTCAGTGGGTCACTGGCTTAGTTTCCATGGTGACCTTTCTCCTGGATATTAAGTTGCATGGATTAAGCTCTGAGAATGTTTGTAGTAATAACTTAAGAACTGATTCCTAACATGGTACAGCAAGCTGTTAAATTGTTACTGGTTTCCTGGTCACCTGGGGAAGGTTCCAAAAGCTAATCTTCCTTCCTCTCTCTCCATAAACTGGCAATTCTTCTAAAAATCAGCATTGATTTAATAAGTTGTACTGGTCGTGCATGTGGCCCACTCCCCTTCCTTCAGAACCACTACAAAAGAGCAAAAGCGAGAGTTCCTTGACTAATAATATTCCATTTGTCTCACCCTCCTCTTCCTGCATCTACTGCAGGCTTTTTGTTTGCCAGTTACGTAGAAATTGCTTTTATTGTAATCCCAGCACTTTGGGAGGCCGAGATGGGCAGATCACGAGGTCAGGAGATCGAGATCATCCTGGCTAACACGGTGAAACCTCGTCTCTACTAAAAATACAAAAATTAGCCGGGCGTGGTGGCGGGCGCCTGTAGTCCCAGCTACACGGGAGGCTGAGGCAGGAGAATGACGTGAACCCGGGAGGCGGAGCTTGCAGTGAGTGGAGATCGGGCCACTGCACTCCAGCCTGGGCGGCAGAGCAAGACTCCGTCTCAAAAAAAAAAGAAAGAAAAAAAGAAATTGCTTTGATATTAATCAATACACATTAGGAAAAATCGTGCTTAATTTATAAACTTTTAATCCATTTTGGATGTTAGTTAAAACTAATTTTATTCACATTCAAATTTTAAGTTAATTACCCTGAGAAGTAATTTGCAGACTTCTGCTCAGTGATCTAGAAAATATAGTAAGAATGTCCTAAGGTTTTGTTGTATGCCCAAGGAATAACCTTTAGGGCTAGGGCTATAATTTCTGGGTGGTACATTTAGCATAATTATGATTATATTCAATAGGGAATCTTTTAGAAAATCACTCCCTGGAATGCAGCTCTATAACTGTTGTATCTTGAGCCAAATTAAACAAGGAAAATGCCAACTTCTCGATCTTAGGAAAAATGTTTCCATCTGTTGTAATTATATAGAATGAGAAAGATGCTAAATGTATTCCCATTTATTGAACACAAAAGAGACACTTATTTTTAGACAAATTACTGAGTTGTTTTTGTTCCGTTGGTGGTGTTTTTGTTCAAGCAGAGTAATGTGTACATTTACTCAGTTTTATGTATAAGGTAGTTTGCTGTACTTACATCTTACTAGAACCTTGCAAATGTTCTTTGGCCAGAGGGAGAGTGCAATGGTATATTATTCTCTGTGTAATCAGTTACAAATATCCAAACTGACAGTTCGTTCTGGTGAGAGTTTACTTGGGATTTAAACATTTCTCCAGAGAGGTACAAGAGTGGTTTCACTCAAATCAGAATTTATACTTAAGGAATTTACACCTAAATTAAAAAAATAATGGCAAGGTTTTCCCATTTTTTAAGTTCTGAAGTAATATATACAGCACATATTTTTGGAAATTCTTCCTAAATATCTTTGACAGACAATCTGTCTTCCCATAAAAACAGAGAAATAAAATATTAATCACATTCAAATATTATTTTTCCATAAAGTCATATTTTCTTAGGTGAATGCAAATTATTCAGACATTATGAAAAATGCAAAAAGTAACCCTCATCATTCCCAAAGCAGACCTCTTATTCACCTACTTTCTGTATCAAAATGAGGAATGAATCCCAGTGATTTCAATGCATCCCAGTGATTTCAATGCCATCAAACATTTCTCATAGCAATTTTGGCTACCTTCAGGAACATAGATTTCTCTCTTTTATACTACAAAATTCATTATTTATGTCTATGCCAATTTTGCTATTGGAGAAAGTAAGTTATTTTTAGAGTTACTGATTTTACGGTGCCGTGGCTGACGCCTGTAATCCCAACACATTTGGAAGCCGAGGCAGGCGGATCACCTGAGGTCAGGAGTTCAAAATCAGCCTGGCCAACATGGTGAAACCCCGTCTCTACCAAAAACACAGAAATTAGATGGGTATGGGGGCACGAGCCAGTAATCCCAGCTATTCAGGAGACCGAGACGGGAGAATCACTTGATTTGGGGAGGCGGAGGTTGCAGGGAGCAAAATTGCGCCACTGCACTCCAGCCTGGGCGACAAGAGTGAAACTCCGTCTCAAACAAACAAACAAACAAACAAACAAAATCAATGTTCACAGGAATGTGAGAAATGAGGTGGAATTACATGGAAATTACATGGAAATTAAATGTTCTAGACTTCTTCCACCAAGCCGCTTTCCTTAACCACCACCATTTTGTTTTTACTGTTAGGTATTCAATCTCACATTGCATTATACCTAGCTCATTTATTACAATGATTAGTGTGCCCATCATTTTTACTGAATTTTCAACTTATTATGGGTAATGGCTTGTACTGCTTATGTTTATTATGTTATCTTTATCTTTAAAGAAATGTTATGTCTTTCTTTGTATTTGAGGCGAACTTTTGCATTAAAGGGGAAAATTGTTTTAGTTTTTCCCTTAGATTGGCTCACGTTGCTTTTCTGCTCGAAGTTGATTAAGTGGGAATTTTTCCTCTTACCTCAGCCTGGAAGGCTTTGGAAAGACCAGAGAGGATTACAGGGGCAAAAAGTTAAAAACAACAACAACAACAACAAAAACCACACACACACACACACAACACAGGTCTGAGGAATACATCTCAAAAGACTAATGGTAACATAAATAATAAAAGCTCCTATTTACTGACTACTTATTTTGTGATAAACGCCTGTAATATCCGCCATAAAAGATACTAATGACAACGTTATTTAGTTGGATCTTTTAAGTTGAGAACAGTTCCTCACCAGTCTCTGGTTTCTTTATGCTCCTGCAGAAAAAGCAGTGATTTACTTGCTTGTTTTGGGGACTTGTTGCAATTCAGCCTGCAGAGGATGTGAGTTCCCAATTTTCTGCAAGTTCTTTAGTTCTGTAGCAGAATTCCGTAAATTTAATTCAGGGCAATGTTAGCATAGGTTGTATTGAGCTCAAGACTGAAAAACCACCAAGGAATGAATTTGGTAACAAAGTAAAAAAGAAAACTTCTAAGAGGTGCCTTGATTGGGTGTGTTTAGGTTTTAGCAATTGTTTAGTAATAGCAGATAATGTAAGTTTTTCATTTGTAGTTTACAAGGCCAGTCCTATGGAACGAACACTACCTATATTTAGAGCTGTGCTCTTGTTTTAACCATTACAGAGTTGACCAGTGACTAACAAATGAGAACTTGCCCACGGGTGAGAGGTTATTTTTACACAGGTGAACGGCTATTTTTATATAGGCATTGAGCTTAATAGAAACATATGAACTTCACCAAAAGCATGGGTCTTAGTTTATGAACTGTTCTGCTTGCCTTGGAACTCTTTGAGTATAGCCTTTAAGATATATATTTGGACAATGTGATTTTTCTTTTTTAGTAAGCAAGAAAACCTGATGAAAGATTTAGAATAAAATGGAACAAAGGAGAGACTTTCTATATTTGGAACTTTCTGACATTAGGAGATCCAATAGTTATTTGCTACTTTTATTGTGTTTTTCAGCCCAATATACATGCAGTTAGAGTAAATTATTCATGTCTTCCAGAGCCATAGTTTGTGAAGTTCTAGATTTCAGACAGTACCAGAGCAGCTGAGTGGAATTCTACTCAATATTTGTGACCACAAATGGGACATTTTTAGAGTCTACTATTGGATCCAAGTAACTTCCCTGTTTCTTCCATCTGGACAAGTTAGCTTTGGATTGATTAGTTAGATATATTCAGACACTTGCCCATCGCTATCATATTGGAGCCCTAAGTCATAGTATTTGAAAGTATATTAGATAACTGGTCATCTACAGTGGGCTCTAAGGGACCCAGAGCAAAAATACTAACAGCAACTTTATTTCAGGAATCTGTTGAAGATTAATCCCTGCTGATACATTCCCCAGTGAATAAGGAAGATTCCCAATCTAAAAGACAGGTGTCATACGCATTCTGTGAAAGAGAGAGACAGAAAAATTGTGCAAGCCAGTTGAGACCTTCTACTTCTCTTTAAACTATCCATGCTATAAGACTGGAACACTGGGGAAAGTGTAAAGAAGTTTAAGCTAGAAATTAGAGTTTTAAAATAAAATCCTCTGGGACTTAGAAACATAATGAGATTGCTATTACAACCCAAGTAACTGCAAACTATGATATAGGGCTAAAAAATATTTTTAAGTGAGACATTAGGTGGCAATAAATTTTGTTATGGCATACTTGTAGGTGGAGTTTGAAAACAAAACAAAACAAACAAACAAACAAACAAACATTGTATTCATAACTACATGAGTTGAGGCACCAAAGAGCAAAATACCCTTGGTAAGGTTTAGAATGAATACAATTACGCCTAGAAGTCAAGTCATTCATTTTCTGTGTGGAATTCAGAAAGGACTCAAGAAAACAGGAATTGCTTAATTTGAACCTTGAAAAGAATAGGCAAATTTACTTTTGCAAACAGAATAGCAAAGTTTATAAATGATAGAATAAAAGAAAATTGTTTAGACAATTTGAAGGGCTGGGAGACAAGGGAGAACAACATTCTGAATGTTCTTATGGGTCATCTAGGAAAACTTTGTCTTGAAGACAATGGAAAGTCACAGAAGGGTTTAAAGCGAGGAGTTTAGATAATATTGCCATTGAGTATCTCTGACAGCAGGGTAAAGGACTGATGCAGATTAAGTCTGGAAGCAGCATCCCACAGGAATAGTGTATGAGTTATTACCTGGACCTAGACTAAAAAGTGGCAACAGAAAAATGAAAGAAGAAAAATATCTGAACTTATAAATAGGCAATGCTAACAGAAGCAGTATCTCAAACACTGAAGGAACTCAATATAGACTTGGGAGTGGCATATTTAAAACAGAACAAAAAATAATTTGCAGTTCTAGAATATAAAGGAATTGAAAAAAGTTATTGTGCATTTACTGTGTGCCTAGTGCTACACTACAGACTTAACATAGGTTTTGGTTGCTAAATTTTTATATCAGTATCATAAAGTAGATAGGCATGAAAAGGATTGTTGTCCATCTCTGCAGATAATAAAACTGGGGTTCAGTTACTTTAAATGGCTCACCTCAATCTCTGGGCTCATAAGTACATAATAAAGCTTCAAATTGTCTATATTCTCTTCAGTGTGAAAAATTGTGGTCCTAATTAGGAAAAGCACTTTGGAAAAATAATTGCACTCAAATAAGCAGTGTTAAATATAAATGGTGAATAAAAATATTTTGAAATAAAAATGTTATTTATAAGTGGGATAGTAACACGATCATTAAATAAGGTAGTACAGCTTTCAGGTGAGTTCTTTAAACTCTACTAATAGGTGTTTAACAGATTACTGTCATTTATATTATTGTCTATAAAGTATTCCTATATATTTGTAAATTGTTTTTCTTTATTAAAAACATATTTTACAATTTCATTTAAAATAGCGTCAAAACAATGAAATACTTAGGAATAAAGTTCACCAAAGAGGTGAAAAATCTCTACATTGAAAACTATAAGACACTGATAAAAGAAATTGAATAATATACAAATTAATGAAAAGATACCTCACATCCATGGATTGTAAGACTTAATATTGTCAAGATGTTCCTACTACCCAAAGTGCAGTACTGATTCAAAGCATTTCCTAATGACATTCCAATTGCATTTTTCACAGAAATTGTTTTTAATGTCTTAAAATTCGCATGGAACTACATCAAGCCCTAAACAGCTAAATAAATCTTGAGATAGAAGAACACAGCTGGAGGCAGGAGGCATCACAATTCCTGATTTCAAACTTTATTATAAAGTCATAATAATCAAAAAGGTATGATATTTGCATAAAAATAATTATAGAGACCAATGGAACAGAATAAAGATCCCAGGCCATAAACTTACACATAAAGATCAACTATTTCACAAGGGTACCAAGAATACACAATAAGAAGGTAGATCAGATATCAAGTAATAAAATAAAGATGAACAGCAGCTGTTATTTGGGCATATTTGTGAGTCCTGAAGTTCTCAAAAATATTTTTACTGAAATATTCTCTTATTTTCCACTCACGTGAGCTCTATCTCAATTCACCAAGTATCTTACCAAAACAAACAAACAAACAAACAAAAAACAATTAGGAAAACTGCAAAGAGTTAAGCAGTTATCAGTCATGTAGCATTTTTATAAATTATATCTATCCACTTGCTTTTTAAAAAATTCATTGGTGATATATACTATACTTCACATTTCTACAAATATATTGTGGTAGGAAGAAACTAAAAGATATGAGAAACGTTAAGCTTTTGGAAGGTAAAGCAATTAAGTTTACTAGCTGTTTTGCCATTGTATAGATGAATATAAATGAAAGGGAAGAGAAGGTAATGGTTTTAATAAAATGTATCTGCTGGTGAGGCTTTGTTTTTAAAAAATCTAAAAAGAAAGAAAAGAAAATAGCTCAAATACCCATTGTTATGGTAATTCCATAGGGTGGAATATGAAGCTATGGTTTAAGATAATGAGAAGAATGTATTTCTATTGCATTAAAAAATTGTCAAAATACAAAAACTTGAAAACATATGCTCCACCAAAGAATATATGGTGTGATATCACATTTTAAAAAATCAGTATGTACTTTACTGTTGTTGGATAATTTTTACGATGGAAAAAATTATGTATTATTTATGTAATTTAATAATTAAAAAGTAAACAGGTCTAGTGTTAAGCACATGCATAAATTACAATATTAATACAAGAGCACACAGTTAATATGATGACATATAACTCATTTAATTTTATCAGTAAATATTTATCAAAACTCAACTAAAAAATGTACTCCATTAAAAGTAACTGACTCCATCAAGAGTAAGAGACAAATTCTATGATTAGATAGCCAAAGTAAAGGGAATATACATTATTTTTTTGAGGACTTAACTATCCAATAGTGAGGCTCCTCTTTTTCCTGCTGTCCTTTAAAAACATAGGGATATTTTTATTAAATTTTAACTCATTTCAGCTTGTCTATTTGCCTGAGAATCCTTAGCCCAGTAATATGACAGCTCTCATTAAGAGGCTTTCCAAGCATCCTTGTAACCCAATAGTTTCCTGAACTAATATGTTTCTTTTTTGAAGGAAATTGCAGAAGACATTTATTTGGGAGTTATACATGTACAGGGCCAAAAAAAATTTCAGATGAATGTTCTTAAAATTTCCTTTGGGAAAAAAGCAAACATTTGCTTAGTGGGAGCTGTCAGGAGTAGTTAATTAACTAAATATAATTTTAAAGTGATTAAATAGTAATTAAAGACATAAGAAAGTAGAAAAATAAGTAAAAAATATGTGTTTATATGGTTTCAAAAAATTTAATTTGGGATGTTATTAGAATCACTTAACCCTCTTCTTTTTTCATAATTAAAGCATAACATAATCCTTAACACTGCATTACACTATTTAGAACTCTGTTAGAGATTTTCTGCTAATTGGGAAAAAATGTTCGATGAAGTAGATATAATTCAAATGCATGCCTATATTTAGAAATTGTAATTCTTTGATGAATTTGTTTTGTTGGTCATTTAATTGTGGTTCAGTGAGCGTCAATTTCACACTCTCTTTTATCAATTATTTCAATAAAAAATTATTGAACATTGTCTATATTCTATGACCTCTTTTCTTGGGCTATCCAGATAGAATATGAAATCATTATTTCAAGAAGCTCACAGTACAGAGGTGAAGATGAAAATATAATATAACACATTGATTATCTAGTCTTCATTGCTCTTTTAAAATGTCTCAGAAGAGTGACTGTAGAAACCACATAAGGGTGTCCCAATCACTTTCATTCTGGTTCATATAGTTGACCCAATGGCAAGGAAGAAATTTCTCAACCACTTTATCTCTATTGGGCCTTAGAGATGTTGTTTTAACTGTTTCTTAGGTATGACCTAGATTCACTTTGGTTTAAAAAACAACAAAAAAAGCCATCTATAACAAACGCACAGCCAACATTATACTGAACAGAGAAAAGTTTAAAGCATTCCCCTTGAGAACTGGAATAAGATAAGGGTGCCCACTTTTACCACTTCTATTCAACATAGTATTAGCCAGAGCAATCAGACAAGAGAAAGAAATAAACGGCATCCAAATCGGTAAAGAGGAAGTCAAACTGTCACTGTTCGCAGATGGTAAGATCGTACACCTAGAAAACCCTAAAGATTCATCCAGAAAGCTCCTAGATCTAATAAATTCAGTAAAGATTCAGGATACAAAATCAATGTACACCAATCAGTGGCACTGCTATACACCAACAACGACCAAGCTGAGAATCAAATCAATAACGCAACCTCTTTTACAACAACTGCAAAATAAAATACATAAAAATATACCTAATCAAGCATGTGAAAGATCTCTACAAGGAAAATCACAAAAACACTGCTAAAATAAATCATAGATGACACAAACAAATGGAAACACATCCCATGTTCATGGACAGGAAGAATCAATATTATGAAAATAACCATACCGCCAAAAACAATCTACAAATTCAACGCAATTCCCATCAAAATACCATCATCATTCTCCACAGAACTATAAAAAGCAGTTCTAAAATTCACATGGAACCAAAAACAAACAAAACAAATGCCACGTAGCCAAAGCAAGACTAAGCAAAATGAACAAATCTGGAGGCATCACATTACCCAACTTCAAACTATACTACAAGACAATAGTTACCTAAACATGCTGGTACTGGTATAAAAATAGGCACACAGACAAATGTAACAGAATAGAGAACCCAGAAATAAAGCCTAATATTTACAGCCAACCGATCTTTGACAAAGCAAACTAAAACATCAAGTGGGGAAAGGACACCTTATTCAACAAATGGTGCTGGGATACTTGGCAAGCCACATGCAGAAGAATGAAACTGGATCCTCTCACCTTATACAAAAAATCAACTCAAGATTTATCAAAAACTTAAATGTAAGACCTGAAACCATAGAAATTCTAGAAGATAAAACTGGAAAAACTGTTCTAGACATTGGCATAGGCAAAGAGTTCATAACCATGAATCTAAAAGCAAATGTAACAAAAACAAATATAGATGGGGCCTCAATAAACTAAAAACCTTCTGCACAGCAAAATAAATAATCAGCTGAGTAAACAGACACCGAAGGTATGAGGAAAATCTCTAACACAAAACAGGGTCTGTAGAATCCCAAAGTCCGAATAAATACATTTGGCAGAATGGAGCTGAAGAGAACTAGAGGAATCTTGTGAAAGTGTGAGCTTAAGTGGAATCTTAAGGCAAAAGTAAAAGTTCTCAAACCAGAAATGGAGCTTGTGCAAGATCAAGATCTGAGAGACAAGTGCACTTAGAGAGCTCAGCATATGACTGAAAGTTTGAGGGCACAGCGTCAGGGTCTATAGAAAAATAAAAGGATAATAATAGTTTAATTTGTTTTCAAACTGGTTTACATAACTGAGGGAATCATTCAAAACAACAAGCCTAAAAAAATAATAAGCAGAAACAAATTACAGAATGTATCCAGTGAAACACAGAGATCAAATTCAAGGAATGAAATTCAATATACAAAACAAACAAATATATAAAGCAGTTATTTTTATCTTAGTTCAGTTTTTCTATTATCAGATGTATAAAATAATTCATGTAAATATGTTGGTTCCTAAGCAACAAATATTTCTATATGAAGGAAATTGTTATAGGTCATTTTTAATAGCATGTGTTAAAAGTATTTAAACCTTTGTCAGGAAGATTTCATTTTTGATAGTTTATGAAGGAGATTGACTTTAAAAAAATGACCTTGTTATTTTTGCTGTTAAATATTGCAGAGAATATCTTGTACATCTAAGTAGAGAAAGATATTTTTGCTATGAGAATTATATTACTCTGTGCAGGTTTGGCTAGAAAAATAATGGTGGAAAATATAAATAGGGAAGAAAAAAACTCACATTAAACCCAAAAAGATACATAACAATAAAATTGCAAAGAGCTATTTTATAATGAAAGAAAATCAGAGGGGCAAACATAAAAGGAAATTATTTTTAAAGACCACCTCCTCCACTTCAATTGCATTTATTCAATTGTTTACCCTTTTAATAAAACTCCAGGGAGTAAACAACATGATGAAAAATGGAAAATTACTCATGGCCTTTTAAATTGCCCACTGTAAAGAAAATAAGTGTTAAAAAAAATATTGTCTCATGGATCACTTGTGTTTCACAGATTTTCTCATGACAGCCTGAAAATGCATTCACTTCCTACCCCTTTTAAAGGAAATTTTTACCACACCACTAATTACAAAGTGAATTGTTCAAGCAAAAGGTTTGAGGGCAGCTAAAATATCCCCGTCTGTTTTAAAGATCTCATTAAAATGAATCTATGCCATTTTACTAAGTAACTATTTCATAGCAAAATTATATACCAAAAACATTTTTACATTAGCTGAAGCACAGTAGGGGCTGGAAAAAGGGGTGGAGACAGTTGGAAATGTCTAATTTTTGTTTTCTCATTTGTTTTAACTAGTAAAGCTGCCCAGGGCACATATTTAATAGAGCTAAGATCGGAAAGATAGACAAATCACTCAAAAAAGTCCAGTATACAAAGTATTTTATCTGTCGAAATTTTTGCCCCCTGGGTTCTTTTGCTTCCTGCTGGTGAGTTTTCTCTTTGTACTGGTGTTCCCCAAGGTAGTCATTCTTAGACTTTCCCTTTATTTAGGGAAACTTCTATCAACCGGCCATTGTTTTAAAAAAGTCTGCTTTTATTATTTTTAGTTTTATGAGTTTAATGGTATGATTACTCTTATTTTTTTGTTTGTTTTCTGTTTTAAACAGAGTTGTATGTATGTTAACGGTCAGGAAGTCAAGGCATCTAATTTTGACCTAACCTAGTGAGCACGCATTCCAGTGGAAATGGGTTACTTTCTCTATAAGAGGGCTTGAACAAATAGTTTCCAACTAACTTGGAGAAAATTTTGCCTTTTGAATTTGAGAATGACAAAAAATATCCCTATATAATTGAAAGGAGTAGAAGATTATAATATGATGTGTATTTTGGAAGATTAATATAAACAAATATCTAATCTGAATTAAGCATACCAAGTATAAAAATGGTCAATGAAAATACTAACAGTTTGCAAGTTTGCATAATGTTTTATAATGTATAAAACATGTTTTCAATTAAACTTGCATTATTTCAAATAATCCCATGCAATAAAGCGTTCTATTTATATCATATCCATGATTCAAATATATTAAAGGATTTTTCAAGGACATATCATGGATAAGCAGTACTGGCAAGATGGAATCCTCTTTCATTGATGTTGAATAGCTTTTCTTTTCCATTGTTACACAATTTTCTTATCTTGGATTAAGCGAGGAAGAGAACTCCTGAAGCAACTAAGGGTAAAAGAAAGTTTAGCAAATCAACAAACAGTGAATAATGACAGTGTTCAGATATGATTAATGATAATAGTTCATACTTCATTTTTCCTAGTGATTTTTGGTATGGTTTATAGCATTAAACAAATGAACAAAAATTCTCAGAGAACTTCCTGGCATCAATCAACTTTAATTTTGTTTCAAGTTCAGCCTCAGTCAAATTTATGAAGTATAGAACATCATCATCATCATCATCATTATACACACTTTACTGTAACATTTATTCTACCCTCAGTTATGTCCCCATGATCGCAGCTATACATTTTCCCACCTCTCATTCCCTATTTGTGATTTTCCACCCAGAAATGCATCTCATACTCTACTTTCATTATCTCTAGATCCCTCTACTCTCAAAATTCTTGAGCTTGATATGCATATATTTGTTTACAGAATTAACATTCCTAAGAGTCTGTTTTCTATTGTCCAAAATAATAAATAGTATTAAGAATGCTTTTTTTAATCTCTATGTCAATTCCCGTGATGTATTTTTTTTTTAATTTGATAAAAGGTCATCTAGAGAAAAAGACACAACTATGAAGGAAATTGATTAGTTATAGACTTCCAATTTGACAACTATGGAAGGCTTCTAGAGTAATGTTTTTGAGCAGGTGGAAGGTTATATTCTTGTCCCTTTTAAAATGAGGACTATAATTACCTCCAGAAAAAGCTATGCGTAAATAAGAATGACTTGTCAGCAAATGCTTTAAATAATGAGGACACTATATTCAGAAATTTGTTCACTATATTCAGAAATGCCTCCAGTCATAAAATGTGGATGACTGCTATGGCTGGGTACAGTGCTAGGCACATTGCACATGGTGGTGATCAAGCCAGACATATACACCTGTCTATTATTATGCTTACCCAGTGCTGCACTCAGCTGTGGCTGATCATAAGGATTCCATGAGGAGTTGACATAGCAAACAATGCAGTGACCACATCTAGATGATTTCATCCCCCTTGCCCCAACCAATCAACGACCCCAATTTTGCAGCCTCTCACTCTCCTTGACTCTTTTAACAAATCCAGCCCAGAATACCTCAGGGAGATAGATTTGAGGGTGCCCTGCAATCATTAATCTGCCGCAAATCCTGCTATCTCAATGGAATTGGACTGTTACCATGCAGCAGACTTAGGAACCTGTTGGTCCTATAACAAAGGAAGCACTTAATAGCTTCTCTTTAGCATATCTGTATTGCCAGCACTACTACTCTTGTGTTTTGGGACCATTGTTAAGTAAGGGTTACCTATCTGCGGACTAGTGGCATGCACCTGTAATCCCAGCTACTCTGGCGGCTGAGGCAAAAGGATAGCTTGAGCCTAGGAGTTTGAGACTAGCCTGGGCAATGTGCCAAAAACACCATCTCTTAGTGCATAGATATACAGTTAAAAAAAAATAAGGGTCACTGAATACAAGGACTATAAGATCATGCCACTCGATTTGATCATCATCTCTGATCACTAAGATGGCTACTAAGTGACTAACAGGCAGGTAGTACATAGAGTCCGGATACACTGTACCAAGGGAAGATTCACATCTCAGCAGGACAGAGCGGCACTGCAAGAGATTTCTTCATACTATTCTGAACTTTGTACAATTTAAAACTTATGAATTGTTTATTTCTGGAATTTTTCATTTAATACTTTTGGACCATGATGAAGGTTAACTGAAATCATGGAAATAAATTGAAACCATGAACATGATGGGACCATCATAGTCACTGATTTTCTGTGTATGTGTGTGTAGAAGAAATAGAAATAAATTACAGTACATTCTGTTTTTTATTTGTTTGTTTGTTTGTTTTTCGAGACACAGTCTCATTCTATCACCCAAGCTGGAGTGCATTGGCATGATCTTGACTTACTGAAACCTCTGCCTCCCAGATTCAAGCGATTCTCCTGCCTCAGTCTCCTGAGTAGCTGGGACTACAGGAACCTACCATCATGCCTGGCTAATTTTCGTATTATTAGTAGAGATGGGATTTCACCGTGTTGGCCAGGTTGGTCTGGAACTCCTGACCTCAAGTGATCTGCCTGCCTCAGCCTCCTAAAGTGATAGGATTACAGGCATGAGCCACCACACCCAGCCAAATTACAGTACACTCTTATAGTAATGAAAACCCACATGCATAGCATAGTAAGATATTCATTAGGCATGTTTTTTTAAAAAAGAAATCAATGGCTTGATATGTAAAACATTTTATATTTTATTTTCTCCAATCAAGCCAAGAGGCTTCTTTTTTTTTTTCTTCTAATTAATTCTAACCTTTTATTAAGTCTAGAAAACAAAGAAAAAAAACTTTTGAAGTGTTACTAAAATGCTAACTGAATCATTTTAGCATAAATCTAGCCACATGCATTTCAAGGTTCCACTGCTAGGAATTTTGTTAAGATCAGCTGAATCATGAATAATACTATATAACAGAGTATAAGGAACACAAGCATTAGATGTGATCCTTGCCCCATACCCTTAGATTATGTCAGAATAAAGCTGACAATTCTGTCAGGCTCTGAACCCCTAGTGCCCCCAGCCCAAATCTTGGAAGCAAAGAATATGCCCTGTCATACAACTTTGTACAAGTTGTAGTAAAACAAAGCTTAAGTTTTTTTCACCTTTCTATAGTAAATGGTCAGTTATTTGATAAATACTAAAACGCTGCTAAGAATCGATTTTGAGTTTGTTTACCAAACACATTGTGCAAGAACTGACTACATAAAAAGTTCCTTTGAAATTTGGTCCACAAATTCACTTAAGGTTGGAAATTTAAAACTTGCAAGAAAAAGAGGAAGCGGGTATCCCTAAATCCTAACATGTTGTGATTACTAAAGGGATATATATGCGTACTAAAAAGTTTTGCTCACAGAAGGCACAAACTATAAAAGGGATATTCTTTTTGAATTAAAAAAAAAACTAGCTGATACCCTTCTTTGTTTAGTGAGCACCATAACTAAGATGAAGTTAAACCTGAATTCACTGTCTACTCCTGTGACCAAAAAAAAGAACATAAAAATTAACTTTGTTTTACCATGTACTTTCCAGCCACTAATTGAGATGTAGTTATGAAAGATTAAAATTGCCTTAAAAAGGGGTCATGATAGCAGCTATCAAAGCAATATTCAAGCATGATTTCAAGGATGCTTTCAGGTTTAGAATTAGCCTTCCTTGTCAAAAATCTGCACAACTTCATCAAAAACTTCATCAACAGATTTAGAAGCGTCTATTTTCTTGACTTTCCCCATTTCTTCATATAAGTCAATAATTGGCTTTGTTGACTGAAGGTATGTCTGAATTCTCTTTTCCGAGCTCTCTCTGTTGTCATCACTGCTACCACTACTCTTTCCCCTCTCGAGACATCGTTCAATACAGATCTCATTATTACAGTCAAAAAACAGAACGAAAGATACATCTGCCTTCCCATCCATGGTCTTGTTCCAACCTTGAAGGTTGTCTTGATTTCTTGGAAACCCATCAATCAAGAATTTATTCTTCTGAGCATTGGCAGCCATTGTCTGATCCATTTCCCTCTTTAATAAACTGATGGTTATCTCAACTGGTACAATCTTTCCTTCTTTAATGTACTTTTCAATAAGTTCACCATACTGTGAATCTGGGTTCTTCCTTTCATCACGAAGCAGCTCTCCTGCAGAAAGGTGTGTGTAATCATATTTCTCGACGATGCGGGCGCACTGGGTCCCCTGCCGGCGCCAGGGCCGCCGAGGACGAACACTACCAGCGGCTTCATGAGACGGGGAGGGCAGAAGAGAATCGGCCGGCGGGTCTGCAGCAGGAAGCTAAGGCCCAGGACGTGGAGCAGTCGGCTGCGGCAGCGGCTCAGCATATACAGCTGCTCGGCCGGCCGGACGCTGAGGGAGCTGATAGCGGCCGGCGAGGCGCGGGGCGGGGCAGGGAGGCGGTGGGAGAAAGGGGCGGGCTGAGCCGGCGCCCGCCGCGGCCCCGCCGCCGTGGCTGCCCAGGCGTCCGCGGCACCAAGAGGCTTCTTATACCATTATAATTTTACAACAAAACCAGAAAACTAACAATCACAAATATATTGTGATTGATATTGACATCACCCTCGTCTCAGAAATTTATTTATTCAGGATTGTAAACGCGGAATGATGATCAGACTTCTGAAAGCAATTGCCATTTAGCTGATCTTTAATTCTGGTTAATATTTAAGGATTCATAAACTTTTCAAAGTAAGAAGGTAATAAAATTCTCTCAGACTACTCCTAGACTTTATCTTGCTCATTAAACTTTGTATAATGGAATGTTTCTAACATGTAGACAAAAGTACATACCATATATTATATTTATATGAGTAATATGTAGTAGTATAGTACATGGAATATGAATAGTATATTGTATTCTTAGGCACCCATTAACCCAATTCAAAAATTAGCAATTATTAAATTGTGGTCTAACTTAATCACATTGATATACCCAAATTCTTTCAGTCACAGATTATTTTCAATCAAATTGCAGACCACAAATTATGTTATTCATTTATAATCTAGTATATAACTCTACGTTACAGACTCTCAAGAATAAAAAGAAAACATAATACTAAACATTACTAAACAAAAATAACAATTTCTTAACATCTCCATATATTCTGCCTTCAAATTACCCCAATTTTCTCCAACTTTTGATGCAGCTTGTTTTAATCAAAATTCAAAGAAATTCTATACATCACAATTAATTGATACACCTCTTAAGTTATCCTTGATTTGGGAGTTTCCCCTCCACCTCTTTTTTTATTTTTTCTTCAATGTTGCCTGTGGAAGGGAATGGAAAATCTCATTTCTCCTATTAGAGTTTTGTCATTTAAGTAAATTAGATGTTCCCAAACCGGCCACACCTATGTGTTTATGCCATTCCACACACCGTTTTATGATGTTTTGCAATCTCACTGTGAGTGTAGTTTGTTTCTCCCATTAGATTTGGGCAAGGGTTGTGACCGTCCCGACTAATGCAGTATAGTAAATGTGATGGTATGCAATGTCCGTGACTAGTTCAAAAACGATACCATTTTGACCTGACTCTCCTGCTCTTTTTCCCCAAATGTTGATGTTGGAACCCAACCACCATCATCACGTTTGGCGGAGGACAAGACACATGGGAATGCCAGCATGTAGATGTTTTGGTTGACAGCCCACCTAGAGCCTCAGCTAATAGCCAATATCAACCACTAGACATGTGAATACATAAGCCTTCAGATACTTTCAGCCCCATCCTTCAAATCTTCCTCCTGAGGACCCAGATGCTGTGTAGCAGAAACAAAAAGTGCATGCAGTGCCCTGTCTGACATAACTCTTAGCTTCATGAGACCTAATAATTGTTTATGGTCATTTAAATCCAATAAGTAGTTTATTCCGCACTTATAAGTATATGTAAGTAATATATCTAATTCTGGATATTGTTGAATACTTTATACATGTTGTTTTCTATTTTACAAGAGTGCCAGGATCTTTATTTATCTCACTTTGTGGTCTTAACATTTCCTTTCTAAATTGATGACAATGGCTTATTACACATGTTTCATTATGGGTTGCAAAATGATGAAATTCTAATCCTATCATTCTTTATTTGATGGTTAAAATATTTATATGATGATCAACTTCTCTATCATTGTTAGCTTAAAATGTAATTCAAATAAGAAAAAACAAGATTAAATATGCAATACCTACCACTTTAAAAATAATCTGAATGGAATTGGTATTGACAGATATTTCTAATCTAGATCAGCCCAAATGATAGTAGAATTTCTAATTCCATAAATTTGGTGTGAGTCTTAAGAATCTGTATTGACAGCAAGTTTCCAAGTGATGCTTATGCTGTTGGTACAGGAACCAGACTTTAAAAACTGCTACTCTAATTACTTTCATCTTTAAAAACAAAGAGTCAGTTGTGGTGGTTTATGCCTGTGATCCCAGAGTTTTGGAATGCCAAGACAAGAGGATCATTTGCTACCATGAGTTTTAGAACAGCTTGGGCAATACAGTGAGGCTCCATCTTTAAACAAATGATAATAATAAATTAGCTGGACATGGTGGCACATGCCTGTAGTAGTGGTAACTCAAGGCTGAGGCAGGAGGACCACTTGAGTCTAGGAGTTCCAGGTTACAATGAGGTATGATCTTGCCACTGCACTCCAGACAGCGATACTCTGTCTCAAAAACAAAACAAAACAAACAAATAACAGTGAACATAACCAGTGATCAATACCTTTGTTTCTATTTTGATACAAACATCAAAGCAAACTAATACATAGTCATAGAAAGTAGATAAGTATTTATCTGGAATTTGGGGAGGTTGGAAAATATGGACAGATAGAAGGGATTACCAAGGGGCATCCAAATCTGTTAAAGGCTGTGAATATCTTCATTGTCTTGACGGTGAAGTTAACTAATTCTACACATTACATGTGTGCAGATTAGTTTCAACTTTACCTCAATAAAGCTGGTTAAAAATAAGGGGAAAAATGAAAAGCAAGATATATCATTATTTCCTTTGATTTACATGTTATCAAAATAATGAATTAGTACCCTGTCATCTTCTAACAATGACCCTGGAGTATTTTGTTTAACTTTTGGATTTTTCTCTAATGGTTAAGAAATTGTATCTGAAGTGGTTTTAACTTGCATTTCTCTTATTATGAACAATGATCAGAACTCTGTTATGTTTGGGTTCAGTTTAAACTGTTTCTTCATGTGTCTTACCCATTTTTTGGAGTGAGACAAAGATAAATGGACTCAGTGAAATATACAGGGATCTATTTTTAAATGAATAACCACAGTAGAAACAACAGTTTTAGCCTCAAATCTGATTTGTCACCCAGCAACAAAGAATGAAGAAGGGACATTATCAGAACATGCAAAGTTGACCTTATGACATTTTAACCTACATTTTCCCTAAGTTTCTCAGGAACTAAATCCTGACATTTGACAGTTCAGCAAGCATTTATTTTATTTATGCCATATTGAGAAAAAAATCAAGAATTTTTGAAGAAAGTTTATTAACAAATAACGATTAGGCTACTTGGTTCTTCCAGTATCAGTAAGATGGTCCAAAACACTAAAGCAATTATTCAGATAGTCCATGTCAAATAATTTAAATTTTACTTCACTCTAGTGAATATTTTAAGAAAATCCTTTTTATTACATTGGAATATAAGACAGAAAGCACATGGCATACAAAGACTTAACAGTTAAAAAGAAAGTGCTGACATCTGTACACTTGTTAAAATTTTCCCTGTCAATTTATAAATTTTATCCATAGTAGCATTCTCAATGAGCTACTGCATCTCATTGAAACTGCACCATATAAAATAATAAATAAATGTTCCTCAAATTAGCAAAACTGATTCAGTGCTAGTATGTTTTATAAATCTAGTCTTAAAATAATACTTTTTCTAGCCTAATTATTTAAAATAAAAAAGCATCACACAGACACACACACATTTACACATATGCTCAATGAACTAGAACTTTTCAGATATAGGTTCTAAGAAATGCAACAGTGAATAGAGTAAGACAGAAAAGAGAAATGAGGCTTCGTCTACAAATGGCCTGGAGCTGTCTTAATACTGCAAGTTTCAGTGTGATTTTGACTAAATTGTGTGCACATATCAAAATTTGTTGCCTAAAACTTTCAACATAGTTAGTGAAATTTTTAAAGTGTTCTTCAGTATTTCTTGCTGCTTATTTCAGATTTTGTGGGCTGTAGTAGTTTATTACAGTTGTAATGGTTGGCTTCTCAGCAAAGAACAAATAATAAAACTTTAACAGTAAATGTATTTCTATTTTTATTCCCCAAACTCAAAATATACTCTAAAGATTGTAAAGTCCACTAGGTATAGTGGCTCATTTCTTTAATTCCAGCACTTTGCGAGGCCAAGGCAGGAAGATCACTTGAGGCCAGGAGTTTGAAACTAGCCTGGTTAACATAGCAAGATCCCCATCTCTACAAAAGAAAAAATTAGAAAAAGAAAATTAGCCAGGCATGGTGATGTAAAACTGTAGTCCTAGCAACTTGCAGGCTGAGATGGAGGGATTTCTTGAGCCTGTATGTTTGAGGGTACAGTGAGCTATGACTGTGCCACTGCAACCTAGCCCACGTGACAGAGCAAGACCATTAAAAAATAAATAAAATTGTAAAGTCGGCCGGCCGTGTTGGCTCTTGCCTGTAATCCTAACACCTTGGGAAGCTGAGGTGGGCAGATCACCTGAGGTCAGGAGTTTGAGACGAGCTTGGCCAAAATGGCAAAACCCCGTCTCTATTAAAAATATAAAAATTAGCTGGACGTGGTGGCGTATGCCTGTAATCCCAGCTAACTGGGAAGCTGAAGCAAGAGAATCGCTTGAACCTAGGAAACAGAGGTTGCAGTGAGCCGAGATTTCACTACTGCACTCCAGTCTGGGCAACAGAGCAAGACTCCGTCTCAAAAAGAAAAATAAATAATAATTATAAAGTCTAACCTTAATTAAAAGTATTAAACATAGAAAAATAATTTATTTTTGAAATCTCTGATCTAGCAGAGGAAACAATTTCAGAGGAATAAGGTAAGACATGTTTGGAAAACTGGAAAGATAAAAAGGACAGGGATCCTGGAGCATCTGAGTGAGGGGAGGAGTGAGCTCAGCTGTGACGTGTAAATAGCTTAGAAGGTATTACTTCTATCCGTTCAACAATGAAAACACCTGTACAAACTGAAAATCAATGACTTTTCTTGGACCTATAAGCTGTTGAGATTACAGGCAAATCAACACCTCAAGTTCTGGAAAGGCAAGTTTGTTCAGACAAGATCTGCTACAGGGAGTCATAAACTGGTAAAATTACTTATATGGCAATTTTGATAAATTGTTGAAAGCTAAATGTAGATCACTACCAAATAACCAAATATCAAATACCCAGGGCCAAAGACTTTAATAGAGCCTTATCCTAGCTGAAGAGGGGTCTTTCCATTCCAGTCATTTCAAGCTTTTCTGCTTCACTAAATGGGTGATCTAAAAAAAAACGGTTGATAAGTAATAGGGCTTCAAGGAAATAGATTGAGAACACCACAGCCAAAGAAGGGAGTGGGACCAATGGACAAAGAAGTTATGCCATGGGAAAATCAACAATGTAAGTCACAGCCTTGAGACATAGACCTATTAGAGCTCTGAGATTTAACTCGAGGATTAATTATATAATGCGCCTCAGCCTGTCTTACCACCACACCAGTAGTGTTCCTGTATGGTAAGTTGGTTAAAGCTGAAAAGACACAGTTGTAGTTGCAATCATCTGTAGTGAGTATATGAATCAAACATGGAGGTAACTCACAATTTTATGCCCAATAGCGCCTTTCTCCTGGAAATTATAAAAATTTCAACTAAAGAACTCTTGTGTGAAATGGGAAATAGAAACCAAAATTCCAAATTTTTTAAAAATCGCAATCATAAAAAATAAAAATCTGTACATTAGAAGCAGCAATCAGAAAATAGAATACAAAAATGTTACTGTGTAAGAGGAAGATAAATGAAATTCATTTTCATCTCAATAAATGATAAGAATAACAAAACAGCCCCCCACACACAGACGCACACACATGAAAGAATATAATAAAGGTAGAAGCAGAAATTATTGAGGCAAATGGTAAAGATCTACTTAATAGATCAAAATCTTGTATTTTGAAACATGTATAGCAAATGACTGGTTTGACTTAAAAACTGAGTTAAAAAAAGCACTAAAACAAGAATGACAAAGATAGAATAATTATTGAAATTTTTTTAAAGTATAAATTATTTGATGTTTTTCCCTGGAGGCTTAGAAGATTTTATGTTTTCCTTTAAATTCAGAGTTCATTATTCTAGGTTAATGTTCTCAGGTATCTAGCAACACCTTTCAATGTGTAAATTTAAGTATTTTCTATTTTCTGTGTTACAGTTTTGTTTTCTCTAGGGATTCAAAATGATGAATATTATTCATTCTTTGTCCTCTATTTCTATTACTTTCTGACCGCTTCTATATGCATTTTTACATGAATTTTATTTTCTTGGGTGCTCTCTGGTCTTTTCTCTTAATCAATTTTTTATTTGAGCCTATTATCCCTTTGTCTTATGGAAATTTATTCTTCATTTTGATATATTTTTAAATATTTTGTTTTATTTCTCTCATGTTTAATCAATTCACTTTTATTTCTCTGTTTTCATTTTTTGTCTATTCTGTTATTAGATTTCGTATTTTTGGGCCGGGCGCGGTGGCTCAAGCCTGTAATCCCAGCACTTTGGGAGGCCGAGACGGGCGGATCACGAGGTCAGAAGATCGAGACCATCCTGGCTAACATGGTGAAACCCCGTCTCTACTAAAAAAATACAAAAAAATAGCCGGGCGCGGTGGCGGGCGCCTGTAGTTCCAGCTACTCGGGAGGCTGAGACAGGAGAATGGCGTAAACCCGGGAGGCGGAGCTTGCAGTGAGCTGAGATCCGGCCACTGCACTCCAGCCTGGGCCCCAGAGCAAGACTCTGTCTCAAAAAATAAAAAAATAAAAAAAATTAAAAAAAAAAAAATAAAATAAAATAAAATAAAAATAGATTTCGTATTTTTGAATAATAGTGGTTAGTCATATCTCAAATGCTTATGTGAGATAATGAGTTATCTTTGGTTACAGATATGTTCTGTTTTCATAGTTTGTTTTGAAGGAAATGGATTTTCCTCCATGGCTATGTGTGCTATTTGATTTCCACATTATTTCCCCATTAGATCTCTATGAAGTTGTTAAATTTTGTGTTCATTTTTATATTACTTGTGGGTTTTAAAGGTTTCTGGTTTATGGTGAGGGCAGCAGTCGCTCCAGATGGCATGCTGCCGCCATCATGCCAGCTGCAAAAGGAAGGCATGGCCACGGCTACCAGCTCCATGGAGCCACCCAACCACAGCTGCACACCCAGGCCTCTGCTCCACTGAGCAGGTGGGAGACCTGCCTTCCTGGGCATAGCTGCAGCTGCACAAACCATGTCTGCAGGCTCAGGCATCCCTGCACTCTTGGGGGACTAGGAAGGCCCCTGACCCTTTCAGGCTCAGTAGTGCCTGCTCCCACTGCCTGGCTTCTCCTGCTTTTGGCACTCACTCAGATCTCAAAGTCTGGCCAAGGCCAGGTGGTATGAACAGCAGCAGGAGGCAGACAGGTTCCTGGGCAGAAGTGGGCAGGTCCCCAGTAAGGCCCCACCTTAGGGCCAGGGAGGGCCTGAAGGCTGGGGGCTGGGCTTCTGGTCCCACGAATGAAATCCTAAAATTTGTATGGAACTAGAAAAAACCCCGAAGCAATACTCAACGTTGAGTGTATACCCAAGGAAAAGAAACTTAGTACGTCGAAGAGACAAAGAGATATCTGCACTCCCATTTATAGCAGCACTATTTTCAATAGCAACAATATGGAATCAACCTGAGTTACTTGAAATTATTCTGCACTGGAGATTTGTCTCATTTCTCTGATTTATTATTATTTTCAAGCATGGACTCTTTGATATTTATTTTATATTTTAGGGTACAATCTAATATTACTTTTGTTATTCAAATTATTTCAGGTTTGGCCACTGAGACCTCTTCCAGTTCACTCCTATGTATGTTTATTTGTTTTATCACTTACTTCATTACTTTTTGGGACTAGAAAGTGAGGCTTATCTTGTATATTTCCTACCCCATACTTTTTCTTTTGGGTCCACTAAGCTGACAGAGCAAAGAAATATATGATCCTGTTTCACCCTATGTAAATAGATGTAGCTGTATGTAACCATATGTGTTTATATTAAGGTACACATGAATCGTTACTGATGTCTCCAGCTCCAATCCATGAACCAGGTATCACCTGGGGCTTCTCCCATTGTTTATGTGTAAGCCATGTAAAAATCTGACTCCTAACATCTGCCATTTATTTACTTTATTCAATTCCAGTATGAATGTATAATAATATCATAGTTATTAAGCTATAGCCATGTGGGACACAACTTTTTCAACAAGAATATAAAGTTAACAGGCAATTCTTTTTCTGTAAGTTACTAGATCAGCACCTTTTTTTCCCTTCCCCCATTCTAGGAGGTTGCTTAATACATTTTAAATACAAGAAGATTGTCTTGTCACAATCACCTTTCCTTCCTGAGATCCTCTATCTCCTAAAATATTTTTTATTTGAATATATTAACTCTTCGTGCTACAAAGTTTGTAGGTTTTAACAAATGTATAGTGTCATGTATCCAGGATTGCAGTATCATACAGAATAGTTTTACCATCTAAAAATCCCCTATGCTCTACTTAAACTTATTTATGGCTACTCTTATCCCTTACCTTAAACTTATGGCAATCACCAATCTTTTTATTCTCTCTACAGATCTAACTCTTTCGGAATGTCATATATTGGAATTTGTAGCTATAAGGATTTTGTAGCTATTTCAAATGGATTTTTTTTTCACTTAACAGTATGCATTTAAAGTTCCTGCATGTCTATTCAGTGATTGATAGCTTTGTTCTTTTTATTGCTAAATAATGTTCCATTATATGTAGCAATGTTTATTCACTTATTGAGAAACATCTTGATTGCTTCCAGTTTTTGGTAATTATTTATAAAATTGTCATAAAAATTCATGGGCAAGCTTTTGTGTAGATGTAAATTTTCAAATCAATTGAATCAGAATTTCTAGAAGCATTACTGGATCATATGGTGACAAAATGTTTATCTCTGTACGAAACTGTTAAACATTTACCAAATGCTGGTAAGATGGACTCCATCAGCAATGAATGAGATTTTCTGTTGTTCCATCTTACCAGCATTTGGTGTTCTCAGGGTTTTGAATTTTAACCATTCTAATAAGTCTGTAGTACAATCTCATTGTTTTAATTTGCAACTCCCTAATGACATACGATTTTAGTATCTTTTCATAAGTATTTTGCCGTCTACATTATTTTTGATAAGGTATCTATTCAGATTTTTGCCTATTGTTTAATTAAGCTGTTTGTTGTATCATTTAATTTTAGAGTTCTTTGTATGTTTTCATAACAGTGATTTATTGGATATGTGTTTTGTTCAGTGCAGAGATTTGCCCTGTAATTTTAGTTCTTCTATTAGTACAATAAAAGTCATTGATTTTTAGTTTGATCAGATGTTTCTTGTCATAAGAATAAGAGTAATGACTTTGAAGCTTTAGCTTTCTGAGCTGAAACCAGAAGCCTTTGGTTTTGTTTCAATTGGAAGAGCTAGGTGGAAAGCGAGAATTCCTAAGGCTACTCGGTGGTTAATTCAAAACAATATAGGGTACCTGGAGCATTAAGAAATTTTGGAATTAATAAAGAAGACATTATTAAATAGATGTATGCATGTTCATACCTACAGAATGCACACTTAATGGTCTAGTGTGGATTATAAGAAAGCTATTAAATACTGGAAATTGTAGATTATAAGGGTCTTAATAAAATATTACCCTCGTAACACAAATAATGACTGATATGGAATTAACAATTCAATCTGCGTAGCAAGCTAAGAGAGATCGATAATTAGATAATGCTTTGTCTTCAGTTATTATTCTGGAAGATTGCCAAAGCCAGTTTACATTCATATGTACTCCAATACATGTTCACTGTGCTCACACAAGAATATTGGAATGCTTGTGGTTATTGCCACAAGCTGAACCAGTTTGGTTTTTCAACTATTGAGTCCCATCCAGTATAAACCTGCTTTTTTCACTCTAATGATCTTTTTTTCAGATCATTGTGGTTTTTTTTTTGTTGTTGTTCTTTCTTTGTTGTTTTTCTCCAATATTTTCCACTGTTATTTGTGGAAAGGTAGATCTGGTAGGAGTGTGTTTAGTCATACCAGAAACATGCAATCTCCCTCATATTTAGCATTTTAAAAATATTACTCATCTCTCTCCTCTATGTGTCCTTGATTATTCATAGGCAAAGAGAAAACAAATGATTAGGATTTTCAGTTTTGTTTTCAGTATGCATGGAACTCTCCTCAGATTGACAAGTTTATTAGGTCTATTTACTACCATCTACATTACTACCATCACTTAACAAGGTATTATTTCCCTTTATGTTCCAATAACGTTCTTTTCACTTTCTTTGAGCCCTTACCTACAGCTTAGCTGCATCTATAGGCATCAAGGACATTCATCTTTCAGCCTCTGATCTCAGTCCAATTCCAATGCCAATGCTGCACCGTTTAGGTTTTTGTTATTAGAGCACCTCACTCTAAAAACACAGTCTATTGCTTAATAATAAATTTCCTCAATGCTGAGTAGATTAAACAACAATAATGATTTTTAGTATTATCTGTCATGTTTCTAGGCATTTGGAGCACTAAGCTAGATGTTTTTCCCTCTTTCTTTTCCTCTGGTGATTGCTGTCAAGGAGTGGCAGGAGCTGGAGTGATCTCGAATGTTTCCTTGCTTACATGTCAGGTGATTAATGCAAGCAAGTTGCTCACACGTTGGCTGGGTTTCTTGGACTGTATACCTGCACAGGTCCTCTCCAAGTGAGTGTGCTTGCTAAACTATAGAGGCTGTCTTACAAAAGTATTTTAGACATGGGAAGTAGAAGCTGCCAATTTATAAAAGCCTAGACCTACAAACTAGCCAGCATCACTTCTGTATTTCATATCCAACAGTTAAAGATATCAGATTCAAGAGGAGTTGGTAAAAAACATCACATTTCAATGGTAAAAAATGTCAAAGTATTTTCTGGCCATATTTTAAAACTTTTGCATTTGAAAACTTGGATTCAAAATGCATTGCCGTAATACAACTTGAATGTGTGACACTATGTTTGTTGTTTGCTTCTTGTTGAACTCTTTTTCAGTCTATTGTAAAGGAAAAACATCTTGTTCTAATTTTATCAGTTTGTTTTAAGGATCAAGTTCAAATACTATTTTCAAAGTTTATATTTATATACATATATATGATATATATGCTTGATTTTTTAATAAGTCGTATCTCTTCCAGAGGTGTCAGCATTACTGCTGAACTCTACTTCTTACCTACTAATTTGAAAGAGCTGTCTATACTTCTATACCTGTCTCTGTTTTGGTTTGTTTGAACCACTGTCTTCCTCCTCAATTCATCTTGTTCTCTGTCATATGACTCTCTCTGCATTCTATAACTCTATAAGTAAAATATAAAACTTTTATTGTTACCTTTTTGGTTGGCTTTCTATCAGCTTCTGACAGCTAATTTATGAAGCACTTTATAGCTTCTTGTTCACTTTTCATAAAGGTAGTATATCCCTTATTTCTTTGAGATAAATTATTGCTCCCTACATTGTCTCTTCTAAGAAGAAATTAGTTATTTATGTTTTTATTTTATGATGTACTGTTTTTTACCTGTCATGTTAGAAAAATAACTGAAATATCTAGTGAACTTTGGATATCTACTTATATTTAGGAGTGAGTCACTCGTGTGCTGACTATAATGACACATTATGACTGTGTTCACAATGCTGGGCTTACCAACTAATGGGCTTCATTTGTTATTGCCAGGAATGGATGTGGCCATATTTTGAGATATCCACAAATGCTAATATATGTAGGAATTTTCCTTTGTGACTATTAGTTTTCAAACAACAACAAAAAAATAATTTCTAGTGTGAGGCTTATGTCTTTCCCAGAATTCAGAAGTCAAGGAAGTGGAAAGAGAGTCGAAGATTTTCTTATGAGATTTATAGACTTGAATCCTTTTCCACTGAGGCAGCTTATTTCTAGCTTCAGGTGGTTTCCCATTTCAGAGCCCAGACAGACACCATCTTCTCAGGGGCTGGGAAGAAATTCGTTACCTCTCTTTGCTGTTAGGTGAGGGAGTATAAGTTGTTTTGACTTCTCCTTAAAAGACTTACAATCAATCATTTTGATATTTTTACAAACTTCAGAGACACTTTGGTCTCTAATACTTGAAACTCCCCCTTATATTACTGCATGAATCAGCATGTCTCTTCTCAGTTCCCCAATTGCTAGCTTTGCATTTAGCTCCTTTAATCAACTAAGTCAATTGCCACTTGTTCTTTTACTTTCCAAGTTTCTAATTACACAGCCCTCCCTCCTCTGATGGCATTGTATTGCCCCTAATTTTGAAATTTATTTTACAATAATATTTTACTTCATATTATTTGTGCGATGTTAACAGGTTCAGAAATAAATGAAGGTAAACATGTATATTTCCTTTGGGTTTTCCTGAAGAATAATTAATCATTATGTCTATTAAGACTCTAAAATATACAATCAAGCTTCATTTGATGATCATAAGCTGACTGGGCAATATTAAATTCTATTTTCTTAAAAGAAAACAAATACAGAAAAACCCCAAAACAAAGGCTTATGGGCTACTTTTAAAATGGGGAATTATCAAAATAGTCTTTGAAAGCTGAGATATTTTATATATGATGCTGTTGATATATTTGAAATTTGTTTTTGTTTTGTTTTTAGAGGTAACATATGTTTTAAAATTTAATATCATGTATGTTTGAGTCTAAATATGTTTTGTTTGAAAAATAAGAACTGCAACACATATTAGTATACAAGTTACCCAACAATCTTTAATATATATTTTATTTGCAGTTAAACTTTTATTGTTTTATTTAAAAAATTGGCAATATGAAGCAATCTACATGTAAAGTCTGAGAAAGAAGGATTTTGAGAATATTAGAATTAACTGAATTTTCCCAGGAAATGTACTTTATGCATTAAATCATTCCAATTCTATAAATCTCACCTTGGAAACGCTAGCAAGTCACCCTTCCAAGGGAGTATAGCCAGTCATTTAATTGTACTTGAAGGAATGTGCTTTTCTCTTTCTATCAATGTATACATGTTCTTGTATATGTGTAGCATAGTGAGATGGAGTGAAATCTACACATACTTATGCACATAGACACAGAGTGAGAGACAGACTTAATGCTTTCTGACATATAATTTATACTAATTTATACTTGAGACTAGAAGATGTTACAATATTTTTAAAATAATAAAATAGAAAAGTACTTTAGAGAAGTTGGGTAATAGCAACATGTATTAATGCTATAACAAACTGAATAAAACAAACAATATTTTTGAAAAGTTTTCAGCATTTTCAATTGCACTAGAAACCTTTCTCTTTTTTACAGCACTACTAATTGGAACACAAGGAATATCATTGCTCTGTTTAACTTGTAGAAAACTTATTTATAGTTGCCACAGTTGTAACATAATTTTTCATGACCTAAAATTGTATTGAGTATTCAATTGACACATTTTTATTATACACCTAGCTATATAACTTTAAAACTGTTGAAAACTCAGCATTTCCCCAGAACACATAATTTGAAATTATATTTTATATAGACATATATTTATTTAATAGCTATTTTGGTTGGTAGTATGACCTCATATTTTCTCCTCTGAAAAGATTCCCTTCATTATAGAAACTGTCAAGTCTATTACTGGATAAAGGAAAGGTTTTTGCTGTCTTGTTATTATTTTAATATTCTGTTTCCGAGAGAAGGCCAATGTGTAAGACAAAGGAAGATTGACAAAGTAGCTTGATTCTGAAATCTTGTGACATTATCTCCTTCAAACAATTAACGGAACAAAGATGATGACGGTTGTATGACAAAATGTGAATTCTAGATGAAGGAGATGGACAGGGTAGACACCCTGCCCAGCTCAAAACCAGCTATGGCTGTATGTATCTGTGTTTATGTTTGAGTTAATGTAAATACTGGAGGTGGGGAAAAATAATTTCAAAAAACAGAAGAATAAAACATATATCATGTGCCTTGATTGTAATTTTTTTGTTATACATTGTAAAGAAAAAGAACAAAGAAAATCCAAAACTGTGATATAAGTAAAATAGACACTTTTCAGTAGAAATTTTATAAATTTTCAGTGTGCCTTCCTAGACAAAATTATTGTTTATTGAATAAAGGAGTACAATAGCAAATAATAACTGACCCCTACAGGTATGGGTGCATACTCACTTCTCATTAAGCTTACATGCATTGTCGCTCATACAGATGATTGTAGTTAAAAGGGTGGATGTGAATCATATTTCATAAAACAAAGTTTAAACTGAATCAAGAAATTTCACATGAATAAAATATAGAAATTATTTTTAAATTATATACTATACATATTGGCAAATACACAGATTGATGCATTTCTTATCAATAATTTTAGAGCAATAATTTGCTTAACATTTCGAGGAATTCAAATATGATGTGTGTGTATGTGTGAAAAATACTGCACACTCTCACAGTAGAAAAGAGGAGAGAAAAAAGTTTATGTGATTTTCCCTTTTAATGATCGTTATCAAAATTAACTTAAACTCTGGGTTAGTTTGAAAACACAGTCAACTAAATGTGAATAATTAGTGTTTGCTTTTGAATAATAGTTACATTTATTACACAAGTAATGCATGTTCATTGGGAAATATTTAAATAATAATAAATGTGAAGATGGAAAAAAGCACATAAAATCTCATTCCTTAAAAGCACCTATGGTTTATTTTTACTCAGTATTTTTTCTCTTTTTCACTCATTTGTTTTTGTTTATTTGTTTATAATTTTATTTTAAGTTTGGGGTACAATGCAGGTTTGTTTCATACTTAAACTTGTTTCATGGGAGTTTGTTGTACAGATTATTTCATTACCCATGTATTAAGCCTAGTACCCATTATTATTTTTCCTCATCCTCTCCCTCCTTCCTCCCTCTGAAAGGCCGAGGTTCTGTTGTTCCCTTCTATGTGTCCATGTGTTCCCCTCATTAAGCTCCCATTCATTAGTGATAACGTGCAATACTCGGTTTTCTGTTCCTGTGTTAGTTTGTTAGGGATAATGGCCTCCTTCAAGCTATACTCCAGGGCTACAGTGACCCAAACAGCATGGTACTGGTACAAAAACAGACACATTGACCAATGGAACAGAATAGAGCACCCAGAAATAAGACTGCACACCTACAATTTTCTGATCTTCAACAAACCTGACAAAAACAAGCAATGGGAAAAGGATTCCCTATTCAATAAATGGTATGCTGGGATAACTGTCTAGCTATATGAAGAAGACTGAAACTGAACCCCTTCTTTAAACCGTATAAAAATTTAACTCTAGGTGGATTAAAGATTTAAATGTAAAACCCAAAACTGAAAACCTCTAAGAAAATTAGTCGTTTTTTTCTTCGCAAGAAAGAATGTAGTATTTATGCATGTTCATATTTAAAGTTGCATTTATTTATATTCTTTTCTGTAATTAAGACTATATTTCTGGATTTTTCTCCTTATAGAGCATTTTGTATAAATTCTTTGAATAACTCTATTTTCAGTAATCTTTCTCTTTCTCTCCTTTATCTGTAAAAATCTGCTTTTTCACTCTTGTATTTTCTCGAGTTCACAATATTATGTTGGCAGTGATTTTTACTTAACATTTTTGAACATTTCTAAAATCTCTAAAATATCATTCCATTCTATCATTTGTATCTATCTATCTATCTATCTATCTATCTATCTATCTATCTATCTATCTATCATCTATCTATCTATCTATCTATCATCTATATATCTATCTAGTTATAGTAAGTTTATCACTCTCAACGTTCTTATCTGTGTCTTTTAAGTTATTGTCTTTGCATTTGTTTTTTAGAAATTTCACCAAAATAGGTTCACATAAGATTTTATTTGTTTTATTCTGCTTGATAATCATTAAAATTCCAAGAAAATTTTTGAAAAATCTGTACTCATTATGTCTTTGAATAGTGTATCTCATTCATTCTGTCTCTTCCTATGAGCTTCTTATTAGATGAACGTTCAACCTTCTCATTCTATCTTATTTGATATTGTCCAGATTTTTTGTGTGTATACTTTAATTTCTTTATTTTTATTTTTATTCTCTAAGGGTTAATTTGTTCAATTGTATTGTCCATCTCACGAATTATCTTCTCAACTGCATTTAATCATCAGGTTAACATTTAGTATGCTTTTAATAGTTGTATTTTTCATATGTAGAAATTCTAATTTTCCCCCAAATCTCTTTTCTTTTCAGATAGTTTTTTATTATATATTGATCTTATATTCAATTTTCTTTCTTTTTATATTTCATAGAAAATTTTGCTATATTCTCATTCTGAAAACTCCAATAACTACAGTTGTTATGGTGACTACATTTCTTGTTTATTAATTCTCTACATACTAGCTCTTGCTTTGTTACTTTTATCTTAAATTATGAGCTTTCTGCTGAATCTTAATCTGAAAAATCACTTGTGCCTAATTTAGGAAAGTTATTTTAAAGAGAGCTGATTTATGCCTTTACCGATAACCAGAGACCACGATTAACTTCAGATAACTACAGACCTCTTAAGGGTCTTGGATAAGCGGGCAAGTCACTCAGTTTCTCACATTCAATTTTTGTACCTATGTTTTGTGTCTTCCTTACCGTGATTCAGATTTTCTAATTTGTCACTTTAGCAGCAACTCAGAGCCTTGTTTTAGACTTACATAGGTCATTGATCATTTATTAAGAAGATTGTGAAGAAAGTCATTGGTAGCTTAATGGGGATGGCATTGAATCTATAATTTACCTTGGACAGTATGGCCATTTTCACGATATTGATTCTTCCTATCCATGAGCATGGAATGTTCTTCCATTTGTGTCCTCTTTTAGTTCATTGAACAGTGGTTTGTAGTTCTCCTTGAAGAGGTCCTTCACATCCCTTGTAAGTTGGATTCCTAGGTATTTTATTCTCTTTGAAGCAATTGTAAATGGGAGTTCACTCATGATTTGTCTCTCTTTTTGTCTGTTATTGGTGTGTAAGAATCCCATTACTGGGTATATACCCAAAGGATTGTAAATCATGCTGCTATAAAGGCACATGCATGTGTATGTTTATTGTGGCACTATTCACAATAGCAAAGACTTGGAACCAACCCAAATGTCCATCAATGACAGACTGGATTAAGAAAATGTGGCACATATACACCATGGAATACTATGCAGCCATGAAAAAGGATGAGTTCACGTCCTTTGTAGGGACATGGATGCAGCTCGAAACCATCATTCTCAGCAAACTATCACAAGAACAGAAAACCAAACACCACATGTTCTCACTCATAGGTGGGAATTGAACAATGAGAACACTTGGACACAGGAAGGGGAACATGACACACTGGGGCGTGTTGTGGGGTGGAGGGAGGGGGGAGGGACAGCATTAGGAGATATATCTCATGTAAATGATGAGTTAATGGGTGCAGCACACCAACATGGCACATGTATACATATGTAACAAACCTACATGTTGTGCACATGTACCCTAGAACATTAAAGTATAATAAAAAAAAGAAGACTGTGAAATACCCAACCTCTCTTCAACCCAGTGATGCTCAGTAATTGTGTTCGAATGGCTTTTTGTTACAAGAAGTTCATTTCCAACATCTTAGTCAAACATGATTCTGTAAATATAAAACATACAGTTTATTTTTACCAAAAAAGGTATCATATTGCACAATTTATCTTTTACCTTTTTAAGATTACCAATTTATTTTTGGACAAATAAAATTATTAGTATAGCAATTATAAATCATAATTAAGCCACTCATTTTAACACCAAAAAAGTAAACATATTTATTTTATAAAAGTCACTTTTATTTTGTCATAGATAGGTAAAAAATGTGTCAAAAGCATACTCTTTCTGCGAATTAGCAATGAGGAACTCTCGTGCAATTCAAGTCCTTGGACATTATTAGGTTTCTTCAAAATCTGTGGTCAAGGAAGAACTGTAGTGACCACCTGGTTCATATTTGCCACGTCCCTCTATAGCAATATGAGCACACTCTGTATAACAAGGCTTCCCAAATATGAAGGGCCTAGAATTCTTGTAAAATTCAGATTCCATTTCAGTATTTCTAGGGTGGAACTTGAGATTCTACAGTTCTAATAAACGCCTAGGGGACTCTAATGCTGCTGGTCCACATATTATACCTTTGATTGGTGAAGCTCAATATCATATCTTATCCTTTGTTTTTGTAATTTTTGTGGAAATCTTTAAGTCAAATAATATACTATGTTTCCACTAAATCTGCACGACCTTCTGTAAACCCTGTTAGTGGTACTGTTGTGGAGGTTAGCCTTTAACCTATGCGGCTCATAAAATAACAAGTTATAGTGATCTCCCCTTAAAAAATTTCCAATTTCTAAATTCCTATCAGCTCCTTAGCGCTTTCTTCCTCCTTCATTGAAATAGCCTCTTAAAGTATCCCTATACTTTAGTCTAACCCCTCCTAATACAGATTTGTCAACATTACAATCTTCCCGAATTACAAATATGATTTTACTCCTGATTAAAACCATTGTATACTTTCCAATTATTTAGAAGATCAAAACTAGAAACTAATGTGATATCTTTCTTTCTTTTTTAATTATTATAGAAACAGAATGTAGAAAACAGCACAAGCCATGAAAGATGAGGAATTTACTTTTTGCTTTGCAAATATGAATGCACTTGTAGACTACAGAATTTCCTCATTGCTGCTGTTTACATGGCTTATTACAGACTTGTCAGATTAAAAATCCAGTTAATCATATAATTACCTTAATGGATAATGATTAAATAATCTATGTAGCTCCTAGTGAATGATTTTGACATGTTATATCTGTAACAAATTAATAATGTGATACTTTACTATCATAGAAAATGTATGACTATAATCTCAAAGTTGAGACTTACTCTGTCCGTCTTCATTAAACCAATTCAGCTCAGAAATTTTCCCATCTTGAAATTTCCCATCCTCTTATGACTGTGAGTAGAATTTAATATGTTGATCTAATCTAAAAGAATATACAGAATAAAACTCACTATATTAATATTACCACTCTTTTCCTAAAATAAATTTACATTTTAATTGTTTCTTATATGGTTGCATTTATTACTTCTGTTGGCTACTTCACTAGAATACTTATTCTATCATTCCTTTTTTTATATTTTGAATTTTGCTAAAGGATAACCTGAAGAGATCTCTAGTTCATTTTCCACTGTAATTGGCATAATAAAATGCAATTTAGAGAGAGCCATGATACACAAAGACATTGTACATGGATAACGGATAGATTCATAAAAATCAAGAAAACAATGAAAACCTAGAAATACTATGTTGCACATCATGAAAGATAAATGAAAAAGAAGAGGTTATTACATAATTTTCCTGACAATAGAGAGGTACCAGTGGATGATTAATAAAAATAGGTGGTTCACTTGCTACCTCCAAAAAGAGGTATAGATTGTTGAGTGAAATACCTTTTACATTTCTTTCCCAAATAAGATTGTAAGAAGCCATTAAATATAATAATTACTATTAATGAGTTTGTTTTAACACATTATTAGATGTTTCCAATGTCCAGTAGGTAACTTTTTCCTCCTGTCACCTTTTAATCTCTCTAATTTCTCACCTAGAATGTTGCCATAAGAGTCTTAAATGTTCTTTCCCAACCTACACTCATTCTTCTCACTTTTGTCAACATTATTCTTCCCAAACAGTATTTTAACCATGCTGCTCCTGTGCCCACAAACCTCTGGGATAATCTCTGTTTCCTGCAGAATGGTATAGAAACTCCTTAATTTGGTATTGAAGACTCCTTAATATTTGGCCTAACTTCTCTTTTCACCTTTATATCTTGCCAATTCTCTACTCTACCCTAATCATGATTAACTTCTCGTTTCTCACTGATCATGCCACACAAGTCCATGCCTTTGATTCAATACACTTATTTCCTCTGTTTAAGGTATCTCATTCCTATTATTTCTCTTTAATCGTACACAGTGTAGTTCAAAGAATGCTATTTCCTATCCAATGCACTCTGTTATTACCCAGGATGGCAAAAACAAAAAACAAAAAACAAAAAAAAAACATGCTTACCTTTTATGATTTCATAGTATCTTACATATCTGTCACTCTCGCTCTGTGATTTTCTTGTTTTTACATGTTGAGCTAAAAATAAAGACCTTTAATGCCATGCAAAATGTTATAAAGTTGTTTGAAATTTCACCATACTTTTAAAACATTATGGAAGTTTATGTTTTATTTAATTCTTATAACAGAAAACAGAAAAAATATACATTATAATGTTTCAAACAATTGTAAATTGATAAAAATTAATATTGTTTAATTTTATTATTTGTATAGTTAGTTCTATTTCATTAAGATTTCAATTATGCAACATCATCGAGTATAAAATTTAGAAAGTTTATAGAATTTATATTTTTGACATTTATGCAATTAATGGAATTATTTTCCCTTAATATAAATGAATTCCTTGAAGTTATATCTACTTCTTAATCATACCTACATTTATATGTTATATTATATTAAGTATTAAAGTACCTGACTCATGGTAGGAAGCCAATAAACATACCATGGATTTAGTTGAATTAGTCCCTTCTACAGGACCAATGTCAAATTTTAGATTTATGTAAATATTTGAGCAGAAAATGATCTCCTTTAATGCATGATTTTGGAAGATTTGCTGCCTTTTGAATACAAATATATGTATTCATAGGAATCTTTTGCTGCCTTTTGAATGCATTTTATTTATCCATATTAATCTTTTGGTTTAATAGACCATATCCCAGATTTTATAATAAAACTTAAAAGTCAAAAGAAAATTACATGCACTTATTGGAAAATTTTTACTTTCCAAAAACACTGAAGAAACTACCATTTCCTTAAGACAACTAACTTGGATATCTTAGAATTTTCTTTTGCTTCAAACATTAATATTCTTTGCCATCCTTATATCAAAGAAGTGAGAGTGGATTTGTACCACAGGATATAGCAAGCATTCTATCCGGTCATTCTTTTCACAGCTCATCCAAACTATGTTTAATAACTAAGTGTTAACTTACATCAATATTTTTCTTCTTTCAAAAGGAAAATGAGCCTTTTGTTTGTTGGTGAAATACTATATGAAAAGCTCTATCTTTGTTTTACAGTGAGTTCTCACAAGAAATCTTTTCTCCAGTTACTATAATATCTATTTCATGGATGAGAAAATTGAGAATCGGAAAAGTAACTTTCAGTTAATGATGTGTCACTATTTAGTATTTACTAGCTTTTATTTTTATTTTTCCTTTCCTTTCTTTGATTTTCTATCTTTTCTTTTCCTTTTATTTCTTCTCTTTTCCTTTCTATAATTCAGAACTTCTGAATCAAACAGAAAATTGTTCTTTATATACACTCGTAAATTGGATGTATATGAGCTTGGTGCTATGTTCTCTTCTTTTCCTCTCTGTCTGGTAAAAGCCTATGTATCCTCCATAATTTATCTCAAATTGTTGGAACCGAACTGTCGATTCCCTCCTGGGCAGGGGTCGCCGCGAAGGATCACCGACACGAGATTCACAGCAGAGAGTTATTTATTACTAGCGCGCTAGGGTCCCAAGCTCTAAGTTGGCCCTGGGACCCCGAGTGCTTGTTACAGGTTGTTTATATAGGCAAACACAAGTTCAAACACAGCTTAGGGCGCGAAATTCAAACAAAGCTTTAGGCGCGTGATAATTGGGTCTGTCTATGGCCTGAGCAAGGTATCTTGTTCTGATTGGTTGGGGCAGGACCTTAGGAGGTTCTTTCCTGGAATTGCTGATTCCGGGAACATCGGGGACATTGAGTCAGGGTGGGACGCCATGAGGTTATCAGGGTGGGACCTCATGAGGCTATCAGGGTGGGACCTCATGAGGCTATCAGGGTGGGGCCCCATGAGGTTATCAGGGTGGGACCCCATGAGGCTATTTCCCGGAATTTTCTTTCTCTTTGGGTTCTGGGAACATCGGGGGGCTATCCGTGGCCATCTGGGGTTTAAGTTTCATGATGGCCAAGCTTTCTAAATTTTATGAGGCTTAGGAATTATGAGGCCTAGTTTCAAAATGATATTTTCTTATGAAACTTTGTTTTTATTTAACTTGACAAAATAATTGATTCTCTACTCACAAAATTATACTCTTATTTCTAATGAACACTTTAAATATTTTAAATATAATTTTGGGTTTGCAATTAATCTGGAGAATTCAGAAGTTTCTTGATGACAATGCCTTTGTAATATTTTTCTTTGAATTACTCCAATCTGCCAACAAATACTCCAGCATAGAGGGTCAAAATAACATTCTAAAATGAGAAGATCATATTTTAGCTCTTAAATGTCTTTTGATAAATTAGCAGTATTTCAGGGATTTTCAATGTGAATATGCAGTGAAATCATTTGGGAACCATTTTAAGAGTGGAGATGCTTGCTGGCCTCTTCCATAGTCATCATCATCTGTTGCGCTGCAATCCTGCTGTGTAGAACTACTTCAATGGGCTGCATAACATGCAGTTGGTCAGGTTAAATATGCCTGAATTGTGTCAAGTGACAATTTCTGGTATGGTCTCCTGTGATCATCATTGTTTTACAGATCCATCTCTATGTGTACAGAGTACTTCATAAGGGGATTGCCTTAGCTCAGGCTTTTAAAAGGTTGCTTAAACAACAAACATATATTTCTCATGGTATTGGAGGCTTGAAAGTTCAAGATCAAGGTGCCAGTAGATCCAGTGTCTGATGAGAACACTCTTTCTGCTTTCCAGACAGCTGTCTTTACATTGTATCCTCATTTGGTAGAGACCAGAGAGAGGGGAAAGCACCAATATCTCTTCTTGAAGGGGCATTAACCCCATTCATGGGGGTGCCATTCTCCTGACTTCATTATCTTGCAAAGGCCTCGTCATTATCTCCTAATACATCGAGGGTTAAGATTTCAACATACGAATTTTGGGAGGACACACACATTGAATCCATACCAGGACTTTTGCACATGGAAGACCCAATAAAGCATCATGGAAGCTATGCACCAGGTAGGTACCAGACATATTTTGTTTATACAATATAATGTCATTTTCTGATTTTTGAATTATCGATATATCTATTTCTTTGTTGTTTTAAATATTAGTAATCATTTTCTTTTAAAATGTTTTCCAGTAGGTTCTTAATTATCTTAACTAGTGAACAAAATTATATTTGGTGATGTATTTATTATTTGTAACCTGGTTTTAAGGCAAATATAACTGATTGTATTTTTTTTGGGTTTTTTCCAAAAGGCTTCCATTCTTATTTTCAGTTCATCCTAGAAGTCTTTTTAAGCCTCAAGGGCTCAAGTGCTGACTTTACCTAATCTTTGAAACTTGTTTACTGTTGTTCATAAAGGCACTGGGATTTACATGTTTTTTTAAGACAGTAAATGGGATTCACAAACCACCTTTAGGCTCCTTCAGTAATAGGCAAACCTCTATTGCATTTTCTCTCTTGTGATCAACAGTTGGCTGATGCAAATATTCTGTTACCTTCTTCACAATTAAACTCTGTATTTTGTGCTGCCGCGTGGAACCGCTTTAGCTAAAAAAAGGCCGTGTGAGATGTTGCTTGAGACTACCATTGGATGAAAAAGTTGGAGGATGGCTTGAATATGGATGAAATAAATTGCTTTGGTAAGATTTCTTACCAAGTAAATATGGAACAACTTAAAAACAGCAAAGAAAAATCTTGATAATACAACTTTCATTTTATTTTATTTTCCCACACAAGAGAAATATTGGCAACCCAAGCAATATTTTAATGTGGTTTTAAAAGCAGCATTATGACAGATTATCTCTCTAGAATTTAAGATTTCAAAGGGCTGTAGTGATTTAAAATTATAATGAGGTGTGCAGAGTTAATTTCTTCAGGATTTTAGCCCATAAAAACAAATTCATTGGAACATGCTAGAAACAAAATGTTTTTTTTTTTTGTCTTTTTTAAAGAACTCTTTATATATATATATATTTTTCCAAGTAGTGTTTCCATTACCACTGACACAAGGGGGCAAGGTGGGGGTTGGAGCAGCATGATGGTTAATCCTTCTTAGTTAGAAAAACACAATTATCTTGAAATTTACAGATTTCAACAATTTTATGCACAGCAGTGAAAACACATCATTCTCTTCTCACTTAATTGAGCACTGTGTTTAAAATTATCATCTTAAAGTAGAAGTTTTTGTAACAGTTATGAACAGCCAGAATGAAAATCTCTATTGTACAAAAGCCATGTGACAGATAATGCCTGACCCAGCGCCTTGTTGATCTAAATGACTGGTTGGGTCCAGACCCCAACTTTACTATGTATACAGGCCAGCATGAGAGAAAGCTCAATGACAAAAGGGGGTGACAGATGAGAGTGCAAGTTTTATTTGGTACTAGGAGCTCTACACAATGAGAAGAAAGGAGACAAAATGACAGAAGAAAAGCCAAAGCCTTAGAAACCAGTTAGGCAGAAAGCATCAGAGAATGCCAGTGGAGAAAAGAGGGCCCTGATGTGTAGACTCTTCATGGTATCAATGGAGTTTTGGGAAAAGCTTGTTAGAGCAAGTTCAAATCGCACCCCAATAATTAACAACAGCAAAAACAAAGGTGGTGATAGTAATTATGCTACTGTTAAAAAAGGATGAAGACACTCTACGTGGCATTTACATTTAATCCTCCAACTACCCTTGTAAAATAGGCATGAACAACAGATAATGGAAGTAAGACACTCAGTGATTAAACATCCTGTCCAACTAAATGGCATGTAATCAGAAAAAACAATGTTCTATTGTATTCCATTATGTCGTTGAAGAGTGAGAAACAGAAAAATACATGCAGGGTATTGTAAACTGTTCTAGATTACAAGCTCCAGATTGAATCTCAGAAACTAAAGCAAGAGCTCGGATTTCTGGTGAAGAAAAGATGCAGACTTAATGTTCCTCAATTTATAGTCCAATGGTATTCCAAATGTCCTTCTTTTGCTTTAGAATTCAAATAATAGATAATAGTTAAGTATTAAGGATGTTTTATAAAAAATATATATAACATATAATGTTATTTAGATATAGGTACATATAAAGTCTATAATGTGATGAGAAATGCATACCAATAATTTAAATAAACCAGTGTTTTTCAAAATTATTTTTGGCAGCGCAACTTATATTTTTAATTAATGAGATAACAAATAAATGTTAAGTTTTCTAGTTTCACAACTGCACATCTGTCCCTTTCCCCACAACTCAGGGGTCAAAAATGCAGAAATTGATTAAAAATATCCATAACTGCCATTTATAAGTTGATAGCAAAGAGGATAATGAAAAAATTTCACTAAAACCTAAGAACAAGTCTACTCTGCCTAATGAATTAATTATCTGACCTTCTACCATGCATTTCCTGAGTCCTGCTTTCTCTCTTCATCCAAAGAGGAATTAGGGTTTCAACCATCATTGAAAGAGACATGGTTTTAGTAGACATTTCTGATCATATTTCACAAAATTTCAAAGGCCTTCCCAACACTATCTTTAATAAAATATATAATCCTAATAACATTAAATTTCTTCCTCAAAATATATTATTTTTATATTCACACTTGACTTACCAAACATGAGTGCCTTTGCATCTGTATGTGGATTGGTCCCATTGGAAAAGACAGACTTCAATGGAGGAAGAATCAAATTCTGTATTTATTAACAAGGTAGAAGTATTTTGTCTTATAGGCTTGTTTTCTTCTGTGTATTGAGAACACTGGTTTGCAAAGAAACATTTCAAATTATTTCAAATCTTTTTCACAGTAATAAAATTGATCTTAGCAGAGGAACTGGTGATATCCAGTAAGTTGTATTGAAACTAGGCCTCATAAAACTTAGAAACTAGGCCTCATATAGAAAAAAATTAACACCAGGTGGCTCTGGATAGGGTCCCACCCTGCCTCGATAAGGACCCACCCTGATAGGGTCCCACCCTGCCAATTCCGGGAAACAACCTCATGGGGTCCCACCCTGCCAATTCCGGGGGTCCCACCCTGCCTCGAAGTTCCCGGAATCAACAACTCCAGGAAAAAAATCTCATAAGGTCCTGCTCTAACCAATTAGCATAAGACACCTTGCTCAGGCCATAGCTAGACCCAATCATTTTGCGCCTTAAGCTTTGTTTGAATTTCTCGCCATAAGCTGTGTTTGAACTTGTGTTTGCCTATATAAACAGCCTGTAACAAGCAGTCGGGGTCCCAGGGCCAACTTAGAGCTTAGGACCCTAGCACGCTAGTAATAAATAACTCTCTGCTGTGAATCTCGTGTGGGTGATCCTTCGCAGCGACCCCTGCCCAGGAGGGAATCGACAGTTCGGTTCCAACAGTATAAAGAATTGCCTTCTTCAGTCTGCTTTTGAGACCAAGTCCTTTCTATATGTCCATGAGTGCCCAATTTTTAGCCCACTTGTAAGTGAGAATATGCGGTATTTGGTTTTCTGTTCCCGCATCAATTCGCTTAGGATAACGTCCTGCAGTGGCATCCATGTTACTGTGAAGGACATAATTTCATTCTTTTTTTATGTATGCAGCAATATTCTTTAATTCAAAATTACACTGAAAATTTTGTTATTTTCTAATCTGCTTTAGACTACATGTTTCTGTTCTTTCTTCATGAAAAGCAGAAAATAACCAATTCTCCCTAATTATGTGAATTTATGCATGTAATTTTTTAAGAACCAAACTCAATAATGTGAACCTATAGGACAAAGAAGTATATCATCTGCATTTCAACCCATTGTTAAGCCTTAAATACGGCAAGTCCATAAACATTAGTATACTAGTAATTACAAACCAAGATCATTCAACCGTTACATGGTTAAAGCTTCTTGAGCCAGTTTAATGATTTGAATATATTATCAAGACTTGAGTTGGCTGTTCTTTCCTTGAGTTAACTGTTTATTCCTTTTCAGAACTGATAACATCAATTACATATTTTGATCTTTGGTTTATTCAACAAATATGGGTGTATATTTATATACCAATCATGCTCTAGGATCTGGGGATTCAATATTAAGCAGCAGCTAAATACTTCATGGAGTTTATAATATAATGTTGTTCTTTCTGTAGACTATCCATTGTTTACTAAATTGAAGTACATTTTGTGGAGTAACTCCAGTTTCTCTCTAAAAGGAACTGGAGACTAGTCCAGAGCTACTACCTTTAACTTCTGTCAAACACATGACAGAATTAATTGTAGATTACATAATTTAGACCATTGTTAGCTACAGCTATTCAGTATAAGTTTATACCATCAATACTATTCAACTATTAAAACTACTAAATTAAAGTTACACCAATTGATTTACATTGAGTAAGAAGGTTTCCACATTGAGTGACAAAACAAAATGCACAAATGTGTACTTCATCTAATTTTATTGTTTTTTGGGTGAATGGGCTCAATTACAAATTACTACTAAATTAAAGTTACACCAATTGATTTACATTGAGTAAGAAGGTTTCCACATTGAGTGACAAAACAAAATGCACAAATGTGTACTTCATCTAATTTTATTGTTTTTTGGGTGAATGGGCTCAATTACAAATGGTGTAGTTAATTAAATTCCTTAATTTATTATTTATTGTCATCATTTATACAAGTACACATTTTCCCTCCCTCCCTCCCTCCTTCCCTCCCTCCCTCCCTTCCTTCCTTCCCTCCTTCCCTCCTTCCCTCCTTCCGTCCCTCCCTCCTTCCTTCCCTTCCTCCTTCCCTCCTTCCCTTCCTCCTTCCCTCCTTCCCTTCCTCCTTCCCTCCCTCCTTCCCTCCTTCCCTTTTTCCTTCCTTCCTTCTTTTGTTCCTTAGCTGATTTCTAAATGTATTTATGTAAGTTTTTATTTATTAATTATCTTTTAACCTCATCTCTTTCGGACAGACTTTTTATGTACTTCACATGTGTTTTATCTGTAATTTACTTACATAACATTAATTGTTTATATATGTATTTCAATTTACATGCACTGAATCTGTTACCTCTAGGGCTTCCAATACCAGAATTCTCAAATAACTTTAATTTATTAATTACCACATTTTAAATATTTTTAAAGTTTATTCTAAAATATTTAATAGTTTGTGACTACTCTGAATAGAAAATTGTTTTAATACATGTTTAGTTTTATTGTTTTGAAGAAACGCTATTGATTTCTGTAGTTTGATTGAAAACATCAAATTTCTTGAGCTTATTATAAAATATAGGTAATATTCTACAAATAATATTTTTATAATTCATATTTCAATTCTTATAGCTTTTAGAATTTTTGTTTACTTTAGATTATGTAAACCCAGGTGACAGTGGTGTGATTTTGGCTCACTGTAACCTTAGCCTCCCAGGTTCAAGTGATTATCCTGCCTCAGCCTCCCAAGTATAGGTGGGACTACAGGTGTGCACCACAATGCCTGGCTAATTTCTGTATTTTTAGTAGAGACAGTGTTTCCCAAATTTGGCCAGGCTGGTCTCAAACTCCTGACCTTAAGTGATCTACCCGTCTTGGTCTCCCAAAGTGCCAGGATTACAGGTGTGAGCTGCCGTGCCTGGCTACTGCTATTACATATAATTGCAAATTTTAACCAAATAACACTTAACCTAACATTTTTAGGTGCATTTTTTTAATGCACCTAAAATAGGTGCATTAAAAGGAGACGCATTTTTTTTCTCTCATTCTGGTCACTATTTCAGAGGAAAAAGAAAAATTAACTTAGTTCCAAGAAGTAAATATGAATTTAATTTAGATTTTTTTATAATACTATACACTTAATAAAATAGGAAAAGAAACACAAAGTTTATTAGGTGTCTACAGTAATCACACAAGTGTGGAGGGGGAAGGAAAACAAAATGGAAATGTAGAACAAACAGAAGTAAAATGTTTTATAAAATTCTAAATATCAAAAATAGTACTAATTTTATGTTACTTTTCTTTTAAAGCTATGCTTTATTTTTACTAACAAAAAGTACCTTCTATATTTGGAAACTGTAATTATTTAAAATATTTTTCTTATTTTTAAAAAGTTGAAAGAAAAGAAAAATAAACCTAATTTCTATTCCAGAAAGTAGGAATTATCCATCCTATTTTGCAGGAAAAAGAACAGTTTTAATGGAATAATTCTCATGATGTGCTCCCTTTGTATGTTGTAACTAAAATTTTAGACACAGTTTGTTTTGAAAACTGTGGGCATAAATGGGATGTCTCAGTGTGAAGGGATAAAACATGGATAAATCTGTCATTTGTGTGCAAATTCTCTATTCTTTCACTGAGGGGAGCTAAATATATGCAAAATTGCAACAGAAATATAATAAAAACAATGTAAACAGTTGCTGAAGGGAAACTGAATAAGAGGATAATGAGAGACTACCGGGAACAATGGAATTGAATGAAATTATGCAGTGGTGCCAAAGCTGCCCTTTGTGTCGGAGTGTTCACATAAATTACTTGAGCAGAGCTAAATGGGAAGAAAATGATGCAGTATCAAATGCATTAGTAAATGCTAAGGGGAAACTTAATAAGGAAAAATATGATTTGTAGTTGGGTTAATTAGGTGAAAATTCCAAGAATAGATTGGATTTTGGAACAGTTTTATACAATTACAAATTTAAAAAAAAGAGAGAGAAAAAAAACAGACATTTAAAGAATAAAGTAAGGTGTTTTTGTTAGTCCCTTAAGGTAAAGGCAAAGAAGCTGAGGATCTTTAGTACTGAAACTATTGATAACACAACAATCTTAAGCAATACTGAGACCAAACATATTTTCTTTTCACTATGTTAACCGATACTAGATACAGGTGTAATTTCCTTACCCTGTGCTAACAGTACTGGGAATAGGCAAATATGGCTTAATTTCTTGCATTAGGAAATATTTGCTCGTGTAAGATAAGATAATGAACCAACTAAACTACCTTATTTATCAAAACTAAGATCGCCTCCATTTTTTTGAGACTCACACCTGGCTGTGTCCATCAATCCAAAGTTATTATCCCCTAAACTAGGACCAAGATCAACCAGCTCTTTCTTTTGCAAATTCCACCATAAATTCACACAGTCTTAGGCATAAAACTCAAGGCATTTTCAAAGTGGTAATTTCCATTACTTGCATAGGTTTAATAAATGGTTTCGTTTGTTTGTTCAACAGATTTTTCTGGTGGTCTTTTGAGAAATTGACAGTTGACAATTAGGAGAACTGGTAGATTGTCTTGCTAATAACTTTGTTGAAAAAAAAAAACCACTGTACTATAAAAATAAAACCAAATCAATATCAAAACAAACCAAATAATTTTCCATATAATCTTGCAGGCTACTTAATATGTTATCAAAATATACAAATTTACTTGAGGGCAAAAATAATGCAAAAATGTATTTTTTCAGCCAGGCACAGTGGCTCATGTCTGTAATCCCAGCACGTTGGGAGGCTGAGGCAGGCAGATCATGAGGTCAAGTGATTGAGACCATCCTGCCCAACATGGTGAAACCCCATCTCTTCTAAAAAATACAAAAATTAGCTGGGTGTGATAGCTACTCTGGAGGCTAAGGCAGGAGAATCGCTTGAACCCGGGAGATTGAGGCTGCAGTGAGCTGAGATCATGCCACTGCACTCCAGTCTGGCAATAGAGTAAGACTCGGTCTCAAAAAAAAAAAATTTTTTTTCATATACGGTATCATATCCAGGGAATAAGGAAACTTAATACAAAAGGACAAAGAAATAATATGAAAACAATAGAAGAAAAAACAGAGTCCCTTATGGGCACGACTGCCTATAGGTTGAGAGACTTCCGAGACTACTCACATATTTTAATACTCCTAGTATCCTGGTATGTTAACACACAAAAAGATACCATGTTTTGGTTAAAAGATAGTTTAAGTTTTACATTTTGCAATGCATGACAAAAAATAAATGACGAAACATTTCGTGGGATAAAAATAATGAATCACTGAGTGGCAGTATGCACTACTTATTTGCTTCTAGCTTCAGGAATTTTGATCATTGTAGTCATTTAGTGTCTTAATTATGAGGCAATAAACACCTTCATTGGAAGAACTAGCAGTAGAAACCTAATGATATTTGTCCAAGTTGATTCACAACATAGATATTCCTTACATTTTTGCATTTTTAATTTTCAAATTGCTGATTTTTATTTTTATTTTTCGTGTTGAATAAGGCCATTTGTTGTATATTTAAGGCAGGAGAAACAAAAGAGCCAAACTGCATTCTAGTACAACGCAGTAAAACCAGCTGAGGAACTAGAACTTCACTCAGGTGGCATCTATTTTATTCTACTCTCATGAGCAGAAGCTGGCTAAGTCCTACTTTACCATCCCAACATTAGAGACACCCAGGCATTTCTCTCTGGGTGCGCGTCTCTCCATGACTCTGTAACTCTGTTCGTCTACTCACTGATTTACATCCATTCAAATCCTTGTGTTCAATTATCTCAGTTTTTTAATTTAAGCATTATCATATTTCTTTGGAAAGTTCATCAGAACTCATAAAATACTAGTGAGCCTATAGTCAGTTGCTCCTTGTCTAATCAGTTGTGTTCGGGACATTTAAAAAGCAGGCGTGATCTTAAGGATCAGGATATGAAAGTTAAAGTAAATAATCACTTAGGGGTTTCTTTTAGTAGGCCCATAAGCATGAAAAGCATTAATGAAGCTTTGATAAGCTAATCACTGCACAGAATTAAAGTTTGTTTTTCCTTTGAGGAATTCTTCTAAATGCGTAGTGTCAACAATTCTAACTGCATTTTTTGGTGAAACTTTGGTCTCATTTACTTATTTTCAAATCCTAAATATCCTCAGCCCCAATGTGTTGCAAACACATATTTGACAGATAAAATAAAAGTATGAAATATCAAGTTCCTGGATTTATGTTTCTGACTGCATGAAAGATTAGATCCCTAGAGAACGCAGGAAAGGGAAGGTAGGTGGTGGAGACACTTTGAAAATGTATCTCCAAGCTAGCTACAAACAAGAAATCTCAGAGACACACACACAAAGAAAGAAAGAAAAAGAAAGAAAGAGAGAGAGAGAGAGAAAGAAAGAAAGAAAGAAAGAAAGAAAGAAAGAAAGAAAGAAAGAAAGAAAGAAAGAAAGAAAGAAAGAAAGAAAGAAAGAGAAAGAAAGAAAGAAAGAAAGAAAGAAAAGAAAGAAAAGAAAGAAAAGAAAGAGAAAGAAAGAAAAAGACAACATCCTGAATGCAGAGAGAAAATCAAACTTTAAAGTAGGCTTTTCCCTGGGGATATTTACTTAAAGGTAGTGACTTCAAATTTCTGTTGTGTATAGCCACACAGTTTGGAGGTGACAAGAGACAAAACTTAGGCCAATTCAAGTGATAGGGTCTTATAGTAAATACATAACGATAGTGCCACAAAAGGGCTACAACTTCATTGTAAAATCAGTTGGTAAAAAGCCCCACAAAGGGCTACAACTTCATTGTAAAGTAAGCTAGAAAAAAACTCCATCTATAAAAGGGACAATAAGACAACTCGCATATCTTGGCCTTGAAGCTGAAAAGAGACTGAAAAAATATATCTCCCCTGAGAATTCACTGTAAAATCCTGCTCCATTATAAACTAGCCATTTTGGAATTTCATTCTGCTTTGAAAAACCTTCTTGAACAACTATAGGTTGTTTTGCCCATGGCAAACATGTAAAAAAAAGTTGATATAAATTTTTTCTTGACAAAACAACCTATATCCAGTGTTCAAAGAGTTTCCACAGATAACATCCCAATGAATTTAAATAATAAGACACTAAGAACTAGGAAGAACAACATACCACCTTGTGAGATTCATAAATAAAATAATAATAGGGCATAGGGCACACAAAGGAGGGCAGAACTGTGAAGAAATACATTCTAAGAATAACAGTAAATCTTAAACAGAGCAGTACACTCAGAGACTTGACACTATTGAAGATGGGAATTCATTGATATTGCAGGCTCCTGATGAATTAGATCTTAAAGAGTGGCTAGTATTTGCTGTATATAAAGGGGAAAGGTGACTTTTAGTTAGCAATTTATATCTATTTATAAATTATACCAAATATATATTTGAATATTAATCTCATATATATGCACACATAAAAGATAAAGATAAGTGTACATAGTTTTTTTTTTTAGTTTTTTTTTTTTCTTTTTTTTTTTTGGCGACGGAGTCTTGCTCTGTTGCCCAGGCAGGAGTGCAATGGCAACGGCGCAATCTCAGCCACTGCAAACTCCGCCTCCCAGATTCACGCCATTCTCCTGCCTCAGCCTCCCGAGTAGCTGGGACTACAGGCGACCGCCACCACGCCCGGTTAATTTTTTTTGTATTTTTAGTAGAGACAGGGTTTCACCATGTTAGCCAGGATGGTCTCGAGCTGCAGACCTGGTGATCCGCCTGCCTCGGCCTCCCAAAGTGCTGGGATTACAGGCTTAAGCCACCGCGCCCGGCCAGTATACATAAATTCAAATCCAAAATCCAAAGAAAACTTATTTATAATTAATAAAGTTCAAGTCTAGTTGCATAGCTTGGCAAAATCACCATGTTCCTAATACATTATATTTTAAAAATCTATCATGTATAATTTTGTATTAGTTATAATTTAAATGTATCTCCTCCCAATATTCTTGCTTTAGTACTTTAGAACATAATTACCCAAGAGCTACTAATCAAGTCTGTATTAAGACACAAAAGGAACCTACTTAGAATTTCCACTTCACATGAGGACTCATTAAGTATTTTCGCAACAAGCTATCTAATTAACATCATCTAAAAATTATTTGAAAGGTAAAAGCATGTTTATCAGCCTGATCAGCAATAGTGTATTTATTTTTAACTATGCCAAGTACTCTAGGCATTAAATAAATGTAACAAAAGTTAGAATTACTTTCTGTAACATAAAAGCTAAATTAATTAGTTTAAAAACTCGTTTATTTTAGACATTAATATAATCAAAGACTTGTTAACCCATGTACTTTTTCATTTCCTCAGTGATGAACTTCAGTGTTACATACATTCTGGCAACTTTTACTTTAGTGACAGCCATTGCACATAGTAAAGAAAAACTGAGCAGCAGAAGGCTATTATGTATACCCTACGTTCTTAATAACAAAAATATATTTTCTTTTACAAATTCAAAGTATGTGCATGAGGTGATTAAATTAACTGCAGAATAGAGATTTGTTAATTAATTAGATTTTGGGCACAGTTAAGCAGATTTCCATTCTGTTGGCATGATAATCTCTCTAATAATAGATATTTGCTTTATCACTATTTGGAAATTGTTGGGGTTTTTTGCATATGTGTCTATGAAACTAAAATGTAAACCCCTGACCTGGTTCATTTGCAGCTTGTCCCTAGCACTGGAATATCATTCTTCACATGATATCAGACAAAGGTGTCAGGAAATAAAACTCCTGTAATTCATCAGTTTTGCAATAATATGGCCAGGTGGTGATTGATTTGGAGAAATCAAACATTTTAGAGGAAGAGGATGATTTTTTCAGCCAAAATTTAGTCAACCACTTAATCCATTCATCTCCTAATAAGACAATCCTTCTGGCAAGTATTTTCAGGACACACTGGGAGTGTTCTCAATTATGTTGCATGAGCTGTTACTGTTTATAAACAGTGGATTCACAATCTGTATCCTTGCTCCAAAAATCTCACCTTTGTGGCATTGCCTTTTTCTTGAATCAGCTTCACTGTCCTGCTGCTCTTTAAAGTTGAAGGTAGGAAGAAATTCATTCAAACCACTGTTACCTGAGAGTGCATTTAAACAGAGAATAGGTTTATAAAATTACAAAAATGTATTAAATAGACATTTATGCTTGTTTGAGATAAAGTGGTGGAGATATTCTATATGCTTTCCTTAACAAGCATGCTACCCAAAAACTTACAGGTAAATGTGATTTGGATTATTTATTGGAAATCTGATGCTTGACCTGCTATCCTAAATCTATACCACACACTTACTGTTATTTCGATGCAGTATGCAGTTTACTAAATAAAAAATTTAAAAACCATACCATGTTTAGATTCCCTAATGAATGTCAGTTCAAACAATAACAAACTAAAGCTGGTAACTTATAAAATTAATCTGATGATTTGACAGTACTTTAATTTTATAAATTTTTTATAAGTCAAGGGAAAATTTCTCTTTTTATTCATCTTGATACAAATCAGTGGGGTTCTATACATTGTTATAATTTTTAAAAAGAACAATTTCACTACTCCCTTCCACAGAATATTGGCCCATGCACAGTATCAAATTGGCCATTTTATGCAGATGAACTAAACATTTTACTGTTATTAAAAAACATATTTTTATTGATACATAGTAGTTGTGCATATTTTGGGGATAAATGTGATTTTTGAAAGGGTTTTTCTACATTACTGTGGATACATAGGTGTGTCTATTTATGGGGTACTTGAGATATTTTGAAACAGTCGTACAATATATAATAATCACATCAGAGTATTGGGGTATCCATCACCTCAAGCATTAGATATACAACTAATTCCTGCTGACTGTAGTCACCCTATTGTGCTATCAAATACTGTATCTAACTATATTTTGATACCCACTAATCCTTCCCAATTTTACCCTCCACTACCCTCCCCAGACTCTGGTAACCATCATTTTACTCTCTATCTCCATGAGTTCAGTTGTTTTAATTTTTAACTCCCTGCATGAATGACAACATATGAAGTTTGCCTTTTTGTGCCTGGCTTATTTTACTTAACATAATGATCTCCAGTTCCATCCATGTTTTTGCAAACGTCTCGATCTGGTTCTCTTTTACAGCTGAGTATTACTCCATTGTGTATATGTACCACGTTTTTCCCATTCATCTGTTATGGACACTTACGTTGCTTTCAAATCTCAGGTAACATAGGCAGTGCTGCAACAAACATAAGTGTACAGATACCACTATAATATACTGGTTTCCTTTCTTTTGGGTGTATACCTAGCAAAGGGATGGCTGGATCATATGGTAGGTCTATTTTTAGCTTTCTGAGGACCTCCAAACTGTTCTTCATAGTTGCTGTGCTAATTTACATTTCCACCAACAGCATGTGAGGGTCACCCTTTCTTCACATCCTCACTAGCATTTGTTATTGCCTGCATTTTAGATAAGTTATTTTAACTTGGGTGAGATGATATCACATTGCAGCTGTGATTTGCATTTCTCTGATGATTAATGATGTTGAGTACATTTTCGTAGACCTATTTCACATTTGTATATCTATCTCCATTTGAGAAATATCTATTCAAATATTTTTCTCACTTTTAATACAATTATTCAATTTGTTTCTATAGAGTTGTTTGAGTTCCATATACATTCTGGTTATTAATCCCTTGTCATGTGGATAGTTTATAAATATTTCCTCCCATTCTGTGGGTTGCCTCTTTACTTTGTTGATTTTTTTCCCTTTTGTTCAGAAGCTTTTAAACTTGATGTGTTCCCATTTTTTCACTTTGGCTTTGGATGCCTGTGAAGGCTTAAATCGAAAATCTCAAACTATTAAACTACTAAAAGAAAACTGGAAAATTCTACAAGAAATATTTGCCCTGTCCAATTTTCTATAGAGTTTTCAAGTTTTCTTTTAGTAGTTTAATAGTTTGAGATGCTTGATTTAAGTCTTCAATCCATTTTGATTTTAGTTTACATATATAAAGAGACAGGTGTCTTAGTTTCATTCTTCTGCATTTGTATATTCAGTTTTCCCAGCATCATTTATTTAAGAGACTGTCCTTTCACAATGTATGCTCTTAAAACCATTGTTGAAATGAGTTTACTGTACATGTATGGATTCACTTCTGGGTTCTCTCTTCTCTTTCATTGATCTGTGTATCTGTTTTTATGCTAGAACCGTGCTTTTTTGGTTACTGTAGCTCTGTAGCATAATTTGAGCTCAAGCAATGGGATTCCTCCAGTTTTTTTTTTTTCTTTTCTTTTTTTTTTTTTTTACCCTTTCAGCTATTCTAGGTCTTTTATGGTTCCACATAAGTTTTAGAATTTTTAAAAAATTTCTGTGAAGGAGGCCATTGGTATTTTGATAGAGATTGCACTGAATCTGTAGATTGCTTTGGGAAGTATGGATACTTTAACAATAATGGTTCTTCCAGGCCGGGCGTGGTAGCTCAAGCCTGTAATCCCAGCACTTTGGGAGGCCGAGACAGGCGGATCACGAGGTCAGGAGATCGAGACCATCCTGGCTAACATGGTGAAACCCCATCTCTACTAAAAATACAAAAAAAAAAAAAAAAAAAAAAAACTAGCCGGGCGAGGTGGCGGGTGCCTGTAGTCCCAGCTACTCGGGAGGCTGAGGCAGGAGAATGGTGTAAACCTGGGAGGCGGAGCTTGCAGTGAGCTGAGATCCGGCCACTGTGCTCCAGCCTGGGTGACAGAGTAAGACTCTGTCTTAAAAAAAAAAAAAAAAATAATGGTTCTTCCAATCCATGAACATGGAATATCTTTCCATTTTTTCTGTCCCTTCCAATTTCTTACATCAATGTTTTATTGTTTTCATTTTAGAGAAGTTTAAGCTTTTTTGGTTAAGTTTATTCCTAGGTATTTTATTTTATTTTATTTTATTTGTGGCTATTGTAAATGGAATTACTTTCTTGATTTCCTTTTCAGATTGTTTGCTGTTGGCATATAGAAATGTCACTGATTTTTGCATTTTGACTTTGTATCTTGCAAATTTACCGAATTTTTCTGTTTGAATAGTGTTTTGGTGGAGGCTTTACTTTTCTGCAATGATAAGATCATATTATCTGCAAACAAACGTAATTTGACTTCTTCCTCAGAAAATTTGAATTCTCTGCCATTTGGATGTCTTTTATTTATTTATTTATTTATTTTTTCTGACTGCTCTAGTTAGGTCTTCCACTACAATGTTGAATAACATTGGTGAAAGTGGGCATTGTTGCCCTGGTCTAGCTCTCAGAGGAAAGGATTTCAGTTTTCCCCATTAAGTGCTTTACTAGCTGTGGGTCTGCCATATATAGCTTTTATTGTGTTGAGGTGTGTTCTTTCTATACACAGTTTTTTTGAAGGTTTTTATTTAATCAGGAACAGATGTTACATTTTATAAAATGCTTTTTCAGCATCAATTGAAATAGCCATATGGTTTATATCCTTCATTTTCTTTATATGGAGTATTACATTGATTGGTTTGCATATATTGAACCATCCTTAAATCCCTGGAATAAATTCCACTTGGTCATGATGAATTATTTTTTCATGTGTTGTTAAATTCAGCTTGTTAGTATTTTGTTAAGGATTGTTGCATTGATGTTCATCAGAGATATTGGCCTGTAGTTTACTTCTTTTGATGTGTCTTTTTTCTGGTTTTGGTATCAAGATAATACTAGCCCTGTTCGATGAGTTTAGAAGTATTCTCTTCTATATTTTTGAAATAGTTTGAGTCGGACTGGCATTAGTTCTCCTTTAATTGTTTGGTAAAAATCAAGAGTTGAAGCCAGTAGGCTCCAGGCTTTTTTTTTTTTTTTTTTAAATGGGAAACATTTTATTACAGCTTTGATCTTATTACTTGCTTTTACTCTATTCATCTTTTCTTCTGCTTTGGTTTGGATAGGTTGTATGTGTCTAGGAATTTTTCCATTTCCTATAAGTTTTACAGTTTATTGGAGTAGAGTTGCTTATAGTAATCTCAAATGATTCTTTGAATTTCTGTGTTATCAGTTGCAATGTCTCTTTTTTCATATCTAATTTTATTCACTTGAGTTTTCTCTCTTTTTGTCTTAGTCTGATTAAAAGTTTGTCAATTTTGTGTATCTTTTAAAAAATGATTGCATTGTGTTAATTTTTTTAATTTGTTTCATTTCAATTGTATTTATTTCTGCTCTGATTATTATTATTACTTCTACCAATTTTAAGTTTGCTCTTGCTTTTCCAATTCTTTAATATGCAACATTAGGTTGTTTATTTGATGTTTTTCTACTTTTTTGTTTAACATAGGCACTTGTTGCTATTAAGTTTCCTCTTAGTACTGCTTTTGCTATATCCCATAGATTCTGGCATGTTTTTTAAATTTTTTCTTAATTTCTTCATTGAGCTATTGATTATTCAGGAGCTTGTTATTTAGTTTCTATATGTTTCTATAGTTTACAAAGTTCCTCTTGTTATTGATTTTCAATATCATTCCATTGTGGTCAGAGAAGATATTTGAAAGATTTCCATTTTTTAAATTATTTTAAGACTTGTTTTCTGGCCTAATATATGGCTCATCCTTGAAAAGGATCCATGTGCTGACAAGAATGTGTATTCTATAGCCTTTGGCTATGTTCTATAATTACCTATTAGGTCCATTCAGTCTACCGTACATATTAAATCTGTTATTTCTTTATTGAATTTCTGTCTGACCAATTGGTCCAATGTTGAAAGTGAGCTGATGGAGTCTCTAAGTTTTATTGTGTTGAGGTCTGTCTCTCTCTTTAGCTCTAGTAATATTTGCTTTATATATCTTGGTGATTCAGTGTTGGGTGCATATATGTTTATGATTGCTTTAATTTTTGCTTAATTGACATCTTTATAATTATATAATGAGCTTTGTCACTTCTTTTTTTTAATCTTGAAATCTATTTGTCTGATATAAATATAGCTACCCTGCTCTTTTTTGGTTCCATTGGAATGACATATCTTTTTCCATCCCTTTATTTTCTGTCTATCTGTGCCTTTACAGGTAAAGTGTGTTTCTTGTAGGCAACAGATTATTAGGTCTTGCTTTTTTCTTCAACTCCTTCCATCTCTTATGTCTTTTGATTGGAGAGGTTAGTCCATTTCCATTAAACATTATCATTGATAAGTAAGGACTTACTAACTGCCATTTTGTTATTTGTTTTCTGGTGGTTTTGTGCTCTTTACTTCCTTTCCTCCTTCTTTCCTGTCTTCCTTTTTGTGAAAGTGATTTTCTCTGGTGATATGTTTCAATTTCTTACTTTTTAGCTTTTGCATATACGTTGTGGGTTTATTTTTCTCTCAGTGTTTTTTTTTTTTTTTTTAATTTCTATTTTAGGTTCAAGGTTACATGTGCAGGTTTGCTGTAAGGGTAAATTGTGTGTCAGGGGTTTGGTGTACAAATTATTTCAGTTTTTTTATTTGAAGTTTCCATAAGACTTCCAACTCTTATGACCCATATTTTTAAACTTATGACAAGTTAATGCTTATTACAAAAGTAAACAAATTAACAAACAAGTGAAGATAAAACTAATAAGAACTCTGCACTTTAGATTTACCCCCTCCCCCCACAACTTTTAAAGTTTGTGTTATTTCTAATTATATCTAATTATATTTTCTATGTCTTAAAATACTGTAGTTATTTTCGGTTAGTTCACCTTTTAGTCTTCATACTCAAAAAAGCAGTTTACACACCACAATTAAAGGGTTATAATACTCTGTATTTGTTGTGTTCTTACTGGTACCAGCAAGTTCATCTTTTAGTCTTCTTACTCAAAATAGCAGTTTACACACACCAGTTAAAGTGTTATAATACTCTGCATTTGCTTGTGTCCTTACCATTACCAATAGGTTTGTATGTTCAAGTGATTTCTTATTGCTCATTAATGTCCATTTCTTTCAGATGAGGAAATTTCTTTAGCATATCTTGTAGGATAGGACAGGTGTTGATGAAAATTGTTTAGCTTGCATTTGTCTTGCAAAGTCTGTATTTCTTTTTAAGTTTAAAGAATATTTTTGCTAGTTATAATATTCTTGGATAAAAGGTTTTATTTTCCTCAGCACTTTAAATAAATCATGCCATTCTCTAGGCCTGTACTATTCCCACTGAGAAATCTGTTGCCAGACATATTGGAGCGTCTTTGTATTTTATTTTATTTTTATTTTCTATTGATTCTTTTAGGATCCTTTCTTTAGCCTTGACTTTGGGAGATTCATTATTAAATATGCTGACATAGTCTTAATACGATTAAATCTACTTGGAGTTCTGTAACCTTCTTATAATTGAATATTGATGTCTTTCTCTAGATTTGGAAATTTCTCTGTTATTATTCCTTTAAATAAAGTTTGTACACCTATCCCTCTCTGTACCTCCTCTTTAAGGCCAATATCTGTTAGATTTTCCCTTTTGAGGCTATTTTCTAGCTCCTGTAGGTGTTCCTCAGTATTTTATATTATTTTTTCTTTTGATTTTTCTCATTGTGTATTTTCAAATAGTCTTCCTTCAAGGTCATCAATTCTTTCTTCTGCCTTATCAATTCTGCTGTTGAGAAACTCTGAGGTATTCCTCAGTTTGTCAATTGAATTTTTCAGATCCATAATTTCTGCTTGATTATTTCAAATTGTTTCAAGGTCTTTGTTAAATTTATCTTATAGAATTCTGAATTCCTTCTCTGTGTTATATTGAATTTTGTTGAGCTTCTTCAAAACTGCTATTTTAAATTCTCTGTGTGAAAGTTCTCATATCTCTCTCACTCTGGAATTAGTCTCTCATGTCATATTTAGGGTTTTTTTTTTTTTGTTTTTTTGATGAGGTCATGTTTTCCTGGATGATCTTTATGCTCACGGTTACTTGTCATTGTCTGGGCATTGAAGTGTTAGAATTTTCTGTAATCTTCACAGTATGGACTTGTTCATATCCGTTTTTCTTGAGAAGGCTTTTCAAATCTTCAAATGGAATTAAGTCTTGTGATCTAAGTCTTTGGTCACTGCAGCAACATCTGCATAAGGGGTACCCCAAGTCCCATAATGATGTGACTCTTGCAGACTTATTGAGGTACCATCTTCGTGGTCTGGGGTAAGATGCAAGAGAATTCCCTGGAGTATCAGACAGTCTCTTCTTCCCTTCCCTTCCCAGGTAGCTCAGCACAGAGAGAACCTGGAGTTGGGGGAGGGGTGATGCAAACACTCCAGCGGCCATCACAACTGGGTCTGTACTGGGTCACATCTGAAACAAGAACAGTAGTGGGTCTCACCCAAGGCCTGTGTCTATTAATTTCCTGACTACCACTGATGTTAGTTCGAGGTTCAAGGGCTCCTTAGTCAGCAGGCCATTAATTCTGCCAGGAATGGTCTTTCTCTTCAGGGAAGCAAGTTTCCTTTTGGATCAGAATGTGCCTAGAAATGCCATCCAGGAGCTAGAACCTGGAATGGGGGCTTCAGGAATCCTCTTGGTACTTTATTTTACTAAAGTTGAGCTGGTATCCAAGTTTCAAGACAAGAAGGGCTTTGTCTTTTGGATTCTTTCTTTATCCTCGACTTGGAGAGTTTGATTATTAAATATCTTGAGGGAGTCTTAGTTGAGTTAAAGCTGCTTGGTGTTCTAGAAACATCCTGCATTTGAATATTGATGTATTTCTCTAGTTTGCCTATTTCTTATTCAACCCTAAATTCCTGACACCTAGTTCCTAGGTTTGGAAAGTTTTCTGTTGTTATCCCTTTGAATAAACCTTGTGCCCCATCTCTCTTCCCTCTACTCTAGGAGCTTTGAGTTACACTGCTTGGAGTCAGAGAAGGTGTAATGTAAACACTCCTTTGGCCACAACAGCAAGTGTTTCCTTGAATTTCATGTACCTCCAGTTAACTGGCTTTAAGCCCAGCACAGCACTAGAACTTGCCCAAGAATTTCAGTCCTTGTTGCCGAAACTGTCTTTCAAGTTTATTTAGATAGGACTCTGGTGCACTTTAACCCATGGTAGTAGGTGTTGCTGGATTTCAGGTTCCAACCCCTAGGATAGACAGTTACCTTCTAGCTAGGGCTTATGTAAATGTAATTAGTTAATTAATTAACATGTTTTAAAATATCTAAAAACCAGTTATTTGCCTTTACAAAGCATAGAAATTTTCCAGATAATGTTGACCATCTTATTCCATTATAGTTCTCCAAATGTTTTCTAAATCCCAACAAAGAAGATCCACTGTGACTTTCTAATTGTGCTGAGGAAACGTTATGGTCCTATTTATTTCAATGTTGACAGACACCAAATCGGAAATCAATTAGTAATTGTAAATCTATTATTCACCTGAGCAGCTCACAAATACCGTGACAAATTATTTAGTGATTTGTAAATATATATGGAGACTGCTAAACCTAAGAATGATTCAATGTGTGGATAGCAGCTGTGAAATCTCTACAGATAACTTAATGAAAGCAGCCATTCTGTCAACACTGCTATACAAATTGTGCCATTAAAACTGGTGAGAATGATTTAAGAGATTTGGTGTTTTCATTCATTTAACAATTATTTGCTTAAGTTTACTGTATGCCAAGAATTTTGCTAGGTGTCAGGAATTTAGGATTGAATAAGAAATAGGCACTACTTTAATGAGATCATTATTTGATGGGAGAGACAAATGCAAACAAATAATTACAGCACAATGAGATAAGTGCTAAAATGAAGGATTGCATAAGGTGCATTGAAAGCGCAGAGGAGGGATACCCACAATATGCCTGCTTTTTGAGGGGAGGAAAATTATAAATTTAGCTTAATAGTGTTCAGAAGGTCTTTTTACTACTTAGGGAGGAATTAATCAATGAAGACAGAAGTATGACTCATGCTTTAAGATAATTATAGCCCCAGAACTTCAACAAATGTTATGAGGTGTAAGTGAAGTTATGTGTGATGTGAAACAGAAAGCATTGTCTACAGGTCTGTAGGTGTAGGTATAATTTATATACATGTGACATTGTTTTGTTCAATGCAGAAAAATGATTCAAAAAGAAAGATAAAAGTAAAATGATATAAACAATGATCTATTTGATAGAATGACTGTAGTATCTGTATATTTCAGGCATTTTTATCATAAAAGTAAATTATTTTATTATTTTAATCTCAACACGATTAAACACAATTAAACCTGTATAAATCTTCAGAAGAAACTTGTTTTCTTCTTTACGTATGCATTTTTTGTAATCAATACGTGGCCATCTAAGTATTTGTTGTTTGTGTGCACATACCTGCATACTAATACACACACTCACACAAACACATGTGGAAACAAAAGACTGATACACACCAAAATATTACTAGAAATTATATTTGATTTGGATTAAACATGACTTTTTAATCTTTGTGCTTTTTTATTGTTACATATTTTCCTAATTGACATAGTTTACTTTTATAATCAGAGAAAAATAAAAAAATTTAGTCAGTAAAATAAATGTGGTTATTACAAAACCTAAACTGGGATGCTGGGATGTCATGCTTTTCTGTATTGAGTGATAAATGCATATGACAAATAATTTAAATCTATGTAAATGATTAGACCGTGATTGTATTTGTATATATTCTGTCATTGTCACTTTTTAGAAGTTTTGGCTTATTAGTCTGACGGAATTTCTCTCCTTCCCACCCCCTCCCACCCCAAAAGTTAGGTAATAAGAAAGTCAATTGCTCTAAAAGGCACCAGAGTTCTTTATTGGCAGCATAAACCCTTCCCGCACAACAGTGAGATTATGTACCCAGTCGAGCTTCACACAGCAGAGATGTATTTTTATAAAGAGATTTTAACAATTATAAAATGATGTAACATTTTCTTTGGTGTCCCCAATAGTGTTTCCCTCTCATTTTGTCACTCCCCATTACAAAATTATACAAAGCATGCTTTCGACTTACGTTTTCAAGATTCTGAATTTATTGTTCCCTCAAGAAACTGAACACTGTGATTTGAAGAAGAGCACTGCCATCATTAAATGCTAGTGCTAACCAGCGGATGGCAGTTTCAGAGTACCTAGTTGAGAATCCTGGAAGAAATAAAGAGAGGCCACTGAAAATTCTGCTCCTTAAGACCCATTTCTCTAGAGGAGTGTTTGTAATGAATGGTGCATAGTTGCACATTCAAAATTTTTGAGATGAGTAATTATTTTTACTATTATGCACCTATGTTATAATTAACAGTAAAGAATTTTTTAAATAAATAATTTTTATTTGGTGCTTTCCATTATTTTTGTGATTTTTAACCTTTAAGTATTTATAACTGTATCTTTTTCTATTTTATAATAGATCTTAGTTTCCAATGATTACTCCAAAAACAGTTTGGTATTTTTTCTTTTGAAAACAAATTAATATTTTACCTCGTCGATTCTGCTATTCTCTAGTTTCTATTCCATTGATATGTATTCTTATGCTTGATGCTTTTTAAAAGGTACTCCTTTTCTAAATTTATAGTTATTCTTTGAGTCACTCCTAAATTGGATGTTCAGCTCATCAGTTTTCAGCCATTCTTCTTCTCTAATATTATGTGTAGGTCAATACATTTGCCTTCAAGCATTGTTTTACTGCCTTTCACCAGTGTTGAATTTTGCTGTTTTTGCCATCATATATTTCTAAATATTTTTAATTTCTATGATGATGTCTTCTTTGCTCCAGATGTGGGGCATCGGGCAGGAGGGAGGGGTGAGGATTAAAATCTGTTAGTGCTCAACAAACTACAAAGTCAGGCTCTTATTGCAGAATCAATATGTCAAATTACACAATTAAAGTATAAAATAATATCAAAATATGTAAAGTTATGAAATAATAGAAAGCTCAGCCATGATGTGAACATCAGTCACAAATAATTTTGGAATAAACAGAGTTAAAGTCTTCCAAGGTCCACGTGAATACTCTGAAAAGGCTGTTAAATATATATAAATGTTGTATAGTATGACTTTTCTATAAATGAAAAAGATTGCATGACTTCAAAATAAAATAGGAAAAGGGAATAATTATTATTCTTCTTTTTGTTCTTCTCTAATATTGTGTGTAGGGCAATACATTTCCTTATAAGCATCATTTTACTGTCTTTTACCAGTGTTGAGTTTGGGTGAACAACAACTATATAGTTTATAAGATTTTTAATTTCAGGAGTTTATAATGTTTAACTTTAGTTATTTATTTCTTACTTAATTTAGCTATGATAGAAAATACGCTCCTTGATAACGATGACTTAAAATTTGTTGGTTATAATATTAAGACTATGTCTTAATACATGGTCGATTTTGTAAACATTTAATGGATGCTAGAAATTGATACGATTTATCCAAATTTTGGCAGAAGTGTTACACAGCAATTAAGTCATATTTATTCATTGACTGTCTAAATGTTTCTGTTTGCTTACTGAATATTCATCAGCTTGAGCTACGATACTCAAAAAAGAAACAAATCTTTTTCAGCTTGAGCTACAAAAATTTCTGATAATAATAAAGGGTTTTTGAAAACCCTCATTGTTAACTCCTTTTTTTTTTTTTCTTTTTTGAGAAAGAATCTCATTCTGTTGCCCAGGCTGGAGTGCAGTGGTGCAATCTCCACTCACTGCAGCCTCCGCTCCCCAGGTTCAAGCAATTCTCCTGCCTCAGCCTCCGAGTAGCTGGGACTGCAGGCACACGCCACCACACCCAGCTAATTTTTGTATTTTTCATAGAGATGGGGTTTCACCATGTTGGCCAGGCTGGTCTCGAACCTCGGGCGATCTGCTCACCTCAGCCTCCCAAAGTGCTGGAATCACACGTGTGACCCACCACTCCTGGCCAACTCTTTTCTTTCAATATGATCAATATTTGCTTTGTGTATTTTGAAGCTATGTTTTACTCACATACAATTATTAATTATTATTATTTTCTAGTCAATTGAAACTTCTCTTATTATGTAATTATCCTTGTTCTCTTGAATCAAGTATTTTTAAGTTTAGATCTATATGTTTATGGTTCTTCTATTTGGCTATTGTATTTTTCAATCAATGTTTCCTTTTTCATGTTCCTTATTTATTCATTCATCTGAGTATTTATTATTTATTCATATTCATTCAATTATTTGTTTGTCTCTTGTAAACAGCATAGATTCACTTCTTGTTAACTAAATACCTTTTCTGTGTATTTTAGTGTATTTAGATTTATTGATTTTTATACATTAATATTTATGACACAAATCAGTTTGTACTTTTTTATTTTCATGGTATAGTTTTTAATCCATTCATGTGTTATTTGTATTATTTTGATTGATAAAGATTTGGATGCTTACTTCTTCTCTTTTTCCTATTTTACTTTAAATAATGCATTCTATTTCATTTGTAGAAAAGATACAATAGACAACTTTGTATATATTTAACAAAGACTCTTTTCAAATAGCATTTACATGGACCTTGCAAGGTTTTATCACTGTTGACTGGACTCCAAAATTATTTGTGACTGACGTTCATATCCGAGCTTTATAGTATTTCATAAATTATATATTTTGATATCGTGTTATACTTTACTTGTGTAATTTGACATATTGATTCTGCAACAAGAGTCTGACTTTGTAGTTTGATGTTTAAGTGCTAACAGATTTTAATCCTCACCCTTTCCTCTTGCCCTGTGCCACATACCAGGGGAAAATGAAAAAAACTCTCAGGTGTTCCTTCCGTTGGCACTAAGAAAGAGATTGAAACCTACAAGCCCCTACGTGTACACAGGAACTATCACCATCAGCCTTCATCCTAAACATAATAAAAATTCCAAGTCAATCTTTGTTCCTTTCTTTCTTAATAAACTTTTGGACCATCATGGGAAATCTGCTCTAAACTTTTTCATATCCTCAAGAAGTGGTAATAGTGTGTGTGTGTGTGTGTGTGTGTGATCATCAGTCTTGACATCTAAAGCAAATTTTGGGTGGTTGTTCATCTTACTTCTGCAGGTGGTCACAGCAATCTATTCACCATTACCTTTGTTCCCTATTCTTTCTTGCTTTTCAGATTTCCCTTCAAGAAATTTTTCTAACATATTTTGGGATGGGGTTTTAATTTTTATTTTCTTAAAGGTTAACAATATTGAACATCATTGTCTATGATTATTAGTCATTTTTTAAATGTCTGTTCAATATTTTTGCCCATTTTGATTAGATTTTAGATTTTTTTAATCTTCCCAGCTTTATTGAGATATAAATGAAAAACAAAAATATGTCAATTGAAGGCATAAATGTGATGTTTTGATATACATATACATTTTGAAATGACTTCCACAATCAAGATAATTAACATAGCCATCACCTCACACTCATGTCCATCATATTACCCTAGTTACTTAAAAAAATTAAATAAAATTTTTACACAATAAAGATTATAAATTTGGACAAAGTCTAATTTATTGATTTTTATTTGTTTTTGTAGTAGGTAATCTTTAAAAGAAGACTGTACTGAGGTTACAAAAAGTTTCTTCTGTGTTTTCAGTGTATATTTAGGAAATTATTTGGTTTAATTTTTATAAGTCATGAGGTAAATATGTCTTCTTCTCCTCGCCATTTGCACACAGATATCCAGTTATTTCATACCCATTTGTGACAAATATTTTCTTTTTCTCCTCTAATTGCCTTGACATTTTTGCAAGAAATTTTTATAGATCCACTTCTAGGTAACTTAGTGTATTCTATTAATCCATTATTCTATCCTTCTACCGTATCACATTAGGTTGATTATTGTAACTTTTAATTAAGACTTTAAAGCAAGTAGTAAATTCTCCAATGTTATTATTCTTGTTTTACTGTCACTGTTCTAGGTCCTGTGAATGTCAGTGTAAATTTTAAAATCAGTTTGACAGTGGAGAATATAAGACTAAAGGAAAAGTAACAATATACAGCACCGAACTTTAGTTGTTAAAGGCCATTTCAATGGAAGATGGAGTATCATTCTAAAGCCACAACAAATTTATACTAAAGCTGAACAAATATATGAAAGGATGGCAGATGGTAGGAGACAGATTTCTCTCTGTTGGAGTAGGAGGTTACAAACAAGGAAAAAAGGAGGTTAGAATAAATCACATGATAATGGATGAGGGTGGGAGAAATTGGTATAAATGTATGTTCACATATATATAACTTACATATGTATATTTATTTGTATAATAATTACTGTAAATATGTATAATTATAGATGAGTGTATATACCCATATTAATATACACACATACATTTTCTAGCTCTGTCTGCTTAGAGAGCCTTATAAACAATGACAATCCAGTAGTAATAAGTACATCCAGCACACTCACAACTTATATCTCTGTTTTCAATGTTATTCTACATAGGAGGGCCAGAACTCCCTGAAGAAATGACGAATCCCTGAGCTTGGGTAAGAAATATACAAGATGACCCTGGAGCATTGTGTATGACTACACATAAAATCAAAATTATGTGGATAATTCAAAGTGACACAAGAACCAATTGAAAATAATTTCAGTGACTACGGGTAAAGTAATTTGAGCAACAAGATATCTCAATTAACGTTGGATTACAATCCAAGTCTGAAATAAATATTCATGAGTTCATAATGATATAAACAATTGAATAAAAAATGTGAGAGGATAAACAAATCTCAGTACAGAGATTTCCAAATAACTTGTAGATACTCAATTCTAAGGAAGTGGAATAAATACCAACCCCTAACAATTACTGTACACAATGACTTCCGTCCAAGTACGTGGGAAGACAAGTCACTTTATAGTGTGAATGCCTGACAGTACTTCAGACAGCTGATTGAGTTTAGCGTTATCAGTGATACGTCATGTTAGCATGTACTCTTGATATGATGAGAGCAAATGACACTTTTATCTGAATGATCTTTGTCTCAAAAAACCACAATTGTAGTCTAAACATCAGCAGAACTTAAATCAAATAACATTCTGCAGAAGAAACGACCAGTAATCCTCAGATTAAGGCCACTGGAAACAAGAAAAACCTGAGAGAAACTCACATAGCCTAGGCAAGCCTGATAGAAAAATAATTAAGTGAAATGTGGTATCCTAGATAAAATTCTAGAACAGACATTAGAGCAAACTAAGGATATATAAATAAAGTCTAGATTTTAATTAATATTATCATTTTTGGTCCATTAGTGGTGACAAACCTGCCATAGTAATGTAAGGTGTTAAAAATAGGGAGACTGGTTGATGAACATATGCAAACTTTCTGTCCTATTCTTGCAAATTTCTGTACATCTAAACCCACGACAGAATTTTAAAGTTTACTAAAAATAAAAGCTGAATAATAATTAAAAGTAAAACTTGGCCAGGCGCGGTGGATCATGCCTGTAATCCTAGCAGTTTGGGAGGCCGAGGCCGGTTGATCGCCTGAGGTCAGGAGTTTGAGACCAGCCTGGGCAACATGGTGAAATCTCGTCTCTACTAAAAATACAAAACATTAGCCGGGTATGGTGGTGTGCACCTGTAGTCCCAGCTACTCAGGAGGCTGAGGCAGGAGAATCGCTTGAACCCAGGAAGTGGAGTTTGCAGTGAGTCAAGATTGGGCCACTTCACTCCAGCCTGGGTGACAAGAGAAAGACTCTGTCTCAATAAACAAACAAACAAACAAATAAATAAATAAATAAATAAATATAAATAAAACTCTGCACACTTACAAAATGATCTTGAAGAAGAGTCAGCTTCACTTTGTATTTTGATTGCTATGACTCTATAATTCAGTTTGGAAATGATTGTTATCTTCACAATATTAAATCTACCAATCACGGTGTGTCTCTTTATTTAGATCTTTTAAAAATTTTATCAACAATATTTTATAATATTCACTTCAAGTAGATATGTTCCACATCTTTTATAAATGTGTTTCTGGGATACTTTTTTTTTGTCTTTTAGGTGCTATTCTGAATAAATATTTTAAATTTTACATCTTCTAGTAAAATAAAAATACAACTGATTTCTACATATTAACTTTTTCTGGACAGGGCTAAATTTACTTATTAGTTCTGTTAGACATTTCTTTCAGATTTTATTCTACGTAAGCAATATACATAAGGAGATAATTTTGTTTCTTTCATACATATGTTTATGACTTTCATTTGTTTTTCTAGCCTTTTTGGACTGGATGGTCTCTCCAGTACAAGGCTTTAGTAGATTTGGTAAGAGTGATCATACTTGTCACATTCCTGATCTGAGAGAAATAGAATTCGATTTCTTTCTATTAAGTGTCATGTTAATTGTAGGGTATTTTACTTGCCATTGAAATGTTTGAGACTGTATCCTACTTTTTACATATTGTCATATATATTTTATAATTATATATTTATAATTTGTTAATATCATCAAAGGGTTTTTGTGTCTATGTTTATGCAGGATGTTGTATATATTTTTCTCATTATAACTGTTATATATCCATTTTAGTTACATGGACTTTTAAAATAATTTCTTCTCCTTTTATTTCCTGAAACATTTTCTCCTAACAGCTCTCCATTGTCTTTACATTTTTTTTTTCCATTTTCTTACTTTTGCTTGACTAGACTTTTATTTTTCTTTTTAATCTTGAGTTCCTCATATTTTGTATCCAAAAGTAGCATAAAGTGTCTTAATGGTATCTTCCAAGAGCTGGAGGTTCTAGTAAGAGATCTACCAAGGGAAAGTTCTTCCCTGTCAAGTTTTAATTCACCCATAGCTTTTTACTAGTAGAAGCACCACATCTCTGCAGCTTACCCTGAAGTAGAAGTTCTATCCAACTTCATTCTCTTTTTTCTTTTACATTTGTATTTTATCCTCTTTTTTCAATGAGTTTAATTTGATTTCTTCAGAACTATGCTAGAGTTGATAAGGCATCTCTCCTGTGATATATACACTAATATTTAATTCATCTAATACATTTTTATTTTCAATTAGTATGCTTTTCATTGTTTTGCCGTATACCAGACTGTGGCCTGTTCTCAGAGCAGACACCATAAAACATGTTTCTCTTATCATCCAATATTTGTTTTTCAAAGCATTGACACTACCTCCAAAATTTTTCTTCTTTTGTTCATCATACAATTCCTTCAAATTACTCTTTTTAATAATTTGTCCAGAGTTTGTAGTTATCACCTGCAAGAGGGCTACTCTGTTAGGAGTTATTCAGCCATAACAGAAGCAGGACTATGTTTATTGGAACTACCTCAGAAATTGTTAATATTTCATCTAATGAAATGTATTTCTAGGACTAGATATCTTAGAGTGATCTTGAAAGGTCAAGTGATTCTCTACTTAACATGACTGATTTTCATAGGAATCTCATTATTGAGCACATTACCTATATCATTTTAGATCTCAAGGACCCCATTAGCAGAATTAGTTGATAATCTGGAGTTATCTCAAGGTAGTCCAAAGAGTCTATGAATGTCATCACTCTCTGAGATACATTTTGGCTAAATTTCCAGATAAGTAAAAAGCCAGAAGTGAATGTCATTCAGAATAAGGAATATCTGTCTGTCTGTCTATCTATCTATCTATCTGGCTACCTACCTGGTTATATAACAAAAATAAATATGAATAGAGAAAGCCCACCTATGCATGCAAAGTTTTGTTAAGAATAATATCCATTTATAAGAATGACTTTATGAACAATTTCATTATATGGAGATACAGATTTCCAGAAACTAACTTTATTTTAATCTTTAACTTTATTTTAAGGACAGTACTTCTATATCTAAAATTTAAAATAATAACAATATCCTTCTGATTATATTACAACAATTTTAATACCAAACTAGTATTTTTTATAAATCAAGAATTTAACCTATGAAAGAACTGATAGAGAAATTTTAATTGATATTTCAGTTGATAATAGAAATTTTAATTCAAAAAAAGAAAAAATATGAAAATTAAAATGACTTATGAATTGCTTAATAAAGAAATAGTTTCTACTAAAAGGCAGCAAAAAATATAATATCCTGATTTTGGTTTTAATTCTCTGAGAAGAAGTAACTTGATCATATCTAAATCATATAATTTTTGAAAAAAAATCACACATATTTTTGCCATCACAGTGGCCTTTTGAGTTAATGTATTGTTTGTATAATAATTTTATATTTTATATATTTTCATGCTTTTATATTTTACATACAGGAATAAATTTAAATGATTATTTTAACATCTAAACACATAAATAAAAATAATTTTTTACTTTTTTTTATACTTGAATATATGCTAGCATTGTTCTATACACTAAATATGTTCATATCTAAACATTTAAATAAAAAAGTATGCTACATCAGTGGAAAATATTTATAAAAGGAAGATTATTCTTATTAATATGTTTATGAAAGCTATTTATATTACAGGCAGGCAGGCAGCTGACGAATTCTAGTATTTCCTTCATCATTCTAATAAAACAAAGTTTGAGTCTTGTAAAATGTCCACAATACAGAGGAGTCATCTTCAAAAACTTTTCAAGTTACACAAGCAAATTTACTCTTCATAATACTTATGGTATTTTTTTAGAATTTAACATTAATTTAAGACACATTTATGTAACAGTATCCTCAGTTAATGATTTCAAGAATTTTAAAAATAATAACCCATTAAACTTCATAACAACCCAATGAGTTAAGTATTTCTCCTACCTGAATTTTGGAGATCAGAAATTCGAGGATCAGAGAAGTTAAATAATTGCCCGAGATCTCATAGCTAGTAGGTGCTAAAATAAAATTAAACAAGATTTAAACTCAAATGATCTGTCTCTGGAATTAATTCCTAGCCACAATGCCATACTGCAAGTTGTTTTTGTGTTTTGACAATCATGATCGTCAGTGCATGGAAACGTTCTTATATTCATTTGCACTACCTACCTTCTCTCTTTTCTTATTGCCTTCAAATGCACTCGAGACAGCTATTTTAAATATTGACAAACTATATTACTGAATGAATGAAATGTTAACATGGTTTCCTAACAAGGACAGAAATAAATCCGTATTCCTTCCTTTGCATGGCAAAATTCACACCAAATGATAAAGCTGAATCCCTTAAAATGGTCTGCAGAACCCTGCATCATCTGGCTCTCAATAAATAATTTTGAATGAATAAATGAATGAATGGTTGAGTGGATAGACTATTCTACTTGTTTAAATTGTATGTATTATGTCTAAATAAATTTCATTCTGACACTTGAGCTTATAATTGAGTGAAGTTGACACTCAGCATCAGGAAAAGTACAGCCTGACATTTTCTGCTAAGAAAAATCAATTAAAACAATTTAGAATGATGTTTTATATAACTGTAAAGTGTTTCATCAGATTTTTTGGGGCTTCTTACAAAAATGGAATATTTTCCAGTATGTTTTGCTGTTTCTTGCTTCACTTGCCTCCATTCTCCCTTCCCTCTAATTCTCACTGATAGTCCATGAAATTCTAGGGTCACAAACTTAATTCCCAATGTTGGAGTGGAACATGTAACATGACCTCCTATTTAGAGAAATAACAGAGTGTACTTTTAATTAATTGTTCCATATTATCTTAAGTAATTTTGATTTTCTGTTACTAATATTTCTAAATCTCTAAGACATGTTCTATTCTTCTGGTTTCTCATGTATTTATTGTTCCATCTTCCTTTCAAGTCCATAGATCTCCATATGTATGTCTGACCCGCTTTCTCTCCTTGATTAGATGATATTGATGTTGCTCGATTCAGCTATTACTTTCTCTGGGCTCTTGATTTTGTCTCCTGTTGCTTCTCTACAGATCATTGTTCTTAGATGCTGCCATGATGAAAACTAAATCTGAAAAACTCAGGAAGCCATTCTTATTGAGGATTTGTAGCCACTCTCCGACACCCTGAGTAGTGTGTCAGACACAGGGTGTCTCATGACACACTTCCAGTAGCAATCTATAGTAGCAAAATGATTGCCCTTTTTCCAGACTTCTATGCATGCAAAGCAAGTTACCAAACAATGGTATTTCTGCTTATGTTCATGAAGGAGAACCAAATACCTTACCTGAGGAAACAGAAGAAACACCAAAATGTACCCTCTCAATACTGTGGCAATATGTCCCAAAATTACAAAGCTGTATCCACACATAGTTCTCTCTCTCTCTCTCTCTCTCTCTCTCTCTGTGTGTGTGTGTGTGTGTGTGTGTGTGTGAGAGAGAGAGAGAGAGAAAGACAGAGAGAGAGAGAGAGAGATTGTGTTTTTCTCCAGAAATGCATACCCAGACAATTTCACTTTTGTCATGAATACTTTCCTGTGCTGCATGAATTGTTTACTATGAACACATTACATACCACACAATTGAAATCACTTAAATTTCAGACAAAAAGACCAGTATTTTATTTTAAAGTACACCTGTGGAATATTTTTGTAAGATTTTTGTTTTGTGTCTTGGGGTCATAATGAAATAGAACAACTGTAACATTACAATCTTTCTGACCTTTGTAAAAATTCAGCTTTTTCAATAATTTTCCTAAAATCAATTTCATGACATCTCATTATGCTACAGCAGAGTACCACTGTTTATACTACAACAAAGGTAGAATGTTCTTTTGGAAATTTCTTTTCTCACAGACAAGAAGTATTCACTCATTTGTAAAGACAAACCAACAAATTCTCCAGGCAATGATTTTTTTACTATATCACGCAGAAATAAATTCAACTTTTGAACAAAGGAAGACTGGGAACAAATTAATAGAAGAAAACAACTTTGACAAATAAATAATAGTTAATCTAGTAGATTTTCACCACTTCCTTAGGTGCAAGGTATTGAGGATTAGAGGCATCAAATGTGAATTATGAGTGAAATGGAGAGAATAGTACTAACAACATAAATTGGAAAACAAGAAATAGTTTCTTGGAAAAATCAAAGTATAGTACAATATGGTGTTAAAATTATCTCTCTTTTATTATATATTTATATAATATATAATTCAATATTTTAATATAGAGCGTGTAATACTAAAAATTGAGTTCACACATGAAGGATTTATATTTTTGTTTTCTTTTGCTACTTTGGTTAAAAATAAACTATAACTTTTAAAGTATTATGTTGTTAGAAGTAGCAATATATTAATGAGCTTGAAGCAGTTTGTACATGTATGTTTATGTAGTCAACATAGTAACACTCACCTTGAGGATTGTACCATCCTCAATGAATCAAAGGGAGTTGGCAGAAGAGTGCAGAATGCCTGGCGCGGTGCCTCACGCCTGTAATCCCACCACTTTGGGAGGCCAACACATGCAGATCATTTGAGGTCAGGAGTTCGAGACTAGCCTGGTCAACATGGTGAAACCCTGTGTGTACTAAAAATACAAAAATTGGCCGGGAATGGTGGCTTGTGCCTCTAGTCCCAGCTACTAGTGAGGCTGAGGTATGAGAATTGCTTGAACCCGGGAGGTGGAGGTTGCAATGAACTGAGATGACACCACTGCACTCCAGCCTCCTAAGCAACAGAGTGAGACTCTGCCTCAAAAAAAAAAAAAAAAAAAAAAAAAAGAAAGAAAGAAAAAAAAAAGAAAGCAGAGTGTGGGGCACTGGAAGGAACAGAATCAGATTAGAGAGTTAAAATATCCTAGGTTTCTGATATTTTCTGTTGACAAGTGTAAAATTGCCAGTTAATATTTGTATTTGATAAAACAAGATTAAAATTTTTAATTTCTAGAAAATTACTAAACATAAGAAAAATAGGAAATTTTGAAATAGTTAATCAAAACATTCAAGAAATGAGAAAGTGTGTATACAAATCAGGTGGCACAAGTTTAAAGCACTTAATAAGTTACAGATTAGAGTAAATATACATGCATGAAATACTCTAATTATAACCAAGTTGCTAAATAAATAATACCCAAGTGTAGACTGTGCATAATCAATACAAAAGGTGTGGCATGCAAAAACATTAAGGTAAAAAATTGAAATTAATTTTCCAAAAGAAGGTTAATGTATCTATATTATGATAACATATATGAGATATCAAGGAAATTTAATCACTAGAGATTAAGAAGATTATTTATGTTGTTGAAAGATTTATTCCATCCATTCTAAAATTTCTGCATTTAACAGCATGTTTCCAAGTATGTAAAGCAAAAAACAACAACACAACAAAAGTTAATTAAAAAGAAGAAAAGAAAGAAAATTACTATATAAGGTGATTTAAACACTCTTATTAGAGGTCCACAGAATTTGCAGAAGAAATGTCAGTAGAAATATAAATGAGCTTGCAACGTTACTAATACAATTTACCTTTTAATGTACACAGAGCTTTTACCATGAATATGCAATAAACATTTTTCAAGCACATAAAACACAAAACTCAGTGTAAACTATATCAAAATATAGAGATAGAAATCAAAAGATTGGAATCAACCAAAATATATTCTTTGATCACAGGCAGCTGGCAAATTCTAGTATTTCCTTTATTATTATAATAAAACAAAGTATGAATCTTGTAAAATGTCCAAAATATAGAGGAGTCAACTTCAAAAATTTTTCAAGCTACCCAAGCAAATGTATTCTTATATGATACTTACATATTATTTTTTCTTAGAACTTAAAATTAATTTAAGACACATTTATATAATACTTGGTGAATGATTTTAAGATGTTTTTAAAATAATAACCCATTTACTTCACAACAGTCCAATGAGTTAAGTGTCTCTCCTACCTAAATTTTGGAGATCAGAAATTTGGGGATCAGAGAAATTAAGTAATTGCCCAATATCTCATAGCTAGTAGGTGGGACAATAAAATTAAACTTAGATTTAAACTCAAATGATCTGTCTCTGAAATTAATTCCTAACCACAATATGACACTGCAAATAGTTTTTGTTTTGTCTTTTGACAATCATGATTATCAATGTATGGAAATGTTTTTATACTCATTTGCACTACCTACCTCCTGAACTTATACTGACTGTAACACAAAGATAACTAGAAATGTACATAAGATTGAATTTTAATATGTAGGTTTATGCACAGCCTAAGGCATAATAAGTCAGCATATCAATAAAAGTATAATTTTATTTTAATAATTAGAAACAATTGCTAAAAAATTGTGGCACATATACACCATGGAATACTATGCGGCCATAAAAAAGGATGAATTCATGTCCTTCGCAGAGACATGAATGAAGCTGGAAAGCATCATTCTCAGCAAATTAACACAGGAATAGAAAACCAAACAATGCATGTTCTCACTCATAAATGGGAGTTGAACAACGAGAACACAAGGACACAGGGAGGGGAGCATCACACACCGGGGCCTGTCAGAGGGTGGGAGACTAGGGTAGGGTTAGCATTAGTAGAAATATGTAATGTAGATGATGGGTTGATGGGTGCAGCAAACCACCATGGCACACGTATACCTATGTAACACAACAGCACGTTCTGCACGTGTGTCCCAGAACTTAAATTATTAAAAGAAAGAAAGAACGAAAGAAACTGTAGAATTCTAAAACTGGAAAAAAAAAAAAAAAAAAAAGAAACATTTGCTTACTAAAACTAGGATAGAGACAGTGGTACTTAAGAGAGTAGCCTTAAATATATAGGACAAAAGAAAAATGGCTGAAAATTATGGTTTAATTATTCATATAAAAATAAAAAATAGAAATTTCCAGTTTAGTGTAAACTATTGAAAGAGATCTTCATCATACTCTCGCTCTAAAATCCAAAAGAGGCCAGATAGTCAACAAAGCTATAACACATCAGAGAACAGAGACACCAAGAAAAGTTGCTGAAATAAACTCCAGGAAGATATTGGTTTAGAAATTCTGAAACTAGCCAGGCGCGGTGCCTCAAGCCTGTAATCCCAGCACTTTGGGAGGCCAAGACGAGCGGATCACGAGGTCAGGAGATCGAGACCATCTGGCTAACCCGGTGAAACCCTGTTTCTACTAAAAAAATACAAAAAACTAGCCGGGCGTGGTGGCGGGCTCCTGTAGTCCCAGCTACTCAGGAGGCTGACGCAGGAGAATGGCATAAACCTGGGAGGTTGAGCTTGCAGTGAGCTGAGATCCGGCCACTGCACTCCAGCCTGGGCGACAGAGTGAGATTCCATCTCAAAAAAAAAAAAAAAAAGAAAGAAATTCTGAAACTACTTGACATACTAGATTTGTTTGTATGGGAGGATTGAACAAATAGGTAAATTAATGGTAGATAATGAGTGAAGTTTCTCACAGAGTAAGAAGCAAGCAAAAGAAAAAGCCAGAATGAACCCTGTGGTGTTAGAGTCACGAATATCAGCATAAACTCTTATTTACTTTACTATATACATACTGAGATTGATAAATATTGATAGTCATAGATATTATATATGATTATACAATCATTTTATATCTTATTTCTTTGGCTATATAGGTATATTGTTCTTTATATAACTATAAGTAAATATACAGGAGTTGGTATATGTACATATATTTCCTTGCTCTTTCTACTGAGGATACCTGTCAGCAGTGACATGGCAATAGCTATTAGCACAACCCAGATATTTGTTCCTAAACACCATCCTTATAGGAAAATAATACAGGGATCCTTGGAAAAAAAGCTTATTTTAGGTCTAAGGCAGGGAAAATAAAATATGAAACTAGAGCATTTTGTAATGGCAAAAAGAAAAGGAATACTAAATATCACATATTCTCACTTAAAAATGGAAGTTATAAGTTAACCAGTGGGTACACGTGGACATAAAGATAGAAATAAAAGACACTCAGAACTCCAAAAAGGGGAAGAAAGAGATGGGGGTGAGGGTTGAACGATTACCTATTGGATACAATGTTCAATATTTGGGTGACAGTAACATGAGAAGCCTCATTCCACCACTATGCAGTACACCCATGTAACAAACATGCACATCTACCCCACGAGTACATACATTTTTTAAAAAAGGAAAGAAAAAAGGGGAAGACATAGAAAAAGCTGAACCAAATAAAGCACAAAATTAATGGTAGAAAGAAAAATAAATTAATTAAGGCATGTAAAAATATATTAATAACGTAGGCACATCAAAAGGACAGAGGAGACAAACTGAAAAAGCTTCAAATCTGGAAAAACTTGACATAAAATTAATAATGATAGCAAGTGATAACCAAGAAAATAAAATAGATATTGATGAGTATATAGTAATATAAATAAATGATTGAATAAATAAATACATTAGGGAAAATTTTAAAAATTATAGTAGAATTTCAAATAACATATTTTTACAGAGATATACATTCAGATACTCCATTCTTCAGGAGATATAACTTAATATTCTTCTCCTTGAGTGTGAGCTGGACTTAATGATTGTTTACAAGAAATGCAGTACAAAGGAAAAAAAAATATTAACCACAATGAAATAACCTAGGAAACACCACCTAAACCAGTGATCAAGGTTAAAATTCTTAGCGATGCCTTTTTTATTTTATTTTATTTTTTTTAATTTTTTTTTTGAGATGGAGTCTTGCTCTGTTGCCCAGGCTGGAGTGCAGTGGCAGGATCTCGGCTCACTGCAACCTCAGCCTCCCAGGTTCACGCCATTCTCCTGCCTCAACCTCCAGAGTGGCTGGGACTACAGGCACCCGCCACCACGCCCAGCTAGTTTTTTTTTTTTTTTGTATTTTTGGTAGAGACAGAGTTTCACCGTGTTAGCCACTATGGTTTTGATCTCCTGATATCGTGATCTGCCCTCCTCGGCCTCCCAAAGTCCTGGGATTACAGGCGTGAGCCACCGTGCCCGGCCTAGTGATGCCATTTTTAAATTGTGAATCTTCTAAAATGATGCAATGGGAAGGGCAGCTCACCCTTGGATATTCTTCTAAAAAATTACTACACTCTCAGTGAAAAAATACCAGACAATCCCAAGTTGAGGGCCATTCTATGACAAATTTGAACAGTATTCATAAAATTATGAAGAACAAGAAAAATGTGGAAAAACTAGAAGTGTCACAGACTGGCAAAGACTGAGGAGCCACGACAACTAAATGCAATGTCGTGTCTTGAAATGGATCATAGACAACTATGGTTCTTAAAAATAACTATAGATTTTTGGAGATTAACATCAAGCTGTTTTTTACTAAAATTAAAGTTTTCTTTTTCATTATTCAAAAACAAGGAATAGAGTAGGAAAAAACTGTACACACACATTCATGTACATACCTTATGGTATATACACACAAATATACACACATGTACATGTATATGTTCAAAAATATCAAATAATGTTTAAAGCATAGAAATATGCTCTAATTCAATCAATAAAATCAAATAATCCAGTAGAAGAATGAGCATAATTCTCAATAAAGTTACTTCACCAAAGAAAGTAACCAGATGGAAATGGACAAATGGAAATGGTGCTCAATTACTTAATTAACAAAAGGATGCACATTTAAACTGCACACTAATTTGAATGGCTCTAAATACACATGATGTTTTTACAGGCCAGCATGTTAATTAATTGGAAGCAACATACACTACATAATCTGATAAAACTATTTTGGAAAATTTGATAGTTACTACTACTGGTGTATACATACATTTGTTATGGCCTAGCATTTCTATTTATAAATACATACCCAACAGAAATATGTTTATAAATTCACCAAAAGATGTGTACAGTAATGTTCAGAGAAGCTCTGTTATCAATATTCAGAACACAAAAATAGTTTAAATATCAACTAAGAGAACATGATAAAATATTTGATATAGTTTTACAATGAATTATTATAGCACAAGTAAAATAAATTATTGCTACATACTATGACATTGATTTAGTACACCATAATAGTGTACTAAATAAGCTAGGAAGAAGAGTCTGTACTGAGTGATTAATTTACATACAGTGATTAAAAAGACAAATCTAATCCATGGGATCGAAATGCAAGTAAATAGTTGCCCTTCAGGCAGTGACTGCAATGGGGCTCAGGGGAGCAGAGAGGAGTCCCTGTGTGGAACATAATATTGTATTGTGTAAGTTACTAAGACGTAAGTATGTTTGTTTTATAAAAGTTAATTTTACTGTAGACTTATGATTTATGAATTTTATAAATATATACTATATCACAATAGAACATTAATAACAAAATATTTTATTAATGTAAGACCATCATTGATCAATTTCCTTAGCCCATAAATAGTTATTTTAAGACAGTAGGAAATAAAACAAAATAAATGTTGTTTTTAAAATAGAAGCATGAGAAGACAAATCTAAAATGAATTCTATATATTCATTTTCTTCTAAGTACTTAGTTTATACAAGGGATCTCAAGACCATGATATTATAAAGTGACAACAGAGCCAGCAATATATTTGGAAAAAAACATATCGTAAAAAAAAATTTGAAGAGACAAGAATTAACGATATCAGAATTTAAATGAGTTCAGAAAAAAAATGCTTATCTGTTATACTTTGATTTTTCAATATATTCTTCAAATCTTCTTTAAGAACATTTATTCTGCTAATCTAGAATAAGAAAGTAAGGAAAACAGAATAACACTGCATTTTATGTTGATTTTGTAATTCACATGTCAACACTATTATATTATTTGAATAAGAGATTTAAAATATCTTCTAAGATGGTATGTACATTTTAGTGTTCTTTAGAGAGCCTGCCTATGACCTCTTTTTATTTCCTAGTTGCTAAAATAACTTTATTGAGTTAAATGTATCTGAAATATCAACTAAAATACAGATTCTAAGACATCAACAACCTTGAATTTCTTGCAACTGGAACTGGCAGCTGGCTGTGTTTTTTTTTTTTTTTTAAGACACTTTGATAATGTTAAATCTTTCTATTTTAATATGTCCGAAACAGTTGAATTGCACGAATTTAGTTCCTGCATATTTAAGGATTTAGTTACAATAGTGAACAAAAACATGTGCTCTAGCAAGTCTTATTTTATAATAAGAGCATTTTCTCTCTTATGCTCTTTATAATATGTTCATATAATAACATGAATAAGAGTGAAAGTAATAATGTGTTGACAGTTCAGATTAGCTCCTTAAACTGGAGTTATATCTGAGTTTTCTTTAAGATCTTGTTTTTCAATAGATGTCTGGAAAGTATGGTAACAAATGAGCAATAACATATCTGTCACAGGTATTTTGCCAAATAAAATAAAGCATATTTTTTATTATGCCAGACAATCTCAATTTATTTAAACAGAGGTAAAAAATGAATTTGAGTAAAAGTAGATGGCTTTTGAATGGGTATGCTAAAACATGCTGTTCACATTCAAGTTTTCTTTGCATGATATAGATTTCCTAAAATAACACACTCGTTTTGTCATTCATTGATCAAATAATGATGGCGCTTCTACTATGTGCAGTGCCTTATTATGGGTGGTCATACAAATGAACAAGACAAAGATCCCTGCCCTCATGAAGTCTACATTCCACTGAAGAAAGTTACGCAAACAATGAAACATAGTTAACGGGAGACTTCTATATTATGTTGGAAGTGGTAAGTGACGTGGAAAAATTACACAGCAGTTAAGAGCAAAGCAAGAAAAGTAAATGTGTTGATTGGCTGAGTATGGGTAGCTGCATGGCAACACTTTGTGGGGGAAGAAAATTATTCAGGGAATGTTAAAAGCCGTGAAACAGAAACCAACACATGGTGCTTTTTGTTGTTTCTCACAACTAGGATATAAGGATCCAGTGACTCAGGGTTGGAAACAGAAGTAGATGGTGTGGGAGGAAATGAAAGGAGATGAGAGTGGCTAGAGTTTTGTTCAAGGTGAAGAGTGTAAGAAAACATGGGTGGAGGCTGAATTGTGCCGGGAATTGTAGGGTTTAGATTTTATTCTAAGTGAAATAGGAAGCCATGAAATGACTTTGAGTAGGTAAGTGAAATAATATATTAGAATATTAAGAAGTTTTTTTACTTTTTTATTGTTATTACTATTTTTATTTATTATTATTATTATTATTATTTTAGCGCTCTGGCAGCATTAGGCTAGAATGGAACAAGTGAACGGACTGGGGTTTTTGCAGCAGGTGTGGAGATTAACGTCACTGTCCTGGGTAATGCTGTTGGGTGGAGAGTTGGAGAAAAGAGTGGAGACAGAATTACTGACTCGTTACATGTTTGGAAGGAGGGGGAAAGGAAGTGGAGATAAAGTATGGGTTGAATATTTCTAGCTTGAAGAGTAGGTTAGACAAATATGACAATTATTGAGATAAGACAGAATGTGAGGTACTAGGTATGGAGAAAGATGTTGTGACTTGGTGAGAAAATCTGAGATAAATATTTAGAATATATTTAGTTTCAGATAAATTTGAGACTTGGAAAAGGAGATGTCAATTACTTAGATAGGGATCTCAGAAAATTTCTTAGCTAGAGATACAAACGTGACCGTAAACTGGATACATGTATTTTTAGTTTTTAATCTCCAGGAATAATAAACAGACAGCCAAAAACTGAGGCTGAAAGGTCCTTTATCCTGAATTCAAATAGAGGATGTGAGTCTACAAAATAAACTAAAAAGCATCCAGAGAGATGAAGAGAAAGATGAAAAGGGGGAAGGAAGAGGAGGAAGAAAAAATAAAGACTTAAAAAAAAAGTAATAAGAGACAAAATAACATTCTTTAAAGGAGGGAGTGATCTATTATATACAATTCTTTTGAGCATTTGAGTAAAAATCACTGGAGATCTACATACCCTATTCTTGTTCCGTGGTACCTGACACAGGTCATTGGTAACCTTAACAAAAGCATTTTCAGTAGAATGGTTTGAAATCAGAAGCCAGAACAAGGTGGACTGAGGCAAGAACGAAGAAGGAAGAAGTATCATTAACTGCTGTAGGCATTTTAAAAATAAATTTGGAAATGTGTAGCACAGAAATGTGACAACAGAAGAACATATGGGACAAAGGAATGATAACATGTGTATTCTGGCTGAAATTTGTTGCCACCTGGGAAATTTTATTTGCAGTAAGTTTAATAGGTAGAGAAGAATGTATAAGGCTTAAATCTGGGTCAGACAACTGGGCCAGATCCCAAATATTTTACTTGATACCAAATATTTTACTTGATAACTGTCTGATCTTGAGCAAAAGACACTTAACCACTCTAAACCTCAGTCTCTATCTATAATGTGTCTGTAATATCTACCTCACAGTTTCTTGTGAGAAACAAATGAAAGAATGTACATGAGGCATTCAATGGAGTCCCGAACATGTGGTAAATGCTCAATTAAGTTTACTTCTTTTATTCGTTTTTAGTATAATTATCATTATTTCTTCCTAGTTAAACCTTTGGTCAAACTGACAGAACCAAGGATAAATGTGGAGCCTACTTGTGGTGAAATTCACTTTTATTATGTTTTCAGATAATATAAAATTGTTTTCTGTGGCCTTAGTTTCCTTAGAGAATATTTCAACATTTCTACTCCTCAAATGCAGGATTTGGGAAAATTATTTTCAACAAAGGGGTGGGTCAATCTTGAACCGAGGATGAAGTAATTCTACAGATTACCACTAGAGGACAGAAGAGGGTCATTTAGGAACCATTTGTTCTGGCTGCTAGGACAAGTTTCTCTACTATGGGAAACTCAGACACCAGAACCAGACAATTGTTTCGATTAAACTCATTATTTTTAATTTAAATAATGGAGCAGAAGTCTTTCCAAGAGCCAAAGTTTGTTTTTGTATTTCAAAGGTAGTAAGGGGACAATTTTCATTGTATCATCCTGTCCTTGTACTTTTACTATTATAGCTCTCTATTCTGCATTACATTATTTTTATTTGTTTACATGGTTGTCATCGACCACCATTATAGGTAAAGTTTTTGAAGCCTTGGATTGAGTCTCACTTGAGCAGTTCTTTCTCTTAGTAGACTCTCTAGGGACCAGATTTCAACAGTGATTTTCATAAAACGTAGAGAGAGACAACTGTAAAATACTTTCAAGTTAATGATTAGGGAAACCAACATACAGGTAAAGGATACACACGTTCCTCCATACATTTAATATGCACATGTGTGTCGAAAGCCAAGGTCAATGCTAGAAAAGTCAGTTAGTGTGCACTTAAAGTGTATACTCTTGATGAAGGATCCGTGTAAAAAAAAAACCAGAATTTATTCAGTGTAATGCATGTCTATGTCATGTGCTAACATGCTTTTTTTCATTGAATGCTCTCAATAATTCTGTCAGATAGGGATTCCTGTCTATTTTACAAATGCGGAAACCAAGACACAGAGAGGTTTAGCAACTCGTGTCAAAGAACTAGAAAAGTCACACCAGACAAGATGGGCAAACGGCAATTTACTCTGATAGAAATGCCAGCAACAGGGGAGAGAGCACAGACAAAGTCTGGAAACTCACCTTCAAGGAACAAAGAGTGGGAAGAATTTTAGGAGCTGGGGTGGGTGATTCCTAATTCATCTGAGTTTATTAATTGGCCTTACCCAAAGGAAAGCTAAACTTTCTCTTCTTATCTTCATGGCCAGAGGTGGTTTTACAACTTGGAGCAAGGATCCCACTGAGGTTATTGCCCTAATCACCCGCAGAGACTAGGAACTGGGTGCACTGTCTTCCTTGATCTTTAACTTTCAAAGAGAGAGCCCCCAGGGCATCAAAAAAGAATGTCCTGGATTGTAAAACTGGTAAGAGGCTTTTTAAAAATTTACATCTCAAAGGACAGAGAAATAATTTACCATGTCAAGCTTTCTAAAGTAAATGCTCTAAGAAAAGGAAAGTCAGGGACTTGGAGTCAGGAAGAAGCCTGTCCAAAGTTAAGACAAGCTGAGGTGAACATTCAGGTCAACTTGGTCAGAGTGAGGTTTAAAGTCCAGTCATTCTGACACAAAACATCATGCCACTTTTATTGAAAGAATTGGACAGCACAATCTAACATATCAAATTTCATGGATATTGCTGGGCAATAATACATATTTATTGAATAAGTGTTCTGTTCATAAAGAACAGAAACCCCCTGAATTTTATCACCCAGAGTTAGATCCAGATATGCAAATTTAAATTCAACCATACCTACATACTACAGTTCATACAGCTACTCCTATATGAACAAAGGCAATGTCTTTAGATACATGATGATCAATTACAGCAAGAGTACTTGAAGAGCACCACCCAACATCACACCTTCCATATTTTGCTCAGAGTCACATTCTTTCCTTAGTGAATTTCCTGAATTAAAGAAGAGTGGATGGGGCTTCATGCCACATGCCCTTAGCTCTTTTGAATTCTCCCTTGCAAATAATGGTCTCAGAGACTTCTCAAGACTTTTCCAAATTTATTGACATATTTTTTCTCTCATTAACTTGGAAAGGGAATAAAAACAAACTCAGTCCTACATTTTTAGGACAATAGACTGAATTAATATAGGTTGACATATCCAGTACCTAAAATACCTGGTTTAAAGAAGACCAGTGATTACACCTTCAGATAACAAGGTATTGGATTTTCTTCAGTGTGTATAGCAATGAGATAGTAAAAGAATGTTACCTAGAGAGGACGTGGGCTAGAGAGAGAAAGAGAAATGCAAGCAAATCATAGCCTGCGAAAACTTTTCATAAACACTAAGTGAAGGTCTGGAACAGTGTGGGCAAGGCATTTGACATCCAACTTTCTTACAACATTTGTTCTCCACACTTTCTGGGTGATACTCAAAAACATCGATTAATATTGCAGCATATATAATAAAAAATAAAAGCAGAAAACAAAAACTAAGAAAACAAGCATAGTAACAGCAATCATCAAAACTTTCCTTGCAACCCATACCAACTCCAGTCACTGCCTGTTCTCTGTGATGTGACAGTATATGAATCATGAAATTAAGAAAATAACTTAAATCACAGTTTTTTCTAAACTAGACAATATAAGACTTCATTTTTATAATATAGTTGACCAATCAAGTAATTAAATTGCCAATATGGTAAAAAAGCAAAGAATAAAAATAAAAATTTGAAATTACCAAATAAATTAACAAGAAAGTATAGATTGATTATCAAAAATCCAAATTCTTAAACCTCACTGTTTTAACAAATGCATAAAAATGTATAATTTGAACACAGTAGGTAATTCCTTTGTTATAGTCTGTGACTAACTTCATACTACAAGAGCAGAGTAGTAGTTGCAACGGAGATTGTATGTTCCGTACCGCCTAAAACTTTTACAATATGGCCCTTTATTGAAAGAGTTTGCCAACCCCTGCCATAGACCAACAATCCATGTAATTGTGGCATTTAGTGTTTCTATAAGCTAGAGGTGATGTCATAAGCTGTGTCACTGCATATTTCCTTTATCTTCCCCTTTAATGTGTTTTCACAGTAGCTAAATATTTTCATAAAACAAGAAATAGTCTGAATTGCAGTGAATAAAGCAGGAAAAAAATACTAATAATTTTCAAAACATCACCTCAAAACATTTGCACATAATTTTACATATCATAGTTCACTCTTTGTGAAATAAGCCCTGATATCCAACATATTTAAGCACCAAGATACTCATTTCATCATTTATTTATAAGATAAAAATTTGGAAATAACTTCGATATCTGACAATGCAGAAAATCTTCAGAATATTCCAAATTACTTTCACAGAGCAGTTAATTCTATGTTAATATGAAGTTTATGGCAATAGAAAAAATAGTATTAAATTATACCTAAGCCCATCAATCATGCACAGGATGACACCTGACCGGAAGTAACTTACTAGTTTATCAAAGACAGTCTACAGAATGGACTGCTTGCGACCCTGTTTCTAGGACTGACTTTTCCATGCCTCATAGCACAGATGTCTGGGTTTTCTATTATGTTTTAGTTAAATCGTTAGTGTTGATTGAAAGCTGTATTTTGATGAAAATTTGGGATTTGGCTGGAAGTAATCATATAGTTTACTATCAAACATAAAGTGCTTGTCACAATGTTTATTTTGTTAGACAGTTAAGCACTCTTTTACAAATTATTTTTATTAATACATAATAGCATGTATCTATGAGGCACATGTGATATTTTGGCACAAGCATACAATGTGTCATGATCAGATCATGATACTTACGATACCATCATCTCAAGTATCATTTCTTGGTGTAAGTAAACACTAAAATATATACAGCCTACATAAACAACAAGTTCTTCATGTTTTTATCTATTATTCTTGCAGATAACCTGCAAATAACTTGTACTAATAGTTTATTTTCATTTTTGTTCTGTTATATGTTCACCTGGAAAAACATACGCACACTCTAAGCTTCTCTAAATTACCTTTTTCTGATATAGTAATTTATCAAAACTAATTTTGATAAGAGTAGTAAAGCTAATACAGTAATCTCCCTTTATAAGTATTTTTATTTCCACAGTTTCAGTTATCCTCAATCAACCAGAGTCTGAAAATATTAAATGGAAATTCCCAGAAATAAATAATTCATAGGTTTTAAATTGCACACTGTTCTGAGTAGCACAATGAAACTGCACACCCATCCTTATCTGTCCTGTATAGGACATAGCTCATCCCTCTGTCCAGGGTATCCAGACTATATACTCTATTTGTCATTGACATCATCTGCTCCTGGAATCCAACCATTAACATTATGGCTTGCTGTTCCAGGATTACCCAAAGCAGATGATTCCTCTTTCTTATGTATTTTCTGTAGTTTGTCACAATGCCTACGTCATTCACCTCACCTCATCTCATCTTGTTGACATTTTACCAATTCATATCATCACAAGAATGGTGTATACAGTACAATAAGATATTTTGAGAGAGACCATGCTCACATAACTATTATAAATTAAATAAATAATAAATTAACATTTATTATAGATATTTAAGATAGGTAAAAACCCAGCATATATAGGATTTGGTACCATCTTCATTTTCAAGCATCTACTGAGGGTCTTGGACAGTATGTTCCCCAAATAAGGAGGGTACTACTATGCTATTGAGTGGCTAAATTTTCTCATCACCCGTCACATTAATATGTTTCCAATTCTTTCTCAAGCCTTAAGGGGGAAGAGACTTTTTTCCCAGGCTTTAAGGGGGAAGTAGGAATTGTGGACACCTTGATTACCGAACAATGGAAACTCATTAAGTGTTCTTAGGTCTCTAGGCAACCACAGCTGTCAATCAGTGGAGCTTGAAAAGAAGCTTTTCAAATAGTCTTAAAACAACAACAACAACAACAACAACAACAACAAAACAACTTCTTGAATATCTCCACTTTTCTCCAAGACCATTATTTTTAAGGCACTTTTTAGCCCAGAACTAGATTGTTGTTACTGTGGTCTAACTAATTTTGTTAAAATCTACTTTTCTTTCACATTCAAGGGGTACATGTGCAGGATTGTTACATGGGTATATAGCATGATGCTCAGGTTTGGGATACAAATGATCTCGTCATGCAGATAGTGAGCATAACACTCAACAGTAAGTTTTTTAACCCTTGCACTCCTCTCTCCCTCTTCTCTTCATTATTCCTCGGGTCTATTGTTGCCATCTTGCATAACTGATATTCTTGCCTTCAGTCTCTTTCTTCTCACTTCTCTCTTCTGAAAAATTAAATATCCTTAGAGTTACTATGAAAATTCTCTATATATTTATGTCTATATTAGCCCTTATTTATATGCTGCACTTGTTGTTATGTGTCTTTATCACCAAATATAATCTTGGTTCTATAAAGCCATGAACATTTTTACTTTATCCCAAAATGACAAAAATATCTGAAAGATAAGTACTCAATAAATAATGCTATCATAGGACAAATATGAGTCGAAAGGATGGATAATAGGATGAAAAGTAAACTCTTCTTATGCTTTCTAATAATCTGTCTCATGCTGGGGAACAAATCTCCATGAGCATGTCATATTGCTGTATGGATTTCCTGAGTGAAGGACACTGACCATTTTTTAAAGGAAATTAGCGTAATAAACATTCTTGGATGCAAGAAATAGTGTCTCCCTTCTAGTTTGTGGGTAGGCTTATTTTCTGAACAGTATCATAATGAAAGTATTTTCCCCTCTCCAAAGTCATTTCAGAATAATAAAATTACCCTCCTCTTCTCAAAGAGGATTGAAGACTAAAGATAAATTCTCATTTTTCCCCCTAGAAGGAAGAATGGACCAGATACCAGAAGCCCTTACATGACATCAGAGTCAGATCCTGATTTCAGATGTCCTCTTCTATAATACATACCACTGCATGTATAGGTAACATTTAACACTTTTTATGACATTGCAAGAGGATTATGGATTGGAGACCTAGGACTGATTATATTCCGACTGCCACTTCTGCCATAAGTAATAAAGTGTCTGTTTCTAGCCCTATGTCTTTGCAATTACAGCAAAGGCTCAGACCTTCACAGTTCTTAACTCAACAGACAAAATCTACCATGTTAATATAATCTGCAACCCTCATTCTTAATTATTTAGGCATTGTACACACTGTTCATGTAAAGTATTTCCCTAAATACTGGCACAGATTTTTTAAAATAGATTTTTTAATTTTGAAATAATTGTATATATATATACAGAATAAAAAACACAAGGAGATTCTATGTTCATCAATTTCCCAAATGATATCTTGTAAAACTATAGTACACAATATCATGACCAATATATTCCATTGATGCAATGCACCAATATTACTCAGATTTGTTTGATGGTACCTGTGTTTATTCATGTGTGTCTGTGTGATTTTAGTTATATATGATTTATCACATGAGTAGGCTCATATAAATTACAGGGGTCAAAGTACACAACAGTTCCATTGCTACAAGGATCCCTTTCACAGCTCTTTCATAACCACAACCAATTACACCACAGATAATGAATCTGTTCTCCCTTTCTATGATTTGGTCATGTCGAGAATATTACATTAAGGAAACAATACAGTATATAACTTTTGAGGACTGGCTTGTTTACACTCTGCATAATTCTCTGAAGGTTCATCCAAATTGTAGCACGTGTCAGTAGTTTATTCTGTTTTATTGCTGAGCAGTATTCTAGGATATGGGTATAATACAGTTTGTTTAACCATATACCCATATAACCATGTATATATCCAAATGTTATCCAAGAATAATATTTGTGTTGTTTCCAGTTTGGACCTATTGTGACAAAGTTGTTACAAATATTTATGTACACATAGATTTTATCATAAACATAATTTTCAATTGTTCTGGGACAAGTGTACATGAATGCATCTACTAGGCCTTATTAGTTGCATGATTTTTTTTAATTATTAAGAAATTATCAAATTGCTTTACAGAATGACAGTACCATTTTATACACCCATTAATGATATATGACTGATCCCATTTGCACAAATTCTTATAAGCATTTGGTGGTGCTTTTATATTAGCCATTGTGATACATGTATTGTGATATTTCATTGTAGTTTTAATTTTCAGTTACCTAATGGATAAAGCTATATTTATATGTGCTGCTTTGCCATCTTTATATTCTCATTTGTGAAATGTCTGTTCATGTCTTTTGCCCATTTTATAGTTGGTGTGTTTCTTTTTTGCTGTCTACTTTTCAGTTTCTTTGTGTATTTCTGATACTCATAATTTTATATGTGCTTTGCTAATTGATATAATTATGTGATTTTTCTCTTTTGGTCTATTGACATGGTAGATTACATTATTTGATTTTCAAATGCTGAACCAACCCTACTGCCGGGAAAAATCTTGCTTGGTCAATAAATTACTGAATCAATTTGTCAATATTTTGTTGATAAGGCTCACATGTATAATTATGAGAAATACAGGCCTGTATTTTATATTTTGTATGTGTTTTGTTTGTCTATTTTTGGCATAGGAATAACATGAGTCCCTTGAAATAAGTTGGGGGATATGCCTTCCTCTTCTATTTTCTGTCAGAGATTCTATAATATTGGTATTAATTCTTCCTTAAATGTTTGATGAAATTCTCCAGTACAGCAGCTTAGGCATGACCAGGAACTAAATTATGAATTTAATTATTTCTATGGTTATAGAACTATTCAAATTGTCTATCTCAATTAGATTTGGTTAGTTTGTGTTTTTTTGAAAAAAAAAGTTCCATATTTTCTAAGTTTTTGAACGGATGAGCATAAAGTAATTTACAGTATTCTTATTCTTTAAATGAATAAAGTATATATAACAATATTTTTGTTTATACTTGATATTAGCAATTTGTCTTTTTTTATAATTTTAACTTTTAGTTTAGATACAAGAGGTATGTGTGCAGGTTTGTTACATGGGTATACTGCATCCAAGTAGTGAGAATACATGTGAGACCTCTCAACAAAATATTGACAAATTGATTCCGTAATTTATTGACCAAGCAAGATTTTTCCAGGTAGTAGGGTTGGTTCAGCATTTGAAAATCAAATAATGAAACCCATCAAGTAGGTTTTCAAACCATGGCTCTCTTGGTTTCTTCTTCCTTTGGTAGGCTGCAGTGTCTGTTGTTCCCACATATCTATCTGTGTTCCATATTTAGCTCCCACTTATAAGACAGAACACATGGTATTTGGTTTTCTGTACCTGCATTAATTCACTTAGAATTATGGCCTTCATACTGCAATCTAAAAGCCAAAATAACTAACAATCCATGTTGCAGCAAAGGACATGATTTCATTCTTTTTTCATGGCTGCATAGTATCCCATGATGTATATTTACCACATTTTCTTTATGCAGCCAACCACTGATGGACAACAAAGTTGATTCCACATCTTTGCTATTGTGAATAGCACAGTGATGAACATTTGAGGGCGTATATCCTTTTGGTATAATCTATTTTCCTTTTGATATGCACCCCATAACGGCATTGGTGTGTCAAATTGTAATTCTGTTTTAAGTTCTTTGAGAAATCTCCAAACTGCTTTGCCTAGTGAGTGAACAAATTTATACGCCACCAACAATGCATAAACCTTCCTTTTTTCCTCTCCCACAGACAGTGTATAAGCCTTCTTTTTTTCTCTACCACCTTGTAAGCATCACTTATCTTTTCGACTTTAAATGATAGCCATTCTGGCTAATGTGACGTGGTATCTCATTGTAGTTTTGATTTGCATTTCTCTGATGATAAGTAATGATGAAAACAAACAAATGTATTTGTTGACTGCTTGTATGTCTTCCTTTGAGAAATGCCTGTTCATGTCACTTGCTCATTTTTAACAGGGGTATTTGTTTTTTGCTAATTGATTTAAGTTCCTTACAGATTCTGTATATTAGAACTTTGCTGGATGCATAGTGTGTGAATATTTTCTCCCATTCTGTAGATTGTCTGTTTACTCTGTTGATAGCTTCTTTTGCTGTGCAGAAGCTATTAAGTTGAATTAGTTTTCACTTGTCAATTTTTGGTTTTTTTGCAATTGCTTTTGGTGACGTAGTCAAATGTTCTTTATTGAGGCCAATGTTGAGATGGGTATTTCCTAGGTTTTCTTCTAGGATTTTTTCATAGTTTGAGATATTATATTTAAATATTAATCCATCTTAAGTTAATTTTTGCATGTGGTGTAAAGAAAGAGTCCAGTTTCAATATCCTGCATATGGCTAGCCAGTTATCCCAGCACCATTTATTGAATAGGGAATCCTTTCCCCATTTATTGTTTTTGTCAGCATTGTCAAAGATCAAAGACCAGATGTTTGTTGGTGTGTGGCTTTATTTCCAAGTTTTATATGCTGTTGCCTTGGCCTGTGCATCTGTTTTTGTACCAGAGGCATGGTGTTTGGTTTCCATAGTCATACAGAACAGTTTCAAGTTGGGTAGTGTGATGCCTCTGGCTTTGTTCTTTTTGCTTAGGATTGTTTTGGCTCTTCAGGCTCTTTTTGATTCCATGTGAATTTTAGAATAGTTTTTCTTAACTCTGTGAAGAATGTCATTGGAAGTTTGATAAGGCTAGTGTTGAATGTTGAATCTATACATTGCTTTGGCCAGTATGGCCTTTTCACAATATTGATTCTTAAATCCATGAGCATGAGATATATATTTTTTCATTTCTTTGTGTCATGTCTCATTTTCTTCAGCAGTGTTTTTAGTTCTCCTTGTAGAGATATTTTACCTCCTTAGTTAGCTGTATTCCTAGGTACTTATTCTTCTTTTTGGCGATTGTAAATATGATGATGTTCTTGATTTGACTCTCACACTGGACATTATTGTTATATAGAAATGTTAGTAATTTCTGTACATTGATTTTGTATCCTTAAACATCCATGAAGTTGTTTACCAGTTCTAAGGCCCTTTTGTTGGATTCTTTAGAGTTTTCTAGTTATATAATTATATCACCAGTGAAGAGAGACAGTTTGAGTTATTTTCTTATTAGGATGCATTTGATTCTTTCTCTTGTCTGATTGCTCTGGTTAGAACCAGTACTATGTTGAACAGGAACAGTGAGAGTAGGCAGCCTTGTCTTGTTCCAGTTCTCAAAAAAAATGGTTCCAGTTTTTGCCCATTCAATATGATGTTGACTGTGGGTTTGTTATAGATAGCGCTTATTATTTTAAGGTATGTTTGTTCAGTGCCTACTTCTTGATAGTTTTTATCATAAAAATATGTTAGATTTTATCAAAAGCTTTTTCTGCATCTGCTGAGATCATCATATGGTTTTTGTTTTTAATTCTGTTCAGTAAATCACATTTATTGATTTGCATATATTAAACCAACCTTGCAAACCAGGAATAAAGCCTATTTGGGAATTAACTTTCTGATGTGCTGCTGCTTTGGCTTGCTAGAATTTTGTTGAGGATTTGTGTGTCTGTGTTTATCAGGGATATTGTCTTGAAGATTTCTTTCTTTGTCATGTCTCTGCTAGATTCTTTATTATGGTAGTGCTGGCTTCATGAAATGAGTTAGGTAGGAGCACCACCTCTTTGAATTTTGGGAATAGTTTCAGTAGGATTTGTACCAGTTCTTTCTATGTCTGATTGGATTTATCTATGAGTCCCTCTAGCCCAGGCTTTTTTGGTTGGTAGGATTTTATTTTTATTATTATTAATTATTAATTATTATTATCATTTATTCTTACTGATTCAATTTCAGAGTCCCATATTGGTCTATTCAAGGTTTCTATCTCTTCATGATTCAGTTGTAGAAGATTGCGTATTTCTAGTAATTCTTTTTTTTTCAGAATTTCTAATTTGTGTGCATAGAGTTACTTATAGTATTCTCTGAGAAGCTTTTGTATTTCTGTGGTATTAGTTGTTATGCTGTCTTGGTCATTTCTGACATATTTATTTGTATCTTCTCATTTTTTTCTTTGTTAATCTAGCTAGCAGTCTATCAATCTTGTTTTAGTTTTTGTTTTGTTTTTGTTTTGAAAAACCAATTCTTTTTTTCATTGATACTTCATATAGATTTTGGCATTCCAATTTCATCAAGTTATCTAATTATGAGTATTTCTTTTATTCTATTAGCTTCTTGATAGGTTTTTTTTTTTTCTAGTTTCTTTAGTTGCAACATTAGATTGTTAAGAATTAGAGATGTTTCTAAATTTTTTGATGAAGACATTTAGGGCTATAAACTTTCTTTTTAACATTCTTTAGCTGTATCCCAGATATTTTGGTAAATTTTGTTCTATTTTTATTAGCTTCAAATTTCTTAAAAAAATTTCTGCCTTAATTTTAATGTTCACTCAGGAGTTCTTCAGGAGCAAGTTGCTTAATTTCCATGTATTTGTTTAGTTTTGAGACATCTTCTTGATTTTTATTTCTACTCGTATTATACCGCGGTGCAAGAGTGCACTTAGAATTATTTTATTTTAAAAAATTATTGAAACTTGCTTTATGATGGAGCATGTGGTCAGTCTTAGGATGTGTTCCATGTGCAGATTAGAAGATGGCATATTCTGTGGGTTGTTGCTTGTAGTGTTTTATAGGTGTCTATGAGGCACAGTTTATTAAGAGAACAGTTTAGGTCAGGAGAGTCTTTGTTAGTTTTCTGTCTTGAAGATCTGATGCTGTCAGTGGGGTGTTGAACTCTCTCACTATTACTGTGTGCTTGTCTAAGTCTCTTCATAGACCAATAACTTGTTTTATGAAGCTGATTGCTCCAATGGTGGGTGCATATATACTTAGGATACTAAAGTCTTCTTGGATTGTATGCTTTAACAATATACAATGTCCTTCATTGTCCTTCTTTATTTTTATTAGTTTAAAATCTGTTTTGTGTAATATGAGAATAGCAACTCTTACTTTTTTTTTCTTTCCATTTGTTTGGTAGATCCTTCTTTAACCCTTTACTTTGAGCCTGTGGGTGTTGTTATAAGTGAGCTGAGTGTGCTGAGGACAACAGATGGTTGGGTCTTGTCTTTTTTTGTTTTTTGTTTTTTTAATTCATGTTGTCACTCTTTGTTGAAACTCAACCCAAGGAATCCAGGAATACAGTAAAAAAATCCAAGAACACTCTGGCTTTTTGAATTGCCAGAGTTCTTGCATTGATTCTTATCTGGGAGGGTTGATGTTCCATTTACTGTTGTGTAAGGTGAATATAGTCAGTTGGCTTCGTTTCTGGGTGCTTTCAGATGCTCTGTCTAAGACATTTACATGTGAGTGAATTATAATGCTTTCACAGGTGTACATATTATCAAAATAATTTTTGGTGTTATGGGCTGTGATCCAGCAGATGATACTTAAGATTGATGGCCTGTAGCTAGCCTAATACCCAGCTAGAGGGCTGTTTTGTACTTCCTCAAATTCACAGGCATGGTCTGCTGTAGGGGATGGAGAGAGATGATCCTATCACCAGGTTCATTTTGGACCTTGGGAGAGCATCTGCTGATTGCTGGCATTGTACCGGTGTTTCCTTTGTTAGGTGTTCTGTGTGGTGGGACTTCCTGGAGCAGAGGCTGTAGCAGTGAGATATGCCACAACCTTTCTGGACTGGCTCTGAGGAGAGAGGTATTCCATGCTCTTGCTTCAGCCCAGGACCTGCACAACTCACCCCTTTCAGTGCTCTGAGGATGGGGGCTCCTCCCATGCTTGAGTGCCTGCTATAGATGTTGGTCGTACTCTGGAATTGTGTGCCCTAACCCTGAAGGCATTGGAACTTCCAGCAGCTCAAGGTTGGTTTTCCTGCAGTACTGGGGGATCTAATGTGCTCCCGTATCACCAGTAAAATACTCAGGTGGAGCAACACACTGAGGCTGGGTTGTGGAGGCGGGCTGTGCAACTACTCCTGTAGAGCAGCTAAGCATGGGCTCTGGAAGGGGCTGGTGGGCAGGAGGGTTTGCAGAACAGGTGCACTCCAGTCCTGTGGAGAAACCGGCCCCACTCTCTCCTGTCTCAGGAGATATAAATATATTTATTTATATATATATAAATAAAATAGCTTTGTATTAGTCCATTTTCACACTGCTGATAAAGACACACCTGAGACTGGTAACAAAAAGAGGTTTAATTGGACTTACAGTTCCACATGGCTAGGGAAGTCTCAGAATCATGGCAGGAGGCAAAAGGCACTTCTTACATGGCCATGGCGAGGGAAAAATGATGAAGAAGCAAAAGCAAAAACCCCTGGTAAACCCATTAGATCTTGTGAGACTTACTATCATGAGACTAGCATGGGAAAGACTGGCCACATGATTCAATTACCTCTCCATGTGTCCCTCCCACATCATGTAGGAATTCTGGAGGATACAATTCAAGCTGAGATTTGGGTGGAGACACAGTCAAACCATATCAGGCTTAAATTCGCCATTTTAATTTTTCTTTTTTTGCTTTTCTTTTTCTTATTTGTATCATGACTTTCTATGCTATTTTTCTGTAATTTTATTAATTTATTCTGTCTACATTGTTCCTTTCATTTACTTCGCTTCAGGTTTGTTTTGCTTTCTTTCTTCTAGTTCATTCGGTAGAAAATAAACCCATTGATTTGGTACTTTTACTCTTTTCTAGTGTAAGCATTCAGTGTTAGAAAATTTCCTCTTAGCACTGTGTTAGCTGTATCCCACATATTTTTATATGATATATTTTATTTCATTCAGTAATATGTGCATTTAAAAAAACTTTATTTGCGATTACACTGTTACTCTTACATTGTTTTGAAATTATGTGGTTTAATTTATATGTTCTTAAAGGTTTTCCTGTTGTTGTTCTGTTATTTACCTCTAGTTTGACTTCATTATGGTCAGAGAACCTACTTGGTAATATTCAAGAACGATGCCATGGGGAGTCCTTAGGACTTTCTCTTTTATTTATCATATAACCTGGACTGGGTACTATAGAGATCTGAAATTAGAAGCACCAACATGCATAGACAAAGAGAAAAAAAAAATGAAAACAAGAAAAGTTCACTCTGTCTGTCCAGAGGATTGGAATAAAGGAAGCCCAGGAGAAACTTATTGGGAAGACCGATGCCCAGTGGCTGCAGTGGGCCTTATCTGCCTGCAGCAATGGCAGAAGCAAAGGTTTAGGGACCAAACCCACATCTAGCTTCAACAGCAGACCTGAGCTGCCTACAGCAGAGGCTACAGCAGATACCAGGCAGGCAAACCCACTTCATGCTTCACATGCACTGTAACAATTGTCTTATTTGCTTATAGCAGTGGCCATAGTGAAAAATGCCCGCTGGCAGCATCAGACTCCTTCACACTGCTAGCACCAGAAGGATCAGTGTCTTACAGCTCTTCATACAGTAGCAGAATGTGACTCAGATCCTTTCTCCTAATCCTCCAGTCAACAGCAAAGAGCCACACAGACTTAATAGCTCCAGAACATCCATCAAGCAGCAGAAGATCATTCAGGGCATGCATCTTCTAGCTTCTACCCAAGGGCAGACAGCAAACCAGACGTGGTGTCTCTTAACCCTCGACCAAGTTGAAGCAGGTTGGATTCTTCAGAACTTTCCACTCAGTGTCAGAAAACCACTCAGGACCCTATAACCCTTGAACCTTCACCCTGGAGTAGAAGGCAACTCAAGTAGGTGCTTTCCTTTCCTAGGGACAAGAGGAACAAAGTGGAAAGCCTAGTGACACCAAGTGGTGATCAAAGAGACCAGTGAAAACATTCCCCATTACACATGTCTAGCATTCCCTATCCCTCATCTAAAAACCCTCAGAGGCCTAAGGGACTGTCTTCTGCTGCCATGGGGGAGCACTAGCAGAAATACAGTAGGAGCTCAAGTGGAACCATAAGAACAAAGCCTAGAGAAGCATTACAAGGGATAAGGAAACAAATTGTCTTTGTAACAATAGCTCACAGACTAGGTCAGAACATACATGCTAGAGGGGCCAAATGATAAAGTAGAAGATTTAAATAAGATTGCCTACTAACGTGATATCTAAATTGTTCATAACACAACCAAAAATTATTCGTCATATGAAGAACAAGGAGAAATACAGCAGGAATGAGAAAAGACAATTAACTAAAGTTATTACTAACAGGAATCTGATGTAGGAACTCTCTGACAAAGATTTTCTATCAAACTCTGTAAAGATTCTTGAAAAAGTTATTATATATTTCCTTGGAAAATTTTAGGAAAGAAATAAAAGTTATTAAAACAACAACCATATGAAAATCATATCACTGAACAAAATTAATAATAAAACTGAAAAACACATTGAGCCTATTGGTAGAGTAGAGATGACAGAACATAGATTTAGTGTGAGATCAATAGAATATTTCCAATCTGAAAAACAGAAAGTAAACTGGAAAAAAAAAAAAAAAAAGAACAAAATTTTAGGGAGCTGTGACAAAATAACAGTTCCAATATTTGTATTATCAGAGACTCAAAAGGGTAGGTGAAAGAATATGAGGCTGAAATATACTGAAAGAAATAATGGTTGATCACTTACCAAATTTCGCAATAGGCTTTTAAGTCTATCAATTTAAGAAGCTGAGTGAATGATAAACAGGAGGTATCCAAAGAAAGCTTTACCAAGAAACACAATAAATAAACTTTAGAAAAAAATACAGGCTGGGCACAGTGGCTCAAGCCTGTAATCCCAGCACTTTGGGAGGCCGAGATGGGTAGATCTTTTGAGGTCAGAATTCGAGACCAACCTGACCAAGATGGTGAAACCCCACCTCTACTAAAAATACAAAAATTAACCAGGTGTGGTGGTGCACACCTGAAGTCCCAGCTACTCAGGAGGCAGGAGGCTGAGGAAGGAGAATCACTTGAACCCAGGAGGTGGAGGTCACAGTGAGCTGAGATTGCACCACTGCATTCTAGCATGGGTGACAGAGCAAGACTCTTGTCTCGAAAAATAAAAATAAAATAAAAATACAAAGAAAAAAAATTGAAATCAAATAGAAGAAAAAAATGTGTGACTAAAGGGAAACACCAACTCACGGGACAGTGCCTTTCTCATCTACAGTCACTGAGGCCAGAGGAAGTAGCATAACATTTATAAAAAGAATTTAGTAAAAATAACTATTAAAAGAGAGTCTTGATCCAGTGAAAATATCTTTCAGAAAAGAAGGGGAAATAAAGATAAGTATCTGAATATTCCTTTGCCTCTGAGACACCACGTCTGGTTTGCTGTGTGCCCTTGGGTAGAAGCTAGGAGACACACGCCCTGAATCATCTTCCTCTGCTTGATGGAGGTTCAGGAACTACTGAGTCTGTGTGGCCCTTTGCTGTTGTCTGGAGGATTAGAAGACAGGATCTGAGTCACATTCTGCTAGTGTATGAAGAGCTATAAGACACTGATCCTTCTGGTGCTAGAAGTGTGAAGGAGTCTGATGATGATAGCAGGCTTTTTTTCTTTTTTCTTTTTCTTTTTCTTTTTTTTTTCTGTGGTCACTGCTATAAGCAAATAAGACAATTGTTGCAGTGTTTGTGAAGCATGAAGTGAGTTAGTCTGTCTGGTATCTGCTGTAGCCTCTGGTATAGGTAGCTCAGGTCTGCTGTTGAAGCTAGATGTGGATTTAGTCCCTAAACCTTTGCTTCTGCCATTGCTGCAGGCAGATGAGGCCCACTACAGCCACTGGGCATCGGTTTTCCCATTAAGTCCCTCCTGGCCTTCCTTTTTTAAAGTCTTCTAAACAGATGGAGTGAGCTTTTCTTGCTGTCATTTGTTTTTCTCTTTGTCTATGCATGTAGGGGCTTCTAACTGCGGATCTCTCTAGTACCCAGTCCAGATTATATGACAGATAAAAAAGGAAACCCTAGGAACTCCTCATAATATTGTTCTTGAAGTCCTGAGGTTTATAACCATCCCACACCTTCTTCTGCTCATATTTCAGAGTCATTTTATGATTGTGTGTTGAATTGTTTCCAGTACAGTTGGTTGTATTTAGAGCAGGGCAGCAGGGCAATGTGAGTTTCTGCTGTGTTATCCCCACTGGGAAACTCCAACTACCCATATTTTCTATGCTCTATCTTCAATTTTCTCCATTTCCTTAACAGATAAAAGCTTTTAATATGCAGTTAAAATTCACATTTCTTCACAAGCTACTTTTCTAATTGTCACGTTTCTTCCCTTATTTATGACCCTTCCAAAATTTTATTCTGTCAAATGTCAACTTTCCAGAGGAACATCAGAAGAATGTATTAATCAAGCAAAGCTAAATGTGTTAGACTTACTGTAGGAAAATGGAATATTATCTTTACAGGGTGTTAGTGTCAGTAAAAGGATTAAAAGCAATCCTCAATTTCCCTTGCCTTAATCTTTACCTCCTCGTAATTTTTTTAGTCTCTTTTTTTCTCTTCATTTTTTTTCTGTTATCTGTGCTTCTTCTGAACCTTTAAAAATTACAAAGTCTGCAAAAATAGTTTTCAAAATAATTGTTCTGAGAGTTTCCTGAATGGGATTGTACCAACAATCCTTACTGATAAGCATGAAAACCCAAAACAATTTTCAACTTTTATAACCATAGGTTTTGTAGCAGTAGGATATAAGGAAAAGTGCTACTTCAGCTAAAACATAAAGAAACATGCTTCTTTTTTCCAGCTATATAAATCCACACTACTGCTTTGACTCAGGGGTTATTTGTATTTGGCCTTCAGCTGCTTCCTGATGCACATCAGCTGAATAAAGTCTTTAACCTCTGAATCACCGAAGCTATTTTTTTCACTCCTGTCATATCTCAAGGTAAGAGAATTAGGCAAGGATGTTTCCAGGGTTTTTTCTTCAGCTGTGTTATTTTTGATCTGTGTCTTGCAAAGTGGGAAACAGGTTGGGTATGGACCAATTTTATGACAATCAGTTTGGACTGGTTGGCATAGCTAGTAGAAGGTCTTGAGATGAGTCCTGAACCATTCAACATGGTGTGTAATCTTCTCTTCCAGGGGCAAGCATTTGCTGGTGCAAACAGCTAATTTGTTATTTTATTTTTAAATGTCTCATTCTTGTATTGTTTAACAAAGATTCAGAAGAGTATGCTTTGTCCTGCATTGTTTAATGTAATAATAGGTGTGGATCTAATATTATTTAATACAAGCCCTTGAAAAAAATGTTAAGTTTTGGTTTTATATCCATGTATCTATTGTAACACTGAAGTTCATTTATTATAATTATTTGTAATTGTAATTATTATAATTACTATAATTACTACCTAACTAATTGCTTTATTGGACAGTGGAGTAAACAGCATGGCAAAGGTTATTCATCTTTACATGCCATTTGATGATTGTTATGTAACCATAAAGTACAGAGATACATATTCAGAGGAAACAATTATATAGTACTTCAATATAAAAATGCAACAAATTAGATAATAATAGAATAATTAGAAATTTAAGTTGAACTATATAATATCATTTTCTTAATGTAACCCCAAATTTAGATTAAGATAAGTCTGGTTTAAAAATGCATGCATTTTTCTGCCAGGAGAGAAGTTCATTATGATTGCATTTCTCTTCTCTATTACATGCTGTTCTAATCACAAGTGAAATTTTCAATATAATTTAAGAGGATAACTCCAGTTGGATATATATAAGCTGTCTCAAGAACTCCTCAAACTCAGCATACCTTTAAGTAACATGCAATCAACAGATACTCTGTGTCCCTATGATTCATTCAAGAGTAGAAGAAATGCTGAGGGGAAAACGGGAAGATAAAAAATTAAATGACAAGAAAAATACTTTGTTTTAAAGGTTTACATTTATGGTAATATAATATTAACAATTTATGAAGGTCCATCTGCCATGCCTTTCCAAACATATTATAGTTTCAGTGATCTTGATGGATTAAATGAATTTCTTTACAGGATCATGTGTTTGATATTAACTACAAAGAGGAACCAAATAGCAGCTAGAACTCTATTGGGTGTCTAGTGACTCTGGCTGGTTATCCTGCCCAGTTACATAACCGAAATACAAACCAAAGTTTTCTACTCTATGATGCATGAAATATCATCCTTGCCTAGTTCTGTGCAACAGTAACAACAGGCTTTATTTTTTGAAGGAGAAAACAATGTAATCATATAAAGATATATGTAAAATTATTTTACTGGATTTTGATTCTGTTTTTAAACAAATGATATTTGCCTTACAACACTGTCAGTTCTTACTTATGTTATCATTGGTTCTACATGTATATTTTGAGTGTATTAGCTACATTTGGTATTCTAAGTTATACAAAAGATGTATAATACACTGTTGGTGAACTTAAGACTTTTACAATGAAGTTAATTCATTTTCATAAACACTTTTTGAATATGCATTCAAAGTGCTCTTCCCTGGGTTGTGAGCAAATGTTTTACATCTAGGGTCAAAGCAACTGCCACATAGGACTTGCATTGCTTTCAAAGGAAGATTTTTCCTTAGTTTTATACAGGTTCTCATGAAGAATCATCCTCAGAAGACTGCTAATCCACTGGCCAATGTTTTAGACACCTATGTCTCTAGAGGCTTGTGCAAGACAAAACCTATTACCATATGATGCACGATATACCTAAGTTATGAATATCATCTGTTCTGAATGGTAGGTTTTTGTTTTGTTTTGTTTTACTTTTCTGCTATATCTTACACAAATAGATTATAACTTTAGAGTCTTATGGGCTTCTTTGATTCCTTTTGTTTTTCAGATTCCATTCATCACGTCCTGATAGGTCCTGAGACAGGCATTATAGGTGAAATAGAATCTACTTTCAAAAAGCACATGATAGTACTATAAACAAGGCATTCATATGAAATATATCTCTGGTGTCAATATTGTGCTGCAGAAATCTTGAATAAGGGTATTTCAACGATTCCGGGTGATTAGAAAGCAGGTAAAATACATTTTGACTAGTGTACATTTGTAAGAATAAATAAGCATTTATAGAATGTTCTCTGAATGTGAGAATATCCCCAGAATAACTTAGATAAACATGCTATGTTCTTTCTCCTGTTTCCGGTAAAATAATTCACACCCTTTTCTAAGGAAACCTTTCAATGAGGAGTTGGAAGAAAGATAAAACTGAGGGTGGAAATCATATATTATTTTTTTATATTTTCTATACCTTTAATGCAATAATTGTGTCTGTGGTCAGCCAGAGGTGTTTCTATCCTAAGCAAATTCACAGTTAATTAGCAACGCCCACTAATCTTTTCAGAACATTCTCATACTGTCACTCATGGCAATCACTGCTGTTTCAAGTGTTCCTTTGGGATCTTTGTTAAGCAGCTTGAAATTTGTTATTAAATGTTTTGAAAATGGGTTCAAATAATTTAACTAAAAATATAATCCCTAATATCTTTTTCTTGCAAATTTACTTTTATCCACATTGCTTATTATAATTCACTAGAGGTTCTCAAATAAGATCAGAGGGCAGTGTGAGCATACTAAATAATAAAATGTCAACATGTTTGAATACATATCCTCCCATTATACATTTTTCAAAAGGAAATTAAGTGATCCAGACTAAATCATTGCAAGTTAAAATAGAAAGGAAAGTCAAAATATGGTGACTTTTTCAACGTTAATCTTATGCAGTGTCTGTTAGGAAGCCTGTATAGAGTTGGAGTTCTTGCAAAAGGTGAAAGCTGAGTCATTTTCACTCTCTTTAAGGGTGAGTTTCTTCAGAACCTCAAAAATTGAATTAATCAAGGATTTGTATCTCATGTGCCCAACTTTTAAGGTGTGCAAAAAATTAATAAGCTACATAAGGTTATCATAATACCAGCCTAATACAAATAAAAATTAGAAATCAGGCCAAACTCAAGTGTCTGGGATAGGTGTACCAAATGAACTTATATTCCCAGGATGCAATATTAAGTGTAATAAAGAACTATTGTAAAAGCCTGTAAAGATATTAATTCAAATCTAGTGAATATGAGAGTCACTGAGACAATCAGGATAGTTTCAGCCTCCCATTATAAGGGGCAATTTATGACAATTGTCCAGAGAGCAAGACCTTTGAACTTAAAATAAATTTGAGGATACCTCCTACAATGAGACTAGTGTGGGCATTTTGTCTTTAGCAAAAGGGGAGAATCCTCCCTTCTCACAGGGAATGGAAGCTGAGGCGTTCTTGCCTACTTGCCAAATTGAGAAGTTTGTAAAATTTGCAGCACCAGTCTTATCTGAGGGGCTTTTCCTTTCTTTTTTGATAATTCAAAGCCTCATAATTTATGTTTTCACTTTGAAACCCACATTTCTTCCAACCCAGCAGCAAATTGTGTGTGCATTCAAAGTGCCCTTCCCTGGGTTGTGAGCGAATATTTTACATCTAGGGCCAAAGCAACTGCCACACAGGATTTGCATTGCTTCCAAAAGAAGATTTCTCCTTAGTTTTATACAGGTTCTCATGAAGAATCATCCTCAGAAGACTGCTAATCCAATCTTTCAGATTGACCAATGTTTTAGACATGTCTCTAGAGGCTTGTGCAAGACAAAAACTATTACCATATGATGCAAGATATACCTAAGTTATAAATATTCTCTGTCTTGAATGGTGGGTTTTTGTTTTGTTTTGTTTTACTTTTCTGCTATATCTTACACAAATCGGTTATAAATTTAGAGTCTTATAGGCTTCTTTGATTCCTTTTGTTTTTCAATTTGTCTAAGCTGAGGAACAGTTTAACCTAATTCTTAAATTAGTCCCAGTCTCCTGGCCTGTCTACTTGACAGGAAAATTCAGTTCAAGCAAGTAAAAATACATTTTAGCTTTTAATGTCTGAAAAACATTTGTATAAGTAAATAAGAAAATTCAGCTATCCACGAAAAACTCGTGGAACCCGACATTTTCAGCTAGGCCTTCCTCAATGTCCAAAAACATTTTGTTTTAAGGGCTTAATTACCTAGGTAACAATGACAGGATAACAATTATGCTAAGCATATAGAAATTAGAACTAAAATATTATATACCCTGAATATGACAAGTTTGCCTTAGCTACAAATAAAGATATTTGTATTATTATTTGACACCTGATAGTATTAAAAAAGAGAAAGAGAAGAATGCTGATATAACATTTTTGAAAATGAAAACTCTTAACTGAATTTCACACTATAAAAGCTGAAAACGTTTTAAAATTATATTATATTTGCTACTGAGATGTTAGAATACAGAATATTAACCATTTAGATTATCTTGTCTTTAGTGTGTTTTACCACTTATCTTAAAAGTGAATTTCTGTTGTGTTTGTTTAAAAAAGTCATTCCTTTGATACTCTGTTTTGAAAAGACTTATGGTTATAGCACAGAATATAAAATAACTCTTTAGCTCGAGATTATACTTACAGGAAAGATTGTCCACATGATTTTGAAAAAAAGGCATTTATTAAATATTATTGACATACTATGAGAAATGTCATAAAATATGAATTTACAACAATGAAAAGTGTAGATAGTTTTAGTAAATTCACTTATGTGCATTTTTATGTACTTATGTATATTTATCCATGTATGTAAAGACACATACATACACACACATACTCTACAAATATGGACACATATCTGTTAGGTTGACTATCCAATTGTTCAAGAAAAGTTTTGATTTTTTTCAATGGATATCCAGATTGTAGGTAATACATAGAATTGTCCATTTATTAATTTCACTATATATTACTATTTAGATTATATTATTTATATTTTGATATTTAAATTAGTGTTATTATTAAGACTTGAATTACTAGTTTTCTTTCATTCTTATTGAGAATCCACGATTTTTTAATGTAGATCCTTGTGCTTAGTCAGGGATCTTCAGAGAAACAGTACTAATGTATAGAGATATAGATAAACAAGAGGATTTATTATGGGAATTGGCACATGTGATTATAGAGTTGAGAAGTCCTATGACATACCCTCCACAGTCTGGAGAAATGGGAAACCTAAGGTGGTAATTTAGTCTGAGCTAGAAAGCCTGAGAACCAGGGGAGCCATGGTGTGTGACCAAAGGCCTGAGAACGAGAGGAAACACTGGTGTATTTCGCTGTGTGAAAAGATTAGGACCTAAAGTTCTGATGTCCAAAGGAAGGAGAAGATCGGTGTCCCAGCTCCAGAACAAAGAGAGAAACCAGCTTCCCTCTGCCTTTTGTTTTATCCAGGTCCTCAAGGAATTACATACTGCCTATACACTTTGGGTGAAGACCGATTTTCCTCACTCAGTCTTATGATTCAAATGCTAATGTCTTCCAGAAACAACCACACAGATATATCCAAAACTGGTACTTTACTAGCTATCTGGGTATCACTTAGCCCGGTCAATTTTTTTGACACCTAAAATAAATCATCACAACTTCCATCCACAAAAAAAAGTTTCATAATAGTAATAACTGAACACCATTATTGAGCACACACTGTTTGGTATTTTTTAGTGCTTTATATGAATTATCTTATTCCTCTTCACCACCATGCCAGCAGGTAGGCACAGTTATGTCCATTTTACAAGTGAGAACACTGAGCTCTGAAAGATTAAGCAACTGGATACATAAGGTTCCTCAGCAAGTGAAGACACATTTTAAATCTAGGTATTTTGTATGTAGAGCTGATGCTCATAGACACTCTACTAGGTGAGATTAGTGTTCCAGCCTCCCAGGAAAACACAGTGTATTTTGTAACCATTTACAATTTGTTTTCTTAAACTAGAAATAATGTTCTAGGTCACTGACTGATGGAAACCATTTGCAGAGCCCTTTCCAGAGATGGGAGGTGCTCAGAAAATGAATTGTTTCTCAGGGTTCAGTGTATTCTGCCCTAAAATGATGAATATTCCCTAAATATGGTTTATTTATGAGATCTGAAATTAAACTATGCAACGCATTTGTACACTCTCAAGACACTATATAATTCTGAGCTAGTATTGTCATAAGAATATACATAATAATCTTCAAAATAATGCAAAATATAATTTTCCTAGGAATATGAAATTTCTATTTTTGCTAATTCACTTATCAATACAGTGCCAGCTCTCTTCTTAAATATATTTAATTTTAAAATATGAAAAAATAAATGTGAAAACAGAAACCTTAAACAGCTTTATATTTATTTATTATTTACTGGATAAAGTTAAAACTTTTGAAAAGTAATGAGTATTAAGTGTCTGGCCAAAAGTCAAAAGAGATTTTACTCTCCTCACTGAGCCCCACATAAATAATTGATCGTATTTCTAATCTGATAGGTGAAAGATTTAAAAGTCTGACACGGACTTTCTTTAAAAGTTTTCCAACAAAACTCAAACAATTCTCCTACCCCAGTGAAGCTAAATCAGCCCCACATACTAGCTCCTTTGGTTTCTTGATTTTCTTTTGATGAAGCTATCTTTAACTCATAGAGTTAATAAAAAAAAGATTGCCTTAAATGATCTTCGAAGATATAATCTGGCCACCATTTTCTTAGAGAAAAAGTGACTTTTCTTTTTTTCCCTCTTTTAAACTCAAAATGATTGTCACTGTTGATCTCAAATCACATTTCATTTTTCATTTGGATTGAAATGAGAGGATCCTTTATTTCCTAAGTGAAATACTACTAAGTGGCAAGCATGAGAAGTTTCTAATAGTATAAAGATATACAAAGTTTTTGAATAATATATTATACATTTATTTCATCATCTAATTTGCCAAAACAGATATAAATTATCTCAGGTAGAAAAGAATTTGCTTCATGTTGTCTTGTTCTTTAAATGATGGTTTAAATCCATTTTTCCTTCCAAATTAAGGATAAACATCATTTAGAAATGGCCAATAATTTCAGACTGCTCAGGCATGGATATTCAAGAGTCGTTTGAAGCAAATGCCTGATATGTGTTAGAAATTTCATTTTGTGTGCATAGACTATTATGTCATTATATTCCTTGACTTAAAGATCTCTCCCAGTTGAAATATCATAGGTGTTTACACGAAGTCTATCCGCATAACCTAGGCAAAATCCCCTAGAATAATTTCACCTCTTTGTAGACTGCCTCTGGAGATGAGAAATCTTTTGTATTATAAATGTGAGTTAATTTTTCATGTCATTAAATTTTTTATCCCTATGCTAAAATAGTAAGAAGGAAATCCCTTAGGCAAGATATCCAAGTAAGATAAATGAAAAGAAAATTAAAGCAAAATGGACTTAAAACTTAAGAGTAGATGGAGACAATATTGGCAATTTTGAAGGAAATATAAGGATGATACAATATATTAGAGGTATATTTTAACAGCTGAGATTCAATATCAAAGCTGCCAAAAGACAAAACCTGGAAGTTTTTTTGTCCCTTTGTCTACGTTTCTTTTCCCAAATCTTAAAAACCTGGATGAATCAATCAATTCCGAAGTCCCAGAACTATTGATTATACTTTCCATATTACATATTACATTTTTTCTTATGTTCTAGCCATTTGCATCCTAGTATGGTCTCCTAGTGTACTACAAAAGACTTGAAGATCAGGCAATGATTTTCATTGTTCTTGTGTTGTCATTTGATTTCGTTTGTTCAATGCTTTCATACCTTTAGCACATAACTTGATTATATTACATATACTGGGTTCTAAATAAATGTTTGCTGAATTAATTATTAGTAGATTATCTGTCCTTTGTCATTAATCCAAACCCTGCATGTTGCTATATGTGTTATGTCTTAGCCATAATATAATTGAGAACTAGTCATCTATTGATACTAATATTTCTTAATATTTTATATAAATTCCCAGCATAGTTGGTATATATTCATGGAAAATAGATATAATTTATATTTAGTATTGTTTTACAAAAGGGAATCCAAGGGATTTATTAGGACATTGCCACTTGTCAATGTAATCAGATTTGAAGTCATGATAAGAATGGCAGAGGTAAAGTTAGTTGTAAATTCAAGGTATTTTTTTAAAAATTGCATTGTATAAATAACATACTAATTTAATTACTCAATTTTTATTTTTAAAATAATATTTCATTAAATCACAGATCAACTTAATAACAACATTAAATTAAAATTTAAAACATCTGGTTTCAATAAATTCATGCTATCATTACTAAATAGTAAGTAACTACTCGATCAGAGGTTTTTTCCTCAAAATTTTATTTAGGCAAGGCAAGTTTGCATCTAGGGTGTATAAAAGTAAATATTCATGTGCTCTGAGATAAAAAAGTAACTGCTCAGTAAACTGAAATAATACAATATGCTTATGAACAAACTTGAAAACAATTTATCAAATAATTATTCTTTACAGTTTGAATTGTTTGTATGTTTATGTTGAATTTATTTCATTTCATGGTCTAATAAGAAAACCTTTTTATTTCTTGCTTTCATCTGCTGATTTCAATCTCAATAAGATTTCTATTTAAAAATACTATGAATTGTAAACACTCTCATTTCAGATCATGCTGAACCAATGGAGTCATCAAAATGAATGCCTTTTTCTCATAATAGCATTCACAAAACAAACACCCATAGGCATCTTGAACATGCACTTTTATACTTTTGCTGAATTGTTTTACCCTTTTAGTAAATAATACATACTTTACATAAAAAGATAATATTTTTCTGGTCTCACTACACTTTTGTCCTTCCTTGCTGGCCTCACCGATTATATTATATATAAATAGAAATGTTTGAGGGGATGTCAAATATTGAAAAGGGTTTTTGTGGCATGAAAAATATCTCCTGATTAAAATGAAATATGTTATATTTTTATTGAAGTTTTTTTCTTTGACATAATGTCTCATCTTTTTGACATAATTTATACTCAAAATTTCTATTCGCTTCTAATATGATGTTTTTACAGACAATCTTCACTGCATGGTTGTGATATATGTGGATTTCAGTTACCACAATTTAGTAATTGACACCAGGCCTTCAATAAGTGATTCAAATTTCACTGTTTATCTTACACTAACTTTCCTCTTTTTCTTAGTTTACTAACATTTACCATCATCATTATTATTGGATATTGAGTTCTCAAAAATATGTTTTCAATGCCTTTAAGAAGAAGAGTTTTCTTCTTTTTTTGTCTGTTGAATGTCAATTTCATTTATTGCTGTTTGAATATTAAACCAGGTTTGTTTTCTTAGAATAAAGTTGATTATATGATGATGTAGTTCACCTGTTTATACATCTTTACATTTGGCTCATTAATATTTTAAGCTTTCATCTATTTTCAGAAGACTATTAGGTTTTAACATACCCTTTTTATGATATTCTTGTTTTTGCTATAAAAGATATGCTGTTTTCATAACGAGTAGGACTTGCTTCTTTTTCCTTTTGTTGAAAAATGTATGATAATTTAAATTATTCTAGGGACTTTTAAATTTTACCTGAATGTAATTTTCTTCAAATATTTATTAATATATTCATTATTATATTTAAAAATGTATCCAGGATCCATGTGATGACACTAGTTTTATTTCTAGTACTATTATTATGTGCCATTTCTACCTTGAATATCTCAATTTTTCTAGCATTTCATTAGGTTTTTCAAAGTACTAGTTTTCAATTTTGTAGCTCTATAGTATTTTAAGTTTCTAATTCACTAATCTATTTTTATCTTTTCGTTTTCTGTCACTTGGATAGGATTAATTTGTGGAAATTTTCTGTCTTTTTGAAGGGAACTTTTAAACAATTTATTTTACCCTTTCTTTTTCTAACAGATTCATTTAAGATTTCAAAATCTGTTAAGTATAGCTTTAGCAGGATCCCAGAATTTTTAATATGTCATACTTTTAGTATTAACTTCAAAATGTTTTCTAACTTCAATTGATTTGTTCTTTGACCCAGTAATAATTTTAAAATGTATTGCTTAAGTTATCACGATCTCAGCATTTCCTACTATTTAATTATTATTGTTATTCATTACTGTCTTAATTCCATTGAAATAGAGAATATGACCTGAATAACTTATTAATTATTGAAAGCTTTTGAGGCTTTATATTGTAGTCCAAAATATGAACAATTTTGGTAAACATGTGACTTCAACATATGTATTTTTTTTAGATGAAGTGAATAGGTATGTGTGTGTGTGTTTTATATGTGTATATAAAAAAGTACATAGTTAAGTTGTTAGTAATTTTAGTTAAATATTTTATAAAATTAGTCATACTTTCTCTGCCTATTTTATCTGGTATTCACAGAGGTCTTATGAAAATCTCCTGCTATGATTTGGAGTTTATCTGTTTTAGTTCTGTCAATTTTTATGTTATATTTTGAAGCTGTGTTATTAAATGCAAACAAATTAAGAATTGTTTTATTACCTAAGTGGCAAAACATTATAAGCATTTTGTAATGTTTCTCTTTATTATAATGTTCCTTCATTTGTTACCTTTGTCTAATCTTTATAAAACTATACCAGTTTCTTTTATGCTGATATTTGTATGATATGCTTTTTTCATTCTTTTATTTACAGTCTATCATAGCCTGCATAATTATGTGTCTACTACATCATGTAATGCATTTAAAAATTTTTAATTTGTGAATATTTAATACTTCCCAGGAATATTTAGTCTATTTATATTTAATGTTAAGCCTGACACATTTTGGATTCTATCCATCATTTTACTATTGATTTCCATATTATATATTCTATGTATGTTTTTTTCTCTCTCTCTCCTTGGCTTTACTTTAAATATCAAATAATGTGGTTAATCTACTTGCCTTTGCTATGTGTTTATTGTATTTACCACTTTTTTTTAATTTCTGAGTTAAGAAAGATAGGGAAAATATCACAGACCAAAGAACACTAAAGAGACATAAAAAACAGAACGGGCTGTATTATCTTGGATATAATCATGGAACAGAAAACGGGTTTATTGAAAAAACTGGGGAAAATTAGATAAAGTCCAAAGTGTATTTAGTGCTAAAGCAACAAATGGATTTTTTAGTTTTGAGAAATGTACTGCGGTAATGTAAGATGATAATACTAAGGGAAACTGAAACTCAGTAGTAATATATGGAAGTGTTCTCTACAATCTGCAGAAATCTGTAAATCAAAAATATTCCAATATAAAATGTGTATTTAAAAAATTTAAGTCAGTAATCTAGCCATGACCCAGAAAGCTCTAAGACTATAAAGCATGTTAATTTCATTGTCTCCTCCCTTTTTTGATATTTTAATAATTTATTTCTCCTAATTCTTCAAGCTTCATTCTTACATAATATTAAGTAAATAAAAAGGTATGAATCTGAATGATATTACTAAAGATTGTTCTCAGAATTCAGGATTACGAAATTATTACTTTACTCTGGAAGATGTTTCAATTTATTTGACAATGGAAGTTTTATAATTTTTTTGTTTATTTGGAAAGTGTGTTTTGTTATAATGCCTTTTCATAGCATAGCTTTATAATGTTCAAAATCTTCACATCTCCCATAGAAAACATCTCGTTTTTTTTTTTTGTCAGCAAGGCACATGCAGTAGTAAACCAAGTAAGTAATCACAGTTACCCTTAGTTTGGACTGTTTTCAAAATCTATCATTCATGCTACAGAGAGGTTGAATGAATAATTCGTGTACTACAAAATAGAACACTGCCTCGGCACAGAAAATTCAGATTCCTAAGAATTAGTAACTGTCACCGTTGCACAACTGATGTCACTTCTGATTCTTTGAACTTTCTTCGTGTGTGTGTGTGTGTGTGTGTTTGTGTATACATTATTTTTTAAAAGCAACTGACTTGTTTTCATTTACTAAACATAAATTCAATTCTACCTGTCACAATACTCTGTTACACTTCCCCTTGCACTGCTGGTATTCAGAGATTCAAAAGCATTTCAGTAAACATGTACAGGGATCCTCCTGGAGTATCCTCACTGCAACTTTATTGGATTTATTGTGTGTGAATTTACTAGTTCAGCTTCTAAGAAGGCAATTCTACTTTCCTTATTTTCAAGTTTTTTTTTTTTGCCAGCGATTAGATGTCTGGAAACATTAAAAGAAGCACAAGTTGAGAGTAAGCATTCAACTCCAGTCTGTAGGGAAGACATTTCTCAATATGATGCAGAATTCAACAAAAGCATTGACAAATGCTTAACTGAAGCATAACAGAGAAATGGAAACTTAAGATCGTGGAAAGGGTTGGTATTTGTGAGCTGACATTTTAGTAATAAAAAAGTGATAAATTTTGTTTCCAAATAGTTAAAGTAACCACATTGTTGGGACAGTAAGAAGTACAGAATTATAGATGTATATGTGTTTTACTTTGAAACTTTAAAAATACTAAAATAAGAAAGAATTTGTTAAAATATTTGAAATATTTGGTGATTTTCAGCATTTTTGCAAACAAGCTAGTGCGCTCTCTCCATATATATGTGTGTATATATATATTCATACACATATATATGCACATATATATGAACACATGTATACCCATATACAGGCTCACGCATGTGTAATTTCTAAATGGGCATATTTATGTAGCTATATATAAACAATATTTGATAATATTTAAAAATATATTATATATTATACATTTCAAAATATTCACATATATATGAGTGTGTGCATTATATATTCATATATTATATGTGTGTGTGTGCGCATGTGTGCGTGTGTGTGGGTGTGTGTTTGTGCTTGTAATTACTGGGCAATTTTACTGTTATAACAATGTCATTTGTCAGACAGCTTAATAAGATTTCTCATAAAATTGTATCAAGTTCCTCTGTCATGTTAGCTGCCATGCAATGAATGGAAATACAAAGATGAATAAAAAATGTTTGTGTCCTTATGAAGCATGCATTGTAGAGCTTGATGAATTAACTATCAGAGGTAATAATAGCAATAATTAGGCCAAGTGAAGGTCATCAATTTACATAAATAAAAAAATGGACAAGTAAATTTGCACAAAGTGGCTGATTTAAATACCCGTAAGTGATTTAAATATGTGAAGAATATGATGTTTTAAATGCCTGGACTTCCAATAGGAGAATGTGTGCCTGCAAATACTACCACCAGTTCATGGCTGAAAGTTTCTTAACATTAAACAATTCTGTATTATAAAATAAATATTATTGCTCACCTAAAATTTTCCTTTAAATGACTTTGCCAAAGAACTAAGTGATCTTGTATGACTTTGCATTACTTCCTGTGCCTCAGAGACAATGGAAACCTGAGAGAGCAGATGGTGTAAACATTATCAGATGTTAACCAGGCATATCCTTGTCTCACCTGGACTGTCTCCCCTCTCCCACAGCACAGTGCTCACTGGTGTCAGGTCTTGCTGTCACACATCTCTCCTTCGAATGTTTTCTCCTCTTCTTATAATAATTGTATATTTGTAAAACACATTTTTGATTCGAAGTTCATTTCTACAAATAATATTTCAGCAATTTTCAAAAAAAAAAAAGTGAGAGCTTGGTGCAAATAGTATAGTATTAGCAAGTCCAAATACATATTTTTGTGTAGTTTTGTGTGTTTGTGAGTCTGTGTAAAATTCCCAAGAATTAACAGCAGATATTATTTAGAAAATGATATAACTGTAATGTGACATTTTAAAACAATCACAAAAAAGTCCAGAACTATTTAAATTTACTCATTTTAATGGGCTTGTGCATATCTACAAGTATTTGTCAAGTAATAAAGAACACTGTAGTGATTGTGAGAAATAAATTTAAAACAGTATTATACACAATCTAGAAAGAAAAGAGCTAGCTGCAAAATCTAGAAAGAAAAGAGAGAACTACCTCTTTTCATTCCAAAAGAATGAAGTAGAAAATTACCATCTTTGTTTTGGGAAAAATAAGCCAGTGTCTTTATGAAGATAATAGAAATAAATACTAACAATTGAGTATTAGCTTTAGCTTATCATTGCCATGATTCATGAGGTCAGAATAGCCATAAGACTCTTGCCAATGATTATTTAATTAATTCCCTCAAAGAAGATTTATTGAGTGCACTTTTAGTTCCAGATACTAAAATAGACAATAAGAACAAATTAATGAAATATCAAAAATAATAAAAAGCAACATTAAGAAACAAATTGAATGATTATAATTCTTACATGTAGTTGTAAGTGGAAGTAATGACTCCTATATATTTTCATCACAAGAAACCTATTCTAGTAGTAAACTTTGACATCAGTAAGGGGCCAAAGACAGTTATCTTAGTAAGAAGTATATTAAATAAGAAATTGAAGAATATAAAGAGTAATCAGTGAAATGTAAATGACTGAATGCTTTCCAGGCAGATAAGGCAGTATATATGTGGATTGTGAATGTGAGTTACAAAAAATAATAATAATAATGGCAGCAATATCTGGTCATGGTGAAGAAGGGAAAGAAAAGCTTAAGATAAGACTGTAGCAATAAGCCAGAGCCAGATATTGTAAGATGATGTAACTAAGGTGACATTTATTCTAATGACAGTGGAAACATTGAGAATACTTAGACAGGAAAGTGGCATTTTTTTTTGAAGATTTTATTTAAACAAAAAACTTTTTATTATACACAATTTTAAATAACCAAAAGCTGGCACAAGTCTAAATGTCCACCAATATATAATTGGATATGTAGGTTTTTAGAAAGAAAGCAATGTAGGAGAGACACTGGGAGCTGCTTCTAAAAGGAAGAGCACAGAAAAAAAATGTTAAGGAAAAATAAAATATTTTTGTGGTTCATTCCACAGATATTATAAGGAAAAATAAGAAAACATGAACAACTCTGTTCTTCCATATTCGAAAGTTCGACATAATGAACCAATTCCCTGAAAGACATAAACTACAAAATCTTGTACAAAAAGACGTAATCTAAATAGACCTATATCTAATAAATAAATTGAATCAATAATTAATAAACTTCCAGAAAGTGACAGTTCTCTTGGTTTCAAATGGGCTCAGATGGTTTCACTGGCAAATTCCACAAAACATTCAAAGAAGAATTAATATCAATTATTCACAAATTCTTTTAGCAAATGGAAGCAGAGAAAATACTTCCTAACTCATTATCTGAGGCCAGAAGTACTCTAATACCAAGACAAACAAAGACATTAAAAAAACAGAAAACTACAGAAAAGCATCTCTCTTGAAAATAGGTGCAAATGTCCTCAACAAAATCTATCAAACGGAAAGTAACAATATCTGAAAAGAATTATACACCACCACCAATTGGGATTTATTCCAGGCATGTAAGCGTGGTTCAACATTTGCTAATCAAACAATGTAATTCACATTATCAACAAGCCAAAGAAAATGAGTATGATCATATCAATTGATGCAGAAAATGCATTTGACAAAATCTAAGATGGATTAATGTGAAAAACTCACAGCAATCTATAAATATCACGAAACTTCCTCAACTGATCATAATCATCTAAAGAACAATAGAGCTAATATCTTACCTGAAAATGAAAGACTTAAGGTGTTTTTTCCTAAGATATGAATCAAGGAAAAGACACCAGCTTGTAAAGACAAATCTGTAGTGTTTGTAATGAAAACTCCTCTGATTAAGATTAAGATTAATAGCCTGTTGGACATTGATAAAGAAAGTATTGGCAAATTTGAATATGATCAGTAAGTTTGAACAACTGCACTTTAAAATGTGATGGTTATTGTTCAAAAATTATACTCCAATAAAGCTTAAACGATACCAGAAGAAAAAGCAAACTTATTTGCCATATAACCATGACACATTTTTAAAGGACAGCAGCTAAAAAAAAAAGTAAATTATATGTAGCTGCCAAAGATTGTGAAACTACACAATAAATCTGCACCAGCAATTGTACCTTTTTTGTTTGTTGGAAAGGGTCATGATAATAGGTAGTACATGAAATAGTTGGTGGAAATTCTCCTTACCTGATTTCAATCCATGTAATTCAGTTAGTCTTTTAGGCATTCAATAAGAATATCCACAAAGAGCTGTGCACCATGTTAGATATAGTGAGAGATGTGAACATGACACAGGCATGATCCCTACTTTCAAGGAAGTCCATGATTAATGGGAACGAGAGTAGATACAGCTAAATCAGAATACAGGGCAGTAGCAGAGGCATGATCAAGTAACAAGCCCGATTACGTCCTCTGGAAACACAGGAGAGAACCATAGGTCTCCTGATGATGTTTGATGATGCTGGAAAAGGTGGTACTAAAGTTGGAACTTGAAAGATTGAGATGAGAGAGATTAGAGTTCCTGTGGTATGGTATTTGGTGGTAATCTAAGCAAATCCAATGCAACATGAAAAGAAATAAGCATGAAACAGAAAATAAGCATTGCTTATTGTAATATAGGCTTTGTTGCCACAATCAGTATCTTACTCATTAGTGAAAGTATAATTGCACCTGTAAAATAAAAAGCACACTAGTGACATGCTTTCATTTTACTGTTATAATAATTAAGTATATGTAAGTTAGGATACACATACAAATTTTTATTTTTCCTTGTCCTATGGTCCCTTTTTTTTTTTTCTTTTTAAGACAGGGTCTCACTCTGTTGCCCATGCTGGAGTACAGTGGCATGATCAAGGTTCTCTGCAGCCTTGACCTTCCCAGGCTCAGGTGATGCTCCCACCCCAACTCCTGAGTAGGTGGGACTACAGCTGAGCACCACCATGCCCAGCTAACTTTTGTGTTTTTTGTAAATAAGGGGTTTCGCTATGTTTCACAGGCTGGTCCCAAACTCCTGGGCTCAAGTGATCCACACGACTCAGCCTCCCAAAATACTAGTATTGCAGGCATGAGCCACTTCACCCAGACTATTTGCTTTAATTTTTATTTTAGGATATGGGGTATGTGTGCAGGTTTGTTATATAGGTAAACTCATGTCACAGGGTTTTGTTATACAGATTATTTTGTCACTCTACTCAGCCTAGTATCCGATAGCTATTTTTTCTGATCCTCTCCCTCATCCCACTCTTCACTCTCAAGTAGGCCCCTGTGTCTGTTGTTCCCTTCTTTGTGTCCATGTGTTCTCATAATTAAGCTCTCAGTTAAAAGTGAGAACATGAGGCATTTGGTTTTCTGTTTCTTCCTTAGTTTGGTAAGGATAATGGCCTCTAACTCCATACATGTTTCTGCAGAAGACATGATCTTGTTCTTGTTTTATGTTTGCATAGTATTCCATGGTGTACATGTGCCACATTTTCTTTATCAAATCTGTCATTGATGGACATTTAGGTTGATTCGGTGTCCTTGGTATTGTGAATATTACTGCAATGAACATTCATGTGCATGTATATGTATGGTAGAATGACTTATATTCCTTTGGGTATATACCTTGTAATAGGACTGCTGGGTCAAATGCTAATTCTGTGTTTTTAGTGCTTTAAGAAATTGCCACACTGCTTCCCACAATGGTTGAACTAATTTACACTCCCAACAGTGTATAAGTTTTCCCTTTTCTCTGCAACCTAGTCAGCATCTGTTGTTTTTTGACCTTTTGCTAATAGCCATTCTGACTGGTATAAGATATATTTCATTGTGGTTTTGATTTGCATTTCTGCAAGCATCATTGATATTGAGCTTTTTTTTCCCATATGTTTGTAGGTCACATGTATATATTTTTTTTGAAAAGTGTCTGTTCATGTCCTCTGACCATTTTTAGTGGGATTCTTTTCTTTTTTTTTCCTGTAAATTTGTTTAGGCTTCTTATAGATGCTGGATATTAGACCTTTGTCAGATGTATAGTTTGCAAATGTTTTCTCCTATTCCATAAGTTGTTTATACTGCTGGTAGTTTCTTTTGCTATGCAGAAGCTATAATGCTTAATTAGATCCCATTTGTTGTCGTTTTTGTTGCAACTGCTTTGGCATCTTGGTCATGAAATCTTTGCTCATTCCTATGTCTGGGATGGTATTGTCTAGGTTGTCTTCCTGGATTTTTATAGTCTTTTTTTTTTTTTTTAAAGTCTTTAATCTATTTTGAGTTATTTTTTGTATATGATATAAGAAAAAGATCCAGTTTCCATCTTCTGCATGTGGCTAGCCAGCTATTTCAACACCATTTATTTAATAGGGAGTCCTTTGCCTATTTCTTGTTTTTGTCCCTTTTGTCGAAGATCAAATGGTAGTAGTTGTGGAGCCATATTTCCAGGCTCTCCATTATGTTCCATTGGTCTATGTGTTGTCTGTTTTTGTACCAGTACCGTGCTGTTTTGATTACTGTAGCCGTGTAGTATAGTTTGAAGTCAGGTAATATGATGTCTCTAGCTTTGTTCTTTTTGCTTAGGATTGCCTTGGCTTTATGGGCTCTATTTTGGTTCCATATGAATTTAAAAAAATTTTTTTTTCTAGTTCTGTGAAGAATGTCATTAGTAGTTTGACAGGAATAGGTTTGAAACTGTAAATTGCTCTGAGTAGCATAGCCATTTTAAAAATGTTGATTCTTCCTGTCCATATGCAAGGAATGTCTTTTCATTTGTTGGTATCATTTCTAATTTCTTGGAACAGTGCTTTGTAATTCCAGTTTAGAGGCCTTTCACCTCCCTGTTTAGCTGTCTTCCTAGATATTTAATTTTCTTGTGTGGCAATTTTGAATGAGATTGCATTCCTGGTTTGACTCTTGGCTTGGCTGTTGTAGGTGTATAGGAATGCTAATAATTTTTGTCCATTGATAGTGCATTCTGAAACTTCACTGAAGCTGTTTATCAGTTGCTAAAGGAGATTTTGGACCAAAACTATGGGATTTTCTAGATATAGAATTTTGTTATCTGCAAACAAATAGTTTAACTTCCTGTCTTCTTATTTGGATGCGTTTCTTTCTTTTGCCTGATTGCTCTGGACAGGATTTCCAATACTATGTTGAAAAGGAGTGGTGAGAGAGGACATCCTTGACTTGTGTCTGTTTTCAAGGGGAATGCTTCCAGCTTTTCCCCATTCAGTATAGTGTTGGCTGTTGTTTTGTCACAAATGGCTCTCATTATTTTGAGGTATGTTTCTTCAATACCTAGTTTGAGAGTTTTTAACATTAAAGGGATATTGAATTTTATCAAAAGCTTTTTCAAAATCTACTGAGCTAATCGTGGGTTTTTGTCTTTAGTTCTGTTTATGTAATGAATCACATTTATTGCTTTGCATATGTTGAACCAACCTTGCATCCCAGGGATGAAGCCTGCTTGATTGTGGTGGATTAGCTTTTTGTTGTGCTGCTGCATTTTGTTTGCCAGTATTTTGTTGAGAATTTTTGCATCAATGTTTATAAAGGATATTGGCCTGAAATTCTATTTGTTTTGTGTTTCTGCCAGGTTTTGGTATCAGGATGATACTAGCCTCATAGAATGAGTTAGGGAGAAATCCTTTCTCCTAATTTTTGGGAAAGAGTTTTAGTAGGAATTGTGCTAGCTCTACTTTGTACATCTGGTAGAATTTGGCTGTGAATCTATCTGGTCCTGGGCTATTTTTGGTTGGCAGACTATTTATTACTGATTTAATTTTTGAGTTTGTTTCAGGTCTGTTCAGGGAATCAATTTCTTCTTGTTTCAGTGTTGGGAAGGTGTGTATGTCCCCGAATTTATCCATGTCTTCTAGATTTTCTAGTTTGTGTGCATAGAAGTGTTCACGGTAATTTCTGATGGTTATTTTTATTTCTGTGGGGTCTGTGGTAACATCTTCTTTGTTGTTTCCAATTGTGTTTATTTGGATATTCTCTCTTTTCCTCTTTATTAGTCTATCTAGCAGCCTATCTATCTTTTTTTTTTTTTTTTTTCCAAAAAACAAACTCCTGGATTTCTTGATTTTTTGGATGGCGTGGTGTCTTAATCTCCTTCAGTTCAGCTCTGATTTTGGTTATTTCTTTTCTTCTGCTAGCTATTGATTTTCTTTTGCTTCTCTAATTCTTTCAGTTGTAATGTTAGGTTGTTAATTTAAGATATTTCTAACTTTTTAGTGTGGACATTCAGTGCCATAAATTTCTCTCCTAACACTGCATTAGGTGGGTCCCAGATATTCTGGTATGTTGTATCTTTGTTCTCATTAGTTTCAAAGAACTTCTTGATTTCTGCCTTAATTTTATTATTTACTCAAAAGTCATTCAGGAGAAAGTTGTTGTTTAATTTCCATGTAATTGCATGGTTTACAGTGATGTTTTTAGCATTGACATTTTTTGTGTGTATTGTGGTCTGAGAATGTGCTTGGTGTGATTTTGGTCCTTTTGCATTTGCTGAGGTTAGTTTTGTGTCTGATTGTGTGGTCAACTTTTGAGTATGTGCCATGTGGCGATGACAATACTGATTTGAACTTACAGTGTACACTATTCTATTTACTTGCCACTGAATTGTGATAGAAATATAAAGATGTCTAATTAGATAGTAGCAAGTATAGGTAAAATGGGGATTTTTTTTCTAATAAATATAATCCTATGTACATAAAATTTCAATATTCTTATTAAATCTATTTTTTACATTTAACTGCTGCCATATTTGACACTGAACTACAGTATAGTAAACACACTAGTTTACACAAAATTCTAGATAGTACTATTATTGAATGATTCTGCCAAGTAGAGCTCAGTAATGATTATAGCCTATGCTGCTCTAATCCCTGCTCCTTTATGATTTTATAGCTTTACTTCTGAACATATTTGAGCAATAGTTTAATTGTATGTAATAAGCAATATTTACTTTTCATAGTAAAATTTAATTGCATTCAATCCAGTATTTAATATTACAAAATATACAACCCCAACAAATAGGACCCAAAATATTTTGTATGTGAAAGCAAAAAGGATATTATTTCCCCTTTCATTTACACCTCATTAAAAAAACCAAACTTGTGCCTTACTCTTTGTTCATATAGCATTTCTATTAATTATTAATCTTTTCCTTAGCATATTATTCTGCCAATGCTTCTGGGAAACTAAATAGCATCTTAAGTCATATAAATTTCTATATAACATTAATTAGTCCTGACTTACACTCTATGAAATAATGGATGTTGTTGCTGTTGGTTGTTAATATTTTTATTACTATTGTCCTTAGCCTTTACAACAGCAAGAATTTTGTATATTAAGCATATTAAAAATAAGTTTACGTTTAGCTTTATTAAAAATCAAGCAATATAGTTTTGTTACTCATCCAAGTACATACAATAACAAAAAACTTCAGGCCAGGTGTGGTGGCTCACACCTGTAATCCCAGCACTTTGGGAGGCTGAGGTGGGTGGACTGCTTGAGGTCAGGAGTGCAAGACCAGCCTGGCCAACATGGTGAAACCCCTTCTCTACTAAAAATACAAAACTTAGCTGGACATGGCATCACATGCTTGTAATCCCAACTACTCTGGAGACTGAGGGAGGAGAATCGCTTGAACCCGGGAGGCAGAGGTCGCAGTAAGCAGAGATCACACACTGCACTCCAGCGTCGGTGACAGAGCGAGAGACTCCATCTTAAAAAAAAAACAAAACAAAACAAAACAAAAAAAGAAACTTAAAGTAAGCCTGCAAATTAAGAATTTTTTTGTGTTGGTCACAGATTGGTGCTTTGTTCCTAATGAATATGCAGTAGAAAGTTGGCCCTGGAACAACATGGGTTTCAACTGTGTAAGTCCATTTATATGCAGATTTTCTATTACTTCTGTCACCCTTGAGACAGTAAGTCCAATCCCTCTCTGCAGTCTACTCAACATGAAGATGATGACGATGAAGACCTTTATGATGATCCATGTACATTTAATTAAGTGTAAGTATATTTTCCTTGTGATTTTCTTAATCAAATTTCTTTTCTATAGATTACTATAAGACTACAGTATATAATAAATATAAGATACAAAATATGTGTTGACTATGTTATTGGTAAGACTTCAGGTCAAGAGTAGTCTATTAGCACAGTAGTTACATTTTTTGATAGTTAAAACTTATACTTGGATTTTGGACTATGTGTGTGGGAGTCACACATAGTGTGACTCAACTTCTGCATTGTTCAAGGGTCAGTTGTATTTTTTTACACATTGACGAATGAATAGGAAATCATTGTAAAGGTATCAAGAACATACACTGAAGAAAAGACAGTCTCTTTAATAAATGATGCTGGGAAAACTGGATATCTATATGTGGAAAAATGAAACTAGATCCCCACCTCTTGTCATTTACAAAAATCAAAACAAAATGAATTAAAGACTTAAATCTAAAATGTCAAGCTATGAAACTACTATAAGAAGACATTGAGGAAAATGTCTAGGACATTGATCAGGGCAAAAATTTCTTGAGCAATACCTCAGTAGCATATGCAACCAAAACCGAAATGGACAAATGGGATCACATCAAGTTAAAAAGCTACTGCACTTTAAAAGGTACAATCAACAAGGTGAAGAAACGACTCACAGACTAGGACAAAATATTTGCAAACTACCCATCTGACAAGCAATTAATAACAAGACTATATAAGGAACTCAAACAACTTTACAGGTAAAAAAAAAAAAAAAAAAAAAAAACTAATAATTTGATCAAAAATAGGCAAATTATTTGAACAGACATTTCTCAAAAGAAGTCATACAAAGGGCAAACAAGCATATGAAAAAGTGCTCAACATCATTGATCATCAGAGAAATGTAAATCAAAACTACAATGAGATATCATCTCAACCCAGTTAAAATGGATTATATCCAAAGACAGGCAATAACAAATGCTGACAAGGATGTGGAGAAAAAGAAACACTTGTAAACTGTTGGTGGATATATAAATAAGTACAACCATTATGTAAAACAACTTGGCAGTTCCTCAAAAAACTAAAAATTGGCACTTTGGGAGGCCAAGGCAAATGGAGTACCTGAGATCAGGAGTTTGAGACTAGCCTGGTCAACGTGGCGAAACCCTGTCTCTACTAAAAAGACAAAAATTAATCAGGAGTGGTGTCAGGTGCCTGTAATCCCAGCTGTTTGGAAGGCTGAGGCAGAACAATCTCACTTGAACCCAGGGTGTGGAGGTTGCAGTGCACCAAAATTGTGCCACTGTACTTCAGCCTGGGTGATAGAGCGAGACTTTGTCTCAAAAAAAATAAAAATAAAAATAAAAGCTAAAAATTGAGCTACCTTATCATTCAGCAATACTACTTCTGGGTATAAACTCAAAAGAAAGGAAATCAGCATATACAAGAGATCTGCACATCTATGTTTGTTGCAGCACTATTCACAATAGCTAAGATTTAGAAGCAGTCTAAGTGTTCATCAACATATAAATGGATTAAGAAAATGTGATACATAATCATAATGGAATACTATTCAATCTTAAAAAGAAAAGAATGAGATATAGTCATTTGCAACAATATGGATGGAACTGAAGATGACTACATTAACTGAAATAAGTCAGGCACAGAAAGACAAACATCACATGTTCTCATTTATTAGTGAAATCTAAAAATCAAAGCAGTTGAGCTAATGGGGATAGAGAGTGGAAGGATGGTTCCCAGAGACTGGAAGGTGTAGTGGGAGCATAAGGGGAGGTGGGAATAGTTAATGGGTACAAAAATGTAGTTAGAAAGAATGAATAAGACATACTATTTATCGCATAGTAGGGTGACTGCAGTCAATAGTAACTTAATTTTACATTTTAAAATAACTAAAATAGTTTAATTGGATTGTTTCTAATGCAAAGTATTAATACTTGAGGGGATGGATAGCCCACGATGTCCATGATGTGCTTATTTCTCGTTGCATGCTTGTAGCAAAACATTCACGTACCCCACAAATGTATACACCTAGTGTGGACTGACAAGAAATAAAACTAAAAAACTAAGAAAATAATAATTACATAATAAAAAAGAAAATCATCGTAAAAGAATTTTACCACTAAGTCCTCAGTACAACATTTAGCATCAATATTATACTTATGTTACTTAAAAAGTATCAATTTTAAAAGCACAATTGTTCAGCATCCTTCATGGTGACTTTTGATCTTATATATTCAACATTACATACAAAATAAATAAACAAATAAATGGCCAAGTAGAAAAATGGACAAATACAAAAACATTATTATCTACTGACAAAAGTATACAATGTTATTTGTGTAAATTAATGTATATTTAATTTCTGTCTTTTGATTAAGACAGAGTGGTGTCTTGTTTAAGATACAATTTTATTTATTTAATTTAATTTATTTAATGTATTTATTTTATTTAAGACAGAATCGTGATTGTTTATTTGAAATATGATATCAATCTTTACCTATCAGATGAAAAAAACACATTGCTAACTGACAAATTTAGAAAGACTATTTGCAAACAGTTGTCCTATTATATTGCAGATGGGAATGAAGGTTTTTAATCAATTAGATGATAAATTTTGGAGTATCTATTAACATTTATAATGCTTATTCTTATGGGAAATTTTATTCCTGGAAATTTGCATTAAAAAACAATATACACAAGGCTAACATCTGAAAAACCCTAAGAGAACTGATAAAAAAAAAAATTGTTCATTTACAAAGAAATGGGTGTCTAATTATATACCTGAATAATTATCTAATCTGTTGAACATGTTACATGTTCTAATTCAAGACATTTTTAAAATATAAAGTTATATAAAACTATTTTTAAATTGAATGACCTTGGTATAGAATCATACACTAATATAGAATGATTTTTATATCTGATATGGTTTGGCTGTGTCCCCAACCAAATCTTATCTTAAATCGTAGCTCCCGTGATCCTCACATGTTGTAGGAGGGACCTGGTGGAATGGAGGTAATTGAATCATGGAGGCAGATTTTTTTCTGTGCTGTTCTTGTGATAATGAATAAGATTCATGAGATCTGATGGTTTTATAAAGGGCAGTTTCCCTGCACACATCCTCTTGCCTACTGCCATATAAGGTGTGCCTTTGCCCTTCTTTGCCTTTTGCCATGCTTATGAGGCCTCCACAGTAAATTGATACTGATAAAGCGGGGTACTGCTGTAAAGATACCCTAAAATGTGGAAACAACTTTGGAACTGGGTAATAGGCAGAGGTTGGAAGCATTTCTTGTCTTCTCAGAAGAAGACAGGAAAATGTGCGAAAAGTTGGAACTTTCTAGAGCTTTGGAGGACTCAAAAAACAGGAAAATATGGGAAAGTTTGGAGCTTCCTAGAAACTTGTTGAATGGCTTTGACCGAAATGCTGATAGTGATATAGACAACAAAGTATAGGCTGAGGTGGTCTGAGATGGAGATGAGGAACTTGTTGGGGACTGGAATAAATGTGTCTCTTGCTATGTTTTAGCAAAGAGACTGGTGGCATTTTGCCCCTGCCCTAGAGATCTGTGGAACTTTGAACATGAGAGAGATGATTTAGGGTGTATGGCAAAAGAAATTTCTAAGCAGCAAAGGATTCAAGATGTGACTTGGGTGCCATTAAAAGCATGCAGTTTTATGTATTTACAAAGATATGATTAAAAATGGGAACTTATGTTTAAAGGGAAGCCAAGCAAAAAATTCAGAAAATCTGCAGCCTGATGTTGCAATAGAAAAGAAATTCTATTTTCTGAGGAGAAATTCAAGCCGATTGCAGAAATATGCATAAATAACAAGGAGCCAAATGTTAATTGCCAAAACAATGGGGAAAGTGTCTCCAGGGCATGTCAAAGGTCTTCACTGCAGTCTCCCCCATCACAAGCCTGAAAGTCTAGAATAAAAAAATGGTTTGGTGAGCTGGGCTCAAGGCTTTGTTGCTTTGTGCAGTCTCAGGAATTGGCACCCTGCTTCCCAGCTGTGGCTAAAGGGGGCCAATGATCAGGTTGTTGCTTCAAAGGGTGCAAGCCCCAAGCCTTAGATCCTTCCATGTAGCATTGGGCCTGTGGGTGCACAGAAGTAAAGAATTTGGGTTATGGAACCTCCATGTAGATTTCACAGGATGTATAGAAACGCCTGGATGTCCAGGCAGAAGTTTGCTTCAGGGGCAGGGCACTCATAGGATAAAAACTATGCAAACTATGTTTTCACTCAAACAATTGCTAGGGCAGTGTGGAAGGGAAATGTGGGATTGGAGCCCCCACACAAAATCCCCACTGGGGCACTGCCTAGTGGAGCTGTGAGAAAAAGGCCACTGTCCTCCAGACCTCAGAATGTTAGATCCACTGACAGCTTGCACCGTTTGCCTGGAAAAGCACAGATACTCAATGGTAGCCCAAGAAAGCAACAGGAGAGAGCCAGTACCCTGCCAAGCCACAGAACCAGAGCTGCCAAGGCCGTGGGAGCCCCCCTCTTGTGTCAGTGTGACTTGGATGTGAGCTATGGAGTCAAAGAAGATCATTTGGAATGTTAAGTTTTAATGACTGCCCTCTTGGATTTCAGACTTGTATGGAGCTTGTAGCCCCTTAGTTTTGTTCAATTTCTCCCATTTGGAACAGGTGTATTTACCCAGTCCCTGTACCTCCACTATATTTGGAAGTAAATAACTTGCTTTTGAACTTACAGGCTTATAGGCAGAAGGGACTTGCCTTGTCTCGGTTGAAACTTTGGACTATGGACTTCGAGTTAATGCTGACATGAGTCACGACTTTGGAGGACTGTTGGGAAGGCATGATTGGTTTTGAAATGTGAGGACCTGAGATTTGGGAGAGGCCAGGGGTGGCTGATATCATTTGGCTGTATCCCTACCCAAATCTCATCTTGAATCGTAGCTCCCATAATCCCCATGTGTTGTGGTAGAGACCCGATGGGAGGTAATTGAATCATAGGGGCAGGTTTTTCCCATGCTGTTTTCATGATAGTGACTACATCTCATGACATCTGATGGTTTTATGAAGGGCAGTTCCCCTGCACACATCCTCTTGCCTGCTGTCATGTAAGACATGCCTTTGCTCCTGCTTTGCCTTCCACCATGATTGTGAGGCCTCCCCAGCCATATGGAACCATGAGTCCATTAACCTCTTTTTCTTTGTAAATTACCCAGTCTTGGGTATTTCCTCATAGCAATATGAAAATGGACTAATACAATATTGCTTTATATAAAAATGAAAAATGTGAGGTACATGATACAGGGTATGTTTCCATGTAAGAAATAAAAAGGAACATTCTACATAGCTGTTTATTTGTAAAATATATCTGTATATATGTAAAATGTCTTTTATTATTTTGAAATGCTTTCAGTTGCATATTAAATGTATGCAGAAAATCATATTAAAATACATGAGGAACTCAGTGCATTGCTACAAAAGGAACCCCTCTATACTCACTCACTCATGTCACAAAATAGATACAAAACCAAGCAGCCTCCCATGTTCATCTTTATCACCATTCGTATTTTCCTCCTCAGGTATAACAAAAGTGTTAACTTAACAGACACAAACACAGACACAGAGACACACAGATGTACACACACACACACACAGTGAAAGATGACATATTACCTAAACAAGCTTATGTATAGAAAACTTGAACAACTCTATAAACAAATTTTACCTGATAGACATTTTAGAAACACTCAAACCACAACCAGATACACATTGTTTTAAAGTGCACCCTAAACATTCACCTAGATTGACTGTGTTTTGGAAAATAAAATGTTTCAACACATTCAAAAGGATAAAAACTATGCAAACTATGTTTTCTACGCACAAGTGAATCAAATTAGAGATACATAGAAAGATATTTAAAAAGTTTATAAATTCTTAAATATTTAGAAATAAAAAATAATCTAACTCTTGCTTGGGTCAGTAAAAATCAACAGAGTATGTTGAACTGAAATAAAATGGAAATCAAAGTATATCAAATTTGTTGGATGCTGACAAAAGAGTAGGCACAGGGCAATTTATGTAACTAATCACATATTAGAAAAGGTCTCAAATCAATGACCGAATATGATAAACTCTGGTGTTTTTAAACTACTTAGAATTAATGTGATTATTGTTATAACTGGATGAACACCTTCCTTCTTTCTAGTAGTTTTTTGTTTGTTTTCTTTATTCTCTTTTCTTTTTTGTTCTCTTTCTTAAATTTTTTTAAATTTTAGTTTATGTTCTAGGGTACATGTGCACAACATGCAGGATTGTTACATATGTATACATGTGCCATGTTGGTGTGCTGCACCCATTAACTCGTCATTTACATTAAGTATTTCTCCTAATGCTATCCCTTGCCCCTCCCCCCACCCCACAACAGGCCCCAGTGTGTGATGTTCCCCTTCCTGTGTCCAAGTGTTCTCATTGTTCAATTCCCACCTATGAGTGAGAACATGTGGTGTTTTGTTTTCTGTTCTTGCGATAGTTTGCTGAGAATGATGGTTTCGAGCTGCATCCATGTCCCTACAAAGGACATGAACTCATCCTTTTTTATGGCTTCATAGTATTCCATGGTGTATGTGCCACATTTTCTTAACTCAGTCTGTCTTAATTCTGTCTGATGGACACTTGGATCTGTTCCAAGTCTTTGCTATTGTGAATAGTGCCGCAATAAACATAAGTGTGCATGTGACTTTATAGCAGCATGATTTGTAATCCTTTGGGTATATACCCAGTAATGGGATGGCTGGATCAAATGGTATTTATAATTCTAGATCCCTGAGGAATCACCACACTGTCTTCCACAATGGCTGAACTAGTTTACAGTCCCACCAACAGTGTAAAAGTGTTCCTATTTCTCCACATTCTCTCCAGCAACTGTCATTGCCTGACTTTTTAATGATCAGCATTCTAACTGGTATGACATGGTATCTCATTGTGGTTTTGATTTGCATTTTTCTGATGGCCAGTGATGATGAGCATTTTTTCATGTGTCTGTTGGCTGCATAAATGTCTTCTTTTGAGAAGTGTCTGTTCATATCCTTTGCCCACTTTTTGATGGGGTTGTTTGTTTATTTCTTGTAATTTTGTTTGAGTTCTTTGTAGCTTCTGGATATTAGGCCTTTGTCAGAAGAGTAGATTGCAAAACTTTTCTCCCATTCTGTAGGTTGCCTGTTCATTCCAATGGTAGTTTCTTTTGTTGTGCAGAAGCTCTTTAGTTTAATTAGATCCCATTTGTCAATTTTGGCTTTTGTTGCCATTGCTTTTGGTGTTTTAGACCTGAAGTCCTTGCCGATGCCTATATCCCAAATGGTATTACCTAGGTTTTCTTCAAGGGTTTTTATGATTTTAGGTCTAACATTTAAGTCTCTAATCCATCTTGAATTAATTTTTGTATAAGGAGTAAGGAAGGGATCCAGTTTCAGCTTTGTATGTATGGCTAGTCAGTTTTCCCAGCACCATTTATTAAACAGGGGATCCTTTCCCTGTTTCTTGTTTTTATCAGGTTTATCAAAGATCAGATGGCTGTAGATGTGTGGTATTATTTCTGAGGACTCTGTTCTGTTCCATTGGTCTATATCTCTGTTTTGGTACCAGTACCATGCTGTTTTGGTTACTGTAGCCTTGTAGTATAGTTTGAAGTCAGGTAGCGTGATGCCTCCAGCTTTGTTCTTTTTGCTTAGGATTGTCTTGGCAATGCGGGCTCCTTTTTCATTCCATATGAACTTTAAAGTAGTTTTTTCCAATTCTGTGGAGAACATCATTGGTTGCCTAATGGGGATGGCATTCAATCTATAAATTGCCTTGGGCAGTATGGACATTTTCACGATATTGAGTCTTCCTATCCATGAGCATGGAATGTTCTTCCATTTGTTTGTGTCCTCTTTTATTTCATTGAGCAGTGGTTTGTAGTTCTCCTTGAAGAGGCCCTTCACATCCCTTGTAAGTTGAATTCCTAGGTATTCTATTCTCTTTGAAGCAATTATGAATGAGAGTTCACTCATTATTTGGCTCTCTGTCTGTTATTAGTGTATAACAATGCTTGTGATTTTTGCACATTGATTTGTATCCTGAGACTTTGCTGAAGTTGCTTATCAGTTTAAGGAGATTTTGAGCTGAGACAACTGGGTTTTCTAAATATACAATCATGTCATCTGCAAACAGAGACAATTTGACTTCCTCTTTTCCTAATTGAATATCCTTTATTTCTTTCTCTTGCCTGCTTGCCCTGGCCAGAACTTCCAACACTATGTTGAATAGGAGTGGTGAGAGAGGGCATCCCTGTCTTGTGCCAGTTTTCAAGGGGAATGATTCCAGTTTTTGCCCATTGAGTATGATATTGGCTGTGGTTTTGTCATAAAGAGCTCTTGTTATTTTGAGATACATTCCATCAATACCGAATTTATTGAGAGTTTTTAGCATGAAGGGCTGTTGAATTTTGTCAGAGGCCGTTTCTGCATCTGTTGAGATAATCATGTGGTTTTTGTCTTTGGTTCTGTTTATATGCTGGATTGCATTTGTTGATTTGCATATATTGAACTAGCCTTGCATTCCAGGGATGAAGCCCACTTGATCATGGTGGATAAGCTTTTTGATGTGCTGCTGGATTTGTTTTGCCAGTATTTTATTGTGGATTTTTGCATCGATGTTCATCAGGGATTTTGGTCTAAAATTCTTTTTTTTGTTGTGTCTCTGCCAGGCTTTGGTTATTCCTCTGTCTTTATTTTTCCTTTAAAAAATTGGCTTAGGTTAATTCAGCATTGTTTTAAGATTTAATTTTATCTTAACTATTGACTTATTATTTTGATTACCCTTTCCTAAAATATTTTAGGGCTTAAAGGTTTAAAATACACACCTATAGATAATTAAATTCCACCTTCAAATAATAGTATACCATTTCATGTGTAATGTATTCACAGTTACAACACTGTATTTTTAATTCCCATTCTTTGTACTATTAGTGCCATAGAGTACTTTTACAAATGCTACAATAGCATAATATAATGTTACCACTTTTGCTTCATACAGTCAAATTTTTTTGGTCTAATTAAAAATAAGAAAAGATACGAATCCTAATTTACCTGTACATATTTTATTTCCTGTGCTTTACATTTATTTGGGTACATCCAACTTTTTAACTGGCATATTCTTTTCACCTTAATGCCTCCCCTTACAATTCATTGTGGAGTAAATAAGAGGATAAATAACCACCAGTGTTGCTATTTGTGAAATTCTTTATTTAAAGTCATTTTTGCAGGACACCAATACTGTGTTTTCCTTTTCTAGAACTTTCTTTAGATTTTTTAAAAATGATTTTCATTTCCTTGCTTAAATTATTTTACTGAACCATTCAAATTTTACCTTGACTAAATGTTGTCTACATTTTTCACTAACTCCTTTAATATTTTAATCATAATTATTTTAAGATTCTGGTCAAAATGTTTTTTTGTTTGTTTGTTTGTTTGTTTTGAGACAGGGTTTTCTGGCACTATCGCCTAGGCTGGAGTGCAGTGGCGCAATCTCAGCTCACTGCAGCCTTGAATTGTTTCATTATTTATGTCCTATCTGAATACTGTTCTGATGATTGCTTTATTTATTGGGGTTGTGTTGCTTTTTTTTTTTTTTTTTAACGTGTATGTATGCCTCATGATTTTTTTGTTGTTGTTGTTGAAAAACAAACATCTTATGTAGGCTGTTAGAAAGTGATGTAAATACATTGTGTGTGTGTGTGTGTGTGTATGTGTGTGTGTGTGTAACAGGATCTCACTCTGTCAAACTAGGCTGGAGCTCAGTGGCTCAATGCAACCTTTACCTCCCTACAACCTTCACCTCCCAGGCTCAGGCGATCCCCCAACCTCAGCCCCCATAGTAGCTGGGAATACCGGCATGCCAGGTATTCCCATGTTGTCCAGGTGAATCTGTCGCAAACTCCTGAGCTCAAGCAATCTGCCCACCTAGGCTTCCCAAAGTGTTGGGATTACAGGTGTGAGCTATCGTTCCTGGCCTTTGTAAATACTTTTAATGCCTTGATTGGGCACATCTTTCCTTTTGCTGGGTCTTTGTTGTGGGGCTTTGAGTTAACCTAATTAGAAGGTGGGCTGGATGTAACACTTATTGTTGTTCTATTACTATCAGTGCAAATAGGCTTCAGGTATCACTAGCAATAATTTATGTTAACAGCAGAGATGGTTCACCAGTAAGTTCTTTTCCATCCTTATTTTAAGTGTTCTGTTTAGGCTTCACTTCAGAAAGGGTCTGCCTGTGCCAAGTTATATGTTATTTGATAATTTCCAGCCTTATATCTGTGGCAGGAACTGGGGTTGGGGAATGGTGGCATTACCTATCAGAATAGGTAGGCTTAGTCATAGGCCATCACTGTGTCCCTAAAACTCCTGAATGGGGCCTTTGCATTGCTCCTACCCCTTCCCTGGCATATTTCTGAGACCAGGCTATTTCCCTGACTCTCTCTTAGAAAGAGAGCTGTTTTTTTTTTGTTGTTTTATTTTGTTTTGTTTTGTTTTCCCCTTCCCTTAGCTGCAACTAGTTTTCTCTCCTACTTAATGGAAGACATTAGGTGTCATTTTCTGCTTCTACTTCAGCTGTTGCTATTTCCTGTCAGTGGATCTGCTCCATGAGTGGGAACTTCTCAGTACTTTTCCCAACTGTTCTTGAAGACCCAGTGATGATAATGGAGAAAATGCCTGCAAGAGAGTGAGAGTGAAAACTTGCCATGTTTATCATCTTCAAGTTTTGGCCTTCACCAATTTGCAGGACTCTTCTTTCTGGTCTCTCCCCGCATCTTTCCCAGGTAAGCCTGTGCTTGTGTTTCTTCTCTCCTTTAGATATATGTCCAGTTGGTTGTCTTGTGACCTCAGTTACCCAGAAGGTTCAAGAAAATCCTTTTGCTGTTTGGAAGTAAGATTTGGGTTGTTGGGTTGTTTTTCTTTACCTTCATCTGTGTCCACGAATGGAGTCTTTTCCACAGATTATGCTGGGAAAAAAGGATATCCTTCTGCAGTCAATGCACTCTGATCCATAAGTCAAAACGTCTAAAAAATTAACTCAAAATGTATCATAGACTTAAATGCAAAGCTTCAAACTGGAAGCTGATGCTTGTAATACAAGTGCTTTGGAGGGCCAAGGTGGAAGGATTATTTGAGGCCAGTAGTTCGAGACTAGCCTGGGCAATATAGTGACATTGTACAAAAAATAGCTGGATGCAGTCGCATATGTGTGCAGTCCTAGATACTCAGGGGGCTGAGGTGAAAGGATCACTTGAGCTGAGCCCAGGATTTGGAGACTGCAGTGATCAATGATTATGCTACTACACTCCTGACTGGACAACAGAGTGAATGCCTGTCTATAAAAGAAAACAAAATAAATAAGAAAAACTATAAAATTTCTAGAATTAAACATAACATAAATATGTATGACCTTGGCTTAGGAAAGATTTCTTGTGTATTTTCTAGGATATAAAAAATACAATCCCCCCAAATTAAACATTGATATGTTAATTTTGTCAAATTCAAACTTTTGTTCTTTTGCTCTTTAACATACCTTCTTAAATAAATGACAGAAGTAATCAACAGACTAGAAAAAATATTTTAAAACATAGTACCTGATTGAACTCTTATATCCAGAGTTTAAAAAGAACTCTCAGAACACAATAAACACCAGACAATTAATAAAAATGGACAATCATTTGGGCACACACGTCTCTAAAAAAGATGGTTCAAAGGCCAATATCCACACGAAAGGCGCAGCCTCATATGTCAGTAAATAATGCAAACGAAACTAACAAAGAAATGCCACTGTAGATCCAATAACTGTATTAACTGAAAAAAAGGACAATACTAAATGTTAAAGATGTGAAGCAACTGGAATGTTTACATATTGATGGTGGAAATGTAATGTGGTACAACCAATTTGAAAACCGTTTACTAGTTTTTCAGGAAATAAAACACCTGCTTGTTATTTGACTCGGCAATTTTACCTTTACTTTTCTTCCTCAAAATAAATTACAAAAATATATATCTACGTGAAGTATTTTATGTGACTATTCCCAGTCAAGGAAGCTAAAATATTCAGTAAGTAAGAGATGCAATTGGACTTCATATTCTTTCTATATAATCTTGAACTTTATCTTGCTTTTGTCTAAATAGGTATTTCTTACCTGAAAAATATCTAGGCTATTAAATCTAAAGCTATGCTCTATTTAACGGGAAAGCTGGTGTATCTAAACAAGTCTCTTGAATGTGAATGAAACATGATTTATATTAAAGCTAAATAATATCTATGCATTAGAAGAGTGATATATAAGCATTACATATTTACCAGTTAAAATATGGCTGGGAAAGGACTCCTGCCTTAATTACAAACAGCTTTTATTAATTATTATTATTTTCTAATTTAGAAAGAAGATGTGTAAAATTCTTATAGGCAGTAAAATGAAGGAGGCAATGACCAAATAATTTTGATAATAAAATTGATTGCATATTGAAAGCCACAGATACTGAACAGCAGCAATGATTTTTAGTATTGTATTTATCTTTTTCTAAATAGTCTCCTGGCTTCTGAAACTGTCAGAATGTTGCTTCTCATACGTACTTTCAGGACCATTAACCTCCAAATACTTGAGAGATAAATTTGCTTGCACTGTAATGAAAACACATACAGTATCATGAATAAACTAAGCAATTTTTACTTCCTTTTGAATATTGGCTTCATAGAAATGTTCTGTATAATAGGCTGGATTCATGCTTGGCAAGACAATCTATGTTTTTTACTTTTATTGAAATTGTCTTAGTGAAATAGAAACTGAATCAAATGTTCACTATAATAAAATAAGTAATTAACTTTAATTGAAAGGATATGTACAAGAAACGATTTCATGATAGAAAATCATAAGGTAGACAAGAAAAATACAATTTATATTTATTCAATTTTAACTCAGATCTAAAATAAACCATTTAAAAAGCTATTTACATTTCCTTTTTTTATTATGTATAATTGAATTTACTGAGTAGAATATGAATAAATTGGGTCATATTATTTTATATATGAAAGGCATTATAATGCATAGTTTTTCATAGCTATCTGAAATGATAGAAATTCAAGTGTTTTAATTCTCTTTTTTCTACTTATTTAAGGCAATGGATATTTGATTCAGTTTGTAAATCAAAAACATTTGATTATGTTTGTAAACTGCTTAAAAGGAAGTAGGAAGAATAAATAACCATCAACATAAAATTGTGTTAACATTACTACAGCAACTCATAAATATATTGGGGATGTATGAATTTTTTTTTGCATTGGTTTTGTCCTCTTTATTCCTCATGCTTCACTATTTTAAATTCCATCCTAATAATGTCTCTAGGCTTTTGTTATATACCACCTCTAAATGGGGCAATTATTATTTACCTATTTATCACTCAATATTTGTTGAGCTCCTGATAAGTTTTGGCACTATACTAGTGACTGAACATAAACAAATTATTAGCTATACACTCAAGGAATGAGATAAAGGAACTAAAAACAATCAAATTCTCTCATTTATTTTCAATGACAGAGATTTACAGAAAGTATCATTAAAGAACAATCTTGTAGATGAAGATTTGAGGAAAAATTGGCTTTTACAAGGAACACAACTAATTCTTTAAGTATCAGTTCAAGTGTAAAAGGTAAACAGTGAGTAAAGAAAGGGGTGAAGATAGTCTTTGTAAATGACCTCCATGATCAAAGACATATCAAGGAGAAACAGCCTGGTGTGCAAAAAAATACAATGGTTGTTTGACTTGAAACTTGAAACTTCTTCTTTTTTTTTTTTTTTTTTTTTTTTTGAGACGGAGTCTCACACTGTCGCCCAGGCTGGAGTGCAGTGGCGTGATCTCGGCTCACTGCAAACTCCGCCTCCCGGGTTCACGCCATTCTCCAGCCTCAGCCTCTGGGGTAGCTGAGACTATAGGTGCCCGCCACCACGCCTGGCTAATGTTTTTGTATTTTTAGTAGAGACGGGATTTCACCGTATTAAACAGGATGGTCTCAATCTCCTGACCTCATGATCCGCCCACCTCGTCCTCTCAAAGTGCTGGGTTTACAGCCACCACGCCTGGCTGACTTGAAAATTTTAAGGCAGAACAAACATGCACAGTTATGGCGACAGAGAGGTTGAGAGGTCAGAAGATAGCTGGCAATAATGTGCCATTAGGGAACATGACGTTTGTTCTATAGGCATTGATTATGCTTGCGTAATAGATTGTATTAGTGTATTAGTGTAAGAGAGATCACTGATAATTATCCAGAGAATATGTTAGAGGAAGGCAAGACTGGAACATGGTTTAAAAATTAAGAAAGTGCTAGAATATGTTGTTGGACGGGGTTCTGAATGAAGGCACTGGTAGCGGAGATAGAAATTATTGACTTATTTAGGAGATGCATAGAGTAGGAATTGATGGGTGCTTAGATGTAAATGTATGCAACATGTTAAAAGTCAGAATAATTACCGCTGGATGGTTGCTTCCACTTCTAACATAAAACAGAAACTATACTTACCCATGTACAAATGATTTTTATTTCATCACATGCAGTGAAAACTTCTATTTATTTTCTTCTTCAACCTTTCAGCCTCAATTGACATGATTGTCCTCTTCTTCCTTTTAAAGACATCCTCCCTGTCTTTCTTCTGGTACACCATGTATTCCTGTTTTCTGATGTCTTCTCAGGCCCTTTCTCTATTGTGCTACTAGCATATGCTCTACCTGGCCTCTTAACCATCTTCTCTCTTTGTATATCTTCCCTCTCCACGTGATCCTTCCCATTTACATGGCTTTACATATACATTCAGAAAATTCCCAAATCCAAGACATTTCCTCTGCATTTCAGGCTTTCATATTAACTTTCTAATTGATATATTTGATTAGAATAACTTCTCGAAAATGAAATCTACTTATTTGTACTCTATATTAAATCTTGGGGTTTGATGTATCTCAAATATGGACAATTAAGATCTTGACTACATAAAGATTATTTTTCTAACACATTATTTCAGAAATTCAACTCAGAAATTAAGGTTATTGCAACTACAGTTGCAATAGAGAGTACAAGTCTTAAGTCTAACCTGATTTAAATTATCTACTAGAACTAAAAATATTTTACTACATATATTCATCTTTCTGTTGGGGCTGATTTGACATTTTGATTTTTTTTTTTTTTTTTTTTGCAAGGTTTTATTATTTACTGGAGTTTATTTTAATATATTTGTTTGCTTATTTTACTTTTGGAAAAGGTTGGTAATTCAGCAAATTAGATTGGTGGAGACAGAATAATGGATAGAGTTGTACTTCTTTTCCACACCCAAACTAGCACACCCCAATATCATTACTTTGCGTACTTATAGCCTGGTTACTATGAGTAAAAATTCTAGTTTAGACTGGGTTCAAATATGGGCTCAAAAATGTGTAACTGTTTTTTGTTTATTTTTATAAATTTTATTTATATGTAATAATTTTATGTATTTATAGGGTAGAGAATAATACGTCAATACATTAAAAAATGTATAATGATCAACTAGGGGTAATTGGTATCACTTGAAATATTTGTTATTCCTTTGTGTTGGAAACATTCCAAATCATCTTTTCTAGCTATTAGAAAAAATACAATAAATTATTGTTAACTATAGTGATATGGTTTGGCTGGGTCCCCACCCAAATCTCATCTGGAATTGTAGTTCCCATAAACTCTACATATCAAGGGAAGGACCGAGTGGGAGACAGTTGAATCATGGGGGTGGTTCCCCTCATGCTGTTCTCATGATAGTGAGTTCACATTAGATCTGATGGTTTTATAAGGCGTTTTTCTTGCTTTTGCTTGGCACTTCTCCTTGCTGCCACTATGTGATGAAGCACGTGTTTGCTTCCCTGGCCACCATGATTGTAAGTTTCCTGAGGCCTCCCCAGCCATGCTGAACTGTGAGTCCATTAAACCTGTTTCCTTTATAAATTACCCAGTCTTAAGTATGTCTTTATTAGCAGCATGAGAATGGACTAGTACAGTAAATTGGTGCCAGTAGAGTGGGGTGCTGCTGCAAAGATACCAGAAAATGTGGAAGCAACTTTGGAACTGGGTAACAGGCAGAGGTTGAAACAGTTTCGAGGGTTCAGAAAAATACAGAAAAATGTTGGAAAGTTTAGAACTTCCTAGAGACTTAGAGGGCTCAGAAGATAGGAAGATGTGGGAAAGTTTGGAACTTCCTAGAACTTGAATGGTTTAGACCAAATTGCTGATAGTGCAATAAGTAATGAAGTTCAGGCTGAGGTGGCCTCAGATCGAGATGAGGAACTTGGTGTGAACTGGAATAAATGTGACTCTTGCTATGTTTTAGCAAAGAGGCTGGCAACATTTTGCCCCTGACCTGGATATCTGTTGAACTTTGAACTAGAGAGAGGTGATTTAGGGTATCTGGCCGAAGAAATTTCTAAGTAGCAAAGCATTCAAGAGATCAGAGAGCATAAAAGTTTGGGAAATTTGCAGCCTGATGACGTCATAGAAAAGAAATTCTCCCCTATCTTCTGGGAAGAAATGTAAGACAGCTGCAGAAATTTACATAAGTAATGAGAAGCCAAATGTTAATCACCAAGGCAATGGAGATAATGTCTCTAGGGCAAGTCAGAGACCTTCATGGAAGCCCCTCCTATCACAGGCCCAGAGGTCTAGAAGGAAAAAATGGTTTCCTGGGTAGCGTGAAAACAGGCAAGTACATGTAGCCATCCTAAAATGCTGTAGAACACTAGAACTTATTCTTTGTGTATAGATGTAATTTTATGTTAATCAACTTCTCCCTATTTTCCCCTGCCCCCTACCCTTCCCAGCCTCTAATAACTATAATAACTACAATTTTACTATTTATTTCTGTAAATTCAATATTTTTTAGCTTCCACATATAATGAGAACATGCCATAGTTATCCTTCTGTGCCTAACTTATTTCACTTAACAATGTCCTCCAACCTCATCCATTTTGTCATGAATGACAGGATGTTTTTTATGGCTCAATCATATTCTAGTGTGTATATATGCCATATTTTCTTTATCCATTCATCTGTTGTTGGACAATTAGGTTGATTCAATATCTTGGTTATTGTATATAGTCCTGCAATAAACATGGAGGTAAAGCTATCTCTTTGAAATACTGATTTCCTTTCTACCTTTTCCTTCCTTTCTTCCATGCTTGCTTTCTTTTAATAAGTACCCACTAGAGAACTTGCAGGATCATATAACACTTCTATTTTTAGTTTTTTGAGAAACCTCCATACTATTTTTATAATTATTCTGCTAATTTACATTTTCACAAACTATGTAAAAGAGTTTTCTTTTCTCTGTATCCTCACCAAAATTTGTTATTTTTTTGTCTATTTGATAATAGCCATTCTGACTGGAATGAGATGATATTTCAATGTTGGTTTTATTTGCATTTATCGGATGATTAGGGATGTGAAGCATTGTCAAATATTCTTCTTGGCCATTTGCATGTCTTCTTTTGAAAAATATCTGTCTGGATTTCTTTCCCATTTTTAAATCGGAGTATTTGTTTTTTGCTGTTGAATTATTTGAGATTATTGTGTATTCTAGATACTAATCCCTTGTTGGATGAATAGTTTCAGATATTTTCTCCTGTTCTATAGGCTGCCTCTCTTCATTCTCTTTTTTGTTGCCTTAGCTTTGCAGGAGCTTTTTAGTTAATATATTGTCTATTTTTGCCTTTGTTACTTGTGGTTTTGAAGTCTTACCCACAAAATATTTTCCCAAACCAATGTTCTGTATGTTTTCTTTCAGTTGTATAATTTTACATTTTTTTGTCTTACATTTAAGTTTTTACTCCATTTAGAGTTGATTTTTGTATGTGGTGAAAAACAGAGTTCTGGTTTCATTCTTCTGAATATAGGTATTCAGTTTTTCCAGCACCATTTGTTGAAGAAACTGTCCTTTCCTCAGTATATGTTCTTGGTGTCTTGATTGAAAATCAAGTGACTGTAAATATGTGAACTTCTTTCTTCACAGTTCTCTACTCCATTCTTTTACCCTCCATGTCTATTTTTATAACATTACTATGCTGTTTGGGTTACTATTGCTTTATAATACATTTTGAAGTCACGTAATATTATGCCTGCAACTTTGTTCTTTTTGCTCAGCTTTGTTCTTTTGGATATTTGGGGTCTTTTGTGGTTCTACACAAATTTTAGCTTTTTAAATTTTTGATAAGAATTCCGTTGGCATTGAGAGGGCATCAAATCTGGCAGTTGTTTTGGGTAGTGTGGTCATTTTAATAATTGATTAAATAAATAGTTGATTATTCTAATTCATGAACATGGAATGTCTTTTTATTTGTGTCTATGTGTCCTTTTCAGTTTCTTTCATCGTGTTTTTCCATTTGCCCTTGTAGAAATCTTTCACCTTGTTGGTTAAATTCCTTTCTATGTATTTTATTTTTGTAGCTATTATAAATTAAATTTCAATCTTGATTTCTTTTCAGCCAGTTTGTTATTGGTGTATACAGATACTACTTGTTTTTGTATGTTGATTTCCTATTCTGCAACATTATTGAATTTCTTATTTTCACCAGTTCTAAGTGGGGTTTTATGGTGTAGTATTAAGTTTTTCTATACATGACATCATGTAATCTGTAGCTATTAAGCTTAAATTTCTGTAACTGTTGATTTATAAAATGAGTAAATGGCATATTCCATTAGCTTTTTGCAAAGATTAAATTCATATAAAAAATATAAACATAAGCATATAAAAATGAATTAAATACATGTGCATAAATACATAATTTATTTCTATTACTCAAAGCCATTTATGTGACAGGCATTCAATAAATATTAGCTTCATCATGATCATTATGATCAACATCATTTTTGTTGGAATAGTCATCTGCTATTTGCACTGCATGCAAAGATGGGGGTTTTTGTTTCTTTCATTCAATGGGTGCTACTCAATGTTTTCAGTAGATTAATTCGTATTAAACTTTTGTTTTTGGCATAGTAAGAAAATGTAACATGAGATACACTCTTTTAACAATATTTTAAGAGTACAATGCAGTACAATATAGTTGTTTTTTTTTTTTAACTATAGGCAGGGTGGTGTAGAGTAGATATCTAGAATTTGTTAATCTTGCATAACTGAAACTTTGTATCTGTCACATAGCAACTCTTTTTTTTTTTTTTGAGACAAAGTATCACTCTTTTACCCACATCTGAGTGCAGTGGCATGATTGTAGCTCACTGTAACCTCAAACTCCTGGGCTCAAGCAATTCTCTTGCCTTAACCTCCTGAGTAGCTTGGACTAAAGACATGTGGCATCACATTCAGCTAACATTTAATTATTATCACTTTTTCTTTGTAGAGATGAAGTCTCAAAAAAAGCCTGAGTAACCAAAGCAATTCTAAGCAAAAAGAATTAAGTCAGAAGTATTACATTACCTGACTTTGAACTATTCTATAAGGTTACAATAACAAAAACAGCATGAAACTGGTACAAAAACAGACACATAGATCAGTGAAGCATAACAGAGAACCCCAGATTAAGCTCCACACAACAACCATCTGATTTTAAACAGAGTAAAAAAAAAATAATAATAAGCAATGAGGAAATGTCTCCCTATTTAATAAACGGCACAGGAATAGCTGGCTATCCCTATGAGGATAAATAAAACTGGACCCTTATCTTTCACCATACACAAAAATTAACTCAAGATGGATTAAAGAATTAAATGTAAAACATAAGCATATAAAATGTAAAAATTCTAGAATAAAACCTAGGAAATACCATTCTGGACATCAGGCTCAGGAAAGGATACATGACTATGTCCTCAAAAGCAATTGCAACAACAACAAAAAATTGGCAAGTGGAACATAATTAAAGAGCTTCTGCACAACCAAAGAAACCATCAACAGGTTGAGGTGGATGGATCACCTAAGGTCAGGAGTTTGAGACCAGCCATAAAAAATGAACAAAATAATGTTCTTTGCAGAAACATGGATGCAACTAAAGGCCATAATCCTAAGCAAATTAATGCAAGAATGGAAAACCAAGTATTGGGTTTAGGAGGCTGAGGTGGATGGATCACCTGAGGTCAGGAAGTTGAGATCAGCTTAGCCAACATGGTGAAACCCCGTCTCTACTAAAAACACAAAAATTAGCGGGGCATGGTGGCAGGTGCCTATAATCCCAGCTACTTGGGAGACAGAGACAGGAGAATCGCTGGAAACCGGGAGGTGGAGTTTGCAGTGAGCTGAGACCTCGCCACTGCACTCTAGCCTGAGCAACAGAGCAAGACTCTGTCAAAAAAAAAAAAAAAAAAAAAAAAAAAAAAAAATTATCAACAGAGTAAACAGACAACATAGAGAAAGGGAGAAAATGTTCACAAACTATGTAACTGATGAAGATCTAATATCCAGAATGTGTAAGGAACAAACCAAAACCAAATAATACTGTTAAAAAGTGGGCCAAGGACATGTATAGACATTTCTCAAAAGAAGACATACATGTGGCCAATAAACATATGAAAAAAAAAAAAAAGAAAAAAACAAAACTTCAACATGAGTAATCATCAGTGAAATGAAATTCAAAACCACATTAAGATGCCATCTCATATAAGTCATAGTGGTTGCTATTAGAAATTAAAAAAAATAGCAGATGTTGGTGAGGCTGCAGTAAAAGGGAACACTTATACACTGTTGGTGGGAATGTAACTTAGTTCAGCTATTGTACAAAGCAGTTTGGAGATTTCTCAAAGAATTAAAACTGAACTAACATTCAACCCAGCAATCCCATTACTGGGTATGTACCCAAAGGAAATGGAATTATTCTGCCAAATGACACATGGACTTGTATGTTCATTGCAGCACTATTCACAATAACAAAGACCCAGAGTCAATCAGGGTCCCATCAATCGTGGACTCAATGAAGAAGATGTGGTACCTACACAGCATAGGATACTACACAGCCATAAAAAATGAACAAAATAATGTTCTTTCCAGAAACATGGATGAAGCTGAAGGCCATAATCCTAAGCAAATTAATGTAAGAATGGAAAACCAAATATTGTATGTTACCACTTGTAAGTGGGAGCTAAACATGGGTACATATGGACAACATGGGCATAAAGACAGAAAAATAGACACTGGGACTGTTAGAGGGGAAGAAAAGGCTGAAAAATTACCTGCTGGATACCACGCTCACTACCTGGATGATAAGTTCATCCATATCCAAAACCTTAGCCTCATGCAATATACCCATGTATCATATATGCACATATACTTCATGAATGTAAAATAAAAGTTGAAATTATAAAAAAGCCATGTTATAAAAGTGTTCATTTATTTATAACAAGGCTGTTCTTTTGCAAAGCCATTCTGGCAGAACATAAATATGCAATCAACGTATTTTTTACATTTTGTTTGGCAGACAGAAATTGTATTTTCAAGCTTGGAATCTTACTAGAATATATGGTGATAAGAATAATGTTCCAAAGACTTGTTAATATAATTGAGAAGCTTAAAATGCTCTATTACATGAATAGTCATTTGATTAAAAATCTCTAAATTCTTTAAAGATAGAAAAAGCAACATAAAAGACCTAACTTACAGCTAACTTAAATCACTATGAATGATAAGGAAATACGAATTTAGGAGGATATTGAAGTTAACAGCTGAAAAAGAAGAGTCAATTATAAAGATTTAATATACAGAAGAAAAAAAAAGTATTGAAAATAAATAAAAGCAGAGTTTAGAATACTTTTGTCACCTGAATATTCTGAGTTAGATTTCTCAGAGTTTAATCATTCTGCACAGGGCACACAGCTTCCTATAAACTTTTCTGCAAACAAACAAACAAACCAAAAAACAAAGCAAAACAATAAAACCCAACATCATATGTTATAATAATGTTAATGAAAATAAAAACAAAGAAATAAAATTGTATTTAAAAAATAAATACTACTAAAATACAAATGAGAAGTAACATTAAATCTAATTAATTTTCAGAAATTTACAATGAAGGACAGATTCCTTCAGTAGAAATAATGGAATATTTTTATTACAGTCATTCATGTGTAGATATTTGTCTGATATTGATTAATGTTAAATAAAGAAAAGAATAGATGCTAAGAATGTGATTTTATTTCTTAGATTTTATTTTACAAAGCATCAATTATTCCAACAAATTTGGGAACATATTTGTAAAATAAAAAAAGAATTAAAAATTTAATTACATCTCACTGTGAACATAATTTCCTAATCTACTTGATTTAAGTAACTTTTATTCAAGAAATCATCTGAAAGAATATTGAGAATCTGCCCTTCTGAAAGTGTCAGCTTATGTGTAAAATCTCCAGTATGATGGAAAACATAAATCTTCATTTATTACTTATTATCACAGGGCTTAAAAAAGTATTTATATACTCCTTTTTACCTGGAAGATAATGTTTTATTCTTGATCCTCTTATTTACAAGTTCACTTTGATATTTACTTATAAAGTTTTGTCATAGAGAGTAACAATGTTAACCTCATTGATGACTATTTACTGATTTTCATTTTTTAAAATAAATGACTACTAGTAACTGTCTGTTGTGTTAGTATCAGAGATATCATAAACACATCATTAGCTAGACATATTTTAGCATTAATACTAATGCAAAAATAAAATGAAGGCCAAATACTTATATCTGGAAATCTATCTATTTTTATACATGGTAGAATCCAATCAATACATGCCATTCCTCTCAGGAAGCTAATGTTACATTCTAATTTCATAATTTATATCACAACTATGAAAATATGGACAACAATTTTATATTTTCACTGCTATATAAGATATTTAATTTTTTTATTTTTATTTTTTCAACTTTTATTTTCAATTCAAGAGGTACATGTGCAGGTGTTTTACCTGAATCTATTGTATGATGCTGAGGTTTGGAGTACAAGTGATTCTGACACCGAGGTATTGAGCATAATATACAATAGTTTTTAGCACTCTCTCCCCTCCCTAATTCTCTCCTTTAGTAATCCCCAGTGTCTCTTACTGACATCTTTACATCCACGAGTACCCAATGTTTAGCTTCAACTTAAAATTGAGAAGGTGCACTATTTTGTTTTCTGTTCCTCCATTAATTTTCTTAGGATTATGGCCTCCAGCTGCATCCATATTGCTGTAAAAGACATGATTTTGTTTTGTTTATGACTGTGTAGCATTCCACGTTTTCTTTATTCAATCCAGTGTTAGTGGGAACCAAAGTTGATTCCATGTCTTTGTTATTGTAAATATCACTGAAATGCACATACAATTGAATGTTTATTTTTGGTATAATGATTTATTTTACTTTGACTACCTGTCCAGTAATAGGATTTCAGGGCCAAAAGGCAGCTCTGTTTTAAGTTATTTGAGAAATGTCTAAACAACTTTCCATACTAGTTGAGCTAATTTACACTACTACCAAAGGTATATAAGTGTTCTCTTTTCTCTACAGCCTCAGGAGCATCTGTTGTTTTTTGACTTTTTAATAATAGCCATTTTGACTACTGTGAGATGGTATTTTATTATGGTTTTGACTTGCATCTTTCTGATGATTAGTGATGTAGAAAATTTTTTTCATGTTGTTGGTCATGAGTATGTCTTTTTTTGAGATATGTCTTTATGTATTTTGCCCACTTTTTAATGGGGTTATTATTATTTTGCTTGTTCATTTGTTTAAGTTCCTCATAGATTCTGGATATTAGATCTTGGTTTTGGATGGATAGTTGGTGAATATTTTCCCCCATTCTGTAGATTGTCTATAAACTCTATTGATAGTTTCTGTTGCTGTGCAGAAGCTCTTTAGTTTACTTAGGTCCCATGTGAATTTTTGTTTTGCTGCAATTGCTTTTCAGGACTTAGTCACAATTTCCTGAGTCCAATGTCCTGAATGGTATTTCCTAGTTCTTTTAGAATTCTTATAGTTTTAGGTCTTACACTAAATTTATAATCTATCTTGAGTTAATTTTTGTATGTGGTGAAAGGTACGGGGTGCAGTTACTTTTTTCTGAGTGTTGCTAGCCAGCCATTCCAGCACTATTTATTGATCCTTTTCCCATTGCTTATTTTTGTCGACTTTGTCAAAGATCAAGTGGCTGTAGGTGTATGACTTTATTTCTGAGTTCTTTATTCTTAAACTCCTTTTATAATTTACTTCAAACGTCTCAGAAAAACCATGTTGGTCTTATAAAAAATAAGTATTTTTTTGGTCAATTACAAGATATACTAATCTACTAAGAGAGCTCAAATCATACTTGTCATAGAAATAACAGAAGTGTTTTTCCAGAAATTACTAAAATTCGTCTTACAACCCAGTAAAAAGAAAGAGTGATTTTAATGTAAAAAACAAATAGTTTTTGAATTTAAGAAATTGTTAATTTTGGACGTTGACATCAGAGGATGGAAAATTCAGAATTTACTGTCCACTCTGAAAATACGTAACAATTTTAGCCATTTTACTTAATATTCCTATTAAATATTTATGTATATCAATGGCGCTATGTTTATTGTGATAAGGATTGTAGAATTTACTGCTGGTGCAATGTCTTTTGTTTAACAACAGGACTCTTACTGAACAAGTATGTCTATAATTCTTTGAATATATTGCTTTGAGGTAATGTTATATAGTTGGCATTCAAAAACATGTGATCTCGAATGACTAAAAATTGACTAAATGAAATGTTTCGCTGAACAATATTAAAAAGATTAGAAAAGTTAACAATATTTGTGAATATATAAATTTGAATTAAAATGATAAAATGTGGCTGGGTGAGGTGGCTCATGCCTGTAATGCCAGCACTTTGGGAGGCCGAGACGGGCGGCTCACCTGAGGTTGGGAGTTCAAGACCAGCCTGACCAACATGGAGAAACCCCATCTCTACTAAAAATAGAAAAATTAGCCGGGTGTTGTGGCGCATGCCTGTAGTCCCAGATGCTCAGGAGGCTGAGGCGGGAGAATCGCTTGAACCCGCAGGTGGAGGTTACACTGAACCGGGATCGCGCCATTGCACTCCAGCCTGGGCAACAGAGCTAGACTCTGTCTCAAAAAAAAAAGAAAGAAAGAAAGAAAGAAAGAAAGAAAGAAAGAAAGAAAGAAAGAAAGAAAGAAAGAAAGAAAGAAAGAAAGAAAGAAAAGATAAAATTTGCCATACTGTTTAATATTTTTCCTGATGTTTTCACCTGATGTTCATGCTGCAGTGAATCTGTATTATATAACATAAATCCCTCATCATCTGTTTTTTTTCTTCATCCTTCTCATTTCATTTCACTCTTTCTTTGGCATCTTTTGATAAAACTTTTGCCAATCACTTCCACATCTCTGGTGTTTAAAATTATATTGGATCCTTTAACAATAAGACCTTTCATGACTTTTGAATTTTCATTGCCTGTTACACTGCACATTTCAATTCTGCGATGTTATATGTCTATACCCCTTATTAATACCTATTATAGATGCCTCATAGTTTTCTTTATATCTGACACAGTGGCTGAATGATTTTACTTCAGAGTTTATTTCTTCTGTTTAATGCTTAAACACAACTTTACATCCCTAAAAGGATCCATAGATTGCTACATATATTTCAACCTTATTTAATATGGAATTCCGTTTGAAGCAGGTAGAAATAAGGATCTGTACCTATTTTTCAAAATAGCTAATTGTCCCAGTACCTTATTTAACGATCTTTGTTTCTCATTATTTTCCTGTGCCACTTGTTATCACGTTATCTCAGAGATGTCCATAATTTTGACTTGTTTTGTTTATCAATATGTAATCAAGTGACATAACAGCTTTCATCATCATATGTTTTGTTTAACTAATATTGTCAAATATCTCATGTACATATGCTTCCAATTATTATTTTTACATGTGTTATTTTCAGTGCATTCTATTTATTTTTCTGGTTTCAGATGAAATTATAAACTGCTTTATTATTTATTGAAAGCTGGCATCTTCTAATCTCTCCCACCTGCTCAATTAAAAGAAAAAAACTCTAGTGTTTTCAATAACATGTTATTAGAATTACAAGTTAATTGAGAAAAATGGAAAAATTTGCATCAGTCATTAAATACCTTCAGGAACATGGCACAACTCTTGATTTCTTAAAATTGATAAATGATATGCATTTGCTTCACCACAATAATGTAGATATCGCCACATATATCCTACCTAAGTCAAATAATAGTATCCTTAGAATTCGTATATTGTGAAATACGAGTATATTTATATATTACTGAAAAGTATATTTCTGGTATAATTGTTATTTATGAATGTTGGAAAATATGAAAACTGTATCTTTTCTAAATATTGCTTTTTTAACTGACTACCTTACTGACTTCTTAAGAATAACTATTTTTATCATATTGCTTTTGTGGAACACAGCTAAATCATTCATAACTGATAATGATTTATCTTGCTTCTTAGGGCCATAATTTTCATTATATTTAATGCTTTAAAAACTCACACTTTTATGAGATGATTTAACAATTTTCTATGTAGACCTGAGTAAGGAAGATGTGTAATTAATTAATACTGATTTAAATTGTTAATGATAGAAAAATATGTACACTTTTAAGATTCAGAAATGTTAAAGTCAATGAAGCAAAGTTTTGAACTAAACTTCTTAAAAGCATAAAAAATTTAGTGATAAATTACAAAGCTCTAATAGAAAAGACAATTTGAACCAGATAACATAAGGACATCATCAGAGCTGCTATTTTCTTGAAAATATTTATTAATCCTTGAAAATGCAAACTTTTTGTTTAATATTCCCTTTAGTAAAGGTGGGTCGATACATAAGCCCAAATCCACACAAGTGAAGAAATCTAATAGGAAATTTTCATCAAAATAAATTAAGGCCATAGAATGCTATACTCTGAAAGAAAAGGTGAACCAGAAATAAAACTGAACTACAGGCAAAATAGACAACATAAGATTTTAATAGATATGTCCTAACATATTTGTCGATCCTTATCCTATATTTGTCGGTCTGTTTGGTAGAGCAAGCAGACCAAAAAATAAGTAAAGGTATATAAAATGTGAATAGCAGGATTAACAAATTTCACGTAAATGACACATGTAGAACTAGGAACACAACAAAAGCAGAACTTTATTTTATTTTAGATTTTAGTTTTACAAACCTGTGTGGAATGTTTACAAAGGTTGACTGGTGCCAAGCCATAAACCTATCTATAAGAAATTAAAGATTGAGATCATATATTAAAGTGAATACTTTGATAATACAATTAACACCCAAATCAACAACAAAACAAAAACACATTCTCGTATGTTTGAAAAGTCAGGAATTGTAAATGTATATGAAAACTGTTTCAAAAAGGGTTCCACACAAGAAACTAGAACTATTATAGGGTAATGATTATTAAAAATATTTTATATTAAAACTTGAGACATGTAAGTAAATTGTATTTACCGAGATATTAGAAGAATTTATATACATATTTATATACATACATTTGTGTGTATATACCTATATATTTAATGTGACTATTAGAAAAGATGAACGGCTATATATTAAGGAGTAAGCATCCATCTCAGGACATTATTTTTAAAAATGTGAAACATATTCTGCACAATTAAAGGGAAGAACTAATATGGTCAGAAATTAGTTAACTAGACACAAAAGTCATAGAAAATTTGGCAATATCAATGGTTGTTTTTTCAAAAAAAAATTGAAACAAATTATAATGAAATTTATCAAGAAAAGAGACAGGAGACCTGACGTGGTGGCTCACGCTTGTAATCCCAGCACTTTGGGAGGCTGAGGCAGGTGGACCACCTGACGTCAGGAGTTCAACACCAGACTGGCTAACATGGTGAAACCCCATCTCTACTAAAAATACAAAAATTAGCCTGGCGTGGTAGCGGGCACCTGTAATCCCAGCTACTCCAGAAGCTGAGGCAGGATAACAGCTTGACCCAGGAAGCAGAGCTTGCAGTGAGCCGAGATTGCGCCATTTCACTCCAGTCTGGGTGACAGAGTGAGATTCCATCTCAAAACAAAAATTAAAAAATTAAAAAATTTAAAAATTAAAAAAAAAAACAGAAAAAGAAAAATGACAGGAAATACAAATGATGTTAGCAATGCAATGGTATACAAATACTAATAATAACAAATATGATAAGCATGTTTATGGCAACAATGTTTAATGTTTAGATGAAATGGGCATATTCTTAGAAATAGACATAAGAAGAGATACAATGAAAAAGCAAAACTAAAATAAAACTGAGCAAAAACTGTGTAAGGCAATTTAGAAAATGAAGTTTATGACCTCACGGTATAAATTAGTAGAAACAAAAATTAAAAACTATGTATGTAAACTATCTTTATATTTATAGTTAACGTAAATATTACCCCAATAAATAATTGAGATTAGATGTCTGACGGAAGTCTTCAATAAACTTAAGAACAGCATAAACCTAAACTACACACATATATAAAGAAAATAAATAAAATGAAAAATATATAAATATACTCTACAAATCAAGTAGAATACTAATATTAAAATTGAACAAATAGGTATATTTGACTAGTAGACAAACATAAGTAAATATGTAAATAGAGATTTAAGAAAGGTGGAAACATTAAGAATCCATTAATATATGTGATGTTGTAAAACATTTAGTAGTCATTAGAAAATGAAACAGTATCAATTAAAATATCATTTCATAATCACGAGGTAGGCGGTAATTAAGACTAGGTCTATATTAATTGTCAGAGGGTGAATTTAGAGCAAATAGAACTCTTATCCACTGCAAGCGATGTGTAGATTCATATAATTATTTTGACAATCAGGTTACTGTTTCTTAGTGAAGCTCAATATGTGACTACCTTATGATTTATCATTTCCTCTGATTTCTTGCATGTGTGCACCAAGAAAAGTGTACATACATGTCTATAGTAACATTGTTCAGAATGACCAATAAAAACAGAAAGTTTTCCTGTAATCCCAGCTACTTGGGAGACTGAGGCAGGAGAATCACTTGAACCTGGGAGGCGGAGGTTACAGTGAGCTGAGATCATGCCACTGCACTCCAGCCTGGACAACAAGGGCAAAACTTTGTCTCAAAGAAAAAAAAAAAGAAGGAAGTTTTGTGGCATATTAAAAAAATAGAAAAATAGAATACACAATAAAAACATGAGTGAACCTCCAATAAAATTGTGAACAACAGAAGTGAATCACAGAAATCATTCTGTATAGCTTCATTTATTTAAAGTTTAGAAACAGACAAAACGGTACAATATGTTGTTTGGTAACACATATGTGTTTCCGATATTTTCCACATATGCCTTCTTGGTGTTGTTTTGGGTAAAGGTGAGACCCAACAGAACTTTTCATGAGATTTAAAAGGCAGCAGAAGCCATTAATTGTAAAGGACATCCTGGGTGAAGGCAGTGTGGAACAGAAGCAGAGGTTCTGGCTTTCTTTATTGACTGTCAACGCCCCTGTGTGATAGCAAAACCAGTCCCACCTATACATTGGCTGCAAACCCACAGAGCTGATAATCTTCCCTTGACTGTTTACACAGGCATTGTGCTTCCATTCCAGTGCTGAACATGCCTCACTTCCTGCAAACACTAATGTGTTAATGAAGCCAGGAATGGTTAGTGGTATTTTTCTGATCGTTTCGGACCTCTCCTTCCCCACCTAATCTCACAATTATGTAAGTTCCAGTTTCCTATTATAAATTTTATATTTCTTTGCGTATAGTGGTTTTCCTTCCCTGATTGCGACCTTACTGATAAAACATACATACGTGGTTTTAAACCTATGTAGAAACAGAAAGATATTAATATAAATTCAGAATCATGGTTACTCCTGAGCAAGGAGGAAAGAGTGTTATTGGGAAAGGCACATGGAGGGTTTTGAGCATAAATTAATATTTTATGTATTGTCCTGGAGTGTGGATATTTTGTATCATTTTTGTTTTATTATTGTTTTTAAAGCACATATATTTTTTATATGCTCTTTTTATGATATATTTTACAATTCACTGCTCAGTATATTGAAAAGTAGACTTCTTATTGCTTACTGTCTTGAAAAAGTTTCTTTAAAAGGCCTAGTACAAAATAACAAAGTGCAAGAAACAATAAAACACACATAAACTAAGTAACAGTGGAGTAAGTTCAAACTTTTTTTATGACTAAAAATTTCAATTTTAACTGGCTAACTTCCGAAAGATTTGAAATATAAATACATTTGAGATAAGCCACAGTTATTATTTTACTAATAACTATGTAAACCAAATATGAAACAACAATTAGCTTTTTTGGCAGTAAAAATATTTTATCAAAGGCCAAAATTATTTAGCTCACATCTAAGACATTTATAGAAGGCTAGAAAGTTGGGCACACATGAATGCCTTATTATCATTTGATTAATGCACAGCTATTTGGACGAGTAATGGGTCCGTTTTACCTGCAAGCAAAGAAATAATTTTGCTTTCAATTTGTTAATTTCTATTTGCTCTGACATTTGCTTTGTCTAAACAAGATGTTTCCAACGATCTGGTTTTGAAAGCTAAGATGAATTGCCTTTTGGAATGACTTTTGTATTGAACTACAAATTAAAGCAGAGAATTAAATCAATTCTTTTGCCAAAAAGGTACAACTGGTAACTGTTCCAATACATTTTCTCAGGGGCTACTTTTGCAGAATTACAAGGTAAGCAATATGGCTGCCTTTACTCAAGCATATGGATTTAGTGGAAAGATCTGATGGAAATCTTCAGCTTATAAAGATAATAAAAGTCATTCTCCAATTTTATTCAAAAGGAAAATATGAGTATTTTATGAAAATATCCAAAATTTAATTTTCATTCTTCAAAATATCAAGTCATGTCTTCTGCACAAATTTGTAAGTACTGTTTATTACAGACTAATTAGTTGTTTCATGATCGAGGCTTCCAACTGTAAGGTTACATAAGAGCTGTGGCTATAGTTCTCTTTTATTCTATATATCACACTCTAATAACTTGTCTGTTTACATATATGTCTGTTTTCATTAGTTCTACATTAGTGGGGAATTTTTTTTTTTTATTTTGACATTTCACCCTGAATTACAGACTTATTTCTCTTTTTCCGGAGAATAATTACAATTCATTGTCTTCTTCATTCCCCGTTGTCCCTTTCTCTTCTGAACATACATTCTTTTGAAGGGGAGAGGGGAGGCACTCCCAAACATTCTTCAGAATTGCAACTTGATAGTAACCTCAGTGATGTTCATATTACAAAATCTAAATGCCAGTTTCTTCCCCTTATCCACCACAATGAAGTGATATTTACAGACAAGTATTTCAGGCTTCCTGAAATACATTTCTGTCTCTCTTTCAAGACGTTATTCTCCTTCAGTTCTGCTTCTACCTCAGGTAACCTTAGATAGAATTGTAACTTTGGATTTCCGATCACAACAATGTGCTCTGTGCTCAGCCCTTGGATAACTTCTTGCCTCTATTTACTCACTCTCGAAGAGATCTCATGTAGTCAGCATATGTAGGTGAATGCTGACCTCTCCCAAATGCATAACTGCAATCCTGACAGCTTCTCTGAAATACAGGCTCATCTATTCAATCATGGATTCAGTGTCTCTACATGAATGTCTAATAGTTTTTACAAACTTAAATTGTGCCACATAGAAGTTGTTGCGGGAAGTCAGGGACCCTGAACGGTGGGACTGGCTGAAGTCATGGCAGAAGAACATAAATTGTGAAGATTTCATGGCCATTTATTAGTTCCCCAAAGTAGTACTTTTACAATTTCTTACACCTGTTTTTACTGTAATCTCTGAACATAAATTGTGAAGATTTCATGGACACTTATCACTTCCCCAATCAATACCCTTGTGTTTTCCTACGCCTGTCTTTACTTTAATCTCTTAATCCCGTCATCTTCTTCGTAAACTGAGGAGAATGAATGTCGCCTCAGGACCCTGTGATTGTGTCAACTGCACAGATTGTTTGCAGAGCATGTGTGTTTGAACAACATGAAATCTGGGCATCTTAAAAAAAGAGCAGGATAGCAGCGACGTTCAGGGAACAAGAGAGGTAACTTTGAACCGGCCGCCCATGAGCCAGACGGAACAGAGCTATATTTCTCCTCTTTCATAAGCAAATAGGAGAAATATCGCTGAATTCTTTTTCTCAGCAAGGAACATTCCTGAGAAAGAGAATGCGCCCTGAAGGTAGGCCTGTAAAGGGCCCCTTTGGAAGCTTTTATGGTGGAAGCCTAAGGGATGAAATAAGCCCCGGTCTCCTGTAGTGCTCCCAGGCTTATTAGGAGGAGAAAAATTCCTGCCTAATAAATTTTGGTCAGACAGGTTGTCTGCTCTCAAACCCTGTTTCCTGATAAGATGTTATGAATGACAATGCTTGCAGGAAACTTCATTAGCAATTTTAATTTCACCTCATCTGGTGGTCCTGTGATCTCGCCCTGCCTGCATTTGCTTTGTGATATTTTATTACCTTGTAAAGTATGTGATCTCTGTGACCCACACCCTATTCGTGCACTCCCACCCCTTTTGAAAATCGCTAATAAAAACTTGCAGGTTTTTCGGCTCGGGGAACATCACGGATCCTGTCGACATTTGATGTCTCCCTCGAACACCCAGCTTTAAGTTTCTCTCTCTTGTGCTCTTTCCCTTTATTTCTCAGCCCAGCCGAGACACTTAGGAAATAGAAAAGAACACACGTTAAACATTGGGAGCGGGTTCTCCCGATAAGAACTTACTATTTCTGTCCTTCCTACATGCAAATTATTTTTTCTTGACCTTTCTCATTCTTCTGTCCTTGATACACCAATAGGTGCTGGCAGCACTACCTTAAAATACTTCTGGAATCTGACTATTCTAACAACTCCTGTCAACACAACCAACATTTCTTTCTATGAATATGAACAGTTTTTCCCAATGCTTCTGCCTCTCTTCATCATGGTCTCACCATCATATTCTACTTTATATACACTTGTTCAGGCTATCCTTTCAAAACATAAGTAAATCTATGTCATTCTTTACTGAAAATCCTTGTCTTCGCTAGACAATTTTGGCATTTTAGTTCTTATCATGGACTGCAAGGCTCTACCTTTCCCTCCTCCTATTTTATTTTTTGTTATTAACATTTTCATAATTTATTTTTACCATAACAACAATTATTGTGTGATGATGTCTCCATCTTTTACGAAAGGGAATTGACTTGTCTTAACTCCAGAGACACACGTGTTAAAGTAAATTAAATAGAAATTGGTGATAAAAGATAAAAGGAGGAAATACCCATATTTTATTGTACATTAAATTAGGCTCTGAGCTTTGTGCCAGCCAGAGTAAATAGGAAAACATAGTTGCTTTCATACTTATCGGAAATGGAAAATATGCTCACTTCTCAGGGAAGTATTTTTTTCCTGATTCTGAAATCTGAAATAAATGTTCAATGAGATTTGTATGGATGATACTGAACTATGCATTATTATATACCTTCAACTTCAGTTTTACAGAAAACGCAGAAGTATATTTCACAAGCTCTTAGACTGAAACCTGGCATTTAATGCTGAAACATTCAGTCAGTGGTGGTAGCTGCCTGGACACAGCTATGATACAGAGGGGCACAGCTAGGAAGAGTCAGGAAGCCGGGTGTTTCCATGTGTTCTTAGGCAGGTCATCTGGTTTTCTGGTTTCCAGATTCATCAACTATAAATTAAAAGAGATGTGGCTTGGTAATCTTTTGTTCCTGATGTTAAGTGCTCTTTTAATATATTCATAGTCTGTTAGTCTGTTCTTGTGTTGCTATAACTACCTGTCTGGGTAATTTACAAAGAAAAGAGGTTTAATTGGCTGACGATTCTGCAAATGCAAACTGTACAGGAAGCATGGTAATGTTATCTGCTAGGCCTCTGGTGGAGGCTTCAGGGAGCTTTTACTGAAGGCACAAGGTAAAGCAGAAGCAGGCACATCACATGGCGAAAGCAGGAGTACAAGGGAAAACAAGGGGAAGATGCCACACACTTTTAAACAACCAGGTCTCACAAGAACTTACTCGCTATCACAAGGAAATCACAAGGGGATGGTGCTAAACCATTCCCGAGAAATCCACCTCCATGATCTAGTCACTTCCCTATAGGCCCCACACCCAGCATTGGAGATTACGTTTCAACATGAGATTTGGAGGACATATCCAAACTTTACCTAGCACACGGTGTGATTTCAAAACCAGCTTCCTAACGTCTTTCAATTCATTGTCTTCTCCTCTATAAAAAACTATTTCTAAAGTGAACCAAAGTAGAAGGAAAAATAAGAATCACTTTCTGTCTTCCAGTTTTCTAAAGACAACCAGGAGACAGAAAACTGGGTTCCAGCACCCATTTTAACTGCCGCCTGTATGTTGGCAAATCCCTTCCTCTTTCTGGGCCTCAGTGTCTGCATCAGTAAATGTTGGACATGAATTAAAGAAATTCTAGGATTTTATACTCTTCATCTACTAACTGTCTCAGATGATCCCAGTAATAGCATCTGGTGCCATGGCAGGGGACTTTAACCTGTGTGTGTGACCCCACTTAGGGCAGGATAATCTCTGCCTTAGGCCTTTTCAGCCTCAGTGTCAGCCTGCCATGCTGGGCATGCTCAGTATAGAGACCCCCAAGCCTCTGGGCATCTTCCTTTGTGGACCCCTTCATGGAACAGGCATCCTTACTTCTTCTCAGATCTGTTAACCAGAGACATAGAACTATATTCAAAGTCTTTTCTTCAGAAGTGCATTCGAACACAAGTCTCCATCAGACACAGCCACACATATTATATTAACTCGACAAGTCCTTAACTGCGCAGGAAATAGTTTGGGCAGGACAATACGAAGTCTGACCTACTTATCATTTCCATTATGCACCAAATATTCTGCTGTTGGAACCAAACTGTCGATTCCTTCCTGGACAGGGGTCGCCGTGAAGGATCACCGACACGAGATTCACAGCAGAGAGTTATTTATTACTAGCGCGCTAGGGTCCCAAGCTCTAAGTTGGCCCTGGGACCCTGACTGCTTGTTACAGGCAAACACAAGTTCAAACACAGCTTAGGGCGCAAAATTCAAACAAAGCTTTAGGCGCGTGGTAATTGGGTCTGTCTATGGCCTGAGCAAGGTGTCTTGTTCTAATTGGTTAGAGCAGGACCTTATGAGGTTTTTTCTTGGAGTTGTTGATTCCGGGAACTTCGAGGCAGGGTGGGACCCCCGGAATTGGCAGGGTGGGACCCCATGAGGTTGTTTCCCGGAATTGGCAGGGTGGGACCCTATCAGGGTGGGACCCTATTGAGGCAGGGTGGGACCCTCTCCAGAGCCACCTGGTGTTAATTTTTTAAGTTCTTTTTTTTTATGAGGCCTAGTTTCTAAGTTTTATGCGGCCTAGTTTCACTGCAGGATTCTCAATGTGACCATCTAGCCAGACAAATCAGGCAGGAGCAAGAAATAAAAGGCATTCAAATAGGAAAAGAAGTCTACTTACCTCTCTTCACTGATATGATTCTATACCTAGAAAATCCTACAGCCTCTGTGAAAAGGCTCCTAGAACTGATAAATGACTTTAATAAAGTTTCAAGATACAAAATTGATGTCAAAAATCAGTAGCATTTATATACACCAAGAATGTTCAAGCTGAGAGTCAAACCAATAATATAATCCCATTTATAATAGCCACAAAATAAATGAAATACCTGGGAAAAAAGCTAACGAAGGAGGTGAAAGATTTCTACAAGAAGAACTACAAAACACTGCTGAAATATATCAGAGATGACACAAAGAAATGGAAAAACATTTCATGTTCATAGATTGGAAGAATTGATATTGTTAAAATGGCCATACCGCCCAAGGCAAGTTACAGATTCAATGCTATTGTTATCAAACTACAAATATCATTCTTCACAGAATTAAATGAAATTATTCTAAAATTCACATGGAACACAAAAAAAGTCCAAATAGCCAAAGCAAGTCTAACAAAGCTGGAGGCATCATATTACCCAACTTCAAACTATGCTTTAAGGCTACAGTAACCAAAGCAGTGTGGCCCTAGAACAAGAACAAATAGAACACATAGAACACAAAAACACCTAGAACAATGGGACAGCATATTGAACCCAGAAAAGCTGCATATGTACAACAATTTGACCTTTGACAAAGCTGACAAAAACAATTAATGGGGAAAGAAAAAACTATGTAATAGATACTGCTAGGATAACTGGCCAGCTATATTCAGAAGAATGCAATGGGACCCCAACTTTGCACCATATAAAAAAATTAACTCCAAATGAATTAAAGATTTACGGGTAAGACCTCAATATTTAAAAATATAAGAATCCTAAAAGTAAACCTAGGGAATAGCATTTTGAACATTGACCTTGTGAAATAATTATGACAGTCTTCAAAAGCAATTACAGCAAAAACAAAAATTGACAAGCATAGCCTAATTAAATTAAAGAGCTTCTACACAGCAAAACAAAGTATCAACAGAGTAGATAGACAACCTAAAGAATGGGAGAAAATAATCCCAAACTCTGCAGCTGACAAAGGTTTAATATCCAGAATCTATATGAAACAAACAAATCAACAAGCAAAAAACAACCACATTTAAAAAGTAGACAAAGGACATGAACTCCAAAGAAGATACCCAAATGACCAACAATCATGGTAAAATGCTCATCATCACTAATCTTCAGAGAAATGCAAGTCAAAAACTACAGTTTGATACCAGTCACTGTAAATACAGTGACCTATTCTCACCCCAGACAGAGTGGCTATTATAAAAAACCAAAAAATAACAGATGCTGATGAGGCTGTGGAGAAAAGGGAATCCTTATACTCTCCCTTGGGGAATGTAATTAGTTCAGCCACTGTGGAAAGCTATTTGGACATTTTTCCAAGAGAAACAGCACTACCATTCATCCCAGCAATATCATTACTGGGTATATACCCAAAAGAAAATAAATTATTCTACCAAAAAGACACACACACTTGCATGTTCATCACAGCACTATTCACAATAACAAAGACATGGAATCTACCTAAGTGCCCTTCAGTGGTGGATTGGATTGAATAAAGAAAATGTGATACATATATTTCATTGAATACTAGGCAGCTTGGAAAAGAATGAAATCATGTCTTTTGCAGCAACGTATATGCAACTGGAGGCCATAATCCTTAGTGGATTAACACAGAAACAGAAAACCAAATACTACATATTCTCACTTACAAGTGGGAGATTAACACTGAGCAAGCATGAACATAAACATGGGACTAGTAGACAGAAATTTTTAAGAAATGGATTTTTATTTCAAACCTTTAAAATACAATAGTATACATATACAGACATATAAATAATATTAATTATAGATATAATAATATATTATATATACTTATTTATATAAAAATACCATTAAAATATAATTGTATATATACACACATATAAACATATATTAAATAATTTAATGTATTTTAATTATTTATGTAAACATGTATGTAAATACATGTATGTAAACATACACTTGATATATTTACATATAATTATATAAATATATGTAAATGTATATTTATATTTGTGTATATATACAATTGTATTTTAGTGTATATTTTATACATTAAATGATATTATAGATATACCTCCTTTCAGTTTGCCTGGCTGAGATTAAATAAAATGATATAGCAACAATATATGGCAAATATATGGTGGAGTCTTAACAATAGTGGCAGAGTCTTAATGTTAGAAACTTAAAGTGGGACAGAAAGTGTGTCAATAAGCTTTGCCACATACATGTAAAGATCTTTAAAAATATCTTTATTTATAAATCAAAATCATGTGAGGTAATTACTTGACAGGTAGATTTCTGAGACTGAAACTGAATATACTGAATCAAAATCTCTGAGAATAGTCCCCTGGACGTACATTTTATGTAAGCTCCTAGGTTATTCTTGAACAAACTAAATTTTGGGAACTATTTTGAGTTGTATTTCCTTGCTAAAATGTGTTGTAAAAAATGTTTAATTGATGTTAATTGTGGTAGTATTAACTCAAAATGTTACACATCCAGCCACAGAAAATTGTAGAATTCAGGCTTTATAAAAATAGTATGTCCTTTGCCCATTTTTTAAAAATGGGGTTATTTGGTTTTTCCTTATTTATTTGTTTACATTCCTTATAGGTTCTGAATATTAGACCCTTGTTGTATGCATAGTTTATGAATATTTTCTCCCATTTTGTTGATTGTCTCTTTACTCTGTTGATAGTTTCTTTTGCTGTGCAGAAGCTCTTTAGTTTAATTAGCTCCCACTTGTCCATTTTTGTGTTTGTTGCATTGCCTTTGAGGACTTAACTAAAAATGTTTTTGGCCAGGCTAATGTGAAGAAGAGTAATTCCTAGGTTTTCTTTTAAGATTTTTATAATTTGATGTCTTACCGCCATTTAAACCCTTAATTCATCTTGAGTTAATTTTTGTGTGTGGTGCAAGGTAAGGATCCAGTTTTCTTCTTCTGCATATAACAGAAGTTATAGCATCATTTATTTAAGAGGAAGTAACTTCCTAATTGCTTGTTTTTGTCAACTTTTTCGAAAATCAGGTGGTTGTAGGTGTGCGGTTTTATTTCTAGATTCTCTATTTTGTTCCATTGGTCTTTATGCTCTAGTAGTGTGCTGTTTTGGTTATTGTATCCTTATAGCATAATTTGAAGTCAGGTAATGTGATGCCTCTGGCTTTGTTCTTTTTGATTAGTATTCCTTTGGTTGATCAGGTTCCTTTTCGGTTCCATTTGAATTTTGAAATAGCTTTGTTTAATTCTGTGAAAAAATGATATTGGTCATTTGACAGAAGTAGTGTTGAATCTGTAAACTGCTTTGGGTAGTATGACTATTTTACAATATTGATTCTTCTAATTCATGAGCATGGAATGTTTTTCCGTTTCTTTGTGTCATATCTGATTTCTTTCAGTAGTGTTCTGTGGTTGTCCTTGTAGAGATATTTTGCCTCCTTGGTTAGATGCATCCCTAGGTATTTTATTTATTTTTTGGATATTGTAAATGAAATTGTGTTCTTGATTTGACTCTCAGCTTGAACATTACTGATGTGTAGAAATGTTACTGACCCTTGTACATTGATTTTGTATCCTAAAACTTTACTACAGTCATTAATCAGTTCTAAAAACCTTATGGCAGAGACTTTAAGGTTTCCTAGGTACAGAATCATATCATCAGTGAGGAGAAATATTTAGACTACTTCTTTTCCTATTTGGATGTTTTTTATTTCTTTCTCTTGCCTGATTATTCTGGCTAGGAATTCCAGTACTGTGTTGAATAGGAGAGTGAGAGTGGGCGTCCTTGTTTAGTTCCAGTTCTTAAAGGGGTTGGTTCCAGCTTTTGCCCTTCAGTGTGATGTTGGCTGTGAGTTTGTCATAAATGGCTCTATTATTTTGAGGTATGTTTGTTTGATACCTAGTCTGTTGAAGGTTTTTATCATGAAGAAATGTTGGATTTTATCAAAAAGTTTTTTCTGTCTCTACTGAGATTATCAGATGGTTTTTGCTTTTAATTCCGTTTTGTTGATGAATCACATTTATTGATTTGCATATGTTGAACTACTGTTGCATTCCAACAACAAAGCCTACTTGATTGTGGTGAATTAACTTTTTGATGTGCTTCTGGATTTTGTTTACTGGTATTTTGTTGAGGAGTTTTGCTTAGACTAAACAGAAATATTGGCCTGAATTTTTTTGTTGAACTTTGCCAGATTTTGGTGTCAGTCAGATACTGGCTGAATTAAATGAGTTAGGGAGGAGCCCCTCCTCTTCTATTTTTTTGAATAGTTTTAGTAGAATTGATACCAGTTCTTTATACATGTGGTAGAATTTTGCTATTAATCTATCTGGTCCAGAGCTTTTTATTTGGTTGGTAGTTTTTAAATTACTGATTCAGGCAAAGTACATAACAGATACTTTTCAAAAAAAAAGACATGCAAGCACTCAATTACTATGGAAAAATACTCAACATCACTAATCATTAGAGAAATGCAAATCAAAACTGCAGTGAGATGCCATCTCCTTATCAGTCACAATGACCATTATTAAAAAGACAAATTATAACAGATACTGTCAAGTCTGTGAAAATAAAGAGAATGCTTATAAACTGTTGGTGGGAATGTAAATAATTCAGCAACTGTGGAAAACAGTTTGGAGATTTTTCAAAGACTTAAAACTGAACTGCCATTTGACCTAGCAATCTCATTACTGGGTATATACCCAAAGGAAAAGAAATTATTCTATCAAAAAGACATATGCACTTACATGTTCATCTCAGCACTACTCACGATAGTGGATCAACCTAAGTGCTTATCAATGTTGAATTGGATAAAGAGAAGGTGTGTAAACATACCATGGAATACTATGCAGCCATGAAAAAACAATGAAAAGTATGTCTTTTACAGCAATATTGATATAACTGGAGACCATTATCATGAGTGAATTAACAGGGGAATAGAAGACCAAATAGTATGTGTTTCTACCTTTAAGTAGGAGCTAAGCACTGCATACTCATGGACATATAGAAGGAAAAATAGACACTGTGGTCTACTGGGAAGTGAGGGAATATGGCAGGAGAAGGAGGGATGGACGGGAAAACTACATATTGGATACTATGCTCACCATTTTGGTGAGGTAACCCAAACCTCAGCTTCACACAGTATACCCGTGTAACAAATATGTACATTTATCCCCTGAATCCAAAAGTTGAAATAATAATAATAATTAAAAAATAAAATATCTCCTTTCCTATTCCATAAAATATATCAAATGGAATAAAAAATAGTCAAACAAAATTGTTTAAAGTGGGATAAAGATAGAAGACTGCATATAAAAATTCTTAATCTTTATTGCACATTAAGTGTATTATTAATAAACTTAGTTTACATGAGTTATGTTCATTACTGATTTTCTAAACCAACTAACAATTGATGGAGGTTTTCAGTTCCACAGGTACAATCACAGAGGTCTATGGTTGCAAAGGAGTTATATAAATATAAATAAATAGTGTTTAGAAATATATTCAAATAAATTTACATCTATTTGTATTTAAATACCTTAACTTCTGGTAAGAGTAGTTGTTTCTCGTTCTCTCTCTCCCCTCTTTCTTTTCCCTCTCTGTTTGTATTTTTTCTTCTTCGACTCTTACCTTTTATGCACATCTTTCTGCCAATCTTCATCTCTGCTTCGAAAAATAAACAGATATTTAAGGAGATACTCAGGTGTTTATTATTTTAGAATAAATTTATTTTAATTCCAGTTTTATATAGCTGTTTCTGTTATATTAGTGGTCTTTCCTAGTGTACAGACACTTCCTTTTTTCTGCTAAATACTGATTTAGGATGCCAAGTATACATTTATGTACAATAACTAAGAGTGAGTATTAAAATCTAATTAGGTAACATGAGTTTTTAAATATTTTCTTTTCTCTCACTTCTTTCCAATATTCTCATTTTAGTATCATTATTTTAATATTTACCAGCCTCTTATTTTGAAATATCTTATTTTCACAACAAAGTTTTAATCAAATACAGAAATATGGCATGATTCTGTAATGTCTTAGTTCATTTCGTTCTGCTATAACAGAATACTGCAGACTGGATAATTGATAATGAACAGAAATTTATTGGCTTACAATTCTGAAGACTTGGAAATCCAACATTATGACAGCAGCCTCTGGTGAGGGCCTTTTTGCAGAGCAGAGTGATCACATGGCAAAAGGCATTATGGAAGAAGGGCAAAGAGAGGGAGGGCAAGAGGGGGCCTGTCTTGCCTGTCTGTGGTGGCATTAGCCCCAACCCTTAGGGCAGAGTCCTCACAGTCTAATCACCTTTTAGAGGTCCCACGGGTTAATACTTTTACAATGGCAATTATGTTTCAACATGAGGGAACAGACGCCCAAAGCATAGCAAATGTGAATACCGTAAAGCCTTTAAAAGTCATGCCCTGTGGATTTTAGAGTTTTACAGATTATAGTTTAAGTTAAAGCCAAGCCATTTACTCTCTATGAGAGGTTAACTCCCTAGGCTAAAATTTTCTCAAGATTATAAACGGAGAAAAATAATACTTGCTTCTTACATTTACACTGGAGGTAAAATTAATATTTAAAGGAGTCATAATTTTTGGCATAAAATTATTTTTTAAACAGACTACTCGTTTTCAAATATGCAAACATTTCACAGGTTTCCCACTTATTTATTGCATTGGTTTTGTGTCTTTCCTCAGATGTCATAAAATCTTTGATTAAACTTTTATGGATATTTTATATGTTCTTAAATATTGTCTCATATATATGCACTTCAATCATTATTAATTGATTCAGAGATTCTTATATCTCCATACTTAATATGCAGTTTCATTTTGGATCTTATTTAAATTGTGGTGCAATTCCTAGTTTATCTTTTAAATTTCTTCAACTAAATCAGTGAAGCAAGTGACTATATTTTGTTATTATTAATCATTAGATGTTAGCTCCACGCCTATCACAATGAAAGGACAGACAAAACATATTCAAATAAATGACTAATCATACATGAATTAAAATCAAAAGCATTCATTTGAATAATCTTACCCTTGAAGAACTTCATTTGACCATGAACAATATATAGTTTTTACTGAGAGAGAAATTAAATATTCATTTAAATGGATTTAGGTCCAAGTTACTGAATACTTTAGACAGTATCTGGCAAGTAATACATGAATAAGTTGTGTTGAATCAATAATATTATGAAATATCCATTAATGAAGTATTTATTAATTGAGTAATCAACAAACATTAAGAAATTCTTTATATACCGGAGTTTATAACACTGATATTTGCTGATTTTATGTCACTTTTAAATTTATTTAGTAAATAATATGTTAATATGGTATACCAGGTAGTCTGTAAGAGCACAAGAATGTGACATTTTATAGATTACAAATCTTTCTTTCTATGGGATTTACCTATCTGTTTTCTATTCTAGATTCTGAAAATCTCAAGAGCTAAATTATAAGACTTTTCTTCGAATATCTAGGATGTAATAGAGAGCATCATGTAGACTCTGGTATGTAAGCCAAGTCTCTGCAACCCTCAGGATTAAAGCACTCCTTCTCCCAGCAACTGGGAGCATTGACAGCCAATAGCATGCAACAATTTCCCTCTCCCAGAGGATGTCCTTGGCTAAACAGAGTCAACTCACTTCTTAGCCCATTTGCTTTGGTTGAAGGAACCTCCTTGCCTCATCCAATGGCATGAATGCAGGGACTATAAGCACTCTCTTACTACATCTGGAGCAACTTTGCAGGGCTATCCCAAATCCAGAGATTTCTGTCTCAGAGTCTGGGACCTTTGACTGTGATGCTGCCCAATTGTAATGTTTAATTGTATATGTCACCTGGCCCATATATTGTGCACACATACTTTGTCAACCTTTATTCTGAGTGTTTCTATGAGAATGTTTGTGAATGAGATTGACATTTAAATTGGTAGACTAACTAAAGCTGATTACCCTCCCTATTGTGGGTAAGATCCTTCCAATAAACTGAGAGCCTGGCTAGCTTTCCCTAAAGTAAGAAGGAATTTTTCCTGCCCAATTGCCTTTAGCTGAGACATTGCTTTTGTTTTGCTTTGTTTTGTTTTCTGTCTTTGAAATAGAACTGAAATTATAGTGCTTTCAGGGTCTCCAGCCTGCTAGATTTAGACTGGAATTATACTATCAATTCTCCTGGGTCTCCAGCTTGCCAGCTATAGATCTCAGGACTTGTCAGTCTACATAAAATTATAATAAATCTCTATCTGTCTATCTATCTATCCATCTGTCTATCTATCAATCAATCTATATATCTATCTATTATCCATCCATCCATCCATCTATCCATCCATCCAACCATCCATCCATGCATGCATCCATCCATTCATCCATCCATCCATCCATCCATCCATCATCTCCTATTGGTTCTGGTTCTGTTTGTCTGAAGAACCCTAATACCTTAACTGTTTTTTACTTCTTTTAGCTTCCTCAACTTTTCACAGGTGGGGTTACCAAGAGTAGTTTTCCAGTAAACTTCCTGCATGTGCATAGGTCTCAGAGTTGCTTTTTGGGAACCCAATTTGTAACTGTGCTTAACATCTAACCATGCACTAAACACCATAGATAAATTATTTTATCATTTTGCAATTTTTGAATGCAAACACTATGTATTTTTTAAAAATCTCTAACATTCTTGTCATGTAAAAATACATGCAAATTATTTATCTTAAATTAGATCACTCAGTGATTGTCACTACACTAACCTATTAGCCATTTATGCGTAGTGTTCCATTATTGGAACGCTGTGTTTGTGGGAGTTACTTATATCCTACTACTCAAGGTCATTGCCAAGGTCTGATTTTTCACACACAAAAAATTGCAACCTCTGGCATAAATGGATAAATCCTCTGGTTTTTTTTTTAACACATTGTATACATTTTATACTTTATTTATTTAAAAGATTACTTTATTCTCCTTCTTATATTTCCAATATAATTTTTTCTTCTAATTTAACTCCTACTGCTACTAAACGTTTCATTTTCTATCATTCCAACTACATTTTATTCTTCTGAGAATAAGTAAAACATCAAAAACCAATCTGACCCTCCTATTAAATTACATTTTTAAAATGATGACTAAATAGACGATGAGTATTTGGTCTCCTTATAAAATTGATGCAAAATTAGCCTATAGAGAATTCTGGATTTTTCTTTTTTTGAAGGGGTAGGGTGTTGATGGAGGGAATGGGGAGGATTGGGAATATAAAAGAAGACACATGAAAGGTGAGGAGTGTGCTTTACTTTCCTATTTTGCCAAATATCCCCAGTGTTCTCTTATTGACAATACATCTCCCATAGTTATACTAAAGGTGTTTAGGGCTGCTAAACTATATTTTTCAGCTGCCTTGGTTTTGTTCATCCTTTGCTGTCCTGGGCTTTCCAGTTTTCCACAGCCAATTCCTTAAGTTCTTCAGTTTTGCTCATCTGATCTCCCTAAAATTTATCTGCAAAGAGTGAGGAGGACAAGAAACAAAGAAGATGAAATACATATGAGAAACATGAAAGATGTCTTTCCCTGGATAACTTGGTTTTAAATATTCATTAGGGATACTGATGATGACTCTACTAATATTAAAAAAAAAAAATCCTTTCAAACTCTGGTACCTTCCTGTCTATTAAAATTTTCTATTAATTTTTTTTTAATTTTTATTTTATGTTCAAGGGTACATGTGCAGATTTGTTATATAGGTAAATTGTATGTTGGGGGGTTTGGTGTACAGATTACTTTGTCTCCCAGGTAATAAACATAGTACCCAATGGGTAATTTTTTTTAAGATGGAATTTCACTCTTCCACCCAGGCTGGAGTTAAGTGATGCGATCCCGACACACTGCAACCTCGGCCTCCCGAGTTCAAGTTATTCTCCTGCCTCAGCCTCACAAGTAGCTGGTATTATAGGTACCCGCCACCATGCCCAGCTAACTTTTGTGTTTTTAGTAGAGATAGGGTTTTGCCATATTGGCCAGGCTGGTCTCGAACTCCTGACCTCAGGTGACCCACCCACCTCGGCCTCCCAAAGTGCTAAGATTACAGGCAAGAGCCACCGCACCCAGATCTGATGGGTAATTTTTTATCTTCACCTTCTTCCCATCCTCCACCTCAAGCAGACCCCAGTGTCTGTTGTTCCCTTTCCAGTATTTATGTGTTCCCATTGTTCAGCACTTATAAGTGAGAACATGCAGTATTTGGTTTTCTGTTCCTGTGTTAGTTTGGTTAAGATAATGGCCTCGGCCGGGCGCAGTGGCTCATGCCTGTAATCCCTGCACTTTGGGAGGCTGATGCAGGCAGATCACGAGGTCAGGAGTTCGAGACCAGCCTGACCAACATGGTGAAACTCCCTGACTACTAAAAATACAAAAATTAGCTGAGGGCAGTGGCGCGTGCCTGTAACCCCACCTGGCAGGCGGAGGTTGCAGTGAGTCGAGATCACACCACTGCCATCCAGCCTGGGCGACAGAGCAAGACTCTGTCTCAAAAAAAAAAAAAAAAGAAAAGAAAAGATAATGGCCTCCAGCTCTATCCCCGTTTCTGTAAAGTACATAATAATATTGTTTTTTATGGCTTCCTGGTATTCCATGATGTATATGTACCACATTTTCTTTATGCACGCAATCATTGATGAACACCTAGGTTGGTTCCATGTTTTTGCGATAGTAAATTGCACAATGATGGACATATGAGTGCATATGTTCTTTTGGTACAATTATCTATTTTCCTTTGGGTGTATACCTGATAATGGGATTGCTGGGTCAAATGGTAATCCTGTTTTAGGTTCTTTAAGTAATCATCAAACTGCTTTCCACAATGGCTGAACTACTTTATATTCCCACCAGCAGTGTATAAATATTTCCTTTTTTTCAAAATCATTCCAGCATCTGTTATTTATTTATTTATTTTACTTTTTAATAATAGCCACTCTGACAAATGTGAGATGGGTTTGATTTGCATTGCTCTAATGATTGATAATGTCAAGCATTTTTAAATATGCTTATTGGACATATCTGTGTCTTCACTTGAAAAAATTATGTTCATGTCCTTTGCCTATTTTTTAATGGGGCTGTTGTTTTTTGCTTGTAAATAGGTTTAAGTTCCTTATAAATTCTGGATATTAGACCTTTGTCAGATGCACAAATTGCAATATTTTCTCCCATTCTGGAGATTTTTGGTTTACTTTGTTGATAATTTATTTTACTGCACATAAGCTCTTTCATTTAATTAGATCTCATTTGTCAATTTCTGTTTCTCTTCCAATTGCTTTTGGTGTCTTTGTCATGAAGTCTTTGCCAGCAAAAAATACTCAACAAATTACTAACAAACTGAATCCAGTAGCACATCTGAAAGCGAATCCACCATAACTAAGTAGGCTTTATCCCTGGGATGCAAGGTTGGTTCAACATACACATATCAATAAATGTTACCATATAAACACAAACCACATGATTATCTCAGTAGATACAGAAATGACTTTCAATCAAACTAAACATCACTTCATGTTAAAAATCCTCAGCAAACTAGGTATTGAAGGAACGTACCTTAAAATAAAAAGAGCCATCTTTGAAAAAACCCACTGCCAACATACTGAATGGACAATAACTGCAAGCATTCCCTTTGAGAACCAAAGCAAGAAAAACAGTCCCTCTCTCATCAATCCTATTGAACATACTACTGGAAGTCCTGCTTAGAGCAATTGGGCAAAAGAAAGAAGTAAAAGGTATCCAAATAGAAAGAGAGGATGTCCAACTATCTCTGTTTGCAGACAAGAAGATTGTATACCTAGAAAACCTCATAGCCTCTGCCCAAAATTTCCTTGATCTGATACGCAGCATTTGTTATTGCCTGTCTTTTAGATATAAGTCACTTTAACTGGATTGTGACACCGCACTCCAGCCTGGGTGACAGCATGACCTGGTCTCTTAAAAAAAAAAAAAAAAAAAAAAGGCAGGAAATTTATCCAGCCTACTTTCTAAATTAAACCACCCCAAATACTATTCTCATCATCCTTGCTTATTAAATGTTACGATTGCCATAATTTTGTGGGTTTTGTTTGTTTGTTTGTTTGTTTTTGAGATGGAGTCTCACTCTGTCACCCAGACTGGAGTGCATTTCTCTGATAATAAATGATGTTGGCAGCTTTTCATATGCCTGGTTGCCATTTGTATGTATTCTTTTGAGAAATGTCTATTCAAATATTTTACCCATCTTTTGATCAAATTGTTAGATTTTTTCCTGTGGAGTTGTTTGAAATCCTTAGTCTTTTTATGAAGCCCTTGTCTGATGGTAGCTTGCAAATACTTTCTCCCATTCTGTAGGTTGTCTTGCCATTTTGTTAATTGTATCCTTTGCTGTGCAGAAGCTTTTTAACTTCATGTGATCTCATTTGCCCATTTTTGGTTTAGTTGTGTGTGCTTCTGAGGTATTGCTCAAGAAATTTTGGCTCCAGACTAATGTCCTGAGTATTTTCCTCAATTTTTATAGTAGTTTCATTATTAGAGGACTTAAATTTAAGTCTCTAATTCATTTTGATTTTATTTTTGTATAAGGTAAGAGATCAGAATCTATTTTCATCCTTTTGCATATGGATATCCAGTTTTCCCAGCACCGTTTATTGAACAGATTGTCTTCTCCCCAATGTATGGTCTTGGCACCTTTGTGAAAAATAAGTTAACTAGTTAACTATAAGTGTGTGGGTCTGTTTCTGGGTTCTCTACTCTGTTCCACTGATGTATGTATCAGTAGATGCATGTATCATGCTATTTTGTTTATTATCACTTTGTAGTGTAATTTGAAGTCAGGTAATATAATTTCTCTGGTTTTGTCCTTTTACTTAGGATAGCATTGGTTATTCTGGGTCTTTTGTGGTCCCATATAAATTTTAGAATAGTTTTTTTCTATTTCTTTGAGGACTGTCATTGGCATTTTGAGAAAGATTGCATTGAATCTGTAGATTGCTTTGAGTAGAATGGACATTTTAACAAGATTGATTCTTTCAATCCATGAACATGGAATTTTTTTTCCATTTTATTGTGTCTTCCTAAATTTCTTCTATCAGTGTTTTGTAGCTTTCATTATAGATATTTTTCACTTCTTTGGTTAAGTTTGTGTCTGGGCATTTAATTTCATGGGTGGCTGTTGTAAATGGGACTGCTTTTTAATTTTTTCTTTTCACATTGTTCACTGTCGGCATATAGAAATACTACTGATCTTTGTATGTTGATTTTGTATCCTACAACTTCACCGAATTTATTTATCAGTTCTAATAGTTTTCTTGTGGAGTCTTTAGGTTTTCCAAATATAAGATTATATCATCAGCAAACAAGGATAATTTGATTTCTTTCTTTCCAGTATGGATGTATTTGGTATATTTCTCTTGTTTCCTGCTCTGGTTAGTACTTCCAGTACTGTGTTAACTATGAGTGGTGACAGTAGGCATCCCTTTCATGGTCCAGATCTTAAAGGAAAGGCTTTCACTTTTTTCCTATACAGTATGATATTAGATGTGGGTTTGTCATATATGACTTTTATTATGTTGAGGTAAGTTCCTTCTATCCCCAGTTTTTGAAAGCTTTTATTATAAAGGAATGTTAAGTTTTATCAAATGATTTTCCAGCATTAATTGAAATGATCATATGATTTGTAGCTTTCCTTTGTTTGACATGATATGTCACCTTCATTGATTTGCATATGTTGAAGCATCTTGCATCACAGGAACAAATCCCACTTGGTCATGATAAATGATCTTTGTAATGTATTGTTGAATTGAGTTTGCTAGTATTTTGTTGAGGACTTTTGCAAAAATATTTGTCAAAGATATTGGCCTGTAGTTTTCTTTTTTCTTCTTCTTTTTTAAATGTGTTTGTCTGGTTTTGGTATCAGGGCAATACTGGCTTCATAGAATGAGTTTTAAAGCATTCCTTCCTCCTCTATTTTGTGGACTAGTTGAAGTAGGATTGGTATTAATTCTTTAAATGGTTGGCAGAATTCAACACTAAAGCTATGAGATTTTTCTTCTGGGAGAATGTTTTTTTTTTTTGAGACAGAGCCTTGTTCTGTCACCCAGGCTGGAGTACTGTGGTGCAATGTCGGCTCACTGCAACTTCTGCCTCCCAGGTTCAAGCGATTCTCCTGCCTTGGCCTCCCCAGTAGCTGGTATTACAGGCATGCACCACCACAGCTAGATAATTTTTGTATTTTTAGTAGAGACAGGGTTTCACCATATTGGCCTGGATGGTCTCTATCTCTTGACCTCATTATCTGCCCACTTCGGCCTCCCAAAGTGCTGGTATTACAGGTGTGAGCCACCATGCCTGGCCCCTGGGATAATTTTTATTACAGCTTCAGTCTCATTACTTGTTATTGGTCTGTTCATGTTTTGGATTTCTTCCTCCTTCAATCTTGGTAGATTGTATGTGTCTGGTAATTTGTCTATTTTTTCTATGTTTTCTAATTTATTGACATAGTTGCTCACAGAAAGTACTAATGATCCTTTGCATTTCTGGAGTATCAGTTGTAATAGCTCCTTTTTTATTTCTGATTTTATTTATCTGGATCTTCTCTCTTTTTAGTTGGTCTGGCTAAATGTTTTTCAATTTTGTTTAACTTTTCAAAAAACCAAATTTTTGTTTCATTGATCTTTTGCTTTTTATTGTTATCTTCATTATCAATTGTATTTGTTTCTGCTCTGATCATTTATTATTTCTTTTCTTCTACTAATTTTGATGTGGTTTGCTCTTGTTTATCTAGTTCTTTAAGAAGTATTGTTAGGTTGTTCATTTGAAGTTCTTTCTCTTTTTATGTAGGCACTTGTAGCTATAAACTTCCCTCTTAACCCTACTTTTGCTGTATCCCGTAGATTTTGGAATACTGCATTTCCATTCTGATTTGTGTCAATAAATTGTCAAATTGCTTCTTAATTTACTAATTGACCCACTGTCATTAAGGAGCATATTGTTTAATTTCTATGTATTTGTATAGTTTCTAAAATTCCTCTTATTATTAATTTCTTGTTTTATTCCATTGTGGTCAGAGAAGATGCTTGCTATTATTTCATTGTTTTCAAATGTTTTACAACTTGCTTTGTGACCTACCCTGTGATCTATCCTTGAGAATAATCTGTGTGTTGATGAAAAGAATGTATATTCTGCAGACTTTGGATAAAATGTTATGTAAATATCTATTAGATCCATTTGGTCTATGGTGCAGATTAAGTCTGATATTTGCTGATTTTCTGTCTAGAAGATCTGTCCAATGCTGAAAGTGGGGCATTGAAGCCTCCAGTTATTATTGTATTAGAGCATATCACTATGTTTCACTCAAATAATATTTCCTTTATATATCTTGGTACAACATGGTGGGGTACATATATATTTTAAATTTTTATATCCTCTTGCTGAATTGATCCCTTTATCATTATATAGTGATCTTCCATGTTTCTTCTTGAAGTTTTTGTCTTGAAATCTATGTGGTCTGATATGAGTATAGTGACTTCCACTTTTTTTGTTTTCATTGTCATAGAATATTTTTACATTCTATCATTTTCACCCTATGTGTGTCTTCATAGGTGAAGTGTGTTTCTTGCAGGCGAGAGATCAATGGGTCTTGTTTTTTCATCCATGCAGCAAATCTACGTCTTTTGATTGGAGAGTTTAATCCATTTACATTCAATGTTATTTTTGATAAATGGAGACTTATTCCTGTTATTTTATTATTTGTTTTCTGATCTTCTATTCCTTATTTCCTTCCTGTCTTCTTCTAGTGAAGATGACTTTCTCTGGTGACATAATTTAGTTTCTTGCTTTTACTTTTTGTGTATCTATTGTATGATTTGTGGTTTGAGGTTACCATAAGGCTTGCAAATACTGTCTTATACTCATTATTTTAACCTGATAACAACTTAACACTATTTGCATAAACAATAAAAAAAAACTTAGTAAAAACCTTATGCCTTAACTTTGTCCTCCCACTTTTTAAATTATTGTCATTTCTATTTATGGCTTGTTGTACTGATTATGTCTTGAAAAGTTGTCATAGTTATCATTTCTTATTGGTTCATTGTTTAGTCTTTCTGCTTAGAATGAGTAGTTTACACACCACAGTTACAATCTATTAATATTCTTTGTTTTTCTGTGTACTTACTATTTCCAGTGAGTTTTATACCTTCCAGTGATTATTTATCAATATTTATTGATGTTCTTTTCTTTATGATTGATATACTCCCATTAGCATTTATTGTAGGACAGGTCTGTAATTTATGAAATCCCTCTGCTTTTGTTTGTCTGGGAAAATGTTTATTTATCCTTTATATTTGAAGAATATTTTTACTGGATATACTATTCTAGGATAAACCTTTTTTTGTTTGTTTTTTCCTTCAGCACTTTAAATATGTCCTGCTACTACTCTGTCCTGTAAGCGTTCCACTGAAAAGCCTGTGGCCTGACATATTGGAGCTCCATTGTTTGTTATTTGTTTCTCTTTTCTTGCTGCTTTTAAGAATCTTTATTTATTCTTGACTTTTGGGAGGTTATTAAATATCTTGAAGTAGTCTTCTTTAGGTTAAATCTGCTTGGTGTTCTACAATCTTCTTGTCCTTGGATACTGATATCTTTCTCTAGGTTTTGGGAAGTTTTCTGTTATTAACCTTTTGGTGTTTTTCTTAATTTTACTTAAATAATTTTTGGATAACAGGTGGCTTCTTGTTACATAGATATGTTCTTTAGTGGTGGTTTCTGAGACTTTGGTGAACCCATAACTTGAGTAGTGTACATTGTACACAATGTGTAGTCATTTTTTTGTCATCCCTCTTCCAATCCTTCCCCCAAGTCCCTAAAGTCCATTATATCATTCTTACACCTTTGTGTTCTCATAGCTTAGCTCCTACTTATAACAGAGAATATATAATACTTGGTTTTCTATTACTGAGTTACTTCACTTAGAAAAATGTTCTCTAATTCAACCCAGGTTATTGTAAATGCCATTATTTCATTCCTTTTTATAGCTAAGCTGTATATATATACACACACTGTGGAATACTGATATGTTTTCTATATATGTGTATATATATATGTCTATATATATATGTATATAATATTTTCTTTATCCACTCTTTGGTTTATGGGCTTCATATTTTTGCAACTGTGAATTGTGCTGCTATAAGCATGTGTATGCAAGTGTCTTTTTCATATAATGACTTCTTGCCCTCTGAATAGATACCATACTGGGAATGCTATATCAAATGGTAGTTCTACTTTTAGTTCTATAATGTATCTCCATACTGTTTTCCATACTGGTTGTACTAGTTTATATTTCTGCCAACAGTGTAAAAGTGTTCCCTTTTCACCACATCATGCTACATCTATTAGGTTTTAATTTTTTAATTAAGGCCATTCTTCCAGGAGTAAGGTGGTATCACATTGTGGTTTTGATTCACATTCCCTGATCATTAGTGACGTTGTGCATTTTTTCATATGTTTGTTGGCCATTTTTATATCTTCTTTTGAGAATTGTCTATTCATATTCTTTGTCCACTTTTTGATGGGATTATTTGATTTTTCTTGCTGATTTGTTTGAGTGCCTCATAGATTCTGGATATTAGTCCTTTGTCAGATGCATAGTTTGTGCATACTTTCTTTGTCAGATGCATAGTTTGTGCATACTTTCTACCACTCTGTGGGTTTTCTATTTACACTGCTGATTATTTCTTTTGCTGTGCAGAAGCTTTTTAGTTTAATTAAGTCCTGTCTATTTATTTTTGTTTTTGTCCCATTTGCTTTTGGGTCATGAACTCTTTGCCTAAGCCAATGTCTAAAAGAGTTTTTTGATATTTTCTTCTAAAATTTTTATGGTTTCAGGTCTTAGATTTAAATCTTTGATCCATCTTGAGTTGGTTTTTGTATTAGGTTTGTTGTAAAATTAGGCACCAATTTAATATAAGTTGAAAAATCAGAATCCAGTTTTATTCTTCTGCATGTGACTTGCCAATTATCCCAGGACCACTTGTTGAATAGGTTGTCCTTTCCCCACTTTAGGTTTTTGTTTACTTTGTGAAAGATCAGTTGGCTGTAAGTATTTGGTTTTATTCCTGGTTTCTCTTTTGTGTTCCATTTGTCTACCTGCCCATTTTTATGCCAGTATGATGCTCTTTTGGTAACTATAGGCTTGTAGTATAGTTCGAAATTGGGTAATGCAATACCTCCAGGTTCGTTCATTTTGCTTATTCTTACTGTGGCTATATGGGAACATTTTTTGTTCCATAGGAACTTTAGGATTGTTTTTTGTAGTTCTGTGAAGAATGATGATGATATTTTGATGGGAATTGCATTGAATATGTAGATTGCTTTTGTCAGTATGGTGGTCATTTTCACAATTTTGATTCTACCCTTCCATGACCATGGGAAATGTTTCCATTTGTTCAAGTTGTTGATAATTTCTTTCAACAGTGTTTTGGAGTTTTCCTTGTAGAGATCTTTCACCTCCTTGGTTAGGTATATTCCTAAGTTTTATTTTTCACCTCTGTTGTAAAAGGTATTGTGTTCTACATTTCATTCTGGTTGTTGTTGGTGTACAGCAGTGATACTTATATGTGTACATTAATTTTGTATCCTGAGACTTTAGTGAAGTCCTTTATCAGATCTAGGAGCTTTTTGGATGACTCTTTAGGGTTTTCTAGGTATACAATCATATAATCAGCAACAGTGACAATTTGACTTCCTCTTTACTGATTTGGATGCACTTTATTTCTTTCTCTTGTCTGATGGCTCTGGCTAGAACTTCTAGTAATATGATAAATAGAAGTGGTGCAAGTGGGCACCCTTCCCTTGTTCCAGTTCTCAGGGGGAATGATTTTAAGTTTTCCCCATTCAGTATAATATTGGTTGTGGGTTTGTCATAGGTGGTTTTTATTACCTTAACATATGTGCCTTCTGTGCCAATTTTGCTGAGGGTTTTAATAATAAATGGATCCTGGATTTTGTCAGATGTTTTTGTGCATCTATTGAGATGATCACATGAGTTTTGCTTTTAATTCTGTTTATGTGATGTGTCAAACTTATTCACTTGCCTTTTTTTTTTTTTTTTTTTTGAGATAGAGTCTCACTCTGTTGCCCAGGCTGGAGTGCAGTGGCGCAATCTGGGCTCACTGCAAGCTCCGCCTCCTGGGTTCATGCCATTCTCCTGCCTCAGCCTCCCGAGTAGCTGGGACTATAGGAACCCACCACCACACCTGGCTAATTTTTGTATTTTTAGTAGAGACGGGGTTTCACCGTGTTAGCCAGGATGGTCTCAATCTCCTGACCTCGTGACCCACCTGCCTCGGCCTCCCAAAGTGCTGGGATTACAGGCGTGAGCCACCACGCCCAGCCTCACTTGCATATGTTAAACCATCCCTGCATCCTTGCTATGAAACCCACTTGATTACACCTTTCTGATATCTTATTGGATTTGGTTAACTAATATTTTGTTGAGGATTTTTGCATTGATGTTCTTCAGGGATATTGGTCAGTAGTTTCTCTTTGTTGTTATGTCCTTTCCTGGTTTTGGTATTAGGGTGATACTGGTTTCATAGGGTGATACTGGCTTCATAGAATGATTTAGGGAAGATTCTCTCTTTCTCCATCTTTTGGAATAGTTTCAAGAAGTTTGGTACCCATTCTTTTTTGAATGTCTGATAGAATTCAGTGTGAATCTATCTGGTCCCGGACTTTTTTTGTTTGTTGCCTTTTTTTTTTTTAATACTCTTTCAATCTCACTACTCGTTGATCTATTCAGAGTTTCTGTTACTTTCTGATTTAATCTAAGACGGTTATGTATTTCCAGAAATTTATTCTTCTCTAGATTTTCTAGTTTGTGTGCATAAATGTGTTCATAGTAGCCTTGAATGATCTTTAGTATGTCTGTGGTATCAGTGGTAACACCTTCCGTTTTGTTTCTAATTGAGCTTATTTGGATCTTCTAGCCTCTTTTCTTGGTAATTTTGTTAATGGTCTATGAATTTTGTTTATCTTTTCAAAGAACCAGCTTTTCTTTCATTTATCTTTTGTATTTTGTTTCTGTTTAATTTAGTTCTGCTCTGATCTGTATTATTTCTTTTCTTCTGCTGGATTTGAGTTTGGTTTGTTCTTGTTTTTCTAGTTTGTTGAGTTGTGAACTTTGTCTAATTGGTACGCTTTCAGATTTTTTCATGAAGGCAGTTATGCTGTGATCTTTCCTCTTAACATTGCTTTTGCTGTATCCCAGAGGTTTTGATAAATGGTGTCACTATTATTGTTCATTTCAAAAAATTTTTTAATTTTCCATCTTGATTTTATTGTTGATCCAAAGATTATTCAAGAGCAGATTATTTAATTTGCATGTATTTGTATAGTTTGAGGGTTCCTTCTGGAATTAATTTCCAGTTTTATTCCACTGTGGTTTGAGGGGATATCTGATATAATTTCAATTTTCTTTTTTTGAGACGGAGTCTCGCTCTGTGGTCCAGGCTGGAGTGCAGTGGCCGGATCTCAGCTCACTGCAAGCTCTGCCTCCCGGGTTCATGCCATTCTCCTGCCTCAGCCTCCCGAGTAGCTGGGACTACAGGCACCCGCCACATCGCCCGGCTAGTTTTTTGTATTTTTTGGTAGAGATGGGGTTTCACTGTGTTAGCCAGGATGGTCTTGATCTCCTGACCTCGTGATCCACCCGTCTCAGCCTCCCAAAGTGCTGGGATTACAGGCTTGAGCCACCGCGCCCGGCCTATAATTTCAAATTTCTTAAATTTTTTGAGACTTGGTTTGTGACCTACCATATGGTCTATTATGCAGAATGTTCCATGTGCTGATGAAAACAAAGTGTATTTTGCAGTTGTTTGGCAGAATGCTCTGTAAATATCAGTTAAGTCCATTTGTTCTGGGATGTAGTTTAAGCCCATTGTTTCTTTGTTGACTTTCTTGATGACTTTTCTAGTTCTTTTAATGGAGTATTGAAGTACCCCACTATTATTGTGTTGCTGTCTATCTCTTTTTTTAAGTTTAATAGCAATTGTTTTATAAATTTGGAAGTTTCAGTGTTAGGTGCATATATATTTAGGATTGTGATATTTTCCTGTTGAGTTAGACTTTTAAAGTTGTATAGTGTTCCTCTGTCTTTTTTTACTGTTGTTGCTTTTAAGTCTGCTTGGTCTGATACAAGTATAGCTACTCCTGCTACCTTTTCGTTTCTATTTGGAATATCTTTTTCCACCCCTTTACCTTAATTAAGTTCATGTGGGTTCTTATGTGTTAGATGAGTCTCTCGAAGACAGTAGATCCTTTTTTGGTGAATTTTTATTCATTCTGCCATTCTGTATCTTTTAAGTGGGGCATTTAGGCCATTTACATTCAACATTAGTATTGAGATGTAAGGTACAGTTCTATTCATTACGTGAGTTGTTGCCTGTATATCTTGCTTTTTTTTCTTTTTCATGTATTATTGTTTTATAGGTCCTGTGAGATTATTTTGTTTTACCGGCCCATTGCATTTTGTATTTCTCTAAGTGTGTCTTTCATTTCCAGAATTTGTGATTATTTTTTCTTTAAAATATCTATTTCTCTAGAAAATTGTTCATCCATATCCTTTTTTAAAAAATATTTCTGTAAGTTGATTTTTAACTTTCTCTGGTATCTCCTTGAGTAACTTAATAATCAACTTTCTGAATTCTTTATCTGGCAATTCAGGGATTTCTCCTTGGTTTGAATCATTCTAGCTAGCTAGTATTATCTTTTGGGGATGTTATGGAGCCTGCTCTGTCATATTGCCAGAATCATCTTTCTGGTTTCTTCCCATTTGGGTACACTATTTCAGTGTAAAGATCTGGAACTTATATCTTGCTTTTCAGATTTTTTTGTCCCATCAGATGATTTCTTGATGTGATGCCCTCCCCCTTCTTCTAGGGATGGGGCTTCCTGAGAGCCAGACTCTAGTTATTGTTATTACTCCTCTGGGTCTAGCCACCAGCAGGGCTACCAGGCTCTGGCCTGGTGCTGGGGAATGTCTGAAAAGAGTCCTGTGATGTGTGTGATGTGATCAGTCTTCAGGTTATACCAGCACCTGCTGTGGTGGAGGTGGCAGGGGAGTGAATAGATTCTGTGAGAATCCTTGGTTATAGATATGTTTAGGGAACTGACTTTCTTGAATGCTGGTTATGTCATCAGTGAAATTGTCAAGGGTACAGATTCAGGACCTCTGGTTAGCCAGGATATTGCAGGCAGTGATATTATCTGCTGTTTTCTTCTTCCTGGGAGCAGGATTATTCTGTAATGAGTTGCTGTAATAGCCTGAGTTGGTTATCCTCCAACCAGGAGGTGGTGCTTTCAAGAGAGCACCAGCTACAGTAGGAGTAGGGGCATATAAGCTTGCCCTAAGTTGGCCAGGGTAAGTATTCTGGTTTCTCAGGCAATGGACAGAGCCATAAAGCTCCCAAGAGTTTATGTGTTCTGTGTTCAGCTACAAAGGTGGGCAGAGAAATACCATCAGATGGGGGCAGAGTTAGGCAGATCTGAGCTCAGACTCTCCTTGGGTGAGGCTTGCCACAGCCACTGTTCAGGGTGGAGGGGTGGTTCCCAAGCCAATGGGGTTATATGTTCCAGAGGGAATTATGGCTGCCTCTGCTGTGCCATAGAGTTCACCAGGGAAGTGAGGGATAGCTAGTAGTGAGAGTCCTCACCCAGCTCCCATGCAGTTGGCATAGAACTTAAGTCCTGCTGTTCAGACTTAAGTCTCACTCCTGCAGTGCTTCATTAACTGTGTCAAGTTTAGATGGAGGCAGCCTGCACACAGAACTCAGACCTTGCCACTGGTCAAAAGCTTCCCCACTGAGAGAGAAAGCATGGCTTTCAGGCCTTGCCCCTCCTCATTTGCCCAAAATGCTGGCAGCATTCCTACAACAGTTGCCGTTCACCCCCTTGACTCTGCTCAAGAAAGTTTGTGCCTAGTCGAAATTAGTACAAAATCCAGTTGGAATCATCTTTCACCCTGTGACCCCTCCCTAATTCTGCTGTCGGCGTTCCCCAAGGGACCCTGTGACATATAGTCAGGGCTGGCTTCTCTGGGATCAAGCTGGAGACTGGGAGTGCCCACAAGGCTCTTTCTACTACTGCTTCTACTTTTATATTTTACACGGCTCCCTAAATTCATTTCATCTCTAAGTAAGTTTAAATCCTTGTCCTGTGATCTGGATTTTTACATTCCCCAGTGGGGATGTGTGTTTGGAGGCAGGTTTTACCCTTCTCACACTTTGGGAACTCACAGTTTTTTGCCTGCACTGTGCAATTTGCAGTGTCATGCCACTTCTTTCAAAGGATCTGTGAATTCCTTCAGTTTTCCTGTTAGGTTCCTGTGGTGATCCCTGGAGCAAAAGTTCACTGTGAGTTTGGACACACTGCTCTGTCAATTCAAGTGGGAGCTGCACATTAGCCCTGCATCCTATCCACCATCCTCCTCCACAATCTGTTTTTAACCCTTTGAATAAACTTTGAATAAACTACCCCTATCTCTTTCTTTATCTCCTCTTTAAAGCCAAAAACTGTTAGATTTGCCATCTGAGGCTATTTTCTGGATCCTATAAATGTGCTTCATTGTTTTTTATTCGTTGTTCTTTTGTCTCTTTTGACCACGTATTTTCGAACAGCCTGTCCTCAAGCTCACAGATTCTTTCTTCTGCTTGATACATTCTTCAGTTTGTCAATTGAATTATTCAGCTCCAGAATTTCTGCTTGATTCTTTTTAATTACTTCATTCTCTGTATTAAATTTATCTGATAGAATTCTGTATTCCTCCTCTGCGTTATCTTGAGTTTCTTTGAGTTTCCTCAACATAGCTTTAAAAAAAAAAAATTCTCTGTCTGAAAGATACACATCTCTTTCTCCAGGATTAGTTCCTGGAACCCTATTTAGTTCATTTTCTGAGGTCGTTTCCTGGATGGTGTTGATTCTAGTAGATGTTCTTTGGTATCTGCACATTGAAGAAGTAGGTATTTATTATAGTCTTTACTGTCTGGGCTTATTTGTAGCTATCCTTCTTAGGAAGGCTTTATGGATATTTGAGTAATGCTGTGGTTCTTGCAGACTTCTAGAGGCACCACTTTGCTGTTCTTGGACATGATCTGGGAGAATTCTCTGTACTACTAGGCAGTAACTCTTGTTCTTTTCCCTTACATTCTCCCAAACATAGAGCCTCCCTCTGTTCTGAGCTGCCTAAAGCTGGAAGTGGAGTGACACGAGCACTTCTGTGGCCAGCGTATAACTGTGGTGGGTCAGACTTGAAGCCAGTGCAGTCTGCCTTCAAATGAATGCTGCCCAGAGTGGTTTTTTTTTTTTCTTTCAAGGCACCAGGTTCCCTTGTGGTCCAAGTGAATGCTTCAAGTGAAGGCTTCCAAGTGAGTGCTGTCTTCAAGTGAATGCTGCCAGGACTGTGTTCTTTCCTTCAAGGCAGCAGGTTGCCTTCTGGCCCGGGGTGTGTCTGGAAATGTCATCTAGAAGTTAAGTCCTGGAACAGGGGCCTCATGACTCTGATCGTTTCCCTATCCTGCCATAGCTGAGCTGGTATCCTACATGCAAGACAAAGTCCTCTCCATTCTTTCTTCTCCTCTCCTCAAGCAGAAGGAAAGAGCCTCTTTTGGAGGCTAGGGTTAGAGGAGTTTAGAGTAGGAGTGATGCCCTCCCTTAGCTGCCCCAACCTGTGCCTCAATATGTTGCATGCCCACCCTAACCCCAGTCAACTGTCTCCGGCATAGCTCAGCATTAGGACTTGCCTAAGATTTGCAGTCCTTATGGCCTAGAACGGCTTTCACATTTACTTGGAGACACAGAGTGCTATATCCCTTGATGGCAAGGTTTGCAGGTTTGGAACGCTAGCATCGGTGACTCCGCTCTGGTTAGGGCTGGTTTAGATGCTTCCTCATCAGGCAGGTGTCCTTTGAGTTTGGTTCCATTTTCCTTTCTGCTTTAACAGAACATCTGTGAGTTCAATGCCTCGCAGTTGCTATGTTCTCCTCCCTGTGTGCCCAGAGAAGCTCTCTGCCTGATGCTGCAGCTAGGGATGAGGGAAGGGTAGCGCTGGTGATTCAGGACTACTTTTTCTGTCTCTTGAGTGACTCTTCCGGCACTATGAAGTTAAAAGCAGGTACTATGAGTGCTCATCTGATATTTAGTTCTTATGAAGGTGTTTCGTTTTTGTTTTTGTTTATTTTTCCATGTAGATGTTAACCTGATGTCCTTCAGGAGATAGGGTGTAATCAGTGGAACTTGCTGTTCTGCCATCTTGCTTTGCCGCCCTCCCAAAGTTTAGTTTTGATTTCTGTAAGACTTGTCTCATACCTACTTTCTTTTTATTGTTCTAGGAGATTATGTATTGTGTTTACTTTTATTTATGAAACTGTAAAATGAATGCGTGTGCACATTCCTGTGTTGTGCATGTGCTCATGTGTGCTTGTGTGTGTGTGTCTACATGCAAATATACAAAAGTACATTTTACAAATAGAAAATAACTGGCAAAGTAAAATATATATATTGTTAGTGGAGTTTCCTTTTCTAAGTGTATTTACCTTTGGCCTTATTACAAGACAGAGAATACTAGCAATAACATCAAGTAGGAAATTGAACAGTTCTTTCAATTGCCCCCGCTAACAATTTCAAATGAAATCATTACATTCTATTTCAGATTGTTTTCAAATTGAAGCACCTGAATCAAATGACATGAAAGAAAGATGAGCAATAAATGTTCAAAGGCTTTTAAAAGTTATTGCTATTACACTATCTGACATGGATTGTCATATTGATTATAGCTGAACAATGAAACATAACCACAAGCAAGAATATGTATTTAGCTGATGATTCACTTTGTAAACTTCTCTTCTCATTCAAAAAGTATTCACCTTAGGAGTTTGATTTGTCTTTCTATATTTTCTTCCCTCTTGTAATGACAGTCTTGGATATTACGTCTTCATTTCAAACCCTTGATCAATATGGTGCTTGGTTAAGTGGTGGCTCTAATAAATGTTAAACTGCACCTTTGCATTTAATATAAACTCAAAATAGATTTTAATAGAAAGCACAAAAGCACTACATAGTGCTATACAGGGTATAGGAGAACTGCAAATTTACCCTCTAGATGCTTATAACCATTTCTAAAAATTGGTTTGATCTAAAAAGCACTGTGAAGCATATTATATAATATTTGAATATGTTGAAGTCCCTCATGTTACAAATAAACATGTTAAATCCATACTTTTTAAAGTTTTATTTTAATGTCGCCATGTTTATTTCTACTGCTAGAGCCAACTTAAACACTAATTGCATAAGCACTACAGGAGCAATGGAAAACGAGATAACTTTTATGTAGTTGAATAAAACTTCATTTTTAAAAAAATTGTTGAGTTTTTATTAGGTCTTTATAAAACAATGTAGGAAATGAGCCTTTCATAAGTGCAGGGAGCAATATTACTAGACTCTGAGAACACTAGGAAGAAATGAATGCACAAAAGTGGTATGCGGTAGATTGCAAAGAGAAATATGGACTCTGAATGGAGAGCCTTGATCTTACACATTTGTACATACATTATGCATATGTCAAAGGCACTTTACATGTTCTTTATATTCTGATTAATAAAGCAGTTAGAAACATGGAGGGGACACATTGGGGTATTTCCAGAAATTGCTTCATTTAGGCCCACATGTGTACTAATCAAATCCTTCCCAAGTGAGATGAAATAATATTAACAGCATAATGTTCACTAATGAACTACCTACTTATAAAATTGGTTTCATTCCAGCATGTCTCTCCCTTAAAAGTATAATCAAAGCACATCTTCCAATTGTTAATTCTTTATAGGCCTCTATTTTTAAAGAAAATAGATTGGACAAGTCCAATCTCACAGAAAGAGTTTCCCTAGATGAAAGAGTTTCTCATAGTCCCATAAATATCTATGAATTTAAAAAAGCAAAAATGCTACAGTCATAAGAACATCATGGAATTTATTTTGAATATCAAGATATTAAGAAAGACCTGTGGGAAAATAATTCTTAGAATATTGGTGCAAAATGGCTTTTATATTCACTTTAAGAGAGAATTATAATTATATATAAAATAAAACATGTTTGATCTGGCTATCTTTTTAAAAAAATTCCAGGAAATAGAACTAATTGGGTATTATTTTCTTTAATTTCTAGCCTATAGGTATGGTTTAAACAACATTTTATAATGTAAAAAAAAAAACTTTAAAATATTTCCTAATGTAGTCTCATAAGAAAATGTGCAAATTAAACATTAAAGGTGACTATTTAGTAGAATATTTTAAAACTTATTTTATTTCACATTCATTTGCTTTATATATATTTATTTTACTACTATTATCCATACCAAATACTTTTTTATATTTTGTTCATATCAGCATGGCCCACAATTGAAGACTTTTAGATACATATAACTCTAATTTGAAAAGGGTTACCAAGCTACATTTCTCTTTGCAATCTAAAAACCCATTTACTTATTTCTGTACCTGTTAGCTCAGTTTAACATCTGTATAAAAATAATCTCTTGCTCTCAAGAAAATTTAGAATATAGTAAATTAACATCAATACATTGTGTAAAGTACCTAGGCAGCAATACTTCAATCACAAACTGCTATGGAAAAACATCAAATAAAGAATCTCCAATATTTCCAGAGGCTGGAAAGAACTGCAACTGTGTTAATAGATAATGGTATTAATATTTATATATAGATAGACTCTTGGTCTATTATACATTACGATAAACTTAAAAATCTTTATCTCCAAATATCCAAGTCAGCTCTTTCGCCTCTAGATTTCTCTATTTTTAACATTCATACCAAATCTATCAATTATTGGTGCAAAGCATAATTACCTTTGGCATTTTCGCTTCTTCTCTTTCACACTCCACCCCCTTGCATCAAGAAAGTTGAACAAAAAAGTCTTGCTCATTCTTCTCTAAGGTTTGCTGTTGACTACTCATTCCGATTTGAATTTCCAATGAGACAACATTATTGTAAGTGCTCATGGTCTGATTAAGTCAGTCATCAAAATAGCTACTGAGTACCTATTAATTCATGCATATTCAAAATATCTATTGAGATTACATGGAAATGTCAGAGAATAACATGTTTGTTTCTTAATGTAATCAAAATGTGTTAGTTTGGAAAAGAGATCACTCAGAAAGCGATTAGCTATTCGTGAAAAACTAAAGCCAAAGATAGGTAAAGATCATATAGGCAGAAGCTTAGATGCAGTGAAAAAAAATCAATTAAGCAATAATCATAGGAATTAGGAATAAAAACCAATGAACCATAAAGCCTCCCATCATCCCATCTACAAATATATTTTTAAATACATATCTACTACTTATTTTAATCATTAAATCATTCATCCTCCCTCTCTGTTTTCACATCACCTTTTACTTAAAACATGGCACATTATTTTAAAGACACTCATTTGGAGTGTACTCTCTTCATATTTAAGTCTGGACTGATTGCTTGTATATCTGCAGTGTCCTTCGTTTGATGTTCACTGTTTTTTGCTGGATGTGCCTTCCTAAGAAATGATGCATGGGAAAAAAAATCTGTTTGCGTTCTTACATATTGGAAAATGTATTCTATTTTATATTGATTCTTGAAAGATAACATTTAAGGGTATGAAATTAGTGAAACATAATTATCTCACCTCAGAACTTAGAAGGCATTTTCAGATATCATCTGCTGTAGTTTTGCTGATGAAAAATAAGATATCAGAATATTTTCATTTTTTCTGGAAGTTTTAGAATTATGTATTTATCCTTATAAGTCCCAGTATATAATTAAGATCTACTTATGTTTCAACATTGCTTTGCTTTTGCAGATATACTGATTTTTTTCATAACACACATGCACACACATATATGAAATAGTTGTTTCATGTATGTTTCATATAGTTGTTTCATATAGTTGTTTCATATATGTTTTCATAATAGTTGTTCACATATATGAAATAGTCTTATTGCAGAACAAGAATTCATAAAAAGTTATCAAAGAAGAGTATTCATTAAAAAATTATAAAAATAAGACTCCTTAACTACATGAATTATATATTTATATGTACATATATACACATATAGATATGTAGACTGTGTCTATAGAACACATATAGACTTCAATGGATTCATGCTTTATATTCTCCACAGCTTTGAAAATAGTTACCAATGTATCATACATACTGAATGAATGCATTCTGTGGATTTGTGACATAATGTAGCAGAGGGGAGTAAAATTTTTTCTTTATGATTTCTGAAGTACAATTTATATAATATAACTTATAAGTCAGTATTTACTATTTTCATCTGTGAAAATAGGAATCTGCATACATATATTTCATATGTTTCATACTGAGGAGTTTGACTATCATGTATTACCCCTCCTAACACATTTACAATGTAATTTAGAAACTCAAAATTCTTTCATCAGCTATAAATATTCACATATTTGGTATTATTATATATATGAGGTTTAATGCAAGGTATTTTCACCTTATCACTTTGTTATTTTTTCTTGATATATAAGATCAATATGCAAGGCTTTGTCACTTTTGACTGCACACTAATAATCAAAGAGTAGTTTTTCCTGCAGGAGTTGTGTCAGGGCAATTTGACAAACAGTACTTTGAAGGATCATGACCTTGGAAGTTTCTAGCAAGACAATTTCTGAATTTGAAGAGGCTGTCAGGTTGAATTTCAAAGAACAGTATATTAATGTCCATGATTAAGACTAGAGTTACCCAGAGCGATGGTTTTTATTTCTCAAAATCAGTCTGTAATTAGATCATAAGATCCATACACAACTAATTAGAAACAAAAATTATCTAATGAAAAAAGCATGGGGTAAAGAAGAGTATTGATGCCTTTGCTTACATCTGGTTTTTTTTTTTTTTTTTTTTTTTTTTAATGAGTGTTGGAAATGCCATAGATGTGGTTCAGTTTTCACCTAGTTTAACTTTACTATGTGATCAAAACGCTTAATAACTATGCTATTCAAATAGCAATTTTCATCATTGTGAAGGTAAAGCTGTGTGGCCTACAAGGTCAGAACTCCAAGTATTAGCTTAACCTGTTAGAATGAGATCCAAACAATTTTATTTCTTGTAGCAGAAGTGATAGTGAGCAGTGTATATGGTAAAGACACCATGTTATAATTTCTCCATAAATATGTGAAAAAACATTTTTATGATTTATCCATTTCAGGTAACTACTATAAAAGATCTTAAATTCCTTTAAGATTACTTATTTTACTTTTAGAAAAGATAAATATTTAGCAAAAGAAGACTTTCAAGATTTAAAACTTCAAAATAGAAGGTATGCCTCTTTGGCATTTGAAAACACTTTTGTGACAAATGGGTAAATATAACATTTATGTTGAAACTTTGAAGGCCATGTTACCATTTCAATACACATACACATACACATACATAAACATATACATGCATATATTTTACATATACAAAACAGACCATTTTTCCTATGTAACTGATATAAAAATTAATATTTTGGAAGATAATTATTGCATAATTTTGAATTTCACAAAAAATACTTTTATTAAGTGAGAATAATTTATGGAAGCTATATGTATGAAAATATTTTCCCATGTATATAGAGTCATAAAGTTTATATATATTCTGTTCATTGAAAACTGTTATATGAGTTATCTGAGCTGTTGTCCATGTACATAAAATCATAAAATGATTTTAGTATTTATAGATTTATAAATTTATAGTATTTACAGATTTACATTTTAGTCGAGTTCGTAGTTCAGTTTTGACACATAAAATATCAAAGTAGTGTTGCTAAATATAACAATGACAATTGTTATAGTTAATCTTCAACTTGTCACAAATCTAAGAACCAAAATAGTCCCCATTATACAAAGAAACTAAAAGAATGTAAGTGTGACAGCACAGTCTTAATAATAAAGTAGTATTCATGAATCATAAATGCTTTTTACTCTAAGTTGTAATTGTAATGGCATTTCTATTTAAATTTCTAAACCATATCTTCATTTCTATTTGTTTAATATTCCTTATTTCTCAAAATATGAGAATTTCCACATTAAAAATACAGTCTTAACAATGGAGTTATTTCATACGTGTAGTCAGTTAATGTATATATTAGGTTTATTCCATGTGGCAGGATCTTTGCTATGCAGTAAGGATAGAGTGCTGCATAGTTAAATCATGTTCCATGGCTATTTGAAGCTTATAACAAGGACAGCTCATGCAGAACCTTACAGGTCACAGATAACCATTTATATTGTATTCCAAGGGTAATGGGAAGCAATTCAAAGCTTTTAAACTTTCTCAGATTGGGATTATATCAATAATAAAGCATTAGAATTATAATTGGAAAATTCAAAGATACATAGTAGAATCAAAATGCACACGTCTTTACGGAATTGCACAGTGTAAAATGTTCAGGAATGAAATACTCAGGAAGTCATGTTCAAAGCACTTTCAAGAATATATAAGATAATGTCTGAAAACTTACATTGAAAATGATGATAAGGTGGTTACATTTTCAAGTAAACGTAGGAAAGAGGGTTGGCAATATTTTCACATTTTAGAGTTTTAATCCTTTAAAAGCTAGTTCATATAATCATTATTTAATTAAAAGTAAACTTAAGAAGAAATAATAAAGAAAATTACATCTGAGAATGTCTTCCAAGATGTCCATGATGTTATTTCACAACAGAAATTATTTGAATAATTATTTGAAGAAACATACTTTTACATATTTTATTCAATTAGTTCACAAATATTCAATTTTAAATATTTTGAATACTCGAGAATAATCTAGTCAAACTCTCAGCTCATATTTTCAGAAATATTAGTGGTCATTGGTGTAATGAAGTATTGTTAAAATCTTTTATTTACTGTTTCCACTGGGAAACATCTATGAAATTTTCAATGTGTACTTTCTCTCTCTCATCTTATTTTTTAGAATTTAAAGTTATTAGTTTTTAAAATTTAAACAAACTCACTTTTCTATCCTTTTTTTTTCTATACCACATGCATTTAATTTTCTAGGAATAAATTTATTTTTTTCTTCAAACTGAATGGGAGAACGTTTTTGCCATCCATGTATTCTTGGATTTAGAGGTGAATGTGTTTATCTTTTCTCACAGCCCTTTGGAAGATTCTTCTAATCTTAAATCTTGTGGTTCAGCACCATATTGTATCATAATGTATCTAAATATATGCTATATTTAGATATCTAATTTAAATATTTGATAATATTTGTGAGTAATTCATATTTGGTAGAACTTCATTTATTTATTTAAATAAGCTTTTTAAGTCTCCACTTTCATAGGCAAATCTGAAAGTATTAGTTTTATATAATTAGATGATCTTTTGAATCTTTACAGTATCTATTTATGAAATGTCTCTAAATATTGACACAAAATTCTGATATCTGTCTTCTCCAAACTGTTTCAAAAACATTTTTAAAGGGCCTTTATTCTCAAATGCACTTGTAAGCATTTCAAATGAACACTTTAAATGACCATTTTATTATGGTGCAATGTTATTTGTTGTTTAAGATTAATTTTACTCAGAAATTACTGCTAAAGAACTTATTCATATAACCGAAGACCACATGTTCCCCATAAACCTATTGAAATTAAAAAATAAATGAAATAAAATATAAAAAAGGAAATCTATTGTATAACATGGTGACTACAGATAACAATGTATTGTTTACACTTGAAAATCACTGAGAATAGATTGTGTGTTCTTATTACAAAAAATAATAAATATATGAGGTTATACATATGTTAATTAGCTTGATTTAGTCATTCCACAATGTACACTTATTTCAAATCATGTATCACGTTGTTTTAAATATATACAATAGACCGGACATGGTGGTTCATGCCTATAATCCCAGCACTTTGGGAGGCTGAGGAGGCAGATCACTTGAGGTCAGGATTTCAAGACCAGCTTGCCCAACATGGCGAAACCCATCTCTGTAAAAAATACAAAAAAAAAAAAAAAAATTAGCTAAGCATGGTGGTGCGTACCTGTAATCCCAGCTACTTGGGAGACTGAGGCAGGAGAATCACTTGAACCCAGGAGGTGGAGGTTGCAGTGAGTGGAGTTTGCACCACTGCACTCTAACCTGGGTGACTGAGTGACTCTGTCTCAAAAAATAAAAATAAATATATACAATAAATTATATATAATAAAATATATAATATATAATAAAATACTATATATAATATATATTACATATAATAAAAATACAATAAATATATATAATAAAAGTTTAATTTTACTTAAGAATAGAAGTCCAAATTTTTTAAACTGATAAATGTTCACTCAATTTGTGCCTGGTGGCATGTTATCATATTATAAATCTCTCTCTGAGGTAGGCCTTTTTAATTCACATAGCTTGATTATAGTCTCCCTCAAAAAAATTTTACTTGAGAGCTTAAATGCCATTGGAAAAAGACTTGCATAAATTAACACTGGTATCGTCTTAATAATGTTTTTGCAGAAAAGTATAAATGATAATGTTTAGTGTTTGTAGGCATTTAAGCTTTTGCTATTCTTGTGAATTCCAATTTTATTGAATTCTTCCAAAACATGAGAACTAAATTCTTCTTTGCCAAAATAATTTCTAGTTGCTAACAGAGTTATAAACAGGAGCATGATGCATAATACTGACAGGACATAAAATGTGCAATAAAAAATATGTTTAAAAGCTTTTTTTTAACTTTTATTACAAGTTTAGGCGTACAGTGCAGGTTTGTTACATAGATGAACTTGTGTCATGGGAATTTGCTGTACAGATTATTTCATCACCCATTTTTTTCTCCTGATCCTCTCCTTCTTCCCACCCTCCACCTTCTGAAAGACTCCAGTGTGGGTTGTTCCCCTCTATGTGTCCATGTGTTATCATTTAGTTCCCACTTGTAAGTGAGAACACGAGGTATTTGGTTTTCTGTTCCTGTGTTTGGTAAGGATAATGGCCTCCAGCTCCATCCAAATCTTAATTGTTTCATTTATTTTTCAGTTGTATGGATTTGGGTATCTCATTTAAATTTCTGAATCTTAAATATTTTATCTGAAAATGTTACATTATTGATTTTGGAGAAGTGGGAAATGTAAAAAGGAAGTGCAGGGGGAGAAGGAGGAAGGAAAGAAGGAGGAGGAAGAGGAGGAGGTAGAAGAAGAAAAGGAAATGGAGGAGAAGGAGGAAGAGGAGGAGAAAAGAGAAAGAAGAGCAGCAGCAAGAGGGAAACAAACGTTCTACAATAATCATATTGCTAGAAAGATCAACATTAAATTCTAAATTTGTAAGAGAGTTAAGGTTATGAACCTATATTTGCAAATTTTGAAGGGCTATCATCTGAAAAGGTGAGGTTTCCATTTAAAAATGTATATCTTAGTATCATGTTATAGTTATTTATATATGTATTTATTTATTTTTTGAGGTGGAGTCTGGCTCTGTTACCCAAGCTGGAGTGCAGCAGTTCGATCTCAGCTCACTGAAACCTCTACCTCCTGGGTTCAAGTGATTCTCCTGCCCCAACCTCCCAAGTAGCTAGGATTACAGGTGTGTGCCACCACACCTGGCTAATTATTTATTTTTCTTTCTTTTTTTTGAGATGGAGTCTTGCTCTGTCACCAGGCTGGAGTGCAATGGCACGATCTTGGATCATTGCAACTTCCACCTCCCAGGTTCAAGCACTTCTCCTGCCTCAGCCTCCCAAGTACCTGTGACTACAGGCACACACCACCATGCCCAGCTAATTTTTGTATTTTTAGTAGAGATGGGATTTTACCATGTTGGCCAAAATGGTCTTGATCTCTTGACCTCATGACCTACCCACCTCGGCCTCCCATAATGCTGAGATTACAGGCGCGAGCCTCTGTGCCTGGTCTAATTTTTGTATTTTTAGCAGACATGGGGTATCACCATGTTCCCCAGGCTGGTCTCGAACTCCTGACTTCAAGTGATCCACTCACTTTGGCCTCCCACAGTGCTGGGATTATAGATGTGAGCCACTGCGCCAGCCCATTTTATAGTTTCAAACTCATTACACATAAAATGAAGAAAAAATATGCTTTTGTTTAAAAATGCAGACTGTATTTTGTTTTAAAGAAGTCTAGCGCACACATTTAGCAATTTTTGAAGATTGTAGACATTTATATGAAGGCAGATCTATCATATAACAGACAGCCATGAGAGCCCCCACAGAAAATAACCCTGTTGAAGAGTCATCCTACATTCCCAGGCTGTTTTCTGCTCAACAGCCTGACATGTGTAGGGCTCTACATGTGAAATGAGCCCACATACGATGTCACATTATAGAAAATGGCAGGACTCTTCCCAAGTCTGAGGTGTGAACCCATTCTTTGTTACATTTTTGTAGTTGTATACATGATTGTTTCGTCATAGACCTTTTTTGATTTCTACCTTCATTTAGCATCTGAATTACCCGGCTTTTATATCAAGTGACAAAGTCTGACAATTATTTCTACTTATAATAATTCTGGTTGTACTGTAAGAAACTGACTGGATTAATAGTATTGCTATTTATTGGTATTGAAAATCTAGGAAGAAAGTATGTCTGGGTCTCATTTGAACTAGTTCAGTTTGAGATACCTACTAGATATCCGAGTAGCAATTAAGAAAGGGGATTTTGGATATATGAAAATCAACTCCTCCTTGAAAATTTTCTTCTTTTTTTAAAAAAATATATTTTGCTTATGCTGGAATTGATGATAGATCATTGCAGCCTCGAACTCCTGGGCACAAGCAATCCTCCTGCCTCAGCCTTCTGAGTAGCTAGGACTACAGGCACATGCTACCATCCCTGGCTATTAAAAAAAAAAAAAAAATACAGAGGCCGGGTGTGGAGGCTCATGCCTGTAATCCCAGCACTTTGGGAGGCTGAGGTGGCTGGATCACAAAGTCAGGAGTTAGAGACCAGCCTGAACAACACGGTGAAACCCCATCTCTACTAAAAATACAAAAATTAACCAGTGGTGGTGCATGCCTGTGATCCCAGCTACTCAGGAGGCTGAGGCAGGAGAATCACTTGAACCCAGGAGGCGGAGGTTGCAGTGAGCCGAGATGCCGAGATTACACCACTGCACTCCAGCCTGGGTGACAGAGCGAGACTCCACCTCAAAAAAAAAAAAAAAAAAAATTATACAGATGGTGTCTCATTATGTTGCTCAGGGTGGTTTTAAACTCCTGGCCTCAACTGATCTTCCTATCTCAGAATCCCAAAGTGCTGGAATTACAAGTATAAGCCACCATAACTGGTTGAAGATTTTTCTTAAAGGCAGTAAAAATATTAGGTTTAAATAATTTGTCTTTGCTTAAAGAAATACTTATTCAGGGTATTTTTTTTTTTTTTTTGACAGATATCTTATCTTCTTCTTCTATTCTTCCTTAAAACTTGTTCATTTAGTCACTCTTTGAAATGATTCTGATGAACAAGTCCCGAAGATGGTTATTTGGTTATGTAGCTATGCTGGCTTTTCAAATTAACTTTTAAAGTAATAGTTGCTTTATAAAATAAATTCTACAAAGGGGAATAGAAAGGAATGAATCCTAAATAGTAGAGAAGAAACTATCGGAAAAGAATAAAGTTAGGTTATTATATAAAAAATTTGAGCCACATAGAACTGGCTTTAAATAATTACTCCACAACAAATACATGATAACAGAAAGTTCCTAATCTCTTTGAGCCAAATCTTTCATTTTTAATTATTAATATGATAATCAGTTGTGTTTTATTAAATTCTCTTTTAAATCACATTATAAAACATGGACAATTTTATATGGCATAACTTACTATTTAACTTTCAAGACTCAATGTTGTCAAGGTTAATGAGATATACAATATAAATCTTTTGGCCATAATAGAAACCCATTGAATTTAATACACTTGAAGACATCCAAAGATGATGTTAGCTTTCTCTAAATACCTGATGTTGGTGACTACTTTTTGCAAGACAGAAATAATTGCTTGCTCATGTTCAAGCAGTTTTCCAAACATGAAAAAAGCACCATGAAGATGTCAAATTGCTTTACTATTAAATAAAAAAGAAACGATTAATAGGTAGAAGTAAATAAAAATGTAACTAATGTTTTAGAGAATCAAGAAAATATCAAAACAGGAAAAAACTTAGAATTTCAGGCTTGGAAAAAGTTTAGTAGGTCATACAGACCCATAATAATTCAGTTGTATTTCCTAATCAATTCCCTTTTATTTGTCAATGTTTACAAACTGTACTCAAAAATAATGACGATAATAATGATGATAAAACAATTTTTGTAAGATTATATCTTAAATAGATATAATCAGTCACTTTGTAGCAGAACAAGCCACAGACAAAACCCCTCAGACACCGAGTTAAAGAAGAAAGGGGTTTACTTGGTTGGGAGCTTCAGCAAGACTTACGTCTCCAACAACCAAGCTCTACAAGTGAGCAATTCCTGTCCCTTTTAAGGGTTCACAACTCTAAGGCAGTCCGCATGAGAGGGTCATGATTGATTGAGCAAGCAGAGGGTACCTGACTGGGGGCTGCATGCACTGGTAATTAGAATGGAACAGAACAGGACAGGGATTTTCACAGTGCTTTTCTATACAATGTCTGTAATCTATAGATAACATAACCGGTTAGGTCAGGGGTCAATCTTTAACTACCAGGCCCAGGGTGTGGCGCTGGGCTGTCTGCTTGTGAATTTCATTTTTGCCTTTTAGTTTTTACTTCTTCTTTCTTTGGAAGCAGAAACTGGGCATAAGACAATATGAAGCCTGGTCTCCTCTCTTAACTTCATAAAGCTCTTTGTACCTATGAATCCTATGTGCAAGAAATGTGAATCCAGGTGTAATTAGAAAGTTGAAATCACTCTTTTGAGATTGTGTTTAAAATCACACATGCTACACTGGATTTGTTAATCCATTCAACAGATATCAAAAAAATAGTATTTTAAAGAATTTTTTTAAAGTATTGGAGATACTGTTATGAACAATATAGACAAAGTCTCTGCCTTTACAGACATTTCATTCTGGAATATTGCTATTTATGTTAAATTAAATTATAACACTTAATTATATATGTCTATAATAGGAGAGGTAAGGATTGATAAATAATACTGACTAAAATTTAATGGGTATTTGCATTGTGGCAGACGCTGAGCCAAACACTATTCAGCATTATCTAATTTAAATCTAATAAAACCTATATAACTTGCTTAGAACATTTTTCTAAGTTTATAAATGAGAAGACAGGAACATAAAAAATTAACTAAGATTATGTCTCTCAGAAAAGAGACTGTCAATAAATGAGTATCAGGCAGAATTTGCTTTGCAGTATTAAAGTATTAAAGGGTTTAAAACATTAATAAAATACTTTTCAATGTTTATGTACTATAAATTGAAAAATAGTTTATAAGACTAAAAATGGCTTCTAATTTAAAACAGTTTGAAACACACCTAATTGTTTAGTTGACTTTCTTTTCAAATTTGTTCTTCTGTGCTGTGTATTCACCATATCCCAGCAGGCTGACAAGAGCAATATGTATTTTATGAATAAACATCTGAAGAAACCAAGATATACAGCTGTTGTACATGTCAGTTTCTATCATTTATGATTCTCACATATTGTTCATTATGTGTTTTCCTTGGAAGGTACAGGATGCAATCATTACTCTCATGGCAATAATACAGGGACATTGTACAGGCTCCAGAGGAGGCATTCTGCTGATCACGGTGGTATCTTCTACCTTAATTATGCACTATATTTGCATTATTGAGAGCACAATTGCTGCCAAGGAACTGTTATGATGTCAATTCAATTACACTGATATTATGCTGTCTCAGCATTGTTCAAATGCAAAATCCTTACTATGCAAAATTTGATCAAAAAGGCAATTGGATATTTATATCATCCCTATCAAAAGATGTTTGATGTAAATCAAATGTGAATATTTAAAGTTTCCTAAAGAATTTAGTGTTTTAAAAGCTTGATAGTTAATGCATATGCAGATTTTTTTCTTACTAATAGATGTTTAGTTTAAAACAGATTTGCTTATATCCATACATTTGTGAATATTAGCAAAATGGCAATTTCACACGATTAAAACTAGTAAAAACAGTGGCCACTAAATTGCCTGTGTTCTTATAAATACTGTATTTGTGAGCTGATATACTTTTTTTTGAATTTGATACCGTTTGTTAAAAAAAAAGACAAAATATACGTTTTAAAGAGACTTGAAATTTACATGTTACTTAAGTTCTTTTTTTTTTTTTTTTTTTTTTTTTTTTGAGACGGAGTCTCGCTCTGTCGCCCAGGCTGGAGTGCAGTGGCACAATCTCGGCTCACTGCAAGCTCCGCCTCCCGGGTTCACGCCATTCTCCTGCCTCAGCCTCCCGAGTAGCTGGGACTACAGGCGCCCGCCCCTGCGCCCGGCTAATTTTTTCTATTTTTAGTAGAGACGGGGTTTCACCATGGTCTCGATCTCCTGACCTTGTGATCCGCCCACCTCGGCCTCCCAAAGTGCTGGGATTACAGGCGTGAGCCACCATGCCCGGCCGTTACTTAAGTTCTTTCAAGTTTATACATACCATGATATTATGCCTTCCAGATAAGACACCTGCCATAAAGCTAAATGATCATTTAGTTAACTCATTCACACATTCAGCAATCATTTTAATGAATATTTTCTTTTAGGAACAGTGTTAAATGATAGAAAAACAAACAAAAGACAAGAGTCATTGATGTTACCAGTGGAAGAGGTCTTAGTTACCCCAAGTTACTGGTATCCATACGGGTCTGCAGCAACTTCAGTTCTTGCCTTCTCAGAAGAAAGAATTCAACTGAGGGGGAATAAAGGAGAAAAAGAGACCAAGACAAGTTTCAGAGCAGGAGTGAAAGTTTATTTAAAAATCTTTAGAACAGGAAAGAAAATTAAGCTCACTTGGAAAAGATGTCAGAGGGTGCCGGAAGGTCAAATACAGCATTTAACCTTGATTCTAGGACTTTATAGGCTTGCCTGTTTCTCACGATTCTTCCCTTAGGTGGGCCTCCCGCATGCAGAGTGTCTTCCTTACCCCAGGGAATTGAGCACTCGCAGTGTGTTTAGGAAGTTGTATTCATGTCCATTTGAGGCTTTCTTCCCTTTTCTGATGGAGTGCTCCCGGAAAGTCATGCTTCACCTTTTTGTCTCAATGTGCATGCCATGCGAGGAAGTTTCTTCTCCCTGGCATCTGCATTCAATTAACACTTCAACGTTAATAACCATGGATCATCAGGAGATTGTCTCTGCCTGGCACTCTGGCAATGGCTGCAGAGTTATCATTGTTAGAGAGACAGTGTGGTAATTGCCAGAACATCACCAGATATGCCTAATGGGTGGGGAAAGAGCCCACCCCTGTCCCTGCTCATGCCTATCTAACTACCTGTAACAAATGATAAAATTGCAAGCTAAAAAATAAGATGAATATGTAAACTGTATAGAATGCCACAAGTCAGTAATTTGCAAAGAAGAGATATTAATAAACATTTATGTATATACAGATAAATGAGAATAGGGAAATATATGTAGGCTTAATTGATGAAATGACATTGAACTGAGTCTTAATGAATGATATAAATTGAAAAGATGTTTTAGGAGAGAAAAATATTATAAAAAGAAAAAGCTATAAGTCAGGCTAGTGAGTTAGAGCAGTTAGATCCTCAATGTTAAAAGATCCTCACTCACAGTGGGTAAAAAAAAGAACGAAGTGGAAGTGATATAAGAAAGTTAAGGGTGAACAAGTGGGAAAGAAAAATCACATAACTTAAATGTCAATTCAAGGAGTTTCAATTTTCTATTAGACTCAACAGAGTTGCATGAGAGCTTTGCAAGACAAAAAGTGCTATTGAGAGGTGAAGCCAGTTGGACTTCCTGGGTCGAGCGGGGACTTGGAGAACTTTTCTATCTAGCTAAAGGTTTGTAAATGCACCAATCAGCACTCTGTAAAAATGCACCAATCAGTGCTCTGTGTCTAGCTAAAGGTTTGTAAACACACCAATCAGTACTCTGTAATGGACCAATCAGGAGGACGTGGGTGCAGCAAATAAGGGAATAAAAGCTGGCCACCAAGCCAGTAGCTGGCAACTCACTCAGGTCCCCTTCCACGCTGTGGGAGCTTTGTCCTTTTGCTCTTCACAATAAATCTTGCTGCTGCATCTCTGAGCGCAAGTATTCCAATCAGCAGGGTCCAGGGACCGTTGCAGATTCTTAGGCAGGATATGTTTCTGCTGCTGTGTCAGTAAGCGCAACTATTCTGATCAGTAGGGTCCAGGGACCATTGCAGTTTCTTGGGCAGGGGGAGAAACAAACAAACCAAAACCACAGGCAGTTTTGTCTTTCAGTTGGGAAACGCTCAGGCATCAACAAGCTCACTCTTGAAATGCATCCTAAGCCATTGGGACCAATTTGATCCTCAAACACTGAAAAAGATTCAGCTCATTTTTTTCTGCACAATGGCTTGGCCCCAATATTCTCTCTCTGATGGGGAAAAATGACCATCTGAGGGAAGTATAAATTACAATACTATCCTGCAGCTTGACCTTTTCTGAAAGAGGAAAGGCAAATGGAGTGAAATACCTTAAGTCCAAGCTTTCCTTACATCCTGCAGGAGGACCTCTCAGCTTACCCCCATATCCTAACCTCCCTATGGCTCCCCTTCCTATTAATGATAAGCCTCCTCTAATCTCCCCCACCCAGAAGAAAATAAGCAAAGAAATCTCCAAAGGACCACAAAAACCCCCAGGCTATATATTATGTCCCCTTCAAGTTGTAGGGGGAGGGGAATTTGGCCTAACTCAGGTAAATGTCTCCTTCTCCCTCTCTGATTTAGAGCAGATTAAGGCAGACCTGGGAAGTTTTCAGATGATCCTGACAGGTACAGATGTCCTACAGGGTCTAGGGCAAACCTCCGATCTCACTTGGAGAGATGTCATGCTATTGTTAGATCAAACTCCAACCTTTAACGAAAAGAATGCAGTTTTAACAACAACCCAAGAGTTTGGAGATATCTGGCATCTTAGGCAAGGAAATGATAGAATGACAGCCGAAGAAAGGGACAAATTCCCTACCAGTCAGCATGCCATCCCCAGTATGGATCCCCACTGGGACCTTGACTCAGATAATGGGGTCTGGAGTCATAAACATCTGCTGACTTGTGTTCTAGAAGGACTAAAGAGAATTAGGAAAAAACCCATGAATTATTCAATGATGTCCACCATAACTCAGGAAAAGGAAGAAAATCCTTCTGCCTTCCTCGAGCAGCTATGGGAGGCCTTAAGAAATATACGCCCCTGTCACCTGACTCACTTGAGGGTCAATTGATCCTAAAAGTTTATCACCCAATCAGCTGCGGATATCAGGAGAAAGCTTCAAAAGTGAGCCCTGGGCCCTGATAAAAATCTGGAGGCATTATTAAACCTGGCAATCTCAGTGTTCTATAATAGGGACCAAGAGGAACAGGCCCAGAAGGAAAAGTGAGATCAGAGAAACACTGCAGCCTTAGTCATGGTCCTCAGACAAACAAACCTTGGTGGTTCAGAGAGGACAGAAAATGAAGCAGACCAATCACCCGGTAGGGCTTGTTATCAGTGTGGTTTACAAGGACACTTTTAAAAAGATTGTCTTATAAGAAACAAGCTGCCCCCTCGCCTGTGTTCACTATACTGTGGCAATCACTGTAAGGCACACTGCCCCAGAGGACAAAGGTTCTCTGGGCCAGAAGCCCCCAACCAGATGATCCAACAATAGGACTGAGGGTGTCCGGGGCAAGCGCCAGCTCATGTCATCACTCTCACTGAGCCCTGGGTATGTATAACCATTGAGGGCCAGGAAATTGACTTCCTCCTGGACACTGGTGCGGCCTTCTCAGTGTTGATCTCTTGTCCTGGAAAGCTGTCCTCAAGGTCCATTGCCATCCGAGGAATCCCGGGACAGCCTGTAACCAGGTATTTCTCCCACCTCCTCAGTTGTAATTGGAAGACTTTGCTCTTTTCAAATGCCTTTCTTGTTATACCTGAAAGTCCCATACCCTTATTAGGGAGGGATATATTAGCCAAAGCTGGAACTATTATCTACATGAATATGGGGAACAAGTTATCCATTTGTTGTCCCATGCTTGAGGAGGGAATCAACCCTGAGACTGGAAATTGGAAGGAACAAACTCAAGCTCCAGCCTTAAGCCTTCCCACAGGACGAAACTTTTCTTTATACATCACAGAGAGAGCAGAAATAGCTCTTAGAGTCCTTACTCAGACTCATGGGACAACCTCACAACCAATGGCGTTACTAAGTAAGGAAATTGATGTATTAGCAAAAGGCTGGCCTCACTGTTTAAGGGTAGTTATGGCAGTGGCCGTCTTAGTGTCATAGGCTATCAAAATAATACAAGGAAAGGATCTCACTGTCTGGAGTACTCATGATGTAAATTGCATACTAGGCGCCAAAGGCAGTTTATGGCTATCAGACAACCGCTTACTTAGATACCAGGCACTACTCCTTGAGGGACCGATGCTTCAAATACTTATGTGCGTGGCCATCAATCCTGCCAATTTTCTCCCAGAGGATGGGGAACCAATTGAGCATGACTGCCAACAAATTATAGTCCAGACTTATGCCGCCCGAGATGATCCCTTAAAAGTCCACTTAGCTAATCCTGACCTTAACCTATATATAGATGGAAGTTCATCTGTATCCCATTTGTGGAGAATGGGATATGAAGGGCAGGTTACGCCATAGTTAGTGATGTAACCGTACTTGAAAGTAAGCCTTTCCCCCAGGGACCAGCACCCAGTTAGCAGAACTAGTGGCCCTTACCCGAGCCTTAGAACTGAGAAAAGGAAAAAGAATAAATGTGCATAGAGATAGCAAGTATGCTTATCTAATCCTATATGCCCATGCTGCAATATGGAAAGAAAGGAAGTTCCTAACCTCTGGGGGAACCCCCATTAAACACTACAAGGAAATTATGGAATTATTGCACACAGTGCAAAAACCCAAGGAGATGGCAGTCTTACACTGCCAAAGCCATCAAATAGGGGAAGGAGAGGGGACAACAGCAGCATAAGTGGCAAGCAGAAGCAGGGAAAGACCAGCAGAAAGGAAAGAGAGAGACAGACAAAGTCAAAGAGAGAGAGGAAGAGACAGACAAAGGGGGAGTCAGAAAGAGAGAGACAAAGAAGTCAAAGAGAAAGAGAGATGGAAGTAGGGAAGAAAAAACAGCATACCCTATTCCTTTAAAAGCCAAGGTAAATTTAAAACCTATAATTGATAACTGATGGTCTTCTCCGTGACCCTATAACAGTCCAATACCACCTTGTTGTCGGTGCAAACAATGGCATAACCCAAAAGCACTGAGGCCTCTGACAACCCATAGCCTTCTTATCAAAAATCCTTAACCCAGCAGGTTTCCTAACAGGGGATCTAAATCTTAATTAATTACCATACAAAAGTCCAATCTGACCTAGGAAGAACTCCCTCCAGGACAGGATGATGGTTCCTCCCAGGCAATAAAGGGAAAAAGAAACAATGGGAATTCAGTAAGTGATAAAGGAACCCTTGTAGAAGCAGTTAGGAAAATTGCCAAACAATTGGTCTGCTCAAACATGTGAGCTGCTTGCACTCAGCCAAACCTTAAAGCATTTACAGAATCAGGAAGGAGCCATCTATACCAATTTTAAATTAATCTGGACTGAACGAGGTCTTATTAATAGCAAAGAATAATTGAAATCCCAAACTTACAGGGTTTCCAACAAAAGTAAAGTTTGCTAAAAGTTAACAGTGTAACATATATTATCCTAACTTCTAATCTTATGGACATCAGACCCTATCAGTGACCCACAAAGCTCAAGTCCATCAGCGCAGGGTCATGCAAGTAATACCGCTACTTACAGGATTAGAAATGGCCACTGCTACAGGAACTGGAATAGCCAGTTTATCTTTATCATTATCCTACTACTACACACTCTCAAAGGATTTCTCAGACAGTTTGCAAGAAATAACAAAATCTATCCAGTAAAGATAGTAACTACAATCCCAAATTGCCTCTCCAAAACTGCCAAGGCCTAGACCTCCTCATTGCTGAGAAAGGAGGACTTTGCACCTTCTTAGGGGAAGAGTGTTGCTTTTACACTAACCAGTAAGGGATAGTATGAGATGCCACCTGGCATTTACAGGAAAAAGTTTCTGAAATCAGGCAATGCCTTTCAAACTCTTATACCAACCTCTGGAGTTGGGCAACATGGCTTCTCCCCTTTTTAGGTCCCTTGACAGACATCTTTTTTTTTTTTTTTTAAATTTATTTATTATTATTATACTTTAAGTTGTAAGGTACATGTGCATAACGTGCAGGTTTGTTACATATGTATACTTGTGCCTTGTGGGTGTGCTGCACCCATCAACTCGTCATTTGCATCAGGTATAACTCCCAATGCAATCCCTCCCCCCTCCCCCCTCCCCCCTCCCCCCTCCCCCCTCCCCCCTCCCCCCTCCCCATGATAGGCCCCGGTGTGTGATGTTCCCCTTCCTGAGTCCAAGTGATCTCATTGTTCAGTTCCCACCTATGAGTGAGAACATGCGGTGTTTGGTTTTCTGTTCTTGTGATAGTTTGCTAAGAATGATGGTTTCCAGCTGCATCCATGTCCCTACAAAGGACACAAACTCATCCTTTTTTATCGCTGCATAGTATTCCATGGTGTATATGTGCCACATTTTCTTAATCCAATCTGTCACTGATGGACATTTAGGTTGATTCCAAGACTTTGCTATTGTGAATAGTGCCACAATAAACATACGTGTGCATGTGTCTTTATAGCAGCATAATTTATAATCCTTTGGGTATATACCCAGTAATGGGATGGCTGGGTCATATGGTACGTCTATTTCTAGATCCTTGAGGAATCGCCATACTGTTTTCCATAATGGTTGAACTAGTTTACAATCCCACCAACAGTGTAAAAGTGTTCCTATTTCTCCACATCCTCTCCAGCACCTGTTGTTTCCTGATTTTTAATGATCGCCATTCTAACTGGTGTGAGATGGTATCTCATTGTGGTTTTGATTTTCATTTCTCTGATGGCCAGTGATGATGAGCATTTTTTCATGTGTCTGTTGGCTGTATGAATGTCTTCTTTTGAGAAATGTCTGTTCATATCCTTTGCCCACTTTTTGATGGGGTTGTTTGTTTTTTTCTTGTAAATTTGTTTGAGTTCTTTGTAGGTTCTGGATATTAGCCCTTTGTCAGATGAGTAGATTGCAAAAATGTTCTCCCATTCTGTAGGTTGCCTGTTCACTCTGATGGTAGTTTCTTTTGCTGTGCAGAAGCTCTTTAGTTTAATGAGATCCCATTTGTCAATTTTGGCTTTTGCTGCCGTTGCTTTTGGTGTTTTAGACATGAAGTCTTTGCCCATGCCTATGTCCTGAATGGTACTACCTAGGTTTTACTCTAGGGTTTTTATGGTATTAGGTCTAACATTTAAGTCTCTAATCCATCTTGAATTAATTTTCGTATAAGGAGTAAGGAAAGGATCCAGTTTCAGCTTTCTACTTACGGCTAGCCAATTTTCCCACCACCATTTATTAAATAGGGAATCCTTTCCCCATTTCTTGTTTCTCTCAGGTTTGTCAAAGATCAGATGGCTGTAGATGTGTGGTATTATTTCTGAGGACTCTGTTCTGTTCCATTGGTCTATATCTCTGTTTTGGTACCAGTACCATGCTGTTTTGGTTACCGTAGCCTTGTAGTATAGTTTGAAGTCAGGTAGCGTGATGCCTCCAGCTTTGTTCTTTTGACTTAGGATTGTCTTGGAGATGCGGGCTCTTTTTTGGTTCCATATGAACTTTAAAGCAGTTTTTTCCAATTCTGTGAAGAAACTCGTTGGTAGCTTGATGGGGATGGCATTGAATCTATAAATTACCTTGGGCAGTATGGCCATTTTCACGATATTGATTCTTCCTATCCATGAGCATGGTATGTTCTTCCATTTGTTTGTGTCCTCTTTGATTTCACTGAGCAGTGGTTTGTAGTTCTCCTTGAAGAGGTCCTTTACATCCCTTGTCAGTTGGATTCCTAGGTATTTTATTCTCTTTGAAGCAATTGTGAATGGAAGTTCATTCCTGATTTGGCTCTCTGTTTGTCTGTTACTGGTGTATAAGAATGCTTGTGATTTTTGCACATTAATTTTGTATCCTGAGACTTTGCTGAAGTTGCTTATCAGCTTAAGGAGATTTTGGGCTGAGACAATGGGGTTTTCTAAATATACAATCATGTCATCTGCAAACAGGGACAATTTGACTTCTTTTTTTCCTAACTGAATACCCTTGATTTCTTTCTCTTGCCTAATTGCCCTAGCCAGAACTTCCAACACTATGTTGAATAGGACTGGTGAGAGAGGGCATCCCTGTCTTGTGCCAGTTTTCAAAGGAAATTTTTCCAGTTTTTGCCCATTCAGTATGATATTGGCTGTGGGTTTGTCATAGATAGCTCTTATTATTTTGAGGTACGTTCCATCAATACCGAATTTATTGAGCGTTTTTAGCATGAAGGGCTGTTGAATTTTGTCAAAAGCCTTTTCTGCATCTATTGAGATAATCATGTGGTTCTTGTCTTTGGTTCTGTTTATATGCTGGATTATGTTTATTGATTTGCGAATGTTGAACCAGCCTTGCATCCCAGGGATGAAGCCCACTTGATCATGGTGGATAAGCTTTTTGATGTGTTGCTGAATCCAGTTTGCCAGTACTTTATTGAGGATTTTTGCATCGATGTTCATCAGGGATATTGGTCTAAAATTCTCTTTTTTTGTTGTGTCTCTGCCAGGCTTTGGTATCAGGATGATGTTGGCCTCATAAAATGAGTTAGGGAGGATTCCCTCTTTTTCTATTGATTGGAATAGTTTCAGAAGGAATGGTACCAACTCCTCCTTGTACCTCTGGTAGAATTCAGTTGTGAATCCATCTGGTCCTGGACTTTTTTTGGTTGGTAGGCTATTAATTATTGCCTCAATTTCAGAGCCTGCTATTGGTCCATTCAGGGATTCAACTTCTTCCTGGTTTAGTCTTGGAAGAGTGTAAGTGTCCAGGAAATTATCCATTTCTTCTAGATTTTCCAGTTTATTTGAGTAGAGGTGTTTATAGTATTCTCTGATGGTAGTTTGTATTTCTGTGGGGTCGGTGGTGATATCCCCTTTATCATTTTTAATTGCGTCGATTTGATTCTTCTCTCTTTTCTTCTTTATGAGTCTTGCTAGTGGTCTGTCAATTTTGTTGATCTTTTCAAAAAACCAACTCCTTGATTCATTGATTTTTTGGAGGGTTTTTTGTGTTTCTATCTCCTTCAGTTCTGCTCTGATCTTAGTTATTTCTTGCCTTCTGCTAGCTTTCGAATGTGTTTGCTCTTGCTTCTCTAGTTCTTTTAATTGTGATGTTAGAGTGTCAATTTTAGATCTTTCCTGCTTTCTCTTGTGGGCATTTAGTGCTATAAATTTCCCTCTACACACTGCTTTAAATGTGTCCCAGAGATTCTGGTATGTTGTATCTTTGTTCTCATTGGTTTCAAAGAACATCTTTATTTCTGCCTTCATTTCGTTATGTACCCAGTAGTCATTTAGGAGCAGGTTGTTCAGTTTCCATGTAGTTGAGCGGTTTTGATTGGGTTTCTTAGTCCTGAGTTCTAGTTTGATTGCACTGTGGTCTGAGAGACAGTTTGTTATAATTTCTGTTCTTGTACATTTGCTGAGGAGTGCTTTACTTCCAATTACGTGGTCAATTTTGGAGTAAGTACGATGTGGTGCTGAGAAGAATATATATTCTGTTGATTTGGGGTGGAGAGTTCTATAGATGTCTATTAGGTCTGCTTGCTGCAGAGATGAGTTCAATTCCTGGATATCCTTGTTAACTTTCTGTCTCGTTGATCTGTCTAATGTTGACAGTGGAGTGTTGAAGTCTCCCATTATTATTGTATGGGAGTCTAAGTCTCTTTGTAAGTCTCTAAGGACTTGCTTGATGAATCTGGGTGCTCCTGTATTGGGTGCATATATATTTAGGATAGTTAGCTCTTCCTGTTGAATTGATCCCTTTACCATTATGTAATGGCCTTCTTTGTCTCTTTTGAACTTTGATGGTTTAAACAGCCATCTTATGTTACTGGCCTTCGAGCCTTGTATTTTTAACCTCTTCGTCAAATTTGTTTCCTGTAGAATTGAGGCCATCAAGCTACAGATGGTCTTGCAAACGGAACCCCAAATGAGCTCAACTAACAACTTCTACCAAGGACCCCTGCACCAACCTGCTGGTCCTTTCACTGGCCTAGAGAGTTCCCCTTTGGAGGAAACTACAACTGCAGGCCCCCTTTTTCACCCCTATCTAGCAGGAAGTAGCTAGAGCAGTCATTGCCCAATTCTCAACAGCAGTTTGGATGTCCTGTTTAGAGTGGGGATTGAGAGGTGAAGCAGCTGGACTTCCTGGGTCAAGTGGGGACTTGGAGAACTTTTCTGTCTAGCTAAAGGTTTGTAAATGCACCAATCAGTGCTCTATATCTAGCTAAAGGTTTGTAAACGCACCAATCAGCACTCAGTAAAAACGCAGCAATCAGCACTCTGTGTCTAGCTAAAGGTTTGTAAACGCACCAATCAATACTCTGTAAAATGGACCAATCAGCAGGATGTGGACGGGGCCAAATAAGGGAATAAAAGCTGGCCACCCAAGCCAGCAATGACAACCCCCTTGAGTCCCCTTCCACGCTGTGGAAGCTTTGTTCTTTAACTCTTCACAATAAATCTTGCTACTGCTCACCCTTTGGGTCTGCACTACCTTTGTGAGCTGTAACACTCACTGCGAAGGTTTGTGGCTTCACTCTTCAAGTCAGTGAGACCACGAATCCACTGGGAGGAGCAAACAACTTGGAAGTACCATCTTCAAGAGCTGTAACACTCACTGTGAAGGTCTGCGGCTTCACTCCTGGAGTCAATGAGTCCACAAACCCACTGGAAGAAACTCTGGACACATCTGAACATCTGAAGGAACAAACTCCGGACACACCATCTTTAAGAACTGTAACACTCACTGCGAGGGTTCGCGGCTTCATTCTTGAAGTCAGCGAGACCAGGAACCCACCAGAAGGAATCAATTCCGGACACACTGTGATCATTTTATACAGGAAACTTTGAGCATCATGGAGCACCTGCACAAAGAGCAGTCATAAAATGCTGCTTCTTCCATTAAATGAGGACAAGGAAAATGACACCTATCCATAATACATATACATATGTGACATATACATATGTGTTGAAGAAGTTAACATTAGAAGTTAGAATAGCAAAGATCAGGTAAATATTGGTAATGTCCTGGAAAGTAGGAAATAAAATCACCAAAGAGAACTTCTTAGTATCTCAGCTGCCAATAGCACAAAGGCAGGAGGTTTTCAGGCAGCAGGGTGGAGACCCACATGCTAGAGGCTGGCAGAATCTCACTTCCAACCCACAAAAGTCAGAAGGGACCCTTGCTCTATGTGAAAGTGATTTCCACTTGTCTTCCACCTTCCAGTCTAAGTCATCATTCACAAGATAACAAAATCCATGTGGATAATCCTTCTAGCACTTTGATAATATCTTCAATTCCAACTACTTTTCCCTCACCCAATCTCACCTACCAACTCCCATCAGTAATACTATTTTTACTGTCATCGTTATTAACTGTATGGTCTCCAAAAATCTATGTTTGAACATTTGAACTCTCCCCGACATCCTGTCTTTAGAGTTTACTTGCTCTAAAACCCCTACTCTTTATATTATTCAATCACATTTGTACCCTATCATCATTTTCGTTTTCCACCACTACCCTTACTTGTCTTTACCTAACCTAGATAAGAAATTCTATTCATTTTTATGTGTACATCCTCAATTCTTATTTTTTCTTGTTCTTCCACATTTCTCCATTAGACTTTCGACCCTAATTACAATCAGCCTTTGGCTAACTCTCTGCCTTCAACCACGCAGTTGAAAACGGCTGTAGAAAAGCACACAAGCAACTGGTCTGATGAAGAAATCTCAAGTGGGATCTCAGTGATACTCAGTAAACCAACTATGTTATTCTACAGATTTAGTCTCCCATCCCTCAGATAAATATATTTCTCCTTATTTCTCTCTTCAAATCTAATGCTTCCTGCTCCCTATAGCTTTCTCGTAGAATGAACACACCTGTGAAATGATGAGTTACCAAAGAACTCATTCAATTTTACTCCATTCAATAAACTAATGTTTTAAATCTGTTGCCATATACTCCACTGATTTTTACGCAAATGGATAAGCTGCCCTAGTGAATACATAGGGTATAAGCCCTCACATTGTTTGCTGGGCAACACTGTCTCTTGCCTTCTCTAGTTCTTTCCTGCAATATTCCCTTTTATCTCTTAAATAGTCATATTTTTGCCTTCTGTTGGATTGTTGCCCTTGTCATATAAGCATGTTGTAATTTAACTCCTAAAACCCTGTTTTTACTCCATAACCTAATCAAATTACTGCCTCACTTGCCTCTTTAGGGCAAATATCTTGAAAAATGTCCTGTGTCCAAGTCTTTGGTTTCTCATGTATCATTCTCCTCTCAATCCACTCCAACAGACATCCATTCAACTATCATCAAGATCCTCAACAATTATTTCACCTAAGCCAGCATTCATTTCTCACTACATGATGCCCTATGCCTCTCAGCAACACTTGACCACTTCATCAGATATTTTCTTCTTAGTTTCAAGGATATAATAACCTTCTTGCATTTCTTTTTCTCTTTGCTTTTTCTCAAGCTTTTTTTCTATTTCCTCCTCTTCTTTCTATCCCTGAAGTATTTGTGTTTCCAAGCATCCAGTCCTGTGTTCTCTTCCATTCTCCCTCTACATTTAATCCCTAGATCAGTGTTTGTTTTTCCAACTGATGCCTAATACAAAAATTTATGAAATTAATTTAATGGGCTATGACTATTACATAAATATGTCCATTATTAAATAAAATAAAATAGAAATTCACTGAAAATATCATTGAACACCACACATATCAAGTGTGTAAGAAAGAGTTATTTTATTGCCAGACTGGGACAGCTCTAGGTTAATCTCTGAGAGTGTCTGAAATTTTGTATTGACTCTTGGTAAGGATAAGAATGAGTTTGAGGCCAGGCACCTGGCACGGTGGCTCACACCTGTAATCCCAGCACTTTGTGAGGTTGAGGCGAGCAGACGGCTTGAGGTCAGGAGTTCAAGATCAGCCTGGCCAACGTGGCCAAAAGTGGTCTCTACAAAAGATACAAAATTTAGCTGGGTGTGGTAGCACATACTTGTAATACCACCTATTTGGGAGGCTGAGGCAGGGTAATAGCTTAAACATGGTAATCACTTGAACCCGTGAGGCAGAGGTTGCAGTGAGCCGAGATTGTGCCACTGCACTCCAGTCTGGGTGACAGAGTTAGACACTGTCTCAAAAAAAAAAAAAAAAAAAATGAGTTTGAATAGTAGTATATAATGTGCACTTTGAGTGTAAAACATTTCCTGAAAGCAGCAAAGGCAAATTTATTGACATTATTTACCAATATATAAATTGAAAGCTTGCACCTGATTTAGCTGCTTATACAATCTAATTTGGGAATGTGTCCAGCGAGGTAAGACAAACCCCACTGGAAACTCCTGGGCTCCCCTAAGACAAAGATGTCATGTGCATGTCTGAGTGAAATAAATGAAAGACGATGTGCCTTCTGTGAAACTTAGAAAGAATTCTGGAAAGCTGCCTAAAAATCTCTCCACCAACAATGATTGCTTGTACTTTCTTTCTCCTGTTGTACTGCATTATTTAACTTTGTTAAAGCTTTAATAAGTGTATGACTTGCAAAGCCTTGTGAGTCCTTTAAATATTAAATCCTGCATAATCAATGCAAGCAATTTTGCGAAACTTTTGTTTTAGTAGTTATACATGAATATGGGTTAAGAAGCAAAATGCTTTTTATTGTGGATCAAAAAAAATCTTGACAGGCACTGCCTCAGATAATGGTATCTAGCACCATGATTTTAATTTGTGTGTGGTGACTCCCACATTTATATCTATAATTGCTTCCCTACATTTTAGATTTGCATAATGTACCATATACTTGACATTGAATATATAATAGCCACTTCAACTGCAACATATCCCAGAGTAAATTTTGGTTTCCCCTATCAAATGTTTTGTGGCAGTTTTTCCATTATTGCTACATTGAATCATGATTTATTCAATTGTTCATGAATGAAAAGTACTTTAAACAATATAAACCAGGAGTTACCTTTGTCTCTTTTCTTTTCAGTACTCATTTTCTGTACTCAAATCTAACAGAACATTAAATATAATTGGGTTCAAAATATGTCTCAAATCTAACACTTCTCTCCACTACCCAGATACTGCCCTTGTCCAGGTAACATTCCCCTCCTGCCTAGGCTAATAACAGCCTCCTGATCTCTCTATTTTTCTGTACTTTCCTGCTTCTTCACTTCTCTTTCTACACATTCCCTAGGTCAGTAGGCTTTTTCAAATTGAGACCTAAAACAAAGATTGATGAAATTAATTTCATATATTATGACCAGATTTGCTTATAATAAAATAAAATAAAGTAGAACAGAATTTCACTGAAAATGTCGGTGAATATCACACATAGTACGTGTGTAAGAAAGAGGATTTCCTGTCTAACTGAACCACTCATTTTCCCAGCTGCTGGAAATGTTGGCTGTTGATGGCTCACAGATGTGTACTTCTCGCAGCACTGCTTTACCCAAAGGGAGGTGCCTTGCCCATAGGGTAAATGACATCTAGTTACTGCCTGATGTGAAGGTATAAAGGCCCAGACACCCTTGATTCCCTTTGGGACAACTCCAGAGGGCCAGCTCCTGAGCTGCATGTAGGATTGTATGAGCCTTCTATTTCACCTTTATCACAGTTTATTTTCTCCCTCTGCCCAATTCTGCTTCCCTTATTTCTGTTTGCAGGGAACCAAACCTAAGATCCTGTATTGGAACCCTTTAATCACAGAATGGCTAAAATGTCTTTTCATTAAAATCAGATCAAGTAACTCCTCTGTTCAAATATCCAATGTCTTTCTACTACACACATAAAAGCACATGGTATGGCTTTTAAGTCCCTGATAAATAATGACTCAGATTATCTCTCTTTTTAAAAATATTTTTCTTTTTTTACTCATCCTGTTTTAAATACTCTGGCCACTTGCTCATGCACCCAGTGTCCCTCCTGGCTGGAATGTTTTTATTCCTAATCTTCAAAGGTTTAGACTGATCCTGTCATTTTAGATCTCAACTTCAATGCAACCTAGCCCTTTTACAGAGACCTCCTCTGACTAAAAATCTGAAGCACCGTTCCAGTTCCTTTCTATGACATTCTAATTTAGCTTTTTTTTTTGATAGCACTCATCACTAGATTATTTTTCTGTTTTATGATTTATTTATGTATTTATTTTTTACAGAAGCATATATGTGTGTACACAGAGGTGTATATGTTTACTTATTTGTATACTTCTCCAAACTGGAAGAGAAATTCTATAAAAACAGAAACTTTATTTATTGTATTTACTGTTACGTCTCAAGTACATAGAATATGACCAGGGCTTTAGTAGGCTGACAATAAATATATTTGATACAAAATGACCTCATGGCTCACTGTAACTTATATTAGTATAAAACACTCTGATTTATATTTTGTCTGGTGTCAATACCATCACACTTGAATTCTTTAGAAAATATAAGTTGGACTTTCGGGACATCAACAGAGAGGAACATGTAGGTGGAAGTAATTTAGTTATTCCCACAAAAAACAGGTTAGGTGAAAGAAATTAGGACCAGAAAGGGAAAAAGCCAAGCAAGGGCGCACTATCAGTTAAAGTCCCAGAAAGGGTATTTCTGGCTCATGCTGGGGTGCTCCGGGGAGTGCTGGTCACACCATGGAGTTCTCTCAGTCAGCAGCAAGAAACTTGGAGAATTAATTCTCCCTCACCTCTCAGGCTTTAGTTATAATCTGTCATCTGTGACATAAAGTTCTGGTCACTTGTGCAAAAAACACAAGTACAGTGGGCATTGGCAGCCTGAAGGCAGTTCTTCTACACAGAGAAACAAGAGAAAATTCTAATAAGTAGAAGGACGGCCATGGCAAAGAGATTTGAAGAAATATGGGATAAAGCCAAGAAGACACTGGGTACATAACAGGTTTTTGAATAGAAGCTTTAAAAAGACCTAAAGCACTAATTTTCCTTTACTAAATAGACAAAGTCAAAATCAGAGCTTATCAAAAGTGTGGCACTAATACAAAAATAAACATTTCAATGCAAAACAGAATACTGATAAACATGATCTCATTACATACTGCAATTTGGTTTATGGTAAAAATGGTGATTAATCAGTGGCAGTGGTAGTGGAGGTATCCTTTACCACAAATGTAGTTGGAAACAATGAATAGTCCTATGGGACAAAGCTAAACTTGATCTTCAATAGACTAAAATATTTATTTCAAGGTAGAATAAAGATAAATTAGAGTGAATCATAGTCTGAGGTTGTTTTGCCTTTACTACACATATGACAGAAAATAGAAACCATAACATATTGAGAATTTTACTATGTTACATTTTATGGAACATACATCATTAAAACCAAAACAACAACTAAAATGACAAGACATTAAGGTAGTTGAAGGAATCACATTATATGCTTTTAAAAATCAATTAACACAAAATATTAATATGTACTTTGTTGTAATTTATCTTCTCTTTTCTGCTAAAAATAAGTCCATGAGTCAACATTTCACATAATTCATATTGTTTTCTCTCTGAAGATTTTAAAAGATATCAAATTCGATTTTTATTGATGCTTATTTTTAAAAAGAAAGGAATCCCCTTGGCCTGTCAAAAGATGCTACAAATAGCATTCTTTTTTCTTCCTAAAAATACTTTGTCCTCAATGTTTTATTTTTCAGATTGCATAGGAGTACATAAGCATATGCACATTTTAATTTATATGCATACATATGTATCACTGTAACTTAGAAATTAAGAATGTCATGGAAGAATAGTTAAAGGCAATGAGAAAGTGTTGATTAAAAAAGGAGGAGCCTGTGGGGAAACAAAATAATTGTATGCAAATATCTGAAGGCAATTGTCTTGCTCTAGGTTGTCACGGAGAAGAGAATTGTACTAATTGGGTAAAAAATAAATTACATGTAAGTGAGTTTTTCCAAAATATTTCTATTAAAAAGTTAAAGATCATTTTTTCTATCATATCATTGACCTCCTTTTTACAATAGCTATGGATTACTATTTCACCTCTATTTTCAAGAAAAATTAGTAAAAGTTAAAAATTATATCAACAGCTTCATGGGGATAGCTGGTTTTGCTTATATTCACCCTTGTTGCATTACTTGTATTAATAAATGGCTTCTAATTTTCTGAAATAGTTTACAAATACGCCCATATTAATAAATTTCATTATAATTCAGTTAGCATTTTTCAGATATCTTTACGAAGCTAGATATCATTCATTAACCATTAATGGTATGAATTTGTCTTCTTGAAAGCAAGATTCAATTGACACCATATATGTATTACTTATTGTGTATTTATGGTATTTGAAAAATGTAAAAAAAACCCACCTAGTTAAAAAAATAAGTAATTCAAAATTCAGTCCACAATTTACAATTAAATGTGGCTGTCTATGTATGACTTATGGTCTGCATCAGGTCAATTTCCTCATTAATATGGAAACTCATAAGAGGGTGAAGTATTTTGGGATTATTTGTAATGTTGACACAGACTCTGTAAATTCTCAACTTGCATAATCATTTGTAACATTCTGAAAACTCATGTACAAGGACACATCCAAAACACTAGTTAAAATAATAAATACTCATAAACAAACTTTGGAATCACAGGTATTTAAAATAATTAAATATGAAAGTACAGTTGAATAGTAGCTATTACTTAAAATTTGAATATTTCTGCACAGATATAACACAATTTTCATATAATTAAAAGATATAGAGAATATCAGAATACTTAATGAAAGCAAAAAATCCCTGCTTTTCATTTACATTTGTCATCATCACCACTGTAATAAATCTGATTAATTGCTCAAGTTTTCAAGGTTGAGAACAGCAGAACAATTAAAAGTTTCACTTTTAGATATCTTAAATAAAACTAACATAAAAATATTGTTTCATTATTAAGCATTTTTTGAAATTTCAAGATCATTTATGCATAAAAGCACAAAAGGCATTATATAAGAGAATAAAATTCCCAGTTTTCAAATCAAAAAAATTTAACCTCTCTTATCAAGGTGATAACCTTTTGATCCTTTGCCTCCTAGGTAAAAGAAAGATGGAATAAAATACCTTTTGTGAGAATTAAATGATATATTTGAAATTCTCTATAAACTGTAGATTGCCACATATATTAGTTAATAATAAAATTTAATATTACATAAAGTTTGGAATGTTCTATGTGTCACCAACACAAAGAAGAAATTTTTATATTTTTTTATCAAACATCAATATAAACTGCATAGATGTTTTATAAAAAAGTTAGTTTATGGTATTTTTCAATTAATTCTTTTCTTTTAATAGAATGCTGTTTTTACATTTAGAAAATTCAGGATGTCCTGTTAAGCTGTATATTTCAGAAAACAAAGAAAAGAAATACCAGATATTTGGTGCCATAAATATATATCACAAGGACTTTGACAAGACAAAATTAAAAAAAAAAAGATTTTGCTTAATATGTAAGCCAGATTAGAATTAGACTATTCAGTCAATTCCAAGTAATCAATTTCCCTTCACAATATTACTAACAAAGTTACCACCAGAGAAAGAAGACAGCATTTGTTTAGTGAACATGATGATAAAATCTGAGAGAATCCCAGTACATGTGATGCTGGAAGTGCTCCCAAGTGGCAAAATCATCACATTATATGAAAAAGTTTAATTGCTTGATAGGTACTATAGATTGAGGTCTTGCAGATACATTTGCCAGCCATTTTATGATAAAAGAATCCTGCATAAGACCCACTATAAAATAAGAAAAAAACTTGTGATGCTGTCACTGCAGCTACACCAGCAGGTGTGAAAACCTCGCACTTTTTGTGGAATACTTTTTTATCTTGTATTCAAAATCCAGCTTTTATGTGAGTGTAAGACTACTATAAGACAAGCATACCTGTAGACTGTAATATGATTTGAGAAAAAGTGAAGGTGAAGAATATAAGCTGAGAAATTTAATGCCAGCAAAGGATGGTTTGATAATTTTATTATAGAAAGAGTTTTGGCTTTTAAAATGTCAGGATAACTGCAGAAATAACTTCTGCTGACCAAGAGGCAGCAGACTAGTTCCCAGACAACATTAAGAAAATCATTGAAAAGAAACAATATCTGCCTAAACAGGTTCATAATGCAGATGAAAGTGCACTATTCTGTTAGAAAAAAAGTGGACATTTATTAGCAAAGAACAGCAAGCACCATGAATTAAGGCAGGAAGAGATAGTCTAACTCTAATATTTTGTTCAAATTCAGTTGGGTTTACAATCAAGGCTTATCTATAAAGCTTCCTTGGAGGGGAAAGATAAATACCAGCTGCCAGTCTTTTGATCGTACAAGAAAAAAGCCTGGTCAGTGAGAACCCTCGTTCTGGATTGTTTCCATCGAAATGTAATGGATTGATGCTTTGTTCCTAAAGTCAGGAAGTCCCTTTTCAGTAATGGATTGCATTTTGACGTTATTTTAATATTGGACAATGACCCTGACCACCTAAAACCCCATGAGTTCAACACAGAAGGTATCAAATGGTCTAATTGCCTTCAAACACAATGTATCTAATTCAGCCTCTAGATCAGGGGATCATAAAGACCTTAAAGGCTCATTACACATGATACTCTATGGAAAGGATTACTAACGCTATAGACGAGAACCCCTATACAGATAACATCATGAAAGTCTGGAAGGATTACACCACTGAAGATGCCATCATGGTTAGGGAAAAAGCCATGAAAACCATCAAATCTGAAGCAATAAATTCCTGCTGGAGAGAACTGTCCAGATGCTATGCATGACTTCACAGTATTTACAACAGAGCCCACCGAGGAAATCATGAAAAAGATTGGGGATATGGTGAAAAAGACAGGGATTGGAGGGTTTCAAGTTATGGATCTTGAAGAAATTCTAGAGCTAATAGATACCATGCAAGAGGAATTTACAGAAGACGACTTGATGGAGATAAGTGCTCTGAACCAGTGCCAGATGATAAGGAAGATGGGGAAGAAGAAATTTCGGAAAAGAATTTGACATTAGACCATCTTGCGGAAGTTTGCCAATTATTCAGGACTGCTTTTGACTTCTTTTATGACACAGACCTTTCATGATTTGGGCACTTAAACAAAAGAAAATGGTGAAAGAAGGACTGGTGACACACAGCAATATTTTTAGAGAAACGAAGAAGCAAGAAGTCAAAAATTACAATGTAGAATTTAGTGTAAAACTATACTGAGTGTGCCTAACTCTCTTGCTTCCCCTTTCACCTCCTCCATCTCTTCTGACTTTGACACACCTGAGACAGCAAAACCAACACCTCCTTTTTTTCTTCCTGTTAAGACTACTCAATGTGAGGATGAGGATGAAGATCTTTATGATGATCTACTTCCGCTTAATGAATAGTAAATATGTTTTCTTTTTTCAATAATTCTTAAAATAACATTTTCTTTTTTCTAGATAATTTTATCGTGAGAATATAGTAGATAGTACATATAACATACAAAATACATGTTAATTGACTGTTTATGTGCAGGTAATTGCACCACTGCACTCCAGCCTGTGGAACAAAGTGAGACTCCATCTCCAAAAAATAAAATAAAATTAATTAACCCGTGCTTTCCTCAGTTTCCTCATCAGAATAATAAATAAATTTAAAAACTTATTTAGCACTGAAAATTTGAGCATTTTTATGTTAAGAATTGTAAGGGTCTGAAATTTTATTTTACTTGCAAGTTTACAACATACCCCACAGTATTGCAGAGGCTGGCAAAACACATGAAATTCCTAGATCAAAAACAAAAAAAAAAAATCTAGTTACTCAAGCCATAACAGACAGCATAAGCTTTGTGTTTAAGTTGGTTTCTGTTGCTCTCCCATATCCCATGGGAGCTATATGGAGCAGAACAGGTAGATGGTACACACAGTGAGTTTACAGAACTTTCAGTCTTCTAAGGGGATTACTGGCAAGCTTGCCAAAACTTTATCTCGGAAGGAGAGGTTACCTTTACTTTTCAAGTCAAGACACAAATCTGTCCTCTGTCCCTGGGGGAAACACTATTTTTCAAAGACATTTGCTGTATAAACTTTCTTGCAAAGATAGTCTGGAACAAAAACTGATACAAGACATGTCGAAACATCATGGATAATTTTATCTCAAGATTTTATTATACATTCTAATAAAAAATCAAATATTCACCTTCTTTACACTCCCTAACTCTAAAATATGTTTACAAAATACCACATGTGGGAAAGTGAGAAGAAAATTCAGTCAAGTTAATTTAAACATTCTTGTTTCCTATTGATTGTGTTTTTCTAATATTATGTTATACATAAAATATTAAAAAGTAGGTGTTTGTGAAAAAGACTGCAATGACTTTGCTTTAGAATTTTTAACTATATCCTTACTTAACACAAATTATGTTTTCTATATTTGACCCTAATTTACCTGAGATCTTGTAGAGCGTACCTGCCCCCAAAATTTATGTAGTCCAGTTTTTACTGTCTTCATGCCTATGCCACTGATTTTCAAATTATTCTCCCAGATTTTATTTCAGTTTAGCATAAATGAAATTTAGCACTACAGGAAATGGCAAAATATTAAACATCATAATAGAGTATTTTCAAATGAATCTGTGCCATAATAGTCAAAATTAAAAATTACAACTCTATTACCAAGAAAGAAAGATTAATGAGTTGTATATAGTATTTTATTTAAGATAATCTAAATTTAATGCACTCAGTGCTTAGTTCTCTGTGGGTGTACACATGTGGCTATGCATCCATTATCGTTTATCAATTCGATGCTTCAAAATGGGTGTATTTCACTTCCACATTTGTTTTTCTTTTCACTTTTCTTTTTAAATAAATTTAGTCATATAATGAAAGTAACTGGTAAGCTCTATTTCAAACTGTATCTAAACTTTTTATGGATTTTTTTTTTTTGCTTTGACTTCCTTGTTTTGTTTTTATTAAGAGTTATTTATTTCCACCTCCCCACAATGCTTTATGCTTTTTGTTCTCTCTTTATAAAGTAATTGCAAATTATATTTCAAAGTGTTATGGTTAAAAATGGATGTAGAAATGAAAATAGTTTCCTCTTTTTAATGAATAGCCTCTAACCCCCAGCTCAGATCATTTTAACACTTGTCTTTATTGTCTCCAAATTCAACTAACTGATGTTTTTGATCCTGGATTGCTCCTATTTCTCATCTATGCTCTACACTTCCACTCATTTTAACAAAGCAGAGACCTCACCTACCTAGCGTGGCTTACAGGAAATTGAGATTGCCCTAGTTTCACTTTGGATTGCTTGTTTTTAACCTATAACAGTTTGCAATGATGTCACTTTTATTTCAGACACGCTCAGAACATACTCCTTAAGACTATGGTTTGTTGAACTTCAAAATATAAAGTAATAAAGGTTACTTGTTATTTGGTTGTCATAGTGATATATTTTGGTGATGGTTCAAATGTTAACTTGCAGATTAAAGATAACAGTGAAGAAAATCCTGCAATATGAGGTAAAGCCTTATGGCTGCAAAAGAAATCTAATGAAAAGATGAATCAAGAATACTTATAGATAGATGAAAGAGAAGAGATGTTTATCTTAGATGAAGATACGTTAACTATTCTGCCAATACAGGCTTCTGCTAATTATTTCACACATCATTTTATGCTCAATCAAAGGGAATAACCAAAGATGAGAAAGTCAACCCAAGTGGAGGCACTTCAGAGGCAATCCATCTGAGAATTTTGGGAGAAGCTCTTACTTTTCTGTTCATTCATTGGGCAAGATCAAGAAAGCTCTTGACTTAATATATCATCTGTCTTTGTCTTTTTATTTGAAACTTGAGCCAAAAACTACATAAATGGCTATTTTTCTTTTCTTCTCAAATCCTTTATTGTTTTCTGAGGAAAGACTGGCAAACAACATTTTAATAAAATCACAGATATCTGCTTGTTTCTTGGCCCTAAGTGCATGTTGGGAACAGTTGCTTTCTAGAAAGTGTTATTAGGGTAATTAATTTAAAGTTTTAAAAATGCCTGTCCCAAATAGGTTTCTGCTTAATTACTTTTATGATTAGCCATTCCCTGCAGAATGTGACCCACATCACTCAAAATTACTTAACATTGTTTTTAAAAATACGGTAAAAGCTAACTTGATTGTTGTATAGACTACTTTTTTTTTTTTTTTTTCCAATACAACTATCCTACACCATTACCATTCTGGACCATGCATAATTATTTAAATAAACCATGCTTTGTTGTATCTCTTTGATATGGCTCATGTCATTAATTATTTTCTGAAATGTACTTTTTCTCTTCTCCTTCTGAAAGTTTTTATTAACTCTGGAAAGACCTATCCAAATCTAATTCGAACAAAAAATCCTTCTCTAAACCACAAATTCCTGTTGTTCTAGTGTAGAATTATTAAAATAGATCATTTCATTGTGCTTTAATATAATTTTTGTAAGCATTTTCCTATAAGAATGTAAACATTATTTTATAATTGAATACCATTTTGCTTTGTGTATCAAAGTTTAACCATATTAGGCTATGTACTTCAGACCCTAACACTGTAGCCAGCATGTGGTATTAAATAACTCCTAGCTAAATAAAGAGTTGAATGCATGTTGAATCTCAAATGAACTTGTATTTTGTTGATGTTTATCATATTAATATTTTTGAAGTATTTTAAACTGTGTTCCATAAATGTAGACAATCGAGATTTCATATGTGTGCATGATGTTTTAGAGTGGATGATAAGACTTGATCTAGAAGCAAAACACGCAGTCAGGTAGTCTGCATGATACGCATGGGGTAAGGTTGTAAATACTGGATGTGTTCACTAGATGAAACGAAATCTGTCAACATCTCTCTCACACAAAACTTTTCATTTACGTCTTACTCCATTGTATGTTGAAGTACAAAAATTTCCACATTCTATTGTTCTCAACACACTTGATGCCTCAGGACAAAAATAGAGAATATCTTCTGGTGACAAAGGGATAGGAAGTAACAAATGAATAGGAAGTATCAGAAAAAATTAAACACATCAAATAATTTTATTTCTTTCTAGTATATTCTCTCTTCTTTTAGCAGTAGACAGTCTTCAACTACAGCAGGAGGAGCCTCAGCCAATGAGGATTGATAACAAACTGCTAGGCTGTGTCTCACAAACCTTCAGCAATATGGCAGGCTGCAGTATTGAAGACAAAAACATAGAAAGAAAACATCATTGTAATTTTAATGGCAAGAGAATTACAATAAAGAAGGCACATTATGTAAATATTTTCCAAGAATAAGAAGTTATTCAACTGCTCTTGTCATATAAGATTTTGAAATTTATAAAATCCTGTAGGCTGGGCTACCTTTGGTCATGTAACTGAATCTGCTCTGCTCTTCAAAACTGCTCTTCAAAAACAGAGTGGAATGTTTTAATGTAAAGTATTTAGATTTTTTAATACTCTAACATGTACGATACATTTTGTTTATTATAAAGTCACCTTTTAAATGCATGTTTTAATTATAACATGTAATTGGCTGTATTTGAGCTTTATTTTCATAAAGCTGTTTTATGAGCTTTAATCCCTGTTATTCATGTTACCAACTTTTATTCAATGAACCGAAAAATAATATTTGGCTTTTAAATCAAATACCTTAAAATAGAACATGTGGAAAATATAAAGTTCAATTTATTGACTGTTCACTTTAGTTACATTTAGTTATTCATTGATTTTTTCTCAACTCAATGTTACTGATTACCTAAAATTTGCTGAATCAACTTTTGTCCAAATGGTTCCCCAATGAGTTAGCAAATACCTGTTTTATAATAGAAATTATGTAAAACAGACTTATAAGTATTGAAATGTAGGGTTTGAATTGAATTTATCTAATATTGGTAACTATTTTCTCATCTAACATACTACATATTATTTTTTTACAATCAAAGCTAAGTATTTGCTTATAGGCTGGCTAGGCATGATAGGCTGATTTGGATATTATAATCTAATAGTTGTCTATTCAAAGCAAATTTATAATAGTCCCTTTAATACAAGGAGCTTGCAATATAGAGAAGGGGACAGATATTTGCAAACATTTAAAGTAAATTAGTGTAATATTTTATTACTTGTGTTATGATTGAGCAAAGTAGCATCACTGGGAAAAATTAGTAAAAATACAAAAAAAACCCTTTTTTTAAAAAAAGGGATCTGGGAAACATTATAGAATAATGAAATTTAAGCTCAGTCCTTTAAATGTGACTACTACTTCAATAGGTGGAAACAGAGTATTAATTGGGGAATTCGTGGTGAGGAGAATAGAAAAAGCATAGATGGAGAAGAAAGTCAAGTGTATGTTATCCATATCACACATGGAGCAGGACTGTATATAAATATGAACTTATAAGTGTTCTGGAAAGCAACATTTCTTTGCATAGTAAAAATTACTTCATAATTTCTTTTAAATATTAATATTTGATTTATTAACATTACAACTTTTAAAAGTGAATTTTTTCCAAATGTTTGGTATTAACTTATAAATTATTTTAATTTATAAATTTCAGCATATTTTGACTGAAATGGAGTGCAATTTCCTGATCACAGCTCACTGCAGCCTCAAACTTCTGGGCTCAGTCACTCCCAACATTCCCTCCAGAGTAGCTGGGGCTACAGATGCATACCATTATGCCCAGCTAATATTTCCATTAAATTTGCTTCAATTGCCCGACTACTAAAACCTTCCCAAGTAAGTGTTAGCTTTATCAATATAAGGGGCCCTTATAGTCTTAAATACTGCAATAACATTATATATTTGTGAAATAAATAGCTCCATTTTATTCACTTAATCAAAATTTTAATTCAAATCACAATTACAGTAGATTGTCTCAATGGCTGAAGTCACTAGATTAAACAATCAATCACGTTGAAGTGTTTCCTGATGCTGGTGTTATCACTAAGGAACTTTCTCAATGCATTGCACTAACTGGAGGTGCTGCACTGGTTGCTGATTACGGTCATGATGGAACAAAGACAGATGACTTCAGAGGGTTTTGTGGCCACAAGTTTCATGATGTCTTAATTGCCCCAGGAAGAGCAGATCTAACAGCTAATGTGGACTTCAGTTATTTGCAAAGAATGGCACAGGGAAAAGTAGCGTCTCTGGGCCCAATAAAACAACACACATTTTTTAAAAATATGGGTATTGATGTCCAGCCGAAGGTTCCTTTAGATAAATCAAATGAGACATCAATAAGACAGCAATTACTTCAAGGATATGATATGTTAATGAATCCGAAGAAGACGGGAGAAAGATTGAACATTTTTGCCTTGCTTCTTCATCAGAGACTTCAAGGTGGAAGGAATCAGATGAATGTATGTCAGTCAAAACATTATGCATCTCCTGTAGCTGGGTTTAGTGAACTTGTTTGGCAGTTATATCTCAGCTTGAATATTTTACCCTTTGGTCTGCCCAGGAAATCAAAACAACGGAAACACATTTCATACATTGCAGGTAAATAAAGAAACACAAAATACACAAAATATCAAAATGTTGTTTTGATTTATTTTTTTCCCTATATTTAACTCTAAATTTCTTTAGGTTAGACAGACTTTGCCTACATTGAAGTGCTTTCCCCAGAAAACATTGACCAATAACTTCACAGTGGAACTTTCATATGTAATCAGAGATAATCTTCAGCTCTCCATTCTGTACTCCCACCCAGACACATAATGGATTCTTACCTACATTTATGACCACTATAACAGAAACTTCATAACTTATTCACAGGAATTAATCATAAAGTTCATATCCTCAGATCCATATTACGTAATTACTTAAGTATTCTCTACTCAAAGATGTCCAAAAACCCTTGCTGGATATTTAAATAACTAAAGGAATGAATATGATAAGGAATAAAAGTTAAAAAATCATCAAGAAGCCAATATCTAGACATAGGTATTTCATATCACCACTTTTCTTCCTCTTTTGTGTTCCATAGTAATGAGAGTCTATTTTATTCAATATTTGTTATAAGACTTTGCTTTGTTTTTCTACTTATGATTTTTAATATCATCTCAATTGCAATATAGTTATGTTTTTTCTTTCTGGTCCTTTTAATTTTACCAAAGTACTATGCATAGGATTGGTGCTTAATATACACTGTAATACTGTTCTTTATCCAACAATATGAACAAATTTAATGCTTTTTAAAATTGCCATTAAATAGTAATATGTTTTCTCCATGGAGATATTGTTTACATTAGGAGTAAGTCATAAGTAAGAAAATCACACAGTCTGCAAAGAAGACTGTGACTTGGATTATAGAAATCTGTCAGAATTAACAATACTCTAATGCTTCTAAGAGATGTGCATTCTACGGTATTGTAATTATTCTAATATTTTTGAATTATATAATAAGAATTATGTGAGTATCATTAGAGGAGAAGCACTTAGACTGTAATAAGATTTAATTCAATGATTTATATCTACTTTTGTTTCTTGCTGTTGTTGAACAGGCTTTATATTGGCTAAACTGCACATCCTGGAAGAAACTGATCTTTCAGTTATTTTCCACATCAGCACATGACAATTAGTGAAATGAGTTCAGGCTTTTAAAAATAGCAGATGTTGAATATTTATAGAGTGTTACTTTGGTTTATTTTATAAAATTTTGTACACGAATTTTAGATTCAAATGTAAAAGAATGTCTGAAATGAGTAATTGCACATGCCAAATAGTTTTTTTTATATATTTCAGGGTTATGATTATCGGAAGTCACTTCTTACTTTGATAAATTGGAACTTAATATGATGTAAGGCAAATTACCTCAAAAGATAAAATCCAAGTGATCATACATAAATGTATCGTGTGGTGTCAAATAAAACTTCAATAAATACAAGGTGGCAGAAACAAAACTTATGTAAATTATTCATCCATAAAATATGCATTAGCTAGTTTGTAAAGAAAATATATTTATCCCAAATGATACTATTGCTAAGCTACATGGCTTAGATGAGGAAAATTAAATCCAAAAATCTCTCTCATAAATGTACTCAGAAATATAACACTTTTGTAACAAGAATTGAATTTTGCTCATTTGTTTTACTCAGCAAAAAAAGAGAAACATTTATAATTTTACAATAATGCTGTTTTAAATTTCAGGTATTTATTTAAAAAATTAAATTACTAATCAGTGAAAACTATATTTATGCCTATATAAAAAACTAGGTTTTGTAATATTACCTCAAATTTTTATGGTAATGCACAGTTCATGGTGTCTTTTTTCAGCTATTGAAAACATTAATATTACCTTGCTGTTAATATTAACAGGTGAGAAGAATAACATATTTACTTTTTTTTTTTAATTTATTTATTATTATTATACTTTAAGTTGTAGGGTACATGTGCATAACGTGCAGGTTTGTTACATATGTATACTTGTGCCATGTTGGTGTGCTGCACCCATCAACTTGTCATTTACATCAGGTATAACTCCCAATGCAATCCCTCCCCCCTCCCCCCCCCCATGACAGGCCCCTGTGTGTGATGTTCCCCTTCCTGAGTCCAAGTGATCTCATTGTTCAGTTCCCACCTATGAGTGAGAACATGCGGTGTTTGGTTTTCTGTTCTTGTGATAGATTGCTAAGAATGATGGTTTCCAGCTGCATCCATGTCCCTACAAAGGACACAAACTCATCCTTTTTGATGGCTGCATAGTATTCCATGGTGTATATGTGCCACATTTTCTTAATCCAATCTGTAACTGATGGACATTTGGGTTGATTCCAAGTCTTTGCTATTGTGAATAGTGCCGCAATAAACATACGTGTGCATGTGTCTTTATAGCAGCATGATTTATAATCCTTTGGGTATATACCCAGTAATGGGATGGCTGGGTCATATGGTACATCTAGTTCTAAATCCTTGAGGAATCACCATACTGTTTTCCATAATGGTTGAACTAGTTTACAATCCCATCAACAGTGTAAAAGTGTTCCTATTTCTCCACATCCTCTCCAGCACCTGTTGTTTCCTGACTTTTGAATGATCGCCATTCTAACTGGTGTGAGATGGTATCTCATTGTGGTTTTGATTTGCATTTCTCTGATGGCCAGTGATGATGAGCATTTTTTCATGTGTCTGTTGGCTGTATGAATGTCTTCTTTTGGTTCCATATGAACTTTAAAGCAGTTTTTTCCAATTCTGTGAAGAAACTCATTGGTAGCTTGATGGGGATGGCATTGAATCTATAAATTACCTTGGGCAGTATGGCCATTTTCACGATATTGATTCTTCCTATCCATGAGCATGGTATGTTCTTCTATTTGTTTGTGTCCTCTTTGATTTCACTGAGCAGTGGTTTGTAGTTCTCCTTGAAGAGGTCCTTTACATCCCTTGTCAGTTGGATTCCTAGGTATTTTATTCTCTTTGAAGCAATTGTGAATGGAAGTTCATTCCTGATTTGGCTCTCTGTTTGTCTGTTACTGGTGTATAAGAATGCTTGTGATTTTTGCACATTAATTTTGTATCCTGAGACTTTGCTGAAGTTGCTTATCAGCTTAAGGAGATTTTGGGCTGAGACAATGGGGTTTTCTAAATATACAATCATGTCATCTGCAAACAGGGACAGTTTGACTTCTTCTTTTCCTAACTGAATACCCTTGATTTCTTTCTCTTGCCTAATTGCCCTAGCCAGAACTTCCAACACTATGTTGAATAGGAGTGGTGAGAGAGGGCATCCCTGTCTTGTGCCAGTTTTCAAAGGGAATTTTTCCAGTTTTTGCCCATTCAGTATGATATTGGCTGTGGGTTTGTCATAAATAGCTCTTATTATTTTGAGGTACGTTCCATCAATACCGAATTTATTGAGCGTTTTTAGCATGAAGGGCTGTTGAATTTTGTCAAAAGCCTTTTCTGTATCTATTGAGATAATCATGTGGTTCTTGTCTTTGGTTCTGTTTATATGCTGGATTATGTTTATTGATTTGCGAATGTTGAACCAGCCTTGCATCCCAGGGATGAAGCCCACTTGATCATGGTGGATAAGCTTTTTGATGTGTTGCTGAATCCGGTTTGCCAGTATTTTATTGAGGATTTTTGCATCGATGTTCATCAGGGATATTGGTCTAAAATTCTCTTTTTTTGTTGTGTCTCTGCCAGGCTTTGGTATCAGGATGATGTTGGCCTCATAAAATGAGTTAGGGAGGATTCCCTCTTTTTCTATTGATTGGAATAGTTTCAGAAGGAATGGTACCAACTCCTCCTTGTACCTCTGGTAGAATTCAGCTGTGAATCCATCTGGTCCTGGACTTTTTTTGGTTGGTAGGCTATTAATTATTGCCTCAATTTCAGAGCCTGCTATTGGTCTATTCAGGGATTCAACTTCTTCCTGGTTTAGTCTTGGAAGAGTGTAAGTGTCCAGGAAATTATCCATTTCTTCTAGATTTTCCAGTTTATTTGCGTAGAGGTGTTTATAGTATTCTCTGATGGTAGTTTGTATTTCTGTGGGGTCGGTGGTGATATCCCCTTTATCATTTTTAATTGCGTCGATTTGATTCTTCTCTCTTTTCTTCTTTATGAGTCTTGCTAGTGGTCTGTCAATTTTGTTGATCTTTTCAAAAAACCAACTCCTGGATTCATTGATTTTTTGGAGAGTTTTTTGTGTCTCTATCTCCTTCAGTTCTGCTCTGATCTTAGTTATTTCTTGCCTTCTGCTAGCTTTCGAATGTGTTTGCTCTTGCTTCTCTAGTTCTTTTAATTGCGATGTTAGAGTGTCAATTTTAGATCTTTCCTGCTTTCTCTTGTGGGCATTTAGTGCTATAAATTTCCCTCTACACACTGCTTTAAATGTGTCCCAGAGATTCTGGTATGTTGTATCTTTGTTCTCATTGGTTTCAAAGAACATCTTTATTTCTACCTTCATTTCGTTATTTACCCAGTAGTCATTCAGGAGCAGGTTGTTCAGTTTCCATGTCGTTGAGCGGTTTTGATTGAGTTTCTTAGTCCTGAGTTCTAGTTTGATTGCACTGTGGTCTGAGAGACAGTTTGTTATAATTTCTGTTCTTGTACATTTGCTGAGGAGTGCTTTACTTCCAATTACGTGGTCGATTTTGGAGTAAGTACGATGTGGTGCTGAGAAGAATGTATATTCTGTTGATTTGGGGTGGAGAGTTCTATAGATGTCTATTAGGTCTGCTTGCTGCAGAGATGAGTTCAATTCCTGGATATCCTTGTTAACTTTCTGTCTCGTTGATCTGTCTAATGTTGACAGTGGAGTGTTGAAGTCTCCCATTATTATTGTATGGGAGTCTAAGTCTCTTTGTAAGTCTCTAAGGACTTGCTTGATGAATCTGGGTGCTCCTGTATTGGGTGCATATAGATTTAGGATAGTTAGCTCTTCCTGTTGAATTGATCCCTTTACCATTATGTAATGGCCTTCTTTGTCTCTTTTGATCTTTGATGGTTTAAAGTCTGTTTTATCAGAGACTAGTATTGCAACCCCCGCTTTTTTTGTTCTCCATTTGCTTGGTAAATCTTCCTCCATCCCTTTATTTTGAGCCTATGTATGTCTCTGCGTGTGAGATGGGTCTCCTGAATACAGCAGACTGATGGGTCTTGACTCTTTATCCAGTTTGCCAGTCTGTGTCTTTTAATTGGAGCATTTAGTCCATTTACATTTAAGGTTAAGATTGTTATGTGTGAACTTGAGTCTGCCATTATGATATTAACTGGTTATTTTGCTCGTTAGTTGATGCAGTTTCTTCCTAGCCTCGATGGTCTTTACATTTTGGCATGTTTTTGCAATGGCTGGTACCGGTTGTTCCTTTCCATGTTTCGTGCTTCCTTCAGGGTCTCTTGTAAGGCAGGCCTAGTGGTGACAAAATGTCTAAGCATTTGCTTATCTGTAAAGGATTTTATTTCTCCTTCAGTTATGAAACTTAGTTTGGCTGGATATGAAATTCTGGGTTGAAAATTCTTTTCTTTAAGAATGTTGAATATTGGCCCCCACTCTCTTCTGGCTTGGAGAGTTTCTGCCGAGAGATCTGCTGTTAGTCTGATGGGCTTCCCTTTGTGGGTAACCCGACCTTTCTCCCTGGCTGCCCTTAAGATTTTTTCCTTCATTTCAACTTTGGTGAATCTGGCAATTATGTGTCTTGGGGTTGCTCTTCTCGAGGAGTATCTTTGTGGCGTTCTCTGTATTTCCTGGATTTGAATGTTGGCCTGCCCTACTAGGTTGGGGAAGTTCTCCTGGATGATATCCTGAAGAGTGTTTTCCAACTTGGTTCCATTTTCCCCCTCACTTTCAGGCACCCCGATCAGATGTAGATTTGGTCTTTTTACATAATCCCATACTTCTTGCAGGCTGTGTTCATTTCTTTTTCTTCTTTTTTCTTTTGGTTTCTCTTCTCGCTTCATTTCATTCATTTGATCCTCAATCGCAGATACTCTTTCTTCCAGTTGATCAAGTCGGTTACTGAAGCTTGTGCGTTTGTCACGTATTTCTCGTGTCATGGTTTTCATCTCTTTCATTTCGTTTATGACCTTCTCTGCATTAATTACTCTAGCCATCAATTCTTCCACTTTTTTTTCAAGATTTTTAGTTTCTTTGCGCTGGGTATGTAATTCCTCCTTTAGCTCTGAGAAATTTGATGGACTGAAGCCTTCTTCTCTCATCTCGTCAAAGTCATTCTCCGTCCAGCTTTGATCCGTTGCTGGCGATGAGCTGCGCTCCTTTGCCGGGGGAGATGCGCTCTTATTTTTTGAATTTCCAGCTTTTCTGCCCTGCTTTTTCCCCATCTTTGTGGTTTTATCTGCCTCTGGTCTTTGATGATGGTGATGTACTGATGGGGTTTTGGTGTAGGTGTCCTTCCTGTTTGATAGTTTTCCTTCTAACAGTCAGGACCCTCAGCTGTAAGTCTGTTGGAGATTGCTTGAGGTCCACTCCAGACCCTGTTTGCCTGGGTATCAGCAGCAGAGGCTGCAGAAGATAGAATATTTCTGAACAGCGAGTGTACCTGTCTGATTCTTGCTTTGGAAGCTTCCTCTCAGGGGTGTACTCCACCCTGTGAGGTGTGGGGTGTCAGACTGCCCCTAATGGGGGATGTCTCCCCGTTAGGCTACTCAGGGGTCAGGGACCCACTTGAGCAGGGACTCTGTCCCTTCTCAGATCTCAACCTCCGTGTTGGGAGATCCACTGCTCTCTTCAAAGCTGTCAGACAGAGTCGTTTGCGTCTGCAGAGGTTTCGGCTGTGTTTGTTATTGCCCTGTCCCCAGAGGTGGAGTCTACAGAGACAGGCAGGTTTCCTTGAGCTGCTGTGAGCTCCACCCAGTTCGAGCTTCCCAGCAGCTTTGTTTACCTACTTAAGCCTCAGCAATGGCGGGCGCCCCTCCCCCAGCCTCGCTGCTGCCTTGCTGGTAGATCACAGACTGCTGTGCTAGCAATGAGGGAGGCTCCGTGGGTGTGGGACCCTCCCGGCCAGGTGTGGGATATGATCTCCTGGTGTGCCTGTTTGCTTAAAGCGCAGTATTGGGGTGGGAGTTACCCGATTTTCCAGGTGTTGTGTGTCTCAGTTCCCCTGGCTAGGAAAAGGGATTCCCTTCCCCCTTGTGCTTCCCAGGTGAGGCAATGCCTCGCCCTGCTTCAGCTCTCGCTGGTCGGGCTGCAGCAGCTGACGAGCACCGATCGTCCGGCACTCCCCAGTGAGATGAACCCAGTACCTCAGTTGAAAATGCAGAAATCACCGGTCTTCTGTGTCACTCGCGCTGGGAGTTGGAGACTGGAGCTGTTCCTATTCGGCCATCTTGCTCTGCCCCTACTCCATGTTTACTAATTAGATTTAATTTGATATTTTACTGCTAAGCACTATGTCTTTTTATTTTCTAAGTTTTCAACAATAGACTCTCATTCCTCCAATAATATTTTGGCAACAGAAGTATGTTTGAAACTCCCAATATATTAAGATTTCTTGAATATTCCCTTTTATGGTAAGTATGAAGATAAGTAATTATATTCTTGTGCTTATACTCCTAAGGAAGTTGTGAAACGACTTGGTTTATGTTTATTTGTTATAAAGAACAATTCATTATTTGCTATACAAAAAGTATAATTAATATCTTATTTAGTGATAGTTTCATTTTTCTCCCACTGGTTTGAATTACACATTCTAATGATTGTCGGTGAGAGGAACTTCCTCATATCATTTCTACCTGTGAAGTGTATTATTTCATGGCCAAGACAGTCCTACACAGGTTTGGCTACATAATTTGTGGGGTTCAATTCAAAATGAAAATGTGGGGTCTTTTGTTGCAAATTATTAAGAATTCCAAAATGGCAGCAGCACAGCATTAAACCAAGAGCAGATCCATGTGAGCATGGTACCCTGTGCAACTGGACAGGTCATAGGTCCATGAAGTCAGCCCCATAGACACACTGTGACATAATCAATGTATTGTAGCATTGGAGAGTATGGCCTCCAGAGCCACACGCCTACGTTTTAATTCTACATTATCAATTCTTTACCTGTTAGACTTTAGGCAAGTTACTTAAAAGCTCTCTGCCTCAGTGGTTTTATCTTCATTAAATAATGATTATAGTATGTAATTTATGAGATTATTTTGAGGAATGAATACTATATGGAAAAGGTCAAGGAATAACATCTGACATGAGTAAGCTATCAATAATATTAGGTAGTATTAGTTTATATGAAGCGGTTATTTTTAATAGATACAACTAGTGAATCAACTCATGTAGATCATCCTTTTTCATGCTATTTCCATGAGATAACATCTTATATTTGGCATGCTTTTTGTTGCTTTTTTTTTTTTTTTTTTTTTTTTGAGACAAATTCTTGCTCTGTCACCCAGGCTAGAGTGCAGTGGCTCAGTCAATTATGGATAACTGCAGCCTCAACCTCCAAGATTCAAGCAATACTCCTCCCTCAGCCCCCTGAGGAGCTGGGACTATAGGCACATGCCACCATGGCCAGCTAATTTTCACATTTTTGTAGAGACATGCATTTTTGCACATTGCCTGACTGGTCTTGAACTCCTAGACTGAAGCCATCCACCTGCCTTGGCCTCCCAAAGTGCTAGGATTATTTCTTGCAATTTTGAAGACTATTATTATGAGAGAAGATCAGAGGATACAACTCTGGTTCCCAAATTTACATTCTCTCAGGTTTATACTACTCTGGCATTTAATTTGAAGGGCAAAATTAAGATCAATCTATTATCCATCTGATACTTCCGTAAATCCAATGGACATTACACTCTGGATTTTATAAGCCAGTTTTCACTTAATTTTGCTATTTTGAAAATATGATTAAAGGTACAATTATATAAGATCTATAATTTATATTCAAATATTTCAGCATTGACCATGTTAAATCAATGTATGTGCATTTGTGTTAATCTAGACACTATGGGGATCTAGTTGACATATTCCTGCAATCATTTTCCCCAGGGGGTCAGCTAACATTTGAAGTTAGGAAGTCCATACTGCAGAAGTAAATTCATCAAGCATTTCTTTTTTTTTTTTTTTTTTTTTTTTTGAGATGGAGTCTCGCTCTGTCCCCCAGGCTGGAGTGCAGTGGCTGGATCTCGGCTCACTGCAAGTTCCGCCTCCCGGGTTCACGCCATTCTCCTGCCTCAGCCTCCCGAGTAGCTGGGACTACAGGCGCCCGCCACCTCGCCCGGCTAGTTTTTTGTATTTTTAGTAGAGACGGGGTTTCACCGTGTTAGCCAGGATGGTCTCGATCTCCTGACCTCGTGATCCGCCCGTCTCGGCCTCCCAAAGTGCTGGGATTACAGGCTTGAGCCACCGCGCCCGCCTCATCAAGCATTTCTAACATCTACATCTTGACTCAACATCAGGAGTTTTACCAATTAGCATAATGAATGTTAAAAATGGATCCCCATTAATGAAATTACTAGTGTTCAAGCTGTTTTATTTAAAATAGTTTCTACAACCTTCACACTTTTGTATGGTCAAGATGTAAGAATCAAGTGAAACCTTGCCCTGTAGACTAAGGGATAGCATCCTCCATTTGACTTTTAACTGGTTCTGAGCTGAGTTATTGGTTCCAAGAATACCTTTTATCACCTCAGACTGCCTGATTATTTAGCCTAACCCTACTTGTAGAATCAGGTGAATTTTTCAATGATAGTACCTGTGTTAGGCCATTCTTGCATTGCCATAAAGAAACACTTTAGGGAGCTTTCACTCATGATGGAAGGTGAAGAGGCAGCAGCCACATTACATGGTGAAAGAAGGAGCAAGAGAGAGAGATGGGAAGGTGTCAGACACTTTTAAACAATTGGAACTCTGAAAACTCACTCACTATTGTGAGAACAGCACCAAGAGGGTAGTACTAAACCATTCATGAGAAATCTGCCTCCATGATCCAATCACCTCCCACCAATCCCCACCCCTCTCCAAAACTGGTGATTACATTTCAACGTGAGGTTTGGGAGAACCAATACTCAACTTATGTCACTCCACCTTTGGTCCCCAAATCTCATGTTCTTCTCACATTGCAAAATAGAATCATCAGCATCACTCAAATGTCGAAAGTCCAAAGTCTCATCTGAGATTAGTTTTTTCCATTTATGAACCAGGAAAACCAAAACAAGTTACTTCCAAGAGACAATGGAGGTGCAGGCATTGGATAAGCATTTTTATTTCAAAAGGGAGAAATTGGCCAAAAGAAAGGGGTAACAGGCCACATACAAGTTCAAAACCTAGCAAGGCAGTCATTACATCTTAAAGCTCCAAAATAATCTCATTTGACTCCATGTCCCACGTTCAGGGCCCACTGGTGCAAGGGTGAGCTCCCAAGGCCTTGGGAAGCTCTACCTCTGTGGCTTTGCAGAGTACAGGTCCTGTGGCTGCTCACATGGGTTAGAGTTGAGTACCTGTGGCTTTTCCAGGTACAGGGTGCAAGCTACCAGTGAATCTATCCTTCTGGGGTCTGGCAGGTGGCAGCTCCCTTCCTATAACTCCACCAGGCAGTGCCCCAGTGGGGACTCTGTGTGTTACCTCCAACACTATATTTGCCCTTGACACTGCCCTACTGGAAGTTCTCTGTGAGGGTTCTGTCCCTGCAGTGACTTCTGCCTGGTTACACAGGCTTTCTCACACATCTTCTGAAATCTAAGCAGAGGCTGTCAGGCTTCCTCTTGCACTCAGCGAACTTGCAGGCTTAAGACCACCTCAAAGCCATCACGACTTACAGCTTGTACCCTCTGGATTTGCCATCCTAAGCTGTACATGGGGCCCTTTGAGTCAAGGCTGTCACAGGGGCCTGGATGTGAGAAGCCTACCAATGTAGTGCAGGTCAGTGACACTCCTGGTCTAGCCTACAAAACCATTCTTTAGACCTAAGCCTCTGGACCCCCGTAATGGGAGGGGCTGCCTCAAAGATCTCTGAAATGTCTTCAAGGCCATTTTACCATAGTCTTCGCTATTCGCACTTGGCTACTTTTTAGTTATGCTCATATCTCTAGCAAGTGGTTATTCCACAACACGTTTAGATTTTTCTTTTTTTTTTTTTTCTTTCTTTGCCACATGACTAGGCTGCAAGTTTTCCAAATATTTATACTCTGCTCTCTCTTTAATTATAACTTCCAACTTTAAGTCGTTTCTTTGCTCCCGTATCTGAGGTAGGTTGTTAGAAGCAGCCAGGTTACATCTTAAATGTTTTGCTGCTTAGAAATTTATTCTGCCAGGTACCCTAAGTCACTGCTCTTAAGTTTAAACTTTCACAGATCCCTAGAACATGAACAAAATATAGCCAAGTTCTTTGCTATGGCATAACAAGGGTGACCTTTGATCTAGTTCCCAATAAGTTCCTAATTTTCGTCTGAGACCTCATCAGCCTGGACTTCACTCTCCATATCACTATCAGCATTTTGGTCACAACAATTTAACCAGTTTCTAAGAAGTGCCAAACTTTCCCTTATTTTTCCATCTTCTTTTGAGTCCTACAAACTTCCAACCTCTGCCCATTATCCAGTTTTTGTTTGTTTCTTTGTTTTGTTTTGTTTTGTTTTGTTTTGTTTTGTGACAGAATCTGTCTCTGTTGCCCAGGCTGGAGTGCAGTGTTGCAATCTCGGCTCACTGCAAGCTCTGCCTCCCAGGTTCCCGCCATTCTTCTGCCTCAGCCTCCTGAGTAGCTGGTACTACAGGTGCCCACCACCACACCTAGATAATTTTTTGTATTTTTTAGTAGAGATGGGGTTTCACCATGTTAGCCAGGATAGTCTCGATCTCCTGAACTCATGATCCACCCTCCTTGGCCTCCCAAAGTGCTGGGATTACAGGTGTGAATCACCATGCCCAGCCCTGTTATCCAGTTTCTAAGCTGCTTACACATTATCAGGTATCTTTATAGCAATGCTTCACTACTCAGTACCAATTTTCTGTGTTAGACTATTCTTACATTGCCCCTATGAGATCTGGGGGGAGCAAAATTCCAAACTATCTTAGTGCTTTTGGGTACCACAGGGGAAAAACAGCTGACATTCATCCCAGATGACAGATTTCGATATAAAAATGTTACTGCTTATCTTCTTATGAATGTATGTAGTATGACAAAATAGAGACTGAGGTTCCTACCTTTTAGACTGGTAATGAGCCATCTCCAACCTACCTCTAATGATTAACAACTACCAAATCTTAAAAACAAAAGCTTAATAGTTGTTCATAATTAACTTAAAATAATCACTTTGCAACAATCACTACAAAAAAAAATAACATTTCAACTTCCTTTTAGGATTCCATATGAATACATTCAAAATTCAGAGAAAAAATAGAACATATTTCCTAAGTATTAATTAAGAAAAAAGATATTCATATTTTTATTACTACAGATGGGAAGAAAATTAACAAGTAATTAAAAGTTACAATGCTCCAGGTCCTTTAATTATATAACCTCACTTTATTTTTATATTAACCTTAAAATCTTACTTTAATTTTATTGTATTAATGAGGAAAATGAAGCTAAGAGATGTTAAATATCCTAGCCACAGCCCTATGATCAATAAATAATGTAACTAGGATTCAAACCTGGTAATATAACACCAAATCTATAGGTTTTATTTTTGTTTTGTTTTGTTTTCTTGTTTTTACCCACCATGTTTTACCTACCATTGAGATATATAAGAATAATTATGAGAATAATCCTTGAAGAAATATAAGCCTTGTTATAATTACCAGGCTAAACATATATATCAAAATTTTGAAAACTCACTTACCATTTTTCTTTTTATTGTCTTCTTTTTGTGAGTTACTTATAGAATTTTTTATGTACCTATCTTACCAATATTTTTCTCACCAATAAATTCCTCTTAGAGTACAGGTATTTCTTTACTTTTTCTTTGCTATAAATATTTCCACTTAAGAGATTCATCCCTGCCAGTCAGTCATTGTGGAAGACACTGTGGTGATTCCTCAAAAGCCTAAATACAGAAATAGTACTTAACCCAGCAACTCCATTACCAAGTATGTACCCAAAGAAATATAAATCATTCTATTATAAAGATACACGCATGTGCATGTTCATTGCAGCACTTTTCACAATAACAAAGACATAGAATCAACCTAAATGTCCATCAGTGATAGACTGGATAAAGAAAATGTGGCACATATATGCTGTGGAATACTACACAGCAATTAAGAAAAATGAGATCATGTTATTTGCAGGAACACGGATAGAGCTAGAGGCCATTATCTCTAACAAACTAACACAGGAACAGACAACCAATTACCACATGTTCTCACTTAAATTGGGAGCTAAATGTTGAGACATATAGATACACAGGGTGGAACAATGCACACTGAAGTCTTTTGGAGGGTGGAGGGTGGGGAGAGCAAGAAAAATAACTAATACATATTAAGTTTAATACCTGTTTGATGAAATAATCTGTAAAACAAAGTCATGACCAAAGTTTACCTATGTAAAAAACCTGCACTTGTACTCCCAAACTTAAAATAAAAGTTAAAAAAAAGATAAAATATATTATATTTAAGACCTTAACTAAATAATACATAATAGCAAAACAGCTTTTAGGTTGAAAAAAATGTCACAGTAAATGGAATACATTAGATCTGTGATAGCCACTCTAATATGCTTTCTCATATAATGAAAACAAATTGATGAAAACAAAAGTAACATTTGATTTAAGGAAGTTTGCACATCTGAACACCAGATCTAATTATAAATAAGTCCATAACTGTAACTAGTAGTCTGAAAAGAAACAAAATGTGGAATCTACAAAATAGAAGTAAAAATCCAAGTTTCTATTGTAACTGAAGCTCTGTTTTCTTTATAAAAAGTTGTCAAATAATGCCACAGTTGACATATAATTAACTATTTACTCTCACTTTCTAAGTTAAGTCTACAAGATAAATACATTATTCACCTATGTTTCTAAATATAAAAAATAATGAATATTTTAATGGTTGAGCCATTAATGACATAATTTTGGAAACCTACAATAGCTAATGACTTAGAAAAAAATTCATTGACTACTTATTCTATTTTAGAGTAATTTCAATCAGTGAGACTATAAATGATGTAATAAGACATTTTAAGTTTAAAGATTAAGGTGGAAAAGGGCAGAGTATGGGCAGTTTTTTACACTTACCATATTCATAGAAGGCCTAAATTTAACAAGGATTGCCGAGATTTACAAGCAAGGGTTATGTCATGGAGTATCTTATATACCATGCTATATCAAGTTCATCTTGTATTGCAAAAGTATTTTAACAGATAGTCACTTTATCAAGAGGTGTACATTTTATCTATATTTTGGGAAGTATAATTAAGTTTCTGGTGCCCCAAATTACAGTTCTTTCCCAAATTAATTGTCCTAAAATGAGCAGCCAAAATTGTTGGAGCATAATGGAACTACTAAGCATCTAGAAAAAATAAAACACCGAAGACAGTTGGATACATGGCTCTCAAACTTAAGAGAGAGTGAGAAGTCACGAAAGTGTAGATTTGGGAATAATTAAAACTATAGATGTAGGTACCATTGCCCAAGGAGAGTGGGCTATGCCAGAGGAAAGAGAGAACTAGAAAGGAATATCTTGATTATTGATAGAAAAGGTAAGGAAATTGTCATCCTTGAAGTCGAATCTCAGATACTTTGAAGCTAACTAGAGAAGGTTGTTGTCCCATTAGAAAACATATCAAGATGAAATGAATGGCATACAGTGAAAAATAATGCAGAGATTTAAAGTAGGTTAAAGATTGAAATGGTCAATGGAGATCTTGGAGACCAACATTAATATGTGTTTTGGGATGCAAACAGACAACAGTCAGTTGAAGGGTGAAAGAAGGAAATAAAATACACGTAGCAAACAAGCATAGACAACTCAAGAAGCTTGAGTGGGAAGAAAAAATAAAGAGTTAAGGGTCAAGGAGAGGAAGAAAAGGAGAAAGAGAAGAGGAAGAAAGGAGGGAGGAAGAGAAAGAGAATGAGAGAGAGAGACTGAACGAAACAGATGTGATATGAAACACAAGTAAAGAAAATATCATTGTGCCAGAGGCAAAAGGAGACCATTTCCATTATAAGACCTGAGAGAATCAAAGATGGGTGTCATTGTTTTAGGTGCCTACAAGAAAAATAAAGAAATCAGACTAGAATGACACTATTTTATGTAAATCAGAAATGGCTTAATGGCTTATTTTTTTAAAGTAGGAGGAAAAATAATTACTCCAGGCACAAGTAGAAAAGTTAATATGATTTGGAATCTATCTCTGCCTAAAAGTAGATCTTGTGCTATGTTCTTGGTTTGGTTTTTAAAAATCCATGCTCTTAACCAGTACCCTCAGATAACTTTACTTATATTAAGTCATTTAATCTGATAAGTACTCTGTTTAGTAGCTGAACAGTTTATTGTTAGTTTTTTAGTTTACAGATGAAGAAACTGAAGCAATGGTAGGTTAAGTGAGTTGTCAAGGTTACATATTTACTAAATAATAAAACCATAATTTGAACTTCTTCCAGAGAAGATGGGCATGAACCGCAGCTTAACTTAAAATACCTCTTTAATGGCTTTATTTAAACGAAATCATCATAAAAGATACTTTCAATCTTCTAAAATTTTCCATAGATACACAAGAAAATACATTACAAGAGAAGTGATACATTCATAAAACAACAAAATATAAATAAGAATGATGATGCTAGAAGTGTTTCAGAAAGGACCTAACTCCAGAGAATGAGAGAGTATGTCTTAAGCTAGTTATCTAAAGAGTGTCTGACTACAAGATTTAACTTAAATTCCCTCTGAATTTTGGAAACAGCAGAATAAAACTGGACTTAAAGCTGAATCTTTTTGTTTGCCTCAGATCAAAATTTTCTTTCTAATTGAAAGTGTAGATGTAAAAAGTGAAACAGTTTCAGAGGTTCTGAGAAATGACAGGTAAATGGGCTATTTAACTCAAAATTGAATTCAATTCTTGGAAAAATAGAACTGAATTCACTTGCCAGTAGAACAAACTGTCTTGTAGATTACGTCATTCCAAAATCAATTCTAAAGTTTTTTTTTAAATCTGAACATGTAAAGGTTCTTATCAATTTGCTTTGTTTTGTCTTATTTTTACTATCTATTCTATTCATTAATATCCCTTCATGTATTATAGGAAAAGTAGCTATTAATTATAAAATCCAAATTTATCCACTACATAAAATACAGTACTTAGGATTAATCTAACACACAACACAGGATAATGGATTTTTGAAGAGATTTTCTGAAATTTCTGTGAACTTTATAGCAATCAGTAGTATAATTGTACCAGATGATAACTTCTATATTTAGGAACTCAGTTATAGATGCACAAGAGACAAGAAACTATTATTAAGTGCCTGACATATGACTCAGAGAATGGGCTTAGGTAAATATGAAAGAGAAACACTTCTATAACATTGAATAATATTTTAAAAATTCAGAAGCTTCTCATTCAATTATTTGTGCTCTAACTCTAGTTTGTTGAAGTTTTCTCTAGTGTGATGCTCCTACATATTATTTCTATTGTTAACTGGTAGCTTGGGTAACTGTCATTTATAGCAGAGTGAAATGATAAAATTGCATTCTGAATGCAAGTACCATTTGAGTATAACAACTCTAATTGGAAAGATGAAGAGTGACTTCTCTGCAGCTGTGAAAACTACTTGGTATAATGTAAAAGGCGAATAAAAGCTTTAAAGTCTCCTGGAAAACAATGGTCAAGTTGTGTCGTTACTAAATCTTAGACACCTTGCTGAGTACCTGGAACTCAGTGGTTGTATGCCAATTTAGGTTTATTGAAGGAAGAAAGCATAGCTGACAAGTATTTATAGACAACTGTATAGTAGGAATAAGGGAGACATTTTATGTTCTTAAAGTATATAATTGTGGCCTTCTAGTTCCAGCTCTGACATTTAAAAAGCTTATAAGTCATGACTTCTATCTTTAAAACAAGATGAATTGGAAAAACTTAAAATCGATTAATTTTCTTTGACCAACAGAGAATTGAATTTGCAAGGCAAAGTTTTAATCCAGTATCTGGGGTGATAGATAACTCCAGAGAGTCACGGCCAACATCTGCTTACCTGGAACAGAAGCCTCTGCAGCAATAAACTGGTACAAAAATAAAAATAAAATTAATCAAAATTTGCACAGTGTAGGAAAACCAATGTTTAGGATAAATTTACTGAACTAAATTCATATATTAGAAAATATGGTAGATCTATAATCAATAACCTAAGTCTCTAAGAAACTAGAGAATAAAGACTGAGTTGGCAGTCAGAAAGTAGCATAAAATTAAAATTAATGTTAGAAAAATATCAAGAATATTAAAATACAAAACAAATAAAATGAAACCAAAATCTTGTTCTTTAAAACAAAGGATAAGTGCTTGAGGGGATGGATACCCCATTCTCCATAATGTGATGATTACATAATGCATGTATGTATCAAAACATCTCATGTACCTCGTAAATATATACGTCTACTATGTACTCACAAAAATAAAAACTAAAATTAGAAAAAAGTTAAAGCTTTTTCTTTATGAAGATTGATATGATTCAAAAACCCCTATCCAGAATAATCAAGAAAAAAAGAGAGATGACCCAAATTACATCAGAGTGAGAGGTTATCCATCACTATCAACTGATGGGCAGTAAAATTTAAATAAAAAATACAACAAACATCTCAAAGCCACCAATTTTCTGCCTTAGGTAAAATGAAACAGTTTCTTAAAGGACTACCAAAAATGAAAAATGGAGAAATAATACCTTGAATATTTCAAAATATATTAAATAAATTAAATAATCACAAATTTTCCAAAAGAGAGAGCACCAGAGATGTATGGTTTTACTAGATAATTTTAACAAACATTTAAGAAAAAATAATACCAATTTATACAAAATCTCTCAGAAAATAGAAGCAGAGGGAAGTTCTAATCTTTACATAATTTGATAGAATATGTCCAGAATCTGTTTTCAGAAAACTACAAAATATGGTGGAAAAAATCAATAAATAATTAAATAAATGGAGAAATATTCCGTGTTCATGGATTGAAAGATTTGATATTATTAAAATGTCAATTCTTTCCAGCTTGGTCTGTGCATTTCATGCAATCCCAATCAAAATCCCAACAGACTATTATGGATGTTAATAAACCTGTTCTAAAGTTTATATAGAAAGGCAAAATGCCTAGAATAGCTACAAGATACTGCTCAAAAATATAAAAACACTCACACTACTCAATTTCTACATTAATTACACAGTTATAAGAATCAAAACAGGATATTATTCATAAAATAATAGAAACATAGGTAAATTGGACAAAATTGATTTCCAGCAACAAACCAATAAAATACAATCAATTAATTTTTGACAATGTTTGAAAGCCAATTTAATTAAGAAAGAATAGACTATAACAAATGTTTCTGTAACAATGGGATATCCATGTGCAAAAAGGAAAAAAAAAAAATACCTGTGCAGAGACCCAATTATATTCTTAATAATTGTTTCAAAATGGCTCATAGACCTAAAAATAAAATGTAAAACTATAATACTTACAAAATAAAACATAAGGGAAAATCTATATGACCTTGGTTTTGGTGACAAGTTTTTCAACACAACACTGAAAACACAATCCTGAGAGAAAAAAAAGAAAAAAAATTGATAAGTTAGACTTTTAAAAAATTAATATCTATGTTTCCCTGAAATACACTGTAAAGAGAAATAAAAACCTAGAATCAGGGGACTCCAATTAAAGCAAGTGTTGGAGGATCCAATTAAAGCAACAAGTTAAAAATAAAGGAGTTAAACCTTTAATCACATGCTGTGATGGCTTAAGCAGGAGTCTAAAACCAAAGGAAGCCCCAACTCTCTGTCTCAATTCTCCCACGGAAAGGCACACAGGTGGAGGCGTTTGTGTTGCACAGAGAGGTGGATCATTTCTCTCTTGAGGAAGTCGCAAACAATAGGGTCAGGCAGCTTTATAGACCCTGGTGTCAGGGGCAGGATGAGGAGGAAGAGCTAGGAGTGAAAAATTACTGTGCTGAGTCAAAGTGGGAAAAAAGCATATCTTGAAGTTTTCCCACCTTCTGCTCCTCCAGGAGGTCTCAGCAGAGGTACTTGAAGAAGAGCTCTCTGTCCTAGACCTCAGATAAAGAGATCTAGGAATGAAGGCACTAGGAATTTAAATACGGTAAGAGCCTGACCAGTTAAAAGGCCGTGAGTTCTCGACTGCAACTCCCTTCAGAGACTGTAATGAACTGGCTGTGCACCCAGTCTGGTCTGTGGGAGGGCAGTTTATTCCCATGAGTCCTGCCAGGTAAAGCCTTTGTAGTTGCCTGTGGTCAGGTCTAAAAAATCACATACAGGGTTTGAACCAGCAGTTAATCTCCTCAACTAGAAACAGTCATTTTTTTTTTTCCCCAAAATGACTTGTATCTAAAATACACAAAGAACACCTAAAACTAAACAAATGACACAATTACAAAATAGGCAAAAGATCTAAATAGACACCTCATGTAAGAAGATACACAGATGAAAAGATGATCAATATTATTTGTTATTTGAAATGCAAATTAAATCCATAAGGTATAACATCACACCTATTAGAATAGCTAAAGTAAAAATGAATAAACAATATCAACTGCTGTAGATTCAGAACAACTAGTGCTCCATTCATTGCTGGTGGGAATGTAAACTGCTACATTCACTTTTGGAAATAGTTTGACAGTTTCTTTCAAAGCTGAACATAGGCTTATTTTACAATCCAGCCATTGTGATCCTAGTTACTTAACCAGTGATTTGAAAAATTGTCCCCACACAAATCTTTATGTAGATATTAACAACAGCTTTATACATCATCACAATAAACTGGAAACAACCAATATATTCTTAAATATGGAACAGAAAAATGTATTGTATAATATTATTCAGCAATAAATAGATATAAACTATCAAGCTATTCAAAGTCACGATGAATCTCAAATGAATACTGCTAAATGAAGAAAGGCATTCTGTAAAGTCTATCTACTACATGATTGCAATTTATTGGCAAAACAATAGAAACTATAAATAAAGCAGTGTTTGTCAAGGGTTTGGGCAGAGGCTGAACTCATGAAGAACATGCATTTTCTTAGGGCATTGAAATTATTCTGTATAACACCATAATGATGGATTCATACTACTATGCAATTGTCAAAACCTGTTGCACTTTGCAGCATAGAACGTGAAAGCTGATAAATGCAAATTATTAAGAAATAGGAAGTCAAGGAATCCCAGGATGGAATGTTGAGTGTGATAAAAGAATCTAACTGTATTTACCAATGTATGAAGCAACCTACCTGAAGCCAATGCAGAAATGGTGATGACCTAAGCAACTTTGGAGAAGGTTGGATTCTGTAAGACTGAAGGCAATATAATCTGTACATACACTCTGCACAGTAAAAGATCATATCTTGTCCCCACAGGGCATATGTGAACAATCTGGAACTCCTGTACATGTACATTTGCATTGAATAATTGAGTAAATTGAACACTTGGTACATCTACTTTGGAAAATGATTTTACACTTTCTTTCAAAGCTGAACATAGTCTTCTTAATGCAGGTTTCTCACTTTTATGGTGGAAGTTAACAAACCAACAAGATGAGACCACTAGAATGATGTCTGTGGTATTCAATTAGAGTTGGAGAAATCGGTATCAATTCATGTTTCATCTTATGTAAATTTAGATAGATGATAGGTAATGTGTAGGGTATACATGGGTTTGTATTTGCATATGTATTTCTTTCCTTTGTCAGTTGAGAGAGCCTAGAAGCATTGATTTTCTTGTAACAATAAGCACACTTAGCATTCCATTTTTTTTTTAATTTTTATGTTAGGTTTGGGAATACATAGGAAGGTTTGCCGTATAGGTAAATTCCATGTCACAGGGGTTTGGTGTACAAATTATTTTGTCACCCAGGTAATAAGCATAGTACCCGATAAGTAGGTTTTTTATCTTCATCCTCCTCTCAGTTTTCACCCTCAAGCAGGCCCCTGTGTCTTTTGTTCCCTTCTTTGTGTCCGTGTATACTCAGTATTTAAGCTCCCACTTAAAAGTGAAAACACTTTTAAGAAATCGAGAACACATCTAGATCTTGATTTCTGATGTTATTCTCCAACACAAGGTACAAGTGCTCTGTGGAGAAAATGGTGATTCAGTGCCTGAGCCATGAAATATACAAGATGAGCCTGGAGAATCCTGCAGTTCTAGAAAGTAAGAAGGTATTAAAAAAAATCAAAACCAAAACCAAACCAAAACAAAAACCTGCACACAATGATGGTGGTGTATCAAAGGCACATAGAAACAAAGGGAAAGAGCTCCCAATGATAAAACTATCATAATTTGAGTAGCAAAATCAATCATGTCATAATAGATTATATCCCAACGTGTAAAATTAATGGTGTAAAATACATTCATAGTATTGTAAATAATTGAGTAAATAAATATATGTGGAGAAGAGAAGTATCTCATCAAGGAAAATACCAATCAAGTTATGTAGAAACTCTTATTCAGGTGGTGGTTGTAATGCCTTCCCTTTAAAGTGGGCTGCACATAGTGACTTTCTTCCAAAGAATACAGTATAAAAAGATGGGAAGATAATAACTTTCCAGTGAAGAAAACTAAGAAGCACTATCTCAAAGCTGATAGATCAACAGCATCAGCGATCAATCATGTTGACAGTATATATCTGATATGATGAAATGAAAATGTCACTTTACCTCTATGATCTTCCTTAAAAAATAAATAAATAAATAAAAAATCAGTTTAAACATGAGAAGGTATCCATAAGGGATATTCTCCAAATACATGACCAGGCCTCCTCAAAACTGTCAAAGTTATCAAAAACAAGAATGCCTGAAAAAGTGTTGCAGCCAATCCTAAAGAGAAAAATAACTAAATCTAATATGGCATCCTAGGTGAGATCCTGGAAAATAAAAATGACAATAGGTAAAAAATAAGGAAATATGAATATAGTACAGACTTTCATTAATAATAATGTGTCAATATTGGTTTATTAATTATAACAAATCAACTTAATTTAAAATGCTAATAATAAGGAAATTGGGTGTTTAGCATATGAGAGCTCTCTGCAGTATCTCCGCCAATTTTCTGTAAATCAAAAAATATTTTAAACTTAAAAAGACAGTACATGTTTTAAAAAGGTCTGAGAAACCCAATGTGGTAGGTACAACACTTATTTTAAATGAAAAATCTAAATCTCATCAATATTAACAATAACTCCATTTGACTCAAGAGTAAAACATAGCATTAGAAATTTTGTTTAATGTTTCTGATTACAATTTTTTTATTTGTGTTTTAATAAAATGAAATAGGGTTTTGAAACATTGTCCAAGCTCAAGCCTACCCCAACCTCATCCAAAATATATCATGGAAATTATAATTGAAGTTTTTATGGGGTGGTGACTGTCCTCTAAAAGGAAACATAAAGTTTTATCTTGTGTTTTTTCAGGGTGCTCCTTGACATCCTATAAAAGAGTGTCCTTGAAGAAAGATGCTAAACTGTTCAACGATTTTTTTAAAGCAGAAAGTCTGAAGTAGCTGCCGTGAGTGACAGCTGAACACAAATTTCTGACTACTAGAAGAGGAGTCATGTTAACAGTACATAAATATTCACAGAGATGGTATCTTTAAATATAACGTGCAAATAATCTGACAGTAAAAATGTATTTTTATGTTACCCAGTGAAATTAAAGTGAACTTTTCTTCTTTCCATTTTCTTTGATGAATTTTAACAAAATTGCTCCCAATTTCAGCATCTGCTACATTGGTTTATGTTTTCAAAGAAAAATGTTTGTAGTTTCAGTTGGCTTTATATTGACCTTTACCAGGTGATTAAATTTCTGATATATTTTTTAATCACAGAATATTTTATTTATCCTTTACATCTTAACATAAATACTTGTGTTTTGAATCCAGTGACATTGGTCAAATAGTAATATATAAAAAATCCATTAAATTATAACACCGTATGTGGACTATTGTACATCAATGGTATAGTAAGCATGAAATATGATCAATAGTTTTACTCTATTACTTTCCTCATTAATACAACACATCTGAAACAACTGACACTTCTACATTTTGTTTTTAAAATTACAAGTCAAAAAAGGATTTTTTTTTTCAGGGCAAGGTAGAGTAACAGGGATGGGATGGGATGTACTCTGATGCTTGAAAGAGTTTAATATTCTGAAAAAATAATAAAAGAATAAACCTTTAGTTTTCAGACTTTAGATATTAAGAACTGCAAGAGAGGTTTCCTGAAAAAGAGGAAACAAATGGTCTTATGATCCCCCAGCATATGAACTGCAATGTGGTTTGACGCTGCAGTACAGGAAGATAAAATAAAGTTGGAGCCCAGGATTCTTCCGAGTTCAGGAGGCATAAAGAGTTTGCAAGAAAACACACTAGCAGAGAGAGGGAGAGAGAGATCCAGATATCTCTGTCAAGATTTTACCTGAGGACTCAACAGCATGTGAGTGTATATAAAAAAAAAAATGTCGGAGAAAGCACCACCCCCCGCCCCCGAAAAAAAAAGCAGAAAAACAATCCCCAATGCTAATAAAAACGGGATAATATTTTCTATTCTTATTTGGAAGGATATTGACTCAATAGTGGCAAAAATAAATCAGCAACAGATTGCTAGGTTACTGGGTCCTTTGTTCAAAGACTAGAATAAGCCTTAGAGGAAACAAACTATTTCCAAGAAATTTATCTGTGTCTTAGAACAAAGCTCAATAACATTTTTGTGAATGCACAAATATATGGGAGCTAGCAGGATAAAGGTAAAAAATTCACGATATATAAACTCTAGTCAAAATTAACCAGGCATTCAAAAAGCATAGAAATCTGACCATTAATTGGGAGAATAATAAACCAAATTATATGTAGAAATAATATGATAGACTCAGTAGACAAAGACATTGAAATTATTTTTGTCAATCAAATTTATATGTTCAATGAAGTATATAAAAATTAAGGATATTAATAAATATAGAAAATGTAAAAAAGGTCAAATTTAACTTCCAGACATAAAAAATGAAAGCTCTAAAAAACAGTCTATGAAATAAAGTATTAAAAACTGCAGAAAACCAAGCAAAAAATAAAACTATATTATTTAACTTAAAGTCCAACAATAGAAACTATATAAAATTAATACAAATTTAAAAGGATCTTAAAAGTAGTAAATAGCTTATGCGAATTATGGGAGACGTTTAAGTGATCAAATACATGCATAATTTGGGTCTATAAGGATAATAGGAGAGGCAGACAAATATTTGAGAAATAGTGATGGGAATGTTTCCATGTTTTATTAAAAAACATCAACCAACAGAGCCAAGAAGTTCAGCAAGCCCAAGTACAAGAAATATGAAGAAAAGTTAAGTTCCTTAAAGCCATTGATAAATACAAAATGTTAATAAAGATAAGAATTATCAACAAAATAAAAAATAGAAAAATAATAAATCAAATCACTGAATCAAAAGCTGTTTTTTTCGAGAAAATCAAGTGTTAATATAACCTGACAAAGTGGGTCAGAAAAGTGAAAATATTCTAACCTTTGAGAATTAGCATGTCATCATATTTAACAGATTCATAGAAGGGAAATACTATGATAATTTCGATAAACGCAGAAAAAAAATTGATAAATTGAAAATCCATCCCTGATAAATACTCTCAGCAGTCTAGGAATCATTGGGAAGTTCCTCAATCTAAAAAAGGGCATTTCAGAGAAACCTCTTGCTGACATCATAGCTTATCGTAAACTAAACATTTCCCCTTTAATGGTAGCAGAAAGTCAAGGTCATTTGCTCTTACAACTTCTATTCATCATTATAATGGAAGCTCTAGTCTGTGTAACAAAAGCAAGAAAAATACAAAAGGCATTCAGATTACAGAGGAAGAAGTAAAAGTATCATCGATGACATTATCATACATGTAGAAAATCCTATAATTTACATAAAGACCTAGAACTAATTAATTTGGTCACAAGATACAAAATCAATAAAATTCCTTCGTACTTTAATATTCAAAATGAATAATCAGAATTAAAATAAAATATTTTCTATAATATACAAGTATAATTTTATTAGTGCTAAAACCATGAAAAATGTAAAAGACCTATATATTAAAAACTACAAAAATATAACTGACACAAATTCAAGAGACAAAAATCAATGGAGAGATGAACTGTGTTTATGAATCCAAGAACTCAATATTAGGAAAATTCAATACTCCTGAAATTGATCAATACAATTTTAACACAAACTCATTTGAAATTATAGTAGGCTCATTTGAAAACATTCATAGGTTAATTTGAATGAAAATGTAAAAGAGTTAGAATAGCCAAAACAGAATTAAAAGGAAAAATAAATTTGAACAGTATAGCCTATCTGACCTCAAGACTTATCATGAAGCTACAGTGTATTCAAGACAGTATGGCATTGGTGTGACGGCAGTTCAATGGACCAGAATGGACTGTACATAAATAGACTCATATATTTCATTGATTTTCAACAAAGGTACAAAGGAATTCAACGGACATAAGATAGTGCTTCTTTGTGGGAACAGGTGGATATTTGTTTGTCAACAAAAATAAACTTCAATCTGTACCTCACATTGTATATAAAGTTAACTCAAAATGACAATTGTCCCAAAATATAAAAATGAAAATTCTTAAATTACTAGAAGAAAGAGAGGAGAAATTCTTTATGAATGTGTTCCAAGCAAATATTTCTTATAGATGGCATCCAAATTGTGATTCGTAAAAAAGAAAAATTAAAAATTTTGATTTTATCAAAATTAGCAACTTTTTTCTTCTATTAAGACTTTTCAGGGAATGAAAATACAATACACAGTCTTGGAGAATATATTTAAAATTTCATGACTGATACAAGACATGTATCTATAATATATACAAAAGTTTTCAAAATTCAATTATAAGAAACAGGCTGGGTGCAGTGGCTTATGCCTGTAATCCCAGGACTTTAGGAGGCCGAGGTGGGTGGATCATTTGAGGGCAGGAGTTTGAGACCAGCCTGGACAACATGGTGAAACCCACCCTGTCTCTATTGAAAATACAAAAAAAAAAAAAAAAAAAAAAAGCTGGGCATAGTGGTGCATACCTGTAATCCCAGAGACTCAGGAGGCTGAGGCACTAGAATCACTTGAACCTGGAAGGTGGAGGGTGCAGTGAGCCAGGATCGCACCACTGCACTCCAGGGTGGGTGATAGAGTGAGACTCCATCTCAACATTAACAACAACAACAACAACCACAACAAATCCAATTGTAAGAAAGAAACATTTTTTTTAAAAAAAAATGGTAAAAATTGCTAAAGGCACTTCACAAACTAAAATGCACAAATGATAAATTAGCACATGAAAACATGCTTAAACATCATTAGTAGCTAAGGAACTGGAAAAGAAAGCGCATTGAGATACTACTACACATCCTGTAGAATATCTAAAATTAGAGAGCAACAAGGCCAAGTGCTGGTGATGACGTTAGAGAAACCAGAACTCTCACTCTCTGATGCTGGAAATGTAATATGACAGAAATACTTTGAAGAATAGCATGGCGGTTTCTTTTCCTGTTTCTTTCTTTCTTTTCTTTTTTCAGCTACAGCTAAAAATATATTTTTTTGTTTCCTTTTTTATTTTAGGTTCAGTGGGTACATGTGCTTTTTGTTACATGGATGAGTAGCGTCACTGAGGTTTGGTGTACAAATGATTGTGTCACCCAGGTAGTGAGCATAGTAACCAACAGGTAGTTTTTCAACCTTTTGCCTCTTCCCACCCTCCCCCTTCTAGAAGTCCCCAGTGACTAGTGTCTATTGTTTCCATCTTTATGTCTATGTGTACTCAATGTTTAGCTCCCACTTATAAATGAGAACATGCAGTATTTGGTTTTCTGTTCCTGTGTTAATTTGCTTAGGATAATGGCCTTTAGCTGCCATTAGACATGACTTTGTTCATTTTTATGGCTGCATAGTATCCTATGGTGGATGTGTACCATGTTTTCTTTATCCAGTCCAACATTGATGGACATCTAATTAGATTCCATGTCTTTGCTATTGTCAATAGTGCTGTAATGAACATTCAAGTGCACATGTCTTTTTGAAAAAACAATTTATTTTCCTTTGGGTATATACCCAGCAATGGGTTTGCTAGGTTGAATAGTAGCTCTGTTTTTTAGTTATTTGAGAAATCTCAAAACTGCTTTCCACAGTGGCTGAACTAATTTACATTCCCACCGACAGTGTAAAAGCATTTCCTTTTCTCTGAAACCTCGCCAGCACCTGTAATGTTTAATTTTTTTAACAATAGCCATTTCGACTGATATGAGATGGCATCCCATTGTGGTTTTGATTTGCATTTCTCTAATAATTAGTGATATTGAGAATGTTTTCATATATTTGTTGGCTGCATGTAGGTCTTCTTTTGAGAAATGTCTGTTCATGTCCTTTGCCCATTTTTTGAAACGGGATTTTCATTTTTTGCTTTTTGAATTGTTTAGGTTTTTAAAAAGCTAAACACACTTATAGTCCAGCCATTCTTTTTTTTTTTTTTTGTATTTATGCAAAAGAAATGAAAGCATATGTCCTTACAAATACTTGTACATGAATGTTCAAAATAACTTTATTTCTCAGGCCCTAAACTGGAAACAACCTAATGTCTATTGTCATGAGGGTGGATATAGTCATATAATAAGACTCAGCCATAAAAATATATTATTGAATCATAAAACATATAGGAATCTCAAACTATGCTAGTTGAAAGAAGTCAGAAAAAAAGTGCATAGTGCATGGTGACATTTATACAAAATCCGAGACAAAAAGCATAGGTGCAATTTCCTAGAGCTGAAGGTGGCAAAGAGGGCAAGAAGGGGTGGGATTAAAGAATTATTAAATAGTTTGAGGAAATTTTTTGGGGTAATCTACATGTTAATTTTCCTTAATGTGGTGACAAGTACATGTTAATGTGTAGTTATATTCAAATGTATCCGCAGAAGACAGAATTCTAAAGTGACCTCCAAAATTCGCAGTCCCTGGTGTACATACCTTCTCTCAGTTATTCTATCAATCATGAATGTAGGTGTTGCTAGAAGGGATTTTAAAGATGGAATTAAGGTACCAAATCAGGTTATCTGCAGAGTGTTCAGGTGGGCCTCACCTGTTCACACAGGCCCTTTAAATCTGAGCATGAACTTCAGTGCTAAAGAAGTCAGACAATGAAAGTGCCTGAAACATTTGACATAATACAGACATGTATAAGGTAATTAGGATATTCATCATTGCTGGTAGGCATGCAAATTGTACAAAGTAACTAGGGAATTGAGAGCATCAATATTGTTTTACATTAAGCAAAACTTCATTTATTTTAATCTATGTGAATGAAATAATTAAAAATAGAGTATGTATGTGTGTGCATACACATGGAAAAGCTTCTGCCTACATTTTCATTATTTATTATGATGAATACTCTAAACAATCTTAAATGCAAACCATAAGGGGTTGTTAATACCATGGAGCATTAAAATATGTGTTGTCAAAATTAATTGACTGTAACAGGAAATTTACTAGATTGAATTTTAGTGGAAAAAAATTAATGTGAATTATAAAGAAAATACATTCCAGGCTTGTTATGTATTTTACTCACAAACTTATAGATACAGAATTACCACATCAATAAAGATACAAATCACAAGAAACAAATATTTAACATCTTAGGATTTATAGGTCAATGTTTCTCAAAAGTCAGCATTTTTTTTGTATTTTATCATTTCTACCTATTTGACTTTTTCTCTTTATATAATGAATATCACTTTGGAATGAAATAACAAATGAAATGTATGTTAACCCAGGGTTCTAATTTCTCAGGTCATCTCTCCAATGACTTTACATCACAGCCAATAGTCCTAACTCTCTATATTTTTCTCCCTCTATAATGAATCCTCATTTATTTTTAGCCATTATGGCCTTCTTGCTTTTAGTTCAAAATCTGTGTAATGCATAAAACTCCCTCTTGGCCTCTGCCCATTTTTTCTTTGCTTATTGTATTGTTTTTCCATGTACATACATATATCACGTTTTCTCACTTTCTTTAGGTCTCTGCCCAAATGTCACCTTATAGAGGGATTTCTCCTAGGCCTCATTAAAATAGCAGCTCCCTACTTGGCATACCCTATTCACCTCACCCTCATTTTCTTTTGCTTATACCATTGATTATGCCCTTTTAAAATACATTTATTTAGTTAGAATATAAGTCTACTAAAGGAAGGAATTTATCTGTTTTAATCTCGCTAATATTTCCAACACCTTGGCAGTGCTAGGCATATTCTGAGTTCTTGATAAGTATCTATTGAAATTGCCTGGAGAAAAGAAAATAATGAAGATCATATATCTTCATTGTATGTTTTCTTCCTAAAACTGAATGCCTTAATAATCAATATTCATTTTCAGATAGCTTTGAAATACTTCCATGATAAACATGTCATATATATATATGAACAAATGAGAAGCTGAGAGTATATAGTATACAACAGAATCTTGATATCAGAACACTCTCCCTAAACTGACTTAAGGGCAACATTTATCCAGAAGGCAGAACCAGCTACCTTGATCTGCTAGATGTGCAAGAGTTTTCAAATTACAGGCTATTCAAACTTATTAGGTTCAAATGTCAAGTATGAAGAAGAAAAAGTATAACCTATGAATTTTCCTTAGAGATGCAGATTGCATCATCAGTTTATGTGGCCTCTAAAGGAGAAGATTTCATCTAAGATACAAAGTCTGAAGAAACAAATAACTCCAACAGGATTCATCCTGTAAAAAAACAAGGACAAAAAAAAGTTTGCCTACCTTTTTATGCTTTTCCTATTTAGACAGACTTTCATGGGAACAGAAGAGTTGCCTTAGAGATTTTGCCAAAATCGCAGCAATTACCTTTAAAGACTTGGCAACGCTTAGTGGACAAGAATCTGAAAGGTAGTTAAAAAGGTACATTCTAAACAATAGTACTGATATTTGTATAAGCACTTTATAGAATTTTGTGTTCATATACATATGCACATATACATATATACAAACTTCTATAATCTCTCTGCATATATACATATATGCATACACATACTTTTCTCTGTCTATCCTCATACAACCCTATGATACAGAATGTAATGTGTTGGTACACTCAGTTTGTCAACTGAGAAAACACTGTCTCAATTAGGTTAAGCAATTTACCACAGGGTACAATTGGAAAAAAGGCAAAGCAGATGCAGTTATTTAGATTCTTGGTGAATTTCCCCTTTCCCTAAACCCGCAGGCCTGTATAACATCAATTTCTAATTTTGAGTGTATCTCTCATTCCTCATTCTTCTCATGTGCTTATTTTCATTGCACTTTTTCTATCTATCATCTAGTATACAATGATTTGTATAATACACATACTTCTCTTCAATTCTGAAATCTTTATTTGAGGACATAGTAACCTTTATATCCAAATATGTCAAGATAGGTTATTTTATGAAGTGGTAATAAAAGCTTCCACATCCTCAGCAGCTTGCTCCTTCTTTCCTTCTTTCCTCCCTCCCTGCCTCCCTCCCTCCGTCCTTCCCTTCCTTTCTTCCTTCCTTCCTTCCTTCCTTCCTTCCTTCCTTCCTTCCTTCCTTCCTTCCTTCCTTCCTTCATTCCTTCGATGGAGTTTCACTTTTGTCACCCAAGCTGGAGCGCAATGGCACGATCTCGGCTCACTGAAACTTCCGCCCCCCTGGTTCAAGTGATTCTCCTGCCTCAGCCTCCTGAGTAGCTGGGATTACAGGCACCCACCACCACGCCTGGCTAATTTTTGTATTTTTAGTAGAGACGGGTTTCACTGTGTTGGCCAGGCTAGTCTCGAACTTCTGACCTCAGGTGGTCCACCTGCCTCGGCCTCCCAAAGTGCTGGGATTACAAGCATGAGCCACTGCATCCAGCCTTCAGCAGCTGTTTCTTACGCTCTATGCCCAAAGTGTTTCTGTGATGTCTAGAAGAAGGATTTTTCTCGTACTATCACTCAGGGACTGGCAACTAAAGACTTCATTTCAACAGATGCTTCCACAATTACAGAGGCAGAAAGATAATAACATAGTGAAAGGCACTAGTCCTTATTGGCTTATATCAGTATTGAAAACATATTTCTGGAAAAACCGATATTTCTTCTTATTTATTTATTTATCTACGTATTTGCCAAAGCAAAGGATATGGATCAGAGAAGTACAGCTCTTCCATGAGCTTAAATGAAGTACCAAATAGATTTGTTAAAAAGCTCTTAAAGTTACCAAATATGTAGTACAACAATTTTAAAAATTCAAAATTAGGTAACTAGAACTTATTCACAATATAAAATGGCTCAAAATATGAAATGGGCTCATTCCACTTTTATTAGCCCCAATATGATAATGATGTTTAAAACTGGCAACAGAGGAAGAAAAATAGTCCCTTCCAATTTGCGGAGTCAACTTAAAACAAGGACTAATGCATAATACAGGGTTTGCCATCAGAAAAAAACCCCAAAAACAAACAAACAAAAAACATAGATTAGTACTACATATTGAAATTTTGCCCCAATTTAAAAGTTAAGGTCCTTAAGAAACTTTTTATCTGGAGCAATATTTTTGTGGTTTTTAGTATTTTATGACATTCTTCATCGTCCTGAGAGTGATCCCACAGGAAAACGACTGCTGAGATATCACTCCTGTGATTAAATCAAATGGCAAAAGGAATTTTGTAAATGTAATTTAGATTACTAATAAAGTAACACTGGGTTAATGAAAAGGGAGATTATTCAGATGGACCTGACTAGTCACGTGAACTTTCAAATCAGGTTCTACAGGTCAAAGACAGAGGGAAAAAATCGTAACTCAAAGCACTCAAAGTACAGAAAGTATTCAACTTCTCATGGTGGCTTTGAAGATTTAGGGGTCCGCGTAACAGAGAACAGCATTTGGCTTCTTGAAACTGAGATAGAACTCCAGAAGACTGAATTCTGCCATCAACCCACATGACTCAAAGTGTATTCTTCTCCAGAGCCTCCGTACCTTAAGTGAAACTCCTTTAGCAGAGAATCCAGTCAAATCAAACCTGGAGTTGTAACATATAGAAATGTAAGATCATAAATGGATGTTGGTTGAAGTTACCAAATTTTCAGTATTTTTATATAGTAATATAAAATTAATACAAGCAGGACTATAATTTTCAAATTCTCAAACTTCATGATACAGGTAGGAAGGATCATCATCTTCCATAATTCAAAGTGTTAGTGTGAAGTATCTGGCACAGTGCTCTCCAATAGGAATAAAATATGAATCACAAATGTAATTTTCATTTCCTAAAAAACAAAATTAAAAAGTGAAAATAAACAGGTATAATTAATCATAACTATGTATCTTAATATATCTAAAATATTATCATCTCAAAATGGAATAAATACAAAATACCAGTATTATACATTGTTTGTCTGTTTTTTTGTATTGTCTGCAAAATCCAATGTGTATATTGCACTTACTATTTCCAGTAGCTACATTTCAAGTGTTCAATAGTTTCAAGAAATTAGTTGCTACAATATTGGGTATTGTATTTCTGGGACTTAGCAGTTTTTTTTTCACATCATAGTTTCCTTTTCTACCTCCCCTACTTTCCCTCCCATTAACATAGTGCATAATATGAAAATACCATCTCACTCATGACAAAAATATGTTTTGACTTTCATAAACATAAATTAAGATAATGAGAAAGCTTGTTACAATAGTAGTACATTAGGGAACTACATGAAAAGTTGGATTGTTTACATCAGGCAGCAGTTAAAATGAAGGAAAACAGAGTTTGTGTTTTTTATAAATTATTATTTTTTATAATCTAGTAGAATATATAAACATTATTACATAAGTTGATTAGCATTAATGATAAGATAGTATATTACTTGGTAGTAGTCATGTACTTAGTTTATAGATGATATAGTTGGTAAGAAAAGACTCATAACTCATGGAATGATAGAATGGAGATATTTGCATATTACATTGATTTTTCTTACTGAATTTGACAAGATTGAAAAGAGAAATTAAAGAAAAATATTACTACCAGTAAAATATAATAATTAATAAATTTTCATCCAATTGAATGATAGCTAGCTAGGAATGCTGTATTATCACAAAGGGTTGAATTGCCTAGGCACACACACACATCACAGATATTCCCCAGCATTAAACTTTCTTAAAGACTCAAAAATATAGGCAAGCACAAGCTATAGAGGAGTTATTTTATAGAACTTTTTCAGTCCATCAGATGCAACATCTGACAAAACATTCCTTTTTGTTCTCTGCATTTGAACATATGCTGGTTTAGTTTTAATAGAATGTATTATAGTAATCACTCTGGTTTTTGAAGTATCTTGTATAAAACAGATGTTACATATATGTAGTTTTAAACACTCTGAACAAATTCTAAAAACTCAGAGCAGTTCATTAATATGCCTAGGACTCCTGAGAAGATAGTGATAGAGGATCTGGGTCTAGGTAATCTGCCAACAAAACAGTTGATTAAGTGGAGCCATTTTGGTTTAGGTATTCTTTCATTTTACCTACCGTTAATTACTAAATTGAATACATTCATGTGGCTACCTTATATTCTTCAACCAGCCATGCCCCTTGAATACATCAATTCTAGTTTATTTATGGTAATCAACTTAATCTGTGCAGAAAGATCCTATTAAACTATCTTATAGATAGAAACCCTTCTTTATATTAGTAAATGCCAGTAACATGTTTATTTAAAAAATTATTTGAAGACAATTGCATAGATGCATTGTTGAGGCACACTTATTAAGCTAGTCATCCCTAAACAGGTCTGCGTTGAGCTATTTGCTAACTGATCACCTCTCTTAAGTCTTCCTTTTTCAGATTTTATAGTCCATTTTTTGTTACTAGTTAATAAATTTTTTTGTAGCTTTAAATGTATGTGTATAAATTGTAGACCTACTGAACAAAAATATTCTGCACCATTAAAATGAAGGTTAACAACCTGGAAACTTTGATTACATATATAGTTCATTTTTATAAAACATTGTGCAAGCCTAGATAATATACACTTACGGATATGCCCTTATTAGATACTCACAGGAACAATATAAGATAAGCGTTTTTATCCCTAATTCACAGATGCGGAAAATTAGCCTCAGAGTTATTGAATAACTTATCCGTAGTGTCAAAAACAGTGAGTGGCAAAACTGTAATTTAAACTGATTTATGTCAGACTCTGCTATTACTTACATTTTATGTGTGTATTGAGGGTGGAGAGAGAAAGTAGACTAGAGTAAGAGGTTTGAGAGAGAAAAAGTTTAATTAATGAGCAAAAATTAATGAGCTAGCCAGCTACAAACTGCTTGAAATATCAGCTGTATTATTTTGTAAGCAAACTGCATACAACTATTAATTTCTATAAAACATGTTGTGTTTTGTTCACTTTGGAAAAAAATAAAAATGATGCCATCCATTTGCTTACTCTATTGATGTTGATACTTGCATAATTACAGAATTGTATAATAAGACTCAGGTGGCAAATATAAGTGGAGACCTTAATGATAAGAGAGAAAACCAATCTGGCTCAGGGTAATATTTTCTTTACTTATTTATATGATCAAAATAAGATGTTTTAAAAATGGAAACAGCCAGAGCCTATATTCTTTTCTCATGACATGCTTAAAATGTAGAAAGTACAAGATTTTGGCTTAAAAATGCCTAGTTGATTAAATTTGATAACCTCAAAATAGAATTTTATAAGATTTTGCAGTAAATACTGCAAAAATGGGTTTGCATGCTGCATAAGATCTTAATCTATTGGTTTATTTCACAGACTCTGTGTAACCAAATATCCGACATCTTGTTGTTGTCCTGAATATGTGCTAAATTTAATCTATAAAAAGGGACAGGGAGTAAGGAATATCAAATCATCTAGACATTTTACCGTGAAAATAAGTAATATATACATGTTATTGACTAAAGGGTACTTATTACTTACACTTTAAAATTGCTTGAGCACGTAACTGAATAATGTCCATGGACTCATCTTGTTTATTTTAAAATACAGCAAATATGCAGATGTGTTACTCATGCAGAGGTATTTATATCAAAAGTAAAAAACAATTAAACTTCTCACAACTTATAAGAGCAGCAACTTCCATAGGAACCAGTGTTAAAATAGAAAAAACTTAAGGGTTCTTTGAGGCTCATTATGGAAGAGTCTGAGAGATTAAAACCTCCTGGGTTACAGTCTTCGGGAGCCCCTATATGTTTCCGAGTTTTACCTTCGGGAGCTCTGCCAGGTTCTCATAGTGAATGTCGGAGAAAATTCCTCTCATACTTTCAGCAGTGGGTGGGTAAAGGAACCCTTTTGAAATCTTCCAGAGCAGTCTATTCTTTACCAGATCTGCCTACGGGAGCAATCAGTTAAGGAGAGCCTAAACTGCTGGGGTTTTATCTGAGCCTACATGACCTTGGGGAAGGGAAACACAGAACTCCAGCCCCTCCTTTCTTTACGTGGAAAATGCCCAAACCCAGATCACTCCAGCCATTCTGTCCCAAGGGGGTGAGAACACAAAGCAAAAAAAAAGATGAGAAGCAGATTTGAAATTCACATCTCACAGGCTCAGGCTCACTAAAACACTAGAGCTACTTACAGGATTAAAGAAAACCCCCTTCCTCCTAATACACCATATTTTTGTAAATAGGCATTACTAAAGGCCTATTTACAATTCCTTTTAACCAGCCCATTCCAGCTATCAAGAAAACAATTTGCAATACGTAACAAAAGACAAAATAATAATAATTTGAAGAGACAGGGCAAGCACCGGAACAAGACTCAGATATAGCAGGCATGCTAGAATTAACAGAGAGAAAGAGGAAATTGAACCATATGAAATGCTCTATTAAAACCACAAAAGACAGAAAAAGAGTGAAAAATAAAAATAGAAGCAAAGAATAATGGCAGCAATTAGAAAACTGAAACAAATATAGAAGATGTTAATCCAGCTATGTCAGGAGAGAATCAGAAAACAAAGCCCAACTATGTGTTGCCTACAGAAAACCCACTTTCCTATAGACACTTAGAGATTCAAACTAAATAAATCGAGAAAGATACATCATGTTGATACCAATAAAAAGAAACCAGAATTAGCACTATATTAATTTCAGACACAGCAAATTTCAGAGTAAGGAAAGCTGTCAGGAATAAAAAGGAGCATGATGTAATAATGAAGGACTCAGTTATTCAATGAGATATAACAATATGTAACGTGTATGTGCCTGACAACAGAGTATGAAAATATGTGAGGCTGAGGAAAGAGAGAGACCCTCTCATATTGTTTTGTATTGTTTTATACTCAATACCTGTTTTAAGAAAAAAACAAGGAAGTAAAACCAAAGACAGGCAGCCCGGCGCCAGGCCCGAAACCAGGCCTGGGCCTGCCTGGCCTAAACCCAGTAGTTAAAAATCAACTCATAACTTAAAAACCGATGTTATTCATAGATTCCAGACATCGTATAGAAGAACATTGTGAAACTCCCTGCCCTGTTCTGTTTCTCTCTGACCACCAATGTATGCAGTCCTTGTCACGTACCCCCTGCTTGCTCAAATCATTCACGACCCTTTCATGTGAAATCTTTAGTGTTGTGAGCCCTTAAAAGGGATAGAAATTGTGCACTCAGGGAGCTTGGATGTTAAGGCAGCAGCTTGCCGATGCTCCCAGCTGAATAAAGCCCTTCCTTCTACAGCTCGGTGTCTGAGAGGTTTTTTCTGCTGCTTTTCCTGCTACAAGGCAAAACCCATAGAAATACGAGGAGGAATGAATGCATACAGTATCATAATTGACTTCAACACTCCAACAGAAATGGACAGATCCAGTAGGCAGACAATCTGTAAGTATGTAGCTAAAATTAACAATACCATCAATCAAATAGATATAATGGACATCTATTGACTACTTCATCCAACAACAGCAGAATACATATTTTTCTCAAGCTCACATGAAACATTCAACAAAATAGACTGTAATTTGGGCCTTCCGAATCACCTTAAACACATTTTAAAAATAAAAATTACATAATGTCTGGTGTCTGACCACAATGGACTTGAATTAGAAATCAATAACAGAAAAATAGCTGAGAAATTACAAAGTATTTGGAGATTTAACAACATACCTCAAAATAACACATGGGTTGGAGAACAAATTTTTAAAATATTGTGAGCTAAATCAGCATAAAAGCACTAGTTCTCAAGATGTGTGAGATTCAGTGAAGGCAGTGTTTAGAGTAAAATGTATAGCATTAATATTAGAATACAAGAAGAACTCAAAGCAATTATCTAAGCTTCCACCTTCGGAAGATAAAAGGAAAGCAAATGAAATCTCAAGAAAGAATAAAAAAAGTCAATCTAAAAAGGGTACATATTTTATTATTCCATCTATATGACATTTCAGAAAAGGAAAAATTATGGAGATAGTAAAAATATCAATAGTCACAGAAGTTGGTCGAGAAACAGTGATGAAAAGGCAGAGGATAGAGTATTTCCAGTGCAGTGAAAGTAACCTGTGTGACACTATAATGATGGATACATGGCTTCATCAATTTGTCCAGCCATAGAATGCAAAACGTCAAGAGTGAAGCCTTATATGAACTGTGGATTTGGGGTGAAAATGATGTCTCAATGTAGGTTCACCAATTGTTACACATGCATCACTTCGGTAAGGGATGTAGGTAATAGGGAAGAATATGCATGTGTGGAGACAAAAGTTTCATAGGATCTGTACCTTCCCATCCATTTTGATGTAAACCTAAAACTGTTAAAAAAAATAATAATAATAATCTCTCTTAGACCAAGAGCAGTGGTGGCCCATGCCTGTAATTCCAGAACTCTGGGAGGCCGGCAGATCACTTGAGGTCAGGAGACCAGCCTAGTCAACATGGTGAAAACCTGTCTTTACTAAAAATACAAAAAAAGTCAGTTGGGCATCGTGGCACACACCTGTAATTCCAGCTACTCGGGAGACCAACGCAGAAGAATTGCTTAAACCTGAGAGGCAGAGGTTACAGTGAACTGAGATCGTGCCACTGCACTCTAGCCTGGGCAACAGAGCAAGACTCAGTCTCAAAACATAAATAAATAAATATGTAAACAAATAAGTAAATACAATCTCTTAAATATTTTGTAAAAATTGTATTGCAATAATTATTAATGTAAAATAATCGAGTAACATTTGAACTATACAGTTAAGTGTAAATATATTTTATATTTGTGTAACTGCCAAAATAGAAAATTATCTTTTCTATTAAAACAAAAATATTTCTACACAGAAAATTCAACCAACACCATATTAATTTATGACAAAATATAAATTACTTTGGCTATACACTAATGTGGTATGGGAACTTTCAAGATATGAACCACGTAGCCAAAAGAACCTTTTTGCTCCCCAGGGATTATTTTTAAAATCTTGCAGTTGATTTGTGTAAACATTTCATTTTAATCGAAATTAGCTTTTGTAGTTTTAAGAAATTGGAATACATCCACTTTGATTTACTACATTAAAAAAATATAGCTTGGAAATGTCGTGAGTAATATAGTATCCCTAGGATTTTTATAGGTATGTTGTTTTATTTAAAAAATTAATTTACATAAGCATTAAGCATGAAAAAGTTAGCAAAAATCTTTATACTGTATTCTTAAAATGTCTCAACAAACAGTACCTCGTAAGAGTTAAAAAGAACACAACTTTTAGATTTATATTTTAGTGCTCAGTCAGCACATAGTGGTTAAAAGTTTCTGATCAAATCATCTGAGATCAGAATCTATCTCTTACATTTATTAGCGGTCTAGCCATGGACACCTCATTTCACCTTCCTGCATGTCAGTATGTTTTTGTTATTGATTGAGATAAAGTGCTTCTCAAGCTTTTTGACACATCATCAGAATTTAAGACATATTTGTTATGACCTCTTATAGTACTTTTACATAGAGGCTCAACCTTTCTCAAAATTAACACCATTTCCAGAAAGCATTTCAAAAGTAAATTGCTCAAATTAAGAGAATAAAACAATTAATGGTAAATAATGCCAGATATGTGATGGAAACTATATACATGCTGTCTCTCATGTCGTTTTCATAAAATACTTCTAAGAAGACCTTTTTTTTTCTAATTTCCATAGTATACTAAGGCTTACTATGCTTAAGTAAATTAACCAAGTCACACAGCAAGTATGTCTTCTTGATAAAATTTTGGACCCAGCGGCAGGAGAAAGGAATGGCATGACGAAGAAGAAATGAAAGATGGATGAAACATATGATGATAATTAAATAAAGTAAAGCAAAATACTTAAATCATGACTTGTAAAGCACTTAAGCAGTATTTAGTATATATTCAGTGTCCAGTAAATTTATATTTTTTTGCTTTTCTTAATCTTCTTACTGATCTTATGCCAGTGTCTTTACTTATCTCTTTCTTCATCCAGATACCATGCGATTTACTTCATATTTTCTGCTCTCCACAAGAAAACTCACACAGTCATTTCAGAAGCTACTATGCAGATGACATAGATATTATATTACAGTGACAAATGTAATGAAATAACGTTATCTAGTGGCTCATATTATCAATTTGGTATTTTGGAAAATATTCCCGTGTGAATATAAAAGTCTCATTGTTATATGGATAACACTTCAACAAATATAGATGATGTAGACGATCATGAGGATCATGATAAAATCTTCTGCCACTGAGGAGTGGGGAATGTGGAATGTATACATATATATATATATATATATATCAGATATAACTCTGTATAGAGCTTAAAAAATTAACTCAATGTTGACAGTAACCTAATGACAAGCTGATTTAAATACTTTGTCTTAAAGCAAAAATAAAATGCTCTTTTATTTGTAAGATACAGTAGATTACTATTCAGATAAAGTGGACCTAAAATAGAGAATCAGTAATATTCCTGGGGCTGAGAAAGTGTTTAATTTCCTTACACAAGTGTAATGAAATTGAACAATAGAAGGTCCTATTTGCCCACCAGATTCTATTAATAACAATAATAATTTTAATAGCTAACTTTTATTAAGTACTTCTCATGCTAGGTACTATAATCATTTTGTGTGCATTATCTCACATCTTTTCATTTTTACACATAAATAAAACGTGGCTTAGAAAAGTTGATATTTGCATTAAGTCAAATACGTTTAAATGACTGAGTAGAATTAACCATGCCACAAGTTTACTTCTACTTAAGAAAAGCCTTACAGTGATGTAGAATGTGACATGCAGAGAAAACTAATATAGAAAAGAACACACAGGTAGAGAGAGAAGTAGTCTGAAGATACAATGATCTAGACAAATTTTTGACTTAACATTTCTGAAATCACAGCAGAATTCTTTATCTGAGTTAGCATAAATCTGGTAAGTTGATACTAGGAAGATCTTAATTTTTTCAAGAGTGGGAGGGAAATTGTTCCACAGCTTAGAAATCTGTTGGTATAAAGATTAATGACTTTCATAAATGAATGAATTGCTATTCTCTGGAAAAATCCAAAGGAAAAAAAAATTTAATTGTAATCAATAAATTATTTTATTGGCATGTATCTGAGGTTAAATACATTTAGAAATGTGACCGAATTGTGGCAGAAGAATATTAATGTGAAAGGCAAAAATATATTTTTCTTAGTGGAATCACTAGCAGAAAAAATAAACTAAGAGGTTTTGATCCCAGCAATTATAACCAATGCTATGATGAGTAGAAAAGGTTGCTGCAGGATACAGTGGAGGGAAACTCAGCTTAAGAAAAGAAAAGAAACTAGCAAGCTTTTATGAGAGAAATCAATGTGCAGTGACAATTGTAACAATGAGAGAAGATGATGCATGAAAGAAAAGAACATTCTGAAAACTGTGTGATGTGAAAGAGAAGTTAGCGCTTGCACAACTTTAAACTTGAGGGAGGAAAAAATGAATGTGGGATCTAAGGAAGAATTTGAAGACTAAGACAAAAATGTGTTATTATGTGATTGAGAAGATTGTGTTAACAGTAATAAATATAGGGAAGTCATCAAACATTTCAGTATTGTCAAGTTCATGGAACTGCAGCTTGCCACATTTTACTTGACTTTTATATAACTTTGCTTATCTTGAAACTCTTTACTTTGGATTATGTTTTGCGTCATACCTTTATTTCTCTAGAAACGATGATTCTTTGATATTTGTTTTAATTTTTATTTTAAACATACTATATTAAACATGCACTACATATGTCTGTTAACTGTATGAAATATACATTAACCAAATGTAAACATATGCACAAATCTGCAATAGTGTAATTGATCCCCATGTATTACAAGATCCAGCTTGTACAGTCATCAACTCACACCAGTTTTATTTCATGATATCCCCCACATTCCTTGCAGTTATTATTTTAAAGCAAATCTCACACAACATGTATTGGAGAATGTTTCATCAGGATGTATCTTTAAAACATAAATGCTATTTAAAAATAAAACACAGGCTGGGCGCAGTGGCACACACCTGTAATTCCAGCACTTTGGGAGGCCAATGTGAGTGGATCACCAGGTCATGAGTTCGAGACCAGCCTGGGTAACATGGTGAAACCCCGTCTCTACTACATACAAAAAATGAGCTGGGCGTGGAGGCACATGCCTGTAATCCCAGCTACTTTGGAGGCTGAAGCAGGAGAACTGCTTGAACCGGGGAAGCAAGGTTGCAGTGGGCCGAGATTGAGCCATTGCACTCCAGCCTGGTCAACAAGAGCAAAACTACCTCTTAATAAAATAAAAACAAAACACAATGGCAAAGCATTCATACATCTATAAATTGACAACTATTTAATATCAGTATCTTGGGTTAGTAATCAAATTTCTAATTGTCCTACAAATTTCATTATATAAATTACAAAATATTTGTTGGAAACTGGAGCCAAAAAAAAAAAGGTTCATAATTTGTAATCATTTACAGAGTCATTAAGATTCTTTTAATCTATAGGCTTTCTGTTCCATATCTTGCTCTCTCTCTCTCTCATCATACCAATACTGGCAATTAATTTGGAAAAGTAATCGGGAAATTTGTCATTAGAGGTTTCCAGAGGCTCAATTTTGCTAATGGCATTTTCTATCTCTGTATTTCTTTTCTTTTCCCCTTTTTTTTTTTTTTTAATTTTTGAGATGGAATCTCGCTCTGTTGTCCAGGTTGGAGTACAATGGCGTAATCTCAGCTCACCACAACCTCCACCTCCCTGGTTCAAGCAATTCCCCTGCCTCAGCCTCCTCAGCAGCTGGGATTACGGGCACATGCCACCACACACCTGGGTAATTTTGTTTGTTTGTTTGTTTGTTTGTTTTTGTTTTTGTATTTTTAGTAGAGACGGAGTTTTACCATGTTGGCCAGACTGGTCTTGAACTCCTGACCTCAGACAATCTGCCCACCTCAGCCTCCCAAAATGCTGGGATTACAGGCATGAGCCACTGTTCTCGGGCGTATCTCTGTATTTCTTTTAAATGGGTGGTTGAATTTAGAGAGAGGGTCAAACTCAGATTAGACTATTTGACAAGACTACTTCAAAGATGAAAGCCATTTCTTCTTGGGCTTTTAATGGATGTCTTTTCTTCCTTTCAATATATCGACATTCCATAAGCCTCCATTTCTGACCTAATTCTCATTAGTGCTACATAAAGTATGAGGTCAAGCTTGCCCAGAAAATAGCTTCAATAACTGCCAACCATATGCTGACAGAATCTCTAGTCACATATTAGATCACTGTCCTGAGTACAAGCCCTGAATACCTACCTTTCTAGTACTTTTGCAGTTACAGAAGTATCTCATAATTACTGTGTCGAAAACTAAGTAACATGTATTTCCTTGGAAACCTACCTTTTATATTCCATATTTTTATATGAATTTCAAAATGAAGAATATGGACATTGAGACTAGATGTGCTCTCTTATTCATGCTCTGCCAACTACTCTCTAAATAAATTTAATGAGTCAATTAATTAATATAAGCAATTAATTTATAAAATGGAGATTTATAATAGTAAATATTTTAGTGCTATTAGATAAATGCTTTTCCAAGTCCTTTACATACTTATTTATGAATTAAGTCTTACACCAACTTTATGAAGTAGGTATACTATTTTAGTTTTACAGATGAGAAAACATGCCCAGAGAGGTTAAGTAATTTGTCCAGGCAGTCAGTTTCCAGAGTTCATAGTCTTAACATTCATTATACAATATTTTTATAAAAGAATAAATGGCTTAGTTAAAAAATTAAAATAGTGTCTGACACAATTTAACTATAATTGACTGAAACTATCATGTTTTAAAATTAAGTGTAAAGTATCTTTGCAAGTTACATATAGGAACCACTACAAATTGGCTCTTCGTTTTCTTTCCAGCTTCTTTTCTATCTTCATAAAGAATTTGTCCTTCTTTGCTCTACTGTAATTTCTCAGTGATGCCTTACGTTTTTGTCCTTTTGTTCTAGAATGCATTTTGATTACTCTTGGCATCTTGCAAAAAATATGTCCTTTAAGACACAACTCACGTTCCCTCTCTTAAGAAGCCTTTTGAGGTCTGAGGTTGAATTTGATGTTTCTCTTTGATATTTTTGTTTATAATTGTATCAAAGACATCCTGAAATCCAAGATTTCAGATGAATAGATATATTCTCTGTTTCTCAGATGGACAAATGAATGGACATCTTCCTATCCACTTATTTCATAGCTTCACAAATACTGATTCTATATTTACCAATTCTTGTTTAGAAGTTTTCCTCAAGGTCTCAGATAATGTACTAAAGATAATAACTAATGAACATTATTCTTGATTAAGAAATAGATTAGGTAGATGATAGATAGATAGATAGATAGATAGATAGATAGATAGATAGATAGATAATAGACAGGTAAGTAGCACTTTCATTTTCTCTTTTTGGTAACACTCTTCTGCTTTGTTTCATGATATGACTCCCCAGGTTTTCCATACTATTCTTTATTTGTTCATTTTTAGTTCATTTCCAGTCTCCACTTTCCCTAAATGTAAATGTTGATAATCCTCAGAATTCTAGCTTCAGTCATTTTCTAGTTGTATTCTACATATTCTTTCTGGGACCTTCGTTTTTTAAAATCACTTCATTTTAACACAATGGCATTTTATTTAAGTAGAAATATCTGATAATTTTGAAACTCATGACTAAAGTTTTAAAATGACATCAGAAATTTAGGTAAGAAGAGATCATGTCTCAGAGTTGACAGTGGGACTAGTAGCAATGAATAAAATGACATTAGAGATGGGTTTTAGAAGAGAGAGAGAGAAAAGGTGGTACACACATATCTACCCAAAGATACCAAAAATAGTCTAAAATTTGTCTAGAGATGTCCCCATTTAGAAGATCAGAATAAGAGAAGTGACACAGAAGAAACAGAGAAGTAGAACACATTATTACAAGGTTAGGGAGGACAGAAAAATTACAAAAGAAAATATTCACTTAAATTGAGTGGTGCAAATTCAACTTCTGTGATTCCATGTAATTCTAGAGGCCTTTAGAATTATCTTTAAGACATTGATTTTAGGTAGCTTCCAAATGGTGAACTAAAGGTTCTTGAGAAGGCAGGACAAAGAAATAATAAAAGATGTCTTCATATTCTTAATCATAGTACATGAATCACATAAATAATATATTTTATGCAATTCATTATATAATAAATATATATATTAATATGTACATAGACACAGATATGTACATACACATACATACACACACACACAGGCTGTAGTGATTCAGAAATTATTGAATTCATCATAACTCCTTTAGCCTAAAATGCCCTTTTCTACACTTCAATAATCTCTGGTTGCATAGCCAATCCACATTTAAACCTCATATCTCAGTTAAAGTGTGAGTTCCTATAGGTCCACCTTTATTCATTGCTTACATTTCATCTACATAACACTCAGCATTTTTATAATCACTTAACAGGTCCACCCATTTAGTAAACATTTTATGTCTGTTTTTTGTATGTTGACATTGGCTTACACTCAGGATAAATTCACGTTCCAGATGGACAGTGACTTTTATGGATTTAGTGTCCAGTGGCAAAATTCTCACTAAATGTTCTTTGAAAAGTACTAAGAAGAGGTATAAAGTGCTATGAAGGCTCACGAATTTGAAACTTTTCAAGTCTAGAAGGAGGGAAAAATATATTTTCAGTAGAGAATAATTTTAGGATGTAAAACTTCTTCAATAATCCACATTCTTATAAGCAAGAAAAGGAAGATTTCTAAGGGCTTAGAGTTTAGATATAACCTATGACTCAGCACATGATGATAATTTGAAATTTTTAAGCTTTTGTTCAGCATCTCCTTTCTGAATCTCTTTATATGCTATATAACAGTTTTATAAAATTTGCTTTTATACAACAAATGACCTAAATTAATATGAGAAAATCATATACAATTTGACTCCCTTGATTTCACTGTTAATTGTATTATTAATTTAGTTGTTACTTTTTTCTGTATGAGTAATTACCACTAATTTTGTAACACACAATGCAATGGCTCTCAGATCAAATTATTTGGAGTAAAAAGACAAAAAAAGAAAACCAATACTGTGCACTCATATTGAAATCAATGCGGTAGCTTATTTTTGCACTAAGGTTTGCAGTGGGTTCAAGACTGCTTTAGGATGTTCAGATGCAGATGTCCTCAGCGTGGAATCTGGGCTTGCTATGAATTTCACCAAAATACTAATGACTTGAAAAGATGAGAATGGTTATATTTTACAGAAACTACTGAAACCTTTCCCAGCTGGTGAAGCAGAACCATTTAAAAATATAGCACCAGAAAGACTTTTAGTAGAGCTGTCAGATTTTAACATTCTAGGGTTGCATAATTACCGTATTCTCTAATGCGTGCCAGAAAAGAATAGTCGGGAATTAATGAGTGAATACACTTGCTTAGTTTCTCTGTTTATGAGCAGCTCTGCCAAGTTTAGGCTATGCTCTTCCTCTGTTCATCAGAAGAAATGAGACCTCTGAACATTTTACCCACAGTATCATAATTTGAACATCATTTTGTGTTGGAGTGTCTTAAACAGAAGAACTCCCTGTTTATCATTCACTACTCTTAGTTTCATCTAATTCTCTGTAATCTCTGTTTCCTAAGCAGGCTACAGGTACACCGGCTTCCATTCTTTTATTAGGCTGTTTTATTCGTGAATGCTTTTTTACTTATCCTGTTTTATTTTTTCTTCCCAGCAATACCCAGTCCCCATGTCCCAGCTCAAGTTCCTATAGAGCTCTTATTATTTTCCCTCTTGTTATCTTTCCTCTATCATTGTCATTATTATTGAGAAATTATACAACAAACATCATACAGAGTATATGGTGTATTAAATTGATGCCAACTATCTACAAAGACGTTCTAAAATCAAATATTCATCTATATATATTTATATGTATGTATGTGTCAACCTATCTATTTATCTGTCAGATATAACTTAGAGACAAATAATACAGACAAGGTACAAAAAAGTGTTATAGTAATTCCAAGAAAGCAGAACTTACTTCAGTCTGAATCATATAACACAAACTAGCTTATATCAGTAATTATCTTTAATTTATCATTTGCTTTATCAATTAATTTGTTTTTTCCCACATAAAAGATCAAGTACTAGGTCAGGCATGGTGACACTCGTTTGTAATCCCAGCACTTTGGGAGGCCGAGGCAGGCATATCACCTGAGGTCAGGAGTTTGAGACCAGCCTGGGCAACATGGTGAAACCCCATCTCTACTAAAAAATACAAAAATTAGCCAGGTGTGGTGGCAGGCACCTGTAATCCCACCTACTCAGGAGGCTGAGGCAGGAGAATTGCTTGAACCCAGGAGGCAGAGGTTGCAGTGAACTGAGATCATGCCATTGCACTCCAGCCTGGAGGACAAGAGCAAGACTTTATATCAAAAAAAAAAAAAAAAAAAAAAAGGGCTATATACTTTCTGATATTAATTTTGAGGAAAAGTTTTATTGCAGAATCAACTAAACCTTATTACATATCTAGCATGAGCAATGCATTATTCTAGATAGTTTTACTGACATTATTACCTTTTCACAGTTAATAAATATTTGATTACAATAAAGAATAGCAAATCACATATTTGTATACTGCTTTTAAGATATGAATGCAAATTCTCAGTTTGATGTTACTTTTTAATATGCTATTTCATTTCTCTTTTTTTTTTTTTTTTTTTTTTGAGACGGAGTCTCGCTCTGTCGCCCAGGCTGGAGTGTAGTGGCGCGATCTCGGCTCACTGCAAGCTCCGCCTCCCGGGTTCACGCCATTCTCCTGCCTCAGCCTCCCGAGTAGCTGGGACTATAGGCGCCCACAACCGCGCCCGGCTAATTTTTTGTATTTTTAGTAGAGACGGGGTTTCACCGTGGTCTCGATCTCCTGACCTTGTGATCCGCCCGCCTCGGCCTCCCAAAGCGCTGGGATTACAGGCGTGAGCCACCGCGCCCGGCTTATTTCATATCTCTTATAAGGAAATGCATCACATTAAATATACTGTCCTCAGGATGATAAAATTTCAGTAATATTATTACATTATAAAGTTTTATTTTCCAAATATTTAGAAAACTGCTTACTTATCCAGGTAAAAACTAAGACTGAGACTGTGAGACTGAGAACTGAATTTCTGAAGCAAATGTAAATTCATAGAATGTGTATAACAGACTTCTGGGAAGAAAAGTTTGTAGAAACTTACCAACTTGACAATCCAAAAAATAGACTTTAGACATTTGCTTTGTATTCACTACATGATTAGTTTTCAGTCTGGATTTTTAAAAAGTAGATATAGTCAACTTTCAAAATACAGTGAGGAATTTTAGAAGTATATTGTAGTGACTTACATTTTATGTTAGCATTTTCTGATCGACCATGTATTACTGGCTACTTTCCAGATGCATATGTAAGTCGGACTTAAACACTGTGTTCTTAGCATTTTCATACATAATTCCCCAATAATGCTGTTTAATTCTGTCTTTGCATAGGAGTTGATAATTTTCTATTCATACAGGAAGTTTTCATACATATAAATATATATATATTTATTTATTTATTTATTTATTTGAGACAGAGACTTGCTCTGTTGCCCAGGCTGGAGTGCAGTGGCAGGATCTCGGCTCAGTGCAACCTCTGCTTCCTGGGTTCAAGGAATTCTCATGCCTCACCCTCCAGAGTAGCTGTAATTACAGGGGTATGCCAGCACACCTAGCTAATAGTTTCATTTTCAGTAGAGACAGGGTTTCATTATGTTGGCCAGGCTCGTCTCAAACTCCTGGCCTCAAGTGACCTGCCCACCTGGGTCTCCCAAAGTGCTGGAATTACAGGTGTGAGCCAGGGTGCTTGGCCTCATATATTTTGTAAAATGTAGTTGTAGTCATTGCTTACTGTGAATCCCAATGTGTTTTAAACAAGTGTAAATGTAATAACATTACTTAAAATTAATTATTATAAAAAACCTTCACAAATAACGCACTTCTTTTTGAGCCTGTGTGTCATACAATGTATTCTGAATACAATAGCAAAAAAAAAAAAAAACATAGATTTTAAAATGACTAAGTTTAACCCATAAAAAAATGCTTAATAATACTAAATTACTCAATTCCTATTAGAGTGATTCTGCTTTGTTTTAAACTTTAATCATTTAATTTTAGATCATTAAGCTTCCCCCGGTTCACTTGAAATTAGCTTATATAACTTGTTAAAATTTTTATAATACAATAATGACTAAGTATAAAGTTGGAGAATTATAATGTAATGAATATTATAATTCTGAAGTTGTACCCATTAACTGTGGGGTGTAGTTAGTTCCAAACAAGAAGAAAATGCTTGAAGCACATTACATTTAATTTTTAACTTTTGAAATATTTAGACTGTAGAGAATGTGTGGTCTAAAATGTCTTTTGAGACATTGATATGGTTTGGCTGTGTCCCCACCCAAATTTCATCTTGAATTGTAATTCCCATAATGCTCACATGTTGTGGGAGGGAGTGGGTGGGAGGTAATTGAATCATGGGTCTGGTTACCCTCATGCTGTTCTCATGATATTGAGTGAGTTCTCACAAGATCTCATGGTTTTAAAAGGGGTGTTTCCCCCTTGGCCCGGCACTTTTCCTTGCTGCCGCCATGTGAAGAAGGATGTATTTGCTTCCCCCTCCACCATGATTGTAAGTTTCCTTAGGCCTCCTCAGTCATGTGCAACAGTGAGTCAGTTATAGATTATCCAGTCTTTGGCAGTCTATTACAGTACCATGAGAATGGACTACTACAGACATTACATTTTGTTTGACTTTATTGATAATAAACAACATTTTTTTAAAAAGTCTGTCACCCCAAAGCTAAAGATAAATATATATTAAATATATTTTGCATATATGAGTAGTACTCTTATTTATTTATTATTTATGTATTTATTTCAGCATAGCAATGATAGTAAACATTTAATATTTTTGTAACGACATCTTAGTGCAACTAGTTACCTGCTCTTTTAGTCAAGGACACTGAGTTAGTGACCCTTATGCCTCAACCAATCAGCACCCTCCTATCCATCAGTGAAGACAATCAGATTATTGATGATGAATATTCTCACTGAGTTACCTCATTGAGAATTCTTGTCTACTGTTGGTGAATAATTTTATAAATGTAAAGACCAAATTTGGGTATATCTGTATTTTCTTTAGTCCTTGGGAAATGGGGAAATATTTAACGCTCCATATGGCTAATGATTAATGCAGAAAACTTGCTATGTATGACGTTGATTCTAACTTTAAATCAGTTTGTATCCATGGAGACATGTGTATTGTATAGCTCGTATAAAAATGTGACAATAATATATAACAGTTTTTTCAACATTTCCAAAATCTCGACATGTATGAAATCTGATAACTTTTATAAAACTAAAAACAAAAAACAAAAAAAACTGAGACTGCTTTTGAATAGAGACAACTCAGGCAGGGGCTTTTACTGCAAGGGATGAGATAATCAACATCTCAGCACACTGTAACACAACTGTAATAAAGCAGTAAACTGCCAAACACCTATCGGAAGCTTCAAATTAAGAAATTAAACATCAGTGTCATAACTTTTAGTCTAAAGTCTACCTGCATTTACTAGTCACATTGGCTGAGGCAGGAAAAGCTAGAAGACTGGTAGAGAACAATCAAATTCTATTGCTGATGATTAAATGTTAACAGTGAACTACGATGAGAGTCCCAGGTGCTGTGTCCAATTGAAAGTTAGCAGTGAAATGAGATTTCTCCACAATGTGGGAAATTTTCCGCTATTGTGAAAGAGAGCCACACCTGATAAAGAGACTGGACATGATGTGTTTCAATAGTTACAATGAACGGTTATACTGAAATTAAATTCCACAAGTGAGATTATTTATAATTCCAGATTTGCCCCCATTTATTTCAGGAACAGCTAGCTGGTAATACTCATTATATGAAATGAATGCTCAAGTTAAAAATGGGAAAGAAAGCTTTGAATAGCTATCTGGAACTAAATGAAAGACATAAAGAAGAATCTTGATCAATTTACAGGCTAACAAGAAGCCTGAAATACCATTCACAATTGACTAAATAAGAAAACAAAATTTGTATGTATCTTCAAATAATTGTATAAGGTGGTAACCAAAATGCAGTCAGGAAAATTGCTAAAAAATGTGTTAAAATTATATTTTATGACTCAGTAAATTTAAGACAACATGAATTTGAAAAATAACCAGAGGTAAAATGATAAAATAAACACTTGAAAGGAGAGCTGTTTGGAGAATTAGGAGAAAGGGAAATAATGGAAATAGACAAGTACCTTAGAAAAATATAAGCTCTCAAAGAAGGAACAAAAAGAAGAAGTAATGGTGCAGAAAATAGAATTGGTGATATGGAATGTGAAGTTCAGTCTCTACTTTTTTATAGACTTATATATATTATTTAGTGTTGACTCTGCCCTTGAATTTTGTAAATGAAAGTTATTTAATACTCTTATTCCATTGTTTCTGTAAAAGTTTATAAAAATGTTTCAAATACTAAATGTAGAGGAATATATATTAGGTTGGATTATAATTTTAATTGTGGCATAATTGTTTACAGCATTGTGATTCTTAATGACTTTAAAGGTCCATATTTATTTTCTAGTGTCTTAGCATAATTTATGAATATTTCAAGAAACAATAGATATAGAATTAGACTATTATTTTGAGAAAGAATCAAAGGCAAAATGTCAATTTCATTACTTCATAATTTACTTTAATGAGGAGAAAATAAAAGTACAATAAATCATCTTCATTTTAGACATAATATATTTACTTCAGAATACAAAGAGTAAAAAGAAGAAAATTATTAGAAAAACATGAGATTGTCAAAATATATTTTTTCATCCAATTTGAAACTATAAATTCTAAAAATATAGAAAAATGAACCCTTACGGTTTTTAATAGACAGCAAGCAAAATATTTTTTTAAAAGCTTTCATGTTACACTTAGAATAGGTAAGTTTTGGCTGGGCGTGGTGGCTCACACCTGTAATCCCAGCACTTTGGGAGGCAGAGGCGGGCAGATCACGAGGTCAGGAGATGGAGACCATCCTGGCTAACACGGTAAAACCCTGTCTCTACTAAAAACACAAAAAAATTAACCAGGCGTGCTGGTGGGCATCTGTAGTCCCAGTTACTCGGGAGGCCGAGACAGGAGAATGGCGTGCACCCGGGAGATGGAGCCTGCAGTGAACCAAGATCGTACCACTGCACTCCAGCCTGGGCGACAGAGCGAGACTCTGTCTCAGAAAAAAAAAATAAAATAAATAAAGTAAATAAACAGGTGAGTTACATCTACATTACACTTTGGTAAAGCTGTTTTCAAAATGACAACTACACAATACCAACTGTTGAAGTTAAAATATTTTAAAAGATTTGACAAGCAACGATCATAGTTTTAAATTTTCTTAAAGGAAAAGGAAAATATGGAACTTTTTTCTTGATGAAAATGATATAGTTGAACAAACACAAAGGAATCAGCTATTTAGAGTACTAATAAACTTTTTTCTTACAACATAATATAAAAGTAGAAATTCTTTACTACTAAATTTTGGTGATGATACTTTTACATTTTGTAACAATAACATTATGATACAAATAAAAATGTATATATTTTAAAATCTGATTTATTTCTCTATCCCAGTGATACAAAAATCACAGTGATAATCTAATTCAGCCAAATATATATTTAACATCATGTAAATGAAATGTTAATTTGATTCACATATAATTCATATTAACATATATTTGGAATAATTATCACATAAATTGAATGATCAAATTGTGCTATAAAAGCTTTTTATCAAGTTGCTATATCCAGGTGTTGGTGTTCCTATCTGTTTCTCTCGTATGCAACTTTTAGTTTTAAATTCAGTGAATAAAGTTATTGCATTCCCTTTCTTTTCTCAGAGAACACAAATAACTTAGAAGCTCTAAAAATGAACAGAATCACAAGTACAAATGTCATTTTTAACAAAGCTAAGGAAATAACATACAGGTGAAGCATTGGGTTATTAGACTTAATGATCTCTTAAATTTATTTTCCTCTTCCCACTATCACTTGTTATATTGTGGTTCCTTTGTGGAAATTTTTTTTTTAAGAAAGTAGTCACCTGTACCCCTCTCACCACTTCATCACCTCCCATTCTCTCAGGGGCCTATACCAATTGATCAAAAGTATCTTTATAGGCAAATTCAAAAATCAAGTTCCCTTCTCTCACTTGACTACAGGAAATGGTTTGCCATAGTCGATTATGCCCCCTTCTTGGTTTTTTTAACTTAGCTTTCCAGATGGCACACTTTCTTGGTTTTCCTCCTGTTATATACAGCTTCTTCTTCTGAGTTCCTTCTTAGTTCCTTGACTTATTCAAATTCTCTCTGTATGTACTTTGTGGTCTTATTTAATCCATTGGCTTTACATGTCACTTGTACGTATTTAGCGCTAAAAATTATAGCTCTATTCTAGGTCTCTTTCCTGAATAATGGTCTCATATATACAAGTGACTTCTTGACTTTTCCATTTGGCTATGAAGTGGGTTTCTCAGACTGAACAGGTTCAAAACATAACTTTTAAAATTTTACACCCATATCCACTCATCCCACACAAGACCAAAAAACATGAGTCCTCTTTGATGTCTGTCTTTCCCTTGAACTCCATAATCAATCAATCTATAAGTACAATCAACTTTAACTTCTAAAGTCGATTCAAAAAATCTGACATTGCCAACTGCCTCTTAGTTCAGGCAGCCATCATTGATTACTTGAATTGTTGTAATAGTTTCCTAAGGTTTCTTTTTACCTCCATTTTGCCTACATTTAGGCAAAATTAGTCTATTTCTTTAAATAAGTATAAAAAGATAAAACAATGCATAGATTCTTTTTCTTTTGTGTGCTTAAATACATTGTAGGTTTTCATTATTGAATGATTTCATGGCATATCTCCAAGTAACTGCTGAAAGAAAGGTAATAATTTAAAAATCAGTATAAAAATAAGAAATAAAGAAATTATAATAATTCAATGTAAGACAAGAAAAAAACAAGGCAAAAAATAAAAAAGAAGAAAATCTTTAAATGTATTTTTAACAGAAAAATTTGCAATAATTGAAATAAAAAACTACTCAAATATTTTAAATACAGAAATCTTGAATCTATTATCAGATATAGTATAAAGGCAAAATTTAAAAAATATTAGGCAAATACCAGCCAAATAACTTGATGTAGACATTTTTGTATTGGTCAAACTAGGCCAAGTGCAGTGACTCATGCCTGTAATACCAGTACTTTGGGGAATTTGAGGCAGGAGGATTCCTTGTGGCCAGGGTTTCATTTGAGGCAGGAGGATCCCTTGCGACCAGGGTTTCAAGACCAGCTTGGGAAACAGAGTGAGACCCTATCTCTGCAAAATGCATATCAAAAAGTTAGCTAGTTATAGTGGTGTGCATCTATATTCCTAGCTACTTTGGAGGCTGAGGTGAGAGGATAGCTTGAGCCCAGATGGTTGAGGCTACACTGAGCCATGTTGTGCCACTGCACTCCAGCCTGGGTGACAGAGTAAGACTCTGTTTCTATAAATAAATAAATAAATAAACCTTACAGAAAAAAAAATAGGGGCAATATACAAATTGAATCAACCCAAAATGATAAGAAGAAAGTTCATCAAAAAGATCAATAAATTATAAACATGTAAACTTTTTAGCATACTCACAAATATATAAAACAAAAATGGTAACATTATTAGGAGTAATTGATCAGCTGAAAATTTGGCCAGTAATATATCAAACAATTATAAGATTTAAACAATACAATATTTTATCTTGTTCAGTATAATTCTATTTCTGATATTATAGGAGTAATTCATTTTGATTGAATTAAAAATTATCTCCTCCCATTTTCATACTTCAATTTCTTCAGTATTTGCAAAATACACTATTTCAGTCTCAGTATTATCTAACAATAATTCAAAATCAAAATAGTTCTCATTTCACACAAACTCTAACTACTTAAATTAGGTTTTACTCTCTTTTCTCCAGCTATCTCTTCTTTCTGAAGGTTGAATTTGTTCTGTTCTACTATATGAACTTCCACAAATTTATGAGAAACCTGGCTCCAGGTTTCTATAATCACAACAGAGTAAAGCCTCTATGCTTTACTAACTACTTCAATATCAAGGATCCCAGGGAAGAATTCTGATTGTTTTTGTTCAGGTCACAACCTGTCTCTTCATCCATCGCTATAGTCAGAAGTAGAGGCTCTATGATTTAACCAGATTTTTTAAAGGTATAATCATTGTGTAGCAGAAAGAGAGCAGATTAACTATTAGCCAGCTCCAACATTCATTAATATAAGAGAGGAAAACTTTGGAAGAATGCCCAGAGGAGGTGTCAATTTCAAACATGTTAAAAATATTTCCCAAAACCCTCCCTACAGAGTAATGTAGAATTTTCATTATCAATTTGTGTGCTGAATATGAAAGCATACATAGAATTTTATGTTTTCATTGAAATAAATTAAAGATATCATTTGTATTTTTTTGACTTTTGTAAAACTATTCAGAAAAGGTGATATCATATAATAATGAAATTTACTTTCTTACCTGGAGAAAAAAAGATATTTTAATGACAATGCTAACGACAACTTTTTTAGTATGTTAATAAAAGCGACAGAATGGTAGTAAAATACAAACAGATACACACAAACATGTATGTAATGTTGTCACTGGATACAAGTTAAGAGCACACAGAATTAACTAATATCAAGCTGTATTTCAAATATGTTCATGGAAAACTCAAATTTTCCAAAATTTTAGGAAGTTCAAACCAAAGTTAAAACACATCATTCTGAGCGTAGAAGTGTTTTATGATTGCAGTAAAAGTGGTAGTACATCGTCTCCACCGATGTTCAGACTGGATGTCAACTGAACACTCTTTATGTGTAAAGAAACGTAATGGATCAGTCTCTGTTTCCTCCATTGAAGATAATAAACAGTGCCTGGTAAGAGCTACAAAATTTTGTGATTTATCTAATAATCTAAAAATGATGGCTGTAAATTTAGGGTTCAAGTCTTAAAGGTTTGAAATTGATTTTATCATTACCAGAGGCAATGACAGAAATGAACTTGATTTACTCACAGAACCTAGCTGTTATTGCCATAAAATCACATATAAATATTAAAGTTCCTTTGACATTTGTAGACTAGAAAGCCACTGAATTGTTTATAACTTTATAATTATAACTTAAAATTTATCTTTTTTCTTCCAAATTCAGTATGACTTAAAAATGGCAACTTATCAAAATATTTAAACATATCTATTTTTATATTATCTTGTAAAAATTTATTTGGGAAAAGTTTAACAATATCCTCTGTTCATATTTATTAATTTTATTATTCACAGTTAAGGAAATATTTATTTGTAATTATACCAAAGAATAAATTTCGCTGCTATTTTACTATGAAAGGCAAGAAAAACCAACATTGATATTTGCAATGAATTTGATTTCTAGCTTTAAAATTTATTTATATTTTAAATAAATGATCAGTGATTATTCACATTGTATTAATCAGCATAGGCAAAATAACTATGATAAAACTGAAACTCAATGTGTTAGTGGTTTACAACAAAGAATTTGATTCATGCTACATATTTATTACGAGTTGAATTTTAACATTTATCTATGTTTTCATAAGGCAGGGATTTAAGCTAAATGGCAAAGCCTAACTAGTATATTGCTGATATTATAACATAAAAAAATACAAATCAGGGTGGAATCACATAATGATTCTTAAAATTTATTCTTTTGACACACATTTCTTTAACTCACACTTCATTGGTTTAAACAAATTATATGGCTAAGTGTTACTTAAAATGGACAGATACTATGAGCTCCCCAGTAAGAGGCAGTATATGTCAATTCTGATGAACATCTCATGCTGAACAAATATTTTGAATAAGAATAAAAGCAACTACAGTTTTCTCCTTAGCCACAGATACCATTTCTTTTCATTTCACATGTAAAACAAGCCCAAGGATGGAACTGGAGGTCATTATCTTAAGTGAAACAACTCAGAAACACAAAGCCAAATACAGCACGTTTTATTTAGTGGGAACTAAATAATGCATACACATGGACATAAAATATGTAATAACAGTCATTGGAGATTTGGATCATTGGGAGGGTGGCAGGAGGGTAGGGGAGGAGAAATTACTTAATGGGTACAAATGTATGATACTCAGGTGATGGCTACACTCAAAGCCCAGACTTCATTAATACTTGCTTTAGTTCGTTCCTATCCTGCTATGAAGAAATACCTGAGACTGGTAATTTATTTAAACAAAGGGGTTTAATTGACTCATAGTTCTACATGACTGGGGAGGCCTCGAGAGACATAATCATGGTAGAAGGCAACTTTTCACAGGGTTACAGGAGGGAGAATCAGTGCCAAGAGAAGGAAGAATCTCCTTTTAAAACCATTGGATAACATGAGAACTCACGCACTGTCAGGAGAACAGCATGGGAAAAACTACCCCCATTATTCAATTATCTTCACCTGTTTCTGCCCTTGACACATGGCGATTATTGCAATTCAAGGTGAGACTTAGGTGAGAACACAGAGTCAAACCATATCACTACCTAACATATTCATATAACAAAACTGCTCTTGTTCCCTTTAAATGTTTTAAAACAAAACAAAACTCAACCACTCTTGAAGAAAGGTAATGTAAGTATTCCATACAATATTGACAGTAAACTTCCATCCAGGATCTCATTATCTCTAAATTACATCTGTCATGACTCCTTTTGCTCTGGGGCCCGAAAACTAAAATGACAAATGACTTCTCCATGTCAACTAAACCTAAATGAAGAACAGTAAAGGGATAACAGTAATAAACATTACATCTGGAGAGGAAACAATGGGAGACATATATTATGTACTGTACCAATACATAACAATTCTGAAATCCAGCTGGGCAGATGTTTTAAGACTCGCTTCCCATTAGGGTTGAGGATTCTTGATTAGACTCTTTTCTGTCTCCAAATAATATCTTTAATCAATAATTTCGGTTTCTATATTAATCATTATAAAATTCTCAAAAATTTGGTTGGCTTTTTTAAAAATAAATTTATACATTTATAAATGTATAGTCTGTTACCTGTACTGATACCCACACCTACATATTTTTCTAAAAATTTGTTTCTCTAGACCTCATTGTGGTCAACTCGAAACCATTGCCCAAAAAAGGGAGAGCCACGCCCTTGCCCTCTTTTACTTAAGTAATTTTGTCCAACTTTAGGAAACTCACTGTTGGACAAATTAATCTACTCAGAGGTTTTTATCAATAGTCAAATATTCGAAGGGTGCCTGGTCAAGAGGCTGAGTTGTAATAGACCCTTATCTTCTCAAGATATTCTCATTTTATATTGATTGTTTTAGATATAATGTCTAAATTTCTCTTCAAAGAGTCAGTATGTCAGTATGTTCAGTTCTTTGCTTTCTACTTTTAAACTTAATTTCCTTGTAAAGCAACCTTGTGTGATTACTTACTCCACCCTGACTCATTTTGATTACCTACTCCAACCTGACTCATTCAGATGACCTGCTACCTGCTCTGCTCTGACACATTCTCCACTCTGCATAACCACACATAACCACTCCCCCTCACGCCAAAGTACTCATGCCGTCGCTCTCTTTAAATTAGCCAATCGGAATTAGTTTAGCCTGTGAAGTCTAACCCTAGCCAATAGGGGAAAGACACAGCAGCAGGGGCCACGTGCCTCAGGGATAAGAACCCCTTCCCCTCCTTTGTCCAAGTGTGTGCTCACCATTGCTCCATCTGCAAGGGTGCACCCTTCTATAGAAGTGCCTTGCCTTGCTGAGAATTAAAAAGAAAATTTTATATTCGAGTGCTGTTTCTTCTGTGGCACCGAAACTTTATGTATAACAATTGGAAACAATAAATAGTTCTAACTTTAAAACTATTATATAATTCCTGGTTTCTCTTTGGGGAGATTATTTGTCTTCCAAGTTATCATAAGAAAGAGTTTAACCAAATATTTTCTGATTATGTAATATGAATAGTCATTTTACCAATCTAAAATACGAGTGTTCTTCCCAATGACTCCACTGCCCCTTTATTCTTGCTATATGTGTTAGGTATATTTTATGACAGAAAGTTATTTCATTATTTTATTATTATTATTTGCCAGGAATCTCAATGGTTGAAAAACAAGGACCTGTTTCCTACCCCTGCTTCATGAACATCTTGGGTCACTTGTGGATTTATTTTATGTTATAATCATTCTAAAATACAGCACGGCTGAAAGATCAGCTCCTATCTGGGACACTACTTACCTCAAGTTAGGAAGAAAAATGGCAAAATCCATTTTTTATGATGGTAAAATGGTAAAATCAATTTTGCTTTTACTTGTTAGAGCCATAAGTCATTTACCCACATTTAAAAAATAACATAACTTCACCATTATTAAAATCCTATTTTGTTTTTGTACTTCCAAGCAATATTTTATTGCTTTCTTTCTTTTGTTTGCATATCCAAGGATGGCATGATATTTAAAACTACATTCTGAGGTCAATCTTGCCATATTCTTATTTACTTTATTTTCATTTGTTTATTACACTGTACATGAACATCAGTTACCTTCATATGCATACGGGTGAGTCTGTTTTGAAGGGCTTAAGCGTAAGTCACAGATGACACCTGGTCCCTGTAGTTCTGCAGCCTAATAGTTTTACTCTCATCTCGTGTTTCATTTTATCTTTGTGATGTACAGCCTCCACTTTGTGGAAAAAAAAAAAAAAATCTGCAGATAGATCATCCAGGAATTATTTCTTGTCTTAATATTGTTCTCGCTAGGAAGAACATATAGCCAATTGACCAGGCACCCTCCTGGGGTTTCCTAATGTAAGCTAGGTTTATGGAATTTTATGTTATATTTTAAAATTATCTTATTTTTGCATTTTTAAAAAGATAATTGAAGTAAAAAATAAAGCTGAATTTTCAAAATAAAAATATGTTCATGAAAAGGATAAATTCCTTAGATAATAAACACTTTTCTGCTTCTCTCATATTTATAGTTTCAACCAGAATCAATCAAAGTTTAATTGACAAATATATTTTGATAGCACAATACATTCTTTAGTTAAGTTAAAATATATAATTGGATAAGAAGGAGTGGAATTTAATTTTATTTTCTTAAATATTATGAACAAAATGAGAAATATTGTATGGTTTATGCTATATATCTGATATTTGTTGTATTTATTTTCATAATAGTACTTGCCTTTCACAAATTACTGTGTATTTGGGAAGTTATTGTGCATTCATTGCATTTCCTGAGAAATGGCTGCTGCTAAACATGTTTATTTAATTCAAATTTCAGTTTTATTTCTGTGGTTAGAATGTAATGAGAAACACAATAGTTAAGATAAGTTTGATAGCTTTAATGAAATCATTCTCTTTCTTAGTGACCTTGAGGGTATCCTAAATAACTCTTCTTGATGGTGCATGTCAATAGGAAAAAGAGTAATAATGGTGCCTGATGGTCCAATTCCAGTGTAGCTTTAACAACTATATCCCATAAGGTTTGAAGGTCTTTTTATTACTCTAAGTGAAATCAATAAACAAATTAATCCTTCTTTTTTGTATCTTCACTTACTTTCAGAAGTAGGTTGCACTTGCCGATTTCCCTCTAAAAAGTGTGGTTTAATAAAATAGCATTTTAAAAATGCCAAGCACAGTACCTAACATGTATTATGTGCTCTATAAACACCTTTTTCTTTTTACTAATTCTCCTTTTCCCCCCGCAATAATGATGCAGGAGGTTTTAGTGACTTATGTTTATAGTCTGTCTCTGAGAAAGAAGTGCATGTTTATCCGCAGAATGAGCAATATTAATATAAAGTCCACTGTAAACTCTGATTACTGATTGTTAAATTTTCATACACTCCCTTTGGAATCTGTTAGGAGCATTGCTGGAAATGAAATATAAGAAATAAAGAAGACAGCCAATAGATTTTCAATAACAGACTTTATTTTTCTTCTTTATATAACCATGTATAACTGTTAAACAAAAAAGTAATACATCATTCAATTGTTAAAGAATGTATCAGTTCAAATTCAGGCAGGAAACATAAGGCATGGTCAAAACTGGTGATTGAGGACAATTTAACCCATTTATACCAGAGGTTGCAAAACTTTTTGTGAAAAATCAGATCTTGATGATGACCTTGAGCAGTATGATATAAATAACTCCCACAAGCTTGGCGTTCCAATAATGGAACACTAGGCATAAATGTTTAAATACAGTATCATTATACAAATATGTTGGCAGGATGAAGGGAAATTACTAACATGAGGTCATGGAGGACCCCAAGACTAGTCATAGCTAGTAGGCATTATTTATGCCAGAATTTGCAAGAGGAAAGTGGTTTCTAGAAGGTAGAAAAAGCTGTTTGGAATAGAATACCTTATAGGAATTGTTAACTTTGCTGGGGAAGAGAGCACTCTCCTGAGGCAAAAGAGAAAAGAGCTCCAGAAGAAAATAAGCAAATTTACTTCTGGTCTCTTATATCTTAATAATGGTTCACACTGGCTGAATCCAACTAAAAGGCAGCAAGAAAACCCATTGATGTGGGGTGGAAAGGAGTGTATCTCAAAGTGCAAATAAAGACATACAGGATTATGCCCTTTTGTTAATCATGGATTTTATTTTTATTATAATTTTTTTCTTACTCCAAACAATTTAGAGCACAACATTCTTCAGAATTCAGCCGTTGTAATTAATATTAAGTATTTAAACAGACAATTACATACCTAAACAGGTGCCTGCCATACATGTGTTATGTTAGGTATGTATAATTTTATTCATATTTTCAAGGGTTTTTTTTATGTGTATCTTTGTTATTGAGTGTAATGTTATAATTCATGAGATTCTTAAAATTAAAATTGTTGCTAAATCTTTCATATGTTTTCTTTTTTATATAAGTAAAGAGATAGTATGGTATACTTTTAAGTTCCTTTGGTTTAGTGTATAAATGAAACACCAGAGTTAATTTTTTTTTTATCAGATAAAGGACAATTATTTGTATTTAATTTTTAAACTTGATATAACATTTTTCGTTATGGATTTTATTGTTTCTAAACATTGGCTACTCATCCCTGTGTAAACCAAAATGTATCTAAAAGCAGTCTTAATCAGTTTAGAAATTTATTTTGCCAAGGTTAAGAACATGTCTGGAGAAAAGCCTATACCTTTTTCCAAAGATGATTTTGAGGACCTCAATATTTAAAGAAGAAAAGTGGGCTGGGGAAAAGAGGGAAGGAATGGTAATCTACATGTTGCAAGAGCAAATAGGGGAATAGTCAATTATGTATTTGTCTTGCCATCAATAAATCAGCACTTTACATAAGATAAGATAAACACAGAGTAGCTGCCTGTGGAGATCTTTAACCTTTATCTATTGCTGTCTGCCTGGGAACAAAAAGAAAGGCAGTTTCTTGCATGTCTCAGCTTTAAGCTGATTTTTTTTCTTTATCATAGTGAATTGCGGTCCCAAGTTTTTATTTTCCTTTCACATATGTAGGAAGATTTTTCTGTGCCCCACTGATATCAGATGACACCATGTGATTAGCTTTGGGCAATAAAATATTGTAACGTCTAATGGGCTCTCCTTGCCTTCTCAGATAGAGCCAAATTATTAAGATTGAGGAATTGCAATAGAGAAAGAGTTTTACACATGTAGAGCCAGCTAAACAGGAGATTGGAGTTTTATTTTTACTAAAAGCAGCCTCCCTGAGAATTCAGTAGCTAAAGTTTTTCAAAAATAGTTTGCAAGAAGAGGGGGGAGCTAAGCAATGGGTGCTGCTGATTGGTTGGGGGTGCTATCGTTTGCTGTGGGAAATGGTCCTCTTTCACAATAAGTAACTTCTGGGTAGGTCCACAGGAGTGATTGGCAGATCCAGGGGGAGTCAGTATTCAGAAATGTAAAAGACCAGAAAGGATTATCTCAAAAGGCCAATCTCAGATTCTACAATAGTGATATTATCTGCAGGAGTATTTAGGGAAGTTGCATATTTTGTGGCCTCCAGAATAATGACTGGTAATCATTTATGTATACACCATAGCAAAATTCAGACCCCTCTCATCCTCTTAACCTGGTGGTCTCTTATTAGCTTTACACCAACAGTTGAGTTTTGGGGAAGGGCTATTATCATTTAAACTATAAACTAAATGTCTCCCAAAGTTTGCTTGGCCCAGACCCAGGAATGATTAAGAGCAGTTTGGAGGCTAAAGACAAGATGGGGGTTGGTAAGATCAGCTCTCTTTCATTGTCATAGTTTTCTCACTGTTATAATTTTTGCAAAGGCTGTTGCAATATAAACAGAAACTATGTGTCCTACTTCCGAGTTGAAGCTTGAGACCTCACATGAATTTACAATCTTGCTTATGCTCTTGAGGAACCTCCACACAGTTCTTCATAGTGATTTTACTAATTTATATTTCCACCAACATTGTATAAGTGTTTTCTTTTCTCCACATAGTTGTAACTCTATTTTTTTCTTTTCAATAATAGTCATTCTAAGTGGGGTAAGAAAATTTCTCATTGTGATTATGATTTGCATTTCCCTGATGATGAGAGATGCTGAACATTTTTAAATATACTTGTTGGCCTTCTGTATGTCTTTTCTGGAGAAGTGTCTATTCATGTCCTTTGTCCATTTTTAATAAGATTATTTTGTGTTTACTGTTGACTTACCTGACTTCCTTGTATATTTTGGATATTAGTCCCCTGTAAGATGATTAAGTAGTTTGCAAATATGTTTCTCCATTTCATTTATTTATTTATTTTTTGAGATGGAGTCTCACTCTTTTGCCCAGACTGGAGTGCAGTGGCACAATCTTAGCTCACTGCAGCTTCTGACTCCTGGGTTCAAGCAATTCTCCTGCCTCAAACTCCCAAGTAGCTGGGATTACAGGCACCCACCACTATGCCTGGCTAATTTTTGAATCTTTAGTAGAGACAGGGTTTCACCATGTTGTCCAGGCAGGTCTCAAACTCTTAACTTCGGTATCGGGGGAAACCCCATCCCCGATATTCAACATGGATTCTTTTCTATTTCCCTAAGTGTTGGCTGGTCTGAGAAATAAAGGGAAAGAGTACAAAAGGGAGAAATTTTAAAGCTGGGTGTCTGGGGGAGACATCACATGTCAGAAGGTTCTGTGATGCTTTCTGAGCCGTAAAACCAGTACGTTTTTATTAGTGATTTTCCAAAGGGGAGGGAGTGTATGAAAAGGGTGTGGGTCACAGAGATCACATGCTTCACAAAGTAATAAAATATCACAAAGCAAATGCAGGCAGGGCGAGATCACAGGACCACCAGATGAGGTGAAATTAAAATTGCTAATGAAGTTTCGAGCATGCATTGTCATTGATAACATCTTATCAGGAGACAGGGTTTGAGAGCAGACAACTGGTCTGACCAAAATTTATTAGGTGGGAATTTCCTCATCCTAATAAGCCTGGGAGCACTACAGGAGACCGGGGCTTATTTCATCCCTTTGTCTTCGACCATAAAAGACAGCCACCCCTAAAGTGGCCATTTTAGAGGCCTACCCTCAGGGGCACATTCTCTTTCTCAGGGATGTTCCTTGCTGAGAAAAAGAATTCAGCGATAGTTCTCCTGTTTGCTTTTGAAAGAAGAGAAATATGGCTCTGTTCTGCTTGGCTCACCATCAGTCATTGTTTAAGGTTATCTCCCTTGTTCCCTGAACATTGCTGTTATCCTGTTCTTTTTTCAAGGTGCCCAGATTTCATATTGTTCAAGCACACATGCTCTACGAATAATTTGTGCAGTTAACACAATCATCACGGGATCCTGAGGTGACATACATCCTCCTCAGTTTATGAAGATGATGAGAATAAGAGATTAAAGTAAAGACAAGCATAGGAAATCACAAAGGTATTGACTGGGGAAGTGATAAGTGTCCATGAAATCTTCACAATTTATGTTCAGAGATTGCAGTAAAGACAGGCAGAAGAAATTACAAAAGTATTAATTTGGGGAACTAATAAATGTCCATGGAATCCTCACAATTTATGTTTTCTGCTGCGACTTCAGCCCATCCTTCCATTTGGGGTCCCTGACTTCCCGCAACACTTCAGGTGATCCACCTGGCATGGTGTCCCAAAGTGCTGGGATTATATGCATCAGCCACCCTGCCTGGCCTGCTTCCCCATTTTAGAGTTTGTCTCTTCACCATGTTGATTGTTTCTTTGGCTGTGTAGAAACTTTGTAGTTTAATATAGTCCCGTTTATCTCATTTTGTTTCAGTGGCTTGAGTTTTGGAGGTTTTAGCCATAAATTTCTTTGCCTAGACCAATGTTCTGAAGTGTTGTCCTTATCTTTTCTTCTAGTAGCTTCATAGTGTCAGGTTTAATATTTAAGTCTTTAATGTATCCTGAGTTGATTTTGTCTATGATGAGGGATGGGAGTCAAGTTTCATTCTTCTTTCATTCAAGTTTTCCCAGCTCAATTCATTGAAGAGAGTGTTCTTTCTCCATTGTATGTTCTTGACAGCTGTGTGGAAGAGCAGCTGGCTGTAAATATATGAATTCATTTCTGGGTTTTTGATTCTATTTCATTGGTCTGTGTTGTCTGTTTGTATATAAATATCATGCTGCGTTGGTTACTATAGACTTGTACTATGTTTTTAAGTCACTGTGATACCTCCAGCTTTGTTCTTTTTGCTCAGTAATGCATTGGATATATAGATCATTTTTTGATTCTATAAAATTTTAGAATTGTTTTCTAATTCTGTGAAAAATGATAGTATTTTGGTAAGGATTGCATTGGATCTGTAGATTGTTTTGAGTGGTATGGTTATTTTAATGAAATCTATTTTCCTGATCCAGGAGCTCAGAATGTATTTCCGTTTGTCTGTGGCCTCTTCAATTTCTTTTATTATTGTTTTGTAGTTTTTCTTGTATATTTTACCACCTTCTTTAAATTTATTCCTAGGTATTTTCATATGTATATATGTGAAAAAAATGTATTTACATATTTACTGGTAGCTATTTTAAGTGGAATCATTTTCTTGATTTCTTTTTTGACTATTTCATTATTGGTATATAGAAATGTTACTATTTTTTATATTTTGATTTTGAATCCTGTGTCTTTATTCAATTTGCTTACAATAATTTTTTGGTAGAATTTTTTGTTTTTTCTAAATATAAAATCACATAGTGTGTAACAGGGAACAATTTGACTACCTCTCATGTTGTGATGCCTTTTATTTCTTTCTATTGTAAGATTTCTCTGGTTAGGACTTCCAGCTAAATATTGGTAGTGAACGTATACATCCTTTCTTTGTTCCAGTTATAAGATAAAAAGCTTTCAAATTTTTTCCCATTTAGTATGATGTTAGCTGTGGGTTTGTCACATATGTCTTTATTATTTTGAAGTATAATATGTTCCTTCCATGCCTAGTTTGTTGAGAGTCTTTATCATGAAAGGACATTGCATATAATGATTTTTTTTTTCTGAGTCTCTTGAGATGATCATGGGCTTTATTTTCCTCCATTGCTCTGCATATGGTAAATTATCCTTCCATCTATGGAATAAATCCAACTTGATAATTCTTTTTGATGTACTGTTCAATTAGGTTTTCTAGTATTTTGTTAAGGATTTTAGCATCTATGTTCATCAGGGATATTGGCCTGTCTTTTCTGTTGTGGTTTTCTTATATCTTTGTCTGGTTTTGACATGAAGGTAATGCTAGTCTCATAGAATACATTAGGAAGAATTCCTTCCTCTTCAAATTTTTGGAATAGTTTGAGAAGGATTGGTATTTATTCTTCTTTATGTATTCGGTAGAATTTGGTGTGAATCCATCCGGTCGTGAGCTTTCATTTGTTGGGAGAATTTTTACCACTGCTTCAATCTCATCTCATTCTCAGCCAGGAAAGAATAGAATTAGATTGAAGAAGTTATACAAATTGTCTCTTCTGCTGAAAAATCCACTGTTAGTGGAATGGCGGGATTGCTTTCGAGGTGACTAAATGCTTTTTTTCTTACTGCTTTTAGAATTATCTCTTGGTCTTTAGAAAGTTTGACTATAATCTGCAGTATAGAAGCCATTTTTGCTTTGTATCTGTTGAAAGATCTCTGAAAGCTTCCTGCAATTGGATGTCTAAATTTCTTCCTGGGAAGTTTCCACACGCTATTTTACTAAGTAGGTTTTCTAAATCTTTTGTTTTTTCTTTGCCTTTTGGGACTTTGATAATTTGAATATTTGGTTGCTTTATGGTGTCCTGTAGGGTTTGTTCATTCCTTTAAATTTTTCTTTCTTTATTTTTGTCTGATTGGGCTACTTTTAAAAAAATTTCTTCAAGTCCTAACATTCTTTCTTTTGCTTGTCCTAATCTATTGAATCTTTCAAATACATTTTTTTATTTTATTCAATGAGTTCTTCCTTTCTAGAATTTCTCTCTTTTGCTTTTATGATACCCATCTCTTTGGTAAATTTCTCAGTCCTATCTGGATTCATTTTTATGATTTATATTAGTTTTCAGAATTCTGTTTTATCTCATTGAGCTTATTTGAAGTCAATATTTTGAATTACTTTTCTGAGATTTTGGAAACTTTTGTTTGGTGGGGATCTGTTGCTAAATAATTATTGTGTTTCTTTGGGGGTGTTATATTTCTTTGCCTTTTCATGTTTTCTCTGCCCTTTTTATATCGGTGCATCTGGTGCAATAGTCACTTCTGATTTTGTTGAATTTGCTTTGGTAGGGGAGACTTTTTCCTGAAGACGATTTCATGGTTTTGGTTGAGTAGGACATTTTGGCTTTGATTTTGCTCATGTGCAGTAGTGTTTTCTCTGTATTTTTTCAACTATAAACAGAGTCATTGACATCTGTGATTCTTTTTTGGGGCTTATGGTTGTTAGAGAAGGCTATAGTGAAGTTTTCCTGGGAAATGGGATCCTAGGTGGGCTAATCCTTTGGCCACAGTGGTGGCAGTGGTGGGCTTACCATGCCCATCCTTGGGCTTCAGGGAAGCATATGCTGATATTGAAATTAGTAGATACAAGAGGGCCTATTCTTGGGCCTGTAATTGACTTACTCGAATGTCAGTAGTGGCAGTGTTGGGCCAAGTGAGTGAGTGGGTTTTCAGGCCCCTGGACAGCTGTCATGTTGTGTATGTTGTCAAAGGCTTAGCCAGGATGATCCTCTGAATCCTGAGCAGTGTGTGCTGATGTTGGTGGTGGCTGCCATGGGTTGGGCAGGCCAGTCTCCAGGCCTGCAAGTGGTGCATCAGGTTGGCACCAGCTCTGGTGGCAGTGCAGTGTCGGTAGCCCAACCTGAGGCCTCCAGGAGAAATGCGTAGATGCTGAAGGTAGTGGACTGGACAGGGCAATCACCTGGCCCCTGGACTGCATGCTCTGGCATGGAATGAGAGAATAGCTTGGCTGGGCAGACTTGTCCTCAGACCTCCAAATGATGTGTGTAGGTGACAGCTGTGGTAAGCAGGGGCAGGGTGCAGTCTATTGGAGGTGGGGCTTTAAAATGGCCCCTTGTTGTAGCTACTTACATCCTGGGTACTGTGTGGGATCCAGCAACAGCTCTTTCCCTGGAGCTGTTGCAAAATCTCCTGGCAGTTTCCTGTGTTAGTTTCAGGGCCCATGAGTGTTAAGAGGGTCTCTTTTGTCTAGGATTACAGAAGTCCATGGTAAGAATGTAGACTGCTGAAGATCTCTGACTTATCGCTTCCCCACACTGGGGAGTCCCTCTCAGGTCCTTCTGAATAGGCTACCTTGTCTTTCTCTCCTACCTTGCTTTAGGCATTTCCTGTTACTTTTCTGTTGAATCCCAGTAATCATGATGAGATTCAACAGAAAATTAAAAAATGGATCACTTGAATGATCCATTTGAAGTGTGATTACCTCTTACTATTTTGGTCTGTATTAGTGAAACTTAATTGCTAATTAAAGAAAGAAAATAAATCATGTTGGCAAAAGATTCCAATGAGCTATTCAAGAGATATTCAACAGATACACACATAGATAGAGATATTCACTATATTAAATATATATTTATAATAGATACATTAAATATTATACATTATATAAGGAGATATTAAATAGAACATATACACAGATATTCACTATATTAGTTATATGCATTTATAATAGATATATTAAATATTATATATTATATATGCATACACAACATGTTGTATATAGTGTATATAGGATATATTCACACTAATTATAATCATGATATCTAATAATTTGAGCTCATTTTAATATCAAAGTTAAATATACTAAATTTAAATAATAGGTAGCTCAAGAAGAAAAATAGAGAAGTCAAAAGTAGTGTAGAAAGCAATGTGCTAAAGACCCATAGAAATTACAAATTATATAGCTTAGCTTAGCATAATTATGGTCAAATGATTTATGTACACAATAGTGATATGCTTAAATCCAGTATGAAAACCATTAAGGTACTAAAAGAAAGAAGGATATCTTGAGTTATATATCTAAGACAAAAGAAAGAATTTCAAATAAGAACAGACTGCTAAACTATTAATTGCAGGACCAAAGCAATATAAAATGTGGATATTGCCCATGATTTTAGGTAAACACATGCAATATATAATTTCAGGTCATTTTTGCAAAGACTTTAGAATACTTAAGAAGGTCCTCTTCTACCATATGGCATTTGAGAATAGATCTGAATGAAGCAATCATTTCATGCCTCTATCTTGGGAAAGGGCATTCCAGGAAGATGAAACCTTAAATGCCATGATCTTGAGGCAGCATATGAATTATTGGCATTGTTTAAATAAGTCAAAAGTGTCTGATTAAGGCAAAGTAACTAGTAAGAGATTCATCTTATGCTGTTATTCTTTTCTCTATAAGTCTCTATGTCAGTTTTATTGTTTAGAATTGCGTCTAGTGTTGACAATGTTGCTTAGTAAATGATTTGATCTATCATCCCTACCAACATCTTCCATCTGATGCAGATGCCTTTCTTTGACCCTGACCGCACATGTGTTACAGGCTTTATTGATCATTCCTTTATCACAGGCATTATCCCACCCTACTATTATCACTGTTGAGAACATTTGTGCTTCAAGCAATTGAAAATTTAAAATAATTTGAATAATACGTTGCTTCTCAGAATCATGCATCGCTTTGACAGTAGACAAAATAAAAATGCTTACCGCTGTTTAGTGTAATGTTTGGAAAGAGCAGTAAAAACTTTAGCCTGCGTTTAATATACTCCTGCATTATTTTGCCAAGAGTGAATTTGGCAAGAGAACTGAGGAACAATAAAATTGACTTGATTAACATTACAATAAATCTTTACCTAATCAAGCAACACATTCCCATGTGGACAGCTAGCTACTCCTTAGTGAGCCATGTGGCAGGTGGTTCCACAGGAGTGGTCAGGAAAAGAGAGCTCCTAAACTGACCGGCTTTTTCTTTAGCAGTTAGTTTAAGTGGAAGCTGCTTTTGGCTATTAAAACAACTCATTTTCCTTCTCTATGTTTCTTAACTCTTTCTGTATCGCTATATACATTTTTTTTTTAATTTCATATTCTTAAATGATTATTTGTTCACACAGATTATTTTGTTGGTTATGATATTCACCAGGCCCTTTGATTTCTATGCCTAATGACATAGAAGCAACTTTATACTACAAGAAAAAAAGTTACACCACATTTCTTTCGTTGTCATGAAATTTGATTCAACAAAGCTCCTAGATGACTCTGAAGAAGTTTTAGAAATCTCACCAGTATCATTTTGCTTCCATTTTCTCTTTCCTTTCTATAAAGTTGACTTATAGCCTCTTTACATTCCCGTATTTTAGATCTGAAAGAAACCATAAAGTTCATTTTTTTTTCACCGAGAAAAACAAACATCAGGCCAAAGACAGGTCTTTAGTTCACCGCACCGTAACACTTCACAAATACGACATGTTACGTTATTTTTAGTACTTTTGCATATTTCTTGAGTTCACTCCATTCATGCATGCCATTCACTAATGTTCACTAATGTATTCCTCCACTAAATATGTATTCAAAACCTGCCAGAAATCCAATAGAGCACTAAATGCTGTTACAAATAATAAAATGCAGTCTGTACCTTTAATAAGGTTGGGAGGAGCATGTGGAGATATGTCAGTGGACAGTTAAAATCCCACTCAGTAATAACAATGATGTAGAAGCAAACACTATTATGAGAGTGATTCAAAGTAAAAGCAGGATAAATACCTGAGAAATTCACCCTGCAGCTACAGCATACAAGACTATTAGAGTTTAAAAAATAATGGTAGCAGACAATCATTTTAAGTAGATGACAGCATGAGGCATGTTAGTATTTGTAATTTTTCTTACTAGAATGTAAGATGGGAGATTGAGCCTGACAAAAATAAATAAAATAAAGAAACAAGCAAGAAGCAAACTTTGGACTTACAGATTAAGAAAAGTTTAACACATGGAGTATTGTGTGTGTGTATTTAAAGAACATCTTAAAGTTCAATGTATAAAGAATGAAACGGTATCCAAGTACTATTGATTTAAATCATTCTAAGTTATAGTTTTATTATTTGTTTTAATTTCAAAATAAAATTCATACTCATATATTTCTCTGAAAGATGAGAAATGTTATTTACTTGGTCATAGTAAATTTGTGGTAAAATATAATTATAATTTATTATTCTTTAGATTGTATATATTTATATAATCAGTGAAACATGTAGATATTTAGCTTTTTCAAAATAAATATTATTTTGGTATTTCTCCACTTTATTTTTCCTTAAGATAGAAACTGAATGGCCAGCGAGTTAGGATCTTCAATATACCATGGAGTTTTTCTTCCAGGTCTACACTAGTGCTAAGTCTATATTCTACTCAGGCACATATTGCTTTTCTTTGTATACATTTTAGATTTTCTGACCTGTTTTTGGAAAAACATCTTTAACATGAAACAGGATCCTGGAAATTCAGAATAACAAGGGTAACTTTAAATAACACTATCTCGCATTAGGAATAAAACAGCACAAGGACTACCAGAGACCAAAAATGACTCTATTATCACAGCATGATTTGATACACTGTTTAAACATTACTGATCATTATTACATACTTTGTAAAGCAAATTCCTTTGTTGTTGTTTTCCCCCAAGTTGTTAGGTGCCTAACAGATCCCTAATTGCCAATTTGATACTTTTCCAAATAATGAAAGACTTAGCGGAGTTCATGCAGACTATTGTAAAACTATACTACCTGAATCTTGAATAAAGCTGATTCTTTTAGTAAGCAAAAAGGTCATCATCAGTTCATCACACCCTTTTGTTCTAAAAGTATAATATACTTCATATTTTTAGAATATTTCTTCAGGATATTTCTTGGGTTCACTTTTTCTCCTCATTATGTTATTCATATATGTATTTGTATAGCAAGTCTGTGTGTGTGTGCATGTATACACAATACTGGTAGGTGCTGAATATATGTATATTCCTCCACTGAGTGTGTGTATATATGTATACACACACATATATATATATTCAGCACCTACCTGTATTGGTTTGAATCTGGGGTAACAAACATTAAGGTATAATCTATGCCATGCAAAAGAGTAAGAGAGTCATGAAAAGACATCTAAGTAAATAATTAAAATGCAAGGCAGTAATAACAATGTCAGAGATATGAGAATATAATTGTGACAGTACAGAATAAAAACAGGTGTTTTAGAATCCCAGTGAATTTATATTACATAAGAAACTATATCTCGCAAGATGTGTGTGTTTGTGTGTGTGTGTATGTGTTTGTATATTAAATGAATTTTAGTTCTATTCTGAAATGAAGAAAAAACCTTGGTCAAATGATAATAATCTGTAATAACATAAATCATACTTGCTTTCATAATAGAAAACCTAGACGAAAGATACTATATAGAGATAAGTTGGCAGTTAAGAAAAAGCAGGTATTTTCCTTCAATATTTTAAACACAGGTGTTCTCATATGTGTTACATGTCATCTATAAATTCTATCTATTTGTCTACCCTTCTTCGTATCTATAATCTAGTGACAAGGCTGATGTTGTAGAACAAATATGAATGTTATATCTTGAAAAGAAGTTGCTATTTAAAACCTGACCTAACTGAAGTTGATTCTACATTTCTGGGCAGTGGCTTAGTTCGTATGATTGGGGAAATAAAACTATGAATAAAACTCAGGAGATGTGTAAAGCTCTCTCCCTTTCATACTACAATTGCCACATTCCTTTGACTTTAATGGAATTTATTACACAATTGATCTCACCGTTTTTTCACTGTCCCCAAAGGCTTTCATGTTCAGACTTCCCGTGTTCCAGCTTAACTTTTGCCATGAACCATCATAATTACTCACTGGCATTTAACCTAAAGTATGTGAGCCCTCTCTTATTTTCTTATACCCTTTAAAAATTGCTTCCACTATTTCTGTCCTTTATAGTCGTTATCAAATTATTCCTCTCTATCAGATGATCACTACCTACTGGATGGTATCAACAGTTTAAGAGGATGTTGTAGATTTTCTGTGATAAACAAATACCTTACATCCATTCATCTTTCCAGCCACTGATCTGTAACTCTCTTTCTGTTTCCACAAAGTGTTCGTGAAATAATTGTCTGTGTGTACTGCCTTCAATAATTCTCCCCCTATTTTCTATTTGGTGTGTTCTTGTTGACCTTTAATCCCATTTTTCTACTAAAACTTCTCTTAGAAAGGTCACCAATAATTTCTATATTATTAAATATGATTTTTAAACCTAAATTCTCACTTCATTTACAAGGAAGAAACATTGGGCAACATTTATCATTTCCTTATTCATGAAACACTTTACTCAGAAAAGGTGGTCAGATCATACTACTGAATAGGACAAGCAAATGCATAAGGGGGTTGGTTGGCACCTAAGTTATGATATTATTTGTCCTCAAATTAACGATAAAATTAACCTGTGAATTAAATATAATTCCAAATAAAATCTCTTTTTTTAAATTTTATATTTACTTTAATTTTGAAGTAGATTTTAGACTTAGAGAAAAGTTGCAACAATAGTACAAAGACCTTAAACTCTTTACCTCACTTCAAAAATGTTAACATGTTACATAAATATAGTATAATTCCCAACAAAAGGAAATTATCATCACTAGAAAATTTCATAGCAGTAAATGTATTTGAAAATATCCACCACTGGATGCTAAAATTAGTGGCTAGAAATTAGAGGAAATTGTATAGTCCCAAAGTATTTCACAGAAGATTCTGATCACTTACAATGAGAAAAATAGTAAATTTACAGTGTTGAATTCTAGAAGATAGCAAGTGAATGAAATGATTAAGATAAACATAATCAATAATAAGGCAACTTAATATCATAAACTTTTTAGCATGATTCAGTGAAAACATAATATTTTTAATTTGGTATTCTTACCAAAAACCTAAGTCCAATTATGAGAAAATACTGTATAAATTGAATAGAGAAGCAGTTTATAAAATAATCAGTACTCTTTGAAGTGTATCAAGGTTGTGAAAGACAGGCAAAGAGACTTTTTTTTTTTTTTTTGAGAGACACTTTAAATTTACTTTAAAATTTATATGAAGAATTTTAGGTCCAAAAATTGCCAAGTCACTCTTAAAAGATGGAAAAAAAGGAAAAATGTTCTACTGGATATTAAAATATAGAACAAATTATTGTATTTCAAATATAGGTTCAGAGCAAGAAAAAACAATTCAACTGTGATAAAGTACAGAGAACTAAAAGACAAATCTGCACAAATGGAGATTTGTAAACCTAACATATAATTAAACACAAAACAAAGAAAAAAATATTGATTTAGTAATAGTGTAGAATGAGTGACATAATATATAGAAAAATAAATTTGGATTACTTTCTACATATTACTATATACAGTGTGAACCCAGAAAATCTGAGGCAGGTCTCAGTTAATTTAGAGCGTTTATTTTGCTAAGGTTGAGGACATACCGGTGAGAGCCTCAGAATGTCCTTGAAGACAGCTCAAGGTGGTTGGGGTACAGCTTGGTTTTATATACTTTAGGGAGACATGAGACATCAATCAATATATGTAAAACATTGGTTTGGTCTCGAAAGGCAGGACAACTTGAAGCAAAGGCAGGAAGACTGGAAGCAGAAGAGAACTTTCAGGTCACAGATAGGTGAGACACAAATTCTTTTGAGTTTCTGATTAGCCTTTCCAAAGGAGGAAATCAGATATGCCTCTATCTCAGTGAGCAGAGGGGTAACTTTAAACAGAATGAGAGGCAGGTTTGTTTTAAGCAGCTTCCAGCTTGAGTTTTTCTTGGTGATTTTGGGGGCCCAAGACATCTTCCTTTCACAATAATTACATCTAGATAGATTAAAGAAGCAGTCATAAAAGGGGATATCATAAAACTAATAGAAAAAAACGTAGAATAATATTTTTGTGACCTAGATGTGAGGAGGGACTTCATATAAAAGCCTTACAAGAACACATCAAGGCAAATATATTATCTGTGTTTGATGGCAGAAAAGTTAATAATTTTTGTGCAACATACAGACTACAGACAAAATCAGGAAAAACAAAACAGGATGGGAAAGATATTTGTTATTTCAAAGATGCCAGTCTGGGCCGTGTGTGGTGGTTCACGCCTGTAATCTTAGCACTTTAGGAAGCTAAGTTGACAGGATCACTTGAGCTCAGGAGTTCAAGACCAGCCTGGACAACAGGATGAAACCCTGTCTCTACTAAAAAGAAAAATAAAAACTTAGCGAGGTGTGGTGGTATGCGCCTGTAATCTCAGCTACCAGGGAGGCTCAGGTGGGAAAATTGTTTGAACCTAGGCGTTCAAGGCTGCAGTGAGCTGTGATTGTGCCACTGCGCTTCAGCTTGGGCAACAGAGTGAGGCCCTACTACAAATTAAAATAAAATGTCAACTTGTTACTCTAGAAGAATGGAGTTACAAATTTATAACAATGGCAAAACATCACCCCAATAGGAGATAAAATGAACAGTTACGACAAGTAATTTACAGAAAAGAGAACATAAAGCTAACACAAACAGCATAATATGCTAATATTGTTAGTAATCAGATAAGTACAAATTTTAAAAATAATGAGCTATCACTTTTAAAATAGCAAGCTGGGTAATGGAAAGTGTTAGAGATGTGAAGTTGAAGGACTCCTCATGTGCTACTGGAGAGTGTGCACATTTATCACGGTATTACTTGTGGTAGTAGAAAGTTGTAAGCAGACTGGGGGTTCATCTCTGAAAAATGGGTACTAAAATACGGTGGAGAATCACCAAGACAGCCATAGCACTTCCCCTAGATTGACTAAACTTTAAACAGATTTTTCCCTAACTAAAGCCCCCCCTTCTCCTTTTTCTTAGATTGTTTGCTTTAGAAAACTTGCAATTACAAGTTTTTTCCTCTGTTGCTGTAATATGCAAGTTGTATCCCAGAGTCCTGCCAATTTTACCACCCAGAAATGATTTTCTTAAGGAACTGGGAGTGATTTCTCCAACGTATATTTATCTTGTTGTCCCTATCTTCCAGGAAAAAAATTCAGTGCTGTGGGCCAACCATACTAACTCTTGGGTTTGAACTGTACACCTATACCCTTGCCTGTTAGTATTCTGACTGCAGTGTCTATTACAGTTAATAGTAGTCCAAAGTGGTTGGGCGTCTTTTACCCTAAATTCCCACAACCAGCACTCAGGATGTTCACCTCCAGTCCATGACATGTCTCAGGTGGTCCATGGGTTACTGGATCTACTTCCTATGGGAGATCTGCAATGCCAACGGACCATTCCAATCAATGCTTTCTCAGCTCCAATTGATGTGTGATATTTTATTATCCTAGGGTAATCTTATGCTTGCCAGGTAAAAGTCAACTGCTCTTCATGCTTCTCTTATCGCTTTTCCCTTTAGCTTGAAATCTAACTTTATGTAGAAGGTTGGTAGGCCATCAACCTTAAAAGAGATTACATTCTAGAAAACACAATGATAACCTAAAGATTTCAAGAGAAGTTATGGTTGGGTGATGTGTGACTCTACTTTTGCGCTATGAAAGGTAGAATAACATTTTAATGTGACCAGAAAACAATTATTATTCACATTTTCTTGGATTTATATGCATCTTCAATGAAGCACAGTAATAATCTTTTAGAGAGTCATTGAAACTCAACATTCATAGGCACCACGATAAATGGCGCAACATCATAATAATGATGTAACTGCCATTAAATAAATGTCAGGCACCTGTAGTCCCAGGTACTCGCGAGGCTGAGGCAAGGGAATGGCGTGAACCTGGGAGGTGAGCTTGCAGTGAGCTGAGATCTTGCCACTGCACTCCAGCCTCGGTGATAGAGCGAGACTCTGTCAAAAGAAAAAAATAAATAAAAATAATAAAAAAAATAAATAAACAAATAAATGTTACAGAGGAACTGCAGAGGTAAAATTTTCCAACATTTAAAAAAAAAAATTTATTTTCTTTTAAGAGACAGGGTCTCACTCTGTTGACCAGGCTGAAGTGCAGTGGCATGATTATGGTTCACTGCAACCTGGAACTCCTGGACGCAAGGGATCCTTCCTGCATCAGCTTCCCAAAAAGTGTTGGGATTATAGCCATAAGCTACCAAGCTGGCTCACTGTAAATGATTTCTAAACAGTCATGGCACTGTGATAGTAGTATTGCTCCCTGTTTCTTACAGTAAGATAAAGTAAATTAAGCTGAAAATATTTCCTGGACATGAATAGGAAAAATAATGGTGCATGCATCATATGAAGACTTTTCACATGCACTGGTTTAGACAATAATGTATCTCTCTTCTACCCATGATTCTAAATCATCGTCAATAAATCACTGTACCTCAGATATGCCAATGAATTTTATAACATATTCTTAGTTAAATTGTTTATATGAACAAGGATCTGATATAAAATATTTGTCTTGAGAAGCACACACTCTGGGGGTGGCCTTACCTTTGGGAATTCACAGACTTACATTATAGAGAAGACATTGCATTTTCCACATAAAGGGGATTCAAGGTGATTACAGCTATGTTTAAAGGCATAGGGTACTCCAGCTGATGCTAGGATACACAAATATTAGTTTTAAGCAATAAAGTAAAGTGGAAACATAACTTTAGGGTTTAAAGCAGACCATGTGTAACCACACTCACAAAATTTTAATTCTCCTCACTTAAATATCCTCATTTATAAAACTGGTTTGTTTTATCAGATTAATAGTAGGAACTTATATAAAATTCAATTTGATTTGTTAATGCTTTCTTAATGTGACATGCTGCCTCCATTTTATCAACTGTATACTGGATATGCATGTCACCTATATTTCCCTAAAATATTGCAGAAAACAGTTAACTAAGAGTTTTTGACATGGTGAGTTCCTTTTAGGTACAGAAAATTAGCAATCTTTTTTACTATATGAATTTTTTTTCAATATGTGGTTACTTCAAGTTGTTACTAGGACTGAAGTAAATTCAGTTGGCTTTAAATATTCAGAAGAGTGCACAAAGTCAATATCTAAAAAAGGAACCTATTAAAAACACATATAAAGGAAAATTGCAGTCAAGCAGCTACACCATCTGGGTCATATGAAAATGAGAAGTAGTGATGAGTGTCTGCATGCTGATGGTGCTGCAGACCTAATCAACTTGCTCTCTCTCCAAGCAGTCATGTGTACAGATTAATGAAGAGAGGTGACAGAATAAAACTTCCCGCTGACTTGCTGTGGATAAGCTATTTTGCTCCATCATTGCCTCAGCTTTGCTTACAGGATAGTAGATTCATTCTACCATGTGCTTTCATACTAATCGTTTTGACTAAATGAACCAAATCTCATAGTAAAAGGTGCCAACAACATCTGGTAGCTCTAAGTCAGAATCACTGTGTATCGGTGTGTGTAAATGCATCCATGTTTCCCTTTACTCTGTGATGATCATAAATCAGCATGCTGCCACTGACCCAACACAATATAATCCTGTGTTGCTACTTTTTTAGACAGAAAGGTTTTTCATGGCTTCGATGTTACTTTCTTTGTCTTAATTTCAGGTCAGTTTCTAAAGTCAATGAAACCATTTTTACTGTGTTCAATTTTAGTATGTTGATTTTGTAGCCCTAACTACTAGTTATCTCACACTGATCTAAGAATTGTTTTGTAACAGTCATCTCCTACACATAAGTCACATTAAAATAAAAACTATTGCAGTTGGTTCTTCTTATTTGTAGGGGTTATGTTCAAAGACTCCCAGTGGATTCCTGAAACCATGGTTAGTAACAAACCTTATATATACTACATTTGTTTCCAAATTGTTCCAAATGTTCCAAACTGGAACAAATTTTTTCCAATTTTCCAAATTGTTCCCACCTGTTCCAAATGACCAAGATGTCCTCTGAGTGACTAGTGGGCAGGTAGCAAATATAATCTTGATATGCTGGGCAAAGGGATGTTTTGCATCCCTGGCAGGAACTGTGGGACAGCATGAGATTGCATTGTCCTACTAAAAGGGGACACAATTTAAAACTTAGTTTTGGAATTTTCCATTTAATATTTTCCAATCACTACTGACCACGGGTAACTAGAACTGAGGAATGCAATATCCTAGATAATGAGAGACTATTATAAATGTATTTTAGTAAATACATATTTTAAAAGATTTGTATTTAATATATTTAACATATTTAAATATATATTTAAAATGTTTAGCAGAACATCTTTTCCCTCAAACTTCTGCATTAATTTGAAAATTAATGAAACATCTTATTAGCTTTATAGTTTAAGATAAATACTCAAGTAAATATTTCAAAGGCTCAGGTATATGGGAATTGGGAACCTAGCCCTTGGTAAAGCTCATTTCTTTATAGCTTAGCAATTAGACAGTTTGATAAAGATAATGGTTTCCATATAAATGTACAACTTTTAGTAATTCAGAAAGGCAGTAATTTATTGGAAATGGATCCACAATATTTTAATAAAAGCCTTCCTAGTCTAAGCTGGGTCTTAAATGTAATAGAGCTTTTTAAGCTAGGTATTCATACAGCCCAGCTCCAACAAATCTCCCTTATGACAACTTCTACTACTTATGCAGCTAGAACTCTCCATTACTGTCAGATTCTACTACTCATTAATTCCTGAATATACAAAGTCACCTTTGTGAAAATAGCAAAAATACACATGAATTACAAAACTTCACACTTCCTTCCAGGCTAACTTGCATCACTTCCAACACATAGTGAAAGGGGAGGAATTCCCTTATCCCCCTTGCAGGGTGTGCAATGGAGGTGTGGCTCGCTTCTTCGGTGCCCTGCTAGGGAGAGCCTGCAGACGGGCAGGATGTGGGGTACGTGGGCTCCGATTCCATGGCAGCACCTAGGGGTGAATATTTCCAGCTCCTGAAGTCCCAGTGGGCATGTGTTACAGTGTGCTCCTTTAGTTTTGCTGTCTGTAGGCAGTATCTGTTAAGCTCAAATAGACCCTTTGCCTTATTGCAAGGACGGAGGGCTTTCTGAATCCCAAGGTTCTTGTCTTGGTGTATGGAAAAAATTGGATAACCCCTGGGCTTCGAGAATGAGTGCAAGGTTTTATTGAATGGCGGAAGTAGCTCTCGGTCGATGTAGGGGGACCGGAAGGGGAATGGAGTGGAAAGGTGGTTTTCCCCTGGTATCGGGCCACTCAGGGGCCAACTCTCCTCTGACAACCCGCGCCAAATTTGCCTCAGTGCCGGTGTCGTTCTGACAGTAGATGGCCTGCTGGCGTCTGCCGTGCCTGTCGGTGTGCTCTTCCGCTCCTCTGCTCCTCTGCACAGCCAGCCGCCTCTGTGCTCTTCTTCCGGTGTACTCCTCTAGACATCCAGTCTTGCATCTTTGCCCGCTAGGGTCTTGGAGTTTTTATAGGCACAGAATGGGGGCATGGCGGGTCAGGGTGGTCTTGGAAAAATGCAACATTTGGGTGTGAAAACAGGAGTGCCTGTCCTCACCTAGGTCCGTGGGCACAGGCTGGATGGTGGAGCCTTCACTAGGGACCCTGCCTTTCTCCTCCCAGCACTTCCCTGCCCTCCTCTCATATCAGTAGTTTTTGGCGAATTAAACCCAAGCAAAATGTCAGCGTCCTCTAGCCCTCTGTACTTTGTGTACTACATTTACTGAACAGGTGTAGCTAGATGATGCCCTGGCACACATTTGTAACATTTGTGGGGATTTGAGGCAAGAGAAAGAGGAATAGATAGACTATCTAAAACTTTGAAAAAGGGATACCCATGTATGTATATCCATAAAGATATTTAAATTCACAAAGAAAACAAGTTTTAAATAAAAATTTTTCCTCCTGGGCCAGGCACAGTGGCTCACGCCTGTAATACCATCACTTTGAGAGGCCGAGGTGGGTAGATTATGAGGTCAGTTTGAGACTAGCCTGGCCAACATGGTGAAACCCTCATCTCTACTATAAAATAAATAAATAAATAAATAAATAAATAAATAAATAAATAAATAAAATTAGCTAGGCGTGGTGGTGGGCACCTGTAGTCCCAGCTACTCAGGAGTCTGAGGCAGGAGAATCGCTTGAACTTGAGAGGTGGAGGTTGCAGTGAGCTGAGATTGTGCCACTGCACCCCAGCCTGGACGACAGAGCAAGTCTCTATCTCAAAAACACAAACAAAAAATTTTCCTCCTACAAAAGCCAGTGGGTCATCATAATAATATGCAGCTTCTCTAATGAAATGAGGCTGTAAAATGATGGAGACAATGAATCTTTATAAAATGTCAGTAATAAGATACTTATTTAAATGCCTATATAGTAACTAAAATTATTACTTTCTCTTTAGAAAACTTCTACAATTCTTAGTGTATTGAAAATGTCATTAAAAAATTGCTAACTATAATTTACCGCTTTCAGTCACATTTATGGTTTTCATGGTTGGAGAAGCAGATTTCTCAGGTATGAACCTTACAAGTCAGTCCGAGAAGTGGGGAAGGAGTATATAGTAAATTCATCCACTACTGAATTTTGAACAACTTCTTGATACTGATGGTACACAGTAAGCAAATAAACATTTCTCAGATTCAATAAGGCAAAGCTTTTTGGTTGTCTCTCAAACTTTTCTTTGTTCCACATATCTTGAGAAACAATTTGTTAAATTTTTTGTATTAAGTTTATCTCAATTATTATCAGATCTGGATAAAAAGAAGAAAAGAATATAAAAAATAAGAAGAGAGAAGCAGATTCAGTTTAGCCTTGTCTTGTCTACCTACCCACCCCCCAATCCTTAGCAATTGAGTTGCAAGAATGCCTTCTTCTAAAAATGAATAATCAAGTAGTTTATTCAGAATGCCTCTGCTCACTTGAGAATATTTATTAAAAGAAAAAGTGGAATACTCATTCAAATTTCCTAAATCGAGTTTTCTAATAGATATGCTATTCAAATATTTACCTTAAAATTTTTATTAACTAATAAGATAGATAGCAATTAATGTTTCTTCCTGTCAATATGCTCTGAAATTAATCAAAATCATTTAATGTAAAACATAACATCCCTTCTTCTTTACTTTGTCTCCATATATAACTAAGTTATGTTGGAGTTGGTGGGCATAGCTCAAAAAATACTTTTGTTATTAAATATATAAATGTTCATAGACCATAAATACCATTACCTTACTGTTTTAAATTTGTATCATTCTGAATGTGTCAGTTCCATGCAAAGCATTGCAACTATGAAGAAATTCCTAAAGATTCACATTATCGTTGTTCAATATTCCAGTATTAATCAATATATTCATTCACTTATCAATGTATTTAGTCAAGCAGTTAATATTTAGGACTAATTGTGCCCCAGATATTGGCATGACTTTCCAGAATAAAGGTTCTGTTTTCAAAAAAGTTCAAAAATGTTGTAGATATGTGTCCTAGTTCATTCCTGCGTCTATAACAGAGGTAACTCAGACCGGGTAATTTATAAAAAACAGGAATATATTTTTCAGTTCTGGTGGCTGGGAAGTCCAAGATCAAGTTACCAGCAGATTCTGTGTCTGGTGACAGTGCTCTGCTTTAAACATTGTGACTTACTTCTGTCTTCATATGTTGGAGGGCAAAAGGGACTAATTTGCTCCCTTAAGCCCTTTTATAAAGCCACTAAACCCATTCAGAGGGGTGAAACCCTTCTGTCCTAATCAGTTCCCAAAGGCCCCAAGTCTTAACACTATCTTCTTGAAGTTTAAGTTCCAACATATAAATTTTGGACTGATACATATATTCAAACCATAGCAATATGAAAAGGCTTAAACTTGTGAGTATCAAAGTATAAAAGAAGAATAAATATAGGAATTTATTCAGTGTTATGAAGCCAAGACAAGGTTTGGCCTAACACAAAATACTGAGACAAAGTAAAACCTTTCTATATTAAAATAAATTCTTAGCTGTGGCTTTTCCTCCCTCTACCTTCTTAAGCTAAAATAAATTGCTCCTAACTCTGTATCCATGTTTGAGATCATTGCACAATAAGTTTTTTCACAAGCTATTAGATTGAACTGATATTTATCTGACTGAGTTAATCTGAATGTATTCTGCAGTGGGAATTGCAAAGGCTCAAAGCAGTTAAAATTTCAAAGAGATTCCAGATTTACATTGTGGATATTGTGTGATCTGCAAAAGCTGCCATCCATACCAGCATTTCTCATGTGTACACACAGAAACAGTATCCATGGAATTTTATTGTTTTAATTGAATCCAATTAAATCAAAGAAAGAACTGCATCTTATATGTAATAATGTATAGAAAACTTATAATTAACAGATAACTTAGAATATCTCCAATATGTGCTATTCAATGTGAGGTTAAGAGATTTCATCAGGATTGATCAATTTAATATTAATATTGTAGCAGGAACCCAACTCAATCTCCTACCTCCTAGTACTGTGGTTTGGAAAGTAGTTCTTAGGATAAATAACTGCTTTTTCACTGCAAATGTGTTGCCAGGATAATGGGTGCTTTAAAAAAAGCCTTAGGAGAAACACCTAATGTAGATGACGGGTTGATGGTTGCAGCAAACCACCATGGCACGTGTATACCTATGTAACAAACCTGCACATTCTGTATATGTACCTCAGAATTTAAAGTATAATAAAAAAGAAAGAAAGAAAGAAAAGCTAAGAGATCACTGCCTTTAAATTTACTGATTTTCTGAACTCTTCTGCTAATTCTAATTCTATATATATTCTGATTTGAAATTTAGCATTTCTTTTTCCATAATTATACTTAGTAGTATAGATCTCTCTTTTTAAATCTCTTTTCGTTTTTAAAAAATCAGAAAGATTTTTTGTTGTTGTTCCTGCCACCTGAAGTGAATTTTAAAGACAGCAATCTAGTGAGAACATGAGATACGTAATGGCACACTTATCGTTTACTTAGACTAGTTCATAATGAATATAATTTAGGAAAAAAGTCTCCAGCGATGAAAGAAGAATCATGATTTCAATCAGATCTACACTATTAAACAAAAAAAATGCAGGACTGTGCTCATGAAGATATGACAGTTCTATCTTAATATGTCAATCACATTTATATTACATGTTGACAGTAATGTGTAATAGTCAATCATAATAAATTTGATGGACACTATTAAAGCATAAGTTTTCTATTTCTAGAAATCAGCTTCAATGTTTTTATCAAATCTGTTATTGCTTGTTGAGATATATCAGTTTATCACTGGTTTCAAAATATAAAAATAAAACAAATTTTAAAAATAGAAAAAATAAAAAGATTTACCTTTCTAAAAGTATAGCTGAAAATTGTGATTAACCAAACACTTTAAATAAAAATGTAAACTGAAATGATGTAAACATGTACCTGCTTGGTAGAAATCAAATTATGCTTTAATAATATTTTATTCAATTAAAATGTACTACATTTGATTTTTATGTAAAGCATTATATTAGGTTTTATGATGTTATGGTTGTCTTTAAGTAAATTTGACAGTAAGGATTATTGAATAAATAAATCCTAAGTAATTGATATAATATGTAATAAGTAATAGTAAATACTAAAAATAACATACAATTTTTAAATGAAATAAACACATTCTTTTGATCATTTTCTTAAGGATTTATAGGTAGACGATAACATATATTCATAATAATTTGTATAGTAAATATTAAAATGGTTATTATGACTATATTATTTGCAGAATCAATATGTCAGGAGAGTCTTAAACAGATAATAGAGATATAACATTATTGAGTGCTTGATGTGTGCTGGTAAAAGTAGTGCATGCATTATCTCAAATCATTCTCATACACTGCTACAATTAGAAATATATGATATCAAAGTTTAGTTTAAATAACTAATTAAGTAACTTCAGGTTAAATAACTTGCCTAAGATCCTACAGTAAAACAAAGTGGTAGAGCTAAGATTCCTAAAAATCTGGCTAAATCTAGAGCCTGTATGTCTTATCTTTAACAAAATATGTTGGCACTTATATACATTCTTTATATTATGTCTGACTTATTTTTATTTATTATTTATTATTATTATTATTATTATTACTTTGAGACAAAGTTTTGCTCATTGCCCAGACTGGAGTGTGATGGCATGATCTCAGTTCACTACAACCTCCACCTCCTGAGTTCAAGTGATTGTCTTGTCTCAGCCTCATGACTAGCTGGAATTACAGGTGCTTACCACCATGTCCCGCTAAGTTTTTGTATTTTCAGTAGAGATGGGGTTTCACCATGTTGGCCAGGCTGGTCTTGAACTCTTGACCTCAGGTGATCCACTGACCTCGGCCTTCCAGAGTGCTAGGATTACAGGCATGAGCCACTGTGCCTGGCTGATATCTGACTTATTTTCAGAATGTTACCTTCTATTTACTTCTTCAATATGTTGCAGTATGTATTTACATTTCAAAAAATAATTTTGACAAACCTCTATGAAGTGCCTGCTTTGTGAATGGAATGGTTGTGCTATCCTACATTAGTAACTTACGATGCCTGCTGTTTCTACTTTAAAACATCTTCTTTTTAAAGATTTAAATTATGTGTATCAAATCCAGTCCTTGTGAAGCAGGATATTTCCCTGACCCCTTCATTGGGACTCGTGACAGGGTTGCCTCATTTACTCAGCCTGCCATGCTCAACTCCTCATGGGAAGGAACGCACGAGAGAATGAGTACAGAAACTGAGGTGAATAAGCACTGGAACCAGCCAGCCACTTTGGCACCAGCGGGATCAAACTCCACACGCTCAGACCCACTGTGTTCCATCCATCACAGGAGGGAGCACACTGGTGAGTGGATGCAGGCACCAGCTGGACACTTTAGTGCCAGCAGGAGTGAACTCCATGCAGCCCTCACAGCAGCTTCCAGGTGGAGATGCCAGTGAATCCTGAAGCCCCAGAGGGTGTCTCTGCCATTCAAGGACAGCTTAAGTGTTAATAGCTCAGTGGGCCCTTTGCCTTTTCGTGTGAGGCAGTTGCCCTCTGCCAGTGAAGGCAAAGGGCCAGTCTGACAGCCTTTTGTATCCACATTCGTGGCTCCCAAGTTCTTGTTTAGCATCCAGGAAAAATGAGGTCACACAAATAAATTGAAAAATGGTAAATGTGGTAGATTTTACTGCCAACGAAAGAGGCTCTGAGTGGGAAGGGGAGCGAAAAGGGAACGAGGCAGGGAGGTACTCTTCAACTGATGTCTGGGTATCTCTGGCCAGATTCTTCTCCAAATTTATGCCAACAAGCTGTCCCTCAGAAGTCAAGCCCCTTCTCTCCAACATCTAGCCTTAGTTCCGTCTGCCAGCTGAGTCTGGGGTTTTTATAAGCACAGAATGGGGTGAGGAGGAGCTTGGGTGGCTTCGGAAAAGACAACACTCAAGCAGAAAAACAGGGATATAAGTTCTCACTTTGGGCTGTGGTTTCAGGCTTTTCAACTTGAGGGTGGGGTTTTGCCAGGGACCTTTTCTGTTTAGAATTTCTCTGCCGCCTGTCCCTATCACTTGTATAAGCAATGACCAAGTTTAGTGTTTCTAAGAGCCTTTCCAGTTTGCAGGGACAATGTGTCTGTAGTTCACTAGGACTGCCACTAGATGGTAATCTTGTTGTTATTGCTATAGATCTTAGCGTCATTAAAAGAAATATGAAAGAACAAAAGCCCTCACACATTAAACATTTATTGCAAAGTGTATTAGTCTGTTCTCATGCTGCTAATAAAGACATACCGGAGACTGGGTAATTTATAAAGGGAAGATGTTTAATTGACTCACAGTTCCACATTGCTTGGGAGGACTCCCAATCATAGCAGAAGACGAATGAGGAGCACAGTCTTAACATGGCAGCTGCAAGAATGCTTGAGGAGGAGAACTCCCATTTATAAAACCATCAGATCTCTTGAGACTCATTCACTATCACTAGAACAGTATGGGGGAAACTGCCCCCATGATTCAATTATCTCCACCTGTCCCTGCCTTTTACATGTGGGGATTATTACAATTCAGGGTGAGATTTGAGTGGAGACACAGAGCCAAACCATATCACAAAGTATAGCGACATATTTTATATTCAAAAATACAATGTGTCATGAAAATGTGAAACAACTTTAATCATCTAATATTTTGGGGGTATGTATTATTTGCCACTATGCTAAATACATCACAAATAGTTATAAAATATAGATTCTGATATCGTCAAGTAACATATATGTGGTCTATTGATAAATCCAGAATAGTAACATGAACATTCTTATACAAAGCCTGATGTAAATATGCTTCGTCTGCTGTGCCTCAAAATTTAAAAATATTTTTTATAACAAATACAAAGGTCCTATTTGACAATACATTTATTTTTTGTAAGCATCCTCTATTATAGAATAAGTTTGTGTAAACAGTAATTTTATTTTATTTTATTTATTATTTTTTAATTTTTTGAGAAGGAGTCTCGCTCTGTCACCCAGGCTGGAGAGCAGTGGCGAGATCTTTGCTCACTGCAAGCTCCGCCTCCCGGGTTTACGCCATTCTCCTGCCTCAGCCTCCTGAGTAGCTGGGACTACAGGCACCCGCCACCACGCCTGGCTAATTTTTTGTATTTCACCGTGTTAGCCAGGATGGTCTCCATCTCCTGACCTCGTGATCCGCCTGCCTCGGCCTTCCAAAGTGCTGGGATTACAGGCGTGAGTCACCGCGCCCCGCCTATTTTTCATTATCTGTTGGACAACAGAGTATCTGAAACCTGGAAGAAATGTAATGGCATTTTAATGTTTTTTCCTAGGATACAGATCTTAAAAGTGTTCAAAGATGCAGATAAAAAACCACTTAGGAATTTGTTTAACTCAGTTATAATAGTGGGTCTTAAATTTACTTAACATCCTTTTTGAAACTGTACATGATGGTTTCAAATTAAATGTCGGAAAATGTGTAGTCAGAAAAAAAGTCTTGTTACAGATTTCAGGTAAGTACATGCCTCAGTGATTATTCACCTTGTTTGTAAGTTCATAGCTTATTAGAATATGTGTATGTACTACAGAATCACCAGGAATAGAGTAACTGGAGTAAAGAATAATGGCATTGCAATTATTAATAGAGATGTGTATATATAAGCTTGAAAGATAAGCTTACATTTAAGCAGAGATGTAAAGAATAGGTTGTTTGATTTTTTAAAAGGTACAGTACTTTGGTGCAAACCACCATAAAAATCCAGGGAGAAATTTCATAAGACCTAAGTAAATCGAGGTGTATGGTATTTCCAAGGCCTAGAAATTTCAATGTTAACATGTTACTTCTCCTCAAATTAATCTCTAGGTTCAAGGCAATTCCAATAAATATCTTAAGCAGATTTTTTTTGTTTTAAGAAATGGACAAGCTTATTCTAAAGTGAAGTTTCCTAGAAAGCCAAAACATCCTCAAAAAAAAAAAAAAAAAAATTGGAGGTATAATTTATTTTACTATAGCATTTTCTATAAAAAACGGTTTTTAAGATAGTGTGATATTCACTTCAATATACACAAATAAGTCAGTTGAACAGAGTAAAATTAACAAGTAAACACATACATATAATGCCAGTGAATTTTGAACAAAGGAACAAGAGCAATTCAATATGGGAGATGATTTCAATAAATGTGCTGGAAGAACGAAATAACTTTGTGTAAAAATGTGATCTCTGGCCCATACATAACACAATAACCAAAATTAATTTTAGATGGATCAAAGATCTAGTAGTAATAACTAAAACTAAACAAAATTTCAATATGAAATATATTATACCCAGGACATTCGATTGTGAAAACAGTTGCTTGAGAGGGTAGAGAAAGCATGAATTGCTCATAACAATTTTTTTTAAAAGATAAATTAAATTTAATTAAAAGTAAAAGCCTTCATTCATATTGTGAAGAAAATGAATAGGCTAGGTACAGACTGAAAGAAAATATTCTCAATACATATATATGATAAAGAACTTGTATACAAAATATATGAGAATCCCTGCAACTAATCAATATAAAAGACAACTGGAAAAAAGGCTTGACGGTAATTAAGCAAAAGTACACTGCATCAGTAGTCCTATGGGGAATGCAAATTAATATCAAATTGTGATAACACTACATAAACTACAGAACTCTCAAATGAAAAACGCTGAATAAATCAAATGTTATAGATTATATGGAACCACCAGAACACTTGCAAATTCTCGGTTGGAGTGTACATGGTACTATGTAGGACAGGATAATAGGAAGTTACTTGAAATATTAAGTTTAAAGCTTTCTTATAATTCATTCATTCCACTCCTACGTATTTATTCAAGAGCAATGAATGTGCATGTCCACAAACAATTCTCTCTTTTTCTTTTTTCTTTTTTTCTTTTTCTTTTTGTTTGAGACAGGGTCTCATTCTATAGCCTACACTGGAGTGCAGTGACACCTTCATGAGTCACTGTAGCCTCAATTTCCCGGGCTCAAGCAATCCTCCCATCTTAGCCTCCCAAGTAGCTGGAACCACAGGTATACACCACCATGCCCAGCTAATTTTTAAATTTTCTGTAAAGATGGGGTCTTGCTATGTTGCTTAGGCTGGCCTCAAACTCCTGGGCTCTAGCGATCCTTCTGTCTTTATCTCCCAAAATACTGATATTATAGGTGTGAGTCACCATGTCTGGCTAAGAATTTTTAATCAAATATTGTATTTAATAATGATTATAGTCTATTGAAATTAACATATATGTATCAACAGAAGAATGGATAAATTATTACACTTGATCTTAGCCAAAAGGCCGAGAAGCAATGAATGGATAAATTATTGTAGTGAGTTAATCACATTACCTTTGGTAAGGTATGGTGAGTCCAGATACAGATTAAGAGAAAGAAATTGGGAAGAGTTTCATAATCTATTTTGTTCATAGTTATTTGGGGAGAAAAAAGCACGCCACTCAAGGGTCATTTGAGAAGTACTTAGGATCTCTTAGGAGGCAGAGAAAGAGAGGGAAACTGTGGACAGCAATCTTTATTGTGATGTCCAAGAGAAGGAACAGGGAAGGCAGAATAAGCAGGTTTAGGATTAGCTAGTTTGAACAATTGCATCGGGCTCTGGAGTCCAAGGGCTCTCTCTGGCTCTCTGTTATCTGACTCTAGAGCGATTAGGGCAAATGTATAGTGGCCTGGAATAAGGAAGGTGGTCAGAAGTTTGGACTTAATCAGCTATTCAACAAAAAGAACTGACCAGCCTCTAGCCAGTGCCTCAAAACTGGGTCAAGACAGCATTTATTGAAACAACATTATAGCTACATTTTATAATGGATTTTTCTTAGTATTAAGATTAAATAGACTAGTGATATGTGAAATGACATGACTGAATCTCAAAATCATGCTAAGCACAAGAAAGTAGGGATCACATAGTGCATAAGATATGATGACATTATGTGATGTTCTGGAGTAGGCTAAAGTGATCTATAATAATGAAATGAAAGCTAAGATTACATGGGGGAATCTCTAGCCACACTCATCAGACTAAAACATAGGTTCCCAAAAATCTTTAACTGTAATGTGTATGGCGTATTTTTTTGAGTTCTTTTCCTTTGTCTCTTTGATAACTCATCTTTTCTATAATGCACACTATCACTAATCTTATTATGGTAGACACAGTTTCCCAGTTTTTAGGTATATTATTCTGTTCATAGTATTTTCTAATGCTTAATATTGAATAAAAATACGACAGAAAATTCCATTGCCATATGAAAGAGAGGCAGGCATGTAGGATGTATAAGTAAGAAAAAGAAAACAAAGTTCATTTATTCAAAATTTGAGATTTCAGATTGTTCAATCAATAATATATAATAATAATACATATGAACTAGGATATTATAGAAAATAACATAAAGGGATTAGTAACAATATTCTGGATATTGTCTTAAGAATTGGATCGCTGAGGTGTAGCAGATGAAAATAATTTAGAATTGAGGTGTATTAGTCCATTTTCATGCCGCTAATAACGACATACCTGAAACTGGGTAATTCGTAAAGGAACGAGGTTTGACTCATAGTTTCACATTGGGGAGGCCTCAGGTAACTTACAATTATGGCAGAAGGAGAACAAGCAAACACATCCTTCTTCACATGGCAGCAGCAAGGAGAAGTGCCAAGCAACAGGGGGAAAAGCCCCTTATAGAACCATCAGATCTTGTGAAAACTTACTCACTATCGTGAGAACAGCAGCATGGTGGTAACCGCCCAGATGATTCAATTACCTCCCACTGGGTCCACCCCATGATGCATGGGGATTAAGGGAACTGCAATTCATGATGAGATTTGCTTGGAGACAACGGCAAACCGTATCATGAGGCAAATTACTGTAACAACAAGATCTTGCCACACACAAACGACTTGCAAAAGTGAAAGTTGAAATCACCCATGATAGTAAATAACAGGATAAATGCAAAGACTTTGTGTTCAATGACTAAATCAAAGATTGAAATGAAGAGTGTAAATTATCACATGATGACAATAATGATGATAGAAATCTTGTAGTAATTTTCTTATGGCATTGGACTTTTTGTGTACTTCTCACAAATATGGGGTGTAAAACATATTTGATGAGACATACAGAATATAAAATGCGTTCAAATAAAAATATGAAATGCAAAATACAAATGTTTGTATTTTATCAGCACAGAAGAATCTATTCAGTGCCTAATACCTAATAAATATCAACAGACATTGCTGAAAGAAAGTGAAAGAATTGGAGAGCAAAGTGAATGGCAGAGAAAGGAAAAGGAGAAAGGAAGGAGGGAGTGAGATAGAGAACAGGACAAAGGGAAAGAGAGTGAAAAAGGAAAAGAAAGGAAGGAAGGAAGAAATTAAACATCTACCTGTGTGCATATTTAATTTTATATTGTGTCTAACCAGAGTGAAAGAGTAACTTTTCACCAGTTGAACCAAAAACATGTGCATACACACACACACACATACACACATATTATATGTATATACATTGCTTGAGAATAAACATGCTTGAGAAACTATCTCCAGAATGGTACCTTAGTAAAAAAAGCTCAGGCTTTGGAATCAGACAGATCTGTCTTGTACTCAGATATGAGTTTTTGGAGGAATTCAAAAGCATCTCTATACCTGCAACGATCAGTGGGACACAAGGAAGCTGAAAATACCTGACTGAAAAGAATGATTCTTCCTAATATTCTGTCACCTTGTCTTCTGTTTGATGTACAGTAAAAAGAGAACATATCATTCTTTATAATAAAATCAGACTGGGGATTACTCATTTCATATGATAGTATTATCTAGGTCATAGTACATATGATGTATCAATCAATGAAATATTTAAGTAAAATTTTATAATATAAAATTATTGTTTAAAAATTGACCTAAACTTTGCTTCTAAAAATCAATGAAAATAACAGATGGTAAAGAGAACTTTAGGTAAATTAATAAAATTTTTGTCAACTATAAGACAATATACATTAGTTTTGCAGTGTATACTTATTATTTTGCTTAAAAATTCAATGACACTTATCATGATTTTGTGGCAAATATAGCTAGCTGTTCACTGAATATTTGTGTTCCCCTTTTTGAGTTGTCCTAGGAAAGTGCAGACCAGCCAGAGACTGCTTTCCTATGTAGTTTGCCTAGAGATGGGGTTTTGTGATGAGTTCTGGCATTTAGAATGTGGGAGAACAGATCAACAACTCTTCTGGGCCTAGTCTACACAACATCCTGGGCAGTCCCTCTCTCTGTCTTTCCAGTAATCTCGATGATTATTGACAGAGAGACTCTGGAGGCTACATTTGCAGACAGCAAATCTTCCAACCATCTAGGTCTTCCACTCACTCCCATTGAGGCCCCCAATTAAGCTTTATGTGGATGAGAAATAAAACTTTTATTTTGTTAAGTCAAGGATAGTTCAGGGTTTACATTTTATAGCAGTTACTGTTATCCTAAATGTGTTGGTTTCTTTGTAAGATTAGCTATATATAGTTGAGAAGCAGATGAGCTAATTTTTTCAAAGACTTAGTTACATATATTTTTATTTTTTCTCATAATAGTTTATATTCAATTGTTATATTAAGTGTTACAAATTTGCAAATGAAGAAGTTGAGGGACATAAATTTTTGGACATACATGTTTTTCAAAATTATCATTAGAAGTAAAAACATGGTCCAGTGAAATGAAATACTGCTTATATCAATTCATTTGAATACATTTATGAATTTTCTGCTATAATTAAGAGTTTTTAGGCACTCCAGGTAATGAGCAAAATGGACAATGCCATTCCTCTTGATTGGATTATGTGAGAGAAAGACAGACAGACAATATAAAGTAAACAAAAAATGAACAAAATCAAATAAGGACATAGAGTGTTTCATAAATTTCCATTTTCTCTTACATTGTCTCTTCTCTGAAATGAGAATGTATCTTATAAGAGATTCTAGTTTTAAATCTCTGTTGATTAGGCAGCAATTGTGATTTGGTTGTCATATTTCACACACATATGGACTTGCACATAGTTGTATGTATTGCTGCAATTCGTTAAGGAATGTACATTACTAACATTGCATGCATACAGTATAAATTATATTTCAATATCTAAAAATGAGAAAAGAAGTAATATATGTGAAAAAAATCTATAACCAATTCTAAAGAAGCTATTTCAAAAATACAACGTCTAAGTGATAAGAGAGCATTGTGTTATAAATTGGCAGTGAATTTTTTCTTTCTCAGTGTTTAATAAAATAACAGTGCCTCTTACTGTCATTGACATCCTAGGATCAATGAAATACATCAGACCATGACAGAAATAAACTAAGGTGCATGTGAAAGAGTGACTGCTTCTTTGACTGGAGAAGGCAGGCAAAATTTTGATGAGGTGGTAACATTTTTACAAAGATCCAAATTTAAAAAGGTGGGTGCTGGTTAGGCAAAAGCTGCATAGAAAAACAGTTGAAAAATATATAATACATGCACAGGACCTGTACTGGAGAAAATACTGTGATAGTTGAGAAATGGAAACCCGTTCATCAACATGGAATGTGACTGGAGCATTTTATGAATGGGGAAAAAATATGTGAGTTGAGGTCTGAGAAGCAGGCTCTGAGGCCAGAAAAGGAGAGCCCTAAACGCTTTACTAAAAAGTTAGAAGCTTCTACGTTATATGAAAAAATTCTGAAAGTTTAAAAAACTACCCCAAACATCATAGAACTATGGATGCCATTTTCAGAGTTTATTTCTATTGAGAAGCTTAAGTTTTTCGTTTTCACAAAATTTTGCATCAAAGAAAAGTAAATGAATGACATAAGAAGACAATCTTTTAAAATCATCCTTCTTAAGCAAAATGAGTTACCGCATTCTGCTTTTAATCATACCCAGTAATAGCTTATCTTGTTTTCTCAGCGCAAATAATTTTTGATAAAGTCCTTTAAAAACATTGTGGCAAAACAAAAGAAGCTAAATTTAATATGATTTTCATTACTTAAAGATAAATTACAGATAGTTACTCATGAGAAAATATAAAAATCAGCTAACAGGTGTTTTAAACATTTTATTCTTTGGATATAATATTATAAGTGATTTTATTTCTTACATCTTTAGGCTTCAACAACATTTTGATCTACTTTATTTGTTGAATATTTATTTATTTTGGGACAAAAATAGGACAAATCTGCTCCCCCTCTCAAAATAAAAATCAAAACAAAGTTCCTGTTTATTTTGTATTGAGCTGTGCAAGTTGCTTCAGAGAGTGGCCATGGGCTTAAGGCTTGGAGAAAAATAGTTTAGCTTGAATTAAGGCTGAAAGAGGGATAGCTTATGAGTCATCTGCTTTCAAACTATGAAACAGAGGTGAATGCGGGGCATTTATTTATACATTTTTTTCTCATCTCTAGACATGGTAAAGGAAACTATCTGCAAATACTTTTATAGGAAAAACACTAAGATATCATCAGATTAAGATTTTAACATGCAAGTATCTGGTAATATGAAAACATGCAAGCATCTGGTAATATGAAACATTAATAGAATAAACATGAAACATAAATAGAAATTATATTACAATATTACAGTGATAGGATTCAAAATAATAAAAGCATTTTGATAAGTAATTTCTTCATTTCTAGTAAATTTGAAAGCATGCATGCATTCTCTATAACCTAGTAGTAGGTATATATGCAATCTAAAAAAATCTCTTTATTTGAGTACAGGAGAAATAGCTCAGAAATTTTAAGACAAATCATTTGTAATAATTAAACATAAGATAATCTAAATGTCCATCAGCAAGAGAATGTATTAAGAACGTTGCAATATTATGGAAAGGAATATTGCATTTCATTAAAAATAATTAGCCAGAGATACATGAACAACATGTATAAATTTTGGAAGAAAAGAAATACGGAGTGAAACTACATTGATCATCTTCCTTCTTTTTCCCACAAATCCCTGGGTCAGAAAGGAGTGGATGATGATGATGGTGATGATGATGATGATGATGATGTTTTTGTTGTTGCTATTGTTTTGTTTCTGTTGAAAAAGAGAAGGGCAACTCTGACATCTGGAAACTAAAAAAAAAAAAAAAATCAGACTACTTCATAACCTTTTGTAAGCCCAGACAAAAACAAGTTAACTGTGCAAAACAAACAAAAGTCAGAATGTATTCCATACTGGCTAATATGAGTGACTATAGCTTCTTTTTAATTATAGTTTTAACCTCATTCTATTTTTCCTTCCTCCTAGATAAGATCCATTAAGACACTCAATCATAAAATTACTTGTTTCCTGGCAGTATCCAATCCAGTACCCCTGCTTCCTTAACACTTCGAAATTTACCTAACAAAGCTCAAATCATATTAAGTTATTTGTATCATCACTCTCTCATTGAAATGTCCCACACATAACCAAGGTGTGCATTATCCCTTATTGCAATAAATAATAAATCCAACTCATTTACCTACAGGTGTATACCTGGTAGTCTTCACTAAAGGGCATTGGCACATTACATTTCATGTTTATAAAAGAGTATTTAAAAAGTTAAAACATGACTCTCATACATGCATGAATAAATACATATCAAAGACTTTATTTAATCCATTAATTAACAAGGGAATAGGAAATGATGAAACTGGTTAAAAAGAAAACATTTCAAGGGACTGGGTTTTTATTCTTATTTTGAAAAAGAGTATTGTTGGAGAACAATCGCTAAATACAAAATCGGTCCTATAAGAGGGCAAAAATAAAACAAGGCAGAACAAAAAGTCTTTGGTGAGAGCTTTTCTACTGAGCACAAATCTATAAGTTATCATGTAAATGTATTGATTATTCAAATATTAAATCACAAAATTAATTATAGGTAAAATTACCTAGAATATGAAATAACTCTTGGGTAAGCTTAGTAAACAATCTCTGAAAGTGACATGAAAATGACAGGCTGTATTTTCTTTATAGATTTCCATATTTTCCATAATATTTTTCTAAACAGATATGTCTAAAATATAGAGCATGCATAGCTATCACAGACAAAGTAAGATTATTCTTTTTGACAAATTATATAGAGTAGATTATTCAGACCTGATGGGGGAAACTACTAGCAATTAGCATGATTATCTCTCAAGACAACCAATGTAGCTTGGAGACAACAGTCCTGCCACATAACTATAAATATTTTGCATAGGCAGAACCTGAATACTGTTTAATAACTTCCTCTGCATTTCATATGTAACAAATCCTAATGTAACACCACGTAGAATAGGAAGAGCAAAAATAATAATTCCCTCATTTCAGGATCACCTTCTTTCCCCAAGGGTTTGGTTAAAGGATGTTTTCATTATAATGTACCACAGGTAGGTACTGTTGTAAGCAAACAGAGCATAAGTAACAAGTAACTTGCCCAAGGTCACACAGCAAGAAAAAAGAGCTACCTTAGTCTTTTTTTTTTTTTTTTTTTGAAACAGGTCTCCCTCTGTCACCCAGGCTGGAGTGCAGTGGTGCAATCTCGGCTCACTACAACCTCTGCCTCCTGGGCTCAAGTGATCTCACGTTAGCCTCCTGACTAGCTGGGACTATGGCACACCATCACACCCAGCTAATTTTTTGTATTATTTGTGGAGACAGGGTCTTGCCATGTTGCCCAGACTAGTCTTGAACTCCTAGACTCTAAATAGAAATTGTACTGAGGAAACAAATTAGTAGCACTTAGAGGTGTAAATATTTTGTTAGATATAAGTCTTTAAGAGTTCAGGCTCTTAGGTCAGATTGTTTGGGACAAACCCAATTTCCAACTTTTATTTGTAGCATGATTTTTCACAAGTTTATCTTTTCTCAGTCTGATATTCACGATAGAGAGGTCTTAGAAGAAATAATATTCATTAAATGAAAATGTAAGTGCTAAACCTGGAGAGGAGAATAAGGATAAATAAAAATATTGTCCTGACAAGAAGTAGCCCATTTTGGAGAGGATTAAATGTGGCAATCACATAAAGCATTAGAACATGTCATCTAACATAATGTTTGTTCAATCAATGTACAACCTTATAATTATAAAAATTAAAAAATGTTGTTTCTAATTCTATGTAAATATCTAGAAAGGAAAGGTGTTTAAAAACTTTTATGCAATTATATATATACTTTCCAATCATATTTCACATTAATATTCTTAGAAAAAAGTCTTTCCATAATTTTGCAGAGTTTAATGGTGTAGACCCTTATTTAGCCTTTTAAAACAGAAGTTTAACCTATTACATATCTAAATTATGATGAATTCAAAATTAGCATTATTTGAATAAAAGAAATTTTACTGTATTTAGTTCCTTAGTATATACCAGGAGAATCTGTGGCTATAAAAGCATATGCAAGCTAGGTCTTGTCTGTTTCGTGAGAAGAAAACATATATTCTATGCCCCATAACATTCACCTTACACTTCAAGTGAACAGTGGATGAGTAAAAATATTTCACAAATAGACAAAAATTAACAAATGCTGTTTTAGCTATGTTTATAACAAAACAAAGCTATCGTCTAAAATCTAATATAAAAATATATATATATTTTCCGGAACCAAATCTCGTTCATAACAATTCTCCAATTGATAGTAGAGTAAAAGGATGCTTTTTGTTGTTCATCAACAGCATAAATTACTGTAAATGCATGAATTACTGAAACTCTGATTTAAAACGCTAATCTTCCTGAGCAATGTAGATGGCGCACTATATAATTACATTTTATTCTTTCATGCCACTGTGTTTGCAGCTGCAGACACAGTCCATGGAGCCAGTACGGACAGCAATTCTAAAGCAGGATAATCTTCCCAAACAAGTTCAATTTTCTCCAAGTGATGCAGTGCTGATCTATACATACTTATTAAATACACCTATACCTGCAGTTTACTGATTTAAGGGATGTATGCAATCAATAAACTTTAAAAAACACCGAAGAACTACTCAATACTAGTAGATATTCTATTAGTTTGGCATTTTAGATTTGCAAACACCAGCTTTTATCACTGAAAGGCAAAGAAATCAAAGCAAAGGAATGTAGAAATTTCTTGGAATTCAGCTTGTTTAATACCGAGTAAACATTTAACTCACATGAGCACCAATAGATGCTGAAATATAACTTAGAAAAAGTTTTAGCATTTCTTTTCTCTTCTTTGCAAATTTTCAAACTCGTAGACGGTAACAAACATTTATTTTCCGTCTGCTCCTTGCGCCACACTTTTACACGTAACTTACTTAATACTTTTACTCTCCTTATGATCTATATACTCTTAGAATTCCAGTTTAAAATTAATGAGCCCCAAAATGAAGAGATTAAGATAATCTGGCCAAGGTCATGGAGTTTGCAGTGAATATTTATATAAATTTGAAGTCACACGTTTGCTCCTATTCCTGTACTGCCTCCCTAACCTATTACCACGTGCTTTTTCAAGTTGCCATTTTCCCATACAAGACTAAATGTCAAATGCCGTTTTTTAATTATTTTCATGTTACAAATGAAAACAGAGTTGTGGCACCAACAGAAAGTGATAACATTTTAATTGTGCTACTGTTAAAAAATGAAACTTTTTGATGCATTTAACACAGAAGCTTTAAATTGCTATATGAGGTTTCCTCTTCTTCTTTTTTTTTTTCTAGCTTCCATAATGTTTCACTGGGTAAAGTTACTAACTCTTGTAGCTCAACAGGATTTGTAAACTGATTAACCAATTTACCATATATTCCGGAGGTGTTAATTTCTGATAGTGCCTGTGTGAGGAACCATGCGTTGCAAACACGAATCAAGATATCTTTCATGTCCTTAAGGGACTCAGTCTGCTTAAGATAAGGATTAAATGAATAATAATGTTTCAGGGTAAAAGGCATTAGGGATGTGTTGACAATGAGAAGAAAGCTTAAATTTAATTTTGACTAAAGTGGTCAAGAAGAGAAATCCTCACAGAGTGATATCTAAATTCTGCTTGAAAGAATCAGTCACCAAAAGTCCAGGCCCATGTTTCCAAATTTACGAGGCACATTGTATTGGTCTCAGACCAGATATATCTAAATTTGAGTTATTTTCTCACAAATAAGTTTCCTTTTATTTTCTTCCTTATTTTTTTATCTAAAAAACTCAATTGTCAAAAGACATATAAATAGAAAGTGATTAGTCCTGCGTGTATATTCAATAGCAAATTCTATATTTTCAGTCTGATTTTAGATCACTCATGTTGAGGCATAACGCTATACCTCAGAATAATTCAAAGATTCTTCCTGTATATGCCATAAATAATTTAGAAAACATTACCCCTTTACATATATTTAAGATAATAACTAAAATGCTGCGTAATTTTAAATAACTGGAAATTATAATTGTCCAGGACATTTCTATAAATTTTGAACTTTTAAAAAGTATGTTTCAAAAATTGTATTTATTCAAATAAATGTAAATAGATTTATTTGACACTCCAGTCGTTCAGCAGAGTGGGTAGGAGGAAAGACTATGGGATCAGACTGTCTGGGTTTACACTTAGCAATTCTAATAATATCTGTGACAATATAAACCTTGTGTGCATCAGTTTCCTTTTTAAAAGTAAGGATAATAATAGAACATGTCTCATAGAGGTATGTGAGAAAGTAAATGAATAATACAAGCAAAGCACTTAGAAGGTAAAGGACTTAGAAAACTTCCCGGAACAAAGGAAGCACTTTAGAAGTGGTAGATATTATTACTACTGTCATAATCCTTTTTAAAATATAAGAAAATCTCATGCTTAATGAATACACAGAACTTTAGATCATTCTATTTCCATCTTGAACTGAGATTTCCATTTCAATTTCCACTGACACATTTTTTCTTAATGTAATGAATAGTATGCTGGAAATTATTTTATTGCTCACCTTTTATCCTTCTTTGCATTAAAAAATTGAGTGTGAGAATTTAAATTTTTAAAAACAATTTTGCAACTGTAAAAATCTAAGTATTACAATTTTGTTTTGAATTGAGTATTTTTTATTTGTTTTGGATCAAAACAACAATATCTAACAAATTTTATTGACAAATTTTAAATATAGTACATGTTTGATAGTATATAGTTTAACAAAATAGATGGGTCTGTTCCTTTATTTTTTAGAATTGTGAGTCCATGGATGGGCTTTACTTATTGCTAGATAGAATTGGGTTTTCCATTCCTACTTTTGTTTCTTATAGCTTAAAATATGGAAAACATTCACATAAATAATTATACAAGAATGAAAAAAGGACTTTTAGAGAAATGTCACTTGATACTTTCAATTCATTCCAAGTTTTATGTTCAAAATTACATAGTATTTGTCATCAAAGATATTTTAAATCTTTATTACTCCCATTGCTTCCATTATTCCTCTTTTAACATTATTGAACACAAAGTAGTGCAAATTTTCAACTGAAAATTATTTTGTATTTGTATTAGTGCCCATTCAGGTGAAAACCTTTGTCTCTTTCCCTTTGGGTTGGTAACAAAGGCAATTTAAAATTGGGCAATATGGGCAGGGCGTAGTGGCTCAGGCCTGTAATCCCCGCACTTTGGGAGGCCGGGCCGGGTGGATCCCGAGGACAGTAGTTAGAGACCAGCCTGGCCAACACAGTGAAACTCCGTCTCTACTGAAAATACAAAAAAATTAGCTGGACGTGGTGGAGGGTGCCTGTAATCCCAGCTACTCGGGAGACTGAGGCCAGAGAATCGCTTGAACCCGGGAAGGGAGGTTGCAGTAAGCCGAGATCATGCCAATGCACTCCAGCCCAGGCGACAGTGAGAGACTCTGTCTCAACAACAATAATAATAATAATGATAAATAAATACATACATACATAAAACTAGGCAATGTGCAAGAGTAACAGCCTACTGTGTGCAAGATGGTTACGCTCCTTCCTCCTTAAAACTGGAGAAGAAAAGTGAGCTAAAGGGGCCGGGCGCGGTGGCTCAAGCCTGTAATCCCAGCACTTTGGGAGGCCGAGACGGGTGGATCATGAGGTCAGGAGATCGAGACCATCCTGGTAACACGGTGAAACCCCGTCTCTACTAAAAAATACAAAAAAAAACTAGCCGGGTGAGTTGGCGGGCGCCTGTAGTCCCAGCTACTCGGGAGGCTGAGGCAGGAGAATGGCGTAAACCCGGGAGGCGGAGCTTGCAGTGAGCTGAGATCTGGCCACTGCACTCCAGCCCGGGTGACAGAGCGAGACTCCGTCTCAAAAAAAAAAAAAAAAAAAAGAAAAGTGAGCTAAAGGTACATTCTCAAGCATATCCATTTTAGGATATAGTACAAATATATTTTGCATATATGGAAATTGATTAGCTTAAAATATTAATGTAAAGATTTTGAGCACCTAGGACATATATAGAGACCAGTTTGCTGGTCACTACTGCGGAACACAACCAAACTAGACACGGCAGCCATTATTGAAATCTCTTCCCTATTACATGACTTTCCTCATTTTCTTACACCCAATCAGTCGGACACGGAATTTATCCCATAAATTCTATATTGTAAGTGTCTTTTAAATTGGGATTTTCCTTACCGGAGCTGTTGCCACTGTGAGGTCGTGTAATCATTACAAAATCTCTTTCTTGGAATTTTGTAAGAGTCACTTATATTGCCTGATCGTAAACATCGGTTTTCTGCACATTCCAACTCACAGTCCCCATAGTTGCTAAATTTATCAATATTAAGATCAAAGAAAGAAATGATTATGATGATTGTTCTTTTTTTTCATACAAATTGTAAGTGGCTTCTTATTGCTCGAAGTAACACACAGTTGTCTTACAATGTGCACGTTCAGTTCAATGTACATGTTCAGTTTAATTTTCCATTACTTCCTCATATGCATACTAACTATTCTACCTCCACTGACTTTACCACTTTTCAAATATAACCAGTCTTCTAAGAGTGGTGAGGTTTATCACATGTAATTTTTACTCCCTTGGATACAGCTTTTTACTTTATTCTAATCTTTCTTGCATGTATCTTAGTATTCCTCAAAGACCCAACCTAATTTTTTTCTCACTAACACTACACCAATTCAAGACAAACAACAAATCAAAACAAAAACAAAATTAAACACACACACATACAAACACGCACACACATAAAAACACTCGACCCAACTTGCAGCCGTTTCTAATTATTTTTCCTGTATTTCATGTTTTACTTTTAAACTCACTTAGATCTAGGTTGACGATACAAATTATTGTGCAATAGGAATTTCTAATTTTATTTTGAAAGGAAAAACTAGGCCGGGCGTGGTGGCTCACTCCTATAATCCCAGCACTTTGGGAGGCCGAGGCGTGTAGATCACGAGGTCAGGAGTTCAAGACCAGCCTGGCCAAGATGGTGAAACCCTATCTCTACTAAAAATACAAAAAAATTAGCCAGGCGTGGTGGCAGGCGCCTATAATGCCAGCTACTCGGGAGGATGAGGCAGAGAATTGCTTGAATCCGGGAGGTGGAGGTTGCAGTGAGCCAAGATTGTGCTACTGCACTCCAGCCTGAGTGACAGAGGAAGGGTCCGTCTCAAAAAAAAAAAAAAAAAAAAAAAAAAAAAAAAAAAAAAAAATTAAAAAAAGAAGAAAGAGAAACCAATGATAACGGCTTAATGATAATTGATTATATTAGAGCCATGCCAGGCAAAACTGTGATAAATATTCACTCTGATTTTAGCAGATATAATGCAGAAGTGCAATTTCCAGAATGGCTTATGTGTATGACTAGTCCTGGCTGTCTTCATGGAAGATATTGTGTTTAATCAATATATGTATCTTAGTATTTAGCACATAGCTGCTTCTTGATAAATATTGTTAAATGAATGTATATAAAATTGTAGAATCATTTGTACTGTGTACAACACACAATTAGTTGTTTTTACACATGTAAACATTGATTAATATTTTAGTAACGTTATCTGTGGTTTTGACACATGGAAGAGCTAAAAGAAGCCTAGGATTGTCTAAGAAACCGTTCTCACTATTCTCAGAATAAATTGCTATATTTCATTTTAATGTAAAATTTTAATTATGATATATATATAAGTGCAAGAATCATAAAAAAGCACATATACTTATCAATTTGATAGATTTAAAAAAGTGAATATACCCCTGAATTAGAACCCAAATGAAAAGACAGATTTTTAGCAGAATATCGTGAAATCTCTTCCTGCCTACTTTTAGTAACTACCTTCCTTCGTCAGGATAAATAAAATTCTGAATTCTTAAAATTCAAAACTGAGTTAATCTTTCTGTTTTGATACTTTATATTATATCAATTAAATTATAGTGTATGTATTCTTTTGTGTCTGATTATTTTTCTCTCAACATTATTTTCTGGAAATTTTTGACAACTTCTACAAAATCTGAACATTACACATACTCTATAATTTATTAACTAATACATATTTGTATATACACCACAAGGCACATACACATACATCAAAGATGAGAAAAGATATTGAGAAGCACTATTCATAACTATCTCAAACTCAAAATAAAATTCTATTAGTAGTAGAATTTACTATACTCATATAATGAAACATTATACAAAAATAAAAAATCACATGAAACAATATGGATGTCTCACAAAATAATGCTGAGCAAAATAACTCATACTTCTCTTTAACTCTTGCCATTGGTGACATTGTTATTAAGAATTATGAGTTAAGAATTAAGGCTTTTTTTGGCAATTAAGTAAAATTATTCAGGAGGCCACTGTCACACACTCTATGACATTGAGTTTCAGGAAAATTTGCAATTTTCTGGTAGTCACCAAAAGTAAAATAGCTCTTTGAATTTTCTGATGGTGTGCATTTTAATGTAGATGATAAAAGACAGATTAGATAAATATAAATTTATTAGAAGAGAGTGAGAAAGAGAAAGATATTATAAGTCTAAAGGTTCATAAACACCATTTCACCAGGTAAATATAATTTAGGCAAAACGCAGTATCTTTCTATTTAAATACTTATTTCATCTAGAATACTTATATACCGTTGTCTAAAGTTTCAAATACTCTTTATAAACATGTAAATCAACACCTGTGCTACTAATTTTATATGTAGAATTGTCTAATTCATACAAAATTATAATTCTTACGTTATTTTGTGATTCTAGTGAATGAAAATTGAGGATAACTATTATGAATACCTTTAGAAGTGATAGAACAGTGAGTTTGCATTTTTCAACATAAATGTATAATAATAGAATAACTTGGAATATGCAAAATAAACTGCAGCTTCACACAAATTATAGAAAAATTTGTGGGTTAATGAAAATTAGCATTGGAAACAGCACATTTGAACATCTGCATTTTTATTTATGTTATGCAAATTTTCTTTTAAAACAAATGTTATATAGATTTTTATTTTATAACCAATCTTTACAAAATGAATATTCAATTGTATCAGCTTTTAACTGAAAAAGTAAAATATAACTACCAATATAGCAATAGGTTTTCAAAACAATTAAAATGCCACTGAAACAAAATGATTAATTAGATTAATTAGTATGAGACATGATGAGCCAGGGAAATAAATCATGAAAAGAATAATCTTTAAAATCTTGAAAAGTACACTATAAAACTGCATAGAAGAATATCATTTGGCCATAAACATGAATGCAAAATATTACTACAGAATTACTGAGAAGAGATATATTTGTATATACTTTAAGGAATGTAAAATAAGTGAGAGGGAGAGTCAATGGCAGTGACATCTCTCATGGTATTAAAAAAATAAATTGCTTGAATACAAGGAAACCCTAATAAAATGTTTTCCTCGGGTTAATAATCAGAAATATGCATACTACAAAGAAACAAGGAAAATGCTGACACAGACCATGCATGGTCCAGAAATGCCTTGAAAGTGAAAGTTACAAATATTCTAAAAAAAAAAAAATGCTAATGAAAAAGGCTCTGGGCTCAATTCTGTAAACTTGACTTATCCCATTGTAAATGGCACTTTAGTAAAGGCAATTTTTGTACATGGAATTCTTGCTGAAAGCAGAGTACTAGATAGAAACTAACACAGAAGGTGAAAACAAATCAAATGAGAGTTGTTTGCAAATTTTAGTTTTTTATCTCCCAAAAAAGACAGAATTGGAATTTGTTTCCTTTGTATTACTTTTTTCTCTGTCTCCCTTCTTCTCACCTTTCCTTTCTCTCTCCTTCCCTCCTTCTTTCCCTCCACCCCCATTCCCTTCTGTGCTGCATTCATAACAAATTGTATCTGGTCATCACAGGTTACTAGAGTGAGTAATTTCTGGATTTAATTTATGGAACCTAATTTCTGGAATAAGAAATAAAGTTAGCTGGTCAAGCAAGTACCTGATTACAGAAAACATTTTATATCATAATAAAGTATTTGTACTTCAAACTACAGAAAATACAGAGCCAATGTTCACTTAAAATGTGAGGGTTAGAAAGGTTACATTTAAAAAATATATATAATGCCAAATAATATATGTAGATATTATCTTTTCTAGGAGAAGAAGTTTAATTCTTATCCTCTAGAGAGGAGGCTGAATCTAGTGACTAGTTTTCAACGAATAAAGTATGGAATAAAACAAAAACAAATCAAAATATGTCAGAATCTTAGTCAAGTGATCAAGATTAGCCCCACCAGTGATAATTCAACTTGATGTCATTTGCCTTTTATCAAGTTACAAGAAGACCATTTTACCTCTGCTGTAGTGTTCTCTTGAAATATATTCAAATCTAATCATGACAAAACATCAAAAACTTGATGGAAATTCTAAAAATATACTCCATCAGTAATTTTTACAACTGTTAACATTATAAGAAACAAGGAAAAACTGTCTGAGACACTCACAAACCAGCATAGGCTAAAAATACCTGATGGCTAAATTGAATGTGCTACCCTGGTTGGTATCCTGAAAGAAAAAGATGCATTAATTTAAAAAATGTGTGAAATCCTAATAAAGTCTGCAATTAATAGCCAAGTGTCAATGTTAATTTTTTTGTTTTAGCTAAGAAATTATGTGCCAAGATTTTGTAAGATGTTAACTTTCTTAAAACTACGTGGAAGGTGTAAGAATACTCTGAGCTATCTTTGCAACTTTTGTATAAATCTAATATTATTCTAAAATTTGAGTTTAAAAATAAGAAAGGAGAAAAATACTGAGCCAAACCAACAGCAAATGAACTGGTAGCAGAGAAGGCAGTAAAGATGTGAGACTATGCTAAGGTGATGGATGAGGGATGAATAAGTGAGAAAATTTGAGAGCTATCCATAATATTGCATCTAAAGCCCTTGGAACTTGATTATATGTGGAGAGTGAAGTGACAATTAAAATCTAATATTTGGTCCATGTGAATTATCTTAGCAAGATAGAGAATAGAAAAAGGGAGCCAACCAGAGAGAGAGGGTGATAATTATGTCTATTTCAGATGCAGCCTATCTGTCTGTGTGATAGCCATTCAGAGCTCTCCCGAAGGCAGTTGGTCTTTGTATACAACTTTTCAAGCTTAGGAGATTTAAGTTGGCAACAAGTCTATGAATGGAAATTAAAGTCTCTACCACTAATAAGAGAAAGAATGTAGAAGACCCAAAATCTATTATTTTGAAGATAGCAATCCACATAGAGACAAATACAAATTATGAAATAAAGAGAAAGAATACATTATGGCCAGGCACGGTGGCTCATGTCTGTAATCACCGCACTTTGGGAGGCTGAGGCAGGCGGATCACTTGAGGTCAGGAGATCAAGACCTGACTAGCCAACACAGTGAAACTCCATTTCCACTAAAAATACAAAGATTAGCCAGTTGTGGTTGTGTGGGCCTGTGACCCCAGCTACTTGGGAGGCTGAGGCATTAGAATCACTTGAACCCTGGAGGCAAAGGCTGCAGTGAGCCGCGATCACACCACTGCACTCTAGCCTGGGCGACAGAGCAAGACTTCACCTCAAAAAAAAAAAAAAAAAAAAAAAAAGAATACATTACATAGGGTTCCTCTATATAGAGATGACATGACAGATTGATAGTTTTATAGTCAAGAAATTAGTAGAGATAGGTTTCAGAAAAAGTTCAAAGGGGCTAAAATGATATATGACACATTTTTATTAAATAAATGAAACCAGAACCTGGCTTCAAAGAATCAGTAATCTAAAATGTATAGACATACCATGATTATGCAATTAATTTTTTAATACAATTGATAATGTTCTAATGAATATAAACTGCCCCTTAGAAAAATAATTCATGTCAAACTTGAGTGGTTAAGGAATATTTTCTCACATTTGCTGCATCTTGCAAAGGTAAGGAAACAATATACTCAGGAAAGGAAACTCAATAAGCAAAGACAAAGAAATGTAAAAATTAAATCTAATCAGGGCAGAAGCATAGTTATTTGAAGGAGATCAGTAAGACAGTATACTAGATAAGAAAGGTTCAGGTGAAATTGTTGGAAAATCAAAAGATGTATTAGAAAGTGTCTATTTTGTTTACCCTATAAATGCAAACTAAATACTGAGCTATGTTTAATTTTGGTTAAATCCATGACTCTGAAGACATCTGTGTTTTACATCCATTTTAGTTTCAGGGAAATTTGAGATGAGGAGAGTAGGGTAATCCCACACGAAATGCATAAGACATAAGTTAAAATTAGAAGACAACTTAATGAGTAAATAAGATTTAACCTTTAAACTTAGTAATAAAAGTCTTAAATTTTAGTGAAAATTTCTTACCAGGTCATGGTCCTTAAAAATTTTCTGATTATTTATATAAAAATATGTGATGAGGTTTTTAAAGCTTCTAAATAATAATTAAAAACCAGGTCAAGTTGTTAAACAATTACAAACTTTTATGAAAATGTATTTGATGATTGCATGACACAAGACAAAAGAGTAATGGAAAAACAAAATAAATTAAATTGACTAGTTAGTTATCAATAACTGAAAACATCAAATCTAGGAGGAAAAATTGTGCTTGTCTAGTCTATTTTGCTTTGTTTTCTGTTGATTGGCATGTATTTAGTAAGACCTAAATCTTGTGAGTGCTTAATAAATATATATTAGAATAAATTGACTAAATTACACAGACATAAACTCAAGAATATAGTGTTTATGTCAAGTTCCTTTTTGGCACAAAATTTGTCTTTACTATGGGTTTAGATATTTTTCAGTTTTTGTTTTCTATCTCTAGTGCAAACTTTTCCAAATATAAATATGATATGATAAACTATTTTTCATCATATCTAAAAAAGTTATACTAATGTAAATTAAGATTTTATATTTGGAATTAGGAAATATCAGGGTGAATAGCATATAATTTTCATTATGTCATATTTTATTGACCTTTACATAGAAATATGAAATTCTAACTTCATATTTAAATTGTATTATGCCAAATCATACAGTTTAGTATGTGACTGATCACAGAGCTTAGTATCAAAAACATTTTGAAATAGCTGTTCTTCTGATGCTTAGTTGCCCCACAGCAGATTTTTGTCCATAAATTCAAGTATAATTAGTAGACCTTGGGGATATCATCTAAGAAATATTAATGAACAACTTTTAATCATTAAACTTTTGCATTTATTAATGAATATGAATATCTGCACTTATGTTACTCATTTGAGAATTATTTTATGTAATCCCAAATGTAAGTGTAATCCACATGCAATGGTAATGAAAAAGTTGAATTGCTGAAGGAAGTAGGGGCTTAATAAAATTATAATGTTAGCATAATAGCTGTATCTGACTCACACACTGGTTCTGCAAAAGTAAACTTGGTGAAGTGAATGAAATGATAGAAATACTTTTAAAAATCGAGAAATGTCTGTTGCTGTAGTGATCTCATGGTGCCAGTGGTATTTTGACAGGAAGTTATTTTGTGTCACTGAAAACTGCCTGTGCAAATTAAATCTGAGAAATTATTGAGCCTTAGATAATAAAATAATAGAAAGATGAAAAAATTAGGAAAAGCCAAGAGTAGTCAATGCGGCCAATGTTGTCAAGATTGCCCAAGAAGATAAAAACACATGTAATTGTGAGTTCATCGATTCTTTGGTTGGATACATTCACAATGCCCCACATTGATTATTCTCTACCTAAGCCTCTAAACTTAACCTTTGCTTTTCAATTATTTTAACCTACATTTTCCCTAGATTGCCATGGCATGAATTTTCCCTTAATTTACATGCTGATATCTATCATTAGTGCATTTACTTATGTATTATTTTCACAAGTATGTATAAAGTGCCGTTGTATGCTAGAGATCTTTCTGAGTTTTAGATACAAAACAAAAGAACCATATAGAGTTCCTGCTTTAATGTAGTTTACACTTTATAGAGGGAAGAAAATGAATAAATATATAATGAAACTATTTTCAAGAAATATAAAGCAAATTTATTCCCCTATATATTTTGAGTTTTTTGAGAACAAAGCACTTATTTTTTAAAATATGTAATCTCTCATATTGCTGATATTAAAAGTCAAAATATATTAGATAGATTTTATTTAAAAACATGTGCTCCCTGTTTCACCATGCCCCTTTCCTATAGCATTCCAGAGAATTAAAAGATTTGCAATTATTTAACTATTAGTTTAGATATTTACACATGTATTTCTAAAAATTAGCATTGCTTTTTAAAAAATATTAGTTGTCATATTATTTATTTACATTATATCCTAGAAAATAAGGATTTAGCATGTTACCCTTCCCAGGACATTATACATTTATTTCCACTTAATCTTGTTCAAATACTTAAAAAAGAATCCTTTAAACTATTTAGTCATAATAAAAATGTAGTAAAGGCACAATAATCAGTACACAGCAAATACGCTTTATAATGTACACCTGGGGTATGAAGAACACCCAACACTGAATAAACTCTATTGGGCCTAGTGGCACACATCTGTAGTCCTAGCTACTTGGGAAGCTGAGGTGGGAGAATATCTTGAGCTCAGAAGTTTAAGGTTTAAGGTTACAGTGAGCTGTGAACTATGATCACGCAACTGCACAAGATTCTTTCTCAATAAACAAACAAACAACAACAACAAAAACTCCAAATGTGACTATTATTTTGACTTCAAAAACCATAACATTTCTCACAGTTTTGGACTTTATGTAAATGAAAGTGTATGTATATTTTGTTGGTAGCATCATTTCTGTTATATTATGTTTTAAAATTCGTCCATGTTATATTAAAGTAGTTCACTTTTATGAACACACTCCAATATATTTATCAATTTTACTGATAATGGATAGTGCACCGTTTCCAGTTTTTAAAACAAATTCTGGTGCTAGTCATATTTAATATACATTTTGTGGTACACTTATACTCTCACTCCTTTACTTTTTAAATAATGCAACCATACTGAGGTTTAATGGGCACAAAAATAAACATATGGAATGTTTTTCATTTTTATGTGTAGATATATATTTGTATGTAGTATAACTTTTTTCTGCTTCTATGGCTTCCTTTAATATTTTTTGTAATGCTGGTCTGCTATTATAATTATAATATATTACTATAATATAATTCTTAATCTTTCAGCTTTTGTAGCCTGATAAAAGTATTTCATCTTTGTATTTGAGGGCATTTTTCTAGATATCTAACTGCAGACTGGCAGGATTTTTATTTTGTCTTTAGGAATTTAAAGATGTTGCTCCATTGTCTTTTGGCTTGTGTTGTTTCTGAGCAGAGGTCTGTTGTCATCCTTATTATCTATTTAGGTACCCCTTACTCCCGCTGGCTGCTTTTAAGATCGATTTTTCCAGGTGCAGTGGCTTACACCTGTAATCCCAGCACTTCGGGAGGGTGAGACAGGTAGATCAGGTCAGTAGTTCAAGACCAGACTGGCAGGAGGTCAGGAGTTCGAGACTAGCCTGGCAAACATGGTGAAACTTCATCTATTCCAAAAGTACAAAAATTAGCCAGATGTGGTGGTATGTACCTGTAGTCCTAGCTGCTTGGGAGGCTGAGGTAGGAGAATCTCTTGAACCCAGAAGGCAGAGGTTCCAGTGAGCCAAGATTGAGCCACTGGACTCCAGGCTGAGCAATAGAGAGAGATTTCATCTCCAAAAAAGAAAAAAAAAAAAAAAGATTTTAACTACTTTAATTATAAGGAAATATTTTCTTCATATTTCCATTTCAATGTATAATTCCATTTATACAATATTTTAATCATGTCATAACAATGCAGTTAAAAAAAGAGACAAAAATAAAATAAAAGGAATATACATAAGGAAAAGCAATAGAGACAGATAATAGATTAATGACTCTCTAGTCTTGATGTGGAAATACTTTGAAGTTATACTGTGGTTATAGTTACATAACTATAAATATATTAGAAACATTGAATTGAGTATTATGCAAATTTTATAATTTTTTTAAAAACATTCCATAGAATACTAAAGTCACTAAATAACTTTCTGAAAACCAACACACAGAATCTGAAAATCACATCAATTTCCTGTCTATTTCAAGAAATATGAAGTGGAATTTCTGTATTTATCTGCTAGGTCTTCTTGGCATATTTATGTCAACAATTCTTATTCTACAACTTTCTATGTTTGCCTTTAACTGTCATTTTGTTTTTGGCTTTATATTGGGGTCTTTGTTGTATATATATATGCTATATATGTATTTACAATTCTTCTTGATAGATTTACAATTTTTCAATATATAATGCCTTCCTTTGTCACTTGTAATACTTTTTTTTTTTTTTTTTTTGACACGTAATTTTGCTCTTGTTGCCCAGGCTGGAGTGCAATAGCGGGATCGCAGCTCACTGCAACCTCTGCCTCGCAGGTTCAAGCAATTCTCCTGCCTCAGCCTCCTGAGTAGCTGGGATTACAGGCATGCTCCACCACACCCACCTATTTTTTTCTGTTTTTAGTAGAGTCGGGGTTTCTCCATGTTGGTCAGGCTGGTCTCCAATTCCTGACCTCAGACAATTCACCCACCTCGGCTTCCCAAAGTGCTGGGATTGCAGATGTGTACCACTGCACCCGGCCTGTCACTTGTAATATTTTGTCAGCTGGGTGCGGTGACTCACACCTGTAATCCCAGCACTTTGGGAGGCCGAGGCATGCGGATCATGAGGTCAGGAAATCAAGACCATCCTGGCTAACACGGTGAAACCCCGTCTCTACTAAAAATACAAAATATTAGCCGGTTGTGGTGGCGGGTGCCTGTAGTCCCAGCTACTCGGGAGGCTGAGGCAGGAGAATGGCGAGAATCCAGGAGGCGGAGCTTTCAGTGAGCCCAGATGGCGCCACTGCACTCCAGCCTGGGTGACAGAGAAAGACTCCGTCTCAAAAAACAAAAAAAAAAACCACTTCTGTCTAAATGTCTAACTTGTCTAAGTATAGTCATCCCAGCTCTCTTTTGGTTACTATTTGTATCAAATATCTTTATGCAGTGTTTCACTTTCAACCTATTGGTGAGCTTGAGACTAAAGTGAGTCTCTTGGAGATAACAAAGTTGGATCATCTTTCTATTTTTTTGTTTGTATCTTTAAAAAAATTTTTATCTTAGATTCAGAGGGTGTATGTACATGTTTGTCAAGAGTATATTCTGCAGTGGTGGGGACTGGAATTCTAGCATACCTATGACCCAAATATTAAACAGTGTACCCAACAGGTAATTTTCAAATCTGACCCCCTCCGATTCTGCCCACTTTTGGAGTCCCCGGTGTCTATTGTTTCCATTCTTCTGTCCATGTGTACCCCTCATTTAGCTCCTACTTATAAGTGAAAATATGCAATATTTGATTTTCTGTTTCTGAGTTACTTCACTTAGGACAATGGCCTAAGATCCAAATTCATACATGTTGCTGTAAAAGACATAATGTCATCCATAATATCTGCATAGTATGTCTGCATAGTATCCCGTAGTGTAAATATACCATCTTTTCTTTATTCAACTACTGGTGGACATTTAGGTTAGTTCATTTAGTAACACATGACTGTTATAATGTGAATAGTCCTGCAATAAGCATATAACTGCATGTACTTTTTACATAGTAATTCCTTTTCTTTTGGGTAGATACCCAGTAGTGGGATTGCTAGGTCTAATTGTATTTCTATTTTTAGTTATTTGAGATGTGTCTATACTATTTTCCATCGAGGTTGAAGTAATTTACGTTCCCAACAAGAATGTATAAGTGTTGCCTTTTCTCAGCATCGACAACAACCGCTGTTGTTTTTTGACTATCTAATAATAGCCATTCTGACTTGGGTAAGATTATATTTCAATGTGGTTTCATTTGCATTTCTCTGATGATTAATGATGCTAAGCATTTGTTTATGTGTTTATTGGTGGCTTGTATTTCTTCTTTTGAGAAATGTCTGTCTATGATCTTTGCTCAGTTTTCAATGTGATTTTCTTTTTATTGTTGTTTGAGTTCCTTGTACATCCTGGATATTGTTGTTTGAGTTCCTTGTACATCCTGGATATTAATTCTTTATCAGAGACATAATATTCAAATATTTTCTCTCATTCTTATAGGTTGTCTGTTTATTTATTGTTGATTACATCTTTTGATGTACAGAGTTTTTTAGTTTAATTCTCATTTGTTTATTTTTGTTTTTGTTACATTTGCTTTTGGGGTCTTCATCATAAATTCTCTGCTTTGGCCAATATCCAGAAGCATTTTTTTCTAGATTTTCTTCTAGGATTTTTATAATTTCACGTCTTACATTTAGGTCTTTAATTGATCTTGAGTTAATTTTTGTGTATGGTGAGAGATAGGGGTCTAGTTTCATTCTTCTGCATATGGCTAGCCAATTTCTCCAGCACCATTTAGAGAACAGGATGTCATTTCTCCAACGATTATTTTTGTCAAATTTGTTGAAGATCAGTTAGTAGTAGCTATGGGGCTTTATTTCTGGGTTTGCTATTCTATTCAATTGATCTATTTTTGTACCAGTACCATGATGTTTCAGTGATAATTGTTGATTTTCTTGGATATAGTCTGAATTAAAATTGAAAAATTCTCACCCATCATTTCTTTAAACATATATTTTTTTCAGTCCATCTCCTTTCCTTCAGGGACTCCAGTTACATGAAAATTAGGCTGATTGATGTTGTCCCACAACTATTGATACTCTGTTTGTCTCCATTTTTTTCTTTTTTTTTGTCTTGTTTTGAACAGTTTGGTTGCTATGTCAAGTTCACTATTCATTCTTCTGAAATATCTACTATGATAGCATTCTCCTCCAGTGTGCCTTTAATAAGAGGTATATATTTTTCTCTGATATCTTAACTTGGGTCTTTTTTTTTATAACTTCCATCTCTCTATTATGCTAATTTTTATTTCTATAAAAAATTGAAATAATATAATAAAGTTTTACTAATATAATCACATTACAGTTATATAACCTTTTTAATGTTCTTCTTTACTAATTTTATCATCTGGGTCATATTTTGGTATCTTTATGTTGATTTTTTCCCCACATTATTAGGTTTATTTACCTGTTTTATTACATGACTGGTAATATTTGATTGGATGTTCAACATTTTGGAATTTATGTCATCGACACCTGGGCATTTTTGTACTTTGATAAATACACTTGAAGCTTTAATCTGAATTAGCATTAAGTTACATGAAAAGTAGTTTAATAGTTTGATCTTTTGAGTTTCTGTCCTAAGCTTTGTTTGTTTGATCAAGTATGCCAAATGCTGCTTTTCTCACTACATAGTTTTCTTCTACAACCTGAGATTTTTACTTCCCTCAGATATCATTTTTCTTTTTCATTTTAAAAAATTAAAATATTTGCTCTTCATTGAATGTTTTATACATTGAATAAGGCATTAAAAAGGTTACTAACGTTTTCATGTTTCAGTATTTGGAATGCCTGGACCATGGATGATTTATGATAGTAGATCCATCAGAACTGCTTTATTGTGAAAAATCTTTATTGTTTTTATGGTTGATTGTTTTTTCCACATGGGATAGTTAGTTTTCTGAGACAGGAGTTTTCTAATTTCCAGAGCTGGGGTATAAACCTGCTTGCCAACATTCTAGCTTAGTGGCAGAACAAAGCTGAGTGGGTGTTTCAATATTTAATGCAGTGCTCCTCCCTTCAGTCATCTTTGGCGTTTCCAACTTCAAAGTCTCAATTCATTTAGAGATTAAATCTCTGATCTTCTGTTGGAGAGATTAGGGGAAGATATCTGTGCGGCAAGAAGCAGGATATGATCTAATTACTTTTCGTACAGGTTTTTACGCAAGTTTCTTTTTTAGTGTCACTTAAAATGCCACATTCCCAATTATTTATCTCCACCTTCCAATCCTTTATCTTTACCTCCCAATCCTTCTTTTACTGCTATGTTATCAATCAGGTTATTTCTTTATTTCCTGAACTGTTGGATTTTATTTAATCCCGCAGAAACCCCCTAATTCATTTCTTCTTGCCAATCTATTTCCTAGTATCCAAACTATGATTAGTGTTATCTTCTATCCCATGTTTTTTTTTGTTGTTGTTATAAGTATATATTCTTTTTATGCCTTTTCAATCAATTTGATGTGGTTTTAAAAGGTTATAGGGGTAAATTTAAGTGCTCTCCATGTTTACCTGGAAGACACTTATTTATCTTTGCACTGCAAGATCCAGTTGTAATGCCTAGTGCAAAACTGGCTTAATAAATATCTTTAGTTAATTTAATTTCATGTGCTTTACTAGCTCCACGACTAGGGCAACATGACTATGATAACTGAAAAATCTAGTCTGAGAATCACTGCAGTTTTCTTGTCTAATGATGGCTCTCACGTTATTTGGTAGACAAAACCAATAAAGCAATTTTATTAATAAGCATTTTATAAATTGAAAAAAGTATGTTAAATTATGACTTTTACTGAAATTCCACAATTAGATTTTAACCACGAAAGTAAACGTATTTGTGCATGATGAATAAATATCATTAGTTTGCCTCTACTAATATTTAGTTAGCAATTGTTTTTTATGTTAGATCATGTTTTTTTTCTATTTTTTCTACCTTTAAGTTTGTTAAATGTTTGGTTTTTATTTCTACTTCTGAGTTATAACACAATTAGGCAGACATTTTATCATCCATTAATGAAAGGATGAAATAATGATAAAATAGATACATAATTCAAGATGGTGTTATTAAATTAAAGAGTAAACGAAACTTTACTATAGAACATTTTATCTTGAGTGCTGAGAGAAGTGAATCTGTCAATGTGATGGTTTTGAACAAGTTACTAAAATAAACAAAAAAGTGAGTATTGAAAGGATGAAGATTAATATCTGAAATATTAAATTTATTGAGCTTACACTATCTTATTACCCAATAGGTTGTCTTTTATGAATCTTCAAATAGCATTATGAAGCATCAAAGATGAGATTCTTTTTAATATAATGCAAAGAGAATACTCAAGGAAACAAATAGTGTATTTTCCAGAACAAAAACAAAATAGTGCTCACCCATACAAAAATGATTAATTTTGTTGCTAATGGCAAGAGAATGCCCTAGAACAGAAACGTGATTCAAAGTTGTTCCATTTGTAGCAAAAACACGTCTGAATCAAACTACTTCTGAAGAGTTAGTCAAATCAGATACAATATTAATGAAAATATTATTCTCACAGAGAAATCAGACTAGCTGTTGGCAAAACTTCTCCATCAAATGACAGTTAGGCTTAATGTAATATTAATGCATATAATATGGAAAAGCAACTATTATTATATGTGTATGCTAGAAGATTATTTAATTTACGCTTGGACAAAAACACCAATTTAGAGAATATAAATTAACCCTTGGCATGTCAGTAGTTCATATAAGGAGTAAATGTGCTTATGTTTTAGTTTTTTTCTTTTTTCTATATTCAATGATAGAAAAATATTTTCTTTCACTTAATAGTTATTTTGTGAATCATGATTTAAACTTAAAAATAATGAGTCTTTAAAATTTATGCATACAATCTTCATGCATACAATACAAGAGTGTCTTAAATGCTGATCAATGTTTTCTTTAGTCACAGAAGGAATGTGCTGGCACAGCGTTCTATTTTTATTTATTCAATTTGGAAAAATAATAATGAAAACAAATATGATCACTTCATAATCACTGTGTTTTTTCAATTCGTTTTAGAAAGAAATGAAAATTGAGTAAAATACCTTGATTTGACATAATGAAGTATGTTAATTGTCACATATTATTGGACTCCTATGAGTTTCTGAAAAGAGAAATTCGAAGTACACATTTATGACACAGATAATGACAAAACCTTTTTAGTGATAAGTGATTTTGTTTTTGTTTTCATTATATGTCTAAATGACAGTCTTAGAATTGTGAATAACCTGAACATCTCATTTCATGGTCAAAATATCCTGATTATTTTATTAAAGATAATATATGAAGATAACAGCAAATAGCTTCACTGATGAAAGTTTGAATATTAACTAACATCTGATGCTTATTTGTTTTATTTTTTATATAAAGGAAATAATAGAATGTGATTGGGCATATGTTGAAAGCATATTCAAATATTACCATAGAATATAAAGAATGTTTCCCAGGACTGAATATATCCAGAGAGTAATGAGGAGTACATAAACGCCAATCTCCAATGAAGAACCTTTCCACCTAGTAGTAATGGAATGTAATATGCTCATTGGTTTAGCATCTGTTGGAACACAGAATTCAGTCTTTAACAAGAATCCCCACAATGTTTCAGTGTCAAAACTACAATAAATACCTGCCAATTGCTGCCTTACCTGATGACCTCTAAATGTTTTGGCACTTTACATTTCCATTAAAAAATTTTAAAATAAAAGTGACAGTTTAATGGAAAATCTAGTGTTTTATTTGACAAATAATTATTAAGGATCAGGTTATGGAGAATGCTATAGATACTGGCAGTATAACTGTGAAGAAAAAGGAAAAGCAGACAGAAAGACAGAAAGAGATAAGAAAGGAGAGGAAAGAAGAGAGGGAGGAAGAGGGACAGAGGAGAAAGAGGAAGGTAAAAGGGAGAAGCAGAAAAAAAAGTCAAAGAAAATTTGTTGGGGAAACAATAAAAAGAAAAAAAAAAAGGAATAAAACAAAACTTTAACCACAACCAGCTTGCCTTCTAAAGAAAATCTAGGATGTTACATAAAGTAATAACGTTTGCCTCATTGTGAATGAGGATTTAAGCTAAAATTTGAACTAAACGTGGGAGCAAGTCATGTGGATACCACAGGCTCTATGTCAGTGCTATAGTCAAAGCATATTGTTTGGTAATGGGTGAAATATTGGCTATTGACAACTTTCATAAGAAACATGCCTAACTCCTCCATTGGATGACATCCCTCCTAATTTACTGTAGAGATTAAGAGAAAAGATAGTTTCAGTATAGTACCTTGTTTCAAATCCTGTGTTTAAGTCAACAATTGATGTATAATTTGTGGCATATTATCATAACTATCTGAATCAGAGTTTCCTCAAGCATGATTGGAATAAAAATAGTTTTAACTAACAGGTTCTGTGTGACACAAATAAGATAACAGATAAAAAGCATAAAGCATAGTGTATCTCATGTGACAAGTATAAACTAAAATTTAATTAACATATTATGTTTATCTAATATTGTCAGTTTTACAAATTAGCTTTGGTTGAATTCAGATTTCCACACAATATTGCAAATATCAATTTGGTTATAGTTTGCTCTATTAGCGGTCATATGATTTGGCTGTGTTCCCACCCAAACCTCATCTTGAATTGTAATCCCATAATCTCCATGTTTTGTGGAGGGACCCAGTGGGAGGCAATTGAATCTTCAGAGCAGTTACCTCCTTGCTGTTCTCGTGATAGTAAGAGTTCTCCCAAGATCTGATGGTTTTATAAGGGATTTTCCCCTCTTTCGCGTGGTACTTCTCCTTGCTTCTGCAATGTGAAGAAGGACATGTTTGCTTCTCCTTCTGCCATGATTGTAAGTTTCCTGAGGCCTCCCCAGCTATGCTGAACTGTGAGTCAGTTAAACCTCTTTCCTTTATAAATTACCCCGTTTTAGATAATTATTTATAGCAGTATGAATCATACTAATGCAGGCAGATTTCCATATGTCTGTCAAATAGTAAATTACTGGTATGATTTGAACAGACACTATATTCTCTTAGAGAAAACTATAATGCTCCTCTAATAATGCATGTACCTTCATGGCAGAATACTAGAGAATATTTTGACAGCCTTAGAGGTGAGTGTTTGTATAAACCTAAATGGAAGACTACTACCATATATTAATAACATACATTACAATTAATATTTTTCACCAGTGCTTCAGAAATGTTGCCTATTACTATTTGTGTGTTCATAGGCTTACCCACTATCCAGTGATAAATACTACAACATAATGCCAGTGGAGTCTTAGTATAAACATTAATATAGTTTTACTTGATTTATCCATGTCCCTAGAAAGATTCAAGCATATGAGAGCAAGAATTATCATTTAAACCATTTTCACTTTATGTAAAGTGAGTTTCTGAATCCATCCTGTGGTTCTGAAATGCATAATTGAAAAAGACATATGCAGCAACTGGCAGATTTCCAATATTGGTTCCTTGACCTGTGGAGTGAAGACTATTATGGTAGGAAAGTGGAAGCCACCTAGATCTGCTTCTATCTAGGAAAATAGCTAATCAAAAGCACTACCAAGTTTTTGGAGGGATTGTAGAGATTAGCACCACTATCCTTCAACTTGCATATTTGGCATGGGCAGAAACAAATAAATCTTGGAGAATGAGTATAGATTATCGTTAATTCAACTGGGTGGTGAATCCAAATGCAGCTTCTATTCAGGATGCTGTTTCATTGCTTGAGCAAATTAATACTTCCCCTGGTACCTGATATGCAGCTGTTGAGCTGGCACATTTTTTTTTCTAGATGCCTGTTAGCAAATATAATTAGAAGTAGTTTGATACAGCTGGTGAAGGCAGCAACACACCTTCACTGTCCTATCTCATGGGTATATAAATTCTCCATTATCATGTCACAGCTTAGTCCACAGAGGGCTCAATCATCTTGCCTTCCACAAGAGATCACACTGGTTTCTTATATCGATGATTGTATTCTTATCAGAACTAATAAGCAAGAACTAGAAATTACTATAGACATATTAGTAAGACATGGTATGTCAGAGAATGAAAAATCGATCTAACAAATATTTAGGCATCTTTCACTTCAGTAAAACTTGAATCCCTTCCTTACACCTTATACAAAAATTAATTCAAGATGGATTAGAGACTTAAATGTTAAACCTAAAACCATAAAAACTCTAGAAGAACACCTAGACAATACCATTCAGGACATAGGCATGGGCAAGAACTTCATGTCTAAAACACCAAAAACAATGGCAACAAAAGCCAAAATTGACAAATGGGATCTAATTAAACTAAAGAGCTTCTGCACAGAAAAAAAAAGAAAAAAGAAAAAAAAAAAAAAAAAACTACCATCAGAATGAACAGGCAACCTATAGAATGGGAGAAAATTTTTGCAATCTATTCATCTGACAAAGGGCTAATATCCAGAACCTACAAAGAACTCAAACAAATTTACAAGCAAAAAACAATCCTATCAAAAAGTGGGTGAAGGATATGAACAGACACTTCTCAAAAGAAGACGTTTGTGAAGCCAACAGACACATGAAAAAATGCTCATCGTCACTCACCATCAGATAGATGCAAATCAAAACCACAATGAGATACCATCTCACACCAGTTAGAATGGCGATCATTAAAAAATCAGGAAACAACAGGTGCTGGAGAGGATGTGGAGCAATAAGAACACTTTTACACTGTTGGTGGGACTGTAAACTAGTTCAACCATTGTGGAAGACAGTGTGGCGATTCCTTAAGGATCTAGAACTAGAAATACCATTTGACCCAGTGATCCCATTTCTGGGTATATACCCAAAGAATTATAAATCATGCTGCTATAAAGACACATGCACACGTATGTTTATTGCAGCACTATTCACAATAGCAAAGACTTGGAACCAATCCAAGTGTCCATCAATGACAGACTGGATTAAGAAAATGTGGCACATATATACCATGGAGTACTATGCAGCCATAAAAAAGGATGAGCTCATGTCCTTTGTAGGGACATGGATGCAGTTGGAAACCATCATTCTCAGCAAACTTTCGCAAGAGCAGAAAACCAAACACTGCATGTTCTCACTCATAGGTGGGAATTGAACAATGAGATCACTTGGACACAGGAAGGGGAGCATTACATACCGGGGCCTGTCATGGGGTGGGGGAATGGGGAAGGGATACCATAAGGAGATATACCTAATGTAAATGACGAGTTAATGTGTGCAGCACACCAACATGGCACATGAATACATATGTAACAAGCCTGCACGTTGTGCACATGTAACCTAGAACTTAAAGTATAATAAAAAATAAATAAATAAATTTAAAAATAATTTTAGGGGTCTACTGGTGTGGAATATGTTGAGATACCCTATCGATGGTGAAGGAGCAGCTCTTGCACCTGGTTCCTCCTATAATCAAAAAAGAGGCACAATGCCAAGTTGTGCTGCTTTTGAGTGGGTCCCAGAACAAGGAGAAGAAGGCTCTGCACTAGGTAGTGGCTACTAGGGTAATTTTAAATACCAGCTAGGATGACATGTCCATTTGCAGAAATGTGGACTCTAGTTGGTATGAGTATTTTTTCTTTATTTTATATGAATATATGTATTCACACACATACATATGATGTTTAGAATATATTTTATCTTCCCTTTCTTATGTATTTATCATCTAGCATAATATTTACTAATAATAGTTAATTTTACAACACATTATTTATCAGTCAAAACTGCCCTTCTATGTGGACCATATGATCTAGCAGATTTGATGGTGCTCTAAGAGTTGGTGGCAAATAGAGACAGTGTTTGAAGCCTTGGCAGGCCCCTATAGGTTAATCATAGAACAAGCCCCTAGGATACTGGAGTAAATTCCTAGCATCCTCTGCAAACAACTATTCTCCTTTGGGTAAACAGTTTTGGGGTTGCTGCTGGGCCTTACTAGAGACTGAAGACTTAACCATGGGCCACCAACTTACCATTCATTCCATTATTCATCATAAATTGGGCATTTGTTGACCAACTAAGCCATAAATTAAGGCAGGAATAGTAGCACTCAAATCAACAAGTGATTTAGCTGCTTGGATATGGACTTAGTAAAAATATGATTGGAAGATTGATGACAAGGATATCTGAGAAAAAGTTACGTGGATAGGTTGCTCTATTGGGTAGCAAACTTGGAGATATCTGCATACCTTGTGGATGGCCTCAGCAGAATAGAATTTTAATAATTAAGTGGATAGTATGGGGTGTTCTGTGGTATCCATCAGCCCCTTTTCCTAGCATCTCCTGTCGTTGACCAGTGGGCTCATGAACAGAACAGTGATGGCAGCAAGATTGGCAGTTAAGCATGGGCAGCAATGTGAACTTCTACACTTAGATTGTCCTGGGTACAGCCACTACAGCTCAGCCAGCCTTGAATAGAAAGGCTGTTGTTTTCTATTGCTATCAGTAGAAAACCACAAAAAATTTCTGATATGGCACCATTCCCCTGAGTGATCAGACAGATACTTGGTGATAGATAGACTGCAGTGGATCACTTTTATCATGGAAGGGCAACACTTAATTTTTATTGGAATAAACATTTACTATGGATATGGATTTGCCTACTGCATGCAATACTTTTAGAAAAATTACCATCCACTTCCTTATGAAATGTCTCACGCACCATCATGGTATCCCATGCAGCATTGCTTCAGACTGCAGAGTTCACAGTATATAAAGGGGGCTCATGATCATGGAATTCATTGTTTTCACCATGTTCCCTATCATCCTGAAGCAGCTAGTTTGACAGAACAGTAGAATGGTCTTTTGGAGACACAGTTACAGTGTCAGCTAGGTTGTAATACCTTGCAGCACTGAGTCATTGTTCTCCAAGAGGGTGTATGAGGTCTAAAGCAGCATCTGATATGTGTGGTGGTGTTTCACCCATTTCTGGTATTCAAAGACCAATTTATCCAGAGGTAGAAATGGGAGTAATACCTCTTATTACCCCTAGTTGATCCCTAGTGATCAACTAACAAAATGCTTGCTTCCTGCCCCTGTAATCTCATGTTCTGAAGGTCTGTAGGTTTTGGTTTCAAAGAAAAGAAAACTTCCACCAGGTGACACAATAATTATTTCACTGAACTGAAGTTGAAGACTCACCCAGCTGCTTTGGGATACTCATGCCTCCAAATCAAAAAACAAATAAAAGACTCTATATTAGCTTGGGTGATAGATCCTGATGACCAAAGGGAACTTGAGCTATTTCTGCATAATAGAGGAAAAGTAGAGTATGCTTGGAGTACAGGAGGTTCCTTAGAATGTATTTTATTACTACTCTGTCCTGTGATTAAAGTCAATGGAAAACTACAGCAATCCTACTGGGAAGGACTACTAATAGCCCAGAACCTACAGCAATGAAGGTACGGATCAGCTATCCAGACAAAAAACCATGAGCAACTGAGGTGCATTCTGAAAACAAACGAAATATGAAATGGAGAATAGAAAACGGTAGTTTTAAGCACCAGTTTGACTACATGGCCAGGTGCACAAATATTAATTCTACTTACCCTAAATATTTTTTCTTATTTGTTATGAATATATAGATGTATAAATGTATTAAAATGTCTTTGTTTTCATCCATCTCTTATCTTTTTATCATCTAGAGTACATAAGCATAGTTAACTTTATATCGTATTATTTAAGTTTCAGGATATCAAGGATGGCCTACAACTGCCAGAAGCATGATGCAAATTCTCTTTCAGAGCTTCTGTAAAGAGAAAATTCAGCTAGCACCTTGATTTCAGAATTGTTGTCTCAATGACTGTGAGATAATAAATATCTGGTGTTTTAAAATACCTAGTTTGTGTTACTTTGTTATGGAAGCCCTAGGAAACTGATACAAATATGAATAGATTGTTTGAGGATATTGTCCTTTAAGACTTACTCAATGTGAATTTACAAAATAAAGTTGCCATAGTTAAATTATTAGCTTTTGTTTATTACCAGATTTTTCTTTTTCTTTTTGCTTCAGGCTGTGCTTTATTTTGAAGCCAGACTAGACAGATGGCAACCACCTTGAAGGGTGGTAGTGAGGAAACATTTTTTTTTAATGTTTAAGTTCAGGGGTATACGTGCAGGTTTGTTACATAGGTAAACTTGTGCTATGCGGGTTTGCTGTACAGATTGTTTCATCATCCATCACCTACTAGGTATTAAGCCTAGTATCCATTAATTACTTTTCCTGATCCTCTCCCTCCTCCCAGCTTCCACCTCATGTAGGTCCCGGTGTGTACTCCCCTCTATGTGTCGTGTCCATGTGTTCTCATCATTTAGCTCCCACTTATAAGTGAGAACATGTGGTGTTTCGTTTTCTGTTTCTGCGTTAGTTTCCTAAGGATGATGACCTCCAGTTCCATTCATGTCCCTCCAAAGGACATAATCTAACTTTTTTTCATGGCTGCATAGTATGCCGTGGTGTATATGTATCACATTTTCTTAATCCATTCTATCATTGATGGGCATTTAGGTTGATTCTATTTGTTTATTATTGTGAATAGTGCTGCAAGGAACACACACATGCATGTGTCTATAAATAAAATGATTTATATTCCTTTGGGTATATATTCAGTAATGAGATTGCTGGGTCACATGGTATTTCTGTCTTTAGGTCTTTGAGGAATCGCCACATTGTCTTCCACAATGATTGAACTAATTTACACTGCCACCGACAGTGGTAAGTGTTTTCTCTCCACAACCTTGCCAGCATCTGTTATTTTCTGACTTTTTACTAACAGCCATTCTGACTGGTGTGAAATGGTATCTCATTGTGATTTTGAAATGCATTTTTTTAATAATCAGTGATGTTGAGCTTTTTTTCATAGGATTGTTGGCCGCATGTATTTCTTCCTTTGAAAAGTGTCGGTTCATGTCCTTTGCCCACTTTTTAATGGAGTTGTTTGTTTTTATCTTGTAAATTTGTTTACTTTCCTTTTAGATGCTGGATATCAGACCTTTATCAGATGCACAGTTTGCAAATATTTTCTCCCATTCTGTGGGTTGTCTGTTTATACTACTGATCGTTGATAGTTTCTTTTGCTGTGCAGAAGCTCTTTAGTTTAATTAGATCCCCTTTGTCTAATTTGGTTTTTGTTGACATTGCTTTTGGTGTTTTAGTCATGAAGTCATTGCCCATTCCTATGTCCTGAATGGTATTGCCTAGGTTTTCTTGTAGGGTTTTTATGGTTTTAGGTCTAATACTTAAATCTTTAATCCATCTTGAATAAATTTTTTATGAAGTGTAAGGAAGGGATCCAGTTTCAGCTTTCTACATATGGCTAGCCAGTTTTCCCAGCACCATTTATTAAATAGGGAATCCTTTCCCCATTTCTTGTTTTTGTGAGTTTTGTCCAAGATCAAATGGTCATAGATGCATGATGTTATTCCTGAGGGCTCTGTTCTGTTCCATTGATCTACATCTCTGTTTTGGTACCAGTACCATGCTGTTTTGGTTACTGTAGCCTTATAATATAGTTTGAAGTCAGGTACCATGATGCCTTCAGCTTTGTTCTTTTTGCTTAGGATTATCTTGGCAATGCAGGCTCTTTTATGTTTCCATATGAACTTTAAAGTAGTTTTTGTTTTGCAATTCTGTGAAGAAAGTCATTGGTAGCTTGATGGGGATGGCATTGAATCTATGAATTACCTTGGGCAGTATGGTCATTTTCACATTGATTTTTCCTATCCATGAGAATGGAATGTTCTTCCATTTGTTTGTGTCCTCTTTTATTTCATTGAACAGTGGTTTATAGTTCTCCTTGAAGAGGTCCTCCCCATCCCTTGTAAATTGGATTCCTAGGTATTTTATCCTCTTTGAAGCAATTGTGAATGGGAGTTCACTCATGATTTGGCTCTCTGTTTGTCTGTTATTGTTGTATAAGAATGCTTGTGATTTTTGCACATTGACTTTGTATCCTGAGACTTTGCTGAAGTTGCTTATCAGGTTAAGGAGATTTTGGGTTGAGACAATGGGGTTTTCTAAATATACAATCATGTCATCTACAAACATGGACAATTTGACTTTCTCTTTTCCTAACTGAATGTCCTTTATTTCTTTCTCTTGCCTGATTGCGCTGGCCAGAACTTCCACTCTATGTTGAATAGGAGTGGTGAGGGAGGACAACCCTGTCTTGTTTCAGTTTTCAAAGGGAATGCTTCCTGCTTTTGCCTATTCAGAATAATATTGGCTTTGGGTTTGTCATAAATAGCTCTTATTATTTTGAGATATGTTCCATCAACACCTAGTTTATTGAGAGTTTTTATCATGAAGGGCTGTTGAATTTTGTCGGAGGCCTTTTCTGCATCTGTTGAGATAATCATGTGGTTTTTGTCTTTGGTTCTGTTTATGTGATGGATTATGTTTATTGCTTTGCGTATGTTGAAACAGCCTTGCATCCCAGGGATGAAGCCAACTTGATCATGGTGGATAAGCTTTTTGATGTACTGCTGGATTCAGTGTGCCAGTATTTTATTGAGGATTTTTGCATTGATATTCATCAGGTTTATTGGTCTAAAAGTCTTTTTTTGTGTGTGTTTGTCTTTGCCAGGCTTTGGTATCAGGATGATGTTGACCTCATAAAATGAGTTAGGGAGGATTCCCTCTTTTTCTGTTAATTGGAATAGTTTCAGAAGGAATGGTACCAACTCCTCTTTGTACCTCTGGTAGAATTTGGCTGTGAATCCATCTGGTCCTGGACTTTTTTTGGTTAGTAGGCTATTAATTATTGCCTCAATTTCAGAGCCTATTATTGGTCTATTAAGGGATTCAACTTCTTCCTGATTTAGTCTTGGGAGGCTGTATATGTTCAGGAATTTATCCATTTCGTCTAGATTTTCTAGTTTATTTGCATAGAGGTATTTATACTATATGATGTCAGTTTGTATTTCTGTGGGATTGGTGGTGATATCCCCTTTATCATTTTTTATTGTGTCTATTTGATTCTTCTCTCTTTTCTTCTTTATTAGTCTTGCTAGCAGTCTGTCAATTTTGTTGATCTTTTCAAAAAACCAGCTCCTGGATTCATTGATTTTTTGAAAGGTTTTTTGTGTCTCTGTCTCCTTCAGTTCTGCTCTGATCTTAGTTATTTCTTGCCTTCTGCTAGCTTTTGAATTTGTTTGCTCTTGCTTCTCTAGTTCTTTTAATTATGATGTTAGAGTGTTGATTTTAGATCTTTCCTGCTTTCTCTTGTGGGCATTTAGTGCTATAAATTTCCTTCTACATACTGCTTTAAATGTGTCCCAGAGATTCTGGTATGTTGTGTCTTTGTTCTCATTGGTTTCAAAGAACATCTTTATTTTTGCCTTCATTTCGTTATGTACCTAGTAGTCATTCAGGAGCACGTTGTTCAGTTTCCATGTAGTCGTGCAGTTTTGAGTGAGTTTCTTAGTCCTGAGTTGTAATTTGATTGCACTGTATTCTGTGAGACAGTTTGTTGTGATTTCTGTTCTTTTACATTTGCTGAGGAGAGCTTTACTTCCAACTATGTGGTTAATTTTGGGATAAGTGTGATGTGGTGCTAAGAAGAATGTATATTCTGTTGATTTGGGCCAGATATTTCTGTAGATGCCTATTAGGTCCACTTGGTGCAGAGCTGAGTTCAAGTCCTGGATATCCTTGTTAACCTTCTGTCTCACTGATCTGTCTAATATTGACAGTGGGGTGCTAAAGTCTCCCATTATTATTGTGTGGGAGTCTATGTCTCTTTGTAGGCCTCTAAGGACTTGCTTTGTGAATCTGGGTGTTCCTGTATTGGGTGCATATATAATATTTAGGATAGTTAGCTCTTCTTGTTGAATTGATCCCTTTACCATTATGTAATGGCCTTCTTTGTCTCTATTGATCTTTGTTGGTTTAAAGTCTGTTTTATCAGAGACTCGGATAGCAACACCTGCTTTTTTTTTTTTTTTTTTTTTTTTTTGCTTTCCGTTTGTGTGGTAGATCTTCCTCCATCCCTTTATTTTGAGCCTATGTGTGTCTCTGATGAGATGGGTCTCCTGAATACAGCACACTGATGGGTCTTGACTCTTTATCCAATTAGCCAGTCTGGTCTTTTAATTAGGGCATTTATCCCATTTACATTTAAGGTTAATATTGTTATGTATGAATTTGATCCTGTCATTATGATGTTAGTTGGTTATTTTGCCCATTAATTGATGCAGTTTCTTCCTAGCATCGATAGTCTTTATACTTTGGCATGTTTTTGCAATGATTGGTAGAGGTTGTTCCTTTCCATGTTTAGTGCTTCCTTCAGGAGCTCTTGTAAGGCAGACTTGGTAGTGACAAAATTTTTCAGCATTTGCTTGTCTGTAAAGGATTTTATTTCTCCTTCTCTTATGAAGCTTAGTTTGGCTGGATATGAAATTCTGAGTTGGAAATTGTTTTCTTTAAGAATGTTGAATTTTGGTCCCCACTCTCTTCTGGCTTGTAGAGTGTCTTCTGAGAGATTCACTGTTAGTCTGATGGGCTTCCCTTTGTAAGTAACCAGACCTTTCTCTCTGGCTGCCTTTAACATTTTTTCTTTCATTTCAATCTTGGTGAATCTGGCAATTAGGTGCATAGCACTCTTTTATCAAGTCCTTGTGACCCTCGTAATTGTGCCTCAGATTATTTGTGTAATGTCTTTGTGTCGGTTAATATTTTTCTGAACATCTTTCACTTTGCAAATGGAGATTTTAATAGGTTGTTTAAAAATGTATATAAAGTAGGAAATGAGTATTTTTAAAATGAAATAAACAAACACAATGCAAATTTTACAGTAGCAGTGGTTTCAAACTTTTCATGCACAAAAATCACCTGAAGGGTTTGTTAAAACCTGATTGCTAGTCTAGAATCTCAGAGTATCCTGACTCAGTAGGACTGAACTGAGGCCCAAGAATTTCTATTTTCATAAGTTTCTCAGGTTATGCTGTTGCAGTTCAAGGTCTATAATTTGAAAAACATCAGTCAGAAAACTTCGTATTTTCAACATGGTATATATACTGCCGTATCTTAGAACAGATCATTAAAATAGCTAATATTTTTTTATGTCTCATTTTTAATATTTTAATATCTTTGAGTCTAGAAAAAGAATAAAATAGCCTGAATTTTATATCATTTGGAACTTATCCCTATTCTCAGATTCTAGACAATAGTTTTGGTTTATTATTTTGTGGGAAGAGATTATTATTGTTTTCAACTTCTAACATCTCTACCTCGACACTGCCATTATTGCTCAGCTGTATACCTGCAACAAACTTCTAGAGGTCTCTGTGCTTCCAAGTTTCCCTAATCACCTTGATTCTTCTAAAAATAGAATTTACATGAAATGTCATTTATATAATCTATTGTATAAACTTTTCAATGACTGTGCCATTGAACTTGAGATTAAATTTAGACAACTTAACAGAGCTGACAAAATCCTATTTAGCTGTCTTTTTACCTTTTTCTGTCCAACACTGAAAATTTATTTTGTAGTCATTCTGAATTATCATTTCATTTTTGTTTATTTAATACTACTTTGCTATCTCTTGCCTTTCAGGTCTTGTCATATACTCTTTCCTCTGTTACTTTACTTCTCAGTTTAACTTCAGAACTTCCAGGAAGTCATCCCTGACAGAAAAAACTTTGTAAAATGCAAACCAGAAAATCTAATAATGTTTGTTTTGTATCTACAGTATATCATGCTCACACATTTTATGATTTGCTGTATTGAGTGCTCATGTTTTCTGGACCTACCTAGTAGAGTAAAAGCAACTTGATAATCTAAATCTATCATTTAACCATTATCACTAGGTGGCTTACAGAATGCATTGTACAGGCAAGTGTCCTAAAGTATATTTGCTCAATTAGTGTTTCAGTGAATTAATTTATAAATGAATTTGGAGTCCACCTCCTTGACATGCATATCAAAAGTTTCAAAAGCAAGATATCTCTTAAAAATTAATAGAACTTGAAATATATAAACACTTTTAAAGACTATATATTTTTTAAAAACATTTTTTCTCAAATGATATTAAAACTAAAAAGAATAGAAACATAAGCCAGAAACAGTAAATCCAAGAAACAATTTTCAGAAAAACGACACTTAAATACAAATATGAACAGTGTACTCCTTTAATATTTATTCCCCAAAAATATATTCTTTAATTTGATGAGTAAATGAAGAACAAAGTCAACATAAACAATATAAATTTTTATTTTGGCATGACTGTACTGTAACTCAGCTAGTAAGTTATATCTTTAAAAAATCAAGAATATTAACCCACCAGATAAGGTATTGTTAAATTCATCATGTAGTGTGTGCTACTGCTAATTAGCCTAAGTTGTCTTTGGCATCCTAAATATAATTTCACATATAATATTAATATATGTATCAGAGCATCTGCATCAATGTATAAGAAATTCACAAGGCTATGTGTGGTGTGTGTCTTCCAGTGTCTGTAGATTTGCAGATGAATGCTGTTAAGTGACAATGTAAATGACATGAGTGGATCCTACAGGCAAATTACCTGTATCATGTGTTATGTCCAAAACCCGATCTAGACAACCTGACAAGTCATGCTGCTAACTAGGTAGACAACTGAACTGACATTTTCACCGTACTTCTCACATGCCACTATAACCTAAGTGACTGTTATCACAATTAATTTCAGTCACTCAGTTCTAGTAAAACAAGAGCCACTTTGTTTATTTCTCATTTATCTTTTAAATAGTTTGAACTCATCTAACAGTGCTTAACAGAATAAATTTGTTCTGCAATGGATTAAAATATACTGATAAATGATGTCTGCAAATCAATGGTTGTTTTATTTAAAAGCGAGAATGCTAGGTTAGTAATAGTTTGTTTTATATCTATTGATCCTGTTCTCTCTCCCTTTCTCTTCCTCTTCCTTTTCTTCTGCCTCTGCTTCTCTCTTCCTCTTCTTTTTCCTCTCCTTCTGCCTCTTTCTCTTTTCTCCCTTCTCACTCTTCGCTCTTCCTTTTCTATTTCATTTTTCTGTTGTCATAATTTAGAATCATTTAAGAAATATATATTATAGATATTAGCATATTTTAATTAAAACTTGTATTTTCTCATATCTATATGTATATTTATTAGTGCCAATTTAAATACGAATTATTAGAAAGTCACATAATATTAGACAAGGTTTATAGTATAATGATTATAGTTAAAATACAGTGTTTGATATTGAGGAAACTATTCCGTAGTTTTCAGAATATCAGCTTCTATCAAAGATCACATGCAAATTAGAAACAATTTATACTTCAGTTATTCAGATATTGAAATATCTACCTAAAATCTATTGTAAGATTTAAGTTAAAAATTATATAATCATTTATTGTTTAGTACCTTGCAGTCACCTAATTTGACAGTTGGTTAGTGCGTGTTTACTAAGTGTTTGGCAGTATCATGATCACTGTATGTGGTAGAGTTCAAATGCTAGTAGGGAGAATCTAAAAATAACAATCAGCAAAATAAAATTAACTTTCATAGATGTAAGGACCATGACAAGGTCTATTCTACATTGAGTGGTTAGGGATAGTCTTGCTGAGGAGGTAGTATTGGATTTTGGATCTGAATTATGAGAAGCAGCAGCCCTCTGAAGTTTCTTGAGAAGAATGTTTACATTACACTGTACTCCATAAATGCAATACAATTGTAATTTACTAATTAAAAGTAATATATAATGTGTCAAAGTAACAACAACAAAAAAATCCGATGAAGCTAAAACTGTATAAAAGGGAGAGTGGTAGACGAAGTCAGATATGTGGGCACACATCACAGTGTGCAGGGAATTTCTTCACTCTGATGAAGAATTTGGATCTCATTTTCATTATAAAGGGAGACCTGTAAAGTGTTTTCAGTGAAGACATTATGTGATGTTATTTAAGATTCTTTTACTTTTAAGTTCTATTCATCTGCTGTTATTTGAGAATGGACTATGAAAAAGACAAAGAGATACAAGTAAAATGGAAGTTTGGATATCCTGTGGAATCCCATTATAAGCATCCAGAAGAGAAATGGTAATATCATTCAGGTTAATCCAGCAGATTCTTTCCTTTCTTTGATTATGTGAATATTAGGGTAATGTTTATGTAAACTGTAGTGATTTATACTAAAATATTCTGTAACTACATGTAAAATTATCTACTATATTCAAAAATGCCTAGTTATATATTATACACAAAATGAAAGATATTAACTTTGCTTCTTTTATTCAGACTCAAGAATCTGGCCCTGTGTGTGTCTTCTGACTTGACTAGAAAATTAGGTAATATCATATGATGTGAGATCTTCTCTTGATAGTCCTGATATTTAACTAGCCCTCATAAGTGTTTTAATAGTGTTAATAGCCAAACATATACTTTTGAAAAACACTTTCATCTAATTCTATTCCTTTTGGCAAATAAATCCCTAGGCCTGAATATTACATATATGGAGGGAGGATCACTGAGTAATGGGGTAGTGGATGATTTACATTACTCAAAAGCCTTGAGTAAGACTTTATTTTCACATTGTATCATATATTAAAAATGTACATACACACACAGACAGACAAATATCACTATAGACAAACAGTAGTTTTCCATATTTTAAAAAGGAAAGATTGACATGTACTGTCATGATAACACAATATGTCTTTCATGCAATCAATCTCTTCTTTCTATCAATGCTTTCATAACTGACCTTGATATTTATCCATTTCTAGTCTCCTTGCCACTACTCTATTTCAATTCCTTATCACTTGTTGCCTGCATTATTAAAGTAACCTCCCCTTTAGCTTTAGTTTTTCTGCCCTCAGTCTCATACTCCTCCAAATCATCTTGGCAGGTAAGAAATTTCCTCATCTTGCATACCTTTGGCAGATTAATTTTCTTAAAATACTATTTTGGCAAAAATCAATAAAAACAAGTTTTGATATAAAATCACACTTTCATTATTGCACATTCCAAAAATCTCCCATGGAATAGGAAGATTAATTACTAATTATTTCCAAATCATCTTGGATAATATTCAAGACCTTCAACAAACTGCCCTCAACTTGTTTAAACATCATCTTGCTATATATTGAAAGCAACATGATCAGGAGTAATAATGCACAAATAATGCACAAAGATGCCCATGCTCATGTCTTTGTAGCTTATAAATAGGTTAGGCTGCATGGCAAAGGGGGATTTGTAGATGTAATCAAGGTTATGCACATTAAAATAGAGATTATCCTGAGTTATTTAGTTTGGTTGAATAGAATTACCTGCATTCATCTTCATTAAAAGTAGAGGGTACTTAGGCTAGGGCTAGATGGGAGGTAAGAGACATAAGGTGTGAGAAGAAGTCATTGATGGTTTTGAAGATGAGTGGGTCCGCAAGTCAAGGAATGCCAGAGAAATTTAGAAGCTGAAAAAAGCTCCTGGACAACAGTCAATAAGCAAAAGGGATTTCAGCCTATAACCAAAGTAACAGGTTTTACCCAAAGACCTGAAAGAGCAAGGAGGGAATTCTCTCTCAGAGCTTCAAGAAAAGACCCCAGCAAGCCTTGATTTTGGCATTGAAAGACATAAAGCAGAGGAAAAAGCTGGGCTCACTCAGACTTCCAGGTGAACAGTTATATAATTTATGTTGTTCTAAACTGCTGATTATGTCATAATTTGTTGTAGCAGCAATATGAAACTAATACAAAGGGATGTGGTAAGACACTTAACATGGAAAACAAAAACACATCTCCAATTTTCCCTTCCTTCCTTCCCTTCCTTCCCTTCCTTCCCTTCCTTCCCTTCCTTCCCTTCCTTCCCTTCCTTCCCTTCCTTCCCTTCCTTCCCTTCCTTCCCTTCCTTCCCTTCCTTCCCTTCCTTCCCTTCCTTCCCTCCTTCCCTCCTTCCCTCCTTCCTTCCTTTCCTTCTTTCCTTCTTTCCTTCTTTCCTTCTTTCCTTCTTTCCTTCTTTCTTTCTTTCTTTCTTTCTTTCTTTCTTTCTTTCTTTCTTTCTTTCTTTCTTTCTTTCTTTCTTTCTTTCTTTCTTTCTTTTTCTTTTCTTTCATGTTGAGAAGGAGTTTCGCTCTTGTCACCTTGGCTGGAGTGCAATGGCGCAATCTCAGCTCACTGCAACCTTTGCCTCCCGGATTCAAGAGATTCTCCTGCTTCAGCCTCCCAAGTAGCTGGGATTACTAGCGCCTACCACCACACCTGGCAGATTTTGTATTTTTAGTAGAGACTGGGTTTCACCGTGTTGGCCAGACTGGTCTCAAACTCCTGACCTCAGGTGATCCGCCTGACTTGGCCTCCCAAAGTTTGGGATTATAGGCGTGAGCCACTGTGCCCAGCCTCCAATTTTTCATTTCACCTACCGTTAGTGGGGTTTTTTTTTTCCCCCTCTCCAACATTCAAACTGCAGGAGCTTTCACAGCCTCTCTTAAGTTCTTGTATAGAAGTTGTTCTTCTCTAAACTCAAACCGTATTTACAGTAAGAGCTATACAATTTAGAAATTGATCACGTTCTCTCTTGCATATTTCTATGTTTCTGTACTAAAAAGTTGTCTTCTCAGTAATACTATGCATTCTTCTCAGGCAAGGACTCTAAATATATAAAACTCTTTTTCTATAACTTAGGAAAATAGAAAAAAATAAATACTGACAAAAATCAACAAAATATTCAGCAGGGCACCTCTAAGATACAAGTGCTTATATTTATCCACAATTCATTTAGTATCATTTTTTCCACCTATGATCAGTAAGTGTACCCTCTGCATAAGGAAACTTAAAATCACTCTCCCGACTCTCACTCGTACTTGTTGCTTGATTTCTCACTTTGCCTTGTAATTTTCTGTTGCTACGGGGCATCTGAGTTCTAATTGTTTAGTCTTGACTGAGCATGTTTTCTTTTCTCATATGGTGAATTCACCTAGCTTTCCCTTCTTTGCGTTTACATACTTTTGTGGAACCAGGCATGATTTTTTTATTTTTTAGTACCACATCCAAAATTTAATTGCCTCTGATTCCTGCTTAAAAGCAATGGCTACCTAAAAAACAAAGGTAAATTTTATTTTTGTGTGAAGAGTACAGCTCAAACTTTGGCAGAACAAAAGATTATTTGGAGACTGTATGTTCTAGAGAATTTGGATTATAGTTATTGAACTTGATGTTTACATTTGTTTGTGGTTGACTTCCATTGCTGTGATAAAGGCATTAGCAGAAGACAGAATGAATGAATAGGATGGAATAACAATGTAGACAAATCAAATTTTCCCAGTCTAATGATTGTTGAATGTGTATATTAAAAGAATTGCTTTAAAATATTTACCATCAACATAAAATAGCAGCAAAGGTAGTTTTATTTAATAAGTGAATTCTTACCAGTTTACCTTTTTTCTAAGGGTTTCACATTAATAGAAATATTATACTACAGTTAATTCTCCAAAGACCATCTGAATTGTAAATTAATATAAAACATTTTTTCAAACCCCGTCTCTACTAAAAATACAAAAATTAGCCGGGCGCGGTGGCGGGCGCCTGTAGTCCCAGCTACTCGGGAGGCTGAGGCAGGAGAATGGCAGGAACCCGGGAAGGCGGAGCTTGCAGTGAGTGGAGATCGCGCCACTGCACTCCAGTCTGGGCGACAGAGCGAGACTCCGTCTCAAAAAAAAAAAAATTAAAAAAAAAACAACAACAACAACAACAATAACAACAAAAAACATTTTTTCCTCTTAAGATAGCACTTCGGTTACTTTACCTGCCACAATCTTTTGTTGCAATCTGAGAAATCTTCTGTTAATCTTAAATGATTTTTTTTTTTTTTTTGAGATGAAGTCTCGCTGTGTCACCAGGCTGGAGTACAGTGGCCCTATCTCGGCTCACTGCAATCTCCGCCTCCCAGGTTCAAGCGATTCTCCTGCCTCAGCCTCCCAAGTAGCTGGGACATAGGTGCATGCCTCCACAACCAGCTAATTTTTCTATTTTTAGTGGAGGTGGGGTTTTACCATGTTGCCCAGGATGGTCTTGATCTCTTCGTGATCTGCCCACCTCAGCATCCCAAAGAGCTGTGGTTACAGGCGTGTGCCACCGCGCCTGGTGATTTTTTCTTATAATTTCTTTGAAAATTATTAGATATAAAAAGAGTTAAAACTATTCAAAACAATTCTTACTCACAAGAACAAAAAAGCTCATCAATTCTAAATTAAATTCCATGATTAGTATCTTTTTTTTGTCCTTGGCTAAATTCATTCTAAATTCAACACTTATGATGTGTGTTCTCTGAATTATTTTGTTGATATTATCCTTTGAAAAACTCAGTAGATGTGAACAAGTTATATAAATTAAGTCAAATGACAAATCTACAGACTTAGCACTCATAGATTTTTTTGAGCAACATGTAATTTTGATAAAATATACCTGATATAAAAATAGGTAAAATAATAACAATAGTAATCATTAGGAAAACAATATTTACAATGTGTTAAGCTGTTTGGTGAATGAGACGATCATTTTAATATGAACCCCTCCTTGGATATTATTATAGAGTAGATGAAGAGAGAGATATTAATAGGGCAAAGTAGTAGGAACCTATTTCTATCTATCATATATATCTTTTGTTTGAAAGAATATTACCTTTACGTGTTAAGATTCATGACTAGTTTTCATTTCAGTTAAGATTTCTCTGGTAGTTATAAAGAAATGTATTATTATATCATTTTTTCTGTGATACAAGACACAGATAAATACTTTGGACATTTGTGACAGAATAATTTATTTTTTCCTACAGAAAGAACTGAAAGGCCATCACTGCCAATATCAATTAATTTTAATGATGACACCGTGGAGAAAAATGGTAGTTAAGCCTTCAGCTGTGAGGCACCTTTTATAGAACTTTATAAAACTGCAGGTGCTGGCACCTGGCCCAGAATGGAGAAAATTGTATTATATATTGTTAGCACTAATACATACTCATTTCAGCTGAGACATTTTTTAAAAGCCCACCAGTCATGGAAATAGGAAATACATGAATTTGTCCAAATAATATTTCGTGACTTTCTAGGAAAATTCAAAGAAAGCACCATAAGTCAAGGACAAAGAAATGAACATCAAGAGCAATTGCACACTAACCTCGAACTCAAGGATGGCATAATTTCTAATGCTAGCTTATTTATGCAGTTTTTAATTTAGAATGAAGTGTGTCTAACTGTCTGAAGAACCAAACTTCCTTGTGAACTAATTACTCTCGAACAAGGAAAAACAATTATCAGACTCTGTAAGAACGTATAGAAACTATTGATGCTATTGAAAATTTCTAATGGATGCATTCATTTATAAAAACAGGCTCTATTATGGGTCATATCTGTGGGTTGGCTTAAAGTATTGGAAAAAATTACTATCGGGTATTAGGCTTAGTACCTGGGTGATGAAATAATCAGTCCCACAAACCTTTGTGACATGAGTTTACCTATACAACAGTCCTCCACATGTACCCCCGAAACCTGAAATAAAAGTTAGAAAACAGAAAATGATATAAAATGTTGCATGCATATGAAGAAATTAAGATCTAGAGGGTGGGACAGGACAATATCACTCGCAAATTTTGAAAATGAGGGTAAAATGAGCGAGAATACTTCATTTTGAAAGAGCATTGGGACATGTTTAGAAAATAAGATGAACTTTGAATTTGGTATTCAACTTAGGAATACGTTAAGTAAATGGAAAGACTATTTCAAATTGAGAGAAATTCAGGTAGTAACTCATAAAAAAGAACATATCATGTTGCAGGAATTTATAAAGTATAGGCTGGAGTGTATATATTTGTGAGGAGTGTGATGAGGCTAGAAAGGTAGGTTGGAAGCTGAGAAGGAAAAGATTCAGTAGCTAGACTTTAATCTCTTTCCTTCCTATACTGGAAGAACATTTCTGGGAAATCCTTGGAATTCTTGTTTTGGTAAAATCATTAGTAAAAGTTAATACCAAGATATTGTATTTGTGTTAGACTGACTTAATGATTCAGTATTTGTATAGTTTAGAATTATTAACAGAATTATGCTGTATGCATATGTTATGTTTAATGTGTTCTGTCTACTGATAATAGAATAGCCTAAACATAATTGAATTTTAAGCAGATTTTGGAAGCAGGTTGAAGGATGAATTATAGAAGCATAAGAGCAATGGGTAAAAGAGATTTGTAATTTCCCAGATTGAAAAAAAAGATTATCTGAAATTGGCAATGGATTTAGAAAGAAGGGCCGCGTATGAGAAACTTTAGTGGCAGGACTCTTTGACTGATGGCTGTTTCTCGGGAAGTATAGATGAGATGACACTAAAGATTTTGTCTTGGGCAGCCAGCTATATGGTTAGATGACAATGCTATTCACAGAAAGAAAAGAACATGAAAGCCATGATCAGAGGTGAAATTATTCATAATTATCTTAGTTTGGACATTTTGCATTTTAGTGACATAGGAAATAATCAGTTGGAGATGCACGTACACATTTATTAACTTAAAGATGAATGTAAGTGGATTTCTTTACCTGTTTTCACACTTGTGCTTACATCCATTTGTAATCCAGAATAATTTTATGCTATATATTGTCCTTCAAATAATAGCTCTTAACAATGATGCTATAGTTCTATCAGCTACAATAAACTTTTACAGTTTTCTAAAGGAGATTTCTGTAGTTACACTGATTGAGTTTAAAGTATATTACTTGCTAAAAATATGAAGCTGAATAATATGGTTAACCTCTACATGCCTCAATTTTCTCATCTAAAATAGTACATTCCTTATCATCTTGTAAGAAATAAATGAATTATCACGCTCACTTCTTTTACATGAATATAAATATGACATACCTACATATATTTTCCTAGCACAGTGTACAGGATATTTCAAGTATAGAATATTTACTATTGTCATAGCTCAATTTTCTGTTGGTTGATTGTTAGCAACAGCAATATGGTAGCTCATTGAAAGTATCTCATATGTTTGGAAAATTGTATCACTAGAGCAGGCAGGATGGGTTGAATGTCTTTTTGTGTGTATCACAGAGTTTGTGATATCACTGCATCCAATTGATGCTTTAAAAAAGCAGAATGGCATAGAGGATTCTGAATTTATTTAATTTTAAGTTGATAAGATAGCTATACCTTTCTTAATGAAATATGGCACAGCTTCCAATTGCTGAAAAAAGAACACTGAATTCTAATCATGTATGTAAACATTGCTTTCCCTTTCTGATAAAGTAAAATGGGAAACCTGGAATAGAAAAATTAGATACTTCAATTGATTATAACTTTAATTTTTAAGTAAAAATAATGTATCTTTGTCTAGTAACTCCTCTGTTGTCTAGTAACTTCTCAAATTGGGGACTCAAGATTTTAAAACATTTTCCCTGTTGGGATGCAGAAACAATTCTTAAACCACTTTAGAATATTACAGGCTTTTCTTTGCCAATCAGGAATCTTGTTTGGATCCCTACTAGGAGCCTTGTATCATTTCATATCCTGATGACCATGGATTTTTGTATTTTGTATTAATTTCTCCATTATTTCAAATTATTTTACATATTGATGATTAATCCAGGAAACATTAGACTAAACTGGTGATAAAAGTCATTGCATTAGCTCCTTCCCAGCCCTGGTGTTGGGGGTTGGGGAGACGGGCACAATAAAAATAAATAAATAAATAAAAGTAAAATATATAGATATATACACACGAACACACATACACTCTTCAACATTCTCCAGGCTACCTTTTAAGTTTATTGAGGCCATGCGAGTAATTCCTGCTGAATGGGACATTAGAGGAAGTGATGAAGCTGTGTATAGGCATGACCCTTAAAAACTCATGTGAGGCCAGGTGCAGTGGCTCACCTCTGTAATCCCAGCACTTTGGGAGGCCAGGTGGTGGATCAGCTGAGTTGGGAGTTCGACACCAGGTGACCGGCATGAAAAAACCCCGTCTTTACTGAAAATACAAAATTAGCTGGGCGTGGTGGCATATGCCTGTAATCCCAGCTGCTTGGGAGTCTGAGACAGAAGAATTGCTTGAACCTGGGAGGCGGAGGTTGCGGTGAGCTGAGATCCTGCCAATGCACTCCAGCCTGGGCAACAAGAGTGAAACTCCATCTCAAAACAGCAACAGCAACAACAACAACAAAACTCATGTGCCACTCTCTACTTCTTTATTCTCCATCATCATGATTTTGAAGACAATCTGTTCCACATACCACAGATATGAAATGAAGTGGAAATGCCTGACACCAATAATGCTGTCTTGGAAAAAACATTTGTCTTTTTATAACTGAGTTGTAGGAATTTAAAAAAATATATTATAGATACAAGTACATTAACAGATGTATGAGTCACAAATACTTTCTCCTATTTTGTGTGTAGTCTTTTCACTGGATGGTGTCATTTGAAAAATAGATGTTTTCAAGTTTGCTAAAGTCCAATTTATCTATTAATTTTTATTGTTGTCATTGTTTTATGTGCTTTTGGCATCTCATATATAAGACTCCATTGACATATCCAAGATCATGCATATTTACCCCATGTCGTCTTCTAAGAATTTTGTAGTTTTAGCTCTTACATTTCCATTTTCAATGAATTTTTTATATATGTGGTTCCAGGTAATGGGCTAATTGCATTCTTTTGAATGTAGCTATCTAGTTATCCAAGCACTATTGTTGAAATGTTATCCTTTCTCCTTTGAATGCTCTTGGTACCCTTGTCAATGATCAGTTGACCAAAGGCACAGAGATTTACTTCTGTATTCTTAAGTCTATTTCATTGATCTCTATATCTACCCTTGTGATAATACCACCCTCTCTTGATTACTGTTGCATTGGAGTGAGTTTTGAAATCAGGAAATTTGAATGCTCCAACCTTATTCCTTTTTCAGATATATTAGATTATTCGGTGTCCCTTGTAATTCCAGTTTAATTTAAAACCAGCTTGTCCAAGCATGCAAAAAATAAACTATACGGAATTGTGATAGCTTTGTGTTGAATCGACTGATGAATACAGGGAGTATTTCTACCTTTATAATACAATGTGTTCCAATCCATGAACAAAATACACTTTTTTTTTTTTCATTTTTAGTAGCCCTCCCTTTTCCCAGCAGATGCCTAAAACAAGAGATGATACAAACCCCTGTATGTACTATTTTTTCTATTTATGCCTAGCTATTATAAAGTTTAATTTATTAATTAGACATGGTAAAAAAATTAACAATAATTAATGGTAAAATAGAACACTGATAACTATATACTGTAATAAAAGTGAATGTGATCTGTTACTCTTTCTCTCTCAAGTATTGTACTCACCAATTTTCAGAACGCAGTTGACCATGAGTAACAGAAACCATGGAAACCAAAACCACAGATAAGGGGAAAATACTTTATTGAGATCTTTACTTTTTCAACAATGTTTCATAGTTTTTAGAGAATAAGTATTGTACTTTTTTAAAAAAGTATTTATTCCTAAGTATTTTATTTTTGATGCTATTATAAATATAACCATTAATTTTATTTTGGAATTGTTCATTGCAAGGATAAAGAAATATAATATTGTTGTTGTTGTTGTTCTTTGAGACAGAATCTCGCCCCATTTCCAGGCTGGAGTGCAGTCACATGATCTCAGCTCACTGCAACCTCCGCCTCCCAGGTTCAAGCGATTCTCCTGCCTCAGTCTCCTGAGTAGCTGGGACTACAAGCATGTGCCACCACACCCAGTTAATTTACGTATTTTTAGTAGAGATGGGGTTTTACCATGCTGGCTAGGATGGTCTCAATCTCTTGACCTTAATCTGCCTGCTTTGGCCTCCCAAAGTGCTGGGATTACAGGAGTAAGCCACCACGCCCGGCCTATAATTGGTTTTTAAATATTGATTTTGTACCCTGAAATTTTGATGAGTTTGTTTACTAGTTATAAAAGTTTTTAGTAAAACCTCATTTTTCTATATATATTGTTATGTCATCTAAAATTACAAATAAGTTTACTTTTCCTTTCCAAACTAGATGTTTTTTACTTCTTTTCTTGCCTATTTTTTCTGGCTAGCATCTCCAGTACACTGCTGAAGCAATGTAGCAAGAACATATTTTGTTGCCTTTTTCTGACTTAGAGGGAACTTATACAATATTCTCACTATTAAATTTATTAGGTGTGAGTTTTTAGTAGATTTCCTTTATCAAGTTGAGGAAGTCCCTTTCTATTTCTATTTGGTAAGGGCTTTTATTATAAACTGTGCTTAAATTTTGTAAAAAGCTTTTTCTGCATCAGTTGAGAGAATCATATTGTTTTTGTTTTTTGTTCTATTGATATAGTGTACTAACAATGTTTTTGGATGTTAAACTAACCTTGCATTTCTGTAGTATTTCCCTCTTAGTCATAATATATAATTCTTTTTTACATATTATTTTTATACATTTCTAGCATTTTGAGGATTCTTATATTCATATTTGTAAAAGATATTGATATGTAGTTTTCCTTCTTTATGACAACTTGCCTTGTTTTGGTGACAAAGTAATACTAAGGCTCATAGGGTAAGTTTAGCAGTATTCCCGTCTTTTATTGTTGGAAAAGCTGTGTGAAGAATTGGTATATACTCTTCTGTACATGTCTGCTGGAATTTATATCTTTTGCTATACAATGTAACTAAAGGTTTGCCAATTTTTAAAATCTTTTTAAAGAACAACCTTTGAGTTCCATTGATTCTCCCTATTATTTTTCTATCCTCTATCTTTTTAATTTCCACCCCAATATCTATTATTTTATTTCTCCTGCTTTTTTAGGTTACATTTACTTTTCCTTACCCTATGTTTTAAGGCCAAATGTTAGGTTATTGATCAGCAATCTTTTACCTTTGTTAATATAGATATTTATGTGTATAAATTTTTCTCTAAGCACTGTTTCAGCTGTATCCTTTAAGTTTGGTAGGTTGTGTTTTTGTTTTCATTTATCTCAATATTTCCTAATTTTCCTTTTGATTGGTTATTTTTACTATTGATTATGTAAGAATGTGTTGTTTATGTGTATTTAAGCTTCCATTTTTGTTATTGATTTCTAAATTCATTCCATTGTGACGAGGAAAAATACTTTATTTCTATTATTTAAAATGTGTTGAGGTTTGTTTTACTACCAAGCTTATATTCTGTCCTAGAGAATGTCCCACATGCATTTCAGAAGAATATATATTCCACTTTTTGGGGTGGAGTGTATAATAAATATCTGTTAGGTCTAGCTGGTTTATAATATTGTTCAAGTTATTTATAGTATTTCTTTACTGTTCTTCTGCTTAACTGTTCTGTTATTGAAAGTGAGGTATTAAAGTTTTCATCATTAGAAGACTTTAATAATTATATTGTCCATTTGTCACTTCATTTCTGTCAGTTTTTGCTTCATATATCTTGGGGCTCTGATGGATTGGCCTGTTTTCAATAATAATAATTTTAAATATTGTACCTTTCATATCTATATCATAGTAGAATACCTATTTATTTCTTTTTTATAATTTATATGTCCTGTTGGAATTATCTATTTGATATGACATTATGTTCATACTTTCAATTATTTAATCATGGTATCCTTTAGTTCTCTGAATGTATGTATAATGTCTGTTTTGAAGTCTGTTAAATTCAACTTCTGGCACATTCATAAGCAGTTTCTGTCACTTCCTTTTTTCCAATATATAGGCAATAATTTCCTATTTCTCTGCATATTTCATGTTTCTATTTGAAACTGGATATTTTATATAGTATGCTGTAGTGACCTTCTCCCTCCTTCCCCCATTTTCTGGGCTTGTTGTTGTTATTTGCTTGATTACTTGATTAATGAATGGCTGCTTTACTTTGGGGAAGTCTATTTTCTCCTTAGAGTGTCAAGTCTCTTAGATTGTTCCCCAGGGATTACCGTACTGGCTGGGTACACTCACAGTCACCCCAAGGTGGCAGTGGTTTTCACCAGGATTCTCTTTGGCTCTTTGCCTGACAAACTCATCTGTCACGATGCAATAATTGTTAACTGGTTGCTATTAAAAATAATTTAAAAAAACCTATATCCTGGGGCTAAAATTACTTCATAGATTAGTAAGAATAATACATAAAATCAGATATGATCAGACAGCTTTAAGGCACTAAGGTTGACTTTAAGATGTCATTGCTTATAAAGCTTCCCTTGGAAAACTGGATTTGTACCTGGCTTTAAATGTTGTTTTAGAGGTAAGTAAAAAAGGTCACTTCTTGAAATGCCTAGGAACTTCAGGATATTTTGAGGATATCAAGAAAAGGGGAATTTTCCCAAATCTGTAAATATTGCAACATCTGATGGCAAGTCCTTGTGTTGGCTTCTTAGCCACAGGAGGATTTTAAAAGTCTAATCTGAGATTCCTTATGAAAAGTTCCATCAAGGCAAACTTAAAAAGGTTATGTGATCAGCCACTATTCATGCTGCACTTATATAAATTACCAGGCCAAGTTTAATAAGACTGCTCTCATTTGGCAAACAGATTTACTTTATCTTTGAAAGAAATGTGGGTAACTGTAGAAAGAAAAATTAAGTTTCCATGAAAAGCTATGGCACACTTTTGTGGGCATTAAATGCTAGTCCTGCTCATTGTATTTAAGGTTTTGTTATGATCTTAAAACTAGAACAGACCCTAAATTATTCTAATTTCTTCAAACATCTGGCTACAACTTTCCAAATTAACATTTCCATTTTTTTATCCTACCCTTCTAGTTTGGAATTATTAAAAATTAAAACTGCCTTTTTCCCCAAGACTAGCATGCTGATGCTGGATTACATCATATAAGGTTCAGATAAATTACAAAAACAGATAATGTATAGATAATATTGATGCCGAATGTTGCAAGGGCTACTGAGAAAATTCGCTGCAAGATTCAATGCCATTACGAAAGACACAGAGACATTTAAACTACCCACAAAAAAATTTAAAAGTGGCCACTGGGCTACTGCCATTCTCACTTTACCTTCTATGGATGCATTGAACTCCACTTCTAGAAATCTCAACTGGCAGCCCTGTGGACTCAGAAACTGTATTTCTAATGATTAATCTTTGTTTTTTTTGTTTTTATTGGCTTGTTTGTTTGTTTTGCATTTCATAAAAATTCCCCTCATTAAACACCTGACTGCTAGCACCGTCCATCAAATATTCTCTACTACCAAGTCCTAACATATGATTCAGCAAGTCCTTAAGGAACAAAAGGCAGTCAAACAAGAAAACTGGACTTCTGTTACTTACAGGAATGAAGAATGTATCTTTTGTTCTTGATTAAGAAGTGGGGAAATATAAAGATTTTTGGCTGACCAAACTAGTCAGGCTCCTGAACCTTTTCCTAAGCCCAACTATATACTTCTTAATTAAATTCAGTTTCATCATACAACCCTGTTAAGTCAGTTTAGCAAGAACCCTTTCCCAACCTTGATTTCCTATCATCCTCTATTTTTGATCGGGTTCCTCATCCTTTCTCATTCCCAGGTGAAGTCTGTTCACCCTCACTTGTTTCATCAATAATCATGTCAGGTTGTTTTAGCCAGAATCCCCCTTACCCGTGATTATTTTTCTTTATAATTTTCCATCCACAGAGCCCTGCACTGATCCTTGGCTATAAACTCACACTTGCTCACGCTATATTTGGAGCTGAGCCCAATATCACTCTCCCAATGCAAAATCCCTTTGCCGTGGTCCACATACCCACTGTAATGGTACTGAATAGTCTTCCTTACCATGCTTTAGAAAGTTTTATTGAATAAATTTGTCTTTATCACTCTTATCCCCAAAACTATGCTCAAAATGATGGCTCTTATAACCGTATGCATGTACTCATCTATAATTTTATCATTTAATGCCTTTAAACGTTCTTATATTTCTCATTTCAGAACATAACAATAGCTGTCTCTGAATCTCTTTAATATTTTCCTGATTTCTTAACTTGATTTCAGTAAAGGTTCTACTCCATGATTATTGATGACCTCCAAGTAATAATCCAAAATACATATTTTTCTCTTTATTGTATTCATCTTAACTTCTCATAACCAGTCTCCAATTGTTCCTTTCTCTTTAAGAGTTCCTTCTTCATTAAAAAGTATTTTTAATTGACAAATAATAATTGTCTCTATTTACGGGTTAAAATATGATGCTTTGATATGAATACACATTGTGGAATGATCACATCGGGCTCATTTACATATCAGTTACCTCACAAATCAGTTATTTCATTGTGATTAGAATATTAAAATCCAGTCTCTTAGCTGGAACTTACAGTACAAGAGTAGTGAAAGTGGGCATCCTTGCCTTGTCTTGTTTCAGTTTTCTCCCTTCACTATGATGTTAGCTGTCAATTTGTCATTTACGGACTTTATTAGGCAGAGGTACTTACTTTCTATACCTGACTTATTGAGAATTTTTGTCATAAAGACATATTGAATTTTATCAAATACTTTTTCTGAATTTATTGAGATAATTACATTATTTTTCCTTCATTTTATTGGTGGGATGTGTCATGGTTAGTGATTTATTTATGTTGAAACATCCTTGCATTTCTGGGAAATCTCATTTGATCATAGTGTAGTATCTTTTTGACAACTTGTTGGATTTGGTTTGCTATTATTTTGTTGAGAATTTTTGCATCTATTTTTATCAGAGATACTGGCCTCCTAGCCGGAAAAAAAAATAAGCAAGAGGAAGAAAGAAAAAATATCCAAATTGGAAAAGAGGAAGTCAAATTATTCCTGCTTGCAGATTACAAGTTGTCATATAGAGAATAACCTAAAAGCTCTACCAAAAACTCTTAGAGCTGATAAACAAATTCAAAAAATTGCAGGATACAATATAAATATAAAAAATTAGGAGCATTTCTATGCAGGAACAACAAACTAACTGAATAAAAAAAAAGCAAAACTGCAATCCCCTTTTCAACAGATACAAAATAAATAATAGAATGCTATTCAGCCTTAACAAAGAAAACTTTATGTCAAGAGGACATTATGCTATGTCAATAAACCAGGCACAGAAAGCGAAATGCCATATTCTTCACTTATACGTAGAATCTAAACATGTGGAACTGATAGAAGTAGAGAGTAGAATGGAGGTTACCAGAGGCTGGTTGGGATAAAATGGAGAAAGGAAAGATAACAGTCAAAGGGTACAAAGTTCTAAATAGACACTTCTTTATCACTTTTACAAATTTCACCTTCACAAATTTCTGTATATTTATATTCCACAGGCTGCTTCTCCCTATACTTACTCATCCTTAAAAGGTGGTTTCACATAAAATCAACAAAACCACCCAGTATTCTCAACTCAGAAGCAAGTGTTACATCAAGGTGTCAGAAAATGTACCTTACAGGTATTTTATCAAATTGATATGTTCTCTGCTTCTCTCAACCAAAAGCAAACAGAATCGTTTTAGTCCTTCCTTAGATTAGTGGTCAAATATTTTTGGTCTCTATTAATGAATTAGAAGCTCAAGCTAAGGTATTGGCTTGATTCAGAAGCTTGGCTCCTTCCTACATTAAAAGTGGAAAAGTCAGACTGTGAGAGAAATGTCAATATTCTTACAATGGATAAAAATGGATAATTTGTGATATTCATAGATGGAAGATGGAAGATGTAAACTGCACAGACTTTTCTGGTTCTATTATGTAAACAGCTTTAAATAAATCAGCTTGTGCAAATAATAGCTTCAGCTTGCTGGTATTAAAAGGACAAATGTGTTTCTTGAAAATTGCTAACAGAGTAAATTGTAAGTGTTCTCACCACAAAAATATTAAGTATGTAAGGTCTTGCATATGTTAATTAATCCAATTTAGCCATTCATATTTCAAAACAACATGTACACCATAAATATATACAAGTTTTATTTTCCAATTTTAAAAAAATCACATAAATATGGTCTGAAGTGGACCTAAGTGAAATGATTTAGGATTACAAAATGGTTGGAATTAATTGAAAATGAAACTTCTCCAATAATACTATAGAATAATATTCCACTGTTAAACAGCCTTATATTCCTGCAATATTTACAAAATGAAAGTTGATTTTATCCTCTTGTATATACGCACTATTGCAGTTATTAGTCACTTCAAATTCACATGGCATTCCAATTCCACTTGGCTGTGTTCCTTAGATCATTACAAGAGATACTTTGATTTAAACTCTCTTCACTTTAAGCACTTAAAAAGTTTTATATATTGCCCCATAGCAGCAGCAATGATGAGCATCATCCTCCATATCAGATATCATAATCCTGAAAGTCAAGACTGAAGTATACAACAAATTATGCATTTGGAGTTGCTACTAAATAAATCCAAATTATTTTCAAATTCTTTAGGTGCATATCTTTCTCTTCTGTAAGTGCAGAATCCTTTCTCTGTCAATTACCATTATACAAAGTAAACATCAGGTATATAGCATTGCTTGCTCCAACTTTCATAGATGTCATTTGCAAAGCTAAATTTATATTCATATTATAAACAGTTATAATTGCCTTATGGGTTCTTCTTGCCTACTGCACAGATAAAACCAATTCACAGAGACAGCAGTATTTCAGTAGAGAAAGAGTTCAATAATCACAGGGCTTGCCTAGCAGAAGGACAAGAGTTATTACTCAAATCAGCCTCCCTGAAAACTCAGAGGCTAGAGTTTTTAAGGATAGTTTGGTGGGCAGGTTTTAGGGAATGGGGAATGCTGATTGTTGGCATTGAGGATGAGATGATAGGAGGCCAAAATCGTGATTCATCCTGCATGGGGGAGTCACAAGATTTTATGAGCCAGTTTCTTAGTATGGGTTACCAATCCAGATGGTGCCAGCTAGTCCATCAGAAGTGCAGAGTCTGCAATATACCTCAAACACCCATCTTAGGTTTCATAATAGTGATATTATCTATAGAAGCAATTGGAAAAGTTACGAATCTTGCCACTTCTGGATACATGACTCCTAAACCATAATTATCACATATCACTTTTGTTTTAAACTATAAACTAAATTCCTCCCATAGTTCACTTTGCCTATGGCCAGAAATGAACCAGATCAGCTTGGAGGTTAGAAGCAAGACAGAGTCGACTAGGTCAGATTTTTTGAATGCCATAATTTTTCTACATCAGATTTCTATATCAGATTTCTCTCACTGTCATAATTTTTGCAAAGATGATTTCAGTATGCTTTTCTTTAAAATAGACATACAAATTACACAAAATAGGAAGACCACAACTCACTTTACTTTTACATCCCCAGAAAGAATTGTGACATTTGAAAAGTGTGTCTATCATAATCTCATAGTTTAAAAGTAGATTTACAACATATATTTCTTACAAATATTTTCTCAAAGAACAAGCATTTTCAATAATGTTAAAATTAAAAGTTTGCTTTAAAAATAGCATCTGACACAGCCTCTCTAACTTTCAGCAGAATCTATGAAGTCAGAGGAAAATGAAAAAACAGATAACACAATCTTTGGTTTAGATCTTTGCATCGATCAAAAAAGAAATGTACCTAACCCAAGGACAGTGGAATTTCATTGAGAGAAGTGATTGATAGCTTCTTGTTCTTTGTGGTATGGCATAGAAGTAGATTAAGAAAACCATTTTTCCATCTTCCTTTTCTATAGCCCTATGGGAAAAACCTTACAGATGTTTTTTTGCAGGATGGGTGCTGCGTTTTTATGTAGCCACAGCAATGTACACCTTCTTTGCCATCAGGACTTCTTTGAATGTAACAGGTTAGAGAATGGAACAGCTAGATAATGCCTGTATAAAATTAATCTGAGGTTTAGAAGAAAAGTGGAGGTGGCAACTAGTAATAAATTATTTCATATTGGCGGTAAAATTACCACAACTAAAGAACAAGCATAAAGCTGTGGAAAGAGTTTTGATGATAAAGAAACTGGGAATTGCAATTCCTAATATTTTTCAAACACTAGACTCTACTGATACTGGTGGAAGACATGCCCATCTAAAGTTAAATAAAGTTAAGTAAGAACAATTTCTTATTTTTAATGGGAATAAATGTTTTTATAAAACTGTAACAGAATAGAATAAAAAAGGGAGAAGGTAAATTAAAAATAACAGGATAAAATAAAATGAGAGATAAATGTGAAAAAGAAAGATAGAAAAGCAACTTAGGAAACAGAAACACTAAATACATAATAAAGAAAATAAAGGAGAATTCTGTTTTGTAGAAAATCCAATCAGTGATGTATAGATCAAAGGTAATTAGATGTTTTAAAATATAGAGTAGAAGAACAGGAGTCACAATAGATGTGATAAAAGATTTGAGATATAAAAGACAGATTGAATATCTAGCCTGGCAATATTAATTGAGATATTAACTATGCTCAAAACAATGACCAGAAATACTGTTTGAACTTTAAATATGAGTATTTACATTTAAAGGGTTACTATAGTGTGAATGAAATACATTAAGGATATTTAAACAAAATATTTAATGTAAATGATGCTCATGTGATTTGTAATGACTCTAATTTGAATAGTCTTTTACCAGGATATAGTAAACAACAGGAAGCATTTTTCTATAAATTTTAATTATAAATTTAAAGATAAAATATAATTTACATATACAGAATCAGAAACAGATTAAGTTCCAATAAACATTGAGAAGATTATCCATTATCTGACTTCTTCAACAATAAATAACATCTAATAAAAATTGGCTAAAATAGCTATACTTATTCAAGTTTCCTATTTGATGAAAACATAAGATATTTAAATATGGTATGCTTCAAGAGAATAGATGAACAACTTTTGAAAAAATATTTGCAGATGAACTGCGCCAATGAGAAATGAATCACACTTTACAATATAAAATACAATTAAAAAAAGATAGCATTAACATCAATTAAACATTATTAAATTTGAACATAATTGGCTACAAAAGTAAATGGAAAGTTACAAATGTTTATTAAATAATAAGAAAGCCTGAAACAATTCAATAACAATAAGCAATGGAAAAAAACAAAACAAAACAAAACCAAGCAGATTCTATTAGAGGAAGCGTTTTCCAGTGAGGAATAAGAGTGTACATTTTTTCTTAAATATCCAAAAGATAATATCAAAATATAAAATTTAGTCTTAAGTTCAAATACAATATAAAGGTTATTGTTTTAATTTTCTTTTACATTTAATATATTGCACATCTCTAAAAAATGTAAAAAAATTAGAAGGACCAGAGGCAAAATGTTAATTTTTTATTCTTGGCTCCATGTAATTGCTACTTCCAGACACCTTATTAGAGTTAACCTTTGTTAATGATAATCCTGAATTGTCTTCTTCACTACTCTCTGGTAGAAAAGACAGAATATCTAACTTTTATTGACCTAAAAATGATAAAACTTTTTGGCTCATATAACTGAAAAGTCCAGATGATACTCTGGAACTTCACTGAGGTTTCATTAGGTGCTTTAAAAATTTCACTACCACTTAATTTTTCCTTCTCTCTATGATCTTTCACAATATTGGCAAAATTGAAAGACTACACAGGGTCCATGAGCAGATCTAGATTTTCTTCCTAATATTCTTAATATAACTGTTGAAATTGTAGACTCCACCTTACAACACAAAGCTTTCCTATATAAAAGAGTCTTCTAGATGTTGGGAGGAGAAAATTGAAGCTTATTTGTTACCATATTATTTAATGTAGTGAAACCAATTGATATGGTTTGGTTGTGTCCCCACCCAAATCTCATTGAATTGTAACTCCCATAATTTCCATGTATCATGGGAGGGAGATGGTGGGAGGTAATTGTATCATGAGGGTGTGTCTTTCCTGTGCTGCTCTCATGATAGTGAATTAGTCTCGCAAGATCTGATGGTTATATAAAGGGGAGTTCCCCTGCACAGGCTGTCTTGCTTGCCACCATGTAAGACATGCATTTGCTCCTCCTTTGCCTTCCACCACGATTGTGAGCCCTCCCCAGCCATGTGGAACTGTGAGTCCATTAAACCTCTTTCCTTTATAAATTATCCAGCCTCTGATATGTGTTTCTTACAGTGTGAGAACAGACTAATAAAGTAAATTGGTACTGGTTAGTGGTACACTGCTGTAAAGATACCTGAAAATGTGGAGGCAACTTTGGAACTGGATAACAGGCAGAGGTTGGAACAGTTTGGAGGGCTCATAAAAAGACAGGAAAATGTGGGAAAGTTTGGAACTTCCTAGAGATTTCTTTTTTAAAAAACAAATTATACTTTTAGTTCTGGGATACATATCCAGAATGTGCAGGTTTGTAACATAGGTATACATGTGCCTTGGTGGTTAACCCATCATCTAGGTTTTAAGCCCTGCATGCATTAGGTATTTCTCCTAATGCTCTCCCTCCCCTTGCTCACCACTCCTGAAAGGCCCTGGTGTGTGATGTTCCCCTCCCTATGCCCATGTGTTCTCATTGTTGAATTCTCACTTATAAGGGAGAAGATGTGGTGCTTGTTTTTCTGTTCCTGTGTTAGTTTGCTGAGGATGATGGTTTCCAGCTTCATCCATGTCTCTGCAAAGGACATGAACTCACTTTTTTAATGGCTGCATAGTATTCCATGGAGTATATGTACCACATTTTCTTTATCCATTCTATCATTGATGGGCATTTGGGTTGGTTCCAAGTCTTTGCTATTGTAAACAGTGCTACAATAAACATACGTGTGCATGTGTTTTTATAGCAGAATGATTTATAATTCTTTGGGTATATACCCAGTAAGGGGATTGCTGGATCAAATGGTATTTTTGGTTCTAGATCCTTGAGGAATAGCCACACTGTCTTCCACAATGGTTGAACTAATTTACACTCCCACCAACAGTGTAAAAGTGTTCCTACTTCTTCACATCCTCTCCACCATCTGTAGGGATATTTATAGCACTAAACGCCTGCATGAGAAAGTGGGAAAGATCTAAAATTGACACCCTAACATCACAATTAAAAGAACTAGAGAAGCAAGAGCAAACAAATTCAAAAAACTAGCAGAAGACAAGAAATAACTAAGATCAGAGCAGAACTGAAGGAGAGAGACACAAAAAAATTCCTCAAATAATGAATTCAGGAGCTGGGTTTTTGAAAAGATTAACAAAATACACTGATAACCAGAGTAATAAAGAAGAAAAGAGAGAAGAATAAAATGGGCACAATAAAAATGATAAAGGGGATATCACCAATGATCCCACAGAAATGCAAACTACCATCAGAGAATACTATAAACACCTTTACGCAAATAAACTAGAAAATCTAGAAGAAATGGATAAAATCTTGGACACATACACCCTCCCAAGACTAAACCAGGAGAAGTTGAATCCCTGGATAGGCCAATAACAAGTTCTGAAATTAAGGCAATAATTAATAGCCTACCAACCAAAAAAAGCCCAGGACCCGATGGCGTCACAGCTGAATTCTACCAGAGGTACAAACAGGAGCTGGTATCTTTCCTTCTGAAACTCTTCCAAACAATAAAAAAAGTGGGACTCCACCCTAATTCATTTTATGGGGTCAGCATCATCCTGATACCAAAGCCTGGCAGAGACACAACAATAAAAGAAAATTTCAGGCCAATATCCCTGATGAAGATCGATGTGAAAATCCTCAATAAAATACTGGCCAACCAAATCCAGCAGCACATCAAAAAGCTTATCCACCACGATCAAGCTGGCTTCATCCCTGGGATGCAAGGCTGGTTCAACATACACAAATCAGTAAACATAATCTATCACATAAACAGAACCAATGACAAAAACCACAAGATTATCTCAATAGATACAGAAAAGACCTTTGACAAAATTCAACAGCCCTTCACGCTAAAAACTCTCAATAAACTAGGTATTGATGGGACGTATCTCAAAATAATAAGAACTATTTATGACAAACCTATAGCCAATATCATATCACACTGAATGGGCAAAAGCTAAAAGCATTCCCTTTGAAAACCACCACAGGACAAGGATGCTCTCTCTCACCACTCCTATTCAACATAGTATTGCAAGTTCTGGCCAGGGCAACCAGTGAAGAGAAAAAAAATAAAGGGCATTCAATAGAAAGAGAGGAAGTCAAATTATCTCTGTTTGCAGATGACATGATTGTTTGTATATTTAGAAAACCCATCATCTCAGCCCAAAAACTCAAGCTGATAAGCAACTTCAGCAAAATCTCAGGATAGAGATTACTTAAATGACTTTGACCAAAATGCTGATAGTGACATGGACAATAAAGTCCAGCCTGAGGCGGTCTCAGTTGAAGATGAGGAACTTGTTGGGAACTGGAGCAAAGGTTACTCTCGCTATGCTAAGAAACTAGTGGCATTTTGCCTAGAGGTCTGCGTAACTTTTTGAGAGTGATGACTTAGGTTATCTGGTGGAATAAATTTCTAAGTAGCAAAACATTCAAGGGGGAAACAGAGCATAAATTTGAAAAATTTGCAGCCTGAAGATGTGGAAAAAAAAAAAAATCACAGGTTTTCTAAGGAGAAATTCAAGTCAGCTGCAGAAATTTGTATAAGTAATGAGGAGCAAAATGTTAATTGCCAAGACAATAGGGTAAATGTCTCCAGGGCATGCCAGAAAACCTCACAGCAGACCCTCCCACCATAGGCCTCAAGGCCTAGGAGGGAAAAAAAATGGTTTTATGGGCCCGGCGGAGTGGTGCCTTGCTGTTTGTGCAGCCTCAGGACTTGGTGCCCTGCATCCCAGTCAATGTACATCTAAATTGGCTACAAGGGGCCAATGTACATCTCAGGCTCTTGCTTCAGAGGGTCTAAGCCCCAAGCCTTGGTGATTTACACATGATGTTGGGCCTGTGGGTACACAGAAGTAAAGAATTGAGGTTTGGGACCCTCCACCTAGATTTCTGATGATGTATGGAAATGCCTGGATGTCCAGGCAGAGTTGTGCTGCAGGGGTGGAACACTCATAAAGAACCTCTGCTAGGGCAGTGCAGAAGGAAAATGTAGGGTGGGAAGCCCCCACACAGAGTCCTCACTGTGGCACTGCCTAGCGGAGCTGTAAGAAGAAAGCCACCATCCTCCAGACCCCAGAATGGTAGATTCACTGACAGCTTGCATCATGTACCCGAAAAAGCCACAGATATTCAATGTTAGCCTTTGAAAGCAGCCAAGGTTGGAGGAGCTGTACCCTGCAAGCTACAGGGGCAGAGCTACCCAAGACCATGGAAACCCACTTCCTTCATCAACATGATCTGGATGTGAGACATGAAGTCAAATTAGATCATTCTGGAGCTTTAAGATTTGACTGCCCCACTGGATTTTGGACTTCCATGGGGTCTGTAGGTCCTTTGTTTTGGCCAATTTATCCCATTTGGAACAAGTGTTTTTACCCAATGCCTGTATCCACATTGAAACTAGAAAGTAAGTAACTTGCTTTTGATTTTATAGGCTCAGGGGCAGAAGGGACTTGCCTTTTCTCAGATTAGACTTTGGACTGTGGACTTTTGAGTTAATGCAGAAATAAGTTAAGACTTTTGTTGGACTGTTGGGAAGGCATGATTGCTTTTGATATGTGAGGACATGAGATTTGGGGGAGTTCTGGGGGCAGAATGATATTGTTTGACTGTGTCTCCACCCAAATCTCATCTTGAGTTGTAGCTTCCATAATTTTCATGTATGGTAGGAGGGACCTGGCAGGATGTAAATGAATCATGGCACTGGGTCTTTCTTGTGCTGTTCTCATGATAGTGAATAGGTCTCACAAGACCTGATGGTTTTGTAAAGGGGGATTTCCTTGCCTGCCACCATGTAAGATGTGCCTTTTCTCCTCCTTTGCCTTCTTCCCTGATTTTGAGGCCTCCCTAGCCATGTGGAATGGTAAGTCAATTAAATCTCTTTCCTTTATAAATTACCCAGTCTTGGGTATGTCTTTATTAGCTTCATTAGAACAAACTAATACTCCTGGCACCAAAATCTGTATTAGTCAGGGTTCTCTAAACGTATGGACTAATAGATGAATATATATGCAGGGATTTGACTCACATGATCACAAGGTGAAGTCCCACAATAGGCTGTCTGAAAGCCGAGGAGCCAGGAAGCCAGTCCAAGTCCCAAAACCTCAAAATTAAGGAAACCAATAGTACAGCCTTCAGTCTGTGGCCAAAGGCCTGAGAACCCCTGGAAAACCAATGATATAAGTCTAAGAGTCCAAAAGCTGAAGAACTTGGAGTCTGATGCTCAAGGGCAGGAAGCATCCAACACTGGAGAAAGAGGGAGGCCAGAAGACTCAGCAAGTCTCCTCTTTCCATGCCTGCTTTTATGCTTGCAGCTGATTAGATGGTGTCCACCCAGATTGAAGGTGAGTCTGTCTCTCCCAGTCCACTGACTCAAATGTTAATCTCCTTTGGCCACAAGCTTACAGACACAACCAGGACCAATACTTTGTATCCTTCAGTGCAATCAAGTTGATGCCCAATATTAACCATCACATCAACCCAATGGTGCCACAGATCATTTTTATGAATAAACATAGAAATGTTTTCTATGTTTGACATCTAGTCATAAAGCTTGAAACTTACATTTGTTTTATCTGAGTTTCTTCCTTAGGAAATGACATTTGGACCTCTCAAAAAAGTATCAGCTGGGTTCAACATCAGTGATCATCAGAGAAATGCCAATCAAAACCACAATGAGATACCATCTCATGCTAGTGAGAATGGCAAATATTAAAAAGTCAAGAAACAATAGATGCTGGTGAGGCTGTGAAGAAATAGGAACTTTTTACAGTGTTATTGGGAATGTAAATTGGTTCAATCATTATGGAAGACCATATGGCTATTCCTCAAGGATCTATAACCAGAAATACCATTTGACCCAGCAATCTCATTATCGGGTATATATCCAAAAAAATATAATTCATTCTACTGTAAACACACATACAGACATATGTTTATTGCAGTTCTACTTACAATAGCAAAGACATGGAAAAAAACAAAATGTCCATCAATGATAGACTGGATAAAAAAAATGTAGCACATATACACCATGGAATACTATGCAGCCATAAAAAGGAAAGAGATTATGTCTTTTGTAGAGATATGGATGAAAATGGAAGCCATTAGGCTAGGCAAGGTGGCTCATGCCTATAATCCAAGCACTTTGGGAGACCATGGCAGGTGGATCACCTGAGGTCGGGGGTTTGAGACCAGCCTAACCAACATGGAGAAACCCCATCTCTACTAAAAAGACAAAGTTACCTGGGCATGGTGGTGCATGCCTGTAATCCCAGCTACTTGGGAGGATGAGGCAGGATAATCGCTTGAACCCAGGAGGCAGAGATTGCAGTGAGCCAAGATCTTGCAATTGCATTCCAGCCTGGGCAACAAGAGCAAAACTCCATCTAAAAAAAAAAAGAAAAGAAAACAAAAATAAAATAAAAGAAAATAAAATGGAAGCCATCATCTTCAGCAAACTAACACAGGAATAGAAATCCAAACACCACATGTTCACACTCATAAGTGGGAGCTGAACAATGAGAACACTTGGACACAGGGAGGGAAACAACACACACCAGGGCCTGTGTGGAGGGGTGTAGGGTGAGGGGAGGGAACTTAGAGGACAGGTTGATAGGGGCAGAAAACCACCATGGCACACATATACCTATGAAACAAACCAGCACATTCTGTGCATGTATCCCAGAACTTAAAGTAAAATAAAATAAAATAAAAGATATCGACTAACTGAAACTCACCAGATCACCACAACCAGACAATGACATGCCTAGGACTCTTCATTCCTCATGATTGTTTCCTTGCCCCTCCCTAGTTCCTGTTTTCTTACACATTCTTACATTTCTTCCCTACTATATAAACTCCTTATTCTAATTGATCACAGAAATGGATTTGAGTTTGATCTCCCATATCCTTGGCTGCAGCACATGATTAAAGCCTTTTTCCCTGGTAATACTCACTGTCTCAGTGATTGGCTTTCTTTGGGGTGAGCAGCAGGACCCAGAGAAAACCCCTGGTGTTTTGGTAACAGTAGTAGTGTCTGCAAAAGATGTTTCTCTAATTGACTATCTTCACATTAATTGCACATACCACAAACAGTAGGGATGGAACAGAATTCACTGACTGGAATAAATACAGAAACTATGTATCAGGATTTTCAGGGACAGTGGTAGGTTTGTAGGAGAGATATGGTTTGTTCCTTTCAATATGCATAATTATTAATTGTGCCCCCTCTTACGGTCAAACATATCCAGATTTGGATCATAAATTACATGGGCACCTTTGCCTAAATCATAAAATACCTACCCTTGAAATGAAAAAAAAAAACAAAAACAAAATATGTGACTGGTAAATTAGGATTAATGCTCTATAACACACCATATGGTATGTCTTTACATTTCTCTTTCATATGAAATTAGAAACAGATAAACATATAAGGCTTTTGAAAATTAATAGCACCATATTACCTATAGTATTGTCCTGTATTAAGTATAAAAATTTAACAACATATCTTCAATGTCAATAAATTTGGTTTGATTTTACATTTTATTAACAGCTGCATACCATTGCATAAGTATAGTCATATAAAATTTGCTTCATGCTTCCTCATTGATGGCTGTTTATTTCTTTATTTTTTAAAAGAATGAAACAATATCCAACTGCTTCAGGCATTTTTTGTGTCCACTTGGCGTATTTCTGCAAAACAGATACTGAGAAATAGAAATTATGAGTGAAAGGGTATATACATATAGTGTTAATGTTTAATAACACACTGCTTTCCCAAAAGGTTTAACAAATTTAAACTTCTACAAAATTGTGTATGTGTATTTTATTATATGTTCTCACCAATATATGATGTTATTAACCATTTTAATAGTTCTTAATCGGGCAAAATTCCATATTCATGTTTTCAGTTTATGTGATTAGTAGTAAGGTTAAGCATTTTTAAAATTTTATGAATTTTCAATTTATATCATTTGTCTATTACTCTATTTCATAGTTTGTCTTCTTACAGGTTTGAGTTCTTTTTTCTGGATACAAACCCTTAATTTATTTTTATTTTTTTGAGATAGTGTCTGACTCTATCACCCAGGCAGGAGTTCAGTGGCACCATCATGGCTCCCTGCAGCTTCGACCTCATGAGCTCAAGTGATCTTCCCACCTCAGACTTCCACGTAGCTGGAACTGCAGGTGCATGCCCCAATTCCCTCACTAATTTTTTATTATTGCTTTTTTAGAGATGGGTTCCCACTATGTCACTCACATTGGTCTCGAACTCCTGGGTTGAAGCCATCCTCCCACCTAGGCCTTCCAATATGCTTAGATTACAGACATGAGCCACTGTTCTTGGCACTGGATACATCATCTTTGCCTTATACATATGCTACATATATATTCCTGGGTCTAACATTTGCTTTATAAATATGTTTTTAGTTGATTTTGTAACGTAGAATATTTTGGGGGAGTAAAATACATCAGCCAATTTCTGTTTGCCTCATGTGTATTTGATCCTGCCCACCTCAAGATTATGAAAACTAATTATTCTTTTCTTAATATTATACAAAATATTTTCTATCTCAAATTCTTGCTTAATGTAAGGTGAAGTAGAAATACACTTTTTCATCGGGCAAAGAACATAAACAGACACTTTTCAAAAGAAGACATGCATGCAGCCAATAAGCATATAAAAATGCTCAACATCACTAATTAGAGAAATGCAAATCAAAACTACAATGAGTTACTATCTCACACCAATCAAAACGACTTTTAGAAAAAAGTCAAAAAATAACAGATGCTGGTGAGGTTGTGCAGCAAAGGAAACATACAGTGCTGGTAGGAGTGTAAATTAGTTAAGCCACTGTGGAGAGCTGTGTGGCAATTCCTCACAGAACTTAAAATAGGATTACCATTTCACCTAGCAATCCCATTATTGGGTATATGCCCCCCAAAATATAAACTGTTCTACCATAGAGACACATTCATCCCTATGTTCATTGCAGCACTATCTACAATAGCAAAGACATAGAATCAACCTAAATGCCCATCAGTGGTAGACTGAATAAAGAAAATATGGTACATATACACCATGGAATACTATGCTGCCATGTAAAAGAATGAGATCATGTCCTTTGCAACAACATGGATGGAGCTAGAGGCCACTATCTAAATCAAACTAACACAGGACCAGAAAATCAAATGCTATATGTTGTCACTTATAAGTATGAGCTAAACATTAGAACACCTGGATAGTAGGAGGGGAGCAGCAGACACTGGGTCTACATGAGGGTGGAGGGTGCAAGGAGGAAGAGAATCAGAAAAATAACCATCAGGTACTATGCTTATTACCCGGGTGACAAAATTATCTGTACACCAAATCCCTGTGACATGCAGTTTACCAACAAAACAAACTTGCACACGTACCACTGAAACTAAAATAAAAAGTAAACAATAAAGATAATCATAATTTAATTAGTGTTAGAAAAAATAATGTTAACAAATAACATGGTTTCAAATATATAACAATTTTGCCACCATAGTTTATTGAAAAAATTATAATTTCTCTTACACTGAATTTATATTTTCATTTTTCAAATTCTTTAAAGAGTTATTTTGCATTTTGATTGCACTTGTGTAATATGTAGAGATTATATTGGTTAGAATTGACTTTTTACAATGTTGATTCTCCATTCATAAACATGAAATTGTGCCTGCAATTTTTTATTTTTAATTTTTTTAGTTAATCTTTGTTGTCCTCTACTGAAGTATATTATTTTAGAGGCCCAATGCAGTCCTTCTCAGGTTTACACTTTGGCATTTTGCAGGATGTATAGTATTTACAAGAAAGTTGTGCCAGTGTATTTGCTTTTTTTGCATTAAACAGTTTATTTAATATTTTAATATAATATACAGTGCATGAATTGTAGTATCTTTCCAGTATTTTCTCTTGGATATTCTGGGTAGAGTGTCATGTTAACTACTAATAATTTATTATTAGTAGTTTGATTTACTCCTTTTGAAAATACATTGTATATTATCAGTGAGAGGTTCTAACCTTGCTTTTGATTTTAGAACAGATTTTTCTAATATTTCATGACTAAGTATGTCATGTCTGGAAACATAAACTAACAGAGCAGAAAATATTTAGTAGATTATGACATAAATAATAATCACAATTTTCATTTATTTTTTAATGCTGTATACATCTTATTAAATGAAAAATTTAGGTATGATACAAATTCTGTAAAATATGTTATAAGAAATGATAAAGTATTTGTGTAAAACTTGGAAAGAAAATTAGCAAAATATTACTAGAAAGTTGAATTAGTAATGATTAAATTAATAAAATATTCTTCTCAGTGCCTTTATTTTACATCTTTTGAAATGTCTATGTATGATTTTATAACAAAAATAGAAGTCATTATTTTCTTTTTCTTCTCATACTCATGTTTAGAAGAGATATACTACATATGTCTAAAATACTATAGAATAACATTAGTTATATATAATAGGTTATATATTATATATATTTTTATATCTTTAAGAGAAATGAAATCATATAAAGCATATATTTTGTTAAATGACTATCCGAAGTCATCCATATATATTCCATCTATAAATTTGGCATTTGAAAATAATATAATTATATCTAGTTTAAGAAATAAAGAGCTTCTGGTTTAAAACACAGCATGGAATCTGGAGTGACATGGACTGAGGTTCAGGGTTGGTTCTTCCATTTTGGAGTCAGTTTTTTAAATTTTGGACAAAAGATTTAACATCTCAAAATCTCAGGATCCTCTGCTTTATTATCGGGATAAAAATGTCACGCTTTAAAAGAATAATATGAACGCTACATGGAGTTAAAAAGTAGAGCCTGGCACTCATTAAAAGTTGGTGTATTTTTATTACGTGCAATTATAATATGTTTTTGTTGCTATTGTTTTTATTATAACTGCCATTATTATAATTACTATTGGCTTTCAGAAGAATGAGGATATCTGTTAACTCATTTTTCCCTGATTATCCAACTTGATAAATTATATTAATGATAAAACCTACCAAAGATAAGAACTCTCATTCTCCTAATCAAGAATAAACTCAAAGCAGTACATTCATTAAATGCATTGCAGTTGAACTGGAAGTTGCTGAATGCTACAGCAAGAAGAATTGGCAGTTATTCATAACACCACATGAAAATTAAGAGGCCTCATTGCAGTGCAATAAGTGACAGGCCATTTGCTGGATATTTTGGAGGGAAAGAAATTTAACACTTCGACTCATGAAATTTTGACACTTCAAATTTTTAGAGCAAAATCAAAAAGATATTTACATATACCCCACTTAATGCTGCACAACACAGCACGGTAGTATACTAAGGGTCACTCTTCCAACATATTTTCCTAAAAATAACTACAGTATATTAGTATTCACGTTTTGTTTACATTTTCCGTTATTATATTCCTCAGAGATAATTACACTTAGCATGTCAGAATGTACAACGGCTGACATGGCAAGCTTGTGAGCATGACTGTAACATATGCAGTTGCTCCCAGCAAGTGCTGTGTTTCAAGTTGATTGTATATTGTTTAATATAGCTTGTCACTAGTATAACTTGTGCTCTAGGACATAGTATGAACCACAATGCCAAATAAGGCCAAATTCTATACCACTGGACCTTCCATATAGAGACAAGAAAAAGTATCACGCTGTTAAAGTGCCAGTTTTCTAGTTGGTCAAGACACCTATAGGGAAACACATTGAGCACTAAGAGGTTAAACACCTCTATCAGTGGATGATTGCAGATTAATGGATGGAAATCCCCTGGAAACACAAAGATCATAATAAACACCAAAGTAGCTTGTAATGATGAAAATGTGTATAGTCAGTAGTCAGAAGAAACAATTGCTGAAAGTTCACTGTGCCTTTAGAAATATTGAAGAGACGAGGAAAATCCGGTTCATCTCCATGGGGACTAGGTCATGATGACCCTCAGAGTTAACATGAGCTGCTTCTTCCAAAAACACATCCACTGTTGTAAATGATATATGTGCTGGTAAAAACAAAGTTCCTGGTACAAGAAAGCAACAACCCAGTTCTGACCAAGAAACGGGGGGAAAATCTGAAAGAAAAAATGCAGAAAGGATCTGAGAATTTGAAAAGTATAAAAAATGGAATTAATCCTAAACAGTAGAGCAACTCTTCTCTTAGACTTTATCTATTTAAAATTTTTTGATATTATCCTAGTGGGAATAGAACTGTAAATATGCCAGAAATCCATTACTTATAAAATATGTCAGTGTGCACATTATGATTAAATTAACCATATAGGTAAATGCTTAGAGTTTTTATTTACTACTATAGCTTTAATCATTTTCAAGAAATTTCTTTGTCATCATAACATTACAATTTAATTCATACTTTTTGTAAGTAAATATCTGATGATGTAGACTGTGGTGTCTAGAGCAAAGGAACATGTTAAGCCCTAGAGACCTCCCTCCACAACTCAGAACGTTATTTTAACAGGATTTCTTTTTCTTTATTACCCGCTAAAGGTTTAACAATTTAATGCAGCTATAGAAAATCCCTCTTTGTCTTCATTTCTGAATACCTCAACATTGCCCAACTATGGAAATTTTTATTTCATAGCTATTGCTGTGAAAATGCAACAGAAATATATATATATATACATTTTTTTTTTGCTTAAAATTACAGCAGAAATACTTTTCTCTCAATAGATCCAAAAAAGGCTTTCAATTCAAAAGTCAACACCCCTTTAGTTACAAACTCTCAATAAACTAGGTATTAAATAAATATACTTCAAAACAATAAGAGCCATCTATGCCAAACCCATAGCCAACATCAAACTGAAATGGCAAAAGCTGGAAGCATTCCCCCTTGAAAACTGGTGCAAGATGAGAATGCCCTCTCTCACCACCTCTATGTAACATAGTATTGGAAGTCTTAGACAGATAAATTAGGCAAGAGAAAGAAATAAAGGCATCCAAATAGGGAGAGAGAAAGTCAAACTATCTGTGTTTACAGATGACATGACTCTATATCTAGAAGACCCCATAGCCTTAAAGTAAAAGCTCTTCCAGATGATGAACAACTTCAGCAAAATTGCCTGATATAAAATTAACGTCTGCAAATCAATAGCATTTCCACACATCAACAAGAGCCAAACAGACAGCCAAATCACAAAGGCAATCCCATTCACAATTGACATAAAAAGAGTAAAATACCTAGGAATACAGCAAACTAGGAAGGTGAAAAATCTCTACAAAGAAAATTACAAATCACTACTCAAATAAATCAAAGACACAAACAAATGGAAAAAAAAATATCCCATGCTCGTGCATAGGAGAATCAATATCATTAAAATGACTACATTGCCAAAAGCAATTTAAATATTCAATGCTATTTCTATCAAACCACCAATGGCATTCATTAAGAACAAGAAAAAAAACTAATTTAAAATCCATATGGAACAAAAAAGAGCCCAAATAGCCAAGGCACTCCTAAGCAAAATGAACAAAACTGGAAGCATCTCATTATCCAACTTCAAACTATACTAAAAGGCTACAGTAACCAAAAAGCAGCATGGTGTTGGCACAAAAAGAGCAACTTAAACCAATGGAACAGAATAGAGAGCCCAGAAATAAGGTCACACAACTATGACCATCTGATCTTTGATAAAGCTGACAAAAAGAGCAATGTGGAAAAGACTACCTATTCAATAAGTGGTACTTGATAATGGACTAACCATATGCAGAAGACTGAAGCTGGACCACTTCCTCATACCACATACAAAAATCAACTCAAGACTGATTAAAGACTTAGATGTAAAGCCCAGAATTAGAAAATCCCTGAAGAAACCTAGGCAATACCATCTTGGATGTAGAAATAGGCAAAGATTTCATGACAAATACACCAAAAAAAATTGCAATAAAAGCAAAAATTGACAAATGGGATCTGTTTAAACATAAGAACTGCCGCGGAGCAAAATAAACTATCAGCAGAGTAAAGAGACAACCTACAGAATGGGAGAAAATATTTGCAAACTATGCATCTGATAAAGGTCTAATATCCAGCATCTGTAAGGAACTTAAACACACTTACAAGAGAAAAACAATTCCATTAAAAAGTGGGCAAAGGACCTGAAAAGACACTTCTCAAAAGAAGATATACACGATGTGGCCAAAAATCATATGAAAAAAAGCTCAGTATCACTGATCGTTAGAGAAATGCAAATCAAAACCACTGTGAGATACCATCTAACACTCGTCAGAATGGTTGTTATAAAAAAAGTCAAAAAATAACAGATGCTGGCAAGGTTGTGGAGAAAAGGGAACATTTACACATTGTTGGTGGAAGTGTAAATTAGCTCAATCACTGTGGAAAACAGTACTGCGATTCTTCAAAGAACTAAAAGCAGAAATATCATTTGACCCAGCAATCTACTGAGTATATACCCAGAGGAATATAAATCATTCTACCCATAAAGGCACAGGCATGTGAATGTTCATTGCAGCACTCTTCACAATAGCAAAGACACGGGATCCACATAAATGCCCATCAACGACAGATTGGTTAAAGAAAATGGGGTACACGGCCGGGCGCGGTGGCTCACGCCTGTAATTCCAGCACTTTGGGAAGCTGAGGCGGGCAGATCACGAGGTCAGGAGATCGAGACCATCTTGGTTAACACCGTGAAACCTTTTCTCTACAAAAAGTACAAAAAAATTAGCCAGGCGTGGTGGCGGGAGCCTGTAGTTCCAGCTACAGGGAAGGCTGAGGCAGGAGAATGGCGTGAACCCGGGAGGCGGAGCTTGCAATGAGCCCGGATGGCGCCACTGCACTCCAGCCTGGGCTACAGAGCGAGACTCCGTCTCAAACAAAAAAAAAAGAAAGAAAGAGAATGGGGTACACATACACCATGTAATACTATGCAGCCATAACAAAGAACAAGAACATGGATGGAGCAGGAGGCTATTTTCCTTAGCAAACTAATGCAGGAACAGAAAACCAAATACCACACGTTCTCACTTATAAGTGGGAGCTTAAATGATAATACCTTATGAACACAAAGAAGGAAACAGTAGACACTGGGGTCTACTTGAGTAGCCGAGTGGGAGTAGGGAGAGAAGCAGAAAAGATAACTATTGGGTACTGGGCTTAATTTCTGGGTGATGATATAATATGTACAAGGAGGCCCTGTGACACGTGTTTACCTATGTAAGAAACCTTCACATGTGTCTCTAAACCTCAAATAAAAGCTAAAAGAGTAGCTTCACAGAAAAAAAAAAAAAAAAAAAAGGAGAAGAAAGAAAAGATTAATGGTTGTTGGGAGCTGGGGTTGGTACCAAACAAAGGAGGAAGGAATGTATAGGTGGAGCACAGATTTTTAGAGCAGTGAAAGCATTTTGTATAATACTATAATGTCAGATATGTGGCTTTAACCAGTTGGTAAAACTTGTAAAACCTAACAACACAACAAGTGAAGCCGTACGTAAACTATGGATTTTATTTATGAATAGCTTTATCAACATTGGTTCAACAAGCGTAACAAATGAACCACACCAATGCATGGTGTTAAAACAAAAAAAACTGTAAGGAGAGTGGTAATGGTGGTATTTAAGAACGTGTTGTACTTTCTGTTCATTTTTTTAAATAAATCTAAATTGCTATAAGAAATAAACTCTAATAATTAAAAAAATAAAAAAAAAGAGAGAGAGGCAGGGCTTTTCCACTGATAACAGGGCTACATATTCAGTCCATAAAACCTGACAGATGGTAATTCAAGCATGGCTTCGAAACTTGAAGTGAAAGAGCTCACTCCCTCTAGGAACTGGCTAATTTACTTTTCCATATATCTGATCATTAGTACTCATTTTATCCCTCTACTCATTAGCATTGTGCATATACTTAAGCTTCTGAAAAAAAATTCCCTTTAAACTACATAGTGCAGCAGTACATAACTCAATGTATGACCTTCTAATAGAGGCAAACTCCACTTAAACTATGTAAATGTGCTCTGTCTCAAATTTTCCCCAAGCAGAAATTATAAGTGCTTATGTTGCAAAATGAATCTACGCATTCACAGTAAATAGATTTTATGTTAATTTTTAAAAAGTACCTAAGTAAATAGGTGCTAAAGGTTTATATGTTAGAAATCAAGTTTGGCATTTGATGAATATGGTAAAGTTCACAGCATGAGAATATAGTACTTTTTGATAGAAGGATGCATTATACCGAATACTGCATGTTAAGCCTTTAGTTCACCATTAATCATCTTGTTTTATCATTGACTGAAAAAAAGTCAGGAATAAACACTCACATCGGAGCAGTCATGAGAATGAGCACTCCTAAGATTGTAACACATTTGTAAAGCTTACCTATTCTTATGGTGACACGTTTTTTTAAATTTATTTATTTTTACCAAGTAACTACAAATCCACTCAAAATCTACTGTCTAATTTCAAGAGTAATTTAGTCACTTAGGAATGAACATTAATTCTTTTAGGTCTCTAATAAACAATTAATTTTCTTTGTTCATATCAAGGTATAGTGAATTTTTATTTATTTTTTAATTATACCTCAATCTTTCTTAGATTCAGTTAACAAATCTTTAAGATCAGAGTTTTTAAATTATTTAAGCTTAAATTTAATTGTCAGTTAAAACTTAAAGAACAGTAATCAACTCATTTAAAAGCTCTTATATTAAATACAAAAGAACATGTATTTGGAAGTATATGCAAGAAAATATTATTTTACTAGACTCTAATTGTGAGATCATAAAGCAAACTATAATATGCTATGTTTTAAAAATGTTTGAAAACATATTTACACATATTTTTCTTTTGCAAATGTATGGGAAAATAATTGTAATGAAATTTATTTTCAAATACAGAAATTATAATTGAGTTCCATGAAATAAACATAGAAATATAATATATAACATTGCAAATGTAATATTAGGTCAAATAATACTGGACCTAATAGTAGAAAATTTTATTTTATAAAATCTTACAAATGTTATAAAATAAAATTTGTTATTTTATAAAATAGAAAATTAAATTAATTTCCAAAGTCATACTAATTTGAAACTACTTTTGTGTGCTTTCTTCAATTTCCATTGTTTAACTTTCCAATTAATCTTGTTTATCACTTTCAATTTCAAACTATTATGTATAGAAAAAATGCATTTCTAAGTGATTTCCTAATATACTCTTAGTAACAAATTACAGTTAAATACATTTTTTCCCTCATTTGTATGTGAAAATTTTTGATAGGTTTTTAAAGTTAAATCAGATCCTATACCGAGGTTGTGAGTAGCTCTCAGGGACATAAATTTGGATTCTGGGGCAAGATGTAGCATAGAGTAGGTTTCTAAAGTTGAGTATGTTACAAGTTAGGGAAAATAAAAACGGAATATTATCATTTCGAGGTTACATCTGTTACATTTCGAAATAGTATCATTTCCGAGGTTATTTGATTAATGATTGCCTCATTAATCAAATAACCAAAGAAAGTTTCTCATTATATTATTCCAAAGAATAAAATAAAAAGACTAAAAATTGAATTAATAAATCCTCAATTTGTAATCCTTTTGATCAATGCATCTAGGCAAGTATTGTCAATGTCTTCTGTCCTTTCAAAGATACTTACAAACACTGTATGGCTTTGGATAAACATACACATCACCATCTATGAATTATTCTTGCAAGCAGTAAATATGATTTTGAAGATACTTTCCAAATATAGGTAATACAAGGGAAAATAACTTTTTAAAAGAAAATGAATACAATAAACTGATTCTAGATTATGTGACTTTCTATAGGAAAATGAGCTGATTTCTTCAACAAATACATTTCAAGAATTAAAAGAAAACCAAAAATATTTAAAAAGAAAATAGAAGAATTATAGATTAAAAGAGGCTCAACATATATACCATGCAATTTGGATCTTGATTCAAAGTTAGAAGGAAGCATGAGAGGTTTATGGGCGTCTACCACTTGATACTTGGTAAATAATATAATTGATAATCATATTACATATTACATCTTATTAAAATATTATAGTTGACTTTAAAAGCATAATATTGTCACTATGTTTATGAAAAGATTTTTATTTAGATATATACTTATTTGAACATTTACGCAGCAAATAACATAACATCTGGAATTTACTCCAAGACAGTGAAGACAATTGAGCATGTCTTTGGTGGGAAAGATTTGCCATAAGTTGATGGGCACTTACAAATAAGTTATACTATTTTCTCTAATATAAAATAAGTTTAAAATTTTCCATAAATAAAGCAAGAAAAAATAAAAAGATAGATAGACATCTCTACAGTTCTTGGTTTAGATGCTTGCGCATACTAAACACTCAGAAATAAACAAGTATTATCAGTTCATTTATAATTCTTAAAGTATGGTTAGAAAATAGGATTTATGAGAACTCTAACTTTTAATATTTACTATGATTTTCTTTGCAGCTTTGTGTTTTACATATGTTTTGTATAAACTCTTGGAACATTATAAAATAATTTCCCTCTTGTGTTTAATATGTATTATTTCTGTTTAGGTTTTAATTAAATCTAATATATTTGTTTGTTCATTGATTGATTAACTAGTTCTATAATTGTTTTTAATGGACCTCTTTGGGCCTATCTGGCAGATATCCTGCTTTCTGGCAGTGATGCTTGCTTAATGAGTGTCTTATGAGTGACTTTATTAACACAAAGTGCTCTCAGAAAGTCATTAACAGGCAACATTTTCTTAAAAGGAAAAGTTATTTTCCCACAAGGAAGATTGAGTTTTTATATGTATTTTTATATTTATGCACAAAGCTTATAAATTACAATAATTGCCTCCATTCAGAGAAATTAAGGTAACATTAAGTCATTCAATAGATAATTCACCCAGATATTTGGGTTGATAATGAGGCTTACAGGAGTACAACGGCCTTTAAAATTGAGCTGTCATGTGGAATCTACAATAACAATGCATCAAGGAACGAAAACACATGAATATGATTTTTAAATGTAGAAATATAGTCATGCATCATTTAATGAGAGGAATACTTTCCGATAAATGCATTGTTGGGTGATTTTGTCATTGTGCAAACATCATAGAGTGTACTTACATAAACTAAGATGATAGAGCCAATTTCACACCTAGGCAATATGACAAAGACTATTTATCATACTACTCAAGATTTTATTGTTTTCTGTTACTTGGTACTCGAAGAATCTGAATTAAAACAAGTATGTTCCAAAAAAATCCATTAGTTAACTATGGCTTGAAGTCATAATGCTAGGTCCAGGATTAAATCAGAAGTAGGGACAATTTTCCTGGCCTCCTACTTGCTCTAAACTGATATTCTAGAAGCATAGGTCAAATTATTTTTCTTTTCTTTTTTTGAAACGGAGTCTTGCTCTGTCGCCCAGGCTGGAGTGCAGTGGCCGCCTGCACTCAAGCTCCGCCTCCCGGGTTTACGCCATTCTCCTGCCTCAGTCTCCCGAGTAGCTGGGACTACAGGCGCCCGCCACCTCGCCCGGCTAGTTTTTTGTATTTTTTAATAGAGACGAGGTTTCACAGGGTTAGCCAGAATGGTCTCGATCTCCTGACCTTGTGATCCGCCCGTCTCGGCCTCCCAAAGTGCTGGGATTACAGGCTTGAGCGACCGCGCCCGGCCGATCAAATTATTTTTCGTTCACCCACTTAAAAGACAAAATATTTTCAATATTGAAACATTCTGCACTCACTACATAATTCATTTACTTTTGCTTTCTTACCAAAGTAATTTTCAGAACTGAACTTGATATTTGTTTCACTTTTATCTCTCTCAAAGAGTGATCATATCAACATAAAATATAGTGGCAATATTTAGAATATGAGCTGAACCCTTAACAACTGGTAGCTTTGGAGATGTGGAGAAAATAAACAAGGGCAAAGATGGAGTTCAGATTATGTTCTCTAACAGCCAGTATTTTGAATTGCCTCAAATACAGTATTCCTCTGGGAGATTAGTCAGTTAAAAATATAAAGAGGTGGGCTTCAAGATATACTTACTAGAAGCAGCCAGCACTCACCTCCTCCACACAAAAAAAGACCAGAACAGCAGTAGATAATTATATATTAAATAGAGACTCTAAGAGAGAACACTGGAAATCATAAAAAAAAAAAAAAAAAAAAAAAAAAAAAAGAATCTTTGAAGCCCAGAAGGAGAGGAAACAAAGCAACTGTCCTAGATACAGTTAGCTGGCATCCAGGAGGAACTCCACAGTGCAAATGGATAGTGGGGAGGTAAGTGAAGGATTCTCAGCTGTCCAGATGCCAACCATGGACTCCTACAATCCTAGCAATAGAAGAGCTCCTTGGTCATCATGGACCCTGAGTCTAGTGTAGATAGCTGGCCCATGTGATGGCATGGTTCCAGAGAGGAAGTTTGTGCTGTATCCTATGCACCTCCTGAAAACCAAGCAGTTGCAGAACAGTGCCATTAGGAAAGCCCAGTCCCCACCAGATTGCCATGGGGCCTAAGAGTCTCTGCATCTCCAGATCCAAGGATCCCAGCTCACACCCTCCCCCGACATTCGCACAAGATAACACCAGCCGGACCCAATGGTACAACCAGGTCCCGAGCACTCTAGTGCATGCAGTGTCCTATACCTTGGGGAATGGTCAGTGCAGTGCATGGGGAAAGCTGCCCCAGGACAAAGATGGCCAAAGTACATGCTCTCCAGACCTGAAAGCCACCTGCTTGAGGCCACTGTCATTGACAACAACCCCAGCCCCCAGCAGCAGGAACATTGTGCACCTTCCTGTACTTCCAGAGAATCTGGGAAACAGCCTGCCCTTACTGCCCTTACTGTCGGGGCACCACAGCTGGTGCTCGTGAACACAGTCCGAAAAACTTAGGACAGGCTACTTCTCCTTGGGATACCCCTGCCAATGGCCACATGTGTTGTCTTGGTTCTTGAGAGTCAAAACACCCCCACCACCTCTGCCACTGGCACCTGCAGGCACTTTGTAGGGCCTAAAGACAGGACTGCCCATTTTGCTGCCATTTGCAAACACTGACTGGTGAAGTAGGGTTGACCAGCCCCGTCTGCCACAGCTTGTGACAGCATACACAATTAGAGGCCTAGGGATCCCCTGAGGGGTGCTGCCCTAGCCATTGCCCATATGTGTCATGGTGGAGCCTGGGGATTGACCTGCCCTGTCTGCAACCACTGGCATGCATGCACACCAGCTGAGAACCTAACAGGCTCAGCTTTCCTGAAGCTGGCATTTGGGGGCCTGGGGATCGACCCACCTGGCAAGCCACAGCTGGGGTTTGCCACACCAATGGGTGGCCTGAGGACAAGCCTGACCAGCCTGACACCACCCCTGCCAATGCTCATGTGCATTGTCCAGGGGTCTGGAGATCAACTTGCTCCACCTGCTGCCGCTGGTGCCCACAAACACATTCCAGGGGCCTGAGGACAGACCTGCCTAACCTGTCACCTCTGTACTCATTGACTGCATGAAACATCAGGAGCCTGAGGACAGACTTGCCAATTCCTGGGCACATTGTTCAGGGAGCTACAGGTCAGTCTTCACTGCTTGCCACCACTGACATATGTGAACATCATCAGGAGGCTGGGCAACAAGCCCTGACTGCCTTTTCAAGCCATCTGGGGACCTGGGGATAGATCTGCCCCACCCACCATAGTCTGTGCCATGTATACATTCAGGGATCCTGAGAACAGGCCTGTTCCATCAGGGGTCACCCTACTCCAGGGATCTAGAGGTATGTTCATCCCAGTTGCTGCAACTTGTATCTTTACTTGCCTTCCAGGGATCTGAGTATGGACCTGTCCAGTTTGCTGGTACCTGTGAACATAGACCAGAGGTCTGGGAATCAAAATGTTACTCAGCACAGCCCATATCACAGGTATAATTAGGGGCCTGAGGACAGGCTAACCAAAACTGGTGCCACCCCTACCAGTGCCTGCACACGTCATCTGGAAAGGTCTGGGAATTCCCCATCCCACTTACTACCAATGGCACCCATTCAATTCCCGTGGGGGTCTGAGGTTCTACCCAGCCTGCTAACAAGACTGCCAGTGCCACCCACTTGTATGTGCCACCTGAATACCTGGAGACTGACCCAGGACCCTTAAAGTCATCACTGATCCCACACATACTGCCTAGGGTCCTTAGGACCCACCTGCTCATTCAGTCCATCATTGCCAGAGCCAGCACCTGAGCACAAGCTGCCTGGAAGCCCAAGAATCAGTCTGCCTAGACTTTCTAACACTGGTGCCACTGTATACCACCAAGTGACCAAAGGTAGGCTCCACCACCTCTGTGACTAGGGCCTAAGAACGAACCCACTTTTTGTCCTCATACCCAGCAAAGCCTAACCACAGCCTCCACTAGCAAGAACATCCTTATCCTTAGACACTGAGGAACACAAAACACCACTGATGCTGATTATAGCTGAACAAATCATATAAAGAATACACTACAGCAGTTACCCAGAATCAAAGCAAAAACATGCTATCCAATTTACACTATAGATGCCTTTATAGGAAAAAAAACTTTCCCTACAAAAACCAATCCATAAAAATGGAAAGAAGTGACTGTTACACCAGATGCACAGAAATCAAGGTAAGGGCACAACAAACATTATTAAAAAAAATAAAATAAAATATAAAAACAAGGAAACATGACACTTCCAAAGGAACAAAATAATTCTTCATCAGTAAATTCCAATAAAAAAATTAAAAACTGCCTAAAAGATAATTGAAAACAATGATATTAAATAAGCTCAGTGAGATACAAGAGAACATAAACAGTATGAAGAAATCAGAAAAACAATTAATGATCTGAATGAGAAATTTAACAAAATGTTAAATATCATTAAAAAGAACCAAACAGAAATTCTGGATCTGAATAAGTCAATAAATGAAATAAAAAATAAAATCGAGAGCTTCAACAGTAGACTGGATCAAGCAGAAGAGACAATTTCTGAATTTAAAGTTGGGCCTTTTGAAATAATCCAGTATACAAAAGAAGAAGAGAATAAAAGGATTAAATAAAGTCCATGGGACATACCACAATGAAGTCAGCAAATATTTTAACTTTCTGTTTTGCAGAAGGAGAGTAATGCACAAAGGCATAGAGAATCTATTTAATAAAATAATATCTGAAAATTTGCCAAATCTCTCAAAAATAGAAACATCAAGATACAGGAATCTCAATTTCAAATATATTTAACCCAAAAAACTTCTCCAAGGCACATAATAGTCAAACTGTCAAAAGCCAAAGACTGAGAGAACGCTAATAACCGCAAGAGAAAAATCATTAAGTCACATATAAGGGAACACCCATGATATGGTTTGGCTGTGTCCTCACCCAAATATCATCTTGAATTGTCCTCCCATAATTCCCATGTGTTACAGGAGGGACCGGATGGCAGGTCATTGAATCATTGGGGCAGGATTTTCCCCCATACTATTCTCAGGGTAGTGAATAAGTCTCATGAGCTCTGATAGAAGTTCTCCTGCACAATCTCTATTGCCTGTCACCATGTAAGATGTGCCTTTGCCCCTCCTTCACCTTCTGTCATGATTGTGAGGCATCCCCAGCCATGTGGAATGGGAGTCAATTAACCTTCTTTTTCTTTATAAATTACCCAGTCTCGGGTATGTCTTTATGAACAGCATGAGAACAGATTAATACAGCCCATCAGACTAAAAGTGCATTTCTCAGGATTTCCTGGCAGAAACCTTACAGGCTAGGAGAGAATGAGATCATTATTCAAAACTCTGTTAGAAACAAGCAAAAAAAAACCACTACTAGTCAAGAATAATATATCCAGGAAAGCTACTCTTCAAAAACAAGGAAATAACACCTTTTCCAGACAAGCAAAACCTGAGGGAATTCATCACCAGTAGGCTAGTCCCGTAAAACATGCTTAAAGCAGTCCTACATCTGGAAGCTGGATGACGACATCTACCATCATGAAATCAAACAAAAGTATAAAATTCACTGGTAGAGCAGACAGACAAGTCAGAAAGAGAAATAACTCAGATGTTACCACTATAAACAATAAGAAAGCAAAGAAGAAAGGATATACAAAGCAAACAGAAAACCATTAGCAAAATTACAGGAATATGTCCTCACCTATCAATATTAACCTTAAGTGTAAATGGATTAAATCATGCTGTTAAAAGATAAAGACTGATTTAATAGATAAAAAAAGATTCAACTACATGCTGCCTACATAAAACTCATTTAACTCTTAGGAAACATAGATTAGAAATGAAGGATAGAAAAAGATATTCCATCCAAATGGAAACCAAATGTAAGAAGGAGTTAAGTATACTTACATCATCATATAAAACGTACTTTAAGTAAACAACAGTTAAGGGAGACAAAGAAGTTCATTATATAATGATAAAGAAATAAATTAAGAAAGATAATATAATAATTATAAATACATACATATTCAAAGCTGGAGTATCCAGATAAAGAAAGCAATTATTATTTGATATAAAAGGAGAAATAGACTCCAATAAAATAATAATAAGAAACTTTAACACTCCATTCTCAGCATTGGAAAGATTAGGCAGAAAATCAACAAAGAAACATTAAATTCAAGCTGCATCTTAGAGCAAATGAACTTAATAGACATTTACAGAACATTTTATTTAACAGCTATAGAATATGCATTCTTTTCAATAGCACAAGGAACAGTCTCCAGAATGGAATATATGTTGGGACACAAAGCAAGTGCCAACAAATTTTTAAAAATGAAAATCTTACCAAATATTTTCTGAAGCCATATGGAATAAAGCTAGAAATTAGTACCAAGAAGAACTTTAGGAACTGTACAAATACATGGAAATTAAACAACATGCTCTTGAATAACCATTGGATAAATGAAGAAATTAATAAGAAAATTTTAAAAATAATGAAACAAATGAAAATGGAAACACAACATACCAAAACTTGTGTGATACAGGAAAAACAGTGCTGAAAGGGAATTTTATATCAATAAATGCCTACATTAAAACATAGAAAGATTTTAAGTAAACAATCCCAAGATATATCCCAAGGAACTTGGAAGTAAGAACAAAAAAAATTGAACATCTGTAGAAAGAAAGAAATAATAAGTATCAGAACAGAAGAAATGAAATAGAGTCAAAAACAAAGAATCAACATAACGAAGTTTTTTCGAGAAAATGAACAAAATAATAAACTCATAGCTAGACTAACAAAGAATGAAAGAGGAGACTCAAATTAAAAAAAAAAAAAACTGAAACAAGAAGGTACAACTGATACCACAGAAATAAAAAGGATAATCACAGACAATTATGAAGAACTACATGCCAACAAATTATAAAACCTGGAGGAAATACACAATTTTTTGCAAACCTACAACCTTTTAAGACTGAACCAAGAAGAAATAGAAAACCCAAACGACCAATAATAAATAACAACACTGATTGATTTTTAAAAAATTTCTGACAAACAAATGCCCAAGACTGCAGTGCTTTACTGTTGAATTCCACCAAACTTATTAAAAACAGAAAAAAAAAAAACTAATAGAAATTCTCAAACTATTCTAAAAAATTGAAAAGGAGAGAATTTTTCCTAATTCATTACGTGAGGCCAGCATTACCCTAATACCAAACCCAGACAAGGACACAACAAAAAGAAAACTACAGGCCTATATCCCAGATGAAAAATCCTCAATGAAATGCTAAAAGTCAGAATTTGGTGGCACATTAAAAAAATACACCATGATCAAGTGGGATTTATCCCAGGGATGCAGAGATGGTTCACCATAAACATATCAATAAATGTGAAATATCACATCAACAGAATGAAGAACACAAACCAAATATTTATCCCAAAAGAGTCAGAAAAATCATTTGATGAAATTCAATGCCCTTTCATGATAAAATCTCTTAGTAAATTAGGCATAGAAGGGACATACCTCAACATACTAAAGGTCATATATTGCAAACTCACAGCTAACATCATACTGAATAGGGATCATTTGAAAGCCTTTCCTCTAAGAACTGGAAGAAGACAAGAATACCTACTTTCACCACTCCTATTCAACCTAGTACTGAAAGTCCTACCCAGAGCAATCAGGTAAGATAAAGAAATAAAAGATATCCAGGCTGGAAAAGGGGAAGTCAAATTGTCCTTCTTTGCAGACATGATCTTATTGTCTAGAAAAAGCTAAAAACTCTACTCAAAGAAACTATTACAACAGACAAATTAATTCACTACAATTGCAGGATACTAAACATTAGTAGCATTTGTCTACACTGATAGTGAACTAGCTGAAAATGAAATCAGAAAGGAAATCACACTTACAATAGCTACAAAATAAATAAAATACCCAGGAATAAATTTAACCAGGGAGGTGAACGATGTCTACGAGGAAAATTACAAAACATTGATGAAAGAAATTAAAGAGGACAAACAAATAGAAGGATATCCCATACTCACGTATTAGATGAGTTCGTATTGGTAGAATGAGTATATTATGCAAAGAAATTTATAAATTCAATGCAATCCCTATCAAAATGCCAATACATTTTTTCACAGAAATATAATACAAATTATAAAATTTGTATGAAATAAAAGATTCTGTGAGGAAAAAGAACACAGCTGGGAGGCATAACACTACTTGACTTCAAAATATATTACAGCACTATAGTAATCAAAACAGCAAAGTATTAGTATAAAAATAGACACACAGACCAATGGAACAGAATAGAGAATCAAGAAGTAAACCCACTTATATACAGCCAACTAATCATACACAAAGTCTCCAATAGCACACAATGGGGAAAGACATTATCTTCAATTAACGGGGCTAGGAAAACTGGATATCCATAAGCAAAAGAATGAAACTGCACCCCTATCTTTCACCATTTATAAAAATGAATTAAAGGCTTAAATTCAAGACCTGAAACTATAAAATAAATAGAAGTAAACATTTGGGAAATGCTTCACGACATTTGTCAATGTAATGATTTCATTGCTAAAGTCTCAAAAGCACAGGCAACAGAAGCAAAAAATATGCAATTAGAACTATATCAAGTTAAAAAGTTTCGGTACAGCAGTGAAAAAACCAACAGAATGGGGAGACAATCTATTGAATGAGAAAAAAATATGTGAGAACTATTCATACCACAAGGAATGAATATCTTGAATATACGCATAACTCAAACAACTTAGAGCATAAATAAATAAATAAATAAATAAATAAATAAAATTCCATGAAAAAGTGGGTAATGCTTTTTGAATAGACATTCCTAAAAAGAACACATACATACAACTGGCATACAGGTATACGGAAAAATGCTCAATATCACTAATGGTCAGAGAGATATATCATAACCACAATGAGGTATCATCTTGTCCAATTAGAATGACTATTATTAAAAAGACAAAAACTAAGAAATGCTAGTGAGGATGTGGAGCAAAGGGAACTTTTATACACTTGGTAGGAATGTAAAGTAGTACAGCCATTAGTTTTAAACGCATGAGTTTTTTTTTCAAAAAACTCAAAGTAGAACTACCTTAAGACCCATCAATCCCAGTACTCCATATTTATCCAAAGGAAAGGAAATAAGTGTATTAAAGCAATTGTGGCACTATTCACATGAGCCACGATATGAAATGATGAAATGCCAAGGGATTGTCAACAGATGAATGGATGAAGAAAAAATATCACTGAGCCATCAAAAAGAGATCAAAACCTGCTTTTTCCGGCAATACGGATTGAACTGAAGAACATAATATTCAGTGAAATAAGCCAGAAACAGAAAGTTAAACAGGAAAACAGCATTTTCAAACTCATATGTGGAAGCCAAAAAAGTTGATCTTGTGGAGGTAGAAAGTAGAATGATAGTTATCAGAGGCTGAAGAGGTTGTGTGTTGAGGAAGGTGGTTGAAGAAAAGAGGTTTGTTAATATGTATAAAGATACTGTTAGGTGGATTATGTTCTAGGGATCGATAGCACAGTAGGGTAACCATCATTAACAATCTAGTTTTCAAAATACCTAGTAGAGAAGATAGAGAAGATTTGAAATGTTCACAACACAAAGAAATGATAAATGTTTTCAGGTTACAGATATTCTAAATACCCTGATATAATCATTACCCATTGTTTGCATGTATTAAAATATCACATGCATTCTATAAATCTGTACACATATTATGTATCAATAAAAAATCTGAAAAACATAAGAAAAGTTACGCTGTTTTGAAACTCCTAAAAGCTACTCTAAGTAGTGTATAATTTATTCTTATGCTCTTCTTTCAAATTTTTTCTTGACTTCATTCCTTTCTCTATATCTGATTATTGGCTGTTTCTATTTAGAATGTCCTCTCCTCTTTTCCACTGATCCGCAAATTGTGAGACATGTAGTTCTGTAGTCACGTACCTTTTCAACCCTTTCTAAATGTTTAGGGCTACTATGAACTCACTGTGGCTAATAATCTCCACTTTCTTACTTGATATGTTATTTGTATATTCATTTTGTTGTCAATGTGACTATTTTCTATATGAAGGTTAATTCTGTCAATTCCAAGTTGCAGAAGCAGAAAGATCACTTCATGTAATCCGTCCCTATTGAATGAAAGCACCATTTTTCTTTTTTTTTTTTTTTTTCTTTTTTTTTTTTTTGAGGCGGAGTCTCGCTCTGTCGCCCAGGCTGGAGTGCAGTGGCGCGATCTTGGCTCACTGCAAGCTCCGCCTCCCGGGTTCCCGCCATTCTCCTGCCTCAGCCTCCCGAGTAGCTGGGACTACAGGCGCCGCCACCACGCCCGGCTAATTTTTTTGTATTTTTAGTGGAGACGGGGTTTCATTGTGTTAGCCAGGATGGTCTCGATCTCCTGACCTCGTGATCCGCCCGTCTCGGCCTCCCAAAGTGCTGGGATTACAGGCTTGAGCCACCGCGCCCGGCCAGCACCATTTTTCTAGCTTTGTCAGCATTCTTTTTCACCGTGGTCGCCATTTAGTAGACGGGTAAAACGCACGTTCTGAGTGTTGATGGACTATTCTCTACAACATACATTAGGAAACTACTTATAAATGCTAGCTGACTTAATGTCCCAGGCCTGCCAAAATACTTTTATTATTTCCTCATTTTTGAGGCTAGAAGCCTAAGTTCAAGATATTGTCAGGATTGGTTTCTTTTAAGGCCTTTTCCTTTGTCTTGTCGATGGCTAATATGGTTTGGCTCTGTGTCCCCATCCAAATCTCATCTTGAATTGTACTCCCATAATTCCCAAGTGTTGTGGGAGGTACTCAGTGGGAAATAATCGAATTGTGGGGGCGGTTTCCCCTATACTGTTCTTGTGATAGTGAATAAGTCTCAGGAGATTAGATGGATTCATAAGGGGTTTCTGCTTTCTGTTTCTCTCTCATTCTCTCTTGCTGTGCCATGAAAGAAGTGCCTTTCACCTTCCATCATGATTGTGAGGCTTCCCCAGCCACGTAGAACCATTGAGTCCATTAAAGTGATTTTTCTTCTCAGTCTCATGTATGTCTTTATTAGCAGCATGAAAATGGATTAATACAATAACTGTCTTCCTTTCATGTCTTCACATACCCCCAGCCTGTGTGTGTCTGTGTTCTAACCTTCTGTCCTTAAAAGGATGCTAATCTGATTAGAATAGAGTTGACTGGGCTTGGTGGCTCACATCTGTAATCCCAGCACTTTGGGAGGCTGAGGCAAGTGGATCACTTGAGCTCAGGACCAGCTGGGGCAAAATGGAGAAACCCCGACTTTACTAAAAATACAAAAATGTTAGCCGGGTGTGGTGGCACTCACTTGCACCTGTAGTACCAGCTACTCAGGAGACTCAGGTGGGAGGATCACTTGAGCCCACCAAGTCAAAGCTGCAGTGAGCCGAGATCCTGCCACTGCACGTCAGCTTGGGCAACAGTGCAAAATGCTGTCTCAAAAAAAAAAAAAAAAAAAAAAAAAAAAAAAAGAGTCTATCCTAAGGGCTGCATTTTAACTTAATTACCTTTAAAATCTGTCACATTCTGAGGTACTAGGGATGAGGACTTTAACATATACATTTGGGAGAGTCCGAATTCAGCTCGTAACACAGGCTGTATAAAAAAGTTTCTTCTACTTGTTATTTATCAGCAATGTTAATGGAGATAAAGAGATGTCAACAAAAATACTAAAATATTTCAAACTGTCTTGTCTTTTTGTTCTAGAATTCTTAGGATAGATAATTCTACCGGTAATTAGTTTCTGCTACATAAGGAGATCATACATATAACTGAAGGCTGGTGAATATATAATGAGTGACTATACAGGACAAGGTCTGTATGCGTTTTAAGACATGAATAATTTTATTCAAACTACAGGCCATCCCAGAAATAAAAGACACACACAATAAATATTCTATACTTTTTAAAAGGCATATATACCTTAAAATGAGTTGATGCAGCTTGGGTTAAAAACTCTAACTCTATGTGCCATTAAGCATGTAATAACATTTTTATTAGACAAAAAAATGGAAATGGGAAAGCAACACAAAATTAAAATTGTCTAATTTGCAAATGGAGAGAGGATTTTTACGGTTTTCTTATAGTCTGTTATCTGCAGAATTGAAGAAGATATAAGCAATATCTCCTATATAACTGGTTAGAAAAAGTACATCACCTTTTCTTAAATGAAAATACTTGAGCTGAAATAGTCTATTTTTATAATTGTAAGAAATAAATTAGATTTTGACATAAGAATGAAGAGCGAATTGTACTAATTATAGTCATTTTTCTGTACTGTAAAGAACATGTACAAGGTATATATGATGTTCAAGATATAGCTTAAGAATTAACCCATTTATATCTGAGGTTGCAATTGTTTGAATTTTTGCAATCAGACTTTGGCGCTGACCTTGAGCAGTAGGATATAAATAACTCCCACATGGTTAGCGTTCCAATAATAGAATACTAGGCATAAATGGGTTAAGAGGTGTAATGCAGACATAGTACTTTGCACATTGTGTAGTACTTGGTACATTATATCTAAATAATGCATGTGGTAGTCATTGAATTCTTGTTGTGGTTTTCAGTTGGATAGGATGAATACATTTAGTATTTTATTTCTTAGATTAAAATTCTATCCTTAACAAAATTGATGCATTATCTACAGCTCAAGAATAAACCATATTCCATTAATTTGTTGGAAAGGTGATCCTTCTGGTTTTCTCAGTAATCTCCCACATCATTCTAAATAAAAAAAGCTCATTCTAAAGTAGTTTTAAAGGATTTGCTTTAAAAATAATCTTCCAAAGATTTAGAGCCTGTGGAGTGACCACCTCCACACTTTTCTGGTCACAAGTCATTTTTAAAGCAACTAAATCCATTGAAAGCCAATCTGATAGGAATGTCGTGTCTGTGTAATCCTCAGGGGAGAAGGTGGAAGTTAGTCACATAGCCTAGCTAAAGAACTGCCTGCCAGACAAGTGCCATAGATAAATAGTTCCTGAAGGACTGTGAGGAAAAGGAAAGTCAGTCTGTATCTCACAGAGATAAGTACATTTTTCCTTGCCATGACTAATGATAGTTTAGATATTTTAAAGTTTTCCATTTATTTAGTTAGATAAATAATTTTCTTAATAATTTTTTGTGTTATAAAAATCATTTTTTACTTCCTGAATATTCCTCCCATTTTAATGGCTTCTAGTGACTCCTTAAAATAAAAAATTTTTAAAGTACCATGTCTCTCCTGCTTATGGAATCAACTTCAGCAAAAGGCAGAGAAGCTGGAAAAATCAGTAATGAAACAATGACTGACAGATGAATGGAGCAGAAAATAGAAAAATCCATTAAATACCTGGGATTTCTGGTCAATCACGTGTTCCAGAAAAAAGGTAGGTCTCACAGAATAAGGATAATACATAATTTTTGGCAGGTAGTGACAAAATTGTAAAGTTAGTTCAAGATATGAAGAGCACTGTCAGTCACATTATCACTTTTCTTTTACCTTGATGACGCATCCACAACTCTAGGCATTCAAAAGGAAAAATAATGTGTCTTCCACATTTCCCTTCTATAATACAGAGTGATATGGCATGACATTTCTTAAGTTCTTGAACTTTTCAAGACAAATAAAGACATGGAATGGAGGAGGGTTCTATGGGTGATAATATTTTTGCTGAAATATGTTTTAAAGAGCATTTTTGCACAAAATTTCTCTATTCATCTAATCGGCATGTCAGACAAATAAACTACTTGAAATGAAAACATTTTCTTGTATTCTTGCTTTTATAATTATTGAATGTTTTTCTAACATTTACCATTGTGTTTGACATCTTCCTATGATGTATTTCGCTAATCATCTTAATCAGACTGTGCAGAGTATCCTTTGACTTTTCTCCTCTAACTTGAGGCCTTCATGAGACTATCAATTAGCACACTGCAGTAAGACAGCAGTGCCTTAAAGGACTATTAAGAGGTGGAGGCCTTCTTGCCCTGATCTACATGGAGCCAGATGGCTGCCTAATTAGTTACTCTGCTACATGTATACTACACTTTATAGCTGCAATCTCCTTTGCAGAATTTCAGCTAACAGACACTATGCGCTTTTTTTTTGCCATATTTATCTGACCTGGTGTCTTCTATAGCCTAAGATAAAATAAAATTACAAAATAGATTACATTTTAAAACTTAATCAGTTTGATTAATGCAAAAGTTTATCTTCAGTATCACCCAAAGAGTAAAATGTTATGTAAATATGACAGACATCTGTATGTGTCTTTGTATGTGCCTGCCCCCACAGCCTTATTAGTACACTTCAGAAATTACAGGTCAATGATCTTAGAGTTTACTTTTGGAGTCCTGAGACATTAATGAATGTTTATTTCTGAATATATCTGGCATCCTATTTCGAATTTGTAACACATAGGCCACTCAAATCCACAAAAAACCTATTCTATATATATATAAAGCATGTATATACATTTAACTATATATATACATATATAAATATTTCAAGATGCTGCTCCTGAAATAGTTAAAAATCAGTGAATTATATTCATGCCAATGTTACACCATGATGTTACCTCCACGAGTTTTAACAAAATGAGACAGACATATGTGTGGAGTATACAGATCCCAGTGGAGTGCATTGCTAGCAACAGTAACCTTGTAAAAACATCAATTTTTAGTAATTTTTTCTTATGAAATTTAAAAAGATGTATTAGTTATGTTAATTGCAGTGATTTTGTGTATATGATATATGCTTTAAAATATTCCACTATGAAAATCAAAACAAAACCACAAGAGGCTTATGTACTCCCAAATTAGTGCCAGTTGAGTTCAAATTACTAATTACTTAGAACAGAATACAATTAAAGCTATATTAAAGTGCACCAGAAATCCACTGTTACATACTGTGATTTGGGAAAATGAACAAGTCAGTTGGTCTTCCAGGAATCTGTATTTGGGTTAATAACATAAAACACTTCATGAGTTTTCTCAAAATTCAGAAATAAGTAAATATATAGATTTACCACACCTAACGGCTATTTAATTCATGACTTTAATTATTATACTTTTCAATTGACTAAAATTTTTGTTGCTGTTGACTTTTGTGTCACATATAATTACCTAGCTACCTAGAAACAAACTAAATAATTATAATATAAGAAGTGATATTTTGAAGTTATGGCTTTGGACAAAGATTCACCAATTTATTAGATATACTAGTTTGTAATCATAAAATACCATATAGAAAATGTAAATTTTCTACCATGTTTGGATGGACTCAAAATGATTTAGTATATATATTTATATCTAGCCAGGGGATCAGTAGGTAACATTTTCTACTCCTCATCTTGTTGTTCATGGTGCACTATTTCATGTTGCACAGGGCTCATGGATGGTCAATTTGGTGTGTCAACTTGGCTAGATGATAGTTCTCAGTTTTTCAATCAAACACTAATCTAGGTGTTCCCGTGATGGTATTTTGAACACATGACTAAACATCTACAATCAATGGACTTGAAGTTCTCAATTATTTAGGTGGGCATGCTTGATCTAAAGAACTGAAAGGCCTTAAGAACTGAGCTATTTTCTTAATTAAGAATACATCTTGCCTATGGACTGAAACTTCTCCTGCCTGAAAATTTCCAGCTTTCCCTTCCTGACAGTCTGCCTTATGGATATCATATTTACAGAACTAGCCCCCACAGTTGCTTAAGCCAATACCTTATATAATTATGTATGTAGGGGGGAGATATATATATATATATATATATATATATATGTGGGGATATATTTATATATGTGGAGATATATATATACACACACAGGGTGGAGATACATATATATATATCTCCATATATATCCATATATATATCTCCATATATGTGTATATATACCTGTATCTCCACCATGTATATTATGATTTTACAAATACATACCTGATTGAACCTTGATTGATAGTCTCTGAGTGCTGTTGGGTTTTGTCTGTATTTTGTCAAAGTCTGAAGAAATAGAAAATCAAGCACATTCGATTTTTATACTGAATGCCTGTCTGAAAATTGATGACCTGACTCTAATCTTGTTCCAAAGAATGGCTCCTTCATACCCTTCTACCCCCAAATAGTACCTATGACCACATTATTTTTCCTTCCTCCCTTGGTGAGTAAAATAAGCCTTCATTGCATTCTATTTGATGTATCAACAATAATAATTTACTCTCAAACTTTTGTCCATTGTTTATTTAAACTTCAGTTTTATTCTTCAAATGATTATTTATCTAACTTTGAAATCACTTAGGTAACTTGAATTTCTGTTTACAAGAAACAACCCCTAAATTACAATATTTTTGAATTTCTTTGTTATATATAGGCCTTTAGAAAAAATGAAGAGCAAGCAAAAAATTATAACCTTTTTTGTTAGTTTATTTCTGTAACTATCATTGCTTTAAGTTTATCTGTTTCTTGGAATGTTTTCTTCTTCTATTCCTAGTTTATTCCTAAAACATATACTCTTCAGCTTCATTTATTTTCTTCTAATCTGCAATATGTTCTGGAGCCAGCAAGTCTTTCTCTTAAAAAAGCAGAGCTTGCAGTGTTACCTTTATATATAATAAATGTAAAACATATTCATTGTGAAATATTATGTAATAATGTAAGGAGAAAATATAGCAACTATATATACACCCAGATGCATACACACAAAACCCACAAATATGCATCTATCAATTTCAATCATATTGCATATAAGTATGCATAATATTGTATCTTAGTTTTCTTCTTAACTGTGTTTTGCAACTTTCTTTCATGTCGTTATAACTTATTCCTATACAATTTATAATGGTTGAATATTTTATCACATTGTCACATTGTACTTGATTCAATCCATGTTATTATTAAATCAGTACTTGATCATGAATCTTTCCATGTCTGATAGTGTCTTTGATTGAATTACTAGATAAAATTCTTAGTGAACCATAATAAATACTTTTAACGTTTTAAAATACTTCTAAGTTAACGTTTCTAAAAAGACTAAGCTTTGAATTTTTAAAAATAATATATCATTTTGCTTGTATGATTCTCACAGGCATGAAGTATTAGGAGCAGCTTTGTCAATTTTACAAGAGAGATATGATATTTATTTGAATATAATTTATTACTAATGCTGATAATAATTTTTCATAGTTATTAGTATTTACATTTATTCTGCTATTAATAACCTAGTCACTACTTTCTGCCTCTTTTGGGTGTTATAACTTCTTTATTTCTGTTCCATTTATCTGTCATTTCTTGCACTACTAACATTTTAATGATTATAGATGTAAAGTATAATTGTCAACTTATAGTGTATACTATACTACATAGTGTGTATACCACAGAGGATTTTACATTTTATAATAATACTCCTAATTATCAAATTTCTCACAGAATATTAATATCACTTTATTTAATTAAAATAATCCTACTGAAACTTATTTTAATATCACTAAATCTACATCATTTTAAAATGTGTGCTATACATCATACATCACTGGTTTCCTTGGAGTATGGAAAGTAGTCTGCAAGTATTTTGAAATTTTCAGCAGAAGAAAACAATGGAATATATTTTTCATTTATATGTTGAACATATTACATTTAATATTATTTTTAGAGAAATCACTCTATATAATGATTAGCATAGTCTTAAACACTGCAGACGAAGACTGTGGTGTTGCTTTCAGCTGACTAACTCACTAAGGAGTTTACAGTACTACTATAGGTACTCCATTACAAAGGTCTTACTAGAGATGAAATGGAATTTTCTTGAAAATGAATCCAAAGGCCACTTTATTTAGAGAGAAGAGAAGGCGGTCAAATTTTTGAAGTATATAGTGAAAACTGTGAATATGATTAAAGCATTAAGACTAATGGCAAATCCTCTTTGGTTCATGAGAAAAAAAAATTCATGGGTACAGAACTGGAGAATCTGATGTACTGATATTATTTGTCCTCTGCAAAGTGAGAATATACTCATACAAAATTCTGAAAATAGAAATGGAGTTTTAAAAATTAATTTATTTGTGATTCAAAGGAGACTCAAGACTATTTCTGTAGTCTTGCTCAAGTGAATTTAGCACTTGAGATAGTAAACTGAAAATGTTCAGTATCTTAAATATCTTTACCATTTCACTTCATGGCTTTAAATAACCAAAATTGAATTAGTGATATTTTTTCACTAAGATTAAGTGTATAATTTTTAAGGTTTGTTTGTTTACTTAAACACAAACTTAATAATATCTCTATTTTATCTGAATAACAGTATTATTATATGTTTCCTTGCTACCATTTATAATGCCACATAAATGCTAGACTTTTCTAACTCAGTATGAAAGACAATAAGACAAAATATGTATATATAACTTTTGTAAACTGTTACATATTTTTAAAAGCACAAAAAGTTGATCAGAACACTCATCTAAAGCCATTTTCACTGAATGAATATTTAAAAAGGTTTTTTTTCCTTAACGTTCATTAAACTTTATGTGAAGTTCATGAAACTGCATGCTTTAATTTTGTGATAAATGTATTGCCTAAATAATTTTGCTATTATTTGTATCAGATTTGATTCTGAAATCATGTGCCCTAGAGAAGATTCTGAAACATAGATTCATGTACATGAGGTTTACTGGAAAATGCTTGATAACAAAATCTGGAAAATAGTATGGGAAACAGAGTGAGGCAGACAGAGAAATTGAACACTGGTACAGTTGCAAAAAGACTCAGCCAACCCCACAGAAAGTTCTGGAGCTGGGATAGTCTTTCGAAGTTGTCTCAAATTCAGTGGGCCAGGAATTCTTATCCTACTGTGCCCTACCCTGTTCCTACTCATTAATTGGATGTGGGCTGCCTCTGATTATCAAATTCTTCTGATGGCTACTCAATTATAACTAACTTAAAAAACAAAAACAAAGCAAAAGTATGACAAAATAAAATTTTTGTATTTCATCTTATAATTTAAAATAATGAATTAAAATGCACTATAAAGCAAATTTAAATGATAATTGGTAGGTCTACTTTTGAACTAATTGTGGACTTCTTAAATTATTCTACTTTTTCTAAACATCTACTAAAGAGAAAAGGATCCTTTTACAGGATTCAGAAAAGTTTTGTTAAGAGTTAGCATTTGTTTTAATTCTTAAAAAATGAATAAAGTTTTGAGAGGCAGAGGTGAACCATCTACATCATTCCAGGCAGAGTGAAGTGCATTACAAAGAACTGGAAATGCCAAAGTGCAAAGCTTTTTTTGGAAACAATGATTATCTCAAATTGATGAAACATTAAGCCTGTGAACACACATAGTGTTCAATTTTTAGAAAATTAGATTGTTCAGTATTTCAGATGTCAGCCTGTCTCTGTACTCACAACTTGGGGGCATAAAGAAGACAATGCTGTAATGATACTATTGCCAAACTATTACTGTTTCCTCTCTTGCTCTCAGGCTCTACAGCAAGCTCACCAATGGTCCTATCTATTCTAGCTCCAAAATATATTTCCAACCTTACCACTTCTCACCACTTCTACTACAACATGCATAAACCTAGCCATCATCTTGTGTCATCTGCACTGTGACAGTAACCTCCAAACAGAACTTATTAGTATAGCTCTTACCTCCACACAACCTACTCTCCAGATAACAGGCAAAGCTATCTTTTAAAATATATATTAGATAATTTCAGTCTTTAGTTTGATGGCTTCCGGTGATTTTCCAGGACAGCAAGGTTAAACATCAAAATCAAGACCGTGAACTGCAATGCCAGATGGGATATGTTTCCTGCCTACCTTTTAGATCTCGTATCTTAAACTCATTTCTCTTGCTCAGTAATCTTCCCAACAACTTAAAATTCCCAGATTTGTTATATTTGGGGCTTTTGTTGTTCTCTTATCTGAGCCCTGAGGCTTCATGGATGCTAACTTCTCATCATTTCTGTTTTGTCTGAAGCATCACTTCTTTAGAGAATCCTTTGCTAAGTGAGCATATATAATAAAGTGAGCATATATAATAGTTTTATTTTCTGCCTTTTTCCAGTGGAATGCAAGCTTCATTAAAAAAAAAAAAAAAAAAAAAAAAAGAGTTTATCTTGTTCTCCACTGTGTAAATGACATCTAGAGCAGATTTGCATATGAAGTCCACAGGTTATTAGAAAATGATAGTAGTTGTCATAAAATACCTATCAAATTGGTCTATTTTCCAGAATTTTTTAAAAAATTAAAACATAATTTGTCTGATTCTCTTGATAAATTATCACCTCAGAATGAGGATCCCTATAGTACTCTAGACATTATTTTTAGTGTATTCACAAGTATTGAGTAGTCGTAAGGATAGTATGTGCAATTTTCAGGGAGTCTCTCCTAAAGCATTTAGAGATGACATAAAGAAGATAAACTTTAGAGAGAAAAAAAAAAAACAACACAAACACGCACCAAAAAACCCATCATTATTTAAAGTAAGGTTATGCAAATAACCTTAAAAAAACAAAATAATCAGTAAACTTAAAAGGAATTAAATGGCTAGGCACGGTGGCTCATGCCTGTAATCCCAGGACTTTGGGAGGCCAAGGCTGGCAGATCACAAGCTCAGAAGATCGAGACCATCCTGGCTAACATGGTGAAACCCCGTCTCTACTAAAAATACAAACAATTAGGTAGGCGTGGTGGGAGGCGCCTGTAGTCCCAGCTACTCAGGAGGCTGAGGCAGGAGAATGGTATGAACCTGGAGGCAGAGCTTTGCAGTGAGCCTAGATGGCACCACTGCACTCCAGCCTGGGCGACAGAGCGAGATTCTGTCTAAAAAAGAAGAATTAAATATTAGTGGAGGAATTTTTCAACATATATAAGAATGGACATAGAGAAATATCACTTGGTCAGATACGTATAAGAAAGCAAAATTGTAAAACAAATCTTAGCAGTGCCTATCCAAGCTCCAACAAGAGTATATTCTGATGTAGTAGATCTGCAATCACGTTGGGTTCAATACTTTTTCTAAAGAATCTTTGAAATGTTGTATATATCTATTTTTCATTCATAACAATTTCATTAATACTAAATAATTGTTCTTACCTTAAATCTGTGCTAACCGAGCAAAATTTGGATTATCTTCCTTCCATATTGGATCATTTTGAGGGAGTAAATGAACTGTTTATGTGTAATTAAATATTCCAATATCTGCAACACTTATATATCTCATTGTAAATTAATATATTGGCATCAGGCTTGTATGCTTATTTAATGTAATTCCACTCCTAAGAGATGAATTTTTTCTCTCGTGCTGACAAAATCAATTTTCTAAAACACAGGGCAAGATCCAGGGCCTGGCAAATCCACCAAGGTAATGAATACCACCTTCTGAGGTTTTTCGGAGATAATCTGAAGGTCTTTGCTTAGGGACATGCAGATCATTCATGTTTGCTGAGTGTGCCACAGCATTTTCTTATTATAACCTCTACACTGTCTCCTTTTTTTTTTTTTTAAAAAAAGAAGAGACTATCTTTTAATAGTAGCAAAAGAGAAATACATTTTAAATAATCTCTTAAAAAGTTGAGTGCATTCCTGTCATTCTTATAACTAAATGAAGAAGAGTTTTATTTTTATTGATTGTTTATTTTATTGAGTTCTTCATTTATTGAACAAATACGCTCTTGCTCACTTTCTAATACAGCGTATACATGATCTCTGCACTCACAGAGTTTATGCTTCAATTGTATAGCTTAATGTTGAACTAATTACACAAATAAAATTATAATTAAATTTTTGATGTGTGTTACACAAAGGAAGTACCAGATAAGACTAAGAATATTTCAAGCTCTAAGAATTGCTATTTCAAAACCTTTGAGACAGGAAAGATCATTTTTTGATCTTTAAGTGTATTTGAAGAACTGAAACAAATTTGGTCAAAATGCAGAAAGCTGCAGACAGTATATGTAAAAGGCTTTTATGCATGGAGGAATAAGACATAACTTGAAAATTGTAGGATTATGTGAAGTTATAGGAGTGCACATTATTTGAATTTTCTGATTTTTCTCTCCTAATTTATTTAGCATTGGAAATCATGATAGACAAAATAATGGGCCCCAAAGATGTTCTTGTCCTAATCTTCAGATTCTATAAATATGTTTCCTTACATGACAAAAGGGGCTTGGGGATGTGATAAAGCTCAATATCTTGATGTGGTGAAACTACCCTGCATTATCCAGATGGACTCAATATTATCACAAATGTTCTTATAAGAGAAAGGCAAAAGGGGTCAAAACTAGAGAGAGAGGACATAGGTCAAAGGAAACAGAAGCTGAAGTGATATTCTTTGAAACTGGAAGGACAGAACATGAGCCAGGCAATGCAACATCTTCTAGATCCTTAATAAGTCAAAAAAACATATCTGGAACCTCCATAAAGCACAAGCCCTACCAAGGGCCCTTTCTTCCTGGATTTTTTTTTTTTCCCATTTCTTTCTTTTTATTTACAGTTTGTGTTCAATGCAAATCAATTCCATAACATAAGAAGTTACTATGAATCAAAGCATAAATACACAAACACAATATACAATCCAAAATAGATCTACAGCATTCTGGAATAAAGCAAAAGAGTGTTCATTCACACACACAGTAGCTTCAGACCTGCTCAATCTGTTTGTTCCCATGTAGTTTCCTAAAGATGGGAAAAAATGACTTTGGACATCAAGACTACCTGGGATTACAGGCACCCGCCACCATGCCCAGCTAATTTTTGTAATTTTAGTAGAGACGAGGTTTCATCATCTTGCCCAGTCTGGTCTTGAACTCCTGACTTTAGGTGATCCGCCTGCCTTGGCCTCCCAAAGTGCTGGGATTACAGGCTTGAACCACCGTGCCAGGCCGTCAAAATGCTTTTTATTTCTTCCTGGGATTTTAAGACCTCAGGAAACTTAAAATCATGGTGGAAGGTGAGTGAGAGATTTTGGACTTCCAGCATACAGACAGTAACATCATAAATTTGTGTTACTTTAATTTACTACATTCATAATAGTTTGTTACAGCAACAATAGAAAAGTAATAAAAATGTCATATGGTTGGATATCTGGTCTGTATTGTTAAAGATAGAGTGTTTTATATTATTTAGAGCAAACTAGACTGTTAGCTCCTTAGGGAGTGGAACATACCCACAATAGTTTCAAGCTACGTCTATAATATATCATATAATTTACTTGTTAATCTATTAAATGCAATGAGTATTTTTAAAACTCAAAATGCATTAATTCTACAGATCTGCCTTAAAATCAAATATTAGTTCTCATGTCTCTTACTCCTTCTGGCTTTTATCCGTTATAAAGGTTCTGCCTGTGGAACTTCAGGCTAAGACCAGAAAGCAGAACTCTCTCTCTTTTTGTGTGGGGGATGGGGCAAATATCTTTGGGGGAATGCATTAGTCCATTATCATGCTGCTGTAAGGAACTCCCAGGGACAGGGTAATTTATAAAGGAAGGAGGTTTAATTGACTCACAGTCAATGGTGGGGGAGGCCTCAGGTAACTTAAAATCATGGCAGAAGGAAGCAAGGTACCTTCTTCACAAGGCGGTAGGGGGAAGAGTAGCAGAGCGAAGTGGGAAAGCCCCTTATAAAACCATCAGACCTCATGAGAGTCACTCACTGTCACGAGAACAGCATGGGTGAAACTGCCCCCATGAGTTAACTTCCTTCCCTTAGTCTCTCCCTTGACCCGTGGGGATTATGGAGATTACAATTCAAGCAGAGATTGTGGGTGGGGACACAGCCAAACCACATCAGGGAAGTTTCCCATGACTCTCAAGGCAATTAAAATTCGTACTTACCTTTTCCTAAGAGACCTGTTTTTAGAATCTGACCTAATTTATTTGACTTAGATTTAACTTTTACAACATGTATGACTCGAAATAAGTTAATTGAACTCTCTTGGTTTCTTTATGAATAAAATAGGATACATTTTTGTTATAGGTTTGAAATGATTATGAAATGAGATGATCCTGTTTTGTTTTGTTTTGAGACAGAGTTTCACTCTTGTTGCCCAGTCTGGAGTGCAATGGCGTGATCTCGGCTCACTGTAACTTCCACTTCCAAGCTTCCACCATTCTCCTGCCTCAGTTCCCCTAGTAGCTAGGATTATAGGCATGTGCCACCACGCCTGGCTAATTTTTTGTATTTTTAGTAGGGACAGCATTTCACTGTGTTGGTCAGGGCTGGTTTCGAACTCCTGACTTCAGGTGATCCATCGCCTCGGCCTCCCAAAGTGCTGGGATTACAGGTGTGAGTCACCACACCCAGCCCGAGATGATGCTTTTAAAGTAAGTTAACAAAGTGCCTGGCACACAGATAGTGCTGAAGGATCTCTGTTATTCTTCCATTATTCTCCCTCCTCTTTTCCTCTCATTAAATCTCTTCCATTGTATAACTCGTCTAACGGGGAGGTTCCCTAGACAGGCTACCATAACTAAGTGAACTAAGATTGTTTTAGGTATCAGAAAGCAGAGTTAAAGCCAGAAAGCAAGTATAAATGAATGCTAATATTTCAATATCAAAATCAGGCTTGAAGAAGAATGACTTTACAGAGTATATTTTGATATGCTCTTTAGTATTACACTGTGGATGGACTGATAATTCCTCAAGCACTATTAATACTAACTTTTTTGATTTCACAGTCAGTGCTGTCTGTGCATTGCAATGTCGTGAGACAGGAACTGTAAATGTCAGCATCCCCTCCTGTTTCTCTAACAAGTATCTAAAAGGAACCAACTGAGAGTGACAGGGGCTCAATCAGATTGACGTGGCTGTTACTGAATTGGTGCTAGATAAATACTATATGAGTTACAGAATAATGAGGCTGAGGGTATGAAGCATAGTGTATTTGTAACATCATCCATGTCAAATGTTTCTTGGTTAACATCATTTTCGTGGAAATGTAGTAGACATAAAAGAAGGATCTTTTTCTGCCTTGCTGTATGTGTGCACGTGTGTGTGTGTTTGTCATTTTATTTAATTTAGAGAAGACAAAGTAGGATGTCTCTGCATTTTCCAGCCTCTCATCTATTTCAGTAAAGACAGGGAAAAAATGTTTTTGAATTTTGAAAGGCCATTGGTAACTATACATCCTGACAATGCTAAGCATTTCTAGGCCCAAGGGAGAAGGAAGAGTTGCAACGGAAGGTGGTATTTTCTCCAGAGCGAACATAACAGATAAATGCTAATAAGCTATTCTAACCCAAATCTGACTTAAGATGGATTCAGACCATCTTTACTGAAATCCTCTTTGGGATACCTCACTGCTGGCGAAGAGAAAACATGTACTTCAGAGGCTTCTGGAGCCATGCCACACTCAGTAAAATGCTTGTTTTCTAATAATTCTCATAATGACTATAACTGAGTAATATTGTATCTTTTTAATGCAAACTATCTCTCTAAAAGCAACTATAATCATAAATATAAGTTTTATATTTTGGAAACAGTTGAGTTTTCCTTGCCACAAAATTTCCATGCCAAAATGTGCTGATTTAAAGGCAATAAAATTACCATTGTAAAGCACTGGCATGCGCTTCAGTCTTCATCATTACCTAATCTTTATTTATGTCTTTGCAACTGGCAGCCATCAAGGGTTAAAACTGCATCATGCAGATATGACTGCAACTGTAATGCAACCCAGGATTGTAGATTTATTATGGGCAATCAACCTGATTTATTAAACCAACTCTATTAATGTTACATGGGGGATAAAGTTATTATGGGGCCCTTCACTTTGTAAGAATTTATAATTATAATTTCTTCTTAAGAATAGAGTCACATCTTTATAAAATAGTCACCAGACTCTGACACGCTGGGCTGTGTAAAACTGATAATGAGTTGAAAATTAAGACTGTCAGCAGTGTGCTCTCTAAAATGGCATACAAGCCATTTGAATATGAAACAATAATATAACAATCCTTTTCTTCTTTCAGAAGGTTGCTATTTAAATCTCTAGAAAATATTCCTAGAACTAGTTTCAACCACTAGAAGCATATTATTTTATTTTTCAGTTGAGGTTTAATAAGTACTTAAAATAAGTGACAATAATTTAAAGGTAAATATGCTAGGCACTATTTTAATACAGAAGAAAATAAGAATATATTTTTAAAAATATGTTAAACCAAAATTTGTATTTATACTTGATTGTATTATTTTCTAATATAGAAATTAAATGAAAGAAATCATACATTAATATATGTATGATTGAAACTATATTATTATAAATATGCATCTATATGTGTGTGTATTATAAGCTTCTTTTTTATAGAATTGTTAGGAGAACACAACAAAGGAATTGTTAACATTTTCTTTAATATTATTATGTTATGATTTATTTTCACTTTTATTATAAGTTCAAGGGTACATGTGCAGGTTTGTTACACAAGGTAAACTTGTGTCATAGGTGTTTATTGTACAGATTATTTCATCACTGAGGTATTAAGCTGAGGACCCATTCATTATTTTTCCTGATTCTCTCCTTCCTCCCACCCTCTGCCCTCTGATAGGCCCCATTGTGTGTTGTTCCCTCTATGTATACATGTGTATACATGTTTTCATCATTTAGTTCCCACTTATAAGTGAGAACATGTGTTTTTTGGTTTTCTGTTCCTGTGTTAGTTTGCTAAAGACAATGGCCTCCAGCTTCATCCATGTCTCTACAAAGGACACGATCTTGTTCTGTTTTGGGTTTCATAGTGTTCTATAGTGTATATGTACCATATTTCATTTATCCAGTCTATTATTGATAGGCATTTAGGTTGTTTCCATGTCTTTGTTATTGTGAATAGTGTTGTAATGAATGTATGTGGGCATGTGTCTTTATAATAGAACAATTTATATTCCTTTCAGTATATACCCAGTAATGGGATTGCTGGGTTGAATAGTATTTCTGTCTTTAGGTCTTTGAGGGATGGTCTCACTGTCTTCTACAATTGTTGAACTGATTTACCCTCCAACCAACAGTATATAATTGCTCCTTTTTCTCCACAACCTGGCCAGCATTTGTTTTTTGATTTTTACTAATAGCCATTCTGACAGGTGTGAGATGATATCTCATCGTGGCTTTAATTTGCACTTCTCAAATAATCAGTGATGCTGAGCGTGTTTTCATATGCTTGTTGGCCACATTCAAGTCCTCTTTAGAAAAGCATCTGTTCTTGTTCTTTGCCCAGTTTTGTATGTTTTTTTTTAATTGTAAATTTGTTTAAATTCCTTATAGATGCTGGATATTAGACCTTTTAGGATTTATAGTTTGCACATATTTTCTTCCACTGTGTAGGCTGTTTACTCTATTGATAATTTCTTTTGCTGCACAGAAGCTCCTTAGTTTGATTGGATCCCATTTGTCAATTTTGTTTTTGTTGCAATGGTTTTTGGTATCTTCATCATGAAACCCAGGTTTTTTTTTTTTTTTTTTTTACTTTAGGTTTTGCATTGAAGTCTTTAATCCATCTTGAGTTAATTTTTGTACATGGTGTAAGGAGAGAGTTCAGTTTTAATCTCCTGCATATGGCTAGCAAGTTAACACAGCACCATTTATTGAATAAGGAATCTTTTCCGCATGCTTGTATTTGTCAGTTTTGCTGAAGATCAGATAGTTGTAGGTGTATGGTCTTATTTCTGGGCTCTCTCTTCTGTTCCATGGCCTACATGTCTGTTTCTGTACCAGTACCATGCTGTTTTGTTACTGTGGCCCAGTAGTATATTTTGAACTCAGGTAGTACGATGACTCCAGCTTTGTTATTTTTTGCTTAGGATTGTCTTGGCTATTTGAGCTCTTTCTTGTTTCCAAATGAATTTTAAAATAGGGAACTGTTAACATTTTTATCAGTATATTTCTACATTTGAATTATGCTCATCTCATTTTCATATACTCAGAAGGTTACTAAGGAAGACCAAGGGTCTTTTTACTTTGTAGTACAAGAAATGTTCCTTTCCCTAGGCAGCATATTTTAATTTGGGACTTTGTGGCTGACCCTACCCTTTCCTAAACATTGCATTGAGTCTGTGGCCAAAGGAGGTCCAAATAGATTTACCCAATCCTGCCAGTCATATTAATTATTTCAAACTTGGATAAGAACTCTTCTATACAGGCCAGGTGCGGTGGCTCACACCCATAATTCCCGCACTTTGAGAGGCCAAGGTAGGTGGATCATCTGAGGTAAGGAGTTTGAGACCAGCCTGGCCAACATGGCAAAATCCCATCTCTACTAAAAATACAATAATTAGCCGGATGTGGTTGCACACACCTGTAATTCCAATCTCAGCAACTTGGGAGGCTCAGACATGAGAATTGCTTGAACCCAGGAAATGGAGGTTGCAGTGAGCCGAGATTGAGCCACTGTACTCCAGCCCAAGGTTAATAATTTCAAGGTCATGACTCTACTCCCACTGCTTGGATAGATTAAATGTTTGGCCAAAAATCTTCCTTCCCCTCCAGGTATGTGTTATCACTTCTTGAAGTGGGACTCAGTGAGTTCTCATTCTAAGCCTTACAGTATCCTCTTTGTTCTTTTATGCTTCCACAATCTCCATTAATATAGCATGCATCTGTTAGCACAAAGATCCCAGGAGAAGGATGAGGGACACATGACGTAGAACCACTGAGCTGAGCCCTACCTGAACACCTATGCCAAGTCAGCAGAATCACAACAACTAAACAGCATATTTACAAGAATACATGTTTGTTGTCATATGTTGCTGAGGTTTTGTGGCAGGTGGTTTACTAACAATAGCTAAACAATATAGTGGCAAAGATGAGTATCACGACAATGGAAGTGAAAATCTACGGTCAGATTCTGAATATATCATCAAAATTGAGCAGAAAAAAATGTTTGTGAGATGAGAGAGACTTTTTAGTATATACTAACATATTGAATATATAATTATACTTAATAATTTAAGTATTAATGTTAAAGGTTTAATAACATACACCTAATTTTATATTTTATTAATATATATTATACAACTTTCAGCCTCCAGAACTATGCAAATATAAATTTCTGTTATTTAATCCACCTAGTCTATGGTATTTTGTTGTAGCAGCTTTGGAAAACTAATACACATATTTTTCTCAACAGAGGCCCTATTGACATCTGGAGTCAGAAAATTCTTTATGGGAGGCTACTATGTTTATTATAGAATGTTTAACAGCATACGTATCCTCTACTGGTAGCAACCAATCAGTTGTGATAATCAAAAATATCTGTAGATATTACCAAATATCCCTGAGATGTTACATTGCCCCTGGTTGAGAACTACCATTATAAACTAAATGATCACACAAGCTCTCAAGGAGTTTTAATAATTTTCCTCAATCAAGTTCTTAAGGAAAGACTAAAACGCAGGCTCATTTGGTTCCAATGCTGACATTCTTTTCAATGAAGCTTATTATTTTCAGTAGGATTATACGTGGAGGAAGAAGTGAAGGTTAGAATATGGCCCAGTGGTGAATGAACAGAATTGAACTATACATTGACAACATCTGCCCTTAGTCAGAAGCTCTATTCATAAAGCACTGTTGAGGACATAAGTAAACAATACGGGCTGATGTTATTTTAGATTTTCGAAATCGTGGGTTGATGGAGATCTCACTTGGATCTCATTATTCCATGAAAATCCATATGTCGATGTTCCTGTGTGATTTTTACTTCATTTTTTTTTTCTTTAAGCTAGAAGATGTCCATAATCATGAGAAAAGGTTTAAGAAGTCAAAATTATGTTAAGCATTAAAGAGAGGAAAGATAAAGAGAAGAGCAATTATATTGCATGATTTTTAATTAGTTATTTGAGTATAGAATTGTACTCTTATCTATTTACTTCTTCGTCTTCTGTCCTATTAGATTGTGAGCTTCTTGCCATGCAGGGTTATGTTTTTATGGTTTTATATTCTTAGCATTTTGTACTACAACTCACATGTAGTCTGAACTTAAAATATGCCGAAAGATTAGGTAAGTCAAAGTACTACAGAAGTAAAATGCCATGTGATGGAATTAATCTGTGAAAGTAGAAGAAGTATGATATTGCAAAGCAAAAAATTACATGTGCCATAAAGATACTGAGGACACAGGATACTGAGCTTATCCAGTGGTACAAGTGCATAAATTAGCTAGAAGAATTAAACGAAAAAAATTCAAATATTTTACTTCCATCTAATCTGTCTTTGATTCTCCACAGACTCTGATGAACTGTTGGGAGTTCTGAATTGAAATGGTCTTGCTAAGGCAGAAATAAAGCTTACTAATGGTTTTTGTCTACTGGTGTCAGCTTGGCTCATTTTTTTTTCTGGCATTTTAATGCTAATTTGTTAGAATAGAGTCTAGTATTCAGATGACTACAATAATTTTAATTATGTTTGGCCTGCAGCATAGGACCACACAGTGAGTGGGAGTAAGCACTTCTCAAATTCCCCAGGGAGTATTTTCTGAAAACTGCATTGCAAGACATACACGTGACTATCTGAAATGGAAGAATATTTCATACAAACACAAAAAATAAAATATTCAAAAGAACACGTTTTGGAGTAACTTAGAGCAACACAAAAATAATTTGTTGTCAAATGTGGGAGGGAAAAGTGATATGGTCAAGAGATAAGTGTACAAGATGACAAAAAATATGCAGATTTCTGGGGCTATTGTCATAGAACAATTTTGAAGGTTTGAACATTTGAAGTGGACCAATATAAAAGCATTTTTGTTCTGCTAATCTGGAGCTACTTGGAAAGCAGGAAACTTGAGAATATCAGATTTTATCTAAAAATAAATTTGGGATAATTCATATCCTATGAGATTTACCTGAATCAGAAATATATACTGTCTTATCTCTAATAATATGCATTAAAAGAAAGTGTCTCATTTATTTATCTTGAACTGAAAGTACTTTAGCTCATAGACAAATAAAACTGGTAATAATGTTTCATTTTAGGTTTTCTATGTCTTAAAAAACTGAAAATAAGAAATGTTGATAATCAGCTTTTGAATTACATTCAAATTTGGGTAAACTCTCTCAAAAATATATTAGAACAGAATATTTATAGGCCTAATGCTAAATGATTCCAGGTTAAAAAAAAAGCAAAGAAGTAATAATGAAAATTAATAGATAAGCATAATTATTTGGTAATGTTCTCCATTTTTTTGAGTCCCTTAGAATTTAGTCCCAGTTTGTGAGATATTTTTATATAAATCATAGAGTTGAAGGAAGACACAGAATAATGCTTTAAAATGTCTTAGACCAAATGGGCATTGAATTTTGATTTATTGAAAATAAAACATTTTCTGTATAAACGTTTGATAGAAAATTTTGTTTCTGATGCAATCACGTTGTACTCATTTACAAAGCAATTAAAGTCCTTTCTAGGCTTCACTTCAGTATAAAAGGGAATTATCTTCACTCATCTTTTTGTTATGTTTTTTACTCATATTTTAAGATAAGCCATTGTGATTTCTAAAATTTATAGGAAGGCCAATAATAAAAACTAGAGCACTACTTTTATTATTTTCCAATTTCAGCGTTATCAATTAGAGAAAACTTGATTTAGGTATTTCTTTTATTAATTTTTATTTCCTCTGAGGAGTAAAATCCCTTAGGTGAGAAAGAAATACATTAAGTTTGAATGAATTAAGTTTCAAGATATTTTAAAATAACTGAATTACGGAAGCAACTTTGATTATATCAAGAGTAAGTATATATTACTGAAAACTTCACTTTTCAAGTAGCCATTTTTGAGGTTTGGGCAGTTTCATTTTATCAGCCAGAAACTGAATTATGTTTTGCCATTAATTTTTCATCAATATAGTTTTAGTCATCAACATTATTATGAAAAAGTTAAAAGTATCTACATTATTAAATATGTTGTACAAATGTTTCATCTGTAAAAGAGTCTAATATAGGTTGATTTACCTGTGTTAACAGCAACCTCTAAAAGCTTGAAGGTCTGGAAGTAAAGCACGTTAGAGAGATATCGCCAAAGGAGCTTATATTTTAAAGCATCCTTTTGAAAAATATCAGCAAATTTTCTTCCAACTTGATTTTATTTTTTTTTCCATCAAATTTAGATTAAGTTCCAGGGTACATATGTAGGATGTGCAGGTTCGTTACAGAGGTAAACATGTGCCATGATAATTTGCTGCACAGATCAACCCATCACCTAAGTATTAAGCCTAGCACCCATTAGCTGTTTTTGTACCAGTACCATGCTGTTTTGGTTACTGTAGACTTCTAGTATATTTTGAAGTCAGGTAGCATAACAACTCCAGCTTTGTTCTTTTTGCTTAGGATTGTCTTGGCTATATAAGCTCTTTTTTGGTTCCATATGGATTTTAAAATAGCTGTTTTCTTTTAATTTTATGAAGAAAGTCAATGGTAGTTTAATGGGAATAGCATTGAATCTATAAATTACTTTGGGCAGAGTGGCCATTTTCATGCTATTGATTCTTCCTATCCATGAGCATGGAATGTTTTCTATTTCTTTGTGTCCTCTCTGATTTCCTTGAGCAGTGATTTATAGTTATCCTTGAAGAGGTTTTTCACTTCCCTTGTTAGCTGTATTCCTAGGCATTTTATTCTCCTTGTAGCAATTATGAATGGGAGTTCATTCATGATTTGGCTCTCTGCATGACTGTTATTGGTGTATAGGAATGCTAGTGATTCTTGCACATTGATTTTGTATCCTGAGACTTTGCTGAAGTTGCTCATCAGTGTAAGAAGCTTTGGGGCTGAGACAATGGGGTTTTCTAGATATAGGATCATATCATCTTCAAACAAAGATAATTTTACTTCCTTTCTTCCTATCTGAATATCCTTTATTTCTTTCTCTTGCCTGATTGCCTTGGCCAAAACTTCCAATACTATGTTGAATAGGAGTGGTGAGAGAAGGCATACTTGTCTTGTGCTGATTTTCAAGGGGAATGCTTTCAAATGTAGTCCATTCATTATGATATTGACTGTGTTTGTCATATATGGCTCTTATTATTTTAAGGTATGTTCCTTCAATACTTAGTTCATTGAGACTTTTTAACATTAAGAGATGTTGGATTTTATTGAAAGCTGTTTCTTTGTCTATTGAGATAATCATGTGGTTTTTGTCTTTAGTTCTGTTTATGTGATGAATTACATTTATTGATTTGCATATATTGAACCAACTTACATCCCAGAAATGAAACCGACTTGATCATTGTGGATAAGATTTTGATATGCTGCTGGATTCGGTTGGGCAGTATTTCATTGAGAATTTTTGCATTGATGTTCATTGGCCTGAAGCTTGTGTTTTTGTTGTTGTTTTATTTCTGCCAGGTTTTGGTATCAGCATGATGCTGGCCTAATGAAATGAGCTAGGGAAGAGTCCCTCCTTTTACATTTTTTGGAATAATTTTAGTAGAAATCCACCTTGACTTTTCTATTTGCATCCTGGAATAAAGTGATTTTAATCGAAAGTGTCTGAGACTATAAAGTTATTCACAAACACAACTAGGAGCTGATGGTAGGGGTTGTAATTAAAATGTTCTTTAACCACTTTATGAACACACTATTCTTGTTTTATTTTCTTTTATCTGCATTAAAACACTACATATTATTATCATTATCTGCATAGGTTATCATATTATGATGGTAGCTTAGAGTAGACACCAGTGTAAACTGCCACATGATGAATGACTCTGTGCCCACCCCAACTCTTTTATTTATTTAAGCCGTAATTATAAGAGGAAACAGATGGCAAAAATTAGAAAATGAAAATTGACACATGATGGAAAATATATAATGAAATCAGTTTCTCAATCTTATAAAACCTGAAGCTCATTTTGAGCTCCACCTTCAGTTTGAAGAGGTGCCACATTTAGAAATGAACTACATTTCTCTTTCTTTTCTGCCTTTTGAAGGGAGAGGAGTCACTGTTCATCTATGACAACATAATTAATTTTATATTGCAATTACTTCCGAATGATGACAGCTATCAGTAGCCTGAAACAGCTTCAAAAGTGCTTTTTAACAATATTTCTACTTAGCTTATCATAGTAAGGCTTCCAATTGTATAATGATACCCCCTCCCAAAAATGAGATGCTTTAAAATTCAAATGTGGAAAATAAAACAAGTAACATCAGTTTCACAAGGATAAGATGTAATTAACTTTATTGTGAGTCAGTCAAATCTGGGCATAACTGTAATACATTTTATAAACTCTGCTAACTACTTGCCATGTAAAGATAGCTTATGCTTTGAATAGTCTTCCTGATGAACCTTATCAAATTAGCTTATAATTAAATCAAACTGTAGTACATGGTTATACGTAACCTTTTGGATACAATTAGTGCAAGAAGACTATTAAAAAACATATCCCTGAGACTACAGTCTTCAACATTTAGCCATGTCATTTAGAGCAAAGCTTTTAAATCCCAGTGTCAATCAGCCAACATTTCTGACATGTTTTAAACAGCAATTTCCTATTTATTAAATTCTAGAGACCACCACAATTTTGCTGAGATTATACTTTTATACTTCTGTTGTTTGGATCTTGGATTGTGATTCAAAAATGCCATGATTAGTCATAATAGCAAATTTTAAAACTGACATTTTTATTTCAACTAAAACATAATTAATATCACTTCTAATACTGCTTATGATAGAGAAGCATAAAGTCTCTATTTTTCAAAAATTAAGAAGTGAAATAAATCTCTTATCAGTCATAAATCTGTAAATTTTTTTCACTGTACTTAAGCCTTGAATGCCAGTTCAGCTACTTCTTATGCCATTACGTTTAACCATAAGAATGCTAACAAAGTTCAGTCCCATCAAAAGTTTAAACTTGATAATCTGTAGTCCTTTATTATTCAAATAAATTTCCTAAAAAAACTAATTCCTTCAAAAAGAGCCTAACAAAAAAGTATAAAATTTAAAAACATACAGAAATGTATTATATAGCAAATCTTTCTCCATTCATGGAATTCAGATTCATCCATATGGTGAATGCTCAAATATGCTTTTAATTGAAGAAAAATCCTAAAGCTTTCACAAAGACTGCAGTGTATCAGTTTTATCACTGTAATACATCACAGAATGGGTTTGTTTTCATTCTGTATCCTTGAGTTATAGGAACCCTGTCTCTCTATTGACATATGGTAGCAAACAATCTTCATAGACTTTCTTTTACTTTCCTTCTTTTGTAAGCTATTTTAAATGTTTCTTTCTACATCATTAGATGTAGTAAATATTCAGTCTATTATTTCTCCATAAAATTGTAAAGTATATATCAGTTTAATTATGCTTGATTACATGCATTTATAATATATTCAATATATAAACTCTATGTATGTATAATATATTGATCACATATCTGTGTATGCATATGTTCACAACTTACCATATTGATTCAAAAAGGAGCCACCTAATATTATAATTATAAAAACTATTCTATTCATATGTAGGCAGCAGCTACAATTCACCATATTTTTACATTATTCTAAAAATGTAAGTTACTAAAATCATAAATATTGGAATATTATATCTTTTTTCTATTATTTGCTTTTAATATATTCATCTAGGAACTGTTCTACTATACTTCATTGAAGGGATTCATCCATTTATAAGTCCTTCCTCCAATTTTTAAGTCCTACCCTAGATATTTTAAAAACCATTAGGTCTACTAAATGTCCAATAATTTCATATGTGGGTCTGAGGGCTCCACATCTTCTTACACTAAAAAAGAATATTATAGCACATTATAAACTAATAATTAGTAGCTTAGTTTTTAATAACAAACTGTAAAAGGATTCTGTGAAAGAATTCTGTTTTTACATGTCTAAAATCTGGTAGGATGTCCATGAAACCTCAAAATCTCTAACTAGTGACATTGGATTAATTTTTGTCTGCATGAGATATACTCAAGATGAGTACTTCAAATGTCCTAGACTACCCTTATTTATAGATCATCACAATGTTGGTAAGCACATTAAAATATTTTATAAGTCATTGTAAAGAGATACTGTCCCTGATAAAATACAGATGGAGGAACTTTATAATAATTTAAAAAATAGATAACGGATAAACATTGGGAAGACATTGTATGTATTTATTCCCAGTGATTATATGTTTTGTAAACTAATTAAACATATGGGGAGGGGAAAGCTGGGAGAAGAGAACTTAATCCCTTGCTTATTCATTCCTTTGAACTCCCTGATATTCCAGATCATTAAGTCTAATGGATTTGAAATTCCATGCTTATTTTTTAAGTGAAGGTCTTGTGACACACAGTAGTTTGCAGAGATTGCAGAAGATTTACAAAAATAAATGTATAAATCTAATTCAACCACAGCATTCATTATGCATTCCTTTTGTAAAAGGCATGTGCTCAGAGCTCTGGATAAAAATGAAGTGTGTAAAAATGAAATATGATATGGTCGATGATATAAACCAACGAACATAGAGAATGCCATAAACATTCAAAGAGAATTTGCACACAGTGGACTTCAGATAACACACTACAGTAAAGAGTAAGGCAAGTATGATCTAGTGAACAGGGTGCTTACCTGTCAGCTAGAGGTAGGGGATTACTGCAAATTCTTAGCTGCTCTAATCTCAAATAAATAATTGAAACTCTCCAAGCCAGATTTCCAACATAAAATCAAGATAATATCAAACTCGTAGGGATTTCGTTGGCATTAATAAAATAATTTTACTGAAAATGATTATTAAATTGCAAAGCATATTATAAATGTAAGTAGTTTATTATGATGAAGTGAATTCACAGTGGTTATTAAAATATGTACAGCTAGTCAGTTATTACATGTGAAACAAATAGGACAATGTCATTTCATTTTAACAGCTTTATTGAGGTTTAATGAATGTACCTAAATGACCCATTATTAAATTGTACAATTTCATAAGTTTCCATATATATAGATAACCTTGAAACCATAATTATTATCAATATGATGAGCTTTTTTTTTTCCTTTTTGCCCCTCTACACTTGATCCCCCAAGTCCTCAGGAAATCACTGATTTTCTTTCTTTCACTATATATTAGTTTGCATTTCTAGGATTTTATATAAGTGGACTCTCATGGGCATTATTTTTGTCTTACCTCTTCCACTCAACATAAATATCTTGACATCCATCTCTCTTGTTGAGTGCAGCAACAATTTCTTTTTTAAAATGCAGAGTACTATTTCATTTATGGACATATACAATTTTGATGCATTCATCTGTTCATGGATATTTGGTTGTTTTGTTTTTTATAAAATGCTATTCCAAATAAAGCTGGTATGAACATTTGTGTACACATCTTAGCAAGGATATATAATTTGCCAAATTATATTTTTGAGTTGTGTTCCAGTTTTTAAGAAGATGCCAAACTGATTTCTAAAGTGATTGTACCATTTTATATACCCACCTACATTTGATATAAAAAGATTTTTTAGAATTGTAGCTATTCTCATAAGTGTGTAGTGTTGTCTCATTATGGTTTGAATTTGCGTTTACCTAAAGAATAAAGATGTTGAGCTTCATATGCTTATATTCTATATGTGGTTTTTTTTTTTGTATATTGAAGTGTCTATTCAATTATTTTGCAAATTTTGGCAATAGTTTGTTTGCTTTCTTTCATTGAGTTTGAGAGTAATTTACATATGAAAATATATTCATCAGATATATGATTTACAAATATTTTTCGTGCATTATTTGACTTTTTAAAAGTTTTTCTTGACTGTGTTTTTGAAATAAATAATTTCTTAGTATTTATGAAGTTCAGTTTGTCAATATTTTGATTCTATTAGAATCATGCTTTAATGTTGTATTTGCAAGTTTTTGCCTAGTTTAAGATGGTAAATAATTTTTCATCTATAGTTTTTTCAGATATTGTTATTTTTTTAGCCTCTACATGAGGCTTCATGAACCTTTGTGAGTTAATTTTTATATGTGGCAATAAATATAGATTCACTGATTTACTTTTTTTGCATTAGAATATCCAATAATTCCAGCATGATTTTTTGAAAAGACAATTTTTAACCACTGAATTGCCTTTTCATCTTTGTTAAAATTCAATGTCAGATGTAGACTCCTTTTTTATTATATTAACACATTTGTCTATCTTTATTCCAGTAGCACAATCTCTTTATTAGAGTAAATTAATAATAAGTCTAAAAGTCAGGTATTATAATTCCTCTATCTTTATCATTTTTCAAAATCACTTTTTCTATTTTAACTCCTTTGAACTTCTCCATGAATTTTGCATTCATCTTGTCAATTTCTGAAAAAAAAAATGCTATTTGAATTTTGCATAGAAATACATTAAATTTATAGATTAACTTTAGGCAATTTTAATATCTTAACATTATTAAGTCATGACATAGATGGAGATGGAATACCTCTCCATTTATTTAGATCTGCTTCAATATTTCTTACCAATGTTTTCTAGTTTGCAGTCCACATATATTTGCCCATATTTTGTCATTTTCATCCCTCAATACAAAATATTTTTGTTAACATAAATAGTATATTATTTCACATTTAAAACTTTATTTTAGAACCCATTTTTACATACAGAAATACTGCAAAATTGTTCTCTCTCTCTCTCTCTCAGCTATTATCAGTCTCTATTCTATCCATGCAGTGTCCATCCATTGTTTTGGACATTTTCATTGGTCATTTAATTGATTATTAGTCAAGTATTTTGATGAATGTCCTGTTTAGAAATTTCTTTGATGGTTTTCTTATCACTAATGTGGGTTTTGAGAGGAAAACCACACAAATCTGGGTTTCCTTATCTCTAATCTGGGTTTTTGAGAGGAAGACCACAGAGGTAAAATGCCATTTTTATCTCATCCTATCAAAGGTATATACTATCTTACATGATTTATCCCTATGGATATTGACCTTGATCACTACAATATGCTTCTCCAGGTTCATCTGATGTATATCCTTCCTGATTCCTAGAAATGGCCATTTCTCCTAGGGACCCTTGTTCCTTTCATTACAAAAAATTGATACTAGAACCTAAGATATGGATGCTAGGTTTGCTCATTGCTACTAGGAAAAAAATTGTTTCTGGGCCCTCCCAACTGACAGGAAAAGGACATGTGCATATGTTTACTAACCTGTGGAGACACACACCTATAAATATTTATATATTTAACATTTATGTCTTTGTTAAGCTAAACCTAAGTTCATAGTAATGTTTGCAGTTCTAATCTACTACCACGTGGATTGTTCTAGCCTCTTTTGCTAGTTTATCTGTAAATTTCTACTCCAAAATACAAACTGGTTCCTAGCCCTTGCCATTCATTTACATAGTTGTTCAATTTCAGAATATATGAATAACAATAAGCAAACTGTTAACCCGTAGTCCTGTAGTAAACAACTTTATCAACTAGAGTACAGTGTTTATGTGGAGTTATTTTGCCTTTAATCTTACAGATTCCACTCATTTCCAAAGTAACTTAAATCAATTTATTTCCACAAATTCTTTTACTCTGTTATTTCATATATTTTTAATAAAGTTAGATTGTCTTAGCACAGTCTGCATTCATTTCTGGGATCCTCTGAACTTCTAAGTGATTACCAGCTGCCATTTCTTGTGTTCTATATTCCTTTGTATGGTTTCATATTCCCTCTGACATTACTTCTCTCCTGCTTGAACTATGTTCTTTCTTCAAATGCAAGTCAGCTGATAGCTGTTTTCAGCTTTTGTAAAACTAGACATGTATTAATCTTACCTTCACTTTCATAGGATGTTTTTACTGAATGCAGAATTTTAGTTTAACATTTATGTTTTCTATCAGAAGTTGAGAGAATTTGCATTCTTTTTCCCATTTGCTTAAAAAAAGTTCTGCTGTCATAATCAGGTTTTTTCCTCTGTATACAATACATCTTTTTCCTCTTCCCGTTTTGAAGATTTTCTCTTTATCCCTATTTTTGAGGCTTAGTTTATCATATGCCTATATGTAATTTTTTTCTATATATTTTGCATGTAGGAATCTTTGTGCTTCTGTGGCCTGTGGGCTTGGAATGTTTATAAAATTGTAAAATGTCTTAGCCATTACTTTTTCAATTTTAGCTTTTATTTTTTCTAATCCATTACCTTTGGTGATCCAACTACACCTATATTATACTATTTTAAACTATGACACAACTCCTTATTTATGTGGGGTTTTTTAGTCTTTTTTGTTTGTTTATTTTGTTAGTTTGTTTATTTTGTTATAGATAATGTGTATTCATATGTCTTCAATTTCACCAATCTTGTCTTCTGCAATGTCTAATCTGTCTTGATTTCATTCGGTTAGATTTCATGTAAAACATTGTAATTTTATCCCTAGCAGTTTGATTTGGACATTTTTTTTCTATCATCCACATTGTTAATTATGTATTAAATAGTTTTACTAGTTTCACAAACAAAGGACATTGAATTATGACACCTCTTTCAATATCATTGCCTATTAATTGTATTATATATGTCATTTCTAGATTGGGTTTTATTGATTACTTTATCTCATCACTTTGGGTCTTTTTTATCTGATTTTTTTATGCCCTTAAATTTTGAAGGCCAAACATTGTGATTTTACTTAGTTTGAAATGAAATATTTTTCTCCTCCTATAAATATTTTTATTTTCTTGTGAAATACAGTTAAATAAATTTGAAGCAGTTTGATCTTTGATAAACAGGACTAGAAATTGCTTAATTTTTGTTGAATTTTATGCTCCCCTCACCAAGGCAAAACACTTTAGTACTCCACTCGAAGCCCTGTTCATGATGAGGTTTTGTACATTGGTCTAAAATATAACACAATTTCTATGATCTTTGGGGATTATCCTCTCTAATTCTTTTTTGTAATTATTTACCTGATATTAGGCAGTTTTTCCACATGCCTGCCCTGTTCCAGACTCAGGAAGAACCTTCTACAAATGTCCATAGTTCTCTCACTTGGGTACTTTGACTGCAAACTATAATCATTTTTCCCCCTTGGACATTAAGTTTCATCCCCTTAATTCAAAGGTGCTTTTAGGCTCTGCCTGTTTCATCATTCCTTACCCCATATCTTGAATACTGTCTCTATGCAGTGAGTTTGGGCCATGGTAAAGCTCACTTCATTTTCCTACCATTTCTTAGGAATCATAGTTTCTCATTTTCTGATGTTCATTGAGTTGTATTATATATTATAGATATTATATATTATATTATATATTATAGATATATAATAAAGTATGTAATTTTTTTTTTCTAAAAAAGTTTAGTTAGTTTAGGCAGAAATACAAATCACATAACTATTCCCCATCTTGGCCAAAGGAGAAAAGCATTTTATTTAATTTTCTTTCTTTCTTTTTTTTGTTTTTTTCTGAGACAGAGTCTGGCTCTGTCGCCCAGGCTGGAGTGCAGTGGCCGGATCTCAGCTCACTGCAAGCTCTGCCTCCCGGGTTTACGCCATTCTCCTGCCTCAGCCTCCCAAGTAGCTGGGACTACAGGCGCCCGCCTTGTCACCTGGCTAGTTTTTTGTATTTTTTAGTGGAGACGGGGTTTCACCGTATTAGCCAGGATGGTCTCGATCTCCTGACCTCGTGATCCGCCCATCTCGGCCTCCCAAAGTGCTAGGATTACAGGATTGAGCCACCGCGCCCGGCCTATTTAATTTTCATAGTATTACTATAGTATAAACATTATCACAACTACAAATTAGGGCCTAAAACCATAAATTAACATATTCTTTTTTCCCATCTTTCCACCCCCATCATATCCACATTTTCTTCTTTAACATATTTTTATCTACATATTTGAATCTTTTAAATTCCTATTTTTGAATTATTTAGCACTTATTTTCCAAAACTTCAAAAAAGCACAATTATTTGATATTTTGAATATTTTTTACATCAGTCTTTTGTACATTGTCTTGCAATGATACACTCATTATATTTGATAGAGTAAGTTGAATTCATATAGTCTTTACGTTAAATTGAAAGGACTGCTTCCTCTTCATGTCTTTTCTTTACATGAGGTAGGGAAACACTATTGGACTTTATTCTACCATTTATTCCTGTCACTGAGCAAGCTACTTATTAGATTGGCCAACAATAGACATTCATCCAGTGTTCTCAATTGAGTGCAAATTGTCTTCTAAAGGAACTTATTGGAGGAAATTTACTATTTCTTCTCCTACCACTTCATCATGACTAATAGGAGTCAATTACCTGAACAAGTGGATTTACTCTGCATTATTAAGTTTCACTTCAGTAGGGCATTCCAGATTTTTTGGACAATAGGCAGTAACCAAATACAATTTGTTTCTCACATTAAAATACATCTTTCAACTTAAAATTTATAAGTATTAAAGATGATATTTTTATTATTGACTAGCTGATACATTCTGGTTCAAAACTCAAACTAAGATGTTTAATATTTATTCTATCAACTCAAAAACTTGAATAAGTCAAAAGTTCACAGATTTATCTCTTCCTGATTATTTCAGTGGAATTTTGATAATCCTGTCTAAATTACTGATATATCTGCAAATCATATTAGGATTTCATCTTAAATAATACTCAGTGCATTGCATGTATTTTAGAAAAAAGGCTGTTCCACCAAACTGAACTGATACATCCAATGCTAATCATGTAAATCTGTAGAATAGCTACCACAATATTTTAAACCTCCTGACTCAGACAAATAATTTTTCAACTATGTCCTATTCTTTCAGGAAAATTGCATGTTAATTTTAATTCGTAGAAATTTTCAATTATTCATTATTTGGCTTATTTCTTAGCTTTCAAATACCGATTGTAGTTTTGAGGAACAATTGGAAAGGGAGATATAATCATTATTCTATGTTACTCTCCTCTTTTTTTCCCAAGTAATACTTGGCTTATTGTACCCTGTAGATATTGATAACATTTTTTATCCTAAGAATAATTTTATGTAAGTTAAGTGAAAAATTTTACTTTTTCATTTTCAAGTTACATTTTAAACTATCTACATTCCACTCCACTTTCATGTGTATGATAATTTTTTATGCCGTTGTAACTTGGGAAAGGGTAAGAGAAAAAAATGCTTCTACTCCAAATGTCAGATGAGATTGGTAATATTTATCATACAACGTATTTTCAACTCCCAGTTTTAGAACCAAATATTCATGTCTGGAATTGCTTATGTGTGGTCTTGTTCGGTGGTGAGGGAGAGGGAACAGATGATTTCTCAGCGTCATTTCTTCTTTGTGATTCCTTAGTGAAAAGAATGGTGGATTCTTGAGCGATTATATCACTATCATTGTAGAAGGTTGTATAAATCATCATAAAGAGTGGCCTTTTTGGTACCTAACATCATAAAAATAGAGTGAATAGAGTGTTCAGAGTTTATGTGTGATGAATATTGTATTTTAGCTGCCTTATGTAATGGTGCCTCATCTGCAATCCATTCATTCGTTATCTGCATGTCAGATAGTATTTCCTCACTTGTAAACTATATTGCTGCCTCTGCCTCTCCATTGGACTCTTTGTTGTTGTTGATGTTGTTGTTGTTCTTGGAAACTGTCCTTACACACACATGTATCTATAGGAATTCCTGAATGGTAATTTCCTTTCTCACATACTTTTTGATTATATTGATAAATATCTATATGCTGGCTACCTTTTGTTATTGCTCTCAACCTTGAAAAAATGTTTCTATGTTATTGAGAACAACTTTTTATATAATGAAAAATCAACATACCTTAACTTTTTTTTACTATTGTGTACATAAGTAAACACTTCATTACTACTGTGTACTATGCACAAATGTATACTTTCCTTTGCAATCAGACTTCTTTGGAATTTTAAATTAATATCTTATTAACTACAAACATATTATGTAATTGATTAAGAGTGGGGCTATATACTGTTTTTTTAAAGTTATATTTTAGAAAATCTGTAAAAGCTAGACTCTTCACCACAACATCTTCATGATCATTAAATTAATTATTGCGCTGGAAAATCAGGATAGGATTTAACAGATTGACAAAGAACAATTTGTTGACAAGTTTGTTGACAATTTGTTGACAAATTGACAATAAACAATTTGTCAATTGTTCTTAATTTTCTGTTTTTCCTTATCATAAGCTTACCTTTTCTTAGAATTGGTTCAGGAAATTAGACATGTAGATTTGGGTAATCCTTTTCAAACTTAGAACACTAACATTTGTATATATCTGTTAAATATTTTATTATACTCAGAAGATAATTCCTTATGTTCAACTCCTTTTTAAATAAAACGTATAATTATTTAAAAAACAACTAAATAATAAATCAAGTGCCCACAAGTTTACTTAAAATTCAGTTAAATTATCATCAAAGTAGTAGTGAGTGTTAGTAAAGAAGAGATTCCTCTCTACTTGTGTCTTCAGGCAGTTAGGCAGATCCTTGTAAATCCAGGGAGATAGGAGACAGGTTTTATGAATCAATACTTGGAGGAGTCATACATAAGATTTTGACAAAATGAGGATCTCTTGAGTTATAGCAACATTTTAAATGGTGGACGGTGAAGGTGTTCTTGATTGGTCTTAGGCAATGACTGTCTCAGAAAAGCTCTGAACCAACCCTAATTTAAAGGGATACATGATAGCCCAGAGGAAATATATGTATTGAAATTACTTGCATTATATGATACACAGCCGTTTCCATTCAAAAGTGTTAAAAACAAACCATGCTGAGTCATGTCTACAAATAATTGGCATATTGCACTTTTTTTTTTTTTAATTTGTCATACAACTCTACATGGAAATGAAACAGAGAGAAGAGAGAAAGCAAAATTTGCCCGTTGGAGATATTATTACAGATTATGCTGCCAAATCTAAGTTTAGTTTTGTATCTCCTAAAATAATATTAAATTCAAATATATGAGAATTAATAGTGCTTCTCATCAGTATTTATAATTTCATAATAATCATCAAGCTAGGTAAACAAATATATACACTAAGAAATGCAATGCAAAAAAGGTATCCAAATCCAAATACATGTCTGTTGTTAAAAGAGAGTTCACTGTAGCTTGCCATATATACAAATTTTCTAGTCTCTTGCATAAAAGACTGATTATGTTCCATAATACTTCCCTTATAAACTGATTTTATCTCACAGTAATCTCTTACATTTATATAACATTACGTTATGTAAAGTGTTTTCCTTTTTTTCTCTCATTATAATATGATCAGTATGGGTTAGAAAGAAATATCATTATTGTCATTGTACACATAAGGGCACAGATGAGCCAGGTTGGGTATCTCCCCAAGGTTTTACAACTAATTAATGATAAAGGCTAAATAATAATCAAGACTGTAAGACTTTTAGTGGAATATTTGTTTTCTCTACCTTGTTTCCTCTCTAATTATTATGCCAAATGCTTGTCTATCATTAACTCTGCTTCTATGCTTCTCAACTTGAAATCTTTATTCACAGTTCATGCACACATAAATAGGCTTCCTTCTGCACTGTCACATGAATCCATAGCTTTGCAATGTCCTCCTATACATTGTGCTTTGCCTTTGTTTTGAATTTTTTTCTTCTTATTCTTAATATAATTGCTTCACTTCATCTCCCTCTTAATAGAATTAAGAAAAGGCAAAATAATATGTAATGTTTGATTTACTTTTTTTAAGTTAAAAATAGTTATGCAAAGTAGCATGTTTAAATTGGTTTAATTTGAGACAACAGTGCCATTAGATGGCACTCTGGGTAAAGTTGACAATGCTATTCCTATATTGGAATACGACATCATTCAAGAACTTACAGAAAGTAAATGGAAAAGAAGATTGGTGAAACTTAATAAGTCAAATAATTACACTGAGTATAATGATAGGTGAATTTTTCACTCTTTAAAAATTTAAGGTTTCCCTTTGAATCATTACACATCTTTACTCATCAAATAAAAAATTAAAATTATACAATGAACTGTTTCTCATTAGAATGTATAATATATAATTTTTTAAAGAAAGTACTTATATTGCCTTGTGTAGCAAAAATTAATGTTATAAATCACTTTGGTTATACCTTTTCTAATATAATGTAACATTCAGGAATGAAACCAATTAGTTTTTATAAAACTTACATTCATTTTAAGGCAATCTCCACATATAAACATGGATTTCTGAAACATTAAAATATTGTTTATATTTCCAATCTTATTAAAATAAATATTCTGGAAATACACTTGGTGCATAAATATATAATCCTTTCATGTTGGATTCAATATATTTTATTAGAAGTCATTCTATTTGTTGAAACCTTCTCATCTAATCACTAATACGTTGAGAATTTAGTAGGGAAAGCAAAGATGTATAAATGCTGGCAACTACTCTTGAGAAATATGAGCAAATGTGTGCTTTATGATGTATTTATTAAATTCTAAATAGCTGAATGCAGGTATAACATAGTCCACCACTATATTTTTCATTCATTTATTTCATTAGAAGCACTTAGTACGAGACTCTATCATACAAAAAGAAATAAAGCATTTATTCTACTCGAGGGACTCTTCCAGATAGCAACTATGATAATGAATGAAATGAATAAATCTTCATATTCATGGAGTAAATATATTTAAATTCTATGAAACAGTGCACATTATGTGAATAAGCAATAAAGTTATTTCATTGTCTTACCTATGTTACTGTAATAAAAGATGTTGTCTGAAAATGAAAGTGGTCCATGCTAAATTTAACATTTTATTTTAAATGTTTAGACTATATTCATGATTTATCTTAGTATTTTAATGTATTATCTATAAAACAAGAGTGACGGTGAATGCAAAAATGAATGCATGAAATAATAATAAGACAATCGTTCATCTAAAAATACACAATATAGGCCGGGCGCAGTGGCTCACGCCTGTAATCCCAGCACTTTGGGAGGCCGAGGTAGGTGGATCACCTGAGGTCGGGAGTTTGAGACCAGCCTGACCAACATGGAGAAACCCTGTCTCTACTAAAAATACAAAATTAGCTGGGCCTGGTGGCACATGCCTATAATCCCAGCTACTAGGGAGGCTGAGGCAGGAGAATTGCTTGAACCTGGGAGGCGGAGGTTGCGGTGAGCCGAGATCGTGCCATTGCACTCCAGCCTGGGCAACAAGAGTGAAACTCCGCCTCAAAAAAATAAATAAATAAATAAAAATAAAATAAAAATACACAATATTTATATTTTACTTACTATCACCCAAGGAGTCCCTCTCAAAACATACCCTGTTCCCTTCCTCCTTATAGCTAAATCTATCCAGAGTTTATCACTATACATTTTTCTAAAATTTTACCTAATATATGTATTCCTAAAATTAACACTTTTGTTTTCATGAATTAATGACATTTATATAAATTGAATGAGACTGTACATATTCCATGATGTACTTTTAGAAATCTTACTGAAATTGTTTTTGAGATACATCATATATAATATGCCAATAATATCTGCAAATATTTTATGCATTATATTGTTGAGGTACATTCATGATTTACAAAAAAAAATGTTGTTTAGATAATCTTAATATATGCCATGTGAAACACATAGGCAAGGGTTTTTCTAGAGAATATACAGAAGAATAAAATTACAGGGTTCTAGTTGACTTTAATAGGTAAATACAGCTGTTTTTCAAAGTGACTGATCTGATTTACAATTCCACCAGCAATGGATAAGAAATGCCCCGGTGTGTGATGTTCCCAGCCCTGTGTTCAAGTGTTCTCATTGTTCAATTCCCACCTGGAGCAAACCAACACGGCACATGTATACATATATAACAAACCTGCACGTTGTGCACATGTGCCCTAGAACTTGAAGTATAATGAAAAAAAAAAAATTAAAAAAAGAAATGCCTTTACTCCAAATCTTCAGCAAGATATTGTCAGTGTTTGAATCCTGTCAACTAGTAGATGTGAAATGATATTACACTGTGATTTTAATGCTAATATTTATGAAATAGAACTAATATTGTTCCAAACGTGCATTGGCTGTTCATGTTTTCTGAGAACCTTCCCACTTTTCTATTAGGTTGTTCTTTCAGTTATTTGATTCAGAGGAATTCTTATATATTTTTGGGAGAGTAATCCTATGTTTCTTTTATATATTAAACTTGTCTTAAGTTAATGGCTTAATTTTCTATTATGTTATGGTATTTTTGAAGTTTACAGTTTTTCTGGTGCATTCATTTTATATATCTTTTTTCTCCTGTGGTTTGTATAGTATTTTAAAAAGCCATTGTTGCACGATTTGCCTTATATGAGGTACCTATAGTCAAATTCAGAGACAGAGAAATGTGAATGGTGGTTTCCAGGGGATAGGACAGGGGAAAATGGGGAGTTGTTAATTAGTGGGCCTAGAATTTCTGTGTTGCAAGATGAAAATGGTTCTTGAGATTTGGTTGCACAATAATGTTAATTTATGTGACACCTCTAAAATATATACTTAAAAATGATTAATATAGTAAATTTTATGTTATGTATATTTTAATAGAATGACAAAAAGTCTGCTATCTTAAGGTCATAAAATTATCTCTTTGTATTTTCTTTTAAAATTGGCGATGTCCCTTTTCATATTAAAACTCTAGGTTCATCTAAAACTGGTATTTTTGTGTTTGTACAGGTGATGAATGAGATATTTCTCATTTTGTTTTTGTAGAAAAACCCAGTTGTCCTAGTAGTCTGTATCTAGACTCTATCACTCTAAATTTCAGAAACAAAACAAGGATATCAACTCTAAATGATTTTACTCAATATAGCCAGTGCAATAAGGCAAGAAAGAAGAATAAAAGGCACAGTAACTTGAAAGGAATAAATAAAATTATCTCTGTTCATAGATGATGCATAATAACCATAGAAAATCCTAAATTATCTTGAAAAACTCTTAGAATTGATTAGTGAATTGGGCAAGGTGGCAGAATACAGGATCAACACAAAAAATTCAATTGAATTTCTGTGTACTACAATGAACTTGTACAAACCAAAATTAAAAACACAATATAATTTGCAATTGTTCCAAAGTAAATTATGTAGCTAGATATAATCTTCACAAAATATATGAATCTATATATTAAAAATACAAAATCTGAGGCAAGAAATCAAAGATAAACTATGCTCAACATAGTAGAGACGTTAATTATATCCAAATTAATCCAGATGTTTAAGGCAATCCTTATCAAACTCCCAGTAAGGTTTTTTCATAGACAGAGACAAGTTGATTATAAAATTTAATATCAAAAGGCATAATCTCTACATTAGTGACAGAGTCTTGCTCTGTCACCCGGGCTATACAAATATTTTAAAAGAAGAAAAAATTGGGATGATTTACTCTGCCAAAAAATAAGGAATAGTATAGAATCAGCAGTCACACCAGCATAGTGTTGGTGGAGGAATAGAAAAAAAAATCAATGAAACAGAATAAAAACCTAGTAGTAGACCCACACAAACATGTCCAAACTAAGTTCTGACAAAGGCATAAAGGCAATTTGAGGGAGGAAGGATACTCTTTTCAGCAAATGGTGATGGAGCATTAGTACAGCTATTGGATAAAAAGATAGAATTTTGACTTAAACATTATATTTTAAATAAAAAAATAAAATAACTCAAAATAGATCACAAACTTAAATGTTAAAACATAATTTAATTTTATTAAAAATATGTAAAAATATTAGGGCTTCACAACTTTGTAAAGACTTTTTATATCTGACACCAAAACCACAACCCATAAAATAAAAAATAAACAAAAAAAACCTGGAGCTCATCAAGGTTAATATTTTTACTTTGCAAAAAACCATGTTAAGAGGATGAAAATACAAGTTTATAGATGGAGATAAAGTATTTGCTAAACACATATCCAACAATGGACCTGTGCCTAGACCATACGTGCATACCTCACAAATCTGAACAGAAAAAAAATTAAATAAGAAAACAACTCAATTAGAAAATGGGTAAAACACAAAGACACATGTCACTAAAGAGGTTGTACAGATGGAAAATAAGTACATGAACCTGTGATAATCTTCATTAGCCATTGTGGAAATACAACTTAAATTCACATATTAATATTACACACTTATCAGAATGGCTAAAATGAGAAAACAATCACAGCATCAATTGTTGGCAAGGATGCACTGCAACTAGATCACTCATACTTTGTTCAAACTGGTCTGGCCATAATTTTAAGTAGTATATATCATCAAAAAATTGGGGGTAAGTCATTAAAACCTAAACATGCAGCTAGCATAGACCCAATGATTTCATTTCTGGGCATTTATCAGGAAGAAATAAAAACTTAGGTTCACACAAAAACTGTACATAAGTACTCGTAGCACTCTTATTCATAATAGGCAAAAACTGGAAACAAGTCAGTTGCCCTTTAGTAAGTGAATGATTAAACAAACATTGGTACAAGCATACCATGAAATGTGACTCAACAATAAAAATAAAGAAACTGTATATATACAAATCAACTTAGACAACACATCTGGGAACTTAAATTGCTACCTGGCCACAGTAATCAAGACAGTGTGGCATAGCTGAAGAGATTAGTGGATTAGAATAGAGAGACCAGAAATAAATGCACACAAGCATGCCTAATTTTTGACAGAGCTGTAAAGACACTTCAAGGGAAGAAGAAAGCTTTTTTAAGAAAAAATGTCAGTCCTCCAAATTTGCATACTATGTGATGCCATTTGTATAACATCCTTGATTGACAAAATTATGGGGAAAGGAACCTATTTTGGTTTACAGGTATTAACGATGGGGAGTTGTGGAGTAGGAGAGGAGTGGGGAAGTGGTGGTTAGAAAAGGGCAGCAACAGGGATCCTTGTGAGGATGGAAATGTTCTACATTTTGACTCTGCTTATGGTCACATGAGTCTACACATGTGATAAAATTTCCTACAAATCCACATCCAAACACACACAAAGAAGAGCATGTAATTAGAAAAATCTAAATATGGTTAAACAATTTTATCAATGTCAATTATCTGCTTATAATGTACTGTGGTTTACGCAGGATGTTCAGATTGAGTGAAGAGTGCTGTTTCTTACGACTGTATGTGTATTTACAATTATCATAATATAAATATTAAAAATCCCCACAATGTATGTATTTGGATATCTTTTCAAACCAGTCTGTTTCCCAGGCTGGAGTGCAGTGGCACCATCATGGCTCACTGCTGTCTTTAATTCCCAGACTCAAGCGATTGTCCCACCTCAGCTTCCCTAGTAGCTAGGACCACAGGCTCATGCCACCACGCCCATCTATTTTTTGTTTGTGTCAAATTTTTGGTAGAGACAAGTATTCACAATATTGTCCAGGATGTTCTTGAACTCCTGGGCTCAACTGATCCTCCAGCCTTGACTTCCCAAAATGCTGGAATTACAGGCATAAACCACAGGCCTACCTTATAAACTTATGTATTAAACATAAAATTATAGTCAGCTTATATTCTTACCCTATTCCTGAATATAAAAACACATTGTAAATTACTTAATTCCAATGCAGTCATTTAACATTTTATACTATTTTGCCCAAGATTTTGGAGCCGTCTTAATGACACATATCAGACCAAATTTGACTTTTATACCAGCCAAGCAAGCCATTACATAGAATTAATTTGTGATAACCTTTTCGTCAAAATTTCTTTCGCATTCCAAAAGTTTCTTCAGAAACACTTTTTCTACTATCCTCTATTTTTTCAAAGTACATATTCTAATGGTATTTTGATGTTTTTTTTTTCGTTTTTTGTCGGAAAAGTATGTATTTCATCATTATTCATAAAGAATAAATTTTGGCCTACAATTATAGATTAACTTTATTGCTTTCTGACACATTTTCACTCTGTTTTAGAAGTCCCATACAGGCAAATAAGAAATCAGTCTAAACTCTGCTCCTTTGTAGATAGTTGTGTTGTATACTTTTTGTTTGTTTGGTTTTGTTTCTTCTATATGGCTGCTTTAATGCTTTTTAAAAAGTGTTTTTATGGGTTCTTCCATTTCATAAGAATATATCTTTATAGAGATATATTTCTATTAGTATTTTTTTCTTTTGATCAGGCTTCCTGAGTCTAACATTTAAGCCTTTAATCACTGTGAGCTCATTCATGTAACTTTTTATTAAAAACAAACAAACAAAAAAAAACCACAAAACTTCGCTCACCCATGATTTCTATTCTCTCTTGCATGAAAAAAGCATTTTAACATTTTTATTTTATTCTTCAAATCCTTTTTACATTTTCAGCTTTTAAGAGTTCTCTTCCTACTCCCTGATTAACACCTTTAAATCTTCCAGCTCACTAAATTTCTCTTTGTTTATTCCCTAGTGCATTGATTTTCAAGTTCATGTAGTGTGTGTGTGTGTTTTTTCAATTTCATGCAGTGTGTGTGTGCGTGTGTGTGTGTGTATTGGATTTTGTTTTGGTTGTTTTTCAAAACAGTATGCAATTTTGTTTATTTCACCTTCATATGTTCAATGCTCACTTTAATGTCAATGTATACATTCGATATTCTATTTTCTGTCCAACATGTGCTAGTTTCGATTCTGCAGTCTTTGTTAATCAGATACTGCTACTGCCTATTTCTGCACATTCTTATTTGTGGTGGCTTATTTTCTCGTGGACATATCATGTTTTTATTAGCAGTTTTTTGTGAATTGTTATTCTGTAGAAATTTTTTAACAGTGGATTTAATATAGATGTCTTGATTCCCTAAGAGAGAAATTGTGTTTATGAGGTAGGAATAGCACTGGGTGGTATCAGGAGGATGGAAAAACCCAGACAACAGCTAAAACAGGAAGCAGGCAAAGAAATCACAGGATAATAGAAACACAAAAATATGGGAGAAAAAATGGCCAAACCCTGGTCAGGGTAACATGTCCATGACACTTTCAGGCAAACCTAAATAAGGCAGAAAGAGACGGATACTGGGGCTCCTGAAATCCCTTTCTTTTGTAGAATACCTAATGATTATTTCAAGCCTAATTAAAGAAACACACATAAAATTAGAAACCTGAACTGTGTTGTCCACATCTTATTCTCATGAGCAAACCTGCACTTCTCTCTTAAGTTTGTACTTAGCTTAGCAATATAAAGGTTTGTTGCCTTTCACTTCAGTCTGACTAGTCCTGGAATTTTTTCTCATGATGGTGTCAAAAACCTGGAAACCTGCCGAGGCTGGGGGTCTCAGCAGCCTCTGAAGACTCTTCTGAGCCCTCTGGCAACATTTATATGTGCCATAAAAGTGGAGATTATCAGGAATGACCATAATTATGTCTTCGGCACATTTTCAGGCCACATTGTGGTGGCCTGAAATTCAAATGCAAATACATTGGCATGACTGCTGTGGTTAGGAATTTTCTGGGGGAGACTTTCTACCTTTTTCCCCCTATTTCCTTTTATATAAGGCCAAAATAAGAATATATATCCCCAGTGTTTGCTTCCCTGGGGATAAGAGAACAATATTTTCTCTTTTTCTGGTTCACATGGTGATGGTTTTATGGGTTTATAAAAGGTGCCTCCAATCTGATTTCCCACGTTGCACAGACCATTCCCCTTCCACCTACAGTCATGGCCAATTAAAAGAAGCTTTCATGCCTCTAGAGATTAACATATACTTTTCATGGTAAACAGTGGGTACGTAACTCAGCCCTCCGGACAGATTATGGTCACCTAAAGAATTCCTCTTTTTTATGGCTGCATAGTATTCCATGGTGCATATGTGCCACATATGTGCCACATTTTCTTAATCCAGTCTGTCACTGATGGACATTTGGGTTGATTCCAAGTCTTTGCTATTGTGAATAGTGCTGCACTAAGCTGGAAACCATCATTCTCAGCAAACTATCGCAAGAACAGAAAACCAAACACCACATGTTCTCACTCATAGGTGGGAATTGAACAATGAGATCACTTGGACACAGGAAGGGGAACATCACACACTGGGGCCTATTGTGGGGAGGGGGGAGGGGGGAGGGATAGCATTAGGAGATATACCTAATGTAAATGACGAGTTAATGGGTGCAACACATCAACATGGCACATGTATACATACGTAACAAACCTGCACGTTGTGCACATGTACCCTAGAACTTAAAGTATAATAATAATAATAAATACAAAAATAAAAAAAGATGAAAGAAAGAAAGAAAGAAGGAAGGAAGGAAGGAAGGAAGGAAGGAAGGAAGGAAGGAAAGAAAAGAAAGAAAGAAAGAAAGAAAGAAAGAAAGAAAGAAAGAAAGAAAGAAAGAAAGAAAGAAAGAAAGAAAGAAAGAAAGAAAGAAAGAAAGAAAGAAAAGAATTTCTCTTTTACCCAGTTCAAGCATGTTGTAAACAAATGAAGACCGGGCCTGGTGGTTCATGCTTGTAATGTCAGCACTTTGAGAGCCCAAGGCAGAAGGATGGTTTGAGCCCAGGATTTTCAGACCATCCTGGGCAACATAAGGAGACCCAGTCTCCACAAAAATAATTAAAAAATAAAACAAATGAGCCAGGCATGACTGTCTGTGTCTGTGGTCTCAGTTACTCGGGAGGTTGAGGTGAGAGTATTGCTTGTGCCCAGGAGATTGAGACTGCAGTGAGTCGTGATTGTACCACTGCATTCCAGCCAAGATGACAGACTGAGACCTTATCTCAATCAAATACATACATACATACATACATACATACATACATACATACATATTTCATCTTGAAATTTCAGGTATGTCATGCCACAATAGTTTGAATTTGTTTATAAAAGCTAGAAAAGTAAACCACATAAATTTTTCCTAAGGAATTGTTATAGCCTCAATAATACCAAAACTCTCTCGTGTTTATTTATTTTTTTACCTGTTACCAAAAGTTAGAGACATATTCTTGATTATGGATTCTTTACGCTGCAGAAAAGAATAATGATAATAATGTCTATTATTTATTGAACACTCATTATTTGACTGGAGTTACATTGTTTTTACATTTGAGCCCATAGTTAATTATCAAGACCTCAATTAAATATATCCTACTTTAAAAATGTATTTTATCAAAAAGGCTGCTGAATTTGTTTTTCAGTAGTTACAAATATACTTCTTTGGTTTCTTGGTCTCACTGCAAGAATTTTAATTTAATGCTAAACAAGAGCAGATTTTAGAAAATGAATGGAACTTAGATATTCAGAGCAAGCTGTGAGTGAGGTATGGAAGAAACAAAACAGGAGTTAGACTAAACTTATGCAGCTAAACTTAATTTGTTGTCTTGTTATCTGTAACTCCTTCCTTCCTTCTGCTTTAAATTTCAACAGAGAATAATGATATGGAAGTATTTTTTATATCTTAACTTTCGGGAGGAAATGACTGAGAATGTTGTTCAGTGTGTTAAAAAACAAACAAACAGTGCACAAAGCAGTTTCCTTTCTCCTAAGGGAACTGACTATGATATTTCTTTCTTCTTGATCAAAATAAAAACAGTAAAGTTGAGATTACCTGAGAAGGAATAATATGGTTTACTTCTCGTTTGTAGAAGGCTGTAAACCTTGTAAATGATTTTACCTAACAAAACATCTAAAATAGATTCATTTTTTCATATATATGGCTATATTTCAGTCTCATCAATTTAAGTTTTGTTAAGTAAAATAAATCGCAAAATTAGAGCCTTATACAAATGTAAGAGGCAAACTATGTTCTTATTTCTTAGGTAATCTCAATGTTATTATTTTATGTTGATCGATATTATACAAACACACGAAAGCATGAAAGTTATATTATAGCTTAGAAAAATAGTATAATGGCATCTATATAATCATCAGCTAAGAAACAATAGGATGTTACCTTCATATTAAAAGCTCTCTGAGGAATCTCACCATATTCACAATTCACTCCATCTTTCACAACTGGATTTTGTATTATCAATTCCCAAATATTGTTTGATATTATCTATTTTATAAAACAGTTTAACCAGTTTCCATTATATGTATTATTCTATTACTTTCTTCTGTGCTTCTGCATTGTCTATGTGGAATCCACTCACATTGATGCCCTCATGTTGATGAACCACTTCATTCATTATTACTTCTGAACATTCCTAAGTATTCCTTTACGTGAAGATGGCATAATTTATTTGTCCATCCCATTGTGGATATGCATTTGGGATGTTTACATATTTTTGCTACTATGAAAATACTGAGCTGAATATTCTTACACCTGATTCTCGGTACACAAGTTCAAAAAATTACCCGTTGGCATATATCTTGGACTGAACTGCTTGGTGTAGAAAACGAACATTTAATTTTATGATATAAAATGTTAAATTGTTTTTAACATGGTTAATTCAATATATACTACTAAAAATAATATTACTGTGATCCCATCGTACTACATTCTCACCCACATTTCTTATTGTTAGGCTTTATAATTCACTGTAGTCTTTAAGAAGGAATATAAAATCATGCTTTGAATTAACATTTCCCTGATTACTAAAAAGGTTGACTATGACTTCTCTTTACAACAAATTTCAAACATGTTTTGCCCATTTTCTACAGGATTGCTTTGCTCTTTTATATTAATTCATAGTGAATATTTTATATATTCCAAATATTAATCCAGTGAATCATCATTTGGTATTTGAATAAGTATTTGCAGATTCCACATTTGTGAATTTGCCTCCTTGCCAAAATTAATTGGTAACGCTACAATCAATATTTGTGGTGCTTTGTGCTCATTAGCAGATATGCATGGAACAGCAAAATATTTGAGTTGCTCTTTGAACATGAACAATCCCAGCTGAGGCAGACCAAGGCGACGTTCTGTTTTCAGGTTTGTGCTCTCTTATTGTAAATAAGCACTCTTTTCATGGTCTACATAGTGTCATATTTCTCATATATTTTTTTTTTGCTTGTGATTTCAGCATTGAAAATGCCCCTAAGCATAGTAATGAAGTGCTGTCTAGTGTTAGTAAGTGCAAGGAGGCAATGATGTGTCTTACAGAGAAAATACATGTGTTAGAGAAGCTTTAATCAGGCATGAGTTGTAGTGCAATTGGGCATAAGTTATTGTTAATTAATCAATTATATATATATATGATAAGTAAGGTGTTATTAAACAAAATCATACATAAAAGAAGGTTATGCATTGGTCAGTTGATAAAAATGTTGTGACCACAGGCTCACAGGAACCTAACCCTGTATCTCCTCTAGGAGCAGTATGTTAGTATTTGTAAAAATTAGTGCTCAGGGTGATTTTATAATACTTATTACTACAGCCAATGAAAATCAACTGTACTTTGTCAGGAATATCTTTGTGGCTTCTCTCCTCGTTGTTTTTATAGGATTATTTGAAAATTAAAATGACAAATTTCTGAATTTTAATTTGAATGAATGTATCTATTTTTCTCTGTATAGTTTATAGCTTTATTTCTATGTGGTTTAAGTAATATTTCCTTTCACATGGTTTATTTAAAAAAAAAAAACCTCTTGTTTTCTTTCTTAATAGCATTTGCGCATTTCTTAGTCTTACCTTTTAATTGAAGTCTTTAATCAGTGTAAAGTTCATTTCTGTTTGTGGTATAACATAAGGAGTTTTTTGAATTGCAAATACTTGCTGCAAAATGTATTGATTACCACAATTTTTTCAGCTGTCGGATTTTCAAGATCCATTCTGTTATAGACTAAGTACTGCATATACAACAAATCGTTCTTATGCTGCATATTTTCTTTTCTATATTTCTGCCCTTCTGCTTCTATCACATTGTCTTAAAGTTTTATATTCAATTTTGATTTTGACAGAAAAAAGTCATTAAATTTTAAATTCTTTGCAAGTGTCTTGTTCTTCCATATTCATTTTAGAATGAGTGTGAGGCCAGGTGTGGTGGATCATGCCTGTAATCCCAGCACTTTGGGAGGCCGAGACAAGCAGATCACCTGAGGTCAGGAATTTGAGGCCAGCTTGGACAACTTGGTGAAACCCCATCTCTACTGAAAATACAGAAATTAGCTGGGCGTGGTAGTGGGTGCCTATAATCCCAACTCCTCTGGAGACTGGGGCAAGAGAATTACTTGAACCCAGGAGGCAGATTGCGTTGAGCAGAGATCATGCCACAGCACTCCAGCCTGGGTGACAGAGTGAGACTCTGTCTCAAACCAAAAAAAAAAAAAAAGAAGGAGTGTGAGAAATCTCTCTCTCTTGCGCGTGCGCGCAAGCTCTCTCTCTCTCATATACACACAAACACAGACAAACACAGTACCTTTTGAAATACGATTTGAAATTGCATTTAATCTATAGATAGACTTGTGGAGAATTCGCATCGATATGATAGACTTCTAATCTATTCTATAATACATCTCACTTTTTTGTAAGTCGTTGTTACATTTTCAATACAATTTTGTACTTTTGTCTATGAAGGGATAATTTTTACCTTCATTTATTCTAAAAAAGTTTACATTTTATTTGCCATTTTATCTTTGTTTTTTGCTTATATTTACTAATAACTAGGGATATTTAAAAATTCTGCTTATACTTATATATTAATTTTGTAATCAGAAAATATTCTTAATATATTTTCATTGTGTATTTTTGGATTATTTTTATAGTTTTTTCCCTAAGCAATCATGATACCTGCAAAAATTGTCTTTGTTTTTTTTTTCTTATAATTTGATTTTTGTTCCTGAAGAAGAATGGGTGTCAGGAGCATTCTTGTCTGCTGTTTCCTCATCTTATAGTAACAACTTTCAAAATGCACCCTTCAAAAGTGTTTTTTTTTTAGTTTTATTTTATGTGCCTGTCCTTTATTAGCTCAAAATTATCCTTTATTGATACCATGCTGCTTAAAAGTTATAACTATATGTTGAGTATTATTTAGCACTTTTTGTGCACTTATGGAAATCACATGATTTTTCCATTTAATTTGTTAATATCAAAACCTCCGTAACTTAAATTACTAATATTAAACTAACCTTGCATTCTTGGAATAAACCTAATTTGTCCATAATATATTATCATATAAACACACTGCTGAATTCAGTTTACTAATATTTTATTTATAATGTATGCATTCACTTAATAAATGAGGTGGTAATGTCTTTGTCTGAATTTAGTAAAAAACTTATCCTAAACTTCTCCCTGGAAGTATTTGTTTAATATTGGATTTTGTGTTTCTTAAAAAATTTTTATAAATTCACAGAAAATTTATCTCTATGTAGAGGGTTTCCTTTGGTGAAATATTTTGCCATTTGTTACAATTTATATTTTAGCTGTAGAAACACTTGTTTTCCTTTTTCTATAATTGAATTTGACATAAATTAGATTGGATGCAAATATTTATGTATAAATGCTTACTTTAAAATAAAAGGGCAAATATAGGCATAACCCTTCTGGCTTAAAGAGCAAATGATGAAGACATAAAATTTCAATAATTAGAAAGAATAAATGCTGACATATGGTCTATAAAACTAAATAAAATTTAATTTTATCATTGAGTGTAGCTAATTTGTTCTTAATAGTTGCGCACGCACGCGCGTGTGTGTGTATTTCTTTTTATTAGAAGGTGATAGTAATGACTATGACTCTCTCATATCCTTCCTTTCTTTTTTTTGGTTCTTTGTTGCCCAGATTGGAGACTAGAGTGCAGTGGTACAATCATAGCACCCTGCAACCTCAAACTCCTGGGCACAAGCAATCTTCCCACCTCAGCCTCCTGAATAGCAGGGACTACAGGCAACCACCACGCCTAGCTAATTTTTATTTTTTTTTCTAGAGGCAGGGTCTTGTTTTTTGTCCAGGCAGATCTGGAACTCTTGAGCTAAAGCAAACCTCCTACCTCAGCCTCCCAAAGTTCTGGGAGTGAGCCACTGTGCCTCACTTGTTTTATATTCGTATAGTTAATAAAAGCAACAAAATTTTTTTCTACCTCTAACAGTTCTTCAGGTTTGATTTATATTTGAGGTAGATTTTGCTTATCGTCCCTCTGAATATATAATATTGCACAAAATAGTGGAATATGTTTTGAGAATAGTGCAAATTGTGAAATAGCCTCATTCTTTTTTTTTTTTTCCTCATTGGTGGATGAATAAATAAGTTTAAATTAAATATGTCAATATTTTTGTATCTTCCAAGCCATAGGTTTCACCTCAGAGCAAAATCCCATAGGATCAAAGGACCATAAAGATTTCATATCCTACTACATTTTTTTGACATATAATTCCATTTAATTTGATATATGAAACATCATATTTTAATTTCTTATCACAAAGTTATTGATGATTTACATTGTACTTTAATGCCAGAGTAATATCATGAAATCTAAATATATGTATCTATATGATTTACTTTGCCAGGAAGGCATTCACTAATTATTGTTGTTGTTATTATTATTATTATTATTATTATTTTAGATGGAGTCTTGCTCTGTCACCCAGGCTGGAGTGCAGTGGTGCGATCTTGGCTCACTGCAACCTCCACCTCCCAGGTTCAGGTGATTCTACTGCCTCAGCCTCCCGAGGAGATGGGATTACAGGTGCGTGCCACCATGCCTGGCTAATTACTTTTGTATTTTTAGTAGAGGCAGGGTTTCACCATGTTGTCCAGGCTGGTCTCGAACTCCTGACCTCTGGTGATCATCCCACCTCAGCCTCCCAAAGTGCTGGGATTACAAGTATGAACCACTGCACGCAGCTGGCATTCACTCATTTTTTTCATTTATTCATTCACACATTAAAACCTTTGTCCACCTGGCAAGTTACCTTTCCTATACCTTTCCCTTGGCCAACTATTATTATTCTTTCAAAAAAGGTTCTACTGTGATCACTTTCTAAAAAGAGATGAACTACTAAGACCACCATAAACAGGCATTGTATTAGCCTGCTAGGATTGCCATAACAAAATACCACAGACTGGGTGGCTTACCCAACAAAAATTTATTTCCTCATTGTTCCCAAGACAGGAAGTTGTGGGTGGTCTGGTTTCTTCTGAGGCCTCTTTTCATGGCTTACAGATGGTTGCCTCCTCTCTGTGTTTTCTCCAGGGCCTTTTCTGTGTGTGTGCACACCCTCAGTGTTTCTCTCTTTATGCTCTCACCTTATTTGCATATCTGAACATTAGTCAGATTGCATTAGGGCTGATCCTAAGGGCCTCGTTTTACTAAATTCCCCTATAAAAGTCCAGTCTCCAAATACAATCACATTTTGAGACATTAGGGGTTAGGGCTTCAATGTATAAATATTGGCTATACACAATTCAGTTCATAATATACATTCTTAAGTACCTATGATAAAATAAAGATTTCTTGAGTTGTCTGTTGGTATCTCAGCAAAATCTTAAATACCTCATAGGCAAGAGACCTCCTTTTCATTCATGTATTTCCAGAGTAACTCAACATTTTTAATTTGAGTGTACTCCTAGAATCAGTACCATGCCAAACCACATTAGAATCTGGGTCGAAAGGTCAAGTCAGAAATACTTGTCATGTCTTTATATAATGTTTTGATATTTTGTTCATCATGGATATTTTTAATGAATTTAGATTTTTTAAAATACTGCTTTAAAATGTTATCTGAATTACTGAAGTTTTTTGGTGCCTCTTGGCATTTTGCCCCTGAAGTTTTGCTTACTCACTTCACCCTACTCCTGGTCTTGCCTAAAATGATAAAATTCACAAGGCAACATTTTAAGGATCTATGTGATAGTATCCCTAAAAACTTTCAATGTGACTATCTTTAGATAACTATCTTTAGATTTGCTATATCATGAATAACTTGTCTCTTGAAAACTATCATAGAATAGACACAAGGGCACTACTTTGGAAATTAGTACCTGGCTTCTAGTTTTGTCTCTGTCAATTATTTTCTGAATTCTAGAGTTTAGCTTTGCTGTAGTTAATGGCTACACACAAAGTCAGGCATACCAAACTCAGTATTAACATCGTATCAACATTCAACCTGTAACCTCTTTGTATGTTCACAAGTCTAGGTTCTACTTTGGGAGACTTTTATTCAGCAGTTCCAGAGTGTGGTATAGGAATCTACAATATTAATATATACTTCTACCCCTAAGTAATTCTAACACAGATGGCCCTTGAACCACTTGGCTTGTGGGTTACACTCAATGAAAAATATCATAGTTCTGGTTATTCAAATATAATCTGAGAATTAACAGGAGTCTCTGTATAAGATTGAATAATTAAGAAAGGGTTTGACCTGAAACCAGAACAGTAGTTCTACAGTTTTAAGAAAGGAAATAGGAACTTTGGTACTAATTGGTTTAGAGGTGCTTCAACAATACATAAAGACATTCACTAGAAATATAAATCTCTAATATTTTTACGTGTGCTAATAATAATAATCTCTGCTACTTCTTGATCTCCTCTTAGTGTCATACACTGAGTTACATCATTTAAGGCAGAATCAGGAATAGGATGAAGAATGTGATTTTATGTAATTCTCACTAAATCCTATAATGTAGCATTATTATCTCTGTTTTTTTGCTGAGAAATATGAGGTTTATCAAAGTTAAATTATTCTTATAGGTTAGCTGGTAATTAGAAGTCTTCATTTTTAGCACTATGCTCAAAACCTGCCAGAGTTGGTATTAATGATCCTTTGCTGAAAGAGTAAGACCATCAGACTAGAGCAGTCTGGAATTCATTCAGAATCAGAATCCAGTAAACACTTTTTGACATAAGTTAAGAATGGCCTTAGAGGAACAGCTGAAGCCAAGTCTTGAGGCAAAGGGCAAGAGCTTTCACTTTGAAAGCAGAGAAGATGCCACCATGGGGTCATCTGAAGGGAGGAAATAGTGAAAGGGGAAGACCTACACAAGAGCCATGACAGCAGCCTAAGCTGTTGGAATAAATAGACACACTGAGTGTTAAAAGGCTTAAACAGTTTGCTTGTTTAAACTCCAGATTTTAAAGACATATGAGTTTGAAGACAAAATCCTTGCTAGAGGTTGAGACCTGAGAATAAATAAAACATAAATTTTAGAAATAAATGTAAGTTTCTTTGAATAATTACACAACTGTTGGCTACTTCGGGATTTCATATTTGCACTAGCATTTCAAAACACTACTTTTTCAGTTGCTATAATGAATCATACATATTTAAATTCTATTTGAGAAGATTAAACTATCATCTCCTAAAAATAAAGATGTTACGTATCTTTAAATTGTTTTCTCACCATTTCTTATAGCATATCTTGTCCTTGTCCACTGAACTCATATGTTTCAATTTTTTCCATGATAAAAAGGCCATTTTTTGATATGCACCGATACCACCTTAGATGAATACATTTACTGTTACATTAAAAACTACTTTTCTGGATACTTTTTAAAATACTTGAGTATGTCTATCAATATTAATAAGCAAATTATTCCTTCATTCCTCTACCTTTTCACACTTTTTTTCTCTTTATAATTTTATTTCGTATTTCTCATTGTTAATATATTTCGAGATCCACTCTAGGAGCTCTGAAGATTTAGTGCTTGTGTGATCACTTGGCAAACTTTTAAAAAGGCCATTTTTTCCAGCCCCACCTCCCAGGAATTCTTAGTTTTTAGGTCTGTTGTGGATTCTCTCTCTTCTTATATTGTTAACTAGCTTTGAAGTCGATTTTTAGAGAATTGCTGCAGTACAGTTATGTGAGTGGCTTTGAACCAATCTAGTTCTATTTCTTTTCTTACTGGCAGTTCCCAAGAATCACTAGAATGTGCTGGGAATGTAACAAGTTGAGATAGGGAGAGACTGGTACAACAGCCTGAGCTCTGTTTCAGTCCCCCACAGGAAGCAGGATATCCTTCACTACTTCTACGAGGCCAGTCATGTTACCCTGGGGTAGAAAAACTGGGGTGGGCGTCTGTCCAGCGTTCTTCATCTGTGTTGCAAGCGGTGTATGCACAGATGACATTCCGTCCTCTCCAGGCAGCTATCCTGAGGCTTGGGAAACCAGCTCCTATGATCCTCGATTTCTGTTGTGCTTTGCTTCCTATGTGTAAATAATAAACTCACTTCATGTAAGTTGTTGTGTTCATGAGTGTTCTGTTTCACTGGACTTAGACAAGTTGGTAACAAGTGTACAGTGTACTTGCTTCACAATGATTTTTTTTAAAGACAGCCTACTACATTCTATTACATTTTCTGTTCTGTACAAATCCTTTCTTATGCTCTCAGAAAATATAGCTTTCTAAGGTATGTGAGAGATGACTCTGTTTAGCTTTACTGACTTAAGTCTACACAGGTAGCTAAGTAGTAGAATTCTAAAACCAAGTTCGTTAGGTATATTTGTATTTAGAATATTAAAGTCCCTCAGGCCGTGTCTGATCATGCCTGTCATGTTAACTCCAACAAATAAGATTATTATGCCTACCTCATAGCAGCTTCTCAATATATTCAACACTTCCTGAATGGATGAACATTTATAAATTTTGACAGTTACTAATTTCCACTCATTTTTTTTTTTTCATGGCATTCACCTCTGTCTGGTTTATAGAGTTCTGTGGTCTGAATGTTTATGTCCTCCAAAAATTCTTATGTTGAAACCTAATTACCAAAGCACTATATTAGAAGGTTGGACATTTGGGAGGTGATTAGTTCATCAGGGTGGAGTCCTCATGAATGAGACGAGCTCTGTTTTTAAAGAGGTCCCAGAGGGCTGCCTGCTCCTTTCACAATGTTAGGCTACAGGAGGAAGGCTCTCCCCAAGCAGGCCCTTACCAGGCATTGAATCTGACGTTGCCTTGATTTTTTTCATCCCAGGCTCCAAAATTGTGATAAATAAATGTTAGTTAGTTGTAAGCTACCTAGTTGATAGTATTTTGATATACTACCTCAAATGGACTAAGACACAGGGGTTAAACAAGAATGAATTAGAACTATGTATTTAGGTCACCACCGCTTCCACACCCACCATTTGTACAGCATCAATCACTTGCCTTTCCTACTAGTTATCGGCTATTCTTTCAAAACATCAGGGATAACACCTGCCTCTAAAAATTATGAAGAATAGACAGAATTGTGTAGAAACACTTGCCAATAGCAATTATTGGCTTGATTGAGTTTCACAGCAACATTTTGCTATGAAATAAAATATAATGTATGGAGCAAATATACACACATTTTATGTTTTACCTTTAACCATGTGGTACAACGTATTATTTTGATAGAAAAACAATTATGAAAATTATTCGGAATATAAAACATCCAGTTAAAATTTGGGCTGAAGGTTAGTTTAGGTAATAAAACTTTTTATAATTCATAGAGATCATTAGATGAACAAGAGATGCTGAAAACATTAAAACCATCCAATGTAGTTGCACACTGATTCTGCTCCCTCTGTCTCATACTACTGAATTTTTATTCTTCAGAGTAAGTAAAGTATGACATCTTAAGAGGGGCATTTCCTGTTGTCAGTGGCCATGCTATTTCATCCTCCTATACATTTTCACAACTCCCTGTACAAATTCACCATCTAAGCACTCTTTCTTACCTCATTGCCCTTCCCACATTATGATTAAAAGCCCATTTATAGTCATTTTCCTCTAAATACTACAGTATAGAAAAGCTAAAAAAGGTCACTTATAATGGAAAAAGGTGACAGACACTACTTCAGCCAAATGATCAGGTTTAATATCAACAATAAGAAGGCATATTGATAGTGCATTCCCTTCATAAGATGTAGTAAAAATGACACTTTACCTCTGCAGTCCTGTTTCCAAAAACTCATAACCCTGGAATAATTATTTGAAGAAGCAAGACAAATCCCGGTAGAGGAGATCCTAAAAATTACCTGATGATTACCCTTTAAAACTCTCAAGGTCATCAAAAACAAATTAATTCTGAGAAACTCTCATAGCCAAGAGCTTATTGTTTACACGTAGGCAAGTAAACAAGTGTTATAAATGTAAAGTGGTATCCTAGACGTGATCCTGGGCTAGAAATAGGACATTAGGTAAAAGCTAAGAAATAGGAATCAAGGGTGCGCATTAATTAATAATAATATGTGAATATTGGTTCATTGGTTCACTTGTGACAAATGTATCGGACTAATAAAGGCGTTAATACTAGGGGAAACTGGCTATGGAGTATGTGAGTACTCTTTGTACTGGTGCTTTCATTTTTTCCTGTAAATATGAAACTATTCAAGAAAATGTTCATTTCTAAAACCTTGTTTAGGTTCCTGTCTCCTCCGTTAAACTGCATGGCCTGTGAAAGTCAGGTTGTGTCTGTTGCCATTACCTCCATACATCACTGCACCGCACACAGGAGGAGCCTGACAATTGTTGAATGAGCTGTTGAATGAATGAGTAAAATAACCATCTAATAATTGACTGTGAAAGAACCTTAATTCCCTGAAGAAACTCTTATTTTATATGGAAATAGTACTTCCTCAAACCACCAGTCAAGATGGAAATTAATGCCATCTGCTGCTTGTTCTTCCACAATCTTCTGCTCTTGGGCTTTGCCATCATTTTCTCTGACTGACTGTCCTAAATATCTGTTTACTCCCCAAAGAATCCTTATGCTCCCGAATAATCAACTTCTTTTTCTTTTCTGCCAAGTATAGTATAAAAATCCATGAAAACCAGGAAGACCTTAAGGAAGCCCCCCTAGGTACAGAATCCAAAGATACTGGGCTGCCTTCTGATGTTCTTGATGCCAATAAATTACTTCCACAAGGCCCCTTGGACATATTCACATCATTTATATCATACTGTCTGAAATATTAATACTTAGCAAATCAATTGAATAGATAAGAGTTGTCTTTTCAAAGGAAAATACTCTTGGGAGATTTAAGGAACTAGAACTGAGATCAATAATATTATTACTATAATTTAGCAATATCATTGACTACCTCAGTTTTTGAGAATTAACACTGGAAAATATAATATATTTATAACATTATTTTTGTGAGAAAATAGACTAGTAAATTAATTTAGGAAACAAAACACAACTACAAGTTCAAGATTGAATATATATTTTTAAAAATAAGCTGTAAATAAAGTCTTTAAAAAAGTCCTTTGGTAGCAAGAACACACAACAAAAAATGAATTTAAATAATTATTTAGTATAATGAACTAATGCATTAAAAGCTCTATTAAGGCCATATGGTCTAATGTTCAAAATATTTCCTCATGAATCTGGAGAGCTACAAATATATTTTGAGTTTTATATGCTGCCGTCCTTTTTTATCAAGCAAATTAACCTGTTTATTATAAGTACCTCTGTTAATATATATATATGTATAGTATATACAATTATCATATACATGAATGAAATCATGTGTGGATTCATCTGTATTTAAAATAAAGTTTAAATGTCATCTAGTGGTTAAAGATTCACTACACATATTTGTACATGTTTTATTTTAAATCTGTTAATATTAAAAAAGTACAATAACACCATTAATAGCTTGTATTTATTAGATAAGATTGATCATATTAAGTGATGGATCTCCATCCTTTCATTTAAATCTCACAAAACCACAATGTGTCAATATTAATGACGCTTTCATTTTTCAGATGACGTATATTTAGCTTATAGATGTTAAATGTCAAAGCTAATATCTATACTTAATACAGTTTGATTCTGAAGCTTAAGCTTTTATACTGTTTCATCACTAATGATTACTACTTTTAAAGTTCTATGGTTAGTATAAATGAAGTTGAGCAGATCACCAGTAGTTTTACAGTAAAATGAATATCATAAAATTTATTCATTTTCAATATGTATTGAAACTTGATAATGGAGGTGTGTGTTTAAATCAGAATTTTTTCTTTAAAGAAAATGACCAAATAGATCAATCATTCATTTATTCTTCCTTTATTTACCAACTCCAAAATCTGAATTATTAATCATCAGTGAGTTAACTAAGGTAGACTTTTCCTTAATTATGTAATGCAATTATATTCGATGTCAGAAAATATAACTAAAGTTTGTCTTTCTACTAAACGTCAAATTATATAAAGTGTGTTTCTTGTCAGCTGGGACGCTTCTGTTCCCATGGCTTCCCACCCTGCTAAGAATACACAGAAAACAAGTCTGTCATAAGCCAAATGCTCACCACAGGAAACTCATCCCTGCTGGCACCAAAATGGTCTCATATTAAAGGAGGTCAGTTTCCCTTTGGATCCATAAAATGCAGATAGGATAGTATAACAATTTCAACACTTACTGGAATATTCTAACTTACATTAAATAACCATAATGTGGCAACCATGAAAACAAATTATCTTTAGATGGGCTATTTAATATTAAAGGAGTATTTCCTTTAAACATGGAGAAATGTTTCAGTAAAGTAACCTAATTTGTACTTTTTTGTTTTCACAAAGCAGTTACGTTAAAAATGAGTTGTCTTCTAGTTCATTCCAAAGTAGAATTACACATTTCTGAATGACTTAGTTGCAAATCAGTAGATCACAATTATTTTGTAAATTGTGTTCTTTTATCAACAGCATGCATGAATATTTACAAATAGAAACATTTTGTTTTTTCAGTTTTTTCCTGAAACAAATGTTAAATAATTCATGCAGATATATAACAAATTAACATTAAATATTACTAATTTTAACATCTTTCAAATTATAGCTAATATTTTACTCTATAAAATATCTTAGACTAGTGGATTAATGTCATGCATGTAAGTGACCTGACAACTTGTGCTGTAGCACAATTAGTGAGTATGATCTACTTGCAGAGTCTTCAAAGTATTTCTAAAGCCAATGCATAATAAACTTAGGAACAACAAATAGATATAGTTGAATAAAAATATAGAGTGATAGATTTCAGAGCTAAAGAAAAAAAGCTTTCAGCAAATATATTTGATTCAGTTATTGTTCTTACATGAGGTAAAATTGTTTTACACATATTTTACAGCAACTCTTAAGACTTAGGAGACCCAACCAAGGTTACAGGACTTTTCTCAATGTGAGTTAATGATAGAGGAAGTGCTTTGTGACAGACTCTCTTAATTTCCTGATAGAAAGCAGGACTGTTGGAGTTTTTCTGTGTTCATTATTTTAGCTTAATTTTTATTTTAAGAGCATTACACTGGAACGAGGATGTTGTAGAAGGCAGAAATAATGCATTGAAAAAATAATCCCATAAACCGTAAACCATTAGCTGTTTCTAGGAAATTGAGCATGAAAGGTCACATCTTTTCTTAGTCTGTTAGAGGATGTCAGGATCTTTAGCTAGGCAAGAGGTATTTCTACCAGAGAAAAGGGCTTTGTGAAGGAGGAAACACGTATGTGGCTACAGATAAGAAAGACAAGGTAAGGGAGACTTAAATTTTAGAAAGAAATAAAAGTTGCCAGCCATAAGAATTGTATAATTTCTTAGCAAACGAACTCCCCAAATGGAAAAAGGTAAATAATTAAAGCTTAATAAAAGGATATAATCAGGGAACCATAGCAACTGATTGTAGAATGTGTAGCATGTAAACTATGTACCCAGAAATTAGATTAGCAGTAATGGTAAGACTTCTAAGGGACTGTATTAAAGAGAATTATAAGAAAAGAAAATCCTAGTCAGTCCCTGGTAGAAGATCATATTTTCTGGTTAACTAAGAGTTGCCTGAATAAAAACCTTGTTAAAAATAATTCTACTTGCGCTTACAAAATCTCTTAACTTGCTAAACAAAATTTACTCAACAATTCAAACGTTGATAATTTAGGGATTTACTATGCTTTAGAATTGATATTCTTAAATTATTTATTGTCAATAGTTATTGAAGTTATGGATAAGAAAATGTAAGGTCACAAGCTGAATCCAAATTTAGGTTCCCCATTTGATAATCATGAACCTTGGGCAAATTACATAATGTTGCCAAGTCTCAATTTATTGTATTTTTCACTTTACTAAATATCACCAAACTGTTCTTCAAGATAGTTATTCTAACTGCCATTCCTACCAGCAGTTTCTGAGCCTTTCCTTTGCTCTGAATTTGCAGCAACATTTTTATTTTCAGGTTTTAAAAGTTATGTCATTCTGATGATTGAGGAATGATTCAGCATTATAGTACAATTATGTTTTTACACTTTATGGGTTCATTGGATTTAAAAATATTTTAGTCTGTTATACATTAGTTATTTAAATTTTCTTTTCTATTTTGTACCTTATTTTGGTGTGTGTGGTGAGAATGCAATAGCCACTCTCTTAACAAAGTTCAAGTGTTTTGCAATACAGTATTTTTAACTATAGTCATTGCGCTGCACATAAATCTCTAAAATTTATTCATGCTTCATAACTGAAACTTTGCATCTTTTTGATTAACATTTACCTGACCAGGCATGGTGACTCATGCCTGTAATCCTAGCACTTTGGGAGGCCGATGCGGGCAGACTTCTTGAGGTCAGGAGTTTGAAAGCAGCCTGGCTAATATGGTGAAACCCATCTCCACTAAAAATAAAATTTAAAAAAAAAAAAAATTAGCCAGACATGGTGGGGCATGTCTGTGATCCCAGCTACCTGGGAGGCTGAGGCATGAGACTTGAACGCTGGAGGCGAAGACCACAGTGAGTCAAGATCGTGCCACTGTACTCCAGTCTGAGTAACAGAGCAAGACTGGCTCAAGCGAATAAATAAACCAAAACCAACAAAAACCATTTACGCATTTTGCTAACCCCATCCCTGGTAACCACCATTCTACTCTGCTTTTATGAATTCTAAGTGAGAATTATGCAGTATTTTTTCTAAATTCTAAAGTGAGATCATGCAGTATTTTTCTATACTGTATTCACTTGGCATAATACCTTTCAAGTTCATCCATGTTGTTGCAAATGGTAGGTTTTCCTATTTTAAGGCTTAATAATATTCCTTTTAAAGGCTTAATAATAACATTAACCCTTTATGTGTAATATGTGCAATATTGTGTGTAATATTATGTCAAATATTATGTTTCATATTATGTGTAAATAATTCATGTAATTATATTTAAAAATATATATTTTAAGGTTTAATCCTATTTGGAATATTATTAAGCCTTAAAATAGGAAACCCTACCACTTTCTACAACATGGATGGACTTGAAGGACATTTTATGTATATAAAGTGATTGGCTATTAAGTGAAATAAATGGCCAATCATTTTATACATGTAAAATTACTTATTTATGTATTCATCCATAGAGGAACACTTAGGATTTTTCAGCATCTTGGCTATTGTGAATAAGTCTACAGTGAACATGGGAGTGCAGAAATTTCTTTGAGATACTGAGTTTATTTCCTTTGAATATATAACAAGAAGAGAAATTTATATTTTCTTATTATTTTTAAGATTTTATATATGCTAGAGAGTACTTAATTAGACATTAGATGCAATGAAAAGATTTCTTCTAATCAATGATTTTTTAAAAATTTTGTCACGTTGAGAAGTAAATGTTAGTTGTAATGTACCAAACATGTAACATTTTATTCTTAGTTTTCATGCTTGTGTTTTATTTAAGAAAAATTTCCCAACACAGATTACTAAGATACTGTTTTATCTTATACTTTTGAAGTTTTACTACGTATATTTAGGTCTTTAGTAATACATTTAGGTCTTTAGTAACGCAGACTTGATTTTTGCGCGTGTAATTTAAGGTAAGATACTTTTGATTTTCTCTTGGACATTGTTTTCTGTTATATATACTTCTCACCTCTCCTCATTATAATTTCTCTTTGAAAGGGGGGCTGGTTTCTGTGAATCCTAGTGGCAGCCTACTTATGGCTGGTTGGAAACAGAGGTGAAAAATTGGAAGGGAGAAAGCAATATTTTCCCTTTTTCTTATACCTTGGAAGATGCCTCTAGCAGCAGTGGCACCTCTTTCATAGGGCCAGTTCCTGTCAGACTGATCCAGAAGTTCTAACCTCTGCAAAGCAGTGCTAATCTCTCAGTTTAATCCAACCTCCTCCATTTAGCTCTCCAGTCTAGGGGCAATCATGTCTTCTGCCTGAATTTTAGATTACCTTAGTGTGTCCTAGTTAGCTTCTCAGCCTCTTCTATTATGTGTAAATAATTCATGTAATTACCTTTAAAAAAAATAAAAAGCATTGCATTTAATTCTTTTTCTGTATTATGGAAATGAACGAATGTTTCTCCTTTATCTTTTAATACTGCTTTTCATAAGTAAATTGTATAAAGGTACAATCAATTTTATAGTGTGGTTTCACTTTACGTGGCAACAATTTTTTTATAAACTCTCTTCATCTTCATATGCCTGAAAATATTTTTTTTCTATTATTTTATAATGGTTTTCTACATTTTTTACCTACTGGATTCACAGTTATTTGCCACAGCAATTTTAACATATTATAGTATTTTCTTGTTTTCAAACTAGAATGTAATATGCCCCACAAAGGAAGGAATTTCTGTCTCTTTTGTTCACAGCTCTCTCTGGAGTATGCATACTAGTGTCAGGGAAAGAGTAAGAATTTACTAAATATTTGAATATTAGATACATGAAAACCATTGCTTTTCAGAAGCTGGGTGTGTAATCTAATTGCAATGTCTTTATAAATAATGTTTTCTCTCAATCTGTGTTTAAAAGTTATTTCTTTTATTTTTTTTTATACAGAGTTTCTACAATGTTTGTCAGTATTAATTTATAATTATCATGTCTGATATTCAGGGTGCAATTTAAACTTGAAATTTGTTTCTCTCTCTCTCTTTTAAAATATTTTGCTAAACCCTTGGTAATTATCTCTTTAAAGATTATAACTGACATTTGTTGCTTTCTCTGTTATTTTCATTTGAAGAATACAGGTACAGCCCAATCTCTCCTTTGTGCCTCTTATCTTTTCTTTAATATATTTTATATCTTGATTTATCTGTGATGCATTCTGAGCTAATTACTAAATATTATATTTTAATTTAATATATCTTTACAGTTAACTAGAATAAAAATGACCCTTTCTACAAAATATCAATTCCATTGTTTATATTATCCTATCTGCTCTTCTTTCATAACTACCTGTGTTTGTTTCATTATTTATTTTTAGTGATTTTCTTTATTATTACTTTAAGCTTCTAAAGTATGTACATTTTAAAATTTTTACCAGATTGTTTCCTTAAAATTAAGTTCACTTCAAATGAATTCCTGTATTATTGTTGTTTTGTAGGATATATTTTTAGCATGTTATTCCTTCATGTGTTTTGTCATTTTGGTTGACAGATTCATTTTAAGTAGGAATCATTTTTTCTTTTATCATTATTATTTATATTTTTTCTCTTTTTCTTCCTTCCAGATAGCCCTTTTGCATTTCCATCAATCTGGCAAGTCCCCAATCTAGAATGAAGTCTTATATATTTGAAGTTATTGTAGATTGCCATGAAACTAGTAAGAGTTGGCTAAATTCATCTTTCAGTGTTGTGGTTTTGCTCTTCCCTGCTCATTCTATATAATCCTGTATTGCCTGTTGTATATGTGGATATATAATCCACAACTTCTGTTAAAATCGATGCTCTAGATTGGCAGTCATTTTATCATTCACTGTCATTTATAAGTTCTCCAACATCCATTTACTTAAAACAGTGAATCTGGCTTCAATATGCCATATCTCAAGTACATTTTAGTCCAAATAATTTCTTGGCCTTTATTGCAAGTCTCTGGCCATGAGTAAACCAGTGGTTTCAAACTCACTTACTTTCTCTAGTTCCTGTCTTATTTTTGACTCATAGAGATATTTATCTTTTGTTCACACAAATATCTTTTTATATTGTCTATCTTTTTAAATTTTATTTGATATTGTTTTTAGTTTTGAGAATATCATGTGTTAAAGTAGGAAGTGACAGATCTACCTTAAGCATCAAATTTTATGGCTTAGCTTATAATACCTGAATTTTTTAAGTTAGAGGCTCGCTGAATATTCCTCACAATAACCACATTTTCCTGAACATTTATTATATACTTGACAATGTTTTAATCATTGCAAAGATATTAACTCAATACTGAAAACAATCTTATGAGGTATATATTATTACCATCCCCATTCTGAATAGCAAACTGAAACTTTCAATATTTTAGAGAACTTTCTCAAGGTCACACAATTTCAAGTTTCAGAAGCAAGATTCAGAGTCACACACTGTGATTCCATGTACTTAACCATTTTGCTAAAACAAACATCAAATGCCTTGGAAAACTAACATCTATGTTGCACTAGGCAGGAAATGAACATCAATTGCTTTATTTTGAAAACTTTTATTTGGTCTTCATACTGTGACAAAGTGCCATGCTTCTTATATTCTTTATGAACTGTTTGCAACATAGTTTATGCCAACAACTCTATGCTCCTTTAACAGTGGTTGAAAGAAGGAAAAAAGCAATTATGTTATATGCCTAGAGGAGAATAAGCTCTTTCTACTTAACTTCATCTCCGGATGCACATTACTTGTGGGATGGCTGACTATCAGAATGAACACATTTCTCTTCCAGCTTTGTGAATCCATCGAAACGATGCCTGAAGGTGAAGGTGAGTTACGCAGTATATTCTGAAAGCATAAAAATTTTGTATGGCTGCATTTCTGACATGCATGAATTCGACAGCCTGGGAGTTCATGTATTATACATGGAGATTCAGCCTCCACTCCTAGTAACTATTTGCTGGGTGAATGACAGCTATAAACACATTGTGTATCGGACTTTCATAAAGTTTATTATGAGTGAATTTCCAGATAGGTATCTAGGCCCATGTATCATATATGAGCATGCTAATTCCTGGGGATCAATTAGTTTAAGAAATAGAACAATTAATATACAACTTATGGTACTAAGCCTCCACTGTAATATCTGAAAAACTCCACAGTTGTATCTAAAAAAAGAAAGGAATGGAGAATAATTCCAAATTTAACTTTGCCTAATATTTAACTGTTTGACTTGAGGCATACTAATGAACATATTTGAGGTCCATTTTTATTTGAAATGTTTGGTTTTTATTTGCTAATTATAGTATTTTAGAATTCATTATGTCAACCCAAGTTGTCAAACCAAGATTCAAATATACAATATGCAATGCTATTTTCTTTCTTATTTTGAATGCTTATTGAGTTTTTTCCATATAGTCTCTAAACAATTCTAGGCTTTTATATGCTTCAGAAAAAGTTGAGAACTTTATGTACAGGTAATCCAGTTAGAAGTTCACACAAGAAAATCTACTTGTACAGATATTTTATATAGATTGGCAGCCTAGACATATCACTGAAATTTACATAAACTGAATAAAATCCATTATATTTATTTTCTACCAGATGGGTGTACACAAATATAATTCACCAATTCTTATTAAAGAAAATATATATTTTCTAATCCACGATGGACATATTAGTTCCTTTCCATATGTGCATGGATGGCTATTTTTGAAATTCATTTTGCTCTTACAATAATCCAAAATGTGGTTATTTGAGTTACTATTAATGGCATTTTCAAACTAAATATAATTTGTATGATAAAATTAAAGTTCTAATTATGAAATATAAAATATTCAGGAATTCATCACTGGAAAGTATTAGGAGGGGCTATTTGAGACTGATGAAAAGGTAAAAAGGTTTACCAGCATTTATAGAACATGAGGATACATATTTTCAGCAAAAACACTAAAAAGCATTTAGGTAACTCTCAATAGGTGGTTTGTTATCCAGGATGAGCTTTCAGTTTTTGGTGGACAGTAATGGAAATTAATATCAAATGCAAGGAGTAACTCAGAAAAAAGATTGGTCTTGATCAAAGTGCTATAAAATTAATTCTTATAAGTGTGATTTTTGCTTCTACACAAATAAATTTGTATATACAATTTATGTGTGTGTATATGAACATGTATATGCATATTTGAAATATATGTGTATTAATCTGTTCTCATGCTGTTAATAAAGACATACCCAAGACTGGGTAATTTAAATAGGAAACAGGTTTAATTGACTCACAGTTTCACATGGCTGGGGAGGCCCCACAATCATGGCAGAAAGCAAATGAAGAGGAAAGTCAAGTCTACATGGTGGCAAGCAAGAGAGCCTGAGAGGGGAACTGCCCTTTATAAAACCATTAGATCTTGTGAGACTTATTCGTTATCCCGAGAACAGCATGGGAAAATCCCACCTTCGTGATTCAATTACCTCTTACCGTGTCCCTCCCATGACACATGGGAATTATGAGAGCTACAGTTCAAGATGAGGTTTGGGTGGGGACACAGCCAAACCGTATTGATATGTCTTTGTCGTTTTTCATAAATAATGCATTTTGGTTTCAGTTGCTGCACACTCCAATTGTAAGAAAAATAAATATATCTTTATAAATATAGGTATATATATTTATACATCTTTGTCTTATTACAGTAGCTTTAAAAGTGATCTCCATTTCTTTCTTCAGATTAACAAACAGTCCAGGTGTGTGTGATCAACTATAAATCTGTTAAGGCAAATCTAGGGGGACTAAGTGCAAAAGACATAACTTTGACCTGAGGCATGATAAGAAATATGTAAATTCATGGATTCAGAGGGCATCAAGGTTTGGATCAAAATTGGGGCAAATTAAAAACTTTAGAAGTAGTTGTTTCAGGGTAAATGTTTCAAATTGTGGAGGCCACTCTTAGTTACTTTGTTGGGGCTTGATAAGGGAATGTATTCATATATTGGGGTTAATGGACAAATTAAATAAATGGACTTTTACATCCTCCAAAGGCTACATTTATCATTTTTACTTTCATTGTTTTCCATAATACTATTTACTTTATAGCAGTATTCAGTTGAAATGTGCCAAAATGAATTTCACTGAAAAATTCTATAAAACAGATAGTACAAAACATTTTGTAGTTGAAATGTTATATATGACTAAAGACATACATAATTTACTCCAAGTTTCAAAATACATGCTTGAGGTATGTATTTTTATAATAGCTTTCAAATGACAAAATTAGAGCAAATTATACATATTACCGTTTATTAACTGTCATATACTTAGAGTTGAGAAAGACCTAATATGTGGCTGTTTTACTTATTTGATATCTTTTAATTTTTTTCCCTGGTATTGGCTTTAGATATAGGGCAATTAAGACTTGGAGAAATATGGCATCATGGTTAAGTCCATACAGAACAAACACACCATTAATTAATATAAATTAACTATATAAGACATACAGAATGTTCTTCTTTGTAGTTTACTATTTGTAAATAAAATATCAAATTCTTTCTAGTGTTTTTAAAATAAAAATCTAATTGTACAACTTGCACACGTGTTATAATTTACTAACTCTTTATTCTACAAAAGCAACATATTAATTTACTCTTAGTTTCTTTTTAAAATGAGTAGTATATGTCAGAAAAACATCATTCATTTGAAGCACTCATAGCTGGAGTTCTGATTTTATGGTAGAAAACAGAGGCAACAGCTTTCTCTTGGACTGCTTAACATTTTGAAAAAAACTGAGCTGCAAAGGAAAGAAGCTAGAGTGTTAAACTGACACAGGACAAAATCCACAGGAAGAGTTTATATAATACTAAAAACATACTTTCTTCAGAAATTTACAAAATCTGTAAACTTTAAAAATTTATAAGATATTATCTATAGTTAAGCTTCCAAACATTATTGAAATGAGTTAAAAGTGCCATAAGTAATGTACATAAGTGTTACATAAGAATGTATCACTTACAGATTCATAGGCTCAGTATTTAAGGATGTTAATTGTTTGAAATTACTTACAAATTAAATGTAATACTAAGAAATATTTTAAAAGATTTGTTTCAATTTTTTTGTTTGTGCAAACTTAAGGGATTTTTGCAGTTTTGTTATGTGGATATATTACACAGTGGTGGAGTCTGGGCTTTTAGTGTAACTATCACCTATATAACGTGCATGGTACCCATTAAGTAATTGTTCAGCCCTCCCCCAGCTACCACCCTCCCACACTTTCAACTCTTCTGTGTCTGTTATTCTACATTCTATGTCCAGGTGTAAACATTATTTAGCTTTCACTTATAAGTGAGAACAGGTGGTATTTGATCTTTTTCTGAGTTGTTTTAGTTAAGACCATAGCCTCTAATTCCACTTGTGTTGCTTCAAATGACATGACTCAGTTTTTTTATGGATGAATAGAAGTCCATTGTGTATATGTGTATGTGTGTACACACATGTACAAATTTTTGTTTTTTCCCAGTCCTCCACTGATGGACACTTAGGTTAATTCCATGAGTTTTCTATTGCTAATAGTGCTGCAATAAACATACAGGTGCAGGTGTCTTTTCACATAATGATTTATCTTTTGGGGAGGTATATAAACAATAATGGGATTACTGGATTGAATGGAAGTTCTACTTTTAGTTCTTAGAAATAGTTCCATGCTGTTTTCCATAGAAATTATACTAATTTATATTCTCACCAACAGTTTATTTTTTTTTCACTGACAGTTTATAACCACTGCTTTTTCTTCACGTTCTCACCAACATGTCATTTTTGACTTTTTAATAGTATGCATTCTGTTCAATGTAAAGTGATATCTCATTGTGGTTTTAGTTCGCACTTCTCTACTGATTGGTGATGTTAAGCATTTTTATATGTGCATTGGCACAAAGCCTTTATGAAATATATAACTACAAAAAAAAAAACAAATTTGTAAATCACTGATATTCTTGAGGAAGAAGCAAGAGCATAAAGTTTAGCAGATCTATTTAAGAAAACAATTGATGAAAATTCAGTAGTTTTGCAAGAGATTAAACATCCAGATACAAAAGGCTCAATGAATATCACTATTATACATTGCAAGGCAGACTTCACCATGATATATAGAGCCTATATATCTAAAATCAACCAAAAATAAAAGTCATAGAATCAGCAATGGAAAAGGTTCTAATCACCAAAAAGGAAACCCCATGAGACAAGCAACAGACTTCGCAGCGGAAAATTTACAAGACAGAGGTGATTGGGACCCTATTTTTAGAGAACTTGAGGAAAAACAAAAACTATCGGCCACAAATTTCAAATTTTTCCAGGATAAGCTTCAAAAACGAAGAAGAAATAATCTTTCTTAGAAAAGCAAACTCTTGCCGGGCGCGGTGGCTCAAGCCTGTAATCCCAGCACTTTGGGAGGCTGAGACGGGCGGATCACGAGGTCAGGAGATCGAGACCATCCTGGCTAACATGGTGAAACCCCGTCTCTACTAAAAAAAATACAAAAAACTAGCCGGGCGAGGTGGCGGGCGCCTGTAGTCCCAGCTACTCGGGAGGCTGAGGCAGGAGAATGGCGTGAACCCGGGAGGCGGAGCTTGCAGTGAGCTGAGATCTGGCCACTGCACTCCAGCCCGGGCAACAGAGCGAGACTCCGTCTCAAAAAAAAAAAAAAAAAAAAAAAAAAAACAATAAAAAACTCTTAGGGAATTTGTCACCACAAGTCCAGCCCCACAAGAAATGTTCACAGGAGTTATAAACACATTAATGACAGATCAATATTTGTCACTGTAAAAACACATAAAAGTATAAACCCCACAGGTTTTAAACAACAATCATGAAAAGGAAGAAGAGAAATAAATAAATGGCAACATGGCAGAGCACCACCAAACCACAAAGACAGAGAAAAAGAGGATCAAAGAATCCATAAAACAAGTAGATAACCATAAACATTATTACAGAAACAAAACCTTGTATACCAATATTAACCTTTAATATAAATGGATTAAATGCTACAGTTAAAAGATACAGATCTGCAGAATGGATTTAAAAAACGTGAACGAACTATATGCTGCTTACAGAAATTCAACTTATCAGTAGATATTTAAACTAAAGATAAAGGAAAAAAATATTTCATGAAAATAGGAACCAAAAGCAAGCAGAAGTAGCTATACTTGTATCAGATAAAACAGACTTAAAATAAAAAATAATAAAAAAAAGAACAGTTTAAAAAAAGACAAATGAAGTCATGGTATAATAATAAAGAGATCAATCCATGAGAGAATATAACAATATGAAATACATATACACCCAACACAGGAGCACCCAGATTCATAAATCAATATTACTAGACCTAAAGAAAGAGATAGACAGCAATGCAATGATAATGGAAGACGTTAATACCCCACTCATGGAACTAGCAGATTATCAAGACACGAATTTGTCAAAAAACACTAGGCTTGAATTGAACTTTAGACAAAATCAACCTAATAAACATTTACAGATCATTCTACCCAACAACTTCAGAAGATTTTTTAAACTAACAGAATTTAAATTTCAGACTGTAATAAAATCATTAAGAATAATTTAAACTCTCTTTTAAAAGAAGGTTGGATATTCAAGATATCATGCATTATTATACAGCATCATTGATGAGAGTGATATGGTACCAGTGCCAAGACAAACCAGTGAAACAGGATAAAACAGAAGAACAGACTCACACATTTGGGTTTTTCCACCAGTGACTCTGTAGTACAGTGAAGAAAAAGGTGGCCTCCTGAACATATAAGAATATCATTTTCTCTTTCTCTCTTTCTTAAAAATGTGTCTGTTTTGCTAGCTTAGAGAAGGAGATAATATAATTACAGGAATAAGTTATGTGAAAGCACTTTGAAAAATGAAAAGCAGTATAGCATGCACAATATTATAATTGCTGTCATTGTTACTATTGGGACTTTTTAAAGAAGCATCAATTTGAAATTATGTACAGGGAAGCACTAGTAAGCAAAAAAAAATGTGTTATGCAAATTTAACCATGATTTAATAGATGCTAAATTACTTTATTCTAATTTCCTGAGTGCTTTATTAACTAATTTTTTTTCTTTGGTGTCTTTAAAATTTAATTTAAAAATTTCAACCTGTAAAATATGTTTATAACTTAAAAATACTACTACAAGGCTTATCATAACAATTTACTTGTGTCCCATGCTCCAGATTTACCCATTTTGTAATTATTCTCTCTGATGACAATGACTTTAAATTTTTAGCTTTTTCTTCCAATATTTATTTTTATAAATTGATAACATGCATCTTCATTTATCTCATTTTCTAATTGTATATGCTAGTTGATTTTGTCTATAAATGATAATGCTCAATTTATTTTGTTAAAACAAAAATTGCACTGGACAAAGTTAAGCAGGCAAGAATGACTTTATATAAGGCTACTTCAATAAGTAGTTTCAACTCTGTTGAAAGAATGGGCTGGCCGGGCGCGGTGGCTCAAGCCTGTAATCCCAGCACTTTGGGAGGCCGAGGCGGGTGGATCACGAGGTCAGGAGATCGAGACTATCCTGGCTAACATGGTGAAACCCCGTCTCTACTAAAAATACAAAAAATTAGCCGGGCGCGGTTGTGGGCGCCTGTAGTCTCAGCTACTTGGGAGGCTGAGACAGGAGAATGGCGTGAACCCGGGAGGCGGAGCTTGCAGTGAGCCGAGATCACGCCACTGCACTCCAGCCTGGGAGACACAGCGAGACTCCATCTCAAAAAAAAAAAAAAAAAGAAAGAATGGGCTGGCATGTGCATTTAGAACTGTGATAGTGGATCCTAGGTCATGCACATTTCCTAACTGGCTTTATCCAAGAAAAAATATCTCCTATCTTCATGATGGGTTAATTTTGCAACTGGGAGCAAGATGCTTGGGGAAATTAGGCTTCTATCCTCTCACAGAAACTGGGAGCTAAGGGCACTCGCTGAGTTGATAATTACAATTTAAAGAGATGGCTATCATGTCTTGGCCGAGTCATTTCTGGGCTGTGAAGTAGGTAACAAATCAAATGGGCCAGAGAACAAAAATACACATTTTTTAAAGTAAAAGATCTAAGGAAAGGAAGATAAGGATACAGAATCAGTAAGAAGCCCATTTAAAGATTAGCCAAGGTGAAGGGAACGTTAGCACCACTTTGGTCAACTTACATCACAACTTTTATGTCAATCTATATAAACACGAATAATAATCAAGATGTCTATAATAGAATTTAAGTTAATTAAGAAAATTAATTAAGAAACTTTTTTAGAGTAGTTTTGTGTGTACAACAAAATTGAGAAGGTAGAGAGAAATCCCTTATACTCCCTGCTCCCACACATGCATATCCTCCCTCATTATCAACATCTCCTACCAGAGTGGTACATTTGTTACAATTTATGATCCTGTAATACATGTCATTATTCCCTAAAGTCCATAGTCCATACAATAGTGTTCACGTTCACTTTTGTTTATTCTGTGAAAATGGACAAATATAAAATGATATATATCCACTATTATAATATATGACAGTCTCCATCACCCTAAAAGTCCTCTGTTCTTTGCCTGTTCTTTGTTTCCTTCCCTTGAGCACTGACAGCTATTAATATTTTTATTATTTTCATAGTTTTGCCTTTTCCAGAGTATCATATATTTAGAATCATACAGTATGTAGCCTTTTCAGTTTGGTTCCTTTTACTTAGTAATATGCATGTAAGTTTTTTCTATGTCTTTTCACAGCTTGATAGATCATTCCTTTTTAGCACTGAATATTATTCTATAACCTAGATATAATGCAGTTTATTCATTCACCTACTGAGGGAAATCTTGGACATCTTGGAAATCTGCCTTAAATTGTCAGCAATTATGAGTAAAGCTTCTATTAATATCAGTGTACAGGTTTGTGTAGAGATAAGTTTTTAAAATCCTTTGACTATATACATACTTTAGTCTGAATGTGTCTCTACCATTCAAAGGTTGAAACTTAATCACCAGTGTAATAGTAGCAAGAGGTGGAGTTTTTGACAGATGATTACATAATGAGGGTAGAGCCTACTTGAATGAGATTAGCACTCTTATAAAAGAGGTTGAAGGGAGCTTCCTTGCCCTTCTGCCATATGAGGACATAGCAAGAGGTGCTATCTATGAGATATGAGGCCTTATCAGACATCAAGTCTGTGGGTAACTTGATCTTGGCCTTTCAAATTTCCAGAACTGTGAGCAATAAACTTCTGTTGTTTATAAGTTGCCCAGTCTAAGTTATTTTATTATAGCACCTCAAAAGTTCTAAAGCAGAGCATAACTATAGGATTATGTGCTAAGAGTATGTTTAGTCTCTCAAGAAACACTAAATCATCTTCCTAAGTGGCTGTACCATTTTGCGTTCCTACAAGAAATGAATGAGAGTTTTGCTCTTGTTGCCCAGGCTGGAGTACAATGGCACCATCTCAGTTCATCGCAACCTCTGCCTCCCGGGTTCAAGCAATTCTCCTGCCTCAGCCTCCTAAGTAGCTGGGATTACAGCCATGCACCACTATGCCTGGCTAATTTTGTATTTTTAGTAGAGATGGGGTTTCTCCATGTTGGTCAGGCTGCTCTTAAACTCCTGACCTCAGATGATCCGCCTGCTTCGGCCTCCCAAAGTACTGAGATTACAGGCATGAGCCCCCACGCCTGGCTTGGTGAGTTTTTTAATTGTGCTATTTGCTTTCTTATTGTTGAGTTTTAAGAGTTTTCTGAATATTTTGGATATATATATATTTTTTTGTCAGATGTATCTTATGCAAATATTTTCTCCTGGTCTATGGCTTGTGTACTCACTGTCTTGGCATTGGCTTTTGCAATAATAATAATAATTTTAATGTAATCTACTTATCAATTACTTATTTCATGAATTATGTCTTTGGTGTTGTATCTAAAATGTCATCACCAAAGCAAAGTCACCTAGATTTTCTCCTATGTTATATTTGTAGTTTTATAGTTTTGAATTTGAACTTAAATCTGTGAACCATTTTGAGTAAATTATTATGAAAGGTTGGGATCCTTGATGAGATTCACTTTTTGTATGTGGATATCCAGTTTTGTCAGCACCTTTTGTTGAAAGACTATTCTTTCTCCATTGTATTGCCTTTTCTCCATTGTCAATCAGTGACTATGTTTATGTAGGTATATTTCTGGGCCCTCTACTTTGTTACATTGATCACTGTATTTTTTTACTAACACCACAGTCTAGACTATTTTAGCTTTATAAGTTGGTAAACTTTTGAAAATGTTATATTTCTTTTCCATCCCAGCCATTATTAATATGTTAAATAACACACCAGATGGGTATTCGTATAGTATATTTTCAAGCCATTCATTTTCCTTGGATAAATTTTTCCTACTCCATAACATATAGTGAATAAAATCTTGAGAGAGGAACCGAATCACCTACCTTATCTTTCTTGATATCTATTTATTTAATGAAAAAAAATCAGGTGACATTACATGTATATAAAGTTAATTTGTTACCTGAAATTCTTTGTTTCCATAATAATTCAATTGTTTAAATCTTTCAACAATTTAGTTTTGCTTCCAAATGCCTTTGTATATAATTTTAATAACTGTTGTTAATTTTAATATTTCCTAGTATTTCTAAATTGGAGCCTATGCAACTAATCTGATTCAATTTCCAGTAGTTCTTATTACACAGAGGTGCTAATTGAAAACCTGATCACTGAACTAAGGAAATGAGATACAGAGCATACACAATATTTAAAGAATCTAAATTACCAATTGTAAGTAGCTAGGAGTTTGACACAGAGAGAATTATAAATAATTGAAATTCAAGAAATAAGTACTATAAATTTTCTTTCACTAAAGAGATCAGTAAAGAACTGCAACAACAGAAAAAATAAATCCTGAAGTAAATGTGAAACAAACTAAAAATCATGTGATGTTATTTGATAAAATTGCTCCTTAAAACATAGCATTTGATATTACAACAAATAATAAATAATATTGCGTTATAATGGACATGTGTGCTTATAATGTGAGGTACATGTTGACTAAATATTTTATTATATTAAATTGTGTGCATCTGAAGAATTTAGTCTGACGTTTATTACTCAATTTATTACTTATTGGTGTTTTCATGAGTTATTTTGCTTTGGAATTAATCAACAGGCTCTTCTTTGTTTTATAGTTAAAAGAAATCCTGCTGCCAGCAAACTCTTTAATATGATGTAACAATATAACCCAACTAGCACTAGCTTTTAGGGCTTGCTCGTTATAGGTATATGAAATAAGCAAATTTAAAACATCCTGAAGAGTAAACATACTTTAAACTCTTGACCAATTATTTATTCTCTGATAATTAAGTTACTATTTAGATTTTATGAATGCACTTGTGGCTGTGAGCCTCCCTGGTGTTATGACAAGGTCATGCTCACATTCATTTTTTGGGGAATTCAAGGCATACAGCAGATGAAGGGGAGAAATGATTAAAATAAGATATGCCTAGAATTTCCTACAATTCTTTGAAAATGGTTTTATCATTCAATTTTAATCATCATTAAAACCATGTACAGATATATTCTCACAGTTGTGTATTTTAGAACACTTTCTCTATAAATGTGAGAGTCAGGTAACTATTTTTCATGCTTATATAAGAATATCTGTTCCAAGATGTGAGATATTCTCTGTTTTTTGTTTGTTTTTATTTAATGAATATTTTTTGTTTTTATTTGTTTGTTTGTTTTTATGTTTTTTTTTTTTTTTTTTTTTTTCCGTAATGGGATCTCTGCTCACTGCAACCTCCACCTCCCGGGTTCAAGGGGTATTGTTATTTTGATTGAAAAATTACAGCTAAAGCCTAAGAGTCAAGGCAGTCCCTTTAAGGGACATGGTTTAGGGCAGGTTATTGGAATTTTAGCTTTGAGACATTTCCTTCAACTCCTCTTCCTCTCTTCTTTTTTCTATTTTTTCTATTTATTATTTTTTTATTTTTTATTTTTGTTTTTTTATTATTTTTTATTTTTTATTTTATTTATTTTATTATTTTATTTATTTTTATTTCTATTTTTTCTATTTATTATTTTTCTATTTACTATTTTCTATTTTTTCTATTTATTATTCTATTATCTATTTATTTTTCTATCTATTTTTTTAATCTATTTTCTATTTTTTCTATTTATTTATTTATTTATTTATTTATTTATTTATTACTTGAGACAGAATCTCACTCTGTCGCCCAGGCTGGAGTGCAGTGGTGCAATCTTGGTTCGCTGCAACCTCTGCCTCCTGGGTTCAAGCAGCAATCCTGCTTCAGCCTCTTGAGTAAATGGGACTACAGGCACACGCCACCACACCAGGCTTAATTTGGTATTTTTACTAGAGATGGGGTTTTCACATGTTAGCCAGGCTGATCTCCAATTGCTGACCTCAGGTGATCCACCTGCCTGGGCCTCCTAAAGTACTGGGATTACAGGCGTGAGCCACCATGCCAAGCCTCTTTTTTTCTGTTCAATAACTGGGTCACTATTATTATCAAGAGCCAAACTGCTTCAGAAAGATATGTCACATATATGGCATCATTCAAACAGCTTAGTTTCATAATTGAACTTACAAATGAATAATGAGAAAGAAGCTTCTTTCTCATGAGTTTAACTTTATGCCACATACTTTGAACTGTCAAGTACCCTGCAGAAGAAATAATCTTAGATATGGCTGTTCAAAGAATAAATCAGATGACTAATAGAATTAGGATGCCAAATGTTTATCTCCACATACAATATATTTTCATAGATCACTTTACCAGTCACTTTAATTTCCCAAAATATTCACCTCAAAAAGGAATGTAGAAATTTATTGCTAAATATGTCTCCTCATTTGACAAAAGTTATTACAGTTTCAGTATTCATCATTTTCAATCACTTGAAATATGATAATTAAATAACCATAAAACATTGTAATCAGGAATAAAAGGAAAAAAGATTATGCATACAACAGCTCAAATATGTCTACTATATTTTATTTCTTTTTTTTTTCTCATGATGGCTTGACTTGCTTTTTTTCAAAATAACAGAACTCCATCACTTTATGAGCAGACATCCATTGGTTTTTGCTTTTCACAGAGAATTGTTGAGAACAAATAGAATGCCTTATACCCTGCAGAAGTGTTCAGTAGAAAGCCCTGATTATCAGCGAGAGCCACTTGAGAGACAATTTTCTTACAGAGCTGCTGAATCATTTCAAGGAGATCTGGCATAAGTGAGGTGTGATGTTTGTTTCAACTCTAAAGAATATATGGTGTGTGTATGGTCATTCATTATCTTTGCAAATGTCCTGAGGAATAATCGACTTCCAGTATAATAAAAGTCTGTTGAAACAGAATCCTGATAATAAATATGAACATATACATCAAAGCCCAAATTTTACAACATATTATTTTATAATAATTTTATATAGAAAATATCTACAAATGGGTAGGATGGGAAAGTAAACCAAATAGATAAATTTTCACAGTAGTCTGACAAGTTTTAAAAATTGAATCAAAGCTACTGACCCACAAAACACTTTTCTTTGAAACACATGTATGTTTATCTGCAGAGGTTCCTCTCTCTTTGAAAGGTAAAAATACTATTATAAACGATATTTGAAAACTGTATTTTGCCTTTGTGAATAAAATTGTATGAAAATATTTCATTTTTTAGTACTGCTTTGTTACTAAGCTTACGTGAAGTCACTGCACAGGATACAGATGAGAAAGCTAAAGCTCAGGGAAGTGAATTATTTCCATAATTGTCTTGCAAATATTTGAAAAAAATAAACCCTTTTGTTATTTTTTTTCTTTCTATTCCAAGGGATATCATTAAACATTTAACATTATTCAAATGCATGCAGAAATTACATAACTTGAGTGCTGCTGTTTAATGCCCAAGTTGTAAAATAATTATACACATTAAAATGTGTATAGTAAAAATATGCTAGAAGATGTAATTAGAAGGTTGTTTTGATTGGTGAATTATGTGTCATAATAACATATAAAGAAGATTGATTTTAAATCAGAAGCTCAGGCACACATATGGACACTGCACCGTTTTCTGGTTGTTAGCAATTCCTGATAACCTTAGAAAGACCTTGATTTGATTCCCGGAAATTAATGTGATCTCTTGGCAGGCTCTGTCATCCCTGGTGAGACTTTAGGGAAGATGCAATGACACATTTGCTGACATCAGAAATAAAAACACCTCATAAAAATTAGAGATAGGTAAGACTACAATAAAGGAGATTGTCAAAAATATATTTTATGATTTTATGTAATGAGTAATTTACCTTTGATACATTTTACATTCATAAAAAGAAGAGCATGATTATGATTGTACCTTCAAAATCTTTTTCTTAGTTTTAAAAGAATTAGAATGTAAAATAAAATTTATAAAGGTATAATAGTAATAAAAAAACACAGACACCACAATTTAAAGTAATAATCTAAAATCAATAGTTTTATGATTTAAAATATACACAATTTTGAAATCAAATCTGTTATATGATTGACACAAAATAAACATTTCTAACTCTATATAGCTGGAGAAAATATTTATAACAATGTTAAAACTTTGCTGTCCCCCAGTTTATAGAAGTAATTTACTAATAACAATCTTTCAGAAGAAATTAATATAAGTAAAAGTAGCCTGTGATATGACTGATAATTGCATCTACTTGGGAAAGAAGCCCCTTTAACGAAATACAGAGTTCTATAATGTGCTTCCCCTAGTGCGTTGATGTGAAAAAATTACTTGAAATTTCTTTTCTATCACTATAGTAGTAGTAATAGTATCAATAGTAATAATGATCATAATAATGCCAATAATAACATAAATATATCTATTAATTTAAGAACTAAATAAAATGCCAGAAAATAAGTCTGGAGCTTAACTCTTTATGAATAATTTAAATTTAATTCTCCCAATAACCTTACGAGGTGGGTAATACTATTAATCTCTTCTTGAAGAAAAGGAAGCTGTGGCAAAGAAATACTAGATTCGTAGCCCAAGTCACACAGCAAGAAAGTGAAGTTCAGTATTTTTTTAAATTTTTAAATTTTTTTAATTTTTTTAATCTGAGTATACATTAATTTATCTGGAAGCACACTAAGAAATTGTAAGAGGGGTCACTTTTGAGATGGGAATCTAAAGAACAAGAGTGGAAAAAGTATTATCCATTTTGATATTATTTAAATTATTACCAGGTGATTACAACTATTACCAAATTATTACAAATAAATACAATTATTTTCACACATGTTACATGTATGTATGTATTTTTAACAATGGCCATATTGTTTAATGATAATTTATAAATATCATATATAAAATAGATAATGCTGTATTAACATAATTGTGTATGTGTGAAAGAGAGGTAATTACATTACTAAGGTAGTTGAGGATTACATGAGTTAATGGATATAAAGAACTTAAAACAGTTTTATAAACAGCAAACACTAAGTTAGCATTATCTATTATTATTATTATTATTATATGTATGGTACAAATCTACTAGTGTTGTCATTTTTAGATATACATTTGGGTGTATTCTGTTTGCACTATATTTTAAAAACTAGCTTTGTCCTGAAGAATATGTATCTTAGCCTTTGTTACTCTTTTTGGCATTGGAATTTTCAAACTCCTAATGGGTAATGAGCTAATTCAATAAAAAAATTCTAATATCCTTTATCATTTAGGAATAAAATTGGTGTTTACTGGTAGTTACCTACCTACCCAAAAGTGTGCAGCCTATGCAGATATGAAAAAATATTTTAAGAGACTAACCACAAGATGGCAGAGTTCTTAGAAGACCATTTGATCCCAGATAGTAATGTTTAATACACATATCCACATGAAGCTCTTCTGTTTAAAAGGATCAAAATATTCTACAGACAGAAATGTAGAGATGCATTTTACCATCCATATTTTTCTCTGTAAAGCATTCAAATGTATTGAGAAATAGTTTTGGATTGATTATATATAGAAAAAAACTATTTCATATTAAGAATGAATGAAAACAATAGCACTAAAAAGACAGAATAATTTAAATAGGCTAAAAATAGAGAAAGCGAGATAATATATTTTTTACTCACTCTGGACAGGCCAAATAACTAAAAGATAAGTAAGAGAAACTAAAGAGGTGAAGAGTGTGGGCCCAGAAGAGAAGGCAATCTTTAAGTCATATTTCTCTCAACTTGCACAAGAGGACATAATTCTCATGAATTTAGAGCTCACACATGTGGGACTTTAAATTAAAATATTAGAACTGTTTAGGAATTTGTAAAAACAGTGAAATATTAGTTTTTTGTTTTTACGGTTTATAACCACAGTAATCCTTCCCATGTGGTAATATTTTCAAACAAAACAAATAAGATTTATATTAGCAGAAAAACAAAAAGCAGAAAGAGATACAGATAACACAACTCTGTAAGAGAGATTCTAAATTAAAAATTATTATTTTTGAAATTTTATTTTAAATATTATTCTATCACCCTTTTGTAAAAAATATTAATTTATATGACTCATTTTATTCTGTCCAAAATTAAAAATAAACATAAAATAAAATTCACAAAGATAATTCTCTCCTTTGTTTCTTCTCTAATAATCATATCACAATATATGAATATTGTGTTTATTTCTAGCATTTATCTCTGAAATTCCTCTTATTTATTGTTTTGCTTTTTATTTCATATTCTACCAATTTTACCCTTATTTCATCCTATTTTCATTTATATCTCGTTTTATCTCTTCTCACAGCCAAAATTTTACAAAACTATAAATCATTTTGGAAGTCAGAAAAATTGAAATACATTTTAAACTTTATTTTTGTTTTTAAAAATATTTTAGAAAAGCAGGAAGAACTGAACTATTCAGCTGTTTAAGCTCCCATCATCATTCACTCTAAGCATTGTAATAGGAATCAAATCCAATCAGATTCAGTGTCTGGAAAAATAGGAAAGTCATTTATTGTATTTTTAATTGATGTGTGATAATGGTAAAGATTTATTGAGTACATGCGATATTTTGATACAATGTGTTATAATCAACTCAATGTATTCAAGATATCCATTCTATCGAATATTTATTGTTTCTTTGTCTTGGGAACATTTCATAACTTTCCTAGCTATTATAAAATATCTAATATATTGTTGATAATTATAGTTACCCTACTGTGTCATCAAACATGATAACTTATCCATTCTATTTTGCTTTATGTTTGCACCCATTAACCAACCTGTCTTCATTTCTTCCCCCAAACATTCTTTCCAGCCTCCAGTAATGATCATTTTACTCTCTACCTCCATGACATAAACTGTTTTAGTTCCCACATATGATTAAGGACAAGTGATATTTGTCTTTCTGTGCCTGACTTATTTTTCTTAACATTACCTCCAAGTCCATCCATGTTGCTACAAATGACAATATTTCATTATTTTTATGGTTGAATAGCATTCTATTGTGTGTGTGTATATATATACATATATATCACATTTTCTTTTTTTTTTTTATACTTTAAGTTCTAGGGTACATGTGCATAATGTGCAGGTTTGTTACATATGTATACTTGTGCCATGTTGCTGTGCTGCACCCATCAACTTGTCAGCACCCATCAACTCGTCATTTACATCAGGTATAACTCCCAATGCAATCCCTCCCCCCTCCCCCCTCCCCATGATAGGCCCCGGTGTGTGATGTTCCCCTTCCCGAGTCCAAGTGATCTTATTGTTCAGTTCCCACCTATGAGTGAGAACATGCGGTGTTTGGTTTTCTGTTCTTGTGATAGTTTGCTGAGAATGATGGTTTCCAGCTGCATCCATGTCCCTACAAAGGACACAAACTCATCCTTTTTGATGGCTGCATAGTATTTCATGGTGTATATGTGCCACATTTTCTTAATCGAGTCTGTCACTGATGGACATTTGGGTTGATTCCAAGTCTTTGCTATTGTGAATAGTGCCGCAATAAACATACGTGTGCATGTGTCTTTATAGCAGCATGATTTATAATCCTTTGGGTATATACCCAGTAATGGGATGGCTGGGTCATATGGTACTTCTAGCTCTAGATCCTTGAGGAATCGCCATACTGTTTTCCATAATGGTTGAACTAGTTTACAATCCCACCAACAGTGTAAAAGTGTTCCTATTTCTCCACATCCTCTCCAGGACCTGTTGTTTCCTGACTTTTTAATGATTGCCATTCTAACTGGTGTGAGATGGTATCTCATTGTGGTTTTGATTTGCATTTCTCTGATGGCCAGTGATGATGAGCATTTTTTCATGTGTCTGTTGGCTGTATGAATGTCTTCTTTTGAGAACTGTCTGTTCATATCCTTTGCCCACTTTTCGATGGGGTTGTTTGTTTTTTTCTTGTAAATTTGTTTGAGTTCTTTGTAGGTTCTGGATATTAGCCCTTTGTCAGATGAGTAGATTGCAAAACATTTTCTTTATTCATTTATCGATGGACACTTAGGTTGATTTCATTTATTGGCTATTGTGAATAGTACTGCAATAAACATGGAGGTGTAAGTATCTCTTTGATACACTGATTTCCTTTCTTTTGGATAAATATGCGATAGTTGAATTGCTGGATTGTATGGTAGTTCTAGTTTTAGTTTTCTGAGAAACCTCCATATGTTTTTACATAATGGCTGTATTATTTAACATTCCCACCAATAGAGTGTAAGTTTCCTTTTCTCCACATCCTTGCCAGCATTTGCTTTTTTTTTTCTTTTTTCTTTTTGGTAATAGCCATACTTACCAGGGTAAGATGACATCTCATTGTGGTTTTGATTTGCATTTCTCTAGTGATTAGTGATGTTGAGCATTTTTTTTTTCTCATCCAACAAGGCCAATTGTATCTCTTATTTTGAGATATGCCTACTCAGACAGATGCTTTGCCAACTTTTCATTAGATTGTTTCCTTTCTTTTTCTTTTGTTTCCTGTTCGTTTGAGTTCCTTGAATATTCTGGATGTTAGTTTCTTGTTAGATAAATAGTTAGAAAATATTTTCTCTAATTCTACAGGTTGTATCTTCATTCTGTTGATTGTTTTCTTTTCTGTGAGGAAGATTTTTTTGATTCTATATAGTCTCATTTGTCTATTTTTGTTTCTGTAGCTGGTACTTTTGAGATATTGGTGATAAAATCTTTACCTAGGCCAAAGTCCCGAAGCATTTCCCCTATGTTTTCTTCTAAAGGTGTTACAGTTTTGGGTCTTACATTTAAGTCTTAAATACATTTTGACATAATTTTTGTATATGGTAAGGTACAGGGGTCTAGTCTCAATCTTGTGTATAGAGACATCAAGTTTTTCCAGTAAGATTTATTCAGCAGGGTGTCCTTTTTTCAGCATATATTCCTAGCTCCTTTTCAAAAATTCATTGGTTGTAAATATGTGAATTTATTTTGGGGTTCTCTATTTGGTTCAGTTGGTATATATGTCTATGCTTAACCCAATGCCATGCTGTTTTATTATTGTAGCTTTGTAGTATATTTTAAAGTCATCTGAAGTGTGATGCTTCCAGCTTTGTTCTTTTGGCTCAGTATTGCTTTGGCTCCTCAGAGTCTTTTGTGGTTTTATATAAATTATATAGTTCTATTGTATAAATATATATATAATTATATACAAATATATAGAATTATATAATTATAATTATTTTTCTATTTCTGTGAAGAGCAAAATTGGCATTTTGATATGGATTGATATGGATTGTAGGAAATTTGTAGATTGTATTGGGCAATATGGTCATTTTAAAAATAATAATTCTTTCAATCCATTTCTCATTTTGCATCTTGCTCTCTTTTTGTTGGTTAATCTAGCTAGCAGTATATCAATTTTGTTTATTTTTTCAAAAATCCAGCTTTTTGTTCATTGATCCATTGCATTTTTTTATGCCTCTATTTTGTTTAGTTCTGCTTTAATCTTAATCACATCTTGTCTTGTACCAATTTTTGGTTTGCTTTGTTTTTGCTTTTCTAGTTTCTTGAGGTGCATTGTTATTAATTTGAAAATTTCATACTATTTAATATATGTAAATTTAGTATAAATTGCTCTAGTTGCACGACTTTCATGGTATTCCATGGGTTTTGGTATGTTTTGTTTCCATTTTCATGTGCTTTAATAATTTTTTAATTTTCTTCTTAATTTACTTATTGATCTAAGATAATTCAGTGTCACAGTGTCTAATTTTGGTGTATTTGTACAGCTTTCAGTTTCTCTTATTATTGATTTCTAGTATTCCACTTTGGTCTGAGACAATACTTAGTATAATTTCAATTTAAATAAAAATTTGAGACATGTTTTGTGACCTAGCAAATAGTCTATCCTGGAAAATCTGCCATGCAGTGATGAGAAGAACATTTATTATGCAACTGTTGGATAAAGTGATCTGTACATTTCTGTTAGGTCAATTTGGTCTAAAATGCACTCTAAATCCAATGTTTCTGTGTTGAAATTTGTCTGATGATCTGTCTAATGCTGAGAGTGATGTGTTGAAGTTCACAACTATTATTTTACTGGAGCCTATTGATCCCTTTATAGTTAATAATATTTGCTTTATACATCTGGGTGTTCCAATTTTGAGTGCCTATATATTTATAATTTTTATAACCTTCTGCTGTTTTGACATCTTTGTCATTACATAATGACTTTATTTACTTCTATTTACTGTTTTTGTTTTGTTTTGTTTTCGCTTAAAAACTGTTTTATCTGATATAAATACAGCTACTGCTGATCACTTTTGGTTTCTGTCCTTTTCTACCCCTTTGCTTTCAATCTGTATGCCTCTACAGGTTAAGGGAGTTTATTGGTGGCATCAGATAGCTGATTTATGTTTTGATTTATTGATTTATGTTTTATTTATTCATCCAGTCTATATTAAGTGGGAGCATTTAATCTTTTACATACAAGGTTATTGCTAGTAGGTGATAAATTCCTTTATGTTTGCTAGTCCTTTTTTGATTATTTTATGTATCATTTTTTTCTTCCTCTCAATGTTCATTAGTGCTGTTCGGTGTGTGTTAGTTGCACCAGTGATTTTACGCTTTTGTGGCTTTTCATGATGGTAGATATTGTATTTTTGCTTCTAGATGCAGAAATCTCTTGAGTATTTTGTTTGTTTGTTTGGCTGGTCTACTGGTGATGAATTCTCTCAGTTTTGCTTGTCTGAGAAAGATTTTATTTCTTGTTAATTTTGATAGGCTATCATTGCTGAGTATAGTATTCTTGACTCACAGTTCTTTGTTTTCAACAGTTTGTATAACTAGCCAGTTTTTTTCTAGAATGTCAGGCTTCTGCTGAGAAATTAACTCTTAGTCTGATGATGGTTCCTTTATATGTAACTTAAAGTGCTTCTCTCTTTTTTATTTTCTTAATAATTCTCACTTTGTTTCTCGATTTGGCAGTTTCACTATAGTGTGTTTGGAAAAGATCTATTTGAGTGGAATCTATGGTGGAGATCACAGAGTACTCTGGATCTAGATATTTTTATTTATTTTTTCCCCCTTTGGTCTGAGTTATTTAAAAAGACTTGTCTTCAAGTTAAGAAATTCTTTATTTTGTTTAATACAGTGTATTTTAATTTTACTTTTTATTTTATTCATTGACTTCTTCAGTTTTAGAAATAATTTCGTTTCTTTGTAATGTCATTTTTTAAATTTCTTATTCAGATTGTGAATTAATGATTTTTGTATTGTTTATTTGCTTTTTTATAACTCACTGAGCTTATTTAATGTCATTATTCTGAATTCTCTTTTATGGATGTCATGCATACAATTTTCACTGAAATCTGCTGCTGAAGAATGATCTTATTTTGTTTTTTTGGAGGTGTCATATTTTTAATAATTTTTTTCAAAATGTTTATTTCAATAGCTTTTGGGGTACTTTTTTTTGTAATATGGATGATTTATATAGTGGTGAATTCTGATATTTCAGTGCACTCACCACCAAGTAGTGTACTTTGTACCTAATGTGTAGTATTTTTTATCCCTATCCTATCCCCTCCTCCCATTCTTCCACTTCTGAGTCTCTAAAATCCGTTATATCACTCTTTATTTCTTTGCTTACTCATAGTTTACATCCCACTCATATGTGAGAAAATATGGTTTCTGATTTTCCACTCCTGTTACTTACCTTAGAACAATAGCCTCCAGCTTCACCCAAGTTGCTGCAAAAAAACATTATTTCACTCCTTATAATGGCTGAGTAGTATTTTGTGTTGTATATACACCATATTTACTTTATCCACTCATTAATTGATGAGCACTTAAGTTGGTTCCATGTCTTTACAATTGTGAATTGTGTGCTATAAAACATACATATTCAAGTATCTTTTTTATATAATGACTTCTTTTCCTTTGGGAAGATATTCGGTAGTGGGATTGCTGGATTGAGATGTAGATCTACTTTTAGTTCTTTAAGGAATCTCCATACTTTTTCCACAGTGGTTTCACTAATTATTTATACTCCTACCAACAGTGGAGAAGTGTTCCTTTTTCACCACATCCATGGCAACATCTATTGTTTTTTGACTTATTAATAAAGGCAATTTTTACAGGAGTAAGGTGGTCTCTCACTATGGTTTTAGTTTTTATTTCCCTGTTGATCAGAGCTTTTTTTGTTTGTTTATGGGCCATTTGTATATCTTCTTTTGAGAAATAGCTATTCATTTCCTTTGCCCACTTCCTGTTGGGATTATTATTTTTTTCTTTCTGATTTGTTTGAATTACTTGTAGATTCTAGATACTATTCCTTTGTCACCTGCATAGCTTGCAAATATTTTCTCCAATTCTGTAGGTTATCTGTTTACCCTGATTATCATCTTTTGCTATGCAGAAGTTTTTTAGTTTAATTAGGTCCCATTTATTTATATTTGATTGTTGCATTAGTTTTGGGGTTCTTAGTCATGAATTATTTGCCTAGGCTGATGTCCAGAAGAGGTTTTCCAATGTTGTCTTCTAGCATTTTGTGTAGTTTCAGGTCTCATACTTCAGTCGTTAATCCATCTTGAGTTGAGTTTTGTATATGGTGAGAGAGAGGAATCCAATTTCATTCTTCCACATGTGGCTTACAAGTTTTCCCAGCACCACTTATTAAAGAGTGCCAATTCCCTAATTTATGTTTTTGTATGCTTTGTCAAAGATCAGTTGGGTGTACTTATTTGGCTTTATTTCTGCATTTGTTATCCTGTTCTGTTGATCTATGTGTTCATTTAATATACAGTACCATGATATTTTGGTAACTATAGCCTTGCACTATAATTTGAAGTCCAGTAATGTAATACCTCCCTTGTTCTTTTTGCATTGGCTATGCAGACTCTTTTTGGTTCCATATCAATTTTAGGATTTTTTTTCTAATTCTGTGAATAATTATATTGGCATTTTGATGGAAATAGCATTGAATCTGTGAATTGCTTTGGATAGTATGGTCATTTTCATGATATTGATTTTTCCAGTCCATGAGTATGGGATGTGTTTTCATTTGTTTGTGTCCTTTATTATATCATTGAGCAGTGCTTTATAATTCTTCTCGTAATGTGATCTTTCATCTCCTTGGTTAAATATATTCCTTGGTATTTTATTTATTTTGCAGTTGCTGTAAAAGAGATTGAGTTCTTGATTTTATTCTCAGCTTGTGCTTTCATATCAGCACATATGGTATAGCAGATACTTCTTCCAATTTTGTTGATTGGCTTTCCTAGGGAATTTATCTTTTTAAAGTCAGTGCTTTGACTTTAAGTCTGAACGGGTGTGGCAGTATAATCTTTATAATTTCTTCTGTGATAGTCACTGTCATTGGTGTCTGTGAGTTATTCAGTGGCCTAGGCTGTGGTTGTTATTTGAGGCTGTGGTGAAGCTTTGCTGGGCATGAGGACAGAAATAAGGTCAGTTCTCAAGCCTCAGTGGTTGCAGCACCAGGCACAGTATGCTTATCTTTGATCCCTTAGGTGGTTTATGAAGACACAGGTGGTAGTAAACCAAGGTGGACTGATCTTTGAGCCTCCTGGAAGCCTGCTCATGTGCTGACCATGACAAGAGGGAGCTGGGCAGGTAGGTGGGTTTTTGGACTCCTGGGTGGTATGTGTGATATTGGCGATGGCAGTCGGCATACTGGGTCAACACTCAGGCCTGCAGGCAACAGTTCTTGGTGCCTGAAGTGGTGGTAACAGATTGTGCTGCCAGTCTTCAGCTGATGCATGTAGGCCTATCCTCAGACCCCAAAGAGGAGTGCATAAATACTATCAGTGTTGGATGGGAAGATTGATCCCCTGGCTCCCAGCTGACATGTGCAGACCCATCACATGTAATACTTAAACAAATTCTATTATTCAGTGCCACTTTATCTTACGTATTATTGTGCTGTAGTATGTCTGATATTGGACATAGTTTAAGAAAATGGAATATATCCTAGGAACATTTTATTGTAATGCTGTAATTGAAAGTAGAAGAAAACATGAATAATACAAGAAAAACAATAATCTTTGTAACACACATACAAATTAAAAAACCTTTCGAAAATTTTTTATGGTAAATATGGAAATCAACTAGATTACAGAGCTTAATGTTCACATTAAAAAAAAGAAAGATGAAGGAAAATATGAATGAGCAACCTGATATTCTTATATTTGCTGATATGGTTTTTCAATATATTGAACTAATTTTTTTCTCTCCCTCCAACAAAATTTCATTTATATCTCTATGATTTAAATAGATAAATGAAGATGCTTTATTGAAGAAAAAGAGTCCCCAGAACTTTGTTCAGTGACTCACCCCCAAGAAGCACTTATGGTACTTCTGTAGAGCTCTAGACAATGGAAGATCAGTTTTAAAAGTAGTTCTCTAAGGGTAATCTGGCATGGCAGATTTGTGATTAAGCCTTATTTGGGGGGAATGGGGATGGGTGCATGCGTAGGTATGCTCAGCTGTAAAGGAACCATCCATAGTGTACATTTTTACTGCATAGGAATAACCATTTAGGCAAACATGAATACCTCTGCACAATTTTAGTGATTCAAAAGATAGCACAGAAGTTGTAGTGAATGGCATATCAGGTTGCTCATGAGAATAATTTTGAATGCCTTGTATGGTTGCATATACTTACATAAGTTGTTTTATATAAATAACTATAATTAAGATGCTTAAGTAGAGACAAATGGCTAACAATCAGTGCTTTCAAAAAGAAAAAAGAGAAAAAAATGAAACAAAATCAAATCTGATTTCTTACAAACAGTGATGCCAACCTAAGAATGACTCAGAGCCAGATTACAAGCAATTAAGAGACCTGCATCATTCTCAAAAAATTAGATGAACACTGAGAGGCATATAAGTTTAGTTCAAGGGTCTTTGACCTAGAAATAAAACGGATGCCCTCAAAGTCAAGATTTGTGTTTGTTTTGGCTTGCTTTTTTGGCGGGTGGATGAAATGATACTAGTATTGTGATAGACAATTTGTCTCTTTGGTTTATGTTCCTAACTTTAAATAGGGGACATCTATGATTATATCAGAAATAGATGGTTGGGATGAGAATAATGTATGAAAAAATATGTAAAGCTCTACTAAGAAATAGTTATAAAAGTCTGTCAGTGATGAAAAATATGCTAGAAATAATTTTTCTGAACAAGCTTTTAGATTGTTCACAATTGTAAAAATTGATACCAACAGAGAAAATTGTATTTGACATATTCTAATTTTGATATTTCTTCTTTATTTTTGATAATACCATAGCCCCTTTAAACTACAATATTCTGTGAAGTATCCTTGATGCCAATTGCCATCTTACATTGTGAGCTGTTAAAAGAATGAACAGCCCCGTCATTTTTTATTAAGTAAGATTTTGATTTTCAAAGATAGTTTCTTTTCCACTTATCAGAAATGGTAAGAGCTCTTTCATAACACACACACACACACACACACACACACACACACACACACGATCCATTATATAACTGTTTCTGTTTTTCCAAAATGGTATATAATCATTCATTAAAACCTTTTTAACTCTGACATTACCTAGTTTAAGAACAGAACTTGCCAGGCGCGGTAGCTCAAGCCTGTAATCCCACGACTTTGGGAGGCCGAGACCGGCAGATCACGAGGTCAGGAGATCGAGACCATCCTGGCTAACATGGTGAAACCCTGTCTCTACTAAAAAAATACAAAAAACTAGCCGGGCGAGGTGGCGGGCGCCTGTAGTCCCAGCTACTCGGGAGGTTGAGGCAGGAGAATGGCGTGAACCCGGGAGGTGGAGCTTGCAGTGAGCTGCGATCAGGCCACTGCACTCCAGCCTGGGCAACAGAGCAAGACTCCGTCTCAAAAAAAGAGAACAGAACTTACTAAAATAAACCTTTAATTCAAAAAGAGAAACCTAGGGGAGTTAAATTCTCAATTCTTACTAATTGAGAATAACTTCATAATTCTCAATAATATTAATAGACATATGAAAATGTCTGATTATATAAAGTGAGAGTTCATAAATGGATAATCTAAGACACTTGATACATTGTATGAGAACAAGTTTCTTTGGGTGGTTTATTGAAAATTAAAGGGCAAGAAAATTGAAACAAAATTCAAATACTTTTTTGTTATCAATTTCCTTTCTCAGAACATTTCTTGTCTTAATTTTCGCTGTAATACTTCACTTTAAAAGTGATAACATGCTAATGTCACTAATATATTATTTAGTCAGTTTTCAGTATAGTGATAATTATTTTTAAATCATTCATATAGATACTGAGATTTTTGGTACCAAATCTTAATCAAATACTAAGTACAAGTAAGAATACTAATACTACTGAAAACAATCTACATTTTCATAGTTTCATTAAAGTATAATTTTTTGTTTTTTAAAGTCTGAATATTTTTGCTTAAATTCTAAAAACAGTAAAATATCAAATTGTTAAGATTAAAATTATAATTTTTTAATAAGTGCATGTATGTGTGTGTGTAACATACAGCAGTTCCAAAACTCTTCATTCATCTCTAAGTATGAAATTTCCTAAATTTTAAGAATTTCAGGAATTTTATAATTTTTATATCCTTTGATTTTAATTAATTATTAACCAAATATTTATTTTCATTATTCTTTATTATCCTAAAAGGTCTGAAAACCCCACATGATTAAGGAATCCCATCAATTATGAGTGTTGAACAAAAGAAATTAACTGGCAAAAACTACTTTTACAAAAATGATGACCAGTTGCATTGGCTTTAAATTTATTCACAAGAAAACAAAGCTATGCAAGAAATTCTAATTCTCCTTTTTGTTTTATGTATTTTTTGTTACTGTACTACAGAATACTTTCTGCTATATAATATTATAAAATTTAATTAAAAGGAGATTTTTAAAAATTAATAATCTTACACTTCAAGAAACTACCACTAATAATATTAACATGTAGCTTTTTAAATACCTTTCTATAAGTAAACGCTTTTTTTTTTATCATTTAATAGTTAATTACATAGACATTCAACACAGAATATTTTTCAATTTCCGCATATGTAGGGTTTATGGACTAAGCATATAAACAGTGAAAAAGGAAAACACAAGCCTTCCTCTCACAGAGCTTAGATGTTTAGGGAACATCTAAAGAAGTAAAACAAATAACTTCAAGGGAGGAAATGTTGCAATATTAGAAATATAGCACACTGTGAAATCTTTTAATGGAAGCCCCTATCATAATTTTGTATATATGGTGGCAGTGGCATTCAGCAGAAGTTCCTCTACAACGACAAACAAATAGGAGTTGGCCCGACATACCAGAGCAGAGGATGGCTCAGGCAATAAATGATCCAGTTAGAGAACGTACTGTGTGACCAAGGATGGTGAAGTATAAATAAAAGTATTCTGGGAGGGAAAGAGGTAAAGAAGACTCAGACAGCAAAAGACCAGACATTATAAACCAAAATAAGAATATCAAACTTAAAAACAAGTACATCGTGAAGAGATTAAAAGGTTTTAAAGAATGAAAATTAAGTAATGTCTTTTAAATGTCATTTTAATCACAGAATTTTGACTGCCATATCTTGAGATAAGTGGAAAAAAGGAAACTGTTTAAGAAAATAGCTGAATAAAGAAAACAGTTGCTGGGACTAGGGTAGAACAAGAGAAAAGACAAAAAGTACTTCTGAGTTAGAACTGACACCATGCATTCATGGATTAAGGAGAGGAGAATAATTATTGGTGTGTTTTAGCTTTCCTGTTTGAGTAATTGAGTAGATGGCAGTGTTACCGATTGTGTCAGAATGCACTAGAAGACATCTAACTTCAAGGGTAAAAATAAAATTTTATTTTAGATATTTTATTCCTCCATGCCTGTGGACATCAAACAAGAAATCCAATTGTCATTGCAGGAAAATCTATGAATATATTACTATTTTCTCCCAGAAACGGATTATAGAATTATACTCTTTTGTGGGTATTATAATACATGTAAAATAAACAACAATTTTAGGAGTTCTGCATGTTTATATATAATCTTTTTTGTGTGTGGAGAACTAAAATTCTAACTTACAACTATTGCAAACAGCATAGGCGGACAAGATTGCATTGAAAGAATGTTGAAAACATGCTCCAAAGATGTAAACAGAAAAGATATTTCAAAATATATAAAAGTAACAAAATAAGAAAAATAAAAAGCAAAAGGACACATTTTATATTATATATCTTATTTTATTAAACTGTTATTTTGAAATATGTCTATATAATTTTAATAAAAGTATCATTACCTTTAATAGTGATATATACCTAGTACTTTTTTTAGAATTCTGCAATCACATAGAAACTTATTTTCTTAAGACAATTGTGCTTATAATAACGTAGGCCAAAATACCCATCAATACTGAGTGAATTTCATTCCAGATATCAGTGTCTTCACATACATAGAAAAAGAAAAAAAAAAAGCAAAATATAGATTTTGCTATTTCTCAGTGTCCTTGCTTGTGATATATATATTCTTTAGAAATTATTTTCTACAGTTTTCTCCCTAGGATATATCATGAACATTTTATTTGTGAATAATTCTGACAGACTAAAAAATTTTCACCATGACCCTTTGGTAACCTTAAGCCACTTCACTATTCCTCTCCATTTTCTGCCTTTCTTGTTAAACCCAAACTGCCCAAACAGTGTTTAAATGGCAAGAAAAATTCTTCCCTCGTACGAGAACTCTTTTTGATCAACTGTTTTAGAAATTAGCTGAACTTCAACTAAGCCCTCTGAGTAGTCTACTTTTCTTCCCCAAGGTAGATTAATCTTTCTGGGTTATAGTCAGCTCATGATATTCTGAATAAAAGCTTACACCTAAAGGTACTCTATTGGATAGGCTTCTACAGCATTTGGTGGTGTGATTTAGATAGGGACTAGATCTGCTGCATCTAAACCAAGATCATTTCTTCTAAGCAAGTGTGCATAGGATGCATACCCTTGTCATCTTCCTTCCTGAACCCTGATCCTCACCAGTACTTCACACTCTTGTGTTTAACACCATCCAAACCTTCACTCGTTCTCTCTAGAGTTCTTGGTGTAAGCCTCTTGATTTAAGTCATCTTCACTATTTTCAGGACTGCCATGGATGAGGTAAGACATTATGCAGATGATGGGATCTGGTTACTTGTCCCTTTCCTTTTAATATGGACAATCAACATCCAGTCAATGACATTCCCAGTCATTGTCTAGGATCTCACCTTTATATATATTATGGTGCCATAGAATTCAACATCGAAGTTCTCACAGGATTTTACATAGACAATTTATAATTTCAGTGGCCACATTGGAAAACATCAGATAGAAAATAAGCAATTCACCTAAGGTGCTGTGTTGCACCTTAGAATTAAAGATTCAAAGACTCCAAATATTTATTGGACAGTGTAATTGTTTTTGATATGAAGAGGCTTCTAAAAGGAAAATTTTAAAACGGCTTCCCTGAAGGACTCTTCCTAAAAAGCTAATAAAAATATAGAGAATCTAAAATCTAAACTCAAACTTTCGTTTTCGTCTCCTGACTCAACTCCAGTCTGGCTACCTCCAACTCTGTGCCTTGAATTTTTATATATTTTTTTACTGTGTGACAAGTTACTACAAATTTATCAGCTTATAACAATACCCATTTGCTCTGTTACTGAAGTCCAGTTGGGCATGACTGGGTCCTCTGCTTATAGTCCCACTAGGCCAAAGTCAAGGTGTCTGCCAAGCTGCACTCTTGTCTAGAAGTTCTGGGGAAGAATTTATTCTCACGCTCATGCAGGCTTCTTACAAAATTCTGTTCTTTGCTGTGGTAGGAATAATGTCCCCCTTTTTATGCTGGCTTTCAGCTGGGGGTTTGTTCTCGGCTTTTTAGAGGTCATACTTTATTTCTCTAATCCAGCAATGGCACTTCCATCCCTTTTTATGCTTCAAATGCCTCTGACTTCCCCTTCTGTCCTTTGTACCATGTAAAATATTGTAGTCATAAGAATAGCACCAAGAAGGAAAGAGCATGTGGACCATCTAAATGTCTACATCCCACACACTTGTTCTGCAATTCCTGCTTCATCAGTATCATCACCACACCCTTCTCCTCTCTCTCCACCACACCTTATTATTGGGCAAGGTTTGCTATTAATGTCTTCTACTCAGAGATGATGACTTGCTTTTCTTGTCTCTTACAAGCAAGTATAAGGAAAACCAACTTTGCATTGGTCAAAGTTAAATTTGTATACTTAAGAATTTTCTAAACTCACATGAGGAAGTATAGATGTTCATAGAATAATTTAAGATTGTCCTAGCAGCTTAAGAAAAGTCTTGGATTAAATCCATCACCCTGTAGGCATAAGAGATTTTAAAAAGTTTGTTAGAGTAAAGTAGGATGAATTGATACCAAAATTACATCAAATACAAGTGTCAAATTTTTACCACTGTTAGATATGAAAAACATAAAGTAGGATAATACCTCTTACAGTCTGACCTGGAGATCTTTGCTATCAATGTCAATTGATCAATATCTAGTGATATTAACTGGGAAAAGGTAGTTCCCAGAATTTAGAGACTATCTCACTTCTACCATAAGACAATATTCCACTCATTCGGGAAGAAAACATTACAATTGACCTATCTATTTTCTTTATTGATAGTCTTAATCCTGGAAAGGTAGATTTATTTAGAAAACAGAAGATTGGAGGCCTAGTATCCTTCTTTCTAAGAGTTTGCTGAATACTTTGGAATTATTTTGATTTAGAATGAAACAAAAATAAGCTCTTATGAATAGCTCTTCTGATTAAGCATTTGGGTAAATCTATGTACAAGTGCATGTCTGAAACTGTATAGATAAATACCTGTAACTATCATAAAGAAAAGGATCACTGAAAAAACAATTACCCTGCTTTCACTTGAAAGACAGAATCAAAATAGACAAAGAATAAATTTTATCTAACAGAAGGAAATTTTTGCCTTTCTGGTCAGCCCACAATTTCCCTTAATAAAAAAGGGGAATATTTTTATGCAATTTCAAATGCAAAATATTATATTTCTATTTTATACTTGTCCAAATTCTCAACCATAAACTTTGTTACTTTTCCGTCATTTGTCCTCGGAGTAGCAAAGAAGATTTACACATAGGGATCTCAAATGACCTTCAGATTCTGCATTTGTCTTAGTGCTTCCTGTCTCTCTGGGCTTTCTCACTAGTTAACATGTTTTACTGTCTGGTGAATCTTTTGGAATAGACCTATTTTGTAAACAGTGTAGTACAATTAAATATAAAGTAGAAGGCCTTTTCTTGGAATATTCAGAAAAATATTCCTGGACTATCATTTACTGATGTCATAGACTAATCATTTACTATCTGATGTATTCCCCTACCAGTATCTCAGACCTTAAATCTGTTCACAGTATCATCTGGTTCAAAGAAAGAAAGTTTGGAGCATGGCAGTCAACTCTTAAAGTTCTCAACTGATTTGGCTATTCCTTTGCTGAAACTGGCCAGTCCTGATTTAAATACTAGACCATTGACGGGTGACAGCTTTTGTCTCTGCCTCTGCCTCCTTCTTTCACAAGTATTGAAGTGTTTTTTGTTGTTTTTTTGTTTGTTTGTTTTTAGGTTTTTTTTTTTTTTTTTTCTTAATGACTAGAAAGTTATTGTTAACATCTCCTGGCTAATTACCAAAAGCAAACAACAACAAAAACAAACCAAAAAATAACCTTAGGGAATTGCTCCGTCTCATAGGATACTGTGGACAGTGCATTCTTAGTTCTTATAAACTGGCTAGTCATATACATAATCTGACAAAAACCATCACATCTAAATTTTTGCCCTGAATAGAATTATTAAAGATGGTATTTTGTAACATCAAGGAGTCCCTTTGTAATTACCTTAATCATGAACTTCTGATTACTATGAATCTTTCTTTCTATTTGTATGTGAAAGATCATGATAACATTTAGGGTTCTATCTCAATAGGACAGTACAAATCAGAGATCCATTGTTCATGGACCTTTTAGGAATAGCCTACCCTTTGATTTATGCACAATTGCAGCAGCCTCCAAATTAACTGAGGCTTCTTCGCAGTTAAATCTTAAGAAATCCCAAATCTTCTTAAGTCCCTCATGTCATTCAAACATATTCCTGCACCTAGACTGACCTCCTCTGAAATCCTGCTCCTCCTTCCTACACACATTTATCTCCTTTGCTCCAAGATCCTAAATGTCACCAACCATTTTCCCCTCAGAGTGGATGGTAGATCTTGGGACAGTCATGCACTTGTCAGAAATTTTTCCTGCCTCTAACCTCCATGAAATTCCTTTGGAAAACTGTGGTTTATAATTTATTTTTGATGATTTCTATATGAACATAGAACAAAGAGGTTTTTTAAACTGTGTTTGTAATTATAACCCACTTAGAGCTGCTTGAATTCAAACTTCTTTCAGAATCCAAATCTGTAGTAGGTTTTCATATCATAGCTTTTACTATGGCTGTCTAGAGATCAGAGAGCAAATGTGTGCACAGATATCAGATATTCCTTTTAAGTGGGTAATGATTTTCTTATGCTGTGGAAGCAACACATCTCCTCAATTGTGGCTAGTGCCTCCATTAAATATGACAACTACATAGAAGCCTTACTAGATTCTTCCTCCAAAAGAATTGATTGCCAGTGTGACACACATACTGTAAAGCAGACTCAGAAGCAAAGGGTATTGCTTTAGATAATTACTATACTAAGCAAGTTTCTTTAAAACACGTTCACGCTATCCACAAAGTTCAAGAATCAATGCCAAAACAAACTCTTCACTGTTGGCATTAAATCTTGAGTCCACGCTATTCTTAAGCACCTTGTCTTTCAATGCCTTAATGGAAAAGATCTTATTGTTCGTAACTTGTCCTTCAATGCCTTAATGGAAAAGATCTTATTGTTTGCTCCACCCACATGGTTTCTGGTAGCAGCAAGATGATTTCTTGATCTGCCCTTAGATCCTAAATTGAGTCTTACAAATGTTTTCTTTCCACCATTGAATGAACATTTTAAAGACTATTGTAAATAAGCATTGGTAGAAAATTTTAAATAAGATTGCAAAATATGCCCTTGGTGTGGGTTCCCACAATCCTAAGAAACAAATTGGACATGAATTAGAGATAAAACCTATAGGCCTTTAGAGTATCTAAAATGGGTTTATATAAACACTACCTCTTTCCTGTTTCTACAATTTACATCTGCTTTCTGGTTGGTGAAATTTATTTCCTTGCCATAAAGCAACCAATCAGCAAGAGAAAGTCAACATGTAAGCTTAGTATTTCCCACCTGCAAAATATTTGCCCATACGTTCAGTGAAGGAGAAACCTAATTAATTTAGAAAGATAATAAAGAAAATTCTCTAATTCTCTAATTTATAAATTCTCTAATTCTGCCCTTCAGCCAGAAGTGCCCCTGTCCCTCAAGTTCTCAAGTTCTCATTGGAATTTCTCAGAGAAAGTTCCTCAACTTCTTAGAGAAAATAGAAAAAAATTATGACATTTTTAGGAGAAAATTTGCAAAACTATTTAAACAACTTGCCTTGTGCAAAGTTTTCATGTCTATTATTGACTTCAATAGAAAAATCTTAGATTAATTCCAAGTGAATTGATTATGCAACCAGAGATCTCACCTCCATCTTTGACTCTGCTCTTATAGACAAACATGGTAAAATTTGTAAGGATTTAATGCAGTATTATCAATAATATCATCAACATGTCCTGATAGCTTTTGCCTAGAAAAAAACTGCATAAATCTTTGCCTGATCTTTAGCTCAAAAATCTGATTTACTGGAAATACCACCAATACAAGACTAATATTGAACCTTATTGGAAGGCATGTTACCAGTTACTGTTAACCACAAAGAGTGCAGTGAAATTCCAGGAAATCAACTTTTGGTTTAATGTTTTCCACTTGCAAAGATGTCATACCACCTGCTAGACTTCCGTGTCAAAGGGAGATGTAAGACTATCTCATGGCACTCCAGGAGTAGTCAACATCATGGAGGAACCAGCTTTCCAAGAACCTCAGATCAAACAGAAGCCATTGATAATTGTAACTCTACCCAACACATTTAGATCAAGATTTTCCAAGTGACAGAAATCACTGATTCTGTACTCTTTGTTGTACGTGCCTGTGTTCCCCTCTTTTGAAGCTATTATTTCCACTGTATTGCTTTAAGAAATTTTATTGCTAAGATGAGATTGTCCATGTTTTATCCTCTAACCTTTATTCTATGCATTAATAAAAATATAAACAAAGTTTTTGCAAATCTGTAGATTTGAACTCATCCTTCTCTACTGATTCAAGGTGGGGACAGTAACTATTCCCCTACCTAACACCAACAGGAGCAAAATCCTGAGTAGAAGCTATTGGCCAAGGCCTTCTGATGATACTAATATGTGTTATTTCCATTACCTGAGGCTGAGTTTTCTTAAGAACATTAAGGTTTCTTTCCAGCCACTCATTGACACATTATTGAAACACAATTACAAAGACAAAATTCCTAAGAAGCCACGATGGCAGTTATCAACAGTGAATTCTTGACTGTAATCATCAGTAGACTTGAAGTTCTGTACAAACCAAGGTGTAGCTGAGTAAAGACACTCAGTCTCCCTGTTAACCAAGAGAGATGCCCACTGTGGCCCTCCCATTGCCTTGACATCTGCAGCTTCTTCTCACCATTTTTACACCTAATCCCAACTCTATCAACTACTCTCACCAGACCTCTCATTAAAATCAAGTTGCACAAATACTGGTTGCTAAACCACAAGAAAATTCTTCCTCATCCAAAAATCATTCTTGACCAACTATTCCTGAAACTAACTGAACATTTGCTAAAGGTTTATAAAATTCCCTCTTTCTTCCACAAGGTAGAATACTCCCTCAGAGTTCTAATACTTCAGCACTCTGAATGAATATTTATGTTTGGCAGTGCTATTGAATTCCTCCCTGCATTAGTAGTGCAAGAATTTATTCAAATTGCTACACTTTTATATATTTGCATTTCCATTCATTCCATTTTTTATTATTATCAATCACAGTTAAATGAGACCTTCCTTACCTATTTTTAATAAACCTCGTTTTGCCCAAAATAACTGTATGTATTTGTTACATTTTACTCTTTATCCTTTCCAGTGTCTGTGATGATTTTTACTACATATATATATGTGTATATATATGTATATTTACTTCAAAAGTTGCTTTATTTATACACACAGACACAAATGCATGTATGTGTATGTGTGTGTGTATATATATGTGTGTGTGTGTGTCTGTCTGTCTGTGTGGAGGGGGCGGGAGAGAGAGAGAGTGGAGAGAGATTTTCTTTATTTATTTTCCCAAGTATTGCTGGGGTTCCTCATAAAGCAAAGAATGTAGCCTATCCTATCAGTCATGGTGTATGCACTAAACTCGCAATCTCCAAATGAGGAATTTCCAATAACCAGAAAACATGGATTTGAGAAAAAAAGGGGTCATGTGGGAAAGGGGTTTCCCCATTCTGTTGTTTCAAGATGAGAGTTAATATTGCAGGCATCTCATTTTTTATTTATGATTATGAATAGAACATACGTATGAGTTACTTAAATGTGGGATAAAAAGGCATGGATAGGATCATGGCAGAATTAAAGAAGTAGAATAATGCCAGAAGATTTTTTGATACTGTATTAAAAACAATAAACTCTCTCTTCAAAAAAAAATGCATGTGAATACTGTGTAACCTAAAATTTACATACAGCTTTAGAGAATTTCTCAGACGTTTAAAAGTCAGTTCACAAATATCGAAGTAGCCACAAGAATGTACTACTTTTATTTTACCTAGAAGAGCCACCAGATATTTACATTTGTACTGTGCTTTTGTTTTGAATGCAGTTGCCTTGCAAGTTCATTTTTTTTCTTCCCCAGACTGACAGTAAATGAGTGGTTTAAACAAGTGACACCAAGAAAGTGGCCTATGTGTCTTCACTTCAAATGATTCAATTAATATTGCAATGAATATTTATGGATACTCCCCAGAAATCATAGCACTATCACATAAAGCTATTTGTTTTAGTGTTCTCTTGTGTACATTTGGGCAGAGATTGATGAAAGACTATAGTTAATCTAAAAAGAGAGATCATTTATATAAAACCATCCTGTAAAAGTATCAGGGCGCACATTTAGAAGTCCACATTTACTAATTAAGTCTCATGGAAGGTTTGCAATGATCTGGTAAGTATTATTTCCAGTTCTGCTTTAGAGATAAGGAAAAATGTGAATAATAAAAGAAATCCAAACTGAGCCCCTCTCACCTATCTTTATCGCTTAATTATCCTGATGCTTTATTTTGACCATGTCAGTTATAAGAATAGGTATTAGCATACTTCATTTTATTGTGCCTTGTTTTATTGAATTTTTCACATTTTGTGGAGTTTTTCTTTTTGACAAATTGAAGGTTGTGATAAGCCTGTGTCAAGCAAGTGTATGGGCGCCATTTTTTCAGCAATATGTGCTCATTTGTGTCTCTGTGTCACAATTCTGATAATTTTTACAATATGTCGAACTTTATTACTGTTACTGTTGTATCTGTTATGGTGATCTGTGATCAGTGATATGTGACATTATTACTGTAATTATTTTGGTGTGGCACAAATGACACTCATGTAAGATAGAGAACTTAATTAAATATTTCGTGAGTTCTGACTGCTACACCAGCCAGCTATTCCCCCATTTCTCTCCCTCTCTTCAGGCCTCCCTATACCTCGAGAAACAATAGTATTGAAATTAGGCCAATTAATATCCCTAAAATGACCTCTAAGCATTCAAATGAAAGAAAAAATCACATGTCTCTCATTTTAAATTAAAACTATAATGACTAAGCTTAGAGAGAGAAAGGCATGTCAAAAGCCAAGATGGGCTGAAAGCTTGACCTGGAACTTAACCTTAAATAATTCAGAGATATGCCTATATAAGAAAATGAATCTAGACAAAGGCCTAATAAAGAATGGCACATTGATAGCTCTCATTCTGTTGATACAAAAGGCATGTTGATTCCCAGTTTAAACCCAAACTCTGCTGCTATAATTTCCACATGTTCCATTCAATGGAGAGAAGGCCAGCATCTAAATGAATATGGTCCTGGATAGACATTTGGGAGAAAATCATCATATAGGTAGAGAAAATCCGGCATACTTATATGCTAGATTAGTTATTAATTCAGCATTAATTCTGCATCAATAATGATCGGTGCCAGAGGAGGAAGGAAAATCAGATAGCATTTGGGGCATCGAGAAACAGGAAATTCTATCTCGGGCATTAGTAACCATTATGTTATGCATTATGGCATGCAATGTCAGCAGTCACTGGTGTAAAATGGGTTTTATTTAACAGAAGTGATATCAGTGGATACAAGGTAAATGAAGTTTAAATTATGAGAGGGAGAGAGGATAGATGCTGTATGCCAGAAGAAAGAGTTTGTATTATGTTCATACTTAGTATAAATGGCACCAAATCTCCCAGGTTTAAGTGAACCAAATATTCCAGTTTATTTTTTGGTGAGGAGTGGATAGAATTTCATCAGTTGTGATTAGATATAAGAATCAAAATTTAGAGTTTGTTGCACAAGTGTATATAGCATCAATAAATGAGGTGCACAATATACCCAATGTAATATGATCAATTAATAAATACATATTAAGTATGCAAAACTAATGCATTCATTTACTATAAAATCATAAGTATGTGTAATGCACACTTATAAATGCTAAGATATTATGGTATATAGGTATAATTGAGTGATCATTGCCATTTAAAAAATTACAATGTCTGAAAAAATAATTATATATTAATCTAATGAATATGTTTTTATACGTGCTATATATGATTCCTGAGAAATGATGAACATGTGGAAAAAATAATTTAATTGCAAATCAGTTATTTGGTGTATTTGATAACCTCAGATAACATTATTGTAATAAGAGTTGAAATTCTACAGCGCAGTGAAATAGAAATAAATGAAATCATATGGAAGTTTTGAGACATTAATGGTAAATATTTTAACAAATTATTAAAATTTTCACAATCTCATTTTTCTTATAGATATAGTCTTTCTACATAGCTTTTGTGGAATTAAATAAAATTATAAATATTAGAAAATAAAATTTGTTTCTTTTGGTTTGCAGGGAGGGTGAAACTTGGTACATAATATATACGTAGAATACCTAGTTGTGTTACTTATCCTCTTTAAAATATATGCCAGTGATGACTAAATAAAAGTGTACAAATGCATCTTTCTTTGAGTATATATAAAATATATATACATATTTGAGTGTATATATTATATATATACACACACACACATATATAAGCACCTAAGTCATTCATTCAGCCTTTATTTACTTCGCACCTATTACTCATTAGGCAGTGTGCTAGGTGCAGAGTAAGCAGTGTTTTTCATTGATTTGTCTTTGTTTTTGAAGATAGGTAGAACTCCAGTCTCAAAGAGATTGCAATTTAGGGACTGAGGCAGATTCTAGGTACAAAAATACATAACTGATTGGAAACTGTGGTCACAATGCTGTGCCCAGCCATGATGTAATCATGAGTACTACAATTTTCCTTCTGTTATAAACAACTAGAAGACTGCATTCACATATTGGAAAGACACTAGAGGATTTACATCTGTGAGAGGAAGGAAATAAAGTAAGCTATTCCTATCTCTGTCCCAGTTCACTTCTTGGAGGCAGTTTCTGGAATGTGTCCTGGAGAGATGAAAGCGAAACAGAACCTTGTATTCTTGCTAAGATTCTTGCTGAGGTTAAGAGTTGGAGATGAAACTTTAGGTGATAAACTTCCGGTGAAGATTTGGTCTCTAATGAATTATTAAATTAATATTTCCCTATGGATTTTGCTATTTTGTGAGAAAAAACTGAACACACAAGAGACATAAAATACGAGATAGAAGTTTCAAGTGATGGCAACCTTTAATCTCTTCACATAAATCTTTTTGGAGTTGTTTTAATTTTCCAGTTATTTTTTTTCTCTGAAAATGTCCCAGTTTTTAATATTTCTTTTGAAATCAAGTATTTACTGCTATGTGTGCTGGTTTATGCCTATAATTCCAGCACTTTGGAAGGCTGAGGGGGGAGGATCTCTTCAGGCCAGGGGTTCAAGACTAACCTGGGCAACATAGTGAGGCACCATCTCTACACACACACACACACACACACACACACACACACACACAAACACACACTAGCCCGGTGTGGTGGCATATAACTGTAGTCCCAGGCAGAGGTGGGAGGATTGCTTGAACCAAGAAGTTTGAGGCTGCAGCAAACTACAATTATGCTATTGCACTCCAGCCTGGGAAATAGAGGAATAATCTGTCTATAAATAAACAAACAAACAAACAAATAAGAAACTTGGTATTTTGGCATAAAATTGTGATTTAGCTTCTTTATTAGGATATGACACAGTAGTTTTATCACAGTTTCTACCTATATCCTTTTCTGAATTTAAAGGTTGAACAATCTCAGATTCAGTTGCAGAATCTACCATGATTCACTCAATAGGCCTTTTTATCAAATGTTTCTAAATTTGTATGAGATAATATAATAAATCTTAAAATATGATTTACCGATATTATATCATAATAATATTATACAGTTTGATACTAATTCAACTGAAAATGCATATACAAAAGTTAATAAGACAGTCTATCCTGCTCTCATGGCATTGTAGTAGGATGACAACAAAGTTACAAATGAATAATTGTATTGACAGTACAGGATACTAAGAATTTGAATTATAAAGAAAAGCAACTGTGTATTATCAAGGGGAAGTAACTAGAGGCAAATACTGTAAAGTTGTTGTCTACTGCTTTAGACACTGGTTGCATAACAGATTGCAGCCAGCAGTCAGAACCCATTACCAACATTCCGGCAGCTTCTCTCCTGCCATTTTTCAATAATAACTACTTCTTAAAAGTCTCACCTGTTCTTTACATAAAGAGATTTATTTAGAATGCTCTTGATATGGTTTGACTGCGTCCTGGTTCAAATCTCATTTTGAATTGTAGCTATCATAATTCCACATGTTGTGGGAGGGACCTGGTGGGAGGTAATTGAATCATGAGGGTGGGTCTTTCCTGTGCTGTTCTTGTGATAGTGAATAAATCTCATGAGATCTGATAGTTTTATGAACAGGAATTCCCCTGCCCACGCTGTCTTGCCTGACACCATGTAAGACATGCCATTGCTTCTCCTTTGCCTTCCACCATGATTGTGAGGCCTTCCCAGACATGTGGAACTGTGAGTCTGTTGAACCTCTTTTCTTTATAAATTATCCAGTCTTGGATATGTCTTTATTATCAGTGTAAGAACAGGGTAGTACAGTACTCTTTTGTTCTGATTGTTTATGGTCAACATTTTGTTTAGATATTTCAGTTATGATGTATGTATATAGAGATCCTTCATAATAATTAGTATATAATATTCCACTCTGAATATGCCAATGTTGATTTACTCATTCAACTGTAGATAAACAATTGGGGTTATTTCCAGGTTTTGGCTATAACAAATAGTCAATGAATAACAAGTAGACAATAAATATTATGGTTATTGTCATTTTGTGATAGAGGTCAATTTTAAATAAATTGCTCATAAAGCCTTTTCTGAGGAGATGAAATTTGTATCACGTATCAGTTACTGTTCCTGCTCAACAAATTATCCCAGGTTGTAATAGCTTAAAACAATCAATTTTTATGCACAAGAATTCTGTGGTTGGAAAATTCTGAAAAGGCACAATGAGATGATTTGCTTCTGTTCCACATCTAAGATTTCAATTTAAAAATGTTGAAGGTTGGGGACAACTGACAGCTATGATAGTTTAAAGGCTCAATTACTCCCATGTACCTGGTGCCTGAGTTGGAATAACTCAAAGACTTTTACTGCTGATTATAATATCTAAATGTATTCTCTCTGTGAGACTAGGCTTCCTTAAGAACAGTAGCCTTACGATAGTTGGAATTCTCACATGACAGCTCAAGAAGGAAGCATGAAGTTTCCAGACAAATATATGGAAATTACATCATATTTTATGGTAATTGTGTCATATTTTATGAAGCAACCTTGGATATCACACAACATCATTTATGTCACACTCTAGTGGTTAAAGCAGTCCTTTGACTCAAAGGGTTAAGACAGATCTATCTATAGGAGAAATGCCAAAAATATTGAGTCCATATTTTAGAACCTTTAAAAGTCAGCCATGAGGAACTTATTAATTAGTGCAAAGAGAAAAATACATTCAAAATTCCTAAATTGGAAACAAGGTTTCGCTTTTTGATAATGAGAAAGGAAAATCAGATTTTTTAATTATAGTAAAGAAGGAGGGCTACCAGTCAGAGGCTATATGTTTTAGGATATTTTAGGCCACTATCTAGGGTATAAAGCATTTGGATCTTATTTTAAGTTCCAGGAAGCTATTGAAAAACATATAGGAGAGTGGTCTTATTTAATTTTAACAATATTATTTTTTGGCAGCCATAGAAACAATGTTTTGTAGAAAGGCAAAAGTCCAAAAACTTTTAAATTAGTGTAAGAACAAGATGATGTGGGTTAGGATGGTTGCCATAAACATGGCAATGTGGAAAAAAATGGATAGATGGGTCTGATCTTTATTTGGTTAACTCTTATATCTCACTCAACATTCAACTCTATGTCATTATTTACTATGAAACCCATTCTGATCTTTTCTCTACCAACCCACCCCATCCCAGTATAATTTAGGTTTAGGTACACACACACACACACGCGCACACACACACACATATATATATTACAATTTATATAATATATATTATACAATTTATATAATATATGTGCACAATTATTATACATATTATATACAATATTTATATACACAATTTATATATACACAATTTACTTACAGTGTTAAAATTAGCCATGTGTATATTTCAAAAACAAAGTGCATGATCATTAAATTTGGTTCTGCCTGAATTTGTTTCCTGGGGTCAGGCAAAGTACTTGAAACCAACCAAAAATTTATTAACTAAAAATAATTGATATTCTTCTACCATGCTTCAGTATATTAGTTAATATCATAATAGCTGCAAATAATATTATTGCATTAATTAGTGATGTACATCACTAATCATTTCTTTGGGGTAAAGTTTATGCTTTAGTATATGTACGTACTTCTTTATACAGTATTATATGTACATCTTGTACTGCTATTCATGAAAGAAAAAATCAACCAACGGAGAAAGCAACATTTTTATGTACATATTTCTAAAAATATTGCTAAAATATTTTAACAAAATTAACTGGTTCCTATGGAATTGAATATATGTCATGCAGTAATTTCAGAGGAAACAGTTGCTTAAAGTAATGCATGCCAATTAGAAGTACATTTTACAATAAACAAACATTTTGGAATGCTGATTTTATGCTGTTTTCAAGAGAAATGAAGATTGAATAAGATATAGATAAAAATTGAAATAATGTCTCTACAAATGGGGTATTTGATATTACTTGAAAATTAGTCATGAGGAAACAATGTCCAAAGTTAGAAAGAAAATGAGATTCATTTTATAGTAACATTATTTGGACTAACAAACATATGCAATTAATTGATAACACAGAAAATGATTTTAAAACAAATCAAAAAGGAAATAAAAATATAAAACATGCTTTTGGGGGGTAAATCAAGAAAGTTTATTACATAAAATTTAAAATATTCTATATTTTCCTTTAGTCTATTTAGTTTTAGAGCTGCCTTGAAGCAAAACAATGAATTAGAGAAACTTTCAAAGTCACCCAAATTGTATAGTTTACCAGAAAATAGTGCAACAGTTTCCTAAGTCACTGCAGTCAGCATGGAAGTATACAATTAAATAACAACAACAACAAAAAAATGCTGGATTAGGTGGGGTGGATGTTGTATATGAGAACCAAGGTGACTAGTTAAAGGTAAGAAGTCAAATATTTTTATCATATTATTAATTTACTTATTTATTATTTCAGACAATATTTACTGAGAATCATGCATGTGCTTTGTTCTAGGTTATAAAAATTAATAGGAAGATATGGACCCATGCAGGTTAATACCATGTACTGCACACATAATAGCTAAAGAAAGAATTCCAGAATATATCTGGCATTTTTTGACCTTTTTCCTCTGCTGGGCATTGCTCAGGAGTTTTATCTCACTGAATTTCTCTACACAAACCTAGGACAAATGCTAGCACCAGACAGCCAAGATTCTCTTGACAGCCACTAAATCAAGACGAGCTTACATTTGATCAACTGTTTTTGTTCTTCTCCCAGAGTCTGTACTCTTGACTTTAGTCTAGAATACCTGGTTCCAGATCCCTAATCACCGTGTCTGAAACATGATATCCATTGTTTTATTCCCTGATTTTAGCTCATCTATTAAAAATACATATGACTGTATGCATAGTGCACACTCATGAATTTCCCTCTACATTGCCCCTGTTGGGTTTTAATTAATAGTTTTTCTGTCTCTCCAGATCTCCTTTCACCTATATTTCTGGCTATATCTGCTTTCTAGTGCAATTCCCTCCCTATGTAATGAGCATTCGGTGTTTGAAATACGTTTATTTAACACAAATGTGGTTTCCCAGGACTTTTACACAAATAGAACAAATTTGAAAATGAAACAAAAAACAAACCTAATCTAGAGATATTTAGAATAATATAAAGGAATAAATCTTCCAGACAGCAGTCAGTGGAGCACGGAATAGCGAAGGATGTCAAAATAAGTGACTATCTCCGATATGCCAGGGAATCTTACTTAAGGGTTTTTCCCAGTTGCAGTGGTAATACATTTATATATTATTTGTCATGTGTGATTTTATCAATCATTTTTCACTATATTGCTCAAACACACACTTTCTGAGGTTCAACAGGCAAGGGCACCAAGATTATTAAGCCATGAGAGCTGCACTTCAGATCATATAAAAGAGACAGAAACAAAATAAGTAAGCATAAGGCAAATTGATGCAGACTACATTTAAGACAAATGCAATGTATTTGGAATCACAAAGGAAAAAAATGAAGAAGCTTGGAGTGTCATTGTAGAAAGAGAGACAATTGAGCTGAAGAGTAATATACTGGATAGACAGAAGGATGAAGGGCGTAACAGGAACATTAATCAGAAAGTCCAAAATCATAAATACATGAACAGTTATGAGAGGGTTATACTTTAGAGCTGTTAGAACTGATAAGTGTTATATAGAGAAAATAGAAAAGGGTTGAACATAAAACTCTAGAGAGCACTCCTAATTTAAGATCGAGTAAGGCATCCGACGTGAAAAGGGTATTGAGAATGAGGTGACATACAAGACAGTGATACAAAATTGTAAGAAGATAATAAGAATATATTTTAGCAAAAGAAGCCATTCTTAAGCCTTTTTATCACTGTCTTCTGCAGGAAGGAAAGGAAAAACAAGCAAAAAAATAAAAATAAAAAAGGCACAAAAGACAATGATAGTTCAGAAGACAAGGACTAATTGCAAACAAATATTTATAAAAATAAACCCTGTTACCTAGACAGCAAGGCAATGACCAGGCCAGTGCTTACAGTTCTCCCATAGAGCATTGCCCAGTTTCCACTTTGTACAGCTGATACTCATGTTTTAACTGCCACTTTTGTAGATATCTTGAGGATTTCATCACCCATGTAAAACATTTAGTCTAATTATCTGTTACTAAGTACATGCTCAGTAGTAACACTTGTTCTACAGGGTCTAGTAAAGGGAAAAATTATTTCATTGCTATTTATTTATTTTTTTTTAATTTGAGTTATCTAGATCCATAAAAGGTTATCAACTCCTTCAGATACGCTAAGTTCCCCTTTTGGAAATCACCAGACACATTGGAGTCTATTAATTTAGAGCAATGGTTCTCAAAGCGTGGTCTCCCACAATAGCAGGAGCACCATTATCTAGGAACTTTTTAAAATAAAAGTTCAAAAACCCCTTTACAGACTTGTTAAATAAGAACCTCTGGCAGTGGAGTCTAACACTCTATATTTTAACCTTGATTAATCCAGTCTTCATGGATCCTAAAATTTGAGATTAATGGAATAAAGTCCTCCACCCATCCAAAAACTCTAAGTACACCCTTTAATCAATCAGGATGTCTGAAGGAGAACATTAATTTAGACTAGAACAGTAGATCTATGCTGAGACTGAATGGAAAGAGTATGGATTTAGGAGTCAGACACAAATGTATTCACATCTCAACTTGGCCAATGTTTGGTCTGTTACCTTTGACATTTTCCACACTTTTTGGGGTGTCCCATAAATCTCTAAATGATATTGAAATAATTCAGGTAGGCCGGGCGCGGTGGCTCAAGCCTGTAATCCCAGCACTTTGGGAGGCCGAGACGGGCGGATCATGAGGTCAGGAGATCGAGACCATCCTGGCTGACACGGTGAAACCCCGTCTCTACTAAAAAATACAAAAAACTAGCCGGGCGAGGTGGTGGGCGCCTGTAGTCCCAGATACTCGGGAGGCAGAGGCAGGAGAATGGCGTGAACCCGGGATGTGGAGCTTGCAGTGAGCCGAGATCTGGCCACTGCACTCCAGCCTGGGAGGCAGAGCGAGACTCCGTCTCAAAAAAAAAAAAAAAAAAAAAAGAAATAATTCAGGTAATATGTCCAGAATGACTGTCACCTAATGATGATTCAACAAATGTTATTTTCTTCCTCATCAGAATCGCCTTTATTTAGTTATACATTCTTGTATGTTCTGCTTTTATTAAGGGTTGTGCAAGAAACATCCCTTTCAAGAGGGTTTCAGTATCTCTTTTATAATTGTTGCTGAGGACATTGCCCAATGTATTATTCAAGATTCTCTATATAAAATTGTATATGAGAAATGTCTTTAAACCTTTAACTCTGAAATAAAAAGCAAACAAAAACTTTTGTCTAGAATATAGACTAGAATGTTTCTTCAAAATAGAATTTATAGGTATGTAAAATACTGTAGCTGGCTTATAAAGAAATCAATTACATCAGGCCAGGTGCCATGGTTCATGCCTGCAACTTCAGCACTTTGGGAAGCTGAGGGGGTCAGATCACTTGAAGCTGGGAGTTCAAGACCAGCCTGGTCAACATGGTGAAAGCTTCTGTCTACTTAAAGTAAAAAATTAGCCAAGTGTGGTGGCATGTGCCTGTAATCCCAGCTACTTTGGAGACTGAGGCATGAGAATAGTTTGAACCTGGGAGGTGGAGGTTTCAGTGAGCTGAGATCACACCACTGCACTCCATCCTGGGTGACAGAGTGAGACTATCTCAAAAAAAAAAAAAAAAAAAGAAAAGAAAAGAAAAAAAGAAAAGGAGGGAAAAAAAAGAAATCAATTAAATCAAATTCAGTAGAAAAACAAAATTAAAATGATGAAATTAAAAATAAAAATAAAAATTCCCAATAAAAAATAATATTTGCCACTGGGCATGGTGACTTATTCCTATAATCCCAGCACTTTGGGAGACTGAGGTGGGTGTGACATGTCCGGTCAGCTGTTCAAACCCAGCCTGACCAACATGGTGAAACCCTGTCTCTACCAAAAATACAAAAATTAGCTGGGCATGGTGGTGCGGGCCTGTAATCCCAGCTACTACAGAGCCTGAGGCATAAGAATTGCTTGAACCCGAGAGACAGAGTTTGCAGTGAGCTGAGATGATGCCACCAAACTCCAACCTGAGCAACAGAGCAAGACTCTGTTTTGTAACAACAACAATAATAATAATAATTGCATATAGATATCCTTAACTACATAAATCAGTAATAAATCAGTTGCTAAATTGTTATTTATTATTAAATTTACAAATTTTCATTCACCAGGTGAATAAACATCAAATACTATCATTTTTCAAAGTCTTTGAAAAGCAGAGCAAAACATAGAAATATGCATGAATATATTAAGCGTAATTTCCTAAGAATTATGAGAGAGCTAAAAAGTATGGTAGTCCCTCCTTATCTGTGGTTTAAGTTACCCAAGTCAACTACTGAAAATATTAAATGAAAAAAGTACAGAAGTAAATAATTCATGTTTTAAATCCTGTGCTGTTCTGAGTATCATGATTAAATCTCACACCATCCTACTTTATCCTGCACAGGACATGAGATATCCTTTTGTCTAGCATATACACAATTTTGCTACACTAATCATGAGCCTCTGTCTCCTGCTGGTCCGGACCTTGCATTAATCTCAGACGATGATATCATTCCCACTCCCTTCCCTTCCCTTCCCTTCCCTTCCCTTCCCTTCCCTTCCCTTCCCTTCCCTGCCCTGCCCTGCCCTGCCCTGCCCTGCCCTGCCCTGCCCTGCCCTGCCCTGCCCTTCCTCTCTTTCTCTCTCTTTTTTTTTTTTTTTTTTGACGGAGTCTTGCTCTGTGGCCCAGGCTGGAGTGCAGGATCTTGGCTCACTGAAATCTCCGCCTCCTGGATTCAAGCAATTCTCCTGCCTCAGCCTCCCAAGTAGCTGGGATTACAAGCGCCCGCCACCATGCCCGGCTAATTTTTGTATTTTTTAGTAGAAACGGTGTTCACCATGTTGTTCAGGCGTGAGCCACTGCTCCCGGCCCCTTTTTTATTTACTCACGTACTCCTGAGAATGACCCTTTCTTTAAACATGTTGATTTTCATAACGTGCAGTGTCTCTATATTAACTGTCCCTCACTTTATACTTGTAACAAATGTATCTCTTTGGAAGAAGTTAAAGACTTCTATGCCCTATTTTAGTTACATCCCCCCCCGACACTCTCTACGACAGAGGTCCGCAACCGCCGGGCCAGGGACTGGTACCAGACTGCATAGCAGGAGGTGAGTGGCGGGCTGGCGAGTGAAGCTTCATTTGTATTGACAGTGCTCCCGACTCCGGCATCCACTTCTGTCAGATCAGCAGCGGCATTGGATTCTCATAGGAGCGCGACCCCTAATGCGATCTGTGCATGCGAGACGTCTAGGTTGTATGCTCCTTATGAGAATTCAATGCCTGATGATCTGTCACTGTCCCCTACCACTCCCAAATGGCACCGGCTAGTTGCAGGAAAGCAGCTCGGGGTCCCACTGATTCTACATTATGAAGAGTTGTATAATTATTTCGTTATATATTACAATGTGATAACAATAGAAATAAACTGCACAACAAATGTAACGCATTTGAATCATCCCTAAACCTTCCCCCTCCCCAGTTCTTGGAAATTTTTTCTTCCATGAAACTGGTCCCTGGTGCCAAAACGATTGGGGGCCACAGCTCTATGATATTTCTTTAAATCACAGTTTCTGTTTCATTTTGTTTGTGATCCTAATCCTGTGCTTTTTCAACACAGAATTTCAGGCCAGGATAGAAAGTTCTGATCTATACTAATTTATAATATATTTTAATCAGAAATAATAAAATCCTGATTTTCTTAGTTGTATGCTAATATTCTTTTCCCTCTGTCATGCTAAATCTAAATAAAACTAGATCATTATATATTCTATGCATGTGAAACATACATGTACCTCATACATAGGTAAAATATTGTGCATCAATAAAAGAAGAAAAATATTTTTAAAAATCTAAGTAGCCTTTCTAAGGCTACTTAGATTTAAAATATTTTAAAACAGATTTAAAATATTTTTAAAAATCTAAGTAGCATTTAGCATGAACATATTTTAATGTTTCTACACTTACCATTTGAACTTTTATATCACTGTTTTTTAAAACTGAATAGTGAATCATTAAACAATGCTGTCTGCATCATCTACTTTATCAATAGTTGAAAAACAAAACTAAGCAATATATACATCTATCTTATACACACAAATGAGCTAAATTTCCAAAAAAAAAAAAAAAACAAGGAAATGCTAAAGGCAATATTTAGAATAGTCTCAACTTTGAGGGAGAGGCAAGGGGATGGTAAAAGTGAGCATATAGGTATATCGTAATTACTGACTATGTTTTGCTTTGTGGTACACAGGTGTTCACTCTATTATTAAAGAATATGTAAAATAAAGCATGATAAAATCTAAAAAAAACACAATTTATACAAAATGAAGTTATCTTTCAGGAAGAAAGTATTTTAATTAAGCCAATTCTCTGCACCTGAAATCCTTAAAAAGAAAATTTTTCAAAGGTATCATACAAATTCTGTAAATCACATTGTTAGTAATTTTCTTTCAGCAATTTGTTGTAACAATATGACTTGATTGCACAATACACTGAATACCTGTGATAATAATTAGAGGAAAACGATTTGATTACTTCATTTAAAATAGCCCCCTAAATTTGAAAAAAAAAGAAAAAAAAAAAAGAAAAAATAACTGAAACAAAAATTTAGTTCTGTTTCAAGTCACCTTTGTCAATAGTGTGTTAGAAAGGTGAACTACTCACTGCCCTATATTAACTTTATATCAGAGTTGGATATTACCTTCCTTAAAAGAGTAAGCGGATACAATTGCTTTAAAAATCTAATTCTCATTTACTAAATGTAAGTCATAAAATCTGAGATTGTATTTAGAGCAATATTGGATCAAGTGGAAACACAAACTCCAATACAATTTTTAAAACCAGCCACAAGGATGGAATTTTTACTAAACCTTGACTCATTTACATACATATTTACACAGCTGTCATCCTGGCCCAGTTTTTAAGACAAGTTCCTCAGTAGAGTTTTTATGCTGCCCTGATACGGAGTTGCATAGCTGACATTTATGATATCCCCACTCTGTATCTCTTCCATATAATGAGCTTATAAAACAGCCCTAGAGAAAAGCATGCATAAAAGTGAGGCCAGAAAAATATTGTCCCCTCTTTATTTAACCCTGGAGTCAGGTCAGAACAGTGTAAATTATTCTGGTTGTAAAATTTGGCTAATAGCTTATTTGGAGACAGAGTATATTAAACGAGAATGAGAAATGACCTAATAGAGCACAGTCCTTAAGACTTTGGAGTCAGACGGACCTTGGTTAAAATGCAAGCATTCTCTGTTACTGGCTGCATGCCTGTGAGAGTATTACCTAATCATTCTAAGTCTCACTCTATGCATCTGTCAAATGGGACATTAATTATTCCTACCTCTTGTGATTATTGAAAGATTAACATATCTTTCAACAATGTGTGATAAAGCATTTACATTACAAGATATGTTAATCTCTCAACAATGCATTTAATATATCTTTCAACAATGTATGATAAAGCATTTACATTAATTACTAAAATTACTAAAATTAGAAAATGATTACTTACAATTATTATTTTATGAAATCAAAGGACAATATTGCTCATTATCAGAGTCTGTGTGGGGGAAACATTGTACTATTTGATTGTATAAACATTGTGACAGTTTCTTGAATGAAACAGACATTAGGTTTTAAGCAAAAAGTAACAATAATCTTTCACATCATCACAGTTGCCAGTTATACCTAAGCAAGATTTTCCAATAACTTCAAGGTATTAACAAGTTGTTTCTCAGGTTCTAAAGGCCTAGTACAATCTAATATATATTTCTCATATTTTAAAATATTTTTTCTCCCTTTAAGTTCAAGCCTAACCTAGACTCCAAAAGCTATAGAGATGGGTAGGAAAGGGGTACATTCTTTCTACTACTCATTTTGGCTTTGCAATTTTCCCTCCATTCCCCACGCTGTTTCTAGTTCCTCCAAACTGTCACATATGGAAAGATATAAAAGAGGGGAAAAGGAAGAACAAACAAGTAAAAAGTCTCACGTTGCAACATATCAGTATTTAGCTCTTGAAAACACTGTCATATATGATAGCTCTCCAAACACAGTATTTTTCCCCACTCAAAAAGCTTTTGTGAGGCCAGGCTTGGTGGCTCATGCCTGTAATCCCAGCACTTTGGGAAGTCAGTTCTGGAGGATATCTTGAGCCCAGGAGTTTGAGACCAGCCTGGCTAACATAGTGAGACTGCCTCTACAAATATTTATAAAATTAGCTGGGTGTGACAGCGTCTGTAGTCCCAGCAGAGGCAGGAGGATTGCTTGAGCCCAAAAGGTTGAGGCTGCAGTGAGTCAGCTGTGTTTGCTCCCCTGACCTCCAGCCTGGGTGATAGGAGTAAAATCTTGTCTTAAAAACAAAAAAGCTTTTGTGGATCATTAAGTGAATCACTTTGAGATAACTGGCATCTTCTATTTTTAGATGATGAAATTGATTATTTTCACAGCATACTCCTATCCCCTCACCTGCTAGCATTAGCATACGACCAACTAACTAATATAGAATTTTTTCAATGTCTTACCCTCTCTCCCCAAAATACCACCATGATTCTTTTGAATAAAGCCCTTTTCAAAATAAATGAAGTCGGTATTCATCCTTGGGGTCCATAACTGGCCAAAAGGAAGCACACATCTTTGCCATGACATTGGTGGGATCTGCATTCCCATTGCCTTCTCCTTTTCCTCTGAAATCAGCAGTAGCTATAATCAGCTCTTAATCTTTAGACATTTCCAGGTATGAGTAAAAACCAATTTACATGGTCCCAATTCTATTCAAGAAATCTAACATCAGTCTGTCTTATAATTCCCTGAAGCTCACCTTAGTTACTTCGGGGCATGGGAAAAGATACTCTCATCTTTCCCCACAGAGGTATGGATTGAATATGGACTTCACATAATTTATTTTTTCTAAGGAATCTCCAGTACTGTCATCTCTTGGTCAATTTCCTTGACTTTTATTGTAACTGGAGAAGTGAGTGATGAACCAAGTCCCACAGTCAGTTTCCTAATTTCTGAGCTTACCTTATGCAAATGGTCTTGAGTCTATCATGTGTGGTCAAAAGTCCAGAAAAAGAAAAGCAACATTTAGCATCCCATTGGAACCTTGTTCAAGAAAGACAAAATTATGTGATAAAGCCACACTATTAGTAAGTAGCAGATTCAAAACTTGACTACATTTCTTTCAAGAAAATAAGTTTTACATGCCATATATATATATGTGTGTGTGTGTGTATATATATGTATATACATATATAAGTGTATATATATACACACATACACACACACACACACGTCTGCATGGATGCCTTCCTATAAAATGATGTCCCATGCAGAAATATTGCACAATGTCAAGTCTGTATAATGTCTCTGTGCTTCTCTCTGCTACATTTTTTATAACTGAATTTATGATTCTGTGATATAAAAACAAATTTCCTTTGAAATATGTATTTATGGCTTACTATTCCAAATATATTGAGCCATACATATAACTTCAACTCTACTTCTACATTTGCCAGTGAATAAATAAAAGAAGTAAGAAGGATTTTAATGAAGTTGCTCTCTATTCCGAAGAAGAAACACAAAGCAAAGCAAGACTGAGATGGCTTTTTATCACAGAAATTCCTAGTATGGATAATCTGATTTATTTTTAGGTGATGCATTTCTTCTTCCCTAAGGGAATGATCTCGTATATGCTTTACCTCTAAATTTTAACCTGTTAAATTACCAGAATACTGTTATAACCAGCTATGCACACCCACAAAAAGTGTAGTAGCCCCACCCCCTTATCTCCATTTTTACTTTCTCTGGATTCAGTTATATGTTGTCAAATATGATCCAAAAATATTAACTAGGAAATTTTAGAAATGAACATTCATAAGTTTTAAATTGCATGCCATTCTGAACAATGTGAACAAATCTAATGACATCCAGCCCTGTCCAGCTTGGGGCCATGCTTCCTGCCCAGTAGTCGCTGACTAGCCATTTCTGTTCCCAGATTGCTGTGCTCTTGCAGGCTTATGTTCAAGTAACCCTTATTTTACTTAATAATGGCCCCAAATCACATGAGTAGTGTGGATATGGCAATTTTGATATGTTAAAGAGAAGTCATAAAGTGCTTACTTTAAGAAGAAAGGTAAGTATTCTTGACTTAATAAAACAAACAAACAAAAAATATAGTGTATAAAGGATTTGATGCTCTCTGTAGTTTCAGGCATCCACTGGGGTCTTGGAGTGTATTCCATATGGAGTGGATAAGGGGGGACCACTGTAAAGGTTTTAGTAAACATGGGCTCTATATGTTGATCTCTTTGACTTAGCAAATATATTTTGGTTGGTTACTTCAGTTACCCAGATTAACTGAAAACAGGACAGGACCAATTCAAGTCACTCCATATTTATTTAGCCACCTCCCATGCATGTAATCTAACTTTATCTGTGTGTGTGCCACTATGTATATACCACTTACTCATTCTACAACAGAAATAACTCATTGCATTTTATTGTTTTATTTTGCTTGTGCTAGTAATTTGCTCATGTTAGCATATTTAATTGACTAACTTGAATTTATCTCTGTAGTTTGATTTCCTAATTTTAATGTCATACTTTGATTATTACATAACTTATAGCCACTGGACAGTTAAAATTATACTGTTAGGTGAACTGTCTTTCTAGATTGTTAGGGAACCAAGATGAAAGTATGCACAAATCCATTCCTAAATCCTAAAGTTGTAAGCATTCTTTTATCATTACATATCAGTCATGAAGCTGTACTTCACATAAAACTCTTAGGGGGTGGTTATTGGTTAACAAAAGAATTGAAAAGTCCAGAAATTGTTTGTTTCATCAGGAAAATACGTCATCAAGGACCCAGTGTCTTTTTACTACCTCCCTGTCCTCTTCAATGTTAGCGTGTCTTAAGCTTGCCTATTTCATATTGGCAAAATAGTTTTCTTTAGGCTCCACACTGACACACATAAAACGCAAAAGAATAAATATTATGAGAGTAAGAGTCTAGAAATCATACTAATTGAAACAGCTAAGGTTATGCCAATTGTCTTACATTAATCAAAGCTTGCCCGTGAAACTGGAGTCAAAGGGTCATTACTGGAGAGAATGGAAACCCGATGAAAATATCTGGATACTCTTATGTGTATGTGAAAATAGAAAATGGGTGCTAGGAAGGTAGTCAGCAAAAATTCAGTACACATAGGACATAAAAGATAATCTGATAAGATGTATTTTTTTTTTCAGAGTAGCCTGGTATACATTCTGGATAACTTTTCCTAAATATTCTTTCCCCCAGATTATTCCTTATTTTTAAGTTTCCAAAACTGTGAAGTGTAGTTCCAAAGTAGTTAAATCAATGGATCACAAATTCTCGTGGAATTGTCATTTCTCTGATATTTTATTTAACTTTTAAGGGACAATCATCTACTAGATCTGAATATTTATTCAGTGTAAATAAGGAAAAATAACCCGAAACAACTTTATTTTTGCTATATCAAATTTTGTTTCTTTCAGTTTATAGCTTAATAAACTATTTGAAAAATATTCTCCGTTCTTTGTATACAATTACTTTTTGTAGAATTATACACTAAAAAAGTAATGATTTTATTAAATTAGAAACTTAATGACATTCTTATTTATAAACAATCCATTTTACAGTTTAAGCCTATTTTTGTCAATCAATAGACTGTGTTCTTATCATAACTGAATAGTAAAATTACATATTATTTAGATTTCATTTATTAATGCATACATTTATGTATAAATTACTTTATTCCTTAAAATGATTATTATGGGTGCTTTTATTTATTGACATTACCTCATTAATAAAAGAAATGGGGCCACAGGAAAAAAAAAAAAAGTTGGCATTACTTTTCAGAGTTGAGGGAGATATTGTAAAATATAGGGATAACAATTGCTGAGAATTCCAGATAGTTCAGCATTGCTTATATTGTAGCAAATTTTCACAGATGTCTTCTCTACAATCTTTAAACATATTAGGGCATGCATTTTTAAGTGAAGAGAGGTGCCTAGCCTTAAACTTTAAATATAGAAATAGATGTAGACATAATTATATAGATATATATAGATATACAGTAACTATTCCATTAGACATTTATGTCTTGAAGAAGAGAATAGATTTTTGAAAGGAAAATCTATAATAAAGTGGCATGTATATCATTTTAGCATTATTTGTGAGGCATGTTGCAGTGAGTCCTATTTTACCTCAACCATAACAAATTAGGTTTAGTTATCCAAATTGACTATGTTCTCTGTGTCATCTTGTCTTTTCTTCTAGAAACTCTCAATCTGGAATGTACTAATTCCTCACTTTTGCTTCAAGAGCTTCTCCACTTATGTGCTGTGGATATCCCTGGGCAAGTCATTTAAGTCTTCAATGCTCCTGTTTGCTTGTTTTAAGGATAGAAATAATAATAGTACCATCATGTAAGTTTGCTGCAGTCATTAAATGAGATTTTTTATAAACACATGAGTGTGTTTAAAAAACTGCCTCACATGTAAGATTAATTAAAAACTGCATATTAAATGCACATAGACTACTTCTAGATTTAGTTTGAGCACTCAAGGAATTAGGAGAAGACTAGTGTACATGAAGAATAGAAGAATAGTAGAGTGTACTACACAGATTGTAATACTCTTTATCCTGAAGTAAAAGGGAACTATTGAAGAATTTTAATCAAGGGTGAGGAAGTTGGGCTTTTGATAAAGCAATTTCTGTGGAGTAGAGTTTTTGGAATATAATGGGAATAGTCTTTTTAGCACCATATATGACAGAAGGCCTCTCTCTAAACTGTTTTCAGTGAAACCTTAACAAACAACAGATGTTTTTAGATGCAATAGACATGCCAGATACTGTGCTAGGTTCTACAGATGTGGCAGGAATCATCTCAATGTCCTATAGACAACTTAGTCTACTAGGGAAGGGTCTCTCCAACCTCAGCACTTCTGACACTGTGGGGTAGGTAATTCCTTGTTGTGAGAAGCTGTCCTGTGCATTGTAAGATAGTAAGGTGCATCCCTGGCCTCCCCATTTTATACTAGTAGCAATCAGCTCCCCCTCCAACTCTACAATAGTGACATGAAAAATAGTCCACAGGCATTAATAAAACAAATTTTCCAGTTGAGAAACACTGTATCAAAGAGAGACAAATAATTATATCCCAGAGGTATGTGATTGAAAAGGTGGTACAAAGTTACCTTCTATGGTATAACTGGTTGTGGGCGACTAATGCCACATCCATACACGGGAGCCTAAATAAGATGTCATCAAGTTTGCCACATAAGGGATTGACATATTAGAAGTGTACTTGGGTGGTTAAAGCCGACCTAATTGGATATAAAATATTCTATCTGTTACCATCACTTGCTCTATATTTATAATAATGTCCCCACATAATTATTAAAAGCATGCTAAGCCCTGTATAAGGAGAAAAGACAAAACACGCAAAAAGAAAACAACAACAAAAACCCCAAAACTATTATAGATTAAACCTGTTGCCTCATTTCAGTTTGAGCTAAAATGGTCATCTGTGCTTTCCATGGAGCATCAGGCTGGGGCAGTGGTGAGTTCTGCATGTAGAATAAAAGCGATACAATAAACCAAGGAGCTACAGTACTTATTATCATTAACAAATATATAAACCATGTTTTGTGGATAACTTTTCAGTTTTCCATATGACTGATATATTTCAATATTTTGGAAATACCAAGGTAAATTTTGAGTTGACAGAGGTATTCTAACCTACTACATCAGATATGTTATTTATGTTTGTTACTAAAACATATACTTTTCAATAACGTTGTTGAAATACAAAAAAAAAAAAAAAAAAAAAAAAAAAACCAAGCAAAAAGTTTCTTGATTCTCTTCACCACAGGAAGGAAGATATATGGCATAGATCAGTTTATTTTTCATCTGTTGCTTTTAATTTGTTACTTCTACTTTGTTTTATTTAGCTTAAAAGTTTCTTTTTATCATTTTGGTTAGACCATAATTGTTTTTCAAATAACATGAATTATCAAACAATTGAAAACACCATGATGGTAACTACAAATGCTTACTCCCAAAATATCATTCAATACCTGTTTAGACAAAATATATCTGGAAAAGTTTAAGTTTTCAAAACATTTCAAGCAGTATCTTATTTAAGTTAAATGACTTTTCTATCACTTGGCAGTGCTGAGTAATCCATAAATATTAACTATGTGTATATTGTGAAACAAGAGACTTATTTTAGTTAATAATTAAATTTCCTACAGTAAAGGAAAAACTAGACAATTTAAGTTTGTATTTATGTTATTATAAAATTCTTAAATATAGTTTGATTGTAAGAAGTTTGGATACGATTAAAACACTCTGAAAAACTGCTTCTTTGATATTCATCTCAAAAATAATATGTTTTTTCCTGCTTAACTGGTCAAGTAAAATATTAAGATGAATATTGGGGAAAATGAGCAAATAAATTTTAATAAAACCTACCTCATTATACACTAATGAAACATTTTTTAAAAAAATCTTAAAGCAAACAATTATTAAGACATCTGTACTGAACTTTTAAGAACATTCGCATGGTTTGAACTGTTACTCTGAGAAATAAAAATTGTTTTAGGAGTACTCAAATTTTATTTGCCTAAAGAAACAGCATGTTCTCTTTCTCTACAAAGCACTCTAGACTACATGTAAATATTTTGTTACAATTTTATTCTAATTACTAATATATTTGGAAATGTTTAGTTAGATATGTGTATTACTATGTGTATTATACAGAGCATCTGCTTGATCCTCCCATATAAATAAGGCATTTGGCTATATTTTCTTTGACATGAGAATATAGAAAAAGTTTTACAAAGAAGTTTTTATAAGCCCTCTTTAAAACTGATTGGAATGGGCTACAACGACTTTCATAGTAAGGAATGTCTTCCTTCTAGCTACCCATATTTTCATGGTTTACTTAGTATTTGTTTTTATTTCTTCTATCCTCAGTAGAAATGGAAAACAGCTGGTCATCTCCATCAACACCAATTTTACCTACATCAATTCAAATTGCTAAAAAGTGAAAACTCAATGAAATAACTATTATTATTTGCCTTGTGATACTTAATTACCGGTTTGACTTTTTTCACAATTTAAATGAGCAGAAGTTATGTGACTAAATTTGATGATGTGATTGCTTTAATATAGTTATTTAACCTTCACAACAACCTTGGCTTTGTTTATTATAGTTTCAAGAATTAAAATGCCATTAACTTTTTTTTCATAGAAATCTTGTTTTTCGGATCTCTGAATCGTCTCTGTGAATCGTCTCTATTTAAAAAATCTCCTTCTTGTTAGTTGCAATTTTATTCATTCATCCAAAAAATGCTTATTCAATGACTACCGTGAGCTAAGTATCCTGAATTTGTAGAATACATTTCCCGAACCAAAATTAGATATATTCTCTGGTCTTGAGATGTTTGCTTTCTATTGAGACTGCAATAATATAAGTAATAGTTAAACTTATTAAGCATTTACTATATGCTATTGTTCTTAGCACATAGCACATATTGACTCATTTGTTTTTCAAAATATCATATACAGTTGATGTTATGACCATCTTCATTTTCAAATGGGTTGAATAAACAAATGTGATCATTGCAGATAGGGTAAGCTATGAAGAAAACAAAATAGGGGTGGGAGTGAGGGTTTTTCTAGATTGGCTGACCTAGGAATGTCTCACTTCTGAGGTGACTGTTGCAGTAAGATGATGAGACACGAATAAACAAAGAGGCAGTCTCTTCCAAGTTGTGTGGGAAGAGCATCTTAACTACTACAAACTCTCTACATTAGGAAAATTTTCCCATATGTGAGAAAGAGGAGTGAAGCCCTGTGTGGTTGAGCTTGGGAGGAAAGATGAGAAATAATCTCAAAGAAATTCCACCATCTTTCACCTGCTTTGTTCTAGCCACAATTACAGCTGATTGGATGGTACCCACCCATATTGAGTATGGGTCTTTCCTAGCGTACTGACTCAAATGTCAGTCTGCTCTGGCAACACCCTCATACACATACCCAGAAACAATACTTTACCAGCTAGCTATCAAGGCACTCTTCAATCCACTCAAAATGGCCCCTGATACTAATCATCAAAGTAATCAGATAGTCTGAGAGAACATTGAGTAGATAATTGTTGAAGAAGACAAATTTGGGGCATATTAACATCAAGGTTGAAAAGAGAAAGAGGAGTCAGAAAAAATAAAAAAGAGGGCACAGTGACATAGACAGGAAAGCCAAGAAATTGTGTCACATATGCGAAATGAAGAGAGCATTTAAAGGAGGGAATAGTTTAAGCAAGTTGAATGCAGGTGAGGAGTTAAGTAAGATGAGGACAAGAAAAATAATTTTGGATTTTACAAACTAGTAGTCATTGCTTACCTTAATAAGAGACAATGTTGTGGAGTACTGGGGATTGAAGATCAACTGGAATTGGTTGAAGAAAAAACAAGATATGAGGGGGCTGGAAGAGTGACTGTGATTTCGAAAAAAATAACAGAAAATAGGGCTAAGCTAGAATGTCTCTGGAATTTAGGAAAATGTGTCTTTAAAAGAAATATTTTAATATGTATGATACTATAGTATACTTATTTGATAGTGATGAGTCATCAAAGAGATTTAATAAAATGTGAGAATGATTTCTGCATGAACAAAATTTTGTAGAACTGCATTGTCTAATAGGGCAGCCATTAGCCACCTGAGGTTATTCAAATACAAATGAACAGTAAATAAAGTTAAAAATCCAGGTTCCAGTTGCACAACAACAATTTCAATTGTTCAAAAGTTACAAGTGTCTAGTACTTGCCTGCTGAAAATCACAAATAAAATTTTCCATTATTACGGAAAGTTCTTTGGACAATGCAGTTTTCAACCATGAGAGAAGTGACTGGATTCATATAAAGTGAATATGAGTCTATTTTTTTCTCAATTTTAATTTTTGTCCAAAATGGCTTTTATACTTAAAAGCAAATCCTAAGTTGTGCCCAAAATTCAACTATTAGCATGTTTTGAATAGTAAAATATGAAAGAAGAAATAAACAACCAACAGAAACAGCTCTCTGGTTTGTTTTAAGAAGAATAGTTCAGCTAGATTACAGAAATGCACATTATGCCTGAGTAAGTTTTTAAATTATCTTTAAAATGGCAAGAGATATAAATATGTACATATATACACATATACATATACATATACAGAGCTATATAAATATATGTGCATATATGAGGCATACAGATATACATGTGGATTTATACATATAGATGATTTTGTAACTTTACTACTAAAGAAGGTGCATCACTTCTTTTCCTTATGGGACACTACCCTGAGGAAAGCAATTAGCTTAACACATTTCACTGTTGGCATAGTGTCTCCTTTCTGAGGTATAGGGTTTTTTATGTTTACATTCCCAACATCTAGCACAGTAGACAATAAAAGTTTAATGAAATATGATAAATGAAAGTATAAACATATTGCAGTGATCACTAATTAACTGTAATACAAAATTTAAAAATTAACTTTGTTTTCTCCCTCCATGTTGACCATCAGCTTCAAAATTTCAAAAAGCTATTCATCTTGCATTCTTCGTTTGTAGCATAATGCTTGATATATACCCAAGTTTAGTATTTATTTTGTTGGTATTTTACTTTGAATGAAAGAACATGAGAAATTCCATATTTTAATTGAATGCCACATTCTGTATCAATCTATGTTAATTTTGCTATCTACTCTTCGTTTAGTGGTATAAAGAAGACAGATGAAATAGTTATTTTATATTTCAGAATTTTTTGAGAAATACGTATTAGCCTAAAAACAGTACATTTACATGAGGCTGTGTGGTATAATCAAAAGAGCCCCTTCTAAACATGAGCGGTTGACATCATTACTCTTGTATATACTAGCAGCCTAAACTTGTGAGTTAATTGGAGATGAACTTAAATAAGAAAAACAAAGCAAAACAAAAATTGGAAATTGATCTATTTCCTTTATTCTTTTTCTGAACTCTAAAAGGTGTTCTTGTTTTAAATGATCGTCATTTGCATAAACACTTTTCTGTGTTTTCCTTTTCCGTCCCTAACTGGGTTAAACAGAATGTATTATAGCTCATCTTTGTGCCTGAACTCTGTGCCTAAACATATTTCTCTATTATTCTTAATAGTAAGCATTTTAAATTTTTATATTTTATTTTGCTTTTACATATCCTGTTAGTAGTTTCATTATTCATTTTTCACGAGTTTTCCTGGTATAGAATTTTGTTACTGTTATCCTTTAGGCTTGTTTTGGAACCCAGGGAGGAAAAAACATTTGACAATTACTAGTTAATTAATTCTCCTGACACATAATAATTTAATAAAAAATAGTAGAGGATGTTTTTATAATTGGGAACTAAAATGAAACAAGATTAAATGATTTATTCAGAGTTAAACAAAACTTAACAAAACTGCATCAAAGACATAAATATTTACCATCAAATATTAGTACCTACTGAACTTAGAAGATAAGCTTTTCATTTTTTAAAATTTCAACTTTTATTTTAGATACAGGGGGTAAATGGGCGGGTTTGTTACATGGGAACATTACATAATGCTGAAATTTGAATAATTACCTCTACCACTCAGATAGTGAACATAGTACCCAACAGGTAGTTTTCAAAACCCCTACCTTCCCCTCTCTAGTAGCCCACAATGTCCATTGTTCCTATATTTATGTCCATGTGTGCTCAATCTTTCGCTCCTACTTATAAGTGAGAACATGTGGTATTTGGTTTTCTGTTCCTGCATAAATTCAGTTTAGTTTATGACCTCCAACTCCAACCATGTTGCTGTAAAGAACATGATTTCACTTTTTTTTTTTTTTTTTTTTGGCTTCATAGTATTCCATGGTGTAGATGTATCTATTTTCTTTATCCAATCCACCATTGACAGGCACCTGGGTTGATTCCATGTCTTTGCTATTGTGAATTGTGCAGCAATTAACATGCAAGTGCATATGTCTTTTTGGTAGAAATATTTGTTTTCTTTGGACATATACTTAGTAATGAGAATGCTGGTCAAATAGTAATTCTGTTTTTAAGTTCTTTGAGAAATCTCCAAACTGCTTTTTGCAGCAGCTGAACTAATTTACATTCCATCCCATAGTCATGTGCATAAGTATTCTTTTTTCTTGACAGTCTCACCAGCATCTGTTGTTTGTTGACTTTTTAGTAATAGTCATTCTGACTGGTGTGATATGGTATCTCATTGTGGTTTTGATTTGCATTTATCTGATGATTAGTGATATGGAGCACATTTTTATGTTTGTTTACTGTTTGTATGTCTTCTTTTGAGAAGTGTCTGTTCATATTTTCGCCCATTTTTAATTAGGTTATTTGTTTTTTGCTAGTGGATTAGTTTAAGTTCCTTGAATATTCTTGATATTAGTCTTTTGGTGGATGGATAGTTTGTGAATATATTTTCTCATTATGTAGGTTGTCTGTTTAAATGTTAATGGTTCCTTATGCTGTGCAGAAGTTCTTTAGTTTAATTAGGTCCCACTTGTCTATTTTTGGTTTTGTCATATTTGCTCTTGGGGAGTTAGCCAAAAATTGTTTGCCAAGGCCAATGTTGAGAAAAGTATTTCCTAAGTTGTCTTCCAACGTTTTGGAAATTTTATTTTACAAATTTTTTATAAATTTTATAAAAATTTTAAATTTTATAAATTTTATAAAAATTTACAAATTTACAAATCTGTATAAATTGAGGCCTTACATTTAAATATTTGATCCATTTTGAGTTAATTTTTACTTATGGTGAAAGATAGGGATCTAGCTTTAATCTTCTGCATATGGCTTGCCAGTTATCCCAGCACTATTTATTAAATAGGGAGTCCTTTTTCCATTGCTTGTTTTTTATTGTCTGGTCAAAGATCAGATGGTGGTAAGTATGCAGCTTTATTTTTGAGTTTTCCATTCTGTTCCATTGGTCTATGTGTCTGATTTTGTACCTGTAAAATATTTTTTGGCTACTGTGGGTTTAGAGTATTGTTTGAAATCAGGTAGGGTGATGCCTCTGGCTTTGTTCTTTTTGTTTAGGGTTGCTTTGGCTATTCAGGCTCTTTTTTGCTGTTATATGAATTACAAAATAGTTTTTTTTTTTTTTTTTCTAATTCTGTGAAGAATGACATTGATAGTGTGACAGGAATAGTGTTGAATCTGTAATTGCTCTGGGCAGTATGGCCATTTTTATGATACTGATTCATCCAATCCATGAGCATGGAATATTTTTCCATTCATTTGTGTCATCTCTGATTTCTTTCAGCAGTAGTTTTTACTTCTCATTGTAGAGAACTTTTACCTCCTTAGTTAGCTGTATTCCTAGGTATTTCATTTTCTTTGTGGCTATTGTAAATCTGATTGTGTTCTTGATTTCATTTTCAGCCTGGATATTTTTGATGTGTAGAAATACTACTCATTTTTGTATGTTTATTTTTTACCTTAACACTTTATTCGTCATTTATCAATTCTGGGAGCCTTTTTTTTTTTTTTTTTTTTTTTTTTTTTCAGAGTTTTTAGGATGTTCTAGGTAAAGAATCATACTGTCAGAGAAGAGAGATAATTTGACTTCCTATTCGGATGCCTTTTTTTTTTTTTTTTTTTTTTTTTCTCTTGCTTGACTGCTCTAAATAGCATTTTCAATACTATGTTTAACAGGAGTGGCATCTTTTTCTTGTTCCAGTTCTCAAGGGCAATATTTTGAGCTTTTTCCCATTCAGTATGATGTTGGCTTTGGGTTTATCATAGATGGCTTTTTATTTTATTTTAAGGTATGTTCCTTCCATTTCTAATCTGTTCAAGGATTTTATCATTAAGGATGTTAGATTTTATCAAAAGCATTTTCTGTGTCTATTGAAAGGATCTTGTGGTTTTTGCTTTAACTTCTGTTTACATGGTGAATCACATATATTGATTTGCATTTGTTTAACCAGATTTACCTCCCATAAATAAAGCCTACTGTATTGTGGTATATTAACTTTATAATGTGCTGATGGATTTGGTTTGCTAATATTTTGTTGAGGATTTTGTGTCTATGTTCATCGGGGATATTGGCCTGGGGCGTTTTATATTTGTTTGCTTGCTTTTCTTTGTATCTCTGCCACATTTTGATATCAGGCTGATGCTGGCTTCACAGAATGAGGTAGGGAGGAGCCCCTCCTGCTCAATATTTTCAGTAGGATTGGTATCAGTTCTTCTTTGTAGGATTGGTAGCATTTGGCTGTGAATCCATCTGGTCCAGGGCTTTTTTTTGTTTGTTTGTTTCTTTGTTTTTTGGTTGGTAGGCTCTCTATTACCAATTCAATTTCAGAAGTTGTTATCTTACTGTTTTCTGGTTTAATCTCTTCCCGGTTCAATCTTGGGAGATTGTGTGCTTCCAGAAATTTATCCACTTCCTCTAGATTTTCTAATTTCTGTGCATAGAGTTTCTCACAGTCATCTCTGTGGAGCTTTTGCATTTCTGCAAGATCAGTTGTAATATCACCTTTGTCATTTCTGATTGTGCTTATTTGGATCTTTTTGTTTTTCTTTGTTAATCTAGCAAGTGGTCTATCAATCTACAATAAGTGGTCTACAATTATTTTGTAAAACTCTTGTTTTCGTTGATCTTTTGTATGGATGTTTGCATGTCAATTTCATTAGGTTCTTCTCTAATTTTAGTTATTATTTTCTTCTGCAAACTTATTTTTTTCTAGTTCCTTTAGGTGCAAAGTTAAATATTTAAATTGAGATCTTTCTAACTTCTTGAAGAAGGCATTTGTTTCTATAAACTTTCTTCTTGAGGCTGCTTTAGCTGCATCCAGAAATTTTGATAAGTTGTGTCCTAATTTTTATTAATTTCAAAGATTTTTTTTTAATTTTGCCTTAATTCCAATGTTCACCCAAGAGTTTTTAGGTGTAAGTTGTTTAGTTTTCATGTATTTGTGTAGTTTTTAGTGACTTTTTGATATTGCTTTCTATTTTTTTGCACACTGTGGTCCAAGTGGTCCAAGTGTGTGCTTTATATGACTTCAATTTAAAAAAATCGTTGATATTTGCTTTATTACTGAGCATGTGGTCAATCTTAGAATATGTCCTGTGTGTAGATTAGAAGGATGTATACACTGTGGTTGTTAAGTGGAATATTCTGTAGATGTCTATTAGGTCTACCTGGTCAAGTGTCAAATTTAACTCCAGAGATTCTTTGTTAGTTTTATTCCTCAGTGATCTATCCCTTTCAGTGCGGTGTTAAAGTCTCCTACTTTTATTGTGTGGTTGTCTAAGTCTTTCCATAGGCTAAGAAAAATTTGTTTTATGAATCTGAGTGCTTCAATGCTGACTGCATATATATTTAGGAGAGTTAAGGATTCTTGTTGGATTATATCCTTTATTATTATGCAATGATCTTCAGTATCCTTCTTAATTTTTATTGCTTTAAAGTCTGTTTTATTTGATATAATATTAGTGACTCTTATTTTGTTGTTTGTTTTCTATTTGCTTGCTAGATCTTACTCCACTCTTTAAATTTGAGCCTGTGGATGTCATTACATGAGAGATGGATCTTTTGAAGACATCACATGGTAGTAACTTATCTTTTTATTCAGCCTGCTACTTTGTGTCTTTAAGTGGGGCATTCAGCCTATTTACATTCAAGGTTAGTATTGGTATATGTGATTTTGATCCTGTCATCATGTTGTGTTATCTGGTCATTATGTAGACTTGATTATGTAATTGCTTTATAGTGTCTGTGGGTTGTGTGCTTAATGGTGTTTTTGTTGTAGCAGGTGTCATTCTTTTGATTCTATGTTTAGCACTCCCTTAAGGACTTTTTGTAAGACTGGTCTAGTTGAAATCTATTCCTTCAGCATTTGCTTGTCTGAAAAGGATGTTATTTCTCATTCATTTGTGAAGCATAGTTTGGCAGGATAAAATTTTTTGTTGTAATTTCTTTTCTTTATGGATTCTGAAAATAAGCTTTTAATCTCTTCTATCTCTTCTGACTTGTAATATTTCTGCTAAGAGGTCTGTCATTAGTCTGATGTGGTTCCCACTGTAAATGACCTGCTCCTTCTCTGTAGCTACCTTTAAGATTTTTTCTTCTGCATTGACTTTGATCACTATTTGATCTAGTGAATCTGGTATCTATGTGCCTTTGGTATGGTTATCGTGTATACTATCTGGTCAGAGTTCTCTACATTTCTTGGATTTGTACGCCAACCACTCTAGCAAGATTAGAGAAATTTTCAGGGACTATATCCTCAAAATATATTTTTGAAATTGCTTCTTTTCTGAGGAAAATAAAATTTTTATTTTATTTTGTTCTTATTTTATTTCTCTCAGGAACGCCTGTAGATTCGATCTCTATATATAATCCCATATTGATATATGAGTTAAGAAGAAATTACTTAGGTAGACAATGAGGGTACAGGAGTCCTCAGAAAGGTTTTCCTTTTAATGAAAAGCAGCCCCCAAATCATTTTCTTTTCTCACAAAAGAAGCCTGTAAAAACAAGCTGCAGACATAGACAAGCAAGCTGGAAGCTTGCACAGATAAATGCTGGCAGTTGTGCCAATAGGAAAGGCTACCGGGGATGTTCAAAGGCATGCGCAAAATGACAGCTCCATGTTCCCTTCTCTTTGCCAACCACATGTACAGTGAAGAGCAAACAATATGGCACCAGCCAAGTGGAAAGCCCATTTACATAATAAGATTAGTGCGGGGTGACCAGCCTACCCCATGATCTATATAAACATCACACCTGACAGAACCAATCTGTTGTGCCCTACATAAATCAGACACCACCTCCTCAAGCTGCCTATAAAATCTAATGCAGTCTGCCATGTGCTGGGTTTTCCTTTTGGAAGCCCCTCTGTCTCACAAGGGTGAAAGCTGTTCTCCTTTTTCTTTTGCCTAAAAACCTCCTCTCCTAAACCATCTCCTCATGCATGTTCATGTCCTTAATCTTCTTGGTAAGAGACAAGCCCCAGGTATTTACCCCAGACGATGACACCACATCAATATTTCTTGTAGGTTTTGTTCATTTTTCTAATTAAAAAAATTGAGTTGATTTGAAGAACTGGTCTTTGAGCTCTGAATTTCTTTCTTCATCTTGGTCTGTTTGGCTATTAATATTTATAATTGTATTACAACATTCTTTTATTTATTTATTTTTATTATTTTTTAGACAGAGTCTCCCCCTTTGTTTTGGAAAGGCTGGAGTGCAGCGATTTGATCTTGGCTCGCAGCAACCTCCGCCTCCCGGATTCAAGCAATTCTCCTGCCTCAGCCTCCTAAATAGCTAGATTTACAAGCACCCACCACCATGCCTGGCTAACTTTTCTATTTTTAGTAGAGATGGGGTTTCACCATGTTGGCCAGGTTGGTCTCGAACTCCTGACCTCAGGTAATCCACCCGCCTCAGCATCCCAAAGTACTGGGATTACAGGCATGAGCCACAATGCCCAGCCATCTTATAACATTCTTATAGTGAATTTTTCAGCTCAAAAAGTTCAGTTTGGGTCTTTCTTAAAATGGCTTTTTCATTTTTCAGCTCTTGACTCACTTTACCGGACTGCTTGGCTTCCTTGGATTGAGTTTCTATTTTCTCCTGGATCTTGATGAGTGTTCTTGTGATCCAGATTCTGAATTCCATGTTTACCATTTAAGACATTTCAGACTGGTTATGGATCATTACTGCGGAGCTAGTGGGCTTGTTTGGGGGTAAGGGGACACTGGCTTTTTGAATCAGTTCTTGCCCTGATTCTTTCTCATCTGGGAGGTTTGTTATTTCGTTAACTGTGGTGTAAATTGAGTTTAGTCAGTTGGCTTTGTTTTGGAAATTTTCAGAGTGCTAAGGCTCTGTATAGGGTCTTTGTTATTGAATTCTTGCCCGTGATTACACAGGGGTGATAATGCGTGCTTTTTGATGTTGTAGTTTAGGCTGCCAGCCAGCAGATGGCACTTGAAAGCAATGGGCAGTAAATAAGCTCTTGCTCAGCCATGACTTTTTGTGTATTCTCACTTTCATAGCTATATACTGCCATGTGAGGGGGAGAGATGTGATCCCCTCAATACTCACACTCCTGGGTTTTGGGGGAGCCATCTCTAAACACTGGCACTGTGCCCACAAAGTTGTTGTTGTTGTTGTTAGGTCTGTCTGACCAGAGGGCTCTCCTGGGGAGAGGTCCAGTAGGAAGATGAGCCACACATTTACTGGACAGACCCTGTGGAGGGGGGTATGTCCAGGTCCCATACCAACCCATGGACCTGTGCCATTTACCCCTCTCCTTTTCTAAGAGTGTCTGCTCTTCCCCCCATCAAGAGCCAGGCACAGATCCTGTCTTCGCACCCCTGAACCACAGGCTACGGCCCTCAAGCTCCAAGATCTGCTCATGACTATTTCCTCCAGACCCTCAGGGTGGGGTTCCAGGTGCACTGGGTGACCCCAGATACTCCTAGGCTAATGGAATGCACTCTCTAGAAACAAAGTGCCCAGGTTAGCAGTGGAGGCTGCATTGTGTACCTTCTCCTGCGGGGTGGTCAGGCAGATGCCCTGAATGGGACTGATGGATAGGTGGGCCTGCAGGACAGGCATTCCCCAGTTCTGCAAGGAGGCAAGCCAAGCTGTGGTCTCTCCACAGTGATTAGTTGGGGCCAGAACCTCTCAGAGGCAGATGGGCAGCCCTGGAGAGGCAGGGGTGGGCACTTATAGCTAGGGTCCGCCAAAGCTATCCCATACTAAAAGTTTCCTGTCTCCATGCTTGCTACAGCTCCATCTCCATCTAATTTCTGGGAAAATCCCCCTGCCAGCTCAGATGCCCATGGGGATGTGGGGTCGCCTGCAGCTAGGATATCAAAGGTCCATGGCAAGCGTAAGCAGTCCCCCAGCCCTTTCATTCACCCTTTGTTCAGGGACTGTTGAGGGCTAGGAACCAGCCCTGAGATTCAGGCACCCCAGGCGACACTTCCAGGTGCCACCCATTTAAGCCTCATTGTTTGTATCTTTTCTCCATCCACATTCAGCATTTTCTGTCCGAATAACTGTTCAAATGTTGCTGATTTAGTCGAAATCCCAGTCTCTCTGTGTGGGAGTGGCACTTTCCACCTGCATCTAGTTGGCCATCTTACCCCGATTCTTCTTCCTCATTTTTAACCACAATTGCCTGCCAGTGAAGAACATTATGGCAATGAGTGCGGTTTCAGGCACTCACTTGATTTTATTAAGCTACTAACATTTGTATACACCATTGTTTTTGCTCTGTCAGTGCAAATGTCAACACAGTGGAAAAGGCAAATAACTCATTAGTATTATTATAAAAATAGTGGTGAGATTCTAGATATCTTGAAAAGGTTTCTAGGACCATCAGCTTTAGGGAGACCACAGTTTAAGACCCACTTCAGTGAAGAAATATGTTATAATAGGGACTTAGTTTGGGCAGTAACAGTCATAAAGACCTGGTGTTATCATGCTTTTTACCACAGGGCAATTTGTAAGAAGATAAGAGAAGGAAAAATTTGGCTCTTTGACATCCTTAGCAAATATTTCACACGCACACATGCAAACTTTGTAACAATCTAGAATCCACTCTCATGACCTCTCATTCCCAAGGCAGACTTTTACATAGTATTTTTCAGTTTGATTACTTGTGTTAGTAGTGTACAATGTAGGAGACAGAATAAATTGACAGAAATTCTCTATTCATTATTCTACTTATGTTCTTTCATTTCAAATATTAAATTACCAGATTAGCCATAAATATTTCAGCATACGTCATGACAGGGAGCACAGAAAAGAATAAGAGAGTTCTCAAAGCTTAGAAAAGGAGATGTTACATTCTGAAAGCAAACAGAAGGAAGTAGGTGAGCTGATGTTCAACTTTATCTCTTTCATCACGAATTTGCCTTAGGCTGACTCTGTTCATCTTTAATTCTAAAATCAGACAAGTGCAACTATGCACATAGATTTGTTTGTTTTGCACATGTATGGCTTAGTGGAAACATTGATGCTCAGCAAAGCATAAGATTTACCTAAAATAAAATGTGACTTTTTCCAGTGTAACTACAAAAATAAACAAGTAGAAATAGATCTTTTATCCCTGTTTAAATATAAAACTAGGGAAGTTGTTAGTCATAAATATGTATTATATCATTTATGAACATCCTTCAACACAGACTTAGGAAAAAACAAGGCTTACAAGATAGTACAAGAGAAAAATTATTTCCAAATACTTTTGATTGGACTAAGGAAACATCTTAGATAATGAGTTTCAGTTAATAATATATTTCATTATGAGACGTAGTCCTGGCCATTTCTTTTTCTTGGTCCAAATTCAGACCTTCATTCCAGACTGCCAGTTTAATATTTTGCCTCAATGATACTGATATCTTTCCACTATGATTCATATCGTTGAAATGGAAGATGCTTCTGAGAGGATAAGGGCACTCAATATGCCAAATACTAAGATTTAGTGAATAAATGATCATGAAATAGAAAGAATAAAATAAACACATACACAAAGAATGGTATTTAATATTTTCACATCACCAATTAGTTTATAATAAAATTATTATTTCTATCTACAAATCTTAATTCCAATATACCTGTTATTTCATTAACCATTATCCTCCTATGACTTATATACATATTTTCTTGTTATCCCATAAAATTATGTAGATATACTTGTAAAAATGGCTAAGTTTGTAAAAGAAGCAGAGTTTCAAAATTGAACAGTTTCTTCATGTAATATATAATCACATTACTAGATCCTTCATACTATTCATAAACATATACATAAATACATATATATGTAGTGAGCTTTCATGCCAAGCTATCAAATACATTATGCCAGCATATCTATCTATAGATAATATATAATATATATAGATAAAATTATTTCAAATAGATTTTATTCAATAACTATATTCAGTAGGCATCTTGAGAATCTATGTTATGTCACTCACTATGTTTCAGATACGAAATATGGAGGGTTTTCTCCATTTAAGGCATAGATATGTATACACACACTACACACACACACACACACACAATCATGTATATATATTTCTCCATTTAAGTCATCTATCTATCTACTTATCTGTCTATCTAGCAACCTATCTATCTGGTGGCATAATGTATTTGACTGATATATTGTCATGAAACTCAATACATCTTATGCCAGTAATCATAAGACGTCCTGTGATACTTTGTCAAAAATTTTATGTATTCTTTTCTTCATTTTATAATGACTCATTAACTCACAAAGGCAGTGATAGAGAGCATTGTTAATTTTGCCAGTTATTCTCTGGGTAAATGTAGTTTCTGATTCGAATATGAATAAAAAAATAAAATTAAAGAGGCTCAAGTTACTCAAAGAGGCAGTCAAATATACTGCTATCCTATTAATTATTTAAATAAGTAAAATGGGGAATTGTTTTCTAACACAGAGAAGGAAAATGAATAAAATGTAAATTTCCATAAATTAATATTTGCTTAAATTGCCACTATTTTAACATAAAAAAATTTTCAAATTTGAAAACTCGTATTTATCATTTTGCCAAAACAAATGTATTTAATTTCTAGAGCATAATTATCACTTAATGTTGACCAGGATTTTTCAATGTAGAATCTCACAATTCTTAACTATTCCTCTGAATGCCCCACCCACTCAACTCTCTATACACATACAAAAAATTCTGAAATGACTTTGGAAATGAAACATGAATGATGATGATGAATGTCATACATGTTGCAAAACAAAACTGAAGGAAGAATTGAATATGCGATATCATTTCATCTGCCAGTAACCTTTATTGTATGAAATTGGAACACTACCTAGTTAAAATATTTGTAGAGAATTTTTTTTGCATTCTTGTTCCTTCTAACTAACTCATTAAATCCCAACAGAAATGCCTAGATCCCTGTACAATTCATCTTATAAACAATCACCAGATGGTGGTTGATTGCAGTGCTTTCTAATTTACCATGAGAATTTTTAGAGATATTTCCTATCAAATTTTATGCTTTGGTCTATGCAACTTGTTTATCTCAGTGTTTAAAACAAAATCCCTGCTTCTAATTTCATACTATGGAATTTTTTAAACCATACTTTTTTTTTTTTTTTTTAGAATTAATGATAGCTAATTTAGTTTATATTCTCTTATTGCAATGTTGAAAATATTTCACAATATTAGATTAAAATTATATTGACATACAGTTTCAAACAGATTTTATTCAATAAATATGTTCAGTTGACATTTTGAGAATCTACGTTATGCCAGATGCTATGGTTCAGGTGAGGAATATGGAAGATTTTCTCCATTTAAGTCAAAAGATACACTATCCTGAAAAAACAAAACAAAACACAAACTTGTCTAATTATTTTAATTGCCTCTTCAGGAGGATTCTGCTTGTGACATACGTTTGTTATGGAAAAAGCCCTTTACTATATGGGCTATTGGTGTTAAAATTATTAGTGGTGTGTTGAAAATGTGTCCTCTGTTGTTAAGGTACACTCCTCTTTTTGTTGAAAGAAGAATATGCTGTGAGCTTTAAATGCCTCCTATTGAATTTCATCTGCATTCATCTAAAATAAATTTCTTACTGTGTCAGGCACACAGACAGCAACATTTTGTGTCTTAAATCTATTACTGAGGTGTTTCCTTATTTTATACTTGTTGGCTATTTTATTTTAAAAAATGGAAAGGAAGGATTATTCCATGCTTACATAGATAGACAATACTAGAATATATTCTTAAGAACGAACATATTTGTTAGATCCAGACAAAGTCACTTCAAAGATAAGCAAATTAATGGAGGCAGGGACTATATTCTAGAGCCCATATTCTGTCCTAGTCTCCAGAGAAGACTGGTACAATGAACAGGTTGAAACTTTCTTGAGATATCTCTTGGCAATCATGCCTCCATAGCTGGGTGCAGTAATACAATTTGAAGATATTTGAAGATATTTGAGGATATCAGACAAGATATCCCTCCACGTTGGTATCTTGCAGTAATATAAAGAACTATTTTCATACAATTATTATTATTGTTTTCTTACAGTAAAGGGTCAGGTGATGTGCCCTTTGACTGTTACAGTTGATGTCTTGCACCAAACATATCTATTATTACTCCCCTATCATCCTTACAACTATAAAGATTGTATATGACAGTCATTATTTTCATGGAGATCATATTTTTTCCTTCTTGGACCCAAGTCAATGGAGATACTTGAGAAATAGGCTGTCCAGTTTAGCTCCTTCAACATAACATGTCTAAGTCTTAAATATATAATATATATTGATTTGCAACCATAGTTTCTTAAATAAGAAAGATAAGAGGTAAACAGGAGAGTTTTGCTCCTTGCTTTACAAATCTCAATGAGAGACAATTCAAATAAACTGTTGCTTCTTTGTAATCAACCCCCAAGAGTTATTTACTTGAAATATTCTGTAGCTATCACTTGCTGAATTATCTGTTGTGATGTTAGAATAAAACTTGTGAAAATGGATATGAAATGGCTAAAAGTTATTTTTGAAAGTATGAGGGGCACTATACAAATGTAAGAGAAATAAAATATGTAAATGGAACTTGTCATAATCTAATTCAAAACTTGACTTTTAAATCCCAGAAAATATTTTGAAAATATATCAAGAACATATTTCACTTGAAATTTTTAATTATGTTTTAAAAATATTGATGATTCCTGACATTAATTTCATTGTACCTTTCTGTCTTAATTTTTGTTAATTTAGAATGGTGTAATACTGAAAATTAATATTTTGAAAAACTGTAATTGTAAAAATATTTGTTGCCAGTGTTTAAAGATAAAATAATAAATACAAATAAATAAAAAGAGAATATAGGTAAACATAAAATATATGTATGGGTTGTCTTTACTGTTGCTATTTTCTATTAATTATATATCCCTTCTAGTCTTTATCATCTTTTATAAAGAATTTCATTTTTCTAGTCAGTTAATTGATGCTGATATGATGCTAATGAGGGTTATCTTTAAGTTAGAATAATCCCAAGATTATTGAACCAAGGATGAAAAAAAGTAAAATAACATAAAGACTTTGGCTTGCTTGATATACTCTATTTTCTTAATTGAGTAATTCAAAATGCAATTATATTAATCGTGATGTTTGTCATGTACTTGATTTGTAAAAGTTATTTTAAAAATAAACATAAGAAAAAATCTGAACCTACTAAATGAAACCTGCTCTGAACCTGCTGAGTAGAAACTATTGCAATCATTCTAAAATTTATTCTAGGAATAAGCTTATAATGGCATGAATTCTGGGACTACTATTGAAATCATGACCTTGGAAATGAGTGAGTCTCCCAGAATACACTTAGGCATGCTCTGAGGTCATTACCACTTGTGTGAACCTGATGGGAAACAGGCATCTTAGACAGAATTTTTGGAACCATATTGAAGGATCGGTGGGAATAGAAAAAATAATTTCTCAACAAAGCTAACAGAATTGAAATCTTCAACCCAGTTATGCAGTATCATTATCTTCTGAGTGGGTGTTATGGGCACTAGAGTCAAGGAAGATTCCCTTTGACTGAAAATACTGTCATGACTCCTGCGCTGTAGTATTCTAGTTGCTGAATTCTTACATAGTTTGCCTCTGGTGCCGGCATTAACATATTTTGATCATGCCTGAGGGCATCCAACTTTTAAGCAATGAGAATGCACCATTGTATGGTAGTGATTTATATATCAAACTTCAAGGCTCCCACATACACATATCCTAGCATCAATACTCATTGCTAATCAACTCATCCAAATGATTGTTTCCTGCACAAATTGTTGAAAAAGGAAATTTGTTTTTAAGAGATTTACTTTCCTCAACAAGTCATTACACATGTACCAGTACATGCATTGCATATTTTCCTAGTAAATTGTAAGAACAGGTTTCTCCAATGTTTTATACTAATTCCAAGTGTAATTTGCTTGAAATGAAATGATGCATTCTAGCAGGAAAATTTCAGTGAAGAGAGGATGCAGTAAGAGTGGGCACGATACATGGTTTATCTAATTCACTTGGATAAGTGAGGAGAAAGAGTGAGAAATACTCCTGCAGTGGTAAATTGGAGCCAAAGAGCCAACAACTGGCTCTGAACACCATGTGAAATTGGTACGGCTTAACTTGAAAGCCAAAAGTGAATAACAGACATTTGTGAGTGTGTAAATACTGTGATCAGAACTGTGCTTTAGAGAAGTTTCCCTGGTAACGTAAGTAGAATCAGGAGAATGGAGAAATCTAGGCAGCACACATCCAAGAGAGACAATACAGTGCTGAATTAGAGATAATAGTTGGATTAGAAAGTTGGGTACTAGGAAGATAGCTTGATTTCATGAATGTGGTACTAGGATGAAGTAAGAAAAAATTTTGAATTACAGGGAACAAATTGTGTGTGTCTCTTATTCATTCCTTATCTGTCTTTTTCACCTCTAGGAAGTTTTTATATGTTCTGTTGATCCATTTAGCATGCTGAATTAACCACTTCTCTATTTAAACAGGAGTCTGTCTATATTCAGGCAAAATTCTAATAACAAAATATTGAATCCATCAATAGTATTTGATAAAGACATGTCTCCAAATGATAATATGAATACATTGACTGAATATAAAATTTTATTTTAGAGGAATGCAAGTATTAGGTCAAAATTTAGTGATAGCCTGACTTTTCTCAAAAGCTCTAAATTTCTCTAGACATGATTGATAAGATAATGGCCCTACTCTTATTTTTAAATTAGGAGTATCCTTAACATTACAGAAATACCTATGCCACAATTAATATTTACTTTGAAAGATGACTTTTTGTTTAAAATGTAGGATGCTAATAAAAGGGCATTTAAATAGTTTCTGAGTTTATCTTGCCAATTAACAACTTCATCTGTCTTTCTAAGTAGTTAAAAATTTTTGTCTTGTACAAGGAAGATATTTTCAAAAAATTCAATATTGTGTCCTAAATCTTGGTGAACATTTTTGTTAAACCTTGTGGATGACATTTTCACATCTCTGTGATCTTAGTTCATGAAAGAAAAAGCCAGAGCAGAATGCTTTATCAGCTAATCCTCACATTTTACTTTCTCACCCATGGGAGACATTCTCATTTTAGCTGACAGCTGTACATTTTTATAATCACTGTGTGATATCTAGTACTTGCAGTTTGTTGGCCACTTTGTCAGCTGTATTGACATTTGATAGCCAGGCTATACCTAAAAGAACTTTACAGGGAGATTGGTACTTTTTTCCTATTGACTTGGAGCAATCCTGGGGTAGGTCACTCATATTCTGCAAAGCAAGGAGACTGAGCCCTGTCAAGAATAGTTCCATTGCAATCAATTGCACTTGTCAACAAGGACATTAGACTATGACCCATTCACGGTAAACGATGCAAATCGTTTTCACAGAAACATCGTATTAAAAAGATCCACAGAAAATCAGTGCGCTTAAAAAGTTCTGCATTATCTTTCATGAATTATGTAATACCAAATTGAACTTTTCTCTTTACATTCCATAATAACTTGCCTTCCTTGGCATTGAAGTAGAAAGATAATATTTCTGTGAGTCAACTTGCAAGTTTTCTCTCAACAAGTATACTCAAGTTTACTGTGTGTTATGTATACTTAAGTACTTTTTGTAGACAGACTGTGAGGAAAAGACCTAAGCATAATTCTTGCTCTTAAAAATATTGGAATTATTTGCAACATTTTTCTCCAAGTCTCCCATTTCTCCATTCATCCTCCTAACAAGAATTTTCACAGAGCAAAATTTTATAGTAGGTCAGATTTATAAATTTATAGTTGCATGAACCATGTTTTTAATGTCAAGTCAGAACTTTGTCTACTCCTAAGTTCTGAAAATTTTCTTCTATGCTTTTATTTTCTAAAAGTTATGTAGGTTTACATATATATTTAAGTCCATGAACCACTTTGAGTTAATTTTTGTAAAATGTGAAGTTTAGGTCAAGGTGCTCCAGCACAATTTGTAGAAAAATCTAACCCTCTTTCATTAAATTGCTTTTACACCTTTTTCAAGGGTACACATTTGTGTGAGTCTATATCTGTTTCACTGATCTACGTATGTATCACTCTGCAAGTACTACACTGTCTTGCTTTGTATCTAGAGTGTTTAAAGAATAAGAGGCATTCATAACACTGAAAGATGGCCGGGTACAGTGGCTCATGCCTGTAATCCCAACACTTTGGGAGGCCGGGACAGCCACATCACTTGAGGTCAGGAGTTCAAGACCAGCCTGGCCAACACAGTGAAACCCCGTCTCTACTAAAAATACAAAAATTAGCCAGGCGTGATGGCGCCAGGCTGTAATCCCAGCTACTCAGGAGGCTGAGGCAGGAGAATCGCTTGAACCCAGGAGGTGGAGGTTGCAGTGAGTCAAGATTGGTCCACTGCACTCCAGCTTGAGCGATAGAGCGAGACTTGGTCTCAAAAAGAAAAAAAAAAAATTCCTGAAAGATATATCCAGAATGCCATAGTTCTGAGTGTTAAAATTCTGAAAAAACAGAATTCTTAAAATCTAAAATCCTGAAAATCAGAATCATAAAAGATGGAAATCCTAAAAATACAATTCTGGGAAAAATAGTTACATGTTCTTTAAAATATATTTATTTACATTTTTAAGAGATAATTTATTTGCAAAACATAACAGAATGCATCTTAGGCCACTTTACACAATAAAATAGGCAATTATACATATTTTTGGTAGTCATAAGCACTCAGGTATACTAATGAAAGTAGTATGGGTATGGTAGCTCAGTTGCAAGCAAACTAAACATGTTCATAAAGAAATAGGTCAAAAGGAGAATTGCATACACGGACCTCACTATGGTTGTTAATTGTGTGTACCCAGCTTTAAAACTGTGGCTATCTCAAATACTGTGATGAAAGCCTAAGCTTTTGGATGAGATCAATAAAATACTGCAGTGGGTCACCACCACATAGGAAGTCACCCAAAAAGTCAAGATCTTGAGATATTTCATCTTTCACTAGTCCAGATAAACAAAATAGACATCACTTTATATATTGAAGAAGCTTCAGCCCTTTGATGTATATGTGCAATATTTACACAAAAAGTCAATGTTGTGATAATGCAATTTCCTGGAGCTAAGTTTACAAAAATGCATACAACAAATTAGATCTCTCTAAGAGTCTCTCCACAATTTGTACTTCTCGTATTAGAAATAATGTGAAGATAAAAATACATAGAATCGTATATTGTAAAATATAGTCCTGACAATTTATAATAGTAAAAAAAAATTAATCAATTAAAAATTGAAATACAAAAAAGTGTACTGCAGGAATTGATTGCAGGCAGTTGTGCAATGATAGAACATAAAAGTGGATGGATTTTCACAATCATTTACTGCACGTTGAAGCTTCGTGTCATGCTAAATAGCTTTAAAAACATTTAGGACATGACTCCCTTTATAGTTTGCGCCCGCACATATTTTCTATGTGGCACTGCTCTTTTTGATATTCTTCTATAATTTGACATTGACCGACGTGAAGATTCCTTTTTAAATTTCTCATCTTCTGTGCCATGGTCCCGTGTTGTTTTGTGTACCTAGGAATCCATTCCATGTGCATACATATTCAGGCCACATATTTAGTGGAACCAATACTGGTGATTGAACAGCAATATCATGGCATGTTTTCATATCCTACCATGCACATAATTACTTTCAAACTAGTCAGTCACGTCGCTGGATTCTTCAGGCAAATGAGGCTTTAATTCATTAAAAGGTCCTGAATGTCATCAGCTGGAAGTAATGCCAATGTTCGCAAATGATGAATTTTTAAAGTGAAGTTTTTGTCATTGCCATATCACACGGCCAACTCACTCAACTGAGTTTTCTGCCAAATGCAAATAAAGGCAATAGCAAGGTAATAGCTCCACCAAAAATGATGCAATTAACATGATGTAACCATCCTGCATACAACTGAAAATGTAGTAATTCCATTCCCAAAATTCGGCTTTTTGACTTCAATATTTGGGATTTTAATGTTTCAGGATTGTGATTTATATGTTTTAGAGATTAGGAATTTTGATCTTTAGGGATATTGATTTGTCAGGAATTTAACATTTAGAATTATGGCATCTGAGACTATGTCTTTTAGGGTTATGATCCAAACCTCTAAATAACTCTTAAATCTCAAATTAAATGACAGCAACAATAATACAATCAGAAAATGAGAAAAAGACATAAAAATACAATCCACTGAAGACACTACAGAGACGACAAATAAGAACATGAAAAGATATTCAACATTTTTAGTCATTATAGAAATTCCAGCTAAAACCACAATGCAATGCAAATTAAAAGCACATATATCAGAATGGTTAAAATACAACAAAAACTGAAATGACAGCAAGAATGTACAGAAACTTGATAACTCATACATAACTGATAGGAATGTATTATAGCCACACTGGAAAAGGGCTTGGCTGTTTTAAAAAAAAAATCTAAAAATGAACTTACTACATGACCCAAAGTTGAACTCTTGGGCATTTATCCCAGTGAAATGAAATCTTATGTTCACAAAGATATTTGTACATGGATGCTGCTATTTGTACTTGGCATATAGGGATAGTATTGTTTAAATCCTAATTTCAACAATTTATTTAAAGTTATATGATTGCATGAAGAATAAAGATGATGTTTTATTCATCCACATGTACTTTTATTTAAAAAGTAATTTTACTGTCAAAGAGCAATATATAGCTGCATTACGACATTTATGACAATAATTTCAAAGTCACACTGCAAGGGAGTGTGAACATAGGAAGGAAAATTATTTTAGCTAATTTTTAAGTAATCTACACCATATTTGGGCATGAAAGGTTGAGCTTAATGTTAAAGTGAAAAAAAAAATGAAACCAACTGAAACATAAAACCAAATATTATTCCTATAATATTTAGGATACATATTAATCTTTATAACAAAGATACACAAAGATACAACGGTTCACATAACATTGAGTTTACCTCTCTCTTCCATGAGGTTGTCAGTGGAACCCATTTAGCTGGACAATTCTATCAAGCTCACTGAACCTAAGGGAGGTATTCATTTTACTACTTCACAAACAGAAGGAATCAAAAGAGAAAGAGAAGGATAAGCAAATGTGTCTTTAAACAAAATAATAGTCTCCCTCTGAGCACTGATGCTCCTCAACAAAACAAGTAATTTTTTTTTCTTTTTTTAAATGGCAAAAATGGATATTGTGGGGAATTAGTAGTGTCCATGGAAATAACATTTGTCATTAAAGCCATAATGATCCCAAAGTTTGGTTTAATATAAAGTAGCAGCAAAATGTTATGTTGTGTAATGGTTCCCTGGGAAATTAATTGCTAATAAGGGGGTAAAATATCCTAGGGTAAGATATTTTAAAAATACTAGTGTAAAACTGTACATTTTTTACATGATTACTTTAAAGATTTAATCTGCCATTGTGCATTATAACCTTTCTTATAGGGTAGAATTTTGAGCAGCATTTTCTTGAGAAATTTTTTTGGAGGAAGATTTAACAAAAATAGTGTTCTGAAAAAAATACACTGGAAAATATTGTATAATATATTAACTTATATATATATATATTATTTTTGAGATGGAGTCTCGCTCTGTCACCCAGGCTGGAGTGCAGTGGCCGGATCTCAGTTCACTGCAAGCTCTGCCTCCCGGATTTACGCCATTCTCCTGCCTCAGCCTCCCGAGTAGCTGGGACTACAGGTGCCCGCCACCTCGCCCGGTTAGTTTTTTGTATTTTTTTTTTAGTAGAGACGGGGTTTCACCGTGTTAGCCAGGATGGTCTCCATCTCCTGACCTCGTGATCTGCCCGTCTCGGTAACTTATATTATTTTAATGATACCTAATGTCAATGACTTATTCATATTATTTGAAACATTATAGATATACTTTCCTTCCAACTATTCAGCATCACATTTTGGCTACAGTATATACCCATGGAATTTGAGTGAATGAATTAATCTTTATGAAAGTATAAAATAAGCTCAAAATAGCAGAGAGAGATAAAAAAGAATAAAATTTTAAAATTCTAATATTGAAAATATTTTCTCATACATAAGACAAAAGAAACCTAGAGTGAGACAGTAAAGAACTGGTTGAGAAGTTCATGTATTCCAATTAACAATATACTATGCAATACTTCATAAAGGGTTTGTTTAATTTTTTGTTCTTCTGTCTTTTTATTGAGACTTCCACAAGGACAGAAATGTGTTTATTATCATTGCTTTTGTTTTTATTATTGTTATTTTGGTAGTATCATTGAAACCTTGAATAATGACCAGAACTTAGGAAGCACCCAGTAAACATTTGTGGAGTAAATTAATTCCACTGAGATTTAATCCTGAAAGACATACCATAAGCTGTACTAATGAAAGTTAATTAATAATTCCTTAATTAATTGAAAATGCTGTTTCAATATGTCAGAACACATGGGTATTCATACATGGCTTGTTGAATTGCATCTCCAAGTTGTTAAATTAATAGCTCAGATATTCTGAGCTCTGGGAATTTTATTCACATTCTGAATTCTCCTCAAACTATTTACTTAAGGGTTTAAACAACAATACAGAACTCCTTTGAGGGAATGATGAAAAAATTAAAGGGCTTGTTTTGAACAAGAGACTATTAATATGAATAGGTCATTTCCAGGTTATAAAAACATTTCTGAATTCTATCTTCTTGCTAACCACAGTATATACCCACAGCAATCAGGCACTTCCCTTAAAACTATGTCTGTTTTCTAAATTCAAAAAGATGTGATTTCAGGTGTTGATAAAGCTCATATTAATATATTTTAATAAATTAACTCCTTTGGTAGACTTGAAAAATAATAATCTTATTTTGGTTTGACCTTATTCATATTATATTTTAGATTCACCCTAATTCAACATGGGAATATCATATTTTGGTCTTTATCTAACTTACATAAGATTAGTTATCGACTAAATATGTTTGACTCATATCATTGTAAATATAGAACATTTTTCTTTCACACTGTATTTTCTGAGATTTTTTTTTCTTAATCCTTAATTAAAGGAAGTATCTTTATTGCCAGAAAATCTTCTTGTCCCTAGTTTTCTTTATTCCAAAAAAAATCAAAAGCTGGTTTATGATTTAAAGGCATTTGGTAGAAAAGAGATGAAAGGGGAAGAAGTAAATATCCTGTGTTTATTGCATATTTTTAAGGTAACAAAACAACAATATATTTTATGTATTAATGCATATGTGTAATATTATTATAAATTTTTAAAGAAACAAAACAAAAAAAAAAACCCAGACACGTTCAGTGATAATGATATAAGTTCCAGAGCTGCCTCTAAGGACGGAGGAGAAATGGTATGAAAGAATAGAGAAAAGGAACAATGAGCTTATCTGTAGTATTTTTTCTTGTGTTAAAAAAAAAAGTCTAAAATTAAAAAGCCAAATGAATATTTGTTCATTCTAGATGGTGAGCTGTTATGTTAATTAGTTTCTATACATTTCTGTGCTATAACCTTCATTTTCAAAACTTTATATAATTACAAAAGCAGAATCTATTTCTGTACAGTTGTTTAACTTGCACCATGCATTTAAACTTACACAATTCTGAGAAAAATCATCTAAAGAAATCTATTAACACTTAGTATTTAATCATTTTAACTGTTAACATATTATTCATCTTATTGTATTCAAGTAATAGGATACTTTTTCTATAAAGCCACTGCTCAATTTCTAGCTCCAAACAGTAAAAGCATCTCCAGAATGTATTCCATCTCTTTCACTTCTTCATTTTTTTAATTCCTCAAATATACATTCCTCCTTCTGAAACAGAAACATACTCCTTGGACCTTGTTGATTTTCTGAAACTTTCCTCTTGTCACCACTAAGAGAAATTTGTATTTTGTCCTTTGCTTGCTGTGTTTTGCTTCATCGCAACATACACTTGAAAGTTCTAAGCCCTAGCTCATGGCATTATCTCCGCCTGGAGGGCAAGTCCTCCATTGTCTGCTCAGTAGAAGCCCTCTCAACCATCACTCCCATTTTTCAGTCAGCTTGCTACAGATTTGTCTGATAACTCATTGCTTTCACTGCTGCGCGTGTTCCCGTGTACAAATTCCTATTGCTGCAGAGCCATGGCTGCTTTCAAGAGACTGCTGTGAATTTCAATCTATAAACGATAATCATGGAAGCCAGAAGCCTCTGGTTTGAAGATCTCTTTATACACCTTACTATAATGGATGAAAGCAGATACTTGAAATAAAAAGTATTAGTTTCTAGTCTTGTCTCTGCTACTTAAAAGGGGAGTAATTTGGAAGAGTTTCACAAACCTTATTAACCCTGTTATGTTCATATACAAAATGGAGGTAAGAAAATCCACTTTAGGATTGCTGTGAGGGTTGAGTTTGCCAATCATATTTCTGCCTTCTAGAAGTGTTCAATATATATTAGTTATCTTTCTTCATAATGAGTCATGTCTTTGCCTCTATGGCCAGTAGAAAGAGATCTCCTTTGTTAGAAAAACCCCCGATTGTTGCCCAAGGAACCACCACTAAAAACTTGTGCAAAAGAATATGCTTTTATTACTCAAAATGTGAAGACTTGTTAGAAAAGGGAGCAGCCCCCTATATAAAGTCCCCCTACTATTCTCAGAAGACTTCTTAAAAATGTGTATTACTCTAGGCATTGATGCAGGAATATAAAAGAAATAAAATAGACTGTACTTTCAGGGCACTTATCTAATTAGACAAGGAGATACAGTATTTACGAAGGTAATATCAGGGCATGAAAGGAGAGGAAATAAGACTTTGAGATAGGTTTGTCTAAAGAGCTCTACAGAAATGCAAAATTTCACGTTAATGACCTTGCTTTTAAATATCTGAGCAATTGCAAGATCAGTGACAGTCGTTTTTCAGTCTGATAAAAGGAGAACAGAACCAAAAAAGAATTTTTTTCTGAAATCACACCATAACGGCAGGTCATTTTTTTTTTTAATAAACAGAAATATATTTCTCACAGCTTTGGGTCTGGAAGTCCAAGATTTAAGTGCAAATATAATCAGGGGCTGGTAAGGGCTTGCTTCCTTATTTGTAGACTGCCTGCTTCTTCTTGTGTTCTCTTATGGTGGCAGGAGGGCAAGAGAATTCTTCAGAGTCCCTTTGATAAGAGTGCTCGTCCCTTTCATGAGGAATCTACCCTCATGAGTTAATTATCGCCCCAACTCCCCACCTTCTAATACCATCACCTTGCGGGGGTTAAGATTTCGCCATAGAAATTTTTGGGGAGCGCAAATCTTCAGCCAATTGCATTCTCTCCGGTGAGCTTCTTGTCATTTAACGTCTCTCCTTTGTGCTCCAATAGGACTTGTGTTTGCATTATATGCTTATTTCACTGTACTGTCAGATATTTGCTCTCCTTACTAGACAGTGGCTTATTTACTTAGTTCGTTTCAATAGACAAATACTAATTGTGTATATTTATGGGGTACAATGTGATGTTTTGATCGTAAAAAGATCCAATCAAGCTAATTAACATATCCACCATCTCACCAACTTATTTTTGTGGTGAGAACATTAAAAATCTATTATTTTAGCGATTTTGAAATATTATGCTAAGTTAAATATGCTAGACACAAATGACAAATACTATATGACCTCACTTATATGTATAATGTACAAAAGTCAATCTCATAAAAAAGAACTGAAAGGTGGTTACCAGAGGCTGGGTAGGAGAAAGAGGGATGGAGAAAGGGAAAGTGTTGATCAAAGGGTACAAAGTCTTGGTTGGACTGGAAGAATAAGTTTAGTGATTTTTTGGACAGCATCATGACCAGTTAGTAATAATTTATTTTATAGCTTAAAACTGGCAAATCATTTTTTGAATATTCAGTGTTCAGGGTCTGCAGTAGGACAGGCAATTCATGTTAGTACCATGGGCTTTTTTTATTTCTTGGATGTAGCAAAGAACTTAGACTGAGAATTTGTAATTACAAATGATGAGTTGTATTTATTTGGATAGGAGACCTTAAGTCAGTTTTCTCACAAGTAATATATTGATTATGATGCCTATGTCAATAGTGGTGCTATGCTGATTAAACAAAAATAGATTTACAAATTTACTGTTACCTCCAAAGTTACTTGATCAGACATGGTTATTATGATTATTTGTGTGTCCTCTTAGGTTCGGACTAAGATATATGTTTCTAATTCTGCTAGGAGACCCTTATGCAATTCTTTTTAGGCCTAAAGCTTCCTCTCTGTATTTAATGCCACCTCACTTCTAGATAAAAATAGAAATAAAAATTATAACTTTTGATGATAATTTTTACAAAATCACATCAAGATTCTTGTGTATCCATTTTAGGAAAATGTACACTGCACATTTTGTAAGAAACAGAACATTTACACTTCCCAAGCTTTTGTGAAAGACCTCTGTTCTCACAAAAACAGGAAAGACCATGCCTATTGAACATGCATCATGAGAAATGGAATTGTGATGGGACCTTATTTCTAATCATTGCTGGCTTAGCAGAACTTAAAGGAAGTCTAGAATATTACCTAATTCTCGAATAGGTTTCAAGAGTTCCAAAGGACTCTTTAGGTCTCCCATCCCAGAATGTGACTAGTCTTGACCTGCTTGGATATCCTGGGAAGAAATAAAATCTCATAAGAATAATTTTGAAAATGTAAGTTTCTGACAGAAATTCATCCTTCAATGGGCCTTCTATGCATCACTTGTTCTGAACATGTCCCATTTCTTATCTTGAAAAAAAGCTAAATTATGAACATCACTCCTTACACTAACTCTCTAATAAACACTTACTATTTTAGATTAGACTACAGAATTACATGTTTCACACTAAAAATAATTTATGGCAATTACATCACATATAATAGTAATGCAGTTTTTATAAATACAGTAAGTGCTTACTGTCTGGTACAAATGTGTCATCATCACATAATTTTAAACAAAAATTCTCTGAATTTCAAATACTTGTACTTTTATTCTATAATTCATTAATATGTTGAGGAGGCTGATAGAGGTAAAATTCCATTATGATGAAATGCAGTACTTCCACTCTGTTTTGTTGTTATAGGCTTATCTTATAATGAATCTTTTATTTGATATCAAATTTCCAGTCAGCAGAATTTAAGTAAAATTTGAATTGATGCCCAGTTTTTCTAATTCATTAGTGAGAAAAAAATACTTTGAACTCAGCAGAGGAAAAAGGGAAATGTTTACTGTCATCTTTATATCCCTATGCAATAAACTGGATACATAATTTAATTCTTTTCTTGTCACACTTTCCCTCTCACTCTTCTTCCATCTTCTCTAATTTTTCCCTTCTTTCACTGCCAAATTTTCTCTCTCTCTCTCTCTCTCTCTCTCTCTCTCTCTCTCTCTCTCAGCAAGATCCTGAACATTTAGTTTCAATGAGTGATTTAAAGTTGTAGGAGGCCTTTGGGGAATGGGATGACAATATTTGAGATTTAGAAGTATATAAGTTGAAAATGGGTAATGGAGAAATTAGAAAAATAATTCTCCATTTCAGCTTCTTTGGTCTCAGACTTTTTGGGCTTGGACTCACTTGACTCACTCTGGTAATGCAAATGACACTTATATTCTGTTTTGATAATGGCTGTCTCTGGGATTGAGACCATAGGAATTATCCACACTGTAATTTGATTCATTGTAGAAGGTTCGATGCAATCACATTATTGTAGTTCAGTCAATATTGGCCATCTGCCTATGGTAGAAATAACTTGGTTAAGAAGAACATTTCTTTGTAATGATGTTTGCTACAAATGGGTTTAAGAAAGAAAAGTGCATTCTCCATTATTTATGTGGGTATTCCGTATTTGGTTCCTCTTTATGTCCTTTATGACAGGGATCATACATCTAAAATTATGCTAAACTAAATGAAGTGCTTAAATAGTTCGATATTTGTTTATAGTTTTGTTGAAGATGATTATAATGGATACAATGATAATGATAACAGTGCAAATTTGATGATGAAGATGATAATGAATAAAAATAAATGACAAGCTCAAACACAGGAGAGAGAATGGACTCTTCTTCAATGATAAGTGTTTATGTAATTGAAAACGTAACACTGTACAGTTCTGTCTATATTAGAAAATTCAAATTATGACATATATATTGCTTACTAGAGTTTTTGTCATTTTGTTAAATTGTTAGTAAAATGACTATTTTTCCAAAATGCCAATTCTATTTTTTTCTTTTAGTTTGTATATTAGTTTCCCAGGACTTCTTGAACAAAATGCTACAAACTGTGTGGCTTAAAATATCAGAAACTTTTGTGCACCAAAATATAAGACATTACCACTACAGAACTTATTCATGTAACCAAAAACAACCTGTTCCCCCAAAACTATTGAAATAAAACATTAAAAAAATTAAAATAGAGACTGCAAAAAAGGAATATGGACTAATTTTATGATGAAAAATGAACCTAATCAAAACAAAACAAAACAAACAAAAAACAAATTTATTCTCTCAGAGTTCAGGAGGCTGGAAGTCCCTGAGTACGGTGCCAACATGGTTACTTTCTGGTGAGCTCCCTCTTTTGAGTCACAGACTGCAGCCTTCTTATTTTATCCTCACACAGGAGAAAGAGCAATAGAGCTTTCTAGGTTTCCTTCCATAATGGCACTAATTCCCTTCCTAATAGCTCCATCCTCATGACCTGGTTAACGCCTAAATGCCCTACTTCCTAATACCATAACCATGGGTGGTTAGGAATTCAACAAATGACTTTTGAAGGTACACAAAATATCCATAGCAGTGGAAATATTTGGAAATGAACATGTTGGTAGGGTTGGTTCTTTCCGAAGGCTCTGAAGGGAAATCTGTTTCTTGTTTCGCTCTTAGCTTCTGATGGTTCCCAGCAATCCTTGGTATTCCTTGGATGGTACATTGATCACTACGGTCTTTGCCTTCATCTTCATAGCATCCCCTCCATGTATCTCCATGTGTCTTTACATCACCTTCTTCTAAGGATACCAGTTATTGCACTTAGTGTCCACTCTAATTCAGTATAATCTCATCTTAACTAATTATACCTGTCAAGACACTATTTACAAATAAGATCATATTCTGAGGTTCCTGCTGTACCTTAATTTTGGAGAGACACTATTCAACCTACTAAAGTTGTTTCTAGATCCTTAGATCTTTTGGATCTCCCCATTGGGGAAACAACCTAGTAATTGGGGAAAATAACCTAGTTTATTGGGTTATTATAACCAACAACCTAGGTTTTTGGGGAAATAACCTAGTTATTTATGATTACTTACAAAACAAGGGTACTTCATTACAACTCTTGATAGTCTAATCTATGATATCAATGCCCTATTAGTTTTACAATAATATAGGAAATAACTGAAATAATATTTATTTTGATTGCTTTATCTTTGGTGTTATCATTGTTATAGTTGCTTCATTTTATTTTCATTATTGTATTAATATCTTTTATTATTGCAGTTATTTTTCTTTTATTGTTTTTATTTTGAATTTTATTTACAAACTATTTTTCTTATTTGAGAAAACTACGTTCTATTAATTTAGCAGACATTAACAAGCCTGTGATGTTACTCTCACATTTCTAGATACTTTGAAACTTTAATATGAATTAGATATAGTTTGTTGTTCTTAAACTTATTGCAGTAAGAATGATATATTTGTGTCTACCTCTGTAAATACTATTTATCTTAAACATCAGAGTTTTGGCGAACTGTTTGGTAAAATAAAACATTTATCAACTTCATGGCTATTAATAAGTGATGCCAGGACTAGTGTTTAAGCTTGTGACTTTCATAAAATGCTAGAATATTCTAAGATATGAATTTCAAGTAATTGGTGAAGCAAAATCAACACACACTCAAAAACACACACAATTTATAAGAACAATCAGTTTGGATTTTGTGAGTAGAAGTATATTTTTTCATATGTATGCATTGTGTGTGGGAGTAAGTGCATACAAAGGCTTTCAGGATTCAGAAGCATTATAGGAAGCCTCAGAGGTCCTCTAATCCAATTTTCCAGCAAGGCATGGTTCTTCTGCACAGTGTTACAGAGATGGTCATTTGGCCTGGTGTACTGCAGGAAGGAGGCTACTCACTACTGAATCCATTTCAGAGAAACCCCCACCATAAGTATCTTTGTGGTAGCCTCATTTTTGGTAACATTTACTACTCTGTTAGCTCAGTCCTTTGGCAGATAAAAGGCAGTTTCGGTCTAACCAGGAAGGGATACACATATGGTAATATTTAGACTGTTGAGAGATACGGCAGGATAGCGGGTCAATTTCAGAAGCCTTAGAGGTTTTCTAGCATGATCCAGATGTTAATAGGTATGAGGTGGCTAAAAATGTGTTCTACTGAGAGGAGCCGGGCACATTCCTCAGCCCTGGGCTCAAAACAAACAAGCCCAATACAAACACATCCCATCCTCCCATCCCACCACATATCGCCATATATCTCTCAAACTTCCTGAGCCCAGTACAAACACATCCCATCCTCCCATCCCACCACATATCGCCATATATCTCTCAAACTTCCTGAGCCCAGTACAAACACCACCTGGAAAAGTCTCCGATAAGGAGGCAGCCGTTCAAAGTTTTACTGAAAGCGCGGGAACCAAAAGAATTCCTTTGTTCCCCTGTAACTTTCGGGCTATAAAAAGCAAACACTCGCATTGTTCGGGGCCCTCTTGTATGCTGTGTAATGGAGGGACCAAGTTCGAACTTGTCGTAAAGATCCTTACCGCTTGGCTTTGACTCTGGACTCTGGTGGTCTTCTTTGGGGAACAGAGGGTCTGGGCATAACACTACTACAGAAAACTGCTTAGAAGATTGAACTATGGGTGTCCTTCTGCACCTCAATGTCTTCTTTGCTTCTGGTGCTGCAGGTCAAAAGTAAACCACAGGAAAGACGGGGGATATTCATGGGTTTTTGAATACTCTTGTAGCGTGGTAGCAGAGCTCAGGGTCACAGAACCTGACCCCTGGGGGAAGGGATGTAGGCCAGGGATTAGAGAGGTCTGAAGAATCCTAATTTTATTGAGAGTTTCTGCTCTGGAGCCTCGAAAGATACATATTCTCAATAGCAGAGATCTCCCATGCATCTGAATCCTGAGGGTGAGTGAAGAGGAAATGACATTTTGCCGCAGCTTCTTAGAGACACATCAGATCACTGAGAAGCAAAGTGGGTAACTATTTAGAACTGTAAACAGTATGAGATATCGACTCAGAGTACAACTTGCCAAGGTAACCAGCCACAGTTTCATAGATACTAGCAGACGACACAAGTATCCTGGGTCAGAGACAAAGGACTTTAGTCCTCAGTAAAAGCAATAGCCAATGTATGAGGATTGTTTTGGTCTAGTTTCCTAAGGCCCTGATTATGCAAGACAATGCAAGAAGAATCAGGTTCAACCTGGACCTAGAGTGGGTTGCATTGTCTGAGGGGAATTCAGACCTGAGGAGCCTGAAGCTATTAAAACATGCAACAAAGCATGCCTGACCTTTGCTCAGGAGAAACACACTATAGCAGAATTTCAAGATTTTTTGCTACATAATCATATTAAAAAAGATAAACCAAAAGAATGACGTCCATTCAAAAGATGTGCCAAAATGTAAGAGATCTATGGAGAATTGTCTCCCCATAATAAAAGTATTGCAAATTTGAAATAAAAAGTAACATTTTAAAATATCAATCACAGTTATTTATGTGAACACACTTTTTATCTTTGGCATAATTCACACAGGTTATATCTTTCCCTATTCTCTGAAGCAAATATTATAATACAGAATAGTACTGGTATAGGAACAGCCGATTTTTGTGTGTTTCTAGAAACAATTATTTTTAGCTTTTGGTAGACACATACAATAGTCAAGATAACGTTTGTTTCTCCAGGGGAATTAAAAGATAAAAAAAAAAATTATGTCTTTCTTACCTTACTCTTTTTATCATTTCACTGAATCTCATGATTTAAGTCAACTAACACACTGAAATTCTACATTTTATACTTCTAGCTTGAATCTCTCTTCATTTTCAAATGCTTATAGCACTTCTCCCTTTAGATGTCTAGTAAGCATCTCAAACTCAGCATGACTAGGACAAAAGCCTCTTACGCTCAACTCCTAAATCTTCTGAGGTCTTCTTAAATTCAATGGGAACTTTAGCTTGTGGATTACTTAGGTTGATTATTTTCTTTATCTGACATCACACACAGATTCATCAGCAAAACCAAACGTTGTATTTTCATAATATATCCAGATTATAGACTTTCCACTGCTTCTGTTGCTACCACCTTCTTTGAATGTGTGATCCTCACTTCTGTTGTTGTTCTTGCCTTTGAACTAGTTTCTCTGCTTTTGATCTTGCCCTTTTACAGTGTATTTCAGCACAGCAGCAAGAGTATTCTTTAAAACTAGTTAGATAATGTCACTCTTCTGCTTTAAATTTTCCAATGACTCCCAATCTCACTTGGAGTAAATCCTGAATCTTTACAATGGCCTACATTGATCTACATGATCTCTCGGCCCTTACTGTCCTTTTGCCCTAGTATTTTACAACTGTCCTTCTCCCTGGCAGCATTCCAGCTCCAGTTGCCTGAATGTCCCACATGTACTGTGGCAGGCTCTTTGTAACTGCTATTACTCTGCCTGGATTCTTTTTTCCCCGATATATCCGTGAAGATCTCTTGCATTGCTTTCAGAATTTTCCTCAAATGTCACTTCTCCTAACCATCCAACAAATATCATAAAAATCAAATGTCCACTGCCTTTGTTGTATATTCATCCCCATTCTGTTCCTTTGTTTTGTTTTCCCTTTGTCTCAGTATCACTTACCAGCCTGAATCAGAAACTCCATACATGGTAGATGGTATTCCTCCCCTCTTATTTGGTGTCACTCACTGGGGAGCAGAGCCAGTGGAGAAATGCTCTAGCATTCTCTCTTTCTTAGTAGACAATCCCTAATAAATATTCTTGATGCTACCCGGGAAGTGCCAGCAAAGACAGTACAAACCCCCCTTGCCCAAAGCAGCACAGTGAACTCTGTAGGGTGTTCTCATGATAGTTCTTTCCTCCTTCTCTGTCTCACTCTCCACACAGCCTGATTCTAATTTTCTGGAGTGACATATTATAAAAACTACCTAAATCCAACTCCATATCTCATGCTCCTTTTTGTGGGAAAAAAATCCAAGATATCGTGATCCTTAACTTACCATATCTTTTTAACATTTTGTAGTTTTTACACTTACTGGTGGGTTTACACATTCACCCTCCACTTAGGGCAATGTGGTTGCATTGGTTAATGAAATGTGAGTGAAACCTTGAAGAGTCAGCCTATGTTTTGCTGCACTGTCATTTTCCTGACTCAAAAAAAGCAGGAATGTTGCAGATGGAGACTTCTCTATCAACCTTGGAGCTGGAGTGAAGGCGATGTGAAGCATGGTTACAGCCAACCGTCATGATGGACATGAAATACAGGTACAGGGAAGAAGCAAACAAGCAAGCAAACTGTCAGACCTTTGAGCCCAAGTCAAGCCAAGGCATCCCCTGTGACTTGTACGTCCACCTCCCTTGTGACTTGCACATATACACCCAGATGGCCTGAAGTAACTGAAGAATCACAAAAGAAGTGAAAAAGGCCCTGCCCTGCCTTAACTGATGACATTCCACCACAAAAGAAGTGAAAATGGCCGGTCTTTGCCTTAAGCGATGACATTACCTTGTGAAATTGCTTTTCCTGGCTCAAAAAGCTCCCCTACTGAGCACCTGGTAACCCCCACTCCTGTCTGCCAGAGAACAACCCCCCTTTGACTATAATTTTCCTTTACCTACCCAAATCCTATAAAACGGCTTCACCCTTATCTCCCTTAGCTGACTGTCTTTTTGGACTCAGCCGACCTGCACCCAGGTGATTAAAAAGCTTTATTGCTCACACAAAGCCTGTTTGGTGGTCTCTTCACATGGACATGCATGTCACAAACAACAACAAAATGTATGTTTGCTGTTCTTAGTCATAGAAATTTTGGGGGTTGTTTGATTCTGTAGCAACAAAATCTGGTTTATACTGACCAGTGAGTCATAATTTACTCAGCTTTGTTTTTACTGTCTCCACCTTGCTTTAACATAATTTCCACCATGCAGGGAAATTTTTGCATTTTCTATTCCCTACTCTTTGCCCTCTACCAAGAATAATCCTAGGCAGGTACATAGGAGATACACACTTATTGAAAAAGTTATGCTGAAACCTAGTCAATTCATCGTTCCTCAAACACAGCTAGTGAATTCCCACATGTGAAATCTGGTCTTGCTTATCCTCTAACTTAGTGGTTTGCAGCCAGTGGTGACTGAATCCTCCACTTAGAACTGCCAGATAAATTACAGCCAGGCAAGTTAAATTTGATTTTCAGACAATGGTTAATATGGGACATAATTGTGCTAAGTTATTTTTGTTTTTCTGAATTTCAAATGTAAGTGGTGTTTCATTTTTTATTTGCTAAACTACTTAACTTTACTTGCAAAATCTGGCAACTCTAACACGTGGAGCCAGTTTTTCAATGTCTGGAGACATAAAACAATTCCCACAATGAATAATTAATTTTCCACTACCTCAATAGTGCCAAGGCTGAGAACCCTACTACCTGGATTACTTACCTGCTTCTTTTTGCACATCTGACTTCTATGCATTGTAATTGTCATTTATCCTAAATATTACTGGCTCCAGTAAGGTCCCATTTTTTTTTTCAGAATTTTTTTTGCCTACATTATTTATGTGTTTTCTTTTAATCTTAGGTATCTTCCCATGTGCTATTCTATATAGCATACAGTCCAAGTCACGAAAGTTTCTAAGCTATTTGAGGGCAGAGAAACACTTATAATTTTGTTTACATCTGAAACCACACCTTGTGTATACAGATTTTTAATGTATATTGAGTAAAAGAGGGAATAAATAAGAATATGCCTAGGCAGATACATGAATTTCAGAACAATACTACTTTCCTTCTGAGTCTGCCCAGCCATTGGCAAACAACTCTCCATGACCTGAGGAGTCTACTAATTCCATTGTCATTTGTAATCATCTATGTGACAGGCAGTCTTTTGCACATAATTATCTACTGCAGGCTATCATTTTCCCTCTGAGACTTACCTGGTCTATTATCTTCCCTGGATACAATAACGAGTGTTTAGCATACTTTTACTGTATTCCATGTACACTATTACCTGAGACCATCATTATATAATATGGAGAGGAATTTTAATTATAAGACCTTTCGAAACTGCTTGCCAATATGAATTTGAATTTTTAAACAATGTTATTCCAAATGTATGCAATATTCTTATCAACCAGTAGACATTTGAAAAAAATAAAATTGTACCTTTATCTACAGGCCCACACTAATGCTGATATTTTTGGTTGGGGAAAGGGTCTGGCCTTTTGCCATTTTAATATCATTCCCAAGATGCATTTTGATGATATGAAGCCAAAAAGAATGAAGAACCTCTTGAGAGAATGTTGAACCAGATCAGCTCTCAAACCTTACTCTGATTCAAGTAAAATAATTAAATCTGGATATAGACATGCATACACATATATATGGTTTTCATTCAGTTGGCATAGATGCTTTAGTTATGTGCCTGCTATTTATGTTGTCTTTTAGCAAGCATTATATTCATTTGTTCCTTCTCTACCCGCTTTAGACAATAAGAATACTACAAAAAGAAAGGAAAATTATTTTTAAAATAAACACCTTATAGACATTTTTTAATAACTAAAACCGCTACCATAAATGGGTAAGTACCATGGTTGAAAGACAAAGATATACAAAGGAATGTGGACAAATAAGAAGTAAAACTTTTTTAGATGGACACCAACAGATTCTAACATTCTTACTGCTTTCAAAACTGAAATATGACCACTAAGATGAATACAAAGGTATCTCTTAAGTAGTAGGGAAAAACATGAAGTCTTTCATAAAACATGCTTGCATAGCAAATAACTTTATAAACTTTTTGCACAAAAAGGTGCATCAGTCTAACTACCAGAGGGTGAATTTAAGTATAATTTTCCATTTTGTTTCTCTTAAAATGCTTTAGCAGGCTTACTTGTAAGCTTACTTCCCTGGGTAATAGCTTTCTTTTTTCCCCAGTCAAGTTTGCTTACATATGTATTTTAATGTGTGAAAAACAACTACTGGTAAAAACCAAATTCCCTCTGACTTTGTGTCTTGTAAATTGTAATTCAGTTCCATTTACTTCTTTATCTGCATAGTAAATTAACTTCATACTTCATTCCTAAGGGAAATGTACTTAATTTGTTGCATTTGTTCTATGAAATGTAGCAAAGATCAAAATGTTCTATTCTTAAACAGAAAATAGAAGACACTTCTTTGAAGAAGATATGTCAAAGATATTTCAAAGAAGATGTCATTTTTTGAAAAGAAATACTTTTCCTTACATCTCCTGCTAAGGACAAACATAAAACCTCGACATCATATGTCAAACAAACAGAAGAAGACACTGAAAAGTGCAGGCCTCAAATTAACAAGACAGATGCGAGTTTTCTGTGTTCCTCATGCACCAGATTCGCAGCTAAAGAAGTCAGAAATCTGGAAATTCCAAAAGGAGGAGAAAATCAATGCCTCAAGGACTGCCTGTTCTCTCTTGAGAGGATTAGGAAAGAAGGAGTGTAGTAAGTTGGACAACTTTTAGACAACTGCCTAATAAAGAAGAGAAAACTAAACCCAAATCATGAAGAAGGAAAGAAATCTTGAAGATAAAAAAATAATAAAAAAATCAATGAAATTAAGAACAGAAAAATAAATGGAAAATGCTAATGAAATGAAGAGATGGTCCACCATAAAGATCAATAAAACTGACAAACTTCTAGCAAGACTGATTTTAAAAATGAATGAGAACACAAATTACTAATGTCTGTAATTTTCTAAATGGCTACTATTACTGACTCTGGCGGATTTCAAAAGCATAATGATGACATAAAACAAGTCTACATATGCAAATTTGATAACTTGAGCAAAAGGGACTACTTCCTCAAAAAAACACATTTAACTCAATATGAAATAAGTACTTTGAACAGTTCTATAACTATTAAAGAAGTTAAGTTCATAATTTAAAAGTTTTCAAAAGAGATTCTCCAAACTCATATGGTTTCACTAGGAATTCTTTTAAACAGGACAGAATTAATATCAATTTTATTTTATCTATTTAAAAAAAATAGAAGAGTAGAGGGCATTTTCCAATTCATTTTATGAAGCTAAGTATTACCCCAGTGCCTTAAAACGACTAAGAGTGCAAAAGAGAAAATCACAGGCCAATATCCCTTATTGACGTGGATGCATAACAAAATATAAGAAAATAGAATTCAGCAATATATAAGAAGTCATATATCATGATCAAATAGGGTTTATTTCAGGGGTAAAAGGTTTATTTCAGTGGTGCAATTCATCAGAGTAATAGTCTAAGTAAGAAAGAAAAATTCCATGATCATATCGATCAATTCAGAAATAGCATTTGACAAAATTCAACACTCATTCATGATTTAAAAAATACCAAAAAAAATGCTGGGAGTGGTGCTTCATCCTCATAATCCCAGTACTTTGGGATGCCAAGGCAGATGAATCACTTGAACCCAGGAGTCGGAGACCATCCTGGCCAACATAGTGAAACCCTGTCTCAACAACAACAACAAAGCGAACAACAATAACACCACCATCACCAACAATGAAACAATTAGCTGGGTGTGTTGGCACACACTGGTAGTGCCATCTACTTGGGATGTTGAGGTAGGAGGATCAAGTGAGTCTGAGAGGCCTAGACTGCAATGAGCCTTAATCGTGCCACTGCACTCCAGCCTGGGTGACGGAATGACACACTCAAACACAGCAACAACAACAAATATCAAACAACCAAAACCTTTCAGCAAACTTGAATAGAGGGAACTTCCTTAAGTTAACCAAAAATTTAAAAATTATCAATAGATAAAATATACAATAAAACTACAGTTAACTTTGTGCTTAATGGTGAAAAACTGAAATTTCCTCTATGATCAAGAGACAATGATGTCTAGTCTTACCATTCTATTCGATTCACTGCTAGAAGTTATAATTCATTCACAAAAGCAAGAAAATAAAATAAATGTTATATAGATCAGAAGAAAGAAATATAATTGCCCCTCATTACAGATGACATGATTTTGTATGTAGAGAATATCAAGGAATACAAAACAAACAAAAAACAAAAAACTGACAAATTCTCCTCTCCTACTGCTAATAAATGAGTATTCAGATACAAGTTGATCATACAAAAATAAATTCCATTTTTATGTATTAGCACTGAACATACTAAAAGAAAAATTAAAAGCATAATAACACAATCATGTGAAAAAAGGAAATACTTAAGTATACGAAATAATTAGGTGTAAAACATATACAGAACATGTATGCTGAGAACTACACACAATGAAAGAAATCAAAGATCTAAATAATGCAGAAACTTAGCATTTTCATGGATTGGAAAACTCAAAATAGTGAAGATAGTAATCCTCCCAAAATTGACATACAGATTTATAGTTTTAACACAATTTCCAGGAAATCCCAGTAAGAATTTTAGACGTGATTAAGAAAATTACAAAATTTATATGGAAAGCAAGGGACTAGAATAGCTAAACAATTTTGAAAGAGAAGAATAAAGTGTCATTCTTCCAATTTCAAGAAGTGTCATTCTTTCAATTTCAAGAGTTCCTATATTACTAAAGTAATAAAGAATGTTTGGTATTGGCAGAGGGGTAGATATCACATAGAACAGTGGAAAAGACTAGAGAACCCAGAAATAAACACACAAATATCACCAACAATTTTTGACAAAAGTGAAAAGTGATCCAATGGAGGAAAGAACCTCTTCAACAAATGGTGCTGGAGTAAATGAAAATCTATAATAATAATAATAAAAAACAGGAAGGCAAAGAATACCCAACCTTAATCTCATATTAAGCAAAATGTAACTTGAAATGTATCACAGACTTAAATGTAAGATATAAATCCATAAAAGTGAGAAAAAATAGTATAAAAATTTCAGTATGTAGGGCTAGGCAGAAAATTCTTAGATGTGAAATCAGTACTGTGTGTCATAAAAGAAAAAAATACAAATTGGATTGCATCAAAATTAAAAACTTTTCTCTGCGAAAGATCCTGTAGACTATGAAAAGACAAGCCACTGAGTGAAAGAAAATGCTTGCAAACCACATATCCACAAAGGACTAGTGTCTAGAAGGTAGAAAGTACTCTCAAAACTAAATTGTAGGAGCCAACAAAGCAATTTGAATATTGGCAAAAGACATGAAGAAACATTTCAACAAAGAAGGCATATAGACAATGGCAGATTACCACATAAAAATATATTCAACTTCAGTAGCCATTAGGCAAATGCGAATTAAAACCATGCATGAGCTATCACTAAAAACCTATGAGAATTTCTAAAATAAAAAATAGTGAGACATGAAATTCTGAAGAGGCTATGGAACAACTGGATCTCTCATACTTTGCTGGTAGGAATGTAAGATGATACAGCTACTACGGAAAAAATAGTTTGGTAGTTGATTTGTTTATTTATTATGACCAGTCAAGTGCAGTAGTAAGACGAGGGGAAAGAGTGGAACAAGGAGTTCAATCTGTAACTGACTGTGAACAATCACTTGAAATAACTCACCACCTTCAGACCAGCCTTGAGAGTTTATTTAAACAAAGACAAAAATAACAATAAACAAGCAAAAAGACTAAACATGCATCTACCATGGAACCCAGCAATTGCACTCCTGTGCTTCTATTATAGAGAAATAAAGATAAACAAAAACCCGTTCATGAATGTTTATAGCGTTGTTTATAACAGCTTCAAACTGCAAACAACCCAGATGTCCTTTAATGGTGGATGGTTAAACAAACAGCAGTATATCAATACCAGGGAACACCACTCAGGAATAATAAACAACTGACATACACAACAACCTCAGTGAATCTCCATAGAATTATGCTGTTTGAAACAAAAAAATGCAACCCAAATGGTTACATATTGCATGGTTCCATTTATATAACATTCTTGAAATGATAAAATTATACAACTGGGAACATATTAGTAACTGCCATGGGTTAAGAAGGTGCTGGAAACACGTGAGAGATGAGAGTCTCTATACAAAGAAATGGGAGAAATTCTCGTCATAATGAAAATGTTTTCATTTTGATTGCATCTGCATCAATATTCTGATTGTAATATCATACACAGTTTTTCAAGACATTACATTGCAGAAGCTGAGTAAAATATACACAGGATCTCACTGCATTAATTCTTTAAATTGTTTGCAAATCCAAAATTATCTAAAACTAAAAATCTTAATTAAAATAACCTTAATTTTGCAATTATGTTTACAATTCAGCTTCAGTTGCTTAATTTTATAGTAATTTTAGTGTCTGAAGATTTTGTCAAATAAGGTAACGTATCTTTGAAGTCATCCCTATGAAATTTAATAAATATATATGAAGGTATGTTCCATATATCACACAGAATTTTTTCACTAATTATGCTACTTTTATTTATTTCTTCATTAAACATATAATAGATCTACTGAATGCTAACTAGCTCCTAGTCCAGTGTTGTTGTATAGGGACAGAGGCTGAGAATGGGATAAGATTTAGGTAGGTTGGTCAGGATCATTTAATATATTGCCTTGTAGGGCATATTAAGAATTTGGAATTCTATTTTAAATACATTGGAGTGTCACTGATGGATCAAAAGCATTTAAGGTTCATATGAAAAGATAGACTTTTTTTTTTTTTCCAACTGTGAAACTATTTAGTAGTTTCCATGAGAGGAACTAGAGAAATGTGTGATGAATGTCGAGACTTAAACTAAGTTATATCTCATTTATCATTCTGTCAATTGCCATACCATGACCTCAATACACCAATCCTAGGCTCATGGTACCTCTCTGAGGACTTTAGACTAAATTCAGTCAGTTGTTTGGTTAACACCACCCCCCAAAAAAGATAAATAGATACATTGTAAACAATCAAAACAATCAGTGGAAAAAGTGAGAAGTGGAATGGAAATACAGCAAGGTGATTTTGCCGCAGCAACCGACCTTTTCTCATGGGTATGCAAGATTAGGAAGAAGGGTCATGATATACCTCTGAAAATATGCAGAAATATCCCTTTTGGACAACAAATGTCTGCTATAAACAAGAAAGACAATTAGAATTAGGTATGTCTTAGTCCATTTGTATGCTATACAGAGACTGTAATTTATATATAATAGAAATATGTTTCTCACAATTCTGGAGGCTGGGAAGTCCAAGATCAAGGTGCCAGTAGCTTTGGTTTCTGGTGAGTGCCTGGTCTCTTCTTCTACAGTGGTGCCTTGGACATGATATCCTCACATGGCAGATAGGATTGAATGACAAAAGAGGCCAACTAGTTCCCTCAAGCCTTTTATTAGACATTAATCCCATTTAGGAGGGCAGAGCCCTCAAGGCCTAATTATTCCCCTGCATGCCCCATGTCTAAATACTGTTTCATTGAAGATTCAAGTTTCAACATATATTTCAGAGAAGACAAAAGTTCAAACCATAGCATGGTATGTATAAATATAAGCAACGAGTCTCAGTGACATGTATGAATCTCTAGGACTCCAGGGATTAAACAGGATTGAGCAGCCCTTGCTTGAATAAACCTATATATGATTTTTTTCTGGCTCAAACAGACAATTACAAAGACTTTACCTGGCAGGGCTCTTGGGGGAACTGGCCCTTCCCACACCAAAGGATCCAGTCAATGCGTTGCGATCTCAGAAGGGAGTTGCAGTCAAGGACTCAGGTGTCCCTGACTGCCCTTGCTTTTATGCATATTTGCATTCCTAAACTAGGAGGCTGGGTTCAGAGGTCTTTGTATCTGGAGCTTTCTGCTGGCCGTGGCCTTCCTTGGGAGCCTCTGAGGAGACCTCACTGGGTGAGAGAGGGAACCTTGAAATTTCCTCCACCCTGATAGTATAAGCACATCTCATTTTATTGTGCTTTGCTTTATTGTGCTTTGCAGATATTGTGTTTTTTACAAATTGAAGGTTTTGTGGCAAACCTACACTGATGCCATTTTCCAACAGCATGTGCTCATGTCTCTGTGTCAGTTTTTTAAACAATATTTTAAAAATAGGTATGTATAGCTTTTTAAACATAATGCTATTACATGTTAATAAACTTTGGAATAGTGAATATATAATAACTTTTATATGCACTGGGAAACTACAAAAATTGTCTGACTTGCTTTATTGGGATATTCACTTTATTGCAGTAGTCTAAACAAAACCTGCACTATCTCCAGGATATGCCCGTATACTCAGTACTTTTCCACGGTGCTGATCCACCTGACCCTCAACCTTGTGCTGTTCTGGGTTGGGGGGAAATGGAAGGGGGAGAAATTGGCACTTTCTTTGATTTGGTCTCTTTTACTATCACTTGTACTAATACAGTAAGTGATTAAAAGCTTGACCATTACTTTCATTTTGGCTTGCTCAATTGGCAACATCAACAACTGGCAGCTCAACTCTCTCTTAGCTCTACTGAACTCCTGACAGGACTTTGCACTTTATTCTTAGTGAGGTTAATTCTCTATCTTATTTTAGCATAAACTTTAAATGTCTGGATTTTACTGTTTTAAATTGACATAAAATATATTTTAATCCTCAAGCTCCAACATAGGTTATATTTTATTATTTGACTTATTACCATAATAAATGACATTTTCTATCTCCATCATGATGATGCTATAATATACCATACTTACTATTTCTAATATATAGTGGAACCTTTTAGAGTATTGGCTTTTAAATGAATAGGCATCAACTTTAATGTAATTTATATGCAAACCCCATCTAGAAAACCATAAAAAGGATGAATACGATTTTTATATATTAATTCCAATTTCTTTTTGTGGGATGGCTGCCCAATAGTTACAAATTTGTTTAACAAAATCTCAAGTGCATTACAAATCTTTCACTAAACTCTTTGACACATTATAAAAGAACAGAAAGTATTTCGTGGAATTCTCAGGTGATTTTATTTTCTATTTTTTTTTTTTTTTTTTTTTGGAGCCAGAGAAATACAATTAGTTCAAATTTTTAGGTTATATAATATCAAACATAGGATAATCCATTTAATGATAGCTGGTATGCTCTCCATTGCCCTAAGTGGGAAAAATTTAGGCCTTTTAATATGTATAACCTATGTGATTATGAATTTATAATATTAATTAATATTAGGTTATTCAGTAGATGTCTCATATTAGTTTTCCTGGAACTTCATATGGTGCTTGGTACAATATAGGTATTCATAAAGATAGATTGAATAAACTAATTTAAAATAAAGAAACAAATTTATGAATTGATAATATTTTATTTGAGAACCAAAGCAAACAGGTAAGGTAGGCCCCAGTACCCCCATATTACAAAGCAAGAAGCTATGACTTAGAAACATTTGGGTTTGTTAGAAAAAATCATAAAGCTGAGTTGTATTTCAGATATTGGAGTTCTAAATACTGTGCAATTTTTACTTCACCACATTTTGTCCTCATACTATTTAATTAGGCAATTAGCACTGCATACAGGAAGAGCTATCTCTGAAACAAGGATGGGGCAAAAGTTAACTCTGATAAAAGTCAGGGCTCTCCCTGTAGTGCATTATCATTCGAGAAAAATTTAAATTGGTATAGCTGGATATTAAACATTATATTCTACCCCATTACTCAGTCAAAAAGTTAAATAACAACTACCACTTAATACTTTGAGAAGGTTTCATTTTTCTCTCCAGAGAATTATTATTGTTGATATCATCCATAATTGGAGAAGAAAACTACAATCACATCTACATTACTGACAATGTTGCATGTTATGGTTAAAATAACATTACATTAGCTAAAACCTTGTTTTTAATGTGAAGGTGACAAAAAAGACAAAATTTATAAAATACAATAATCCTATAACTTTTTCTTTTTTTTGAGATGGAGTCTCACTCTGTCACCAGGCTAGAGTGCAGTGGTGTGATCTTGGCTCACTGCAGCCTCTGACTCCCCAGTTCAAGTGATTGTCCTGCCTCAGCCTCCCAAGTAGCTGCGATTACAGGCACGTGCCACCACGCCCAGCTAATTTTTTGTATTTTTATTAGAGACGAGATTTCACCATGTTGACCAGGATGGTATAGATGTCCTGACCTCGTGATCTGCCTGCCTTGGCCTCCCAAAGTGTTGTGATTACACGCAAGAGCCACCGGGTCTGGCCAATAATCCTATGATTAATCTTATTCTGACAAATATTAATGTTTATAATTATCCAATTATAGCCATGTATATGATATAAGTAAACATTTTTTTCTTAACTACCAATAGAACCCAATAATATCATTATTTGAAAACATTAGGGTATATTCCTAAAGCTAAGATTCTTTGTAAATGTGTTATGTATATCGTATATCTCATCACCACTGGTAGCATATTTTAGATAAAGAGGAAAATGCTGAGCAGATATGAAAAGTGTAAAATGTAGAAAACAATAGATATTTGTACCTCTTCCTTATACTTAACCATACCCATTTGATTCCTAAGCAGCTAAACAGCTTCATAATAGAAAGCTTTCTGGAGACCTTTAATTAATAAAAACATTAATTTGAAAGTCAGTGTAACTTAGATACTTAATAAATGTTAAATGGAAAACAAAGTTTTGGAAGCATTTTATCTGAAAACACTTCAAAATGTTTAAACACATTCTCTAAAATAATTACAATTGTTTTTGAAACTGGCTGTAATAACTTTCATCCAATATTTGTTTGCTAATATATAAAATTTCTAACAAGTTCTATGAGCTTTTGTCCCATTAACAAATTTTCATATATCAAAATAGGTAGTATGAGCAGACACATATAACCTAATTACAATATGGACAGTGTCCTTACATGGTATAGACATTCTAGTGTGTCCCAATCAGTTCAGTTTTATGTATTAGCTGTAATGAATGTTAATATTTAGATGGTATTATTATATACATATTAATCAAAGCAATTAAAAAGCATTGAGAAATTTATTTTATATTAAAAACAGTGTAACGTAGAAATAGTAAACATAGACACACTTACAAATAAAATATATATAATAAATACTGAATGACATATAGTGAGTTTCTCATTACAAGAAACTTGTGAAACCCTTAATTGTCTTCATTCTAGTTTAGTCTGAGATGTCTTAAAACACTTTTTTTGTAATGAAAAAATACTAAAATTATAAATAGATATGTAGCTTATATACAGATATAAGGAAGTAGGCTAGTTATGTATAGCTCCTGTGTTCTGGTTCTGAACTAGAATGCTAGCTTTGCACTCAAGACACTTACTTCTAATGAGTATGACTTTGGACTTGGGAGATAGGTAGCCATAAGTGAGTAAGACATTTCTATTACAGTTCCCTCGGTAGTGTTCTAACTAGAGTGATCCATGTCTGAGGCAGCCTAAACACATCAGTATCTTAAATTCAGAATCATAGTCATCTAATGCATGTAGTATGTCATAAGAACCTCTCACAGGCAGTTGGCTACCCTAGATGACAAATGTCTACTTCGTGAAGTGCTTCCAAGTTTTCCACAAACTTCATTTTGTATACGTCACATAAAGTCTGTCTTAAGTCAGATCCTGATAAGCATGCCCTAGAAATATTTTCAGCCACTGTGCAAGATAACTGCCTATGCTTTTCCCCCCTGTAAAATTACCAATTTATTCAACAAGTATTTGCTTAGTCTATAAAGTGGACCAGAAAGAAAAAAACAAAGGGAGAGACCTCAAGACCATAGGCATTCACCAGGAGAGAAAGGCAGATTTACAATTTAAAAGTAGCATAAGTCACTTGTTTAGAGGTTAAAACTGATGAGAAGGAAAATTGGAGCTCAGATTAAAAATGATGGGAAAGGAAGTGGGAGTTCAGGAAGAGATTCCAGCTCCAGGAGACAAAGAACAAAATTGTAAAACCTGGTAGATGTTCTTTCTGCGTCCCTTAGTGAGGTTGAATTGGAAGCCTTTAAACTTTTCCTTCTACTCTTTTGTCATTGAACTTGATGGGTCATTATAGGAATATTGGAGGGTACAACATAAGCAGGGAAAAAGCTTCTTCTCTTGAACAAACCCAACCGAGGTAATATGCCAGCTTCCTTTGCAAGATAGCAGAAGAGCTTTCCATTTTGTATCAATCTACATGCCCTTTTATGTTAGCCTCGTTAGCGCTACTGGGAATTGCTGCCTCCTACATTTTACCCAAAAGACAGGGCATTCATATGTTGGATTTATCTTTCTTTGAACCGTAACATATATACGTATAAGAAGGGCATGTTCACAATTCTATGGCAATCTCCTTCCTTGAAATCCTACTGGAAAATGGCATGAATTAAAGTCATTTCTGTTAGCCACGACCCTCTATATGCTTTTTCTTCTGATATAGATGTAAAAGTCTTCAATCCCCCATGTAAAAGTCTCCATATTCCCAACTTATTGGGAAGCCACCTCTGTCAGGGCACCCAAATTAGCTTTGTATACTGTACACAGAAGCTGTATTTTAGGTGAATCCATCTTAAATGTCAACTCTTTCCATTTTTATGTGATGCGGTTATAGAAGAAAAGTGGAAAGATAGATGATATCTGTTTTTCTATTAATTGCAGAAAATACTAAACTCTGTTGTTGTTTGACCTTGCTGCAACTTCTCTTTAAGTACACGCTTTATAAGTTTTATATTTCAGACAACGTTTCCACAACTACTATTTGCAAAATCTATGCAGTCAGTTGCTAATAATCCTGGCGGTGGGTTCTTTTTTTCTGACACAGATCTGCAGCTTCATCACCTCTCTCTAATATTCTATGAAAACATTCGGGCCACTTTCTTAATATGAAAATGGCATACCTTTTCTTCTATTGGGCTGAATAAGGCATTACCATTTAGAGCGAAGGGATTGTAGTTACAAAGAGAGAGATGAAGGTAAAAAGAAAAATGAGAAATCTTAGTAGCATCTTAAGTTTGAATTGCTGACATTTCCATTTGAAATAACCTATAGTCCAGGTGATATATATAATTACTTTTATATATCCATATATATATATGTGTGTGTGTATGTGTGTGTGTGTGAAAATACATGCCTGAAAATATGTCAACTATAGTTGAAAACACTACAACGTTAAGATTGTTTTCAGTGAATTTAATAAAAACAAATAGTCTGTTGTTTAAGAAAATACAGTGAACATACATACATTAGAAAATGTTTATCCCAAAATTCCAGGAAAGAAATCAGGACTTGAAGAGAGATCAAAAACATAAAAAGCACTTTCTATTTCTATATCTCATATTTATTTTTTTTAGCATCTGCTAAATGGCTTCTATCACTGCTCACCAGCCTTTTCTGCCTCTCCATCCTCCTACCAGCATTTGTTAACCCTCATTATCTAAATTTACCTGTTACTATTTTGTCAAAAAGCAAAAACTGACTGGCTGTCTTCCAGCTCTGGGTGTGAATTTTGCTGAGAAGGAGAGAGAGAAACACAGAGAGAGAAAGAGAGAGAGAGAGAGAGAGTCACGTTTTCTCAGCTTGGATGTATATATGCTTTTGGTCTAATTAGATATGGCAAAAAAAGGTACTGAACAAGAACACAGCTCTTTTTAATGGCAGTAGGGGATGGAAAAGCTGATTTCGACGTTGAGTAGGTGTCTAATCAGCTGGGTGGATACTTTGTTTCAAAAAAAACAAGCATATCATTGGCAAAAGGCTGTCAAGAATATTTATAATGGGCACCTGGACACCTACACAATTAAAGGAGAAGAATAGAGAGAGAAAAGAAAAAAAGCAGAGAAAGAATTATCCAAAAGATGTAGAGAACAAAGAAAAATAAATAGGAAATGCAATGAGAAAATAGGTTCCAAAGGGTAAAAGTGGCAACCATGATACAAATCTAAAACGAAAATAGAGTCATGCACATAGGAAGAATCAGCAAAGTGACAACAGTTTCAGTGAAATGGGGTGCAGACAGAGCTGGATTGATATGGTGTAGGAAAGGAATGGCAGTCGTAAAAATGAAAGCAGTGAGGGCAGAAGAGTCGCAAGAATTGTGGTAGTTTTTTTTTTTTTTTTTTTTTAAGTCACTATGTTAGAAGTTTAACAACATTTACATTTTTCACAACTATGCTCTCTTAAGTCACGGGGGAAGAAAAACAGCACCGCTGGTCAAAAGTAATTAGTTATTAAATAGAATACAGCCTACTTATTTACTTGTGTGCTTAATTTTGTTGACTCTCTTTTTGCAACTCTGTTCCATTCTGTTGTTAGGGAATAAAAAACAGCCTAATATCACACCGATACCTCTAAACTATGAATTATAAATTAGTCTACCCTATCTTGTGTTCTTTTAAATACATAATTTCACCAAAATTAAGATCTAATTGTAATGGATCCCGCACTTACAGATAAATGAAACAAGTAAGTCAAAGTGATTTGTTCAGTATACTTGATAGTAAGTGACTAACAGGCATAGACTTAGACTTCCTTGGTGTTATTTCAATTTTTGTTTCTTAGAAAACAATATAAAAGCGATTCAATGGGCCGGGCCTGGTGGCTCGCGCCTGTAATCCCAGCACTTTGGGAGGCCAAGGCGGAAGACCACGAGGTGAAGAGATCGAGACCATCCTGGCCAACATGGTGAAACCCTGTCTCTACCAAAAATACAAAAATTAGCCGGGCATGGTGGTGGGTGCCTGTAGTCTCAGTCACTCTGGAGGCTGAGGCAGGAGAATCACTTGAATCCAGGAGGCGGAGGTGGCAGTGAGCCAAATTTGCAGCACAGTACTCCAGCCTGGTGACACTGAGAGACTCCATCTCAAAAAACAAACAAACAAAAAAACAAACAAAATAATTCAAGGTGATAGAAATATTTATAGATTTGTGATAGTGTCCTTTTCAAGCACTTCTGCAAACAGAAACATAGAATGCTATCGTGGTGATGGTTAATACTGAGTGTCAACCTGATTGGATTGAAGGATGCATAGTATTGATCCTGGGTGTGTCTGTGAGGGTGTTGCCAAAGGAGATTAATATTTGAGTCAGTGGGCAGGGAAAGGCAGACCCACCATTAATTTGTGCTGACACCATCTAATCAGTTGCCAGTGAGGCTAGAATATAAAGCCGGCAGAAAAATGTGAAAAGATGAAACTGGCCTAGCATCCCAGCTTATATCTTTCTTCCGAGCTTAGTGCTTCCTTCCCTCAAACATCTGACTCCAAGTTCTTCGGTTTTGGGACTCAGAGTGACTCTCCTTGCTCCTCAGCTTGCAGGCAGCCTATTATGGGACCTTGTGATCATGTGAGTTAATACTTAATAAACTCTCATATGTATTCTATTAGTTCTGTCCTTCTAGAGAACCCTGACTAATACAGATGTTGATAACAGGAGTGGTTTTAGAGAAACAGAATATTAAGGATGGAGTTCCTTCACTGGTTTGGGGGTTTCTAGAGTTGACTGCTTAATTTGATTAGACCCCAAAAATGCTAAGGAATCTACTTCTAATAGTATGGCAAACACTGATAGCCCTTGGCATGAACTGTTTAGAGAGTTATGCAAATAAATGCATTTTAAACTTCTGATTAATCACTTATGAGAGATAAGGAGTTTAGTAACTCCATACATATTACCTTTGACCATATGTGGAGAACCAGGGAACATAATGAAGTTAGTTGGTTGCTCCTACCAGTGGACAAAGTGATGAAAGAAAATAATGAACTCAGGGATAGTATCTCCCAGCTTCAGAAGCAGATACTGAGCCTCAAATCTGCTAAGACTGCCCTGAGTGAGAGTCATATCTCCTGTACAGAAAGAGCTGGAATTGTGGAATAACAGACACAAGCTCTTATCATGCAAGTGGCTGACCTGCAACAAAAGGTCAGCCACCTCACCAGGTGTCTACTGTTAAAGTGAGGGCATTGATTGGAAAAGAATGGGACCCTGCAATTTGGAATGGGGATGTGTGGGAGGACCCTGATGAAGCTGGGACACGGAGTTTATAAACTCTGATGAACTTTTTTTTTGCCAGAAGGAACAGCTTCCACATCCCAACTAGCAGCAACATCCCCTCCCTGACCCATGCTGCCATCAGTCTTTCCACCTTTGTCTGAGGATATAAAACCTGCAGTGCCCAAGGCAACAGTGATGACCTCCACTGAGGCAGTTGCCAGGCAAGATAATGTTGATTCTCCTCAGGAGCCATCCTCAACACCTCTCATTTGCTTCTAGACCTATAACTAAAGTCGCAGTGGGCCCCTAGGGGTGAGGTTGAGAGTTTGACCCATGAGGAGGTGAGCTACACTTGAAAAGAACTGCTTGGGTTTTCTAATTTATATAAACAGAAATCTGTAGAACAGGCATGAGAATAGATATTAAGGGTGTGGGATAAAGGTGGAAGGAACATAGAGTTGAATCAGGCTGAATTTATTGATTTGGGCCCACAAAGTAGGAACTCTGCTTTTAATGTTGCAGCTCAGGGGGTTTAAAAAAAAAAAAAAAGTTCTAATAGTTTATTTGCTTTCGTTAGCTGAAATATGGATTAAAAGGTGGCCCACTGTGAGTGAGCTGGAAATGCCTGATCTCCCTTGGATTAATGTAGAGTAAGGATCCAAAGGCTTGGGGAAATTGGGATGGTGGAGTGGATTAGAGTGGATTAGTCACTTTAGACTTACTCATCCCAGCTGAGAGGGTCCAGAAGACATACCCGTGATCAGTACTTTGCAAAATAGATTTGTGAAGACAGCAGTTGCATCTTTGAAGAACGCTGTAATTGCTCTTTTCAGATCTAACAGTGGGTGGAGACCACAGTCACTCAACTACAAAATTTAAATACAATGGAAATAATTAGATCCCTAGGTGGCAGGGGTCGAGTGTTGACACTCAACAATCAATGGCAAAGTCGGCATAGCTACCTGATGGACAGAAGAGGCAAAGCAGCAGTCAGAATAGTCGGACTTGTGTAGAGCTCGGGCACTGGCTAATTAATAACTCTGTTCCTACAAGTGAAATTGATCAGAAGCCTACTGCATTCTTACTTATCTTATATAAGCAGAAAACTTCCATGTCGAATGGACAAAAAACTAATTTAAATTATAAAAACAGGGAATCACAGCCCCTCAATCAATTTCCAGACCTGAGCCAGTTTACAGACCCAGAACCTCTTGAATGAAGGGGAGGCTGGGTCTCCTTGTGGAAGGGCCCCACCACATTACCAACAATTTATGCTGTTACTTTTCTTCCATCCTCCCCAAGGAGACCTGGGGTCTCCTTGGTAACTGTGCACTAGGGAAAGGGAAATGAGCAGACATGTTGGGGACTACTAGACACTGGCTCTGAGCTGACTTTGATTCCAGGGGACCCAAAATGATTTTGTGGTCCTCTGGTTAAAGTAGGGGCTTATGGAGGACAGGTAATTAATGCAGTTTAGTACAGGTTTGACTTACAGTGGGTCCAGTGGGTCCCCAGAATTATCCTGTGGTCATTTCCCCAGTGCCAAAATGCATAATTGGCATAGACTTACTCAGGAGCTGGAAAAACCCCCACATTGGCTCCCTGACTGGTGGAATAGGGACTCTTATGGTGAGAAAGGCCACATGGAAGCTGTTAGAGCTGCCTCTACCTAGAAAAATAGTAAATCAAAAATAATACTGCATCTCTAGAGGGATTGAGGAGATCAGCACCACCATCAAGGACTTGAAAGATGCAGGTGTGGTGATTCCCACCACATCCCTGTTCAACCCTCCCATTTGGCCTGTGCAGAAGACAGATGGGTCTTGGAGAATGATAGTGGATTATCATAAGCTTAACCAAGTGGTGATTCCAATTGCAGCTGCTGTACCAGATGTGGTTTCATTGCTTGAGCAAATTAACACATCTCCTGGTACCCGGTATGCAGCCATTGACTTGGCAAATGCCTTTTTCTCCATTCTTGTCCATAAGGCCTGCCAGAAGCAATTTGCCTTCAGCTGGCAAGGCCAGTAATATATTTTTACTGTCTTACCTCAGGGGTATATTAATGCTTTGGCTTTGTGTAATAATCTTATTTGGAGAGAACTTGATTGCTTTTTGCTTCCACAAGATATCACACTGATCCATTACATTGATGACATTATGCTAATTGGATCCAGTGAGCAAGAGGTGGCAAACACACTGGACTTATTGGTGAGACATTTGACTGCCAGAGGATGGGAAAAAAATCTGACTAAGATTCAGAGACTTTCTACTTCAGTAAAATTTCTAGGTGTCATAAAATTTCTAGGGGTCCAGTGGTGTGAGGCCTGTCAACATATTCCTTCTAAGGTGAAGGATAATTTGCTGCATTTGGTCCCTCCTACAACCAAGAAAGGCATAAAATAGGCCTAGTGGGCCTATTTGGATTTTGGAGGCAACACATTCCTCATTTGGGTGTGTTTCTCCAGCCCATTTATCGAGTCACCCAAAAGGCTGACAGTTTTGTGTGGGGTCCAGGACAGGAGAAGGCTCTGCAACAGGTCCAGGCTGCTGTGCAAGCTGCTCTGCCACTTGGACCATATGACCCAGCAGATCCAACGATGCTTCAGGTGTCAGTGGCAGAAAGAGATGCTGTTTGGAGCCTTTGGCAGGCCCCCACTGGTGAATCACAGCGGGAGTCTCTAGAATTTTGGAGCAAGGCCCTGCCATCTTCTTCAGATAAACTACTCTCCTTTTGAGAGACAGCTCTTGGCTTGTTACTGGGCTTTGGTGGAAACTGAATGTTTGACTATGCGTCATCAAGTCACCATGTGACCTGAACTGCCTGTCAGGGACTGGGTACTTTCTGATCCATCTAGCCATAAAGTGGGTCATGCGCAGCAGCATTCCATCATCACATGGAAGTGGTGTATACATGATCAGGCTCGAGCAGGTCCTGAAGGCACAAGTAAGTCACATGAGAAAGTGGCTCAAATGTCCATGGTCTCCACTCCTGCAACTCTGCCTTCTCATTGGTCTGCACCGATGGCCCCATGGAGAGTTCCTTATAATCAGTTGACAGAGGAAGAGAAGACTAGGGCCTGGTTCACAGATGGCTCTGCATGATATGCAGGCACCACCCAAAAGCAGACAGCTGCAGTACCATAGCCCCTTTCTAGGCCATCCCTGAAGAACAGTGGTGATGGGAAATCTTCCTAGTGGGCAGAACTTGAAGGAGAAATGCCCAGATGTGCAATTATGTAGTGATTTAGGGGCTATAACCAATGATTTGGCTGGATGGTCAGGAACTTGGAAGAAGCATGATTGGAAAATTGGTGACAAAGAAATTTGGGGTAGAAGTATGTGGATGGACCTCTCTGAATGATCAAAAACTGTGATGATATTTGTATCCTATGTGAGTGTTCACCAATGGGTGACTTCAGCAAAGGGGGATTTTAATAATTAAGTGGACAGGATGACCTGTTCTGTGGACACCACTCAGCCTCTTTTCCCAGCCGCCCATGTCATTGCCCAATGGGCCGATGAACAAAGTGACCGTGGTAGTAGGGATGGAGGTTACACATGGGCTGAGTAACATGGACTTCCACTCACCAAGGCTGACATGGCTATGGTCACTGAAGAGTGTCCAATTTGACAGCAGCAGAAATCAACACTGAGCCCTCGATATGGCACCATTCCTTGGGGTGATCAGTCAGCTACCCAATGGCAGGTTGATTATATTGAACCTCTTCCACCACGGAAAGGTCAGAGGTTTGTCCTCACTGGAATAGACACTCTGAGTATAGGTCTGCCTTTCCTGCATGCAGTGCTTCTGCCAAGACTACCATTAGTGGACTCACGGAATGCCTTATCCACTGTCATGGCATTCCACACTGCATTACCTTTGACGAAGGCTCTCCCTTTACAGCTTTGCGGCTAAAGAAATGTGGCAGTGGGCTCGTGCTCCTCATGGAATGCACTGGTCTTACCACGTTCTCCATTATCCTAAAGCAGCCGGATTGATAGAACTGTGGAATGTCATTTCAAAGTCACAATTACAACGTCAATTTGGTGGCAGTACTTTGCAGGGCTGGAGCAAAGTTCTCCAGAAGGCTGTGTATGCTCTGAATCAGCATCCAATATATGGTATTGTTTCTCCCATAGTCAGGATTCACAGGTACAGGAATCAAGGAGTGGAAGCGATAATGGCACCCCTCACCATCACCCCTAGTGATCCACTAGCAAAATGCTTGCTTCCTGTTCCCATGACATACTGTTGTGCTGGTCTAGAGATCTTAGTTTCAGAGGGAGGAACACTGCCACCAGGAGACATAACAACAATTTTATTAAACTGGAAGAGTGCCACCTGGACACTTCGGGCTCCTGATTCCTTTAAGTCAAGAGTTTCATTTGCCTACATGTGGCTAGTCAATTTTCCCAGCACCGTTTGCTGAAAAGGGTGTCCTTTCCCCACTTTGTGTTTTTGTTTCCTTTGTCAAAGATCAGTTTGTCAAAGATCACATGTAAGTATTTGGGTTTATTCCTGGGTTCTCTATTCTATTCCATTGGTATATGTGCCTATTTTTATATGAGTACCATGCTGTTTTGGTGACTATGACCTCATAGTATAGTTTGAAATCAGAGGGTGTGATGCCTCCAGATTTGTTCTTTTTGCTTAGTCTCACTTTGGCTATGTGGGCTCTTTTTTATTCCATATAAATCTCATATTTTTTGCTAAATCTGCGAAGAATGATGGTGGTATTTTGATGGGAATTGAGTTGAATTTGTAGATTTCTTTTGACAGTATGGTCATTTTCACAGTGTTGATTCTACCCACCCATGAGCATGCAATGTGTTTCCACTTGTTTGTGTCATCTGTGATTTCTTTCAGCAGCGTTTTGTAGTTTTTCTTGTAGAGATCTTTCAATTCCTTGGTTAGGTATATTCCTAAGTATTTTATTTTATTTTTTGCAGCTATTGTAAAGGGATTGAGTTCTTGATTTGATTCTGCACTTGATCGCTGTTGGTGTATTCAACAGTCTAAGAAAGGAGTTACAGTGTTGGCTGAGGTGATTGACCCAGACTATCATGATGAAATCAGTCTACTGCTCCACAACAGAGGTAAGGAAGAGTAAGCATGGAATACAAATCCATTAGGGCATCTCTTAATATTACCATGCCCTGTGATTAAGGTTGATGGGAAACTACAACAGCCCAACCAGGCAGGAGTATAAATGGCCCAGATCCTTCTGAAATGAAGATTTGGGTCACTCCACCAAGAAAACACACACACACACACACACACACACACTCACACACACACACCCTGCTGAGGTGTTTGCTGAAGGCAAAGGGAATACAGAATGGGTAGCAGAAGAAGGCAGTCATCAATACCAGCTATGATCATGTAACCAGTGGCAGAAACAAGGACTGTGATTGTCATGAGTATTTCCTCCTTCTTTTGTTAAAAATATGTTTGTGCAAGTATACACTTGTATTAAGAAAATATCTTCATTTTATTTTCTTTTCCTTTATCATGTGACATAAGATTTATTGACTTCACATCAGCATTTGTTGTTAACTTTATGTTATAGTATTTGATTTGGGGATCGGTGTGTTTCCAGTTGTATGAAGAATAATTGTATTATGTTAGGTGTAATTATGACTTTATTATTGTCTTTATTTGAAGATTACGTATAATCTCAGGAGATGTGTATGGGTTCAAGTTGACAAGGGAGGGGTGGACTTGTAATGGTTTATACTGAGTGTCAACTTGATTGAATTGAAGGATGCAAAATATGGATCCTGGGTGTGTCTGTGAGGGTGTTGCCAAAGGAGATTAACATGTGAGTCAGTGGACTGGGAAAGGCAGACCCATCCTTAATCTGGGTGGGTACCATTTCATCAGCTGTCTGTGTGGCTAGAATATAAAGCAGGCAGAAAAATGTGAAAAGATGAGACTGGCCTAGCCTCCCAACCTACATCTTTCTTCCGTGCTGGATGCTTCCTGCCCTCGAAGATCAGACTCTAAGTTCTTCAGTTTTGGTACTTGGACTTGTTCTCCTTGCTCCTCAGCTTGTAGGCAGTCTATTGAGGGACCTTTTGATTGTATGAGTTAATATTTAATTCATATATATATATGTAACTTTATATATATATAAATACTTAATACTGAACTCCCAGATATATATGTATATGTAGTCTTGTTAGTTCTGTCCCTCTAGAGAACCCTGACTAATGCAATCCCAATCGCGAAATTTAGCTTTAATGGAAAGAGTATATGAAATTCAAACAGAATGGAACTTCATCACTTTGTGCCTACAGAGATGTGATCACAGCATTTTATATGCATTAGATTCAGTTTGTTCATCTGTATAATGGAATTCTACTGTTTATCTTCCAGGAAAATGTAGAAATCATCTAACATATAGTGGAAACTAAATAGACATTGTTGAATAGAACAGTATCACAAATCTCCAACACAGCAAAGTTTTGTGCATGCATTACACTCAAATATCAGTGATACTAAGAAAAAATTGATTGATTTGAGATATTAGGAAGCTGAAAATGTAAAGACAATGTGGACTAAATCTCACACATCCGTTTAATCACTCCAATTTATCCTGCTCTTCAGGTTAATTGCTAAACAAGATGCAGGTGTTGGCTTTAATATAGACAAATAAAACAGGAATTAATGGTATGTCCCTGTGTGCAGAATATAATTTGCAAGCAGTGCAAAGCCAGCCAAATCTTTCACAAGTAGTTAAAGAAAGAAAAAACAGAAAAAGCCCACAAAGATTACCATCATGCTCTGGAGACCCAATACTGCATAGAAAATGATCAAGATCACAATACCAAAATAGAATTTTAAAAGTCACCTAGAATCTACACTATTTATCAAGAGTCACAGCTGTGAAACTTTATTGTTATTTAATGCTTCAATGTTTTAACTTCATTTTCCTGTGAAATGATTCCATTCACCTTTTTCATAGGACTTTGAAAAACATAATTTTCTGAAAAACATTGTGGAAACCCAAAATAATAATAATAACCTTACAGCAGTATCATAAAGAATGGGAGAAAAAAAGTGTTGTGAGACTGGAATAACTACAATGAGCAGAAATTTAAGTTTCAAGTTGACTATAAGATGTGGCAGAAGTTATAAATAATATCATTTTGAATTAGTTTAAGCTAAATTCACCATTATACCAATAAAAGAGTGAAGAATTGTTATTAGGTTGGATGATGTTTTGTTCCCATACATCTGTCCAATGAAACATAAATATGGCTTTTCTTATCTGAATGGCTTTTCATAACAATTTATTTTCTCTAATTCAATCATAGGAAATAGATGTTAGGTAGAAGTACCTTTGCAATCTCTGTTCTCTACCAATTATTTTGTCTTCCTTCAACAGTATTTAGTGCATATGCCATAGAGGGTGTGTGGAAATGTATATACATATAAACACATACACACACACACATATATATATTTGAATTAACATTACATTCAAAACATTAGGCTATATTTCTAAAGTTAAGAAGGTGTGTGTGTGTGTGTGCCTGTGTGTGTGTGTGTGTATCTGTATCTATATCTATCTTCAAATTATAATCTAAGCATATTAAGGGAATACGGGGATGAAAATAACAACAACACAATAATTAAGGCATTTTGCTAATGTTTTCCTAACTGTATGCTAAGCATAATAAAGGGCGCTTAACTTGTATTACCATATCTAATCCTCAGTCCTACAAAGTACAAGCTATTGATATTACATTTTTGAGTTAAGAATTTTAACATAAGAGCCTTAAAATCTTGCTCAGAGTGTGCCCGAGTTCACAAAACTGTTAGTTTAACAAATTATATGATATTCTTTTAGTTTCTATTAACAGGAAAGAGTGGGGAGAAGCACTCCTCTCTAGAATTCACTTAGCTCTTGCATTCTCGAATCACAGACATAAGAGGAAGGCAATTAAGATTCCTGAAGCATGGAATCCTTATGGATGAAAACAAACAAACACACCAGTCAGTTTTCCCTCTTATTTTCTTTTAGAGAGACATTTTTATTAAACTTAATGGAAAAGACCAATAGTATTTATAATCATAATCACCGAAAGTGTGTTCACCATGTACACTATATGTGTTATGGTTTCCAAACTGGCCTTTTGAAACAATGTAACTTAACAACAACAAGAAGAATGTAGGAGGTCACCTTGCCTAACTTCACTCCAGAAATGTGTTTCTGATTCAACAGCTTCAGTTCTGACACAGTTTTGAGATGAAGACGTTTAATGTGACTCAATTTGTTAAGACATATACATTGTATTGAACCAGAAATTCATTGTCTAGAGAATTCAGCCATCTTACTATTTTTCTTTTATTTTTCCTTTATTTTCCTTCTCTTTTTAGCAATCCCTCACCTCCTCCTCCCCATTTCCCTCTCCATCTCCTGTTTTCTGGTATTGAAAAATAATCCTGGAATTTATTAATAAGAGGCAGTCAAATTCTACCACAATGTTTTTAAGATGCTATAGGTATAATACCACTCCTCCCCACTCCATGCAATGATGTAAATATCAGTTTAAACAAAAAGGAGAAGAGGGGGAGGAGGAGGAGGAGGAAGAGGAAGAGAGATCATTACTTAGCAAAATTTTGAAAATTTCCCTGTTATCTCTTCCTTTCCGTAGTGTTCCCAACTTATTCTTAATAAACTCTTCAAAAGTTTTGTTTAGGTGCCTTCCATATATTTTTATATTTCAGTAAACAACTTTAATTATCTGAGAGTTATTGTTCTGTAATTTAATATATGTGTTTATAAATTATATTCCTTCAGACATGCCTTGGGAAAACGTCAGTCTTCTAGAAGCAGTTGTTTAAGTCAAGGAGCTTTTACAAATGTCCTAAAACTGCTAGAGAAATAAAGTCTAGTAGTAGAAAATCTTTGGATCCATGATCACGTACTCCAGTTCAACATGTACGAGAGTACACATGTGTGAACTGTTGCAATGTGACTTGCCTCCTTCTAGGGCATCCTTCCTATTTTTGACTGGTTAACTCCTCCTCTCTTTCAAGGCCATATTCAAACATATTTTCCCCTGAAAGCTATATCTTAATCTCTGGAGCATAATTAATAACACATTCCTTTGTAATCCACCCTGTTTTATTCAAAGCTGTATTTACCATTTACCTTACATATTTTTCCCTTATATTACAGGTCTCTTTCTCCAACTGGCTAATAAACTCATGTAGGACATAGACTATCCCTATTCATCTTTATATCCAAGTGACTATTAAACTAAAGGGACACAAAGATTTGATGAAAAAGCAAGAATCTAGTGATTCCCTTATGAAAAATGTATATAAACTCTGATCTTCATGGGTTCCCTCAACAATTAAACTATTCTTCTGTGTTTTGAGTATTTTTGTCTGATTTTTGTTTGTTTATTTCTAAAACAAGTTAGCTCTATGAGACAGAGAATGAATTTCTTGAATAGGCTCTTTGCTGTTGTTTGTGAAGGTAGGTGCATAAACAAATTAGGTGGCCACTGAAAATATCTCCTAAATTAGAATTTTTAAATAACTGAGTAAACATAAAGTTTTAATGACTTTTTTCTTAATATATATTACAATCATTATAATATTAAATTTAAAATATTATTTGAATTCTTCACAGAATACCAGAAATTATTACTTTTAAATATTGCTATACACATTCATTTTTAAATATCATAACTTATTTTTAAAAGATTGTCATAAAAATATTAGAGTAAAATATGTATGATCACTATTTCTAAGAAAATCAAATTGATCCGAGTACTTTAATAATTAGAACCATGTATCACTATACAAGAGTAGAATTAGCACTGATAAATATGTCATATCCAAATATATGCATAATTTAAAGTTATTTTTTGGGAGTTGAAAATAATGATACATAAATAGTATTTACTAATATATTCATAAAAATTTCAAAATTTGGAAACATTGTTAAATTGTCTCCCTTTTTCAAAATGTGATAAAGTTAGTAAGTTCAACTACATCATTCATATTACATGTCATAACTCTGTTCTGGTGGAGATGTCATAACCTCAGTATAGAATCTCTCAGTAAAGGGTTGATAATTTAGTTATATAGGTCTGACATTAAAAAGTCCTATCATAAAATTCTTATAAATGTTTTTTCACACTTCGGATAAAGGCAAGAAATATAATACTTAATTTCAACAGTATGGTAATATCTAGACTCTTTGCATAACTTGCATTAAAATGAAGGTGTTGAACAATCAGTTAGGGGACCTCATGATAATACAAAAAGCTTATGAATTGCAGTGAGAAACATTTAGCTGTCACCAGAATTTTAATTATCCCTAAAACGTATTGACATTTTTTGATGTTGACATTTTTTGACATTTTGATTTGATTTGAGATTTACTGCTGTCACTTCCAATAAAATATTATTTGGTAAACTCAACTGAATTATTATCATAATCGGTGAGGCATTTCATTTAGTGTTTAAATGACTGATTTTTATGGAATTATGCTACCAAAATTTCTTTAAAATATTAGAAGTGTGTCAAATATAAAAACATTGACTAATTTTTACTCAATAATATATTAAGTTGATGTGACTTTCCTTATTTCTTTAGTATGCTTACAAGCATTAGCTTATATGTTTTCTACAAATGCTTTAAGATGTAATCTTTTCTTTCTGAAGAAAAATTTTCTCCTCTCCAAGAACCACAAAAATGTGGATTTGCAAAACTAAGAGGGGATTCAGTGCCATTTTGACTTAAAAGCACCTAATACTATAAAACACAGAGGCACAACCTGTCATCAAAAATCAAAGATCTTATATTACAAGCAGAGATGGAAGACATAGATTAACATGCCTGGACCCAACGTGTAGTTCCATGTTACTATGCAGTTTATAAGAAATAAGTCAAGATAAAGCATATGACATGTAAAATCATAGAAGCGTCTAAGTGTCCTGGTAACTTTTCATGACTGCTTTCCTGAGTACCCTCCAGAATGGGAGCTACATATTCCTTAATTTAATTCACTAGACTGGTAAACACATAGTAATCCTTTATAGTGCTTCCTGTACATTAATCTACAAAAAAGATAATGCTTATTGTAGCTAAGGGATTTTAAAAATTTTAGTTATCGTTATTTAGCAATAGCAAATTTAGAAGAATCTAGTTAAGAGTTATCAATCATTATTTCCACGGTGTGTTGTCAAATTTTTCAATTTGGTACATTGCAAATAATGTTACATTTTTTCCAAATCCACCATAGTTCAGAAATTTATTCCGCAACTGAGATTGCAATGTCCATTTATATGCTTCAGAAAAATATACTATGGGAAACGATTGGATATTTACCAAAAATTGCTATTGATATTTTAACTCTTAGATTTTTGTTTTTAAATGCTGTAATTGGCCCATGCTAGTAGCCCCAACTACTCAAGAGGCTGAGGCAGAAGGATCCGTTGGGCCCAGGAAGTCCAGAGTATGGTGAGCCATGTTCACACCACTGTACTCCATCCTGGGAGACAAAGTGAGTCCCTGTCTCCAAAAACAACACAAAACAAAATAAAACAAAAACTCTAGGATTAATTTTCTGGCCAGCTATATGCCAGAAAAAGTCATTGTCATTGTAACATCAAAACAGGTTCCGATACTGTTAGTCTGATACTAACGTCAGTGAATAGTATGGATGTTTTCCACTCTCAGTGAAGAGGAACTTCAGGGTCTTCAGGGTCTTTACACTTGAAAACCTTGGGCACTGTTTTAGCTAGTTGCTAAAGTTGTTTACTAAAGTGTTGGAAAGCAGTAGCAAATATAGGCACTTTAAGGTTTAAACATGTATAATGTGGTTGTAAACTCATGGAAAACATCTATGCTTTATTAAGAGATAGAATGTCACAAAAGTAAAAGCAAAACTATTAAATTAGATTGTGTTAACTAGAACTGACTCTGCCAAACGTGAGCCCTATAGTCATTGACAAGTTACCTAAGAATTCTAAGATTCAGTTCTCACTTACTTAAAATAAGGATAATTGTACTATTTAAATTATTGGGTTGCTATGAAGAGTAAATTGATGCATTTGAAGCATTTAGCACAGATTCTGACATAATAAGCACTTGATATAACTCTGCTGCCATGAAATCTGCAGTTTTAATTGAAAAGTGGATTTTAAGCATCTATTACAGAAACCCATTAGGTGGTTTCCAGTCAATTCTCCGTACTGAGAGGAAAGCAACCCTTTCCTACCACCACAGCTTATTTCTCCAGAAACTCATATAATTAAAATTATACAGTATATATGCTTTTGTGTCTGACTTATTTTGTTCTACATAATATTTTGGAGACTATTTCATGTTTTTGAATGTTATCAGTAGTTTTTTTCTGTTATCAATTATTACTATTCCATTATTTAATTAGACGACAATTAGACCACTCTTCTGTTAGGACATTCAGGTTGTTTCCAGTTTGGGACTTTACAGAAATGCTGGAAATTTTCCTTTACAAGATTTTCATGGTACTAATGTCGTTTTCTTTTGGATTCATAGTTAGGAATGAAAATCCTGAATGATAGGGTAATGTGGTATGTATAACTGTAAAAGAAACTCCCATATCTATTTTCAAATTGGTTATTCTATTGTGTACTTCCCCTACTAAGATGTGGTATTGTTGGTCTTTTTAATTTGGCCATTTTAGTGTATATAAAGGGATACTTCTATGTGATTTCAACGTATATTTTCCTGTTAATTAATTGTGTTGGGCAGTTTTCTTGTACTTATTGGTCATTTTTATGTTCTCTTCATTGAAAAAACCTAGTCACATCTTTTGCCAATTTCTATTGAGTAATCAGGCTTTTATTTCTTATTCATTTGATTTTAATATATTCAAGTTTTTTAGTAGATATTGAATTTTCACCCAGTCTGTGCCTTAATTTTTCATTTATTTAACAGTATTGTTTAATCAGAAGACATTTTAATCTTGATGAAGGCTACATTTCCCATTTTCTTCTCTATGAAGTGGTTTTTGATCTTCTTTAAAAAACCATTCCTGAAAACGTTTTTCTCCTATATTTTTTTTCCAGAAGCTTTATAGCTTTAACTTTTACATACATGTTGATGACTCATCTTAAATTAATTCTAGTATATATATGGGAATATGTGGGAGCTGAGGGCTGTATTTTTAAATATGTTATTCAATGTTTCCAGCATACGTGATGAGAGGCTTTTTTTTTAATTGAGAAAAATAATTTTATATTGTGGGTCAAATTTTCTTTCATTGACTTGTCTATCCTAATGTAATGCCATAAATCACTGATTACTGTGACTTTTTTCTTGTCCCTTGAAATCAGGGAGTGTATTTCCTCAATTTTTTTATTTTCAATAATTATGCTTGCTAATATATGCCCCATGCATTTCCATATATGTTTTAAAATCAGTTTTTAACTTTCTATTAAAAAATAGTGCCATGTGAATTTCATTGAGATTGTACTGAAACTACAAAACAATTTGGGAAGAACTGATATCTTAACAAAACTAGGCCTTCACAAATATGACCATTACATACATAGTTTTCTTTTTATTCTATGTTCTTTCTATTTTCTCTTAGGAATGTCTTTCAATTTTTATGAATAAGAAAAGTTTTTACTTCAATTTGATTAAATTTATTATTAATATATTTATGTGTTTATGAAAATGTAAATTATATTTTTAAATGTAATATTTCAATTGTTACTGTCAACATAGTAAAATACAATTTATTTTTGGATAATGATCTTGCATGCTACAATGTTGCTAGTGTGTTGATTATAGTAGCTTAATATTCATGTTACTATTCTAGATAAGCAATTTTGCACTCTGAATAAATAAACTTTACTTAATTTATAGTCTTTATAACTTGCATGATGGTCTAATTGCCATTTTTGTGCTGACTAGTACTTTGAGGATCAAGTTGAATATAAACGAAGAATGGACATCTTGCTCTGGGAAGTTCAATATTTCACCTTTGCATATTATGTTAGCTATATGCATGATGATACCTAAACAGTTGTCAGATTGTTTAATTCAGATTAAAGAACCATGATTAGACATTGAATTTTGTCATCTATTTTTCTGTATTTTCTGAAATAATGTTCTTCATTTTATTACAAGAATGAACATTTGGAAACCAATATTATACTATTGAAATTACCCTCACATAGTTATGATGTGTCATCTATTTTATACATTACTATATGCACTTTGCTAATATTGTGTTAATAATTTTTATGTCTATACTTAGGAGTATTGCTTGAAAAAAATCAGCAATAAAACTGTTTGAATTGGGACCTTCTTTCTGAGAAAGATTTTTGTTATGGACTCAATTTTTTCACAAGATTATAAAGCTATTCATGTTTTCTATTTCCTCTGCAAGTTTTATAACTTGCATTTCAAGTAATGCATCCATTTCATCTGAGTTTTTAAAATTATTAGCATGTTAGTTAATAATTTCTCCTTATTCTTTAATATTCATACAATCTGTATCAACATCTTTCTTTCATTACTACTATTTGCTATTTTTTAATCATTTTGCATTACTTTTTTGGGGGGCTTAAAAATTTTATGAATCTCTTCAAAAACTAACTTGACTTTTAAATATTCTCAATTTTAGGTATGCTTTATATTTTATTTATTTTTTAAATTTTTATTATCTTTAAAATAAAGACAATATTTCATAATATTTTTAGTATTGATTACCATATTTAAGATTTATTAGGCTTTTCAGTCCTTATGCATCTGGTCTCTCAAATCATGTCATTTTCCTTCTAAGGAGTGTTGCTTAAGCAATACTTCTATTATAATTCTGCTGATTACTCAGCCTTTTCTTTTTTTAGTATGCTGTGTTTTTTAATGTATAAAATCCAAATCAATTTAATTATTAAATAATATTTCAGACAATTTATTCTGAATGAATTGATTTCAGAGATACTACCATCTTAGATCTATTACTCAATTATCTTCCAATCTTCATTGTTTCCAATGAAAATTCAGTTTGTTCTCCTGTGTCAGTTTGGGTCTCTGGAAAATGTATGTCAAGAGGAAATAGGCATTTAAGAGATTATTTGGGAGAAATGCCTAGGAAGAATAATTTAAGACCGAGTGGCTCATAGATGAAGACCTGTATTATTATAGACCATAATACAGGTCTGACATGTGAAAAGAGAGAGAAAAAGAATTGGGTAAGATGAAAGTTAGACAGCAGGAGATTTCTAAGAAAGTCTTGACTAGCTTGGTAAGCAGTTTGTGAGCAAAGATTGTTCATTAGAGAAGTCCTGAATCACGCAAGAGTGACCCAGCACTATTATCCCTGCTGTGTCAGAAGAAAGGAGTCTCCAGGAAGAGTAGTCTTAAAGCAGATATTGTGGATAACAAAATAAAGTAGTAGAGATTGTTAGTAAAGTTCTCGGAGTGCTACGTTCTCTTTCATTAAGATATAGTCATGCATTTAAATGGCTGACAAACCCTAGACATATTAGATCTTTATTCTCTGGCTACATGTAATAATTTTACTTTAATTTTGGTATTAGTAATTTTATAATAATATATCTAGGGTTTGTGACTTGTTTGTAATTTTTTAGAGGTTTTTTCTTTTTTTTTTTTTTTTTTTTTTTGAGTTCACAAAACTTACATAAGTAGGTTGATGCCTTAGTCCATTTGTGCTGCTATAGTAGAATACCTGAGACTGGATAATTTATAAAGAAAAAATTTTTATCTTCTCACAGTTCTAGAGGCTGGGAAGTCCAACATCAAGGTACTGTGATCTGACAAGCCCCTTCTTGCTCCTCCAGAGGAGAGGAACACTGTATCTTCACATGGTAGAAGGCAAAGGGCAAAGAGGCAAAAAGGGGCCGAACTGGACCTTTCATAATCCCACCCACGAGTGTGGGGCTTTCATGATCTATCAGCTCTTAAAGATCCCACCTCTTAATACTGTTACAAGGGAAATTAAATTTCAACATGAGTTTTGGACGGCATAAATATTCAAACCATAGCGCAATTTGTGCTATACTACATTTGGGACATCACCGACATTTACTTTTTCAAAAATATTGTATTTTTGAAATTTTAAAAAATATTGCATTTTTGAAATGAGAGAAATCATTCTCTTATTTCTCTTTTTTTTGTAAAATCATTTACATATATATTTGCCTGTTTTAGGTTGTCTCACATGTTATTTTGGCTCTCTCTTTTTATTTTTTAATTTAAGCCTTTCTTTGGATCTTCAGATTTTGAAATTTCTATTATTTTTTTCACATTAACTAACATTTTCTTCTGTCATCTTCAAACTTCTGCTATTTCCATTTTAATATATCAATGTCACATATTGTAGTTTTTAATTTTAGATTTTTCTTTTTAAATTTTTTTCTTAGAGACAAGGTCTTGCTCTGTTGCTCGGGCTGGAGTGCAATAATGGGATCATAGTTCACTGCAGCCTTGACTTTCCCAGCTCGAATGATCCTCCCACTTTAGCGTCCCAAGTAGCTGGGATCACAAGAACATACCACGATGCCTGGCTATTTTTAAACTTTTTTTTGTAAAGAAGAGGTCTCACTCTGTTGCCTAGGCTACTTTTGAAATCTTAGGCTCTAGCAATCTTCCCACCTCGGCCTCCCACAGTGCTAGGATTACAGGCATGAGCCACACTGTGCCCAGACTCTCTTTTTTTCACTTTCAATTCTTCTGCTGAGACTGAAATATTTCATCGGGTAGTTCATTTTTCCCATCTGTATATTAAATGCTTTGAGATACATATAATGCATGTATTACATAATTGCCTAAAAATTTGAACCTGTATATCATCTTGGTTCTTACATTGACTTCTTTTATCTTGATTATGGGTCTTTTTTTTTGCTTCTTCTCATATTTTATTGTATGCTGTACATTATGGTTTATATATTGTGAAAAGTCTAGAATATGTTGTATTCTTTTAAGTGTTGTTTAATTTTGTTCTGGCAGACAGTTAATTTTTACAAATTCACTTGATCCAATAATTATGGTTGTATTCTTTGTTAGAGCTAATCTATTTTAATTTGGGCTTTAGTCAGCTATGTCTGATCAGTTCTAAGGATCGCAGGACTTTTCAGGAGATGTGGAATATCACCCTTTGCATGCAATCAAGGATCAACAGCTAACCCACCACTCTGTACAACTTCTTTCTACCCTATAACAATCCTTCTCATTCCAGGTGTTTTATTATCTTCAAATTCTGATCTCCCCCATACCCATCTCAAAAAAGTGTGCTGTCCTCTGTCTTAGCTCCACCTTCCTGTACCACAGTTCAGAAAAAAAAGGTCCTGGGTGGAAATTCAAGTCAAGTGTAAAACTTAAATTGTGTGTTTCTCCTCTTTCAAAAAATAGAGTCATGTATTATTTATTGCCTAATGACTGTGAGAAGTGCCTGATATAGTTTATCTAGCTTTATAGTTGTGTTGTATGGAATGGCAACTCCAGTATAAGTTATTTTATCAAAGTGAGAAATAGAAATATGTTTCTATTATTATTGTGCGGTGGAAATATTTTCTCTTCCCTTTTAAAGAGGCCCATTAAAATCCTCGTGTCATTTTACATGAACTGTTATCAATCCATTGATCTTAAGTGCTTTATTTCTTCAATTATTTAACTTACATTAAGAAATACTTTAAATTCATTACATTTTATATTTAAGGTCTAGGCACATTGTTTTACTTTATGATGTGTCTTTCTGCAACTTGATCTTTCAGTTGATATATAAATTTTCATTACATTACATTCAGGTCATACTAAATTTGTATTATTGTGCCTTTTTATCTTAACCCATCTACTGATAAGATATGAAAAGGACAGAGTTAAAGACAAAGTTCAATTGAAAACTGTTTAATAATATCAGCCCTCTAGGTTGAAATTGGCCTGTCAATTACTATTTTCAGTGTCAATCCTAAGTACTTTTACTTAATTTACCTAATATATCTATACATGCTTAGTCAAATAATTAATTACTTCAAAAGACATTTAGATGTCGATTGTCTACACTAACCAGGCTTATATCACCATTAGGAAAAAGAAAATATGAACCTAATTGCACTTTATGCCAACTGAATGATGAAACATCATCAATTGACCACTTACATTTATCTTCTTTCTTTAATGCAATCATGTTGCGATGATAGAAATGACATATAAAAAGCTGTAAATTAACAGGGACAAAGACAATAGGGAAAGTGACAATAATGGATGGGATTTTCCACTTTTAGGGAAAAAAAAAAATGTAAGACCTAATTTGGCCAAATATAGACATAATGTAACTTAGGTGACTAAAGAAAAGAGTCCCAAGGAACATTCAGTCAGGTTGTTCACAGATTTCTGATAATATACATGTCTTCCCAGTCCTACCCTTCCCCATAATAGATTCATGTATTACCACCGGAAAACTCAATAGGCCTAGAAGAATAAAAGTTCCAGACACTGTCCCTTAGGTTTCCAAGTTGAATAGCATGGCAAACTATCACCAGATTATCTATTAGTGTCGACTGGCTGATTAACCTCCTCCGTTCACAAAGGGCACAGTACCAGCTATTTAAAATTCTCACTATTAATTATTAAGTATTTTACATAGATCATCAACCCTCAACTCATTTATAACATGAGAGTGGTAACTAAAACAAATGAATAAACACTTATCTATTTGTGAAGATACGAGTTTTCTGAGTGGAAAGATACACTGGGAGCCCACTTCGATAAAATAAGTGATACAAAACAGGACACACCATTGTGGAATTTTAGAATGCCAGGTAAAAGTAAGATTTTAAATATCTCATAAAGGAAAAGAAAGAAACATACACCGAGAAACACAATAAATCACCCATGCAGGAATGAGGCAGTATCAGATTTTCAAAAGCAACATTGATGAAATAATAAAATACTTTCATGTTCTAGGGAAATATGCAAGTTATGTATACAAAGAAAAAATTAAGTAGTTTTGAAGCACACCGGGGCTCAATATTTTACCTACCAAATCACTTTCTTCTTTCTTAAAAAATTACTGGAAGCTGTTCTCCAGAAATGTAAGGCGGGGGTGGGAAACAAGAAAGAAGATATGTAATCTAATACAGAAAAGTGTCAAAGGGAAGGACCAGATGGGAGTTATTTCATCCAATGTAGGAATAACCCAATGTAACAACAAGAGAGGCAGCCCCAAGAGGAAAGGAAGGAACAAAAAGTGAATATCTGAGTTCTGTTAGTATTTGGACAAGATCTGTTTATGGAAGTATGCCAAATATATGGTGATAGGTACATAAAAGTCAAAGCAATGAAAAAATTAGCCAACTGATATATTTAAGGACAAAATTATATGAATACAATAATTGTTCATTATTTGATCCTTAAATTTAAATTTTTACATATTCATATTTGATACTGATTTAAGTAAAAAATGTGTGATAAAATTATATTGACAGATGAAATTAAGAGAGAGGATGAAATAATATTGTCAAAAAGTGATCTAAATTTGGTGCATTAAAATGGAGAAACATATGCCAATGGAGTTGTATATTTGACTATTGGTATCTGAGAGCAGTCCTGATTTTATTTTATACTTTTATCTCTTTCATGACAAACGTCAATATTGAAGTATACTTGTCTCCCAGTATCTGTGGGAAATTGCTTCCAGGACTATTCCCTGTGGATATCAAAATGGATGCTCAAATCCCACATGTAAAATGGCATAGTATTTTCATATAACCTATGCATATCCTCCTGTATAATTCAAATCAGCTGTAGATTACTTATAATGTCTAAAAATGTAAATGTTTTGTAAAGAGATGTAATATTGTACTGTTTAGGAAATAATGACAAGAAAAATCAGTCTCTGTATAGTTAGCATAGATATAACCATTCATTTTTTTCCTCCAAATTTTTTTAATGCACATTTGGTTGACTCCATGGGTATGAAGCCCATATATATGGAAAGTTAATTGTATTTTCCTAGTTTTTAATTTTTTTCCTTTGGTTTTACTTTACTTTCAATAATAAATGCAATTTACAAATAAATTACATCAGTTTTAGTGTGTCAAATTTATCTTTAACTTGTTGTCTCCTTAAGTGAGTTTTACAATAATAATTTTTAAGTATTTTTGCCTGGTAAATGCTCGTATCACTTTTTTAAAAATGTGTTTCTTTTGACCTCAATCTTTCAAGATGTTTTATCTGTTTGTAAAATTCCAATGTGATAATATTATTCGGCATTGCAAGATATATAGTGTTTCTAACTTCATAGACGCAAACTATATGCTATTAGTTCACTCAACATTTATTTTTAGATAAGCAGAATTTTCATTGTTTTTCTGCATTTTATTATAATGTATCTGACTATAAATTTATGTTTCTTTTTTTTTCTTAGGTCACAATATAATTTTGTTCTACAAACATATCTTTCCTCAATCATAGAGAATTCTCAACTAATGAGTTTTCAAATATTACTTCATTAATATTTTCTCTACACTATTTGGAAATTGTTACATATGTGTAGGATAATATCGCTCTATCCATTAAGTCTTTTAAATGCATATATTTATATTGGCAAACTCCAACATACACACATTTAGACATGTTCAGTTGTCATACAGTATGAAACAGAAATAATATTATTTTATCATTCCATTATACCATATGAATTAACTACCTATTGCATACCTCCACATGTATATTCAGAAACCATAGTGACTTCGCTTTGTCTCTGTTTTCCATTTAGACTTATCTCTGCATCCCATTACATCACAAAAATTCTCATTCTTTCTTTGTTCTAATTGAACCACAATTGTATAGAACTTACTACTAATGGTCTTGATTAATGACCCACTGTCATAATTGCACACTTACTGCCACCTATTGTTTATATATTTTAATGTTTTTCATCAATTACTCTTTAATAATAATGTTGACATTCTTTGCTTACTATCCAGATATTTAACACATAATATTATGTCAGTAATATTCATCCATGTTTGTTGTTTCTTGCTGCTGATTCTAAAATTGTTATTGATACAAAATTATTGTACATATTTTAGGGTACATGCGATATTTTGATACATGCATACAATGTGTCAATGTCAAATCAGGGTTATTGGACATTCATTGCCTGAAACATTTATCTTTTCTTCACATTGCGAACATTCAAAATGTTCTCTTCTAGCTATTTTGAGATGTACAATAAATTACTAACTGTAATTTATCTACTGTACTATCAAATACTGGAATTTGTTCCTTCTATCTAACTGCATTTTCGTGTCCCTTAACCAACTTCTCCCTATCCTTTCTTATTCATATATCATTCCCAGCCTGTGATGTTTATTATACTATTCTCCATCTTCATGAGATAAACTTTTTAGCTTCCATATACAAGTGAGCATATGCAATATTTATCTTTCCTTGATGAGATTATTTATTTCACTTAAATATGATGTACCCTACTTTCACCCATATTGTTCTAAAAAAAAAAAGATTTCATTTTTATGGCTAAATAATATTCCATCATGTAATTAAATATACTACATTTTCTTTACATATTCATGTGATGATGAACACAAGGGTTGATTCCATATTTTGACTATTGTGACTAGTGCTGCCATAAACACAAAAATGCAGATATCTCTTTGATATATTTGTTTCTTTTCTTTTTAATATATACTCAGTAGTGGGATTGCTAGATCCAGTTTATCATTGATAGGCATTTGGGTTGATTCCATGTCTTAGCTATTGTGAATAATGCTGCAGTGAACATATGCATGCATGTATCTTTGTAATAGAATGACTTACATTCCTCTGGGAATATACCCAGTAATGGGATTGCCAGATCAAGTGGTATTTCTGGTTCTAGAGCTTTGAGGAATCGCCACTATCTTCCACAATAGTTGAACTAATATACATTCCCACCAACAGTGTAAAAGTGTTTCTATTTCTTTACCACATTGCCAGCATCTGCTGTTTCTTGACTTTTTAATAATTGCCATTCTGACTGGAGTGAGATGGTATCTCATTGTGGTTTTGATTTGCATTTCTCTAATGATCAGGGATGTTGAGCTTTTCTTCATGTTTGTTGGCCATATGAATGTCCTCTTTTGAGAAGTGTGTGTTAATCTCCTTTGCCCATCTTTTAATGGGGCTTTGTTCTTTTTGCTCAGGATTGCTTTAATTATTCAGGGTCTGGAGTGGACCCCCAGCAAACCGCAGCAGCCCTACAAAAGAGGGGCCTGACTGTTAAAAGAAAAACAATCAGAAAGCAACAGCTACATCAACAAAACAGACTCCATAGAAACCCTATCCAAACATCAGCAGCTTCAAAGATCAAAGGTAAATAAGTCCATGAAGATGAGAAAGAATCAAAATAAAAATGTCAAAACTCAAAAAGAGTGCCTCTTCTCCTCCAGATGATCACAACATGTCTCCAGCAAGAGCACAGAACTGAGTTGCAGCTGAGATGGATGAATTGACAGAAGTAGGCTTCAGAAGATGGGTAATAATGAACTTGGCTGAGCTAAAAAATTATGTTCTAACTCATTGCAAAGAAGCTAAGAACCATGATAAAGATAACTGGAGCTATCAATCAGAATAACCAGTATAGAGAGGAACATAAATGACCTGATGGATCTGAAAAACACAACATGAGAACTTCACAATGCAAACACAAGTATCAATAGCCAAATAGACCAAGCAGAAGAAAGCATATCAGAGCTTGAAGAGTATCCTGATGAAATAAGGTAGGTAGACAAGATTAGAGAGAAAAAAGAATGAAAAGGAGTGAACAAAACCTCCAAGAACTATGGGATTATGTTAAAAGATTGAACCTATGATGATAGGGGACCTGAAAGAAGCAGGGAGAATGGAACCAAGTTGGAAAACACACTTCAGAATATTATCCAGGGGAACTTCCCTGACCTAGCAAGGCAGGAACATTCAAATTCAGGAAACATTCAAATTCAGGAAATCCAGAGAACCCCAGGAAGATATTCCATGAGGAGGTCAACCCCAAGACACATAATCATCAGATTCTCCAAGGTGGAAATGAAGGAAAAAATGTTAAGAGCAGCCGGAGAGAAAGGCCAGGTCGCATATAAAGGGAACCCCTTCAGACTAACAGCAGACCTATCAGCAGAAACCCTACAAGCCAGAAGAGATTGAGGGACAATATTCAATATTCTTGAAGAAAATAATTTTCAACCTAGAACTTCATATCTGGCCAAACTAAGCTTCATAAGTGAAGGAGAAATAAAATATTTTTCAGAAAAGCTGAGGGAATCTGTCACCACCAGGTCTGTCTTGGAAGAGCTCCTGAAGAAAGCACTAAATATGGAAAGTAAAAACTCTTACTAGCCACTACAAAAACACAATGAAGTACAAAGACTAATGACACTATGAAGCAACTACATCAACAAGTCTGCAAAATAACCAGCTAGCATCATGATGACAAGAACAAATTCACACTAACCATATTTTCAAATAGTCTGTCTTTTTACTTTTGCTTGAACCATTCTGCTATTAAGAGTTCCTAATGCATTTTTCAGTTCAGCAAATGTATTTCTCAGTTTCATGATTTTCACTTTTATTTTTAAGTTTCAATGTCTTTGTTAAATTTCTCTGATACATTTCTGAACTGCTTTTCTGTTTTATCTTGTAGTTCACTGAGTTTACTTAAAAAGGCTATTTTGAATTTTGATTTCAGAACTCATATGTCAATGTCTCATTAGGGTCAGTTACTGGCTTCTTTCTTTGTTCATTTGGGGAGGTCGTGTTTCCCTGTTTGCCATTTTTTTTCTTGTGGACATACATCTGTGTCATCACACTGAGGGATTAGTTATTTATTTCAATCTTCTCTGTCCACTTATTTTGGTCTTTCCAGGGTTAATGGTGGAATCTATATGGGTCTTCAGCAACCTCAATTCTTGTCTCCTCAGAAGAAAGAATTTGACCAAGAGGCATAAGACAGAGTGAAAGACTGAGGCAGGTTTTAAAGCAAAAGTGAAAGTTTATTAATAAGCTTTAGAGCAGCAATGAAAGGAAATGAAGTACCCTTGGAAGAGGGCCAAGCAGGCGACTTGAGATATCAAGTGCACTGTTGGACCTTTGACTCTGGGTTTTACATGTGTCCATTATTCCAGGGTCTTGCGTCCCTTTTTCCCTGATTCTTCACTTGGGGTGGACTGTCTGCATGCACCGTGTCCTGCCAGCACTTAGGAGGAGCCGCAAATGCAGTGTATTTACTGGAGTTGTATGCATGCTCACTTGAATCTTTCTTCCCTTACTAGTCTAGCATTGCTACAGGAAGGTCATATACCACTTAAACTCTTTCATTCTGCCAGGTAGTGTGCCTGTTTGAGTCCACTCGCCCAATTTCTGAGATCTTATCAGGAGGCTGCTGATCACCAGTTTCAGTTTTATTCTACCTGTTGGGAGACTGTCTTTCCCTGGCACCAGCTGGGACTAATTATTATTTTATAGAGAAAGTTTAGCAGTCTCCTGACAATCACCTGATCGATGCCTGACATTCCTGTTGGAGGTCAGGGGCCCCTCTCCTGCCCTACTCATGGTTTGACTGGCTACCTACTGTAACACTGGGGTATGTTTCCTTGGAGTTTTTTTTTTTTTTTTTTTTTTTTGCAGTTCATAGGTTGAATCCTCTTTACCCTAGGTTACTGTTTCTTATTCAGCTCTAGATGGCATTTTAAGCACAGGTTTGTTTGGAGCACTGCCCATACCAGATGGCGGGGATTACAAAGGAGATACCTTGGTTACGTGAGAAGTCTGGCTAGAGTTCATCCTCAGGTGCTCATAGAATGCGCCTGTTACAGTGTGTTGTCACTGAGCAGCCACTCTGATTTGACATCGCCTCTGGCTGAGATAAACAGCGCATTTAGCAGGCAAGGGTTGCAAGTCTTGCCTTCTCTCTTTGTATCAAGCTGCCTCAGCAGTTTCTCTGTTTTCAGGCAATCATCATGCTTCCTGTGAGTTGAAATAGGGAGACTTTTCCTCTGAAAGAACCCAAAATGGTGAGAAAGTTGACGATTCACTTTAATCTTTTTCCAGTGTAGAAACCATGATTCCAAGAGGTATTTTTTACATGGTACCTGACAGCTTGGGAAAGGGGCATGATAGACATAGAAGTTGATTTCTCTTAAAATCCTCTCAGAGTTTTTCACTTCTCAGTGGCTCTGGGGATTCTATGATCCTCAGCTTTTAGACATGGATATCGCTGGTGATAATGTTGGCACTGGATATTTGGTTTTGGTTTCCCTTGAGGAAGAGTGAAGCCAGATTGTTTCCACTCTGCCATTTTGGTGAACATCATTTTTATATACTTCATGTGTACATGGGAAGAATGTGTGCCCGCCTTTTGTAACGTACAGAAAAATTAATCGATTTGAAAAGAATAATTCAACAGTTTTACTGAGTGTATTATAGGATTCTGATAGCAAATGGCAGAGCCAAGATTTAAACTCTGGCCTTTCTGACAATTAAGTAAAAGTATATCATGCTAGATTAAATATTAAGATTAAATATTAAGTTGCAGTTTTAAAAGATAAATATAGCAAATAATATTAAAAATAACTTTATTAATAAATAATATGTATCTATATAGGCACATACACATAAATCAGTCAATTTATTTATGTAGGGACAAATTTAATATGTGTAACACATAAAATGCCTTATAATTGTAATTGTCTATCATTAACCTATAACATATTTAAAATTAAATTAATTTATCAGGAAAATCAGGGTTATAATTAATCACTATATTGTAATTTACAGTGTTCTCTGTCAACTTAATGACTCTAGAACTACTATACTGGTATTTCCAAAAAGTTAGTTGCTACTTCACAAAATGTCAATATCAGGGCTATAATCAGGAATTCTTAGACAAGAAGGTTACAGGAATTCATACTGAAAAAGATATATGTCTTCTTAAATCAGCACATTACCAATACTAGAAACTCTATAAACCATAAAGACTAGATTTAATGTATGCGCTGAATGCCAAATGAATAATGAGATTTTATTCCTGCTTTTCAGTCATAGTTTGTTACATTAATGAATAATTCTCATAGATTCTCATAGATTGCAATATGCCTTGATCTAGACTTTTTCTTTCTTTTGCATATATGTATACATATATACACATATGGATACACACATGCATACACTATATATGTATTTGTATGTGTGCATAAACGTGTATAGTCATGTGTGTTTATGTATATGATCCTGATCAGTGGGTGAGAAAATTAAATGTTTAAGCATTGTTTGTGTTTCAGGTATTATAAATTAATATATTGTGAGCCCAGTTAGCATTGCCCATTAAATAAAACCTGTTCTGAGTAATTTTCATAAAAATTTATTAGTATGCAGCTACTTCACATATGCTTATTTTAATATTATTATATAAAATAATGTTCAAGTAGGTGAATGGTAACTAACTTTATTTAATACACTGTGAAATTGATGTTAAGAATTTAAAAAAAATATTTTCTCCATCTTTGCAGTTCTGCTTTTACTTTAAGATGGATAATAAAAACTACAATTTATTAAGGTTCCTCTCTATGTTTGATGCTTTTATAGTTCTGGACAAAAGCCCATTCACTGTAAGACTATGGCATCTTCCATTCTAGCAGTTGCTTTTTAAAGATTTGCTTATTGTTAATTCATTTATCTTCTCTGAGTGCTTGATCTAGGCAAGCACAGGTGCTAAATTCGTAGGTGTAGAGATGAGTGAAGTCTTTGGAATCAAAATGTTTATGAACACACATAGGTAAGCAAGAAATGTACATGAATACTTGGAATGCAATAGTTGAGGTCTTATCAGAAGGATTTGGGAGTATAGAGTATAAAATATTTTATATAAACCATTTGAAAATTATACCACAAGTATGAATGTTGACATTTGCATATGGAAACCTGGAGATTTATAAGTCCTTTAATCCCTCTCTGACATATTGTTGCCTTCATTCCAAGTCTCTTGCTTACAGATCAAAGTGCTTAGCCAGTCCAGAAAAATATTTTCCAGAATCTGAGACCCATCAAATGCTTAAAGAATTCTTTGCTTCTCAAACCTGAGACTCTTATCCTCAGCTTTTTCCTGGAGCATTGCTTCTGGGTTTCTACTAATCTGTACTTCACCTTCAGCTACCCTGAAACCAGTAGTTCAGTCCAGAAAACGCTTACTCAGGATGAAGAAAAGCTCTTAGTTACTTGTTAGAGATCCAACTGCCCTCCCTCCACCCGTTTTATTATTGTTTTTAAAAATAAGAGAGCTATTGATCTTTGAAATAAAGACTCAAAGACTACTTCTCACATCTCTTACATTTTGCTCTAAAACTAAAACAACATTTCCTACATTTGGTTTTATCATCAATTCAAGTTCTTAGAATTTAGAGATCACTAACTCCGTGTTGTAAATATTTGACTGCCTAGGCAAATTGATAAAACACATACTAGAATAAAAAATCATGGTGTATATCATATATGAAAACTGCAGCAAGGCGAAAAGTTATAAAATACCTGTAAGAAGAAAGAAAACATTTTTAATGAGTCAGACTTTCCTAGAATTTAAATCAAAAGATGTAGACATTGGAAGATATTTTCCCCCATGTCTAGGATAATTAGAGCCTCTAGATTTGGAAGTCATGAACTAATATTTAAAGGTCCTTTGGGTAGGAGGACAGCTGCACACTGCAAAGTTAATGTTATATTGCAAGGAGGCTGTATTTTACTTGGGAGGACAAATTGTAAGTAATTGTAGTTAGTGACTTGATGAACTCTTTTTCTAACACCTACAGCTTGCTGGCCTTCTACATTTTTAATCCTTAGAGCCTGTTTTTCTTGCTTTGTGTTATTTTATTATGTATCAGTGTCCTTCTTTGGTTATTTGGTTATTATTCTGTACATAGACTCTCAAGAGGTTTTATTACAATTTTACCTAACTCTGCAGTTTGAGTCATTATCTTTACACTTGGTTAAATATTGAGTTAGATTACTTTCTTACTATGGGTGAAATATATATTTGTGACAACTCTCCAGTTCTAACATCTAGAGTAGTCTTATCTTTATTAGGATATAAAAATTGGTAAGCCTGAAATAATATGTTTTTAATATGCCTTTTCTTTTTCTAAATTAAATTAAATTATGTCATCCAAACATACATAAATGCAAATTATTTTTATATAATTTTATTGGTTGATTGAGACATTTAATTTATGTTTCTAAGAGAAGATAGGGCATTTTGAGTTATCATACTATTTGAATTTATTGCAAAAATAAAAATATGCAAGAACTAATTTGTTTTAAAAATTTATATTTGTTCTATTGCTTTAAAAATATTCAATTTTATATACTTTATGTAGTTTTTAATGCACTTATTATAACTGAAACAACTGTAAGTTTTCCTCATTTTCTTGCCAACCACTTAAAACTCATAATTACCCTATTGAAAACTAGTAGAGTTATATAAATAAATAGCAGAATAATGTCTGTCATGGGAGCCTTGTACTCATGTCACCCCCCTGACTTGTAAAATGGAGAGTAAAAACAAAGATGTATAAATCTATCTTTTAAGAAATGTTTTGTGACAGTTCTCAAAATCAAAAAGTAGATTTCTTTTTAGGCTTTTGAATTTATTGAAATCATAATTTCCATCAGTTATGAAAAAATGAACCTTATCCCCTATTACAGTGTATAGAAAATGTATGTCTGCAAATGAACCCATACCAAGTATTAACTAATGTCTATTGGTTTATGTTTTCTACCATTGGATCTCCACAAATAAAAATAAAACTTTGTCAGATTCTTAACAAACTCAAATAGTTTTTCCACACAGTGGAAAAGTTAAAAGTTTATTTATTAGACCTCTAAAACTATAAACTGCTAATACCCAACTGAAAATAAGTGTCATTTTTAAGGATAAATATACCCAGCATATTACTCAGGATGCATTCAGTACTGTGCTACAGAAAGATAATTCAAATTCGTTAAAGCAGAAAAACTAAATAATTCATGGACTCATATAACTGATAAGTACTGGAGATAAAGCAATTTTCAGGTACAGCTTGATCTGGAACTCCTTTCCCAACTTCCCAGTTAGTTCTGCTTACCTTTACTTGTCTTCATTATCAGATAAAACTTGTATGTGTGTGTGTTTTTGTGGGTGTGTGTGAGAGGAGGAAAAGAGAGAAATGGCAACATGGCAAGTGGCCATCATCTCATCATAATGGTCATTCACTTTTTTTTTCAGTGCAACAAAAATTACAATATGTTCTAGTATAAACTATGTGGTGACTAGGAAGATAGGAGTGAACCAAAGCAATAAAAGTACATGCCCTTGTGGAGTTTACACTCCTCTGAGGAATGGCAGCCAATAATAAAATTAATGCCCACCTGTTTCACTCTGCATCAGATACACTGACTTCAGTGTTCATCCTCCACCTGTCTGGATCCATAAAATCTTTAGATTTTTTTTCAAAAGATACCCTTTCCAAATATGAAAGGGTTATTAGAAAATAAGCCTTTTCTAATAACCTTGTTTACAATTCCAACCTCCCTACCAGTACTTCCCATTCATTTTTCTTGCCCCGTGTTTTTCTTTTTTCTTTTTTCTTTTCTTTTCTTTTTTTTTTTTTTTTTTTTTGAGACGGAGTCTCGCTCTGTCGCCCAGGCTGGAGTGCAGTGGCGCGATCTCGGCTCACTGCAAGCTACGCCTCCCGGGTTCACGCCATTCTCTTGCCTCAGCCTCCCGAGTAGCTGGGACTACAGGCGCCCACAACCGCGCCCGGCTAATTTTTGGTATTTTTAGTAGAGACGGGGTTTCACCGTGGTCTCGATCTCCTGACCTTGTGATCCGCCCGCCTCGGCCTCCCAAAGTGCTGGGATTACAGGCGTGAGCCACCGCGCCCGGCCCTGTTTTTCTTTTTTCAAGATGTTTTTGCTATAATCTTACATAATGATGTTTATGAAACATGGGTACTTTTTCAAAAATACACAAAACTGCTTAACTCCACAAATCCTTACTTTAGAATACATGAACAGTAATGCAGAAACTGGCTTTACTGTTTCTGTAGTTTAATCTCAATTCTAAACTTGAAGAACCTGGGTTCCCATAATGTGAAGTGACTTGCTCTGAGCTTTAATACCAGTGTCTCATCACAGTATTCTTATCTCTGTCACACAAAACTTTTGAACTGCTTTAATGATAATATTGTAAATGTTCCCATCAAAATATGTTTTGTAGTGACCCTGTTTATAATTCCATCCCACCTCCCTACAAGCACTTCCCATTCATTTTTCTTGCCTTATGTTTTTTTTCAAGATATTTTTGCTATAATCTTACCTAATGATGTTTATGAAATCTTTCATTACTATGTAAGCTATCAGAGACTTTTTTGCTCACCGCTGTGTAGACATTGATTTTAATATAGCTACCATGTAATAGGTTCTCACAAATGTTTGGTGAACTATTAATGGACTAGATGGTCCAAAGAGCAGAACTGGATTCAGACATTGTGGATCAGGAGCTTCAGGATTTTCAAAAGCTTTGTCTTTGCTTACCTTTTATCTCTGTCTTTATTCCTATTTCTGTTTATTTGCATGAAAACACTCTACATGCATCAAAATTACTTTCAGCAGAATCAAGTCTAAATCATTCCTTAGAGTGAAATCTCTGAAAAGACATGCTCTATCTCTCTCTCTCTTATAACATGCCCTATTATAAGATATATGTGTTGATATAATTCACTAACAGTCCATATCTGGGTCACAGGTCCACTTCTCTGATGGAGAAAGGGCCATATGTAAAAAATAATAGTTCTGAAAGGAAAAAGAGATTCAGGAGAGTAAAAAGGAGCACAATTTATTATAATTCAGGATTTCAGACCAAGCCAGAACTTTGAAATGACAGCCTAGTTGATTTTTATTATTTTCTTTTTTCCAGTGGAAATAAATGGCTAGGTTTGTTCTCTAAATAACAATGGTCATTGAATGGAATAATCAATCCAGAATACGATGTACTTCTTAACTAAAGTAGTGAACATATTTTGATGGGAACATTCACAATGTTATCATTAAAGCAGTTCAAAAATTTTGTGTGACAGAGATAAGAACACTGTGATGAGACACTGGTATTAAAGCTCAGAGCAAGTCACTTCACATTATGGGAACCCAGGTTCTTCAGTTTAGAATTGAGATTAGACTACAGGAACAGTAAAGCCAATTTCTGCTTTACTGTTCATTTATTCTACAGTAAGGATTTGTGGAGTTAAGCAGTTTTGTGTATTTTTGAAAAAGTACCCACAATATAATAAATATTTTTAGTATTCATGAAAATGTATGTCTGCAAATGAACACATACCAAGTATTAACTAATGCCTATTAGTTTATGTTTTTACCATAGGATCTCCACAAATAAAAATAAAACTTGGTCAGATTCTTAACAAACTCAAGCTTTATTTTCTAGCCATTATTTTCTTTCTTTTGTTTCTAGACTTAAAAGTATGAGAACACATTTTAAGTGCATTGATCTGGAAACATAAGTAATGAAGTTACATCAATGTAATTCATAGGTCCTATGTGGCAAACACATTTGAATGTAACATCTTTCTTTAGTTAAAATTAAAACTAGCCATTATTTTAATAGAAATAACGAATTAAAAACAAGCCCAAATAGGGCTACTTAACTATTTAATTGTTACATGACAATACCTAGTCTATGATGATTGTTACATGCTTCCAGCAACAAGTGCACATAAATGCCTGCAGTATGCTGCTTTTTTTTTGGAAACTGGTAGCTAGATCTAGAAGCTTTTTTTTTTTTTTTTTTTTGAGACGGGATCTCACTCTGTTGCCCAGGCTGGAGTGCAGTGGCGCGATCTCAGCTCACTGCAAGCTCCACCTCCCGGGTTCACACCATTCTCCTGCCTCAGTCTCCTGAGTAGTTGGGACTACAGGCGCCTGCCACCATGCCTGGCTAATTTTTTTGTGTGTATTTTTAGTAGAGATGGGCTTTCACCATGTTAGCCAGGATGGTCTGGATCTCCTGACCTCATGATCCGCCCGCCTCGGCCTCCCAAAGTGCTGGGATTACAGGCGCGAGCCATCGCGCCCAGCCTATGCTTCTACTTTTTTAGGCTGTTAAGGGTCACTTACTACCTTTAAGATGCCTTCTAGTCAGGGTTCGCCTGATCTGCGAAATGACACTGACAAAGACATGCTGTTCAGCACAATTTATTGTATTATCCTAATTAATTTTTCTGTTACTCTTAGCCCCATATCTCAGCAGATTTTCGTGATACTGAATTTCATTTGCCACTGTAAACTCCATTACTAGGATCTCCCTTGTGTACTTGCATTATTTTTTTTTGTAAATCCACTGCCAGTGTTCTGTCTATCTGGACTGCTCCTGCAATGTCCCAATGCTTGAAACATAGACTTCTTATTGATTTGCTCATACCATCTTTTGATGTCCCATGCCCTAAGGTGGATTTAGTTCAGAAGACTTTGAAATCAACTTTATTTTTTCATTGATTTAAAAAATTTTTAATTTGAAATATAATGGCAAATAAAGAATTTCCCAATTTATTTGATTTCTTTTCTGTTGCATACAGCCACTGATAAGCATTTATTGTGCAATAAAGGAACAATTACATTTTATAAAAACAAACAAAGGACGTAAATCTTAAAGTTCACAGTTTCATATTTGCTATAGACAAATCTAATTCTTAGCCTGCTTCTACGAGATCTTAAGAGAATTTGTAATGCTGGCAAACCCTAGTGATAGCTCAAAAACAAGAAAGAAAAAACAAAAAGTCTATGGATACACATATGTAAAAGCATATATACACATATATAAGCAATGTATGTAATACATACTAAGCAACATAAATGATGCATAATATAGTATTTATATATGCATATATGGTTAGTGTTGGCCCCCCACTTAAATTTTACCTATTTTTGATAGATAACTATTTTTAAATGTGACGAAAAGCATTAATGATGCAGAAGATATATATTACGTCTGAAATAAAGCATTTGCTAAAAGACTAGCAAAAACAAATACAATTTTATAAACACAATGTCAGGGGAACAGACAAAGGAGAAATTTTACCTTCACTCAATTATAAGACACAGTACTTGCCATATGAGTGGAAAGGGTCATTATTTGAAAGCATAACCCTGTGGGTAAAAATGTGGGCCCTGAAGACAGGTTGCCAGGTTCAAATACTGGATCCAGCACTTACTGGCTTTGCGATCTTAAGAATGCTTCAGATTCTTCATGTGAAAAATGGAAATTTTACTTATCTCTGATGGTGTGACAAAAATTAAATTAGATAATCAATGTAATTATTTCCTTAGCTCAGTGCTTAGAACATAATAAATATTAATATTTTAGGTCATTGTGTATAATAAGCATTGCATTTGCTATAGAAATGTTATCCAAAATTTGGGATATTACTTTGAGGTTTTATTTATTTATCTTACCCATATTTTTCAGGCAAACTGAAATTGTTTCTTTAGAATCCCACATATGTGTCAATAATTTTCTAATTTCACCTGATTCTTGTAATACAAAGAGATTGTTAAATTTTACATTTTTTATCCAGCAATCTGTTAGCAGTAAAAATAATAATAATCTGTTAGCCACGTATAACCATGTAGTCTTACATTATCATTCCTGAAGTGAGCCATTCTAAAGAGCTGTCACACACTTTTGTCACTTTAATTAATAATTGAATCCCTGAGTTATTAACTTGTAACATAATATATTTTAGACACTTGGAAACAACTAGAATATGCATAAATATAAATAGCAATTGTAGCAAGAGAGGTATTAATATTCATTAAAATTAATACTAGATATTAGTATTAGTTAAAATGATCATAACTAAAATTAATGAAAATACCTATACATAACTTGTTTATTCCTTACACATTTTGATAAACTCTTTAAAAAAAACTATTCTTCCCAGAACTGACAAATTAAGATGCACTGACAATAGTATTCATAAATACAAAATAAACATCTTGTTATGTAAATTACTGTTATTTACTGACAGTACATAGAGTTGCCTACAAATTGAATCTAATATACTAATTATTTGCTACTTAGGGGTTCCTTTTTGTTAATGGAGAATATAAAAGGATATGCCATACTGTTTATAACATGCAATTTCACTAAGAAATGAATAAAATACAATTATTTTACATGTATTTTTTATTTTCAGAGTTTGATTCTGATATACGGAAAACAAATGGCCAAGTTATTACCATAAACTACTTGTAAATTTGAGACTAGCTCATCTCAGAAAATAAATCTCAGGAAACATGCTTTTCTTGGACAAAGTACTGAAATAATAGCTCATTAAAAATTCATTAGTGCAATAGAAATATATAAACATTATCTATTGTCTCTTACAAGGCGGTAAAAGTGTTGTTTTCAAACACTGTTTTTTTTCTGATTTTCAATGCAGAAATCTCAACTCAATTAAAAATAACCTAAGTCTATTAATGAATATTCTTGTCTTTCCCCCACCTTCACTGAAATGAAAATACTTATAGGTTATTATAAACCGTGCCTTTGAACTTGATAGCAAATATAAAAGTGTAAGTTTTTTAATATGATGAAAAATTGAGGAAATACTTGGCCAATTCTTTCCTTTTAGAAGATAATAACATAAATAGACTGGCATAAATTACTTCCTTTCAATTCGTTGTGTCTGTAAGCTTATAACTTGCTCTGTGTAAAGTATTATAACTCTCAATCTTTGCCTCAAAACATGAAGGTAGGAAACAATTCATTCTAATATTCCAAAAATCTTATGAGAAGAAAGAAAAATCTGATGGATTTCTAAATATATTATATTCATATATTATTTTCAGAGTTTCATATTTTACATTCCACTTCATTTTGTTCAAAATGAATTCTGTTGTAATTTGTATTAGAGAATTCTTCTTTTTGTTTGAAATCTTATTTAGCTAAAAGCCAGCACAGAAAAAATGCTATGAAATGAATGTATGTATAATTTGAAAAGAATGATCATATTTATGAATTTGTATATTCATAAATTTATATTTTCATGAAATTTTATACAGAAAGCTGTCAAAAGTAAAACTAAGAAAATATAAGGCTGTCTATACATTTTCAGTTATGGAACTTAATCTACATGGAGGTAAATAAAGGGATCTTTGGTTATCATATTTCTATTAGATGGAGTTTATGCACATAGTATAAATAATTTCTAGAAAAAAAGTTATTTCAATACGATCAGTGGATTGAGTGATTAGTTTGATAGATTGGAAAATTAAAGGCTGTTGGCAGAAGATACTGCATATTTGTGTGGGCCTGATTTGTGTTGGGCCCATATAATTATTTTTTAATTTTTTTACACTAAAAAAAACCATTATTTAATCATAGTTTGCTTCTGTCCTGCTTCTTCTCTTCCCTTTGGTTCCATGTTCTAGACCTAAGAAATAGCTAAGACATAACAAGGTGGCTGGAATTTGGAGACAGAGAAGACTTAGCTTGAAATCCGGCTCTGCCAATGTGCACTCTCAGGCAACATCTGTGTCTGAATTTTCTTACCTGCAAATTAGAGATACTCCATGATGCCTATGTCTCGGAGTATTTATAAAGCTCTCATAAGCTAATGAGTATTAGATATACATTTATGCAAAATGTGCCTCAAAATACTTTGTAAATTACAGGGCACAGTCAAATTGTGAGGTCACCCCACTTGTTTCCTGCTCACTAGTTCTATATCCCTTTCTAATCTGGCATCCATGGCCACTGTCTCTCAGTTGAAGACCTTTCAGGCATGACAGTGGCCAGCGACCCCTTCTGTGAAAATGAATGAAGAATTATTTAAAAAAGCAAAAGACTGGAAGCAACACAAACACCCAACAGTAAGGAAATGACAGGGTGAATTATTACATATCCACATTATGAACTACTATGCAGCTGTAAAAAAGAATAAGTGAGTCTTTATTCTGACATGGAATTATCTTCCAACTATATTGTTAAATGAGAAAAAAAGTGAAAAACAATATTTCTAATAAATTATCACTTGCGTGAGGGTAAAAGGAAGAAAAAGAGAAAATTTTGTATATGCGTAAAATATCTTTGGAGAGATACAAAAGAATCTGGTAACTCTTGCTGCCTGCGTGGAGAACCGGGTGGCTGGGGGAACAAAGGTGTATCCATTTTCTATTTCCAAGTAACAAATCAAAACAAAATAGTGGCTATGGTAAGCAGAATAGTAGCTCCCAAAGAAGTCCTCCTTGTAATCCCTGAAACTTGTGAATATGCTTACCTGACATGACAAAGGGGACTTTACAGATGGGATTCAGTTAAGGACTCTAAGGTGGGGAGAGGATCCTGGGTTATGCAGGTGTGCCTGGTGTAATCACAAGGGTCCTTATATGAGGGAGGGAGGGAGGAGTATCAGAGTCAGTCAGAGATGAGAGAGATGTGACAATGGAAGCTGCAGTCACTGATGCCATTGCTAGAAGGGAGCCACACCCTATGAAATGCTGGTAGTGTTCCTCAGACTTGGAGTCTTCCCTACATCCTCCAGAAGGTACAGAGCAGTCTTAATGCCTTGACTTTTCTCTGTCAGACCCACTTTTGGACTTCTGATCTCCAGACCATAAGATATAAAAGTGCTAAAATAAGTTTTAATAATAATCTCTATTCTTTCTTATTGTTTTACTTCTCACCTGAGTCCTATATTAGCTTTATCTACCTGGCTTATATAAATGAACTGAACCAATTTAAAATAGATATTACCAATATCTAATATTGGAGAGAATTTTTGCACTAGTATTGTCTTTACCATTTATTTTACGTGACTGAGTTTTTAGAAAAGAACCTGTGTTCATAGTAGTAGATAGCCTACAACTCCATAAGCATCATCCTCTTCAGCTCACATCCATCTTGAATGCCTTCCTATAATGTGTAAGGAGAAACTATCTTTCTATGCAAGGCTAGTCTGTTTTCCAAACTATGAATCCTGTCGTTGCGTCTGGTCCTCTCTCTCCTCTTCAGAATTTCTTTCTCCTTGATTGTCCTTTCTTGTATATTCAGTCACCTCTCACCACTGACTCCTTGTGTTTAGCATGTAAACACCATCATATCTACAATGTAAAAAACGCCTTGGACTCTGGACTTCAATTTAGCTTTTACTTTTGTTTTCCTTGATAGCTAATTTTAAGTAGTATTTTCTAATTTCTATAATAATGCATGTGTACCATAAAAATGAACACCTTAGAAAAGCTCTAAAAAATTGTGTATACCCATAGCTCTGCCAAAAATGACCATAATATTGATGTATAAAAGATATACATCCTCGTCTATGTGCATAAACAAATATTTCAACAGAAATATGACCATATCAACATACTGTTTGAAACAGTTAATATGCCAGTGAAACTATCCTGCTATGTCCCGGTAGAAAGGATACTTCTCAGATTCTAGTAGTGCTTATTTTTTATTACTCGCTTTACTGACCTTCCTCTTTGCTACAGTACCATTTCTCCTTTGTGAATTCTATACAACTTCAGGCTGCTCTGGGACTTCTCGAGATAATCCCATTCACAATCATGGTTATAGTTACCATTTTAAGGTGATTACTCACAGAATGGTTCTCTGATCATGCCTCCCTGCATCTATGTGTGTGTGTGTGCGTGTGTGTGTGCATGTGTGTGTGTGTGTGTGTGTGTGTGTGTGTATCTCATTGTTGTAACTCCTAAATGTCTAACAGATGAGGCAACTGGGATTCAATATAATAAAAACAAGACTTATCCTCTTACTTACAAAAATGCTTTCCTGAGAATATGAGACCTAACTCAGATTGCTCCCAACTTACTATACAGTATTTGAGTCAGGTTGATTCTATTTCAAAATTCTACATATATTTAGTCCCTCTTTTCACAGGCATTGTTTACAACTCAGCTCAGCTATGATCTCACCTGGGCCATTGCAAAATCCTCCTAAGTACTGGCATTTATCTCTTGTTTATTCATACTTGCATCTATTCACAGCACCTCTATCATTTTCTAAAATGCGAGTTAAATCGTATCATTGTCCTATTCATTAAAATCTTTTAAAGACTCAATCAACCATTTTTGCAGAGTCTATAGCAGTCATTATGTTTTGCCTGATCTTATCCTCATTTCTTTTCTGCCCTACTTTCTTTCTCATGAAACCTACGTATTTGCTACCGTTTATTTTATTTTGCTACCTCATGAGGCTTTACATATCTTGTTCCTTGTGTCTGGGTTATCCTTCCTTTCTTGTTCATCTAATGACTTCCAAATGCCTCATCTTAAATCTTTCCAGACTCTCACAAAAAAGTGAATTTACTTTTTTGTTTCTCAACCTTCTGAATATGACATGTGTGTGTATCAATACAGATATATAGAGTATATACACACACACACACACACACACAATGTAGTTGACCCTTAAATAATGTGGAAGTTTAAGGCCACCCACCTCCCATACAGTTGGAAATTCACATATAACTTTTGAATCCCTGAAAACTTAACTACTAATATCCTTCTGTTGACCAGAAGTCTTACTAATAACATAATCAGTAAATTAGCACATATCATATATATGTATTACACACTGTATATATTCTTACAATAAAGTAAGCTAGAAAAAAAATGTTATTGAGAAAATCACAAGGAACAGAAAATATATTTATTTATTTATTCTTCCTTACATGGATATAGATCATCATAAAGGTCTTTATCTTCACCATTTTCAGATTGCTTAGGCTGAGGAGAAGGAGTTTGTCTTGCTGTCTCAGAGGTGGCCAAGGTAGAAGAAAATACTCATATAAGTAGTATTGCACTGTTCAAACCCATGTTGTTCAAGGCTCAACTGTAAATCATTGATATCTATATTATTAATCTATCTACTATCTATCTATCTATCTCATCTATACCTATCTATGCACAACATAATATATTAAAATTGATTTTATGTCCACCCCCAACTTCATGATTTGCATTTCTATTGGGTTCTACTTCACATTAAATATTTTATCATTTCTAATTTGTATCCACAGTAGCTGGATATTTAATAAAAGTACAAATGTTGATGAATATTGGCTATTAATGGTGACAAATATTTACTGAGCACTTTTTTGTACATACTACAAATATTTTCTCATAACACATTTGAGAGTTCTTACCAAAGACCTGTGATTTAGAAGTCCTACCACCTATAAAGAATGTAATTTTCCAAGTTTAAATAGCTAGTAAGCAGCAAATGTAGCATCTGAACCCAGGCAATCTGGTTCTAGAATTTCTTTTCTTAATACTACATACATACAAGTGTAATGAACAAATGCGTGAATTAATAAATGAGTCAATGAAAACTTGTTTTACACAAAGCTTTAGGTTTTTAAAAAGGTCTCAACCAGAGTTTTTCATTGAGTCCAGAACTTCTATTTGCTATGCAATTCCCTATGCTTTCATTAAGGATAGTTTTACAATTGAATCAGAAATATCTATCTGAAATCAGAATACTTTTGTACAATTATCAACTAAGAGCACTAATTAGAGAATTCTATGAGAGAAGAAAGGCAACCAGGGCCCTATGTAGCATAAGCCATGTTTGTTTCTTGCCAGTACATTCTGCGCTTCGAACACTCATATTCTGGCACTCCACAATAGGTCTATACAGTGTTAGAATGCATTCCTAGTATTTCCAGCCCAAATTATTATCTGTTTTGATGCAAATTGCTAACATCAAATACAAAAACTAAAAAAAAAAAAAAGGACAAAACATAGTAGCCATAAAAAGAAAATTCACAATAGACTGTCAGAATTAGCATTTCAAGCATCGTGTGTAAATGCATCCTCTCCTAGAAAAGCATAGTGCATTTTATCCCGTGCTTACAATAAGCCTAGAGTGGGCCAGCCATATTTTTACACAACATATTTGACATGGGAAAAAATTATAGAATCCTCATAACTAAAACCTATTAATCTTTTCCAAAATCACATCACCATAATTTTAGGAACATGATAAACAACTATATTTTAAGAATGCAATAACAATGTGTTGATTTTTTAAGCTGAAAATGTCCTTCTCTATTCAGGTGAGGTGTATTACGCTGTCATGACGTCAGTACCTACAACCTGCAGCTGATAGAACAGTTTCCTCTGGAATAAAAGTTTGTTGTACCTTAAGTAGGTGATTTCCTCTTGAGAAAAGAAAGTACAGAGAGAACTTGAAAAGGAGAATATTTCAGACTTTTTGCTGCAATGGCCTGAATATAAATTTTATATTTAATCTTCTTAAGGCAAGGAGGAAAAACATCAACCTACATGGCAGATGATAACAGGAATATTGAGAATGAGGAAAATAATCCTGCAAAATTGGGAATTATCAATGCCAGTTACATGGTTTAGAAAACCAAAATAATATGCAGACATCCAAAGAAAAATATTAAACTAGCTGGAAGAAAAGTGTGCCCATATGTCCCATCAGCACATTTATTTTAGTAAGCACCTACGTGTTCAGTCACCAGCACGCCATCAAGAAATGAATTTGGCCATGTAGGAGGTTGTGTGGGCACTAAAGAAAAATAAAACAACCATAGAGAATTATTTGACAATATCATTAAAACAGAGGAAAATATGGCAAAGATTTGGCTTCTCTTTAAGTCCTGTTTTTTTCTTAAACTGTCTATTACAGTGGACTTTAGAACCAATAGCCAAACATGCTCTACATATTTTTATATTATCAACAATGAAACAGTGGGCAAGACTGATACAAGAAATTAGATAATCATAAAAACATAAGACTTGTTTATGTTAGAATTTCGCCTATAGTACATAAAGTAGGAATGCAACCCTGTGTTTGGAGATTAATATAATATAGCATTAGCTGTGTACAACAAGGACAAGCAGCAAACTATACACAGAGGTTAAATTTAACATAAATTTAACCCATTCTCCTTATATACTTATCACACCTTTTAATAATCATTTTTTAATTCTGAAACTCTATAGAAAGGAATGGACATATCGTTGACCATCAGAAACTATTCTCATGCAATTAACCTGGCTTTAAAAACTTCCTTCATAAAATCTCAAATTAAAAGCAAATAAGCAAAGCAATATTTTTTCCATCTTTCAATGAAGACATGTGTAATCAATAAAGTCCATCTTTACCACAGGATAAAAATGTATAGTATTTAGTAAGGTAATTTATAATAAAGTGTAAATGATGGATGTATTATCTCCCCAGGTGACTGTTTCAGGAGCATATCATTTGGTGATAGAAACATGAAAAGCACACCTAAGCAGAGATATGTGAATATTTACTTGTCAAAATATGTGGGGCAGAGGTTTTGAACCATTGTTAAATTTCTTTTCAGTAACATTAATTTATTTCTCCTCAGTTTATTATTCCGTAATTACCAGAATCAAGAATCTTATGTGTAAATACATAAAAATATTAAAATAAGGGATACATTCAAAGCAGCAAAATCTGATGTCCACAAGGACCAGAAAGATGTGGTAAAAGAGGAAGGCAGACTTGAGAACACATGCCTGTCTAAGCAGTGGAAATTATTGCCACATGGAAATATGGATCGTGTTTGCTAGATGTTCCAATTTTTCAGGAGAAGCTGGTTTTTAGAATCTTATGAGTAATATGCTAATGTTTAAACATTGGCAACTAAATCACTTAAAAAAATTTACATCAGACAAACAGAAATCTTCAATGAGCCCACATTCTGGGATGGCCACAACAGTGAAGTAAAACAGGTGTGTAGACTGGTATATTCTGCCACTCGGTCTTGTTATGGGTTAGAAAAACCTCTCCAGATTTGTTTTCTCAATGGTAAAATGAGAAGAATGTTGTGGATGTTCTTTTATAACTTTTTTTGTATTTTATTTCATAAACTTCTTAGATCTGTGTTTTGTTTTCTTATAGGGTATATAGATATTAGGTCCTTCACTGGATTAGATAAATGTATTCGTTTTTCATTGAATGACACCGACAAGCACTTTTTTAAGCACTAAGAATATGATTTGGAATACAATTTATAAACCCCTTCATGACATTTGCATACAAGTGCCTATAAACAAGTAATAAACAGGTAAGTTATATAGAGATGGTGTCTGATGATAAGTACAACTGAGTAACATTAAGGATGAAAGAAGAATGCATATTGCTGAAGGAAGTGGTTGAGGTTTTAAATTTGATGGACAGAGAAAGTCATGCTACACATATAAGATTTTTACAAAGACCTGAGGAAAATGAGTTCAAAAACCTTGCACACATCTGAAGGAAGATTGTTCCAGAGAGAGACAATGAAAAATACCAAATCCCTGAAATAGGAGTGTGATGAAGATGTTTTTCTTAACAAGTAGATGGAGTATTTTGAGAGAAGTAGAAGCTAAGAGGAGGTGGAATGGGGGAAAGGTAATGTTGTCTTGTGTTTGGGGGATATAGTAAGGAGTTTAGCTTTTATGTTGAGTGAGACATAAACCATTGGAGGGATTTGAGAGGTGCAGTGACCTAGTCTGTTAGGGCTGATATAACAAAGTACTTTCTACTGGATAATTTATAGGCAATAGAAATTTATTGTTCACAGTTCCGGAGGCTGGGAAGTCTAAGGTCAAGGAGTCAACAGATTTGTTGTCTGGTGAGGGCTTATTCCTTATCAACAGTGTTTTCTTGCTACATCCTATGTGGCAGAAGGAGCAAAGAAGCCCACTAGCCTCTTTAATAAGCATATTAATTGTTTTCATGAGGTAGAGTCCTCATGACCTAGTCACCACCCAAAGGCTTCACATCTTAGTATCATCAGTTGAGAGTTAGTCTTCAATATACAAATTTTGCAGGGATACATACATTTAGACCATGGCATAGAGTAAATTTTTATGATTAATGTTACAAAAATAATAAAAGAAGAAACTTGAAACTTTTCCATCAAATTGTGGGATTCAGTAATTCTCCCCGCACTTCTACCAGTTTTTGCTGGGTATATTTTCAAAACTGTTAATATGCTAATTGACTCTCAGACATATGGAATATCCCTTTTTATCTTTCATATTATTTCTTGTTTTGCAGCCTGCAGCTTTCCTATGATTATTATCTGCACGGTGTATCTTTTGCCATGCTTTTAGTATCCCTTACAACCGCATGTGGTTGTCTTCATTTTGTTTAGTTTTACAATTACAATTGAATTCAATTGTAAATTAAAGTTTAATTGCAATATTTAATCCACTTTACTTGCTGTAATTATTAATAGAGGTACATTTATTCCTACCATCTTGCTATTAGTTTTTTATTTGTCCTTTTTAAATTCTTTTTTCCTTTATTTTTGGGAGTTAAATGCATATATTTTAATTATGCCTCAACATTTCTTCTTTTTGATTCTTAGCTCTACTACTTTATATAGTTTTAGTGTTTGCTGTAGCAGTGAAAAGGTGCCTTAGTGTTTGCTCTAGGAGTGAAAAGATGCCTATTTAACTTACTACACTACTCAGACTGGCATGAAATTTCAGATTTATGAATTGTTTATTTCAGGAATTTTCCATTTAATATTTTCAGACTGTAGTTGACCATGTGTAACTAAAACCATGGAAAGTGAAACCATAGATAAGAAAGGATTACTGTATTTATTTCTCGTGTTTCCTCTTCGTATCTGGATATTTGAATTTCCATCTCTTATCATGCCTTTTCATTCTAAAGATATTTCTTTAGTATTTCTTTTGTGAAGGTCTGGTGGAGACAAATTCTCTCTGCTTTCTTTAATCTGAAATGTTATATTTCACTTTTATTTATGAATGATGTTCTCACTGAATATTAATTTCTGAGTTACCAGTGTCTTCTTTCTAAACTCTGGCCTCTTTAATAACAGCATTTTACTATACTTTGCCCTCTGTTGGTTCTGTTAAGTCAGCTGTTCTGGTTTTCTTGTTTGCTTGTTTGGTTTTCCTTGTATGTAATAGACTTTCTTTCTCTAGTTGCTTTTAAGTTTTGTTAAATGTTATGTTCAATATTTGTAATCTAAAGCATGTTTTCATTCATATTTTAGTCTCTCCCTTTGTGGCCTTCTTTTTCATAGTTGTTTTTCTACTTTAATTTCCAGATGGTCTTACATACCTAATTTTCTTGCCTGACTCTTCCAACTAGTATGACCAGAGCTTTCTATATGAGTTCTAATTCCCCTTCACAGAAAATGGAATGAGCATGGTATCAGGAAAAAATGCTTTATAGATGTAGACTTCATCTAATGATGCCTTATTTCCATGACCAAATCACCTGTGTTTCCTGTCTCATAACACAGTTGCATTATTTTGTTTGTTATTAGTGGGTGTTTATTTGGTTCCAAAGTTTTATTTTTCTCTATAAGAGTTTGTTTGATATAGGCCATTTTATACTTACTTAAACCAGAATTCATTTTCTGAATGAAGGAAAAACCAGTGGGTACAATGGCAACAAACCTCATAGGGGTGTGACGTTTTACACTCTTATTGAAGTTGGCTTGGATGTATAGTTTTGTGCTTCCAGTGTTCTGGAACTCCTGTTTTTTTTTTGTTGTTTTTTTTTCCCAATAATCAATATGTGATATCATGTATTTGTTAAGAAGATCCAGGGTGAAACTCAGCATATGAAATAAAGTTATCTCTTAGACTCATGATACTAACTTCATTCTTAATCAAACACTACTCATCAGCCAGTATGGAACACAATTCAAACTTTAGAACGGCATTTCCTTAACGGAATGTTGTGAGCTTAAGGGATTTATAGGTGGATCAAGGAAAAATGCATGACCGTATGGTGGCTGTAGAATAGAATAAGCTTTATTTGGGTGGTGCTTTGACAGGTTTGCATTCTGGGAAGTCCCTTACAGCATGAGGTCTTCCAGAGAGAATGGCCAGCCAGCACATGGTTACTACACAGAAAGAAAAGGGGCAAAGGAACTCCCAGTAGAAAGGGGGAAACCAAGAGAAGGTTCATGTGTCTAGATGATTTCACTCAGCAGCATAATGAGGAGTCTCTGAGCACCAAAGAACAGCAACATCTTGGGACTGTTCATAGCTCAAGAGTCTGTCTTCTCAATGGCTAGAAGATGTTTGGTACATTTGTGCAGTATATATAAGCCAGAAACCTCTAAATTGCTATCAGCTTATTTGGGCTCTATTTAAAATAATTGCATGGGTAAAAGATTGAGTTTGGTTGTGAAAATGGAAGAAGTAAATGACATATATGAAGTTACTGACATAAAAGACCAATATACAAGGGCCATGTTTAAAACATTTATGTAGAGAAATAAAAGTAGAAATTCTAGTTAAAATAAATGTTCCAGACTACAGAATAACGGGAAACCTATGAACACTTAAGGTTTGCAAAGATGGCACACATGTGAATATTCCCTGCTTTCCTTACCTGTCTCTGTTCCTTGTTCTTTTTAACCCAAGCAACACCCTCTGCAAGCCACTCAGTCCAGTGATCATATTTTTTCCTCAGAAAACTACCCCTGTGAACACAGTGGCTCATTGTATACTTTGTTACATCAAGAAACACTTCAGGATTTGCTTGAATTATAGAAAACACTGATTGATCTACAGCATACATGTACCCTGGAAATAACATAGCGTTGTTTTATGATTGTGGACACACTCACACAAGTAAGTGAGTAATTCCCAAAAGATATTTGATTTTATTTCTGAAGTGAATTTTATAAATTGTATTTTTATATGATAATTATGAATTCTAATTAGATATTGAATAAACAAATAGAACTCCGTGTGAAAATACTCTTGCCATTTTTAAAGAAAATGAATTGAGTGCTTTTTAAAACCCATGTTATATTCATGTTATTGAAAGAATACCATCAACTTAGGTAAAAAATTGGTTTCTGCTAATTGGATAAAATGTAGACATTTACAAGAATTCAGCAAAGATTGTTTTGAAAATGTCTCTACTCCCTCGATTTTAAACCCATTTAAATAGAAAATTATAGATAATGAATTATAGGCACAACTGACTCTAGAAAGATGACACAGCTACTCATAAAAAGGGGGATACTTGACTATTCATCAACAGATTTAGGAATGATTATAATTTAATGTTTAAAGTTAAATAATTTATTTCATGGATATTTTGCATTCTGATTCTTTGTTTTTGTACTAATGACTTCTTATATATCCTGATCATATTGAAAAAGAGAACCTGTTTTATACTGAAAAAATTTGTTTCTTTCTTGTCCTTCCATAGTTTGGTTGCACTTCTATAGAAATGTCACTTACTATCAACAGTTGCCAGATTTCCTGTCACAGGAAAATGTAGCTGATGTTAAGAGCCGGTTCCTATAACATGATTTTGATTCGAAGTCACCTTTTGATAAGAGCAGTGAGGATGCTGATGCAGAATCAGCGAGAATGCACAGCTCGCTGCATCACAGCTGGTTCCATTACTTCTTTTGTCCATGGCAGAGACTGCTAAATTACCATGAGATCCAACCTTTTATTCTTGTTTCTATCAAAGTGGCTCTAATTTTTAAAAATTATTTGGCCTTCAACAAATAGTTTTAGAAGGTAGTATTTAGTTTGCTTTAAAAAACACAACTGGTTTACTTATTTGATAAGCAAGAAGCAGAATTCAAAATTGTACACATTAATTAGATAATATGTGAATTTTTCTTATGATTAAAGAAGCAATTCTGTTTGGGAAAGCCATAAGCAGAAATTCAAAAAATATTCATTTTAGGGCCATCAACTTACATCAGCTGAGCTTACATGGAGTGACTTGTTTAAACAGAGTTAACTTTGTTAGCATAAATGTCTGCACAAATTACTATTTTCCAATTTAGAAGTACAATGTTTAGCTTAATGATAATTTTAGATCCTCTTTTTGTAGTTGCACTCTTACTGATATACATGTTGTTGCTAACGTATTCCTGTAGCAAGAACCAGTGCCTTTTTATATCTTGCGGTTTAATTATCAGATCGCTATAAAATAAAATGAGGTCTTAAAAATACCCGAAAAGAACTCGTTCTTTTCAGTCGGTGAGTACAGAGTCAGTGCATGCCTCAGCTTCATCTTCCAGCTAAGATGGAGAAGCTTGAAGCTAATCGTAGGAACCTAGTTTGAAAATATTAGAGAGTGACCAAGGGGCCCAGTATTTCAGGGGCTATGATGGGGAGAGGAGGGAAGGCTTCATTAGAGCTTCTCCATCAGGACTTTTGCTGATTCTCAACACAGAGCAAGAAGCCCAGAATCAATGGAAATGACTATGACTAAACCCAAAAAATCTACCATTGCTTTTGGTAAACTATAAGACTGGCAAGGAAAAATATTGAAGTTCGCATTCCCAAGGCTATCAAGAGAGAAAAGAGCAACACAGAGGTAATTCTTGTACTTTATGGTTTCCTTTCTTGGCCTTTTTTTTTTTTTTTTTAAATTTTTAAACTGCACAGAGCAAGAAATTACAAAGCTCACCAAAAACTTCTTAAAAAGCACAGTGGAGTTAAAGGTAGTCTCGTGGTGAAAATAAAGTGAGTCTGTTAATTACAAAATACTCTAATTTGTGATGCTTAGAGTACTATATCCTAGCACAAGTTGTGAAATGAAGGTAAATAGAACCTCAGCAAAATGCAAACAGCCTTAAGTCAATTCAAACCTTTATTTAATTAAAATTCTCTTCTACTCTTTCTGCTTACAAGAGGATAGTCTGATATGTCATCAGGAAAATGAGTGACAACATCTAGTTCTCCAAAAATTTTTGCTCTGATGTCAAAAAAAATGAAGTAAAAATGATGCAAACCAAGAGAAAAGGACAATAGAGAAACGGATACCAGAAATAGAACTACAGATGACTTTGTTATTAGAATTGACGGAAAAAAGACTCACTGAATATGCTGAAGAAAACATACAAAAGCTGGAAAATGTTATCATGTAGAGTCCACAAGAAAATAAGTAAAACTTTGAAAACCACAAAATGCAATAATTAAAATTAAGAACTCAAAGTTTGACAGCAAATTGAACACTATGGAGAGGGTTTAAGTAAATTGGGAAATAGTTTACTAGAGAATAACAAATACAAAATAATGAAAAGAGAAAGAATGGAAAATTCATAAGAAGCCATAAGAAAAATATGAAATAAAATGAAAAATTCTAACATGTTAAATTTGCAGAAATGTAGAGAAGAGAGAATGGTGGTTCTGCGGAGAGCAAAGGGTAATATCTGAGAATTAAACACTGATACTTATTCAAACTGTACTTTACAGTTCTATGAATGCCAAAATAAAAATAATATTAAAAAATACATTTTAATGTGATTATTGAAAATCAAAGTTATATATGCTATTAAGGCAGTCAGAGAAAAAAGACACATACTTTCAAGGAGCAACAATAAGATAGACAATGGGATGACATCTTTCAAGTTCTGAGATGAAATGACTGCCAACCTAAAATTCAGCACTCAGTAACAATGTAATTCACAAACTAAGGGAAAAAAAAAACATTTATCAGACAAACAGAAAATGGAACAATTTGTTATGAGAATGTGGGAGCTATGAAAAATAGAACCAAACCAACTTGTCTTTATTTACAATCTGTACTTTTTTAAATCTATGTAGATTACACTTCAGAATAAAATTGTTTTAATTACAATATGACAGAAACCTCTCAGAGTAGTCTTATTAGCAAAATAGCCTTTTCTATTATTTGTTTATTTATTTATTTTAGAGAAAGAGTCTTGTTATATTGCCCAGGCTGGCCTCAAACTTCTAGAAGAAACTTTTCTATTTCTTAGTGTTAGAAATCAGTTGCATCATAGGAGTTTGTGTTTCACACAATATATTGATTTTGTGATTCATTTGATGGTTGCAGCAAATGATAAAATGACAATAAATAAAAATAACAAAATACTCTTTCAATACTTGAAGATAGACCCCTCAAATTAAGAGTAGTACAATGATCAGGCAATAAAATATGTAGAACTGAGGTCATTAGGTAGAGATAAGGCAAAAAAAAGTGATTAATGTATCTTGTAAGATGTGGGAAAGAGAGATTGCCTCCAAATACAAGCCTTTTGTTCTTGTCCAGTGATGTTTGCCTTGGAAAGGTCATCATATTTGTTACATTACCAACAGGGTGATCCTCATTACTAGGCAATTGATTCATTACAAGAAATGAGGTACTTCCCAAATAGAAATGAGTACAAGCCCAGCAAACAGTCGTTTTGATTTTATGTTTTAGATAGTTTAGGTAAAAATTAGAGCCAGGGTATCAGACTCATGTCAAGTGTGCCTAAACTTGCAAAAACCAATGTTAAGAATGGGGTTCCTTCCAGCTTGGGTGACAGAGTGAGACTCGGTCTCAAAAAAAAAAAAAAAAAAAAAAAAGAATGAGGTTCTTGTAGGTGATATACTTAGAGAATTTTAAACGTATAAAATAGAGGAAAAGATATCTTGAGCAATAAAGAACAAGATATCTTGAGAAATAAAGAACAGAAGAATGTAGGTTAGTGCATGAAAATTTGTGGTCTTGTTCCACAGATTGAAGCACTAACTAAGTATCTCTTATATAGTCTTAAATTTGGTACAAAGGTCTTGGGTTGAATCCTTCTCTTTAGAGGAATGTCTGCTTCTCAAAATTCCTAAAAATATTCAACTAAATGTTTCTGGTCAGAACAATTCTACAGAGATTTGATTTAAGTTTGTGTCTTTTTAATTGAGAGACATGAATCCTTCGATCAAACCTCTGGAGATTCACTACTCTGGGCGAAAGATTACCTAGGTGCTGAAGCAAGAGACTAAAGGCACAAACTGTTTCAGTATAATAAAGAAAATAGTTACAATAAGAATAGTCATAATACAAATTAGATATAGAGATGATCATGGACAATTATCATTATTAATCATTAGCTTTTAATATTACTCTTTGTTGCATTACTAATATAACCTAGAAATAACCGGCGGGTATAGGGTCAGGTGCTAAAGGGACATTGTGAGAAGTGACCTAGAAGGCAAGAGATGAGCCTTCTGTCACACCCGCATAAGGGCCGCTTGAGGGCTCCTTGGTCAAGCAGTAACGCCAGCGTCTGGGTAGACACCCATTACTTAGCAGACTGCGAAAGGGAATCTCCTTTCCTTGGAGGAGTCAGGGAACAAACACTCTGCTCAGGGAACACTCTGCTCCACCAGCTTCTTGTGGAAGGCTGGATATTATCCAGGCCTGCCCGCAGTCATCTGGAGGCCTAAACCCCTCCCTGTGGTGCTGTGCTTCAATGGTCACACTCCTTATCCACTTTCATCTTCCTCCCCTACTCCTGGTTCCTCTTTGAAGTTAGTAGTAGATAGCGGTAGAAGGAATAGTGAAAGTCTTAAAGTCTTTGATCTTTATTATAAGTGCATAGAAGAAAACGCTGACGTACACTGCCTTCTCTCTCTTTGCTTCAGCTACCTAAGGGGGACGGGTCCCCCTGTCCTGTGATCATGTGACTTGCTTCACCTTATCAATCACTTAGAAGATTCACCATCCTTACCCTGCCCCCCTTGTCTTGTATGCAATAGATATCAGCACGCCCAGCCTTTGGGGGCCACTGCCGGTCTCCGCATCTTGGTGGTAATGGTCCCGTGGGCCCAGCTGTTTTCTCTTTATCTCTTTGTCTTGTGTCTTTATTTATTACAATCTCTGTCTCCGCACACGGAGAAAACACCCACTAAGCCCTGTAGGGTGGACCCTACAACTACTATGCTGATTGTTTATAGTATTCGATGATGTCAATTCCATTGGAAATCAAGGATTATCTTTCCATGATGTTACTCCTTGAGATGAAATTGAAATCCAGGTTGCACATCATGAAAAGGTTATTTTGTATGCTCTTGAAAAAACAATGCTCAATTTAATTAGTTCTTTTCAATACTTGGTTATGTTGTCTTACAATAATTAGGAGTACCAAATCAGAGATGATATTCTTGTACATATGGGTAGGCTGTAGCTAACTTATGAAGAGAGTTAAAAAAAATTCAATAATTTAACTCCCAACTCCAAAGGAGTGAATGATCTAAGGTATTACCATTGGATTGGCTAACAATAATTTAACTCCCAAAGGAGTTAAATATGAAAACATGATAGTCTCTGACAGCCTTTTTTTTTTTTAATTAAACTTTAAGTTCTGGGATACATGTACAGAATGTGCAGGTTTGTTACATAGGTATACATGTGCCATGGTGGTCTGCTCTGACAGTTTTCTTAATTTGAGTTTCAGAATCCTATTTGTTATTTTTAACTTTCCTGAATATTGGAGTAATATAGACATTATTATAATGAATTAGATATAAACTCTGAAAACTTTGCAAAACTCTTCAATAATAGCCTCAATTAATTGGGTATCTCTGTCACCAGATACTGACATTTTTCAAAGTGGGAATGCACTATTTAGTAAGTACTTATGCTACTGTTAGATCCACAGCTCTCTTATCAAGGAAAGAATCACATACATCCCAATAGTAGGTAATGACAAGATTTAGAAAACCCACGGCACGGTTATAGTGTTTGATATCCATTTAGGGATGTTCAAATGAACACTTGGATTCAAAATCTTGCTCATGTGGCACCTTTGCAATTTTGCAAAGCTTATGTTGATGACAGATGTGATAAATACTGAAAATTTACTAAAAAGTTTTAGTACATTTTTTTTCCACTGAGACTTATTGGTGAATTTTTCTCCTTTGAGTGCTATTTTTTTGCAAAATTATTACAACACTTTACGTTAATTCTTCTTGCAATATTAAGTTGCCATCTGGAGAAAACAAGAGTTTTAGTTATACATGTTTTGGGGGTACCTGTGAAATTTTGATACCTGTATACGTGTCATAATCAAATTAGAGTAATTAGGATATCTATCACCTAAAACACTTTTCTTTGTGTTGAGAACGTTCCATTTTTTCTCTTCTCACTATTTTGAAATAGATAATAAATTATTAACTGTAATTGTCTCTACTGTACTATTAAATATTAGTATACACATAGAATTCCTTCTATGTACTGTATTTCTGTGCCCCTTTACCAACTTCTCTGCATCTCTCCCTCCCACATATTCCTCCCACGTTACGGTATCTATTATTCTATTCTCTATGCCCATGAGTAGATCTCATGGGCATACTGAAATAAGCCAAGCACAGAAACGTATAACATACAACATCACAGAAAGATAATCCTTGATTTCCAATGGAATTTACATCATCGAATACTATAAACAATCAGCACTGTAGTGGTAAGGTACAGCCCTATGGGGTTTAGCGAGTGTTTTCTCCTTGTGCGGAGACAGATATTGTGATAAATAAGGACACAAAACAAAGAGATAAAGAGAAAACAGCTGGGCCCAGGGGACCACTACCACCAAGACTGGTAGTAGTGGCCCTGGGCTGGGTGCGCTGATATATATTGCATACAAGACAAGCGGGGCAGCGTAAGGAGGGTGAATCTTCTAAGTGATTGACAAAGTGAAGCAAGTCATGTGATCCCACATATGAGTGAGGATATACAGTATTTGTGTTTCTCTGCTTGGCTTATTTCATTTAACACAATGACATACAATTCTACTCATGTTACTGAAAATAACAGGATTTTTTATGGTTGAATAATATTCCATTATATATACATACCACATTCTCTTTATCCATTTTTCTCTTGATAGATAATTAGGTTAATTCCATATCCTGGCTATTGTGACTAGGAATACAATAAGCGTTTGATATACTGTTTTCCTTTCTTTTGAATATTTACCTAGCAGAGGGATTGTTGCATCATATGTTAGTTATATTTTTAGCTTCTTGAGGAACTTCCACATAATTTTCCATAGTGACTGTACTATTAATATTTTACTTTCCACCAAAGGTGCCCAAATGTTCCTCTTTCTCCACATCCTAGTCAGCATTTGTTACTTCTTGTTTTTTGATTATATCCATTATAAGTGGGGTGAGATTATATCTCATTGTGGTTTTGATTTTCATTTTCCTAAAGATCAATGATATTAAGCTTTTTTTTTTCATCTGTTGGCCAATTGTATGTCTTCTTCTGAGAAATTTCTATTCAGTTCTTTTCCTGATTTCATTCAGACTGTTTGTTTTGTTTTTTGCTATGGAGTTGAGTTTCTTCTACATACGAGTTATTAGTCCCTTATTAGATAGATAGTTGCCAGATATTTTCTTCCATTCTGTAATTGTCTCTTTACTTTGTTGATTGTTTCCTTTGCTGTGCAGAAGCATTTTAGCTTGATGTATTCCCAGTTTGCCTATTTGTGCTTGTATTGCCTGTGCTATTGAGGTCTTACTCAAACAAATCTTTGTCTAAACAAGCATCTCATAGCATTTTCTCCAACGTTTGTTTTTTAATAGTTTCATGGTTTCTGGTCTCACATTTAACTCTTTAGTTGATTTTGTGTTGGCTTTTGTATATGGTAAAAGATAGGGATCTCATTTCATTTTTCTTAATATGGTTATCCAGTTTCCCAATACACATTATTGAAGAGACTGTCCTTTTCTCAATGTATGTTCTTGGCACTTTTGTTGAAAATGAGTTGTCTATAAAGGTGTGGATTATGTCTGGGTGCTCTATTTTGTTCCATGCATGTATGTGTCTGTTTTTATGCCAGTACCATGCTGTTTTGACTACTATGTCATTATAGCATAATTTGAAATCAGACTGTGTGATGCCTACAGTTTTGTTCTTTTTGCCTAGCATTGTTTTGGTTGTGTGGAGTCTTTCATGGTTCCACACTAATGTTAAGATTGCTTTTCTATTCCTGTGAAGAATGTCATTAGTATTTTAATAGGGATTGCATTGAATCTGAAGCTCACTGTGTAATACAGACATTTTAACCATACAATTTTTATAATCCATGGGTATGGGATATCATTTTATTTTCTAATAATGTATAATGACAATTTCTGTCATTAGTGTTTTATAGTTTTCCTTGTAGAGATTTTTCACTTCTTTGATTAAATGTATTCCCGGGTATTTAATATTTTATAGCTCTTGTAAATGGGATTTGCTTTTTGGTTTCTTTATCACACTGCTGTTTGTATACAGAAAGGCAACTGACTTTATGTTGATTTTGTACCCTGCAATTTTACTAAATTTCTTTATCTGTTCTAAGAGGTTTTTTTTTTTTTTTTGGTGGAATCTTTAAGTTATTCTATATATTTTTTATGAAATTTTATCTAGAGTTCTCCTATAATTCATTTTCTGAATAAATTGCTGAAATTATATAATAGACTCATTCAGGTAGAGTTAAACCTTTCTACCTTTCCATAATGGTCTCACTGAAACTAGCCAGTAAAGTCTCAATGAAACTGGAGTTTCACAAGCAGTAGGATTTTATTAAAGGGAGGTCTGACTGTACCGTATACTTTTCATCTAGGGTTTTAAAAAAATACATTTTACTTGTTTTAGTTTGTGCTCCTACCTTTAAAATGTTTATGTCTTCACAAATTAGATACTTTGAGCATTTCTTACATTACTGAACATCCTTAGTTGGAGGTTCTTGCTGAAGTGAAGAATTACTTGTTGTCTCCAAAGCATTCCAAAAATAGGGACTGCCCCCAAACCCATATACTATCAGCATATATATTAACCCTCCCATCTCCTCCTAAATGACAAATTCAAATGGGTGCAATGATTTTCAATAGTTGGGCAGATTTGTTTCCAGCAAGGGGTCATAATCTAGGGGTTAGTCGAATACTGTTTATCCTTTCTGATACCGTCCTGTTTTGATCTTAAGAAACAAAAGTAATTTAGCTTTTCTAAAGAAGATTCTAATATATTTCTCTAAGATAGATAGCTTATGAATAGAAGTTAGTGAATCACTTTTTGTTTCTTCAGGTAATGGAAAAACTGTAGCAGGAAGCTAAGTAATGTAACAATGAATGAAAATGCATAAAGGAAAAAGTAATAGAATTTAATAGAAAACAAAACTACTTACAAAGAAAGTTGCATATTTTCAGTAAGCAAAAAATATTTTACAGAATGAAGACTGTCATGTTCAAAGGAGGTCTTAAAACAAAATGACAGAGGCCTCTGCTTGATTAACTGCTGTTTCTATTCCCCTAGATAAGGTGAGTAGGCTTTTGTCACTACAGGAAAGAGAGGTTATAACATAATCTTGGTGTGTGTGTGTATATATGTATATACACACACACATACACACACACACACACACACACCCATAGATATATATAGATATATAAATAGATCCTCATCTATTTAAATGGAAATTTAAGGGCCTGTATAGTCTTATTATGCATAGAATGGTAGAAAGACTGGTAGTAATGCTGTCTTATTATGCAAAGAGTGGTAAAAAGCAACAAAAACAAAATTGGCAAGTAGAATCTAATTAAAGAGCTTCTGCACAGTAGAAGAAACTATCAACTGAGTAAAGAGCCTACAGAATGGAAGAAAATATTTGCAATGATGTATCCAACAAAGGTCTAATATCTTGACTCTATAAGGATCTTAAACAAATTTACAAGCAAATTTGCACTGTTGGTGGGAATGTATTTGCTTGGTATTGTTTCTGCTTTGTGGGCTCTGTTTTTGCTTTCATATAAATTTTAGGATTGTTTTTTTCTAGTTCTGTGAAAAAATGATGGTATTTTGATGATAATTGCATTGAGTCTGTAGAATTGCTTTGGGCGGTATGATCATTTTCACAATTATTCTTCTTCTCATCTATGAGCATGGGATATGTTTTCATTTGTTTGTGAAATTTGCATTTTCTTTCAGCAGTGTTTTGCAGTTTTTCTGGCACAGATTTTTCACCTCTTTGGTTAAGTATCTTGTTAGGTATTTTATTTTATATTTTTGCAGCTGTTGTAAAGGGGATTCAGTTCTTGATTTTAACTTATGAAGGATTGTGCAAATGTTCAGGATTATAGGGAAGACATTAGGTTATAGACAACTTAGGTTAAGTTACATAGCTGTGTGGTGATTTCAGAAAAACTGAGAACCTATTGTCTACAATAGCTAGGGTCACCCTGAAATCTCTGAATTACTCTTAATTACAGTTCTGGGAAAGTTTTGAACTGGTTCATAGCATATCAGGAATAAGGGATCTAACTTTTCTGGATGAATCACATCCTACGTAACACACTTTATTTTGATACAATTTTTGCATTTCTTGGGGGCAATGTATGCCCTTTTGGACTAAAAGTGTAAGTGGGATGAACCTTACATGTTTCTCTTTTTTGGAAAGTAACGCAGGGTCATTCAGATATTGGGCAAAAGTAGAATCACAGGGAAATTTAAGGTTCTCGAGGACTTCTGAAAAATAAGAGGTTGCTTTATTACCCTCTGAAATGGTAACATCCCAGGTATGTTGTTGCTTTTCCAAGAAGAAGGCAAAGAAGCATTACCTATTTTGATCTAAAACAATAAAAAAAAGAGCAAAAGACAAACTTATAATTTTTTTTTTTTTTTTTTTTTGAGACGTTGTCTTGCACTGTCGCCTAGGCTGGAGTGCAGTGGCGCTATCTCACTGCAAGCTCCGCCTCCCAGGTTCATACCATTCTCCTGTCTCAGCCTTCTGAGTAGCTGGGACTACAGGCACCCACCACCATGCCCAGCTAATTGTTTGTGTTTTTAATGTTAGCCAGGATGGTCTCGATCTCCTGACCTTGTGATTCCCCCGCCTTGGCCTCCCAAAGTGCTGGGATTATAGGCGTGAGCCACGACACCCTGCCTCAGACCTACCTTTTTTTTTACAACGAACAAAACTGAAATGTTTCACTATCCAGCCCTTTAAAGAAAAAGTTTGCTAATCTCTGACCAAGGGTGATGCAAGGAAGACTTCGTAAACTCAAAGTTATTGGTAACTTATTGAAACATAGAAAAAATCTAAATGCTATTGTACTCAAGCATTTTCAAATAAAACAATTTAAAAAATCAATTTAATTGAAGGCTTTATAATTACTGAGATGCTTTTAGGTAAACTTCCAAGAAAGAAATAAGAAATTTCAAAGAGACAGTCATTCTTAGAGAAATGAATTTAAGGGTTCAGCTTTTGTAAGAAAATCAAACTGAATTCATTCTTCCTACAGAATGAATAAATAGACAAAAAATATGATTATATTTGATGGCAATTATTCTAAGGATCTCTGGATGCCTTGTTTTCATGGCCTTGGGGGTACTGTAAAATACTTTTGCAAAACATTTAATAAACTTCAGAATGTAATGAGATTAACATTATAGGACACATTCATCATCCAGTGACTTACTGCTGATATAGTTTTGTTCTCTGATGATGTATGCTATTGTTTAAAATTACATATATTTTTAATTGGAGATTTTTATTAGACCTTGTTAGTCAGATAGAAAGTGACCATCAAACAGTCATAATTTAAAATGTCCTGTTCTTAAAATAGACTCGATTTTCTCTTTACAAAAATAAATAACAAATGACCAAATTTTAAAAAATCGATCTGTCTAAAAATTATTGAGGGTTTTTGATACTATACATAAAATATAATATATGTAATTAAGCATATAATGCTTAACATATAATATATAATTAAGCATATAATGCTTGATATAATATAATTAAGCACATAATGCTTAAGATATAATACATATAATTAAGCATATAATGTTTAATAATATGATTATTAAGCATTTGATCTAATAATAGTTTTTTTTTCCTTTTAAAAATATGTATGCTGGGGAGTAAGGAGATTATATCATGCATAAAAAGTTAAATAGCTTGCCATTGGTAGAATTCAGATTGAACCCCAGGAAGTTTAACTCCAAAGTCTGGGCAATTCACATGCAGTTCTACTGTCTCCCAAGCAAAATGAGGATGATGGAATCACATTTACACAAGGACATATGAAAAGAAACGGAATAGAGAGTTCAGAAACAATGTCATGCCTCTATAACCGTCTGATCTCTGAGAAAGTTGACAGAAAAAGCAATGGGGAAATGATTCCCTAGGCAATAAATGGTGCTGGGATATCTGGCTGGCCATATGAGAAGATTGAAAATAGAACGCTTCCTTATACCACACACAAAAATCAACTCAAGATGGATGAAAGACTTAAATGTAAAACCTACAACTGTAAAAACACTAGAAGATAACCTAGGAAATACCATTCTGGACACAGGACCAGGCGAAGATTTTATGATGAAGACACCAAATGCGATTGCAACAAAAAACAAAAATTGACAAATGGGACCTAATTAAACTAAAGAGCTTCTGCACAGCAAAAGAAACTATCAACAGGTAAAGCGATGACCTACAGAATGGAAAAACATATTTGCAAACTGTGCATCCAACGAAGGTCTAATGTCCTGAATCTATAAGGATCTTAAACAAACTTACAAGTCCAAAACAAATAACCCCATTAAAAAGTGGGCAAAGGGCTAGGTTCAGGTGGCTCACGCTTGTAATCCCAGCACTTTGGGGGGCCAAGGCGGGTGGATCACCTGAGGTCAGGAGTTCAAGACCAGGCTGGCCAGCGTGGTGAAACCCGTCTCTACTAAAAATACAAAAAATTAGTCAGGCGCAGTGGCAGACACCTGCAATCCCAGCTAGTCAGGAGGTTGAGGGAGGAGAATCACTTGAACCCGGGAGGCAGAGGTTGCAGTGAGCCAAGATCAAACCACTGCACTCTAGCCTGGGCAACAGGTGGAGAATCCGCATTTAAAAAAAAAAAAAAATTGTGGGCAAAGGAGAACAGACACATTTTTTTTTTTTTTTTTTTTTTTTTTTTTTGAGATGGAGTTTCGCTCTGTTGTTCACGCTGGAGTGCAGTGGCGCGGTCTCCACTCACTGCAACCTCCGCCTCCCGGGTTCACGCCATTCTCCTGCCTCACCCTCCCGAGTAGCGGGGACTACAGGCTCTCGCTAGCACGCCCGGCTAATTTTTATTGTATTTTTAGTAGAGACGAGCTTTCACTGTTAGCCAGGATAGTCTGGATCTCCTGACCTCGTGATCCGCCAGCCTCGGCCTCCCAAAGTGCTGGGATTACAGGCATGAGCCATCCTGCCTGGCCCGCAACAGACACTTTTTAAAAAGAAGATATGCATTCAGCCAGCAATTTATGAAAAATGCTCATCGGTAATTATTAGAGAAAGGCAAATTGAAAACCAAGTGAGAAACCATCTCATACCAGTCAGAATGGCTACTATTAAAAAGTTTTTTTTTTTATTTTTTTTATTATTATTATACTTTAAGTTATAGGGTACATGTGCATAAGGTGCAAGTTTGTTACATATGTATATTTGTGCCATGTTGGTGTGCTGCACTCATCAACTCGTCAGCACCCATCAACTCGTTGAGTTATACATCACGTATAACTCCCAATGCAATCCCTCCCCCCTCCCTGCTCCCCATAATAGGCCCCCCATGTGTGATGTTCCCCTTCCCGAGTCCAAGTGATCTCATTGTTCAGTTCCCACCTATCAGTGAGAACATGCGGTGTTTGGTTTTCTGTTCTTGCGATAGTTTGCTGAGAATGATGGTTTCCAGCTGCATCCATGTCCCTACAAAGGACACAAACTCATCCTTTTTTATGGCTGCATAGTATTCCATGGTGTATATGTGCCACATTTTCTTAATCCAGTCTATCATTGATGGACATTTGGGTTGATTCCAAGTCTTTGCTATTGTGAATAGTGCCACAATGAATATACGTGTGCATGTGTCTTTGTAGCAGCATGATTTATAATCCTTTGGGTATATACCCAGTAATGGGATGGCAGGGTCATATGGTACTTCCAGTTCTAGATTTAAAAAAAAAAAAAAAAAAATAGAAGCTGGCGAGTTTGCAGAGAAAAGGAAATACTGCTTGTTGGAATGTAAATTACTTCAGCCATTGTGGAAAGCAGTTTGGCAATTTCTGAGAGAACCTCAAAACAGAATTGCCACTCGACCCAGCAATTCCATTATTGTGTATATACCAAAAGGAGTATAAATCATTCTACCATAAAGTCACATGCATGTGTATGTTCATCACAGTACTGTTCACAATAGCAAAAATATAGAATCAACCTAATTGGCCATTAGTGGTAGAGTGGATAAATAAAATGTGGTACATATACACCATGGAATATATACCACACACTGCCATAAAGAAGAACAAGATTATATCCTCTGCAGCAACATGGATGGAGTTGGAGGCCATTATCCTTAGTGAAGTAACACAGGAACAGAAAACCAAATACTGCATGGTCTCATGTATAGGTGGGAACTAAACATTGAGTACACATGGACACAAAAAAGGGAATGACAGACACTGGGGCCTACTTGAGGATGGAAGGTAAGGATCAAAAAACTACCTACCAGGTACTATGCTTATTCCTGAGTGATGAAATAATCTGTACACCAAATTCCCATGACATGCAAGTTACTCATATACAAAAACCTACAAATATGCCCCGAACCTACAATAAATGTTAAAAATATTCAAACATGCCAATGAATAAATTTGAATGAAATAGGTAGATATTACTAGAAAAGTGGCAAGAGTAATGAAGCAAAGCAAAAGATAACCGGTTTATGCATTTGTAACATAATCAGTAATTTTGTCCTGAGATCCTCTTTTCTATTATTAATGGAGAATCTGTGAGAGATTGTAGACAATATTTCACTGTCTTAGGAATTACCAGCTGAAATATAACCACTCCGTGAGGCCTATACTAAATAAAAAAGTCTGGCCCAATGACAATCAGGGATAACAAACAAGTTTGAGAGTAATCACTTCCATCTCATGTTTTCTATATCAAAAGAATGCATGAACATTGAAAAAACATCATATCTAGTTGTGTGTGTGAGACACAGAGAAGAAAAGACTAAACAAGATTTTGTATGTTCACTTGTGTACACTAGAATGTCAAGAGTTCACACTGCATTAGTTTCACAGAGGTCAGATGTAAGATGCAAAACAGATTCTGATCATTTCATATGGTTCTATTTTCAGGGTACAGTTAGAGATTAGGAACTTCTTGTTCCCAGACCACCATTGCTATTTTGCGATAAATAATAATGATGTACTTAAGTAGGCACTCCATGATTCGTGCCTCATTTTATCCTACAAAATTCTGGTCCTCTAGTAATATAATTACAACCCTTTCCATAATGCCTGTGAGTATCTGGTGGATCTGGTTGGCTTATTATTAGAGGGATATGAATTAGAGTGCTGTGTCAATGCATTCCAGATGAGAATATCAATGTGACAAGAAGCCATGTCTAAAGGAAAATAGATGTGGAATAGAGAGAATAAAATAAGCCTGCTTTTAATTGTTGAAAGTCTGTCACAGAAAATAATGTATAATCTTGTCTATTATGCTGTAAATGAAAGATGGAGCTTCAAAAGGTGAGTGTTGCATAGTAATACATTTTGAAAGTATAAGGAAAAATAATATTATACTGAAATATGCTACTTGAAGAATTAGTCAATGCCTCCTCAACAAACACACTGATGTAGTTACAAGTTGTATGATAACTTGTCTTTAGCTGTTGGGTTTGAGAGTTTGAGTAGGAGTTTATTATTCCCTCCCAGTTTCAGCTTCCTAGTAGATTAAGCTAACATACTATACCTAAAAACATACAGTTAGTATACACACAATATAATAATTTTGGAAAAAATAGGACAATGGGCAAGAGAGTGAATATTTTATTGTTTGTAGGCCAAGAAGCAAAGTAAAGAATATTATAGAGAAACTTACATAGCATGAAAAATAACAGACATCAAAAAATGATGAAATTCAAAATACCATGGTAATAATAATAGAGTATTTGTGAAAATTCAAGTCTATTGACTATCAGAATGGAATTCTATTTAAAAGGATAATATTTATCTTAATTGGGGTTCAAAGTCTGTGTCCCTTAGCTTAAAACATTGGTTACAAATGCTCATCTGCTAATAACAATCCCTAAATAGATTTTACATATTACATCTATGAAAATGTATTTTTACACAGACGGGTGATGCTTGTGACACACGCAATACTGTCATGTCATAGTATCCTCACTAGCTTTGTAGTGCCGTGAGCAGAAGTGCAAAGTGAAGAGACCCAATACGCTCTCTGTGTCCACTACTCATTTCTGCTGATGTAGCAAGAAATAAGTCTTAGATAAGACTTAAAAAAACAAGTGTGGCTAAGTTCCAACAAAATTATAGTTACAGACACTGACATTTTAACTTCATTTTTATGTGTCCTGAAATAGTCTCACTTGTCTTTTTTCAACATTAGAATATACAAAAACAATTCTTAACCCTCAACTCACCAAAATCTGGAGGGGAGGTAAACAAGGATGGTAGATTTGGCTCATAGGCAGATGTTGCAAGCCCCTGTATCCAGGAAATATAAAAGTAGGCACTTCTTGAAAATCTACAAAAGTTAGTATTGCCAGTAGCAGGCTGAGAATCTGGTGCAAAGCCTAGTAGATAGCCACATGTTGATATGATCCTGAAGAGAGAGAAACTTAAAGAATACAATAGATGCAACATGTGAAAACCTAGGAAGATACAGATGAACTGGAAGCTAACAGAACCTCTCCAGAGCTACAATCTAGCCTCAAATGGAACAGCTCTTGATTAGAATACATTTATTAGTAGCCTCTATTTCTGCCTAAAAGTGGAAAGTATGAACTTTCTTTAGATAAAGATCACTTACTCTGAGGCTTCTACATAATTTATACCAATGTCTGCCTTTAAATAAAAACAACTAGGTAAGACAAGTAACAGAATTACATTACTGAACACCAAGGGGTAAAAAAGATAGGGGATACTAATACACAGGTGGTTCAGATATTGGAATTAGGTGACAAGGACTGTATGTGACTCTGATACATTTGTTCTAAATAATAAAAAGAAAAAAGTTCACAATTTCTGCAAATATATTAATTTTAAAGACTCATGTTTACTTTTAACAGCAGAGTACACACAGTAGAAGAGAGCATTAACGCCCTGGAAGACGTTTCCATGAGAAAACATGCAAACTGAATACAGAGGCAGAACATAGCTATAGTTTAATAAAGTTAAAGAAATGTGGAAGTCAGTGAACAGGTCTACCTTGCACGTTATTAAACATGTCTCTATTAAAATTGTCTGGAATACATATGGGCATCAAAAGAAGAAAAAAAGAGAAGGAATGGGGCAGAAACAATACATAAAAGAGATAATGGCTGGGTGTTAACCAACACTGAAGAAAGATATACACCCATACATTCAAGAAGATCTTTTGAACACCTGATACAAAAGTTAACTCAAGATGGACTAAACACTTAAAAGCAAAACCCAAAACTATAAAACCCCTAGAAGAATATCTATGCAGTACCGCTCAGGACATAGGCACGGGCAAAGAGTTTATGATGAAAACCTCAAAAGCAATTGCAACAAAAGCAAAAATTGACAAATGGAATCTAATTAAACTAAAGAGCTTCTACACAGCAAAACAATCATCAGAGTGAACAGATGATCTACAGAATAGGAGAAAATTGTTGCCATCTATCCATTTGACAAAGGTCTTATATCTAGAGTTTATAAGGAACTTAAACAAATTTACAAGAACAAAGCAACCTCATTAAAAAGTGGGGAAATTACTTGAAGAGACATTTCTCAAAAGAAGATATATATGTGGCCAAGAAACATATGAAATAAAGCTCAACATTATTGATAATTAGATAAATTCAAATGAAAACTACAATGAGATGCCATCTCAGGCCAGTCAGAATGGCAATTATTAAAAAGTCAAAAAACAACAGATGTTGGCAATGCTGTGGAGAAATAGAAATGCTTTTATACTGTTGGTGGGAATATATATTAGTTCAAACATTGTGAAAGACAGTGTGATAATTCCTCAAAGACCTAGAACCAGAAATATCATTTGACTTAGCAATCCCATTACTGGGTAAATACCCAAAGGATTATAAATCATTCTATTGTAAAGATACATGCATTCATATGTTCACTGAAGCACTGTCATAATAGTAAAGATATGGAATCAACCCAAATGCCCATCTATGATAGACGGGATAAAGAAATGTGGTACATATACACCATGGAACACTATGCAGCCATGAAAAGGAATGAGATCATGTGCTTTGCAGGGACATGGATGGAGTTGGAAGCCATTATCCTCAGCAAACTAATGCCAGAATAGAAAACCAAACACTGCATGTTCTCACTTATAAGTGGGAGCTGAACAATAAGAACACATGGACACAGGGAGGGGAACAACACACACTAGGGCCTGTTGAGGGGTTGGGGGGGAAAGGAAAGCATCAGGATAAATAGCTAGTGCATGTTGGGGCTGAATACCTAGGTATAGGTTGATAGGTGCAGCAAACCACCATGGCACACGTTTACCTGTGTAACAAACCTGCACATCCCACTCATGTATCCTGGAACTAAAATAAAATAAAATAAAATAAAATAAAATGAAACTACAATAAGGGATATTATTATCAAAACTGAAAATCAAGAAAACTATTAAACCTAGCTTAGGGAAAAATAAAACACAAATTCTCTTCAAAGAAGCAACATAAGACATAGAGTCAACTTCTCAACAGAAATTTTTAAAAGTCAGAAAACAAATGAGTAACAACTTTAAAGTTTTGAAGAAAATTGACGATCAACTCTAAATTTTATATCTAGTAAAAAATATTTTTCAAAAATCAATGTAACTATGATTTCAGACAAATACTGATTTTTTTTTTTAACTGACAATTCAACAGTAAATAAGGTACTACAAGCAGAACAAATTATGGTAGAGGAAACAATTTTTGGCAGCAAATTTTAGAAAAGGGTAAATTATAAATGAATATTGACTGGATAGTGACTGAGGAACACATTAACAGTAATGTCTTTGGGTTTTAAAATGTATATAATTAAAACTCATGGGAACAATAAGGCAAACTGAGGATGAGGAAGTTTAGTTTCCTATAATTACCTTGATGTGGTATAATTTGTATTGAACTGTAATAAGTTAAACATGAATATTTAATTTCTAGGGCAAATGCTGAATACATAAAGTACGTAACTATCAAAAAATAGAAGAAAAAGATGGAAGAGTAGAAATTACATATTTTAAGACAAAGCTAGAAAGTACAGAAAAAAGGACCACAAAATAGATGAGACAAACAGAAAATAAATAGTAACAGGGTAGATATAATCCAAATAATTTATCAATAACAACATTAAATTTTAAATAGATGAAATTTTCCAATGGTTAAATATACATGATTGTCATATGATTCTGATAAGATCTATACAATACAGTGTAAATAACACAGTGATTATGAAATTAATGCTTAAATGCCATATATCACCCCTAGCAAAATAATGAGAACAAAAACAGAAAATATAAATGTTTCTAAATCTATTGGTTGTTGTATAATTTTAAGTCTTTCTATAAAGAAGACAAATGACCAAGTTGGCTCAGTGGTGCTTTCTGCCAACCATTAAAAAATTTATAACACAAAATTTAAAAAAGACTTCCAGAGAATAGAAAAAGAAATATATTTGATTGTTACCAATATAATCTTGATGCTGACTTTCACAAGGACAATTTAAGAAAAAATTTAAAAAGATCAGTCTTTTTAATGAACTTGGATGCAAACATTCTAAGCAAAATATTAAAAACTGAATCCAGTGTCATGTAAAAACATACAATATCCTTACCACACTGGGACATATAAGAATCCAAGGGTATTGAACAAAAAAAATCAATTCATACAATTCACAGTATTAACAAAACTATTTTTAAAAAAAGTTCAACGTGATAGGTACAGAAAAAGTATGTGAAAAAATTCAACATCCACTGTAATAATAATTATCATCATTATCTTCATGGCATATTAGAAATAAATAGAAGCTTTCTTTATTTAATAAAAATATTTCATAACAAATATACTTTAATAACAAACATCATAATTAAGGATGAAATTTTAAGAGCTTTCTGCTTGAGATCCAAAATGAGAAAACAAAGTTTGTTACCACAATTTCTGGTCAATATTTTACTTCATGGAATGTTCATTGCAATAAAGCAGGAAACACAACAGTGTATCAGGATGAAGAAAGAAGAAATGAATCATTTATTGTTCACAAATGACATTGTTTATATAGAAAATGCAAGTTTATGTAGATGAACTGCTAAAATGGGTAAGTGATATTGAAGATTGTTGGAAAAAATTATCCAAGAAAATGAACCATAAAGAAACGTTAAATAATAAAATTCATAAAAGGTAGCATCTACCATAGTACCAAACATCAAGTGCCTTAAAATAACCCCAACAAAAGGTGTGCAGTTTATTCTGTCCTAAATTTACATAATACTGTAGAATTAAAATTAAAAAAAAATTAATTTTAACTATCTAAGATAACTGATACTTAACCATGTTTGACCAATAAAAAGTTGTTTTATATGATTCAATCTAATAAATAATGAAAATAGTGTATCTTCCTTGTCAATGAGAAGAATTAAAATAGTAAAATTTCTATTTTACACAAATTGATTCATTGATTCAACATAATTCACGTTAAAATCCCATCAAAATTATTTTGCTTGTGAAATTGACATCTTGATTTTAAAATTTATGTGAAAATGCAGAGAAAAAATAAAAGCCAAGGAAATTTTGAAAAAGAACTAAAATAGGAGTACTTACATTGCAAGTAGTGTGTCTTATTTTAAAGTTTTAGTAAGTAACACGTACCATATTAGCACTTTAAGGGAGTTATACCTGATGTAAAAGACGAGTTGATGGGTGCTGACGAGTTGATGGGTGCAGCACAGCAACATGGCACAAGTATACATATGTAACAAACCTGCACGTTATGCACATGTACCCTAGAACTTAAAGTATAATAATAATAAAAAAAAGTTAAATTAAAAAAATAAGTAAAAAATAAAAATAAAAAATAAAAGTCCAAAGAGGGCCAGGCGCGATGACTCATGCCTGTAATCCCAGCACTTTAGGAGGCCGAGGCCGGTGGATCACAGGTCAAGAAATCGAAACCATCCTGGCCAATATGTCTATCAACCCCATCTCTATCAAAAACACAAAAATTAGCTGGGTGTCGTGGCGCGCCTCTAGTCCCAGCTACTCAGGAGGCTGAAGAGGAAGAATCGCTTGAACCCAGGAGGCGGCGGTTTCAGTGAGCTGAGATCTCGCCACTGCACTCCATCCTGGGCGACAGGAGCGAGACTCCGTCTCAAAAACAACAACAACAACAACAACAACAACAAAAAGTCCAAAGAGATTGAAGCATTTCATAAACAGACATATACATATAAAATCATCTGACTTACAATAAAGGCTAAAGTGCAGTACAGTGATACAAATGTGTTTACAAATATGTATGCATATATGGGGTGTTCATATATACACATGCATATGTATATACACATGTACACATATATATATTTCTATGTGATTTTTGATTGAAATGTGAAAGTAAAGCAATGCAGTTTTGTTTATTTTTTTAAAGAAAAACAGGATACTATCTTCATGACCATATGATATGCAAATGTTTGTAGACACATAAACAGATGACAATGAGAGGAAAGAAAAATAAAAAATTAGACTACACTAACATTTATAACTTATTTTCATTAAAATATATACCATACTACAGAGTAGTAACGATGAATAAACTTGGCATAGAAAGGTACTTCATTACATTGACAAACGACATTTATTAAAAATCCACAGCTAATATCATTCAATGGTGGAAGCCTGAAAGCTTTCCTTCTAAGATCAGAAATGAGACAAGGATGCTTGTTTTCACCATTGTCATTCAACATTATATTAGAATGTACATCCAAAGTAATTAGGCAAGTAAAAGGTATACATGGCATTCAAAATGGAAAAGAAGAAGAAAACCTATATCTATTTGCAGATGACATGATTTGGGGCAACATTAAGATAGAAAAGTCAGTTGTGTTTCTGTGCAGCAGGAGTGAAAAATCAAAAAATGAAACTAATTAAAACAATTTCAATTACAAGAGCACTCAAAATATAAAACACCCAGGAATACATTTAACTATGGAGGAGAAAGATGTGTACACTGAAAACTACAAAACATTGAGGAAAGAAATTCCTTAAAGGGTATGTGTTATTCTTCTGGGGTATTGAAAATGTTTTGAGTCTATAGAGAAGTAGTGGTTGCACCACATTGTGAATATGCTAAATGTCACTGACTTCTACACTTTAAAATAATTAATTGGTTAATTGTATGCTATGCAACTTTTAGCATAAAAGGAGGAGGAGAAGGAGGAAGGTGAAGAAGAGGAAGGGATGTAGTGGCAGTAGAAGTAGTCAGGGTTCTGTCTACTTTGTGAGGGAGCCAGATGGCAGATATGGGAAGGAAGCACTATTGGTATTTCTGGAATTCTGTTATTAGTGTTTCGTTTCTTGAAACAGGCATTGATTTTTAAGGCAGTTCACTGGGTAAAAATTGTTGGGCTGTATGTTTTTTTATTTATGAATTTTTATGTATGTATTTTGTTCTTCAATAAAATTAATAAAAATATAGTGGAAAGTGAATGAATTTGAACTCTATATATCAACAAGACAGATCTCACAAGTTTGAATGAAATAGCAAATTATACAAAAATACAGGTAGTGTAATATATACCTTTTAACAAAATTTTAAAATTGTAAGATAATATTTTTGGAAAAATTAATATGACCTACACATATAAACTAATGATAATTACAAATAATAAATTAGGCTCATAGTTTTGTGTATATGGGCAAGAGGGTTTTTGAGTAATGGGGATGTGTACAGGAAAAGACACACATATGATTTCCATTAGGTTTTTATTTCTTCAAGTAAATTGTTGGTACATAAAATCTTTGTTAATTTTTCAAAAAGAGTATGTTTTATATAGCTTTGTATGCCTACAATTTTTTATTATTTTAAGAGAATAATTTGCATTGCTTGCATCCTTTATAGGTTTTGAAAAAACATAAAATGTATTATCTTATTTGACTATCAGAAATCTTTACATGATTGGACAGTCAGGCATTTTAACTACTCTCTTTACAGAAAGAGAAAAAACACAGTTTAGAAAATGGTAATTAGGAGACACACCTAATGTAAATGACAAATTAATGGGTGCAGCACACCAACACGGTACATGTACACATATGTAACAAACCTGCCCGTTGTGCACATGTACCCTAGAACTTAAAGTATAATAATAAAAAAAAGAAAATGGTAATACCCAATAATATCTTTTGGTATCAAATTTGGCCCACAATTCAACACACTAAGCTATTTCTTATGAAAGTGAAATAGACAAATATTTACTGAATATCTACAAATTTCCAGAATACTTACATATTATCTCAATAAATCATGACAGCAATACAGTAAAGAAGATGTCATTATACCATTACAAAAATTAGAAACCTGAGATTTGGAGAGGCAGTCAGTTTCCCAAAACCTCTCCCCAACAGGCAAAACCAGGCTGTATGACTGCAAAATCTGTGCTTATTTTGGTACATCTTACTGACTCCCCACAACACTTGGTTACTATGGATTTAGGCATTAATAAGAGATTCTACGTCATAAAGTTTAAAAAAAAAAAGAGCCAATCATTTGTTTTCTTGCAAATAGAGAATCTCTATATTCACTTGACACTGTGTTCAAAACAGTCTTTTCTCTGCATGAAAAAAAGAATCTAACATTACAAAATATCTTAATTTTTTCCTAGCTTTATAACACTCTTAGAAGAGTTTTTTGGGTTTTTTTTGTTTGTTTGTTTGTTTGTTTGTTTGTTTGTTTTTACTTTCAATTTTGCTATTCCTTGCAGTGGGCAACACTTTGCTTTGATAATTTCCACATTGAAAGTCATTTCCTCACAGACAATAAATCCATAATACAGGAGAGTAATTCAATTTTCTTACTTATGCAACATCACGCTCCATGCTGAGTCCTGGCTATGCTTTTGGTTCCATAATGCTGCACACTGAATCCTAAGCTTAGTTTTCATAAAAGTTAGACCTTTTATGTCAGATTTAGTAATTGACCCAAGTGCTATAAAAAGAATGCTTTTAAGCATTTGCATATTAGTTAAATAAAAGCCACCAAACACCTCCTGTCTGTTGACCTTCATTCTTCCTCACTGAGTAGCTCTCCCCTTGCTTTAATAGGAGAGGAACAGAGATGGATCTAAGACACTTGTTTGACTTCAGCTGTTCAGACTTGTGTCCTAATCCTTCTAAACTGCCATTCACAAGCTTCCTGAGGACCAAAAAATCTTTTGAACTTAAGAATTGAAGTTCTAAATTCATAATGTCCTTGGAAAATCTGGAGAGAGAAACAGAAAAGACCTCCCTTAAATTATTACCAAGTGTTTAGATATTCTTAGATTCTGCTGAGAAGAAAAATGAATTCGGACAGCTACCAAGATTTCAAATAAATGGTATTTTTTGCAAGACATGCTTCTTTTTCTAGTGCATTATCTATTTTTTTAATTATGTCATTTTGTTCCTCTTATAGGAACATCTCTTTTGTTTATAAGAATGAAAATTCCACTAGTAAACACTGAATTCAAACTAAATTAATTTTCAGTTTTTAGAAATGTATTTTTATGAAGCCAGAGTTATATATATTAAGCAACTATTTAATATTGCTAAACCATGATATATTCCTTGACATTTCTTTATGCATATAAGGGATAAAACATGAAAATGCTGTTTTCCTAACCTCTGTGTAAAATTATTGAGGTTTCTTTATTATTTTTAAATATTTAACAGCACCCTTGCAATTAGGTACCAAGAAAATGAACTATACAATAGGTTTAGTTTAATCTCCCTGGAATTATCTTAATTTCATGTAAGTGGTAAAATTTCCAGGTTCGAGTGATGTGTTTCCAATACTATTCCTCCATACAGAAAAGCCGCTCACATATTTTAATATAGTTTTGTATATTCACCATTATATGGACCTTGTCTAGGACAGCATGATAAAGCTTTGCAGACATTTCAGTATTTTAAGTAGAGTAATTCTTCATGTAAACAACTGCGGATGAGTAGTTACAGGGTAATAAGTCCCCGGGTAAAAAAATGTAAGGCTATTTCTAAGGTTGGATTTTTAGGATTCAGACAAAAATGACACCAAAGATCCAGGAATAAGCACACCTTGTTATTTTTTTCTGGAAATAGTTTGAGCATTTTGGAAGGCTGAGGTTTCAAGTTAGGACTTAGAAAATAAAGATACATTATGAAATAATTTAAAAATGTTTAGAGGCAATTAATATAGCCAAATTGTTTTGGGCATGTTGAGTGATTTATTTTTGAAAAGTCGTTAAATACACTATGTACATTAAAAATTAATTATACAAATTAATTATAAAGTATTACATTTATTATTAACCATACATAAGATCTTATTCAATGTCATTCACTATAGGATACATTTTCAAGGATCCACATCTTCTTAAAGACTTCATAATAATTTGATAAATTACATTTTATTTTGATGGCAACATAAGGCATATTGATACAAGTACAGGTTGAGCACCCCTAATATGAAAATCCAAAATCCAAAGTGCTTCAAAAATTTGACATAATGCCACCAGTGGAAAATTTTACATCTGACCTCATGTGACAGGTCACAGTCAAAACGCAGTCAAAACTTTGTTTCATGCACAAACTTCTTTAAAATATTGTGTAAAATAACATTCAGACTATGTGTACAAGGTGTACATGAAACAAATTTTGTGTTGATATTACGGTCTCATCCCCAAGATATCTCATTATGTATATGCAAATATTTCAAAATCCAAAAAGAGTTTAAAATTCAAAACATTTCTGGTCCCAAGAATTTTGGAAAAAGGATACCCAACCTCATAGTCTTTCAGTGCTATTCAACTTCAGAGTTAAAGTTTGGGCTTAGAATTATACCAGTTTTATGTGACTAAAAAGGGACAGCATTTAATTTATACTTTTTGTTAAGAACCTCTCACTGCACTAATTTTGCCCTAATGTGCAATTGAAAACAATTGTCCATCATTAGAACTGAAATTCATGTTGACATCATTAAAAAAAACATATTTACTCCAAGTAAAACTCAATGACATCATCTAATCATGTGAAAAAAAGCACAACATCACTGATCATTAGAGAAATGCAAATCAAAACCACAAAGAGATATCAACTAACACCAGTCAGAATGGCTATTGTCAAACCCCCAAAACTGACACATGTTGGCGAGATTGTGGAGAAAAAGGAACACTTATACACTGTTGAGAGTATAAATTAGTTCAGCCATTGTGGAAGACAGTGTGGTGGTTCCTCAAAGACCAGAAGACAAAAATATCATTTGACCCAGCAATCCCATTACTCGGTATATACCCAAAGAATATGAATTGTTCAATTATAAAGACATATGTTCATTGCAGCACTAATCACAATAGCAAAGACATGAAATCAACCTAAATGCTCATCAAGTATAGACTGGATATAGAAAATATGCTACATGTATACCATGGAATACTATGCAGCCATAAAAAATGAGATAACATTCTTTGCAGGGAGCTGGAGGCCATTAAGCTTAGCAACAAATAGAAGAAGAGAAAACTATAAAATGAATTATTATTATATGTTAGAAATTATAAAAAATAAAATATAAATGAATGTTAAGTGATGTGCCTTTGATTTTTAGAAATTCATAATTCCATAAAATGACATTAAAGTCATACTTTGTTTTACAATTCATACTTTATACATAAAATTACTTTGTAAAACATAAATATATAATCTTCAGTGTTTGTGATTATAGCATAGCATACATTGTGATGCTTCAGCACACACTTTGAAAATCGTTTCCTTCGTCGCTTGCTTCTTTTTCCTGCTTTCCCTCTGCTTACCAACCATCCACTGAAAATTTCTCACATAAGGCATATATACAAACATATCACAACTTCTTCTTGTCTTCCTTTCCTATTATTTCAGGGGATAATTTGTACCATTTTACAGCATAAACTGCTTACATTGTCTTCTGCCACCCTGATTTCCATTTTGCTTCCATGCTCATTCTTAGGTCTTTGACTTCCTGAGTCATTTCTTGATTGGTTTAATGGCACATTCAACTTACCTAAGAAGGTCTGTGGAAAAAAAATATTTCCTGTTTTTGTTCCACTTTTTATAGTTATTTAAAATGATGGAGAGATTAGCTAGATATAAAATATTCAAGAAATTATTTCTTAAACTGAAAATCTTAATCTGAAAGTTTCACCATTTTTTATATGCTGAAAAAATTTGAGGCCACTTTAATTTGTTTCCATAAGAAGTTAAATATTTTGCTTGATTACCCAAATGAGTTTTCCTTTAATTTGAAGACTAATATGTTTATTAATATATATCTCAAAGATTTAGGGCCAGATCAAATATTTCTTACATGGGGCATGATGTCTTTTGTCATGTAGTTTGCTTTTTCCAGAATATTATCAAAATGGAAATCATATAGAAGTAATAAACCCATTTTTTTTCATACAGCATGCTTTTTTGAAACTGATGCTTATTTTTACAAGTACTAATTTATGCTGAAAAACAGTATTTCATTGTATGGATACATCACCATATTTTTTTCAACTTACTGATTGATGGACATTTCAGCTATTACTAGCTCTGGGATATTAAGAATAAAGCAACTATAAATGTTATCTCAGAAGCCTCCATAGGACATATGCATTCATTTCTCTTAGTTAAATACAAAAATGAGTGAACTTGTTGGGTTGTATGGTGAGAGTACCTTTAATTTTATGAGACACTGTTACATAGTTTTCAAATGTGGCTTTTTCATTTTTCATTTCCATCTCCAATATATGGCACATTTGTTTCATCTCCTTACCAGCACTTGCTATTATCAATCTTTTTAATTGTAGCAATTACTACTATCATTGTGGTTTTCATTGGCATTTCTCCAATAACTAATGGTGTTGAGAATCTTTTCCTGTGATTATTTCCCAAATTACCCACAATGGTGTTAATGACAGCACATCTGTTGTGCCACATCAGTCCTAACACTTGAAATTGTTAGTTTCTTTTATCAAACTATTCTGGTGGACTTATAGTGCATTTCATTTTGGATTGAATTTGTATTTCCTTGATGACCAAATACAATATGTTTATCAGTCTTCTGTAACATGCCTACTGTTCAATTCTTTTTCTCACTTTAAAAATTTAATCATCCTTTTATATTCATATGTAAGGTTTTTTTTTTTTCATATCCTGGACAAAAGCTAGCTTAGGTGTTAAAAACAGCTCACTGCGGTCTGGCTTGATAGCTTATGTAAATAAATTGGGTCTTTAGATAAACCTTTAAATATTGCACCTTTCTATGTCCTAATTAAGAATTATTTCTGTTACTGGTGGAGGGTGTCCAGGTTTTTGGCATTTTGAACAAAGAATTGGACAAGATGCAAAAACAAAGCAACAAAAGAATGAAGCAATGAAAGCATAGATCTAATGAAATGAAAGTACACTCCACAGACCAGGAGCGGGCTCCACCAAGTGGCTCAAGAGCACTGCTTACAGGATTTTCTGGGGTTTAAATACCCTCTAAAGGCTTCCCCTTGGTTACCTGGTTTACACTTCAGGTAAATGAAGGAATGTCCCGTGAGAAAGCAGAGGCTGAAGTTACAAATTTACACCCTATGCAAATGAAGACTAGGTCTGTGACCAGTGTGATTGCTTGCAGGAGGGGATCAATCAGAGGTACTTTCCATTTTTCATCTGAAACACAGAAAGCGGGGGGTTGCCATGGGAGTAGCCTCTGATCCTTTTGTTACTCGGACATGGAAAGTTAGGGTTTTCCTTTTGATTCAGTTCTTGCAGGTCAGTGCAAATCAGCCTTAGGTTCCCTTGTCTCCAGACTCTATTCTCCTGCCTCAATTTCCAGGTCTCACATTTTTTCTATGTTTTATCTATGATCTATAATGTTAAGTACTCCACATTTATAATCACAAATTATTTGTGGGTGGTGTTGATGCAGGAATTTTGCTCCTTAGTTCAGCTAAAATCTGGGTTCTTGTCACATGACGAGGAAAGATTAGGCCTGAGGACACATTGCAAGGTGAGGGGAGCAGAATTTATTAAAAGAAAGCCGTCAGTGAAAAAAGAAGGGTTCTTGCCAACAGGCTGCCACCTCACAGATGGAATATGAGGCCACCACACACAGAAGCTGAAGAGAGGCCAGTCTCCTCCCCCTGCATAAGGCGTGAGCTTCCTATGGCTCCATCCCATTCTCCCAGTGCCCAGGCAGCCCCCAGTCTGTTGTGGCCATGTGCAGGTAAGACCCTGGGCAGGTTTCCTCATCTGCACAAAAGCATCTGATGTAAACACTTGTGGGAAGAGTTGGAGATTCCCCAGGGTCCTTTCCTTACCTGCCTCCCTCATCTATCAGTGTAACAAAGGGGTCATGTTTCGTTTCATTCTTTCTATCACATAGCCAATTAACCTAACATCACGTCTTGGAAACACTGACATTTTGTACTTCACAACATAACATTAGTCATGATAATGGTCCTGTTTTTCAGAGTTTTCATTATATTTTGTTATCTCTGTCCCTTTATAATGTCTTACAGTTTAAATTATTGTAGCCCAAATTTCCAATCCAGAATGGGCTGTAGGAGGATGAAAAAGGTCTCAATATCTCTCGTTGACTAGTTCAATTTGTTTTTCCAATTTCTAAAACAAAACAAAAAAAAAAGGCCCAACAACCTGAGATCGACCATACTAAATCTCTCTCTCTTTTTTTCTTTTCTTCTTCTCCTAATTACTTACCTTTCTATTTTTCCTTTTTTGCTAAAGGAATCTTTAAAACACGCAACCTTTCCAAATCTACTGCTAATGACAAGTTCATGATTTTCAAATTGAGGGTTTTTAAAAAATGTTTTTGCTTGTTTGGGTAAAAAGGTATAGGACAAAATGACACAGAAAAAAAAAAAAACAGTTATTTTTCAACTAACTGAAGTGGGTTAAAAACATATGAAATGTAATATAAAATACTAAAATTAGTGTACTGATTATTCAGATAAATTAATTTATTTCAAAACAATGAGCGCTCTATTCTATTATTTACTTTGTGGGTTGTGTTTCAGGACCGAAAAGAAACTCATGTTTGTTAGATGACCCCTAATACAAAATATTTGTATAGATATAGACCATTATTGTATACAAACTCTAGATAATTAGCATTTTTGTTACAACCATGGTGTACCTCATGCCTGAACAAGATCTATATCAACTTTTTAATTTAATTTTATTTTATTTTATTTTATTTTGAGATAGGGTCTTGTTCTGTTGCCCAGGCTGGAATGTAGCGGTGTGATCACAGCTCACTTGTAGAGGGTCAAGTGATCCTCCTACCTGAGCCTCTCAAGTAGCAGAGACCACATGTACGTACCACCACACCAAGCTTTGTCTGTGTGTGTGTGTGTGTGTGTCTGTGTGTGTGCATATGTGTAGACATGGAGTCTCACTACATTGCTCAGATGGTCTTGAGTTCCTGAAATCTAATGATCCTCCTGCCTTGGCTTCCGAAAGGGCTGGGATTACAGGTGTAAACCACAATCCCCAGCTTACATCAATTTTAATGCTAAACTTAAAGAAGAAAAACTATAAACTACTCAAAGTCATTTAATAATCAGGTATACAAAAGAAAACTAAAGAAAATAAATTTATGGGACAATGTGAATTATCTAATATAAATGCTGATATTGTAGAATGAAACTACATAGTTTAATTGCCTTTTTAAAGTTATAATTATTAATACTAAAACATTTTAATTAAAAACACCAATGGCAGAAGTCTGGATGCTATAAGAAACTTATAGTTATCTATCAAATGCGAATTTGGAATAACTCAACATCTTATAAAGGTGAACTGTACTATTTTTACTGTGTCTCTCAATGTAAACCTAAGGCTTAAAATCTCTTTTTAAAAATAATCTCACGGTCTAAAATTTTAGGCACATTTAGTGGTTATGTATTTCTTTTATGCAAAGCAATGGGTGAAAAGTTTGTATAAAAATATAAAGACTATATAATATTGTACTTTAAAACTCTACTGATTTCATGCAGAAAAGTAGGAAACGGAGACAACGTCTACCATAATAGGACAAGATCCTTGCAGTCTAAAATGAAAATTAAGATGCTTATGCCATAAAAACTATATTGCCCCTTGTGATTAGCTGAGATTTTAGAAATGTATAACATGACTTTAATGTATCATGAAAAAAATAGCAGTAATATTTTCAATATTGTCCCTAAAGCAAAAAGCTTTCAAAATTATGACAGAGTAAGGCAATCTTGTCCTTGCATGTTACTGCAGTTGAATGAAATAATACTGGTCTTCAAACAATACTGTTCACATTTCAGTTCCTGAACTATAATAATTGTGAGAAATTACATAAGGAAAACTTTACCGCAAGCTTTTCTGCCTACAAATCATTCTGTGCATCGATTAGTGACTGATTACATCACCTCTATAAGTAATAACCCTATAAGTAATTGGTTAATGTGCATATATTATTAAGTTCATGTACAGAGAGCAAAAGACATAGCTATATTGCCTCCTTATCTTCCAGTAATAAACACACATGACATTTTATAGAAATAGATCATAGAAAGAGGTATCTGGTCAACAAAGATAAAAGATCATTAAAGAAACAAAAGTGATAATACTAGAAGTGATAAAGTTTGAATAGAACATACGTGGAGTTATAGAAGAAATTGTAAATGGTGGGAATTTTGACATGAGTACACTCTTATCAAAGGAATTTAGTGACATTGAACTTATCAAGCTATATGAGGAAGGTTATGACAAAATTTATGAATATGTCCCTGATATTAGAAGCCAGAAAAAAGTTAGCATTGAGGGAACTGTTGGAGATATTACTTGGCATTTAAAGGTCTAAAAATAAAATTTTGAAATATTATCTAAACTTAGAAATTGTATGAAAATTCACTAAGATGTAGAAAAGGTATCCACTCTGTATTGTAAGTTATATAATTAGAAGACAAATATTGCTCCAAAGTATTCTTAAGTCTTTACCAAAAAATCAACTTAATTTTCTGTGCTTCTAATGTTTTTAGTTACAGCCAACAAAATGAATATTGATTTTACTATATATTGCTTGCCTGAGATTATGTGCCAATAGAAAGACAGTTTTCAATGTTGTTTTAACAGTTTCAAAATTCATGGAGCAATAGGTTTTCCCATTGTTTGTTATGATCACTTGTCATGATTTTAGCTTATATTTTTTTATTATTCTTCACTTGCAAGCAAGGACTGTCTGTATTATCTTTAGGGGATTCATTTGTTAGTGGATATGTATCCATGGTTATAAATGTCATAAAGCAAAGTCCTCACAGTCAAGTAAGAGAGGATCATTTAAGAAAATGAATGCACACTATTCCTCTTTTACTTCAGGCTTAATGCCATATTAGGACATTCCTAGAAGTAGGAACCTGAAAGTTTGGAAAAATTATGTTTTGTTTTCCAAAGATTAGTGGATGAGGAAAGGAGAGTAGAGGGATTGGGGTTAGGTGATGAGAAGGGATTATTCCTGCCACTAGAAACAAGAGACAACGATTTCTAGGAACATTCATTTAGTCATTCCCTCATTTAACAAATATTTTGGTGGAGTATATAGAAATTGTTAAGGGTGGGAGACATTGCAGCATAGATATACACAGTGAGAATAAACTTAATAACTGTCTGAATGTACAGATCTAGGGAAAGGGGATAATTTCAGGAGCAATACCTTGAAATGGTAAGAAGAAACAGAATTTATGGCACAGTGGGAGGGTTAGCCTTAGGTAAGATCAGAGATAGTTCATGCATGCTAATAAATAAAGAGAATATAAGACTGTAGATGCAGGTAAGTTGTCCTATTTGGAGGCGCAAAGATAAGGTCGTTCTGTTGCTAAAAGCATGGGTATCAGTAAAGATGATGAATAGGGACTATTTGTAATGGAGAGAGTGAAAAGTTTTAAAACAGCCACCACAGATTGATAAGTTAGGTTGACGATGAAAATATGGAAGGATTGCCAGGAAATTACAAGGAGTCTTTTGAACTTACAAATTCCAGGAAAAAGATTCACATGAATTATCCTCACTCCCCATTCCCTTTACCACTTGGAAATCTTCTCCTCCTCTTCTTTTCTATCAATAATCAGTTTTTAAATTTATCAAAAGGCTGGCAGATATTTTTTAGTTTATATTTTTTAATGTAAGTTAAGTCCTTTGAAGGAGACTTGGAGGGTAAAGAAATTGTGGGGGTATGCATGTGGATATAATGATGAATTATGAGATACCAATCAGAAAAAAAGTGTAGTTAAGAATTACAGGGAGTTAATATACAGTAAAAGGGGATAAAATTAACTAGCCTTTTTAGTAATTTGAAGTCTTATTAGACTGCGTAGCACTAAGAGGAAATATACTGTCGAATTTAGGAAGAGGTGGCCAGAGGATGAGGCTATCAATATAGGTGTTTTAGTAGTTCAATTATATTATAGGTAATGACAAATTCTTGAGCATAATCATAGAATTCGGTGAGTGAAGTTGAGTGAAGGACAAGACCTTAGTGAAAATCTTAGATCACTGAGTGGCTATGGTAGTAGATGAGTTATCTTCAGGGATGCTGATCCTACTCTAAATAATAATTAGAAATATATATGTGTAGCATGCAGGTAGGCAGGTGCTAAAGGAACGGAACTGAAGGAATAACTGAGAGCATCAGGGTAAAAAAGAGGTTTAGTGGCTGGTGTAAACTAGAGCCAATGTTTCAAAAGAACTAAAGCATGTCAGGAAAGGTGGGAGGAATACAATTCTGGAAGAGACTGTGAGGAACAAGGAAGCGTCTGATCTAATTTCAGGACAGAAATTTGTGAGGTGTGCATAAAAAAATTCATTGACAGAAAAACAATATGGATAGATTCTGTTTAGGAAAATTATTTTTAAAGTATTATTATCAATTTATTATAAATATAAATATATCAGCTAAATTAAAATCCCAATTAAGCCACTGATGCTTTGCCTGAGAGCCTACATATCCTATACACATTTTTTTTTTTTTTAATGAGGCAGTGGGTTATAAGTTTCAGACTAGTGCTTTAAGAAGACATTTGTGGAGGCCAGACTACTTTCTCTTTAGAGAATTTTTTTTTTCGTTTACTCCAGCTTTACTGAGATATAAATGACAAATACAAATTATATAAATTTATAATGTGATGTTTTGATATATGTAAATATTTTGAAATAACCAAACTAACATTCCCATCATCTCACATAATTATATATTTGTTGTGGTGAGAATATTTAATCTTTTAGTGATTTTGAAGTATACATGATTAATAACAATAGTCACCAAGCTGTACAGTAGATCCTCAGAATTCATTCATTCTAACTAAAACTCAGTACCCTTTGACCAAAATAACTCTATCACTGTCCCCAGCTCCTGAAAACCACCTTTCTACTCTTTGCTTCTAGGAGTTTGACTTTTCATATTCCACATAAAAGTGAAACATTTCTGTGTCTGCTATGTCTGCTTTACTTCACTAAGTATGATGTCCTCTAGGCTCATCTATGTTAGCATAAGTTAAGGAATTTGTCTTTTTTGTGACTGAATAGTATTCCATTTTGTAGACATATCATCTGTATCCACTCATCTGTTTATGAACACTTAAGTTGGTTTTATATATAAGCTACTGTGAATAATTCTGCACTAAACATGGGAATGTAGAAATTTTCTTTAAAAAATTATTTTATTTCCTTTGGATATATACCCAGTAGTGGGATTGCAGGATCATATCATAGTTATATTTTTAATTTTTTGAAGATCTCTCATACCATTTTCCATAACGGCTGTACTAATTTCCATTCCCACATTGTGTGAGGGTTCAATTTTCTCCACATTCTTACCAACATTTATTGTTATTTGTCTCTATATTAATAGCCATTATAACAGGAGTGACATGATAACCCATTTTTAATTTGGTTTTCATTTGCATTTCCCTGATGATTAATGAAGTTGAGCATTTTTTCATATATCTCTTAGTCATTTGTATGCCTTATTTTGAGAAATGTCTATTCAGATACTTAACCGATTTTTTTTCATCAAATTGTTTGTTAGTTTTCCATTGAGTTGTTTGAGTTCCTTATATATTCTGGTTATTAACGTTTTGTCAGATGGGTTGTTTGAAAATATTTTCTTTCATTCTGTAGATTGTATCTTCATACTGCCAATTGTTTTCTGTGCAGAAGCTTTTTGGTTCAACAGACCATCCCATTTGTCTACTTTGCTTTTGTTACCTGTGCTTTGGCATTACATTTAAAAAATCATTGTTCAGATTCATGTCAAGAAACTTTTTTCTTTGCTTTCTTCCAGTAGTTTTACAGTTGCTGGTCTTTAGTATACAACAAGCCCCTGGATAATATCATATTTAATCATAAAAAACTGCAAGCTTTTCTTCTAAGAATGAGACAAGGATGTCCACTTTCGCCACTTCTGTTCAATATAGTATATTTAATGTCCTAGCCACAGCATTTAGGTAAAAGAGGAAATAAAAAGCATCTAAACAGGAAAGGAAGAAATCAAATGTCTCCATTTGTGGACAATATGCTCTTATGTATAGAAAACTCTAACAATGTCACCAAAATACTATTAGAAAAAAAGTCCTAATATTTTTATAGAACCACACAAGACTCTAAATAGCCAAATCATTTTGACTAAAAAGAACAAGGCTGCAGCATCACACTACCTGTTTTCAAAATATAGTAAAAACCATACTAATCAAAATATCATGATTCTGGCATAAAACTGGACATACAGACCAATGGAACAGAATAGAGAGCCAAAAAACCAATCTGTGCATTTATGGTCAATTTATCTTTGCCAAAGGTGCCAAGAACACACAATGGAGAAAGCATAGCCTCTTCAATAACTGGTGTTGGGAATATTGTTTATTCACATGTGGAAGAATAAAATCGGACCTATATCTCATACTATAAACGAAAGTCAATTCAAAGTATATTGCAGAATTAATCATAAGAAATAACTGGATTTTATCTTTTAAAAAGTGAGGGTCATATTCAGGAAATTTTTGAAGGCATAGGGATTTTTTTAATAACAGAGTTTGAGTTACAGAAGTTATCACAGTGAGAAGCAAATGGAATTTTGGAGATTCATAAAAGCATATATTTATGAAGTGATGAATGGCATCATAGATTTCACCTTCTACTGATAACTGGGTAAATGAATATGTACTATGAATTAATTCTTCATAATTAATTATAGTAAAAACCTACTGATAATCAGTTCTACTTCATATTTTCTTCTTTCAACTGATGTTTTGTGTCACTTTGTTAGATAAAGTAAGCAGTGTTGTATCAGGAAATTTAGAAAAGTATCTTTGCAAGTGTAAGCTAGACTCTGCGGACAACCATTGATTTCTTTTTCTTATTCAGTATACAACCTAGTGTGACAACTATGTTGTGAGGAAATGAGAACTATTTAACAAAGACTTAGGACTGTATTAAATGTAAACAAGTCTTTCAACCGAAATAATTTCTTCACATTTAGTCTTTGGATTTAGTGAAACACTATTTTCCTTATTAGTTGGCATCATAATACTTAAAGGACAAATAACACTGGGGCTTGTTTTTGGAAACAATTAGGTAATGGTAGTTTGAAAAGATAATGTCTATTTGGGATAAGGGATATGCATTCAGAAGAATAGATGACATTGTAAAAATGTCAAAGAAAAAAGAGAAAACACCAGACCCGGTGGCTCACACCTGTAATCCCAACACTTTGGGAGGCCAAGGCGGACAGATCACCTGAGGTCGGGAGTTGGAGACCAGCCTGACCAACATAGAGAAATCCCGTCTCTACTAAAAATACAAAAATTAGCTGGGTGTGGTGGCGCATGCCTGTAATCCCAACTACTCCGGAGGCTGAGGCGGAAAAATCACTCGAATCTGGGAAGTGGAGGTTGTGGTGAGCTGAGATCCAGCCATTGCACTCCAGCCTGGGCAAGAAGAGTGTAACTCCGTCTCAAAAAAAGAAAAAAATAGGAGAGGAGAAGAGAGGGAAGGAGAGGAGAGGGGAGGGGAGGGGAATCTTAATTCATGAAACCCGGTGAAAAGCATATAAAAAATTAACACATTTTTATAAAGCTGATGAGAATAACTGATCTTAAGTGTAACTAAAAAGATATTTATTGCGTTCTCCGGATATTTTAAACTTATTTCTAAATAGGAATGGTTTACATGTTTAAAATATGTTTAAAATTGAAAGGTATATAAATATAATTTAATATTTCATGTTCCAAATTTGAGAATTTAGTTCAACATTAAAATTGTTAATAAAATTCTTAATTTTTATTTATTACAAATTATGTACACATTTGTTTGGATAAGATCCTTCAAAGAATGAAACTAGAAGAATAAAACTCTGAGGATTTGAATAAAAATATCGATACCTTGAATTTATTTTAAGAGAAAATTGGTATTTAGTAGAGGTAACTGAGATTAGAATAATGTAAGTTTAACACTACATTTCTTCATTCGAATAAGACAAATAAAATAGAACACAACTGTATTTTGTTACCATATTTTATACGTTAAAGCATCCCATAAGGAAAGACAGTTTATAAATTATTTTTTTCTTTTGGCATAAGATTCAGATTATTGGCTCAATTCAGTGGAGTTATTTATGTAGTTGTTCTTTTTTAAGAGTTTATACATCTGAAGTAACATCCAATAAGGTTATGAAATGTTTTTTGAGTCAGTTTTCAAATTCACTGAAAAAATAATATTCACTGCTTTTATTGAGCATTTGTTTATTTTAGCTTTAGTATCAACCTTTCTTTAAGGCTCAAACAAATGTGTATTTATTTAAAATTATATTTTAAATTTAAATGATGCTGTAGGGTTACATAGGATGAATGGCCAGAATCTACCAATCTCAAGTTCACAATATAAGCAATACTTTACAGTTATAAATATTTTATATTTTTATTTTTTCTACCAAATATTTACAATTAATTTAACTTAATCATAAAATATATGTATTTGACACATTATTTTCTTACATTCCAAATGTATAACTTTTATCCACATTTAACGATGTTTTCATATTTTGTGACTTTGAGTTTACATGAATAAACACTACTTACACAAAACTATTCAAAGTGATAAATGTGATTATTATTAATGATATCATAGTGAGTATCAATATATTTTTGTTATTTTTAAAGATTATTTCTTGCTTGTTGAATTAACTTTCTTATAGATTCTGGGTATTAGACCTTTATCAGATACATAGTGTGTGAATATTCTCCCCTTTTTTGTTGGTTGTCTGTTTATCTTATTGATAGTTTCTTTGACTGTGAAGAAGCTCTTTAGGTTAAGTCTCATTTATCGATTTCTGTTTTTGCTGCAATTGCTTTTGGGGAATTAGGTATAAATTATTTGCCAAGATTCATGTCCAGAATGACAATTCCTTAATTTTCTTCTAGATTTATATAGTTTTAGTCTTATATTTAAGTCTTTAATCCATCTTGAGTTAATTTTTCTCTATGGTAAAATATCAGGGCCCAGTTTCAGCCTTCTGCATATGGCTAGCCAGTTATCCATACACAATTTATCAAATAGTGTTCTTTTTCCATTGCTTACTTTTGTCAACTTTGTAGAAGATCATATGGCTGTAGGTGTATACCTTTATTTCTGGGTTTTCTATATCTTGTTTCACTGGTCTGTGTGTCTATTTTTGTACCAGTACTATTCTGTTTGGGCTATTTGGCCTCTTTTTTGGTTCCATTTGAATTTTAAAACATTTTTTTAATTCTGTAAAAATTACATTGGTAGTTTGATAATAATAGTATTGAATCTGTAAAAAGACAAATGATCTTATTAAAAAATAGGCAAAGGACATGAACAGACACTTCTCAAAAGAAGATATACATGCAGATAACAAACATGAAAAAAGAAGCTCAAGATCACTGATCATTAGAGAAATGCACATCAAAACCACAATGAGATACCATCTCACACCTATCAGAATGGCTATTCCTAAAAGCCAAAAAATAACAGATGCTGGTGAGGTTGTGGGGAAAAAAGGAATGCTTATACACTGGTGGGAATGTAAATTAGCCCAACCTCTATGGAAAGCAGTTTGAAGATTTCTCAAAGAACTTAGAACCACCATTTGATTTGACAATCTCATTCTGGGTATACACACAAAGGAAAATAAACCAGTCTACCAAAAGGACACATGCAATTGTATGTTCATCACAAGACTATTCACAATAGCAAAATCATGGAATCAACCTAGGTGCCATCAATGGTGGGTTAGATAAAGAAAATTTGGTACACATACTATGCAGTCATAAAAAAGAATAAAATCCTGTCCTTTGTAACAACTTGGATGCAGCTGGAGGCCATTAGCATAAGAGAATTAACAAAGGAACAGAAAACCAAGTACCACATGTTTTCACTTGTAAGTAAAAAGCTACACATTGAGTGCACAAGAACACAAACATGAGAACAAATGACACTGGGGACTACTAGATGGGGGAGAGTGGTGGAGGGGGGAATGAGGGTTGAAAAAGCAAACTATTGGTAACTATGCTCACTATCTGGATGCTGGGATCATTCATAAACCAAACTTCAGTGACAGTGACATGCAATATACCTATGCAAAAAATCTGCACATGTACACCTTTAACCTAAAATAACACTGAAAAATAATACAAATTAAATTATTATTTCTGTGAATGTTGTAATTAATATGTTTTGTATGAGCTAGGAATTTCACATTTACTTTTTCTAATGTGTAGTTATGGCCTGAATGTTGTTGTTTCCCCAAAATTCATATGTTAAAACCCATTCACCACTGAGACCTATTCAACTGTTAAGATGTGGGACTTTCATGAGGTGATTAAATCTTGAAGCTTCAGCTCTTATGAATGGAATTAGTTTCCTTATAAAAGAGACTGAGGGAACTGCTTTGACCTTCTATCTCTCTTCCATCGTTTGAAGCTGCAATGAGAAAGTGCCACATTAGAAGGAGAGAATCAGCCCTTATTGGGCACTTAATCTGCTGGTACCTCGATCTTGGATTTCACAGCCAGAAGTGTGAGAAATTTTTGTTGTTCATTAATTACCCAGTCTAAGATATTTTGTTATAGCATCCTGAAAGGACTATGACAGCCATTCATAAAATGTTTCTATAGGTTTCCCATAATATAAACTAATATATTTAGACCAAAGAAAGCAAATTAGGGCAATATTATGTAATGGTGATTTAGTAATGATAATGTTACTACTAAGAGTTATATCTGATTTTGAGTATTTCATGCTTATTAGTTATACTATCATTTGTGTGTTCCAAAGGTTTTTCAATTTGGCATCAGTAATAACTGTAAGAGGTGGTCATTCCCATCCTTATTTTATAAATGAAATAAAATAAAGCCTACTTAACTGATTTGACCAAGGTAACCTAAAAAAAAGATATATATATATATATATATATACACACACACACATATATATATGTATCAAGTTTAGACATTCTACTATAAAGGGCTTTATTTATTTTTAAATAATTACATTACTTTAAAAAGTCTTTTTAACTTTTATGTTAGACTGAGGGGTACATGGGCAGGTTTGTTACATAAGTAAACTTGTGTCATAGGAGTTTGTTATACAGATTACTTTGTCACCCAACTACTAAACCTAGTACCCAATAGTTATATTTTTCTGCTCATTTCCCTGCTCCCACCTTCTACCCTCAAGTAGGCCACAGTTTCCATTGCTCCCTTCTGTGTGTCCGTGAGTTCTTATCATTTAGCTTCCACTGGTAAGTGACAACATGTGGTATTTGGTTTTCTGTTCCTGCATTAGTTTTCTAGGAATAATGGCCTACAGTTTCATCCATGTTCTCACAAAATACATGATCTCATTCTTTTATGGCTGTATGGTAGTCCACGGTATAAATGTACCACATTTTCTTTATCAAATCTGTCATAGATGGGCATTTAGGTTGATTACATGTCTTTGCTATGGTGAATAGTGCTGCAATAAACACTAGTACAGATGTGACATTATGGTAGAATGACTTATATTCCTTTGGGTATACACTCAGTAATGGGATCGCTGGGTCGAATGGTTGTTCTGTTTTTAAGTCTTTGAGGAGTGGCCACTCTGTTTCCATAAAGGTTGAACTAATTTACACTCCCACCAATAGTGTATAAGCATTCCGTTTTCTCCTCAAACTCACCAGCATCTGTTATTTTTTGACTTTTTACTAATAGCCATTCTGACAGGTGTGAAATGATATCTCACTGTGATTTTGATTCGCATTTCTGTAATAATTTGTGATATTGAGCTTTTTTCCCTATGCTTGCTGGCCGCATGCATGTCTTTGAAAAGTGTGTGTTCTTGTCCTTTGCCTGCTTTTTAATAGGGTTGTTTGTTTTTGCTTATAAATTTCTTTAAGTTTCTTATAGATTGTGGATATTAGACTTTTGTCTGATACATAGTTTGCAACAATTTTCTCCCATTGAATTGTTGTTTGTTCACTCTGTTGATAGTTTCCTTTGCTGCACAGAAGTTCTTTAGTTTAATTATATCCCAAGTTTTAATTTTTGCTGTGTTGCAATGACTTTTGGTATCTTTGTCATAAAATCTTTGCCCATTCCTGTGTCCTGATGGTATTGCCTAGGTTGTCTTCCAGGGTTTTTATAGTTTTGGATTTTACATTTAAGTCTTTGATACCATGTTTAGTTGATTTTTGTATATGGTATAAGAAAGGGATCCAGTTTCAATCTTCTCCATATGGCTAGACAGTTATCCCGGTACCATTTATTCAATGGGGAGTCCTTTCTCCATTGCTTGTTTTTATAGTTTTGTTGAAGATCAGATGATCTTCAGTGTAGCTGTGCAGCTTTATGTCTGGGCTCTTTATTCTGTTCCCTTTGTTTATGTGTCTGTTTTTGTTACTGTAGCCATGCTGACTTCAAACCCCAAAGTAACCAATAACATGCTTTTTGGGTTACTGTAGCCCTGTAGTATTGTTTAAAGTCAGGTAATGTCATACCTCCAGCTTTGGACTTTTGCTTAGAATTGCCTTGTCTATTTGAGCACCTTCTTGTTTCCATATAAATTTTAAAATAGGTTTTTTCTATTTCTGTGAAGAATTTCATTTGTAGTTTGATAGAAATAGCATTGAATCTGTACATTGCTTTAGGCAGTATGGCCATTTTAAAGATATTGATTTTTACTATTCATGAACATGGAATGTTTTTCCAATTGTTTGCAGCATCTTTAATTTCTCTGAGCAGTGTATGTACTCCTCATTGTAGACATCTTTCACCTGTCTGTTTAGCTGCATCCCTAGGTATTTTGTTCTTTTTGTGGGAATTGTGAATGAAATTGCTTTCCTGATTTGGCCCTCAGCTTGCCTGTTGTGGGCGTATAGGAATACTAGTGATTTTTTACACTGATTTTGTAAGATGAAACTTTGCTTAAGTTATTCATAAGCTGAAGGAGATTTTGGGCTGAGACTATGGGTTTTATTTTTAGATATGGAATCATGTTTTCTACAAACAGGAATAATTTGACTTCCTCTCTTCCTATTTGAATGCCCTTTATTTCTTTCCCTTGCCTGATTCCTGTGGGCAGGACTTCCAATATTATGTTGAATAGGAGTGGATAGAGAGAGTATCCTTGTCTTCTGCTGATTTTCAAGGAGAATGCTTCCAGCTTTTGTCCACTCAGTATGATGTTGGCTATGGGTTTGTAATAGATGACTCTTAACATTTTTGAAATATATTCCTTTAATTCATAGTTTATTGAGAGATTTTTAACACTAAGGGATGTTGAATTATATCAAAAGGCTTTTCTGCATCTATTCAGATCATTATGTGTTTATTGTCTTCAGCTATGTTTATGTGATGAATCACATTTATTGATATTTATATGTTGAACCAACCTCGCATCCTGGGGATGAACCTATTTGAACATGGTGGATTAGTTTTTGATGTGCTTCTGGATTTGGTTTGCAAGTATTTTGTTGACAATTTTTGCATCAATGTCCATCATAGATATTGGCCCGAAGTTTTATTTTTTGTTGTGTCTCTGCCAGGTTTGGACATCAGGATGATTCCGGTCTCATAGAAAGTTTTAGGAGGAGACTCTCCTCAATTTTTTGAAATAGTTTCAGTAGGAATGGTAGCAGTTCTTTGTACATCTGATAGAATTTGGCTGTGACTCCATCTGGTCTTAGGACTCTGTTTTGGTTGGTAGACTATTTATTATTGATTGAATTATAAAGTCCATTATTGGTATGCTCAGAGCATCAATTTATTCTTGGTTCAGTCTTGGGAGGATGTATGTATACAGGAGTTTATCTATTTCTTCTAAGTTTTCTAGTTTGTTGCATAGAAGTGTTCATATTAGTTTCTGATGGTTACTTTTATTTCTGTGGGGTCAGTGGTAACATCCCTTTGTGACTTCTAATTGTGTTTATTTGGATCTTCTCTCTTTTCTTCTTTATTAGTCTAGCTAGTGGCCTATCTTATTAATTTTTTCAAAAAAAAATCTCATGGATTCTTTGATCTTTTGAATGTCTTTTGAGACTCGATTTCCTTCACTTCAGCTCTGATTTTGGTTATTTCTTGTCTTCTGCTAGCTCTGAAGTTGGATTGCTCTTGTTTCTGTAATTCTTTCAGTTGTAGTGTTCGGTTATTAATTTTAGATCTTTTTAACTTTCTGATGTGGGCACTTAGTGTTATAAATTTCCTTCTTTAACACTTCCTTAGCTGTATTCCAGAGATTCTGGTATGTTGTATCTTTTTCTCTTTGATTTCAAAGAACTTCTTGATTTCTGCCTTAATTTCATTATTTACCTAAAAGTCATTCAGGACCAGGCTGTCTAATTTCCATTTTTGAGTGTTTATTTTAGTTTTGACTTCTGTTTATTTTGTACTGTAGTCCAAGGTGTGTTTGGTAAGATTTTTGTTCTTTTGCATTTGCTGAGGATTGTTTTATGCCTGATTGTGTGGTCAATTTTAGAGTGTATGCCATGTGACAATGAGAAGAATGTATATTCTGTTGTTTTTGGGTAGATAACGCTGTAGATGTCTATCAGGTCCATTTGACCAAGTATTGAGTTCAGGTCGTGAACACCTTTGTAAATTTTCTCTCTCAATGATTTGTCTAATATTGTCAGTGAGGTGTTAAAGATTCTCACTATTATTGTGTGAGAGTCTAAGTCTTTTTTGTAGTTCTTTAAGAACTTGCTTTATGAATATGGGTCCTCCTGTTTTAGGTGCATATATATTTAGGATGGTTAGTTCTTCTTGTTTAATTTAACCCTTTACCATTATGGAACATTATGGAATGCCCTTCTTTGTCTTTTTTTGTCTTTGTTGGTTTAAAGTCTGTTTCTCTGAAATTAGAGATGCAACCCTTGCTTGTTTTTGCCTGTTTTCCATTTGTTTGGTAGGTATTTTTCCATCCTATTATTTTGAGCTTGTGAGTGTTATTATGTGCGATATGGATCTCTTTAAGACAGCATACCATTTGGTCTTGCTTCTTTATCCAGCTTTCCACTGTTGGCCTTTTAATTGGGGCATTAGCCTATTTACATTCAGGGTTAGTAAGTGAATTTGATGTGCTTCTGGATTTGGTTTGCAAGTATTTTGTTGACAATTTTCGAATCAATGCCCATCATAGACATTGGCCCAAAGTTTTATTTTTTGTTGTATCTCTGCCCGGTTTGGACATCAGGATGATTCTGGTCTCATAGAAAGTTTTAGGAGGAGATTCTCCTCAATTTTGTGTGATATGTGCGGATTTGGTCCAGTCATTGTGTTGTATCTCTGACATATGCTGTCAATTCAACATAACATGTCAGTCCTATAGTAAAAAGATGAAAGATTTCTTTTTTCATATAAATTATAAAAGGTAACAGAATTAAAAATGCAATGGAGTTACGAATTTTAAATACTTACTCTTTATGTGTTAGTCTCAGTCACAGCTCATCCCTACAGCATCCTTACGGACCAACAAGCTCTCAAGGGGCCTTATGTACTCATTTTGTATCCTCACTTTCAAATCATCCCAAGGATCTTGAAGTTAAGTCATTCAATAAGATTTTCTTTTACTGTTCAACAAGACACAGGACTCAGTGAGCCAGAAAGAAATCCTAGGTACCTGTGAAGCCTTACAGTTGTAGAAATAGCCACCTCGTGTAGTCCAAACTACACGACCTAGAATCTTAGCCAGTGCTCCAAGTTCAAGTATGATCATCTCTTGTTCCTCATTCTCTATTTGATTTCTGTTCTCGTCTCAGTCTAACTTCTTGCCTTGAACTCTAGACTGTTAACTTTCACATTCATGTTTTGTCTAACCATCTTTCGCTTTCTCCATAAGTATTTGCTTAAAGAATATATTCTAACAATGTATTTTTTTTCTAATCTATATATTCTCTGATCCCTTTGTTGGGTTGGTACTATTGAAAACAACATTTAGTAAATATTTAGAGATCATCTCAATTATTGAAGCTTAGTAAGCATTAGTTTAGTCTCCACCATGGGAATTTCAATTTCTTTAAGGCAAGGTGCATGGCTTAATTCTTATCCATACCCTATTATAATCTGATCCAATATGCATCTACAAATCTCTAGGTTAATATTTTATGGTTCAATTGCATTAGTTCATCAATTAGTTAAAGCATTTGAAGAAAGATTAGCTTAGTCCAAATTTGAATAAAAACAATTACTCACATTTTGCAATTTATAAACTTAAATTTCCATGTTAAATTTTGAACATTACATATACTAAGTTTTATTTTAATAAATGTATAACAATATTAAGTCATTACTTTTGTATAATTATTCAGTATTAGATTCAAAATATTTTATCTTTTGCTTGATCCACATGTTGAAGACTGCTTTAAAAAAGGACAAAAAATCAATTAGCAGAAGTCTGCACAGCTTGTAAAATATCTTTAAAGAGCTACTTGGAGCTCCAGCCTTCATAAAGAAAACCAATTCAATGTTAATGAAGCCATTCCTAAGAAAGGCCTAGGGAATATAATGGAGGGAAAAAAAGCATAGGAAAAGAGAAAAAAACAATATGCCTTGCCAAATAGTAACTTAATCACTCAGGTAGGCAACTAATCTCTCATTGGACCAAAAATATCATAGGGTAGAACAAAGCCCATGCAGAAATAGGTTTCTGCTATCTCCTTTCTTTCTCCTTAGAAGAAAAGACGACCAGAGTAAAAAGTCACAACCAGAGTAAAAAGTCTAATAAGAAATCACCTAAGACACTTTATCCTAGACCATGCTGCATTTAAAAGAAAACATTGTCTGTAAAAGCTCTAATCTGTATCATTGGGGTATATAGCTAAATCAGGTCTTAATGCCCAAAGGAAAAAGCTGAGACAAACTTAGAGAACTTTTAGCAAACATTTAGAACTACGCTATGCATCTGAGTCCAGAGATTATAACACATCACTTTAAAAGCCAGAGGTCATTTTGATAGGTTTGTTTAAATTATATATATGACTCTGTAAGGAGTGCAATGCCAGAGTCTGCAGATAATGAAACAAATATATTAAAATTTAAAAAAAGAAAAAGAAAGATAGATTAAAATAGTAATAAGATTGGCACAAATTATTTCCACTATAGTAACTGACTTGAATCACTGATATGGGCTTGTGCTTAACATTCCTCTGTCTTGCATCATTACAAAGATAGCTTGTTAACTGACTGCTTTCTCAGGACAATGGTTTTCTTTCTTTTTTTTTTTTTTTTCTATTATACTTTATGTTCTAGGGTACAAGTGCACAACGTGCAGGTTTGTTACATATATATACATGTGCCATGTTGGTGTGCTGCACCCATTAACTCGTCATTTACATTAGGTGTATCTCCGAATGCTATCCCTCCCCCATTCACCCACCCCACAACAGGCCCTGGTGTGTGATGTTCCCCTTCCTGTGTTCAAGTGTTCTGATTGTTCGATTCCCACCTATGAGTGAGAACATGCGGTGTTTTGTTTTCTGTTCTTGTGATCGTTTGCTGAGAATGATGGATTCTATTTGTGCTGCTTGGGACACTGCGGGCCACCTAAAGAAGAATCTAGACTCTGATATGGGACCAGACTCCCACCTCAATGCACTCCCACTCCATAAGAGTAACTTCATTAGTTGTACCCATCAGGCTTTTAGCTACTTCACTTAGAGATAGGGCTTTGAGGATTTTTAGGTAGTATATGCTATTATTAATATTATTAATAACTACAATTTATTGAGAAAGCTGGTGTATTGGCCACACATTAAATGTTTCCATGTATTATATTTTCAATCTTTAGAGATTAAAGCCTAAGTATTAATAGCTCCATTTAATGAATTAGGACATTGAGATGTATAAAGATTATACACCTTGTCCAGGTCATAGGGCTGGTAAGTGGTATACAGTGATGTAGTCAGGTTGATATTTTAATAAGTTATTTATTCTGCATATTAAAATGTAAAACCCTCTGTCTTAGTCAGCTTGGGCTGCTATAATAAAATGTCATGGACCGAATGGCTTAAACAACAAATATTTCCTCTCTCAGAGTTCTTGAGGTTGGGAAGTTCAAGATCAAGGTTCTGGAATATGTCTTGCCTGGTGAGGGCTCACTTTTGGGTTTGCACATGTCCATCTTCTCATTATATCCTTACCTAGAAGAATGTAAGGAAAGGAAGCAAGCTTTCTCATGTCTATTTTTTATAAATTCACTAATCACATTCAGAAGGGCTCTACCCCTGTGACCTAATTACCTAATTTGGAGGCATCACCTCCAAATACTATGACACTGTGGATTAGGCTTCAACACATGAACTTTGAAAAGACACAAAACATTCACTCCATAGTACCGGTTGTGATATCTGCTCATCTAGATGTTTTGTTAATGTGCACTATTCTGGCAACATGTTTTTCCCAATGGTTGCTTTTCTGTATTGCAAACACATAGTCCATCAGCGATTTGTTATCTTCACTAATTTCGTTTTTCATCTTATTTAGCATTCTCTGTATTAGTCCATTTTCACACTCCGATTGAGAACTACCTGAGGTTGGGTAATGTATGGAGAAAAGAGGTTTAATTTACTCACAGTTCTGCATGTCTGGGAGGCCTGAGGAAACTTAGAATCATGGGATAAGGTGAAGGGGAAACAGGCACATCTTACCATGGTGAAGCAGGAGAGAGAGAAAGGTGGGGGAACTGCCAAACACTTTTAAAACACCAGGTCTCATGAGAACTCATTCATTATCTTGAGAACAGCATGTGGGGGAAACACTGCCATGATTCAATCACCTCCCACCAGGTCTCTCCCCCAACACATGGGGCTTACAGTTTGACATGAAATTTGGGTAGGGACACAGAGCCAATCAATATCTGCCTCCACTGAGATTTTTGAGTGCTTGCTGACCTTTTGTCATTTCAGGCATATAACTAATTGCAATGAATAAAATCTCTGTTGCAACTAATCCTGGAGCATGTGACATAATTATCTAGTATCAGGGGAACCAACCCCAGTATTTCAACGTAAATTCTTTTCTATTTTTCCTGAGTGCTGGACGGTCTGTGAAATAAAGAGAAAGAGTACAGAGAGAGAAGTTTTACAACTGGGTCTCCGGGGGTGACATCACATATTGGTAGGACCATGACGATGACCCCAACCCACAAAACCAGAAAGTTTTTATTAGGGATTTTAAAAGGGAAGGGGGTGTACAAACAGGGAGTAGGTCACAAGGATCACATGCTTCAAAGGGCCATAAAGATCTCAAGGCAAAGGCAAAATTAGAATTACTGATGAGGGTCTATGTCCCACTGTGCATGCATTGTCTTGATAAACATCTTAACAGGAAACAGGGTTCAAGAGCAGATAACCGGTCTGATTAGAATTTACCAGGCTGGAATTTCCCAATCCTAGTAAGCCGGAGGGTACTGCAAGAGACCAGGGCATATTTAAGTCCATATCTCAACCACATAAGACAGACACTACCACAGTGGTCATCTGTAGACCTACCCCCAGGAATGCATTCCTTCCCCAGGGTTATTCCTTGCTGGGAAAACAATTTAGCAATAGTTCTCCTACTCGCTTTCTATGAGAAGGAAAATATGGCTGTATTCTGCCTGACCCTGCAGGCAATCAGACCTTATGGTTAACTTCCCTTGTTCCCTGAAAATTGTTGTTATTCTGTTCCTTTTCAGGGTGTACTGATTTCATATTGTTCAAACACACATGTTTTACAATCAGATTTCATATTGTTCAAACACACATGTTCTACAATCAATTTGTACAGTAGTGGTCCTGAGGTGATATATATTCTCAGCTTGCAAAGATAACAGGATTAAGAGATTAAAGTAAAGAAAGACGTAAGAAATTATAAGAGTATTATTAGGGAAGTGATAAATGTCCATGAAATCTTCACAATTTATGTTCAGAGATTGCAATAAAGACAGGTGTAAGAAATTATAAAAGTATTAATTTTGGGAACTGATAAATGTCCATAGAATCTTCACAAGCTATGTTTTTCTGCCTCAGCTCCAGCCAGTCCCTTCGTTTGGGGTCCCTGACTTCCTACAACAATCTAGTTATCTGATAATAAACTGCTGAAATTCATAGCATCTTACATAGTAACTTTCAATATTGATTCCATATTTGAAGTCAGAATTTGCTTGTTTTAAATTTTTCTTTATGTATTCTTAATACATATGGAATGTCTCTTAAGCCTCTCATTTTACTTCAGTTGCAGATGTTCTTTCTACCTCCTAAAAGTATTTCTAACCTCTTCACACTACTCACCCCTATACACACCTCTCAAAATGAAACTTGACAGTATATTCTGTACATTTTAAGTCAGACCATTCCTAACATACTCTCCAAATTTTGAATATCTGTACTGTTTACTGCTTTCATTCAGGCGTTAAAATAGAACAAACTGTAAGTAAGAGGAAATGTCATAAAACTGACTATTAAAACTCCCAAATGATTAAATGTAGTAGTATCAATGTTGTCACTAAGGCATTCAACATCATTGGTTACTTTCACATTCTTGAAAACTTCCTACCTTGAAATTCATGGCTTTGTGAAACTTTAAGAATTTTCTGGTTGTGCATAGTAAGAGCACTTTAGGAGGCTGAGGTGGGCTGATCACCAGAGGTCGGGAGTTCAAGGCCAGCCTAACCAACATGGAGAAACCCTGTCTCTACTAAAAATACAAAATTAGCCAGGTGTGGTGGTGCATGCCTGTAATCCCAGATACTCAGGAGGCTGAGGCAGGAGAATCACTTGAACCTGGGAGGTGGAGGCTGCCGTGAGCCGAGATCACACCATTGCACTCCAGTCTAGGCAACAAGAGTGAAACTCATCTCAAAAAAAAAGAACTTTCTTCCAAGTAACTTTAACAAAACTTAGGCTCCTTAATTGGTTATTTGCCTTCTATCTGTTCCTAACAGCATGCTGTTCTATATCATTTCTTCTTTTTTTCATGCTGCAGGACTCTGAAAGGAATCTTATCCATTAGTAGGTCTTTATTGAGTGCCTTTGTATTTATGACTCCAGTTTCTACTCCTGTCTTAACTCTCCATTCTCCAGACCTACTGCCCCGTTTTTCATTAATGGAACTTGCTGGGATGAAGTTCTATTATAAGATCTTTCTAGTAGCCTTCCATAATAGTGTCCTAATGCTGTGTAACATTAGCACACACACAACAGAATACAAGAGTACCTATGTATTAGCTCACAAATCTGTATGTCAGAAGTCCAACCCGGTGGGTAAAGTTCTCTGCTCAGAATATTACAAGCCAGGAATGAAGGTAATAGTGGGCTGTATTCTCATTAGAGTCTAGAGTAAGAAAGGATGCATATATATCTAAGCGTGTTTGTGTTGCCAGGAAAATCTAGTACCTTGCAGCTGTAGGTCTGAGGTCCCTGTTTCCCTGCCGGCTCTCACTCTGTGCCATTCAACTCCTATAATTTGCTCACATTCCTTGCCATATGACTTCAAATATAATAATGAACCATGGAATCCTTCTCTTGATTCAATCTTTCAATTCCTTTATATCTGACCTCTAGACCAACATTTAAAAGGTTTATGCAGTTAGGCCAGTCCTACCCATATAATTTACCTTTTAAAAATCAACAGTGCCATCAATAAACCTAATTACCTGAATAAAATCTATTTTATTCACATTCCCAGGATTATGCAGGGCATGTACATAATGGGGCAGGGCTCTTGGGGCCATTTTGAATTCTTCCTATCATACTTTTTAAAAATCTTTAATATATTTTTCCTAGTTCTTCACACAGCTAAATCTCTATTGAAAAGTCATCTTTGTGGAAAGAAGTTATTGGCCACTCAAACAAAATTATCTCTCTGCCCAGTCACTCGTTAACAGATAACTGGTTTTATCTAATTATATAACTTTAATTACTTCACATTTTAATGTATTTATCTTTTCATTTGTGTGTATATATGTGTGTGTGTGTGTATATATATATTAATTTCAATTCACTAGAATCAGAGAAAGATCGTCAAACCTCAGTGCAGCTTTATCTCTAGTGTATAAAGTGGCGATAAACATACAATAAAGCCTTACCGACCAAATATGCAATTCCCAAATTTAACATTTATGGAAGAAAATTCTCTCCTGAACTATAAGCTCCTGAACTATTTCCAACTGGTGTCTGCGTAGATGTACCTATGTGTTTTTTATCAACCTTATAGCAACTCTGTCAGAATGCAACTCATTGTATATATATGTTTAATACCTTTATTCACATTTTACACATTATCTATACCTATATTATCTGTTTTTGTTAGTAGCATGTGAATCCTTCCTAATACCTAACAAGAACTGAAAAGAAACAAACAGTAATCTAGAGACAATTAAAAAGATGTTTAATTTACTTTCCATAAATACTGAATTTGCTATTTTTTCTAATTTTCTACATACTATGAATGATCTGATCTTGGACAAGTAAGCCGCTACATATTGCCTCTTGCATTAGTTCCAAAATGTTTAAAATAAGCATCGCTCACTCAAAATAGGGGTTCCACAAAAAACTTGAAGACAGACTACAGATGTGATTACTGAAAATATCTTTCTCCAGTTCTGCGGAAGAAGTAGGACTTGGTAAATTTATAAATATTACATTTAGAATCGCAGTGAAATAATAGTTTTTAAGAGGTGAGTATGAGAAGGGGAAACTATGATAGTAGTGGATTTTAAAAATAGGGAAACATTTTAAAATAAAATTAGAAAAGATACTTTGCTGTGCTACATAATGACATTTCAGTCTATGACAGCCCACATACCCAGCACTGGTTCCATAATATTATAATGGAGCTGTTTTATATATGTGTATCACTTTTTAAATCATTCATACTATATTGTTACTGTATCTTTGATATGTTTAGATATGTTTAGATACATGAATATTTACCATTATGTTACAATTGCCTAAAATAGTCCATGTAGTAACATGCTGTACAGGTGTATAGCCTAGTAGCAATAGGCTATAGAGCCTAGGTGTGCAGTTGACTGTACCATCTAAGTTTGTGTATGTACATTCTATGACATTCACACAATGATGAAATCACCTAACCATTCATTTCTCAGAATGTATCTCCATTGTTAGGTAAGGCACAACTATGTATTTTTTCAATATTCAATATAGAGCCATAACTTTTTCAAATTAAAAATAATTTCTTACATTAATATAATTAATATATTTCTTACATTAATATAATTAAAGCTAGATTATCAACAACTTATAGATATATATTATTTTAATTTATGAAATCATATATATACATTATATACAGAATTATATGGGTATAGGTGTAAACTTATAATACATGTGCTGTTTTTTGAGGCTGAAACTAGTTTACATAATGTATATTTTTTCAAAAATTTGACTCAGATTTTTAAACCTAAATTTATCTCAAGTTGCAAAATTTAATTGAATTGTCTGTTTAAACGGATAATAAAATCAGCCTAAAACAACTGTTATTCATTAGCTGAAATTCCACTACCGAATGCTTCATTTCTCACCTTTTTTCCCTGTTTCTCTTCATTTAACTTGTTTTTTTGCACTTCAGTTGTTTATATTAATTTTAGCCAAACTTTTACTAAAGATACTTCATAATTCCATAGTTTCTTGACCACGCACAACTTTTGGAGAATACCAATAAACATTTCAAAGTAAGGGGCACAATACAATGGCAATAGGATTTCCATGAACTTATGCTTGATTTTTTTTTTTTTTTTTGCATAACCTGAAAAAGTGGTTTCCCATTGCTAATCCTTGTACATAGTCATGTATCAATGATTGCCTCTCTATTCCGGAGTAAAAACAGATGCTCAGTTCTCTTATTTGTAGAAAGGCACCATAACTGTAGTTAGCACTTTAACCTCAGAATGCGAATATTCTTTTTATTTTGTTGTTAAGATATATCTCCCTCTTTTTGTGCCCAAATCTCCTATTTATTCTAACGGAAGTTCAGACTACATATAACATGGTTTACATCATGAAAACAGCACTCATAGAGAACCATATGGTTTTAGACTGATAAATAATTTCATCAACTAGAATATTTTGAACCGTTATACAAAGATTTTTAATGATTTATTGATAAAAATGTAATTCATTTGCAGGAAAATACATTAAACAATAATCAACAACAAAAATAGTGATTATAAGTTATCCTAAAGTTTCCCACAGAAGGGAATTTATCTTTGCTGGTTTCTTATACAGCTGAAAAACCCAGAGGCACAAATTCACTTAGCCTGCAATAAAAGTGCAAAGTAGTAGGATTTTGGAGACAGACGCTTAAGCAAAGACTACAGATAATTTAACTTTTTTTTTTTTTTTTTTACTTCTGTAGTATAATTTGAACTGAGGAAATAGAATACTCACATTTCTAAGAAGTCCCACTTGCTCAAATTCCTGCAATTTCATTCAATGGGATTTAAGTTCATTAATTTGGATTTAAGAATTGTGTCCTCCTAGTCTCCTAAGTTTTAATACATTTTTGGAGTGTGATTATTAGATCACATTTTAGGGATATGAGGGAGGAAATGCCAAACGGGGTCCAGAAGAAAGGCTAAACCCAAACTCCCCTCCCTGTTGAGGATGGGGTATCACAGAGAAGTCTGCCAGAGAGCCAAGAGACAGTGTTTGTACACTGAGTGTCAGAGGCACATGGTCTCTACTACTTGAACATTATCGACACATGTGGTCAAGTGCCCAAAAAAGTATGTATGCCTAACAATTCTACTCAAGGGTGGCTTGGTTAGACCCATTTCCACAATTAACAAGAGTGGTGAATTAGTAAAAGATTAATGGAAAACTCCGCATAGTGTTTTAAAGCACGTAACTCTTTCTAATAAATATTATCACATTTGAGGCAGTATAATAGCCTATATGATGAGTGGAAATCTGCATGATACAGACCTATATTAAAATTATATCATCAACATTATTATGCATGTAATGCTTCCTAAATTAATTTCTGTAATATGTGGTTTTCTATTGTTAAACATTAAGAATAATGATAACAGTGAATATTACAAATCAAAACAATCCTGAACTTAACTAAAGAGAAACTTTATTTTAAAAGGCTGTGGTAATAGAAAGAAAGCTCTGACAACAAGATCTGCAATCATCTCAATATTAAACAGAAAATGTTGGCCAGGCACGGGGTGGCTCACGCCTGTAATCCCAGCACTTTGGGAGGCAGAGGCAGGCAGATCAAAAGGTCAAGAGATCAAGACCATCCTGGCCAACATGGTGAAAACCCGTCTCTACTAAAAATACAAAGGTTAGCCAGGTGTGGTGACCCGTGCCTGTAATCCCACATATTCAGGAGGCTGAGGCAGGAGAATTACTTGAACCCGGGAGGCGGAGGTTACAGTGAGCTGAGATCATGCCACTGTACTCCAGTCTAGGTAACAGAGCGAGACTCTGTCTCAAAATAAATAAATAAATAAATAAATAAATAAATAAATAAATAATATAAATAATAAATAAATAAAAGGCTGTGGTAATAGAAAGCTCTGAACACAAGATCTGTAATCATCTCAATATTAAACAGAAAAGGTCCCTTTTTATAAGGACATGTAAGCAGGGCTAGCAGGAGCTTTGGGGACAGTAACAGTGTGTTGAATGGAAAGAATGATTGAGGTATTCTAATTGGAAATGTTTCCCTCTGGTCAGAAATTCTTGAAAAGGGCATTTAATGGTGGGGGTGGGGTGTATTCTGCACATTTGTGCTTATTTGACTTAAAGGTAAGTCAAAAAGTTCAAGATTCTGTGGGAAAGAGAGAAGCCTGTTTAGTCAAGGCAGGTAATTAAGTAGTAGATAAATTGTAAGCATTTTGTCAGGTAGCTGAGGAGTCTATATAAGACATTTTGCTCACAACGTTGGTTGGCTATTGTTACATAATTATTTTTGCAACTGTGGAGAGTATCAAGGTATCATTAGCACCATTACAAAGTAAACATTAAAAAATAGGATTAAGGGGTTGTTGTTTTTATTATTTACGTTTGTCTTGGTATTGATATAGAGAGAATTAAAGTTTCTCTCTTTTTTTTTTTTTTTTTTTTTTGAGACGGAATCTCGCACTGTCTCCCCTGCTGGAGTGTAGTGGCCTGATCTCGGCTTAATGCAACCTCTGCCTCCTAGGTTCAAGCGATTCTCCTGCCTCAGCCTCCTGAGTAGCTGGGATTACAGGCGACCACCACCACACCTGGGTAGTTTTTTGTATTTTTAGTAGAGACGGAGTTTCACTATGTTGTCCAAGCTGGTCTTGAATGCCTGACCTCGTGATCCACCTGCCCCGGCCTCTCAAAGTCCTGGGATTACAGACGTCAGCCACCACGCCCCCGCCAAGTTTCAGTTTATTCTTACGGTGCAAAAACGGAGATTCAATTAAGCTGAGATAGTGCAAGCAAAAGGAAATGTCATCAAAAATATTTTAAATACTTGTTTTAACCGTAGCACAGACAGCTTAAGAATAAATTCTACGAGTATTTTTAAAGCTGAGCTTTTATGTCGGCTTGTAAAAATGTGATTGCTTTTTAGAATAACATGTGAGACATGATATTAAGTGTGTCCTCAAAGCATCAAGGTTTTTTTCTCAACTTTCATGTATAAAATATATTCATGTTTAAAATGACGCTATCACAACAATGTATATATTTGGAGGAAAGATTGACATTTCCTTTTCTGCATAAATGTTAGCTTTCTACACTTACAGTTTTACACTGCAGGGTACCTTAAAGAGAAAGCAATTATTGTCTCCAAAACAGATCATCCTCTGACAACTGTGTTTGTGAAATGCTAGGCTTCTAAATGAAACACTACAGATACCAGAGGATATCAATTAATTTTTAAATTTCAAGAATAACACTGAAAGGAGGTGGGTTTTTTTTTTCCCCGCCTACTATACTTCCTCTGTACTTTTGGCACCTGTCTTACTTTAGAACTGTATTTTGCAGCCTGACAATTTTTATAATTAGAAAATAATTGATTTTTAGGCAAAATTGAGTTATAAAATAATACATAAATATAATATGGCAAATAAATATTCAAAAATGAATGTTTTTCAAATAAGTCTTATTATTTTTATATTAACAACACTGTTCAAAATATATTTGGTATAACCTTATAAGATTGCACTGAAAAGTAGCTTCTGAACTCTACTGGCACAAAAACTTGTCCCTACTCTGTGAACAGGCAGTTTTGAAAAGCTGTACCTACAGCAAAATGTCTTATTTAGGCTTCTCGGCTACGTGGCAAAATGCTTACAATTTATCTACTTCTTAAGAGTTGATGAGATTATATAATGTTGGAAGTCTTGAGGTGTTGAAGTATAAGAGCTTATTTAACTTTCTACTTGGAAAGTTTTATGGATTCCTGATTTTATCAGATACAAAGTCAATTTTTAGAGCTCGGATCTATTCTGAAAATTATCATTTTCTCCAAAACCATCTGAGGGGAAAAAATATTATCCTTTCATACAATCACCAGGATAACGGCAAAAAGAGAAAGGACTCAAAAGGACCCATCAAGTAAGAACTTACTGATAGCAAAATAAGTCACTAAAATCGGTAATTTGTGAAAAACAATGTACTTTGAGTTGGGGAAAGGCACACATTTCCTGAAGAGTTTTTGATGAAGTCTCTATTATTTAAAATCCAAGTTTTAAGTAATTACCAGATTAATATTGCAAATTTCTCCTTTTAGTAGTAAAGTAGTTTGTTTTTTAAAAAACATAAACAGTTTTCTGATAAATTTAGTCAAGTAAAAAGAGTAAAATCAGAAATAGAGGTAAAGTGGGAAAGTACATGTATCATTATCTTATGAAAAATAAAATGATGATAGATCACAAGATTGATTATTGGTATACCTATAAATTTATATTAAAGGTGTAAGTACACCATTTAATATCAAGATATAACTATAATATAAATCTTTTAATATCTTGATATTAAATGGTATGCTACTAAATAATATTAAAGCATTTAAACAACTTAATATCCAACACAGCATATTAGTTAAGTAGAATATTTCTGGCATAGCTCACAACTTTTAAATATAATCTTTTCAAAGACTTTAAATATGGAAAAAGAATAATGGGTGAAACATACAGTATACAAAAGTGGATAATTTTTAAACTATGAATTACAATTTTATATATAGGAAGCATAAGAAAAACACATACTTTCATATATTAACAGCAGCAGATATTACAGCTATTAATACTCTTTCTTCTACATTGCTTTCTGTATGTTTTAAACAATTTTAAATTAGTATACTTTTCTGTTAAATTTGTTTATTAGAATCAGAAAGATAAAAAAGATCCAGTGCTTAATTAATATCTTGGTCATTAGGTTCACATATAGCTAGGAATTCTAGGAATGCTATTAGAGTAGACATCACTAATGGTCACTGATACCTTGTATTTTTTCAAGCATACAAGATTCCGCTTTCTAGTGTTGTAAGACTACTGCTAATTCTGGCAAATGGGGTGTGTGTGAATATAACATCTATCAGTTACAGGGCAAAACAAAAACTGCAAATATAAGCTATCCACAGTCTCTCTTTCCCTGAGTTACTTGTAAAGCTGTGTGGGTGGTGGGTCTTCTGTCAGCCTGGGTCTCTGAACTACTATGTGGAAAATAATTTCCTAGAAATATCTATTGAACTTATTGCATAAATGAGAAGCCAATTCTTTGTTATAGTATGGTAATGGTATTTTGGAAGCTCTTTATTACCTCTGTATCCATATAAACTTAAACTATACATGCCAATACAGAAATTGGTAATGGTAAATGTGATTCTTTTGCTTATAAAATCTAAAATAAGCATTACAGCCAAAGCATCATGACTACATAACTTACTTACACCAAACATAAATTTTCTCATACACAAAATAATGCAATTAAACTTATCACTTATCTCATAGTATTGTGAAATTCCCATTAAGCATTTCACATAAAGTGGTTAATACAGCGTTGAAAATTGTATGCATTCCATTCATTGTCATATTTATTAGTATACAACGGGTGCAATAACTTGACATATTTCAGGATGGCTAGAGTTTAGTTATCTGGGAAACTGGATAAAAGAGTTTGAGTTAAGTGAGTGAATAAAATTAGGGCCATGGTATATAAGACAAATATTAAAAAGTGACAATGTGTGCCTATATAGAGAACCCAGGGAAACAGATATACTACTTGGAATCCTGATCATTGTGGGTTTTATTACTCGAATTTGTATTTCATATGGGGTGAAGAGAGGCCAGGCCGAGATCATGGCCTAATAAGGCAGGGACATGGATTGTCTCCAAATTGGTCAAAATTGGATAAAATTAGGATGAAGCTTAAGTGGTAGGAGTCAAGGGGATCATTTAAGCCAAAGTCTTTCTAGGGAGCCATGAGTTCGAGCCAAATTGACAACACATGAGCATTATTTGCGAAAGACAACAGTACCAACACAAATGAAAGAATCAAAATTAAGGAGAAAGCAACTATCTAGAATTAAGTGAAAACCCGTCTAGGACAAATTAATGAGAACCCACAATGACTTATATAAACAGGACTCTAGCATATTTAACTCACCTTTATACCTGAATGCCTGTGTAGGCAACGCCACTGTCAATAATTTTTGAAATTAAAATTTTTGAAATTAAAATTATTGACAGTGATCTGGAATGTATGTTAGCTTAAAACAATAAGTGAAATAACCACATTTTACAGAAGAATAGGAAGGGATCCAACATTCTTCAAGTTAAAATAAATAAACAAACATAAATACGTAAGTCAATGGAAGGAGACTGGGTTAATGATAAGGACTACAGGAGGCCAGAGCATTGGAGTTACAGAAAACTGGAGGACAAGAACAGACAGAATTTGCTGCTCAATTGGAACTATTATCAAATTAAAAAAAAAAAATAGACTCTGTGGCCAGGTAGGACAGCCTGAGGTACATAAGAAAAAAGAGACAGATAAATTAAATAACTGAAAATTGCAACAAACCTAGATAAAGAATGAAGCTGAAGCCACCACAAAGTGGTCTATGATATTTAATATAAAATATGCTCTAGATCTAACTCAGCCTTTTAACATCCACTGAAATTTCATTTGTCTAAGCCACCACTCTTACCTGATTTAATGCAAAAGTGTTTCACTTTGTCTCCTTCATTCTATCCTGATTTCCACCTATCCATTTTTCCCATATTTACTAGAGAATCCTCTGTAAAGACAAGCTTTGTTTTTAGTTCAAGATAACGGACTGAGAACACGCCTGCATATATATCATTCCCCTTGAAGCTGTATTAAAATAATGGCAGATATTTTTTAATTCCACATTAAAAAAGAAAGGAGTTTTCTAAATACACAATCATGTCTTCTGCAAATGGAGACAATTTGACTTCCTCTCTTCCTATTTGAATACACTTTATTTATTTTTCTTGCCTGATTGCCCTGGCCAGAACTTCCAATAAGGTGTTGAATAGGAGTGGTGAGAGAGGGCATTCTTGCCTTGTGCCAGTTTTCAAAGGGAATGCTTCCAGCTTTTGCCCAGTCAGTATGATATTGGCTGTCGGTTTGTCATAAATAGCTCTTATTATTTTGAGATATGTTCCATCAACACCTAGTTTATTGAGTATTTTTTAGCATGAAGGGGTGTTGAATTTTATCAAAGGCCTTTTTTGCATGTATTGAGATAACCGTGATTTTTTCATTGGTTCTGCTTATGTGATGGATTACGTTTATTGACTTGCATATGTTGAAGCAGCCTTGAAGCCCAGTGATGAAGCTGAGTTGATCATGGTGGATAAGCTTTTTGATGTGTTGCTGGATTCAGTTTGCCAGTATTTAAATGAGGATTTTCACATCGATGTTCATCAGGCATATTGGTCTGAAATTTTCTTTTTTGTTATGTCTCTGCCAGGTTTTGGTATCAGGATGATGCTTGCCTCATAAAATGAGTTGGAGAGGAATCTCTCTTTTTCTATTGTTTGGAATAGTTTCAGAAGGAATGGTACCAGCTCCTCTTTGCTAACTCCAGTAGAATTTGACTGTGAATCTGTCTGGACCTGGGCTTTTTTTGGTTGGTAGGCTATTAATTACTGCCTCAATTTCAGATTTTGTTACTGGTCTATTCAGGAATTTTACTTCTTCCTGTTTTAGTCTTGGAAGGGTGTATTTGTCCAGGAATGTATCCATTTATTCTAGATTTTCTAGTTTATTTGCATAGAGGTGTTTATAGTATTTTCTGATGGTAGTTTGTATTTCTGTGGGATCAGTGGTGATCTCCCCTTTATCATTTTTTCTTGTATCTATTTGATTCTTCTCTCTTTTCTTTTTTATTAGTCTGGCTAACAGCCTATCTATTTTGTTAATCTTTTCAAAAAACCAGCTCCTGGATTCACTGATTTTTTTAAGGGTTTTTCGTGTCTCTACCTCTCTCAGTTCTGTTCTGATCCTAGTTATTTCTTGTCTTCTGCTAGCTTTTAAATTTATTTGCTCTTGCTTTTCTAGTTCTTTTACTTGTGATGTTAGGGTGTCGACTCTAGATATTTCCCACTTTCTCAGACAAAAAAAATCCTTAAGCTGATAAGCAACTTCAGGAAAGTCTCAGGATACAAAATCAATGGGCAAAAATCACAAGCATTCCTGTACATCAATAAGAGACAGAGAGCCAACTCATGCGTGAACTCTCACTCACAATTGGTACAAAGAGAATAAAATGCCAAGGAATACAACGTACAAGGGATGCGAAGGACCTCTTCAAGGTGAATTATAAACCAGCTTTCAAGGAAATAAGAGAGAACACAAATGGAAAAACATTCCATGCCCATGGATGGGAAAAATCAACATCGTGAAAATGGTCATAACGCCCAAAGTAATTTATAGAGTCAATGCTATTCCCATCAAGTTTCCATTGACATTCTTCACAGAATTAGGAAAAAGTACTTTAAATTTCATATGGAACCAAAAAAGAGCCCATATAGCCAAGGCAATCCTAAGCAAAAAGAATGAAGCTGGAGGCACCATGCTACCTGACTTCAAACTATACTACAAGACTACAGTAACCAAAGCAGCATGGTACTGGTGCCAAAACAGATATATGGACCAATGGAACAAAAGAAAAGTCTCAGAAATGATACCACATATCTGCTACCATCTGATCTTTGACAAACCTGACAAAAAAACAAGCAATGTGGAAAGGATTCCCTATTTAATAAATGGTGTTGGGAAAAGTGGCTAGCCATATGCAGAAAACTAAAACTGGACTGCTTCCTTACACCTTATATAAAAGTTAACTCAAGTTGGATTAAACATTTAATGTAAGACCTAAAACCAAAAAAACCCTAGAAGAAAACTTAGGCAACACCATTGAAAACATAGGCATGGGCAAAGACTTCATGACTAAAACATCAAAAGCAATTGCAAAACAACACAAAACTGACAAAGGGGATCTAATTAAACTAAAGAGCTTCTTCGCAGCATAAGAAACTATCAACAGAATGAACAGGCAACCTACAGAATGGGAGAAAACTTTTGCAATCTGTCCATCTGACAAAGGGCTAATATCCAGAATCTACAAAAAACTAAGCAAATTTACAAGAAAAAAACAACCCCATCAAAAAGTGGGAGAAGGATATGAACAGATACTTCTTAAAATAAGACATTTATGTGGCAAAAAAACATATGAAGAAAAGCTCATCATCACTGGTAATTAGAGAAATACAAATCAAAACCACAATGAGATACTATCTCATACCAGTTAGAATGGTGATCATTAAAAAGTCAGGAAACAACAGATGCTGGAGAGGATATGGAGAAATAGAAACACTTTTACACAGTTGATTGGAGTGTAAATTGGTTCAACCATTGTGGAAGACAGTATGGCGATTCCTCAAGGATCTAGAACCAGAAACACCATTTGTTCCAGCAATCCCATTACTGGGTACATACTCCAAAGATTATAAATCATTATACTATAAAGACACATGCACATGTATGTTTATTGAAGCACTGTTCACAATAGCAAAGACTTGGAACCAATCCAAATGCTTATCATTGATAGACTTGATAAAGAAAATGTGGCATGTATACACCATGGAATATTACACACTCATGAAAAAGAATGAGCTCATATCCTTTGCAGGGACCTGAATGAAGCTGGAAACCATCATTCTTAGCAAACTAACACAAGAACGAAAAACCAAACACCTCATGTTCTCATGCATAAGTGTGAGTTGAACAATGAGAACACATGGACATAGGGAGGAGAACGTCACACACCAGGGCCTGTTAGTGGGGGTGGGGAGCAAGGGGAGGGGTAGCATTAAGAGAAATACCCAAAGTAGATGACAAGTTAACGAGTACAGCAAACCACCATGGCACATGTATGCCTATGTAACAAACCTGCACCTTCTGCACAAGTATCCCAGAACTTAAAGCATAATTAAATAAAAGAAAGGAAAGACATTCAGTAAATAGGCTACTTCCAAAAATAAAATAAAATTGAAAACATATCCCAGAACTTAAGTATAATTAAATAAAAGAAAGGAAAGAAATTCAGTAAATAGACTACTTCCAAAAATAAAATACAATTGAAAACGTTGTGTATTAATAAGGGTTCTCCAGAGAATAAAAGCCAATAGGGTGTGTGTGTGTGTGTGTGTGTGTGTGTGTGTGTGTGTGCGCGCGCGCGCGCGCGCGCGCGCGCGCATGTGTGTGAGAGAGAGAAAAAGGGGAGAGAGAGAGAGAGAAAAAGAGAGAGAGAGAGAGAGATTCATTATAAGGAATTGGCTCACACTATTATAGAGCCTAGAGGTTGCAAAATCTGCAACGGGGGCTGGCAGTCTGGAGACCCAGGAGAGCCAATGTTACAGTTTTCAGTCCATAGGCATCAGTTAGAGAATTCCCTCTCGCTTGAGGAGGCTGGGTTTTGTGTGTGTGTGTGTGTGTGTGTTTCTTTCTATTTATGCATACTAACACCTATCCACATTACAGAAGGCAATCTGTTTTATCTCAAAGTTTACAATTTAACTGTCAATCTCCTTCAAAACACTCTCCAAATGACACATAAAATTAATCATCACTCATGGTAAGCAGAAATATGCACATTGGTAGCTGAATCAAAGCAGAGGACCCAGCAACCTACTCTTCATGGAAAGCCTTATAGCTCATGAGGAAAATGTGAAGAAATCAAAATCAGCCTCAAATATCATAAGCAATGGGTGAAAGTCGGGAACATTTATAAATATTATGTCTATGGGGCAGTAGCTATGTTTCCACTTCTCCTCTCAAAAGCTAATGTACAGAAAGAAAAATTACCAGGTGTTTACTTTTCAGATGATAAAGAAAACAAAACAAAAATATATAATGATAAAATTTTTGTTTCATTTACTTATGAGATTTGAATAAACTGTATAGGATTAGATAGTAGAAATGTTTAAGCTTAAAAGAGACCCTCTCTTATCAGAAACTTGGTGATATCTCAAACGTTACCAGTTTTCTGCTCACTCACCTAATTACAAGCCTGACATTAATGAACATAGACCACTCACAGAGGTTCCAGTAGCTGCAGTATAAATTGTAAAAGAAAATCCAGGATGCACATGCGTGTACAGAATGTGAGCAATAAATAACAGCAACAAACAATAAATAACAAAAATTAAAAGAAACAAAAATAAAGATAATTTAAAGAGCACAGTATAACTATGAAAGATGAAAGCTATTTTCTTCTATAATATGAAATATGAGGTAAAAACATAAAATATGCATATCGAATCAGGTCAACATATAGTCATCTAACTAATAAGGTTTCAAGAAGAAAACAACCAACCAAAATTATTAAAGAAAATTAAAGAAGAATAAATAGCACATTTCCCAACTCTTCATGTTTTTTTTTTGTCTTTTAATGTTCTGAAAGATGAAAAACCACCAACCAACCAACCAACCAGCCAAACAAACAAACAAATAATGCTAAACCTAAATGCAACACTGCAAAATTTTAAAACAGCAAGAAAAAAGAGAAGTGTATAAGATATTCTAACAAGAAAATAATAAATTGACACCTGAAAAATTATCAGAATCAAACTAGCCTTAGGCTTTTAGTCAATGACATCACGTGCTGGAATCCCATGGAGCAAATACTTAAAAGCTCTTTCAGATAATAGCATTAAATCTAGAATGCTGCACATAGCCAGATTATTAACCAATTGCAAAAAAACATAAAGAGGTAGGGGTGTATGTGTGTGTTAAATTTAATGTCTCAGAGTTGGGTGCCGTGGCTCACACTTGTAATACCAGCAATTTAGTTGGTCAGGAGCTCGGGACCACCCTGGCCAACATGACAAAAACCCATCTCTACTAAAAATACAAAAGATAAGCTGGGCTTGATGGCAGATGCCTGTAGTCCCAGCTGCTTGCAAGGCTGAGTCAGGAGAATCGCCTGAACCTGAGAGGTGGAGGTTGCAGTGAGCAGAGATCAGGCCACTGCACTCCAACCTGGAAAACAGAGTGAGATTCTGTCTCAATAAATAAATAAATAAATAAATAAATAAATAAATAAATTTAATTTCTCAGAAGTTTAATATCCTGCAATTTATTTCTTAGCACATTATTTGAGGGTATCCTCCTGCAGAAACTGAGGAATATACAAAAGGGGAAGAAGACATAAAACATGGAACACTATGGATCCAACCTAGGAATTGTACTCAGCCTAGAGAGCAACCTATCCAGAGCAGAATGCTCTAGGAAGGAAGTAGTTGGGATAAGAGCACATTATAGAAACCAGGTAGGAGAAGAATATACAGGCATGATAAACACAGAGAAATTGATAAAAAATAAAGACAATAAAAACTGATAAAAAATGAAATCATCAATATTTTTAAATATATTCAAGAAAAATATGATGATAGAATATTTGTGGCTACTTAACAATGAATATTTGGATATCTGTTATAACAAACTTATTCTTGCTTAAGAAAAAAAAGCAAGTCTAACTAAAATAAGATTTCTGTGTGAGGAAACCAAGATTAGCATCATTTAAATTGCACTTGGTAAAATATAAATGACAGAAGATGGAAGATCAAATATATAGGTGGGGAAAAAAGAAGGCTAAAAAAATGTTGAGCAAAACCACAGGGATTTGAGATATAATTGCTATAATTCATGAAATGTGAAATAGATTTTAAGCATCTTATTTAAGGATTTAAAGGTAACCAATAGAGAACAAGTTGGAAAGTGACTGAGAGGAGAAAGGGTAGATGGTGTAAATTAGCTAATTCATTATTTATCAATAAAATAATAATGTTTTTCATAGTCATGACACGTCAAGTTATAATATAAACTGTGGCTATTCCATACTGTTCAGTTTGGCTAGGTTGAACTACATTATCCAGATTTTCCATTCTTGTATGTTTCCATTTACGGTGGACCACAAGGGAGATTCTTGGGAGATAAGGATGAATGGAGAAAAGGATCAGCTATTCTGTAGATCATCCATCTTATTGTAAATCTGCTGCCTGATTTCATTGGCATGAGGCAGCAGCTGGCCAATACCTGCTCTGTCTGATCCTAGAGCTTCTCTCAACTTCTTTGAGTGCTGGGCTAGGTGTGTATGTTTAGCTACACAATGAAGTGGCCCAGCTCCTTCAGGACATCCACACCATAAAATCCAGTGGTATTTGAGAACTGGCTTAGTTTGAGTGTCTTCATTGACTCTGCTCCTGCTATGAGATTCAGCTTACCCTTGAACTCTATTTTTTCCAACATATATATCCTTATTCACTATATGCCTTGTATATTTAGGCTTCAGCATCAGACATGAATCCACAGTCTTACAGAGACTGCTTAACCAACGCTACAATTTTATAACAAAATCCTCTAACAAATTAATGTCTATTTATACATATATCCAAGTGATTCTGCTTCTGATGAACCCTGACTGACAAATAAATAATTGAGGTATAATTTTAACTAATTATTATGATATATGTAATTTACTTTTAAATAAACACTAAGATATTACATACATCTTAGTTGATTTAGGCTACTTTATGGGACAGTTATTTACCCTAATATTTAGTAATTAATCGATATTCCAAAATGACTTTTTAGCATTTCATCAGAAAAACTGTATTTCAGAAATGCTTACTATGAACAAATTCTGTTCCTTTCTCCTTCAAAAATAAGCAATTGCACTTACAATATTAATTGTCTATAATTAGTAAGATGTAATGCCTTGTTAATTCACAAAATGGGTATTAGAAATATGTTCCCCTTGGTGAAATCTGTTATATTCAAGATATTTGTCATGGTTAAAATCTTTTAAAGAAATACCCCCTTTTACTGATAGAGTATAAAACTCTGATGAATATTCTACCCTTCCTTTTTAAGAATGGGCCTGAAGCATGATATTTTCTCAAGATAAAATTTCAAATGATTTGTTTTTCCTAGTGATGAATATAGAATTGATTGAATCTTTTATTTATACTAGCGGTTTCTAACTTTGGGTGATTTTGGCTCCCAGGAGACATTTGGCAGTATCTGGAGATTGGGGATTTTCAAGCCTGGGGGTAAAAGAATAAGGCATGTACAACTGTCATCTACCAATAGGAGTAAAGGATGCTGCTAAACGTCCTATATGTACAGCTCAGCCTCTCCTAACAAAGACTTATCCATCTGGACCTTTTCGTTGAAAGTGTGATCAGAGCATATAAAAAGATAGTGATCTGGAACTTATTCTCTAACTTTAAGCATGGGATACATGAGTTGTCTTTTTTCAGGTTAGCTAATGGATACATGCCTAATATGTCAGTATGGGATATTTATTAGGGTGAGAATATGACCAATAAATATATGAAATGATATTCAATTTTCATAATCATCAATGAAATGTAAAATAAAACACTATTTGATGTCATTTTAAAATAAACAGAATAGCTCTTATTAAATAATTCACAATACCCATCATGGGTTAGAATGCTCAGGAATTAGAATTCATATGGAATATGAACATGTGCTTTTAACAATTTACAAGAAGTTCAGAGATAATTAACTAGTTCTGCACAAGAAACAACCCATATATCCATTATCAATAGAAAATCCAAATTAAGTATAATATATTCAAACAAAGGACATCATGCAGCAATAAAAAATGACAAACTATTGCTACATGCAAATGGATGGGTGAATCCTGTAAAAAAAGTAAACAAATGAACTAGACAACAGGTGATATGATCCATATTGATGGATAATTCCATGCGTATGTTACGTATATAAAAACAGGCAAAACTAATCTATGGAGATATAAATCAGATGGTTTATCACTACTGAAGATATAATGACCGAGAAGGAACATGAAATTGAATTCTGCCCATCCTGGGAAGTAGTTACAAAAGTACATTCACTTTTGTACATTTACAGGTTGTGAACTTCATTTTATTGGTGGTATATAGCAATAAAACATAGTTGAAAATGTAACCAACTCTGCTTAGTTGCAAATCCAGCCTAAGAAACCAACTTCATTGACTTTTAACTGCATTATAAAAGTTTTTTGCTAATTTGTATTTTTTTTTTTTTTTTTTGAGACGGAGTCTCGCTCTGTCACCCAGGCTGGAGAGCAGTGGCCGGATCTCAGCTCACTGCAAGCTCCGCCTTCTGGGTTCACGCCATTCTCCTGCCTCAGCCTCCCGAGCAGCTGGGACTACAGGCAATATCTCATTCTAGTTGAGAGCCAAATCAAGAATGCAACCTCATTTCCAATTGCCACAAAAATATAATAAACTAAAATACCTAGGAATACCTCTAACTAAGGAGCTGAAAGACTTCTACAAGGAGAACTAAAAAACACTGCTGAAAAAAATCAGTGATGACAATAAACACGTGGAAAATCATTCCATGCTTGTTGATTGAAAGAATCAATATCATTAAAATGGTCATATTACACAAAGCAAACTACAGATTCAACACTATTGCTATCAAACCTGCCAATATCATTTTTCACAGAATTCGAAAAAAGCAATTATAAATTTTCATGGAACCTAAAATGACCCTGAATAACCAAAGTAATCCCAGGCAAAATGATCAAAACCATAGGCATCCCATTACTTGCTTCAAACTGTATTATAAACCACTGTAACCAAAATAGCATGGTACTGGTACAATAATAGATACCTAGACCAATGAAAAAGAATACAGAACCCAGAAGTAAAGCCAGACACCTACAGTTACAATCATCTGATCTTCAACAAAGTTGACAAAAATAAGCAGTGGGGAAAGGACTCCTTATTAAATAAATGGTGTTGAGATAACTGCCTATCTATATGTAGAAGAATAAAACTGGACCACTATCTTTCACTATATACAAAAATTAACTCAAAATAGATTAAAGACTTAAATGTCACACCCAAAACTATAAAAATTTTAGAATTTAACCTAGGAAATGCCATTTTGCATATTTGTCTTGGAAAGAATTTATGATTAAGTCATCAAAAGCAATTACCACAAAATCAGAAATTGATAGGAGACCTAATTAAACCAAAAGCATCTACACAACCAAAGAAACTATCAACAATGTAAAGAGACAACCTAGAGAATGAGAGCATTTATTTGCAAACTATGCATCAGAAAAAGGCCTGATACCCAGATTCTCTAAGGAACTTAAGCAACTTAACAAGCAAAAATAACTGCATTAAAAAGTAAGCAGAAAATATAACCAGAAACTACTAAAAAGAAGGCATACGAGTGGCAAATAAATATATGAAAAAATGTTCAACATCATTAATCTTCAGAGAAATGCAAATCAAAACCACAATGAAATACTATATCATACCAGTCAGACTGGCTATTATCAAAAAGTCAGTAAATGGGCATCTACCCAAAGGATTATAAATCACACTACTATAAAGACACATGCATGCACACGTTTATTGTGGCACTATTCACAATAGCAAAGACTTGGAACCAACCCAAATGTCCAGCAGTGATAGACTGGATTAAGAAAATGTGGCACATATACACCATGGAATACTATGCAGCTATAAAAAAGGATGAGTTCATGTCCTTTGTAGGGCCATGGATGAAGGTAGAACCCATCATTCTGCGCAAACTACCACAAGGACAGAAAACCAAACACTGCATGTTCTCACTCATAGGTGGGAATTGAATAATGAGAACACTTGGACACAGGGTGGGGAACATCATACACTGGGGCCTGTCGTGGGGCGGGAGGAGGGGGGAGGGATAGCATTAGGAGATATACCTAATGTAAATGACGAGTTAATGAGTGCAGCACACCAACATGGCATATGTATACATATGTAATAAATCTGCATGTTGTGCACATGTACCCTAGAACTTAATGTATAATTTTAAAGAAAAGTCAGTAAACAACAGATGCTGGAGAGGCTGTGGAGAAAAGGGAATGCTAATATACTGTGGGTGGGAATGTAAATTAGTTCAGCCACTGTAGACAGCAGTTTGGAGATTTCTCAAAGAACTAAAAGTAGAACTACTATTCAACCCGGCAAACCCATTACTGGGTATATACCCAAAGGAAAATAAATTGTTTTACCAAAAAGACACATGCACCCATATGTTCATCATAACACTATTCACTATAGCAAAGACATGGAATCAACCTAGCAGCCCATCGACAGCGTGGGGTGGTAAAGAAAATGTGATAAATATACACCATGGAATGCTACATTGCCATAAAAAAAGAACAAAATCATGTCTTTTGCAGCAACTTGGATGCAGCTGGAGGCCATTATCCTAAGTGGATTAACACAGAAACAAAACTAAATGCTGTCTGTCTCACTTATAAGTGGGAGCTTCTCATTGGGTACACACGGACATAAATTTGGGAACAACAGATACCGGGGACTATTACAGAAGGGAGGGAGGGAGGCGGTAATGTTTGAAAAAGTCCCTATTGGATACTCTGCTCCCTACCTGAGTGACAGGATCATTTGTACCACTGATCTCAGCATCATGCAATATAATCATGGAACAAACTTGTGTATGTACTTCCCAAAAATAAAACTTCAAAAAAAAATTGACTCTTATTACACTCACTAAGATAATTTTATATTTTTTTATCTTAACAAATGCTGCTTGGGCTAGGGGTGAGACTTGTTCTTCATTACGGAGTAGGACATAGCCGTGAAATGAATCATCAAGTGGTGTTAAAAGTGCTTTTTGATTTATTTAAAGTCCCATAAGATTTTGCATTTTATTTCTGGAGATTCTTTGAAATGTTTGATGTTTTGGAGATATTGAATTTCCTTTCTTTTAATGTTATCTTTATGTTCGAATAAATTGTGATCTATTCAGAAATATGAGTTTTTCTTATACATTCTAGAGCAATGTCTGGTGTGTAGAATCTCAGCAATTGTCTAATAAGTGAATAAATGAGGAGGATGGTACTCTTGAATTAACTAATCTTATATAGTTTTTTTTTAAATAGAAAATAAAATACAACGTTAATAGCTGTATTATATTCTATAATATGAACACATTAAAACCATTTCCAACACATTTAAAAGGACAACTTTTTCCAAGTAAATGGCTCATTACATGACTTTGTAGTGAAAATGTTGATTTGCACCCTAATTCATTTCCAAGGCCCAACTAAATATCAAATTAATATCCCCAATTTTGATGATACGGCCCTACACTTGTTGCCTTTTCTTGCCCAAGTGATCTGTGTAGCACTCCTTGATGTTCAGTGAACACTCCTGTATTCAATTCCTCAATCTGCTTTGTCTACATTTTTTTCCCTCTTTAGTAGGCCCTCCCTATCCTCATCAGTTTTAGTTAAAGCTTTATCCATGTTTTGGGACCCAACCTAGATTTCCATTTCTGCATGATATCTGTGATTTCTTTTGCTTAAAAAATAATATCAGTCACTTTTGCTGGACACCATGGCTCACACCTGTAATTTCAGCACTTTGGGAGGTTGAAGCAGGCAGATTGCTTAAATGCAGGAGTTCAAGACCAGCTTGGGCAACATGGTGAAACCCTGTCTCTACAAACAGTACAAAAATTAGCCAGATATGTTGGCATGTGCCTACAGTCCCAGCTACTCAATAGGCTTAAGTAGGAGAATTGCTTGAGTTTGGGGAGGTTGAAGTTACAATGATCACGCCATTGCACTCCAGCCTGGGGCAACAGGATGAGACCCTGTCACAAAAACAAAAATAAAAATAACCACTTTTTCCAGTGGCAGTCTCTTAAGAAAAACATTTAAGATTTATGTACCAGCCGAGCGTGGTGGCTCATGCCTGTAATCTCAGCACATTGGGAGGCTGAGGCAGGTGGATCACAAGGTCAGGAGATTGAGTCCATCCTGGCTAAAACTATGAAACCTCATCTCTACTAAAAATGCAAAAACTTAGCTTGACATGGTGGCATGGACCTGTAGTCCTAGCTGCTTGGGAGGCTGAGACAGGAGAATCGCTGGAACCCGGGAGGTGGAGGTTGCAGCGAGCCTAGATCGCGCCACGGCACTCCAGCCTGGGCAACAGAGCAAGACTCTGTCTCAAAAAACAAAAAACGAAAAGACTTACATATCATATAGTCTGACATACCTTTCTAGTTTGGAAGCTTTAAGGACAGAGATGTGTATTGCATCTACTTGTGTCTCTTACATAATTTCGCACAGAGTCATAGATATAAGCAAAGGGTTTTCGAATTAATTAAATTATATCAACACAAACTTGAGGCCCTCCAACATTTGGTCTAATTTTCTTTCCTACTGAAAACTAACATCACGAAGTTCCTCATGTCAGACACAAGAGCGGAAGTCATTTTAAGAGACATAGGTAGAATATTTGGCAACATATCTAGGAGGTATATTGTATGTTTGGTAAAATGGACAGTTTTGCTATTGCGCTTACTAAAGTAAAAATAGCTAAGCTTGCTGTTTGTCGAGTAAAGATTTATTCTAAGAGAACTTTAATATTTTAGGTTCAATTAAATAATAGGGACAAAAGGCTCAAGTATAAAGAAGGACAACAGGAAAGGGAGCTGTGTTATGATATTATCTGATGTATCTAAGTAGTATATATTGTAGTATATATCAAAGTATGTATCTTTTTTCCTTCATTAGCATGTACACGTATTTACTAATTTATTTGTTCATTAGGCTACGTGAGTGTAAAGAAGTTATCTCAAAATGTCATTCTTTCCCCACGACCCATTCAAATAACGTTCAAGCATTCTTTCCTGTCCTCTTGTCTCTACTTACTTAATCATGATATCTTTTTCATAGAACAGTCAGATCTTCCTTATTCCTTCTAAATTTACTTTACTTGTTCAGACTTAAACGATCATTACTTCCACAAAAGGTCTTTATAATTTACTGTTGTTCTTAGTTTTTTTCCAATATGCAAATACATGCTGACCAATAATTTATTTACAAATACTGTTACTAACTTGCACACTTTTTTAAACTAAAACTTCTGCCATCTGTGCAAATACAGTTTAAATTTATACCTTGTCTGTATAATAATGCACAATCAGAAATTATTTTAAATGTATATAAATTTTTTAAAATATTTGTCTTATAAATTTAATAAGTTAAAACAAGAGTTTTTATTCTGTACAAATTATTGTCCCAGCCAGAGTCCTCTCTTGGCTATCCAAGTTATCCACATTTTTTTTCTGGATTTTCTTTCTGAATAGCTTCAAAAAGGCCTGATATTTAATATACTAATATATCCTATTTGTGTACTGTGTACAGAATGCCTTCCCTGTAAACAAAATGGTAGCATACCTGAACATTCCTCCTCTCTTAAGGGATTGAAAAAAGAATAGAGATGGGGTCTTGCTATGTTGTGCAAGCTGAACTCAAATCCCTGGGCTTAGGCCATCATCCCACCCAGCCTCACAAGAGCTGCAATTGCAGGCACCTGCCACCATGCCCAGTTCTATAAGGGATAATTCTTAATTGGCTCTCAGGTACAGTAAGTCACTGGTAAATCTTGTCAATGAATGACAACTCCAGTCTTTTCAAATTTTGGTATCTAAGGGAGGTCCTGGGATCAATATCCTGCACTAAAAATTGCTTAGGAAAATTTGTAAATATTCATTGTTATGCACAAATAATGTAATCCAGCAATATCTGTAAAAGTAATTAAAGCTCTTTTACCTGTTTATAGGGAGATGTGAAAAATATTCATAGAGACACTATTTTTATAACAATAAAGCAAATAACCCAAAAGTTCAGCCAACAAAGGACTATCTAAAAATGTTATAGAATAGTCAAACAGTAAAATACTATATGGCTGTGAAAATAAATTAACCAGAGCTATATGTATTGTTTGAATAAATTTCACAACAATGTTAGGCTGAAAATAGGAATTTAAAGAAGGTTGCTTACATTATGTTTCACAGTCTGGTTTTATTTTCACAGAGAGTTTACTAAAACACATTGAGACAGTGAAGCTGTGAATGAGGCCTGAGAAATATCACAGATGGGACATTGGGCCATGGACTAGACAACAGGCAGGGATATGATTTGTATTTGCTGCTTCTTATCTCATTTTGGCCAACCTCCAGCCCTCAGAAACAGGTCCAAGTGGAACAGAACTATCTATGGAGGAAATAAGCATCCTCACCTGAACCACAAAAGAAGAGAAGACATAATATTTCATCTGCACATAACCCAGGAAAGCCATATACAGATAATTATGGAGCCAGGCTCATTTCTAGGTCAAAAAGACAATGACAATGCCTCTTGAATTACACTGCTCCAATCCACCATAGACTCTTAGTCATAAAAATGGTTTCTAGTTTAGGGTCATCTGTGACCTAAGCAACATTAAATATTTTCTTCTGCAAAGTTTGAGTAAAGGGGAGAGGGGGAAAAAGTCTATATGTAGCTTTTTATATTTTAAGGTAACAACCACTTTGATTAGATTAAGACCATACCTCATCAAAAAGTGAGACCATACCACGTCAAAAAAAAAAAAAAAAATGCAAGATGTAAAGAGTTTAAAATCAATTTCTTTAACATCTATGCCCTAAGACACTATTTTTAGTAATATATTTATGTGTGTAATTCTACAGAATACATTATGTAGCCAAAGACACTGACAACATTTGCTAACCTCAAACCCAAGGATGTTCTGTGAATGCTATTATTTGGGTTATTTAGCCTCGGTAAGTTGCATTTTAGTGCTTAAAATAATGCTGATCTCACTACTACAATGTGCTTCGCATTCCCATAAGTACTAATCCTGATAGAATTATACCACAGGGAGACCCATAATTGTTCGTCTCTTTAATTTAATTGCCATAAGAATTGCCATTCTTGGAACTTTGAGAGGATAGCTTGAGAACACATTGGGCTCATTGGGTCTGTGTAGTTACTTAGATACTCATCACTACTCTATATATTGACTCAGATTTGAAACTATACGGAGGTTAGTGGAAGACCAGTAAAAATTCCTAGACAAGCATTAGCGAGGTAAAGCCTAGCTCAACATTACTAACATTACTAACATTAGATACGTTTGCATTCAAGAAAAAATATATATATTAAATAAAACAGAGAGGGTAACATGAAATTATAAATAATAAATTCCAAAGTTAGGATTGAAATATCATGAATCCTTGAAAACTAAATTACTGTCTTAAAATATAGGAACTATCAAAACAAACTCAGCGTAAACACAATGGTACAGAAAAATTTAACTTTTCTTTATCAGTTCATGTTAGAAAATGCAAACTTTAAAATGGATGTTGAAGAATGAAATATTTGACTAATAATGTAGGGCTAAAAATATGCTACTGGTTTCTATATTTTTGTCAAATCCTATCAAATTTTAATCTTTGTATCAAATTCTAAACTCCCTGTCAAATCCTCATGGGACATTTTTAAATGTTGATTGTATATTACTCTGCAAAAGAAATCTCAATAAAATTTCAAAAAGTATCAAATAGTACAGGCTACATTGCATAACTGAATATATAAAAGTAGTAAAAATAACAAGAGAGAAAATGAAACAAAGCAGAAATGTAAAGAAATACGCTAGAAGAATGTTAATTGAAAATAATGTTGGTATCCAAATGAAAATTTTACAACCAAAATTTCTAAATATTTAGAAAATATTTATTTGTGTTGATGAAAACATTACATATCTAAACTTATGGATATTCCTAAAATTGTTCTAACAGAAAAAAAATAAATTTAACGGTTTCCAAACTAAAGGAGATAATAAAATCAAATCAATCATCTATGAATATTTAAGAATTTAAATACAAGATGAAAGCAAAATATATAAAAGAATAAAAAATAAATTAGTAAACAATACATGAATAAAATAATAAATACATAAGAAATAATCCAATGTAAAAAGAATATATTCTACAAAATTAAGACAGGGAAAAGCCATTTATGCACTAAAAGAGAAACAAGAAAAGTTACACCACATACAGAGGAAACTGAAAAAGTTAAAAAAATGCTTTGTAAAATTCATGCTAATAATTTGAACCATCAGACAAAATATAAACAACCAATTTTGAAAATGCTATTATAATGGAAAACCTAAACAGTTAAATATCTTGGAAGAAACTGGCAAAACTATATGAATTGCATTATTCATGAAATTAACTAACATTTACTAAATGCCAAACATGCTGAGTTATCAGTAAGCAGATCTACACAGATTATTGCCTCAGTTTTTGATGAGTATGAAAAGTTGCATAACTTTTTCAAATTGTAATGAACAAAATAATATATATTTTTGTAAGATTAAAAAGAAACTTTTCCATTTACCATTTTAATTAGCCAATACAGCATTGATACCAAATTTAGAAAGATAAAAAGAAGGGCAAAACTTACAAATCAATTTAAGTGTAAAATACAAACATAAAAATCTACAACACTGGCTTATATAATTCAATAGTATATTAAGTATATGTACATTTTATGTAAATAAGGTTTTTCTCTGGTCTGGGATAAAGTTATGCTTCAATGTTACCTGGGCTAACAAAATTTACCATATTAATAGATCAGAAAATAAAATTCATATTATCAATAAAATGTCAATAGGCATGTGAAAAAAAAAATTTAATCCTGGTAAAAATATTTTTTAATTAGGAAAATGAAAATATTTACCTTACAATAAAAATATGCACAATAGGCTGGGCACAGTGGCTCATGTCTGTAATTCCAGGAATTTGGGAGACCGAGGCAGGTGGATTACCAGGTCAGGAGATTGAGACCATCCTGGCTAACATAGTGAAACCCTGTCTCTACTAAAAACACAAAAAATTAGCCGGGCATGGTGTTGGATGCCTGTAGTCCCAGCTACTCGGGAGGCTGAGGTAGGAGACTCACTTGAACCCGGGAGGCAGGGCTTGCAGTGAGCCGAGATCACGCCACTGCACTCCAACCTGGGCAACAGAGCGAGATCACACACACTACAAAATGTAACTATGCTATTGCTGAAAATCTAGATATATTCCCATTGAAGTAAGGAAGAGAAAATGCCTTTTATTTGAAATTATTTTATTACTAAGTAATATGATTAAATAAAAAATATTCATTATGAATATTAAAAGAATATAACAGTATAATTTGCAAATAGTGCAATAAAATTTCAATGAAAATCTGACTAATTAAACTGAAAACTTATTAGAACTGATAATATGTTCAAAAAAGAGGAATATTAACACAACTGATGCATGCAAGAAATTGATAATCTATATAAAAATCACTTATACAATACAATGGAGGCAAATAGTTCATTTAAAATAAGTTAATAAATTATTTGTAAAACAAAAAAATGAAATATTTAGTGTATATAAGAAGAAACCTGCACAATTTTAAGTTGTATATTAGTTAACTAGTATTGCATAACAAATTATCACAAACTTAGTAATTCAAAACAATATGTATTTATTATTTCACAGTTTCTATGGATCAAGAATCTCAACATGGCTTCATTGGGCCCTCTGCTTCATAAAACTGAAACACATATGTTGACCTGGGTTGCAGTTTCATGCCAAGGCTTGATTAAGGAAGGATCCTCTTTGAAGATCACTTGGTATTGACAGAATTTAGTTCCTTGATGCTGTGAGACTAAGGGCCTCAGATTCTTCCTGGCTGTCAGTTGGAAGTTACACTTAGTTCCTTGTCATATGAACTTATAAATAGTGTATTGCCCAATACAATTTGCTCTGTCCAAGCGAGCAAGGGAGAGGGTCTTTTAGCAAGAATCTATAATTTTCTGTAACATAATCACAGGAGTGACATCTTTTCATCTGTAGCATTTTCAATTTGTTAGAAGCAAGTTAAAAATCCCACTCATGATAAATGAGATGGAAGTACAAAAGTGAAAATACTAGGATATGGATATCACTTGAGGGGACATCTTATTCCATACCAGAGTTAAAACACAATAATCAAATAATACTTATGAGTTAAAATACCAAACATTTATAGTGTCAATTCTTTCAAAATTATCAATATTTTGAAGTTAATCCCAATTAAAATAATCTATTTTTTGAAATTGATAAAATTATCCAGTTTTTCTGGAAATTCATCACCTAAGAAGAAACAGGAAATATTCAGGAGAAAGAAAAATAATAGAGGAATAAAGGAGCTAACATTTCCTAAAACATGTATTAACAGTAACCAAAAAAGTCACGAGAGAAAATGAGGAACCTGTAAAGAGTCCCAAATATATATTAGATTTTACTCTATGATTAAAATGATGCTATAATACCAAAATAAAGATGTATCAAAGATACACATTGAAATTGTGAAATTGAAATTGTGACAGGACAACATGAACTATTATAATAAAGAATGGTTAAATAATTTTAGAATTTCCAAGTATGGAAGGCCTTTCAAAAGTTTAACCTAAAAACAGAAGATCATAAAATAGAAGTCTAACAAATAGATTGTACAAGATTTTTATAATTATTATGTTGATGTATTATTTATTTTATACATTTTCTTTGTTGAAGTTATTTTTATACCTTCAACAAAGAAAAAAGTACGGGAAATTTTTGGAGGACGTATGATAAACCATAAGCTGAATTAGCAAAAATTAAATGCCTGTTAGTAAAGATGTTAAAATTCAAACACAGTTTAAGACAAGCAAACTAACAAAACAGAAAGAACTTTATTTGAATAAGCCATTAAATAAGGTGACATCCATATGCAGAAGAATGAAATTAAACCCTAATATACACCATTTACAAGAGTCAACTTGAAATGGTTTAAAGACTTAAATGTAAGACCTGACGTTGTAAAACTATTAGAAGAAAACATAAGGAAAACACTCTATCACATTGACCTAGGTAAGGTTTTCTTAATATAACCTCAAAAGCACAGGAAACAAAAGCAAAAATAGACAAATGGGAGTACAGCAAACTATTAGGTTGGTGCAGTAGCAATTGTGGATTTTGCCATGCCTTTTAATGGCAAAAACCACAATTATTTGCGCACTAACCTAATAAAAAGTTCCTGCACAGCAAAGAGAGCAATCAACAGAGTGAAGAGAAGACCTAAGGAATGGGGGAAATTATATGCAAATTATATGTCTGATATGAGGTTAATATTCAAAATATATGAGGAACTCAATAGCAAGAAAAAAAAAAATAACCTGGTTTTAGAATGGGCAAAGGATATGAATAGACATTTCTCAAAATATGTCATACAAATGGCCAAGAGGTATAATTATAAGGGAAATGCAAATTAAAATCACAATGAGATATCACCTCACACTTGTAAGAATGGCCACTATCAAGAAAAAAGGTACACGTATTGGCCAGGATGTGGAATAAAGAGAATTCTTGTGTGCTCTTGGTGGGAATGTAAATTAATAAAGCCATTTTGATAGACAATGTATAAGCTCCTCAAAAAATTGAAAATTAAAGTACCATAGAAGTCAGCAATCCCACTACCAGGTATATATCCAAAGGAAGCGAAAGCAGTATGTGGAAGAAACATCTGCACTTCCATGTACATTGCAGCACTACTCACAATAGCCAAGAAATTGAGTCAACCAGAGTCATCCAAAAGGTTTATCAATGGATGAATGGATGAAGAAAATGTGGGGGGTGTGTGTGTATGTATATCCCACATTTTGTGTGTATGTATATATGCATACATAAACACATACATACACACAATGGAATACTACTACCTTGAGAAAAAGAAAATGTTGTCATTTGCCACAACATGGATGAACCTGGAGGACAGTATGTTAAGTGAATAGGCCAAGCACAGGACAAACATTGCGTGATTTCACTCATATGCAGAATCTAAAAGAGTCAAATTCATAAGAACTGGGTGTAGAATAGTGGTTACCAGGGGCTAGGGCGGTAGCGGGTGAGGGAGGTGCTGTGGTTAGTCGTGCTAAGATGTTGATTGAAGCATAAAAAATTAAATTAGACAGAAAGAGTAAGGTTAAAAGGTCCATTGTACAACATGGTGACTATAGTTAATAACGATGTATTCTATTCTTGAAAATCACTAAGAGAGTTTTTAAGTGTGTCTACCATAAATAAATATGTGAAGCAATGCATATGTTAATTATGTCTTTAGCATTCTTCTGTGTATACATATTTGACAACATGTTGTACACAGAAATACACAATTTTGTCTGTTAATTTAAAAAATAAAGAAAATAAGGTGACGTTTACTATATGTAACGCAAACCAAAAATAAGAAGGTTCCATTGTTTAAAATGTATACTTTTTCTACTACTAACTTGTAGTTAGATGATTTTTCCACTGTGCTATGCTTGTCACTATGTAGGGTCCAGAAAGCACGTAGAGAGCTAAAAACAGCTGTGGAAGCCTATGGTTGGCAGCATGTTGGAATCAATCAAAGACAGGGTCATTGAATACTTAAATTGCTGTAATCTGATAAGCAGAAAGTTTGCCTAACATCTCTTTAGTGCTGCTGGTTTGATATGTAATAATCTAATGGATCACAACAAGGATTAAAAATGCCTAGTTTAAAAATAATTATGAAAGTGTACAATAAGCATGTCTTTTTGTGATCTATATTTTTGATGCTCTGATATTTGCAACCTTGCAAACCCTGGAGAGACTGCCTGCCATCCTCCATTCCCCAGTTTCCTCCCACACAGGGTCAGCTAATTATTACAGATGATAAAATTATTACAGATGGTAAAATGCCAGCAAATATGACTTTCATACGGATACTGACAGCTCCCAAGACAGACCCTCACCCAAAACTACTTTATCAGGTTCTCATACTCAGGGATATTAGCCACTTGACTTAGTTATGCCAGGGCCAGGTATCAGGCAACTAGAAAGAGCACTTATGTCCCAGAAGCCACTGAAATTATTCTAACGAGAAAATCCTAATTGTGCTTACCCTGACAATTCCTTTCTGTGAAAACCATAATACAGAATCTTGCCATACTAGGTACAGTGACTCACATCTGTAATCCCAGTACTTTGGGAGGTGGAGGCAGGAGGATCTCTTGAGCCCAGGAGTTTGAGGTTGCCATGAGCAACGATCATGTCCCTGAACTCCAGCCTGGGTGATGGAGTGAAAACTCAACTCTTAAAAAAAAAAAAAAAATCCTGCCCAGGTTTTCCCCTTGCTCCTTGTGCCTCCTGGCCAACGCTGGTGCTTCCCTGTGGCATGGTGACATGGCTCTTTTGGGATTTGTGCTTATACCCAACTACCTTTTCAATGGCAGTAGTCTCCTGATCAGGTATGGCCTAGCCATACCTGAATATCAATAAAACCTGTATTTTAAAACAAAAAGCTTCAGCAACAGACAACCTGGGGTGGAAAACAGATCTCTGGGATTGGTATAAAAATTATATAGATAAAAAATCAACTTTTGGACAAATAATAAAATTAGAAAGAAAGGTGTGAAAAGTGTAAAAAGGAGAACTATCCAGGGACAGGCATTTCTTTCTATTCAAAAAATATGTAAAACCAAATAATAAGGAAGAAAGATATTCCATGCACTCTTTTAAAAAAATACCATATGAATTTTATGAATACTAAGAAGATATTGAGATGAGTGAGAAGAAAGCTGAAAGAAGAGTCAATAAATACAATCTGTTTAAGAAATGCATATACAAGTTATATTCTGACCACAAGACAATCGTTATTAATAATTGATACAGAATATTTTTAAACAGGATTATACCAGTGCAGCTTTGCAAGAAGAAATGATTATGAAGCAGTATTTGTAATTGCTAATTGATTTAATCTCAAATACATATTGAGTGCCTGTTTCCCACTTTACGTCACTCTAAAAACTAAAGGGTCCAAAATTAATGTTATAATCCCTATTTTTAAAATCTCAGAAACTGGTGATAGAGACAACTAAAGAACAGAAAAATAAAACCTGCATGGTAAGAATACAATATGTGCTTTTGACTTTTAAATTGAAATTATATTCAAATACAGATATATGTTTTCGAAGTTATAGGCATATTTTTAAAAATTGACTTCAAACTCATGTCATTGTTTTACTGTAAAAAGTGTGTATGTCATATATTTTAATATTACACTGGTATTTTAAGTATTTCTTACATGAATTGTGGTCTTTCAGTATTATATGTATTTATTTAATTTATTAAATGTTAACTTTTATTTGTTTTTGCTAATACAAAGGCAAATTATTTTTATATTAATTCATTCACTCTTTTAAATAAAATTTATACACTGTGACTTTGTGGTGCTAGGCATTTTTCTAGGGGCTAGGCAAATATAAATTATTTTAAATAAATGTAGTTTGTTACAAAGAAATCTGAAATATAATTAAGCCATATTACCATTGTTGCTAATTAAGTGAAAATCAGTTTTCTAATAAAAACATCACATCAAATGTACAGTGTGAAAATAATGGAGGAATTGTCTACTAGTATAAAGAGAAATAAGTCTCTGAGAATCATTCGTCAGTAGAACTGCCTTTTCAAATATGATAATACAAAACTCATAGGTAGAGCACTTAAATCTGGATTTGGAAATAGAATACAAAGTAAGTGACCACAGTCTACTCTTACACACAAAAATCCTAATGGAAAGGGGTCAAACTCAGGAATTGTAAATATGGAAAATCAGCTGAGTTCCAGAAATGATATAAACTTACTTAGGTTGGAAAAAGGCATGAAAATTCAAGTGAATACCAATTATTTTTGGAATAACGAAAGATTATTTTCAGAGGGACAATCACTGATTCAGAGAAATCAGAATGTATTGTAAACAGAGAACAATTGACAAATCCCAAGGCAGTACACCTTCCCAGAGGTAGTTTAGATTTAAATCCACCATCCTATTCCAGCTTTACAATGAAAATACAAAATTAATAGTAATTTGGTGTATGGGATTGAAGTGATTTTGGTGGTTTTAGTGTTACAATCAACAAAAACAATCTAAGCAATAAATACCCAAAAGTTGTTACAATAATATGAAGACTGTAAGGTAGTCTTCAGAATGGAAGGATATAAGTATGTAATAAGAACAAAAAGGTAATGTCTACAGGACATCAGAGTATTAGCTCCAGAATGAATCAGTTTCTGTTAGTTTATATTATATTTAAATTCTAGGAGAAGAAAATTGCATTAATCTAACTCAGAACAAATATTTGCCCCTAACTCAAAAGAATGTAGATATGATAGTCCATGATCAAAATGATAGTAAACCTGAAGAAGCAGTAAGTAGTAGAATATGGTCCACTCAATCGTCTCTTTTTATTTTTTAAATGTTGAATTGCATTTTTGCTGGTCCTATAGTAAACCAATGTGAATGCAACTTTATTTTGGGGTGGGGGGACGAGGGTCTCACCCTGTTGCCCAGTATGGAGTGCAATGGTGCAATCACCGCTCATTGCAACCTGACCTCCAAGTTCAAGCCATCCTCTCACCTCAGCCTCCACATTAGCTGGGATCACAGGCGCATGCCACCATGCCTGGCTAATTTTTGTACTTTTTTGTAGAGACGGGCTTTCGTCATGTTACCCAGGCTGGTCTGAAACTCCTGAGCTCAGGTGATCAACTGCCTCAGCCTCCGAAAGTGCTGGGATTACAAGCATGCCACCACACCTGTGAAAAGCAACTGTAAACCTCTATTTGGCATTTTTTTTTTCCAATCATGAAACTAAGCCTAACAGGGTGCAATGACTCACACTTGTAATACTAGCTCTTTGAAAGGCTGAGGCAGGAGGATAGCTTGATACCAGAAGTGTGAGACCAACCTGGGCAACATAGCAAGACTCCATCTCTACAAATAAAGAAAAAAATTAGGACTCACACCTGAGTCCTAGTTAGTTGGGAGGCTGAGGTGAGAGGATCATTTGAGCCTAGGAGTTTGAGGGCAAAGCTATGATTGTCCCACTGCAGTCTATCTTGGGTGACAGAGTGAGATCTTGTCTCAAAAAAATAATAATTAGAAGAAAAAAAATCTCAGCCTGCATATGATATTTTCTTCAGAGGAACATTATGATCAAAGACAACAACAGAACAAAATAAAGCAAAGCAAAGTAAAACAACATTTCCTAACAGGGAATGTATAATTTCACACACACAAAATTTAAGTTCCTGTTAGTAAAAAGGGATGGTGAATAGAAAACCAGGAAAAATGGAAATTCTACAGAGATCACTACTTTGATAAGAAACAACTGGGTATTCCCTTCAATTCAGAAAGGATCGGGCCGTATGCCCCTCCACAAGACAAGGCACTGAACAGTATATAACCTCATATCCACAAACTGGATTCTTGTTTATGGGTCTCTCAATCATATGGGAAGATTTTCTGTATTAAACCACCCATCCAAACTCATTTCTAAATTAAAGTGAAACATGGAACCCCTCCAAGGCATGTTCTTCCTGATGACCTGCATTCTGGATATCAAAATACTATCACTTCCACTGGTCATCTAGGCCAAACCCACAATATCTGAATGCCAATTCTTTGATCTTCAAAGAGTAAATCAGAATCTATGTATTATCCAAATCAGAATCTGACTTTCCAAGGATTTTCTCCCTCAATATGCACTCCATCCAAATTGGTAGTACTCCTTCATGAATGGGTCCTAAAGTCAAGTTGAGACATTTCTTGACAAGCTTGTAAAATGAAATTTAGGTATTATATATTCATTTTTAGATCTATTTTCTGCAACTGTGAATTACACAAAATCTGGTAAAAGTATCATGTTAATGTCATAGTTGTTTCCAATGTAAACAGAATTACCCTTAACTGGGAGTCTTACTACATCTTAACCTTATGATAATTGCAGGAGAAAGAACAATTTGGTCTCTTAATTACCATTTTAGAAATTGCCAGAAAGTAGAGAGACTTTTGACAAACTAGGTCTTGATGTATTCTTTTAAATTTCATCACTTTTGTGTACAGTTAGGGATGACAATGGTAATGAATCATAACAAAATGATAGACGTGGAGTCAATTTCTCAAAGGAGCATCTATTTTCCAAGTAGAGAAAAACTAAAGAAAGCCTTTTTATAAACCAGTCATACAAACTTCAGAGTCATCCAAAATCCACAGCGTTTATAATAGTTTTATCTCATGTTCAACTAGAAACAAAGGCAAATTTTCCTTTTAGAGAAATTTTGCAAGTTTGTCAGGCAATATGAATTGTGATCACTATGGGCTTTCTGCAGAACTATGGAAACACCACTCTAGAAACTACAATTTTCTTGTGAAGAAAAAACACTTTAATCCTATACCTGCCGATCAACACAAGGCTGTGCATAAAAGGTCCAGCAGGCAGTACTGTAAGTAAAATGCTGAACGTTTTCCTAAAAATTGAGGGCGAAAATTTGTGCACACTTCACCTATAAATGTTTTCCTTGTGTCTTTGAGAATCAAAAGGACTGTGAATGTCAATCTAATTGCTTATCTGATTTTTCATAATTTTGTAAACTATGATGAAATGTTAAAATGCACAGAGATATCAGTCCATCAAACTTGGTTTCAAATCTCCCACCTTTACTAGCTGTGTGGCAATTTATATCCAATTTTGTGTTTCATTGAACACAAAAATGATCAAACAGTTACTGAGATGACTCAATGAAACAATATACGTAAAACACCTATCATAGCTCTGGATGCAGAGTCAATTTTCAGAAATATAGCTATTGAAATCATAATATTATGCATGTTTATCACATCATAACCACAAGGAATTAATATTAAATACATTTTATTTTTGATAATGAAAAACTAGAGCAAAGCCAACTTTTTATGACACTATTTTTTCATCAACTTTTAAATCCACTAAGACTTAAGAATGCAAAGACTAACATGAAATTGGGGGTAACAACACTGAAATATTAGGTTCACTTGAAGGTGAAGCTCGAAAACATGCACAAGATGTTTCTTCAATGGTAAAGAAAAGTATCACATAGTTCACTGGTAACTAATTGTGTTTCCACAGCTATGCAATGTATTAACCTAAAACAATATGGGAACAAAAGCTTATTTGATTCCAGCAGTCTCTGTGCCTATATCTTGTAAACAAACCCGGAATGTGAATGAGTCTCTGCCTTATGCTTCTTCTAATGGCACTGATATGGTTTAGCGATGTCCCCACCCAAATCTCTTCTTGAATCACAGCTCCCCACATGTCATGGAAGGGAGCTGGTGGGAGGCAATTGAATCATGCGGGTGGGTTTTTCCTGCGCTGTTCTCGTGATAGTGAGTAAGTCTCATGAGATCTGATGGTTTTACAAAGGGCAGTTCTCCTGCACTCTCTCTCTTGCCTGTTGTCATGTAAGACATGCCTTTGCTCCTCCTTCACCTTCCACCATGATTTTGAGGCCTCCCAGTTATTTGGAACTGTGGCTCTATTAAATGTCTTTTTCTTTATATCCATTGTGGAGGATGGGGAACTTTAATGCATAGGTTTTCAGGAAATATAGTAACCTGGAAAACTTAGGTTTACTTATGCTTTCCAAGATCTCCAATGAAACAACTGAGAGAATAAAGATAGTGAGTAAATTTGGGATTGGTCTCTAAAGCACCATAAATTTAAATTCTATGTGACTTTTTAAATTTAGAAACTCTGCTATCTATAGAACAAATAGGAACAGATTGAAAGAAAGCTCAATTTGGCCTTGCTCTCTCTTTAGTTAGTGGAACTTAGTAGAAGTGATTTCATTAAAGCACTATTAACACACCCTAACTCAGACGAAGGGAGGAGAAAAACAAATTTGAGGGCATAAATAAGAGCAGGAGTCTTCAGAGTTCACCTGTTTTGAACTCTGACAATTATATCCTATCTTAATTGATCTCTTATGCTATTTGTATTTCTTTCGCTATTTATGTTTTAAATATTTTCTCACCATCATCAGCAGCAGCAGCAGCAGCCATTTGGTAGTTATTTTATTAGAGGATGACTTATCTTCAGAAATGATTTAGTTTAGGCAGGAAATCCTTTAACTTTCTACATCTAGAGACCAAGAACTTAATAAACATTAGGTGATATAGTATGTTCTCCTCCCTGCCACCTCATGGCCTAAAGGTTCAATTGAACTTAAACTTGGGAACACAAAACCACATGACAACCTCAGATCCCTTTGGAGAATCTCAAGTTAACTTCAGGAACTACACTTGTTCATTTTATTTTAAATGTCAGCAAAGGTAGGTGATTGCATTTTAAATGTCTGGAGTGACTCTTCTATCAGCTTTAAATTATTAGCTATTGCTAGCCCGTGGAGTACACCACACACACACAGTCCACTCAGTGGGCAGACTAATAAGGATGTCCCCAGGGTTTGCATTACCAGCAACTCCTATCAAGTTCAGCTCTGTAGGGTTCTCAAAGTAATGTGCTGTTTAAATGGCTTTGTCTCTGTGAGTTTCTGTCCAGGATCTTTCTTATAAATAAATGCACTTCAAATTTCCAGTTAAAATGATGATTATAATCTTCTGAATTAGCTAATCAAAATAGAAATGTAACTTATGCAAAATTAATGATTTAAATAATAATATTGCCATAGTGTAAGATGTAAGAAAATGATATAAATTTGAATTTTAGAAATAAATTAAATTTATGGGGACAGGCAAACATGTCATGGTGTCACAGCCAGCTTATTATTTCAGAATCTGGAATGACAATTTAATAAAATCTGCATTTTACTAATATATTCCAAAATAACAATGTTTCCTTTTTTTTTTTTTAACAACGACTTTTACGTATATGCCAGTTTTATAGTTCTATTTTTATTAAATGCTGTGAAACCTCAATTGCTCAATACTATCAGCAATAGCACTCCAGGACCATTTGTATAATTCAGCCTGTAAGTTTGGGAACTTAATTTTCTGCATATTTAAATAGTCACTGGTGGCATTTAAATAACGATTTACCAGTCAGATAACTGTATGGTGCTGAAAAATAAAATAAAATAAAATAAAATAAAATAAAAATAACTGACATAGCCAGTAATTCCTAATAGTATTATTTAATAATCTAGCATCAGGGAGTATTATTTTAACTAGACTTTAGAAATGACAATGTTGATTTTTGGGGAAAGGAGAAATATCATTTCTTGTACACATTGATAATTACTATTTGTTCTCTACTGGTACTGTTTTAAAAATATATCTTGTCTTATTAAAGATAATTTTTAGTGCTACTAAAGAAGCAGAAAGGGCATTATAGAACTGCAGAGTTAATTTGCATAATGAATTTAAAGAAAAAGCTTAGGATAGGAAAAACGAATATAAAAGTATTCTAAATGCTTTCTCTCTGTTCTCCAATTCTAAGATCTATAAAAGAAGCCAACCTACTGCCATCTTAAAAATAAATCTTGGATTTCTCATCTCTTTTGTAGAGTATAACTAATTGAGTAACCACAAAATTAAGTGGATGAGCTTATAGGTTATTTTTAGGAGAGCCAGGAATAGGGGTATGCACAGATTTTTAAAAAATGTTTTATATTTCATATAACCAAACAATAGATTTCAGGTTTAATGCATTACCAACTCAATTGTGCTTTGAGTAAAAATATCATTAAAAGATTTGGAAGGACATAGAGTATTGGAAAGATTATTGAACTTGGAATCAAGAGAGCAGGAATCTACTCCAAATTTTGGCATGAAAGATATTTTAAGCTAAGCACACTTTTGATAATTTTTAACAAAATATTCAAACCCAAAGACACTTAGAGATCTTTTTAAAGTTTTTTTTTTTTTCTTTAACTAAAGTTAGACATGGAGAATAGTTGCAGAATTCTACAGAGTTTTCGTGGATTTCTCTCCCAGCTTTCTTTATTACCATTTTATATAACCTTAGCATGGCAGTCAGAACCACAACTTATTAACATTAGTAGCATACTATATAACTAGAGATTTTGCTCAAATTTTACCATTTTCTTCCACTATTTGTCTCTTTTTGGTTCAGGATCAAGTTCAGGATTCTGCATTTCAACTAGCTAATTCTCCCTAGTCTCCTATAGTCTATAAATAGTTCCTCAGGCTTTCCTAGTCTTTCATAATCTTGACACTTTCAAAATATATCGATCATGTATTTTGTCTAATGTCCATCAATTTGGATAGGTCTGATGCTTCTGAATGACTGAAAGCTGCTCTGTACTTTTGTCAAGCATGTCACAGAGCTAATGTTGAATTCTCAAGGTATCATGTCACAGTGCCCATGATGTTATGCCTTGTTACTGGTGTTATCGACCTGCTCAGTTTCTCCACTGCAAAGTTATTGTCTTTCCCTTTGTAGTACACACACACACACACACACACACACACACACATGCACGAACACACACACAAACACACATGTGTTTTTTGTTTTGTGTGTTATAATCAAGTACTATGATATTTATTCATTTTTGCTCAAATTGTTAGGTTACTTCAGGTTGGCTTCTGTGTTTTTCAATAAACTTGAATCTTATTGTTTGCATGTCTTTACTTTTTAGCACTAAAAAAAGGATAAATTGGACGTTAAAGGGTTTAGTTTATTCTCAGTGGTGAGTAGGAAGAAAATGAATGAACACAGCAGGTATCGTTAATGAGATAGCAGAGTTTAGGAGGAAGTGATGTTTCTTTGAGTGTATTGTTTACATAGCCAGACTGCTAGACCACAGTAATATTTCACATATCCTTCACATACCCCAAAGAAAAACTAAAAAATAATTAAAATCAATTATAATATGAGGAAAACAAAAAGATACCAAACAAACACTAACAAACATATTCTATTAACACACAAATCGGGGGAAGAACAGAACTATTCTAAGCAACTGTGGAAATAATACCTTGACTGGATACTGTCAGGATAAAAAAAAAATACTATATATAAATACAATTAAAATGCTCTCCACAGGGATATAGGTTGGCAATTCTGAAAGTGCTTTATATGTATACTAGAACAAACCAAACAAATAATACATTACAGCTAATAAGAACTAGGTTTCTCAATGTTGAATAATTTACAAGTGAGAAAAGGGAAAAAGACTAAAGCGAACTCTGTGATATTGTATTGGAATTCAGTTATTAATATTATAAACTTATGGTGTCATATATAAAAATTATATATGTATACATTATATATACACATATGTGTGTATATGCACACACACATACATTTGTAGTTAGATGCAAAATTACAAACATTTTTTGTGTGCATTAATAAACATACATCTATTATCTCTCTGTATTGAAAACACCCAGGAGTAATGTCATCCAGCGGTAATGTGAGCGTTCATAGCCCAGCCCATACCTTGGCTTCTAAACGTATTCTTGGTACATTGTTATTCTCCAACAATGTACCAAGGCTCCTTGCGGATTCTGGTTGTGGCAGGAGAAGTATTTAAAGATATTTTAATATTCCAGCTTAAAAATCCTCGGTTATTTTTCATTTAGGTAAGAACATCAGTGCATCAAGTAAATGCCCTTCTATTATCTTGTTAAAAAATTGAAGAAGATGTCCCTTCAGTGGAATGAGACTAGAGTTTTTCAAACCATATTAAGGGAAAGAAAATAATTGATGGTGATGGGAAGTCAGAAACAACTAAGCCAGCTTTCAACTCTGCAAGCCGATAATTCCAGAACGGACTTACAAAATGTATAAGACATGCTTATTTTGTTCTTACAATAATTGATATACTTTCATATGATAACTCCCAATAAAACAATCATAGATTTGTATATATGTTGAAGACTCCAAAATATATGAATTTATTCACTTAATGCAGAGATGTTCTTACCTAAATAAAAAAAAATGAGGATTTTCTAAAACCATTATTAAATATACATAATAACCAATATCTAGGTTCTAAAAACAGAGAACTGTGAGATAAATATTACACAAGCCATATTTCACAGGTATATTCCAGTAGCAGAAATGCGAAGAATACACAGAAAGTTATAACACAAAGTATAATCTAATAGCGTTTGCAAATGAATACAAAAGCTGTGTCCTGGGACACAGACATAAGATGGCAAATAATTTCTGATAAGAGAGTGCTTTCAGAGAAATGTGGCATTTGAAAAGAGCAATGAAAGATAGGCTGTGAAAAGGGCATGAGAACCTCAGGCTGCAGAAATCCAATGTATCAAGACATTGTAAAACTGTAGAATATGTCTTGAGTTCAGGGTAATCAGTTAGCGATTGCCATAAAAAGGCTAAAAAGGCATATAAGTGAGTGTGTTAAAACCCACTGTCACTTATTCTCAGAACTTATCTAGGCTGGGCAAAGACGGGAATAATTAGCATTGTCCCAGTGGATTGTATCTCGCTCCTGGGACCAGTGGTTAAGCTAGACATGATTTTCTCATGGTTGTGGCATAGACGTGAGGGAGCAACACCACACAGCTTGTGTCCTATCATCCAGAACAAGTCACACAGGCAAACACAGAATCAGTAAGTAGGGGAATTTACTTTGCCCCTGTAAGTAATGAGTAAATATTTTCAAAAAATACCTCATACAAAACAGGTTATTATTTGTTTCCTTTCAATCAAATAATTCTGCATTCTACTCAAATTCTTATGGTTTCCTCTTATCTGAGTATGTTTCTGATTTAAAGAACAGTAAGCAATTTATATACTTGCATCAGTTATCATAGTCCATTATTCTGCCTTTTAATATTCTTGGCTGCTCATGGAACAGATATTTGTAATACTTAAAAGTGTGCCTTATTTATAATAATTCAAGAGAGAACACCAGTTTTACATTTTATTACACTCATTATGTATTTTGAAATGTTTGCCATAGAACGAAGACTGAACGATTGCTAGTGGGAGAAACACAACGGGTACAGTTGATTGCAATTGTTCCTTTTAGCTGGAAAACCTCATGGTAGGCATTACGGTTTTATAACTCATTTTCCATCATGCCAGTTACACACCTTTATATAAAATTCAAAATAAAATGAAACAGAATCAATTGGGAGCTACGGCAAGGAGAATGAATTTAAATCATTCATTAATTCGCACACTAAATGTTATATATTACATAAAAGGAGACTAATAGCAGAGACTACTAATGTTTCTGTGGCCAAAACAGAATAGATCTCTATAGCCTCTATCACGGTTTAAAATATTTTAAATTAATATTTGCAAGTATCTCTTTTTGGGTAGTTCTGAAAGTTACTAATTGACAGAAAACTATCTTCAATTAAAAACATAGCTGGAAAGATGATGGTTTTTGATATAATGGTGACCAGTTAGGCAGATTACAGTAGTCTGAACTCGGTATATCTAATAGTTTGGTGTGACAGTGTATCTTCTAAAAAGAATCTCAGTATTTCCAAATTAGTGACAAGATGCAGGATTTCAAACTAGATTTCTGGTTACTGACACTCAGATCCTCTTCCTGTTCCATTGATAGTGATGTTGGCAGCTGCGGCCCATCTGGAGCTGCTGCTGCTGTGATGCCGGCTGCAGTCAGGGAGGCACAGCCGGGGTTATGCTTTGCATGGAGCTGACGGGAGCCAGAAATAGGCGCAAGCCCCAATCACTTTCAAGTTGGAAGGGCGGGAGCCCTGCCCTCCCTCCAAGTGCAGTTGCAGCCTCTGGGCTGTAGCTGGGGACCCAGGCATCTCTGCACTCTTGGGGGTCTGGGAAGACCCCTGCCCCCACAGGCTCAAAAGTTCCTGCTCCTGCTGCCTTGGCCTCTCTCCACTCCTAGTGCTGCTCCAATTGCAGAGCAAAGTTGTGGCCTAGCCCCCGGTGAAACCCCACCTTCAGACCAGGGAAGGCCTGAGGCCTGGGGACTGGGCCATCAGTTTGGTGGACGGAAGTGAGAACTTATGGTACTTTTTCCCGGTCCACCATGGCCACCCATGGACCAATTAGCACGCAATCCCTCACTTTGAAGCCCATAAAAAACCCACATTCAGACAGACTCAGGCAGACAAGGGGAGGATCTGCCCACTGAGAGGAGCTACCCACTGTGGGACTCTTCTCTAATGACAGCTGGACACTCGTTGGGACAGACTGTCTGCAGAAAGGAGCTACCAACTGTGTGTCTCCCCTGAGCTGTTCTTTTGCTCATTTAAACACCTCTTCACCTTGCGCACCCTCCACTTGTCCATGTACCTCAGTCTTCCTGGACTCAGGACAATAACTCAGGACCTGGCAAATGGCTGAGTTGAGAGAACTGTAACAAAAATAGATTTGAAACACATCCCTTACTCCCCATATTGCAGGCAACGAGAAGGAGAGAAGAGCTGAGGCCCTTCAGGGAACCCAGACCTAGGAATCTCCAAACTAGGACTGTGACACCCTCTTTGGGGCTCTGTGGTTCCTGGCATCCCTAAGCTTCTGTTCACCACCATGTTCCTGGTCCCTGTCCCAGCTGTGGAAGCTGCTTGTGATATGCCTGGTCCCGCCTCAGCCTCACAGGGACCTGGCAGCCATGCTGGCGGGTGGAACTGCCTACCCCACCACAGCGCTTCGTTGTGAGCAGTGGCCGGACCCCATGCTCACTTGCTCACACATCCCTCACTAGTTTGTGTGTGGCCTACCCCTGGCACGTGTGGGATCCAGGCTGGTAGTGCGAGCCAACCACAGCCTGCCAGACCGAGTGGGCAGAACTAACCCACTGGCCCTTAGCAAAACTCAGGCAAAGGTGCCACCAGACACTGAGATTTCTGGCTGGAAAAGTAACACCCCAAGGATCCTGTAACAGTGACCTTGTAACTTTGCTAGTGTTGAACATAATTTGATTTACACTATCATGTACTTCCTAGGGAAAATTTGATTTTAAAATATAGTATAATAAAATCTACTGAGGTGCAGGTCTATCTTTCTGATAGTTTGCCAGTTTTTTCCTCAGCAGAGTTCAAATGCTAAAAAAAGGCCCTTTGAGTTATGTGTCTAGCTTTTGTAAAACGGCCTTTATTTACCTGAAATTTTAAAAAAATCTACACTAGAGGAAAGGCATCCTTATGTTTTTCATAGTTTTTAACTGTTATGAGCTGGAATACTGAGACTTCCAACACAAATCTCATAAGAAAAATAAGGTATCTGATTCCCCAAAATGTGTAAATGAGGGAAATCATCAATCTCGCTACACAAAATAGTAAGTTTTACTAATCATAACTTAAGAAATTGTGTGTGTGCGTGTGTGTGTGTGTGTGTGTGTATGTTTCTATATGTGAAACAACTAATGGAAGACTTGAGAACTTTGAAAGTGCACAGATCATTTAAGATTTGCATATATGAGCTTTTAATTAAAAAGACACTAACTCCGCCGTAGATACACATCAGTAATAGGTACTGTGAAACTGCACATTAATCTCCTATTCATAGTTCAGTGATGTTGGATGTTTTTTATTTGATTTGACATTGTATAAATTTCAGAAGTAAGATTATGTGATTCTTTTTACTTTGGCAAAGTTACATTAAATTTTCTTTAAAATATTACTCCTTCCTCACTACATACTTTTGCTCAGAAAACAACAACAAAAAAAAATCAATTGAAAACGAACACTTTACCAATCAATTATTGAATATATGCAAATTGCATCAATTTTTCTGTGATAATCATGCCTGATTCCACTAAGCGAGTAGCCCAGAAGAGCCAATCTATGGCAATGTACCTTTGCTTTTGTTAAGAATTCAGAGTCTGTGCTTTTAAACGATTGCTTGTCACTGGACACTTTGACCACACTTTCCAGTGTAAGAAGTAGAATATAGGACATGACACACTGATTAGTTGCTTCTTGTCGAAAACCTAATATTTTAACTCCCTAAATTTATGTGTTGAAAAGCCATGCACATAGTGCATATCCAGAAAACAAAGTAAAATGTTACATTTTGAATGGTCAAATTATGATTTTGATTACAGCTCTTATTGAAATATGTAGCATGTCCAAGCTATAAGAAAACTTGATATATTCTCCTTGTTACCTAAACACAGTGATTTCTTTGCTAACTATTGAAACCATGTTTTCTTCAGCAACCTCTATGTACTCATGTTAGCTCTAATATTGTAGTCCTGATTTCTGACAGTCAGTCACTAGTTGCTATGTAACTTCTAGAGTGCTGGCTTTGAGCAAAAGCTTATTGAAAATTGTTCAGCAATATTAACAGAAATATCAACTCTGGTGAATATAGAATTTATTGCATTTCACCAAAAACAGTCTCTAATGAATAGATCTTTTTTTTTTTTTTTTTTTTTTTTTCCTTTAGGTAACTGTAATTTCTAGAAAAACTTTTGGGTTTTCTTTTCAACCATAATCTCAAATCATCTTAAAAGCTTTGAGGGTGAATAAATGTTGCCACAGTTACTTAGATTCTAAAGTGGTGATAGCTGAGGGAGAGCAGCTCTGACTTCCTCTTCATGACATTAACCACATTGCAAGCATCAGTTGAATTCCCATAGCAAGGGAAATAAAAGTAGAATATTTCTTGTTCATTTGCTTATGCCTCACCAGTGTCAGAAGCCTGAATTTGATGTCACTTCTGTTCATGAAATACCTTGGTTGTGAGTCAGTAACCCTATGGTTAATGGCAGTCACATTTAGTGGGTGCTGTCTTCTCTGCCTTTACAGGCACATTAATTTTGTTCAGCTGAAAGTGAAAGTGCTAACATATTAAACCATATTAATCATGGAATGGAATAAAACATTTTTATTCACTTAATAACTCATTCATTGAACTCATATCTACATTAAACCTATAATAATAGGCACTTACTCTAATTTCTGGAGTTATTTCAATCAGAAAGACAAACTTGTTTTTTTTTCTCTCATTAAGCTATGTCTAATAAAAGAGAGAAGATAAACCATTTTATCCACAAAATACAATTATAAATATGTACTGAATAGTGTAGAGGAGACAACAGAGTAAGAAGGACCTGGCCAGGGAAAATGGCATATACATTGGCATTATGAAGGAAAAAACTTAAATATTAAAATTTCTTAATGCATGAGAAGAGCTTGACAAGTTTAAGAAGTAGAAACAGGGCTTATTGGGTGAAAGGTGGAATCATTCCACAAGTTGAAGGAAGACTCTGATGCCATAATAAATTAACACTATATTCTTTTTTTTTTTTTTTTTTTTTTTTTTTTTTTTTGAGACGGAGTCTCGCTCTGTCGTCCAGGCTGGAGTGCAGTGGCGCGATCTCGGCTCACTGCAAGCTCCGCCTCCCGGGTTCACGCCATTCTCCTGCCTCAGCCTCCCGAGTAGCTGGGACTACAGGCGCCCACAACCGCGCCCGGCTAATTTTTTGTATTTTTAGTAGAGACGGGGTTTCACCGTGGTCTCGATCTCCTGACCTTGTGATCTGCCCGCCTCGGTCTCCCAAAGTGCTGGGATTACAGGCGTGAGCCACCGCGCCCGGCAACACTATATTCTTATTGGTTCAATACAAGAAAAGTTTATTTCTTACTCATGTCACAGACCAATGCTGATTGGATAGCTATCTTCCTAACACTGGCTCATTGACCATTCTGTATCTATGCCTTTTGGTACACAGAGCTTCCAAGTTTACTGTTCAAGGGTCAGTGGATCTGATGGGATGTTTCAAGAGCCTGGCCTAGAAGACACTTGTTTTCATCCATGTTTCATTGGTCAGAACTTACTTTCATAGCCCTAAACCTAACTTCATGAAAAAATAGAAAATGTAGTATTTATATCTGCCAAGAAAGAAAAAAAAAATAACAATAAAGTGATACATAGCATTGTCTTTGGCATGGAACTATTATGTTTAAAATGCCTGAGTGGCATCCAGGTCTACATATTAAGTAAGCAATTGGCCACAGTTATCTAAGTCTGAAAGAAGAAGTCTGGGATACAAAGTGAATACCCATTTGTGAGAATCCAGGATTATTACACAAAGGAGTTCCCCTTAAAGTAAAATCTCCTTCATAACTTACCTTAAAATTGTCTTTAAAATATTAGCATGTGTTATATCAAAATCTATGTTTAAATCAACTCCCATAACAAATTGTTTTCTTTTTATGTAAATAATTAATAAAAAGGCACTCATGGTAGGCTAATTTTATTCCTTGACTTACAATTTGCTTTAGGGGTTCTTGGAAATGAAGAAATGCAGTTAAAATGCTCGGTAAAATATGAAACCAGAGCAAAACAGGTGCAACTATGGCAGGGGTATGTGGAATTTTAGGAGAAATAACAACAACAAACCAGCATGAAAGCCATGAAGATAGAGGTGATAGAAATCCATTCCCAGAAAACTGCCTAATTTATGGATGCTCTAGAGCTGAGAGCAATTCTTGGGTAGAAAATCCACCATTCCAGGGAAAATGCAAGCAGTGTCTTTGAAGGTATTAATTTAGGTAGCCAAAAACTCAATATTTTTTCTGTTCAGAATGGGTAACTTTAAGAAATAGGATTGCCACTCAGTCTATGTAAGCACAAGAGTTGCTCTTCCATTTCTTAATAACCTTTGTGGCTGCTCCGTTTTTAACTACATGCCTGCTTCTGATGTCCCTCAACAGTAGAGAGAAATACGCTCTTGTGTTCTACTGACATTTTAGATGTCTCTGCAAGATCAATTCTTTTTAAAAAAAATTTTTAAAATATAGATTTTTCTTTTGGTAGTAAATTATTTGTTCATTAGGGACAGTTGGTATGGATATGTGTCACGTGTGAACACATGACCAGTAGATTTTTGGTTCCAACTAGACAAAATATGGGAGGCTGAGGCACAAAATCCCTTTCTAAGTAGTCTGAAATAATAAAATTTCAGGTTATCAAAAAACAATAAAACAAAAGAAAATTAGAATTCAGGATAGCACAATTGCTACAAATGCATTTTTAAATGCAATTTTAATGCAGGCACTCACTTTCTGTTGGCCAAAATAAAGCAGAGTAAAACAAAAGTTCACAACATTTTAAAACAGAAAACTGTATCACTCTCAAATATTTAACAAATATTGTCCTACCAAACTCTTAAATCCCTTACTAAATCAAACAACATCAGACAACTACCAAAATCTCACTGATGAAAATTTTTTAAACTCAAAGTTGTCAGTTTGATTTTGAGTTAGATACTTGTATTACACTGAGTTTGACCAGTTTCTTAACATGTAATCAGGCTATTGAGAACATATGCAGGCTTAAAATTTTTGTGTTTTCATATTTATTCTTGAGAGCTCTAAAAGAAATGTACGGAAGCACTAAATACGGCACCATTCATTGTGTTCTCAAGTTTAACCAAAACATGTCAGTTTCTTTAGTAAGCTCTGGAAAGACAAAAATGTGAAACTTTTCAAAATGCATACTTTGTCAAAATATGATGATAAATAGAATTTCCTGTTGTGATTGGTAATGTAATACAGATATCTGTGACCAAAAATGTCTCTTCATAAAAGAGATAAACATTTAGGAAATGTTGTCACTGCTTCTATTTTCTGGAAGAGCATGTGAAGAGTTGGGGTCATTGTCTTCTTAAATGTTCAGTAAAATTCACCAGGTAAATCATGACCTAGTGCTTTATTTTGAAAGTCATTTTTTATTGTGTAGGAGGAACATTGACTTCCCCAAATATGGTCACACTGTAGTCCTGAGAACCTGTGGATATGTTAATATTATATCGCAAAGAGTAATTAACTTTCAGATTAAATTCAAATTGCAAATTAACAGAGTTATACTGGGGAGAGTGTCTTGAATTATTTATTTATATATTTATGAAAATAGAAGAAAAAAGTAGAATTAGTAATCAGGGCGATATGTTGTGTAAATAAGTCAATCCATAAGTTCTGCCTTTGAACACTAAGTAAAGGGGCTACGAGATAAGGAATGTGAGTGGCCTAGAAACTGAACAAGACCAAAAAAATTCAAATAATTCTTTATACCCTCCAGAAAGAAATGCAGCCCTGATGACACTTTGATTTTGCCAAACAAGACCAATTTGGACTTCCAACATATAGAATCATAAGATAATTGTTGCTTCAAGAGACTAAGTGTAAGGTAATCTGTTAAAGCAGCAATAGAAATTTAATATATTGATTCAATTTCTTGAATAGATCATTTGTCCTTCTGTCAAGCTGTCTCAAATTATTTTTATTAATACATAACATTTGTACATATTTATGAAGTGCATGTGATATTTTGATACATGCTTAGAATGTGTAATGATCAAGTCAGGATATTTAGGATATTCCTCACCTCAAATATTAAACATTTCTTTGTGTTGGAAACATTCAAAGCTTCTCTTCTAGCCATTTTGAAATACACAATATATTGTTGTTAACTATAGTCACTTTACTATGCTATAAAACACTAGAACTTATTTCTTCTATCTAACTGTATATTTCCACCCATTAATCTACCTGTTGTCATCCCCAATCCCCACACATACACAAATACTTTCCCAGCTTCTAGTATTAATAACTATCACTCCACTGTCTACCTCTTTGAGATCAGCTTGTCAGGCTTTTGCCCTTTTGTTGCAATTGTAAATTGTATTGTTTTAAATCTTTTGGTTTAGCTATTCATTCTTCTGTGAGTTTTGATAGTATATTTTAAGAAATTTTTCCATACCCTCTAACTTTCCAATTTGGGGTGGAGGGGGGATACAGAAATTGTGTCATAATACTCCTTTATTATCCTTTTAATATCCATGGGGTAAGTGGTAATGACCCCTTTTCATTTTTAATATTGGTACTTTGTGTCTATTGCCTTTTTTTCTTGAATATTCTCGGCAGACAGATCAATTTTATTGGTTTTTCAAAGATCAGACATTTTGCTCTATTGATATTCTCTATCATTTTATTCTTTTCAACTTCAATGAAATTTGCTCTATTATAATTTTTATTATTTTCTTCTGCTTGCTTTAGGCTTGAATTGCTCTCCTTTCTCTGGTTTTTAAAGTGAAAGTTTGGATTACTGATTTTGGATTTTTCTTCTATTCTAATATGTAAACTTAATTCTTTAAGTTTCTTTCTAAGCAATGTTTTCACTGTGTGGCACAAATTTTGATACATTATATCTTTATTTTGTCCAAAGCATTTTTAATTATCTTGATTATTTGAACCATTAATTATTCAGAAGTGTTTTAATTTATAAATATTTAATAATAATTTTTAACTATCTTCACCTAATTGCTTTCTAGTCTTCTTTCTGATGGAAATACATACTTTGTATGTTTTTAATAGTTTTATGTTAGTTGAGCTATATTTTAGAACTCAAACATGGTCTGTGTTGGGGACTTTCCATGTGAACTTGAGAACAATGTGTGTTGTGCTGTTTGTGGTTGGAAATTCTATGAATGTCAATAAGATTACGTGGATCGACAGTGATATTCAGATCAAATATATCTTTTCTCATTTTTTGCCTGTTAGATTTATCAACTACTGAGAGTTGTGTTGAAGTCTCTAATTATAATAGTGAATATTTCTTCTTCTTTCTGTTTTGCTTCTATCTTTCCTTTTTTTTTCTTTGAAGCCCTGTTATTAAGTGCATACATGTTTAAGATTGTTTTGTCTCCTTGAAGAAATTATCTGTTTTACACCCTGTAATATTCTTCTTTATCCCAAATATTACATGTTCAGAAAAATGTTTTGTCTAAAATTAATATTTCTTCTACAGTTTTCTTTTGATTAATGTTAGCATGGCATATATTTTACTCTTTCTTAATTTTTAACCCATATGAGTCTTTTTATTTAAAATGATTCTTTAGTATACCACATATATTTGGTTCTTCTTTTATATTTAATCTGACAATATATCTTTTAATTTGAATGTTTATACCACTCAAATATATAGTAATTGCTAATATATTAATAACTATTTTCTTTGTAACTGTTTCTGCCTATTTTGATGCAAAATGATTATCTTAAATGATTCCATTTTATGTCCTTTATTTGCATGTCAAGTATACTTTTAAAAATACTTTTTATTGAATGACCCAAAATTCACTATATACATTTTAAGCACTCTAAGTCCATCTTCAGATAACACTATATCACTTTATAGATGGTGTAGGTACCTAATAAGATATCCCATTCCTCCTGCCTATGTATTTTGACAATGCTGTTATACATTTCTCATGAACATACACTGTAATCATTCAACACATATTTATAATTATGACTTTAAATAGCTATCTTTTAGATTAATTACAAACAATAAAGTATCTTTCTTTACTTTGATTTATTCCTTTGCCGACTCTGATTTTTTTTTTTTTTTTTTTTGAGATGGAGTCTTGCTCTGTCACCCAGGCTGGAGTGCAGTGGCCGGATCTCAGCTCACTGCAAGCTCCGCCTCCCAGGTTTACGCCATTCTCCTGCCTCAGCCTCCCGTGTCGCTGGGACTACAGGCGCCCACCACCTCGCCCAGCTAGTTTTTTGTATTTTTTAGTAGAGACAGGGTTTCACCGTGTTAGCCAGGATGGTCTCGATCTCCTGACCTCGTGATCTGCCCGTCTCGGCCTCCCAAAGTGCTGGGATTACAGGACTCTGATTTTTTATACAGATCTAAGTATCTAACCTATAATGTTTTTCTGCTACCTGACATACTTCTTTATGTATTTCATACAGCTACATTTTGCTATTAGTAAATTTCCTCAGATTCCTGTTTATCTGAAAAAAACTTTGTTCTTCCTTCACTTTAGAAGAATTATTTCACTGAATATAGAATTCTAGATTGATGATTTTTTCATTCAACATTTTAAATATTTCTCTTTTCTCTTATTGCTTGAATCATTTCTAATAAGAGTCTGCTATAATCTTTATTGTTGCTCTACAGATAAAATGCCTTTTCTGTTTCTCTCTCTCTGCTTTTCAGTGTTGAAAGTTTCTATTAACTTAACTTTAAGCTCGCTGATTCTTTTCTTAGTCATTTTCCATCTACTCATAAGCCCATCAAAGATAATCCTCATTTCTGTTAGAAGTATTTTGATTTCTATCATTTCTTTTTTATTCTTTCTTAGAGATTCCATCTGCTTTTATATTACACATTTGTCATTGAATGCTACATGTTTTTCTCCATTAGAATCCTTAATGTATTAATAATCATCATTATTTTAGTTTCTGCTCCATAATTCAACATCTCCTATTTTAGAGTCTGATGCTGGTGTTTATTTTGACTTTTCAGACCGTTTTTTCTTGCCTTATGGCATGTATGTTGATTTTTTGTTGAAAGCAAGACATGTTGTATTGATAATAGAAACTGAGGTAAATGTGTTTTTAGTGTTGATTTATGTTAATTTGAGTAGAATTTGGGTTCTGTTTAATGTTTGCTGTAGCTATAGGTGCCAGATGCATCAAATTCCTCCAGTGTCATTGTTTTTGTCACAACTCTTGACTTTGGGCTTCTCTAAGTATTTCCCATAGAGAGAATCTGCCTTTTTCAGACTGTTTAGCTGTAAGCCACTGTTCTCACACTAGAGTCTCACTGGCGTAGAAGTAAGGTACAGGGAAAAGAGAGAGCATTCAATAATTGTACAAGTGAATTTCAGTTTTTAGTGAGCTTGTCTCTTTGGGCTATGACCCTCACAAGTGTTTCTAAAGTTGTACAGTGTTTCTCCTGCACCCCCACTGTCTCTCTCCCCTACTCACTTCCATGACTACAGTATTCTGAATCTCTTTTCTTGAACTCTAACTCTTGTTGCTTGTCTCCCCAATTTTAGGTTGCAACAGGAAGGCTAGAAGAGGTTAAATTGGATAAAAATGCCTGTCCCCTAACTAAGGCTTTGGCAAAGCCTTTTCTCTTGGAGTTATAAACATGATTCTGGACGTATTTTGCAAGGATTAATCTCCCCTTTCTACTACCAGAACCATAAGGGCACCTTTCTCAGTCCTTCACCATGAGACTGCGGTGGACCTCCTGGAGGTAGGCCTGGGAAGGTGTGGAAGCTCTCCTACAACTATGACCTCCAAGCGTTTCTCAATCTCATTCTAATGCACACTCAGCCTCCAGCAGTTGGCCCATTAAAATGACCATTTCAGTATGACTATGGTAGATGATCACGCATTCATTACTCCAGGCAGTTTGTCTCAGATATACGTCTCTGGACTTACCTTTCAACATTTTCGGTTGGCAGTTTGCTCTGCAATCTTATTTCTCTGATAGGTTGAAGAAAAGTCACTGAGTTTCAGTTTCTTGAGCTTTTTCTTACCATAAGAACAGATGTACAACCTTCCAAGCTCTTTACCTGATGGAACTGAAATCTGACCTATCAATATTTAATTAATGAGGTAGTAAAACACATAAAAGATACCATGAAATTGATTCAATATAATTATATATATTTTATATGAAAGCAAAACACTATAATCAATATCACTTCATATAAACTGATAAATATTAGCTTATGTTCTTTTACTTTACTATTTATTAAATAATGTAGTTATTAAAATATCCAGGCTTTTAAATTGAGCAGCAAATCCATATTTGCCACATTTCTTTTCCCTTCAGTAACTATGTACTATTCCCTTGCCTGTGACTTCCTTTCATTATCATATTCACCACTTGCCACAAAATTAATATAACTCTCTATAGAGAGTGCCAAATTGGCAGGGGGTGTCTACCAAAGCTATTCATCTATTTCTTTTTAAATTAATTTGTACATCAATTTAATAAGTCCTTAAACCTCTGCCATCTGCAATGTAACACTTTCCCTGGATTTGGATGATGAGGTATATATTCTCATTTTATTACATTTAGACTTGTGGGCCTACTTCCAACACAGCAAGAAGAGAACACAATCTTTGGTCTGGTACTTTAATCCACTTTGGCAAAGACAGAAACCATTTGGAACAGCAGATTGACAGACTTGCTACTAAGTAACCAGTCAGAGTACATGGAAGATAAAAATACACCTTGGGATATTATGTTTATACATCACTTTTTGACTTTTAGAAGGATTGTTTTCCATCAAAAATAATAAATATATATTATTTAAATATATATATGCATATATATTCAAATTTAATATGTAATATATATTATATTCAAATGTAATGTACAAGCACACACAGAAGGAGGGTGATGAAAACTCAGAAAATAAACTTGACAAGGAAAAAAAAAAGATCCCCTTATAGGAAATGGCTTACTTTAAAGAAAGAACCACATAAAACCCAACTAAAGGTGAAATTTAGCCTTTTGGTTTGCTCCAGTGAGTCCATCTGCAAGCGGCAGACATTTGGGGATTTTGAGGCAATGGTGAGGAAAACAAATTTATGATGTTAGGTTTTCTCTCTACAAGTTGACAAAAATGCAGCATTCAGACATAAAACACTGTATTCAGTTTTTATTAGAAAACCACAGTATGCCTAATAAAGAGAAAATAATCAAATGAGATTCTCTCTCTCTATATATATTTTTAATTGTCCCAACTGTAGCATCCCATAATAAAAACTGGAAAACATTATGGATGATGCCCAAAAGTACAGCCAAACATGACTGTAGCCTGGAAAGGCCCAGCTGCCGGGTGTTAAAAGTCTCAAGTGTCCCATGACTGCAGGACATTTTGTTTTCCTGAACATTTTACATCTTTCAAAAGGGCAGAAGAAAAACTTATTTTAATTACACACTTTTGATTTCCTTAAAAAATAGTGTAGTGTTGACTTTCACGTTTCTTATTACCTTTCAATGTGATGGAATTCATCTCAGTTCATAAAATAAAATTCATATGATTTATAAATAGAAGTTAGATGATAATTGATAAAGTTAAGCTTTTTAAAACTTTTAGTATTTTATTTTATAAATATAAAATTCTTAATGGGCTATAAAGCTAAGGGAATTAAAATTTAGCATTCATGAAGAAAAAATAAATAAAAATAGATATTACAGAGAATTAAATAATTAAATTCTCAGGTGGATTTTCATATCGAACTTGTTCCAAATTACTTAGGCCATAGTTGAAGACAATAAGTCTTTTTCTTTTTTTCTTTTTTTTTTTTTTTTTTGAGACGTGAGACGGAGTCTGGCTCTGTTGCCCAGGAATGGAGTGCAATGGCGTGATCTTGGCTCACTGCAAGCCCCGCCTCTCAGGTTGAAGCGATTCTCCTGCCTCAGTCTCCCAAGTAGCTGGGATTACAGGTGCCTGCCACCATGCCTAGATATTTTTTGTATTTTTAGTAGAGACAGGGTTTCACCATGTTGGCCAGTCTGGTCTTGAGCTCCTGACCTCAAGTGAACTGTCTGCATCGGCCTCCCAAAGAGCTGGGATTACAGGCATACGCCACTGCGCCCGGCCAAATAATTTGTTTTGTTTGTTTGTTTGTTTTTCACAGAAAATAAATGATGGTTTAATAACTCAAATTCACATCTTTTGATTTTTAATATTGTATCCTTGTCATCATATTGTGGTACTTTTTAAACTCTCTTCAGCCATCTTCTTTTTATTTTTGCTTTTAATTGTCTCTCCTTCAACTGCAGCCCAGGCCATTGACCATGTACCTTGATCACTGTTTTCCCCTGTTCATTTTGCATTGGTGTATCTGAAATAAGGTCACTTGAAAATTATGAACTGTAGTATTTTGTCTATGCTGACAAAATGTTTTTGCTAAATCTTTCCAAAGATCTTTCTCAAAACCCTATGCTCCCCAATGTAAGATAATAATTTAGATCGCTGAACCAAAACTTTTCAGAAGAAGTTATTCATCTGTTCTCTATGCTCTGCTGAGAGTTCTCAGTTTCTCAAATCTATGTATTGGAAGAGTGTCTACAGACTAGAGCATGCTTATGCAGAGCACTATGGATGGATGTCTTGGGCAAGGGGTGGAGGGGTACTGAAGTTCTGGTATTATTCTAGTATTAAATTAGCCAATCTCTTCGAAATCGAGTCCATGGTGTAATAAATAAAATGTACTTGAAATGTCACTGCCCTCTGCTAAGTACTCACAATGTGAAATTCTAACTTGATACTGATTTTCACAGCCAAGTTTTAAACAGTTTGCATTTAAAATTGTCACAAATATTTATTTTTTTAAAAACATATCAGGTGACTGAATAATAAATAAAAAATATATTTCCATAAATTATTCTTGTGGGGGTTTTCGAGAGTAAGAAATTTTAGTGATTGTTTTCATATAATATAGTAGTTTTGGCTCATTTTCTTTAAAACATTTTATTCGATAGAAAAACTACTAAAATAAATGTGTTAACAGCATACTTATGTCCATTACACTTCAACAAGGATAATTCTTAGGAACTGGATCTCTTCCTATCTACCTGTCATCCACACACAAAAATTCCAGATATCTCTTCTTTCCTTTCTTGTCATGCCTTTTATAAAGAAATGGGGCTAGCTGAATTGTATGTACCATCCAAAAAGCTTCCTATATCTAATTGGTTTCCACATACAAAGTGGCAGAAGTGTTAAACAGTAGAACTGCCACATAGGTAACAGCACAATGCAATGGATTATTTTTAGCTCTCCTTTTCTATTCTCTGTTACAGCATATTCTAACCACAATAGGAAAATCTCACAAAGTGAGATATCCATTACTGTAAATTTCAGATTGCACACTGCTGGAGTTTCTGTACTCCAAAGTACTGTGTAACCTATCTTAGGCAATCATTTGTATTTCCCAGTCCATTTTGCTTTTCAATTTGGCCTGTTACCAAGCAAAGGAGCAAAGCACAATTGAAGCAGCATACCTGCATTACTGATCAAGAGGTTACAAGTTGGAATTTCCTGCAGCATCCAGCTATAAATCAGTGGCCTAAAATCCTGGCATGTAAACAACAGATCATGATCTCAGTGGAACAGAGATTGTTACTGTGGGGGAGGAAAGAAGTTGAGAGTCTGAAAGAAACCATTTGATTCAGCTAAGGAATTGAACTTGAAAATAGCAAAGAGATCCTAGTTTTGTTGCATATTTCAATACTATGTTAAGCATGCTGGAAGAGAAATGCAGTGAGAAATAGTTACCATTTTCATTTCCTCTTTATTATTCTGCTCGTGAGGACGACTCCAATAAAATAGACACAAGAAATCAATCACGTAGTAGTGTTGAAGTTAGGAAATCAAAAGCACAGAGACTGGTGACAAATAGCTAAACGATAGACATTATTAATCCTTATTCTTGTATGATTCCTTATGTTTTTGGAGAATTTTTAGCTATTTTCATTCATCTGTGACTTGGTATCATTATGAAGGTGATATAATTCCTATGAGGAAAGAAAACCTGGTATTTGAATAAGTCAGAAGATTACACAGCAAAAAATAAAGCCTTGGGAATAGAAACTGAATGTCATGATTTCCCATTAATGTTTTCAGTCAGTTTTAAAGAAACTTGTGCTTTCTTTAACTTATTTTTCATGTGAATTATGAGAACACAGGACTGTGTGTGTGTGTGGGATGTGATTTTGGTATGTGTGCTCCTAAGGGCTTATACATGTGCACAAGCATAGAACAAGATTGAAGGGAGCATAAAGAGTTGAAGTTTAAAGAGAAAGAGTGAGGGATTACAGAGCAAAGAGCAAAAGGTCAAGAAAGATTGAAGAAATATAGCATCCTTTTTAACTGATAAGATTTAGAAAGGAAAGGAAAAGTTATAGAGTTAATAGAAACCAAGTCTTAGACTAACATATTGTTGCAGTCTTTCTGCTCCTTAGCCCAGCTAGATCTAAATTCTTGTCTCACAACCAGGAAGAATTAGGCATGCGGATACCAGAGAGTAAGTGGAGTGAAATTAATTAAGCAAAAGGAAAGCTCTTAGCAAAGAGGGAATATGGGTGGTGGTTTCCCTACCCATAAGTGGGAAAGTCCCTCGTGTAGCTGGGTCCAGGGCCTTTTATTGACCCAGAAGGGGTAGTGCATGCTGATTGGTTTGTGAGTAGGCCAAAAGGGTTAAAGTGAAATCACCACTCAAAGGTAGGCATGACAGGGTAGAAAACTAATTAGGAAATGGCAGGTATGTGTATAATAGGTGAAGGGTGGGGATCAGTCAGAGGAAAACACACCAACATGAAGACAAGTTCTCAATCTGGTCCAAGGATTAACTTATGGTTTAGCTTTCATGTTTTAAAATGTCTTTGGCTTGGAGCTTTCACCAGGGACATGCCCCTATTTGCCTAGGCATTTGGCTGCCTCCTGCCACTCTCAATATGACATTCAAGTCCTGATATAAGCAACTGAAGGTCACTAGTAGAATTGTGTGTATGTGGGTAGGGCATGGAACTAGACCCATGCATGATGTATATTTTTAATGTGCTAACCTTTTACTCAATGCAATTGTTTAACCAAAAATTGCTGAGACATTGAGACTCTGAGACATTGACAGTTTTGAGACTGTGTGACTCCTGTTGCATAATCAAGACCTTTGTTAGTAATTATCTTTAGTCTTTGCCTCCTCTTGCAATACTGCTATAAAATGCCCTAATCTCAATTGAATATTCACATCACTATCATTTTTTCAAGGCCCTGGCATTACATAGCTATAATTTCCAGATGCAGGTACCCCCTCTGCAGTGATACCAATGCTTTCTTGATTGCAAGTCCTCAAAGAGGTACAATCTCCAGGAAATTCTGTCTTGGCATAAGAAATATGTATATATGGGTTCCTTTTTCCTCATTCTTGTAAATACTGAATATAAAACAAATATATCTTCTATTTTAGTTTGAGGATAAACTCTAATTCCTTTCTTTACTTTCCAATTTCCTAGAGAATGGTTTTGCTATAATCTCTTCAAGGAGTTGTCATTACATGTGAGACACTTTGTTTCTAAGGAAACACCCAGTTTTGAAAGGTACATTGCACCAATATTGCAAGACCAAACTCGGAGTAGTTTCCACAAGTTGCTCTAATATTAACATGGTAGCCATGTGAGGTAAATATCTACTTTTTTGAAATAATATTAATCCATCAGTTAGGCATAATGAAGCAGTACTACTAGATGAATTTCAGAGTCCTAATTAAAGGAAAATGCAGTTGTGTGTTGCAAATGTATATGTTTGCAACAGGGACACTAAATGTCCCAACAAGGACATTAAATGGGAACCAAACTGTAAATTTGATATAGCTAGGCACTGCCATGGTACCTTTTGCCACTGCCATCAGCTGTACAATCTGAAGCCTTTAGCCCTTTCCCCAATTTCCTTTAATTTCCAAGGAATATAAACATTTTAAATCCTTTGCTCTCTTGTTCTTAGCCAAAATGCGCTATATATTATCATCACCCACTGCATGAAACTAAGCCCTGCCTTACATCAATTACTGTGATATCAATAAAATTTATTCAAAATATATCAGAGTTAACATCCTGGAATAAGGCTTTTTATATGAGAAGACAACCATTTACCATTGTGCCAGATTTATGTTTTTTCCCTCTCCTCATTCTCAGGTCTATACTCCCATATTTTCTGAAGAAATACAGCAACTTCCTTGGCATACGTTTTCCAAATAAAACATTCTTCAGTCCTTTTATAAGTCAACTGGTGATTATATATTGATTTGAGTAGGATGGGAAAACACAGAGGAGTGTTTAATTTAATGAAGAAAAATATAGATTTAAATGTTTGGGTGAAGTATAAAAGTCAGAGACTTGGCATCGTTTTACATGACTTGGAAAAGCTTGCGATCTCATTGCTTGAAAACCAATGAGGAATCAGCCTGTAGGCATCATGTTGATTCCAGTATAAAGACTATGATTTTCTAACATCTGTAAATTTCAGCCACTGTCTTCCAAAAAAGAAAACGTCTGATTGTCTCAGTTTGGATCACACTGGTTACATTCTCTACGTGAGCTAAACATTCATGGCTGTGGTGTACAAACTTGGCTATAAGGTTCACTTTTGTTGGTGAGTCCTGGTTTTTAGGTAAAAATGCCTGCTAATGGGAAAAAATATTGCAAAAATAATTCTGATATTATAAAGTCAAAGAAAAACTTACAGCTACCCAGTTCCAAGTGAAGTTGGATGGGTGAGGTAAGGTCGATGGAAAAGAGAATGTCACTTTGTGGTATAAGTGCCTCAGAGAAGTGATTTGATAAGCAGTTTGTAGCATTTGGGGTAAATTAAAATATGTTAAATTTGTAGTGACATAGTAAAACTATATTAATTTATACCAGATTCTTGGTACAAATGCTACTGAAGATATTTTCCACTATCACAATTTTCCCCTAATTTAGGCTCTTCATCAAAATCACCAGGGTAGTACATTTAACAATTACTGAATCTTGGACCCCGTCATTACTTACTGAAGCAGAAGAATGTCATAACGTATGCTATATGATGTCTGATGTAATTAGATAAAAGAAACATTGTTATTTGTTGTTTTCCAAATTATTGCATAATTTTGTTCATTGTGAAAGAAAATAAGCAAGTTTCTGTGTCCATATTTTTTAACTTAAAAAAATTGTGGTAAAATATACATAAAATTCTTAAAGTACTTTGCAAACGTTAAGGTACTTTAAAAAATAATACTTAAGATTCACCATTTAAACCATGTTTAAGTGTACAGTTCAGTGGCAACAGGTACTTTTATATGACAACAGGTACATATATATATATTTATATATATGCGCACACACACACACACATAGCACAACAGTATAAAAGTATATATACAAATAGTATATTCATTCATGACTGGCCCATTTCATCTAGCGTAATGTTTTCAAGATTCATCTTTGTTATAGAATGTTTTCAAATTTCCTTTCTTTTTAAGACTGAATAACATTCTCTTGTATGAAAAAAATCACGTTTTGTTTATTCATTTTTTGTGTCCACTTTGACAAAAATCTTGGAGTTATTCGTATTAATCATGATGATGTCTGCATCTTGTGTATATGTATTAATATTAGTTCAGATATTTATTTGAATTTTGCCATTGTTTTGTAAATGTTCTTTTTAGAAAGTATATTGTATACTTTGTGGGAGGAATATTCTACATCAAATTCTTAAATAAATTAACATAAATATAGGATATTTTTCTACAGCCTAAAAATGGGAATATAGTTTTACTAACATACAAGAAGAACAGGAGAAAGTTGTAATTGAAGATTTGTTGTTCTAGGCATCACGCTAGTCCCTTTTACATATACTATTCTGCCTAATGATGATCTCAACTTTGAAAGGTGGATTTTTTGCTTTCATGTTTACACATGACAACATTGAGATTCGGAAAGCTCAGAGAGCTAGGAACTGCCTCCACTGGTTGATAAACCTAGCTCTGTGTGACTCCAAATTTCATGAAGTTTCCATTGTGCCACACCGCAACACATAGAAAAACTGTTTAATAGAAAATATTCCCATTTTAACTGTCATATTACTAACTAGGTCTTAATGGTAAAGTATTAATGACCTGGTAATATCATTGTGTACTCCAAAAGATACACAAGACAAAAAGCATCACAAAACCTAGTAAAAGCATGATTCCTGAAAGAAATATATTATAATGGGTTAATTACCATTATATTCTTTTTTACAATGCCCATGAAATGAATTTTTGACATTTGACTGAACCCCTCTAGTAGCAGTAACTTCAAAGTTCTCTTCAAGCAGTCCTGAAATTTAGAAAATCCTTCCTTCATATGGCTTGAAATAATTCTCCCTGGTATTCAAAATTATCAGCTAGTATAAGTCTAACACACAACCATATTCATTCATTAGATAGTCAACTGACAGTACAAAGTTGTAAACACTAAAGGTTCCACATGAGATTGATATGGTTCTTTTTCTCATGGTACTTGTAGTCCTGTGTTAGAAATTTAAAAATAAAATAATTTGTTTATTAATTTTGATTAAGAAATGAATCAAAGAAGTAAGGGGCTACACTAAAAACTATTATGAAATAGAGCGATCATGGAAAAATAGTAAAATTATCTCAGTTAGGAAATGAAAGACTTTGAAAAGATGGCCTTTAAATGGAAAGCACAAATATGATAGAGAAAAAATAAGAGCAAGGGGAAGAATGTTTCAGCAGGTCAAATAGGAAATTCCTTAGGCCCTGGAGAAGAAAAAGAGCTTGGGATGCACAAAATATTGAAACAGATGAGTGTAGGAATACGGTGATGAGAGGAAGTTGTCAGGCAGCTCTTACCTTACATGGCTTGTTTTAAAAATTAGATGTTTTGCAGGAACCCCAGATTCATTAAAAATATTGAAAATTTGATTCTCTAACAGAAGTTGTTGATCAGATTCAATATTTAGCTCAGAAATATACTCTAACATGTCAGTCTTGCAGCATTTGTGATTGAAATAAATTTTAAATTCTAACACATAAAACTATTACTGCCTTAATTTCATATATTCTGAATTTGTGTTTGAAGTTTTATATTATTATGACCTTTATTATTGACGAAGCATCAAATGTTTTTATAACAATTTCTGTTGAGCTGTAAATTTCTCTAAAAACAGACTGTTTATTTTGTGCTACAGCATTAAGATATTTGTCCTGATCAAGCAAGTAGCGTACCTTGAGAGCACCAAAGAGTTTGCTACTTAAGGGAGTTACTCTGTAAGAATAGTATGGAAAAAAACTGCATTTTATGATTATCTTTGCATCCATTTTTCTTAGCAGATTTCCTGACAACAGTTAAGAGTTAATAAATATATTCTGAATGAATAGTGACAACTATTGTAAATTTCAAGACCTATACATCCTGTGGGAGTGATATTTCAAGTAATTTTATTTCATTATGTAGTCAGCTACTTGTTATAGTTAGAAACAGTAATTATGTATCATGTTGTCAACAAGGTACTATGAACTTATTTTGATTCTCTAGACAAAGAAATTATTTAATATTGAGTCATTTTTAATAAAAAGTATTAAAAATGCAACAGCTTACTTTTAAAATTTTATAGCATATTTTCATCTTTTATCTTTCTAAGGCAAAATTTTTTTTATAAAAAACAATTTTCAAGTATATTTCAAGTAAATTTCTACTATCATCATGTAATATTCAAATTACATAATATAGTTTCAAATATTACAAAATAATTTAAGCAATAAGTGATTCTGTTATTTTCCAACAAAAATTTGTATTTGATACACGTGAAGCCATAGAGAAATGAAAAGGAAAATTTTGTTCGATCATCTATTAATTATCTATAATATGCACAGATTGTTGATATTTGTCATTTCTTTTATATTTATAATCATAAATTGGTTATACCCAATAAAGCAAGTTAAAAACTAAATAATGAATTATATTATTTACAGTCTGAGTGTGTATTCTGTATATGCAATCTTACATGTTTTGAATCGGTAGCATTACATGTTTTTATGACTATAGCCAATAAAACAAGTTAAAACCTAAATAGCAAGTTATATTATTTACAGTCTGAGTGTGTATTCTGTAAATGCAATCTGACATGTTTTGAATCATTAGCATTATGTGTTTTTCATCTTCAGTGATGTAAGGTTTATTTCCTTCCTTTTGTTTTCATTTTAACAAATCTTTGTGTATAAATCTGTAATGAAGGCCAGTGTGGTGGCACACACCTGTAAACCCAGAACTTTGGGAGGCCGAGGTGGGCGGCTTGCCAAGTCAGGATTTCGAGACCAGTCTGGCCAACAAGGTGAAACCCCATCTCTACCAAAAATTAAAAAAAAAAAAAAAAAAAAATAGCTGGGTGTAGTGGTGTGCACCTGTAATCCCAGCTACTCAGGAGGGTGAGGCAGGAGAATCACTGAACCCGGGAGGTTGAAGTTGCAGTGAGCCAAGATCAGGCCACTGCACTGCAGAGCCTGGGCGACAGAGCAGGACTCCATCTCAGAAAAAAAAAAAAAAAAAAAAAATCTGTAATGAAACTAGACAGATATTTTCACTTTTAAAGGTTTCATTTTAAATACCCTGGTATATGGTAATTTTTACAACTATTAGGTGAACATATAAGCAGAAACAATTCTTATATTCAATTTTTTGAAGAAAAAAGAATTGTGTCTTGGAAAGTTTGCAACCAATAGAACTGAAATGTCTGCCCAGACATCCTGAGAAATGCTGCCAAACATCAGCATGAAAGAAGTTACTCAAACTAACAGAAGAAATACTTCCAGGAATCCCACAGAGAAAGGGAGAAATACGGCCATGAGAGAGAAAACACCACCCTAATGACTTTAACAACCACAGACGCTAAGTACAAAGCATTTCCAGACAGTATTCTTTAGGAATTCAAAGCCTCTTTTAAAATCTTCAAAAGGCAAGGAACCACAGATAAAGCAGGAGTTCTATTGTCTTTTAAAAGCATGTTTCAAAGGTGAAAATGTCATGAAAATCCATTTATTAATAGCAACCACACTTTACATGTTTCTATAATCACAAATATTTTATAAGATTCCACTTCTTACATATGAAGGTTTCTTATGTACATGTACACAATAAATATAATAGAATCCAAGGAAGGATTTTCAAATTTGTAGTTTACCAATGAATATGGTGATGAATAGTCTCTGCCTATGTGAAAATAAGAAATGCTGCTACCCATGAAATATATATGGTAATTCCACAATCTTAATTTCCAACTAAGCAGCAGGATACAGAAGCAATTTCAGTTTTTCAGGATGATCTGTATTTAAAAATTGCACATTTTTACCTCATAAAAGCCTAAGGATTACAGGAATATTATGTTTCAAAGCCTGTGTTAAAAATATGCAGTAAAGACAATACTTTGGCAGGGAAATCTCTTTATCACAATGCAGTATATAACCATTTTTAGCTCTTATTTTATATAAATTGTCAATAAGCAATTAACGCTTAAGTTTATCCAGAATGGAAGATAAAAGTCCAAGAAACAACAAAATAATAGATAAGTCTTAAACACTGAATATTAGTATATTAGTCTGTTTTCACGCTGCTGATAAAGACATACCCGAGACTGGGTAATTTACACAGGAAAAAGGGTTTAATAGACTTGCAATTCCAAGTGGCTAGGGAGGCCTCATGATCATGGTGGAAGGCAAGGAGGGGAAAGTCATGTCTTACACTAATGGCAGTTGTCAAAAAGAGAGCTTGTGCAGGGAAACTTCTGTTTTTAAAACCAACAGATCTTATGAGACTCATTCACTATCACAGAACAGCACAGGAAAGACTTGCCCATTTAATTCCATCACTTTCCACCAGGTTCCTTCCATGACATGTGGGAATTGTGGGAGTTATTCAAGATGAGATTTGGGTAGGGACACAGTCATACCATATCATTCCATCCCTGGCCCCTCTCAGATCTCATGTCACATTTCAAAACCAATCATGCCTTCCCAACCGTCCCCCAAAGTCTTAACTCATTTTGGCATTAACTCAAAAGTCCTCAATCCAATGTCTCATCTGAGACAAGACAAGCCCCTTCTTCCTATTAGCCTGTAAAATCAAAAGCAACTTACTTACTTCCTATATACAATGGAGGTTCAGGCATTGGGTAAATACATCTGTTCCAAATGGGAGAAACTGGCCAAAACAAAGGGGCTACAGGCCCCATGCAAGTCCAAAATCCAGCAGGGCAGTCAAATCTTAAAACTCTAAAATGATCTCCTTTGACTGCATGTCTCACATCTGGGTCACACTGATGCAAGAGGTGCATTCCCATGGTCTTGTGCACCTCCGCCCCTGTGGCTTTGCAGGCTACTTACTTCCTCCAAGCTGCTTTCATGGTCTGGTGTTGAGGGTCTGCAGCTTTTACAGGCACATGGTGCAAGCTGTCAGTGAATCTACCATTCTGGGGTCTGGAGGACGGTGGTCCTCTTCTCACAGCTCCAGTAGGCATTGCCCCAGTAGGGACTCTGTGTGGGGGCTCCAACCCAACATTTTCCTTCTGGACTTACCTAGCAGAGGTCCTCTATGAGAGCCTCATCCTTGCAGAAAACATCTGCCTGGACATCCAGGTATTTCCATACATCCTCTGAAATCTAGGTGGAGGTTTCTAAACCACAATTCTTGACTTCTGTGCACCCACAGGCTCAATATCATGTAGAAGTTGCCAAGGCTTGGGACTTGCACCCTCTGCAGCCATGGCCTGAGCTATACCTTGGCCCCTTTTAATCATGGCTAGAACAGCTGGGACATAGGGCATCATGACCCTAGACTGCACAAAGCATAGGGACCCTAGGCCTGGTCCACAAAACCATGTTTTTCTCCTAGGGCTCTGGGCCTGTGATGGGAGGGGCTGCTGTAAAGACCTCTGAAATGCCCTGGAGACATTTCCCCATTGTTTTGAGGATTCACATTCAGCTCCTTGTTACTTACGTACATTTTTGCAACTGGCTTGAATTTCTCCTCAGAAAATAGAATTCCCTTTTTTTAGCATTGTCAGGCTGCACATTTTCTGAACTTTTATGTTCTGCTTCCTTTATAAAACTGAATGCCTTTAACAGCACCCAAGTCACATCTTGAATGCTTTGCTGCTTAGAATTTTTTTTCACCACATACCCTAATTCATCTATCTTAAGTTCATAGTTTCACAAACCCCTAGAGGAGAGGCAAAAATGCCACCAGTTTCTTTGCTAAACCATAACAAGAGTAACCTTTGCTCCACTTCCCAACAGGTTCCTCATTTCCATCTGAGACGACCTCAGTCAGTCTGGGCTTTATTGCTTATATCACTATCAGCATTTTGGGCAAAGCCATTCAACAAGTCTATAGGAAGTTCCAAACTTTCCCACATTGTCCTGTCTTCTGAGCCTTCCAAACTGTTCCAACCTCTTCCTGTTACCCAGTTCCAAAGTTGCTTCCACAGTTTCCAGTATCTTTTCAGCAACACCCCACTCCCAGTACCAATTTACTCTATTAGTCTATTTTCATGCTGCTGATAAAGACATACCCAAGACTGCATAAGTTATATAGAAAAAAGGGTTTAGTGGACTTACAGCTCCATGTGGCTAGAGAGGCCTCATAATCATGGTGGAAGGCATGGAGGAGCAAGTCACATCTTATGTGGATGGCAACAGGGAAAAAGAGGGCTTGTGTAGGGAAACTGTTTTTTAAAACCATCAGATCTTGTGACACTCATTCACTATCATAGGAACAGTGCATGAAAGACCCGCCCCCATAATTCAATCGCCCCCCACTGGGTTCCTCCCACAACACATGCAAATTGTGAGAGTTAAAATTCGAGATGAGATTTGAATGGGGACACAGCCAAACCTTATCAATTAACCATTTTCTTTCTTTTTTTTTTTAAGTTTGAAAGCTGGGTCTTAAATTTGTTTCTGTCATAAAATGATGTTTTTCTCCTTTTGTAAAACAGTATATTATTATCTTCTTTAGTATTAATATCATTACATTTAAAAATTATTTTTATTTGTGCCCAGTGGTTCATAAATTGGATTTTTTTTGACAAATGAATCCAGATTTTTTTTTTACTGTTTTTCAGTTTTTAGAATTAAAATGACATTTTGGAAATCCAGGAAGACTGATGGTCCAGACTGATTTTATTACTGCAGTTCATTTAAGACTGAAGGAAGACGTGGTGCCATGTAATACCTAAATCCAAGTTTTACTATTTTTCTGAACATTTCATTTACTAAAAAAATTGAGTGAAATTTGTGTAAAATATATTTAAATTTACACCTCAGTATTGATTTGTCTGAAACATATTTCTAATACAAGTTAATAATATTTTATTAATAAAATGTAATTTTCTAATAAAATAATCACCTAAAGATTTTAACATGAATAAAAGTTAATCTTCATTGAATATTAATATATAATTATAATGCAGTATATGAAAATTCATTTCTTTCATAATTCATATTAAAATTATTTACATTAAAAGCTAAAATCTAACAAAGCAGATTTATTCTTACTCATCTCATTTAATACTTAGCTCAGCCAGTCACAGTGGCTGGTGCCTATAGTCCCAGTGCTTTGGAAGGCTGAGGCAGGAGGATTGATTGAGTCTAGGAGTTTCGGACCAGCCTGGGCAACATAATGAGACCCCAGCTCTACAAAGAAATTTTATTAAAAATTACCTGAGTATGGTGGCATGTACCTATAGTCCCAAATACTCCAGAGGCTGAGGCAGGAGGATCACTTGAAGCTAGGACTCTGATGTTACAGTAAGCCATGATGGTGCCACTACACTCCAGTCTAGGTAACAATGTGAGGCCCTTTCTCTATAAAAAATAATAATAATGTCCAGCTTTTGTGAAACCCAAAAGTATATAACTTGAGTATTATTCAAGTTCTTATCCCTCTATTTATCACCTCCTCATATGCCATTTCTAAAGTAACTGTTTCAATTCTCACCTTATTTACTATTACATATTATAGAGTCATGTTTATTCTAAGTAAATGGTATCCTTATTAGACGACACAGATCTTGTGAAATAAGGACAATAAAAATATTTTCTTTAGTTCTAAAAATTTGTTTCAATTTTTTAAATGGTACTTCATGATGAGAAAACCAATTTCCAAAGCTTTAAAAATCAGCTTAAATATAAAGCTCAATTACCAGAATTTGGAAGTATGGCACACATACACGTGACTTCTCTCTCCCCACTTACACACACACACACAAACACACACATGCCCACTCACACACTGAGTTTACCCAAAACGTAATATTGCAATAAATCAGTATTTCTCTTTGCCCTATTAAATAAACGATTATAATAAAATTCATTCACTATATTAAAAATAAAGTGTACTCTTTAATGATGATTCTGTGACTTGAGGCTTATTAGAATATCAAAGTGATAGATGCTGGAGTAGGTTATTAAAACACTCTTCTCCCTTACTTCCCCCATTATAGAGATGTGAATATGAAATAGATACTTAATCTCTAACCTTTCTGCTAATTTTGGCCTTGTGACATACTTCTCACAAGTCTGGTATAATTTTTCACTCTGATCATATGTAAACATTACATCTTTTTGCAGTTTGCAGCATTTTAATTTCCTTAACATACTTACCTGCCCATCAGAACGAAAAACAAAGAAACCAAAATACATTGTATCTAAAGTTAGAAAGATTAAGGACTACTGTTCATTTTAGGCAGTGATATATTGGTAATTCGAGAGGGCTGAAATGAGCTCAAACTATTTTCAAACTTCTTGACAAATGTTCTCTCAACTCACTCTTCTCTCATGAGTTTATTTTCACCAAGGTTTGTTCTTTCCCTTCTATATCTCCCTCCCAATGAAGAGTTGGCTCTCTTCTACTGTAAGGATAACTATAAATATATAAGTTTCATTCCCTCTTCTCCTGCCATCTGGGAGTTCTTGATTGGCTAATTACTTATCAGATTGCCTATCTCAAGCATCTTTCCATAGAGTTCATCTCAATTCTTTTTTGTAACGTCTTATTGGTCTTATTAAAACGTGGCTGTCTATTTTTCCATCCTCTCTGTATCTCATCATTTGCTACCAAACTTTCTTAGAAAGTTGATATTATTATTGCTTTTAAACATTGATATATATAACTCACTTGGTAGCCCATTCAACATGTTTTGATAGATTTTCATATAGTTATTCTGAGGAGCACCCAGGAACCCCTATTTCTGATCCAAGTGGGCTCTTGAATGAATTTTGGAAAACATTTTCTATCCCTAGAATATCATCCTCTGCCACAAACTCCACATCCACCTTCTTCAATGGATACCAGTGCTGCTCTGATTTGTAAATTAATTATTCTTGTCTTTGATTTTCCTGAAAATCTGTCATTTTCCTTCACTTCATTTATATACTCTCCATTGGAATGCATGATACTGCATCATTCCTCATTCCCCAAACTTTTAGGACACTTACTTGATTTTCACTAGCATATCTCCCTCTTGCTTAATCCTTACTTTTGCTGTTTTTCTATATTGTTCCCTAGACTTTGCATTATTTCCTTCTTTCTATACTGGTTTCTTAATGATTTGACCTCCTATCATTTAAACTATAATCTTAAAGTAAATATATATCAAATATTTATTTTCTCTTTTCCTTTAAAAATCATATCCTACCTCTTATAACATCCAGACATAACTTTTTAAAGCTTTGCTGGAATTTTGACCAATACATTTCTCCAGAATATCAAAATCATCTCACTATATCGTGTTCTTATTGTAATTTTGTTTAATTTCACCATTTCCCCAGTTCCCCCAGCTTCAAATCTATTCATTCTTTCCGTTCTTTAAACCCCAATATCCAATCCAGTGTGAAGTTGTAACAATCATATATTTGAATTTGCACTTGCATCCATTACATGTATTAGTATTCTCAAAATGTGGTGTCTTTCATCAGTGATAAGATATTGTCCATGTAATTTATATCACTATTACCTTATTTTCTTTCTCTAGCATCCATGGATGCATACCACTCAGCTATCCCTTCAAGAGAAGCTGTTGTGAGAAGCATATTTGAATGGTGCCCATCAGTTGCCAGGCATTTGGATTTTCTCCAACATTCACAACAAGGCTATACTTCTCCCAGACTGCTCCCAGCTAAAATTGAGTCATTTTTGCCAAATGAAGGACATCTCGAATATGAGATATTTGCTTGGGGATTACACATTTGCCAGGATAACATTTTTTTTAAGAATTGTGCTGTATTCTGAGACTTTCTGACCAAGCCTCTTTTTTTCTCCTCTCACAAATATTAGAAATTTTTTGTTTTGTTTATAGAAGGTTCTACCTGTCTATGCCTATTCCCTCATACTTGTCTTTTAATCTAGGCAAAAAGCACAAGAAATCTCTGTTCTTGAAAAACTGGGGTTATTCTTCATTCTCATGAGATGAAATGTGCATCACAAGAAATCATTGAAAGTTTTAGATTCAGAAAATCAGAAAAAATAGAATTTGGGCTTCTGCTAAGTGATTCATAGGAGGATTTCAAAAAGCATACCTTAGCTATGGATTGAATGCCATCAGAAAATGAGTTTAACTTATGATTGAGTATTTTACAACATTTTGTTTACGAGGAGGTCAGACTAATGAAAGGATAAACCTATAATTGGTAATGAAGCCACAGTCACACAGGTTAGCTGAAAAAAAGGAGATGTCTGACATATTGTGGCTTGAATAACTTTTGTATTTTATGTGTACCTTTACAGAGGGATTTTTGGTTGGTTGTTTGTTTTGACTGATCATGGCTACAGACTGGCTTTGACAGATATTGATGTTCTATGAAATGATTCATTTAAATAGGACAATACCCAGCACTGTGAATGTTTGGCCAGTTCCTAACAGGATGACCATATCAGGCCAGCTTCAGGGTATCAGAGGCTGTTCTTTCTCATCTTTTACCCTTCAAAGATATTTTTTTCCAAAAGAAAACAAAAAAGCAAGTAGGACTAATCATGTCTTGGTATCTGCTTCTTCTTACAGGACCTGAACTAGATCAAGTGGTCTTGGTCTAGGTCCTGGTCCTGAGATAACAAGCTGGTAAGAGGTCACTTTAAGGCGAGTTCTCTCAAAGCCCACCGAGCAAAAATGATTCCATTCTGAGTGGAACTCAGTACTGATAGTGTGTAAGGTAGCAAATTTATTTCTGAAAGATTTCATCAGGTGTAACCTGAGAAAACATTCCAGTAGCGGGGGTGCCTTACCCAGTTGTATGACATGATGTAGACATTTGAAAGATGTGGGGAAAATAATGCCTGCAAAGGCAGTATAATTGTCTGTTTATGGCTATACTACATTAATGTCCTATAGTGGGATAAGAAATATCCTCAGTTTCACTGAGGGCAGTGAAACTGTTAAAGGATCAAGGTGAGAGTCGTATGTTCAATTTGGGTGCAGAGGTGGCCTTTATCTCCTACAGTGCAGTGCAACAACAACTCAGATGAGTATAGAATCCAAGATCTGATAAGACCTGGTGATAGAGCTTCAGAGGTGTTTAAATGCTATCAAGGCAGGTCTGGCATCTTAAAGTCAGGCACAATTTGGAAAATCTGAGACCCTCCAACAAGGGATGGGATATCTCCATGGAGGCCTGTGAATATTTTTTTTCTGAAGGTTGATGAGAAATGGAAGAGGTCGTCCACTTCTGTGTGGCATGAAGTAGCACTTCCATATGTAGGATGACACATAGGCCTTTTCCTCTACAGGGTAACAGGGAACCAAGGGACCTTCTCAAGAACTACTGTCCTGACTGAGAGGCCCTACACAAAGTTTATACCATCATAAGCCATCTGGAGACATGTTGAATTTACTAAGCATGGAAAAGTAGTCTTATTTCAAGTAACTGAAAGATCCATGATATTGTTTAGATGTTTGTCCCCTCCGAGTTTCACGTAGAAATGTGATCCCAGTGTTGGAAGTGGGACCTGGGTAGAGGTGCTTGGATCGTGGTGCCTTCCCCATGATAAAGAGTTCACATGAGATCCAGTTGTTGAAAAAAGCCTGACACGTTCCCCTCCCTCACTCCCTCTTGTGCAATGTGACATGCTGGCTGGCTCCCTTTAATCTTCTGTCATGACTGTAAGCTTCCTAAGGCCTCACCAGGGACAGAAGCCAGCACTGTGCTTCATGTACAGCCTGCAGAACCATAAGCCAAATAAACCTTTTTTTCTTTATACATTACACAGCCTCAGATATTCATTTTGCAGTGCAAAACAGACTAACAATCTAGTCAACATACTTCACCATGAGCCAGAAAATATCCCCGAAATTCAACTTGAGAGGGTGCTTGATCAAGGAGATTGTAACATAGTACTAGACAAGAATGATGTTCATGAGATTTTTTTTTTTTTATTTTTTTGAAACAGGAATTAATAGCCTGGGAAGGACTTCCAGGGATAAGATACACTTTTTTTCTATGGTGGCTTTTTGCAGCCTGAGAAAAATAATGATCCAAGTTAAGCAAAGTGTAAATTCCTAAGTTGTTCTGACAGATATTAAGGATGATACCAAAAAGTTCAGGTGGGCCGGCTGACTGGACATGTTATGTTTGGTCATAAGATCTACCACACAATCACATTTACTACGATTGCCAAAATGACTCACCACTTATCAATGCCATCAGGGATGAACTGGTGGGAGTGACACAGGGATCAATAAAATACTTGGTGGTGGTTGTCCACTTGTGTCTGCCAAAAAAAAATATAGGACTACACTTAAATTTGAATTTCAGATAATTTTATTTTATTTATTTATTTTAACTTGTAAGTTTATGGGTACACGTGCAAGTTTGTTATATAGGTAAACTTGTGTCATGGGTTTTTTGTACAGATTATTTCATCATCCAAGTATTAAGCTCAGGACTCATTATTTTTTTCTAATCATCTCCCTCCTCCCACTCTACACCCTCTAAAAGGCTCCAGTGCTTGTTGTTCGCCCTCTATGTGTCCATGTGTTCTCATCATTTAGCTCTCGTTTGTAAGTGAGAACATGCAGTATTTGGTTCTCTGTTACTGCGTTAGTTTGCTGAGGATAATGGCCAACAATACCATCTATATTTCTGCAAAAAAATATGATCTCATTCGGTTTTATGGCTGCATAGTATTCAATATTGTATATGTACCACATTTTCTTTATCCGTTCTATTCTTGATGGGCATTTGGGCTGATTCCATGTCTTAGCTATTGTGAATAGTGCTGCAATGAACATACATGTGCATGTGTCTTTATGATAGAACAATTCATGTTCCTTTGAGTGTATACCCAGTAATGGGATCGCTGGGCTGAATGGTATTTCTGTCTTTAGGTCATTGAGGAATCAATATACTGTTTACCACAATGGTTGAACTAATTTTCACACACCAACAGTATTTATGCACTCTTTTTCTCCTCAACCTTGTGAGCACCTGTTATTTTTTTGACTCTGTTTTATAACAGCCATTCTGACTGATGTGAGATGGCATTGCATTGGGGTTTTGATTTGCATTTCTCTCACGATCAGTAATATTGAATTTGTTTTTATTTCACATGCTTGTTGGCCACATGAATGTCTTCTTGAAAAGTGTCTGTTCATGTCATTTGCCACTTGCTTGTAAATAATAAATTTTAAGTATAAATATGACCTTAATTTAGCATAATATATATTCTATGGATTTCCTACTATGGATCAGGGCTGATGATGGCAGAAGTGGTCATTAAGCTGACCTCATTATTAGCCTTATGATGATAAGACACCAAAGTAAATTATGCCAAACTATGGCACTTAATCAATGGAGTCAGTGTGAAAAATGTACCAAAATATCAGGCCCAGTTAGAAGAGAAGGCAAGAGGACTTGATCTGTTGGCCATTGTAAAGGTGATTAATAAACACTGCCCTGTAACAGACAAGGAACAAACAAGGGTTCTGCTATGGAAGAATTATAGATGAAAGTGAAAATAAAGGAGAAGGAAAGTAAGGGATGTCATAGAAAGAAAAGGTCATTACTGAGATTTGAACCTATTTTCTGTTCTGGAATCCATTGATAAGGGAGGTGACCAGGACTTTAGTAGAAGAATCATGAAACTCCATGAAAAGTATATACCATATGGATTTTACCAGTCTTTCACCAGTCTATTCCCATTCTGCTCAGGTGACAATATACTGGGGAAAGGATAATATATTCAGACATGTTGAAAACTATTGAACACAATATTTGACTTGACATTTATATCTGTTGAATCCTCTGTTATAACAGAATGGAGACTTACAATTGTCATGTAATAAAAAGATATTTGACTAATGATTTTGTTTGTAGTGAGTCCATTGAGAACTGGAATCCCTATAATGTAGATTGACATATTTGAAAGTTGAAGTAACTCTCACATTTGAGTATTGGCCTGTGAGACAAGTACACTCTCACAGTGTATAAAGCCCAGGTGATACTTTTAAATCTGTCCTTCAACATTGGCCAAGATTGTAAGTCAAAAATAACACTGCATACCAGGGAAATATCGTATTAGTAATCCCATTAAAGCACTAAAGAAATAGTGTTCCTATCATAAATTCTGAAGAATTACTATTGACTGATTTTAGTTCAACAAAGTATTACCCTCATTGTAACTGCTGTGCAAGATATAGCATCAGTGCTAAATGAACTAAATTCCAGAATATGGCAAGACTTTCCCAGCAGAGGAGAGACCAACACTGTTGTCAACTTGGTGGATTGGCAGAAGGAGAAAGAACATCCCATAGAGAATGGAAAGGAATAACCTGACAGATATATAAATATTGTTTATCAGTCATGTTTTGGCCAGCATAACTTATGATGATTTTAAACTTAAGTCTTGAAATTTAAGGCACAACCAAAACACAAGCAAGTCCTCCTCTGCCCAACAACTCCTCTTTACAAATCTTCATCAAATGTGTGAAGGTAATACATAGAACGGTGAGAATGGGACAAGAGAACTGAAGAGAACCAGTGATTCTCATGGATTCTGTGGTTTTCCAAAACAGGAATGGCTTATGTGAGGCCTCTGTAGAGCACCACACACATTATAATTAAGGTATTCCCCAGTTCTGGTATCTCATCCGAATCTTGATTGAGAAATAATCTATATCCATGCTCTCTCCAGGCATTGGCATATTTCATTTTCTTACACTTGTGGGATTAATAGCAGCTGTCTTTGGGAAGTGGTAGAGAACGGGAGAAAGAGAAATTGGGAAAAAGGAGAAAGAGGATCTGACTCTAGATATAGGTGCTATATTCTTATGTAATCATGCATGCCTTGTCACATTTTACACATCCATTTATTAGAATAAATTAAAGTTCTTGAATCAGATGGAATTAGACAAAGGTAAAAATAGCAGGAGGTGAGAAGCATGAGAGACACTATTGAATCTTTCTGCCATACCAAGGAAAAGGTAAAGGCTTTATTCTTACATAAAGTATTAAAATATCAAAGGCTTCATGGTACTCAGACCCTAAGCCGCGCTAAAAGCAAGCCCAAATTCTGCCATCAAAATATCTGAAGTCAGTTAAACTGACTCTAACTAAATTTGCAACAAAGTCCAAGCCCAAGACAACAATATATTACATTGACTCAGTTACCCTATGGCAGCCTGAAAGAAGAAAGGATGTGTCCTTTTCTGGGAAAAAAATATTATTTGCTTCAGCCTCTACTGAGCTTTTACAAGTTAAAAATAAAATAAAATTTTAAAAGTAATGAGATAGGCCGGGCGAGGTGGCTCATGCCTGTAATCCCAGCACTTTGGGAGGCCAAGGCAGGTGGATCACGAGGTCAGGAGATCGAGACCATCCTGGTGAACAGAGTGAAACCCCATCTCTACTAAAAATACAAAAAAATTAGCCGGGCATGGTGGCGGGCGTCTGTAGTTCCAGCTTCTAGGGAGGCTGAGGCATGAGAATGGCAGGAACCCAGCAGGCGGCGGAGTTTGCAGTGAGCAGAGATGACGCCACTGCACTCCAGCCTGGGTGACAGAGCGAGACTCCGTCTCAAAAAAAGAAAAAAAAAAGTAATGAGATAGCAAAAAAACAAGAAGATGTGACCTTAGGTCAAGAGAGGAAATATTCAATAAAAGCAAACCAAGATATGGTTCTCACAGTCTATTGATCAAATAAGAACTTTGAAAGAACTATGATAAATATGTTCAATGATTAATTGTAAAAGGTTGAAAACACATAAAAACAAATAGAAAATTTCTACAGAGAAAAATCAACAAAAATGGAAATCGTAGAAATGAAAATATGTTATTAGAAATAAAGAATTTATTTGATATGATTAGCAACATCATGAGATCAACAGATGAAAGGATTAGTGAAGTTGAAGATAGATCAGTAGAAAGTATCCAAACTTAATAGTAAAAATAGAAACTTGTAAAGGCCCTGAAAGAATGTCAGAGATGTGTAGAACAAAATCAAATTGTCTAAGATAATGTGTAATTAGAGTCTGCAAAGAAGAGGATAAAGAGTAGGACAGAAGAAATGTGTGAATATGTAATACGTGAGTATTTTCCAAAATTAGTGAAAAACTAACCACAAATTTAAGAATTGTAGTGAACATAAAGGAAGATAAAATGAAAATATGGCTAGGCATATTGCAGATTAATTGTTAGGGATTCAAAGGAAAAATGTCATATTCTACAAACAGAAAAATGACACCAGTGACAGCTGACTTCTCTTGTCAGATTTAAAAATAAGTAGAAAGATATCTTTAAAATGCTAACAGAAAGTAAAATTCAAGCTAGAATTATATACAAAGTAAAATGCCCTTCAAAAATGAATGTAAAATAAAACTATTTTCTGAAAAAATGTAGTCTGAGAAATTTCATTTCTCATGGATATGCCCTTCAATCAATGCTAAATTCCTCAGATTAATGGGAAGTGATAAATAAATGGAAGCCCACATTCACAAGAAGTAGGAGGCAAGAATAACACAAAAAGATGCATTAGTTATTTTCTATGTATTACATATATATGTATACATAATTACATACAGTGAATAATAAATAAACAGTAGTATACATAAGTAATACACAGAATTATGTACATAACATACATAATTCACTTTCTTTTGTTTTATAACATATTACCACCACTTTAAGCAACGTAAATGTATTATCTGACCATTGCTGTAGATTAAAAGCCTGGCATGTAGTGGCTAAGTCCTCTGCTCAGGGTCTCGTTAGCATTAGGCTAAAATCAAGGTATCAGCCTGGTCTACAGTTATCTTTTGTGCTTTGGATCCACTTCCAGGTTGACTGATTGTTGCCAGAATTAATTTCTTCTTGGGTTTTACACATGACCTCCTCTAGTTTTATTTCAACAATAGAAGGTCATATTGTTTTGTGCTTCTAATTCTGACTTCCTCTTCTGTCTTTTTGTGGTTTTCTGTGATTATACTGAATCATTTGAATAATCCAAGATGATCCTTTTATTTTAAGATCGAGTGATTTGCAACCTTATAACATCCGCAAGGACCCCTTTTTCATGTATGTAACATATCCTTGGGCGTGGCACCAGGGGCCAAAGGTCATGGAAACAAAATTCTGTTTTATATTCAAAGGATATGCTATTGACAATTTTTAAAGCAAACTTGTGTATCCTATGGAGTTTATAGTATATGTGAAAATAAAATCTATAGAAGCAACAAAACTGTATTAGTCCATTTTCACACAGCTGATAAAAACATATCTGAGACTGGGAAGAAAAAGAGGTTTAATTGGACTTACAGTTCCACATAGCTGGGGAGGCCTCAGAACCATGGCAGGAGGTGAAAGGCACTTCTTACATGGTGGCAGCAAGAAAGAAAGAGGAAAAAGCAGAAGCAGAAACCCCTGAAAAACCTATCAGATCTCATGAGACTTATTCACCATAATGACAATCGCATGGGAAAGACTGGCCGCCATGATTCAATTACCTTCCCCTGGGTTCCTCCCACAACACATGGGAATTGTGGGAGATACAACTCAAGTTGAGATTTGAATGGGGACACAGCCAAACCATATCAAGAACAAAGTATAGGAAAGAAATCAGTGGAATTATATTGTTATAAGTTTTCATATTGTTCATGAGGCAGTATACAGATGGTCACAGACTTGTGATGTCAACTTATAATTTTTAGACTTTAAAATGGTGCAGAAACGACGTGAATTCAGTAGAAACCATACCTCAAGTGCCTATACAATCATTCTTTTTTTAATTTCCAATATAATATTCAATCAATTACACTAGATATTCAACACTGCATCATAATATAAGCTATGTGTTGGATAATTTTGCCCAACCATAGGCTAATATAAGTGTTCTGAATACCTTCAAGGCAGGCTATGCTATGATGTTTGGTAGTTTATGTGTATTAAAGGCATTTTTGATTTATGATATTTTCAATTGGTTTATTGGGACATGATTCCATCATAAGTCAGCAATGTTATTTGAAAAGATAAAATATGTTACAATAAAATAGATATTATCTTTTCTAGAACAACCACTAGAAAGTAAGATAGAGGAATAAATCAAATAAATCTTCATGGTGGAAGAGTCAGATAGAATCATTTGTTTTTCCTGTGGAGGGTATTTCTCAGTATTCTGTGAGCATTTTTCCTCAAATATTTTGCCATTGTAGCAGGTCTCTGAGTCTTTATTTTCTGTCCTCTGGAGTGCATATCTGAACACACCAGTATACTAGTCACTTCTTGCTCATCCTGTCATATTTTTTGATATTATCGATTAAGTGTTCCAGTGGTATATTATGGAATGTCCACTCTAGATATCTTTAGATGATATTGAAAAACTGTAACTGTGTACTGTTATAACTTCCAAATGAATGTGAGCTAATTCTGATTCTCTTTCCTAATAGAGTTACAAACATATTAATTTGATAAATCTACAGCCACATACTATGTATCTGAGACCATGTTAATTATTATTATTTGTTTTTTGAGACAAAGTCTTACTCTGTTGTCCAGGCTGGAGTGCAGTGGCGTGATCTCAGCTCACTGCACCCTCCGCTTCCCAAGTTCAAGCAATTCTCCTGCGTCAGCCTCCTGAGTAGCTTGAATCACCATGCCCAGCTAATTTTTATACTTTTAGTAGTGATACAGTTTTGATAGTTGGCCAGGCTGGTCACGAACTCCTGGCCTTGAGTGACCCCCTTGCCTCAGCCTTCCAAAGTACTGGGATTATAGGCATGACCCACTGCATCCAGCCATATTTCTCTCTACTACAGATACCATGTCTGGTAGAGTGTCTGAAATTAAAGTCACCACTTGCTTCGAAAGATCATGTTCAATTATGCTCCAGCTTCTGCCTAATTTTTGCGGGGTCTGGAGTTATGAATTAAATCAAAATATCTTAAGACTACCATTCATGTATCCTTTAGTTCTTTAAGGTGCCATTAATTTTTGTCATTCCCTTAAAGATGTGATTTTTCTTTTTCAAATTCAAATTTTGGCTGTGGAGAAGATAATTTAAGAGGCTATTACACATAGACATTCAGACTACAACAGTTCCTGCCACACAGGCCAAGGACCAAACATAGAGGTTTTGCCTTATGGGTTCACTGGGTCTGAACTCAACTTATTACCTACCCCCTTTATTTCTAAAGTTATGCATCAGGTGTGAGGTCAGGGGATTATCAAGAACTAAGAAAAGTTGGCATTTTTCACTTGCAAGATAATAAACCTGTCACAAGTTCACAGATGCTAGCAGAAGGCATGCGATGACTCAGTTAAAGACAGGATTTTGTTACTCAGCACAAAGGAGGAATCTCGAGTTCCATGCTTGTGTAAGATTCCTCTGTTCTCCACATGCCATGGTAAGCCGTGAGAACAAAACCAGGTGGATAGTGCACAAGTAATGACTTTGCATCACAGCTGAGGGACCTCAGGTTTTAAAAAACAGGATACTCTGTGATAAAGGGGCTGTTAGAAATCTTGCTTGAATGTCTCCCTAGAGAGATATATTATCTTTATTATGGTCAGCAAAGAAATATTACCTCTGCTCTAAAAAGAGATCCTATCTTCTAAGGTTGTTTTCTATATAAACATTATTTAAAACATATTCCAGAACAAAAGTTAATTCAAGATGTGTAGAAATGGAGAGGATCATGGAGAATCCTATACCAACAGTCATTAGAGACATTCGTGGCAAATTGGACCTCATCGTTAGCAGTGCTTAAAATATTTAGGTATGCTCCTAATTTCCTTTTATATCAGTGCAGCGTTGTTGGGGTAATTGTCTCAGTTCCTTTTGGGAATGACTGAGATAATCATTAATCTATATAATTTCAATGTAGAGTCCTTCATCTTGGGCACTGGATATCTAGGTTAGATAATCTGTTTTGAATCCAATAACTAACTTATGTCTAGAAACTGAGCAAAATATCACGACGTTTTGTAACTGCCTTCATGCTCATGGCCATTCATCCTTGACTTATTTTGATGGTGCAAAATTAGAATTAATATCCCATAACATTCTTTGGACCTTTCCTATTATTCTGATGTGGCTGGTTATTTATTTATTCATTTATTTATTTTATTACACTTTAAGTTCTAGGGTACATGTGCACAACATGCAGGTCTGTTGCATATGTATACACGTGCCATGTTGGTGTGCTGCACACATTAACTCATCATTTACATTAGGTATATCTTCTAATGCTATCCCTCCCCACTCTCCCCTATGCCATGACAGGCCCTGGTGTGTGATCTTCCCCTCCCTGTGTCCACATGTTCTCAGTGTTTAATTCCCACCTATGAGCGAGAACATGTGGTGTTGTTAGTTGGTTTTTTGTCCTTGCCATAGTTTGCTGAGAATGATGGCTTCCAGATTCGTCCATGTCCCTACAAAGGACATGAACCCATCCTTTTTCATGGCTTCATAGTATTCCATGCATAGTCTGTGCATATCCTTTGCCCACTTTTTGATGGGGTTGTTTTTTTCTTGTAAATTTGTTTGAGTTCTTTGTAGATTCTGGATATTAGCCCTTTGTCAGATGAGTAGATTGAAAACATTTTCTCCCATTCTGTAGGTTGCCTGTTCACTCTGATGGTAGTTTCTTTTGCTATGCAGAAGCTCTTTAGTTTAATTAGATCCCATTTGTCAATTTTGGCTTTTGTTGCTGTCGCTTTTGGTGTTTTAGACACGAAGTCCTTGCCCATGCCTATGTCCTGAATGGTATTGCCTAGGTTTTCTTCTAGGGTTTTTATGGTTTTAGGTCTAACATTTAAGTCTTTAATCCATCTTGAATTAATTTTTGTATTAGGTGTAAGGAAGGGATCCAGTTTCAGCTTCCAACATATAGCTAGCCAGTTTTCCCAGCACTATTTATTAAATAGGGAATCCTTTCCCCATTTCTTGTTTTTGTCAAGTTTGTCAAAGATCAGATGGTTGTAGATGTGTGGCATTATTTCTGAGGACTCTGTTCCATTCCATTTGTCTATATCTCTGTTTTGGTACCAGTACCATGCTGTTTTGGTTACTGTAGCCTTGTAGTATAGTTTGAAATCAGGTAGCGTGATGCTTCCAGCTTTGTTCTTTTGGCTTAGGATTGTCTTGGCAATGCGGGCTCTTTTTTGGTTCCATATGAACTTTAAAGTAGTTTTTTCCAATTCTGTCAAGAAAGTCATTGGTAGCTTAATGGGGATGGCATTGAATCTATAAATTACTTTGGGCAGTGTGGCCATTTTCACAATATTGATTCTTCCTATCCATGAGCATGGGATGTTCTTCCATTTGTTTGTGTCCTCTTTTATTTCATTGAGCAGTGGTTTGTAGTTCTCCTTGAAGAGGTCCTTCACATCCATTGTAAGTTAGATTCCTAGGTAGTTTATTCTCTTTGAAGCATTGTGAATGGGAGTTCACTCATGATTTGGCTCTCTGTCTGTTATTGGTGTATAAGAATGCTTGTGATTTTTGCACATTGATTTTGTATCCTGAGACTTTGCTGAAGTTGCTTATCAGCTTAAGGAGATTTTGGTCTGAGATGATGGGGTTTTCTAAATATACAATCATGTCATCTGCAAACAGGGACAATTTGACTTCCTCTTTCCTAATTGAATACTCTTTATTTCTTTCTCCTGCCTGATTGCCCTGGGCAGAACTTCCAACACTATGTTGAATAGGAGTGTTGAGAGAGGGAATACCTGTCTTGTGCCAGACAACCTGTTCCTGAATGACTACTGGGTACATAACGAAATGAAGGCAGAAATAAAGATGTTCTTTGAAACCAATGACAACAAAGATACAACATATCAGAATCTCTGGGACACATTTAAAGCAGTGTGTAGAGGGAAATTTATAGTATAAATGCCCACAAGAGAAAGCAGGAAATATCTAAAATTGAAACCCTAATATCACAATTAAAAGAACTAGAGAATTAAGAGCAAACACATTGGAAAGCTAGCAGAAGGCAAGAAATAACTAAGATCAAAGCAGAACTGAAGGAGATAAAGACGCAGAAAAAACCCTTCAAAAATCAATGAATCCAGAAGCTGGTTTCTTGAAAAGACCAACAAAATTGGTAGACCGCTAGCAAGACTAATAAAGAAGAAAAGAGAGAAGAATCAAATAGACGCAATAAAAAATGATAAAGGGGATATCACCACCGACCCCACAGAAATACAAACTACCATCAGAGAATACTATAAACACCTCTATGCAAATAAACTAGAAAATCTAGAAGAAATGGATAAATTCCTGGACACATACATCCTCCCAAGACTAAACCAGAAAGAAGTTGAATCCTTGAATAGACCAATAACATGCTCTGAAATTGAGGCAATAATTAATAGCCTACCAACCAAAAAAGTGCAGGAGCAGATGAATTCACAGCCAAATTCTACCAGAGGTACAAAGAGGAGCTGCTACCATTCCTTCTGAAACTTTTCCAATCAATAGAAAAAGAGGAAATCCTCCCTATATCATTTTATGAAGCCAGCATCATCCTGATACGAAAGCCTGGCAGAGACGCAACAAAAAAAGAGAATTTTAGACCAATGTCCCTGATGAACATCGATGCAAAAATCCTCAGTAAAATACTGGCAAACTGAATCCAGCAGCACATCAAAAAGCTTATCCACCGTGATCAAGTGGATTTCATCCCTGTGATGCAGGGCTGGTTCACCATACACAAATCAATAAATGTAATCCAGCATATAAACAGAACCAAAGACAAAAATCACATGATTATCTCAATAGATGCAGAAAAGGCCTTTGACAAAATTCAACAGCCCTTCATGCTAAAAACTCTCAATAAATTAAGTATTGATGGGACGTTTGTCCAAATAATAAGAGCTATTTATGACAAACCCACAGCCAAAATCATACTGAATGGGCAAAAACTGGAAGATGTTGCTGTTTATTAAGATTACTGAACATATCTGGCTTGTTATGACTAAGCATTGACTCTTGGACTCTCTAGCTTTAGGGTCCTAATATTTCTATGGTTATTAGTGATCCCAAGTAAAAGAATCATCTATGGTTAGCCATGGCTCTCTGAGAGAAGACACCACTGAGCTGCTACGATGCTAGTGCCTCACTCACCAGTACATTCCTTATCACTTTGGTAAACTGAATAACCTCCAAGCTCCCCTGTGGTACGTGAGCATTTCATGAGTTTTATAGAGTAGATAGTGTATCCATTGTATTATATCCACCACAGACACCTCTACCTCACTTAGCATAGATTATTTTTATCATTTTAGGGGCCATCACTGTGGTATAACAATAAAAGATTTACTAGTTATGTTAGTCTAAAAAGAACCAACTTTATACGCTATCTATCCCTGACAAGATGGATAAGACTAATCAAGAAAAGAAAAAATAAATCAATGATATCAGCAATAAAAGAATGGATAATATTAATAGTCTAAATATCACAGCAATTAAAAGGATATAGATTAGTTCATTATCATACTGCTATAAGGAATGCCTGAGACTGGGTAACTTATAAAGGAAAGAGGTTTACAGTTCACAGTTCTGCATGGCTGGAGAAGCCTCAGGAAACTTATGATCATGGTGGAAGGGGAAACAAACACATCCTTCCTCACTTGATGGCAGGAGAGTTAAGTGCAGAGCAATGTGGGGGAAAAGCCCCTTATAAAACCATCATATCTCTTGGGAATTCACTCACTATCACAAGGACACCATATGTGTGGGGAAACATCCCCATGATCTAATTACCGCCCATGAGGTCCCTCCCCCAGCACGTGGGGATTACAATTCAAGATGAGTGTTGGGTGGGGACACAGAGCAAGACCATATCAAGATAATAAGAAAATACTTTAAGCCTAGATGGCTTCACTGATGAATTTTATGAAGCATTAATAAAAGATCTTACAAAAATGTTTTCAGAAAATCCAACAGAATGGAACAATTCCCAAACTACCTTATGAGTCAATAAAACTGACATGAAAATATGATGAGAACATTATAAAAAATAAAATCACAGGATAATCTTTCATCACCAGGATGCAAAACTCCTTCACAAAATATTAGCAAATTGTATAGCGTGACATACAAAAAGGTTAACATATCACTACCAAAGGAGTCATCTCAATAATGAAAACCTTATTTTATGTTTGGAAATCAATTTACTTAAATGCATTAAGAATATAAAGGAGAAGAGTATATTACCTCAATAGATACAGAAAAAATATAATATTCAGCATGGATTTATAATAAATTTCCTCAGCAATTTCGAATTAAGAGCATTATTAAGTCTAGAAAAAAATCTTTGAAAGAGAAAAAATTTTACACATACAAAAGCATTAAATTTAACAAAAGCAATTCGACAAATTATGTCTACTCATACTTTACTATTTTATTTGTATGAAACTCAAGAATAAGCAAAATAGTCATGGCAACATAAATCAGAGAATGGTCTCCTCAATGGGAGGGGTGGGAGGCCTGAGAATGGGAGGGGTGAATGGAGACATGCAGAAAGATTGAGAATTGATTGGGAAAAAAAAGTAACAGTACTTTCCATGGTGATTTCTACATCTAACGTTGGATAGTGGCAAATAATTGTACACTATTTCAAAATACATAAAAAAAAATAAGAACTTTGCATTTTATTGTGTAAGAATTATATACATAAATACTGAAGAAAAATATTAGATTTTCTGGTAACATTTTATTTTTATGGCTGGGTTCTGAAGCAGCCAGTTAAATGGGCTTGTTCATTTTGGTTTTGCTGGCCTGGTGCAAACATGACTCATGACACTGACTAATGATTTGCTGTCTTGTTTGCACTGTGTGTGATGCATATTTAAGTAACCTTGTTAGTATTATAGCATCAGGCAAACTCTAAAAGGAACTTTTATTAATGTTTTATCCATTTAAAGAGTTTTCACAACCAAATTAAGTAATTTATCTGCAGCCAACTGTTTTTGCCTAAAATGTTTAATACAACAAATATTTATTGAGTACCTATTATGTGCCAAGTATATTTTTACAATATCAAGGTATATCAGTAAATCAAAGAAAATTCTCTGTTCCTACGGACTCAGTCTTCCATTTTCTGTGCTAGTCCAGTTTTTCTTCTTTATGGTATTGCCTCATCTTCTCAGACTCTAAGAGGTGAACTTACCCAGTGCTCTTTCTCAGATTTCTTTTATTTCTACATTAACTAACATAGTCATATTATTTATTCTTATGGTTTTACACAACATCCATTCACTGATGAGTTCCAAATTATATCGCTATCTGACCTCCTCACAGAACACTAGACTTGCTTATCCAACTCCTAACGTGACTTATACAATTGAATATCTAGCAAACATCTCAAGTATTTAAAATTGGGGTCAGCAAGAACCCCAGTTTACCCAAGACAATCATTATTTACACTTATTGCCTTATTGTCTCTTCATAATTATTAAATACTGTTTCCATTAAACATCAAAGGGATCTTGATTTGGCTGATAAACACAGACATCCTATCCAAATTGCCCTATTGATTTCTCTCCTAAATTTATTTTCTTTCTGTGGTCGTAATGTTAAATCAACTTATTCTAACACTCAGGTCCAAATAACAGGTTTCATTTTTGACTACTCTTATTTTCTTGTACTCCATCTGCCAAAAAATTCTAACAATGCTGATTTCAACGTATGTACCAAATCTATTCAATGTGATTATGTGCAAAAATCATTTCAGTTTTATTGATATTATTATTGAGACAGAGTCTCGCTCTGTTACCCAGGCTGGAGTGCAATGGAATGATCTTGGCTCACTGCAATCTCCTACTTCTGTGTTAAAGCAATTCTCTTGCCTCAGCCTCTTGAGTAGCTGGAACTGCAAGTGCATGACACCATGTCCAGCTAATTTTTGTCTTTTTAGTCGAGGGAGGTTTCACCGTGTTGGCCAGGTTGGTCTCGAATTCCTGACCACAGGTGATCCATCTGCCTCAGCCTCCCAAAGTGCTGGGATTACAAGCATGAGCCACCATGCCAGGCATAGGTTTCTAATACTGTCATATTCCTTAACTGGTCCTCCTTCTTTGAATTTTTCAACCACATGGTATCCAGGATGCAGTTATTAAAATTTGAATTAAATTTTGTCATCCTGTTTCTCCAGCCCTTGAGCAGCTTCAGAACACACCCAGGATGAGGTTCACATTGATACGTGTAATAACATTCTATGTAATCTTGCCTATGCAGGCCTCTCTGTCTTAACTCCCTGACGCTATATCCTTTATTTACTCTGCTTTTGTCAAACATTACACGTTTGTTTATCTCAAATATGCCATGCATGGAAACTGAGAACTTTAAATTTTTGTCCTTACTTCCTGGAACACTCATTTTCCGATCTTCTAGTGCTAGCTTTCTCACATTCATTGAAATCTATGCTTAGGAGTTCTCTTGGTTGGATAACAAATAATCTATCTCAATTAATCTCTTACGTGTCTTCATTCTTAGACATTCAAAGTGTATTTCATTTACTCAGATTTAGAAAATGTACAGATTTAAAGTATGTCTCCTTCCCGACATACATTCTAAGATTGCAAAGATGAAGCTCTCCTTCCTCCAGAGAAAATGTGCTAATATTCCAAAGTCATAAAGATAACATTTCTCTCTAGAAGGGAAGATGGGTGGGTTTTCTGGCCTATCAGATCTTATCGCTGAGCATGAATAGGTTTTAAAATATCCGAGGCTCAGATTTTTTATCTGTATAAAGGTCATATTATTTCCTGGTTCTAACAGGTGTTATAATTACATAGTGAAGCAAACTAGAGCCTTGGGATTTGAAAGAATTTGATGAGAGTCCTGCCTCCTCTACCTAAAAATGTCTCTGAGCATTGTTCTAACCTATAAGCCTAAAATAGAAATGACATCCACTTCATGTGGTTGTGATATATATTCAGTGCATCCAGAGTGAAAGGGGGACTTTCGGGCAGTGCTTGGATTGGGAGTTTCTAAAGCTCAATATTCTCAGCTTTGACACAGATCATTGTGTAACTTAGGCCACCTTCGCATCACCCCCATGAGACTTCATGTGGTTGTGATATATATTCAGTGCATCCAGAGTGAAAGGGGGACTTCTGGGCAGTGCTTAGATTGGAAGTTTCTTAAGCTCAGTATTCTCAGCTTTGACACAGACCATTGTGTAACATTCACTTTGGCCACCTTCACATCACCCCCATGAGACTTCAGAGGCTAAAAGAAATGATGCAAATGAATTCCTGTTAGCTGCTGTGCTATAATACACTTTCTAAATCAACCTGGACTTACTAACTAAATCTGTGTAACAGGAGCCATACTAGAAGTTGCCACCACACTGCTTCGGAACTGCTTGGCTGCCTAATAGCTTTCTCAGAGATTGGATGATTCCCTTTTTCAAACCCTCAGTCTCGGTAAAAAACATAAGGTCCCTCATGATTGGTCCCTACCTACATCTCAGATATATTTGCCTCACTGTTTTATCTTTCCTATACTTCCATCCAAGTTCAATTCAGATTTAGCCACTACTATTCAGTCTAAGATAATTATCCTCTTTCTCAGTGCTTCATAGTCTCCACCACACTTCATAGAATACATTTCTACCTTATCTATCAGGTGAAACATATTGATATTTCAAAATTCAATTTGCCTCACTCATAAAAAAATGCTTCCCTCATAAGAATTGGCTACTTCCTTCTTTTATGACCACTCTATGAAAATAAGTTTCTTATTCTGCGCATGGCTTTTTGTTGCATTCATATTTGTATGCACAACTTTCCTTTCTAGACTCCCAGTTCTGTAGAAGCTACGATTTATTTAGTGCTTACTCTGTGCTCAGCAGTGTCCTTTTCAATCTAGATGCACTAAATATATATCACAATCATAGGAAGTTGATGTTATTTTTATTTTAGGCTTATAAATTGGAACACTGCTTAGAGACAAGCATTTGTTAAGTAGAAGAGGCAAGACTCTAACCAAAGTCTTTCAAAACCCACGGCTCTAGTTAGCATCATTGTGTAGTTATAGCACCTACTAGAATCAGGCAATATCATGACCTTTAAGATATCTGATGACCTGATAAGATATCTGAGCCTCAGAAATTTTAAAACTTGTCCATGCTCATACGTAAGATTTGTTTTTTTGAAAATTCCAGATCATTGTACGTGTTTGCTACTCAGTAAGAGATTTACAGATAGATGAATGAATAAAGGTTTTCATGACCACATGAGATTACAGAGAAAGAAATAAAGAAGACTCAGAAATGAAGCTTAGGTATTGAGATTTCAGGTTCAGTAAACGACCGATAGAAGCAGATGTATTGAGTGGAGGGAACTATTAGGCTCCCTATGGTGGGTTTTCTTTGCATTATTCTAAGTGTGAAGTGATTATGAGGTTTTTAAGAAAGATTTTCAACTGGCAGTTTGGGTCAATTTCAGTATAACCTCCAAATCTGTTTGCAGCAAATGGTTACTGGGCTAACTTAACGTATAGAAAACCTGTTTTTAATTTTTCACATTCTGACCCAGGTCTGTCAATCAAACTAAGTACTTTTTAACACCAGTTATTGAAAAGTGAGGCAAAATCTTATTTATTGGGCATATTGAGAAGATAACAAGAGAGTAATGGCACTATTGCTTCAGTGATTTAATAGGTAATTATTGATTATCCAGGATGTGTAGTATACTGTGATAAGCCACTGTTACACATTGGAAAGGGAAATTTGCATTTTAGAGAAAGGAACACTTAGTTAATAATTATACAAGTAAATATATTTATAAATAATATGTGGAATCCTGTGAAGGAAATGAATACAAGGTCATGATAAAATAATAATAATGATAATAAAAATAATAATTCCTGCCTACGTATCGGGTCAGGCAACCGTTTTTGATCAGTTTTTCAGGAAATTTATCTGAATGCATGACAGTTAAGCTAATTATAGAAACTGATTAAATATATATATATTAGTGAAAGAGTCCAAAGAAGCACTCTCAAAACACAGACCAAAATGTGCGAACATGAGGCAGGAGAACTTAGTATGTTCCATAACTGAGTGAAAGCCAGGATGGTAGAATGCTATTTTAAGCCTAATATGGCTCATATATATGTTGTTTTTTTTTTTTTTTTTCTTTTTTCTTTTTTCTTTTTTTTGAGATGGCGTCTTGTTCTGTCACCCAGCCTGGAGTACAGTGGAATGATTTTGGTTCACTGCAACCTCCGGCTTCCCAGATTCAAGTGATGCTCCTACCTCAGCCTCCTAAGTAGCTGGGACTACAGGTGCCCACCACGCCCAGCTAATTTTTTGCATTTTTAGTAGAGACAGGGTTTCACCATGTTGGCCAGGCTGACCTCGTGATCCGCCCGCCTTGGCCTCCCAAAGTGCTAGGATTACAGGCGTGAGCCACCAGGCCCGGCACATAGTGTTCCTTTATAGATCAATCCTAAGAAACTGGTAACTCAGTTTGTTGTCATGCTTTGTTCTAATATTGATGTGAGATTTAACTCAATCATCTCTTATTTCCCAAAAGAGGAGATAGATTTGAGTCTCACATCATTATCCTGGCAATGAAAATGTGTCAACTGTTTATCCACCTTGCAAATGATACTGCCTGAGACCTCAACCCACTGTTGTCCAGTTAGCAAACTTCAGAACAAGACCAATCTATGGGATTCTCTCACATAAAGCCATTCTATCAAACTGTACATACGGAAGTATTTCTCAATGGCCTAATTTCTTATTTCTGGCTTAATTCCTTGATAGCTTGTTGCTTATCAAAACAGATGTTGGGGTCAGGTAGAATTGGTAATGTGTTCAGGCTGAATCTGTTAACTGTGTTACCGTGTTCCAATTTCTTAACTTCACAATACCTCCAATTACTTATAATCTAGAAAACAATGGATAACAAAATAAGGCCTGTAGCATTCTTGTGAGATTTTAAGGAAATAATTCACATGAAGCCCTTAGCGAAATTGCTTAGTGTGTAGTATGTTTCAATAAATGTTAAATATTATTGCTCAGTTTAAAAAGTGTTTGCTCTGCTGACAAAATTCTTCTATAGCCGTATTCCATTGACTTATACAAAATATCTACTTTTTCATAGTTAAACTAAAATAGATTATGTCTGTTCATCGAACATGAATCTAATTTGTATTTTATGTTTACAAAGGTGAGAATTGAAAATATAGGCCCATACTGTATAGTAAATTTCCATAAATTCAGATTTATATTTGTTTTACCTTTTTATTAATATCTTAACAATAATTATATATAAACAAAAACATAATTTGAAGACCTATTTTGTATAATTATATCTAGTTAATTGAGCTTTAATAAAGTAAAAACAAATTATGAGAAATGATATTACTGACTAGGAAAACAAAAGGAAATTGTTAGTAAAAACAATTCAATATATATAAAGAAGTGTGTAGGTGTATGTGAGCACATGTGTGTGTTGGTGTCAGAAAGGGCTAAGAAAATGAGGGCTAAAATTTTGTTTCTTTATTGGTAGAGAGATTATTTAGAAATAAACACAAAATATAGAAGTTAATATAGAGTGATTTTGATAGAGAATTTTAAAAGGTGATTACATCAGAGCTTAAGACCAAATATTCATTAGTTTTCTAAATTATCATTAAGAGCTACTACAGATTTAGATATTCAAGATTGCAAAGGACACTAAACTCTGGGTGGTAAATAGTAAACATAATATAAAATTCTCACAGGCATGTCCACTCGGGTATCTAACAGGATACCTAATAGGTATCTCAACACATACAAATAAAATTCCTATCTTTTTTTTTTTTTGAGACGGAGTCTCACTCTGTCACCCAGGCTGGAGTGCAGTGGCCGGATCTCAGCTCACTGCAAGCTCCTCCTCTCAGGTTCACGCCATTCTCCTGCCTCAGCCTCCCGAGTAGCTGGGACTACAGGCACCCGCCACTTCGCCCGGCTAGTTTTTTGTATTTTTTAGTAGAGACGGGGTTTCACCGTATTAGCCAGGATGGTCTAGATCTCCTGACCTCATGATCCGCCCGTCTCGGCCTCCCAAAGTGCTGGGATTACAGGCTTGAGCCACCGCGCCCGGCATAAAATTCCTATCTTTGATATGCTTCTATTGCAACCTTACATTTATCTATTCTTTCATTTTCTTAGCACAAACTTTTCAATCACTTTTGACTAATCTCTTTTGTATTTCCTATCCAATCTATAAGCACATCCTGTGAAATGCACTTTGAAAATAAGTAAAAAATCTAACTATTTTTCATAATCACTACCACAGCTACAACAGTCAAAGACACTGTCAACTCTCACAAAGATGATGGCAGTAACTTCCAAATCAGTGTTCCTGCTCCCTCATTTGTTCCTGTTCTTCATCCAACAACCAGAAAGATTAGATAATTACACATTTCTCTTCAAAACAATCAAGTAGCTTCTTGCTCACAGATATTAAGTCACAGTTTTCAGATGACCTACAAAGTCACCACCTATGTCCTTGATTTTCCCTTGCATCACATGGGATCCAACCAACTTGTCCTCTTTTTCTGTTACTACCCAATATATAATAATTTATATGTTTTATAACTTGTCTTTTGTTCCAACTACAGTGGAACTTTATCCAGGGAGATAGCTATATTTACTGCTGTAATCTCAGTAACTCAAGAACTCTACATGGAATATCGTAGATACTTACTTAGTACTTATTTTTTGAATCAAGAAAATGAATCAATGTGAACGATTTATATGAAAATAGTACGTGAGTAGATAGATATAAATAATACGTTTTAAAAGTGTGTCGTAAATGAAGAATTCTAAGCATAATTCCCCCTGCTCAAAAAAGAGACATGCAAGGTATGTGGATTATTTCTTAAAATCATTATCCCAAAACATTTTGCTTAGAAAATAAATTCACAATGAAGAAGAAAAAGACAAATAATATAAACCTTTTTCTGATACATCATAAAATTATGTTGTTTCCTTACCAGGAACACAGTTTGTAATATTGAACTATGTACTTCATTCCTCATCAAAAATAGAAGTAAAGTATAGCAAATCCAAAAAAGGAAATAGTCATAGTATTTTCAAAATAGTCTGGGTGCACAATTGGAATTAATGTAATCTAGATTGCTCACAAAAAGTCTAAACTCTAGCTCTAATCCAGACCTACTGAAAAATTAATCTCTGAGAATGAGGTCCATAAATATTCACTTAAAATAATCTCGGATTTTACATATGTACCCTACATTTTGAGAAATATTGTGTTACATAAGGATCCGTCTTTGGGCTTGGGTTGGCAAAAGTCTACTTGATCAAATGAACCATGTGTCTGAGCCAATGTTCCAAGTCTTATGTTAACATATAAGATATAAATTAAGAGAAATAGTTAATACATTAGTTTTAAACCTTTTATGTAATATTATCAAATTCAATATTGTGAATAATACTGAATTTTCAGTATTAGTAAAAGCACATTTTAAATTTTGAGTTTATATTTATATCCGAAAATAATAACAAAATACACTAAGATAAATTTTACTTGTATGTGATAATGAGTATTTCTATCTAATTCAGTGAGAAAGAAATGTGGATTTAAGTAAAACTTCATGAAATTAGTCTTAGGAATGCCAAAAATATATTTGTAAAATAGATCTCTAAAATTAAATTAAAAATCACTGAACCCTGATATATCTATGACTCTATAGCCTAAAATGGCCTAGCTACATAGTGGTTTCTTAGATAGAAATTCTAAATAAATTAGCATTGAAAGAAGTTTATTTTTAAATAAGATTTACCTGGCCGGGCGCGGTGGCTCAAGCCTGTAATCCCAGCACTTTGGGAGGCTGAGGCGGGTGGATCACGAGGTCAGGAGATCGAGACCATCCTGGCTAACATTGGGAAACCCCGTCTCTACTAAAAATACAAAAAACTAGCCGGGCATGGTGGCGGGCGCCTGTAGTCCCAGCTACTCGGAGGCTGAGGCGGGAGAATGGCGGGAACTCAGGAGGCGGAGCTTGCAGTGAGCCGAGATCCCGCCACTGCACTCCAGCCTGGGCGACACAGTGAGACTCCGTCTCAAAAAAAAAAAAAAAAAAAAAAAAAAAAGATTTACCTTTAAATAAAATGTACACATGGTCTTATTTGGATACTTTTATATCACGTCAAGCTGTGGTATCCCTCAACAAAATTGACCAATCAAGGAAACAAAAGGCTAATACATATTTTAAAAACAGAAAAAGCAAAAGCAAACAATAGTCTATATATCTGTACATTTCAATCTATCTAACTGTCTATCTATCCATCCATCCATCCATCGATGTCACAATGTGGACATGATTGGGCAATATAATAATGAATAAATAAGCAAAAAACAAAACATTGTACATTATTACGCTGTACATTTTAATAGTTGCAAAAATAATAAATACTACATAATATAATATTAGGTATACATAGAAAATATAAAAAGATATAATGTAATAACAATGTTATTTAGGTGTTGGGAAGAAGCAAATGATAAGGTAGTAACAAGGATGTACCCTCTAAATACAGATAAACTTTTGTAAACTAGTTCTTAGGTTATGAAGTAGGTTCACGTGTTCTCACTAAAAATTTGACTTTTTGTCAAAATTTATATCTGATGACATAAAATAGTAATTCTCAAAATTATAAAATAGAAACCATTTTAGGATATTGAATGATAATTTATCTTGACGATGATACAAGACTTACTTTAGACACCGAAAACCATACACTGCCCAGCATTTTATTCAATAAGAAACACAATCACTTAAAAAAAGGAATGGTGGAAAACTACTACAGTAAAAAACTACCACACAGCAACAGCAAAATCCATTCAGCTGCATATGAAGAGATTCAGGTTTTATTTCCCATTTATCTAAATGACTTTTCTGAAAGGCTCCCCCACCCAAGAGAAAACATGGTAAATTTCTTTACAATAATGTTCATCAATAATTAAATTCAATCTATAATGTAACATTCTTTTTTAAAAGCTCATCTTTCCTCTAGTTTCATTTTAACATCTTAGTTTATTATTCCTATTCACTTTTGAAATAGATATTCTGAGAATAATGATCATACAATTTACAGTTTTATAAATAACTTTCTCATTAGTATGTTTTCACAGCCAAGAAAAAAGCAAGCATTCACCCAAAGGGGATTTATTCACGTTAAAAGGAGACAGATGTGCCTTCTAACATAAAATATGGAAAGGTAAAAACTCGATACAAATAAATGTGTGCCTACAGATGAATATGGGTATGTCCTTCTAAGGGGAAAAGGAATGTCTCTTCTGTGACTGAGGGTAAAATTTTAGCTGTGCCTTTGGCTACGTTCTACTGGTAGAAGTTTTGTTCAGATCTGATTTTCAATGTAGGTTACTTGTGTAATAGGAAAAAAGTAATCTTTGTAATACATTAACCAATTTGTCTGGAATCTTTGACAGCTTCAAATTTTCTCCCATATTATACTAGCCGGGTGGGAAGAAATAGACAACTAAAAATAGGCATGCTAATGACAATGTTTTATTGACTAATTTGAATATATTTTAAAAGCTTACATATATTGAGTGCTTAAAATGTACCAGGAACTGTTGTAAACAATATATGCATATTAACTCTTTTAATTAGCAACACCCTATCAGGTAACAACTGTTATCGCCATGAAAAGAAGGAGATAGTAAGTCACAGATAAGTAAATTGTCCAGGGTCACATAGCCAAAAAGGGGTGGGGATCTGAAATCTGTATCTATTTAGTTTACCTGCAGACCCTAAACTCTTAACTATTATACAATAATATCAAGGTTTGTTAAAAAATTATTCTCATTCGCAGAATTCAATATCCTGAAAGGCTAGCACAAGTAAATATATAATGTAGGGAAGACACATTTTCAAATGTTTAAAATACTAGTATACATCGAAAATTAAAGTCAACATAATTATTTATCTCTCTATATATGTATTTACTTGTTAAATAATAACATAATTTTTAAAATTCTGCTTCATAGTTACAAAATATGGTAGTATTTTAAAATGTATAATCTTTGTAAATATAGAATCAATAATATCCTATGTTTATTCTGACCCCGTGATAAACAATTAATGTTCCTTTGTGAAACTACTGAAATTGTAAAAACTGATTATCCTTAAACCTTGTGGGTTAAGACAATACCCGTGAATTCACTGGACTTTTTATACTAAAGCTTCATAAAAATGTTGAGAAAAAATAAAATTGAGTCATGTTGATTTTTGATTCTTTCTAGTACCCTGGCAGAATAGAAATGGTGTCAAGATTTTTGTTTATTCATACGTGCATAGAGTCATTCCACATATTTCTTTCTGAGCCTATAAACCACAATAATAAGAACAAACAAACAAAAAAATTAATTGCTCTGTGTCAAATAACAGGAATAGAAAGCTGAGAGAAAAAAAAATACACTGCTCCAGCCTTAGGAATTCAGAATCCAGAGAACTTGCTCTAAGCTTGTGTTTGTACTGCTAATATACATACAATTTGAGAAAATAATTATGTAGCTTCTAGTTCTAGACAACAAGTCAGCAAACTATGGCCCAAAGGTTGAATATGACCTGCCTGTTTTTGCAATGTTATGCCTGTTTGGTGATCTAAAAAACTCCTTTTCTTTTCATCCTTAATGCTGAAAAAAAAGAGAGAAAAATAATACTTTATGACACATGGTAATTCAGGAAAATCAAAGTTTAGTGTTTGTCAATAAGGCTTTTTTAACCACAGCCATGCTAATTCTTTTATATATTGTCCATGGCTGTTTTTTGAACTACAAGGACAGATTTGAGTAGTTATGAAGGATGGTATGGACTGCAGAGCCTAAAATATTTGCCATGTGTACCTTTACAGAAAGATTTATTGCCCTTTATATTTATTATTGAAATATGAGATTAACTGATAAATTATCTCACTGTGTGAATTGAGTAATTTACATTGAAATAACCATTTTCTGAATAAGTTAGTGAAGTCTTCTTAATTAGAATTTCAGATGCTTTCCATTTTAAACAGTAGTGGCAGCTGATAATTGCAATCTTCACTTAAAAATAAGGCAAATGTTGCATTTCTGTTTTCATATATACCATATCTTGTATTACTTATGTAATATGTCTTTCTTTAATTATAATGTAATTTTCAAAAATCTAATGTGTTGTTTTTATCCTCAAAATTTTGACATTTAAATAGGAAGAAATAATTACTTCTCAAAACACAGGCCATTATGTCTTTGGATCTAATTTTTTATTTTATTTTATTTTTTTGTAATCACTAATGTTAAGATAGATTGAGGTTGGGAATAAGGTTAATGTTGGGTGGTTTAATTATACCTCAGATTCTCCAAGACCAGTTTTGTTTTAACCTGATTATATTCCCAGACTTTCCTGACTGGTTTTCTTAGAAGACTTTAATTTTCTTCTAGCTGACAATATTAATAATTAAATTCATATTGATGACCTAGAACAAAACAGTGGTTTTACCCTAGCTAAGCTATTGCTCTACAATTTAAATAATGTTAGAGTCTACTCTGGTAGACCAAAGCTCTCCCTCCAGACTTATTCTATTGGAAACATTCCTGGATTGACTCCATGAAACCTTCACTGATTGTAAAGTTAAGGTACACACCTAGGAAAGGGTAATACGCTCTTCATGAATTAGTGTGAATGTTTTTAATTGATTCTAACCGTATGATGTAATTTCACTAGGAATATTACCACTGAGTTTTCCATTCAGTTTATGGTATTTTATAAGGTAGTTTTAATAATCTTTTCTCACTTTTTTACATTTCCAGTGATTTCATATGTAAACATGTTTTTTTTTAATCACTTATATTTACATCTGGCTCTACCAAATCTACATTGGCAGCTCCAAATTCCCTCTTGATTGCCAAATCTGTGTCTCCAAGGGTCTGTTGAATATTGTCCCTGTATATTTCATAGGCAACTTAATCTCATTATCTTCAAATCTGCATTCATCCATTTTCCTTCCCTTCTCCAAATTCATTTCATATTTAGTATTTTTAGTATCAGTGAATGGCATCAGTGCCTTCTTAGTTTTCTAAATCCAAAGTATTCGCATGATTCTAGATATTTTCCTCACAATGTTAAGTGACCACCCATGATAAAGAATATAGACTACTAAAAGGAATTCAGAAGAGTCACAAAATCAGCTACAGTAAGGAACATCCACAAACCTTGGGGAGATGGGATTATCGGATTTCCAGAGTCAACACATTACTATATTAATAACCTTAAGTTTTCAAAAAAATATGATGTCTAGAAATAAACAACGAAGTATGGCCCATAAATGTAGAGGGAAAAGCAATAAATAGAAACTGTCCCTGAAGAAAGAACAAACATTGAACTACTAGACAGAGACAAATCTACTTGAATGATTCTATCGGATTCTCTTGAAATCACTGTTTCCTTGCATTTCTTCTCACCTAGTCTGGGAGTTCATGGGGATTAGTGATAATGCATGTCAGTCTAATAACTAAGACTGTACTCGATGTACAAATCCACTGCAGAGGAAAAATTTAAAAAGGAAATTTGCATTAGGTTGGTGCAGAGTAATGGCAAAACCCGCAATTACTCTTGTGTCAGCCTAATAGACGCTTACTAATTATCTGTAATCATAAAGCTAGTTCAAAATGAGGATGGTAATTTCCCTGAGAAGACGGGTCAAAAAGGAATATAATCGGCAGGTAATGCTTCAAGTATTCACTTTCGAGGTAGCCAGACAAAGCCTTACTCTGAGACATTAAAGACCTTACTATACCTCCAAGGAAACACGATCAGCACAAGTAAGACAATTCAAGTATAATATGAGATTTTACAAATGGAAATACAGAACATTAAATACTTTATTGGATAAAAAAAGTCAAATGTAAGAGTGAATGCTATAAAAAGAGCTAAATGGGAAGTTGTGAGCGGATCTGGGCCTGAATAACCATTACTAAACCTCTCTTGCGGAAGTGATTCATTAACTCCCCATCTGCACACTGAGTTCTGCCACATCCAATTGAGTTGTTATCAAAATAAACGTGGTTAACAGATGTCCCCAAAGTCAAAGACAATTAATTGAATATGATGGAGCAAAAAGACATTTCAAAATTATCAGGAATTTGCAGAATCTGATTGCTAGAAAAATGGTAGTGTCTCTAATAGGATAAAAAAGATAGAGGGACAGTTTATTGTGAATGGAAGATGATAACATTAGGACTGTACATGTTATGTTTGAAGAAGGACTGAAATATAGATATAAAAATTCCAGAATACAGGAGTGAAGATTGTCTTTCTTTGTATGAACTTAGGGTTTTGCAAATAAAGTAGATGCTGTTAAATTCACTAGTGAATTTTCAGATAACGAGGTCAGGAGTTCGAGACTAGCCTGGCCAACATGGTGAAACCCTGGCTCTACTAAAAAATACAAAAATTAGCCAGACGTGGTGGCGAGCGTCTGTAATCCCAGGTACTCAGGAGGCTGAGGCAGGAGAATTGCTTGAACCAGGGAGGCAGAGGTTGCAGTTAGTTGAGATCATGCCACTGCACTCCAGCCTGAGTGATAGAGTGAGACCATCTCAAAAAAAACATATGTATATTTATATTTATAAAAATATATAAATATTTAGATATCATAAATATATAAACATCATACCAATTAGAGTATGAGATGAGATGTATGGACTGTCATCTATATGTCAAAACATATATAAGTATACATATATGTTTATTTATAAAACATAAATATATATTTATATTTATTAAAATATATACATATGTGTATATATATCTATATATCAAGGGCCTAATACATACTAGAGAATACATGCTGAGGATAGATGGGTAAACACTATCTACAAAGCTGCTGCCTTTTGGAGCATACATCATAGTAAAATTATATATATATACATATATATATGTATGTCAGTCAAGTAATGGTCTAAAGTTTGACTTTAAAATATCGGTGTATATGTGCTTTACAAACGAATAATCATATATTTTTCCCTTCAGTTTCTCAGCAGATTAATTCACTGTTATTATTAACTTTATAGCAAGTTCCATATGTTGCCACCAAGTGGAAGCATTTTTTTCTGAAATATTCATACTCCTTCCTTAGTTTTTATTTAATTTATGCACCAAAGATGTGCGAATCACTGAGGCACAACTAAAATGACAAGTATATCAAGATATATACATGGATATCCCTATGCCAGAAAGATTTTGCATTCAAGAGAATGAAGCAAAAATTGGTACAAGTATGCAAATACTAATTAGAATATGAGATAAGATGTATGGACTGTCGTCTACATGTCAAATCTGTCAGACTTAATGTTTTAATTGGAGTTCTCATATTAAATTACAAGTTACATACCAGTGTCCCAGGATCACGATCGGTATGCGAGTACTCTAAGCCATGCTTAGAATACAGGCAAGCTTGGAGAAGTTATAAAATAATACATATCTTATACTAAGTTACAGAGACCTCTTTACTAATCCCAACATAATTTAATTTACATGATCAAGATAAAATTACTCCAAGGATTTATTTTAAGTTTTTAACCAAAGACATTCCAGTGACAGGCAGTTTTAACTCATATCATTTTAGAATGGACAGAAACTGTATATAAGAAGTCAAGGAGAGTGCATGCCGGGGAATGCATTGCAGTAGAAACATTTTGAAAAAAGATACAAAAGTGTAAGTGATGAGTTTGGGAAATGGCAAACAGTTACAGTTGGCTAGAATTTAGTGATTATGAAGGGTCTACTGACAAAAGTTAATAGATAAAAATCTTTAGTTTTTTTTTAATTATTATGACTCATTGGCAAGTCATATGTTTCTTATGCAACTATGAAATTCTAGGGTGCAATAGAGTAAAGGCTATTTAGATATAACTTGAAAGCATAAATAGAACAATGTTTTCCATTTTTTCACTCTTTCCTGATAGCATGATGTCTGGCATAAAAAAAGCTTTAACAGAAAATGTTTTTTCTGGCCTTAAAGAGATTTTTCTGATTGACTCAGCTTCTTTCACATGTCTATCTTTGTATCAATTTTTTCTGGCTAAGAGAATGTAGTTTCAATTGGTTTTACCTAGGTTATATAACCACCATCACTCCACTTTGCTATAAAAACTGTTCAAATGGCTTGTGCTTATTTTCTGTTGCTGAAGAACAAGTTACTACACATGTAGCAGCTTAAAATACACACAGTTTATTTTCACAGTTTCCATGGTCAGAAGTACAGGCATAGTTTACATAGGTCTTCACTCAGGGTCTCATAAAGCTGCAGTCAAGGATTCAGCCTGGCTGCATTTTCATCTGAAAAGTAGACTAGGGAATAAGCCTCATCTTCCAAGTTCCATCAGTTGTTAGAATAATTAATTTTCTGTGATTATATAGGACAGAGGTCTTTGTTTTCTTCCTGTCAATCAGCGATGGACCAGTCTTAGCACCTAGAGACTGACTAGTTCCTAGGCATGTGGCTCTCTCGCAACATAGCAGCATACTTCATTAAAGTCTTCAGGGGAGTTTGTTTTTCTTCAGTTTTGTACTTGTTGTTTAACCAAATTCCATTTCTTAAAGTTATGTAATAATTTCTCTTTTTACCATGCATTTAAAATCTTGACTTTAAAAACGAAAAAAATAGTCTCTGAGGTGTTCATATACTTTTCACCCATATTGGCTTGTATTCTTTATTTTTCCTTGAATTACCACCTCAAAGCCCTCTCTTAATGATCATCTTTTTCTTACATTCACACCTTTTCCAAAATTAATGCCTCATTTGTAGAAACAACCCTTATACCCTTTTCTATTGGGCTTGTCCAACAAGCAATAATTCATTGCCAAATGAGTTACACAGAGGTGAATGGCATAAATATCTCTCTCAACCAGCCTAAGACAATCATTGAGGAAATAAACACTTTTTCTGAAATTCTAAGTCCAGAATCTTATCTGTATTAAGTGTATTTTGGAGACTACAGTTAAAGTTTTAGATCTTTCTCTAAGGCTATTGCTCCTTTTTGGATTAACTTCAGTATTTTTGTGCCCCCTTAAACTGTGCTTCCTAAAATTTTTATACTGTTTCTTATGTAATAAACATTATAAATAATAAACCACAGCTAATTTTTTTCATGTATAATACTAAGGCCTAAATTCATATAACTATTTTTAATTCTGTATAACACTGTATAATATTGAGCTTGTGGTGAAACAAAATTTTCAAATATCCTAAATAAAACTTTTGTTTAGCCAAGTCTCAATAACTCTCCACGTATAAAATTATTTTCTCATCAAATGCAGTGTCTAATATTCATATTTTCAAGTGTATTATTATAAGTGCAATTTCCTTCCAAAGTTTAATGTATAAATACAGTATTAACTAAAGTTAACATTTTAACTTGTCTACAAATATAAAGGGTATAATTTCTATATCTTGATTTCCAATTATTGGCTAAAATGTTGAAGAGCATACTTTGGAAGTCACAATCTTTGGCATGCTACTTCACTGGAGGCAGACATCAGTTTAACAAAATATATTTTCCATTTTCAGTTATAATCATTTAACCATATTAAACATCTAAATTTTCTAAGAGACTTTATTGCAATCATCACTAAAATTGAGTTAAAGTATATGTATAAGGCTTTTATGATAGGCTTCTCCTGGATATCTGCATCAATTATTTAGGTCTATATCTGCATCAATGTTTAGTTCTTTGCTCAAATATCCTCTTCTCAGTAAGGGCTTCCATGTTTATCCTATCTAATTTGTAACTTCCATCACCCCAGAAACTCCTTAGTACCTTTCACTTCATTATTTTCTTTTCCTTTTTTTAAAAGTCTCACTATGCTATTCACATTATGGAGTACAGTGGCTATTCACAGGAATGAAAATTTCATGCTACAGCTTTGAACTCCTGGGCTCAAGCAATCCTCTTGCTTCACCCACCCGAGTAGATGGGTCTACAGATGTGCACCACCAAGCCCAGCCTTTTTCATTTTTACATTTTAAATATTTAGCTATCTGTTTCTCACTTTTTCTTGCTTCGCAGAATATAAGACCATAAAGACATGAATTTAATTTGCTGGTTAAAAAAAAAAAAAAATACTAGGTCCATAGCAGCTAAGAAAGAGCCCAGAAAATAATAGACACCCAAGAGCATTTGTAGATAAGCTTATACGTTAATCTTAACAAGCATAAATTTTTTTAAAAAATTGTGTCACACTGCCATGTGTTTTTAATAAATTCCTGTTTTTCTAAAGTGTAATAAGGAAACCTTTCCAAGATGAAAATATATTTTTTTTGAGACAGAGTCTTGCTCTGTCTCCCAGGCTGGAGTGCAGTGGCACTATCTCAGGCTCACTGCAAGCTCCGCCTCCTGGGTTCACACCATTCTCCTGCCTCAGCCGCCCAAGTAGCTGGGACTACAGGTGCCCACCACCACGCCCGGCTAATTTCTTGTATTTTCAGTAGAGACGGGGTTTCACGGTGTTAGCCAGGATGGTCTCAATCTCCCAACCTCATGATCCACCCGCCTCGGCCTCCCAAAGTGCTGAAATTACAGGCATGAGCCACCGCGCCTGGCCAAGAAATGTTTTTTAAAAAGATTTATTCTAGAACTTTCCTCAAAGCTTAGAAACAGTTCAGTTTTTACAATTTCTATTCTCAGTCTCTCATTGTTTCCTTTCACATATTTTCTTTTACCCTGTCTTCTTCAAATCTGCAGTTGTATCACTGTAAAGAATGATATAAAGTCTAAATCAAAATCTATTTTTATTGTTTTTACAATAAACAACGAAAAAATCTCAAAATACACTATAAACAACGATTATAAACAACGAAAAAATCTCAAAATACACTATTATATTACTCAAAATGTATTTTCCAAAAGTATCCAATGTCATTTTACCTTGTCTATTTTTTTTCAGTTTCTAATGTTTCTATAGGCATAGAATCTGACCTCCGCCTGCATACTAAACTTACGTTCAACATATATTAATAGGCAAAGAAACTACAATACATTCCTTTCAATTATCAAGAATAACACTAACATTCAACTGGTAAAATTCTGCATGAAAAAAGACCTGTTAAAATATTTAAAATGCTAGAAGAGAGCTTTCATTTGTTATAGATGCATACTAAGAACCTTGCTGTATCACATTTTAGATTTAATAGTTCAAGAGCCAGTGCAAATGACAGTAAAAAGTAATCACTGTACAAAAGTCATTCGTATTTGGTGCCAAAAATTAACACAAAATAATTTCACATTTGACCTAAAGACCCTTATCACTTGGCCTACATCTGTATGCTGCAAGTTTTGTGTGAAATTTAATAAATTGTCTTGTTTTAACATCAACTATTTTTAAGTCTACTAAGAATAAGATTTGCTCACAGGTTTTCTTATACATGATCATTAAAAATTTCATTATTTTCTAATTATAAATTCTGTTTTTAAATTAATATGAAGACAGTCATTGCTTACTTCAGGACTAATAATGTAACTAAATTACACCCTAATGGTACGTGTCCTTATATACTGACTGTGAAATAATATGCGTTTTCATTTCCGTTTGTTAAATACTGAATGCCTGTTTCCCTCAAAATTCATATGTTGAAGCTCTAAATCCCTGTGTAACTGTACTTGGAGTAAGAAAGGAATTAAGATTAAATAAGGTCATAATGTTAGGCCTTAATGCAATAGGATTAGTGTCCTTATAAGGAGAGACATCATAGAACTCACTTGCACTTTGTGCATGAATAAAGAAGAGGTCATATGAATACAGGAAAATGGTAGCTGCCTGAAAGCCAAGGGAAGAGGACTCATGAGGAAACCTGTCTTGCTGGCACCTTGATCTTGGACATCCCACCCTCCAGAACTGTCAGAAATAAATTTCTGTTGTTCAATCCACCCAGTCATTGGTATTTTGTTATAGCAACCCAATCATACTAACATACTCTTAAGCTACCATTATATCCCAACATACTGCTAGTGTTCATCTACTAGGAAAGCAGCAATCAATAGAAGTATAAAATGTATGGCTGTTGGCTTGCTTAGACCATGATATGACTCTGCTGAATATAACTGACTGACAGAACACCTCTGCTACTTTCATCACTGCTCCTAAAAATGAAAGCGTTTACAGTGGCACAATTCTAAGCAGGGATCTCACTATTTTATTCTTCCTAATTGGACTATCTACCTCTGAATAAATCTCAAGTTACATTTAATCTTCAACTCCTGATTCCCTCCTCTTTTTTTCTCCTTTATTCATCTGTTAAAAGTCTCCGGGATAGGTTCTTTTTTCTAAACTGGTTTTTGTAAGATGACAATTTGGTTTAGAATAGCTTAAAATAAAACTCCATTTCTGAAATTTACCGATCTTTAAAGAGTAAATATTTAACTGGAATATGTTTATTATGAATTGCCACAAGAGGACACAGTATGCAGTGATCTAAATTATTCTAACCAAATTTTTGTGGTGTTTATATATTCTTTTCTTCAAAAACTTTACTACATTTGGTAGGACACAATTTTAGAAATGGAAGAATAACCACCTTGACAGTTATGATTTCTACACTTCAATTTAATTTCAAACTTGATTTCTAAATAAATGAGATCTAAATCCAGTCTTATAGAATGCCACTGATAACTACACCTTAGGTTAACCACAGTTCATTGACAAATTTCTTCACTGAATTTTTGAAAGACTGTCCTTTGGGAGTTTCAATAGTTTTTTTATGTCACCTAGTTTTTCTAAATTACTAGGCTGATAGTTCCACTATATTTTGATAATTTCCCTTAGGTTACTGAATAAATTCCTTTCCTTAGGTCAATTCCTCTCTCTCTCTTTGTAATAGTAAGAACGTCAGAAATAATAAATTCCAATTCACAGGTGTTTACATACACATCATCGAATTTCAATTTGATTCTACAAAATAACCATATGATTTAGAAAGAATTGTATAAGCCACATTTGATTGGCAAAAGAACTAAAGGTTAGAGAGAAGTGAAATGTCTAGGTTCCCACAACTTGTATATAGAAGAGCAAGAATTTATTTAGACCTTCTGATTTCAATTAAATATATTTTCATTAACTATTCAATTTGCACAAATTCTATTCATAATTCTAATCTATACAGGGCCAAAATTCATTGTCTTCTATGCATCATCATATGCACACTTGGCTTCTTTATTTTATAAATAAAGTTGTGAGAAAAAAACTGATTCTTTTTGAGTTCAAACTTATTCAGCATCTCTTATATACCAGACAATATTCTGTACACAGGAGATTCAGACAAAGTATAAGATGGCTTGTTCTTTGAAGAGGCCAACAAATTAGAAAACTTAGATATATGTGTAAATCTATAAAAATGAAATGCATACGTACAAGATACAAAAAATATACAAGGTAAGGTATAAGGTACAGAGGCTAAATAGAGTCAATGTCCTTGCTGAGGAAAATGGTGGTTGCTAGGAAGGGATTCATTGGGAGTTTATAGTACAATGATACTCTTTAAGAAAAATGGGGATATTTAAAAGTAGAAAGAACTTTGACAAACTCAAAAGAGGAAAAACGTCTCAACCAAGAAAGATATGAAAGTTCATGGAATTTTCATAAAACTGGTATATTGTCACATTGCTCGAGTAAAAAGCGAGTTGGGAATAAAAGGAGTTAAGATATGATACTGAACAGATAATAGGCTGGTAGAGAGGAAATGGCCTTAAATTTGAATCCACAAATTCCTGAATTTGTGTTTTGATGCTATCATTTATTAAATGTGTTACCTTGGGAAAGTTACTCAATGACTCTGAGCCTAATGTTCTTTTCTATAAAATTCGGATAAGAATGCCTCCTATTATGATTATGTGTGTAACGAGCCTAGTATAATATATGGCAATAAATGAATGCTGAATAAATGTGAGTTATTTGGTATATTAGAGTTTAGAATGGAAAAAGCCAAACCTTAAACTTGTACTTTTGCTACAAATCTTAAATTCTGTCTTGAATTGCCATCAAATGATTTTAAATGTATAAAGTAAATTGTAGGGTACGTACATTCTACACTGTCTAAACTCAGGTTTTATATATATAAATGTATATAAAATGACTGATTTTAGTTCTTGATCAAAGATCTATTTTCCAAATGTGTTACATTTATCATTTGTTTTGTATCATTTTTCTAGCCTGTGGCCTTATTTCCATTACATAATTTAAGTTGAACTAGTTGAGTGATTTTCCATTCCATTTAATGTATGCATCTTATCATAAATAATTGTGATGGTGTCATATTCTTGTATTTGGAGAAAAGATCTAAACTACAATTTAATATTAAATTGCATAACTGAATAGTATGTGGTTTTTATAACAAAGCCATTTTCTTAATGTTTAATGTTTACTTCAGAGGAAAAATAAAGTCCTGATAGTCAAAGCACATTGCTTACAAATGTTTCAGAATGCACTAAATATGACAACTTATATACTTTAATTTTATAGAACATACATCACAATATATTTGAAGCTCAGGTTTTCCCCATGATTGAACTATTTACACAAGTATATATTTTTCATTGAAATAGTGTTTCAGTTATATTTTAAGATAGTGGTAGTTTATGGCAGTTTCTTTAGTATATTAGCTCTGAGTAGTACGTAACCAATTATTTCATTTGACTTGCAGAAATCCTTAGACATTTAATTCTCATTGCATGAGAGAGATTACAAGTTTGAATATGCCTCTTTTCCACTGCAATTTCAAAACTATAGACAGAAAAGGTTTTTTTTAAAAAAAAAAAAACTAAACACAAATCCAGCACTGAGTTTATAATAAATACATACATGAGGATATATATTTAAAAATTTATATTATACCTAAGTGTATTGCTTATATTTAAGCTCATGAAAATACAGTCACCTTCAGATTCTTGGGTTGTTTCCAACAGTTTTCTCCATGAAAGTTAAGGAAGTCTAAAATTTAATCCCAAGGAAGTGATTTTAATAATTGATCTATCATTTGTCTTTTCAAAATTCTCCTGAAGTTTACTCATCTCTATGCCTAGATGTCAGCTTTCTCTATAGTTATCTTTGGGGGTTCCTTTATTCTTTAAGGGTAGCTAAATACCCCAAGTGAATTCCAAGTAGGGGTTCATGCATAGGAGTTTTCACTCTTTCTCCAATTTAGTTACCTATTTTTATGGCCACGTCTGGATCTTTTAATGGCAGGACTCAAATAGATCCTGTAAATGTTACTTTAAAAAAAAAAACTATATTTTAAAATCTTTCATCCATTTTTAAATAGAAATTTCTCAGTGATCACCCTGTGCCACAGGGATTTCATTTAGATGCCCGCCCCCCGCCCCCCGCCTTGTATTTCTAATTCGAAGCATCCGTAACCGTAATGTCAAGGTTCTATTTTTGAGAGTCTCCAAATAGTTCTGAGTTATTTTTCATTTAGATTGGAGGCCATTGTATCACATCTTAATTCTGAACTTGAAATATATATTTCCCAAATATAGAGTGAGTAAAGTAACTCATTCTGTCACCTAACTCATTTAATTTTTCTTGTTAATCCATTTATTTGCTTTATTATTATTGAGGAAACATTGAATGCTTACCGCGTGAACCAGAAGCTGCATGATGTTATGGATCTCTGTTACTACTACAGTATCAAGTAAATAAACTATAAATGCCACTATAGTGTGATAAAGCCATGCTTAACAGTTTGCTCGGGTAGCTCAAAGGAGAACCAAACACGCTGTACACAGGGATCAAAAAGATTTATTGGAAGAGGTGATGTATAACCTGATCCTAAGCAGTAGCATGCCAGTTAGGGTAGTTTGGAGTACAAGGGTGCTACATTAGCAAGCAAGAGAGGCTTGACTGAGAACAGCCTTGGAGTTACTTCTAGGGTCCTATATCACCCCTTTTTGGAAAGTTTCACGTTTATTTCACCCAGCAGTTATGTGGATTTGAAGTCATAGGTTCTGGGACAGGCGCTTTTAAAACATTTGCTGTGCTTATTTTCCAATACTACATTTTCATTTTGGCTTCCTATAATGGATTGGCAATTATAACCCGTATGCTAGATTCTCAGTTCAGTCAGTTAGCAATATGTTCTTAGTATCAGAGTAAGTATTGCCAAGAACATCACTAAAAAACTCAAACATGCTTGCCTTTCTATTCTGCTACAAGGTCAAATTTGATCTATGTATCTTTCACTCCTTTCTCATGTATGCTCTCTGAAATCAAATTAGGCATCATAACAATATTAGTATTAAAATATCAGTATGGGCCAGGTGCAGTGGCTCAAGGCTGAATCCCAGCACTTTGGGAGGCCAAGGCGGGAAGATCACCTGAGGTAGGGAGTTCAAGATCAGCCTGACCAACATGGAGAAACCCCATCTCTACTAAAAATACAAAGTTTGCCGGGCGTGGTGGCACAGGCCTGTAATCCCAGCTACTCGGGAGGCTGAGGCAGGAGAATCACTTGAACTCAGGAGGCACCATTGCACTCCAGACTAGGCAACAAGAGCAAAACTCCACCTCAAAAAAAAAAAAAAAATATATATATATATATATATGTGTGTGTGTGTGTGTGTATATATGTACACACATACACACATCATTATATATCATTATGATGTATCTTAAGCATTATAAAAATATTACCATTAAAATATCAATATATGTTTTAAACAACCCACCAAAACCCAGTTCAGTCAGTTTTTAAAGGTTTTCAAAGTGTATTTAACAGGGAACTATTAGGGGGTAAGGAATAAGGTTGATATGGTTTTTATCCAGAGTCCCTTCATCTATTTTAGTAAATCGCTGTGTAAAATCTGAGTAAATCGCTTGAATAAATTACTGTGAATTTCAGTTTGCCTATCAGTGGAAAGGTAATGCTGGCAAAACCTGTTTAAATGTATTTGTTCTAGAAACTGCTATAAAGACTATTATAAAGCAAGTTATGAGGCAATAGATTTTCAAAAAAAAATTAAAGAATTACATATATATATTTAGCTGTAAGTAAATTAGTTCTTTGGTGTTTCCGAGCAGTCTGTTTCTCAAGGTGTCAGAATCAGTGATATAGATGATAGATACTGCACTTACTGAATGATAACTGTGAAAATCAGTTTGATTTCTCTGTATTTCATGGTGAAGATCAGACTATGACAAAAGTGCATTATGTTATCTAAATCCCCAACAAGAAGTTAAATTATATGTAAAATGCTGACTACGTATCAGTTTACTGAAAATTGATGACAAAAAACGTGTTTATCACACTGACCAATTTTTAGGATCAACTGAAATCAATCTTATTTTTAAATCAGATTTTTAAGAAAACAACTTTAGTTTCAAAAGGTTGACTTTTGCATGAGTCAAATGAGTTCCATACAACATCACAATTTTAAAATATTACACACTGAGTCACTTCTTCCTTCGTTTAATTTTCTGAAAATAATAAAAACTCAAGAAAGAGTGGCTGCTAAATTTAACATAATAAATGAACAGACATTATGCTAATTAAACATAGTAAGGATGCTAATTTCATTTAGCTGATGCTGTAGTGAAAATCTATCCATCGTTTCTAATGGAGTCACCTATAGGCATTTGGCATTTAATGTACCAAAATAGCTACGGCATTATAGTCGATGTTAGTTTTAATAATACATTGTTGTACTAATACTTGGCAGAGTGGAAAATTGAAATAGTATACCAAATAGTATATGAGTAATATTAAATATCTACAACTTTTAATTTTTAGTCAGATGCCTGCTGGGTATATAGCTAAGGAAAGTTTTGTTCTTATGTTTTTCATTAGTTTGTGTGAAGCAAAGAAAACCAATCTTGTTGCTTTAAAAATATGTTTCTACTATATATGTCTTGAAACAATATCATTAACAGGGTGGAGAATGTGCACAGTGACATGCAGAGAACAGTTTAATTCATTTACACAAATAATATTTGAATACCTACAAAGTGTCAACTACTATAAGTGTTTACTAAGCAGGCATAATCCTTATTCTTAAACATTGTATAGTCTAGTTGAAGTTCAAAAATAATCCAGAATAAACAAATGCAAAATATAAAGGAAATGAAAAGTGTTATGTGGCAGAGTATGATAGTCTATAAACTGTAACTAGGAGATACTAAGTAACTAAAATTTTGAGAAATCACAAATTAAAACAATCACAAACCTGAAATTTTAAAAACAATCAAGTAAATAATGTTGTTTATCATTGCCAGATCTTAATTACGTCATCACTACTCTGGTTTGTCCTGCTTCAGTATTGGCCTTAATGGGAGGTATCTGGCTTAGCCGTTGCCTCTTTTCAATAACCTGTTAATAATTTACAGAACTCCTATTTCCTATGATCTAATCCAATCAAACCATGTATTCAACATCAAGAAGTATGTTTATAATATTTCATTGTGAATCTTCTTTCCAATCACAGTCGATTAGTTTCAGTACAGATATTTTAAGTTATCCAAGCATATGGTCTTAAGGAGATTTATTCTTTACTCCTTCCACCACTCTTTTACCAAATGCTGCTTATGCATTCTCTAGATTACAGTCCTAGAAGTGACATATTCTCCATGTCTCCACCATTACTTAGTACTCTATAAGAGTAACTACTTTGAATAGTTGTTTATAATGTAGCCCCCAAACTCCTCTGGGCTTACAACTCAATCTCATTTATGTAACTGTAGATAGAATACATAACATTCTTTGGAAGATTTCTTTGATGATAACAACATAAACAACAAATGTATACTATAATTTACCAGTTAATTACATGTATATCAATTCATCTGACACATGGACCCAAATAAAACCCAAACATATCCAAACATAAATGACTGACATTGTTTAGACATCACAGTGATGATATGAACAAATATAACTTCAGATTAGACAAAGACTTAAATCGCGATTTGCTAAAGAGCACCTTTTCTCCCCTGCCATACTACTTTAAGATTATACAAAAAGTTGTTGTAAAAAAAAAAAAATGTACAAATAGAACAAATACATTTAGTTACATGAAGTGAGCTAATATGTATTCTCATGCTCAAGTTATATAATATAATCTAGATAAGAAAGTAATTAAGCATGACTTAAGAAACCGAAGTTAATATTTAGTATATCCTTGTCTAAACAAAAATTAATATACTACTGAAGAAAATATTGTGAAAATAAATTACTGAGTTTAATCACAAGGCTGTTATAAATATGAGTCACAATATATCCAAATAAAAAGAAACTTTCTGTTAAGAGTATCTTCAGCTGGCAGTCACAATACAGTCATGTGCTGCTTAGTGATGGGATATATATGTTCTGATAAATTGCATTGTAGGTGATTTTACTGTGCAAACATCCTAAAGCTTACTAACACAAACCCAGATGGTATAGCCTTTTGCTCCTAGACTACAAACCTCTGCTGAATACTATAGGCAATTGTAACCCAATGGTAGGTATTTATGTATATAAATATATCTAAACATAGAATAGGTGCAGTAAAAATACAGTACAGTATAATCTTATTAGACCGTCATTGTATATATGTTCTTGGTGCAATTTTCAGGTGGGCAAGTTAAAATTATTTTCCATCTGTTGAAAATGGAGGAAAAAAGTATAGTCAAGCCTGTCATATCATGAATCAAAGCCTCAGACATTAGCTGCATGTGAAAAATGATTTTCTCTTTATTGTCTGAAGCATTTAAATATATTTTTAAAATATTAATCAGTTTTATGTGATGTAGATACTATCAAGTGTAAATATTTGAAAGCTGTGCTAGTTTTGAAAAGATGTTATATCTATTTAGGCAGAAAGTATATATAGGTAGGAATAAGATTTAGATAGTGAATCTCTTCTTTCCAATATATTTAAGTTATAGCAATGTAGAATAATTTCTGAAGCTTCTTTCTGAAGCATATACGATTATACATCTACATTACATGAATTATTCTAAACTGATCTTTTTAAAGCAATGCAAAAAGCTATCCAGAGAATATAGAAATATTTCATTTTTGTGTCAGGGTCCAGAGTTTCATAATTTATTTAAGTTACACTGAAATTATTGGATATAGGGATCTACAAAATATTCTGCTAATCAGGTCTATGCTGGAGCTTATAAAGATTATTTCATGTCACTGATTGAATAATATAAATGTAAATATATCTTCCAAACTATTAAAGATAACTGGAAAGAAAATAGTCCAAAATCAGCATGGTGGATCAGCAAAACATGCAAGGAAGATGAAACTGTATTGACTTATTCAAAGTAACTACATAAATAAGACAGAAATGGGGATAAATGAAAAGAAAATGAAGCCATTGTCAAGAGTAATAATATAAGCTCAGACAGAAATAGTAATTCCAAGCATATTAATAATCCACATAAATCAGATTGGGCTTGAATTAACAGAAGGATATACAAATTGCTTAAAAATAGTCTTCTTATAAGAAATACACCTAAAATAAAATGGTGGCATGAAAACTGTATAGAAGATAAATGCTAACAAATGTAAATATAGTGATACTATTATATAAAGTAGAATTTTGTGCTGCGTCATTAAATTAGGATGTGGCAGCCATAAGAATATGCCTTGTAGACATTCTGTAATAGGAAGTATAAATGACCAAAGGCAAGTTCAAGCTTTAAAACCCATCACCCATTTTCACAGAGACTATATCCTACAGGAGTGCATCACAGATACCAAGACAGAAAAGTTCGTAGGAGAGACAGGACTCTCAGCTGCCTTTGCTCAAGGATTCCCTGGTGGCTTTGCAGACTCTTCCCTACACTGTATGGAAATTTAGGATGCTTCCGTCAACAGTCTCCCTCTATTCTTCGCTCAAAATTAGAATCAAATCACAACCTGTCCTTCACCCACCCTTCTCCAGCGCCTTCTCTATTTTATATAATGAATACATTTATCCTAATATAATCCTTGCACATTTAAATCTGTCTTGATGTTTGCTACCTAAAGGAGGACACAGAACAAAAATATTTTATATTCACACAAGTACTTTCTACCAAGAATATAAAAGAGCTATGAAATTATATGTACCTCTTTCTCTCTTTTTCTCTCTCTCTCCACACACACACACAAACACACACACATATAATGCAAAAGCTAATAGAAATACAAAGAGAAATTAAAAACGTACAACCATATTTGAAAAATGTAATCCAACATCTTAAAACAACATGCCAAGATAACAAAGTGTAAATTAGCCAAGATTATTTGAGTAACACAAATAACAGACTTGTAGATATCCATTCATCCCTCCATTGAAAGAACACATTATACACATAAAGGGAAGTAATTTTTACATACATGGTTTAAAAAGTAACTACATAACACTAAAAAGCATTTCCCTGTTAGCTAAAGAAAAAAAATCTCTTTAAAACCCACTGATCCCAATAAATAAAAGTAACCATGAAAGCTCAAATCATATATAGAAAAAGTCAGATATTTCCATTTTAAATTCTCTTCTAAACAACTCTGATGGAGAAAATAAAATTATCAATTAGAAATCAATAATAAAATCATATGTAATACAAAGAACTACATATTCTATAATTTTAAGTTAACTTTTAAAAGAGACAGATTCATATTAATAAGTTTAATATTTAACACAAATACTGAGAGCAGAGATGATCAAACAAACCTTACAAACTTAGCTGCCAGAAATTTAATTTTGTTTGCTATTGCATTGTATTATAGTATTGAATTTTAAAAATATTTCTTAATTTAATGATCTACTTTTATACTGACAAATATTGTTTGATTCAAGTTTTGGGCTATTATAAATAGCACTGCATGAAGTTGCCTCTGTACTTTTCAAAAATTTAACAGGCACTTCTTTCCTTTGGCTATACACTGAAGCGTGGAATTTCTAGAACCAAGTGCAATCATATTTTAACTTCTGTAGAGACTGTCTACGAGCATCTACCTAAGTGCTTATACTTATTCATATTTCCACTAACAGTGTCTGAATATTCTGGCTGCTTTACAAACTCATCCTCTTTGCTATTGTCAATTTTTAATTTTAGACATTCTGGTAGATATCTATTAGGGGCTCATTCTGATTTTAATATTTTTTCTAGTCCTCCAAGTTTATGTGGAGATGTTTTTCATATTAGTTATTTACTTATTTTCTTTCACAAAGTACTTTTCCATATTTTTTTTTTTCATTTCTTTAAAAGTGAGTCGTTCATGTTACTGGTGAAAGTTATTATACATTGAGGACACAGATTCCTTGCCAGATACAGTACAGCAAAAATCTCCCAGACCATGACTTGACTTTTTAGTTTCTTAATGGTATATTTGATGTCAATAATTTCTAAATTTTAGTATAGTCTAACCCTTTCATTTGGGGTAATACTTTTAATGTTCTGTTTCAGAAAATGTTGTCTATCCAACAGATATAAAATTATTCTTCTACATCTTCTCTCAAATGTTTTATTGTTTTACTTTTAGTTTTTATGCCTATAGCTCATCTCAAATTAATTTGTGTAAATAGTCCGTGATAGGGATCAAGGTGTATTTTTTCTCTTATAATATCTAACTGATCCAGTGTAATACATGGGTTCTCTTTTCTGTTCCATTGATGTATATATTTGTGTTTGTCCTGATACCATCAGCAACTGCTATAAACTCAGATCTAATTTTTATACCTGGTAGTTAAGTCTTCCAGTATTCTTTTTTTAACCTGATATTTTCTTGGCTATCCTAGAAATTTTCACTTTCATAAAATTTTAGAATAGTCATGTTAGTTTAAGAAAAACTGATTCTAATTGGGACTGTACTGTAACTATAAATTGATTTGGGGAGAACTGGTATACATAATAAAATATTCTATCTTTCAATCTAAAACAAAGCTCATATTTTCATTTTAGCCTATATTTATATTAATTTGCCTCAGTTATATTTACAGTTTTCAGTAGACATGACACCTATATATCAAAAGATGGATTTATAAATATCTTATGTTTATGCAGAGTGAATATTATTTCTTAAATTTTTATTTTATAATTATCTAGTTTGGATATACACAAATAAAATTTTCTCAGCCAGGTGCAGTGTCTCACACTTGTAATCCCTACACTTTGGGAAGGCAAGGCACGTGGATCACAAGGTCAGGAATTCGAGACCAGCCTGGCCAATATGGTGAAATCCCATCTCTACTAAAAATGCAAAAATTAGCTGGGTGTAGTGGCACGCACCTGTAGTCTCAGTTACTTGGGAGACTGAGACAGAATTGCTTGAACCTGGAGGCAGAGGTTGCAGTGAGCCAAGATCATGCCACTGCACTCCAGCCTGGGCGACAGTGAGAGTCTGTCTCAAAAACATAAAAAATAAAAAATAAAAATTTCTGATGCTTCATTTATTTTCCCAGTAACATGATTAATTCAGATTTAAGTTCCTAGTTCTCAGCAAATTTTTTGGCTTTTCTATGCACAAAAGTACAGTATCTATGCATAAAAGTTTTATTTTCCTCTGTTAAATCTACATAAACTTTATTCAATTTTGTTTTTCTTTACTTCTAGGGAGTCTAGTACAACAATAAATATAAGTAGTACTAGGGGCATACTCAGTTTTGAGACATTTTGATCGGTAATTTTTCTTCTTCATAATTCAAGATCTATAAGAAAGGGGTCAGTTGGACTTCCTCAAAATTTAAAACTACTGCACTTCAAAATATATTATTAGGAAAATTAAAAGACAAGAGAGGTTACACACCGGGAGAAAATAATTGCCAGGCATATATCTGATAAAAGATGTGTATACAGAATTTGTAAAGAACTTTCAAAACTCAGTTATAAAAAACAAACAATCCAGTAAATGGAAAAAAGATTTAAACAGACACCTCACCAAAGAGATGTATCTGTGAATGAAAACATAAGCTCATGAGACAATATTCAATCTTATGTGACATTAGACAAATTCAATTTAAAACCACAATGAGATATGAGTATCCATTAGAATGTCTAATATTAAAAAGAATAATTATATCCCGTGTTGGAGGAGATAAGGAACAATTGTTGGTTGGAATGCAAAATGATATGACTATTGGGAAATAGTCTGTCAGTATCTGAAACACCTAAGTATACAGCTTCCATATGACTCAACTATTCCATACTAAGGTGTTTACTCCAGTGAAAAGACACCACATGTCCATAGAGAAACTTATAGACATGTTCATAGTGACTTTATTTATAATATCCAAAAAACTGGAAACAACCCAGATGTTTACTAGGTGAATGCTCAATAAGATAAAAGTTTAAAATGGAATATTAATATATATTACAAATATCAAATAATTTGAGAATTTTTAATGATTTTGAAATTTTGAATCTCAAAACAAATAAGATGAGTAAAATAATTCCGACTAAAAATGAGGATATACTCTCTATGGTTCCATTTCTATAAAACCATACATATATGGCCGGGCGCGGTGGCTCAAGCCTGTAATCCCAGCACTTTGGGAGGCCAAGGCGGGTGGATCACGAGGTCAGGAGATCGAGACTATCCTGGCTAACATGGTGAAACCCCGTCTCTACTAAAAATACAAAAAAAAAAAAACTAGCCGGGCGTGGTGGCGGGCTCCTGTAGTCTCAGCTACTTGGGAGGCTGAGGCGGGAGAATGGCGTGAACCCGGGAGGCGGAGCTTGCAGTGAGCTGAGATCACGCCACTGCACTCCAGCCTGGGAGACACAGCGAGACTCCGTCTCAAAAAAAAAAAAAAACAAAAAAAACAAAAAAAACCCATACATATAAAGTAGTAATCTATATTACCCAAAAGTAAGACTTTTTTTTAGGGGGAGTGAGGATTGGGAAAAGTGGGAGGGATTACCATGTAAAAGTAAGAAATTTAGGGAGATGATGGACATGTTCATTATCTCAATTGTATTGATAGTTTCAAAGTCTATCAAACTGCAGATACTCGAAGTACAGTTTATTTTATATCAATTATACCTGAATACAATTGTTTCTTTTTTAAAAAAAGAAAACAAATTGTCTAAGGTAGTGATTCTCAAAACAATGTAAAGAGTTTGTTAAGAGACAGATTAGTGGTCCCCAATCCTTAAATTATCCAGTAAGCAGCCTGAGAATGTGAGTTTCTAAAAAGTTCTTAGGCATTGTTCATGTTTCTCATAAATGAATTATAGTTTGGGCCTTACTCCTTTAAGCTGCAGCTTCTCAGTATTGTCCTCAGGCTAGCATGTTTAGCATCACCTGTGAGCTTGTGAGAAATGATCATCTCAGGCCACAGCCCAGATGTACTGAATCAAAATCTGCACCTTTTGTGTAGGTGTATGTGTTATTTTGAGACAAGGTTTCACTTTGTCACCCAGGCTGGACTGCAGTAGTGTGAACACAGCTCACTGCAGCCTCGGCCTCCAGACACAAGTGATCCTCCCACCTCAACCTCCCGAGTAGTTGGGAATACTAGCACACACCACTACACTCAGCTAATTTTTGTATTTTTTGTAGAGATGGGGTTTCACCATGTTGCTGAGGCTTGCCTCAAACTCCTGAGCTCAAGTGATCCACCCACCTCAGCCTCCCAAAGTGTTGGGATTACAGGCATGAGCCACCACACTCAGCCCTAAATCTGCACGTTAGCAAGACATATTATTAATACATATGCTATATGGGCAAAATGATATTTTAAATATGGTATCTATCACTTGAATGATTTTTTTCAACCGTGTCAGAAAATGTATTTGAGTCTCATTCACTGAAAAAGCAGGAGGATTTGGGCAATTTTTTCTTCCTTGAATGGATACATAGTGTTAAACTTACCTTCTTCATAGGTTATTATTTCAACCGAGTTAAAGGCCTTGAGTTGTAGATTCTGGACAATTTTATAGATGTACAAAGCTAAAACCAAGAATTGTTTTTTCTTCTCTATCTCATTTCATCTAAGAGAACTAAGTCTCTGCTATGGTCATTGACTGGAAATATAAAGCGATCCTGAAGAGTGTGAGCACCGTTAAAAAGTTGGAAATTTTTATTGTCAAGACATTCTGTTTGAGGTCTAGTATATGATAATTTTTAATTGTCTAATAAATCCTTCAGGTTTTAAAACGTGAAGCACATCTGAAGCTTGGAGACAAAATCATCTTCATTGATGTTGCAGGATTATATTTATTAAAGTGACAAACTGAAGAACACCAATAATACCAAGTATCTCAATGAGATTTTGGCTGAAATTAAACAAAATAAAAACTTTTAAAATTTATTTAGATACTTGTTTAACATATGGATTTTTATGACTTTAACTAAAAAAGATAACTTATATTTTGAACAATAATATCTTCGTGGAATCTGAATATTTTTAGAGGGCACTATTTCATTATTGTTTTACACTGCTGATTGTGAAATATTCACAAAATTTTGATGCTGCCATCATTTAGACTCGTTGTGTAATCTCTGTTTGAGAATAATCTGAGATAGAGGACACAGTAGAGAATATACTTTTGTCCAGAGAACAGAATATCCTTGATTCATGTCACAGCCTACCAAAGATAAAATTTTTAAACATTTTCTTCCAATGGTTTCAAAGTGATGCAGAAGTGAACAATTGTTGATCTTGGCAGAATAGAAATATAAAGATGGATGTAAAACTTCTGGTCTCCTCAGGAAACCAGTTATAGCAGTGGTTGATTATAAACTTATCTGATAAGCCTAGCATGGTAAGCAAGACCTACTGACATTTAGAATTACTCAAAAGCATTTTCAACCTAGAGTTGGCTGAGAACCTTTCCCAGAGATTCTAATTTAACTGATCAGTGGTATGCCCAGTTTCTGGTATATTTACACTTGAAAGAATCCTAATGTGCTGCTAGGTTTGAGAATGACTAAGGACAAAAACAAACCTCTATTTCTTTTAGTATACTTCCATTATTTTTGGACACTCTAATACCATGTTTCTCCTTTCTATGGAAAAGGTGTGACATATGATTAAGGAGCTAAAACAAAGACATTTAAAAATTGTAATGCATTTGTTTTCTCATCTTTTTAATAATCTGTCTTCAGAATTCAAATGTGTTCTGATATTCTATGTGGAAACTTAACAAGGCAGGTTTTATTTCTACAAGGTCTCTGTGTGAGGGAGAGAAGAGAAGACAAAAACAGAAGGTTATAGAGCTAAGTACAAGGTATAAAGTTGTAGTGAATCATTTTGCTAGGGGTCTTACAGTAAATCTTGTGGTACACCACCCAGCAACTCCCTTCAGGGATAAATGTGATGCCTAATGGTGGGTCACAGCTGAATCCTCTGAAAAACTTTTCTTTGGCAAAGGATTTTGTTTGCTCAAAGTTACTCTTCTTCCCCAGGGATGGCCGTCTTCCAATGACTATTTCTGCTAAGGTACAATGTTTCCTCCTCGATCCTCCAGGCCCTAGTTCAATGAAGGATATCTCTGCAGAGCTACTCCTGCTTCAGATCAACCCATGGGACTGGCCGAGTGATTTTTTTTTTTTTTTTTTTTTTTTTAATAACAGCACTGTAGATCAACTTTTCCCTTTGCCCATCTCTGCTTCTTTGAACCTCTTAAAGGTATTGTTCATTAAAGCATTCCCTAATAATCTTCAAACTCCGTCTTCTGCAGAACTAGGCTAATGACAGATGATGTCAGGGAAGGGAAGCAATCTCTAAAAATGGGATTTTCAAGACAAACTATTCATTGGCCAGTTGGCAATGGGAATCTCATTACTTGGGTAGATGGAGTACTCATAGTCTCTGGCATGAGACATCAGCGTCATTGTTACTACTTCACCAATGGTAAACTGGAACCATATACTAGTAAAATAAATACACTGAAGTATCAATATCTTAGATGTCTGAGAGTTTCCAGGGAGGTAGTATCTTTAAGAAACTGCTTGGAATGTGTCTCAGGGTGATTAATGAATCGAAGAAAGATAGCAAAAATCTTAATTAATTCATCACCAATCAAGATGATGTTAAAAGTCACAGTGCCTTTTTGGCAACCTAAATGGAGACTTTTTTTTTTTTTTTTTTTTTTTTTGAGACGGAGTCTCGCTATCTCCCAGGCTGGAGTGCAGTGGCGCGATCTCGGCTCGCTGCAAGCTCTGCCTCCCGGGTTCACGCCATTCTCCTGCCTCAGCCTCCCGAGTAGCTGGGACTACAGGCACCCACCACTATGCCCGGCTAATTTTTTGTATTTTTAGTAGAGATGGGGTTTCAACGTGTTAGCCCGAATGGTCTCGATTTCCTGACCTCATGATCCGCCCATCTCGGCCTCCCAATAAATGGAGACTTTTATCTCCTGCAGCTTAGGCTCAAGGTCTGCAGTGCCAGAGAAAGTTAACTCCTAGACCAAGAATCCCACTGCACCACGATCAGAGTTCTCATTGGGAAGGGGTGGAACCCTTACAGTTGAGAGGGGATGTGTGCATCAATGCACGTGAATAACTTGATTCTCCAGATTCTCCTGAACTCTGAGACTGCAGAATCTCCTAAATCCTCTGAGACAAGGCTTTTCAGAATCCTCTGGAGGAAGGTTCATGTTAAAATCTTGCATGCCATTTCTTTGAAGACAGTCTAACAGTTGCCACCTGAAAAGATGACCTGTGTGCCCCCTCAGAATCTCCACCCCTCCTCCCATGTTGTCCATCAGAGTAATAAACAGCGTTAAGTGACAACATAACTCAGCTGAGATGATACTTGATCCACTAAGGGAAGAAAAAGGACTCTAACCTGAAAGAGCTGCAGAGACTAGTGAGCAGGTGCTAACATAAGCCAGGAGGCTATAATGTTAGAGACTTGGTGCAGAAAGTCTTACATCAAGGATGTCGTAACATAGAACAGGAAAAGAGAGAAAAGAGTTTATAATTTGGAGACTTCTCATATACGATGAGGTTTAAAATTCTGTCAAGGACACAGGAAACGGTGTTAATCTGGTAGAACAGCAATTAAAAGCCTGGAGAAGGCAATGTCTCTCGTTAAGTTAAAAATAAAAGCCATAGCCTGCTGCCATGGCAAGCAGCAGGAAAAGGAAGTGGGAAGCTCAATGAAATGGGATGTTGGAGTGGACATATACTTTTTAAGGCTGGAAATCACCAGTTATTTTAAGGGAGGCCCGAAGGGCACTCCATTTACACAGATGCTAACTCATTCACTGATGAGAAACTAAGCAATGGTGTCCCTGTAGACACTGTCAAACAGGTATGAGAGTTGCAGAAATTGTTACAAAATTGGGTTCCTAGATAGTAATGAAAATAGTAATGAAAATTTCCTAAAATAAAGAAGCCATTGTGATGTTTCTAAACTGTCAATAACAAAGTGAATATAATTATTGTACTAAGCAACAATGTTAGTAAAACCAGGGTGGTGGCTGACACTGAACTACAGAGATTTTTAATAGGATATAACCTCCTTAGGGAAAAGATAAAGGGCAAGATAGATGGCTCAATCTGTATAACCAAGATGTACAGTCAAGATATTGAGGACATATGATCTGGAAACTCAGAACAACTCCCCCTAAAATGTCATGATGCTTGCTGTACTTACTTTCTAGTCCTGGGCCAGTTGTTAGGTTCAGAACTAATTGACTAAAGGTGTCCAAGTTCCTAGAAGGAAGGACCCTGAAAAATCACAGTGTCTGTAATTTGTAATAATTCACCTAGCCTCTTCCCAAAAATATTCAGAACAATTTACTCAGGAAAAAACACACTAGGAAAATGGGAATACATAAGTACTTGGTGAATCGCTGGACACAGAATCCTAGTTGATGTTGATCTATGGTACCTGAAGCATCATTGCCCTGTGCAGGGTGAAGGCCGGGTATTAAATAGAGAACTGGCTCAAGCACAGCCAGTCTCTGGCCTATGGTGGACCCACTAAGTTCACAGACTCACCGCCACCTAGCCCTCATTTTCCCAATCTCCGAATGTTTAATTTAACTAAGCATGTTTGTCAGTAAATCAATCCTCAAACTGCTTTATTGGCCTGTTTGATAAGATCTAGTATAGTGGGTAAGGCCTGCAAAATTACCCATTTCTTTACCAAGTTATTAAATAAAGACAATATAACATACCATGGGAGATAGGAGAGGTCAGTACTACTGTTAAATACATAGAAAATTAGAAAAGTGTGGTCTCCATCATATTCTCATTTATTTATTGTGCCAGTCCTTATAGGAACAAGATGGATTCTAGATCATGACAACTAACTACTTCAAACTTAAGCAAGTAGTATCCAGATTTCTGCTCCGAAGAGGCTATCTCTGCAAGAGCACATTAGCATGGCCTCGGGCACTTAGTATGTATTCCCTGATAGTCAATATATTCTTCTTAATCCTTACAGTTCACATTTACATGAGATACAGCAAGACTGTGTTAGCCCTTTCCTCTTCTATCATAAAATACCCCCATAGAATCTAGACAATGAAGACATTGAACAGATTATCAAATTGGTCCACTCTATCAATAAAATGATAATTAAATTAACTAAGCAAAAAGGAAAGTGTGTTTAAGGACTTGACAAGATTCATGCACTCCCTTAAAGAACTAAAAATAGAACTGTCCTTCAATTCAGCAATCTCACTACTGGGTATCTATCCAAAGAGAATGAAGTCATTACATGAAAAAGACACATGTACACACATGTTTATAGCAGCACAATTTGCAATAGCAAAAATATGGGACTAACCTATGTGCCCATCAATAAACAAGTGGATAAAGAAAATGTGGTATATATACATCATGGAATACTACTCATCCATAAAAAGGAACAAAATACTGTCTTTTGCAGCAACTTGGATGGGGCTGGAGGCCATTATTCTAAATGAAGTAACTCAGGAATGAAAAAACACATGTTGTATATTCTAAGCTATAAGGATGCAAAGGAATAAGAATAACACAGTGGACTTTGGGGACTCAGAGGATTGAGAAATTTTGGGAGGGAAGTGAGGAATAAAAAATTACATATTGGGTGCAGTGTACAGTGCTTGGGTGATAGGTACACTAACATCTCAGAAATCATCACTAAAGAATTTATCCAAGAAACAAAACCCACTTTTACCCCCAAAAACTTGAAATTTAAAAAAAAAATAGGAGAGTTAAAAGCAAAAGAAAAATTCATGTGTTTCAAAGCATGAGAAGTAAACACTCCAAAGCTTATGAGACTTATTTGTATCAGTGAGGGTTTCAGAGATCCAATGCCCTTTGATATGCTTTTTTCAAAAGTGAAGCAAAGTATTTTGCATCTTGCACCACTCAAAACTACAAAGGAAGTACTGGAACCTGCTAGACATTTTCATATTCTAAATACAGCATATGTCATAGCTGGTATTACTGCTTTGACTAAGGTGAATTGATGGCTGACAGCTTTTAGTGGAACCCAGTGCAGAAAAGGAATCTGTAGCAGATAGAGACTATGATCTACTTGGACTATCTGATCCTCCAGAAATCATACCACTTAGAATGTATGTCGAGCACCAGTATGGTCATCATAATGTAAACCTTTAATTTTCCATAGCAAAACCACAACATCTGAAGCAGAGAATTACCCACCATGTGAAAACAGCATCTGGCATGCTACTATGCACTATCTTGTACATGTCACTTGATTAAGAGATGTCAAGGGACCTTCAATTTATAATGTTCATCATGTATAGGTCTGTCAGACCTACCATGTCAAAAGGTTGGATAGGCTGAACAGCAATGCATTGTAAGCCATACCTGTTATACAATAAGTAGGTTATAGGTAGGTCCTAAGCACATAAAATAAACTGAATAAGCAAGTTCTCCAGATTTCTAAGTCCCCAACTTTGTCCCAACAATGTCTCTTAGCTCACATCTATGGGTGTGATATGGTTTTGCTGTGTCCCCACCCAAATCTCATCTTGAATTGTATCTCCCATAATTTCCACGTGTTGTGGGGAAATTATGGGGGGCGGTTTCCCCCACATTGATCTTGGGGTACTGAATAAGTCTCATAAGATTTCATGGTTTCATAAAGGGTCTCCCTTTTCACTTGACTCTCATTTTCTCTCTTATCTGCCACCATGTAAGATGCGTCTTTCAGCTCCCACCATGATAGTGAGGCCTCCCCAGCCACGTGGAACTGTGAGTCCATTAAACCTCTTTTTCTTTATAAATTACCCAGTCTTGGGTACGTCTTTATCAGCAGTGTTAAAACAGACTAATACAGGGTGTGATCATTTAAAGCAATGAACACACTGATGGGGGTGGGGATTAACTTAAAACAAATGAAAGAAGAAGAAGAAGGCCAAACTTGGTTCTCACATGGGTCAGCAAACATGTTCATGCAAACTGAAAATGCATTTGTTATGTGCTACAACTACATTCAGATGGAATGGCCCCTTCTAATTAACAGAACTTGAACTTGACAAATTCAGATCAATCAGCTTGTCTTCAGCAACCTCAGTGCTTGTTAAAATTGGCCCACAATGACAGCAGTAGAGTTGTGGACACTCATTAAAGCTAATCTAGCTACTGATGTTTCTTAGTATTTAATAGAATCTAATACTGAGCTTCTATCACAAAACCGTATCTAGAAGATACCAATGAGCTACCTTGGTGGCAAATTGATTACATTGAACTTCTTTCACCATTGTACTCTTTATTTTCACCAGAACAAACTCATTGCAGACATAGATTTGTCTTTCTTACAACCAGCATAATTGTCTAAAGATTTATGTAGTGATCCACTGATGTAAGATCCCTCATTACACCACATTGGACCAAGCAGATGATGTGCATTAGTGAGCGCATCAACATGACGTTTATGAATTCCATCACAAACCACACACGCAGCAACCTCTAACCTGAAAGGGAAATGAAACTTACTCTTGAAGATTCAACTAAGACTTCAACTTGGAGATGGCACCTTACAAGGATGGGCAGTCATTCCTTTGGATGCGGTATACAATTTACATCAATGATAAGTATATAGTTCTAGGTATACAATATATAGAATAAATGGGTCAGGGAATCAAGGACTGTAAAAATGGTGTTGTTCGCTATCACTCTTAGTGTCTCACTTGGAATTTTTGCTTTCCGCTTCCAGAAAGAAGGTATACAACTCCTAGTTAGCAGAAGTAGAATTTTACAAGAATCAACAGAAATAGACAAAAAAAAAAAAAAGTAAAAATCACAGCTGCCACTTCATAGTTTGCACATCGTGTTTCAAGAGGGGAGAAGAGGAGTTATTATACTGGCCTAACATTCAGAGGGAAGCAGACCTGCTGTTACTAAATAGGACTGGAAGGAAAACATTTGGTATTTATGTAATGTAGGTAATCCTCTGGGATGTTTCCTGTTATTCACCTACTTAATTTAGATGATAAATGGGTAAAAGCAGCCACTACAGCCTAGGAAGTGTATGGTGACCAGACTCATGTAGGCAAGCAGAGAAGCAGGTTAAAGGTGAAGAGTATCTAAGGTAGGTAATAGAGAAGCCAGGTAATATGAAAAAGTTGCAACCCTGAGAACAGCTACATGTCAGGGGCTGTAGGTAATCCTACTAACTATCTTTTTATAAGATTTCTCAGAAAAAAAAAGGAGTCCAATCTGAAGCCCAGAGAACCTATTCCCCAAAGAAATGAACTTACTATACAAAGCCAATGGATTTATCTTACAAAAAGCACTGTTTTCCCAGCAGCTGAAACTATCACTTGCTGGCAACATTTGGCCCTTGACCAAACAGACCTAACTTGCTCAAGTCTGCAGCCTGTCCTCAGGAAGAATCCTGTACCCAGTGACTGGTCCAGTATAGGTTCAAAAGATTGACTCCTTGCATCAATACGGCACATCATGGAAATGTTATCTGAACTTCACAGTTCCTCAAGGAATTTGGCGAGACCTCTGTTACAACTGCTTCTTTTCCCAGTCATCATCTTTTCATCAGCCTTCCAGGTGAATTATCTGCAGGTAAATCTGCACCTGAGACTCATTTTCTTATTACTAGACCTGCAACAGGTCTCATGAACAATCTTTTATTATAATTACTGTTATTATTATTATTATACTTTAAGTTCTGGGGTACATGTGCAGAACATGCAGGTTTGTTACATACCCATCAACTGGTCCTCTCCATTAGATATTTCTCCTAATGCTGTCTCTCCCCTAGCCCCCAACCGCTGACAGGCTCCAGTGTGTGATGTTCCCTTCCCCGTGTCCATGTGTTCTCATTGTTCCTCTCCCACTTATGAGCGAGAACATGCAGTGTTTGGTTTTCTGTTCCTGTGTTAGTTTCATGCACAATCTTTAATCAAGGCTAAAAGCAATAAATTTGGTACTTTTACACCAATTGCCTGACACCTGCTTCTTTTACTTGATTCTCAAACTTACAAGGAAAATAATAGTTGTAGATAATTACAACCCCTTGTCCGACCAGAGATGCTCCTATTCAACAACTTTAGAATGCTATACTAAGGCAGTCATCTTTCACACTTACATTCCCCCTTAGTGGTCTCTGGAATGTAAAGCAGAATAAAACAGTTATGACACAGCTACAGAGAAAAGATAACTTGGCTCAAATCACGACTCTGCTGTTGGAGGGAGAAAGGCTCCTTGTTTCAGGGATGGTCACAGCAGTGCCCCCTCTGCTCCCTTTGTTAGTTTGACAGAGAGGTTGCTCTGAAAGAATGAATACACTTATTGAAAGAAAAATGTATCTAGCTGATATCAACAGGATGATTTGAAAATTAGGTTAGATAAATTTTAGCCTAACAATGCTGTTTGCCTAGTCAGAAAGCTCCCCTTGTGACATGTCTCATTCAATATGTTCTGTCCTCCACTTGCAAGTCCCTTATAAGCATGTACAATATTATCGGATTGAAATTCTTCTTCCCGAACCTTTTTACTCATGACTGTCATGTCTCTGCACAAGATGATGAAGGGTCTGGCAAGGATGGGGCTGTGAGGCACAGATACACTTCTCCATAGATTTTTTTCTTTATTTTATTTTGTTTTATTTTTATAAGAGACAGGGTCTCGTTCTGGAACCCAGGCTAGAGTACAGTGGCAGAATTATAGTTCACTGCAGCTGTGGAATCCTGGGCTCTAGTGATTCTTCAGCCTCAGTCTCCTGAGTAGCTGAGACTACAGACCTGTGCCACCACACCCAGCTAATTTTGTGTGTTTGTTTATGGTAGAGATGGTGTTTATGGTAGAGATGATGTTTATGGTAGAGATGGTTATGGTAGTGATGATTATGGTAGAGATGGTGTCTCACTGTGTTGCCCACTCTGGTCTCAAACTCCTGGCCTCAAGCAATCCTCACGCCTTAGCCTCCCAATGTGCTATGATGACAGGTGTGAGCCACCATGCTGCCAATAAATTTTTCATAAAAAGAAGTTATACTTGCATCATATAATTCATGCACTTGTGTGTATATATGTGTTTATGTCCATGCCTCATGCACTGCACATCACAACCATTGTGAGACTTAGGCAATTTAGTGAAGCTTTCTTTGTCTCCATCTCCTGTTTTATATAGGATGATTGTAATAATCTCAAGGGAATATTTTAAAGATAAACGATTGTGTTCATTATAGCACAATGGCTGAAAAATGATAGCCATCCAATTGTGCCTCATAAATCCATATAACTCAACACTGCTACCATCCCCATGAGAGACTATTTCTTGTAAAACAGTAAAGATACCATCCAAACACATCCCTGCATTCCTATAATCCAGTCCTCCCCTGTTATTTATTCTCCCCACCTTTTCCAGGGTGAGCATTTCTAAATGCAAATCTAATTGTATAATAACAGCATTAGAGCCTTTAGTTGACTTTCTTCATTATTAGAATAGGGACCAATATTCTTATGATTTCCAATAAAAATTCCGTAAGATCTGACATGAGTGTCTTTTCAGCCTGCTCTTGTAAAATAATATCCTCCCTCTTCATCCTCTGATCTAGCCAGTTCTTTTAGGAGACAAAGCTCCATTCATCTCAGAGCTTCTTCAGACATTATTTTGAATGCCCCAAATCTTCTATCTCCTTACAAGTTGATGCCTAATTATTTTTCAAATAACAATTAAAATGGTATGTCCACATGAAAGTTCTCCCCCAACGAGGTCAAATACCACTATTGTCATTTTCTCCTTGAATTTAAAAGTTTTCCTTTGTAGCATTTACCCCAGTTGGTCATTCAACTATTTTCACTATTATATGAATAGTTAATTGCCTGACTGCTACCAGACTGTAAACCATCATATCCACATGTTTAACAGATTGCCAAGAATGACCATCTCTCATTATTTTAATAAATAGGTAGATGGAAGAGTGGATTAATGAAGGAAGCAAAAATAAGATCTCTCAATAATTACATAGAAGTGTAATTTCAGATGAGAACCACTGCTTTGATTCATTACTTCTAAAGATCTTACAGATTGAAATGTTGCTAAGTTGATAATGGGCTATAAAATATCTCCTCACAATTCTGTATAGCATTTCTTCTCGATAAATCCTATGTATGGCCACTGAGAAAACACCAGAATAAGCAGCAGATAAGACTCATAGTTTCATGTACTTTGAAATCTAGTAGAGATCATGGGGGAAAAACATAAAAATATTAAAATGTGTGAAGTACTCAATCAAGGATTAAAAGCAATATACTGAAGCATAACTGAGTAGCAACTTTTGATTGAGAGGATACGTAGCAAGGTACTTCAAGGCACTTCTATATAGCATTTATTCGTAATGAAACCTATTCAATTTATTCAACTAATATTTATTTAGTGCCAAATATGTGCCAAACACTGTATGGTCACTGAGAAAACACTAGCATACACAGCATATGAGATTCACAGTTTTGTGTGCTTTAAAGTCCTGTAGAGATCATGGCAAAAAAAAAGAAAAAAAAAGAAAATGTGCAAAGTGTTCTACCAAGGATTAAAATAGAGCAACATATTGAAGCATAAGTGAGTAGCAATGTTTGATTGAGAGGATACATATAAAGGTATTTCAAAGCAAGTGAATTTTAAAAGATAGTATGTAATGTGGGAGGCCAACCTCCAAAATAGCCTCCAATAATCCCCAACTGCTGGTATTCATACCCTCGTGTAATTACACCTTCCTGTGAGTGTGTTATTTTCTTCTAGTCAAGAGAATATGGCAAAGGTGATTGTATGCCACTTCTGTGACTGAACTACAAAGACAGTGATTTCTAGCCAGCTAGAAGAGTTTATTGCCTTCCTGGATTGTATGCTTTGATGAGGCAAACTGCCTTGATGAAAAATCCAGTGTGGCAAGAAACTGAGGGCAGCCTGAACCAACAGTCCTTAAGTCCAACAGCCTGCAGAAATTGAATCCTGCCAACAAACAAGTGAGACTTGAAGCAGATCCTTCCCTAGTCAACCCTTTAGATGAGATTACTGATCTGTATGTCATCTTGGCCATAGTCTTGTTAGAGAACCAGCCAAGCTGCACCCAGATTTCTGAGCCACAGAAACTGTGAGATGATCACGGTGTGTCATTTTATGCCACAGAGTGTTGGGATTAATTTTATGAAGAAATAGATAATTAATATAGTTTTAGTTGCAAAATGTCTAGGAGAGAAAAAATTCTAGACAGACAATACGACTACTGAAAATAACCCAATCTCTGGTGAAAGCTGGCTGTTACAGGAACCATTCAACAGCCAGTGTAGCTGACAAATAGTAAATGAGATGGAATATAGTAAATGATACAGTCAGACAAATAGCCAGGAACAGATCAAGTATGATTCTGTAAGCCAATATAAGGAGTTGAGGTTTCACATTAAAAGCAATAAGAAACATTTAGACGATTAAACAGATGAGTGATGTATTCTACTTATTTTCCTTTTAAAAAGATCACTTTGGCTACAATGTGGAAATGGATTATAGGAGAATGGAAGTACTAATATCCTTTAAAAGCCTACTGAAATAGTCCACAAAAAGAGTTGTCTGCAACTTAGATTTGATGTTTAGAAAGTGTAAATATGTCCTTGAGATGGAATTCACAAGACTTACTATTTAATTAAATCATGGTATGATTTGCTAAAATAAAGATCCTTAAAAATAATCTGTCCAGGTAGATGAATAAGAAAACTCTAAATAGCTTTTTACAGTAACTATTTCGGACATAAAAATTTACATTTCTTTATACTTAATTTTTTATTTGAAATTCATTTGAGTTGCCTGATTATATAATTATACAGATTGTATTCAAAATGCTTCATTAAAAAATTATTATTGATTGTAACAGGTTAGAATTAACTTGCCTTTTTTAGCATCATAATCATCAGTATCATTGTCAACAACAAGCCATAAATGTTGGTCATAGAGTTTTGATAATAGGATTAAGTTAGAAACTAGATCAATAAGCATTATTTTATTCAAAATTGGTTGATTTAAAATGTGTAATGAAGAAAGGCAGTTTTTATATTTCTGAGTAGTGTGAAAACACACAAACGATAAAACCAATTACTTGCAACCTTCATTTTATTAGAATCTTACTTGGTTAGATTATTTTCTTTATTTGCATCACAAATGACCTGATATAATGTACATAAAAAATTATGCAGGTGTCTAAATGTAGCAAGGGCCTGGTATCCTAGGTAACACTGCGGGAATATGAAAACTAAGCTCCCAACTAGAAAACTAGTCAGGTCAATGTTCAATTTATGCTTAAGGTTTAAAAGTGAAGCAGAAATCTATATTTTACAAAAACGAAATCCTTCCAGATCCCTTGGTATATTTAAATGTCATTGATAGATTAGCTCTGGCAATGTAATTGCTAAAGCTGACCGTTATTTTATAATTAGACCATGAGGATTAAAGTGAGATCAAGTCAGTACAAGGAGAAAATGATAACAATTAGTCACTCATGTTTATATTTATTTTAATTAACTCCTCTTTAGACTTTCTATCCTTTTCAAATTTCCAAATAAATTTCACAGCTGAGGCTCTTATTTAACAACGGAGTACATTCGTCTCTACTTCTTCTCCACTTCGATCTCTTCTTTCCTCCCTCAGACATTTAACTGTCATTCTTTACTAAAATAATTGTTAAATATATGTTTCTTTTAAAGAATCATTTCTGAGGGTGAGAACAATGCCTTCATGAGTAAAATGAGAGTAGGCCATTAGATTTTCAAATATCACCCTGAAACTATGCCAGATATCTTTTAAGGTAAACTTGTTAATGTAGCATATAACAATATCAAGCAAATTTTGAGTTTTACTAAACCTAACAAAATGTTTGCTATCATCATCATCTATTAATAAAAGTACATATTTACTGAAAGTAGGAAAGGAGGAAGAGTGACACTTTTAAATCAAACTGCTCTAGTTTTAGCACAGTGGATGGTTAATAAACACAGAGCATAATTCTCTGTTTTATCTTAGTTTTATACATAATTTACCATCAGACAGAACTTTATGGTTCTAGTATAGATACTCTACACTCAGCCTCTTATGTGCTAAGTTTTTCTTTAAGCAATGAGAAATTGCTCACGTTCTTCATCTTCTCAAATCATCAGAGGCTGACGGAAAACACTTTGACTGTGTCTATAACTTGACACAGTCAATAGAATGAAGAAAATTAGACTAGTTAGGTGATTATTTCAGCTCTTGACCTGTCCCCTCTGGCTGCCTCTGAGTCTGAATCTCCCAAAGAGAGAAACCAATTTTAAGGGGCACTGGATTGCAGAAGACTTGGGGACAACATTTGCTCCAAGATCTTAAATGTTATATTGATAACCATGCTCAGCAATGAGCTATTAGATTTATTTTGGGAAATCTCCATAATTTCAATTTGTAAACTTTGTTAAGACCTGTCTACATTGTTACATGTGTGTGACTTGAGTAATGTTATCAGTGTTTTTGTAAATATTTACTATGTTTTTCTATTAGCTAAATTCCAACAATTTTGTACTTTAATAAAATGTTCTAAACATTGCAAAAAAAAAAAAAAAAAAGTACATATTTTCCTGTAGTCCTAAACAAGACGAGAAAACAAAGAGGGCATTAGAGTTGTGGCCATGCTGTCTGGTTGAGTTCTATGCTGGCTTTTTAACTGAAATCAGGGTCTTCATGTAAAAGTTATGTAAAAGGACCAAGTTGTCCCTACTAAATTCTTTGCCAAGTAAATCAGAATCTAATCAAATTTGAATGTCAGAAACACTTACAAAAAAAAAAAAAAAAAAAGGAACAAGGGGTTTCAGACATCATTATTTGTAGAAGATGTATAATTTTCCACTGAGGCACTACAATTTTCTCCTTACAAAATTTATTTCTTGCCACAGAGTAGGAATCCATATTTCCTCACTCTAACAATATGACATTTTATGTGATTGGCCTATTAGGTGCCTGTTCTAGGAAATGTGATTCAGAACACAGACTGCATGAAAGCATGGACATCACATTGTTTAACTAAAAAGAAAAGTGAAGTGAAGAAGGAAGGAGAGAAGAAGAGACAATATTTATGTATGGAAAATTGTAAGAATACACTATCAATGAAAGGATTTTTATAGCAGTCATTCTGCATTAAAATAAGCAACATAATAATTAATGTTCTACATAAAGCAGTGTTTAAGAAAAAAAGATCTTAATGAACAAAATTCTGTTCAAATATTTTGAAAGTTAGAATTTTAATTTAAGTTGCCTTGATGATTTAGAGAAAAATAGCATGGAAACTATTTTAATATTGTGAAGGATGCCAGTTTGCCAAGATAGTTAAGGAAGGAAAAAGAGCATGTAGCAATATGAGAGCAAAGAAAAACTTAAAATTTTGAATGCCAAAGTTAAGCCAAAAGTTAAATACATTTGCATTATCAATGCAAGGTTAATTGTATTGTACAATGCAGGACACAGAAAAAATGTGAAGAGTTATGATAGGCATCAATGATATATATAGTGAAGAAAGAATAAGATTTGAATCCAGTCCTACAATGAGTCATAGTTCTTCCACTTCTTAATTATGTGGTCTTGAATGAGTTATTTATCCACCCTGGAATGTCTCAAGAATTATGTAGAATAGGTAAAGAGAAAGCACTCTGCAATCTATAAGTGTTTAAGCAAGTTATGTTTACTAATTATTTTTCTTCCTTTCTATAAATTGCATCTGTTTGTATTACCTTTTCAAACGTATGTGTTTTACCATTTAAACAAAAAAAAAAACATGGATAAGAACTCAAAATTATTCAAGGAAGAGTGACAAATGTTTAAGGAAAAACAGTTTTAATAAATTATTTTGAATATAAACTCCAGAAAAATATTCTTACAAGTTATATCATAATGAAATCTAGGAAAAAAAAGTTTTTAATGATTAGAGGACAATTGTCTATAAAATATGCAGAATGAAATTTATTATCAAATTAAAACAATTGACATTTTCATATAAGTATTTTAATTGTCAGTTATTAGATAAATGGATATCTTTCATGAAAGAATAGAAATATATATTTTTTCCTAGAAACGCTAATAGTATTTCTGTCTGGGGCATAGAATGGACCAGTCCCAATATCTGGACTCTACTTCATAGCGTGATGCTATAAAGATTCAATAATGTCAAATTATTTCTTCCGATCCCACTCCCATTTTTTAAAAGTGACTATTTTGATGGTTTTTCATGTTCTTCAGTTGACAAAAATTTAACTAATAAATTCCAGTGTATAGATCTGACTAGCTGAATTACTTTTGGCTTCATAATTAGAAGCATATAAAAAATCTGAACCAATAATTTCATCATTGTAGATTGAAACTACCATGCCCACAGAAGTGGAGCTTAAAAGAAATTAGATAAAGTTTTAAAAATAATCTGGTAAAATAATACAACAGAAATAGAAATAACATGTGGCATAATTGTTGGTCCTATTCCAATTCCAACTAACATTAGTATCCCCATAGAATCACTAAAAATGCTGTGCATTCTTTTTAATTATTAAAGAAGAGAGATGAAAATAATCTTGAGAGATTTTCTGATACAGATTTCAAGCTCCTGGATAGAAGAGAGTGCCTATGCTAATGGAGTTTCTTGGAAGAGGTGCTGTATATAATTCTGTTTGATACTAATCTTTATTTAAAATTTACAGAGATAAAAACAAGCATATTTATTTCTATTTTTCAAAATTCGCTGTTATAATTTTTCAACATAGTTGTTCTAACACCTTGACTGTTAGCGGAAGAAACATTATGATTTGAATAGAATTCAAATTCTCCATAGAACCAATTTTCTATGGGTCAATACATGTAGCTTTTCTACTTTCTGAATTTAGAGAGGTCCTTTTGTTCATATAGTACTCAAAAAAAAAAAAAAAAAAAAAACTATGTAAAGTCCTTTCTACTAAAATAATACAATTTTCTCAGAAAGAGATCTTATGTCAGAACTAAAATTAACTTGCATTATTAAAGAGTACTGTGTACCAGAACCTTCACATACATTATTTTTAATTCTCAAAATGCTGTAAGGTAGAGATAGGAAAAATTAAAGACACAAAGATGTTAAGTAATATGCCCAAATTCACATAGCCAGTAAGAAAAAAATCAGGATAAAAACTAAGGTTACATAACAGAAAAACCTTTAATCTATACCTATCACCTCCCAAAGACTTCGAGGTAGGAAATGTTATCTCTGAGTGGTGATGGCTCTCCTTTCTGTGTATGACTTTTTTGACCATTTAATGCTGTAACCTTCTTGCAGGAGATGTTTCAGTCTTAAAATTCATCTGGTAAACATTTTCCTAAGCACCATGTACTGATTAGATTTCAACTCATCTTGATGCATGCATGAAATTATTTTTTCAGCAAGAATTGTTATGTCCCAAGCACTGTACAAGATGCTATTTATTCTAATCTAAACAAGAAAATGCATCTACTTTCAGAGAATTCAGTATTTAGTAAGGAACAGGAATATAAACAAACAATTCAAATGTAAAATGTTGCCATAGCAAGAAAAAAAAAGTAACAAATGAGTGCCTTTATTCTGACAGATTCTTTATATTCTTCATTGTCATTTAAGCCTTACAATAGCTCTACTGCATTATTTGCCAAGTAAGGATTAGTATCAATTTCCTTTTTGTGCCCATCAGAGTTCAAGTTATCTACCTAGTGGTACATGAATATGTAAGAGTTGAAACTTGAACCAACTGGGTGGATTCTAAATGTTAAGTATTTTCAACTCTACTACATATTAGATTATTATTAATAGCTTGCTATAACACTTATGTTCAAAATGGTTCCAGAGGAGACTTTCAGTTTTAACCCACAGATGTTTGACTTGGAAAGTGTTACTTATATGCTGATAGCAGGAACAAGCTGGAAAACTACAAATTAGTCACTTTGCGTTAGGGCATTGAGGTTTCAGGGCAAACAACTGATCTAAAATCTGGAAGGAAACGTGACTAAAGGGAGAAAGAGGATTGAGGCATTGGTTACTGGGAAAGAAATTGACAAGTGCTATATAAGCCAGTAAAGTGATTCAACTTACATATTTTTATCAAATTGCTAAGTGTAAAGTGTCATCTAAAATGCGCATGTAAAACCCATAGGAGATTCGGAGGTATGTAGATTGATACCCTCTTATGGGCTTTTCCTGCTAAAATTCCAGCAGGCACTAACAAGAAGATCAAGAAAAACCCTGAGAAAGCTTCTCCGTGGTAGTGGTAGGGCAGCAAGCTGCCATGCTAATACCTCACCCAGTCTCATCATTCCCATTTTCCTTCTGTAACAAAAGCTTTAATCTGTAAGAGGAAAAACTGAAAAACAAAATTGTAACCTAAGGGTATTGGTGTAAATCCACTGTTCCTGGAAGAATATAAATAGAAAGAAAAACACTAAGAAAACCCTACAATTTAGGCATAGATGCTAGCTTTAGTATTACATTTAGAAAGGGATAAGCTTTTTCAATGCCCAAGACTCGGTCAGGTTCACAGTACATCAAAGACTGAGGCTCAGTCAGTTTAAGCAGATAATGTTCCCATTGCCCACCCTCCAAAACGCTATTATATTAACATGTATGAGTAAAAACAACAGTATAAAAAAACTGGGAAAAACAGTTTTTTTTTAAAAGAGAGAGTTTTCTCTAGGGGTTAACATACAGAAAAAAGACCCTAAGTCAAGCAAATAGATCTTAAACAAAGTAAGTCTGATATCGTTTGGCTGTGTCCCTACCCAATCTCATCTTGAATTGTAACTCCCACAATTTCCATGTATCATGGAAGGAATCCAGTGGGAGGTGATTGAATTATGGGGTCAGGTCTTTCCTTCCCTGTACTCGTGATTGTGAATAAGGATCATGATATCTGATGGTTTTGAAAAACAGGAGTTTCCCTGCACAAGCTCTATTCTCTTGTCTGCAGCCATGTGAGATGTGCCTTTTACCTGCTACCATGATTGTGAGGCCTCCCCAGCTACATGGAACTGAAGGTCCAATAAACCTCTCTCTTTTGTAAATTGCCCAGTCTCAGGTATGCCTTTATCAGCAGCATGAAAATGAACTAATACAGTAAATTGGTATCAAGAATGGGGTGCTGCTAAAAAGATGCCCAACAATGTGGAAGCGACTTTAGGAATAGGTAACAAGCAGAGGATGGAACAGTTTGGAGGACTCAGAAGAAGACAGAAAAATGTGGGAAAGTTGGAACTCCCTAGAGACTTGTAGAGTGGCTTTGACCAAAATGCTGATAAAGTTATGGACAATGTACAGGCTGAGATGATCTCAGATGGAAATGAGGAGCTTGTTAGGAACTGGAGAAAAGGTGACTCTTGTTATGTTTTAGCAAAGAGACTGCAGGCATTTTGTCTCTCTGCCCTACAGAGTTGTGGAACTTTGATCTTGAGGAAGATAATTTAGGGTATCTGGCAAAAGAAATTTCTAAGAAGCAACGCATTCAAGAACTGACTTGGGTGCTATTAAGATGTTCAATTTTATAATGGAAGCAGAGCATAAAAGTTCAAAAAAATTGCAGCCTGACAATGCAATAGAAAAGAAAATTCCATTTTCTAAGGAGAAATTCAAGCCCCCTGCAGAAACGTGCATAAGTAAAAAGGGACCAAATGTTAATCCCCAAGACAATGGGGAAAATGTCTCCAGGGCATGTCAGGGGTCTTCATGGCAGCCCCTCCCATCACAGGCCTGGAGGGCTAAGAGGAAAAAGTAGTTTCCTTGGCCAGGCCCAGAGTCCTCCTGCTGTGTGCAGCCTAGGAACTTAGTGCCCCATTTCCCAGTTGCTCCAGCTCTGAAAGGGGACAAGGTACAGCTCACACCGTGGCTTCAGAGGGTGCAAGCTTCGAGGCTTGGCAGCTTCCATGTGGTGTTGAGCTTGCGAGTGTACAAAAGTCAAGAATTTAAGTTTGGGAACCTCCACTTAGATTTCTGAGGATGTTTGGAAACTCCTGGATGCCCAGACAGGAGTTTGCTGAAGGGGTGGGGTGGGCTCTCATGGAGATCCTCTGCTAGGATGGTATGGAAGAAAATGTGGGGTCAAAGTCCCCACACAGAGTCCCTACTGGGACATCGCCTAGTGGAGCTTTGAGAAGAGGGCCACCATCCTCCAGAGCCAGAATGGTAGATACACTGACAGCTTGCACCATGTGCCTGGAAAAGCCAACACACTCAATGCCAACCAGCAAAAGCAGCTGGGAGGGAGGCTGTACCTGCAAACCATAGGGGTGGTGCTGCCCAAGACCATGAGATCCCACCTCTTGCATCAGTTTGACCTGAATGTGAGATATGGAGTCAGAGATCATTTTTGAGCTTTAAAATTTGACTGCCCTGCTGGATTTTGAACTTGCATGGGCTTGTAGCCCCTATGTTTTGGCCAACTTCTCCCATTTAGAATAGCTGTATTTACCCAATACCTACGCTCACATTGTATCTACGAAGTAACTAGCTTGCTTTTGATTTTACAGGCTCATAGGCAGAAGGGACCTACCTTGTCTCAAATAAGATGTTGGACTATGGACTTTTGAGTTAATACTGAAATGAGTTAAGACTTTGGGGTCCTATTGTGAAGGCATGATTGGTTTTGAAACGTGAGGACATGAGATTTGGGAGGGGTCGGGGTGGAACCAAGTGGGATGTGATTGAATTATGGAGGTGGGTCTTTTCTGAGCTCTTCTCATGATAGTGAATGAGTCTCATGAGATCTGATGGTTTTAAAAATGGGAGTTTCCCTGTACGAGCTTCTTTTCTTGTCTGCTGTCATGTGAGATGTGCCTTTCACCTTCCTCCATGATTGTGAGGCCTCCCCAGCCGTGTGGAACTGTAAGTCCAACTTTGTAAATTGCCCAGTCTCGGGTATATCTTTATCAGCAGCGTGAAAACACACTGTGGTCAGATATTCAGAAAAACTCTCCAGTAAATCTGTTCCCTCATTAAGTACAAGCTAAATCTAGAAATATCTGAAGCCTCTGATACACTGAGGTTAACCTTAGAAATAAGAATTTTAAAATCAGCTTAACACCTGACTAAATTAACATTAACCAACACATTAAAGACACCTGAGAATTTTAAAGAGCATTTTTCTCAGTATTATTGTTCTATTCAGGCTGTCCAACGATACAAATATGAAGCACAAAAATATTTTTTAAAAGTCTCTAAAGAGAAGCCGCCATGAGAATTAGCTTCAAATATTACAAAGTTGTTGGAATTATCAGATAGCACATTTCATATAGCTATGCTTGATGTATTAAAGGTTCTAATGGAAAAGACAGATAACATGAAGGCTCAAATAGGTAATTTCTGCAGAAAGAGGAGAACTGTCAAGAAAATAAAATGAGGATGCTAGAAATTAAAAAAAAAAAAAAAAAAAACCCACAGTAACAGAAATGGAAAAAATCACATAGTACAGTCAAGGAAATCAAAGAGCTTGAAGAGACGTCAATGGATATTACACAAACTGAGAGGCAAAGAAGAAAAACAAAGAAAAAGTAAATGCATCATATCACAGAGTACCTGAGAACTGTGATGTAATATTAAGAGACATAATAGGGCAAAATAAATATTTGAATAAGAATTTTAATTTTCCAAAATTCGTGACAGACATGAACCACAGATCCGAAATTGAAAAGCACCAAACTTTAAAATGAACACACACACACACACACACACACACACACACACCTTAAAACAGAACAAAAATCTAGGTATATTATATTTAAATTGTTGAATAGTACAGGTGAAGATAAATATCTTAAAAACTATGAGAGGAAATTTGATATATTCCCTAAAGAAAAATAATGATAAAGTTTATATCAGATTTCTTATCAAAAACTAAGCAAGTTTTAAAAAATAAAGTGATAATTTTGAACTTCTGAAAGAAAAATGCTATCTTTCCTCAAGTCCATACCTAGAATAAAGATTAACCAAACAAAGAATGCCAACTGAAGGACAAGGCTCATGTGTAAAAAAGGAATTACCTGGCCAGGCACAGTGGCTTACGCCTGTAATCCCAGCACTTTAGGAGGCTAAGCAGGGAGGATCACAAGGTCAGGAGACAAAGACCATCCTGGCTAACATGGTGAAACCCCATCTCTATTAAAAATAAAACAAAAAAAAATTAGCTGGGCATGGTTGCGGGTGCCTGTAGTCCCAGCTACTTGGGAGACTGAGGCAAGAGAATGAATGGCATCAACCCGGGAGGCAGAGCTTGCAGTGAGCAGAGATGGAGCGACTGTACTCTAGCTTGGGTGACAGAGCAAGATTCCAACTCCAAAAAAAAAAAAGGAATTACCCATGAAAGAAACTAATCTATCTATGAGGCAGCTTTGCCCAATCACTAAAAATTCTAAAACTGAATCAGACTAAGCATTTAAATTTAACTCTTTTTTCATGAAACACAGAAAACAAAGGAACATTTTAAATACCACAGTAATACTAGAAACAACAGAAGAAAGCATGTGGGAAATTCTATAGAACAAACACTTTTTTTTTTAACAAAATAATTGCAAATAAATTTTTAAAAGGATGAAAGGGAAAGCTATAAAATGTTTAAAAAGACAAGAGTATAGGAATGGTTTTACCAAAAAAAAGGCATGCCAAAAGTTATTCAGTTGTACACTTGAAATACATGTAGTTTAATGTACCTAAATTGTACTTCAATAAATTCAGAAGAAAAAAGATTTAAAGGAAAGAAATAAAGACCCTCAGAAAGATACAAATGAAAAGTTAATTGCCATTTTATCTACAAGAAGGCTTAATATGAAGAAACACAATACAGGTCAAAATCCCAATCTAGAGAAAGAAGTACAAAACACTGCAAATATAAAAAAAATAGTGTTACCTCAATTTTTCCCAAAAAAACTACTAAATTATAAAATAATGTTTAAATGAATGACAATGATGGCAGCAGGGATTGATAGGAAGAATTAGAAAAATAATATTAAGTGGTCCTTTATTACACATGAAGTAGTATAACATTGTTTAAAGGTGTACTTGTTAAAGTAGTAGCTAGGCATCCATGAGCAGGGCAAGAGAGGGACCCCCCTCAGGAATATCAGGTGAGTATCAGCTGATGGTCAGGTGGTTGTTAAACTGTCTCTCTAAATAACAATTGGCCTCAGTTAGTGCCAGGGAAGAGTAGTCTCCGGATAGATAGAAAACACCTGACACTGCTGCTGATGATCAGCAGCTTCCTGCTAAGATTTCGCAAGCTAGTGGGCTCAAGCATGCGCACTAAGAGACAAAATGGCAGAGCTTAACTGGTATATGACCTTTCTCTAGTAATGCTTGACTGATAAGGGGAAAATGCTTCAATGAGTATGTGCACAACTTCAATAAACATGCTGCGCATGTGGCCCCTCTCAGGTGCTGACAGGCCACCACCCACACAGACAGCCCACTCCAAAGGATGAATCAAGGGAGAAGAAACATAAACCCCAGAACCATGCCAATATATAAAACCTCTAAGTCAAGGGTCTGATGGAGCCTTGATCTCTCACATCACCTGCTTGGTCGTCTTCCAAGCATACTTTGCTTTCTCTCGCTCTTGCTCTAAAACTTTTTAATAAGCTTTCACACCTACTCTAAAACTTGCCTCAGTCTCTCACTCTTATGCCCCTCAACAGAATTATTTTCTCTGAGAGGGCAAGAATCAAGTTGCTACAGACCTGTATGGATACACTACTGGTAACATACTTTATTGCAGTGACTTAAATAGGTTTCCTCGTGGTAAGATACCTTTATGCCTGGCCTTCTTTAGCTGGAGGTGTTCAACCCCTGGACATGGTTTTCTTCTCCACTTTCATCTCCTGCTTGCCAACCTCCAGAACAATTCTCAGCCACAGTGGCTCTGCATCCACTGGCTCATCTCTCAGATCACCCTGATGAGTGAGAAGAACCTTAGCACCCACACCGAGTAGACCTGACACGACAATAACCCTCCTTGATTTACTGATGGTAATGGTATTTGTCTGTTTTTACACCACTGCTAAAGACATATCCGAGACTGGGCCATTTACAAAAGAGAGAGATTCAATGGACTTACAGTTCCACCTGGCTGGGGAAGCCTCACAATCATGGTGGAAGGCAAGGAGGAGCAAGTCACAACTTACGTGGATGGTGGCAAAGAGAGAGTTTGTGCAGGAAAACTCCCCCTTACAGAACCATCAGATCTCATGGGACTTACTCACTATCACGAGAACAGTACAGGAAAGATTCAATTACCTCCCACCAGGACCCTCCCACAACACATGGGAATTCAAGATGAGATTGGGTGGGGACACAGTCAAACCATATCATTCCACCTGTGGCCCTTCCCAAATCTCATGTCCTCACATTCTAAAATCAGTCATGTCTTCCCAACAGCCCCCCAAAGTATTAACTCATTTCAGCCTAAGTCCCCTCTGCCTATGAGTCTGTAAAATCAAAGACAAGTTAATTATTTTCTAGATACAATGGGGGTACACCCAGTGGGTAAATATAGCCATTCCAAATAGGAGAAATGGCCAAAACAAAGGGCAACAGGCCCTACGTGAGTCTGAAATCCAGTGTGGCAGTCAAATCTTAAGTCTGCCTCTCTCCAAAATGATCTCCTTTGGATCCATGTCTCACATCCAGGTCAAACTGATGCAAAAGGTGGGTTCCATGGTTTTTGACAACTCTGCCCCTGTGGTTTAACAGGGTATATCCTCCCTCCCAGCTGCTTTCACCAGTTGGCATTGAGTGTCTTTAGCTTTTCCAAGTGCACAGTGCAGACTGTCAGTGGATCTACCATTCTGACATCTGGAGGACAGTGACCCTCTTCTCAGGGCTCCAGTAGCCATTGTTCCAGTAGGGATTCTGTTTGGGAGCTCTGAAGCCACATTTTCCTTCCACACTACTCTAGCAGAGTTTCACCATGAGGGCCCTTCCCCTGCAGTAAACGTCAGCCTGGGCATCCAGGCATTTCCATACATCCTCTGAAATCTAGGCAGAGGTTCCCAAACCCAATTCTTGACTTCTGTGCACTGGAAGGCTCAACACTATGTAGAAGCTGCCAAGGTTTGTGGCTTGCGCCCTCTAAGGCCGTGGCCTGAGCTCCATGCTGCCCCCTTTCAGCCATGGCTGGAGTGGCTGGGAAGCAGGGCACCAAGTCCCTAGACTGCACACAACATGCGGACTCTGGGCTCAGCTCCCAAAACGTTTTCTTTCTCCTAGGTCTCCAGGCCTGTGATGGGAGAGATTGCCACAAAAGTCTCTGACACGCCCTGGAGACATTTTCCACATTTTCTTGGGGATTCACACTGGGATCCTCATTACTTATGCAAATTTCTGCAGCTGGCTTGAATTTCTCCTCAGAAAATAGGATTTTCTTTTCTATTGCATTGTCAGGCTGCAATTTTTTTTGAACTTTTATACTCTGCTTCCCTTATAAAACTGAATACTTTTTTTTTTTTTTTTTTTTTGAGACGGAGTCTCGCTCTGTCTCCCAGGCTGGAGTGCAGTGGCCGGATCTCAGCTCACTGCAAGCTCCGCCTCCCGGGTTTACGCCATTCTCCTGCCTCAGCCTTCCCAGTAGCAGGGACTACAGGTGCCCGCCACCTCGCCGGGCTAGTTTTTTGTATTTTTTAGTAGAGACGGGGTTTCACCGTGTTAGCCAGGATGGTCTCCATCTCCTGACCTCGTGATCTGCCCGTCTCCCCGAGCCCGGCCCAAAACTGAATACTTTTAATAGCACCCAGGTCACCTCTTGAATGCTTTGTTGCTTAGAAATTTCTTCCACGAGACACCCTAAATTATCTTCCTCAAGCTCAAATTTCCTCAAATCTCTAGGGCAGGGACAAAATGGCTCTAGTCTCTTTACTAAAACATAACAAAAGTCACTATTGTTCCAGTTCCCACCTCAGCCTGTATTTCATTGTCCATATCTTTAGCAGCATTTTGGTCAAAGCCATTCAACAAATCTCCATGGAGTCCCAAACTTTCCCACATTTTCCTGTCTTCTTCTGAGCACTCCAAACTGTTCCATCGTCTGTCTGTTACCCAGTTCAAGTCACTTCCACATTTTCAGGTATTTTTTCAGCAGCACCTCACTCTACTGGCACCAATGTCTGTATTAGTCAGAGTTATCTAGAGGGATAGAACAGATGTGTATATAAAAGGGAGTTTATTAAGGAGTATTAACTCACATGATTACAAGGTTCCACAATAAGCTGTCTGCAAGCTGAGGAGCAAGGAAGCCAGTCCAAGTTCCAAAGTCAAAGAACCTGTAGTCCAATGTTTGAGGGCATGAAGCATCTGGCACAAGAGAAAGATGTAGGCTGGGAGGCTAGGCCAGTCTGATCTTTCTACGTTTCTCTGCTTGCTTTTTATTCTGGCTGTGCTGGCAGATGATTAGAGAGTGTCCACCTGGATTGAGGGTGGGTCTGCCTCTCACAGTCAAGTGACTCAAATGTTAATCTCCTTTGGCAACACCCTCACAGACACACCCAGGAACAATACTTTGCATCCTTCAGTCCAATCAAGTTGGCACTCAGTATTAACCATAACAGTAACATACTGAGATTATTTTCAAACGCACATTATTAGCCTTAGAGAAAACACTAAATTTTTAAAAAGTAAAAATAGTCAACAGAAGAATTAAAACTGAATTATATGACTTACTCAATTTGACTTAAAGAGGCAAACAGAAAATAAAAATGAAAAAAATTGAATATAAAACAACTAGATAAACTATAGATGTCAATCCAACCACATCAATACACACTTTAAATGTGAAAAGCTTAAACACAAGTTAAAAGACTGAGTGATGTAAGCAAAACAGTCAATAAGATCGATTCAATGTCTATAATCCCTTCACAGAAACATCAAAGAAACTAGCTTTGATGAACTTAACTTTCCAGAACTAACTTTGTCAGAACTCTGGAAAAGAGTCAATGGTTTACAGCCACCAAGCTGATCTAAAAAATAGAGAGACAACTTTAAAAAGGTAGGAAAATTTTGTGACATTTTACTTGCCCTCACCTTTCCATAGCTTGGAAGCATTCTTGAAGACAGCCTTCTATGTCCCCAGTGTATGACCCTGATAACTAGTTCAAGAGGAAGCAGGGGAAACCTTATTCATAAACTACTGTGCTTGTTAGTTCTAAATTGTCGGGGAGCTACCTGAAGAAAACTCTATGCAAGGTGCTCAGCTCTGTTTTGCCTAACTCAACTCACTCTGGATGGAAAAGCAGTGAGTACTGCTTTAATGCATGGTAATGTGAACAAACATCTCAGTTCCTCAGGACAAAAGATTTAGTTGAGACATTTAAGAGATATCCTGGGAAGAAAAGCTGGGGAAAGAGTTTATTTAGGGGATTAAGGAATTCATACATGAGAATTTAGGTAGCTTAACATATCCAATGCAGGGTGTGGGCAGGAAAGAACCTTGAGGTATCCTTAAACTTTCACCATTAGCTGATCTGTATGTTTAGTTCAAGCACGAAGTAAAGGCTAAAGCAGGGTTGTAAACACTTTGACTAAATGTTGCAGTAATTCCTCAGCAGAGAGCCAACCTGCAAAGATGGGAAAATTTTCTTTTTCACCAGTTTCTGGTGTTCAAGGGAAACCCTATCAATAAAAAAAATAATAACTAAAAACTATCTAAATAAACAGAGAGTTTAGTGACCATGCATGACACAAACAATCTTTGCAAAATTAATTTGAGAAGTCAATAAACGAATGACTGCATACTACAAAAACCAACAACAGTGACCTTTGGGGAAGGGGAAAGAATCTTATTTACAGAGATATTATATAAGAATAATCAAATGTCTAATTGTTAACAGGAAGAGACATAGCATACAAAAAAAAAATTAGGGAAATATGGCCCATTTGAAGAAAAAAAATTAATCTACCAAAACTATCCCGAGGAACCTAAGATGTTGCAATTTTTAGACAAAGACTTTAAATCCAGTGCCTTAAATACGCTCTAAAAGCTAATGAAAACCATGCATAAAGTAAATTAAAAAAATGATATATGAACAAAATGTATCAGTAAAAAGGATCAAAATTATAAAAATGAACCAGATATAAATTCTGGAGCTGAAAAGTACATTAACTGAAATGAAAATTTTACAAGAGGGGTTCAACAGCAGATATAAACTTGCAGAAGGATAATAAACAGACATGAAGATAAGGCAACTAAAACTATCCACTATAAGAAGAAGAACAAAGAAGAAAAATGAACAGATCCTAAGAGACTTGTAGAATACCACAAAGCAGATCACTGCTTTCATTTGAAGGTCTCAAAAAAGGTTGGGGGAGAGTGAGGGAGACAGAGAGAGACACACACACACAGACACAAGCAGACACAGGCATGCCAAGGCAGGCAGAGAGGTGTACAGAGATGCACACAGAGGCCCATGGTAGATAACACAGCTGCATTCATAGAGATCCACATCAGATACACAGAGATATATACATGCAGGCACATACAGGGGCAAAGAGACACACAGAAAAGAACATTTGTAAAACAATGACTATCACATCCCAAATTTAATAAAATAAATAAATCTAAGAATCTAAAAATTCAACAGGTTCAATTAACTCCAAGCAGGAGAAACTCAAGAAAACCCATACTACACAGTATCAACTTATTTTTAAACTTTTGTAAACCAAGGACAGAAGGAGAATCTTGAAAGAAGCTACAGAGAAGTGACTAGTTACATATGGAGAACTCTCAATAAAATTAATGGCCGATTTATCATCAGAGGTCATGGGAGCCAGAAGGTGGAATGACATATTTTATTACTAAAAATAAAAAACAAATCTGTCAACCAAGAATCTATATCTGTCAAACAGCATTAAAACATAAAAAGAAACTGAGACATTTCCAAAAGAATAAAACAGAGGGAGTTCAATACCAGTACACCTGCCCTACAAGAAATGCTAAAGGGAGTCCTTTAGGTTGAAATGAAAGGATACTGGAAAGAAAATTGAAGAAATAAATATCTTGAATAAAGGTAATTCCATAGATGAATATAAAAGCTAGTATTATTTTGCTTTGGATTTGTCATTTCAGATTTTTATTTCTTACATGATTTAAAATACAAATGCATAAATATGCTTATAAATCTAGGTGATTGGGCAAATCTGTATAAAGGTATAATGATCTATGACAATAACAAAAGGAGGAGCAGAACTATAGAGGAGCATTTTTTCTGTATGTTATTGAAGCTAAACTGCTATTAATTCAAATGAGGCTATTATATTTTTAGGATGCCAATCATAATATTAGTTGTAACCACTAAGAAAATATCTACAAGATATACATATAAGAAAATGGGAAAGGAAACGTAATAGTCCAAAAAAAAAAAAAAACACCCAAAGTCTAAAACATTTTATCTATTAAGTAATTTTTCATTATCTATCCTCCTCCCACCCCTTTACACTTTCAGGACTCTAATGTCTATTATTACAATGTATGTTTGTGTATAGACACTATTTAGCTCCCACTTATATGTGAGAACATGAAAGCATTCCCTCTAAAAACTGGAACAAGACAAGGATACTCACTCTTACCCTCCTATTTAACATATAACTGTAAGTCCTAGCCAGAACTAACAAGTGAGAGAAAGAAATAAAAGGCATCCAAATTACAAAAGAAAAAGTCGAATTATTCCTATTATCCGATTATATCATCTTATATCTAGAGGAACCTAAGCACTCCATGAAAACAATGTTAAATTTGATAAATTAATTCAGTAGTTTCAGGATGCAATTATCAACATACAAAAATTAGTAATGTTTATATGCACCAATAACAATCAAACTGAAAACAATATCAGGAAGGCAATTTCATTTCCAATAGATACAAAAATAAAATATCTAGAAATATTAAACCAAGGAGATAAAAGATCTACAAGGAAAACTACAAAACACTCATGAAAGAGATCATCGATTAAACAAACAAATGGACAAACGTCCCATGCTCATGGGTCAGAAGAATCAATATCATTAAAATGACCATACTACCCAAAACAATGCACAGATTTAGTTCAATCCTTATTAAAATACTAATGTCATTTTTCACAGAATTAGAAAAAATATATATTTATATTTTGGTAATGAAACCCCCTTTTCTAAGTAATTAATGAAACAGTAGGAATAATTTAGAAAATACACAGATAACTTGAAAAATTATATCAGTCTGACTAATGTAATTGACATTTATAGAACACTGCTTCTAGCAACATTAGAATAACCACTTTTCTCAAACACACATGGAACATTCACCAGAATAGACTATAAATATGAACATAAAGCACTATAAGAAATTTTTAAAAATTGAAATCATACAAAATTGGTTCTCAGACCATAATATGTCTAAACTGGAAATCAATAACGAAAGACACCTGCAAAATGTCAAAATATCATCATTTCTAAGTAGCCCATGAGTCATAAAGGAGATGTCAAGGGAAAATATCAGCAATAAATACAGCAGGGGGAGGCAGAGTAAGATGGCTAATTAGAACACTACAGTGATTGTCCCCCTACAGGAACATCAAATCAAATAACTATCCACCCAAGAAACCATCTTCACAAAAGCAAAAAAAAAAAAAAAAAAAATCAGGTCAGATATTTTCTAGTACCAGATTTTAACATAATAATGAAAAAAGACATATTGAACAAGGTAAGAAAGACAGTTCTGCATTTTCTACATGGCTCTTGCCCAACTGCATGCAGCACAGCACAGAGACAAAAAAAAATGCCTCCCTGAGGGAGGAAAAGGGAAGTTATGATGGGACTTTGCACTGTAACTGACTGCCAGCCATACCATAGTGGACACGGCACAGGACAAAGCCCTCTCAGCTATTAATTCTGGATCAGTGCCCACAGAGGGAGCATTTAGACCTGTGCTAGGCCAGAGGAGAATCCACCACCAAAAGAGGAGGAGGAGGAGGAAGATGAGGAGGAGGAGGGGGAGGAAAAGGAGGGGAAGGAGGAGAGGGAGGAGAAGGAGGTAGGGAGGAGGGGGAATCTGGGGGAGAGGAAGGGGAGGAGGAGGAAGAAGAAATTAAGAAAAAGCACAGGAAGTATAGCCTCACTGCTGAATTCTATCAAACATATAAACAGCTAATACTAATTTACTCAAACTATTCCAAAAATATTTAAAGAAGAGAGGATACTTCCAAACTCCTTTTATAAGGCCAGCATTAGAGTAAGGAAAAAATCAGGCAAGCACAAAACAGAAAAGAAAACCAGAAGCCAAAAATCCTACTGAACAGAGATTTCCAAACTCTGAAAGGAAATATTAGCAAACCAAATCCAACAATACCTCAAAAATATAATAATACACTGCGATCAAGTGAGATTTATCTCAGGGTTGCAAAGATGGTTCAACATACGCAAATCAATAAATGTGATACATAACATCAATAGGACAAAATCCATGTGATTTTAAACCCAATGCAGAAAAAACATGTGATGAAATTTAACATCCTTTCATGATAAAAACTCTCAAACAGGCATAGGGGAAAAAAAAAACAAAAAAAAAAGCCCTCAAAACAATAAAGGACATATGACAAACTCATAGGTAACATCATACTGAACGGGGTAAAGCTGAAAGCCTTTCCTCTAACAATTGGAACAAGACAAAGTGCTCACTTTCACCATTTATATTTTTTAAAAAGTACTTGAAGTCCTAGCCAGAACTATCAGGTAAGAAAAGAAGTAAAAGGCATCTAAATTGAAAAAGAGGGAATCTGATTATCTCTCTTTGATGATGATACAATTGTATATTTAGAAAATCAAAAGACTTTACTAAAAATCTCTTAAAACTATTTTAAAATTCAGTCAATTTGCAGGATACAAAATGAACATGCAAAAATCAGTAATATTTGTATACACCAATAACAAATTAGATGAAAAAGAAGTCCAACCCATTTACAATAGCTACAAAATAAATAAAATACCTTGAGATGAATTTAACCAAGGAGGTGAAAGACCTCCACAGGAAAAACTACAAAACATTGATAAAATAATTTGAAGAAAATACAGAAAAATAGCTATCCATGCTCATGGATTGAAAGAATTAATATTAAAATGACCATACTACCAAATGCAATCTACAGATTCAGTGCAATCCCTATCAAAATTCCAATGTCATTTTTCACAGAAATAGTAAAAACACAATTCTAAAATTTGTATGGAAAGAAAAACAAGCAAACAAAACACTAGAATAGCCAAAGCAATCTTGAGCAAAAATAACAAGGTTAGGCAGTCGTGGTACTACATGTCTGTTGTTCCAGTTACTCAGGAGTTTGAGGCAGGAGAATGGCTTGAACCCAGGAGGCAGAGGTTGCAGTGAGCCAAGACAGCACCACTGCACTTCAGCCTAGGTGACAGAGTGAGACTCCATCTCAAAAATAAATAAATAAATAAATAAATAAAAATAGAAATAAAAATAAAAAAACAAGGCTAGGGCATCACACTATTTTACTACAAGCCATATTACAAAACTAAAGTAACAAAAACAGCATAATGTTGGTATAAAAATAGACATATAGACCAATTAAAAACAACAGAGAAGCTAGGAATACACCCTCCTGATCTTTGATAAAGTCATAAATAACATACACTGAAGAGAAGGCAGTTACAGCTAACTGATTTCTCACAAAGCCATCAGGAACATACACTGGGGAAAGGACATTCTCTTTAGTAAATGGTGCTTGGAAAACTGGATAACTATATGCAAAAGAATAAAACTGAACCCCTATTCAACACTATATACAAAAATCAACTCAAGATGAATTGAAGACTTAAACGTTAAACTCAAAACTGTAAAACTACTAGAAGAAAACAGGAAAACAAATTTAGGACGTTTGTGTAGGCAAATATTTTATGACCATGACCTCAAAAGCATAGGCAACAGAAACAAAAATATCAAATGGGACTACATTAAACTGAAAAGCTTCTGCACAGAAAAGTAAACAATCAACAGAATTAAAAGACAACCTCTTGAATGGGAGAAAATATTTGCACATTACTCATCCAACCGGGGAGTACTATCAAGAATATAAAAGAAACTCAAACAATGCAACAGTAAAAATTCAAATGATCTCATTTAAAAAATGGATGAAGGGCATGAATAGACATTTCTCAAAAGAAGACACAGAAATGACCAACAGGATATGAAAAAATGTTTGTTACTACTCATCAGGGAAATACAAATCAAAAACACAATGAGATATCACTTCTCAGTTAGACTGGCCCTTACTAAAATGGCAAGAAATAATAACAGAAAGTAAGGATGCAGACAAAAGGAAACTCACACACTGTTGATGGGGATTGGAAATTAGCACAACCTCTACAAAATAGATTATAATGATTTGTCAGAAAAACTAAAAATATAACTAACATATGATCCAGCAATCCCACTACTTGGTGTTTATCTAAAGGAAAATAAATCAACATATCAAAGTTATACATGCACTCCCATGTTTATTGCAGCACTACTCTCAACCGCAAAAACATGGAATCAACCTAAGTGTCCATCAGTGGATGAACGGCTAAGGAAAACGTGGTATGTATACACAATGTAATACTATATTGCCAATAAAAAGGAATGAAATCATGTCATTTGCAGCAACATGGATGGAACTGAAGGTCACTATGTTAGTAGAAAGATACATTTTTCATGTTCTCACTCATATGTGAGAGTGAAAAATGCTGATCACATGGAGGTAGACAGTGGAATGATAGATACCAGACTGGAAATGGGATATGGGTGGGAGAAGGGGACAAAGAGAGGTTGTTTTCTGAGTAGAAACATATAATTCATAGAAGGAATAAATTATAACTTTTGTTAGAAGATTAGGGTGACTATAGTTAACAACAATGTATGGTACTTTTAAAATAACAAGAAGAAAGGACTTGAAATGTGCCCAACACATACTAATTATACATACTTGCGTGATGAAGACCATAAATATTCTGATTTGATCATTACACATTATATGCATGTAACAAAATTTCACATATAACTCATAAATACATACAAATATAATATATTAAAAATAAATACTTTTTAATTTATGAAAAACAGTTTGGAATTCACTACTGATCCCACAGGCATTAAATAATAGCTGGCAAGTATTATGAACAAATTACTTTCTCAAGTTGGGCATCTTAGACTAAACATACCAGGGAACTCACTTAAGAAGAAACAGATATTCTAAATAGTTCTGTCTATTAAAGTGGCTTGAGAATATGCAAAAAAAAGTTTATTGATGAAATCGCATGGATTTTGAGGAACTGAAAATTAAGTGAATGTATGAAAATTTAAGAAAAACAAGTAATATCAAGACAGTTGAATTTAATTGTGTGTCTATTGTGAAAATACTAAATACTATTTATGGAGAGACATTATTAAACATGTAGTTCAGAAAGATACCCACACTTGTTGTATGCATTACTTTTCACCAAAATAATGGATGACGTTTTTTCTATTTGGATATATATTATAAAAGACATTTCCCAGAATATCTCAAAATGTGGTGGTTGCTTACTGTAGACTGTAGGTTATATTGTGAGTGTACACGTCCAAGTGCTTTAGTTCTAATCCTCTTTAAAAAAAAAAAAAAAAAAAAAAAAAAAAAAAAAACCACACACACAACTGTTGTCAGTGTGTTACATTGAGACATCTAATTGGAAAACAGTAACCTAAAAGATATTGTTATCTCACCCCTGAAAAATCTTTCAAATCTATCCTGTATCTTCCTCTGACATATTTCTTAAAAAAAAAAAAACCAACAAAAAAAAACTGCTTCCCAGCATTTGCCTTGCCTACAGATTAAATACAAACATCTCAGTTTGGATTTCAAATCTCTCCACTTTATGATTACTACCTACTATTCAAATTTTGTATTCCATTATCCTTCTAAATCACCTGTACTACAACCAAAAAGACAATTTATAGCTCCACAAAATGTTTTTTTTTTTTGTTTTTATTTTTTTGAGACGGAGTCTCGCTCTGTCGCCCAGGCTGCAGTGCAGTGGCCAGATCTCAGCTCACTGCAAGCTCCGCCTCCCGGGTTCACGCCATTCTCCTGCCTCAGCTTCCCAAGTAGCTGGGACTACAGGTGCCCGCCACCTCGCCCGGCTAGTTTTTTGTACTTTTTAGTAGAGACGGGGTTTCACCGTATTAACCAGGATGGTCTCGATCTCCTGACCTCGTGATCCGCCCGTCTCGGCCTCCCAAAGTGCTGGGATTACAGGCTTGAGCCACCGCGCCCGGCCCACAGAATGTTCAATGCATACCATTCTTATATTCTTTCATGAGTACAATAGTCAAATATTTGACTTTAAATCATGCATTAGGCACTATGCCTATAGTACACTAGTGGGAATAAAATGATGAATAAAATTAAACTTTTGCTCTTTAAAAATCTTCTAATCTAGGCCGGGTGTGGTGGCTCCTGCCTGTAATTGCAACACTTTGTGAGGCTGAGGCAGTTGGATCACCTGAGGTCAGGAGTTAAAGACCAGCCTATCCAATATGGTGAAACCCCGTCTTTGCTAAAAATACAAAAAATTAGCTGGGCATGGTGATGTGAGCCTGTAATTCCAGCTACTCGGGAGACTGAGGCAGGAGAATCACTTGAACCCAGGAGGCAGAGGTTGCAGTGAGCCAAGATGGCACCATTGCACTCCAGTCTGGGCAACAGAAGCAAAACTATGTCTTACAAAAAAAAAAAAAAAAAAAAGCTGTAATCTAGTAAAAAGCATTTATATTCACATATACCTGCTGGAAAGTGAATCTAACCAACCTAGAAAATGAATTTATTGGCATGATATCACGTCAAACTGAGACTTTAACACAAGGCTTGGGAAGCAAGCAATTGACTGATACCAACTTATTCTGGCTAAATAAGCCAAGCAAGAGCTTACTCTATTGCCAATCTCTCTCTTCCTTGGGACCACCATGGTCTGATTGCCAGAGCCACAGATATCTTTGGGTAAAACATCTAAATGCTCACCTGCCCTCTCCTGTGCCTGGATTCTATCAGAACAAGCTCCATGTAAGCATCATTTACTGTCAATCATAGCATACATAGTATAGCCAATATTAACCTTCTCAACTACATTGATGATTCTCTCTCCAGTGCATTACATATTGTTTTAGTGTCTTCTGGACCTTTCAAAAAACATAGGTTAACTCTAGTTTCATTGTAATAAACCCATTTTCTCAGGCCGAATGCTCTGACTGCTTCCTTAATACTAAGGAGTAGAGTATTAAAAATACAGTAGTAGAGTATTAAAGAATACTCTACTCCTTAGTAGAGTAAGAAGTAGAGTATTAAAAAAGCAGGTTGGGTGCCGTGGCTCACGCCTGTAATCCCAGCACTTTGGGAGGCCGAGGCGGGTGGATTGCCTGAGCTCAAGAGTTTGAGACCAGCCTGGGCAACATGGTGAAACCCCATCTCTACTAAAATACAAAAAACTAGCCAGGCATAGTGGTATGCGCCTGTAGTCCCAGCTACTTGGGAAAGCTGAGGCAGGAGAATTGCTTGAACCTGGGAGGCAGAGGTTGCAGTGAGCAGAGATTGTGCCACTGCACTCCAACTCCAGCCTGGGTGACAGAGTGAGACTCCATCTCAAAAAAAAAAAAAGCAGTCACAGCACTGGGCCTGAGAAAATGGGTTTAATATATTACATGGATTTATTGCATGTTCACGTCACTTACTGTTGCTCACTACTGCATCTGAGCTTCAGGTAGTCCTCTCAGCGTCATATTTCCAGGTGTTCATGCAGAATATATTTTATGTCACTGAAAATGCATCCAGGTAAATAGTTACTTCTCTAACCTTACATTGTGTGTGTTTTCATGAAACACCAATATCCATTTATATACATCTTTCTGTTTCTGCTAGTACATATTAACTTACTAGTCCAGTTCCAAAACTTGTTTCATGTGATATCTTACCTGTAGAAGAGACCATATTTCTCTTCTTAGACTTTGCTAAGAGTTGGTCATATTTATATATTTGAGTCAAATATTGAAGATGTGATTTATTTTCAAAGAGACAGATATCATACGGTAAGGCACTCACCTTAGATAATTTCTTTATGTTGTCCTCATACAAAGAGAAGCTGGTGTCTGGCAACAGTGACAGTGCTCCTTCTCAAAGTTCAAAAAGATCGGAAACATCGGAAGTGTCGTATTCTCAGGTCAATATTTCCAAGCGATTTATGCAACTTGTCAGGTTACCACCCATTCAATAGCATACCTCTAATGTCAGGGAACCTCCAAAAGCTGAGCATTCATTATGGTTTGCATTTGCTTAAGTTCAATGATTAAACCATAGGCCTTCTTTTTAGTGCTATCTTTCCTAAAGTTGCAGGTAACTAAAACTGCAAGAAAGACACTCTTGACTTTCCGTCATGTCCTGAGCTAATAATAGTTGGCTGAACTGAGCCTGCCATTCTTTTACTTTAAGACTTCTGGTATAGTTAAAAAAGGTGAGCCACCTCCACACACCTTATAAATACCTTGCCCCCATAGCTTTCAAGTGATAGAGCTATTACAGAAATCTGTATTCTCTTTCCACCTGATTCTCATTTAACTTTCCACAGTTGTGTCTTTAAAAACGTGGAAGTAAAGCACACCGGGGGTTATCAACACCTCATTTATTACCAGCAATGAAGTTCTTGTTGCCATTTGACCTATGAGAGAATTAATTTCATAATCCCATCTTTAAGGGTCACCTTTCTGTCACTACTTTCAGTACCAGCTATCTTGGTTTCGGTTCCTCCCTGAAAGCTCATACTGAAACAAGAACTTAGAATCATGCAGGTTTTTGGTATGGAGTAAAAAAAGTGGAAGAAGTGGGAAAATGAGACAAAGATAAAGTAAAAGCCCATGACTGAGCACTAATGCACTGGTTACTGCTGTGAGCAATGGGGCCTCAACCCACTCTCAGAATCAAACTATGTAGAATGCATCTCACGATTATCCTTCCAGAACGTATGGGGAAGGAAACATCTATCCACTTCTATCATTGGTTAAGACTCAGTCCCAATGCATTAAATTCCCCTCACTTCCTAATTCCTCTAATTTTAATTGAGTGGTGTTCCATATCAGAGAGACATCAAGTGAGTACTTGATGTAGGAAACTGGCAGAGGTGTATGATTATTCATCCCTGCTGCGGTGAAATCAGATGGGCTGAAAGGATGTGGCAAGGAGCCTAACATGCAAGTACCATAACTGCACAGCACCTGTGTTCCTACCCACTTCCTAGCAAACAGTAGAATTTTAATAATTTTTAATTTATCAAATGATTAATATATTAATATAGTTGAATTCTAATGAAACCATATGCTTAAAATATTAACTTAGCAGAAGCTACAAAATTATTGAAAGAAATCCTTTACCTATTACTTCCAAGAATTGATAAAAAGCTTTTCTCCCTCAATCATTTCTTCAACTGTAAAGCCTTAGCAGCCAAGAGCTATCTCTTTTAAACCATCAGTAAACACTTCTTTCTCCATGTTGCACTGTCTCTTTCATTGGGTATGCTTTACATCCTTTATTTGAGTAGCATGTTTGTCAGTAAGGAGAGTGACTGAATTCTGGTGAAATGTTCATGGTATTTTTATCCTTTTTGAGGCAAGTGCCTGTGATGTATCATTTGACATTGACATTCTAATATAGCTCATTGATGTCAGGTTTCTTTAATCCCATCTACCTTGGCTGGGAAATCATTTGAGGAAGGCAGGTGGAGGTGGGGAAATCATCTTTATGCTTGCTCATGCTATAATTATTTCAGAGGCTAGGGAAATCTAGCAATGTGCTGCACTTTAAGCACTTTGTGATAGTCATCATCTTTGATCAATGTTTTACAGCTTCACTGCTGATAGAAATGATGAAAAGCAATTATACAGCATTACTGTTGAGCTGTTATTCAAGGTCCATCATGTTTTTCATTCTCTTTCTCCCCCTCTGCTCTTAAGAGGAATATGTTTTATAACACTCTGACACAAGCTATCATATTTTACTTTGAGTGGTTGTAAACCTCCTTTCTTCCAATTAAAGCCATTGATAAAGCATCTACATCTTGAACTGAACTGCTTATTCTAAATAGGTTGTTTTTATGCCGACTGTGATGTTATTTCTTTTTCTTTCTTTTTTTTTTACATGTGTGTGTTTGCTATTCCATTTGGAACTGAGGTTCTAAAATCTAAACTATGATAAACAACCTCTGAAACTGCTTTGCCTTATATAAGCATTAATTAAGTGAAATAGAGAAATGCATAAATTTGTGTTATACTAGAGTGATGATTCATTGGATATATTGAGTTTCATGTACTTTGAATTAAATAGAATTAAACATGCATTAAATACCACATTTTTTAACTTGGACACATTATTTGACTGTCAGGTAATAATGAATACAATAGGTTATTTTGATTAAGAATGTTAGTGAAATATTTGATTTTTAAGTTGAATTTAAACATAATAATTTTTTAACTTTAATACCATACTTAGGTCAAGGACATCAATTTAGTTGTGATTACAGTAATTTTTCTATTAGTCATATGTGCACAGTAAGCAACAAATGCAGTAACCTGAATAATTAATAAATCTTTGGGCTAATAATCTTATTGCCAAATTTATTAAATATTACTTTTAAAGAAAATGAATATTTTATATGTCACATTTTCAATGTTAAAAAGAATATAAAATGTATTTCAATGATTAACCAAATACTTGAGAAAGTAACAAGTTTTATGCTTTTAATCTTTTGTGTAGATAATTGCCACATCATTCTGAGTTGTTTGTCTAACATAGCATTTGTATTTGTTTGCATTTATTTTTATTCAGCTACTGAGTTCTAACCTTCCTAATTTCCTCCACAATTATGGAAGAGACTGTTTTCCTAAGGCTCCTTGAGATCAATTAACACATTCTTATCTCTGTATTACCTGCACCTGGTACATACATTGTTCTCAATAAAGGTTAGTTAACCACTACAGGAAGGCATAGAAATACCATTTGTTACACAATTGCTAATTGTGGCACTTGGCGTTTGTTACCCTAGAACTTATAACTATTCCTAGTTCTTTTTAAAACCCATAGATATTTTCCAGTGTTGATTTAATCATCATTGCTGATACAATTGCCATCCTCACCATGATCATTTTCATCATAGAGGCTAACCAAGGACCTTTCTGTATATGGTGCCTCTCTCCCTAGCTTTCTTCTTTACTTTATTACTTCCTTTCCTTCTACACAACCATGCAACAAACACGTATTGAGCAGCCTATTTTCTATTGTTGTCCTTGATGCCAAGAATACACTTAAATAAAACAGGCAAGATCTCTACCATTTTGTAGTTCACTATCTAGAGAAAGAGGCCAGGGATATATATGTAAATAGTGTAATGTGGCAAACAGTGGGAGAGATAAGTGAGGAGTGGAAGATTATGGAAGGACTTTCTCAGAAGGTGAGCACTGGGCTAAGATCTAAATGACAATATACAAATTCACTAATCAGTTGTAGAGTAATTAAACTTTTGGGAAATCACTAAATAATATTAATGGTTCATTAATACATACAAATGTAAAAATTTTGCCATATGCTTTGCTGAAATTCAACTACATTTCGGATTTTGTTTTTATTGACAAATTAATTGAATAACTTCATCTCAAAAAAAAGAGATAAATGTGGCTTAATAATTTTCTATGAATTTATCCTGTGTCCCTTTCTTAAGTTACATATTTTTAATTATATAACCACAAAATATTCATGATAAGCTCATATATATATATTGCACCTAGTATATAATTTAAGAATAACCCACCTCCTCCTTTAAAAAATCAGAGAAATATCTCTAATGCAGATTTTAGGATTTTATTTTTCTCTTTCACCAATGAACTTCAAAATAACTAGCTCCTCACTTACCAAGAGACTACTCTCATATTAATGTATATTCTATCATATCTTAATCTAGACATCTTGATAGTCAGGAGACAGGAACAATATTGTGTGTGATAGTTTTGTTTTCTAGTATTTTTACAATACATATATATTACACATAATCATAAAATAATATAAAATTACTGGGTAACAGCAACTCAACAATGACAATGGCTTATGCAAATAAGGGATTGTGCCTTTGATGAATTACGTGGTAGCTGTAAATCTGGTCATTTGACTCTCCTCTATTTGTCCTCATTTCAGGATCCAAACTGAAGGAAAAACCTCCATATATAGTAAAGTCCATAGCAGAGGTAAAAGAACAAGAGAGCTGTCAAAACATAGTGATGGCTCTTAGCGTTTCTGCTCAGAGTCACCATACCTTCACCTGTGATCTTGTTCACTGGCCAAAGAAGTGTCACTCCTACTGTTATCACAGAGGAGGGGAAGTAAACGCCTTTCACAGGAAGACACAGCAGGCCTCATCTAACGAATGGAAATCTATAATGTTTTTAATCTCCTTATAGGAAGAGGAAAAATATATAGGACATTTCCCTCAATGAGAAATAAATAAGACATTTTCCTACACATCTTAGGCTACTAGTGAATTCTTGTTGTATATAATTTTTATCAAAATGTTTCCTAAAGGAATTTGAGTTGTCTTTGGAAAAATTGCAAGCTTTATCTGCTTCTTAGCTTTATTCTGAATAATGCTTGTTTATATATCCCTGTCACTCTATCATATTGTTTCTGATTAGGTTCCTACTATTCATTCATATTTATAAATGTATTTCAAAATCTGTAATAATTAGATGACATTGAATTAATCATTGGGGTCTCATTAGATGTTCTGTAAGATTTACAACTCATTTTGTAAGTTTGTAAGAGTGCCTATTTGTCTGTTTTACAAATACAGATCATGTGAAATAACCTTTCACCTTCAGTTTATAGAAATTAATCTTTGTGAAATCTACTTCTGCCATCTAAGTAGAAATCATACTTTTATCCCGCCTTAGTAAATGTTCTCTGATACAATTGCTTTTTTTCAAGATCCCCATTATTTTACTAAAGAATCCAATATCTCTTTATTTATCCAAACTAGTTAAAGAATAGTTGCTCAGTTCCTCATTGTTTTGATCACCACAGAAATGAAACTGCCAATAAAATATGAAACAAATTAATATAATCTACTTTTTAGTTGAATGAACTACAGAGTAGATCTCCAGCTAAGTCTAGTCTCTTATTACTAAAATACCTTGACCCTACATTTTTGCAATCTGCTGTATGAATATGGTGAAAATATTCCCTCCCTAATGTTGTTTGTCCACCCCTTTAAATTATATCTTATCATCACAATGTATTCATATCCACACATATAAAAGTCCTGTGCCTACCCTTCATAATTTTCCTTCTTTGAAATAATGTATATTTCTGAATTTTAGTCAAAAGTCCGAACTCACATAGATCAAATATAACTATGTGTGTACCAATATTTGTTATAGTTTTTTATCCCAATCATCTTCCTGTGTATTATTTGTTTCTTTCTAATTTCCCTGAAATCATTTCTGAGAAAAAACGGGATAGAAGTATAAATAAAAAAACAGACATATCTATACTATTCTATTTATTTTTTCGCCATAGTTTTAAAAAAATCTTTTTTTTTTTTTTTTTAGGAATCGTTACCTTAGAGTTGTTGTACAATGACCAAACTTGATTTATTTTGAAATATATTTTTATTTTTTAAACTACTTTATTTAGGCATGATTGACCTTCAGATTCTGTGTATATTTACTATATATATATAGATGAGTTTAAGGATAAGTATATATCCATGGCCACATATTTACCACAAAGGGCATAAATGTATCCGTCACCTCCCAAAGTTTTCTTCTTCCACCTTTATAATTATTTGTGAATGTGTCTGTGTGTATGTTAAGAACACCCAACATAAGGTCTACCCTTTAGCAAATTTTAAGAATGCATACACTATTCGTAGTTTATATGCGCTATGCTGTGTAATAGATCTCCAGAATGTATTTATCTTGACTAACTCCAAATTTGGTTTCTTAATTAAAAAAAAAATCTAAGACATCACAAACAAATACAAAGAGATAAAGTGATTATGGTATGGTATTTGGGGAAAAGCAAAATTAAAAAAAGAAGTAACACAATAGAAAACAAGTCCTTCAAGAAATGAGACATGCAAAAATTGTATTTGATAGCTCTGCAATAGAGAAATCGTCTTCAGATACGTGTCAGTGGTATTCTGTTCATGAAAGATAAGAATTCATCCAGGCATGAGAAAAAACATATTGAATAGGCTTTACCAAAAAGAAATAGACAGGACATTTTACAGAAGTCTCACCCTTTGCAAACGAAGATAACAATCAACAATCTTAGGTTATCAGTTTACCTAATTCAGAAGAGGATTTTTAATAGATGAATATCCTGTCATCTACTGCAATATGTTTGTTGATTTCTTTATTTTTATTCATTTTCTATAATTGCCATAATCATAACTAGTCATACTTTTGGCTAGGTTTTACTTATAAATTTTATATAAAAATTTATATAATAAATAAGATTAAAAATAAACTAAATAGCCTACTTTCTCCCATTAACCCATTCATCTAAATGATATATATCATTTTCTAAATTATTTTATCATTGCTATATAGTAGGGGAAATTCAGAAATTTAGCCCTGGAAAATAGTACTTTGTACCACCAGTAAGAAGCTTGCAATATTTTTAGACATTATGACCTTTGTAGTAAAAATTCTCAGCTGTTTTTCCTGAGAAAAGTGAGTTACATATACATACATTTAATTTTTATTTATTATTGTTTGTGTTCTCATAAAAGTAATATTGGTTCAATACATAACATTCAGAAAAAAGGAAAAACAATGAAATAAAAATAATTCTTAATTTCAGATACCCAAAAACTATAGATGGCCATTTTTAACTTATCTTACTCAAGTTATCTTTTCTTTTACATATTAGAGTCTGTGTGTGTATAGATGTGATTAGTTTTATAGATGATAGGTGATAGATTGATAGATCCAGATGTCTTTATGCTACAATTATTTGATCTGCAAAACCATAATTATTCTTTTTTAAATTTCCAACTTTTATTTTAAGTTCAGGGGTACATGTGCAGGGTGTGCAGTTTTGTTACACAGATAAACATGTGCCATGGTGGTTTGCTGCACAGATAATCCCATCACACAGATATTAAGCCCAGTATCCATTAGCTCTTCTTCCTGATGCTCTCCCTCCTTCCATCCACCACCCTCTGACAGGCCCCAGTGTGTGTTGTTCCTCCACATGTATCCACATGTTCTCATCATTTAGCTCCCACTTTTAAGTGAGAACACATGGTATTTGGTTTTTTGATCCTGTGTTAGTTTGCTAAGAAAAATGGTCTCCAGCTCCATCTATGTCTCTGCAAAGGACAAAATCTCATTCTTTTTGATGGCTGAATAATATTTCATGGCATATTTGTACAATGTTTTCTTGATTTAGTGTATCATTGATGGGCATTTAGGTTGATTCCAAGTCTTTGCTATTGTGAATACTACTGCAATGAACACACTTGTGCTTGAAGCTTTATAATAGAACAATTTATATTCCTTTAGGCATATACCCAGTAATGGGATTGCTGGGTCTAGTAGTATTTCTGCCTTTTGGACTTTGAGGAATAACCACAATGTCTTTCACAATTGTTAAACTAATTTACTCCCCCATCAATAGTGTAAAGGTATTCCTTTGTCCACAACCTCACCAGCATCTGTTTTTTGACTTTTTAGTAATATCCATTCTGACTGGTATAAGATGGTATCTCATTGTGGTTTTGATTTGCATTTCTCTAATGATAGGTGATGTTGAGCTTTTTAAAATGTTTATTGACTGCATTATGCCTTCTTTTTAGAAGTGTCTGTTTCTGTCCTTTTCCCATTTTTTAATTTTTTTATTTATTGTAAATTTGTTTAATTACCTTATAGATGCTGGATATCAGACCTTTGTCAGATGTATAGATTTTAAAACTCTTCTCCCATTCTGTAGGTTTTCTTTGCCCTGTTGATAGTTTCCTCTGCTGTGCAGAAACTCTTTAGTTTAATTAGATTCTATTTGTCAATTTTTGTTTTTGTTGTAATTGCTTTTGGCATCTTTGTCAAGAAATTTTTGCCCATGTTTATGTCCTAAATAATATTGCCTAAGTTTTCTTCTAGAGTTTTTATAGCTTTGGTTTTTACATTTAAATCTTTAATCCATCTTGAGTCAATTTTTATATATGGTGTAAGGAAGGGGTCCAGTTTGAATTTTCTGTATATGACTAGCCAGTTCTCCCAGCGCCGTTTTTTAAGTAGAAAACCTTTTCCTCATTGCTTGTTTATGTCAGGTTCATTGAAGATCAGATGGTTATAGGTGTGCAGTCTTATTTCTGGGCTCTCTATTCTGTTCCACTGGTCTACATGTCTGTTCTTGTACCAGTACCATGCTGTTTTGGTTATTGTAGTCCTGTAGTATAGTTTGAAGTTGGTTAGTCTGATGTCTCCAGCTTTGTTCTTTTTGCTTTGGCTTGTCTTGGCTATTCAGGCTCTTTTTTGTTTCATGTGAATTTTAAAATAGCTTTTTACTAATACTGTAAAGAATGTCATGGTAGTTTTGAAGCAGAATATTTCCCTGACTCATTCTAGAGACTCATGACAGGGGTGCCTCATTTACTCAGCTCGCTGCTCTCAACTTCTCATGTGAGGGAGCACACAAGCGAACAAGTATGGGAACTGGAGTGAACAAGGGCTAGAACTGACTGACCACTTCGGTTCAGGCAGAATCAAATTCCACTCACTTGGACCTGCTGTGTTCTACCCTTCACAGGAGGGAGCACGCAGGTGAGTGGGTGCAGGAATTGGCTGCATGCCTTAGCACTGACAGGAATGAATTCCATGCAGGCCCTGAAGCAGCAGCCGGGTGGGGGTACCGGTGACTCCCAAAGCCCCAGAAGGAGTGTTACAGTGCCCTTTTAGCTCTGCCATTCATGGACAGTTTGAGTGTTAACAGCCCAGTGGGCCCTTTGCCATGTCACATAGAGTGGCTGCCCTCCACCATCAAGGGCAAAGGGCAGTGTGACAGCCTTTTGTATCTGCACTTGTGACTCTTGAACTCTAGTCCAGCATCCAGGAAAAATTAGGCAGCACAAAATATGGTAAATGCAGGGGAATTTATTGTTGATGAAAGTGACTCTCAGTGGGAAGGGAAACTTAAAAGGGAATGGGGCAGGTAGGTAATCTTCCCTGAAGTCTGTACACTTTCAGCTGGATTCTTCTCTGAAGTCACACCATCAAGCTCTCCCTCTGAAGTCAGGACACTTCTCTCCGACATCCAGACATAGTCCCGTCTCTTGGCTGAGTCTGGAGTTTTTATAGGCACAGGATGGGACAAGGCGGGGCCATGGGTGGTTTAGGAAAAGGCAACATTGAAGCAGGAAAACAGGGATACCATTTCTCACTTTGGGCCACAGTTTCAGGCTTTCAGCTTGAAGGTTGAGCTTCACTGGGGACTTGCCCTTCTCTGCCTTTAATTTCTCTGCTCCCTGTCCCTGTCAATTTAATGGGAATACCATTGAATCTATAAATTGCTTTGGGCAGCATGGCCATTTTCATGATATTGATTCTTCCTATCCATGAGCATAGAATGTTTTTCCATTTCTTTGTGTCATCTCTGATATCTTTGAACAGTGGTTTGTAATTCTTCTTGAGGAGGTCCTTTACTTCCCTGGTTAGCTGTATTTCTAGGTATTTTATTCTTTTTGTGGCAATTGTGAATGACAATTAATTCACAATTTGGCTCTTGGCTTGCCTGTTCTTGGTGCATACGAATGCTAGTGATTTAGCACTTTCATTTTGTATCCTGAAGCATTGCTGAAGCCGCTTATCAGATTAAGAAGCTTTTGGGCTGAGATGATGAGGTTTTCAAAATATAGGGTTACATCATCTGCAAACGAAGATAGTTTGACTTTCTTTCTATTTGAATACCCTGTATTTATTTCTCTTGCTTGATTGCCCTGGCCAGAACTTCCAATACTATGTTGAATAGGAGTGGTGAGAGAAAGTAACCTTGTCTCATGCAGGTTTTCAACTGCTTCCAGTTTTCGACCATTCAATATGTTATTGGCTGTGCATTTGTCACATATGGCACTTATTATTTTGACATGTTTCCTTCAATACCTAGTTTTTTGAGTTTTAACATGAAAGGATGTTGAATTTTTGAAGGCCTTTTTGCATCTATTGAGATAGTCATGTGGTTTGTGTCTTTAGTTATCTTTATGTGATGAGTCAGATTTATTGATTTTCATATGTTGAACCATCCTTGCATCATGGGAATGAAGCTTAATTGTGGTAAATAAGCTTTTTGATGTGCTGCTGGATTCGGTTTGCCAGCATTTTGTTGAGAATTTTTGCATCAATTGAACCATCATTTTCAATAACTCCATAGTATTCCATCACACTGGTGCCTCATAATTTATAAGGCATAATTTGATATTCCCCTAGTGGGAGAATGCAGATTTTTAAAATTTTTTCTGTTACAGATATTCTTCACATTTCAACAGGTTTTATGCAAAATTTTGACTACAACTGCGATTATTTCTTCATAATACATTACTACTAATAATTTCTAGAATTACTCAGTATAAAAGGTTTGTTTCTAAATCACTGATGCATACTTCCAAAACTGCTTTCTGTAAAGATCATACAAATTTACGTTTTTGTCTCCAATGAATGATATGACTATTTTACTACAGCTTAGCTGGCACTGAGTATAATCCATTTTTGGACCTAATTTTACATATGAAAAACAATACCTGGTTATTTTTATGTGTAGTATTTGTTTTTGTTTTTAATTAATACTGAGCTTACAGAAATAATACCACACATCTACAGCCATCTGATCTTTGACAAACCTGAGAGAAACAAGAAATGGGGAAAGGATTCCCTATTTAATAAACGGTGCTGGGAAAATTGGCTAGCCATAAGTAGAAAGCTGAAACTGGATCCTTTCCTTACTCTTTATATGAAAATTAATTCAAGATGGATTAGAGACTTAAATGTTAGACCTAATACCATAAAAACCCTACAAGAAAACCTAGGTAGTACCATTCAGGACATAGGCATGGGCAAGGACTTCATGTCTAAAACACCAAAAGCAACAGCAGCAAAAGCCAAAATTGACAAATGGGATCTCATTAAACTAAAGAGCTTCTGCACAGCAAAAGAAACTACCATCAGAGTGAACAGGCAACCTACAGAATGGGAGAAAATGTTTGCAATCTACTCATCTGACAAAGGGCTAATATCCAGAACCTACAAAGAACTCAAACAAATTTATAAGAAAAAAACAAACAACCCCATCAAAAAGTGGGCAAAGGATATGAACAGACATTTCTCAAAAGAAGACATTCATACAGCCAACAGACACATGAAAAAATGCTCATCATCACTGGCCATCAGAGAAATGCAAATCAAAATCACAATGAGATACCATCTCACACCAGTTACAATGGCGATCATTAAAAAGTCAGGAAACAACAGGTGCTGGAGAGGATGTGGAGAAATAGGAACACTTTTACACTGTTGGTGGGATTGTAAACTAGTTCAACCATTATGGAAAACAGTATGGCGATTCCTCAAGGATCTAGAACTAGATGTACCATATGACCCAGCCATCCCATTACTGGGTATATACCCAAAGGATTATAAATTATGCTGCTATAAAGACACATGCACACGTATGTTTATTGCGGCACTATTCACAATAGCAAAGACTTGGAATCAACCCAAATGTCCATCAGTGACAGACTGGATTAAGAAAATGTGGCACATATACACCATGGAATACTATGCAGCCATCAAAAAGGATGAGTTTGTGTCCTTTGTAGGGACATGGATGCAGCTGGAAACCATCATTCTTAGCAAACTATCATAAGAACACAAAACCAAACACCGCATGTTCTCACTCATAGGTGGGAACTGAACAATGAGATCACTTGGACTTGGGAAGGGGAACATCACACACCGGGGCCTATCATGGGGAGGGAGGAGGGGGGAGGGATTGCATTGGGAGTTATACCTGATGTAAAAGACGAGTTGACGGGTGCTGACGAGTTGATGGGTGCAGCACAGCAACATGGCACAAGTATACATATGTAACAAACCTGCACGTTATGCACATGTACCCTAGAACTTAAAGTATAATAATAATAATAAATAATAAAAAAAATACTGAGCTCAGAGATCTAAAGCTAGCCACTAGCTTTTTAGGCAAGAATTATAGTTGTCCTCAGCACCAAGATGTCAGGGCCCTGAAAACTGTAGCCTTTTTGTGAACCATCCCTATTGCCTAGAAATAAAATTAAGTCTATTCAGGGACTAATTGGTTAAATAGTTAAGGACAAATGACAGTGTGTCTCCTCTCTGATCCTTGATATTATTTGCATTGACAATGTAAGTGATAAACACTGCTTATCATATATTCTCTCCTTGTAGGCATTCCCACAATAATCTGTGCTTTATATTCCTCAACTCAACCACCTAGGTTCCCCATGATTCTGAAATCTTTCTGCTGTAATTAGAGCACAATAATAATTAATATGTTTAAGAAGTTTATGCCTGAATACTTTCTATGTCATATCAATAAACATACAACCAGAAGAACATCAACTACCCTGCTATTTCAACAGAAGTAATTGAATATAAATAATTTTTCAACCAATGTTGAAGAAATTAAAAGATCAAAAAGGAAATAAAGTGCAATCAAACAATGCATTTCTAAAACCAGGTTTAGGGAAACAAAGCAGAACTTTTGAAACTATTAAAATTTAGATCTTGGAGAAGGGACTCAGAAAAGCAGAATCCAGACATCTGCAGAGAGGATACTGCCTAACTGGAGGCGTTGCCTCGGGATCTTGGAGATGATCATATAGAGATGGGTGTCCTAGTTCTAACAGGCTTCAACCAGCTGGTGCTGGAATCTCTAATAGTGTGCTATGAAGTTGATTATAGGAGTGATTATAAAAGGTTGATTACAGTAGTGCCAAGAAATCTGCAAACTGAAATTAATACCTACTATTGAAAACAACTGCTGCTGTACAGCATAGATAGGTGATTTTAAAGGTGAGAGACAATAGATTAACAAGGCACACTAATGCATTAGCATATTTAATAATCAAGTATTAGCATTAATATACCCTCATTTTATAGATGAATAACCTGAAAGTTATAAAGGTAATTTAACTTGCTCAAAGTAACATAGGTAGCCAGGATTTGAACTCATGCAGCCCGGCTTCCAAGACTGTGCTTTTTTTTTTTTTTTAATAGCTTTAATGAGGTATAATTGATGAATAAAAATTATGTATATTTGAGGCAAATAGCTTAATGCTTTGATATGCATGTATGTATTGTGAAATGATCACTGCCATCTAGGATATCCATTATCTACATATTTCCTTTTTAATCTCCTTTTTTATTTGACCCTTAAGATATACCTTCTTAAAATATTTGCAATATACATCAAATTATTGTTAACAATAGTTACATAGCTGTATATTAGGTCTCCAGAACTTACTTAACTTGAATAACTAAAACTGTGTAATCTTTCACCTATCTACCTATTTCCCCCTCTGTCCACCCCTAACAACCACTGTTCTACTGTCTGCTTCTATAAGTTTGACTATTTAGATTTAACATACAAATAAGATCATGTCTATTGGGCATTTCTTCAAAGAAAACATATACATAGCCAACAGGTACATGCAATGTCACTCAACATCACTAATCATCAGGTAAATGCAAATCAAACCACAAACCTCCTGTCTAGGGTCTGCTTCTTAGCCCATGGTGTCTATACAGACTAATTATCATCATTATTTAAATAGGCTGATGTTTACTTTTCTGGGGAAAAAAAAATTAAAAAAAAAAAGCCCTTCCATGAAATTATGTGTTGCTCTACTACTACCTTGTTTTTTTTTTTTTTTTTTGCCTCTCTTGGCTGCCAAATTTGTCAAATTATATGTCTATATTTATATTCTTTCTTTATTTCCCTCTGTCATGTCAACCTATTCTTGTCTAGCTTCCAACTTGACAACTGAACTAAAATAATTCTTTGAACATCAAAAATAACCTCCTAGTTTTAGTTCTGGAAATTATAGAGTAAGTAGATTCACTGTATTCCTCCTACTAAATAAAAAGTCTTGGAGAAAATTCAATAAGCAATTGACTAATGACTTTGAAAGATGAAGGAAGGAGGGTGGAGATGCTAAGAACTACAGGACTTAATAAGTGACCCAGTAGTACATTCTAAGATTTTCTTCTTTTTCTTTTGTTAATTTATAAATATTCCAGTTTGGTTCCTGGGGAAGTCTACTACTAAGAAACATCAATAAGGTCAGACAAAACACACAAATGAGGACAGAAATATTTTGACCATCTTTCTCTGGGTGAACATTAAAACAAACAAAAACCAGCTGTTTGCTCTCCTTTCTTACCAAGTACAGAGACTGCGAGCAGAGCTCTGTCTTCTATCTTTGTCCTATAACAGTGAAGTGATGTTCTCTATTTTGACCACAAGGATTATAAATGGAGACTAAGCTTGCATCCATGCCCTGCAATAGGATGGCAGCATCACAATTCACAGCATGGTGACTAGGCAAATAGACCACTCCACTGTTCACACCGTATACATAGCATTCTTGTCTCTTCCAGCAGACATTGCAGCCATGGAGATGGTGATCAGAGTTCTGTCCACCATTCTTTTTCCTTTAAAAAAAAAAAAAAAAAAAAATTGAGGCCAGGCACAGTGACTAACACCTGTAATCCCAACACTTTGGGAGGACGAAGCGGGCAGTTCACAAGGTCAGGAGTTCAAGACCAGCCAGACCAACATGGTGAAACCCATCTCTGCTAAAAATACAAAATTAGCCAGGCGTAGTGGTGGGTGCCTGTAATCCCAGCTACTTGGGGGGCTGAGGCAGGAGAATTGCTTGAACCTGGGAGGCAGAGGTTGCAGTGAGCCAAGATCCTGCCATTGCACTCCAGCCTGGGTGACAGAGCAAGACTCCATCTCAAAAAAAAAAAAAAAGGCAATGCACCTTTTTCTCACAACAAAATTATAGAAGGAATTCTATCTCCCATTCAGAGGGGATAGAATTAGAGACAGGGATATTTTAAATCTGTTTATGAAGTGCTGAGAAGACCTCAGAGCAGTCTATATATTAAACCAACCATATACAAGCAGAAAAAATATTTGATAACTGAATTCTCATGTGGAAAACCATACAGGTTTCAGATTGGTGTCTGAGTAGCATGCAAGTGGGGCAGACCAGAATAGTATTGCAAAGGCTGTGAAAATTTAGTTGACATTAACCACAAAGTGGACCAGGATGTTTGTTCTGAACCAGAACATATTGAATGCCTGAAATAAAAGGAAGACTTAAATAGTAACCAGACACTTATAGTACTTAAAATGTCCAGGATACAGTCCAAAATTACTCATCATTGCAAGTAAGGAAACTCTCAACTCTCAAGGAAAGAAAAGGCAATCAACAGATGGCAATACTGAGATGACACAGTTGTTGAGATTATTTGACAAAATCTCAAAGTTTCTATCATGAAAATGTTCTAACAAGTAGTTACAAACACTCTTGAAAAAAGTTAAAAGAAACATCAAAAAAGTAATAGGAGATAAAAGAATCATGAAAATTTAGAACTGAAAAAAACACAATAATCAAAATTTTAAAACACATTGGATGGAGCCAATAGCAGAATGGATAAGACAGAAAAAAAATCAGTTTACTTAAAAATAGATGAATAGTTTTTATCAAGTCTGAGAAACAGAAGGGTAATGAAGAGTACCTCAAAAAATCTTTTAAGACAGTTAAAAAGGAGACTTCATTGCTTTTATTTGAATTCCCTTTTCACCTTGCCTGTTATAGCTCCACAAGCTCTCGGCATTTGACTTAATCATTAAAGAGAGGAGATCTTTCTTTTTATTTTTTATTTTTACATATTGTCTAAAATAGTCTCCTCCTTGTTTCATGTTTATTTGTTTTAAAATCTCTTAGCAATCAATAGCTTCACTTCACTTATGCTTTAATATTGAAGCAAAAATTGAGTGATATTCTCAAAATTTAAGCATAATAATTAATGCAACTATATCATAGGTGAAGAAGATAAAAGGACTAAAATATCATAACATAGGTACAAGATATGCACTTTCTATTTGAAGTGGTCCATATTGACACTAGCATTCTGTAATAAATTGCATATGTAGATTCTACTCCCTAGAAGATAGTGGTTGCCAATTACTGCCCATGGACTAAAATCTATCCTCCATCTGTTTTTGTAAGTACAGTTTAAATTTTACATATCCATATCCATTTATTTATTTATTGTCTGTGGCTGTTTTGTTGTTGTTGTTGTTGTTATGCTTGCACAATTTAGTAGGTGCAACAGAGAATGTATGTTCTACAAAGCTTGAACTATTTACTGTCTGATCCTTTACAGAAAACACTTACTGATTACAGAGCATCCACTAAAAACTTATAAAAAAGAGATAAATCAAAATGTTTACTAAAAGATGTTTCAAATAACCCCCTGGGGAACAAAAGGAAAAACAGTGGAAGAAAAATCAAAAGGAACAAACAGAAAATAATATCGTGACAGATAAATGATTTATTTTGTTTAAACAAATTATTCTAATTGTCTATTTCACTTTTTAAATTTTGTTAGAAACTGTTTACAACATATTTATATTTTTTCTAATCTTAAAATTACATTTTCTGTAGCTAGTATTTGGAAACCAATGACATTCAAATTTCATTTCAATTTTATTTGAAATAAGTTTAACAAATATTTATCGAACACTACTATCTCATGGATATTTTACTAGTGTTAGTAAGGTATGATGAAACATCTCAAGATGATTACAGCTCAGGTTTTAAGCGAATAACTTAATTCCAACAACATTCTTATCCTGGGGTTTTTAGTAAAAGAAGGATGAATAGCAAAGCAAAGGCTTTAATATCAATGACTATTTAGATATCTGCTTATTCTTTACTTAAAAACTAGTATTTAATATTAAAATGTTAAACATTATTTAGAATGCCTTCCATTATACAAGACATATACAATTTAGCCATTTTGTGATTCTGAAGATCAAATAGTCAATTTTGCTTAGTGGAAATAGGAAAGGTTATGAGAAATAACAATTTTATATATGAGAAGAGAGAGAACACATGTAACATTATGAGAGCAAATGAAACATGAATATATTCAACTTACTCTATTAGAAATTACATTTATGTACAACATAAAAACTTAGAAAAAATAGATACAGTTAATAATGCGAATTCAATAGTGGAATATACATTTGAAGCAGTATTTAAAATGTATAAATGAAAGAGACTGGAAAATAAGAGGAGAAAGCATCCCAAAGATATATTAACATGGTCAGAAGGAGAATTCAGTGACTGGGAGTCATAATACGGGGATAGGAACAAGTAACTGGGAAGGTGAGTTCAGGGAATGGTCAAGCAGAATGGCAAAAAGGAATATAGTGTAATGAATTTGAAAATTTAGATGTTCTTCTAACCTGGAGTACATGCAACACCATGTAGCGTAAAACCCAGGTTTTCTTGTAATCTTTATGCCATGATTTGAGTAAAATAATGAACAATCATTAAGAAAAACATGCCACAGGAAAAGTTTTACTTCTTCTTTTCATAAATTTTAGACCAGTTAATAAAACGAAGACAAAGAAAATGAAACTGAAGTAAAAAAGATATTTTTAATACTCAAAAATATGTCAAGGTCAAAGCATTGATTTCTAAAAAGGCATTTTTAAAGTATAAGAATCAATAAGTGTGAAACAGAGGGGAGATTATTTTAAACAATAGATAAAAAAGACCTACTGTCTTCCATGATTATGTTAAAAGCAGAAACCATGAGGAGCCCTAGGAGGTAGAGAAAACAAAAGAAATTCAAATAAAAGCATAAAATAAAGTAACTTTGGTGCTTATCCATGCATAATATCTATGAGTAGTTTTGAAAATAAGAATGCATTTTCCTCTAAAATGAATGAGACATTGTAAGGAGATCTCATAGAATAACAGTAATTTGATCATGTTTTTGAATTCAAGAAAGAAGATACATAGATGATTAAAGTAATCCACGTTTTAAAGACTGAGAAATGTGGAAGCATTTAGGAAGCAAAAAAATGAAAAGACCAAAAAGGAGACAATAAAACTCTGTGTAGATTAAAGTATAAGCTGTATTCTATTATCCTGAAAACCTAACTTTAAAATCCAGAAGGGAAAAAACAGAAAATTGCCCTGGAAATATCTTTTTTTTTTTTTTTTTGGTAATTACATGTATTTGTCATGAGCTAATTAGTCAACATTAAATATTAAGTTTATTAATCATTCACTTATTTATGTGTTCATGCATTGTTTATGATAGATCTATATGCCAATTTGGTATTATAAATATCCATATGTCTCTCAAATATCATACTTCAAGGTACAATAATTTCATTCATTCTTTCTGAATCTGTTGTCACTTTATTCCATCATTAAATAAACATTCTCCTTTTGTTCTGTTAAGTCCCACTGTATTTATGGAATAAGTTTAAGAAATATAAACTAGAGCGTTTACATTTGAATGGACCCCCAACATGTTGAATAACGTTACTTAGATAGATAGTAAGAAGTAATGGTCCTCTACATTTCTGGGGGCATTGGTTTATGACTAATTTTGAATTTTACTCCGTAAGATAATTTTGACAAAAAACAGAGTAAGTGTTGATGGAACATGATTAAATTTTCAGATAACATACAGCTTTGAAGAATACAAGACAAAAATCTAAATACAAAAAAATAACAACAGTACGATTACTGGTGCTGACTTTTAAACAGATGAAACAATAGGAATATAGATACATTCTGCCCTTAGTTTTAAAAACCTCATTGAACAAATTGTATGCAGAGAAATTATGTCTGTGTAGCAGCAAATTTTGAGTTGACTTTTAAATTAATATATAACAATGCAGCAGCCAAAGTAACAGTGTCAAGTTAAAACTACTTAATATACACACTTAACAATTACATAATAAATAATTACTGCATAATATTCTATCATATGAACACTCTATAACATTGACATTCAGCACTTCTATGCGTAATAATTTCTAATTTCCTCAGAATATAATTGTGAGTTATCTTTTTATAAGTTTCAGTTCTTTTACTTTGGTTTTATTACCAGAAACTGTCAAAGGTTTCAAGTCATTCTAATCTTTATATATATTTTCTATATTTCATAATGGCTTTAGAAGGAAAAAAATTTCATTGATCTGTTATTTCAATTGTAAGTAGGAAAAATACCTTTCTTGCTCTGCTCTAGTTTGTGTTTACAGAAACAGGCACTGAAATGGAGGGTGCAAGATATTTTTTGGGAATCAACACCTGTGAATGAAGGAAGCCAAATTGAGTAAAGGAAAAAAATTAACTGTAATATTTTACAAATTACATCTGGGGCAAGTTCTCTTGGCATCTGAGCCAGGTTCTCTTAATTTAACTCTTTACACTTGAGTTAAGTTCTAGGCTGCCCCTGAGAGACATGGCAGGTAGGAGCTAGTTAGAGAGAGAGAGAAAGAGGGTCTCAGAAGAGGAACAATGTCTTAGGGCCTACACAGGCACTACCCTGTTATGTAGCTAGCAGGAGGAAATGTGGTTAAGAACTTCCTCTTGATGTGGAGAAATAGGAACACCTTTACACTGTTGGTGGGAGTGTAAATAAGTTCATCCAATGTGGAAGACAGTGTGGTGATTCCTTAAGGATGTAGATCCAGAAATACCATTTGGCCCAGCAATCCCATTACTGGGTTTATACCCAAAGGATTATAAATCATTCTACTATAAAGACACATGCACATGTATGTTTACTGCAGCACTATTCACAATAGTAAAGACTTGGAACCAACCTGCATGCCCATTAATGATGACTGGATAAAGCAAATGTGGCACATATACACCATGGAATCCAATGCAGCCATAAAAAATGGATGAGTTCATGTCCTTTGCAGGGATATGGATGAAGCTGGAAACCATCTTTCTCAGCAAACTAATGCAGGAACACTGCACATTCTCACTCATAAGTGGGAGTTGAACAATGAGAACACATGGGCACTGGGAGGGGAACATCACACGCCAGGGTCGGTTGGGGGCTGGGGAACTAGGGGAGGGATAGCATTAGGAGAAATACCTAATGTAGATGACAGGTTGATGGGTGCAGCAAACCACCATGGCACATGTATACCTATGTAAAAAAACTACATGTTTTGCACATGTATCCCAGAACTTAAAGCATAATAATAAAAAAAGAATTTCCTCTTATATCAAGGTGCTTGTTCAGAATGGACTTTACTCCTCCCATGCAGGTGCAGAAAAGGACTGAGGGCTTCTGAAAATGATCCCAAACCCATTGCAATGCCATTAGGATTATGATTTTAGACCCCTGACGTCTTTGCTTAGGAATTCATGCATAATAATCAAGATGGATTCACTATGACCAAGCCCAGGCATACACAGATTCAACACCCTGAAGGGGGAACTTTACCCCTCCCACTAAGTTAGATCCTACAGAAGACTTCCTTGTTTCTATCACATAAAAAATCAGAACTCAGCCCCATTTTAGCAACCCTCTTCAAGTCCCCTTTCACTGCTGAGAGCATTTCTGTTGCTTAATAAAGCCTACTCTACCTTACTCACTCTCCAGTGTCCACGTGCCTTATTCTTCTTGGTTGTGGGACAAGAACTCGAACCTTGCTGAACTAAGGAGTAAGGAGACTGCAACAACAACCCGACCACCCCACTGGCATACCTTATTCAAATCTTAGTATGTTTATCTTGCATCAAATTTTAGAATCTTCATACATAGCTACCTTGTTTGATATGGTTACTTACATCCATAGCAAGAAAATACCAAACGTATGTCCACACTTAAAAGATAGAGCCAGAGCAAAAGATAGCTAAGTTAATCAGGATATTGTCAATTCATAAATAAATTATGAGACACTCTACATGAATCTGATCAATTTCTTCCACGTTAAAAATTTAGAAGAGAAATTGTTGCCTGATCTACAAAATTACCTTGCACTATTATTTTTGTTCAATGTAATATGTAGAAATCAACTACCCTAAACTAATTTACTGAGATTTCTTTTGCATACACACTAATAGGTTTTATTAATATGTAAATTTTTATTTAAAATAAATATTTCTAAAACAGTAATATGAATTTTTTAATTAATTAATTAATATTTATTTATAAATAAATTTAAATTATTAAATTTAATTAAATTTTAATTAATTTTTAAATTAATATTGAACAAATATTAATATGTGGCACTGACAGAAGTGCTTAGAGGTAAAGATAATAAAAATAACAATATTTATTAACATTTAATATGGGCCAGTTACAATGTGAAGTGCTGCATATAATATCTCATTTCATATTCCTGGCAATTTTTGCAGTAGGTATTAGTAATATTGCAATATTGCATCCATTTTACAGCTGAAAATGTTAAAGCTCTAAGGGGAGTACCTTGCACTTAACAAGTAGTAGATGCATTACTCAGACACTAAACCTTTAACCACTACACTCAGCTGTCTGGGGAAGACCATATGAAAATATAATCCTCACTTCCCAGATTAGAAACCTAAATTCTTTAGAGAAGAATCTCAAACCATTTGACTAGAACATGGTCTGTAGAAGTCAGATTTCTCCATAGTTGGCAGTAGAAGAAAGAGTAGACATAATTACTATAATTATTAATATAAAATTATAATACTAAAAGTTAATTTCATTTTTTGATGGTAAATAAGATAGAAAATAAAATATATTAAAATCATTAAAGGCATAAATACATATTCTATGCAAATTAGAGTATACTACATCCTTCAAAGTTTGTTCAAATTTTTTTCCACTGAAAGCAGCATAAAATATTATAGGTTTAATATAATATACATATTAAGTGTATATATAAGTATATATATAATATATATTATATATTATAAGTCTGTTTCTTTTTTACATTTTCAAATGATGTATTTCTTTTTATGATCCATGTAAGTTAGTGGCAAGGTTTGTAAGTTATTTTAAGTTATTAATTAACTTTCTGGGTCTGAAATATATATATATATTTAATTTAAATCTGTCCACTGCCAAATTTGATCCTCAGAAAATACTATAAAATCCAATGAGAAAAAATGTTTAATAAGATTTCTCATTTTGAAATAAACGGCCTTTCTCTGTTTGGGGGGGTCTGTCTTTCACCATGGAAGTGTTCAGATATAATGAGCTTACTATTTTTTCCTGGAGTCTTTTCTGTGAAAGGTGACATGCTCTGCCACTATGTACAGTTTTGAAACAAGGGATTTCTCTTTGACCCTTCTAAAGTAACTGAGCACCTCTCAGGATGAGACTGTCATGCTTTCATATCTGTGATCAATGATGTGATGCATCCAAATTTATTCATATCTCACTGAGTGCTTATCTTTTTAATTTATTCATAAACATGGACATAGACCATTTTTGAATATAGTTCATATTTTAAAATCTGAGTAATTATCATGTTTGAACAGGTGATCAAATAGGCATAATGTTGTTTTAGGAAGAGAAGAAAATCAAAATGTACTACTAGATATAATTCTTTTGTTACTTATCTTATAAACTTTATAAAGTACATAACATTATGAATTAACTTTACCATTAAAGAAAATATGAAATAAGTACAATTAAATGAAAATATAAGGAAATTATGTTTGTTTGTTTTTTTTACATTTTCAAATGATTTTTTTAATGATTCATGTAAGTTAGTGACAAGGCTTATAAGTTATTAATTAAATTTCTGGGCCTGAAACATTTTTATAGTTGTTTCCATTAAAATTATGTTTCATTTAATATCATGTAATACACCCAAATTGACTTCTATTCTAATATCTAATAGGGTACTTTTACCAAAATATTAATATAGATTTATCGATAATGGAAACATGGTATGGTAGTAAAACTGAATTGAACTGACATAAATATTCCTTTTCATTCCAATTAGAGTTCTAGGTATTAGAAAAGCTAGAGAGTGAAGTAAAAACCATATATAAGGAAATAAGCAGCATAGATTACTACATAAAATTCAAGCAAAACTGTATTTTTAAAATTATATAATGTGATCTACTACCTCCACCTAAAATCCTTGATGGATCTTATATTCAAAATATTCTGGATTGTTATCATTACATCATTACATAGATACTAAGATATTTTGAGTTACCCTGGGGTTATTACCTTATAACTTTATTTTTTTTTCTCTAAGGTATATGTTTATCTTACTATAAGTCTTATTCTTTGGTTATGTCTGAAAAGAAATTGATAGAATACCATCCACCCATTTCATAAATTTTGCCATAAATTAGCTACCACGTATTCTTTCTGGGGCAATGAGATCCATTTAAAGTCTTTGATACATATTGCTGTGATAGCTGTGTGTACCCACAGAGTCTCATACAGTCAAATTTTACCCATATCTCAAGGGACTTGACATCCTAAAATAGTATTTTCCTCTTTTTTCCCCCTGAAAGAAAATAAGGCTATTAATAGTATAGTAATTGAAATCACTGTGGTACCTGTTTTCATTTTTTCTCCTAAGAAAGTCCATATAAAGAGACAATTGAGGAAAAGGGGAAAGAAATTAGTTACGTTCCTGATTCTTTTCTCTAACAAATTCTATAGATTTGTTTATTAAAAAACAAACAAACAAACAAACAAAAACAGTTAAGCTAGAATTCTGACGTCAATAAAAATTGTTTCTCATGTGTTATGACTCTGATAGCCTGGCATCCATAGAAGGAAAGAAGTCAAGCATAGAGCTCAAGTAACTTTTCATACATGCTATGCTTTTAATTACACCTTGAACCAGAAAAGCAGACATTATCAAAAGATCTATAAACTTTTGTCTGATGGCAAGAGATTTTGTGAATTAGCTAAAAGTTTGTGCTAATCCTGCAATATAATATTTTTCAAGGAAAACTTCGAAGTTTTGGGTTCAGAAAGATTTTTCTCATGTTTTGTGGTTTATATTTTAAAGTTTTATTTAATTCTTTTCATCTGTTTTCTGCTGATAGCCAGGACTACAACTACCTTAAGATAAATAACCAGGTTAGAAACTTGAGCAGACATTCTGCAGCAAAGAAGCAAATATTTATTGAGCACCTGTCTTATACAGGATGTCTCAGACACACTGCTGCCCTTGTTTGGGTTCACCCAACAAAGCAGGGTTTGGGACAAGGACTCATGCAGGTGTTTATTTTGAGAAGTGACATGAAGGAATCAAAATGGGAGGAATGTAAGAAGTGAAACAAAGAAAGAGAAAAAGTTGTCTTAAAGAGCATTATTGAGAAGTTTCCACTTTGGGCCATTGGGGCTCAATTCCCCTAGAAACTCTATGAGAATCTCTATAAAATACATATCAGCCTGAGACATGAAAGAGGGTAACATCTGTTTACCCAGGAACTGTCAAACTCCCCACAGTTAAACATAGACACATGCATTAGCTTGACTGAGTAGGCATCAACAGTCATCTAATGCATCTGTAGTAGAAGAGCTCCATTCAGAAAGCAAGAAGTGTGTTAAATACTCATGGCAATGTGCCATGATGCTGGAGAAAAACCTATGGTAAAGTTTGTGATAGAAGGGTCTATGAAGGCCATCAGTCCTTGAACCACTTAAGATCTCTTGTGTCCTACATTAAGTACAATATCCCACAGAGTTAGTGATTGCTTCACATTCTACAAGAAACCTAATATAAGAGTGGCAATTGATTAAAATACTCAGAGTTGCAGCTGCTCCCTAGGCCTTAACCAATATTGTCATTTTTTATTATTTTTTATTTTTTTATTTTTATTTTTTTTTACCATAGACAGTATTCCAGATTACTCTCACCCTCAGCAATAATTCAGCTGGTCTCAGTTACTTGACTGATAAAATTACCCAGACCTTGACCCCTGAGAAAAAAGAGATTTTAGCAGCTGCCGTTGTCAGGTAATAATTGTCATAAGTGTGCATAGAGCTATCACTGGTCTTAGATCAAGAATTGCCTCAGTTAATTTCCTGGGCTCCAGATATATTTCTCTCTGATGTATTGTGTTGCTGAAACTCTAGCAAAATCCAAAAGTCTGTTCACTCCTTTCCCTGGTCACTGAACAACCAAAACGATAAGCCCAAAATTATCAGGTGAAAGGCATAGCTTCAGGTTCAGTGGAAGCCTCTTTCATGATAAAATATGGTTTTTGGTCTGAGTCGATAATATATGAGATCTTCCGGGGATATTGTGCTGGTAGAGAAACTGCACTTGGAAAAGTAAACCTTGGTGTCAAGAACAATAAAGGAATAATTGTTTTCCCTTCTGGGATAGAAGTGATTCAATAAAATCAATGTTCCGTTAAGTGCCTGGTTATCTTTTTGAAGGATAGTATCATATTAAAAGCTGGATATTGGTCTTGCTTAACACACATTTATTATTTCACGGTTCTGTGGATCCTAAGTCCAGGCGTGGTCTGGCTTGGTTTCTGCTCAGGGTTTGTATTATTCTGTTCTCACATTGCTATAAAGAACTACCTGAGACTGGGTAGTTTATGAAAACAACAGGATTATCAATTCCACAGGCTATAGAGGAAGCATGGCTGGGAAAGCTTCAGGAAACTTACAATTGTGGTGGAAAGCCAAGAGGAAGGAGGCACATGTTCACATGGCCAGCGCAGGATGAAGAGAGCGAAGGGAGAGAGACTACACAATTTTAAACAACCAGATCTCATGAGAACTCACTCACTCACTATCACAAGAACAGCAAGGGGGAAAATCCACCCCCATGATCTGCCCACCTTCCACACAGTCCCTCCTCCAACACTGGGGATTATAATTTGAAGTGAGATTTAGGTGAGGGCACAAATCCAAACCGTGTCAAGGTCTAAGGATGAAATAAAGGTGTTCAAACTCATTCTGATTGCTGACAGAATCCAATTCCTTGTGGTTGTAGGACGAAGACCTCATTCCTTCATGGCTGTCATCCTGGGGTTGTTCTTAGCTCCCATCTTAGCTACTTGCTTGCTATCTAGTACTCTCCATCTTCAAAGACAACTATGCGATATCTCCCTCTTGTTGAATTTCTCTCACATTTTGAAACTCTTTCTCCTGAAACAATCTCATTCCTTTTAAAGGGCCACCTGAGAAGGTCTAACTCACCAAGGATAATCTTCTTATCTTAAGGTAAACTGATGGTTTGGAACCTAATCACTTCAGCAAAATGCCTTTTTACATGTAATTTAACATAATCACAGCAGTGATTATTCATCATACTCACAGGTTCCACCCACACTCAAGTGGAGGACATTTTACGAGACTGAGGGCCACCGAGTTTCTTTTGAAGTTCTACCTACCATGCTCTCCTATTGTGGCTTTCCAGAGACTCCTTCCTAATCCACAGAGGCTCCCTAAATTGTCCTTAGAATATTCCAAGTTGTTCCCTTACCAGTAGGTCATGAAAAGGCAACAGTCTCGTCCTGCCTTTAAAAATGACGTTTCAGCATAGTCATACCACTGGTGAGTTGAAAACTTCATTAATATTGCAGGCCCCTGAAAACTTTGAAGTTCATCTCCCTTGCTTTGGCATATGTAAATCTCACTTACACATCCGGAGTACTTACTATTTCTGTTCACTAGCTTAAATTAGCATGATGCCATTAACATAGTATGATGTTCTATGAAACACTAATGTTAATATCACTGTGGACTCTACCATGAGTGCAGGAACACAAATATAAATCTGACGTAAGATTAAATGTGAACTGTTGTCCATCTCACATAAAAGATAAATTTTTTTGGTTGGTTTTCTCAAAACAAATTTAGAAGACATGTGTTAGACCACAAGCTACGTTCTAAGTTTCCTGAACCTCCTGGAGTTCCTTTCAGACAACTCTGCTCTTCTTCAGTTCAATCCCTTGATTCAGGAGCTTATCAGATGTATCTGAGAGAAAAATAAATGAAAGGTTATTTGTTCTTCTACCTGACCCAAATACTCATCTGTCCTTCGGAGTGTCATGTCTATATCTAGTCAATTGTGGTTCAATTCATTGTCCCTCAGAGGTGAATCAGATAGATAATCTGTCACATTACTATTGTTTGTCCACAGAGACCCAGAAATTATTTTCTCTTGGTGTAAAGGCCTATTTATCTGCTAAAATTGAAGTGAAAAAGTGGAAGAAGTTCATTGTGGCTTCTCATTCCTACAATTCCTTATTCCTGAAAGTCTGGTGTCCTTGCTAAAAGCCGTGGTGATTACATAGATTCACCTGTCCCATCAGCATGCCATCCTGCAACAAGCAGGATGATTTGATCTATCCATCACTGTAAAAGCCATCAGCAGGTTTTGCAGTGAATAAGCCGAACTGCCCTGGCTTCATTTAGCTGTTGCTAAAAGAATAGCAGTTTCATCGGGTGAGCCTAAATTCAATTTCCAGGGCTCCAGTGTGCACTTGACTTGGAAATGTTAGGGGTTCCTTCCCCTTTCAGTGTAGCAACTGTCTAGGGAGGCACTGTTGGCCTCCAAGATTAGTTCTTCTCTGCTCTGAACAGGTTAGGTAAAGTTCAATGGCGGAGTGGCAATCGAAGTGGTAGAAATATTAATTTTAAGTAATTTTGAGATAAGATAGGCAGTCCTCCTTCACTGCATGTGTTTGAGAACTACTAGGCTATGTGCTCTGGGGTAAGAATGAATAGCATGTAGACTATTATAGACCGCTGACACAGGAATTCCTATACAATGTCTTCCTAATGACCTTTCCCCTCCTTCTTTATCTTCCAGAGGTTTCTTCCCCTAGAATTGTTTTAGCTTTCCTGTCACTATCCCAATTTGTCCAGTCCTGACAATTTTCTCCCCATAAGTCCTTTCATATTCAGTTTGTTTTTGTATCACCCCAGAGCTTCAGCCCCTGGCAAATGTCCCAGGACCCTGGACCCATGCCAACCAATATTAATCTCTGGGACATCCCTGTAATTCAGAATGAGAACTTTTCTAATACAGCAGGCTGTTTCCCAATGGAGTAAGAGTCTAAGGAAGTCTTTTTTTCTCCCTGAATTCAGTGGCTCTCCTGTCTCTTTCTGATGGGTAAGACTAGTGTTTTAGTTAGAAGTGGGGCTCCCATGTAAACCCCATCCTACTCTCAGCAAGCATTCACAAGTTAAAATTAACATTTAAGGCTTTAGCAATTCCTCCAGCCTTGGAATCACTGGCTTTTGAGAGGGATCAGTACCTTTGCAGATATTGTCACATATATGAGATTTTCCCTAAAGATCTTGGATGGTTTCTGGAACATTAAGATGCTTTAGCTTCCCACTGTATGCGATAGATTCTTTTATCTGTTTTTGTTTTGTTTTGTTTTCCTTGTCCTCAGCCATATAGCTCAAAAAAAAAAAAAAAAAAAAATCCTAGAAACCTATGAAGAGGGAGTCGGTGAAATTTTATGCAAGCTTCTCTCTCTGTAAACAAATGAAGGTGCCTGGTTACTGGTTACTAGTGGTTTTGTTCCAGCTTCTCATTTCAAGTGGAATCTGTGACATGAGAATTCCCTTCTTCTGGGCACTTCAACCATTCAACATAGGTTATAACTTACAGGCAAACAACCTGATACCTGTACAGCTAGCCCTTCTTATTGCCTAGAGTCTTGACTCCTTGGGGCCCTGGTGACTGTTAGGCAGGAATATAACTGTTTAAAAAACCTATGCCTGTCCTTACACCCTAGGGATATGTCACCCATGTCCAAGGTGTGCCTTCTGACCATGATCCCTGGCCTTCCAGATGACTTAATTTCAACCTAGCGGCAGGGTAGAACGGATGAACCAATCTACTATATTCAAAAGGCCATTGTTGTCACATGGAGAATAGGTCTTTTGTGAGGATGCAACAACTGTATTTTTTTTTTTTTTTTTTTTTTTTTTTGAGATGGAGTCTTGCTCTGTCACCCAGGCTGGAGTGCAGTAGTGTGACTTTGGCTCACTGCAGTCTTCGCTTCCCAGGTTCAAGCAATTCTGCCTCAGCCTCCCAAGTAGCTGGGACTATAGGCACACGCCACCATACTTGGCTGATTTTTATATTTTTAGTAAAGATGGGTTTTAACCATGTTGGCTAGGATGGTCTTGATCTCCTGACCTCATGATCTACCCTTCTTGGCCTCCCAAAGGGCTAGGATTACAGGAATGAGCCACCACACCCAGCCAGCAATTACAATTTTTACCATAAATTATTAACACCACTTTGCAAAGTTCTAGCTTGCACAGTCATTTTAACTATCTCAGCACCATACAGAGCAAGAATTACAGACACAATAAGCATTTGTATTTCTGATAAATATAACATATTATTTGAGCACTTGCATCCTAAAAACTATGAAATATTATCAAAGAAAATAAAGAAGACCTAAGTAAATAGAGAGAGATACAATATTCAATGAACAGAAGTTTTAGTGTTTTTTTGTTTTGTTTTGTTTTGTTTTGTTTTTATGATGTCAGGTCTCCACAAAGTAATCTATTAGCTTAATATACTCATCTAACCAACATTCCACTATTATTTTAGAAATTCACATGTTGATCCCTGAACTTCTACAGAAAAATAAAGAACCTGGAAAAGCCAAATTTTGAATGGAAAGAAGGAGAATATACACTACTTGATTTCAAGGCTTACCTTAAAGGAATAATAATTAAGACAATTTGTTAGTAAAGAAACTACAGTCAGTCAAGTCCTCCATATCTGTGAGTTCCCCATCTGAGGATTCAACCAACCACTGCTCAAAAATACTGAAAAAAAAATTAACAATATAACAACACAAAATAATACAAATTTTAAAACAATACAATATAACAACTATTTACATTGCATTTACATTGTATTGGAGGTTGTATTCAATCCAGAGATTATCTAAAGGATATGAGAGTATATGCATAGGTTATATGTAAATACTACCACTATATATATATATATATATATAGAGAGAGAGAGAGAGAGAGAGAGAGAGAGAGAGACAGAGACAGAGAGAGAGAGGAACTGAGCATCTAAGAATTTTGGGATCTACAACAGTCTTGGAGCCAATGCCACGTGAATATTGATGGGCAGCTGTACAGATACATAAATCAATAGAATAATTACAGGATGTAAAAATAAACCCATCATATATGTAGAATCAATGTTTAATAAAACACCCAAGATAATTAAAATGGAAAAGAATGGTCTTCTCAACAAATTGGGCTGTAACAAATGAACATTTCAATGTAAAATAAATTTTACCCCATTCCTCACATCACATACAAATTAAAGCACAATGGACTATAGACTTGCATTTAGTAATTTTAAAAAGTTAGAAATAATTAAGATAAAATAGTTTTGGACAGATTCTATTGCTTTTGCTCTACCTGCAAGTTGACTAACATTTTCTTCTGTGGTATCAAATGTTTTTAAATGTCATTCAGTGTATTTTTACCTCTAGAGGTATGATTTGTGTCTTTTTGCATAGTTAATATATCTCCTTATTATGCTCATGCTTTCCTCTTCTGTAATTCCATAAATATATAAAATATATTTATAAAACATGGTACAATGATATTGTCTGCTATTTTCATCATCTCTGTCATTTCTGGATCTAACTCTATTGACTATATATTTTTTCTTATTATAGACTATATTTGCTTGCTCATTATTATGCCTGAAATTTTTTGATTATAAGCTACTTATTGTTATTTGAGAATTTATGTTGAGAATCCTTTTTGGTTTCGTTCTGGGTTTTGTATTTTGTTAAATATTGTTGGCCTTGGTTGGTACTAGGGTGCATTAAGTACTTTGAAAACAATTTTATATTTTCCCAGCTTGATTTTTAGCTTTCTTAGCCAGGACCAGAAAATAATCATTAGTGTATGCTAATTTGGTCCCATTACTGCAGTTATTTCTTTTGAAAAATACACTAACTGTTCCATTTGTTGAGGATGCATTTCTGCTTTAGCTAATGGAAACATAAAACCATACTTGGCCCTCTGGGGTTTCTGATAATTTTACTGTCTGCTCTCTCCTGGTCCTTCTTTCCCAGGTCTCAGTTAGTTTTCTTACATGCAGCCTTAATCAATACTTAGGTGAATTCTCTAGATAAATACTCTGCTGATAGCTGTCTTCTTTCCATTCTGCCCTGTGAATTATAGATGCCTTGGCTATGTCAAATTGTAAATTCTTATCATGAACTCAGAGAGGCACCCAGCTCCAACTGGGTTCCAGTTCTTATTTCCTTACTTCTCTCATCAATCACTGTGCTGCTTTTGGTTCAAGTCTGAAAATTATGCTTTTATATCCTTTTCCAGATATTAATTTTTCAGGTAAATGGACAAGTGTGTCACTCCATCATATCTGGTTGTAAAAGTACCAATTCAATAAGAGTTTACAATACACATTGCCATATAACAATTACCTCAAATAAGACACAGACTAACAAGAAACAACAAATCAAAATTTTAAAGTGAGTCTTTCTTTATGGTGGATTTACGGGTGATTTTTGTTTTCTTTTCATCTATGTATCACATTTTTTCTTTAATGATTCTATTAATTTGTTACTGTGAGGAAATATTAAAAATGCAATTATAAAATTAAAAATTATATGTTTCACAGTTTAAGTGCTCTTTTGTCTTGTTAAAACATGTATTGTACAAGATATTTTATATATAGTTTATAAATGAAGCCTGTTTAAACATTAAAATACGCTTAAAATAATTTGAGTTTCCCATTGGGTTGGATTTTACAGACAAACGTTCATAGACATTCTTTGTCAGAATTAAATTTTTACTAGTCCATTAAGATTTCATGTGATTTTTATTTAACGTGTGTAATGTTATTGTTTAAATAATTAAAATATCATGTAATCTTTCTACAATAATTGTTTTGCATGATTTCTAAAATTTTAAAGCAGGGATTTCATGAAATGGAAAGATTTTCCTTCGTGGTATTGTTTTTAATTGAAAGCAACTGATAATGGACAAACATCTTTGTTTAAGAGAATGTAAGCAATAATAAGAATACAAAAATCTATCATTATAAAAATGTGGTGATTGCATACATCTTAGTTATTATACTAATGATTTCATGCTTGAGATTTAATGGCTTGGCAGAACTTCTCAAACAAACAAAGCAGAGCTTGAATATGAGTTGTACTTCTCTAACAGCATTGACTGGAGATTTACTTTGCAAAATAACATAAATCTTTCTTATATTAAGAATCAGATCCCTCAAGTGTTTCAATTTGTGACAATCAATTGAATTATAAATAAATCAAATTTTGGTCCAATTTAAATTTTACATTTGAAAATCCTGCTATCAAAAAAAGAAGAGGTCACTAATTTACAAATATACAAATTCATATACACACATTCAAATACACACACTATTAATCAAACTAAGAAGTTTTCTTTTAACTAGATCGTAAAATTTTTCAAATTTTTGTTCTGCTTGTCTGCGTATGGAAGAATATATATAAAGTCTGGAAAAGATGTGACACTGTTACAAGATAATCTGAATTTTACTTTGTAGCCCAAAGCACAATGATGAAATAAAATGATATTGATTATATTTGTCAAGTAAGTGCACAATACATGACTTTTAAACATTTTAATGTTTTTTTAAATATTGATAGAGATTTTAGACATTTAGTATGTGTTAAGTTTGCATATCCACTAGTTACACAGGCTACAGAGTCTACATTTTTATTCTGTATTATATTTTGAAGTGTCTCTGATATGTACATAACAGTTATAAAACTTCAGTTAACTGTGAACTTGCCTACTTGATGTTAAAAGAGAAGGTAAATACACTTTATATATTACATTATTACTTACATCGGGTAAACTTTCCAAAAGTTATGTTTGGAAACACTTTTCTCAACAATCAACAAAACAGAATAGAAAAATTCCTATATTAATTCTCATTCATATAGTTGAAAGAAATTCCCAAGGTTTAAAATTCTGATCCAAAGAATAATAATAGAAACACATTTTTAGAATTATCTACCATTTTTGTAATAACATATTATTATCATTCATCCCCCCATACTCCTGTTTTCTAAAATGATTTTTAGTAATATTGGCACAGGAGAATGCCCTGGACCCCTTCTTGGGACTTGGAATAGGGGTGTGGCTGCCTTGCTCAAATCCCTTGCAGAAGTGGAAGGGAGCATGCAGGCGAGTAGGTGCCAGGGCCAGAGTGAGCGCTTTTGGGCTCTGGCCCCACCAGTAGTGTCTAGGAGTGTGTTACAATTAATGCTTTTTTAGCAGTTGCTGTCTATGGACAGCTAAGTGTTAACCAGATCAGTGGAGAGTCAGGGTGACAGCATTTTACAACTTGCCCTCTGGTATCCGGGTCCTTGTCTGGCATCCAGGAAGAATCAGGTCACATGAACTTGAGGAATTGTGAATGTGGAGGATTTATTAAGCAGTGGAAGTGGCTCTCAGTGGAAGGGGAGCTGGAAAGGGTATGTTATGGGAAGGTGATCTTTCCCTGAAGCCTGGCCCTCCACAACTGGACTCCTTTCCAAAGTTGTGCTGTCTGAAGTTAAGCCACATCTATCGATAGTCTCCAACATTCAGTTGCTTCTTCTCCTCTCAATGTTCAGCTGCTTGTCCTTCTGCCAGCTGAGGTCTGGGGTTTATGTGGGAAGAGGTGGGTCAAAAAACAACATCCAGGCAGGAAAACAGGAGTGCCTGTTCTCATTGAGGGCTGCAGGTCCAAGCTTGAGAGTGGAGCTCTCACCAGGGACCCCTGCCCTCCTACCTCCTGTCTGTATGGATATTCTTTATTCTTGTTGCAAAGTTAATAGCAATGAAGACACACCCATCACAAATCAGATATTTCTGATTCTCCCATAAACTGTTAAGACACTTTTTATACTGCTGGAACACTACTGGATACTAGAATTTTTAGCAGTGCTCTTGAAGAGTTTCCAGTGATTATTATTACATTGTTTCCTTGTTCACTGTTTCAACATATGCAACTGACCAAATAAGGCTGTTTGCTAACTTGATGTGTTCTTTCATAATCAAGAAGCAAAGTGCTTTCAATATTTCAGTAGACACAGGATTACCCTTAGCATAGGATAATATTTATGCCTAATATATTTATGTCTTTGTGCATTCAGACTGCTATAACAAAATACATTAAACCGGGTAGCTTACACATAACAGAAATCTATTTTTTGCAGTTTTAGAAGCTGGGAAGTACAAGATTAAGATGTCAGCAGAGGGCCGGGCGCGGTGGCTCAAGCCTGTAATCCCAGCACTTTGGGAGGCTGAGACAGGCGGATCACGAGGTCAGGAGATCGAGACCATCCTGGCTAACCCAGTGAAACCCTGTCTCTACTAAAAAATACAAAAAACTAGCTGGGTGAGGTGGCGGGCGCCTGTAGTCCCAGCTACTCGGGAGGCTGAGGCAGGAGAATGGCGTAAACCCGGGAGGCGGAACTTGCAGTGAGCTGAGATCCGGCCACTGCACTCCAGCCTGGGCGACAGAGCGAGACTCCGTCTCAAAAAAAAAAAAAAAAAAGATGTCAGCAGATTTGGTGTCTGGTGAGGGTTTGCTATCTGCTTCACAAATGGCACCTTTCCCATGCACCCTCACATGGTGGAAGGGGAAATGGAAGGGGCAATGAAAGGGGCAAATAAGCTCTGCTGGGCCTCATTTATAAGGGTACCAAGCCCATTCATGAGTGGTCCGCCCTCGATACCCAATCACTTCCCAAAGATTCCACCTAATAATACTATTGCATTAAGGATGAGTTTTCAATATGTAAATTTTGGAAGGACACACATTTCAGACCATAGCAATTTACTAGTAATTGTATTCTGCCAAATATCATGTTGCCTGCCAAACTCCACTTAACCTTTCATTTGATGGTAATAGCTGACTCTCCCAGTTGTGTCAAAATAAATTTTATATTTATTTGCATCAAATTTGACCAAATATTTATTATTTGCTACTGTGTTATTGCATTAGTTGAGAAACACATTCCTATCATAAATAGAGCTTGCATTCAAATATCAGTAATAACGATGCTTGAAATCTTGGTTTTCTATGACATAAAGATGTTTTTAAAAATTTAATTAAGTATTTTTAAGAAAAATCAAACAATCTGATGTAAAAGTAATTAAAACTCATAAAAAGTAAAAATGTGATATTTATTAACATGTTTTATAAATTAAAATTGCTATAAAAGTAAAATAAAAATCTTTATAATTTTTGAAAATTAATGCAATGTTTTTCTAATAAGTAAGAGTCTCTAAAAATATGTCTGCATTTTTTTTAGTCACCTTTGAGAAATAATGGGGTGTAATGTAGGCCAAACATGTAGAAAATAAAGAAAAAGCTATATATATATAAACCAGGTTTTTCCGTTCTAGTTCCAGAGAAGATTGAAAAAGTACATTCTACTCTGTCTTTCCCATTAAATGCAGCTACCAATGTGATCAGCTTCCGTGTCCCATAGAACTGATATTTACAGTCTTTTAGAATAAACACAGAAACTGACTCTCCACGTCTTAAAGTTTGAAACTTGCGTTTGTCTTATCTGAGTTCCTTCCTCAGGAAACCGACCCTCAGGCATCCCAGATAGCATCAAGAAACTTAAACTCACCAGATCACCACATCCAGACAATGAGAAGCTAAATCCCTTGAATTAGGCCATTCTGGCATTGCTATAAAGAAATACCCAAGGCTGAGTAATTTATAGAGAAAAGAGGCTTAATTGGCTCACAGTTCTGCAAGCTTTATAGGAACCACTATGCTGGCATCTGATCGGCTTTTGGGGACACCTCAGGGAATTTTTACCCATGGTAGAAGGCAAAGTGGGAGCAGGCACATCACAGGGCAAGAGTGGGAGCAAGATGGGGAAAGGTGTCACACACTTTTAAACAACCAGATATCACATGAACTCACTCATCACCAAGGGGATGGCACTAAGCCATTGATCCACCCCCATGATCCAAACATTTTCTATCACACCCCACCTCCAACAATGGGGATTACATTTCAACATGAGATTTGAAGGAGAAAATTATCCAAACTGTATCAACCCTCATCCCTCATGATTTTCTAGCCATCCCTAATTTCTCTTTAGCCACATGTAGATACATTATTTCCCCACTGTATAAACCCTCAATTTTATTAGACCAGAGATAGATTTAAGACTGATCTTCCATCTCCTCAGGTGCAACACCTGAATAAAACCTTCTTTCCCGGAAATATTCATTGTTTCAATGATTGGCTTTCTGTGCAGCAATCAGCAGGATCTAGACCAAACCCCTGGTACTTCAGTAACACCAAACCGGGACCAAATCATGGAACACTTCTTTGAGAACTCTGAAAATTAAAACTTAATTTATAATTTAACCAATTACTTCAGCAGAGAAAAGAACTGGGAATATGAGGAGATGATAAATAAAAGTAGGAAGGCAATTTCCCTCATAAGCATATAAAACTATGTATAGTAAAACTGGAATTAAGAAAATAAAAATCACAATAAAATGATCTATTAATTCTTCAACATCTGATTTAAAGTTTGATAATATCAGATATTGCCAAGAATGTGGAAAACTAAAAACTCTCATTTACTGTAGTGGAATATATGTTTTAGTATACACTTTGGGGTAGGTGATTACATAGAAACTGCCCAATCTTAATATGTGCTTATTCTGCAGTTCTCCTCTTATGAAAAATATCCACATATCTGCATAATGTTTATGTACAAAGCTAAATATTTAAACAGTAGCCATATTTTATAAACTTTATTGAGCACCAACTAAACAAATTTAATAAGTTAAATTTATTAATTTATTTACTACTTGAAAATGAACCTATGAAGTAAGGACATTCATTATCTATATTTTAAAGATAAAGTTAGTTTAGAACATACAAGCAACATGTGTTGGAACTACAATCCAAAGTAGACCTTCGGACATTTATACCACGAGAATATGGAGAATATAGAAAAGCCAAAGAAAATTGTGCCTGGATTATACAAGAACTAATACATAAAAGCTCTAAGATGTGTTGTTAAAGGGGAAAAAACAATTTGTTGGGAGAAATATACATGAATTGTTATTTCATTAGGATATTAACTATTTATGGAAAAAGAGAGAGCAAGAGAGCATGTGAAAGAAATACATGCCTAGACAAAAACTAAAATGTATATTTCTTTTTGTCTTTCTTTTCATTCTCTTTATTATTATTTTTTAATGAGATAGGGTCTTAGGCTCTGGCAATCCTCCCACCTCAGCCTCCTGAGTTGCTGGGACTACAGGCACATGCCACTATGTGCAGCTAATTTTTGATATTTTGTAGAGACAAGGTCTCGCTATTTTGTCCAGCCTGGTCATTAACTCCAGGCATCAACTGATCCTCCTGCTTCAGCCTCCCAAAGTGCCAGGATTACAGGTGTGAGCCACTATACCCAACCTATTTTAAACTATTAATTTTGGTTATCTCTTTGGGTAGTCATCACAACGGCAAGCTAGGTTAATTTCTGCTTTCTCTTTATACTCTCCATATTTCTATAAATTTTTAATATTAGAATTTATACAAACACAACTTATGTAAAACAAGTCATATTAAAATATGAAAATTAAAAATAAACTTAATGAATTGCATCATTTTTGTAATAAAATCCTCGTAATATAATACCCTTACGTTTAAAGACAAACTCTCATTCTATATTGTGAACAAGATGTGTAGTTCAAATTGCTAATCCATTACACTATCTCCTGTACCAGTTGGACAAATTCCTAAATTCAATAATAATTAATTAATTAAATAAATAATAAGAGTTAAAACACCTAAAATAAAATGACACGAGAAGAAAAGGAAAGCAAAATAACATACTAAATATGGTATAGATTGTTTGGTTTCCAATAAAGCCTTTGGAAAGGATTTTTAGCTGATTCTTTAGCCTCCCCTCCCTCAGTGATACCTGAAGATTTTATCTTCTTGGACAGTTTCCCCAGAAACATTTACTCAGGAAATTTACAGAAGGTTATATATGTAGACTCAGAATGTGGACTGCAGTGGACCAAGCCCCTCATTGTTGAGATCAAGTTGTGAGTGATCAGATAACACAGCTGCATTGGAGTATGGGCTAGTTAGGCACAGCTGAAGAAGCTGTGGAACTCATGACCACATGCCCTGTATAGACCATGTATAAATCTATAAGTTACCCCAGAACTTAGGGCTTTCCCTTGTTGAGGTTCCCTCTTGCTGAGATTTTCCATGAACTTCCAGCCTTAGTACCTGTGACCCTGAACCTCCTAAGTGGGACAATAGAAACTGCCTGGAAGTAACTACACCTTCACTGTGTGATTGTTTTTGCATGCTTTGCTATTTTTTGGCTTCTTTCTTAAAGCAAAATTAATTTGATGTTGGGTAAGATTATCAATTCTTTCCCAAGACCACTGTGGATAAAAGTCCAAAATGGCTATTTTGATTATATAAAATAAGCTAACAAAAACAAATATGAAGGCAAAAATGTGATAACTAAAAAAAAAAAGTTAAATACTAACGAATCCCTTTAGTTACGACAGTGTTGAATTTGACTTGAATCTATATCAAATAAAAATTGCACTGGACAAGTTAAACAGTCAAGGAAGACTTTATTCAAAACTATCGCAGTAGGAGTGAAGACTATTGCAATAAACAAGAGAGATAAAACTCAACTCCACTGAAGCAAATGGCAAAATAATTTGTTAATGCTGGGTGAGCTCATTGAAAAGTACTAGAGCACATTAAGTGGAAGGTTGGTCAATATGATTAAGTCATCTGTGTTTATTAATTGGCTCGTATTGAACTTAGGCTCCCACCCTCCTATAAAGACTAGAAGATGGAAGCTCTATCTTTGTTAATAATTATATTTCAAAGGGATGGCTGTGTAAGGTCCTCAAGAAAGAAATTCCTGGATTGTAAAACTGGCAAGTGGCTGGGTGAAGATTTGCATTTCATAGAAGCAGAGAAAAAATGTACAATAGTGAATTTTCTGAAGAAATTTTCTAAGAAGAGGAAGGTCAGCTGCCCAGAGTCAGAAGAAGCTTGCTGAAGTTGAGTGGAGCTGAGGAGAATATTAAGACTGTCTTGGTCACTTGTGATCCTGGAAAATAGCAAAGATTAAGAAATTCCCCTAACATTTTGTGCTCCTGAAAGGGACTTACTGCAAAGAACAACCCTTCTTATATGCCTTAGAGAAGACTCATGGATGCTGTCTTTTTTTTTAACTTGTGACAAGACCAAAAGCAGACTCTCCAAATTGCCATTCTTTGCCTCATATATGATTAGCTACACTACTTGTCCTCACTGATTAATCAGAACAAAATACTTGTCAATGAAACTTTGGTTAAGTGTTTTTTTTTCCCCTACGTCCCTGCATTTTGATCTTCACTCAGCTAGAGACAAAATACAGCCCCCCGCACCCCTTAGCAGTCCCTCCCGAGAATAGGCCGGCCTCATGATCATTCTCTGATCTGCTAGTCCAGCAAGACATCTGATTTTTAATTCGTTCACTCCTCCCTATAGTAGAAAAAATGTTTTTTGCCTAACGCTTGCGGATATTTTGGTCTGGAGTATTCTCCCTATTGTGATATTTCCTCTCCCCCATTGGAATAGTTCTTCTCCCTCCTCTTGCAATGATTCATGTGAGTAAAGTCACTTCTTAGTAAGTCTACATGGATTTCTTATTTAATGCAGTATGTTTAGAATTCCAATTTCAACATTTTTTTTTCTATTTTCCCAGCCTTTCCAGAAATCTCCTTTGCCTCTCTTTACTGGTGCAGATACGGTTTCCGAGACCCACAGACAATCCTAGAACACTTGCTCTTTATTATAATGAGACAACAAGATGGGAAAATGCTTTTTATTAAATTAAGGATGTTTTCCATAATCAATCAATGTATGTCAAACAGTATTAAAAAGAAACAGACTTCTCTTTGAAACATAGCAATATGATTTTAAAATACAAGAATTATTTCATTGAAATACATAAAAGTTTATTTTGACAGATGTATTCGTGATTAAAACCAATGAGCTATGAAAGTGTCCAAAAATCATAAAAACCTTGAGAATTTTTATTAAACACCACCAAATAATTTTTTACTTTAAATTGGCTTTTCAGTTTCCCTAGTGTTGCATTTTCCTCTTGGTCAATCTTTGTTATGTATGATAAGCTGTGTATTTGCCCTGCTCACCCCGCCAAAGGGACCCAAGAGGTGGTACTCACACAAAACAGCTGACATCACTGAGTTTGTGTACTTCAATGTTGTGAGCTCCCTAATATTCTTACATTAAATGTTTTCACTGCTTAAAATAATCACAGACTCCTGTCTTCTTTCGTCTTGTCTTTCCTTCCCTCTCTATTATTTTGCAGACAAGGATTTTAGTAATACCTGTTCATAGCATAATAGTTTGATTGTAAGTTTTTATAACAAGGCAATGATTTTAAAGATGGAAAATGACAGTAAATGTCACACGGTATCCTCCTGCAAACACAAGGAAGATAAAGTATTCCCCATGTCCTTCACTATAAAACCCAGTATCATTGTCTTCAATAGGAAGGATGTAATCATGAGTCCAGCTGACACAATGAATGTAATTCTGCTTCTTAGGCAAAATGCAAAACAATGCCCTTTTGTCAGAATCCATGTAGGCCAACAGTAAACATCGAATTCTTTTTCCCAGTGGATCTCAAGGAATTAAAAAAAAAAAAAAAAAAAAGATTAAGATGTCCTTGAGAGAGGGTCGCTGAGCAATTTTACTGGTAGCTATTGAAACCCATGTAAATACTTTTATACTATTTCCTCAATTACTTAACTAGTAAAATACAACTTTGGCAAAAATACAAAGAGTGATGGTAAAATAGAAAAGTCAAAGCCTTTCTTTAAATCCTGAGGGTAAAGCAGAGGTGAGAAAATTCATCTCTAAGGAAGTAAAAAAGTAAAATGAGTTACTAGTGAAAGAGATAAAAAATGTGAGGGAAAGTATTTTTTAAATCATTCTTGGGGGAAATATTGAGAAGAAACTGGAGAGCAGTACAAAGTTAAGATTTAATTTTTTTTTCTAAATGAAAATGTATTGCATATGAAGATAAGAAGAAGATTAAAGACAGGCTAAAATATTTTAAAGTCACAATTACAATATATATAAAGATATTAGAATTCTACTTATATGAACATTGAGATTGTATAAAGTAATGACATCTATGGGAACAAAAAGGAAAAATTGAGTTCATGTAAAATATTTATGCATTAGGAAAGCATTTAAAATATGAGTAAAATGCATGCTTATGTTGATATGTTGAAAAATAACAGCAAAATGCACAGTTCAAAAGTAAAATAGTTATTTTTCATATTGATATAGTTTGATTTATATCTCTGGCCTTGATTTCTTAAGTAAAGTAACAAATCAGAAAGATTTTTAAAAGTTTTTAATCTTCACACCTGTGGTATCATTGCCTTCAATATATAACAAAGTAAAGATTGGCTATTGTAGCCAGAGGAAACTGAGTTCTCCCATCCTTTGGAGACAGGTGCTATTGGGATATGAACCAAATCCAATGCTTGACCTTAGAATGTGAACAAAAGCTACTGGGGTTGGCTCCCTCTTTGAAGGGAACAGTAGATAATAGATAGAAGAGTATTTCCACTCAATAGTAGCTAATACCATTTATTGTATAACATGAATCTTTATAATTTTTAAAAACCCACAAATAATATACAACAATAAATAAAACAAAACAAAGATGCAGAAACTCAGCATTCCAGTCTTTTAGGTTATCGAGAAACATTAAATAATAAAAGAGCAGCTCCATGTTCAAAAATTGAGAGGGCATTTCAGGCAAAGCAGCCCTGCCATGCATTGCATACTCTCCCTATTCAAGTGGCATTGTAAAATCAAGATCACCAAAACCTTTTTGAAGAATTTTCAAATAAAAAGAGAACCAGAGCATCATAGCCATGTCCTCACTGTTTTCTTACCCACTTACCAAAATAGAAGACTGTGGGCAGGACTGAAAGCTGATATTAGTAGAATAATAACTATCCAGGTACAATAAAGTTAAGATGAAATGAAGATATCCTAGAGAAGATATTGACTATGCTGTTGAATACATACATCTGGATTTCAAAAGAGTGATGGAGTCATGATCATAGAAGTTCTATGTAAATGCTGAAAAGACGACAGAAACAGTAGGGATAGAAATATTTTTAAAAATCTGAAGTCTAATCTGGAGATTTCAACATTTAGAGGTCTACAAGAGATGTAAACATAGGGGCAAAATTAGGAAGACTTAGGACTTGTCACACAATAGGCTAAGGAATACCTGAGTACCTTTGGTTGTACAGTTTGGATTATTCATAGATGAATGTGATCGTTATTCATTGTCTCAAACGCAAATATTATTTCTGCCTACTATACATAGGTTTTTTAATCCTTAAATGTCTTTTGTTTTTCCATTTTGCCTGAGGCTGGCCTTCATATCATGATGAATTTATGGATATAAGATGTAAAAAGAATTTTTTATTGCTTTTATATCCTAGAGATAATCTTTTCTCTTGGATCCTAGTGAGTCTGCAAGTTTACAGACTAAAGGAAAATAAATAAATAAACCAGAATAAATGTGTGTTCTTCTTGGTTTTGTTGGATGTTCTTGAATATAATATGTTAGATAATTTTTACTGTTTTTTACATTTTGGTGGTATTGTTAATATTTACTAGATTGAATACTATTGGTTAACCATGAAACATTTGAGCAAGACATTTTTCTGCTCTCTAAATTTTTAAACATTATGATTAACACCACCTTGGCTTTTAGTCATAATATAATCACTATAGGGGACAGGAGAGTAACTTTTAATATTTTAATGTTATTACTTAGTGTTGCTGTTTTTTTATAATTAAACACAGTATGGAAATAAAGGAATTTAATTATGAAGACAATTATTTCTATATTCCTTTAGACAGAAAAAGCTTAAATTGGGATTAATGAGTGGCTGGAGGTGCTTTTAAGAAAACATTTTGTTGAGGTAAACTTGATGTATTAAAAAATTGCACAGATTTTGAGTAAACAATATAATAAGTTTTCACAAATAAAAATATCTGAGAAACTTTCACCACACCAAGATAGTGAACATCCCCAAAGGCTTCCTGTAACCCATTTTCCCCCTCAACACCATCCATAGGCAACCATTGAACTTCTATCTCTTATTATAGATTAGATTGCATATTTTGGAAATGTAAATGCAGTACATATTCTTCATCTCCTAGCTGATTTACCTCAGCATAAGGATTCTGAAAATCATCTATGTTTTTATTTCATTTATGTAATTGTATGAATAAATATTTGCATTTTTATTCCCAAGTAGCATAATATTACAGGGATATACTACAATGTATCAACTCATTCACCGTTTAGGGATATTTGATTGTTACCAGATTTGGACTATTAAAAATAAAGCTACATGAGTTATGTACAAGTCTTTGTACAGATAGTCACATTCGTTAATTGGGAATTACCTAACAGTGGAAGGTTAGGTGTCCTACTTTGAGCTGCTACAACAAAATACCTTAGATGGGATAATTTATAAATAATAGAAATTTATTTCTCACAACTCTGGGGTCTGAGAAGGGTCACCCTGCTTCGTAGCTGGTGCCTGTTGCTGCATGCTTACATAGCAGAAGGGTAGAAAAGCAAATGGAGCAAAGTCACATCCTTCAGCACCCCTTTTTTTTTCATTTATTATTTTTAATTGACACATAATAGTTGTACATATAAGGACACTAATCCTATCCATGAATGAGGAGCCCTCATGGCCTAATCAACTCCCAAAGGCCCCTTTTCTGTGGTTTAAGTTCCATTATATGAATTTGGAAGGACACACACATTGGAACTGTAGGACTGGGTTATATGTAGGTGAATATCTAACCCTTTAATAAACTGCCAACTGTTTTACAGACCCACAAGCAGTGTAGGAGAGCACGATTTGCTCTTTACTCTCACCAACACTTGGAATGGTCAGTTTTTGCTTTCATTGTTGCTCTCTGTTGTTTCCATATATTAGTAATAACTTCATTACCATTATTATTTTAATCATCACTAGGTGTGTGTCATTATATCTTACAATGGTTTTCATTTGCTTTTTGTGATAATGATATTTAGCTTTTCATGTGGTTGTCATACCTAACCTCCTTATGCCTTCTTTTACAAAGTGTCAATTTACTTTTATCCATTTTTAATTCAACCGTTTGCCTAATTATAGAGGTGTTAAAATTCTTTAATCTGATTGGAAGTCTTCTATGTGATGTATGTATTTCAAATTGCAAATAAATTATTCTAGTATATGGTTGGCTTTTTTTTAAGGATGTCATTTTTTAAAGTAATTTTACTTTTTAAAAAAACTATACTATACTTTAATAAAGTATAATCAACTCATTTTTAAAAGATGGTTAGTGTGTTTTTGTATTGTGTCTAAGAAAGCTTTGCCTATGCCAATGTGACAAAAATACATCTCCAACTCTTCTCCTAAAAATGCTATATTTGTAGGTTTTACATTTAAGCCTATGATCCCTATTAAGTTAATGCTTTGTGTATGATGTGAGGTAAGGGTCTGTATTCATGTTGGCCCAGCACCATTTTTTGAATAGACATTCTTTTCCCCTCTGAAATACTTTTGCACCTTTGTCAAAATTAATTGGCAATATAATGTGTGAGTCTAAATCTGGACTGTGTTTTTGGTGCTACTTATCTGTTATGAATACCATCTCACCAAGTAATAAACTGTCTTGATAACAGTACTTTATGCGATGTCTTGAATTCAAGCAAAGTAAGACCTCCAAATTTGTTCTTGATTTTAAAAATCTCTTTGATTTTTTTGGGAGCATGCATTTCCTTGTAAATTTAGAAGCCTGTTGTAAATTTATACACACACACACACACACACACACACACACACACACACAAAAAGGAAAAAAAAAGCAAAATTTTAAATTGGAATTATACTGAATTTGTAGATAGATCACTTTGCAAAGAGTTATCATCTTTGGGCCTGTTGGGGGGTGGGAGGATCAGGGAGGGATAGCATTAGGAGAAATACCTAATGCAAATGACGAGTTACTGGGTGCAGCACACCAACATGGCACATGTATACATAAGTAACAAACCTGAACATTGTGCACATGTACCCTAGAACTTAAAGTATAATAAAAAAATTAATTCCTCTCATCAGAGAATATACTATGTATTTCCATTTATTTAGGTCTTCTTTAACTTCTCTCAGAAAATTGTTAGTTTAGAGGTCTTAGATGTCTTCATTAGATTCCTTCTTAAGCACTTTGTATTCTTGGCTCTGATACAAAAATAGACAGACATACAGATAGATATATTTTATTTTCCAATAGTTTTTTGCAAACATATATTTGATTTTTTAAAATAGTTTTGCCTTGTATGTTTTTACTTTGCTAGGTTCATCTTAGTTCTAGAAGTTTTGTTGCTATTCTCAATTATACATAAGGACATATGTACTTATTCCATTCTGACGTTTATTAATTTTATTATTATTCTTTGCTCAAATGTGATTACTAAGACTTCCAATAAAATGCTTAAAACAGGAGCTATTATATTCTTCCTGGTCTTAGGAAGCAACTTGGTGTTTCACCAGTTAAGAATAACATTAACTGGATTTCTTTCAGAAAATGGCCTATGTCAGCCTGAGGAAGTACTAACTTAGAGTTTTGAGTTTTACGTTTAATAGCAGTAAACTGATTTTATGCGTTTGTTTAAATGATCTTTTATTTTGTATAATTTCCCTTTTATTTTGTTAATATCATTAATTACATTGATTAGTTTTCAAATTTTAAACCCCGGTGAATTGCTTGGATTAATCACACTTTTTCATATCTATTTTGTTTTTGTGCATTGGTAAAATCAATTTGGTAAGATTTAATTAAGATATATTGCATCTATATCCATGAGAAATATCAATCTATAATTTTCTCCTCCTTTTCCTTCTCTTATTTGTCCTCTTTTGCCTCTTCTTGCTCTTCTTCTGTTTCCTTTTTCTTTTATTCGTTTTCTCTTTTTTTCCCATTCTTTTTGTTAATATCTTGTCAGTCTTTGTCTTAAAGTTACATTGGCCTACCAAAATAAATTGGATTGTGTTTAATCCACTTTCTTTTATACAGTTTTTTTTTGTAAAATTGCTATTATTTTTTATTTGAATGTTTGATAGAATTCATTTGTGTAATCATTAGGGTCTGGAATTTACTTTGAGGAAAATTTTTATTAACCAATTCAATTCCTTTAATGGATATATGGCAACTCAAATGCGTGTGTGTGTGTGTGTGTGTGTGTGTGTGTGTTCTTTCGTTCTCATACAATTAGAGTGTCCCCTTGTTCCGTTACTTCCTCTTTTCTGGATTCCTCCATAACAATCTTAGCCACCCATGCCTGTATTAGTCTATGACTATGGAGAACACTTAGAAAGGCTGAAAGAGAAAGTGAGAAACTCAAACAGTGGATGAGTCGTTTTATCAGATGTTGCCTCTCTACCACAATCTTACTATCATTGTTTAAGTGTCAGAGCCTACCTTTTCTTTTCTCTCTCTTTTCCTCTTTTCTTTTTTAAAATATATTGTCCAGAGTTTAAATCAGCAGACTGAGTGGACTGTAGGGGACCTATATCACCATAATAGCGCTGGAACTCTTTGATGTTATTCAAAAGCACCAAAACTATATTCACAACTAAATTTGGATGCATTTCACATCATTTCTTCAGATGCAACTAAAATGAAATTTATGTGCACAGTTGAAGGATGTGAATAAAAAATAGTGTGGATTTTTGGATTATCTTCTCTCTCGAACTTTCTATTATTAATTGTAACTTTTTGACTATCCTTATGTTTCATGATGACTCAGAAACAAGAGATCTTTTTTATCCAGTTACTTCTTCTTTTTAACTTGGTTTCTCTACCATCTTGAAGTCTCAGTAATTTTCTCTATATTGTAATTCCGAGTTCTACATAAGCCATTTCTTTGATATTATTTTGTGTCATCTCTGAGTGGAAGTCTATTTTCTTCCTAGAACATGAGCAACTTGGATCCTCCCTCTTGAATTCAGTTCAGATAATAAATCTACTGTGTTACATCCTAACTCTATCAGGGAAGTGTTATTGTGTGTTATTATTACTATGATTATCCACATTTATTTTAACACAACTAAGATTAAGAATCAGTATTCCAGGTCAACTGTCTGGTTGCAATGATGAGAAAACCAGAGTCTATTCATTTTAGCATGGGTAAGCAAAAGAAAAGTGCCACATGCTGCTACTCCTTTAGCTTTATTTTTTTTTTCAGTATATTTCATTGTATATTTCTCAATGGAATTAATCTAGGCAATTCTATTGCCTCTGAAAGTTCTCCATGGAATTATTTCCAAAAAACTCAAACTATGTCTATATCATCTTTCTGAAGCAAAGCAGTGGTTCCTCAAAAACCCAGCACAATTTATTTGTCTCATTGTATATCCAGGATTCCTGTATTTACTATTGGGTTAAAAATTGTTGTCTTAATTCATGTTTACAAGGACTTGATGTTTATATGTAGATTTCATGTCCCTTGAAAGACTTTGCTGATTCCAGCTCATAAAATTTGAGTTATTTTAATCCCATCTCATTAGTCAGCCTACTCACTCAATCTCTCATGTTGTTGTTTTGTTGAGCCTGTTTTTTTTTTTTTTTTCTATATCTACAGATTGGGATTTCTATAACTGAACATATTCTAAGAGGTGAATTTCACAACAGATAAGGTAAAGGCAAATCATTATTTTCATGCTTCTCTAAAAATGTTTTTTCTTACTTTCAACAAAAGTTGCACAAATAAAAAAGCTCAGCTATATTAATTATTCTTCAACATTTTACTACAATGATGAATTATATAGAATGCTATACTTACACAACACCAAATTTTATATATATATATATATATTTCTGTACTGTTGTCTATTTGGTTAACTTCTCAGTATTGTTTTGAGTCCTCCAATAGATACGTCTGAGATTAAGTCAGATGCCTACATTTTAAAATAGCCATTGCTTCAAAATTTTATTAAAAGTTTCACCTCCCTCTTTTTAGTATCAATAGTAGTACTTCACTGTTTATATACATAGTTTTAAAGTCACAAAGAAATGGAAGTAGCAACTACTGTAAAAATCATTAATTGTAACAGTTGTGAGGAAGTTACAGAATGGATGAAAAGAATGTGGGATAAATTCCTTTTAAAAAAAAAATGAGAGTTCTTTTTCTGAGTGAAATTTATTTTCTAAAAGAAAATACCTTGTAAAAATAAATTAATTTAAAATATGCCAAATCTTAAATATATAATAATGGCATTGAGGTTTTAACTTGCTTTTTGTGTGTATGTGGAAATTTATTCATGTAAATCTTTTTTTTTTTTTTTTTTTTTTTTTTTTTTTTTTTTTTTTGAGACGGAGTCTCTCGCTCTGTCGCCCAGGCTGGAGTGCAGTGGCGCGATCTCGGCTCACTGCAAGCTCCGCCTCCCGGGTTCACGCCATTCTCCTGCCTCAGCCTCCCGAGTAGCTGGGACTACAGGCGCCCACAACCGCGCCCGGCTAATTTTTTGTATTTTTAGTAGAGACGGGGTTTCACCGTGGTCTCGATCTCCTGACCTTGTGATCCGCCCGCCTCGGCCTCCCAAAGTGCTGGGATTACAGGCGTGAGCCACCGCGCCCGGCAATTATGTAAATCTTTTTTAAAGTTTAATACATAGGTCATGACAAAGGATAAATGACATTTAGGCTTAATATCAGAACATGCTTCAGGTCTCCTTCATGTTAAGTTGATATCAATTAAAAATAATTCTGCCAGTTGAGATCAGGATTATCTCGGACATTCCATTTAGTATTTAGGTCTAATTAGTGTATTTCAAATATGTCATTAAATTGGTAGTTGATGGATATTTACAGCCCTGGTAATGTATAAAACCAATTAAAGCTTTTATTTGAAAACAAAAAGTTCGCCTCTGTTAACAAGTCAAACATTTTATGTTACCAGCCAAAACAGAAAAACAATTCTAAGAGAAAACAAAAACTATGATCTATATAGATTGAGTCTATAAAAATTAGGTCTTAAAATCAAACATTAATGAAATGAAGATATTCAGGACAAATCAGAAATCTTCACGTGAAGAAAGCAGTTTATACTTATGACTCTGGGAAAGGTGCATAGAGAGTTTGGGTTTGGTGAGAAATTAACAAATGAAAAGAGAAACCATCTCCAGGTCATTTCACCTATCTGGACCTAACAGCATTAAGAAGGATATTGAAGACCAGTTAGAAGTACACTTTGGGAGGCCCAAGGTGGGCAGATCATCTGAGGTCATGAGTTCAAGACCAGCCTGAAAAACATGGTGAAACCCAGTCCGGTCTCTACTAAAAAGTAGTGATTTCATATATATATATAAAATATATAAATATATTTATATATAAAATGTATGTACACACACATATACACATCAATTAAGCCATAAACTAAGACTGAGAGATAACCTAATATTAGAATCTAATAATAAAATACATACATCTGAAATGAGAAAAACATTTTCTGGCTCTTCCATATGGAATCCTAAAGCTCTGTCTCATGAAATTGGCTGTGTGAAAGAAGTTAATTCCATATCACGACTTGTGGATACAGCCATATTCAGAGTCCTGTAGGAAATAAACACATTTCCAAAATCTCTAGGATGTGTGGAGCTTTTCTTTAAAAAAAATAAATAAAGGATGCAAGAAGGCTGAAGAAAATCAGGATTTTGGCAATGTTGGGACTCCTATTTCAGAAACCCACAATTCTTCAATTCTCCCAGCAGTAAATTAAATGTCCCTGTTTCCTGAGAAGTTTCCATGGCCCCTGAAAACCATTGATGTTTTCATCTAATAAATTTACACATCCTACTATAATACAGTTATACTGTTAAAAATGTGGCTAACCATTTACACTTACATGAAAATCAATGATTAACAATGCACTTCCCTACAATACACTTACAGGGAATGGCTAAAAATTTGCTTCACAGTTCAAATACTCAAAAACGTTTGCATTCTTCAGAGTGACACTACTTTTTAACTGCTGTTTATAGTGCCATATCATTCTCCACCCTGCAGTTCCTTTAGATACTACTGCAGTTATCAACAGTTAAAGGATATTCACAATATGTAGAAAAACTCAAGATTTCTCAGAATACTTAGGAAATTTTATCTGAGTTTGTATATTTCAAACTCAGATGGTAATATAATCTCAGATAATGATCTCTGTTTTTCTCTTCTTTTTGTCTCCATCGAAAGCATACTGATATGATACCTCACTGCATCTAATTTGCCATTCCCTGTTTGTAACATTATACTCTAACCTGGCTAGAATTTACAGAACATCTATTCTGTCTTCTCTATGACTCAAAGTTATAATGTGCCATTTCTCTTAAAAAAAAATGTATATTTTCCATTTTCACTGTGCTCTAAAATCAAAGTTGTGTCCTTACATAAAATGTAATACAAAAAAAAGCTATCTCTAAGATTGTTTAAGGCATACACACATTGAGGGCAGCGGTGGGCTGTCCGGAGTGGCCATTGCCATTGCTCCGGCTGCAGCGGGGAGGAGTGAGCAGTAGTGGCAAGAGCATAAGTGGCGGCTGTGGGATCCCTGTGCCCCACATTCTGTGTGCCCCATGTCCTCAAAGTAGATGACTGCACTGCCCTCACCCTCACGTGGTCTTGGGGTATCTGCCGAGAGCCTCCACTGCTCCAGACCCTGGCCCTATGTCACTGCTCTCACCTGCCCCTACTGTGGGGAGAACAAAGGGAGGAGATGGACAGTCCCCGGCACCTCCTTCTGGGAGTCCCCAAGAACCTGCCACCCCGGGGATCACCTGTGATGGAGCCTGGCTGAGTAGCCCACCAGAAGGGGAGTAGCGCCATCGGGCAGAAACGGGCCCGGAGTTGGAGCTGGGCCTGAGGGGTTGCTGCACTTGCACACTGAGGCCCAGGGGGCGGAACTGGGGCCATGCCTAGGGGCCCTGGCGTGGGGAGTGGGAATGGAGCCCACTTCAGGGACCCAGCCAGCAGCGCGGCCACCACACCCACCCTGCTGGGGGTGCCAGGTTCCTGTGCCTTGGGAGAAGGCTCTGTATAGTGACTTCTGGGGCCATGTCCCCAGAGTCCTCTCCGCATTGAGGTAATTGCTGAGCCTGACACTCCTGAAGGTCAGGCTCAGGCCCTCTATTGGCTCCTGGAGGTTCCCGAGCCCCTCTAGGCAGGGCCATGAGCCAGGCGATGGGGAACCCCGGGCGGTCCTTGTGGCTGGGGCCACAGGGCCAGGGGCAGTTTATGGCAACATTGCCCTGCCCAGGAGGCCAGCCAGGTCCCAGGGAGGACCTAGAGCCCATGCCCCAGGCTGCAAGGAAGTGTGGCCAGGTCTGCATTTCCAGGAAGCTGGCAGGAGCTGGGGACAAGCAGGAACCCTATTACTTCTGTGTTGGCTGGATGGGAGCTCCTTGGGTGCAGCGGCAGCACCCTGCCAGGGCTCCACACTTGGGCATCTCTGTGTTCTTGGGGGCCTGGAAATGCTCCCTGGCCCTCGTAGGCTCAGAGATGCCTGCTCCCATTGTATGACTTCTGCCCACTGAGGGTATCTACTCTGATCTCAGAACAGGTCTGGGCCACCCCAGGCACTGTCATGCCTGACTGAGTGTGCACACTCTCAGGACAGCACTGACACACCAGCTCCCTGCCACCTTAGTCCCCTCTGGATTTTGGGTGCTGACAAGCAGCAGAGGGAGACCAAGGTAGGGATGAGGACAGCCTGGCGCTTGACTGCAGGTGCCCCTTGGCGTGAACAGCAGAAAAAGGTGGACAGGCCCTTGGGTGAAAGGGGGCAGGTCCCTGATGAGCTGCACCCTCAAGCTAACGAGGGCCCGAAGCCTGGGGCCTGGGCTGCCAGTCCCACAGACCAGTAAAGAACTTATGCTTTTCCCTGGGCCTGCCCTTGGCTGCCCATGGCCTCCCCATGGACCAGTCAACATGCACGTCCTCCTCTGTGAGGCCCATAAAAACCGTGGACTCTGAGGCCCGTAAAAACTTCTACGTCAGCTGGACAGGAAGAGAGGATGGAGAAGGTAGAGAGAGGATGGAGAGACAACGGGGAGACAATGAGGTGATCAGCTGCAGAGAGGAACTATCCTCTTCTGAGATCTGGACACTTGTGGGGATGACTTGCCTAGCAGAGAGGACATCCCCTCCTCTCTGCTGAGAGCTAAACAGACAATGGGATCACCAGCTGCAGAGAGTAGCTACCCTCTCTGCCAAGAGCTGAACAGTCTTCGGGACACCCTGACTATGGAGAGAAGGTGCCCACTGTGGGTCTCCTCTGAGCTGTTCTATTGCTCAATAAAGCTCCAGTTTATCTTGCTCACCCTCCACTTCTCTGATTACCTCATCATTCCTGGATGCAGGACAAGGACCGAGGACCTGCCGAAAGGCTGGGCTGAAAGAGGTGAAATACTAACAGGGCTGAAATACACCCTTTGTTCATCAGGCTGCAGGTAACATGGAGGAGAGAAGAGCTGTGGCCCTTCGAGGAGCTCAGACCTGGGAGCTCCCCGAGTCAAGGCTGGGAATCCCCGTTTTGGACCCTTCATTCCTGGAGTCTCCAAGATTCCAGGCACCACTGCGTTCCTGGATATAAGTTGGATTATAAGGTGCCAGCTGTGGACGCTGCTTGCAGTGCGCCTGGTCCAGCCGTAGCCTCACAGTGAGCTGGTATCTGTGCCTGCACCTGGAGCTGCCTGCCCCACTGCAGCAGCTGGTGTACCCTACCGTGCACAGTGGCCGGACCCCACTCTCGCTTGCTCACACACCCCTCAGCACTCCACCCCAGTGTCTTCAGAGGTGTGGGATATAGGGCAGTAGAAGGAGCTAATCTCAGCCTTCCAGGCTGAGTAGGCCCAGTGGGCCTTAGCAAAACTTGGGCAAAATTGCCACCAGCCACACAAGTTTCCAGTCAGAAAAGCAACACCATCAATGATCCTGTAACAATATTTTACAACAAATGATAACATTTTTAAAAATTCCAAATATTCCTGTTATGAACCACTGAATAAGTTCAATTTTTGTGAATTGTTTTTACTTTCCATCCCTTCTCTGTCTTTTCTTTAGCCTAACATTCTATATGATCCTTTCTCTAACTCCCTCTTTCTCTTTCCTTCTCTTTTTTTATCACCATCTTTCATCTCTCCTTCACATCCTTTCCCTCTCACTCTCATCTTTCCTCCCTGCCTCACTGCCTTTGTTCTTCTTCCTCCTACCCTTTTCTTACCTCCTCCTCCTTCCCACTCCCCAATTTTATTCCTCCTTCATTTCTTTTTCTTTTTCTTCATTCTCTCTTCCTATCTTCCTTTCTTCTTTTTTTTTAATTTTTTATTTCCATAGGTCTTTGAGGAGCAGGTGGTATTTGGTTACATGAGTTAAGTTCCTTAGTGGTTATTTGTGAGATTTTGGTGCAACCATAACCCAAACAGTATACACTGAACCCAATTTGTAATTTTTTATCCCTCACCCCCTCCCACCCTTTCCCCCTGAGTCCTCAAAGTCCATTGTATTATTCTTATGTCTTTGCATCCTCATAGCTTAGCTCCGACTCATGAGAGATAAAAATGTTTGGTTTTCCTTTCCTGAGTTACTTCATTTAGAATAGTCTTCAGTTCCATCCAGGATGCCATTAATTCATTCTTTTTTGTGGCCAAGTAGTATTCATATATGACATGTGATATATACATATATCACAATTTCTTTATCCATTCATTGATTGATGGGCATTTGGACTGGTTCCATATTTTTAAATTTGTGAATTGTGTTGCTATAAACATGGGTGTGCAAAGTATCTTTTTCATATAATGACTTCTTTTCCTCTGGCTAGATAACCATTAATGGGATTGCTGGATCAAATGGTAGTTCTACTTTTAGTTCTTTAAGGTGTCTCCACACTGTTTTCCATAGTGGTTGAACTAGTTTACATTCCCACCAGCGGTGTAGAAGTGTTCCCTTTTCACTGCATCCACACCAGCATCTATTATTTTTTTGAATTTTTTATTATAGCCATTCTTGCAGGAGTAAGGTGGTATTGCACTGTGGCTTTGATTTGCATTTTCCTGATCATTAGCAATGTTGAACATTTTGATGGAATTATTTCTTTTTTTTTCCTTGCTAATTTGAATTCCTTGTAGATTCTGGATATTAGTTCTTTGTCAGATTTACAGATTGTGAAGATTTTCTCCCACTCTGTGGGTTGTCTGTTTACTCTGCTGACTGATACTTTTGCTGTGCAGAGCTCTTTAGTTTAATTAAGTCTCAGCTATTTATCTTTGTTTTTGTTGCTTTTGTTTTAGAGTTTGGGGTCATAAAATCTTTGCCTAAGCCAATGTCTACAAGGGTTTTTCTGAAGTTGTCTTCCAGAATTTTTATAGTTTCAGGTCTTAAATTTAAGTATTTGATCCATCTTAAGTTGATTTTTTATAAGGTGAGAGATGAGGATCCAGTTTCATTTTTCTACATGTGACTTGTCAATTATCCCAGCACTATTTGTTGAATAGGGTGTCCTTTCCTCACTTTATGTTTTTGTTTGCTTTGTCAAAGATCAGTTGGCTGTAAGGTTTTGGGTTTATTTCTGGGTTCTCTATTCTGTTCTATTAGCCTATATACCTATTTTTATACTAGTACCATGCTGTTTTGGTGACTATGGGCTTATAGTATAGTTTGAAGTCAGGTAATATCATGCCTCCAGATTTGATTTGTTCTTTCTGCTTAGTCTTGCTTTGGCTATTCAAGCTCCTTTGTGGTTCCATACAAATTTTAGGATTTTTTTTTCTAGTTCTGTGAGGAATGATGGTGGTGTTTTGAATTGCATTGAATTTGTAGATTGCTTTTGGCAGTATAGTCATTTTCACAGTATTGATTCTACTCATCCATGAGCATCAGATGTGTTTCCATTTGTTTGTGTCATCTATGATTTCTTCCAGCAGTGTTTTGTAGTTTTCCTTGTAGAGATCTTTCATGTCCTTGGTTAGGTGTATTCTTAAGTATTTAATTCTTTGTAGCTATTGTAAAAAGGGTTGAGTTATTTATTTGATTCTCAGCTTGGTCACTGTTGGTATACGAGAGCTACTGATTTGTGTACATTAATTGTATCCTGAAACTGCTAAATTCACTTATCAGTTCTAGGAACTTTTTGGAGGAGTCTTTAGGGTTTCCTAGGTATACAATCATATAATTAGCAATCAGTGACAGTTTGACTTCCTCTTTACCAGTTTGGATGCCCTTTATTTTCTTCTCTTGTCTGATTGCTCTGGCTAGGACTTCCAGTACTATGTTGAATAGAAGTGGTGACAGTGAGCATCCTCATCTTGTTCTAGTTCTCAGAGGGAATTCTTTCAACTTTTCCTTGTTCAGTATTATGTTGGCTGTGTGTTTGTCATGGATGACTTGTGTTACGTTGAGGTATGTCCTTCGTATGCCAATTTTGATGCTAAATGTTGTCGAATGCTTTTTTTTGTGTCTACTGAGATAATCGTGCAAGAGATGATCATGTGATTTTTGTTTTAAATTCTGTTTATGTGGTGTAGCACATTTATTGACTTGCATATGTTAAACCATCCCTGCATCTCTGATATCAAACCCACTTGATCATGGTGGGTTATCTTTTTGATATGCTGTTTAATTTGGTTAGCTAGTATTTTGTTAAGAATTTTTGCATCTATGTTCATCAAGGATATTGGTCTGCACTTTGTTGTTGTTGTTGTTATGTTCTTTCCTGGTTTTTGGTATTAGGCCGATATTAGCTTCATGGGATGATTTAGGGAGGGATTTCCTCTTTCTCTATCTTGTGGAAGAGTGTCAATAGGATTGATACCAGTTCTTCCTTGAATGTCTGATACAATTCAGCTATGAACCCATCTGCTCCTGGACATTTTTTTGTTGGTAATTTTTTATTATAATTTCAATGTTGCTGCTTGTTATTGGTCAAGTTAGGGTTTCTAATTATTGCTGATTTAAGACAAGAAGGTTGTATATTTCCAGGGATTCATGCATCTCCTTTAGGTTTTCTAGTTTATGAGTATAAAGGTGTTCATAGTAGCCTTGAAAGATCTTTTGTATTTCTGTGGTATCGGTTGTAATATCTCCCATTTCATTTCTAATTGAACTTATTTGGATCTTCTCTCTTTTTTTCTTGGTTAATCTTGCTAATGATCTATTGATTTTATTTATCTTTTTCAAAGAACCAGCTTTTCATTTTAGTTATCTTTTGTATTGTCTTTTTGTGTTTCAGTTTCATTTAGTTCTGCTCTGATCTTGATTATTTCTTTTCTTCTGCTGGGTTTGGGTTTGGTTTGTTCTTGTTTCTCTAGTTCCTTGAGGTGTGACCTTAGATTGTCTTTTGTGTTCTTTCAGACTTTTTTGACATAGGCATTTAGTGTATGAACTTTCTTCTTAACAGTACCTTTGCTGTGTCCCAGAGGTTTTGATAGGTTGTGTCACTATTATCATTCAGTTCAAATAATTTTTAATATCCATCTTGATTTCATTGTTGACCCAATGATCATTCAGGAGCAACTTATTTAATTTGCATAGTTTTTAAAGTTCTTTTGTGTTAATTTTCAATTTTATTCCACTTAGTCTGACAGGGAACTTGATGTGATTTCAATTTTCTTAAATTTATTGAGACTTGTTTTGTGGCCTATCATATGGTCTATCATGGAGAAAGTTCCATGCACTGATGAATAGGATGTATATTCGGTGGTTCTTGAGTAGAATGTTCTGTAAATAGCTTTTAAGTCTGTTTGTCCTAGGGTATAGTTTACATCCATTGTTTGTCTCTTGACTTTCTGTCTTGATGACCTGTCTAGTGCTGTCAGTGGAGTATTGAAATCCTCCACTATTATTGTGATGTTGTTTATCTAATTACTTAGGTCTGGTAGTAATTGTTTTGTAAACTTGGGAGCTCCAGTGTTAGGTGCATATATATTTAGGATTGTGATATTTTCCTGTTGGACAAGGGCTTTTATCATTATATAATTAATGTTCCTCTTTGTCTTTTTTAACTGCTGTTGCTTTAAAGTTTGTTTTGTGTGATATAAGAATAGCTACTCCTGCTCACTTTTGATGTCCATTTACATGGAATGTCTTTTTCTACCCCTTTACCTAAGTCTGTATGAGTCCTTATGTGTTAGGTGAGTCTCTTGAAGGCAGCAGATACCTAGTTGTAAAATTATCCATTTTGTAATTCTGTATCTTTTAAGTGGAGCATTTAGACCATTTATATTCAATGTTAATATTAAGATGTAAGGTACTATTCCATTCATTGTGCTATTTGTTGCCTGAACACCTTGTTGTTGTTGTTTTTATTGTATTTTTGTTTTATAGGTCCCATGAAATTTGTGCTTTAAAGAGGTCCTGTTTTGATGTGTTTCCAGAATTTGTTTCAAGATTTAGAGCTCCTTTTAGTAGTTACTGTGATGCTAGCTTGGTAGTGGCGAATTCTCTCAGCATTTGTTTGTCTGAAAAAGACTGTATCTTTCCTTCATTTATGAAGCTTAGTTTTGTTGGATAGAACATTATTGACTGAAAATTATTTTGTTTAAGGAGGCTGAAGATAGGCCCCCAATCTCCTTAGCTTGTAGAGTTTCTGCTGACAATCTGCTGTTAATCTGATAGGTTTTTCTTTTTAGTTTATCTGGTGCTTTTGCATCATAGCTCTTAAGATTCTGTCCTTTGTCTTGACTTTTTATAACCTGATGACTATATGCCTAGGCAATGATCTTTTTGCAATGAGTTTCCCAAGTATTCTTTGAGCTTCTCATATTTTGACTTCTGGATCTCTAGCAAGACCAGGAAAGTTTTCCTTGATTATTACCCCAAACATGTTTTCCAAACTTTTAGATTTCTCTTCTTCCTCAGGAACACCAGTTATTCTTAGGTTTGGTCATGTAACATAACCCCATACTTCTTGGAGACTTTGTTCATTTTTTGTTTGTTTGTTTATTCTTTTTTCTTTGACTTTGATGGATTGAGTTATTTCAAAACCTTATCTTCAAGCTCTGAAATTCTTTCTTCTGCTTGTTCAATTCTGTTGTGGAGCCTTTTCTAGTACATTTTCCATTACTCTAAGAGTGTCCTTTATTTCCTGAACTTGTGATTGTTTTTTTATTTATGCTACTATTTCACTAAAGATTTCTCCTCTCATATCTTGTTTATTTTTTTTACCTCCTTAAGTTGGACTTCACCTTTCTTTAGTGTCTCCTTGATTAGTTTAATAATTGACCTTCTGAAGTATTTTTCTGGCAATTCAGGAATTTCTTCATGGTTTGGATCCACTGCTGGTAAGCCACTGTGATTTTTGGGGGGTGTGAAAGAAGCTTGTTTTGTCATATTACCAGAATTGGTTTTTTGCTTGTTTGTTTGATTCCTTCTCATTTGAGTAGACTATGTCAGAGGGAAGATACAGGACTTAAGCCTTCTGTAAAGATTCTTTTGTCCCACGGGGTGCTCCCTTGATGTTGTACTCTCCCATTTTTCCTAGGGATGTGGCTCCCTGAGAGGCAAACTGTAGTAATTGTTATTTCTCTTCTGGATCTAGCCACCCAGCAGGGCTACCAGATTCCAGGCTGGTACTGGGAGATGTCTACACAGTGTCCTGTGTGATGTGAACCATCTTCAGGTCTCTCAGCTATAAATACCAGCAACTGCTCTGGTGGAGGTGGCAGGGCAGTAAAATGGATTTTGTGAGGGTCCTTAGTTTTAGTTGTTTAATGCACTAGTTTTGTGCTGGTTGGCCTCCTGCCAGGAGGTGATGCTTTCAAGAGAGCATCAGCTGTGGTAGTATAGGCAAGGCCCTGGAACTGCCAAGAGAATATGACCTTTGTCTTCCTCTACCAGGGTCAGTAGGGAAGAACTACCAGGTGGGGGCAGTGATAGGCATGTCTGAGCTCAGACTCTTCTTAGGTGGGGCTTGCTGTGGCTGCTAAGGGGGTATGAGAGTGTGGTTTCCAGGTCAATGGAGTTATATTCCCAGAAGGATTATGACTGCCTCACTGTGTCATGCAGGTTGTCAGAGAAGTGGAAGGAAGCAGCAGTTACAGGCCTCACCCAGCTCCCACTCAACCCCAAAGGCCAGTCTTACTCACACTGTGGCCACCTCAACAGCCTTGAGTTTGTTTGCAGGAAGTAGGTGAGCAGGGCTGGGAATTTGCCCCAGGCTACTAGCCTCCTGACTGAGAAACCAAACAGGGCTTTTGCATCTCCCTGCCTGTTGAGTCTGTACACCAGATACATGCCCTCCCGAGTTCTGGCCAAGAATCTTTGCATTCAGTTGGAATTGTTACAAAATTCAGGTGGAGGTTTCCTTCTTTCTGTGATCTTTTCCCAGTTCCTCTGCAGCCCTCCCAAGGACCCCTGAGACAAGTCAGAAATGGCTTCCCTGGGGACCCAGAGAGCCCACAGGACTTTGCTTGTTGCTACCTCTACCCCTGTATTTCACTTGGCTCTCTAAAATGTCTAGGCTCCAGGTAAGGTCACATTCTTCTCCTGTGATCAGGACACACACCAGGGAAGGTGTGTGTTTGAGGGCAGATCATCCCCACTTCCTGCTTTCACAATTTGGGCACACAGTATTTGGACTGTCTCCCAGGTCCTGCAGGAGAAATTTGCTTCCTTCAAAGGGTCTGTGGATTATCTTGGCTTTCCTGGAATATTCCTACAGTCTTTCTTGGAGCAAAAGTTCATGATGCAAGTCTCCACATGCTGCTCTTTCCATCCAAATTCTCTCTTCCTTTCTTTTCCATTATTTTTTCTCTTTTTTAAGTTGCAAGTTTAGAGAGAATTCTATCTTTGTTAGGCTCTTCAGAGATATTAATTTCAGAAATTACATTTGCTTATTTATCTGGGTGATGATGTGTGTGTGTTTGTATGTGCAGTTTTTTCCCAATTAGAAAAAAATGTTCACAGGAAGTGACTGCCTTAGTTATTTGAGTTTTATTAGTAGTACCTTAAAAAAAAAACTGGATGGCCGTGTATTGCTTATGGCAAAGTATCTTACTGATAGTTAAAACTCTAGTTCAATGAGGTGCATCTGTTTGAAAATAAGTTTATGAATTTACACAGCATTTGAAATTTAATTTAAATGCAGTTTTGTTCTCAAAAGAATTTTGATTAGTTTTACAATTTCAGTAAATACAACAACAGATGTACTTTAGAAGCAGGAGATAAATCTACATAAATTCAAAAAAGCAAAGTCCTTTGAAATTCCACTGTTTTTTTTGTTGTTGTTGTTGTTTTCCCCTTTTGTCAGCATTTTACTAGCACTGTACAGAAATATATGTGAATACACAGATGTTGAAACTATGCATAAGTCCTAATATTTAAGGAACAGATGGCTGAGGAAATGTGATCATTTACTATTTATATATATGTTTTTATACATATGAACTAGCTTATCTGTAAACTCACATTTACTCAGCAGCATATACATTGCATTAGTAGTTTTTTATCTTATTAAAAATTAGCAGAATGTTCATAGATTACCTCAGGATATCTCATCTCAATGGTGACATAGCGACGCCAACAATGATGCCTGAGACAGGCAAACAGATATAGATTTTGGGATTATTAAAATGGGATCTTCTAAAAATAATAGAAAAATTATTTGCACTGTCATCATTTTTTCCCTCAGTTTTCCCCAACAAACTTTCATTCACCCTCCACTAACCCCTTCAAACTGGGGTGAGGCAAAACTGAAAGATGCAAAAAGGAATTTGGGAATAACTAGAGAAGTTGAACTAGAAGCTGAATGGAATAATTTTTGTCTTTTTATTTAGTTACATCTTAACTAAATTAGTAACATAGGAAATTAGTAACATAGAACGGAAATATTTGGGATATAAACAGAAATATTTGGGAGAATTTAAGTTAATTAAACCCCAAAGGTTTTTCAGGACATCTTATTTATCTTAAATTGCCAATGTTAACTCAATGTTTTATGGCATAGAACATATTTTGTATACTTTTTTTAAGTAAAAAATACTAAAACTCAATATCTACCATTATAAGGTAAATTGTTACAGAAATTTTGAGTAAATAATATGATTTGACTGTTTCTGCATTTAAATACTGTTTGGTTAATTATAAAAATACATACCCAAATTGTCTATTTACATTTTATTGATTGGTTTTATTCATTGGTAAATTTTTAGAGTATTAGAACATATTTTTTCACATAAAAAATATATATGTGTATGTGTACATTTTTATTACATTGTATTATTTTACTCCTTCAGGAGCTTCAAATTTTGAAATATTTGTCTGTTGCCTGTGTCTACCACTGTCCTTTCATTTGCTCTTTTCATTTCTACCACTGTGTTCCTTACTGTGCTTTTTTCATGTATATTTTACATTGAACATTTTATAATTTATCTTTAATTCTGAGATCACTTTGTCATTTCTTCAATTTTTTTAAACTTAGTGTTCAATTGACATTTTCTTCATTTATATTTTGATTTTGAATTTCTTGTTCTCTTTAATGTAAGCAATTTCTCAATTACAGTTTAGATTACATTTATATTGTACACATAGTATAAATGTTATAGTTGAATGCCTCCATTTTGAGCTTCTTGGAAGGAAGTGTTTTCATCTGTTGGAAAGTTTCAATTTACTTTTTTTGTTGTTGTTTGTTGTCTTACTATATTAACTTTCTATACTCAAAGTTTTTTTTCTCTGTGTTACATTTATGTGCTTTAAGCAAGAGATAAACCTAAAATAAATTGATTTAGAAAGGCTGAAATAAAATGATCAACAAAACATATCCCAAATGCAAACATAAAGAAAATAAAGGTTTATCTGGCAATGTAGAATTTATCCTCCAAAGCATTAAATGAGACAGATTTACAGTGTTAAAGGTTAGGAATCACAATGATTATGTACCAGTTCTAAATATCTATCCAACAAATGACATAGCAGTAAACTTTCTGAAGTAGAAACTACAAGAAGCAAAGGAAAGGATAGAAAATCAGACAATACGTACCCAAAAGACTTTAACTGATTACTGTAAATTGAAGACATTTCAAATGAAACATAATTACAGAGAAGACCTAAACAATGTAATTACTATAATAAGATACACATTATAAAATACATATCTCAACTTTTACTCATTGGTAATATAGAAAAAAAGGCTTTTAGTTGCAAAATAAAAGTTTTAAAAGAAAAAATAATATGCCCAAAGTAGAAATAATATGAAAGTCAATATTTGATTATAGAACACTATGTATCTAGGTATGGTTTGTCAATACGTTAAGTATATTGGTAATTTATGTATATAAAAATTGATTAATAATTTCACTTATAATATGAATCAACCTTTTGACAACAAGATTATGTAAAATGGTGATTTTTATAACAATTTTTAAGAAATACCCTTTTCTGTTTTAGTTAGAAAAGTTTTTTTAATATAAGTGTTATTTGGTTTTATGTTGGGAACATTCACTGGTGAATGTAATTGAGATAGAAATTTCCTGTGTAGAAAATAGATTTAATTTCTTAATAAATAGTGAACTACTCTAATTTTCTATTTTTTCTTGTGTTAGATAAGATGTAATCATTTTTTCAAGAAATGTGTGAATTTTCTTTACATTATAAAATATATTGGTATATAGTTTTCCACAATGTCATCTTATTAATTTTTGTTAATAGAACTTTTCACAATGTTTTCCTTTTTTATTTTTTAAATAAATTATATTAATCTTTAAAATAATCAGCTTTTGGATTTGTTAATTTTTTCTATTGTTATTTCATTTATTTGTCTTATCTTCCATTATTTTCTGCCTTCTTGTGGGGAAAAGTGGAAAGAGGGTGAGATTTGCTATTTGTTTCTTTGTGAGTTGGAAGTGTTGAGGCTAGCTAATTTCAAATTTTATTTTTTTAATAGCATTAAAGTGATGACTATCTCTTGGAGAACTTTAATTACAATCTACAAGTGAGCATTTCCATATCATCATTATTCATCAGTTTAAAATATAATTGACCTGGATTACTAATCTCAACCTATTTTCTAATTTGTGAAGTCTCTTATCAATGGGAATAAAGTTCTTTACATGCAACTTTGCTAAAAAAAATTAATAGTACTTTTCAGAATTGTATCCTTATGATTGTTTTATCTTGCTTTTCCTGACATATAAAGTGGTATATTAAAGTCACCAATGTGATTTTGAGTTTGTCTGTTTCTTCTTTTGCTCTGTTAATTTTATACACACACTGACATAAAATTTACATACTTTAAAATTCACCATTTAAAAATGTTCAATTCAGCGATCCTTCGTATACTCACAAGACGCTGCAAACATCAGTCCTACTAATTCCGGAACATGTTTATCATGTCAAAAAGAAGCCCTGTAAAGGTTTCCGTTTCTATGACAGTGCAAGGAGTTTCACAGACGTACTCCCCAGCAACACAAGCAAAACTAATAAGGTATAAAAACTAAGCACTTAAAGTCTCTAGAGATTTTTCTAATAAATCAGCTAATGAGTAAAACAAATGATTTCCTATTCTTTAATGACTAATGTGTTGGGTGCTTATTCATGTGCTTACCCGTGTTCTTATTAGATATTTTTATATCCTCTTTGGAGAAATGTCTTTTCAAATCTTTTTTATTTTTAATTAGGTTGTCTTTTTATTATTGGGTGATAACCATTCTTTACCTATTGTGGATCCAAGTCCGTTATAAGATAGCTTGCAAAATTTTTCTCCCATTCTATAAAAGGTTGTCTTTTTCACATTCATGATGACGTCCTTTGAAACACATAACTTTTAAATTTAGTGATGTCTGGTATTTCTGTTTTGTTCTTGTTTTTCCTCCTACTTTTGATGTTATATTTTAAAAACTCCTCATTTATGATCATAAAGATTTACACTTAGGTTTCTTCTGAGAGTTTTATAGATTAAGGTCTTATAATCAGGTAATTGAAGCAGTTTGAGTTAACATTTTTGTACGTGTTTGAGGTAGGGGGTCCAATTTCACTCATTTGAATGTAGATTTCCAGTTGTCTCAGTACTTTTAGTTGAAAATATTATTCTTTCCCCAATGAATAATCTTCTCACCTTTGTTGAAAATAAGTTACCCATATATGTATGGATTTATTTCTGAGCTCTCAAGTCTATTCATTAATCTAAATGTTTATGTGTATGCTGGTACCACATTGCTCATAACTTTGTATTAAGTTCTGAAATTTGGAAACGTAAGTCGTTTAAATTTGTTCTTTCTTTTCAACATCATTTGATGTTTTGGGGTCTGTTGAATTTTATATACATTTTAGGATCAGCTTGTCAACTATGCAAACAAATCATCTGGGATTTTAATAAGGGCTTCATTGAATCTATAGATCCATTTAGGGTATATTTTCATCTAAATAATATTGAATTTTCCAATCTATGAATACAAAACATCTTTTGATTGATTTATTTATTCTTTATTTCAGCACTATTTTATAGTTTTCAGACCAAGTTGTGGATTTTGATAGATTAACTAATTACTTTATTTTAGATTTGTGGTTTCACTATGTTGCCCAAGTTGGTCTCAAATTCCTGACCTCAAATGATACTTCTGCCTCAAGAGTAGCTGGGACTATAGGTCTGTACCATTGAGCCCTGTTAAGATTTATTTTTAATATGTTTTTTAAGGTATTATGAATGGAAATGTTTACATAATTTCTTTTTACATTTGCTCATAGGTACAGTATTTATAGTACAAGTGAGGCCTTGTATTGCTCTTGTGTACTGAAAACTTGCCAATCTCATTTTTTAATTTTCAGTTTTTTAGTTACTGTCTTAAGATTTTATATATACAATATCATGATCTACAAGTAGAAATAATTTTTCTTTTTCATGTTCAATCTGGATGGCTTTTATTTTGTTTTCTTGTCTAATTGTGCTGGGTACAGTCTCCAAAACAATGGTGAACAGAGTTGAGAGAGGGGTTATCCTTGTTTTGTTCCTGATCATAGTGGTGAAATACTCAGTCTTTCACTATTTAGTATGACGTTAGCTGTAGGTTTTTTTGTAGATGCTTTATATCAGCTTGGAGATGTTCTCTTCTGCTCCTGGTTTTGTGTGTGTTTTTATCATGAAAAGGTTTTGGATTTTGTGAAATGCTTTTTCTGCTTCTATTGCGATAATGATATAGTTCTCATCTTTTATTCTGTTGATATTGGTTATTACCATTATTTTTATATGGTGAAACTATCTTGCATTCCTGTGATAAATCCCACTTGATTATGATATGTAATCATTTTTATATGCTTTATGACTTGGATTGTATTACTTTGTTGAGGAATTTGTTCATAAGAGATATTGGATTTGTAATTTTCCTTGGGTGTGATCCCTTTGCCTGATTTGAATATCAAAGCAATTCAAGCTGGCCTCATAGAAAACATTAGGAACCACACCCTCCTATTTCCTTTTCAAGAGTTTGGGAAGGATAAGTGTTAATTCTTTAAACCTTTAGTAGAATTCAATTCATTAAGGAACTCATATGGTTCTGGGATTTTTGTTTAATAAAATGTGTTGATTACTAATTCTATTTAGAATTCTGATTTATTCATTAGTCTGTTTTGGTGATTTATGCCTTTCTAGAATCTATTTTGTTTTGTGTAGTTTATCTAATATTTGTCTTGTAATTTTTCATAGTCTTATTTTATAATCCGTTTTTATTTCTATAAGTCCAATAATAATCTTTTCTCTTTGATCCCTGATTTTAATGATTTTGGTCTATTACTAAATTTCCATATGCATTTTAGAAAGTTTTGGCTCATTTAGTCTTTACTTCCTGCTTGTATAGAACATTGATATAAGTCAGAAGTGACAGTTTAGGGGCTTTTCAGATCTTCCTGAGCATCTGTCAAGTACTATACCTGTGCATGGCCTTCTAAATTCCTAAACTATGTGGGAAATTTTCAAGGCCCTATGAACATCTCATTACTCAGCCTTACCTTTTACGGCTTTTGGTCAGTCTATTGTTTGCCCCAATTGTGACCCATCCCTCAGGCAGTCACAATGTTAAAGAATTAAATAAGCTACCTCTAATCTCTGAAGAAATGCTTTCAGCACTGCATGAGTTTGAGAGAAATCAAATAAAGACATGCCTTTCAGGTGTCTTTTGGGGTGCCACCAGACAGGTTAAATAACGATTGTTCTTTGAAATGAGGCTTTGAAATAAATTCAGCTCTGCCCTTCTCCCTCCTGTACCAGGAATGCAAGATGTTATTTTTTAAGTCTACTGTTGAGCTAAGGAGTAGGAAATGAGGTAAGTTAAAACACCACAAAACTCTCTGTTCTTATAAGGACTAAACCATTTTTTTCTTGACTAAATTCTTCTCAGGTTGTTGTAAGCCTTTGGTTAAATTTTCAGCATTCTGAAAAAGTTGATTCTATTTTTATTTTTCAGGTTTGAAAATTTGCTTTTATGGAATGGTAAGTTCAGTGGTTTTTATCCATCCTTTTCACTTGCCATATGTATATTTAAAGATGTGTTATTGAGTGCATATATATTTAGAATTGTGACAATTTCCTATTGGACTGAACTCTTTTTTTATACAAATTATCATTCTTTATCCTGAGTAATGTTTTTCCTTAATGTTTATTTTGATTTATATTTGCATAGCTACCTCAGTTTTTTTTGTTTGTTTGTTTTTTTTAAAGACAGAGTCTCACTCTGTCTCCCAGGCTGGAGTGCAGTGGCGCTTTCTCAGCTCACTGCAACGTCCGCCTCCTGGGTTCAAGTAATTCTCCTGCTTCAGCCTCCTGAGTAACTGGAACCACAGCCACACGCCACCACACCCAGCTAATTTTTGTATTTTTAGTAGAGATGATGTTGGCCAGAATGGCCTTGTTCTCCTGACCTCATGATCCACCCACCTTGGCGGATCTCAAAGTACATCAGTTTTTTTGTTTAGTTTGTTGTTTTCATGTTGTATTTTATGTCTTTCAATTTTCTGTTTTAAGAGTGTCACGTATAAAGAAAGCATGTGTGAGTGTGTGTGTTTGTGTGTGTGTGTGTGTTTTACTGAGTTTGACAATCTTAGTCACAATTGAAGTATTTAGTCTATGGTAATTCATAATAATTACTAAAATAGTGGGATTTTAGTTGGCCATCTATGTTTTTAGTTAGGTTCACCTATTCCTTGTTTTTTTATTTATATATTTTTAAATTTTCATCTCTTCAACACCTTTGGAATTAATTTTTTTTTCTTTATTTGGCTTCTTAGTTACATTCTTTCAATATTCTTTTACTGGGTCTACTAAATATTACAAGACATCACATTTTCTGTGTTTTATTTATTATATTGAACACAAATTATTCTCTCTGCCAATTTATCCAGTACTGTTAGAGAACATTCAAAATGTGTTTACTCCATTTCAGATTTTGTGTTATTGTTAAATTCATCTTACTTCTACATATATTTAAACTCCATAAGACATTATGCTAACTGTTTTCTGTTGTTAGCATTCATTTATAACTTAACTGTTCATCATTTCAGGTGATTTTAATTTTCCATTGTAGTTTCTTGTTTTCTTCTGTAATAAGTTTGCTTCAGAAGAAATAATTCAACATGCAGGTGTCCACTGGAAAAAGAAGGAAAAGAAATTAAATAAACATTTAGAAGTAAAAAAATTCAGACTTAAAATATCTTTTAAGAAACCTGTCCTCCTATGCCTATAATTTGTGTAACTACTGCCAAGGGCTTAAAGCACACTTTTATTCTCAAGAATGGGGAAAAACTTAAAAGCCAAAAAGAGAAATGGTAAATAAATTTCATCTATCATTTCACATTATGTCTTAAACCTTCTTACTGAATATAACAAATAAGCTAAATAAAGAAAAAAATAAAAAATTATTAATTCAAAAAGTGTAAAAGGGACAAAATTTTTAAAAATAAAAAATAACAAGGAACAGATGAGCTTCACTAAAAACAGTTAGATGGCAAATTAAAACACATCTGTTTTATTAATTATTACAAATGACAATAAGCATATACTTCCATTTGACTAAGATTGTGAAACTCGTTATTGAATCTAATTGTCTCACTGAGTCACAGTAAAACACAAACAAAAGATACAATTAATGTTTAGTTTCCCTACATCAGTTGAGGTTATTTGAAAACCATCACCTTAACACTTCAAAAATTTCTCATAATCCTACTTTCATAGTAAGGAGAAATATTATAAAATTTTTAATTCCATGCAACCATTCTCCAACTGTAAAAAGTTAAATAATTATAATAATAATTCCTGAAAAATACAAAATATTGACTATTTCTAGATAGTGTGTGTCTGAGTTTGTGTTGTATAGCAGGATAATTTGGAAGGTGTGAGTTTAGGGTGGGTATTGTGGAGGTAAATGGGAAAGGAAACAGGGAAATATTTAAAGCTGCATGATAACATATTTCCCTGTTGGCACCTGGTTTGTTAAGTGTTCAGGAAAAAACTCACTCAAGTTTTTGGCAGGTGTGCTTACTCAGCATGAAGAACTGAAGGACTAGAAGGAAACTGCATGTCTGGCTCTCTCCTATCTGCCATTTCTCTTTGGTTAACTTTCAATCCATGGTGAAAAAATTCCCTGCACCTTCAGATTTCAACATTCAGAACCTCTGCCATTGTTCAGGAAGCCACGTTCCACATTTCATGGCATGGTACTTCATCTAATAGGAAAGTTGAGAAAAAGAAAGAGGTAGTCAAGAGAAACTGTGAAGTAAAAGGTTTCTTTCTAAGGATTCTGAGGTAGGTAACTCATATTCATTATGAATTTAAGTCTCACAAATACCCTATAGAGTAAGCAATGAATTTTATCAAATTTTACAAATGTATAAATGGTATTTTTCAAGGTCATATAGCTAAAAATGCTGTAAGGCAAAATAGAGATTCGGTATGTTGGCCTCCATTGCCCACAGTCATAGCTTGTGACCATATGCACTCACAGGGTTGATATTAAAATATAATGTTTTAATTAAACAAAATAATGCTTTTTTAATCAAATCATTTTATAATACTATACAGGCAGTCTGTCATTAAGTGGAACACTTTATCTGAGTTGTTGTTTTTTCATTTTGAAATATTCAGTAACTTTTTAATAAAATATTGCCCTTGTGGAACTTGAATATATAATAGGAAATTCATTGGTTTTAATATGGGATTAGATAAATGAAAGTTATAGTTAACTTCACAAGGAATCCTATTTAATTTCACTGAGGTTCAATAATTTTCTGCCTAATAAAGATTATTGTTTACTTAAGGAGGGGGACATAGTAAATACTTGATGCTGAGTCAGTTTTTCCTCTGCATTTCACAGCCATAACCAGCTTCTTTAAGATTTTGTCCCGTAGATGAAGCACACACTTAACTCCAAGGCTGAATTATGATCCAGTCACCTCTGAATGCAACTGCACTCTGTTGTATGAGACAACAGATAATTAGAAGTCATTTCTCAGTATTCTGTGTGTTCTTACTTTCTATGTGCCATTAAATTTAAATGAATTTAGACAACCTCTCCAAATGACACTGCAAGTAGTATCCACAGCTTAGGCATTATTATACAATACAAGGTTATGATTTTACTTTTTTGTCAAGCCAAGTATTTTACTTCTAAGGTGTTAATTGAAATCAAATCTCTTGACCTAAGTAACTACAGTAGCAAGAATTGAAGGACAACATTTCAATAATGACTTTTGTGTGTGCAAATAAGTCAGTGTTTGGAATATTTATAACTAAATGAAGGTTTACATATAGAACTTTGAGTATATTATAATGGCCAGTCTTGCCAATAAGACATCAATAATTAAAACAATGAGTTTACAGAGAAGGTATTTAACTACAAAAATGCTCCTTCATGCCGATGGTATTTCACATGCTTTCACTGACTCTATGTCTTCATTTTTTTGAAATGTTTAAAGATTTACTCTTACACAAAACAACTCTTTTACACAAATTTTAGATTTACCTATAATCTTGTGTTGTACACACACTTGGAATCATCTAAGGGTTATGAAGGATATAACGAGTGAAAATAGGAACTTTGAACTCAGTGGCTTTACCTTCCTTGACTTTCTGATTGGTGATAATCAATGTGAATAATTTTGCTATAATTATTCATTTAAATGGTATGTTTAAAACATTAATAAGTCTACTTCTTAAAAAGTCATATAACTGTAAAAATGTAGTTAGGTGAACTAAGGAGTTAAAATTATCTCTCAGTAAGCTAAATTGGATTGTCTCCTACTATTTCAAGAGAATGTATTCTAAAAAGAAGCTATTCCTGCTTACTGTGAATTCTTGTATTTTGCTAAGTTCTAAGTACCAGATAAGCTTTACCAGTTATATCTCACTGTTCAGCACTTAAAATACAATGAGTCAGCTCTAAAACAGACCAAATAGCAGCTATATAAAGTTTGACTGATTGTATGCTTATCATCAAATGAAATAGATATTATGTCTAATTAAATGTTTCCATGATACTGTATAGTGTGTAAACTTCTTTATTAAATATTTAAAAAATTTTCCCACAAGTATTGACATTTTACCCTAAATATAGGTTATGAGAAAATGTCTGATTCTGATGGCCTAAACTGAAGAAGGAAGAACTTGTCATCCGTCTCTCTCATGAAACCCAAAGTGCTATGTAATATTTTTTTTCTAGAAAAATAACGTTCCTCCATAAAATAGTGGATATAACTGAGGTATGTGAAATCAAATTGAGCGCATTTGAGTGAATTTCAGTTTTCTCATTTATAAAATAATAAGAATCACTTTAAAGAATATACTGCTTGTAGTGAATTGTTGAATATTTACTGAGCATTTGTCAAATTTATTCAGTTATGTATTATATACTACTAAAATTTGACATGGAATGCAGAAAAAACATATATACAGAATAAAGCACAGAAAAAAAAAAAAAGCAAAAGAAAATAAAACATCACTAAACGGAAAATCAGAGAAAACTGACTCACAATTCAAACAATTGTTACAATAAAAAGTGAATTTAAAGATACATTAAAGATAATTCCGTGGTTTCAAATGTGAGTCATTTGGAAATTATTCAAAATATTTACCCAAATAAAAATGAAAAAAAATATGAAGAAACTAAAACAATGTATTTGTGAATGTTGATTGGATTAAGCTTAATTGCAAGTCCAAGTATATGAGTAATTTTAAATATGGTCCCATAGATTGGGAGAGAAGGTAGAATAGGGGGTTAGATTTTAGAGAAATAAAAAAAAGTTCAAAATTTGAACTTATTTTCAAGTAATTAGTGTTTCTTGTTTTTATGGTAAATTAGAAAGCAAAATTTTATGTTGCCACTGACAAATTTTAATTAACGACAGCAATGTCATTAAAGATAGCTTAAAATTATGAATAATACTAGGTTATTCTAAAATAGATTAACCTCACAAAAGCATAGTAGAGAACTGGAAGCCAAGATTTTAGCCCTCAACTGTACTCATCTCTGCAAATGGGAATACTTATTGATAACTACCAGTTACCGCAAGGATAAGAGAACAAATCTAACTCTTGGGTCTCAATTGCATCAGAAATTAGTGGACAAAAAAAAGTGGTTTAATAGTTGAAACTTTAGCACCAGAAACAGATTTTCATTCTAATCCTCACCCTCAGCAACTCAGTGCACAGTTAGCTCTGCCTTCAACCAATTAAGAGGGAGTAACCTTGTCATTGGCTAGTGTCTCAAACCAGTGACTCGGTCTACAGTACACTGAAAATATTCTCTGTATTGAAAAAATCATTTGCATCAATCAAGAGGATCACAAAGTATGGAAATAACTATTTCATTGCTTGTCATTACTATAGAGGTTATATTAGTAATATGCAATATGGATAACATCCTCAACTAACAGTTTGAACTTCAGAACAATAGGTACCATATATCCAAGTAATTTATTACTTTATTTATTCTAACTATTCATTTACTTGTTGCATGCCAGTCACTGTTCTAGGTTCCAATGACACTGGGATAAGTAAAAAGACAAGATTACTACTTCCATGTAACTTACCTTCTAGTAAAGAAAGATGAAAAAAAAAATCAAGATTGATTAATAATAGTAAATTACATAATAAAAAGAAAATATGTTAATTGAGATAAAGCATGGATGGTCACATTCAATTGAATTTCCAGGAAAAGCCCCACTGGGGTGATGTTCAATACGATACTTGAATGATAAGAAGTAGCCAGACATGCCAAAATCTGGGAAATAAATAGACCAGAAAGAGGAATTAGCTTATGTACAAACCTGAGGAATGAAATTGGATAGTTGTAGAACTGGAAAGTAAGCCAATGTGATCACACTTTGGTGAGGACATTGGAGGATTTTAGAAAATGAAATCAGACAACAGGACCTTAATTAATGTTGGACTTTGTAGACTATTACATGAACTTTGGATTTCATTCTAAGGTTAATGGGAAACCATTGGTGGTTTAAACAGCATTTCCCCAGCATTTAATTATCTGTCTGTGAAAGATCAATTTGCAGTACAGGAAATGAATGAATTGATTTATGGGAAATAAATTAAAAGGGGTGAATTTTAAGGAAGGAAGCTGGGATAAAATGCCAGTCTGTTAATCCCTGAAAGGAACTGATGGATAGATTTATTAAAGTAATAGAAAAAGGAAAAGGGAGTATGAGATTTGTTTTGTAAATAAAGTCACTAAAATTTTACTAATAGGCTGGATAAGAAAGGATGAGAAAAAGGAAAAACACATGATTAAGCAGTTCCCTGAATATGAATGTAGAAAGCAAGCATTATTTTTTGATGCCTGGTTTGCAATAACTATTAGAACACCGAATGAATGCGTGAAGTAGGAAAGTGGATGTAGATGTCTGTAGTTCAGAACGAGGAGGCGCTGTGCTGATAACTCTTAGATTCATCACCATCATATAAGTGTTATTAAAATATATGAGGTTGGTTAAGATCACCTTGGAAAACAGTTTAGAGAGAGAAGATAAAGGACTTCAGTCAGTATCAAACTCTGAGATAAAGAGAGGATTCCTTATACTGGGAAATAAACACATTTGTTCTGAGTAAAGTGAATCTTTTGGTTTCCTGATGTCACTACCAATTTTTTCCTTGAATTGGCGAATTACAAATTGACTTTGTATGAGATAAGGACTCATTTTAGACAACACTAGCATACCTACATTAAGGAAGAGTAGTTTAAATTACATATTCTTCTAGGAGGAATACTGTGTATATAATTTATATGTAGATATACTTGTGAGTAATAGAAAACCCCCAAATTATGTAGGCATAAATGGCAAAGAAAAAGTTGATTGATCTGTCAGATAAAAGTCTGTAGAAATGCCATCTAGGACTTTTATGGTGGTTTTCATTATAAAAGGCTTCAGAAATTCAGTTTATGACTCCATCTTACCCAGGGTCTGAATCTCATTCTGATGTTTTAGAGATAAACTATGTTTGAGGCAATAAAATGGAAAAAAAGATCTAAAATAATGGAATCATAGGGCTACTCAGTGCCTTTTTAGGAAGGTTCTTAAAAATACTACATACCAACTTCTTTTACAACTCACTAGTTGCCAGTAGTCACAAAGCCTCTCCAGACTATGATCTTATTAGAGGTGGTCATATGTCCAGCTAAATATTCTATTTCCTTAGAAGAAGAAGAGAAAGGGTACTGAAATAATTGGTGATCTCTCCTAGTTTCATATTAGCGTGTAATTAAAATAAGGTGTTTAAAAATATAGTATTAAAGTAAAATAATTATGTTGACAGTCATTAAATAACCCAATTAATGAGTTCCACTTTCACAAAAAAGTTAAGGATTATATGGTTATTTAATTAATGTCAGGAATTGTTCACATCAGTATTAATTTACTGTAATTAATGCACCAACACACACCCTGTATCCTTATTGTAGCCCAAATGTAATGTGAAATTAACAGAGGCAAAAACTATAAGGCTTAATAACTAAGGCAACAGTGAATTAAAGAGGAAAATATGGTTGGGCTCAGTGGCTCACGCCTGTAATCCCAGCACTTTGGGAGGCTGAAGCAGGCAGATCACCTGAGGTTGGGAGTTCGAGACCAGCCTGACCAACATGTAGAGACCCCCATCTCTACTAAAAATACAAAATTAGCCAGGCATGGTGGCGCATGCCTGTAATCCCAGCTACTTGGAAGGCTGAGGCAGGAGAATTGTTTGAACCTGGGAGGTAGAGATTGTGGTGAGCCGAGATCATGGCATTACACTCCAGCCTGGGCTACAAGAGCAAAACTCTGTCTCAAAAAAAAAAAAAAAAAAAGAAAGAAAAAGAAAATATGCAGAGTTACAATAAAGTAAAATATTTAAATGAACTTAAAGTGCAAGTTTAAATGGAAATTTATTCCAGAGACAATATATACACTGTATTATGTACAGTGTCCAGCAATATATTATGCCCTCAATAATGCCAGCCAACCCCTTTTTCTGCAGTACTAAGGACGTATAAAGCCTCTGCTCATGTAAAACACTGTATGTATAATAATCTGGGTAATGGCTTGAAAGAAGAAAATATGTGGAAAATTTCAAAAACATTTAAGATAAAGCATATTTCTCTTTTAGAATTTGATGGGCAGTGTTTTTTGTTTGTTTGTTTTGTTTTCCTAAATGTTTTTATTTATTGTAAAGAATAGGTCCACTCTGAAAATCTCTAAATTTAAGCTGAAACACTAAGTTTAAAAAGTTGCTCTTTGGGCTTCATTACTTCTCTATCTGGAAACTTTTCATGTCCAGAGTTAGGGGAGAAAATTCCCACTTTCTTGAAGGAACCAAGATCAAGTGAAAGAGCTATTAAAAAAAAAAATGTGAGATAATTCCAGCCATTCCAAAAGTTTGTGAATTTAATAAATGAATTTAGAATATGTTTTTTCTTTTTTTTGAGATGGAGTCTCACTTTGTCACAAATGCTGGAGTGCAGTGACCCAATCATTGCTCACTACAGTCTCGAACTCTTAGGCCCAAGAGTTCCTTTTGCCTCAGGCAGACACCAATCCCAGCTTATTTATTTATTTATTTAGTAGACGAGGGTCTCACTATGTTGACCAGACTGGTCTTGAACTACTGGCCTCAAGTGATCTTCCAGCCCAGGCCTTCCAAAGTGCTGGGATTACAGGAATGAGCCATCACATCCAGTCTGAATTGGAATATTCTTACATAAAGTGGAGAAGACCTGAAAGGAACCACACACACAAAAATAAAAGTCTAAAAAGTCCATTTGTTAGAAATCGCTGTGTGGTATTTCATGATTTAAGATTGATTCTCATGTGAAATTTGAACTTAATTATAGGGCAAATTACTTTGTGTTTTTCCATTTGGAATTTTAGTTATTCTTTTATAAAATCTTCGTGTGATATTGTCATGTCTACTTTATAGAAACACATTTATCTCAGGCATATTTATTTATTAAAACAGAATAGTGTTACCAGCATAAGAAATAAAATACTATACTTGTTTATCTTTTCTAAAAGCAAGAAAAAATATCAAAGAAGAAATGTTTCCAAACTACAAAATGCTTAATCTTTAATTTGCAACTAAAATCTCAAGAACAAACTATTTTATCATTATGAAAATCCAAAATCTGAAATGTATTAAAGAGATTAACTCGTTGAATGTAAATTCTACCTGTTCGAACATCACTAGTGTTCTATAAGAAAACAGAAAATATCCATTCTATTACAGACAAACATGCACTTGTTTATGAGTAGGGTAAAAGAGTTTTTATGTCTACTTTGTCTTTTTTTTCAGACTTAAAAATATTTTTGTCAAACATTTTTTATATTGTCTCTTCATGGAAACCCAGAAGACTACATTTCTTTCTCCAATGTGGCTCCATGTGGATACTAAGTGTCAGCTGAAAGTAAAAAATGGTATGTGCTAAGTTCAAGTGCCTTGAAAGAGAGGAGAAGTGGCCTTCATCTGCCTTACTCCTTCCATTGCTTCCTTATGTGTTTGTAAGCCTAAATAAACAGTTTGACTGTAAAGATGAAGGCTATATCTTTGAAAGACTTCACTGGAAATGTGGATGTCAACTATAATAATTTGGAGCAACTGTGAATCAACTGGAGTGACAAATTTCCAATCATTTGAGTAAGGGATAAAACTTGTGTATACTTAAAATACAGTTCATAAGGATGTTTTTTTCTCAATTTTTGAGCTGTATTCATAAATGAAATGCATTCTTAATTGATGCATCCTCTGTTAGGCTGTGTATAAAGAAATACTCGGGGCTTTATAATTTCTAAGAAAAGAAATTTAACTGGCTCAAGATTCTATGGGCTGAATTCACATCAGCTTCTGGTGAGGGCCTCAGAAAGCTAACAATCATGGTGGAAGGCGAAAGGGGAGCAGATGTCTTGCATGGCAAAAGCTGGAGTAAGAGAGAAAGTGGGGTTTGGGAAGTGCCACACAATTTTAAACAACCAGATCTCAGGATAACCCACTATCATGAGCACACGACCAAGCCATGAAAGATGCACCAGCATGACCCGAATATATCCCACCAGGCCTAATCTCCAACACTGGGGATCATATTTTAATATGAGATTTGGAGGGGACATATAAACTATATTATATCCTTATATCAACTTTAATATCCCAGGTGATTTTATGTAAAAACATTTTGCTGTATAAAAAATCACTATACTTATATAAAGTATTAATTTGATATATTTAACTGATATACAATTATATGAAATGAATTGAGTTTAAATACATTTACATTTTTTACTGTGTCTGTTTACCCTCAGTTATGAAAATGGGATAATTAACATGGCTGTGCTTCTCTCATTCTTTTATCACTACTTCCACAACTTTATCAGTACTATCATTTTAAATTGTCATGTTACATAGTATTTACTTTCTCCTATGTAACCGTAATTTAAAAAATTAGTTTGTTTGGTTCTAGATTGAAGAAAGTTTCTCATCAATTATTTTTTAATCTATGGTTCTCCAAATTCCTCCATTCTTTATTTCTAGGGATTTATTGGTCCTCCACATGAGTGGTTTCCGGTAGTTTTCTCAATTAATGCTCAAAGGTATGTTTGCTGACATGATAATGCCTATGGCTTTATGGCTGAATGAATACTTTTCTGAACATAAAATAATTAGGGTACATTTACTTTTCTCAGAACTTTGTTTCATTATGATAATATCTGAATTCAATATAATTGTCTAACAGTATACACATTTCTTTTGTGACTGGATACCTTCAGCTTAACAGAATGTTTATAAGTGCTGATAATTTACTTTAAATTTTCCTGTAATGAATGGTGCCTTTTCAATCTGTATACTGAAATCTATTTTAAATGTTTTATTCATATATATGCTATTTTTCATTTGCATATTTCTACTTCTTGAATATCAGTAATATGTATAATAGTTTGATTATTCTCTGCCCCTGGAATAATCACTTTCTTTATTCCTTTTGCATATCTTTTTGTTTTTGTTGCTTTGTTTTCCATTTTGAAGTGATGACGATCTTATGAATTGTGTACACTAATAGAGTGCGCAGAAGTACTATGTGCTACTTTCAAGCATGAAAAATAACCTGTAAGAGACTATATGCAATTTGTTACCTTTGTTTCTCCCAACTGCTACAGCAAGTGATAGTTTATATGATGGATAATGCATTCACCTGGGTCCCTGAGTGAGGATGAAATTGACATGAGCCCTATGCTAACCCAAGATGGATATATAGTATGAATGGGAAATAAACCATTGTATTTTTATGTTACTGAGACTTTGAGATCATTTCTTATTGCAGCAAAAAATATCTCTTCCTTACTGAGTATAGAGGACTTTTTTTCTCATTTATCAGTTACATAATTTCTTTCTTCATTTTTTAAAAGTTGTGTTTCATTATCTGCATTCTATTCTCCCAATCTTTTTTCTTTTCTATTATAAAGTCTGAACCTTCTGGAAATACATTCTGTATGTTTAAACATTTTTCTCATAGCTTCCCTAATTTCTTATATTTTTGTGCTGTGCTTTGGGATATTTTTCCTATGTTCCATTTCACCATTTGTTAACTTAATAAAGTATCTTCAGTTAGATATTTCTAATTGATTCTTTTTCTTAAATATCTTTTGGAATTCTGTATAAGATATGAATTATATATATTTCTAAAGACTTCTTGATTTTGTTCTGTTAAATCAGATTCATTGTGGGTTAAATATTTGTTTACTTTTGATTTGATGGCTTTTCTTCATGGAATAGGTTTGCTTTCCAATTGTTTTCATATCTTCTTAAGTAGATAATTTTTGTTTGTCAGTTTTTGTTCTATGTATTTAATTCTGTTGAGTGTGTGGAAGAGGAAGGATTATGTGGATGTTGTTAATTCCCTGAAACATTTTCCTCATTCTTCAGTGCTAACACTGACTAGCCAATCCACTCATACTACAGCTTTCCACTTAATACCTAGTGAATGCCAGAAGGCTCAATCTAATTTCTACGAAGTCTTGACTTACATATCCCTTGAAATATTTGTATGACAATAACAGTATATTTCTGCTGTTGATTTGAACTGTGGTTTTTGGGGTTTTTCTTCTGTGTACAATTTGAAACTGTTTTCTCTTTTACTGACAGAAATTTCTGAAAATTCCTGATACACCGATGGTGCTCTGTCTTGTTTTCTCTCTGGGATTGGAGCTATAGGCAGGTCTCTCTGCTGTTGCTTAAACCTTTCATGGGATTCGAGGTTTTGTGGGGTTGTTGATCGTGGCTTTGTCTGGAATTTTTGCCTGATGTTTGATTTGTCTTTCTGAAGCAAAGTCTCTTTCAAAAATGTGACTACATTTTCCAGTCTGTTATGATAATATAGTAGGCCTATGTACATGTTTCAATGTGTCACTGCCAGCTTCAGGTCATCTATGATTTTACTCGCGTGTTTTTCATGTACCCAGCTGAATCACTGATAAAGATGCTCAACAAGATAATATGAAGAACCAAGTCTTATGCCTCAGTTCATTCCAAGTTGGCTTTGAATCATTAACCAATGCTCTCTTGGAATTCTCATTCAGAAATTACTAAGTGAAACTAACAGTAATACCAGATAGTCCAGAGTTCTCCATGCATTTCTGAAAGTTACGAAAAATAATTTGTTAACAGTTATGCCGAAATTATTTTACTCTCTAATTTTAGTGTTTTATATCTGGTTTCCTTGATTCTGCTGTCCTACCCATGGCTATCCTCTACACAGGAACTAAAATAATTTTTCAAATACCTTTAAGATACTTCCTGCACCCATCAATGTCTTTCCTATAAGTCTGTATGTGATCTGATCTGCAGCTCCCTCTTCCTAGTCTTATAAGACATTTTCTTTCTGCAAAAATTTTACAACTGCTGACCTTCTTACATAAAATATTCTTCCCTTACATAGCATACATACTCTGTTCAACTATGATATTGCCACAGATATCTTCCTCAGTTGCTTTATCTGAAACATGTCCCTTATGTAACCTTTTATCTTCTTATATTGCTTCTTTTTTGTATTTCATATTTGCCACTACTTGACTTTGAATATCATACATCATAGATCATGTATATATAGATACACTTATATTTGATAATTATGTTTTTATATTTTTTCATATTTCACCAAAAGGGCAGGATGTTGTTCATGTTAGTCACAAGCCCATCCCCTGTAATTAGAAGAGTGCATAGCACTAAATAATTACTTGCTGAATAATGATGAATAAATGATGAAATGAAAGAACAGATCTCTTATGTATTTGTCTAGCAAAAATAAGTTATTAAATGATGTAATTTTTTAATCCTAAAAATTAAAATTTTTTGTAGTATGAGTGGATTGGCTAGTCAGTGTTAGCACTGAAGAATGAGGAAAATGTTTCAGGGAATTAACAACATCCACATAATCCTTCCTCTTCCACACACTCAACAGAATTAAATACATAGAACAAAAACTGACAAACAAAAATTTTCTACTTAAAAAGATATGAAAACAATTTTATTAATTAAAAAATTAATAAAACCCTAATTAATTATTATGGGTTATTTGATACCTTTCTAAATGCTTACAATTATCTGTTTGAAAGTTTTATTAACCAAAATATTTATGACATTAGACTCAAATTCACTTACTATGGTTCTAGCATTTGCCTCATTTGCTGTTAAGAAAATTATGTGTTTGTGATTTCTCACCATCTAGAACCTCTGATTTTCTAAAATTGCAAAGAGATAAATATACTAGCTATATACATGGCAGAGTGGGTATTTTAAATAGCCTGTATTATACCAAGAACAATTGAGTTCTGCTGATATCAGTTCATCAATTTTCAGTAATAATTGATAGAGAATCAAGAGCCAGGAAATTAGAAACAGAGCCCTAAGTTGGTTTTCCTGTTTTGCTTATTTGCATTATTTAAATTTTGCCATCTCTGTTAGTAAGGGTTTTCCAGAGGGATAGAACCAGTAGGGTATATGTGTATATATATATAAGGGAATTTCTTAAAAAGAGATGGCTCACAATTACCGGATAAAATTCCACAACAGGCCATCAATAAACTGGGGAAAGAGAAAGGCTGGTAGTGGCTCAGTCCAGGTCTGAAAGCCTCAAAACCAGATAAGCCGACAGTGCAATGTTCAGTCTGTGGTTGAAGGCCTGGGAGCCCCTGGGAAACTGCTGGTGGAAGTCTCAGAATCCAAAGGCTGAAGAATCTGGAGTCCAATGTCCAAGAGCAGGAGTAGCAGAAGCAAAAGTTCAGCACTGGAAGAAGAAAGAGAGTCAAAAAACTCAGCAAGCAAACATACTGATCTTCTTCTGCCTGCTTTATTCTAGTCAGGGTGGCTGCCAATTGGATGGTCCCTAGTGAATGGTCCCTAGAGCGGATCTTCCTCTCCTAGCCTACAGACTCAAATGTCAATCTCCACTGGAAACAGCCTCACAATCACACCCAGAAACAATACTTTACCAGCCATCTAGACATCCTTCAATCCAATCAAGGTGACACCTAATATCACACCATCTCAAGTTTCTTAATCAGTGTCTGAGCAGTTATATTTCAAAGGTTGTAAACAAATTGTAAAAATGTAAAGTAACTTAAAAGGGGTAGACGTTCAATAAAGATATATAACTACAATTAGTAGTCTGTTGCAGCTAGGACAAAGCTAGAGTTCAGACACAGGTATTAAAGAGTTGTTTTCCCACAATTTTACCTATGCTGCACTGTACTTAATTGCACCAATTTTTCCATAATTTTCTACATTGAATATCATTCTTTTTGAATAAAAATAAAAAGTTCAATCTCTTTCCCTATGCTTATGTCAACATATTTCATAGTATGGATCACTGGCTAATCTATTTTTAATTTTTTATGCTTTTCAATTGAAATATATTACCTTGTTTGTAATATAATAATTAATTTCAAAACAATTAGAAAAATCACTCTCCTATTATAGTAAAAGATGTTCTGCACATGAATGCAGATTGTTTTAACCTTCAATATTAATGGGACATAATTAAAAGTCAGGTAATTGTTTATTTTTTGTTATTTTTCTGATTGGTTCTAACAGATCACTGAAAGTGATTTGATAGAATAAAGCATCCACATTTGATGAAGTGAGACTCAGTCTGAGGCTTAAAATATGTATTAAAACTTATAAATAAATTTAGCAAGGCCACTAGAAACAAGACAAATATATTAGCAACAATTGCATTTTTATTTTATAACAACAGATATTTATAAAGTAAAATTAACAATGTCATTTGCAATTGCATCAAAAATATCATTCTGAGAAATAAACTACTCAAGGATGTTCAGCACATTTATACTAAACAGTATATTGGTTCCCAAAGGCAAGTGAAACAAATTTTTATTACCCTAGTGGTTTAAAACAATATGAGATCATTTTCTCACAGTTCTAGAGGTCAGAATTCCAAAGGCAATCAGCAGGGCTGTGCTCCTTTTGGAAGCTCTAGGAAAGCTTGCTTTTTCCAGTTGCTAGAGGTTGCCCTTTAGTAGGTTTTTGGCTCCATATTACTACAACTTCTTCCTTTTTCTAGTCTTTTTCTCTGTCTCAGATCCTCCTGCCTTTCTCTTTAGGATCCTAGTGGATATATTGGACCAAACCAGATAATTCAGAATAATCTCCTCATCTCAGAACCTTTAATTTAATCATATGTGCAAAGTCTGTTTTTGTCATGTAAGGTAACAACATATCCACAAATTCCAGGAATTAAGAAGTGGACATCCTTGAAGATTATTATACTGCCTTTCACAGCTGGGAACAGTTAGTGAATGAACAAATGAAGATCTTTATGCTGAATATTGAGAACAATTAAGGAAGGTGTAAATGTTCATGGACTGGGAGTATAAATATTTTAAAGAGGTCAATTCCTCCTAAATATTTTAATAGCTTTCATGCAATCCCAATTAAAATCTCAGGAGTTTGTTTCTTAATAAAGAAACATGTTGATTCTATAATTTACATAAAAATTCAAAAGAAAAAGTATAACTAAAATGATTTTACTGGCATTAATAAACAAATGGGGCTATATCAAACTAGAAACTTCTGCATACTAAAGGAAACAATCAACAAAATGAAACAACATCCTGTGAACTGAGAGAAAATATTTGCAAACCATATATATGATAAGAGGTTAATATTTAAAACATATAATGAGTTCACACAACTCAGTAACAAAGATAAAAATAAACATATTAAAAATGGGCACAGTATCTGAATAAATATTTCTCCATAGAAGACATATAAATGGACAAATAGGTATATGAAAAGATGCTCTACATCACTAATCATCAGGGAAATGCAAATGAAAACCACAACAAGACAGCACATCAAGCATGTTGGATAATCAGAAAGTTGAGATAATAAGTATCTACAAGGATGTAGAGAAAAGGGAACTTTTGTACACTAAATGTAAATGGAATGTAAATTTGTACAGCTATGATGAAAAAGAGTATGAACGTACTTTAAAAAATTAAAGCTAGAATTACCATATGACCCAACAATCCCTCTTCTGGGTACATACTCAAAGGAAATAACAATCAGCACCTGGTAGAAATATTTCTACACTCACATTCGTAGCAGCATTATTCACAGTAACTAAGCGTAAAAACAACCTAAATGTTCATCAGTGGATTAACTGATAAATAACATGTGATGTAGACATATAATAGAATATTATTCAGCCTTAAATAAGAAAGAAATTCTGCCATTTACAGCAGCACAAGTACACTTGGATGACATTACGCTAAGTGAAATAAGCCAGACACCGAAAGAAAAGTGCTGCATGATCTCTCTTAAATGTGAAATCTTTAGAAAAGTTGAATACATAGTAGGTGAGTGATTACCTAGGACTTACCACAGAACTGCAGAATGGAGTGGGAGGGATGGTAATTGGGGGGCATCTAGGTAAAAGGACAAAAAGTAACAGTTATGTAGGATAAATAAATCTAGGGATATAATATACAGCATGAAGACTACAGTTAATAATATTGTATACTAAAAATATGCTAAAAGTACATCTTAGGTGCTCTTATAAAAAAATTAAAAATAAAAAGGTATGTGTGGTGATGGACGTGTTAATCAGCTTGACTTTATCAATTACTTCACTCTGTACATGTATATCAAAGTACCATATTGTATATCTTCAGTATACAAAATAGAAAATTAAAATGGCTTTAAAATTTAATAGCACTTACACAATCATATACAAAAACCTTCAAAAGGTTACCATAACTAAGACAGTATGATCTTATTCCAAATACAGACAAATACATCAGTGGAAAAGGATATATTAACAGTTCCAAAAACTCTTTCCCACATACGGGTGCATCTGATTTATGACAAAGCTGACACCTCCAGACACTGGAGACAGAATGTTCTTTTAACAAATCGTTCTATGTAAATTGAATATGCTTATAGGAAAAATAATTTTGCATCCTTCCTCATATCATACATAAAAATTCCAGGTGTGTTTATGTCTACATGGGTATTTCTCTCCAAATATGTAGTTCAAACTGGATATTTTGGAATACACACACACACACACACACACACCTATATATATGTAAATTACCCAATGATCTTATAATAGGCTTTCCATTCCCAAGCATAATACAGAAAAAGTTTTCCATAAAATATAAAATTTAAAAATTGGTAAATAGTTAAACTTTGGCTAATCAAATGATTGCTATTAAAGAATAAAAATAATATATATAAAGTGGGAGATTAATTTTGAACAGGAATTTCAAAATAGAGTTTAAGTCAAATACCTGAAGCCATGTGGAAATTTGCTCAACCACAGTAGTCAATAATCAGATGCATCAAATTAAAGAGGTAACACTGTATACACACCAAAAGAGACAAATTTAGGAGAAAAAAATACCCACTGGAAGCAAGGATGTAGTGCTACTGATAACACTCATACATTGCTAATGGGAGTATAATTTTGTACAACCACTTAGGGAAACTGATTGGTACTAATGCTGCGCAAAAGCATATCATATACCCCAACAATTTCACCACAGCATACATAAGCAGGAAAAGACATGTACAGAAATGATCATCATGGAACTGTTCATAATAAGCAACTTAATACAACCTTATCAATTTTTGATTAATGGGGTGCTTTTGGAATTTGGATGGAGTTGTTCTTATTGTGGTAAAATTTATATCCCTCAGTCCACCAAAAAAAACATCAATAATGTTCTCCGGTCATTTTAATAACCAATAACCAACGTCCTCATATATTTTCAAATGAACTCTGGTAGCAAAGTACAAACTCCTCATGACCTGCATTAACTAAATGTGAAAGTATGGATAATATTCCAGAATAATAGGAATAAATATAGGGCAGTATAAGAATACACTTAGAGACTGAGATTGCTTTCAATGAGTAGGAGTGGGGCTTTCTTCTAAGTTGTGAGGAGTTTCAGGAATGTCTTACAAAGGAATATATTGAAATTACTTCAGAAAGTGAACATTTAAAGTCTTTTCGTTCTTTGTTATCCCATGATACAGTTGCCCAACTAATAATTTAAAAGTGCCACATGAAATAACTTTGGCAAGACTGAAGTAATCTGTCTCACCCTTTCACTGACTCTCACAAAGAGAACCATCAGCTCATCAAATTGGCCATGCTTAGAGCGATCAGAACTCAATGGCTGCAGCAGAGGTCAAAAGAAGTAAGATCTGAGATGCTGGGAGAGAAGATGGAACAGATGGGATTATCTTCTTGCCAGCATAATTCTCAAAATGAGAAACTCTCACCCAATTAAGTAATTGTCAAGAAAATGTGTACTGGATTCATTAAGAAGATGGCAGTAAACAGCAAGCCTCTCCTTCACCTAAGTCTGAACAGCAAAAAGTAAAAGCCAAGGCTAACACATAATCTTTGTTATTAGTAAAGGCTAATGTGGAAGGATATAGCTTAGTTTAGACTCATTTTACAAAATGAGTCTCCTAAATACCCAAACTGAGGCAAAATTCCCTAACCAGTCATAGTCATGGAGGACCTGAAAAGTTCTCCCCTGAAGGGAGCAGGGAAGTACTATGCTATCTGTGGGCTGACGTGCTTCCAAAAGAAAAGGTAGGATCTGAACCAATCATGTCCACTTATTTATCTCAAATTTATTGAAAGGGTAATTTATTACTTTTCCTTAGGGTAGAAAGTTTAAGGGTGGAGCCTGGGGATCCCTTTATAGGAGGCACACATCATGCATGGGGATGAAGTGTTCCCTTTCTTTCCTACTGTATTTCTTTTTTCCCTTGACACTTTGAGCATAACAAAAAAGCCCATGGACGCAGGGCTTCGTGGTGTCCCCCTGGTCCAAAGTACTGGGAGTTTATCCAAACAGTACTGCATTACATTTCATGGGCCACTCTCCAAACAGCAGCAGTACTCTTTTGAGTATCTTCTGAAAGCCTGAGTATTCCATTTAGATTCACCTCTTTCAAAAGGTTCTGCATTGAATCAAAATAGTCTATTTATTAAAGTAACTCCAAGATTACTCTATTGTCAGCTGAAACTTCTTCAAATTCAAGTCAGCCACATTATTGGACAAACTATGTCAATCGGAATTTCTTCAATGAACAAAAATAACATATTTTGGTAATACAATGTAAAAATGCAATTCAAAATAAAAATGAAACCAACATATATAAATGTCTTCAAATTTAATATAAACCCTCTATTATTTTTAGGGAGAAATTAGAATTCAGATATTAAGTTGACATGCAAGAATGTTAAAAATTCAAGGGAGCTAAAGTTCAAAATGAAGTCCTTTTTCCCCTTTTGAATTAATGATTGAAGTTTTCAAGTCTTAATGTAAATTTTAAAACCATTCTCGATTTCTCTTAATCTGTTAAGTATTTGTTGAAGAAGTTCTTGATGACTGATAGGGGCTAAAATTTTCTTCTTGAACTTGTCTAGTTCCTGCAAAGCCCTAGAAATTGTATTAGTTTGTTTCCAACTGTTGTAGATAATACATCCATTTGTTAAACAATATTTATTGAGTGCTTCCTGTATGTAAGCCCTTTTCTAAATTCTTAAAGAACATTAATGAATAAAATATACCAAAATTCTATGCTGTCATGAATGTTATATTCTAGAGTATAATATAAAATAAGAAATGAAATAAATTCTGTAAAATTTTAGAAAGTGCTATTTATATATAATATATATAATATCTTAAATATAACATATATAATATATATTATATTATATACAATATATGCCATATATACATTTTTATATAATATACATATCATATATATATGGTAAAGAGGATAGTCATATTGGAGTTATGGACTTCAGATGACAATTTTAAAAAGAGCAGTCAGGGTAAGCTTCCTTGACAAGGTAACCATTTAATCATGACTTGGGGTAGGTGACTTGGGAGAGTGAGCCATGTGGGCATCTAGGGGAAGGGCATGAGTGGCAGAGAAAAGTCAAAGAATAGGCCCTACGTTCCTCTAAGTCACATATCTTGGAGAGTATCTCAGTGGTTGGATGTCAATTCAAAATAAAAATGAGCTAGGGTGTTTTCAGTTGCCATCCCAAGGGTCTCTCACTACAATGGGTGTGAATCCATGAGAACTTCAGAAATTATCACCATTCAATGTCAAACACATCTAACAAGTGTGACTTATCTTCACTTTTCAGAACTGTATCATTCCAGCCAGGAGGTATTTTCATTTTAGCTCAACAACCAATCCAGACAGGCTTTATCACTCATTGACACCATTGCTGTGTCTTCTCTTGGCTTGGGCATGTCCCTCCAGGGTATAGGTAATGCCAGAATCTCCTCTGTCAATGGCTATATTCTGATCTCTGAGCTTCATCTCTCAAATATGTCTAGAGGTTTTAACCTCTTGGTATGTTGATAGTAATCTTTAATCAGTAGGTCTGCAATTAGTATGAATTCTCAAACCTTAGCTTTCAGAGATGGCTTTAAATTATTTCCAGATCCCTGGTTCTCTTTTAGGGAGTCATTTTGGTCTATTTTGGGTTCTTTGGGATTTTTTCTTCTGTTAAATGTCTTTTTAGTCCTCAGTCACTATTTTACAATTACATTTAAAATAATTATTTTTTAATGGCCTTTTAAAAAGAAGTTAGATGCAGTACTTATCAGTGTGGTCTGACCTTTAAGTTCTCATTTTCCTCTTAGTAATCGGTCCTTTAAAATTTCAGCCTTTTCCTTAAGAATATCTCTCTTCCTCCAATTCAGTCAGTCTGACTTGTGTTATTTAGTTTTTATTCCTGTACCGTTTCTATTTTGATCATCAGACTGAAGCACTCTTCTTTTCTATTTCTAAGCAAATCTGACTCCAAGGTACAAAATACTCCATACTCAAAATATTAATGCTACTTTGTTAGTTTGCAATAATTTATTTAAGTTGTTTCTCTTCTTCCATTTATAAAAATGGCATATTACTTTAATATATAGGCCATCACTAACATTTATTTTGTAATCTGTCATTTAATATGGGTGAACCCACAAGCTGAGTCAAAGGAAATTATGCTCTGATAAGAGTTTATGTGATTAAAAAAATCCAAAGTCAAGGAATAAGTTCAAGGAATGGGAAATGATATCTAATATCCTGTATGAATAAGCTACATAAATTCAAAGTTATGTAACCCTTTTTTATTTTCCTCTTTAAGCTTGAATATAGAATTGAATTTGAGCCATCCTACTTTGGCACTTATGCCTATCACTAAGCCATTACTGTTGCCCCTGTGACCATCCTGTTCTACCTATCAGGTGGTGGGAACCTGTAAAGCCCTTGTGAAATTCACAGCTCAGGAGTAAAAGCTTAGTAAAGGGCTGAGACCTAAACATAAGAACATAGAACGCTTATCATTCCTTCAGAACTTATTACCACATCACTCAAGCCCTATTTAACAGAGTTCCTTTTACCTAGAGCATTGTGTCCAGGTTTCAACAAAAAATTATGAGTCATACTAAGCAAAAAACACAGGCTGAAGAGACAGAGCAAGCATCAGAACCAGACTCATATGGCAGGGATGGCAGAATTATCTGACCAGGAGTTCAAAATCACTATTTAAAATACGCTAATCGTGCTAGTGGAGAAAATAGACGACATTCAAGAACAGATGAAAAATGTAAGCAAACCAATGAGAATTCTAAGAAGTAATAAAAAAGAAATGCTAGAAACACTGTAACAGAAATGAAGAAGGCCTTTGATCAGCTTAATAACAGACTGGATATGGCCGAGGAAACAAGCTCTGAGCTTGAGGATATGTCAATAGAAACTTCAGAAACTGGAAAGCAAAAAGAAAAAAGGAACAAAATATCCAAGAATTCTGAAACAACTACAAAGTATTACATACTATTATATATATGTATATGTAATAGAAATATCAGAAGGAGAAGGGAGAGAGAAAACAACAGAATAAATATTTGAAACAATAATGATTACAATTTTTTCCCAAATTAATAGAATACACCAAACCACAGATCCAAGTTTCCCAAAGAACAGCAAACAAGATAAGTTCCAAGAAACTACATCTAAACTCTAACGTTAACTTTCGTGAAGACTCTAAGTACGCGCATCCCAGAGTTTAGAAAAAGCACCAATTTCCTGTATAGCAGTATTCCTCAACTGAGGGCTATTTTTGGCTCTTAGAGGAGATTTGTCATTATCTGAACACAGTTTTTATTTTTACACTGGGGGAAAAGTACTATGGGAATCCAGTGGGTAGAGGTCAGTGATCCTTGCTAAACATCCTATAATGCCCAGGAAAGCTCTCCCTTCACCAATCGATAAATAGTTATCCAGCCCGAAATGTGTACAATTCCAAGGTGGACAAACCTTTCTATAGCCCTTAAAGATGTTAATACTGAGTAACAAAAGGCACGTTTTCTGAGGATTAAAAGCCCTTGCCCTGACATCAACAGTTAAAAGCCACCTGCACCAATGCAAAAACTCCCAACCAACCTAAAATAAGCCTTCACAAGCCACGAAGTTAAAATTTCCCAACCCACATGTTGAAGTGGTAGAGAGAGTTATACCAATTTTGCCAGTCTGCATCAAGAGAAATGGCTGTGTCCCTCAAAGAAAAAAAAAAAAAAAGAAAGAAAGAAAAATTGGGAAGATAGAAGATATGGAGAAGAAATTACATATATTTTCTTATTTTTTGAATTTTGGAATTTATATCTTTTGCAATACAAATTATATATGTATGCAGTTATAAATATGTATATTTGGGCAATAATATACACATGTAATTTGTATAGGCAATAAAATACGTTAAAGAGAATATTTCTGAAGGCAGGATGAATAGATTTTAACTCCATGTTAAATAATCACTGATGGAATGATTTTCAACAATTTATTTTGTAATGTCCATGTCTGAGTTGTTCCTTATATATAAACTGAGGATACTTGAGATTGTTGTTAATACATATGAAAGTTAATGCAAATAAATTCAATTGAAGAGTGCCTGGTATAAGAGCTAAATAAATATTTATTACTTTTATAATATATAAATATACATCTATTGAGGGCAGATGCTAAAACATTTTTAGAAATCAGGTACAATATTCTTTTAAAATAAACTTTACACAGTTCACAAGTGCATTTCTGGGAAAGCAGAGGCAAAGGACACTAGCCACCAAAAGGCCACATACACCTGATGGTTTTTGTTGGCTTGTGTAAACATTTATTTCAGATTTGGGGGTAGATGTTAAAGTTTGTTACATAGGTAAACTCATATCATGGGGGTTTGCCGTACAAATGATTTTATCACCCAGGAATTAAGCCCAGTACCCAATAGTTATCTTTTTTCTACTTCTCTCCCTCTTCCCACCCTCCACCCTCTAGCACATCTCAGTGTCTGTGGTTTCCTTCTTCGTGTTCATAAGTTCTCATCATTTAGCTCCCACTTATAAGTGAGAAGATGCAATATTTGGTTTTCTGTTCCTGGATTAGTTGGCTGAGGATAATAGCCTCCAGCTCTATCAGTGTTCCCACAAAATATATGACCTTGTTCTTTTTTTATGGCTGCATACTGTTCCATGGTATATATGTACCACATTTTCTTTATCCAGTCTATCACTGAAGAGCATTTAGGTTGATTCCATGTCTTTGCTATTGTGAATAGTACTGCAACAAACATTCGCATGTATGTGTCTTTATGGTGGAATGATTTACTTTCCTCTGGGTATGTACCCAGTAATGGGATTTCTGGGTTGAATGGTAGTTCCACTTTTAGCTCTTTGAGGAATTGCCACACTGCTTTCCACAATGAATGAGCTAATTTACACACCCACCAACAGTGTATATGTGTTCCCTTTCTCCACAACCATGACAGCATTTATTTTTTGACTTTTTAAAAATAGCAATTCTAACTGGTGTGAGATAGTATATCATCGTGGTTTTGATTTGCATTTCTATAATGATTAGTAATACTGAGCTTTTCTTCATATACTTATTGGTCACATGTAGGTCTTCTTTTAAAAAGTGTCTGTTTATGTCCTCTGCTCACTTTTAAATGGAATCGTTTGTCTTTCTCTTGTAAATTTAAGTTCCTTATAGATGCTGGGTATTAGACCTTTGTCAGATGCATACTTTGAAAATATTTTCTTCTATTCTGTAGGTTGTCTGTTTACCCTGTTGATAGTTTTGTTTTGTTTTGTTTTGTTTTGCCTTGCGGAAGCTCTTAATTGTAATTAGATCCCACTTGTCAATTTTTGCTTTTGTTGAAATTGCTTTTGATGTCCAAAAAAGTATCCAAACTGCTTTCCACAGTGGCTAAACTAACTTACATCCCCACCAACAGTGTATGAGCATTCCCTTTTCTATGCAGCCTTCCAGTGTCTGTTATTTTACAACTTTTTAATAGCCAGTTTGCCCAGTGTTAGATGGTATCCATTGTGGTTCTGACTTGTATTTCTCTGACGATTAGTTATGACGAGCATCTTTTCATATTTTTTGATCGCTTTTATGTTTTCTTTCGAGAAGTGTCTCTTCATGCCCTTTGCCCACTTTTTGTGTATTGATTTATGTTCCTTACAGATTCTGATGTATAGTTTGTAAATATTTTCTCCCATTTTATAGGTTGTCTGTTTACTCTGTTGATAGTTTCTTTTGCTGTTCAGAAGCTCTTGAACTTAATTAGATACCGCTTGTCAAATTTTGCTTTTGCTGTGATTGCTTTTGGTGTCTTTGTCATAAAATCTTTGTCAGTTCCTATGTACAGGATGGTATTGTCTAGGTTGTCTTCCAGGGTTTTTGTAATTTTTGGTTTTACTTTTAAGTCTTTAGTCCATCTTGACTTGACTTTTAAATATGATGTAAGGAAGTGGTCTAGCTTCAGTCTTCTGAATATGGCTAGCCAGTTATAACAGCACCATTTATTGAATAGGCAGTCTTTCCCCCATTGCTTGTTTTTGTTAGCTTTGTCAAAGATCAGATGGCTATATTAGAAATGTTTGTTCCCCGGTGCCATAAAGAAATAGCACTTGAACATAAATTTAATTTCCTCAGCAAGGCCATTTTTTGATTTTCTGCAGAAAAGGAACACTCACCAGCAGTTTTGTCATGAAAGTACACCAAACAAAGGAGACAGGGTCATTTATAACCTGGCACATTCACCCTACTGCTGTGTCTGATTTCCATTGGCTGGAATGGGACCTCACATTCTGTATTTGTACTGATTGGCTAGCAACTTAGAACTTTTTTAAAGAGGCAAAGGCAGAGGAGAACAAAGGAAGGAGGAAGTAACTTGTGGAATGCTAAGAAAGGTAAAAACACCTTCAAATAAGAAAGAGGAACAAGCTATGAACTAATGCTGGCTTGGACCAGTATAAACATTCCAGGGCAAATCTTTAGGCTAAAATGTGGGACCTAAGAACATAAAGTACATTGGTTTATTTATTACGGCTACCAGATATTTAAGAATGTCAGCACAGGTCTTTGAATAAATTTTGCTTCTAAGAGAAGTTACTATTTATTCCTAATTAGATGGGGAAGAAAATCTTTGAAGAGGAACCTCTACTTTACTTTTTACAGCTATAAATGTGAAGTCTTGTTTCTGGGCTCTCTATTGTGTTCCATTGATCTATGTGTCTGTTTTTGTACCAGTACCATGCTGTTTTGCTTACTGTAGCCCTGTGGTATAGTTTGAAATTGTGTAACATGGTACTTTCAGTTTTGTTCTTTTTGCTTAGGATAGCCTCGGCTATTTGGGACCATTTTTTGCTTCCATATGAATTTTAAAATAGTTTTTTTCTAGTTTTGTGAATAGTGTCATTGGTAGTTTGATAGGAATAGCATTGGATCTGTTAAGTGCTTTGGGTACCCTTCATGTTAAAAACTCTGAATAAACTAGGTATTGAAGGAACATGCCTCAGAATAATAAGAGCCATATATGACAAACCTACAGACAACATTACACTGATTGGGCAGAAGCAAGAAGCATTCCCCTTGAAAACCAGCAGATGACAAAGATGCTCTCTCTTGCCACTCCTATTCAATATAGTATTGGAAGTCCTAGTCAGAGCAATCAAGCAAGAGAAAAAAAGTAAAGAGCATCCAGGTAGGAAGAAAGGAAGTCAAACTATCTCTGTTTGCAGACAACATGACTCTATATTTAAAAAACCCCATAGTCTTGGCTCAGACGCTCCATAGCTGATATACAACTTCAGCAATGTTTCAGGATACAAAATCAATGTACAAAAGTCACTAGCATTCCTATACACCAATAGCAGTCAAGACAAGAGCCAAATCAGAAAGGTAAATTCCATTCCCAATTGCCACCAAAAGAATAAAATACGTAGGAATGAAGCTATCCAGGGAGCTGAACTATCTCTACAATGAGAATCACAAAACACTGCTCAAAGAAAATGATTGGTTATGAAAAAGTTAATTTACATCTAATATGTTATGACTCCACGTTACCACAAATCCTATTCAAACATTCTAAACATGTCAGTGAAAAATATAACCAATTAGGAATTTGGAGTAATGGAGTTTCAAAGGAGCCAATTTCCCAGTACATTCTGATATGGTTTGAATACATGTCCCTGCCAAATCTCATGTTGAATTGTAATCTCCAGTGTTGGAGATTGGACCTGGTGGGAGGTGTCTGAATCATGCGACCAGATCCCTCGTGCTGTCACTCTCCTTGCCATAGTGAGTTCTCACAAGATCTGTTTGCTTAAGTGTGTGACCCCTCCTCAACCTTACCCTCCATGACTCCACTCTCTCTCGCCCTGCTTTTGCTATGCAATGTGCAAGCTCCAGGTTGTACTCTGGCCATGACTGAAAGCTCCCTAGAGTTCATGCTAATGTGATCTCAGATGGAGATGAGGAACTTACTGGGAACTGGAGCAAAGCTCATTCTTGCTATGCTTTAGCAAAAAGACAAGTAGCATTTTGCTCCTCCCCTACAGGTCTGTAGAATTCTGAACTTGAGAGAGATAATCTTAAATTAGAACTTAGTTTAAAAGAGAAGCAGAATATAAAAGTTTGGAAAATATGCAGTCTGATGATGTGATGGAAAAGAAAAACCATTTTCTTATGCAAATTTCAGCAGCCAGTTTGAATTTCTCCTCTAAGTAACCAGCAGCAGAATGTTAATCACCGGGACAATAGGGAAAATGTCTTCAGGGCATGTCAGATGTGAGTCTTCCTCCTCCACCATGACTTTAAGTCCCCTGAGGCCTACTAAGCCATGTGGGATTGTGAATCAATTAAACCTCTCCTTTATAAATTACCCAGTTTCAGGTATATCTTCATAGCAGTGTAAGAACAGACTAATACATCATTTTCAATACGAGAGCCAACATCAGAAAAGCTTGATACAAACTTGAGGTCAATAAAAATTAACTGTGTCATTGTCAGTTAAACTAGTTCTTATGTTCTATATATAGCAGTTTTATAACATACTGAACTGTATACTTCCTTATATGATTTCTCGTTGTTTTCGATTATTAATAATCTTGGTCCCATATTTTATAGAAATGTCTAAACTAAATATTAAGGAAGAAGAATACTGTGATAAAGAGCATAGTTGAAGTCTTTAACAGATTTGGGATTTATGAAAATTTGACCACTGAGTAGATTTACAACTCTGAGTGATTTATTCAAATTCTTTGAGTTTCGTCTATAAAATAAAACAAAAACACACAAGATAATGTATAATTGCTTTGGAGCACATAGCAGGTAAGGTAAGGATTCAGAAGCGTTAGTCAAGAAAATGACGATGATTATACTGAAGATGATGCTGGTGGTTGCTCTAAACGCCTTACATTATCTCCAAGAGAGTCATTTCACATCATTCTCCATCATGTTTTCTGCCCTCGGAAGCTGAGGCCCATATGGAATAACTCTATGGTTTCCCATGCCCTCTTATGCCCTCTTAGCTGTGGTCAATAGGGGGCACCGGTAGTACACTGGAAGGAGAAAAATAAAAGTGAGAGCTAGCTATTTATTATTTTGACTCCCACCTTGCAGTGCCTAGGAGTTACTACAAACCTTCTGTTAGTAATCTCAGGGCGTTCCATTATCCCTATTGTTTCTCTACACCTGACAGCACTTTCATCTATAACTTTTGAAATGAGTTCTTTTAACTTTTCCCAAAATTACCCATATGTGTGTTTTTTCTGTTTTCTACCAGGGCTTTGACTGGTACAGTTATTAACTATGATGATGATGACTGTTATTGTTGATGCCACAATGATTTATGTAGAGGCACAAATTATGTCTTACATACTCTTTTTCTTAAAGCCCACAGCACTATTAAAATAGAATGCCGATATAAAACAAAAGCAGTGAACTCTTGTGTTTACCTTTGATTGCTATTAATGTTAATTCATCAAGGTCACTTCATAAAAAGTTGTACATGTCAATTAATGACAACAAGCACATCAAGCCAGAAGCATTAATGGTCAGCAAACTTAGGAATATCATCATTTTTATACTGAGGTTTGTAATATTGCCTCAGAACAGTACTTTATAACCAAATGTCTCCTAATTCAGTGTCTTCTAGAAGTTTGAAATCTTGAAAAAAATTCCATTAAGTGCAACAAATCTTAACATAAAATTAAATAGTTGATAAACCTCTCCTATTGCAATTGTTAGCTTAGGGTTCTCAAGAGATTTGGTTTTGAAATTAGATACAATCACTTTTCTGACAAAGAATATCACACCAATTTAATAAAACTTTCACAGACTGGACCAAACAATATACACACCAAAGAGATCAGTTCTCAAAGTTTGGTCTTCAAGTTTCATAACTTTTTATTTCGGTAGAATAGCAAAAGTTTCTTAAATTCTGGCATTCTTCTTAGTTTGGGGAGCACCTTCTTTTAAACAGGCCAAAAGTCCTTTAGTAGCTAAAGAATTAGGCCTATAAGTTTTATGTGGTCATATAATTTATCCCCCTACCTGGGACACTTTTGAGAGTATCAGGAGAGATTAATAATAATTACACGGGGCAACAGTTTTAAACAGTGACTGTACGAAGAAAATTGTGATGTTTGATCACTCTATTAAGTTTCATCTGAATTGATAAAATAGTTTTTCCTTAAATTTCAAGTTCGTTCTTCCTGTTAGTTGTGCAGTTCCCCAGAATGTCTCCCCTTAGGGTACCTTTTACAATTTTTCCATAGGATTTTTGTTTGTTTGTTTGTTTGTTTTGAGAATTTATGTGAGAATTAGCTCCTGGGAGTGCTTAACAATATTCTCGGTGCTTCTGTTACTCTTTTCAGTAGGCAGGAGCTAAAAAAAAATAATAATAATAACGAAATCTGTTGGAGTAAATAACATACAAGTATTTTTTTCTTTGTAATGATAAATTTTTTCCCAAAATGCCTACGTTCCAAATGAAAGCATCTCAAAAACAGATTTGAAACAAGATCATGTTCTTTACAGGGACATGGGTGGAGCTGGAAGCTATCATCCTCAGCAAACTAATGCAGGAACAGAAAACCAAATACCACGTGTTCTCACTTACAACGGGGAGCTGAATGATGAGAACACATGGGCACATGGTGGGGAACAACACACACTGAAGCTTGTGGAAGTGTGGGGGCTGGGAGGAGGAAGAGCATCAGGATGAATAGCTAAGGAATGCTGTTCTTAATAGCTAGGTGATGGGATTATTGGTGCAGCAAACCACCATGGCATATGTTTACCCATGTAACAAACCTGCACACCTTGCACATATACCTCTGAACTTAAAAGTTGGAAATTAAACAAAATAATAAGTGAAAAAATAAAAATAAAGCAAGAATCTATAAACAGATTTGAATATGCTGAAACTTTCATTGAGATATTTCTTATTTCTTTCAAATCTGTTAGAAAAATATCAAAATCAATAGTATGATATAGAGAATGTTCTTTTAAATATGTAAAAGTAGCTGATTATAAAATTTTAAAATTTGAAATTTATCTGTAAAGGTAACATGGATGATAAGAATGTCATATACCAAATTTTCTGTCTGCAGCAGTATAACCTGATTGAGACAATAACCTTCAATATGCGAGTCTGTAATACAACTAAATACAGAATATAGCATTGAAAAGTCTATTAATGCTATTAACCTGAAGTGAATTAATATAATAACCTTGTAAGCACTTATACTTCAATCAGAATATGAACATATTTTATGTCATTTCATGGTCCTATTTTAAAGCAACAAATCATTATCTATGTATTGCTTTTTGATGATTAAAGTTTAAATGGGTGAGCTAAATTCCACTGAGCTTTATGAAACCTTAAAAACTAAATATTGAATAATAGCTCTAAGCTGTTTGTAAATAAAAACACTCAGAAGCAAAGATCTTTCACTGCAGCTTATAACAGGATTTGGGGCTATAATGCAGAGTAAAATCTATATATGCAGTGAACAAATATTATGATCACTATCAGACATTCTAGTAAGGCTTAAGGAATTTAAAAATAAGTGCCTTTTTAAGTAAATATAGAAAAACTTTTAAAATTTTGCAAAGTAAAATGGTGTTCTAGTTACATCATTTGCAGCAACATGGATGTAACTGGAGGTCATTTTGTTAAGTGAAATAAAGTAAAAACTAAAAGATAAATTTCTCACATCCTCACTTTTTGTGGGAGCCAGAAAGGTTGCTCTCCTGGAGGTAGAGAATGGAATGACAGACAGCAGAGGCTGGGAAGAGTGAGTGGGTGGAAGAGGGGATTAAGGAGTGTTGGTTTTTTGATACGAATATACAGTTAGATAGAAGAAATAAGTTCCTTTTTTTTTTTCAAGATGGAGTCTTGCTCTGTTGCCCAGGCTGGAGTGCAGTTGCACAACCTCAGCTCACTGCAACTTCCACCTTCTGGGGTTCAAGTGATTCTTCTGCCTCAGCCTCCCAAGTATCTAGGACTACAGGTGCCGGCCACCATGCCCGACTAATTTTTTGTGTTTTTATTAGAGACGAGGTTTCCCCATGTTGGCCAGGCTGGTCTCAAATTCCTGGCCTCAAAGGATCCACCCACCTCAGGCTCCCACAGTGCAGGGATTACAGGCATGAGCGTCACTGAGCCCAGCCAGAATAAATAAACTCTAATGTTCAATAGCAGAGTAGGGTGACCATAGTTGGCAACAATGTATTATATATTTCAAAGTAGCTAGAAAAGAGAACTTGAAATATATCCAACACATGGAAATAATAAATACTTAGGTGATGTATACCCCAAATTCCCTGATTTGATCATTACACATTATATGCATGTAACAAAATCTTACATGTATTCCATAAATATATAGAATATTAAGTATCACTAATATTTGTAAATTATGAGTTAAAAGAATTATAGACGGCCGGGCGCGGTGGCTCAAGCCTGTAATCCCAGCACTTTGGGAGGCCGAGACGGGCGGATCACGAGGTCAGGAGATCGAGACCATCCTGGCTAACACAGTGAAACCCCGTCTCTACTAAAAATACAAAAAAAACTTAGCCAGGCGAGGTGGCAGGCGCCTGTAGTCCCAGCTACTCGGGAGGCTGAGGCAGGAGAATGGCGTGAACCCGGGAGGCGGAGCTTGCAGTGAGCTGAGATCCGGCCACTGCACTCCAGCCTGGGTGACAGAGCGAGACTCCGTCTCAAAAAAAAAAAAAAAAAAAAAAAAAAGAATTATAGACTAAATAAACAAATTAATAAATTCAAGTCAGTATCTGAGAGATAAAAGCATGTGATATGATATGGAAACACTGACATTTGCTAATATGTATTGAACAGTTACAACATGCCAAGTATATTAATCAACTTTTCACAACAGTCCTGGAGGTAAAAATATTTCTATCATTTCTGAATTGGGAAAAATTGTTTTATTTGTTTTAATTTACCTCACTCATAGCAAGATTCATAATTAAGAGCGTGAGAGCCTGAATATGTGCTTTGTGAGTCTAAATCATGAAGTCTAAACTACTAAGTTGTAATGCCTCACCAAATACACACTATGAGATCGAATTCAGCTGAATAATGCCTAAGATAGATCTTGAAAAATGAATAGAACCTCACTAGGTAATGAACTTGTTGGGGGGACAATTATTTTTGAGAATGGAAGCAGTTAACACAACATACATGTCCAGCATAAATATTTTAATTCAGGTATTATGTGACATAATTATAGTCACCTACATTTGTTATGCTGCTTTATTTAATAAAAAAGCTCCTGTCATATGGGATTTCGTATTTTTTCAAATCTTTCATAGCTTCCACTGAGTAACTTACCCCCCTGAGAAAGACAGCCAGAATGATATGGTGAGAAACACATATATCCACATAAGCACAATAGTCTGACACTAATTTATTTATCTTTGTGTGTTCACATAAACTGTTATGAAGCCAGATGTATACTGGACACACCTAAATGTTATAGAAAAAAATGAGTTAATAAAGGGAAAATATTTCATAGTTTGAAGCACCCTAATTAGCAACCTAGTACATTGTTCCTCTGATAAATGAATTCCTTCTCAATCAAGTGATTAGAGTCATGCATTGAAGAATTTCTTTTAAATGTCACAATGAGAAATATGTATGCTTTTTTAGAACAATTTTATCAGTAAAGATTTTAAATGGAAAAAGTACAATGTCATAGTTTAAACTTAGATGAAAAAATTAATAGAAGTGCTACTTTGAAATAAATTTTGTTGGAAAGATAGAATCTGCAATATTGGATAGTATTCCTAGAAATGGGAAGAAAGAAAGGACAATGTATGAAGCATTTAAAAAATAGAATTAACCAATTTTGCTGAGTGATTAGGTGTAGACACAATTGGGAACAGAAGAAAACTTTAATATTTTGAAACTAGGTTACCAGGAGCTTGGTGGAGATACTAGTAGACATGCACAGATGAATTCATTTGGGGACTCGCTGAATTTGAATCTTCACTTGGAATAGCATCCAGCTGTGTGTTTTCTAGGAAGCCAAAGTTTTGGTGGCAATTAGTAACTTTTATAAGAATAAAAATGTAAAGGGATTCTGTGGTAAAAACGTCATGGAAAATTTGAGCCTCGTGAAAGGTACTTTTTGGTAGGACTTCTCAGCACCTTTAATGTTGTCATATGTATCACATCTACCTAAGAGGAGAATGAGCTCCTAACTGCCGACACCTTTTTCCCAGTGTATTTTCTGGAAGAAAAAAAAGAATAAGAAAGATATTTTTACAGAGATGAAAAAAAAATTGCCTTAGGTAAGATGAACTCACTGTGGGAAACCAAAGATTAGTAGGAGCAGGGGTCACTGCATGTGTACAGGACTCTTCTGGTGGAAGCCTGCTGTATTGGGATGGAAAGAACATGACCTTCAGAAGAAAAGATGTCTTGTATCTTGCCTCAGTCACTTTGTAAGTATCAGCTGGGTAAGTATCTAGCTCCTCTTAGCCTTCTTTTCCATGCGCTTTTTGTTGAAAGTGATTTGTGGAATGTATATCTCTCAAAGTGGATCAAAGTTATTATTATAATACAGTCAAAAAAGAGAAAAAGGATCATATATTTTTCTACTGCTTTATCGAATGGTGTTTTTTTTTTTTCTTTCAAGCCATTCTTGTCCACTTTCAATATAAATGATTTTAGGAATTAAATTTTATCTTTCCATAGATATTTGAAATGTGGATTTGGATTGGACTTTCTATATGTTAGAGATTCTCTGTTTGTTTCTCCAAATCACTCATCAGCTTTTTCCACCCTGCCCTGTGTTCCTGGAAGACTGAACTTTGTGCACTGCATCAATAAGCTTCTTTGCTCTCTGTCCTCCTATTGATTCTACCCGTAGAATTAACTGTCAGAAAATGAGTATGGGAGACAATAATAGTCAGAGCCACAGTTTGACTGCTTCCCTACACCAAGGGCCACAACTTCCATACAATAGCTCTCCTCTAGAGCTATTCTCAGTATTCTGGATCCTTGTTCCCTCACTTTTCTTTTTCAGGCCTTGAGCTCATAACAGCTCCATGCTATTGCTTGGAAGTGTAGTTCATTATCTCATTTGTCTCCCTTAACTTGGCCCATAACTTTATCAACAATTGTGTATTTTCTTAATTAAATTTTTATAATTATCCTTTTATATGTCTCATCTGTTTCCCCCAAGGACCATGACTGATATAAATGGGGAATATATGTTTTTATACACAAAGCATTTCCGTATTTAGATAAAATTCCATTTATTTGTGATGTTATAAGATTAAATTTCTTATCAATCCATACTGATTCCTATTTCTCTAACACTAGTGGTGAGGTCTAGCCAGGCCAATTCTTTTGATGAAGCCAAGTGTTTTTTAGCTCTGATGAGCTCATCTAGCCTACCATGTCAGTTTATTTGTTATAGATGATAAAACTGACACATAGGAATACTAAGTAATATTTGTTTAAGGTCTTACTATTTGTGTCATCACGAAAAAATTTTTTCTTATCTATGAACTCTGAATTATTATTTTACCTAATTAATAGGTTTGTTGACTAAATTAAATATATAACACATTGAAATTGCTTATAACAGTGCTGTATTAGATTTCTCCAGAGAAAGAGAAGCAACAGGAGGGATGAGAGAGAGAGAGAGAGAGAGAGAGACAGACAGAGATAGAGATACAGCTAGAGATACAGATATAGAGATAGAGATATTTATTTTCTCTATGAATGAAGAATTGTATAATTGGAATTGACTCACTCAGTTATGGAGGCTGAGGACTCCTATGATATGCCATCTGAAAGCTGAAGAACTAGGAAAGCTAGTGGTGAATTCAGTTTGTATCTGAAGGCTCAGCAACCAGGAGTTTTTATGCCTGGGGGCAGAAGAAGATGTCCAGCTCAAGAAAAGAGATAGAAATTTACCTTCCTCAAGTCTGTTCTAACACTGCTATAAATAATATTACCTGAGACTGGGTAATTATAAAAGGAAGAGGTTTATAAAGGGAAGAAGTTTAATTGACTCACACTTCTGCAGGCTTGACAGGAAGCATGGCTAGGAGGCCTCAGGAAACCTACAATAATGGCAGAAGATGAAGGGGAAGTGGGTACCTTCTTCATAAGGTGGCAGGAGAAAGTGAGTGCAGGCAGGGGAAATGCCAGATGCTTATAAAACCATCAGATCTCATGAGAACTCACTCACTATCACAAGGACAGCATGTGGAAAACTGCTGGCATGATCCAATCACTTCCCTCCCTCAACACGTGGGGATTACAGGTCCCTTCCTCAAAACATGGGGATTATAACTTGAGATGATATTTGGGTGGGGACACAGAGCCAAACTGTGTCACACAGCCTCTTAGTTTTATTTCAGTGTGCCCTCAACAGATTGAATGATGCCTGTCCATATCGGTGAGGGAGGAACTCTTTACTCAATCTACTGATTCAAATGCAAATCTCTTCCAGAAACATTCTCACAGTCATATCTAAAAATAATGTTTTACCAGGTATTGGAGCATTCCTTAGCCTCATCAAGTTGACACATAAAATTAAGTGTCATAACTGCTGTGGGTATAGTACATTGCATAGAATTATTAGCTGCTTTATTTCTTCTTGTTTTTTATTATTATTGTTACTTTGCTATTATTATTACTCCAATGAGAACAGCTATGCCACTGGATACGTCAGTTCTCTAAAACCCTGTAACTTCCAGTGAAATGTTCAGCCTAGACAGATCAACCACAGTATTCTAATATTCTATCAAGGTTAATTCCATGAGTCTCCATATGCTTGCTTACCTTAATCAATACTAGAAACCAAGACCTCTCAATTTATGTATCTTCACCTGGAATATTATTCTCATAGAATATTTTATTTCTCACATTCCAATTTAATTTTCTACACTCTTAATTGTACCACATGAAACTCAGTTTATCATTAGTAAACACTTAGATATCCTTCAAACCTTTCATCCCATTCCAACTCTTCTTCAACTGCTTTGTAAGCTTAAGCCCATTAAAATTCATATACACACATACACACACAAATAGGCTCACAATCAAGCAATGTTGGGGCTGATGAGTACAAAATTGCAGGGTTGGCCAACAGGCTGAAACCTGAAGCAGAATTTCTATGTTAAAGTCTTGCAGAAGTCCTTTTTCACTGGGAATCTCAGTTTTTGCTCTTAACGCCTTCACAGGATTTCTTGAGTTGCACCTACATAACTGAGAATAATCTTCTTTATTAAAGCAAACCAATTGCAAATGTTAATCACATCTACAAAATACCTTCGCAGAAACATCTAAGCCAGTATTTGACTGAAAAACTGGGCATCATTGCCATAGCATAGCCAAGTTATCATGTAAAATCAACAATCACACATCATTAAATATTTTTCTACAGTTTTAAATCTAGAAAGAGCCCAACCCCAGTTTATTGTAACTATGTGTTAACTATATGTCCCCAGTAAGGTCATGCTTCCAATCACCAAGTTAAATGTTTTAGATTCCCCTTCTTATCATAAACTTTTGACATACACTCTTACCCTCACCCCCACTTTTAGCTGATAAACATGATAAACTTCAGTAAGCTAAATAAGTAATCATAAATAATTTCCTTTATTTTCTTATCGCTAAATCTACTAAGTTGCTAGTATTTGTATTTACATTCTTTGCTTTCCTTTCCAGGATGATGGATGGAAGAATATCACCTATTTCAATTAATATCCAATTCTTCCTCTTGTGATCTGCAGTTGATTAACTCTTGTCTCCTCGGGGAGTTTGTTCTGGCAACTGAATTAGTGTTCTCATGAATTATCAGTTCTCTCTTTCCAGTGGGCATCTCCATCAAATGTGCTAATACCTCCTTACTTAAGAACAAACAGAAACAAAACACAAAAAGTGAAACCAAATACAAATAAGAATATTTTTACGACACAGAAAATATTTTTATGCTTCTGCAGTGTTAGATATTTCCGAGCAAATTTTACCAAAACTTGAGACCTGAGATGAAAGATAAGCCTAGACAGTGAGAACATCGAAGAGATTTATCTTCCTCAAGGTGTTTACATTTCAAGGAATATAAACCTTGAGTTGTAAACTAAGTGATACACAGTTGACTTTCCCCCAGAGACAATTTATATTCCAAAGAATAAGAATCTTGGATTCTTGATTCTCCTTTTGTTTCCAAAGATAATTTATTTACAGTAGGAAGTAATATTTTTGTCTTCCTCTCCCAGGAAGAGAGTGAGACAGGGTGCTTATAAGTGCTCAGATTCATATTTCTGGGAGTCTTCACCTACAGTGAAGTGTAGGATGAACTACTGCTGTCATTGTGCAATTCCAAAAAAGGAAAACTAAAAAGTTTTATATTATTGTTGAATAGCATAAAATATATTAAATCAATAATAAAGAAAAGTAATTTTAATTATTTTAGACATGTCAATGATGAATGAAATTTATTGGTTTGTTCATACATTCCTATTCAATTTATCACACAAATATTAATGTCCAGTTAATTGTTTCATTATTTAAAAATTCATTGTCATATTATTGCTTGTTAGGTATCTTCAGAAATAAATGTTAGTTCAGTGATTTTTACAGTACAAGAAATAAATAATATGACTAGAATTTTGACTAATGACTTCTAAAAAGAAAAAAAATTGGAATATAAGTTATAACTAAATAGCCTGTAATGACACAGTCTCAGATACCTCTGATATTTATAACAAACTATTATTGTTAGTAAAAAGATATATACTAGAGATAAAGTGAAAAAAGAAAAAAAGAAAACATTATAGTAGGAATGCAGTAGACTTGTTCATATTAGTTTGAAATTCAGGTATTTTTTAAAAATACATGTATATAAGGCCAGGCGCGGTGGCTAAAGCCTGTAATCCCAGCACTTTGGGAGGCCGAGACAGGCAGATCACGAGGTCAGGAGATCGGGACCACCCTGGCTAACACGGTGAAATCCCGTCTCTACTAAAAAATACAAAAAACTAGCCGGGCGAGGTGGCGGGCACCTGTAGTCCCAGCTACTCGGGAGGCTGAGGCAGGAGAATGGTGTAAACCCAGGAGGCGGAGCTTGCAGTGAGCTGAGATTCGGCCACTGCACTGCAGCCTGGGCGGCAGAGCGAGACTCCGTCTCAAAAAAAAAAAAAAAAAAAATTAAAAATACATGTATGTAAATAATATAAATATGGAGATATTATCTATCAGCATAGATAGATGGCTTGCAAATATTGACTCTTTCAGCTTGTTAGGTGATTGTCAAAAATAATGAATTTACTGCTTTAAAAGAAAAACTGGTGCTGGCTGCATCAGTGTAAAGAACGGCTTTTCAAAAACACACTGAAAAACTTGAGGCGATCACATTTCTAGCTACCATTCTTGTCACACCCCAGGTGGAGACTTTCTTCCATCTAGCCTATCATTTAAAAACCATGCAATTACACATCAGTATAGACAGTTTTTATGTAAACATATTATAATTTATAGAAGAGGAAGAATTGATATTTTGAGGACTGGAATGTATCTCTTTATTTTAGAGTAATTTTGAGTGGTTTATTTGCTTGTGTGATTGACTTTCAATTCATGGTTACATCTGGTATCTGAGCTCTGATTCACTGTTTAAAAATAAAATACATTTCTGTACTATTCACTGTACTAGTTATCATCATTTATAATCACTTACTTTGATGACAAATTAAATGAAGTGGATTAATATTTCCTATAAAAGATGGATGAGTGAGTAGACATTTATTACCTTCTTCTTCCAAAATACCATCAAAATCACACAAAACACACAAATCAAGAATGAAATTATAACAATGCCCACAACAGGATAAGATGGTATCAGTGGATCAAAATTTGAAAATATGTCTAAATGAAAATAAGATGGAATCATAGTGACAAAGATTGAATTGAGAACATGTAAACCAAAAGAGGTAGAAGAGAATCCTATGGGAGGGAGGTGAATCTGTCCAATCTCATTGTTATTCCACACTACAATTTTTTCCTTCCTTACTGATCACAGACATTTAAAGTAAAATCAAGGCATGGACAAGAAGAAAAGTGGGACAAATGTAGTTACTGACCCTAGAGAAAACAAAGAAACTAAGATTTTATTAATAGCATGGAGACCATCTTTGCTCTAGAGTGCCGTTTTCTTTTTTCTCTATGCTTTTCTCTGAAAGTTGGTGATATGGTTTGGCTCTGTGTCCTCAATCAAATCTCATCTCAAATTTTAATCCCCACTTGTTGAGGAAGGGACCTGGTGGCAGGTGATTAGGTCATGGGAATGGTTTCCCCTATGCTGTTCTCATGATACTGAGTTCTCATGAGATCTGATGGTTTAAAAGCGTTTGACACTTTCCTCCTTGTTCTCTATCTCCCGCCTCCACGAACCACGTGCCTTGCTTCCCCTTTGCCTTCTGCCATAATTGTAAGTTTCCTGAGGCCTCCACAGTCACACAGAACAGTCAATTAAACCTCTTTTGTTTATAAATTACCCAATCTCAGTAGTATCTTTATAGCAGTGTGAGAACAGACTAATACAGGAAACTGATACTAAGAGTGGGGTACTGCTATAAAGATAACTTGAAAATGTGGAAACATCTTTGGAACTTGGTACAGGCAGAGGTTGGAACAGTTTGGAGGGCTCAGAAGAAGACAGGAAGATGAGGGAAAGTTTGGAACTTCCTAGAGACTTGTTGAATGGTTTTGACCAAAATGCTGATAGTGATATGGACAATGAAGTCCAGGCTGAGGTGGTCTCAGATGGAAATGAGGAACTTATTGGTAACTGGAGCAAAGGTCATTCTTGCTACACATTAGCAAACAGACTGATGGCATTTTTCCTCTGCCTTAGAAATCTGTGGAACTATGAACTTGAGAGAGATGATTTAGGGTATCTGGCAAAAAAAATTTTTAAGCAGCAAAGCATTCAAAAGGTGACCTGGCTTTTCCTGAAAGTGTACAGTAATATGTGTTCACAAAGAGATTATTTGAAATTGGAACTTATGTTTAAAAGGGAAGCAGAGCATAAAAGTTTGGAAAATTTACAGCCTGACTATTCAGTAGAAAAGAAAAACCCATTTTCTGGGGAGAAATTCAAGCTGGCTGTGGAAATTTGCCTAAGTAATGAGGAGCCAAATGCTAATCACCAAGACAATGAGGAAAATGTTTCCAGGGCATTTCAGGTATCTTCACAGTAGCCCCTCCCCTCATAGGTCCAGAGGTCTAGGAGGACACATGGTTTCCTGAGCCAGCTATAGGGCACTGCTCCCCTGTGCAGTCTTGGGATATGGCACCCTATGCCCCAACCACTCCAGTTCCAGTTGTGGCTAAAGGGGCCAAAGTACAGCTCAGACCATTCCATCAGAGGGTGCAAGCCCCAAGCCTTGGTTTCCACAAGGTGTTGGTTTTGTGGGTGGGCAGAAGACAAGAGTTGAGGTTTGGGAACTGCCACTATATTTCAGAGGATGTATAGAAACACCTAGATGTACAGGCAGAAAGAAGTCTGCTGCAGAGGCAGAGCCCTCATAGAGAACCTCTACAAGGGCAAATCAGTGGGGAAATGTGGGGTCAGAGCCCCCACAGAGAGACCCCACTAAGGTAGTGCTTAGTGGAGCTGTGAGAAGAAGGCCACCATCCTCCAGCCCCCAGAATGGTAGGCTCCAATGACAGCTTCCACTGTGTGACTGGAAAAGCTGCAGACACTCAACAGCAGCTGGTGAAATCAGCCAAAGGGCCTGTGTACTGCAGAGAGCTATGGGGGTCGACAGAGCTGCCCAAGGCCATGGGAGCCCACCCCTTGCATTAGCATGCCTTGGATGTAAAATATGAAGTCAAAAGAGATTATTTTAGAGTCTTAAGTTTTAATGCATGCCCTGCTGTGTTTTACACTTGCATGGGGCCTGTAAGCACCTTTGTTTTGGCCAATTTCTCCCATTTAAAACAGAAACATTTACCAATGCCTGTATCCCCACTATATCCTGGAAGTAATAAGTTGCTACAATTTTATAGGCTTATAGGTAGAAGGGACTTGCCTTGTCGCAGATGGGATTTTTGACTTGGACACTTGGGCTAATACTAGAGTGAATTAAGACTTTACTGGACTATTGAGAAGGCATGATTGGTTTTGAAATGTGAAAAGGATATGAGATTTGGGAAGGGCCCAGGGTAGAATGATATAGTTTGGCTCTGTGTCCCCACCCAAACTCATCTCAAATTGTAATTCCCACATGTTGATGGAGGGACCTGATGGGAGGTGATTTGTTCATGGGGGTGTTTTCCCCTATGCTGTTCTCATAGTGAGTGAGTTCCCATAAGATCTGATGGTTTAAAAGCATTTGGCAGTTCCTCCCTCACATTCTCTCTCTCTCCTGCTGCCATGTAAGATGTGCCTTGCTTCCCCTTTCTCTTTTGCCATTATTGTACATTTTCTGCGGCCTCCTCAGACATTCACAACTATGAGTCAATTAAACTTCTTTTGTTTTACCCAGTCTTACATAGTATCTTTACAGCAGCGTGAGAATGAAGTAATACAAATGGCAGATGCCTAATGGGGAAAAAATATCCAAGAATGTAAGGCTAATGCTGCTAAAGTGTATGTGTATATACTGAGATATTAATTTTACTTCTAGTACATATTACATACAGATACGGTATAATGATGGTTCACTGTTAATTTGTGGTCTCTATAAATACATTCATGAAATTCTCATCAAAGATTAAATAAAATAATACCTGAATTCTGGTTTTCTATGTCGATACTATTTATAATTTTGTTTACTGAGTACTTACTAAAGGCAATGGCTAAACTGTAGGTGATTAACAACTTATCATCATCACAATACTTATTAATATATTTTTAAAATATTCTAATATATGAAATACCTTACTAAATTCTAGGCATTGCTTAAAGCAGTCAAGATTTTGGTAAGCAAACAGTAACTGGTCTTTAGAAAGTATATAGCAAAAAGAACAAGACATAAACAGCAAATATTCAGTTAGTAAGACTGATATAAAAAAATTACAGAATAATTGGCTAGAAAGCAATGGAGTGTAACTATATGAAGAGTAGTGATCTACCTGCTAAGTAGGAAGACTCATGTTATGTTATGTTATGATATGTGAGTTGACCCTGAACCAATGAGAGGAGGGAGCTATATGAGGATTATGGAGGAGATGGGGAAAGATGCTTTCCAGTCAAATTGGATAGAAAATTCCAAAGGCTATTGATAGAAAAGAGTTTGGATCATCCCACGGGCAGAAAACAGACCATTTATGTAACCTGTTTCAGGCATACCTTCATCTTCTAGTCAATGAGAAAAATATTGTTTATCATTTAGAGCTTTTGTCAGGATTGAAGATAGGACAGAATGCAGAAGATTTAGTAAGCAGTGGTCTAGCACATATTAAAAGATTTTAAAAAGTCAACTCACAATTATCATAAGTTCTTACTTTTATATGGTTTGGCTGTGTCCCCACCCAAATCCCTACTTGAATTGTACCCCCCAGAATTCCCACGTACTGTGGGAGGGACCCAGGGGGCGGTAATTAAATCATGGGGTCTAGTCTTTCTTGTGTTATTCTTGTGACAGTAAATAGGTCTATGAGATCTAATGGGTTTATCAGGGGTTTCTGCTCTTGATTCTTCCTCATTTTATCATGCTGCCACTATGTAAGAAGTGCCTTTCTTCTCCCGCCATGATTCTGAGGCCTCCCCAGCCATGTGGAACTGTAAGTCCAATTAAACCTCTTTTTTTGCCTAGTCTCAGGTATGTCTTTATCAGCATCATGAAAACAGAAGTAAATTGGTACCAGTAGAGTGAGGTGTTGCTGAAAAGATATGCAGAAATTGGAAGCAACTTTGGAGCTGGGTAATAGGCAGAGGTTGGAACAGTTTGGAGGGCTCAGAAGAGGAGAGAAAAATGTGGGATTGCTTGGAACCTCCTAGATAATTGTTGAATGGCTTTGACAGAAATGTTGATGGTGATATGAGCAATAAGGTCCAGGCTAGGGTGGTCTCAGATGGAGATGAGAAACTTGTTGGGAACTGGAGCAAAGGTGACCTTTGTTATGTTTCAGCAAAGAGACTGATAGAATTTTGCCCCTGTCCTACAGTTGTGGAACTTTGAACTTGAGAGGGACGATTTAGGATATCTGGTGGAAGGAATTTCTAAGCAGCAAAGCATTCGAAAGTTGACTTGGTTACTGTTAAAATCATTCCATTTTAAAAGTAAAACAGCATAAAAGTTCAGAAAATTTGCAGCCTGACAATGCAGTAGAAAAGAAAAACCCATTTTTTTGAGGAAAAATTCAAGCCAGCTGCAGAAATCTGAGTAAGTAGCAAGGAGCCTAATGTTAATCCCCAAGACCATGGGGAAAATGTGTCCAGGCCATGTTAGAGACCTTTACAGCAGACCCTCCCACCACAGGCCTGAAAGCCCAGGAGGAAAAAGTGGTTTTGTGGGCCAGACTCAGGGTCCCCATGCTGTGTGCAGCCTAGGGACTTGGTACCTTTTGTCCCAGTCACTCCAGCTGTGGCTGAAAGAAGCAAATGTCGAGCTCTGGCTGTGGCTTCAGAGAGTGAAAGCCCCAAGCCTTAGCAGCTTCCATGCAGTGTTGAGCCTGCAGGTGCACAGAAGTCAAGAATTGAACTTTGGGAACCTCCACTTAGATTTCAGAAGATGTACAGAAACTTCTGGATGCCCAGGCAAAAGTTTGCTGAAGGGGCATGGCCCTCACGGAGAACCTCTACTAGGGTAGTGCAAAAGGGAAATGTGGGGTCAGAGCCTCCATACAGAGTCCCTTTTGGGGCACTGCCTAGTAGAGCTTTGAGAAGAGGTACACCATCCTCCAGACCTCAGAATTGTAGATCCACTGACAGCTTGCACCATGCTCCTGAAAAAACTGCAGACACTCAACATCAGCCCATGAAAGCAGCCGGGAGGGATGCTGTACCCTGCAAAGCCACAGAGACGGAGCTGCCCAAGACCATGGGAACCCACCTCTTGCATCAGCATGACCTGGAATCAAAGGAGATCATTTTGGAGCTTTAAAATTTGACTGTCCTGCTGGATTTTGGACTTGCATGGGCCCTGTAATCCTTTTGTTTGGGCCGGTTTCTCCCATTTTGAATGGCTGTATTTACCCAACACCTGTACCCCATTGTATCTAGGAAGTAACTAGCTTGCTTTTGATTTTACAGGTTCATAGGTAGGAGGCACTTGCCTTGTCTCAGACGAGACCTAGGACTGTGGATTTTTGAGTTAATGCTGAAATGAGTTAAGACTTTGGGGGACTGTTGGGAAGCTATCATTGGTTTTGAAATATGAAGACATCAGATTTGGAGAGGCAAAGGGCAGAATAATATGGTTTGGCTGTGTTCCCCCCCAAATCTCAACTTGAATCATATCTCCCTGAATTTTCTTGTATTGTGGGAGGGACCCATGGGGAGGTAATTGAATCATGGGGGCCAGTCTTTCCTGTGCTATTCCTATGATAGTGAATAAGTCTCAAGAGATCTGATGGGTTTATCAGGGGTTTCCACTTTTGTTTCTTCCTCATTTTCTCTTGCCGCTACCATGTAACACATAACTTTTTCCTCCCGCCATAATTCTGATGCCTCACTAGCCATATGGAATAAGTCCAATTAAACCTCTTTTTCTTCCCAGTCTCAAGTATGTCTTTATCAGCAGCATGACTAATATATTAGTCAACTACAGTTTATCCCATGATAAAATATTGTATTCTTTATCAAGGTATACCTAACAACATGTAACAATATCAAATCTTTTTGAATTGGGATGATGATGTGGGAGACGCTTATGGCATTACATTTTAAACCAACTGAGTATCTAAAAATAAAAAGTGGGGGGGGGCATTGGCAATATGGTATATAAATAAAATAAAGGTAAACTTCAGTAAGAGGTCTGGATTCAAATCGAGGCTTTACCACTGATTATCTACTTGCTCTTTGGTCAATTGCTAATTAACATTAGGCTTCAGTTTCCTTTCCGGTAAAAAAATAAATAAATAAATAGTGTAATGATTATGCCCCTTACAAATTTGGTGTAAGGCTTCAAGTGATTTTATTTTTAACATAGCACTTCTATATACTTTCTGTTCATGTTTTTAATTATTTTATTTGTTCACTTTATTTATTTTTAAGATGACCACAACTAGGATGTAAGTTCTCTAAGAAAACATTTTGTCCATTGTGTTTACTTATGTCTCTGGGTACTCAGAATCATGTCTGGTACGTGAAAGTCATTCCATTATATTTATTAAATGATTGAATAAAAGGCTGAATGCTACCCAGTGTGTTTAAATAGTATATCCATAAAATTGAAAATTTCTGTCCTTTTCTTCACAACACTTTAAGCAAGTTTAAATGATCTGAATACAGAATTAGCCTTATGGGTCAGACTGGCAGATACTGCACTGCTTATGGCACCACACAAATCTTCAGAGCTGTGTAAGTCGGAAGACATGTACAGCAGATGGATACATTCAAGACTGACTGACTAGGTGAACTAGGACCATGAGAGAATCCAGGGTATAAAAAGTTTTATAGACACATTGAGAAAAAGATAGGCTCAATTATGCTCTGAAGAGATACTAATAGAAAACACTTCTTCAAGCAAAATTCAAAATGACATAAGACATTTTGAGAAACATAATTATGAGTTTAAGAGGCAGAATGGTAAACAGTGATTACAAGTAACTATCAAAAGAAAGACTGTTATGTGAGGACTTTCTTGTAAAGGCTACTAATTGCATCAGGTTTTTTAAGTCATGTTCATTCACATTCAATAGCAACACTATAATAAGCACCAACTTCAAACATAAAAGGCATGCATTATGAAAAATCGGTTCTTTCCCTTAGCATAGGTAAGATTAATTACAAGTTCCCAGTAATAGTTCATAGATTTTACTTTAAGGGAACTAGAGATTCTCCATGAATTTTTTTTTTTTTTGAACATATTTCTAGACTTTAAAGAGCAACTGGTCAATTGGAAACTTTCAAAGATAAATCAAGCTTACTAGATTGTTTAACCCTGATATTTCTCCTAAGGTATGTTTTCTACTGCTTATATGTAACAAAATTATTTTGTATGTATTGATACAATTTCAACAAGCTCTGCTTCCCAGAGGGCTTGCATAGCAAAAACCTATTTCATTTTTAGAGCCAGATTATTGGGTTTTAAATGGGATAATATGTTGCTATGATTCTGTGTAGGGCAGTAGAGAAGAAAAGGCCAGTTTGGTTTGAAGAAAGGGGATAATCATTTCCATCTAAAGTTCTATCTAAAATTAAATTTAGTTATTTCTTAGCAAAGAGTTCCTGAATTTCTAGAGTATAATCATCACCTCATCACCATCATGGGGGTCATCATAACTTTTTAATTTACAAAATCCACAAATGCTCTCTGAAAATTATTAAACATGAGTTCATAATAATAAAAAAAAAACCATGAAAATTTGCATCCTACCTCGCTCCTCTCCCAATTTCTACTCTTCTAGTGTAACTAGTGTTAAAATTTTAAAGAATGTTTTCCAGGCTATTTTTGTGTGTGTATATAACCACAGAGAATAAGACTTTTCTTTTTTTTAATACAAATACAACAAATATGAATTGAGTACTCATTATGTAGCCTGTATTGTCTAAATTATTTAAATGTATTACCTCATTGAATGTGCTAATTTAGTATGTTAATATTTGTGTACTTGTTCAATATATACACATATATGCATATATAATATGTATTTGTAATCTAGTGGATGTTGTTTCTGATGGAATAATTAAAGTTATGGATCAAACTGTGGGACTAATTTACATTTGACAGTTCATGGAAAAATTTTTCCCTAAGAAAAATCGAAACTAATTTCACTTTCATCATCTTCTGATCATACATGTAGAAGTACTTTATCTCATATCTTCAGCAATGCTGGACACTATCAATATTTTGTCATATTTTCCAACATGATGGTTTTAAATATGACTTTTTTGGAGTTTTTTGTCCACTTACATATTGGAAATATTAACCCTTAGTTATATATGTTATATTTCTCGTCAGCCTATTTTGTGTTTATTCTTGGATTGCTTTTTATTGAAACCTTCACACTGCCACAAAAATGAATACAAACTCCTATATTTGATACCAAATTTGTTTTGACCTCTTTAGGAGCCTTTGAAATGGTCATGGCTCAGACCTATGCTGTTTTGTTCTGGGAGACACAGAAGTTCTCTTTGTGTCCTGTTGTCTAAGATGGTCCTATAATAACCCAAGAAAATCAAAATTTTACCAAGAAGATAAAAGTCTTATATCTGAGAATGTACCTCCTTAGCCCTGACTGTGAAAACTTCTAATTACAATAACTCATTAAATATAATATAAACTTAGTGGATTTTAATAATTTCAACCACAGAAATCCAAGAAATAAAATATGCACCTGAAAATCTTGATACAGAGGATGAAAATCATACTTTTTGACCTGATTGTTGTATTTTCCAAACTATATAAAATGACAGTACTTGTTAAGTCATGTCAGCAATATAAAATATGTATGTGCAGTATTCACATACCAAGAAAGCACTGCCATAAATAAATCAAAAGTTTTAAAATTACCTGCATAATAAATGCAGTGTTTATAAACGTATAGTCATTTAACAGGTACAGAGATGCCTCTGATGTTTGACCATCTGGCAGTTTGGACAGACAATGTCCTTGAGACCGATGCACCTGTAAAATACTACAAGTTTCTTTGCAAGTGTTAGTCAAATAACTGGGTTTAGATGCATACCTGTGAATATGCTTAAATGTTTGGTTTTATTCCTAGAAATGCTAAATCTGTGCATTACTAAAAAGCAATAGCTATCTATTTCTATGTTCCACTTGACTTAATGGTTTCCTTCCAACATCCTGAGGGGAAAGAATAGCATTATAGCATTCTTAGCTGATTGCCTATAATAGAGAATGATATTTCAGTTTGGAAATAATTGCACTGACATTGACTCTTAAATATACAAGGAAAGAAAGCTGGGGGAGGAAAATAAAATTAATCTTCTTCATTTTATAAAAGAGGAAATGGACACTTTGACACAGAGTTCACAATAATGGCACAACACAGTAATGTGAACCATAGTTTTCAAATACCAACTCTATTGTTATTCCCACTAGAGCAGAAAATTCCAGAGAAGTTAGAAACACAAAAATTGAAAAATCCAATATTTATAAAAAACACTAAAAAACAAAAACCCAACTTATATAATCTTACATAGATTTATATTAAGATTGGATTTTTAAATAAAAATTAATCAATAATTATATTTTAAATGAATAACACATGTCACAGAGTTATGTGGAATAGGAAAAGTAGAAAAAGTGCCCAGGAGAATCATAATTAGTCATTTTCTCTTTTGAAGGAAAATATATAATTTCATTTATATATTGCTTCCTACATTTATACTGAAAAAAAAAACTGAATATAAAACCCTCCCAAAAGCTCTTTTCATTTTGGTTAAACCCTTTTAAACTACAGGTAGGAATAATCAACTTACAAAGCAAGATTCCTGAGCAAAAAATTGAAACCTGCAAAACATGTTACAACTCATATTCGTTCTTTTGCTACCAGGCAAGAAAATATTTGAAGCCCTGGAGGTTTCTACTTAGCTTTCCTGTTTTTACTCAGTTTTATTTCTCCTAAGGCTGAGTTTGAGAAATATTACTTCCTTTATGCTCTCCACTTTACTCCTTTTCTCTTCCTAATTCCCATTGCTCTTTTCCTAATACAAACACACATCTGCTACAGACAGGTGAATCTTGCCTAGGGATGTCTTTATTCATGGTGAGTTCTCATGAGAATAATTCTTAACAAAGTTAATCTATCTATTATGAATTACATTTTAATGTAACTTAAAAGAGATGTAATTTACCATTTTCCTTGATTTATATGACTTTCTGTTCCTTTTTTGTCTTTCCTCCAACGTGAAGCTACATTCCTTTGCTCTGACTTTTGCTGCTGACTGGTGACTATTTGATTAGCCACATTAAAAAAAATACATTTTCAACATCATTGCTATTAAAATTCACTTTGTCCAGTAACTGACAAAGTGTAACATCAAACATCTATAGGGAGGATTAATAAAGAGTTGAGGTCTCAATATGAACCTCTTGCTATTCTCATATGCGACATTTAACAAAAGGGTCATAGAAAGCACCACATTGAGACCTAAATGACAGAGGGCTCTGGGAGATCATGGTTGATTTTGTTATTGGGTAGCTGACCCAGGAAAGCTCTGACTGATGCTTAGAAGGAACGCCTGCTGAAAAAAAAAGAATGACTCAGCTGGGCAGAACATGTGCTGAGACTAAATGGCAGCAGGGAATCCAAACACCTGCTGTCTGGTGAACTGAAATAGGCAACTGTAAACTAGAAAAACAGATTTAAAAAATAGACACCCAAACGCACATGTTCAAGAAATTCTGCACTTGTTTACATATTAGGCAGTGCCTAATACCCAAAGATCATATTCCAAAGATCTGTTTAGAGCACAGAGCAAACAGATCTCTGGAGAATCAAATATAGAAATTTTGGACATAGCAGGCTGTTTGATTCCTCTAATATAGCTGTATACACACTGCCATTTACAATAGTCAAGGTCTCCCTCCAGCTGTGAGTTGCATTAGGCTTCTCTCCCGGGGTACATGAGAATGGAAGCTAAGGCAGTAGCAGGAGGCAGGGATTATCAGGAATCTAAGAGAATAATAAAGAAGGGAGAACAAAGGTGTGTCCTCTTCTCTACCTTTTTCCTGGTGAATAAGAACTATTCCAAAGCCAATTCTGAACTAGGCCATGAGGCATTCTGTTATTTTCAAGTCAAGTGAACATGAAACTCTGCTCTTGTGAAGTAGATATGGGTCTTATAAAGTTGTAGGGGTCTAAAAATGCAGGGAAGTAACAGAAAAGATACCATCACAAGACTTTACACTGACATCAGGAAACACAAGAACAGAACCAATGTATTCAAAAACAGCTTCCCAAAACTAGTTGATAGTAAGCCTTAATCATACTGCTAAGGCACCTGTCACGATTCTGCTTTGAGTTCAAGTACAGAGACACTTTAAATATTCAAGAAATCAAGGAAGAAATGCAAGAAGCAATCCACCCAACTCAGGAAAGTGTATGGATAAGCTGCTCCCTGATAGTTCTACAAAAATATGTGTATGTGATCTTGAGTGGAGACACTGTCTGAATGTCAATTGTCTTAAAAGGAAAAACCTGCATTGTTCTTGTGGCAAATTCCAAGAATAACTATTCATTCTGATGTGGTTTGGAAACAGGACCTACCTTCTCTTCATTAAATATTACAGCACAGACTAGGACAATGTGCTTTCTCGTTGACTACTCTGAGGATCAGGTTGACCAGAGGGCTTAGTATAAGTGGTGGGATAAAGGATGAACTCGCTTGTGACACCATGAAGACAGTTAGGCTACAACTCTCTACATTTGCAAGGTCTGGTAAGAGTCTATAAAAATAGGCTTATGGAAGTGCAAATTGTGTGATGAGTGTGGCTCAAAGGCAAACACATGTACACAGAAGGCAGAAGGTCAGACGTTTTAAGGGTGGTAGCATCATCTCAAAAGCCACTGTGGGGTTTTGACAATAATTAATAGGGTTAAAGTCCTCAGAGGAGGAGCCCAGGAATTCTCATGTGTAACAAGGTCTTCTTTAAACATTCAGCCTGAGAAAGGGGACTGTAGGTGAATTTGAAGTGGCCATAACTTTCAGTTTTGCCTTTCTGATTGCTCTAACAGTTCCCTCATTCTTGATTTTAGCTCTAGGAAGATTCCTGGGGCATTTAAGTATGAATATCACTATACCCATCAGTAGCATCAACCTCTGTACTTTCCACATACTATCTCTGAGTCTGCATCTGGGTTCACTATCTACAGTAGTTTTCATTGCTATTGTTATTGCTCCTGCCCTGGCACATAATCTAACCCCTGCATCACCCTTCAGGATCTCATTGTAGTTACAACAGCCTGGCACTTTATGGGAAAAGTTTATTTCTCCAACAGTTCTGGGCTGCGCACTAAGCCAGTATCTCTCAGACACCCTCCTGGGTCAGAGGCCAGAACAAAGCCAACCTTGTTTGCTTCTCCACTTCTGCCAACACATCCCTTTCTCCATCACTATTCTTGTCAACACGGCACTTTGTGTGCTAGTCTTTCCTAGGCAGTAGGTTCCTATAGCTTCTGTAAAGATGCCAATTCCCTGCCCCAAAGCCAGGTGCTGAAAATGAGAATAATCATCTCTCTATTGCTCTGTAAATCCCAGAGGCCACTCTGCAGCCAAAAAGCCTCACTTATTTTTGACCTACTGCACCAAGGTGTTCCAGCCTCTCCTGGTTCTTCCCATCTTTTGGCACCATCCTCACCAGGAAGCAGTTCTGTTTTGACAATTGTGGCCACAATCCAAATGCAATGTGAATAAAGCAAGATGGAAGTTAAGTGAACTATATCAATATGCACTGTTTAAAATATGCCTCAAGACGATTAAGAATCTCTGTATTTTTCTCTTTTCTTCTTATTTCAAACAATTTATCATTTGGTAAATAAACCTTGAATTTCTCTTCTATAAGATATGAAGCAGCCTCTCAATCAAGAGATGCAATGTACCTATCAAAAAGACACTTGATAACCAATGGTGAATGCATGCATTAATGAATAGAGGGAGACTCAACTGTTTAGATCAGAAACACATAGCATACAATGCTGTTAAATTATTATTATTATTTTTTTGAGACGGATTCTCGCTCTGTTGCCAGGCTGGAGTGCAGTGGTACAATCTCAGTTCACTGCAACCTCTGCCTCCTGGGTTCAACCAATTCTCCTGCCTCAGCCTCCTGAGTAACTGGGACTACAGGTGTGCACCACCACACCCAGGTAATTTTTATATTTTTAGTAGAGATGGGGTTTCACCATGTTGGCCAGGATGGTCTCAATCTCTTGACCTCGTGATTTGCCCGCCTCAGCCTCCCAAAGTGCAAGGATTACAGACATGAGCCACCGTGCCTGGCCGCGGTTAAATTTTCTAAACACTTTTTAAAACACTCCATATACTCCCTAAAAGATTTTCACTTATCTTGCGTAGTTTGTATTTTAATAAACTTGAAATTTAAAAACGTAGATTTAGATGCTTATTTTTGTTCTAATAAAGGACATTTCTAAATATCATAACGTATGTTTTCCTTGTATTACTACATGTGTCTTTGTATGTAAGTATTCTTTCCCCTTCACATTGAATCTTAATTACAGAAAAAATCTGATCCAAGATTTGTCACCTAGAAAAAAGAAACATGATTTTTAGAGGTAAAACAGACAATAATAGATGCGAAGTGAGGCTTTACGGTCCTTCTTGATGAATGCACATGAAAATGATCAATCAGGCCTATGATTCAACTGCTATGATATAGATCATTGCTGCTATATGATGACAGCTCAAATATGGTCTTTATCATCCTGTTCTTTTTCCAGCATGCCAGACAGATTTTGTGTGATGTTGAGAATCTGCTGAGCAGTGCTGAGATTTAAGAATTTCACATTATTTTATTGGTTCCAAGGCTAAAAAATATTGACTTAGCTTTGCCCCATCAGAGAGGATGGGGAAGTGCTTCTGCATCATGTGGAGTAGGAGTGGTCCTTCTTGCTTCCCAAGGTCACAGAAGGATTCTTACGGTGAGGTGCTCTATGAGATGCCTGGAAAATGGAGAAGAGGCTTTTAGTCTGCAGTACATGACGGGGAGTCACTGGAACTTGATTCCAAGCATGTATGGTCATTTGTATATGACAGTTCCAGTTTCTCCCTGCTAAGCGTTGTCAAAGAGCAGCTGCTGTTAGTGTTCAGCCTGCAGGAATCCATTGCCATCGCATCAGAGGTCCTACCGCTCAGGATGCAGGTCACAGTCCTCACGCCACTCACAGAATCTGCCACTGTTGCCCCCTTCTGAGTCACTCTCTTTTTTGTTATCTTCTTAAGCAGTGTAAACCTCTCCCTTCTAGGTTTATCACTAGCTTCATTTAGTCTGCCTGTATATTGTTAAAATGAATGCCTGAATTAAAAATTTATTTCACTGTATTAAAATGGAGTCTCCACAGCACAAGACCCCTTTTTAGACTGAGGGATCACTCTCTGTTGAAACAATTAGAAATCCTTTTGAAACAGAGGAGACAAAAAACCCCCTCTAGTGATGAACTATACTAGTGAGAACAATATCAATTAATATATTCATACATTATTCTACCACAGAACAATCTCTTTTATTCATTATTCAACAAACATTTATATTGCAAAATCTTAAAACATAGTAAATTCAAGTAGCTGTCATTGGAAAAAGGTAAGGCAGGCAAAAGCTCATCTTACCGTCACTGGAACATATTGTTAATATTTTCTGCCTTTCAAGAGAATATAAACAAAAATAAATGAGACACAAGTTAAACTACATGAAAAAATAGAGACCTTAAGACGGTTTGTTGATAATATGAACTTGATCAAGGAATGTTCTCACTGATTACTATGGCAGCCCAAGGAAATATGAATGGTTGTCAAGACATTTTCTTTTCAAAAATACTTACTATTGTTTACATGTGAACAAGGGGATATCTGCACATACCTGCATCTCCCTATATGTAAAAACTTTCCACATTTTTTGTCTTTAACATGTACCATCCAAACTGTTTTCTTGTTAAAAATAATTATGAGTCAATAAAAGAAAAAGAAATCTCACCATAACACATCAAAATTATGTGCTAACCGTTTAAGTGATTTTTTATATTAATTTGAAGTAAACAAAATGCCAGCACTTGACTAAGGTTCAAAGGCCGTAACTTTTGAGAGAATCTGAGATTAACACTTATTTCCTTACGAAAGATTCACTCTATAGAAGAGTCAAATGAAGCATCTGTTTCCTGTTACTCTCTTGAAGAAAATAAAAATTGTGAAATGTTCTAAACTAAGCCGAAGAGTCATCAAACAGCTGGGTTTTTTTTGGCAAAAAAAAAGGAAAAGGGATTCTGGGCTAATTGTTTTCCTCTAGGGGACCTATGGAAGAGATTCTTTTGTCATCAGCATCCAGGAAATGTGATGACTATACTTGCCTTTTAATTGCATGCAATGTTATTGAAGATAATTACATGCTAAAAAATTCAATGTGTCATTGGTATCTAAAATAGTGCAAAATTATGAAATTAGTGTAAGGAAAACACATAAGACATTTCAGTCCTACTAGACATTCACAAAACCTCCAGTAGCTTTAACCACAGTATGTTGATTATTTTTTGCAACATAGTCCTGGGAGAAAAAAAAACTGCATTATTGATCTGCTTACATCTCTCAAACATAACACACACACACACAGAGAAAGAAATACATACACATACACATCTCACTCAACCGTCTGAGATACATATACATATATTTTTAAAAGGTAACTAGCAATGAAATGTATGTAAAATATAAATGAGAGTCAACCGTGCATGCCTACTTTGGGTTATTACAAATCATAGATCACCTCAAATTTAAAAAGTTAATATTCCATTAGACAAGAGCACTTATGATTTTTATTATTCACTAAGACTAATTTGATATAAAATGCCCCAAAGTTCTAATTTCACTAGACATACATACAGTTTATCAAATTTGGTGGTAGGCATATTAGATTTCAAAAATTAACCTCTGTTACAAAAAGTAAAATTATTTCTAAAATTATTTATTTAAATGTTTTGATGTGAGAATTGAAGTGCTGTTAATTTATTTGGAGGATTCACCCAAGCCTAAGAGATGAATAATTTCCTTACCTTGTCCCCTTGGATAAATGGAATATCACCATTCTCAATTGGAAAATGAAAATAAATGATCTCTAAATTATCTGCAGTATATTTTAAAAGATATAGAAACCATGGGAACATTGTCATGAAGGCAACGACCATGTTCAAACCATACATGACTTTATCCTCAGTACCTAGCATGGTGTCTAGCTTATGGTGTAGATTCTCAATAAATATTCCATCACTGAATGGAAAAAATGTTTTCCTTCAGAAATTATCAAATATCTTAAGGCTTTTGCATGCCTGATAACTACTCACCAAAGCTTCTTACATACTTGTACGTGTGTGTGTATTGGTGGGGGGAGGGTGGGTATATCCCTTTATCACCCTTAAGTGAACAGAACTAGAGCAGTAATAATCTTAGGAGTATTCTATTAATGTATTTTCATCATTAATATGCACATTTTCATTCTCTAACGTATTCATTTTCTTTCTTGCTTCTTCTCTTCCTCTCTCCTTTCCTCCCGCTCTCTTTTCTTTCCTTCTTTTTTTCCTTCCATATTCACAACAAATCAGTATGTTCCATGAAACCACCACAGGACAAGACCTTGACAACGACTTTCATCTACCCTATGGTCCTCCCTCACCACATGCTTCTGCCTCCTCTCACCCAAATTATCCACCCCTATCAATTTTCTATTCGTTATTCTCCTACTTTCCTTTTTGTATTTTTAAAAATCTTAGCTCTAAGTATAAGAAGTATATACAGGTAAATTTACCTACAGATTTAATTTTGATTATTGTAATTAATCAAAGATGTTAGAATGACATCTTTAATGTGTAATTTGGTAGAACTTAATTGTGCTTCTGAGTTTTAGGCATTGGTAAACAACATTACAGTTCATTAATTTATACTATTGTATTAATCCATTAGTATCCCAGTTTATCTTCTCTTTTATTATAGAGTATTGGAATTATTTCCTCATCTTTTACTATTTTTTTGTATGGCATCCTTATGATGTTCTGACATGCATCTCATAAAGAGAAAATGCAAAAGTTTATCTTAGTTATATACCTAGGTTGGTAACTACTGAGTCACAGGATATATAAATGTTCAACTTTATGATGCAGTGACAGGCCAATGAGCATCAAAAAGTATTTCTTTCTTGTCTTGATTTGCATTTTTCTGATTACTAATTGTCTTTTGAAGAACAAAATATCTTAATTTTAACAATTATCACATTTATTAATTTTAATTAGTAATCCTGTTTATTGCTTAAGAAATATATTTTAATCCTTAGAATGGAGAAGGATTTCTTTAACAATACGCAATCATATTAATTGGGGGTGGTACTGCAATCCCTCAGAGTTGTTGCTTTTCTTGTCCTTAGCCTCTCCCATATAAACAAGTTTCATAAAACAAATTGAAACTCTAATTGAAATTTCATTGTTTCCACTTATCTGCTTAGAAAGACTAGATATAACTTTTTATAAAATTTAGCCTATCACTTTACTCCTTTAATTTTCTTTAATTCATGAACAATGTTTTATTCTTTTTCTGTAAAGACCTTATCCATCTGTTATATTGATTATGAGGTCTTGAATACTATTGCAAATTATTTTTTCCCTTCAAGTATCTTTTCTACATGTTTGTTGGTATAAGAAAATGTAACTGATTTTTCCACATTAATTATATTCATTTATATGTCTAAATTGTTCCATATTTTCTAATAATTTTGTTTTCAATGTAAAAGTTTACATAGAAACATACATGATCTGCAAAATGATACTTATTTTTTCCTTTTTACAATTTCTAAGTATCTACTCTATTTTCTTACCATACTGGTTGGTTACAACATCAAATAGATGTTAAATGAAAGTAGCAATGGCAGGATCCTTGTGTTAGCTCTGATTTTGAAATAAAAACAAATTTCTAATATTTTCTGTGTCCAACGCTGCTTGTCATAAATATTGTTGATAAATATTTTAAATGGTTAAAAAGGTCTTTTCTTATCCTAACATATTAAGAGTTGTAACATGCATTTATGTCAAATTTTATCAACGTTTTAAATATACATTGAAATGTTTATGTACACTTTCTTGTCAACCAGTACTATGTTTTCCCAAGCCAAATTTAATAATTCAGTTTGCATTGTTCATATGGCTTCTCAAAGAGCTAGAAATTTTATTTTTTCTCTTCAATATTCATTTATGCATTTCTATTAAGGCAAATTTGTGAGGATCAAAATTTAATGGAAAACATTGGCATAGTTTTTGTTTATCCATAATTATTTTAAACGTTTCATGCTGTTGTAATATTACTATTTTGATGATTTATATATTTTTCCCATATTGGGGTAAATATCTTGGCGAATGACTCTCACGTTTTAATTGAAAATAAAATATAATGTATTGAGTGCGTAATTGTCCATTTGAAATAGTACAAAATGTTTTAGAGTTAGAAAAGAATAACATGCATCCTTGTTACAGTACGTAGTAGCTTTGTAACATTCTGAAATATCCTCTGTTCATATGACTTTATCTGTAATCATGTTAATTTTTTGCTTTGTGAGAATTTTTAAGACCTAATCAGTACGAAATAGACATGATATAAGGTACTTATATTGCCATTATACTTACTATTCGTGATTGTGATCTCTAACATTAAATATGAATGAAAGGACATAAATCAAAGTTAGGTTTTATGAGAAAACTTGGTATAATCTTACATTACACATATAAACTTCAAACTTTCAAATAATCTCAGATTGGTAAATGTGAGTATTCATAATGTAGTATCTCCCATTTCTTAAAAATATAATTAAACCCTGGAATGTCCAAATGAAATTAATTTTCTACTATTCTTCATAAATGGAGAACTGGCCACGATTTACATAATCACATTATGAAAGTCAGTGTGTATGTGCAACATCAGGTTTACCTTTGGGCTAATTCTGGATAGATAATTGTGAACCTCATTTTCTATTTTGAGTACTAATAAATGGTTATTTCCATAGATACATGATGACTTAATTAGAACGAGCTTTTCAAAATTCGTCTCATGACTTTTAAATATTGAACTCACTCAGTATGCATTATATTTCTTATATCTCTTTTAAAAACAATTATCTTATGCTTTTAATATCAGTAGGGTTTAATATGCAGAGAAAGTATTATGAGATTTATATTTTCAGTGATTATTATATAAAATTATCTTGACGGACTGATTGCATACTCTCAAGTAATATTTTGAATGGTCTGGTTATACAAATATACGTTATGGAGTTGGACCTTAAGTGCACTCATAACTTACAACTATTAAAGATTTAATCTGTTTTTTTCTGACAGTCCCTGTATATCCTCCAAGGTTTTGGGTAATACAGAATAAATTTCTTTCCATAATAAAAACTATGTTGTTAAAATCCACTGTATAGCCTGGGCGCAGTGGCTCACATCTGTAATCCCAGAACTTTGGGTGGCTGAGGCGGGTGCATCCCCTGACGTTAGGAGTTCGAGACAAGCAAGCCCAACATGGCAAAACTCCCTCTCTACTAAAAATACAAAAGTTAGCCGGATATGATGGTGTGGGCCTGTAGTGTCAGCTACTTGGGAGGCTGAGGCAGGAGAACCGTTTGAAGCCGAGAGGTGGAGTCTGCAGTGTGCTGAGATGGTACCACTGCATTCCAGCCTGGGTGACAGAGCAAGACTCAGTCTCAAAAGAAAAAAGAAAAATCCTCTATACAATTACCTTTTTGCATGAGTTAAAACATGTTTTACTTTGAATTAAAAAAAAAATTGTTACCTTCTATGTAATATCTGAGATTTCAAATATAAACATAATAGTAAAGTATAATTAATAAATAACGAGTACATGCCAGGGAAAATTAATAACTGGAAGTCAACTTTTGTAGGATATGAGTATTTATATAAACCATAGAGTGGTTTTCAGAGGTGACAACTTGCTAGCAGCCCTTGCCCGCTCTGGGCGGCGCCTCCTAGGCCTCGGCCTCTACTCTGGCCGCACTCCAGGAGTCCTTCAGCCTACCGCTGCGCTGTAAGGCCTCCTCTCTGGGGCTGGCCAAGGCCGGAGCTGGCTCCCTCTGCTCTGCTCGCAGGGAGGTGTGGAAAGACAGGCGCGGGCTGGAGCCGGGGCTGCGCCCAGCGCTTGCAGGCCGGCGCGGCTTTCGAATGGGCGCCAGCTCGGCGGCCCCGCACTCAGCCAAGCCGGGCTGGGCAGGGCCAGCGCCTGCTGGGTCCTGTGCGTGGACCGCCGTTCCCTCTTCGCAGGGTCGTTAGCCAAGACAGGGTCTCTGTCTCTTTCTCGCTACCCCTCTTTTCCTTTTGGTTGTCTGGGATGACCTTTCTCTGGGCTGCCAGAGTGCCCCGGTAGGTGCAGCGAAGTCCGGCAGCGAGTGCAGCTGAGGTGAAGCTGGCTGGGGGTTGGGTTTCTGGGACGGTTGGAGACTTGGAGAACTTTTCTGTCTAGCTAAAGGATTGTGAACACACCAATCAGCACTCTGTGTCTAGTTAAAGGTTTGTAAAGGTACCAATCAGACTTCTGTCAAAACAGACCAATCAGCTCTCTGTAAAATGGTCCAATCAACTCTCTGTAATATGGACCAATTGACGCTCTGTAAAATGGACCAATCAGCAGGATGTGGGTGGGGCCAGATAAGGGAATAAAAACAGGCCACCCGCACAACCACCCCTTGCTGTATCCGCTTCCTCACTTGCTGCTTTCTGGCTGTGGTAGCGTTGGGCTTTTGCTGTGTGTGGTGAAGTTTAGTGTTGCTCATTCTGTGAGGTATCGCTGTTTGTTTGTGTGAACTGTAATGCTTACAGTGAAGGTCTGCAGCTTCACTCTTGAAGCCAGCCAGACTGTGACTCCACCGTGGAGGGATGAACAAGTCCAGACAGGCCGCCTTCAAGAGCTGTAATACTTACCGGGAAAGTCTACAGCTTCACTCCTGAAGTCAGCGAGACAACCTACCAGAAGGAAGAAACTGAATACGTCTGAAGGAACAAACTCCACACACACCATCTTTAAGAACTGTGACGCTGACTGTGAGGATCCGTGGCTTTATTCTTGAAGTCAGCAAGACCAAGAGCCCACCAATTCCGACAGTTATATTAGAATATACTTTCAGGTTTAACTCTTGAGTCCTTGAAGTTAAAAGAAAAAAAAAAAGCCAAAATGGACGGTTACAAAAGAGTGAATATACTTAGATGAAACATAGTAATTCTTAAAGGAAAATTTTACTCTTTCCTTTAAGTAATACTCTTTACTATTCGGGAACAATTTTACTAACATTTCTGGATTTTTCTAATGTTATGCTATGCTTTACCTAGTAGTGATAACATCTTGTCAGGGTTCTGTGCATATATAATTAAATGCAAATAGGACTCTTGTTTTTTTCTTTCCCAGGTAGTAGTGCTAACCAATAAAAATGTGTATGACTTTAAAACTTAGAGCAAGCATTCTATGAAGGGCAGAATAGTGTATAGTTATTGTAGCCTAGTGTAGTTACTGTATTGTAAAACAATGTTACTGTATTTTGGTAGTCCTCATCTGTAAATGCATATAAGAGCTTCTCAGGAAATGAATGATTTTTCAAAGAAACTTTTTTGAAACAATTGTTCACAAATACTAGTACTCCAAACTGGATATTAAAGAGTCAAGAGTCAATAATGAGTGCAGTTGTAGGCTGAAATCCTATGTGTTACTTTGCAGGAGCAAACACAGGTGATTGCAAGTGTTTGGTTTCCAATCCTTATGAGGGAAACTGTACTCCGCATAGCAGATTTGGTATATAATTAGCACATTGGAGTTTTCTAGAGGGAGTTGCATTAAAAATGTTGCCTTCTGAGCCAGCTAGGTTCATACACATATTTGCGTTCCCAGTCTAGGCACCTCTATTCAGAAGCCGCCTAATCAAGGGAGTAAGCTGATGTACTCATCTCCACTCCGACTTCGTACTTTTCCACTTCCAGCCCATTCCCTTTCTTCTACTTGCAGGGTTCATAAAAAGTCAGGAACTTTTGTTCAGGGTGTTTGGAGGTGAGATAATTGACTTTTCTCTGCTGTATCATTTGCCCACGCCTGGTGCCATTCGTGGAGGGAAATAGAACACTGGTGAGCCAGTGCCTTTCTTATTGACCTCTTGCTTTCACTGTTGTGATAAGTGGATAAAAGCTTGGTTGTTACTTTCAGTTTGGCTCTTTATCCTAATTGACCACCGTAACACCCAGAAGCTCAATAGACAATTCGATGTTATTTTTTCTCTGGCTACAGTATGAGCTATAGAATCAATTGAATTGTTGATTTAAAACAGGACATACTTGAGTTCAGCGTTTTGAATAGCAGTGAGTCAGCAGCAAAGGACCTTTTGTGAACTGACTTACAGTGATGAGGACTGAAAGTAGTTGAGGCTGTAACACTATCATGAAGCTGAGGGTAAATAGAATGTGATGGAAATGTAATCAAACTGACAGTATAATACCATATAAGAAATTTACGTGATCTCATGGTAACGCAAAAGTTTGGAAGCTAAATAGGCAATGGGGAAACAGAAGTCAAAATTGGAAGCAGGGCAATGAGAAACACTGGAAACCCAGTCTGGAGACAAAAAAAACAGCAGTCCCAGATATCATTAGAGCAGATCATTTCAGGGAGCATATTCAAAAACAGTGAGGTATTCAAATTTCAAAGAAAGAAAAGTTTTACGTCATAAATTGAGCAGACAATTTAGACACAAAACAAATTAGGAATAGAAAAGTTAGACATTTGGACAATGTTGGTGATGGAGGGCATACAAGAAAAGCGAAACTTAAATTGGGAAGAAAGCAATTTATAGAGCATCAGCAACAGGGAGTCTGAAACTCTCAATGTGAGGTAGTAGACAGAATATAGAGTTAGTGGTCAGATACACTGGCTTTGGGAAGGACTTCCACACTTACTATTTGTCTCAATCTGGTCCAACCTTGTTAAAATGATAGAAGATTGAGCCCAAAATGGCTTAAGAATATGGGAAGTTTATTCCTTCACAAAACTGAATGCGGCTTGGTGAGGTTGACTTAAACACACTTAATTAAGGAATCAAGTAATTTTACAAGGCCTTCACCAGGGCCTCTAGCTCTTCTTGTCTCATACTACCTTCCTGTATACTGAATGCGGTATCTAACATAACCCCTCATGGGGCATGGTTGCTACAGCACTAACGAGCTTTCCGTTTACATATCCAGATGCTGTGGGAAGAGAACGTTCCTTTACGTGAAGCCTCGGCAATAGTAGTTATAAGAATCCTTATAATTAGACTGCTGGGTAGCATGCTAACTCCTGAAGGATCACTATACCTAGAGGAGTATGAAATAGTGTGATGGAGGATCTACTCAAGAGTGAAAGGGGGGTTATAAGATATATGCATATAGCCCAGGTCCTAATCTAATGTAACTCCTAGCGTATGTCACTTTTGAATGTTTTTACCTTCATAAATATGGATAATTTTTAAAAATACGTATCTGCTTTGTACCATGGAAGCGTCATTCCCAAGGCATTTTGCAGAGGAGAGCAAGTTCAATGCAGTACAACATGCAGCAGATGATTTACCTGAATATTTTACATGGTGAAATACCAGGGCAGGCTTTTAACAAAAACAGAAAAGGGGAGTACGTATCCTCCTTGTCTTATGATGGGATGACACACCAATAAGCCTATCATGAGTTTAAAATATCGTAAGTTGAAAGGCATTTAATAAACCTCATCTATCCAACGTCATGCCTTAGCTTACCCTACTCTATACATGTTCACACTATTTAAGTTAGCCTACAAGTTAGGCAAACTCATATAAAACAAAGCCTATTTTATAAAAATGTGTGGACTGTCTCATGTAATTTATTGAATACTTACTGAAAATGAAAAATAGAATGGTTGTATGTGTACTCAAAGTACAGTTTATACTGAATGCATATCTCTTTCCCATCATTGTAAAATCAAAATATTGTTAAGTTGAACTTATCATCAGGGACCACTGTACTAGTTATCTAGATACATACAGAAAAAGAACCAGAAACTACAGAAGCTAAGCAAATGCCAGTGCTATGTTTCCTGTACGCACTGCAGAACAGTGAGCCAATTAAACTTCTTTCCTCATTATCTGGTTTCAGATATTTCGTTCTTACCACAATGCAAAAACAGTCTAATACAATATTCTAAACAAATCTATTACTCCAGACATACTATTAGTTATTTTTTTCTTTGTTTTTCTTTTTTTTTTTTTTTTGCTTTTTATACAGAATGACATTGCTATTAATAAATAATAAGTAAAATTTAGAATTAATGAAGTAAAGTGTTATTTTTTTCTGATTATAATTTAGTTTTATATGCCTTAACTTTGTTTTTGGTATAGGCAATGAATCATTCATGCATATTTTATGTTTATGAGTACAAAAATGATAACATTTATAAATGCTGTAGATGTGCTTACATGAAAGCAAATGATTTTTAGACAAAACAAAATTGAGTTTAGTATTAAGATGGTTTGGGTTTCTTTGATTTCATGCTTTAGCAGTATCAGTGAATAATAATTAGAAGAGTATTTAAGAAATTGTTTTTTAATGAAATGAAACACTAATTCTGAAAAGTTGTCAATAGGTTGTTTATAAAATTAAAGTTTTCTGTAGTCATAAAAAAATCTCACATATAGAATAACTATTAATACATCATGAATGCCATTTGCTACACATAGATATGGGAAAATTAGCTTAAAAGTACATATGTATTGGAAAAATAAGCATAATTTGGAAGAACGTTTTTGTTTTATATGTCTGTTTTTCACATTTATAACATACTCTATATGAAAAAGAGTGGGATTATGTTAATTAAGCTAATGTTTTAAGCAGTTATTTTGCATTTATTCTGGTGGATACTGTTAAGCAAATTGAACTTGGCTTAACCCTGGATTTAGTAAAATGAACTGCAATACGATTGCATGGATATTTCATAATAGTAGTTATTGTTTATTTCTCTGAAATTTAAACTTTGTATATGAACTGAGCAGACTAATGTGGGTATTGTAACTTCTCTAAAATAGTTACATCAATTGTTGTAAATCTGAGCTTTTAGTAATTTCTTAGATGACAAGTTGTAGCATCTCTACACGTGTGGAAGCCTCCAGTAGCATTTCCTGATTAAATCAGCTGCGTAGTTATTACTTCCTGGGGAAAAATAAATAAAATATTTTGAGGGTAAGGCATTATCATTGTATTTTACCAAAATTAAAAGGGACAATGACAATATAAATGTTCTCAGTAATAAGTAGGCATGAAGTTCTTACTAACAAGATTAATAAAACACAGAAATCTGTAAACTACCCATTCTACAGTAAAGAGATTATGGCAGTATTCTACAATCAGATTATACCTAATACGAATAAAATAATGTTGATTTCTATAAAAAAAACAGAAGAGTCAAAAAAATCAACTATTCAAATCTCATTGGAATTTCAGGAAGTTGACAGCTCATATTACTTACTAATAAAAAAGGAAATCTAGAATATTCAAAAATTATATATCATACTGATAACCCTGATGTTAAGGTGCTTCCAAACATATCAGTAGAATTCAGAGAACTCTCCAATGGTTATAGAGAAAATATAGAAGTCAAATCATAAGAGTTACATGTATACAGTATTTACTATGTATCAGGCACTTTTCTAGGAGCTTTTGGCATAATGACTTATCTAACATTTACAAAGATTCTGTGCAACAATGGCTATTCTTTCCATCTTATGGATAAAGAAACCATTGAAATTACATAAGTTACCCAAGGTCACAGATCTAGAAAGTGGCAAAACTGGTTCCTAGTTTGAGAGATAGTTCACACACTATACTACCTTCTCTGTGATGTGGATATTTTTATATGTACTATACTATATGCCCCTAAATATACTTATTTTTTTAATACCCATGTGTTTTTAAGCTAGTTTTCACAGATCTATGTGTAAAAAATGGCACACTTGATTTGTTAGTAGTTATTCTGTGTGAAGGGAAGGTTTTACAACTATAGAATACTTGAATTTTGTTAACTACTTATTGAAACCTTTCAGAATTAGTGTTCCACAGAATATAGAAATAAATTATTTCATAAGATTTTTGTGTAGCAAAGGGTCTAGTCAAGTTTTCTGGAAAATGGGGAGAAATTAATACATTTTCCAAGTTGGATTTGTATGCTTTCTGTTGATATTGCTTGAGTTTTTATCATGAATATTCAATATCCTTTGGAAATTTGTATACACCATTAAGAAGTATATATGATTGATTTTAAATTTTCTTTCTTTAACTGAGTTATAACTTTAAGTTATGGTAAACATGACAATGTTTCTAACAAGTTAAAATTAATGTTAAAATGAAACTTATAAATGTGCTATTCAAGTGCTGAAGATAATGCAAGCTTAAAGTATGCCACAATTTGTAATTTGTAAACTTCCAATAGCTACTCAAAATTCCTTTTCTTCAAGTTTTAACAACAAATACAAAATATATTATACCAGTAGTTTTTCAACATTTATTCCATTTTTGATAGAGCAACTCCAAGATAATTTCATATCTATTTTAAAACTATAACTCAAATAACAAGTGATCTTATATATAATTTTTGAGTGTTTGTCAACAAAATGTATTTTTTTCTTATATAATTTAAGGTACCATGTTTCTCTTGTTAAATGGAAAACAAACTAATAAATTTCTAGTCCATAAGTTAGAAATGTTTTGACTGCAGGTAACAGAACACACAACTTATTGTGATATTTGTTGCATAATTTAAAAAGGCTAGAAGCAGACATTTCTCTGTCTCTTGGCCTCAATATAATGTAGCAACTAAAGCATTGACATCTTACAAGACTCCATCCACAGAAAAAGGCAGAGTTCTTAATCCCCTTTCTCTTATCAGATAATAAAATCTTGCCCATAAGCCTTAAACAGATATTTTATATGTATATTTGGCCAGAACTATATCATATATCCATCTGAGAACAGTCACTGGAAAAAGAGAATGAGAATATCATTAAAGAATTAAACCCAAATTAATTCAAGCCCTAGGTCTGGGTACTTTACTCTACAAACCCTATTGGAGACCTATTAGCAAGTAAAGAAAGAGAAGAATGGCTCTTGTGAAAACAACCAAGTATTTTTAGCCTACATATAAAATATAATTAAATATTATTATAAAAGGAAATGTACATTGTAATATTTATTTATAACAAATTGTAACCTGTTATTTCTGACATAAAACCTGTTTTATTATGTACCAACCAATAAAAAACAGTTGTTTGTTTATTGATTGTTTTAATTACCAATGGAATATCGGTAAGATATATTTTTAAAGTGCTTTTCAATTCAAAGAGCATGGGGATCATGTGCAATACATGGAACCAAATAAAATATTTCAAGAGTCAAATAGCCCAAATTTCCATTACGTATTATCCTCACATGGCCTGTCTACAGCATTTATGGCTTGCAAAAAAATACAAGTGTCTGCTTGACACTTTATAATGGAAATTGGAAATCAAATGTGCTCTCAATATTTCAACTGAAAAAGAGCATGGGTTTAGAATCTAGGATAATTGGATTCTTAGCTCAGTAGATACTTATAATCCTACTTGATCAAGAGTTCTGTGAAAACACAGACCTTGTTACATTCAGATTTCAGTTTCAATAATGCTCATCTATGATGTTCTTAGTACACAATTATTACAATGTGTGAGACCTGTAGTTAAAAAAAATTCATATCTTAGCCTAATAAGTTTACACTTTTAACAAGTTGTTTTCCTTTATATTTTTAAAGAAAATTAAAAAATAAATATTAATACATACGTACATGAGGGAAACATGGTACTGCACCATGTCGCGTAAACCCGGCATTAAAGAAAATTTTTCAAGTTTGCAATTCTTGGCATAGAGAATTTTTGTTTTCTTTTCAATAGAGAGCATATGCCTATTTCTGGATATGCAGCATCCATTTTTAATATCACCCAAATTACCTGTTTAGAGAAACTACCTTTTCCCTATTGAGCAAGTCAAGAAATAGTTACTTAATGTGACCTAGGCAAAATCCCCCCTTACAATTCAAATCTTGAGCTTCAAAATAGTTGCAGAGGCAGGGCGTGGTGGCTCACTTGTATAATCCCAATTTTTGAGGAGAGCAGATCACTTGAGGTCAGGAGTTCGAAGCCAGCCTGGCCAACGTATTGAAACCCCATCTCTACTAAAAATACAAAAATTAGCCAGGCGTGGTGGCATCCACCTGTAATCCCAGCTACTAGGGAGGCTGAGGCAAGAGAATTGCTTGAACCTCGGAGGTGGAGCTTGCAGTGAGCTTGCACTGTGCCAGTACACTCCAGCCTGGGTGACAGAGCAAGACTCCATCTAAAAAAAAAAACAAACAAAGAAAAAGAAAAAGAAAAACTTGAGGATCCTATTGATGACATTATCACCAGATGTTCTTGTTTAAAAACTTTATGATGATTCCAATTCCTTTTTCATGTGCTGCCTCTTCGATGTTACCGTTGGGTTTTAGCCTGCATTTCCAGCCTACACTAAGTTCTACAAACTTCTGTTTCCTTTTCTTTAAAACTTTTTCTTTTCAGTAATGGAATAAAGATTCAGTTTTTGTTGTTTTTGCCCTCAAAAATTGTCTAATGTTTTGCCAAAATATTATTTTTAAGCTTTTAATTATGTAGGTTGCTTATAAGAATTATGCAAATACACGCTCACTATGGTAACATTTTAGTTATTTTGTTAGCATATAGTCCAATCCCAAGCTTTTATAATTCATATTTTTAACATTAAGAAAATGCAATAGTCATGTTTGAAAATCAGCTTGTAAAAAAAGTAAAAAGTAAGGATAAACTGCTAGAATATGAAATTCAGACACCATTTTTCAGAAGCAAATTTTTAGCATGAAAGGACACAGGTTTAGTGGAATACACTAAATTTCAATGTCTTGGATTTCTTCTATCATGGTACATTTCAAGGGCACCTGATTTCCTAGAAAATTCTTTTTCACACAAACCTTCCAAGCTTTTTTCTCAAATAACATTATAACTAATTCCAATGTCTTCTTTTCTTCTTTAGTTTTAGCTTAGTATTTCTATTGTTTAACGTATCATATTCACGATTTCAGCTCCCACGAGGGCTTGTTGTTTATATATACTGAAAAAAAAAATTCTGTGACTGTCCTTTTCAAAAGTATGAAAAGGACATACTTTTGTAAAGGACAATCACATAATCTTTGTTACGTGACTTAGTGAAAATGTTATATGTCCTGCCATGCATACAAATTCAGAGCTCCTGAGATCATGAGTCAGAAGTTTAAGGGTGTTTCACTAGAGAGTATCCTTGCATTTTTGCTAACATAGCCTAAAAACTTATATAGTTTGAAGAATGAGAAATTTTATAAATCTCAGAAAATGGCAACTTTGCTTAAACTCATTTGGGGCAATAACCACATAACTATCAATCCAATATAGAGATCCTGTCTATGATTTGTAGATCCCCAGCCCAAATTATATGTTTCCTACATTGTTGATTTTCAATCAAATATTGAAGTTCTAGTGTGACTCCATTTTTTCCAGTAATAATTATGAAAAAAAAAACTTCTAATATTATCTGGTTATTTTCACAACTACTAGTTTGTCAGTGAATTTGCCACTAGGTCATTGGCTCTCAAGCATGGCTATTTATTGGAATCACTTGGGTTCATTTTAAAATTCTGAAGCCCTAATGTCCAAGTTCCACTGTCAAAGATTCTCACTTAATAGGCTTGATTGGGGACTAGCAATGGTGTTTTAAAAAGTTCTCCAGATGATTTTAATGTACATCCAGGAATACATTACAGCATATACCTTTTCCATAAGGACTTGATGATTATTGATAAAAAATGCAGGCCGTGGAAAAAAAATTGAGCCTCAATTTTTCTAAGTTTTAACTTCTATATTGGTAGAACTTAATACTTATCTAATTAGTGACCATTTTACTATTAAAGAGCAAAATCCTCTGTTGAATTTTTATTTCTCAGTATTCACTCACTCTGCCCCTTAAGATGGGTAAAGATATTATTTCATTCTTATCTTCTACCTGATCAAAATAATTATTTACATGTATTATTCAGAAACCATGCCAGTGTTGTGAAAGCCTAAGAACACTAGTATAATATACCTACCACTAAAACTTATTTAATATGGACTCTATATTTAATCATTTTCTTCTCAGGTCTTCTAAAGTTATTATACTGGCCTAGTATTCTGTACTGACTGAATATTTTTAAGAAGAAAAAAGCTTTTAGTGGGATAATTTTTGGAGAATAACTTTATAACATTAACCTGATCATAGTATTACACAGTTTAAAACAAGAAGAACCCAAATTTATTTTTTTATTTTATTTTATTTTATTTTATTTAACACAGTTACAGAAGAATGTAATATAGATAATAATTATAACATGGGTCATGCTTAACATGTACCCAACTCTATTCTATGTGTTTAATATAATCTTTAATCAATAAAATAATAAAAAGGAAGGCATAATAATATTCACTTCTTAAGTAAAATTTTAAAAACAGTTGCATAGGTTAGATTCTTACAGCTAGAAACTTCCAGATTCCGATAGTTTTTAAAAAGTGGTAGGGAAAGTTTAGCCTTACTCTGAAACTAATAATTCATTCATTATACCATAATCAATCAATATTTTTGGAAAAATAAAAAGAGGATATTGGGTCCTTAAAAATAATCAGTAGCACCAACTTGTATATAGAAAAATATAGTGTCTCATCTAGGAAAAAATACAAAGAAAATGTGTATAGTTAATATGATTTTCTTAAACTAGGTAAATCTTATACTTATTGGAGTTTAAAAATTTCTCCGATGCTCTTGCTGTCTTCCTCTTTCCCATTTCCTCAGTTCCTAAACTCCCCTCACAAACACACACACCCCAGTGAAGAAAAGGGCTAGCAACTTACCTATAATCCAAACTCTCTCCCAGGAGGAGAAAAAGAAATAGCGTTCAATCTCTTCCTGATGATCATTACTAATGAAAGATAAAATGAAGTTCTTATTTTTTAATTTCTTTTAGCATGATTTTCTTAGTGTCCATGATTTTTTTTTTTTAGACAAACTGAGAATTTATTGATTTACAGGGGATGAAACTCTGGAAAATATCCCTTAATGTATAAAATCAATGTAGTATAAAATGTTCATCTTCATTACCTAAATTGCTTCCATTAACTAAATGATACACCACAAGTGCCACCTAAAAATGTACATGATAAATCTGGACCAACGTGCTGCTTTAATGAAACAAGGGTGTATTTGTGAAGATGATCGATATTACTTCAGGCTTCACCTATCTTACAATTATCCATAACCTATCATTGGTAACGTATGAATTAGTAGAGTGTTGTGTATGATTTCAGATTCTTATGAGACTGATTTTACAAGCACCCTAAAAATGAAATAATTAGGTAAATATCTAGTAAAATATGTATAGTATCAAATGAATAAAACTATAAAATTATGATAAAAGAAATCAAATAAGATATAAATAAAAGGACAGATATTCTATGTTCATGGATAGAAAGATTCAATATTGTTAAAATATCCATTATTCTCACATGATCTACAGATTTAATGCAATCCCAGTAAAATCCCAACAAGTTATTTTGATGACAAAAAATCTCTTTCAATCATTATTCAACAAATATTTATATTGCAAAATCTTAAAACATAGTACATTCAAGTAGTTATCATTCGAAAAATAATTATATGAAAAGTCTGAAGCCCATAATGTTCAATATATAATTGAAGCAGAAGAGCAAATTTATAGGACTGACACTATGAAATTTAAGACTTATGGACAAATCAGTTAATGAAACAAAACAGAGAACCCCAAAATATACCTACTGTATTTGTCTATTCTCACATTACTATAAAGAACTACCTGAGACTGGGTAGTTTACAAAGAAAAGAGGTTTAAGTGATTCACAGTTCCACAGGCTGTACAGGAAGCATGGCTGGGGAGGCCTCAGTAAACTTACAAGATGAAGGGGAAGGAGGCACATCTTACATGACTGGAGCAGGAGAAAGAGAGAGTGAAGGGGGAAGTACTACACATTTTTAAAACAATCAGATCTTGTGAGAATTAACTCACTATCATAAGAACATCAAGTGGAAAATCCACCCCCATTATCCCATCACTTTCCACAAAGCCCCTTCTCCAACACTGGGAATTACAATTTGACATGAGATATGGGCCGAGACACAAAAACAAACTATATCACTCGCCTACAAAATGTAATCAACTGATTTAGACTATAATAGTCCATTCTCATGCTGCTATAAAGAACTGCCTAAGACTGGGTAATTTATAAAGGAAAGAGGTTTAATTGACTCACAGTTCTGCAGGGCTGGAGAGGAAACTTACAATCTTGGCGGAAGGGAAAGCAAATATGTCCTTCTTCACATGGTAGCAGGAAGAAGGAAGAAGAAGTGCTGAATAAAGGGGGAAAAGCCCCTTATGAAACCACCAGAGCTCATGAAAATTCGCTCACTATCATGAGAACAACATGATGGTAACTGACCCCATGATTCAATTGCCTCCCACCTGGTGCCTCTCATGACACATAGAGATTATTGGAATTAACTTCAAAATGCTAGTTGAGCCAAACCGTATCATTGACCAAGGAGTAAAAGCAATTAAATGCAGAAAAGATAGTCTTTCCAGCAAATGGTGCTGGAAACACTAGCCATTCATATTTAAAATCAAAAACAAAAATTCAGAATCTAACTACAGATCTTATACTTTGCACAAAAATTAGCTCAAAGTACATTGTAGACAGAAATTCAAAACTCAAAATTATAAAACTTTTAGGAGGTAACATAGGGGAAGTCTAGGAGACAATAAAGATCAGTATGTTGAAGAGATGTTTGCACGCCCCTGTTTATTTTCAGCATTAGTCACAACTGCCAAGATGTGAAATCAAACTATGTCCATCAACAGATGACTAGTTGAGAAACATATGATGTATATACAAAATGGAATACTATTTAGTTTTTAAAAAAGAAAACTTGCTATTTGCGGCAACATATACGAACCTGGAAGACATTTTTCTAAGCGAAATAAGCCAGGCACAGAAAGATAAATATATAATCTTACTTATATGTGAAATTTAATACAATTGAACCTATAGAAGTAGAGAACATTATGATGGTTACCAGTGGCTGGGGGTGGAGGGCAGGTAAAAAATGAGGAAATAAAATGCAAAGTTTCAGTTAGACAGGAAGAAGGAAGGATAAATTTCAAGATCTAGTACATAGCATGGGCACAATAATTAATAATTATGTATTGCATATTTCAAAATTGCTAAGAGAGCACATTTTAATATTCTCACTAAAAAACAAGTACGTGAGGTGATAAATATGCTAATTAGATTGATATAAATTTTTATATAATTTTTTAGTCTTGGATTTATTCACACTGTTTTATTTTATGGGGGAAACCGAGGCTTGAGGCCAGAAGCTAGAGTCAAAACAACAACATGCAAAGAGTGGTGGTGAGGAACGCAGGTTTGTGGGGTGCAGGTGTGCATTCCGGGCCCACCACCCACTTGCCGTATGTGAGCTGGGTCAGTCTCCCTGGCCTCCATGCCTCCAGGTGAAAGGACCTGCCCAGGCAGGTTTAGATGTACAAAATAATCCCAATCAAAGGAGGAAATTTGTAAAGATTTTAAAAATATGTATGTTTTGAAAATAATTGAGTTAAGATCATTGACTGGGAAGGAAAAAAATTAACACAACGAAATTTAGGAACAGAAATGCAAGAGAAGCTGCTTAATCCTGCCCCTTCCACCCTGAGTGGCACAGCACAGAGATGCAGTTTATTTTATGATCCCTAGTACATGCTTCTGGTCAACAGAGAATCACTTTAAGTCTTTGGCCCAAAGGCCCTGTCCAAAATCAGGGTTCAAAATAGTCAGCTCATTGTTCTTAGCTTTGTTAGTCTGGTAGTCAGATAAGATCAAGGGCTTGTTTTCATGAGGGAGACGTCTGATTGCTCACAGGTGTACAAAGTACACAAGTCTACATGTTTCTAAACATCACATTGCACCTCATAAATACACATCGTTGTCAATTAAAATTTAAATTAAAAATAGAAATGTAAAAACCCTCAAAAGTAGTAATAAATACACCAAAACCATAATTGATGAAATAAAAAAATGATAATTTGGACTTAATTCCAAGCTAAAACTTCTACCGGGAAAAAGATACTATTGAGAGAATGAAAAAAAACAGGCTGAGAGGGAATATTTGTAAATACTATATATAATAAAGGAATTGTATCCAAAATAGACAAAGAACTCTTAAAACTCAGCGATGATAAAACAAACAACAAAAATTTTAAACTGGGCCAAAGACATGAACGCATTATCCCCAAGGAAGATACACAGATGGCAAATAAACATATGAAAAGATACTCATCAACATATGACAATAAGTAATTGCCAATTAAAACAATGAGATGCAACTACATACCTATTAGAATGGCAAAAATCCCAAAATATGACAATACCAAATGATAGTAATAATGTGGGGAAAGAGAAACTTTCATTTATTTCTGGTGGGAATGCAAAATGATACAGCCACTTTGGAAGACTATCTGGCAATTTTTTACAAAGCTAACCATAGTGCTGCCATAAAACCCACAATCAGACTCCTAGGTATTTACCCAAATCAGTTGAAAAGTTATGTTTTCACAATAACCTGCACATGAATGCTAAAAGCAACTTTATTTATAATTTCCAAGAACTGAAAGCAGATAAAATATCCTTCAAGAGGCAAATGGAATCAGGTAGCGTGATGCCTCCAGCTTTGTTCTTTTGGCTTAAGATTGTCTTGGCAATGCGGGTTCTTTTTTATTTCCATATGAACTTTAAAGTAGGGTTTTCCAATTCTGTGAAGAAAATCATTGGTAGCTTGATGGGGATGGCATTGAATCTATAAATTACCTTGGGCAGTATGGCCATTTTCACAATATTAATTCTTCCTATCCATGAGCATGGAACGTTCTTCCATTTGTTTGTGTCTTCTTTTATTTCGTTGTGCAGCCAACACACACATGAAAAAATGCTCATAATCACTGGCCATCAGAGAAATGCATATCAAAACCACAATGAGATACCATCTCACACCAGTTAGAATGGCAATCATTAAAAAGTAAAAAGTCAGGAAACAGCAGGTGCTGGAGAGGATGTGGAGAAATAGGAACACTTTTACACTGTTGGTGGGACTATAAACTAGTTCAACCATTGTGGAAGTCAGTGTCGTGATTCCTCAAGGATCTAAAATTAGAAATACCATTTGACCCAGCCATCTCATTTCTAGGTATATATCCAAAGGATTATAAATCATGCTGCTTTAAAGACACATGCACACATATGTTTATTGCAGTACTATTCACAATAGCAAAGACTTGGAACCAACCAAAATGTCCATCAATGATAGACCGGATTAAGAAAATGTGGCACATATATGCCATGGAATACTATGCAGCCATAAAAAAAGAATGAGTTCATGTACTTTGTAGAGACATGGATGAAACTGGAAACCATCATTCTGAGCAAACTGTCACAAGGACAGAAAGCCAAGCACCACATGCTCTCACTCATAGGTGGGAATTGAACAATAAGAACACTTGGACACAGGGTGGGGAACATCACACAATGGGGCCTGTCGTGGGGTGGGGTGAAAGGGGAGGAATAGCATTAGGAGATATACCTAATGTAAATGACAAGTTAATGGGTGCAGCACACCAACATGGCACATGTATACATATGTAACAAACCTGCACGTTGTACACATGTACCCTAGAACTTAAAGTATAATATAAATAAATAAATAAATAAGTAAATAAATAGAGGCAAATGGAAAAACAAACTGTAGTACATCCATATAATGGAACATTTTTTGGCAGTAATAAGGAATGAGCTGTCAAGCCACAAAAAGACCCAGAGGAGTCTTAAAAACATATTGCTAAATGAAAGAAGTCAATGTGAGAAGACTACCTACTGTATAATTCCAGCTATGTGGCATTCTGGAAAAGGCAAACTATAGAAATAATAGAGACCAGTTGTTGCCATTGTGTGGGAGGGATGGGGTAGGGTAAAACGGTGACACAAAGGAGATTTTTAGTGCAATGAAACTGCTTTGCATGATATTGTAATGGAAGATATTTTACATTATACATCAAAACCCATAAAAGTATATAACAAAAAGAGTAAATCTAATGTAAACTATGGCATTTAGGGAGTAATAATGTATCAATGTTGGTTCTTTAATTATAATAAATATACCACATTAATGCAAGACGTTAATAATAAGGTAAACTATTGGAGGAGGTCACTATATGGGAAGCTTGTACTGTATGCTCAAGTTTTCTATAAATCTAAAACTGTTAAAAAATAAAATCTATTTTTTTGAAACAAGAAAATCATGAAGCTGGATACAATATAGCTGTGGCAAGATGTCATTATTCATCGTCCATTATAGAGTCCAAAGTATGTTGACCAAACTAAAAATGTAAACCCAATCATTGCAAGAATTTCAATGGGGCTTTGTTCCATGTCCTGAAAAGAACTGGATGTGTCACATCACACGTCTGCTCTCTAACCTCACCATTACTATCATCAAGGTAATAATGTGCTACTTTCTGTGACAATGCTAGGACAGCATGCGTTCCCTGAGTGGTACTGACAACCTGCCTATGTGGGTGAAAAATTGTACTTTACTTTGATGGTCAAATGCACATATAAACAATAGGTACTATCTGCTTGTGCAGTTCCTACCTTATCTCACAGTTTCCTAAATTTGATGTCCTCACGTTGCACGGGGACTCCATCGAGTTCCCATCTTAATCTCACCTCCTGTGAAGCTATTTAGCCACCATCTCCCTTGTAAAGTTGCTTCCATTATAGTAATAATTATATTACTAATAACATTAATAACATTGATATGTTAGTATGTAATATATAGTAGTAATCATTAAAATGTAATAATTATTATCAGGACACTCAGGCATATTAATGACCAATTATGATATTACAGATAGTGTACCAAATGCTTGTTACAAGTAACATGTCTTTTATGCTTATAGTAATTAAATGACAACGTTATAATGATTTTTCCTTTTTGCAGCGAAAGAAACTAAGAATTGAAGTGTTCAATAATTGACCCAGTATCTCACAACTAATAAGTGAAATAACCAGGTTTCAAACCAAGGCAGCACGGTTTCAGAGCCTGTGCTTTTATTGCCTCTGTATGCTGTATCCAGAGAGCTACTCTCATATATTCTAGACTATGGAATTAATCTGAGATGCAGTGTGCTGTAGCAGAGACTGCAATGACAAGAAGCCAGAGTTCTTGCATAATATGCTATCTGGCGAGTCACTTGAGTTATTTGAAAATCTCAGTTTTTAAAATACACAAAATATTACTAAGTCTAATTATCTCTCAAAATGTTGTTGATATACCTGGAAAGGCTGTGTAAAAGATAGTGTATAAAATAGTTTTATAGTAAAAAATAATACATGTATTTGCTGAAATGTAATGAAAGTAAAAGCACAAATATTAAAAGAATAGTGGAAAATATTTTGATAAATGTATATACCCTTGAAACCAAAATGCCGATCAAGATTCAGAACATAGCTTGCAGCTTAGAAAGCCCCCTTGTGCCTCTTTCTGTCTATTGTCTAGCAGACACCAAACAGTTCTTCAACTTCATTACAATAAGATAACATTGTCTATGCTTTTTAGCTAGCATAGCTTCTTTGTTGTGTGCAATGCTTTTGAGATTCCTCACAACATCTGGTTAATTCCTTTTTTTTTTTTTTTTTTTTTTGTATTTTTAGTAGAGACGAGGTTTTGCCATGTTGGCCAGGCTGGTCTCCAGCTCCTGACCTCAAGTGATCTGCTTGTCTCAGCCTTCCAAAGTGCTGAAATTACAAGTGTGAGCCACCGCACCTAGCCTTTTTCTCTTTAATTACTTAGGATTGGAATAGTTGAATCATAAGCTAGGTATTTGTTTAACATTTTAGAAACTTTATCAACAGTTTTCAGTTCTTTCCCATCCTCTCCAGCATTTTGTATTGTTTGTCTTTTAATTTTAGCCCTCTGGTGGGTGTATCATGATATCTCATTGTGGTTTTAATTAACAATTTTTGATGAAAATAACATTGAATTTATTTTTATTTGTTAATGACTTCCTCATAACTCTTTTTGAAATGCTACAGTCAGAATGAAAACTTGGTAGTACTCCTGTAAAGATAAACAAATAGAGCAGTAGAACAAAGTAGAGTTCATAAATAGACCCACACGTTTTACGGAAACATAATTTTTAGCAAAGGTACAAAGGTAACTCAACGGGTAAAGAAAAGTCTCCTCTGTGGAAAAAATAATAATCTTTCTTAACCCAATAAAAGTTTCCATCCTGGGAATTGGCAAGGATTTTTTACACAGAATGCAAAAGCACTGATCATAAAAGAAAAAAATTGTTAATGTGTCTTCACTGAATTTCTAAAAATCGTTTTTATCAAAACACATTGATAAAAAAATGAAAAGGTAAGTCATAGGCAGGGAATATTTGAAACATATATCTGATGAAGGACTCATACCCATCCAAGTTATAGAAAGAACTACTACAAATTGATTTATATGTGAAGTTTTATTAACTAAAAACACCTAAACATTACATAGTATTCTGTTTTAAAAGTTCACGTGAAACAGTAAATTCCATGCATCTTTTCTCCTCTCAAAGGTCCTTGAGGAATCTGTACTATACTTCTTAGTTGGAATTAATGCGTGAACGCTGACATTTAAAATAGTACTCTAAATAAGAGAACACCTACTCGTTGTTTGTTTTTATTTTTTTCCCCAACAAGTCTTTCTAGGAACCCTCACAATCAAACAAGAAGGTGCTACCCTCATCTGAGGCTCCTGTCCAGCTGTCATAACCACAGAAGTTGGCCAAATAGTTACTAAAGGTTAACAGTTTACCCCATCTTTGGCTGGTGTGTGGGCTACCAGAAAGAGGTTTAGTGACTATTTAAGGTACCATTTGAATTCTGATGTATGTAGGTGTCTTCCAGTTTTCTGATCAGTTCTAACAAACCTTAAGTTTCTTTGAAGAACAAGATGATTAAAAACTAAGTATATCAAGGTCTCAGGTCTCAATGAATACACATTCTCTCAACTCCAATAAATTGTCTCACCTGCCTGATAGGAGGGCAATCTAGTGAAAAGGAAATTCACAAAACAATGGGAAAGTCTTTTTAAATACGGTGAGAAAATAAACCTATTATTTTAATGAAAATGGCACCATTCTCTTGCAACGTATATCATACCTTTCTTTACACACAAGGTTTTCGCCAATAAGTATCCTACCATGCCCTCCCACTAAACAAACAAAAGGCTTGGCAGGAACAGTTTATCTACCACCTTTTCTGGGGCTCATAGTTCCTATTTTTTTTTAATCTTTCTCACAGCGCCTTGCTCATCAAATATGATCAGAATTTATTTCATTGTCTTGAGTTACCATTCTTCTCATAAAATATACATTTCCTATTTTAAGAAGTCTCTACCCCTTTGTGCAAGTGGTGCAGTTATGCCTATCTTTGAAGCGATTAGTTATTGTGGGTGGATCTGTTACCTTAGCACTTTCCACAGCATTGCTTTCCTAAAAGATATATTTCAGAAATATAAAAACTTTCATTTATAAATAACTTTGAAACATAATAATTCATCATTTGGAAGCTTATAAGAAAATTAAATGAACCTCATAGGTATTCCAAGAAGTCAGTTCTTATGACCAGCACCTTATTATCCTCTGGTAACTATAGTTTGTCTTTGTGTTTGTGTATGTGTGTGTGTGTGTGTGTGTGTGTGTGTGTATGAATTTGGTTTATTCTTTATCCCAACCATGTCTAAAAAAATGACAGTTTAACCATATAGGCTTAATCTAGTGATGTATTTCTTAACATTTTTTAAAAAGGTACACATTTATGTAGAAATAAATATAAAGATATATAAATATATATGTATAAATATATAGATGTATCTTTATATTTATTACATATTTATTACATAAATATGTATCTTTATATTTATTTAGGTTCCCTAGGTTCTCCATTATTATTATCATTATTTATTTATTTATTTATTTTTGAGATAGGGTCTCACTCTGATGCTCAGGCTGGAGTGCAGTGGCACAATCTCGGCTCACTGCAACCTCCGCCTCCTGGGTTCCAGTCATTCTCCTGCCTCAGCCTACCGAGTGCTGGGATTACAGGTGCCCACCACCAAGCCCAGCTAATTTTTATACTTTTAGAAGAGACAGGGGTTTCACCATGTTGGCCAGGCTGGTCTTAAACTTCTGACCTCGGGTGATCTGCCTGTCTCGGCCTCCCAAAGAGCTGGGATTTCAGATGTGAGCCACTGTACCCAGCCATTTCTCCATTATTAAATAATACATTGCTTAATTCATGATTCTTTCTAGGACATTTGAACTAATCATTAAGTAGTACACTTTTGGAAAATTCTGATTATCTCAACAGTCTTAGAGGAAAAGGAAGTATCTCATTGGATAATTAACAATGAAGTATTTGATTGGGTAATATTAAATCCTATAGTTTCTAAATTACATAAACAATAAACTCAAGTATATAGTGTTCATTTAGTAAACAGAACAGTAAATCAATGATTTCTACTTTCAAAGTACGCCTCATCTATACTTTTAAGTTTCAAATATAAAGCAGTGCATTTCTTGAAATAACAAAGGGGGAAGCTTCGAAATGTCCAATTCTTTCCATAAAATTATTGACTCTGCCACTACTTTCAAATAATCAGAGAATCGTGGAGCTGGAATGAACTTTAGAGATCATCTCATCCAGCACCATTTTTATGGTACATTTTTAAATCTCAAAAGGGTGACAATTTTTAAACAAATGCATTTTAGCAGAGGAAATATCTTCATTATTTGTTTTTACTATAGTAATTTAAAATTCTAATTAGGGTATTAAAGTAATGGTTAAATAGGATTCTGTAGATTATTTATTTGATTTATAGTTCAGAAAAATCACAAAAGAGAATTTTTTTTTATGTGAATAGCACTTGAGGAAAAAGATACAAAAGCTACGTTTCCTCTATGATCACTTATAAAATCCATGTTAGTAATTCAAACACTAAGTGGTTATTTTGAAAAATTAAATCAGTTATTCAAAGTGTATCAGAAATAATATTAAATATTTTTCACCTTAAATTTTATTAACCTGCAAACTCAGTAATTTCTATTAAATAATCCGTAAAAAGAGTTAGCTGTAGAAACTAATCGGGCAAACTCATCTCTTTTGAATGCAAAACCTAAATTTATAATCGTAGAATTCTGTAGTTGTTGGGTGCACATTCAAGAGCATCTGTATTTGGTAAACAAAGTCTTAGACCCATGACTGAAAGATATAAAACAAATGTTATTTTTAAAGAGCTCAATCAAGGAGAGATTGCATAACTTCCCTCTGTAATACATTCCAAGATTTTAAAATCCTATTGTCAGGAATTTCTTCTTCTCCCTATCTAACCTACACTGCTTACGCTTCAGTTAAGTCCATTATTATTTTTTTTTCTCAGTATGAATTGAGAACTGCTGAAATAGACCTGATATAGAGATTGAAGTCAGTTGAATTTTATTCTAGATTACTATCTCTCAGAACAGAACATTCCAAACACAGCAATTCAGAGTAACTTAAATAGAGTTAAATCTAGTAAATTACCAACACTAATAAATTTTACTTAATTTGTAAAAATTTTTTTAGAAGCAGCCTAGTTGATGGTAAATTTACTCTTTCTTGAAGGAATACCTTTAATTCTTTAGGCAAACATATGAAAATCCTCTTATCACATTAAAAGCAATAGGAGAAGAAAATCTTATGTAACCACATAAATAATGCTTGTATATTTTTTAAAATTATCTGAGCTTATTTTTTGTTTGTTTTGTTTGCCCAGTCTGCAACGCTGTGACACAATCACAGCTCACTGCAACCTTAAAATCGTGGGTTCAAGCCATTCTCCTGCTCGTCTCCTAAGTAGCTGGGACAACAGGTGCGTGCCACCACATTTGGCTACTTTTTTAAAATTTATTTTTATTTTTGTAGAGACAGAGTCTCACTATGTTGACCACGCTGATTTCAAACTCCTGGCCTCAAGGGATCCTCCCTCCTTGGCCTCCCAAAGTACTATCAGACGTGAGCCACTGTGCCTGGCCTGAGCTCATTCCTAAATGAATATTACAATTCTTATTGAAGTTGATGAAACCTGGTCACCAAGTAATTATAACAACTTACGGAAAATGATGGAAGCATATACTGGCATGGAAACCTGTGCTCTGTCTTGGTTATTTTTGTCGAACTAAGTTCACATACCTCACATTATTAGCCCACCATAATCTGTTCTGTAGCTATATGCTTAGGACTTTTATTCCTGTTAAGGTTTGAGAAACTATGAAGAATTCTCATCTTTAGAGGAAATTCCACAGATGGACGTGGAAATTATTCTTGGAGACAAATGATACTTAATATTTTGTATAAATCTAAATAGTTCTACAGTATCTACAGTGGATCTGAATCTATGTCTAACCACAGAAAAAAATCAGCTAGGTGACACTAAACTTGGGACGTAGAGAGGAAAGCAGAACTTCAATAGGAACAGAAAAGTCACTTTTAACAGATTATAATTCAGACAACCTGGGTTAATCAAGGTGCTGACATTCCCAATTCATTGTGTTTGACATGACTTTGCAGGTTCAGTGTTGAAAAAAGAAACATTTTTGGTTTCTACTTCTGTATAACTTGAAACCATAAGACAGAGATTTTCTCTGGAACTATTTTCACATTTTCACCCCTCTCCAGCTACCACATTCAGTGTTATTTTTATTATTATTTTATGCAATCAAAATAGTATATGTTTAACTTATCCTGGATAATTTTATAGAGCTTTAAAATAATGACACAGAGAGAGAGAGAGAGAGAGAAAGACAGAGAGAAAGAGAGAGAACGAACTTTATAGTTATCTCATAATCAAAACAGAAATTTCTACATGATAAAAATGTTCCAAACCCCATAAAGGAAGAAAAACAGCAAAAAATAACTCCCAAATCCAGAAATGTTATTTCTAAGCCTACACAAACTCCATAATCTAAAATTAAATTTTTATTTTCTGAAAATATGGATTATGGGCTACCTGCAATGAAATCACCTGTAGTACCAAAGACACAGGTTGTGAGCATCAGCCCAGAATTAATTAAATAAAAATTTTTGAAGGCGGGTCTTGAAACTTTGCATTTTGAACAGGTTTCTTATGTGATTACCTGAACCACTAAAATTTGACCACCACCCTTACAGAGTTTCACAGACATAGAGAACAACTAAACCAAAACAAACATCTTCCAACATACCAAAAAGTTGTAACAATGTAATGTTTAAATCCCTTTAGGTTGAATAGCTTGGTTGAAACAGAGAATTCCTTCTTTTGGCCAGAAAGTCATCTCATTAATATTGCTCTTACCTATAAGAGCAAGGGAAGGCAAGAAGCAGACTAAAAGTAATCTGCCCAATGCAGAAATCTCCTTGAATACGGAGACTGTGTGGTTTGCAATTGCATGCTCAACCTAAAGTGGGCACATAAATATTTGTCAAATTAATGGGTGAACATGATCAGAGAATTTGCCCTACCAGTCAAAGGGCAGTTAATTGCCTTATTCAAAGCACAGCAAGCTCTTTTCCAGAATGTGTGACCAGCTACCATACCTTGAATAATCTACCTCCTAAGTATATTGAAAGCAATGGCGTGTGTAGGAGACTAATGGAAAATTACCAGCCAAGAATGAAAGTAAGCTGTGTTCTTGACCTTCTCTGTGCCTTTTCTTTTGACCACACAATTGGGCACTATTATTATTTTCATCACTGCTGCTTACAGTATTCTTTGTGAACAATTTATTAACGTATTATTATTCTCTTTGCAGCTTTCTATTATATTTTGCCTTCACACTTTCAGTTCATTTTTTTCAGATGTGACTTTATTTTATTGGAAAAATGATAAGTAGATACTTAAAATGATGAGAAATTTGAGACTTCACCTGCATATCTTAATGTATTGATTTTTAAAGCAGTAAATTTTTGGCATAAATTGAGCTCTACAAAGGGGAAAAATCAATAACTTGAGAACAAGTAAAACACTCTGGCAAAGGCTAGTAATATTGTGGTAGACTAAAGCAAAGAGTTTTATGAATAACAACTTCAGAATCTGAAGAATACATACAAATTGAATGATAATGAAGTTCCATTAATGTATTCCTATAAAATAAAAGTTCACATTCCAACAGTCAGATAAAATTAAGGTAAATCACTGTACCTGTTTATAACTGGTTTATTCTGACTTTCTGAAAATTTAGCATAATAAAGTTCATAATTACTTAAAATATTTTGATAAAACAAATGCAAAAATTAAAACTTGATAGAATAGTTTTAGCTGGAATATATTTTGTAACCCCAGCAACGTTATAAAGATTACCTACCATCATTTCTAATGTAAATTTATATACAGCATATATTTCAAATACTACACACTATTTATAAATAAGATCATGCCCACTCATGGAAATCTAGTGTTGCCTTCATAAATAGCATTAACTAATAAAAAGTTTATTTGTCCCAGGAAATTTGTACATATTATCTTCTAAGTAGTAAGCATCATAATGTAGGTATTAGAAATTTAAAGATAAAATGTATATGGAGTCATATTGACAAAATGCCTGTAAGGAATATCTTACAAAGCAATACCAGCTATTATGAAAATAATAAAATATTGAAATTTAGGGAAAGTTGACAGTGACCAGATGGAAAGAATAAGAAAAGGAGGATATTTCGGACAATTTCAAAAGCCCTGAGGTTTTCTGGGAATTGTGAGCAGTCTAAAATAGCTGGAGTACAGAGGAAAGGTAAAACGGTACAAACTAAATCTGTACAATGACTCCTTCTTTGATGACATGTGAAAGCTTGACCAACTTTTACTATCCATTGAGTCTCAAACCTGAATCTGCCTGGATCGTTTCCTGTCCAGGAACGCTTGCCAGCTAACTCTCCTATTCACTCCTTTGTATGTGAAACATAATGTAACTCTTTTCTCCTGAATATCTCAGCTGAAGAAGTATGTCAATATTATTTTTAATGCCTAGAGTTAAAATATGTATATATGACTCCAGACTATGAAATTGTTATTTATAAAACTCTTTGCTTTGGCTCATCATATTTGTATCATATGCCTGAGTGGTCTACTTGTTCACTTGTTTTACATCTGGACATTAAAATATATTTTTAATGTATATCATATATAAACATATATATGTAACTCCAGCTTGTGTTTGTCTATATAAATATATTTATTTATTTAACTTCAGTTAACTATCATATCTGTGAAGAACTAGATCTATTTTCCAGACTTAGTGGTCCCCTCAACATGTGGTTATGGTGACAATAAAACACCACGATCCATGCTTATGTTTGCTTATGTGTGAGAGTCTAGGAATGTATTACCCTTTGTGTTGAATGAGGAGAATATTTGCAAAGTTGATAATAATACACAGAATTTAAGAGTTTAAACATGGTATGCTAATATTTATCTTTGAATATATTTAAATATCCATTTTCATTAATTTTGTATATTTGGATTCAAAATATATTTGAAGTTTCCATTTCTAAGCCTCTGCCTATCATTTACATTTATAATGATGGGTGAACTTATTGTTTCCGCCAAACAAGTTGGAATGGAAAACCCACAAGCACACAATTCCAGCGCATACTGCAGGAAGAACATATTGCTAATAACAGATTTAAATAGTTCTTTACAGCTTACAGAGTGTTGAGCATATATTACTTTTGTATGAGATTTCAATGTCATTACCTGCATTTATTGAAAACCAAATCAAGATGTTTAGATTATTCTTTAAGTCATACAGCCAGGAAATGCCAAACTCAGTATTGAATTAAAAGTCATTACAAATCCATGTGTCTTTCCAACAAAACAAGTTCTAGATGACCAGAACACCCGGTTAACAAAGCCAAAGTAATGTTGACATCACTCCAAAATGGAATTAGATTTGTTCTGACCTAATAACGTATTGTTTTATGTAAAATTAATTAAGTCAGTCCTATATATGCTTATCACTTTTGTGAACACTTACAATAAATAAACAAGTCATTACAAACCAGATTGTGTATATTTCAGGATAAATTATAACCACTCATAAAAAAAACAATTAGACACATATAATTTTGATGATTTCTCAGTATAATTCTAAATGCACAACTATCTGTCACTGTATCTAAAACTCTATTTTTATCTATAGATAGTTATGTATAAAAATATTGCCAATGTGTATACGAAAACCTATTTCTATGCTTTCAACATTTGAGCTATAATATGCTGCTATTAGTAAAAGTTAATTTTTAAAATTATTTTTCAAAGACTTCAATGAATATTCTTCTCAAAATGTGTTACTATTTTTTTAATTTTGCTTCCACTCCCTCTTTGGTTATTGTTACAATTATGAGTCTGAGTTTTAGGACGGTTCTATGTAGATTAAAGTTATCTCTTTATGCTTTAACTGATTTGTACTCTATAGCTCTCCAAGTTCCATCAATCAGTACAATAACAAAATTACAATACAAAGTTTTATCTGAACCAGAATGTATTTGAGATATAAAATAAGATATTTCCGTTTTCTATAACTTCTGCTTAAAATGTTGGCAATGATCCATTGCCTGATATACTTACTTGCATATAGCAGATAACAACAAATGCTTATAGAAGTAAGGTGGGAATGTGGAGGAAAGATTCAGTGTATAGAGGAGAAGTGATATTTAATAGAGTGCCTTGCTTTGGATGTCGCCTTATAGGCAATCTGAATTCTCCCTTCATGTGTGATTTACATTCCCAGGTGAATTTTCCATTGCTCAGTAAAAATTAAAAAATAATTCCTAATCCATGGTATTGCTTTTCTTCATCCATTTATAATCACAAATGAAACAGAGAAGAAAAAATCAGAAGTAATAATGATGAAAGTTTAATTAAACCTTTAAACTTCATGAAAGCTAAAAGTTTGTGGTAATTCAAGTTTATGCTTTAGATGACCCAGAGCATTCATTTCTAAAAACCTTATAATAACAATTTTCTTTGTAAGTAAATCACTTCTCATATATGCTATTTTAGATTGATCACAGAATCTTTTGAAAGATTGAAATTTATTCCTGTCTGCGTGTTAATGAACTTGTGTATTAGGATATAAATTTAGGGTTGATTGAGTTCTTTTTTCTCATCAGACTGGGTGAGATGCAGTTTCAGCCAGATATAAAGAGGGAAAGTCTTAGCCAGTTTATGTATCTTTCTTCATTGAAATCATGAGGACACGAGATCAGAATAGACCTAGAAGATGACTAGCCAAAGCAAATTTTCTTTAGATTGTATTTCACTATCATCTGTTTTGTTGTTGTCGTTGCTGTTGTTGTTGTTGTTGTTTCCCACAAAGCGCTGGCATTTCAATTCAACACACAGCCAAAAGGACAGCAAAGTGCCTCTTCTGTGGTTTGTTGTGTCTCCTCAATTCTTTAAAATCAACTTATTCATTCCTTTTACAACTGAATTATTCTTTCTTGCAATCATTCAAAGCACCTTTTGAATGGCTGCTAAATGCAGTGCCTTGTGAGAGATGAAGTCATCTTCAATCTATTAGGGGATTCAAACGAGTAATGAAATTATTACTCAATATACTAAAATTGGACTTTTAAGAGAAGCACATGCAAAACACACTGGTGGCATAAAGACAATGATGTTTTCAGATAAATGTATACTTGTGCAGGACTTTACTAGAGAAAGGTGGGCTTGGGAAGCTGCAGAGCCGGGAGATGAATTATTTCAGCAAGAAAGAAGGGGGTAAGAAAAGGCAAAGCAGTGTGAATGGGATGGCACATTCTGAGAAAAAGTGTGATTAGAAATGTTCAATTTTAGAAGAATAAGCACATTGTACTTAAGTTAGAATTTTGGAGTAGGAAGATGATAATAGATCCTGTTATATTTATACAATATAAAATGTATAGGTCAGTCAAGACCAGTAATGGTAAAAATATAAATGGACAGAAGATAATAGTTAGCTAAATAAAAATCGAGACACTGAAAGTGATAATGAAGAGAAAATTTCAACCCATAAAAACACCATGTGTTGGATATAATGTCTCCTTAAGAAGATTAGGTAGTTAATTTTTATTTTAATACTGACCAAATAAACATTTGAGGTCATTTTCCTGTGTGTTTAAAGTGAGTTGTAGGGTATTGTGGCCATTAAAGAGAGGCTGGGGAGTGATTTTTATTCTCACAAAAGGGAGGATAGAATGGAAATCTTTCCCTATCTCATCAAGTCCTAAGTTTCTTAAGATTAAAAAAGTCCTCTTTTTCTCATTCTTTTACCAAACTGTAAATAAACGCTACTCTCAAAGAGGCTGCATAATCTACAACTTGATTTTTTAAAAATCTCAAATTCATTCTGTATAAACAGTGTGTAATATAAATTATTTTGCATAGTATTGATATGTATGCTGGAGACTAAGAGGAATATACCTACCTTGAAGGTTGCTATTTTTAAAAATTTGTTATAAGGCAACAGAACACCACAGCTTTCCCTCAACTTAAGGCATCAGTTCTTTCTGTCATAATACTTTTTATGACACTGCTCTCTGCAAGGACTGCTATCTTCTTAAATGAGACATGAGCTGTGAGGTTGAGATGTAAACAGTCTGACACTGCAGAAAGAGAAAAAAGCTCAACCAAAAGCACAAGTCATTCACTAGTCTAGTGGGATTGGTCCTTATCCTTAAATATAATTATACATAAACTTTATTTTGAATTTCCTCTCAACCATCACATGAAAAGCTATGGGAAAATAAGTGACAAATGCCTTTGCTCTGCTGCCTCAAAAATCTGTCCTAGTTGTGATATAAAACCTTTCCTGGAACCAGTAAATTAGAATTTCTGTTACAGCACTAAAATTTTCCAAGAATTTGTTAGAGTGAAATCAAACAAAGAGAAGACAGAGACTTTAAATTGCACAGTGGCCATGTTCCTCCTTATCAAACCAAGAGATAATGACCAATGTCTCAGTGATAATTTGGATGATTTCAAAATACTTTAAAGCACTCTAGGTAGAATTTTCTAATTCAAACAACAACAACAATAAAAAAAAGTCAATGCAAGCCTCAAACCAGAAATCATTCAGGTTCCTCAATCACAAATAGTCATGCCGAAGTACAGTGAGAGAACTGTGAAGACTAAAAAAGGTACTAAGTGTTTGAACAATTGCCCCGAATACCTTCAATGTAAAATGCGTGGGAGCAAGTACTCAAAAAGAAAAACAGGGGGAAAGATACGTCTATTGATTGAAAACATGGAGTAGACAACAGTGCCAGCCACTATTCAAGGGCGTTCTACCTCTTACCCTTCCTTTCTCTCCATGCCAACAGATTGTAACTCACGGGAAAAGACATAGTAAACAATACAATGTAAAAGATGGAACAAAAAATAGAGATAGGAATTCTTGATTTCTTTCTTTATTTAACGCATCACATACATTTCATTTATCAACATGTCCTGGCATTCAACCTCGAAAATGTATCAGTTCGCCGCTCTACTTTTCATGAATTATCACCATTCAAGGCTTCAACTTTACCTCCACTACTTTAACAACCTCCCAACTGAACTCCCTATGGTCTGTTCTACCAACCTGCCCACCCGCCCACCCTTCCCTCATTCTCCACTCTCCAAATGATCTTTTTGAAATATAAAACAGATAGGCCAGCCCATGAATGAAAACACTCTAAGGACTGATCACAGTATGTTTTGTCTTACCTATTTATTTTTTCATAATGTAGATATTATAAAATACACTGTTTGATGTGTGTTATAGTTTGAATGGTTTTGTCTACTTCAAAACTCATGTTGATATTTAATTGCCATTGTAACAATATTAAGAGATGGGAACTTTAAGAGGTGATTAGTCCACGTGGGCTCTACTTTGTTGATTGGAATTGATACCATAATAAAAGAATGAATTCAAGTTCCCTCTTGCTCTTTCTCGGCCCTTCCACCTTCATCCACATGAAATAGTGAATTATGGAGGAGAAAGAAATGAAAGGAAGCAAAACTGTGTCCAGTTTTTGGCCAAAACAACTGGAAAGAGAATGCAAACATTATTAAAGAAAATATAAGACCTATTTTAGACTTGTCAAATTTAAGATTCATTTATGACATCTAAATGTTGTAGTACAAATCATGATAGATTTTAGACTACTTTAGATACATACCATTTTCTCAATTCTTAGCTCAAGTGACCAGTCCTGTGAAACATTTTGTTGTCTCCAAGCTTAAGAAATAAAACCTCTTCTCTGTTCTTATCTTGCCCTATGTACACCTCTAGTACCCCAGATAATAGCATAAATAGAGTTTCATTCATCAGCCTGAGCAGATTTCTTGTCCTAGGATATATTCAAATAATATATTTTAAGCATCTGATTTTTCTTTATAATATTTTGATTTTTAATCATATTTTCTCAAAGAAGGACTTTCTACAAGTAATATCTTGAAAATATCAAAGTATTAGACAACCACAGTAGGTTAAAAAGAGCAAAAGTCGCAGGAAATATCAGACAAAGAGAAACATCAAAATATAGAAAAGGTTATAAAAATAATTTGCGTAAACACAGTGGTTCAAATAAAGATAATGCAGATGTTCACCTAATGTTCAGTGTCTGTTTGCTTTCAATCACTTCATCATATTTTATTAAATGTGCCTTAGAATCCTTCCCTTTATGGACCAATTTACTCTCATTTTTTGTCTTCAGTTATGTATTTTTGATATTTTAAAAGATCATTTCTTATTCCCTTTTTCCACCATGTAGCAAACTTTATTTCACTATCTACTTTTTATCAAGACTTTTTTTTCCCCATCTCTGATATGAGACGTTGCAAGATTCCATTTGAATTAAGCTCTGGATGAATCATCTTTGATTGCCAGTTGTTAAACTGACATAAAGTTGTATATAAACTATCATTTTCTACTAAATGTATTTTGATCTTTTCTCTGTTTTATGGCCTTAACCTAAGTTCAAACTATTTTTTCTACTCTAAAGGTATAGCAATACAAGAAAATCCCAGCATTATTAATTCTGGTCTTTTCAACTAATTAACTTTTATTAATATAGTTGAAACAATTAGCCTTCTTCTTTCTCAACTGTGTGTATTTAGGCATACTATCTCATACATCGTGTCCATAGAATGATGTTTCACTAAGTTTGTATGCTTATATTAAAACACACAAAGTTAAGACAATGAAGTATAATTTTTAAAATACTATCTAGCACAGTAATGTAACATGATGTTCAAACAATAGTTGTGATAATTTTACTCTTAAATATCCACTAGCTATATAAAACTATCAGATAATCCAACTAACCACAACATTCTTATCAACCTCTATACATATAATAGAGGTTAGCCATAGAAGAAACCATATAGCTCCTGAAATAGAAGGTTATCAAGAGCATAAAAGATAGTCTTCTAAAAATGCTTCAAGGATTAGCAAATTTTGGCAGCGAATGTATCCTAGTATCTGTTTTCTTGTGACTTTTTAAAAATCTGTAGGCATTCATGATCTTCCTTATTTGCAAAGCAGTAGCATTAAATTGGGAAATATGTGTAGGATATTTCAGCTAGAGAGAAGGAGTGATAAGAAAAACATGCAGTTTTGTAACCACAATGGACAAAGGAAAGGCAGTGTAGAGAAAACGGAATATTTAGTGCCAATCAAATAGTAATAATCCCAAGTATATTTTGTTTAGGTCAGCAATCTGGGATAGAAATATTATGAGTAAGAGACAGAGAAAGAGAAAGTTTGAACCATTTGCTTTAAGTAGTCGTTTCAGGAAGCTATAACAAAATACCATAGACTAGGTGGATTATAAACAACAAAAATTTATTTTTTTCATTTCCAGAGGCTCCATGTCCAAGATCAGAGTGCCAGCATGGTCATGTTCTGAGGAGCTCCCTCTTCAAGGTTGCAGTTGACTCTCTTCCCTTTATATCCTCATATATGGCTGAGAGAGGAGAAAGAGCTCTCTCTGGTGCCTTTTATAAGAGCTCTAAATCCATCATAGGGGCTCCACCCTGATAACCTAATTACCTACCAAAGGTCCCACCTCCTAATGCCATCACATTGAGTGTTAGGATTTCAACATATAAATTTGAAGGTGGACATAAACGTTTAGTCCATTGCATTATTGATACCACAGTAGTGCAAAAATATTCTAAACAGACTATAAGCAAGCCAAACTGTAATTAGATAACATAATATAGAAAAGGCACAGACATTTCTTAGGAATTCAACAATTTATCAAGAATGAAAGAAAACTATAATTTTAAACAAATTAATAATAAAAATTATTATTTATACAGTTTTGTACCTACATAAAAGCCTCAAATAATAATAGTACCTTACCAATTATCCTTTTTTTAGGAAAAAAAGAAAAAAAAAAGATCTTACTAGTCACCCAGACTAGAATGCAGTGGCATGATCATGGCTCACTGAAGCCTTGAACTCCAGGGCTCAAATAACCCTCCTGCCTCAATCTCCTGTGTGGATGAGAATACAGGTGCACACCACAGCACTGGCTTTTTTTTTTTTTTTTTAAGAGATGGGGTCTTACATGTTGCCCAGGCTGGTCATGAACTCCTGGCCTCAAGTGATCCTCTGACTTAGGCCTCACAAAGTGCTGAGATTACTGGTGTGAGCCACTGCACCTGGCCTACGTTTTGATTGATTTGATTACTCATGCCACTCACCTATAAAGGTTAAAACAAAATGGCAAAAGTTTAATGAGAGTTGTGTTTTTTAATGTGAGAGAAATTTTACATAATTAAATATATGTATTACATGATTCCACATAGAAAATGGTTTCTTTATAATAAGATGTTGATTATTTACATCTGTTAGTTATTATAAATGTTACTGTTTAAATGGGTTAAAACAGCTTTAGCATTTTAACTTCGTAAGTTAAATAACAAACAATATGTTACCAGTATATTGCATTGTACCTGGTATTATTTCCCAGATTGTTTCAAATGGCAACCTAAATTTCACATTCCATTATTTTAAGTGATATATCACATAGTAAATCTGTAGTTTCCTGAGACTCAAAGTCTTTTCTTATTTTTTGAGATATTGAAACAGAATTCAATCTACTCTTTTTACATTACATCCAAATAAATGATGATGACAAGCATATTGTGCATACACTATAAATTAAACACCTACACATACAAACTTGATATTTTTGCTAATAAGAAATAACAAAGTTCTCCTGATAATCTCTAGTTCTTTAATTGAAAACGTCCATTTCTTTCACTGAAAATAAACACATTTAAGAGCTGTCATGTGCCAAGTATGGATTCTCATTACAAAAAGAAAAATAATAAAAAAGTCTATATTAAAACACTCTAATCAAATGATTTTACAGGCATTTGCTTCAAATTACTATATATTATTCAACATTTTTACATAATAAGGCAAAAATACATTAGAATGGCTTAGAATAAGGTCCATATATTGAGGGATCTATAATTCCTTTCTTTATTTTCTGTTTCGTTGGGAGATCTGGATTGAATACTATATGATACTAAAACTGAATTTTTAGCTTTTTATGCATTCTAAATTTTATTTTGGTAGTTCAAATTTAGTGGGGCAGTTTGTGTTGCCTGTTTCTACCAGTAAATAATGTGTAAGCCACTTAACTTCCAAAAATTCAGTAAACATTACTCACAGCAGAGACATCATGGGGATACAGAGGAGATAGAAGGAGCAATAGACAACAATAAATGCTACATTTTATAATATAATGTACTAAACAATAGAAGTAATTCAACTAACTATAAGGGAGACTTCAATTTTATTGTGGAACCTTAGCAATAAGTAAGTACAGATTAACACACACACACACACACACACACACACACACCCCTGGCATAAAAACTTTGAGGGTGCACCATGGAAAAGCAGGACCAATTCCTAATATTGCAACTGAAGGGAAAACACTTAAAATAATGAAATCTGCAGTTGTCAAAATATTCAACCTGTTTGATAAGATGATGCTGTGAGAATGGACATATTTGACTATCTAGGTTGCTAGAGGCAACTAAGTAAAGTGGGAACTTGGCAGCAGACAAGCCCTGTTCTCAGAAGTATCCCCCTGCATCACCACCATATCCATCACTAGCCAAGCATTCTACAATAATACCGCGCCTTGGGAGCCAAGATGAAATAATAGGAGTGTAGGAGATTAATTTGTTAATATGCTATTTTTTCTATGTTACTAAAAGTCTCACAAAAATAATTGCTTAATTTAATCACTCTTAATGATAGGTCAAGGAGAAATGGAATATGCTGTCAAGTTTCCACTGTTTTCCCATTTCCCCAGCTCATAGAGATTATCTTAACAAAGAAGTTAAACAGATCACCCAAGTTCCAACAACTGTCTTTGCCTGAGAAGACTTCACTCCCAAGTCTGTCTAACCTTTAAGCTTGTGATGGTTGGTATTGCCTCATTTGTCAGTTGAATGTAGCCTGAATTTTCCTAGCCAGTAAATTGTTAGAAGATTTACTAGAGGGATTGGAGTCATGTTGCCAAAATGCTTGAAAGGAGAACAAAGATGTGAAGGAGGATATACGGGCTGCCCCAGGTTTATTCATTTCTTGTACAGTCCAGTAATCTGCCATTTAATATAAGTGGATATTAAATGAATTTCTGCTTTTCCATATTCAATAGTTGAAATCATCATAAAGTCTCAGTTAAAAACCCTGATCTAGTAAAATCACAGGAAGGCCATGGAGATATTTGTGAACATATTCCGTGATCTGAAATGATACACACAAAAACACACAAATTGTGATCTCATGCTTTTAATTTGCCACTGGAATTCATGCATGAAAATTAGCTGTCAATGAGTATGACTTCCATTAGTAACTGTTAGAAATTATTTCTCTGAAAAATATTATATGGAGGAATTACATTAGTTTGAAGACATAAAATGAACAGCCCAAAGTAATTTGCAAAATTTTTGTTAGTGAATTGGGAAATGAGAAAATTTAGAATTAATTATTAAAGAAGAAAATAATATAATATTCAAAAATGATTAAACCCACGACAATAAAATAAACTTTACAATTTTTTCCAGACCTTTGGCTGGTCTTTCTAATTTACACAAAAGCCCCAAGCTCTCAGAGCTGACCCAAGCAGAAGAGTCATACACTAATCATACTACTAAGAGCTTCTTATATTTTTTTAACATTCAATGATTGCAAAAAAACATAATCAATAATCTTTATAGATGAATTGTAATCCAATATGAAAAGCAGTTAACTATGTTACCATGAGTTAAAAAAAAGTCTAAAAACTCACAAAAGCAAAAACTGCCCACAGATTCCAAATTTATATCTGGCCATGTGACTTTTAAACCTGCAGGTTTGTTTTTGTTTGTTTGTTTGTTTCTTTCTTTGTTTGTTTGTTTGTTTTTAATCAAGGATATTAGAAACCGAGCTAAATACATGACTTGACAGCCAGGGAGGTCGCAGGGAGTTCTGAACGAGCGTCTTTTGACAAACCGTTTTGCTAAGCAAAAAGAGTTTGGAAAAAACAATATTGAAAACATTCCATTGTGAAAATAAAACCACAAGATCTAGATGTGATGTTTTAAGAGGAATAAAGCAAAGAAAAAGAGCTGGATCATGAATATATGTTTATTGTAAAGAGATATTGCCTGAGGAACATTAAATATTGATTTGAGATTTAAAACAAAAACTGCACCTACACTATTCAGTCAGATATCAAAGTGAGACCTTGACAACATTAAATATTTATATACAAGTAAAAATGTCTATAAAGGGATTTAAAGTTTATCCCTGCATCTGCCAGTCTAACACTACAACACCAGAAGACTGTCAACAAGACGTAAGTCTACTTCCTTGTCAAAAATAATGATTTGAAAATCACACAAAGCTCTCTCATAATAAAACAATGAAGTACAGGTAAGGGTTTCTTGTTGTTGCCATTTTTAAAAATCCCTAAAACATTTATAATTTACAGAGAATTTTAAATTATGTTTCACAATCACCTATTTATTCATTCAACCATAATTGATTTAGGATTCTAGAAACTAGCAATCTAAAGTTAGAAGATATATAAAGTTCCTGCGCTTCTGAAATTTACCTTCTAACTGCAAAAAAATTAAAATAGAGAAGTAAATCAATGATTAAGACCAATTCGATTAGTTAAAGGTACCATAAAGAAAGTACATCAGGGAAAATGAGAGGGAGTTACTTGTGTGGGCTACTTTATAAATCATCTAAATGTGCTTTACATGGAAGAAATGGTGTGAGATATATAGATACTATACAAAAAGCAAAATTTGGTCTGAAATTTTAACAGCAATTTCAAAGAATTACTACATTCACAGCATTGATATAACTTTTAAAGTTAACCTTGATTTAATAGTAAAAAGCAAATATGAGTTTTCTTGCTATATAATTCAAGCTATAATTAGAACTTCACTGAGCTAAGAGTCATCTCTGGATTCTAGTTATTTACATATTATTCATTCGTCTCACACTAAGCTTACTTTTTCTTCATTAAATATGTATTTATTAAGTGTTTACTAAGTGCCAGGGAGTCTTGAATGGAAGTCTTGATATATAGCAGTGAACACTACATGAAAAGTCTTTGCCATCACAGAACTTACAACAATGAAGAACAAATATGTATTTTTAAATCACTGGTTTTTTCTTCTTTCCTTTACCAGAGAAAAATCTCCACAAGACTAAAGAACTAAATTCATGATCTTGACCACTATGTAACTAACACTATCTTGTAGTAGATACCTGCAAAAAACGTAATGAAGGAAGGAGAGAAGGAAGGAAGGAAAAAGGAATGTAGGAAAGGAGAAAAATAAGGATTAAGTATGGAAAGAATTAAGAATAGGAATTAAGGCAGGAAAAGAAAGAAGGAAGAAAGGCAGGAAGGGAAGAAGGCAGGACAGAGACAACTTAATATATATTTATGGTCCACACTATAGAGTCTCTAAACCCATTAGGCAAAATGTTTCTGTGATTAAAAAACAAAACACAACCTACCAGTTTAATGCAAGTTTATGAACATTTGAATAGCAGAATGGCTATTGCTATAAAAAATAAAAACACAAATGAAGTCAAATCATTCTGTTTAGAAAAGAAGTCAGAGAATGACAGTTGAGAAATGTAATGCTGAATTCACTCTCAACTACTTATTCTTGGCTGATTTATAAGTCTAACACAAGAATTACTGAAGTTCAGGTGAATATTTCTAACTGCATACTAGATCTTCACTGTGGTCCACTTCATAGTCACATAAACTCAATGTGTCCAAATCGATTTTTTCAGTATTTTCACTATATGCATTCCCAATCTTGATTTCTTGTCTTATGAATCATGACATCATCCATGTCATAGCTTAAGCCAAAATAGGTGAAAAACTTCCTTTTTAGCCACTCTATCCAAATGATCTTCAAGTCCAATCAACTTTCCTCTAAATACATCATAATCTTTTCTCTCCATTTATATTTACCTTTCCTTGTTTCAGATCTACTTTGTTTCTTTGCTAGATTATTATGGCTACTGAACTAGGCCTCTTTATCCTTATTATGGAAGACTTCACCGTATAGCATAAATAAAAACTTTTAGGTTCAGATCTAATTATGTCACTTTCTTAATTGAAAAGCTTTAATGATTCTCCTTGAGTTAGGATAAACTTAGCTGGAAATGAAAGTCCTCTTGTGATTTAGTTATCAAAGTCTTTACTACTTCATGTTCTTTATATATAGTCATGCTCAACTGCTTAAATCTTCCGAAATGTGTCCTTCTTTCTTTCACGTTCATAATCTTGCATACATTGTTTACTCAGCCTGAAGTGCTTTCACTCTCTTGGATATATAACTAGTTCCTTCTTGTCCTTCACTTGTCCCAGACTCCTCCTGTATATTACATAGTCTTAGCACCCATGTATACTTCCTCACAGGACTTACACAATGCAGTGTAATAGTTGTCACAATGTATTGTATGTAACTCACAATATGTTACATGCAATATTTTGCATGTAACACATAAAACTTATTGTATATTACTACTACAGTAGATAATAAATTTTCTATTGGATTTTGAAGTAAGTCCTGGAAGGCAACATGTCTTGTCTCATTCACTTATAAAAATGTATGGCACATAGTTGACTCTAACAAATAGTGAGTAAATCAATGAAGGAATTAATTGATGCATCAACAATCAAACTTTATTACCTAATCCATAAAATATTTACATGGAATAAGTTTATTTCTAAGTTATTTTCCAATTATCAAACTCTTAATTTTTATTTTTAAGGAAGAAAAATATTTCAGGATCTTACCTATTATTCTAAAAGAGTATTCATTTCTATTCTTTTCACACAGAACATATATGCATCCATGTATACCTGCCTACAGACTTATTATTTGGCATATTTAGCTTTTTCGTTAATAGAAAACAGTGTTTAAAAGGGAAGAAGTTGAAATGTAAAATTTCCTTATTAATGCAAATTTGTATTTCAATGAATGATTACCTGAGATTAGTAGAATTTGTGAGATGTTAATATGTGTGAATAAAGCACTTTATACTGAATTTTCTTCTCTCCATTTTCTTAAGAAAATATTAAAGTCAGAATTACTTCAGAAATAAGTTTGAAAGAAGTAAATGCCAGGTATCATTTACCTTTGGACACACACACAAGCACCACACACACACACACACACGCACACACACATACAATCCATAAAGTCCAGGTTTTAAATATTCCAATACAAGTTTTGGGATAAAGAACACTGTTTCGAAATATTAAAAATATTTTGAAAGATAACATCAGCAATAAAAATCAATCAGTACAAACCAACATCTATTTTAAAAGAAGAAAATTAAGACTCAGTCCTGTGATGAAAAGAACAACAGCAAAATCCTTGGAATAACAGATTAAATCTAGTTATGCTTTCTAAGTCTTGATTAAATAAAAAAAAATAATAAAAATGATCAGGAGATGCTATTGACAGAATAAGACAAACTATTTTATTATTAAACATACCCAAGGAGAACAAAATAAACACTACTTGATAATATAAATCCTCATTATGAGAGAATAAAACCATCAGATACAATGTGCCAGACAGAAGTATCTTTAAGAAGAGAAATATGTATGAAACATCCCCACACCGCTATTCACCGCCTACTCTCTTGGAACCCTCAGATTGCATCTGTGAGGATGCTGATGGTAGAGGAAATCAATTGGCATATTTAAAACCTGGATTTAATACTTCAGTATTTTTGTTTAACCATGTAACTTACTTAGTCATATTGGATAGAGTATTAGAAGCTTTTCCTAAATGCCTCAATCAACGCTTGTATTATACTGTAATTGAAATTACTCATTTGCTTGTTGGTCTCTACTCCATGCAACTATAAGCTTCTTGAGACTAGAGACTGTCTTTTTACAGCATCTTTAATGCTTAGCATTGCCCAGATGCATGATCAGTGTTTGTGATCTTCTGTTCTTGTTGAATAAGTTCCAGTGCCTTCCAGCCAAAGGTCACCAGGAAAACACCTATCGTTAATCAAGTTGAGTTTACGACTCATTTCGGGGAGAGAGAACACACCTTATAGGGAACCACAGAGCACCTCTGTAAGAGGGTGTTAGAAAAACTTTGTATAGGATTTTGGCTCATGTTAAGTATCTTTGGAGTATGTCTAAAGAAGCAAGGCTTTGCTCTGAATTGGATGCAATCAGTAAATAGGGTCAACTTTACTATTATTTCTTAATACATCTCATCTAGGAGAAGGCAAGACTCAGCAAAGGCCAAAGCTGTAACAGAGCAGCTGCAGTGATTTACACCAGTCACATTGGGAAGATGTATGGCCATTTTGTTTTGTTTGGGCAGCATTCATGTTTTTGCCTCTATTCAGACAAAATTACAGAGTAGTATTTTTTTAAATCTATCAAAGTTATGGAGTGACCTTGTCTGATCATAATATTCTGTAAAAATGTTTTAGATTTCACAGGAGATTACCAAGACCTAGCCACGAGTGCTAGCCCAGTCCTAGCAACACCAAGGCCTGCCCCATCATATAAGGTCAGTTTTTGAGTGGTAGGGGCTGCCTTTCTCTTTCTTAAAAGAAATGGATTCATGAATTGCTTAATACTGTACTATTTTTCCCCTCAGTGACTGATCTACTGTTTCATAACATATCAATTGTCTGACTAAGAATTCATCAAAAACTTTAGTATTCCATTTGTCCAAAAGAAAATCCACGAATCCACTCTACAACCAACTCTCAACTGCCTCGTAATAATAGTCTCCAGAGATGACTACCATCAAGTTCTTCTCTATCTATAACTGCATGCTGCACCATCCATCAAGAAAGAGTTCACTTCCTTTTTCTCTTGATTTTGGGGTAGACTTAAACTTTGTTTGCATCAATGGCAGTCAGTTGAAATAACGCTGTTTCATTTTTAGGTCTGAGCATTAAAGGCATGATTGGATTTACCTTTCCTCTTCAAGATGCCTGACTTTGCTTTGCTGGAAAGATGCCCATAGAAAGAGATGTCATATGAAAAATCACTTAGGCACCCAGAAATGTGAAAGAGTCCTTTTAAAACCTTTCAGCCAAGCCTAACTCCTAACTTAACATATTGGCATGACTAAGCCTAGGCAAGGCCGATAGAACCATCCAGTCAACCAACAGAATTATAAGCAAAGATAATGCTTGTTTTTTGGGGTAATTGTTATGCAGAAATAAATATCTCTAAAACCCAGAATAAGAGTTTATCAAACACTTTAGTAGTCTACTCATTCAAAAGGAAATTATATTTCTTGAAATTTAGAAAAATAAAAAGACATAGAAAATGTATTACTTTCATTATGAATATTGAGAATGCAACTATTAAGAGAGTTTTTTCTGTTTCCAAATTCTAAGAGCATTTTAAGCAGAAAAATTTTAATGAATAACTTTCAGCTCCACTAGTGTCTAGGAGAGAAATTTTACGACAAATGTATAATGAATTTCCATTTGACTATTTCTATAATAATTATTGAAATGAGAATTTAAGAATGAATAAAAATAAATGAAGTACTTCGTAGAGAATCTAAGTAATGTGCTCCAAATGGACAACTTTGTGATCTCATTTGATACAAGAAAGAAGAGCAGAAGTCTTGCATTCTAAGCTAGGGAGCTGATAACAAGACAGTTTGAAGCCATAATTTTGACATGGAGCTATTCTATACAGATGACTATAGAAAGATAAGACTAAGGTCAACAGATCAACAATTGATAGGGTTGACATTTCTACAGAAAGATTGAGTGCTAGCAACATTGTTATGTAACTGGAAAGAATGCCTCAACTTTCAAAAACAAAAAAGAAATAAAGAAATAGAAAGAAGGAAGGAAGGAAGGAAGGAAAGAAGGAAGGAAGGAAGGAAGGAAGGAAGGAAGGAAGGAAGGAAGGAAGGAAGGAAGGAAGACAGACAGACAAGAAAAGGTGTACTTTTACAGATACCTGTAGATATAGCTAGAATTTTCATTAAGAAGACCACTTGAATCAAAACTAGCACTTGAATTGCAGTTCCTTGAAAGCTTAAAATTTCAAACCATAGAATATATTACAAATGTCATTTTTCTCAGAGATCCATTTTGTTTGAGGCTTGTTCAAAGTACACATTACCAATTGCCTAACTTGATTAGAAAGAAATCTCTCAAGAGGTTTTTGTGGAATATCCAATTTCAAAGAGCATAATCTCCAGCATGCATTCACAATTGGCGAAATAGTGTAATTTGTAACATTCAGGTCCTGTATTTCTTAGCAATAACCATTTCTATTTTTGTAACATTCTTTCAAAGGCAAATACAATGGTTAATTTTATGTATCAACTTCACTGGGCTAAAGCTTGCCCAGATAGTTGGTAAAATATTATTTCTCAGTATACTTGTGAGATTATTTCAGGAAGAAATGAACAACTGAATGAATAAGCTGAGTAAAGAAGACCCACCCTTACCAATGGGGACAGGCATCATTCAGTCCAGTGAGGGCCTAAATACAACAAAAAGGCAGAAAAGGGCGGGTTATCTCTCTTTTTAATCTGAGACACTCATCTTCTCTTCACGTCAGGCACAGATAGGAGTTTCTGGTTCTCTGTCCTTCTGATGCAAAGTGAATTATACCATTGGCTTTTCTGGTTCTCCAGCTTACAAACAGCAGACGGTAGGACTTCTCAGCCTCCATAGTCATGTGAACTAATTATCATATATACGGACACTATTATTGCTTTCCTGATATAGCAATTTTGTGTATAGCAATTTTGTGGATATGAAAATGCCTGTGTCATTTGATTGAGCCTATGGCAATATTTTCTCCTCATATAAATATATTTCCTCTATATAAATATATTTATATAAGCATATGAGGATAGTGTCAGAAATTCAACTATATTTTATATATGCTTATATATTTTACATATGTGTATATTAATATCCATATTGCTTCTGTTTCCCTGGAGAATGCTAATATAGAAATCAATAATACCACTGAAAATTATGGTTAAAACTTATTTTCAGTGGTAGTTAGAAATTAAAATCAATGGCCGGGCGCGGTGGCTCAAGCCTGTAATCCCAGCACTTTGGGAGGCCGAGACGGGCGGATCACGAGGTCAGGAGATCGAGACCATCCTGGTTAACACGGTGAAACCCCGTCTCTACTAAAAAAAAAAAAAATACAAAAAATTAGCCGGGCGCGGTGGTGGGCGCCTGTAGTCCCAGCTACTCGGGAGGCTGAGGCAGGAGAATGGCGTGAACCCGGGAGGCGGAGCTTGCAGTGAGCTGAGATCCGGCCACTGCACTCCAGCCCGGGCGACAGAGCGAGACTCTGTCTCAAAAAAAAAAAAAAAAAAAAAAAAAAAGAAATTAAAATCAATTATGGACAAGAACAGACTTCAAGGAAGCCTAAAACCTGGGATATCAAGGAGGGTGATACACCCGGGAAAAAGACCTTTGACTTACCTAGTCCCACAGTAAACACTATAAAAAGTACTTGAGCTATTAGAAGTTGTATGCATTTTGTTGGAAAGCAGAGATATCGCTAGAATCTAGAAACATACTCCACCCCAATTTTTAAAAAATGGCAGAGTTGTCCTGCAAAGGAGTAATGGGCTATTCACTCTCTTCTGGGGTGGCACTGAGTATGTTTGCAGGGATTTTAAAACCATAAAAACTTGCCCTTATGACTGAGATTAGTATTGTTTTTCTGACGTTGTGTAACAGTTTTGTTTAAGGATCTATGTCATTTGACTTTATGCATGGTCATGTTTCTGGCACCATCCTCCTCATGGAAACCCTGAAGTTTGATGCCTAAAGTAAATATGATATACAACATCGAATTCTATTGTCTTAAAGACAAATGTAGAAACTGGAAAGATATGATCTCAGATAAAACAGGATCGTATTTTAAAAACCATTCTTGGTACCAGACAACAAAACTTGTGTAGCTGGGGAACTAGAAAGAACAGTCGCAAAAGTTTGTTGTCGGCCTTCTTGACTCCAGGCTCTTTGGCTCTTTAGCCAATAGATTAAAAAAAAAAAAAAAAAAAACCACCTTAGAAGCTGAAGTAAGCAAAATGTATAATTTTCCTGTGGCTTCTATTGGCTCAATAGAAGTGGCACCTGAGGTTTGTTAAAAGAGAAAGAAACAGGAAAATGCCAGATCAGGTGTCTGGCTGGCAAGGAAGCAGATACTAAAACTGTAGTCCCGGGGTCTGGAACAGACACAGCTACAATGATGGTGCTGTGAGTCGCAGAAGTCCTGGGGCCCCTTCGAGCCCAACCTGGCAGGCAGCAACTTTCTAGATATACACTTGCAAACTGCTGAGGTATTAGACATGGAAAATTATTTTTAAAGAAACTGAGCAGTGCTTTACCTTATACTGATGCAGTTCCAGCTGTAAGAAAACAAAAAGTTGGGGGTGGGTCGGGTCTCAGGAAGGACACAAAATGAGTTAATGTCCTGGTATTATTTTTAATTATGAGTAAAGCTGTTTTAAGATGTGTGAGCTATTCTTGCTGCTTTTACAGACAGGCTGAAATGAGAGCAGTGACCTTGGAACACTGTGATTTGTGCAAGCTAATTGGGTTACAAATAATGGTATTCAGAAGACTAGGTGTCAGAAATAATTTTCTAACTAGAACAGGTACCCTCCAAGTGCAAATGTAAAAGTATTTAATTGAGACAGAAAATGTTAATTGGTAAGAATAGGCAAAAAAAGCAATTCCTTTGTGAAACTTCTTATTAAAATATGGTGGATCTATATATGGGATCTGGCCAGGAATGAAGCATTCTTCAACTGTAGCATTACGGTTATTCTGGGTAGCACATTTTATTACTGTGCAATTCCACACATTAGAGGACCATTAGGATCTTTGCACCCTGCTCACTGAATGGCATTATCTTAAAGCCCACAGTCATTGAGCAAAAGCATGTCTACATAATTGAGTCCTCAGAAATAATACCACACATCTACAGCCATCTGATCTTTGACAAACCTGAGAAAAACAAGAAATGTGGAAAGGATTCCCTATTTAATAAATGGTGCTGGGAAAATTGGCTAGCCATAAGTAGAAAGCTGAAACTGGATCCTTTCCTCACTCCTTATACGAAAATTAATTCAAGATGGATTAGGGACTTAAATGTTAGACCTAATACCATAAAAACCCAACAAGAAAACCTAGGTAATACCATTCAGGACATAGGCATGGGCAAAGACTTCATGTCTAAAACACCAAAAGCAACGGCAACAAAAGCCAAAATTGATAAATGGGATCTAATTAAACTAAAGAGCTTCTGCACAGCAAAAGAAACTACCATCAGAGTGAACAGGCAACCTACAGAATGGGAGAAAATTTTTGCAATCTACTCATCAGACAAAGGGCTAATATCCAGAACCTACAAAGAACTCAAACAAATTTACAAGAAAAAAACAAACAACCCCATCAAAAAGTGGGCAAAGGACATGAACAGACATTTCTCAAAAGAAGACATTCATACAGCCAACAGAAACATGAAAAAATGCTCATCATCACTGGCCATCAGAGAAATGCAAATCAAAACCACAATGCGATACCATCTCACACCAGTTAGAATGGCAATCATTAAGTCAGGAAACAACAGGTGCTGGAGAGGATGTGGAGAAATAGGAACACTTTTACACTGTTGGTGGGATTGTAAACTAGTTCAATCATTGTGGAAAACACTATGGCGATTCCTTAAGGATCTAGAACTAGAAATACCATATGACCCAGCCATCCCATTACTGGGTATATACCCAAAGGATTATAAATCATGCTGCTGTAAAGACACATGCACACGTATGTTTATTGCAGCACTATTCACAATAGCAAAGACTTGGAATCAACCCAAATGTCCACCAGTGACAGACTGGATTAAGAAAATGTGGCACATATACACCATGGAATACTATGCAGCCATCAAAAAGGATGAGTTTGTGTCCTTTGTAGGGACATGGATGCAGCTGGAAATCATCATTCTTAGCAAACTATCACAAGAACAGAAAACCAAACACCGCATGTTCTCACTCATAGGTGGGAACTGAACAATGAGATCACGAGGACTCGGGAAGGGGAACACCACACACCAGGGCCTATCATGGGGTGGGGGGAGGGATTGCACTGGGAGTTATACCTGATGTAAATGACGAGTTGATGGGTGCTGACGAGTTAATGGGTGCAGCACACCAACATGGCACAAGTATACATATGTAACAAACCTGCACCTTATGCACATGTACCCTAGAACTTAAAGTATAATAATAATAATAATAAAAAGAAAAGACAAAACTAGGGATGTATCAACTAAAATGTCTGTTTAACAAATACAAACTGACAAACTTTGATCCTTCCAAGGTTTCTAGTATATTCAATTAATGTGATCTTGTGACCATGTTGGTTTCTACTTCTGTTACAATTTTCATGAGGCAGAAATGACTTCTCTAGAGCCAAGTACAGTGGGTCAGGCCTGTAACCCCAGCACTTTGGGATGCTGAGGCTGGAGGATCCTTGAGCCCAGGAGTTCAAGACCAGCCTGAGCAGCACAGAAAGACTCTGCCCTTCAAAAATTAAAAAAAAATATTAGTTGAGTGTAGTGGTGTGCACCTGTGGTCCCAGACCCAGCTACTTGGGAGGCTGAGGCAGAAGGAGGGCTTGAGCTTGGGAGGTCGAGGCTACAGTGAACCATGATAGCACTGCTGCACTCCAGCATGGGTGAGAGATTGAGACTCTACTCAAAAAAAAAAAAGAAAGAAATAAGAAAGGAAGGAAGGAAAGAAGGAAGGAAGGAAGGAAGAGAGAGAGAGAAAGGAAGGAAGGAAAGAAAGAAGGAAGGAAGGAAGGAAGGAAGGAAGGAAGGAAGGAAGGAAGGAAGGAAGGAAGGAAGGAAGGAAGGAAACGATTTCTTTAGAAATTTAAAGTGGGTGGCAAGTATAGGGAGTGGGAGGTTGGCCATGCATGCAATCCTCACTAAGTTGACAAGAAAAATATATATTTTCTGTTTTTGTAGATTTAAAAAATTATGTCTTAAAGCTACTATTTCTAAGCTGAGTCGGGTCAGTGTAGGTATTCGCTTTCAATATAAGATGGTTCAAACCTGGGTGAAATGCCTCAGCGGGGGATAAAAGGATAAGCCACGTGGGAAGTGAAAAAAAAAAAAAAGCACCGCTGCTGTTATGTAATGAATTTTTTCCCACTCCAATTCCTGTGTTGAAATCGTAATCCTTCATGTAATGGTATTAGGAGGTAGGGCTTGTTGGGGCATAACTGGGGCCAGATGAGGTCATGAGAGTGGTGCTCTCATGAATGACATTAGTGTCTTTATAAGAGTTCAGAGAGAACTTGCCATGTGAGGACACATTGAGAACATGGCCATCTATGAACAGGAAGCTCTCAGAACTGGAACCAGCCACTGAATCTACCAGAGATTTGATTTTGGCCAGCCTCAAGAGCTGTAAGAATAAATTTATGTTTTTATAAGCCACCCAGTCTATGGTATTCTGTTGTAGCAGCCTGGGTGATCTAAGATAGCACCCTGGTTTCCAGGTGAAGAAAATAGCTCAAGAGTGAATTGAGAGAGAAGGCAGACTCACTATAAATGATGAGTACTTGAAAGAGGCAGTGAGCTGAGACCTTTTCTAATGTGGTTCAATCATGTTTCCTACTCCAGGAGATGAGGCATTTAATAGAAGTGATGCCCGCAAATATTCTTTGATATAGTAAGTCTCCTGCATGAATACAGAATCTAGTTTACAAACAAAATAAGAACTTTGATATTACAAACCACCAGGCAGATAATGAATCCTAAACAGCTAATCCAGGGGAGATTTTTATCAGCGTGCACCCATGGTAAACACTATGCAACAACCCTGCCAACACCCAGAGCAAAACAAGCAGACCAATGACTTTTTGAAACTTAGAAACATCATTTTATTTGTCCCAGTTTACCCAAATAAAGTTATTCTTTGTTCCCTCTCTGACTGAAGTCAAGCAATTGGCCTTTACAAAAATGTAAAATCAAGCATGCAGCTAAGGCATGTGTTAATTCATGTAAAATGTTAAACATTTTCCATTGATTATTCTACAAAAATTGTTTACTGAGTACTTTATATTTCACACGAATATTAAAGCCTTTGGAGCTGAGTCTAAATGACAAAATTACACACAAAGGCATTGGGAGATATCAAAATGTATTAAAACATGAACATAAATATGAAACAAATTTACTAGTGTCCTTTGTCAACTGAATCTTGTGAAACAGCTCAGTATTATGGAAATGTGGACTTCATTTATTATTCCACTGAAACTCAGAAATTTACTTGTAAAAACATTTGATGGTCAAAGATACCAATTTTATTGTATTTTCTGGAATTCTAATTCTTTAAAAGTTAAAGATAAAAAACAAATTTGTATTTGCAAAGATTTTTAGCAATTTGAGCTCAACATTATGGTTGCCTGTTTGTAAAATAATGACACAAGTAGGAATACATTTTAAGAAGAGATAAAGAAATTTTAAATACAATTTCAAAGCTTTTATTTTTCTGTCCCTTTGTGCCTGTTGCCTGTTAATTATATGAGATTCTAATTGAGATATCAAATATTATGCATTTATAAAGACTTTAGTATGCACTCAATAAATAGAATTCTTTATTCTTGTTTCCTGAACTTATATTGATAAGATGGATTTCTGGACATTAGAAGCAGTTTTAGAATGTTTGAGCTTATAGTCAAAGAGAAGAAGGGAAAAAATAATTTCCCATTTAAGAAGTCAACCTATAACTTAGGCATTTGTTTTGTAATAGTAATATGCAGAATGGCATATCAAAGCAAGTCGAGAAAATAAAGTGGATATAAAGCATTCCCCTTTTTTAAAAAAATGTGTTTAATGAACTGGAAATTACAGCTGTGAATATAAAATCATCTAGAAACTGTCATTTTTCTGCTATGTGACTTTAGCATCTGATGGTTTTTACTACTATGTGTTCCTCCCTTTGCACCCTGGCCTCAGCCTCAAGTAGTCCAAGTACTATTGTATTGATATTGCTTATATTTTGTTTCATTTTCTACCCAATATATAGATACATAAATGTTATACAGATCATAGCTTGGAAAATTTAATACCTTTAAAATGTCAACTGTTCTTAACTAGATCTGTAGATTCAGCACAATCTCAACCAAAATCTCAGATTTTGAGTTTTCAAAAAACTATTTTCAAAATATCAACAAAATATCCTAAAATTTTTATGGAAGGCAGATGATCTAGACTAGCAACACAATACTAAATAAGAATAAAGTTGGAGGACTTAACATTAATCAATTCCAATAATTATTTACATAAAGCTGCAATAATCAAGATTGAATACTATTAGCAAAAGAAAAGACAGGTAGATTAATGCAACAGAATATAGAGCCCAGGAATAGACTCCCACAAATTTAGTAAACTAATCTTTTAAGGGAGCAAAGGATGAAATTTTTGGCAGGAGTTTCTTTCTTTCTTTCTTTCTTTTTTTTTTTTTAATTAAGAATGCTGAATGGAACAGAATAGAGAACAAAGAAACCCAGAAACTCACACACCTACAACTACCTGATCTTTAACAGACCTGACAAAAACAAACAATGGGGAAAGGATTCCCTATTTAGTAAATGGTGCTGAAATAACTGACTAGCCATATGCAGAGGATTGAAACTGGACCCTTTTCTTATAGCATATGCAAAAATGAACTCAAAATCGATTAAAAGCTTAAATATAAAACCCAAAACTATAAAAACCCTGGAAGACAATGTAGGCAGGGCCATTCAGGACACAGGCATGGGCAAACATTTCATGGCAAAGACGCCAAAAGCAATTGCAACAAAACCAAAAATTGACAAATGAGATCTAATTAAACTAATGCACAGCAAAAGAAACTATCAACAGGGTATACAGACAACCTACAGAATGGGAGAAAATTTTTGAAAGTATGCATCTAACAAAAGTATAATATTTGGAATTTATAAGGAATTTAAGCAAATTTACAAGAAATAACCCCAATTAAAAGTGAGGAAAGGATATGAACAGACACTTCTCAAAAGAAGACATATATGTGGCTAACAGTCATATGAAAGAAAGCTCAAAATCACTGATCATTAGAGAAATTCAAATCAAAATCACAAGGAGATACCATCTCATGCCAGTCAGAATGGCTATTACTAGAAAGTCAAAAAATAACAGATGCTAGCAAGGTTGTGGAGAAAAAGGAACGCTTATACACAGTTGATGGGAGTGTAAATTAGTTCAACCATTGTGGAAGACATTGTGTCAATTCCTCAAAGACCTAAAAACAGATATGCCATTTGACTCAGTAATCCCATTACTGGGTATATACCCAAAAGAATATAAATCATGTTATTATAAAGACACATGCACTCATACATTCATTGCAGCACTACTCACAATAGTGAAGACATGGGATCAGCCTAAATGCCCACCAATAGCAAACTGGATAAAGAAAATGTGGTACATATACACCATGGGTACTATTTAGCCATAAAAAAGAATGAGATCATGCCCTTTGCAGGGTCATGGATGGAGCTGGAGGCCATTATTCTTAGCAGACTCACACAAGAACAGAAAACCAATTATCACATGTTCTCACTTATAAGTGTGAGTTAGATGATTGGAACACATGCACGCATAGAGGGGAACAACACACATGGGCTATCAGAGGGTGCAGGGTGGGAGAGGATCAGGAAAAAAAATAACTAATGGGTACTAGACATAATACCTGGGTGATTAAATAATTTGTGCAACAAACCCCAATGATACATGTTAACTTATGTAACAAACCTGCATATGTACCCCGAACTAAAAAGTTTTTAAAAAGTAAATAAGAAGGAGCAAAGGTGACTCAATGAAGAAAATATAATCCTTCCAACAAATGGTGTGGGAAAATCAGACATGCTTATGAAAAAATACAAACCAAGACACACACCTTACACCTTTCATGAAAATTAATTTAAAATGGATCTTAGAGCTAAATGTAAAACAGAAAATAATAAAATTTGTAGAAGAAAATGCAAAAGGAAATGTAAGTGATCTTGGGTTGATGACTTTTTGATTCAATACCAAATGCATAGTCTATGAAAAAAAATTAGTAAGGCCGAATAGGTGAAGCACAGGTGATTTTGAGGGGAGGTGAAACTACTCTATTACACAGTAATGGTGAATATATGGCACTATGTATTTGTCAAAATCAATAGAAGTTTATGACACAAAGAGTAAATCATATATGCATATATGCAAAAAAAGAGAGGGAGAGAAAAAATTGTTTAGGAAGTCAGGAAAATTCCAGAATAAAAAGATAAGATGCAAAATATGACAAAGCAATTTAATTGTATTATAACTGCAAAATAATCAGGGCTCTTGAAGAAATCGCCGATTTTAAGACTAGGAAAGGAAACATGTAGGATGAGTCTGAAGCATCTTGTAGTGTCAGAGAGTAAGGAAGGGATCAAACCAAAAAAAAAAAAAAGAAGCAAAATGAAGAAGATATGTCAAAGAGAAACAAGAACCAATTTAAAGAGCTCCCAGTAGCCAAACCTGGAACAATTTTACCAACAAAAATAAATAAAGTAGCATTACATTTATAGCCCAAATTATAAAATAAATGTATATGAGCCCATATTGGTATAAATAAATGAATCAATCAATACATATGTCCATAAATAAGGAAAAATAGGTAAATCTATCATAGCATAGAATTCCAAATAATTTGTGTAGATTCTCTACTCCAAAGAAGTGGAGTATAAAAGTCTCCACTATTTAATTTTGGGAGCACATATTGACTCCCATAGTGTACAGAAAATGCATGGAAGGAGGAGTAGAAAAGAAAGTGTACAGTGCAGAAATCGGTCATTAAGTTATCAATAACAGTGATAAGTCACATTGATAGTAACATCCTTAATATTACTTGATGAAAACAGTACTGTATCTCTGTGGTCTTTCTCCCAAAATCCACATTCTCACTCTACCCGTGAGAAAAACATAGACAAATCTCCATTGAGCAATATTCTACAAAATATCGGATATTTACTCCTCAAAACTGTCAAATTTATTAAAAACAAAAGAAGTCTGAAAAATTTATACAACCAAGAGTAGCCTAAGAAGATATGCTGACTACAGGTAATATACCAATCTCAAGGAGATATTGACTAGAGTACAAATATACGTTAGATAAAAACTAAGGAAATCTGAACAAAATATGAACTTTAATAATGTATCAATATAGGTTCGTCAGTTGCAACAAATGTATCATAGTAACACAAGATCTTAAATAATATGAGAAAACTCTCAGTATTATTTTTAAATTTTTTCTGTAAGTCTAAGACTGTTTTAATAAAAGCTTATTTAAAATATAAATTTGCATTTTAAAAAGCCCTCTCTATTACTTTATGAAATACTTTTCTAGACACTGTAAATATGTGCAGTAAGTAACAGTGTTCTGAGCAATAACGTGTCCTGGAAATATTGCAGGTTATGCAACCCCCACTTATTTGGCAGTAAATATGGAGCACAATAAACAGAACTAGAGACACATAATAAAGACCACTTTACCTCAGCTTAAGATATCCACAGTGCATTTATCAAAAAACATTGAGCATTAAATTATGTGTTTGCTTATGTATATGTGTGTGTGAATATTTCATTTAAAAAGTCTATTAACTATCATGGTAGCTGGGCGCAGTGACTCATGCCTATAATCCCAGCACTTTGGGAGGGCAAGGCAGGCAGATTGCTTGAGACCAGCCTGGGCAACATGGCAAAACCCATCTCTACAAAAAAATTAGCCAGGCATGGTAACATGTGCCTGAAACCCCAGCTACTCCGAAGGGTTACCTGGGCCTAGGGAAGGCTGCAGTGAGCCAGTAATTGGGCCCCTACACTCTAGCCTGGGTGACAGAGTGAGACTCTGACTTAAAAAGAAAGAAAGAAAGAAAAACTATCATGGTATACCACAGACAAGAATGTACTTTAAGTTCACTGGAATTGTATCACAGCTGAGTTATTTATTTGAATGTAATAATTTGACAAATACTGGAAATGTTAAAAACTATAGGAATATTCTTCTTCTCAGCCCTTTTTAGTTATATAAAATGAGCCATCATATACAAAGTTTTTAAGCCTCTTTCCATGGACTTCTGTTATCTAAACAATGTGATACCTCTTTTCAAGATATATACTCTAAAATCCTAGGTCTCCTACTTTTGGACAAAATGTGTACTTATGAAATGCTCTCCCTGAATCTAAGCTCTGAGCAATTTAATTTCCTTTTTTATTAAAAGAATTAAACCTAAGGCCTCAAAGTCAAATATACTAAATAATTCACATATTATTGGAAGTTCCTCAATAAATCAAAACTAGAACTACCAAATGATTCAGTGATTTCACTGTTGGATATATATTCAAAATAAATAAAATTAATTTGTCAAAGAGATATCTGCACTCTCATATTTATTTCAGAACTGTTCACAAAAATCAAGTTATGAAGTCAACCTGCGTGTCCATCAACAGACAAATGAATAAAGAAAATGTAGTATACACACAGATGGAATGTTATTCAGCCATAAACAACAATAAAATTCTATCATTTGCCATAACATGAATGAACAAGGAAGACATTACATTAAGTGAAATAAACCAGGCACAGAAAGACAGAAAGACCACATGATCTCACTCATGTGGAATCTAAAAATGTTGATCTCATAAAAGTAGAGGGTAGAATGATGGTTACTAGCAACCGGAGTAGTTTGTGAGAGGTGGTTTGGAAAATATTGGTCAAAAGACAGTTAAGAATAAATTAAAGAAATTTGTTGTACAGAATGATTACCATAGTTAATAATCATATTTTGTAGTCCTGAAAAATGCTAAGAGAATGGATATTTAGTGTCCTCATCACAGAAATGATAACTGAGGGAGGCAATGCATATGTTAATTAGCTATATTTAGTCACTGATTCTACAATGTACAGAATCTTCAAAATATTATGTTGTACATGACACAGACATACAATTTTATCTGTCAATTCAAAAATACATAAAGATAGAAATATAAACTAGCAAAAACATAAAAAGAAAAAACAAAACATGATCATACTTGCAAATATTACACTGAGATTTAACAAAAATCATCAAACAGTTATCAATGTTCTTTTGAGCAAAACATCCATGGAGAACATATGGTGAGAAGAAAGAGCAAATAGAAAGTAAAAGGCATTTCATTAACAACAGTTCAATTTAGCAAGTGTTTATTGGATGTCTACTCTTGCCAGGTAGGAAGACAATAAAGTTGTTTTACACCACAGTCCTCAACTTCTAGGCACTTAAAGCATACTCCCTCTCCCATTGCTTTTTAAAAATTTATTGCAGTGAGATATAGAATGAGAAATAAGCAATGCTGTTGTAAACAACATACCACTGTAAATGATCTTAGTGCCAAGATTTCTCATTTTAATGATCTAATTATTGATTTATAACTCATCCATATAAGCAACATTTTTATTTTTCCTATTTTTTTGTTACAACTTAACTGGTATGTTTGATAATCTAACAAAATGCGGTTGTCAACATACACTAGTTACAAAAGCCTTACAGTGAAGTTAGAACTATTTATTCCAATCTCTTTCCAAAAGGGTTCACTAACAGAGAGTTAAGGTCCTGCAGTTTGTGAGGAAAACCTAAATTGTCTCTAATTTGCAATTTATCTGTTATCAATTACATAGAGATCCAAAAACTACGGTGTTTTTGGAAAGTAAAGTTGGGAAAGAAACCAAATATTCAGCTAATATAATTTGAATTAGAAGCTGGTTTCCAAATTTCCTTACTATGGTTTTATATACCATGAAACCAAATTGTTAACAATAGGGAAAATTAATATTTATAGGGAATATAAATGAGTATAATAATAATTGACAAAGATTTGAAATCATTATTCTAACTGACGTTAAAGTGTGTATGTGTGTGTTTCATGGGGAAAACAATCTATTAACTGTCGTGACACATCATAAACAATGCTTTAGGTTTACTGGAAAATATATATATGTAAAAATTGAGATGACATCTCAACCAGAGCACTTGCTTTTCAAAAAAAAATTATCTGGATAATGAGATAGGCGATTTTTTAACCACCTGATTTAATTCAATAGATCAATTGATATATTCATCAAAACAACTCTGGCTGATAGTTTACTCAATTGTTTGGTTGGTTCACTCAAAACTGTCAATCTAGATGTAGGTATATGAATAAAAGCATTAACATCTTCTTCATATTGCAACATTCCTTTTTTCTACTTTATTATAAAATGCACTTTACAGTTAACTCCTTTTCTGTATTAGTCCACTGTCATCTGCTATAAATAACTACCTGAGACTGGGTAATTTGTAATGAAGAGAGGATTAATTGACTCATAGTTTCAGAAGCTGTACAGAAAGCATGGCTGGGGTAGCTTCAGGACACTTAACAATCATGGCGGAAGTCAAAGAGGAAGGAGGGAAGCCTTATGTGGCCAGAGAAGGAGGATGAGAGTGAAGGGGGATATGCTACACACTTTTAAACCACCAGATCTTGAGAGAACTCTTATCATGAGGCAGCACTAGTGAAATGGTGCTAAACCATTAGAAACCATTCCCATGATCCAGTCACCTCCCACCAAGCCCCACCTCTAACCCTGAAGATTACAATTGAACATGAGATTTGGGTCGGGACATAGAGCCAAACTGTATCACTTTCTAAAAATCTGTACATGGCAAAACAATTACTTGGTTAAACGGGCACTGAAACCTATTTTACATGTCTTGGGCTCTCTTGATTTTTCTTTGGATTCTATCTTTGGCTCTCAAATTTGTTTTTTTTTTCATTCAAAACTCCCATAGCAGACAATAGATTTAATTAATTGTTTTTGTATTACTATCACTTAATTCACTCATCTAATGACCATATATAAGATTCCTTCATATTTTACTGATGTTGAGCTTCCAAGCCTAATATTCGTTAATCTTATTTTTGGATAAATGTCATTTTCTTGCTCAAAATAGTTAATGGGTTTCTATTTCCAGCTAGTGGTGGACTAGACATTATGAAATACCCCTGGGCACTGAAAAATGCACAGATGCTGTTTCTCTCCTCTTTACATTGAAACAGTTAACTCTTCTGAAAGTCTAGCTCAGATCTTATTTTTATGCAATTTAGGCTGTGTAAAACTCTGCCTTTTAATCTTTCAACATGTAAAAAAACTAGCTTATAAGCAATTTGTAAACAGTACTAGTTTTACAATTTGTAAAACAGTAGTAGTTTACAATTTGTAAAACAGTAGTAGTTCTTTTTTAAAACTGTTCATTGTGTAGTAAAGTTTTGTGAATCTATCTGCTGTACAGATGTCCTGTTTCGTAAAATTCACTGGAACAGATTCATCACATTGATTTTCTATGAATTTTCGGCTATATATGCAAAATGATTCCCCAAACAAAACTGCATTAATATTTTAAACAGAATTTTACTTAATTTTTATCTCAGTATATTTGCTCAGAAACGAATGCTAAAAGGAATCTTTTTAGATGTCAGATAAATTTAATCTTTGACATGAAATCATTTTATCTGGAATAAAGTTAAATTGTTAACTAATTTTCCCAGAGTATAATGATTATGAAAGACTATGTGGAGAAAAATGTGTTCAAATGTTGATTTGAACTTAATACACAATTCAATATTTCATTTCTAGACATTTCTAGAGTGCATTTTAATCTAATTAAGAAGTAAAAATATTTATATGGTGTCAGTTGAAATTTTGAAAAAAAAAAATGTTAAAGTAGCAATAAGCAGGTTGCGATGGCTCACACTTATATTCTCAGCCCTTTGAGAGACTGAGATGGGCGGACTGCTTCAGTCCAGTAGTTTAAGACCAGCCTGGGTAACATAGTGAGACCCCCATCTCTATTAAAAATATAAAAATTAGCTGGGCATATGGTGTGCACCTGTAGTCCCAGCTACTTGAGGGACTAAAGCAGGAGGATCACTTGAGCCTGAGAAGTTGAGGCTGCAGTGAGTCAAGATCATGCCATTGCACTCCAGCCTGGGTGACAAAGTGAGACCCTGTTTTTGTGTGTGTGTGTGTGTGTTTTTAAGTAGAAATATTTATTTCTGTGATATTTTAAAATAATTATGATTGTACAAAAGTGAATCTGTAGTAAGAATATATTTTAAGATTAAGAGTCTTTTTATTATGTGGAAAAAATTACTGTTGCAATTTACCCATTTTCGTATTATCTAAATGAGAAAGTTTAGATATGACAAAATGTTTTTAAAGCTGGGCATTTTAAAAATAACCTTTCATATTGATGGAATAATGGTGCTGATTTTATTCTCAATTAGAAGAATGAGTTATTAATATTCATATTCATTTATAACAGGAAGGAGAATACCACAAAAAAATAGTATTTATTAGAAACTCCTCAAGGGAAGTATATCATAAAGGATAAAGCCCAGCAAAAACCACCCCACCAAAAAGAATTAAAATAAAATGCAATATGACTGGTATTCTTATACGAAGAGATCATATGGACACATGCAATCATAGAGGAAAAAGTGTGAGAAGATGGCTATCTGCAAGACAAGGAGAACCCTGTGTATACCTTGATCTTGAATGTTAGGCCTCCAGAATAGTGAGAAGATAAATTTCTGTGGTTTAGCATCTAGCCTGTGGTATTTTGTTATGGCAACTCCAGCAAACTAATATACCCAACATATGGGCGCCTATGTATTTATTTAATTAATTAAATTAACAAAATTACATGAAATGAGATTAATTTAGTTTGATTAATTGACTCAATAAAATGCATAAACTGTCAAACAGAATTAAACTCCAAATTTCATATAACTTGAAAAAAAACTCTCAAAAACTGCTGACTCAAGCAGGAATCAAATTTACAATATAAAATAGAACATGATAACATAAAACCTCAGGCTATTGAAATTTATAAATGCAACCACAGTTGTAATCAGGAAATATTCTCATATCTAAGCGTTTCCTTTGGTAAACAGAAAAGACAAAAAATTGAAATAGCAAAGCCCTTAATTAAAATTTGGTTGAAAATAATAACAAATAAAAACTGATAAAATGTGACTAAGGTCAATAAAGTTACAGAAAATCAACAGAATTTATAACTACAATGCAGTTGGCTCATGCAATAATGCAATATAACTGGTAGTCAAATCAAGGAGAATAAAGATAGATAAATCTTAGAAATACACATATTTATGAGGAATAAATATAACCATAGAAGCTGAGTAAATATCTTGTAAAAATTTATGCTGAGATATTTGACAAGACTAGTTTAAAAATGCAAAATTGACTCAATGGAAAAATTAAGAAAAGTTGTTTAAAATATTAATTTAAAAACTGAATTTGACTTAGATAGCTTTACAGATCTGACTTTTAAATTTACAAGGAATAATATTAATCTTATGATAAATGAACTACATAGCAAATAGGAACATGACCAATTAATGTTTCAAATCCCCTTTAACCCATTTAAAGTAGTTTCTGTTTCTTACTAAACATTGCCTGGCGTGTACTTCAAAAGGGCAAAGAATGCATTCAAACAATTTATCTTCTGATGTAGTTTGCATATGTCCGTGCCCAAATTTCATGTTGAATTTGAATCTCCAATGCAGGAGGTGGGACCCAGTGAGGAGGTGTTTGGGTCATTGCAGTCAGATCCCTCACAGCTTGGTGGTGTCTTCTCCATAATTAGTTCTCTTGATATCTGTTTTTTTTTTTTTTTTTTAAGTGTGTGATACCTCCTCCCCCGACTTTTGTATATTTCAAAAGAGCTACAGGAAAAGATATGGAATGTTCCCAACACAAAGAAATGAAAAATATCCATAACGTAATTATCCTGATTTGATCATTATACATTGAATGCATGTGTCAAACTATCACATGTACTTCTTAAATATGTACAATATTACCTTCTAGTAAAAACAAAAACAACTTTGCAAAACAAACAAACCAAAAAGAGAAAGAAATAAAACAGGAGAGAGTTATAGATGCATCCAGACATTCACTGAAGCATTATGTGATATAATAGACCTTCAATAAACAGACAACAGGAGAATGAAAGCACCTATCACAGTATCAAAAAGCAATTTCATTTGGTGATGACAGTTACAATTATGAAGACTACAGAAAAATACAGAAAATGTTGAGAATGTGAAAAAAGTATGAAATTTCTTATAAAGAATAAGTGTCTCTATATAAAAATGTGCATATAAAACATATGCATTTGGAGAAAAATTGGAAGACAATATATAAAAAAATAGTTTTATGGCAGCAGTGACATAAATAAAAGTCTTACGTTAATGCAATCTAGAAATATGTTAAATGACTACAATTTATTTTGAAAAAGTATATTTTTTGCTTACATTACTCAATAATTTATTGACTCAAAGGAAAAAATATATAAATTGTATATATATAATTTATCTTACATGATAAAGAATATATTCAAGTAAACAGTGATACACTAAGGATATATGTATTAAAGTTGTGAACAAAATAAGAATGACTTGAATTCCTGAGATGTTCTAGTTGACACAATAATTAAAAAGAAACATGATGAAAACATAGTAACAAGGAGAATAAAACAAATCACAATAAACATCTTGTAGATGTCATCTACCTAGAAAAACTCAGGTCATTTACAAGCCCACTTACATAACAAAAATAATTCAAATGGAAACAAAATGAAGATCAATAGATCTCTCACATGCCAACCTAATAGCGGGAAAATCCTGGACAACCATTTCCATGTAGAACATGTAAGTTTTACCATAGCATAGAATATTGTTCCCGAATGGTAAAAAAAACTTTCTGGGAGAAATCTCCCAGTCAGAATCTGGTTCACTCTCACTTCCAGCTCATCACCCAACAAATCCAAGTGACTCATGGAGTTTGGTCATTTCTTCCTTTTTTATTTATTCTGATATCACTTTTATAAGAAGGGGCATTCTGTGTCAACCTTCAATATTTCCTATAAATAATGTCCTTTCTGCCCTCTTTCTCATACATATAACTTCAGTGTTGTCACTGATAATATTTTCTAGTTTTCAGCTTAGGAAAATATTTTTCTAATTTTATATTCTTTCAGTCATTTCAGCTTGCACTTAAAAAAGGAAGGCCTGCCATTCATGTTTATTATATTTACATTATAAATGGTCCTTTTCAAGAAAAATAATAATTTCTTTGTTTTAAAATAATTTTTACCTAGAACTTTTAAATATTCATTTTAAGATATTAGGTTATTGCAGCAATATTCTTTCCTAATATTGTTAGCAGTGGCAAATATGTACATGTTTGCAGCAACCTCAATTCTTGCCTCCTCAGAAAACATAAGGCATAAGGCAGAGGCATAACGCATAAGGCAGAGGAAGAGACCAAATCAAGTTTTAGAGCAAGAGTAAAAGTTTATTAAAAAGTTTTAGTCCCAGCACTTTGGGAGGCCGAGATGGGCGGATCACGAGGTCAGGAGATCAAGACCATGCTGGCTAACATGGTGAAACCCCGTCTCTACTAAGAAACAAAAAACTAGCTGGGCGTGGTGGCGGGCGCCTGTAGTCCCAGCTACTCGGGAGGCTGAGGCAGAGAATGGCGTAAACCCAGGAGGTGGAGCTTGCAGTGAGCTGAGATCCAGCCACTGCACTCCAGCCTGGGACACAGAGTGAGACTCTGTCTCAAAAAAAAAAAAAAAAAAAAAAAAAAAAAAAAAAAAAAAAGGTTTTAGAGCTGGAATGAAAGGAAATAAAGCACACTTGAAAAAGGGCCAAGTGAGCAACCAGAAAGATTCAAGTTCATGGTTTGATCTTTGACTTGGGTTTTAAATGTTGGCATGCTTCCAGCAGGGTGCATCCCTTCTGCCCTGATTCTTCCCTTGGGGTGGGCCGTCCACAGGCAGAGTGGTCTGCTAGCACTTGGGAGGGGCTGCATGTAAAGTGTGTTTACCAAAGTTGTGTTCATGCTCATTTAAGGCATTTTTCCCACATCAGTCAAGTGTGACTGAAGGAAGGACATATACTTTGTTAAACTCTGTGATTATGTCTCTTAATGCACATGCTTGAGCCCAATCATCCAACTCCTGAGATTTTATAAGGAAGCTGCTGATCAGCTGTTTCAGGTGTTTATTTATTGGGGGACCACCTTTCCTTGGCACCAGCTGTGACCAATTATTATTTTAAACAGTTTAACAACCATCTAGACATCACCTGACGGTAGCCTGACATTCCTGGTGATGGGAGAGAGGGGCACTTATACCTGCTCACCTCTGACTACCTACCTACTGTAATAATTCCCCCCTCAAGTGTTCCAAAACCTCAGTTATTTGGGGAAAATGAATGGAGGTCAGTCTTCTGTAACTGCTTCCGGCTGACAGAGGGGTGGTGGTGGTGGTTCTGTGGGTCTTGGCCTCTTGCTAGCTGTCAGAGCACAGTGACAGCTGTGGGTTGGTGAAAGTAGTATTCAGCCAGATCCAAGGGAGACAAGGACAGGGTTTCACTTCTGTCATGTCCACTAATGGACAGTCTAGGAGAAATCTGTATAAGAGTGACTCTTAAATATTGAGAGGTTGGTATCCCTCACTGGGAATCATTTGGAGTTTAATGGCCTGAAGGTGAGAGGAAAAGAGATCAGGTTGTGAGATTTAGAAGACATTGGACAAAAAGGACAAGTAGAGATGTCAAAGCAAAATACAGGGGTGAGGACACTTTCAAAAATATTCCTGGACTGCCAAAATGTCTTGATAGCTAGTGCCTATAGTCACGCCTGCTAAGACTTGCGTGCATGGGGCTGCTGGCCAATTCTAATATATGCCCAGAGTTAGAATATTGATCCAGATTTTTACATTGCCCATCCTTGTTTCTTCTGAGCTGCAGCCAGAGATCACTGGTTGGTTCACAGAAATAAGCTTGGTTAGTCTAAATTGCAGACAAAAACTCAAAAACAACTGTTGAGACTAGAATCTAATAACAGGTATACCATATTTCCTGAAATCTAATTTTTCTCTTTTCATTCCTCATTTTATTAAAAATGAATTATGATAGGATTAATGTGTTTGTAAAATAAGTTTTAGTATTATTATACTTGTCCTGATTATTTTCATAAAGCACAGCAAGGATAATTATTTGCCATATGGGCTCCTTTAAATTGTATTTGATAGCACTTGATTCCATAAGAAAGCTCAGATAAGGCTTTTTAAAGGTTTAGGCACAGCCATGGGTTTCTGCCATCAAATCCCAGTATGGGTTGGCTAAATTCCTCTCTTCTTGAGATCCCAAGATAACTTGAGGTTCCCAGGCTTGTCAGAAAGTGATATTCTTTACTTACCATAGGTCAGACATCCTGTACAGGGACTATGTAGACAAGGTACAAGACCAGTTTTCCCAAGGGGTTTCTATTGACTCTGTAAGTCAAGTTTGATTTCTTAAAGGAAAGCATGCCATTCTAGTCAAAGAATTGGTAAAATAATCAGTTTCTCTAACTGTGGCCTGTTGCAAAATAAAAAATTTTTTATCAAAGTTAGGCAAATAACCATATTGCCATAAGTTCAGAATACTCACAAATGATTTCTAAATTCTGGAGAAATCAGGTGGAAAGAAAGAAATATGCTCCAATTTTGTTTACAGGAGTATAAGTTACTTAATTGTTAAATCTGTCAGTCATGCAAAAGAAAAGTTTTCTTGGCTCTGAAAAACAAACTCAGGGTCAGTGGCATTTTAAGCAAAGAGTCATAAAAAGATTGTATCAGTCTTCTGATCAGTTCATGCAGTAAACTCCCGTTCTGCTTGATATTCATGAATATTTTAGCTCTCCATGAGAGTTCCAAAAGTTTTTCCACTATTCCAAAGTCACAATCTCCAAAGTCATCAGAAACCTGCATTCAAGAGCACCTGTCAGAGTCCTATAGCTGATGATAAAGCCATTTTTTAAAGAGGATTAAAATAATAGAATTGTCTGTGGATGACAGAAAGTCTTAGGACAGCCACAGTCAAAGAGACAATTTACAAGAAAATTTGGTTACCCCTGTGGCACATGATAATTTTGCAAAACAATTATAATCATTACTGATAATGTATACCAAGTCATATCAGAATTATAGTAGTTTTACATAATTTTGGAACACATATGATTAACACATTTATACAAATACAGTCCAAAGAAAACCAAATTTTATATTTGCATTAATATACTACTGATGTTAAACCCAATCCTTTTTTTTTTTTTTTTTGAGACGGAGTCTCGCTCCATCGCCCAAACTGGAATGCAGTGGCTAGATCTCAGCTCACTGCAAGCTCCGCCTTTTGGGTTCATGCCATTCTCCTGCCTCAGCCTCCCGCATAGCTGGGACTATAGGTGCCCACTACCTCGCCCGGCTAGTTTTTTGTATTTTTTAGTAGAGACGGGGTTTCACCAGGTTAGCCAGGAAGGTCTCGATCTCCTGACCTTGTGATCCGCCCATCTCAGCCTCCCAAAGTGCTGGGATTACAGGCTTGAGCCACCGTGCCCGGCGAACCCAATTCTGAATAAAACCTATAGGCAAAGCTATTCAATCTTAATCAGTTTGACAATAAGGTAAGATTTGTATAAACCTTTTATAATCTTTTACAATTTTCTGTTAAAGGAAAGACTAATATTCTAAGAAAACCACATTGTAATTTTATTCCAATGGCTATTTTATGGATAAACTGTATAATACCCCTTTAATGGTAGCTAATATTCACACATAGAAGATTTTTTTTACAAGATTAGTCTTTTACAAACCTTCCACAAATTGCTCAAGCCTTAAGCTTTAGCCTATCTAAAGCTCTCAAAATAATTCTTTAACCCTCTAAGCTAGAAAAAAATAATCTACATTCCCATATGTTCTTATGATCTTTTACCAAAAACACATTCACTTTCTTTACATACCTTGAATGTAAAACTTTTCCCAGTAGTCTCAAATACATGTTAAACTGTTAACTCTCACTTTTGGTAAAAATCTAAAGCAATTCTAATTATGTACTAGGCTTGGAGACTAAGATGCTAGATAGGAGTACAGATAAGGTTTGACACTTTTCAGCATAGCTAGGGGGCATGGCTAACTCTCTGTGTCCCAGGTCTTACCTACAAATTAATGGCTTCATAGCAGGCAAGTTGCTCAGTGAAAAGTCATAGTAGTTGTTTATGACCTTAAATCATTTAGTAGACCTAATAACCTTTAACATTTCTTTTATAAATGTCCTTTCATGAAACTATTTATGACTTACACAGACCATCTATGACATGCTTGACCTTTCTGACTTGTTCTAAGCATTCCTGTTTTTAAACAAACAGTTATTTTACTTTAGGGCAAGAATTTACCATACAAGACCATTTGTTATGCAAAATTTCTTTTCTTTAAAACCTTCTTTACCAAAAATATGTCTTTACCTTTATAACCTATGAATTAGACAAAAGTAATTTTCCTTCTGGTAGAAAGTAAAGGTTTGTACTGCATGTTTCTGTGGGAGGCCTTTGAAGAATAAGCATATAAGCAGGTTATCTATATACTATAGAAGTTATCCCCCTTCAAGAGTTGTCTCAGTTATATTTTTTCTAGTCTGAATAAGTGTGGTCTATTTTAAAACACCTGAGGTAGAACTGTCCAAGTTAAAGTTATTGGTTAAAAATTTAGGTAGTTTTCTCAGGAAAAATAAACCTATTAGAAGAAAAGATAAATTTAGAGGTTGGGTAAATATTAAGCATGGGCTCATTTTGGAAAGTATGTTTTTGCCCCCAAAAATTTGAATATTTTTGTTTGGAGGGAGGGGGTAGCATTTGGCCCCATTACCCAACAAGATTTGGAGGAGAGTTGCTCAGAGAAGGAGATTAGCACAGACCAGGCAGCTCTTCCATCCGAAGGGGAAATTTATAATTTCATTGCCACCTCCAGATTTTTTCTGGGCTTGGTCCTGTTGATGACAATGTCTGATTTGGATGCCAGCCAGAGCAGACAGCCCATTCAGCTCAAGGCTATCAAAGGTTGAGATTCTGAACTGGGGGACCTTCAACTCCCAGGGCAGTCCTGGTTCCAGTGTTTGAGCTTGTGACAAAGGGACAAGTCATGCAGAGCTTTTTCCCATTTACTCTATTGGAATAACAGGGCTTCCAATGGCCTGTCTCCCCACATCAATGGCAGTTACCTGGGAGGGTATTCTAAGGGCAACCTAGAGGGGCATGGAAAGCTTATAAACAGCCATTAGTTGAGCCTGTCTCTGGTCCCTGTGTTTCTCCATTTCCTCAGACTTGTCCTCCTTATTCTGCTTTTGGTTATCAAAGACTTAGGAGGTGAATTTGAGGATTTCCTGCATTATCAGTGCTATGGGTTCTAAGGCTGACTTAAAATTTTCTCCCAGTTCATTTTTAGGTGAAACAGTATTTCAAAGGAAACCTAGTTTTCATTTTAAGTTTTGGGTGGGGGGGTCAAATTTTTCCAAGTTTTTGAGTATACATCAGAGGGGCATGTCATGTGGTATGGAGACATGACTACCCATCTGTGAAGAGAAGACAGAGGAGAAAGAAAGGACAAAGGACAAAAAAAGGTGTCTCCTCTTACTTTCCTATTTTCCTTAACAGGCTGTCCCCCATTCATCCTTAAGGTACCAAAATGAAGCAGTCTTGCCATGTACCCTTAGTCTTGCTCCCATCTCATCATAATTACCCACTTGAGAACAGAGGAGATACCAGAGTAAACAGGGGGCCTGCTATTCATCCTTGGGGTTCTGGAATATACCAGTCTTACCATGTACCCCTAAATTTGTCTTCAACACTGTTCTAATGGTAATCTGATAGCCTGGGACCAACCTTTATCTCTGTTCTATGGGTCTCTGATGCCTGCATCTTTGGCTTGACCTATACCCTTGCCTCCATTACCTTTTAGTGACTCTTGCTAGGAGCATTCTAGCAACAAAATGATTATCTCTTTTCTCAGATTCCCATTTCTCATGTTCTTTAAATAGACAAGAAGCCTGTTTTTCAGTTAACTGCCACAGGGGGACTGGATTTCTCAACCTTTGAATAAGAGGTTGAAGGACTTGATGCATATTGAGAAGGGTACAGAATTAATTAGAGAAATGGAGGCTATAGGAAAAGTGTGAGGAAGCAAGAGGAATACTCATGAAAATCCTCCATATACTCATGAAAACAGCAGCCCTTGGATTTGAGAGATCAATGTTTATTTGCACATTTGATATTAAGGACTAACCTCTGGAAGACTTGGGGCTTGGGGTTAAAACTTGAAAATGACAAAAGAAGAATTTTCCCTCCTCACAATGGGGTGCTAACTCAAAAAAAAAACAAAACAAAACAAAAAAAAACAAACAACAAAAAAAACGTAGGTTGAGTCCTTAAAGGGCCACAGAGTGAATCCCTATACTGGCAGACAAATTGCTTCAAAAGCCACCAGAAAAGTTTGCCCTGGGGTGTAACAGGAATGAAAAACATATGGTAAGTCAAGAGGAACTGGCAGAACTGGGATTCTGATTAGTGCCTTTCTTAGCAATGTGCCAGAAGATAAGGGACAGGTTGGAGGTCTTCTGAGCTGGTAAGGTAAAAACAAGTATAAATCTCAGGTGATATCTGCAAGGGAGCCCATGTCTTTGCTGCTGAACAAACATAGCAAGAGCCCCAGGCACAGAGACAATGGGGAGTGTGTGCATTTCAGGCAGAGAAGAAAGTCACATGGCATGCAAAGTGAAACCAGAGAAAAGGCAGACATGCCCCTGATGAGAATGATCTGGTGGGTGTGCAAGGCCATTTCAGAAAACACAGAGAGAAAACAGCAGAATTGACAGAAGACTTTGGAGAAAGGGCCAATTTTAGTTGAAAAAGCAGATGAAACCCCAGACATTGCATGATGTTAGGCTTTAGCCCTATCACTTTTATGAGGCTCCTGTCCAGGAGGGCCATTAGTGTCTCAGGTCTACTTGGTGCAAACTCTGAGGTCCTTCCTACCCCCATGAGCCATCCATCAGGGTCAACAGAGAAATCAGCCATGGGGAGTAGAGCCACTGTTGCTGGACACTGGTTAGTAGGCAGTAGAGCAAAAGGGGAGAAGAAAACCTTGTGCAGTGGTTGAATGCCTCCAGCCAAAGAAGGTGAGGTGTAGAGGTGTCTTACCATTAGGGAATGTATCAAAGTCAGGCAACACCAAGGTATGTTACCACTAGGGGCCATATCTAAGTAACATGGGATAAAAGTATGTTATCACTAGAGAATGTATTCGAGCCATGTGGCACCAAAGTATGTTAGCATCAGTGAATCCACATGGGTTTGAAGCAACCTCAATTCTTGCCTCCTCAGAAGAAATAATTTGACGGAGGGGCATAAGGCAGAGTGAGAGACAAAACCAGGATTTAGAGCAACAGTAAAAGTTTTTTCTAAAAAGTTGTAGAGCAGGAACTAAAGGAAGTAATATACACTTGGAAGAGGGCCAGGCAGGTGACTTGAGATATTCAACCACACAGTTTGACCTTTGAGTTGGGGTTATATATGTTGGCGTGCTTCTGGGAGGTTGTGTCCTTCTCCCCTGAGTCTTCCCTTGAGACGTGCTGTCCCCATGTCCAGTGGCCTGGCCTGCCAGCACTTGCAAGGGGTGGCATGCACAGTGTGTTTATGGCAGTTGCACATGTGCTCACTTGAGGTGTTTTTCTCTTACTACTAGAAAGTTTCTAGAGGAAAGTCTAGAAACATATACATGTTGACTTCTGCCATTTTGCCTCTTAATGTGCATGCTTGAGCCCACTCACTCAATTTTTTAGATTTCACTGGGAAGCTGCTTATCACCAGTTTCAAGTGTTTATTTATTGGGAGACTGCATTTCCCTGGCACCAGCTGTGACCAATTATTATGTTAGAGAGGCAGTTTAACAACCACCTGAACAGAGATGGTGACCTAATATTCCTGTGAAAGTGGAAGGCCCTCTTCTGTCCTGCTCATCTCTAACTACCTGCTGCAATAATATTACTTCCATATTATTTTATTACAAATATTCCTGAGTAACTTTAAAATATTGTATGTTTAATAGAACAAAAAATGAGATGTGCATGTGTGTATGCTTTACTCAATGTGAGTATATACTTTAAAAAGTGAATTTAAGCCATTTACATTTATTTTTATAATATATTTATCTAAAATATTTTATGCTTTTTAAAAATAGAAGTTAGCTAATTTTATTTTTCTTTTTGCTAACTTACTGTACTTCCAAAATAGAAATATGAACTATTTAACTTCCATCTCTAACTATAAGTAACTACCAATAACTGAAAGCATATTTTAATATATATTTTCAATTATAATTAGAAATAATTGATATATTTTCAATCTCCTCCCATCCCACATATGAAGTCATTGAGTTTTTCTTAACTCCTGAACATGATATAACCCCTTATCTTTATGTAGATGTGTTATAAAAATTTTGTACCATTTTTTAAATTAAATTTTACATTTGCATATACTCTTACACGTTTATAAAAATGGCCAATTCTTTATATTGAAGCCTTTTGTTAATGCTTTGTATAGTGCTTTCAAAAAGAGTCATTTTGCTGTTTCAGCTTTCTTTATTTGGGTTTTTATTAATGTATGTATTAGACTCTTGTGTATAAAAAATTGTCTTAATATATAAAACATGGATTAGCTATAGATAAAAATGCATTGATCATTAATATTTTTGTGAATTTTGTAGGCTTATTTTTTCTGTCTGCTGTCATTTAATGTTGCAAAGGAAAATCTAAGACTTTCTGAATTTTTCTTCCTTTGTAGATATAATCTGATTTTTTCTGGCTGAATACCTGTTCTTGAAACTGATAAGTGGGTATGTGTAACTGTTAGATATATATCATTTTCATTAACTTTGTTTGGTATATGGTGAGTTTTTTGAATATGCAGTCTCTTATTTTTTAGTCAAAAAATAACATTTTTTATTGCATCCATGTATGCATTCACTTTGATTTTTTCTTCAGATCATCAGTTATATGAAGTTTGTATATTCATTCTTTTGCTTCCTTAGTGTGGTCAGAACTGTAATACCTTTCTTCTCTTTGTGTTTTCCTTTTGTATTCTGAGAATGCATCATTATATTAGTCCTCTACCTCATTGTACTTGCTTTTTACTGTTATTATTCTACTCCTTACTACTGTTATTGCTATTCTGAACCCTGTGATGCCATTTGTTAATAGTTCCATAACATAGTTCTGTGTTATAGGCAGTTCTTCAGATTGTTAAGGCAGTACTCAATCATCTGGTTTTTCAACTGTAGTTTATTGAAAGTTATATTTTCTCAAATTTTACTGAAAAGAACAAAATAAATATTTCTAAAATTCTCTACTGAATTTTATTTCAATTATTTTCAAGAGTTTGTTCACCCTATCCTCATTGTGTACTAATTTCTTTCACCCTGAATCTCATTACAGTATTTTTTCATAAATTCTGTTGTAAACAAAAAACAAAATTCTGAGCACCCCAATTGACTGAATGGACACCCTTCTCAGCCAAGGAGATTCCAAAGAAATCTGAAAAAAATAGTCCAGGCCATGACACGAAGGAGGATTGAACATGTCTCGTTATACTTTAGCCCTTTTAGAGTTTAGACACAACTGACCAGCAACAATATGAAAATAGAGATTTTAACACTGACAGAACAGATACCTTGTAGCAATAAGATGCCAACTACAACCTGACTCTGGTATAATTTTACATGACCAATAACAGACTCTAAAGTAAATCAAGGTATTTTTTTACCAAAATATATTTCTTTGACATATTTTGAAATGGTTCTGCAAAGCCATCTCTTGTGGGGAAATTTACATTATGTAGCAAATCCTCTTCCCTTTCCAGGTCTTTTCCTGATCCAAGAGAGATTTAACTAAAAATCTGATACCTTTTAACATCAGATAGGAGATACCATCTATTCTTTCTGAAGCCTGCTACCTGCAGGGTTCATCCACATACAAATAACTTTGGCTTCAGCGACCCACCACCTAATCTTGAACTCAGGCATTCCTTTCTGCTGACTTCAATTCTTTAGGCAAAGCTTTATTCTTCCAACAAATTACCAATCAGAAAATCTTGGAAACCACCTATGTTGTGGAAGGCTTCACTTTGAGATGTCCCACCTCTCTAGGCTGAACCAATGTATGCCTTATATATAGTGATGTATGTCTTTGCCTATAACTTCTGTCTCCCTAAAATTTATAAAATCAAGCCGTAACACAACCACCTTAGACACATGTTCATAGGACCCCCTAAGGGTGTATCATGGGTTAAGATCCTCACATTCAGCTCAGAATAAGTATCTTCAAATATTTTACAGAGTTTGGTTTCTTTGGTCAACACTACGAAGCTTCTAAATTTTCTTTTAAATTTGTTTTATTTTTAATTTTGAAAGATATGTGTGCAGTCATTTGACAACATTTTAAAGTGCCAAGGCCTTTTCTTTGGAAATGGCTTTTAAAATTGAATTCAAACTTATTTTAGTTTATCTTTTTAAATAATCTACACCCATATTGCATCACCGACTCTTTCCAGTTTCAATTGCTTTAATGCAGAACAAGAACCTAAAGAACTCAAGAAGCATTTTAAATAGAGACTCAGTCTATACTTTTCTGAACACATTCCAAATCACTTAAAGTTATCTTGCTCACACTTAATTGACAGCAACTATTTTTTTATTGGCACATTTTCATCTAGTCTTTCAAAATATTCTATTTAATATTTACGAGAATAACTGTTTTCACAACATTATTTGAATGGTTGATATTGTATCTAGTTAACCTATACTTTTATAATTTAAAAAAAAAAACACTCAATTAGAATAAACCAAGGGGAAAGCCACAAGTAGGTTTCAAGAGACACAGATTTCAGAAAAATTGGGTTCAGTGTTCAGAAGTTAAAAGTTAAGGTCTTGCTTATATAGGGAGAAAACAAATTTAATGGAATTACAACATTTTCTTTTTTTTTAAATTATACTTTAAGTTCTAGGGTACATGTGCACAACGTGCAGGTTTGTTACATATGTATACTTGTGCCATGTTGGTGTACTGCACCCATCAATTCGTCAGCACCCATCAACTCGTCATTTACATCAGGTATAACTCCCAATGCAATCCCTCCCCCCTCCCCCCTCCCCATGATAGGCCCTGGTGTGTGATGTTCCCCTTCCAGAGTCCAAGTGATCTCATTGATCAATTCCCACCTATGAGTGAGAACATGCGGTGTTTGGTTTTTTATACAACACTGATTTGTGAGTTATAAAAATTTAATTATAGTCTGTTTTATTTTCTCTTTACACAATTTAATGATTATATTTAACATTCACTCTTAAGACAATGTGATAGCCATGAAGTCTTTACGTGAAAAGGTAAGAGGGAAGTTCACCTATAATAAAGATCAACAGTGAAGAGAGAAAAGGTCTTCCCTGGAACTCTTTAGTCATTTACAGCATTTTACAAACCAATGCAGTTAAAAAATAAAGCTCATCTGTAATTAGAGAAACAAAAGTTACAGCTTCCTAGGGGACAGGTGCCTAGGTTACAGCTGTCTGCCAGGTGACTCAGGCCTCATCACATTCCTTTAAGTCTCAAAATAACTTACGGGTTCAACTGCTTAGGTTTTTATTTACTTATTTTCACACTTGGAGTAGATACTAGATAAAACGTCATGCACCTTTTTTAACAAGAAGCATAGCACGCGACTATGTAGAGTGGAGTAGAAGGCTATGTCTTTTAAACTTAGTTACAAATTGGTGAAGTAGAGTTCACATTTAGCCAAAAAAGGATTGTTTAAAGCCCAAAAGGAATACAAAAAATAAAGATGTATAAGCAAAATACTGGATGCTAGCTGCTGAGACTTTTGTTAACATTAGAGAATTATGCTATGTGTTTTTTACATCTCAACATTGCCCTTATTCTATAAACTCATATGAAATAAAAAGCAGAGAAAATTTATTCAGTTAATCAAGGTATGCAAAATTCAAACTCACATTATTTTGTCCTAAAAGTTCTAACAAATATAATTATTTTCTGTGATAGGCAATCTTTTAAAAAAAATTATTAGCTTATGAATATAGCATCATTATTTTATCTGTTGATTTGATAATTTTTGGCAGTGAGGTGATTAATATTCCCAAAATATACCTCAACTTGATGTCAGTCTCCAAAAAAGTATGTCTAATTATTACACAAAAAGATGTAAAACAGAGTTATTAACATAAAAGAAAGAATCAAAGAAGAAAGAAAGAAAAAAACTTCTGGGACATTCTTTAACTTAAAAATATTCATCTCCTGGGAGATCATCTTTTGTCCTGATAGCCTCTAATTGGGTCAGGATCTCTGCTGACCAGATCCCCAGTGAAGCTGATACAAATTATTATTATTATTATTTTTAACAGAAAAGCATTTAAAGATTCTAAAAATACTCATAAGGGCAGACATCCAATGAATAAATGTCGATTCCAGAAAATCTTTGAATATTTGGTAAGAAATATGAGAAGCTGATAATTGAACCAATACTGGTTTCTGCTTCCACGCTCCAGACTACTTCAGTCATCAGTATAGGTGGGTGCCTCTCTACCCCAATAAGCTCCCTGCTAGAGGGCTTTTTTCCTAGGAGAAACAGAACTTTAGCATTTATCATCCTACTTCCAGCTGTCTCTACCCCAGCCTACTGTAGTTGAGTACTCAGGGCTTCCTTCTTTTACGAAGCCTCCCTCACATGGAAGTTCTACCTTTGCCATAAAAAGCTGAGAATATCAAGTTCCAGATAATCCTTCCCCTGGCTCTTGAGATGGTGGGGTTTTTTGTTTGTTTGTTTTGTTGTTGTTGTTCCTTCCTTCCCTTCCTTCCTTCCTGTTTTAATTTAATTTAATTTAATGTAACTTAATTTAGGAGAGCTAAGTAATTAAACATGAGGCCAAAGTACATAAGAAAGTGGCAGTCTTTTATTGCAAATATGCACACACTCTCGGACGAGGTTCTCTGGTCCTCAGGTGTAGGGGGCCAGGGAAGTCGCGCCAGGCTCTCCGGTGATGTTCTCCGGTCCACAAATGCGGGCCTGAAGAAGTCATGCCGGCTCCTGCTGGCAGCGGACTTTTATGCATTGGTACTGGAAGGGGGCGGGCAGTGGGTGGGATAAGGGCGTGATAGGGGCGTCTCCATAGGCGTGGCCAGGTAATTTTCGATCTCTTCGGATTGACATCACCTGGCACATGCTCTGTTGATCTGCATCTTCCTGGGCGGGCTGCATTTTCCCGCCCGCAGGAAAGTTGGTGAGGAAGAACCCGGAAGCAACATGGATTATGCCTTCTTGTTCACCTTCCTCCATCTTGTCCCTTCTCCCTCACCCAAACACTTCCTTCCTTCCTCCCTCCCTCCCTCCCTCCCTCCCTCTCTCTCTCTCTCTTTCTTTCTTTCTTTGTTTCTTTCCAGACGGGGTCTCGCTCTGTCGCCCAGGCTGGAGTGCAGTGGTGCAATCTCGGCTCACTGCAAGCTCTGCCTCCCGGCTTCACGCCATTCTCCTGCCTCAGCCTCCCGAGAAGCTGGGACTACAGGCTCCCACTGCCACGCCCAGCTAATTTGTTGTTGTTGATGTATTTTTAGTAGAGACGGAGTTTCACCTTAGTTAGGCAGGATGGTCTCAATCTCCTGACCTCGTGATCACACCTGCAGAAGCAAACTGAGGAAACCTCAGTCTGTTCTTCCACTTCACTGAGGGTTCAGCTTCTAGAATGGAGGTGTCTTTTAGAGGGAAATATAAGTAATGTTTACAGAAGGCCATTGATTTTTACTGAGCTCCTGCACTAGGTTCAACAGACCAAACTAAAATGGAATCGTTCATGCTAAAATTCCACGTCACCAAACTGAGACATCAGGAGAGTGAGACATCAAAGCCAATTTTAGCCAGCATGATAAGGAAGTCTTGTCTGCTTTAAGCTTTACAAGGAAAGTACTTTGAAACAACCAATCTGCTTTTGGTTTTCTGTTTCTGATTTCTCCAGCCCTTCTCTCTGTATAAAACAACCTCCTCTGCTCAGCATATTTGAAACTACATTCTGTTTTACAAAATGAGATGTTGCCTAATTCTGGACTCACAAATGAAAATCAATTAAGATATTTAAGCTACGTTTTTAATAATTTTGCCACTTGACAGAACTTTCCATTGATCCCACCCCCAGCTCCACGACACTGACTCAGAGATTTTGCAGGAGGTGAGGGGAATATTAGAGAAACAAGCAATAAAACGGAGTCCAATCTCTTCCAGAAGGAACTGACTTCATTGTCAACAGAGCATGGACAAGTTTAAACCTAAGAGCACAAATAAAAATAATGGAAGCTGTAGTCAAGTGAATTTGGAGGAGATTTGTGGATTTAATGAAGACACAGTTTAGATTTTAGGCCAGCTATTTGGTAGGGAAAAAGGAAGGGGATGGGGAAATAAGATATTTGGGAGAGGCCCTCCTAAGGTCAGAGCAAATTAACACTAACCTCAAAAACTGTTGTCTGAAGGAGCCACACAATGTGATTAGATTACTTTTTAGAGGAATTTGTGCCCCAGAGCACTTTTATAAACAATAGTATAATGTACCAGCAATTAGTGGAGTTTAACATCTGAATACGGTCTGGAAAAGAGAATGAGAGGCCTGCCAAAACTACTGTTATCCCAGGGTGACTGTGGGTGTGCCCAAAGCTTCACTTCCCAGAGCAACAACTTCAGAGACTTAGCACTAAGTGTGTATGTGTGTGGGAGGGCTTATGGGGAGGAATAAATTCACTAAAATAATGCAGCTGGTCAATAAATACAAAAGCAAATAAAAATAACAAGCCTAAGAAAGGAGGGAACTAGTACCCAAAGTTGTTACAATATATTATTGAAAAAATCCAGTGTTATTTGATTCCTATTCCTATTGTTTCCTGTCTTTGATTCCTATTCCTATTCTTTTCCTATCTGGGCTTATTAAGCCATTTGTCTGGTACCACCAAGGGAAGCAACAGGGCTCATTCACACACCCACTTTACCTTTTGGTTGAGATCAGGTTTTGAGTTGTTTTTGAGTCTGTTTTGCCTGAATGCACTCCTCCTTGGGTTGTCCAACATTTGTCTCCACTTGTTTGTGTGTTTGTCTTATTCCTTTTGATACCATTTGATACCATGTAAACTTGAAAATGGTAGGTATTGGGTCAATTCCTGCTGAGAGGCCTCTGGGAAGGAAAAACATTTTTTTAGAAGTTCAATGGTTAAAAGTCAGCTTAATTAAAGCTAATACCTAAGATGTGTATATTTACATGTGAATGTTTATATTTAAAAGGACTTCATGATTTTGTTTTTCTCTCCTAGAACCTTGTCTTTTTTAGCAAAAGCGTTTTTTCATCTCAGGTGACTAAATTCTGTTTTCTTCATTGATATCTATTACAACACAAGCTACTCTAGGATTTTTAAGGAAACCTGTAAATTAGATCCTTAGAAATGTCTTTGTTTAGAAAAAAAAAATTTAAGTGCACCGTAAAAGCATCATGTAGTCTCATAATAATTCTCCCTGTTTGAAAACCAGAGATTCAGTGTGGGCTCTGTCCAGAGCTCAAAGATCCAGTTAAAAGACAGGAAAAAAGAGGTCTTACGAATCTATAAAATGTAGTTCTATTGGCATGCCTAATATGTCTATGTATTTATGTCTTGTGTATACCATGTTTCACTACTGAAAATATATAAATATATAAAAGAGTTGTAATTAATTGACTCAAAGAAAAATAAAGGCGCACTTAAATATTTTAACAGAGAAAAGACTAGTCAAATGCTTTTTCAAGTTTATGTGACTTAAATAAAATCTTTGATAAATAAGCTAACTTTAAAATTATTGGTAAAGTAATATTAAAAATGTCTTAAGAGTTGCCAGCATACTTTTTTGTTTGCATTTATTGATCAACAATATCTCTGCCAAATACTGTGTCAAAATTTGGCACAGAGGCTTCAAAGCTGTAACTCAACCCAAACAGAATGAACCTTGCTTGTGTAATTTTGTAATAAATGAAACATTAATATTGGTTTAATGAAGATAGCTACATCTTGAATTATTTAGTAAAATACCCTAACTTCTAATCTTGTGGCCTTAGGCAGTCTAGTCCACAAACATGAAGGAAGTTTGTTCTGGGAAGGGACTGTTATCATCTTTATTTCAAAGCTAAACTATAAACTAAGTTAATCAGCAAGAACAATTTGTAGGTTAAAAGCAAGATGGAGTCAGTGAGGTCAGATCTTTTTCACTGTCTCAGTTATAATTTTGCAATGGCAGTTTCATAACTTTAAATGATGACTATTGCAGTTTCATAAATGATCCAGGTAAATGATTAAAATAAATAATTAGATAAATGTAATGGGATGAATACTCATAAACAAGCTTGCCATAATTTAGAATCTAAAGTTATATTAAATTAAACAATAGATTTCTCATTATTTGGGTATTTTCCAATAAAAGTATATTACAGGAAAATATTCTTTCTAAAAATTCTGTCCTTTTTAAAGGGTAACTAATTTTTGTCTAATTCAAAGCTTATTTAAAGGTTATATATAAAACAAGGTTAAAGAAACCAGGAAATAAGAGTGATATAAAGAAAGCTATATAAATATAGATAATTTTAAAGATTATTAGTAAAATTAAAATATCTTCAAAAATATAAACATTTGGTCTAAATTATGCAGGCCAAATATTAAGTTTGCTAAATGCTTTAGGTCATAAACTGTTTCATTGACTTAAAAATTGTTCAATTTATTTTGGAGTGTTAAATTCTAAATAAGTCCTGGGACACATGGAGTTAGATGGTGGAATAAGTCAGACCTTATCTACACTTCTGTCTAGGTCCTAGGCTCCACACCTAGTACATAATTAAAATCCCAAACTTACCGAAGTTTTCACCAAAAGTAAAGGTTGCTTAGAGTTAACAGTGTAACATGTATTTAAGACTATTGAAGAAACAGTTTACATGCAAGCTGTGTAAGTAAAGTAAAACATGCTTTTGGTAGAAAGATTATAAGGAGATATGAGAATGTGGATTTTTGCATAGATTAAAAGGTTAAAAGGATTGTTTTAAGTTGGATAAAATAAAGATGATGGTTTAAGCAAGTTGTGGGAGGTTGATTGTAAAGGAAATTCACAACTTGCTTCACAAATCAGGTTGTGAGAAATAGCTGCCTGACCCTCACTTTGGTCTGGGAACATGGCCATTTTTACTATACTGATTTTTCCCATCCATGAGGATAGACTGTTTTTCCATTTGTTTGTGTCCTCTCTTATTTCGTTGATCAGTGGTTTGTAGTTCTCCTTGAAGAGGTCTTTCATATCCCTTATTAGCTGTATTCCTAGGTATTTTATTTTTTTATACTGATTGTGAATGGGAGTTTATTCATGGTCTGGCTCTCTGCTTGTCTATCATTGGTGTAAAGGAATGCTTGTGATTTCTGCACTTTGATTTTTATATCCTGAGAGTTTGCTAAGTTGCTTATCAGTTTAAGGAGTTTGGGAGCTGAGATGATGGGGTTTTCTTAATATAAAATCATGTCTTCTGCAAACAGAGACAATTTGTCTTCCTCTCTTCCTATTTGAATACATTTTCTTTCTTTCTCTTGCCTTATTGCCCTCGCCAGAACTTTCAATACTATGTAGAATAAGAGTGGTGAGAGAGAGCATCCTTGTCTTGTAACAGTTTTCAAAGGGAATGCTTCCAGGTTTCACCCATTCAATTTGATATTGGCTGTGGGTTTGTTGTAAATAGCTCTCATTATTTTGAGACATGTTCCATCAATACCTAGTTTATTGAGAGTTTTTTTTAACATGAACAGATGTTGAATTTTATCAAAGGCCTTTTCTTCATCTATTGAGATAATCATGTGGTTTTTGTCATTGGTTATGTTTATGTGATGGATTATGTTTATTGATTTGCATATGTTAAACCAGCCTTGCATCTCAGGGATGAAGCTGACTTGATTGTGGTGGATAAGTTTTTTGATATGCTACTGGATTTGGTTTGCCAGTATTTTACTGAGAATGTTTGCATGGATGTTCATCATGGATATTGGCCTGAAGTTTTCTTTATTTGTTGTGTCTCTTCTCAGTTTTGGTATCAGGATGATGCTAGCTTCATAAAATAAATTAGTGAGGAATCCCTTATTTTCAATTGTTTGGAATGCTTTCAGAAGGAATGGTACCAGCTCCTCTTTGTACCTCTGGTAGAATACGGCTGTGAATCCCTCTGGTCCTGGGCTTTTTTTGGTTAGTAGACTATTAACTGCTGTCTCAATTTCAGAACTTGTTTCCAGTCTCTTCAGGGATTCAACTTCTTCCTGGTTTACTCTTGGGATGGGTATGCGTGTCCAGGAATTTATCTATTTCTTCTAAATTTTGTACTTTATTTGCATAGAGATGTTTGTAGTATTCTCTTATTGGAGTTTGTGTTTCTGTGGAGTCAATGATGATATACCAATTATTATTTTTCAGTGTGTCTATTTGATTCTTCTCTCTTTTCTATTAGTCTAGCCAGCAGTCTATCTATTTCGTTAATTTTTTCAAAAAAACAGCTCCTGGATTCATTGATTTTTTGGAGATTTTTTTTTTGTGTCTCTATAGCCAAGACAATCCTAAGCAAAAAGAATAAAGCTGGAGGCATCATGCTACCGGACTTCAAACTGTACTACAAGGCTACAGTAACCAAAACAGCATGGTACTGATACCAAAACAGACATGTAGACCAATGAAACAGAACAGGAACTTCAGAAATAACACCACACATCTACAACCATGTGATCTTCAACAAACCTGAGAAAAACAAGTAATGGAAAAATTCTTTCCTATTCAATAAATGGTGCTGATAAAATGGGCTAGCTGTATGCAGAAAACTGAAATTGGACCCCTTCCTAACACCTTATACAAAAAGTAATTTGATATGGATTAAAGACTTAAATGTAAAACCCCAAACCATAACAACCCTAGAAGAAAAGCTAGGCAATAACATTCAGGACATAGGCATGGACCAAGACTTCATGATTAAAATGGCAAAAGAAATTGCAACAAAAGCCAAAACTGACAAATGGGATCTAATTAAACTAAAGAGCTTCTGCACAGCTGAAGAAACTGCCATTAGTGTGAACAGGCAACCAACAGAATGGGAGAAAATTTTTGCAACCTACGCATCTGACAAAGGTCTAATATGCAGAATTTACGAGGAACTTAAACAAATTTACAAGAAAAAACAAATCCATCAAAAAATGGGCAAAGGATACGAACAGATTCTTCTCAAAAGAAGACATTTATGCAGCCAACAAACATGTGAAAAAAAGCTCAATATCACTGATCATTAGATAAATACAAATCAAAACCACAATGAGATACCATCTCATGCAAGTCAGAATGGTGATTATTAAAAAGTTAACAAACAATAGATCCTGGAGAGACTGTGGAGAAATAGGAATGCTTTTACACTGCTGGTGGGAATGTAAATTAGTTCAACCATTGTGGAACTCAGTATGACAATTCATCAAGGATCTAGAACCAGAAATACCAGTTGACCTAGCATTCCCATTACTTGGTATATACGAAAAGAAATATATATTATTCTACTATAAAGACACAGGCACATGTATGTTCAGTGTAGCACTGTTCACAATAGCAAAGATTTGGAACCAACCCAAGTGCCCATCAATGATTAACTGGATAAAGAAAATGTGGTACATATACAACATGGAATACTATGCAGCCATAAAAAGGAATAAGATCATGTCCTTTGCAGGGACATGACTGAAGCTGGAAGCCATCATCCTCAGCACACTACCACAGGAACAGAAAACCAATCACTGCATGCTCTCACTCATAAGTGGGAGTTGAACAATGAGAACACATGGACACAGGGAGGGGAACACTGGACACCAGGGCCTGTTGGAGTTGGGGGGCAAGGGGAGGGAACTTTGAGGATGGGTCAATAGGTGCAGAAAGTCACCGTGGCACAGGTACACCTATAAAACAATCTTGCAAGTTCTGCACGTGTATCCCAGAACTTAAAGTAAAAATTTTTTTAAAAGTCTAGTTTTCAATAAAAAGTACTAGATTTGTAAAGAAACAGGAAAATATGGCCCATAAACTGGAATAAAAGCAAGCAACAAAAATGCATTTGAGATTTCTCAGATTCCAGATTTAACATGAAAATATTGTAAAGTAGCTACCTTAAATATATTTACAAATCTAAAGGAAAGCTAGATTAAAGAAATAAAGAAAGGTATAATGTCAATGTTGCATCAAATAGAGAATATCAATAAAATATTTTTAAAAAATTATAAAATAACCAAATGGAAATTATAGAGTTGAGAAGTATAATCATTCAAATAAAAAAGTTTACTAGAGAGGACCTACAGTACATTTAAATGGGCATAAGAAAACAAGAATGAACTTGATGATTGATAAAAATTATGCAAGCCAAAGAAGGGTGTTAACATAAGCCCATGAGATGTGTGGAGGCAAAAAGGATAACTTTATTTTCTGAAAGCAAGCTGTAGACTGGGGAGACAGAGCTTCTGTGTAAAATGATATTAGTATTCAGAATGAAACAAAAGTGGATTTCCCAGAAGAAAAGGGAGTGTTTGTGGTTTGACTTACATAGAAAAGTTTCCTACCCATGTTCCCAATCAGATTTTTATGCTAATGAAGGATTCAAAATTGTTTAGTTCTGGTTGGTTGATCCAGCTGAACCTGGATTGAGCAACGCAGCAGCATCCTGAGTGAGTGACCTTCAAGCCTAAAATCACAAGTTCCTTCTGATTGGGGATTTCCAGAAGTCACTTTGGGAATTTCTAGTCTTAGTTACAAGAACTACTCAGGTTTAGGGCTATGCAAGCAGGACATCTGTCAATGGCTGTTTTTCTCTGAGAACACAGAGTATATGACTGCCCTCACACCTATCTATGACGACCTAGTTCTGCTTTTAAATTTGGATCAAATCTGCTAGTCACAGAGTTCATCTTGTCTGGAGAGTTTGGTGTCTTATTTTACAGTTGTGTTTTATAACAGAAAAAGAAAAAATTACAAAAAAATAAATTCACAGCTGGTATTTAAAATGCCTTTCTTCCACTTCCTACTTTGTATACCTTTTACCTTCAGCAAGAACCTTAGCTGGCCATGGCTCTTTACCAGGTAGAATGTTCTAAACCTTTATTCCTGAAAAGTCTGGACCATTAGTAGTGCTGCCTGGATTGGGTTACTATAGTTTTCCATTGATCTTAATTACACCTCATGGTAATTCCAAGACATATTCTAAGCAATCTCCTTTATTCTAGTCATACTCTGTTTTATCTTCATTGTGAATTACCAACAAAATTTTTCCTTGATAATCAAGATCAATCTCATCAGACAACACAATAATTCCACTCTTTGCCTGTTTGTATTGAGAGTCCTGAGGAGCCCAAAATGTGACTCTTAACTTCTAATTCAATGAAATCATTGTTGTATCTCCTGGTGAAAGCATGCCTTTTTTTGGAATGAAGATTTTTAAGTCTAACGTTATGGGAATAGAAAGCAAAATTTTGCTAGTATGTCTCTAGGCGTAAAATAGTGAGTACTTTCATTCCCATTTTTACAGCATGAATCTTGAACCTATAAATCCTGGCTATGGAAGAACAGAACCAATAACAGACATTGATCATCTGGAGAATTGTGGCACAACCCTGTAAGGTATGGCTACCTGGATAGCACGGTAATTGAGTTCTCAGAAGGCCATTTCACCATTCTATCAATCTAGCTGCTTCAGCATGCCAAGAATTATGGTAAAACCAGTGGTTTCCATAAGCATGGGCCTACTACCTCACTTCTTTTGCTCTGAACTGAGTTCCCTGATGTGGAATACCATAATGCCAGAGAAGATATTCTGTCAGTCTATGGGTGAATGCTGTGTGGAATACCATAATGCCAGAGAAGATATTCTGTCAGTCTATGGATGATATTTTTGGCAGAAGCATGGCATGCAGGGAAGGCAAATCGATATCCATAATAAGTATCTATTAACATAAAAACAAACGTTGAGTCTTCCATAATAAAAAAAATGGTTCAATGTAATCAATTTGCCACCGGATTGTGACTAATCACTTGGTAGCTAATTACTTCAGAGCATAGTGCTATATCAGGCACTCTGTTTTATTCTTTGCTGCTGCAAATTGGGCATTCAGTAATGGCTGTGGCCAGGCTGACCTTGGTAAGTGGAAGTCCATGTTGTTATATCTATGTATAACCCCATACCTTTCCTAGTAGGCATTTTGCTTATGAGCTTATTTGGCAATGACAGCAGATTTTGGAGGAAAAGGCGGACTGGAATCCACATAATGGGTCATCCTGTCTACAAGATTATTAAAGTCTTCCACTCAAAAACTTTGGTGAGCATTCACATGGGACACACATATCTTCATGATTCTTTTCTCACTCAGAGGTCTAACTATATACCTCTTCTTTAAGTTTTCTGGTTACCAGTTTCAATCATGTTCCTTTGAAATATCTGACCATCCATTTCAACCGCTCTCCAGTCCACAGATTGATATTATTGTTCATCTGGCCATTTTTTGTTTGAAAGAAAGTCAACAACCAAATGCACTGCTCAAAATTCTACCTTCTGAAAGCATTTCTCTTCACCACCATCCTTCAAGGATGTTGCACAGAGAGTCTCTATTCTACAGCTGTCTACCTTCAGGTGGTGCTTGCATAGAATGCAGAACAATCTGTAAACTAGGCCTGAGTGTTCTCTTTCTCTTTGAACATATCATAGGGAACTCTGCACAAGAGCATACTTGCAAGCTGGGAGAGAAAAGGTAATGTAGCAGAAGCAGGAATCATGAGCATCTGGGCCACTTCTTCATGTAACTTACTTGTGCCTTCAAGGCCTGCTTGAGCCCTGTCACATATGTACCATTTCCACTTTATAATGTGGTGCTGCTGTGTGTGCCCAACTTTAAGACTTGCTGAGTTAGATAATAACAATTTATGGTGGGAAGCTTAGGCCATGTCATAACTTTGTGACCCATGGTTAAGTGTTCAGTATCTACTAAGGCCTAGTAGCAGAACAAGACTTGTTTATCAAAAGGAGAGTAGTCATCTACAGGAAATGAAAGTGCTTTGTTTCAAAATCCTAAAGTACTGCTCTATGACTCACTGATAGAGGACTGTCAAAAGCTCCAAAGAGCATCCCTAACTGTCATTGGCACTATAAGGACCATGGTTGGCTGGCTCATATTGCCCAAGCAGTGGAGCAACCTGGAATCTGTTGCAGAGATTTCTCCTGTTTGGAGCCTGGCTCAAATCTTTCCATATCACTCAGTTAATGGGCCAGAGTAGCACACCCAAATGAGGAATGGGTAGCCTTCAAAATCCAAAGATGCTCTTTAGGATCTGCTCTCATTTTTTTGTTGTTGTAGAAGAGGCCAAATGCAACAACTTATCCTTCACCTTGGAAGAACCCTAGACATTTCACTGAGGTAGAAGTCCCTCAAATTTTAATTGATATTATTTGCCATCTTCTGACATGCAAATGCTTTACCATTAAGTCTATAGTTACTAAACTTCTTATTAGTTGCAACTGGTCAGTAACTAGTCCAATAAGTGTCGTAGCTACTCTTACTCATCCATCAATTTACAATCAACATAATGTCATCAGTGTCCAATAAGTCTAACTAGTCCAATAAATCTAGTAGCTACTCTTACTCATCAATCAACTTGCAATCAACCTAATGTCATTAGTGTAATGAACCAGTATATCTTGTAGAAGGGGAAGGCAATCAAGATCCCTGCAAATTAAATTAAAAATAGGCTAAAGAGTTTATACACCCCTGAGATAGGTCAGTAAAGGTGTATTGTTCATCATCTTTACTGAAGGTATTGAGAAAAAAAGCATTTGCCACATAAATAGCTGCATACCAGGTCTCACAAGATGTGTTTATTTGATCAGGCAATGAAGCCATATCTGGTACAGTAGCTGCAGTTAGACTGATGACTTGGTTAAGCTTATGATAATCCACTGTCATTCTCCAAGATCCATCTCTCTGGTGAACAGGTCAAATAGGTGAGTTGATGGGCATTGATTGGAAATTAACACTCCTGCATTTTTCACATCCTTGATGATTGCACTAATCTCTGCAATTCCAGCTAAGAATTGTGGTATTGCATTCAGTTTATTATTTTCCTAAATAGAGGCATTTTCGGTGGCTCCCACTTGACCTTTCCCACCTAATAAGCCTCATTCCACGGGTAAGAGAACCCATTTGGGGATTCTGCCATCTGTTAAGCATATGTATTCTAGTTAGCATTCCAGAACTGGGAAGTAACCACAGAATGGGTTTAGGGACCTGCTGGGCCCATGGGGAGATATACCTGAGCTAAAACCCCATTCATCACCTGGCCACCATAATCCTTTCTCTGACTGATGTACCATAGCAATAAATTTTAGGTTTCCTGGAATTTGTACCAAGTAAGAGCCTGTGTTCAGTGGTCTCTGAAAGTTCTGAGGTTTTTCCTTTTTTCCAGTGCACAGTTATCCTGGTAAAATGCTGTAAGTCTCTTTGAGAAAGGCTGGAAAAATATTAATGACATACACTTTTTGGCATTGTACTGAGGAATTTCCTGAAGGAGACCCAGGCTTTTTTTTTTTTTCATTCAAAGATTTCTGGGTCTGCATACTGGCTCTAGGATGGGAATTTATTGAAGGACCATTACTCTTCTTTTTTATGATTCATGTAAGGTGCTTCTTCACTTGACATAGGCTTTTTCTGCTTATACATATCAAGGAACAATTTAGGCTTTCTATTTCACTTATAGGAGCTTCATAACAACCAGCCAACAGTATACATCTATACAAGTCAGACTGTTTTGATTGCTATTTTGACTCTGCTGTTCATTACAGCTACCACTTCCACCTAACCTTTGGTAGTTGAGTGTTGCTACAGGGCTCCTGCCACCCTGGGATCCATTTACTTCCTTTGCATTTAAGTTTCCCAATGCAGTGACTATACTTTGCACTCTAAGGTATAGCCTACAAAGAAGAGCAATCACAGAGCTCCTTGTTCAAATATGTTTTCTACAGTATTGTCTTCTGCACCCTCCCAGAGTGATAAACTTCATTGACAAATCCACTTGTGTATTCCAGTCATCCTAAGGTTTTTAGTACCTTCATCTAAATTAAACCAAAGTAGGCCTAGCATTTTTAATTCACTCACTGTGGGCCACCTTTTTGTCCATGTCTCAGCCAACCAAATAAATAAACGTTAGAACCTTCCTACCTTCCCAAGATATAATATTACATGGAGAATCTGTACTTAGTAAGCTCATACCAATAAATTTTGTTCCAACTTTCTATTCTTTCCAATTTGGCTCCAACTTTCTATTCTTTCCAACATGTTCATGCATCCTCAATATTTAGTGTAACATATTTCTTGAATTTATCTCTGATAAATCAGAACACACACATAGTTCTTTTGAAGTGTAATGTGCCTCCTCATGGGTTAAATTTTGTATCTCACATTTAAGGGCCTGACAGCACTTGAGTCTATTTACAGATCTAGAAGCAAAGAGGAGTGGTGGGGGTAGGTCCTGAGGGGAATCAACATTGTCTTGTGTGAATGCTGCCTCAGGAAGACCATTACAGTTTCCTCAGGCAATACAGCATTAATCTCTTCAGGGTAGAAGGGACACTACTACTGGGAAGTAGGAATGCTGTTGCCATTGAGAATGGAGAGGTCAATAAGACTGCAGGTGGGTAGGCCAATTCTTCTGAGATTTGGGAGACTTCTTTCATTGGTGGGGAAGATTCATCAGAATTTAGGGTCTTAATGTCCTCAACTTCATAGCGTCTTCCCACATGTCCCCATTTCAACCTAGCATATTCCAGTATTTTCAAATTCTAATTCAGCTAATTATAGAACAGGATTTTGCATGTTATTTTCAGAAATTTTAGCTCTGAAGCTACAGGAGATAAGGGTGTTGTCAGGGGCACACATAGGAGTTTTCAGGCCATTTATGCAATGTTTGAGCTCAGAATTCAAATCCCTGAGGTTGTGCTTTTTCTTCTACTTTGTTAAGATTAGAAGGAACTACCCAATCTCATTATATTCATTAATTTTCTAAAAACATTTGAATGTATCATATACTAAAACACCCCGCTCCTTGCTTTTTAGCAGTGGGTCATTAAGCTCCTTGCTTTGTAGAAGTGGGTAATTAAGAGTATCCAAAGGAAATATTTCATATATTTCTGTTGTTAGATTATGCCATGGACTATCAGTGCTGTCTTTACTACTGAGTTATTAGGATCTTTAAATATAATCAAATTAGAGAGCCAATTCTGGAAGTCCCAGAACAAATTCAGAAAATTCAACATTCATAATCTGAATTTACACTTCTGATCTTCCCGGACTACTCTTGATTCCAAAACTGTATTATTGTATTTGTCAGGGTTCTCCAGAGAAACAGGACCAATAGAATATAGCTATAGAAATATAGATATATATATAGAGAGATAAAAATGTACATATTATAAGAAATTATTAATCATGAAAGCTGAGAAGTCCTATGAAGTGCTGTTGGCAAGAGAGAGACCTAGGAGGGTAGATAGCTTAGTTCCAGTTGGAATCTGAAGACCTTAGCAGCAGGAGAGCTTATAGTGTAAGTTTCAGTCTGAGAATGAGTCCAAAGACAGGAGAAGACAAATGTTCCAGCTTGAAGACAGACAGAAAGAAAAGTGAATTATCTTACTCAGCATATTTGTTCTATTCAAATCTTCAAGGGGTTGGTGAGGCGCAATCACACTGGGGGAGATCACAACCTGCTAAACTCAATATATTGATTCAAATGTTAGTCATATCTAAAAACACCCTCACAGATACATTCAGGGTAATGTTTAACCAAATATATAGGTACCATGTGGCCCAGTTAAGTTGACAAATAAAATCAGTAATCACATGAAGTTAAAATGCTACATTTGAAAATATTTAATACAAAAGAAAACAGTAGAGGAGAAATAGAGAAACAAAACATACATGAGACATATGAAAAATAAAAATTAAAGTATAAGAGATATATTCAACTATATTAATTATAACATTTAATTGACTGTGAATTATATAATCAAATAAAAAGGCAGAAGTTTTTAGACTAGATTTTTAAAAATTATCCAGTTATATCTTGTCTATAGGAGAGACACTTTAGATTCAAAATCACAAATAGATTGAAAGTAAAAAAAGATGAAAAATGATAAAACATGCTAATCACAACCACAAGAAAGCCACTAATATCAGGTAAAATACACTTTACAATAAAAAAAAATTGTTAAATGCAAATCCAAACCATAGTGAGATGCCATTTTGAACTCACTAGGATAAATAAAATTTTAAAAATTAGATTACAATAGCTGTTGACATAATAGTGTGGAAAATCTAGAACCGTCATACTCTGTTGTTGAGAATGCCAAATGGCTCTGCTACTTTAGAAGAGTCTGAAATTTTCTCAAAAGATTAAAGATAAAGCTACAATACAACCCAGTAATTCCACTCCTGCTTATATACTGAAGAGAAATGAAAAAATACATTTGCAAAGAAACATGCATAGGAATGTTCATAATGGTATTATTAGTAATATACAAAAGCTTGAAACAATCCAAATGTCCATCAAGGGATGAAATGATAAAATAAACTTTCTATATTCATACAATCTAACAGTTCAGCCACAAAAGAAATGAAATACTAACGAATACTACAACATGAATTAACCTTGAAAATATTATGCTAAATGAAAGAAGCCAGTCACAAATAATCATGTACTATGCGATTTCAATTTATACAAACTCAAGAATAGAAAAAATCTATAGAAAGGAGAATGGAGATAAATAGTTGCTTAGGGCTGGGGTGAGTTAGGGCAGGGGAAGTGCTAATAGGTAAAGTTATACAAGATTTCTTCTTGAGATGGAAATGTTCTAAAATTAACTGTTGTATTTGTTGTATACATGTTTGAATATAACAAAAATCACTGAATTGCACATTTTAAATGGATAAATTGTATGGTATGTGACTTATGTTAATAAATCTGTTAAAACATCCATGTCCTCTTTATTATTTATATTAAAGAGATAAACTATACTAATAAAATATTGAACACCTTTGCAGTGCAAATATTATTTCTAAAGAACACAAAATCCAAAATGGCATTTTAATATTGTTCATTTTCATATATAGTCTTCTGCTTGTATTTTTCTTCCTTCATTCCCGCAACAACGATGACAAAGAAGTTAATTTTTATTATTCTCGAAATAGTTTTAATGTCACTTCATCTGACTCTTCCAGGCAATGCAATCACTAATGTGATCAGTGTTCTTACAACACTGTGTTTACCCATAATTACAAGCATTATGCTTGGTCATAATAGTCTGTTATCACGGCAGTATTCTCCAGTAAACCATGAGATTTTTAAGAACAGATCTTTAGTCACTATTTTAAAACAAGTATTTAGCATTCAACACAGTATATGATACATAATAAAAATGAAGAAACACACTGGTTGGAAATAACACTTCTCTTTCCATATTTATATGCTTTACATTAAGAGGTGAATTTCACTTTTGTGCAATATTCATTTCACAGCAACAAGGAAAGAATAGCAATACATGAGATGAGACCACTGGTTTTTTTTTTAATTTTTTAAATTGTCATAATTTCTCTGTATGTTCAAAGACAAAGTTATCTGCCATACAAATTTTAGTGGAAATTCTCTGCTTCCAGGTTATCTTAAAAACTATAACTATATGCTGCAACCATAATAGACTAATACAATTTACTGTGTATTAATTCAACTTAATAATTACTTTAGAGGAAACACTTTACTTATTTGAAGAATCAACTGTCATTTTAATTAAAAAATTGCTATTTTGTCTTATAAATACATATAAAAGAAGAACATATATTTTCAAATTTTATTTCATTTATACAAGAGATCTGCACATTTGGGTTCTATGGTTATTCTCATTATGTTGAAAGATTTAGTACATGTGTTTAATAATGTCAATGTTAAAAAAACATTTTGAGAATTGACATGTTTAGAAAATAAGACTATTCCTTCAAATGGCATCAGGGTTAGATAAATATTTGCATGTATTTAAAGATAAACTTAAAAAATTACATCTAAGAAGAGAGGTAGAGAAAGATGGTGGCATAGAACCTTCCATCAATCATCTCCCTGTAGGACCATCAAATTGAACATCTATGCACTCAAGAAAACACCTTTGTAAGAGATAAAGAGATCCAGGCAAGGGGTCACAATACCTTGTTTTAATATAGTAATTACTGAAGAAAGAATGTATTAAAGAAGATAAGAATAACTGCCTTGCATTGCTTACATCATCCTAGTGGCAGTGTGGTGTGGAGAGAATCTTTCTGCTTGTGAGACAGAAGGATGTGTAAGACCTTGCATTGGAATTTAGTACTGGCTTTGCTACACTAAAACTCAACACCAGGAAGAACTCCATGGTTCCAGTTTCCAAGCCAGTGCCCACAGAAAAAATATTTATACTCTTCACTGGCCAAAAGAGGATCTGCTGGCCCAGTGGGAGAAACTGTATTCATGGCATGCTTCACTACTGGTTGACTAAAGTGGCTCTGGGCCCCAAATAAATTTTAGTGGCAGGTAGGCCACAGTGACCATGGTTTTTGGGTAGGTCCTAAATTGGATGGCCTGGAAGACCTTAAGCTTTGAGTGCAACACAGCATGACATCAGCTGTGGTGGTCATGGGGGCGCACATTTCAACCTTCCCCCAACTCCAGGTAGCACAGAATGGAGAGAGACCCCTTTTGCTTGGGGGAAGAAAAGGAAAGTGTGCAAGACACTTTGCCTTGGGATCTAGTGCCAGCTCTGCCATACTAAAATAGAAACAGGCAGAGCCTCTTGGCCCCTGATTTTAGGCATTGCTCTCTGGATGGCTCTCCTGGACCCACCCTGGGCCAGAAGAGAATCTGTGGCCCTGCCCAGCAGGACAGAACCAAGAACTGCCCAGCATCACAACCAGCTAAATATGGACTCAGGCAAGAAGTAAATACCAGTGGCAATCAGACAGTCGCAAGCACAAGTCTCAGGCAAGCACTGGTGCTATACTGGTCTGGGAGACTCTGGGCTTCAGGTATGACACAGCATAGTGCCTGATGAGGCTGACATGAGTGTCCACATCACTCATCTCTTAACATGTAGGCAACACAGCATGGAAACAGACTTCTCCTTGAAGTAAAGAGAGAAAATTATGTGAGAGACTTTATCTGGGATCCCAGGGAACTCTCCCTGTTCTTCCCCAAGTCTATCAGAGGTGGGTACCTTGTAGACTGTGAGAGACTCACAGCATAACTAGACTCAGGGTACTCTCTACTGATGAAAAGGCTACAGTGTCAACATGCTTAGAGAATTCAAAAGTTCATTCCCCTTTGAATTGTTGGAAAGCCCTCTGGAGAAAGACAGGAGAAACAAAGGCAAGCAGTGAAGACTGGAATAAGTACCTAATCCTTCAAAAGCCAGAGATCAATGTATATGTACAAGAATCAAGGATAGTCAGGGAAATATGATCATTCCATATGGACTAAGTAAGTGCAAGTGACTGATGCTGAAAAGATTGAGAAGTGCAACCTCTCTAACAAGAAATTCAGAATAATTATTTCGAGGATGCTTAATGAACTTCAGAAAACTCAGACAAGAAATTAAAAAATTTATCAGAAAAACTAAATGAAGAGATTTTAAAAATTGAAATTTTAGAGCTGAAAAATACAATAGATCAATGAGCTAATATTTTAAAGGATCTCAAAAGCAGAATTTATCAGAAACATATTTGTGAGGTTGAAGACAAGGTATTTGAAAATACATAGAGGAGAAAAAAATAAAAATGAACAAACAATGCCTGTGAGATCTGTGGGACATGATTAAAAGAGCAAATGCAAGAATCATTGACCTTCAACAGGGAGTAGAGAAAGAAAAAGGGCTGGAAAGCTTATTCAAAGAAATAATAAAAGAAAACTTTTATGTTATTCAAAGAAATAATGAAAGAAAACCTTAAGAGAAATATAAACACTCAGGTACAGGAAAGTCACGTATCAACAAGCAGATTCAAGTCAAATAAAACTTCCCCAAAGCATATAATAATTACACTTTCAAAGGTCAAAGATAGAGAATCCTAAATGCACTGAGAGAAAAGAAGCAGATAATTTAAGAAGGAGTTTTGATATGTGTGATGGCAGACTTTTCAGAGAAAATTCTACAAAGCAGGAAAACTGGAATAATATATTCAAAGTACAAGAAACAAAACAAACTACACCCACAAGGAAAAATGTTTCAGTACAGCTATCTTTCACACATGAAGGAGAGGTAAACACTGTCTCAGAAAAACAAAACCTGAGAAAATTCATGCCCACCAAACTTGTCTCACAAGAAATGACAAAAGTAGTTCTTCAATGTGAAAGAAAACAGTGCTAACATGCAATAAGAAAACATGTAAAGGAATTAAAATCACAGGCAAAGCTAAGTATACAGATAAATTAAGAATACTCTAACGCTGTAATTGTGATATATAAACCACTCAAATCTTTAATATTAAAACTAAACAAGAAAATCACTTAACTTATAAAGATATGTGTAGACTGAAAATGAAGAGTAGGAACAAGATATTCCATGCAAATACAATCTATAATAGAGCAGGAGTTAACTGTACTTACATCAGATAAAAGACTTTAAGTCAAAATAATGGTACTAAGACAAATAAGGCCATTATATAATGATAAATTATAAAATATAAAAGGAATATATAACAATCGTAAATATACACACACCTAAAACTGGAGTTCCTAAATATGTAAAGCAAATATTAACAGAAATAAATGGAGAGATTGGCAGTTGTAGAATAGTAGTAAAAGACTTCAACACTCACTTTCAGAAATGGACAGCTCATCCAGAGAGAAAATCAACAAAAATACATCAAACATAAACTGCACTTTAGACCAAATGGATCAGAGATATTTACAGAACATTCCACCCAACAGCTCCAGAATATATGTCTTTTTCAGGATGAGAAAAAGATATTCTCCAGGATAGACCATATTTTAGGCCACAAAACAAGTCTTAACAAATTTTGTGTAAAGTAAAATAATATTAAGTATCTTCTATGAATACAATGGAATAGAATTAAAAATCAAGGGGTGCAGAGCAAATAGTGTAATGGAAGTTTACACTGTTCGTCCCTCATACAGGAACATCAAATTTTAACATCTATCTGCACACAGAAAAGCACTGTCACAAGAACCCAAAATCCAGTGAGAAATTATAGTGCCTAGTTTTAACTTTATATCATGTAAAGAAGCATTGAGAAGGGCAAGAGAGACAGCCTTGAATCACTAATGTCAGTCATCCTCCATCTTCTGGCAGAGGTCATGTGTTGCAAACGGATAATCTATGGCAGTATGGAGAGGAAGAGCACAGTGATTGGGTAACTTTACATTTAACTCAGTGCTGCCTTGCCACAGCGATGAATAAAGCTGTGCTGGGCTCACAGTGCATACATATAGAGGGAGCATTTGGACTAGCCCTACCCAGAAGGGAATCACCCATCCCAGCAATTGGAACATGAGTTTCCTGGCAAGCCTTGCCAGTACAGGATGAAGTGCTCTGGCATTCTAAGAAAACTTGAAAGTTAGTCTAGGATGCAAGGACTGCAATTATTAGGCAACTCCTAGTGCTAGGCTGGGCTTTGAGCTGGTGACCTAGGGTGGCATGTGACCTAGGAAGACACCAGCTGGCCTGGCTAAGGAGTGATTGTGCCATGACTCCTCTAACCCCAGGGAGTGCATCTCATAGCAACAAAAGCAACATCTTTCTTCTGCTTAAAGAGTGGAGAGAGAAGAGTAAAGAGGACTTTGTCTTGCATCTTGGATATCAGCTCAGTCACAGAGCACTGGGCAGAGTGGGCAGAGTCATGTAGCCCCCATTTCAGATCCTAATACCCAGACAACATTTATGTATGGACACATCCTAGGTCAGAAGGGAACCCAATGCCTTGAAGCGAAGAACCCAGTCCTGGCAGGATTCATCATCTGCTGGCTAAAGATCCCCTGCACCTTCAGTAATAACCAGTGATATATAGTGAGTATGTATGCCATGGGCATCTGCACATTCTGAGACATGCTGGCTCCAAGGGAGACCCTGCACATTCCCAGATGTGGTGGCTATGGAGAAAGACTCCTGTCTGAGAAAAGCAGTGAGGGAAGTAAAGGGGAATTTGTCTTGTACCCTAGATGCAAGCTAGACCACAGTGAGGTAGAACAACAAACAGGATCTTGGGATCACTGAGTCCAGGCCTAGGCTCATGGACAGCATTTCTGGATCTTCCCTGGGCCAGAGAGCCCACTGTCCTGAAGGGTGAGTCCCAGGCATGGCAGCATTCACCACGATCTAACAGAATAGTTCCTAGGCTTTAAGTGAACATAAGCAGTGGTCTGGCAGAGTTCCTCATGGAATAGTGGTGGTGGTAGCCGAAGGGAGAAATTCCTCTGCCTGTGGAAAGAGGAGCGAAGAGCAGGAAGGACTTTGTATTGTGATTTGAGTGTCAGCTTAGCGACATTAGAAGAGAACATCAGGTAAATTGCTAATGTTTTTGACTTCGATCCCTGGCTCCCAGGCAGCATTTCTGGACTTACCTGGGGCCTGGGGGAACCCCATGCCCTGAAGGAAAAGGTCTTGGGCAAGGCCCAGTGGTGTCCTGACTTCAAGTCTGGTCCAGTGTAGTCTCAGTGGTGGTGGCCGCAGGGGTGCTTGTATCACCATATCCCCAGTATTAAGTGTCTCAGCACAGAGAGACAGAGACTCTGTATATTTGGGAGAACATAATGGAAAAGAAAAGAATTCCTGCCTGGTAATGCAAGTATTCTGGACCTAATTCAAGACCACCAAGATGGTAAATCTGCAAGTATGCAAAAACCACAGTGTTAGTGGGCTTGGGACCCAAGTCCCTTCATATACCTGGAAAGCTTTCCCAAAAAGGACAGGCACAAACAAGCCCAGACTGTGAAGATTACCATAAATACCTAACTCTGATGCCCAGACACTGAAGAACACCTACAAGTATCAATGTTGTACAGAGAAACATGACTTTACCAAATGAACTATATAAGGAACCAGAGACACTCCTGGAGAATCAGAGTGATCATTCAGATAGTGTATTAGTCCATTCTCACACAGCTATAAGGAACTACCTGAGACTTGGTAATTTATGAAGAAAAGAGGTTTAATTGACTGATGGTTCTGCAGGTGGTACAGGAGGCATGGCTGGGGAGGCCTCAGGAAAACTACAATCATGGCAGAAGGTGAAGAATAACCAGGCACATTTTCACATGGCAGAGCAGACAGTGAAGGGGGAAGTGCTACACACTTCTGAACAAACAGATCTCATGAGAACTCACTCACAATCACCAGAACAGAAAGGGAGAAGTCTGCCCACATGATCTAATCATCTCCCACCAGACCCCCTCCTCCATCAATGAAGATTACAATTTGACATGAGATTTGGGTGGAGACACAGACACAAAACATATCCCTATAAAAATACCAATGATATACTTTACATAAATCAAAATATCCTATCATGTATATGAAATTTCAAAAGGCCCAGAATAGCCAAAGCTATCTTGAGCAAAATGAACAAAACAAGAGGAATCACATTACTGACTTCAAATTATACTACAGAGCTATAGTAACCAAACAGCATGGCACTAGCATAAAAACTGACACATAGACCAAGGGAACAGAATAGAGAACCCAGGAACAAATCCACGAACCTACAATAAACTTATTTTTGATAAACATGCCAAGAATATACATTAAGGAAAAGATCGTTTTTTTCAATAAATATTTCTGGGAAAACTGGGTATCCATATTCCAAAGAATAAAATATGGTTCTTATCTCTCTCCATATATAAAAATCAAATAAAAATGGACTATAGACTTAAATGTATGACCTTAAACTATGAAACTACAACATTGGGCAAACACTTCAGGACATTGGTCTAGGCAAAAATTTCTTGAGTTATACCCCCAAAGCACAGGCAACCTAAGCAAAAATGGATGAATGGGAGCACATCAAGTTAGAGAGCTTCTGCACTGCAAATGAAACAATTAACAAAGTGAAGAGAAAACCCACAGAATGAGAGAAAATATTTACAAACTACCCAACTGACAAGGGATTAATAACCAGAATATATAAAGAGCTCAAACAAACTCAATAGGAAAAAAAAAAAAAAAAAAAAAAAACCTAAAAAGCCAATTAAAAAATGGGCAAAAGATTTGAATAGACATTTCTCAAAAAAAAAAAAAAACTACAAATGCAAACAGACATATGAAAAAGTGTTTAATATCATTGATAATCAGAGAAATGCAAACTAAAACTATAATGATATGATCTCATTCCAGTTAAAATGACTTTTATCCAAATGTCAGGCAAAAACAAATGTTGGAGAGGATGTGAAGAGGGAACCCTCATACACTGTTGGTGGGAATGTGAATTCGTGCAACCACTATGAAAAATAGTTTGGAGGTTTCTCAAAAAATCACAGATAGAGCTACCATATGATCCAGCAATCTGGACTCAGCAATCAACTGCTGAGTATATATCCACAAGAAGGAAAATTGGCATATCAAAGAGCCATCTGCACTCTCATATTTGTTGCAGCTCTGTTCACAACAGCCAAGATTTGGAAGCAACCTAAGTGTCCATCAACAGATGAATTTATAAGGAAAACATGGTACTTATACACAATGGGGTACTATTCAACCATAAAAAAGAATGAGATTCTGTCATTTGCAATGACACGGATCGAACTAGAGGTCAGTATGTTAAGTCAAATAAGCCATGCACAGAAAGACAAACATTGCATGTTCTCATTTATTTGTGAGATCCGAAAATCAAAACAATTGAACTCATATGGAATAGAGTGATGGTTTCCAGAGAGTGGGGAAGGAAGTGGGTGGGGATGGGAGGAAGTGGTAATGGTTAATGGATACCAAAAAATAGAAAGAATGAAAAAGATTCAGTATTTGATAACACAACAAAGTTACTATAGTCAATAATAATTCATTTGTACATTTAAAAAAAGTAAAGAATTGTAATAGGATTGTTTATAACACAAAGAATAGATGCTTGAGGTGATGGATACCCCATTTACCCTGATGTAATTATTATGCATTGCATGCCTGCATCAAAATATTTCATATGCCCCGTAAATACATACACCTACTATGTACCTACAACATTTAAAAAATATACAAAACAACAATCTAAACCCAAAATAAAGAGAAGCCAATAATGAAGATAAGAGCCAAAATACAAAAAATAGAGACTGAAAACAAACAAATGATCAACAACAAAAAAAAAAGAGCTGTGTTTTGGAAAAAAGTAAGCAAAATTGATAAATGATTAGCTAGACTAAGAAAAAAAGAGGAAAAAAATCAAAACCAGAGATGAAAAAAGAGTCATTACAACTGATACCATAGAAATACAAAGTATAATAAGAGCTATCATAAAAAGTTAAACATCAACAAATTGAAAAACCTAGACAAAATGGATACTTTTGTGAACACATATAGCTTACCAAGATTGAGTCATGAAAAAAATAGAAAGCCTAACAAACCAATATTGAGTTACAACATTTAAGCAGTAATAAAATGTAATCTATCAATTAAAAGCCAATTATGTGATGGCCTCAATGCTGAATTCCACCAAACATTTAATGAAGAAACAATACCAGTTTCAATTAAACTATTCCAAAATATTGAATGGGAATGCATATTTCCAAATTCATTCAATGTGGCCAGTATTATCCTGATACCAAAATCAGACAAAGGCACAAAAAAAGCAAATTACAAACACATATCCCGGATGAACATAGATACAAAAATGCTTAACAAAATACTAACAAACAAATTTAACAACACATTAAAAATATTTATCATGATTGAATGGGATTCATCCCAGGGAGGCACAAATGGTTCAATAGACACAAATCAATAAACTTGATATATCACATTAACACAATCAAGGACAGAAACCATATGATCGTTTTAATATATGCTAAGCATAATTTAAAAATTCCACTTTTTTACATGATGAAAACCCTCAACAAACTTAATATGAAAGGAATATACTTCAACACAACAAAAGCCATATATGAAAAACTTACCTCTGACATCATAGTGTGTGTGGAAAATTTGAAAATTTTCCTCTAAGTTTTGGAAAAAGACAAGGGCGCACACTTTCTCCACTTTTATTCAACATTTTAAAATTTCTAGCCAGAGAAATTAGGCAAGTAAAAGAAACAAGGGGGAATCAATTTGAAAAGGAGAAAGTCAAATTGCCCTTGTTTGCAGATGACAAGATCAGGTATATAGAAATATAAAGATGCCACCAAAAAAAGATGTTAAACTAGTAAATAAAGTTAGTAAAGTTGCAGAATACAAAGTCAACATACAAAACCAGTAACATTTCTCTACACTGATAGCAAACTATCTGAAAAAGAAGTAAAAAAACAATTCATTTATAGAGCTACAGAAAAGAAAAATACCTAGAAGTAAACTTAATCAAGGATATAAAAGGTCTCTACAATAAAAACAATATGACCCTGATAAAAGAAATTGAAAAGGATACAAACATATGAAATGATAACTTATGTTTATGGATTAGAGAAATTAATATGGTTAAAATGCTCATATTACCCAAGATGCTCCACAGATCCAATGCAATCACTACGAAAATACCAATGATATTCTTCACATAAAATAAAGAAATAAAATATCTTAAATTCATTTGGAAATGCAAAATTCCACAAGAGTCAAAGCAATTCTGAGTAAAAAGGACAAAGCCAGAGGCATTACACTCTGACTTCAGATTATAATACAAAAACATGGTAATCAAAACATATGGTACTGGCATGATAACAGACACAGAGAAAAATGGAAGAGAACAGAGAATCCAGAAATAAATCCACACTCTTACAGGCAACTCATTTTTGACAAAGTTGCCAAAGGCACACATTGAGAAAGGGACAGTGTTTTCAATGAACGGTGACAGAAAACTGGATAGCCACATGCAGAAGACTGAAACTAGATTCCTATCTCTCACTATATACAAAAATCAAATAAAAATGGGTTAAAGACTTAAATGTAAGGCTTGAAACTATGAAACTACTAGAAGAAAATATTGGGGAATGATTCCAAAGATTGTTGTGGTCTGGGAAATAACATTTTAAGTAAGACTGAGGCAGAAGAATAGGTTCTGGAGGCAGGGAACCTAAGGCTGACTCATGCTAACTTCCTAGAACTACATCAAAATGAAAACTCCAACTTTCCATGCCCAAGTAACAAAAAGACCAGAGGATACTCCCTTTGCAACTCACCCCACTTTTCAGCCTGGCAGATGAAAAATTGAAAGCCCCTCTGATTGTTCCCCTCCTACAACCCAATCAGACTGGTCATGAGCCAAGTCTTTATTTGCATAGGAGTATAACTTTGTAGCTTTACTTCAGCTCTGATTGGTTGCTTTCCACAACCAATCAGACTGATCACGGGTCATTGTTTCTTTTACATAGGTGTACACCAAGTAATGAATGGGAAGCCTCCGGAGGGTATTTCAAAACCCCAGAACCTTCTGAAACTGGGCTCTTGAGCTGATTGCTTCAGCTTGCTTCTACTCTGTGGAGTACTTTCATTTCAATAAATCTATGCTTTTCTTTTATTGCTTTGTTTGTGTGTTTTGTCCAATTTTTTGTTCAAATTGCCAAGATCCTGGACACCCTCCACTGGTAACATATTTTGGTTAGCCAGCAAGAGGTAAGCCCAAATTTGACATTTATTTTTCTTCTCCTTTTCCCTTTTCCTCTCTGCTCCATACAGGGGAACTCTTCTCTCTCCTCTTTTACTCTTTCCAACACAGGACCCGCAGCGGACAGCACCTAAGCATGGAGGCAACTGCAGATTTCCTGCTGGGGCCACTCTCTGGTGAAACTGAAAGGTTTTCAAGTGGAATCGCCTGAGCACCTCTGCCAGGTTCCGACAAGAGACCTGAATCCTTTTCCCTTTCTTCTTATTCAGTCTTTCAGTGGCTTTTTCCTGGTAGCTCCTCAGTAATTGAGGACAACTGGCCAGGACCATTCTCTGGTGTTACCTGAAGGTCAAGGAGTGAACAGGGATAGCTGCCGTGCCCAGAAGTGGAAAGGACTCTTTTCTACCTTTTCCGGTAATACTACCTGATCCATACGTGTGACGCAATTGTCAGTGGCAGTTCACCTAGTGTCAATTCACACATGTTTCAGGTGACTTAAGCCTTCTTTTTTCACACTTAAATTCTCCTGTAGAGTTAACTTGTAATAGCAAAAGATAATATATCTTATGCATTTCAACCTTCTTTCTCCTACTCCATTTGACTGTCAAAGGGCAAAAGGAACATTTAAAGTAGGTCATTGCCTCTGGAGGGAAAACATACAAAGTGGCACTGGTGCCCACCTAAGGCAGAGACTGCTGACACGCTGATTGGACCCCAAAGGGATCCTTCACAACTCTACCTCTCTGAAGGGAACGCCCTCAGCAGAGATTCTGAGGTCTAGTACTAAGCCTTCCTTAAAATTTTCTCTTGCAGATGACAATGGGACAATCTGGACATTCTTTGGGCTTGTTTATTGCTGCAGCAGTTGGATTGTGTTCTGGTGATTGTGTGTGTTTGATGTAGTCATGGGAAATTAGGATTCAGTAAACATGATATTCTTTTGCAATACTTTTTGGCCCTGATATCATTTGGAATTCTAATGTTTGGTATTGAATGGGGAAAATGGGAAAGAGGGATGGAGTTGCATGTATCAAGGCTTTTGTGCTGTTGTTCCAAGCACGGTCAGGCCTGGTTAGAATGTGATGTTCTCCTTTGTTGCTGTTTGACCCCAGTGTTCTTTGGAGTATGGGGAGGTTTGGCCTTTAAAAATCAAACTACTTTACCTAAATTTGGTTCACAGTCTTCATTTGAGTACCTATTGCGGCACAAATAGTATAACTACAGAAAACCAGTAAGTTTCTATTGCTATTTCATGGTTAGAGTTCCATGATACAAGCTACTGTATCTTCGTGTGTGTGTATACATGCCTAGATGTGTTCATGTGTATGTAAGTAATATGTTGTGTTTACAAAATTGGCTCATACATAAAAGAGTGCTCATAATTTAAGTAAATAAATCTAATCAATTTTCAAGTTCACATGACTTAAGTATTACTTTACTAAGCAAGCTGGCTTTAAAACTACTAGTTAAATAAATATGGAAATGTTGTCAGAATTGTCAGCATACATTTTTGTCTGGGTTTCATATTTGTCTCTGGTAGATATTTTGAGGTGTCAGGATTTTGCACAGAAGGTTATAAAACTATAACCCTAGCCAAAACAAAATGATCTTTGTGCAGATTTTTTGATAAGTAAGACTAATTACGTTATTGGTTCAATGAAAACAGTTGAATCTTCCAAGTTATTGGTGAAAATGCCTTTGTAGTTAACTTTAATGTTCTTATTTGAGTGAACACCTGATATTCACAGAATATAAAATGGTTAACAAGAACATAAGTAACTTTAGATTATGGTGTCTTATATCTCAGTTTCCAGTAATCTAGATAAACTGTTAAAAATGAAAGAATTGAGTACATGTAAATGGGGTGGATATTTTAGGTAAACTTTCTGTGTAATTTAAAATCTTAAAATTATTTTTATATTTGTTGGAAGTCTGGGCCATTTCCAATGAAGAAAAGGTTATAACACGGTAAAATATGTTTCTAAAGATTGTGAGATTGTTTTAATCTATAAATGCTCATATCTAATGGTTCAAGATTTCTTGCTTTTTAGGGTTTCACTGAAATTTAAGGTTACTAGGGATATGAATTATAGTTAACTATATAATTCTATATATAAAATTTGTCAAAAGGCATGTTATTAGTGAGAAAAATAATTTAAGATTTAATCAAGTTACTTACAGATTTGAAAAGGTTATTTATGAAATGAGGTAGTAGGGGAGAGAGATGTAGAAAAAGTTATGCATATGAAGATGTATTTTTGGTTAAGAAGATTATAAAGAAAAGATAATAGTTTTATATAAAAAGATCTTGTATGGTAATTTCTTTTTACCTAGAGTAAAATAACTGCTTATTTAAATAAGATGAATAAGAAAATCTGGGACTGAATAGGAAGCCCAGGCATCTGCAGATGGTCTGTGTAAGTCATATGTAATTTTTCTTGTTTCTTGTGTGTCTATCTTCATGCACATATAGAGAAAACAGAAAGTTTAAAAAGTTTAGATAATAGAATATTCTTTAGAACCTAATAGAGAATTGGAGAAATTTGGCTAATTCACATTTTTATAGTTAAACCTCTTAGTCTTGATTAAAGTAAAATAAGAAATATTGTAAAGAAATGCATCTCTGGCAAGTCATGATTTCTTCTATTTATCTGGAATTCCTAGGCTACCTTTGTCCAGCCTGCAGGAATTGATGGAACACACTGACCATTTGGGATTTTGTTGGTTTTGCTTGCCTCTGATGATCTAGACAGCCTTAAAAAAAGAAAGATTTATTTGTATAAGTTCTGAACAGAAATAGTACATTACATGTTTTGTTATTTGAAAAAGTAGTATTGAAATGAAATAATTTAAATGAAAGTATTAATAAAAGTATTTAAATGGAAGAATATTATTTCTCATATTGAACTTCCAAAACTGATATTTGCATTTACCATTTTTTAATGATGGAGAGAAGAGCTAGTTGTCTTACTTTGATACATTTATCATAAGACTTACCACATTTTTTGATGCTGTAGGTCAGAGTTCAGTCACTAGAATCCTAGCAAGTAGACATATGCTGTGAGTAACCTAACTACTTTAATACAGTGATTTGAAGTACTGCAGGCAGTAATTCTGAAACACAAATTCACAGAATTTTAATTTGTAACATATTAGATAAAATGACAGGGTCTTCTATAGTATAAATATCCTACTAACTAATGCTTGTGCACCAATTCCTGCTAAATTTTAAGCACTGACACCAGTCAAAACTTCATCTTCAGGCTTGTGAGAAGATGACAATCAAAATGCTTTTGTGAGACACAAGACTAGAAATTAAAACTATTAAATCCCAGACCACATTAATAAACAGGTTAACCTGCTGGCATGGTATACTGGAAAACTAGGGAAGGCTAAAACAGCAGTGCTAGTCAAAGTACATCTTAAAGACCCCAGCTATTCTCCCAATTGAAAATGATACCCATTTAAGAGGGAAGCAAGAAAAGACCTAGCACTCATAGTTGAGGTATTACTTACTCATGGACTCTTAAAACCCTGAAATTCTTCCTGCAATACCCTTATTTTACCCATTTTCAGGCCTTTGGGGTCCTACTGGCTAGTACAGAACCTAAGAGTAATTAATGAAGCTGTTATCCCCATCCACCTGTTGGTGGTGAATCCATATACCTTCCTGGGTCAGGTTCCAGGGGATGCAAAATGGTTCTTAGTCCTAGACCTAAAAGATGCTTTCTTCTCCATTCTTCTGGCCCCAGAGTACAAATATATTTTTGCCTTCAAATGGGAAAATCCTAATACCAGAGAAAAATAACAAAACACTTGGACAGTGCTTCCTCAGGGCTTTTGGGATAGCCCCCATTTCTTTGCCTGAGCCTTAGAGAAGGATCTGAGGGATCTGCAATTAAAGAACCAGAGTATGTTCCAGTATGTGGATGACCCTCTTGTGTGGGACCCAACCCAGGATGCTTCTGACCAAAACATTATAAAACCTTTCAATTTCCCGGCAAATGGGGGATATAAAGTGTCCAAAAAGAAGGCTCAGATTACTCTCTCATGGGTCCAATATTTACAGTGTATCTTAATACCCAGAGCCTGGCAAATATCCCCAGAATGAATGCAAGTCATATGTGGTGTGGACCCTCCCCACACCATGAAGCATCTTTGTTTTTTTTTTTTGTTGTTGGGGGGAATGGCCAGAATTTGCAGAATATGGGCACCAAATGTTGGAGTCATAGCAAAGCCCTTGTATGAAACAACAAGGGGGCCTAAAAATGAGCTAATGGAATGGATCTGGAAATGAGAGAAGCCTTTGCCAAGTTAAAACAAAGTCTCACCCAGGCTCCCATTCTTGGCATACCAGACCTAACTAAGCCCTTCTTATATGTAGCAGAGAAGAAGGGCATAGCTGTGGGAGTGCTAAGCCAGAAATTAGGATCAGAATTCAGATCAACTATCTACTCTTCAAAAAAGTTAAATGGAGTGGCCCCAGGATGGCCAAGTTGGCTGTGGGTAATAGCAGTCACTGCTATTTTAGTAGAAGAAGCCACTAAAATCACCTTAGGTCAATCACTGGAAGTTCTAAACCCCATCAAGTATAGTCAGTCTTAGAAATAAAAGGACATATCTGGATGATGGGGGTAGGTTGACCAAATACCAGACCACACCCTTAGATAATCCAGATGTAACCCTTAAAACCTAAATACCTTGAATACAGCTGTATTGCTGCCTACAGGCCCAATAACTGATTATTACTGTGAGCACATTGTTGCACATACATATGTTAGCCAGCCTGATTTAAAAGACCAGCCTCTCCCAGGTTCTGAGGATAACTGGTTCACAGATGGCAGCAGTTTTATGTCAAAAAGGGAGTGCTGAGATGGATAAGCAATAGCAAATTATAACACAATTATCAAAGCCTAGCCACTGCCTCCTGGCACATCAGCACAAAAGGCTGAAATCAACACCCTTACCCAAGCATTAACGTTGAGATAAGGAAAAAAAGCTTAACATCTATACAGATTCTAAATATGCATTTCTTGTCACTCATGCTCATGGAAAGAAAGGGGACTACCAACTAGCAAACGCTCCCCTATAAAGCATGGAACTGAAATTCTTCAACTATTAGAAGCAATACACCTGCCCAAGGCTGTAGCTATAATTCATTATAGGAGGCATCAAACCCCTATAGCACAAGGGAAAAGAAGGGCTGATAGAGAAGCCAAAGCTGCAGCTTTCAGCATGCAATCCCAATAGATCCTAGCACTGTTTTCTTTCTATGATTCCCCCCAAAAAATCTGAAGACACTACAGGAAGAATAGTAAATAAAGGAGCAATGGGAACAACAACAACAAAAAGGATCCTGGTGGTATGTAGGATCAAAAGTATATTTCCCCGAAACAGCCCAGTGGATAATTGTAAAAACCCTGCATGACTCCTTCCATATGGGGAGAGACCATAGTTATGGTTAACAGCCTCTTCATTGGGCCTAACTTAGCTTCGGTGGTTAAGCAGCTCTGTCAAGCTTGCTTACTGTGTGCATTTAACAACTCAGGAAACAAAATGCCTCCTCTAATAGAACCTGTACAGGGGAGAGGAACATACCCAGGGGAAGACTGGCAAGTAGACTTCACCCATATGCCAGCTTGCAAAAGATAGAAGATTTTGCTAGTAGTAATAGACACCCATACAGGCTACGTTGAAGCTTACCCTACCAGAAAAGAGAAGATTAATGAAATTATAAAGGTTCTTTTAAAGACCATAATCCCCAGTTTGTGTTGCCCTAAAGTCTCAAAAGTGATAGTGGCCTGTCTTTTATCTCCCAGATAACTCAAGGTGTTGCTAAGTCCTTGGAATCAAATACTATTTACATTCAGCATGGAGACCTCAATCCTCCAGAAAAGTGGGAAGAGCTCATCAAACTCAAAAATGGGCATTAGCTAAGTTATGTCAGGAAACATCAGAAATTTGGGTCAGCTTACTGCCCATGGCTCTCTTAAGAATCCATAAATCCCCTTGAGCAAAAATTAATATGAGCCCATTTGAAATGTTACACGGAAGGCCATTTTAACTAATGTTCTAATTACTCATCCAGAAACGGCCAATCTAATAAAATTCCTAGTTAGCCTGGGACAATTTTCTCAGGCTTTACAGAAGTTTGGAGCTCAAAGGCTCCCCATACCAGGAACTAAACAGCAACCCAAAATCAAGCCAGAAGATAAGATATTTGTTAAAACACGAAAGGAGGGATTACCTGCTCAAAAATTACAACCTAAATAGAAAGGACTGATTCCAGTGGTACTGGCCACGTCTCCTGTGGTCAAAGTACTAGGATTAGATATTTGGATACATCTATGCAGGAGTCAAGTCTGCAATACTTGAAGCCCTGGACCTGGAACTTGAAGCTCCCATCAGCCACTACACTTGTGAACCTGTGAAAAAACTGAAGCACCTGTTTAAAAGATAGCCAAAAGATAAGTAAATGCCTACCAGCTTTCCTTGGTGTCTTTGTTGCATAGTTGCTGTAAGCTGGAAAATAGAAACCATTTTTACATTTTTAGAATTTAATTGCCTTCTTCCAAACGGATGGAATCACTTCCTTTGTAATAATTGTCTTTTTTTTCTTTTTTTTTTTTCCAAGGCGGAATCTTGCTCTGTTGCCCAGGCTGGAGTGCAGTGGCGTGATCTCGGCTCACTGCAACCTCTGCTTTCCTAGGTTCAAGTGATTCTTCTGTGTCAGCCTCTGGAGTAGCTGGGATTACAGGCATGCACTACCACACCTGGCTAATTTTTATATTTTAAGTAAAGATGGGGTTTCACCATGTTGGGCAGGCTCTAAGTGTTTTAATTCATTTTCATAATAAGCATTCTTGACAGCACAGGTAACCACCTCTGGAAGTTCCTATTCTATAGAAAAGAAAAACAAATAAGTTTTTTTGTTGTTCCCTAATGGTCATCCACAGCCTGTGTATACTGGGACCATGAATAATGGTAATCACCTTTATTTTACAATAGAGCTTCACTTTATGTCTCTGGCAATTAATGAATTCTGGGTATTTATTAAGAACTTTAAATTTAGCATGAATACTGCTAAATACGAGCAGCCCAGCTCTGGTGACAGACAGTTGGCATAGTTTATCTCCAGCATCATCCAAATATACTGCCGTCTTAATCCCAGCCCAATCTTGGACCCTTGAAAATAATGACCTAAAATGACAGAACAAGCAGTGAAGTTTCTCCTGTCATATCTAAACAAACTTTCTGGGGTTACAGAAACCCATTTGGGGCCCAATATCATCATGCACAGAACTAAAGTTCCAAGTGCCACTTATTATTAAAAAAGAATAAAAAGCCAAAATTCTGGTCGAACCCTGGGAACCTTGAAAAGTCATCAATGTAACTATACCCTACAGATTAACCCCTTACATAATCATGTAAGATATGGAGTTACCCAAATTGCATCATTTAGAAAACCTGTACTACTTTTATGGAAACCATCCATAGATAAGGGCAATTTAAAGGATATACAGTCTCAGGTATGCTGACTAACTCTGTTCACATTTTCCCTTGGTCAGTTTAGCAGGGACCTTAACCACTGGAAAAGTGAAAACAAAAAGCTAACCCACATATTCAGCACAGAAAACAACTTTTGTCTTGAAAACCAAAAAATTTGCGGGACCATTTTCTACTTATGTTTATCAGCCAATTGGACTGGAACCTGAACACGTGTTTATTTAGCCCCCCAAATCAATATAGCTCCCAATAACCAATCCCTTATTATACCTTTAACTGCAGATGGCAGCACAAATGAGTCATGCAACTCATGCCCCTAGGAATAACAGCAGGAGTAGAAAAGGAAGTTAGCAGGTTTACAGCTTCTCTATCCTATCACCAATGCTTGTCCAAGGATTTTGTGGAAAGCTTGGATGACATCGCCCAAAGTATGGTCATCATACAAAATCACTTAGATTCCTTGGCAGCAGTCGCTTTTGCAAGACAGAAAGGGACTAGTGCTCCTAACTGCTGAAAAAAAAAAAAGGTGACTTGTGTCTTTTCTAGAGGAAGAATGCTGTTTTTATGTCAACCAATCAGGAATAGTAAGAAATGTCACCCAAAAGCTAGCTGACCGGGCCTCTAAGATGACAACAGCTGTCTGAGTCAGGCAACTGCTGATCAAAAATGCTAAGCTGGGTTATATGGCTCTTTCCTCTGGCTGGCCCATTATTAATGATTATACTTGCTTTGGTTTTGGGAACATGTTTGTTAAATCTCTAAACCAAATTCAATTCCTCTTGCCTAGAGGCCACGAAGTTTCAGACAATCATGGGATAAAGTGTCCAGCCAGTTCCAGGTGAAGACACCACCCCTGGCCATCCAGAAGCTACTCCATCTCACTAAACAGAGCAGGGCAAGAGTTCTCTGATCCCCAAATAGGTAGTAACTGCACCTCAAGTCAGCATGAAGCAGTTTCAGAAGACCATCGGTCCAACTACCTTCCATAAAAATTTATGAATCACGTCTTTCATGGGGGAAATGAGGCAGGAAAACATGGTCCGGAGGAAGGGAACCTAAGGATGATTCATGCTGACTTCTTAGAACTAAATCAAAAGGAAAACCCCAGCTTTCCATGCCCAAGTAAGAAAAAGACCAGAGGATACTCCATTTGCAACTGCCCCCACCCCCTTTTCTATAAGGCAGATGAAAAATTGAAAGTACCTCTGATTGGTCCCCTCTGGCCACCAATCACCACCACCACTGGTGGTGGGCCATGTCTTCATTTGCATAGGAGTATAACTTTATAACTTCACTTCAGCCTTTGGTCACTTCCCACAACGAATCAGAATGATGGTGGACCATTACTGCATTTATATAGGGTGTATGCCAAGTAACCAATGGGAATCCTCTAGAGGGCATTTAAACCCCAGAAAATTCTGTAACTGAGCTCTTGAGCCACTTGCTCAAGCCCATGCCCACTCCGTGGAAAGTACTTTCATTTCAATAAATCTGTGCTTTTCTTTTGTTGCTTTGTTTGTGTGTTTTGTCCAATTTTTTGTTCAAAACACCAAGAATCAAGATACACTCCATCAGTAACAAAACCTCAAAAGGACAGGCCGTAAATGGAATTACATCAGGTTAAAAAGCTTCTACGTAGCTAAGGAAAAAATAAAGTGAAGAGACAACCAACAAAATGGGAGAATGTACTTGCAATCTATGCATCTGACAAAGGGTTAATGTCTAGAATATGTGAGGAATTCAAATAATCCATAAGAAAAAAATCAAATAATTCAATTAGAAAATGGGTAAAATACACTAACAGAAATTTTTCAAATGAAGACACACAAATTGACAATGGATATATGTAAAAATGTTCATCATCACTAACCATCAAGGAAATTCAAATAAAAACAATGAGTTATCACCTCACCCCACTTAGAATGGCTAAAATCAAAAGACAAAAAATAATAAATGCTAGTGAGAATATGGAGAAAAGGTAAATTTTATACACTGGGGGCATGAAATTAGTATAGCCATTATGAAAAACGGTATGGAGATTTCTCAAAAGCTAAACAGAGAACTATCACATGATCCAGCAATCCCATTACTGGGTACATATCCAAAGGGAATATAATCATTATGTTAAAAATACATCTGCACTCGCACGTTTATTTTGATGCTATTTACCATAGCCAAGATAAGGAATCAACCTAAATGCCTATCTACAGATAATGGATAAAGAAAATGTGATATACATATATATATCATATATATACACATCTGTATATACATATAGTACCTACAGACATACACACACACACAGACAAAATGGAGTACTATTCATAAAACAGATTGTAATCCTGTCATTTGAAGGAACATGGATGAACCTGGAGGCAAACATTATTTCAAATGCAATAATCCAGGCAAAGAAAAACAAACACCACATGATCTCCTCTACCGATTAATCTAAAACAGTTGATTTCATAGAAGTAGAGATTACAATAGTGGTTACCAAAGGCTGGGTAGGGTAGGAAGTGGTCTGGGACTGGGAGAGATTGATCAATGGGTACAAATTTACAGTTGCACTGAAAGAGTAAGTTCTGGGCTTCTATTACACAGTAAGGTGACTATAATGAATTACAATGTATAGCTAGAAGAAGAGATTTTGGATGCTGTCAACACAAATAAATGAAAAAGTTTAAGTTGATGAATATGGTAATACTCTGACTTGATCATTATACAATGAATATGGCATATGCTGATTTGATCATCATGCAGTGCATTGCAACAACACACTCGACCTCATAAATATGTACAGTCATTATGGATCAATGATATATTTGAGAATTAATTATTTTTTAAAATAATTATATCTAATACCGAACTCAACTTTGAAAATGAGGAAACTTTTTATTTTCTTGATGTGCTTAGCATTGTCAGGAACACTTCCATGGTGGCTATCTTTTAGAAATATGTTCAAATGAAAAAGCGGAAGAGAAATGAACATTGGCAGGATGAAGCTTCAGATTCTTAAAGCTGTCAAATTATCATTTTTTAACAGAATTCCATTTATTTTTAAGTGGTTTCACATCATTTCCAATGCTGTTTTTAGTGTTGTTTCTTATGAGGTGATTTTACTATATGTACCAGATGTAAAATAGTTCTTTATAATGTATATTTTTACTCTTTTTCTCTTATTATACTCCAGAGTTTATTAATGAGGATGCTTATCTGTGGTGAAACTTAATTTTAAGGGTTAATTGAGAATATTGTTAATATCATCAAAGAAAGCACTATGTTGTAATTCACTATATTATTTCAAAAAATAAAGAAATTGCCATGGTAAATTCATGAAAATCTGAATCTCACCATAAATTGCACTGCCTTAAGTAACTTTCATGTAGTGATGGGAAAATTAAGGCACAGAAAATACTGTTTTCTATGTTCTTATAGTAACAAATCCTATCATTGCCAAATGAATACATTTTTTGTAACATCTAAACAACAAATTCGCTAAGAATGAAGCGGCGTAATTTTCAAATAGAAATGAGGGATATGAAAAGCTTTGTTTTATTCTATACTCACTCCAATTTGGGAATACAGAAGAAACCTTTTTAAAATCAATGGTATTTATACATAAAGATAAATTAAGGAATTTTAACTATTGACTAATGAAATGTTAATTTAGTCATTTTAGTCAGCATGGGTCAAGCATGTTACCTGACTTTGGAAGAAAAAGCTGAGATTGCAATTTTCCCTCTTCCATTCACTTTCATTGGTACAATCTTGACCAAGTGCTTTGGTTTCTTTGCACTTCAGGAGAAATATCAAATTTCTTCTTTAAATTTATAATTTTGAAATTTAGGATACATTTTGGAAAGCTGTCAGCAGATAGCCTGACTCAAAATGAGTGCTGAATAAAATGCTAGCTTACTCTGTACTTGATAAGATAATGCTTTGGAAAGATTGGCCAATTTGCATTTTAGCTGGGTATTCATACTTAGTCCAGTTCTTTTCTCTCTTCATTGTCTTCCTTTGCTCCTCCCCCTTTTATAAGCAACTCAGCATTCTACATGTATTACCTCAGAAGAAAGATGATCCAGCAAAATACAGAAATTGATTTTTGGCTTTTACGTTTTAAGAATAAAAACATTTTCCTTGGGGGAATAATTTGGAAGAATAAATGGAAGTATTGAAGAGCCAGGCGAATCTCCAAATAGGAGAAAATTATGGATGGAATACAGGGGACTCATAACCCTGTCTTCTTTACATATCAAATTCAATGTGGAGCCCTAACTGTGTTTTAGTTATGGACTATAGTGATCCATACAGATCAGCCTGCAGGAGCAGAGACACACCTTGCTCCTATTCCAAGGAAAATCCCAGTGTCAGGCAGGAAACCAACGCCATGTGTAACTAGCACAGGGCATAAAAGTGGCTAGGAAGGATTTTTCCTCCTAGGAAAAATCCTGAGATGTCTCAGAATTCCTAGCACTTGTCTAGATCAGTAAGATGAAACTGTTTACTACGTCGCCATTTCATTCATGCGTGCTGCTGTAACAAAATACCTAGGACAGGATAATTTAGAAACAGCGATTTACTTCTCACAGTTCTGAAGACTTGAAAGTCCACAATCAGGGCACCAGCAGATTCAGGGTCAGTGAGGGCTACTCTCTGCTATCAAGATCGTGCCTTTCTGCTATGTCCTCACATAGCAGAAGCAGAAGGGCAAACGGCTCTAGGACACTCTATTCGATCCCTTCTATAAAAGTACTAATTCATTAATAAGGGCAGAGCCTTGATGAATTAATCACTCCCTAAAAGACCCCACCTCTCGATACTATCCTTTTGGGGTTTAAGTCCAGAATATAAATTTTTGAGGGACACATACATTCAAACCATAGCAGTCACCAAAAGTGGCATAAAATGTTAAAGGCCTTTGGACGAGGACGTAAGTTTTCAATGACTGACTACATAGTGGTACTGAAAGAGTAGAATGCCCCTCACTGAGAGGGACATTTATTAACCAAAGAGTGAACCAAGTAAGGAGAAAACTTTGGTAAGGGATTAAGCATGGCACATTGGCAACTAATATGGATGAATATTCAGGTGTCACATAGAAACATGGTAACACTAGCGTGGATGAGAATCGTCATACTCACAGATTCAAAGCTACCACCTCTCTCTAGACATGGTTTTGCATTTTCTAAACCCTCCAGAATTTACACAAAGCCTTTGTAAAAATGAGAAAATCCTGAACTGATAGTGGTTGTGTATTTAATATGTGGTATAACAAAGACTCATATTTGACATGGTTTAGTTACAGGAAAATTAAATTAAATTTCTTACACACCTCAGATCTGTATGTTCTACACTGAGATCTGTATGTTTTAGCAATAATTCATATTATTGAAATCTTTATTTTTAGAATTTTCTTTCCTGGCTGAAGTTATCTGTAAGAAATGCAAATGTGTTTTAAAATGAGTAAAAAATACAAGGCTACCTGATTTTTGAAACACAGTGAGGAAGGAAGTGATTTTATTGGAAACCAGATTGAAAGGCACCTGCATTTTCAATATTTTAAAAATAAATGTCAAAGTACAATAAAATATTGACTGAACCTATTTCTTGTCTGATTAAAAAAATGCTAGTTTCTTCCAATGGGGATTTTCTTAAACCTCTCATAGACTGAAGTAATTACATTTACTTCTATTGAGAGATAATATATTAATTATATTTTTAAGCATTTTATCTTTGTTTCAATACATTAAAGGAATAACATTACAACCCTCTAGATATTTTCTATTAAGCCTCCAAGTATTTGCTTTCCAAATCTTTTTCCCAAGACTAAAAACAATTATAAATATGATCTCCACATATATAAATCTAATAACTGAACTTAACTAAACTTAATTGTTAAATAACTACTTAATACACTGTGAAGGATGCAGTAGATGTTGTAGAAAAGTTAAAGATAAAAATTTGGTGGCCAGAGAGCTTATAGAATAGTGTAGAAATAAGATATATATACAAAAATCTATAATACAAGATATAAAGTGATAAGTGTCAAAGGGACATAGATAAATTGCAAAAATTCAGTAACTAAAACACTACTTTTAAACATAGGGATCAGGGATAATTTCATGGAGGAGAGAAAGGTGAATAGGATCTTGAAGAATGAATATCATTTGAACAGGGAGAAATGCATGGAGGAGAGAAAGCAGGTGAATTGGATCTTGAAAAATAAATATCATTTGAACAGGGAGAAATGGAAGAAAAGCCATTCTAGGAAGAAATATAAGAAAGACAAAACGCATATAGGTGAGGAAGTGAGAGATGTGTAGAGGAAAGAAAAGTTACTTTCAGTTTTTTTTTTTTTTTTTTTTTTTTTTTAAATTTTAAGTTCTGGGATACATGTACTGAATGTGCCAATTTGTTTCACAGGTACACATGTGCCATGGTGGCTTGCTGCACACATCAACCCATCATCTAAATTTTAAGCCCCACATGCATTAGGTATTTGTTCTAATGCTCTCCCTCCCGTATTCTGCCATCCCCCAACAGGCCCCAATGTGTGATGTTACCCTTCCTGTGTCCATGTGTTCTTATTGTTTGATCCCCACTTATGAGTGAGAACATGCAGTGTTTGGTTTTCTGTTCCTGTGTTAGTTTCCTGAGGATGATGGTTTCCAGCTTCATCCATGTCCCTGCAAGGACATGAACTCATTATTTTTTGTGGCTGCATAGTATTACATGGTGTATGTGTGCCACATTTTCTTTATCCAGTCTATCATTGATGAACATTTGGGTTTATTCCAATTCTTTGCTATTGTAAATAGTGCTACAATAAACATACGTGTGCATGTGTCTTTATAGTAGAATGATTTATAATCCTTTGGGTATGTAGACAATAATGGGATTGCTAGGTCAAATGATATTACTGGTTCCAGATCGTTGAGGAATCACCACACTGTCTTCCACAATGGTTGAACTAATTTACACTCCCATCAACAGTGTAAAAGCATACGTGTTTCTCTGCATTCCTGTCAGCCTCTGTTTTTTCCAGACTTGGAAATGATCGCCATTCTAACTGGCATGATGAGATGTTAGAGTAGTGCTGCATTTTCATCTTTCAGTGAAGATGTGTGCTATCCAGTATGGTAGCAACTAGCCACATTTGTTTGTTGAGCTCTTGAAATGTAGTTAATATGACTGAAAAAATTAAATTTATAATTAGATTTAATAATAACTACTTTAAATTTAAGTTTGAATAATCACATGTCTGGTGACGTATTGAGCAGCACAACCGTCAAGCCTGTGAATTAGACTTGTGGCAAATAAGGCTGAGTCCAATCTGTTGTTTGAGGAAAAGACTACTAAGTAAATAGGAACATTTCAAGTTTTCTAGGAGAGGCATATCAAGAATAGAAATGTAGAAAATACCAGGACGACTAGCAATTGACACTGCTGTGAAAAGGTAGATGAGAATGATACAGTTCCTATAAACTTATAAAATTATTCAGGAAAAAAGGGAGTGGGATAAATGAAAATAAAGTAAGCTTGCAATACAGTCAGCATTAATCATTAGTTCAGATGTTCTCTGACCAAGATTGTTGGCCTATTGCAACAGAATCACATAGACTCAGTTGCAAGACTGCAATTCCTCTAAATTGTTCCACAGATTACTATGTAAACATCATGAAATGTTAAGTTTTCCCTTTGAGACATTCTTTCACATATTGCATGACAGTGAAACTACTGATGTCAGCTGGTTTGAAGCACCCCATGAGAAGCTGACTCACCAAAGAATGCAATTTCTGCATCCTGATAATTTCATCTCTCTTGCCCTGACCAATTAATGACCCCAATTTTCCAGCCTCTCGACCTCCGTGATCCCCTTAAAAGCCTCAGTCCAGAATACTTCAGGGAGATGAATTTGAGGCTTTTCTCCTATCTCCTCACTCAGAGCCCAGTGATCATTAAATTCTTTCTTTGCTGCAAATCCTGTTGCCTCAATGTATTGGTCTTTGCAGCTAGCATACAAACCTGTTGGTCCTCTAACAGGAATAAAACAGAAACAAGGAAAAAACTTGGGTAGATACTATTGCAGCATTGTATTCCACAAGTAGTGAAATGCTCAAGTAGAATTGTCTCATGTAAATGGTGGAATGCAAGGAATCTTATAGAGAAGCAATGAGTGGTTCTTGGTACTACCTTCTCCAGAAAGTTTTCCCTGGCTTCTCTCAGTCATTTCTTGCCTCCTCTCTTTCCTTCCATTATTTTTCCTCCCATTGCCCCAGGAACTCCTGTTCCTGGAACATGTTATCATATATTTACTATCTTTTCATGTAACATTGGAAATTTCTATAGTATTATTTTACAGAACTACCACTCTGGTTGTCTTTCTTCCACACTGGATTGTAAGTCAAGACATCTTGCAGTGCTTGGAACATAAAAGCTTTCACTGTGTATTGATCGAATTGAATGGATAAGAAGTAGAAAACTAGTAACAAACTGGTTATCAAGTCTAAAACATTGGAAAGGTGGTAACGCCATAAACCAAAATGGCAAATGAAGAAAACAAGTGTATTTGGAAGGGAAAATTGGTGAATTAATTCAGGTATGTTAATTTTATGGATCCTGGCAACAATGAAGTAGTCAGAAAAATAGAAAAGAATTTAGATAGGTGGAGAGAAAGAAAGAAAGATGCAAGTGTAGGAGCAATCCACAAAAGTGATAACTAAATCCACAAATGTCTAGGAGACTGTGGAGAATACACGCATAGAAAGAAAAGAATGAAACTGTAGATTAATTAGTCCAATAAATTATATGTTTCTTTAATGAAATGAGCATGATAATTGCTTATTTGTTTAACCAAAATGACTTGAAAAAATAATTGCATAGTTAGTGCTCTATGTACTTATTTTATTTTGTTTTTTTCAAAGCATAGTAGCTATTTTTGGCCTTTTACCCATTTGGCTGCTAGTGTCATCAGTTCTAAGGTCAAGTAAATAAATGTGTCATTAACAACCCAATATCCAAAGGTTAGCTTATGGATATATACACACACAAAGTCTATTTCATGAAGCAAGGTAAAAATGTATAAATTATTATTGCTTTATTAGTTTAATTAATGTTCAAACTCTTTCATGTATTATGTCATATTTTTATTTAAACATATGAAAAAATATATATAATTTAATAGAAATAAAATAAAGTCAGAAGGCCTGCATTCTAGGCATGACTTACAAAGTACGTGACTAGGTGAATTTTGGTAAATCATTAAATATTTATCAGCATTGATATCAACACTAACTAATGACTGAATTGAAATACATGAGCTTACGTTTTAAAGTTGTGGAAATATATGAATTTAAACAAAGAATCAGTTTTTGAGAAATAATAAAATAACTTATTAACAGTAAAAATAAAACTGGATTCTAAATGCTTGACTTTTCTGCAAACATTGTGAAAGATCTTTGATTATCCTATTGAACTATAGAAAAATTATATTTTATGTTATTATTTGTATCACATTCAGAATGACAATATCTACTGACATATAGATCAATGCACATCACCACCATTGGTTGATACCATAATGCTGATTTGTTACAAAAAGATAAATGATAAAGCAAGACCTTGTCTCAAAAGAAAGACACATGTGCCATAATTAAAAACTTCAAACATAAAGAGAAACACATGTGTGTTATTTCAGACTTTCTGTTCACATCTCAGTGAAAATAGTTGGTCTCTATTTAACAACACAGACAATCAATAACATCATAATAATAGCTAAGGGTATTATTTGCTAAAACTTCATATCTAGTGACTTTTCTATCTGTATCTAATCTAATGACTTTTATTAAATGAGTTCAGGGAGAACTTCAAGGACAGAAGATACAATTTATTTATGTAAAATGTGTGGCAATAATCAATAATGAATAGTAATTATTAAAGGTAGAAAATTCATTCAAATGAATATTGATTCATGAGTTTTGTTTAATAAATATTTTTGTTGCCTATTCATAGAATCTTTGTCACAATTGCATTATGTAGGTTATTCTTAAAGGTGTAGACCTTGTTGAAGAGTGAATCATTTTTTATAAAAGTCCTTCTAAGGGTATTAATCTAAGAGCTTTACATTTGTAGCCTCATGACATATGTATATGTTTCTCCTAGCCCATTTAGACTACTATAACATATCTTATCAACTTGGTAGACTGTACACAATAGAAATTTATTTTTCACAATTCTGAAGGCTACGAAGTCCAAGAACAAGGCACCTGCAGATTTGATGTCTGGTGAGGCTTGTCGTTTGGTTCGTAGACAGCACCTTCTTGCTGTGTCCTTGCATGGTGGAAAGGGCAGGGCAGCTGTCTGAGGTTTCCTTTATAAGGACACTAATCCCATTCATGAGGGCCCTGCTACCCTGTCTTATTATCTCCCAAAGCCCCCATCTTCTAATACCGTCACATTCATGATTGGCTTTCAACATATGAATTTTCAGGGTCACAAACATTCAACAATAGAAATATTCTTGAAAAGTTTTCATATAATAGAAAATTAAATTATGTAAAAGGTGAAAATTTACTACTGAAGCAAACACAATTGTTTGAAGCACATCTCCACCATTTTACTATGCATGATGGCTCACACCTGTAATCCCAACACTTTGGGAGGTCAAGTTGGGGGGAATCACTTGAGCCCAAGAGTTGGAGACCAGCCTGGGCGACATGGCAAACTGCATCTCTACAACAATTACAAAAAATTAGATGACCATGGTGGCTTGCACCTGTGGTCCCAGCTGAGGTGGGAGTATCACCTGAGCTCAGGAGATTGAGGGTACATACAGCGAGTTGTGATGGCACCACTGCTCTCCAGCCTGGGTGACAGAGTAAGGCCCTGTCAACCCCCCCCCCAAAAAAAAAAAAGAGATTATATCACATATTTGCTTATTTTACCTAATAGTTTGCCTCGGTAATATCTTCCTATTCATTTATAGTCCTCTACTATTTTTTAATATTTATTATTAAAATTTTTACTTTTTATTATTACTATACAATATGCTGTTGTAAAAAGTTGCCAAATTTTATTTAATCCTTCAGTAATGATGAGTATTTGGAGGTTTGCAATTTTGATTTCAAAGTTGAAGTGGATATATTTGTTCTGGATATGGTATGTTTATGGGAGTAATCTCTCAAAGACAGACACTAGAAAGATAATTATGGGATAAATTTTAGGAAAATTTACATTTTTCTCTAAATTGTACAAAATTTTCTACCACAAAATGTGCAGTTGTTAGTATATCACTAATGGTGGGTACACAAGAATCTCAGCTTTTCCTCCACACCATTTCTAACAAGCTTTTATCATTAACAAGCTTTTGCCAGTCTGTTAGGGGTAGAAGGGAAGAAACTCCTGTTAATTTTGTGGTGAATAGCCAGCTGTATACTTATTTGTGAAAAGTCTGTTTATATTCTCTATGTATTCAAATAATTTTCCCATAAAATTTGTTGCAAAAATGTTTCTTGTAATTTGCAATTTTGCTTCTGAGATTTTTAACAAGTGAATTTTTTTCTTGTCCTAATATAGTTGAATCTGTCAATCGATTTGTGTTTCCCATGGCCCATTTTTTAGTTTAAAATGTTGTTTCTATCTGAGAATCAGATAAATATTCCCATATCACATAACTTCATATTCTACTTGGCCTATAATATTTTTATCCCTTTAATATTTAATTAAATATAAAAAGGATACAAATATCAGCACTTGAATTTCAGTTCTGTTAATTCAGTTTAAATAAACATAATTAAATTTCTTTGTTTCTAATTTTTTCTCCTGACATAGACGTACAATCAGTATAACAAAAAGTTATTTTCCCCCATCATTTAAAAAAAAAGTACAATATTTAAAAGTAATTGTTAATAGATGAATATGGTTTATCTATATTTGATTATCTCAGGTTCACTTCTTTTATTAGAGAAGGAAACTTAACTAAAAAACATACAACTGAAATTACTACGTTAATAGTTTACATCCTTAAAATACAACTGTTACTCTAAGACATACAGTTATTTTTTTAAAATGCATTCTTATTTTACTTCCTTTGTAAAAAAAAAAAGAAAAGAAAAAGAAAAGAAAAAACAAACAAAAAAACACTTTTTGGATTTTCTTTAAAATATATATACTACTTAGGTTATAAAAGGGGCTATGAACTGAATCAAGGGCCCTATTCCTGCAAATTTATATGATGAAGCCATAAACCCAACGTGACTGTGTTTGGAGATAAAAATTTTAGTAGGAAAATAAGCTTGAATGAGGTCACAAGGGCAGAGTCCTAATCCAATAGGACCAGTGGATTTATAAAAAGAGAAAGAAAAAAGTCTTTCTCTTCCTCTGTGTGTGTGTATGTGTGTGTGTGTGTGTGTGTGCGCACTGAGGCATGACCAGGTGAGGTCATAGTGAGAAAGTGGTCGTGGTCTCTATAAGACAGGAAGGTGCCTGTCCCAGAAATTGAATCAACCAGCATGTTGATTGTGGACTTCCCAACGTCCAGAACAGTATAAAAATAAATTTCTGTTATTTAAACCATCAAGTGTCTTGGAATTTGTTGGGCCATTCCACGGCAAACCATACACTAGGGATTATTATGTAAGTTTCTTACATAATTTTTTATCAGTATAATTTAAATTATTTAAAAAATATTTTTGTCAATAGTACATATATATGTTTTAATACATCAACGATTTAAATGACTAATAGCAATTTTTGGCTAACCCCTCTTCATTCCTGTTTTCCTCTTCCAAGAGACAACTTGAAACTTTTGTAATTATTTCTTCTGATATTTATACTTATTATTTCTAATAGCGTATTTATTCAAACTTTTTTTTTTCTCCATGCCTTGTGCTTGTTGTTTATATGTAAATCTGCAAAAATATCATCCTCCTTTTCTGTTTACTAATGTCTTTTTTTTTTTTTTTTGAAACGGAGTCTTGCTCTGTTGCCCAGGCTGGAGTGCAGTGGTGCGATCTCAGATCACTGCCACCTCTACCTGTTCTTCAACATGATTGCATCTTTCAATCTCTACATTGTCCTCTCTACCCTTAACTTTTCTTTCCATCCAACTTTGTGGACTTTCATCTCAAATCCATATTTGCCAATATCCATTCTGCATTCAAAATTTAAGGAGACTAGGAAGTTATTACAACAATCTAAAAATAATTGGAAGATAAAATGTAAACATTTTGTTGGTAGTTGGTAGTTGGTGCACACACACACACACACATAAAATGCTATGAGTGTAACCAATTTGTCAAAAAAAAAAACATGTCAAGAGATTTTTATTTTCCCTCATTTGCATTACTATGTAGAACTTTCCATTTTATCAACATATCAATTTTTGCCCCTTCCCCATTCATCAACCCAAGTTGGCATAGACACATTTTACTCATATTTTAAGTTTCAGATAAAAGACATTTTTCTTTATTCTGCAAAAATGCTTAGAATTATGCAGTCATTTAGCCTTATAGTCTCCTATCATAGCTATGGTAGTTCTCTATTGTAATCTTCTGAGTTTCTTTTTTAAATTTTTCTTTCACAGGGTTGTAAATTTTCTGAAAAGAAAAAGTTTGTCTTACTTTGTTATTTTTGTCTCTCAGATAATAATACAGTACCTAACACAGAGATGCTATTAAATAAACCTTTCTTAAGTGAATACATTTATTAATTAAATTATTTATCAGCATTACCTCAGGATTAGATATATAAATAAGCAGACAAAAGAACCCATGAAAGGGAGCCAATAAGTTAACATTTCAAGACTCAGAAATTATTAAAAATCTTAGTTAGTGATATTAAAACAGGAGATAAAGCCTTAGAAGATTCAGATGAATTTCACTAAAATGTTCTTGGCTGGACTGGTTAAACATATGGCAAGCCCCATGCTACCATGTTCAAATGCTGAAACCCCTCCTGTTGGCTTGGTGAACTACTCTGTACTTTGCCATCTTAAGCAAACTGTGCCCCTTCGCTTCTTTCTGTACACTTGAAAACCTCAGTCATCCAACTTTTATATGGTTTTGAATTCTATTAAATGCTCTTAAAATATATAATTTAATATGATTTTTTTTTTTGCCACATGACATATTTAAAATTCACTTACACTAAAAATAAAAATTCACTTACACTGATTATTTGGTGTCATATGGCCACAAAATTTAAATAACAACTATGCTTACTTATTTTCCATCAAACTCATTATCTAAATAAACACAGGTTCTTCCAAAGTTTGCATGTTTGTTTGTTCTTATTTAATGACACAAATTTAATTTACATTATCACATGAATGGTTATGCTTGGTTTTATTTTTATCTGATTTGTAAAAGTCAATTTGTTTTTTAAATATACCTTGATTTTTACATTAAAACAAAATTTCCTAATTTGACTAACAGCAAATGTTTCTTTGTTTCTATTACTGCCTAAAGTAGCTAAAATTTTAGAACAGCAAATGTTTGTTTATAGTGAAATGATTGCTTTAGAAATATAAACAATAGAATGTAAAACAATAATATATTCAACAGTATACAACTGATACTGTTCAAGGGGACAAAAATATAAGCACTGAGTTCTATTTAAAGCAAAATAAAATTAATGTAAATTAAATAGAAGGATGGATTAATTTATTGTAAGATTTAACCAGATGTATAAATGTAACTTAAACAGCAGAAGAAGAATTATTTAACAAGGTGCTATGGTTTGAATGTATCTCTTAAAATTCATGTGTTGGAAATACATGTTTAGACAATGTCACTGTAATAAGGGCTTGAGGGAGTGGGTTTGCCCCTTTCCACCTTCTGCCATGAGAGGACACAGCACCCCGTCTCTCCAGTGGACACAGCAACAAGGCACCATCTTGAAACCAGAGACCAAACCTGCTGGTGCCTTGATCTTCTACTTCCCAGCCTCCAGAACCGTGAGAAAGTTATTTCCGTCTTGTGTACTCAGTCTATGGTATTCTGTTATAGCAATAGAGAATGGACCAAACACAAGGCACAGCTCATTGTCATAGAAAGCGTACTGGTCAAGTTCCACAATCTGCGACTTAACCTAAATCGTGTTTATTCACTATTTTAAACTGAATTCTCCCGGGACAGACACTGAGACAAAGATCTGAGCCCAAATGGCTTCTAATGAAAGTGTTCCCAGTAGAAATAAGAAAAGAGAATTGGGGAACCAGAACTCGGATTAGGATGAGGCAAACGGAGTACTAGCTTCAGGTGTAAAATATAAGGAAGTGCCACAAGACTCAGAAATCAAGATAAATTATACCTTAATGCCATATTATACATAAATCAAAATTAATGTAAAATAGCCATTCTGAACAAAATGTTAATTTGAAAAATAAAGACAGGCTATTCTTTGTTTGTTTTATGACTCTGTTATTGTGGAACAGAAGCAACCATTTTCAATCATCCCAGGGTTTCCTTCCCACCTGCCAAATAGGTTTATGATAGATGACAATGGGGTGTAAAGAGATTGAACAACACAGGACTTCATATATTGTCATTTTTATTGTAAAGCTTATATTACATTTTACTTGGTTGAAAACATGGGACAATATTTTGACAAGTATACAAATGGATACACAATTTTCCTTTTGCCTCAGGCAACAATATGGCTTGGTATGATACAGCAAGGAAAGGAAAGAAGCTAAGCAAAGGTGACATTTTGGGTGAAGTCTCAGATCCAGTCTATTCTCTTGAGAAACTGAAATATAAATTACACATCAAAGTTTGTCCCTCTTGAGAAAAAGGGGCTGAGCTTTTATACTCCCATATCAGCAAAGCATTGGCAAGGAGCCACCTGCAGGAGAAGGTGGGACAAAGTCTCCCAGGCACTTCAGGTTTTCCATAGAGATGCCCCAGGACAATCCCTACAAGGAGGTTGCAAGTGCAAACAGCAAAACACATAGACACTATGGAGATGAAGGGCAGGGCAACAATTAAACTTGTTTTAGATATCTAATAAACTTGTTTTGTAAACTTTGGCAAGCAACCTAACTTCCCTGAAGATAATTACTATCTTGATCATCTAACAGATTTGGTATAAATAACAAACACAAGGTCATACATTAACTCATTATTTTTAAATTCCGTTATCTAACAATGTCCATTTACAGAGAATTCAGACATAAGAACCAGGAAGTGAGCCTAAAAGGGCTTTGAGTAAATAAACAAATATTCGAGATTGCACACATTGAAACTTAACATACTTTATTCACAGTTGTGGTTCTCACTTCCTCTCTCAAACTCTGTTACTTATTACATGGAATCAATAGTACAGAATTTAGCTGTGAGGTTTCCAGGCCTTTGCATAATTCGAATAAACGAATAAGAAGGTGAGAGACAAACTGCTCTGGGTAGATCTGCCAGCAAACAAATAGCTTGAATAAATGAGAAGTGATCATCTGCCAGAAAAGTGAATTAGCAAAATGATAAAAATCACCTAAATGACCACAAATTTAATACTAGCAATCAATTTGTATTCATTTAATATAGAGAAACACATACACAAAAAGTATATGAATGTGCACGCGTATGTTCACTGCAGCTTTGTTCACAACAATCAGCATATGGAAACAAATGAAGTCCTCATCAACACATCATGACTTAAAAATACATGGTGTGTGTGTGTATATATATGGATACTGTTCATCCTTTAAAAAGAAGGAAATTCTGTCCTTGGCAACAATATGGATGAATCTACAGAACATCATGCTAAATGGAATAAGCCAAGCACAGGTAGATACTGAATGATCTCACTTATATGTGGAATCTAAAAAAGTTGAACTCATACAAGTAAAGACTAGGATGGTGATTACCACAGGCTGGTAGAAGCAGCGAGAAATTGGAAGGGTGGGTAGAAAAAGGGGAGATGTTGGTCAAAGGGTACAAAGTTTCAGTAAGACTGGAAGAATAGGTTCTGGTGAGTGATTGCACAGCATAATTAATAAGAATGTATCATATATTTCAAAATTGCTGAAATATTACATTTTAAATGTCCTCACCACAAAGACATGGTAAGTATATGAAATGATGGATATGTTAAGTACCCCAATTTGATTATTCTACATGTATACATGTATTGGAACCTCACATTGTACCCCATAATATATACAATTACTATTTGTAAATTAAAAATAATTTTTAAAAGTCACATTTAGGCCGGCACGGTGGCTCATGCCTGTAATCCCAGCACTTTGGGAGGCTGAGGTGGGCGGATTACCTGAGGTCAGGAGTTCAAAGCCAACCTGACCAACATGGAAAAACCCTGTCTCTACTAAAAATACAAAAAATTAACTGGGCATGGTGGCACATGACTGTAATCCCAGCTACTCGGGAGGCTGAGGCAGGAGAATCCCTTGAACCCAGTAGGCGGAGGTTACAGTGAGCCAAGATCTTGCCACTGCACTCTAGCCTGGGCAACAAGAGTGAAACTCTGTCCCCCGCCCCCCAAAAAAGGCATTTTTAATGAATAAACCATGAAACATTGTATTTGTTTTGCTTCCAAAGGCTTTCTGAACATGCATCTATGACAAAAAATGTTTTATGAACCTTACAAGAAATTATTTAAGATGATAAAATATTAAATAAAGAAGAGTATAATTATCCAGTTAGAGTGGTAGGAAGTAGTGATGGCTAGAGAATGAGGTTTGCACAGTAGAGACAGGACTGAGTGATTCTTCTCCTCGCTGTCCACAGACACTTATGACACCATACTCTCAGATCATCTAGCTACCTTCCTTATCACTAGATTTATCTGGGTACGAGCTTGTGAGATTAGAAGCTGGAGGATGTATATGTTATTGTATTAGTTAGGGTTGTCCAGAGGCACAGAACCAATAGGTCATATGTATATATAAAAGGGAGTTGATCAGGGAAAATTGGCTCACAAGATTACAGGGTGAAGTCCCATGATAGGCCGCCTGTTAGCTGGAAAAAGAGAAACTAGCAGCATGGCTCAGATCAAGTCCAAAAGTCTCAAAACCAAGGAAGCCAAGAGTGCAACCCTCAGTCTGAGGCCAAAGGCCCAAGATCCCCTGGGAGGTCGCTGGTGCAAGTCCCAGAGTCCAACAGCCAATGAACCTGGAGTCTGATGTCCAATGGCAGGAGGAGAGAAGCAAGTCTCTGGCAGGCGAAGAGGGAGAGCAAAAAGAATTCAACAAGGTGCTTATTCCCCTTCTTCTGCCTGCTTTGTTTTAGCCATGCTGGCAGCAGATTGGATGGTGCCCACCCTCATTGAGGGTGGGTCTTCCTCTCCCAATTCACTGATAAAAATGTCAATCTCCTCTGTCAACATGCTCATAGGCACATCCAGAAACAATGCTTTACCAGTCGTCTAGGCATCTCTCAGTCCAATCAAGTTGACACCTGATATTAACCATCACACATATCCATAACAACAGAGGATGACTTTATGGTGGCAAAGGGAATAGAAACTCTGGGTTAAGGTTGCAATAGTGTGCTCAATAATACGTAGCTATGAGACTGGTATTGAATTGCAGAACTGATATCCAATATTGAGCAAAATTGGTTTTATCTATAGAGAGAGGAAAACTGCGTCTCTGAGGCCCAGGTTTTCCTCATGTGTCCAAGAACCCTGGGGACTACCTAACTTAAAAATTGTTTCCAAAATCGGTAGGAGGAGTTGTACACTCAAGCAGAGAACTGTTAGACATTTTTTTTGTTTTGTTTTCTTTTTGCCAAACTGATCCAATAGACATCATGGGACTGTTACTATTTTGGGGGGTAACAGAGGTCAATTCTGGTTAGTACATGCAAAATAGGAATTCATTAGAGGGATTTAGAGATCCTAGCATTACTCACAGTTTTTATAAGTTGAAAAATATAGACTTGGAAAAGTGAAGAACCAGATCAAATTAAAAGATCCGTGTAATAGGAAACAGTTCACATTCTTATTTGGTTTCTATCACTATGGTAAATCAGCTGTAATCAGTTTTCAGTCTTTGTGACACTCTGTTCCAGGTTCAAAGTATCTAAAGTAAATTAACAAATGGACAAAATAAATGAATGAATGAATGAATGAATGAATCCAATAAACAAAAGTAAGCCATGTGCCCATGAATTCCCATGTAGGGATGTTCTTAAATCTTGACACATGGCCCTATAAAGACCATAAGAAATAGGATGCAATAAGAACTAGAAAGGAAATCAAGGCATGCTAACCAGAAAAAGGAAAGGCTAAGATTATGTTGTAAAAATGCACAAAAAGTCAAAAAAAAATGAAACAAAAAATGAAAACATTATTTAAAAAAAATCTCAAAAGCTAGTAAGTGCAAATTAGTTAGCCAGGAGTCAAATGCAGTCAATGGCAGAGGAACTTCTGAGTAACGCCCAATAATGTCATGTGAAACCAGGGACAAAATGAAAGTAAAACATAAACAAGTCAGAAAAACCCTAAACTATTTCTAAGAGTTGAACTGCTATTGGAATTCAATCTTTTTGCCAACCGAAACACGAGTCCTATCAGAGGTCGATGATCTACTATACAGAAATTGATGTTAATGCATACTGTTTATATTATCAAAATTATTTTAACACAGGAAATACGTAATGCATTTTGGAGCAATTTCTATTCAATATAATTATTTTGATTGGTACATAAATAAGTATACTCTTAAATACTCGGAAAACTTGGTAGTTTCAGAAAAAGTTTCCCGTTATGGTCTGAAAAAAAAAAAATTGTATTATTGGCATGACACATACACAATTAAAAAGTTGCTTGTCAAAATTACATGCATAAACTATAAAAGTATTAATGATTGCTGGAACTATCTAACTTTGCAACATTTAAATTTAATATTTAGAATTCAGTGCACTTTTAGCATTCTTCATTCATTAATTTTTCTAATATTTAATACACTGAAATATTTCCAACTGATGTGAATTCCAAAAGCTTTTCATTGCATACAACTCCTGAAATAAAAATAAAAACTGGTTTTCTTGCAAAGAAAATAGGAAATAAAAGTTTACAGATGCATTAAACATTTGGCTGTGTTATGTATATAAAGACTGACTGCCAATTTCAGGATTCTTTTGCATGCAAGTTATCTAAGTATAGCCAAATAATTAATTCAAGCCTGTTTATCTGAGCAGTAGATTAACTTACTTATCAACAATTTAACAGCACTCTCTTTCCCCTGCACTTTCCTGCTCTAACTTACCCAGGGTCTCTGCATGTGTCGGCTGATTAGTATGATTTTCAGATATTATGACAGCATGTCAAGGATCCAATTTTATAATTTGTATTGAGAAAAAAATAAGCTTTTTAATCTATATGGCATAGTTAATTATAACAGTAGGTAGATTTTTATTAGGTTTAACTTTTTTTTATACCAGAACCAGAAATTTGCTTGGGTAGACTAAGGGTGCCTCATGTTTTTCCAGAAAGACAGAAATTCACATGTACACTTTTAATTTCTACTATAAAGAAGAAAGTTAAAAATGTAGAGGCCTTGCTCCCATTTTTTTTTTTTTTTAAATTAAATAGGCTTGGGATGTGGCCTGGGTATCTGGTAATATGAGCTCATTAGGTCATTTGGATGGACACCAAATCTTAAAATTTCACTTATTCATGGCACAGCAAAATGCATTTGCTACTGCCAGAGAGAAAATCTTTCAACACTATGAGAATTTGAATGAAGCAAAATGTTGATCTTCCAGAAAATAGTGATACTGTCATAACATCTCTCTGTAGTATTTTGCAGAATGACCAGCAGGGATGTCAGCACACCATAAATAGGAAGTATTTCAAAATGATCTCTATAGTGTCAGAAAACTAGTTGTATTTTCCTGTGTATTTTTCCTCACATGTTCTATCTTCTTAAATACTTTCAATAGAAATTTACGGTTTTTATTGCCTTGACCAAGCCTCCTCATTTTTATTTATTTTTTTGCACTTAAGCAGGACATCGTGAACATAATACATCTTATCCATGCCAGATCAGACAAATGTCAGATTAAAGGAAAAGCCAGCTGCTCATCTCTGTACAAAGTAGCAAGTGAAAATAACCAACAAGCATGACTTCTGTCAATACGAAACTAAATTTAGGTACAAGCAGCCCAAGTGGCTGCCTTGGCTGCCCTGATTGCTATTGATTAAATGTGTTTAAGACCTTTAATTGATTAGGGTCAAATTAATTGAGAATAATTTCAAAACAAAATGAGAAAAAAGTTGTTTTTAGTGTGTATTCATGTTACCGGATATAAAAAATAATTTTTGCCTTCATTTACAATGGGATCTCCATTTATTCACTATGGATTGAATTCTTTCCTGACAATTTTTCACTACAGAATTAATTTTTCTTTCATTTAATAATTTATTAAATGTCTAATATTACAGAACATTGGACTGGCATGGGCAGTATGGGAGATAAAAAAGATACTTTCTGCCCACTAGGACTTGAAATATTAATACAAAGACTAAACAGACAAAAATGACAGTACATTATGATAAATATTCTGAAAGGATTATGTGCAAGTTCCTACAGAAACACAGAACAAGGTCATTTTTCTCCAACCAGGAAGAATAACAAATACATTTTGCAAAAGGAAGAAACGAAGTTACCTGAATTTTGGGTTGAAGCCTATTCTGGAATTTTCCAGGCATGGTGGAAGTAGAAGTGAAGGGACAAATGTCAGAAAAGGGAAGCAGCAGTACCTAATAGCAGTACACAGATTTTTCCAGTATGTTTCAAAGGAAGCGTAAAGACATTGGGTAATTTTAAGTAGGAGAGTAAAATGATCAGAATTATGTTTTATAGAGATCACTCCTGAGTAAAGAGTGCACTGAATTGGACTGGAGATATAAGGTGTTGAGGGTCTGCACAAAGTCAGTGTTAATGAGATTCTTAGAAGGACAATGATTTGGGAGACATTAAGAAAATAGAAGAAAAAGATGAGGGAAACAGAAGAGTCAGGTATAACTCAGGTACAGGTTTCTGACTTTGGCTCTTGGATAAGAAATTATGATTCAAAAGTTCTAAACTACCACTGTAAAATAATTAAGAAAATAAATGAAAGAAAACTGATAAAATATAAGGAGAATTATTTGAAATACTATTATTGTCACAGTACATACTCTTAAGAAGCTTCTCAGTTTTGCTACCCAAAACTGACGTTGGTTTTAGTTAAAAAACCAGTCTGGTCATCAGTAAAACTAGGTAGACACTTAGCCAGTATTAATAAACCAGAGTCTACTATGGTTTATTAATCTGAGAACCAAGGATGCATCCAATAAATAATATTAAGACCCCTATAGGTCTTCCTCATCCTCCATAAATGAATTATGAATAAGACAAAACCAAAAGCTGTTTAAGAGATAACAAGAATTAAAGAATTTGTAGCAGATGGTACCAGCTGTGCACATTTAATTCCAGCTCAAACAATCTGCCAAACAGTTAGACAGAACTGCTTTTGCATGTGAAATTGGAGTGTCTCAGAGCCAAGGAAGAAATCTGAGAGTAGTCTTTCTGGCATTAGTTATCAAACCTTTTATTATAATTAATGTTAGTGGACACAAACCTTCTTTCCTCTCTCTCTTTTCTTTGCACTATGTACATTCTCTCCCTCTCTCTCTCTCAGAATCTTTCACTATTTGTCTTTAGCTCAAATAAGCATATACACACATATACAACATACACACAGCAATATCTGCATCAATTAAGTAAAGAATAAATTCCAAGAATTAATTTGTTAAAATGCAGTTTTCTCAGTTTTCAGGCATTCAGCATATATACACTAAGTTAATACAGGTAGTATAAAAAGAGCTTACTATGAAATTTTGAAGATAAAAATTGTAAATGAATTCTAAGATATTTCAATCTATTTATAAATACATTAACTGTAAGTAACAAAGAAAGAGTAAAGCAAAGGAGTATAAATATGACAAGATACTCTTTTTAAAGTATGCTTAAAGTCCACTGGAATGGGCAGATACAGCAGACCAGGAAAAATTAGAGGTGAAACAAGAGTTGAAATAGGAAATTTGGATGGGCTAATGGAAGATACGTAAGTATTAAAGGTCAAGGGAACAATATTTAAAAGGGCTCTAATGCAGAAATGCAAATATAGTCAGGGCTTGCATTTATCAGCATGGACTCACTAGATGGAGGAAACAACCATGAAGCTCTTAATTGTGAGATTTAAGTGCATTCGTGTATCCTGAAGCTAATGATATTGGGAAACTATGAAGATTGGAGAAGATAGCCACGATGACATGACTACACACTGTGCTTCAAAGAATGGAGCAGAAGCAGAAAGCCTGAAGACAGTCAAGGTAACTGTGAGTTTTTTGCAATAGCACATGCATGAAATAACTACCATCTGAGCTCTGAGGATGACAGTAGAATAGATAGAAAGGACAGTGAAGTCTTATACAAGAGATATTTTTATTAGTGTTTGACTCTAATGCAAATATAAAGAAGAGAGAGGTGTAAAATTAGATTTTGACTCTGAGAAATTGGAACGATAAGGGCAGTGATTACATAGAGGTCAATCAGAAGATGCAAACTGAAGGAGGAAGGAGCATGTGGATTTTAATGAACGTAACTTTGCTTCATTGAGTTTGAGATGTTAAGATGAGAACAAAATGTGCATGACAAGGCTCAAGGTAGGGCTTGATAATGCTAGATCAGACAGAGCTTTATGTAAAATTCATCCCAGAAGAGGATATAGTCATAAGAATATATACATGTTTTGAAATAAAAGATTAGTGAAAATGTATAAAGGTCTCAAAATACTCCTGTAAAGAATAATCCCATTCAGGGTGGAAATAGGAAAAGTACTCCATTGGTCAGGGAGGAGAGAGCTATGAGAGATCCGGTTAAAATCCAGGAGTGGCGTTCATAAGAGCAGTGTCTTTGGCAGTCTCGGGTACTGTATTAGTTTCCCAGGTATACTACAACAAATTTTCAGAAACTCTGTGCCTTAAAACAGCAGAAATATATTTTCGCACAGTTTGAAGTCAAGATTTTAACAGGTATGATTGGCTGGTTTGATTATATTGTGCTTGTTTGTTTTGTGATTCAGAGAAGGGAAAAAGTTAATTGTAAAAAATGACGATCAGGATTCTTTTGGTATCAGGAGAAGCATAATTTTAAAAATTAGTCAAATTGAGTGCTAACCACATGGTAATTGTTGGATAGTTTAACCTCCTAAGAGATGCTGTGGTACTGTATCCAGGTAAAAATCTATGTCATGCCTTGGATACTACTCTAGTATGATTCAAACCTACCCTAGATAAATGAAATTTCCCAAAATTCAGATTGACATTCATATACCAGATAGGTAATTTCTGGATGTCTTTGTAAATACAGCATGTATTTATAGTGTCACTTTTAATAACTAGAGGAAAAACACTCTAAATATAACTATTGATATATAATAATGTAATATATTTTTACTTATTATCTTCATAATAAATATCTGATGACTTCAATCAACTTGAAGGGTTAAATGGAATCTTTTATAAACCACTACACAAAAATTCCAAAACAAATTGATTTGCTTATTCAATGAAACAATTCATTGATTGAGTTGTTTAAAAATATAACACTGAAGGGTTATGTGAATTGACCAATCATTATGGTCTATGTACTGACAAAGAAAAGAAAGGAGAAGAGAAGGGAAGGGAAGAGAAGAGAAGGGAAGGGAAGGGAAGAGAAGAGAAGGGAAGGTAAGGGAAGGGAAGGGAAGGGAAGGGAAGGGAAGGGAAGAGAAGAGAAGAGAAGAGAAGAGAAGAGAAGAGAAGAGAAGAGAAGAGAAGAGAAGAGAAGAGAAGAGAAGAGAGAGAAGAGAGACAGAAAGAAAGAAAGAAAGAAAGAAAGAAAGAAAGAGAAAGAAAGAAAGAAAGAAAGAAAGAAAGAAAGAAAGAAAGAAAGAAAGAAAGAAAGAAAGAAAGAAAGAAAGAAAGAAAGAGAAAAGAAAGAGTGGGAGGGTAGGAAAGGGAAGGAGAGGGGAGGGGAGGGTAGAGGAAGGGAAAGGGGAAAGGGAGGGAAGCGAAAGGAAAGGAAGGGATGGGAGGGGATTGGCAAGGTCTTTCATTGTTTCCCAATCTCCACGTCTCCCTGGCTGCTTTTTGCTTTCTAGCCTCATCTGTCATTCTTTTTTAAAAGTATAACCGCCTAAGTGACTACATCTTAAATGTGTACATAGCTCTCCTAACTTTATTCACAATGTTTCTGGAAAACAACCTTTCCTTCAAGATTTTTCTGTTAAGCATCCTTAGATGATTCTAGAATGACTCAAAGGTTTATCATTTCCTTGTAATTTTCTCCAATTCCCCAGCTATAAATAATTTTCCACCATCTTGGTATTTTACAAGCATCTCTCATAAAGTGGTTATACTTTACTAACATTCACTGTTGTTATTTGAGAATATATTCTATGCCTTCTATTACATTGTAAGTTTCTTGATGGTAATGTGCAATTCTTGCTTTTGTTTCCTTGCAACAGGAGCTCAAAATGATTTCTTAAGTAAATGAAAGAATACTCAGATGGAAATAATACCTGCTGCACGAATAGTAAATATGAAATTGATCCCTGTCCAGAAGGGACAGATATTTGTACTTACAATTCAAATTGGATTATGTGTAGCCAAACTAAAATCAGCTGCATTGATTTTCTTTCCTTTGGTGGCCAAAATGATCATTTTAAGTCAAGGTCACTGTTATCTTCCTATCTGAAAAAAGGATGCTTATTTTGTTTGGCTTCATGTGTTCTTATCCTAGGAAATATTTCAACATTTAATAATTTTAAGATATATTTTTAAAAATGAAATAACAGTGATCATTTGAGAAGCTTAAAAATTAGGTAAAAGTATACAGTAATAAATACTAATAGTCAATGTGCTTTAAACCAAGTACAATACACATATATGTGAATACAAATCTTTAAATTTGTGAAGCATCCAACCAAATTATTTTCAGTGGTTCCTTTCATTCAAGAATTTATAAACACTTAGGAAAATTAACATCACAATCAAAGTTACAAAAAGTTAGTGAATTCTGCTTTATCACCAGCAAAGCAGTCTACTATGAGTGAAAGGAAATTGCAAGCACAGGAGTTTTGTTCTTGCCTTCTACCTATGGGCTGTGTTTTGCTATATTGGGGCCCTGGGATTATATTCAAATATAATTTAAAAACAAAGCTTGCATGTTTCTAGAATTGACATTCAGTTATAAATTATTTATTGCAGATATTTAGATTTCTCAGTTAACAAAATTACAAAAATTTTCTTAAGTAGATAAATGAAACAAAATAGAAAGAAGGTCCTACACATACTACCTAATTTACAATGGATGAAAAATATGCAGAATAAAATGTATGAATGGTTTTATTGTGCTCTGAATATTTGAAAATAGGCATTCATCTAAAAAATTTTCCATTAATTTTAAAGAGTAGCAGAGAATATGCAGGTAATAAAGACAGTATCAAATTTTTAAAAGATAATAATGAACTGTTTGAATGATAACCTCTGTATGTGAAATCAAATATATACTATATTTTGATAATAATCTTGAAATATTTTATATCTTATAAAATCAACATTTTTGATGTATGTTCTCTAAGTATTTGTGGGGTTTTTTGTTTTTTCTTTGAGATGGAGTCTCACTCTGTTGCCCAGACTGGAGTGCAGTGGCACCATCATGGCTCACCATCACATCTGCCTCCATGTTCCAGCGACTCTCCTGCCTCAGCCTCCAGAGTAGCTGGGATTACAGGCGCATGCCACCACACTGGGCAATTTTTGTATTTTTAGTAGAGATGGGGTTTCACCATGTTGGCCAGGCTAGTCTTGAACTCCTGACCTCAGGTGATCCGCCTGCCTCAGCCTCCCAATGTAATGGGATTACAGGCATGAGCCACTGGGCCTGGCTACTTATGTATTCTTAAGGACACTTGAAACTGATACTACATAACTATGCAGTGTATGTGAGTTTAAAGAATGATGAAAAAAAGATCTGCTATACCGGGAATTGAGATTTATTCAGATAATGTCAGTGACACAACTTTATTACTGATAAAACACAGAAACCTGAATTATCTTGATTATTTAGCAAAGCTACCTTTTGCTTAACTCTTTGTTTATATTATTTTATGCAAAGACAAGTTACATAATATCAATCCCAGGTGAGCAAGAGAGTGAAACACACTCAAGACAAACAGAGAAATCTTTAAAGAATCTCTTTATTCTTCTTATCTGCTGTCTTTCAGGATAATTACCAAAATGCCCCCCAATTATTTACCATAAATCCCTCCTTTCAGGAAACAGAGCTCACATATGGTTCATCTTAAACTATTTAATATATGTAATTTTAAATTTTGCATGTTTAAGAATGCAGCAGTTGAGAAAATTTGAAAGTAGGCAAAATTATTAGATTTGTGGCTCACATAAAAAGTGTTTGTTTTTTTTGTAGTCAATTGATATAGTTCGTCTGTACGAATACAGCAATAAATACAATGTCCAGTTTTAAGGCTTTTGTGTTCTCTTGTTCTTTAAAATACAATATTACTACCTTGATTTATCATATAAACTTCAGTCTGATGTTCTTAATGTTGTTATAAGCTTAAAAACACTGCAATGCCTGTTAAGCTTCAGTATTAATGAAATTGCAAGAGGAGGCAGGACATAAGAGAAATGAATTCCTAGGAAGGCACACTTAGGAACTCTTCCAACAGGCCTGTTTCCACCTCTCTACAATGGTTCCTGATTTACAGCAGGAAGGACAGATCCTTCTACCAGCTTGATAATTTATCATCTTAAATATTGCTGTTTTAAAGAAAATGACTTTAACATGAATACTAGGTCTCTTACCTTCATTTTTCCTCAACAAATAAGGACATTTATAAATCAAGGTAATGCATATACTTAAATTAGAATCCCGTCATTATTCTAGATTCAACATTTAAATTCAAATATTTTATTTCCCAGGAGTTGGAGAGGTCAGACATGACTGATCCAAGAATGAGCATTTATTGAAAAATGAGAAAAATGAGTTCCTCTTTTTCCTCTACTCTCCTGGCAGTGAATTCCATATAAAAACTGCAAATGAGCAGGAAAATATCTGCTTGGTTATCTGTAATCATTAACATTTTATCTTACTCTAACTAGTTTTTTTCTCACAGACCCACAGATTTGGTTTTCAGCCGTTTAATTAAATACGTGTGTGTGTGTGTGTGTGTGTATGTGTGTGTATGTGTCTACAGTCAATGAACATTTAGTTTTAATAGGCAGGAACATTTCTATAAAAAGTACTTCACTTAAGCAAGAATCCCCATGTAAACCTGTATATCTATTATATAAATTTAAAAAAAAACACTTTCTAAGTTTATAGCTGTCAAAAGTATATACTTCTTTCCGAAATTAAAGGTAACGCCCTTCCCACATTTTTACATTGTGTTTTCTCAGTGTACTCATTTTGTTTTGATTATTTTATTCATTTATCTTTGATAGTGTTCCTGTGGTGATATTTAAATGGGCTAGTTTAATACTGGGCAATTTTTGGAGAGGGGCTTATTTTATCTTTTTTAGTGCAATTCAGCCCTATTTTAAGATCAAAGTTAATTGTATTCCATAGGTATTTGGGGAAGGAACTGAAAAGGAATGGAAATCTAGTACTTCTAGTTTAAAGAGCTTGTGCATTTCTGATTTAACCTCTTTTTAAAAGCTCGTAAGGGTACTTAATCATTGTGTCTTGATGATCCTTGCCAAGTCACATTTCGCCACGACCTATATGTGGGAAGATCAATAGGCTGCAAGAAGTGAATACAAATTTTAAAAAAGAAGAGGAATTTTAGTAACTGACAAGTATAAAAAGAAGGACAAAAGTTTTTATTTATATGTATACATATATATTCTAAAATTTTATCACTTATAAACTATAAATTATTGCTTTTATATAACTATGTATCATGTGTGCTATAAAAATGATTCACTCTTTTTGTTACTAGACTATTTCAAAACAAGCATCTTTGGGAGCCAGCATAAAATATAGTACAGTAGGGAAGCATATTAACTCTGAAATCTGGTGCCATAGGTTCATACTTCTTCTTACATGTGTTACTTCAGGCAAGGCAAGATAGTTAACTTACATGTGTATCATTTTTTTTTTTCATCTGTAAAACTAGGATAGTTGTTATGCTTGTCTCAGAAAGCTGTAGAGCTTGTCTCAGAAAGTAGTGAGGATTGAATAAGATATGTAATGTAAACATAGCACAATGCCTAATGTACAGTAAACACCTGAAGTTTGCTATTATGTTAGCTATTTTTTCCATAATCTCTTTCTAATAGTCTTACACAAATGAACGTATAGCTGTGTTGCTTTCCTACAGATAAGCTACAATAGATAATTTCTGTCTCCCAAATGTAGACACTGTTTTTCATTTCCCCCCTTCTGGAGAAACGAAAGGATTCTCACCCAGGATTGTGGCGGAAAATTGTGTGTTTCTGGAATACCTTTGGACATCTTTCCTTAAAGAGGATGCTGTTCACCATGAAAGACTGGTGAGATCTAGCACTAAACACATTGGACTAAACACCAAAGCTCCTGATAGTGACTTTGGATAAACCACTTTAGCTCCTCATGCCTTAACTTTTCCTGTCTGTGAATTATTATTTTCCATCCTGTCTCAGAAGCTGGAAGATACAGGCGAAAATGGTTTGTGATTTATTGTAAGCTGTAGAAACTAGATACTATAGTCTTGTTCAAAATATTATGAGATTCCAGATAAATCTTTTAACAACTTCACATGAAATGATAGGCAGGATTCATTTAGGGAAAGATAATTGGATTACAGGATTAGCCATGTGTTTGAAAATAAACAGCAGAAATTGGTATCTTAGCAGTGATCTTTATGGTCTCTTAATCAAAGTTTTCTTACTTTGTGCACAATAATTACTATTAAAATACCCTGTCTTTTGAGAAAGGGTTTTTTGGGGGCTTTTTGTTTGTTTGTTTGTTTGTTGGCATGAAGTCCTCCTGTCTGGATGTATAGCTATAGCCATGTGTTATGTGTTCAAATAGATTGCACAAAACCCAGTATTTTTGTTTCTTTTAATAAAAAGTAAATTCAGTTGGGGTGACTAACCTCTGCAAACTTGATAAGGAGGGCTTTGTTGAGCATCCTCATTAAGTCCAAGGACCTGTTTGCATCTCTAACTGGTAGTCCACCCAGCATACACAACAGCAGCAACACCACACACTGACATCTTGACTGAAATCCATGCCAGAGCAGCTGCCAAGGTGGCTAAGCAGGCTAATGTCGTTTTCCATGTTCATCCTGCCCGTCATGGTCTAGTCCCTACCTTGTCGCCCACTCCCCTTCCAAACCTCCATATGCAGACAGTGAAAGAGAGCGCTGAAAAGAAGGGACAATGTTCTGCCTGAGGGCTCTTAAAGTATCTCTCTGAATTTAATGAGGTCAGTTGGGCGTCTACAGCTTTTTTACCTTTTGCTACAGCTCCCTACCCAGAAGAGAAATTCCTCTGTAACACACAAACACACACAGGCATGCACACGCATATGTACTGCAAAAACACATTTGGGAAAACACCCACGCATGGCAAATCATTCTTTGTATCTTTCAGAAACACGCACACTTACCTCTCACTACAGCGCGCTTATGCTCTCGCTCGCGTAGACACACACACACACACACACACACACACACATGAACTGGGAGAATCACAGATCCACACACAATGCCACGTACCCCGAGAGCTCAGAAGCCTTCCTACGCCTGCAGATTGAACTCACTCGCCACCCAAACCTATGGACACTCGCAGTGTGCCCACTTCCCAGAGCGGAACTCCCTCCAGATGCTATCGCCTTGCTCGGCTGAGCGGGCAGCTCCAACGCAAGCCAAGGGGCAAAAGCTGGCCAGGGTAATAGTGTGGCGCACGGGACCAAACCCATTATTTGTGCACAGTGCGTGGAGCTGCAGACTCAAGTTGGGCGGCCCTCTAGACTAAGCCTGGTAGATAGAAGCTCTCGCCTCTCATAGCCTGAGGCAGTTAAATGGAGCCACAGGCAGCAGCAATATCCTGTTTCAGAACTAGCGCTGTGGCACTCCCCACGGCTGAAAGGGGACCAGGTTCCCGAAAAGATCAGATCGCCAATCAGTTGCCTAATCTAAGGAACTTGTTCATTGAAAGATTTGGGTCAGGACAGTGGTGGAAAAAAAAAATCAAGCAGCACGACCTGCTGGTCTTGGGGACACAGCTCCCCTACACCAAGGGATGGGAAAAACAGGGTGCGAAGGAAGAACGGGCGGCTCGAAGACGGCCAGTAGATGGCGCAAGAACTCTTTCCTTGTGCAATCTTAACCCTTGCGTGGTGCACGGGGCGGGGGGCGGGCGGGGGGAGGCAGATCCAGATGTATAGATACATACATTTTTCGTTTTGAAAGCAACCTCCTATTTACATATTTGGTACCGATTCAGAATTAAGGTAAATGGGTTCGTTCTAGATAACTATCACAGATAGTTTAACTGCGGCACGCACCAACTGAAACGGGGGTTGGGAGGATGAAAGGGCGAACTATTTGGGGAAACGATACTGACTTCCCTCCCCACCCCACCCCCGCCCAGGCCACTGATGAAATCCGTTTACCGAATCATAAAAACCCGGTGACGGGTTTACACGTAGTTATTTGAATATGTAAACACATGTGTTCAAATACATTCTTCTCTGTGTGAAGAAAAATTTATTGAGAGAATTCTCTGTGATTTCCTTTTTCAATTAAACCACAGGATAATAAATGGGAGAAGCCTGCTTGAAATATACCGCAACTACAGTAGTAACACATGTCCCATTATAACGACGTGGGCATCGATGGAGCCCGATTCATTATCGTCACGGTTTCCCCAAAAGCAACACAGATCCTCCGATTAAAATATTCCTTTGACATGCTTCTGTATTCGCAGCCTGCAACGGAGAGCTCACTAACATATTATTTCTTGGGCTGCTTTTACAGGCAGAATTGATCTATTCGGGGAAAAAAGCAAGCCCCTTAATTTCAAATATTGTGTAGAGTTTATCAGAGAGCAGAGCTGGGCTTTTAGAGGCTCACTAGTGGTTTCTGGTGGTTGCTATAACGAGCTAGAATTGGGGTAGATTTTGGTGGAGGGGAAAAAACGCACAAGAAAAGACAGAATCCAGAGTAGCGGAGACTTTGTGCCCCCGTTGGAGAGATGGTTGAGTCCTCGTCAAGGTTGCTGTGGTATCCCAGAAACACCATTCACTCCGAGCTGTGACCGCGCACCAACAACAGCAACAACTCCACTGCGCCGGGCTGAGGAGCAGGAATTAGGAGCTCGCGAATAATATGAAAGGGATCCGCAAAGGGGAAAGCCGAGCAAAGGAATCCAAACCCTGGGAGCCTGGCACGCGAAGATGCGCTAAATGTGGCCGCCTAGACTTCATCCTGATGAAGAAAATGGGGATTAAAAGTGGATTTACGTTTTGGAACCTCGTCTTTTTATTGACGGTGTCTTGTGTGAAAGGTAGGTCTGCTTTGGGGGTCCCCTCCGCTTTGGATGGAGGTGGGCTGACTTGTAGATGGAGAGAGGCTGGCAGCTTACTTTGCAATTTGCACCGATAAAATAATCATGATAATACTAAAGAAGGAGTTGATTCACAGCTCGTTCTCCCCCCCTCAGATAGGAAATGCATTTTGCTTGCCAGATTTGGCGTTCAATGCGGTGATTGAGCTTGTGCTCAATAAATATTCTTGCAGTATGCTCAAACGAATACGTGAGTTGGTTAGTATAGCCTCTAACTAGTGGATATCCAGGCAGAATTCCTCTGCAAGACTTTTCTTAGTGATGAGGATTACCTTGATTTCTCGTCAGATCACTAGGGGTTGATGCTTTGGGTGGAATATTTATATTAAAGACTGGTCTAAATGCTTTTTAACCCTTTCAGGAAAGAAAGTTACCGATGTGCTAGGAATGTGTTGATTTTAAATGCATGAGGGCACAGGGATCTTCCACGCACTGCCACACCATCATGAATGTCTGCATGCATATGTATGTAAATTATTTCTACGTGGGCTTCTATGCAATGTTAAATGTAGGGGAGCTTCCCTAGGACCTGTGGTAGAGGTTTGGCAAAAAATGAGGCTTTCAAAGGGTCTGAAATGCCATGAAGTGTAAAGAACCACCTTAGGGGATGAATGAAGGTAGGAGGAAAGTCATTAGCTGACGACCAAAAAGAAAATCCCCAGCAAGTCTCAGCGTTCAGACAGGTAGAGTGAGTGTCACATGCACAGACAAGGGGAGGGGGTAGATGAGATGTAAAAATGCATTCCCAAGCAGGAAGGCAAGGGACAGTCAGGATCATCGGAAAAAGAGCTGTCCTTTGGGAGAAAATAGATCCATAGCTCTCTTCCACAACTTCTCCTGCACCCTGCTGCCCATTAATTGCTGCAAAGAATACTCAGGAGGTGTCTATGACTCATGCCATCATTTTTTGAACAATCACCTCTCCATACTCATGGCAGCTCCAATAGACGCGATGGATGTTGCTTTCAGTGAAGCTAGTTTCAAATCCCGGGTGTCTGTGTGTCGCGGGGGGGCGGGGGATCGCGGGAAAGGGGGTGCTGTTTTGGCCCAGGCGCGCCAGGGCTGTCAACACAAACTGGACGCTTCTTCCTTTGTAAAGGAGTGCCTCTCTGAACCGCAATGGGGCCGCGTCTCTATGAAACAGTTTATTGTCCAGCTTGCAGCTGGCTGTCCCCCCACGGAAGGCGGCTCATTTGCATTCAGTGGAAATGATAATTCATGTTTTGGGAGGAGGGAGCTGGAGAGGTTACCTCTCCCTCTACTATGACCAATGATGGGTGGCATGTCTCGAATTTTAATTTACATCCCAAAATGCCAGGAAGTCGCCCCGGTCTCTGTGGCAGCAACTGCCTTGTAATCCCAACCTCCTCCTTAAAGCTTGATTTTTCCTTTCCCTCTGGGGCCTCAGAGCAGCTCTGAGCCGAAAAGCTTGTCCTAAGTGGCACAACTACACTGCCTAATGTACAAAACGCGGCTCAGGATGCTTACAAGGTTTCTTTGTCGCTGGCTCGACATGTGAGGAGCCACACATTTATGCTTGGTTCGCCTGCCACTGGGAGTTGGTGGTTAATGGATGGCCCTGGGGCTGCCTGCTACACGCGCGCTCCGCGTGGGGGAGGCGCGAATAGCCAGCAGCATCCCTGGCAGAAAAATGTAAGGGTGACTCCTGTGAGAAGATGACCAGGGTTTAAGTGCGAGTTTTCCTGTGATACCTGTTGAGCCAAAACACATTCGGGGGCAGATGAGGGGGAGGGAAGTCTCCGAAGCGGGGCAAGCATTCCAGCCTGACAAACGCTGATCCGCGCCGCCTGCAATTAGAGCTCCCGCTGCCCGCACCTACCGTATTTTCCGAATGAGATGCGCCGATAGAAAGGAAAGGCGCGTTAATTTACTTTGGACTGATATAATCGGTTTAGCTTTGGAGATATTGAGAAGGAAGGGAATGTCATGGCCTTCTTTGATCCTGTGCAAAAATCAATATTCTACAAACTATACGAAAAAAAAATTTTTTTTTCCAGTGTCAATAAAGTTATTCATTGTCACTCAACTGGCACTTGGAAGGCATCTCGTACATTTTGAGACTCGGAATACTGTCCCCAAATTCTGAGAAACTCGCATAAGCTGTATGTTTTAGACCTACTGTCAATCTCCGAATGATGCCAATTTTGATAGTTGCTTGTTACTCTCCGTTTCCTCATTTTTTTCATTTCACCTGTCTCAAGGCTTTCCTAAAGCCAAGATTGCTGCAATGCCTTAAACGTTGTTTGCCCCAATGTCTATGCCCGCTTTTGTCTCCTATACTTTCTTCTGCACTGTCAGGTCCATGGAAAATCTCAGACTGGGGAGCCGTTGTAAGGATTTTGCAGATTCTAATCTAGACTAGCGTGAGGGTCCAGGAAGTCAGAGGCACGCAGTTTTCCACGTGAACAGGTCTAGCCACGAGAATTCCACCATCTGCCTACAATTTTCACCCCTCCACCATCTCACCTTTTCGTGCAACAGCAATGACAAAGAGGCTTAGTGGGAGGAAACGCCTCAGAGTGTAGAAAGTGGTCTTAGGTAGGTAGGCCTGAACCACTCGGGTGGGGCTGAAAAGGAAAACAACCTTTAACTGGCGTTTCATTTCCACTGTCATCATGTGAAATAATAGGCTGTGGAGGGCACCAAATTGAGGGGTGGGGCAGGACAGGTGCTGCTTAGACTTGATCCATGCCTCTTTCTCTCTGAACACCCCTCCTTCCCCCCACACACGCACACATGCACACACACAGGCAGAGGTTTCTGAAATGCCTCCAGCTGCAGCGTGTCTGTTTAGGTCTCACCCAGATAGAAACTGTGAATCTCCAAGTCGTGCTGAAGCGTCCCGCCCATGTAAAGAGACACCCATGGGATGCTTTCCCACGCTGCTTGTCAATGGATCCCAGGGGAACACACACCGTGCAGCGAAGGTACTGCGAAGGCACAGATCTCTGGGTAGGCAGCAGGTGGGAGACCGGGTGCGTCGTCGCGCACCCCACGCCAGAGAGTCTTTCCAAGGATTCTTGCCAGAGCTACTTCTTGAAGGATCCACGTTTCTGCTTGTGCTCTGAGATTCCAAGGAGACACTACTCCTGCCACAGAGGTCTTTTGGAAAAGTGGAAATCGCATCATCTCCCGCAGTTAGTTGCCACTAGAGAGGGGCGCGGGTGTCTTATGAGGGGGAAGAGCTGCCAGAGGCACTCATTAGTATCTTTAACGACGCCTGCCCAGGTGGCCATGTCCGCAGCTTTCAGCACTGCGTGTGTCCCTGGGGACTGACACCCTCAGTCCTCGCCCATAAGGCGACAGTTTTTCCCAACACATCAGGAAAAGATCTGTCTTAGCTTGAGAGAGCTTTACAAAGGGGACTGGGGGAAGGGGAATCAATGTCTTTTCAAAACGGTAACAGCAAACAAAAACCCACCTGGCCAAAACCATTATCAAAACCCTTCCCCCAACACTAGCAGGACTGAGACACCCACTGAAAGGTAACCTTTGTGTTTGAGTCAGGGGCCCCTCCTGCTGTAGTTTGGACAGGTTCCCCTCCCTCACATCTATTTCCTCTGGGAATACTTATTAATTTCTTTAAGAAGACCAGCCTCCCTGAATTTTTCATGGACCATCCGTGGTTGAAACTGAGTGGCTGACTTGGCTCTTGATGTGCGTGTGTGTGTGTGCGCGCGCGCGTGTGTGTGCGTGTGTGTGTGTGTGTGTGTGTGTTGCTGGGAGGAGGACACATGAATTGACACGGAGAAGCCTTTAGGAGGCTCCGAGGGTGGGTGTGAATGTGTCCTAGGCGGAAACGCCTGGCGGGTAACAGTGCGTTAATGTTCCCAGGACTCCAGATGGTCAGTGGTGATGCGACCACTGCTGTCACGATGAAACAGAAGTGCGGAGGAAGCTCCCTTTCTCCAGGCGGACCGCAGCGCTGTCCTCACTCAAATAACTTATCTAAGACGCACTCGGGGAGTTCGGAAAGCACACTGGGGAAACAATGAGTGGGGATTGTGGCTCTTCTACAACGTCCCTGTCCCCCAGATCCGTTCAACGAGGAGGGAAAGGCCAGCAGGAGGGCAGCCCCCAGGCTCAAGTGCTGCAAGGGCTTAGTTAGACTCTAAGGGAGAAAGCAGAAGAAATTAAACAGCACAGTGTCATCTGAGTAGCCAAGGTGGTCTTCTCCCAGCCCCGCTGGAGTGGCCAGCTAAGGGGTTGACACGGGGGCGCGCACGGGGATTGCTGTGCATTGCAGAATAATAATGAAGGAGGACAACCAAGGGAAGAAAGATCGGCTCAGGCATGAGGTGGGTTCTCTTCTCCCTGAACGCGGTGCTGCCTTTGGGGAGGCTTTGCACCACCGAGTTGCTAAGTTAACCCAATTTACCCGACTGACAGGGCTTGAACAGTATTCGGAGCTGAACTGCACCGGACAGTTAGCTTGTTGAAAGCTCTCTGAAATGTCCTTTTGCAGCACCGTACTTTCCGGAATCATCTGGTTGGGGAGGAGGCGGGTGCTGCATCACGCCCTCATTGGAAGAGTATGTGAGCAGAAATTATTAAGGAGCAGGTTTCAGCATCTTGAAAACCTGACGCCAGCTCCCTTGAGATCCTTCAAGGAGAAAAAGAGCAGAATTACTCAATAAATTAAGTACTCCAGGAGCAAAGGCTTCGTTCCAGTAGTTATTACCATTCATGATCTTAATTAGCATTTCTATTTGTGGGGTAGCTGAATGGGTTTGGAGTATACACGTCTTTTCCCTAAACACAAAATTTGGTGTCTACAGAACAATGAAATAACAGATAGACACCAAATGTCATCTGTACATGGTTCTAAGTACAGTAAAACTCTATCATAAGTGAAAGCTGATAAAAAAAAAAAAAGTAGGAGAGGTGTGCAGTTAATAATGCCTTTGTACTTATGTGGGGAATAAAACTCTGACCTTAAAACGCTTTTCTAAGATCTCAAATGCAAAAAAGTGGAAGGAACTAAAGTTTACTTCCTTACCCTTCAAATATACTTCTCCATGTGTTCCAAAGGGTGTTTCTCTTCTACTTACTCATCAGGGGCTTCAGAAATGGCTTAAGGATATCAAACACCTTCAGTATTTTGTCTATTTGAAAGCACCAAGCATATGCCTGGTAAGGCACCGGTTCCTTTAGGCAGCATGACCATTTGAGAAAATACGCCATCTTGAACTTTGAGTTCCAAGATTTGGAAAATTAGAAATAAAATTGTTGTAAATGAGAGATTAAGAAAATAATGTGTAAGATACAAATAAAATCTAAGAACATTTTATTTTATCTACATATATATTAAAACATAGCTTTAGCTATTTTTTCCCTATCTCTTTCTTCTGTTCCCTTTACTCATAATCCGAAGGAGTATATAATTTAGAATACAGTGGAAATACTGATTTGCACTTTGGATGAGTATGTGAATGGTGCCATTACAGACACTGTGATTACCAAATCCATCTTTCTGCTCTCAGAGTGAGCAGGTGGGTGATTCACGGTATTTCCAGGTATACCTATCTCCTTGCTTGCAAGGTTTTCTAAGAATCAGGCCCCTTGTGAGGTTCTTATTCTCTTCAGGAACATCACTTTTCAAAGTATCACAGAGAAATACAATTTGTTGAAGACCTTCCGGTATTCACAGCCTCAATGCTGATGGTCACCTTTCCTTCTCTTAAGGCCCCAGTCTTGCAGCCATCAAATATATTTCATGTGCTAAGGCCCTTTGCTAAGCTATTGTTTGGTGCTGGTTAAGGATTCCTAATGATTAATATTTTCTATATAGTGATAATTTGCCACCGGCAACCTAATTTGAAATCTCTAAAATGTCTAAATTTATATTAACATATGCATTATATACCTGTGGTTGGATGGAAAATAACAATGACAATTATGTGGCATTAGATATCACCACATTATTCAGTTCAGGCCCTTAAATGTTTGGACTACAGTGATTTTCAAAGTGTTCTCCAACAAGTAGTACCAGCATATTCTAAAAACTTTTTAGCGACAAAAATACCTCAGTTTCCCAGATAAGGTCTGTTGAATTAGATGCTTTGGGAGTTGGGCACAGACACTGGTGGTTTTAACAAGTCATCTAGGTAAGTCCTGATTGCACTGTAAAATTTGAGCAACACTACAGTAAAGTGGAAAGAGCAAGGGCTCTGGAGCCACTGAAGGTCAAATAATGATTTTTGCCAACAATTATCTTTGGACTAGCAATTCAATTTTCCTAAGCTTCAGTTTTATTTTCTGTAAAAAAAAAAAAAAAATACATGACAATATCGGGAGTTTATAGGGAGATGACATAAATCACGTGCCTAGCCCAGTGCTTGGCACTAGTAGCTATTGCTGATATTATTTAAATAAACGTGCACATGCAAAGCCTGTATGAACTCACACTTTATCTCTAACACCACCACCTTCACTTTTCCATAACAGTAAATAAAAAGTGTAGCCTCTTCTCACTAGCTATTATTTCACTTTGGCTAAGTTCCCAGGCTATTATACAGCTGAGAAACACTCTGAAACTGCTGCTTATCACCTTTACACATTTGCTTCTGGTGCTGGCTATATGAATAAGGGGCAGACTCACAGCTCAAAAAATAAAAGAAAGAAAAGAAAAAAAAAAAAAAGAAAAAAATGCTTCCTCTATTCCTGTGCTGATTTCATGCCTTGCATTCTGATATTGATTTCTTTTAATAGTGATTGATTAATGTACTAACATGAATTTGTTCATTCATCTTGTCACAAATCATGACATTCATAGGTCCTTAAATATCAACTAGTTCACTGCTCATATATTATACAATAAGCGCACATGCCAAGAAAGGACAAGTAATTTTTGGTAGTTTACAAAGACCATTAATTCCAGAACTGAGACTAGATGACAGGGCATTCAAGCGCATGTTCAATTCTTTACCTTATCAATTTTATTAGAAAGTTAGCTCAGATGACACCAATGAAGATAGCCAATCAGAAAAATTAATATTTCAGTACTATATATCAATTAGTATTTGTAATTATATCTTTGCGGTAAAATTTTAAAAATGATACTTACTTATTTGGTAGAAGACAAAAGGAGATAATTATGGAATGAAAAACTTTTCTAAATCTGATATAATGTGTACTTCAAATAAATAACTAATTGTATCTTCAGTAAAATTTATTTCTTGACTTACAAGTCTATAAATAAATCAGTGTATTGACTTTTTCATGTCTCAAAAGAACATTGAGGAGCAGTACTTAAAATCAAATTTTTATTTATTTCTTATAATCTGTACACAATTTCTTACTTAAAAGCTTTTAAATCTAGATAAATAGTTCTATCTTTAGTTTTTCATGGGTTTTATTACATTTAAGTCATATTTACATGAGATTTATGCATTCTCTCTAGTCACATTTTCATCTGCATATTTTTTCACATGACATATATAAGACAATTGTCATTCAAAATTCTATAAGAAACAATAATACATTTTATAAATATTAATGGTATAAGAACAATCCATGTGTTAAGTGGTTACCCTCAATTTTAGTGATATTTGAAATATTTTTAAAGACATTTTATGATATGGGAGTAAAATTTGTGAAGTTAATAAATTCTACTCTTTGAGGAGTTGAAATGTTCAGAAAATGATTGAAATATATAAAAAGTAATGAGTGATTCCCTTAAAAAGCTAAGTCTGTAATGTTGAAGATTATGAAGCTTTTCTTTGCTTGATGTTAGCAATTTTTAAAGGAATATTAATGATCATGAGTTTAAAATAATAGTGGGGATTTTTTTTTAACTATGACATTAAAAAATATGATCAAATACTACTTTAAGAGGAAGTTTGTAAATGGAAACAGACTCCATAAAAGTAGACTTATTACATCCCAAATAACTAAAAAAGCAAGGACTTTACCATAGTTTTCTGTTATACAAGTTTATCTGGTTGACTCCAGAATAATCAGAGTTACTATATAGAGAGGATAGGAGACATTCTTATGTTTTGGGAAATGGTACCAGGATAAAATTCTTTGTTGTGTCTTTTCATATGTGATGTTTTACGCTAAGCCCTTAGCTAAAGTGTCCTTTACATCTCAAACAGTTCTTTTCTCCCTTGTCTTCCTGTATTGAATTCTAGTAAGTATCTTTGAGATAGCTATTATCTCCTATATAGAGATTATTATCTCCATTTTCAAATAATAAACATTTTCCTAAGCCCAAAGTTCAATGATTTGCCAGGATCATACAGTTTGCTAGTGGTTAAGTGAAATCTGAAAGGATAATAGATTCATAAGCCATAGACTTACCAAAATCTAAAAGAAAAATGTAAATGACTAAATTACCAATTAAACCTCTTCATTTTTAAGAGAATCACTGAGCCCCTGAAAATACAACTTAGGAGAAAGCTTAAGATCAATAGTCATGATTACATAGATAGATAGATAGATAGATAGATAGATAGATATCCCACAATTACAATAACACAAAACTTAACTGGTTTTGTAATTTTCAACATCTTTCATTTAACTTGACTAAGTTTGTTCTCTAAATGATCTGTACAATAGATGTAAAAGATGTTTTCTAATTTTATAACAGCAAGCAAAGTAAATGCATAGATAATACATATGTTAAATATGACACTATAAAATATAAAACTAGCACACTAAGATAAAACAGATATAAACATTATAACTGTTAGCTCCTAATGGAGAGCTCTTGAGTAATATTTAAAATTTATGAAAGCAGATACATTGATGAACTTCACATATAAAATAATTGATAAAATTGTATCATAAGCATTGAAAAATAAAATTGTTTTATTTGGTATCTTAATCTTCCACTCAGCTCTACACAATTTAAAGGATATGAAAGTTCTCACAGTATCCCCAATCTAGTGTTTACTAGGCAGGAAATGTGCATTAGATTTATTTGTGGGGGCAAATACATATTTTTCAAAATTGAAATATGCATATCCAAGTTCCATTCACAAAGTCTATTTCAGTCCATAAGTGCCCTTTAGTTAAAAATTCAGGGGTAGCTGTGTATCTTGACATAGAAGAGGGGACAGGCCAGAAAAATGAAATGGCTTGCTAAGCTAGAGAGTGAAAACCAGTCTTTACCTGTCCAGTGTACTTTTCTTGTATTTGATACTGTTTTATGAGCCTCTTTTTTTCTTAGACATAATTGGTTTATGAGAGTAAAGCTCATTGAAAGGAGAGACCACTGTGCCTACCCCAACATCCTGATCAGAATTAAAATTACACTTTTTGAAGTAATTGTGTAAGGAGACACAGATATATATTAATACAGGCAAATGGGAAATTTCACATGCAATCTAAAGATTAACTTAAGGATTACCTGGGGGGAATATAGATACACATCACTCTATGAAAGAAAAAATGCTTTTATTAAATTATACTTAAGTGCTCAAATTTAGCATTACATTTTCTTGTAAAGATGATAAAATATATTTTCATATATAATTATATTACTTTTGTCATTTCTAAACTTTACAGACTCTCTGAATATAAACTAGCCTTTTTCTACATGCATTATTAAAGCTTTATTTGTTGTTATATTTCAGAAATTTTATTTTAACCTGTCTTTTTAATTTTAAAAGTAAGTTATCCTAATAATGTTCTCATGTGTATTAGTCATAGGATATACTTATTGCATTTAATACTTCTTCATAGGCCATTCTTATTTTAAATAGTTTTGATATATGATCTCACGACAGGTAGATGTACATTTCTCCAAGGTTGGCAATGTCCCAGATAAAGGTACATTTATAATTTGTCTCCAAGTCTGTTTTCTACAATTATTCATTCCAAAATTTTATTTAATGTTGAAAATTGATCACCAGACAAGTTCTTCATTTTAGAATGCATCTGATTGTTGTTCATATTTGTTTGATTTTATTGAGATTTAAAATCACATATTCACTTGAAATCTCATTTTCATGATTTAGGGAGAGGTAGATAATCAAAACAACATTTCCCAAACTAGTTCACATTCCTATTAGCCATTTGTTTCTTCTTTGATAGCTACTTAATAAAACCTTCAGCTGTTTTGTTATTTGATATTATTTGATATTAGTCTAATTTCTCAAATATGTATTTTAGCTTCATATCGGGCTATGTTTTGTTTCTTTTAAATCTTTTTATCTTTGTTTTCTTGTTTACATTATGGGAGTTATCTGATTTGAAAGACATTTGAGGAAAAAATGTTCTTATTTTATTTTCTCCTAAAGTAACACATAAGGTACCACATAATGGATACACCCACAGTGAAGTTTATCAACTTAGTCAATACGTAAAAAAAAATAAGCTTTAAATTAAGCTAATTTGTAATTTTTAGAAGTGATTTAGTTTTCATTTTTTAAACTATATATATTTTCATTATGCAGAAATGGTTCCTCTGAATCCATTATCAGAAGTATAATTTGAATCTCAACTAAATGTCAGTAATGAATTTATGCTGAGCTACCTGCATTTTCTAATATTGAGCTCTGTGTTGCTAAAGGCTGCATATGCAAGATAAGGGATCAAAGTTAGAAAAACTGGCAAAAAAATACAGTTGACTCTTTTGGAGATGAAACATACTCTACCTTGAATTTATTGACTCCACACTCTAAGTGACCTAACTATGTACTCTAGACAAAATGTTTACTCAGTGTTCACATATATGGAGAAATCTGGAGTTAAGGTTTTTTGGCTGATGTCTAAATCAAAACAGCTGAACTGATTCAAATGTTTTTGTGTAAATAAATTTGCATCCAGGCTGCTAATTTGTGTGCCAACTTTCAGCTTCCTAGTTTTTAAGATTATGGAAATGATAAAACTTCTAAATGAAGTTCGTAATAGAAATGCTGACAGGCTCATAATTACCTGTATTGAATTCATGTTCAAGGCTCTTTTTACAGCTTTTTAACAAACTTCCATCTTCATATCCTGCCAGTACTCGAGTACTCTTTTATTTGTTTAATCTTTTTAAAGGAAGTCAAACAGAAACCCTTAAGATCAATTTTCTAGAAAAGTGCTAGAAAACTTTTAATATCTGTGTTAGATTGGGAGTCTTCGTTAATATATTAATAAGTAAACATCAGAAATGATATATTGACCGTACTTTTTATATACTGCCAATTTGTGAGTTCTTAGAAACTAGCCATTTTTCAATCATTTAAAGATTACTTATTTTCCCGTCTTCACAAAAATTATTAAAAATTTCCTATTTTAGAAATACTTTATATTCTAATTATGTAATGCTTTCAAAAGCAAATTCACAAAGGCCTAAAAACAAATTGGAAGATGTTAGACATACTAAGTTTATCATTTGCTATTTCATGTAAATATCAAATTAATTGTTTTTATAATTTTGTTTTGGCTAAAGTAAAATTTAGTATATTATGTTTTATGTATTAGAACAGTGTTATTTTGAAGTGAGTATTATGGGATTGACATCATTTACGTTATGAAGGATTCAGTGATCAGTAAGTTTTATTTCTGCAAAACAACCAATGGATTATTTATCAGCTCTAGAACTCTTTGACACATTCCTTCAGCTATCAATTATTTACTGAGAATCAGTATGGGTCAGACTCTTGCCTAGACTTTGAGAATATAGGGATGAAGGTCTAGTCCCCATCCTAAAGGAAGTCATTGTCTATTTGAAGAGGGCTTTCTGTGTATATAATACCAAAACAATCTGATTAATGTAAAATTGTTTAGTTCTTCAATGGGATTTTCTTCTCATGTAAATATCAGTGTGGTTAATACCACCTTTATTTATATATCATATATATTGTATCTTTACCTTACCACAGGTAAATATAGCATTCTACAGACTCTGTTTGTAACTTTCCAATGAAAGGCATCACTTTTGCAATTTAACCTAATGTAATTTTCCCTTGCAATTTCCAATTAAAATGTTTATTGACTCCCATCTGTTCAGCCAACTGATATTAACTAGTTTATCCAGTATTAATGACGATCCCACATGTATTTCTTTAATAGTGTTTGTACAATTATATAATCATTTGTGATCACCAAATTGTGCCCTTACAGAATTTTTTTTTTTTTTTTAATATTTGCTCCTGTCTCAGAACTCCTCCTTGGCTTCTTAATACTTTCAATTTAAATTGAAATCTCTGTCCCTTATTTCATGATTCACATGAAAGAAACCTGAACTAACTTATCAAGGTCAACACCTAAAAAGAGCAAGGAAATTAGCTAAATACAAATATAACAGATTTAGTAATTTTTTTTCCCTTTGTTATTATTGTCTTTACTGAAGATGTGTGTTGATGAAGCACAGTTTTTCAATAAGTACATTATGTTTTGTTTTGATTCTAATCTGTGAGGTTAAGAGTAATAAATGAAGACATAATGGGGAAAATACTCCCATCTCATCAATGTTAATTTTGCTACATAGGAGTTTGGTAAAATGATATATGTTTACAAAGTTTGGAGAGTCATCAAATTTCATCATGTATTTTACATTTTTCTCATTCCTGCCAGGCATATTATTTTGATGATTCATGTTATTCTGATATTTGTACCAACAGATTACTTCAGAACTACCAAACTACCTCCTTATTCCCTTTCACATTCTATAAGTCACATTTCTTGATGAGCTAATAATGACTTATTGTGTAAGAAGCCAGATTTAATGCTTATTAACACAACAAATAGTACAGGTTTTCTTCCTATTACTGAGCCTCAAAATCTTGACTATTAATGTAAGATCAGAACTATGCATTTCCATATCTATGGAAATTTCTATTTTTTCTGCTTTGATAATTTCAATGAAATTAGTACATTTTGAAGCTGGAGATAAAATGGCTTTGGGTAACATGCATCGTTTTACTTAACTTTATACAACTAAAGTAAAGCACTTCCATGTGTTTTAGGACGAATTTCAACAATCTCCATAACACGTAGCATAAAGATGACCTATTTAAATCTTATACTAATTCATGTGACATAATATGCATTACATGCTGATTTGGTTCCATCAATATCCCAACATCAGCATTTAAGATTCTTCTTTTTTTGTCTTTGACATATCAAAGAAGAAAGTGGTCCCTTTACATTTGACCAAGCTGTATTATACAAAGAAACAACCATTAACACCATAGCTCTGTGCTGCCTTTCAACTCGCTTTGTTTTTCCTCCTTAAATTACAACTCGATTTCAAAGTATCGCTGACAATTTACATATAACAGCAATATCATAACATGCACTGCTTGCCTAAAATGCAGTGGAGAGGCTGTCAAGTCAGCTTGTTTACTGTAAGTACAAAAGAGAATCTGAGAGAAGCTACCTATAAGAGGTGTAGGCAGTCAAGAATGATAACTATGTGAGGTAATGCAATTGTTAGTTAGATTTCATCATTCTACAATGTATACATCAGGTTGAGCATCCCTGTGAAAATTTGAAATTCAAAATACTCAAGAATTTGACACTTTTTGAGGTCTGACATGGTTCCACAAGTGGAAAATTTCATATCTGACCTTATGTGATGAATCACAGTAAAAAATTATTTTAATAAACCAAATTATTAAAAACATTTAGAAAATTACATTTAGACTATATATATTACACAATTATATTCAGGTTACATACATATTATGTATATGAAACATAAGTACATTTTTTGTTTAGACTTGGGTTCCATTCCCAAGATATTTCTTTGTGTATATACACATATTCAAATTTTTTAAAAATCTGAGATCTAGAACACTTCTCATTCCAAGCAGTTTGAATAAGGGATGCTCAATCTACACTTTAAACTATCATGTTGTAGTTGATATCTACGTACAATGTTATCTTACACTCTGTGGGCCACACTCACTTTTCCAGTGTTTTGTTGTGGGTTGTTTCTTTGTTTTGCGTGTTTTCATCTTTCACCTCTACAAGCCAGCTCCCTAGGACAGGGTCTTGTTTCTAACCCATCACTACCTTAACTTGAGAGTGATACTCTGTTGCCTCCATGGTACCACTTTTCCATGAAATTCTACATGGCCCAAAAACTTCACTGCAACACACAGTCTCTGTTTGTTTTATTTCAGACTTACAGAGGAATACCACATGGATTGACTTTCATTTAAATAACTGTAAGATACAAACAAACGAGGTCAAGTTTGAATCAAGTGATCTTTGCTAGATCAGCAAGCTCTCTAAGAAGAATGTTTAGATAAAAGCAGCAAATTTGCTACGTATGCATCACGTACTTCTTAAACCCCAAATTTAATGTGTAGGAGCAGAGGGAAAGCTTTTCTTCCTTCCTCTTTGAAGGTGCTCTGAAATGACTGTCAATAAAGAGATTAACAGAGGAAAAAAGCATACAATTTTCTACTGTGCATATGGGCATAAAGGAAGCCCCACAAAGAAGAGACTCAAAGAAAAGTCAGATGGTTGAGGCTTAAATACCTTCTTCATAGAGGACAGGGAAATGAGAAGAGGGGGCAATGGCAGTAGTTAATTTTAGGGGTAATAAATGATTTACAGGGGGAGATAAGTGAGTTCCAAAAAACAATGACCTGGGAGAAATTTCCTCTGAGTTCTTGCGGAGGTGGCAGCAAGGTGAGGGACAGAACTTTGCTGTGAAGCAAAGCTGTCTTATTATTCAGATAATGTTTCCCAGTAATCACTCAAAGCTGTCCTTCGGCAAATAGATAAAATTCTATCTGTGTGGTTTTTAGTCTCTTGTCTTCATTAGTGGTTAATCTTTCCAGGGTATTGGATAAATCTTTCCTGGCTATTTCCTGGGTATTACATCAGTTGCCTTCCTTTGGGAAAGAAATTTTATTAGTCAGATAAGAAAATTCCAGAAAAAGTCCTTCCTTGTACTTGGGGAAAAATAGAGGATGGCTAGGGGAAGAGGAGGATGGGAAGGGCAGAAGGAGACCTTGGTTCTGAATCTTATTTCTGAGGCTTATCTATTTCGGTTCAAAGTATTCAGCATGCCAAAGTGCCAAACTTTCAGGGTATCATTTTCTGAGCCCCCAAAAAATACAGTCGACAAAATTTTATAGAGTGAATAAATACAATGTAAACATGAAGTATATGCATTCTTACTAGTTGGATATTTAAGCACAAATATTTCTAATTTATAAAATTTGTGCCCTATATTTTGCTTCAACTTTTATTATAGTTAATTTTTCTTCAAAGAGCTTGTGAAAACACTCTTGTCCGTAGGAAAAGTCATTAGGCATTTTAAATTTATCTGCTTCTTCATTTCTTTGCTCATCTTCATGGCAGGAAAAGAAACTAATATTCATTGTCATCCCAATCACAGTGCAATTATCTTGGGATAAACCCTGCTTAACCCTGGTTGGCAATTCTTTTCATATGTGATTGTGTTCTATTTGCCAATATTTGGTTCATTTTGACTCTGGATTCATTATAATTTTTTTTCTCTTTTGGTTTTAGAAATTTGGAGTATGAAAAGCGTATTTGTTTAAATTATCTTGTTATGTATTCTTTGGGTTTTTTTTCTAATTATTTTTTGCATCAGGTTTGGGTTTTATAATGTCAGTTATATTTATTTTTATCAGTAGTATTTCTTTGAATGATTTGCTAATATTTATACAAGTCATCATCATATAATAATTTAATTTTTTTCTTTATTTTTTGTTTTTTTAAACAAAATCTGATTGGAGTGCAATGGGCCATCTCAGCTACTACAACCTCTGACTCCCAGGTTCAAGAACTTCCCCCTGCCTCAGGCTCCCAAGTAGCTGGGACTGCAGACGACTGACAAGTCCTGATAATTGTTTTATTTTTTAGTAGAGATGGGGTTTCACCATGTTGCCAGGCTAGTCTTCAACTCCTGACCTCAGGTGATCCATCCGCCTCAGCCTCCCAAACTGCTGGGATTATAGGCGTGAGCTACCCCTCCTGGCCTTATTAATATTTCTTATTTTATATTTTATATATATATATACACACACACACACACACACGTATACACATTTTATTTTTGTTTTAACCCATAGTCTAAGAATTTTACTAATATTTTTTCTAGGAATAAAATGGTATACATAAATATTGAGCATTTTTTTTTCTAATTTTATTTCTATTTAGTTTTACTACTTCTGTTTTGTTTCCTTTGCTGCCTTCCAAAATTTAAGGAGAGGAATTTCATTGTGTTTGTATTTTTTTAGCTGTCTTACTATGGTATGTATAACATTTTTTTCTAAGTACTCTTTGAGAAAATATTATTAATTCAGTATGTTGAAAAATTATATAATCATTTTAATTTTGATTCTGAATCCCCTCCTTCATTTAGTCAGTGCATATGAGAATTCATTTTATTTTACAATTTATATATTTTTTGTTATTTCTAATTTTAAAGCATTGTGTTTTGTTCGATATGATGTGGGGCAAGGCTTTTCATTTACCAAGTATATCTACATCACCCAGTATGTAAATGGTTTTAAAAAATGTTTATGTAAGTTGAGACCTATTTTAATATTGCCTATTTGTTGCAAACTCCTCATGTCTTGGTAATTTTTGTATTTTATGTTTCATAATATTATTTGAGATCTTCAATTTCTACTTTACTTCCTAATCACTACTGCTTTTGTTAGCTTCAAATTATTTTCTTTGGATATTATCTGAAATATAAAAATGTAAATTTTAAGTTTTAATTAGATATTTCTGGCATTTATACTTCAATAACCATTCAAAGAGCTTCTGTTTTTTAAGCCTACCATTAGATTAGTGTGATTGAATGAGTTATAAATAGTTAAATGATGATTTCTACATGCCATCAAAGATTCACAATTCATTCCAATGGAAAAAAAGTTAGCAAATAAATAATTCTAATATACTTTAATAGACACTATTATAAAGGAGATAAAAAGCACTGTGGGAGTTAGACAACAGTGGTGAACTTCTCTGAGAAAGAATAAATTGAATTTCTGATAAAATTATGATTTGAGTAGTGTGCTGGTGCTTCCCAAGTAAAGAATTGAGAGCATGAGGAAAAGCTGCACTCCAGACCCAAGGACTGTAATATGTACCATCTTTTTATCAATAGTCATTTCTAAATCTGCCCCAACAACAAGCAGAGGTTTTTATGCAGACTAGTTCTTCAAAAATCACCGGATGATGTTGGGGTAAACATATATTATGCCTCCATGTAGTAAACTTTAAAAAAACACAAGTGTAGGCCGGGTGCGGTGACTCATGCCTATAATCCCAGCACTTTGGGAGGCCAAGGCAGGTAGATCACCTGAGGCCAAGAGTTTGAGACCAGCTTGGCCAACATGGTGAAACCTTGTCTTTACTAAAAATACAAAAATTAGCCAGGCGTGGTGGCAAGTGCCTGTAATCCCATCTACTCGGAGGCAGAGGCAGGAGAATCGATTGAATCCAGGAGGTGAGGGTTTCAGTGAACCAAGATCGCGCCACTGCACTCCAGCCTTGGTGACAGTGAGATCCTGTCTAAACAAAACAAAACAAAACAAAACAACAACAACAAAAAACAAGTGTATAAAAATATCACATATACCCTTTAAATATGTACAAATATTATGTATAATGTACATAAATTCTATTTTACCTCCCATCCAACTAACTCAATATTTATCAAGATGGCCCCAAATGTCTTTCAGGTGCAGAAGCTTTGGTACTACTGTGGTCCTCTGTAAGTCTGGAATTGGCTAAATTTCTCCAATTAAGTTTGTCCCCTGTTGGAAAGTTACAGATATATTTAATATTAACCAAAAACGTTCTATTTAAAATTATTGTCCTTCTTCTTTGACCATTGATAACATTTTTACCTGTGTTTCACTCCTGTTACTGTTCTTGAAACAAGTCTAAATCTGCTAATAATTTTTGGGGACTGATGTTAGTCTGCAGAGGAAACCGCTTCCTATATATAATCTTAGACTACGTAGTGGCTCAGTCGTACAGAGAGCATGTAGAGGAACCAGTGATTCTGAACACATTAGAATTTAATCAGTTTATATAAGTACAAATGATAGAATGTGGATATTTTTCATCTCCCATATTTTTATCATTGTTATTGCATGTATGTGTATACCCATTTATTTTGCTTTCTTATTCTATTTATGCTATTCCTGGAATAGACTTTAAATTCTTTTTTGACTTAACCACATCTTTCTGATATTCAATACACGTCACAGTTGGACTCTTACTACCCACTCCAACCATATATTTTACTATCGCTCTGCAAAAATCATGGCTCAGTCTTATTAGAAGAGTCTTTACATTTCTCAAATATTCATTGGTTTGCACTAAACTGTTCCTAGTTTAAAAGATATGTACAGAATATTCATCTTGCAAAAATACTACCTCTCCTCTCTAGATAAATTCATCTAAATGCTCTCTAGTTAAAATTAAACTCTCCCTTCCTCACAACTACATTAAATTTTATTTGTGTCTGAATTATAATTCTTGCCATAACCTGCTTTGTATTCAAACAATTTACGCATATGCGATCTTCCTCATGTATCAGAGAAATATGAAAGGTCAATGTCTGTGTTCTCAGCAATTCTATATCTCTATTGAAGCTTATGTAGTGCATTCTAGGGGTAGAAACTTAATAAATCTTGGCTATTTTAAATGAGATGGAATTACAATAGAATACTAATTGACCTAATATTTTCTCACATTTAAAATATTATTTGGTATATTATTTTATTTTTATTAGGTAAATCATTAATGCCTTAAATTTTGTCTCTTTTTCTCCTCCTCTAATCTTTTCTTATAATACGTTGAATTCTCGTTCTCCTATGATACTCCCCAATTTATCATTTGATTTAATTTTGTGGCATTAAACCTGTCCTATGTTAATGTTCTTATTTCCTTTAGCTTGTCCTTTTAAAATCTGTCTTAGAATTTGACATATCTCTTGAAGACTTGCTTGTATTTCTGAAAATTCATGGATGCATTGTTTCAGGTCTCTTACTTTCAAAAAGGAAGAAAAAAATAAGAAAGCCTATAGTGTATAATTCTGTTACATTTATTTCTCCTAAGCATTTTTACCTCTTCAAGGTATGTCACCACAATTCATACATAAACTTCTATCTTCATAAACTTACAGTTTTCTTCAAGGAATAAAACAAGAAGTATTCAAGATATCATTCAGGTTTGCCTCCAAAATATTAATATAATAATTCCTACTAACTCTCTAAAATTATCTTTCACAAAAACAGACTTTGTTTTTTCCCATCAAAACTTTTATACTGGTTTTATTTTCTCCTTTGCCTCTATTTTATTTTATTTAAATTGTGAGAGTTGGTGCATATATTTAAAATCCCATGCATTTTGGGAACTAGCTTTTCTATATCATTGTTTGACTCAAAAATTGTTCCTTCCTGGTTGCAATATTTATTGCATGAATTGTTCTCTTCAACTTTACATATGTAAGGATGTTTTTATATTTCTTCTTTAAATCTTTTTTCTTGGGCATGAGATTCTTTTGGAGGACTAGTAATAGTAAGACATGCTTTACTCCGAGAGGCACCGTTGCCTGTTACTTACTTTGATATCTGCTTAAAGTTTCTTCACTAATATTTTATTTTTGTCTCTAGGCATCCAATAATTAATTATTATCAAAGCAGTTTATTATTTTATATTATGTTCTTATATTTATATGTTGGGGCATATGTTTAGAAAGAGGCAACTATTAAAAAAGTCATTCCCTTTCTCAGAGTATTCATACAGTAAACATCAGTTTTGCCTCTTTGATATCTATGTCAGTTTATGACACCTTTCCTCTCTACTCTTGATTCAAAGATTGCTAAAGAGAAAATTAACCAAAAGATATTTTTAGTTATGTTTTTTAACCTGACTCTTTTGCCATAAAAGTAATGTTCAATAAAAATAATAGGACCACAACCAAGTGAAAGCTTTATAATTCGCTAATAATTTAGTAGAACATTCTTCACTTGACTTGCTTTGACTTACTTCTTGGTTAAGTGGGAAGGATACAGAAGGTGATAGAAATGGTACACTCCAGAAAATGTATTCTACTCCTGTTGCTTCAGGAGCACTGCGAAAGTTAAGATTCTAAAACAAGTATTCAATGACTGTGTGGAGGCAACAGGTGAGTGATTATTTCCAAAACTGGCATCCTTTATATAAATGAAATTGTAATAATTTCCACATCATGGATGAATCTAACATTTTGTTTTAGAGATGCAATAATTTCCAATGCCAAGTTTTTGACTTTAAAAATTTAATAGATTGTGTAAGACTACCTAGTGAAAACTGCTGTTACATTGTAATGTTATTGGCAAGCAAGATAATATAGCTATAAAAATTATGACACATAGGAAGCAAAATTCTGTAGTTTTGTAGAACAACAAAAACAAAACAGAGAAGAGAACATTTTTCACACAGTAGAGTCTATCCTATTTAAAAAACCAGATTGTCGCTTTGCTTTAATTACTGAAAATTTACATAGTAAGATTTATTTAATTACAAAAATTGAAATGTTCTGATGATTTAAATTTATGCATTACACTTGAAGTTCCAGGTTAACAAAGGCTATGCTAAGGACATAGAAAAGAAAAAGTATTCAAACAAATCCTATGTGTTGATTTACATTTTAATTTTTAACATCCTGTGAAATGTGATAGGAACATACATCTGCTATTCTAGGATAAATGTATATACTGGCAAACATGAAAAATATATAGCATATAGCAGTTAATGTAAATATGGTAGGCCATATATACTTTAATATTGAAAACTGATTTGATTATGTTAATTTGGCAGTTTAAAGAGTTTACTACTATTAATATTCTCACTACATATTCAATGTCATATGTTAAAATTACAGGGAAAATTTGTTCATAGAGAAGCAGCTGCCACATATGACAACCCTAGACCAGAGTGAAAATGATACTGTTTAACGGGTTTTGGAGAATTTGGGATCATTCTGTTTTCCGAAACTATTCATTATTTTAAAATAGAAATGTGTTATATTTCTAATATACCTTCCCTGTTAAGGTCAAAATTTTGCTGGGAAAATTATGCCAACATCCACCAAAATTTATCATCTATAGAAAATTCTAAAAGTCTATCATTTATTTTTACAGCATCTGAAAAACTAACTTTAAATAAAAATTAAACACTCTGTTCATAGTGGTGGAAGATTTTACCTTTTAGGGAGAAATCTGCTTTCCGTTTTTTTCTACATTGATGCTTAATTCTTTTTAGTGTTCATCATAGCCTTCTTTGTACAGGCCTGGTCTTTAACTTTTGTAGGTTTTTCCGAATTTCATTCTACCTCTCTTCTCTTCTCTCAGCTATGCAATTCTACTCACTGAGGAGGACCAGACTTGTCTTTGTTTACAGTGTTTCTTTTGAGTTCCATACATACATATTTCACAGTTTAATAAACTGTCCTTAAGATATTTGAAACTCAATGAACACCAAGGGTAACATTTCATTTCTACCTACCTGCATCCAGAATCTGCTCTATTTTCTCTATTAAATACTTTCACTATGCTGTCACTTGTCAACTGCAGAGAATGTAGATTTTCTTTCTCTAAGCACTCAGTGTTGTCCTATAGAAATATAATGAGAGCCACCTGTGGAATTTAAAATTTTCTAGTAGCCATTTAAAAAAGACAGAAATGGGATAAAATATTTTATTAATTTATTTTATCCAGTATGTCAACAATTTAATCATTTTTGTATAAAATTAATATAAAATATATTGATGAAATATTTTACTTTCTTTTTATCTCTACAAATATTTAAAATTCAAGGTGTGTTTTGCACCTTCAACACATACAAATTCAGATATTAATATTTGTAGAAAAATACTTCCTGTGTATTTAGATGTCAAAAAACTTGTAGTTGAAACAGTATCTTTACATAGAAAGTTATTTCAGAAATAATTTTTAAAAATTTTCCAAACTGAAAAGGTTGTGGAAAAATACTTTTTTATTAGCATTCTCATTCAAATGATGAAATTTACTTATCAATTATATAAGATTTAATTTGACTTATAATCAGAAGCATACCAGTTTCACAAGAAATTTTATTCCAGATAAGAACATTCTTCAATTTTCATGTCATCTTACTTTTATTAACATTAAGTTGAAAGTGGTATTGTGTACATTGAAAACAAATGAATTTATCTGGATCAATAAAATATTCATATTCTTATTATACATTTTATAGATAATTTACTTGTTAATGCTAACTATAATAAAATATTATGGATATGTATTAATGTTAACATCATTATGATTCCTTTTTATTACAAAATATTTATCTTCAGAATAATTTCTCATATCTGTCTAGCAAGTTAGCAAATTATCTTTTCCTTTAACTGAAGCTTAAATTTTGTTCATGCATATTTGCTATATTAGTGAGGAGACGTCAAACACACTTCCATTTTTATGTTTTGGTTATTGAGTGTTTGGCAAGCATTTGTTTTGTTTCAAGATAATTTTGAATTGTAATACCATCATAATGAATATTTGCAAAATGTATCCCCACCTCAACCGATAAGTATTGGGACAAAAAATATTTGAATTTATTGGCTTCTCTTTCTTACAACAGTTTCATAAACTGGTGACAATCCATGGCTTGTGCTTGTGTCTACTGAATAACTTAAAAAATTGTATCCACGATACTGTAAGATAATGCACTATCTCTTGTTTTTGCATTTTAAGAAATCCTGATATTTGACCTACCATATCCACAGCAAACCATCTGTCATGATAAACACTAATTAATTCATATCTAGCTGAAATATTTATCTGACAGATGTAATTTAAGAAATCTATGTCATGAGTTTGATTATTTAGGCTGTGAGTTTACGTTTTTTCATAACTTTGGAAGCTCCTTAAACAAAACATATATCAGTATTAATTTGGACAGTGTTTCTATATTGCATGCCTCATGTAAAACTAAAGTACTTGCAATTTTTCCCGTTTTGTTTCAATTAAAATTGACAAGAGAAATTCTTGTGATCTACATGCAATTGGTCACTTAATTGAAGATATTTACTTTTTGTTTTGTTCTTTCACTCATAATTTTCTAACAAAATTGTTATAAGTAAAATAGCAATTTGTTTTACTACTTCTGCACCTAAAACTGGTTTACTCTGTGTGTGTGTGTGTTTGTGTGTGTATGTGTGCGTGCAAGTATTATTTTATTTCTGGCCAAAGTTAAAATATCAGATCTTTTTAAAATTGTTTTTATTACACACTTCTTATTTAAAGTGACGAATTTCTTCAATTTTTGAGTGTTAAAAGGAAACTACCTACCAAAAGTACTACATCTTTGATGGAAACACCTTTAAGAATCACCCATTGTATTACCACTTTTTTTCACATAGAGCTTTTCTATTTTGCTCAGAGGCAGCAAGTTACAATTGCCTTCATGATCCAAACTGCAACATAGCTTCTTCGGTATTTTAAAAAAAATTTCCAAAGTCATACTAACTTCTTTTTCACTAGTTAATTCTGCATGAGTACATCAGTAATCAGTAGATTTTTTTTTTTTTTCTGACACACTGCCTCTGTTACCCAGGCTGGAGTACAGGGACACAATCTCAGCTGACTCCACCCTCTGCCTCCTGGGCTCAAGTGATTCTCCTACCTCAGTCTCCCAAGTAGCTGGAGTACAGGCACCTGCCACCACACCCAGCTAATTGTTTGTTTTGTATTAGTTATAGAGAAAGAGTTTTGCCATGTTGCCCAGGCTGGTCTTGAACAACTGAGCTCAAGCTATCCACCTACCTTGGCCTCCCAAAGTTCTGGGATTACAGGCATGAGCCACTGTGCCCAGCCAGTACTATTTTTTTTTTTTTTTGTATTCAGTTGAAAATTTGCTCATATTTATAAATGAGGAGAATAAATATAGTATGTTGAAATAATAAGTATTTCAATGTTATTACACCAAAGAGAGTTTTCATGAGCAGCACTGTTATTTGTACTTTCTGCCTACTAAAATGTTCAAATAAATACATTAAAATGTTACAAGGGTGCATAGGAGAAAAATAATTCAGGCTGTATCCACCCACTGAGAATGAGTAGATCAGTGATAAGTTTATCCATGGTGCTAGAAGCGGTGTGAACACTTGAGAAGTGTACTATGATATAACAATAGTATCTTATATGATAAGCAAGCTGAAATCTATTCTTACCAAAATAATAAAGCTGCATTTCACAGAAAGAATATTTACTTTTTAAATATTATATTCTAAAGTTAAATTATTCACATTAAACAGAATTAACAATTCAATTCCTCAGTCATACAAGTCACACCACATTTTACATACTCAATAGCTATGTGTGGCCAGTAGCTACCATATTGGAAAGCACAGCTAGATCTTATTCTCTCAGTTATCTTCCATCCTAAATATTTCCCAAAGCAATGCTCTCACTTCTGTCCTCAACTCTAATGTCTTGATTCTATATGTTCATGTGACTTTCGTTACTGTCTCCTCGTCGGTCTTCTGTTTCCTATTTTCAAGCACATTTCTTTTAAAGGTAAGATCTTTAAAGGGTAAAAACCATTTTCATTCTCCTTTCACTTGAAAAACACTCAAAGTTTCCAAATATCCTTCTGAGGACATTCAAACACTTTCAATCAATATTCATACAAGAAGGTAAATATAAATTTTTGAAAGAAAGAATGAATAAATGAATAAAAAATCTTCAATTGCTTCTCTGTACATGTTACATGCCCTTAGTATTCTCACCTATTGGTTTTTCACCAGAAAAAAAAGTTATCTTAACTTATATTTCATTGTCACTATTCAAGATGCATAGCAAGTATATTTTCTTCAAAATATAATATATCCCACAGGTTGAGAACTAATTATCCATGCTCCCACATTACTCTTTGCCTTCTTTTGTACAGTATAATTTATAGTCATTTGGGATAATCATCATTTCACAAGACCCTGAGTTCTGTGAGGGTGGGGACTGTGTTAATTTTTCTGTTTCTAATAAAATCCCAGGTTTCCCATTAGATTTGGAACAAAGTAAATTCATAGTGAAGCTTAGTTGACTGTGTAACTATGGATTTTAAATACCTTGACTTTCTTTATGCTGCAGTTTGAACAAATTTGCAATAGTTAGAATACAATAATAAAAGGTTTTCCATCATAGCAGACACTAGATCCTGTGACTTTTCTCAAGTTACTTGTATAGAATGAAATAAATCTCTGTTAGGTAAAATGTTAAATGAAAAAATTTAAAATAATATAATAAAAATATAGTTAATTTATATTCTGTTAATTTTAAAAGAGAAATACTTCCAGCTGAAATATAATCCTTATGAAGCAATTTAAAATGTATTTTCAAGCCAGTGACCTTGCTATATATTGGGAAGTTATTTTAGTATCATTAAAACTTAATTTATAAACTGAAAGTTGGCCAAAGATCTATTTGTAATTAAACCAACATTAGATACCAATTGAATAAATATAGTTTCAAGGTAGATACAGATTATTTATTTGGAGATAGCTAATTTATCATGTCCTATTAATTATATATAAATCTAATAGGAGCTGCTGTTTCTTCACTCCTATTTGCGATTACTTTAGTCTCCGTGTGCATGATTATGCGTGTATTTGGGAGATAACCTGGCCAGGCATTCAGGTCTTATTTCAGATTCCCTGGCTTTATAAGACATTTAATGCCTCTGTGCTTTGGTTTTTTTTTAACCTGTAACATTACCTTCTAGATTGGGATGAGGATTAAAAACAATCATTCATGTCAGGCAAAAATGTCTGCTAACACAGTACTTCAGTGCAAGGAAGGAAAACAGGATAGGTATGGAGAGAGATACAATATTATGAAATACTTTTATACTATAGTTTTCAGTGGAATCAGGTGAAAAATACAGCAGCCTTCTATTAGAAAGAATAGCCCTCCCCAGCACATACATTTCAACATGAAGTTGATATTATCATCTTTTATCATTCATTGGCTTACCCTTGAACTCGGATGTTTCAATTTATAAAAAGTCCAGGTCATCGACAGATTAACACAGTTTCACATAAAGAGTTTATTGCATTTTATAAAAGCAGTCTTGCCTATGTGTTGTTGTTTTGGGGGAAAATTCAATTAACCTTGGCTTTCTCAACTTCTTTACTCAGCAAGTCCACCCAGTTCAACTATTACTGGTCCCACGTAGAGAAGACAAGACAAAATTGAAGACACACGACTCTAAGGAATGATCCCATCTTATTTATAGATACTGCCATAAGATAGTAATGTCTTAGTTGTTGCTTGCATATGATTGATAGGACTCACAGTTGTTTTTCCTTAACGACTCTTGGCTAATGAAAAATGTACAGAGATCGACTTAATAAACATTTCAGGCCAAGTGATTTCTCCTCTCTTGCATAAAGGTGTAATAACATCAAACACTCCACAAGGTTTATTTCTATAAACTCATTTAATCATGATAGCAACACTGTTGTGTATGTATTATCATCCCATTTTATAAGGAAAAACCTGGAAAAAAGAGACATTAATTATCTTGCCTGGGTTCACAGCTGGTAACTGTGAGAAACAAGATTTCAACTCACATATTTTGGCTTCTAAAGTCCAGATTCTTAACTACTGTGCTGAAGATAAGAAAATTTTGCAGTTGTTGGAATTTTTTTTTAAAAGAAGATTTTTCCATCATGAAACTACCATAATGCATTAAAAGGGTTTTTCACTAAAACTGTCGGTAGCATATTCCCATTGCCAGTGAAGAATTAGTTCAGCAACCCAATATCATCTTTCATATTTAAAGTAATGCAGCTAATTTGGATATATGGGTTTTGCATTTCTTTTGTTTTAGAATGCTATAAATTCTGTAAGCACATGAAATGAATATCTAGTTTTAGACTTTAATGGATTTAATAAGCATTGGGTCTTAATTTGGAGAAATTCTAGCTCAACTGAGTCAATCTTATAAACCAAAACACTTATTGAAGTTTGCAGCTTTGAAAGGATGTCATCATAACCCAGAATGAATACATGTAATGATATGTATTTTTATTTACTGAGTTCAAGAAACATAAAATTTTCTTTTCTAATAAGGGTGTTTCTATTTTAAAGAAGATCCAGTTGTTTGAAAGGGAACACAAGTCAGAAAAGAATTTGCAGCATGGAGGATTTAGTGGAGTAACTGAAGTCCTAACTTAAGAGTTTCCTAACTAAAGTTACATTGGCATTAGTGTCTCTGGAGGTTGAGGTTTGGTAGAATACTAACTGACTCTAGGTATGTGGAGAGGCAGCCAGAAAGCACTATCCCCTGGTTGATAATCAGTGGTATCTCATAAGCGCAGTAATATTTTCCTGACAAAAAATGATTATACACGTAACTGTTCGATGAGAGGCTATTTGACAAATAGCTTTCTTTTCCCTTCACAGCATTTTGGTCTTCCTTCCTTCTTTCTCCTTCCTTCCTTCCTTCCTTCCTTCCTTCCTTCCTTCCTTCCTTCCTTCCTTCCTTCCTTCCTCCCTCCCTCCCTCCCTCCCTCCCCCCCTCCCTCCCTCCCTCCCTCTCTCCCTCCCTCCCTCCCTTCTTTCCTTCCTTCCTTCCTTCCTTCCTTCCTTCCTTCCTTCCTTCCTTCCTTCCTTCCTTCCTTCCTTCCTTCCTTCTTTCCCTCCCTCCTTCCTTTTTTCTTTCCTTCTTTCTTTCAACAGGGTTTTTCTCTGTCATGAGGCTGGAGTACAGTAGCGTGATCATAGTTCACTGTAGCTTCAGCCTACAAAACTTAAGCAATCCTCCTACTTAAGCCTCCCATAGTAGCTGAGTCTACAGGCGCATGCCAGCCTGCCTGTCATATTTTTTTTCCAGTAGATAGAGGTCTCACTAAGGCTCCTCTGAAACTCCCATGCTCAAGCAATCCTCCTGCTTCAGCCTACCAAAGTGCTGGGATTACAGGTGTATAAAAATTGTAAAAATAAGAGTAAAGTTCCAAAGATAGAACTTAGGGACCACTCATTTCTAAAAAGTGGCAAGTAGATGCAAATCTAATTAAAGAAACAGAGAAAGAATAATTGATAGAAGTTGGAAGAGAACCACAGGAGTTCACTGTATAGAAGACAAATGTATTCAAGCAGGAGGGGAAGATGTACAACACCAAAGGCATTAAAGGTTAAAGGAAAAATAGGACTTAGAAAGTATATTGGATTTTAGCCCTGGATAAATAACTCTTTAATGAGCTGTCTCAGTAGAATGGTGGAAGCATAAATCAATTTACAAGGAATTAAGGAGATAGTAGGTGATGAGAAAAGGTAGACACACAGACACAGTGTTCTTAATGAGTCTACCATATGGCTATTGGAGGGGTAAATAGGACAGGAATTGCCTGAGGTCTGGTAGTTAGAATATATCTTAAATACATAATATTAATTGCAAAATAAAACACCACACACAAAACAAAAACAAATTTACAATTATGAGTGTCTATATCTGTTTGTGTGAGAGAGAATTTATTTATCATACATGGACTAGAAGAAAATACCATCTGTGATGAGACTGAATATAAGGCAGTAAGTAAATGTGGACATAAAAGGTATTTGTCTATGGAAAAACAAAATAAGTATAATTATTTTACATATAAAAACTCAGAGTCATTACTTGGGGATAAGCTTGACTGTATCTAGTCCCTCCACTCAGGTATAGAGATTCACTTTATTTATTATTATTTTTTTCTACAAAGCTGTTTTACTTTAATGGAGTATCTGAACGCACACACCAAAGAATGCAAAGCGTTCTCTTTTGTTGTAGTCAGTCAGTATCTTCCTCAGTAGATGCATTCAATGATCCGGAACACAAATGTCTAACTTTGCACATCTTCTCAGTTTCCAGGAGTGACCAAATGGCCTTAAGTAACTGCCGTCAATATTAAGGCTGATAAAAGTTCTTCAGCCTAATAATTCCCATTGAGAATTAAGAGTGTGATGAAAATCCAGAAATGCCGCTATCTGTTTAATCATTTGTTGATGAAAATAAATCTATTTACATTTTTGTTGTTTGCTGGAGCTGTGCTAGGCATGAATATACAGTGCCGGTCAAGACATACCATTGTGGAGTTTACAATGCCTCTCTCCTTGCAATGAAGCTTCATGGCTAACCAAGACATGCCTTAGTGAAAAGAGATAGGAACTAAAGAAACCTAGACGGTATAGTAAAATGTCTTATTGGCTGGGTGCGATGGCTCATGCCTGTAGTCCTAGCACTTTGCGAGGCCGAAGCAGGCAGTTCACAAGGTCAGGAGTTCGAGACCACCCTGACCAACATGGTGAAACCCCAACTCTACTAAAAAAATACAAAAGTTAGCCAGGCATGGTGGTGTGCACCTGTAATCCCAGCTACTCAGGAAGCCAAGGCAGGAGAATTGCTTGAACCCGGGAGGCAGAGGTTGCAGTGAGCTGAGATCCCGCCACTGCACTCCAGCCTGGGTGACAGAGCGAGACTCCATCTCAAAAAGAAAGAAAGAAAGAAAGAAAAAAAGTCTTATTGTGAGAATGATTTCTGAAATAGAGCACTGTTGGCTATGGGCCGAGATACTCATGAAATTTTATTATAAAAATTTTCCATATAGGCTGGGCGTGAGCACTTTGGGAGATCAAATGCTTTTGGTGGATCATTTGAGGTCAGGAGTTCGAGACCAGCCTGGTCAACATGGCGAGACTCTGTGTCTACTAAAAATACAAAAATTAGCTGGGTGTGATGGCACACGCCTGTAGTCCCAGCTATTCAGGAGGCTGAGACAGAAGAATCGCTTGAACCTTGAACTGAGGAGGCAGAGGTTGCAGTGAGCCAAGATTGTGCCCCTACACTCCAGCCTGAACAACAGAGCAAGCAAGTCTCCATCTCAAAAAAGAAAAAAAAAAAAATTCTCCTTGTCATGTGGAAATGTAGCTATTGTAACTGTGTGCATGCTTCTATGCCTGCACCATTTTATTATTTATATCTTAGTCAATACCTTTATTTTCTTTTTAGAGCAGACAATATCGTCATTTATGCAAAAACTATAGATTTGAGCTCCGCTTGTTTACAATTGCATTTATATCACTTAATTGAAAAACCTCCTGAAACTCTTTCTTTTTGTTTTAGCGTTTTATTAACCCTGTTGGGTTCACCAATTTCTTTCACTTAGTGTTGCAAATTTTATTTATTCAATTTTCAAATTCATGAAAAAAGTCTTACTATGATTCCCAATCATTGAAACAATTCCAAGTTTATAGATTGTATTTTTTATTTATGATTGTCTGTAACTGTAACATTATAACAACAGTGCACATACACTCACAGAGCAACTGAATCAATTAATGGTTTTCATTCCTATGTATTAGAACCAAATGACGAACTGTTAGAAAATGTTGTTGCCTGTATTCTGGTGCACAGTGAAAATTGAAAACGACAGTTAGAAAATCCAACTCTTTAAACTCAATATAGAGTATCTCTATGGGATTTCTACAGACAGGTGGCTAATTTTCTGTTTGTTTAAAGGTTTTTAAAAATTTTTGTAAACTATTTTACAAAGTAGCTCTGGTTGATTGTTTAAAAACACATTTCTATACTGAGTTTGAGATTTTTTTTTTCTATGACTTTAAACTATGGTCCTAGGTGTACTGCAAAAAGCTGCTTAAAATAGATGTAACTGTTTGTCTATGAGGAAACATCACAACAATTTAGAAATTACTGACATGTTAATTCTTTTCTAGGCTAGCTACCAATATATCCTCAATGTTCCTTACAATCTCAGATATATTAATTCAATAAGCATCTTTTGAGCATAAACTGTGTGTCATTGTAACCTATCTACAATGCATCTGTGTGGTGTTAGAACCAGCTTGTATCTGCTTTAGAGAGTAAATTGGTATTTTTCACATTGATATTTCCACAATGAATATATTTACACAGCCAAATTGGCCAGGCTACAAACCAGGGCAAACTCCCCAAACTCATACACACACAAACACACACACACATATATATATGTTTGTGTGTATGATGTATCTCCAATATTAAAGTCATTGTCAATGAATCTCTTAGATGTAGCTCATTGAATTCTACCTTGATACTGCAAATTGGATCTATGCAGTGCAAAGATGTCCAGATATTATGTACCTCATCATGGGTTCCAATTTAGTTTAATCAGGTTATAATTGGAGTGCTGTAAAGTTATTGTACATGGTGGCTCACTTAATATTCAGTGAGGTGCAGTTCAAAAGACATGTGTTGATGACTTATTACTTGCCAGTCTTTGAAAAATAATAAGCTTTACATAGTGAGCAAAAAAGACGTATATCCTATCTTCACGGAATTTAACATCAAATTATTTTGTGATCAGATGAAACTTCTATAGTTTATTTCTATAAAACATTATTGAGTACAGTTTCTAACATAAGTGGAAGACTTCACATTTACCTTATTTTCAAATCTGATTTTTTTTTTTTTTTTTTTTTTTTTTTGAGACGGAGTCTCGTTGTGTCGCTCAGGCTGGAGTGCAGTGGCACGATCTCAGCTCACTGCAAACTCTGCCTCCCGGGTTCACGCCATTCTCCTGCCTCAGCCTCCTAGTAGCTGGGACTACAGGCGCCCGCCACCACGCCCGGCTAGTTTTTTGTATTTTTAGTAGAGACGGGGTTTCACCGAGTTAGCCAGGATGGTCTCGATCTCCTGACCTCGTGATCCACCCGCCTCGGCCTCCCAAAGTGCTGGGATTACAGGCTTGAGCCACCGCTCCCGGCTCAAATCTGATTTTTAATAACAGCTCTTGATTTCAGCTTGTATAGCTCTTACTAAATTTTTATGTAGCTACCTCTTCTAACTTTTGTAGTCTACTAATTTGGTAAACACGACATGTGTCCTACTGTATACAAATTTGCTAAATATGTTTAATGCCACTACGAGCCAAAGCAGAGTATTGTGTTACGTCAGAGACCATTATGCAGGCTGCCATAAATTTAACAATAAACTACTGTAGATGGAGTTTTTGAAACACTTGCAATTCTCCACTATACAGTGCATATATCCAGAAATTATTCAACTGTATACTATCAGTAATAAAATATTATAGCTTACTAAATATAAGCTCTTAATAAATGACACCTACAATTGTTTCTAATAATCACAATTATTAAATTTGTGTTTAAATGGAGATATATGCTCTGTAGAGTTCTCATCTCTCCATAGATTAAAATAGATCAGACAAAATGACAGAAAAAATAACAATTATCTGCACACCCTCCTAACTTTATATATAGAAAAACTAGACTATGTATTCATATACACGCATATGAAATAACTAGATTGAACTTTTTGTAGCTTACTATTAGACTACAACCCACATTGCTTTACTCCAGGTTTGTTTTCCTGCTATGCCATTATTTACATTACTTCTTCTTAGTAACCTATTGTTAATGCAGTAACTTACTTCTTTTCTTCACATGCACCAAAGGGTTTATGTCTCAGCCTCTAAAATTCTAACTAATCTCATTAACATTCAGATTTAAAAGTTACCTCCTGTATAATGTCTACTGTCACTTTTCTAGATAAAATTAACGTTACCTCTCATGGTTCACCCAAATCTATCACAGCCCTTATCACATGTCTGTTATCCACAATCCAGGGTAATTCAAAAGTGCACATTTTATCGTTAAGTATCAGAACTGAATGCAACTCTTTATAATGGTAGATGTCCAATAAATATTTGCAAACCAGAATTAATAGGTCTGCCTTAAAATTGTGTCACTGTTATATGTAAAACACTTTTTTCACAGTATTTCTCAAATCTGCTTTCTCCCTTATTTTGAAATTTGACAATTTTATCATATACAGCTTCTGACACCACTTCTTATCCCTGTGATTTATCAGGTGATGACAATGCTTGCAAGATCATATCTGCAAGTTGTTATATTACCAAGAGACACAGTTCAATGAAACTCATGTAAAACAGCTTGATATCCTCTAAATAATCCTCTCATTAATGCTGAACTTCAAGTCCCTCTTAATCATGAATATTCTACAATGTTTCTAATGAAAAATGTGGAAGCATGCATTTACATTATACTATATACCCTAGATCATAGGCTGAAAATTTCCTTTCTCATTTGCCAGCTTTGAAGATAAGTTTTAAGAAGGATTTTATTGTTGTTGTTTCTCCTTTACTTATAATTTGCTCATTCCATAGGTTATCCTAAATTTTCATCTGCATGATATTGATCATACATGCAGGTTGTGCCACCTTTATTTGGTTTCGCCCTTGAAATTCCTTTCTTCCCTCCATTTACATGTAACCTTTCATGTGATGCTTCCTGTGAAACTTACTTCGTTTTCTTTTTTCCTCTCATTACTATAATTTGTTGTTGTAATTTCCAGGTTTTTAAAACACCTCTATAGAATCACCCCTCCCTTATTTCACTTTTATAATGAATAAAAATGACATAAAACATCACTTTGCAGTGTATAAGTACTTTCAAACATCATTTAGGCTGATAAACATTATGATTCACATTTCATTGATTAGCAAATAAGACATCCTGTTAGGAAATTTGTCCATGTCCGTGTACCTCTCAAATGACAGATATATCATCCGAATCTAGTTTTTTCTCTTGTGAAAATTTAAAAATATCCTAATACAAAATTGTACCTTTGATTGCAAATGTTAGAAGCATAACATTTAGCTTTAATATTATGTAAACTATTTTTCTAGCAATAAGGATACATATATGGCAGTACTCAATATTCCTTTCAAAGTTACTGGGATTAAACACAAAGAAAGCCTCTTTCATAGTTTTATGAAATTGCTAATGAAAGATATTTTCATCAATGTATTAAGTGATTGTGATTGACTCACTGACAATCCTAGTATATCTAGACACTTTAAGTTCCTCATTGGCAACATAGACTTAATTAGACCTATAATTATCTTGTTTTAATTATATAACTACAACCTAGTAGTTCCATGTCTTGCACATAACACATGCATAATTCCTATTTTTAAAGGGATGAAACAACTGTCACTTTGTTTCTTTGGTTTTTAATCTGCAATATGAAAATAATTTCTTAATTGAATTATACTCTAGCTATCAGTAGCATGCCATGCTATTCCAGTTTTGTGTTCCTTTGTCTTTTTCCCTCTTAAAATGGTTATGCCATATTTTAATTCTCAGATCCATAGGAGTGTACATCTGTGTACATATAGTATAAATGGCACACATTTGTAGGAGTGGGTTTGTAGAAGAAAAAAATATTTGCTGAATAGATGAATGAATGAACATATATCCTATTCAGACAATATCAGTATGTAACTTTAAAATTGTATTATAATACAGCTGTTCCCCTTTTATTCTGTATAATCTCTCTATATATAACAAAAAATACGGATTGAGAACTTGCTAAATCCTAGTCACTGAATTAGGTGCTAGACAGAGAGAGAAAAAGACATGTCCTAACTTCAAGGAATTTAAAGTCAAATTCTCTTGTAACTGGATAAAATTCCTATCATTTATTCATTTTTTTATGTTTATGTTAATAAATTTATGTTTATTCATTGCTTATTAAGTTGTTTTAAACAACTTAGAGCATGTCTAATTTATTCCTAACTGTTATACATCAAGCCATAGTGAATAGTAATGCATTATTTTATATCATATTACGCATTTCATTAATTTTATTAGGAATAAACTGTATGTACTCAGCTTTTACTTTTTATTATTCATATAGTACATACAAATAGAGCCATGGATTTTTAAAACACAGAGCAATTTTCTAAATCCACTTTTTTACATTTGAAAAAAAAAGTGCTGGATGCTAGATTCACTGTAGAGATTCTACAGAAGACATTTTTAATTAGGAAATTAATAAAAAAATAACATTTCAAGGAAGTTATTAATATTTCAAAACCACATATTTATTTTGTTAAGTTGGTTTTTAGAATCATTTTGGTGGTTGAATTTTTCACTCCTTCTTGGGTGAAACTAAAACTTTACATTTGAGTGACTCCTAAAATATTATCTGGCCACACATGAAACATCAACTACTCTGTTTGACATCTCTGTATTGAAGCCAGTGTGATTCTATCATGCAGAGTTGAAAAAGGCCTTCTAATTTTAGCCACACACAAATGTTTGCAGAAGGGAAATGTAGCCTGATTGGTGAGATGAACTTTTATCACCATAATTTCAAAAGAAGTATTTACTTTTACATTTGCTATGGATGGATTTAAAACAGCTGTTACTGGATCTTTTATAAGGCGTTTCACAGTATTAATGCAAAAATTGCTTTCCCTTTAGAACCTCATAATCACAGAAAGCAATCATGTTTTATTATTGCTTTTTCTTTTTAATATACTCTAAAAAGGGGAAGAAGAGGAGAAGATGGGAAGAGTCCAAACCTCAGTCTGGTATTATTGCCAGATTTTCTCTATATATTTTCCTATTCAAAATTTCTGCATGTTAACAATTTAGTTGAAATATATTTTTAGAGTAGAGGCTCTTTGTATTTGCATCCAAAAGTCACCCATAAAATGGTACCACAGAAACAGAAAGAAAACCTACTTTAAAATAGTAGATTTTGAATCAAACCCTTGCTCTTCATTGCTATAGTGATATTATCTTTTCAAGAGGAGTTTCAGAAATAGAGTTGTCAAAATTAGTCACTGGTTGTTTAATTATTCACTGGTTGTGTAATACAAAGCAGTTTTTCATTAGTTAAAATATATATATAAAAACTACGATGAATCCTAGAAAAAAAGTAACGCTAAAACGGACACAGCTGTGGGTTTATTAAATCCAATTCATTTCTAATTTAGTAAGAACTCCCACTGATTCTAAAGATAGTTTTGTCAGAGTAAGGACTGAAAAATTGGTCTTTACATTCAGAGAGTGCAATTGTATTTGATGCTTGGATAGTTATTCTATTCTGTCTTGAAGCCAATAGTGCACTTGATTTATAATTTAATGTTCAGGACCAAAACATGTTCCCTGAAAAAGGTAAGCTATAAAAAATGAAGCAACTACTTAAGAGAAATATTTTACTATGGCATACTCTTGTTATTTGGTTTCCAAATAAATTATTTACTGTTGAAATAATATGCTTAACTCCTTGTACTAATATCTTACTTTTCTTCTATGAAGTTAGTTATATTTTAATATTAACAATGCATGTATGCATTTGAGAGATGTCAAAGCTTTTCAGAGTCATAATGAGAAAACTTTGAAAAATATATTTCCTTTAAGCTCCTCTATAAGTGAGAAAACTGACGATATTGAGAATAATAATGATGATGATGATGATATTAAATAAGATTAGGCCAGAAGTTTACACTTGTATTAATGCATTTCCTCACTAGATTTTTAAATTCTGGGACATTACATCCTAAACACGTCACTTGCCAAAATCACAAAAAGTATAGATGTACCCTTTGGGGAGTTTTGTGCAACATCATCTCTTGTTACATAAACCTCGGTGTTATGAAGATCTGCATTTTAAACAAAGTCGTTTTATTTATTTATTTATTAATCAAAGTATAACATATTTTGTCAAGAGATTCAGGTTGCTTCAGAGACTATTCTCTCAATGCCCAAGAGAGTCAAATTCAAATTAATGTTATCTTACTGTGGCAGTAAATTTTGTGTCAACTTTGATGAGGAAAATGAATAATCCTTAGTGATGAAAACAGCTGTCAAACGAAAAAATTTAAGACAAAGGACTGTTAGTGACTCAAAAGATGCTATAAAGTGATAATTGAAATCACAAGGAGCTAGCTCCGTGAAGCAAAGACAATTCTTTCCTAACGGTCTGTGATGTGTTTAGTAAAACCTTTACGAGAATTTACATATACAGTCATGCACCATTTAAAGATGGGGACACATTCAGAGAAATGTGTTGTTAGGTGATTTATTCATTATGTGAACATCGTGGAGTAAAATTACACAAACCTAGATATTATACTCTATATCTAGACTATGTGATGTAGCCTATTGTTCCTAGGACAAAAATTTGTAAGCATGTTACTGTACTGAATACTACAGGCATTTGTAACACATAAGTATTCATGTATCTAAACATATTTATGCATAGAAAAGGTATGGGAAAATATGGCATTATAATAACATGTGACTACAGGTATATATGTTGTCATTGATAGAAATATTGTTACGCAGTCCATGATTGTAAAACAAAGTATTTTCAAATGCTATCTCTGTTAACTTTAACTACATTTTAAAATTGTATTTTACTAGAACTTTGGAAGCATAAAAGTAAATATCTTAAAAATACATAGATTGAAATTTTATTTTTAAATACAGAAACTATGAAAAAGTTGGCATTGGCATTTGGGTCAGTTAACATAGTGACAATATGTGAAATGTAGGCGAACTACCCACATACGTATATAGATGGAAAATCTCTTTTTTCCCTAAAAGCGTGAACAAGTTAAATGCCCTTTACGTAAATTTTATCATCAATGACTATAAAATTTAAATAAAACCAACATATTTTAAAAATTTAATCGAAAACAAATACTAAACACTTTGGAGTAAACTATTTTTTTATAGCGACTTATTCGTTCTTTCTTTGATTTATCTCTTGGAATCTGCTTAACCCAAATTGTTAACCATGTATTATAAAGGAAATACCTTTCATAGAATTATGATATTTGAAAATTGAAAAAGATCTAAACAGATGTTTATTTCAACGCTCCATCCAAATCAGGCACGCCTTCTGTTAATATTTCTAACAGTGTTCCTTGGCTTCTATCTTAATTGAGATGTCAGGATGTTTGTATGTATCTTTTCTTTTTATCTTCATTGTCTGTTCTTCTCTAAATGGTTAGGGTAACATTATATTTCTACTGTTTTGCGATGTTTTACATAGAGCCTACATTATTTAGCTTCTTTATCTCTCAATTACTTGAAATATATTAACATTTGTTACCTTTTAACTGACAGAACATGTAGGATTAAACTTGTTCCAATCAAACTTAATAATTATAAATACTCTCCAATCAATAAAGAGAAGATGACATAACTCTACCCAATTTTCAGGATATAGAAAGTAATTGTTTAGGGGAGTTCTACTGAACCATTTTGAGCCTATAATTCCTGGGTTTGTGCCATGCTTAAATATGTGGTAAAGCTCTAAAATTCAACATTTCCTTCTACTTGATTTATTTCCGTGTCTGTACTCATATCAATGCTCAACTTACAGAGATAATACTCTCATGAAATAATTGGATAGCTATTGCTATCCAATCCATTCATATCTCTTCTTTTTGGCCACGTTAATTACCTTTCCCCCTGTAGCTGAAATCTGAAAATACATATGGTGAAAACATTGAAGAAAGGCTGTAGCACTCAGGCTGCTTTAAAAAGTAGTGTCCAAAATATATTAAAAGTATCATAGTAATTTTTAAATATAATCACTCCATTTTTGAGATTAGTGCAGAAAAGGGGGGAAAAATGTAATGTGCTCCTTTTAGCTTAGCAGATTTATTCTGCATCCCTGGTATTAGCCATAAGGGATGGGACAGGGGGAGGTGAAGGCTGTTAAATTCTGGAACATTTAAAGATGCTGATCATCAATATCAGAATTGTTTTTGTGAATTTTATGTTTTTCTGGGATTCATAAGTAATATGAAGCAGCCAGATCACAATTTTATAGCTGGATGCCATTTGAAGTGGGGAATTTCATTTTTTCTGTGTGAACTGGCTAAAACTTTTACTTTTTATGCAGTTTATTTATTAATGAACATTTTTAAATCTGGAAAGTTAATATTGCATACAAATTGGCTAATTTAAATAGGGATATTGCTGCAAATTTTAAACAAATCTAAGACTCTGTCATCATTGCCTTTCATAATATTCCCATAAATTGTTATTTAAAATCTAACCAAAAGTTTTATAGAGAGAGAGAGAGAGAGAGAGAGAGAGAGAGAGAGAGAGAATAGAGATAAATATTCTAGCCAATACAAATAATCAACAATGTATGCAAAAGTGTATAAACCACTTTTCATTGTATCTAAAATATAAATCCTTAATTTAAAAAAACAGATTAAAGTATAATTCACATACCATTCACTGCAAACCTTTAAAATGCACAATTCAGTATTTGAGTATATGGAGGGGTTGTACAGTCATCCCCACAATCTAATTTTAAAACACTTTTTACTCTCCCCCACAACACACACACCAAAGAAACCCTGTATCTATTAGCATTCACTCACGATCCTCCCCTCACCCACTTCCAGTCCCAGGAAGCTGCTATTCCGTTTTTTTAATCTCTATATGTTGTCTATTCTGAAAATTTTTGTATAGAGTCATAAAATATATAATCTTTTGTAACTTTTTTTTTCTTTTTCTTTTTTTTTCACTTAGCAAAGTGTTTTCCAGGTTCAACCATGTTGCAGCGTATATCAGTACTCGGGATTTTTTGTGGCAAATAACATTTATTTAGACATTCATCAGTTAATGAACATTTGGATGGTTCTACTTTTTGGCTGTTATAACAGTGCTGCTATGAAGTTTGTGCACAAGGTTTTCTGTGAACGTATGTTTTTATTTATCTGGGATCTATAGTTAGGAGTTGAATTTTTCAGCCATAGAGTAGCTTTATGATTAACTTTTTGAGGAATGGTCAAACTGGCTTTACCAATTTACATTCCTCCTAGCAATAAACATGGGGAATAATCCCTCCACATTCTTGCCAATGCTTGTTATATATATGTACAAAACTATCCTTGTGGGTGTGATTTTGATTTCACCTTCCCTAATTACTAATCATACTAAACTTCCTTCTTTTTTTTTTTTTTTTTTCCTGCAACAAAGAGGAATATGCTCAAGACAATTTTTGAGATCATCTTTAAGGTTCAAACACAGGCCTTGTCCATCAACTTCCTCTCATCCCCCAACATCACTCAGTTTCATCACTATTCTTCCACTTGCCCTTCTTGGCTTCCAAGCTTAAATTTATACAATTATTTTAGGATTAGAAAACATTTTTTATCCAAATTTGACCCTGCTGAAGCAGTCATGGCTGGAAAATAGTGAGATCTATATTCCCACATATCTGAAGTGCTGTAGGGACACAAAGTCTGTGGTTTGCATACTGAAAATTACTGTATTGAACAATGTTAATTATAAACACAATTCTAGAAAAGCAGTAAAGTAATGCAGAATGAGTGAAGCAATACATGATGTCCTAGATGAAAATAACATTAGTGGAAAAGTGCCATTTCTCGCAACTCATCTATAAATGTAATGGCATATTAATAAAAATAGCAATAGGATTTTTAGCGATGTTGACAATTCTTTTGAAGGATCAACTTTCATGTGTTGGCAGGAAAATTCTGAAAAGTAAAAGTAAACTAGGGATTTGCTTTTCCAGATATTACACTATAGTGTTCCTATAGTTCCTATAGTATTTCCAGTTCCTATAGTGTTACTGTAATTAAACTGTGTCACTGATGCAATAATGATACATAGTACAATGAAACAGAACAGGGAATCCAGATATAGACCTGGGTTGTGTCATTTCCAGCCAGCAGAGAAAGACTGGTATGTCGTTAAATAGCTTTGTGACAATTGGATATCCACTTGAGAACAGAAAATTAATATAATTATTTCACACCTTAAGCAAAATAAATTTCAGATGGATTAATAAGCCAAATGTGAAAAATAAAAGTATAAAATTACTAGAAGAAAATACAGAAAAACATTTTACAATCTTGGGGATGGGGAGAGTTTCCAAGATCTAAACTCCTGGATTAATAGATAACAATGGTTAACACTATGAAGCATTCGCTATGAACCTATACTGCTCCAACTCACTTAATGTTCACAACTTTATTTGTGAAAGTTCAAAAATTATCCCATTATACAGATGAATAAATGGAGGCACAGTTAACTAACTTGCTTAGGGCCACATAACATTTAAGCAAAACCTGCTGCTTGAACTCAGCTGTCTATTTCCAGAGTCTGTGTTTTGTTTTATTTTATTTTATTTTAGTTATTTATTTATTTTATTTTATTTTATTTTTGAGATGGAGTCTCCCTCTGTCGCCCAGACTGGAGCGCAGTAGCAGGATCTGGGCTCACTGCAAGCTCCGCCTCCCGAGTTGACACCATTCTCCTGCCTCAGCCTCCCGAGTAGCTGGGACTACAGGTGCCCGCCACCATGCCCAGCTAATTTTTTGTATTTTTAGTAGAGACGGGGTTTCACCATGTTAGCCAGGATGGTCTCAATCTCCTGACCTCGTGATCCGCCCGCCTGGGCCTCCCCAAGTGCTGGGACTACAGGCATGAACCACCAAGCCCGGCCTAGAGTCTGTGTTCTTTACTCAACACTTTACTTCCCAAACTATTAGAGATTCAAAATATAACATACATTAAATTTTAAAAGCCAAATTGAAGGCAAATCTTTGTAACACTATAACAAGTAGGCTAGAAGGAATTCCTGTAAATTAATAAGATAAAGACAAAAACATTAGACAAAGACCAACAGCTCGATAGGAAAATAGGTAATGAATTTAAAGAGATCATAAAGAAGAAACGCAAATGTTTACATAACACATGAACAGTTGCTCCATTTTATTAACAGTCTGGAAAAAAACAAGTTTCACGATAGAGATATCTTTTACCATTCAGATTAACAAAATTTAATCAAATTGATAAAATCTACCATTAGGATAGTTTGTAAGGCATAGTGTGTTATCATACCAAATTGACAAGGGTATAAATTAATTTAACATTTTGGAGGGAAAATTTTCCAGTTCCTATAGAAACTAAAAATAGGCCTTATCTTCTTTCCAACATCTGCTCGTTTATTCTTACAACAAATATTCTATCAATAAATATTTCAACAAATATTCTTTCAACTTCAACAGTGCCTTTTATGTGTCAGGCACTGTTGTATGTGCTGGGAATAAAATAGTGAAGAAGACAAAATTCCTGTTATATAGCTTGTATTTTAGGTTGCAGAGATAGGCAGAAAAATAAGTAATAAATAAATAATATATCTGGTAGTGGTAAGTGTTATAAATGAATAAACTGTGGTTATATAGGAATTTTGGAACTTCTTATGCTTTATGTGTTAGACAATTTATACCACAAAGTTACAAGGATCTTCTGTGTTGCCCCTTAAAGAGAAACTATTTCTTTGGATATTCTACTTTGATACAAATTAATCAACTGATTAAAATATTTACTTAAAAAGGTACTGAGATATAAAGACACACGATATCTTAGCACTTGAGGATTTTTCAGTCTTTGTAAAAAAAAGAGAAATTACCCCCAAATTTATTCACTAGTCAATTTTTATGTATGTCAGATGATGCAAAATTGCTGAATAAGTGGAATGTAAGTTAATGCCCTCTATACTAGAGTGGAAGTCCAAACTCAAATCTACATTTAATAGGACTGGTGCCTTGGAACGTTGAGAAACACTTACCCTTATTAGTTGTACTCCAGTAAATGCCTTATTAAAACTTTGAGATTGCTTTAGGACACTTAGAAATAGTAACTGAAGTGGTTAAGTATGTTTTCATTGTACACAGTTTACCACTCAGTAACATGTGTTATCTACAATTCTCATGAAGAATACAAGTCTTCTGGTTCACCTAAGAACTTCATAATATTACGTTACTACTTAATACATGATCCCCAATGGGAATCATATTTTATTACAAAATCTGAGCACTATTAGGTGCATTTAAAGCATAATTAAATCCTTTCTCAAGTAATTCCTTAGAGGGTTTTTTAGAAGAAGTAAATATAGCATAGTTAATTTAATTAAGTATGACATGGTTAGTGAAATGGACATCAATTGTCATTTGGAGCTCCTCTCCTCACTGATTTCAATTTGGGAGGAAGAAAATCAATTGTAATTGTTGGCAGGAGAGAAGGAATGGATGATATCAAAGCTGGCTTCTCTTTCGGGAATCAGTTACCACTGAATTTTCTTAGAAAAGAAAAGGATCTTCACAGTATTAGAACATTGTTAAAAGAAATAATTACTAATTGAAGGTAATTTCAAATAAAACAACAGAAAGTAAATGATTATTTAGCAAAGGTACAAGACCAGGGAGCGGCAATGATGGCAGAAGGCTCTGTAATTAGAGAAAGTTAAATGGCAGGAAATTTAACATCTGTAATGGTTACACAGAAATAGTTGCTAAAACAATAACATACTTTCCTTCATATATCATTTTATGCTTTCAAATTTTAGATTTCCAATTTTTAAATTTTGAGATTAGGCCGTCAAATTAGCATTGATAGCCTAAGCATTACTATCTCATTATGTAAGCATTACTGTTTCATTAAAGTCATTAATTATAAATGTGGAAAGAAAAAGATTCATAAACTAAATGGTTAGTCTTTTAAAATGCTAACCGTTCCTTATGTTTGTACAAGATATCAAATTTAATTTATTTGCATAAGCCATAATGATTTCAGGATAAAAAAAAAAACGTAGTCACTGAAACAGTATCACGTTGTATGTATTCAAAGAAAATGTATATGACTACTTTGTAATTCATGGCATTTTTAAAAGTATACCATGACATTTCATGCCCCTATCCCTTGGGTCTTGATTTTTCTCTCTTTGCTATGAGGCTGTTCCTCTTTTTACCTTCAAATTCTCAGTCGTCCTTTAGGACAAAACTCAAAATCACATCTTCGGCTAAATCTCCCCAAAATCCTTCTTAGTACCTTATTAACACCTTGATTATAGTACTTAACATAGTTATGTTTTTTGTTGTTTTCTTTCAATACATTCAATTTCTTGAATGCAGGATGTATGTCTTTCATGTACATGTTGATGCCATCTAGCAAAATTCTTTTCGCTTGGTAGGCTAATAAATGCTCATTAACTTGAATAGTCTGAAAGCATCAAAGATCAAAGTTTTATAAACTATTTTATAGAATTATCTTATAATTTTCCTTTGATGCACTAAAATGGAAAACACATTTTGAAGAGGTAAAAATTTTCATGAAAATTTAGATATATAGCACTAGAATTTTTTAAAGTGGAAGATACTTTGGGATGTGATCCAGCATTTTTAGGAAATTTCCCCTCCAGGCCATACTTTCATTTAAAAGGTATAAAATCAACCCGGATGGGTTAAATGACAAACTTAGTGTTTTCTAAATTTTGTTCTAAGGTATATAAAGTTAATATGTATTCAGAAAAAAGAATTTCTATGAAAAATATGTTTTAGAAACATTTAATATAATATTCTCCCTATCTTTGGAAATTCACAGTGCATGTACATATATTAGAGATTTCAAACATTACTGGAAACAGTAATCCTGTTTAACTTTAACTCAGAATTTCCCAAGTATGTTTACCATTAAAGCCCTCGTGTGTGTGTGTGTGTGTGTGTGTGTGTGTGTGTAATTCAACAAATTATTAGAGTCTTTTCAGTACCCAGTTATAAAAATGCTAGACTATGCTTGTACTTGCCAACAAGCTATTTGGGGGCAAAATCAACTTCAGAATGCAGACTCCATACATTTTCAGTGTACTTTAAGCTGCAAATATCTATTATTATAATAAACATCACTTTACAAAATCAAGCATATGGGTGTTTTATAACATACTTAAGGATATATTATTTTATTTAATCCTACAAATGCTTCTTTTTTTCAGATAGATACAGAGAAAAAGGCTTCTCAAAAGTTAAATTTTATATTATAAGGTTTTCATAAAAAATAAAATTAGGGAGCAAAATGATAGATTTCCTGACCATGAAGAGTCTCCCATCATGAGTTCCTTCCAATGTCCATGTGTAGAAGAGTTAACACAAATAAAACTAACAGCTTTTATTATCTGTTATAATGTATGCATGCTTCCAAGTTGTGTTTGTTAACCTTGGAACTACACAAAATTGTACCACTGGTGAAACTAGTGTGCACCTTTCTCATTTTCCTTCTCCAATAACTTAACAAGAATTGGTGATTTGCTAGTAGCACAATTTGTTCACTGTAACCTTGAGAAGACTGCACTTCAAATTATTTCCAATATATTGAAGTGGAAATGTCAGGTACCTCCTCATGAAATATGTTCATCATGACTTCTCCAGCTGCATTTTGCCTTTCAGGTCAAGCGCCTCTTTCAGTCTAAAGGATGGGTTAAGTTTTTTTAAAAAGTTTATTTTGTTTCCTCCTAATAAGTTACTTTTATATCTTAATGATTCATTTTCAGTGCGAAGTCATTGAGCCTCAATGGCTTCTTGAGTGTTTTGCAGTAAACAGGAGATCAAAAGACCTTATCTAATTAGCTTTCAAAATGTTGGTTGCCAAAAATTTCAAATTATCAATAGTATATACCAAACATAACATTCCCTTTAGATTTTATGGTGTACAGTAGTAAAGTATAAGACATAAGTCTTTTTCTCACCTGACATAGAAAGGAAAGATGCATACTTTTGAAGCATGCTTATGTGATATATAAGATCATTATATGTTATAACAACAAAAGAGTAAATTGTGCCATAAATCAGAAAATATGCAAACATATGGTTTTATATATATGTAAAAAATACGTGTGTGTGTGTGTGTGTGTGTGTGTGTGTGTGTGTATGGACAAAAGCAGAGAGAAGAGGATATTTAGTGTGCATTGGAAGGAATATAAAGTCATCATCAGTTGATGAAACTACAAGGAATTTTCTTCCCCAGTTGCTCTCCTTGCTTTTGACTGTTGCTTCTTAGTGAAGACCATTGAAGACAATATATGTGAAAGTTCTTCATATATTGTAGCACATAAAATATTAGATTCATCACTCATTAATCATTTCCTAAATATGTGTTAAACAATAAATCATTACAGTGATAAGATTCAATTGATGTATTTTGTACTCATTCTCTAATACTTGAGAATCTAATGATCCATATTATTCTAGAATCAGTATATTATTCAAGTTAATAATGAGGTACTCAGAGCCAAATCTCCCCTAGCTTTGACCTCAGTTAAGTTATTTAGGCTTTCTTGCTCATTCCCCCATCTATAAAGTGAAGATAATAGTAATGAATATCTGATAGAGTGGTAGATAAGATTAAATAAATTGATATAAGTGATATCAGAGAGAACTCCCATAGGCACTGCACAGGCATCAGGTTAAATTGTGTCTAAATCATAGCCATTTCCTCATAATTATTTAGGGCACATACATCTGTCCATTCCTTCCTCTTGTCCTGTGCCCACTCTCCTGTCAACTCCTAAGCAACAGAGGTGAAATGCATCAGCACACTTTATTGATTTGGTGTAAGAAACATTTACCTATTTAATAATTATAATTTACATAATTCCATATTATCTGTGGATCAGTATCCAATACTTCTCCTATAATGTGGACCGACAGCACCTTAAACAAAAATTCTTTGTAATTTACTCTCAACATTAATGATAATTTGTTGTTTTTACAGTGGTTTCAAGAAAGACTTTGAGTACTGGTTTTGTCAGTCTTTGAGTATGTGATTCCTCTGAGTCTATTTTCTACTATAAGGGTCAAATTAAGAGTATTTAGATGAGATGTGGGGATAACATGAGAAAATTACAGTAATGCATGTAGATTAGCTTTCCACACTTAGTAAGCACTACATGTTAGCAGCTGCATCTATATTGTTGCTAATCAGAACACTCTTGCTTTGTTTCATTATCTTTCTCTTCCTTTTTACTCCCTCTTCTTTTTCCCCTTCTTGTTCTTCATCCCCTTCTTCTGCCAGTCATTCTCATGTTCTTTTTTCTTTCTAGATCCTCCTTTTAAATTCTTTCTTCTGCTTAAACTCCACATACAGTTCTGTCAATTGCATCTTCTCACACATATTTAATTATTTATTCATTCCCACATCTGACATTCATAGTGGGTCCTTATTTTATAATTCCAGGACCATTATGCAGTATTTTATGTTTTTATTAAATAAAACTTCAGATTTAATCAAGAGATATATTTACTAATTAAAACATCCCCCAACCTAGTTATAACTTTCCATAATTTCTTAATGCTATGCATTGTCACAGTTATGACATTGCTGTTCTAATACAAATAATTACTTCTAAACCCATGGAACTCTGTTAGAAATTTATTCAAAATCTCATATACAAACTAATTATCCCATGTTACCACCATGGAAAACCAACAGGAGCATCTATATATATTTGCTTTGCTTCTCTAATTACTACAATGTTTTATTACACTAAACCAATTTAAGAAACACTTAGAATATCTGAATACTTGAAATGTGTGTAAGTAGTGCCTATTGTTAGTTCCTCCATCTAGGTCAAGTTTTGTTTCACTTGAATATGGATCTTTCCTACCTAGTTTCTTAATCTTAATATTTGAAGATATTTTTGGTGAATCTACCTAACCATGTACATACTAAATTCATTTTATATAATTCTAATGGGATATGTGAGAGTTTGCCAGCATTTCTTTGCCAGTATTCTTCGCGCCCATTTGCAGTTTCTATTTCTCCAGTGCCTTGTCAACTTCTGATAAATCAAGGTGCTTTCCCAGTGCTGTTGACAACATGAAGCATCTTTCCTCTGCCTCTCCAAATATGAGGTTTTCATATTGAGATAACAGTGAGAAATGTTATTTTGCAGACATAAGCTGATTTCTTCTAAGGTTTTCAAGACGTAGGGTCTGAAATAAATTTCAGATACTTTCCATGATACATTTTGAGAAATAAAAGTATGATTAGAATAAATGTGTAAACTCATCAGGGGACAATGTCAAAAGACAATGCCTATTTAAACACATTATTCATTCCTTCATTTAGTCACTTATGCATGAAGAATTGTCAGTTCCTTTTTAAGTGTTAGACCCTTGGCTGAACAGCTGTAGATATAAAAGATAATAAGACAAAGAATTCCCTTGTTAATCTATTGATTTTACTGATCATTAGAGGAGTGATATTTTCTGTAATTACAAAATACCACAAAAAACTCTGAAGGAGTTCACCACCTAGTGATGGAAGAAACAGAATAAGCTAATTAGTTAATTAATTAAAAATGTGATGTACTCTGTAATGAAGATAACCAGGAAGTCCAGTAAAATTATTCTGAAATTTTAGAAAATGTTCCACAGAGGAAATGTATACGTGGGTCCTAAAGTATAAAAACATTTCTTCAATTTAAGAAGTTAGGAGAGAAAATTCTACAGAAAGGAAACCTCCTGGGTCAGTGAAATGCTGCATGGAGATTGTTTTGGCGTTGATATGTTGGGTGTATAGGCTGGAGACAGTAAAAGATTTGAAAGGAAAAGCAGACGCAAGACTCAGAGGATAGAAATAAATAAGCCCAGGGAACTTGCCCTGTGTCCACCTCATGTACCGTCTCAAAAAAGTTCACTATAGAGTGGAAAGAAGGGAGAGAATCTTATATTCCATAGTAGATAGTTTGTTAACTTGACAATGTGGAGTCATCACATTTTTAGCAAGAGTGACACTATCAGTCTAGGTTTTATAAAATAACCTGGGCAATAATACACACAATGCAGTATAACAACGGAGTCTAGGATAAAGAAAATAAAGCAGAAAATAATAGCAATAATGTCAGGAAGAATTCAGTGATTAAATACTATGAGTCAGTCACTATGTTAAATGCTATATAGTATCATTTAATATTCATAAGAATCCTTAAAGGTGGGTACTTTTGCTATGTTCAGTTTTCAAAGTGGGAAGGGTAATCATTTGTCTCAGGAGCATCTCAATTTTAGCATTAAAAATCCTGTTTGGGGAAAGCCCTCAGTCCTGTATAAACCGAGATAGTTTGTCACTCTAGGTCTTGAATTAAGTAATTCTCCCAGGATCAAACAGCTAGCATATGGTGAATCAGTCTGAATTTAAATTCAGACAATTTGACTTTCAAAACATGTGTGTCTTTAAGCAAGTTACATAAACTCTTTACAATTTAGTTTCTTCAAGGGCAGAGTAAAGACAGTGTAAATTTCTACCCCAGAGAATGTTTTAATGATGACAATAAAATGATATGCATAGAAATGCTTAGGTCAATATATGGTACATCAAAACTCTTCAACACATTAGCCACTTTTTTGTAATTGCACTATTTTTATGTAAATATTTTGTGGGAAAGATAAGAGAATAAACTGAGGGGGGGGGGGAATAAAGAGAGCAAACTGAGGGCCCAAGTTTTTTGTGGTTTTGTTTTTGTTTTTGTTGCTGTTTTTAGCTTTAGAGATTGGATTTTAATTTTACTAATTTTGGAAGAACATGAAGAGGATCAATTTCCTTATGAGAAATAATAAGGTTTGTGTTTTAAGTATTCAATTTAAAGTGCAAGAGAATATTCCTTTTGTCCTGAATATGTGTTCTTGTTATATTCCATGCTGTTAACAGTGGGAATTAGCCACAGGTGACTAGGTCTTCATCATACTGAGTCATACAAACTGACTATGAATCCCAGTAGACTTTTTATATTTTATTAAAAGCTTTGTTGTAAGATGTCATTTTACATCTTGATTTATTTTTACAAGTATTACCCAGTAATGAGGTAGAGGTAGAAAAAGAGAATAGAAGGAGTATTTTCTATGTCCTCAAAGGCATCTTTAACTCAGAAACTTCCAGCGCTCTTACACTCATGTTTTAATTATCCCCATGGTGCTTTAGAGGCTCATGATAAGCAGGTATTTTATTTGATTACCAAATTTGTCTCAGTAGCTAATATTTGTTTGCTAAAAAAATCTTTGAAATATAAATCAGTAAAGCTAAAATTGTGAAAAGCACAATTCAAATAGCTGAAGATATCTTTTCTTACAGGAATATATGCTGGTAAATTAAGACCCTTAGCAACTGTAATAATGTAAATGTTTCTCTTTAGATTGAATTTTTATGGGAATTTTTTAGCTTGGTGGTCTATTTTAAGAAATATAGTACACATATTCAGTTCAATATAACTACCATGTATGGTGACCAACTATGTGCCAGACATTGGTTTAATTGCTGCAAACAAAATTTTTTTTAAAATTAAAGATGTTGGTCAAATTCAATCAAGTGGCTAAAAATAACTCCAATTTAATGGGCTACATGACAAATCAGATGGTCAAAGGTACAAAGCAAGTTAATTATCTTCTGTTTTAAATTTTTTTTTCAGGAGATAGTACCACAATGCATTATTCATTCATCTACTCTAAATATCTGGTTTCTCTCCCTCATTTTCTCCCTCAAATTAATTAATATCTGATATCTCCATTACATTCCATTGCCACTTTTTACTTCATGCTGCTACTATTTTTCATGGGAACTATTATGTTTGTCTCTTGCCTCATCTCAATCCTGCACATGAAATACAAATCTGATTATGGGATGTCCCCTATGTAAAATATTGTATTTTAGCTCTGTATTACCTATATAGCTTAGCATAGCATATAAAGATAATCAAATATTGGTTGAATGAATAAATTAATGCATCCCTTTCTGGCCTATTCAGGCTTATCTTTAACTCTCCCCAAAACATAGCAGGATATCTAGTTCAACAGGACTAAATGAATATGCCACAATGTAATCCACAATATAATATGCTTCTGGTTCTTCTACCTGATACTGCGCTTCTGTCCAGTAAACCATTCAATTGTTCAACTATAGTATTAGGTGTCAAATTAAGAGTATTTAGATGAGATGTGGGGATAACATGTGAAAATCACAGTAATACATGTAGATTCTTTTTCCATACTTAGTAAGAACTACATGTTAGCAGCTGCATCTATATTGTTGCTAATTCAAATTATTTTGCTTTGTTTCATTATCTTTCTCTTTCTTTTTACTTCTTCTTCTTTTTGCCCTTCTTGTTCTTCATCCCCCTTTTCTGCCAATCATTGTCATGTTCTTTTTCTTTCTGGATCCTCCTTTTAAATTTTTTCTTCTGATTCTTCTGGATTCTCCTTTTGAATTCTGTCTACATTTGTGTTACAAGGTCCTCTCCAACTTCCCATACATATTTTACTTCCTCTAAGAGAATTTAAAGTCTCCTTGTTTCTGCTGTTCTCTGCAACCATAAAATTTACTATGAATACCTGGAAAGTATGGATTTTATCTTATTTATCTTAGTTCCTTACTTGCCTCCTGTGGTACTTGAAAGACAGTAGCTTCCTAATGTATATGCTGATTATCAAAAGCTTATATAAAGTAGGCAAGTGATGTAGAATTACTACTGTATTCATAAAAGTCATTTATCAGCCTATGACATTTTACAGTTTACAAAAAGTTTTACAGACATTATCTCATTCCAGTCTCATTCATATGAGGTCACTTATTGTGATGGTAACTCTACTAAAATGAGGGAAGAAATTTCTGTCTACATTCCTCCAAAACTGTTGGATTCTTAACAACGAAACCAGCAAGTATGTATGTAATTAATGAATAAAAAATAGCTTGAATTTTGAAATCTAAACCATCATTTCATTTGTTTTGAATCTTTTTTAAGAGGCAACAGAATGGTCTTATATATAGGAACACTTCCAATTTAAAATGTTCCTTGGCTTTCTTGCTCAAAAATATCATTTTCCCAGGTTTAGTTTTAAAAATCTGAAATGCTTTATAATGTATATGCTCTATATATGCCACTGCTGGAAGCTCTCTTGTTTCATGCCACCCTTTTGTATAAAATTTGGATCATATTTTCTTCTGCACAAAGACTTTCTGATTTAGTGTGCTTGAGAAACATTTGAAGTAATAGTTTGCAACAAAATTATTGGGCTTAATCCAAATTGATTGTTTTCGGTAAAACTAAGTGAGGCTCAGTAATCTTATTTAATAACCACTGCAGTTTATTCTGATGTAGTGGTCTGTAGATCACATTTTTGAAAGGATTGGTGAATGTAGTCTAATTGCTATGATTGGTATTGAGTGCCATTTGTTGCTTTGGGGGTTCAAATATCAGTATCTTTAGGCTTTGGTTTTCTTGCTTGTAAAATATGATTTTTAAAAAATACATATTGAGATGGAGAGAGAGATCAGTTCTAACAGAATATGCCAGTATTGTGCTAGTCAAAAAGAGTGCAGGACCAAATAAATGTAAAGCTCTTATTTATTAGATGTTTCCTATGTGCATGTACTGATCTAAATTGTCTTTATGCATCAACTCAATTCATATTCAAAATCACCTTACTTAGCGACATATATTTTCGTCTTCATTTTAGAGAGAAGGAAAGTGAGTCATAGAGAAAGCACATAATATGCTCAGGAGCCCACAGCTTGTAAATGGTCAAAATGAGATTGAAATCCAGGAAGTCATCTTTGTAGACATCTACTACCCCCACTCTTAAACACTATATTTGGACTCTGCCTACCAAAATAAAAAAGGCAAGGGAGGGAAGAGCTAAAGAGAATACTGGCATATCTTCTCCTGCATTTCCATATATTTGGGCTTTTCCAAAACATTTTGTATTTTTGGCACAATATTTCTTAAACTGCAACTAAAATTCAAGGCTGTTTCAGAGGAACAGTAAGAATGGTGTCACTAAAGATTTTCTACTATTTGACTATCTCAACTTTATATTTAAAGGTTCATACAAATGTCTAAAAGAAAAACATGAATGTCCCCAAATAAAATGTAATGCATGTAAATAGATAATTTTCATATAAAAATGACCTGTAAATATGAGGAAAATGTTCAATGGAATTTTAATAAAAAGCAAATTAAAACCACAATGTGATAGCATCTTTTCTGAATTGTGTCTCCTAGTGTTTTCCAATTTCTTCTTTTCTCTCCCCATCCCTGCCATAAACTTTAAATATTATTGCTTCCCAAGTACCATCTTGGGTATTTTATCTTTTCCTACAGAATTCCCTTAGGAGATTTTATCCTCTTCCATAGTTTCAAATAAATGTTGAAGAATCCGCAAATTCAATCCCCAGCTCTGACATATTCCTGGGGTACAGACTTATATTTGACACTTTTGTTCCCACAAGAAAAATCAATGCCAAAAAGTGTTAGGAAAAGCCGTGATGTGAAGTCAGCACAAGGTTTATTCAGCACCTCTACTTGGTAATGTATTCCTATTCAGCATTGAGACCTGGCACACCATTCAAGGAGCATGCATGGATTCAGTGAGCTCATTTTTCTTTGATACATTACATCATAATGACTAGACATAAGCAAGATCTGTCCTTAATGTTTTAGGATATTGGTAAATTGTTTCATTTTCGTGTCTCTTTTATTGTGAATGATTGTGGTTTTTATTTTTATTTGTGCAGAATGCTCATTTATTTTTCTTTTTAAGATATTAGGGTAAAGTTTGAAGCCTCTGAGAATGTAAAGTTTGAAGAAATACAATGAGGTTCATTTTGATCATGTCTGTTTTCAGTGCCTGCAGATAATCCAGGTAGGAATATGTACTAACTAGTGATGTTAGGGTTTTAGGATTTTACGGTTTTCAGAAAATTGGGTCCTGGTAATTGACTTTTGAATTATTTATTAGAGTTCAACAAGTTTCCCAAAATTAAATTGTTTGAGCCAGATGAGCAGTTTTTCACAGGATGATCACTACTGTCTTTCATTATCATATTGCATGATCATTATGCATATTCTGGTTACTAAGCTATTCACTAAACTTCAATTGTATCCATCTATTTTGATTATAGGAACTAACAAAACAAAACAAATTTAGACTCTGTTTTGGGTGCCCACGCTGGGATTCTGCAAACTCATTTTATCCTTTGTCAGGTGACTTTCCACTAGGTTCCACAAGTAAAAGGTGGTAGAAAGAAGACAGAAAGAAAAAGGAGGAGAGAAAACCCTGGCATCTTCCTGTGTTCCTGTGTTCTTGCTTTGTTTTGACTAGCAGGGGAGCTCAGTGTGGATTTTCATTTAATTCTCCAGATTCTTCTAGCACTTTTCAAAACAGCCTCCTTATGCCTTCTCAGATGTACCACAACGAACTGAGTGATTTCCTATCTTTTGAGAACTGGGTTCCAGATCTTTGGACCCTTTCAACGAACCTATGCATTCTAATAGACCAAAACCTTTGCCTTTGTTTCTCCAGCTCTAGAGATGGAAGCTGCTGTTATTTCCTATCTGACACCTCAGTGTTTCACTTTATTTCTCCTTTAGCAGCTTCTAAACATATGTTATTTCTATTGAAACACTTAGTATGTTTTTTCTCTTCCTGGCTGGATCCTGACGGATACACTATATAGATTTCCATCCGAAATCTTCAAAAATGAATAGTGCTTTCTCTTAGAGGAATCAGAATTCATTTATTAAGCATATTTTGAGTGCCCTCCAAATGTCAGGTACAGAGTTGGGTGCTAGGGTTTCTAAGTGTTAAGGTAAATAAAATATTTTCTCGAGAATACTTCGGTTAGTAGAGGAGAGAGAGAAGTCAATAATTATTATAGATTATGACAAAAGATTCGTATTTCAGCTTTATGGAGGGGACATGAGCTAAACTATCAAGACATGTTTTTAAGTATGGTGGAAATTTGGGGTAAGAGATGAATATTGAGAGGTAATATGAAACACACCCTATATATTTGTGTATTCCAGGTTGTTTTTAAAGTCAGTAAGAAATAATAATGCAGTTAATCTTAAATCGTATGCATTAGATAAGTTGCATTAGCAACAGTTGAAGAATGTTTTGGTAGGGGGAGCACTTGAAATCAGAGGGACCAAGTGAGAAGGTGTGGTCACCCAGCTAGTGACACAGCATCTGCATAAAGGAAACCAGAGTTGGAATAAAATGATATAGATCCAGAATTACTGATAATAAAAGACAAGAGTGATCAGCCTGTGAAAAACTGCCTCTCTGGTGCAAACTATTTAATTTTGAGAAACTTGCTGAACTGTAACAAATAATTCAAAAGTCAACTACCAGAAGCCAATTTTCTGAAAACCCTAAAATCACTCCTTAGTGCATATTACTACCTGGATGATCTGCAGGCACTGAAAATCAACATCATCAAAATGAACCTCATTGTGTCTCTCCAAACTTTACATTCTCAGAGCCCTTATCTTTCGGAATTGTGCTTCTATCTTAATAGACCAGATGTGTCTGCTTTTTGCCTCTTTCCACTCAACCTGGCTCCTCAACTGTCTTTTTTCAAACGTGCATCTCTCCATTTCTACTTCTCCTGGGGGTGCCTGTGTCAGACTCTACAGTTGTAATAAGGACTATTTTAGTAGAAATATGTGTGTCCCTTTTTCTGTTTTTGTTAAATCTCTCTTCAATACTGTGAAATATATCATTCTACAGCACAGATTTGCACAGGTAACTACCTTGCTTAATCTTGTTATTGTTTAAACCGATCCCATCCTTGCCCATCTCTCCACTTTCATGCATTAACTTTCCTAATTCCCCTACTCTTTTTCAGTACACAGCTACCTGAACTCCTTAAGACTTAGGTTCTTTCATTTCTCCCTCTGTGCCTAAGTGCTGTTCCCTCTCAGCAGAGTGTCCATTCCTCCTCTTCATCTTAACCCATGCTTTCACAGATTTTCTCATTGCCTTAAAAATTTAACCTCTATGAAATTCTAGAGTGTTTAACAACTATTTTATTTATTTATTACCTTTATTTATTTTGAGACAGAGTCTCGTTCTGTTTCCCAGGCTGGAGTGCAGTGGCACGATCTCAGCTCACTGCAACCTCCAATTGCCATGTTCAAGGGATTCTCCTGCCTCAGCCTCCCACGTAGCTGGGATTACAGGACTGGTCCACCACACCCGGCTAATTTTTGTATTTTTAGTAGAGATGGGGTTTCATCATGTTGTCCAGGCTGGTGTGGAACTCCTGACCTCCAGCGATCCTCTCACTTAGGCCTCCCAAAGTGCTAGGATTACAGGCGTGAGCCACCACGCCTGGCCAACTGTTTTAAAATTCTTATGCAGAAGTGACTAGTAACCATATGCTGAGTAGAATCACAACGTTTATGAGACTTCTAATATAGACTCAAAGGATTTCCTCATTCAAGATTAGTCTCTGATTCTGCATTTTGGTAGGTGGTATTAATGTTCAGGAAAAAAAATTACTAAATTAAAGTACCTTAATTATGCTATAATTCACTTAGTTATTTTTATAATATTAAAAAAATGATAAAGAGAAAAATCACCGCCCACCAAAATGATAAAGGACTAAAATGGATAACTACTAAAGAAGTACAAAAAGCTAAAAATAAAAAAGACTGACTCATCACTCATTGTAAATGCAAATTAAATAAATGTTGGCAAAGCAAAACTGTAATAATATTTTTGATTATCAAGTTTTAAGTATTTAAAAATCATAATAACTAATGCTAATGAGGATGCTGTGAAATTAACATTGTCTTAATTAAATATTCTTAGAAGCTTAGTAGGCACAATATTTTAAAAGAATAATTTAGTAATACATACAAAATACCTTTATATACTTTAAAGAATTATAATTTTGTAAAAACAATTCCACATCTAGGACTCTAAGCAGATGTTCAGATGTGCAACCCAAAATGTTTGTTATAGTAATATCTATAAGGGTAAACATTTTAAACAGAAATTCTCAAGCAATATTGAGATATTTAAACAAATTTTGTTCAATTAACTGTAATTAGATATATAAAATGTATTAATTTTTAGACACACTAATGTAAATTAAATAAATGTAACTCTGAATACGTGATATAGTCATAAGAATTCCAAAATTATCTATTTGTGAATGAGCAAAACTAAAATAGAAATGAGTAAGTTAAAATAGTATCATAGGTTATCTCTGTGTGGTGGGATTATGAGTTATTTTCTTTATGCTTTGCATATTGTGTTTCCTAAATTTTTCACTTATGGCCTTTTTTATAAAATCACATTTTACCTCCTTTATTGAATTGGCCATTTGATTATCTTATTAATGTGTTTCTTGCCCTCCAAGGCCATGCAAGGAACATGTACCTTTTGTTTTCTTCATCACTGTATCCCTAGAAACTACCATAACATGGGCATTAAAGTGCTTTAAATGTGGGCTTAATAAATAAAAAAAACTTGACAGCACATTAAAATAAGGATTTTTTTCTCCAAAAGAGGTAGATTTATTCTAATGAAGTTTAAGCTTTGGAGCCTTACATTTGTCAAGCCCTTCAAAAACACTAAATGGACATTAGTAGTCTTATTTCTGCAATTTTGCATTCTTTTTCTTAGGGTGAGGTCCCCAAAAGAATAAACTTCAGGCCTTTAAAAACCTAGATCTGTTTCTGTTTCTGGGATAGTCTTTATTTTTATTAATTTCTTCTTCATATATAAATGCTTCATTTTGCAGAACCCCTTGTAATTCCCAAATATGCTATATAAATTGATTTCTCTCACACCTTAATTATTCTATGAAAATCATTTAATTTGTGTTTCTCTTCCCACTTGCACCTGGGAGACCATTTTAGCTTACCTGTAGTGATAAATTCATACCAGCTGTGTCAAATAAAGAAAAAATCTTCTAAAATAATTCAACAACTTTATTGAAGAGAAACATCTATTTTTGAAGTCAAGAAACATTGTGCGAGCTTGGCATTTATATATGGAGACGGGATTTGGATCTATTCCTAGCTGAAAGAGCTGACTGCCTGGAAAAGGCCTGAGGGAAGAAGTGAGAAGCAGTCTTCTGAGGTTTGCCTTTTTCTCTTTCTTTTCTTTTTCTTTTTCTTTTTTTCTTTTGGCTTATTTGTTTTCCTTCAGACTGCAGGACATTAAGACACGGTTTTCTGGCCACATCACATATTCTGAAAAGCATTTGGTCTCTGAGTGGCACATATCAAAGACAACATGAGAATATAAAGCATTCCTTGGGCAAAAGGGAACCATCATTTGGTGACATAAGTCAAAAAGTAATTGCTTTAAATATCTACTTGCTTGAGAAACAGAATATAGGCATAGTTTAAAATCATTTTTGTGTTATTACGGAAGTTGATTGTTTAAGCAGTTTGGTTTTGCGTTTGGATGTGTTAATAAATTGTGGTTGATGTTCATTGCCAGTCTCTGCGAAAGTGGCAGTAGTTATTTATTTATCTGCAAGCTGTGAAAACATTAGTCTATATTCAGATCCATTTCAATAAAGGGCATTTACAGTGGTTCATATTTTTCTAATTCTTTCTGTTTTTCTTTAAATTAAAAAAGGAAACACATTTGCAGTTTTTATATGTATATATTCCAGTAATATATTCAGGAAAATATCGTTCAGAGACAGGGAATTTTCAACTATTGTTTTATTCACACCTTAGTTTGAAACATTTTATGATGTGATGATAAGCAACTTGAAGTTAATTGAAAAGAAGTGTCCTGTTAAATTAGAATAAGATAAACCTGCAAAAGCATAATTTTCAACAAAAGGTAAAATTACAACTCTAATGTAAATATAAAAATGAACATGTTAAACAGTTTATTTACTCATTAATTAATGAGGGAATCCCACAGATACTATAACTGGTAAAAAAAAAAAAAAAAGAACCTTTCGAAGAGCAGACACAGTACAGATCATGAATATTGAAATGAATATGCAAATAAGGGCAAGTTTGCCTTTTTCTACAGTGAGGTGGGAAGTGATTTAAATAAACATCTACTGGACAGGATCAAATTTGCATGTGACAAGACAGGAATTAGTTTGCATTGCTATCAATTTTCCACAACTTGCAGAGCTGTAAGATAGCTTTCATAAAACAGGAATCTGATGAACAGGAAGGGTGTACTCTAGTGCATAAATAATGCATAGTTTCTATTTAATGATGCATATTTATAGATTTTCCTGCACATATAAGGCTACTGAAATATAGTCATTGTTTTCTGTTTTGTAGATATAAGATAAATCTCAACTTTGTTCAAAGATTAAAAAGTACACAAATATTATATTATTAGAATAATTTCCAAGTAAAATAAAATGTCATTGAATTACAAAGGGGGCTGGAGAAGCTGAAGATAAGAGATCCACTGCAACCACATTCTTTTATAGCCACGTTCTTTCTATTTTTATTACTGATACGTTATCTGCTTAGGTGCTGGAGCTAAAAACTTCTTAGGCTACATATCCAACCTATCACTTAGCCCTATGGTCAGCCTCCACTGTCTGTTTCAATCAGTTCACTTCATTTTTATTGCCTTCCTCCTAGAACAAATAAATTTGCAATGGTTATATGCCTTGTGGAATATTGTTATATCTTCCTTACCGGAACTGTTGTATTTACTTTTATTTTATACCATTATGTTATCCACAAAATACTCAGAACGTGTGTGTGTGTGTGTGTGTGTTAATTCTCAGAAAAAATTCTCTTTTTAGCAAGAGTTCATATGCAAGTTTTTTTTTTTTAATTCCATGCAGAAGACAATAATAGCATGTTTTTTTTACCCAAATGGGTTAATGTTCATTATAATTTACTTCCTCTCCTTTTGACTACACTAAAATTATCCTGCTGTAGAAAATAAAAGATCTCTTTTCATTAACCCACTATTTCCCAGAGAAATTATTTTTAAAATGTAAATGAAATGTTATTAGTATCTCAGTTAAAACCTAATGATAATACACAGGTTTTCACAGAATGGAATCCGAACTTCCTGTCATGGACTACAGGCTCCTTCGTGATCCCTTTCTATCTCATCAATTTCATCTTGTAACATTGCGCCTTGGGGCACATTGCACTTCTTTCAATTTCTTTTCTTTTTTTTTTAATTTATTTTTTATTATTATTATACTTTAAGTTCTAGGGTACATGTGCATAACGTGCAGGTTTGTTGCATATGTATGCTTGTAAAGTAGGGTTTCTCAAGTTTAGCTTCTTATGAAGGGCTTTCGGCACTGAAAAATATTTAGCAGTATTTCCAGCCTCTATCCACTAGATGCCAGTATTAATCACACACATACACACACACACACACACACACACACACACACACACACACACACACACACACACTTCAGTGTGACAATCAAAATTGTTTTCACCCATTGCCAAATTTCCCGTGGTGGGGAGTGGCAGTATCTCCCCTAGCTGAGATCCACTGCATTAAAGTAGCAAACATTCTTGCACGTGGACATTCTCATGCAAATTTCCTCTACAAACAAGGCTCTTCTTAGGTTCCCTGCATGGCTTCCTCCTTTTTCACAAATTTCAACAAAACATCTCTTATTCTAAAATGCCTTTCTTGTCCACTCTAATGTAAAACTACTATCTATCCTATCCTCTGAGGATTAAATACTATTCTTTTCTTTATATAACTTACCACAATATATAATTAAAACGTTTACTTATATAATATCTACCTCCTTAACTAGACTATATCTCTAAACAAGGAATGTCAGTTTTGTTCACCATTTCCATAAGTTTGTTTCTTTATCGTATATTCAGGTCTTGGCACGGGACTGACACTGAGGAGGCATTAGATATGTATTTTTTGAGTAAGTGAATGCTAAGTTGAGTTGAATTTCCTTTTCATAATACAGGATCTTCACATTACACCATATTCAGAAGTTCACAAATGACTCACTCTGCTTAGCAAAATTGTGATACCAAGAATAAATGTCGTTCTAAGGGTTATGTCTATAGTACAGAATGATGTTTTCTGTACATGTTATATTATTATTATTAATCCCATAATGGAACTTTTGGAGAAGCCATAAAAATCTATGGAATTCTGTGTAATTAAAGAGCTATAATCATTGTATCAGTCCTATTTATTTGTGTATTTATTTTATTCCCTGAGTAGTTTATCCATTTAAATACAAATTTATATGACCATTTTGAAAATCTTCCAAAAAAGCAAGCACACCGTTTTCAGGAGTGCTCCTCAAGTTTATTTTTTGGAAAATATATTTTAATATTTTTTCATCTACGTGCTACTTTGAAAGTATTGAATAAATAACTTTTGGCAGATAAATCATTACTCAACACAATCTGCTGTAACAATTTTGTGTTGAAAGCTTATTTTTATGCATAATGGTATTGAACCCCAATACAGATCTCAAAGCAAGTTAGTATGATTGAACTGAATTGCAGATGGTTCAACTCCAAGTGTGGTGCTTTGCTAAAATTAGAGTTCCTATTGTTTGTAAAAATAAATATTTGCATGTTTTATAAATACTGTCTAACACAAACTCAAGTAGAAAAATTGAAATATGTACCTTCTTTGGATTAAAAGTATAGCTCAAATGAACTAAAGCTCAGCTTTCAGATAGCTTGCACATAAGGCAAAATCTTAGGAAAGCTCCCAATTTGCACTGTAATGTTAGTTCTCTAGATTTCACTTTTGACTTATCAGCATCTCCAAAATTTGTTAAGATAGATAAATCGCTTTCATATATTATTTTATAACTGGAATATTTTATTTATGTATATACTGAAATAATGTGTTCTTTTCTGTATTTTAAAAATAAAATGATGTTAATGAAGGTAACTTTTTTTTTTTTCCAGCATCTAAAATATTTTCAATAAGAGGGTAGGATCCAGGGTTTGTTTTTGTATCTTCGGCTGACCCTTCAGTCTCTAGCGCACTCGAACTTCCGGCCTTGGAGCGGATGTAGGGTTCCTAGGGTTTCCGGGGCCTTGCCAAATGCCGGTAAACCCCCCGGCCTTTTCGAGGACCAGAGAGCCAGATGATGCCACAGCCCTTGGGGGAGTCCAGAGCCAGCTGGTCGAAAGTGAGGATCTTGCCCAGCGCCCCGCCCCGCCCCACCCCACCCTACTCCCCAGAAGATATGGCTGCGGGCCTGGCTGTCACGTGCAGCACACACACCTTTAGTTTGGGCACCTCCTGAACCCTCATATCATCCGTTATGACCTCCACAACCATGGCTGTTTTGTTTTCCCGGCCAGGAAGCCTCATCTTCTGGATCATCCGGGAAAGGGACAGAGGTGGCCGGTTGTTGCCACTCATAAACAACCTATTCAGCACAACCTGGTTGAATGTGGAGTTGGTTCCTTTGTCAGAAACCTGTACAGCTTGACCAACAGCCTCAGGTAGATATCCTGGCTGTTGGGCTCCTTGCGCCGAAACTTTCGAAACTTGCGCCAAAACTTTGTTGTGGCGGGTGTCAACTCCCATGATGGTGCCTCCTGCCTGGACAGGTCTGGAAAGAGAGAGTGGTAAACCTTCTTTTGATGAGGATTTTTAAAAATTGGATATCAATGTTGTATTTTTTACATATTAGTTTATTTTGGACAGCAAGCCCATAAATAATACAGAAAAGACAGAAGACAGAATTTGCCACCTACTGTTAAGTGTCTTGTACATTCCAACCCCTCACCTCCCAGTTTTTGAATGAAATGGTAAATTTTCTACAAAATATATTTTTGTTGTTATTATTATTTGAATCAAAATATGCATTACTAAACAGTTCTTGAACATGTATTTACTTTTAAATACCCTCATATAAGAAACATACCAAATTATTAAAGATATGTTTTAATATTTCATATTAAAGAAAAATTAATTATTAGAAATGTATACATCAAATAATTTTTATGCCTCAAAGGCTATTTGGAAGTGTCTACTTCAGGAACCTATTTTTTAATATCAATATCCTGCCTTTAAAAATAACTAAATTTTATCTTCTACGTTCAACTGAACAAATTTATAAATGTCCAAATTCATGAAAGACATTGAGTCATCTTATTAAAACAATGAGCTTGAGTTCATCTTAAATAAGACTTGCTAGATCAAGTAGATTTTGTTTATATTTTAAAACTACATTTGCTTTATTTTCAAAGTAGTTTTAAATAAGCTTAAATGCTCTTACATACTTATAATAAAATATATTAGAAAACCTTAAGTTTTACTTTAGCATTAGGTTGTATACTAACAATGCTGCCCAAATTAATTAAGAGCATGTTAAAATACAAATAAGATTTACTTCTTACCCGACCAAACAGCTTTCATTATAAGATGTTGCTTATATGTATTTTCATTCTGGTAGAAAGAGACTGCCATCATTATTAGGACTACAGCTAGGCAAATATTACAACCACATTTGGAAGGATATTTGCCATTTCAGCTGTGTGAAGATAACCAAATAGTTGGATAAACATGACTCGATACTCTATACTGAATGTAACTCGCTTCATATAACTTATTAAACTGTCGAAGTATGATTTTCAAAAAGTTAAACATTACCCCCACACAACTATAGAATATACACAACTTAAAATTTTATTTAACTCATCAGTGACTAAACCATCAAAGTGTTAAAACTGGTTCAGAATGTATTTAAGATGTTGAAAATTTATAGGTACCAAAGAAAAAATATTGAAATCAGATTGCAAGTCTAGATACAAAACTGGGGCTAATGTCCTACAGGGCAATATAACAATCACCTCTGATATTATCTTTACTACTAGATGGAAAATAATTGTTTCCCTACCAGGAAAAAATCAAGACCAGATGATTTCATAGAGCCTGTGCTTTAATCATTTGCCAATTGAGAAAATAAAAGTTACATTCATATAGATAATTAAATCATTGAGTGAGCATCTTAGACAGTGCTCCAGGGTGACACTAAAAGAACACAGCACTATTTTTGCCTAAAATTTTGGTAAAAAATTAGAATATCATAAACAAATTTAATTATATAAGACTTCTAATACTTATTTCAAGTTTTCTTTATCTAAGTAATTATGAAAACCATTATTCTAGTTCTAAATTATCCTGGCTTGTTCTTACTTCCTTTCTATGTTCTTCTTCTAATTCTTATGTAGGTCATTTCTCTCATCTTTTAGTCTTTCATAAGCTACTCCTATTTTATGTTGGCAGCATTTTAAAAAATCAAATCTCGCTAATACTAATTGCTGACTCTTCCGCAATTAGCAAATTGTTGTGGGGAACAATAATTTTTCAATGGTCCTTCTTGGCTTCATTGCTAAGGAGGGTTCCATCTTTCAGTGCTCTTCGTAAAGTATTGATAGTTTCTTATTTTCCTCAGCATGACACGTTTGTGTGTGTGTGTGTGTGTGTGTGTGTGTGTGTGTATTAAATAGTCTTTGGCTTTGAATCCATCTGGAACTGTTTTCTACTGGCTGCCTCTGAACTCTGCCTACTGCTTTCAGTGGAAGGGGGAGAAATAACTTCTAAATTATAGTCTAAACTAAGAATTTTACATATTAGAAATATATTCTTGACAGACATTAGCACAGTATATGTTTGTTAACTGACTGATAGCAATATGGGCATCATTATATGTTATTAAGTCTCTTTTCTGGTGTAACAACTCTTTATTTTATGGGCTACATTATCAATTATTTGGGGAGCAAATGAGGATTTCCTTAGGCAGAATACCTGTTATCTAGTCCCATTATTGAATGATGCACCGTTCTTAGAATGACATCGTTTTTCACCATTATCTTGAGATTGATTTTGTAGGTGAGGGAAAGCCATAGAGAAATTTTGGTAAACTTCTTTATATAACATAAAATTCTACCTTTATTTAAATACAGAGTAAAGTGATGGTTACAACTTTCAAATAAAAAGTTGTTTTATATGTCAACTCGTAAAACGCTGTCTTCCAACGGTAAAAAAAAAACAGAATGATAAGTGCGTGGCCACGGATAAAGGTATAGGCAGCATTAATCTTACACTCATGCTAGATCCTCATGGTATTATGGTGTTCATTTTATTTTGTCTTTTATTTTTATTTTTTACCTTTTAACAACAAGGTGCATATGGCAGTGTACACAAAGAATAATTGAATAAGTAATAAGATCAGAAGGAGAGTTAAATAATTAAACCAACAACTCTTGCTGAGTTATATTAGGAATGCTTTCAAATGTCCTCAATTCCTCCACAGCTGAGCTCAAAATATTATAAGTAATATCGATATTGGATTTGAAAAACTGTGAAAACGTCTTACTCCAAAAATATGTATTTCACTAGATTTCACTTGTCTGATATGCCTACTTTTAATGTGTTTACTCACGTTTATTAAATATTAGTGTATGTGAAAGTAGGGTGACAAATGAGGAATGCAAATTTGAACTTCTATATTTTTCAGTATTTCCTAACACCAACCTTCTTATCTCTAGAAAAAATTTAAGGAAGCTGGAGGTAAGAGTGCTGTGGTCTGAATAAGAATTCAGACTTGTCTCATTCATTAAAATAATATGTCAAAAACATGCAAGAATATATGCCAATGTATTCTTCATATAGGTTTAAAATTTTTATTTTAAATCTTAATATTGACATGTATACTTTTCTTAATACCTCATAATCTAATTATCAGACTGTAACATTTTTCAATACATGTGTTTCTGTGTCTATACCTATATGCTAAAGTGTGTTGTATATGATTGTTCTCTGCATTATTTACTTTACATAAGCACATTTTAATGTAAATATGGATAGATGATGATATTGAGATAAATGAACAAATATCTAGATATTATATATCTAGATATATGTAGAGAGAGAGAGAGAAATTTGTAGATATTCTTCCTAATAGAAAAATATTTAATTGGACCTGAATTTTAAAGAGATATTCAGTTAAATATTAATTCATGAAGTCCCATTGTGGCTTCACAGAAATGAAATATCACATAATTCTTTCATATACATTTACTGAAATTGAGATATAAAGAATACGGACAACTCTCCCCAAAGGAGTAGTATAGATTACAGGGAACGATATATCATAGTGTATATCTATTGGTCTGTGAGTCAGGTGACCTAGGCATAGTTTCAGCTCTTTTAGCAACTTCATGTGATGCCTTAGATACGTGATAAATCCCCTAGGTTTTCGTAGCTTTTAATGACTCCAAAGTGACAAATTCTAAGGTCCTTTTCCATTTTTCATGTTAGTAACATTGAAGGAAAATTATTAACCCAAAAAGTAGACAAAATTTCAAAATACCAGTAAAGTTAATAGACGTCTTTATTTCATATATAAATGTATATATGTGCATATATATATATACACACACACATATAATGTAAGCTGAAAATGTTGGGCTGTGTGCATTTATATACATATACATATTTAAACAATTTTTAATGCACAAATTAAAAGGGAAAAAATATTGTGAGCAAGCGTGTGTAGTACCAATGGAGTAAAATAGGGATCAAAATAAAAAAGGTTTTGTGTGTGTGTGTGTGTGTGTCCATAAAATCAAATATAAATGTCACCAATTATTTTATTTTTAAATAAGTCAATAGAAAAATTGTTTTTTCAAGTAAATAAATGCAAAGACTTTATTTTTTTTTTCCTGAGTGGTTTTGAGTACAGATTGAAGCAGGTGTTACATATGAAAGCACAGAATATAGGAATACCATCTGTGTGTGTCTACTTCTAGCCAAATTTTTTATTATTATTATTATTTTTAATTTATTTATTATTATTATACTTTAAGTTGTAGGGTACATGTGCATAACGTGCAGGTTTGTTACATATGTATACTTGTGCCATGTTGATGTGCTGCACCCATCAACTCATCATTTACATCAGGTATAACTCCCAATGCAATCCCTCCGCCCTCCCCCCTCCCCATGATAGGCCCCTGTGTGTGATGTTCCCCTTCCTGAGTCCAAGTGATCTCATTGTTCAGTTCCCACCTATGAGTGAGAACATGCGGTGTTTGGTTTTCTGTTCTTGTGATAGTTTGCTAAGAATGATGGTTTCCAGCTGCATCCATGTCCCTACAAAGGACACAAACTCATCCTTTTTTATGGCTGCATAGTATTCCATGGTGTATATGTGCCACATTTTCTTAATCCAATCTGTCACTGATGGACATTTGGGTTGATTCCAAGTCTTTGCTATTGTGAATAGTGCCGCAATAAACATACGTGTGCATGTGTCTTTATAGCAGCATAATTTATAATCCTTTGGGTATATACCCAGTAATGGGATGGCTGGTTCATATGGTACATCTAGTTCTAGATCCTTGAGGAATCGCCATACTGTTTTCCATAATGGTTGAACTAGTTTAAAATCCCACCAACAGTGTAAAAGTGTTCCTATTTCTCCACATCCTCTCCAGCACCTGTTGTTTCCTGACTTTTTAATGATCGCCATTCTAACTGGTGTGAGATGGTATCTCATTGTGGTTTTGATTTGCATTTCTCTGATGGCCAGTGATGATGAGCATTTTCTCATGTGTCTGTTGGCTGTATGAATGTCTTCTTTTGAGAAATGTCTGTTCATATCCTTTGCCCACTTTTTGATGGGGTTGTTTGTTTTTTTCTTATAAATTTGTTTGAGTTCTTTGTAGGTTCTGGATATTAGCCCTTTGTCAGATGAGTAGATTGCAAACATTTTCTCCCATTCTGTAGGTTGCCTGTTCACTCTGATGGTAGTTTCTTTTGCTGTGCAGAAGCTCTTTAGTTTAATGAGATCCCATTTGTCAATTTTGGCTTTTGCTGCCGTTGCTTTTGGTGTTTTAGACATGAAGTCTTTGCCCATGCCTATGTCCTGAATGGTACTACCTAGGTTTTCCTCTAGGATTTTTATGGTATTAGGTCTAACATTTAAGTCTCTAATCCATCTTGAATTAATTTTCGTATAAGGAGTAAGGAAAGGATCCAGTTTCAGCTTTCTACTTATGGCTAGCCAATTTTCCCAGCACCATTTATTAAATAGGGAATCCTTTCCCCATTTCTTGTTTCTCTCAGGTTTGTCAAAGATCAGATGGCTGTAGATGTGTGGTATTATTTCTGAGGACTCTGTTCTGTTCCATTGGTCTATATCTCTGTTTTGGTACCAGTACCATGCTGTTTTGGTTACTGTAGCCTTGTAGTATAGTTTGAAGTCAGGTAGCGTGATGCCTCCAGCTTTGTTCTTTTGACTTAGGATTGTCTTGGAGATGCAGGCTCTTTTTTGGTTCCATATGAACTTTAAAGCAGTTTTTTCCAATTCTGTGAAGAAACTCATTGGTAGCTTGATGGGGATGGCATTGAATCTATAAATTACCTTGGGCAGTATGGCCATTTTCCCGATATTGATTCTTCCTATCCATGAGCATGGTATGTTCTTCCATTTGTTTGTGTCCTCTTTGATTTCACTGAGCAGTGGTTTGTAGTTCTCCTTGAAGAGGTCCTTTACATCCCTTGTAAGTTGGATTCCTAGGTATTTTATTCTCTTTGAAGCAATTGTGAATGGAAGTTCATTCCTGATTTGGCTCTCTGTTTGTCTGTTACTGGTGTATAAGAATTTTTGTGATTTTTGCACATTAATTTTGTATCCTGAGACTTTGCTGAAGTTGCTTATCAGCTTAAGGAGATTTTGGGCTGAGACAATGGGGTTTTCTAAATATACAATCGTGTCATCTGCAAACAGGGACAGTTTGACTTCTTCTTTTCCTAACTGAATACCCTTGATTTCTTTCTCTTGCCTAATTGCCCTAGCCAGAACTTCCAACACTATGTTGAATAGGAGTGGTGAGAGAGGGCATCCCTGTCTTGTGCCAGTTTTCAAAGGGAATTTTTCCAGTTTTTGCCCATTCAGTATGATATTGGCTGTGGGTTTGTCATAAATAGCTCTTATTATTTTGAGGTACATTCCATCAATACCGAATTTATTGAGCGTTTTTAGCATGAAGGGCTGTTGAATTTTGTCAAAAGCCTTTTCTGCACCTATTGAGATAATCATGTGGTTCTTGTCTTTGGTTCTGTTTATATGCTGGATTATGTTTATTGATTTGCGAATGTTGAACCAGCCTTGCATCCCAGGGATGAAGCCCACTTGATCATGGTGGATAAGCTTTTTGATGTGTTGCTGAATCCGGTTTGCCAGTATTTTATTGAGGATTTTTGCATCGATGTTCATCAGGGATATTGGTCTAAAATTCTCTTTTTTTGTTGTGTCTCTGCCAGGCTTTGGTATCAGGATGATGTTGGCCTCATAAAATGAGTTAGGGAGGATTCCCTCTTTTTCTATTGATTGGAATAGTTTCAGAAGGAATGGTACCAACTCCTCCTTGTACCTCTGGTATAATTCAGCTGTGAATCCATCTGGTCCTGGACTTTTTTTGGTTGGTAGGCTATTAATTATTGCCTCAATTTCAGAGTCTGCTATTGGTCTATTCAGGGATTCAACTTCTTCCTGGTTTAGTCTTGGAAGAGTGAAAGTGTCCAGGAAATTATCCATTTCTTCTAGATTTTCCAGTTTATTTGCGTAGAGGTGTTTATAGTATTCTCTGATGGTAGTTTGTATTTCTGTGGGGTCGGTGGTGATATCCCCTTTATCATTTTTAATTGCGTCGATTTGATTCTTCTCTCTTTTCTTCTTTATTAGTCTGGCTAGTGGTCTGTCAATTTTGTTGATCTTTTCAAAAAACCAACTCCTGGATTCATTGATTTTTTGGAGAGTTTTTTGTGTCTCTATGTCCTTCGGTTCTGCTCTGATCTTAGTTTTTTCTAGCCTTCTGCTAGCTTTCGAATGTGTTTGCTCTTGCTTCTCTAGTTCTTTTAATTGCGATGTTAGAGTGTCAATTTTAGATCTTTCCTGCTTTCTCTTGTGGGCATTTAGTGCTATAAATTGCCCTCTACACACTGCTTTAAATGTGTCCCAGAGATTCTGGTATGTTGTATCTTTGTTCTCATTGGTTTCAAAGAACATCTTTATTTCTGCCTTCATTTCGTTATGTACTCAGTAGTCATTCAGGAGCAGGTTGTTCAGTTTCCATGTAGTTGAGCGGTTTTGATTGAGTTTCTTAGTCCTGAGTTCTAGTTTGATTGCACTGTGGTCTGAGAGACAGTTTGTTATAATTTCTGTTCTTGTACATTTGCTGAGGAGTGCTTTACTTCCAATTACGTGGTCAATTTTGGAGTAAGTACGATGTGGTGCTGAGAAGAATGTATATTCTGTTGATTTGGGGTGGAGAGTTCTATAGATGTCTATTAGGTCTGCTTGCTGCAGAGATGAGTTCAATTCCTGGATATCCTTGTTAACTTTCTGTCTCGTTGATCAGTTGTAATGTTGACAGTGGAGTGTTGAAGTCTCTCATTATTATTGTATGGGAGTCTAAGTCTCTTTGTAAGTCTCTAAGGACTTGCTTTATGAATCTGGGTGCTCCTGTATTGGGTGCATATATATTTAGGATAGTTAGCTCTTCCTGTTGAATTGATCCCTTTACCATTATGTAATGGCCTTCTTTGTCTCTTTGGATCTTTGATGGTTTAAAGTCTGTTTTATCAGAGACTAGTATTGCAACCCCCGCTTTTTTTTGTTCTCCATTTGCTTGGTAAATCTTCCTCCATCCCTTTATTTTGAGCCTATGTATGTCTCTGCGTGTGAGATGGGTCTCCTGAATACAGCAGACTGATGGGTCTTGACTCTTGATCCAGTTTGCCAGTCTGTGTCTTTTAATTGGAGCATTTAGTCCATTTACATTTAAGGTTAAGATTGTTATGTGTGAACTTGATCCTGCCATTATGATATTAACTGGTTATTTTGCTCGTTAGTTGATGCAGTTTCTTCCTAGCCTCGATGGTCTTTACATTTTGGCATGTTTTTGCAATGGCTGGTACCGGTTGTTCCTTTCCATGTTTAGTGCTTCCTTCAGGGTCTCTTGTAAGGCAGGCCTAGTGGTGACAAAATCTCTAAGCATTTGCTTATCTGTAAAGGATTTTATTTCTCCTTCACTTATGAAACTTAGTTTGGCTGGATATGAAATTCTGGGTTTAAAATTCTTTTCTTTAAGAATGTTGAATATTGGCCCCCACTCTCTTCTGGCTTGGAGATTTTCTGCCGAGAGATCTGCTGTTAGTCAGATGGGCTTCCCTTTGTGGGTAACCCGACCTTTCTCTCTGGCTGCCCTTAAGATTTTTTCCTTCATTTCAACTTTGGTGAATCTGGCAATTATGTGTCTTGGAGTTGCTCTTCTCGAGGAGTATCTTTGTGGCGTTCTCTGTATTTCCTGGATTTGAATGTTGGCCTGCCCTACTAGGTTGGGGAAGTTCTCCTGGATGATATCCTGAAGAGTGTTTTCCAACTTGGTTCCATTTTACCCCTCACTTTCAGGCACCCCAATCAGACGTAGATTTGGTCTTTTTACATAATCCCATACTTCTTGCAGGCTTTGTTTATTTCTTTTTCTTCTTTTTTCTTTTGGTTTCCCTTCTCGCTTCATTTCATTCATTTGATCCTCAATCGCAGATACTCTTTCTTCCAGTTGATCGAGTCGGTTACTGAAGCTTGTGCATTTGTCACGTGTTTCTCGTGTCATGGTTTTCATCTCTTTCATTTCGTTTATGACCTTCTCTGCATTAATTACTCTAGCCATCAATTCTTCCACTTTTTTTTCAAGATTTTTAGTTTCTTTGCGCTGGGTAAGTAATTCCTCCTTTAGCTCTGAGAAATTTGATGGACTGAAGCCTTCTTCTCTCATCTCGTCAAAGTCATTCTCCGTCCAGCTTTGATCCGTTGCTGGCGATGAGCTGCGCTCCTTTGCCGGGGGAGATGCGCTCTTATTTTTTGAATTTCCAGCTTTTCTGCCCTGCTTTTTCCCCATCTTTGTGGTTTTATCTGCCTCTGGTCTTTGATGATGGTGATGTACTGATGGGGTTTTGGTGTAGGTGTCCTTCCTGTTTGATAGTTTTCCTTCTAACAGTCAGGACCCTCAGCTGTAGGTCTGTTGGAGATTGCTTGAGGTCCACTCCAGACCCTGTTTGCCTGGGTATCAGCAGCAGAGGCTGCAGAAGATAGAATATTTCTGAACAGCGAGTGTACCTGTCTGATCCTTGCTTTGGAAGCTTCCTCTCAGGGGTGTACTCCACCCTGTGAGGTGTGGGGTGTCAGACTGCCCCTAGTGGGGGATGTCTCCCAGTTAGGCTACTCAGGGGTCAGGGACCCACTTGAGCAGGGAGTCTGTCCCTTCTCAGATCTCAACCTCCGTGTTGGGAGATCCACTGCTCTCTTCAAAGCTGTCAGACAGAGTCGTTTGCGTCTGCAGAGGTTTTGGCTGTGTTTGTTATTGCCCTGTCCCCAGAGGTGGAGTCTACAGAGACAGGCAGGTTTCCTTGAGCTGCCGTGAGCTCCACCCAGTTCGAGCTTCCCAGCAGCTTTGTTTACCTACTTAAGCCTCAGCAATGGCGGGCGCCCCTCCCCCAGCCTCGCTGCTGCCTTGCCGGTAGATCACAGACTGCTGTGCTAGCAATGAGGGAGGCTCCGTGGGTGTGGGACCCTCCCGGCCAGGTGTGGGATATGATCTCCTGGTGTGCCTGTTTGCTTAAAGCGCAGTATTGGGGTGGGAGTTACCCGATTTTCCAGGTGTTATGTGTCTCAGTTCCCCTGGCTAGGAAAAGGGATTCCCTTCCCCCTTGCGCTTCCCAGGTGAGGCAATGCCTCGCCCTGCTTCAGCTCTTGCTGGTCGGGCTGCAGCAGCCGACCAGCACCGATCGTCTGGCACTCCCCAGTGAGATGAACCCAGTACCTCAGTTGAAAATGCAGAAATCACCGGTCTTCTGTGTCGCTCGCACTGGGATTTGGAGACTGGAGCTGTTCCTATTCGGCCATCTTGCTCCGCCCCCAAATTTTTTTCCTTTACTGTTGTTTAAAGATTAGAGAATTGGATTCTGCTTCAGAGTGGCTGTTGGGACTAGTAGCTAATCCTGTTGAAGATTAAATGAAAATGCTAATTTTAAATAGTTAAAATTATTTTATACCATTAGATACATTTTACAGCATAATACACTTCTAAATTTTGTACTTTTTAAAAACTGTGTATAAATGTATCTTTTCTTTGCTTTTGGAATGGTATAAAATAAAGCAATCAGATTACTTACAATTGTGTGCCAGCATCTATGAGGTTGTATAATTTGGGGGATAAGATCAGGACTCCCCCTACTGGCTGCATGCTTTCTTCATTTGCATCAAAATCAGGGCATAAAAAACTCAGGAAACACTAAATATTTAGCAGAAGGGTAAGTTAAGATCCTCCAATCCAGCTTCTCATCTTATGTATGTAGAAATTTAAGCCCCGAATATTAATAGATTAATACTTGTATTTATCCCCTGTAGCTTCAATCATCTAAATTACCTGGGGTTTACCAACCTAATATGGTAACCACTAAGAATAATAAGATAACAAAGGATACTAACTGTGGACTTTGTGCAAATGTGAACTTTTTCAAAACAATACTGTTATGGTACTTCATACAATTTTTAAATTACAAGATACCTTGGGGATCTAGCTTGTTCTCTGATTTAAAAAATTGACCTCCCAAATATTTAAAATATAAGATAAAAATCGCACCTGGCCTTGCAGAGTCACAAATCCTGAGTGAACAGTTAATCAATGGATTAAATAATCTGGACTTCAACTTAATTTTTTTTAACCAGTGTGGAAATATAGACTATCACTAGCATTTTCCTAATACTCATGTAAGTCTAAACTATGTTTTTAATTCTACTTGCTGTAATATTGTTCTCATTTGAATACTCCCATATGAGCAATACCTGTTCATATATGTGAAAAGTCTTAAGTTCCTTGTTGGCTTTTTACATTATAAACTAAAAACCACAATTCACTCAACCATTCTTCATAGAGCCTATTTCACAGTTGTTTAATACTTTTGTAGATCTCTTAGGAATCTGTGTGTGTTTATTTCCCTTTCCAAATTGAGTAGCTGACACTACTCTTCCTTGCTTAAATACTCACTCTGTAATTCTTAGATGTAATTGATCTGTGATTCTTTGCCTGCATCCCACTATGATTTATCTTGATAATCTTCTACTGTTATTGACTCACATTAAGATTATAAACACTGTCACTGAGTTTCAAGGCAATTGCCATCTGAGCAATGCAAAAGCAAATAATAAAAAGATGAATAAGAATAAGCTTGATTTGAATAAACTATAAAGTTGAGAGAACAAACAAAAATGTATAACAATTGTACCCTCTATTGTCATTCATAGAATTGTCAGAGGCAACTTAGAACCTGCCTCATGTACTGCACAAATGCATATGTATTTAATATTTACTCTTTGTAATTTACAAATATATATGACCAAAAATTAAAGGTATAATTAAATATTGATATTCCCAGTATTCCACTTAAAGCTTATCAAGTAGCTACTTTATAAATGTTTTTTTTAAAATATTTGGAAATAATAGAATATTGGCTTTATACTCAAAAAGGAAGTAGTTGTGTAATACAATTGAGAAGACAAATATGTAAGCAACTCATTACAATAGAAAAATGGCACATTTATTTCAAAATCATCTAAATTCTTGTGAAATAGCATACATTTTGTGAAGATTACTCTTCAAAAACTATGGACAATTTCAAATGTATGCAAAAGTAGAGAGTATAATATGATTAAGTTCCACATACCTATAATGAAGGTAAGACAATTGTAACTTCATGGCCAAGCTGGTTTCATTTATATTTGAAATTACTCTTCTCCTCCCACAGATTACGTTGAAACAGATCTCCAGAATAAAGATAATTTGTTATTAATCTTACAATGACTTTACTGCATGTAACTTCATGATACAACCAAACTCTTCAGAGCTGCATTTTTTTTTTAACGGGCAAAATATAAACTTCATAGAGAATTAGAGAAGACCTGAGAATAGCTCAGTAAACATGGCATGATGGTGTAATAGGGTAAGAATATCAAAAGGGATGGAATTTATTGCCAGAGATTTATTGCCAGAGAAGCATACATAGTAAAATAACTGAAAAATTAATGTATATAATGAACTAGTAACCTAGCGTGGGTGCAGGGGATATGTCTTGAAAGGTAGGATGAATGTGTTTGTGAATGGCTTAATTTTGTGAAAATTTATATGTGCATTCAATAAATGATTTGTAATGATCTTTCACAATATGACTTTTTGTGAAGTTAAGCTTCAGTAACAATTCATTGATTCTACAGTTGTCTACAAGATAAAATAAAAAAAACTAATCACAATTTGACAAGGTCATTTAGATTCTATCTTCTAAATAAAAGCCTGGAAGATGCATCACAAGTTTATGTTCCAGTCACATTCAACAACTTGCCACTCTCGTTTGTTATACTATTCTGTGTGTAAACATTGTTTTTTACTCTGTCAGCTATGTTTTTCCTTTCGTGAGCAATCCTTTCATGTGTTTTTTTCAATTTATTTAAATATTTATTTTAATTGATATACAAAATTATATGCACTTATCATGTACAACATGATGTTTTGAAGCATATATACACTGTGTAATGATGAAATTTAGCTAATTAATATATACATTACCTCATATAGTTAGCAGTTTTGTGATAAGAACATTTATTTACTCTCTTTAGCATTCTTCAAGAATGCAGTATATCATCATTAACTATAGTCATCATGTACAATACAATAGATCTCTTGAAGTTGTTCTTTCTATGGAAGGATAATTTCGTATCCTTTTGCCAACATCTCCCAATACCCCACTGCCAACTGTCTCAGCCTCTAGTAAGCACCATTCTACTCTCTATTTCTATGAGATTAACTTTTTTTGATTCCACATGTGAGAGAGATAATGCTGTATTTGTCTGTCTGTGACTGACTTATTTCGCTTAACATAGTGTCCTCCATGTTCATCCATGTGGTTGCAAATGATAGGATTTCATTCTTTCATAGTGTCTCAATAATATTCCGTTGTGTGTATATAGCATATTTTCTTTATCTGTTTGTCTGTTGATGGACCCTTAGGTGGATTCCATATCTTGGCTATTGTCAAAAGCACTGCAATAAACATGGGAATTCAGATATCTCTTTGACATTCTGATTTAATTTCATTTTGATGTATACCCAGCAGTGGGATTGCTGGATCATATGGTAGCTCTAATTTTAATTTTTTGAGGAAAATTCATACTGTTTTCCATAATGTCTGTACTGACTTACATCCACACCAGTAATGTACGACAGTTTCCTTTTCTTCACATGCTTACCAGAAATCATCTTTTATCTTTTTTGATAGCCGTTCTAACAGGAGTGAGGTCATATCTTATCAGAAGAGAAAGTTCTTTTTTTCTCAAGCCAACAAAAACAGATTCAAGATAAATATATATAGTAAGAATTTATCTAATAATTTGGATCCTCAAATTTTATTTTATTATTGTTATCATCACAAAGTCCTTGGGACTGCTGTGCATTGATTCACTGAAATGTGGGTGAAATTATTTTTTACCTGAATCATTATTTTTCTGAACAATATGGTGAGAAATCGATAGAGATTTACTATAATGAAGATATGCTGACCTCAGGAATGAAAATGAGTAATACTTTCCTTTTGTTTGCCTCACTTGCCACCATTAAGCACACATTAAATTATATTTATGAATAACTTTTATTGGACACTTTTCATTAAATTATATTTCAATGCGGTTGTTTCCATTCAAGGATTAGTTTTTAGAAACGCAAACCCACCGTTCCTTAGTGATTCACTGTAATGCTTCACTATTCTCATCAATCGCAGATATTTTCCCCAGAAAATATTACCTTCACTGGAAAATACCTAAGATTAAGGGATTATAATAGTAGGACTAGATATGAATTTAGATATGGCATGCATTGACAGAAAATTATAAATGATATGTAAATATTATTCAGTTATTAGGACACAGAATCGGGTCTTCATAGTACACTTTTGAAAGCCAAGATTATTGACATTGTGTCATCAGGCACCATGCTTTGTCAGGGTTATTGCTGCTCAACCTTATAACTGCAGATAAAAGGGTTGAACATTTTGATCACTTGGATTTTGTGTTCCTAAAAACTTGAGTTTTTAGGAAGATAATGTGATATATAAGGAAAGGTAACACATTAACATCTTTATGTAAAGAAACATATTTATCCATATTCTTCTAGGAAACTTACTGCAAAAGAAAGTTCTCAATTATAGAAGACATACACGCTCATAGACATACACATTGTAATATTGCTTAGTGTTGCTAAGTGTAAAGTTCTGGGGACTGAAGACCAGTGGTAAGTCTAGTAACTCAAACTTATCCATGACAAGAGCCAGCATATTTATTAAATTCCTGGACATGGCCATCTGACTTTGGAATTTGAGACATCTCTCCTGAGGTTGACATCACATGGGGGTCAACCAAATGAAAATGTTCTGTTGTAACACAGCTGGGAAGGTGAGTTAGTATTAGTCAAAAGGGGAAAGTGTTGCTTTAGAAGTTTAGTAGTCTGGCAATTGGCCAAGTTATGTCATTTTGGGGCAGAATTATGTGAAAAAAGAAAATTTTCATTTGGCTTCCTAAGGAGGGCAAATAGGAAGTGTAGTTAATTTTTTCATTCTTTATTCAACAAATATTTATGTACCAAATAATGATGCAGTCAGTAGCAAATCAGCAGGTAGCAACAGGACTCAGCCCCCATGATGTTTCCATTTCATTGGTGGAAATAGACAACACTCATGCAAATAAATAAATAAAATAATTTAGATTGCAATTATCATGAAGAAAATAAATGAAGGCTATGCTAGACAGCATCCAGGGAAGAGGCAAAGACACTTTAGATGTGGTGGGCCAAGGAAGTTTATTTAAAGAAACATGGTTTGGGTTGAGGCTTGAATTATGAAAAAAAAAATACAGTCATACAGCATTCGGGAGATTAGACTTTTCCAAACATACAAAATAACAAGTGTAAAGACCCTGAATGGAAGAGCTTGGCTTGTTCGAGAAATGTAAAGGAGGCCAGACGCAAGAAGAAAGCAAGAAGGTGTATCGTGTAAAACGAAGTTACTGTATAGTTGTATTCTATAATATAATAACATGCAAATATAAAACAAAAACAAAAAACAAAAAAATGAAGTTACTAAGATATGTGGGAATCACATTTTGAAATGTCTTTTTAGATCATGGTAAACAGTTCAGATAATATTCCAATTTCAGTAAGATGGCTTCTGAATTTTAAAAGAATCATAATTGTAGTTTAAGTTATAATAGATAAATTTATGTACAAGACATTGTAAAGCAATATCTGGGCTTTGAAATAATGTAATAGATAAATTTATAACTTATAAATACTTAAAATATTAAAAAATGAAGTAAATTTGGCAAAATTCTGATAGAGATTTATTTTACTTTCTTCATTATTGGTTTAAAATCTTCATGAAAAAATTAAAGACATAAAAAAGAATATAGAGCTCAAGTTGAATGACATAAGTATAGCTAATGAAGAAAACATGGATAATGTCCTGTTGTTTCTAAACAGGAATATGTGTTGGAAATTTGATAGCATAAGTAATTATATTATATGATAATAAGCATTATCCAAAAGCATTCATTCAATGTAGGGAAATACTAACTTGACTAATTATTCCCTGGAAGTATATTGTAAATCTGATTTAATTGACTCAATCACACATTTGCAAGAATATTTGCTCTCAACCTTAAAAAAAGTACTAATTTCAACATATTTTGAAAGCTGTTTTGAAGACTTAGCTTAAAGGGAATAACCTAATTTCAATAAATATGATTTTGTTGTATATTTAAATACTGTAGAGAAAAGAGAACATCTTTAAAACCAATGATTTCCATAACTCTGGTTTTTGTTTTGTATAAGCATTGTACAAGCATAATTTGTTCATGGTTAACACATTATCCCAAGATACAATTGATATTAAGATATAATAGGTTACATTTAGAAAAGTTTATAAAAATTTTCTAGCTTTACTTCTATATTGTAAATCATGTAAATGAGCAAGCTAATTTTGTCAGTGTTATAAACACACATACACTCAAACTTCTAGTTTTCTCAAGACATCATTTTAGAAACAAGAAATGCATTCAAATATGCATAAAATGATTAGCTGTTCTGAATTCTGATACAAGACAAAATGAAGAAAATTTGCATTTTAAATCATTGGGGGTGTTGGAAGATGGAGGGCCACGCTTGTTTGCACTGTTGCAGATTATAAATCAAATTATTGCATAAAACAATCTTTTAAATCAAATACAGTTCTTAGTAAAGTATTTGGGTTGGTTGTCCTCATCATATTTCTATTTTTATTTATCAATATGGAAATATAATGGGGGAAGCATTGAGGTCCTTTATAGAAACAAGATGAAGGTGTCAGAAATCAGTGTCTCTCCTCCAGATTTATCCTTGTGTCCTATAAAGAATATCTCTGTGAATAAACCCTCAGAGGACTCTTTGGTGAGGTATGAAAGGCAAAAATCTGCTCAAAGAGATTCTTTCTCTTACGAAATAGAAGCAAACAATACAAAATAAAAATAAAACCTGTAGCAATAAGGACAACAAGCAGGATGATGTTGCCTAAAATACTGATATGTTTTGGCATCAAATCCTAGAGCATTCTTGCCCCCACCTTTTTTGGTGAAACCGATGCAGTCTTAGGAGTACTTGGTATGGTGAAAATGCCAACTGTTTAGCATGTGGATAAAAGTATTCTTGGCTAAATATTTTTTAAATTTATTGATTAAACTGGATATGTTGTAAATTATAAGGAAAAAGTATATAAATTGGTGAGTTTTTGGATCATTTGTTGTTGCATTCAACTTGAAAAATTCAGTTACTCTTTAAAAAGTGATACATATAAAAATGACAGATTATATGGATTGATGTAAATATTCTGACACATTGTGACTGATGATTATAACAGAACGACACTCTCATTATTTTATTGACAATACTCACCTATACAGACACAGTGGGACAGGCACATATATTTCAGATAGAAACCTATGTTCGGGTCCGATTTTTGTTTGCTGGCAGTGAATATCATTTATCTTGTAACATCATGATATGATACTGACAACAGCTGAGTCAACATCTATGATTTATAAATATTGAATTAAAATGTACATAATCTATTTTTAGTTTAAAAATACAATGTAAGACATCATTTTTTTGTGATGCTGTTTCAGCATATTAGTTTAAGTTCTGAGTTTCATTCTGACCAAAGTTACATGGATGAGGTAAAACTGAAACTTTAATATAAAGCTCTGTCTCTAAAGGATTATATGTTTCATCCTTTGACTGGTTTGCAAATTCATTTTATTGTAATAGCACTTTTATTTTTACTCCTGAATTATGAAATATATTATTTTAGATATAGCTATTTTATGAGTTATGTTTAAGGTAACTTTCCTCAAAAGCTGTTGATCTATTCAAGAATCTGACACTTTTGAATCCTTAATAGCAGTTTAGTTTTCAGCTTTTTTGGTTGATTTTTTTCTTCCATGTTAAAATGAGTTATTTAGAATTTCCTTCTGCTTACCTTCACTCTAATCACCATGAAAAGTCATAAACCCTTGCTCATTTTCCTTAAGGAAAGCTCATTAGGTACTTGCCTTGGGCATTGTTATAGTTCAACATTTCACATAAATGTATTCTACAGAACATTGGTCTCCTGAGAGACATTGAGAGATGCTCCATGAGAAAGGAAAGAATTCCAAGGACGGTTTGTTTGATAAATCTGGTGTACTATACATTCTCACCTTAAAATGAATATAACAGAGTAAATAGCTAAATTCTTTAAGAGATTTGTGGTCAGGAAACCTTTTAATTTTTATAAGTATTATGAATAGTATTTGAATTCAGAACCCTGTTTTGTTATTTAACATGTTTTGGTATCTTTCTAGGCTAACACTTTTTTAAAAAACATAGTTTTAGCACAGAATGAGTAACACAGCCACAACAAAGTCTTACATTGAATTGTGTCATTTTCCAAATTTTTATGACATGGCAAATTTTAGATCTCATACATCTATTGGAGAACATATAATTATAAGAAAAAAAAAATCACACCTTTAAGTTACTGCAGCAAGAAATCTTCAAGTGTAACTGGTATTGTTTAAGGATTCATTTAAATCCAAATACTTTATTTTCTTTTTAATCCTTTTATATATGTCCATTGTCAGAATTTGATTTGGGTATTTTCCTTCAAAAACTAGAACTTGTTGAAATTGAAGTACATGTTTTAGTAAAATATTTTTAGGCTAGCATTTCATTTCCAGATTCAATATTTTTTTTTCTTTTTCAAGTGTTCTTTTTAAAGATAACTTAAAGAATGCAAATGTAAAGGTAAAGCAGTATGATAATATTCTCCTCAACTATATATAGAGTGATTACATCCATCCCTGTTCTTGTCACCATGCTTTACACATTTTCTGTATCAGATCCTTTAAAACAAAACAAAACAAAAAAAAAAAAAAACAAAAAAAAGAAAACCCTTTAGGAGATTGCCCTACATCACACTGTAACAGCTCTTTTTAAAAGCCAACGCTGGTAAGGATAAGTAAGCCAATGGCTCCAGAACTATTATACTCATAAACACACATGAGAATTCTTTAACAAATGGTGCTGAAACAATTGAACATCCATATTAAAAAATAAATTTAGACATAGACCTTACATATTTCATAGAAATTAACTCAAAATAGATCGTAGAACTAAATGTAAAACGCAAATCTGTAAGACTTCTAGAACACATAGGAGAAAATCTGTGTAACTTCAGGTTTAATAATAACTTTTAGATACAATTCCCAAAGAAAAATCCATGAAATTCAATAATTGATAAGTTAGACATTATTAAAATTAAAAACATTTTGGTCCATATAGTAGGCAGAAAATGTATAGTCAGAGATACCAGGTCCAAATTCTTGGAACCCGTAAATGTGAACTTGTAAGAAAAAAAGATCTTTGTAGATATGATTAAATTAAGGGTCTTGACATGGAGACATTATCCTGGATTCTGTGGCATCCAAATGTAGTTCTTATTAGTGAGAGGTGGAGGAAAATTAGATACAAGAGGAGAAGGTGATGTGAAGATGGAAACAGGCATTGGGGTGAAGCAGCCACGAAAGAAAGCCAGCAGCCACCAGAAACTAGAAGAGTCAGGGAACTCATTCTCCACTAGAGCCTCTGGGAGCAAGGCCCTTCTGAAATACCTTCTAGTCAAATTGGTGTTAAATTTCTGGTCTCCAGAATGGGGAAAGAGCCAAATTTTATTGTTTTAAGCCATTAACTTTGTGGAAATTTACTACAGCTGCAACCAGAAACTAACACACTCTGTGAAAGATACCATTAAAAGAATTAAAGAACACACCATGGAATGAGAGAAATTATTTACAAAACATATCTGATAAAGGACTTTGAAATATACAAACATGCATGTAAGCAATTAACTATAAATAAGAGAAGCTTTTGATGTGTTGCTCTAGCTAATAAACTGTTTTATGTAATTTTCGTATGAACTTCAGGAGTTGTGATCCATACCATACGGTGTCACAATGATCAGTGTGGTATGGTATAGGCTTAACTTTATGAGAGACAATATAACTTAATGGTAAATCCTGATCAAACTCAGAATCCAGACATATCTGGATTTGAAATCTTGATCTACCACTTACTGTGACTTGTTTTACAAATTACTAAACTTCCCTAAACTGTGATTTTCCAGTTGGTAAGAGGGAATACAATAGTATCTATAACATGAGGCTGTTATAAGCAAATAATAAGTTTAAGTATAAAATAATTTCAACACAGTGCTGGTACATATTGAATTATTATTTTTCATAATAATAATGTAATTATATGTTATGTAATATGATATAATTATATTATATGCAATATAATAATTATTATTTTACCATAAAATAATGTATATTAGTTTACATTATTCAATTGTATGCTATAATTTTCACTCATTTTATTGTAAAACATACATTTATATTCAGAAAACATTTTCACATGTTCCAGTTTTAACTGGACAACCTTGAAAGAGGAGTCTATCATGACTGGAAAAGCAGCTCTGTCTATTCTATGGATTCTATCTTGTGGTAGTGCAAGTTGCTAGGGCAAAAATAATTTTAAAACTTTTTGTTATGTTCTTAAAGTTTTTCACTGAAGAGGACTTGAGCGGTGAGAGGATGAATATTTCAATTGCTTTTATTTTTACATTGTGCTACTAGGAATAAGATTCAAGGTTAATTAGTTCCCCCCATGAAGATCACTTGAGCAGGATTTTGGTTCATGAGAATTGGTATCTCATGAACCAAAAATGTTACTTCTGTTTGGATGCGTTGTGCATTAGAGCTGCAACTGTTTAGATTCTTTTAACCTGGGTTCTTTCTGTTACGAAGTTAGAATCAGAGAACATAATGGGATGGATCTTCATCACTGCACCTGAATGTTTTGTATACTTATTTTTGGCAGGCATAAGCACATAGACGCTACTCTGCAGGTGTAATTGAAGTATGCTTGCCCTAAAGAGCTGCAGGTGTCTTGGCCAGTGGAGCTTCTAGAAGCTCTCACTCCTCGAATGATGAGTTGTCTTTAAGGCAATCCAGTATCTGGGTTCTGTAAAACACTGTTGAGTAAGTCCATCCTTAAAGCTACGTGTATATTATCATGAAATATTATACAGCTAAAGTCCTTTTATAATGACATACAGTGGTATAAATGAATTTGAGGTAGGGTACTAGAGACAACAGCAACATATCACCTTAATTAAGAAATCTCTTTTCTAGCAAGCCACATTGGAAATCATAGCAGTGAGTTTTTTGATACGAGGAGAAATTTTCCCTGGCTTCACGCGGTGATATGCAAGTATCTGCTGCTCAAGTTAAAAAACATTTTATAAAGTAATTTTTATAATTTTAAAAACATTTTATAAAGTAATTTTTTAATGTTCTTTACTGGTAGTATGATAGGGTAGAAGATTGACAAGAATATCATGTTTAGTGTCTGTAGAGGCTTTTATTTCTTCTCATCACAAAAATGGCATGAGACTTTGGCTTTTAGTCTTACAAAGTTCCTTTATGTTTAACTATCCTGTTTTTTTTTATTGCTTATTTTTGCATTCATCCATTTAATAAGTTCCCCATTAAAAAAAACTTAAACACGTATCAATCACAGAGAGGAAATGCTATCCATTATTTGTTTTGAGTTTTAAAAAATGTAAACTCACAAGTGATAGTCTCTGTATTCTCACTCACTAAAAATTCCACGTTTTTAATATACCATCACTTTCTAGGGACAATCGGTACTACCATTTTCTTACTTTATATTTTCTCTTGAATATAAATAAATGCATATATATTATAATCATTGCTATAAGTAGTAGTATTTTTCTATAAACAAGAGATTATGGTTTGCAAATTTTCCTGTAAGTAGACTTTTTTCCCCTTAAAAATTTCTAGGTTAGAATATATAACTAAGAGTGTATCATCATTTTAAAGTGATTTATTGTTTTTCACCACATGGATACATTATAAGTTGTTTGACTATCTTTATGGTTATATAAGTTGTATTAAAGTTATTGCTTTTACAAATAATCTTGCAAAACATATTTGTATACAATCATCTGCTATATCATGATCGTTTTGCTCTGATTCCTAGATGCTGAATTATAATCAAATGATACAAATTTCTAATAGTTTTTGTTACTCTCCCAGCCCCAAACACCTTATAGATTACATTACCAAAAAACTATATGTTACAGTATATTCTAACAGCTTCAATGGAGCCATATGTTTTGACTACATATGTATTATATATGTATTCTTTTTTATTTCTCATTGATTTATAAAGGTTCAGTATATATCAGGGATCCCTTTGTTTGAAATATATGTTTTCTTTTCATCACTTTCTTTTATTTGTGTTATATATTTCTATGACAAAGTTTAAATTTTTGTGTGGTAAAGATTTTATTATGTCCAGAGTTTCTGAAGAATAATATGGATAATTTTACATAGACATTGTGCACATTTAAAATTTTGTCTTTTAATTAGAATGCCAACTTTTAAGTGAAAGAAAATACCATAATTTAAGAAAAAAATTAGAGGCTAAGAATAAATAACCAACAAGTAGATTTTGAAACTACTCTTTATTTTACTAAATTATATTTACATTATCAGTAGAAAAATAAAACTTAATACTTCGGAAAAACAACATTGACAAATGTTTTGTCAAATAATAAAACAAAAGAAGACAAAGCAAGCTAAAATATTCAATATGATGTGGAGTCTCCATTTCCTTTGATTAATTTATACAATATATTCTGATATTTAACACCCAAATATATTACAGTGCCAAGACTAAATCTTTTGCCTATATTCTCTCATTTGATCTTCCCTAAATCATTATTTAATCCTCACAGTGTTTATCTGAGGTAGCTATATTAATAGCCACATTTCCAAGCTGGAACATCATAATAGAGAACTGTTGCATGGTCACACAGGTGATAAGAGATGTGGTGAGTTTTAGATGCAAGCTTTCTGACGTAGCTTGTATTCTGGTTCTCCTGACAGAGGCTAGTCCTCCCACACCAAAATGAAAATGAAGAAAACTACGTTTTCTGGTACTTCTGACTTATTATTGTATTTATATACATGATTTAATTATAATTTCAATATTCATTTAGCTATTGAATACAAATTATTCATTCCTTTAAAGATGTGATTCAAATATGCACAACAAACCATTACGTTACTAGGATAAATAACATCTTAGGAGCAATCTTTTATAAATTCATGAAAATCATAACCAGCTTAAAAAATTTGGACACCAGACAGAAATTATCTGCGAGGAAAATGGTAGCAGAAGGTCAATATTCTGGCTGGGCTGAACAGTATTTTTTAAGGAATATAGATTCAATATTTTTATCTCCTCAGCGTTGGTGTTCAATGTTAAACCCTCCCAAACTTCAGGCTTCTTGGGTTCCAGAGGCAAATACTGCCTTTACCATGTTTGTCAGACAGGAATAGGGTAACTAAATCCCAAGAAGAATATGGGGAGGAAGAAGTTCCTATGAAAATCCAGTTTCTTTTTCTAAACACACTGGATTAAGTTACTGCTTTTCTCCTTCAACTAAAGTGTGGTATTTAGAGGGGACAGTTATCTTTTACCACTGAAACAAACAGACAAAATCTCAAGAGTACACAAGAGGTGCCTCCCACAAAACTGAGAAAAGGGAACAAGGTGGAAATATGGAGTGGGAAAGAGCTGTTTTGCCTGCTTATTTAATTTGCCTTGGGCTTAAAAGTTTTCATTAAAATATTACATAATGCTATTTCACACTGTGACAGTCTTGTTACCTACAGGGCAGCAAGGATGGTGACTTTCTAGTTAAGGAGAAATGGTCTCACCTTTTATGCAGATACTTTTTATTACTGAGAAGTACACCAGAAAGTGTCATTTGAAAATCCAACGTAATATACATACTTTTGATCTTGGAGTTTCCCCAACGGAAAATATTCTCAATTGTCCTTTCTGACTCTTGCCAAATAACCCAATGCCAATTTCTATTACTATTATTATGATATTGTATTTTTCTTCTTTTTCCCTTGGGCAAATAATCTAATGTCTAATCTGTGGGTTACAGTTTATTTATCTTTGTATCTTCCAAACCTAACAGAATTTGTTACACAGAGTTTGTGTTCAGTAATTTTTTTTGAATCAAAATATTTCACTAGCTGGACTTGTATGTTCAATGCAAATTTTACTTCAAATGAATCCTTATCAACTTTAGCTACAAATGCTATTTTCCCAGATGCCTTAGAGAAATACATACTCTTGTGAATAACTTATTAATATAGATTGAGGCCAATCAGAGCTTATAGGTGTATTTATTAAAATCTGCCTCACTTTTCTTTTGAGATTGGACTAATCCTTAATAAACCTGTACATGCAAAATAGGAAATAACATTGAGTATAACCTAAATTGGTCAATGAAATATTAAAATTTGCTTGCATTAGGACTATATTTCCTATTGCTAATCAATCAGGGATATTGCTTTCTGCCCATATGATTTATATTATAAATTGTGCTTTATAGCTTACAAATTGATACAGTTCCTGTAAATGTCATAAATGCTCAGTTGCCTAAAATTACAATTTCACATGTATAAATTTTCGATGACCAATGATGTTATTAAGGTTACATTAGTTTTTAATTATTTTTTAAATCCATGTGATAAAATAACAATACCTTGCCTTGTCTAACTTTTTATGATAAAATCACGATACATTGTCTTGTCTAACTTTTTATGACCAATGGAAACATACAATCTCAATGAAGTCAGTTTTATATGTCAAATTATTATTATTTTACCATAACAAAGAGAAATATTCAAAGATAATGAAGACATTCAAGAAATATTATAAGAAAATACTTTTGTTTAAAATATTTAAGGAAATTTATATATTATAATGTCTTTTTCCATCGACATAAATAATTTTATTGCTTTCATACCTATAGTTACAAGAGTGCAACTGGTTCAAAATATGGATTTATTTCATGGTACGAGCCTTTTGCTCTTAGTCATTTTTAAAATTAACGTATGAGCACTGAATTTAAAATAAAAAAGTGTAACATCAATGAAAAGTTTTTCGTCAATAAAGAATAAATTATAGGTACATTAACTATTAGGGGGAGAGAGGAATCAAATCGGAAAAGAACATGACCATAATGCATTTCCAGTGAAATCAAAAGCCAGCAGATGGAGCTTTTCAGTTACTGTTACATAATTACTTAAAGTTGCCATCTAAAATAAAATAGAGTCAATTTAAAGTCCTTAAATGTTCCTTTTTTTCCACTTAAAACTATTCAGTCACTATTTGTAAAAAATTGATTATTTTCAGTGAAATAATACTTGAATACGTAGAAATGTTTTCATTTCTGTGAATCCATTAGGATGACATTGCTAAGCAAGGAAATTTCATTAAGACTGAAGTCACTTGTCAGTGCTTAGATATTGAAGTAACAGATACTTAAGTTTATAGTGTCATCACTTTTACGTGTGTCCCAGTGTTTATTGATATATCCCTTCAAGCACAAAATATGTATTTTGGCATATGCGATAACCAAAATAAATCAATGTATGTAAACTCTGTAGAAATTTATTGATATATCCTAATTTCTGTGCAGATTATTACTATTATACCTCCTTTCTTATACTTGATAAAATATAGAATTACAGTGGTTAGGGAACAAGCTCAAAGTCCTATAGCTCTAGAGGACTGAAGTAGGGTATAAAACCTGGTCTGTCTGAATCCAGAGCTACCACCACTGTTGCTTGACTTCGTCTATGAGTTTTGGCTATCTCTGCCTCATCCCACCACCATCCCAAAGATGCTTCTTTAGAAGCTTTATACATATTATAAAAATAAAGCCAACACTATATACAGTAAAAGTGCTAAAAACAAGACCAATGAAAATTGAATTTCTAGAGGCAAATTTTACACAAACCTGTAAACTTTGTAATAAAACCCTCTACTCAATGTGTGTGTCAACATCAACTTGTACCTTTTGCCTGGACTTCGGACCTTCATTCACCACAGAACAGTAGGTATATATAAGCTAGTCCATAGCTACCTAACCATGTTGAGGCTGCACGTGTTTGATTTCAAAATTTTAAGTCTGAATTCTTTTTATATTTATAAGTAGGTTGTATCCCACCATCTCCACTTTTTTCTTTAATTTAGATTACATCTTGCAAGCCTCAGTCCAGTATATAGTATAGAATGTAAAACTAAAGTCTTTCAGTTCTTTTCAAGAGTATAAACTTAATGTTAAGGTAAATAATTGCTTGCAACAACCAATATTCATTATGAGAAAGGATGTTATGGCTCAGAAGCAAAGACTAGAAAGATAAACTCTTTTCTTTCATGTGGATACTGCCAATGGCTAGAAGAATGTTTCCTGCCGTCTTCTAGATTGCCAATGTTGCATGAGTTGAGGCTTTAGCTGCCTCCAGGTCCTAGAGGACCAACCCATTTCCCATTCCATCTTAACTGGGCCCAGAGTTTGCCCCCACTCTGTTTCCTCAGCAGGCATGTGGTAGGTTCTCAGGCACTTTAGGGAAAAGTTTACTTAATTCTTCTTTCACTACACAATTAAACCACCCACCTACTTGCCTAGGATTTGGCACTCTCTCCAGAGACTCTTGAGTACTTTTCAGTTGAAAAACTTGAAGCCCACTTGGGATGTAATGACTACTTCTGAGAGTTATGACTTGTGCTTTTCCAATTAAATAAAAGGGGATCCTGGGAGATGAGCAGTAAATATATCATGGAACATTAGATTTACTTGGCCAGTACCTTGTGCCAGAATCATAGTTGGTCAAACGTACAAGCTTAGAGACTATCTCAAATTAATTTTTTAAATTTGTAGGATTATTTTGGTATTTTATTCTGATTTCAAGGAACTGTATTCACAGATTCATTTTTTTACTATTGAGAGGAAATTGCTTATCAAATTTACTTTTTACTAAAATATCTTTAATATTATCAACTTTATTATATATTTTTTAACATAGTAGCTGTTTTTATTTTGCTATGTGGCACAAAATTGCCATCATCAATCTTTGAGAAATTTGCTACATAGCTTTTTTATTTTGCTACGTGGCACAAAATTGAATCCAGAGCTGCTACTCTTATCACTGATGCTTGACTGCCTCTATGAGTTTTGGCTATCTCTGCCCCATCCCACAACCATCCCAAAGATGCTTCTTTAGAAGCATTATACAGTATGCTGTGTTTTTTTTTGTTTGTTTTTAATTTTGCTATGTGGCATGAAATTGCCATCATCAATCATTGGGAAATTTGCTACATACCTTCTAACATTTTCTCTCTCTTTTTCTCTCCATATCACACTCCAGCATACTCCCCTTTTCCTTCTGCTGTGATCGTAAGTTTCCTTTAAAAAAGTTTTCTATTTTTATCGAGACCAGCCTAACCGACATGGTGAAACCTGGTCTCTACTAAAAATACAAAAATTCTCTAAGCGTGGGTGGCACACGCCTGTAATCCCAGCTACTTGGGAGACTGAGGCAGGAGAATAGCTTGAACCTGGGAGGGGGAGGTTGCAGTTAGCTGAGATTGTGCCACTGTACTCCAGCCTGAGCAACAAAGCAAGACTCCATCTCAAAAAAAAGTTTCCTATTTTTAAAACACTATTATGTGTGCAGTACAGATTTTGCATTTTCACTTGATTCTGCATAAGTAGTATTTCTTTGTTTTAAATTTAAAAATTTTCTCTACTTGTTTTTAAGCAAGAGAAATAATTTAGTTGTATTATAATTTAATTAATAAGTGTTTCAACTTATTAATTTCCACTTATAATTCATGTAGGTATTGTGCTATTTGCATACAATATTCAAATAAACACATTACAATATTATATTGGTACTTACATTGTGCAAAATGTCCACCCATTGACATTAACTAGAGATGTGATGTTTTTATGTGGAATACTAGAAACAATTTAGGCACTTAATATGCATACTCGGTATTAGTCTGTTCTCACATTGCCATAAAGAACTACCTGAGACCGGGTGATTTATAAAGAAAAGAGGTTTAATTGACTCACAGTTCCACAGACTGTGCAGGAAGCATGGCTGGGGGAGGCCTCAGTAAACTTACAATCTTGGCAGAAGGCAAAGGGGAAGCAAAGACATCTTCACATGGCCAGCAGGAGACAGAGAGGAAAGGGGGAAGTGCTACACACCTTTAAACACCCAGATCTTGTGAGAACTCACTCACTGTCATGATAACAGCAAGAGGGAAATCTGCCCCCATGATCCAGTCATCCAGTCATCTTCTATTAGGTCCCTCCCCCAATTGTAACTGTAATTGGGAATTATAATTTCAACATGAGATATGGATAGGGACAGAAGCCAAACCATATCATACTCCAAGAAGACAATAATATATAAAACAATCAATGTTTGAAGCTAAACATAGTGCTACCAATACAACAACGTTGTGTTTATTGAATTAGTTTATACTTCTTTCATTTTTAAATTTAAATTGATTTAAATTAAATACAATTAAAATAAATTTTCCCTGTCACACTGGCCACATTTCAAGTACTGAATAATGACATGTGGCTAGTGGTTACCATACTGTGTAGCAACTGGTTTAGATCATGTCTGGGTTCAATGTCCAGATCTCCTATTTTCTCAAAGTGATTGGGAGAAAATTACTTCATTTTCTAAGCTTTAGTTTCTCCATCTGGAAATGAGAGTCAAATAACACAACTAGCTCACAGAATTTTTGAAAGGGCTAAACAATATAATCCAAAGCAAGTACTTATTGCAAATTTTGAAACATGACTTCCTTTATACATTGCTAAAGAAATGGCATTATTTAGCAATTACTATATTAAAGAAATCTGTGCAAACAAGATGGTATAATAATTTGCTTTTGGCATTGATGTAAATACAACACACACACATAAATACATGTATATATAAAATATTTTTTCATTTCTGGGAGTTCCAAGGAGTTTTTAAATATCTATCTGTTCTAGATTTTATTTGCCAATTTTATTAATAATATCTAGGACTTTAAAAAAATGAGCAGTAGCACTAACAATACATTTTTTTCAGAAAAAAAATTTTTATGTTGTAAATCGTATATATTACTTCAAGGAACAGATAGATAATTTCTTTTACTTGCATTTTTAGAATGCTCACAGATATAGCTGCATCATTTAGGTAACTCGTAGGTAGACGTCATTAGCTTTCACTCACAAAATGTGATTTAGAAGTTTTCTGAATGGCGGTGTACCTTGGTTCTATTCCATATGTTTGATAGAATAAAACATAGTACCCTTTACATAAAATACTTACATTAACTGTGCTTTCTATTTTTTTTTTTTTGACATTTGTTGTGTTCTTAGTGAGAATAAGTATCACATGTAATTTGTTCATCAGTTCAAGTAAACTTCATTTATTTTTTTCATTCAATACGTTTTTACTGAGTGCTTACTTTCTCTCATGAAATCTTGGAGAAAGAGTGTGAAAATGAGAATTGTTTGAATCTCTCTGGCCTTCCCTGTAAAGGTAGAAATCTTCCTTGTTTTTTTTCTTTACATTTATACTTGAACCATGAAAAAGCTGACCAATTTTTTCTTCACTAAGTATCCAGACTTCTCAGGTTTGGTGAACATAGTTCTCTCACAGTTATAGGAATTATTGTTTCCTCCTCTGTGGTCATTTTATGCATTAATTTAATAATTTGCTGAATGTACAATAAAACTGGGAGCAAACTAATGAGCAGAACATATATGTCTCATAGTGCTCAAATTTTGATGGAGAAAGGCAGGTTTTTAAACAAACTACATTAGTAGTTCTATAGTTTTTTAAAGTGGTATATGCATGAATGGAAATATAAAACATGCAAAGGGGATGAAGAGTATTGGACCATAAATGGAAGGGTGTAACAAATGCTGTAAAATGTATTAGATAATGTTATTTAAATTTTAGAGTAAATATATTTATGTTTAGACTTGTTAAAATCATATTCTAACATGATTTTAAGGTTTGCTCATCCATTTTTAAGTATAATTCCACTTCAACTCAGATTCAACTAATATTATGTGCAACTATGTAGCTATAGTTGCCCAAGTGTAAGGTGATCTTCATAAAAGATGAAGAACTGTTCCTATGAGTTTTTTTGGTTGATAGATAAAGGTATAGTTGACAAACACACACACACACACACACCCCGTGTGTGTGTGTATAAAATATATATGATTTACAACATAAATCATACATATAAAACTTTTAAGAGTTATTTATTGAGGCATTCAAATATACTTATGTTTTACATTTGTGCTATGGACTGAATGTTTGTGTCCCTCTAAAATTCATATGTTGAATCTCTATTCCTCAATATGATGGTATCAGGAAGTGCAGCCTTTGGGAGACAGTTAGAGTTAGATTAGATGACAAGGGTAGGAACCTTGTGGCAATATAATTGCTGTTGCAAAAAGCAGAGGTGATCTCTCTCTCCACCACATAAGGATACAGCAAGAAAGTGGCCCAATTTTCTGGCAATTTGATACCTTGATCTTGGACTGCCTTGCCTTCAGAACTGTGAGAATAAACCTTTGCTGTTTAAGACACACACTCCATGGTATTTTGTTATAGCAGCCAGAACTGACTAAGAAAACCTGTGAACCAAAATGTATCTATATATGTGTGTTATATATGTACACATACATACACACCTACACATACATATTTATATATACATACATTAGGAATACAGATAGAATTTTCAAGTTGTTAAATATGCTTGTTTATGTTACACATACACTTAAAACTGTATAATACATATGTTCATACATGAATTAATAAATTAATTTTAAAGTATTTTGAAGTATTGTTTTTAACCTAGCTTCATATTTCATAAAATTTGTAAAGTTTTGGCTTGTGAAATGCTGAAAATAATATTGATGCTTACTGAGATGGAGAAGACTTGACAAAATACTTGGAATTCAAGAGTGAAATGGGGACTATCAACATTTGTCTCTGTTGGTTGGGCGTGGTGGCTCATGCCTGTAATCCCAGCATTTTGGAAGGCCCAGGTCAGTGGAGCGCTTGGGCCCAGGAGTTCAAGACCAGCTTTGGCAACATGGTGAATCCCCATGCCTACAAAGGAAAAAAAAAAAAAATTGGGCATGCTAACAGATGCTTGTAGTCCCAATTATTTGGGAGGCTGAGGTGGGAGGATGGCTTGAGCCCAGGAGGTTGAGGCTGCAGGAAGCCAACATCATGCCATTACACTCCAGCCTGGGCAACAGAATTGGACTCCATTTCAAGAAAAAACAAACAAAAACAAAACAACAACAATAACAAATTTCTGTGTTATGTTACTTTGGGGATCCCCATTTGACATTGCTGAGTAGCCCCCCAATTGAAATATTTCTTAGAACATTCATGTTTATCAAGATCATTCTATATCACTCATTAATTTATATAAGTTCTTTATAATTGGATTCCATACTTAGTCTGTACTCCTTTTTCAGGAAAATAATTTTATGACTTGTCTTTTCTTTTATATACCTCAAACATTCTTCCTTTAGCTTCAAGGAGGTTCTCCTAAGATAGAGTAAATAAATTTTAGCTAAACTTCTGTCTTTCCTCTAACTGACTTTCTTTTTATATACTTTAAAGTGTTATTTATTCAGGTATTCAAATTCAGGAGTACAAAACTAAGTTGACCAATTCTGAACACTGCTCTGTTGAAATCACTTTATGTTCTGGGAATGAGAGTATTACATAAAAAGTAGAAGTCAAGGGCACACTTTCTTTCTCTTTAACACAATAAGTCCTGATTTTACCTGTCCTCTCCTTTCAGAAACATGCAGTGGTCGTTCATTAATTTAAAGAGGTGATTCACCTAAGTACAAAGAATAATCTATAGATATTTATATCTTTGTATCCTTTTATTAAAATAACAACAAAATAGACTTTTGCTAAAAGGAAAACAGATAATATGAGAGAACTAGGAGACAAAAATAATAAGTCAGTGGAGAGCTTTAAAAAGCTAAGTAGGTCACTGAGGCAAGCAGAAAATATGCAATATCTTTTTGTAAGAAATGAAGTAATTCTTAAAAGATGTACTTCAGCCAGTGATTTTTTCAAAATAGAATAACATGAAACTCAAAATCACAAAATACTATTTATAGAGTGAACCTTACATGATTTTGGGGAAAAAAAAAGTCCTCTTCAGTAAGTGTGAAAAACTGATAAGAAACCTTGTCTGAAGAGTGAATCCACTTTAACAGGACTCATAAAAGGTCACTGTGCAGTACTGGTCAGAAAGGCAAAAATATTTCCCAGAATCAAATAGAAATAGTTTTGAATAAATTCACTTTGAATAGAAGAATGCCAGATTTAAAACAAATCTAAAAATGTCTCAATGCAGAGGATGGACCTAAAACAGGAACATAGTAAAAGAATGTGAGGTTAACAAATTTGAGGCAATTGAATAATTTAGTGTTTCAGTGTTGTATATAATTACTGCTCTTTATAGTCAAGGGATATAAACAGCTCAACTGCAAATTGGTCTTGTTAGAAGAATATTTAGTACAAAAAATCCTTTATCTACCATTCTCTCTACAGCCTCTTATTCCTATCATTCATATGCAAATTTTTGTAAAAATATGAGTAGGCCGCTATTATTCATATGTGTGAGAATCTCTTCCTCTGAGGGACTTTTCTTAATTCTACAATCCCAAGTTACTCGCTTTTTCTACTCCTCCTATGTCCTTTAGTATCTTATTGCAGAGATTTGATGTATCATTTTCCTTTCCTCTTCACATCCAATGCATCAGAATGTCAAGTGATACTTCCACAAAATTCGTCATAAGGAAGACACTGCTCCATCATCACTGGCACTACTTCGAAACTCACCTCTCCTCAACAGTTCAAAAGCCTATTTCCTTGTCTTATTCCTTCCATCATTTTAGCTTGCAGTTTGTGTTCCCCATGGCAGTAATTAATATCACCTCTTTAAAACACAAACTGAAATCGTGTATTCTTCTGCTCTTGTCTCCCTGTACCAGTTCACCACAAATATTAATGTGTGGCTTTTCATTAAATCGAAAAGTACAATTCAAACACCTTGATAAGCTGTACAAAGACCTATGTGATGTGATTCTTTTTTGCTTCTTTATGAACCACCTGATTCCTGTGATCCACCAACTACTGCCCTTTAGCCATCCTGGTTTCCTTTCTCTCCTGCAAACTTAAGCTGTTTTCCTTTCAGTCTTTGTCTTGCCTGTTCCAGTCTGCTTGACGCACTCCTGGTATAGTCTTAAAATGTCATCTTCTCAAGAGAGCCATTATTAATTACTGTAAACAGCTAAGGAGGTCACCTGCTTCTGTGCTCTAGACACAGCACTGTCCTTAGCAGGTGTGCAGAAATGAGAACTAGGTTGTTTCTTAGAGTAACAAATTACCAATGACTTGGTAGTTTAAAGTTTTGGAAATTTATTCTCTCACAGTTCTGGAGGCCAAGTCTGAAGTCAAGATGTTAGCAAGGGAGTGCTCCTTCTGAAGGTTCTCGGAGAGAAACCTGCCTTGACTTTTCCAGCTTCTGATGGTGTCAGGAGTTGCTTGGTTTGTGATAGAATAATACTGGTCTCTACCCTCTTCACGTGGCTTTCTCTCTTGTATCTCTGTGTGTTTTCTCTTTTCTGTTTCTCACGGACAAACTTCAGGGACCATCCCAATGCAGGATGGTCTGTTCAAAAGATCCTTACCATAATTGTATCTGAAAATAAACTAATTCCAAATAGGGTCACCTTTTAGAGTTCTAAGTAGATCTCAGAATGGCCATTATTCAACCTTCTACAAGTGCTATTGTGTAGCAATTTAATGACAAGAAATAATCCTGAAATATGTGAGGAACATCTGTTATTTCCCAGGAAGGAACCTCCAGATGAGACAAACATTCATCGAAGTTCAAGGTAAAGTAATATCATAGTGGTAAGAGGTTTGGTGCTGCTTTAATTAAAAAAAAAAAAAAAAAAAAAAAAAAAAAAAACCATTAAACAACTGAAGACAAATGGGAACTCTCTTTTCTGAAAGATTCTTCTATGCAGGAAATTCATTCTGTCTTACAGTTTCATTGATGACAAGAAAACAAGACTTTAAACCAGAAATCTAGGAATGGCTTTGCCAGTTATTAATTATGTCAACATGGGCAAACATTAATTTCCGCTTTTATAAAGAAGATGCTAATCTTTATCTCATAGGTTTTTCTAAGACTTAAATTAGATAATATCTGCAAAGCACTTAGCGAATGCCTGGTGTTTAAGAAACACTCAGCAGCTGCATCTTAATGTGTACTGATTTCCATAGTGAATACATTCAGTTTCAGGACTAAAGGAAATATTGCTAAATATAATTTAAATGCATGCATCTTTTTTATTTAATATATTTAATTTATTTCACTCTATCTCCATTTTTCTCCGATAATTAAAAAACTATCATGATCAAGTTGTAAATAATTGAATTAGGATTTTCATTATTCCTTAGTATCATTAAATAACAGTTTAGAATTATCTCTTTATTAATTTTATAGGTGAGGGCAATCCTGCTTTCATTGTACATATTTGTAATCACTTTGCCTTTTTCCAAGATATATTCATTTAACCGTTTGGGGTTTCAGTCTACCTTTATAGGAACTATTTTTACAACCTGTTATTAAGGAGTCATCAGAACAATATTTTCAAGTACTTTTAACTTGATGAAGTACTTTCTCATACAGTTTCCATTTCATCCATTATTTATCCACTTATCCAATGAGCACTCCATTTTCTGGTGTTCCTGACACCAAGATGAGTGCTGGGATAAAGAACTAAAAGCTATTGCCTGGTACTTAGGAAGGACACTAATGGAGTGTGGTGAAGGCTACTGTGAGTGTGTGTATGCCAGTGCTATGGTAATTTAAAGGCAGGATACATTCAGACTTGAGTGCAGGGCATTATAAACCTAAAGGGCATGGGGATCAGTTTTCTTTTTAATGTACATGGAAATTAGATCTAAAGAACATAAGGAATATCTAGGGAGAAGTACCAGCAGTTGTAAAGGCATAAAGACTGAATAACTGGACTCCGTGTTTGAAGGAGAAAAGTGGCATGCATTGAGGGTGAGAGACAAATCAGAAGTCAGATCATAGAGAACTGGAACATCGTGCTGTCTGACATGGACTTAATTCTTAACTAATGGAAAATGCACAAAGAATATTAGGTGGGCTGTGACTTGATTCTGTCTACATTTTAGAATGCAGCAACTTAGAAATAAACTGGAGAAGAGCTACCCAGGAGGTAGGGGAGAAAGAGCTCTTTGGTAATCCTTCACAGAAATTGGAAGGATTTGATCTTTCCCTTATTAATGAGGTTGAAAAGAAGGGAATCATTTTAAGTGGTATTAAGAAAGTGACCAGTTTATAATTGACATCCAGTTGGATTTTACTTCTCAATAAATTAAAGAGAGTAGTCTAAGTTCATTTGTATAGTAATTGTTTGCTCCCTAATTAGAGTTCTTTTTAATTCACACTAACAGTTCTTACCATGTTTGGAGAAATATCTTTATTTTAGGGACTGGAATCCCTGGAAAGAGTTCGAAGTTAACTCTTTAGACTCAACTATTTTACTGTAGTTCCTTATATATGTCAGTTATCTAATGCGAGGCAAGAAATTATTTCCAAAATTAATGACTTAAAAACAACAATGATTCATTCATTCATTCATTCATTCATTCATTCATAAATATATATTTATTTAAATATAAATACATTTTAATATATTCTCTGGGCTGTCTGGCTCAGTTGGGTGGATCTTCTCCTCTGTGTGATGTTGTCTGGGGTCACTCATGCCTTTACCTAGGACCTCTGCTTGGACTGCAACATCCAACATAACTTTACTCAAATGACCTGGATCTTTTCTGGGGTAGCGGGAATGGCTGTGGTTGGTTGTGCCTTTCTGTACCAAGTAGTTATACTTCTGACATGGTAGCCTCGGACGCTAGACTCTAAGAGTATAATTGGAAACTGCCAGGCTTGTCAAGAGGTAGACCCAGAATGGACACAGACTTGCTTCTGTTGCATTCTGTTGGAAAAAGCAAGTCATACAGACCATCCTGATTCAAGAAGGAGAAATAGATTTCATCTCTTAATGGGGGGAGTGACATGAGTATTCAGGGAAGAGAGGTATTATTTGAAGACAATCTGCCATACTACATCATTGGAAGTGACGGATTTTGCAGATTGTTTCTGAAAGTAGATATTCTCCTTTCTTACATAGTATCAATTTAAGGGCACATGATAACACATAGATGTTTATAAAATAGGTTATTCCTCAGAAAGACAATTTAATATAGATATATAAGGATTAAAATTAATTAATTTTTAAAAAAGAGATGGGTTCTCACTATGTTGCCCAAGCTAGTGTCAAACTCCTGGCCTGAAGCAATCCTCCTGCCTCAATCTCCCAAAGTGCTGACTTTACAGGTGTGAGCCACTGTGCCCAGCCTAGAGTTTTAAATTTTTTTCTTTTTGTATTCCTGTAAGATATTCTTGAGGCACATAGTTTAGATGTCTCTATAAATGCATTAAGCATCTATGCCATTTAGTACATCTTCTTCACATTCAATAGTGATGATAAAATTTCATGAGCTAGCAATTCTTTTGCTGTAAGACATAAATTTTATAGCCATCTCAAACAGGGAGAAAAATCTCCTTAGAGCCTAGTATTTTACAGTTACAAACATTAAAAGGGGTGGTTTATATGTCCCTTTGGCACAAGTGTTGGTCAGTGTTAGAAACTGGTAGATGGAGTAAATAAAATAAATGATGAAAAATGAAGAGTCATTGATTTGGTAAGGCACTAAGGAATTCTCTCCACCACAGACAACAATTTTTAGCTGTGAGGCTCAGAGGATGATATAAACATATACAAATAAATAATGAATATGAATAAAACCAAATAGTAACCTAGTTACACTATTTAATCAAAACTATAAAACATATATATATATATCAAATAGTAAACCAGTAACACTATTCGGTACCTAAAATTCATAAGTATATATGAAAATTGAACAGAAGAGTATCTATTAAGTTTTTGCATATCGTGTAAAGGCCCTAAAATATATACATTTTAATATATACACACATAAATATTCTGTATGATACATGTAAACCTAAAATAGAAGAGGACAAATTTTAGTAAATCTGAGCCCTAATAAAAATAAAACAAATAAAAAAAAACACAAAAAAATAAAAACTGGGTCTTTGAGCTTTCCTTCTATTCATTTACCTTCTGTATTCAGAGGACTAACACATTTTTAACTGAATATGAACACAATCTGGATGTAGCTCCCACTCGTCCCTCCCTCATACATATCTGCTTCCTTGATCTCTGGGATTGATTTGTTACTCCTGATAATCAATACATCTTTTTGCATCTTCATCACTGCTTCCCAAAGCTGGGTTTCCTAGTAAAGAGAGGCATCTTAGCATTTAGAATGGTTTTCATCTTATACAAGAAGCTGTACTAAGTATTTAACAACAAGGGACATGGGTACATCACCAGGCTGTCTCTGTTTGATACATGATTCTACTACCATGTATAAAGCTGTATGATCTTGAGAAATTAAATAAATGCCCTATGCTTCCATTTTTCCTTTCTGTAGAATGAGGTGAACAATAACAGGTACCTCAGAGTGCTATGATAAAAACTACTTGTGAAGACAATGCATGTCAAACAATTTAGAAGAGCAATACGCACACGAATACATTAGTAACGGGCCTTAATCTCATTGATGATAATTGAATATTCTAGTGGGGATAACAATAGTATGCTAAATGCATATTATGGTCTGGCATATTAAAATTTCCCTCATCTTTTCTTATTTTCTGGTTAGAGAGTAAGAGGTGACTGTCTTTCTCAGTTGTACTTATCTGGAAACCTTTGCTATTTTTACCGGACACTTATCCATGCAATGTTCAAGTTCAACACCAACCCCCTTTTTTAATGATTTATTTTTTTCTTGGAGGTATTCACTCTGGAAAATATAATTATCTTGCCTTTGCCAACTTCAGCCCAGCTTCGGGCTCTCAGATACTCTCTTTATGTTGTATATATTAAGTATCATTTCTCTTCATTTTCTTCATCCTTTGAAATACTCTTTTAAAAATGTTATTTGTTTAACATGAAAGCTTGTATCTTGACAGTAAGTCTCAAATATATCTTCTTGCTAGCAGCCGTCTGTCAGCAGGTGGGAGCTGGACTGTCACTACCGTTAAACTAAAATACACCTACAGCTGTGTGAAACCCAATTCAATGACAATTTATCTTTCACCTCCTTTATTCCCCTCCACAACATCACCTGCAGAATTGTGTCTCCCAAATGGCAATGTCATCTTAGCTGTCGCTCACACTCTTGCTCTCCAAACCATGCAAGAAAAAAAGCCTGCAAGGGAATTCAGCAGTCCTTGTGATTTGTTTGCTGATGTGCCAGAGGCTGTAACCTCCACTCTTGGGAATTACAAAACAGCCTGATTTTCACCTTTACACGCCTTTCAATGTATTATTCCTTCTAAAGTAAATAGTGCCTCCAGGCCTAAAGGAAGAGCCAGGGAGGTGTGGAAGGAGATAATAACCAGAGCAGTTATTGTTAGCACTAGGTTAAGATGGGTAGGGTAACCATACAAAGAAACAGAAGGAAAAATCATATTGTTGCTGCAGTGAAGAAAAATAAGTGTCAAAGGAAGATAAGTTGAAAAATACAACCATGAAAGCCTTTCTGTTACTTTACTGATGTAGAACTATTTTCTCTGCTCTTTGCAACTCAGCACTTTCTTGCAAAAAATTATTTATTTTATTAATAGACATGTTCAGGCAATAAGACATGACAGGCAGCTCATGTCTGGAGGACTGTTAGACAATTCTGGATTTTTTAAACTGTGAGGAAAAGAGTTATTGAATTCAGAGTATCCCCAAATATATTAATCTGGATGAATTTCATTGCCTGGAGTATCTCTATTTTCTCATAAAGAAGAATTGATGAAAAAACAAGTTTAAATATCAGACTCCACAGAACTCAGTATTTTATTCAATGGTACCCCAAATCTGTATATTCTCTATAAAGAAAAGAGGAAAGAATACATCTTTATATTCTTAATCACATAAGGCATAAGATCATTAAAGCATTATTCGTGGTCATTCAACTATAAATTATTTTATAATTTTAATGGTTTGTGAGTATTTTCTTGTGTATTCCTCTCAGACATTTTCTTAGTTTAATACCTGACTGGAGATAGGAAATAGAGTGTAAAGTTTATTCTAAATAGGCAGGGTAAAATACAGAGATCAGAAGTCACAACTATATAAAGAACACAGCTACATCCTGAAAAAGCCCTGGTTTTAATAATGTGGTTACATATACAAAGTTCCTTTTTTTTTTTTTTTAAATCTAGTTTCCTTGGCACTTGTCAGCTAGTTTTACCACAGTCAGAAAAACATACCTTTATTTGAATTTTGACAAAGAATTAGAGGAGTTTTTTGATTCCTCAATTTTAATTGCTTTTTGGACTGCCATTCCAGATTTTTAAAATTCATTCATCTTACACTTACAGTTTTAAAAATTAGGTTTGCATTTCTTATCAGAAAAGAAAATAAAGAGAAAAGGGGGGTGGAAACTCAGAAAGTTAATATATCAAGATAGGCCAATAAATATTTAAATTGAAACTGAGGAAATTCTAAAAGTAAAAAAGAAAAATCCCAGTTATTGACTAAGAGTGAAAATAAGAAAAAGTCCTCCTCTCCCAGGCTCTATCTCTATTGATCTTCCAGTTTTGTTCCAGTTGGAAGAAAAATGACAAATAAATTAAATGGTAAATGACAAAATACCTTGAATAATTCAAATGGGCTGAAACATGAGTGTATCTAAATTACCTGAGACTTCTAAGGGGAACTTGTTACTATGTTACAGTTTGGAACAAAACTAGGAGATCAATAGAGATAGACATGGGAGAGGAGGACTTACTAAAAATGAAATGGTTGAAAACAAAGAAGAAGGCAAATAGCACAGCTGTGGACAGCTAAGTTCTGGAGCCAGGGTGTGTGAGTTCCTATCCTAGTTCAGCCATTTCAAAGCTGTGTAACCTGGTCAACTACTCTCAATGATTCTTCTTACTGTGCCTGTTTCTCCAACTGAAGATAGGAATAAGTTTAGAATTACCTCAGTGGGATGTTGAGATGATTAAATGAGTTATTACATGTAAAGTGTTTTTAAAAATAACAGAAGTAAATTTCATGACTATGTATTCGTCTTCCCTATAAAATGCAAGTAAATTAAATGGTAAATGACAAATTTACCTTGAGTAATCCAAACAGGCGAAAACATGGGTGGATCTAAATTATTTGAGACTTCTGAGGGGAACTTCTCATTGCGTAAACATATGGAAATATCAGAACTTCTGCTAAACTTTTTATACTCAGTTTTTTGGAGTTAATAACAAGCCTGTACATCACACATGGTATTTAGTATGTACAGTCAAATTAAGTACATTGAATTTTATATAGATTTATTTAGAAAAATGTTAATGTCTAAAACTTGCAAATTTGAGTGATAAGGCAATTCCATAGTTATTCAAATTATTTTGATTAGCTAACATAAAAAGATTGTACTTTAGAAGTAATTTTGAAGAATCTTTAGAAAGTAATATCAATTTACTTTTCATAGTACTTATCTCTTTAATGTAATATTAAAGAAGACTCATCTTTTGTTTGAATATTTATAAGTACTTTCAAATAGTAATACAAATAATAAAAGTATGTTGCTCAAGTGATTATTATGTTTTCTATGTACATTGGGTGCTTTATATGCATTATTTTTAAAATCCTAAAATTTTAAAACCCTAAAGTCCCTATCTTCAGTTGAAGAAACAGACAACAGTATGAAAATGAGGTCCAAAGAAGACAAATGACTTATGAAATCTGTATAATACTAAAACAGCAGAAGCAGGTGAAAGCCAGTGATAGTTCTGGAAGTTGTAAAGTGATGTGCAATAATAATTACTATTATTCTACTAGATGATAAAATTTAAGGTAAAGTTATTTTAACATGAACTTTCTTGCTCATTAGATTGTTAATATTAAGTGGTTGATGTTAAAATTTATATTTTGTTTGAGTGATGAAAGAACTTAGCTACAGAAAATATGAGTGGCTTGCCCATGGATTTATGAACACCAATTGCTGGAATATGAAACCGTGTCTTCCCATGTTACCTATTTTTGTATTCATTTCACAATATCTACTATGCTTATTGTTGGTATGATGCCCAAGTGATACTTACAGTGAATGCCAACTTAGGTATAAATTTCTGAAAAGTAAAATGAAGTTTAGGGAGTCACAGTGCATGTGGGAAAATAGTAGAATTGCGAGAAGTGAAATTTCACATTATTTCAAAGCAAGCATAGCTTTTCAAACCTGCATCTCCAACTCTGTTTCTTCACAAAATTCAAACTCCATACAACTGCTTAATAGGTGTTTTCATAATCTTTGCACTGTGGTTAAAACAAGATACTGAAAACATAATTTTATCCCAAAAGACTTTGAAATCTAATTAACAGATGTGAATCAACCAGCAAGCAATAGAATACCCCACAATTACTAGAAAAATTTGGTTTTAGGCTTTTAAGCAGTTATAAATGGGACAGAGCTAATTGAGATTCAAAGAAGGTTAAACTAACTTCTAGAACTGATAGGCGTAAGATATTTCAAGAGTAAAAAAAAATTTAAATTTCAAGATTGTTTTGTTCATAACTTTCTTTATTCAGTGGAACTGTTCTTCACACTCCAAGATGAATACATATAACAAAAAATACTAATATAGAATGTAGCATATTAGTACAGAAATACCTATTAACCTAAAAATATGAAGGGTGTGCTAATTTGTTTTTAAATAAAAAATTACTACAATATTTTTGTAGAAAATTATAGTACATTATTACAACTAATTATTTATATTTCTATTTATTTTCTGAATTATAAGATGGATTATAAAGTTTTCATGGACTATATCCTGAAAGATATATTCCAAGTTGCTTGCGTTCTCTGTCTTTCAGAGATGCCAATAAGTTACAGATTTGGTCTCTTTACATAATACCATATTTTTAGAGATATCATTCATTCATTTTTTATTTTTTTATCTTTATTTTGGTCTGATTAAGTTATTTCAAAGAGCTAGTTTTCAAGCTCTGAGATACTTTCCTCAGTTTGGTCTATTCTGCTGTTAATACTTGGGAATTGCATTATGGAATCCGTGTAGTGTGTTTTTCAGCTCTATCAAATCAGTTTGGTTCTTTTTTATAATGGCTGTTTTATCTGTGAACTACATATGCTTTATTGTTATTCATAACTTCCTTCGATTGGGTTTTGACATTCTTCCGAATCTTGATTCTGTCCATATTCTGAATGCTATTTCTGTCATTTCAGCCATTTTAGCCTAGTTAAAAACCCTTCCTGGGGAAATAGTGCGCTTGTATGGAGGAAGGAAGGCACTCTTGCTCGTTTAGTTGCTAGAGTGCTTGTGCTGTTTCTTTCTCATCACTGTGGGCTGATGTTCCTTCAATCTTTGATGTTGCTGTCCTTTGGTTGGATTTTTGTTTGTTTGCTTTTTTCTTCTTTGATGCCTTAGGGGGATTGATTATGGTATAAGGTGGGTGCAGTTGACTGTCTTCAGTTCTAGTCCACTCTTGGGTCTTGGAGGAGTACCCTTGATTACTATCTCTGTGCCCACACTTCTTTTATTGGGTGTTCTGGTTCCCAGGACTCCCTTAGAAAGGGGCTGCAGTTGGCAGAAAAGTTGTATCCTTGCCAGGTCGGCCCTAATCGGCTGTCCTTGTGCTTCCTGGGGAAACAGGGTTGTGCCTGCCTACAGAGTTGAGTGAAAGCAAGACCACCCTGTTGGAAGCTCTAGTGGGTGTGGCCTGTCTGGCCATGGGAAGCAAGGGTGGGTGGAGTTGCTCACCCTTCTGTCTAGGTATTTCCAGGTCAATAGGAAGCTGTGCCCCTCAGCAAATTTGGGCAGAAGTAAGACCTCTGGGCTGGAAGCTCTAGCAGATGTGGCCTGCCTGGCTGCCAGCGGCAGGAGTGGGTGGAGACACCTACCCTGCCATCCAGGTGCTTGCTGGGACAACATTTTTTTAAATGTTTACATTATTTTTAAAACTTTTATGAACAATTAGCCAGCACTCGTGTGCCTTGCACATAAATAAGTATTGTAAATTTAATGATATAAAATATGACAGTTGTTTTGAATTTATAGTACTCAAATGAACAAACAGAAACATCATGGCAGTATTTTAAAAATATTAAACTTGGGGAAAATATAAAAATATGGGATAAATGAATCATAAAAATTTATACAAACTGTGAAAATGTGGAATATTAATTTCTAAAATAAATAAATATTAATTTCTAAAATAATAAAATTCAATATTAAAATTGATTTTATATTATGTTCAAAATTCCTTCTTCCCTCTCCTCCTTTCAAATTTTACACACGAAATTTTTCTCTCATTACTTATTTCATAGTTTTGACCTCATATTTCACAAATATAATAATCTTAAATGACTATAAATCAATTTAATAACTTCCCTATTTTGTTGCAGAATTGCACATTTTATTTTTATATACGTTGTAAAACATTGTAAGCAAACATTTGACTTTTAAGTACATTATGAAAAGAAATACAACTTGATCTTTTAGAAATAGGTACTTGTATGCCATTTATGGTAGTTTTTATTCTTTTGTGTAGATTGTAGTTTCCAACTGGTACCATTTACCTTCTGCTTGAAGGGCAATCTTTTGCATTTCTTACTGTGAAGACTTGTAGAAAATGATTACTTTCAGCTTCCATTTATCTGAAAAATATCTTATATACATTTTAAAAAATACTTTTTCTCAGTGTAAGTTGTATTAGGTTTTCAGCAATTTAAAATTTTCTTTTTATTGTATTTTGAATGCAATTATTTTTAAGAGAAAATTATGATTTTTTTTCTTGGCCCATTTCCTTATGTGTAATATGTTTTTTCTCTAGTAACTTACATATTTTTCTCTTCAACTTTGGAAATCAGAATTTTGACTATAATTTACCTACCTGTGGTTCTCTTGCTCCTTATCTTTCTGACCTTCCTAGACCTGTAAGTTTGTGCCTTATATAATACATGGGAAGCCTGAGTCTGTACCATAGTTATTCTGTATTTTTCTGTCTCAAAGGCACTGTCTTTTCCAGTGACACTCATTTTAAACCGTTTGACACTGGACTACAAGTCCCTTAAGTTCTGCTTATTTGTTTCACATATTTTTTTCTCTGTGATCGTCAAAATGGACAATTTGTATTGATATGTTTTCAAGTTTACTATTCTTTTGTTTTCCTAGTCTCCAATTTGAGATAGAGTCCATCTCCCAAGTTCTACAATTTTGCTTTAATTTTTTAACAGTTTCCATTTCTGTACCAATGTTCCCTATTGATTAACTCATTAAGACCATATTATTTTCTTTTAATCATTTAAATTAACTTTAGAAGCTTTTAAATGGATAAACACTCCTAAATAGCTTTAAAAGTAACTACTTTAATTTCTGCTAAGTCCAATATCAGAGCCATCTTGAGTTATGTTTCTTACTCTTCCTTCAGTCTCTTCTTCCTCCTCCTCCCCCACTCTCCTCCTTCTCCTTTATTGACTTCTCTTCCTTCTTTTCTTCCTATTTTGACTATTATTTTTCCTCCTCCCTCTCCTTCTTCTCCTTCCATTTTTCTTCTTCCTCTTCTTCCTTCTCCTCTTCTTAATTATCTTCTTCAACTATGGGTTGCATTTTTCTATTTAGTTGAATTTCTCACAAATGTTGGTTTATCATTGGACATTGGGAATGATATATAATAATAATATGTACAGACTTTGGATTCTGTTATTTTCCTTAGAAGAGTGCTAATTCTTGACTTAGAAGGCATTTTGGACTATTAACTTACCACATGGAAACTGAGTAATTTTTATTTCATACATTGTGAGTGAGATCTATGGAAAGCCCAGAGTATTTGCCAAGTCCTGTAACTTGGCAAGACTCAGCTGCCAAACTTAATATCCCTGAGAATCTTGTTAAAATTTGGCTTTAGGCTTCTGGCTTTAAGGGTAGGCCTAGAGTAGAGTCGAGTTCAGTCGAGTCTAAGGTACAAATTTTACTTCCAAGGTCCCTAGTGTTTCAGATGAACGTTTAAGATATTAATAATGGGTTACTTAGATCTTACTATACCAGGAAGACCAACGTTCTAATGTTTCACTAGACTGTACTTCCTTATTCTGCTCAATATCTGCTTTCTATGTTCCAGCAGCAATCCCAGGGCAGCTGTTGTTTGACAACTCTTGGATGATCTTGCTCTGGGCATCTATTATAACATTGTGCTCCTCTGTCAATTTATAGTCAATATGCACATGGACTCCTGGCCTCCCCTGCCCACACAATTCTATCTTCTCTATGCTCCATTTCACTAACTCTAGTTCCTCTGCTTGTTCTGAGTTCTAAAATCTACCTCCTCAAATCATGGGGATCATGGTACAGTGTGAAAACTCTAACAATCTGAGCCACTGTTGGGAAATTGTTTCCAGCAGAAAGCTGGTAGATCATAAAGTTCAGATAAACAAGGGATTATGAGGAACCTAACGATTAGTATAGAAAGAATTTGATATTCCCTCTATGACTGGAGGTATAAAGGGAAAAAAATTTCTTGGCATATAGTGTTGTGAAGATGAAGCTTCTTTCAAGGAGAGTAAATATAAAAATTAGCCACTGTTAGTACCTAGTATGGAGTATGAAAAGGCAATGATTATATCTCTCTTTCTGAATTTTTATCTCCTGCTGGGTGTCACATTGGCCAAACTTAAATGGGAGTGGCAGGCTAGAGAGCAAGGACAGGATGATGTAGTCATAGGCCAGCCTCTCAGGACAAAAAATGGTGGAGGGAAAGGAGTCGAGATATTTAGGTGTAGAAAAGGAATACATTTGTATATAGACATTTCCTAATTTAGAACAATAAGTTATTTCAAATTTATAATGAAACATATCTTAATTCACATATTTATGTAATCATTCAGACACTATAAGAATATGTAAAAACCAGGATTATTATTTTGAAATACAATATCATACATATACATTAACTAAATATCATTGAGAAGAACAGAAACTGATATTTTTACAAATATTAAAAATCTTCTATAGCTCGAATAAGTTTAAAGATGTTGTAGTAGTAAGGCAGTCTTAATGCCAGATAGGCATAACTGGTATAATTTTCAGAAGATTAAATAATAGTTACCTTTTCCAATTTTTTAAGGAATTTCACACACAGTATTGCTAATTCTCTTAAGTATTCTCAAAGCTAGATATTATCATTCTTGATTTATAGAGGAGGAAACAGTCTCAGAAAGGCTAACTATATTTCCCAGTATCACATGGCTGTTCAGGGACAAAAACCACTTCCATACAAATCTAAAGTTTACTTCCTTTTTGTGTATCCATCATATAGCAAAAATACACTTGTACCCCATAAATTTATATAATCAAGCAAACAAAAAAATCCACAAAGTTTACTTACAATCTATTGACAGCAAAAGGCACTAAAGTTCATAAGATGGTAGTTACAAGTAGATTCAATTTCGCTTAAAGAGAAAAGGAATGACATAAACTAAAAATCAACACTAAACTGTGTTCAGAAGACCTAAAGCAGTCTGGAGAGAACGGTCCTTTATAAAACCTTTGGATTATTCCAAAGGCATTGGAATTGTGCCAAAGCCGTTAAGTTTAGACCACACCAGATTCAAGGGGTATGATTAGTTATAATTAACATCCATTTTAGTGGCTAAGGGTCGGAAGAAAATTAAGATATTAGCAACAGAAAAATATGATGGCAAGCAACATATTAATGGACTATTTTTTGAACAACTTTTAGTTTAAGGAAAAATGATATAATGTACTATTTTCCCTTAGTGATAATGATATATGGATCCTTAATAAGATGTGACATCTATGGTGAATGTCTAATAAAACCTACAATTTATGAAAGTTTAAATTTTTAATGTTACTAGATCTTAATCATCATAATATCCTATTTGTCTTCAATACTTGATAACTAAATAAATAATACTTTGACTATGTTATGCTAATCAGATCAATTTAAAAGTAATTTATACAATTTTATTGTGGTTTCTTCTTCATCTTGACTTTACAATAATATACTGATGAACTGTTTATTAGTCCGCAAATAGTACTGTAGAGATAATTCAGCTTTCATGATTTTTCAGCTGAAGAGATAATTTCAGCTATAATATCTATTTACAATAGCATTTCTATACTTTCGAAAGTGCATTAGAGAATCGTGTTTAAAAGCTAGGAAGCAATAGGAAACAATCAGTTACTTCCCTTTGACATTATAGTCTAGTGTTTACATGGAATGTGATAACGTTTGTCTCAGATAGTTTCATTTGCCTGATTGATAGGCTTTCCTACACATTTGAATTATTCCTACTTTTAAGAGGCATATTTGGTCCACATGTTCTTTCATTACTGATTAATTTATCAACATTTTCTTCTTGTTTTTTTTTTTTCTTTTTAATCTTTTAAATACTACTGGTAATATTTTGGCTATTCCACAAGTTTGGTCATTTCCTTATTACGGAAAATAATGAACATCATAGGTAATTCTAGACTAAATGGAAAAATCAGTGCAAAGAGGTTACATTACAAAGAGCCCAATGAGCTCACAAAAGCAAAACTATTTATTTTTTCACCATCAAGAAGCAAAGGAAGGATATTTTGGGTATGCAGAATGATGTGAGTAGCAATCATGTGTTTGGCACTCTAGACAACACCGGTGGACCAATACAACTGATAAACTTTGGAAAATATCCTTTGGACTATCTCATTGTTTACTTTATACCTAGAGCATATATTCATATGATAGTAGCAAAACTAGAGTAAAAAGAAATGTCAAATAATAAGTTTAACTCCTTCAGGAATCAAATTTGACCATTTTTTTATTTCCCTCAGTTTCCATATTTTAAACAGCCTTTCAGATACTCCTATTATAGCACATCTCATATATATATTTATAAACTACTTGTTTATGGGTTACTGCCATTAGATTCTAGAACTTAACTATTGAAATACTGTTAGACTAATTTTATAAATCTAATTTCTAGTACAGTGTTTGGCATCTAGCTTATGCTCAGTGAATATTGCCTTGAACTATTGAATACTCTATTAATTGGTTTTACCTGAATGATTATTTCAGCTGATAATTGAAATGTAGTTTAGATATAAGTTTTCAGAATTAAAAATTTTGTTGCTGGTCAACAGGTGCAGTTAAGATTAGGAGGAGTAAGCTCTAGTACTCTGTTTGCACAGTAGGGTGATTATGATTAACGGCAAGGTTTTGTATATTACAAAATAGCTACAAGAGAGGTTTTGAATACATACATACATATGCATGTATGTGTATGCATATATACATACATGTACATATATGTCCATAAATACATATACTTATATATATACACATATAAGTTTAATCCATATATGTATGGAAACATCAAATCGTACCCTTAAAATATGTACAGTTAAAAAATAAAAGTAAATATATGGTAAAAAAAAAAAAGAAAAAACCTCCAAAAACTATGCTGGCTGAAGAGGATCCTAAAAGGATGGTTGCTGTGACATAGAATAAAGAAGAAGTGATAAGAAATAAAGATAAAGCAATACAGGTAACTTTCTACTTCTGGCACTGATGAAGTAGACAAACCACTTTCCTTTTTTTTTTTTTTTTTTTTTAGCAAAGTCTTGCATTGTCACCCAGGCTGGAGTGCAGTGGCACAATCTCACTTCACTGCAACCTCCAATTTCCAGGCTCACACAATTCTCATGCCTTAGCCTCCTGAGTAGCTGGGGCTACAGGATTGTGCCACTGCACCTGCCTAATTTTTGTATTTTTGGTAGAGATGGGGTTTCACCATGTTGTTCTGACTGTTCTCAAACTCCTGGCCTCAAGTGATCAACCCTACGTCACCTCCCAAAGTGCTGGGATTACAAGTGTGCACCACCGTGCTTGGCAAACAAACCCTTCCATCAGAAACTATAGAAGAGAGAGAAAATTGTAATTTTTCTTTTAAAACTTAGCATACAAAAATATTTGTTGCTAGAACTAAAATACTGGAAGGAATTTTTCAGGTGCAGTATTAGTCTACATGGAAAGATTGTAATGATGAATGAGTAAGTATGTAGGTTACTCTAAATGAATATTGAGTGGTTAAAGCAATATTTGTGTCTTCTGGGTGTTTATAATATATATAAAAGTAAAATGCACAGAAACAATAGTACAAACATCAACCAATGAGGTGGAGTTAAAGTGATCTAATGTCCTCATTTTGTTCAGGAAGTGATGAGTACTAATTTATAATTGACTCTAATAATCAAGGATGCATATCTTGCTTTCTAACAGAATACAAAACTTACAAGTCAATAAAAAACATGCAATAAAAACATCTACTTGATTAATATAACAGAAGGTAAAAACAATGACGTAAAAGGAACAAATAATAGAGGAACAAACTCATAACACATATATAAATAGTTATAGTAAGTTTAGGTATGTTATATACTTCAAAGTTAAGTAAAGACTATGACATGAGCTTAAAAAACCTAAATGTTTATAAGAAATACACTTTGATTATGATATTTTAATAATTATATGTACAGGCACTAATTTACAAATAGCTGAATGTATCTATGCTAATACCAGATAAAGTATAATGTATGGTGTGACTATTGATAGATATAAAGAAGGGTATTTAATAATGGTAGACAAGTAAGTATATAATGACCATATAGTAATTTTAATTCTATTCAACTAATAACTTGTCCAAATATGTAGAGCAAAAACTGAAATAACAAGGAAGGGAAAATCTATACAATAAAAATTTTTAATGAAATCTTGCTCAGTAACAGATAAAAGAAACAGAAGAAAAAATAGTAGATCTAATAACAGTCTAAACACAATTTAAAAATTGGACCTAATTGGCATACATTCACCCAATAAAAGAAGAATATACATTATTGATAAGTTTAAACCAGAAATTCACCAGTATCAAATTATATTATTGCTCCTAAGAGAGGAAGACACTTTAGCAGTAAACATTCGTATGATATTCTAAGATCAAAATTGTTCTCTTCTAAAGAAAATAAATTAACTTAATGTATTTTTTGGTAACAACCTGAAATAGAGCCATGAAATCATGTTTCAAAAACAGCCATTTGGCAGCATATTTGATACCTTTAGGCCATAGGCATTTTATATTCTCAGACAAATTGATACAGGGATTTTCAATGTACTTATTTAAATTTGTATTTTCTAACCCAAAGACAATGAGATAGTTTTATTATGTAAAGGAGCTCCAGGGCAAACTATAGTAATTACAGTATAACTAAGAGGCAGAGGAAGAGAAAGGGAATATAACACATAGTATTCATTATGTTTAAAATATTGTTGAAAGAAAGTTGTTCACATGCTTAATATTTAAAACAATTATTCTTATTACGTCATTATAGAGATAAAGAATCTGAGGCATAATATTATTAAATGATTTGCACAAAGGAAGTGCTAAATGGTGAAATGAGAATGTCTGGCTTCAGAGTCAATGAATGGCTCATTGAAAAATCTGTTATTTTCAATAAAACTATGAACAACATTTTAAAGTGTAATTAAAGAGACAAGTATAGACAAGAAAAAATAAGTCATATTTTAGAGAATACAAAATAAAATACAGTGATTTATTTTAGAGAAATGCAACTAGGTCCAAATTCAGTAGTGTTTAGCATATTCAGAGTTGTGCAAGCATCAATACGATCTAGTTTAAGAACATTATTATAAAGAAAATCCCTATTATCAATCACACTCCATCCTACCGAACCACTTACCACTGTGCAGTTCTAATCAACCACTAATCATTTTCTGTCTGCATAGATTTGCCTATTCTGGACATTTTATGTGAATGAAACCTTTCAGTATATGTTATTTTATTACTGAATAATTCCACTTGGTATAATGTTCTTGAGTTCCATGTTGTTGCAAGTATCAGTGCTTTATTTTATTTTATTGTTAAATAGTATTCTATTGTATCAATATATCACATTTTGTTTATCCCTTCATCAGTTAATAGAGATTCAACTTATTTTGGCTATTATAAATAATGCTACTGTGAACATTCATATGCAAGTAGCATGTGGATATATGTTTTATTTCTCATAAGTATATGCCCAGGAATGGAATTTCTGGTTCAGATGTATGTATAATCTATTGAGGAATTTGCAAATTATTTTCTAAATTGGCTGCACCATCTTACATTTTGAGATTTCTCATTCTATCATATCTTTGACAACAATTATAGATATTCTAATGGTTATGTAGTGGTATCTCTTTGTGACTTTAATTTGCATTTCTTGAGTTATTTTTAAGCATCTTTTCATATGCTCTTTTGTTTATATATTTTTACCAGGGTGACTACTAAAATGCTTAGCTCGTTTATTTCATTTTGTTGTTCTTTTTCTTGTTGTTTTAAGAGTTCTTTTTATATTTTGAATACAAGTATCTAATCAGATGTACACTTTTTCCCATTCTGTGGGGTTGTTTCTTTCACTTTCCTTTTGTCATTTATTGAAAATAAAAATTGCATATATTTATTGTGTACAACATGTTTTCAAATACATATTATGGAATGTCTAAACTGAGCTAATTAACATATGCAATACTTTACATACTTATCATTTTTTTTGTGGTAAAAACACTTAAAATTTACCTTCTTAGCAAATTTCAAGAATACAATATATTGTTATTAGCTATAGTCACCATGTTATACAATAGATCTCTTGAACTTATTTCTCCTAACTGAAAGATTGTATCCCTCTACCAACATCTCCAAAACTTCACTCCTCATTGCTCACTTTCCTTATGGTATCATTTATAACACACAAAGTTTTTAATTTTGATAAAATCTAATTTATTGACTTTTTAAAATTTTCTATTGGGCTTTCAGTGTGAGATCTAAGCTATTTCCTAAACCAAAGACATGAAGTTTTACTTCTATGTATTTTTCTAATATTTTAATAATGTTAGCTGTTTTATGTGTTCTGTTGTCCTTTTTGAGTTAATTTTTCTATGTGCTATGATGCTAGTGTTCATACTTTTGCATGTTTATATCCACTTGTCCCAGTTCCATTTGTTGAACAAACTACATTTTCTGAACTAAATTTTCTTGTCATCCTTATTAAAAATCCGTGACTAGACTTGCTCTTCCAGAAAGATGGCATAGACATACTTCTCTCCATTTCTCATGCTACAAACAACTAAAAACCCTCTATGTTATATATGAAGCCAATAATGAGAGGTGGGGAAAAAAAGGCAGATTGACTAGTGAACTTGACATCTAAAGAACAACATTTTGCTAGTTCTCTGGAATTTCCTTTTGCTTCAAGTATCTCAGTCTCAGGCTTAAATAAGCCAGTAACTTGGAAATGGCACAGACATAAAAAGCACCAATAAAAGCCTGCTTTCTCTACCCAAAGGACCAGCAAAATGGAAAAATAGACAAAAAAACTTTGAGTTGTTATATGTCCTATACCAACCAAACAACACAGAAAAATATGTGGCTTCCACCCCTATCCACAACAACAGCAAAAAAAGACTGAGTGGGGAACTGGTACTTTCAGGCCTGCCAGGCTACAAGAAAGTGTTTCAACACCCTCACTGTGGTGGTGCTTGAAAGAGCTGGAATACTCCTCTCTGCTAGCCAGTAATGAGACCTCTTCTGACTACAGTGTCAGTATAAACACTGGATCCTGGACTTTCACACCCACTTCATAGTAACAAGGTACTTCTTCTGCTTCCTGTTGGGATGATGTCAAAAGAGGTCTAGTGTTCAGAGTGGTCACAGCACTCAATTACAAAAATGTGACTACCTGGGTTGTTAACGGAGGCCAATTAGGGAACATGGACTTCTCCTTAGACCAGACAGCAATGAGGTAATCCTTCTCTTCCCATTCCACTACTGGATAGTCTCAGAAAAAGACACATACACTGATAATGTCATACAATCCAGAGTTCCTTAGCATAATATGAAAATATCCCGATTGCAGTTAAAAAACTCACTTGTCATACAAAAAACCAACAAGATATTAAACTAAGTAAAAAAAAAAAAAAAAATTGAATGCCAACCCTAGATGATAGAGATTTTAAACTTATCTCACAAAGATTTTAAAGCAGCCTTGCTAAAATTGCATCGACAAACAGCACAGGCACACTTAATTCCTTTTTTTTTTTTCAATCAAAAGTGTCAGCAAAAAAATTTAAAAGTCTCAGCAAAGAATACAACATGTAAGTAGGAACCAAATGAAAATCTAAGAAAAGTATAATAAGTAGTATGAAAAGCTCAATTAATGGGATCAACAGCCAAATAGAGGGAACAAAGAAAATAATCTAAGAATTGAAGACAGAAAATAAATTACTCAATCTGAACAACAGGAAGAAAGTAGGCTAAAAAAATGGATAATGCATTAAGAACCTGTAGGACTAAAATGAAGAATGTAAAATTTGTGTCATTGGAATTATAAAAGGAGAAGGGAAAGAGAGCAGGACTAAAGACATACTCAAACAACAAATGACTAAAATATTTCTAAATTTGGCAAGAGTGAAAGCTACAGATTGCAAAAACTGAGTATACCCCAAAATGGATAAACCAAAATAAATCCATGCATACACATCTTAAATAGAAAACTAAGGAAAAAAAAGTATTACAAGCAGCCAGAGACAAAAGGACCCAAGCCTATAGGTGAAAAGGATAAAAGATACAGAAGCACTCAACAACATGGTTGACCAACAGATGTAATTAACAGTTATAGAACACTTTACTCACAATATTGTAATATCCAACAGGATGTAATTGACATTTATAGAACACTTTACTCACAACATTGTAACATATATTCTTTTCAAGTATCAAAGGAACAATCTAAGGTGTTGTGTAAATAACCAAAAAAAGAAAAAAAGAAGGAGAAGGAGGAAAGCTAAATCCAGAGCAAGGAGTAGAAAGTAAGTATAGGAAAAAAAAAAACAAGCTGAACATTTGAAAACAAAATAACAAAATAGAGAAAACGATAGGGAAATATTATTGAAACAAAATTTGTTTCTTTGAAAAGATCAGTAAAATTGACATACCACTAGTAAAGCTGACAAGGAAAAAAAATAGACGATACACATTAGCATTGTATTAGTTTGTTCTTGCACTGCTGTAAAGAAATACCCGAGACTGGGTAATTTATAAAGAAAAAAGTTTTAATTGGCTTATGGTTCTGTAGACTGTACAGGAAAGAAAGTATGGCAGCATCAGCTTCTGGGAGGCCTCAGGAAGCTTACAATCATGGTGGAAAGTAAAGGAGTAGCGAGATATTTACATGGTAAGAGCAGGAGCCAGGGTGGGGGTGGGGTGCTACACACTACTAAACAATCAGATCTCTTGAGAATTCACTCACTGTCGCTAGGACAGTACCAAGGGGGATGGTGTTAAACCATGAGAAACCACTCCATATGATTCAATCACCTCCCATCAGGCCCCATCTCCAACACTGGGGATATAATTTGATTTGGTGAGGACATGGATCCAAACCATATGGCCAATATTAGGAATAAAAGGAGGGATATCACTACAGTTCCTACAGACATTAAAAATATAATAAAGACATACTATTAATCATTCTATACACATCAGTTGGACAACTTAAGACAAAATGCACCAACTCCTTAAAAGAAAAAATACGCCAACTCCTCTGATATGAAATAAATATGGCAAATAGCCCTATAACTATTAAGAAAATAGAATTCACAATTACAAAAATGCAAAGAAAAGAGATATCTCCTCACCCAGATGGTTTGACTGTATAATTCTATCAAATGTTTCAAAATAACTAACCATCTTATTCTAGAAAGAACAGCAGGGAAACTTTCCAATTCATTTTATGAAGCAGGTATCACAGTCCTGATATCAAAACCATATAAATCCAGTAAATAAAACTGAAGATTAGTACACCTAGAGAATATAAATCCCTAAGCAAAATATCAGCAAATGGAACTCAACAATGTGTAAAAAATAATTATAACATGACCAAGTAGGGCTTATTGCAAAAGTGTAAGGATAGTTCTATATTCCAGAATCAACCAATGTCATCTACCATATTAAGAGGTTAAAGAAAAGAAGCATGTCATCCTAATACAACGAAATATGTAACAGGTACACAGGTTGGAAATGAAAAAAAAAAAAAACAAAAAACTAAAACTATCCCTAGTTGCAGATATTTTAAGCGGCTATATAGCACATGTACCCCCTGAATCTAAAATAATATAAAATAACTAAAATAGAGATGACTAAGACAAAAAGTAGAAAATTTTATAGATTTAAAAAAAGACTGCTGTACATAAGTGAGTTCACCTGGGTCACAGATACAAAGTAAATATCAGTTAAAATTCATAATTTTTGTACAGTAGCAGTGAACATGTAGACATCCAAATTATCATTTACACTCATTGAGAAAATATAAAATACTTAGGTTTAAATTTAACAAGTCATGTCTAGGACTTCTATCCTGAAAACTATACAAAGTTAGTAGAAGAAATTCAAGATGGGGGATCTATATAAATGGAGAGACATGCTGAGCTGATGCACTGAAAGTCTCTTACAGTGAAACAACAATTATCCCCAAATTTACTTATAAATTTAATGCCATTCTTCACAATATTTCAACAAGACTTTTTGTAGGCATATACAACATTATTTTAAATTTTATTTCAAACTGCAAAGGAACTAGAATAGCTATATAATTTTTTAAAAAGAATAGTACTGTGGGAAGACTTAGTATAGTTGATTTCAAAGCTTATTATGTAGCTACAATAATCAAGACTTTGGCATTAGCAAAGAAGTAGACACATAGATCATTGAAACACAATAGGGAACCCCAAAAATAGACTCAAACAAGTATGCCAAACTAATTTTGAGAAAGGTACAAGAGCATTTCATTTAAGGAAATATAGATTTTTTACCGAATGGTGCTGTATCATTTGGACATGCACAGGTAGGCAAAGTTAATATTGACGTAAGTCTGATACATAACCAAAAATTAAATAAGCAGATCACAACATAAATGTGAAACCTAAAACTCTTACGCTTTTAGAAAAATAGATATAAGAAATCTTTTTTTATTTTTATTTTTTATTTTTATTTATTTATTATTATTATTATACTTTAAGTTCTAGGGTACATGTGCATAACGTGCAGGTTTGTTACATATGTATACTTGTGCCATGTTGGTATGCTGCACCCATCAACTCGTCAGCACCCATCAACTCGTCATTTACATCAGGTATAACTCCCAATGCAATCCCTCCCCCCTCCCCCGCCCCCCCCCATGATAGGCCCCAGTGTGTGATGTTCCCCTTCCCGAGTCCAAGTGATCTCATTGTTCAGTTCCCACCTATGAGTGAGAACATGCGGTGTTTGGTTTTCTGTTCTTGCGATAGTTTGCTGAGAATGATGGTTTCCAGCTGCATCCATGTCCCTACAAAGGACACAAACTCATCCTTTTTGATGGCTGCATAGTATTCCATGGTGTATATGTGCCACATTTTCTTAATCCAGTCTGTCACTGATGGACATTTGAAGCAAAAGCCAAAATTGACAAATGGGATCTCATTAAACTAAAGAGCTTCTGCACAGCAAAAGAAACTACCATCAGAGTGAACAGGCAACCTACAGAATGGGAGAACATTTTTGCAATCTACTCATCTGACAAAGGGCTAATATCCAGAACCTACAAAGAACTCAAACAAATTTACAAGAGAAAAACAAACAATCCCATCAAAAAGTGGGCAAAGGATATGAACAGACATTTCTCAAAAGAAGACATTCATACAGCCAACAGACACATGAAAAAATGTCCATCATCACTGGCCATCAGAGAAATGCAAATCAAAACCACAATGAGATACCATCTCACACCAGTTAGAATGGCGATCATTAAAAAGTCAGGAAACAACAGGTGCTGGAGAGGATGTGGAGAAATAGGAACACTTTTACACTGTTGGTGGGATTGTAAACTAGTTCAACCATTATGGAAAACAGTATGGCGATTCCTCAAGGATCTAGAACTAGATGTACCATATGACCCAGCCATCCCATTACTGGGTATATACCCAAAGGATTATAAATCATGCTGCTATAAAGACACATGCACACGTATCTTTATTGTGGCACTATTCACAATAGCAAAGACTTTGAAAGAAATCTTTAAAATCTAAGAATAGGTGAACAATACTTAGTCTTTATAGCAAAGCAGGATCCACAACAGGAAAAAGTGATGACATGAAATTCATCAATATTAAAAACTTTTGCTATGCCATACACTCTATGAAGAATATGAAAAGACCAGCTATTGAGTATCAGACAGTATTTTGAAAGCACAGACTGGAGAAGAGTACCTGCATCTAGAATATATAAAACCTTTCAAATTTAGCAGTTAAAAAATTTAATGATCCAATTAGAAAATGGACAAAAGTGTTTTTTTAATACCTGAATGTGCATTTCTGCTTATCTCAAAATAAGATTTTTAAAAAGAAGAAAACAATAAAGTTGCTTGATTCCCCTCTTGACTCCCCCACACTCAAATCAAATGTCTATATATGTAAAACTATGTTTATGGACTCTTAATTTTATTCAATTAAGCTTATGTCCATCTTTATGCCACCAGTACCATGCTATGTAATTACTGTACCTTTGAAATACATTTTAAATTAGGAAGTAGGTATCATCTAATTTTTTTTCCAAATTGTTTTGGCTATTTTGGTTCCCTTGCATCACATATATTAATATAAATTTTTGGCATCAACTTGTCAATTTTAGCAATTAAAAATAGCCACATTTGATTTTGCAAGGTACTGGTTGAATAAGTGGATCAATTTGGAGTCTATTTGCCTCTCAAAAATGTTGCCTTCCAATTGATGCAAAAAAGGGTATCTATCATTTACATATGTATTCTTTCATGTCTTTCAACAATTTCTGTAGTATTTAGTATAAAAGTCTTGCTTCTCTCTTGTTAAATGTATGCCCAAATATCCTTCTTTGTGCTATTGTGCATCAATGCATTTTCTAATTTTATTTGTTGGATTGTGCATTGCTAAAATATAAAAATACTGTGAATTTTTGTGCACTGATATTTAGCTTGCAGCCTTGCTGAATTTGTTTTTCATTCTAATAGTTTTTAGTGTTTTTTTAGGGTTTTCTGTGTACAGGGATACCTCATTTTATTATGCTCTGCTTTATTGTGCTTTGAAGATATCTTTTTTTTTTTTTAACAAATTGAAGTTTTGTGATAATGCTATATGGACCAATTCGATAGGCACCATTTTCCCAACAGTATGTACTTATATTATAAGCATTTTTACAGCAGTAAAGTTATTTTTTAATTAAGGCATGCATATTTTTTAGACCAAATGCTATTGGGAACTTAATAGACTATAGTATAGTGTAAATGTAACTTTTATATGTGCTGGGAAACCAAAACATTCATGACTCACTTTATTGCAATATTTGCTTTAGTACTGTGGTTTGGAATTGAACCCACAGTATCTTTGAGGTGTGTCTATATAAGATCCTGCCATCATCAAATATTTGTATTTCTTTCTTTGCTGTATGGTTGCATTTTATTTATTTTTTTCTTCCCTTGTTAGAACCTGAAGTATAAGGTTAAATACAAGTGCCAAGAATGAATATCTTTGTTCTGTTCCTGAGCTTAGAGGAAAAACCCTTAGTCTTTCATCATTAAATTTGATGGTGTCATCAGTTTAACATAGATGTTCTTTATCAGGTTGAAGATGTTCCATTCTATTTTTATCTCATTCCTGGATAAATGTCATTTGGTTATTATGTGTGATTATATTTTGCTGAATTCAGTTTTCCAGTATTTCATCAAGGATACTTTTATCAATATTCATAAGGAATATTGGTCAGTGGAATCTTTACCTAGCATTGTCTTGGTTTTTCGGTATCAGAGCAAGATGGTCTTTAAAATTAGTTGGGAAGTGTTTCTTCCTCTTTTATTTTGTGGAAGAGTTTGTGAAAAGTTGGTCTTAATTTTTTTATGTGTTTAGTAAAACTCACCAATGAAGCTTTTTGGGCCTAGCATTTTCTTTGTACAATTATTATTATTTTTCTTAGTCACACATTCAAGGTCTTATTGTAGTTCTATTCGTATGTTCTAATTCTTCTTCAGTTTATGGTTTGGGTCATTCTAGGAATTTGTTCATTTCATTTGAATAATCTAACTTTTTAATTCATAGAATTCCTTATAACCCTTATTTCCATAAGACTCTTAGTTATGTGCTCTCTATTATTCTTGATTTTAGTAACTTGTCTTCTCTCTTTCTGTTCTTGGTTAGTCTAGATAAAGTTTTGTCAATTTGTTCATCTTTTCAAAAAATCAACATTTGGTTTTGAGAACTTTTTTCTGTTGTCTTTGTATTTTCTATATCATTTCTATGTGCTTTGTTGGTTGCAGTGCTCTATAGATGTTAGTGAGGCCTAGTTGACTTCTGGTCTTGCTCAAGTATTTTATATCTTTGCTGATATTCTGCTTTGTTGTTATATCCATTACTGAAAGCAGAGAATTAAAGGCTCCAACTATTATTTTTGAAATATATACTTATCCCTTCAATTAAATCATTTTTTTCCATGTATTTTGAGGATCTCTTGTTAGGTACAAATATTTTCATGATCCTTTTTTATTATTATTAATATGGTCTACTGTAGGACTATAAAAGTATTCATTTACCTCTGTAACATTTTTCTGTTGTCTGTTTGGTATGATATGAGGTTAGCCACTCCAGCTCAATTTTCATAACTGCTTATATATTATATATTTTGCCATCAATTTATTTTACTTTCATTTGTCTTGTATCTTTGTACCAAAAATATGTCTCTTGAATAATAATTTTCATCCATCTAGCAACACCTGTCATTTAACTGGAGTGTTTATTCCATTTATATTTGATGTTATTGCTGACAAGGCAGAACTTATTCTTGTCATTTTGCTATTTGTTTGCTATACACCTTATATGTTTGTTCTTTCCCTTCATTACTGCCTCATTTTTTTTTGTTTGATACTTTCTAGTGTACAACTTTAATTCCTCTGTTATTTCTTTTAATATGTTTTTGAGATATTTTCTTATTTGTAGTGCTGTGGATTACAATTAGCTTCTTACTTCAACATTCTAGTTCAGATTAATACTAACTTAATTTCCAAAACATACAGAATATTTGCAGCAATGTACTTTCATTCCCTCCCTATTTTTATAGTAGCATTTTTATTTTTACTGTCAGATTATCTATACATTATAAACTATTCATTAATGTTTTATAATTACTGTTTTTGCAGTTTAAAAATTATATAGGAAAATAAAACAGTTACAAATATACATTTTTTGTTTTCTTGATGTTCACCTAGATAACTGCTTTGCGGGTACTCTTTATTTATGTAGATTTGAATTGCTGCATCATGCTTTTCCATTTTGGCCCAAAAGACTCATTTTAATTTTTCTTGTAAGAATGGTCGGATAGTGATGCATTTTAGCAGATTTCATTTTTTTTCAAATGTCATTATTTCTGCTTCATTTTTGAGAGCCTTTTTGGTTATAGATATTCTTGTTCATGTTCTCTTGTTTTCATTCCTTTAAACGTGTAATTCTACAACTTTTGGCCTTAATCATTGTTAATCTTCTATATGCTTGATTTATTTTTCCTCTTTTCTGCTTTCAAGATTCTCACTTTGTCTTTCAGCAGTTTGACTGTGATGTGTCTGGGTGTGGATCTCTTTATGTTATTTTTCCTGGATGTGTAGATTAATATTTTGAAATAATATTTGAAAGTATTTGACCACTGTTTCCCATCCCCCACCTGCCCCCCCCCCCCCAAATATCCTTACTGGCCTCACCTCTTGCATCTTCTTCTGGGACTTCAATTATGCAGATCTTGGTATGTGTAATGATGTTCCAAAGGTCTGTGAGGCTCTCCTTATTCATGTTCATTATTTTCTCTTTATGTTCCCTAGAGTGGATAATCTCAGTTGAATTATCTTCAAGTTTACTGATTCTTCTTCATGAAGCTCAAACTTGTTGCTTAATTCCTTTAGTGAATTTTTCATTTTTCAATTATTTAACTTTTCAACTGCAGAATTTCCATCTGGTTATTTTAAGTTAATTTATCATTAATATTATTTATTTGGTGAGACATTATTTGTACCTTTTCAATTAATTGCTAATTTATTTATTTTAGTTCTTTAAACATACTCGAAGTAGCTAACTTAAAATCTTTGTCATATATGTCCAATTTCTGAACTTCAAAAATAGTTTCTAACCACTGATTTTTCAAATGAGCCATACTTTCCAGTTTCTTAGCATGTGTCATAATTTTCCTTGAAAACATGGTATCTTAGTGCAGGAAGTGGTGGTTCACGGCTGTAATCCCAGCACTTTGGGAGGTTAAGGTGGATGGATCAGTTGAGTCCAGGAATTTGAGCCCAGTCTGGGCAACATGATGAAATTCCATATCTACAAAAAAATACAAACATTAGCTGGGCATGGTGGAGCGCGCCTGTAGTCCCTGCTACTTGGGAGGCTGAATTGGGAGGATGGCTTGAGCATGGGAAGGTTGAGGCTGCAGTGAGTCGTTATCACGCCACCGCACTCCAGCCTGGGTGGCAGTGAGACCCTGTATCGGAAAAAAAAAAAAAAGAAAGAAAAAGAAAACATGGCATTTTAAATACTAGAATGTACCATCAGTGGAAATCATATTCTAACCCGCCAGGTTTTGTTGCCTGTACTTGTTTTTCTTTGTTTTGATATTTGTTCATTTATTGACTTTCTCAGGTTAATTCTGTAAAGTCTCTATTCTTTCTAGTGCGTGGCGAACCTAGCCTCTACTCAGTTACTAAATTATAGGTCAGATACTTCCTCAAATATAAGCAAATCAATACCTCTTTCATCTTATCCCAAAAGTTTTTCTCTCTGGTGTGTTTGTGTGTGTGTGTGTGTGTCTGTGTGTGTGTGTTCGAGCACAACTTCAACATTACAACAATTTACAAGTTTGTCTTAGCTTTCACTTCTTTTTTAGGCAGGATCTCAGGTCATCCGTAAGTGAGAGACTGGTTTTTTCTCAGCTTAGCATTCACACAGGCCTGCATGTGCACATAACCTTGTGAATATGGTAGAGCTTTTCAAATCCCCCTATGAGCAAGTCTTTCCCCAGACCTTCCTTTTATGTTTTGGCCAGGCTCTTGTTCCAATTTACACAGCAGCTTCAGGCAGTTGCAATGTTAAACAGTTGTTTCAACTTTTTGTTTTTAAATAAATGATCTGGGAACAGGGCTCTAACCATGGAGAAATCTCCATGTCAGGGCAAATAACAGCAACATGTGCAAATTGAGTTTTCCAGGGGGATGCAAGATAGGCTAAATAGTGACAGTCTTCTGGGCAAGGGGAAAGGAATGTGCTGAGGAGCACCAAATCTGATCTATTCCCTCTAGTTGCTGAGAGGCTGTTTTGCACAGCTACCAGGGATGGGAGGCTGCTGGTTTTCAAGGTTCCTACTGAGAAGAGGGGAATGGGTGTAGTTGAGTTACAGTGCTATATTCCATGCCATTATTAGCAGGGTTTAGCAGTTTTTCTTGAAAAAACACCCCTCATATTAATTCCAGATTTGGGATAAATCCCATAGCTCTGGAAAAAATAGAGTTTGACCATTTTTGCCTGTGTATTTGTTGCTTTTAATGCATGGGACTCTATATGGAGGCCTTCCCTCTGCCATTCCAGAGGTACCACAAAATGCAAGTCATTTTATTCAATAAAAAGTAATACGTTATCACTGATTTTCCTATTCTGCATATATTCTCATAAAATGAGAAGATATCCTCCTAACAGCAGGATGCCAGCTGTCCAATTGAAAAAATAAAGAAAATCACAGAAAAATACTACTCTCTAATTTGAAATACTTTAGTTTTTATAAGTCAGTAGTATTTTATATAAGCTCTTGGGTGGCAGTGGGAAATCCAGCTGGGACTTAGACTTTTTGAAGCTATTCAATTATGTTTGACATAATTCATTATATTCTTTCTCAAACTTTGAAACTTAGGTACAACCTAAGGAAATAATTTTTACTTTCTGAGTTAATTTGTATTTCTACCATTAATTCCATATTTTTATTGAGTAACTCCTATATTTTCCCTATAATATATAACACTGAATTGACTCAATTATCAAAAGGTTTGATGGTAAAAAGCTTAAAATGTCATTCTCATGAATTTGGAATGGATTATAAACTTTATAAAATTAACTGTCTGAACTGCATAGAATTAATTTTGTGTGAAAATAAGAAACTTAATAAAATCAGAAGAACACAGTGGCATAAATGTCTGAAATAAAGTTTACTTAATAGTAGCAGATAATTTGTATTAGTTAATAATTCAGAGATCCAAATGAGGAGACATACACGAATAAGTTTTATAGATAAAACACTTACACATTTCTTCACCGTTAAAATGTAGAGCCTACTAATATGTACATCACAAGCTTATTGCAGAGATTTCATGAAATAGTATATGTTCCTTGACAATAGAAATCTCAGAATAAATGAATATTCTGGAGGCAGCTTTTGCTGTTGCTTCTTGTTTAATTTGTAGACAAATTAGTTACCCTGATTTAAAAAAAAAAACTGTGTTATTATTATTATAGATATTATAGTGAGGATCATCAGAAAAAAAAAAGCTAGAAATAATGGAAAGCAGATTGTTCTCTCACAATCAAACCAATAAATCAACATATTAAGGATGTTAATATAATTAATATAACAACATGGTCACTTTAAAAAGACAAGATGACATCTGGGCCAGCTGGATTTATAACCAACTGAACTCTATCAACATGTTCAAAGAAAGACTGTGTCAGAAACAAGGAGACTTTTTCACGTGTTGAACTGTAAAATGTGGAGTCTAAGATGTGAACATTAGCATTACTTATTGTAATTATATCCCATAAGGGAAATGCCACTGCACTCTGGAGATAACCATGAAAAACTAGCCAAGTTAGGTGCTAGTTTTTGAATGTACACATAATCCGTCTTATTTAAAATAGGTGTTTTTTACTTGTTTTTTTCTAAATTAATTTTAAATATCGTATAATTTAAGATGTCTTCTTATTTGGATTTGCTCTATAGAGAAATATGTTAGGAAGAAATATTGGCACTGTAGTTTTTCATCTCACACTCTGTGAGTTTATTTATTGTAAGTCTACCCTGATGGATAGACTCCTCACCCTCTGTCACTTATTCCATTTTCTCATAATCTGAGGCTAAGATCTACACTTGGAATTATGACACATTCATTTAGGAAACTTTCTGGAACTGGAAGACCCTTTTAGGAGATAGCAGGTGAGTTCGCCTAAACAAACTCTTGTGGCACTGAATTCCAATACTTTTTCTACAATGACTGCATATAGAACTCTTTTCTACCATACAACTCTTTTCATCAATGGGGAATTACGGGATAAAGAATAGACTGAGAAACTTGAGTGTAAGACTGTATTAGTCTGTTTTCATCCTGCTGATAAAGACATACCTGAGACTCGGTAATTTACAAAAGAAAGAGGTTTAATGAACTTACAGTTTTACATGGCTGGGGAAGCCTCACAATCATGGTGGAAGGCAAGGAGGAGAAAGTCACATCTTACATGGATGGTGGCAGGTAAAGAGAAGAGAGTTTGTGCAGAGAAACCCCCCTTGTAATACCATTAGTTCTTCTGAGACGTATTCACTATCATGAGAACAGCATGGGAAAGACCTGCCCCCATGACTCAACTACCTCTCACTGGGTCCCTCCCACAACATGTGGGAACTCAAGATGAGATTTGGGTGGGGACACAGTCAAATCTTATTTCTGCCCCTGGCCCCTCCCAAATATCATGTCTTCATTTTTCAAAACCAATCTTGCCTTTCCAACAGTCTCCCCAAATCTTAAGTCATTTTAGCATTAACTCAAAAGTCCATAGTCCAAAGTCTCATCTGACACAAGGCAAGTCCCTTCTGTCTTTGAGCTTGTAAAATCAAAAGCAAGTTAGTCACTTCCTAGATACGATGGGGGTACAGGCATTGGATAAATATAGCTGTTCCAAATGGGAGGACTTGGCAGAAGCAAAGGGGCTACAGGCCCCATACAAGTCCAAAATCCAGAATGGCAGTCAATCTTAAAGCTCCAAAATGATCTCCTTTGACTATGTGTCTCCTATCTGGGTCATGTTGATGCAAGAGGTGGGTTCCCGTGGTCTTGGGCAGCTCCACCCCTGTGACTTTGCAGGGTATAGCCTCCCTTCTGGCTGCTTTCATGGGCTGGTATTGAATGTTTGTGGCTTTTCCAGGGGAATGGTGCAGTCTTTCTGTGGATCTACCATTCTGTGGTCTGGAGGATGGTGGCCCTCTCTCATAGCTCCAGTAGGTGGTGCCCCAGTAGGGGCTCTATGTGGGAGCTCCAACACCACATTTCTTAGCGCACTTCTCTAGCAGAGGTTCTCTGTGAAGACTCTGCCCATGCAGAAAACTTTGGCTGGGCAGCCAGGTGTTACCATACATCTTCTGAATTCTAGATGGCGGTTCCCAAACCCCAGTTCTTTACTTCTGTGCACTCTCAGGCTCAACACCACATGGAACTGCCAAGGCTTGGGGCTTCCATTCTCTGAAGCGATGCACCAAGGTCTATGTTGTCCCCTTTCAGTCATGGCTGGAGCAGCTGGGACACAGAGCACTAAGTCCCTAGACTGCACACAGCACAGAGACCCTAGGCCCAGCCCATGAAATAATTTTCTCCTAAGTCTTAAGGCCCGTAATAGGAGGGGCTGCCGTGAAGTCTTCCGACATGCCTTGGAGACCTTTTCCCCATTATGGTGAGGATTCACATTCTTTCCACGTAACTTATGCAAATTTCTGCAGCTAGCTTGAATTTCTCCTCAGAAAATGGTTTTTCTTTTTTATCACATTGTCAGGCTGCAATTTTTTTGAACCTTTATGATCTGCTTCCCTTCTGAATGCCTTTAACAGCACCCAAGTCACCTCTTGAATGCTTTGCTGCTTAGAAGTTTCTTCCACCAGATATCCTAAATCATCTCTCTCAAGTTCAAGATGAGATTTGGGTGGGGACACAGCCAAACCATGTCAAAAGACTGATACCCTCTTATTAACTGTAAAGTATAGTATTCATTCATTCATGTATAAAACACAATAGAAATATTGGTTAGTGATTAAAAGAAGAAAGTTACTGGAGAAACTTTTGGAGGAACATACATAATTTTACAATATAAAAGTGTATCTTTTAAATATTTATTTTCTAGTGACAAAAACAAGCATTCAAAAGAAATTAATTTAAATTAACATTCAGTGCTTAGGTTTTCCTTTTATTGCTAAAATGTTAGTAGCCCAAATAATTTGATATATAAACATTTATGAAAGAACATGTGAATAAAATTTATGTTGTTTTTCCCACTATTTCCCTTGACTCTGAAAAGTGTTTTTGGTTTAGTTAAAAAGATACTTTTTATAAGTACATTCATGTTGTTAATTTATGAATAATGCAAATGAGGTCATTTTGAAAACTTACAGTGCAAAATACCTGCTGGGATCCTTAAGTTAATCAAAACACACATTAAACTTTATTCTAATAGGATCAGGTTGAGCCTTGAGCAAATTTGGAGCTGCAAATATATTGAGGAGTTTATATTATTGGATAATCCAGTAGGTAATTTTGTTGGCCACTAGTAAAATAATAATAGTTTGAATAACAATTGAGTAATTTGAGCCATTTGGTTATGTTATTTTACCATTTCTCTATTCATTCTCTTTTATTGAAGTGTTCAATGTCTACAGTGAATTACACCAAGTCTTGAGGATATAATAATAGAGGCAAGGCCTCAAATCTCATGAAACTAATAATTTCAGACAGTGATTAGGGCTTCAAAAAGTGAATGAGGGTAAAGTAATAGTCACTGAAATGGGGTAAGATAGTCAAAAGGACTTCTCTAAATTAAAAAAGTAAGCCAGCCATAGGGCTGGGCATGGTGGCTCATGCCCGTAATCCAAGCACTTTGGGACGCTGAGGTGGGTGAAGAACACTTGAGGTCAGGAGTTCCAGACCAGGCTGGCCAATGTGGTGAAACCTTGTCTCTACCTAAAATACAAAAATTAGTTGGGTATGGTGGCAGGCACCTGTAATCCCAGCTACTCAGGAGGCTGAGGCATGAGAATCACTTGAACCCAGGAAGTGGATATTGCAGTGAATTGAGATCACACCACTGCACTCCAGTCTGGGCACAAAGTGAGACTCTACCTCAAAAAAAAAAAAAAAAAAAAAAAAAAAAAAGCCAGTATAAATGAAGGTTTTTATAATAATGCATTGAAAATCTCAATATGGCAAAATTTTAGCTCTCCCCAGTTTATCTATAGAATCAAAATAATCCCAATCAAAATTTTAGCAGTTTATTTTGTAAATGGATTCTAAAATACATATGTAAATGCTAAGCTTTAAAAAAAAGAGAGCAGTTTTGAAGAAAAAGAATGATGCTGAAGGACTTTCATTACCAAATATAACAATTAGCTCATTATGAAGCTAGTTAAGATAGTGTGGTATAGACCAATGGAACAGAACATCTCAAAATAGGCCTACACAAAAATCCATGTTTAATTTATGACAAACTGAAGTATGGGTCGAAAAGAGTGTCTTTTTTATAAATGGTTCTGGGTAATTTGGATATCTAAATACAAAATAAATTAATCTCTATCCCTCTCTCCCACCACCAAAAATTATGTGTTCCTAATGTGAATGTGATAAGTAAACCAATACAACGTGAGAAGACAGGAGAATTTCGTCATGACTTCAGGATAGAAATGCATGCATATATAATAAATTTATGAGTAAAAGTTTAGAAAATTACACAAATCTGAGGATAATGGTTACTTTGATGAGTAATGAAAGATATTGTGATTAAACTAATGAAGGCATTGTAAAAAGTTGTGATATTGTTAGTTTTTGATATACTTACTGGTAACATAAGTTTTCAGTTTGTAATTATTAAATTGTTCTTGTATGTACATTAATTTGATGCACACTTTATATATTTATTGTATTTATATTAAACAAATTTTTTTAAAAGCCTCTCTAAGGAGATATTTCCAAATTTTTATGTAAAATACTGCATAATTGGGATTATGCAAAGAAATATTGTTCCTCAGTGAGTATTATAAGTTCTTCTTATGAATATGTAGCTTTTCATTTCAATAAATATGAAATTTACAAGTTACATGCACTCACCCCAAATCTTTACAAAAATCTGTTATTCAAACATTTACCCAAAATTATGATACTAACCCTATTTGTCTCTGAGTTTCCTCAGTGTGGAAGTTTGGAGAGTCATTTGGTTTGGGCCAAGAAATGATAGATGAAAGTATTTATTCAGTCAAAAAGTGCTTACTGAATTTCTACTGAATGTCAGGCTTTGCCCAAACCACAATGGCATAAAGGCAAATTTCTGAAAGACTTAGGAAAAACATTCATAAAAAATTACATAGTAAATAAGAAATATTAGAAACAGAAGTATAAATAAAGAAAAGCAGAAGATAAATGACAAATGACACTTTACCTTAATATCTAGTAAGTGATTGAATATTTTGAGGACTCTAATGAGCAGGTGTATATGTGTGCCCCACTCCTTCCTCTGTCTAGAAGAAGAAGTGGTTAGTAAACTCCAAAGAACTATTCCTAGGTCAGCTTCAAGGAATTTAAGAATCCAGTTTAGCACTCCAAAATTAAAGATGGAATATGACTCAGCAAAATAAAAACAAAAATCAGTTATCTATTATATAAGGTACAGGGAGAGAAGTGTGGACTTTATATTGACAATAAGGAGTAGCCAAAGAACGCTATTGAATGAGGAAGTGACAAGATTGGGTTTGTTTGTTGTACAAATGACTTTAGCAGCAATGTGGGGACCTGAGTAGATGGGCAAATGCAGGAAGTCTAGCAGGATAGATTGGTTTCTCTTAAAATAGGATAGGATGCAGGAGATCAGGAATAATTGAATCCACAGGATTTAAAATAGAAAAACAAAGAGGAGGCTAGAGATAGATTTAAGAGACAGTTAATAGAATGAACTAATGAGATTTGAGGATAAGCAAAGAATCCCAGAGGACACGGATGACTAGTTTCTACATAGTATGCTACATCTACACAGAGATATATAGCAAAGGGATGGAAATAGGTAAATGAAGATATGCCTCTTTTATGGTCACTAGTATTGCTTACAGCTATGTCTGTGGTTGCTAAGAAGCCTGCAAAGTAGAGAAGACAGATGAAGACAGAAATCTAGTAAAGGAGTGGTTTTAGGAGAATTTCATGAGATTAGGAAAGCAGGGCATAATCATGGAAACGATAAGAAAAGATTTCCAAGAAATAACAACAATTAGCCATAGCAAATGCACAAAGATGACAAAAACATTTTTTTTTTTCAAAAAAGAACTGATTTTGAAAATGGAAAGGTCATGAGTAATTTTTGCAAGAGTCCTGTCAACATAATTGGTCACAGAAGCTCAGTTGCAGTGTTTTGTGAAGATGACCGGAAAACATAAACACAGGTGTGAATGTTGCTTGTCAGAAACCTTAGCATGCTCAAAAAATTAAAACATCATTCAACTACTATACATATAGTCATTGCATTATTTCTTGCTGAGTAGTAAAGGTGAAATATGGGCCTGATGTTTTTTGAAATCAATATTGTTAATCAAACTCTTGATGACAATGAGACCGAAGTCATGTAAAATTTAGTTACTTTTCACGTGTAAATACACTGTTTAAGTGCACATTAAAAAATAAGGTCTGAAAAACATAATATAAGACGTTTAGAAATTGTAAAACGTGAATCTATGAAAGGTTGCAATGCCAGTTTTTGAGGGCAGTTTTCCATATACTACATACTGACTTATCTAGATTTAGTTTTGCTTCTATGTGTTCTTATAGCAAAGTGTGCACACACGAATCATAATACTTTCTGTATTTCGTAGCAATGGCCTAAATGTCCTGCTATCTCGTGTTTTAGATTGTCAGCTCCCAGAAGACGAGCTGGGAAACTATTCTTTGTATCATTTTACCCTTAAGGCATGAAATATGTGATGATACATGAATGAATATAGGAAAACAATCATCAGAGGAGACAAGAGAAAAAGGAAGTGATGTTCCTCACAAACTATAAAGAACAATGAGGAATTGTGAATTTATGAGAACAATGAACAAGAATAACCAAAGTTGTTTCATTTAGAAATGTATTTACAAAGGCAAATATAGATTCTGAGTGAATCACAATAGTAATCTTAATAGTAATCAGAGAAATTACAATAGCAATTACAAGAGTAATTACTTAATAATTATCAGAGAAATGCAAAAGAAAATAGTATTATAACTTTTTTTTGCCTTGCAAAATTTGCCTTTTAGCCTCTTGACATTGGTTTTGACAATTAATTTTGATATCACTCCAAAAGGCTCAAGCTACAAAAGCAAAAGTAAACAAACAGAACAACATTAAACTAAAAACATTCAGAACAATAAAGGAAACAATCAACAAAATAATAGGCAACTTATGGACTATGAAAAAATATTTTCAAACCACATTTTTGTTAAGGGGTTAATATATCCAGAATTATAAAGAATTCTTATGACTCAATAGCAGAAAAAACAGTAACCTGATTTTAAAAATGGGCAAAAGACCCGAACAGACATTTCTCCAAAGAAGATATAAAAATGGCAAAAAGGTATATGAAGAGATGCTTACCATCATTAATCTTTCGAGAAATGCAAATTTAAACCACTATAAGATATTGCCTTATGTCCATAAGTATGATTATTATCAAAAAGACAAGAAATAACAAGTGTTATCAGGGATGTGGAGAAAAGAAAACCCTAGTACACTATTGGTGGGAATGTAGATTAGCACAGCCATTATGAAAAAACAGTGTGGAGGTTCCTAAAGAAATTAAACATATCATATTAATAGAATCACTATATGACACAGCAACTCCTCTTCCAGGTATATACCAAAATGAGGTACAATAACCACCGTATAAAAATATCTGCACTCCCAAGTTTTTTGCAGCATTATCCACAATAGTCAAAATGTGGAAACAATCTGGATATACATTGAGAGATACATTGATAAAGAAAATGAAATGTGTGTATATACATACACACACACAAAATGGAATCTTATTCAGCCTTAAAAAGGGGATATATATCCCTTTTTATATATACACAATGGAATATATTTTATACACACACACACATACACAGACACACATGCACACACACAAATCTTATTCAGCCTTAAAAAGGGAAATCCCACCATGTGCTACAACCTGGATGGACTTAGAAGACATTATGCTAAGTGAAATAAGCCAGACACACAAATAAAAATACTACAAGCGGGTGGATCACCTGAGGTCAGGAGTTCAAGACCAGCCTGACCAACATGGAAAAACCCATTCTCTACTAAAAATACAAAATTAGCTGCATGTGGTGGCACATGCCTGTAATCCCAGCTACTAGGGAGGCTGAAGCAGGAGAATTGCTCGAACCTGGGAGGCGGAGGTTGTGGTGAGCCAAGATTGCACCATTGCACTCCAACCTGGGCAATAAGAGCAAAACTCCATCTCAAAAAAAAGAAAAAAAAGAAAAAAAAGAAAAATCTTAGTACACTCGGATAGGCAATGAAACTGATTTCCGTGGATGAGCAGGAGTAAGGGGAAGAGAAGGTGGGGAGCTGTAGGTCATAGAGCTGATATGTAAGATGAAAAAGTTTAGAGGCCTAATGTACAACATTAGGACTAAAGTTAATGAAACTGTATTGTAATAAGAATTTTTGTTAAATAAGTATATTTTAGCTGCTCTTGTCACACAAAAAAGTAACTATGTGACATGATAGCTACATTAATCTATTTCACGATGGTAACCACTTTACTCTCTGTGTGTATTCCACAACATCAAGTTGTAAACTTCAAATAAACATGATAAAATTTCTTAAAAAGCAAAAATGAAAAACAAAATTTGCCTTTCAAAAATGTCTAGTGTTGACAGAATTACGGTTGAGGGTGAAAGACACTTCATACAATGGTGCCAGAAACATAAATTTTCATATGTATTAAGTATGGTTTCACTGTATCTATATAAATTTTCAGCATCCCCATTTCTGGGATTCCATCTCAGGAGGTATCCAGCAAGTGCGCAAGGATATATGCCTTTTGTGCACAAAGGATATATACTTTGTACAAGGATATGTGTACAAAACTGTTTTTACAAAGTTGTTCATTAGACCTTTGTAACCATAAAAATGAAGTTATCATTAGGAGAATGGTAAAATAAATTATACTATAGGCATACTATAGGCATACTATATGCTGTGTAGCTATAAAGTCTTTCAAAGAAGAATGTAGTAGAAGTCTACATCTGTACCCAGAATAATGCCAGTGATTTTTTAAAATAGATACAACAATTCAGAAATATATGCATAATATGACTGACATCATTTGAAAAATAATATAAATGCATATCTGCTTGTGCCTAGGAAAGGCCTAGTAAGATAAACACTGCGCTGTTAAAAATGACCAGCCCTGTGAAGCATAAATGAATGAGGGAAGATATTTTGCTTTATAATGCTTACTTCTGATTTTCAAATTTTTAAAGTGAAAAATGTAAACCTCCTTTCTGGAAAAAATGTACTTTATTATAGAGAATAATGCTATGTTTAATCTAACTTCATGATAAACAAAAACAAAAATAAAAAGAAGAATACAGATAAGGAAGTTTAAATATAGGTGTAATTCCTAATTTGTCTAAAAATAAAAGTACTTGAAATGCATGAATCAGCAGGCCCTTGAAGAATGAGTGGACAAAGCTGAGCATGTTATTTTAAGACATATGTCCTTTTTCTAAAACTATCGGGGTTATGGGGCTTGAGAGTATATAAAACAGCCCATAGATCAGATTGTAGCTGAAGGGATTCATGCTTGCCTTTAGTTATGAAGTTCAAATTGGAAGCTGTTCAGGCAGAAAACTAATAGAAATGGGTGATAGCTAATTAACCTAAGGCTTCAAAGTAATTGCTCTGCAAGAAGCAATTTAAAGAGAGACCTTTTAGTTATTTATTTATTTTAGAAAATCATAAAATGCCCTATTTGACTTTTGGTGCATGAGCAAAATTATCTGAATATACACAAATATTGATTTTTTTTTTAAAACCTCTTCTACCTGATCCAACTTCTTGGTCAATTTACAAAGAGGCAAAATGATAACAAGAACTATGCTTTACATCACATAAACATACCAAATATCCCAGGCTTAAGACTTTGCCATATGGTGAGATGTAGGAAAAGATCCCTGTACTAAATTTTTCTCAGAGAATAGGATTATATTGGTCAACCTAGCCCTGAGCCACATTTCTCATCACTGGAGTCAGCAGAGTCAGCTGCTCCAAAGTATATAGCTGTTTTGGCCACTTGAACCCAAGAGGTAGAGGTTGCAGTGAGCCGAGATCACGCCACTGCACTCCAGCCTAGGCGACAGAGCAAGACTCCGTCTAAAAAAAAAAAAAAAAAAAAAAAAAAAAAAAAAAAAAAAAGATATATCACTATTTAATAGAGAAATGGCTCCCCTGGCAAAAACAAGGTGCTAAACAACGTGGAATAAATGCAACATCCCAAATCAGCCACTATCTGCCACAATCTACAACTCTGGCTTCTGAGGACTTCTATTCAGCAGTCCTCTTACTTTTAAAAAGTATCCATACTTACATAACATATATCCACTTTTTTCCCAAAGAAAGAAGCCCTACATTTCCTGCATTTCTATCCCTAGTTCCAAACATAGATACTTTGGGTAGTATGGAGTTCTCTCCCTCAAATTAGCTTGTCATCTCTGATTTACAGCTTTCTGGCCCTTCGGCTTCCTGTAGGACTCACAGATAAAGATAATAACATCTGGGTGAAGAGGTTCTCATGAGAACTTCTGATCCTGTTTAACTGCCTCTAAATGCAAACTTTATTAGCATGCAGTCTACATAAAGACTGGGACCATCTTCTCTTACTGTTGTATTAATCTTAGATTTTTACATTACACAATATGCTACAGATATTATATATTTGAAGAGGTCAGGCGCGGTGGCTCATGCCTGTAATCTCAGCACTTCGGGAAACCGAGGCAGGCGGATCACCTGAGTTCAGGAGTTGGAGAGCAGCCTGGCCAACATGGTGAAACCCTGTCTCAACTACAAATACAAAAATTAGCCGGGCGTGGTGGTGCACGTCTGTAATTCCAGCTACTCGGGAGGTTGAGGCTGGAGAATCGCTTGAACCCAGGAGGCAGAGGTCGCAGTGAGCCAAGGTCTCTCCACTCCACTCCAGCCTGGGTGACAGAGCAAGATTCTGTCTCAAATATATATATTATATATATAATATAACATATATAATATATAGATATATATATTCGAAGAGACAAATTGCTGAAAAAATACAGTAAGTTTTCTAGGTATCTCCAGAACTCATGCTCTCAGTAACTTAGACTTACCATGGAACAAATACAGAAGTTCTTAGGATGGGTGCTATCAATTGTCCAAGATCCATTTATTTAACTTATTTCTGTCCTGACCTTCGGATTCACTCTGATGTGATTAACTTAGGATTCTGTTCATCATGAACTAAATATTTTAATGAAAGGTAGAGCCATTTCATAGACTTAAAAAATTCCTCTTCTATAATCAGGGTGAGATAGATTTTCCTAAAGCATGTGAGCTACAGGGTACAGATGTGAATATGTCAAAAAAAAACTAGCATGTGTTGCCAAGAAAAAATGGAGTTAATTCTTTGGGACCCAAAATGCATACAAAGATCTTCAAAATGTCAATGTTGTTTATGAGCTTCCACAGTGAGATTTAAAACTCTTTGAGGAAAGATACCGTGTTTTAGGATTGTGTTTGTCTGTAGGAACCTGTAATGGATAATGATTCAGATGTATGTGGATAATTTTATTTCATCAACTGCTTTACAATGATTTATCTCAGTATATATTATAAATGATAAATCTTCTATTATTTTGTTTTATATTACATATATATTTGTATATAGTGTCCAGCTCTTAAACTGCCATTTATAAAATTATTGTTAACTTTGGTCTTGGAAACACAGTAGACTTTCAAAATAATATTATCTCCTGGATTATTCTTGATTTATATAATATTAATGTATGTTTATTTGTCTTTTGTTGCAGGATTTATTTATACGTGTGGTGGAACTTTAAAAGGACTTAATGGCACTATAGAAAGCCCTGGTTTTCCATATGGATATCCAAATGGTGCAAACTGTACATGGGTAATAATAGCAGAAGAACGAAATAGAATACAAATTGTTTTTCAGTCATTTGCTCTAGAAGAAGAATACGACTACTTATCATTATATGATGGACATCCTCATCCTACAAACTTTAGGACAAGGTTAGTGTATTTTGAATGGAAGACTGGAGAGAAAATATTTTCTGGGTAAAAGTAGTCTATTTTACAAAAGATGCTTAACATTTGTGATGCAATTGTAATAAACTTGTATTCACCAACTAATTATTATGTATTTGGAAGTATATCATCCCATGAACAAATTAGCTTGGTATCTCTGACGTCATACTGCTAGTACATTAATACCAAGTCTCACAAAGGTGAATGTATATTGAGTAGTGATGTCTTTATAGTGGCTAAAAGTATTTTGTTTTTAAAAATGATTATCTCAAGATTTCATTCATTATGGATATAACTTTTGATAAAGTAAAACATATTATATAAGGTATATTTTAGTGATAATGTTTCCAATTTTAATATACAACACTATGCAAAAACACTTTAAAATCAGCATTCATGGATAGTAGAATAAATTAATTTCTGATATGTGTAATTTATAAAATCTAAATATCTGAAAACTACATTCCTTCATGTCAAAAACGGACGGGGACATTTATATTTTTGCCTCTGCAAACAAAAGTATTTTTTTGAAGCTCAGTGATAAAACAAATGTAAAAATTAACTAACACCCTGACTATTTTTAAGGTAGTTCTTCTCGTTCTTCAGAATTTCCTCTTGGCGAATAGGTTATGTAAAATTAGAAGTGTTTTTGGAAGTCTTACCAAAAACTTATTTTAACTGTAAATCAACTATAATTCAACTAAAAAATTCAACCTTCCAGGCATTGCACATTTTATTTAGTCCTAGATTTATGCCAGTGTTTGTATACTTTTCTTTAAGTGCCGTCAGCTTTTTTAAACTTGTAATTTAAAATATTCTAAGAAGATAACATGTAGGAATTAAAGACTCTTTCCATACTTGGCTATATTTGAGTTATGATTCTGTGACGCTGTTACTTTCTAATAGTTGACAACATGTTCTTGCCTTCCTAATGTACAAGAAGCAGATTATCAGTGCTGACTTTTTACAGTTTCATCAGTCTTCCATATTCCTTTGCATTTATACTTTTTCAATTTTAGGTAAAAAATTAGTGATTATTTTCCTCAAATTTGGGCAGTGAAAACATAATATAGTGGGGAAAATGGTGGATCTGGAGATGAGATTTGTTACATTAGGGTGTTAGGTTTGTTGCTCACCAGTTATTTGAGCAATCCACACTACGTCTGTTTAAACTTGAGACATGGTAATAAGGCCAGGTCTATCCATCTCATTATACTCTTCTGCAGGTATTATGAGAAAATGTGTATGAACCTGCTGCATGGCTATAAAATCCTATTAGAGCACATCGAACTGCTTCCAGTCACATGACACTTAAAAATGTCCGAGTTGTTTCACAAACTTTGTTGTGCAAAAACAAGATTACTAGATTGATTACAGCTAAGATTCTACTGTTCTTTCTTTCTTTTTTTCCTCTATACTCATTTACCGTGTAAATCTGATTTCTTTTTCCTTTTACATTGTTAAACTCATACAATAATTATCTATTTTATAAATATATATTATGGTATGCACGTCTGACTGCTATTTGATCATCATTGCCACTGTCATTAAAAGCTGGTTTTCTTTTGTTAATGCCAAATAATATCTATAAATAGAAGTACAATTTTTTACACTGACAATATGTGGGATATAATTTTCCTAAATATATAAAAATACTTATTTTAATATTACCTGGTAGTTTCAAAGTATCAATTCCCTGATAGTATTGCTTGTACATGTACCTATTCTCTCTAGATCGCCTTGAAAATGAGAAAACACATTTTTATTTTATCTCTTCCCCTCCTTTTTAAACAACTGTGGCCTCTGGGAAGTTAAAAGACTGTGAAATTAGGAAAATAAATTTATTGTTCTCATTCTTTCTTCCCTAATCTGTAAATTGGGAACAACAGCCCTTAATTTACAGAGATTTTATGGGGAATACAATATAATGAAAGGTCAATAACTCTAACCCTTAGCATTTATTGAATGATTCTTCTACGCCTGTCACTGTACTAAGTATTTTGTCTTCATTATGGTATTTAACTTCTCCTGTATTCAGACAATGTAAAATAATTACTATTATTATCATCAGCATCATTTTACAACTGATAAAAATGAGGCTCTCCAGAGTAAAATTGTTGAAAATGGCAAAAGGCAGAACTATCATCGCAATTCAGATTTGTTTCAGTTTAGATCTGAAGCTCTTCAATATATATAGTTTTATGTAGTTATACATAATCTCTAAGGTTTATGTATTGATATATAAATGAAAATCTATTTTTTCTCAGCAGTATTGGATAAAATTTAGTAAGAGAAATAATAATACAAGGCATATTTTCAAACAGATATAATATATACGAATATAAACTGAAAGGTAAGCTCCAAATTTATTTCTGCTATTTATTTTATAGATTATATTCAAACATGTACTCTATTTATACAAGCAAAATGACAAGACTATATTCTAACATGTAGTCTGTGTTATAATGTACTCTTTAGAATCTAATGTTTTGCTCACTGTAAATGTTTAACGCATCTATTGGTTTTTGTGCTTAAAGAAGTACTGTAGCTAATGTTATAGCTGACTTTAGTTAGCAAGACTGGAAGGAAAAAAATTAGTATGTAACCTACAGCCCCTTCCAGACTGTGTTTATATACAAAATCTGCTGTTTGATTAGAAATCGAAACTGCTGCTGGCAGAGTTTGATTCATGTTTGCGTCTGGCTGTTTGACTCACTGTTTTCTTGGGTTTTGTTTCTCTCATATTGGATCATATTCTCACTTAATGCATGTCCTTATGGTGTGTTTGCTGTTCTCTTTCTTCCAGAAATTGATACTTTTTTTTTTACTTTTCCTGAGCTCCAATAGATTTTTAAAAAATGACTTGTCTTTCAATAATGTAGAAAAAAAATGGTTTGTGGTTCTTATCATTCTTCCCTGTCTAAATAGACATGTTGGGATTCATAATCAGAATTTCATATTTTAAAAACTATAAGCCTCCAATTATTAATGATATTGCTTGTTTTTCTCTTAGTTATTTTGTATTAAATGAGAATTGATATTGGTAAAGCACTGTTAGGGAATTTCTTTCTTAGTTATAACATTATTTTAGAACAAATACTAATGCATTTAAGGCAACATTGCTGGACTTGATGCATAAAGGTTAGTCTAAGCTTTGTTTACTTTACATTAATATTATATTTTCCCAATAATAAAGTTATACCAAGAGTAAAAAAAATCACCTATTATTTAATGAGGTAGAGACAGATATATTCGTCCAGGATCACTCTATATATGACATTGTATGTCCTTAGTAATCTCTCTACATTATAATATACATGTTTAATGTGTGATTAAAATCTTTGTAAACATCAATGTATTGAATTTATTAAATATATGTAATCATTTTATGTAAGCATTAATTTATTCAAATATTAAATGTGGATATGATTTATGTAATTATCATTCTATTATGTTTTTAATAATTAATTCACATATTATCATCATTATGAATATACATTTTCTATATTTTAGATTCGTTCTTGGTAGAAGCAGGATGACTAGGTCAGAAGCAAATAATATTATTTATATTACTAATATGCTTTCCAGAATCTTATATCAATGAATATTATTACAACTAGAAAACTATAATTCATTATCTCTCAGTCTTACCAGGCTTACATCTTTTATCCTTAATTTGATTATTTACATATATCTGATTTTTACAGATATCTAACATGTTCTCTTGTTTGATAACCACTCTTATTTTTTCCTGCAAATTGTTTTTTTTTGTTTATGTATCAGTAGTTTTCTTGATGATTTACATAATTCATTTATTCTAAAACATGTAAATGTGTCCCTTTTTTGTGACAAAAATATTTCTCAGCTTGTTGGTTGCCTGTTAAATCTTAGATGTTTTTTCCTGCACAAATAAGTGAAGAATTTTAAAATTTTTATATAATAATATACATTGTCCATTTATTTAAAGATTCATTACATTTCTTTTAATATTAGAAAGTCCACAAGCTGGATCTTTTATAAACACTCATTTTTAAATTCTTTTTCCTAATTTTCAACATGTACAACTTTAATACATATGAAATGTTATAGAATGATAATCTTTTCTCAAAGTGGAAGAGAATGATTATTTCTAAATACCAAAGTAGTAGTGTAGTTATTTTTTAAAAGACTTGACTACAAAAGCTTTTATTTAGTGTGTCTCCTGACATGTTACTATGGTCTCCTCATTGCTACTTTGATATGGCCTATCATTTTGGATGTTGGGCTGTAATAGAAATCCTGACTTACTATAGCTTAAACAAAAAATTGATTTGTTTTTCCTATATAACAAGAAGCTTGTTATTAAGAAACTTGTCAGTAAATCAAAAGCTTTCCCAAAGGTCCTTAGAAGGATTCTTCTCCTATATCATTGGCCAGAACAGCCTGACATCACCATTCCTTGGTCAAAAGTATTCTAGAAAAACAGCTTTCATTTTTGACCTCAATGGTGGAAAGCAGCATGGCGAAGGCTGAGGGCCAGGCAACTGACAAAATCTATCACAATATCCAAAGCTTAATTTTTGCATAATATGATAGATAAATAAATGTTATTTCTAAATAAATTATTTCTAAAGTTGTGATTTAAAAAGAGGAAGTAATTTTCACAAGGTCATAGTCATGGTGTAGTAACGACTACAACATAAACTTTACTTTCCTGAGTTATATAAATGTCCATGGATTAGAAATCTTTAAAAGGATACGTAAAGATAAAAACAAATATAAGTGTAAGTGTTAACATAACACAAAATCTTAAGGTGAAGGCAGATATAATAAAGTAAATACCACATGTTCTCACTTATAAGTGGGAGCTAAACATTGGGTACTCATGGACATAAAGATGGCAACAATAGACACTGCCGACTAATAGTGTGGGGAGGGAGTGAAGGAAGCAAGGGCTGAAAAACTTGTGTACTATGCTCATATCTGGGTGATAGGATCATTCACCTCCTAGGACTTGGTATCATGCACTATACTCATGTAATGGACCTGCATGTATACTCTCTGAATCCAAAATAAAAGTTGAAATTAAAATAAAATCATTAAAAAAGAAAGAAAAAACTTTGGGAGGCAGATGAACTCGGGAGTTTGAGACCAGCCTGGGCAACATGGTGAAACCCCATCTCTACAAAAAATACAAAAAAAGTAGCTGGGTGTGGTGGCCTCTGCTTGTAATCCCAGCTACTCTGGAGTCTGAGGTGGGAGGATCGCTTGAACCCAGGAGGCGAAGGTTGCAGTGAGCTGAGAATGCACCACTGCACTCCAGTCTGGGTGACAGAGCCAGACCCTGTCTCTAAAAACAAAACAAAACAAAACAAAACAAAAGGAAGGAAGGAAGGAAGGAAGGAAGGAAGGAAGGAAGGAAGGAAGGAAGGAAGGAAGGAAGGAAGGAAGGAACCCTGCCAAAAAGAATTGAAAGCTGATTTTAATATGGTGGTTGATAAGACTCTCTCTTATTTCTTAAACTAAATTCAGATGCTTACGTAAACTTTATGACTATCCTTAACTGCTCCTTAAAGAGGGTCTACATGTGGTAAATTTCACTTATACGGAGTTGAAAACAGTAATTATAACTTCTATGCCATTAAAATAAAAGACAAAGAAAGGAAGTATGAGCTATCACATCATTAACTAAAAAATATAAATTACCAAAATAAAACAATACAGATACAGAAATATGAGTTCTAAATACTGAACAATATACCAAATTATAATTCATTACAGGTATTATGAGTATATACCTAAAAAAGCTTAAATGGGCCAGGCGCGGTGGCTCGTGCTTGTAATCCCAGCACTTTGGGAGGCCCAGGTGGGTGGATCACGAGGTCAGGAGATCGAGACCATCTGGCTAACACGGCGAAACGCCGTCTCTACTAAAAATAAAAAAAATTAGCCGGGCGTGGTGGAGGGCGCCTGTAGTCCCAGCTACTCGGGAGGCCAAGGCAGGAGAATGGCGTGAACCAGGGAGGCGGAACTTGCAGTGAGCCGAAATCGCGCCACTGCACTCCAGCCTGGGCGAGACAGCGATATTCCACCTCCCCCCCAAAAAAGGTGTGTATATACACACACACACACACACACACACACACACGATTTACTTGAGTTTTATAGAACTAAAAAGAAAATTTAATGTATTGGTACATGTCAATAGCTCATCAGTCATTATTAAGAAAAATCACAAAATATATTATATTGCAAATAATAGCAAAATTTTGTAATATGTTGAGAATAAACTCCCTAAGTATGAAACGGAACTTAGAATTTAAAAAATTGCCATCTAGTGCAAAAATACATAAAGTTGTAAAATAGAGAACCACTCTATAGCTATCGGTAAAATGAACTTTTTAAAGCTCTCCTTCTGTGAAATGAGAATTAGTCCAAATGTTTGATTATTGGGTAGATATAGATTTAATATCATAAAAAACTGCCAAATAGCTTTTCTAAGCTGTGTACGGATTTTGTACTTCACCATCACTGTATGAGAATTCTAAATGCTCCACATGTTTGTTGACATTTGAGGTTGTCAACATTTATTCTGGTATTATTTTGAACTTATGTGATAACTAATAATATTGAGCATGTGCTTATCAACCATTTATTTGTGAAGGATTTGTTCAAATATTTTGTCTATTTTTTAATTAGGTTGTCTGCTTAGTCTTGATATATCAAATTATAAGGGTCTTTGCAATCTTTATAGCATTTATTTGACAAATATATGCATTGCAATTGTTTTCTTCGAATCTGTTACTTGCTCTTTCATTTTCTTACACTATCTTTGCATGAATTAAGGTTTCTAATTTGAACAAAGTTCAAATTATTAATATTATATTTTGTTAGTGCTTTCTTGTAGTACAATAAATATTTGCTTATCCAAAGATGGAAAGATATCCTGTATTTTCTTCTGAAGGTTTAGAGTGTTAGCTTTATATTAAGATCTGTGATTCTTCTTGAATATGTGAAGGAGTCTAAGTTCATTTTGTTCTGTTTGAGCATTAAAGTGAAGAAGAATTAAGGTGTACATTTTAAGGAATCCTAGAAATGACAACTTAATAAGTTATGTGTCCTAGCTGGCTGCCTCTGGACACAATTATAGTAAAGCATGTTTCAAGTACATTTTTAAAAGTATTACTTGATAAACTAAGTTTTTTTCTAGAAAAGGCTCTGCCTTATTTTTTCTCTGTATTTCTACAGTAATGTTACTCTTCTCCTTCTTCGAATTTTTACTTTGTGACTATATATAATCTTTTTATACCTTCTTGGTCATTATTCTAGAATATATTTCATTACCATGGCTAAATTATCTGTACTTTATATACCCCTTTATTAAATAACAATTATTTACCCAGTATTTTTTTTCTAGATATGTTGAGGCGTTTAAAATACGTAACATTCTGTCACAATTCAAATTCATTATACAAACTTGCTGGATTATTGTCATAACCATAGAATTCAAAAGCCTAATGGACATAATTAAGGAACAGTAATTAGAGTGAGTAAACAACAATCTGTAGCTTGAATTCCCACGTGTATAATTGTTAGACCATTTCTTTTTGGTTATTTATAATTAACAAGTAGACCTTTTCTCCTTCAGAAAATGTTGGCAGTGTCCCCATAAATATTCTTGAGCAGCCACTATGCTTCTTTTCTTACATGGTTAATATTTCTTCTCTCCTTAGCTCCCTCAATGTCCCATAGAACTTCTTGATACTCATGATTAAAATCTTTCCTCACTATACTTGATGCTTCTTTCAATGCCATACAATAATCTGTTTCCTTTCCTGTAGGCATAATGTTGAGGTAGAGTATGACTTTCCCATGAAAATTATCCAAAAATATCTAAATGGCTTAGGTCATAGAAACAAACGACCAGAAGGTCATTATATTTTATGTCAGTGCACTCCAGTGATTTAACGCTACCTAAAGACATGGTCTCTCATGTCCCTATCTCCAAGTTTGCCTAAGATTATATTGAGAGTGATATAACTCAATCCAATTAGCTGACTATAAAGATTTCTCCCTTCAGAGTTGGAACCAATCCTTGTGTACTGATTCTGTCTCTTACATAACAAAATGTTTGGGAAATGCAGAGTCTCTACTGTCTGATTCAATGGCATAGAGTGATTGTGTGTATAGCTGTGTGCCAAAATGACATATGTGATATTAACAACTGCTTATAATGATAAAGTTATTATTTATTATTTCTCAATAAATAAGAAAAGAAATACCAGAGTTTTGCTATTGATCTATAATATTAATGAGACCCACCAAGTGACAAAGTGAACTTTGCTTACTGTTGGTCCAACTATGACCTCAGTCATAGCCTTGTATAGAAAACACACACCCTGGGAAACAGAAGCTGAGTGTAGAAATGCATTTTACTATGGACAAACTTGAAAATACCATTATATTGATTATATTGTGTTTAGTATCCCCCTACCTAACACTTTAATTTACAAAAGACTTATTGCATTGCCATTGGGCATTGGACATTCGGCGAGCAAGTGATTTAGAAAAAAGCCAATTAAAATTTTGATGCATCTTAGGCAGTTAATGATTCTTCTCTTTAGATATAATTACTCACTTTGGAGCATTCAGATTAATGATTGCATAGATCTCAAGGACAGACAGGATTTCTAAAACTTTTTGTCAACATAAAAGGCTCTTTCAAATCTGACTAAGGCAAGGATTCCAGAGTATACACAACTATTTATTGTTTATACCAGGCATTTTGCCAAAAAGAAATGAGGTGGCCTTTAGTGAAGAAATGGACTAAATTAAACCATTAAAACTGGGGTTAAAAGATCAAACAAAAGATGACAATAAGCAAGTTTAAACACTTTGTTCCTTAGATTATATTTATTCAATCTTTTATAGTAAATCTGCGGAAAGTTTTATTCCATTAGCCTGCTTTCAGTAAAACAGCACTGATATCCTAAAAGCAAACTGCGCATGGTGTTATAATTGACTAAAAATATTTCTGGTGAAACTCACTTACGCTCCATAAACATTTATTTTCTCGTAAGTAAAATGGCATAATCGAAGTGACCATTTGATAATCTTGCAGAAAGCATGTTAGTGTGCTCATAAATGTAAATGTTTTCAGTAACAAAATTTATACATAATTAATATGAATTCCTAAATAAAATGTTTAGATAAGACGTTTTAGATTAACTCTGAAGATTCATTTAGTTGTATTAGTATTTCATATTCTGAGGGAAGATACATATACCCTGTGTCTGTTAAAAACTAACATTCTCTGAATACATACTCTGTCAGGCTATTTATATACAATGCTCATAACATCATTTCAGATATTCTTCCTAATATTTTTGATTATACAGGTGAGAAAATAAAATCTCAAAAATATTGATATCTATTTCAAGATCAAAAACAGGATTTCAAGAGACTGAAGTGTGAACATAAATAAGTTAGAGCACAGCTCATTAATTATACTTATTTGCATTTTTCAACTATAGCATTTTTGGAGTGATGAATCAGAAGACCTAAGCCAGGCAACCATAAAATCAGATAACTTTATTAAATTATTTCATTGAGTCATTTTACTAAATTAAAATGTCACAAAGATTAAAGGGTATAAGAAAAGTGGTCACATTTACATTAGAGTCCACTTAAGAATCTCACCTATATGACTTATTTTCTGTTAAAACATGACATACATCCAAAGGATATTGCACCATCAAATAATCATGTAAAAAGAGGACTATTCCTTCATAGATGTTCAAGTTCAATGTTATAAAGGTATTTAAAAGATATCGAACCCATACAGAAAAAGAATTAAATTTATCAACATAAAAATATATATAATTAAGTTCACAGCCACCCAGTTTGTTTTCAGAAATACTAAAGGCTTTTCAGTTGTATTTTTAGGGAAAAAAATCACAAGTGTCACATATATATAACATGACGGATAGAAGAACTAAAATGTATAGAATATAGACCCTTGCCACAGTCACTGCCTACATTTTTGTGGTAATTAAAAATCATAAACTAATCATAGCAACCTCATTTCATTCACTTTAAGATAATGTTTTCTAATTACAAAAGTCAAATTATATCTGAGTGAGATGTGATTATTAAAAAAAATGAAAATATATAAAACAATTCATTGCCATAATATATTTATTAGAATACTACCGTTAACTCTTTAATGCATCAATTTATCTTGCCATACAAATTTTCTATATTCTCTATTACTGTATTTTAAGAATATAATTTATTCATAATAATATAAGACTCTGTAGCGTAAACATTGCAATATGTTTTATTAAAATGAGCACCAACAAGCCTACCACTAAACCAGGATGCTGCTCACGTTTTGTTCCATTTGTATCCCATCCTCGCCTTGCTGTGACTTCACCATACCAGTAACAAGCACCTCCATGTTGTGGTCATTTTTAACTTCTTTCAAAATTATACTTTAATCATACATGAATGCATCCCAAAGCAACATCACTTTTAATTATGCTAATTTGTAAGATTTATAAAATATATGTCATCCCATTTAGTTTACTGGGACATGCTTTCTTGGCTCAACCTTATGTTTCTAAGAGTTAGTCATATTGTGGCATATTGCTATAGTTCGTTTTCACTCATTTTAGCTCAATTGTATGCATTTGCCACACTTCAATAATAAATATTATGCCCTTTTTAAAATTTTGAATTCAGAGGATATATGTGCAGGGTCTTTACATGGGTATATTGCTTGATGCTGAGCTTTGGGATACATATAATCCCATTATGAGGTGTTGAGTATAGTACTTGTAGGTAGTTTCTCAGCCTACATCCCCACCCTCCTTCCCCCATCTAGTAGTTCCCAGTATCTGTTGTTTATGTCTATGTGTATTCAGTGTTTAACTCTTTCTTATAAGTGAGAATATGTGGTATTTGGTTTTCTGTTCTTGCATCAGTTTGCTTAGGGTAATGGCCTCCAACAGCATCCGGGTGGCTGCAAAGAACATGATTTCATTCTTTCTTTTTTTTTTTTGAGGCGGAGTCTTCACTCTGTCGCCCGGGCTGGAGTGCAGTGGCACCATCTCGGCTCACTGCAAGCTCCGCCTCCCGGGTTCGCGCCATTCTCCTGCCTCAGCCTCCCGAGTAGCTGGGACTACAGGCGCCCGCCACCGCGCCCGGCTAATTTTTTTTTTTTTTTTTTTGTATTTTAGTAGAGACGGGTTTCACCGTGTTAGCCAGGATGGTCTTGATCTGCTGACCTCGTGATCCGCCCGCCTCGGCCTCCCAAAGTGCAGGGATTACAGGCGTGAGCCACCGCGCCCGGCCGATTTCATTCTTTCTTATGGCTACATAGTACTTCAGGGTGGATATGTACCACATTTCCTTTAACCACGTAACTGTTGATGCAAGCTTAGGTTGGTTCCATGACTTTGCTATTGGAAATAGTATTGCATTTTTTCTGCCTCTGTTAGACTACAGTATAAAAATTAATATATATTTAATAAGAAAATATTCTGTGATTTTTTTTTTCTCCTATCTTCCTTCAACAAATATCAACAATCCATTGACACAATGTTTTAATATAGGCATTGTGTGCGCATAACTGCTCCAGGGATCTCCCTCCTTCTTACCTTCCTGTTCCTCAGTCTCTACTGTTTGCTATCCTTTCTGTGACCCTCATCTCTAGCCAGACCTTGAACTCTGCTTTGTGAGTTTTTCATTCCTGCTATGTCTTTTGGATTTTATCAAACGTGTAACTAGTCTCTTCAAGCTCTCCTCCGTCAGCTCCCCACCTTCCAAAAAGAAGCTATTACAAACAAACCTTCCTGTGTTATTTGGAGGTTTTATTCTCTTGTCTTTGGATGATAGGAGAATATTAAAATCAGCAAGATGTTGCATTTAATGATGAGGACTTACTCTCTTCTTGATTAATTCATGATTGATGCTCAATAAAATACTTGCTGATTAGAAGTTTAAAAGGAATTTTTTATTATGGAACAGATTTAGCAAATTGATCTGCTTCTTCTTAATTTCTAGAATAACAATGAAATTAAAATGTTGAAAATTATCGTATCAATTTATACTTGAAGTGCTCATGAATGTTATAAAGTGAATCCCACTATTATTATATCAATGTCTTGTTATTCTAGAAAAAAAGCCTTATTTAGGTTAAAATATGTAAGTATTTTCAAAATGTGTTTTGAGAGAGACCTAGCAGGATTAATATCCAGAATAAATAAAAATCATGGGGAAAATTTTTCACATAAAGTCTTCATTTTTATTTCCCAACACCAACCTAACTATATTCTTATTATATCTTCCCATATCCCATTTAAAAACTAATTTTTAATTATAGTATTAACCTTATTTTTATAGCCTCTGATTGCTCTTCTTATCCTCTATTATTTGACATTGTGCAAGTTCACACAGCTAATATTGTACTTACTGTGTGTTGTATCAAAGCCTATTGATTAAGTATATCCAACTTTACTATATATCAACACATTTTAGTTTGTTACATATTGTCTCTTCTGCTTAATCACATCTAAATTTGTGTTTTAATAAAAGCAGAAATTTGATATTTTTCTACAAGATTTCGTAATAACTAAATGTGTCAGTCAGGTGCACGTTATATAAAACAATGACTTTAAATTCCCGTCATGGTAAAAAGTCTATAGTTGTTTGAAATTAAAATATATTTCTTTATCAAAAATAAATAAAAGGTAGGCTGGGCGCGGTGACTCAAGCCTGTAATCCCAGCACTTTGGGAGGCCCAGACGGGCGGTTCACGAGGTCAGGAGATCGAGACCATCCTGGCTAACACAGTGAAAACCCGTCTCTACTAAAAATGCAAAAAAAAAAAAAAAAAAAAAATAGCTGGGCATGGTGGCGGGCGCCTGTAGCTCCAGCTACTCGGGAGGCTGAGGCGGGAGAATGGCGTAAACCCGGGAGGTGGAGCTTGCAGTGAGCTGAGATCCGGCCACTGCACTCCAGCCTGGGTGACAGAGCGAGACTCCATCTCAAATAATAAATAAATAAATAAATAAATAAATGGTAAACATATAACTGCTTAATATGACCAGCTCTTGGTGTTGAATAGGCTGAATAGACTCTGAAATCTTTTTGGTTAGGGGCAGCTATATTTGTCTTTGTATGTCAGATACTTAACATAATACTATTATGATATAAATATTCAGTAATATTTGCCTACTGAGTGGATCAGAAATGACGAGCTTAAATAAAATAGCGTTTTTATTTTACTAATTTGTCCAGATTAAACTAAATCTTTTCTTGGTATGATTAATTGGAGTAATTTATTTTTCCCATCTGATTTACTATTGCATCAAATTGTTAGATAAATTTTTCATATTTCAGTTCTTGTGGTTAACTTTGATGTTTTCTATGAACAATTTCTAACATGAAATTCCAAAGTTTCCATCAAATTCCAAGTAAAATATTTTCATTCATAATACAGTGTATATTGACAGTTAATGGGTGACCAGATTCTAGTATGTTTACCCTTTAACAAATACTGTACTGAATTAAACACTACAGTTTTACAATAGGTATTGAGACCTAATAGAGTATCTTCTCTATATTTGTAGCACCTAATTTCATAATAGCTACATGGAAATTCCTTAGTTTAATATATTAACTTAATAAAACAATTTAATTCAAGATATACAACACAATATTTTAACATAAAATGTTTTGCTTTTACTGATCAAGCATCGATATGCTTTTCTTATAGCATACAAGAAAGGACAAGCATAAATAACATTGGGTTTAACTTTATTAGAAAGTAGCATAACCCTGTATCTCCCTATTACCACCTTCTTTTATTTTTTGGATTGTGTTTACAAGGATGCAACCCGAAGTCATTCATTTTTTTATCTAGTTGTTTTCTGGAAGTTTGTATTTGATAGAATGCAGAAAAATGGTTTTCGTGATGGAGCAACTGTTTGGAACTACAAATTAGAGACAACGTTGCCTGGTTTTCTGACTTGTAGAGATCGTGTGTTTTCTAAGCAAAAAACAGAAGGAGGAAAGACAGTTTCTCTCTGCCAACTTTTTGGTATTCTCTATATCTGGTAACATGACATTCATGGGACACTAATTGCCCTATTCAGGTCAATTCTGTTCTTCTCATGAAAATCCCTTCTAGAATCTGGTCACACATTTACTTTCAACAAATATTTTATTTGGAAGTTTCAGGGAGCTTTCTTTCTGTTTTGTTTGTTTGTTTGTTTGGTTGGTTGGTCTGAGACAGAGTCTCACTGTGTTGCCTGAGCTGGTGTGCCGTGGCACAATCTTGACTCACTGCAACCTCTGCCTCCTGGGTTGAAGCAATTCTTTTCTGGTGCGTTAGCTTCCTGAGTAGCTGGGACTACAGGCACGTGCCACCTCGACCAGCTAATTTTTTGTATTTTAGTAGAGATGGGTTTCACCATGTTGCCTAGGCTGGTCTTGAACTCCAAGCTTAGATAATTCTCCCACCTGGGCCTCGCAAAGTGCGAGGATTAGAGGCATGAGCTACCACGCTGGCCCTAGTTTTCTACTATTCTATTTTAAACTCACATATTTTTCAATCCACTAAATTGACCTATTGGTAAATTTTAAACTTTATTTTATATCATTCTTTCTGCTCTACCGTTTGATAGTTAATATTTTAAAACAGTATTATTTTTGTGTTAATGTTCTTTGACGGGAAGACATTTTGTTCTTCTAATACTTAAGTCTAAATGTCTCTCTTTTCTTCACCTTCATATTATATGTAAATTGTGGTGGCAACAGTGTTAAATTAGTAGAAACAATATGAATTTTAGAGTCAGATAAAAGCCTCTTTTGAATTATAGTTCTTCCACTAAACAAATAGGAGTGAGCAAACCACTTAACCTTTCTACATAACAGGGTGATTACAGTCAATGATAATTTATTATGCATTTTAAAATAACTAAAAGAATATAATTGTAATGTTTGTAACCGAAATAAATGATAAATGCTTGGGGTGATGAATGTCCCATTTACCGTGATGTGATTATGACTTATTATATGCCTGTTTCAAAATACATCATGTACCCCATAAATATATGCACCAGCTTTGTACCCATTAAAAATAAAAGGAAAATAAAAATAAACTGTATGGAAAATAAGGATATAAACACTGCTATTTTTACAGTGTTTTGTGGATTAAATGTGTAAAGCATTAACTCAGTACATGACACACACACAATGTTTTACATAATCATTAGTGAGATACTCTTGAAATCTTGGCTGCTATGACTCTGCATTACTATTTATGATGTTATGATTCAGTTCCTCATTTTCTCCTTCCACAAGTCTGTAATTAGGATTATCCTTTATTAAGGTGGATGTCAGTCACACTATAATTTATATTTTTTTCACAGTCAAACATCTTAAAATGATATTCAATATGGGCTACTATATTTCCTCTTTTCCTATTTCTGTTAATCATCAATGACTTAGATTTGTCACCTCACTGAAGCTACTCAGAACAAGGTGATTTTCTAATTGCCAGATCCATGGATTAATTTTAAGCATTCACATTAACTTCTTACATCAGAATAATTTGGATACACTCATTAAAAATTTAGCAAAACTAATTGAGAGTCCTCGCAGAACAGCAAAAAGAAAATGGTCTAATTTCTGACTTTATCATTTGCTAACAATGTGGCCTTTAATGAGAAATTTATATTCTCATAGGCCTTTGGTTTCTTCATTTTTAAAATGGAGTAATATAAATAAAGTCATGTATAGACATATATGTTATGGGAGGTAATGAGATAATGTATGTTGAATGTTTGATTCATTATGGAATAACTGGTAGCATTTAACATTATTTCATTAAAGTAATTATGCTGATTTAATATAAAAACAGACAAACAATTATTTCATTGACATAAATAATTTAATTTTAAAAGCATCCTCGAATTTCCTTTTCAAGATAGTTTGATATTCCTTATTAGCTAAAATTAAATTAAGTGACTCATATACATGTGGCAATATAATTCTTAATGTAATACATGATAGCAAGAAGACATATCTAATGGCTCAGAGAGTACAGTGAGTTCTGATATAAAACAGTATTTAGAATTCATTTAAGACTACCTAGCTATGAATCCAGTTTCAATGGAGATAGAATATCATTTATGGAAATACATTTTTTTACTCAAGAGAAAAACACTTAAACCATGATCTGATTTTATTATCAGTAAGGTAATACTCACTTAACTGTAACTGAGGGTAAAGTATTTATCTATTGATTTTATTTCTTATATGTATTTTTCTTCCTACATCTTTGATGAGAAAAATGAGAAAATTATTTTCTACCCATAAATAGCCACCTTCCTTAATTTCTGTTTCAGGCTATGATTAGGAAAACAAATATAAATAATTTAATAAAGGGAACTTGTTATAAAAGAATTGAAGAGATGAAAATGGGCAAAGGAAAAGAAATGATTCAGGAGTTATTTACCAAATAAAGAAAATATGGCTAGAGAGTGAGACCGAAGGGTTGGGCTTTCCAGAATACAAAACAAACTGACTGCTGTGCTAATGAGGGTGCCATGTACCATGCACTACTGTGGCACTTAGTGGATATGGGAATGGGGGAGGACCATCAGCAGGTGCTCACCCTATAGATGGGGAATCATATGGTCACTGCTAGAACCACTAAGAGAGGGCTGCTGCCACCAAAAAAGGGATCCTCAAAGCAATACAGTCACTTCCACAGTTGCTGCCAGAAGCAAATGAAGAGAAAGAAAGAGAGAAAGGAGGAATAATAGCTTCTCTCCGCTCCTCAATTTCTAATCTCCAAATTCAGGTTATGGACATATGTCTGAGATGTGTATTAGACATCCAAGTGGGCATGTAAAATAGGAATCAGATATATATACTTAAAGGTCAGGTAAGAAGTTATCTGAAGATAAAAATGTTTCACCTATGAGAGTATAGATGTTATAATGTTTAGAACTATATTTCATAGTATAAATAGTAAAATTTTATATCTTCCCATGTGCATATAAAATAGCTAGAGTGAAGGATGGTTGCAATGATTTAACATTGGAACATCACAAAGATAATGTGTTTAGAAGGAATTTAAAATGATACTCTAAAACAAAATGTCTGCTGGAACAGTTTGCTTGGTTGGTTGGTTGATAGGTTATAAAAATTTAGCCAAAAAATTTTTTTTCATTTTTCTTCTCCCTACTTTCCCACCACTTTACCTTCTTTTCCTCCTTTGTTTTCACATTGTTAACATATTAGTTCATTTTTATTAGGTTGGGGCAAAAGTAATTGAGGTTTTCACCTTTAAAAAAATAATGGCAAATCCTCAATTACTTTTGCATCAACCTAATAATATTACCTCCAACCTAACTTGCTGAAATTATCTGGCAACTGTTAATATAACTATTATGTTTAACAGCATGCCATCTCGTATGCTGCCTCTAAAACTACATTTTTGTCACATTCACGAACATATTTCAAATTCTCCACAAAATCAGTGATACTTTTGTGTGTAAATGAAGTCTATTATTTTTTGTTCCCAAAGACTAATAAAAATAATTGATTATGGTTCTGCATATAATTGTCCAATTAACATTTACAAACAATTTTATCTTCATAATAGTTTCCAAATATGCCCATCAGTACATAGTTTATGAATATGCTTCTGTTTTATGTATATTTTTGTTGATCTAATGATAAAAATTATATTATTTAATTTTCTTAAATTTTTATCGTTTACAAAATAGTATTGGAATCTTTTGAATATAAATTAATGTATACACTTATGAACATGACTATTTAATATTATGCTTGCCAATATTCTCTCTTTTAGAAATTCGATAGCTTATAAATTTTTTATTTTACATTCTTGTCATCTAACTACAAACCATATAAGAATAAACTATTTCTATCATTCTTCTATTCCATCAAAATTGTACTGAAATCTCAGAGTTATATGGGTCCCCTAACGAAATAAATAATAATTACAAAGTAAACTGTAAACATCCTTTTAAACTAGGCATTATTAATTCAATACCTGGGACACATTAACAGCTATAAAATATGGCAAAATGCTAATTCCTAAACCTAGTGAATATTGGCTTAAAAACATTATGCGATTATTCTAATCTTGTCTGTGATGTGTAAGTAGAACTTCTACTTAGAAGTAAGTAGAAGTAGAACATTGCAAAATGAGAATCTATCAAGGAAGTTAATTTTATTGTTATTTTCACTATAAAATACTCATTGTTGTCTATTGATATTTATTTTACTTCCTTTAGAGTTTTTTGTATAGAATACACACCTAGTTCAAACAAAATGTATTCCCTCACTCTGACTTTATCGATGATTTCATATAACTTTGTGTACAGTCAATAACATATTTCTCCATTAAACCTTTCAGTATCTGATACACTGGTGGCTACTAGTAGGGGAACAAACATTTTGGGTTTCCAGGACAATGGTGGTTTCTTGTCTATTTCCATAGTGTAACTGAAAATGAAGTGCTCTCAAAGGAATCCCAAATTAAAAAGACTATCTGCTAGCCTTATCAAAAGTATTTAGTATTTTTTATTTCTTCCATGTGTGATCCATAATACCTTAGCTTTCCTTCTCACATAGAAACTTCGTTAGCTTTTCAAAGAAACATGTAATTTTCCAATAACTGTCCTTAAATGCAGTGTTAAAAAGAAAATTTTAATTCTCCCAATTAAGTCCTATCATAGTTATCATGAAAATGTTAAATTATTGAAATAGTATGATGAGTTACTTTAATCTAATCGCTCCATTTTAATGCCATAATATTAACTGATAGATAATGGGGAAAGTCACATATATTATAGCATACTTTTATGTTTAAAACAGATGCCTAATAGACAGCACAACATTTATTGCAACTTCAAGTCATATTTCCATGGTTTTTAACAAATAAAATATGTAGTTATTAGAGTTTATTAAAATATAATTAAATTGGCATTTCTCATATTAGTAAATCTCACATAAATATCCCTAGAATGTTGAAAAATAGAGCATTCAAATATATGAAGATATTATTATGTAATTACATTTGCTAGTATTTGTTAACCTTAATTATTTTCAATATTGTGAAGTAGAAAATTTTAACATTTTATATTTATTATATAAATGGGTAATTTAAAAAAAAACATGTAAAGAGCTTATAAAAGTACAAGTAATTTATTATTTAATTTTAACCATTTTCCAATTTAAATGTTAGAATATGGCCTATGATTATTATTTAAAAATAGTAGATTAATTGACTGAATGGCTTTTCATGTGACAAGAAAATAGTGATCATTTGAAAACACTAAATTAGTCCATAAATCATGTCTAAATTCATTACTTAGGTAAATGACCGTATGTATGTTCCATGTCACTGCATTCTCATGTTGATATTTTCTTTATGATGTATTCCAATGAAGACAGATTGTACTTTAATTTAACCTAAAATGATTAGAAATAATGTTTTGACATGTTATGTTATTTACCATTTGTACTGGGATATATGCACGCATACACACAAGTAAATAATCATCTCAGAGGGCAGTGGTAATAATTTTATAAGAAAGTGATATTGGGCACAATGGAAATAATTAATGGCTATACATATCTTGTAAAAGTAATTGCTATATTCTCAGTCACTTCTCTCTAATAGCTTTGTAAATAAAATACTGACTTAAAGACAGAATCGAAACTTTTCCGAAAAGGTTCTCCACATTCCTAAATTTTACAATATCTAGAATAAACTATAGTAGAATCTTTATCAAAACATCTTTAATCATCACCATCATAAGGCTTTATTCAAAATCTCCAGTTACAGTGCTCTTTGTATTTTATGTAAAATATATCTCTTCATAATGTATTTTTAAAAATATTTAATTCAACAAAACTGGTAATGGAATAGATCCTCAGAAACTTTCTATACTTATTTTGGATTAAAGAAATTATGATTCGTCTTTACCATGGAACATATCACAAAGATTATGTATTATTTAGTGGCATAGATTGTATGTGCAAACTCTCTAATGACTGGAGGATATTGACAACGAAAATGCCACATTCTAATATATACATTTTAAATGCTTAAAAAAAAACACAAGTTGTGTAAATTTCATGTTTTGCTAAAAACTGAGAGTCAGTGCTAATTAGTATTACCTTTCTGGGAAAGAGAAGGAGTCATAAATTTGGAGTTAAATTCTTATTGGTATGGATTGGTAAGTGGATCAAATGAAAATTGTCAATATGGGAAATGTAAAGCATGCATTTGTAGAATGGTGTTTTTTGTTTTGTTTTAGTTTTTCCTTAATGAATACACAGTATTCATAAAGAAATACAATGACAGTCACATGATAAAGTGTGTGTAATGCTTTCTGATAAAAATATCTTTGAAATACACGTAAAAAAGTGGCAGGGTTTATTGGAGGAAGTCGGTTGACTCAATCTCAGTAATTATAAGTTACTAAAGACACAGCTGTATTTCTCTCTCTCTCTCTCTCTCTCTCTCTTTGTCTTCTAATTGAGAATCTTTATCAATGCTCTCACCTCTCTCGGTCATAATTTTTTTTTAATTGACCTTAAATATATAGCTTGTGATGAGTCTTTACTAATTCTGCATCCAAAAAGATAAAAAGTCGTAGCAATGATAAACTTAGCAGAAAAAATAAAAGACCTAGTAGAACAAAATAGCATATACTTGAATAAATATTATATTTATCCCAAATACTCCAAGTTTGTTATAACTAGCAATAATTTGGTGCTTCAAGAAGAAAACTCTGAGTGGTGTGTAAAAGAATTCTCTAATTCTCAGGTTTGTCATCTTTCTCAAGAGTAGCTAGTTTGCTAAATGCTTGGCATTGTTCTAAGTGATGTGCTTGTGTTAACTTATTTAAACTTGACAGGGATTTAAGGGGGAAGTACTATTTTCATCTACATTTTGCCAGTGAGGAACCAGGAGAGGCAGGTAACCTGCCCAATGTCACACAACAATAAATGGAATCACTGAGATTTACTCCAGGTAGTCCAGCTCCAGAGTTATCACTGAATGAGTTTTTTTGTTTGTTTGTTTTATAATTAGATGAACCTTGGGTGGGTTCATCTTCAAAATAATTATGGTAAAAATAATATTCCACATACTCCAGCAACTGTGGTAAGCTTTTACAAGCATTATCCCAATTAAATTTGCCAACATAACAATGGGATAATTGCTAGTATTTACCTCATCTTATCACTAGTTTTTTGGAATAAAGTAATTTGTCCAATATTACACTGTTAACAAGCAGCAGAATTAATATTTTTTTCAATTGTATATTCTAAAATACAAGCTTATAGTCACTAGAGTCAACTGCTTCTTAGAAACCTTAGAAAAATATATTAATTAATATTTGCGGGAGTTTATACAAAGTGGGGACACTGTAAAATATACTTAAATTGATTAATTGCTCAACATAATTTTCCTGTATTTCTAGTTTTCTCAATGATTCAAGATGGCCTTTGGAATTAGAGTCATGTATAGCCTTAAAGATCAGTGATTCAAGGGAGAAAATGAGAAGAGAGACATTATAGAAGCTTTGAAGTATTTGCAGCAGAAAGAGAACAAATCGGAAAGAAAGGTTGACTTTTGAAGAAAAATTTTAGTAGTATATTTCATGGGTTCTGGAGAAAATGTTGATCCTGAAGATCAAAGTCTAAAGTCATTGGTAAAACAAATTTTATGGAAACATGGTATCTTTAAACATAGTGAGCTGAGAATATCTACATTTTTATCAATATCCATTTTTGAAGGAAGAAAAAGTTTTCTCTAGTAGATAGTAATTTATGTTTTTCTACTTTAAATATCAGGCATCATTTTTATTTAGATAGAGGAAAAAATGCCAAAAGTTAGAATAATGAAAATCATGCGCAGTTTCACACAAATAGTTAAGAATATACTGTCAATATCATCTTATCTAAGAATCATTTGCATATTACTGTAACTTGTGCTAGAAATCAAAGGAACACGTCTGTGACAAAAAAGGTGAAAATAATTTACTAGAAAATAAACTACTTTGAAATTATCTGGAGAGGAAAATTTCCTTAACAGGCTGGTGGCCTTTTTGCATTTCTCAGCGTTCAGAAAAAAAATGAAATATTTCAAGCAGGAATTCTTTTAATAACAAGAATTCTAGGTTTAAAGCTGGCTTATGATGGTCAAGGATAGCCTTTGCTAACTTTCAGGAAATCAAGAATTTGCAAAATTGCAGGGAAATACCAGTGATAAGCTCAGTTGTTTGCAAAATCAAATGGTTGTTTTTAATAAGAATTCTGTTAAGTCAATGCATAAACCTCACCTCTAAAACTTTCTGAAGTACCTGTATCTACCTGCCATGGCATGATAATGGCTTACACTTTTATTCACATTCCAAATCTTATGGAAGTGCCTCATTGACAAATATTTACATCTATACCCAGCATATGTTCCCAGCATGGTGAATTTGCCTTTCTCACACATGTTTCTTTCTGGAATTTTATATTTCACAGAAGCTTCAGCTCATTTACTCTCAACAAATGATAAAATTATTCAAATGTTGTCACAGCCATATTTTTATTTAATATTACTGCCAGTGACATCTTGACATAACCATGAATTATTGTGCCGTGCTTCATGTACTCCAATATCAATAGCATATGCATGATTTATTTTAACAGAACAGCCATTACTTTAAATATCAGCTTGTTCCTGTGGTTTTCTTGTTCATTGTGACATTAAATAAGCTAATAGTTTGTTTCAGCAGAGAATTCTCTGTATATCTTTGGATCATTTTTAAGAACTGTCGAACCAAAGAAAAATTATAAGATAATTCATATCCAAAAGTCTTACTGTGAGTAATATGAAATCACTGTGCTTATGCTGGTGGTATTAGGTAACATATCTTAGCAGTAGCAGGATAGAGTGCAGCAAAAAGGGAAATGAAGTTTGAGTCACATCACTAAAGAGAGTAGTATTTAATGACAATTTGTTATCCAAAAAATACACTAGACCGTTTCACATGAATTACCTTACTTAACATTCACAAAATCCTGGGAGTTTGTAATAGCACCACTTTTGTTTTTAAATAAATCTCTCTTTCCCTCTCTCCTCTTCCTCTTTCTCTCTCCATCAGTCATTCTTTATTCCTCACCCTCTCTCCTTTCCTCCTACTTCCCTTTCTCTCCCTTTCTCTCTTTCCTCTTACATCCCTTTCTCTCCCTTTCTCTCTTTCCTCTTACATCCCTGTCTGTTTTGTTTCTATCTTATTATAAGCAGCAATATACTAATAACCTCTTAATTTAAAATGATGTTTGTTGCATCCATTCTTTAAAGAACATTTTAATATTGTTATCAGCTATTATACACATTACATTTAAATAGATATTTAGAGTCTTTTTTTACATTCTTAGAGATTGTATACGTGCAGTCATTCTTCTCAACTCTCCCCAAAATAATAAAATCTTACAGTTAAAACCCAATAAACATAGTTAGAGAGTGAGACAGGTATCATTCTTATCTAACAACTTTGATGCTTTAAGAATTCCTATCACATTAAGGTGAAATACAGTACGTTAATCCTCATTAATTACAAAATATTCTAAATGTACAATCTGTTATTTAAAAAACATATGCATTGACATTTTAAATGGCTTGCTTGCAATGTAAATTTCTATCAATTTTTCATTAATTGCCAAATAATTACTTTAGTACTTTTCATATTATTTGTTGATAGAAAGTTGTAAGTTAATTGTTTAATTCTCCTTGTGACTAGTTATTCATTTCAGCATAAAACATTATTATCATTTCTAAGGTTTTACAGAGGAAATATATCAAGAATGTTTTCATCCAAAAGGGAATATAAGAAGAGACAGGATCACATGTTCTAAGTGCATGATTTCTCAAACAAGTAACAAAAACCTCTGATGAGTCTCTTGTCTAGTAAAACATAAAATGCTAAGATGTGATTGGAGGTGTATGTGGGAGTAAGGACAGGTAAGAATAGAGATTATCAATGAGAAACCATTACATTTAAAATGAAAAAAAAAATACTAGCTAATACATTGTACTATGCTGTCAGATGAGAAAATGTACTTAAAAAATTGCCATAGACAGGTCCTGGTCCATGACAAAATATTCACCAAATAACAGTTGAAATGTTAAAAAAAAAAAAAAAATAGAAGAAATGCTGTGGAATTTTCATGAAACCAAATGTATTAAAATGAAATAATTATTCATTAATAAGAGTTTATATGCATTTTTGAAAGACACATTTAGGGTGAGAGAACATAGTTATTGTCAGGATGTGACAAAATATTCACTAATAAGCAGAGCGAATTCAGTTTCATACTTTATTGGTCACTGTCAGTTTTTGACCTACTAAAAATAATATCTGAATGAAATTTATATTGGATGATTCTAGGATGTTCGTCTCATATATTTGTTTACTAATTTAGTTTTCCCAGTAGGGAAATATCTTTGCTAACCACTGCAGTTTTTGCTATAAAGATGTCACCAACTACAATCAGCAATGGCTCCCCATTGCCTTACTCACCTTTAATTCAATGACTTCATAATCATTCTTACCACCCACAACTACTTAAAGTTGTGATGTGGGTGAAATATGTTCTTGTTCCATTCAAAATACTTGTTAAGAAACCTACATGGGCATTGTGCAAAAACAAAAATTGATTAAAATTTTATTCTGGCTTCATAGAAAAAAAACATTTCTCTTATGGGAAAGTCCTAGTGGATTGGGGCCTGAAGATACAGGTTTTTATCTTTGCTCCACTACCTGCCTACCACCTGCATGAATTTAAACAATTTACTTACTAATTGTTTACTTATAAGTAAACGATTTACTTATCCTGAGCTGTGATTTCTTCAACTGTGAGTCAAAGAAAATACAACTGGACTGTGGTACAATTTTCAAAGAAACATAAAATGTCATTCACTATGCAGTTTCATCATGCATCAATGTGAAGGGAATATAACTGATAATGTAGTAACGAGCAATATATGCAAAAAACTAAATTTTACAAATATCAAAAACAGTACAAATAATTACATGGAAAAATATTATACTTATCTATAAAATAGTATGCTTTTAAATTACCTAGATAACATGTTAAATCTAGATGAAAACAATATATTTAAATACTATAAATTTATAACTCACATTTTGAAGATACTAATCATATTAGATTTACCTTAAAATAACCATACAGTTGTGCCTGGAAAGATATTTCAAATAAATGTGTATGAGATATATGATATATACTAAGCTTTTGAAGATAACATGGGGAAAACTTACTTTCTCTGAACAAGAGTCTCTACTTAAGCTATAAGAATTTTCTTAATAACTGGATTTAAATTTACATTCTTATGATGTTTCAATAACACAATTCTTAGAGTGAATAAGACATTGTTAAGATGGCATCGATAATCTCCTACCATTTCAACCCATTAAATTAATAAGTACTTACTGAGGGCCTCCTCCATGATATACGTTGACAGAAGCACTGGTTTTAGACTCCAAGTCTCAAACACTGACATATTTTTTTTTCCATATGTATTAGGGTACAGGTGATATTTGGTTACATGAGTAAGTTCTTTAGCGGTGATTTGTGAGATTTTTTGGTGTACCCATCACCTGAACAGTACACACTGCACCATATCTGTAGTCTTTTATCCCACACCCCCCTCCCTTTCTTTCCCTCAAGTCCCCAAAGTTCATTGTATCATTCTTAAACATTTTGGTCCTTATAGCTTAGTTCCCACATATTGGTGAGAAAATATGATGTTTGGTTTTCTGTTTCTGACTTACTTCACATAGAATAATAGTCTCCAGTCTCATTCACGTCACTGCAAATGCTGTTAATTCATTCCTTTTTATGGCTGAGTAGTATTCCATCATATATATGTATGAAAAATGTGTATCACAGTTTCTTTATGCACTCGTTGATTGATGGACATGTGGGTTGATTCCATGATTTTACAATTGCGAATTGTGCTGCTATAAACATGAATGTACAAGTATCTTTTCAAATAATGACTTGATTTCCTCCAGGTAGGTACACAGGGGTGGGATTGCTGGATCAAATGGCAGTTCTCCTTTTAGTTCTTTAAGGAATCTCCACACTGCTTTCCATAGTGGTTGTAATAGATTACATTCCCACCAGCAGTGTAGATGTGTTCCCTGATCACTGCATCCACACAAACACCTATTTTTTTTTTTTTTGATTTTTTGATTATGGCCATTCTTGTAGAAGTAAGGTGGTATCGCATTGTAGTTTTGATTTGCATTTCCCTCATCATTAGTGATGTTGAACATTTTTTCACCTGTTTGCTGCCATTTGTGCATCTTCTTTTTTGAGAATTGTCTATTCGTGTACTTAGCCCACTTTTTGATAGAATTGTTACATTTTTCTTACTGATTTGAGTTTGTTGTAGGTTCTGGATATTAGTCCTTAGTCAGATTTTGTAAAGATTGTGAAGATTTTCTCACACTCTGTGGCTTGTCTGTTTACTCTGGTGAATGTTCCTTTTACTGTGCAAAAGCTCTGTAGTTTATTTGGGTCCAAGCTATTTATATTTGTTTTTATTGCATTTGCTTTCAGATACTTGGTCACAAAATCCTTGCCTAAGCCAATGTCTACAAGAGTTGTTCCATTGTTATCTTCTAGAATTTTTATAGTTCATGTCTTAGATTTATGTCTTTAATCCATCTTGACTTGATTTTTTTGTAAGGTGAGAGGTAGGGATCCAGTTTCATTCTTCTACATATGGCTAGCCAATTATCTCAGCACTATTTGTTGGAAACGGTGTCCTTTCCCCACTTTATGGTTTTGATTGCTTTGTCAAAGATCAGTTGGCTTTATTTCTGGGTTCTCTATTCTGTTCCATTGGTCTACGTGCCTATTTTTATGTTAGCACCACACTATTTTGGTGACTATGGCCTTATAGTATAGTTTAAAATCAGGCAATGTGATGCCTCCAGGTTTTTTCCTTTTGCTTAGTCTTGCTTTGGTTATGCAGGCTCTTTCTTGGTTCCATATGAATTTTAGAATTGTTTTTTCTAATTCTGTGAAGAGTGATGTTGGTATTTTGATGGAGATTGCATTGAATTTGTAGATTGCTTTTGGCAGTATGGTCATTTTCAAAAGATTGATTCTCCTCATCCATGAGCATGGTATATGTTTCCATTTGTTCATGTCATCTATGATTTCTTTCAGCAGTGTTTTATAGTTTCCCTAGCAGAGGTATTTTCACTCCTAGTTTAGGTTTATTCCAAAGTATTCTATTTTTGTTTTGTTTTGTTTTGTTTTTGCAGCGATCGTAAAAGGGGTTGAGTTCTTGATTTGATTCTCCACTTGGGCGCTGTTGGTGTATAGAAGAACTACTGATTTGTGTACATTAATCTTGTATCTGGAAACTTTGCTGAATTCTTTTATCAGTTCTAGGAGCTTTCTGGAGGAGTCCTTAGGGTTTTCAAGGTAAACGATCATATCATTAGCAAATTGTGACAGCTTGACTTCCTCTTTACTAATTTGGATATCCTTTATTTCTTTCTCTTGTTTAATTGCTTTGGCTAGGACTTCCAGTACTATGTCGAAGAGGAGTGGTGAGAATAGGCATCCTTGTCTTGTTCCAGTTCTCAGAGGGAATGTTTTCAACTTTTACCCATTCAGTATTATGTTGGCTATAGGTTTGTCATAGATGACTTTTATTACATTAAGATATAAAGGAGAACCTATCAGATTAACAGCAGATCTCTCAGCAGAAACCCTACAAGCTAGAAGGGATTGGGGCCCTATCTTCAGCCTCCTCAAACAAAACAATTATCAGCCAAGAATTTTGTTTCCAGCGAAACTAAGCATCATATATGAAGAAAAGATATAGTCTTTTGTAGACAAACAAATGCTGAGAGAATTTGACATTACCAAGCCACCACTACAAGAACTGCTAAAAAGGAGCTGTAAATCTTGAAACAAATCCTGGAAACACACCAAACAGAACCTCTTTAAAGCATAAATCACACAGGACCTATAAAATAAAAATTCAATTTAAAAAACAAAAACAAACAAAAAACAAAGTACACAGGCAACAAAGTGCATGATGTATGCAAGGGTACCTCACATTTCAATACTAACACTGAATGTAAATGGCCTAAATGCTCCACTTAAAAGATACAAAATTGCAGAATGGGTAAGAACTCACCAACCAACTATCTGCTACCTTCAGGAGACTCACCTATCACATAAGGACTCACATAAACTAAAGTAATAGGCTGGAAAAATACATTTCATACAAATGGACACCAAAAGCAAGCAGAGGTAGCTGTTCTTAGAGAAAACCAACAGCAGTTAAAAGAGACAAAGAGGGACATTACATGATGGTAAAATGCCTTGTCCGACAGGAAAATATCACAGTCCTAAACATATATGCACCAACACTGGAGGTCCCAAAATTATAAAACAATTACTAATAGACTTAATAAATGATATAGACAGCAACACAATAATAGTGGGGGGCTTCAGTACTCCACTGACAGTACTAGACAGGTCATCAAGACAGAAAATCAACAAAGAAACAATGGATTTAAACTTTACCTTGCAGCAAACTGATTTAACAGATAGATATAAAGCACATTTTATCCAACAACCACAGAATACACATTCTATTAAGCAGTGCATGAAACTTTCTACAAGATAGACCACATGATAGGCCAAAAACAAGCCTCAATAAATTAAAAGAATGAAATTATATCAAGCACTCTTTCAGACCACAGTGGAATAAAACTGGAAATCAAATCCAAAAGGAACCCTCAATACCATGCAAATACATGGAAATTAAATAACCAGCTCCTGAATGAGCATTGGGTCAAAAGCGTAATCAAGATAGAAATTTAAAAATTCTTCTAACTGAATGACAATAATACAACATATCAAAACCTCTGTGATACAGCAAAGGCGTTCCTAAGAGGAAAGTTCATAGCCCTAAGTGCCTACATCAAAAAGACTGAAAGAGCACAAACTGACATTCTAAGGTCACACCTCAAGGAACTAGAGAAACAGGAACAAACCAAACTGAAAGCCACTAGAAGAAAGGAAATAACCAAGAACAGAGCAGAAACAAATGAAATTGAAACAAACAAACAAACAAAATTACAAAAGATAAATTAAACAGAAAGCTGGTCCTTCAAAAAGATAAATAAAATGGAGAGACTATTCACAAGATTAACCAAGAAAAGAAGAGAGAAAATCCAAATAACCTCACTAAGAAGTGAAACAGAAGATATTACAGCTGACACAGTCAAAATGCAAAAGATCATTCAAGGCTACTGTGAACACCTCTACACACATAAACTAGAAAACCTAGAAGAGACGGATTAAATTCCTGGAAAAATACAACCCTCCTAGCTCAAATCAGGAAGAATTAGACACCCTGAACAGACCAATAACAAGTAGGAAGATTGAAATGGTAATTTTAAAATTACCAATGAAGAAAAGTCCAGGACCAGACAGATTCACAGCAGAATGCTAACAGACATTCAAAGAACTGGTACCAATCCTTTTGACACTGTTCCACAAGACAGAGAAAGAAGAACCCTCCCTAATTCATTCTATGAAGACAGCATCAACCTAATACCAAAACCAGGAAAGGACATAACCAAAAAGAAAACTACAGACCGATATCCTTGATTAACATAGGCGCTAAAATCATTAATAAAATACTAGCTAACCAACTCCAACAACATACCAAAAAGATAACCCACCATGATCAAGTGGGTTTGATACCAGAGATGCAGGGATGGTTTAACATATGCAAGTCAATAAATGTGATACACCACATAAACAGAATTAAAAACAGAAATCACATGATCATCTCAACAGATGCAGAAAAAAACATTGACATCTTGAAGCATTGTATCCAAAGGAGAAAAAGATGTTTAATAACTACACACATAAATATGAAATTACAAAATGAAGTCTTATAAAGAAAAAACTAATTGGATTCATAACTGAGTTTATTTTTAAATCAATTATCAACGTATTACAAGAAGGAGTAAAACAAGTTACCTCAAATCCTCATAATGATACAGCTATTATATGAAAATCACTTTAAAAGATACATCTTATTCATCTATTGATTAAAAAAAAAAATCTCCCATTACACAACATGCCACTACATGCTGATTATTTAAACATAAATACAGAAACCGAGCTTTTGCTAAAAGTGAACAATTCTTCACAATGTTCTTCTCTATTAATTTGAATAACTTAATGATAAAAGTGTTTTAAATATTGCTTCAAATATTAGATTAATACAACTGATGAATACAAATTTGAAATTGTATACAAAATAATTTTGTATGTTAATGTGTGAATTAATGGTTCAAATACTTATTGTTTCTATTTTATTAATGTCTCAAAGACAATCAGATGCCAAACAGGGTGTTTACTTGATAATAGGAGGCAATAAGATAGTTGTAGTCTTAGACCTGGCTCTTCTGTGAACTTGTTCAAGTTGTCTAATTCTTCTTGGTCTCTTGTATCTTCTAATGTAAGGATGTAATTTCATAGTATACTATATATAATATCTCATACTATATTATCTCTTCATAGAGAGATTTTTAGTCATAATTACATAAATATTGCCTTAATAGGTTCTGAGTATACTCATTTTATATAATATCAATAGCAGTCTTAGTAACTTAGAGTAGTCACTAGGTTTCACAGGACTTCCATATTCAATTATAGAATAAATTAATATCTATTTAGATATTTTAAAAAATGTATATTCCAAAACCCAGAAAAGAATTGTTTATCAGTTGTCCTTTCCTGCTACAAGAAATTGCCACAAACTTAGTGGCTTAAACAACACAAATGTATTATCTTGCAGTCTGAAATGCTGAAGTCCAAAATGAGTTTAACTGGGCTGAAATCAAGGTGTTGGCTAGACCTTGGAAATTCTAGGAGATTCTAGGAAATTCTAGGAATTTCTGGAAATTCTAGGAGATAATGTTTTTTTTTTTTTAATATGATTTTTAATCCTTCTTAAAAACTCTTAGATAAAATGATTATGTCTCTAACAATTAATTCCACTTTGTTTTAGGTTAACAGGATTCCATCTGCCACCTCCAGTGACAAGTACCAAATCTGTGTTCTCACTACGTTTGACCAGTGATTTTGCAGTTAGCGCTCACGGGTTTAAAGTATATTACGAAGGTAAGTGATTGTAGTGGCAAACAAAACACTGCCCTTAATGTAATCAAACAGAATTTTTCAAGTAGGAAAGAAGAATCAACATTGAGAGATATAACACATCATGTTATCTCAAATCTTGTCCTGCAATTTATCTTGTTATTAATCACTTATGTATAGTAAAATGCTATAGTTAGTGGACTTTAATATTTCATATCACTATGTGAGACCATTAAATTGCTCCAGGGTTAGGAATTAACAAAACGGAATTAAATGTGAGAGTAATAGGATACTAGACCTGATTTTTGTGTCAGGCATCGTAGACCCTACCCTAGAGTCCCTTTTGCTGTGCCGCTCTACCAGAAAGTAAACCGGTAATCTGTCTTCTCTGAAAGTTAGAGTCAAGAGAAAAAGTTCAGAAAGAGACAAAAGTTGACATCTACTCCTGAAACAGCCTTTCCAGGATAAGATCAATAATCCCTTAAACCAGGAAGAAGACAACTAAATATTTCTCAAAACTGAAGGTTGTGTTTTTCTTTTTCCTAGAAGTTTAGTAAAAACTCATTTGGCATCAAAACCTGATGCCAAATGAATGGAGGACATTTATGATCTTTATTTATCGCCCTTAGTGTGAATATTCATATATATCACTAGGAAAATATCATTTGATAATGGGATGGTGCCCGGGCTCTACTAAGAGTGTTTTTTGTTGTTGTTGTGTTTTGTTTGTTTGTTTGTTTGTTTGTTTGTTTTTGAGCCAGAGTCTCCCTCTGTTGCCCAGGCTGGAGTGCAGTGGTATGATCACAGTTCATTGACTCACTGCAACCTCCGCCTCCTGGGTTCAAGCAATTCTCCTACCTCAGCTTCCTGAGTAGCTGGGATTACAGGTGCGTGCCACCACTCCTGGCTAATTTTTGTATTTTTAGTAGAGACGGGGTTTCACCATGTTGGCCAGGCTGGTCTGGAACTCCTGACCTCAGGTGATCCACCCGCTTCGGCCTCCCAAAGTGTTGGGATTACATGTGTGAGCCACTGCACCCGGCCTCAGAGTGTTTAAAGGCACAGAATCTACATGTTTTGTTTTTTAAAAAATGTGCTAGCTAAAATAATTCTGATGGCAACAATAATTTGTTCTTGAAGGTTTCAGATAGAAATCACGGACTTATCATTTCTTATCTATGTAATTTGACAATAAAATTTCCATCTGGTTTGGGAAAGAGTCCTTTTCTTCCCCATGGGGATAGTGTATCGGATTTCATCTCCCCGGGACCATATTACAGAATTTACCACATCAGGTCTAACATTATCATAAAGAAATATATAAATACCATAGCAAGGGCAGCTAATTTCTAAACCATAAAGTAATTCAAAATATAATGTGTTTAAGGAGAACACTAGAAGATAATCGTGTATTAAATAGAATTGTTTCCGTATAAATGTTAACATTTTGCATGTAGGGGAATGTTTTAAACTAAACACTAATTCTAGTACAGTATTTCTCACTAGAAAAAAATATCCTCTGGCTAATAATTTAGTAGAAATCCTTTCTCTGTTTTATATCCTAAATAATGTCGGATAGCAGCAGTTTTGAACATTATTTTCTACCTAATACTTTTCTGAACTGTCTTTTGTCTAGCAAGGGAGGATAAATTCCAAGACTTAATTTCCTCCATGGTGATAGTAATAATCGTTATTTTTCTAAGGAGCTCTCACAATAGTTGAATATTTTTTATCTTGGCAACTTAATTCATAGTTTAAAACACTATAACCACAAAGGTTTAATTTTAAGGTATAATTTTGGCAATGCTGAAGAAGAAGTTAGTAATGCAATTATTTTGTACTAAGGGCTCTTAATAGAAAAACTTGTATTCTGTTCATCAAAATATAAAGATATTTTTAGAATAGTTCCATCTTTCAGGAAGTACTAACTATATTGAAAATGTACTTGTGAATTATGAGGTTGGCATGTTTTTTTGGTTTGGCTGTCAGGTTTCATGAATTCATACTAAAAAATATTTTCATAGCTCCCAATTGTTTCTTCGTATACCACATTAAATTTCTATCCATCTTTTTTGCTTAAAGGAAAATAGATTCATATATTTTTGACATTTGAATGTATGTTTGGCATGTGCTGACTTAAAATATAGGATACTTGACATTCAGATAGTACCGAAGGATTGGTTATCATGCTGTAGAATCTTCAGGTATTGATTCACAATGAGTACCTTGTTCAATGCATGTTAGTTTTCAACTTAACATCTTAAAAGAATAAAAAAATATTATCTCAGTTTTATAAGTGAAAAGTCCTGGTGTTCTTTGCTGGTTTCTCTGCTCAGAGTTCCACAAGGCTAAAATAAAAATTTCAGTGGGCTGGGTTTGTATCCAAAAGTTTTGGGAAAAATCTACTTCCTGGCTTATTCTGGTTGTTAGCAAGATCCAGTTCCTCAAGATTGTAGGACCATGATACCTGTTTCCTTCTGGCTGTCAGCTGGTGGTTGCCCATAGCTCCTAAGGCTTTCTCTCCTCTCCATGTAGAGGTCTCAAACCTTAGAGCCAGCAACTGGTAAAAAGAATCCTCCTCACCTTGGGAATCTCTGATTTCCCCTTTGATGCATCTGTCTGCTACTTTTCTCCCTCCACACATCTTATACTCTAGGTGAAGAAATTTCTCAGCTTTTAAAGTCCGTGTGATTGGTATGGCCCCATCTGGATAATGAATGCTAATCTCTGCATCATAAAGTCAACCTAAATCATATCTTCAAAGGCATTTTGGCCGTGTAACATGACATGTGTGCAAGTTCCAGAGATATATTTTTGGGGAGGTAGAGGGGCATTATTTGGCCTACGATTGCATGCTTAAGGCTATGTAACATGATCCAGAGGGAGTAGCTGCTAGGATTTCTATATTTAACTGTAGCCAATGATACTGCCAGGGCCAACTGGCATATTGTGAAGCTCAGAAATCTTATCTTGGAATTACAAAATCTGTCTCCCACTCCCCTGCATTTGGATCCAGTTTTTTGTTCCGCAATTACCTCAAACTACAACTCTGGCCCTGTGCATGATACAGTAAAATAGATCTACTAACCTGGATATCTTCTCAAGTATGATGTCTGTATTTTTAAATTTAATATGATTTTAATATTTTTGAGATAGGAGTCTCACTATGTTGCCCTGACTTGTCCTGAACCCTGGCTTCCAGCCATTTTCCTGCCTCTGTCTCTCAAAGCACTGGGGTTACAAGCATGAGCCACTGCTCCTGGCCTCTTACCTGTATTTTTAAAAATATTTTTCAAGATAATCCTAATGTCTAAATTTCATTTATTTTTAGTTCATCCTCCTGTATATAATCATTAACTATTTTTAAAAAACTTTGCTAAGACTTTGTCCTTGTGTAATAGTACTTATGAGACCTGTATTGATTACTAACGTTATTCATTGATCAAACTGTCAACAATGAGCACATGCATCAGCTTTATCTGGAGACTGTATTAAAATCTAGAATTCTTGGCCCCACTTACATATTCTGAGTCAGACTCTGCCGTAGAGCCCTGGAATGTGCATTGTAGTAAGAGATTCACTGATTTTGATGCCTACTGAGATTGTAAATTCTATCTTTCTCTCCCTGGAAAAAGGACTAAACCAGACCAAACTAATCTGGTGTATAATAAAAACTAAGAAAGATATTTATTCAATTGGTATACTGCAAAGAGAATTATTCTGAAGAAGATACTTAATGTATCTAAACCTCATTGTCTTCATCTGTAAAATTGAGGTAATAATTCTCCCTACTTCATAGTGTTGTGAGGAATAAAATAATATATAGAGAGTGCCTAGAATAGGATCTAACATAACAAACAATCTATACTTATGAATTACAATATTGATAATATCATGATGGTGATTAAAAGAGTACTTTATTCATAATCATTTCAGTTCTATGGGGACATACTATATATTTGTATAAATTTCTATAATGGAGTTAATATGTTTTTTTGAAAAGGCTATTCACTTTTATGGTCTGTTCTTTTAGCAAGAGCTATTGAAGTCATCACGCATTCCCTCAGTCCCTCCCTCCCTCCCTCCTTCCCTCCCTCCCTCCCTCCCTCCCTCCCTCCCTCCCTCCCTCCCTCCCTCCCTCCCTCCCTTCCTTCCTTCCTTCCTTCCTTCCTTCCTTCCTTCCTTCCTTCCTTCCTTCCTTCCTTCCTTCCCTCTTTCCTTCCCTCCTTTCTTCTTTCCTTCTTTTTTTTCTTTCTCTCTCTCTCTCTGTGTGAGTGTGTGTGTAGCTGAATGTGATTAATGACTTAATGTTACAAATATATTTCTTTAAAAATCATTATTAGGGGAGTAAAGGTCATCAAGCTAATGAACAAACACATTATTCTCAGTTAAGGTAATGTGCTGTAACTACTATGAGATCCTTCAAGACAATGAGCATATTGAAATTGATTTAACTTGCAGAGGTGAAGGTAAAGTAGTTCTACTTATTCACTCTCTACATTTTTCAAACTGTCTATGATGAAAGACCAATTGGTATCTCTAATTGCACACCAATACTTTGTAAAATATAAACTAATGCACGGAAATTTTGCACTGATGTCAATTTGCTTGAAAGTGCTTAAATGCTTACTCTTGATTTCTATACTTCATCGTGGACAAGTAAGAAATTGTTCACCAAAGCACATTGGTCCATGAACCAGTTCTCACCTTTTCCTTTAGTATTTCTAAATTATTCAGAATGAGTTATATAGTCTCTACTTTCATACAAGAGTGCAGAGCAATTTAAAATATTGTTTAAAATTAATTTTCTATATCCCTTGATACATTAAATTTATATTCTTCAGACAAATATTTCATCTTAAATTCCATATAGTATCCATTAATAGCAAAAAAGTCAATATGTTAATAATTTAGCAATTCTGTGTGCTTGAAATCATCCTATATATTTGAAATTTTTATATTGAAATGATGATTTTCAAAATAGAAAAATTTTATGCTTTATTTAGAAATGTAAATTATACTTTTATTTTCTCAAATTACAAAAGTATTTAATAATGATCGCTATTAAATTCTTCACATTTTTTATTATTTCTTTTGCTTCTCAAGTTTCAACAACCTGTAACTTTTACTTATTCTTAAATTTTATTTAGCTTTCAACAATTGCTACCAATTTATAAGATAGGAAAATAATTCAGTTAAAATATAAAATATCATTATGAATATTTCTAAGTAGAAATATTTGTCTGTATTAGCTATACCTGATAGTTTATCCCAAATACAAAAGATTAATCAATGTATAATACAATATAATAGTTCAGTGAAATTCTGTTGGATATCAGAAAACACTACAAGTGAGATCCATTATATCAGGGTAGGCTATATTTCTTAAATACTCATTGAGTAGAATAGTCTCACTGCCCTTTATTTGTGAGGGATACATTCCAAGACCTTCAGTGGATGCCTGAAATTGTGGATAGTACCAAACCATTTATACAGTAGTATGTTTTTTCAATCTGATAACAGACCACTACTAAGTATCTAATAGGCAAGTAGCATATATAGCGTAGATATTCTTGGCAAAGGAATGGGTGGGGCAGGACAAGATAGAGTGCTCATTGATTTTTATCGTGCTGCTTAGAATGACCTGTAGTTTAAACCTATGAATTCTTTATTTCTGGAATTTTTAAATTAATATTTTCTGACCATGGTTGATCAATGGTAACTGAAATCACAAAAAGCAAAGTCATGGATAACCGGGGGACCCTATAGTACATCATCCTGCTAATTTTATTAGAGTTGAGGTTTTGTTTTTTTAATGTACTAAAATGTTTAGAGTTAGTTAGACAAAGGAAACTACTTAAAATGTGAAGTTAGATAATCAAGAACATGTTTTATTTAAACAAAATTTGTTTTATTTTTATTTTTATAATAATAATTATACATATAGGGTATATGTGATATTTTCATATAATCATACAAGGTGTAATTATCAAATAGGAGTAATTGGGATATCCATCACCTCAAATAATTATCTTCTATTTGTGTTGGAAACATTGCAAATTCACTTCACTAGTTATTTTAGAATTTATATACAATAAATTATTTTTAACTATGTTATCCCTATTATGCTATTAAACATTAAATATTTTTCCTTCTGCCTAACTACATTTTTACCCATGAACCAACCCCTGTTTATTCCTCCCACTACCCTTCCCAGCCTCTGGTAACAATCAGTCTACTCTCTACTTCAATATGTTTTAAAATATATAAGTAGAATGAAAATAGTTCCAGATTTGTGATCCAGACAAATAAGTTCCATGTCAGATATTCTTTCCATAAAATATTTTAGATGTAATTGAATAAGTTCTACATTAGTCCGTTTTAACGCTGCTGATAAAGACATACCTGAGACTGGGGGGAAAAAAAAAAAAGGAGGTTTAATTGGACTTACAGTTGTTCCACGTGGCTGGGGATACCTCAGAATCCTGGCAGAAGGTGAAACACACTTCCGTGGTGGTGGCAAGAGAAAAATGAGGAAGTTGCAAAAGCAGAAACCCCTGATAAAACCATCAGATCTCATAAGGCTTATTAAATACCACAAGAACAGTATGGGGGAAACTGCCCCCATGATTTAAATTATCTCCCACTGGATCCCTCCCACAATACATGGGAATTATGGGAGTACAATTCAAGATGAGATTTGGGTGGGGACACAGAGACAAACCGTATCATTCTGCCCTCTGCCCCTCCAAATCTCATGTCCTTATATTTCAAAATCAATCCTGCCTTCCCAGCCATCTCCCAAAGTCTTAACTCATTTCAACATTAACCCAGAAGTCCACAGTCCAAAGTCACATCTGAAACAAGGTAAGTTCCTTCCACCTATGAGCCCATAAAATCAAAAGCAAGCTAGTTATTTCCTAGATGCAATGGGGGTACAGGTATTGGGAAAATACAACCATTCCAAATGGGAGAAATTGTCCAGAACAAAGGGGTTACAGGGCCCCTGCAAGTCTGAAATCCAGCACGGCAGTCAAATTTGAAAGTTCCAAAATGATGTCCTTTGACTCCAGGTCTCACATCCAGGTAAAGCTGATGAAAGAGGCAGGTTCCCATAGTCTTGGGCAGCTCTGACCCTGTGGCTTTGCAAGGTAAAGCACCACTCCTGGCTGCTTTCACGGGCTGGCATTGAGTGTCTACAGCTTTTCCAGGCACACAGTACAAGCTATAGGTGGATCTACCATTCTGTGATCTGGAGGATGGTGGCCCTCTTCTCACAGCTCACTAGGTGGTGCCCCAGTAGGGACTCTGTGTGGGGGCTCCAACCCCACATTTCCCTTTCACACTGCCCTAGCAGAGGTTATCCATGAGGGCCCCACCCTTGCAGCAAACTTTTGCCTGGGCATCCAGGCATTTCTATACATCTTCTGAAATATAGGTGGAGGTCCCCAAACCTTAATTCTTGGCCTCTGTTCACCCGTAGGCTCAACACCACATGGAAGCTGCCAAGGTTTGGGGCTTGCACCCTCTGAAACCATGGCCTGAGCTGTACCTTGGCCCCTTTTAGCAACAGCTGGAGCAGTTGGGACACAGAGCACCAAGTCCCTAGGCTGCACACAGCATGGGGACCCTGGGCCCAGTCCAAGAAACCATTTTTTTTCTCCTAGGCTTCCAGGTCTATGATGGGAGGGGCTGCCATAAAGACCTATAACATGCCCTGGAGACATTTTCCCCATTGTCTTGGGGATTAACAATAAGTGCCTTGTTACTTATGCAAATTTCTGCAGCCAGCTTGAATTTCTCCTCAAAAAATGAGTTTTTGTTTTTGACTGCCTCATCAGGCTGCAAATTTTCTGAACTTTTTGGCTCTGTTTCCCTTTTAAAACAGAATTCTTTTAACAGCACCCAAATCACCTCTTGGATGCTTTACTGCTTAGAAATTTCTTCTGCCAGATACCCTAAAACATCCCTCTCAATTTCCACACATCTCTAGGGCAGGTGCGAAATGCCACAAGTTTTTTTTTTTGTTTGTTTTGTTTTTTTTTTCCTGCAACATAACAAGAGTCACCTTTGCCTCACTTCCCAACAAGTTCCTCATCTCCGTCGGATACCACCTCATCCTGGGCCTTATTATTCATATCACTATCAGCATTTTTGTCAAAGCCATTCGACAAATCTCCAGGACGTTCCAAACTTTCTCACATTTTCCTGTCTTCTTTTGAGACCTCCAAACTGTCCCAGCCTCTGCCCGTTACCCAGTTCCAAAGTTGCTTCCACATTTTCGGTTATCTTTTCAGCAATGCTCCACTCTACTGGTACCAATTTACTGTATTAGTCCATTTTCATGATGCTGATAAAGACATACCCAAGACTGGGAAGAAAAGGAGGTTTAATTGGACTTACAGTTCCACATAGCTGAGGAGGTCTCCAAATCATAGCGGGAGGCAAAAGGCACTTCTTACATGACAGTGGCAGGAGAGAAATGAGGAAATTACAAAAGCAGAAACCTCTGATAAAACCGTAAGATCTCGTGAAATTTACTGACTGCCATGAGAATAGTATGGGGGAACCGCCCCCATGATTCAAATTATCTCCTACCAGGTCTCTCCCAAAATACATCGGAATTATGGGAGTACAATACAAGATGAGATTTGTGTGGGGACACAGAGCCAAACCATATCGGGTGCTAAAAATTTTATTAGATTGTTAATTTTTAAAAACCACTGAAAAGAATTAAAGAAAATCTTTATTATTGATATGTTTATTAAACACATTTATTTTATAAATCATTTTGATATATAGTTTCCAATTATCTTGGATTCCAGCATTAATTCTAGTAAAAGGACTAAATTTCATGAGCTAGCTTTTGCCCTAACTCCTAAAAACTAACTATTTTATTCTTTCATTCAGGGTTCTTTCCATTCCCTATATAATACCATGTATAAAATATATCTGAATTTTTAATTGGATCAAATTATATCCAAAAGAATGGATGACTGCTTGACTATAATATCTATGCATATGCCACATTTTCCCCATTAGTGGCATAGAACTATCATGAAGTTCTACTCAATATGTCCAATGTGGAATAAACAGTTGATGAAAGTAAGTCAGTCTGTGATCTTCACAGATGAATTTCTCCATTTTCAAAGTTTATTTTAGCCTACTTTAGCCCATTTACTTTAAAACTGTGGAGGTTGATGTTCCTGTTTCTTAAATACTGGTAGAGTTTAAGGCCCCTTAATTATCTGCTGGAGACCCTTTCCTCTGAAACTTCTTGCAGTCAAATCTGTGAACTATTAGATTTCTGCAGAAAAATTTTCTAATTAATATCTAGTTGCATATATCTCTAGTTTTCCTCATTATGTCTACCATACACTTGAATTTCTGAATTTCTACCATACACTTGAATTTCCCAAAGTTTGTTTCACAGAACTTTGGTTTTATATGTTTTATTGTTATAAAGAGCCAAATGAGTAAAACGTTCTTCTGAGAAACAATAAATTTGAAAAATACAAACTTATACTAAGTTTGATAGTCATATAACCATTTGTCAAAATTTGATGAAGGTACAATTGATGAGATATGTGTTCTGTGGAACAAAGGGTGGGAAGTGCTCTTATGTCTTTCTAGACCTGCCAAACAATATTCTAAATGCATTCTAGTTTCTAATGAAACTTATTTTGTAATATAGAATCCTTTTACATTTTTCTTTGAAAGATGTATGGTCGTTTTTTATAGGTGAAAGAGCATATGGGAACCTACCATGGAATATCTTACCATCTTAGGAATCATTTATTGTGGAAATATGGTAATACATATTCCCATATGTATTATGGAATACAGTTGGAATACAGTTCACGTGTACAGAGGAACATATATGTATATGTAATTATGTTAATATATATTACTTAATATATCATTTATAATGATTATCTTAAGATCTGGGATGAGCTTAATAATTTCGGCATGTATCAGTTAGACAATATAATTATCAGGAACAGTTATATAATAAATAAAAGTATAGTCTTTTTGTATAGTTTTGGGTTTTCTTTATTTTTATTTGTACAAATTCATGAGGTTCATGTGGAATCTTGCAACTTGTATATAATATGCAGTGATTGAGTCAGATATTTAGGGTGGCTATCATCTAGGTACAATACAACTTCGTTAACTACATTTATCCTACTTGGTTATCAAACATTGAATTTATTCCTTCTATCTCACTTATGTTTGTACCCTTTAACCCACTTCTCTTCACCCTCCCCCTCTTCCCCATTCACCCTTCCAAGTTTCTGTTTTCTATCTTCCCACCATCTACCTCATTTAATCAAATATCTTAGATCCCACATATAAGTGAAAAGATGCAATATTTGTCTATTTGTGCTTGTCTTATTTCACTTAAGATAATGACCTTCACTTTCATCAATGTTGCTGCAAACGACATGACTTAATTCTTTTTTATGATCACATAGAATTTCATTATGCATATTTTCTTTATTATTTTCTTTATCTGTTCATCTATTGATGGACACTTTCGTTAATTCCATATATTTTCTATTGTGAATAGTGCTGCAGTAACCATGTGAGCACAGGTAATCCTTGGATATATTGATTTCTTTTTCTTTTGGTAGATATCCTGTAGTGGAATTTCTCTGGAATGGTAATTCTATTTTTAGTTTTATAAGAAAGCTCCATACTGTTTTCTATAGTGGCTGTACTAGTACCCATTCCGACCAACAGCTTATAAGAGCTCCCATTTCTCCACATCTTTGCAAGCATCTGATACTATTTGTCTTTTTTTTTTTTTTTTTTTTTTTGAGACTTAGTCTCGCTCTGTCGCCCAGGCTGGAGTGCAGTGGCACGATCTCTGCTTACTGCAAGCTCCTCCTCCCGGGTTCACGACATTCTCCTGCCTCAGCCTCCCGAATAGCTGGGCCTACAGGCACCCGCCACCACGGCCGGCTAATTTTTTGTATTTTTAGTAGAGACAGCGTTTCACCATGCTAGCCAGGATGGTTTCGATCTCCTGACCTCATGATCCACCTGCCTCAGCCTCCCAAAGTGCTGGGATTACAGGCATGAGCCACCGCGCCGGCCTCTATTTGTCTTTTTAACAGTAATAATTTCGATTGGGACAAGTGATATCTCATTTGAATTTTCATTTGTATTTCTCTGCTTATTAGTGATGTTGAAATTTTGTTCATATACCTGTTAGCAATTTGTATGTCTTCTTTTGAGAAATGTCTATTTGTGTCCTTTGCCCTTTTTTTAATGAAATGTTTCATGTTTTTCCTGTTGTGTTGTTTGAGTTCCTTTTGTATTCTGGACATATTAGTTCTCTGTTGGATGAAGAGTTTGCAAATAAAGAATATACATTGAAAACCACTTCGAACACAGGTACTTAGTATGCTATGATTGTTGATGTGTTCTACTAAGTAATTAAAACATTATAGAAAAAAATGCTCACATTTAGCAAATTTGCTACTAAATCATTCTCACATTTTAATTCAGAAATATAAAAATGTGGCTAATAACACTACTACTACCAAGAAACATTTATTAAGTTATTTATATGAGCCATTCACAGCTATTTTACTTGGATTATCTCACCCTACAAAATTACATGAGAAATAGTAAAGACCAAAAATTTAATGAAGCACTCACTATAAAAAATTACTTAAATGTCTTACCTTTGAGAACTGTATACATTTTAGAAACTTAATTTAGAACTGTTAGCTATGATTCCACTTTGATTTAAATGGATATGAGAAACTACAATTTAGAACAAAAGAACATTGCTTAAATAAGAATGTATATTAAAACAATATGTAATATAAAATGCAAAATATATCCTTGCAAATATTATGAATGACTTATATACTCTTTGTCTTTTTAAAATAATGACATATAAAAGGATAGTTATATTATTTGCAATTCTATTTAGTTCTCTGTCAAACACGTTTATTAGAAGTTTATCCCTGAGAACATTAAATTACTTTAGTTTTTTTGTTTGTTTTTTAAATTTAGGGGTTATTTTCAACTACTAAGCTTTAAAAATCTAAGTGGCAGTATCATGAAATTTAATGGAGAGCTTACAATTTAGAATCAAGTCAATTATGCTTCTGGCAAAACAGTTGGATTTTAGCAAGTTAAAATTATGTTATAAAATTTCATTTATTAAATTGTTCGCTAGCAATAAATTTAGGTTAGGTTCATAAAAAGTTAATGGATCTTCATTTTTAAATACTTCTAAGAATAAATGAGAGTTACTATATTTCAAAAACAGAATACGAGGAAATTTCATTCCTGCAAAGACCTTGACTTTTGTCTGTTGGTCAAATTCAAATCTTTTGTCGTTAGAGGCCCATAAAGTCAACCTAGTTAGTAATGGAAACACCCTAATCCTCAAGTGATTTTTTAGCTAAATCATGAGTATATCTCTACCTTTTAAGCAGTTGTAAATGTTCAAAATCCTAATCTAGAGAATAACACAAGTCAGTCTATTATTTAAATATAATCTTCAGAATAAAGAAACTGTTATAATGAATATTCAGATTTGGCTAGATATAAACAATAATTTATTAATTTTCTAGTCATTTTACATATATTATCCAGGAAGGTATAAATCACTTTTACTGTATTCACAAGAACGTTTCAACAGATTAACATTACTATAAATGCTTTTAGACATTAAGCAGTAACATTTTATCCACCCCCATTTCAGCTTAGTGTAGCATACACAGCCTGTACAACTACCTATCCCTCGAACTTCGTTTCTAGCCAGCGTTTACTTCAATTTATAAAACAATTAAATTAACACTATTAATTCATATCAAATTTTTATTAATACACATACTGTATTATTTGAATTACCCAATCTTAACCCAGTCTATTTTTTTTGTTGTTGTTTCTGCTCAGAACACCCTGCACACACTTCACTTACTGGTTCACATACTTATCTTTCCAGACATTATGCAGGCCTTAGTTACCTTCAAAAAAATCATAGATGGAGTTCAGGATTGGGCTCAATGCTGAATGCTCTTTCTCTCTATGCTTAGATGTGTCCACACCTTGTCTCAATTAAACAATTCTAGCATGCGTATTAAAATGATAAATTACAGCACTTGACAGATATGACACATTTAGCAATATGTATAAAAAATCATTTTGGATTTTTCACTCACAGTAGTCTGTGAGAAGCTTGCAGGTATAGAACACGTTTTAGTCATTTTATATACCTGCCTCTGGTTTCAACATATTCCTCTCATGTTCCAAGCACTTAATAAACGCTTGTTAAACTCAGCTTATATACAGACCATCTAACAAAAAAATTGATTAGTAATGAGGGATGGTTGAATACATCTCCTACTTTAAGGAATTAAAACTCCAGTGAATGTGTTTGTGTTAAAAGGCAGACATCAGCTATATTTAATCACTTAGCATTTGTGATATTCATACATATTTACATTAAATAACTAAGGTTTAGAGAAAACAGCCTTTTATTTTTAATAATTAAAAATAGAGGAAATTATTTATAATTTTAATGAATATTTCTTTTTTAAATATTTACTTTCTTAGGTTAAATAGTTACTTTTTGAAGCATTTCAAAAATAAATAAATTGCTTATGCAGCACAAAAAGAAAAGTTGAGAATGAAAAATTGCTTAAGTTAGTGATATCTGACCTACATAAGCTTTGTGCTTCATGTGAAAAAGATGGGATGGCATAAAAGGTTTTATTTTATTCTCCAGAGATAGAGTGATCAAACTTACTATGTAATCCTATTTCACTTTGAATTTCCTTCTTATATATATATAGTTGAATGAGTTATACTTATCAACTGCTATAATTTATCATTCTGATGTGTATGTAAAAATGAAGTTTGATAGAGTGATTATTTAAGATTCTAATTATATGTAAAAGGTATTTTGCTATTTTTCACTCAAAGCTCATACAGAGTAGTAGTTGTTATAATTGATAGTGCAAAAATAGTGCTATAAAGGTACACTATAGGCTTGGTTTAGAAATTAACATGTTAATTTAATTTCCTCATTCTCAAAATTTAGTAAACTGATAACAAATAATTTTATAGTTATTATTTGATGCTAAACATTGTGGTACATCATTAAAAATTAAACTTGAAATGAATTCTTCCTTATTAAGATAATTATTCTCTTTATCATTTTTAGTATCAGAAAAAATTAAAAAATGTACAAATCAAACATTGCAATAGCAAAAATAAGCAGCCTCAATTATTTTAATTTGGTGGCTATATATTACACTGTGATAGATAAAATTTTTGGCATGAATAAAATAATAGGATCAAATTCCATTTTCTCAGTACTTGAAATAATAATTATCAGCTTTAACATTGATTTTTAGTTATTAACCTGGTATCACAAAGGACAAGATAGTTTGTAAAAGGTACTCAATATACCAAAAAAGTATAATTTCTTACACAGTATCATATGTTGATTTGATATAGAATATTCTTCAGATTTTATATGTTCTTTTAATCATATATGTTCAAGTGAACTTTAATGCTAACAAGTGTGAGAAGTTGCTATTAAAGTCCTAATTAATAGAACACCAGAAAAAAGCAGATCCCAAAAGTCTGTTTTTCCTTTGGTCATATGTTGAGGAGGAGTATAATTTTTGTTCTAGCAAAGTCATGATAACAGGCTAAAGTAAATGGGAAATTGATGATGTAAAATTAAAGGAATGCAAGAAACTGAGCAATAGTGATTAATAATACGTTTTGAAGGATATGATGCTTTCTTTTGTCAGGAAATGTGAATTGACCTGAAGGCACTGGTTGTGAGACTTTAGAATTATTCAGAAAAATAAATGTTGATTAGTTATTGTTCTTTTTATTTAATGATTACAGTAATGATGGTATTTCCAAGTATGTAGTAAAAATAATTGATGTTTCTTCTAAATAATTTTCTTTATATTCATTTGCATTTATAATAATTCCTTTACCACCTGTCATCTTTGAAGATACTTATCAATATTTTTGGTTCTTTCCCTGTGCTTTCAGTTGAAGACTTTATTTCACATGTTACAAAGAGATCTCTGACAGTGTGCTCTTTTGGTCGTAACTGTCAAGCACAAGTCTTCACTCACTATGCTTTATACAGTATTACATTGTGACTTTCCCTGTGGACAAACCATAGCATTTAATTTGCCTAGGGATATTTAAATAAATTTTTTAAAAATTATCATTCTCATCTATATTGGTTTTATATTGCTGCATAACAAACGACCACAATTTAGAGGATTAACACAACAGAAGTTTACAGTCTCTTAGTCTGAGCTGCAGTCAGCTAGGTTCTTAGCTCACGTCTTAAAAGGCTTCAGTCCAGGCGTTGGCAGCTCTGTGATTCACGTCTAAGGCTCAGGGTCCTCTTTCATCCATACTGAGTGCTGATAGAGTTTATTTTCTTGCAATTGTATTATTGAAGACTCTATTTTCTTGCTAGCTATTGACTGCAAAATTTTCTTACCTTTTAGAGGCTCCCTTTGGTTCCCATCCATGACTTTCTCAAAGACCATTCACAACATGACTTTCTTTCAGCAGAGCATGAATATATCTCTATATTTATCTCTGTCTTTAGTTGGCTGAAAATAGTTTTATACAGCATAATGTAGGCATAAGAGTGACTCTTCAATCACCTTTTATAGTATAGCTTTGCCTAATCAAAGCAACAACTATTATATTACCTCCATAATTCTACCTGCACTCATGGGGAAGGAATGAAAATCTTGGAGCCAATAGTGCAGTGAAAATCTTGGAGCCAATAGGCAATTATGCCTACCATATTATGTTGAATGACTTATTTAGATGATAATTCAAAACAAGTATGTAGAAGACAAAGAATAGAAGATTAAAATATGCATTTTATAATTCATCAACATAATAGACTTTGTTTTATCAAAAAATATATAGTCAATGTATTCTTCATATTTTTCTTCAAACTTATTTTAGTAAATAATTTTTTGGGGCAAAAATAGCATATCTTTATATTTCCTCTTATAAGTTATAAACATTTCAATCATAATCCTATATTGTGCTTCAGATGGCTTTATTTGTCAAGATGGCTATATTTTAATATAAATCCGTCTTTTAAATATGTATTTCTTCTTTACAAGACATATATGGTAATAGAAGAACCACAAATATGCTAACAGGGTGTGAAAAGACGTAACCTTTAATGCTGGCTTTGTGACTCAGACACTGTAAATTCTTCATAATGTGAAGTGGGAAATATAATAATGATTCTACAACATAATTTTTAAGATAAGGGGAGCAAATGATACAACTTCCACAGAGCAATACTTGGCATGTAGGCAGCATTTCATATATGTTAGCTATTATCTTTTCTGTTCTACCATATATTTTAAATATAATGAATATACACATGTATATTATAATGTTTGGACATGCCTTTTAATCTCTATTTTGTCAAAAGGAACAATATTCCAATATTTATTTTGTGTTTTTTAGAAGGTTGTTGAAATAAGCAAATGTATTTGGACTGAAGAATTTAAGAAGTAGTGCACCCTTAACTGGGGTTCCAGAAATCGGTGTTGCCAATGAGGTAAATCATTTTCAGCTTGAACCAGGGGAAGAAGTGACACTTATCACACATGCACACACACACACACACGCAAAGCTCTTCCAGTTGCAAAATTAAAACCCTCACAGAGGATAAGGGAGGTAGTTCACTGAAGAGCTGCAGCTCTGACATAAAGAGCAGTGCTAGAGACAGACCAATTGATTTAAAAAGAGGGCACAAGAGAAGAATGACAGGACTTACACAGAAATTAATTGAAAAAATACATACTAATTAGAGTCCCTTAAGTAACTGCATGAAGAAAAATGCATAAGAACTTTATTGATAATTATGAGGTCCCTGAAGCAAGCAAACATTTTGTACAGACATTACGGCTGTAAGAGATGATACCTAGAACCAAAAGTAACCCTTAGTTATAAACTATAACCGATTATTATTTTGGTAAGTTTAATTAAATATCATGTTTCATTCCATATTGACAAAGAAATAGACACTATGGACCAATCTGAATATACTTCATAGTTTTGTCAAGAACTTGCCCCATCTGAATATACTTCACTTATTGTCAAGAACTGTAAAGATTCAGAGAGTTTCATTCTGCTATAAAGACACATGCACACCTATGTTTACTGAAGTACTATTCACAATAGCAAAGACTTGGAACCAACCCAAATGGCCATCAATGATAGACTGGATAAAGAAAATGTGGCACACCCATGGAATACTATTCAACCATAAGAAAGAATGAGTTCATGTCGTTTGCAGGGACATGGATGAAGCTGGAAGCCATCATTCTCAGCAAACTAACACAGGAACAGAAAACCAAACACCGCATGTTCTCACTCATAAGTGGGAGTTGTAAATGAGAACTCATGGACACAGGGAAGGGAACATCACACACTGGGGCCTGTGGAGGGGTAGGGGGCAAGGGCAGTGAGAGCATTAGAAGAAATACCTAATGCATGTGGGGCGTAAAACCTAGATGACAAGTTGATAGGTGCAGCAAACTACCGTGGCACATGTATACCTATGTAACAAACTTGCACAGACTTTAAAACATTTTATATTTTTATCACTCCTTAAAGTACTTTCATGGCTTTCCCTCCCAGGGTGCGCCATTTTTCATTTCTTTTCTCCTTATATATCTTTATTCTATAAATTCCTTGTGTAAGTCCTCCTGCTTTTTATTTCTAGATATTAGAATGGCATAGTGCTCAGTTTTGGCTCTCATCTGTACCTACATTCATGTTCTACATGGCACAATCTACACCAGTCTCTAAAATAATTATAGCTACTCTGAGGTTATCTTTCATTTAGCTATCTCCATGGACATAGAAAACCTCAGAGTCATTCAAAATAAGTTCTTATTGTTCAAGCTTCTGAAGGGATTGGCTGTTATTCGGGTGATCTTGTATGGACTCACTCATGTTTCTGCCTGAGGATAATCCACTTGCCCTCTTATAGGACAATATCTCATCTACTAGCACAATTATTTTAAGCATGTTCTCATGCCTATAGCAGAAGTGCAAACATGGGAAAATGAAAATGCACCCTTTATCAAGTTCTGATTAATTCAGTCTACTAACGTCTTATTGGCTCAAGCAAGTCACAAACAAGAGAAGGATGCAACCACAAAGGCATGACAAGGCTATATGGCCAAAGGCATGTATAAGGACAGGATGGAATAAAGAAACGGTGACATTTTTTTGCAATCAACTTGCTATAACTACCTACCTTATTTTCCAATTCGATGCCTTTCCTGAATTCCAAATTGTCTCACCTCCATGTCTTTCTCAATAAATGGCAGCACCATGTGTTTAATTGCTCACTTCCAAAAACATTGGGATCTTCTTTTGTTTTAACAGCTTATATCCAATTCATCAGAAAATATTAAATCAAAATATATTTTTAATCTTACCACTTCTAATGGTCTTTACCACTAACACTCTACTCCTAGCTACTATCATCTCATTCCTGGACCAAACTAGACTGCTACACTAGACTCCTAACAAGTTCCCTAGCTTTCTCTCTTGCCTTTTTACCACTGCATTTTCTCTAATAATAGTCATCTCTTAACACTTCCCTACACAAAACCATTATATTCCTCTGCTCCTTTAAGCCTTTGAGACATATGCTTATTTAAATATTTACTCTTGCATCTCCAGGATGGGACACTTTTTCTTCCCAGTCCAAAACATGATATAGCAATAATATATGTGTACCAAGCAGCAGAAAAGATGAAGGGAAGAAAGACGGGACAAATACTTTCCTAAGGAAGATTCCTAGAAGCTGTGTTATGACACTTACACTTGTATCAAATTGGCCAGATTATAGCCACATGAAACTGGGTTACATTGGGTGCTGGGGAATGTAGTCTTTATTTTGAGTGTTAATGTCCCACCAAACAATCTATTGCTGTGATTGAAAGGGATGGAGACTAATAGGAGACAACTGGCAGTCTCTGCCACAGTGTCAGAATAAGAAACAGCAAATATTCTTGAGTACTATCTTTTCATAAAGATGAAAATACTCTGGTTCTTCTAGTAAAAATGGCATGGAATACAGTCCTGTCTATCTATTAATGTATTCCAAAACATATAATAAGCACCAATCCTGTTTTGGCCATTATGTTTTGTGTCAGAAAAACCTTTAATAGTTATTTTGGTAGAGAAAAAAATAAAAGCAACTAATATTCTAACAGCTTTCAAGAGGAATTCATATCATTTTTTATTTTGACATAAAACAATTCTGTAGATAGTGGCTTACAGATAATAGTGTACTAGAGCCAACTCAGATGTGGTCAAAAGAACAAACTGTGTAGTTGACCTTTTTCCCAGCTACATTCAGAATCTTCATGTTGCTACCTTGAAATCAAGTATGTTGGCAGTGTTACTTTAGAGAAATCAGCAAATTTTAAAAAAATGTTTTTTCCTTATCAGTGTGTTATTTACTTTTTCAAATTCCAGTATGTTTATAAAGACTCATGTTTCACTAAACAGCGTACTTGTTGAAATTAATGTGAGCGACATTATGTTTCTACACTTGATACAGTGTGAGATGCTTTAATTTGCCACAGTAGAATGATTGGATATTTAGCTGACTCATTACAGAAAGTGATTATCTAATTTCCTGATGTTGAGTATAAAAAGAGTTAGACATTGTACATACATCAGTGTTTGAAAATATTTCAAATTTCTCCTTTGAGAAAGTATATTTACTCCTTTACTATAAAAGATATTACAAAGGATACTAAGGAACACCAGATGAATAGATGGATTAGACAATAGATGGAATAGATGAGGGGAAGCGCACAGAGCTTCCAGAGGATCTCTGGGTTTGCCACTCTCGAGGAAGCTTCATGTTTTCAGCTATATAGAAGCTCTAGCAATTTTGTTTTTATTATTTATTTATTTATTTATTTCTGAGATGGAGTCTTGCTCTGTCACCCAGGCTGGAGTGCAGTGGCAGGACCTTGGCTCACTGCAAGCTCCACCTCCCAGGTTCACACCATTCTTGCCTCAGCTTCTCGAGTAGCTGGGACTACAGGTGCCTGCCACCATGCCTGGCTAATTTTTTTGTTGTTTTTTAGTAGACAGGGGGTTTCACCATGTTAGCCAGGATGGTCTCGATCTCCTGACCTTGTGATCCACCGGCCTCGGCCTCCCAAAGTGCTGGGATTATAGGCGTGAGCCACCGCGCCTGGCCATTTTTATATATTTCATTTTGAAAAGAAATGAGAAAGCTGTCTCTGTTTTAGGCATATAAAACTTCAATTATGTCTTTCCTTCTTTGACAGATGATGGACTCCATTACTTAATGTTGTAAGACCTAAATCCACACTTAAAACTCAGAGTAGAATTTAATAGCGTTAGACTAGCTTAAGGAGGTGATGACTGATTTATATACATTCCAAAGATTGGTTAGAACATATGTGCCATTTACATAATGGGCAAAGAAGCTGGCCGCGCCACCCTAATCTTTTATTATGCAGATGGGTTCTATACCTGGCCAGTACCATACTGTCTGTTCCTTACTATACATGTGGTTGACAAAAAAATAAAGAAGATGGAGCCTCCATGTTGAACATGCCTGGCCCCTGGTTAGCCATTTCCTTTTGGCATAGTTGCTGACATTCAACCATGCATGCTTCCAGCTTATCTGTATCTGTAGCTCAATTTTTTGGGCTGCTTTCTGTTAGCAAAGAAATGATTTCACAGCTGATTTTCATTATAAGGGAAAGCTTACTAAGGACTCTCTTATCCTCACTAATTGTCTAAATAATTTCTTTTTTGCTTCTGTATCACAGACACGTTGAAAATGTACAGCATGGCACTGAGAAAGTTATAGACACTCAGATCAGACTGAGGATACTAAAAATATTTTTGTGTTCTAAACAGTGATGTCAATGTGGATGTTTGCAAGTCTAGATTGGTAAATAACATGGAAAGACATAATATCTAATTGTAGAGGAACAGGTCATGTCAGGCACAGGGGAAAATTGAAGTGAAATATTATATCTGGAAGAAAAGTCTTGTAACTACATGTTAGGATCAGATATAGTAGTGGCACATAAACTGTCACAGCCAGGACATAAGTTTCAGTTCTTTTTTTTTTTTTTTTTTTGAGACAGAATCTCGCTCTGTCACCAGACTGGAGTGCGCTGGCTCGATCTCGGCTCACTGCAACCTCCAACTCCCTGGTTCCAGCGATCCTCCTGCCTCTGCCTCCCAAGTAGCTGGGGTTACAGGCGTACAGCACCATGCCCAGCTAATTTTTGTGTTTTTAGTAGAGAGGGGGGTTTCACCATGTTGGCCAGGATGGTCTTGATCTCTTGACTTCGTTATCCGCCCACCTCGGCCTACTAAAGTGCTGAGATTACAGGCGTGAGCCACCACACTCAGCCAAGTTTCAGTTCTTTATAGGAGCTGAGTGCAGTGGAGTGATGCTATTGCAGAAAGAAAAATTGGCAGAATTGAGAAAGAAAAAGGAAAACACAGTTTTAAATTTAAATTTAAAAAGTCAGTTTGTTTTGTCAGCTAACTTGTCCTGATGTCCCCAGCCAATCCCTGTGGATAGGAAAACTGAACTATCATGGCTACCGTACAGGATCAATCTCAGTCCTGGTTTAGATAATGTGGGATGAAAACAGACCTATGCATTGATTTAGCTCATATCTGGATTTTGTGCTTTTCTTTTAGTTTTATATTTATATTATTGATCTGTGCTCTGGTTCTGAGAACTGAGTTCCTGTTCTACTGGGTGAGGAAGTTCTGTCCTATACCTAGTCTTATCTCCTTAAGCCAAACACTTGTACTCATGCACTCATTTTTAAATAATGCCTTTTCTAGTGTCTATTTACCTCTCAGCATTGATTCTTTACAATTCGGGGCTTCCATAATCTCTTGATGTGATCTAGAGCTCTAGTGTCAAATTCAGATATTGGGCTTTCTTAGTTTGGTCCACCCACTACTCATGAAATTCATGTATCCATCTGTAGTATATCTCTATGTGGTATTTATAATATTAAAGTAAAAAGCTTGATATTTTAGCAAAAGATGGACTTTTAAATGTAATAATTTTCCATCAAAATCGTGTCCCAAGTTTTTTAGTTTGCTATAAAAAATAAAATTGATTAGTCATAATAAAGAAGGTCATAGAGAGAAGGCAAAAAACTTGGAAAAATGAAAAAGGTTGTTTTTCTCACTTTGCTCTGTGGAGTCTGAGTTAGTTGCAGAGTATCCTATCCGTATCAGAAAGAGAGATATTTGAAAGTTTTCTAAATTGAGAAGATTGAAGAAAACGGTAAAAAAAAATACACAAAATTTGAAAGAATTAAAGAAGACTATGTTGACTTTAGTATACCATTTTTTTGCCCCATTGAATTACAACTTCACATGCACTTAAAAAAAAATAAACTGGACAATTTTTAAGACTCTGTGGATCATCATTTGTTATAGATGATAGATAGTATCGTCTCTTAGGAATGACAATAGCTGTGAAAACCAATGTTCCAGACATCGATTTTAGTTTATGAGTATTTATTCCATCAGGGAGAAGCTGGAGATTATTGATTTTGACATGTGGAGAGGGAGAAGGGAAGATCACTAACAGACAAAAGATTAATAAAAATTAGAAGACTTGCTGAGAAATCAGGAATATTCTCTAGAAAGATGATCAGATTTAAGGAAATTTTTCTCTCAAGTATAAGAGCAGCAGTATGAAAAATATAAAAAGTAAATTACACTTATGGTATCTGTGAAAATTTTGACTGTAACATTTGAGCATAATAGGTGCTGATTAGACATCAAATTTATCTGCAGAAGTATTTGCCCAGACTGTACCCAAATTAATTTATGTATACACTTTTAAAATTCAAAGGATTTCTAAGAAGAAAGTATATAATTTACCTTTTAATTTTTGTATAAAACCATAAAAACTGTCAAGTGAATCAGGAAAGTGTTAGACCATAGAGAATTGAGGTCACTAAAGCTAAGATTATTTTCACCTTTTAATTTCCTGACAGGTCTCTGGCTCAAGGATCAAAAACTGACATGAAACATTAGTGTGTTTAAATTAATGTTCCCAATATACCCCAGCAATTTCTATAAGGGAAGCATTTTTGGATACCAGATTAAAGTTATTTAAACTAGTATTTAGATAATGGGTTTTTTTTTTTAACTTACAGCTAAACAATAGAAATCTCAAAGTAAATCCAGATTTAAGGATTCTTTTACTTTTAGTGATTACAAGTAAAAAACTTTTTATGTCTTAATAAGGAAGGTGATATTAACTTTAATAGTATATTCCCCATGCTTTCTTTAAAAAAAAATAAATTAAAGTTAAGGAGAAAAAACCTCTGTGTCTCATCATTTTGCTTGGACTTCAGAATTTCAGTTGTGTGATCAGTATGAGATTTAGGTCACACTCTGTTATAGAGGCCCTGAACATTAATTTCATTTGAATCCACTCTTAAATTTACTTTCATGTATGAAATTATTTGTGCTTCCTACTGTTTCTCTCTGTCTCTCCATTATCATGAATGAGACATTGATAATCAATGAGCTAGTGACTCTGGTTATTAAAAAAATGATGAATTATCCAAATATGGGCTTATAAATATGCCTAGCTTCATAAAATGGGAGGCATGTCTAATTCATTATTGATCTTTATTCACATTATGCACACAGTAGATACTGAATAACTTGTAAAGAACAAAGTATGTAAAAGCTCTGTATTTACTCTTTATGTACTCGTCTTTAAACTTTTTTTCCCCTTTTTAGCTTAATTTCTACCTAGTAACCCTTCTGCAAGGTAATTTTCACACCTACTTAAACTTCCGTAATTTACACTTTATTTATTTTGTGAATGCTCAATTCTGGTCATAAATATGGCTGTCTTCCGCACTGGCTAGAAACCAGTCTCTTAATTTCTGCTGTAATGCTGTGAGCAACAGTCACTGTTCTATTGGTTTTTTAACTAGCACATTAGATTCTGTTAATATTTGTGAGATCCATTTTAACACTATTATGTTCCTCATTTACTGAATCCAATCAATTATATCTACCTACTAACAAGCTTTTGAATGTATACTCTACATATTGTCAATATTTAATCCATCGGACACAAGATTGTCTGTCTGACCTCATCTCCCTCCATCCGGTCCCATACACACACTCTCTTTTCTTTTAAATCCAAACTCTGCTCTGCATCCAGTGAAATCTTTTGAAAATGCAAATCTGTTTCTACATTCAATATTGAAGCATCAGTATATTTCCTATTATTTCATGAATAAAGCCAAAAATGTTTAAGATGGTCTGGAACCACACACAAGGTCTGATTAGTGTGAAATGATTATTTTTCCTCCATCTCTCTTTCTTGAGAAAGCTACACTCCCTTCTGCATCAGGATGTGTCATTCTCACTACAGTAGTCACAAACCCATCTTCAAGAATATAGCCTTCTTTGTTTTTAATGGACTAAATTCTAATAATATTATGAACTCCTTTATTTGATGAATAGGCAGAAACTAAGTGTGGGAATTCCTCTTCCACCTCCATCACCTGTTACAGGAAGGCAGGTGGAGATGTCAAGAAAAGGTGTAAAAAATGATTAGATGTAATTATATCTTTACTCAGGGATATAATTACATCTAATCTTTTTTTTACAAGTCTCTTAGATCCCTTGACGCAAGTCCTAAAAACTGTTGTTCTTGTCTGTTTTGTTTTCTTCTTTACGTCAAAATAAATTTAAGAGTGGATTCAAATGAAATTAATGTTCAGGGCCTCTATAACAGAGTGTGACCTAAATCTCATACTGATCACACAACTGAAATTCTGAAGTCCAAGCAAAATGATGAGACACAGAGGTTTTTTCTCCTTAACTTTAATTTATTCTTTTTTAAAGAAAGCATGGGGGATATACTATTAAAGTTAATATCACCTTCCTTATTAAGACATAAAAAGTTTCTTCTTCTATGTCATTAAAGATGACGTAGAAAAGAACCTACTATTTGTTCTCTTTATTTGTTTATTTGTTGAATAAGTGGGTTTCTATGTTTATCAACTAACTTCCCTTATATCTTTAAGCTAAATACACACTTATACAATTAGTCTGTTTCTGTATATTTATATAGATTTACAGAACTGTTCCCCAGTTGGTCATCAGTCCATCTTTCTTAAAAGCAAGTCTTAAAACTGTTTTTTTTTTTTTTTTGAGACGGAGTCTCGCTCTGTAGCCCAGGCTGGAGTGCAGTGGCCAGACCTCAGCTCACTGCAAGCTCCGCCTCCCGGGTTCACGCCATTCTCCGGCCTCAGCCTCCCGAGTAGCTGGGACTACAGGCGCTGCCACCTCGCCCGGCTATTTTTTGTATTTCTTAGTAGAGACGGGGTTTCACCGTGTTAGCCAGGATGGTCTCGATCTCCTGACCTCGTGATCCGCCCATCTCGGCCTCCCAAAGTGCTGGGATTACAGGCTTGAGCCACCGCGCCCGGCCTAAAACTGCTGCTTTTCTTCTTGAATACTGTTGCCATAGATCAGTTCTTCTTTTTCAGGAAACAAGATTCACAAAGACTTATGGCAAGAGTAGCCACATTAAATATTTAAGGGTACAGGAAAATAATGTAACAATGTAACTCAGTTTTGGGAACTCAGAGAATTCACTCACAACATAAGGCAGTTGAATTCCTTTAAAAAATGCTCTGTCCAACAAAATATTATATGCCAAATTCAAAACATGTACAACCAGATTTGCACAACTGAAAATCATTGGTAACTACTAGTATATGTTTATTTACCTTATTTAAATTCGAATTAAAAATAGAAAAATTCACAAAAAATTGATTCCTTATAATATGTACAACTGTAGTACCAAATACCTCAAACTCAAGGGGAGGCATATAACTACTATCTAAAACTTGCTTCTGGGACCATCTTTCACAATACTACATAAAACATTTCTGGAAGAACATGGGTCTCAAATGTTTCCATGCCAAATATCCACTGTTCTTAAGCTAAACTGTCCAATAATTTACTGTTGTCATAGATTATAACTGTATTAGTTTGTTTTCACACTGCTAATAAAGACACACTCAAGGCTGGGTAATTTGTAAAGGAAAGAGGAAACTGGCTCACAGTTCCACGTGGCTGGAGAGGCCTCACAATCATGGCTGAAGGTGAATCAGGAGTGAAGTCATGTCTTACATGGTGGCAGGCAAGAGAGCTTGTGCAGGGGAATTCCCCATATTAAGATCATTAGATCATGTGAGACTTATTCACCACCCCAAGAGCAGTATGAAAGAAACCACCCCCATGACTCAATTATGTCTACCTGGCCCCACCCTTGACACGTGGGGATTATTACAATTCAGAGTGAGATTTGAGTGGGGACACAGCCAAACCATACCAATAACTTAATATATTATATGAATAACATTTTTTTTTTACTAAAGGTGACTGTCAGGAAAGCTGATATTTTCAGCAATTGCCATTACATTTTAAAAAATTAAGCTGTTTTTAGAAGATTCAAGTTTCTTGAACATCAAACCAGATTTAAAATACTTAGGTTTAACAATTTATTTCCTCCACATGTATATCATATATGTGCAGGAAATAAATTGAATGTATACTGTACATATGTTGGAAATAAATTAAATAACTTATTGGAAAAGTCTCATTTAGCATTTGTCGTTCTTTGATCTGACCCAGAACTGCTCAGTGGGAAGACCCTATCTCCAAGGCATTTGTCAATAAATAAATACATAGCAATTTATATATAACAATTTATTTCTTCCACATATATACATATTATTTCCTCCATATATTATATATATTTTATTTCTTCCAAATGTCTATTATGTATAATAGAATTTCTATAACCTCTATAGTATATATTATATACTAAAATCTCTATTGTATATATTATATACAATAAGTTTTTAAACACTAAAACAAATTAGCCTTAATTTTAATCTAAGTTAGTTTTCTTATATTGGAAAAATGGTACATGTAAGATAGGTAAATTATGCTTCCTCTCTATTTTTAACTATTGTATTCGATACTCTTACTAATGAGAGCCAGTTCGGAAGAACAATTTAATGCTTCATTAAATTATCACCACTAATAAAATACCCCATAGTTTCAAAAAATCAGATACTTCACAAGTTCAGTTGATGTCAGTGGAATAAATTTGATTCCTGACATTTTGTTCTATGAATTTCTTAAGAGTCACATGCAATGTGGTACCTTCATAAATGTTTTTCTAAACTTCTTTAAAAGTACGATTTTGCCTTATTTGTTGACTTAATCATCTATTTTCAGATACATGCAAAAGATAATATGACCTAGCTGAAGAAAACTCCAGTCATTTGCAAGTGTGGAAATTTTATTATATGTTTTATTATATGTTAGTTACATCAATTATTAATATAAGCTAATGTAAAACTCCCCCTTAAATATTGATTTAATTAAATTATATTAATAGAAGGTATATTCATAATATGCATTGCTTAAGAATCTGTTATTGTTAAGCAGTTTAAGAATCTGTCTTTAAACAGGAAGGTAACAATTCTATATAGTAACTTTGAAATTTATGACAACCAAATCAAGACATTACGAATAAATGGTACTTACAGAAATCTGCTCCTTATAAAGGCAACATGAACACTGGCAAAAATTATCAAAATTTGTTTTTTTAGAACTCTGAAAATTAAAGACTTTCAACAATCTGGTGTGTTTATTCACAAAAAGTGGTTGAATCTCACTGGTTGATAATTTAAGAACACTAAACTTTGTGATGAATTAACTTGCCCTACTTTCTGGACCTGTAGTACTCTTGAAAACTATTACACCCACAACCACAGTAGCTGTAAAACACTGCAAGGGGAAGACAAGCTTTGAAGTTCATCAAAAAGGCTCATCCTCAGAGAACTGTCACTATTTTATCTGTCTTATAACTTCTTGGAAAATCTCATTTACCAAGTTCATCATTTTTTGACCTGACCCAGACTGCTCAGTGGGAAGATCCTTATCTCCAGGGCATTTGTTAATGAATAAATCAGTGGCAGTTGTTTAACATTAGTGGCTGCCTGAGGCATTGAAACTGGTTGGTACAAACAAGAGACTAGTCAAAAGACATCTCGTGGGGAATGAGATAGACATACGAAACTTTGAAAACCTTTTATATAATCTTACAGATATAAGAAAGTGCACACATGTGCAAAGTGTGTACGTGCCCAAAGAATACCTTAGAAAACCCCAAACTCTTACTACTTCTGGTCCTCCACCAGCAGTAAGTGAAGCTACGGCAGAGTTTCACATTGCTGGAGCATTACATGTGTATCCCAGCGCACAAACAAACCTCTCCAGCAAAATACCTAAGATTTATTCGTTCAAGGAATTTAAATAAATCTCCATTCAATCTTAGTCAAGCACTGAGATAATTAAGCAGACTTCATTGGCCACATGCATCAGGGAAGAGTGACTTTTAGAATTAAACTGAACAAATAAACAGCAAACACTACAACAAACAGTGACAAGAAGCCTTTGGGGGAAGGGACACTAATTCTCAGACAGAACATGCTACATTTGTAAAATAATTTTACCCGGTTCTCAACTACAAGTTATGGAAGATATGGAAATAAACAGGAAACTGGCCCATGATAGGAAAAAAAGTAGTTAATAGAAATTATATCCAAATTACAGATACTGGGCTTACTAGACAAAGACTTTAAATAAGTAATTATAAACATGCTCAAAGAACTAAAGGAAATTATATCCAAAGATTCAAGTGGAAGAATGAGAATGATTGTACACCAAATATTAGATAACGATAAAAATATATACATTTTAAAAAGAACCACATAGAAATTCTGGAGTTGAAAAGTATGACAACTAAAATAAAACATTTGCTAGATGAGATTAACAGAAGGTTTGAGTTGGCAGTAAAAAGTATCAGTAAACACACAAATGGGTCAATTGAGATTATTCAATATGAAACTTGAAAGAAAAAAGATTGAATAGAACCTCAGAGACTTGTGGTACACAATAAAGTGTATTAACGTGGACCATCATGGGACTCTATGATGAAGAAGAGGAGAGAGAAAAGATTAAAAAAAAAAAAAAGAAACAATAGGGAAAAATAAATTGCTGAATTTTATTAAGAATCTTAATCTATAAATTCAAGTAAGAGAAACTCAAGGAGGCAAGCAGATAAACTACAATCAAATTATCAAAAGTCTAAAACAAAGAGAGAAACTTGAAAGCAGTAAGAGAAAAACAACTCATCACACATAAGGGATCTTCAGTAAGATAAAGAGAGGTTTCTCATGGAGGTTAAAAGTGGTGGTATGACATTTCCAAGGGGCTGAAAGACTGTCAACCAAGAATTCTATAGTAGCAAACAGTGTTTTAAAAATAAAGAATAAATTAATACAATTCCACATATGCCAAAACTGAGAGAATTTATCACCAGCAGATCTTTCTCATAGAAATACCTATGAAAATTCTTCAGATTGAAAGGAAATGACATTAGACAGTAACTCAAGTCCACACAAAGAAATAGAGAACAGTAAATGTAACTACATCAGGAAATGTAAAATACAGTATAAATAAATGTAATTTAACCTATAAAATATTCTATCTGTTTTTAAAAACAACTGCATAAAGCAATAATTAAGAAACTCTGTTAATGGGTATATAATGTATGAAGAGGTCATTTATATTGCAATAACAGCAGAAAGGGGGTTGGAGAGGATGGCATACATTAAAGTTTTTTTATATATTACTGCAAATAAATTGGTATTAATTCAAGATAAATTATTTTAAATTCATGTGTTAATAATGTGCAGGATAAAATCTAAGAATAACTCAAAATATAAAGTAAAATAAATGAAAAAGATTAAAATGATATAATAGGATGTATATATTTAATACAATACAAAACAGTAGTGGAACACTAGTATATATATATTGAACAAAATGATTTAAAACATATAAAGATATATCAAAATGGCATACACATGCTAACTAATAGGTACTTACATTAAACATAAATTACTTAAACACTCCAACACTTCAATCAAGAGGCAAGCATTGGACAAATGTACATTAAAAATGACCCAACTCTATACCGTCCAAAAGAGACACTTTTATTTCAAATACATAAACAAGTTGAAAAAACTATATATGCCATGCTGACAGTAACAAGTGGCTATGCTAATATTAGACATAATAAACTTTAATAACTGTTTGTATAGTCAAAGAGGGACATTTTCTAATGATAAAAGACACAGTGATTATAAACATGCATGTACCTAACAACAGAGACCAAAAGTACAAATAGCAAAAATTGACATAAATGAAAGGTAACTGGAGCAATATAACAAAATTAATTGGTAAATTCAACACCTCATATTTAATAATGAATAGAACAACAAGGCAAAAGATGAACGAGAACATAGAAGACTTGAATAAAATAATAAGCAAATTAGACTTCATATATTCACAGAACACTCCACTAAAAAACACAAGAAATAAACCAGTCCAGACATAAACCCTTATATTTACAGTCGAGATAACTCAATGGAGAAAAAGTTATCGTTTTCAAAATGTTGCTGGGATAACTGAATATTCACATGGCAAAGAATGAAGTGTGATTACTGTTGACACTATAAAAAATTAATGTAGGCCGGGCGCGGTGGCTTACTCCTATAATCCCAACACTTTGGGAGTCCGAGGCGGGTGGATCATGGGGTCAGGAGTTTGAGACCAACCCGACCAACATGGTGAAACCCCATCTCTAGTAAAAATACCAAAATTAGCCGGATGTGGTGACATGTGCCTGTAATCCCAGCTACTCAGGAGGCTGAGGCAGGAAAATCACTTGAACCCGGGAGGCAGAGGTTGCAGTGAGGCAAGATGGCGCCACTGCACTCCAACCTGGGCGACAGCCTGAGACTCTGTCTCAAAAAAAAAAAAAAAAAAAAAAAAAAAAAGTAAAATGTATCATATATTTAAATGTAAGATTAAAATTACAAAACTGCTAATGGAGTTTCTTTCAGTTTTAGGTAGAGCTTAATATATATTTCATAAATATTATTTCTGGTATTAATAGAGATGAAGAAATATGCAAATAAAATTAAAAACGAATATCAAAAGATACAGGTTAAAATTGCTTTAATAACTTCAAATTTATTCAGAACTATTGTCAGATTTTACCAATTTGTCTTTTATTTATTTGTGCTAGAGTATCATAATTTTAAATAGGCTGTGAAAATTCCTGGCACTTTTTTTTTTAATTTATAGAAAGCCAGAAGCCTTTACATTCATTTTTCCTGAAAATTATATTGTAGCTAGCTAGTTAGTAAATATTAATTGAGAATCCTGAGAACTTTACCTACATTTTAGGTATATTCAATGTCTTCCCCATTTTTGAATTTAATAAAGAAAAATATACTTCAAGCACAGTAGAGTTTCACACCTTGGAATAAAGAACACATACACATGTTAACATTTCATGTTTAAAAATTGCATACTTGAAGTGCATTTCTTTGTTACCAAAAATCAATTAATTTCTATTAAAAAAAAAAGGATCTCTAAATCCATTCTGTTACCCAAGGATGAGTTTTCACAATAAATAATTTTTGTTGATGACAAAGCAGAAACAGACTGCAGTTTGATGATGATCTAATCACTTGTCTTTGCAATGGGGTTAGCAATAATATATGATTTTCAGAATGGTGAACTTTAGTCATTCTGGCCACTGCCCACAATTTTAGTCTATTCTTGTGAGTAGTTTTATGTTATCATTTAAGTCGCAAACATGGTCCAGAATTGACGTATTAGGTTGCAATAAGTTGAAAACATTAAATGGCTCCTCAGTCTCTAAGTAGATATCTGATAGCATTTAGAATAACCAAAAAAAAGTTCCTCTTTACTGTATTAATATTTTATTCGGTTCATTATGGTAAAATGTACATAAGTAGGTATATGTACCTAAGAATCAAGACTAGCTCTAAAATATTGTACTTCTTTAGACTCAAGAACCATACAATTTTTTGTTTTATTGGCATTAATCATTTAGTTTTAATAATTCTTCTTTATTAAATTTTTAATCATGCATTTTCATTTTAAGTTTATAAGACATTACTCAATCTTGAGGAAAAGCCAAACTATTTTATGTTTAAAATATAATGGTATTAATATTCTTAGTAAAACATATATATATATATATATATATATATAATCCTGTCTAAAACTGTGTGTGTGTATATATATAGAGTAATTTTTTATATAAACAGTTTTCTTGCACACCAAATATAGCATTCGGTGTACATCAGGACCTATCATGGAAAAAAAGGCAGCTCTTTTCTGCTGTCAGTACGGATGTTTTTCTGAAAAAGTCAGTGATGTGTGTCAGAGGACAAGATAGAATCCTCCCACTCAAATTTTATTTTTCTTTTTGAAGTGACATTCATTCCTTGGAATTTCTAATACATAATACTTTAGGTGTTACCTCTGTTACTGAGAGATTTTTAAAGTGTTTTTTTCCCGGACAAACTATACTTCTGCACTGCCATTTTGCAACTAAGCCTTTTGTACTGAGACATTCTTTTTTTTTTTTTCATCAAAAAGTCTAGGCATCCAAATACCTAGCATTTACAAATAGCATTTGAAGAACTCATCAGGATGATTATACATTAGATATATGATCTGGTGTTCACGCTAATTTTTTTTCTGAACATTTAAGGTTCTACCAATTTGTTTTGTGAAAAGATATTTGTGATGAAATAGATCAGCATAGGCATAGCTATTATTATTTCTCTCTTATCTTTTCAGGGACCCACTGCTAGGTGCCTTAAATATGTGTCAGGTATGGATCTCCTTCCATAATCGCAGGCGTGAATGGAACATAACATTTTTTTCTGCCATCGTTGCCATTGATACAGCAAAAACTACATTTATTTTATCTATTCATATTTTCTGTAGGTTTTGCAGACAATAAAGATAGTCCCAATAAATTTTCTTCTTGTTATTCTTATTTGAGATTAGAAATGTCCCAGCATTTTAGAATATTTCTAAATTTTGGTCATCTGCCCTGGAAGCCTGAAAGGCAATACAAACTATTTGCATAAAGAAAACAGAAAAGTGGGAATAAGTGGCAAAAAAGCAAAACGATATCAGTTAATATCTTGATAATATGTTTCTACCATATTTATTATCCAATTTGTTCCCATAATAATACCTTATTATATGTCTTATAATCTCCAATATCCAGTGTAAGACATACAGACTTGAAGAAATTGAAATTGAGTTACTCACTGGAAGCCAGAGAGAGAGAAACTAATCCCAAACAAATAGTAAAAATTCTATCTTACTACAGAGCGATTACAAAAATTGCTTTTTGTAATTCACATGTCGTTTTTCTTTGGAAGAATAATTTGAAAGTGAAAAGCTATTTCTTTGAAGTGAGATTATACCTCATCAGATTATCTGTTCATGTTGCAACATATGGACAAATAAATGAGGTTGCATTTGATACAGATATTCAAATGTAAGAATTTGCTTTAATAATACAACCATATAACATATAATTTTACAGGTAATTAACAGAAACGATATAAACATATGGCTTTTCTCTTGTGAAACTATATTAGTTACTGATGTAGAAACTTAGAAGTTGTCATAGAAAGTTTACACTATGACCAGATGTAGCCTGGTGAGATTGTGGAGAAAAACAAAGACTTACATATACTTTGTAGGAGTGTAAATTAGTTAAGCCACTGTGGAAGACAATGAGGCCATTCCTCAAAGCCCTAGAGACAGAAATACTATTTGACCTGCAATCTCATCACTCAGTATATACCCAAAGGAAAAGAAATTGTTCTATTATAAAGACACATGCACATGTATGTTCATTGCAGCACTATTCACAACAGCAAAGACATAGAATCAACCTAAATGCTCATCAACGAGGAACTGGATAAAGAAAATGTGGCACATATACACCATGGAATACTATGAAGCAGTAAAACCGAAAGAGAGCATGTCCTTTGAAAGGACATGGATGGAGCTGGAGGCCATTACACTTAGCAAACTAACACAGGAACAGAAAAACAAATACTGCAGGTTCTCACTTATAAATGGGAGCTAAATGATGAGAACACACGGACACATAGAGGGGAACAACACACACTGGGGCCTATCGGGGGTGGAGTGTGGGAGGAGCTAGAAGATCAGGAAAAATTACTAATGGGTAGTAGGCTTAATATATGGGTGACAAAATAGCCTGCATAAGAACCCCCACGACACACATTTATCTATGTAACAAATGTAACCCTGAATTTAAAATAAAAGGTTTTTTAAATTTCTACCAACATTTAGGTTATGAGGATATATGTATTTTCTAAGAAAATAGAGGCTTTCTCTCTGATATTTTTTTTCTTTCTCAGACCTCATGAAAATCGTCTCTAATCATCCATATTTCTACGAACAGTCCCTTCACAGCAATCTAGGCTTTTACTACCATAAAACTCCAAACCTCTCCACCCTCCTACTCAATACCCATTTTCAAAGCCATGTTAACACATATTTAGATACTTGTTACAGAAACAGCCCACTTCTTCGTGCCAAAATCTGTAATAGTCTCGGTTCTCTGCAGAAACAGAACTGGTAAGGTAGATAGATAGATAGATAGATAGATAGATAGATAGATAGATAGAACTACATACTGCATATATAATTTATTTTTATAATTCTCACCCTGGATTACTGATGTTTCAGCAATCGAAATCACAGTGGCATATGTTCGTCTGATGTAGTTCTTCATCCTCAGTACCAAGTATGCAGAATTAAAAATAGACGTGGTGTCTCTATGCAGTAGGCATACATTATATATTTATACTTTATATATAAATATAACATAAGGAATTGGCTCACATGATTATGGAGGCTAACAAATCCCAGAACCTGTTGGTTGCGAACTGGAGACTCAGGAGACCTGATGGTGCACTTCCAATATGAGTTTTAAGTCCTGTTAACCATGAGAGTTGATGGTTATTTACAGGCAACCAATGTTTCAGTTTGAGTCCAAAGGCAGGAAAAGTGTAGTGTCCCAGCTCAAGGCAGACAGGCAAGAAAAATACCCTGTTAAGGGAGAGAGTGAGATTTTTGGTATATTTGGGTGTTCAACTGATTGGATGAGGCCTACTCACGTTAGGGAGGGCAACCTGCTTTGTGTGGTCTACCAATTTCAGTGTTAAACTCATTCACAATAACTTGCTTAGAAACACAGAATAATGTTTGACCAAATATCTTGGAATCCCATGGTCCAATCATGTTGACACATAAAATTAATCATCATAGTAGGAGCTGATATGCTATGTGTTTACATTTCCCTATCCTGTAAGTGCCAGAGGGGATTCTCCTGGTTAGGAAGAATCACATATAGAAAAGTGCTAGTACCTCTTGGGCCCCACAAATCTAAAGAACCTTTTGAGTTACAAGTTTGTGTGGCATAGTTTTGCAAATTGAAGCCTCTAGCAAAAAGATGCAAAATTGAGCTGGAGGTGTCCTTTAGACTTTTGAACACTACACCTGACTAATAGGACTGCTACCTGTACTTTTCTTGCAAAGCACCTACTTGGTTGCTACTGGGCTTTTGCTGAAGCTGAAGACTTGATCCACAGAGGCTTTGCAACTCTCCTTCCTGATATTGCCTGTTAGGATGAGTCAATGGAGACTCAAGAACGAACAAGGTGGGAAGTCTCCATCTATCTAATTTGTCAAATGGAAATGGTATAGTCAGAAATGCAACTGGTCTAACCCCAGCAGAATTTTGTCTTTACATGAAAAAGTGGATGTTTTCCCCTTGGGAAAATTTCTCAATTACGTGAAGCAAAGCTACTGGCCCCACTGCACCTTTGATTCATAAAGTATCTCTTAAAAAGATTGACCTAGATTACTGATGGTTCAGCTGACTAACCCACAATGGTGTGTATTTGTTTGATGTAGCTCTTCATTCTTAACACCAAATATGCAGAACTAAAAACAGATGTGGTATCTCTACTAAATAGGCATAATTCAAAGTCGTTTTCATCACTCTAGCCAGTACTCCTTTTTTTTTAATTTTTAATTTTAATTTTTTTTTTGTTTTGAGATGGAGTCTTGTTCTGTTGCCCAGGCTGGAGTGCAATGGTGTAATATCGCCTCACTGCAAACTCTACGTCCTGGGTTCAAGCGATTCTCCTACCTCGGCCTCCTCAGTAGCTGGGATTACAGGTGCCCGCCACCACACCAGGCTAATTTTTGTCCTTTTAGTAGAGGCGGGGTTTCACCATGTTGGCCAGGCTGATCTCAAACTCCTGATCTCATGATCTGCCCACCTCGGCCTCCCAAAGTGCTGGGATTACAGGCATGAACCATCATTCCCGGCCCAGAACTCCCTTTAATAAACATTGTTATATTTCTACTGAGCATTAGTCTGTTGTTAGTAGCCTAGATGTTTACTCTAACACTTAGAAAACTACAAACTGGCATATTAGAGACTGAGGTTGTAAACTGTAGAAACAAATGACTATTATTTAAACAATCTGAGTAATTCATCTAGAGACCAACTGGAATCAAGCTGCTGATCATGCCTGTACCACCCAAATTACTATCACTGCTAACTAAATACATTATTGCACTAGACATGGCAATACATCCACCGTTATAAAATGTACGCAAAATAAATGGCTTTGTTCCTGCCACAGAAGCTACCACTTAATGACAGATATGTGAGTCTGGCCAAAAGTCACTCATTTATTTCCTAGCGAGGAAGACCAATTTCAGAGCATTATACCAATGTAGATTGACTACGGCGAACCCTCCAAGTCCTCTCAGGGCTCAGTAACTTGCAGTAATTCACCAGTCTTGACCCTTTTTCGTTTATGATGTTGCTATTTGAATCCAATCGGTTGATATCCATCCCAATATCAAGGCCCTTAAAGCAAATCTATATTGTGTTCTTGGCTGTGTGGCACATTTTCAGTTAGACATCCTTTATTGTAAAAGTCACTTAAAAATATTGTTCTTTCATATTAATCACTTCTTAGGTAATGATTTGGACAAAAGGGATGAGGGGATAACATACAGACCAATTTCGCATATTTGGGATTCTGCACAGAATATTGCCAAGCATGATGTTTCTTTTGTTCTCCTAAAGGGAACAGCCTGGTTATTATACTCTCTATTAACCTGGTTAACAAAGAGTCTTAGGAGATTCAAATATATTCTGGTTCAGCCACATTGGGTTCTCTTATTGGTTTGGCACTGTAATAGTCAGAATTCTCCAGAGCCATAACTAACAGGAGATAGAAAAATAGATAGATAGTATCTATAAATAAATAGATAATATCTATAAATCTACAAATAGGTAGGTAGATAGACAGACAGACAGATAACTAGCTAGCTAGCTAGCTAGCTAGCTAGATAGATAGATAGATAGATAGATAGATAGATAGATAGATAAGACGGGGCTATTACAGGAGTTGGCTCACACAATTATAGAGGGTGAGGAGTCTCACAACAGGCTGTTTGCAAGCTGGGATGATGATTGAGTGGCTCAATCCAAGTACAAAAGCCTCAGAACCAGGGAAGCCGATGATGTAATTCTCAGTCTGAGGCCAGAGGCCTGAGAACCTGGAGAGCACCTGGTGTAAGTCCTGGAGTCCAAAGACTAAAGAGACTGGAGTTCTAATGTCCACGGCCAGGGTAAAAAAGGGCGTTACATCAACAGGAGAGAGACAAAAAAGAGAGGGAGAGAGAGAGCGCACTAGAGAGTGAAATTGTCTTTTCCCTGCCATTCTGTTCTATTCAGCCCTGCAGCTTATTGTGCTGCTGGTAGGCCAGTTCAGGTTCTTGACTTTGCCGCACCTAAGAATTTGAGAGTGAGTCCAGAGTAAGAGTAAGCAAAGAACTTTACTGTAAAGCAAAAGTACCTCTGAGAGGCAAGAGTGGGCTGCTCAAAGGGAGAGAGAGCAGCTAGTGCCTTAAGGGGAATCCCTTTTTATGGTAGCTGTATATACATATTCATAAAATACTGGTAAGATCAAGTATGCAAAGGCAGACCTGCAGTTGGAACATGTGCTTGGCATCTACATGCTCTAACATGTAACACATGTATCATTAGCATATAAAATCTCCATCTAGAGGTGTGTTTTTTACTATTCAAATGAGGAAAAGCTTACTATAAGCTAAACCTTGAGCTTAGTTGAGCATGTGGGACCCCAGAGAAGTCTCCAGCCCCCAAAGGTCGGAATTTGTAGCTAATACCTTCTTCGGCTTTTAGTGCTGGTGGATTGGTGATTGGGGAAGTTACATCAGGAATAAAGGGCTTTTGTTCTTTCCTAGACCATACCGGGTATCAGGGGCCTGTAACCATCTGGCTGTCTGCCAGTATCCTGTGGGACTGCTAACCTTGCAAAAAATTGGGTGCTCATGCATAAGGGTGCAAGGGATGCAGAGCCTGCTGGGCTGCACACAAGGGGACAAGCCAGTTTGGCCTCCTAACCTTATTTATCCTGACTCAACTGGATGGTACGGCCTACCTTGACAGTAGATTTTCCCCATTCTATCTACCAATTCACATGCCAGTCTCCTCTGGAACCACACTCACACATATACTCAGAAGTAATGTTTTACCAGCTCGCTAGGTCTTCCTTAATCCAATCAAGTTTTCACCTAAAATTAACTGTCACAGATATCATCCTAGATCACAACACCCATTACCATTTAGTTGAATTTACTGCTCACTAATTTTTCCTACTGTGGCCCATACAGGTCAAAGTGGGGAACACAATATGTCCTTGTTAAGTTTTTAAAAATTATTCTTATACCTGACTCTGTGTAAAAGGTCTGGCTATAACTATGGAATGTTGGTGAAATGATGAAGTTATGGCTACTGGAATGGGATGCACTATTTTTGAGGTAGTGGAGAGAGAGCAGTAATGCAGAACCTGGTGAGAAAATAACTTAGTTTCCACCAGGTACAGGAAGGTAGGGAGGGACATGAATGGTCTTTCTCTTTCCAAAGTGTTCCTAGAGCTTTCTTCATGAAAGAAATATGCCTAAATGCATCTCTACTAAACATTACTAGTGTGTTAATTTAAATGACTGCTGTATCCACTATTCCCTGCCAGAAGATTTTCATCACAGTTTGAAAGTCCACTTAAATGTAGAGATAAGTCTGTCAAAAACAGCAGGAAACGTCCCCAGCTCCTGCACCTCCCATGCAAAACATCTGTCAACACGTTTAGATACATTTTCCACCCCATTTATACATTCTCTGCCGAAGTACTCCATAGAGCAGTTGAATACCACCCGGCTGGTGGCATGTTCAAACCATTTAGTTTGACCCCCGGCATTTCTCCTTAAAAGAAGGATCAGACCCAGAAAACCCAGAAACCCAGTTTCTTTAAACTGACAGAAAATCCTCACATGTGTTAGTTGAACTGGAAGTCACACTGGAGTCAAGATTTTCATTCCAGAGGTACACCATTTGCACCCACAGAGACTGAACTTGTATGAACTCAGGCATTAACTTGCTTCCTAACCAAATGATAATGACTTGTCTTCTAGTGGTGGTCATAAAATACCTTCAAGTATTAAAAGAAACATCATCTTGAACTTGAAAAGCATTCAGGTCAGCCTCAAAATTATGGGCCAAGGTTATTATAAGTGGTAGAATTGCCCTAGAATTCTTCCTTGTGTTCTAGTAGAAGCTGTGCAATCATAAATATCACAAATACATCTTACTCTGCTTGAAATAATGTTTCCAGCCTAGCAGAAATGTCAATGCAGAAACTTATAGAGACTGCCACTTAGCTTTCTTTCAAAGGTCACAACGTTTTAGGAATTTTGTTCAGCTGGTTAAGTCTGGGCTTCTAAGGGGCATGGGTTGATATCTATTGTGCACACTGACATCATCATTCTGCTTTGAGTCATGTTGTTAGCTGCTTAAGTAAATTCTATATGAGACAAACTGAAAAGATTTGATGCCAGTGTCTGTCAGTAAGATTAATTTAACTGGTGATTAATTTGACAATTTATTCATGGGAAAAATTTCCAGGAGCCAAGATGTGAAAAGGAGGGGTGGATAATATTGGGAGATGATTCTCTATGAATTTTTCACATTTCTGCATGTCTTCTGAGCAACCACATTGACTGCCTTTATTTGGGCCTATCTTTTCAAGGATATTTTTTGTAGTAACAGACTTTGGAAGATAGCCTTCCTCTGGGACAAAGGGAATGTGTGCTTATGCCTGTTATAAAGGTATCAGATTTCCTTAGCTTGGACAGATCTACTGTAGTAATTGAACCTACTGCATGGGCAGGTGTCAACTGGCCCTATTCAGATCACCCTGTGGAAAATGGAATTCAGGAAACTAGTGCAAGAAAATGTTGAAACTCTGGCTACTGCTACTGCTGTGATGATACTCTGATCTTTTTAATCTAACTTAGAAGTCTGGAGTCTGTCAGCAACCCTCAGACTGTGGCTAACATAGCCTAAATGTAGAGTAAAACCTTAGAAAAAAAATGCTTCTTTCCTTATAATATACATTGTCTGCTATTAGACAATGCATTTAATTTGTCCTTTCAAGTTGTATTTTTTTATCTTTTCCTTGTCAACTTTTCTTAATCCTTGAATATAAATGTTTCTTATAAACAGCTTATGATTGAGGATTTTCTTTGTCCTATCTCTTTTATTTTTTCATTGATGTTTATAAGCTGTTTACATTTAATTTAGTTACCTATATAGTGGAGTTAGTATCTAGCTTATTATATCATGTCAATATTTTTATAATTAATATTTTAATATTAATATTAGCATATTATAATTAATATTCTACTTTGCAATTATTATTTTACTTTTTTATACATGCAAGCTTGTTTTATTATTTTTTGATGTGGACAATCATATGTTTTTAATTTCTGGGAACATTTTACATATTTTTAAAATACACTTTTTTACTATACAGTCAAGAGATTATTAAAAGGAATCTCAGAATTACTACTTGCATGACACAGTAGCTTCAACTATGATACTGTTTAGAAATAATCAGAGATATATAAACCCAAATATCTGAACAGTTATCAATTGAATAGGAATTATCAATTGCATATGAGTTCAACTGAATATGAGTTATCAATTGGAAATAATTTCAATTCAAACCTTAGCATCAACTAATCAACATACTTTATTATTGATTTGCAGGTATTATACCTAATTTTTTAAATAGCAAAACTAAGCTTCCAAAAAGTATGGAAATAAGAAATTAAGAAATTGTGAGAATCAATTGTTAAAATTTATATCTTAACTTTTTGGGCCTACAAAGTCTAACTCAACTACAGTCTGACTTTTAAAAATATTACTAAAGACGACAATAAAAGGATAAAAATGAAATGTTCCACCTACATAAAATAATAATGTTACGAAACATTAAATCTGTCTCAGTTGAAAACACATTTGGGGGAGGAACACTTACAATAGAGTTACCCAGACTGTTTCCTCTTTTTTTCTTTGTTTAGGTTGAGTTTTTATGAGAGTAAAGTTCATAAAAGAGCCAATGGACCAATAAATGGCATTTATGGGTGATCAAATGCCATAGTGAAGGCAAGGTATTTGATTACCTCAAAAGTTATCCTCCAACATACTGGACATTACTCCTCCTATAAAAGTTGATTTTGATTTGATAATGAATATTGTTTTTAACCGCATGAGAGATACAAAAAAAAAGTTTTTGCTTTCACTTTTATTGCTAGTCTGTCTTGACACTTGCCATTCAAAATAGAGTCCATAGTACCAGCAACATTGTCATCACATGGAGCTTATTAGCAATGAACATATTAGGCGTCCCCTCAGACTTACAGAGTGAGACTACACATTTTAATACAATCCCAAATGTTATTTCGTGAACGTTAGAATATGAGAAACATTGGTCTGAATGAGTCAAAGACATCTCCAAACAGTGGAAAAGAGAGAAAATAAAAGGAATGCATTTTTAACATTCATCAAATTACAAAATAAAAGTTTTTGAAAACTTATTTTTCCCTAAATCACTTGTGAAAATTTGGTGATTATTATTTTGTTCTTTAATATTTTTCAGGAAGTTTAATAGAAGCAAGTTTGTGAAATATACATTATTTTACAAGTAACTAGCCAATACCAAGAAAAGTACATGGAAGGTACACAGCAATATATTTACTTCCACGCAATAATCTTATCCCCCTCAAAACTTTTCAGTAATGAGATAACATTTCAAGGATATGTTATTTGTGAATTGAAATGCAAGAAGTGGTTTAAATTGCATTGTATATAATTTATGATGAAAAAATCTTATAAGGAGTTATTTGATCCCTGTGTTGGATTTTTACTTACTTTTTGGGGAAAAAAATTACTTCTAATGACTCTAAAAATTCCTATTTGTAAATATATACAGGCAGAGCTTATAGTCAACTGGTAAACAGTGTTAAGAGCCTATGACTTAATGATCATTCACTTCTCATGTTAAACCAATTGTTTTAGCATGAATATCACTCCTGTTTTTAGGGAAAAGGTATTTATCTAATGTTTTTAGAGAATTACTCTCTAACTGCTTTTTGCGTATCCATAAAACGTGTTAATATCTATCTCTGCCTATCAGAATGTACAATTTATGAAGAAAAGTATTTTTATATTTTTTGTACTATAACTCTGGGACTTAGATTATCAATAAATATTAGTTGAACAAAGGAAATTTCTCTACAAATAATTTTTTTAACAATGCACTCAAAATTACAATTGATCACAATAAATTACAGCATTGGTTGAAACCAACAAAATTAAAATTTATTTAGTTTGTTTTTTAAAACATATTTCCACAAAAGTGTACTTGAGCTACTATTTTGCAACAGTATTAGTGAGTCTTAAATGCTCTTACATTTTAGTAAAGTGCACTTTATTCCTATATTATTATCTTCTGAGTTTACATTATGCTTTTAGAAAGATATATATCCATGACCCAACATTTTCATCTAGTACAAAATATCCTTGAGTAGTTAATTATTTGATACAAGAAAAAAAATTTTTGAAACAGAAGTATCTGTTTCTGTATATCAAAAACACACGTTGACAACCAGGATCTAACTATAAAGAAAAATAGTTAAATAATATATAGCTTACATACTGATCAAGTCTAACTTACGGGAAAAATATAGCTATAAGGAATCTAGGAAGTACTTATAATATTAATCAAAAGGGAAGAATACAGAAGTATTGCATGAATTCTGAACATATACGCATGCAAGTATGTGTATATGTGGGTATTCAAAAGAAAAACAAAATTGAAATAGAACAAAGGAGAAACATGTAAATTTGCTGGTTTCCAGTTTTTAAATGACATTTATAGATTGTTGAAAATGAATAGAAATGGCAAGTATGAAGGCCATATTTGTAAGCTGAAGGATACAATCAGGATTATTATGAATTATGTCCATATAAAAAAGTATTATTACATGAGAAATTTTATTCTGGAGGACATAAGTGAAGTTGTTATAGAATATATAATAATCTGATATCCATTTTCAAGCATAAAAATAAAACATGGGAAAAGTGTCTAGAAGTATACTAAAGAGCAAAATTAGAAACAAACTTGCTGAGAGTCAGTGTTGTGACATTAATAACAGGGAATGCTTGGTGCAATGTTAAACATTTAAATAAAATCTGTCTTTAAAATATGTAAGGAACTGAAACAGTAAGTGCTCTGTAAGTGGGAGGGTATAATGGTCTTTGGATCACCTTTTTATGTTTTTTTTTTTTCAAAGATTCTTTAATTGAATTCTCTGGACATCGGGCTTTAAGTATGTAAACTCTAATAGTTCTGTGGTTCTGATGACATCTATGCATAGACAAGAGCTCACTGGAGCTGTACAGAAATTTGAGTATTATACAAAAGATTTAATCATGTACAAAAAGGCAACACAAAAATTATTACAGAATTCAAAAACTGAAAGGAAATTTACTAATTGTTTCAATCAATCCCATAATTCTACAAGGAAAGAAACCGAAGTTCAAAGATGTTAAGTGATGTTAAACTTATTCTAATTAAATCAACAGATGTTATGTTGTCTATCCAGCACCTGCTTAAGGCAATTTTAAAACATCTGGCAATTGAGACAAACCATTTAATGAAGGTCTTCACTAACAATCTTGCTAGTCCTTAATTTCTATCCATGTATTAACATAAAACATCAGAAACCAAAGTACCCAGAACCTATTATCTCAGCATCTTGCAGACATGCTATAATGGCGACAGTTAACTCTATTTAACAATCTCCTGATTTTTCTCTCTGGTAGGCTCAGCACAGCAGTCACAAGCCCTTTCTTCATGTGGTATGGGGTCTAGACAAATGGCCAAAATACAGATATAGAGAGAGTAATTATAAGTGAAATAAGCATTACCAGGTCAAATTATTTGACACTAGAGAGTATGTGATGAAGGCGAGTAATCTATCTGGGACTGGGAGTAAGGAAGGAGCAGAAAATTTTAGGCAGAGGAAACATTGGTGGCATCATTTCAGAACAAGTGGACTGATGGCATAGGTAATATACTTCAAGTTTACAAAGCCTTAAAGGTTTTAGAGAGAGAAATCTATGTCAGCATTATATTTGTATATAATTTCGGTGACTGCCAAGTTGTGGCTACTATTTCCTTAATTCACAATTTTATAAACTGTGAGCTCAGGTTACAGGTGCCTTACTCCTTGGAAATATGCCCAAGTCTCTAGGATAGTGGGGCTCCTAAGTGAATGAATACCAAGTACTGAATATTATTATTTTTGCTGGCAAAGGTGTGAAAGAGAGTTAAGTTTTTAAAAATCCTATTTAATTGGACTCTGCTCACTACTGGAAAGGAACTCATTTGAAATTTGTTTATTTAAGGCAAAGTGGCTGATCTTTCATAAAGAACCACAATCCACAATATGTGTGAACATTAAAAAAGTAACGAACAAGAGATACCCCTTCAACATACCTTTGAACAAAATGTTCATTATAAACAATATGTGAGATACACACATTTAAAGGATAGTTTCACAGCCACCACATAATTTTACACTTTCCTGAGTATCTGTGGCTTTTCATATATAACTATAATGCCCAATATAATTTCACACACATTATTGAAATGGAAGAAATGGTTGATATGTCTGTCAAATTGTAGATTCTCTGTTTTAACTCCTTTTTTTTTTATCACTTTGAAGATATCCCATGAAAGACTAAAATAAGGAGATGCATGATTAATAATGCAGATAGAACCATGTATGATGAGAATAGGTATGATTAAGAACTTGAAGGTGCTGAATTATGTGCTTAAATATTTAAGTGGTGGGAGAATCTTCTTATACTTTTGCATGGATGGGCACTAAATGTATGGAGTAGGAAGAAAATGCTTTGAGGTCTTATACATTTCAATTATTTCTACAGCCTCACTAGAGCAAGTATCAAGTAATTTACCTACCCTTTGTTATGCTGCTTGGATGTAGTTTTTCCAAAATAAAATCTGAATATCATTAAGTACTAAATACTTAGCGGGGTTCCTTTCATTTTTTCACACTTTTTCGCTATCTTCAAGAGATCAGAAGGCAAAGTTTAGTATATCAACCAACAGAATTTGTGGGAAGTGGGAGGATTAGAAGGAGGAACCATGTTTATATAACTATGGAACCATCCATATGTTTGGCTCTGTGTTTTATTTTTTAGGTACTCAATGAAATGTATTTTAAAGGGAAAATTCAAATCCCTTTTCATTGCATTCTTTGAATATGATATATTTTCCAGTATGGGGAATGTACAATACTCAAATTTTTGTACAGCTCCAGTGATTTTTTTGTCTGAGGCTAAGAGTAGGTGCCTTATAGTCATAGAACTGTTAGAGTTCACACATTTTGAGCTCAATGTTCAGAGAATACAATGAAATAATTTCTGAAATACCAAACACTATGTAATCATACTTCAGGTGTCCTTTTGTTACTTTTATTATCTTTACCATATTCCTATAATTAGGCAGAGATAGGGGAAGGTGGACCTGAAATATGGTGTACAAACAAATTAAATATATGATGACAAAATCAAAATGTTTCAAGTTTTATAAGAAGACAGGAAAGCCTTCTTTATATAAAAACATAAAGACCATAAGCTATAGCTTATATTATTATTATTACATTATATTATTACATTAACAACCAACATAAAAACATACCAAAAAACAAGGCAAAATATAACATGATAACCCAAATTTATTGTTGTAAGAGAGGTAAAATTTTTAAAATGACTTAAGAACACAGATTATGTGACTTCTAATTTTGACTTAGGTGGCTTGATATTTAGTCATCTTGATAGACAAATTTTGGAGAGATTTGCATTAAATTCTTGATTTACTGTCATTATTAAACTAGCACTCTATGAGTGTTTCTAGAGAGATTGTGTATTTTTATCAGTCCATTTTCACACTTCTATAAAGAACCTGTGATGGGGTAATTTATAAAGAAAGGAGATTTAATTGACTCACAGTTCCACATGACTGGGGCGGCCTCAGAAAACATAACTATGGTGGACCATGAAGGAGAAGCAAGCACCTTCTTCACAAGGTGGCAGGAGAGAGCACGACAGAGGTGGGAATTGCCAGACACTTTTAAACAATCAGATCTTTGAGAACTCACTGTCGTGAGAAAACCCTGGGGAAAACCACTTCCATGATCCAATCACCTCCCACCAGGTACCTCCCCTGACACATGGGGATTACAATTCTGGGTGAGATTTGAGTGGGGAAACAGACTCAAACCATATCATGTATGATATTCATGCCTGATCCTTATAAAGTTATATTTCTTTTTAATTAGTACGTTTGTTTCCTAAGAGAGTTAAGAGATTAAATATCTTAATTTATTTCGAGTTAGATTAGTGCCAATAATTCTCTTTTAATCCATTCTACTCTAGCCATTGATGAAGTAAGGCACATGTCCTAGAATGGACAGACCCCACGACCTCTCTTTATTGACATCAGAATTTGCTGTTAGGATTATTTTACAGGAGAAATTACTATAAAAGTCTTCCTGCTTCTCTTCTACAAGGCTTCTGTCATTTTTCCAATTTTTATTTGTTGTCATTTTCTCCTTTTTTCCATTTATTGATAAATGAATAAAATAATGATGTAAAAGAATATTATTGTGGAAAGTATATACAAAAGGAAAAGAACAGGAGCAAGTCCTTTTGCTTATTTTAAAATCTAAACTATACTACATTTCTATTTCTATGTAAAATAGAATAATCCTGGTAAAATATCTGATTTTATGAGTGATAAATGTAGGTAGTATTAGGCAGTAGCAATCCCACAAAGTCAGTAATATCAATATCCTGTATCATGGTACAATTGTCAAATTATTTCAAAATATATCAAATTTTATCTTTATTATATCTTTATGGGATATGAGAGACAATTATTATACCTATTGTTCATATAAGGAAACAGTTGCAGAAAGGTAAAGTACTTCCACAGCAGTGTCAAGGAAGCCTGCTTCAAGGACAGGAAAAGAATTTTAAGGCTTTAATACTAGTCCTGTGCACTGTTTTCTTCTGAGGATTTAGAATTCATATTTTAAATAATGGAATATGTGTTGACAATGAGGAAGCAACACTTACTTCATTGTTTCTAACAACCAGTAGTGCATGAGTTAATTTCCACTAAAGCATTGCAGAACACTGGCTGGACAAATCATTCAACGATGGCCAGAAAAACTAACCCAGGGATGGACCATATGCGTGACAGAAATGACTCCAGGTCAAACATCTGCTTTTCCAGACAGACTCATACATGCCATCTGTGGAACTGCTTTTTGACTGGCAAGGATAAGATTGCAGTCTATGTATATAATATAGTTATACAGATTTATATAAAGTTATATAAATCATGGTGTAGCCATATTAATTAGGCACAGGAGATTTCAGTATTTGTGGGTTGGGCACGTTAGTTGGTATCCATGTGATATTTTTAATATAAAGATTTATTTACATCACGTTCCTCTTTCTGATGAGGCAAATACTAAGAACTATGAAAAACTGTGAACCACTATAATAATATTATAACACTATATTAGTCCATTCTCACGCTGCTACAAAGAACTGCCCAAGACTGGGTAATTTATAAAGAAAACAGGTTGAATTGATTCACAGATTCACAGAGCTGGGGAGAACTCGGGAAATTTACAATCATGTTGGAAGAGGAAGCAAACACATCCCTCTTTACATGGCAGCAGGAAGGAGAAGTGCAGTGGGAAGGGGGAAAAAGTCCCTTATAAAACTATCAGATCTCGTGAGAACTCACTCACTATCATGAGAACAGCAGGGGGAATCATCTTCATGATCTAATTACTTCCCATGAGGTCCCTTCTTCAACAAGTGGGGATTACAATTCAGATTACAATTCAAGGTGAGATATGGGTGGGGACATAGAACCAGACCATATGAAACTCTAACCTTATTTAAATCTGGAGACTCGCAGGTACAGCTCTAACTCAAAATTTCCCTTCATTATCTAGTTTTTTTTTTCTCCCCCCTGAATTGTATCTCTCCTCATCTGACATTCCTACCAACTGTTCTTAGTAGAGTGCACTCAAAGAAATGTGTCTATGTAATTAACAATATCATGTCAATGTAGCACATTTGTTTAGTCAGTGTATCAACAAGTAAAGAATAGTAGAATTTTTTTTTCTCTCGTCGTTTAGCTCCCACTTATAAGTAAGAACATGTGGTATTTGATTTTCTGTTCCTGTGTTAATTTGCTAAGGATAATGGCTTCCAGTTCCTTAAAAACTAAACTGCTCTGGCTTCTTAACATATTCAGATAAATTCTCACTGATGAGATAAAAGAGATTGAACATCTGACTAGCAGAAAAGAGAGCAGAAAGAATAAATTAAACTAAAATGTAACACTAATTGACAACAGAAGAACAGAAAACTTTTCCTGAATGTTCTTTCTGGATATTTTCAGGAAAGTATTAAGACAGTGCAGAAATAATTACAGTTTTTGCCATTAATGCACCAAACTGATACTTCAGTGGAACTAGTCACTTCTCTGCTTTCCCTAATTACTGATCCATTTTGATAATCCCAGGACATTAGGTAACAACACTCCTTTTCCATGTTTTCTTTGCAATTAATATAAGTACCTTTAACTCAGTAATGGAAAAGAGCATGGCATTTAAGGGCCAGCACCTCTGAAATAATCGCCTTCATACTTCTCATAATGATCAGATTCATATTAAGATTAAGAGAAGAAAACAGTAATACATATATTTATTTAACTCTAAATTGCTGATAGAAAATTTTACCTTTCAAGCTAAATTTTTAGTAATTGCACCTGGATGCTGAAATTCGATTTTGATAAGCAAATGAATGACCATTTCACAATGCATTTCATTCCTCTTAGATCAATATAATAGTCAAAGGTAAACGAGAAGATCAGGAGAAAATTTAAAAAAAAATACACAAGAGTCAGAATTTAATCATTGTACAAGACACATCTATTGCCTCTCCTCTGTGAATGTTGGAAGAGACAGCTGGTTAATACACACAAAAATTTTGTAGTAACTATATTCTATTTTTAAGGACCCACTATATAAATATTATTTAGGTAAATTATTATTGCAGTGTGATATCCATGTAATAGCATATTTTAGTTGCCTCAGATAATATACTTACTGTTTACAAAAATTCTAAATTAAAAATGTATTGCTACAAAAAGATGTTATATATAATTAGAAGGTAGATTAAATGAAAATAAAAATGTCATTTATTTATATAGGTGATACAGTTTGAGAATAATAATTGACATAAATGGATGTTTCTTAGGGATAATAATTCATTATATAATTCCATTAATATTTTCATGAAGTGCGTTTGTTGTTTTCAGGAGATATAAAGCCTCAATTATAGATGTCAATATATGGAAATGTTAGCCAAATCCTAATTGATGATTGAGTGAATTACTGAAGCAAAATAGAGACAAATACAAAACACAAATACAAAATCAAAAATCAACCAAAGAAGAATTAGTATAAAATCCAAAGTTAGATTAAAATGTTGATGTTTAAAAAAGTAGAACTTGAAAGAATATTAAGCACAGAATACAAAGAAAATATATTAGTTAAGCAATAACCATTAGCACCTAGGCTGCTTGGGAAATTTTTGTGTAGATCTTTGAAGGTGTGAAATTGTAGGGCATCTATCTGCATCTATCTGATGGGAAATCCGTGGTATTACTGTTCATTTGTCTTAACCAAAGATTCAATGTTGTAGGGACATGCTAGAAAACATGTGGATGATCATTTTCATTTTCAGCCCACATTCAGGATTTTAATTCTTTCCAAAGTTTTTTTCCTTTCCTTAGAATTACTTGTATACTTGCCTGCCATTACCGATTAGTAGCTGGAAATAATATTGTATGTATTTTAGTTGCAGAAACATATTTTGTTTTTTTCTCCTTATATACAACATACAAATACATGCATACTTATACAGACACGCACACACACATAAACACATGCAGATTAAAGTAAGATTTTGCCTTAAAAAGTGCCTGATATATATTTGATGAGTAATGAAAGAATAAAATCACAGATAGACATTAAATGTTCAATAATTTTGATATATATATATAAAAACTATATTTGACAAGTTGAAAATTGTCAAAAATGTCTTGAAACTTCTCCATGTCAGCATGTGTTATAAAAATATATATAAATAATATAACAATAAAGGCCAATACGTATTATTGCAATGAACCATGTGCTCTTCAAAATGTTTTATAATTTTAATCCTTTTCTGCTTATTGCAACCATGCTGAGCAGGTACTAATGCCATCTTCATGTTACAAATAAAGAAACTAGGAAACGGAGAATTTCAAAAAGTCCCAAGGTCACAAAACAAGGAAGTCATAGAACTTGCACTTGGTGACATATTATTTAATATCAGAACACAAAGATCTTAAATATTATGCTCGATTAAAATTAATTTACAGTAAATTTCATTAAGAACAATAAACTCTGTCTTGCTTTAAAAAATTCAGCAATTAGTAATATTAGTACATATTAAAATGAGCTATATTTTGAGTAAATATTAATTTATTCAAAAATAATATTAATTCATTAATTAATATGGAGTTGTACTTTTGACTAAATATTAAAATGACCTGTTTAGTAAAGGAAGTTGTTGGAAAAATAAAAATAAATAAAAATATTTAATACTCTTTTTAGGAATAAGCAAAATGAAGTTTATCTCAGGAAGTAACAAGAGGAACATGATCTCAAAAATAGTTCATTTTTTAAATAACCACCTGAATGTGAACTAATTTCAAATAATTTGCACAAACTTGCAAAATACAAAATAAGCAGAAATATCATGTGAAAATTCAGAACCACAAGAGGAATAACATCGAACGAAGAATCCAATTTCTTTGAAAGTATGTCAAATTGTCTATAAAGCCATGGGAATCATTATAAAAATCACAGTCACAACTCTTATGCTTGATTAATATAAAAAGGTCAAGTGAATTGTTTCAATATGAGTTGTTTTGAAATGTTTTCATTAGGGAAAATGATAGGAAAGCAACCTTAATTTGAAAGTGCTAATATACAGTGTACATTTAGCAATTTACAATACATAATTTTTCTGAAAATAACTCAAGCATATAAAATAACCACATACAATTTTTATCTACCTGGTGATGAGAAAAGATAGTTATTTCTCCTCATAAAATTATTTGGACTCATACAGTACTTTGAAAATGTGTTATGTTTTTAAAATCTTATTCTTTATTTATATTTATGAAAATATTTTATAACAGTTAGAACTTGGTTTCTTGAAATGACGTATTTTTTATATTTCATGTTCATTGCCCATATGTATCAATAGATATCGAAATATTCCAAAGGCACATACAAAGACTCTTTTTTTATACAGATTTTCTAAATCCAAATATAAAAGAAGAGAGATCTTCCCTGTTATTATTGATTAGTGAATATAATTTTAGGATTTCCAGTGAAAATTTTTGGTTAAATTTCAGTATTTATTAAGAAAAAATAACAGATTTTAATAAAACATAATAGAAAATAAGAATTTTTGGAATTATGTCTACCTAATTTCCAAAGCCTATGTAAATTAGAAAAATGTTTAAAAATATTTAGGAGCAGGAATCCTTTTGTCATCATCTACATTATTTATTTGAATTTCACGAATTCATGTTTCTTGTTTAACCTTCATGTCCAGTCATTAGTTTACTGCTTTGTCAACAAAGGCTCACTGAGTGTCTACATTGTTCCGGGAACTGTTTGTGTTCTAGGGTTGTGGTAGGGAATAAAACAAAGTCCCTGCTCTCATTGACTAGTTTTCTAGTAAGGGGAGATGAAAAGTAAACAAACAAACATATAACAGGTCAGGTAATAGCAAGAGCTTTGAGGAAAATAAATCAGTTTTAAGGACATTAATAGGCGAAGTTGGGTGCCCTTTTGGAAGAGTTAATAAGGATGTGTCTCTCTGATAAGACAATCTTTGAGTACAGACCTGAATGAAATAACAGGCAAAACATGTAAGGAAGAAAGAGCAGGTGTAAAGGCCCTCAGGTGGGTATTTTACTCGCTAAAAATCAGCAAAACAGCAAGGAGACCTGCATGGTACATAAAGTAGTAAAAAGAACCAAAACAGATTAAGTGCTTAGAAATCAGTTGCAAGATAACCTGAGGTCTCTTTACTTTGCTTTATATTAGATTTTTAATAATAAATTCAAACTTACAGAAAAATGGCAAAAATAAAAACATGAAGAAAATAACCATCTAACCTCTACTCAGATTGACCTATTACCTACATTTTACACCATTTGCTTTATTTGTCCTGGCCTCCTTACCTCCGTGTGTGTGTGTGTGTGTGTGTGCGCGCGCATAACTGTGTCTGTGTGTATTTTCTCCTAAGTCATTTCAGAATAAATTACAAACATTGCAGCTCTGTACCCCTATTCTTCAAGATGAATTTTCTTAGGGATATTTTCGTACATCATCAGAGTACAGTTTTCAACTTCAATGGATTTAACATCAATACAATACTATCATCTATTTTTATTTCAATTTTGCAAATTGACACAATAATGCTCTTCTTTGCATTCTTTAAAAATCTCCAGTACAGGATCTAACAAAATTTGGGTATTGCATTTAGCTGCCATGATATTTTAGCTTCCTTTAATCTGAAATATTTACATAGGCTTTCTAGTTTATGACATTGATATTTTTGAAGAACATAGTTCTCTTATTCCTTGCTCTTTTAAAAGAATATAACATTTATTATTTGAGGTTTGTCTGTTGTTTCTCATGATTAGAGAGAAGTTATGAATTCTCAGCTGGAATGCCACACAGGTAATGTTTGGTCCTTATAAGTGTTCTGCATCTGAAGGCATATAGTGTACACAGATCCCTTAGTGGCAATGCTCCTTTTAATTACTTGAACGGGTCACATTCCCCCATTATATAGTTACTTCCCCCTTTGCAATTACTAAACAGTCTGCTAAAAAACATTTTCAGGCCATGCAAATATCTCACTGCTCTTAAAAATCTCCTCCTAGATTTCCAGTCCACTGATAATTTTTGACTGATCCAATCTGGATTATGTATTATAGATTTATTACCACATCAACCAGCCAATATTTGGCTTTCTAGTATAAGCAAGAGAACTGCCTCCCTTCATTGTTATTTATAAATGATCATTTTATATGTATAAGTTTTTGCATTAATTTTTTCAATTTTATTATGATTATTACTTTACTAGTTATCTTGGTACTTAATACATTTAATATTTTGGTGCACAAGTTGCCATGGATTTAGCCAACTGGGTTCCCATTCAAACTCCTATATGCTTGTGACTGTCTTAACTAAACTTCCTAACATAACAAGACATTCCAGGATCTTATTCCTGGCCTGTCCTGGTTCTAGAATCAGCCATTTCTCCAAGGAGCCCTCCTTTCTTTCCCTAGAAAATGTTAAGAGAATAAATTTTCCTCACTAGTTGTGCTCATTTCTGTGAGGGTGCCTCTGTGGCTGGACTCTTTCATCAAATAGATCTATGACTTTTGTAATCTTCACCTGCAGTTTGTAAGACTGCCTGTTTCCTACAACCTCACTAACAGAGTATTTTATGAAGCTTTCCAATTTTTTCAAACTGTTGAGTGAGAAATGGCATCTCAGTATAGTCAAATTTGTGTATCTGTTAGCATGAGCAAAATGAAACATCTCATGTGTTTAAGGCTATTTTATATATTGAATGGTGTGTTTATGATTTTGCCCAATTCTGTAAAGAATTTGTAATCATTTCCCCTCAAATGTCAGAAGTTATTTATAAATAAGAATATGAACACTTTATTTGTAATGTATTTCAAACATTTTTTCCAGACTGTCACATCACTGGCTTATTACATATTTTCCTGTGAAAGCTTCCTGTTGTTATTATGTGGTCAAATGTATACATATTTTATTGCAGCTGCATTTTTAGGCATATTTTGAAAGTTTTTCCTATACCCAGTATAGATGAATTTAATAATATTTTCCTTCAGTTATTATATAGCTTTACGTTTTATGTATCTTTGATCTACTTGGGGTTTATTCTGATGTATTGTCTGAAGAACAGAAAATGATTTTACCTTTTTCTAAACAGCTATCCATCTTCTCTAACACCATCTATTAAAAAGATCACATTTGTCCTAGTAATTTGAGATACCACTTTTATCAGGTATGGCTTCTTTTATATACTTGGGTATATTTCTGAACATTTTTTGGTTACTTTTGTATGAGATTTCTCAGTGTTTATATCTTCTAACTGATGATCATTTGTGCCTTGAACGCTATTGATTTTTTTGCATTTAGTGTTCTATTTGCTAATTTGCAGAACTCTTATTTTTTGAATTAGGTATATCATTGCTTCTCTAAAGTTTTCCAGGTAAACTACTCTGTCATTTGCAGATAGGTATAGTTTTTACTTCTCTTCTCTATTGTCATATTTCTTCAGTTTCCTTTTCCTGATTGAGTTGGCTGGTAACTCTACAATGATGTTAAATAGTGGCAAAAATGGTAGATAACCATGCCTTGTTTCTGACCCTAGTGGAAATTGCTCTTTCTCCTTTAATTTCCTCCTTTAAATAAGATACTGATTTTAGATTGATGTATTTATACAATATTGCATTAAGGAAATATCCATCCATTCCTGTTTTTCCAAGAGTTTTTAAACTGAGTGTTGTGTTGTCAAATCATCTTTGAGCATCTACTGAGATAAATATGTGACATGATTTGGCTGTGTCCCCGCCCAAATCTCATCTTGAATTGTAGCACCCTTCAGCCTATGTGTATGTATAAGGTATATAGAAATCATAAATGAATTTTGTGTTTAGACTTGGATCCCATCCCCAAGATATCTCATTATTCATATGCAAATATTTCAAAATCTGAAAAGAAATTTAAATATGAAGCATTTCTGGCCCCAAGCATTTTGGATAAAGGATACTCAACCTGTATTTCAGTAATACATGTTACATTAAATATAAATTTTTATGTAGATTTCCTTTATCAGACTGAGAATTTTTCCTTACATTACTAGTTATCAACTTTTTTTCATTGTGAAAATATATTAATTCTTGTCAAATGTTTTTCTGCATCTATTGAGTGCTCATATTTTTCTGTTTATTTTTTCTTCAATGTAGCAAATTACAGATTGTCTTTTAAAACCTTAAACTAACCTTCTATTCCTGGGATAAGCTCAATTGGTCATGGCATAGTATTCTTTTTCTTTTGTTTTGGTAGCACTTTACTATTTTTTTAAAAATTATGAAAAATAATTAACCAAACAAAAATAATAGCTTTGTACTGTGGAGTTTCAGATATCTTTAGATGTAAAATGTATTACAACAATAGTACAGGAAGAAATAATTTAATAGAAATAAAATAGTAGTTCACACATATTTCCCAGTTCTGTTGTCCTTAATTCCTTCAGTTACATCTGAGTTTACATTGAGTATTATTTTTCTTAGGCCTGAGGGACTTTCTTTAATATTCCCTATAGCTTTGTGCCTCATGTCAAAAAAAAAAACAAAAAAATTCACTTAGAACTTACCTGAATATGCTTTATATCATCCCCAATATTTATATATATAAATATATATAATATATTATATTTAAATATATATAATATAATATATTTAAATATATATAAATATATATATAAATTATATATATATATTTAAAGTGCTAAAAGATAGGATGGCATCCTGGGAACTCAGACTGCTATATTGAAATATATATATACACACACACACACACACACCTTCATTGCTTCTGTTAAAAATTTAGCAGTTACTCACATTATTATTCCTTTATGAATGTATTTTGTTTTGTTTCCTAGCTGAGTTTAAATTTTTTTCATTTTTGATTTTTTACAGCTTTCCTATGATGTGCCTATGTGTGTTTTTTTCATCCTATTGGGGCTTTACTAAACTTTTTGAATCTGTGGATTGATTATTTTAAACAAATTTAGTAATATTTAGGCCACCATATCTTGTATATGTTTTTTCATTCCATTTTATAGCTTCTCTTCTTCTTAGACTCCAATTGTGCGTATATGAGACCCCTTGATATTCCTCTACATATCACTGGGCTTTGCTAATTAAAAACACTTTATTTCTCTCTGTTCTTCAGGTTAAATGATTCCTGTTCTTTTGTTTGCAGATTGACTTATATTTTTCCTACAATTTTGAATGCACTGTTAAATTCTCTTAATAAATTATTCATTTCGGATAGTGTAATTTTAATTCTAAGATTTCAATTTTTTTATAGTTTTAATTTCTCTACTGGAATGTCCTTATTTGTTAACTAATTATGTTTATCTGTGCCTTTAAGTCCTTTAACATGTTTATAATTAGGCTTTTAAAATTCTTATCTATTAATTCCAATACTTGTATCATTCCTTGGTTTGTTTCTGTTGAATCCTATTTTGTCTGATCATGGGTCACATTTTTCTGCTTCTTTGTATGTCAAGGTATCAGTTGTTTTGTTTTGCTTTTATGCTGGGCTTTATGGATAACGTATTATAGTGGGTTTGTATTATGTTGTCTTTTTTTAAAAAGATTTGTGAGATTTTTTACATCAGATTTTTTACTGGCACAATTTAGACCTCTTCAGACTGTTTTGTTCTTAGTTATTTCTATTTTTGTTTTCTCTTTATTTCCAAGAGAAATGTTATGACTTGGTTCTGACTTTTAAGTTTTGATCTTACTTGGATCTCTACTAATTTCCTAAAAGAATCAGTTAAGTTTATTCATTATGACTGGATTTGAACTTCAACAATTGCGTGGTCTCTGGAAGTTTTATTGTTTTTTGTTCCTCAGTTGCCATTTATTGAGTGGCTTTGTGTACGATTTCCTTGCACATAAGAATCTTAGACTTTGACTAATATCCCAGGGAAATCCCCATGCAAACACTCAAGACCCCCTTCTTGACTTCCTCCTCCCTTCCAACATTTCTCTTCTTTTCAGTACGCTGTCCACAATTCCAGCTACATCTTCAAATCCATATTTCAGTCTAAAGCTTTGCAGGTCAAAAGGAGCCAGATACTCTGCATGGGCACCATCTCCATATGCCAACAAAAGCTTTGATAAAAGTGGTTATCACTTTGTATGATTTTCTTTCTTCAAGGATTATAATTTTACATACTTTGTCATTCAGTCCCGAAAACCTAGACTTACATTGTTTGTCCACTTTTTAATTGATTCTGGTGGGAGAATATGTTTAGTACCATTTACCTTTTCATACTTCATTTTTTGAAGCTTGTTTAATTTTGAAATAAAAAAATGCATTTATTGTCACAACTGAGAAAATACAATGAAATACAATTACTAGAACTCTTGCCAACATCTCTCATACCTCACACCTTGTTCAAATTCACCAATATCAGTGGTATAGAATGGAATGCTGCTTACTATATCTCAATGCCTATATGAAAATAAATACAATTAGATAGGGATTTGTCTTTTTGATTTTTTAAAGATATAAGCTTAGTGTGTACATAACAGATAGATGGCTTTTTATCACTAATCAAGATGTAATGTGCATTATTCTTAGACAACACTTACAGATCAATTTAATTGTATGACTGAGAAATAATTAATTCAATTATTTCTTATGTTTTTTTATTTTAGATTTTTGACATCACAAAACATATTCAGTAAACAACTTGTTCTTGTTGTTTTTCTCTGTGTGTTGGGTTCCTCTGTGTAAGACTGCTGGGTCAAAGGGTAAAATACCTTTTAATATATTTTCAGATTACATTTTGGAAGCAATTTTCTCCCATCAACCATGCATAAGAATGCTAGTCTCCCTACCTTTTTGCCAAAAAATATTTGGAAGTTTAATATATCTTTTTCTTACCAAACTTTTAAAAAAAGTATTCACAAAAGCCAATCTTGACTGATATAAAATAAAAGGTGGTTTCAAGTACAGTGAATTTTTTTTAAAAAAGAAAAAGGTATAGAGTGTCCCAAAGATGAATGAGAACATTTGAAAGGCTACATAGATCAGCTTAATATATAGTGAAACCACAAAAATGTGTAACATAGAAGAGAAAAGTGGATATAAGATTTATCACGGCTATATATTTTTTTTGTTTTACCTGTGCTTGCATTATCAAATTTAATGGAAATTTGATTGTAGTGTGAAATGGATTCATTGACATATTTACTTGAAAGTAAACAACTTTTAGAAAAGAAGATTTACAGTCACGAGTTAATGATCCAAAGTCTGTCTGAAATTTTTTTACCTTCAGTTGAATATCCATTTAGAAGATAATGATTTTTCCCAAGGTCACCTACAATTAATTTGAAGGCATTTCCAGTTTGATTAGCAATTTCACTGACATCATTAACAACAAATGGTCCACCAGCCTAAGAAAGGTTAAATCTACAAATCTATTAAATTCCAAGGAAACTTTGAGTCTGTTTTATTAATTTTTTATCTTTCATTTTGTGTATTTTTCATAAGACAAGAAAGTAGTAAGCCTCTTGAAGCCTATGTTGACTACTGCCTTGGCTTAACTTTGAAATTGATCAACCAAACCATGTCAGAATTTTGCCTCTCCCTCAAAGCTCAAAAGGGAGAACTTAAATTTTGTGGTCAAAATTATAAGCAAAGAAAACTTATCAATAAGTAAAGATCAGTGAGCTTCTCCTATTTATCTTTAAAGCCGTAAGAATGATATTTTATTACGAATATATGAGATTGTTCTCTCTATACGTGGCTCTCTATATACTGATGGCATGTTTCTATGAAATATTTACAAGTATGCCTGTTTACACTATCATTGTTTAAATTCCTATTCATAGAATTTCCTTTTAGTTTCATATCATATTGATATCACTTTGTTATATATAGAATTCAACAATATTTCAAAGCAATGGGTACTCAGAATCTTATTTTTAAAATACCTGAAACACCATATATTTAATCTACTCTGCGCTCTAGACTCAAGATATCTTTGTTGAGTCACAACCATTTGTTGAATAACATTTTATTGTTCTCTGTATTTGACACATTGATATATAAAAACAAATTAGTATGAGTATATCTTTATTAAATTATCCATTCTCAATAGTATTTTTAGGCATTCCTCTAAATTTTTCGAAGTCAAGTTGTTTCATATGGCTGAAAGAATAAAATGATGATATTTTAGATATTTGTAGAAAGTGCTACTGAATGTAAAAGTTTGAATGAATGAATGAATCTTCCTAGAAATGTTTTCTTGATTGGAAGACAGATAACTCAGCAGACCAGAAGATATATACTTGTTATACACTTTACCCAGAATTGAAATTGTGATCCTTATAGATTCTTCATAATGTGTAATGCTGATGCCAGTATCATACTCAAATATCTGAACATGCATTACAAGTTTACTAGGGTTTGGTCAAAAAGTTACCATGAATGAACACAATAACCTATATATGCTCCCCAATTATGGACACCACAATTATACTATCTCTAAAGACACGTGGCAGACAGGTAAAAGCTTCACATGCACCTCATAAATCTGTACAAATAAAAATTTAAAAACAGTAAAATAACCTAAAAGGAAAATTAAATATACAAAGTGACATAGCAACAGATGAACAGAAAAGAATCCCCCAAGAATAGTAGGAAGTGGAAGCCTCACTTCTTTCTAGTTTCTACTGAAGTGGTAGCCTCTCCATGCTTTTCTAACTGCCATTTTTACCCTGTCACTTAATGCTGTTTAACCATTTATCTTCACAGCATTTGTTATTAACTTATGTACAGAGTTTAGATTTCCTTGGATGCTTGTGAGGGGAGGGATTTTTATTGTCACTGTACCTCCAGCATCTATGTATCTCACAGTGCATGCTGAATAAGATTAGTTTATAGAAGAATATATGACATCCATATTGTATAAAGAACTTCTACAAATGAATAAAAGAAAAACTAATTAACTATTTTAAAATGAAGAAATGAGAATGGATACATGAAGGCAATTAATAACATAGGAAACCTAAATGTCAGGTAAGTATAGAACTATAAGCAAAGAAGGTTTTCCTTTTGAAGGTATTTTTTGAAATTTTAAAATCATTGTGATAGGTTTTTTTTTTAAGTTGCTATATTGGCTTCATAATTGTTTACTTAGACTTAATCTTCAGATTATACTCAGAGAAAATAATCATATTGAATCTAAACTGACTGAAGAGTTTATTCTCTGATCCAAACTCAAGTAGGTGTGATATGTCCATCATTTCTGATTTTCTGCCAATAAAAGTACAAATTACACTGTGTTCATGCTGGTATGTCACACAAATTTAGAGGCTTCTCTCTGATTTCTTACGCCCTGTCTACGACTGATTCATGCGTGACTTTGGGATGAATTACTTGAGAATAGTTGATATTTGTGAAGTCTTGAGGGAAAGTGCACTTGAAATCAATCCCACATTCTAGGAAAAGAGGTAGATTTTTAGATTCCATTTGCATTTCTAAAATCTGTCTTGGTTTTCATAAAATTTTCTCAGCTAACATTTATGAAAAGCATTTTATAGATAAAATAATATTCAGGTCCTATATAAATTTATGGGATATATAGATGTGGTAAGAAATTGTTATAGTCACTTCCCAGGTTAGGTACATCTAACTTGATTTTCATTAGTACTTAATATAGCTTGAAGGAAAAGCCATAGTTCAGTATGTATCCAGTATGTAGCCACATCCATGGGCAGAGTAAAGTAACTCAGAATTTATTTGAGCAATAAGAAACCAAAAGAAATAACAAAGACAACTTTTGGAAGAGCTGAATTATTTACAAATGAATTAAACTTGTACTTATTGTATATTTTCAATCAGTGAGTTTTCTTTTGCTACTGAAGAGATGTCAATATATACCTAATTCTGTATGTGAATATGGTTATTCTCCCCACAACAGATTTTCTTATATTCACTTAAAATTATTAATCTATCATCTTTGATAACCAGTAATGAACCAATCTGCCTACAATGTGCTTTTCTGATTCATGCCATGAACAGAATAAATTCTGCATATAGAATCTTTATCTTACTCCAGCAGCTCCATAAACTTTTAAACATTGGGTCTCCTTTGACCTAGTGTTATAATATACAAATCTATAAATGCCTAGCTTTCTGAAGTAATAATGCTTCAATTTTTAGCCATTTATTAATATGAAGTAATTCCTACTTTACTTTTAGATATATTTAGAAATTTGCCTAATAAGTTTTATTTAGAAAGACAATATTTAAATCCTATTTTTTTCATACCTGGCACTTTGTTGTGAGAACTTGAAAGTTAGAGATAGCCTACATCAAAATCTAATACATTAGACCTTCTCAATTACTTAGCATAGAGAAGTAGCAGGTGAAATCTTCTCTTGAGGTGGCATATATTGCCATGACTATTCAGAGCTGATTTGGGGATCAAGTTATCCAGGTTTTGGTTCACTTAACTGAGAACTTTGCATGCTTTTATTATTTATTTATTTATATATTTTTTGAGACCAAGTCTTCCTCTGTCATCCAGGCTGGAGTGCAGTGGCATGATCTCGGCTCACTGCAACCTCTGTCTCCCGGGTTCAATTGGTTCTCCTGCCTCAGCCTCCCCAGTAGCTGGGATTGCAAGCACACGCCACGATGCCTGGCTATTTTTGTATTTTTAGCATAGACAGGGGTTTCACCATGTTGACCAGGCTGGTCTCAAACTCTTGACCTCAAGTGATCCGTTTTGTTGGGTGCTTTATATACCTTGTCCATTTACATCTCACTAAGAACCTGTGAATTAGGCATTATAGTCCTTATTTTACAAACAAATTATTTAGTGACCTTCAGTGATTTTCCAAAGGCCAGATTTGATCTTACTTCTCCCTGACACTTAAAACATTTAAATGGAAATTGAACTAGCCATTGTATAGTTAGAAACTGAGGAAAGAAAGGAACATCTACTACACATACTAAAATTACTAAAGGAGAAAATTATTCTCTATTCTGTATTTAAATAAATTTCTCAATAAAAACTTATATATAATTTTGTGTCATTTTAAATTTGGGTATATTTGTCGTGATGCCTAAGTCAATTTCCAGTCATTGCGAGGGACTTCTAGAAGCGGTTTAAGATGTAGAAAAATATGTATAATTTAACTCATATCATAAGGGTATAGGAGTATTATGATATCTAGACTGGAAGGTGGTGGAACAGAGAGAACATGGACATGAGAGTCAGTGAAATGTGGACTTAAATTCAGGGTTTGCCCTTGACTGCTTGTGTAGTCTTGGTCAAGTTATTCAACCTTTCTAATATTCTTTTTTTTTTTTTTTTTGAGAATGAGTCTTGCTCTGTTGCCTCTGACTAGAGTGCAGTGGTGCTCTCAGCTTACTGCAGCTTCTACTGTCTCCTGGGTCCAAGTGATTCTCCTGCCTCAGCCTCCCAAGTAGCTAGGATTACAGACTCCTGCTACCATGCCCGGCTAATTTTGTATTTTTAGTAGGGACGGGGTTTCACCATGTTGGCCAGACTGGTCTCGAACTCCTGACCTCAGTTGTTCTGCCCACCTCGGTCTCCCAAAGTGCTGCAATTACAGGTCTGAGCCACTGCACCCCACAGCCTTTCTAAGATTCAATTTTCTCCTATATAGAATAAAAGTTGAAATTTTTATTTTGGATGAATGTAATGATAATTTGATTAGAATATATAAAATATGCACATTTTTACTTGTGAAATTTGTCATTATTATTTGTTTTTCATATTTAATGTTGTTTGAGGTATGAGAAATAGATTCTATGTGTATTCTAAATTTACTTTGTGAAGAGAATTATTATTTTAATAAATTCAGAATCAATTCTGTAATCTAAATCTTCTGATAGAAGCAGTCTAAAATTGTGTAGCACAAATTATGATATTCGAATGTTCATACTCCATGAATCTGTGTAATTGCATTGAAGGCTTCAGGATCACGCTGAAATTTCTGGTTAAGGAAATCAGGTATAAAAATGAAATGGATATTTATAAAAGTCAGAGATAGGATTTTTTTGAAATGGTGATTATTGGTGAAAAATAAAATATGATACTTCCAGTAGCTGAATCCAACCTTTCAAAATCCAAGAGTATAAAAGAAGTATATAGTTTAAAATTAGAAAATACTGTGTATCATACACATAAATACATACACACACACACACACACACACACACATCTTTTAGGAGAAGTAAAACTGGCTAGTTTGATATAAAGAGTCAATTGTTTTAAAAGGGTTAAAAAAATGGGAGAAAATACAGGCATTTTAAAAGTTTGGGGTTTTTAAAAGCAAGCATAGAAACATAAATAACATAATAAATAAATGTAACAATGATTAGCTAAACTAAGAATATTCCATACACAAACTCATTTTGGATAAAAATTGCATTTTCTTAAACAGTGATTACCTTTACTTGACTCTTTATTAATTTTTTAAATAACTGAATAAAATTAGAGAAAATTAAATTTTGTCAAGCATTTATATCCTTTGTGTTTTCTGCTTCATCAATAAGGAAGACATAATTGTGAAATACTGGAAATCTCATGTATTTCCTTTTGTCCCCACTCCAGCTAATGCTTTACTCAGAGCTCAGATGAATTTAGAAGTACTTTAGTAAGAATTATGTTACATTTATTTTTCAGACCAATTCATACTTTTAATATAGATTTTACATTAACACTGTGAGACTTCCTTGAATTCCCAAGACTGGGTGAGGTGTTTTTCTTAAGCACGGCACTAGCAACACTCGTTATACTCTTATTGAACTTATAATAGATGAATTATTGAAATATCTTGCAGCTTAGATATAATGGAATGACTCATACCTTTAAAATAGGTCATGTACCATAGTATAATTGCTAAATTATTTATAAATGTGCCCCATTAGATTACAACCTTTTGGAGGCCAAAGACAGACGGTATCTGTTACCACTGTATCATGAGTAAAAAGCACATTGCCTGCTTCAATGTAGGTGACACATTTTTATGAAAAGAGTACATAAAACAGTGTCACACATAATGAATTTCTACAGATCCTTTTCTGTCTTTCTTCTTTTAATAACATCAACCATTATAATGTGTCAACTTTAAGAAACAATGTTATTTTTCTTAAAAAGAACCTACACAAGCTTTTATGGTAGGTTCTTATTCATGATCTTTTATAATATTTTGTAAAAGAACACAGATTAAAATTCTTCTTTCTCTAAAAAGATGTTTCAAATGGGTGTTTTAATTTAAAAAGTGAAAAAATATTTTGCTTTCATTGATATTTTCAATATCTACATTTATTTAAAGAGAGGGAAATCAACAAGTATATAAACAGAGAAATATATATATATACACATATATACTACATGTACACTTACATACTTCATATATGTGTGTATATATAAGGTATTTAACAAAATATGTATACACTTGTAAATTAATGTTGCCTCATAAAAAAAGATTAATGGAATTTTTCTTCATGTGCTTATGTTAATTTCCTTTCTTCATCTTTATTTATGTGATATACCCTCCATAGTTTGTACTGACAAACTTCAAGATAACATTTCAAAGTTACCTGTGGGAAATGATCAAAATAAATAAAGACATCTTTTATATATGATAATATTATAATGTGGACAGAAAAGAAACATTTGGGGAATACATGCTTATTATTATGGAGATAATTCTAACATTTATTAATTGGTTATTATGTATCAGATAATTCTCAAAATATTTTTCTATAATTTATCTCACTTACTCTTTACATCCAATCTACAGAGTAGATGCTTTTTGTCCATATTGTATGGAAGAGGATACTGTAGTGCAGTGAGAAGAAACTTGCCTTGGACCACATTGCCTGTAACTGGTCCAGCCTGAACCCAATTCCAGAAAGTCTGATTCTCTGATCCAGGTTTCTGACCACCGTCTATCCCACGTTGCTAAATAAAGTACACCATGTAATAAAGATTCGGAACTCTTCAACATTAATGGGGACCTAATCTGCTGTAAGAAATGCACACAAATTTCCTGTAAGGCTGCATTCACTAATTCAATTATATTATTTTTGTTAAAATAATGTTTCCAAAGAAAAAGAAGTTCTAAAACTGTTAAATTGCAGTTATTGCTGGTGGGTATCACTGAATCTAATTCTGGAGACTTCGTAAAACATTCTACCATCAGTTTCTAAATTTCATCAGTATTGTGCAGAAATATATGCAGAGAGCTAATCATTGGCAATATGCCAAATTCCATTCTGAAATCAGACAGGGAAATGGTGTCACGTCATGAAGTATATTGTTAAGTATCAGATGTCCTAATTATTTAAAAATCGTTATATTGTCTTTTAATTTTTACCGTACTTGTTTTCTTTTGTTGTTTATCTTTATCTTTGCCAGGATCCTCCCTATACTGTAAGTTCAGTGACTATCAAGGATTTATCTTTCTTTTTACTTTCAAATCACCAGATCCTAGTTGACACTGTCAATGTCTTCTTAAAAAAATTTGATATTGGCTGGGCACAGTGGCTCATGCCCGTAATCCCAGCACTTTGGGGGGCCGAGGCAGGCAGATCATCTGAGGTCACGAGTCTGAGACCAGCCTGGCCAATATAGTGAAACCCCTTCTCTACTAAAAATACAAAAAATAGCCAGGTGTGGTGGTGTGTGCCTGTAATCCCAGCTACTCGGGAGGCTGAGGCAGCAGAATCACTTAAACCTGGGAGGTTGAGTTGTGCAGTGAGCCGAGATTGCACCATTGCACTCCAGCCTGGACGACAGAGCAAGGCTCTGTCTAAAAAAAATAATAATAATAATTGATGTTTATTCGGTTTTGGGAGGAGAAAAATATCAGAAGTTTGGGAAAAAATTCTTGTTGAAAATTTTTTTAAAAAATTGTAATAGACAGCCTTGGCTTGATTAAAATAAAAATATGAGTAAGAAAAATAAAGGTCCCAAGGTAGCTACCACAATGTTCATTCCAAGGAGGAAAGTCTTACATCCAGATGAAGGTTTTCAACTAAGAAATGTAAGAAGAATCCTTTTAGGTAAAGTTAGAGCAATGAATTACTCGTTTACTGTACATTATCATCACATAGGGAGCTTACTAACATGCAGATACATGGGCCACATTTCACCGCATGCCCAGTAAGTCAGTATATCTGTTTGCAGAACACAGTAGCCTGCATTTTTATCATGCCCAACTAGATACCAAGACTGTCTACTTGAGAAACACTGGTTTAAAGATAAGGAAAATATTAACAACAGGGATAACTATTTTGTAGAAACAAACCTGATAGTACGTATGAATATTTGTACGAGAGTTGTACTAAACATAATGTTTAGCACAAAGAAAAGGTATGGAGTTGACAATGCCCTGAATAGCCATCAATAGACAAATAATTGAATATATTGTTTTCCATTCATGCACATAAGGCAATCATTAAAAATTGGACCAGATCTTTATAAACTCTCCCAAGGTGTACAGTTACATGAGAAAACGCTAAGAACTTCTATACATGTGCATTTGAATCTGTATAATTGTACAAGCCTGAGGAAAAGGTTGAAGGATGTAAAAATTAGGCAATTAACATGGATTGAGGGGTTTCGGGGTCCTGGAGAATAGAGGAGAATATACAGAAAAATAAATTTAAAACTATATCCAAATAAGAAATCATCGAGACAGAAAACTGAAGAATATAAATTTCTGCCTATGACAAGTAGAAAAAATAGAATATGCACATGGACAGGAACAGGATGTGATAAGGTAACATTGTTTCACTCTTAGGATTATTGGTTACTTCATCATTAATTGCAAAATAATGAAGCATTGAAAATTAAATAGAAAAAGAGTATAGAATTTTGATGGATGGCAATGGTAGTAAAGTCACCTGTAATCCAAATTACCATGTCATCTAAATACATACATATTTGTGTATCATTGTGAAATTTGCTGCATAACTACAAAGAAGTCAAAAATATAGGGGGACATGTGCAATTTTGTAGTCTCATTCTCGGAGGTCAACAAACATTTTCAACAAAGAGCCAGAGAGAACATTTTTTAATGCTTTGGAGGGCACATAGTTTCCATCTATTACAACTTACCAGCTCTACCCTTGTAGTGCAAAAGCAGCTGTTGATAACACATAAACAAAGGAGCTTAGCTGTGGTCCAGTGCAATTTTAAATACAAAAAAAAAAAAAGGACATATTTGGTGGTAGAGCAATACTGTCAGCTTCTATTCTACACTGACAAAATAAAAGATGATTATAACTGTCCACATCTAATCTGAAAAAGCATGGTGACGAGCAAGTGCGAGTAAAGTCTATTTGTAAACTGCAATTCTAATGCAAAATAGTATATCATTACTTACATTTTATGTTTTAGTATATCGCTACTTTCCCAAATTAATGTATGTAGTTGTTTCATCTGTGTTTCCTTACAGAAGGGAGGTTGTAGAATAAATATAATAAAAATTACATTTTTTTCTATTTTGATTACAATTATAGTCACTAGAGAGGAAAGGTTGTTTTATTCTTTTGCTTCTTCTGTCTGCACATTCTATTAAGTCATGCATTGCTTAATTATGTGAATATGTCCTGAGAAATTCACCATTAGGCTATTTCATCACTATGAGAATATCATAGAGTGTACATACACAAACCTAGATGGTATAGCCTACTACACACCTAGGCTGTATGATATAGCCTATTGCTCCTAGTCTACAAATCTGTATAGCATGTGATATGGTTTGGCTGTGTCCCCACCCAAATCTCATTTTGAATTCCCACATGTTGTAGGAGGGACCCAGTAGGAGGTAACTGAATCATGGGGATAAGTTTTTCCTGTGTTGTTCTCATGATAATGAATAAGTCTCATAAGATCTGATGGTATTAAAGGGAGGAGTTCCCAGCCAGCCACTGTGGCTCATGCCTGTAATCCCAACACTTTGGATGGCGGAGGCAGGTGGTTCACCTGAGGTCAGGAGTTAGAGACTAGCCTGGCCAACATGGTGAAACACTGTCTCTACTAAAATACAAAAATTAGTCGGGCGTGATGGCAGGCGCCTGTAATCCTAGCTACAGGAGGCTGAGGCATGAGAATCTCTTGAACCCGAGAGGCAGAGGTTGCAGTGAGCCGAAATCATACCACTGCAGTCCAGCCTGGGTAACAGAGTGAGACTTTATCTCAAAAATAAAAGGAGTTCCCCTGCACAAGCTCTCTCTCTCTCTGCCTGCTGCCATCCATGTAAGATATGACTTGCTTCTCCTTGCCTTCTGCCATGAATGTGAGGCTTCTCCAGCCATGTGGAACTGTGTAAGTCCAATTAAATGTCTTTTTATTTTATTTTTTTCGTAATTTGCCCAGTCTCGGGTATATCTTTATAGCAGTGTGAAAATGGACTAATACAGCATGTTATCATACTGAATATTGCAGATGATGGTAACAGAATAGTAAGTACATATACATCTAAACATAGAAAAGGTATAGTAAAAATACTGTATAAAATATTTTTTAAAATGGTACACCTGTATAGGGCACTTACCATGAATGGAGCTTGCAGGACTGAAAGTTCCTCTGGCTGAGTCAATGAATCAGTGTGAGTGAATGTGAAAACCTAGTCCATTACTGTATACTACTGAGAACTTTAAAATCCTGTACATTTAGACTTACTACATTTATTTAAAAATTGTTCTTACTTCAATAACTTTTTTACTTTATAAGCTTAATTTGTAAAACTTTTTGTTTTGTGATAAAGAATGTTTCTATGATTTTAAATAGAAAACATATCTACCTTATTTTGTTAAAAAATGAACAGTGCCTCTATGATTTTAAATAGAAAACATATCTACCTTATTTTGTTAAAAAATGAACAGTGCCTGGAGTAAGAGCCCAAAAGCCTAAATTACATTTGTGATATGTGAGTTCTGTAATATAGGGAAATACCATGAAACTCTCTGGCTCTTCCTTAGCCTGTGAAATGTGTCAGCGAAGTCTATTTATCTAGGGCACTAGTTTCCTCTAATAAAATAGGACATTTTAAGATAATCTGGAAAAGCTTGGGGCAGAGTTAAAAATTTTGGAAAGGAGATTTCCAGGGAAAAACATAAATCTAAGATATCTACCTCTTCATGATGAAATTGGCAGAGCATTTGGGAAAAAATATTAAGACAGAAAATTATTCAAGTGAAAAATGAGGTGATTAATAAGCATGAGTATGGGGGGGAAATATATGTTTACTCCACAGAGGAAATATGTATATTCATTCACAAGTTGAATCTCCAGTGAAGGAGCCAATTCATAAACACCCTACATTGATTTAACTAAAAATAGATGCATATTTATGAAAAGAGGACAGGGGAGGAGGAGACAGTACATTGTTAAAGAGTGAAACTCTCACCTATATAAGAAAAATTTAATAGTACATGTTTGAAAGTACATAAAACAAGGAAGATAAGTCTGTACACATTATTTACAAATGTTTAGTTTAACTACCTTTGGAATAAAAAAGTCAAAAAATGTTAAAAGATTTTGTCTTGATGGAACTGGACTGATAAGTAGCATGAGGAAGTAGAAAGGTTTGAATTTAAGAACTAAATTTTCACTATAAATGCTTCAGTGGTATTTGATAGTTCAATTATATATTTAATTATATTGGATAAAAATTAACATAAATACAGAACATTTGACCAGGTGCAGTGACTCACTTGTATAATTCCAGCACTTTGGAAGGCAGAAGCCGAAAGATCACTTGAGCCCAGGAATTCGAAACCAGCCTGGACAACAAAGTGGGGCTCCATCTCTAAAAATAAATAAATAAATAAATAAATAAATAAATAAATAAATAAAAATAAAAGAAAAAATTAGATGGTCATGATGGCACACGCCTGTAGTCCCAGCTACTTGGGAGGCTCAGGCAAGAGGGTTATCTGAGCCCAAAAGGTCTATGGTGGAGGCTGCAGTGAGCCATGATTGTACCACTGAACTCCAGCCCAGGAAATAGAGCAGAGACTCTGTCTCAGGAAATAAGTAAAAAATAAAATAGAGAGATCATTATAAAAACACATTTTAAATCTTTTTTTTAAATGACAAATATTGGTACACATTTATGGGCTACATAGTGATGTATCAATACATATAATGTATAGTGATCAAGTCAGGTCATTAGCATATATATCATTTCAAACATTTATCATTTTCAGGGGATGATAATGTTCAATATCCTCCTTCTAACTATTTACTAGAAACTTTCTACTGTATTATTGTTAAGTACAGTCATCCTACAGTAATACAGAACTCTAGAACTTATTTTTCAATTCAGTTGAAAAACATGGGTTTCTCCGTAAATTGGATCACCAGTGAAACCTTATTCTTCTGTAATTCCATAAATTGTCAAATATTAGGTTTGTTCTAACAAAGTGCCAAATACTTGGACAATTGCTCAGGTGAAAAATGTATTGATTTCAAATTTGTTTCAAGCGTACTTTCTCCTTTCAGCTTCATTGCAGAGCTATATATTCAAATCTATACTACATGTTAGTATAAAGTCTATACCTATAGATAAGTTGCTATTTTACATTGCGTCCAAGTTGAATACAGCTAGAGTTGGCAGTTTGAACCAAAGATAATTCATCTAATTCAGTCTTTATATAGAAGTGCACCTGAACTATATAAGGTTCTAAGAATGATGGAAAAACTAGGCAAACTTGACATAAGTGCTTACCAAGTGCTTTGAGAATACAGATAATATTACTTTTTGGAAATTTTTCAGAATAAAAGGAAATATCAAAGAAAGGCTTTAGAACAATCATATGTCAATGGCGTTTCCAAGATGGTGGCATCTCCACAGATACTTCAGAGGAGTATCATCTAGTCTTTTTTCAGAGTGCCCTCTGGAGGCCTAATCAAGTAATTGTAGTTCCTTCGCACTTGGAAGTAAACAAAGACATTAGAACCTCATTCAGTTTTTAAAAGAGGCTCTTCAGTCACTGGCAGCAGCAGCCAGGCAACAATAATTTGCAAACCCTACCCTTTATTAAAATTCATTGTTGCTTTCAGAGTTAGAGAACTATAATTTGAGAGATCCAAGCAAGACTGAGAAGAAATAACATTTTATATAATCACTTCCAAGAGCTGCTATATAATTAAACACATGTGCAATTAATTTTAAGCAAAAACAGCAGCCATTATGCAGTGAAAGTTGCTTATACTAACCCTGGTTTACAGCAATAGAATGAATATGAAGTCAAGTGTTACGATTTGGCATGATTCCAGTAAATTTACAATTTTGTGAAAGCGCCATCAATAGAGCATTGTTTCTGCTTTACTTTACTTCTCTCCCGCTTTGTGGCTCTGTTTTAGTAACAAAACATGTGGCATACTAGCTGTGGCAGTTTGGGTTATAGCTATAGGATGTGAAATACCAAAACATCTATGTTGAAATTTCTTTTATAAAGTAAAAACAATCCTATTCATCTGGAGAGAAAAATAAATGAAAAATTGCATATTTGATTTTTCCATAAATATACAATTATTAAATGCATTCATAAATTGAATGAATCATGCAATACTCTGATTTACATGGGATAAATTAGAAATAAATGTCCTGCTCGAAAGGTTTTTTTAAAACTCAACATACAATTTTTATTTCAAAAGTTACATGCTGTCTCTTTGCACAATGCTCAGGTTGTAATAATAGCCAAAGTTGAAAAGCAGGGCTACCTTTAAAACATTATCATATCATGTAATTCATTAAAAATTCAAGTTTCATTGTTTTTAGATTAATGAATAATGCACAAGTTTTGTATTTTATGATGTATTTCCTGATAATGTATAGTATCCTTATCAAAAACAAAAATCAAACTAATAAACAGCTGTCAAATAATTTATTATTTAACTCAAGTTCTAATGTTGATTTGCATCATTCTGACTCACATAAGGAGTGGAAAAGACTGGTGGAGTAGAGGTTCAATCATAATTTTGAAATGCGTTATTACTAATTTCAATTAACCTTTGACAGTAAGCCACTTGAGGATTTTGAACTTTTGTAATAGATGAGAACATCTATTATAAAATACAGGAAACTATACTCTCAATGAACTTCACTGCTTTGTTGAAATGATGCTAACAATGGTTCAGAAAATAAATATCTACAAAACACAGCTTTGAAATGAGGAATTGTTTTTAGCATTTTAGAATCCTTTTAGCAGAGTTATGACCATAGGAAAAGATTTTAATCCATGGGTAAACCTATGCAATGAGATCTAGTTTAAAATAATACAAGGAGATCTTTCACATGAAGTTTTCTCTACAAAGAGATCTGAGAGAGATGCAAATAGTCTGGAGAGGCCCTTTCAACCGGATCTTGCTTCCTGGTGAGTTTTCTACTTCAACCTAATTAATTAATTCAACTAGCGCTTACTTAGCACTTTCTAGATACCACAGATTGCACAATACACTAGGAACGATTAATGAACAAAATAGTTATAATCTCTACACAGAAGAGATTTTTGTTCTTCATAAATAATAAAGAAGCAAATGTCATGTTCAGTAATTATTTTGCATAAATGCTATTAAAAACTGGAGATTAAAAAAATAAAAGGCTGTTTGAGGCAGTGGCATTTAAGATAAAACTGGAAGAAGGGAGCAAGTGTAGAAATAGATTTGCTTCATCTTCATTTCGTTATGAAGCAAATGTATTTCTACACTTACTGCCTTCTTCCAGCTGGTTCTGCACATGTAACCCAGAACTTAAAGTATAATAAAAATAATAAATAAATAATGAAATAGACTTGCTTTGTTTCAAGGAACTGAAAAGAGGCCTCTTTAGCTGTAGTATAGTGTGCACTAAGCCAGGACACCTAGACATTTTCATCCATGGATGATATTATAAACAAAATGAGAGTCAGTTGAAACATTTAAACTGGGAGTGACATGTTATGATTTACCTTTTAAGACTGTCACCTTTGCTGTGTAGTCTAATGGATTACAAGGAGGCAAAAATGGAAATAAGAATTCCAAGTAGGGGCATATTGCAGCATCTTAGTGAGAGACTTGGTTGGTTTGAAGTAAGGTGGTGGCAATGGAGATTGAAAGAAGGGTGCAAATGTGCAATATAGTTTGGGAGTAGATATGGTATAATCCACAGATGAATCAGAAAAAAAAAAAAAGAATAAGGGGAGTCACAGAAATAAGGACAATTCCCAACTTTCTCCTTTCAACAATTGGTAAAGTGCTGCTGTTTACTAAAGATGGCAAAAACTGGGAAGAAAAGCATGAAGCCCATTTTGGACATGTGAAATTTGAGACTCCCATGAGGCATCTAAATGGAGATGTTAAACAGGCATTTGGGTATATAAATCTGAAGCACAGATGAGATTTGGGCTGGAGATAATTGTGAGAGTTGTGAGCATAGAATCAAACACTATTCTCATTACTCATGTTAATAATCAAGGCCATCCACCTGGAAGAGCAGCTCCAGCAATGGAAAGCAGTGTCTTTAGCTCCAGATACTTCTATCCTTTTTCCTAACCTCTAATAAGTCATTTTTTAATGTATTCCATTTCCCAAGAACTTTGGAAGGCTATGGAAATTATGATTTCCATAGTAATGAGATGCAGGATAGTGTAATGGGAAAAAATCATTCACCTCACATAAAAATATACATCCATGATTAATTAATGTTGTGACTTTGAGCAGGTTGCTCAGTGTCTTTGGGCTTCTATTTTCCCATCCTCCATGAAAATGGGCAGCTAAAAATGCCCTTTCAACCTATTGAGTAGATGTGTTCATATCTTGTGTCAGGACAATCTCTCCTAAAATGTATTAGTTAAAAAAAAAAGGCAGTTTTTAAACTTAAGGTGTTATTAAATAGAGCTTATAATATTATCCCTCCCAGATCATATTGTATCCTAGAAGCCATCTTATTTAAAAATAGTCATGGCAATCTAAAAATGCGGACAGATCAACAATAATCCATTTGGTACCAGTTATTCTCAATGATGAATAAAGACTGTTAACCAAAATATTTTGCTTGTTAACCATACCACTCTGATAATAATTTTTGCTTAAGAATTTGGAAACTAAGTTTTACACAGGCTTGCACACAATTGTTGCCCTTGAGAATTGTTGAAAATATTAACTTATTTATGAGTTCCAGTCTTTTAGTCATTGGCATTTTGTTAAGAAGCTATTCAGATAAAGAAAATATAAATGAACTGTCTTCAAGATGCTGCTGTTTTCAGTTGCAAATATATACTATAAATATATTTGAAATTATATACACTTAAATGTATGTTTAATTTTAAATGTAGATACTTTAAGCTAATACCATCATCAAAGTACAATTTGTTTCCAATTAGCATAATAAGAGTGATAATTAACACTCAACATCTATTGGAAATTGAAATTAGAGAGAAATAATTTATTTCAAGCAGGAAATTAAATATTTGATTTGTCTCCTTAAGTAATTTCAGTTTACAATATCTCTCACGTTGGCTCTTTTTAATTATTGTGGGGATTTTGATAATCCTGCACATTTTCCAAATGAAAACAAGGTATTAATTATATTAAATGGAGAAGAGGAAAATGGGCTGCAGTTTCCGAAATGGTCAGCAGAGAGCTTCAATAAGGCTACTATTGTTAACACTTTCTCTACTTCTTTCAGGGAGTAATGATTAAGTCATATTAATGTCTAACATTGCAAAGTAAATGACCATTCCGTCTGTCCAAAAAAATTTTAATACTAAGTTAAAATGTAATTATGGACTTCTTTTAAGAAAACAAAACAAAAACAACCCGTCTGAGTTAGTGTATGAAGTGGAAGGAAAAGAAAGGATATTTTAAAATGGTGGTTAGTGACATTCTTTGTCAATTTAGTTTGTGTATGTTCATCGGCTCCAAAAATTGGAGCTAATAAATAGCTCCAAGCGAATAAATAGCAAAGCAAGTATATGAATCAATTTTGGTCTCAACTCCAATTCCACACGGGTAATACATCACATATATAGTATGTATATACAACATATATATACTAAATTTAATAAAATAATGGCATATATACAGAGTGATTATGATATTAAGTAATCCATATGTGGTTATCTCCAGTTTACACATACAAAAACTGGAGCTGATGAACATGAAGGATCTTGCTGAAGGTCACCCAAACTAATAAAAAGCAAAGCTAGAATAGGAATCAATTTTGGTATCAACTCGAATTCCACAAGGGTAACCACTGCACAATAACTTGAAGTTTGTATTAATCTTTTTAGATGTATTACAGAAATAAAGAAGTATTCATGTACTGATTATTACAACATTAATTGGTTTATTTTTACTATTTTATATGTTTATAAAGATTATATATGCTTACCAAATATAGTTAGTTATATGACACCAATGCTGAGTCCTCTTATGGTAAGCATTTTGTTCAGTAAATAGAATTTTATATAAAAAACATTCTCTCCATTTAGTTCTGTCCACCTAGAACAATATAGTGCTATCTAATAAACAGATAATTAAAGACATTGTTGAATATATAAGATAAATTATTTCAAACTATTAAGATTATGTCACAAAATAGTTATATGATGTTTATAATTGTTACTGATAGAAAAATGATGTATAAAATATTCTGTTATGTGATCTTTTTAAAATATGTATTTTCTATAGAAAAAGCTTGGAGATAAGCACATCCTGCTTATTATCTCTGCATGGCATAATAATGTCTCCTTGTTTGTAATTTACTATAATTTGAATATTTTCTATAGTAAGTATACATTACTTTGATAAGTAGACCCAACAGCATTACAGTAATAATAATATATACATATGAGATTTGGCACCAAATAATAACCAGGCTAACGTTTTAACATTGCTTACTTCTTCACAGATGCTTAACCCCTGCATTCATCGATTACATCCCCATAGGACCACTGTCTAGTACAGAACTGTTTGGGATTGTTTTTTGGAGTATTTGCATAACATAATGAAATGTCTTGGTGGTGTGGCCCAAGTCTAAACATGAAATTTATGTTTTTTATTTGTACATTATATATATGTAGCCTGAAGACAATTCTATACGGTATTTTCAATTATTTTGTACGTGAAACAAAGTTTTGACTGTGACACATCACATGAGGTTAGACATGGAATTTTCCACTTGTAGCATCTTGTCTACACTCACAGTGTCCTGGGTTTTGAAGAATGTTTGAATTTCAGGGTTTTGGATTAGTAATGCTCAGCCTATATATGAGGCAGATGATATTATCACTCTATTTAATCAGTGAATGTTTATTGAGCACTTTTTATGTCATATACTCTGGGCTGAAATACAATAATGGACAAAGTAGACATAAACCATGCTTAAATAAAACAAGTAAGAAAATTGTTCCACAGAGGGGTTAAGTACTTACCTGAGGTTGCACAAACAGAACGTCAGGGCTTGAGATCCTTTTAAAATCACTTTACTACAAGTTTTAAGAACACACTTAGACAAACCAGTAGAGTAAGAAATTGTTATATGAGAAAAGTGAATTTAAATCATAGGTGTCATTAATGCCAGGAAGATTTCAGTCTTTTGTCAATGGGAAATAAAACACCATGATAAATTCCTAAGTGTGAACGTGACTTTAATTGACTGATACAAAATAATTAGTTTACCACTTGTTCAAGACTTTTTTTTCTCTAGTTGAAGAAGTTTTCTTCTGTCGTCTCTAGTCTTCTCCTGCTCTCTGTTCCAATTCAGCCTTGATTCTCTTTTTATAACCACATTTAAAAAATAAAATCCTCATCATGCTCTTTAACTTTTGTGAAAATGTTTCATGTGCTCCTCTGACTGTGGGCTAAAATCTAAGGTAATGAACAATGTTTACAAGGTTCTTTACAATCCGGCCCCAAAATGTCTTCAAAACTTTGTGTCCATTTGTCCATTAGAAGGACAGTATCTTCTAAAGTCTGTTCACCCCAATCTGCCCACCTTTCCCAAATAAGTCTTGTGTATTCATACCTCTGTCTTTGCAAAATGTCCCTTCTTCTGAATAGTCTTTCGTTCCATCTTCACCAAGTGAGCTTTTATGATAATTAAAGAGCCAAATCAAATATATTTTTTCAGAGTTTTCCAGTAGAATGATTTTTTTTTCTTTTTCAAGGCCCCATAACTCTATAAAAATAAAACAATAAGAGGAGTCCAAAAAACATTTGCAGACAAGTAGCGAATAACTCAAGAGAGAAAAGACAAAAAGAAACTATCATGAAAGAGAATAATTAGATAAGTATCTCATGGAGTGAGAAAGGGACTGAAGTTTCCCCCAATATTTATTAGAGAATGACATTTCCTAATAAATTAACTGAAAGTATTTGGCAAGGATGACACCTTTCCTCATAACATAAGTTGTCCTCTATTATCTGTATGAGAAGGATGTACAACTTATCCTCTGAGAGGAAGTGAAGGCAAAGAGGTCGACATGGATTTGTTCTAAAACCCTTAACACTGAGCACTATATATGCATGTGTGTGTGTATATATATATGATGTGAATATTAAATATATATATTTGAGTAAAAGTTAAATAGATAGAGATGTAGTTATAGATCGGAACAGTAGTTAAGTATCTATCTATATATTTATTTAACTTTTACTCACTGTTAGGTTCTTTCTCATCGTGATGGTGAGAAATGCAGTCTAATGTACATTAGAGAACCCTCCTCTTTCATTTATCCAGAATCCCCAAAATTAGAGTTGCCAGATTTAGCAAATAAAAATACAGAACATTCCTGCAATATTTGAGATATACTTATATTAAATATTTACTTATCTGAAATTCACGTTTAACTGGACTTGTATTTTCTCTGACATTCCTACTCAATAAAGAAAATCATAATCATCACAGAGATGATTATTTTTCCTACCCTTCCAATTCCATTTGAAGGCTCAGTTTCAAAACATCTTTTTTTTCTGACTTGTAATACCAAAGGGTTCTAGATCTCAGCTCTTTCAATAGTCTGCTTCTGTTCCAGAGATTTCAACATCACATATATTTCCTGAAATACAAAGTTTGTTAACAAGCACCTGAAGCTTGAAAAAAAAAAAGAGCTTGGAATAGGGTAATGGGCAGTGTCATGGGAAATTGTTTTCAGTATTGAGTGTTTTTATAAGAAAGAAAGGAAAAACTAGTTCAATAACTTGCTTTTGCAGATATAAATGACAATATAAGGACAACCATTAAATGTCTTTGATCTCTTGATCAAAAGGCACAATGAATGACCTGTAATTAAGTGTGGGGACTAGAACAGTGTAAGAGAAGTAGATGGAAGAGATCGGGGCAACTGAAGATGGAGGAAGGTTCTATAACCTATGCCAACAGTTTAATGAAATATGTAGTAAGTTGCCAAGACTTTAACGAAATATATAGTAAATATCTTTCTTGACTCAGTTAAACAATGTGGAAGTTACTTGTTTATAAGCTATGTATAGGCCCCTGTGAAAGATTATAACAGGGTTAAGATTATGGAGGCCTATTAAAATTTACTGCATCAATATTAACTATTATGTTTGGGTTTTTTTTTTTTTTGAAAAATTTAAAAAACTTTACTTTTTAGGCAATTTTTGTTTCATAGCAAAATTGAGCAGAAAATACAGAAAGTTTTCATCTCCTTCCGCCACTCACATGTTCCCCCAGGATTAGCATCCTAAGTCAGAATGATACATTTGTTGCTATTGGTCAATTTACATTGACAAATCATTATCATTCAAAGCCTATAGTTTACCTTAGAGTTTACTCTTGGTTTTGTACATTCTCCGGCTTTTGACAAATATACAATATATATCTACCATCATAGTTTCATATAAAATAGGTTTTACTGCTCTAAAAATCCTCTGTGCTCTAGTTATTCATTCCTTTCTCCTCTCTTTTTTAACTTCACTTACTTGTTTGTTGAGTACACTCTGTATGTTATATTAACAATTGGAACAAATCAATTGATCAATCATTTCAGAAATATATAGCATTACTGACAACTACATTTAGTTACATATTATAGCAATACATCTTGTATATTTCATTATGTAGTTTTGTCCATAATTATAGAGTAATTAAGTTTTTAGTATAATAACTCAAAGGCAGCATGGCAGTGTCCCTTACTGTTTCATCACATTAAACACCTGCAGATGTGAACGTGTTTAAAATAATGTTGTATTTTGGTATAGGTTTTTTTCCCCCAAAGACAATTGGTTCCTGATTCCATAAAGTTTTATATTTTTTTCCACTTACGGAAATTAAGACCTTCAATTCTACAATGTTCATGTTGCTTTATATTGTTTAGTCATATAAGATGAAACTCTGTGTACACTGAAGTTAATTTAAATCAAAATGAGTCTTATTTGCATGCATATCCAATACATTTGCTAAATAATAACTCCAAATCTTCTAAAATATCGTCTGTGTGTACTTTTATAATTATTTCATACTTATTGATAAACAAGATTGCATATGTCACAAGAAATACGTCACAAGAAATACGTTACAAGAAATAATTCTTATAGATTGAAGAAGCAATCTTATTACTGGGTATATACTCAAAGGAGAAGAAATCAGTATACCAAAAAGCACATGCAATCACATGTTCATTGAAGTACTATTCACAATGGGAAAAACATGGGATCAACCTAGGTGCCCATCAACACCAGACTGAATAAAGAAAGTGTGATACATATACACCATGGACTAATATGCAGCCATAAAATGAATTAAATCATATTTGTTTTTTGTTTTTTGTTTTTTTTGTTTGTTGGTTTGTTTGTTTGTTTTGCAACAACATGGAAATGAAGCTGGAGACCATTATCCTAAACAAATTAACATATGAAAAGAAAAACCAACGTCACGTTTTCTCATTTATAATTGGGAGCTAAACACTGAATAGACATGGATATAAAGATGGAAATAATAGACACTGAGGACTTCTGGACCTGGGAAGGAAAGAGGGAGGATGTGGGCCGAAAAACCGCCTATGGGGTATTGTGCTCAGCACCTGGGTGATAGAATCACTGTACCCCAAACAACAGTATCACACAGTATGCCCATATAACAAACCTGCACATTTACCCTCTGAATCCAGCATAAAAGTTGAAAAACATTTCTATACCCATAGAAACTATCATGGAATTTGAGAATGGTATGAAGATCTATACAGACACGCATTATTTATCTCTTAAACACCCATTCTCTGGAAATTACTGGTGTTTCTCTGAAAAAAAGAAAGAGAACATTGAAAAATATAGAGAAGAAAATATCCAACTAAGAAGAAAGTTGAATGGAATATCAAGAACACTCTCTGATAATAGAAACAAATGTCCAGATGGAGAAGATTAAAGTGCTCTGAAAATCTTTCTTTAAGGAGTTGAAGTTGAATGAGTAATATATTTAAATGTATTAGAAAGAGATTCAAACAACTGGCAGAATTTAAAGTTGTGGTTACACTCAGTATGAAATAAATGAAAAATAAAAGACAGGAAATTGTTAATGTCACGGAAAACAAACATTCAGAAAATGAAAGTATTAATAACAATGAATACCTTTGCTAATAATAGCATTTACGAAGTTGTAACGTTAACATTCACTGTTTCAACAAAAATCCTAGGAAGAGGAAGTCAGAGGGGTGGATCATAGTTTGGGATGATGATAAAAAACAAACAAACAAACAAAAACAAACAAAAACAAAACAAAAAAAACAGAGTAAATCTTTCTTTTCCATTGTAAGAAAATAATTTATAATGCTAAAAACATTGTCATATACATATGCTTTAAGAGGCAGAGGTAGAATCAATTAAATGAGTTGAGAAGATACAATGGCTTCAAAGTCTAACCCTCTGGCTTTGTTTTGGTACTCTGTTTTCATTTCATCTCAGTCTCTCCCTCAGTCATTCCATTCCACCCCAAATGGACTCTTGCCATTCCATCAATGCTCCATGCATTCTGTGCTTCAAGGTGTTTGCATTCACAGTTCCTGTTTCCTGAAATGTTTTTATCAGACTTTCCATGACCCTTCCTTACTTTATATTTCTCTTTAACATTTATTATTATCTAAAAATACAGTAGTAAATATTACATGTCTTATTGTATTTATTATCTAGATTTCCTCTCCACCATCTGCTGACAAGTTTACCTGGCAGGTGCAGTGAGAAAAGGAGTATATACTGTTCCGTGTTTTATCTTTGAAGACTAATTTTTAGCATTCAGTAGATGATTAATAAATAAGTGACCATTAGATAATATCATTAGGTTGGTGCAAAAGTAATTGTGTTTTTTGCTGTTACTTTCAATGTCAGAAAGCACAATTACTTTGGCACCAACCTAATAAGTAAATAAATGAATAAAAGGAAAAATTATAAATTTATAACACATGAAGAGTCATTTCTAAAAGCTTATAATGGCAAAATAAAATAATACTTATTATTTTAAAGGTTAAAATAAAGATTTAATTATGTTTTTAATGAACATGAATTCTTACATTTTAATAAAATATTTCCAAACTGTATTACCCCAGAAAACAAAACATGATTACAAAAAGGAAGCAGTATGTAATTATTGACATTCTCCTGTGTGAGTTCATGTGACTTGCTCTGATTTTTCAACAGGAAAAGTTAGAGAAGAGCTCTGAAGTCTGAGCTATTTTTCCTTTCTGACATTTCTTGCAAGATTCCATTTCATTAATAGGTTTATTATGCAGAACTCAGTTATTGTCATTCAGAAACAGTTTGGAGATACTTACTGTTATAGAGTTTGCATGCATAAATAAGCATATTATTAATAATCAATGGCAATTAGCACACAATACATTTCCTCTTAAATTTAATTATCTGCTTGATTAAGAGTGTTTTGGTACTCAATTAAAATAAGAAAGTCCAATAATACTTTATTCTCACTTAAATTCATATTACAATCCTAATAACTTCAGTTCTCACTCAATCCATGCAAAATTCCTATTAATTTTATTCAGAAGCGTTCTTGCTCACTGAATAAAGCCTGAAATACAGTTGGATAGGTCACATCAGGAAAAATTGTCTGCAGTCTGACTGTATAGAATGAGGAAAGAGTCTAATGCAAGCAATTGAACACAGAGATAATTGTCATAATTGGTTTCAATTAGGTTTTCATAGCTTTGGTGAAGCAATTCTCATTGTATTGTGTCATGAGCTACAACCAGTAACAAAACTAGTTAGCATGATTACTAGGTGTAATGCTTAAAAAGGTAAAATACATTCTAAATGTTAAGATCTCAGTAATGATAAATGAACTGAATAACAATGTAAACGCATCATTGGGAAACCTTTGCCATTGTTAAATGTAATATGAGTTGAATGGAATGAAATCAGACATATTCAATAAACTCAAGGCTCATAAATACATATTTTCTCAGGAAAATGAGTTTATGCACAAATGGTCACCATTTCAGTATGAACCAGTGACCATTAAATAAAGATTAGAATGTGATGATATTAAGAAACTCATGACATAGTTAAAATCAGTGAGTTCCTATTAATTTGTTTAAATAACCCAAATAAATCTCAGTAATGAAGATGGTACCCAAAAAGAAACTGAAGTATTAACAGGGCAGGAAGTGCTTCGGAATCGCTGTCCGACAGGATGTATGCATGACCATGCTCTTTAACTGTTGAATAGTCCCCTTTTTTTGCTTATTCACATGGGATTACGTATTGTAACCATCTATTTTCTGCTCCACCAGGTCTCTGTTCCATGAGGAATTATAGTAGGCCTTGATAGAAAAACGGTAACAGTAACAACAACAACAACAACAACAGGAACAAAACTGCTGTGTATCTCCCAGGGAAGTTTGTTGTTGTTGTTGTTGTTGCTTTCCCCTAACATCTTCTCATTCAACTCAGTAGCCTGGAATTCAACATTTGCAGCAACCCAACTTCTCCTTGAAGGCAAAGGACAAAGGCAATGCCCTAGAGGAGGATAGCGTAGCAAGATGGGGGGGAAAAAAAAAAAAACCCTGAGTCCCTGATGGCCTGAGGGCACAGTCCAATCTCTCCTAGCCTAGAGCAATCAGAAAGTCACATGAAGGGAAGTAACTGCTATCTTATTTAAGCAATTCGCTGTAACTTGTTTGTTTTTTGTTTTGTTTTGTTTTGTTTTGTTTTTTTGGCAGCATCAGCAGCAGCTTAGCATTGACCTTAAAACAGCTAATTTCAAGTATTTCCAAAGTGCAACCCTAAGATTATTTTCTGAAGTTACATTCTGTGTTTCCTCATATGTATCGACTTATTCAGACCAACGTATTAAAACCAACCTATTCTGCACACTGCTCTTGACTACATCTTGGACATTCCTCTCTCTGGGTCTTATTCATATGATTTATTTGACTCTTCTGAATTCTCTCCAACTAAAAATGTACTTAACTCATTTTATAAAATAGTCTTCCTTTGGTATATGTATATAATAGTTAAAAATGTTTTTAAAAATCGGCTTATGGAATCAGTTTTATTTTTTAATTTCTAGGTCATTACCATGTATGTCTTATTTTTCCAACTTGAGTTATGTTTCAGCAAGATAGAAATGGTGTCATATTTTATACCTATTTGACATTTATGCCTCGGGCTTCAGTAATTATTTGGTGATGGATTAATTGCAAAATACAGTGGCATTTCTCAGTTATCATATTTGATGAATATATAATTCCAGTAAATTTTCTATGATCAGCTTAACACATCTTTTTAAAGAATTAAATTACCTTTATCCAAAAGTCTTAATACAGATACTTGTCCCAATTCTGTCAGAGGAGAGTCATTTTTCTATTATTCTGAATCAATCTATCAAATGCTACTCTATGCTAAATGCAATGTTATTCCATGTCCAGAAACTTTAATGTGAGTATGACTGCTAATATGCCTCCCTTTTGTATTTGTATTTCTTTGGTTTTGGTAATATTCTGGTAGTTATGTACAACAGAGTTAGCTTCCAATAATCATAACTTTTTATATTTCATGATCCTTTCACCAAACTATGTTAACACAATGGTGGTTACAGAGTTTACAAAACAAAAATATAATATCGTTTTTGTAAATTCATTTTGGATGATAAAATTTATTTAGCCAATGAAAGGGCACAGATATTTTCAATGGAATGGGCATTACCTCTTATTCATGGGTCAACATAACTAATGGCTAGTCTTTGTATATGGTGCAAAGTATTTTCTACCTTATATTTAACTATAAATCTACATCTGATGCTCAAATATTTTTCTATAGTGCCAGTAGACCTTATCTATATCCACAATATGAAAACAGAATGACATTACCGACACAGCATAAATTTTTATGTGTTTGGTTTTACACTAACTTTTCCACCGCTTCATACTTTCTTCCCTTGGAAATATAGCCATCTTACCCTAAGACTTATCGAAACATTTTTTTTAAATGACAATAGACTTTTCTTCTACTGCTTATAATACATTTTAATCAGTGTTCATTCCTCCCTAAAATCAATCCAGTACTCTGTTTTCCTCTTAGGCAGCCCAGCTAAGACAGTACTATCTTGCTCTTATTTCTTTTCTAGCAACCAGTAATTTTGATTCCCTTTCAATAAGTTAAAATAATAACAAACAAATAATAATAATAACAACTAATAAGATATAACAGTTGTCCTTTTGATTAGCACCTCTGAACCTTTTTGAAGTTGCAGGATGACTTCCAAAATGGCAAATGTGGCCTCATGTTTGCAACATCTTCAGCATCCCAGTGAGGTCTGTGACATGACTCCAGCTTAGAAATTATGCTTATGGAAGGGAAATGGCTTACAGAAGTGAATGCATTTTCACAGAGAAACAGAATTGAATCACATAACTATGTAATTTGACTCATACAAAATCTCATGTTGCCAATGTGATCCAGTGCTTATTAAAACAAGTTTAATTCATGTTATTCCTACAACTTTCTTCTATACTACAGATGCCACTCTATTATTTTGTATTTAAACATTTAATTCTATGAGCTCTGTGTGATAATTAACTTTAAAATTTTTCTACTCAAGGAGATAACACAATTAGTTTAATTCTTCTTGCTTGGCGACAACACAGTGTGCTAAATTCTTGATACACAAAGATGAATTAGAGTCCCTCTTCTCAAGACGCTCAAAGTCTGGTGAGGAAGTAAATGTATATAGAAATAAATTTCATTCAGTTATATGTACTGAAAGAAAAGACCATGAGGACATTATAGATGCAATAGGTGATTCAAAATACTCACGAAATGTTTGCTCAAACTGAAGTACTCAGGTAAATTCCTAACTACACCCTTTATGTCCTGTGTGAATGAAATGGTTAAATATTTGTAATAAAAAACACTTGGTATCACCAAAAAATTTGGAAAATGGATTTATTTGTTAAGTGTTTGGAATTCTCAGGATGAGAGGTACTGGGTGCAAAACATTTTGTTTCAGCTTGATGTTATGCTCTCCTAAATTATTTTTAATCACCTGGGAAATAAACCCTGAGATTAATTTTCTCCAAGAAGCACAAACAACTTGATTTTACTTCCCTTAGTAGATATAATTTTGCAGTGTTTTAAAGCATTGTTAATTGATCTCAGCAGGATCATGCTTCATCTATTTGACTGAATAATTATGCAATTCTGTAGTCAGGATGTCCGTTATCCTTCTTTAAAAATTTTCATTCCAATTTTCAAGGTAAGGTTTTCTTCCTGATAATTTGTGTAACATTTTGCCTTTGGCAACTATTCATGTGCTCCCGACAAATTGGATATTTTTTTTTAAGAAAGAGGTTGTTGTGATATGTTTATTAGTATTAATCACACACTTGTTTTTCTAAATTTATTGATAGAGTTTTATTTCATTTCTCCAAGGAAACCATAAAAACAATTTTGTTCCCCTATAGTCCTTTATATATACTCTCTTTCAAGATTTAAATTGCATTTTAGACTTACTTATTTTGTTTTTAAAAATTATCTGGATTTTTTAGCCTGCAATTCATCAAATATATCTTTTGATAACTACTGTGCTTGGAATGGTGCTTAATATATGATACCAAACAATAGACAAAAGAATGAAGAAATCAATGACACCTATAGGGGACTTTTTTTGAATTTGTTTATACAAAGTTTCTGCCAAAAGTTAAGATTAGACCTTGTATTTCCTTTGTGATTCAGAGAGGAGCAATTGAATTTTACCCTTGACTAAATTACTATTTTTTATTAATTTTTAAGACCAAGAATGATCTAATGTACTTCATTACATTTAATGAAAATTTGATACTTATGACACGGCCTCTAGAAAATCGATAATGTAATCACACCTAATTTTGATGTCTCAAATACACAATTGATTATAATAATAATAACACTTCAATTTATTTAGTTAATAATATTTGGCACATACTGAGTGCTTGCTAAAAATATACATGAGTAACATATTATTTTGTGTAATAATATCAACAGTCTTATAAAATTGGTATTCTCATATTAAAATAATATGCATACATTATTTTGGCTACTAATTTTAAAAAAAATAATTTTTATAATTCCTTTTATCACAATTTTCCCACTCAATATTGCATTAGTATTAAATTAGTAAACTTACCCACTTTATATCATGCATGCTTATGAAAATCTCTGCACACATGTACATTTATAAAATGTATGTTAATTGTTTACTCTCAATTACTCTTTTAAAAAGCAGATAGCACCGCACCACCAAATATTTAATGAGGATATAGTCCTCCTTCATATTTATGAGCCTATGCAAAGGATATACATCACTGTGTGAAGCCATCTATGATAAACCCTTTTGAAATATTTTTTCCCAACCTAGTTTCTACCCTACCCTACCATTTCCATGAAACCTGTCTTCATTGTGTTGTCAAACCTAATAACTGTTACAGTACTTTGATTCTTATACTTTTCTATTTCAAATATACTTATTCACTGCCCTTAAAAACAAACAAACAAAAACTATCTTTTACCAATTTCAGATCACAATTAAAGCCTTTCTTTATCAGGAAATCCTTTCCAGATCTCCTCTTAATCAATACTAATTCAGATTTCGCCATTATATGCCTTTAGTATAACTTATATGTTTCCTTTCTGCGACATGTCACAATACAATTAATATTCTGTAAATTACTGATGTATTACTTTTAGTAACCACCAAATCATAAACTCCATGTCTACCTTTTGCTAGACTATATCCCCAGAGCATTACTGATGATAGATGCTTAATAAACACTTGTGGAATGAATATCTGCCTTTAGTAGATAGCAATATATAATTGTGAAATGATCTAAGGCTTTTGAGTTAGGAAACCTAAGTTTGAACCACAAGTCTACTATTTATTAGTGGATGGCCTTTGGAAAGTTACTTGATCTTCCTGAGTCTCAGTTTTCCTTTCTACACAATGGGGAGAATTATACCCATAATGTCGAGTGTTTTATGAGATAGAAGTGGAAGAATGCCCAAATGCCTATTATAGCTGATACTCTACAACAAAGGTTGACTTTCTCAAATTGTTAGCTCAGAAGGCAAGGGACATGTTATAGTATTAACTAGTGCACATCATAGAGCAATGTTAGTGGTAACTCTTAAAAGCTTCTGATGAATAAAATAGTGTCAGTGTCACTTACCAAGTCATTTATCTTTTCTTTTAACTAACAGAGAAGAGTGTCGCTAAACTCTACCCGTTCAAACACAATTGAATTTTTAAAAGTTTATCTTGTATATTTTCCAAGGAATTATTTTGCAATATCAAAAATCTTTTACACTTTAGAATAGTCTATGTTGTCAAAATATCTTCATATTTGCTGATAATCTCAATGCTGCGAGAAGAGAAGATAAATAAAATACACATCTTTCCAGCCAAAATCAGATGGATTTTAATTAGACTAAATGATTTGTTATGCCTAGAGCAGTAAACTTAACATAAAGGGTCTCTGACATTTTCTGAGACATATTTTGAGTACAAATTCTTCAGGTTTATTTTCCAGTGATCTCAGTTCACCAACCTGCCCACTCTAAGTGCTCAACCAAGAATATTGTGTAAATAGTTTTACAGTACTTCCTCCCCTACTCCAATCCCATTTTAATCTTTGTATTATGGGACATTAGAAGACAATTTGTCAGATTCTATTATTTTGTGTTAGTTACCTAAACCTCTTAATCAATATATTACTGTCATCTGCTGGTAAAGGAAGATAACTGAAGTCTTTTCAGCAATCTGCTTTTAGGTGTAATAATTCGCTTCAAAAACACATTGAGGTAACAAGTATGATATGTCTAGCTTGCATGTACATCTGATGAATTACAAAAAAAATCTTCCCTTATAAATTTGTGTTTTCCTTAATAATTTTATATATTTTAAGCAATATCATTTACTGTAAATACTTGCAACATGTATTTAATAATTATTTTATAGTTTGATTTACTGAACATGGTTGAATAATTCATTTTCTTTTTTTTTTAAGTTCGGGTACATGTGCAGGATATGCAGGTTTGTTACATAGGTAAAACTGTGCCATGGTGGCTTGCTGCACCTAACAACCCATCACCTAGATATTGAGCCCAGCATGCATTAGCTCTTTTCCCCAATACTCTATCCACCCCCACCCTCCCACAAGTGGCCCCAGTAAGTGTTGTTCCCCTCCCTGTGTTCATGTGTTCTCATTGTTCAGCTCCCATTTATAATTGAGAACATGTGATATTTGGTTTTCTGTTCTGAAATTCAAATTCTGGATGGCTGGAAGAAACATTATCTAAAAACTAGTCTATCCTAGCAATTTCTAAAACTCTTTTTATTGAAAGTAAATTTAATTCAAAAGTTTAAATATGCAGCACTACTTAGTTTTAAAATGTTAAGAGTAAGAAGCGAATGTTCAATCAGAACATAGTCTTTTTTGATGGTGGGTTATATACTTCAGTTAGTGACACATCTTACTTGCTTTGCATTTGAAAACGCACATAGACAGCATAGAGAGAAGTCCTGAATTAAAGGGTTGGGAGAAGACAAAAAATATAATCCATGAGCAATGGTTATAGAATCAGGATCAATTAAACCTGAATGTAAAATATCTTAACTGTCTTTATAAATTACTCAGTTAACAGATGATGATGGGTAGATGTTTCTATAAATGAAGATGATAAACAAGCACAAACAACAGCAGGAATTTCCTGAAAGCGGAGGCCAGATATGCTTTAAAATTGTCTTCTTTGAGTTTCATTTTGAAACAACCTAAATTTTTTATCAATTTTAGAAATAATTCAGCCACAAGCCTGGAGATTAAGTAATCTATTAAGATTCCATTCAATGTTACTATTCATTCACTGCTTCACCTGACATGATTTCCATTTTGCTTTAGGTACTTTATTCTGGATAATATTTATTTGTTCCTTTAAATCAAAGTTAATTTTGAGTCCAAAAACTATTCAGAGCTTTCTTCTCTTTCATTTTATTCCCCCACCTAGTTGCTTCCTGTGACATAATTTGGAAACCACTTTTCTCCTAGACATATAACTTTACGATAATTGAAGTCCTGACCTTAATTATTTTTTAGAGGGTAGAAGGAAGAGGAGTGGTTTAATTCTAAGGCCGAAAGTGGTAGTTTCATTAAAAGTATCGCCTTTGTTATTACTATATTCAAGGGATTGAATTTTTGTTCATTTTGTTAAAACTTATTAACCTCACTGTCTCTGGGAGCAAACATCTCATCTGTTAATCAGATGATTTTCCAAAAAATTAAGTATTTCAAAATAAACTACTGTTCAAAGTGTTTCTTTAAAAGTTGCTCAAAATTCACAGACAATAAATTAGTATTGTTTTAGTGAAAATTCACATATAGCATATGTCTTTGAGAAATAACAAAATAAACAATTAGAAATAACCTTCACTACCGACACTTTAAATATTTTACAAACTTAAGTTTAGAATGTATTATTAAGAAAATTATCTATTGAAACCATATACATTTAGTAAATATTAGTCATTCTTCACTTTTTCAGTTTTAAGAAACCTAAAACTACATTTTTAAAACTCAAAGTAAATATTTTTTTCTCTAAAATATATGGATGTCCTGTGCTCAATACATTTTTCTTGATTAAATTGATCTCATACTGGAAATTAATCTGTGATTTTTCTTTTACTTGCTTTGAAAAGTTTAGACAAAAAATTTAACATAAGTGTAAAAAACACTCTCAAAATTAAGCTATATATTGTGAACCATTTTGTGTTTTAATATTTTTGCTTAGTATTGACACTGATATTTTAATTATTACAATGGTTTGTAATTATTTGAATTAGCATTGTAATATTATATAGAACTTAGTAACTGCACAAATGAAATAAATATCAAAGCAAAATGGGAAAAATATTTTACTTTTTATTGCAACATCACTCTCAGCTTATTATTTTGCAAGAACAGTAGTTCCCACATAGTCTTAATTAGTTTCCCTTAATATAACCGCTGATGTAACTGCAGTAAAATGGCCAAAACTAAGAAATTAATGATTGCACAATACTATTAACTACCGACTTTACTCAAATTGTGGTATCTTTTAGTTCATTAATTACTGTTTGTGATTTTATTATTTGTAGTATAAAGGTAATATAACAGTAATAAAATAAAAATGTACAAAACAATATGAGAATAATTTCTAATATTTTTATTCTTGAAGTTCTGCTTTTTTCAATTTTTTTCATTTAATCTAAAGTTGGATTTTTTCTGAAGTGAATATTGTTTTAAAAACTCATGTTTGTATACTTGTTTAGTTTTAAGCATCAACTAATAGAATAAGAAGGTGATAGATAAAACATTCTGATATATCATTTTCCATATATTTTGCCTATTGATCTAATTAAAATATTACAACTGTTTGCACTTATTGTTATCATTCTTAATATACACTCAAAGTTAATAACAAATAATAGAGCTGGAATTCTAGCTCATCCTCCCTCCCTAACTTTAAAAATTGTCCACTTACTACTCCACTGTGTTTTTCTCATTTAAATGAAACAAAGGTTTCCATGCAAAATATGTATTTTATCTAGGTTCATGGTTTAAGACTAAGCACTGAAGGACTGAAGATAATGTTAAGGAAATGAATTTGCTTATTACTATGTTATTAGAATGTAACTTTGAAAAAGCCATGGAGTTTTACTTATCTGAGTAAATATTAATATATGAGTAAAAATATGAGTAATGCTCGGAAGACTAAGTAATATAATATCTAAAACTTTCTAGCATAAAGAATGACCAGTAATACCTCTGTGATAAAGTTTAGTTTTCTTTCCATATTTCACTGTCACATGTGTTGGAATAGAAGACATTTCTTTTCAGTGACTCTTCTCCAAAGAAATAAGAATATCCATATCTGCATATATAATTGTATAAATCTGAAACAAAAAACTGCTTATTGAAATAACTGTAAACTGTCCTTTTCCTCCTTTTTAATAGAATTGCAGAGTAGCTCTTGTGGAAATCCTGGTGTTCCGCCCAAAGGTGTATTATATGGTACGAGATTCGACGTTGGGGACAAGATCCGCTACAGCTGTGTCACTGGATACATCCTTGATGGCCACCCTCAGCTCACCTGCATAGCCAATTCAGTTAATACAGCTTCGTGGGATTTTCCTGTTCCTATCTGTAGAGGTAAAATGAAAACACTTTAAAAATGAGAGTTGTCATCAGCCAGTGTTTGAAAAATGTGTTTGGTGCCTGTTTCTTCTACAGAATCTAAAGGAGAGTCCAGGCATGGTGACTCACACCTGTAATCCCAGCACTTTGGGAGACTGAGGTGGGTGGACCACTTGAGGTCAGGAGTTTGAGACCAGCCTGGCCAATGTGGTGAAGTACCATCTTTACTAAAAATACAAATATTGGCCATGTGTGGTAGTAGACGCCTGTAGTCCCAGCTACTCGGGAGGCTGAGGCAGGATGATTGCTTGAACCCAGGAGGAGGAGGCTGCAGTGAGCTGAGATAGCACCACGGCACCCCAGCCTTGGAGATAGAGCAAGACTCTGTCTCAAAAAAACACCAAAAACAAAAAAAACAAAAGCCTGAAGGATAAATAGTCTCATATACTACATGAAAAGGAGAGAAAAATACTAAATTTTAGTATTGACTAGTATCTCTATCACATTGTTTGTGAAATTAGGTAGTAAATTATATATATCTATGTACATAGTTATGCCTGCATTGTGTATTTATATGTTTTCATATTTATATTTAAAACATGGATTTTATGATGTTTAGAAATTTAATTAGGCTGTCGAAATTGTTTAGCTTTAAGAAATATTGACTGAGTCTATGAATCTTTCTGATAGAAGACAGCATGGACATTTTTGAAATTAATTGTACTGTATTTGTTTACTATCAATACTATTAAGATTATTTGTATCATGGGGAAAACACAACAATATAATAATGTGGACAAAGGTTCAAAATACAGAGCTTGGGAAACAGAACATATTCAACATTAGCTAAGCACATGGATGGATTTTTCTTAGAAAAATTCTGGAGGCCAACATTGTGTTTCCTCTGGGCTTCTTTTATTCCTTAACAAGCATGTGCTTCTGTAATTCCTCCATGACTGGGATGTGGGAATGTCCAACTGCCCATCTAAATTACTTTATAGCTTCCTCCCAAACATGTCACTGCAAATGCATGCATCACAACCTCCTGGTAATTAGACACAACAAACTTCTTATCCCAGCTTTGCCAATTGCCATGTGAGTTACCTCAGGAAAATCAGTTCAACAATTTGAGTCTCATTTACCTCATTTAACTAATGAAAACAAAACAAAACACAAAACACCTGTTCCATTTGTTGTGCGGATTAAATAAGATAAGCTACACTGGCTGCTTAGTAAAAATGTCTGCTATATGGTGGCATTCTTTCAATGTTAGATTCCTTTGCTGCGTATGCTTCAACTACTACAGCTACCACAATTACCGCTATCATTACTGCTACTGCTGCTGTTGCTACTAATATTGCGTAACTACTATTAGCTATCATTTATTTAAGCACTATAAATATACTGTGAAATTTATAAGCATTATCACTTTTAAATTTCACTATAATAGGAAACCAAAGCTTAGATATTTAAAAATAATTGCTTTAGATTATTAGCTGGTAAACATCAAGAACTATGAAGAGTTCTGACATTTTACTCTACTTTCAAGTTAAAATTATTTGCCACAGTTTCATGGATGATGACGGAAACACAAGACTGTTGAGTCAGAAATAAAGGATAGTTTATTACTCACAGCAGCACTAGGAGCAAGAATAGCAGGATTTCTGCCAGTTTCTCAAGCCCTAATTCTCATAGAATGGCATGAAGACTGTGAGATTCCTGCACAACTTACTAAATGGTATTCTAAGAGATGAACCATGAGCCTAGAAACCTGAATTTTTTATAATGGACAGTAGGCACACCCGTTCTTTCCTCTGGAGGGAGCACCGTCTCCGTCCCTCAAGGCTGTAAGGAGAGTTATCCTTTGCTCTGGTGGAAAACACTGTATTCTCCTTGGCCATTTTCTATAAGGAAGGATAACCAGGTACTAAAAAGGAGGACAATTGGTACCTGTGCTCAAAGATATGCAGAAACATGAGTGTAAAATGGAGAAATGTCTCCCAAAAGCAAATGGGCTGTGGCAGAGGCCAGGTCTGAAATATTCTCTCAGGTTCCAAAGCCTGAACTTGTTACCTTTTGGATACATCACCAGAATAATTTATGTCTCTAAGAACTTTTCTTTATAATGGGAGAAATTGGATATTATATGGAATATTATATGGAAATCAGCAGAAATGCAATCTTTTTTTTTTCAAAAAAAGCATAAAACTCCCTAAATCAAAGACCTATTAAAATTCTTAAAACCTAAGTAGTTTACAAGGACTTAAGACACTTAAAACTAAGAAGTAGTTTGAAGAGATTTCAATGGAGCATTCTCAACACTACTTGAATATGAATCTCTGTTGTTTGGTTCCTTCATCTCAATTCAGACAATAGGCTTTGGAATCAGAAAGGCCTTATTCTGAATACTGATTCTGCCACTTACTGACTACAGACTTTGAGTAATAATTGAATTATTTTGGAAGCTATTTTTTTTTTTAGTTATACTGGGATGAAGAGATAGGCAGACATACCCAAATCATAAACTTGTTAGAGTTTAATGTAATAACATTCATAAAACAGCAGGTTTATTTATTACTTATGTTAGCTCTATCATCCAACTTTTCCTTAGCACCTGTTACTATCTCCTCCTTAAAGAAAGGATATATAGTCAACAAAGACAAATTTGAAATGGAATAATATCAAATGTCCTTCTACTCAAATCTAACCCTAAAACCAACACCTCTATTGCCTTTTTTTTTTTTCTATTGCCATTTTGGTTTCAGGGTTAAACTCTGCTACCAGCATATTTACTTCCCTACTCTTCACTCCCAGGTCCCAGCAAGACTTTTCCCCTTGACTTCCACTCTAACTTCTATGATTTTTAAAAATCTATCAAAATTGGCATCCACCATTTTTGAAAATATTAACTTTAGTCTACCCAGGTCACTTTTTTTCTCCTCAGCTGTAACACTAATGAATAAATTTACTCATTTGTATGTATTTATTAAGGGCCTTCCTTCTGCAAAGCATTATGTTATGTGCTGAGAATCAAAAGATTGATTAAGAAACAATTTCTGTTTTTAAGAACCTGTGGTCCAGTGGGGCAGACAGTAATCAAGTAATTGCAGTAATGTATGCTGATTGCTTTAATAGCAGAATCTGTAGAGTAAGCTAGGAATCTTGATAAGGAAGGTATTAGTATCTCCCATTGAGTGCATGGAAGTTCAGCTAGGGACAATGCTTTAAGAGAAGATTTTACAGAGAATTGCTAAACATACAAACTATATAGAGCAAGAACATTTTGAATGAAGCAATAATTCATGTAGAAAGTACAGATTTTCCTTTCCAGCCTCAAAATTAGTTCTCACATGTTACTAATATGCACTGGCTAAAGGTAGAGTCTAAGTCATACTTCAGAGAACACATGGCCTAATTTTCTAAGACGTGATTTATCTCCCACTAACCAATTTTTTCATTAAAACTTACAGAATGGAGTAGTGTATATGCAGTGTGTGTAGCTGTCGTTCATTTCCAGAGAAAAGATGGCAGACTGCTCAGTTCATGCCTTCCCTCTGCTTTTCTTTTCCACTTGATAGCATACTGATTCTTCAATTTATAACTTTGCAGGGGGCTGATAACTCTGTAATGATCTACTCGTTGCTTTCCCTGGAGTTTACGTAGAGTCTCTCCTTGATGAAACCTTTGCTTTTAGAGAGTTCTTTTGATGCTTCCTAGCAATGGTAGTTTAATTAAGAAAAAATGTATTCCACATCAACCTAGAGGGTATGGTGCAAAGGTTTTGTGTTTGTTCACAGGCAGGATGAATTTTATCAACACCATTTGGTAGTATTTGTAAAAGTCAACTAAGTGCCTGCAACATTCTGTACAAAGTGAAACCTAATTCCTATGCTCCAAGTCTTGAATGAGAATACCTGGAGCACATGATGTAGCTTCAGAATCTTTCTTAACCCAGTTCTCACAGATGAAGTGGAAGACGAGGTGAAATGGTTATGCTATTCCTATGTTAAAAATTTCAAAATTCATAATTATATTTTGCATTCAGAATGGTAATATAATACACATACCCCAGGAAAAACTAAGAATTGTATGTAAAAGAGACACATACTTTTGGTGGAAGAGGTAACATATTAAGATTTAAGAAGGCAGTCAATAGGAAACATATGGCTGCATTAGAAATGTGAATTTTAGATTAAAGAAAATTTTAAAAGAGTGGCACGTTGTATTGATCATTTGAGTTTATTTGTAGCCAAAAATAAAGAACTTGGACTTCATACGAGGGCTCACGGAAAGGACTAATCAGTAAGGGGATGTGATGCTATAAAATGTTGACGGAGTTGACAGGTCACAGTAACCAAACCAAATATTTACAGTACATACAAGCAAAAGGGCTAATGAGGAAACTGTTGCCTTTGACAAAGAAAAATAAATCTTCCAAGTTTTATTCTTGGAAGACCATTGTCCACAATGTGTTAGAGAAATGACTGATGAAATAAGAATAGCAGCTTGATTTGTCACCATATTGTATTATTCTCCTGCCAAAAAACTTTGGTCAACAATTTTCTGGATCAAAATGTAATACCAAAACATGGAATTGTACTGAGCAATAAAAGACAATAGTTGGAGAAGAAAGAAGTAGGAAGCTTTAGCCTAGTCATTTTTTAAATTTTATATGCGAAAATTCCTCCAAAGAAGTAGTGACTTAGTTAATGAAAGGATATTTATTATGTTTACTTGTTCCCTGCTCTGTATCTGGAAATTACTTCACAAAGGCAGTAGGAAATCAAAAATGCCATTTACTTTATGCATAGTAAATCCCAATTACATATGAGTAAGTGCTGAAATGTGATATCAGAAATATGATACTACATAGATAATAGATAAGGTTATTGATAAAACTAATTTAAAGAAAACTGAAAAGTACTATATTGAAACAAGACACGAAAATAATTTGGTGCCATATTTCTATTCATTCCCATATAGTGCTTAAACATAATGATAAATTGTACTTTGCCAAAATGAAAATATATTTTATTATGAGATTTTACATACTCAATCAAAACAAAGTCCAGTTTTTTCTATTCACTCTAAAGATTATTTTTTAGCATTTTTTGTAGCTAAAATCTGTAGTTTTTTTTTTTTTTTTTTTTTGAGACAGTCTTGCTCTGTCACCAGGCTGGAGTGTAGTGTCACGATCCTAGCTCACTGTAACCTCTGCCTCCCAGGTTCAAGCGATTCTCCTGCCTCAGTCTCCCGAGTAGCTGGGACTACAGGTGCATGCCACTACACCCAGCCAATTTTTGTATATTTAGTAGAGATGGGGTTTGACCATGCTGGCCAGGTCTCGATCTCTTGACTTTGTGATCTGCCCGCCTCAGCCTCCCTAAGTGCTGGGATTACAGGCGTGAGCCACCACTGCCAGCCTAAAATCTGTAGTTTTTAAAAACATTTTATTAAAAACCATTGTAAACGGTCATCTCCTTTTTTCTTAAATGCATTCCCAGAGAAGACAATGTGTTATTGTAACTCTCTGAATCACAGAGAGAGTAGTGTCAGTGGTAACCTCTTTTACGCCGAAGAAGAAAGGACTCAAACGTACTGTTGAATATAAAAATGTCATGAACCAGGTACTAAAAATTCTTTTTGAGGATTGAAGCATTATGGTTTGAGTTCATTTTCAAATATCTTATTTTAAATATTATTTCAGAAAATGTTTTAGCACAGACTTTGAGTTCCACCACACTTGCCAGTATCTGAGCAATATTATTTGGGCACATTCAGCTCTCGTTAGCTCTGTCATTTCACACAGAGATCTAGTTTCTTAATGCGAACAGTTATATTTGATGCTAATGAGGAAAACATGTTGTGCATGTCTTTTAAAGAACAAGCAAGTTAAGCATGAATTGTTTGGTAATGGAATTATCAGCTCAAAGCCTGCTAACAAAATTGCAGTGATGTCAATCCACAAGGAAAACTTTGCAAGTGTCACAGGTCACTTGCTGCTGCTTCAACACCCCCTGGAAAACGCAGGCTATTCAATCAACAGTCAGATCAACACTCAATAGTCCTATTATGCACCTTAATCTTGTTTTGAAAAGTACATTTGTGTTATAAAATAACATACATGTCCTGACTAGAGTATTTTAGAAGTATCCAGTGTAATGGAGCAAAGGCAACATGATTTATCTTTAGGGGTAGAAAAGTTGATTTATATTTCTGCCATGTGTTACCTGAGTGTGTTATTTCTTATGTCAAAAACTGAGCATTTTTACTTATTTCAGAATTGTGAAGGTTAAAGAAATTAGATTAAATGATAATTTTGAAAAAGTTATATAATGCTTAACACATAGAAGTGCTCAAAACTACCTAATTAGTTCCAAACACATAAAAGTAAATTATTTTTAAAATCATATAGAAGTAATAACTATCACTTGTTATGTTTGTGTTTACCATATTTAAAATATCTATTGACGGTTAAACATGTGCCTGGGTTCAGAAATAATGGAGAATATTTTAAAAACTCAGATAGTCAAGAACTCTGGAAAGAGTGGATTCTAGACTAATAAAAGCATTGGTTTGCTTCATATCTCTGCCACTGAGAAGATATAAAACCTTAACCTATATATTTAATTTTTGAGACCTCAGTTTTTTCACTTGTATAATAGGGGCAAGTCCTACTTACTTTATAGTATTAAGATAAGGATTATGTTAGTTAATGTACGTAAAATACCTAATCAATGGTATTCAACAATTAGTAATAACTACCTTATTTTTTTTATCATGTTCACAACCAAAAGATGACAAAAGTACTAACATTTATTTGTAAAGATGTATTTTTGAATATGATAATAACGTTGAGATATGAGGTACTAAAAAACTAAGAGTACCAGAGAATGGATGTATCTAGGTTCTGGGATCATACAGGCAGTAGAATTAATTTTTTCAGCATTAAAAGGAACTTTAAGCCCGACATTACCCAAAAAATTAGGTGTGGGTCAGCAAGTATTAGACATCGTTTTTGAAAATATATTTCCCAAAGTTAACATAGCATTTCTGAATTATCCATGTCTGGAAGTTCTCACATTTGAAGTATATTCAATAATTAAACTCATACATTTTATTTTATGCTTAGTATTATTATTTTTTGAGACAGAATTTCACTCTATTCTCCCAAGCTGGAGTGCAATGGTGCAATATCAGCTCACTGCAACTTCCATCTCCCAGGTTCAAGCAATTCTCCTGGCTCAACCTTCCAAGTAGCTGGGATTGTAGGTATGCACCACCACATCCAGCTAATCTTTGCATTTTGAGTAGAGATGGGGTTTCACCATATTGGTCAGGCTGGCCTTGAACTCCTGACCTCAAGTGCTCCATCTGCCTCGGCCTCCCAAAGTGCTGGGATTACAGGAATGAACCACCGCACCCAGCCATAAACTCATATATTTTAAAAACTCACTATACATAAGTCACATTTCTGAGTATAATGATTAATGAAACAGCTCCAGGCCTCATGAAACTCAGTCTGTTAAATACGGGAGTTTTGTATTTGAAAGGCGATCTGGGCTATTGTCCAAATGTGTATAGTCTAATTTCTGTGCAAAAGGATAGAGGGGTATTCTTATATAAACAATATATGTTGGCCTTATGTATGTTTCTTATGTTCAAGGAAGAAAATCAAGGCTTCCTCTTCTTATCCTGCAATCACTCTTGGCCCGACCATGGCAACAGTCAGCCATTGGGGAACATTATGTTCCCCATTTTGCATTTGTGAGTTGTGTCTTCCTTCATTCAGGCAATTATTTACCTTTTCCCCTCATCACGTACGCAATAGCTAAAACGTTTTTGTTGGTTTACTCTATTGTTCAGGTTTTTTTATTCCTTCATCTATCATTCTTATTTTATACTAATCAATTTTCTTTGATGATAAAGAGACAATCTGTATATTTTTTAGTATTATATGTTACAATAGTGTAAATTTAGAGATTTTTATTTCTTCAATGGAGTGATTTTAACTTCATTCTCTTTCTGTGCAATTCCTAGAAAAATGTCAACTGTATATTTTTTAAATCAAAGACAAAAGTCAGTCTCTTTTTGAGGCAACTAAGTCTTCATTGCTTACACGAATTCTGTGTAACTTTGAGCCTTTTGTTTCTGGGAAGGCTTTTGTTTACTTGGAGTTTTTTTGTTCACTTGTTTTGACAAATAAGAATTTTAAAGTAAATTTTCTAAATGCAAAATCCACATTGTTTAGGGAAAGTTTACATTTTTGAAGAAGCTATAACAAATAGTTTAATGATGTTGTTCCCAAAATTAAAACAGAATTTTGTAAACATTAAGTAAATACTCATTTCTATCACAAATCTACATTTCACAATATGTAGAAGGAAAGACAAGTATATTATCTTTGTGTCCACAAAACATTCATATGATGATATAGGCCCATGTCTTAAAGAGAAAATGATGGGGCATGCTTAGCCAAAAATATATTGACAGCTTCAGAATCCCCTGTGGTGAAATAGACTGTTCAATGTATGATAAGAACCTTGAAAAGCAATCATCTAACTTCCTGCTAGGATATAAACTCAGTGAACCACAGCAATGACCATCTGGTATTCTGTTGCTCTTTGCAAAGCCACCACTCTAAAGATGAAGCAAAATAAATTAGAATAAACCAATGGAGGAAGGAGAATAGTAGCCACCAAAGACATTTAATGCTATGTGACACATATTTTAGTAGACCCATTCCATGTGAAAAGTCCTTTGTGTTTTGTGCTAAGAAAGCATAATAATAGGTATTTTTACAGCAATCATTGGAGAGAGATACTTTGTACACTTTTGGTCTTGTTTTCTTTTTCTCCTGTGCAATATTATTGATCACTCATTAACTTAGGAAGTTAAGTAAAAGATATACATGGTTGAACCATTCAGTGATGAAAGTTCATCCATATCATTAATAATAGAGAACAGAATTTAAATTCTGGAACTTGGATGCCTTCAAAAACTCTATTTTTTGGCCTATTGCTCAATGTGCATGAAATCTAAAGGCTTTCTATAACTACTTTTCTTAGGGTTTTTCCAATTGCATATCTGACTCAAAAGAACATAAATAATTTTCTTTTTACTCCATAATTTTTATGTATGTAAAACTGGATCCAAATGCATTACATCTTTAAGGAGTCAAGGAGGAATTATATTTTTCTATATATATTTTTTTGCACTAATTCCTTATATTTAAACAAGGCAATTTCCATTTACTGCTCCCTACATTTGTTGAAGTTACTATAGTATTCAAAGGTAAATTATCAAGGCCACTTATTATCTATTAATATTTAATGTATAGCTAACTTTAAAAAAGCAGTTGATGCAGCAAAAAATATGATATATGTAGCTAAATAACATAAAGTGGAATTAAGGCAAACTATAATAAAAGAAAATAACTAGTGAGTAAGATGAAACCAAGAGAATGGTTAATTTACAAAAGTCAAGTTCTGAATTCTTGTATCTTTGTTAGAATCAGCGTTATATTTAACTTTTATTTTTCTTACACCCTAAACAAATCTGGAAAACATGATTAGTTTATAGTCTCACAAAGTAAAAGAAAATAATTTGTGATGAAAATTACTGAACAGAATGAAAAATTTCTTTTGATAAACAACACAAAGAAGGCACAGTATAATTTAAGGCCCTACATTATCTATAATATTAGTAATATGAAAGGAAAATTAGCTTCTCAGGTCAGGTTTGTATTACCTCTTTTTACTGACATATAAACAATGCCTTTATATTGAAAAGAAGATTGAGAATTGCATTGGAGAATTGTATTCACTGAGTCAGTAAAATCAAATCATACCTGCCTAATGTCACTGGTCAAGTATGAGTGATGTAGAACACAACTGTCTAAATTTAGTTCTGACCCAATTTTTATATATTTTCAAAGTTTGAATCTCTTTGTTAATTCATATATTTGGAATTTGCCCTGCAAGTTAGTCATCTGAAAACAGAATCAAAAGCATAATGTTTTTGCATTAATATTATCTTAATTTTTTATACAGTTTAACATTTAATGGATGCCTAATTTCTAGAATAAGTTTCTTTATATATTTTCACATTTTATATAGAAAACTCAGTATTAATATAATTAACACAAAATTTATGCTTAGCACTAATTTCTAATAACTTTTTAGTTATAAATATAGTATCAGACATTAATTTCAAGCTTTTCTGAAGTTATTATATGATTGCATTTCTCACACGAAACTCTTTCTAAAATGGCTTTTGTTGCTGAATCCTTTTATCTTTCATTAAAATTTTTTTTTCTAAATAATGGAGTTGAGGTCATTGACAATGCAGTTGCGTATTTTAAAAAGCACATTACAAAGTACTGACTTCAAAAAATTTATTGGGTATTCTATTGTTTTATCCCTGTGTTTTTTTTTTCAAAATACAGCATATGATGGGCTGAAATGTTAATAAGACATCAATATTATAGCAACGGATTTTCATATTATAGGAGAGAGAACATAGTTTTATTTATATTTGTATTATTTTAACAAATATCTATTGAATGATAATGATGGACAAGAGGTCAATAGCTATTGCTGATTTTCAGGAGCTTTTATAGCTCATGGGAAGCATACATAAATAATTACATACTAGTAAGGAGTGAAACTCCATCTTCTAAGAAAGATACAAATACACTGCCATGGAGGATGAAAGGCATTTGAAAATTTTAACGTGATGTGAAGAGTATTAATCTTCTTAGAGACTTAAAGAATAACTTATAAGTTTATATTGTATTGCCTCTCTCCTTTTACCTCTAACATTTCATGAGCACTCTCTCTGGGCCAGAGACGTTTTTGAAGTATTCTACATATAATAACCCTTTTAATCTTTGCACCCAGGCGATAAAGTGGATGGTATTTGGATCCCTATTACATAAATGAGAAAACTGAGCCACAGTAAAGGTTAAGAAAATTTTGCAACATCACACAAGTAAAAAAAGGCAAATCTAGGATTGGAATTCAAGCAATTTGGTTAAACAAGTTCTTTTTTTTTTTTTTTTTTTTTTTGGATGGAGGGACAGAGTTTCACTCTTGTTGCCCAGGCTGGAGTGCAATGGTGAGATCTCAGCTCACTACAACCTCTGCCTCCTGGGTTCAAGGGATTCTCCTGCCTCAGCCTCCTGAGTAGCTGGGATGACAGGTGCCTGTCACCATGCACAGCTAATTTTGTAAATTTAGTAGAGACAGATTTCTCCATGTTGGTCGGGCTGGCCTGGAACTCCCAACCTCAGGTGATCTACCTGCCTCATGCCTGGGATTACAGGCATGAACCACCACACCCGGCCTAGAGTAACATGTTCTTTTTTTTTTTTTTTTTTTTTTTGAGACGAAGTCTCGCTCTGTCGCCCAGGCTGGAGTGCAGTGGCCGGATCTCAGCTCACTGCAAGCTCCGCCTCCCGGGTTTACGCCATTCTCCTGCCTCAGCCTCCCGAGTAGCTGGGACTACAGGCGCCCGCCACCTCGCCCGGCTAGTTTTTTGTATTTTTTAGTAGAGACGGGGTTTCACCGTGTTAGCCAGGATGGTCTCGATCTCCTGACCTCGTGATCCGCCCGTCTCGGCCTCCCAAAGTGCTGAGTAACATGTTCTTAACTGCTATATTATTCTTCTTTTCACATTGTCTTGATTATACAACTTCCTCTTTCCAGTTTTCTCTAATCTTTGCCTATATAAAGACTTAACATTTTTCCTTAAATAAAATCCCACCAACCACCCAATCAAACATTTTTAATTTTATAGCAACCTACTCTCTTGAGCCAGTGTCCTGCTGCTCCACTTTAATTCCAACATTTAATATTAGTAATCTTTCCTTGTTTTTCTCTCTTCATAAAACACTTTCTTGACGTTTCAAGATGTTTCAGTGGGTGAAAATTGAAAAGAAAAAAAAAAAAGCAGTTTCTGAGTTTCTGGGATTCGGGAACAAATGTATTTAGTCATGTATAATGTGTAGAGTTATATAAGTGTTCGTCGTTTTGGTAAAGTAACACCTTATTTGGGGTAACTAAAAGTGAATTGACTTTGGCTGATGGAGATAAATGTAGAGAAAAGAGGTGACAATTTCAACTGAGAAGATTGGTTGCAAGCATCTTTTGAAGATCTTTTGAAGAATTTAGAAGCTCAGACAAAAAGAGTCTAAAACTCATCCTCTAACCTAGTGTAAACTATTAAGTATATTTGATTATTTTAGAGACAGTAAATATGTTCTTATGACAATATGGCAAATACTCTTCAGGTAAAAGTATCTATCATAAAAAGAGAGACCATCAGCAATAGATAGATTTGTTCTTCATTTTGGCAGACCACAAAAAGTTATGTTAGAAGTGGAGGGCGGTTGAGCGAAGATTCTATTTGCCACCTCAGCAATAATAATAGCATGGCTTATATATAATTTTATATACTATAATTTTAAGCATAACACAAAAATGACCTTATTTTACATTTCTAAAAACTTATCAATTAGGTACTATGATTTTCATCCTTACTTGTATCCAAACTAAAGCTAGTAGAGATTTAAAAACCTGCCAAAGTTTACAGTGGAACAGATATTACAACCTAGTAAACCAGAACCATTTTCTGTAACAACTTTGTGATGTTCTAAAACCTTTGCAACTTTCCAATGATGGTAATTTTTCTTACACACAATACTCTGAATTTATTGAAGCAATGCTATACCAGTTACTTGGCTTTGGTGTGAATCTACCATCACTGACTTAGATAAATCTGGATTCATCTCCTGGCATGTGAAGATGCTCAGAGAATAGACTAAAATTCCCATTATCAAGGAAAAACTGTAGTGGCTATTATATTGACCTTAGTAACTAGTATGAATTTAGAAACATGCTGCAGTTAGTCCTCAAACATTGTAACCACAGGACAGATTTAATTCCTTCTGGGACTATCTTTTCTTCCCCATAAATTTTAGCACCTTCATGGCATGTTGTGTTTTGATTCAACATCCATCCCCTTGAATATAGCACATATGATTCCTGGATCATATTTCAGATGACTTCTTTCAAAACAAAGGAGAGGAATTCTAGATAATGTTCAGAGACCAAGAATGTTATTAGGCACGTTGGAGTAGAATATTCATGGAAGACAGATTTATTATTTGTTTCCTAAGCAATATCAAATAATCCCCAAAGAAACCATTTAGTTATTTTTGAATAATTTCTCTTTATGCATTCTTTTAAAATTTAACTAAATTTGACTTTAGATTAATGAATACCATGAATTATGTTTTATTTATATTTATAGGATGTGGACTCAAAGGTCCTGGGGAAATCAGTTTGTTTTATACAATGACATTCTAACAACTATCAAAAAGTTAGAATTCTTTCTAGTTTAAGCTATTCTTCAATATATAATCCATAGATGGGGAAATAGTTAAATAAATATAAAATTAAACATTTAAAAAGTAGAATAAAGTGTAAAAATATCTAAAATATTGCCTTATGACTGAGCACCTTGAATACCTTAGACGGTTTGAATTCAACACTTAAAAATATATTGCCATCATTTCCACTCTTCTAACTAAATCTAAGCCATGCATTTAAAAATCATTATTGATTATAATTTTAAAGAACTGCTGAGTTTTTTCTGGGTTATTAATATAGAAGAAAAATAATAAAATTGTTTCTTTTGTTATTATGATGTGAATTATGACTTCACAAGTTATGCTCCTTTAAAAATTTGTTACAAAGTCATACATACATATAAACAATCGAAAGCATTTGATTCCATAACATTAAAAATGCTTGTTTCTCTAAATTTGTGTTTTCAGGAAAAGTAAGATATATTTCTCACTTATTGTCATTTACAAAAGTGTCAATTACCATCATCTATTTACTCTTTCACATATGAGTTTTTAGTGTTACTTTTCCTGAGCACCAGTGTTTTGATTAGCTTATGGGAGTTGGTGGAGATGTATATACATATATATATACACAGACACACACACACACACATATATATTCTGACTTGGCTGCTGGCCAGAGTGGATAGTGAGCAGAGGCCAATTCTATTGTTTTTTTCATCATTGAAACAATAATGCAATCAATTTATATCCCACAGATTTAATCAACTGATCAACTGTTAGGACAAATTATTATTGAGGAGTAGTTTAATAATTTAATGAGAAATTCATCTATTTCACTGATTTTTCTTAATTAAATTCAGGTTAAATCTATAGATATAATGGATTTCTATGGAGATGTTTCAGATAAAGCGACTTTAGGAAAAAGAGTAAAGCTTGAGAAGTACATAAGAAGAAACCTTGAATATCTTTTTCATTTTAGGAAAAAGAGTAAAGCTTGAGAAGTACATATTAAGAACCTTGAATATCTTTTTCATTTTAATTAATAAGTAAATATTGACATTATGACTTATCAGAATATATGAGGTCACACAGTAATAACCTGACAAACTTAATTGCTTAATTGCTTCAGAAAAAATGCAGTTGGGCAGGAGAGATCTACTTACCGTAGTCACAGGAGAACTCAGGGTTATAAGGGCCGACTCTGACTCTGAATATTTTCCTGTAATTGCTAGAGTAGAAAAAAAGAAAACAAAATACAAATGGCAATCAGGCACTACTTTTAAAATTTTGGTCAGGCAGTGCCAGAAGGTATACATACTTACATTTTATTGGCCAATATTGGCACAAACACATATTTATAGGTCTATAAATATATTAAAGTATATATTACAAAAGTATATGTAATTATATATTCTACATATCTTACATATGTTTACATATTATACATATTTTTATTGCACAAATCAGAAATCACATGACTGTAATTACTTCAAAAGTCACAAGACTTTTTTGAAGTCATGAGCCTAGAAGATGAACAAAAATATTTGTAAACATTCATTATACTCACCACATGGCTTTAAGGAACAGATATTTTGTCTGGAATTGCTAACAAGGCTATTCCCTTTTCTTATCTTAAAAAGAACCATCAATATTGACTAGTAGACTAAGATCTCAAAGAGGCTTGAGTAATGTCAAGATAAACTGTGTAGAAAATCCTTTTGGTTTCAAAAAACCTTGGCACCATCTTGTTTATTTTTTCCATCACATTTCCCCCTAAATGTTGCAAAAGAAAGATTGTTACTCCATGTATAAAAAATATGTCTGTATCATTTATATCAATTGTACATTTAAAATTTTATATTTATAAATACATGTACATCTACATATATGCATATACAAAAATATATATAAACCAAAATCAGAATCAGAATACAAAATGTATTCTGATCATGTACCTTTTCATGGTACAATATTTTCATACTGTTCCCAAAGTGGATAGTTAAAAAGATGTGTAAGTTTAGGTTTGCATTTATATTCAGGGATAGGCATTTTAACTTTTGAAGGCATGAAAGAAAATAATCACTCCCTGTTTCAATTTGTTCCAAGAAAGAAATTCTTGCAAGCTGAATTTGAAAACTATGAACTTTGACAGAGTCAATTCAAGTGATGGTATTCAACTTTATTTTATTAACTTGTATTTTATCACTTGAAAAAGGTAAAATTCAAAAGCCAAACATATTGCATGCAGGATCTTCCCTTATCATACATATACTTCATTAACTTTATCATACATGCATGGAGGACCTTCCCTTTTCATACATGTGGTTCATGTTTCTGTCTCCTTTTGCTTCCCCTACACTCATGGTAGCGTTAGTGATGTCAGCCTTTCTTCCTGCTGAACTCTGCTGACTGCTTCTTGTATTGTTTTCTTTTTCCCATCCTTATTATTATTATTTTTTTTTTTTTGGTCTGGAACTGTTGGCATCATGTAGTTTTAGTACAAATCTGACTTATTCAATCAGAATTTTCAGCACACTTAGTGCTGGTAGCAATGTATATTTTTTTCTGTTCTAGGTATTTTTGAACAAATACTTTCTGTGTGAAGTTCCACCCCTCATTTTCTACTTACTTACATTTTGAAATGATTTCAAAATTCTTCATGATGAAAGGTGATTTATAAATATATCCTAAAGAATTGCATTTTCTCAAGAACCTCACTAGAGGCGGAAATGTTATGATTTAAAATTCAGAACAATGCTTTATTTAGCATTGTAACTTTTCAGAAAATAGCATAAATTTGATTTCTTTGCTCTTCTCGACGAGGTAGCCATTTTTACAGCTGTCACAAAATTAGATTTAAATTCAGCATAAGGATGTTATGTATTCAAAGAGAGCTGTGCTTATAATACATATCTCATCCTCTGAAAATTTAACTACCTCTGCATTTTGAGCAGCTATTTCTGAAATGTGAAGTGCAAACATAGAAAGCATATAAAATGTACCATTGTTTTCTTCAACTCTACCAATGTCCAGTGGATTTAGTGATTTTTTTAAAGAAAGAAAAATCTAAGTACCTTTAAGTGTTAATAACACATAATGTTGTTTCAAAGTCAATTATTTTGGCAAGCTGTATCAGATGAAAAACTAACATATTGTAGCTCACAGAAATACTACATTTACCTTTGAAGAAATCAAAAAGAAAAAAAAAATAGGATACTGTTATGAGATTTTACTCTACTTGACAGCTTATAAGTCAACCTGCCACAGTGTCATAGAAGCTGGCAAAAGACATGAGACTCTTGGGTCAGAGTCAAGGGACTTTGTTAATCAAAGCACAGCAAACAGCATGAGCTTTATAGGCAAAGCAGTTCTTCTTCCTCAAGTTGCCCTTTTAGTACCAGAAGACAATGTGAAGTACCATATGTGGTTTATGTCACAGCTAAGGAATCCTGAGCATAGCAAAACCCCTATGTTTAATTTTTTGAAGGACTAGCACACCATTTTCCATAGTGACTGCACCATTTTATATTCCTACCAACAGTTCAGCAGGGTTGCAATTTCTCTATATCCTCACCAACACTTGCAATTTCATTTTTATTTTTGTTATTAATAGTAAACTAATGAGGTACTATCTTAACCCTACCTAAATACAATACAAACAAATCATCTCTCTCTCTCTCCTCCCCCCCCTTTCTCTCTCTCTTTTGAGACAAAATCTCTTTCTGTCACCCAGACTGGACTGAAGTGGCCCGATAAAGGCTTACTTACAGCCTAGACCTCCCTGCTTCCAGTGATCCTCCCATCTCAGCCTCCCAAATAGCTAGGACTATAGGCATGTGCCACCAGGCCTGGCTAACTTTATTTATTTATTTATTTATTTAGATGAGATTTTGCCATGTTTCCCAAGCTGGTCTCCAACTCCTTGGCTCATGTGATCCACCTTCCTCAACCTCCCAAAATGCTGGGATTGCAGATGTGAACCACTATGCTTAGCCTATTCTCTCTCTAACATACATCAGAATAGGGTAGTCCACTTTTAGGGGCAGACATTGTGAAATTACAGTAATAAAAAGAGAAAGACTAGACAAGAACTTCTAACAAAATATTTTTTCTTTTTTTTAATTTTCTTTTTTTTTTAGTATGCTAGGCATTGGGGATACAGATATAAAGCAACAACAACATAGTTCATATTATCACGAAGATAATAGTCTGGTAAAGAAGACAGATATTTTCAAATAATCAAGCATATAATTACCAATTATTATGAGTGATATAAAGGAAAATGCAATAAAATATGTTTCCATTAAAAATATCTGCTGCCAGAGAAGTATTAAGTTGTTCCATATGATCATAGATTATGTAGCGATATTGCGGTTGTATCCAATTTGACTTACCACCTATTTCTATTTGACACACTGGGCACCTGAATAGTGAGATAATAATACACTGATTCTTATAAGGTTGATAAAGTAATTTGCCTTTCTTAGCAAGTTTTGCTTACCTTTCTAGTCTAAGCTCTATTTAGGTGGCACAGCTCAAAATGTTGCTTGTTGGCTTGCTCCCAGCTGTAAAGTACTTAATGTTGGAAAACAAAAGAAAAAAAAATTGAGCAAATGAGTGACCACCCACAATCCTGATTCTCTAACTGTTGATTCCAGGAATTAAAAAAAAGAAACTTTCAGAATCATTATAAAAAACCACAGCAGCTGATAGGCTCCCTGTATCCACCTTGCAACAGTTTTTATATTGCCTGCATATCTTCTGTCAGTTGGAGGACTGAGAAGCCTAAATCTTGCTATTAGTCACTCAGTATTCATTAGTTACATACCGAATATATCTGTGTTAAACTTTCTACCATACATATTAGGACCAAATTTATTTTCAGAACCAACATGATCTTAGTTATGCATTTTTCCAACATAACTAAGCTGTTTGATTTCTAAAATTATAATATTCTCAGGATTACCCCTTTGAAATTAATTTCAAATACATATTCACAGTATATGGATTTGTTTTTCCAACTGTACTTCCACTTCAATTCCCCTTTCGTTCTGTGATCTTTACCTTGAATACTTGACCCTGTGGTCTTACCCTCAGGATGGTATCTTAAAGTCTTCAAATATTTTGCACTTCCCAGCTTTAATAGTTTTACTATTGGAATTTATGCTATTCTTTGTTTCATAAAACTGCCATGAGTATGTGCAATAATTATTTCAGCAAATACAAAAATAAAGGTCAAGAAATGAGCTTTTATTGAATTTCTACGTATATGTCAGGCATTATACTTGGGGAAGCTAGTCCATGGGACTCTTTTTGCAGTTGCCCTATGAAGTAGACATTGTCATCCTTATTTACAATTAAGGAACAGGAGAATGGTTCCTGGATAATCAAGTACTAACAGAATTGTTGATTAGGGCAATTTTTATGGGATACTTAAGTTCTGATAATTTTCTGGCTGCCTTTAAAAGGTAGACTTTTTTCACAGTTCAGTAATAACTTTCACTCTTTACTTGTTGCTTTACCAGTAACTGTTAAATTTTTATTCTTACTTTAATTGCAATCTTGCTTGGTCTCCGGCAAAGATTTGGAAGATAGTTTATTATATTTCATTTTCTGTTATTTTTTTCACTGCCAATCCCCAAAGTAGCTTGTTTATTCAAAGGAAATAAAATACACATTTATTTTAACTTTCTGAGGAAAATGTCCTGATCATTAGGACACAAAATAGACAAATTTATATTGCTTATGTTCTCATGTGAATTGTTCAGGAGCTTGACAGTTACGGCAGCAGAAGGAATAGAAAAGAAGGGTATGACAAATATTGCACATTCCAAAATTTCACCATCAAATGAGAAAAACATATAGTATACAAAATATTTAAACATGCCTAGCCTCTTTTCACCCTTTTACCAAAGCTCTGAAGTAGCTATAGTTGTTTCAGCGTTACATTCTTGTATCCACTTTCTGTACTATGCATCTCTTCATTCTACAGCAACTGCACAATATGTTACTTCTGTTATTCACTGTATTCATTCTACTGCCCTGAATACAAGTGTTTATTTACATAGGCAGCTCTAAGGTAAGATTTTGAGCTCCCTAAGATTGCATTCTGTGTACTCAGGACTTATCCCATAGTAGTTACTCAATAAATATTTGTTGAGTAAAAATTAATTTCAGAGATAAAAAAACACATTGTTTTCAAAGGAGACACATATTAGGTGATAGTGATGCATTTGGACTCAGGTCTTCTGAATATAAATCTCAGTCTTATAATTCAAATTTTTATGCCATTGGTTTGCTTTAATAAATTCAGTAACCAAAACATTGATGACATTCTCAAGCAATGTTTTTATATTGGTCACACTCAGACGTTCTATAAATAATCACCCACTAAAAAATAATTACACTGCTATTAAACTGTTTTGGTTTGTAAGTATTTGGTTTTGTAGGTAATTTTCCTCTTAAAAGCATTAAATAACTTAGTCATCTCTGTACATAAAATGTGTTCTGTATAAAATTTTTTAAATTACATGAAAACACAGGTCCCAATAAAAAAAGAACTATACAGAGTAATTGGCAGCAAAGCGTATAATTTAAATATGTGCACCAAACTTATCATTTATTGGGATGTAGTTTATCTTATTTTGAAATTGATATTTATTTCAGAATATAATCAGTGTGATAACTGACTCATGCACTGGATGGATTTCTTTTTCTTCTCATACCATCACAAGCTTAACAGAAACCTTGTAAATCATCTAATTCAGTATTTGTGAACATAAACTATCTTGAAGAAAAAAATGGCATACATTTTTTGCCATGGACTCCAAATATGTGTGTAGAGGAGAAAGTCAAAAGAGAATAGTTTTGATCCAACTCAGTTTGAGCAAAAACCATTATATGAGCAGCATCAACATTTGACTAACTTCCGTTGCACCCCCACTACTTTTTAACACTTATGTAGCTGTGAGTTCACAACCTTTAATGGCAAGTCTTTCACTTTTTGGACAACTCTAAATAGAAGCCCTCTCTTATGTTGAATTGAAATTCCTTTAAATTCCATCTAGTGATTCAGATTGCCTCTGAATTGCTTGTTGCTAAACAATGTGTGTGTCATATTTTTATCATGTAACCGATGAAGACTTTTCAAATATTAGAAAACATTTATCATAGTCCCACTTTCCTACCCCAAAACAGTCATTGTTTGGTCTCTTAATTATCCCTCTTATAATAATATGCATCTTGGCATATTACTCTTTATCTATTGAATTTTGATGTAAGAGATGAGATTCAGTCAAAGAAAGTGCCTCAAGCTGAAAAGGAAGTGAGTGATGCAAAGACAAATTTTCTTTTTCTTCCTTCCTTCCTTCCTTCCTTCCTTCCTTCCTTCCTTCCTTCCTTCCTTTTTCTTTCTTTCTTTCTTTCTTTCTTTCTTTCTTTCTTTCTTTCTTTCTTTCTTTCTTTCTTTCTTTCTTTCTTTCTTTCTTCTCTCTCTCTCTTTCTTTTCTTTCTTTCTTTCCTTCCTTCCTTCCTTCCTTCTTTCTTTTTCTTTCTCTTTCTTTTTTCCTCTCTTTCCCTCCCTCCCTCTTTCTCTCCCTTCCTTCCTTCCCTCTCTCTTTCTCTCTTTCCCTATTTTCTTTTCTTTTCTCCTTTCTTTTCTTTCTTTCTTTCTTTTTCTTTCTTTCTTTCTTTCTTTCTTTCTTTCTTTCTTTCTTTCTTTCTTTCTTTCTTTCTTTCCTTCTTTCTTTCTTTCTTCTCTCTCTTTCCCTCCATCTTTTCCTTCCTTCCTTCCTTCCTTCCTTCCTTCCTTCCCTCTCTCTTTCTCTCTCTCTCTTTCTTCTTTCTTTCTCTGTTTTTTTTTTCTTTTCTCTTTTCTTTTCTTTTGTGTTCTTTTTTCTTTTCTTTTCTGAAAGAGTCTTGCTCTGTCTTCCAGGCTGGAGTGCAGTGGTGCAATCTCGGCTCACTGCAACCTCTGCCTCCTGGGTTCAAACAATTCTTATGCCTCAGCCACCTGAGTAGCTGGAACTACAGGCATGTGCCCAGCTAATTTTTGTATGTTTAGTAGGGATGGGGTTTTGCAATGTTGGCCAGGCTGGTTTTGAGCTCCTGGCCTCAAGCAATCCACTCAATTGGCCTCCCAAAGTGCTGGGATTACAAACATGAGCCACTGCACACGGCCAAAAGACAAATTTTTTAATCAGACAAAAGTGTAGTATGAAAAATGCTACCTAGAGAAAAAAAATGCATGCTATAAACTAGAATCAGATTTAAAGATTAACTAGTCCCATATACTAATTTTATATTGTAATTGTTAATTCTATTTAAAGCTTAGGTTAAAAGGGATTGGGTTATTCATGTTTCTTACTCATAGAACACTGTCACCAAAACTTTTCTGCAACAGTACAAGACATACGGATGCAGGTATTTACATATGAATATGTGTATACTGAGTTGTCTTGAATCCCTTTTCTGTATTTCTATGCATCTCCCCATATAAGAAACCACTCAAATGTGTTTGTTACATATCCTTGATTTTTATGTATCCTCATAAAATAGAGAGTATTTTATGTTTATATGCTTTTAAAACTTACATAAGCGGTATTATGCTACAGATCTCTTGCTGTTTCTTACTGTTTACTCAGTAGTGTGATTTTAAGTTTTGTCCACTTGCTCTATCTTGGTTGCACAATCTCAGAGGAAACATCTAGTATCCTCAGAACCTTCCCAGGTGGACTGTTTCAGAGTATCTGAGGATTAAGCTAGTTTTAAGAAGCTCTTCAGGTGGTTGTACCACCATATTGTATAGTTTCACCTATAGTGGTCCCATTGCTGGACACCTATATTGCCTCATACTCTAAAAACTACCATGTAAAAGTTACTCTGGAAATGTACTCCAGGACTGTGAGGTCTTAGTTACAAATGCATTCTAGATTTGACTATTTCTGAGCTGTTCTTCAGACTGACCATATCTGTTTATATTTCCACCAGTAATGCTTTGAATTTCCTATTATATTCTGACAAAACTTGGCATAAAAAGTTTCTAGTATGTGTCAGAGAAGTTAGGCATTTTTCTCAAAATCATATGATAAGATAATGTCAGAAATAAACCGCAACTTTAAGTAATCTTGACTCTATAGGTAGTCTCACTACATCAAAGTGTCTGTAAAAGAACATTGTTTGATTCTATTGTCAATACTCTTGTCAAAATATGTCGGTTATAAAACTGACTCAATTCCTCTACTGAAGAGAAACTTCTGCTAAAGTTATTTTAAAATCAAGCAAATATGCTCTCTCTTTCTATTTTATATTGTCATTAATGTTGTTTAGATTATTGTTTATATTATTCTTGCCATTTTTTTATATTATTCTTGTCATTCCTATTGTTTATATTATTCTCGATATTTCATATTATGTTATTATTATTGTTTACTCCAGTACTGTGCACATTATGTGTATATTTCTGGTGTTTTGTCATGAAATGTAACAATTGCAATGGTTGACCCAAAGAGTTTCCATTGGCTTCCCAAATGGACCTTTAGCACAATAATACAATTAAGATAAAAACCATGAAGATATGTGAAGGCTAACATTCAATAAAAAGATTAGACAATAGATGATAGTATTTCACATAAAGATGTGAAATGCATTATATTTGGCTGAAACAGAAAAGTGAATGTGGTATTGTGTTAGTGAATCACAGGGCAATGTGATGACTTTGGACTTATTAACTATGGAATTTTTCACCTACTCACTTCACTTTTCTACTGAGTTACTTTACTAAGATTCCTGACATTTTATCCTAAATATTTATTTATTGATTACTGGGAAACTATTTGATTTCTCAAAAGATACCTTTTAATTTCTTATGTGCTAAATTCCCTGATTATGATTTTATGAAACCCTATATTTTCTGCACACTTTTTAATGTTTAATTTTGCTGTGGAGTGTGCTTATCTCAGATTTTATACTCAGTCAAGAAGCTAATGTCACAAATATGGATATAGACCTGAAAGTGAGATGTCAGTTCTCAATTGTTTACAATACTATTTCCCTTCCTTACTTGTCATGTCATGATCTGTTCAACCCTGACACTTAAATTATTGGCAGTAATACATACAATGGTAATGAATAAATTATGTTTAATACAATGTATTATGTATTTATTAGTAATTAAGAATAAAACATGAAAAGCTTGTCCTTTCCCATACTCATTTTCTATTAATGCAGAGCAAAATGCTAAAAATATAGCAGCTTAAGACAAAAGCAAAAATTATCTCACAGTGCTGTAGGTCAGGAATATGGGCATGGGTTAACTGGAGCGAGCCTCTGCTCAGGGTCTCACCAGGCTGAATGGTTTTGTCCACAGCTGCAATTTCATTTTCCAAGATTATTGATTATCAGAATTCGGTTCCTTATAGCTTAGGACTGAGACTTTCAGATCCTAGTCTCCCTATTTCTGCTACCTGACACTCTCCTTACCATGGCAGTTTGCTTTTTTAAGTTCAACAGTAGAGGATCTGCTCCTGCATAGTATCACTTCTAAGACCTCACCTGATTAGATCAGGCCCACCAAGAATAACTTTCTTTGCTAAATTTAAAGTCAATTGATTAGGAACCATAATTACACCTACGAAACACTTTTGCCATAAAATACAAAAAAAATCACAAAAGTGATATCCCATCATATTCACAGGCTCTTCTCACACTCAAGTGGATTATACAAAACTATGTATCTCTGTAGAGTATGCTAAAGAGCAAGAAACTTCTGTCTTATTTGCTACTGTAGTTATGCTGCCTATCACGGTGTCACCACTAAATATTTGTTGAATGAATGAATCCTCTCATAGCTAGTTAATTTTGTAACTATCCTAATAAAATATTTGTTGCTTGACAAAAATATTTCTCACACAATGATTTTCAGAGTATTTAATGCAGATTGACCTATTTGTTAGGAAAGTAGCAGTGTTTCACTAATGAATTCTGACCCAATCCTAAATTTTGGCTGAATTTCTGTATTGATGGCATGCATTTGCTATTGGAACTTGATTCAGCTCGCAGATGGCTTCACAGCTGTTACACCTTGGAGATTCTAGGAGCCTTTGAGGGATAGCATATGTGAAAACTCAAGTTATTTCCAAAGGAGTTTCCTCCCTTATAAATAGTTAAATTACATTTTAGAGAAATATACCATTTTTCATTCACTAGCTAAAAGTAAATTTTGGAATTACACCATGTACAATCACAAGACTTGGGTCTGGTTGACATTGCACAATCAGACTTTGAGATTTATTTTTAAGTCATTTCTCTAAAAAAATATTTTGAAGCTTTGGAAATGTGAGGAATTGCATACATGTCAAGGAAACCAAAATAATGCATTGTATCTCAAAAAAAAGGCCTTGAATTTGATTAACAATATCTTGAGCAGTGATATTGAATTTTTCCACAAGCAGTGCAATTTTATAAGTAGAAAATAAGTGATTGCATAGTACATTTGTATTAGTAAGTAACAAAATAATGAGGGAAGACAATGAATCTGAAAGATGCAGATGCAGAGACCAGATCACGTGTCGTGTGTTAGGAATTTGGCTGTGGCAATAATGAGAAAGTAAAGTATAATCAGAGGCTACAAAGTTATGGTGAGCATTTTCCGTGTCCTAGATATGTGTGTAATATAAATAAAAATATAAAGTGTTCCTTTGAATTTAAATTTAGTGCAAAATTTTTGAATTTTGCCTCTCTTTCCTAAATTTCATCACTCAATTAAACTGAAGGATTTACCTGCTCCTCAGAAGATTTTGATCTTGAATCCATAAAATACACATTTTCATGATTTTGCAACATATATAACCAGACATTATTTACTTATTTTGTCTCTTGCATATATTCGCATATGTATATATGTGCATATATGTATATATGTGTGTATGTGTGTGCATATATAAACATGTATATACTGATTATACCTGTAGAAATCTTTGGAAAACTGTAATTAAAGTAAATACTGTTATGTCACTTGAGATCTTAGTGTTGTATTTAGTTCTGTTTTTTATAAATATATAATTACTTGGATTATTTTTATGAAGGTAAAATCTATTACTGTTACATGCATGAAGAAACCAACAAAACTCTTGGTTTATTTTACAGGTGTTTAAACATGTTCTCTGTCAAAACTTCCACATAGGGCCATGCCAAGTTTGTAGTATCAGGGTGAGCTTAGTGCTTTTTTAAATTAATTCATTGCTCATTCTTTAAGTCAGTAGTTATTGAGTACTTTTTCTGTACTAGGCCCTGGAAATATAGTTGTGAACACAACGGGCATATTCTGTACCTTTATAGAGCTTACTGAAGTGTAGAAGAAACAGATACAAGTATAAATAAAATAATTACACAGAAGATACAGTTACATTTATCATAAGAGCTATAAGGAAGCGATGCAGTGTTCTATGAGAGCATATAACTGATCCACAGGGTTATGGAAGGCAACTGAAGGAAATGACTTTCAGACTTAAATTTGAAGAGTAAATAGATAAAGACAACATGGCAAAAGGCTATGAGGAGGGAGGTAGGGTCATAAAGAGAGCATTTTAAGCAGATGGAATAAAAATATGGTGAAAAATAAGGTGACAATTATTTGGTATTTTTGAGGAATTAAAAATATCTGGAACATTTGTCATAGTGAGAGGCTGTGGAGTGGAAGATACGGATATAAAACTCTTTAGAAATAAGAATATGCATCAGGGCATTGCAAGTCATTTTAAAGATTTTTAAATGTATCCTAAGAGCAATGGGTAATCACTAAATAGTTTGAGAAAGTGGGAGTGTAAGGTATTATATATAAGAATCGTATCTGCATTTTTAAAGATTCTATGACCAAGAATACAGGAAACTAGGGATTGGGAGGAAGTGATTGTAGTGTTCTTTTTTTTTTTAATTTATTTTTTATTATTATTATACTTTAAGTTCTAGGGTACATGTGCATAACGTGCAGGTTTGTTACATATGTATACTTGTGCCATGTTGGTGTGCTGCACCCATCAACTCGTCAGCACCCATCAACTCGTCATTTACAACAGGTATAACTCCCAATGCAATCCCTCCCCCCTCCCCACTCCCCATGATAGGCCCCGGTGTGTGATGTTCCCCTTCCCAAGTCCAAGTGATCTCATTGTTCAGTTCCCACCTATGAGTGAGAACATGCGGTGTTTGGTTTTCTGTTCTTGTGATAGTTTGCTAAGAATGATGGTTTCCAGCTGCATCCATGTCCCTACAAAGGACACAAACTCATCCTTTTTTATGGCTGCATAGTATTCCATGGTGTATATGTGCCACATTTTCTTAATCCAGTCTGTCACTGATGGACATTTGAGTTGATTCCAAGTCTTTGCTATTGTGAATAGTGCCGCAATAAACATACGTGTGCATGTGTCTTTATAGCAGCATGATTTATAATCCTTTGGGTATATACCCAGTAATGGGATGGCTGGGTCATATGGTACATCTAGTTCTAGATCCTTGAGGAATCGCCATACTGTTTTCCCTAATGGTTGAACTAGTTTACAATTCCCACCAACAGTGTAAAAGTGTTCCTATTTCTCCACATCCTCTCCAGCACCTGTTGTTTCTTGACTTTTTAATGATCGCCATCCTAACTGGTGTGAGATGGTATCTCATTGTGGTTTTGATTTGCATTTCTCTGATGGACAGTGATGATGAGCATTTTTTCATGTGTCTGTTGGCAGTATGAATGTCTTCTTTTGAGAAATGTCTGTTCATATCCTTTGCCCACTTTTTGATGGGGTTGTTTTTTTTTTCTTGCAAATTTGTTTGAGTTCTTTGTAGGTTCTGGATATTAGCCCTTTGTCAGATGAGTAGATTGCAAAAATGTTCTCCCATTCTGTAGGTTGCCTGTTCACTCTGATGGTAGTTTCTTTTGCTGTGCAGAAGCTCTTTAGTTTAATGAGATCCCATTTGTCAATTTTGGCTTTTGCTGCCGTTGCTTTTGGTGTTTTAGACATGAAGCCTTTGCCCATGCCTATGTCCTGAATGGTACTACCTAGGTTTTCCTCTAGGGTTTTTATGGTATTAGGTCTAACATTTAAGTCTCTAATCCATCTTGAATTAATTTTTGTATAAGGAGTAAGGAAAGGATCCAGTTTCAGCTTTCTATTTATGGCTAGCCAATTTTCCCAGCACCATTTATTAAATAGGGAATCCTTTCCCCATTTCTTGTTTCTCTCAGGTTTGTCAAAGATCAGATGGCTGTAGATGTGTGGTATTATTTCTGAGGACTCGGTTCTGTTCCATTGGTCTATATCTCTGTTTTGGTACCAGTACCATGCTGTTTTGGTTACTGTAGCCTTGTAGTATAGTTTGAAGTCAGGTAGCGTAATGCCTCCAGCTTTGTTCTTTTGACTTAGGATTGTCTTGGAGATGCGGGCTCTTTTTTGGTTCCATATGAACTTTAAAGCAGTTTTTTCCAATTTTGTGAAGAAACTCATTGGTAGCTTGATGGGGATGGCATTGAATCTATAAATAACCTTGGGCAGTATAGCACTAGTGGCTTGGATAAGAGTCATCAGAGGGAGAGGTAATAATATGCTGAGTTTGAGATAAAATTAGTAAGCGAACTAACAAAGATTTGTTATTCATGGGTGTTATGTGTGAATGACAAGGCGTTTTTAAGGAAGAGAACACAAGTGGGAGTAAATAGACCATTCATTGAAATGAGGAATGATGGAAGTGAAGTAGAGACACCTTTAAGACAGACAAATGGCAAAGTAAACACAACCCTCTCCCCGACACACACATACTACACCAAAAAGAGTTTAAGTTTTATTCATCTTGAGCTGAGAACAGAACAGGAGTGTTTGAGCTGGAGTTAAAATCTAGGGGAGCTTTTGAAATATGGACTGGGAAGAGAAGTGAGTTAAGAACCACATCCAAAAGCACTGAAGTACATAAAGACCTACAATAATGGAGAGATCCAATACACTAAAATCATAAAAAAGCAGAGACATCAGAAAGACAACAGAGTGTAATATCCTGAAAGTAAGAAGGGAGTGTTCTGAGAAGAAAAGTGTGGCAAAGTCAACTAGTAAGTTTTAAGTTTTGCAATCAGATAGAAGAATGAGACAATGAAAACTTTTATGCGATATATAGTTTTTGAGGGCAAAGTCTATGTCTTATATTTCTTTATCCCCATTATCTCTTACAGAACTCAATAAATTGCTGTAAACTAAAAAAAAAAAATAGCTAACAACCATAGAAAACTTCTTTTCCAATAATCTTCCTTTTATTTCTATGTTAGGAAAAATTTGCTAGCGTATGCAAACCTTAGTTTATTTATTAGGGAGTGATTTTAATCATACTAAATAATTCATATATAAAGGCCGCTAAGGCCATAAAATATATAATGTTGCATGTTGTATTTCAGTTCCATGACATAATTAAACATTCTAGTAGTACACAGTGCAAGTGCTCAGTTGTGCATATCATCTTTTAAGTAAAGTATGCCTAATTTAGTCATTAATTAAATTCACAGAGATTCTTTGCCCTGGCTTATTGTTACTATACATGAATTTATTTTTATCATCTAGCAGGGAACACTTTTTATTCCATACAATTCAGTACTTCTGAAGACTTCATAATCCTTTTCATATTCCTAATACTTTATAATTCTAAGATTTTCATGTCACCAAAAACCAGTATATGTTTTCATGTATATAGCCAGTATAAATAAAATGACATCAGTCAGCTGGCTGCAATATATGTTTTTAGTGCCAGATCTTCTTTTCCAGCCACATTTATTATTTACCCACTCAAATTTGTTCATTCTCCCTTGCATACCTTCCCTTGAAGGGCTTCTATCTTTTTCTTTGCCAATGCACATTCTTTGCCTTCTTCCAAATGTTGAATAAAATGTACCTTATTTTAGGAATTATTCAAATTAGGTCCCAATCCTGACATTAATTTTTCATTGTTCATATATTCCAGTTAGGCTTTTAAAAGTGTATTCTCTGATATATTGAGCTAGAGTGTAAATCAAATGGTGTGTTCATCAATGAGAGTGTGCACATTGTTGTGTCACTGACACTCTTATTACTTCTCCAGGCTAATGAAATGCAAAATCCAGGGGCACAATTCACATTACATGTAAACAGGATTTCATGTTAAAGTGTCACTTCCTACCCCCCATGAAGCATGTAGTTGCACTGAGGCTGACAAACATGGTAGATACTCATTTTTATATTCCTGGATATTTGACAATAGGAAATACAATAAGCATTCGCCGTTTTGCTTTTGGGCTTCATTTTCTATACTCTAATATATTTTTTATTTATGTTAATATATATTTAATTTCACTTCAAATAAACCTTAATATATTTACATTTCGTGCTATTTTTCAGGTTCTTTAACTGAGAAATAAAAACTTCTTGTCTCCTCATAGAATATTTGGTCACGGTGTTATGGTATTAAGCACTTAATTTGTACTCAACAAATGCTTATTGAAAGAGTTAATAAATAAATTATTTCAATGGAAATACAATATATTATAAACTTTGCACATGGATTCTCTCCCACTAACTATGCCTGTGTGAGCAACAGCAGTCAATATTTTAGGAACTCACTTTTGGCATCTGCAAAATGAGGATATTCATTTATCCATTTAAGACATCTTTATTAAGTACCCACTCTGTGTCATGAACCAATCTAGAAAATGGAAGTCTAAATTGAACAAAACAAGCCAAGTAACTGCTTTCCTCAAGTGTACATTCTAGCCAGAAATTAATAAACCAGTTAATATACAATGTTTTGGCCTTTACTCATTCATTTCAATAAGATTTATTAAGTAAACTGGTATAAAAATACCATTATACCTTTGGTTGAATACCAAGAAAACTATAACACTACTATTGCTCTCAATTTATGTTTTAGTGCAAAATATGTCTTTGCACAATTATGATACATGACAAATAGTAAAAACTTCCATGGCAACACTAACGATAACAAGGTAAGGAAATTAAGAAGAAAGGAGAGAATCGTGACAGTTGAAAATAGGCCCATGTGTTTTCATAAGCCCTTGTAACAATAGGATACTATGTTTTGACTGACACTTGCAAAGATATTCAAAACACTTGTGATAAAATTATCATAAAAAGAATTCCATGACAACATTGCTATAATACATTTTGTAAAGCCACTAGATCTCAAGCACTCTCATTGCATTCCACCTTACTTGGTAAAGGCCAAGTCTTTACAATAGCCTTCACATTTCTACGTGGTCTGTAGATCCCATTACCTCACTGGTTCATTTCCTAACACTCCCCAACACCCACTCCATTCCAGGCACCCCACCCTTTTCTTCGAGATTCTTCCACCCTGACAAGTATATTATCAATTCTGCACACAGACACTTCTATTCTTGGAAGTGTCTTGGAAAATCCTTCCCCACACATTTGACAAATCACGCACCCGTGCCCATCAGGGCTCTATTAAATATTACAGCATTTGATAGACCTTCTATAAAACAAAGCCCAGTATTATCACCACTCTCATTTCCCAATCTCCAATGTTATTGTTTCTCACAATCTTTATATTTGTAAATAATACTATACTTTTATTTTTGTTTATTTCTCTTCTCCCCTGCTAAGCTCCAGGATTGTATGACTTAGTCTGCTTTGTTGATTGTTTGCTGATTCCAGCATCTAGGCCAGAGCCTTACACATAGCATATTTAGATATTTGTTAAGTAAATTAATATATATTGCCCCTTAATATAGGGACATAAGGCATTAAATTAAATTGGACCAAATAAATTTTCTATTGCTTACTAGGGGGCACAGAGTAAGAAAGCAACAGAAAACAGATCTGAATAGTTCAAATAAGAAAAAAAAATGCATTTGAAGAATATTGGATAATGAACATAATTAAGGGCAGATCTAAGCATCCAAGCCTTGAGAAGAGCCAGACTATTTCCAGAAATATGAGAAACAAGATATTTAGGGAATTATTGAGTACAACTTATAAATCTGTGCATCTTTAATCAAAATTCTAGTTTCCAAATGAAAACAATTTGTTTTAACAAAACTAAAATGCCTGTCTGCTCTATGGCCAGCAGAGTTGTGGGGCATAGATTTGGTGAATATTATGATTGTTGATCCTATCAAAACTAACTAGAAATTGAAAGGGCAAGCTCTAAAAGGAAACATACCATTACCAGAGTTTTGGGAACAATGATGACTGAGAGAAATTTACGTATACTTACTGCAGTCTCTGAAACTGAGAGCATATTTAAGGATCTCATAATATACAAAAATGTATTATTTTGGTTTAATTTTACCATCTAATATTGGCAGATTTATAAATAATAAGTAATAATTATATAATAAATAACTATAAATAACCCTTTCAACCCAAGTAGTAACTAAATAATTATCACATTTTATTTTTAATTAAACTTTTGTTTTGAGATAATTGTGGATTCACATGCAGTTTTAAGAAAATTACAGAGAAAGTTCATGTATCCACTACCCAGTTTCTGCCAATGATAATGTCTTGCAAACTATCATACAATATCCCAATCGGGATGTTGATATTTATGTAATCAAGATACAGAACTTTTCCATCACCGTAGGATACTTTATAGTGCCCTTTCATAGTCAAACTAATTCCCACCCCAGCCCCCTACTTAACCTCTTACAATCACTAATCTGTTCAATTCTAGAATTTTGTCTTTTTAAGAACGTTGTATAAATGGAAACTAAGTATGTAATTTTTTTAGGATCGGCATTTTTTACTCAGCATAATTCCCTGGAGATTCATTCAAATTGTTGTATGTTCGGTCCTTTTCATTGCTAGCATTAGCATTTGATGGCATGAATGTACTGTAGTTTATTTAGCTACTTACTCTTTAAAGGATATCTGCACTGTTTACAGTTTTGGCTATTGGGTATACCGGGTTTTGTGTTAACATAACTTTTCGTGTCCCTGGTATAAATGCCCAGAAGTGCAATTACCAGGTTGTATTTTAGTTGCATGTTTTGTTTCTTTAGCAATTGCCAAACTGTCTTCTAGAGTGGCTGTACCATTTTCTATTTCTGCTGGTGATGTGTAAGTGACTGAGTTTCTTTGCATTCTCTCCACTATTTCGAGGCATTACTGTTTTTTGTTTTAGCCATTCTGGTGGATATATAGTGTTATTTCATTGTGGCTTTAATTTGCTTTTCCCAAATGGCTAATGATGTCTAACACCTTTTTGTGTGTTTATTTGCCATTTGTATATCCTTTTCTGTAAAATGTTTATTCATGATTTTTTTTTGCCGTTTTCAAATTGGATTGTTTGGGTTTGTTTTATCTTTGAGTTTTGAGAGTTCTTTATATATTCAAGATATTAATCTTTGTTGGATATATAGTATGCAAATATTCCCCAGGCTGGATCTTGTAACTTGTTTTATATTTTTATAGTTTGCATTTGTCAGTGACTCATTTTTAAGGTTTTAAAAAAAATAAAATGTGAGATTTAGGTTAAGATTTTGTCTTTTGTTTTATTTTTACTTTTAATTTTTGCATGTACATAGTAGGTATATATATTAAAGGAGTGCACAAGATAATTTGATACAGGCATACAATGGGTAATAATCACATCAGGGTAACTGAGGTAACTATCACCTCAAGCATGTACCCTTTCTTTGTGTTATAAATGATGCAATTATTCTTTTTTAGTTATTTTAAAATGTACAATAAATTATTGTTGACAGTAGTTACTCTGTTGTGTAGTCAAATACTAGATCTTATTCATTCTAATTATATGTGTCTACCCATTAACCATCTCTACTTCCTCTGCTCCTCTCCCTGCTACTACCCTTTCCAGGTTGTTTTGTTTTTTGACTATGGATTTCCAGTTGCTCCAGCAACATTTGTTGAAATGGTTATCTTTCTTTCATTGAACTGCTTTTATAGCTTTGTTGAAAAATCACGTGGCATATTTGTGTAGGTCTGTTGATGGATTCCCTACTCTGTTCTATTGATCTGTGTGTCTGTACCTCTGACAATACCACACAATTGTGATTACTATAGCTATATCATATGACTTGAAATTGAGTAGAACAATTCATCCATTTAATTCTACTTTTTCAAAATAATTTTAGCTATTGTAGTCCCTGTGTCTTTTCATATAAATTTTAAATGAAGTTTTATGTTTATAATAAAAAGTTGATATTTTCTATAGATATCACAGGAAATATACAAATCAATTTAGAAAGAATTGACCTTTTTACTGTGTTGAGTCTTCCAATCCATGAGTACAACCTTCCATTTACTTAGATGTTTATGATTTCTTCCATTAGCATTTTATAATTTGGGGGGATACAGTTCCTGTACTAGTTTTGTTAGGTTCACACCTAAGTGTTTCAATCTATTCATATGATTTCAAATGGTAGTGTATTTTTAAATTTAAATTTTGCATGTTTTTGCTCATATATAGAAATATAATTGATTTCTTTATTTATATTTTACATTCTGAGATCCTGCTGAAGTCATTTATTAATACTAGGCGTTTTGTTGTAGATCCCTCAGGAATTTCTATGGAGATAAACATAACATCTGCAAATGTTATTTTTAATTCTTTGTGCTTATTGTATTACTGTACTAACTACAACTGTTTTTAATGAGTGGAGAGGGTGGACATTTTTGCCTTGTTCCTGATGTTATGGAAAATTTTCAGCACTAAGTACAAATTTATCTATAGGTTATTTGTTAATGTTCTTTATTATGTTGAGAAAGTTCACTGCTATTCCTTTTTTCTGAGTTTTTATTTTTTTATCATGAATGTCGAATTTAGTCAAGTGTTTTCCCTGCATTAACAGATATTATTATAGGTATAAAATTTTTATCATTCAGTCTGTTCATATGGTGAATTATAATGATTGACATTCAAATATTTAACCAGCTTTGTATGCCTAGAATATGCTTCAGTTAGTTTATCATATTTGAAAAATATGTTACTGAGTTTATGTGCTAATATTTTTAAAGAATTTTTATATCTGTATGCATGAGGGATATTGACATATTGATTAGTAGTTTTTTCTTCATTTTTGGTACAGTTTTTTCTAGCTTTGATATCAAAAGAGACTATCTTCATAAAATGAGTCATGAAATCTCTTCTGTTTTTTGGAAGATATTATGCATAATTGATTCTGTTTTTCTGCATTTGGTAGAAATCTTCAGTAAAAGCATTTGTACTTGTTATATTTGAAGTGTTTTTCTGGACTTTTTTTAAATTATACTTTTTATTTCCTTAATTGCTATAGCACAATTTCATATTTTACAGTTGGTGGTAAATTGTGCTTTTTGAGGATCTGATGAATTTCATCTATGTTATCAAATTTATGATTGTAAATTCATGGTATTTTCTATTTTTTTTCTATCTTTAGGGTCTTTAGTGATATTTCATATTCCATTCCTTATGTCAATAATTTGTCTCTTTTTGGTCAATCATATTGATTTTTTAAAAATCCTTCCATTTTATTGATTTTCTGTTTTTAATTTCATTGGCTTGTATGCTTTATTATTTACTTACTTCTGCTTGCTTTGAGGTTGTTTGCTCTTCTTTTAGGTTGTTGAGGTGTGAGTTTAATCAATGACTTGAGACTTTCCTCTTTTATAACATGTGTTTGATACTGTAAGTTTTTCTCTCATAGTGCTTTTGTTGTGCCCAACATATTTTCTCAGGTTGTTTTTACATTTTCATTTAGTTTGATGTGTTTTTAAAACATCCCTTGAAGCTTTTCTCTTTGATTCATAGTTTATTTAGAAATGTGATGTTTAGTTTCCATATTTTTGAAGATTTTTCTTTTATCTCTCAGTTATCGATATCCAGTTTGATTATTTTGTAGTTACAGATAAGTTCTATATAATTTTAAATATTTTGAGTTAGTTGTGGTTTGTTGTATTGCCTAGAATATGATCTATCTTGGCATATATTGCCTGATTACTTGAAAAGAATGTGTATTCTGTTCTTTCTGGTTGGAGTCTTCTATGAATGCAAGTTAGATCCTGTTGATTGGTAGTGTTGCTGAGTTGTTCCATATTGTTATTGATTTTCTATCTAGTTGTTCTATAAGTTGTTGAGAAAGTACTGTTAAAACTCCCACCAATAATTGTGTGTTTTTGGAATTTTTTTCTTACCAGTTCAATTAGTTTTTGCTTTACACACACAAAAAAATTTGCAGCATTGTTTTTTGGTGCATACGCATTTAAGATTAGTATGTTTTCTTGGTGAATTTTCCGTATGTCGTTATATATAATGTCCGTTTCTGTGTCTGGTAATTTTCTTGGCTCTCAAGTCTAAAGATGTTCCTTGACTATGATAACACATAGTAAGTCGAAAATCTTGTAAATCAAAAATACAGCTCAGAGACTCTTTGGTCAAGGAATCACTGATGCTTGAAGTCTGAAACCTCGTGGTTGCATATTGCATCTGCACCACAATAAAGCTAAAAAATTGTAAGCCAAACCATTGTAAATCTGAGACTATCTGTACTTTATCTGATAGTAATATAGCCACTCCTATTTTCCACTGATAAATATTTCCATGATACTGCTTTTTCTGTTGTTGTTTTTTTTTGCTGTTAATGTGGCTATATTGTTATATTTCAAGTGGGAGTCTTATAGGTAGCAAATGATTGAGTCTTGCTTTCCGGTCTACTCTGCCAATCTCTTTATATTGTTTGGTGTATTTAGAGTTTTTATATTTAATGTAACTTTAATGTTAGGACGTAAGTTTGCCATTTACATTTTTTATTTTATGTTTTCTTTTTTGTTTTTCATTTGTTTTCTTTTTTCTGTTGTCGTGTGTTTATTTGAACATATTTGTGCAATGCCGTTAAAATTTATATACTGCATTTTTAGTGTATCTCTTACAGTTTTATTAGTGGTTGCTCTAGGTATTGTATTATATTTACATAATTTATCACTGCTATGTGCATTTACATATATAAACATATATATTATATATAAAGACATGTAAAATGTGCTGTCATTTTAGTAGTTCAGGTGAATTGCAAAAACTTTACCTCTCCTTATATCCCTTTATACCCCTGCATTTACAGCAAATCATAAATATCTTCTCTACATATATTTACAACCAGTGTTACAATTTTTACTTTGACCATCAACCATAATTTAGAAAACTCAACGTAAGAAGAAAAATCTCTTATATTTATTAATATTTTTGCTCACTCTTATATTTTTTCCTTCTAATATTTCAAATTTTGTGATTTTGCTTTTATTATTTTCTGTTTAGAGAACTTAGCCATTCATTTAGGGTAGGTTTACTGCTGACAAATCTTTTTATGTTATATTTCAGTCTAGTTATTTCTCTCTTCAGACTGTGTGATTTTTATTTATTTTTTTGTTTTCCAATTCACTTATTCCTGCTTTTGTTCACTCTTCTGTTAAGCCTGCCCACTGAGTATTTTTAAAGGATTTCTCAAAAATCTTAGGTCTTTTCCCTTTTCTCTGTTTAATGATATTTTAAATGTAAATAAAAGTATTTGTAAACATAATACAATACCAAACATTATATAATAATTAAATTTCTTTTAGTATTATGTGATATGCACATATATACATATCTTCAGATGTATGTAGTATGTAATATACACACACATACACACACACGTAAACTAACACATTTAGTTCTGAGAATGACTTTAACAGGGAATTGAGATTCAGAGATCCTAAATGATTTCTACTTGATCACACAGTGGAAATTCAAATATAACTGTCTCTCACACTAAAATGTCTTCCCTACATCTGAAATCCCATCACAATAACACAGCCCTTTATGAATTTGCAATATTCCTTCAGGTCTTTTACCCAATGCCTATTATTATAGCTTATAATTGTATTTGCAGTAAATATAAAAGCATTGAAGTTTTATTTAGAAAGCTTATTTCAAATCATCTTCATTATTAAGATATATAATGAATTTATATTTAGCATTGGAATTAACCTCTAGTTATTACTGAAACCTATTGACTGGTGGGAACTACAATTTAAAATGGCAGCAAAATTACTAGCAAAGGAATAAATATGTGAATTTGCCAGCATTTATAAGCTGAGGACAACTAATTTGTATTTTTACTTTGTTCCATTTTCGGTAGCTTTAAAAATTCAACTTTTTTAGTTTTAACAAGTGACACTAACCCTCAAATAGCCTATACATCACTAAAAATTATACATGTCCACAATTATGGATGACATACTTCAAGACAGTCTATAAATACCACAGATTTAGGAAAACACTTCGAATAAAAATTACTGTAAATTGAGTGGCCTTCGGGTGTTTTGCAAAGTGTGATGTTACATAGAATCAAATAAGTATGATTTTGCCAAAGAAAAAGACAATTTGGGATTACATTAGGAAAAAAAAGAGCAAGAGCATATTTGATATGGCAGAACATTGCAATGTATCTTCAGAAATGTTAAGTAAGTTTGTTATGAGGGAAAAGTATTCATGTTATTCACATTGAAGAGTGCTAAAGAGAAGTTGTTGAGATCTATTTTGGGACTCCTTGTGTCATTCTGTAGGGTTTGGGTGTAATTCCAATAAGAAACTGAGTGTTATGTGAATGGAATATGAAGGGTCAGTTACTTCTTTGGTTTGAATGCTCTTGTCTCCTTCAAAATTTATGTTGAACAATATTGAGAGGTGTGGTCTTTGAGAGGAAATTGAGTCATGATGCTTCTGCTTCAATGATTGGAATTAGGTTATCATATAAAAGGGCTTAATAGAGGGAAGTAGTCTGGTGTGCCCTCTGCCTTCTCTCATGTGAAGACACAATGTTTCTCCTGTATAGCAAATGCAGTAACAAGGTACCATCTTTGGAGGCAGAGAACAGACCCTCATCAGACAATAAATGTGCTGGTGCCCAGATACTGGATTTCTGAGACTCCAAAACTGTGGGAAATAAATTTCTATTTTTATAAATTACTCAGTCTCAAATATTTTGATACAGCAGCACAGATAAACTAAGGCAATTGCATTGGGAATAAACTAAACAAGACAAATTAAAATACATGTAGATTCTGAGTTAATAAACTCTTTTTATAAACATATAAATTCAATAACATAGTCTTTATAAAGTGGTAAAACAGGATGCTAAGTAATCTTAATATATCAATTATAAACTAATTCTAAGTAATCTTAATATATCAATTATAAATTAATTCTATTTCTAGACAATTCCAGGTAAAACCACCCATCATTTAAATTTTTTAAACTCTTCAACTTAGTTCACAACGTTGTATTGTGTTGAGACGACAAGTGTCTGTTGTTACTACAACTGAGATCTTGATACACTTGGACTCTAAACATTGCTGTCTGATTGCTACCTTCATTATTCTTGGCAACTTTATCTGAATCTTTATTGCTCCCTCCAGAGTTCTACTCTCAGTCTCATCCCCTCTTGCCTAAGTATATCTTAATATTTGTTTTCTTTATCACAGAGGATACCTACTAAACTTTCTCAATATCTATACACAAATTTATTTCTGTGTAAATTTACTTTCTCTTTTATCCAGAGAATATTTCTTCTTCCACTTATAGGCTATCTGCTTAACTTATGGGTGTTGTTTTTCCAACTAAAACTGTTACAACCCAACCTAATATTATATTCTATAAAATTACCTATTTTTCTGACTTCCCCCATTATCTGTGAACATTTTCCAGTATCCCCAGTCTTAAAATCCCTCCTTACACTTGTTTCCTCAAACCCAACTTTCTTTATTTCTCTTTCTCTTTATACTGCCATACCTGAAAATAGTCAATTTTTGCTGATTTCCCTTCCTCACTTTCCATTCACCTCTTTAATCTACTAAATCCCGGTTTCTGCGTCTAATCCTCCAAGACAAACTAGCTTTGCCTATGTCAACGTGATCATTTAATAAATCTGGTAGGTTCTTTTTTGTTTTCATGCTACTTAGTTTATGTGACTTAAACATGACAAGAAAGGCACTCTAAGATTTTGCCTTTGTCTACCTCTTCATCTATCACCATGACCTTTAAACCATACAACACATGTCCTAACCATAACAAATTACTCACAGTTCTGTATAGTTCTACTGCCTAATATGGTAGCCACTAGCCAAAGTTAGCTGTTCAAATTTAAATATTCATTAATAGTAGTTAAAAATTCTCTTCATTAGTCATACTAGCCACAGTTCAAATGCTCAATAGACACATATGGCTAGTGGTTACCGTAGTGGATAAAGTGCTTGGTATCAAATACTTGTCTCCAATGGCTCAGAAAACGTTTTTAGCATCTCGGTATTTTCTGTCACCAGCACTGCTTCCCAATACCAGAAACATTTGACCGTTCCTTCCTTGTTTTCCAACTGAACTCATACTTAATTTGTTCTTACAGTGTTTTTATCATACGTAATATGGTCAAATGTCTTTCTCTCATGCTATGTCTAGGTTTCTCAATTTCTATATTGTGCCTGTTTGCATTCTCAATATCTAACAGTTCCTGATACATTTTTGACACTAAAAATATTGTTAGATGAATGAATAAAGGCAACAATAATCAGAGAAACTCAGAGATTTTAGTTAAATTAGACTTAAAATATGTATTTTTAAATATTTTGAAGTTACCCATATTTTAGGGCTTAATTCAAATTTCTTAACATATGTTTCCACAGAGGTCAGTCCAATAGTAGCCTGTGGGGAAAAGGTCCAGTCTCCTCAAATGATTTTCTAAGAGTTCCTAATTTGAAACGAACCAAGTAATTGGATTATTCTAAGAAAACAAAGATTTGACTGAAAAATACGTAAATAAATTTTCAATGAATTGCTCTTGGGATTTTAGTTTTGCTTAAGCATTTGGAAATGTTTAATATTTAAATAATACATATTTTAAATATACAGTGGTAAGAAACACACATACTCTCACTGGAAGGTAGCATCTAATTCTTCTTAACTGAGGTAAATTATATGGTGCTTAGAACTACAGTCTACTCAAATATTCTTTTGAGTTTCAAAAAGCCATTTTTGTCATGCAGTCAACTCCTATGTAGGAGCACAATATATATTAATTTATATGAATAATCAAGAAAATTATTTAGGCTAAAGAAACTACTGGAGTCAAAGGACTGGATTTACAATTAAGCTGACAGATTATTTAAATTATCTGTATTTATTTTTATTGTGTGCATCTAAACTGAAATAATCATTTTTCATTGTTTATTTTATTATTCCTAATTTATTAGTAATTTATAAATGGTATTTATATTTCATTTGTGTGTACATATATCAAGTTAGTGTGGAAATTACAATCTACAGCCTAGTATGTGTCAGGTATACAGTGCCAACAATTATTTTTAAAAACACAGTCTGCTCTGGTTTCAATGTTCACACCTAAACTCAAGTTAGCACTTTAATTCCTAGTACAGCAATGTTGGGAGGTTGTGCCTTTTAGAGGTGATTAAATTATTAAGATGGATTAATATTTTTCTCATGAGACTGAATTAGATCTCATTGTAATGGATTAGCTTCTTAGGGAGTGAGTTGTTACAAGGTGAGATTCCTCCTCATGTTTGATCCCAATTTGCTCACATTTGCTTACATTTTTGCTTCTCTGCCATGTCTTGATGTAGCACAGGGCCTTCAGTGGAAGCTGAACAGATGCCACCACCTTACTCTTGGGCTTTCCAGCTACCAGAATCATGAGTTAAATAAACCCCTTTTTAAAACTAATTATCTAACCTCAGGTATTCTGTTATAGCAACATAAAACAGATAAAGACCACATCCAACCTGGAGTATATACATACGTAAATATAAAGGCTATGGAAAACCCCTACCTGGTTTACTTAGGTTATATTACAAAATCATAAGTATTTCATATGTGTGTATGCACATATATAAATATAGGTATGTGCATAGGTAAACACACACACACACACACACACACACAGAGGATTCCTTTAAAAAGATTACAGTTGTCACCTATAATTTGTATCTTATAAATGACTGAGTGTGTTCTTACAGGCCTTTCTAAACCAAATCCTTTGACTATGTGTTTCCAGTTTAACAGTGTGAATACTATGCGATACAATGAGATTAGCATTGATCTCATCTGAAATCACGCTCTTTAAACTAAAATATGTCTAATACACATAGAACATTGGGCCATCATAGAGCACAAAATAAAGTGCATAGCTTTTTAAATCAAAGTTAAAAGCCTCAAGCCTACATGAAGCATTCCTTCTAAAAGTCGAGTTTATACAGAAAGGAGTAGTAGAAGGAGGTAATATAGAAAAGTGACAAAATGATAGAAAGACTTTGCCTATTTTACAATTTAACCCAGAGCAAGAAAAGTATTTTGGTATTTGATCACATATGAATTTATTAATCCTTCTAATCACTATAGTTTGCAATCTGTAAGTGCTAATATTGTTCATTTTGACCTCTTTGACATTTTGTTTAAATTTTGGTAACAAAGCATATAATATAAAATTTACCATCTTAATAATTTTCAAGTATACATTTCAGCACTCTTACGTACATTCACATTGTTATTAATCAGATCTTTAGAACCATTTCATATTGCAAATCTGAAACTCTATACCAGTTAAAAAACTCCCCTTTACCCACTCTGCATAACCCTTGGTAATCACCATTCTATTTTCTGTTTCTGTCAATTTGACTATTTGAGATAGTTCATGTAAGGAGAACCATACAATACTTATTTTGATAACTGATTTATTTCACTTTATAATGTGAGATAAAATTTTCTTCAAGACTTAAAAATATTCCATTCTATGTATATATCACTTTTTGTTTATCTACTTATTCATCCATGGACACTTGAGTCATTTCCGTATCTTGGCTAGTGTGAATAGTGCTGTTGTGAACATGAGTGTGCAAATATCACTGTAAACTCTGCTTTCAATTCTTTTGGAGATATACCCACAAGTGGGATTGCTGCATAATATGGTAGTTTTATTTTTAATTTTTCTGAGGAACCTCCATTCTATTTTCCATATAAGTGGCATCATTTTACAATCTCATCAACTGGCACAGGGTTCTGATTTATTCCACATTTTTGCCAACACTTGCTATTTTTCATTTTGATGTTGTTATTGTTTTTACAGTAGCAATCCTAATGGTGTGAGGTGATATCTCTTTGTGGTTTTCATTTGTATTGCTCAGATGATTAGCGATGTTGAGCGTTTTTTCATTTGTTAGTTGGCCATTTGTATATAACCTTTGGAGAAATGTCTAACAAGTCCTTTGTCCATTTTTAGTGAAGTTTTACTTATCTTCTGTTGTTGAATTTTAGAAGTTTTTACGTATTCTTGTTATCAATTTCTTACAAGATACAATTTAGAATTTTTTTAAATTTTTTCAGGTTGCGTTTCACTCTGTTGATTGTCTCTTTTGATTCACAAATATTTTTAATTTTGACATGGTTCCATTTGTCTATTTTTGCTCTTGTTGCTCCTGATTTTGGTTTTCTTTTTATTTCAAGATTGTACTGTGAAAACTTTATCCATCATCCTGATAATGACTTAAGCTAGAAATTTCAGAATGATCTCCCTGTTTTCTTTGTAAGAAATCCTATTACTCACTTGGTTAAAAAACTAAAAATCCTGAGGTCACAGGATAGATTCTGCACTTCACAACAAAGGCATATAGCTTAATTATTTAGATTCAGTGTGCTTTTTCAACCTAATTACATGTAAGTTCCCTTCCCTATTCCCAATGCGCAGTCTCATTGGGCATTTCCTGTTTCCATAATGTGTCTTGCATATTCTTGTGAATTCTTGTATTTTTATTCTTTGGGAAAGCCTCTATATTAGTTCACTTTCACACTACTATAAAGACCTAGCTAAGGATGAGTAATTTATGAAGAAAATAGATTGAATTGGCTAACAGTTCCACAGGCTTAAAAAGAAGCACGACTGAGAGGTCTCAGGAAACTTACAATCATGGCAAAGGCAAAGAAGAAGCAAGTACATCTTGCCATGGTGGAGCAAGAGGAAGAGAGAGAAGGGAGAAGTGCCACACACTTTTAAATCATCAGATCTCATGATGACTCACTATCACAACAACAGAAAGGGGGAAACCTGTACCCATGATCCAGTCACCTCCCACCAGGCCCCTCCCTCAATTAACCTGAGACTTGGTCAGCGACACAAATTCAAACCATATAATTCCAACCCTGGTCCCTCCCAAATCTCATGTCTTTCTCACATAGCAAAATATGATTATCCATTCTCAACAGTACCCACCGACCAACGTCTTAACTCATTTCAGCATTAACCCAAAAGTCCAAGTCCAATGTCTCATCTGAGACAAGGTAAGTACCTTCCACTTATGTGCTTGTAAAATCAAAAGCAAGTTTGTTACTTCCAAGATAAAATGGGAGTACAGGCAGAGGTAAATGTCTCTGCTACAAAAAGGAGAAATTGGCCAAAACAAGGCCCCATGCAAGTCTGAGACCCAACAGGGCACTCATTAAATCTTAAGGCTCCAAACTGATCTCCATTGACTCCATGTCTCGTATCCATGGCATGCTGAGGCAAGGTGGTAGGATTGCTTGAGGCCAGGAGTTTGAGACCAGCCTGAGCAACACAGCGAGACCTTGCCTAGATGAAAGGGGTTGACTCCCAAATCCTTGGGCAGTTCTGCCTCTGTGGCTCTTCAAGGTACAGCCCCCATGACTGGTTTCATGGGCTGGCATTGAGTGCCTCTGGCTTTTCCAGTTGCATGGTGCAAGTTGTTGGTGGATCTACAATTTTAGGGTGTGGAAGACAGTGGCCCTTTTCTCACACTTCCACTAGGCAGTGCCCCAGTGGGGACTTTGTGGGGGTTCCAACCCCACATTTCCCATCTGCATTTTCCTAGCAGAGGTTCTCCATGAGGTCTCTGCCCCTGCAGCAGACTTCTGCTTGGACGTACAGGTGTTTCCATACATCATCTGAAATCTGGGCAGAGGTTCCAAACCTCAACTCTTGCCTTCCATGCACCTATAGGCCCAGTACCACGTGAAAGCTGCCAAGACTTGGGGCTTGCACGCTCTGAAGCAACAGTTCAAGCTGCATATTGCCCCTTTTAGCCATGACTAGAGGTGGAGTGGCTCAGACGCATGACACCATGTCCTGAGGCTTCAGAGAGCAAGGAGGTCCTGGGCATTGCCCAAACAACCATTTTTTCCTCCTAGGCTTCTTGGCCTGTGATGGGAGGGGAGATCTCTGAAATGCCCTGAGGACATTTTCCCCATTGTGTTGACAATTAACATTTGGCTCCTTGTTATTCATTCAAATTTCTGAAGCGGGCTTGACTTACTCCACAGGAAATTGATTTTTTTACTCTACTACATGGTGAGTTGGCAAATTTTCCAAATTTTTATGTTCTGCTTCCCTTTTAAATATAACTTCCAATTTCAGACCATCTCTTTCATTGTGTATATGAGCATACACTTTTAGAAACAACCATGTTACTTCTTGAACACTTTGCTGCTTAGAAATGTCTTCTTCCAGATACCCTAAATCATCTCTCTCAAGTTCAAAGTTCCACAGATCTCTAGGGCAGAGGCAAGATGCTGCCAGTCTCTTTGCTAAAACATAGCAAGAGTAGCCTTGCTCTAGTTCCCAAAAAGTTTAACATCTCCATCTGAGACCACCTCAGCCTGGATTTCATTGTCCATATCACTATCAGCATTTTGTTCAAAGCCATTTAACAAGTCTATAGGAAGTTCCAAACTTTCCCACATCTTCCTGTCTTCTTCTGAGCCCTCCAAACTATTCTAATGTCTGTTCAGTACCCAGTTCCAAAGTCCTTTCACTTTTTCATGTATCTTTATAGCCGTGTCCCACTCCAAGTACAAATTTTCTGTATTAGTCTATTTTTTTCACTGCTATAAAGAACTACCTGAGACTGGATAATTTATGAAGAAAGAGGTTTAATTGACTCACAGTACCACAGGCTTAAAAAGAAGCATGACTGGGAGGGCTCAGGAAACCTACTATTGTGGCAAAAGGTGAAAGGGAAGCAAGCACATCTTACTGTGATAGAGTAGGAGGAAGAGAGAGAAGAGGGAGGTGCCACAGACTTTTAAATCATCAGATCTTGTGATGACTTACTTACCGTCATGAGAACAGCAAGGAGGAAATTCCTCCCCATGATCCAATCACCTCCCACCAGGTGCCTCCTTCAATTCGACATGAGATTTGGATGAGGACACAAATACAAACCATATCACTCTCTATTCTTCTATTTGACAAAGTCCTGTTGATCATGTGAAGCCTTAACTACTTTTTCCTAATTTTCTTTTTCTCTGATCTGTCACTATTATGTGCAAATTTACCTAAATTCACTTCTTTTTTAAGAATACATTTATAATACATTCTAAGCACATTAGTGCACTTAGTGTGGCAGTGCCTATCACAAAGAGCTTAATAAATGTAAGCTTCTATTATTTTTTATCATATTTTAATAAAATTGATAATAATATGATAGCATTATTCATTATATCCTTATTGCTATTATATATATATATATATACACACACATACACACACACATATACATAAGTTAGATTTTCAGAGTATCATAAAGTTAGCATATATAACTAAAATAAAAACATAAAATTGCTATAAAATTACTGGCTGTATCTTTCTTCCTTTCTTTGAAAAAACAAATTTATGGCCTGGTACCAGATTCCAGGTTTCATTATGTGGCCAGAATCACCTGAAATACCTCTTCAGCACAGAAGAAAAACAAAGTCAATATTCAGACTTTTATTTTAGTTACAGTTGAATCCCCTACTCAGGTCTTTCTGTGTCCATCTCCCTTTCCTTGTTCTTGTTATCATCATCCTCCACTCTCCCCTCCCTTATTTGGATTGGCTAATTTTATAATCATGCTTTAATATTTCACATATGTGTATACTTCTCTGTGAATCCTCCTTGGGACAGATGGCTCTCTCCATGATTCTCATAATGTCTTGTGATTTTACATGAAATTTGTAACTTTCAACTGAACATGAAGTTTTTAAGAGTATCATTTATCTTTCTATCCTTAAACCCTAACACAGTGCTTGGTTTTAACAGACTGTCAATAAATATTTGTTGAGTAACTGAGAATTGCATGACAAATTTCCAGCTGGTTGCCCATGTTAATAAGGTGAACTAAATTTCCTTTTCCATACTTAATACTGTTCCATAGGAAAACCTGAGTGGCCTGGCCTTAAATTCTTTGGCTAGCTCTACATCTTATCATTGGATCTCTGAAGGAATACGGGGCATGTTTCCCTAAATCTCTAAGTTATCATCTCCATGCATTCTGCTCCCTGGATCCCACCCCCGTGTCTCCTAAGGGAAGTATCTTTGCCTTCAAATGGTGGGAATATCCCCCAAGAAGAAATATGTCAAGCCTGTTGAGCTGCAGTCACTGAATTTCTGTTGCCTAAGCTATCCTCACAATATGAACAGAGAAACATAAAATATGTGGAAAATTGAACTCTGTGTATATGAAAATCCAATCTTCATTATGCATTTTAATATTGTTTCTGTATGCAACAGTTCATAAATGTCATTATCATTGCTGAGAAAATATAAAACCTCTACTGATTACTTCCAAATGGAAGAAAGCCTAGTAACAGATCACTAACTTTATCAAATATCTTTAAATGTTTCAGTAAACTGAGTATTTGAGAAGAAATGCATTTTGTGATTTGATAAAATATCATACTACCCAATTTGACATATAAATGTATGCCATTTAGTTGACTTTTTCTCTATGTCTCAAGAACTGTATTCACCTAGCACCAGACACTACTTGTAAGCATTCAATATGTAGCTACATATTAATTTGAAAGTAAGAAAACAGAAAATGAGAGCAGTATTTTTAAATTGGTCCTAAAATTACAAGCAGTTATTGGAACTGGTTTATATACTAAAATATGTTCGGAATTTAAATAAGGAAGTGACTGTCTGAGTACATATTAACTATTTATTTTGCAGTTTATAAACATACTAACTTCTTTTTTATGTTTGGAAATATATTTTAAATATATGTATGGTTTACATCAATGCATCTAGGTCTTCCTTTTCTATATAATTTTAATAAATTTTACATAGTATAATACAGTATGTTAAAAAATTAGATTTGACATAAGCATTGCATAATAGAGTAAAAGTTCTACATTCAAATTTTATTTTCTATCTCCATTTTTTTTCAGTATAAAATCTGGTATACAATGATATTGTCATAAAATTTTGCTGACAGAAAAATTTAAAAAAATTTCAAGTATTTTTTAATAGGTAAGCAGAAAACTATAAATGTGTAAATTTTTTTTTTGGCCTTCCTACCTTCCTTTCTACCTCTTTTCCTTCCTCTTTTCATTAATTCATTCACTCATTCAAAAGCTTCTTTAGCACTTTGTTAAGAACAAAAATTTACCAACGTACTCAATCTGCTTAGTTCCCACCTTCATGGGGCAGAACAGAAAAACAACACATAATTACACAAATTGCAAATTGTAGTATGGGTTATGAAAGAAACAAAGATCTGAAATGAAGAATAACGTAGATTTATTTCAGACAAGGTAGTCAGAAAATACCTCTCTCAGTGGGTGATGTTTAAACTGAACTCTAAAAGATAATAGAGAACTTTCCCAACGAGGAGCGTAGTAAGGAATATTCTAGGTAGAGGAAAAGTCTTAGGCAATGACTTAAAATTTGGCGTGGGTTGAAGTGTTTGACTGAATGAAAAAAGAGAATAGTAGTTGGGTTGGAGTTGCTGCAAAATAAGTGAGGCAATATTGGAGGACCACATCATGAAGGGCCTTGGTACTGACAGGAAATAGTTAAGATGTTTATTCAAATGTAGTCAACATTTTCAAAGCATTATAGGAGGAGAGTAACATGTTTTTAATTTATATGCTTAGAATTTTTATTTTTCTGCTATAAAGGGTATGGATTAAATGAGATTCGAATTTATGTGAGGAGACACATTAGGATAATCAGTAATTAAATATGATGAAAGTCTAGGTGAAAGGAGTAAACCTGAAGATGTGGAGAAGTTGGTATATTCAGGATTTATTGAGGATAGAATGAATTAGGACTTGCTGGTGACTTAGGTATTGGGGGATGGGGTGAGGGAAAGTAGGAGATTGAGAATTTTTCTCGGAGCAACAGGGTAGTTATTGGTGCTGGTGGTCCCAAGGGCTTGAAATACAGCCTGGTACACAGTCAGTACTCAATAGATGTTACATGCAAGAATGGCTGATTAAATGAAGGAATGCATAATAAAAGGAGGTGAATGTGGAAGAAAATTATGACCTTATTTTGTTGATACCAAGCTTGAAATGCTTGTGACAGATCCAAGTGGACATGACAGGTGATTGTTAATACGTGATTTTGGAACTCCAATTTCTGGTGTGTGAATTATTCTTCATTCAGCAATCTCCTTTCAATAAATATTAAGTAGACACCTCTCAGGAGCAAGGCACTCTGCTAGTCAAAAAAGAATTGTAAGATAAGGCATGGCTCTGCCCTCAAAGAGTCCATTTGTATAATATATAAATTTATATATTAGTATAAAGTGGTATTGTGGAGCTATGTAAACACCTAGGTAGAAATTGTCACCTGGTGTGGGAAAGTGAGAAAATGATTCTTAGGGGAAAGAGTAATTAAGATTATGCTAGAAGCAAAAGTTAAGGGTTATGTAGTTAATGAAAAAGAAAAGAGGGGAAGGAGTTATCTAGGAGGAGAGGGTAAAAGGTGGGATTGACTTAGGCTGATGGTAGGAGAGTGCTTGTATTAATTGCAGGAAGGGAGAAGGGTGGAGGGGAGGGAGAAGGGTGGAGGTGAGGGATGGAAGTAACCAAGGCTTGTAGGGTAAACAGAATCCTCTGCTGTTTTTTAAATTAATTGTAGAAAATTGAATAGTCAATAACAATATAAACAACATAAAAAAAGAGTGGTATAGCCCACCCAGTTTTCCTTCCCCTTCCTCCTCCTTCTGCTTTTCCTCCTATTTAATCCTTTGGCCAATCTATGATACTATTTCCTGGATAATCTGTCTCAAATTGTATTCTCTCATCAAAAGTGCATTTATTAATATCATCCAAATTAGTACTTGTGGTCTATTCTTTTAACATCAACTTTATAATATTTATTTACAATTACTATATTATTTGTTTAAATATATATATTTATATATTTTCAAATACATACATTAATATATTTTTCACACACGCGCACCCACACACACACGTATATATGTATGAGTCCACAAATTTTCAAGTATTTTTCCAGTTTGTCTCCCCTTGGACATTAAAAGACCACAGGAAAAAGTCTGTAGTTTTTCCTTCTGTGCCTCTTTTTCTTTCTCTCATTCTGGCCTTGCAGTATGAGATTATAAAGCCAGACTGCCTGGATTTGGAGCCTAGCTATATTGTTTCTCATCTATGCTAGTTATTTAACATGACTAGATTTCCTAGAGTTGTTTTGAGGATGAATTTAAATAAGTGTGAACAAGTTTAGTCAATTCGAAGAGTTATACTCTTCCTATGCCTTCTCCTCTCAAGTGCATTAATATTATAATGGAGATAATTATACTGTATCATTAGTACAATGATAATTTATTGCATCTTTAAGTTTTTCTTCTTGATCGGATCATACTGTTATTTTTCATGCATACTTATCCTATTACCTGCCTTTTAAAAAAATAATTACTGAACAATCTCCTTTGATCTACCTCACTCTGCTCCCATTTCTAATTTTACTGTTGTTCTTTAATAGCATTTTCAAAGGAGTTTCTTTGTTCCATAACTCCCTTTCCTTTCCTTCTCTTCAGACTTTCTCCTATCTAGTCCTCCAAAACTCATCAATGACTAAAAGCCACCAATGATTTCCAAGTTGCCAAATCCAATATCCAATGCTCCGTCTCTGTCTTTAAACACTTTATTTAGTTTCAGAAACACCTTACTCCCCTGGTTTAATTTCACTTTATTGGCCAGTCCTTCCCACTCTTCTTTACTACTGTACTTATTTCTCATCTTTCTGAACTCTAAGTTTTATGATATCTAAGATTCTTTATCCCTTCTGCTTTTTATTCCTTTTCTCTCACTCCCTGTCTTGTCTCCCTTCTATCTTCTCCTGAGTTCTAGATCAACACTCATTTCCAATGTACTGTAACAAAGCTTCATAACTTTAAATTCCATCTCATGCTGATAATCCTCAATGTTTTAGTCTCCAGCCCCAAATCCTTACCTGAACTGTAGAAGTGAATATTCTCAAGAAATGTGTAGTCTAGGATTGGGTACAGACATGTGTGACACATGTGATAGTAAATATGGATACACAGATGTGGCATAAAGAAGAGGATCACGCAAACCAGTTGGCCCAGTCCACTTCTACTTGGAGCCCTTGTATAATCGTTGTGTACACCCTTTCACTCTCAAAAAAAATCTTTGTTCAAATACTAAGTTATGTGCTTTCTCCTCATGCAGGAATAGATTTCTGAGTTATATCCTGAAGAATGATAAGAACTTTATCAAGCAAAAAGAGAACAAAGACTCAAAACTAAACACACAGACATGGAACAGCATGCTATGTTTAGAAAGAAACACATTCCAGTATGTTTGTAGAGCTTTGGGTATCATATTTATCCTGGGACCTGCAGGGACTAGGAACCATTGAGAATTGCAAAGACTGGCATGATTAAATATGCATTTTAGAAATATGACTCTGGGTATACTTATAGAATAGACTGAATAGGAAAACATATCTAACAGAAACTTCTGTTATTTTCATAGGTGAGATAAGAGCAATAATGCAGGAGTATAGAGGTGCAAAGATAAATACGAGATGGCAAATATGACAGATTTTTTATACAACAAAGTCTCTTTTTAGGCAAGTGTCCTTATTAAGCTTTTCAACTGTTGCAACATGTGATCAGCCATACTGATGACTATTAATATAATATATAAAACATTTGCAATTCACTTATTTTCAAGGACTGTGACTTCTAGACCTTAGTCAGTCTCCATTTATCCAACATATCACTAAAAATAAAATAGCCTTTATGGAGAAATAAGAAATTCTTGGAAGATAATTACTTCCTATGATCAGTGAAATGAATCACGTAGGTTTTTCTTTTTTTTCTTTTTTCCCACCAGGTTTATTTAAAAAATATAATGAGATGTAATCCCAGCACTTTGGGAGGCCAAGGCGGGTGGGTCACAAGGTCAGGAGATTGAGACCATCCTGGCAAACACGGTGAAACCCCGTCTCTATTAAAAATACAAAAAATTAGCCAGGTGTGGTGGCGGGCGCCTGTAGTCCCAGCTACTCGGGAGGCTGAGGCAGGAGAATGGCGTGAACCTGGGAGGCAGAGCTTGCAGTGAGCTGAGATCTGGCCACTGCACTCTAGCCTGGGTGACAGAGCGAGATTCCGTCTCAAAAATATATATATATATATATACACATATATATATATATATAAAATGAGAAAGAGTCCCATCAAACTTTTCCTATATAGTGTCTTTATTATTATACAATGATGTCTTGTTAAATAACAGGAGAAAAATTTATTTTGATGCCAAAAAATAGTTGTGCTTATATGTCTTATTGACAATGTGTCTTATGGAGTCTAAAAGTAATGTAAACTGATCATGTTTATTCCTCTGAGATAATTCTTAAAATGTGAGCCTCATTTAGCAAACCATAAAGGACCTTGCAATATGCATTTTGTACACCATCCTTACCCTTACCCCACTCTTGCTTTACTATTTCTATTATTCCTTTTGCCTCAGTTTGCTTTTTTCATTTCTATGACATTAATATAAACAACTAGCTACTATATGAATGGGGAGGAAAGAATGAATCACCACATATTTGGTACAGATGCAAGTAAAGGATATGGGAAAATGAGGCCAGTTCCCAAATATTTGTCTTGGATAATGAGTTTTGGGGTACTTTGGTAGATACAAAAAGGTGATTGCCCAATATGGAATTAAATTAGGATGGGGGCAGGGTAAAATTAGTAGTAGATTTTTTGAGAGTAAGATGTCCTTAGCACATTTAAACAGAGACAGATATTTTACAAATAATTGGTGGAATGGATCCAGAGCTTAAGAGACAGATCTGAATTCAAGATAAGCCAGATGGGATCTACATCCACTAAGATAGTAAATGTATGCTTATGAATAATGCACTCTCTACCTACACAAAAGGACATCTCAGCCACACAGAGCATTCCATTGCAAAGGATTCAACAACGCAGTGCTCCCTCTTTATTCCTGATGCTCATGACTGGAACCACTGGTTTAGAGGTGGATATTCAGGAAAGCAAGAAAAGTGAAAATTAGAAACAAATTTTGATCCTTTGCCTAAAACTGAGGAAACTTATTAACAATTTGAGTGACCAACTTAGTTTTCTACTAATAAGAATGCATGTGAAATTACATAAATAACTTAGGAAAGAATATGCCTGTATGAAGCATTTGGATCTACTTCACCTGGATGAGTTCAAAGGAACTTTATTTGCAAGAATAGGCAATAAACCAGATTTGGCCCAGAATCCATAGTTTGCTGACTCCTCATTTAGTTGATATTGATAAAGCATAATTTTCAAAAAGACAAAATCATGACTATCATGCCAATATAAAACGAACACCTGTGAAATGTATTTTGGCTTATTAATTAATGAGGGAACCAGTAAAATGTTAATACCATTCCAAGAGCATTTGAGAAGCTAGGCATTTAGAGGCAATCATAGGACAAGGTTGCTGGATTAAATATGAAACTGGTTATTACCTTCAGAGGCCACTAACCATACCTTGGAATTATATTTTCAATCATATAATAGTTATTAACATTTCTTGGAGGGAAATCTACAAGCTAACATGTGACTTCACTAAGTCTTCATTATTAACTAATAGTAAAATGTTGGTCAGCTAGGTTAATAGTATAAGCCCATGGGTGGACCAATGACATTTAAAGAACATGCCAGACCTTTTTTTTTTTTTTTTTTTTGCCTTATTTCCTGGCTTCCTCCTGCCTGACAATATTTTGAAATAATTACGAAAGTAATAAATCATGTTATAAATGTTTGTATTAATTTTATATTCCTGCTGTAACAAATTACCACAAATACAGTGTCTTAAAACAACAAAAAATTATCTTACGATTGTGTAGGTCATAGGCCTGCCACAGGTCTCACTAGCCTAAATTCAAGGTGTTGTCAGAGCGGCATTCTTTTCTGGAATCTGAAGGGAAGAATCCATTGCCTTGGCTTTTCCAGCATCTAGAAGCTGCCTCAATTTCTTGGCTTCTGGCTCTTTTCTATCTTCAAAATCTGAAAAAGCACATCTCTCTCTGATTGCTTCTTCTCCCTTTTCTTCTCCCATTTTAAGGATTCATGTGATTAGATTAGGCCTGCTGAAATAATCCTGTGTGATATCATAATTTCATCAGTAACCTTAATTGGATTTTAATTGCATCAACTCATAGCAAACTTAAATGTATCTTCAATCTTAATAATTATCTTTTGTCATCTAAAGTAACATATTCGTAGGTTCCCAGGGATAATATCTGTTGGGAAGAGATATTATCCTGTCTAACACACATTGTTCACACTATTTATCTAAACATAGATGCTTCTACTTTTTCATAGTGTAATTGGGGTACATTTATTAACAACTCTGAGCTAATTTTCCCAAATGTAGTATAGACATATGAATGAGACTTAAATAAACAATACAAGTGAAATATCTAACAGAGAGTTTTTGTAGCATATATGCTCAATCAGTGTAGCTACTAAATCCAATGTGCGTGACAATTAGCTATGTTCCTGTAGACTTTGAGTAGAAATGAAGATACTGTCTCAAGAAGAAACCACACAATTGGTATAATAAGTACTTCAGTTGAAATGATGTATTTTCTTGATGTGGACCTAAGAAGGAAAAAAGACATACTGAACATAAAATATCAAAACTGTGTAAAGGGGTACCTTTTTATATGTCACATTCTTTTCTATTCCCTGGTTAGTTTTTTAATAGTAGCAGCAAAATAATCCCCTCAAATAATCTAGATTCAGATTTTAAATATTACATGGTATAAGAGGTATTTGAAGAAATATTTATTTTAAAGTATTCATACTTAAGTTATAATTCTTTTGAGATCTTAGAATGTAGAACACTAAAAGATATATAAAGAACTGTAAACAAATCTCCATTTTTTTTTTTCAGAAGTTGAACTTGAATGCTCTCTAACTGTGTGATAGAATTTTTTTTCTATGTTTTAACCAACAATTTTAGATAATGAGCCCTTTCGGGAAAGGATTTACTTCTTGAATATTTTTGTTCATTGATTGCTCAGTTTGGAAATTTTCAGCCATTATGTAGTATTTTGAGGTTAAAGCTCAAGCCTATTCAGCCCCAGACTGAGAAAGAGACCAAACTGTTTTATTCCTTAGGGAGAAGCTCCCTTGGTGTAGGTCTGGGATTAAATAGCACAGAGGATTGAAGATTTTACTTGCTCACCTCATTAGTAGCATTTAAAATAATAGTGATAGTTGGTTCTAACAAATCCACCTTCGTAGAAACCAATGGTACACTCAGAAGCACATAATAGTATACACTGGAAGCATTAGCATGCCACCCTGAAGGACAAGAGAAGCAGATGCTTCCCCCTCCCCCCACCAGTATTTAACACAGTTGATTGTGCATGACTAATTCTTTTGCTAATCTTGTCTGGTGTCAATCTTTTGGTTTTTAGTGGAGGTTTCCTTTGGGGATTGAGCGGCACACATGGCTGACCTGCATGCTTCTTTATCTCCAGGGCTCTAATAAAATATTAGCACGCAAAACTAAATTGATTTGGAAACAGAAGGCACAAAAAAGCTGGTTTTATGCAAATGTTAGCCCTGTATAAAAGAGCCCATGGACATCACTGAAAGTGCAGCTTCACTTCACTAACTGGCTAACTGACATTTGGATGGATGCTAAAATTAGCCATTTAGAAAAATGTAAGCATTGTTGTTTCTGGGGCCCTGCATGTAAATGTGGGTGTCTAATACCCCTGTCCACCTCTCACATTACTATGCAGTCAAAATTTTATTTATCATGCAAGAGAAATATTATTCAAAAATGCTGAATATCCAGAACTCATTTACATTTGGCTTTGGACCTACCTTTTTAGTAATAATTGGCTTTGGACTCCATAAAACTAGTTTGTATTCCCTAACCACATGGCAGTTGACATCTTGAAAAGGTGACCCAGATAAGTACTCAGTGGCAAGATTTCAGAGGAAGAATACATGGCTCAAAATCTACAGCTGGGATACTGCTTAGCTATAATTTTGGATAAATGCATTTTGGCTATAGTAAGTTTTGTTATAGTAGAACCTGACATATATTTTCTTACAACAATACCTTGTACAAGATTGGTGCTGAAATTATCTACTGAATACATAAAACACTGTTTATTTTTATTTGCAGCATAAGTCATTTATTAAAGATATTAGAATTTTTATTTTCTTTGCTCATGACTTTGAATTTTAAAATTTTCATGTATGTATTTAAGTATACAAAATGCAAACACTAAACTTAGAATAAACAATAAAACATGCATATAAATCTATCATTGAAGGACAATATTTAATTCATTTAAGTTTAGAAAACAATGAATTTATTGATGCAAATGGGAAGCTTACTATTGTTAATGAAATGAAAATATTTCAATATAAATTTTGTCAGCTATAGTACAATCATAAAATTTCACAGGAGCTTTCTGTATGTCATATTGCATAACCTTATTGAAAACATTTAAAAGTCATGATACTTGAAGCAGATTGTAGATGAATTCATTATAACCTCATTTCTTAGACTTTTTTAGATGACATGTATATATGTGTTTGACCATATACACATATATTTTACATTGTATTTTTGGGCTGATGCCTTCCAAATTGTAAATTTAAAAACAATTAGCAAACTTTTTTTTATTTGTGTAATGAATATGAATATTGAACCTGGATTATTAAATAACTTAAATAAATTTGAAGACTATTTAAATCCATACTTTAGAGAAAAATACAGGGCAATATTACAAACATGCAATAGAAATGCTATAATGATTGTTCTATATACATAAACCAATAATTCTGTTATTACAATTTATTAAACACAAATCAAAAGTTTAATATACATTCTGCATTCCCATTGTTTATCCAATAAGAAATGTTGCAATGTGTATTTAACTATTTTTCCTATTTTTAGGAATTTAACTATTTTTCCTATTCAAATTCAAATATAGAAGATACATTTAGATAGAAATTTGCTGCGAACATTGTTTATTGTTGTCATGTGTTCTTCAGCCTAGTCAGGAAGGACTTTCTAGAAAAAGTAAAAAAAGGCAATGCTTGTTTTTATGTCTTTGGTTTCCTTTCCTCCTTTGGGCATCTTTTTCCATTCTTGACTTTTTTCACTTTCTTTTTCTTTTTATTTTCTAACGTCTCATACTGCAGTGTGTTCAGTGATTAAGGCTATTCTCTTAGATGGCTTTTTTTGAAACTTGACTCCACCACTTTTTAACCGCATGGACTTGGGCAAATTACTTTTTGTGACTCAATTTTCTCTCCTATAAAATAGGAAAAATTATTGTTTCATTTTGTTTTCTTGTTCTCTTAGAGCTATTGTTAGAATTAAATTTGATGGTCTATTTTAAAGGCTTTGTTTACACAATACATATTAGCCATTATTTACCAAATTGTCTAGTCTATATAATATTTTATTAAAAATCTGCTTTCTCCTGAATTTCACTGGGGAAAAATAGGTTCAAAGTCCAAATGTTATTTAAAATATAGAATTCAGGAGCAGAGTGAGAGGTAGCCTATTTTTAAGCAATCTGGCTCTGTAGAACTCTTCAAATTATACTAAAAGTGCTCTCATACTTTGCCTTTCTCACAGGGCTTCTCATGGACAAGGGTTTGCTACATTTTTTTTTCTCACTTTCTATTCTCTTCTTACTACTCTATTTTGTAGCAGAAAATGAGAAACAAGCAGCAGCAGTGAACCTGTCATTTAACTAGTAGAGATAGCAAGAGTGAAATGAAATCTATGTGACTGCAAGTGTCTTCTCAATCCCCTGCTGTGGCAATTTTGCCAGAGGGAGTAACAAGTCAATTGTGCCATCACCTTGCTGGAATCTTCTTACTGACAAAAATAAAACTTCTAGGTTACTGATAAAGAAGTCAGAAAACCTGAAACTGAGACTGCTGGCAACATTAAAATTAATACAAATGCACTATTACAATAATAATACATTTTAAAAAATTAGAGCCAGGTTGTGGCTGTCACCCAAGCTGTAGTGCAGTGGCACAATCCTAGCTCACTGCAACCTCGACCTACTAGGCTGAAATGATCCTCCTGCCTTGGCCTCCCAAAGTTTTGGGATTACAGATATTAGCCACCATGCCCAGTCAGTAATAATTTTACAGATATAACACCAATCCAGAATAAACTTAAGTAAATTGAATTAGGTCACAGTATTAGTGTCCGATTTGTCCCCAAGTCTTTCTGATTTAGAGCAGCCACTTTTAAGCTCAATACATTACTTCCTCTCAAATAAATGTCCAAGAAATTATATGGACATACTGAGAAGCAAAAAACATATTTAATCAGATAAGCTATTCTTTAGATATCTACCATAAGTCAGCCTCATTCTAATACAAGATAAAGCTGTAACTAATGTAATAGTAATATAGTCAAGAGTTGATGGCATTTATATTCTAAAGTCAAGTGAGACAACAATAAAAAAAATCTATCAAATAGTGATGAGTTCACTGAAGAAAAGATAATGGGATTTTGTAATTGAGACTGATACGGGGATTGTTTTAGCTGACATAGTTATTAGTCAAGTAAAGCATTGCTGATTTTAATGACATCATGTAGTCAATCATAGGAAGAACTTGGGGAAGAAGCTACAAGCCACCAGGACCAACAAAGGTCCTAAAGTTGAAAGGAGCTTTGTTAAATTTAAGAAAATGAAAACTGAGCAGTGTATTCTGTTTACTCAGAGGTCTGTGTATTAAGATTAAGATCATGGTAAGGACACTGGCTTTATTCCAAATTCAAGAAAAGCCAATAGAATGTTACAAACAGGAGATTGTTTGTGACAGAATCTAATTTTCACTTTAAAAATACTCTTGACTTCACTGTAGGGAATAAATTATAATGGGAGAAGAGAGATTGGAGTTGATAGGATATTAATTTGGTCCTATTGAGAAATGATACAGCATGGATAAGTGAATCAGTCAAGCACTTGGAGAGAAATAGACAAATGTTTGTATATATTTAAAGCTGATAGCATATTCACTGACAGAAAATAAATACTCAAATATATGGCTACCATTAGTTATGTTAAACATGATTCTTATCTTCAAATAATTCAGTGTGTGTTTGAAAGATTTGAAAAACACACACATACTGTAAGTTAAATGACAATTTCTTATCATTCTTAGAAGAACATTATCAGACAAAGATAAAAGTGCTTCTTTCTCCATACAATAATTTGTACCTACACCTGGAATGAGAAAATCAAGGAGTCATTAAACTTGAATAAGAGGAGGGAAATATTCTATTATTTTTTTAATTAAATGTCCCTCTAAAAGTCATGTATGTCCCCCAAAGCCATTCTATTAAATATCATTTAAGATAGCTATTTTGGTCACCCATTAAATGCTAAGCTTATTTCTTTATTTTTGAGACAAAGTTTCACTCTTGTTGCCCAGACTGGAGTGCAATGGCGTGATCTCGGCTCGCCACAGCCGCCACCTCCTGAGTTAAAGTGATTCTCCTGCCTCAGCCTCCCAAGCAGCTGGGATTACAGGCATATGCCACCACTCCTGGCTAATTTTTTTTTATTATTTTTATTTTTTTTTATTATTTTTTTTTTTTTAGCAGAGATGAGGTTTCTCCATGTTGGTCAGACTGGTCTTGAACTCCCGACCTCAGGTGATCCACCTGCCTCAGCCTCCCAAAGTGCTGGAATTACAGGTGTGAGCCACCATGCTTCACCATGCTAAGCTTATTTCTAATAACTGAAAATACAAAAGTGAGAAGGATAGGCGTTATTTCTGTCCATACAGGATCAAATTCTTGCTGCTGAGTGAGACTTACTGTCCATAAAATAAACAGACTTACACAAATTTTCAATTTTTCAGTTTCAAGTAAACTGGGCTCAAGCTTGCTAATTTTAGATATGGTAAAATACTACAGGAGATTTATGAAAATAAACAAAAGACATGAATGGATGTTAACTGACCTGACATGTGAAGTAGAATAGGGAGAAAGCTATTCAAACATGCATCCCAGCCAGGTGTGGTGGCTCTCACCTATAATCCCAGCACTTTCAGAAGCCAAGTTTGGAGGATCACTTGAACTCAGGAGTTTGAGACCAGCCTGCCAACATGGCAAAACCCTGTCTCTGCAAAAAAAAAAAAAAAAAAAAAAAAAATATATATATATATATATATAGTGCAATAATAAACAAACCTTGAAATTCCAATTGTCTAATTCAATAAAGATTTATTTCTTATCTATGCAATATACATTGCAGGCTACATGACCCATCTTGGTCTTGTAGTTATTGTCATTTGTGGTTCATGTTGTTTTAGTGAAAGGCATATGGATTAAGATCATTGGTCATGGTTAGGATGCCAGTTTTATTCCAAATTTAATGAAGCTATTAGAATGTTATAAACAGGAAAGCATGTTGACATGATCTGAGTTCTACTTAAAGAGATAGTCTAGGCTTCTATCTTAATCTTTTCTCATGTTGTTAATAAAGACATAATTACCAAGACTGGGTAATTAATAAAGGAAAGAGGTTTAATTGACTCACAGTTCAGCATGGATGAGGAGGCCTCAGGGAACTTACAATAATGGTGGAAGTGGAAGCAAACATGTCTTCCTTCGCATGGCAGCAGGAAGGAGAAAAATGAGAACTGAGTGAAAGCAGAAGCCCCTTATAAAACGATCAGATCTCATGAGAATTTCTTCACTATCACAATAACAGCATGGGAGAACCGCTTTTATGATTCAATTACCTTAAACCAGGTCCCTCCCACATGTGGGGATTATAGGAACTACAATTAAAAATAAGATTTGAGTGGGGACATAGTCAAACCATATAATTCTGCCCCGGCCCCTCCCAAATCTCATGTCCTCACATTTTAAAACATAATCATGCCTTTCCAACAGTCTCCCAAAGTCTCAACTAATTCCAGCAGTAACCCAAACAGTCCAATTCCAAGGTCTAATCTGTGACAAGCAAGTCCCTTCCACCTATGAGCCTGAAAAATCAAAATCAAGTTACTTACTTCCTAGATATTATACAATGGGGGTATAGGCATTGGGCAAATATACCTGCTCCAAATGGGAGAAATTGGCCAAAAGAAAGGGGTTATAGACCCCATGGAAGTCCAAAATCCAGCAGGGTAGTCAAATTTTAAAGCTCCAAGGTGATCTCCTTTGATCCCATGTCTCATATCTAGGTCATGCTGATGCAAGAGGTGGGCTCCCATGGCCTTGGGCAGCTCTGACCCTTGGCTTTGTAGAGTACAACACCTCTCCTGGCTGCCTTTACAGGCTGGTGTTGAGTGTGCTCTGGCTTTTCCAGGTGAACAGTGCAAGCTGTCAGTGAATCTGCCATTCTGGAGTCTGGAGGATAGTAGCCCTCTTCTCACAGCTCCACTAGGTAGTACCCCAGTGAGGACTCTGTGTGGTGATTCAAACTCAACATTTCCCTTCCACAATGCCCTAGCAGAGATTCTTCATGAGGTCTCCACTCCTGCAGCAAACTTCAGCTTGGATATCCAGGAGTTGCCATATACCCTCTGAAATCTAGGCTGAGGTTCTCATACCTCAATTCTTGACTTCTGTCTACCCTCAGGTTCAATATCACATGGAAGCTGCCAAGGCTTGAGGCTCACATCCACTGAAGCCATGGCCCAAGCTGTACCTTGGCCCCTTTTAGCCATGACTGGGACACAGGGCACCAAGTCTTGAGCTTGCACAAAGTAGCAAGGCCCAGGACCCAGCCCACAAAACCATTTTTTTCTATTAGCCCTCCAGGCTTGTTATGGGAGGGGGCTGCTGTGAAGATAGGCCATGGAGACATTTTTTGCCATTGTTTTGGTGATTAACATTTGGCTCCTTGTTAACTATGCAAATTTCTGCAGCTGGCTTGAATCTCTTTTCAGAAAATGGGTTTTTCTTTTCAGTCACACTGTCAGATTGCAAATTTTCCAAACTTTTGTGGTCTGTTTCCTCTTGAATGCTTTGACACTTAGAAATTTCTTCTGCCAGATACCTTAAATCGTCTCTCTCAAGTTCCAATTTCCACAGATCTTTAAGGCAGGGGCAAAATATTATCAGTCTCTTTGCATAGCAAGAGTGACCTTTATTCCAGTTCCCAACAAGTTCCCCATCTCTGTCTGAGACCACCTCAGCCTGGACTTCATTGTACATATCACTATCAGCATTTTTCTCAAAGCCATTTGCAACTCTCTAGGAAGTTTCAAACTTTCCCACATCTTCCTGTTTTCTCAGGCCTCTAAGTCTCCAACAAGTTCCAAACTTTCCCACATTTTTCTATCTTCTTCTGAGCCCTCCACGTGGTTCCAACTTCTGCCTTTTACCCAGTTTCAAGGTCGCTTTCACATTTTCAGGTATCTTTATAGTAAGTGCCCCACTACCTGTACCAATTAACTGTTTAAGTCTGTTCTCATGATATTAATAAAGACTTACTGAGACTGAGTAATTAATAAAGGAAAGAGGTTTAATTTACTCACAGTTAAGGAGGGCTGAGGAGACCTCAAGATACTTACAATTGTGCTTGAAGGAAAAGTAAGCATATCCTTCTTCACATGGCAGAAGAAAGGAGAAGAATAAGAATCGAGTGAAGGCAGAAACCCCTTATAAAACCATGAGATCTTGTGAGAACTAACTGTCACGAGAATAGCATGGGGGAAACCACCCCTATGATTCAATTACCTCCTACCAGGTTCCTCTCATGACATGTGGTGATTATGGGAACTACAATTCAAGATGAGATTTGGATGGGGACAGAGCCAATCATATCAGCTTCCCTATAGAAATACATTATAATGTTGTTTTAGTCTATTAATCCTGATATAAGAAATACCATCAACAGGGTACTTTATAAGCCACATAAATTTCATTCTCACTGTTGTGGATATGGGGAAGTCCAAAGATCAAGCTGTGGGCAGATACAGTGTCTGGTAAAGGACTGCTTTTGGGTTCATAGATGATGCCTTCTTGCTGTGTCCTCACATAGAGAAGGAGGAGAATAAGCATCTTTGGGCCTATATTTTCTAGGCACTAATCCCATTATGAGAGCTGTGTCCTTAGGACCTAATCACCTACCAAACGGCCCCCTGTCCTAAGCCATTGCCTCAGAGGATAAGATGTAAACATATTAATTTTGATGGAACACAAACATTTTAATCATACACATTACTAGACATTTACTCAGATCTGTTGCAAAATACATTATAGACATAATAACCATATCTGTAAAGAACACAAAGGTTCACTAAAGATAATACAGTTAAAATAGTGACACGTACCACTATCAAACAGTGAAAATTAATAAACTATAATTACATGCAAAAATATGGATGAATCCCACAAAGAATAATTGATTGCAAGAAGCCAGATTCCAAAGAGTACATACTTTAAACTTCCATTTTATAAAGTTCAAAACATGCAAAATAATCTATTATGCTATAATGTATAATCTATTATCTTCAGGATGGAAAGAGTAAGGACTGAGAGGGAGTATTTGGGAGATTTCTACCATTAGGCTAATGTTCTCTTCTTGATTTGGGTGTTAGCAACAAAGCTGTGTTCAATTTGTGAAAATTTATCAAGCTATTCACTTAGAAGTTGTAGACTTTTCAGCATCTATATTGTATTTAATTTAAAACATTATGAAATAAAAAGGAGAACACCTCAAAAGTACATATTCTCCTAGTCAGCTGATATAGTGTGAGACGTCTCACAGATCTCCAAGGAACTGGTCAGATCTAGTCCTCCCCTTTCTGAATTTCCTGAGATGGTGATTAGAATCTGACGATTATTTAAGCATTCAGAATTTTCCTAGGTCAGTAGATCTCAAAGGTTAGCATGGATGAGATTCACTTGGAAGGCTTGCTAAAACTTCCATTGCTGGACCTCATCCTCAGAGTTTCTGATTCAGTAGGTACAGGGAAGGGCCCAAGAACTATGGTTTAAGTAACAAAAGTAGGCATCATCTCAGCTCTTTATATTTTATGAAAGCTCTGTCTTTATTTGTGCCTACTTTCATTTTTAACGTCACTGCTCTCCTTGATTTCCCAATCCACTTCATGCTTTTTACCCTCAGAAAGCAAACTTTAATGTTACTTCATTTATGAAAGTGAGGATGATTAGAGTATGATTTTTCTCAAAATTTCCAATGCTCTGTCTACCTCTGTTTCAAGCTAGGCTGCCATCAGAAACACTTAGAGAACATTTAAAGATACCTATAATTCATCTCCAACCCTCCAATTTCTACTCTTTGTAAAAACATTATTGGTTAATAATGAGGTCTACAGTAGGATGCTTTTTAAAAGTCCTCCAGGTGATGCTAATGCATGATCAAAATAAAAAATGACTGTACTAACCCAGGCATAATAGCTAATCTACTCACTGTGGTATTCCCCATTTTTCACCTAGGTCAAGGTCTTTCTCCACCTGGGATCCCTTCAGCTGATAGACATCTCTCCAATATCTTTCCAAAATCCAAACACAAATGAAGCCAACACATCCTATTCTCAATAACAAGACAAACTAAATTTTTATTGCTTTATTCTATTATCTTCTCCTAACAGTAAATTTTCCCTCTTCCCTTTTCAAATTCCTCAGAAAATTTGTCTTTGTTTAACATTTCTATTCATTTTACTGCAATTTATTTCTCAGTTGACTGCAGTCTTGCTTCTTTTCACACATTCTGTTGAAACCCTTTTCCTAAGTTCAGCAGTGGCTTCCTAATAGATACATAATTGTTCACATTTTTAAAGTAGAGTCTCTCCATGACATTTGACATTGTTATTAACTCATTCTTTAGAGAACATTTTTTGTCTTTCTTGTGAAATAATTTATTGATTATTCTTATACCTGTCTAGCCACTTCTCTATCTACCTCATTCCCTCCTGTTTCTCTACCAATTAATTTAATATTATGGTTTCCTAGGTTTCCACTGTTCATACTATATACTATTTAGTAGAAGGTGAAATCTACTTTATTGATTTCAACTGTCCTCCATGTATATGACGATTCTGCAGTTTATGTCAGTCGACTCAATCCTCTTAACCACTCAACTACTTGTGGAGAACATTTAATATTCAAAAAGCATCTTAACTAGTTTGGGTAGCAATTATCTTTTCCAAAACTTGTATTCATTTCAAAGAATTGATTTCATGAATTTTAGTTTGAGTGGTTATTGATTCTCATTTGTAGAGAATACTCTCAGAAACTCTAGCAGTTTGAAGCAGCTGCTTAAGACAAGTAAAGCAGGTGAATTTATTGAAACATAGAGAACTTTTTTTTTTTTTGAGACGGAGTCTCGCTCTGTCGCCCAGCCCAGGCTGGAGTGCAGTGGCGCAATCTCGGCTCACTGCAAGCTCCGCCTCCCGGGTTCACGCCATTCTCCTGCCTCAGCCTCCCGAGTAGCTGGGACTACAGGCGCCCACAACCCACAACTTTTACCTTCATGACTGATTTCAAATATTATGAGACAGAAACAACAGTATGTGTTTATTTCTCTATTTCCTCGGCAAGACTGCATGTCCCTACCAGCAACACAGTTAAGATGGTGCCCTGAAGCTAAAGGCTGTCCTACAGGAAGTAGGAAAATATGACTTAAATCACATCTAAACCTAGCCCTTAAAAACATTATTTGTTGCTTAATATGGTACATGGCATGTAGCTATTTTCTATCTTTTTTCTCCTGTGCCTACCCCAGATGTAATCATTAAATGTGGATTAGAGCTTTATTCATTTCCTTAGAGGAAAGAGATGCAACATTACTATGTTCATTGCTGTATTTAATTTTATTTACAAATTTCAGCAATTGCACTGAGGTCAGCAGTTTAAATTACTGCTCCTAATATGACTACGGATGATTGGATTTTGATAAAAAACTATATACATAGTATACATCCCTGTATCTATAAATAAAACTAAAACAAAATATTCATAATTCTTAGTCTAGGAAACTTCCAGACTTCAAAGTCTGAGGTTTCTCCATTTAGTACACTGTGGCCAGCATCTCTGGCTCCAAGGAGTACACAGTGCAGTGGGAACTCCTGGGAGGAGATATCAAGAAAGCCAAAAAATAAGGCAAAGTTAAATTTCAAAGGTGGCACAGTCAGCTGTGACAATGCAGGGATAAATAGGCCTTTTTGTGTTCTTTTGGGGGGGGCTCCCCTATTATGGGATTGCACTGTGCACAGAAGTTAGTTATGCAGTTTTGATCATATTAAAAGGCCAGTACTCCACTTGCAAAACAAATTATAATACTAAGCCATTTATTGAGGTAGTCAGAGGACTGTTTTTAGCATTGGCTCAGAAACAAAACAAAACAAAAATCCCAGCTGGTTTACCTTAGGCAAGTCACTTAAACACTCTTGGAACAAAGTTCAATCTTCAATGAAGTCAGAACTGTGATTAGCACTATTTGACATTTAGACATGAGAAGTCTACTTTTACTGTTATCCAGGCATTGAAATAAGACAGCTTGGGAAGCTTCAGTTTTCTGCAATGACTTCAGTCTCATGACTACTTCTTAGTCCAAGAACTGGGCTTTCTAGAAACTCAGGACAATTGCAACTGGAGTTGCAACACAACATAAAGAGCAACTCTTGCCGAGGTCACACACACACAAGTGTGTGTGTGTGCGTGTGTGTATGTACATATGTGTGTGTATGTACATACGTGTGTGTGTGTACGTGTGTGTATATATGTGTGTATATATATGTTTTATTGGGTGAGTTGTGTATATCATTGCATTCTGAGAGGTCTGGTTGCAGACCAAAGTCATTGAACTCACAAGCTCTTATCCTAGGGTAATTCGTAGTCAATTCTTGGTATCCAACCTCATTTTAAAAGATGTTTTCTCAAAAACGGTAATCACGTACATACCATGGAATATTACTCAGCAAAAAAATTGTATAAACTGTTGAAATATGCAATAACTTGGAGAGATCTCCAGCTGAGCAAAAAATGTAAACCCAAAAGATTATATACTGTATCATTTCATTTTATAAAACATTTTGAAATGAAAAATCTTGAAAATGAAAGGCAGATAAGTAAATGATTGCCAGGGATTAGGAAGTAGGTAGAAGAAGAAGGGCGGTGAGAATAGTTTAAAAAGAGCAACACAGCCGGGCATGGTGGTTCCTGCCTGTAATCCCAGCACTTTGGGAGGCTGAGGCAGGCAGATTGTTTGAGGTCAGGAGTTCAAGACCAGCCTGACAAACATGGTGAAACCCTGTCTCTACTAAAATACAAAAAATTAGCCAGGCATGTGGCAGGCACCTGTAAACTCAGCTACTTAGGAAGCTGAAGCAGGAGAATCACTTGAACTCAGGAAGCAGAGGTTGCAGTGAGCTGAGATTGTACCACTGTACTCCAGCCTGAGTGACAGAGCGAGACTCCCTCTCAAAAAATAAATACATAAATACATAAATAAAAAGAGCATCACTAGAAATTCTTGTATTGATGGGCCTGTTCTGTATATTGACTGCAATGGTAGATGCTAAAACCTACACATGTGATAAACTTGTATAGAACTACATACACACAGTAAATGAATACAAGCAAAACTGAGGAAAGGTGAATAAGATTGGTGGATTGGGGGGGCGAAGGGAGAAAGTGAATAGTCACTGACTGAAAGGTACAAAGTTTCAGATAAACTAGAATAAGTTGTAAGATCTATTGCACAGGAGGGAATCTATGAGCAACAACAATGTATATTTCAAAATAAGTCAGAGTAAATTTCAAATGTCTCATTTCGAAAAATGATAAATAATAGAGGTAATGGATAGGTTAATTGGTTTGATTTAATTATCCCACATGGTAAACATACTTTAAAATATCACACTATACCCCATAAATATATATAATCATGGTTTGTTGAATAAAACAGTATTTAATTTAAAAATCCTTTGAAAACTTCTTCTGACCTGGGAATGACAAAGATCATGACTTCAATCCTGTCTTTTTCTCTTGTCCCATGCTGTGGTCTAAATTTATGTCCCCCCAAAATTCATACATTGAAATCCTCTCCCCATACTGATGATATTAGGAGGTTGGGCCTTTTGGGAGGTGATTGGGTCTTGAGGGCAGAGCTGTCATGAATGGGAATAGTGCTTTTATAAAATAGGCTCATGGAGCTCATTGAACCCTTCTACCACATAAGTACACAGCAAGAAGGCACCATCTATGAACCATAAAGTGGTTCCTCACCAGCTATTGAATCTGCCAGTGCTTTGATCTTGGATTTCCCAGGCTCCAGATTTGTGACAAATAATAGCTTAAATAGACTAAGACAGAAAACTGGTACCAAGAAGTAAGGATGCTACTGTAACAATACCTAAACATGTGGAAGCATCTTCGGAACTAGGTAACAAATAGAGGCTGGAATAGTTATGAGGTACATGCTGAAAAAGCCTGCATTATTGTGAATGTCCATTCATTAAGGACAATCTTGGTGAGGGTACAGAAAGAGAAGAGGAGAGCTGTAGAGAAAGCCTCAATCTTCTTAGGTAAAAACTTAGTCATTAAAAAATGTAGAAATATGGACGGTAAATGTGATTCTGATGAGGTCTCAGATGGACATTAGGAACATGTTATTAGAAACTAGAGAAAAGGTGATCCTTGTTACAAAGTGGCAAAGACCTTGGCTGCATTGTATTCATGTCCTAGTGTCCTAGAACTTCTGGTTAATGACGTAGGATATTTGCATGAAGAAATTTCTAAGCAAAGTGTTGAAGGTGTTCAAAGCATGACTTTGCTTCTCTTCAAGCTTATAATAAAATAGGAGAAGAAAGAAATGATATGAAGATGGAATTTTTTAATCAAGGCAAGTGGAACTTAAGGATTTGGAAAACTGTATGACTGTCCATATTATAAAAAATGAGGATGTGTACAGGAGAGAACAGGAAGGGTGAGATTAGGTGACCCTTTGATAAAGAGATTAATATGGATCAGCCTGGTACTATTCATTAAGAAAGTGGAAGAATGATGCCAAAGGGAATTTGGAGATCATGGGGCTGCCATTCCCATCACAGGTCCAGGCTACAAGAGCCTGAGGAAGAGAGCAATTTCAAATAAGGGACTGGGGATGCTTATGGAACCTCAGCTCTTGCTGCCTGCACTCTGTTTCCATGCTTCCCAGCCACTCCTGGAGTAACTTTGGTGGGTCCTGGAACGACATGGGCTATGTCCAGCAAAGTTGTGGGGTCATGGCTGCCTTCATCTAGATTGAAAAGGGTGCCCTGTAAAGAAAGCTGTGGAACTCAGAAAGAAAACTGCCCTGGAAGTGAGGCCACCATGAAGAGTTTTCACTAGGTCAGTGCCCAGTGGAGCCATGGGAGCCGGACCACCCCAGAGAATCCAGACCAGTAGACTGTTGGGTATGTGATTTCAGCTCTGGAGAGCTCTAGGCACAGAACCGATTTGAAGATGGGGCCACAACATAGAACTGTCATGGGAGCAAAGCTGCTTGAAGCTTTGGGAACCCAATCTCAATCCCTGGAGGTTACACACTGAACCAAAGAATATTATTCTTGAGCTACAAGACATAATATTGTTTACCTTGTTAAATTTCAGTCTTACTTGTTACCCTTTTCTTCTGTCCTATTTCTCCCTATTGGAATGGGAATGTCTATCTTATGTCTGTCTGACCATTGTATTTAAGAAGCACAGAACATTTTTGATTTCAGAGGTTCACAGTTAGAGTAATTTGCTTCTGCACAGTGGTACCTTGAGTCTTATCCATTGCCGATTTACATGATATCAAAATAGGACTCTCGACTTTGGACTTCCGAGTTGATACTAGAATTAGTTAAAACTTTTAGAGCTATTGGGATGGTATGAATGTATTTTGAATGAGAGAAAGACATGAATTTTTCAGGGCCAATGTTGGAAAAGATGTTTTATCCTCACTGTTCTACAGTGGTGTTCTTGTCATAAATCAAGTGTTGCTGTTGTCATGAATATGTGTGAGTCTTTATCTGAACTCTTTGTTATGTTCCATTGGTTAACTCTTCTATACTTGTTTTTAATTCTCCATTATTTTGATTATGGCAGCTTTATAATAAGTCTGAAATCTGGAATCTGGTTGTTTTTCAGCTGTATATTCTTCTTTATGATTGTTTGAGTTAGACTTAGATCTTTGCATTTCCAGGAAATTAAAAAATCAGCTTGTCAATTTACACATGCACATTTGCCAGTATTTTGATTGTGACTATTCTGAAGTCATAGGTTAATTTGGGAGACAACATACTCATTTGTTTACATAGGTCTTTTGTATTTTCTCTCAAAAATGCTTTAAAATATTTTGAGTGGAGCTTTACCCAGCTTTTTCATGTCTTAGTACCTTCATTCCTAAGTATTTGAAATTTTATTACATTAAAAATGGTACTTTAAAAATGTCAGTCTAATTGTATGTCTCTGATATATTATTGTATATTTCCTTGTATTTAGTTGTACTGCTAAATTCACTCAGTAAGTTTATTTTATCAGTGACTTTAAAGAATGTCCTATATACACAGTTCTAGAATTTGCAAATAGTGATGATGCCCTTTCTTGAAATTAAGGATGGAGAATAGAAATTACTTAACTAAGAATTTCCACTTGCTGAAGAGAAGTAGAAATTTTCCAATTATGTTATTTTGACCTGTAACTTATATAACTTGTTCTTTTCTTTTTTCTTTATTCTTTTTTTTTTTGAGATGGCATGTCACCCTTTTGCCAGGCTGGCATGCAGTGGCGCAATCTCAGTTCATTGCAACCTCCACCTCCCGGGTTCAAGTGATTCTCCTGCATCAGCCTCCTGAGTAGCTGGGACTACAGGCACCCGCCACCATGCCCAGCTAATTTTTATGTTATTAGTAGAGACAGGGTTTCACCATGTTGGCCAGGATGGTCTCGATCTCTTGACCTCGTGATCCACCCACCTTGGGCTCCCAAAGTGCTGGGATTGCAGGCGTGAGCCACCACGCCTGGCCTCATATCTTGTTCTTAAAATGTATTTAGCAACTCACCCCATTGTTTTACTTTGTTTTGACTTTTTGCTCCATTTATCATACTATTCCTATGTTTTTGAACAGCGATGTATTTTTTGAAATTCTGTTTATTCTATTCTGTGGATTCTCAAAGATCAGAATCCAAAATGATGATCAATTTAAATAATTATATTCATTTATTTGTTCATTTCATGTTTAATTCAATAAATTCACTTGGAGTCCCTACTATACATGTAGATGTAGTAGTTTTAAGTAACAGATATAATATAAGCAAAAAGGGACATAAGCCCTGCCTTTATGAAGTTTACAACGAGAGGGAGGCAGACATTTTAAATACGCAAGTGGAAAAGAGACCCTGCGATCATCAACATATAGTCATTGAAGCTGCCCAAGAACACAGCCTCCATCCAGATAGAGAATAAAGAATGTGTATGGCAAAGATTGCAATTCTATCTCAATTCACTGACAACTTATTAATCAGAATGCAGCTACATGGCCTCACTTAGTTGTGAAAAGCACTAAAATATTTGTCCTGGCTGGCAGCAGCCTCCCAGCAACACCTCATAAGTGGAATTGGAACATGAATTTCAGATCTCAGCTAGTCATCTCTATCACATCAAGATGCAAACAGCTCTATGCCTTTTGTAACTATGGATTTTATATTTTCATCAAAGTTATAAATCCTTTGACCATTAATCTTTCCATAGTTTTCCATGCTTGCCCCTGCTCCACAACCTTTTTGGAACTTCAATAACACATATTAAACTGTTTGGCATTTTCCTACAGGGAATATCTGTTCTTTAAAAAGACATCTTGCTTTTCTCATAGCTGCATTCTGAATAGTTGCTATTGCCATGTCTTTAAGTCCACTATCTTTGCTTTCGTACTGTCTACCCTTCTATGAGGCCCACTGAGTATTTTTTTTTTTAATTTCTAGTAATATATTTTGCATCTCTTAAAGTTTCATGTGCTCATCTTTTTATATCTTCCCTTTCTTTCCTCACAGTGTTCATTGAGTTCAGTTTTTCTGAAAAGGGCTATATAGTAAATATTTTAGGCTTTGCTGTGGTTACATAGTCTCTAACATGTATTCATCTTTGATTTTGGTTTGTTGGTTTTTACAATCCTTTAAAAATGTAAAAATCATTACTAGATCACAGGCAATACGAAAAAAAGTCTATAAGCCAGATTTAGTCTGGGGTGTAGTGTGCTAACCCTTGTTTTAAGTAGTTGAATATAGTTATATATGTTATAAAGTCCTTATTTTCTAATTCCATCATCTCCATATTTTTTGGTTTGTTTCTAATGATTTTTCTCTTGGTTATGGGTTGTATCTTTATGTTTATTGACATAGCTAGTACTTTCTTTTAACTGTATGTTGAACGTGATGAATTTAAAGATACTTAGTGTCTGGATTTAGTTATCTTTAAGTAATCTTGAGCTTTCTTCTAGTATGTATTAAAGTTACTTTTGGTTCACTTTGTGTCTTTTGAGATTTGTTTTTAAGCTTTAAGTATTGCATTTTTAAGTGGCCTTACCAATAGGCGTAATTTACCGTCTCTACTGAAGTGCACCCCTTTTGAGATTTCTACTGAATACTCCATTCAGTTAAAGTGGACTCTATATTCTAGCTAGTGGTACCTGAACAAATCTCACCCCTGTGTGCTTCGTTGGAACCATTCATCTGACACATTCCTCTTTATGTGACTTCATGAAATTTCATCCAATTGCATGCATTTATTAGTATTTAGCAAGCACTAATGAAGAGAACCCAATGTAAATCTTTTGAGTCCTTTTCTTCTGCAGAGCTTCCTCCTTTCTAGAACTTTGCCCTATGACTAACATTTCCCTCATGTTTCCTGAATTCTATCTCCTGAGCTGAAAGGACCATCATGCTCTACTTGTAATCCCACTCCTTATTCTATGGTCTAGAATGTGTCTCATTAGAGAAAGTCAAATGATTATAGGGCTCTCCTTCTTAGTTTTTTTCCTCTCTTAGATCACAGTTCTTCATGGACCTGGCTTAATGTTTTAAAACAGTTATTATATATATTTTTTTTTCTCAGTTTTAATTTTTAAGTCAATAATGTAAATTTGTTCCCTGTTGCTCTTTCATGGTTATTACTTGATTTAATTTAAATATTTTATTCTCCAAATCTTTAAATAATTTAAGTTTTATTGAATGAATGCTTATATTTTTGTCTTATTTAGAGATTCTGAGAAGTATTTTAACCTGGATGTTTAAAAACACATACTTATTAATTACTTTCTTCAGTGCATTAGCTGTCTCTCATTTTCTCAACATGTCTCTTTGGAAGGTAAATGGAAATTAATGTAGGATATTTGTAAAAAGCATATTTGTGCATTCAAAAATGAACTTTCAAAGCTAAAATGCCGTTATACTTTGTTCTTTTTACTTTTCAGAGGTGTTTATCTCAGTGAATGTTGAGTATTTTTCTTTGATCTGTTATACATGTTTTTCTTTTTAATTTCATTTGCTTTAATATGAAACGAACTGAGGGAGCTTAACTGAAAAATAAAAATATGAGAATCTTTAATTTCCTTTAGAATCATTGAAAATACACTTTTGTTTTCTTCATAAGCTGGAAAGGTATTATGTGTTGTACCATGACAAACATAAAACAAAATTATCAATCTGAAAGAACTGTTATTTACCCAGTTGCTCAATTTTCTTCTCCATGAGAAAAGGGTTTCTCCTTAAACACAACAATGCAAAAAGTTGAATTATTAAATGTAAGTAGAAGCAGTTACACAAAATTAACTACTGCTCCATATATGTAATATGATGGCTAATTAATGACAGTGTAATATTTAAATAGTTTGTCTAATTAGGCACACAACAGTGATGGCTGTCTTGGGACAAAATAAAAAGCCTCACATAGATGTCAGTTTCACTTGAGTGCTGATGGAAATTTTAGATTTAGCAAAGGAGATTTGTAGAAAAAATGTCCCATGATAAAATTTGAAATTGAATTGAATGCTTAGCATCTGGAATTGACCAAGTGTACTGCTCTCCTACAATTTACACTTCATTTCTCTTTGGTGATAAACAAGCCTATATACTGTACCCCACACCCAACCCTAAGCTATTTCAGAGGAAACTAATAGCAAGGCAGAGCATAATATAAGATCAGTATCAGAAAAGATGTGTTATAGAAAACCATTTAGGTGTTTTTTGAAACTGTGTTTATTTTTTTATTAACAGCCACGTTTGGAGAAGTTCCAATTTATATTATGTTCAATGAAATGTTGTGGTCTCATACCCAAAGCCAAAACAAGATCATATATTTACAATATCTAAACAACTGTCACAGAGATTAAGAGTAAATAAAAATTTAATTTTAGGAAAAAGTACATTTTTGAAATCATAGTGAACTATTTGTAAAAACCTTTTCACTATAATACAGCTAATCTTTATTTTATTTTGTTACGTTTTTCCCTGCTCTATAGGTAAGAGATAAAAAGGCATTATTTATGAATTTTACATAAATTCAGTTATTTTAAAGTATAATAAATGGTGTTATTTGATGATAGATTTATAATATTTTAAACAATTAAAATGATATTTACTAACATTTTTAACAGCCATAGTTTTTAATTAATAAATTTAAATGCACTAAGAACTTATGAGAGAATTGATAATATTGCTCCAGAAAGTTGGAATAAATCCAAAGTCCAAAAGGGTTAACAATTTTAGTCCTCATTCTTAAAATTCCACATTATCTTTATTGAAACCATTAGCTGAATTTGTGGTTTTCTTCACGTTTTACAACGGATTGACTTTGCAAGCTTCTTAACATGCAATTTGCTAACATCTGAGCTATGTAAATGTGTATACATATACATATATAAAAAATTAAATGACTTTATGTCTTACAACCTTTATACTTTTCCTAGAACAAGAGTAGAGAATCCACCATTGTTTTTATTACTCACTGTATTATCTGTATGTTAAGCAACCACATTTGGAAGCCATCACAACTTCTAGTTAACCTCAAAGGGAGTCTAAGGTATTTAATGGCATTGTTTTACTATTTAGGTGAAAATATATTATTCTTAAGCCTTGGCCTAAAATGGATGTTCTAATTTATTTTGTCACCATGGTATTTCTTCTGACATATCTAGAAAAACCAAACTAATCTTTTGAAGATAATGAGATAAAAATATAATACAGTCAAAACGAGATGTTTTATCTTTAGGCAGCAATGAAGCATGCAAGAATTTGCATGGACTCTTGATTCTGCCTCCTAATCTTCATTAACTATGGCCTCCCTCTCTTATCCTTCCATAGAGCAACTAAATGATATTTTCAAAACCTAAATCCAATTGTGCCAGATCCCCACTAAAAACACTTTAATGTTCCATTACTATGAATAAATTCCATAGCCTTGTCAGAAATGTCCTGCAAGGTCTAACCCTTAGTTGCCCTTCCAATTGCATTTGGTACCAAATAGCCCCTCACCCTTTTTGCTGTAGCACACAGGCCCATTACCTTGGTAAAAGTGTCAGTGAAGCTGCAGGAACACTCTTCCCTCTGCTTTTCATCTCGTTATTGCTTACTATTTTGCTTTGAGTTTCCAGTCCAGCATCACTTCCTCAGGAAATTCTTGTTCCTTAATTCGTCAACTAGTTCAAGGCCCCAAGCATACAGCATTAGTACTAAATGTTCCTTCTTCATAGGACCTGCTGGAAATGTAATCTTTTGTATTCATTTTGCCATTTGTTTAGAGCCTGACTCTCTAATAGAACACCCCATGAGAGCAGGGATCATGAAAACGTTTTATAGTCATTACAGTTGGAGAGATTACATGATTTCCTCCTGGCACTTGGCAGATCTCAATGAATACTTTTTGGACAGATAACAAAATGAATAAATTTTGTTTCACAAGAAGTTTATACAAATGGCCAATTTGATCCTATGTGCATCTTGAGCCTCTTAAGGAGATGGTTCTATGGAACAACCACAGAAGTGAACCCCCCACCTTCTGTGAATTGTTGGATAGAAAATGCTGTAGACATCATTTATTAAACAAGCAAGCCTGCAGGCCATGACAGAGTAATGATGAAAGAATAGAAGCCTGTATCCTGTCATTTACAGGATATGTACCAACTCATTTTGAACAGAGACCAAGCCATGGTATTTAGCAGAAAGAGCACAACATTGGATTCAAGAGTTTCATGGTTTGTTTTAATGCTGCCTTTTACTTGTCCCAACTCTGCTATAAGTTCTTTTTAAATTGACTTAGGTAGTATGTCCTGCTATGAATTCATAATTACAGAAAATATGGTTTTTTAAAAAATATTGCCTTGAATTCAGCATTTAAATAGGGACACCAAACCAAAAATTTTTAAAATCTAACATTTACTGAAGCAAAGTTTACGTTTTTCACCACTTTGTCAGCTACTGATTCTATGATAGTCTCTGTCATAATAAACATATTAAACAGAAATGCTAAGCATAGAACTTGGTACAATAATCTACATGAACATTGGCTTGAATGATGGAGGAACTGAGTTCCTATCCTTGTTTTCAAGTGAAAATTAGTCATACACTTGAGTTGAAATTGTTTTGCTGTGAAATAAAGATTTCCTTGAAGTGAGCTGTTTTCTGGGTTGTTCTCTCTTCCGTGTGTCAGGAGTGTAGAGTTATTTGTCTGCATTGTGAGTCTAAGTTGAGGAAATTCAAAGAGATCATATAGAGAAATTGATTTCTATGCCTTGAAGCTTATGGAATATAATATATTATTATCATTAAAATGATGGCTAAAGTATTTAAATATCTATTGCAACCCAAGGGACTGCATTTTGAAAGAAACTGCATTTCCACAGAGGATGAATAAATGGGTGTGTTTTCATATGACTAAATGCGGGATTTTTGTGCGGGAGTTCTGTTGTGGCATGGTCTTACATCCTGCCCAAGAGGCCAATCTGAAAAGGTGAGGAGACATATGGAAAGAAGATCGAACTGTACTGTTCTATACCTGTAGCATAAGAGAGAAATGTAAGCAGCCAGCTGGAGAAACACAATCACCCACAATAATGGAACTGAAGGTGACACCTCTGTGGATCCCATGAAGTGGTGTATGAGTGAAAGAATCATCTTTCTTTAATTGTCTGACAAAGCTCCTAGAAACCAATGCCAAATTAGTGTTAGGAAAATAAGAGGATTCATATCCTCTGATCCTTCCTACTTATAACCCCAGGAGGCCCATAGAGATCTCAGTGAGAAGGGGAGGATGAACAGAAATACTGGCAGGGAAAACAAGGAAGAAGACTTGACTTCTCCATCTCACCTCAGCCCCACCTCTGCTCCATCTGCCACAAGTCCAAGGTATGGGGAGCAAAGAAGCTTAATCAAAATGAAGTTAATTTATTTTTGATTACCCAGGACTGGATGTATTAATTGATGTACTGTGATTTTTTTAAGTTAAATCATTTATTTTTAAACAGACAAAAATTATGTATATTTATCATGTGTAAATGATGTTTTGAAATATGTATTCATTGTGGAATGGCTACAGTGAGCTAATTAACATTTTATTTACTTCATATACTTTTCATTTTTGAGATGAGAACACTTAAACTATAATCTCTAAACTGTAGGATTTTTTTTTCTTTAATCTGAGTGTGATCTAGAATGTTATGTGTCTCCTTCAGATTTTATCCAGAGGAAGGAAAATAAGTAGCTTATTGAACTTGTTTAAATAGATTGTGGGCCAGTTGAACTGTGCATATATGCTAGTGAAATAATTTTTTGTCAAAGTAGTATTCAACGCTGGTGTTGGTACTTGAGAAGGGAAATAATATAAGTGATATTTAGTTGGGGGTAGAGACAGCAGTACAGGCTTACTAGAAGGTTTAGGTCTTGAAGGCATTGGTGAAAATATTTGTAGTAGTATGCCACATGGTCTAGACAAGAAAACTAGTTAATTTTAATTATCTAACAAACTTACAAGAGAAAGAACACACACACAAATATATATATATAGTGTGTGATAAATGTTAAATATCTTTTAAGAGGAATATACTTACATTTTTGATTTATAGATTATGGAGCTAAATGGATAAAGAGCAAGAAAGAAAAAAACAAATACCATTTGATGCATATAATATAGTAATAAAATTGTCTCTAATAACAAAGCATTTTTTTTTTTTTACTTTCTACCCATCATGGAATTGAATAGAAAGGTATTGTCCGGCTCTGTTGATTTAGGATCTGGAGCTATCGGTCACATCAAATAATAATTGGTCATTATGGAGCCAGAGTTTTCCTCAAAAACTTGAATTGAAGGAATTCCCTGAGTCGACCAAGGCAATAACATAAGTAATAAGACCATTTATTGCACAAGTGAACTTGTAACTTATTAGCATGATTGGCCTAAACAATGCTATAATAAGGCGAATGCCCCAACTTCAATTCCTTTATGAAACAGGAGTTTTTTCTTATGTTTGCATACCAAACACAGCTACTCATATAACCACACTGCTAGCACCTATCGTCAGCCACAAGTAGACTAGTGGAGAATCTATGGCCCCAATTTGGAAAATCAGAATCATAGATCCCAAAGTAACGTTAGTCAAAAAGTTATTTATGTGTTTTATCTATATACATTATATGACTACTTAGTAAAAGATATACTGTTTGATTTCATAGGAATATGTTTCTAAAGATATATTAGTTACCCTATTATTTCTTTGTAAACAAAGTATCCTGGATATGTGATGTACTTTTATTTGAGTTGTTTTTCTACAAACATTTTTCAATAAATTCTGAAACATACCATTGACATGAACTATATTATATTGTCTCTTAAATTATGTCTTTGTGTTGTACATACCTGCATTAAAAAATCAAAAGTTTTTTCCATCAACAAAGAAAGTGATCAAAGATTTCCCATCACAGACTTTAAGATACATGTTTCCTTTGTTTAACTCACTTTATCGCTTAAACATGAAAAAAATATATATTGATTCTATTTTCCTAATGTCTAATTTTGGAGTGTAAATTTTTTGCTTACTTTCATTGCTATTTCAACCAATTGTTATAAAATTGTTAAGGTCTAGTTTATACTTGTATATGTGCTTATACATTTTTTCATAAACTTCTCATTTTATTTAATCTTTATTAGTATATTATGCACTTGGTATCACATTTGAACTGTTATTTTTATCCAAAAATATTGACTTGCTTTTCTCTTAATAACTTACAACTGAACAATTGCATTTATCTTAATAACTTAAAACTGAACATTTTGTCATTTTTAACAGCTGAAGATGCTTGTGGAGGAACAATGAGAGGATCCAGTGGCGTCATATCCAGCCCTAGTTTTCCTAATGAGTACCATAACAATGCTGATTGCACTTGGACCATTGTAGCAGAGCCTGGGGACACAATTTCACTCATATTTACTGACTTTCAAATGGAAGAGAAATATGATTACTTAGAAATAGAAGGTTCTGAGCCCCCTACAATATGGTAAGTAAATAGCTTCTATTATCCTTGCATTGATGTTGTTGAAGCAAACTAGGGAACAAAGAACAACTGAATGTGGACTTTTACAGGTTTGGGTATTTAAAAGATCTTATAGGAAAGTTATGTGAAGAGGTTGTCAGAGCTGAAGGATATTTTTGAAGATTGGGCTATTTACATAAAAATAGATGGAAATTCAAAACACGTATAAACAAAAGTTATTCCTTTTGTAACCTACAGTTGTGCTTTTTAGCATGCGAGTCCATACTTGATGGTTTCTCTCAAATTAATTGAATAATCTTGGAAGTAATTTTCCTTTGTTTAAGTAGAGCTGTTATATACCTTGTTATCTGAAAGCAAAAATTAAACACCATGATCTGGGGGAATATGGTTTATTTCTTTAGCGACTCAAGGCATGGTCTAATGGAACCTGCAAAGTATTCAGAACATGCTTTTAAGACATAATATTTTTTAAGTAAAATGTTTCTTTATGCTATTTTAAAAATTTGTATCTAATTATATCATTGATTAGATTATGATTCAGTAACTAAGTGAAAGAAAGAATAAGATGACATTGATAAAGGAAAGAGATAGGTAAACACTAGACTAGAGAGGATCTTTTAAGCCATGTGAAGATTTGCTAAGAACCATGGATTTATCCAAAACAATTACATGAAGAGGTTTGAATATCCAAACGATTATTCCTATTGAAATGAAGAGATTGATTTGAAGAGGGGCTCAATTCGCTGCAGGAAGATCACTTAAGAGATGATTGCAGTATTACAAGAAAAGATCATGGTAGCTTGAATTAGAGTCATATTAATGAGGTAAGGAAATAGACTGAATTGAGAGATATTGATGATGTATAATCAAAAGGACTTTGTAATGGACTGGGGGTGATAAAGAAGGCAGTATTAAAATAAAACCTGGTTTTCTGACCTGAACAAATGGTGAAGGCAGTAGTAATATTCACTGAGTTGGGAATTGTTGAGGAAAGGTTAAGTTTGGAATGAGAACCCTGTAAATACCGAGATTTGTTTTGAATTATTTTAGCTGGAAGATTCTTTGAGATGTGCAATTAAAGCCATCTACTAGACAACTATATCTCTTATATGATTCAATAGAGTAGAATCACAACACTGATATTTAGTTAATATTGATGGTAAGTGAACCAATAGGCAACAATATAATTAAGTAGATAGAGAGAGGATAAAATGAGAAGACAAAGGAGGACTAGGACTGAATCTGAGACTTAACAACATATAAGGCGTGGACTAAGAAGGATGATACAGCAAAGAAAACTGAGGGAGTAATTTGAAGAGGTAAGAGAAGGAAGGAAATCTTAAGAAATAATTTCATGCAGACAAGGGAAGAAGACTATGAAGAAGGGAAAGTAGACAACATTGTGGACTTCTGCTAAAAGAACACTATGTAAATGGTTTTAAAACTTCACAGTTTTCTGGGCTTCACCAAAAGTACAAAGCATTTCCTTAATTGTAAATCCTACCTTGCAAGATAGAACAAAAGTAACACACTTAGATATACCTACTTATTTCCCCTCTACATTTTGGCCCTCAACACTTTGAGTTATATGCCTGGTATGATAAATTCATACCAGAATGCAATAAAATCCACCTCAATTTTGGTTTTAAATGCTAGATAATTTAAAAGCTATTATTTGAGAGATTGCTACTTCAATGGTGATTCATATTCAAGTCATAATAAGGTAGATGATAATGCCACACATCTTTTAATAATTGTAATATCTTTTGCTATACAAGTGATCTTATTAAAATGGCAGTTTTAACTTGACCAATATTTGACTACTGGATACAATAAAGGAAAATAGAACTCTGTTTTATAGTACCAGTTCCTGAGCTACCACCAAACTCTAGAAATCAAATTTCTCATGTTTACTCTGTGGATTATAATTTCTCCATTTATGTTCATATGGTCACTTTCTTGTTTCAGATTAAACATGCTTAGTAATGATTTGTATATCTTCTTAACAATCTAAGTGGTTTCAACAATATAGTTAGTCCAATAAGAGTATCAGATCCACAAATTTCTCCATTTTCTCCTTTAAAAGACACTTTGCCACTTTATTTATTTTCATCTTTAGAAAATAGCAACTAAGAAATGTATTGTTTTGCATTCTTTTAAAATTAATGTTACAGTAAAATTTAGGTAGACTTGTCAAAATCTTTGCTATATAATAAATCAAAAATAAAATCATTTGGCATGTTTCAAGAAATCAATACAAATGTTCAAACTATATTTCTATAAATGCCAACATAAAGATGCATAGTGTTGGTAAATTAATATTATATACAGTCATTTAAGTATATTAAAACAACATTCCTTTTAAAATGTATTAGTTAGAGAATTTATGTATTAAATGATCTGTAAATAATTAAAATAAAACTTTTATATCTAATTCTGGCCCTGTGATCACCTTAAATCCTTTAAAGTTCTCATGTCTTTTTAAAGATATACTCATCAAAAGAACACACTTTATTTCAGATGACATTATATCAAGCATTCTTCCTTATAAGTAGGCACTGTTCATATAATATATTCAATTTATAATAGAATTCAAAACAGGTGAACAAGGAGACCTTCACATCCTTTTGATTAAAATTACAAATAATTTTTGGACTTCAGATCCTTCATTCAGAGACCAGAAACTTGTCACTAGCTACAACACATTATAGTTTTACTCCTGAAGTGCATAGAGTGTGGCAAGGCTTGATTAACTTGTTTTTTACTTTGGTCACACAGACTAAACCAGCCCAACAATTGTGCTGCAAAAAGAATATTTACACTTAGTCAGTGCTTTACTTGCAGACTATGTATGCTAAATTTTAGCTTCTTGTTATTTTTTTTAAAGTAGCATCACTGCATAATTCAACAGGAATGCAATGCATTCATTTAATTATTACTGGTGGATAAAACTGTGAGACCTGATGAATGTCAACTGATCCACTATAGTGAAATAAAAAATGACATAGCATAAAGATGCTTGTGTTCTAGATTCAACTTTGACTTCTTGTTGATGGATGACAGTGGGTAAGTCATGTCACCTCCCTAGATCTCAGGTTTCTCACCTATAACATCCAAGGTTTCTCTTAATTCTGATATTATGGCATTGTCTGCTTAGATGCTATGGCAGAAACAAAAAAGTAAAACATTAACTAAATGCAATACTTCGTAAATAACTATTTACCAAGCCTTGGATAGAGAGTTGGATTAGATGCTTTTTATTTCCAAACTTAATTTGGATTTTTACCAGAATTCCATTTGTTCAATGTTTATTCAACAAATACTTGTTGGGGTGCCTGCTACATAACAGCATTGTTCTAAGTGCTTTTCTATCTAAAGCACCAAAGAGGCCTGCTCCTGTAGAACTTGTGCTCTCTCAGGGGATAAAGACAATAAGCAGGCAGTGATCAACATAAATAAGGTACACACATACTCTGTCTAGAGAGTGATAAGAAAGAAAAGATGTGGAAGAGTAAGAGAGGTCAGGAGAGCAAGAATGTTGTGATGAGTGTGTAGCTTACTTAATTCAAAAGTTGATATTTGAACAAAGTCTTGATGAATATGAGGAAGTTAGTCAACTGGATGAGCCTTCAGGCAGAAATGACATCTAGAGCAAAATACGTAAAGCAGACTGGGCCTTACTGTGTTGTAGGAACACCTAAGAAGCCATTGTGGCTAGAAAAGAATGATCATTGGTGAAGGCAGTAAGAGAGAAAGAAAGACAATTAATAGACCCTGGCTCAAGACTCATCTTTGGCTTTTCCTCTAGATGTAATGTGAATTCACTTGAGGGGCTTGAGCACAGTAATGACATGATTGACCTTATTACTTTAAAAAACAAAAGTCACTATGGCTACTGTGTGGAGAATAAAGTATAAGAGGAAAAGCTAAAAGAACAGAGATTATTTGTGGTATATAAGTGAGAGTTTATAATTATGAAATAAGAAAATAGCAGTGGAGGTGAGGTGAAATTACTGGGTTTTCAAGATAAATAATAGAAAGAAAAGAATAGCTCTAAAGAATAGCTCTAATAACCTGCTAATACAGATGCCAGATTATTTGACCTGCAGAACTGAGCAAATACAATTGAAATTAACTAATATTGGGAAGGCTATTGATGAAACATTTTTGGAGGGATGACGTGGAGCTTAAATGTGGACGTGTTAAGTTTGAGATGGCTAATAAATCTGTAGTTGAAGATTTCAAGGGGACAGCTGGAGATACAAATCTTAGTTTCAAATAAAGGTATGGGCTAAGCTTCTAAATTTGGAAATCTCAAAATGGAAGTAATTATTCCTATTTCTACCAGTTGAAGTGATTATTACATTTAAAAAAAAGGAAAAAGGAACTAATATCTGAGTCGTGCGACACTCCAACACTAAAATGTCAGCAAAACTAGGATGAACCAGCAAAGGAGTTTGAGAGTCGGAGTAAATGAGATAAGAGGAAAAACATGACAGTACAGTTATCCCTTAGGATCTTCAGGAAATTGGTTCCAGGACCACCCCTGCTTATACAAAAATCTTGGGATGCTAAAGTTCTTCATATAAAATGTAGTAATATTTGCATACAATGTACACACATGCTTCCATATACTTTAAATAATCTCCAGATTATGTACAATACCTAATATAATGTAAATGTTTTATACATAGTTTTAAAACTGTATGGATCACTTTGTTGTATTATTGTTGTATTGATATTTTTTATTTTTCAAATATTTTTGATTTGTGATTGGTTGAATCTGCTAATACAGATCCCACAGACCTAGAAGATTGACTGTATAAATTTTCCTGGAAACCAAATGAAAAAATTATGATGGAATTGGCCAATTGTCAAATGTGAATGATAAGCTAATAAAATAAGCTCCAAAACTAATCACTGGATGTAATAACATAGAGGTCATTGGGTAACTTCGATGAAAGTAATTTTGTAGGTGATAGGCTGACTGGAGGAGTTTTAAGAAAGAACTGGAGAAGAGATATTATAGGCAATTACTATAAATAAATTGTTCAGGGAATTTTGCAAGAAAGACAGAGTGATGGGACAATAGGTTAAAAAGAAAGTAGGAGCAAGGGAAGATGTTTTTCTCCTTTTTTTAGCTTATTATAAAATACGTTCCCAAATTAATAAATGGATTTAGCAACATGGAAGTCACTGATAACTTTGATAAAAGTAATTGTGCAGATGACAGTGTGATTGGAATAATTTCAAGTGAGAGTTAGAGAACAGATAGCATAAATAAATTGTTCAGGGAAATTTGCAAGAAATAGATGTACATAGTTTACATAACAGATGCACATAGTTTTGGGGTATATATGATAATTTTCTTTTTTTTTTAGATGGAGTCTCACTCTGTCACCTAGGCTGGAGTGCAGTGGAGCAATCTCAGCTCACTGTAACCTCTGCTTCCTGGGTTCGAGCGATTCTCCTGCCTCAGCCTCCCTAGTAGCTGGCATTACAGGCGCGTGCCACCACGCCTGGCAAATTTTTTGTATTTTTTGTAGTGACAGGGTTTCACCGAGTTAGCCAGGATGGTCTAGATCTCCTGACCTCGTGATCTGCCCTCCTCGGCCTCCCAAAGTGCTGGGATTACAGGCTTGCTACTGCACCTGACCCACATATGATAATTGAATACATTCATATCATTTGTAACAATCGGCCGGGCGCGGTGGCTCACGCCTGTACTCTCAGCACTTTGGGAGGCCAAGGCAGGCGGATCACGAGGTCAGGAAATCGAGACCATCCTGGCTAACACGGTGAAACCCCGTCTCTACTAAAAATACAAAAAATTAGCCAGGCGTGGTGGCGGGCGCCTGTAGTCCCAGCTACTCGCGAGGCTGCGGCAGGAGAATGACTTGAACCAGGGAGGCGGAGCTTGCAGTGAGTCAAGATTGCGCCCCTGCACTCCAGCCTGGGCGACAGAGCAAGACTCCATCTCAAAAAAAAAAAAAAAAAAAAATTGTAACAATCAGGTCAGTGTCCTTGGGATAACCATCACCTTAAATATTTGTCTTTTCTGTATGCTGGAATGATCCACATTATTCTCTTGTAGCTACTTTGAAATATACAATAGATTATTATAAACTGTAGTAAATTAGTGGATACGAATATATGATTTGATAAAAGAAATAAGACCTAGTGACAAATAGATTAGTACAATGAGAAGAATTTTTATTTATTTTTGTGGTTTTGCTTGTTAATTGGGAGAGTTAATACTGTGATGGGAATCACCTACTTAGACATTGAAAAAAATAATGATAAAGAGAGTGGGGAGAATCATTTAAGCAAAGTGAAGGAGTAAGGAAAGTGAAAGAGATCTTCCCTTTGAAAATCTGTCTGTGAAAGGAAGAAGGAAAAAATTACAGTGACTAAAGGGTGAGATAGAAGAAGAAAGTGAAGATTAAAAGACCATTTAAGGGGCTTCTCTATGCCAGAGGCTGAAAGGAATTTAATTAATTTGGAAAGTCTGCATATGGAAATAAAAGTTTAAAGGCTGGTTTTCAAAGACTAAAATTAGGGAATGAGTGATTGAATATCCAAGAGAGTAATAGTGATTTCTTCATATTAGATTATGGAAAATACTTAAGTAATAATAGAAAGATCAGGAAGATGTTTTAATGCATTGGGCCCAGAAGATAAATAATGATTTCAATTTGTAAGATATGGGTTGCAGATAAGCACAATTTCCAAAAGAACATGTCCCACTGGATGTGTGACTTAATTATGACATATAATTTGAAGTAGGAATAAGAATTTTTAAGTCATTAAAAATGAAATACTGGCTGAAGTCAAGGGAATGATACGGTTATCAAGATTAGAATATTAGTGAAAACATGGCATGCAGGTTATATAACATAGAATATCTATGTAATGTTATTCAAATTAAGAATGCAATAAGGTATGTAACACATTTTGTTTTATTTACATTGTTTTGTACAATTATTTATTTTTATTAGTTAAAATAACACTAAACATTTAGATTTAAACTAATAAATTTAGTCAATACAAATTTCCAATGAAGACTGATTCCCATCTAAAACTAGTTTCTCCATTTGTTCACTGTTCCTTCTCAACTACTTAGTAGTGCCATGCCCCAATTTTCTTAATTCCCTTTTATACCATCAATTTTTGCCCCCTAATTGATCACCATTAAACTAGCTTACCCATCATTTCTTTGGAACTGTCTTTTACAAAATGAACAATAACTTCTTAGTTCCTAATTTAATACTTATCTCAATTGATTTATCTGCAACATTTGACTTTGTTGATTATTACCTCTTTTCCAGAACATCCTTCATTCTTAGTCACTGGGATGTCTTTTCTTTCTTGCATCTTTTCCTATTACTCACTGACTATATCCTTTCAGACTTTTTCTTCTCTTTTATCCTTCATCATCCATTCTGTATATGTTGGTATCTGCCCAGATTTTTTCTCATCTTTTGTTTCTGTTCACCCTACTTTGGAATGCATAATTTCCTGTGACTTCAACAATCTTAAGATTTTGTGATTTTTCTCCTTCCTGATTACTTTCTCTCTTGCTTCGTTTCTATCTGTACACATATCTGTGCTTAAATAACGGGATCTTAATGAGAACTTGGATCTCAAAATAAACAGAATGCCTAGCCCTGAACATTTCACACCATACATATTTTATGTACATTTGTGAAAGGTGTAAATGATTTTTGTTCCACATATAATTTGACATCACTGACAATCTGGTTTTACATGTTTTTTTCCAATGGTTGTACATTATTTGACTGAAGTTGTATATAAATTAGTTTGGATTAGGTTCAACTGTGAATAAAAGAAAATATAAGCAAAATGCAAACAAAAACCAAGAGGCTAAAACAAGACGTAAGGCATTTATGGGAACCGCACCACCACCACCTAGTATCAAACATTCAGGATCCATTTATGTGACTGCTCTGCTTGTAGGTTACCTTCATTCCCAAGATCATATCTTGTTCAAGTTTAACCATTAAGTTACAGTCCAAACAGTAGGAAGAAGAACAAGGAAAAGGAAAACCCAAATGGCAATCATCATCTACCTCTTAAACAAGGTTTTGGTTGCTGACCTACATTTTCTATTTCATTGTCTCCTATTTCTGCTTATATCCCATTGGCCAAAATCTAATTACACGTATATTTGACTGTTAGAGACTCAGTAATCCTTATTCTGGTTAGTCATCGCCCAGCTAAAATTCCATTTTTAGGAAAGAAAAGGAGAAAAGGTGTTAGGGGATAACTAGCAATCTCTAACACATGTTTTTATTGATGCAGTCCCTCTAGGAAAAATGTGTATAATGAATACTCACTAGTATTTTACATATTATAGAAATATGTGTGTGTTTATATTTATGTCTATACTGGCAGAGATAGCTACAGTAGTAGAAAGTAAACTTCCCTTTGAAAATCTGCCTGTGGAAGACAGGAGGAAAAAAATACAGTAAGTAAACAGTGAGACAGATGAAGAAAGTGAAAATGGAAAAGCCATTTAGGAGACTGCTTTATGTCAGAGGTCATAAGGAATTTAATTAATTTCGAAGCTCTGCATATGGAAATAAAAGGGTGAAGGCTGTTTATCAAAGACTAGAATCAGGGGAATGGGTGACTGACTTATCACAGAGTGTATGATCTTCATTGCGAAAAATAGATAGCACAAATAAGGTATAGATACCACATATATGGGTATACATATATAGATACACAGATATGAATGTGTGTATATGTGTGTATACATGTACAGGTATAAATATAGGTGTATATATATATATATACGCACGCACACACACACACACAGATGTCTTTATGCCTATACCTGTCTATGAATATATATGCATATGTGTAGATATAATCTCTATATCTTTTACATATATTATATATATACACATATGGATATACGTGTGTGTGTGTGTATCAAAGCTCATTCAGCAATACTGCTCAAATTATGTTCTTGTAATACCTACAACAGAAGTGCCTGTGGTGTTTGTTAAAGTGCAGATTTTCTAGCTCCCGCACAAATGTATTGCTTTGCATTCGAGAGGCAAGGATTCAGGAAATCTGTAAATGAGGTGATTCCAATGTTCAACTGTTGCTATAGAAATTAATGCAATAAATTTGGTTTCATCAATACTGCAACTATGTGATGTAACTATACTCTATGAGCATCTCTCAAGAACTAAAATATTTCTTTTTTTTTCTAAAGTGGCTGTATTATTTTGTTGCTTTTTATTTTTTGTTTTTGTAGGTACATAGATGTGTATATATATGGGTTACATGAGATATTTTGATACAGACATGCAATGCATAATAATCACATCAGGGCAAATGGGGTATCCGTCACCTCAAGCATTTATCTTTTGTGTTACAAACAATTTGATTATACTTTTTTAGTTGTTTTCCAATGTAAAATTAAATTATTTTGACTTCAACCATTCTATTGTGCCAGCAAATACTAGGTCTTATTCATTCCTTCTAACTATAATTTTTGTACCTATTAGCCATCCTCACTATCCCCAACCCTGCCATTACCCTTCCCAGCCTCTGATAACCATACTTCTACTCTCTGTCTCCATGAGTTCAATCCTTTCCATTTTTATCTCCCACAAATAAGTAAGAACATGTGAAGTTTGTCTTTCTGCGCCTGGCTTGTGTTATTTAACATAATGACCTCCAGTTCCATTTATGTTGTTATAAATGACAGGATCTTATTCTTTTCTATGGCTGAATACTACTCCATTTGTGTATATATAGCATATTTTATTTATCTACTCATCTGTTGATAGATTCTTAGGTTGACTCCAAATCTTGGCTATTGTGAGTAGTGCTGCAATAAACATGGGACTGCAGATATATTTTTGATATACTAATTTCCTTTCTTTTGGGTATATATTTAGCAATAGGATTGCTGGATCATATGGTAGTTCTATTTTTAGTTTTTTCAGAAACCTCTAAACTGTTCTCCACAGTGGTTGTACCAATTTACATGCCCACCAAAAGTGTATGAGGGTACCATTTTCTCTACCTACTCACCATCATTTGTTATTTTCAATTGAACTGGAGTGAGATGATGTTTCATTATTGTTTTGATTTGCATTTCTCTGATGATCAGTAATGTTGAGCACTTTTTCATATGTACCTGTTTGCCATTTGTATGTATTCTTTTGAGCACTATCTATTCAGATCTTTTACCCATTTCAAAATTGGTTTATTAGATTTTTTTTTCTCGTAGAGTTCTTTAAGGTCTTTATATATTCTGGTTATTAATTCCTTGTCAAATGGGTAGTTAGCAAATATTTTCCTCCCTCTGAGGGTTGTGTCTTCCCTTGTTGATTGTACAGAAGTTTTTAACTTGATGTTATCTCATTTGTCCATTTTTGCTTTGATTGTCCGTGTTTATGGGGTATCACTTAAGAAATCTTTGCCCAGTTCAATATCCTGGAAATTTTTCCTAATGTTTTTTTGTAGTAGTTTCATGGTGCGAGGTCTTATATTTAAGACTTTAATCCAGTTTGATTTGATTTTTGTATGCAGTGAGAAATAGGTGTCTAGTTTTATTCATCTGCGTATGGATATCCAATTTTCCTAGCATCATTCGTTGAAGAGACTATCCTTTCCACAGTATATGTTCCTGACAACTTTGTCAAAAATGAGTTCACTGTGGGTGTATGAATTAGTTTGTGGTTTCTCCATCCTTTTCCATTGGTGTAGATGTCTTTTTTATGCCAATAACATGCTGTTTTGGTTAGATAGCTATGATAACTTAATGTAAGGTAATGTGATTTCTCTAATTTTGTCCTTTTTGCTCGGGATAGCTTGGCTCTTCTGGGTCTTTTCTGATTCCATATAAGTTTTAGGATTTTTTTTCTATTTCTGTGAATAATTTCACTGGTATATTGATAGGGATTGCACTAAATCTGTAGATTGCTTTGAGTAGGATGAATTCTTCCAATCCATGAATGTGGAATACCATTAAATTTTTTGGTGTGTGTCTTCTTTAAAGCCTTTCATCATGTTTTATAGTTTTTATTGTAGAGATATTTCACTTATTTGGTTAATTCCTAGGTATTTTATTTTATTTGTAGCTATTGTAAACAGGATTTTTTAAATTTCTTTTTTAGATTGTTCACCGTTAGCATATAACAATACTACCAACTTTTGTATTTTGATCTTGTATCTTGCAACTTTACTGAATTTGTTTATCAGTTCTAATAGTTTTATTTAGTGGATTCTTTAGGGTTTTTGAAGTATAAGATCATATAGTCTGCAAACAAAAATAATTTGATTTCTTCCTTTCCAATTTGGATGCCCATTTTTTCTTTCTTTTTTTCTGATTTCTCTAGCTAGGAGTTCCAGTACTATGTTATATAACAGTGGTGAAAGTGGTCATCCTTGTCATGTTCCATATCTTAGAGGAAGGAGTTTCAGGTTTTTCCCACTCAGAAATATGGTAGCTGGGGGTCTGTTATATATGACTTTTATTATGTTGAAGTATATTCCTTTTATATCTGGTTTGTTCAGGGTATTTATTATGAAGGATGTTGAATTTAATCAAATGGTTTTTCAGCATCAATTGCAATTATCATATTTTTGTCTTTAATTCAACATTGATTGATTCACACATGTTGAAGCATCCTTGTATCCCTAGAATAAACCAACCCCTGCAAGATGAATGACCTTTTTAATGTGTTGTTGCAATGGATTTACTAGTATTTTATTGAAGATCTTTGTTTCAATATTCATCAGTGGTATTAGCCTATAGTTTTCTTTCTTTCTTTCTTTCTTTCTTTCTTTCTTTCTTTCTTTCTTTCTTTCTTTCTTTCTTTCTTTCTTTCTTTCTTTCTTTCTTTCTTTCTTCTTTTTTAATGTTTCTTTGGTTTTGCTAGCAGGGTAATACTGGTCTCATAAAATGAGTTAGGAGGTATTCCCTACTCTTCTATTTTTCAGAATAGTTTGAATAGGATTAGTATTAGTTCTCCTTTAAATGTTTGGTAGAATTCTGCACTGAAGTCATCGACTCCCAGGCATTTCTTTACTAGAAAACTTTTTATTATATCTTTGATCTCATTACTTGTTGTTGGTCTGTTCAGGCTTTGGATTTCTTTATGGATCAGTCTTGGTAGGTTGTATGTGTCTAGTAATTTATCAATTTCTTCTAGATTTTCCAAATTATTGGCATATAGTTGATCACAACAGCCACTAATGATCTTTTGAGTTTCTGCAATATCAATTATAATGTTTTCTTTTTCATCTCTGACTTTACTTATGTGCTTATGTGTATCTGCTCTCCATCTCTCTCTCTCTCTCTTTTTCTTTAGTCTGGTTAAAACTTTGCCAATTTTGTTTAATCTTTTAAAAAAAAAAACTGTTTGTTTTACCATCTTTTATATTGTTCTCTTTATTTCTATTTCATTTATTTTTGCTCTTATCTTTATTATTGTTTTTCTACTAATTTTGAGTTTGGTTTGCTCTTGCTTTTATAGTTGTTTAAGATGCATCATGGGTGTTTTATTTGGAGTTTTTCTTTCTTGATGTAGGCACCTGTAGCTGTAAACTTTCCTCATAGTACTGCTTTTTCTGTATCACATAGGTTTTAATATGTTGTATTTCCATTATCATTTGTTTTCAGAAATTTTTCAATTTTCTTCCTTATTCCTTCATTGCCACACAGGTCATTCAGGAACATATTGCTTAATTCCTATGTGTTTATATAGTCTCCAAAATTTCTCTTGTTATTGATTTGTAGTTTTCTTCCATTGTGGTCAGAGAAGGTGCTTGATATTATCTCAGTGTTTTTGAATGCTTAAGACTTGTTTTATGACCTAACATGATCTATCCTTGAGAATAAACCATGTGCTGAAGAAAAGAATGTATTCTGCAGCCATTGAATGAAATGTTCTGTAAACATCTATTAGGTCCATTTGGTCTGTAATGCAGATTAAGTCCAATGTTTCTTTGGTGATTTTCTGTCTGGAAGATCTGTCCAATGCTGAAAGTGGGGTGTTAAAGTCTCCAGCTCTCATTGTATTGTTGTCTGTCTCTCTCTTTAGCTCTAATAATATTTGCTTTATATCTGTGTGCTCTGCTGTTAGGTGAATACATATTTAAAATTGTTATATCTTTTTGCTGAATTGACTGCTTTATCATTATATAGTGACCTTCTTTGGCCCTTCTACTTTTTGCCAATCTATTTTGCCTGATATAAATATAGCTACTCTTGCTCTTTTTTGGTTTCCATTGTCCTGGAATATCTTTTCTATCCCTTTATTTTCAATCTGTGTGTGTTTTTACAAGTGAAATGTGCTTCCATTAGCAACATTGGGTCTCATTTTACTTTTTAATCCATTCAGCTACGCTATATCCTTTGATTGGAGAGTTTAGTCCATTTATATTCAATGTCGTTATTGATAATTAAAGACTTATGCCATTTTGTTATTTGTTTTCTGGTTGTTTTGTGGTCTTCTTTTTTCTTTGTTTCCTTCCTGTCTTCCTTTGCATAAAGGTGATTTTCTCTGGTGGTATAATTTAATTTATTGCTTTTTATTTTGGTGCATCCATTATATGTTTTTCATTTGCGATTACCATGACGCTTGCAAAAACTATGTTATAATCCATTATTTTATACTGATAACAAGTTAGCACTGCTTGTAGATACAAACAAACAAAAAGAATACTAATAAAAACTCTACACCTTAACTTTGTCCTTCAAGTTTTTAACGTTTGTTGTTTCTATTTATATCTTATTGCATTGTCTGTGTCTTGAAGACTTCTTATAGTTACTATGTTTGATTGGTTCATCATTTAGTCTTTCTACTTTAGATAAGAGTATTTTACACACCACAGTTACAGTGTTATAATATTCTGTGTTTTCTTTGTACTTAGTATTACCAGTGAGCTTTGTACCTTCAGATGATTTCTTACTGCTTATTAACATCATTTTCTTTCTCATTGAAGTACTGCCTTTAGCATTTCTTGCAGGATAATCTTGTGTTAATGAAATCCCTTAGCTTTTCCTTGGAAAAAATGTTATTTCTTCTTCATGTTTTAAGGATATTTTCACCATATATACAATTCTAGAATTTTTTTTTTCCTTTGGCACTTTAAACACCACTCTCTCCTGACCTATAAGGTTCCCACTAAGAAGTCTGCTACCAGACATATTGAAGCTCCATTGAATGTTATTTGTTACTTGCAGCTTTTAGGATCCTTTCTTTATCCTTGATCATTAGGAGTTTGATTATTAAATGCCTTGAGATAGTCTTCTTTGGGTTAAATCTGCTTTGTGTTGTATAACCTTCTTGTACTTGGATATTAATATCTTTATGTAGGTTTGGGGAGTTATCTTTTATTATCCTTTTCAATAAACTTTTTATTCCTTTCTCTCTCTCTCTCTCTCTCTCTTGCTCCTTTTTAAGGTCAAGAACTCTTAGATTTGCCCTTTTGAGACATTTTTTAGTTCTTGTAGATTTGCTTTATTCTTTTTTATGAGTTTTTCTGTTGTCTTCTCTAATATAAGACACTTTGAAATAGCATTTCAAGACATTTTTAAATAGGTGTTTTCAAATAGCCTGTCTTCAAGCTCACTAATTCTCTCTTCTGCTTAATTCTGCTATTAAAAAATATTGATGCATTCTTCAGTATGCCAATTGCATTTTTAGCTCCAGAATTTCTGCTTGACTGTGTTTAATAATTTCAATCTCTTTGTTAAATATGTCTGACAGAATTCTGAATTCTTTCTCTGTGTTATCTTGAATTTCTTTGAGTTTCCTCAAAACAGCTATTTTGAATTCTCTGTCTGAAAATTCACATATCTCTATTCCAGGAAACTCCCTGGTGCCTTATTTAGTTTATTTGGTGATGTCATGTTTTCCTGGAGGGTTTTTGTGCTTGTGCATGTTTGTCAGTATCTGGGAATTGAAGAGTTAGGTGTTTACTGTAGTCTTCACAGTCTGGGCTTATTTGTACCTGTCCTTGGGAAGGTTTTCCAGGTATTTAAAAAGACTTAGGTATGGTGATCTAAGCTGTGTCTCCATTAGTAGGCACCCCAAGCCAAGTAATGCTGCGGATCTTGCAGACTTGTAGAGGTATCACCTTGGTGGTCTTGTGTAAGACCTGGAATAATTCTCTGGAATACCAGACAGAGACTCTTGTTCTCTTTCCTTACTTTCTCACAAACACAAAAAAAAGTCTCTCTCCCTGTGCTGAGCTGCCTGGAGTTGGGGTTGGGGTAACACAAGCAATCTTGTGGACACCACCACTGGGACTGTGCTGGATCAAAGCTGAAGCCAATGTAGTCCTGGGTCTTGCTGAAGGCCCACTGTTACCACTATCTGGCTGCCATCTATGTTTGCTCAAGACCTTATGGCTCTACAGTCAGCCTGCAGTGAAGCTAACAAAGTTTGTGTTTTTTCCTTCAGGGAAGCAAGATCCCCCAGACTCTGGGTGGGTCCAGAGATGCCATGCTGGAGCCAGACTGGAGTCAAAAACATTAGAAGTTTACTTAGTATTCTATTGTACTATGACTGAACTGACACTCACATCGTGAGATGCAATCCTTCCTACTCTTCCCTTCCCTTTAGGCAGAGAAGCCTTACCCCATAGCCACCATCACCACAGGCCCACAAGGAGTACTGCCACGCTACCATGAATGTTCACTTAAATCTCAAGGGCTCTTCAGTTAGCTTATGATGAAGGATACCAGGCCTTGGACTCACCTTTCAGGGAAGTGGGCTCCCCTTTGGCCCAGAGCCAGTACAGAACTTCCCTCCAAAAGCCAATGCCTCCAAGAGCTAATGCCTGCCCTCCAAGAGCCAACTGGGAACCCCAAGAACCTAGACTGCTCTCCTGTAGCCAAGCGGATATCTAATGTTCAAGACAAAGTCACCTTTACTTTTCCCTCTACTTTTCTCTAGCAGAAGGAGTCTCTCACCATAACCACCACAGCTGGGAATGTGCTGGGTCTCACCTGAAGCCAGCACAACTCAGTCTCCCCAAGGTCCATGGCTTACTCCCTGGGCAACACTGCTGTTTATTCAGGGCTCAAGTGCTCTTCAGTCAGAAGGTGATTGGTCCTGCTGGGACTAGGTTCTTCCCTTCAAGGCAGCATACCCTTCTGGTCCAGGGTATGTCCAACATTTGTGTCCAAAAATGTCATCCAGGAACTAGAGCCTGGAATGACCTAGTTTGGGTCATGACTCTTACTGGTGCCCTATTGTACTGTGGCTAAGCTGGTATCCAAGATGAAATACAAAGCCCTCTTTTCGCTTCCCACTCCTTTCCTCAATGGGAGAAAGGGTATCTTTTGGAGCCATGAGTGGTGCAGCATATTTTAAGGGGATGGGTAGCACAAGTACCTCTTTAGTCACCCTAGCTGGCTTCTCATAGGTCATGTGCCCCCCATGTCCACTTGCTCTTAGTTCAGCTCAGTACTAGGACTCACCTAAGAGTTACAGTTCTTGTGGCCTATACTGCCTTTCAAGTTTACATGAGGCTCCAGGGCTCTTTAGCCTGCAGTGGCAAGGCTTGCTGGAACTCAAGTTATGACCGCTGGGAGGTGAGATTCTTTTCTGGCTGGGGCTAGTCTATATGCCCTGTTCTGTGCACAGGTGTTAGCTGAATTCAACTGGGTTTTGCTTTTTGCTGTGACAGGGCAACATGGAGTTCAAAGGTGTATCTCACAATTGCCACACACTCCCTCTCCTAACCGCAGCTGCTACAGGGGGATTGGGAAAGGGTGGCATCAGCAATTTCAGACTGTCTTTCCTACCATCTTCAGTGCTGCTTTCAGTGCCATCAAGTTAAAATCAGGTACTGTGAGTGCTTACCTGATTTTTGATTCTTATGAAGCTGCTTTTTTTGTGTGTATAGATATTTGTTAAATTTGGTGTTCCTGTAGAGGGAAATGGTTGGTGGAGCCTTCTATTCAGCCATCTTAGTCTGCCCCTCTCTCGCAGCTTTCCGTTTTGAGGGAGAAGAAACCAGAGAAACAAGGTGTATATTGAAAATCCAAGATGAAAACTGCAGTCTTTTAATACCTGCTCCAGTGTGCTTTATCACAAAAGTACCTCTTGTTATTACGCTTACAACTAGGACTTTTTCAAAAACATCTCCATAAAAAGTTTGATATATTAATATCATAGTATGGGCTAATGATTTGAAATTTAGCCTGAAGTTGCTAATATAGATTGTGTTTATACCTAAATCTAATTTGTCTCTATAGAGTTAGAAATTCTCCCAGATAGCTGAGAATGCCTAATACGAATAATCTATCATTTTTAGTATATTTAAATATAATTTTTTCTGCCTTAAGGAAAAATCCATTTGGCAGTGTAGTGAGAAGAGTTGATAATATATGTAAAACTTGCTGATCCATGAAAAAAGAGTTGCATAATGGATGAAGTTAGAATTAACACAAATATCAGGTGAATATTGAAAGAAACATTTCCAAACATTTCTAATCAGGCCAGTTTCATTTAAATACAAAATGTTTCTTTGAATTTTTAGTTGCAAAATTTTGCTTACTAGAAAGAATACCTCATATCTTTGATATAAAAACCATTGTATACATACATAAATTAAAAACGTAATTGTATGCATAAATAATCTGTATAAATTTCATACATGTTATATATGTAAGTGTTGATGGAAGATGTGAAAGTATTCATGTAATTATTAGCATGGAGAAATAAATTCTTTACTGATATTTTTATACTTTTAAGAACCAGAGCTTATTTATTGTATTTATACTAAATAAATTGCATGTTAAAAAGAGTTCTTAGATACATAGAAGTTAATGAATGCATGTTCTGCTTTTGAATTTAATAAAGCAATTTGCCTACATAGGATATTTTAATTAGGGAGTACATTATTCAAATATATGTTTAAGTTTCACAGGAAAAAAATGTACATCTAATTCTACATTTTTAAAATCTTGTGTGAATTTCCACAGATATACAAAACTTTGCAAAATTCTAAAAATAAACCAAAGCTATAGTATATACAATATATAACTAATTTTATGACCTCATTTAACCTACACAAATCAAACACTAACTTACGAGTCATCGTAATCTATGAGGAGGTCCCAATATGCATTTTTCATAATAATTCCTTGCTCTTCTTACCTTTGCTCTACTTTAATAAATACTTTCATGATCACTGCTCAGAGCTACTACAGCTTTGACACTAAACTCCAACGTTCCTCTTGCTTTCTCCCTTTACCTATTTTTTAATTTAATCATAATTTCTAATGCTTAGCATATTATTTTTTCTGCAATTTATTAACCTATTACTCAGTTCTAGCCAAGAGGAAATGCCATTTTCATTTTGATAAGAGAAAAGTATAAAAAGATAGATATATCTCATTTAAGTTTATAAGTGCAGTGACCAGAAATTGAAGTATACATTTTTTTCTAATAGTTTCTAATTTCTTTCTTAAGAAAGAGGCAAAATCATGTCCTGGAAGTGAGGAGAAGTGGTAGGTTAGGATATTTTAGGAGAGTGAGATTTATTTGAAATGCCTTCTATGGAGAATGTGAGAAAAAGGGGGTGGGAATCAAAGGATTGCCGGGCAGTATTTTGAATAGGGTTGATATTTTACAACATGTGTTTGTAAGAGAAACAATTATAAGTTTGCATATTTTTTCTACAGTAGGCTTGATAACTTATATGTAAGTATAACAAGACAGACAACAGCATTGCTGGGCCGTGGATTGTTAGCACAATGAAGGAGGAGATTGAAGATGTTGGCAAAGCAGAGTGGATAGGGAAGGAAGGGACTTCCAAAGCAGTTTGCCTCTTCTAAGCACATTAATTTTATCCCTAAATTTTATTCATAAGACAGTATAAACAATTTATTCTTGACAGTTTGTGTAAAAAAAAAAAAATGGTAACAGAGAACTTACAATTTTCTAAAATATTAGAGAATGTAAAATTTTAATAATTGAGAAGTTATCTTATATTGGTATATTTGTTTCTAATATGCAAATAGCTTAAATTTTTAAGTAAACAGAAATATTCCAAAGTTTTTTCATCTTAATAAGACAATTTTTTGAATAATTTTAATAATTCAAGTCATCAAAATATAATTTCTTGATTTAGGCATTACTTTTGAAAGTCACCTCTGCAACTCCCCTCCATTAGCATCTTTTTCATGAAACTAGCCTATGCCTAACTTGACTAATTTCTCTTTTTTTTTTTTTTTTTTTTTTTTTTTTTTTTGAGACGGAGTCTCGCTCTGTCGCCCAGGCTGGAGTGCAGTGGCCGGATCTCAGCTCACTGCAAGCTCCGCCTCCCGGGTTCACGCCATTCTCCTGCCTCAGCCTCCGGAGTAGCTGGGACTACAGGCGCCCGCCACCTCGCCCGGCTAGTTTTTTTGTATTTTTTAGTAGAGACGGGGTTTCACCGGGTTAGCCAGGATGGTCTCGATCTCCTGACGTCGTGATCCGCCCGTCTCGGCCTCCCAAAGTGCTGGGATTACAGGCTTGAGCCACCGCGCCCGGCCTAATTTCTCTTATCTAGTAAATGCTTACAGGCAAATTTTTTTAGCCCCAAAATCATTTGATGGCATGGATTAAAAAATAAGTAGCCAATTCATATAGGATAATTTTCATACAAAAAAAACCCCATAAAAGTGAAACATTAAAATCTCCTTTTAAATTCACTGGTCCCTTCTGCAATGCCTTTCTCTGCTACAATGACTCTAACTTTTTTTCTGAACACTCATTTTCTGTTCAGCATACCTCCCTACATTACTCTACAAAACGGGATAATGGTTAGTTAACCAACAGTCATAATGGTTGGTCAAAAGGCAGGTGTTTTCTTTTTTATTTATTTATGACTCTGAAAAAAAATAAACTCCTAGGAATTTGCAGAAGTGTTAGAGAGAGACAATCAGTTGTCTTTCATTTGCTGTGTGATGCAGTTCCAACAAAACATATTCAGATAATAAAAGAGATGATCTAGCTGACATCTAGGTTACACTTTGCCTTGTTGGAAAACACACAAAGAAGTAAAGCCACATATATTAAATTTTTAAGTTATTAAAGATATTTGATTAAGAAAATGAACATCCTCAATAGGACAGTGATTTAAACTGAAAACTTAATTGTCAAGGAAAATACAGGCCATAGTACCAATTTGCTAAAGATTATTAGAATATAACTCAAGAATAACCAATAAAATATCATACTTTAAAAATAAACCCCTATTCTTTCAATGTCTTTTGCAAATGTTGGTATTCTTAATTAGCATATGTAAAGCCAAACTCAGCACTCTTATACTCAGTAGATATGCCTTGATGAAACACAAGATACATTACAAATATTCATAATATATGTTCTTAATATTAAATAAATTAAAATTACACATACAAGTCAAAACCTCCCAATAATATATTTTGAATTGATTTTGCCTCTGTTATATTATTATTTATGTAGAATTGTTATTTTTCACACTTTGTACTTCTGCAAGTCCAATTTATCGGTGACTTGCAGGTTCAATTTATAACCTATTGGAATGATAAATTACAAAACATCATGGTGTATAGTGCTAGAATTTATTCTCTATTTCTATAGATTGATTGATGGAACATTACAGGATGGGGCATTACCAGGAATTTTTTACGTACTGGTTGGTTGCACTTTTTATTGGGAACATTCAAAATCCTTTCTTCTAGCTTTTTGAACAGATATAATGAATTATTGTTAACTATATTCATCCTCTATTATTCTAGAACACAAGAATTTATTTCTCCTAAGTAGATGTAATTTTGTATTTATTAACTAACCTCTCTCTAGCACTCTCCTCTTAGAATTCTCAGCTGATAACCATAAAATTACTCTACATTTATGAGCACCATTTTTTAGCTCTCACATATGAGTGAGAAAATGTAGTATTTAACTTTCTACAGCTGACATTTCACTTAAAATGTTCTTTAGATTCATACATGTTGTCATTAATGACAGGATTTTATTCTTTTTTTAAAGCTGAACACTATTCTATTGTGCATATATACCACCTTTTCTTTATCCACTCATGTATCGATGGGCATTTAGGTTGATTCCAAATCTTAGCTACTGTGAATAGTGCTGCAGTACACATGAAGATGCAGATATCTGTTTGATATGCTCACTTAATTTTCTTTGTATAACTATTCAGTAGTGAGATTGCTGGATCATATGGTAGTTTTAGTTTAGTTTTCTGAGAAAGTTCATGCTGCTTTTTATAATGGCTATAGTGATTTACATTCCCACCAAAATTGTATGACTTTCCTTTTCTCAAGCACCTATTTAGATCCTTGCCCCTCTTTTAATTGAATTATTTGTAGGTATTTTTTTGGGGGGGTGAGTTGTTTGAATTTTTTTGTATATTCTGAATGTTAGTCCTTTGTTGGATGAATAGTTTTAAAATATTTTCTCCCATTTTGCAGGTTGTCTCTTCACTGTTGATTGTTTCCTTTGCTAGGCAAAGTTCTTTAGTTTAATAGAGCCTCATTTGTTTATTTTGTAGTCATAAAATATTTGCACAGACCAGTGTCCTCAAGTGTGTTTCCTATGCATTCTTCTAGTAGTTTTATAGTTTCAGGTCTTACATTTAAGCCTTTAATCCATTTTAAATTGATTTTTTTAAATAAAGAGAGATATGAGTCTAATTATATTCTTCCACATATGAATATCCAATTTTCTTAATACTATTTATTGAAGAGAGGGTTCTCTCCCCAGTGTATACTTTTGACGTCTTTGTCAAAAGTGAGTTGGCTGTAAATATGTGTATCTATTTTCAGGTTCTCTATTATGTTTTATTGATCTACATATCTGCTTTCGTACCAATAGCATACTGGTTTAGTTACTATAGTTTTGTACTACATTTTGATAACAGGTAGTGTGATGTCTATGGACTTTTTCTTTTTTCTTAGTATTGCTTTGGATATTCATGGCTTTTTTTTTTCTGCTCCATTCAAATTTTATAATTGTTTTATATTTCTGTGAAAAATGTCATTGGTATTTTGATAGAGATTGCATTGAATCTGTACATTGCTTCAGGCTATATGGTCATTTTATCGTGTTTAATTTTTCCAATCCATGAGCATGGGATACTTTTCCATTTGTTTACATCATCTTCAATTTCTTTATCAATGCATTTTAGCTTTTATTGTTGAGATCTTTCACCTAATTGGTTAAATTTATTCCTAAGTATTTTATTTTTTGCACCTATTACAAATGGGATTTCTTTCTTGAGTCATTTTTAGCTAGTTTGCTATTAGTGAATAGAAATACTGCTGATTTTTGTAGGTTGGTTTTTGTACCCTGAAACTTTACTAATTTTTTTTTATCAGTTTTAAAAGCATTTGGTAGAGTCTATGTTTTTCTAGACATAAGATCATGACATCCGCAAACAAGGATAATTTGACTGTATCTTCTGTATTTTGGATTCCTTTTATTTCTTTTCCTTGCCTAATTCCTTCATTTTAAATCTTTGTGTGACTTTATAAGTGAAAGGAGTTTTCTAGGCTACATATACTTGTGTCATGTTTTTTATTCCTTTAGCCAGTCTATATCATTTTATTTTTAAATTTTTCATTTACTATTATTTTTTTTCAAGGAAAGATCTTGTTCTGTTGTCCAGGCTGGAGGGCAAAGGCACAAACACAGCTCACTGCCACCTCAGCCTCTTGGTCTCAAGTGATTCTCCTGTATCGGCCTTCTAAGTAACTGGGGCTACAGGCACATTCCACCATGCCACCCAGCTAATTTTTAAATGTTTTGTAGAGACAAAGTCTGACCACATTGCACAGGCTGACCTTGAACTCCTAGGTTCAAGTGATCCTCCCTCTATCTTTCAATTGAAAATTTTAAATTGTTTTCATTCAAAGTTGTTATAGATAGGTGAGATCTACTCTTGTTTTTTTGTTGTTGTTGTTGTTTTCTTATTGTTTTGTATATTATTTGTTTCTTCCTCTCTTACTATTTATATTTTTTCTTATTTGTGTATCTTTTATACCAGTGAGTTATATACTTTTGTTTGTTTTCATGATGGTAGATATTATACTTTTACTTCCAAATATAAGACTCCCTTACACATTTATTGTAAGGGCAGTATGGGGTGATGAATTTCCTCAGTTTCTGCTTATTTGGGAAAGACTGTATTTCTTCTTCATTTCTTAAGTATAGCTTTCCTAGGTAGCTTTTTGTTAGCTTTTTTTTATTACTATTTTCAGCACTTTGAATATATCCTCTCATTCTCTCCTAGCTTATAAGGATCCTGCTGAGAAATCTGCTGTTAGTCTAATGAGGATTCCCTTATATGTGACTTGACATTTTTCTCTTGCTGTTTAGAATTCTCTCTTTGTCTTTGATTTTGACCGTTTCAACATAGTGTGCCTTGAAGAGAAATATTTCATTTCTGTGGTCCTCTTCAAGGCATATTATATTCAAACTGCCAAAATCTATCAGTTTAATCAGTTTGGGGATCTATCTGCTTCCTAGATCTGGATGTCTAGTTCTCTCCTAAGACATGGGAAGTTTTCAGCCATTATTTCATTAAGTAGATTTTCTGTGCCTGCTCCCATATCTTTTTCTTCTGGAATTTCCAAAGTGTGAATATTTGTTTGCTTAATACTGTCTCCTATATCATGTAGGCTTATTCATTTTCTTGTTTTTTTTTTTTTTTTTTTTTTTTTTTTTTTTTTTTTTTTTTTTTGTCTGATGTGTTATTTCAAAAGACTTGTCTTTAAGTTCAGAAATGTTTTTTTCTGCTTGATCTAATCTATTGTTGACACTCTCAATTGTATTTTTTAATTTTATTCATTGTATTTCTCCAGTATAGGATATCTGTTTTGTTCCTTTACATGATATCTCTGTTGAATTTCTCATTCAGATCAATAATTATTTTCCTGATTTTTAAAAATTGTCTGTGTTTTCTTGCTTCTCACTGAGTTTCCTCAAAATTATTATTTTGATTTCCTTTTCATGAATTTTATAGATTTCCTTTACTTTGGAGGTGTCAAATTTCCTTTTTTGTTTTTCTCATGTTTCTTATGACCCTGTATTTATATCTGTGTACCTGGTGTAATAGTCACTTCTTCCAATTTTATGGAGTAGATTTATAGGGCAATATTTTTTTTTCTGTAGATTTATCTGTAGTATCAATTGGGCAGAGTGCTTTGGCTTTGGTTTGGATTAGGCACAGTTGTGTAATCTTTGTATGATTTATTTAGCTGTAATAAATTTCAGTAATATCTGTGAGTTCCTAAGCAGGTTAGAATGCATTTATTTGTGGAGACTGGGTGCAGCTTTACTGGGAACATGGACAGTGGACAAGCTGATCGGGGGTATGCACAGGACCAGCAGTGGGGGTGATGGGCCCCAGGTGGGTCTATCATCACACTCCTGGGTAGCATGCAAAGGCACAGCTGTCCCATTGCTGAAGAGGGTGAGTTTGGCATGCAGTAGCAACAGGTCCTCGATAGAGTAGTCATTGGGCCCCTGGCAGAACACAAGGGCATCAGTGGTTCTTGCAGTGGACCACGGCAGGCTAGTCCTTGGGATGGTGAGTGGCACATAGTGATGGTCAGGGTGGGAGTGATTGTCCAGATGGGCCAGTTCTCAGACCCCCAGAGGGCATGCATGGATGCATAGTGACTTCCCTGCTAAAGCCATTGAGGTTCTTGTTGGCAGCTGCAAGCCCAGGTATGTGGCTCTCAGGATCTGGGGAGTATTTGCTTTGCCTCATATTATCTGGAGGCTAGCCATCCTGTTGTGCTCAACTGCCTAATTTCCTACAGGTATAGGGTGCTATGTGGTCTCAGGTGCTAGGTTACAGCTGTACTGCTGGGTCAAGCTCGTGACATGATGCTGCAACCATTTGGATTGGTGTGGGGAGAAATCAGCAGAGTCCCAGGGATTTTTGAGATGTGGGGAATATCAAGTTCCAGGGCAAGATGTAGTTTGATGGTGGCTCTGCTCTCAAAATTATACCATGCTGTAGCAGCTTGGGTTCTAGGAGGTGGGAGAGACTCAGCATGAACTCTATGGAATAATGTAGTCACATGAGACTCCAGGTAACTCCCTATAATCAAGGTATGGGGGTGCTGAGGGGGCTTTCCTCTAGCTAGGACTGCAGGTGTGTATCATGGGAACGTGGACTGCTGGGGATATTCTGCTTACCTTTTTCCAGCAGTGGGAGTCCCAACAAAGACACAGGGATGAAAACCATATGATGATTCTGGTAGAGATTGAAATGACACACCTCCAAGCCAAGGAACACTGAGAATTTGTCAACTACCACCAGAAGGTAGGAAGAGTAAAGGGAGTTTATTCTACAGAGGCTTCACAGTGAACATGGATCTGTTGAAACCTTGATTTTGGGATTATGGTATCTGGAAACATGAAAAAATAAAATTCTATTATTTAAAGCCACCAAATTTCTGGTACTTTGTTATGGCATCTTTAGGAGCCTAATTAATAAAATCTGCAGTAATTTCTTACATTTTCACAGTACATTTAAGGTGATAGCTAAACTTTTTAATATCCTGTAAATTGTTTTTCCAAGTATTCAAAGAACAACAACAATATACAATAAAAAATATGATGTTGTTACTGTGCTTTCTTATTAGATATGGAAGACGATGTGGGAGAAATAAAATTTAAATTTCCAATTCTATCAACAGAGAACTAGAAGATACAGCAGTTTTTACTCATTTTGTCTTTCATTGCTTCAAAGTAACAGGAATGACATACACAAAAATAGCTAATATCGAGAATGCAAAAATATCATGAGTTTTTATTGTGTTAAATCTTAAGTAGAACTGAAGGAAATACATATATATGGTCTGCATTATTTATTTCAGTCAAATTTGGTTTGTCTGGTTAGAAATTACACCTAGGGAAATAAGCCTTCTGTAAACTTCATGAACAAACGTAATTTTTCACTGACCCCATGCTCTTTGTAATGAAAATATTCATAGTAGTAGAAAATCCTATTGTGCCTGAAAAATTAATGACTTCCTTATTTGGGTTTCCATTATATTTTACACACCTCTATTATTGTACTCATCATATTGCATTAGGGAGATATTTTTGTCTATCTCTTCTGCAAGATAGATAACTCCTCAAAGGCAAGTAAAATTATTCATTATATGTAAATTTTCTGTGCCTAGCATAGTGCTTCGTATGTAGTATGCTAATAATGAATATTTGTGAATTGAAATTATTAAACTCATAGCTTCAAGTTACATCCACAAAGTGCAGTTTATAATAATGCCACTTTCAAGTAATAAAAAGCATTAAAATTGTTTTTATGGACATTACTCAGTTAAGAAAGAAAGATGTAAAATAATTCAATGACTTGCCTGTCATGGGATTTTAGTTCAGTCTTCCCATGTGTATAGATGAGTGGATTGACAAAGTGTTTTGTTTTATTTAGGAAGTGCTGAAAACCATCTACTCATCAAATATCACTTGGTATATGTGCCAGAGAACATGTTAAGGGCTAAACAAACAAACAAATAAACAATCCTCTGTCCTTGCCTGTAAGAGAGAGATGAGTGAAAATTCCAAGAACTGAGGCAGAAGGTGCCATGCAAGCTCAGAAAAAGAGCATCTCAACTTATAAGTGGTGAAATGTGACGAGAAAAAAAAAATTAAAATACCAAGGCTATGTATTATAAGTTGAAAGGACTCTAACATCTTGTTTATATGACTTTGCATATTTTATGCAACAGTGCACTTAAACAGGAATGTCTTATTTCATATAATCAAGAAGTCAGAATACTGTAACTGAACACAGAACCACTGGTTTCTGTGACTTCTCAAAGAACTCCAAAAATATAGCATCAAACGGAAAAAAACATTTCTGAATTTTAACTTCAATAGTCAATGATTTGGGTTTTGTTCTTCTAGTGTGCCTTATCTATATCATGTCTACATGATTTGTCCTCATCTAAGTTTGTCCAAGAAGACTGAGGTTTCAGACCTAGCACTCAAAAAAGTCTCCATTTTTCTCTAATAAGGTCACCAAATCCCTGAAACTCATGACGCAACCTCAGATGCAGTATTTGTTAAATTTTGATAGCAGCCTATATACAATATTCTCTTTACTTAAGATGAAAAAATGTAACGAAGCTGAGTGGAAAAAAAATCAAAGTGCGATACTAGGGAAAATTGTTCTGGTCACTGTCTCACTATTGCCAGCAAGTTCATTTGGGAGATAAGAATATGTTTGGTAGAAGTATTCATGTAGATTTTATATTAATATAAGAATCTTTAATTTGCCAATCTTCAAATTTATTAGGAATGTATTTTCCATCTACATTTTTCTATCATTATGTATTGAACAATGACATTTATTCTGAGAAACCCCAAATTGATTTTACTATCTCAATCATCTGCTCAATTTACTATTTTATTTAGAAGGGCAATTTAGGATAATTAGAGATAATAATTACTTTTTAAAAGGTGAATGGCAAAAGAATGTACTCAAATATAATTTTTCTGAATCAGGGTTGCTAAAATCTTAAAATAATAATCTTCGCTCAAAGAGAAAAAATATTCTGTCTGTGAAGCAAACATCTTAAAAAAAAAAAAAAAACAGGTGTTGCTTCAATAATCTTGGATGTTTCATAATTATCAGGTACGTATTAACTAGAGCTCCAACTTGCCCAGTATACTTTGCTCCAGGAGCTCTGACTGGGTTCTCTAAATGTAATTGTCTAACTTTGAAGGTATTTTGTGAGGACTGCTTTCTGTGGCATTTACATGCAGATGGGATTCTTAGGAGTATTCTGTGCAGCTATTACTCTGTGAATAGAAAATGATGCAGTTCCTTTAAGTAACTCATGATATTTTCAAACTAATTTTCCTCAAGGACAAAACGAAATGGACTTTATATGGAAGATTTCCACCTTCATTAAAAGCTGACATGGATGTTCAAAAATTAGCCAGAAGATGTGAACCAATGAAACTCCTCAAATTTATATAAGACCAAAATGACTAAGATAGGTCCAAATAAAGTCATGATACAATTGAAATTTTATGCTCATGTATTTTAATGAGAGATAGTCTGAGCTTTCATTTGATCAGCTTCTAATTTCCTTTAATATAACAGTATTTTAGAGCATAGAACATGTTTCATGTTTAATTTACTAAATTGAACTTATTTTCCCAATAGAAGTGGTATACATGACATTGGGTGTTCATCATTTGTTATGCCATAAGAAAACACTTAATCTTTCTGTTTGATCTCTAATTTGTCTTAACGGGCTCTCTGTAGCATAAGCAAAAATAAATAAATAAATAAATAAATAAATAAATAAATAAATAGCATATCTCCTATTCCCCAGAACCACTTGGTACAGCTGTGCAGGTGGCACAATGTACAATTTCAGAAGTGCCCAATAATATGATAGTCTGCATAAGTGACATCCCTGAGTGTTTTATAGTACACAGCCTGTGTGACTGTAAATGGCATCTTATGCCAGAATTGAATATAATTTGTTGTTTAGCCTGATTTTGCCAGGATGTTCTTCTCTTGCACTGCGTGTACTCATGTGAGTAGATAGTTTTTAACCCATTCAGTTAGTATTGATAAGTAAAGAAATGCCTTTTCATGCTTTTGTTTACATTTAATTTCTAAAATTTAGTTTGATTTAATTTTACTGTACTATAAGATCATTTGACTGGGATCAAAACAATCAGCTTATTTTCTTTAAACACGCTGTATAAATCAATTAATGTTTCATTTTCATACTGTTTCACCCGAAATAATCCTCTTCCTTAAAAAGCCATGTAATTTTGCGATCAATTATGCTACTATTTTAAACCTTCAATGTTAGCTTCCTTCATTTGGAAGTGTATCTTAGAGGGTTTTTGTTTGTTTGTTTTTGTTTCTGTTTTTGTTTGAGACAAGAGTCTCGCTCTGTCACCCAGACTGGAAGTCCACTGGTACCATCTCGGCTCACTGCAACCTCCGCGTCCGGGGTTCAAGCGATTCTCCTGTCTCAGCCCCGACTAGTAGCTGGGATTACAGGCGCATGCCACCACACCCGGCTAATTTTTGTATTTGTAATAGAGACGGCATTTCACCATGTTGATCAGGCTTGTCTGGAACTCCTAACCTCCTAACTTCAGGTGATCCACCCGTTTCGGCCTCCCAAAGTGCTGAGGTTATAGGCGTGAGCCACTGGCATTCTTAGAGCTTTTTATATACAATTGGCTAGCTTAATGGTTTTACTATAACTGTTTTTAAACTTTAATTTTATTTATTTTTTGTTTTTATACCTTTTTAGAGTGTTTTTACATTTTATCTTTTATTTTGAGATAATTTAAGATTACATTTAGTTGGGAGAAATTATCCAGAGATCTGGTAAGCCTTTCCTGACAGTTTTCCTAACAGTAACTTTTTGAATAACTATAGTATGATACAACAGCCAGGAAATTTATAAAATCAATAAAAATTATTCAGATTTCACCAATTTTATATGCACTTGTGTGTGTGTGTGTATATTTAATTCTATGTAATTTTATCACACGTGTGGACTTGTAACCACCACCATGCTCAAAACAGAACAATTCCATCACAAGGATCCCTCATATTACCCTTCTATAGCCACAGCCACTTCTCTTCCTTTTGTCTCCCTAATACTTGGCAACCATCTCCATCTCTATAATGTCACTTCAGGAATATTGTAACAGTGTTTTCAAACCACCTTGTGATAAATAATATGATGAATTATATATATACCTGAATTTTTAAAAGTTTGGTATCTTTGTGCTTCCAGTGACATTATAGTTAACGAATTGTTTGCCTAGACTTTACCATACAATAAAATATTGCCTACATTATTGTAACCATAGTTTTATAGTTCTATTACCATCCTTTTATTTGGAATCTATTTTATCCTTGTAACTGAGGATATGCTTTAATGAGCTAAAGTTTGCTTTACTTTTATTTATAAAAAGGTTATATTAAAAATGTTATTTTTACCAAGAAAAAGCATTCTAATATGGATAATGCGATAGTTCTATGTCTAAATTACTGGGTAATCTTAATTAAGAGATTTAATATTTCTGGGTTTTACATTTATCACATTTTTTTGTGCTATTATAGAGGTAATCAAATAAAAGTTTATATTTTATGATTGTAAACTGCCTCTAACTGAAGGACTTTTTAATGTTGCTCTTTTGGGTATTATGACATTGCCCTCTTTCTTTGGTTTATTATTTAAATTCATTCAGAATATGAATTATAAGGGATTAGACCAATGTTACGATCAGTTCACAAACTTGCCCTTGACAGTGGCAGCAAAGGATGTAGTATGAACAAGTGTAATGACAAGCTATCAATTTCAAAAGGATAACTGTGTCTACGCAAATTCATAATCTATATATCTGTGTAGATAATTTGCTATCTCTCTAGTATCCATTAAAGTATCCTGAATTCTAATTGAACAAGTTTTGATTGCCATGCTCTTATTTCTATATCACAAATAATAAGTTCCATGAATTTACAGTTAATTTCATAAAATAAAACCTTTTGTTGTGTGTTGTTTTCTTTAAACTCCATTTCAAAGATAACTTTTAGTGAGTCTACTCAATAGAAATACAATAGTTGAAGATACGAGAGAAATTGTAACTGCTTGATTCAATTTTTTAAATCAACTACTTTCCTATTAAATCATTTTTGACTAAGTAGAAAAATTTACAAGCATATTCAGCTTTTATGTTGCCAACAGAAAATTTTTATCTTTGAAGGATATCACTGGTGCAGTCTTTAAGTATATTATTATTTAAACAGTGTCACATTTACAAATATTTTTTCATCTATTATTGGCTTTCCTTTAAGGGTCAATATCAGCATTTATCAGTCTGAACTGTTCTAATAATATTGGATAACAGTTAAATAGGTAGAGATAGAATAGTTACCCTGAATAATATCGGCATATTTCATCACCCTTAATCTTCAATAAGACTCTTTCAAATATGCAATCCTATGTCTCTATGTTGATGAGAAATGAATTAGCCAAGGACTCATTAAGCCTGAAGATTCTGACTGTATATATATATATTGTGTGTATATATATATATATATATATTGTGTGTGTGTATATATATATATATATATATATATAGAGTGTGTGTGTGTGTGTATATATATATATATATATATTGCAGCTATTTCATGGCGATCTTCGGCATCAAAAGTTTAACATTTAGGATGATTATACGAGATCTTTTCAGATGTTGAAAGTATACATAATTTTAGAAGTATCATACTTAGCTTGTTTGAATAGATGAAAAAATTAAGACCAATAGTTATAAATTTTAAGAGGACAGAATTAGACTAAGATTAGCAGGCATTTAATATGATTAATGCTTTCCCCCTAAATAAATGATTTATTCTGAGGTAATAAGATCCTTTCTTTGAAAAGACTTATACAGAGAAAACCATATTATTGACAATATGGGATTCATGATGTCAATAGCAATCGTTCTATATGATTATTAAAATATATTTTAATATGAAGTTTCTATTTTTATTAATAATATCTTCAGTATTACCCAAGTGTTATTAACATTAAATGGTACATCAATTAAATAAAATTCTCCTGGGCTACAGTTTGCTTAGAAACAATGCATAATACAGCACCAACCATTTAGCCATATATTGATCATTTTAGCCATGAAAATGTAGGTCCTTATCAAAAGCCTACAAAAATTATCATAAATTATAATAAGTTTTACTAAATGTTTAAATGCAACATTTTAATATACTTTTTGAATTGTCTGGATACAACATAAGCAATATTTATTTTCTATTCTCCTGGAAGATAGTTTTCCATTATAAAATAATTCTGTTTTTCTATGTGAAGCCATAAATTGTAGAAAAAAGTTTATGTGCTTGAACCTTACTGGAGAGGTTAGAAATGTATAACGGGTTTCTTTTGAGATTAAGTTTGTGACTTAAGAAACACAGTTGTGCAATATCTGTTGTGGGTTATAGGGAAACTTCATGGTCATAAAACAAAGTAAATAAAGCTATAAAGAGTGTCACAAAGGTAGTAAACACATGGCTTTACTCCTTTGCTCTGTGGTCTAGCAAATGTTCTAACTAACTTTAGCATGTGAGATTATATGATACATAATTCCATTGACTAAGCCTCTGATTGGAGCATGCAAAAAATTTACATTCTAATTTTCTAGTTATCTAGGTTTCTGCAAATGACATACTATTTAAAAAAAACCTGCTAGAAAGGTCTTTCTTAAGGTTATACATCCCATAGCTCTTGATAATATTCAGTTTCCAAATTGAAATAACTTAATTGCATTCTCCAAGGATCCATTTTCAGAGTAGGTGCAGCTGTTGCATTTTCTTTTTTAGAAAGACAATTATAATTACAGGCAACTTGCTTAAGAAGATGGAATTAATAATGCATTACAATTTTAGAGAAACAGTGAGAATGAAGTTTGATTCATGTAGGAAAGAGATACATGATGATAGATCAACAGAAAGCAAGGTAATTGTGTGTGTATGTGTGTGTGTCTGTGTGTGTGCTTTAAGTCTTATTTTGGAGACAGCACATTTAAGATAATATTATACAAATAATTTCTTAAAGAGTCATCTAGTGTTTACTACCTAGAAGCTACTGTCAAAAGCAAGGATAATATTTAGCAACAAAAATCACAGTTCGGCAGGAAGGGTAAGTGCAAACAAGAAATTTCACGAGAGGTTCAGAAAGACATGTACGCAGTATGCTTGGAGCAATATAGGAGGAGAAGACTCGTTCAAGGATTTAAGACAGTCTTGAAAGAGGATATATATTTCAGCTAAGTCTTAGAACAAAGCCTATAATTAATTAGGATGAAAAGACTGGGGAACATAGGAACTAAAATTAGGCAACATTTCCAAAGAAGAATGCTGTCAAGAATTGTGAAAGGTCCTATATATGCCCATTATGTTAAACTATTGTCATTTAAATTTTCTATACTTTTACTGAAAAAAAAATAAAAAAGAATTGTGAGAGGTCACTTATTGTATCCTTTTTATCCACTAACAAGTTAGGCTGCTACATTTTCAAATATTCAGGAGAAAGCATGAGACACATTGTGGTCAGAAACACAGGATTTTATTAACCATGGCACAGCAAGCTGGATGAACTTCAGGTTTCTATTAAATTATCTTATTCCATTTTCCACAGGGTGATATGAAGAGGACCAGGTTACACCTACATGTGCAGCAGGTTGCCTTATAGGGAACTATGAGCTCTAGTGAGCAGTAAGAATAACTTGTTCATTACTCTAGACTGAATCACTGTCTCTCTTTCCCAAAGATATAAGGAAACCTATTCTTTTTATCAAAGAATTTATGAACTCCATATTTCAAGACTGTTTATAACTTTTAAAAAATCCTTAAAAAGAGTCTGAAAAAAAGTCAGTGCATTGACTTAACACGTGTGCAGAAATGAGTCAGCTCTGTGAAAAAGTGTCTCCAATAGAAACAATAAATTGTAAAATCTCTAAAAGATGAAATAATATGTTGAATCTCAAGATTGCAAAGAAATTTAATATGGATAAATGTGCACAGTCTTTGGTTCATAAAAAGGAAATTCGGGAGAGGTTACCTGATTGTAATGAATTTGACACGTTTTAGTAATGCATTTTTTTTCTGAAGGTTTTTTTCTTGGGGGTGTGAAGAGGACACATAATGATTTGAAATAGATCAGTAACAAAATCAGACTTGGAGTTGTAAGAATCATGGTTATTGTTAAGTAAGAATGGCGTGAATGTGTGCAAGAATGCCAGCACAGAAGCTTTAAAATTTAGTGTTTGTGGGTGATGATAAGAACAATAATCAATTAAGTTGTACCCAGGCTAAAGACCAACAGAATGATTTAAATTTAATTTATTGAAAAGCCTTTGAAATTTGCTCATCAGCTAGAAGTAAGACAGGATAAAGAACATGGAGAAATTGGGCATGCCTTGAAATTTCTTGATTTTAAATGAAATGAAGAGTACAGGAAAAGGTGGAATTGGATAGAAAAAGTGATTATTTGAATACACACTTTCTGAAAGATTACAAAAAGGGAAATTGTTGCTAGAAGATATTTAGAATTCAAGTGAGACTGAGAATAACTGTTGGAAATTGTAATTGATGCTGTAATAGTAGATGAGATCAAAGAAAATGAGTGGGCATCCATTCATAAATTAAAATATCTAAACAAAACAGATATAGAATAAATTTGCCCCAACAAAATAAACACCATGTATGAAAGACCTATAGCCAACATCATAATCAATGGGGGAACAGAGAAAAACGCAGTGAGCTTTTCCTCTAAGATCTGATACAAGGATGCCTACCAGCACTACTTCTATCCCACAAAGTACTGGAAGTACTTGACAGAACAATTAGATAAGAAAAAAAAAATCTAAATAAGAAGAAGTAAAATTAATGCTTTAGATGATATGATTATATACATAGAAAACCCTAAGTTCTCACCAAAATGATCTGTTAGAATTAAAAAACAAATTCAGTAAAGTTGCAGGATACAAAATCAACGTGCAAAAACTAGTTACATTTTTTTTATGCAAACAACAAACCATACGATAAGGAAATTTTTAAAAATTCTCCTTTACAATAGCAATAAAATAATAAAATACTTAAGAATAAACTTAGCCAAGGAGTTTAAAGATTTGTACACTAAAATTACGTATATGAGGACATTAAAGAAGACACAGGTAAATGAAAAGATCTCCTGAGTTCATGAATTGAAAGAGTAAATATTTTTTAAATGTCCATAATGCCCAAAGTGATCTAAAGATTCAAATCAAACCCTATTAAAATCCAACAAATTTTATTACAGACATAGAAAAAAAATTCATAAAATTGATATGGATCCATAAAAGACTCCACTTCAGAGAATTAGTTTGAAAGCAATTTGAACAAGAAGAACAAAACAGGAGGCATCAAGCTTTCTAATTGCAAAATATATTACAAATATGCAGTAATCAAAATAATATAACTAGCATAAAAACAGACATATGGACCAATGGAACAGAATAGATAGACAAAAAAATAAATTCACAAATCATCATTCAACTGATCTTTGACAAGGTTGCCAAGAACACACAATGGGAAAAGAAATATGTCTTCAACAAGTGATATAAAAAATGTATCTACATGCAGAAGAATGAAATTGGATCCTTATCTCATACCATATGCAAATATCAACTCAAAATGTATTAAAGACTTACCTCTAAGACCTGAAACCATAAAACTACTAGAAGAAAACATAGGGAGAGGGCTTCTTTGATATGTGCAATGATTTTTTTTGGCTATGACACTGAAACAGGCACAAATAAACAGTTGGGACTATATCAAACTGAAGTTTCTGTACCTCAAAGAAAATAATCAACAAAATGAAATTCCCGCCTGCAGAATGAGGAGAAATATTTCAAGCCATATATCTGGCAAAGAGTTACTATCCAAAATATATAAGAAACTTTCAAAACTCAGTAGCAAAACTAAAACAAAAACAAATAATTTTTTTTTTTTTTAAATGGGCAAAATGCTTGAACAGGTATTTCCCAAGTGAAGACATACTAATGATCAAGAAGCTTAGGAAAAGGCACTCAACATCACTAATCACCAGGGAAATGCAAATCAAAACCACAATGAGATATGACCTCACATCTGTTAGAATGGCTATTAGATAAAGGACAAAAGATTAGTACTGGCCAGAATGTGGACAAAAGGGGCATTCTTGTACAGTGCTGGTGGAAATGTAAATTGGTATGTTCTTTATGGTAAATAGTATCGAGGTTCCTCAAAAAATTGTAAGTAGAATTACTATATGATCCAACAATTTCACATCTGAGTGTATATCCACAGGAAATAAAATGAAATGTTAAAGAGATACCTATACTCCCTTGTTCATTGCATCATTATTCATGGATGAACCTGGAGTACATTACGCGAAGTGAAATAAGCCAGACACAGAAAGACAAATACAGCATGGTCTCACTTATATTTGGAATCTAAACTAGTTGAACTCATAGAAGTCCAGGGTAGACTGGTGGTTGCCAGGAGTTCAGAGGTGGAAAAAGTTGGGAGATACTGGTCAAAGAGTACAAAGTTTCAGTTATGCAAGATGAATATGTTCTGGAAATCTAATGTTCAGCATGGTAATGATGGTTAACAATACTGTATTGTATACTCACTAGAGTTTGCTAAGGTGGTAGATCTTAAGTATTTTCAACCCCTCTCCCCACACAAAAACAATGACTATGTGAGAAAAATTCCGCCAGGACTATGGCAGCCACTATTGGTGTACTACTTAATGCCACCAATTTTCTCATCCTTTTTACTAACAGGTAATAATATTTTAGAGGTGGAATAGTATTCAGTTAAATATATTTACCTTTAAACACTCCCATGCAGCAAAAATGACCATGTGAAAGAGTTCTGGCCAGTGGAATTTATGTACAAGTCACTGATTTTGCCCTCTTGCAGGTAAATTTTTTAAAAAGCATACATGGCTAGAACTTCCTTTGGCTATCTCTCCTCCACCTTCGCCCCTACCTTTCTGCCTAAAAAGTGGTAAAAGTGGCTAGAAGTGTAACAGTTATCTTACTGTAAGAGTGATAATGAAAGCCATCATCATGCATCAATCAGTCAGGGTCTAGGGAATGGAGTGAAACAAATTAACTCTAGCATCTCAGTGGCTTAGTAAACAAAGGTGTGTTTTTCAGTCAAAGTGAGTTGCAGTATTGGCTCCTCTCTTGGGCAACTGCCTTTTAAGTAGTGACCCAGGGACCTAGACTGTTACTACTTTGTCCATGCAATTACAGAACATGACTTCTAAGGGGAGCAGATGGGTAGAGCAAGACAGTCATAAAGGGGTTTTTCACTGCCTCAACTTGAAAGTGGCATGTCTTCTACCCTTAGTCTATTGTCTTGAACTAGTTACATGAACCTGTCTAACTGCAAGAAATTGCAGTTTTCAATGTGCCCTGAAAGGGAAGGGGTATTGGAAAGTAGGAAGTGCTCCCCTGGTGCGGTGGCCCACGCCTGTAATCCCAGCACTTTGGGAGGCCAAGGCCAGCAGATCACAAGTTAAGGAAATGGAGACCATCCTAGCTAACATGGTGAAACGCCGTCTCTACTAAAAATACAAAAAATTAGCCGGGCGTGGTGGCGGGCGCCTGTAGTCCCAGCTACTCAGGAGACTGAGGCAGGAGAATGGCATGAACCCGGGAGGCGGAGCTTGCAGTGAGCCGAGATCGCGCCACTGTACTCCAGCCTGGACGACAGAGCGAGACTCCGTCTCAAAAAAAAAAAAAAAAAAAAAAAAAGAGAGAGAGAAAAAGAAAGTAAGAAGTACTCATGAAATCTTTCTTCTAAGGCACTTTGAGCAATTATACTATCCCATTACCTCCCACCTCTGGACACCTTGCTATTTAAGAACAATAAATATCTATTCATTAGGGCCACTGCAGGTCAGATTTTTGTTCACTGAAGTCAAACAGAATTCTAACAATTTAAAAGTGTTTAAATTACTTTAAATTATTTATCCAAGTTTACATTCATGGAATTTAAAATAAATAGGGTATTTTAAGTTATAATCCCGTATTACTGTATATCTATAACACTAATCAGTCAGATAGCACCAGAACTTAGTGGGCACTGAAATGGAGAAGACACGGTGTTCCATACTTGCAGACAGTGGAACCCAGAAGTTTGCAATGTTCTACTGTATTTTTTTTCTTCACTGTAGAAGGATTTCTATAGAATAGAGTGGGCATATATTTATAGTCTAATCTACTAGGCAGCACTGTGTGTGCCAAGTTTGCAATAGCCTATTCTATAGTACAAAATTAAAGTCCACTTTGAAGCAAATTAGGAAACTTAATAAAATTTATGTGGTTCTTTTGACAGGGAAGTAAGAAGTTCATATATATCAGAAAATCGTTTGTCTTCTCTAATCCTCCTTTGTTTTGGTTTGTTTCTGTTCACTTGAAACCTTGGTAAAGTTGCTTAACTCCCTAGTAACTGTTTCTTTATCTATCTTTATACAGAATTAAATAGTGAGGCTCACATCATAGCTTTTAAGATTTGCAGATGAATTTGTCTTGCTAGAATTTTTTCATTTGCCAGCCATAAAACCAGCAAGAGCATCAACAGTCAAATAGAAGAAAAAGCAAGAGCATCAACAGTGCAATAAAAGAAAAAAAAAATAGCAAGAACATCAACACAAATAGAAGAAAAAATAGCAAGAACATCAACAGTCAAATAGAAAATAAATTGTGCTATTTATTAACAATTGAGAAAGACCAGGTTGCTTTTAGGTGTAATAGGGAACTTTTATGGTACAGAAGGCTTAGTTCTGGTCATCTAATAGGACCTCTTAATTTGTACTTCCATCGTGTAAAATTGCTGTTGTGGAGAAAGTTGTCAGTTGACATTTCTAACCAGGTACACAAAGATGATGGTTGGCACAGTGCTAAGGGCTAGGTATGTTTACCACACAAGAATAGATAGGAAGGATACAAAAACTGGTTTGGAGACTTTAAATCATAGTTACTCTACCCATCATACAGAAATGTTCCAATAAATGGTTCTGGATCTGACCAATCACAGCAACATTTCTCTTGTGCAGGAGTCTCTCAAATGAGCGTATTAATGTCCATTTCATTGGAATATAAGGTTACATGATGAAAAGCTTGTTATGGTCCCAGTACGTTTTAGCTGTTATTATTTTCCTTATTTTCAATTGTCCAAATATTTTGCTTTTTGACATTTAACTGTTTGTAATCAATAATTCACATTAGTATTCACTAAATATACTTTATGACTAAAGATTATTATACTAAAAATGCACAGGAAATTATTAACTTCACTTAAAAGTTGGTATTTTGTACAGAACTGATTTTAGATAGCATTTTTCCACAGAAACAAAATTTCACACGAACGGTTTGTTTTAAAACATTGGAACACCTCACTGAACAATAATTAAAGTAATGCAATTTTATTCAAAGTACCTAAGTCAGTCCCTTGTAGTCAATTAGGTGTCCAGAGCACTGCAATTATGTTTCAAACCACCAGGGCACATTTAAACTACTGAAGCAGAATGTTGCCCTGGTGATTTTAGGATAATGCTATGGGAGAGTTGCTCAGACCATTTATTATCTTCAAGTTAAAGAGCGATATTAACTCATTCATACCATAAGCACACCATGCATCAACCAGTACTAGCACTCTTTTCTTGGTGCTGAACTTATAAGAAATAAGAAACATATAAGATTGATTTTTAATATACTCGAAAAACAATGAAATAAATAACAATTTTTGAGTGTTACTTTCTGCTGTAAAATTTTACATCAACTTATAAATATTTTAGTGTCCAGTTTGTCTGAACCTGTGCTAAGAATGCATTTAATTAAGGCATACTTGACGTATTAGGTTGGTGCAAAAGTTATTGCAGTTTTTACTATTGTTTTCAATGGCAAAACTGCAGTAATTTTTGCACCAACCTAATATTTCAAGCTTTACACTATATAAATTTTAGAACTTCACAAACTTAAGGACTGAGGCATTCTTAAATGAATCCTAAATCTCTGTGCTGCAATTTCAGTCCATTCCGTACTAGTCTGTTCTTAGTAGGATTGATAATTATGAATAGTCTGAAGACATTTCATATGTCTAAGAAGTTTGAAATGGAATCAATAATATTTTTGCTTACAGTAACTTCGATTCTTGCACCGTAGTATGTACTGTATTAGTCCATTCTCACATTGCTATAAAGAACTGAGACTGGACAATTTATAAAGAAAAGAGGAAGTCTGGATCTTAGTAAAATGTAAGTATAAAAGGGAATTTAAAATTTCCATTTCACCATTTTCCATAGCCCTTGTTTTCCCAAGTAAACTTTCAGAGAAAAAGAAGACAAAAAAAATTGGAATTCCTTTTTTCTTTGTCATTTCAAAAGGGAGCAAATATCAATCTTGCATTACTAGAAGGCTCCAAAAATGATTCTTCAGGTTCTTAATATTACTTAATCCAAATTGGGCTGTTTTCTTCCTTTAGAAATAAACAAAATGGCATCATTCCAACCCTACTCCTGACCTAATGTACTATGGAATAGCGTATCAGCCTTACAAATCAATATTTTCTTAGCCCCATCCTGTTTAACCAATGAAATCTGCTTTTTTTTTTTCAAGCTCTGCTTTCTCTAGAGATAATCCGTGATGTTAGAGAACTTTTGCTAACAGATATTTTTCTTATACTATAAATTTGCTTTGTAAATTAGAGTCATAAATGAGGCCAGATTCTGATTTATCCCCATATATGGTATGCATGATTGATATTTGAGAGACTTGTTTTCTCAGATTTATAGTAGGAATACTAGCCCAAATGAGCTATACTATATATTTTTCTCTGATGTATTGAAAGCTGGAATATAAGACACAGTTAATTTAAAAGGCAGAAATTAAAAGCCATGGAAAAGAATTCTCTTATGTTAACTAAAACTTTGTCTTACTGATTGGTGAAACAAATCTTTAGAATTATTAATCATTTAGAGGTAGTCTATCTAATCATTCTCATCATTTATTTTCCTCTCTTTCTTTTTTCTTTCTTCTTTAACTGAAGTCCTCTACTTCCATATCCTCACCCTCTCTTCCCTTCATACTGCATAACAAACTACAGGAAGCCTTGACCTAATATGCAAAAACACTTTTTCTCTGTATGCTCTACACTAAAGAGTTCTAAAGTCCTCAGAACAATGTATTGTAAAAATGTAAGCCTGTCTATTTTATCACTAATAATTAACCTACTCATTTATAGCACAATATACCAAACAATTTGTCTCTTTTTGTCCTTTTTCTTCTTTTTTTTTTTTGTTTGTTTGTTTGTTTGCGTTTTCTTGGGTCTTTGACCTTGAGACAAGAGCAAGAATAAGGGTTTCCAAACTTTTTTATTGTGCACACCTATCAGAAAAAAAAAAAAAAATTAAGCATGCGTGGCCATTTGTTTATTTATCCATGTATAAAGCATTCATATTTATATATCCAATATGGTATATAATATAGAACAATATAATAAATAATATAAAATATAACCATACTGTATTTTTATACTATAGAACATACACCTTCATTAAGAGATACCAATGGTAATATATCCTGTTCATTCCACAATTGATATAAAAACTATTGACTTGAAGTTTTGTGAACTTAATTAATAACTTCAGCTACTCATGCTGTGATGTCCATAACCTTCATTGACATCATAATGGAGGGTCTGAAGGAATGACATATGATAGAGACCAGATAATTTTTTAAAACATGAAGCTGTTTTCGTTGGGCACGGTGGCTCATGCCTGTAATCTCAGCACTTTGGGAGGCCGAGGCGGGCGGATCACGAGGTCAGGAGATCGAGATCATCCTGGCTAACACGGTGAAACCTGTCTTTACCAAAAATATAAAAAATTAGCCGGGTATGGCGGCGGGCATCTGTAGTCCCAGCTACTTGGGAGGCTGAGGCAGGAGAATGGTATGAACCCGGGAGGCGGAGCTTGCAGTGAGCTGCGATCCGGCCACTGCACTCCAGCCCAGGCGACAGAGCGAGACTCCATCTCAAAAACAAAAACAAACATGAGGCTGTTTTATTCCTCATTCCTTGCCTCTTATTCGGACTTTAATAATCTGAAACAGTTTTTTTCATGTACTTAGAACTTTCATGTACTTAGAACTTAAAATAGCAAGGTACGTCTTCTCTAAACTAATATTATAATTTGTTTTGTATTTTTTTGTCACAATCTAAGGGTGACCTCAACAAACAATTTATTCAGTTACTTCTTTATTGCAAAAGAAAATAGCTTAGTACAATCCAAGCAAGCCCAAAGCACTGTATTTGATATATATTTATACTAATTAACTTATTTATAACTCCAGATTACCAACAATATTGTCAACTATATAGCTGTATATTTTTCACTATTTTTGTAGATACAACAGAACATCACACAATTTAATTGTTCCATGCGTACTTATTAAAAGTATCAATTGTTTTTGTTTAAAAGTATTCAAGCTAAATTTATCATGGTGCTTATCTGCTTGGCATATTTTTGTCATATTTAGAAATCTTTTGTCTATATAATGGAGTTGATTCGGGATATCTTCTACGAGATATTTTCAGAGACAGAATGACTTCAGTGATGTTCTGCTAAGCCCTATCTTCCAAAATAAAAGAAAAAAAAGTCTTAATTTTTAATTTGTGTGGTGTTTAATTTTATGATCAACCAAGCTACTAACCTGCTGTCACTGAACATGGAGTTACAAAGAAAGGTACAGAATCAGCTCTCTCAAGCTAATACCTGTTGGCTATAGCTCACCCCTGGGTAGCCTTATCTTATTCTCCTACTAATTATCCTTTACTAATTTCCTCAATAGCTTTGTTTTATCATGTTGTATTATTTTTGTTTTTGTTAAGAGTGTCAAATACATTTGGAGAGTGAAATAGATCTTAAATAAATGAATTAATTTTAAAAGTCCTTTTAAAAAATCCCAAACTTTGCATAATTTATTGTTCTTATTGCCTCATGGTTTGCTTGCTCTGTGAACATGTTAAATACGTCATATATCAAACATAGAAAAGACAGTATCTTTCTATATATATATATTAATGAAATGGACAAAATGGGGCCAAATGGGTACATACTAATTGCATTCATAAATACAGTCTTAATTTAATCTGTCAATTCAAGGATTTCTTAAGGTTATTACCTAAGGTGCTCAACAATGTTTGAGGATAAACACAAAGCAAATGGTGTCATGTAAAACTACTGAAATGATTTTAAAATATACTGATTATGATAAGCTTCTGTCATTGTAACTATAATAAATAGTGTAGTTTAAGCAATGAATTTGAGGTAAGTTTCTGTCTTTGTAACTATAATAAATAGTATAGTTTAAGCAATGAAATTTAGGCAGGTCCTTTAATATGTTGTTAAAGGACTATTAATATACTAAAGGATTTGCCTAAAATTCATTGCTTAGACCTTACTATTTATTATAGTCCTTTTAATATATTGAAGGAATGTTACTATTTATAAAACTTAATAATACTGTATCACCTATTACCATCAACTATTTACTGATATTAAAAAATATTGAATTCATTATGAATTATGATTTGAAAATCATTATGATTTGAAAGTCATAATTCTTATGATATTACATTTACTGATATTTATTTTGCTTTAAATATCTGTAAACATAACTTGCAACTGAAGTAGATAGGATATCTTCAATTTGACAAACTAAATAGAGCAATGTCTGGTTTGTGGGCACATGTTTCCAACAAATAGAGAGGTGAAAATGCAGTAACATGGATCAGTGGATTGCAGACTGATTTATTAAGAACAGCGGGTAACTAATAACTAAACTAACAATATGGTATCCCTGAGCAGTGTGCTTATTTTCTAGGTCAGAGTTTTAATTTTCAAAGGAAACCAAGTGTATAAGTAGCGTACTTGACATGAATCGAGTCACTATTTCATTAGCAAATTAAATATAAATCTGAAAATGCAGTAATTAAAGTAGATATTAAAGATTGTGCATGCTATTTTTAGTGTAAAGTGTAGTATCTATTTTAAATCAATGTAGTCTCTAAAGAAATATCCATAAAGTGAGGATACCTTTGGATAAATAACTGGACACAGCAATGACTTAATATTAAACAGAAAGTATTATGAAAGAGAGCAAAATGTTCTGTTACTCTAATCCTAACTTAAAAGGTACCAGGTAACCTCAATTCTAATCTCAATTCTATCACTGTGCACTATAATTTGTTTATTTATTTATTTTTTTTACTTTTTACTTTTCTAGGTGGATGCTTTACCAGTAAAATGAAGGAAAACTTCAAATGTAAAATGTTTGTAGGGAACATGATTGAAACATTTGAATTTTTTTCTTTCTAGAAACATTTTAAAAATGTTTATGTAAACAGTCAAAATATTACGCAAATTAACTCTTACTTATAAGTTAGCCTTTAACAAAACTATAATCAGAAATCAATATTCTTTAATAAAGCACAACTCTTTTTATATTTACATATGTAAGTCACCTATAAAAGCAGAAAATACTTTTGTGTATTTACAGATCAATTAAATGATAATGCATATATAGCTTTGCAAAACAAATTTCCAGACCATAGGTTATACCATACATACTATTAAATAGCTTAAATAGTGAATCAATATAATATGCAGCTTAGGAAGAGACAATACAAATGTGTCCGGTTTTTCCTCAACAGTTATACCTAGATTTTTGTCAAACAAAAGGGAGCATTTGAATATAAAGTAAATCTGTAATATTTTAAGGATATGGTTCATTTGACCAGCCTTTTCATTTTCGTGATACATGGAAGAACTGGAAATAAGAAGTAGTCATAGGCCTATTCAATTGCTTTTTGATACCTACTGCTTCATTACACATTTCTATATTAGTAATTATTGTAGAAACCAACAATTTCAATTGTAGAAATAATCAGACAAAATACAAGGTGCTTTTCATCAATCCTCTATTTAATCAACCAACTGGACTAAAAAATACTTTTCCTTTCTTTGATAAAATATACTGAACTGTTTCTATAGTGCAATAAGCTATTTTGTTTAGCAGACTACCACATATGTTGTATGAATAATTGTGTTCCAAGCAGTTCATATTCATGCTTACCTAGAATCAGTTGCGTTTAGTACAAACCTCTTATGCTTATTGGGATACTTTTAATGTGTATATGTGTAACTTGATGAAATGTCAAAAAATATACAATGAACTTTTTTTGTACAAAAACAAATTTGAATGCTTAGAGAAAACTCAAGGATGAGTTACTAAACATTTGCCTGAATTAGGTGTGGACAAGATATCTTTAAAAATAGGAAACTAATAATATAAAATAATTAAAAGTAGAAAATAATAGAAAAGTAATAGAATTAACAATAGACAAATTAAGAGAAGAGTTTCAAACTAAGTTGCTTAACTGGTGTCTCTAATTTTTATTCAACTATTTTCAACTTGGAATAATAAGAAACTATGTATCATGAATTATGTACAAAGAAGACATAATGAAATAATTACAATTATGAGATGTTTAAAGAAAAGTTATTGAGTCTGTATCATAAGATTAGTGAATGGGCTATGCATCTACACATCTTAAGATAAAATACAGTATTTAAATTATGCATTTATTCCTTTACAGAATTTTTGATATCCTGCTTTTACTTTTTTTAATTAACCTATGATTTGTATCCCAATAAAAATGCTTCTACCTTAAAATATGCATATAATTCTAGAGATATAAACTCTAGAGTTATAGCAATCAAATATCAAAAATATATGGGTACCTAAACCATCTGTAAATCAAAACAGTTTAATGACAAAAGTCTATTTGAAATATGTGAACAGTGAATTCCATATATGCCTTTTACTAATCAATTCAAACACCCATGAAAATATCAAGTCATTTTGTTTGCTTGTTTTTGTTTTCGCTCAGCCTCATAATACCTTTCCTTTACTCAGTTATTCAGGCCAGGCTCCTAGTTCCTCATAGGAGCTTAACTTTCTCACTCACATATCTACTCTGAATTATAATTAACTCTTGGATGAATCTAGTATTCATGTGGACAGTAATTCCTCTGGAACCTTAGTAAAGTCTATTTGATACTAAAGCTGATGTTCTTTTCCTATATAGCAGAACCCTTTAGCGTGTAGCTATGATTTTCAGGGACTGCATACCTTCCAAAACACAAGAGTGATATGCATGCAATTCCAAACAACACAATAGATAGAGAAATATGGGAGCTTAAAAGATCTGAGAGCCTGTAATCCCAGCACTTTGGGAGGCCGAGACGGGCAGATCACGAGGTCAGGAGTTCGAGACCATCCTGGCTAACCCGGTGAAACCCTGTCTCTACTAAAAAATACAAAAAATTAGCCAGGCGAGGTGGCGGGCACCTGTAGTCCCAGCAATACAGGAGGCTGAGGCAGGAGAATGGCATGAACCCGGGAGGCGGAGCTTGCAGTGAGCTGAGATCCGGCCACTGCACTCCAGCCTGGGCGACAGAGCGAGACTCCGTCTCAAAAAAAAAAAAAAAAAAAAAAAAAAAAGATCTGAGAAGGAGTGGAAAGAGATAACAGAGTTATGGCCCCACAGAAAAGACAAGAAGTGGGTATGTTCTAGCTGTTCTGAGAAGCTAAAAAGGATGATAAAAAATCTCCAGGGGATTTGTGAGATTAGTAATCTGATTTATCTCAGTAGAGTGCAGCTACTTAAAGTCAGATCACATTGAGAAGAGAATTGTATAGAAAAGAAATAGAGATGATGTGTAAAGACTATTTTTCAAAGGTATTATTGGTGTTGGCAATTACAGGTATTGTTATTCTTCTTGATATAGCAGATGGAGACATTTCACTTATCATCTCCTAAACCACAGCTGATTTGCGATGCAGGGTAGAGAGTTATGGTTTTCTGTAATTTTTTAACTGAGTTTTGGCTGGTGCTGTATAGAAAGATGCACAGCTTCTGCAATACCTTTTGAGACAACCCCTTTTCTTTCTTGGCTACCTTTGAAAAAAAAATCCAAATGCATAATACCAACTTAATATTTTTTATAATATAGAGTATGTCTTTTTAAATATATGAATACCATATCTTAAAAGCAAAACTTTTAAATAAACAACAAATATAAAGGAGAAGTATTACTATATTTGTGTCTATACTTAACTGTGTTTTGTTACCAATGAAGTAACCTCAGGTTTATGGTATACAGTTCTAAGGACCCACAGCTCTTCGGAGTTCCACATAAACCTCGGCATTAAAACAAGGCTCTAAAGTCTTCAGTCCTGCTGCTAGGTTAATTGCTCCTAATTAATTTGCGTATCTTATTAAAAGAAAACAAGCTACCCTTGCCTCTATCTTCTGCTAACTCTCAGGCTGCTTATTATTCCCCCTGCAGTTTAAACAGAAAATTTCCAGGGCTATTTCCAATGAACACCCAGAAGTAAAAGTAGCAGAATCTTCTCTAAATCTCTATCTTCCTTTCTTTGTTCCCAATAGATAAGACTTTCTTAGAAATAGCTGATATCTTTAAAGTGATTCATAGTTCTGAAACTCAAGTTAATTAGCAAATAATATCTGCATCTTACATACAGCTATAAGCTCAGATCTTTTTCAACATTTAAGTCACTTTTAGAATTTATGAAGAAAGATGTCAATTTTAAACACGTTTTAAATAGTAGTTTCCTTTTAGTTAATAAGTAGGTTGTGAAAGTATTAGCATGGAAAATTTGTATCTGATTCATGTGCCAGCATTTATTGTTCTGCATCAAATGCAGTATGTAAAAGATAGGAGGGAAAATGGGTGAATTGTGAACCAGGGAAGTAAAATGCAACAATATCAGGGCAGCTATTATCAAGGTACTGTGAAAAGATCATTCCAAATGAAGGCCAAGGATACCAGAGACAAATATTTTCTTACTTTTCCATTTTCCAGGTGCTAGATTAGTGTCTCAAAGCACCAGTCTAATAAGCTTTGTTTCATGCAGTGATGGGAATGTATGTTTTGGGTTATATAGTCTAACTTACACAAAATAAAATCATCCAAATTGCTTTGAGATGCCTAGAGAAAGGAACATTTGTATGTATTTTTACTGTCAGTTTCTAAACTGTTTAGATTTTTAACCATCACAAATGTGTTTTGGGAGTCATGAGTAGGCTTTGTGCTGTGTATCATAAAACATTAATGTTACCTTATGTAATTTCTTAAATAAATTTGTTAATTTCCAGATGGTTATAGCACCACTTACCTTTTGCCATGCTAGCTAAAGTGTGATGTGTTAGCTATTATTCAAGAATAATTATAATCAATTTGTTGAAATCTATATTATCTCCAGTATACTTCTTTTTACTGTATTTGATTGTGTGGGGTTTTTTTGGTAGGTGGCATTGAATATTTTAATTACAAACTAACTATAGAGTAAAAAATACAAATTTGGCTCTTTCAGCACTTTAAAATAAGTGAAGCCATAAGAAAATGTGGGGTTTACGGGTATCACTTGGGAAGCTTCTTCTTTAGATTTATGAAGTAGTTTTAATTAAAGTAGAAACAGTACCTAAGGGAACATTTAACTATAAAATTGCAATATAAGTACCCCCATGTTACTTTTTCATCAACTTAGCGTCTTTAAGTGTATTATTTTTATTATGAATATTTCTAATATAGAAATTGGAATGCTAATGAATAAATTGATTTATTCTATGTCATGTTTCAATGCCAGACAAAACTAAACTTAACTCAAGGGCTGTATTTCCAACATTTTTCTGTATTATCCTACATTATAGGATATTTTCCCCTTGTTTTGAAAGTTTATTTAAAAAAACAACAAACACAGTAAGTTAGATAAAAAGCAATACAAACATAATATTCAAACTTTATCTAAAGTAAGCATATTTTATTTAACTTTATCTGGGAATATTTAAAATTAGGTCATGTTCTAATCCAACCCATAATACTTAATGTTTCAAACTGACTAATACATGAAATAAAATAGGTTACTAATTAAAACAATAATAAAAAGAAATAAAATTAGATTATAATTCTCAAAAGCTTTCTTGATAGGAGTAATAAAATTTATTTGAAAGAAGCTTGTACCAACTGATGTAAATTTTCTATGGAATTTTAATATTTCAATTAAATTATTTCCATATAAACATATTTTCTTATTTTATGAAGAACAGCATATTCAGTTTTAAAAATCCTCCCTTTCAAATCATTAAAATATTCTGCTCACTAAGTAAAAATAGCTAACTTTTTCTTTAGTTATTCCATAATAGAAGAAACAAAATGTTTGAGTAATTCCTATTTTAGTCTTTTATTTAGGACATATATTACAATGTAGTCCAATACCATATCTATCTACCAAGGTGAGCACAATTCTATTAATATTTTTTTCATATCCTACCTATCTATTTTCATATCCTACATATTTATTCATCTCATTGCTTCTAATTAGTAATTATTTTGAAACCACCTGATATATAAAAGTAGAATAGAATTTTTAAAAAAGAAAGCTTTTCTTTTTATGTATAGAATATGGGAGTGTTGGTTCTTGTCAGATGTAAATATTTTATATATATCAATATTACTAATAACAAAATTTTCTTATGATTATTTCAAATGAAATTATTGAGTGCTAATTTCTAAATATGTGTTCTGGATAATGGTGAATGATAATAATATGGCCAAAATTATAATTTCATAAATATTTATTATGAGTTGTTCTAAATCTATGTTCTGGTAAATTTTTAGCTCTAATGAGATTCACACTGGTGTCCAAAGACCCCTGATAGAGATACATTCTTTTGACTGAAAAAAAAGAGTTAAATTTTCTTTTCTTAAAGATAAATTGATATTACATATTCTTTTCAATTACATTTTCAGAAGCTTTTCTAAACTAGACTCTATATTCTTCCAAAGTTCTAAGATAGATTGGTGAATAATATAAGTAAGGTCTCTAGTTGCATGAATCTTACATTCTAAGGCCAGGGCTTCTGAAATTACTGAAAAACAAATAAATAAAATAGTTTCAAAAACTGAAAACATTATGAGTGTTAAAATGGCATAGTGAACTACCGTAGGGAGGGCCTATTTTGGGTCAGACGTTGTAGTGCAGTCATTTGAGGAATAAGCTTTTGAGTAGGCATTGAAAAATTAGCTATCCAGAGAGCCATTTTGAGGAAAGGCATTCCAAGTTTAGCAAACAGCATGTGCAAAGACCTGGTGGTGGCAAACAACCTCCCAAATGTAAAGATTAAGAAATGTCAGTGTGACTAGAGAAGTAGTAAACATAAAATTACTTCACGGGAAAGGAGGTAAGAGAGTAGATAAAGACCAGAATTTCCAGGCTATGTAAAGCCCAATAAAATGTCAAAATTTCATTCCAAGTATGAGAAGTTAAGCATAGTAGTGATACATAGGCTATAAAAAATGCTTTGGCTTTTGACTGAAGACCAATTTGTAGAGTGCTCAATAGAATCAGAAGAGACTATCCAGGTCTAGGTGAGACCATGGGGACCTTCCATATAAGAGAGTAACAACATAGAAAATAAAACAAAATCAATGCATTTTGGAAGCAGAAGAGGATTTGCAAATATCTGGCCTTCTGAGAGTGAAGAGAACAGATAATTCAAAGGTGACTCTTGAATATTCAACCAACTGGTGTATGATGGTGCCATTCAATGTGATATTAAAGAATAGAAGAAGGATATGCTTCTAGAGGAAACATCAAAAGTTCTAATTTGGACATACTGAGTTTGAGATATATATTAGAAACCCAGGTGAAAACTTTAAGTAGATAATTTGAATATATTGTTTAGCAATGAAAAAAGACAACACTTAAGCATCACCATAATAAACTTGCTTTATCTCTGCTTTGGTATGCTGCTGTATGATAAGTAGGATGGTGCAGCAGTTTCTGCTGTCATTGAAAGTTTTCTCTCTAACACTGGCATTCAGTAGTTGCAAGATGGGTTCATACTACATAGGTGTTCCACACTTGTGGTCCCTGCTGCTTAAGTGTTTTAGTGTAGACAGTGTTTCCTCTGCTCTGTTCAAGCACTCAAGCACTGTTTCCTCTGCTCTGGATTTAAGACACAAGAGATCATCAGAGTGGGGGTGCATCCTTTCTGATGTCCAAAAGAGTTATCATCATTATAATGTTTGGTGATATTTTTCCTCTTAATCATCTGGATGCACTCTACTGGGACAACACTACATTCTCCTCCTTCAGGATCTTGGGAATCTCATGGGTCTTTTCTGTGTCCTGCTGCCCTCTCATCATATCCTCTTCACCCAGCTGTCACAGTTTTTATGCCAGCTTCATATAAGACCTGTGGTTTGCAAGCCTTTGCCTGGTACTTGAGAAAGTTCATCTTCAAACTTTAAGAGCAATTTTTACAGTAACCTCAACTTGATAAATAACAATGCCAAATGCCTTGCCTCTACTATGGAGAGGTAAGGATCTCAGAACAGCTATACTCAAGAAACTCTGCTATCGCTGAAAAACCAACCAATCTTCCTTTATAACCCTTCTTCTGTTTTGAACTTAAAACTTAAAGAATGTTATGCTCATCCTTCTAATATTTTATGTTTTTGCAGTAAACCAGAATGTAGAAAATGATTTTAACATCTATTTCACATCATAATTTTACACAAGTCTGAAGCTCAAGGGAAAATTTAGGATTGCAGTTATAGACATGAGAGTCAGCAGAATATGGATGATATTTAAAGCTTGGGGACTTGCTGAGATCACTTGGGTAAAAAGTGCACACTCAGAAAAGAAGGTCGCCTATGACTAAGACTCAGGACAATGGACTGAAACACTTTATAATGGGACGAGTTATCAAATTATATGAAAAATGAGAGTTTAATAGTACAGAAGGAGATCCAAAGAGTGCAGAATGATGAGAACCTGTGAAATACTTCTCAAGGCCGGACATGGTGGCTTAACACCTGTAATCGCAGCTATGGGAGGCTGAGGAAGAGAATTGCTTGAACCCAGGAGTTGGAGGTTGCAGTGAGCCGAGATCGTGCCACTGCACTCCAGCCTGGGCGACAGTGAGACTTCGTCTCAAAAAAAAAAAAAAAAGAAAAAGAAAAAAAAAGAGAAATATTCTGAAAGAAAATATGGTAAATTGTATTGATGCTGCTGAGGGACTGAATAATATTAATATGAGAAGGGTATTTGGTGAGGTTGGAGTTCAATTTATTGACTTTTTGGTGGAAGGTAGAGTTGTAATAGATGATAATCAGTGTTGAATAAAACATACATTATAATGGTTAGTGTTACAGATAATAAACAAACTAACTGAAATATAAAATATACTATGCAGTGAATAAGATTATGAAGGAAAATAAAGTAGGGAAAGGGGATGATCCGTCTAGGTAGTAGATAAGATTTCAAATGTTAGATTACATTTTAAAAGTAGCAGTCAGGGAGGTTCTTACAGAATAGGATATGCAAGAAAAGTATAAACAAGAGACCTATACAGATATCTAGGGAACAGTATTCCAGAATAAAGAGAGTTTCTTACTAAAGAGCCTTGTAATCCACTAGAGTCATTTAAGTAAAGTGGCTCTTTACTTAAATAAAGATGAAAGCTCATGAGGAATGGGTTAAAGAAAAAAAAAGTTAGACAAGGAAATGAAGACAGGATGTGCAGAAAGTTCTTTCCAGGAATATCACTTGAAAGGGAAGCAAGAAATAGGCAGTTAGTTGCTGGAGGAAAACATGAAGTTGGAATTTCTTAAAAGATGAGGGAGATTATACATTTTTAAATATTGTTTTGAATGATTCAGGAGAAAAGTGGTGGGAATAATTGAAGGAGTAAACAAAGACAAACAAATAGGAAATTTGTCTTGATAAGAATATGGGCAACTTTTCGATTGCTATAGAACACAAAGCAAATAATAGAGATATGTTTAAGAGTGGATGGTAGATTTCCTGGTGGAAACATAATGTCTTCATGGGATTATTTTCATTTTCTTAACAAAATTGAAGAATTGGTATATATATTCATGAGAAAAACACATATCTTCCAGTAGTTTTGAGTGTTGATGTACTTGTAGTCATGATTTTGAAGAAAATTAACCAATAATGTCATTTTCGCTCAAAATGTTTAGTTATGAGAGTCCAGGTATAGAGTAGACAACAATTTTGGTGTGAACAAAATTAGACTTTTTGCTGAATAGAAGGAAAATGGGAAAAGAGAAATAATAATTTTGAGAGAGTAATTATGTAATTGGGCCATGAAATCTAAGCCAGATTTAAAAAGAAAGCAAGAATTTAAGAGATGTGAGTAATAGAAAATGTCATAACAAGAGTGAACTAAAGTTTTCCATATAGTTCTAGGGTTGTTTGGTAAAAAATCAATTTGAAGAACTAGGCTAGGGCTGAATCAGAGGCATGGCAGGCCACCATTAAGATGTTGAACTGAGTCATAGAAAAGGATACAGAGATACACAGTTTTGCTGGAGAAAATCACATGTCATGGTGATGGCTCTCACCTCAAATTTAAGGCCATGGGATTTTAAACGCATATAATTAATAATTCCAATTATTCTTCTTTATTCTGAAGAAACCATTGCATGTATGCTTAAGACGATGTACATAAATAAAACCAGATACATTAATTCCATGAAATGATACATAGCAGCAAATACTAAACACACTGATGTATAAAATTCTACAATATGTATAGTAAGATAAAGGAGACACACTATAGGACAGTGCATATAGTAATAACCCATTTATGTAAACTTCTTTAAAGTTTATGTATAAGTAAGTTCATAATATAAATATATTAAATATACATACAATAGTAATGATTACTTCTAGAAGTGGTATAGGAAAGTTTGTGATCTCATGGATCAAAGGTCAGCAAGTCAATAAGGATATTAGGTATTTAACTCCACATGCGCATATGATTATTTATACATGTTTATAAAAACATGAATATATTCCTACTTAAATTATATAATTTTAACCAGTACAAAGCTAAAATTAGGAAAAGTTTAAGAATACAATCCAGTGCTGGCTACCAGATAGATGTTGGTAGGCTTTCTGTAGCTAGGAAGAACAAAAGCACAGTTGTGGAAGGACAAAGACAGATACGCCCATATTTTGCTTGATGTTCTTTTTTTATTTCTTTTTTCCTGAGAAAGACACGTTAAACATCCTGTTTTACTGAGGTTGGTGTGTTGGGTTGGCAGTGAGGGGAGAAGCGGAAGCCTATTAGGTGACACTAGTCATTGACTTGATTGAAAAAAACACAGGCTGTTTTATTGATACATTATCAGAAGTGCTATTCAATGTAAAAGTTAATTTGAAATGAGCTTAAGCACAAATAATATGATTTAGCAAGTACTTCAATTGATTCCTGAAACTTATAAGGAGGATAATGTTGAATTCACATCAGAATTTTCTATTATATCCATGTATAATAATATAATAATATTTTATTGTAAAATCCATATGCTCTAGTACCTCTCTTAGTTATGTAGTAACACAGATGTGAAACAACAGAGGTCACTATTATCTTTCTAAGAGATGGGGTCTCACTCTGTTATCCAGGCTGCAGTGTAGTAGTAATGATAATAGCTCACTTTAACCTTGAACTGGGTCAAGCAATCCTACTGCCTCAGCCTCCCAAGTAGCTTGGACTATAGGCATGTGTTAGCTATCATGACCAGCTAAATTTTAAATTTTTAGAGACAGAGAGTCTTGCTACATTGTCTAGGTTGGGCTCGAATGCCTGACCTCAGACGTTTACTCCTACCTTTGCCTACCAAAGTGCTGGGCCACCACACCTGACATAAGCCACCACACTTGGACTATTATCTTGATTAATAACTTTTTATTTTTCTTATTAGACAGTAAACATATTTGCAGAATTGCTTTTAAAAAAAATTGAATTCAAGTCCTGTCGAATGTATCCTTTACTTACAGATACCTAATTCCCCTTTTCCCATAGAAGATGTAAGTTTTTAAGATGGAGAGGCTAGAGGAAAATCTCATTTACATACTGTAGTAGAAAATGCTATCTTTAACTTAACTTGGACAGCTAAAATGTTTTCACACTTCTCCTTTGGTCAGAATGTTAAAGTAACAAAGATTCACAGATACATCTAATTCCCATTTATTGATGAGGAAAAGCCAATACCTAAAAACTCAAGGACAACCTATTTTTAAATCTTTACTTGGTTGCTTATTAAATATGTAACTACATGTATTGTAAAGTTAGTGTTTATTAATGTTTACTACAAGTTAGTTAGGCGCATGAAAATATTTTCAAAGTCAAAATATCCAAATCCTACTAATAGGAAACAAAAAATTAAACAAGTACCAGAAGCGGATCTCCAAATTTATTATCATGTAAAAAGTGAAGGTAAGTTTTGAGTGAAGTCTTGAAAACATTTCCTCTTTTCATAGTTTGTTATTGACATATCATCTTGTCACATCTGCTCTTTTCGTTGATAGAAAAAAGTGATGGCTTTTCATTGAAGGTTAGGTGTTGACATTTAATGCAATTCAGTATACATTTACTGAGCACCTGTTATGTGCTCATGTTGTAAGCAATGTGATGAAATTTCAAATGAAGACCTGACCTTCAGAAAATTATAATACAGTTGGGTGACCAAAGTGATCAGTGTGTCTTTATCACAAATGTGACATTTTTGCTATAGTTAATATATTAGACCTTAAAGAAATTCAAATATGTATTTACATTGTAGGTGGTCAATAAATATCCGTTTGTAAATTCTATGTGTAATCCTTTATGTGTGTGAAGTTTGAGTAACTGAAACAAATTCAAAGAGAGTAAAATTTAGAAATTTGCAAACAGAGCTTTACAAAAAAAAATATTAAACATAAAAATATACTTTTTCTATAGAAGACCATTAGTTTTGTCACAATGGAGATACTTGAAATGTATATATAATTTGACAAATACCCAAAGTATCAATTTTGGAGATACCAGCAAATTTAATTTAAAAAAAAAAAAAAAAAACCTCATTTGGTAATTATAATGGACAATCGTTTATCTATCCAGACTATGTGTCGTTCTCACTGGAAGCAGTAGGTGGAATGAAATGACTCTTAGAATAGTCTTCCAGGCTAATGTAACCAACAGCATGTTTTTTCATTGTAGGACAGAAATGCAGTATTTATTTAGTAAAGTGTCAACTTCAAAAGAATTACCACGTTGTCAGTATATTGTGGAAAAATTATTAGAGAATTTTTTCACTTTTAATATCAAATCTTTGCTAACTTGTTGAAATAAAATTGGAAGATGACAATTTGGAAATAATTCCTTCACAACACACCCTTTTCTCACTTCCCTTCTCCCACCAAATGTTACATCACTGTTGCTAGATCTGGAAACTTCGTCCTTGCAGAATTTTAAATTGCTATAAAATGGGAATATATAATTCTATCCTCAAATTATGTAGTTGAAAGAATAGGTAATCATGGATCTATATATAAAGTATTTTGATTTGTATATGATGCTTGGATTGGCTCATATGCTTAATATTTATATTTAAAGTGACTTCATGCATATTTATTTTAACAATTGCCAGTTAGACAACAACCAGAGAGCAGTCTTTTCTGGGCATAAGTCATGAAGCTAAAACCACTCTCTCAGATACTCTGTGCTTAAAATGAATGCATAGATATGTACAAATATATATTTTTAAAATATTTTTTCTTTAATTTTCTGTACTATTCTATAAAGCTTGATATAAACTTATTCTTGTTTTGACATGTGTGATCTTTATATCATTGGGATAGTTGGCAAATTCCTTAATGCCATTTTCTTATTTAAGATGTGGTGGTCTTTTTGTTTCTGATACATTGCTTCTGAACTCTGTTGCAAGCTTAGAAATCAGATCACCAATCATACATAAATTATTTCTGTAGGTAATTAAATGTGCTCTGTGTAGAATACAAATGTTTTCAACAATATATCTGTGCATCTTAAATTTGATAGGTTTAAAAGTTTACAGAATAAATCAATTTTTCTTTCACTCATTGTTTTATTCCTTTTTATGAGGGTAATTTTCTAAATGAAGCAACATTGTTTTTATTTCCCCTAAAGATAACTGATTGTACCTACTTGCTTAAAAGTAAATCTTCTCATGGGAATGTCATTTTGGCCATTGAGAGATTTTTGTAAAATGATGAGATGTGCTGTAATGTTGGACACACCATATGACACAATCTGCAATGTGAAATGTTGTTAGCCTTCTGAATCATATATCCTATTATATATCATATGGATATGGATAGCATACACCCATATAATCCCTGAAAATATTCTCTTAATCAATATTTATGTGGATTATAAACAGAAAATAAATATTTCAAATTTCTTCTAACTTTTTACATTTCTTTCTAAGACCATTTTTAATACCTGCTAGCATCAGATCTTGCTTATTTAAAAAGCTTCCATACAATTGACAATGTCAACATAAAGGCACAACAAGTCAATGTACCATAGAATATAGTTTGCCCTTTTGTTTCTGAGATCTTCATATTTATTGAGCTGCTTTTGTTTTGTGTGTGTGCTGTGATTTTATGTTTCCTATTCTTAAAAAATAATCGTTCTTGTCAGTTGATCTGTCAACATTATGTAAAAGCCAATTCTGTACTGAAAAGTAGACAGTTCATTATTAATATTAGCACAACTGACTTGCATTTTAGAAGCCCTGAGCACTTTTTTTTTTCCCTACTAGAACAGAGAAAATCAAAGAGTGCAACTTAGTAGTCAGGAATGGCTAGGATATGGATCCCTGGGCACTTTGTTTGCTGCTCTCAGGTGTCCTGAAAGTTTTGGAGAGTTCAGAGTATAAAAGCTGGAAGGCATATGACTTCTCTCCTCTCTCTCTTTTTTTTATTTTTTTTATTTTTGAGACAGATATTTGCTCTGTCACCTAGACTGGAGTGCAGTGGCATGATCTTGGCTCTCTGCAACCTCTGCCTCCCGGGTTCAAGTGATTCTCCTGCTGCACCCTCCCAAGTAGCTGGGATTACAAGCACCCACCACCACACCTGGGTTATTTTTATATTTTTAGTAGACTTGGGGTTTCTATGTTGACCAGGCTGGTCTCGAACTCCTGACCTCAAGTGTTCTGACTGCCTTGGCCTCCCAAAATGCTGGGATTATAGGGCTGAGCCACCGCGTCCAGCCTGAAGGCATATGACTTCTATAAGAGACTTATAAAACACAAAATGCTGTATACTCACCGGCTCTAAGAGTAGAATTCAAAATTTTGGATAGAGAAAATATTCAGACTTGTAGGGTTTTCAGATCATTAATGTAACTGAGTTTGCTTATTCACATAAATTTAGTTTACTGACAGAAAGTGAAAAATGAAAGTAGACACAGGACAAGGGAAAAGAACACTGACAAATCTACCACGGTTATTTTTCTTCTGTCATCTTAATACTGTATCACAAGGATAATGCAAGTCCAATGAGCCTTCCTGACACGCAAAATCATTATGAAGAGTAAATGCAACCATGTTTAATAAAATGTGATATAAAAGTTCAAGAAATATGTAATTATTCAAATGTGATCATCTTGCTTTTGTAATCTAGAGTATTCTTTCAGAAAAATGTTGCTTCATGTCATAAAATACTGCTTTATAAAGACTTTAATATAACTGACAAAAGCATGAATTCTGTGAACTGTTAAAAAAAGTATCCATAGAAAAGCTGTATGCATTCACTTTATTGCCACTTATTTTTCCGAGTAAGAATTGAAGTTTGGCTGGGCGCGGTGGCTCACGCCTGTGAGCAGGAAGTTTAGTTAAAAACAACAACAACAACAACAACAACAACAAAACAAAAAAAAACCCCTCATTTGGCAATTATAATGGACACTTTGGGAGGCCAGCACTTTGGGAGGCCTAGGCGGGCGGATCACGAGGTCAGAAGATTGAGACCAGCCTGGCTAACACGGTGAAACCCTGTCTCTACTAAAAATACAAAATTAGCCCGGCACAGTGGCGGGTGCCTGTAGTCCCAGCTGCTCGGGAGGCTGAGCAAGGAGAATGGCATGAACCCAGGAGGCAGAGCTTTCAGTGAGCCCAGATCGCGCCACTGCACTCCAGCCTGGGCAACAGAGGGAGACTCGCTCTCAAAAAAAAAAAAAAAAAATTGAAGTTGCATCAAACTCTCTAACGGTACATGGTCCCACATTGGCTATTATTTCAGAGTTGTTTTATTTCCTTAGGAAGTCTGTCTTTTCTCTTTGGTACACTAGGTAAGCACACATATAAAACAAGAGAAAACTTTTTAAGATACAGACCTAATTTCAAAGAAGTTACAGTAGTATTCTGAAACAATATTGTGTCAATTATGGGTTCTTTAATATTTGATTATGCTTGCCACTGTGACACATACCCAGACCTTTCCTGATTATTCATAGAATCAAATGCACACCACTAAGCCATATAATTAGTAATAATTTGTTCCATTATTCTGCAACTGTCTGGATCCGTACATTTAAGCATTCACAAACTCTCAAGAAAAATGTCATAATTCCTGAAATAACTTTTACAAATACGTTAAAAATTCTAGGATACTTATTTTGATTATCACACGATACTTGTGTCTTTTTGTAAAAAGAAAAGTTTCCAAGTAAGACAATTTGGTGAACATAAAACTGGGATTTAATTGTTCAACATTTTTGGCTTTTCATTCTGGTAAATTCAAAAATAGAGGAAGAAATCCTGATTGTTCAGTTAATTTTTGACAAGATTTAACAAATAATACACTGTCTATGTGGTTGACTTTGAATAACTGAAACCAAATAGCACTTTTGTTTTGGACTTCCATAAAAGCAAATGAAATATTAGAATTAGTTTATTCGAAAATATTTATTAATCACATTCTCTGTGCCAGAACCGTTCTGTATTTTGAGGTTGCGTCGGTGAACAAGACAGAAAATCCCTTCTTCACGAGGCTTACATTTTAAATAAGAGATAGACAAGAAAAATAAGTGAAGAAATGGTAATTAAATATATTTTCAGTAAGTATTATAAAGTGGTGTTAATGGGGAAACAACAGAATGGGGTAAAGGAGACAAGCAGGCATCCATCGGGACCCAGCTCCCTGAGTGCGTGTCCAGCCTCCCTCAGACCACTCAGAACTTTCCCTTCTTCCACGGAGGCCAGGTTTTTGCTCTGCACTTTCTGCAGAGCTCCATCAACCTGATGGTGTATAGCCTGGCCTTGGCCAACTTAGTCGCCTCATCTCTGACCTCAAAAGCTAGATTGAGCAAAGACGCAGAATAAACCTTCCTGACACAGCCTGCTTTCCCAGGACCTGCTTAGCATCATGTCCCTCTTTTGGAGACCAGATCTGCCCCCAGACCTTTTGTGAGAGAAGGTTACATCGTCTGTAAAGTGTGAGAATTGGAGAAGACTCCACGTCCTTCCAGCCCTGGGATTCAGAAATTTCCAGGGCGCCTCAGCCCCTCGCCCCTCCAAGTCCCTGACTCCCTTCTGAATCTTGTCCCTGTATCAGTAAAGACAGCAGAGGCTGTGGAGAGCTCTGTCGCCGGCCTCCTCAAGCCGGGGGCAGGGCTTCAGCAGGGCATAAGCCAATCACATGTCTTGGCATATGTTGTTGGTGGAAAAGAACCGTCCAGGAGCGGCCTTGACAGGAGGGACAGCCAATCGACATCGACGCCGCATCCAGCAGCGTTAGGGGCGGGGCCTCTTGTGATTGCCTCGGAATGAGGGAATTTTACGTTTCTCTCAGGAGAGAGACTCCTGGACTTCAGAACTCTTTCAGAGGGAGACATCTGGGTGGCTGCTCCTATGGAGAAAGACTCGGAGCACAAATACGGCGTTTTTTTTTTTTTTTTTTTTTGGGTTGTTGTTTGCTTCTTTCTTTCTTTTTTTAAACTCCGCAAGAAGGTTTTAGGGCTTTTTCCTTCTCCGTGGCTGTTGCTTCCTGTGGAGTTGGGGCCTTTCCCTCACAGCCCTCACACACCTCACACACCTGGGGTCGCACCTCCTGTGGTTGGCGTCAGCCTGACTGAGACACCGGTTTCCCAGCAGAGGTCTGAAGGAGCTCTGATGGGAATAGTGGAAGCGCTTGCCAGACTGAGGGTGTTTCCCCATAGACCACATGAGCTGAGGATCCAGAGTTTCTTTTTGTGGAATTACCTCAATAAAAGGTTGGTTGGTTTGTAAAACATTTGAAAGTAAACCGATTCAGTCACTTAAAGGCAAGCAAAAGTAAAAATAGTCTTTTACAAATTTCCCAGATGTTTTGGTCTAAAAGAAAAGTCTATGAAGAAAAATATATATATATATATATATATATATATATATATATATATATATATATATATATAACTTGTCTTATGAAAAGAATTATTGTTAAGGCTTGCAGGAAAAAAAACTTAGTATTTAGAATTTTTGTATTCTTCCCTCTAATGTTAAAAACAAACAAACAAACCAAAACAAAACAAAACAAAAACTGAAAGTTAAATGATGTGCCGAGTTTCGTGCTGGTGAGGCGCAAGTGTAAGTTGAATTTTAGCGTGAGAAGAAATATGGAAATAGTTATAATATTTCGTATTAGCAGAGGTGTGTGCTATCTGAACCACACTGCAGTTCCCAGTGTTGAGTTCAGTTCAGGTGCTTGAAGAAGTCTTCATGGTATAGCATATGAATTTTTAAGATTGGTAGATTTATAATGGCTTTGGTTATTAGTTGCATTTGCTTTATTTTTTTGTTTGAATTGGAGGAACGGGATCAATGATTTTAATTTAGAAACCATAGACTACAGTAAAATTAGAGTTTAGTGGCATATAGACCAGCTGCTTTTACATATTTAAAGGCATATATTTAGAAGAAGAGTTAGATTTATTCCAAATAACCCCGAAGTTTGTGTTAGGACAAAAAGACAGTAACATGAGAAGTTTTGGTTGAAGTGAATAAAATTCCTTAAAATGGTACAATTGTGGAAAGAGCTGTGTCCGGAAAGACTGAGTAACCAATATTTGCAGGTACGCATTTAGAAAACTAGTAGGGCTTTCAAACAACCATTGCAAGGCGACTGTTCTTGATATCATAAGCAGTTTTTGTTTGTTTGTTTGTTTGTTTATGCCCCTTCATTTAACCAAGATTTTATAAAGAGTGTATGGGTACTGGACTTTATTTCTCTACCCTTAAGGAATAATAGTAATGCATGTAGACAGATATTTATGGGATTTTTAGATCTTTGCACATACAATAGAGGCAATATGAAGTGTTAATGGGATCAAGATGAAACACACGTTTCACAGAAAAGTGAAAAAGTGACATTTGAGCTGAATTTTTAAGGATAAGTAGTAGTTTGTCAAGTCAGTTGGGCAAGTCCTTAAAATATGTAATCAAAATTATTACAACAACATCCTAACTAGTTTCATACTCTCCAGACAAAATTTTCTATACTTTATTCTATACTTTATCCTTTCAGACAGTAGAAATAACAGCATAAAGTACAGAACAGTAAAATGCGAGGGATATTTGGGGAGAAACTGGAGAAATGGAAATAGGTTTGAAGAGGATGAGATGGTGTAAATTAGAGGTTTTTAAACTTTGGTAACATGTGAGCCACATTTATGTTGATGTATTCACAGTTATATTCCAGTTCCAAAAAACTAGTACTAATTCCAACATTTTCTTTATTCAATAAGGCTTATAAGAATCCACTAAATTTTATTTTAAGGAAATAACTTTAAATTGTTGGCATTTTACTTATTTGTACTGAAAAGATACTTTATAGAATATTGTATGATTATATCTGCTCTATGTCTCTCAAGAGTTGGGCTGTGAATCAGTCTAGGCTGGGTATAGTGTTAGGGTCAAAATCAAAAAAAAAATAATGTTTAACGATCTTTATGTATTCATTTAACAGAATTTGTTGAATGACTACTACCTATTATGGACTTGTCTAGACACTGAAGACCGTAATATTCCTTTAGAGGAGGTAAATTCCTATTAAAAATTGAAATAAAAATGAAGGAAAACAAAATTTGCTATTTCATATTTCTTACTCTTGATAGGATTTTCTGTTCTGTTTTGTGCTTGTGAAACTTCAAACTGTCCTCCAAAGTCAGAGTATCATAATACTTTGAATTATCAGTCTCAGATATTAATTATCCTCATTTCTTCATCTTTTCAAGAATTTAGTGATGGAAATACTCTTCTCTTGTTATCTTCGTATGTTTTAGTGTCTAGTCTATAATAACAGTAGATGAATTTTATTGATTTATAAAACCATTGACGTATATGAAAAGAATTTAGGGTAGGGCAAAGTGAATTCATATAATTATAGATTCTACTTATATTTTAACTTTTAAATATCTGCTTTTTAAAATCCTAGGATATGTGATGGAATGGGTTTCTTTCTTGAGATTTCTCATTTCTGTGCTTATAAAATCATATTTGTCTAATTTTATATCATAGCTTTATCCTCAAAGAGTTCTTCATTTTTTTTTTCCCCAAAATTAAGCCTAGAACAGTGATTTCCTTTTAGGAAGAAGTTGCTTCTTCTAAATTATTAGATACAAAATTACTAACTAAAGATGGTTATACTTGATCATAGATTTTGTTTTTATGGGTTCAGACTTTCACTATATTCTTATTCTTGCTTTAGCTCAAATTTTGAAATCTAAGTTACAAAGAAACATATTTAGTAGCAAAACATTTTTCAAGAATAATTCAGTCAGGCAAAGGCTTTAAAACAGTGTGGATGCAATAGGGAAGGGGAGGGAATATAATTTGCTACTCTAAATTTTCTTACATATTGTAAAAAAAGTTTTGATCACAGGATACTGAGGGTATTGTGGAAGCTCTGAAGTGGGGTAGTTAACACAGCTTGGACAACTTCTGGAAACATTTTCCTCTTAAAATGATGCTTGACTTAAGTCTCTAAAAGTCAGCCATGATAAAACACAGAAGAGGAGATAACAGAAGACTTTCTATAAAGAGAATAAAACCTGTGTAAAGGCTTAATTATGATACAGTACATATCTTCATAAAAGTGCAAGATTTCATTATAGCAAGAACAAAGCAAGGAGGGAGAAGAATTGAGAAGTAATACTTAAGACATAAATATAAGTTAGATCTTGCAGACCCTGCATATTTGTGTTTAAGGGTAACCTATTATGTATGTGTTTGAGTACCACTGATTTTAAGATTCGTGTGACAACTTAATTTTTAGAAAGAATACTATATTTGCAACAGGTAAGATGTGGATAATTTTTTTAGAGACACCAAACTCCTTAGGATGCTATTATAGTAATTTTGGTTATGTATGTTGAGGATCTGGTCTAAGTCCTGATTGTTCAGAAGAATATTGAGGAAGTAGGAGTAAATAATAATTGATGATAACTTGGAACTAGATGGAAATGCAGATTGCTGGCTTGAAGAACAACGTGGAGGCTGGCTTCCTTCCATTCAGTTAGAGGCCAGGTTAGGAGCAGCACATTTCAGGTTTATCTGGCTGGGTGATCTATTATATTTTCCTTCAGTGGTATTATTTCCATTTCCTTCTTTTATATGCAATCAAAGTTCCCGGCTCCACTCATATTCCTATATTTCTGTTTGAAAGTACACTTGGTATTTAGCACTAGACATTCTGGTTTAAATAAATAAAATTTGAAATTGGAAGAGTTCTAATTTTGAAAGGAAATACACATAAATCTAGAGAATACAGAAGAATTATGTAAATAATACTTAAAATTGAGAAGAGACATCAAGAAACTAACTAGGCCTAAGATAAATACACAAAATACATTAGAAAAATTATAACCAGTTAGATTATATTATAATGATAAAATACACCTCTGCAAAATGTAAAATAAAGAGTTTTCCTAAAAGAAAATGTGCAGGTACTGTAAAGAAAACTATTTAACTTCACTGAGAGATATCAAAGAAGACAGAGATAACTGCAAAGGCATAATATTAATCTTATACTTTTGCTGTATCTCTGGTATCTGTTCTCATTGGTCAGTCTATTTTAATTAATTTGTGATTCTACTAGACTAGCTTTATACTATTTCCAACCATGATCCCTGCTGTTAATTCTTTCAAAATGAGTGCAATATAACCCCAGTGACAAGCTCAAAGTTCTTTTTCAGCAACTCAACAAGTTTGAAAACAAATGCAGGTGGACATAAAAACTTACAAAAAAATAGTGAAGCTAGTCTTTCATGAAGATGAATGTAGAAATACAAAGAGATGTGATCATTTAAAAAATGTTGTAGATTTACATGTTAAAATTGAGGAAATCAATACAACAAAGCATGAATTCTAGTATGTATTGGAACATAGTTTGGATAAGGTAGGAATTTCCATAAGCAAATGGAGAATAGAGTATTTGAAATGGTACTGAGAAAACTGACAGCTGCATAGGAAAAATTCAATCAATATCTCATCTCCTACTTTGAAGCAAAATATATCTCAGATTGATTAAAACTTTAAGTGTATAAAATAGAAGCAAAAGTATACTGTAGGAGGTACACGATGAAGATTCATTTAATTTCTGAATAGAAAAAGGCTTTCTAAGCATAAGGAAAATCACAATGAAATAATACATAATTTTTTTCAAATGAAAAAAGTTTAAAAAGGCAAACAATGAAGTGGGGAAAATTCAAAAGTTTAATATCCTTAGTATAAACATAACTCATACCAATTGATGATAAAAATAACATGCCTCAAAATTAGGCTATTCCAAATCCCTTTAGATTGGAACTGATGGTGAGCAAAAACCTCCCAAGGCTGCTCCAAGTGGTCTTTAACTGATTTTCTAAAAGTTTCAGGTTTAAGTGACAGTCCTGTATCACTTAGCAAGGAGAAGGTAGGGAGAAAGTGAGGAATTTTCTCCCAGTGTGAGGGCAGCATGAAATCCCAAGGCGAGGGTGGATGAGAAGTGAGAGTAGAATTCTAACATTTCTCTTCCTGTTTTTATTCTCCCACACCAAAGCCTGACTTCCCCACCCCTAATACACAGAAGGTACAAGGTAGGACCCACACGTTTGGAGAAAACTTTCTCAAAGTTTCCCTTCCACCTTTTTTTTTGTTTTGAGACGGAGTCTCACTCTGTTACCCAGGCTGGAGTGCAGTGTCATGATCTCGGCTCACTGCAACCTCTGCCTCCCTGGTTCACGTAACTCCCCTGCCTCAGCCTTCTGAGGACCTGGGATTACAGGCGCACACCACCATGTCTGGCTAATTTTTTGTGTGTGTGTTTTTAGTAGAGACAGGATTTCACCATGTTGACCAGACTAGTCTCAAAATCCTGACCTCAGGCTATCTGCCCGCCTCAGCCTCCCGAAGTGCTGGGATTACAGGCGTGAGCCACCGCACTTGGGCCCCACCTTTTTCCTCTGTAAGTACCTCTGGAGTGAACCTTGGTGTCGGGGGGGAATCCAGAAGCAGAGCAAGTTATTGGTCTCTCTATTTATACTCATTGTCTTGGTGAATATCTAGAAATGTTGCTGTAAATACCATATGTATATACTGGTGACTCCTATAGCCACCTGTGTATTTGATATCACTACTTGGACTTCTAAGCACTGTAAACCTAACATCTCCAAAACTGGGCTTTCACTATTTCCCCCAAATTTCCACATCTGATGGTCCTCTCCACCTAATCAGGGATCCTCCATCTCTCCAACTGCTTAGACCAAGAATTTAGCGTAATTTTTGAGTCTTTCCTTTCTCACAAACTCCATTGGCTCTCAGTAAAATTAAGTCAGAAAGCAACCTCTCTATCCACCTCCATTGCCATCAATTCTATTCCCAGAATATATCAGCAGCTATCACTTGGTTATTCAAGTAACTTCCACCTGGCCCTGCCCTAACCCTACTCTGTTCAACACATCAGCTCAGTTTTTATCAGATGCAAATCAGACTTAACATCCCTCTTCTAAAATGTTCCAGTGGCTTTCTCCTTATGGAAGACTATATTCACAATACTGCAATAACCCTGAAAGGTCATATAATACCTGGCCTACTGCTATCTTTCCAACAGCATTCCTAACCACTGTCTTCCTTGGTCACTCCACTCGAGTTACAGAGTCCTGCTCAATGTTCCATGCATATATATGATATATCTCATATAACTACATGGCTGACGTCTTCACTTCCTTTAGAACTCTGCTAATAGGACCATTATCAGATGGGTCATTCTCCGAATTCTAACTAACTATACCACTCACACCACTTAGTTTCATTTGTAGAGCTTATCACTACCTGGCATGCTGTTACTTATTACTTCATGTTTATTTTGTTCCTCTCCAACAAGAATGCAAGCTCTTTGAGGGTGATATCTTTGTCTGTTGTTTTGAATCCTAGAAGTGTATCCAATACATATAAAATGCTCAATTAACTTTTGTAAGAGAATGTTGAGTGAAAAAATAATTCTTGAATAAACTAAAAGGAAGGTACTATAACATTTTATTTGATAGTTTTCATTTTGGAGTATGGGCATATGTCTTTTTCTTTTATTAAAATTTTTGTTGCCAACTATCTGGCCGACTCTGTACTGTCCTGTTTTTCATTTAAATAGTCCTGGTATGATTTTTGTTCTCCCTTCTTTCTTTAAGTTTTTACTGCTCCCTACTCTCACAATCCTTATGTGCCACTTACGTACTTTTATTTTTTTCTTCTCTTTCCAAAAGACAAAACATGAATAAATGTGTGTGGAGGCCATGAGAAATACAGTTAGTGTGATTAGTGTCCTGGAGGGGACAATCCAATAACTAATGTTTTATATAGATAAATGCCTGATTATTTGTGTATTTCTATGCAAGGGTGTATGTAAATTGTGTCTGTTGTGAATATATCTCTCATAAGCTAATTTTATACTGTGATTTAACTTTCTTATAGAAGTGAAGTTGGCCGGGCGCGGTGGCTCACGCCTGTAATCCCAGCACTTTGGGAGGCCGAGGCGGGCGGATCACAAGGTCAGGAGATCGAGACTATGGTGAAACCCCGTCTCTACTAAAAATAGAAAAAATTAGCCGGGCGCAGTGGCGGGCGCCTGTAGTCCCAGCTACTCGGGAGGCTGAGGCAGGAGAATGGCGTGAACCCGGGAGGCGGAGCTTGCAGTGAGCCGAGATTGCGCCACTGCACTCTAGCCTGGGCGACAGAGCGAGACTCCGTCTCAAAAAAAAAAAAAAAAAAAAAAAAGAAGTGAAGTTAGCAATCCATTTAATTAAGGGTCTTCCTGTTGAACATTGTTTATCTGAAAGTTGGTTATATAGCATTTAAAATTAAAAATACAAATATGTGTAAGATTCTAACCATAGATATAAATACTTATGTTTAAATGTATAAACATATTTTATCTTTAACTCAGACTGATAGGAAAAAATGCAAATACAATATGGTTAAAATTTTTTTACTATGGTAGCTGTTTGGTGAACATTACTCATCCAAATAAATTTATAGAGCTATATACCATGAATTTTGTACTACAATATTAATTCAGTAAACATGTCTAATTAAAAAGATTTCATAGAACACTATACCATAAAAATCAGCTAAAATACATTTTATTCTTAAAAATACATTTAGAGAACCCTCAAGGAACAAAATTATATCTGGGCTGAAATATTGTACAGAAGAGACTCATTCCCAATTTGTCTTGTTAATAGTTATTAGCTTTAAAATTGGAAAAAAAAAAAAAAAGATAAAATGGCATGAAGTAAAACGAAACATCCCCAAAGAGAAAGCATTCATTTTCTGACTATAAGCATTATAAATACTATCAGTTTGGAGACCTATTTGTATGAGAAATCCAGAGGCAAATGCATATTGGGAGGGAAGCATTTTATATTATGATCTTTCTTCCCTGAGTTGTTTTTCCTGTAAGGGCTCCCAATAAAGAGTTCCTTTCCTTTCATGACAGTGAAACTATAGAGGTACTTTTGTTGGACACTTCCTGGAGCTGCCAGAAAGCAGATGCTCAACTTGTCACAATATTTTCCTCTCACTAAGAGTATAAAAAAAGATGCGATAATTTGCTAGGTCATGCACCCCTTGATTCCTCAGTTCCTTTACTCTCTTCTACTTCATTATGCAGTAATTTCCATTTTTGCTGTAATCTTGCTAAATTCTATTCCGTGATGTCTCCTCACTAGCATGAAAGAACTGACTCTTTATCTGTTTTATTCATTAATATGCTTTCAGAAAGAGTGTTTGGCATATAGAAAACATTTGACAATTATTCAATGAATGGTTTCTTAGCTTAAGGAAAAATACCTCAATATAAGCACGATTTATTTTTTGTAATGATTTTTATGTTATCTTTATGACTATGTCTAACTGTAAATGTTCTGTTACATATATGTTTTATATTCCAACTACGGTTTTTTTTCTACTGTTACCAGACAGTCTTTCATCTTTGATATCTTTAAATAAGTAGTATGCATGTTGACACCTATGTTGTTAATTCTCTGTCTCTGCCCTTTACCCCCAGTCCATTTTCTGCCTTATTGTCTGCAGACCCTGTTGCCCTCTGGCTTCCTTTTGGTTTGAGCCATAAGTGGAACTGACTTTTTCCCTATAACAGTCCCAGTCACCAGCTGTCATTCTGCACAGGTATTTCCATTTTTTTTTTTTTTTCCAAATGGAAATACATGACCCTTGGTGCCACACCATTCCATTTTGATTCCTTTTCCACAACTCCATGTAAATAACCCCTTTGTTATGTTATCTTCAAAATTCTTCCTGAATGTGCTTACAGACTTTGCTGGAGAATTAAGAAAATATGAAATTCAGTTTCTATTTTGTTTTTCTTTGTTTTGTTCTTGCATAATAAATCCATTGTCTTTAATATAAATCCATAATAAATCCTTGCCTGATGTCCTAAAACAAATTTAATTTGAGATCTTGGGGTTTGGAGTTTGATAGATATTGATGCACAATGAAAATTTAAAAACAGTGAAAAAGATAATTATAGTCATATCTCTAAAGGAATACCAATACATTTGTTAATTTTTTTCAAATAAAATTATAATTATATCATAAAGTTATCAATGTAGTACAAGATACTGGGATTTGAGGTATCTTGCTTGTAAAATAGACCAGATTTTGTTTGTAAAATAGACTGAGAGGAAGAAAAATCAATGAAATGAATACAGGAAAATAAAAAGATAAATAATGGAGAAAATAACATCTCTCCAATCAGAGATTCTTTTGACAGGTATCAGTCTTGAGAATCACATAAATAGAAAACAAATGCATAGTATATACATTTTTAAAAAAATATTGGAAATATATTAAAGTAATGAAATTGAAGACCACGGATATTATTTGTGATTTCAAACTTTTTCAAGTACTGTCAAGCTTACCTGAACATAAGATTAGTACTTAAACTGCCAGATATCAGATAAATAAAATAAATGTTAATATATACTGGATTATGCCACTATAAATTGTAATGCTCCCTTCTCTTAGAACCACTGGAATACATATCATGTTGGTTTTCTTATCAATAAAATAGCAATATTTGCAATGTACATCTATTTCACAGCCACATAACATGAAAAATTTCTACTTCATTGTATATTGCATGGGTTTTACTTTCTGGAATTAAATAAAAATGCACCTGAAACAGTATGCAGTCCATAGCAAATAGCTCTTGGTAAATATTGTGTCTTATTATTACTAATATCAGCCTGCAAAATGTATGCATAGTTCACATGCTAAAATGTCTCCTTAAATATTTTTGGTAAAGACTTTGGGTAAAGAAGTGAGAAAACCAGGGAATTTTTGAAAGTTCTAATATCCTCCATAAATCAGATTTAACAACTTTTTCAGGTTACATAGTTAACTATTTATTTATTTATCCAGAAACATGGAGACCTAAATGTGAAATAGAGATAAAATACATAAGAAGAGTAATGTTTGTTAAATAAACAGTTTTACAGAAGTTTTTGTTTTATATGTTTTTCTTTGTTTCTTTGATTTTCAGAGGGAGAAAGAGGGAACGGGCAGTACAGTGAGATTGAATTGCACCTTTTCTAGATTTAGCAACCACATCCTTTCTGCACATGTTGCTCCGTAATTATCTTTAAAATTTTACACATTCTCCGTATAAAATAATTTACACATATATGTGGTATTTGGAGAAACAGATCAGTGGTGCTCTTGAGTAGGTATTTGAAGACACATATGTCTACTATTGAGTAAACCTGAAGCTGTTACATTTATATTCCTAAGAATATAGTAATAAAACTTTTATTTAGTGATGAAGGTAAATATATTTAAAATTCAATTTTAAATTCATAAGTGTTCATATATTGTGCTTAGAATAAGAAAAATGATGGAAAAGTTAGGCATTACACTTTAACCATACCTTGAATAGACGCACTTATCATTTATTTAATGTTCAACATTTACCATGTTCTTTAATTGCAATAACCCTCAAAATTGTGAATGAGAAAATACGAAGACTAGATCCAACATAAATATTAATTTTATTTAGTTAGTCCATTAAAAAATAAATAAAATTTTTGATCTCAAGTAGGTAAAGCAAGTAGTTGGCTCATTTATAATTTTTTTTTTCTTTTAAAACATTGGCTTTCTAAACCAGTTTCATGGGTACTGTATCAGTCCAAGAACCCTAAAAAAAGTTGTTGTAAGCAATAGTTTAGTTATGGGAATGGAATGTATTCAGAATGTAATTATGGGCACTTAATGAAAGCATTTCTTTACTGTGCAAGAAAAAGCAATTTAGAATATTTTTAGTTTGCATGTACATTTGTATATGTACTAATAATAGTTGAGGTTTATTTCCACTAACCATAGGGAAGATGATCTTTTCCAGAAAACTTCAAATACCTCTAACTCTTTTATTTCAGTGAATAAATTTCTTTTTCTCCAATTTTATGCCTCTAAGCACAGTAACATTTTGTTACTGTTATTGATAGGCAAGCCAAAAACATCTTACAATTATTTTTTTCTTAGATGTATTGATGTATATTTTATGTACAGTAAATTTCATTCTTATGCATAAAACATTATGTGTTTTGACAAACGTATACAATCATATAGCTGCAATAAAGATATTAAATATTTACCTCTTACCAAAAGGTAGCTTCGTGGCCCGTTGTAGTTGCTTCCCTCTCATTACCTCCAGCCCTCAGCAACTACTGTTCTGATTTCTGCTTGTACAGTCTTGTCTTTGTTCAGAAGGTCATTAAATCATGTGGCATGCAGCCATGCAGTATACATTATATGGATCTTTCACTTATAATCCTTTTGAGATTCATCTATGTTCTTGTTTATGTACATTATGTACATAATGTACATCTATGTACAAGTTTATGTACATTATTACTGAACTTGTTACTGAACTTATTACTGAACTTATTACTGAAATATCTATGTCATCTAATGATAATCCATTTTCATTCCTGACAAAATTTGTATTCCTCCCTATCTTTCTTTATTTGATCAATCTAGTAAAGCATTTATTGATTTTATTGATTTTTTCAAAGAACAAGGATTTAGAATTTTTTTCTCTTTTTCTCCTTTCACTTTCATTGCTTTGAGTTCTTGTCATTATCATTCCTTTACTCCTGCATAGATTTTTTTTTTTTTTTCTGACTTCTTAAAATGGAAGCTTAGACAATTCTAACTCAATAGTGTAATACTCTATAAATTTTTTTCTATGTGCTGTTAATGTTCTGGTTATTCGTTGTTAACATCTCTAACTGTAGTTGTAGACTTGTCTATTCCTTCAGTAGTATCAGCTTTTGCTTCATGTTAATATACATGAATATGGTTAGATTGTTAAAACTTATTAATGTATTTGTTTTCTATCATTATGTAATATTTTACCACTGGTAGTATTCTTCACTGAGTGGTCTATTTCATATAGCATTAGTTTAACCATTCTTTATTTGATTTGATTAATATTTGCATGGTATCTTCTCTTTTTACTAATAATGCATTGTGTATTTCTGACACCTTTACTGAGATACAATTAACATGTGTTGGCATTAGCCCATTTATAGTGTAAGTCACAGGGTACTTATTATATTCAGTGTTCTGCAACTCTGTCTACTAATTTTATAAATTTTTCATCACTCCAAGCAGAAAACATATACTCATTAGCAGTAACTCCCCATCTCCACCACCAACAGTAGGAGCACTGGACAATTACTAATCTACTTTCTTTATTGTTGCCTATTCTGGTTGTTCTATATAAATAGAATCATATAATATATGATATTTTGTGACTATTGTCTTTCACTTAGCATGATGTTTTCCAGGTTTATTCATGTTATAGCATGTATCTGTACTTCATTTTTATTGCTGAATATAAAACAGTTTGTGTATCCATTCATCAGTTGATGAACAGTTGGGTTGTTTCAAGTTTTGGATTAGTATGAGTAATTTTGCTGTAAATTTATGAATAATTTTGATCTAATATTTAAGGTTAAAACCTTTTTATTTTGAAATAATTCACATTGAGTTGCAAGAAATAATATAGAGAGATCCTTGTTTTAGTCCGTTCTCACACTGCTCAGAAGATACATGAGATATATGAGACAGAATAATTTATAAACAAAAGAGGTTAATTGACTCACAGTTCTGCATGGATGCAGGGAGATGGGGCTTAGGAAACATAGAATATAATGTTTGCGTAAGGCAAAGGAGAAGCAAGCAACTTCTTGCATGGTGGCAGGAGATACAGAGAGTGTACAGGGGAAATTGCAGCTTTTAAAACCATCAGATCTCCTGAGAACTCCCTCACTATCATGAGAACAGCATGGGGGAAACTGCCCCCATGATCCAATCACCTCCCACCAGGTACCTCCCTCAACACATGGGGGTTACATTCAAAATGACATTTCGTTGGGGATACAGAGCTAAATCACATTATTACTTCCCAGACCCTCCCAAATCTCATATACTTTTCACATTTCAAAACCAAACATGCCTTCCTAACAGTCCCCCAAAGTCTTAACTTATTCCAGTCTTAACCCAAAAGTCCAAGTCCAGAGTCTCATCTGAGACATGGTAAGTCCCTTCCACGTACGAGCCTATAAAATCAAAAGCAAAACCAAAAGCAAAAACAAAAAAAAAAAACAAAAAAAAAAACAAAAAAACACAAAATCAAAATCAAAAGTGACTTCCAAGATACAGTGTAGGTACAAGCATTGGGTAAATGTTCCCATTCCAAGTAGGAGAAACTGATCAAAACAAAGGGGCCACAGGCTCCATGCAAGTCTAAACACTGGTGGGGCAGTGATTAAGTCCTAAAGCTTCTAAATCATCTCCTTTGACTGTATGCCTCACATCCAGGGCATATGGATGCAATGGGTGGGCTCCCAGGTCTTGGGCAGCTCTGCCCTTTGGCTTGCAGGGTGCAGCCCCTGTGGCTGCTTTCACGGCTACCATTGAATGCCTGCAATTTTTTCAGGTACATGGTGCAGATTGTCATTAGATCTACCTTTCTGGGGTCTAGAGGATGGTGGCCCTCTTCTCACAGCTCCACTAAGCAGTGCCCCAGTGAGGACTCTGTTTGAGAGCTCCAACTCCACACTTCCCTTCTATATTGCCCTAGTAGAGTTTCTTCATGAGAGCTCTTCTGACTGGACATCCAGGTGCTTCTATACATCCTCTGAAATCTAGGTGGAGACTCCCAAAGTCCAACTCTTGTCTTCCACATACCTGCAGGCCCAATACCACGTGGAGGCCACCAAGAATTGGGGCTTGGACCATTTGAAGCAATGGCCCAAGCTGTGCCTTAACCCCTTTCAGCCATGGCTGGTGCTGTAACAGCTGGGATGCGGGGTACCAAGACCTGAAGCTTCACAGACCTATAGGGCCCTGAGTGCAGCCCAGGAAGCCATTCATTCCCTCCTAGGCCTGGAATGGGAGGGGCTGCTATGAGTTTCTGTTGACATGCCCTAGAGACATTTTCCCCATTGGCTTTTAACATTAAGCTCCTCATTACTTATGCACATTTCTGCAGCTGGCTTGAATCCCTCCCCAGAATATGTGTTTTCCTTTTCTACCACATAGTCAGGCTGCACATTTTTCAAACCTTTATGCTTTACTTCTTTATGCTTTGCTTTCCTTTTAAACATAAATTCCAATTTCAAATCATCTCTTTATGTATTCATGTAACTGTACACTTTCAAAAAAAGGTAGGTCACCTCTTGAATGCTTTGCTTCTTAGAAATTTCTTCTGGCAGATACCCTAAATCATCTCTCTCAAGCTCAAAGTTCCATAGATCTCTACAGCAGAAGCAAAATGCCACCAGTCTCTTTGCTAAAGCATAGCAAGAGTAACCTTTGCTACAGTTCCTAGTAAGTTCCTCATCTCCGAGACCACCTCAACCTGTACTTGGTTGTCCATAGTACTATCAGCGTTTTGGTCAAAACCATTCAAGTCTCAAGGAAGTTCCAAACTTTTCCACATCTACCTGTCTTCTTCTGAACCCTCCAAACTCTTCCAACCCTGCCTTTTACCCAGTTCCAAAGTTGCTTCCACATTTTCAGGTTGTCTTTATAGGAGTAACTGACTCTGCTGGTACCAACTCTCTGTATTAGTCTGTTATCACACGGTATAAAGATACTATCTGAGAATGGGTAATTTATTAACAAAGAGGTTTAATTTACTCACAGTTCCACATGGCTGGGAAGGCCTCAGGAGACTTACTATCATGGCAGAAGGCAAAAGAGAAGAAAACACCTTACAGTGCAGCAGGAGGCAGAGAGAGAGGGCACACAAGAGAAACTACCACTTTTAAAACCATCAGATCTCATGAGAACTCCCTCACTATCATGAGAGCAGCAGGGAGAGACTTCCCCCATAATCCAATCACTACCACCATGTGATAGTGATGTGGGTATTACAATTCAAGATGAGATTTGGGTGGGGTATTTCAACATGTGGGTATTACAATTCAAGATGAGATTTGAGTGGGGACACAAAGCCAAACCATATGAACCCTATATATTGTTCACCCACTATCCCTCAAGAGAAGCATTTGTCATAACTATGGCACAATATTACAATGAGAAAATTAGCATTATAACTACAATCCACTGAACTGATTCAGAATTCACAAATTTTGCAGGCATTTATTGTGAGTGTGCAAGTGTATTTTCTTCTGTGAACTTTATTACAATGTGGATCCCTGTAACCATTACTATAGTCAAGATACAGGGAAATTCTATCACAAGTATCCCTTCTGCTATCCTTTTAGAGCAACAGCTATTTCCCACCTAACCTGCCCCACCATAATACTTACTGACCACTACTCAATTCTACATATCTTTAATTTTTTCATTCAAATAATGTTATATGAATGGAATTACATAACCTGTAACCTTTGAGATTGATTTTTTCCTTTGCTCTTAATGTTCTGTTTAATACATAATTACCTTGAGATTTATGCAAGTTGTTATGTACATCAGTAGTTTGTTCCTTTTTAATGCTGAGTAGTATTCCATGATATGGATATGCTACAGTTTGTTGAATCATTCACCTGTCATAGACCATTTGTGTTCTTTAAAGTTTGGGCTATTATAAGTAAAGCTACTTTGAAGATTCATGTACAGGTTTTTGTGTGAACGTAAGCTTTCAGTTCTCTGGGATAATGAGTACTCAATAGTACAATTTCAGAGTTGCATGGCAAGTGCAATTTTAGTTTTATAAAAGATTGATATTCTTTTCTAGTGTTGGTATACCATTTTACATTCCGGTCAGCATTATATGAGTGGTTCAGTTCCTGTGCATCCTCACATTTGGTGTAGTCATTTTTTTTTTTTTTTTTTTTTTTTGAGACAAAGTCTCGCTGTGTTGCTCAGACTGAAGTGCAGTGGTGGAATCTTGGCTCACTGCAAGCTCTGCCTCCCTGGTTCACACCATTCTCCTGCCTCAGCCTCCCAAGTAGTTGGGACTACAGGTGACCACCACCACGCTCAGCTAATTTTTTGTATTTTTAGTAGAGATGGGGTTTCACCATGTTAGCCAGAATGGTCTCGATCTCCTGACCTCGTGATCCGCCCACCTCGACCTCCCAAAGTGCTGAGATTAGAAGCGTGAGCCATCACGCCCGGCCATAGTCACTGTTTTTAATTTTAGCCATTCTGGTAGGTGTATCATAATATCTCACTGTGATTTTAATTTCAATTTTCCAAATAATATCTACTCATAAAACTATTTGCCATCTGTAAATCCTCTTTGTGAAATACCTACTCAAGTCTCCTCTCATTTTGTGAATTCTTTTTTAACAGTTGAGTTTAGGAATTCTTTATATATATATACTCTAGATATAAGCTTTTTGTCAGGCGTATGATATGTTAACGCTTTTTTTTTACATTTTGTATTTGTCTTTTCATCTTCTTATTCAGTATCTTCTTCATAGCCAAAGTGTTTAATTTTGATGTCCAATTTATTAATTTTTTTTTATGAATCCTGTTTTTAGGCTTAATTCTGAAACTCTTCACCTAACTCAGGACCTCAAAGATTTTCTGTGATATGTTTTTCTAAGTGTTTTATAGATTTACTTTTAAGTGCATGATCAATTTTGAGGTTTTTTTTTTTTTTTTTTTTTGCATAGGGTGTGAAGTTTAGGTGGTTTATTTTTTGCCTGTGGTTGTCCAAATGCTCCCTCACCAGTTGTGAAGAAGCCAGTCACCGAGGTCTTAAGTTATTTTTTGTACCTTAATTAGGAATCAATTTGACGTATTTTGTTCTTTTATTTCTGGGTTTATTATTCTGTTCCGGTGATCTATGTGTATATTTCTTCACCGATACCTTACTTTCTTCATTACTTTAGCTGTATTGTAAACTTTGACAATAAGATAGAATCATTACTGCCAACTCATCGTTTTTTTTTTTTCTTTCTCACATTTGCTTTAACTTATTCTTGGTTCTAGGGCTTTACATGTAAATTCTACAATGATCTTGGCAATGTTTACAAAAATAATTTGCTGGGGTTTTCATAGGAATTGAATTAAACCTGTAGATCATTTTTTGGGAGAATTGAAATGTCTACTATTTTCAGTGTTGCAATTCATGAAAAAGATGTATCTTTCCACTATTTACATCTTTGCTTTTTCAAATGTATTTTGTAATATTACAGATGCAAAACCTATAAATAATTTACTGACTAGTTTTATAGCTATTTGATTTTCCTCAGAACAGTTGCACATTGTATTATGATTTTAATTTCCACATGTTTGCTATTAACATATTAAAATGTGTTTGATATTTGTTTGTTCATCTTCTATCCTGTGACCTGGCTGAACTCACTTATTAGTTCTAGGAGGGTTTTATGTAGATTGCTTAGGATTTTCTATATAAACAACCATGTCATCTGTAAATAAGGACAGTTTTATTTCTTCTTTCTTATGTCTTTTTTTTTTCATCCACTTATTGCACCAGCTAGAACTGCCAGCACTATGTTCAATAAGAGTGGCAAATGGAGACATTGATATCTTCATTTAGGAAAGCATCCTAAATTTAGGACAGGATCCTAAATTTAACATTAAGTATGATATTAATTGTAAGTTTTCTGTATATGTTCTTTACCAGGTAGAAAAATAATTTTTATTCTTAATTTGCTGAGTTTTTTTTTTTTTTTTTTTTTTTTTTTGAGACAGAGTCTCACTCTGTCACCCAGGCTGGAGTGCAGTGGCCGGATCTCAGCTCACTGCAAGCTCCACCTCCCAGGTTCACGCCATTCTCCTGCCTCAGCCTCCCGAGTAGCTGGGACTACAGGGGCCTGCCACCTCGCCCGGCTAGTTTTTTGTATTTTTTAGTAGAGACAGGGTTTCACCATGTTAGCCAGTATGGTCTCGATCTCCTGACCTCGTGATCCGCCCGTCTCGGCCTCGCAAAGTGCTGGGATTACAGGCTTGAGCCACTGCGCCCGGCCTGAGTTTTTTTTTTTTTTTTTTAATTGTAAATGGGTGCTGAATTTTGTCAAATGCTTTTTCTGTGACAGTTGGTCTGATTATTTGATTTTTCTTCTACAGCTTGTTCATATGGTGGATTACATTTATTGAATTTCAAATGCTTAACCTGTCTTTTATAACTCCAATAAATCAACACAAGTTCAAAGTGTATAACTCTTTTTATTCAATTTGATATCATTTTATTGAGGATTTTTGCACCTAAGTTTATGTGAAATATTGGTCTATAGGTTTGTGGGTTTTTTTTTTGCACTGACTTTGCCTGTTTTTCTTATCAACATAATACTAACCTTGTAAAATGAGTTGAGAAATATTTCTTCCTGTTCTATTTTCTTTGAAAAAGAGGATTAAATTATTTATTTTAAAAATATATTTAATATTATTCTCTATTAAGAGCATCTCAGTCTGGAAATTTTTTAATATTTTTAATTACAAATTGAATTTTTAAATGGCTATACATACTTTGCAGATAGTAAGGATTTGATTCCAGATCACCACAATAAAGCAAATATTGCAATAAAGCAAGTCATACTAATTTTTTGGTTTTCCAGTGCATATAGAAGTTATGTTTACACTATAGTGTAGTCTATTAAGTGCTCAATAGGATTATGTCTACTAGAATGATGTATATAACTTAATTAAAGATACTTTGCCAATAAAAAATGCTAATGATCATTTGAGCCTTCACTGGGTCATCATCTTTTTGGTAGGGGAAGGTCCTGCCTTGATGTTGATGAGTGCTGAATGATCAGGGCTGTCATTTGAGCAATCACTGAATCCTGAAAAGCTGGGATGGCTGGGAAAAATCTTAAGACAAGAGTAAAGTTTGCCACATCAGTTGATTCTTTCTCCCACAAAAGATTTCTGTGTAGCATGCAATGTTGTCTGGTAGCATTTTCTCCATGGTGAAAACGTCTTTCAAAATGAGAGTTGATCTTCTCAAACTCTCCCTTGCTTTATGAACTAAGTTTATGTAATGTTTTAAATCCTTTGTTGTCATTTCAGCAATTTTAACAACATCTTCAACAGGAGTATCTACTCCATCTCAAGAAACCACTTTATTTTCTCATTGTAAGAAGCAACTACTCATTCATTCAAGTTTAATTATGAGATTACAGCAATTCAGTTACATCTTTAGGCTCCACTTCTAATTCTAGTTCTCTTGCTCTTTCTACCATATCTGCAGTTACTTCCTTTATTGAAGTCTTGAATCTTTTAAAGTCATTCATGAGATTTGGAATCAACTTGTTCCAAACTCATGTTAATGTGGATATTGTGACTTCCTTTCATGGATGATGAATGTTCTTAATGACATCTAAAATGGTGAATCTTTCCTAGAGGATTTCTCTTTACTTTGCCAAGATCCCTGAGAGGAATCACTATCTATGGCAGCTATAGCCTTATGAAGCATATTTCTTAAATAATAAGACTTTAAAGTCAAAATTCCTCCTTAATTCCGTGATTCAACATTCATTTCCTTGTACATCTTTGTCAGAGCTCTTCATTGACCAGGTGCATTATCAGTGAGCAGTAATGTTTCAAATAAAATCATTTATTCTGAGCAGTAGGTCTCAACTGCGGGCTTCACATATTTAGTATACCATGCTGTAAACAGATGTTCTGTCTTCCAGGCTTTGTTGTTCCATTTATTTATTTATTTGTTTATTTATTTTTCCATAAATTATTGGGGTGCAGGTGCTATTTGCTTACATGAGTAAGTTATTTAGTGGTATTTGTGATATTTTGGTGCACCCATCACCCAAGCAGTATACACTACACCATATTTGTAGTCTTTTATCCCTTGCCCCATCCCGCTCTTTCCACCAAGTCCCAAAAGTCCATTGTATCATGCTTATGCCATTGCGTCCTCATAGCTTGGCTCCCACATATCAGTGAGAGCATACAATATTTGGTTTTTCATTCCTGAGTTATGTCACTTAGAATAATAGTCTCCAATCTCATCCAGGTCACTGCAAATGCTTTTAATTCATTCCTTTTTATAGCTGAGTAGTATTCCTTCATATATATAATCACAATTTCTTTATCCAAGTGTTGGTTAATGGGCATTTGGATTGGTTCCGTGCTCTTGCAATTGTGAATTGTGCTGCTGTAAACATGTATGTGCAGGTATCTTTTTCAAATAATGACTTATTTTCCTCTGAGTAGATACCTAGTAGAGAGATTACTGGATCGAATGGTAGGTCTACTTTTAGTTCTTTAAGGAATCGCCACACAGTTTTCCATAGTGGCTGTACTAGTTTACATTCCCACTACCAGTGTAAAAGTGGTCACCACATCCATGCCAACATCTACGGTTTTATGATTTTTTGATTATGGCCGTTTTTGCAGGAGTAAGGTGGTATTGCATTGTGGTTTTGATTTGCATTCCTCTGATCATTAGTGATATGGAGCATTTTTTCATATGTCTGTTGGCCATTTGTATATCTTCTTTTGAGAATTGTCTATTCATATCCTTAGCCCACATTTTGATGGGATTGTTTGATTTTTTCTTACTGATTTGAGTTAGCTGTAGATTCTGTGTATTAGTCCTTTGTCAGATGTATAATTTGTGAAGATTTTCTCCTACTCTTTGGGTTGTCTGTTTACTCTACTGACTGTTCCTTTTGTCATGCAAAAGCTCTGTAGTTTAATTAGGTCCCAGCTATTTATATTTGTCTTTATTGCATTTGCTTTTGGGTTCTTGGTCATAAAACCCTTGCCTAAGCCAATGCCTAGAAGGGGTTTTCCAATGTTATCTTCTAGAATTTTTATAGTTTCGGTCTTAGGTTTAAATCCTTAATACATCTTGAGTTGATTTTTTATAAGGTGAGAGATGAGGATCCAGTTTTATTCTCCCATGTGTGGCTAACCAATTATCCCAGCACCATTTTTTGAAAAGGGTGTCCTTTCTCCACTTCCTGCTTTTGTTTGCTTTGTCAAAGATCAGTTATCGGTCAGTATTTGGGTTTATTTCTGGGTCCTCTACTTTGTTCCATTGGCCTACATGCTTATTTATTTATTTTTTTACCAGCACCAAAGTGTTTTGGTGACTATGGCCTTATACTATAGTTTGAAATTCGGTCGTGTGATGCCTCCAGATTTGTTCTTTTTGCTTAATCCTGCTTTGACTATGCCAGCTCTTTTTTGGTTCCATATGAATTTTAGAATTGTTTTTTCTAATTCTGTAACGAGTGATGTTGGAATTTGATGGGGATTGCATTGAATTTGTAGATTGCTTTTGGCAGTATGATCATTTTCACAATATTGATTACACCCATCCATGAGCATGAGATGTGTTTCCATTTGTTTGGATTGTCTATGATTTCTTTCAGCAGTGTTTCGCAGTTTTCCTTGGAGAGGTCTTTCAATTCCTTGGTTTGGTATATTCCTAAGTATTTTATTTTATTTTTTTCAGCTATTATAAAAGGGGTTCAATTCTTGATTTGATTCTCCGCTTGGTCGCTGTTAGTATGTAGAAGAGCTACTGATTTGTGTACATTAATCTTGTATGTGGAAACTTTGCTATTTTTTTTTTTTTTTTGTCAGTTCTAGGAGCTTTGTGGAGGAGGCTTTAAGGTTTTCAAGGCAAACCATCATCATCAGCAAACAGTGACAGTTTGACTTCCTTTTTACTGACTTGAATGCCCTTTCTTTCTTTCTCTTGTCTGATTGTTCTGGCTAGGATTTCCAGTACTATGTTGAAGAGGAGTGATGAGAGTGGACATCCTTGTCTTGTTCCAGTTCTCAGAGGGAATGCTTTCAGCTTTTCCCCGTTCAGTAATATGTTGGCTGTGGGTGTTTCATAGATGGCTTTTTTTACATTAAGATATGTCCCTTGTATGCCAATTTTGCTGAGTCTTAATCATAATCGGATGCTGGATCTTGTTGAATGCTTTTCTGCATCTATTGAGATGATCATGTGATTTTTGTTTTTAATTCTGTTTATGTGGTATATCACATTTATTGACATGCATATGTTAAACCATCCCTGCATCCCTAGTATGAAACCCACTTCATCAGGGTGGATTATCTTTTTGATATGCTGTTGGATTTGATTAGCTAGTATTTTGTTCGGATTTTAGCATCTATGTTCATCAAGGATATCAGTCTGTAGTTTTCTTTTTTGGTTATGTCCTTCCCTGATTTTGACATTAGGGTGATGCTGGCTTCATAGAAAACTAAGGATGTCCTTCTTTATCTGGTGGAATAGTGTCAAAATAATTTGTACCAATTCTTCTTTGAATGTCTGGTAGAATTATGCTGTGAATCCATATGGTCCTGGACTATTTTTGAGTGCAGGCAGTGTAGATTTAGGATGATTTTTAAGGACACTAGAATTTTTGAATAATAAATGAGCATTAGCTTCAACTTAAAGTTGCCAGTTTCGTTAACCCCTGACAACACAGTCTGTCTTTTGAAACTTAAGCCAGGCATTGACTTCTCTTTAGCTATGAAACATCTACATGACATTTTCTTCCAGTAGAAAGCTTCTTCTTCTGCACTGAAAATCTGTTGTTTAGTGTAGCCACCTTCAGCAATTATTTTGGCTAGACCGTTTGGATAACTTGCGGCAACTTCTACATCACTTTATGCTGATTCACATTGCACTTATGTTATGAAGATGTCTTCTTTTCTTAAATCTCATGAACCAACCTTTGAAAGCTTCAGATTTTTTATTCTACAGCTTTCTCAGCTATCTTAGTATTCATGGAATTGAATAAAGTTAGGGTCTTACTCGGAATTAGAATTTGGCTGAAGGGAATATGGTGGTTGGTTTGATCTTATAACCAAACCACTAAAACTTTCTTCATATCAGCAAAAAAAAAGATTGTTTTGCTTTCTTATAATTTGTGTGTTTACTGGAGTAGCACTTGTGATTTCCTTCAATAATTTTTCCTTTGCATTCTCAACTTGGCTAATTTGTCATAAGATGTCTAACTTGGCTCTCAACATGCTTTTCTCACTCAGGTTAATAATTTCTAGCTTTTGATTGAAAGTGAGAGACATGTGACTCTTCCTTTCACTTGAACACTTAGAGGCCATTGTATGTTTATTAGTTGTCACACTTTCAGTATTATTGTGTCTCAGGGATAGAGATGTTCAAGGATGGAATGAAAGACAAGGACAAGAGAATGGTTGGTTGGTAGAGAAGTCAGAACAAACACAACATTTACTGATTAAGTTCACCATCTTTCATGGGCACAGTTTGTGACACCCAAAAACAATTATAATAGTAACATCAAAGTTCATTGTTTATAGGTCACCATAACAGAAATAATAATGAAAACTTCGACATACTATGAGAATTATTAAATGTGACACAGAGAGTTGAAGTGACAGTATGTTATTGGAAAAATGCCACTTGCCAAATGCGGCATTGTCACAAACCTTCAGTTTGTAAAACAACAGCAACAAACCCCACGATATCTGCAAAACACAATAAACCAAAGTGCAAAAAAATGAGGTGTGTCTGTAATACTATGCAAGCTATGCATTTAATCTTGATTAAAATTTCATGTTTGAATCTATACATATTATATCATAGATTTTTCTGAAGCATGTTTCTAGATAAAAGGAACCCAAATCTATAATGTCAATTTTTAATAAGATAATTCATCTAAAGAATAGATCCTGGAAATAGGTGATAAGTGGGAAAACAGAATAGAGTTACAGAATAAGGCATGTGGGTTTTAAAGGGTGTGGTTAAGAGTAGAAGGGGAGAAGGAAAGGAAATAAAGCTTACTATAGCCAATCATCTCATTTGCTTTGTAAATACTTTATAATACCTTGCTTCTGAAAAGTGGACTGCCTAACACAATACTTAGATTTGTAATGCGATTTTTAAAACCATGAAGAAATCTGTGTCCTGATGTCCAGTGACTTTTGACTACCTAATCAATAACACAGTCAGTCATCCATGACAAGGAAACACCACCTGGTCTATATAAACATCTGTACACTCCACATACACAACTTTCACAGTATGGAAAATTAACGTCATCCATAAGTGAATTAATTTAGTTCCTAAAATATTTTTTCAACTTTTAGTACCCCGCACAACATAACAGAAAGTTTTTTTTTTAATTTTTTGACTATTTTTGAATATACTAGTTTTTCTCAGGACTATGAAATGCATTCTTGTTCAGACATGAGGCAACAGACAATATCAACGGCTTAGAATAAATTTCATTGCATGTTACTGATATCATGGCAAAGCATGAAAATGGGAGAATGTTTGCTGGGCAGTTTTAAGAAATTCTGGATGAAGACATTTTAAAACTACAGGAAGAGTATATGGTTACAAAAGAGCAATTCAGAGTAATTATTGGACAGTATAATTTCCGCCATCCCCAAGGCATTTTTGGTTTCTAATGTTCAGAACACACTTTGAGAAATTTTGTAATAGGATAGTACTTGATTAACATAATTCATTATCTTCAGTTTGAAATGTGCTTATGGATTCGATACATACCATGTGGATCTTTTCAACTTCTTATAATTTAGAATATAGATTATATAAACAAGATGAAAGCAGTGAGACATGCCATAGGAAGAGTTATACCAAGTGCTTTTCGTATTCAGAACACAAAAAAATACAGCTTTTAGTCAGGCGAATTGAAGACGATATATGAAGGAGATAGAATTTTAGATGGGTCTTGAATAAGAAAAGAACTAAAACATTTAATAATAATATAAAATTGAATTATTGACATAAGTTATACAGAATATAAAAATACAAAGGGACTGAAAGGGCATGTGCCCAAATAACTTCTCTTCATTTATTTTTTTGACATATAAAAGACACTATACACTCACTGTGCATCAATCATTATGCTAAGTACCAGGGATTTAACAGCCCTGTTAAAGAAAATGTAAAATAATAGGAAACAGAAAATGTATCACTATGTAAAGTAATAAATGGCTTATCATGAATTTTGTGGTCATAGCAAGATGGTTTCCTAGAGATGCCTGGTACTTATCCAACCAAAAACAAAGGACCAAAACAATGAACAGAGAACTACATTCCAACTAGAGTGACTGAAGAAGTATGCTGGATACTTCACCACAAGGAGGTGGTGAAATCTCTGTGAAGCACAGAAACCCAGAATGGAAGTTTAGAGAGGAAGTGAAGCACCTATCTCTGCCACTCTGTTCACCCTGCTGGGATGAGCTTGGGGATGGGAGAGACTTCTCTTTGTGAGAAAAAGTTAAACTGGAGGCCACCAGCAGTCCCCATTCCCAACATACACATCTACAGTTCTTGCTGCAAGAAAGGCCCACAGTCCTCACTGTCTCTGAATATAGTTTGGAGAGTTTCCTGGAGTTAACATGGCTGCATTGCTCCAGAGTGAGGAGCCTGTGTGTACCCGCTACCCCTGTGACCCAGGGTGCTATAGCACATCACTATCTTGACGGTATCAGACCCATAGCTGTAGTGCATCCTATTATGGGAGCCAGTAGTCATTGTTTATCCATCGTGATGCTCTGCTGACATTCCACTCCACTCATACAGATGGCCACAGTAACAAAAACCTGACTACTTGGAGCCTAGGTTCAGCAGAACAGCTGTGACTCCAGTGTCTGAGACTATGCTGTGCCTTGCTCCAATGGAACAGGCAGTCATACAGAGTGGGAAAGCTGACCTTAGGCTTGTCCTGACTCCCCAAAATCACCACAGAGCTGGTTTACCTATCACGCCCATGTGTCCCTGACAACTCAACATTCATCCCAGTGGTGGCTCCACTCTCCTGCCAACCCACTCCAGAACCAGCCAACTCATGTATGTGAGCATTTGCCTGGACCACCAGTTAGCCTTGTGGTGGTCCCACTGCATGGTAGTCCCACCCTAGATAATTCACTGCATCTGCATGCTCCTGGACCAATATAGCTGGCCTAGTGGAGGCCCAGGACTCCAGCAAGCCCACCCTAGTGCCAGCCAACCTATCACACTCAAATATGCCCAGCCTGAAACTATCATGGTGGCCTTTATTACCACAAATTTTTGCAGTCCAGAGCACTGACGCGCTCATAGACATTGGTGATGCGAATTACAGCTGAAGAAACTGCACATAAACCACACTACTGCTTCCACCCAGAATCAAAGCCAAAACACCCTGCCAAGCCACACCCTAAGACCCATATACATGAAAATGTTTCACTTTACCAAAACTACCACATAAAATCAGAAATGTGACTCTTCTACCATATGCACAGATATACACATAAAGAAAGAAGAAACGTGAAAAAGCAAATAAATGTGAGTTTTCCAAAGGAACACAAAACACTTCAGTAGCAGACACTAAAGAAAGGAAAATAATGAAGTGTCTGAAAAAGATCTAGACATTTCATCCTTAAAAAAAGAAATATATTTTTCAGGAACATGGAGGGAACTGGAGACAGTTATCTCAAGTGAAACAACTCAGAGACAGAAAGACAAACACCACGTCTCAGTGATAAATGGAAGCTAAATAATGTTTACACATGGAGGTAAAGTGTGGAATGATAGACAATGGATGCTTGGAAGGGTCAGGGGATGGCAGAGGGGTGGATGATGAGAAATTACTTTATAGGTACAATGTACATTACTCCAGTGACGGATACACTAAAGGCTCTGACTTTACTACTGATGAAAAAATTGGCAATGGACCAGAACAGATAACTTTCAAAAGAAGACAAGTGGCCAACAGGCGTATGAAAAAAATGTTCAACATCACTAATTGTCCAGAAAATGTAAATCAATACCACAATGAGATAGCACTTCACTTTAGTCAGAATGGCTATTATCAAAAAGACAAAAGAGGTGTTAGCAAAGATGTGGAGAAAAAGGTACCCTTCTATAGTGTTGGTGAGAATATATATTAATAGAACCATTATTGAAAATAATATGTATGTTCCTCAAAAAATTAAAAAATAGTACTACCATATGATCCAGCAATGCTACTACCAGGTAACTATCCAAAGGAAGTGAAGTTAATATGTTGAAGAAATATCTGAACTCCCATTTTTATTGCTTCACTATTCACAATAGTCAAGTAATGGATTCTAAGTGTCCAATGATGTATGAACGGATTAAGAAAATATGATTACACACACACACACACAAAATACTCAGTGGAATACTATTCAGCCTTAAGAAAGAAAGAAATTTTGTCATTTGGGACAACATGGGTAAACTTCAAGGAAAATATGTTAAGATAAATAAGTCAGAAACAGAAAGATAAATGTCAAATATTCTCACCCATATTCAGAATCTAAAAGTGTTGGTCTCATAGAAATAGCAAATAGAACAGTGGTTACCAGAGACTAAGGAAGGTGGTGGGTTGATAGGAGAGGTTGATCAATGGGTATAAATTTATAGCTAGAAAGGCAGAATAAGTACCAGTGTCCTACTGCACTGTAGGGTAACTATAGTCAACAAAATGATATTGTATATCTCAAAATATCTAGAAGAGAGGATTTTGAATTTCTTACTACAAAGAAATCATAAATGTTTGAGGTGGTGGATATGCTAATTACTCTGATTTGATCATTACACAAGGTATATATGTACTGAAACATCACATTGTACCCCATAAGTGTGTGCAATTTATTATGTGTCTATTAAACATAAAAAATTAAGATATGATAAGAACATGCACAGGTGGTCTGTGAGGACAGAGAAGGAGATTAGGCACCTCTCTTAACCGTGGAACTTTGTCTGGTTTCCCTGATAAAGATTTAGAGTAAATAAATTTTAAAAAGGATATTTATTTCAGCCTCAAAGTGAAGTATATGCAAAGGTCCAGGGATAAGATGAAAGAATAAATTTGAGCAACTAATAGCGGCTCAGCATAGGGCCATAATCTAACAAGGTCATAAAGAACATTCATGAAGATTTATGATGGATACATCTTATCTCAGTGCTAGAGAAGGAAGGAGGTCAAAACTGGTTTAAAAGCAAGAGGGTTAGAAAGCACGAGAGCACGCTTGAGAGAGGGAGACAGAGACAAGTAAAGTTAGAGGAAAGTGGAAGAATTGTGGAAAAGAGAGATACGAAGTCATGGAGGTAATGATGTGAAAAATCCTGAGTTTAAGATTTGACTCCACCTATGCATAATGTAGATAGGTCATTACATTTGGATGATTTTAGGGAATTGGAAATATTTTTTTAAAACAGATGTCAGAGCAATAAAAAATGATAGCTGTTGATGAAACTACAAAATTTGAGAAAGTTTGAAAACCAGAGATGGCTGAAATGAGTACCTGACAGGAGAGTTTTAAACCAAAAGAATAAGCTCAAAATACTTTTATGAACTATATCAAAAAAGCTGTGGTTCTCTCAATTTTCTTATGTTTAACTAATTCTTAAAATCATGTTGTAAGGATTATGATTATATTCTCTAAAGGATTAATTACATTGGAAACTATTATATAGGATTTGAAATATCAATTTATGATTTAATCATTATTTCTGCAGTAAATTGGAGAACTAAAATTTTTTTACAAATATTATGTCAAGTTACTCTATTATTGTCAGTATTTCTTTCCTCATTAAACATGCAATGAAATTTGATCTCATTAATAATTTTTTAAAATTCCATTACAATTTATTTATTACTCAAGAGATATGTCTAATTTTCTAGTACAAATAACTATAGTAGTGAGGAACAAATTTATGACATTTGTCATTAGTCATTACCATATTTTTCTTGATATAATTATCCTAAAATCCAGTTTGATGGTTTAAGCCATATAATCATGAGTATGGATGTTTTTAGGGTGAAATGGAAAATATATTAAAACAAAGGAAACTTTATTTCTAGAAATTCTTTATCATGTTACTGTTTTTTTTTTTTTGTTATTGTTGTTATATGTTATTTGCCACTACCTGAAATATATATTATTTATTTATTTGTTTGTGTATTTTATTTTTACTGTGTAAAACCATGATTTTTCTCTTGCTTACTATCATATTTCCAACCTTTACCATTGGCATTTGTCATACAGTTAACGTTTGGTAAATAATTGTTGAATAAATACATACAATCTCTTTCTTATTAAAGGATTATTCTCATTGACTTTATGCTAGAATGTGCTTACTCTCAAATAAGCACAGTAATTTGACACAGGGATAACAATAAGTTATATTTTAGAATATCTCCTTTAGTATTAAAAAAAATAATTATCTAAATTAAGTAGTTTAATGGAATCTTTCCAAGTGGCATATATTTTCAATCCCCCATTTCCTGATTTTCCTGATAACATGTGAAATAAGGACAGAGATATATAGATTTATTTGTGAGATTTCTCCATAAGCCATAAACCAAGCCATATTATTTAGAGTGGGTTTAAATAATGAACATTATTCAGTGACTATGATTTTCAAAGCCCATGTGACTCCCCTATAACCAATGACTATGTATTTCTCTCTGGTGGCAGAGGGATGCTGTGGTGCAAGTGCTTTATAGTTCAGCTTCTTGGCTTATCTAAGGTCCTGCCTCATATGCTGAAGCATTGAGGCCATCAGGAATATTTCTTACTTTCACACTTGTTAGATTATCATTATTTGCTCCACCTCATGCACATTCTGCTTCTCGCTACTGCAGCTCTGCTTTCTTCAGGTCCACCCTCTTAGATTACTGAAAGTAAATTCAAGCTGCAAACTGCAGTTACACAGTAGCTATTACTTGCCTTTACCATACTCTACTACTGAAATTACCTTTCATGTCCCTGGAAAAGACAGAAAGTTTATTATTTTTATTGTCCATTTTGTCTTTTTTCTTTTCTCACGTTTCTTAATGTCCTTGTGTAGTTGATTCTCATTTACTGGGTCTTTTAGGGGGTCTATCTCCAAATTCTGCTTCTGTGTATTACACACCTCTATGTATTGTAGTCTCATTATATCTGGAAATGTGTCCAGCCTGTCAACAATAATTTAAACTTACCCCAATGGATGTTCATGTTCATTGAAAGAGGGAATTGAACGAAACCAAACTGTAAATCAAAATCTGGCATGAACTATGCTACTCAATTGAAAATATAATTGAAACAAATCCAAATCGTTTTTCACTGAATTACTATTTTAATCAACAAGAGTAAACATAACTTGTATATTTTCTGAAAGTAATGAAATCAGCTTTTAAAACTTGAGTCTAAAATTATACAATTATATTATATATTTTTATTAACTAAATTCATATTGGAAAAAAAATCAGTCAGCTCAACAAATAAACAGATTCATCCCTATGAAAAGAGAAAAAAGATTTATAGGGAAACATTACAGAAAATGCACTGCAAACCAAGAATAAAAATGAGAACTATATGGCCTATATCTGGATGGTTTCATTTTGGAATTCAACATTCTATACACCAGTAGGCACAATAATACAATAAAGGTGATTTTATATTTTAATGGGCAAGTGGTCATCCACTAAAAGTGATGGCTAGCTCCCGCACATCTTAGGAAAGTTGGGTTTTCAGGGATAAAGATGAAAAGTATTGGTTAGAGGTTCCTTGCATCCCTCTACCTACACCTTAACACTGATTACATACACAGGACAGATTTTCTATCCTCCTTCTACTGTTCCCCTAGCATGACCAATTGCCAAGAGGTGAGAGAATGTTTGTAATTCCTCCTGACATTCCCTCCACAAACATAGTATAATAAATCAGCTATTTATTTTGCCTTCTGAAGAAGAAAAGTGTGAACTTTGAAGAATAGGAAAGATATACTTGCTATTAAGAAACCTTAATCTGAAACTCTTAATCTGAAACCCTTATTATTAAGAACTTGTTATTAAGAAACCTTAATCTGAAACTCTTCCTAACTATGTAATAGCCTTGCTTTGGAGACTCTTTTACTTTGGCTTTATAACAAACACTTAAAATTTAAATGGTTAGATATATGGTGGAAATATAATACAGCAGTATTTTTCTATTTCATGATGTCGGAAAAACTGCTTTGCTGGAAATCTTCAAAAAATTATAAAGGAAGAGGTAGTTTATATATTAATCATGACCAATATCTGGAGGATAGTTCCCACATTTTGCTTTAAGATACTTGTTTTGAGTATATTATAAATGGTATTCTTACAGCCAAATATGTGAAGACTACATATCCAACTATATTTATTTGGATATATACAATCTGTTTTCTGCCTCTCCATTGGAGCAGGCCTCTAATACATTATAGAATTATATATTATAATGAAAGCTAGTCATGAACATTTATAAGATTATGAAATTACACAAAAACAATACTTGTTCTATGAAAATAAATTGTGAAATTTGCCATCCAGTGAGAAATACTGAAAAAAAAACATTAAGTGGATAGGAGGGAGTATAAGAAAAAACTGTACAATCTCACCCTGGAAATAAGTGTATCAATTTATTTGAGGTCTTTTGATTTTGTAACTTTATTGTATCAATACATACATGGGAAGCACAGTGACTAGCACCATCAGCTCAGTATCTGTTATGTGTATTATTAACAACAATAAACAATACAATATGTATTAATAAATAATAAATAAGATATAAATAATAAACAATATAACATTAATAAATGATAAAAAATATATAATACTAATAAACAATACCATAAATAATATTATTGGTGCAGTAAATATATTTGGCTGAATCAAAAATCATGTGCACTTAAGGTTTTACAGTTGATTGTATTAATATACGCAACCTGATTGGAACAGCATGTGTTTGGAATTGCACTATTCTATAATCGACTTTTCTATGTATAAAAGAACTATTTCATTTGTGCTTAAAAAGTTGAAAGTGCAAAGTCATGAATATAGGTAGACATTTGTTTGGTCCCAATTTTGTGAAAACGTTTACTGCTGAAAAGCTTTTTAAAATTTTTGTTGTTGTCTTTTGTAATTCAGGTTATCTGGAATGAATATACCACCACCAATTATCAGCAACAAAAACTGGCTCAGACTGCATTTTGTTACAGACAGCAATCATCGATATCGTGGATTTAGTGCTCCCTATCAAGGTATATTTATGGAATACCTCTGCCTCTTTTGATATATACAATGATTTTGTTGTACACAACTGCGTTTTATGGTAGAAAAATAGCGTTTAGAAATGGGAATTTGTATTGGAAAAAAATGGTCATTCTGTTGCCTAGACAATAATGTGATCATAACTAAATTACAGTATTAAAGTTAGTTGATTTTATAGTATAATGTTCAGAATAATGAATATTATGATTTCTAAAAGATAGTATGTAACAGATGCAATATTTTGCTTTGATCAAGTGCTTCAGCAATTGGATATACTATCTGAAGTTGTTCTGCAAATCACTGCAGAAAATCTTCAGTTGCATGTAGGCTCTTCCCCAATTTAACTCACCTTCGTATGCAGTGTGTTTGTTACAGCTGGTTTAATTAACCTTGTTAGGAGTTTTATCTACCAACTGTGTTAACATAAATAATTTTCAGTACGTAGGATAGGATATTTGATGCATTAACTTGAAAAACTCTTTCGAACAAGATTATTATGAAGATGGAATACTAATGAAAATGTAGCTTCTACAGTGTTCTGTAATACTATGTGAGCTTAGTGTACTTTATCCTCAGACTACTTATGTAAATAATTCATTTCATTCTCAGTGGTGTATCAGCTACTTTTCAGGGAATAGTATGCATTGCCACAGTTACATTCTTCCATTTATCTGTGTTTTTTTTTTTTTTTTTTAATGCTTTCCCCTTTAGTAATCTTCAGTCCTAAGCACTTTGAAAATTTAATATGATGACTTTAGGAAGCTTATATTTAGAACTCAAAATGGCATTAAATCATATATTGTTTTTTTTGAATACAAAACTCAAAAATTAATTTATATTTTGAAAACCAGCAACCTCTCTGAAGCAGTTCTGTCAATAAGATTTCTCTTGAAAACTGCAACAGCTTGATGTGATTTGAATACTGCACTGAGTATCACTGTAATAAAAATCCTTCGGAAAGTAACTTAAAATCAATATTTTAGACAAAGTCCACTGTAGAAAATCTACCATAATGATCATTTCTAAAGTAGTTAATGAGATGGAAACATACATGCAAATATGCCTTTAAAACTATGTAATGCATAACATGTATCATAATAGAAAATATTAGCCTTCATAAAACACTAAATCTTAGAGTTCACAAATAAATGTTCATAGAAAAATTTATTTTCATATATTTTATTAAAAATAGGTGTTTAGGCATAGTAACTTGAATCTTGACCAGTTTAAACCAATGTCACTTTTAAATTTGCAAAAATATTTTATCCAGTTCCCAATTTCAATTTCTAAAAGTTTGTGTACTTTAGAGGACTATTTTATTGAAAATCAGATATTGTGAAGCTTCTTTATCTCTAGGTTGACCCTTTTTCTTGTAGAGATTTTCATCCACATGATTCTATGGCTCTGATTCCTTTCTACAATTAGTTAAGGCCAATGGCATGGCAGAAATTCAAAAAACAATCCTCTTCGATTCCTGTGATCTTTTCTATTAGATTCATGGAATCTTCTGGTCAAATGGCTTCTATTATTTTTCTAAACAGAAATAAAGTAGCATATATTTTATATTTATATATAGAAACTGGAGCAAAAAATAGATCTCCTACCTCAAATATTAAATGATATTTCATTTGTTTTGTGCAATATGATTTCATGGAGCTGGTGGTAGGGTTGTTTTATACTATAAGACAATGGCACAAAGCTACCAGTCAATTTGTGTACTTACTTATAAATTTCAGTATGCTACTCATTGGTCTTTAATTGACTTTTATAGTATTTTTAAGATTGTAATTGTGGTTTTCAAGCATTGTGTGTTTTCGGCACTGAAAAGTAGCATTGCTGTAGTAAAATGGAAAAGATGTGTTTTATGAGGTACAACTTACTTCTATTTGCTGCAGGAAAAGGGACTCAAAAGAGGGATGGAATTTTTATCTATATAACACAGAGGAAATACAGTGATTAAGAAAATTGAAGGTTTGATTTTATAATAAGTTTAAGGAAAAGTTTTATTATAAAAAATATGCCTTTGTATATTATTCTTTTAAAACTTTCCTAATTTAGGCTTGCTTTTTCTGATTGCAATATCTTAAAATAACATTCTACATAGACAGCATTCATTCAATTGGGAAGTAAATCTTGAAATCATAATGTAGAAATTTAAATTAAAAAATATATATGCACTAAGATAACTTAAATGGCTGCAAAATCGTAATTCTGACATGCCAAAATACATGCCCTATCATGAAATGGTAATGATGCTTTTTACATTGTTCCATGCTACTATTTCATTTTAGCGGTGTCTATATTAAAACTAATTCAAGATCGAAAATTTTGTGTATTATACAAAAGTCAAAAGTAAGTCTCCATGCAGCTCAGTTTCTGAATAACTCATATATTTACTGAGTACTCAGTAACTATTATTGATTGACTTATAATTAATATTTTAAGGAATCTGTGGGTTTCCAAAGACTGAATATTTTACTCATAACCTTTCTATTTAATCTCTGTCCTTTATTAAATACCATGAAAATTAACTGCAGACTATTAGAGGGTTCATTGAATGCCATTAGCTATTTCTTATAGTATGTTCCATAATTGATGGAGTAGGTACATAGACACACACTACTGTGCTATCCCAAATATAACCATCTTTAAGTTATATTATATGCTAGCTTTCTGAATGTTTTAGATATTATAATTTTAAATAGGATTAAGTAGAGACTGAGAATAGTATGCTAAAAAACATAGTTCTATATCAATTCAAAAGTACTGAAAATGTGATTTAAACAGCAAGCCTTTAATACATAAAATATGTTCTCCCTCTGAGCTCCTGTATTGAATATGCCCACTCCTATTTAAAATAAAACATATTTTTCTTCCTAGTCTACCTATAATAGAAATCTCTTACTTGAATAGTTTATTACTATCTCTTCTTTGATTAAAAAAATGTTATTTAGTTTTTAACTCTTCCCCCACAAATTCACTTCAATATTATGTCACTATATTTGTCTTTGTTTTAAACTATTGTTCCTCCATTCAAGTTCCATTAACCCTCTATTAATGAGAACTTGGACTGTGCTGCTTCTCACATAAATAGTAAAACTTTTCTTTAATTGTGGTGTTTGGAAGTCCTCTTATTTTGTGAAACCTCTATATTATTGTCACTTGGTCATTAGTATAAACTAAACTCTATTTCTTTTCCATTTCCATGAATGCATTGTCATATTTACTTATTTTTTAAATTAGAAGGGGAGTTTTAGATGACACTCAATTGTCCAAGAAAGAAAATCTTACCTATAGAAGATTTTAATTAAAAGTATTTTTATTCCATAAGGCTCAATTAGTCAAGTATGAAATATCGTATTTTAAAAATTATTCATTTTTCTCTTTCAATGTGCAATCATAAATACCATAGCTGTAGGCATTCATATAACTGTATTTATCATGTAAGTTTAGGCATTGCAGTATTTAATCAATTCTAAATATGTAAATATATGAGTAATTTTATATTCTTAATACAAGCTTGTAAATTCCTTAAATTTTAATCACAATTTGATTTTTATCTTTTCTTCCAAATTTTTTTTGTATGTGATTCTTCTTATGCAGGCAAAACAGAAATTTATTTTTCATGAAATAAAGATATATTAATAGCAACACACAACATTTAGAAGTTATGAAAGATAATAATAATATTTTACATAGATTCTCAAATAGGCTATTGTAATTTTGGGATCAACTGGGCATCTTTTATTGAAAGAAAAGCATATTTATTGGAAAGAACTTTCAAACCATATTGAAAATGCTCTTTCATATACCTCAATTACACAGAGACTCCTGGCATTTTAGATGCCCATTGTTTCAGTCAAAAACAACTTCGGCATAGTTAGTCCATTTTTTACATTTGGGAAGTTTTTTACACAAATGTCCGTGTACAGTTACTAAACGAAGGTAAATAAGATTTTCGGGAATGCAGCATAGTATATTAATTAAACAATAGGATCAGAAGCTTAGAGTTGAATCATAAAGATATGCATTGCTGAGTTCTCTGAGCATTGGTTTTTCTTTTAGCAAACAGATTCACAGTAGCCAGACATGTTATTGTTGTGTAAATTAAAAGGTATTAAAACTTCTTCTCTTTTTGACTCTTCAATCTTTATTTAGATACTCAACACACATGTGCACGAGCATGTGTACATACACACACATACAGACACAGAGTACAAACTAAGTCATTAATTTCCCACTACCTAGAAAGACTTTCATATTTCTTTGAGCCTTAAGACTGAGATCAGATGTCTCTTTCTGAAGCATTCCTTGACTCCTTCCCTTGGGGTAGTTAAGCTTTCAAAATGTGTTGTAATATTTCAGGACTTCAGAAAACTTTGCTTTGTGTAATGGTCCTACAAGACACACTGAAAATAATGTTAATTAATTATCTTTGTATTCATTTACAGGATGGTTGGTTGTTATTTTCTGCTACCCACAACCAATCGTCCCTTTTATAATTTTTTCTTGATAAGGGCATCTTATTTTCTTCTGGGGGAATTATCCCTCTTCCATTGTGTGTGCAATCTTGGTGGGGCTGCCAATCAGCCCCACCAAGGGGTAGGCATATGAGCCATGATGGCCAATTGGACTAAAATGGAATTATGTACCTGTTTAAGCAGAAGGGGATTTATTACAGAGAATGGAGTCTCCAGTAATTATTTGCAGAACAAATAATTGTTATATAACAACAATCTGCAAAGAGAACTGTTAACGTCAGGAAACCGAGGAAGTGGGAACCACAATGGCAAATTCTGATTGTTGCTGTAACCATTGGTACCAGAAATGTGAACGTCAGCTGTGACTAACAGATTAGAAACCATGGCCACAATTGTTGGCTCCAGAGCCACGACATGCCTGCTGGGACTGCACCAACAAAATGAATGACCCATGCCATCCTCTCTATATCTGATAAGTGGTTAGCTTTCAGCTAAACCTGTTGCAGAAAAATCAACAACCTTGTAATCTATGTTCTGCACCAGAAACTGCAGAAGTAGCACAAATGTGGCCTCCACCTCACTTCTGCCTTTCTGATTTCACACAAACACACGTGACTAGCTGAATATTTTTAAGTACCTTCTGGAACACTGCAAAGTATACTATGGAATATAGTGTTTAGTTTTCTAGCCTTAACAATGACTGAAGAGACTCTAGAATGAGGGCAGAATGGATACTGAATATGAATCCACCACATAAACAATGGACTGTCTTCCCAGGCTCTTGAGCCCAGTGGTTAAAGAGCAGAAGAAAAATGATTGGAGCCAGCGGATCCTTCGGTTTCCTGAAGACTAGCTACCTAGATCTTCCAAACGCCCTGATTCCTGTCCTTTTAGGTTTCTGCTTTTGTAGATTTCCCTTTGGGCCTGGAAGCTCCCACCATGACCTTATAATTATTTCCCTTTTACCTGTAGTTAGTCAGATTTGAGTTTTGATAATATGCAATCAAACCACCTCAATGGATAGCCATACCACCCTTAACTCACCTGATCTCATCTGTTCTCGAAAGATTTCTTATAGTATAAGTAAGACATTAAGTAAATAAAGTCTTCAGTGGAAAGAGATAATAACATATGGAACGGATGAGAAAGCACACACTCTAACTATGAAAAATGAATAGTTTAAATATTGTGATGAAACATAAAATTTGAATCCGGGAGCTACAGTTAAAAAGATAAAACACTAGGCTTTATATTTCTCACTATCACAAATGAGGATGCCCACGTTTCTCAAGGAAAAAACACTTTTTCTTGGAACTGATTTTTAAAATAGGCTAGTTTGTAAGTAAAACTGAGAAACAGTTTTTTTTTTTTTCTATAACAGATTTTCTAAAATCATAAATATAGTGCAGGCTTAAAAATAGAGCACAGTATCAAAGCAAATTTCTGTAAAGAGAGATGGTATTCTAATCTTTGCTTCACTAATATAAACTGTTTAATGATGTATTTTTTCTATCTTTGTTTTTCTTTCTTGTTGTACCTTCACCATATCCACTGTTAATAAAATACAGGGAACCATATATCCCACCATTCTAGTCATGAACCCCTTCTCTAATGTTATAACTCTCAATGAGTTGTATTTATGATTCCAAGGATAGGGTGGAGGAGTGTGACATGAAAAGAGAAGACGAATAACTTTTGGTTCAGACAATTTAGATATACTGTATTATCATAGGAATGTTGGACATTGTATTAGTCTGTTCCCACACTGCTATAAAGGACCACCAGAGACTGGATGATTTATAGAGAAACGAGGTTTCATTGACTCATAGTTCTGAATGGATGGGGAGGCCTCAGGAAACTTACACTCATGGCAGAAGGGGAAGCAAGCATCTTTTACGTGGCAGCAGGCATGACAGAGCATGTGTGAGTGCTGAAAAATTTACCATTTGTAAAAACGTCAGCTCTCCTGAGAATTCACTCACTATCAACAGAACAGAATGGGGGAAACCGCCTTCATAATCCAATCACTTACTTCTCTTGACACATTGGGATTACAGGTCTTTCCCTTGACACATGGGGATTACAATTCAAGATGAGATTTGAGTGGGGACACAGAGCCAAATCATATTAGATGTAGATGAGTAGATTACTTTTATGGTAAAGATTGTAGATGGAACTTTGTTAGTGTAATTCCAGAAATATTCAATGAATATACATTTTTTCATAGTACAGTAGGTTTTATTTAATTTTTACTGAGTATATGCTATGGGAAAATTTATAAATAATACATTTAAATTATTATCTCAAAATATGCTTTAATACATTGGCCAACTGCATTATTTTAAGCTTATGAAGTAAGAGAGCTACTCTTATTTACTGAGTTTTAAGAGAATAGAATTTTGAGTTTCATTGGTATGCAGTGTTTGAGAATAATCTCTAATCTTGCACTTTTTTCTTTGTATTTGATTTTGACATTATTATCTTTCTTCAAGTTTCCTTCAATGCTAAATAAATACTTTCACTTGGAAATTCTTTTTTAAAACAATTTTTGTTTGAAGCAAAAACATAGAAAATTATTTTACTTCCTGCTTTATGGACCTGACAGTCTATGAGACTCATCTTCTTTTAAGTACAATGTCTACACAAACAGCAAAAATAATCAAACATTAATAATGAAAATGGTCTATCTAAATAATCATTGCTCTATCTAAAGCAATTATTAAAAAACTGATAGCATTTATTCTGTAATACAAATAAATATTTTAAAGTCATGCCAGTATAAGATTTAAGGCCTTTTATTAAATTAATCAAGAATGATTTTAAATTTTAGGTTTTCCTATTTTATTAATAAATAAAAAATATTAATTTAATTTAAAATCTAAGGCAATAATACTGGAAAAGTTTATAAATGTAAAGAAGGAGTTTTAGTTATTGCAATATTGAAAATGAAAGTTTGACTACACTTTTAACAAAATAATTCTAATCCTTAGATTTGGCAATCTTTTTATATACCTCCCATCCCAAAATTCTGTTCATTAGTTTTATGTGTATTTGACAGAAAAGTGGCTAAATATTGTTTTTCTTCAAAGTTCCCTGAAACAAAAATTTTGTTATGAAACATACCCTAGTAAACTGAGCAAACTATTCTACGTTGGAAACACAATTTTAGTTGCACTTTTTTTCTTAACTCTAGTCCAATATAACAATTTCTAGTAAAACATTTTTATCTTTCTTAACATTTTAAAATTTATGAATTAAACATTAAGCCATATAACTGTATTTAGAATTGGGGTACAGTTTTAATATATAAAATAAGGTTTTAGAAATAAAGTATAATTTTAGGAGTCATTTGATTATTTCCTTTATCTTTTTCAGCTGTTTTATAATCCTTTTTGTCTGATTAGGAGTTAACAATATGTATTAATGTTGAGACTACCAGAATTACTAGAGGACATCATTCATGAGAGAAGAGTGGTTGTGGAAACATTAAATTCAGATTCTGATAAAAAGAATCACTTAAAATCAGAAAATAATAAGCTTTGGCACAAAGTACAACAGGGAAGTATAAAGAAAAAAGAATGTACTTAATAAATAGTCATAAAATTTAGGATTTTGAAGATCAGATAGAGAATCCCCTATATAATTTTTTTCTAGGGAGTTGGATTAATATTCATAGCATTGATACTGGAGTGACTCTGATTTATAATTAAAAAGAAAATATCATGGATTCTTACTTAAAAACTCCCAAACTTTAATGCTTACCTTTGCTAATTTTAAGACTGTTCAATACATGTAAATATTGGTTTGTTTGTATATTTATTTATTCTTTATTGGAGTATTTATAAAGTCAAAGACAAATTATAATAGTTTCATATTATGATATCATGGAATTTATAAAAATCCAGATACAACTTAGCAAATGATTTTGTTTTCAATTACTGTCTTTAAATATACTAACTACAATAAATAGGAAATAATCTGTCAATATCCAGTTATAATATGGATAATATTTTCTAAAATTTATACTAGGTTCAAATGTAGTACTTGGTAATTATAAAACTGATAAAATGATAGATCACTTTGCATAACTATTTGGTTTGGTTCCCACATTCCTGATGATGAGAGAAAAAACTTAAAATTTGCCTATCTCTTCTAGAATAAAAGTCAGCTTTCTTGGGATAAATGTTCAAACTTTCAGGGCTTATATCACCTCCTCCTTCCCTTTTCAAGAAAACTTCTAGATAAAATTCATAGCCCGTGAGTCCTAAAAGTGAGGGGATGCACCCAAGTAGTGAATATTACAGTTTCACTAGAGGTTTCACTTCCTTGTAACTGAAAATTTTGCAGGGATCTACTTCTGGTGTGCACATGGTGGGTGGTTCACCTTGTACTTCAAGAAACCTTTTCTGAATCTTAATATAGGTGCCTGTTTGTCATTTTGTGAATTTAAAACAACCACTTAATTACAGGTATCTATGTAATAGATATTATAATAAAAATTATCCTCATTAAACTATGTCAAACATTTAACAGACAAATATATTACAAATTAATCATGTGAGACATCAGCAGAGTCTATTCATTGCTATTGTATGTATACTTGTGAAACAAATAATAATATCATCTGCTATTACAGGTTTATTTAATCTTTTTGTTAGTTCAGGTACTACTAGTTGTTATTGAAAAACTCAAGAAAGAATCTGTAGTTATAAAACAGCTTGAAGTGAAAGAATTATAAGACCCCTATTGGGAAATGTAATAATTTCATAATACTCAGTGCATGTTGAAAAAGTTCAGGCCGGGCGCGGTGGCTCACGCCTGTAATCCCAGCACTTTGGGAAGCCGAGGCGGGCGGATCACGAGGTCAGGAGATCGAGACCATCCTGGCTAACACGGTGAAACCCCGTCTCTACTAAAAAAAATGCAAAAAATTAGCCGGGCGAGGCGGCGGGCGCCTGTAGTCCCAGCTACTGGGGAGGCTGAGGCAGGAGAATGGCGTGAACCCGGGAGGCGGAGCTTGCAGTGAGCCGAGATCGCGCCATTGCACTCCAGCCTGGGCGACTAAGCGAGACTCTGTCTCAAAAAAAAAAAAAAAAAAAAAAAAGAAAAAGTTCAAATCAAAACATCATATTATTGAACTAACAAGAACATAACCTTATTTCATTGGATAATATCCTCCCTCCCTACAGAAAATGTAGCAGTTACTGTTTAGATTTTTCGTAACTAACATGAGACTCCAGATTTTGTGGTCATATAGTCAGTCAGATTTCCAAGTGAACACAATTTTTCTAGTTTTTCAGCATGACAAGGGTTCTTTTGCAAAGCAGATGTTTAGTAGCAGGAAATGGCCATAGAAGCTAAGATTGGAAAAGCAGAGTGAAATAGAGATTCCCAGGAATTAATTTTTCTTCATACAAGTATTGTTCTGGAAAGAGCACTGGATTAGTTAGAAGTTAGTAAATATTAATACCGACTTCAGTCTGTGAACTTGAATAGATTACTTAATATCTCAGGACTGAATTCTTTCTAGGTCCAAAATTCTTGTACTTAATCTACTATTCCCAATGTCAGTAACTTAAAAGTTGTTCTCATGGTAGCATGACTTCACAGTAATATGAAGTGTCCCCATTTACCATTCCCTGTGGAAAGCCTTGGTATCCTTCACCTTCTGATTAACCTCTGCATAGGTTCTAGACTCCTTTGCACAGCACCAGCCAAAAAGGATATAACACACATATATAAATATTTAATTTTTCTTGTAGCCATGTAAAAAGTGTAAGAAATAGGCAAAATTAATTTTAATTATATTTAACTAATATGGCCAAAATATTAACATTTCAACATATAATCTATATAAAATATTACTAATATATTTTACATTTTATTTTTCATATTAAGGCTTAAAATTCTAGGGCATTATACTTATAGCACATCTCATATTGAACATTGATTTTTTTCTATGGAAATAGTTTATTATTTTATAGACTAGAAGAAAACATATTAATATAATAAATGTTTTAGTTTGTTAGCAATTATGATTTACTTCAGTATCACTGTAATTATTGCTCTCTCATAAAATATTCAAACAAATACATGTAATATTATATCAATATATAGTACTAGAAATATTTTAGTATCAATATATAGTACTAGAAATATTTTAGTATCAATATATAGTACTAGAAAGATGCATGTTCCCAAATCCTCACTACAATACAGCTACATCTTATATGATGCAACAGTTAAAATAAAATATAGCCTATAAAACAATAAAGTTGTGTGTAATGAAAAGTATTTTTCACTACCAGATTCTAAATTAAAATTAATTATAATTAAATAAAATTAAAAATTCAGTTTTTCAGTTATACTAGCTAACTTCAAATGATTAAAACCTATAAGTGGCTGGAGGCTACCATACTGATTATTCATCCTTAACAGATAAGGTGAGCACCCCTCTTATGGAAACTAAGCTAGTGCTAACCAATTATAAGAAGGCAGGAAATTAGTTCAAAAATCACATAAATACACTGACAGAACATGATACAGTGTCATTTTTCTCTGTTCCTCCTCAGCTTTTGTTATTGTTCACTCTTTATGATTTATTATCTGTGATTATTATATTTTCTGATCTGCCTTATTTCAGAACTTTAGAAGCCATAATTCACATAAAATTATGATTTTCCTCCACCGTTGTGCAATTTAAAAGAATTATATAAAATAAGGGAATTCTACAAAATTCTGACTTTTAATAATTAAAAAAATACTCCTTTGAAAGCTAATTTCTCTTTTTTTTCTTTTTCATACTCCTAAATGCATACTCCTACTTACTGTCAGACAAGTAGCAGAGGCCTTTTCCCCACCACAAAGGTACTGAGAAGGTACTGAGATATTTAAGAAATGGAATGAATAGTTCTCATTTCTTTCTATATAATTTTACATGGCGGGGTTAATAGTGTCCTCTAATACTATCTAGCATAGGTCTAATTTTATACATTCCATTACGTAACATTTTCCCCATAAGGATATTTATTCTTTGAGTTAGAAAATACAACAACTGTATGCAAAAAGAAAAATATCACAAATGCATATGAGGTTTTAGTAATAACCTTAGATATCTTCTAGTTTTTCCAGTTAGGTATACTGACAAATTCAAATAAATCATTTTAGCTTGACAGAAGAAAAACACCCTCAACAGAAACATTCCCCAGGATTAAAACTCGGTTAGGTTCTATGACCACATTAAATTAATACAAATTACTAAAGTATCACAGACTGGGTGTTTTACACAACAGAAATGTGTATCTTACAGTTCTTGAGGATAGAAATCTGAGACCAAGGTGTCAGTGGGTTTTGTTTCTTTTGAGACCTTTCTCTTCGGCTTGAAGATGGCTGTCTTCTTGCTGTGTCTTCACATGGTCTTTCTTCTGCACACATATATTTCTGGTGTCTTGCTCTGTATGTCCAAACTTCCTCTTCTTAGAAAGACACTAATTATATTGGATTAGGCTTCCCTCTAAAGGCCTCATTTTAAACTTAATCACCTCTTTACAGTCATTTGTCTAAATACGGTCACATTCTGAAGCACTGGGAGTCAGATATTCAACATATAAATTTTAAGGAGAGCAATTCAGCCTATAACAACTAGAAATACAGTTTCAACTTTATAATTAAAATTCCAAGCCATACAGAGTAATCAAAACACTAAATATGATTCAAGGTCAAATTTTTATTTACTCTCTCCCTTCCTGGGCCTTGTCATCCAGAGGAAGCCTATATAAGGAAAGAAGAGGGACAAGATTAACTGTTCTTGTCTCTCCTTTTTGTATTTTACTCCTTTTTCCAAATTTCTTACTTGCCACTGTTTCAGGTCTGTCTTGGATCTGGCGGAGGTACAGTGGAGAATATATAAAAGGACTGACCCGGGCCTAAGACCTAAGATGGCTACATGTTCTCTGGTCCTGATATTTAAGCTAACTTTGCCATGGGATGTCCAGGGCCTTTTAAGTGATTGAAGCTAGGCCTTTCTCTTCTGGGATTCCTTATTCCAGATGGATGCATCTAAATGGACACTTGCCCGAATTGGTCCCTTGCCCCTCCATATCCCAGTCTCCTTCTGCTGAGGTAGTCCTACCTCCCAGAGGGCCTGGTTGGATAGATGCCAAATAGCCTCATTTTATCTGTATCCCATGATCCTCCCTGATTAAACAGGAAACACATTATTGCCCCCAGAAGCACAAAAAGACCAGGCTTATCCCAACACAGATGCACTCTTTTCTCTCACTTTCTAGATTTCCTTGACTGGTGACTTATTTCTGTATGAGTTGGATTAGAATTTTTTCAGACATGGACACCAGTCCTTTTTGTGTGCCAACTGCAAAAAATACATCCTGTAGCTGGGCAATCCCATTAAAGCCCACCCCACTAGGCTGGTGCTAAAAGGTATCACTCTTCCACTACTTTTTCAGAAAGGCTGTTAGAAGGGTCCTCACCAATCTACAAGGGCTCTCTGAAACAAAATACTCACACCAATCTTCTTTTATCTCTGTTCTTCTTTTAAACTCTTTCTGTGCCTGAAGAGTCCAACAGTCTGTCAACTTGAAATAAAAACATATAGAGACAAATCTTCAAGAGTAAAGGACTTGTTTGGGAAGAAACAAAGAAATAGGATTGCAATCCAGGACGTATGCACAAACTGAAACAGCCTCTGTCATCTCTGGAGAACAAAGAAAGGGATTTATTAGGGATTTATTGGGAAGAGAGGAGGTTATGCAAGTTGTTTTGAAGGAAAGTTCATTGGCGAGTGTCAGTGGTTGCTAGATAAAACTTGTAATCTTGAAGTTATGGTTAGGCCCTTGCACTTTTTAACTTGCCTTGTGAGAAAGTTTTGAAACAGGCAACTGTTGTTGTTTAAGTGGCTGGCTGTCCTTGTGTGACTCATGTAGTAAGCTGCAGTTTGGAAAAATATTTTGTGATAATTCTTGTTATCAAGCAAATCATATATACAAAACCAACAAGGATTAGGTAATATAAAATTAATGAATGACTGAGAATTACTTCAGGCTAGGATGAAACAGATATAAATAAAAAGCCTACACACTTCAAATTTATTATTTTTTAAAAATAAGATAAATTAAGAGAGGCACTAACATTAAGCTGATAATCTAAATGTATGCATTGGAATGCTATTTATGTCCCTCATTATAGAAAAATTGCTGAATATCTTTGAACCTTAATTTACTCATAATGAAAATGAGAAGGATGGATTACATTGTCATTATATTCCTTTTCAGTTATTTTTTAATCTTGAGTGATTTCCTTTCTCTTTTAAATGGTGCATCAGTGACTCTCAATGAATTACTTACAGATGACAAAACATTTGAGAGTATATTTTGATTTTACATTTTTTAAGTCGTACATATAATTATGAGAACTAATGTTTAGGAGAGGTATTGTGCAACTCTGATTCTAAATGAGAATCAAATACATTTGATTTTATATGGCTTTAATTTAAATTACGTAGTTTACATGTTGTGAATATGTCAACATGTAAAACATTTCTGTCCTAAGATGACATTTTTCATTTTCGTATTTATTTTTATAAAAAATCCTAGGTCATCTAAACCATGGTTATATAGACATTGTTATTTGTTGATTGTTTTATGTGTTAGTTAAAACCATGACTGAGAAAACGAATGATTTGTCCTTCCTTCTAGGTTTACAAAATGACTCAGTAGTAGTTCTAGGTTTGGGTTTGTTTTACTCATCCTCTCTCTGTCGCTATTTCTCGGTTTCTCTCTACATATCACTTGGCACACACACTATGTATATATATACACACATATATATCACTTGAAATATACATATATACACATACATACATATCTCTTGAGATTTGGTATATATATATATATAACTTGATATATAACATTTAATGCATGTACAATGACAATGCAATTTAAATAAAATTAATTATCCATAGAAATACAAGCACTGCACAAATTAGGTGATACCATTATTTTTAGAAGTGCATTATAATTTTATCATTAAATTTTATAAATTCTTAATAAAATTTACTAAACATTTCAACCATAAATAAATACTTTAATTAGCAAGTTTAAAAGTTACCTGATTCATTTATCTACTTTCCATAAAATTCTGCATAAAAAGTGATAAAAGTAGTTCTTTAGCAGACTTCAAGTTTTAACTTTTTTCATTGTGTTAGACTATTGATTCCACAGCTATAAAATTACCTTGGAAAAAAGACACTCCCTAAATCTAGTGCTCAATGCTCTGAAATGAAATCATCTTCATACAACCACTGATTAAAGTCAAAGATGGTCAAGGAATCTTTTGTTATGACAATCTTATTTTGCAAATAAAAGATACAACATTTTAAGTCTGCTCTACGTTGTTCAATAATTCTTCCATTCTCTCATGTATTTTCTTTGGATGTTGAATGTTTTAACATACCTTTGTGTGTAGATGATCTTGCAATACTTGTATCTTCCTGTGAAAATTCTTCCTATATAATTTATAATGTATTTTCATGCTACATGTTTTTTGTATTCTTTGGCTAAACAACTTAATAGCTCTGCATGGTGCATTCCCATTTAATTAAATAATAAGTAGGGCTGTGGGCCAAAATCAATATGAATCTAAATGGGACCAATTTGTTTTTTTTCCTACAAGAGGATTGTAGTACTTAATATTTTGTTGCTAAAGAATAACTTGTTTTAAAACTACTCACAGTTCTACATTTTTAGCTTAATAGAAAACTTTACAAAAAAGGTCTATAGCTGAGGAACTCTTGAATCAAGATGATATCGTGAAAGCCTCCCCCAAAAGTGGCATTCCTTTCTAAATAAATTTTATCATTACAATTTATTTCTGACAGTAGTTTTTTACTGTTTACTTTTTTGGGGGAATTGTTTCAACATATGTTAGAAAAATAAATGTGTTTTTTTTTAATCTGGTAAGGTCAATGTATTCACAGAAGTGATAGAGATACATTGACAAAGCTATACCTGTATGTCATGTATTTGATTTGTATATTGAGGAAACAGACAATCTCTTGTGCGGTGTAATTTGAAGATAGTAGCAACGCTGGTTTCTATAGCATAGTAGAATCATGTTTCTGGAATCTCATTCCTTGGAATCAAATCCTAGTTTTTAACTTAATCCAAAGTTATACTTTTTCTTCATTCCTTTTCTAAAAGCATCTCTCTAAAAAATTCGCATTCCTGAATTTGTTCCTCCACCTCTCTGAAAACCTCCCTTCTGTATTCCATCTACTCAGGGCCTATTTTGGTTTCTATTAAATCATAAAATACTGCTACTAAGATATTATTATTATTATAGCTTATTTGCATTTCCAGATAAAATAGACATTATCCTTATTTTAAGTTAGGAGACTAGCAAAAACACACTTATCAAAAATATTACAGAGAAAATTCTAACAAGGAAAGTATTTGCTAAAATATTATAGGTTACTCAGATTTTTATAGGGCGAGAAATAAATGATCAGTATTTTGAAGAACAAAAATTGAAGGAAAAATAAGCAAACAACAAATAAGAAAAATTAGTAACTGAAACACTAGTTATTTATTTATTTAGTTAGTGAGTTAGTTTTTGTGACGGAGTTTTGCTCTGGTTGCCCAGGCTGGAGTGCAATGGTATGATCTCAGCTCATTGCAACCTCCACCGCCTGGGTTCAAGGGATTCTCCAGCCTCAGCCTCACAAGTAGCTGGTATTACAGGCATGTACTACCACCACATCCAGCTAATTTTGTATTGTTTTAAGTAGAAATGGGGTTTCACCATATTGATCAGGCCTGTCTCAAACTCCTGACCTCAGGTGATCCACCTGCCTCGGCCTCCCAAAGTGCTGGAATTACAGGTGTGAGTCACTGTGCCTGGAAAACACTAGTTAATTATATAGTGACTAAATATAAACATATGTTATAAATGTCCACTATCTCTCACATCGTAATTTATAAACTCATGTATTTATTTAACAGTTTTTGAAAACTTAAATCTATAAAAACACAAAGGTCAATTGTGTTAGATATAAGGTGATGAAAAAAATCCTTAGTAAAACATGTTGACAGTAAAGTTTGTATCTCTTTATAACAAATGTCAAAAAACACAAGAAAGAGGACTTGTAACATATGATAAAGTTATAACCTAGTCACATTAAGTCTTTCTTTAGCCCTTCAGTCAAAACTGATAAATTAGCAAGTTGAGTCTTTATATGACTCTAAATTCTTACCTCCAGTTTTCTCGTCAAGAGAGTGAAGGCATGTTCAACGTGATACTTGAGCAAATAGAGACATTTAAGTCCAAGTGATTATTTCAAAGTTTATATTTAATTGAAGCTAATTGCATCATTAAGGAAGACTCAGTTCTGATTCCACATTTTCTTCTTTCTGAGAATGAGCATTGATTTATTTTTCTGTTTTTACTGAAGACTTTTTTTTGAAAACTATAGTTTAGCACAAGTGATCAAAAATAATTAATGCATTAGGATAAAACATAAAAGAATTTAAATAAAATTTCTGAGTCCTGGAAGCTTTTATAAGATTTGTTATTATGAGTACATACTTTGGGAAAAGGACACCTAAGTTCAAAGCTTGTTTTTACATTTTAGCTGCTCTGGGAGTCTCATAAACTTGCAAAGAGCTATTGTGTTAAATGAAATTCTAGACGAGGAAATTTGCACATCGTCTCACACAATAAAAGTGCTAAAATCCAAAAGTCAGCTTTCGTATTATTAATTTCTATTCAAACAGCTGTTACACTTCTACAAGCCAGCTAAGATATATTGTCTTATAGTTATTTGTAGGTCTCTCTCTTATTAATGAAGTTCCTTAAGAGACCACTCTTAATGAAGGTCTTTAAGAAATCACTCCCTCAGTCCCATTGTGACCTGTCCAAAGTAGACATTCATCCATCCATACATTTATTCAACAAAAGTTTACCAACAATATACTATGTACTTTGCTAAGGGACAGGATGGTAAAAGAGAAGGGCAAGTTCTTCCAATAGTTTCTTAGAAACTGTGGCTTTAAGTAAAATGACTTACAGCAGGTCCCCCAATAACGTCCTTTTGTTAAAACATTGATGAGGAAAAAAATGATATTTTTATCCATGAGTTTCCATGAATCTATTAACAATGTTAATGAGGCCTTCCTGTATATACGTTTAATATGTGTATGTGAGTACACATTAAACAGACCAAAGAAAGGAATCCTAAATGTGAAAATCTGCTATAAAGGAAAAAAGTGGAAGGGGCTGGAATAGAGAATAAGACTGGGGATGTAGGACCTAGATTAGGCAGATAGCCAGGGAACATATTATCATAATGAAGTGGTGTAAAAGATGAGAAGAAGCTTGGCATGAGAAGATTAGAGTTGAGGCAGTGCCAGGACAGCAACATTGAGGAGAAGAAGCCAATCAGAATAAACAGAGGCCCTGCAGAGGAAAAAGCTTAACAAGTTTGAAGAACCTAAAAATGCCCATGTGGCTAAAACATAGCAGGATTAAGTGAGAATTATCTGAAATAAAGTGGTAGAACCTTGTCCTCAGGTCATGATAAGGAGGACACAGAAGAATTTTAAGCAGGAGTGAGGGAAAATATGTTTAAACTTTGAGAAGTTGTTTTTTGTTTTTCATTTCTGGAAAATATACTATAGTGTGACAAAAATGAAAGTAGGAAACAGGGTTGTGTGGCACTATCCTGGTGAGAAAATACAAATTGACTGGATTAAGATGAAAGGCAGAAATGAAGAGAAGGCAGATTTACTATAAATTTATGTTGAAACTGACAGGATTGAATGTTGCTATGACTGAAAAAGAAGAAATTATGAGCAATTCTGAAATTTCTGATTTGAATTCTTTGGGTAAAAATCTCTAATGAGAAAATAATTTAGATCAAGGAAAAAAAGAATGCCTTCTCTGTGGACTGTGATGTTTAAGTTCAAGAGTATATTTGTGGTTTCAAGGGATGATTGAGTAGGTATGTTAAGAAGGAAAATGATCTATGATTATCTATGTCTGAAGTTTATGAGAAGTTCTAAGCTGGAGTGCTAGTTGACATTTAGCCCAGAAAGATAGTATTTAAATGGATGGAGTTTAAATACACCATTTCCCCCAAAGACTTAATGTAAAATCAGGGAAAAGACAACGAAAGATTAAGCACTGAAAACTCAGTGCTTAATTTTAGGTAGAAGAGTAGGAACCGACAAGAAATTTGAAAGAATCTATCAAGTGTCCATAACGTAGATTGAAAACTAGAAGAGCAATTTTTAAAAATTAGTTTTGTTTTCTGCATTGACAGATACAATTGTATGTATTTACTGTGTACAACATTATGTTTTGAAGTATAAATGCATTGTGGAATGACTAAATCTGGCTAATTAACATATGTATTGCATCACATGGTTATCATTTTGTGGTGATAACACTTTACCTCTCTCTAAAAGAGAGTGATTTTGTCAAAGTCCACTAAACATTATGTTTCAAGGACGGGAGTGGTCAATATACGACATGCTCTGAAAGCCTTTCTGTTCTCCTTTATATTAATTTCATAGAAGAATTTATCTTCTTTTAAAATTAATCATATCCAAATCCTCTGCTCATTCTCTTCTGGACCATTTCCACCCCCATGATTTGTGGAAGTCACAATTTCTCAGTTCATGTATTATTTAACCTATGAACAGAATTTGGCACAGTTTCTTGAAATATTTTCTGAATTTGGCTTCTAGAATAATACTCTCTCATTTTTCTCTAACTGGTGATTCTTCCTCAGTCTCCTTTGCCATTTTCTCCTCAGATTTCTGATCTGTATTCAGGCTTCTGTCTAAAGTTCTTGGTCATCCCCTGCAGTTCCATAGCTTTAAATACTCTATGCCCATGACTCCCAACATCGTGTCTTCAGCTCATGTCTTCATAAACTTCAGTTTCACCTTATGCAAGTACCTGTAAAACATCTTCATTTAGATTTCCAATATGAATTTCAAATTTAACATCTTCCTCACTTCACTTCAGATATTTTCTCATGGTCTGCTCACTCCAGCCTTTCTCATATCAGCAAATGACCTTTTTTTCTCATTTATTCAGGACAAATGTTTAAAATCATTCTTGACTCCTCATTTTTTCTCACATCTCTTATCAGCAAGTCCTGCCTTGCTCTTCTTTCAAAACATTCACAATAGACTACTTCACTCCACCTCCATTTTAACCACTCAGTTTCCTGCCATCACCTTCTCCTGCTTGGATCATTTCAACCTTTCCTAAAAGATCTATCTGCTCCCATTCTTGGCCTGTCATATTTTATTAGCAATTAAACAAACAAGTGATATTTTAAAAATCCAAGTCACATAGTAGCATTTCTCAGTTCAGGACCCTTCAGTAGTTCCATCTCACTGAGTAAAAGCTTATTGCATTTACTTACATGGGTTACTAACTTATGTCTCTGACTTCATTCCTTGTCTCCCCACTTCTCTTGTCATATGGTGGCATCCTTGCTGGTCCTCAAAATGTCACACCTCCTTCTGTCACAGGGCTTTTGCATTTGCTGTTTCTTCTGTCTAGAAAGTTTCCTAAATTGTGTGGCTCAAATTCTGATACTATTCATAAATTTGATTAAATCTCAAATTTAGTAAGGTCTTCTGAACTACCCTATTTAAAATTTCATGTTTCCTGATGTTAAAAGATTCTATCCCTTGCACCACTTTTTTTCATAGTGCTATTCATCCTTTCAGTAAAAGCCTCATAAAGACAGGGATATATCTGACTGTTTTGTACACTGTTGTACGCTGAGTGAGTAGAGGGGTCCAGGCATATGGTGAATTCTCAAATATTTTGTCAAATCAGTAAATTGAAGAGATAGAATGGTGTATTAATTTTTTCTCACACTGCTGTAAAGAAATACCTGAGATTGGGTAATTTATAAAGAAAAAAGTTTTAATTGGCTCATGGTTCTGGAGGCTGTACAGGAAGCATGGCTGGGGAGGCCTCAGGAAACTTACAGTCATGGAAGGGGAAGCAGGAGCGTCTTACATGGCCGGCCGGAGCAGGAGAAAAAGAGAGTGGAGAGGTGCTACACACTTTTAAACAACTAGATATCATGAGAACTCTATCAACAAAACAGCACCAAAGGGTGAAATCTGCCTCCATGTTTCAATCACCTTCCACCAGGCCCAACCTCCAATATTGGGGATTAAAATTTTACATGAGATTTGGGTGAAGACACAAATCCAAACCATATTAAATGGGATTTGGTAACATGGGGGTTATTGCAGTGATGAAATTTAGGAAAATGCTAGACAAACTTGCTTGAGGTGTGAATGTAAAGTGAGGGAGTAAAAATGGTTTGTGGAGAGAGTGTTTTCCAATACATTTAGTGAAGAGGGAAGAGAGGAATGTGAAGGAGGTTAGAAGGGAAATGTAAAGTCCGGAGATGATTTTACTTTATTTTTTTTGTCTTTTAACCTTGAAGACAGAGAACATGTTTCTGTAGTGATGGAAATGACCATATAGAATAAGAGAAAATAATGGTTTAAGGAACCAAAGAACATAGGATAGAAACAAAGACCCAGAAGTGTCCTGGAATGTGATTTATAGCACAAATGGGTAGATTATGTTTGTTTTTTTGCTTGTTTGTTTTTGATAAAAGGTTGTTTCTTCCAGGCTAATGAGAAGGAAAAGGAAAATAAATGTTTACTGAATAATATTCATTAAAACAATGCTTATTTATTTAAATTATTCTCATGGAATGATAGCTATCTTCAAGGCTATATTTCAATGTGAAAAGAGTTTTTTATGTTTCACCAACATAAAAAATACAATTATTTAATGTATAAAATCATTCAGTAGAATAGAAGGAAAGATAAAGGGAAAGAATCTGATGCTTACCAACGTGAGTGGGGCTCAAGGTAAGGCGGTAGGTGAGAAAATTGGGAAGGAAATCCTGAATGAAATAGAGACATATAGAGGCAAAATTTGAATGCAAGTCTTCTTATTTCAAATTCTATGCTATAATACAATTATACACATACACACACACACACGTACATATACATACATATATTTTAATTAAAACTTTTGGGGGGACTATTACAGTATTATTAAAAGATGGATTTGAAAAATATACTTTAACTCCTTTATTGATAGTTTACCTTTTTGTGAGAACCAAATTAATAGGTGAGATTTAGCATAAAAAACGATCTATCAAACTTTTAAAAAATCTTCAATTGATTAGTTTTGAAGAGGGGTTACTCTGTGAAAATGTCAACATATACAAACTAAGAAAAAAGTCAGATATAATATCTCCTTGACCATCAAATTCTCATCTTTATTTATTCTTTACAATTGTATCATTATTCTGATGGCTCTAAATTCCCTAGTCAAAAATGACCTGCCTCCTGATCATTAGCTGTTATTAATATATAAATATTTATAAAACTAAATTGCATAAAGATAGTTGCATTGAGAAAATGGGTATCCATGAAGGAGTCATAAATCATTAATGTGCATTATAAATTGGATTGAGTGAAATGAGTGATTACTTTAAAATGTGGTAAGATGGATGCTCAAGAATACATAATTTAGAAATTGAGTTTTTAGTTAATAAAATATTTTAACTGTGTAAAAAGTTTATTTAAAAGCTGGACTTTAACTTTTAGAAAAATAAAATAATTTAATTATTTTCCATCACTATATTTGAATAAGCTCTATCAACTTTTTGTTTTCACCATTATCACTAAACATTGATTATATTTCAGGCCCTGTGCCAAATATTTTCCCTTATACATTTCATTTCATCATTGCAACATATGATGTGGTTACTTTTCTTTTTTCCACTTTACAAATTAATAAATACAGCATTCATAGACACTAATCAGTACCCTGAAAAGTTTCTAAGTAATAAGCACCGAAGTAGGGATTAATAATCAAGATATGAGAAGACAGCATTTTATCTCTTTTACAGTTCTGTTATCCTGGGTAAGAATACAAAATGCTGTGTGACTTCCATAAGAAACTAACACTGTTATACTATTATTCTCTTGATTGGTATTTTTCAGAATTCAGTAATGCGAATATATTGATTTTTTATAATCTAGAATAGTAAATTTAACCTTTTGAATTAGAGTTCATCTCTAACCAAAAGTCAATCTGTCATTTTTAAAAACCTGCTTTATATAGGATGCACACACATACGTAATCCTTCATGGTTGTCTACTCCGAATTTATGGATATATTTGCAGATATACTTGAAACAGCTTTCTCAAAACTCTCTTCAAAATAGCCATATCAAAGAAACTACTTAATTAATTAACTATTAACAGTGAGTGCACCTTAAATTGGAATTTTACATGTATATATTCCTCAGTAAGTTTAAGATAATGCCTGTTATTTCCCTGCCTGTGTTTATGTACATTTCTCCCAGAAATACTAAAGCACTGTGCAGTCATTTTCAAAATTCGCTTTCTTATCAGACTTCATTAAATTAGATACTAAATTTATTTAAATGAAATAATATAGGTGCAAAAAGGTGAATACCTCATTATCTTATTTATATTTGGAATCTAAAATAGTTGAACACATAGAAGTCGAAAGTAAAATGGTAGTTACTGGGGCTAGGGTCAGAGGTTGGGAAGATGTTGGTCAAAAGGTACAAAACTTCAGTTATATGGGAGGTACAAGTTAAAGAGATCTATTATACAACATAATGACTAGAGATAATCTATATATTATATTCCTGAAAATTGCTAAGAAAGTAGATTTTTAAGTGTTCTCACCACATAAAATGACAAGTATATGATGTAACTCCTATATTAATTAGCTTAACTTAGCCATTTCACAATACATACATATTTCAAAACATCATACTATACACAGTAAATATATAAAAATAAATATGTAAATTAAAAAAAATCTTCTTTCTCATCACAGAGTTCATGAAAGTAAGATTCTAAACCTCCTAAGACAGAAGAGCAACTTAAACTGCACAATCCTTCAGAGAGACAGAATATGATTTTTCAATAGGTCACTCTAGCTAAGAATGGCAAAGACAACTGAAAATGTACCCATTCAGCCAGATATGAGAAAATTCAGGGAACAATTATATTACATTTTGCAGATTAAATAATCTTATTAGAATTTTAGTCTTGGAACTATTAAGGAGGTGAAAATTTAGAGACAATGACACCCTTTTTCATTTGACTAGTTTTGCTTCCATCTTCATTATTTCATTAAATAATGAACGTTTTATAAACTAACTCTAAGACGTAGTTATACTGGTTACTTTAGATATTTATTTGAGGAACCATAATTATTCAGGACTTAGATAGTTAAACTTTTCAGTTACTTAAGATTTCCTAATGTAAATTTTAAATTAAATATTCATGATACCTTCAAGTAAGACTTAGAAGTAGAAATAAGAGATAACAGCTAACTGGTGCATAAGGTTAAAATTCTTCAAATAAATTTCTGATGCTAGAACTATGGTTTCTAGGTAGCCAGAGAGCAACAAACATCTACTTTGAGCTGTTTGATATCTTTGAATCAACTCTATATATTCTCCTTTACTAATTCCCCTCATATTATTACACCAAAACTGAGTGTGCTGTCATTTTCTGTTTTTTAAATATCTTTTAATCATTGCACAAACTTTGTTTTCCAATCTAAATTGCCCCTTCTCACAGCTGCCTATGTCACTCAAACGCAATCTTCATATTTTTTTCTTATATAGCAATTCAAACATGATCTCTCTATTTTACCATTCTTCCCTTAATTGTTACTATTTTGTATTCATCCTATAGCTCTCTTAAAGTAAAATCTATGCCTTATTAACTATTATGCTTCTCTTCAGACTGAGAATAGTGCCTTGGGAATTCTAAATCTAAAAAATATGTTTTATAGAATGAGCACAGTCTGTAAAGTATAAGAAAAAATATTTACTAATTTTTTGATAAAATATTATATACTGATTACATTTCATGTAATTCCAAACTCTTACCATTTTGTCTTTTCAAATATAAGAATAAAAGACATTCGTAACACTGGTGATATATAATTCTATCATTTTTAATTGGCTGAGTCAACATTCTTCATCATGTGAGAAGAAATGATCTGAGTTACTTTTATATGTATTCTAACTTATAAGTAAATATGGCACATATGAACACTGAGGTACAGTATACTATAACGTGTATACATCATAGTATAACTATATGCATACATATATAATATATAGTATACTATATATGTATATATAATATATACATATATACATACACACACATATATACATATATGTATATGTACACATATATACATATAGTATATGTACTATGCTATATATACTATATACATATATCTCTACATGTAGTATATATGTATATAGTATATATACTATATATAGCATATATGTAGTATATGTGTATACATAGTGTATACATAGTGAGTACATAGTGAGTACACAGTGTACTCACTGTACTATAACGTGAAAAGTCTGAATATGAAGACGTGGGACGTCTCAGTAGTATCGAACGAAAAGCATTAGACTTGGAGACAAATCCATGAAATTTGTAGCCCTTGGATTCTCAGTTTTATCAGTGTAACATAGAAGTAACTATATCTAATCTGTAATATTATTATGATAATTATATCCCATGGTATTTTGGAAAGAACCTTTCACAGTATCTTGCTATAATAGACATATTGGGAACTTACATATCTAACTTCCTGTATGATAATTTTTCATTAAGAAATATTGACAAAATAGCATTGTGTATCTTCTTTCTTACTGTATTTATTCTTTGCATTGGAGTAATAATAATGAAGCACACTGGTGTGGTCCTTTCCAGTTTTTAGTTGTCTTTTCTATGTAGCTGTTCTTCACAACAGTCCACTTTCTTCTAGTCGTGTGTTCATGTTCATTGAGTTGGACAGGTCTGATAAAAATATGGAACATTACTTCACTTAGGCTGTTTGCTTTACAAATTTTCTTGATAAGTGTAACAAGCACAATTGCACATCTTTAACTGACATTTAGAAGAAATCAAGTAAAATATGATATAATTTAAAATTATGATCATTGATTGGTCTGTTGAGTCAACCCATTTTCCATTATCGCCAAGAAATATTATCTCTATGCTTAATAACTTTACAAGCCTCTTCTTTGGTGTGCTCTCTGACTATTGCATCTCTACAACCCATTATTTACATGTAAGCAAAGTGATATTTTGTAATACAAACTGTCAAGCTTGAAACCTCACTATAGATTTCTAGCACATTCATAATAAAACTTAATTGATACAGCTGACTCTTCGTCTCTACATGAGTAACTCCTAGGTGTATCACCAAACTCATCTCTACCCCTCCTCTCTCTGCCTGTCTCAGAAACTTTGACCTTCTTTCTGGAAACAGGTCCCCTGGCCTTCATATGGTTGGCTCGTTTTTGTGCTTTAGGGCCTAAAAAAATGTACTTGTATCGAAGAGGTCTTCATTGACCCAGGTACCAGTCACTCTCTATTATGCTCCTTTTAAAATTGTCCTCAATTTACTTTTGGATATTTTCTTTCTTTGTTAATTTATGGGTTTATTGTTTCTGTACCCCTCTAAAAATATGGTTCCTTGAAAAGAAGACCTTATATGATTTTTATCTTTATGTCTTCAGCATAATAGTGCACAGCACATGATTGGCACTCACTAAATATTTATTAAAGGAATCATCAAGAAATGCATGTCTCTCATTAAATATATTAGCCTGTTTTCTTAATTCAGTAATGAATCCAACTCATGCCATTCTGTGGGAATGTCATACTGTCATTTTATGTCCCATTTTAGCTTTGGTATCCTTCTTGTTCCTTAAAACTTTGGAGATGAAAATTTTCTAAATATCTAGGATATACTTTTCCAGCTTAAAGGGTCATACAAAAGCATTATTCACAGTCATATTTGTGCCAATTACACTGGCATCTCCCTGCTGCTCACAGCATCTGTTTCTTTCAGGGACAGTGCTCCTCAGCTTTTAACATTCCCATCACTTGGTCTGTTATTTATTTGGAACATTGGTTTCAATTAGCCATTTGGATATTTTTTTTTAAATCTCAGTACTCATTATACTTTCCGTATCATCCCAGGCAGTTTCTCATTCTGCATGGATCCTGCTCTTGGCTGTTAATGTGGAACCTCTGGTCTGATGTATTTACTTTTTCAGCCTTTTCAAATGTGCATTCCAGTGCAGAAGCTCTGTAATAGTGATTTTCAAACTTTTTCATCTCTGGGATGATCTTGTTGGGGGAAAGGGCTGGGAAATCTACCTCATTTATCCCCACATGCCACTGTGTCACATATTTTTTTCTTATAGCAGCAAACTACCACCATCATCAACTCCCTACACATAAACACACACACACAAGCACACACCCACACGGAGGCACATACACAAGCACACACACAAAGGCACACAAACACTACCCATTGACAGTGAAGTGATTTGTCTTAAATTTAAATCAGATCTTCCCTTCTCCATTGTTGACTTAGAGTAAATTTAAGTAAATAAAACCCAAACTTCTTACAATAGCCTACAAACCTGTAATTTCCTAATACTTATTATTCTGTCACTGCCTTCTTAGACATACCATGCAGTTTTCTTCCTTAGATCCTTTACATTTGCTCTTCATTCTGAGTGGAAAGTTATGCCCTCAAATCTTCCCATGAGGGACTTGTTTTTCCTCATCTTTCAGGAGTGAGCAAAGATATTCCCTTCTTTGAGATAACAGGCCAAGGTGAACTAGGCTACTCTCAACAACCCAGATATTCACAATAAGTATCTTCTATTTGTGACTTTATGTACTCACATTTTTGAAATCACCGTGTATATGTTTTGACATTTTTCTTTCCTATCTCTTTCCTTCACGCTATAGTTTTGGCATCCAGAGGAATTCCTAGAATACATCCAACACTTAATATAATTGTAGAAGGAAAGAAAAAAAGATAGAGGGAGGGAGGAAGGGGAAAGAAAAGGAAAACGAGAGAGAGAGAGGGAAGGAAGGAAGGAAGGAAGGAAGGAAGGAAGGAAGGAAGGAAATGAAGGAAGGAAGGAAGGAAAGAAGAAAAGAAAAAAAAGAAAGAAGAAACAAAGACATTATATTAAAATAAATGTATTATATAATTGAATTAAATTATTTATTCTCATAAATGTATAGACCTTTAAACATTTTCTAGCCCAGTGATTCCTTTCTGAGATTTCCTGGAAGAGTAACGATGATCTGCTGTTTTCATTATTGCAAAAATGCTTAATCAAAATTTACTCATTACAGAACCTCACCTACTAACTAAAATATCGATTTCCTTAAGACTATAATTAAATTAACACTGATTGTTCTTTCTCATGTGATATACAGCTCATCTAAGAAGTGGTGTGAAAAATGATTGTAAGTAATCATACTTTGCAAAAAAACGAAATACATATGTAGTCACATTACACATAACTTTCAATTACTAAACATCACTTCACTGGGTTGACTTAAGGAAATGCATTGTAAAATATTTATGCATAGAAATTTAGGATCACATAATAACATTTTTGTGTCTCATATTTTGTTTTCTATACAACACACTTCAGTTTATCTTATTGACTGACTAACTGGTGTATTACTTTTTATTGTAATTTTGGTTCCAAGGCACACCATATTGAGTTTCATTTTAATTAAATTCTAGAATTTACTCACCTGTATGTAAAGTGTTTATTCTACTTTCTATCAGGAAAGCAAGAACTGCACAGATTTAGTGATATTTAATAGCATAAAAAATCTTTCTGAAAGAAAAATGCATTTTGAAAGAGTATATTTTACAATATAATACAAAATAAAATGCATACTGGCTGACTATTTTTGCACATGTACTCTATAGTACATAACTGGGGGATCTGAGAACTCCTGATGTCCTACCAAATCCTTCCCAACCTTCTAGCTAGTGATTGAAATTCTACAACATGAGTTTTATCCTCTTGTGAAATACTTACATTGATCTTCCTATGAAATGTTTCACAGGAATATATATATATATATATTTAATTCAGCAAGCAATTCTACATATCATTTTGAAAATAAATGAAAAATGATGAAGTAGGTCCTCATAAGTATGAAATTGGAAAATAGGAAAATGACAAATGTAGTGAATGAATACAGACAGATAATTATTATGGGTTAAAATATCTTCTGTTTTTCCATTTTTCTTTAGAGATGACCCGAGGTAATCACATTTAGGAACAACAAAAATTTTACTTTTCCATTTCAGGATTTTAAAAAAATGTTTTCTATCCATGGAAAGAAAATTTTTCTTATCATAATACTGTAGTATTTTTCTTTTAAGAAACACAGTTGGTTCTCAGAAGGGAAGAGAGAAATGTAGTGCTGCCTACAGTGAGTGGAGTTGGAGGACTGTGTCTGCTGGCATTATTATAAAGTTCACATGGCTTCTCATGGCTTGTGTCATAATCTGCTGTATTATATTCTCATAATATACTCTCTACTTCTATTTCCAAGCTGAGTTTCTGTGATTTTCTGGCTTGCAGTTTATCCTTTACCCATACTAAGTGGTCTTTAATTCCTAGAAACTAACAAAATCTGTCTTGCCTCAGGGTGTTTACAATACAGGCCTCTGTTTGGACTATTTATTTATTTTCTTTTCACCTTGGAAATTCCTATTCATTGTTTTGGTTTTAGTTTAAACATAACTTTCTTCACAAAGCCTCTGTTTATTAATTTGACCCCCAAGACCAGATTAGTGCTTCTATTACATACTTCTGTAAAACTCTGGTATTTAACTCATTGTTTCAGTTAAACATGGCTTGTGGAAGCGAAGTCATCTATTAGAGGCTTAAAACAGAATTCTTCATTATTTCTCACAATTCTCTTGGTTGGCAAGATGCTTTTTTGCTCACGTGCTTTTTTGCTATCACAGCTAGATAGTTGACTGTGATAGAAGGTCCAATATGGCATAACACAGTACTGTAAATTGGGACACTTCAGTTTTACTCCTTGTGCCATTTATCTTCTGGTAGCCAGACATACTTCCTTATGAGCTGTATTAGTCTGTCCTCATGCTGCTAATAAAGACATACTTGAGACTGAGTAATGTATAAAGGAAAGAGGTTTAATTGACTCACATTTCCACATGGCTGGGGAGGCCTCACAATCGTGACAGAAGGTGAATGAGGAATAAAGTCACATCTTATATGGCAGGAGGAAAGAGCTTGTGCAGGGGATCTCCCATTTATAAAACTATCCGATCTCATGAGACTTATTCACTACCACAAGAACAAGAACGGTAGGGGGAAAATTGCCCCCAAGATTCAATTATCTCCATCTAGTATTGCCCTTGACACATGAGGATTATTCCAATTCACGATGAGATTTGGGTGGGGACAGAGCAAAACCATATCAGTGGCAGTTTGAGGAAAGCATTCCAAGAGATCCAAGGTGGAAGCTACAAAGTATCTTGAAAGTGAAGCTCCAGAAATCACACATTATCACTTTTGCTGCACTCTGTTGGTCATAGCAAGTCATTAGGACATCCCTACCCAAGTTGGTGGGAAATAGACTCCACCTCTCAGTAGAGTCACACCTACTCTACCTCTTAGACAAGAGTCACAAAGAATATGTGACCATATTTAATCTAACACACCAACATAGTACAAACATATTGTTATTTTTGTTAATTGTTTGTCTCTTTGTTCACATTATCTCCTATGTTCACCATTGCATTCTATCATGTAACAATAGCTAGCAAAAGGTAGAAACTCAGTATATAGTATTCACTGAATGAAATACAATGTTGATGCAATTGCTATCACTTTAATTTTATTTCTGTGATGTGGGTTTTAAATAATTAAATTTTATTCTCCAAATATAACATTATCTTGGCTAAAAATAAATATTGTTTCATAGAAACATAGGACACAAGAGACTGTGGAACATAGTATAGAGAAATAAAGTGAAATGCCCAAGTGATAACTGAATAGGAAGTATTATATCACCAAGATTAAGAAAATAATCTATGTAATCTGACACTCTGAGTAAAAGTGCCATATATCAGGTCTTTTTCTTAAATAACTCTTTCATTTTATAATGTTTTCAGCTCAAAAGTCACTTTGTGTTTCACCACTTGCTGTTTTATTTATCTGTTCATCCTTTTTGTCTCCCATTTGAATGTAACATTTCTTAGGAAACACAGTGTCTCTACTGTTCACCTCTGGATCATCCAGCCTCTGGCATAAACTAAGCACTCAACAAATTCTTGTTGCCTAAAAACCCGGATGAGTGAATAAATGACCTAAGACAATAAATACTTGTTGAGTGAATATATGAATGAATTACTTAAATCAAGTTATTTACCCTCAGCTGTATACGTTTTCATGGTATCTGCTGCCCATGGTTGTTATGATGATTATATATGAATTGTTTATCATGGAATATGCATTAAATAAGTGATCAATAAGTGTTAGGCTATGATTATTAGGAACAGTGGGGAATAGTTGGCTGAGGACTAATGGATGCCTGAGTCTCTGGTGCAAATGTCCTCATCATAAAGCATCCACTCTCCTTGAAAAATTTAATTGATGTGTGACTGGGAAAAAAGAAGATGACTTGCAAGAAATTTTCTGAAGATTGGAGAAGACCTTGTTGGTAAAAGTCGGGAACCAGAAACTTGCAGAAGCTTTGTTCATGCCCAAAGGTGGCAAAAATCATCCATATTAGCAACATAGTAAGAAGCCACATGTACGATAATGTGAGTCTTATAATTATTGAGCAGCAGATACGTTGCAAAGATAAGTGAAGTTAGATTGTTAAGAACTGTTTTATAATAGAAGAACTCAAATTGGTAAAAGAAAAAAATAGAACATAGAGGTATCAAACTTCACCCTGAAACTAAATTATTTAAAAAAGCAAAAATAAGCTTTTGAGGTATGCTGTACATTTTTAATGTATTTACACATTAAACAGGTATGAAATTTAATCCACACATGTGGATAGGCAAGAAATGTTACTTTGTTCTCTTATATTCAAATAATTTGAAAGACCCTATTATATTTGACAGAAAAAACATTCTGTAGGTCATTGTGGGGTGAGGGTAGAAGAAACATTTGGCACCTTCTCTTCCCTTGATTTGTGCAAGAATCCAGTCGGCCTTTGTAGTGACTAGACTATGGGGAGAAAGCCATTTAGTCATCATTGTCCAAACCCATATTTTCTATAAAGGCAGATGATCCTTTTCTTTCCATGATAAGCTTGAGCAAGGAAATCTTAGCCACAGGTGAGAATACAGATTCCTAGACCCTTCTATTTTCCTTAGAGATGATGTATACATCATATTTATTGCTTCTCTCCAAACTCTAACATCCCCCATCATTGCCCTCCTCTTTTCATTTAGTGTAATTTCATGAAAGGACCTAGACTCTCAGGAAACAAAAAGTAGGGAGGGAATATAGAGAAATTTTTCCTTTGAGCTCTGCAGAAAAATCCTGCTGAGGGAATTGCAGGAGGACCCTGAAGACAATCAGGCCTCTGTTGAGGAAGGAGGTGATGGAAAAGAAATATAGTCAAAACAAAACATAAATAAATAACATGTTGACTCACACACAAGTGTTTACATGCTATACTGTATTGGGGAGGCTACATAAAGGCACTGATTTCACAGAAGTTAAGATCATTTTGAAATTGTGTCATTTGGGTCCATCTTTTAGCTTTGTCAGTTACTAGCCATGTGGCTCAGTGTATGTTTTGAAGCAGTTCTGTGCTTTATCATTATTAGCTCACAGGTTACCTTTAAGGATTAAATGAATAAATTAGGATTATATCTGGCAAATACTAAGTGCTCAATAAATGTCTATTGCTTTTTATGCCATGTTTTAAAAATATTTTTGGTATCTAGTTATTTAAAGTAAGCATATTGGAATGTCAAATACATTTATAGTGTCTTAATCATCTCTTCAGAAATCTGGAGAAATACAAAGGTATCTTCTCACAGATGAGTGAAGCAAGTTTTCATTACCTTTATAAAGGTTAAAAGTATACTTCAGGAAAATAATTGAATATTCATCTTACAATTCATATCTGTAATTGTAATACACCAGAATTTATCTGGGTGGATATAAAACTATTAGATATTTAAAACTACCGTAATGATTACATTTTTTGCTTTATTATTGTCATCAAAAATTCAAACCAATAATATGCATATGATCTTGTTAAATAGAACACTCTTACTTCAAATGCCTTTTCAGAGTTCAGAGATTTCTTTATGTACCTGATATCTCTCCACATAGATATAGACATATACATATATACACATAGATATATAGTCTCATATATGCAAGAGGAAATGAGGGAAACACATAGAAGCTATCTATATCTATATCTATATCTACCTGATTATCTATCTATTGAGAATGTTGAATTTTTTACTTTCCATTTTATATTTTCTATTTCCTGAATAAAAAAAGACTAACAGGTCAAAAAGTATTACTTGATATTGTGAGGTTGGGTAACTATTCAGTTTTTGTTGCCACCTATAGTGTCTGTATATAATTCAAAGAGCAATAAGTTCTGCTGGAAATATCTTCCATTCAATTTTCCATGGATTGAATAATTTTTCAGAAAGCTGACTTTTCTATATGTAAATCTGTGGGTTTAATTCTCAATATGAATTTTTTCCTCAAGTATAGAACGTGCATTTTTATAATGAATATAAGACTAGAGCATTCGATGGTTTTAGTACTAAAATGGTTGTAGACTTAAATATATGTGTAATAAAATAACTTAGAACACTATATTCAACTTGCCTTCTTTCCGTTTCTCATTCAATAAAATGATGCTTGTATGAGTTTTGCCTAGATGTCCTTGTGATGTCATTATGCCCATTCTGTGTCATTCCAAATGTTTTCACAGGATCAATCAAATAATACTTACATTGAAAGGATTAATATTTGTTACTAGTTTTTACTTGGTATGTAGAAAATTTTCAGAATTTGTAAGTCTAAATTAGTATCAAGGTAGAGTTTCCAGATAACATACAGAATTCTCAGTTGAATTTTAATTTCAGATAAAAAATGAAACAATTTTTTTTCAAAATGTGTCCCAAGTTTTGTACAGGATATAGTTATACTAAAAACAAACAAAATAACAAAACAATTATTGATTATGTGACATTTAAATTTAACTGAGTATTCTATATTCTTATTTGCTAAATCTAGCAACTCTGTTGCAAAATATTCAGTCATGTGGTTGAAGCAGTTAAATGTTTGTCTCGCTTGTAGTCCAGTAGTCCCCAACATTTTTGGCACAAGAGACTGGTTTTGTGGAAGACAAGTTTTCCACAGAGTGAGGGTGGGGATGGTTTCTGAATGATCCAAGCACATTACATTTACTTTGCACTTTATTTCTGTTATTATTGCATTGTAATATATAATCAAATAACTATACAACTCACCATAATGGAGAAGAAGTAGTGGGATCCCTGAACTTATTTTCTTGCAAAGAGGTGGTCCCATCTGGGGGTGATAGGAGACAGTGACAGATCATCAGACATTTGATTGTCATAAGGAGTTTGCAACCTAGATCTCTTGCATGAGTAGTTCATGCTCCTGTGAGAATCTAATGCCACTGCTGATCTGATAGGTGCCAGAGCTTAGTAGGTAATGTGATCAATGGAGAGCAGCTATAAATACAGATGAAGCTTTACTCGTTTGCTCACCTCTCACCTTCTGCTGTGTGGCCAGGTTCCTAACATCCAAGGACTGGTACCAGTCCGTGGCCTGGGGGTTGGCGACCCCTGCTGTAGTCCATATAGCTCTTTAATACTTTGTTCACATTATAGCAAGAACATTCTTTCTAAAGTGCCAATCTTGTTATCAATCTTATGCTTTATGTACTTTAGTGATGCCTCATTTTTCAAGTTAAGTTGAAATGTTTTGGCTTTTCAAGTCTCGGTGCCTACTATTTCGCTTTCTTCATTCCTGCCATGCCAAATAATTTGCAGTTTTCTGAATATGTCTTGCCTTTTCCTCTACTGCACTTTTTCTAAGCTGCTACCTCTGACTAAAATGTTATTTTATCCTTCATGTATCAGGCAAAATCTGCTCATCCTTTAAGATCAATGCCAATGTCTCTTCAACTAGAAAGTCTTCCTGGTTTGTGTAAGCAAATCTAAAGGCTTCTACAGCTGTGTTTTCCTAGTTATACTGTATCCTCTATTAAACATATCACATTGTTCTGATTGTTTTTTAAATAGCTATTAGACTGTTTGCTTGAAAGACAGGGGTGAAGATTATCATCTGCGTCTGTCTATCTATCTATCTATCTATCTATCTATCTATCTATCTATCTATCTATCATAATATATCATGTATCTAAAGTATAATAGTCATTTCATTTGTGTTTGTGAAATAGCAAGGATGAGGTAAAGAGAGTATGGAATATAATACCTTTTAAAGTTAGGATGTTTAGAATGCTATTGAAACATAGAGAAAGAGGAAAAATATCCATTCTAATTGGTGTAGAAAAAGTAGGGCATTAGAAAGATTCACGTATAACATTTGCATTTTTTTGGAATGAATGCAAGGTAGGGTTTGTCTCTTCAATAGGTACAAATATGTAAAACAGAAGTAGTTTGCTGAATCTCTTCCTTCATATTTCACCCATTTTATTTCTGTCTTTCCAAATATATTCTGTTCTAAATTTGATGGAATTTCTTTCTAATTAAACAACAGACTTATCTGTCTCTCCTCCAGGGAAGATTTGAGTGAAGGAAGCTCTAATTAACCTTCTCATTTGTGTCGCCCTGAGGATCAAATTTTCTACTTCTAGAGTAGAAAGAGTCAAAGACAGTTGGTCAGATGTTATAACATTAAACTACATGATTTCTGAGATCTTTATTGGTCAGACATCTATGTTTTATGGCTAAATTTTAACATCATCTGTTGCCTTAATAAAACTAAAGAAATGAAGCACACTTGAAGTCAAATATAAATGATGTATATATTGGTGTTCATACTCTTGTTTGTTGATGGTATTAAAAGACAGTTTTTGTTTGTTTGTTTATTGTTTACTTCTATTGTTTAAATGAAAGGTATTTCTGTAAAGAAAATTAGCATAATAATCACGTAAGAAATATATTTATCTCTAAATATGGACTAATATAAACATCCAAATATATAATTGTATGTAATACCCCATATATAATATTAATATACAATATATTTGCTTTAGGTTAATGATAGCTTTGATGATAGACTCTGTATGTTCTTACCATTTCTGAAGTTTATTTTTCCCCACCAACATGCTGTTTTTTTCTAAGCCAAAATTGGTATTTATTTTCAAGAAAATAACTCCTCCTACTAATTAATTTGCTGCTACAGAATACCAAGTGCTCTACAGAATGTATGTTGCAGGAAAGTAAGATGTTTTTGGCCTGTGTTTCTTATTAGACTGCTTTACTTGAGCATATTTATGCAGCTTCTTACCAGTTGCTCAGCAACCCTTCCACAATCAACACCATAATAGTCTTTCCTCCAGAATGGCAGCCCTTCCTAGCCACCCACACCTTCTTTACACCAGAGCTGTTAATAATGAACCCTACTCTTCTAGTTACGTAACAGTCATATAAATGCCTCAATAAAAATCACTAAATGATCTTATGGCAAACTTCACACTTCTCCCCAAAACACATATCTCTAAAATTTCCCCAAGTATTTTTTGTAAAGAGAAGAAAACTTAATAATAAACTAATTAAAGTGGAATAGTTAAACAATTACTCTAGTATGGCCCTCTATCTACCAAAAAGTTATTTGTCTGGTTATGAGAGAATAATTTTGGTGGGCTATACTTAATTCTTAAGAACATCTTTTAACACCATTGAGGTACACAGACAGAAAGATGTGGGGGGTAAGGATAGTTTCTTGGTTCCCATTAAATCATATCACATATATAAAAGCAATCTTCTATATATTTTAGGCAGTAAAGAACATCTACAATTAATGAAAAATGATGACACTTCCTTAGGCCCCAAACTTAAAGGCCAGGCACTATGGAAGAAAACAAAGGATAAACAGGGATACATTCAGGTAATGAAGATAGCTGTGACCCAGGGATATGATGAGTACGTTAGGATAAAGACCACTCTTATTTTTTCTTTCAATCATTATTGGTATAAAAGGTAACCCCATCCACATATTTTCCTTACTTTTCTCTATTCTCTTTCAAAATAAACAAATACTATCATTGTAAAATACAGGTTTTGTGTTTTTGGAAAGAATATTGGGAGATAGAAGAAACAGATAGGAGAAATGATACTCTCATTTTAGAAAACATAAATGAAGAATTAATTTCTATGTGTCGGCTGTTTCTTCCTCTTTTTCATACCTCTATTCTAGCACAGGAAATATAAAAGTATGTTATAAATGTGTTTTGCATTATTTGGGTGTATCTAAACAGATCAAATTCTTTACTTATGTTTATATCCTGAAAAATAAATTTTACCATCAATAAATATTAATTAAATACAAAAGTTTGTATTATTCAGAAAGAAGATACTATATTTAGACATTTTTACTAATTTATTCTCTCCTCACATACTTATCAAATATTCAGTTGGAAATAGGGGATAAACCTGTGTAAGACATGCTCTCTGCTTTCAAATGATATTAATAAGGCAAGGATTGTCAGAGAAAATAAGGCTATGAAAATGAGGTGCTCCTGACATGACATCTTGAAATAAAATATTCTTCCATGAGATCTGCCAGCTGTTCCACAAGATTTTACGTGGAAATAAATGAAACAAGTGTGTGTGAAGCTTCATTTTGTTTGTTTAGGGGAATCCCAGAACGACAAATGCTTTTACTCTAGTTAAGAGATGACAGGTGTCTCAACAAAGAGATCTAAAAATTCAGGATTCTGGTTGATAGTTGCACAAAGATGTAGAGGGACATCCTGTTCTTTTCTCTTCTTATTGTGAAATGTAACAATGATGCCATGAATCTTCTTTTAAAACCTAGGTCTTCAACATTTATTGACATTTTTGTGACTTTATAAGACTATTATACTCAGTTACACAAAAATAATTCAGTTTGTATTGTGTGAAATTTATTTCTGCAAGTGGTGTGTGATTGTGTGGATTTGCATATCTAAATTTAAAAATGACACCTATGATGCACTGCTACATGTCAGAGAAACTCCCAAAATGCACAAAAAATTAAAGTGATACTACTCTGAACTTTAATTCTACAAATTTGTCTTAATCAACTGGGTGAAGCAAGAAGTGATCTTTTGAGAGAAAGATACTATCTTCAAGATTCTTAAACTCTGTATTTAAAATAGCTTTTCCCTAGCACACTCTTACTATATTTTTTGTACTAAGAAATGAGATGTCTATCCATGCTCCTTCTTAGGGCAAAACTGTGATATTTAATATAGCATTCATACATTTATGTGTGTGTATTGTTTTGCCATGGTTGACCAAAACTGTAGTCTCCTTAAGTCTTTCTAAAAGTTTTGATATTTCCATATTTCATTTAAAAAGGTATTTATGGTTGCTTGGCATGTGTGTTTATTAAAATTTCTAGCAATTCATAATTTGAGATCCTTATCTTGCATATAAACATTGTGGGATAGTGTATAATTCGTTAATATTTGTTTTACAATCATTAATTTAGTCACAAAGTGATTTTAGTAGATGTACCATGACATTTACTGACAAATTTTACTATCATCAGTTTCAGATTTAATTGCAAATATATTATTTATTTATTCATTCATTTTGCATATTATATCATCAAGGCCACTTGTATATGATAAATGACAGCAAATCCAAATGCAAATTTAATACTGGTTTCCTGTTTAATGATTATAAACTTGAATAAAATATATAACATAAAAATAAACATATATCAATATGTCAGTAAATTCAGAAAGGTTATATGTATTTAAACTCAATTATATTTTAAAATTAGTATTTACCCATTTATTTATCCTTAATCTTAGAAAATCTGTTACATGAATTACTGAATTTTTTCTTACATCACTAAGATGAACTTCTTTTTACTTTAACCTCTCAGAAATCTGGGCACAAGTGACAGCCAATTTTGCATTGTCATTTCATAGTTTAATTGCTGTAGTTTTTTTCTTAGATATGCCTCTTACAATCTAGACTATATTGTATTATTAATATATTTTAAGATTTTAATCTTATGAAGTTTCAACATAAATACAGCATTTTGATTTGAGATCAAATTTTGTAAGACCAATATAGATATATATTTTTTGAAAATTATAAACTAGTTCTTTTCCGGGATTCACTTAAAATTCTCCTAGTCAGAAAGATAATTTTATACTTAATAACAATTAATCAAAGGTAAAACATTTCTATTTCTCCTACAGTTTTAAGGGCTACTTCCAGTTAATCCATCTCTTTTCTAAATTCCATATTCATAGTTTGCACCCATCTACCAGTTTAAACTATTGAATACTAGGGTAGCCAGATTTTAAAATACTGAAATTAACACTTTTTAAAATGCAAAATATTTCAATTATTTTCGCAGCTAGCATATGCTTAATGAAAACTGTGAATTTTTAAAAATGTAACAAATCAGAGCTTTGTTTCACTTTATACCCTCATATTCAATTAGTTTACAAGTGTCCTCATTTATTGGTATGTTTTCCTATAAGTTTCACAGAAGTCATATTAAAGAAAAGAAGAAAAAATATAACAAACATTGAATTACATATGCTAATGACTATCCAGATGATGGCTTGAATCAAATTAGTCATAGTACTTAGACTTTATGTTGGTGTTATTTGTGTATACATAGTTTTTATTTTGGATGTTTTAATGTTAAACATTTATGGCATTTTACTTTATTACATATCACAATGTCACAAAATTATTACTATTTTGTTAAATTTCCATTCAAATGTTTCATATGAAACACTAAAATTAAAGGAACAGAATATATTAAACTAATTTACATACAGTAATGTACTAAACATAAGTACCTAGAAACTTCTTTGAATATGCAGTTATTTTTACATGTTCTTATATATTTTGGGTCATCCACGCATATCTCTAGCAATATATTCTGCTTTTTATTTTGGTAATGAGTTAGAAAATAATTACAAAGAAACAACATAAAATTGTAAAACTATAGGACAAAAAATTTAATCAAAATTTCATCAAAGTTCAAATTCTATCATGAGGTATTATTTGGTACATATTTTGTTAAAATTAATAACTTTCAAATAATTTTTGAAAACACATAATAAAGTTTCAAATTTCACATTGTAGCATTACTATTAAATAAAATTTCCAACTTACATGTGTAACGTGATTTTCCATCATCATAATTTCAAAGATGACATCTAGTTATGACATAGTGAAGCATGTTTATATATGTAAATCATTTTTATTTTATTTTTGTTAGTTCAGGAATGTTTTGTTAAATAGTATTATTAAAATTATATTTCAGGTATGTTTTCATATTGTGAACATCTTATTTTTAAATTTTTCTCAAGTAACTTAATGACAGGATAATCTAATTGTGATAAACTACACCTTGTATATATCGTTTGATGTCAAATGAAGAATGAGCTTTCTGAATGTACATTTTCTTCCTTTGAGTTTTATGTCTTGTAATATATACATTTAACTGTGCTATCAGACAATGCTTACATAATTGTATAGCATACTTAATTTTTTTCATAAATGAAAGTAAAATATCATTTTAACATTAGATAGCTATGTGTATATTTAATATTGAATTATTGCTATACATAATTCTAAGGCTTTTTCCAGCATTGGCAATTACTTAATAAAATAGTTGTGTACGCAAAAATTTTGAGTAATTTAAAACTGTTAAGTGGTGAATTTTGACAATTTAAAAGTCCGTGTTTCATACACACCAATTTAAAATATTACCAATATCAGTATTTCAAATCGTTTATATTAAAATAAAATGGTAAATGCAATATATGACATAACTTTATGGTAATGGATGACTTTATTACCTTAAAAAGGAAATCAGTGTTATTTCTTTATAGTTCCACTGTATGTATCAAGCACATCTAACTAAGTTTAGATGCATTTATACTTTCTGTAAGCATGAGATATATCCCCTTTTAATTCTACACAATTTTGAATATTCTATGTAAATCTATTTTATACTAACAGACTAAACTTTTGTTTGGGAAATAATAACAAAAATTTTGAAGTAATTATTACTTATGCAACTTAATGTTCAGATTCCACACTTTTTCAAAGTGATGTTTTTGAAAGTTAAAACCAAAATTTTATGTTTCCCCTGCTTTGAAATTGCTCTTCATTCTTGTCACTGCTTGAAATGTGACTTTTGCATGGCAAAAATTATAATCATATTCCATTTGTGAAATGTATCTTTTTATTATTGCTAATTTGATTTTAGTCCTATTGAATTCATTCTTTATTTATTATTTCGTCTGATAAATGTTTCTCGAGCATCTACTATGTGCCAGGCAATGTTCTAGGAGCTAGGGATTCATCAGTGAAATCAATATACAAAAATTTTAGCCTTCAGGAAGCTTGCATCCCAGCATGGTGTGGAAAGAATATGAACACACTATATAAGTAAAACATAAGAACTGTTTAGTAAAATACCTGGTTGGAATACATATCTGGTTAGATTATGATTATTAAATAAATTCTGAGGTTTAATGCTTTATTTCAGCCTTAAACACTGTCCTGCATTTAGGTTAAGGGAATACTACAGAATCATCATCACTGTTGGTGGGAAGTATAGCTCTTATGCTAAATATTTTAAGATTGGAACTGCTAGAAAACCCTGGGTCTACACATTACCAAAGACCAGTTCTAATTCCAAAATTTGGTCTGGAACTGTGTTTATCCCCCGAAGTCTTCAAGAAAGTGGGTGTCTGGATTTGGTCTGCAGGTCTTGAGTGATTAGAGAAGCAGCCTAAGCCCCCTACGCCTGTTCATAAGGATTATCTCAGATTTATTGACTCAAATTCAAGAGATTATTTGAGATTAATCATAAAGAATCTGATGGAATATGATAATTTAATCCATCCCTTTAGTAAAGGTAGGCATGATCAGACATGTGACATAGTATAAATTCCATTATTTCTCATAAATTTATCTTATAATTACCAACATATGTTTATAGTTAATAGTTTCTTTTATTAAAATTAAACCTGAAAGTTGGGAAATTATGATGAGTTTATAAAAATATTAAAGTATTAGTTTTTACTCTGACTTCACATTCCTCTCAAAAATAAAAGGCTCAATTAAACTCTCTAGGCGAATAATATGGATCAAGTTTCATAGTAATGAGCACATGAGCTCATCGTGATGTATGTATGAAACTGTGCATCACAAATGTACAGTTTACCATGAGTTCAATTACTGTATTTTAATAGTGCAAGCATAGTTATTGCTTAACTATGCGATTAAAAATTATTATCAAATATTAACTGACTAAATATTGCAGTCTGATTTATATAACCAGTGTGAACTTCGTAGATTCTGATCTATGAAATAGAAGCTTTCTGATTCATGCTTAAAAACATATTAAAATATTTAAAATAATTTGATAATCATCATACCTTATTTACTTTTGGCTCTTTCAAAATACAATAATCATTTAGTACTTCTGAATTTCTACATCAAATTCAGATATGATGACTCAACCTGGAAGAATTAGGGGCGGAAATGGGCTTTTCTGTTTGCCTATGCATGAGGGGCTCCAGGTTTGACTTCCTTTCTTCCTTTTTGAATTTAAGGCAGAAAGCAGAATTATTAGTGCTACTAATCACCTGCCTACAGCAGAAGAGGAAAAAAAAAAAAAAAGAAAGGCAGAGTATTCTCAAACCATATTGACACTGCTTTTATTTACTCTTTCAGAATGGTTAAAATATCCCTATGCATTTTTATCTAAAATAGCTAATTAAACATTGGTAACAGAATTTTGAAATGTTGAGAAGAAAAATGTATAAAAACATATACCACTCATTGGCTTTAGAAAATATTCAGAAGTTTTCCAACCGGGATCTGACTATGATTCCTAATTAGTAGCTGCAACTCCAAAATTCAATAATTTTTGTTGTTGCTGTTGTTGCTGTTAAGGACTTTAGTTGTCAAGGTCCTTTTAAATATACCCCCATTCTATTTTATGCTTCTTTTATAAAGTTACTTTTTTCATTATATAAGTATTATGAACCACTAAGAACAACCTTAAAAAAAAAAAAGTAAAATGAAAAAGCAAACCCTAGTTTGACACTTTGAATACACATTTTTAAATTATTAAAAAATATTTAATTAGAATAAAAATGTGGTAATATTATATACACATGCACATATATATACACTATGGAATGCTTATGAGATATTTAGAAATTCCCAACCAATAGTTACAACTAGTGTGTATGAATTAAAGTTCCATGATGTTTACTAATAGTTAATTTTCAACCACTTCTAAATTAAATAATTTGCTTAATTTTATTTAGTTCAGAATTGGTTAAACTAAAACATTATGTAAAAATAGTAAAACTTATTAACTGATTTTTAAAAACTCAGTAAATTCTAAGGTACTTAGAGAGCTCACGACAAATGAGGTTAAGAAAGACATTGTCATATAGTGGTTATTTTAGCGTCTCATTTTTTCCCATCATTTGTTTTCATTTTGGCTTTGATTTTAAATTCTCTTTTCTTCACTTGCTTGTCTTAAAATACAAAATTTTGATGTTTTTCCCAGAATTTCTGAAGAGATATGGCAGACTATTCAAAGCATACTTTTGAGAAAAGTGTGGTTACCTAGTTACCCATTCCATCAAAACCTGACACTTGCCAGGCATTTGTTGCTGAAATTCATCTGTAGATTTTTTTAGAAGATTGATTCAGGGCCACATAAAGGGTTTATTCTTTTACCTGCTCCCTTCAATGTATTACAGTTAAAATGTGGTGTATTTTGTGTGTATATCTATCCATAGAATGGTTGATACAAACAAACCAACAGATCTAGTGTGCTTCACAATTTACTGGCGTGTTTGTGTTTTGCCTCTTCATGTTGATTATCCTTAAGGTAATAGAAGAGAATATGACTGATTAAACTTATCAGAAAAAATAAACAAAATTTAAAAAGAAAAAGTTAGCATCTAGTGCTACTGTGTCCCACAGGTTCTTCTACATTGACCCACACTACCTCCACTGGTGAGTTAGAGGAGCATAACAGGACTACCACTGGTGCTCTTGCTGTTGCTAGCACACCTGCAGATGTTACTGTATCCAGTGTTACAGCTGTCACCATCCATAGACTTTCCGAGGAACAGCGAGTGCAAGTTACAAGTCTCAGAAATTCAGGTCTGGACCCCAACACGTCCAAGGACGGGCTCTCTCCTCATCAAGCAGATACACAAAGTACCAGGAGAAGACCAAGACATGCTGAACAGATAGAAAGAACTAAAGAGCTTGCAGTTGTTACTCATAGAGGTATTGGATGTTATTTTACTTGTGCCCATTTAGTTACAGCCAAAGCTATATTTTGGTAATGATTCTAATTAGAGAATGAGTGGAAAGAGAGCCAAGATGTAGAAAGCAAAAGAAAAAGTTTGCAGTAGGTGAAAAATATGGATAGTAACACCGAAAACTGGAATAATTTGAAAGCATAGAAATTGAAATTTAAAAATAAGTCAAAGTCAATGCAAATGTTGGAGAGGGAGGGGGAAAAATTTGAACAGACATAATTCATAAACAGGACAGTAAAAACAAATACAAAATACCTATTATTATTCCATACCAGTTATGATGTTCATGAAACAGGAAAATAAAGTAGCCAGTTTTGATTAGTAAGTGCATATATTTACCCATAGATGATTTATCCCATGTAGTAATTTTTGGCGTTTGCATGATATTTTTATGTTATGCAAATGTTAGTTAGTACTTGAGAATATGTACAGTTTGATTGGGAAACATAGAAACGCTATGTCTGGTGATCATTTTACATAGCTTATTCTTTGCTTGACCCGTATGATTGCATTGAAAGATTTCCATTTTGAAAAGGTAACAGCTATTCATTGATATTATGGCTCCAAAATTTAAGTAGTCTTTAAGTGTCAAATTTATTTTTAGAGAAAAATGACATAAAACCACATCATACATTGGTAATTTTCTACTCAATTAATATAAGCCTACCTTTTATAAAATAAAGAAGTCTAGAAAACACGTTTTTCTGTTTCTTGGTGGCAAGTGTCATAGAGAAGTTTAGGAAAAAAATTCAATGTAGTGTAAAAGAATAAAAGGTCTTTAATTATATCAATATATGTATCAGTAAGAACATTAATTGAACATATTTCATGTATAAAATATCTGCTACATTTCAAAGATATCAAAATATTTTCTCTAAACTGACTATGGTTTTTGTAGTGTGATTAGGAATGGTTTATACAGACCATGATTTAAGTAATGGGGAGCCATTCAATACTTAGAGCACAAGAAGGATAGAAATCAAGACATCTTTACATACATTAATTGAAAATCATACAAAAATATCTCAGAAGTTTGTTTCCATTAGAATTTGTACTGAAAGTACTTACTTTGATTCTCTTTAACGAGGCACATTCTAAAATGAATTTTTAACTGGTAATAGTCTTCTCAAAAAGATTAAATCAATATCACCTTGATTCCGTATTCACTTTCCTATTATAAATATTCATTCATAAGAATATAGGGACCGTGTTAAAATTTTGATTTGCACAATCAAGTAAACAGTTTTTGTCTTATTACTAGAAAATTTAAGTAGGTAAAATTATATTAAAATGTTAAAAACTATTTTTTCATTCTCTTTGGAAAACTTCACGAGCTAATATTGGTAGGCTACCTGGAAATTATTATTACCCATCATATAGAAGGAGGATAATTTCTGACATAAGTTTATCGTAAAACCAACTAATAATACTATTTCTGCTTTAGCCAAAGTTTGCCATCAAGTGGTGTGAGACACTTTGTGGTTAAAAATTAAAATTTTATATAACTTGGAAAAATAATTCAGACTGAAAATAGAAAAGGTGATAGTCAACTATTAAATTAAATTAAATAATTTTAAAATGGTTCCATATAAAATTTTTAAGTTTCTTCCAGTAAATTTTAATTAAGCATCAAGAGTACTTCCTGGGTAGATTCCAAATCAGTGCTCAAACTTTCCCCGTTGTTATCGTAAGCTCCTAGCGCTGTTTGAGAGATTGATACCTGTTTTACCTTTCCCCATATTCTTTACAAAATGGTGATTTTGAATTTAATATGCATTCAGTGATACCATGTACCTTGGAAATGTATTCCTCATTTATTTTTTAAATTAGATGTAAAACATTATATGGAACACATTTTTAATGTATTCATCATTGTTGACAGTGACTTAAATTGTTACACTTTTATCACCTATCTCTTTTAATTCAAATTGGTTCTTCTGTTTCTTCTTCTCACTACTATTTCAGTGATTTTGGTTTGCTACTTATCTATTACACTCTAGACACAATCTCTTAGTATTATGGGCAAAAATATCAGTGTTAACAGTAGAGGAAACCTATTATTCTATTGCTTAGGGTTTACTAAAGTTCTCAAAATATAGCTATGCCCTTAGTTATGAAACTATCTTCTAAGACTTGATTACCAGCAGGTCCAAATTTCTAAACTGGAAATGGCTGACATCAAACCAGTATTATTTTGAAAATAATAATTTTGGCTCAGACACAATGACTAAAATCTTTACTCAGTACCAGATTCTGTTCTAGAGGAAATAAAGATAAATAATGCATGACCCGTTCCTGCAGGACACTGCAATAGAGTCGAGGACATAGAGAAACCCATTCTAGTTGTACAAGATAGATTTTGTAAAATGAATTCTGATCAAAGTACTAAAGAAGTTATAGTGTGTATGCAGAGAGTGAGCCTTTTAAGTTACTTTTTCAGTAAGTTGGTAAACAACCCAAAACTATTTTTTTTAGATATTTCAGAAAAAAAAATTGTACTCCTCTAATCTATTATCCACAATGTAGTTAAAATGAACTTTTATAAATAAAAATCCAGTCATCTAACTCGACTCTTTTAAAGCTTTCAGTGATTTCTCAATGCCTTTAAGAGTAAAGTAGAGACTTGGTGAGGACCCACAGGAAACTACATGATCTGGGTTTTTTCCATATTTCCAAATTCATCTCATGTAACTCTCACAATCACTCTATTATTTTGCAAAACACAATTTATTTTAATTAGTCAAACACTATTCTTTTCTCCCTAAAGGTACTCTGAGAAGCTAATCCTTGTTCCTTTTAACCACATAATTCTAATTTCCTTTCCAAGATGTAGCTTAAATTGTTACCTCTAGGAAGGTTAGGTATTCTTCTTATAACTTGCCATTGTTATAAAAGGCATTTGTAATCATCAGCCCTATAACTTTTCCTGTAATATTTAAACTGTCTGAGAACAAGGAATGGATGCGTTTTATTCATGCTGCATTTTCAGTACTTAGTACAGTTTCTGACCCATAGATATTTTTTAAAAATAGTTGTCGAACTAATGAATAAGTATTTACAATTTCACTTGCTAGAAAATTCACTTAAATTAAAGGCTTGAAATTACCTTCTTCAAAATAATGAAATCTCTACATATTTCAGTGTTAAAGGTAACTACATTTTGTCACAGATATGCCAGCTTTTTAAAAATAAAGGCAACAATATCGTCATTAATCCATAATAATATATTACTTTTATTGTATTAGTAGTTCAAAATTCACAAAATGGAACTGGATATAAAGGCTTTGCTTATAGCCCCTGAACAATTATAAAATCAAAATAATTTTATAATTAACCATTAGAAAATAATAAAGTCAAAAATGTCCTATGAAAAATATTCTAATGGATATTATTTTGCTAAAGTTAATTACAGTGTAAAACAGAAATATAAGAGATTACTATAGCATAGGTCCATTCGATGTCTGCAAGTTCATGCTATTTTGCAGTACATAATAATTTAATATTGTTAATTTTTTAATTCACATTACAGTTAAACTTTCAGTTTTAAAATGTCTTTTGATCATTAATGGTTCCCAATTTATCTGTTTTTATAAACTGGGGCATATATTAATAATTGACATCAATATTATTATAAACACATAGAAAACATGGATTAGACACAGTATTTTGTACTTCATGTGTATAGAGTCAATCACTATAACTATTTTATTTAAATAACAACTGTAAAATTAATGAATAATCTGGAAAAACTTGAAATATTTCTCAAATGTATTTTCAGTTCTTTATAGGGTACCATTCCAATTAATTTTCCTATTGTATTATAGTTAAAACATCAATAATTTAAATTATCTTAATTTTTTAAGGTTCTACTTTTTCTCAGTAACAGAAAATTATTTCCAGTCTCCTCCATTTGAAGATTCTTTGTACATTGAGATAAAAAGAAGCAAAAGAGAAAGAAAATAAGTAATGTTGGTTTAGATCTCTTAAAAATGCATATTAACACCACACCACACTTTGCTGTATATGTGTCCAATAGTCCTCAAAATGAGAATTTAATATTTATTGACTGAATTTTAGTCCACCTTTGCCAACTACTATGTGTGAGAGTTTGTTCAGGTCAAATGAACAATTATACCTCAATTTTTATATTTGCAAAGTAGTTTTTATAGTATCATAATATTACATCAGGGTTATTATAAGCATTAAACATAGTAATGATCGGAAGTGCCTTAAAGTCTTAGGTATTTTCTCCCAATGGAAAGATTAAAAAAAAAAAAAAATGCTTACTATCAACCTTGAGTTTTGGTCAAAGAACTAGGCTGAGACTATACTTTGTTCCTTGTTAGCTTTATGATCTTGAGCAGTAAGTTCAATTCCCAAAGTCACAACTCTAGCTAAGAACACCTGCATCATAGGATGGTTGTTATTTTCATTTTATTCACAAAATACGTATTGACTCTTGTGATGTGCATGACATTGTACTGGATAGCAGGTATATGAGAATGAACAATACAATCTATGCCATAGAACAGTCTACATAACTTTAAATAAAAAGAATAATCACAAATTTATTATGAGAAACAGTTGCATAGCAGCACTTTTAGAATGTTACTGAATTACAGTAGAGGGACTAACAACCTCTAAATATGAATCAAAAAGCGCTGCTCAGAGAATATTTGAACTAATTATTGAGAGATGAGGCCAGGCGTGGTGGCTCACGCCTGTAATCTCAACACTTTGGGAGGCCAGGGTGGGTGGATCACGAGGTCAGGAGATCGAGACCACCCTGGCTAACACGGTGAAACCCCGTCTCTAATAAAAATACAAACAAATTAGCTGGGTGTGGTGGCGGGCGCCTGTAGTCTCAGCTACTCAGGAGGCTGAGGCAGGAGAATGGCGTGAACCCGGGAGGCAGAGCTTCCAGTGAGCCGAGATCCGGCCACTGCACTTCAGCCTGGGCGACAGAGCGAGACTCTGTCTCAAAAAAAAAAAAAAAAAAAAAAAAAAAGGAAGAAAAATGAATGAATATTTGAAACTAGTAGATTATATTTATGTTACTAAGACTCATTGAAAATGGTTTGAGTGGGTATTTAGGCAGAATAGCCTGTAACAAAAATAAATAAATTGTTTACATTTGAAGGAAGATACACATTAAGATAAGTAAGCTTAAAAATAATTGACTTTTTATTTACAAAATATCCAGATGTTTAAAATTAGATAACATATATCTAGTGACATTTGTAAATTCATCAGAATAATTTGCTGCCTTAGCTATAAGATCTCTTTTGATATCATTTAATATTTAACTTAAAAATCTTTTTCAATAATCCCTAAACTCTAAAGCTTGATTTTATAGACTTAAGGAATTTACCTAACGTTGACTTGAAAATAGCAAAACCTATGTAATGATATGATTTTAGAAATGATAAGTAAATTTTCTTGTGTTTCCAGAATTATCTATTTTAGAATTAGATGGGAACTTACAGATCATCTAGTACAATATCATTATTTTGTAGAGAAAATTATGGCCTGGCAGAGACCATATAAAAATCCAGTCTCAGACTAGTATTGATAGTCCTAGACTAGTATTGATTCATTCAAGATTCATTTAGTGTCTGATATGTGGTCTTTCACTAAGTGATGTTAAAGTTGAAATAACATAGATTATAAGCACAATTGGGTATCTTGTCTCAAGGAGTTATTTGTCATATTTTATTATGTTAAATAATAATTAAGATGTGTTTAATCCACCCTATTTTACTTTAGCATTGCTTTTCTTGGAGACTTTAGTAGAATTATATTTCTACTATTATTTTTTCAATATGTGGACAAGTTCTGTCAGCTGTTAAAGAACAGTCTTGATAGTTGCTGTTTTTAAGTACAAAATTTGGATATATTCTTCTGGGAATGTTTTCATATACACATATAATAATTATTAATTATTTTTATTGGACTTCCCAATGGGAATTTAACTTAGATAACTACAACATCTTACAGAATTAAATGTGTGTTATGGGGCTTTTATAGACATTACTACTGTTTGTTTTGACATAGTATACTCAGTTATGCCACAGTACATTTAATGCTAATGACCATATCAGTGGAATATTACTTTGATTAATAAAGTTACATGAAATTATGTTGAATTGAGATTGAATATGATATAGACTTTTCTCCTCCAAAACTAGAGCCTAAAAGAAACTCTAACAGTTTTTAAATAAGTACATTATTTATTATTCTTAAGTTTAAGGTAAGAACAGTTAATTCAGCATAAAACATTTATTTTAGGTGACCACTTTTAATCCAAAGAAGCAGCAATTTTTTATTATTACTATAATTTATATTGTTTTCAAGTAAGCTCATCTGAATATTTATAAGGCTCAACAAAAATAAGAAAACAGCAAACGATTATACACATTTAATATTCACATTAAATTGCCAGTTTATGTCAGAAGTTAAGATTACTATGTAACAAATTTGATTCAATAACTGGTGTAACACTCTTCTACCTCAAAAACTGCATTGTGTGAAAACAGCAATTTTTAGGTGCCTATTACGTGTTCATCACTAATAGGCTATATTATTATGCATAAAATATATTTTAAGTGTTTTCAAGTGTTTGCAAGAAACTTACACTATTTTCAAATATTCTATTAAGACTTTTATAAAGTATAAATTTCTAAATCTAAAACATGTTGTTTTTAAAATCTTAATAAGCATTATAACAATGAGGGAATTAGTTTATGAGTAGTCATGTAAATATATTTTTTTGGATACTAATGTATGCTCATCAAGTAATCAGTTATCAGGGTTTTATTGTACATCTTATCTTTCACTAAGCATGTGACGAATTCAAAAGTATGTTGTATAGTCTCTATTTCCAAAGGAAAAGTTTGGAGACTAGATTATAGAGAAAAATTATAGGTCAATTATAAGAGAAAGAATTACCACAAAACAAGTATGGCATGTGAGGAAGGATGAGGTAAAACTGGCTTCAAATGCTTGATATGTTGTTCTGTGTAAGAGAGATTAAATCTGTCCTCTGGCATAGGTTGTAAAATTTAGTGTATGGAACCATAAGACAGTGCAAAGCAGTTTATTATAAAGAAGACTGATCTAACATTCAGGTGTTTTTTTTTTTTTTTCCAAATATAAATTGTGTTCTACTGGAAGCAGTGAATTCTCAAAGTCATTCAAGCATAGATTGTAATGGACAAAGTGGGTATTTAAAAATGACTAAAGCATCAAAGAGTATCTTAATAATATGATTGTTACTGTCCCTTTTAATCCTAAAAGTCCATGACTCTATAGAGAGATATTATGTATTAATTAATGTATTTGCCATCACTTTATATTCCCTACTGGTGTTGAGCTGACATGTACTTATTTTAATGATTATTTATAGCCAATGTGAAAACAAACACAGAAGTGGACAATGCTACCATCAAGGAATTTAGAGATTAGCAATGTACTTATCTCATTAAATGTGAAATCAGCCACATGTACATTTTTTTTTTTTTTTTTCTGGGCCCAATGCCCACATTTGTGCCTTAAATTTGAAAGCTTCTTTATTTGGAGGTCCAGTCCTAGCTGTTCTTTTAGGCAGTGTTATTTCTAACAACAGATGACAGTGCTATTCTTACTCTCTTCACCACCACATTCTACTATTTATTTATTCACTCATTTTTCTATATTCTTTCTTTTTTCTTTCTGTTTTTCTTTTTTCTCTTTATTTCTTTTCACATTTTTCTGTTCCATATTCTTTTCTTTTAATTTTTTTTCTCTCTCAAAATATCCACTGAGTGCCAAGCTGTCTTCCAATTGCTGGGTATACAGTATTGAACAAAACTTAGTAGACCCTGCTTTATTGAACTTATATTCAAGTGAGGAAGAAAAAGACAATAGACAAGTAAATAATTGTCTGATGGTAAGATAGATGGATTCCTACCTTAGTTTGGATGGTAAGGAAAGGCCTCTTTGGGGAGTTAAAATTTAAACTGAGACTTAAATAACAGAAAGGAGACAAAGACGCTCTTGGAGTTATGCTTTGCAGTTTCTCAGAGAAGAAAGCACACTAGGAAAAGAAAACAGTTAGTTATAAAGAGCTTGAGTTGTAACTTGAGAAAAAGAAAACCCACTAATTCTGGTACTCAATGCGCCAGGAGGAGAGTAAGGTAGATGAGGTGGGAAATATAGGTAGGAAAAACACCGTTTGACTTTTAGGCCTTAAAAATGAGCTTTATTTTTATCTAAACCGTTGGTGGACTTTAGCAGGGAACATGTATTACCAAATGTAATTTTTAAAGGAGTCACTTTAGCATGAATTTAAAGAAGAAATTTCAAGTGAATAGGTGCAATCAGACAAAACAGTAAGATATACAGAAGTGCAAGTAACAGTTGATAGTTACGTGGAATATAGGTCTTATAGTATGCTTCTCAAATTTCATTGTGGACATTAATCATCTAGTAGTCTTGTTCAAATGCAGGTTGTGACTTGACGGAATTGGAGTTGGAGCTGAGATTTCGCATTTCTAACAGATCTCTAGGTTTGCTCACACATTAAGTAGCAAGAACTTAGATGAAGATGATCATCATGGAGAGAGAACAACATTTATCACACAGTCCCAACACTGTCTATTCCTCATAGGATTTTTGTTTTCCACTAGGATAAAAACAATGTTGACAGGCTATCTCGGATAATATAGTAAAAGCTAAACTTTAATTCCTTAAGAGTGACTCAAATGGTGGGAAATTTATGACTGGAAGGGATATTTTAAGGCAGATGGATTTTCTGAATCAATATTAATGACAATAATTAGTTTTGGCAACCTTTAAGAATGGCTGAGCTATTGACATTCATTATGGTTTTACTGGAAAGATCAATAAAGGAATAGATGAATAAGAAAATCAATACCAAGTCAAATTTTAGCTCTAAATTTTAAATTTTACCCTAAATTCAATACTTTAAAATGGTTGTTTTTCAATGTATCAAATAACAAGAGAAAAAAACATCAGGGTTTAGTTTCTCTTTACTTAACATGTTTCAAATCCCTGAAAGGTTAATAGATGGAGGTAAAACAGTAAAAAAAAAAAAAAAAAAAAAAAAAAAAAAAAAATTAAATTTTAAAAAAGAAGAAAATAAAATAAAGAGAAAAAAGAAAAGTATGCAAAAGTTGATTGCCGAATCAAAAATTCTCAGGAGTTAATCTTTAAGCATTGTTTTCTTATTTTATATATATGGTGAAATTATATTTGTCTGCTTGAATTCCCAGGTCTTTATTTATAAGACTAACTAATGTACTTATTTTAATAGCATCTTTAAAGCATAACTAATAATAGACTCTAGAATTTATAACTTTAAAAAAATTATCTGGTTTTATAGAATTCTTATAGAATTACTTAATTTTATTCATTTTATTTATTTATTTTGGATGTGAGAACTTTGACATTGGTAAAGTGAATACATAAAACAGGGGAATATCAACATTTGGGGTGAAGAATTACATATAAATATTGATCATTGTATGCTTTATCAATATCTTGCCATACTTTTTGTTTACTTTTTCCATTGTTCTCTTGACTTTTCCCTAACTATGTTACTTAATGGAAAGTTGTGTTCAATGTTTATAACTATGGCTATTTAATAATACATGTTCAGAAATGTACCAGTTTATGATTTAAATACATATTTATTGAATAGCATCCTTATTTTCTATCCATTACCTTATTTCATCACATTTTTGAAATTGTCAAAGCAATGTCATTCATAACAGTGAATACATTTTTATATTTTTAATTATTTTACATTTTGTTAAATAAGTTGTCTTTAAGAAGAAAGAAGAGAAAAAATAAAATGTTAGAATTTACTTGTTAACAGGTTTATGCACTTTTAAAATGTATTAGATAAAAGTACTCAGAATGTCTGAGGACTTGAATGACAATATTAAACAATGAAAGTTTATTTTATTCACAAATGGCAAATCTGCAAGTAACCATTTTAACATTTTTATCCAATGCTACCCTTCAAGCCATGCTTTTGAGTTAGTCCTATGTAAAGATTTTAAGAATTTCTGATCTCAATGTTCTTATTTCCTTTGAGTAGTACTTTAAGGAAACCTTTTTTTTTTTTTTTCAGATTTTCAACCACTTTGTTTTGTTCACCTGTAACCATTGATCAGATATCTTGTCAGCTTATTATCATATGAACACACGATTTCTCATTTTTAATAGAATGAGCAAATAAGGAAAGATAATAATATGTACTGAATTGATCAAAAGAGAAAGCTTAACTTTAAAGATCAGAGATGAAACAGTTTTGCGTGTAGCTGATTTCCCCAAATGGTTACCAGAGCTTGTTTTACCTGTGAATGAGATGGTCACAGTGAATGTGACGTATGTGACTTTTAAATCTTTTTCTTTGTTAAAATATTTTGAAGGGGCTAGACTTTCTATTTGTGCTCAAAGCTGATGCCAAAGCAGACTCCTCTGCCTTTTGGAATATGAAGAAATGGTCCTATGTAGAGACATTTTTATCTTGTTCAGAATTATTTCAGGGCATTTTCACCCACTTTTGCAACAAGCTGCTTTCCTTGCATGTAGTTTTCTAGAGCATATGGTTACCCTGCTGTGCACAGAGTGAAACCACACAACTAATCTTTACAATTTTAGGAAGAGCAGAACCTTCATATATGGCAAACAGCATGGTGTTAGGTTTAGGGTGCATTGCATAGGATATTTTTCTCTTCACAATTACATCATTTGTATTCTAAAGCATGGACTATTGCTTTTTACTGTTAATGCTTGATATTTCTTTATTTAAATTATTCTTCCAATGGTATTTTCTCATAATAGCAAATGAAACTAAAGTGACAGAAATTTATAGATTAATTTTATCCAGAGCCCAGAGATGTTAGAAATTTTTCATTGAGGAGGCTTATATTAAGGGAGGAAAAAAAAGCCTCATCAACTCTTCTGAACTTTCCCTTTAGAAACGAATGCAGCCAAAGATGATTTTACTAAAAGGACTAGATGATGATTTGAATTTCAACTGATTTGAAAAGCAGTTGGCTTTTGCTACACCTTTAAATTCATCTGTTCACACCTTTAAAACAAAGTATTATGAGGCTTCAGGCCATGGGGTTATACTTGGCACTATCATCAGATAAGTGATGTCTTCATTCAATATTAAATCCAGTTAATAAAGCTTTTATGCCTTATTAAGGTAAACATATTTAGGGTCAAATATTGTCAATTACTTAAAATTTTATATTAAAATGAATAAATTAGGATAAGGTACACTAATTGCATCTATTTACGGTTTTCTAAGACACATACTTGAGAGAGTTATGATTGAATATATGGAATTATGTTATCTATAGTCAGGTGGTATAGATGATAGTATTGAAGTTTTAGAGTCAAATGAATGACCATATTTTATCAACATATTGATAACCTTGGGCAATTAATTTAGCTCTTCTCTGTTTCCACATCTTTTAAAAGAGGCAATAATTTTACATGGATATTTTGTGACTTCAATAAGACAGTACACATAGAGTGCCTAATGCTTTAGATGCATAGCCAGTAAGTGATATTGCCCCTTTCTGGATCATTTGCAGGAAGAAAATATACTCTGACTATATAAAAATCCTGTAAGTTAAAGATAAATGTGAACAAATTTATTTTAAAAAGATTAGCACAGAGTTTTAAATGTCTTAGGTAGCTCATTTCCTTAGGAAAAAAGAATACATAGTTTAATGAAATATTGATATGGAATACTGGATACAAGTATATACAGTTTGATTTAACACTATTCATATTGCTCTCATGTATAAGTTATACAAAAGTAAAGTGTAACATTCAACTCATCTCAGATTTCTATTAACTCCGTATTTTTTCTTGACAGTTTTACTTTTAATAGAATTACTCTTCAATTTCAATACAGCCAACTCATTTAAATTTCTGTTTATCTACTCTATATTTGTGAATCTCTATGTCTCTTACAGACATAATTGCTAGAAAACAGCACAGTTGTGTTGTCTAGATTTTCAAAACATTTTCTAAGAAAAAACTGAGCAACCAATGGTAGGATGATGAGCAACAGCCAACAGTAATTCTACCTAGATATTATCCTTTGAAGTACAATGGTGGTCATAAATTAAGAGATGATGTTGAATGCAGTATCTGAGATGTAGATTTCAATTACATCTCTAATAATTTCCATGTACCAGTGGTGTATTCATCAGAGTACATTTAGAAACAATAGAATGTTGCCTAATTTGAGGAAGTTTTACTTACAAAGGATTATTTCCAAATGAGTCAATGTAAAGAAACTACAAGGAACCATGTTGTAACCTATAGTAGCAGTAGCTGGGCTGTCATGATTCCCAACTTGTTGGGATAAAGAGAGTGAGATGTTGGACAAAGTCACTTATTGCAGCCTGGCATGAAAGGACAAATGCCCTTTAATTAGGAGTCCTAACAAACTCCAATAATTGCAATGGCAAGGAATCCTGTGGAATAAAAATTCTGATCTTACTTTCCTCCCTCCCTTCATCCTCCTGCTGGAATCCCCCAGAGGTTAAAGGAGTCTGTTGATAGAGTCTAGTGCTTCAAAAGTTTAAATGTTAAGAAGAATCACCTGGGGATCTTGTTAAACTGCAGATTCTAATTCAGTAGTTCTCAGTGGTGCGCTATATTCTGCTTTTCTAACAAGCTCCCAGGTGACGCCAATGCTTCTAATGCAATGCCACAATTTGTGTAGCAAGGATGTAGCCATTCAGATCAAACTTCTGGGCAGAGAACAAGGAGAATAGGGAGAATGGACCTGGAAAGGCAAATATAAAATATAGATGGGTATGATGAGTGTGTTGGCATTTTGAATAGCCATGAAATTAGCGATAAAACACTGCATTAGATACAACCATCAGAACCCATCTATGTTTATTTTAAACAGAATCTAGGCACTGATTAATATTTCTAGTGAACTTTAGTAAAATATAATGACCTGAAATCACAGGGATGACGGACTGTTGTTATTTATTAAAGCAATTCATTTTCTTCTTTTTTTTATGTAATTTTTTCGTAAATTTATAAAATCATTCAATGCACTAATGAAATTCATAGTGGAAGAATATATGCCACTGTCCAAAGTCTGAAGAAAGTCATTAACTTTGCTGTTTTTCAAAGTTGCTTCTTTCTTAATTAATCTAATTTTAGAAGGCATTATAGTATACATAAGTGATTTCTTATGTTAAGTGCAAAACAAATATTTAATGTAATAATATTTTACCATGAGTAAGAAAATATTAATGTTATCATTTTTCGGGTTACGATTTATAATCAAATTATCTATGATAAAATTAACTTTTGAAATGAAAATACAAATTAGAAACAAAACAAAACAGAAAATCACTTGTATTCTAGGGAACATAATATATCAAATAAAAAAGTCCCAAGAAAGTGCATAAATTAGTGGATATTAACTCTACAACCAAACACAATTTAAAAACTTAATTTGAAGCTGTCAGAAAATAAAGATTAAAAACAATTAAATTAAGGGCAGACAGTTTTAAAGTGTTAAAAGTATCTGTGAACTATACCAATGGTAACTCTTCCCATATGGTGACTTTTATTTTGCCAATTATAAAAATCCCTAAAGAGAATATAAAAAATTCCACATTTTTCATATAATCCTGACATTTTACAGCATACCATAACTGTAAGACCTGTTACGCCAAGCATTGCGGGTGCATCTGCTGTTATCTGCATAAGTGTTATGGTTTCCTGAATTTGTTCCATTTCTAGGAAGAAAGAAAGCCCATATACAAGTTTTAGAGTCTTTATGCAATGATTAGTTACATGATTTTTTAGCCAGCTATGTAGTCTGTTCACAGTCTCCTAAGAATTAATAACTTTATCCAATCCTTAATTCCTATGAAAATTAACAAATTGGTTTTATTAAAACACAATGTCTCCTCTCCATACTCACCACTCTGTTTGGTTTTCCAAGTGAAAAATTTACACTTATTTCTTAGCCTAAAATGATTGAAAAATAAGATTCCAAAGATTTGGAAACTAGGTCAACCTCATTTCAACACTGAGACCTTGTAGCTTCAGGATCTTCTTTTGCAAAATAGAAAATGATCTTGTTAGTGGAGAATCTTGAAATATGTTAAATAAATATTCATATAATCAATATGATTGTATTTATATGGTTTTATACATTTCTACTAAGTTTTCCATTTTGATCCAAGTTTTGGAGAGGTTTCTAACTTTGAATAGAAAAGTAAAATTTAAGTTAGAAATTCAGAGAACATAGATAATTTATTTTGTATATCATCCCTACGTAGTGAAAAACACAAAATAGTTGAAAAATTTTTGGTATATTGCATCATGAATCAGAATGGCTTCTGAGACTGACTAGACCTTAATATTATGAATGGTAAATAATGTTAGTACAAATAACTGACATTAAAGATTCTTGCTACATGTTGATTTCTAAATTTATTATCTAATTTAAGCACAATAGTAAAATTATGATCATATATTTTCTTTACCCTAAAAATTGAGCATCACATACATTTTATATTTACACATCATACATGAAAGAGTAAGTGATATGTACAAATGAGCATTGTGGCATAATTAGGAATTTAAGATTTAAAAAAATGTATTGGCTTTTCTGAACCATATTATTTATCTCTAATGGTTTTATAAATGGAGAGTATATTACGATTTTAAATAAATATAAAAATGAATATATACTATTTCCTAATAAACTTAACTAGTTCAATTCCATAATTTATGAATTTAAAAATATTTTAAATCTTGTGTATCCCTAGTATGTTTATCTCTACCAATCAATTTTTCTGTGCTTTAAGAACTTTTTTTTAATTTTTATTTTTTGTGTGCTTTTTAAAATACTTAGTTGTGCTACTACATTTCTCATCAAATTATAGCCATTGCTTTTCGTTATACAAAGTTTATCTTCATTTATTTTTAACATATTTTGAAATAAAATATTTTTCACAAAGATTCATGAGCTACTTAATATTATGCCACTGAGTTTTCTATTATATCTTCTTCCTATGTGACCCAGAAACCTTATCTAATTGTTGCAGGATACCTCTAGTTACTTTTTTAAAAATTATGCTACAGAAACATTTATAAGTCATATTACTTTCTCAGAAGTTTGTATTATTAATACAGTAGTAAACCTTATATGAAAGATGTTAAAGGAGATACTGCAGGAGTATTGTTTAGTTTTCAGTCTAGCAGCAGTATAGTTTCTTGATTTTTCTTTGTCTAAGGATTACATCAAAGAAGTCATCATTAGCAGTCTCTGTGATAAGTATGTTCTGAAAAGTGTTTTGTTAAGCTAGTACAGGATGTAGAAAAAGAAAGTGAAATTTTTGTACTTGTTGACATATAACATAGAGCCACTATTTACTTATAAACCAACAACAAAAAAGTCATCTTTATACAGTTAAATAATTTTATAACTCCCCTACACATTTAAATCTCTGAAATAGAACTGCCAATTCTGATTACATTAGTCTTTCTTCTCGCCCAAATTCTACTCCTAAATAGCTAAGAATTACATCTCTTAGAACTGAATAGCAAAGTTAGTCAACATGTCCCATGTCTTATAGACTCGGAACATAGGTCTGCTAACTCCTAATCCAGTAAGCGAAATGCCAAAAATAGCACACCGTGTTTTGACATTACTTTAACTTCCTAGTCAGTGACTGATTAGTCTTAGTACTCATGTAAATAAATGTACTGTCAATAGTGATATGTGTCACTTTCTCAAAATCAAATACACACACAGAGACATGTTAGTTATTTTCAATATCCAAAACATTAAAAGGAAATTATTTTATTAGTAGTATAGTTTATTAGTTTACTATAAAGTGAAAGATAAGATTATAATTAATAAATTCAAAATAAAAAGTGGGAAACGCACATCTAGGTATCATCAAACACAGTACAAAAGAAGAGGAGAAAGGCATTATTGTACATTTGAAAAGAAAGGTTAAAATTAAGCAAAAATAAACAAAAACATAAACAAGCTACTAGTGACTTACTTGTTCATAATAAATTATTTTCCTTTTTAAAAGAATTACGATATGATTGAATTATAGATTTATAATACAGCTACTGACACTTCCAAGATACTTTATTGTTAAAATAAATACTACAAGTTTGGAAAAATAAAATAAATACAAGGTTAGAGTATTCCATTCATTTTACCTTCATTATTGTATTAGAATATAATCTAAGTGGAAAATGAGGAGGGCTTCAGAATGTTCTGAAAGCATTTAATAAATGCCACTGTGTTCTGTGAGAGCCCCATGCAAACATGAAAGCAAATTATTGCTAATTAAAACAATGTTCTGCTAACTAATACTAAACATGTCTGTTTCTTCTTTTTCAAAGATAAATGTTCTGCATTATCACATATTTTCACTATATATGCATAGCAAGGAAATAGAATAATATATTTCAGCTATGTAACCTTTGAAATTATGTAATGAGGGATTCAATTTTTAAAGGAACTTCAAGCCAGGAAATGTTTTATGACTTTAAGTTATAGAAGCTCAGTGATAAAAGGACCAATTAAAGGTTACCTTTTCCAAATCTCCAACTGATACTTAAATTTCCTTCTACTACATCTATTTAATATGATCAATTTCCTAACATTAAAGGCCAATACCAACACTACATATACTACTTTCCAATCTGTCTTATCTCACCAATACCACATGTTCTCAAGTTACACTTAGAAAGTTTTTGTAACATAAAACATAATGACAAATGCCTGTTACACCATAAAAGTTGGTATTGGAAACAAAATCCAGCTATGATTTATATATGTGAATATATGGTTAATTTTTATAGTAGACATTTTAATTTAAATCTTTTCAAATAATGACTTTAGCTGATTAACATGAAAATTAGATGAGGTTTAAGTAAGACTCAATCAATATCATTTTCTTTTCGTAAGTTTTTAAATGCAATTTTGAATTTATATTGATCTTGAACCTGGAAGACGCCACAGTGATAATCCACTACATGACTTGAAACTAATATAGGTTACAAAACAAAGTGGTTTTGCTAGAGTCCAGGGCTTACAACTAAATAAAGAGGGATTTGATTGCTGGCCTAATATTCTTCCCTGCCAGGCCTTTCCTGTATTGTAAAATATTTCTATTACACTAAGCAAAAAAGTCAAACCAAAAATGTAATGAAAATTTTTAAAAATGATTGAAAATTGTTTAGCATATGAAAGAAAAGAAAATGAATTGTGCATATGCTTATCAATCTTGCATTTAATGCTTTCTAAAATTATTACAGCATACATAGTTTTTCTGTATTTCATCTTGAGATTTGCAAATGAAAATGCTTCATCTTGGGCGTTCATTTTTTAAAATTACTTTCTCCTTTCCTCCCATCGTAGCTCATGATCAATAAAGGGAATTCTCCCAACAAAATACCTTTAGTTAAAAGACTCAGAATTAACAATATCGTATATATTCATTCATGCACTCATACAAATATGACATGCACTTTGGGAGGCTGAGGCAGGTGGATCATTTGAAGTCAAGAGTTCGAGACCAGCGTGGCCAACATGGTGAAACCCTTTCTCTACTAAAATACAAAAATTATCTGGGCACGGTGGTGCGTGCCTGTAACCCCAACTACTTGTGCCTGTAGCAGGAGAATTGCTTGAACCTGGGAGGCGGAGGTTGCAGTGAGCCGATATCATGCCACTGCACTCCAGCCTGGGCAACAGAGCGAGACTCCTTCTCAAAAAACAAACAAACAAAAAACAGGACCCGGCGCGGCGGCTCATGCCGTTTTCCAGCACTTTGGGAGGCCAAGGCAGGCGGTTCACCTGACAGGAGTTTCAGACCAGCCTGGCCAACATGGCGAAATCCCGTCTCTACTAAAAGTACGAAAATTAGCCGGGTGTGGCACACGCCTGTAATACCAGCTACTCGGGGGGCTGAAGCAGGGGAACCGCCTGAATCCGGGGGACGGAGGTTCCAGTGAGCCGAGATCGCGCCACTGCACTCCAGCCTGGGCGACCGAGCTATACTCATTCTCAAAACAATCAATCAAACAAAAATATGACAAGAGCAAAATATTTTCTCTGCCTTTTTGAGGAGCTTACCGTACAGTGGAGGCAATTGCCACACGACACACTGTCTAAACGTTTTCCTTAACCTATATAAAATATCATTATTTATTTTAACATTAACTCTATAATAAATTTTACATGCTTATTACTGAAATGCATCAGGTTAAAAAGTCAGGTTAATTTTCTAAGTTAAATATGGTCATCATAAGCACTCATTACTTGATGACAAGTCAAGACTTATGCCATGTATCTTTTATGGATGGTGAAAGCTATATTTTTATGGCATATATTGTAATATTAAATAACTAATACATGATTTATCCTTTTAATTTATTCATTAGGAGATATATATATTATTCTTTCTATTAAAAATATAAACAGCTAAAGTATTTGTTTTCTGTTTAACATATTTTATAGTTTTTGTGAATTTAAATTTTATGTTATTAATTCACACTTTGTCATGTCCAAAGATGGATATTCTCCTCAACTTTCATCTTCTGCATCTGTATTACAATTATTATAGTTTTTATTTAAGAAAAATAGATTTATCATTATTCAAGATAAATTGACATAAAGATGCTTATAAAAGAGAAAACTAAGGTGCTTTTAGAAGCAGGAAAAACCTTACCCAACCAAATAATTAAATCGAGGTACTTGTAGGTAGGCATGTTAATCTGTCCCCTTCTACACACACTGCCACTTCCCCCCAGTATTAGTAACTTATTATTTACAACTTTGAACTCTTTGATCTGTAGGATTTTATTCTTTTGCCGTTTTCTCCTTTGGTCTGATAATCTTTTCATTTAGTTTTCTTTATTCTTTTTGAAATCCAGACTTGTTAAAATCACCATGAAATCTTCAGATCTATTTGTAACACTTACGAAGTCAAATCTTATAATGCAGAGAAAAGTAGAGGTAGATTCCTACTTATAATTCATGTTTCCAACAGAAAAATCTAGAATTATGCCAGAAAATACAAAATGCAAATTTTGTTAAAAAGTATTTTAAGACAGCAGAAAATTCACATGTGACAAAACTAAATTTAGAGCAGCTGAACACTTCAGAAGAATTAAACTTTAGGTTACCATGGGGGTGGGGCTGGGGGTAGAAGAGAATCACAACAAAAAGCGTCACTTAGGAGGGATGTAGTAATTTTTTTCACCATAAATAAGGATTCACAATTGAAGAATCTTAGAACTATAAAGAGAGAGGCCATCTAGACTTAGCTTCTTATTTAAGAGAATAAAGCAGGTAAAAAGGCAGATTATTGTCCAAAATCCCACAACTAATGTTTACTAAGAATCAGTCTTATAAATCCTGCTCCAAAGATAATATACCTCTTTTTAAAAATATATTCTGTGTGTATAGATAGTTCATATCTTATATTCACATAAACCACCAGGCCCTTTCTCTACTATCCTACTTTTGAAGTTATTAACAAGAAAAAATTACCTTAAAATGTTTCATAAACCAATAAATATCCATGATTTGAACTAATTGCGTAGAATGACATTCAGAAATAGTGAAGCAGTAATTTTAAACCATCTAACAAAAATCTTTTTTGCTTTTTTAAAAATTTATAACATGAAGAAAACCTAATTGCATAACATTTAAGGAAACCTAGTAAAAAGTAATATGTAAAGAGTTCCACACTGTAACTGAGCAAATTAATTATATTTCTTGTTTACACTAAGTTTTGTAAAAGACAATAATTGAGGTAGGGAAGGGTGATGAGGAGTGATTGATCAATGGGGACAAAATTACAGTAAGATAGAAGGATAAGAAGACAAATTCTAGCATTTGATAGCACAATAGGGCAACTATATTTAACAGTATCTTATATTTCAAAATAGCTAGAAGATGTGGAATGTTTTCAACACAAAGAAATAATAGATATTTGCAGTGATGAATATACCAATTACTCAGATTAGATCATTACACATTGTATGCTTATATCAAAATATCCTATGTATCCCATAAATATGTACAACTACTATATCTAAAGAGAGTAGTGAGATATTTTTGATGGGCTCCAAATAACTGTAGTTCACTTTCATACACAGTGTCAAAAGCAATGATAATGAATGGAAATGATTGACAGAAATATTAAAATATGTTTTAAATTTTTCTAATTAAGTCATATTCTTAAATGTGTCTTAACATTTCAAATAGGCTAAATTTTTAGGAAATTTATTTTAAAGAACAAACCTATTAAATCCTTCCCACTATTCTAATATTCCAGCATTTTTACTTTGCTAGTTTAATTTATTCCATAAAAGTTGATGAATTCAAGTGGTTTATGATAAACTGCTGAGATTTCACTTTTATATAAAAATTTGGACAGTTTAAAAAAACACAGTTTGAAAAATATGTATATGCAGGATTTTCCCTGTGGAATTTTTAAAATCCTTTTACACTGCTTAGTGTTTTACTACTAAGTGATTATATTGCTTAAAAAAATTCTTCTGGGTACTATATCAGGCTTAAGAAAATGGTTTCTTTATCTTGCATAATTCCATGCTAACAAAATTTGTTAACTTGAATTTCATTTTAAAATTGTATTTCCTGATACATGTTTTTGTTTGTTTTCTTAACTAGTGAAAAAGGCCATAGATTTTAAATCTAGAGGATTTAAATTGTTTCCAGGGAAAGACAACAGCAACAAGTTTTCTATCTGTGAGTGTACTTCTTTTTTGTTACTTTCTCTAGTGCAAGATTGAAGTTTGTGGTGTCTGTGTTGTTTGTATGTGTTTTACAAAATATTTGTGTATTTACCAAATTAACTGCATTAATATCTGTATAACATGCATGATGATTATTCAATATTTTATATTTAAATGTGTATTGAGTTAATGGATTAACATGGCAAACTCCCAGCCTCAGATTATTTTTGATAAAGTTTCTTTTATAGTTCAAGATGTAAAAATATTCTTTTAATCTTAAATCTTGAGGACACTCAAGTTTAGTTCTAGAAGGTGAGGCAAAAGTGAGTAAGATTTCTAAAATTGGCGGTTTCTTGTAGGAATTCTTGATTGACTATATCTTAATTTCAACGTAAGTGTTTTTCTAAGAAAGATTACTTTTAAAATAGCAATTTTTATTTAAGAGAAAACATTCTTAATTTGAGCTAATTTACATAAACCTATGAAATCAAATATTTTATAAAATGATTGATTAATTATTGCTATTCACTTTTTGAAAATCTTATAAAATGTCCTGAAGTACACAATTTTACTTACAAAATCAGGGCTTCATGTAACCTCTGAAGTTCATCCCAAAATCTCAGATTAAGAATCACTGAATTAGAACGTTCATTTAACTTACCATAACCAAACATGACTTTTTTTTAGTAGAGCTATATATTTTTGTAGTAAAATTTAATAGCAATTGCTGGAAATTGTCAACAATACTGTTGCATATTAGAAACCTTGAAACAAGCCATTTATGACACAATACCTGACTTCCAAAATAACATTGCTAATATATGAGTAGTTATTTCAAATTTCATACATATTGTTACTGTTCATTCTTCAACAAGAGCATATTTTTTAATTTTATTTTTCTTCAGTTCCAAATCACCTCATGAAATAAATTTATAATTATTTCTTTAACAAAAATCATTTATTATAGCTATATCAAAAAGGACTTTGCCTAACTGTTTATTGACTCATGCATATAAACAGTAATTGACAAAAATTGAGCAGTTATGTCAGTTATGTCAAGAAACAAACTTGGAGTCTTATGTTATAAAATATTTAATGGTGTCATAATTTTCAAATGTGATTTTTACATTTTATCAGTTAGACTTGAGAATACGAATCCAAAACCAGAAGAGATATCACTAGGAAATCGTTAATCCGGTTGGGTTACCTGTTTAAAAAGCACTAAACAGCTAATTTCAAAGGGTTTGGTTGTATAATTAATACTTCTTCATGTATTTTGGGGGCTAAAAACATTTTCAAGATTGATACTGTCAGTTTTTAAGGAAAATAAGCAATGCTACAATATGACATATATAAATTATTCAACACATTTTTGAGAGAAAGACATATTTTCTATAATAACAAGTATAAATTTAAGAAATTGCCAGGTGAGATGACTCTTACATACCAAATTCTTCAGGTCATCATGAAATAAAAGTTAAATGCTAGCAAAATTAAATACTATGTTTACTACACTTTTCCTAATATTTCGTGTGGCCAATATATTTATTTCTGAATTCTAAGTAGAATTAGAACATATTAGAATGGCTTACCCTCTTCTCATTTTGTCTACACTTGTGTTATTTGACATGTTGCATGGTTCAGACTTCCAAATATTCAGGAAAATTCAGGCTATTTGTGCTAAGAAATCTAGGATTTATCAAGGCATTGTAAGATGTATGTAACTCTATATCCCTGTTGGTATATTGCCTTAGTGGAAATATATATTATTTTCACTTTTCCTGTACATGGGTTATGAAGATGAACAAAAAGGGAATTTAGACATCGCTGTATATCTAGGGAAAAAAATTCTAATAAAAATATCTCATTTAAGAAATATTTGCTTTGAGACAGGCAAAAAGTTAATATGAGGCAAAAATGTTAATTTGCTCCATAATTTTAAAATAAGTTTTGCATTTATTCATTGTATTTTCTATAAAAATATTTGTAAGTACTCTTGCTTTTTCATTTTTTGAAGATAAGTAATTCTCACTTCAAAATATTTTTTGCAAATTTACTATCATTATAAAATAGCAAACCAACATTATTTTGAATTTCATTTTACTATAATTTGTTTCTAAAGTATTTAATAACTCATTTCAAAAATATATTCTTTCATGGTTGTTTGCAGTAGAGTTATATTGTTTAAATTTGTATCATTATTATATATCTATTTCAAGTACACATTCACATATTCATCTCTTTAACATTATTTATTCAACCTAGGACAAAATAATTAAAAAGAAAGACAGTTTTTATCTGACATTCATCTTTAAAATAAAAAAAATAAATAAAGCTTGTGTTCTTTGAAAAAAATGATCAATTCTATGATAGGCAGGGCCCAAAGTCAGTGTAAGCACAGAGGACATCGAATACCCAAACTGCCAAAGTATGTGTGTATTTGAAGGTCTCATAATGGCACCTTTAGATTTTAAATAAGAAATGAATTAACAAGAGATTCGGGACGCTCCAATAGTGTTCATGGGCAGAGTTTGGTTGTTTAAATGGCTGATTCAGATTTCTTTTTTTTTCAGTTTTTACACCTGAACTCTAAATTGCCCCTATCTACCCCTTGTTCTTTTTCAAAAATTGATTTCACCAAGAAAAGAAACTATGGATTTAAAAAAAAATAAATTAAATATAAAAGGTTTTAAATTTTTACTATGTTAAAATTAATGAACTAGTATTCTTTCCAAATTTTTTAGTAGGCTCCTCTAGAATATTATTGTGGAAATATGAGGAAATGTGAACCTGCCATAAATGGTTGTGTTTTCTTTCCTGTTCTTCAAATCCACACTTTTATTCATTCATATTATCCACTCATTCCACAGTTCCTCCATGGCAGCACTATGCTAGACTAAGAAGGCAAAATAGTGAATAAAATATATTTTCAACCCTCAAGGATTCAATATTTTACTGGGAAGCTAAATTAGTTAAGACAAAACCCTTTGTAGAATATGAAGTGTTTTAGTATAAAAATAACAACACGGCGTTGATACCAATGATGTTTGAGTTCAGAAAAAGATCCAAAGCACTTGATATTGTAAGTTGAAATAAATATTTAAATCTAATTTTTAAAAATCTGAGAAAAGTGACAATGTAAGCAGCTGAAAGAGGTAATGTGGAGGTGAATTTTAGTCAGAGTCCACTTATTTGTATCTTTAGGCTATATTATGGGCTATATAAAATCAGAAGCCATAAGAAAACATGCTTACTCACACTATTCATGTAATTAAACTTTTAAAGAACATTCATATTCTTAAAATGATGCAAGTTGCTATGCAAATTAAAATAAGTATGAGTGATAAATCTGTCCAGTTGCATCAATGGCATTGTGAAATGAAAGGAGATGATTGAATGAATACTAACTTCAGTTAATTGTCTTGGCACCACTTAGCTATGGGAAATTCTGAAATATAAAAATAACAAAAGAAATGAAAGATTGTACTTTTTTTCTTAATTTAAAAAATTTTTAAATATTTACAATTAAAGAACATTAAATACACGTACCATGCAGAAGCTCTCTCATTATCCTTACATTTTAAATTAGAAAGTTTTTCCACTTGCAGATGTCCAGAAATGGTGGTTTAAATGACACTTTCAAGCAGACAGAAATAACTTGACAATTAAAATAATAAGAACTGGGATTAATTAGGTGAAAGTGGTGAAATTATACACATGCTCTGCATTTTAAGGTAAAATATTTGGGAAAATGTTTTGAATTGTAGTTAATGATATAGTTTCTGCCTTGTCAAACTTTTTGAGCAGCTATAGAGCTCCGGGTTAAAAGTAGAATTTCTCGAATCAGACTGCCTGAGTTTAAATATAGATTCCCATTAACTAGCAATATGACTTTGGACATATTTCTTAACCTCTCCAAGACTCAGTTTTCTCACCTGTAGGAGGCGTAAAATAATAGTAGTCACTCCTAAAATGGTTGTGAGAACTAAATGGGGTGACACACGTGAAGTATGTAGAATAGTTCTGGACCTATAGTATGATGTGAGTGTGAACTATCATTTAAATTCATATAAAATATTTAACAAAATTTTATTTTGACACAAAATGATACTGAAATGTTAAAAAATGGGATTTTTCTTATTTTTATTTTTTCTTTTCTAATAATGTATTCACAAGCTGCTTGTTCATTACCCTATAATCTGTGTTACATGTCATAATACAAAAAAGCAGTTAAGCTTAAGTCATGCCACCTCTTTTCCTCATTTCCACCGCACATTTAAAAACTCACATTTTAATAAACATATGCTACAATATTTCCAAAAGCCTTTTAAAGATTGGAAAGAGGATATTTTTTCATAGAAAATGATCAGTCCTTTGACAACAAATATAAGGTGGTATTGTCAATCAAACAACTAGGACATATTTATTGAAAATATATTAAATAGGTATATTAAAATAAGTATGTTTTTTCTCCATTTTTATCAAATATATAATCTTTTTCTATAGATGACTAAAGGTATGTGAAGCTATTAATTCATAATATGTTAAGGTAATTTTTAATTAAATAAAAAATTGTCCAAATGAAATACTTCAAGTTATTTAAAAAGATAAATTAGAATAACATGGAAAAAATGAGTGATTATCTTTTGGAATAATTGGGACTTAAGCTAAATCTTGAATATTAGATAGGGCTTTGATAGCTAAAGGGGAAGGAAAGGAAAACATGGAGACATGGAGAAAACACAAATGTGTGGAGTCAGTATGTTCAGCAAATTGCAGAACAGCGAACAGACAACGGAACTTCAGTGATAGATGCATGTTAGTGACTAGTGAAAAATAAAATTGATGCAGTAGAAAATCCAGAATAAGTGGAGATTTGAGCAGTAATAAAAACTGTTTTAGAAAGTTTAGTCCTCCTCTGGTATTCAAGATGTATTGGAGATGGATGAAAATGAAGTCACAAAAGCATCAAAGTGATTAGGTTGAATTTGAGAAGATAGATTAGATGACAATGGAAACTTTGGTAGATAATTAATTAGGCCTTTGAAAAATTGAGAAAGGAACTTCAAAAAGATTAGAAGTCATTAGCAAACAGGTCATTCTGTCAAGGCAGGAGGGAAATTCAAATATAGAGAGTTGCGAACTGATGCCTTTGAATTTGTCTGCTGTAGTAGAATCAGCAAAAGTAAGACTGGCCAAAAAACCCAGAAAGGTAAAGAGAGATTGTATAGCAAGTTAGAGAATCAGAAAAGCACAAATATCCTATGATATGAATTAGTGAGCTGTAGTACAGTTGGCAAGAAGGACATCATTGGTAATACTAAGAAAATTATTTTTTTAAAGTGATGGAAGCACATGAAAAATCCTATGTTTAATTTAGAAAATGACAACTTTACCACAACCGTAACTGTTGAGCAGGCATCTGATAGCTATCTTCTTATCTGATGAATCAATTTGAGTTAAATAAATTAAATTATATTCAGCAGTCCAGGGGTTCTCAATTTTGACTTTATATTAGAATTACCTTGAGAGTTAGTATTAATTTTAAAATGGCTCACACCTACAACCCCAGCACTTTGGCACCTTGGATGACCAAGGCAAGAGGATGGCTTAAGTCCAGGAGTCCAAAGCTACAGTGAGCTATGATTGTGCTGCTGCATGCCAGCATGGATGACAAAGCAAGACTCTTTAAAATAAAAACCAAAAACTCCCAAAAAACTGATGCCTAGATTTATTGCATTAGAATATCTAAAGGTAGAAGTAGTCATCTTTATTCTTTTAAGAAAGATCTACCTGTGTTTTCAGTTCACAGTGTAGGATAACAAGCATTGGATGGTTTAGAATTTTTTTCCCTCTGGAATCTCTGCGTAGGCACTGCTTTTTCTTAAAAAGAGCAGGTAAATTGATAAAAATGTAAAATAAGAGAATTTATCCTCCAGTTCACTTTAAGATTGAATTTATTAAACACTATCACTCAAAATTTCATTACTATCTGATTGAATAATAAAAATCTAACTTGGGGATTTAGTTATCCAATGTGGTAACATTCACTGAAAATAGTAATACATCTTTGACTTTCTGTTTTGAAGAAACTGCTGAAATGTGTAAAAAAGCTAAATAAATCGTATTCATGGAAGTTGCTTGAGGGTAAAGCTATTGTTTTGGTTTACACCATTATGTAATAATTTAAAGGAGTACCTAGTAATTTGCACCACTGTTGTATTTTAATGCTGGCACATCAAATTGCTTTATCGTATACCAAATAAGAAGTGTTAGAACTCTGAACTTTTTTCATACATATTTTTTATTACACCTTCAGAAATAATAAGCATCCAAATAACACTATCATAACTGGTGGTTGACTTCTTTGTTGCCAATGATTAATGAAAGCTCTGAACACTGATACCCTGAGAATGTGTTTCCAGAGATTTTCCAATTTGATGGAAACTAAAAAAAAAAGTGATAAATATTAATGTGTTAATATGCAGACTAGTACAAGTTATTGAATATGAACAGCAAATTTATTTTCTTATTAGTTCATAAAATGATTTAGCCTACTTTATTGGTTTATAAAATTGTAGTTGAACAAATACTTAAATGACAGTGATTATAGTGACAAAATATAAGAATGCATTTTATGTATATTTTAAAATTAATATCATCAACTTTCTAATCACATATATTTTGTTTCTTTTTTCTTTTTTCCCCTGCTGTTGCAGTAAATGAGGGAGGTATTAAAACAGCTTCCAATTTATGCCCAGATCCAGGAGAACCAGAAAATGGGAAGAGAATCGGATCAGATTTTAGGTAATATTTTAAAATATTGACTTCATTATTTATCTTGTCAAGGTTTATTTTAATTTAAATGTTTAAAGTAGCTAATAATATAAAGATGAAGTCTTGGCGTCATCAAACTGCATTTTATCAATGTATTATTATTAATAATATTTAATTATTTTAAAGGGATTAGTTAAGTAATACATTAACTCTATTAGAACACTTTTTTTAGTTTAAATGATTAATTTCTCATCATGTAGTAAGTGAAAAATCATGGGATTTAGATTTTAAAGACATAACTTTGAGTTCCAATTTTGCTACTTATTAGTTGTCTGATATTGGGTAAGTTGTTCTATCCTGTTTGCCTGAGTTTCTTCTTCTGCAACATGTAAATCATATTTACCACATATAATAGTGAGTTTCAAATGAGGCAATGCCTGTAAAACCTTCCAGCAGATGTTCTATAAACACCTTATTTGTATTGTGTAATTCTAACTGGAGTAGAAGTTTGATGTCCATCATAAATTAGTATTAATTTTATTAATTTAAAATTAAGTAAACAGACAACCTAGAGAATTTATGTAATATACTGTGGCAGCCATTAATTTACATAACTATCAAATAATGCTTTTTAATAAACTTGAATTTTTCTTAGTCCTCTATATTTTACAAATAAAAGATTACAAAAAGCCTATCAAAACGTTAAATAATAATCTCACGAAAACTCACAAATACCTATTTTTTCAATTTTATTGAAAATTGGAAATTTTTATTTTTCAATTATTGATGCTAATGTTTATAGTTACAGGTACCACATATTTTTTATTTTTACTTATTCATATTATTTGTATAAAGCACAAATGATACTCTAAAGAATATCCCTATGAAGAAAAAAAAATAGTTCTTAGAATATAGACCTATAATAAATTTTCCCCATGGATCTTTCAGAATAACTTAAAGTTACATTTTGCTATACTTGGAGTGGAAAACAATAATACAGTTTCCACACAAACACAATTGTAATTTTCTAAAATGTTTACGTAACTTTAACCACTCTCAAAACTTAATACAGATAATAGTATTTGAAGAAACACACTAAAGAGAAATTCAAAAGATTTGGGGACTGGTCAGACTTTGACCTATTTTACTAACTTTATTAAAATCAACTAAATCTTTGAGTCTTAATGACTAATGATTATATCTTATAGACCACAAAGTGATAAACAATTAAATATTTCTTTTTCCCAAGTATTTTTTATTTCTTATAAAATCTTATAAGCACTTACTATTTTATCTCTATATTTTAAATGAGAAAACTGAAGTTTGTTTATCTGGCTAATAATTTGATGGAACTGGGATCTGAACTCTTTACTTGCAGACTCCAAAACCTGACGTTTTAATCACTATATTATAATGTATTATGCTTTAAAGTCAAACAAATTTCATTCAGATTATATCCCTGAAATAAATTATCTTGTCTTCTGCAAGAGTTAGTTTCCTCAGTTCTAAAATTGAGAATGATAATGTGTATCTTATTTGGTTGAGGAGAAGATCACATGAGATAACTTATGCCTCATAGTAATCACAGAGCTTTTGACAAAATAAGTACTCTATTAATAAAACCTGCTATTACAAAATAGCATGTACAATATTACTGATGACATTAATATTTACTTGGTCCAATGACTTGCAAATTAGATTAATGATTTACTAGAAATCAACTTAAAAATAATAAAATGTGATAGTAATATAATGAGCTAAATTACCTTCAAGTGCAATAGATTTCAAGCCATTCAGATGTAATCACAAATTTAGAAAACTACTCAGAAGTCAAAAAGAAAATAGTAAGATTCTATGACAGAGAATAAAGATGTCTCAAGGTGTGTACCCACATAATTTAAGAAGGTCCTACTCCCATGGATATTGGAAGAGTATATGTGTCCCACCAGCAGGGAAGGAATAGCCCGAAAAGAAAGTGCTTGATGACCAGTTTCACAAAATAGAGTTCAGTGAAACTCAATTATAGAGCGTAAATAGGAGAAAAGCATAGAATTAAGTAAAGGAAATAAAGAGAAACCAAATATTTGCGGCAAAGAAAGTAAATCGGCAGCCATTCAGCCTAATATGGACTGAAGATATGCTTTGTTTTAAATACATAGTGTTTTTTTTTTAATGGAGGCAACATTTAAAACTCAGAAAATTATACAAACACACACACACACATTTCGGTATTCTCTTATTATATTTGGCAACTTAAACCTGCATACTTTTTAGAGTAACATCTGCTCAGAACCAATTAACAACTTCTCTCTCTAGGCTGGGCAAGATCTCCCTGGCTTGCCATGTGTACACATAGGCTTCCTTACTCGTTTAGCTCACCTGCCTGTGAAGGGAAGTTGTAAAGATTTGTAAGTGACCTGATCCAATTTACATGTTCAGTAGATCAGGCTTTCTATTTTAGCTCAGGGATTGAAGAAAACCTAAATGTTAGTTAGCCTTCTTCAGTAGCCTAGGTGAAAGACAGTGGAGACTTGGACTATGGCGGTTGGCAGGGAACGAGACAGATTCAAGATATCTTTTGAAGATGAAAGCTTTAATATCCCATGAAAATTTGATGTGGAGAGTAAGAAAAATGAAATAATTAAGGATTAGGCTCAATTTTCAGGGTTTGAACAACGTGAGGATGGAATAAATTATAATGTTTAATAAAGTGTGAACATTCAGAGATTTCTGGGGAAAAATTGAGAGTTCAGTTTTGAAGTTGTACATTTTAGAAGATTTAGAGATTTCTAGGCAGATATGTTAAGTGATTAGTTGAACATAATTGAAATTCAGAGATATCAGGGAACTATAGGCATATACATATTATAAAAAATGTTAAACATCATTTTTTTAAAAAAATTATGTGTAGATAACATCACTTTAAATAAGTAGAAAGACAAGAGAACTTGTAATGTCATCTCAAATATCTATTTGGCAAACTGATAGAATACAAAGAGCTGCCAAATCCTGCTCATGAGAGACCAGAGGAATATGACAATACCTAAAAGCGTAACTGAAGTAAAAGAAGTATTTTAAAGGGCAAACAGGGACTATTGAAAAATTGAGCATGGAGGACAGAAGACTATCTTTTGAATTTGACAACATGAAGGTTGTTGACAGGAGTGATTTCAGTGGAATGACAGAGGTTGAAAATCAACTTTAAAATGCTGAAGAGTGAATAAAGACAGTTCAGATAGTTTACAGCTTGTTGACATCAAGTTATATAAACCAGGGAAATAATGGGGCATTTATGTAGTCATTAGGAAATCAAGAGACTTTATTTTTAGAGAATAAAGAGACCAAAGCATGTTTATTAGTTGATGTAAATAATTCTATAGAGAGAAATCTATTGGTGGCATTGAAAGAGAGGGTAGAGGTACAGAAACATAATTTTGTAGGAGAAAATAAATGGGATCCCAAGGACAGGTAGTGTGGAATTATTTTCAATCTAATAGAAAGGAAGATAGAGAAGTGGAGAAGAGATATTGCTAGGCCTACATATTTTGTGATGGGAAGGTGAGAAAGCTCATGTTTAATACTTTTACATTAGTAATGCTGAGTCTAGTAAGGCCATCAAATGAAAATGTGTGTATAAGGAGATGAGGATGGATGGGAGAGAAAAATTAAGACTGAGGGAAAAATGAAAAATGTTTTTTACCAAGAGTGGGAAAGCAAGCTTGATGTAGAAATGTTGCCTTGCTAAGTAAGTTTGAGTGCCCTTTTGAGATTGATGATAATGAATCTGCTTGGTTTTTTAATTTCTACCTAGTATTACTGAGCTTCCTAGGTACAAACATAAAAAGGATTGTGCAAAAGTATGATAAAGCTCAGTGCATTTGGGAATGTGCTAATAATTCTTTCAGGCATACAGATTAGAAACATGGATCGGGAGCAAAGAAATCTTCAAGTAGAGGTATAAATTGGGGGACTTTTAAAAGGAGAGTGGATCAGTTTCAGGTCAAGGTCGGTTTCAGAAGCAGAAGTGGAAGTATTTGTAGACTCATCGGTTTCAAAGGGGGAAAAAGAACTTTGTATGTATTTCAAAAATGTAATACAAAAGTTATTCTCATATAAGATATGGAAACCACCCCAAAGAATAAAACATGGAAAGCTTGTAAAGGAATAAAAATAACAGACAAAAGATAAATCAATTTGTTACGAAGTAAGGTACTTTTAGTCAGGGCTTAAATTAACAGTTACATCCTTTCTTGGGCCCTTATCATCTCAAAGGAACATTAGATTGTGATTACTCAGTGAATTACTGCCTCCATTTATGAAAGCCACACTGGTTTTTGGATAGAATTACCAGTCTCTGCCCCTGAAAATTCAAAAGAACTCATGGCAAGTTCTCCTGGTACCCCTATCCAAGTGAAATTTCAGTTCGTTCATAAAACATCAAAAGTATAATCAATAAAAAAAAGATAAGTCATACTTCATTAAAATTAAAACATCTGCTCTGTAAAAAGCACTGTGAAGACAAAGAAAGAACATGCCACAGATTGGAAAAAAATGTGCAAATTATATATCTAATGAAAATATATTCCGTGTGTTAAATATGGAAAAATTGCTTACAATTTAACAATAAGAAAACAAACAACTCAGTTACACAATAGGCAAAACATCAAAACAGAATTCTCACCAAAGAAGATCTATGAGATGGCAAATAGACATATAAACAAAGCTCATTATCATATGTAATTAGGGAACTTCAAATTAATATGACAACCAGAAACGATTACATAGCTATTAAAATAGCTAAAGTCTAAAGCACTGACAACACAAATGCTGCCGAGAAAGTGAAAGAACAGGAATGCTCATGTACTGCTGGTGGGAATACAAAATAATAGAGCCACTTTGGAAGACATTCTGACAGCTTTTTAATTTAATTTAATTTAATTTATTATTTTTAAACTTTTAGTTTCAGGGGTATACATACAAGTTGTTATACAGGTAGATTGTATGTCACAGGGATTTAAAGTGTACAGATTATATTTTGTCACCCAGGTAATATGCATAATGTCCAGTAAGTAGTTTTTTGATTCTCACCCTTCTCTCACCCTCCAACCTCAAGTAGGCCCCAGTGTCTGTTGTTGCCTTCTTTCTATCCATGTGTACTCAATGTTTAGTCCCCACTTGTAAGTGAGAACACTTCGAATTTGGTTTTCTATTCCTGTTAGTTTGCTTAGGATCATCGCCTCCAGCTTCATCCATATTGCTGCAAAGGACGTGAACTCATTGTTTTTTTGGCTGCATAGTATTTCATGGTATATATGTAACATATTTTCTTTATCCAGTCTATCACTAATGAACATTTTGGTTGATTCCATGTCTTTGCTATTGTGAATAGTGCTGCAGTGAACATACCTGCGCATGTGTCTTTATGGTAGAATGATTTATTTTCCTTTGGGTATATACCCAATAATGGTATTGCTGGGTTGAATGGTAGTTCTAAGTTCTTTGAGAAATTGCAAAACTGCTTTCCACAGTGGATGAACTAATTTACACTCACACCAGCTGGTGACAGTTGTTTTTTGTTTTTGTTTGTTTTTTTAACCAAACATGGGTTTACCAACAATTATGCTCCTAGGTAAAATTTCAACTATAAGACATTCTGGAAAAGACAAAACTACAGAGACAGTTAAAAAAAAAAAAAAAAATTCACTGGTTGTCAGGAGTTCAGGGGGATGAAGTGAGGGATGAATAGAGGGTGCACCGGGGACATATAAAGGCAGTGAATCTATTCTGTCTAATACTGTAATAGTGAATAATGACACTATGTATTTGTCAAAACCCATAGAACACAAAGAGTGAACCCTAATGTAAACTATAAACTTTAATTAATTAAATATTTTAATATTAATTCATTCATTGAAAAAGAAATGTACCATGCTAGTAAAGTAATATTAATAACAGGAGAAACTGTGTTATGTTGGGGAGAGAGGGGTTGTGTTTGGGAACCCTCTGTACTCTCTGTGATTATTTTATAAACCTGAAAATTCTCTAGGAAATGAAGTCTATTAAAATTTAAAATAAAGACATACATGTGATTTCATATTACATTTTTAACTAAATAATATGTATGCACATATACATATGTTATTTTAATGATAATATATTACTAAAATCTTTCTCTAGAATGCATGTTACAACCTCAGATATTTACTGTTTCATGATTTTCCTAGCATTGCAGTAATCTCTGAATGAAAACTTTAGGGATAAAAAAGATATTTCAATTATGAAGAGATGCAGAAGAGATAAGAGTAGTTCTCTCATCTGCATTTGCATGGGTATTATCTTAGATAATCATTTATTTACACATTTTTAGAAAATTGTGATGTCAGTTTTACAAGCTGCCGATTTTTCTCCTTCTCATCCACAGTTTCCATCTATAACATCTACAATAATGTGTTTTTCCAACTTTAACACCAGCAGAGCTTTCCTGTCGCCTACTTATGCAAAAAATACTCAGTGTTGGCATTCAAAATGCTTCAAAATATCCCCAATCTTCCCTTCATATTTTGTGTGGTGACAAATTGTCCCACATAGTTGGCTTCAAATGTATCTGATTTTCCATGACTACTTAGTTCTGTTGTTTCTTCCTCCTAGAATGTTATATCTTAGCATTTTTTTGCCTGTGCTATCTTACACATTCTTCAAGTGCTCACTCAAAGTCCTCTTTTATAAAGCTTTTCTTATTTTTCCAATCAGTTACTATCTGGTTCTTAATTTCTTAGCATCATGTTTTCCTTCATTATAGTACCCAGATTTTTTTTTCTTGTCTTTTAGAAACTTTTCTAAGTATAGGATCCTTGTAATCAGATATGAGTATTCACGTTTCTGTATGTGTGATGAAGAGAGCTCAATGCATGTAATTAATTGAGTTGTTTAAAACAGCAAAACTGCAGTTTAGAATTTTCCGTTAATTTTCTAATCACATGACTTTGTAGCAGGACTTCAAATTCATCGTAGATAGCAGTTGACAAAACAGAAACAGTTTTGTTTGCACGTAATCAATATTTTTGTAATCACCGAGGAAATCCATAAGAAAATCCTTGGAGAAGTAAGGTGTCTTACTTGTTATATTTTGGTTACCATTTGTGCTCTACTCTCCAAGGTGATAGTCCCAGCAGCTGTGTTTTGAAATCGTAAAAGCTTTGTTTCTAATTTGAAATACCTATAGAATATAACAAGTTTTTAAAGGGAGAAATGGTGCCAAAAAGATATAAAGTTGGAAGCATTTTCTATGCTGAAAAATAAATTAAAAATTTAAATACCCTTAAAATTATAACCAACTTTTTGGGAAAGCTCGGCTTGTGGAATCCTTATATTCATAGACTTACTTTCTGTGGGAAATGCCTTAATTGATGCTTTTTCTGACTGAATAGGAAGATATAGAAAAAAGGAGAGTTTTGAAGATTTTAAAAGATATATTGAAATCTCTTATGTCACACTAGATATGAACATAAATTTGGGCTTCTCTTGAGAGCAAATAACAATTAGGACTCCGAATTTTGGATTCGTATCTGGATTATTAAAATGCTGGTATATCTCAGTAGTGAAACAGCAGGGAACATGCCACTCATTTGGTACTATTAAAACACTACTGTATAATGTATATTCAGGAAAAATTTATTATCATAATGTAAATCAACCATACTTTTGAATATAAAGTCATTTTCACTCATTCTTCTAACATGAACTTTCTAGATATGCTAGTATATTAATTTATAAATCTTATTTTGGTAATTACAAATAGACCATTAATATATAGAAGCTTCCAAAGGTTTTCTGTCTCTCCCCACTTCACAAGTAAACTTTCCTAAAGAATGGCCTACATCTGTGGCAGTTCTTTCTTTACCGTACTGCTACAGCATTTGTAATTATTATAAGCTCTCTTGAATGTACGAGAAATAGCTTGCTCTCCTTGAGTGTAGCCATTGACTACCCATTTTTCACTCTTTTGTTGAATCTACTTTATCTTCTCACTTACTAAAATAAAAATTTTTCAGAGTTACAACTTCAAAACTCACTTCTTCTATATCACCTCCTTCAAGAATCTGATCTCCTCTGAAGGGTTTGTAATCATGACTTTCCATGTTTCCCTCAGGTCTTTATCATTTTTATTCTTCTGAGAGTTGAATATTTATTCTCAACTTTTTATAACAATTGAATTAGTATTTTTTACAAAACAGGTATGTCACTACATTTGTAAAAGCCTGGGATTTGGAATCAGATGAACTTAATTTTAAGTCCTGTTGCTCTTTTTACTTGACTTGGGGAAGTTATTTATTCTACACAAAGTTACCTTTTCTTTTGAATAAAAATGGAAAGGGTAGCACCAAACTGAAATGCCACAGTGAAGGACTAGATTATCTCACACTCATGGACTTGCCTAGTGAAGTACCCAGAACAAAGAGGGGCAAATAAATGCTAGATTACCTGTCTTTCCCTTCTCTGTGTTATTTTACTGTGGTTTTCCCAATGAACGAAGATTTAAAAGTCTCCATTGTTTTCCAACATCCATTCCAACACTGATACCACTTCTGTCTCATTCATTAGTAATCTTCAGTTCCCTCTCTTTTACTTTACTCACTTAAAACTTCCCAATTGCACAAAAGCAATTGTCTTCTATTTATTCTATTACAAGAAGTATTACACTTGACTTTCAGTAAAGGATTCCTTACTTTTAAATATTGCAATAATACTCCTTGATCAAAAACTTGTTTTTCCCATACCCATTGAATTAAGAGGTGATAGAATATCAATTATCATACACATACATATATCATATTTTAACTCAAAAGCACTTTCACACAATTTTTTTTTTATGTATTAACACACTGTAGGTTTCAATATTTCTATTTTACTAATGAGTAAACTCACATACCGGAAATTTCTATACTTAGCAGTAATAAAGACAAGCCTTGTACCCAGGGAGTATGGCTTGTAGTTTGATCCTTTTTCCCCCTTGCTTATATATTTGCATTCTAGCATTTAAGTTCTTCCTCAATGTAGTGGAAACCTAACTTTCTGTCATTATCTTTCCACTTTTGTCGTATTGCATTACAGAATGCCACACTGGCCTCTTACTGAAAAATATATCGTTTCAGTTGTGTGGTGTGGATTTTAAAAAATCAATGTCAAAGTAAAAACTACCATTTCCTCTAACTTACTAGTTGATTAATGCAAATTGTCCTTCCAAATGCCTCTATTCTTAATCAACTCTGTAATATTGCACACGCTACTCTTGCTTCCTAAAATAAGATTCTGCCAATCTTTACCTATAAGAAACCTATCTATTCTTCAAATGAGTTTCCTTTTATCAATGCTCTCTTGGCTCTGTTAAAGTCAAAATAAAAATGTAGAGATAAATCTCTAAATGTAACATTTTATTTGAGAAGAAAGAATCACAATTCAGGGTATACAATCAGACCAGGTGGTCTTTGATATGTTGGAAGAATAAAGAGAAAGTTACAGGTTTCATTAAAGGAGAAATGTTACATATTGTACTTTGAGAAAGTTCATGGGCACTAACAAAGTTCTGGGGAGCTGGCAAGCTCCCACTGGTGAGTGATGGTGGTTGGCAAAATTAGTCCTAATGTTGCAGCAACTTATTTCAGCACTTATAGATAAAACCGGTCTCAGGTTACAACAGGCAGTTTCAGCAGCCTGACTTGCAGAGAATTACACTTCTAGAGCAATGTTATATATTCTGAGTGCTTTCCCCCCGACTTCTCGACTGTTTTAGTTGGGTATGGCAAGAATAAACCAATTCATATGATCAAGTTTTGCAACTCATTTGACTTGAATAAAATTCATTTGTGTGCTTCTCTTATCTTTCTGCTCAGTATTTATTTTATTTTTTGAATGCAGATACTGTCTTTTTTTAATCATCAATCTCCAAAAAATGTTTGAATGCTTAAGAATCACTTGTTGCATTGAATTTGAGTAAACTTGCACTGTCATCATCTTCTTGTGTTATACAGACTACAGAGACAGTAGCAGTAAGATAAGTAGTAATTGCATTGCTCTTTACAATTACTACTTATCCTACTATTGTCTGTATGAAAAGATGTTTCTGGCCTCTTTGGGATGACACCTTAAAAGACATATTACCTGCCGGGGATGGTGACTCATGCTTGTAATCCTAGTACTGTGGGGGACTGAGGCTGGTGGATCACCTGAGGTCAGGAGTTCAAGACCAGACTGGCCAACATGGCGAAACCCTGTCTCTACTAAAAATACAAAAATTAGCCAGGAGTGGTGGTGGGCACCTGTAATCCCAGCCACTTGGGAGGCTGAGGCAGGAGAATCGCCTGAGCCCAGGAGGCAGAGGTTGCAGTGAGCCAAGATTGTGCCACTGCACTTCAAACCAGGCGACAGAGAGAGACTCTGTCTCAAAAAAAAAAAAAAAAAAAAAAAAAAAAGACATATTACCTAGGTCCAAAAACAAAAACAAAGAGTAATAACAGTGTAAAGTGTAACTGTTCTTTTGTTGCTTGTGACTCAAACTGCTCAGTACATTGTTACCATATAAAAACTAGCTCTTGTAAAAAAGAAATATGTTTCAAGTTACATAAATATATAGAAGAAATAGTGAGACTAAATCTTTGAAATCTCCTCGAACTATGTTATCTAAACTGATAGGACATTTAAAATATATGGCTTATAAAAATACTCAAGTTGGGTAGGCAAACTTAAAAGAAAATAACATGAATAACAAAGCCTAATACCCTGTGCACACCTTATCACATTTTCTACACTCTTGATTGTCTACTTTACCGTCATGGTCTCCTCATTGCTGGAGGGAGAAAACAAGCTGTAATTGCAATGTTAATGTGAAAAACATTAAAAATAAAAAGTAGCAATTGAGGCCACAGATAATTTAAATTATGGTAATATTTTATTGAAGTAATGTTTAAATGTACATATTTAGAAATATATTGATGTATTTAGGAAATAATTTTGATCAATACAAATATTTATAGATAAGCCAATTATTTCTGGCTGGGTAGTGTGAGTATATTTTGGGAATAATTTCGACAAATTAAAGTATTTCTAGACAGAATATTTCTGCCTGAGTAGTGTTAGAATATTTTGGGTATACCAGTAGTAATTTCAACTCTACAGAAGCAAGATCATTGAATATATTTAATGCCACACATTTTTAATTGCAAGGGTGTTTTTGAAAAAGAAGTTCCAATAAAAAGGAATACTAAGGCTTCCTTCTAGTGTCACAATTAAAGATAAAGAAAACCTATATACAGATTCAGAAGATCAAATTAGTCAAACCCTTCCTTGCAAAATTTCAACTGTCTATTTAATATTCTGTAAGTTTCCATAGGAGTGACCCTCAGCTTTATTATGTATATGTAAATTTTGCTAAAGAAAATACCCTTATTATGTTGTAAATGCTGTGACTTGGACAAAGTGAAAGAAGTAATATGATTTTAATTCTTTTTTTTTTTTTTTTTTTTTTTGAGACGGAGTCTTGCTCTGTTGCCCAGGCTGGAGTGCAGTGGTGCGATCTCGGCTCACTGCAAGCTCCGCCTCCCGGGTTCCCGCCAGTCTCCTGTCTCAGCCTCCCGAGTAGCTGGGACTACAGGCTCCCGCCACCGCGCCTGGCTAGTTTTTTGTATTTTTAGTAGAGACGGGGTTTCACCGTGGTCTCGATCTCCTGACCTTGTGATCCGCCTGCCTCGGCTTCCCAAAGTGCTGGGATTACAGGCGTGAGCCACCGCGCCTGGTGATTTTAATTCTTTAATATAATGACATGGATCATAAGTACAGAAGTAAAATGAGAATAAGAGAAGGAAATTAGGGAATGAGACACAAGGAGAAGAGATGTCTGAGTGATGAGAATGTTTTGAGTGTAAGCAAGATAGATAAAATAAGACAGAGGCAAGAGACTTAGGGTAGAAGAAATAAGGGAAATATCTATAAAGTCACTGTTAAACTAAATGTGGAAATAGCAGAAGCGAGGAAGTCTGTGACAACAGGCTATATTAGCATTTTCTTCATAAAAGGCTTTGTAAAACTAGTAACTACTCTTAGTTGCATTTCTCCATATCTAATCCATCAAGAAGTTCTACCCATGCTTGAGATTTTATTCCAAAACATATTCTAAAAATATCCAATGTTCTCCATTTTAATTAATACCTTCCTAATGCAAGCCACTATCATCTCTCACTTGGACCATCCAAACATCCTAAACCATCTCTCTTCTACTGTTATTGCCATCTATAATACATTCACCACAAAAACAGAGCAATATTTTAAAAATTGTATCAAATCACATCATTTTCCTACTTAAAATTCTTCAATGACTTCCCCCTTGCAGTTAGAATAAATTGATACTTTTAAAAAATCCCCATACAACCTGTTTTTTTATTTCATAATTGAGCTCATTTTGGATCATGCTTCTTATTTCCCACCCTAATCCAGCTATTATGGCCTCTTTTCTGTTTTAGAAAAATATCTGAATTTAACAAAAAAGGTGAATGATTTCTACACTGAAAAGTATAAAATGTTGTTGAAAGAAATGGAATAAGTTACAAATAAATAGGAAGAGATATACCATGCTCACAGATGGAAAGAATGTGTGTTGAAAAAAATGTCTATACTAACCATAACAACCTACAGATGTGGTGCATTCTGAAACAAAATACCAACGGCATTCTCTACAGAAATACAAAAATAAAATAAAATAAAATAAAATCCCTAACATTCACATGAAAACACAATAGATTTCAAATAGCCAAAGCAATTTTTAGCAAAAGAACAAAGCTGGAACTATCATACCATCTGATTTCAGAATATACTACAAAATTATAGTATCCAAAACAGCATAGTATTGACATTAAAACAGGGAGAGGCCAATGGAACAGAATAGAGAAGCCAGCAAAAACTCATGCATTTAAAACCAATTGATTTTCACCAAATGTGCCAAGAACACGCCATAAGAAAGAACTCTTTCTTCAATAAATGGTGTCAGAAAAACTGGATATTCATGTGCAGAAGAATGAAATTATACCCTTATCTCACACCAAAAATAAATTCAAAATAAATTTAAGTATTTAACATAAGGTCCAAAGCTGTGTAACTGCTATAAACAACCTAGAAAATAAGCTTCATGACATTGGTCTGGGCAATGATTTTTTTTTTTATATGACCCCAAAAACGCAGGCAAAAAAACAGAATCAGAAAAGGGATTACACAAAATAAAAAACCTTTTGCACAGAAAAGGAAGCAATAATGAAGGGACAACCTACAGAATGGAAGAAAATATTTGCACACCGTACGTCTAGATTCACAGAGTGAAGTGCAATGTTTTAGCACAAGAAGTTCCCAAATATTTTTGCATCACAGTGTCCTGAGTGTCTTAGTAATTTTTTTTTTCCCAAACTCCCAGGCCCAAAGAAATACCTAATGCTTCTGTTTAGTAGTTGTGGCTAAACAACTTATGAATTTATGTTCTAAAACTTGCCATTGTGCGCCGTGCAATTTCTCAAACCTTGGAATCAGATTTGATGTTACCACCCTAACTTTATGCTCTACAGCAAAATGATGTGATACTTGCTTTTCATCAGAGCAACCACTGAAAATCCAGTATCATCGAAAGATGTCATTGAAAAGAATATATTAATAGTTGTCTAATATTGAAATTGTGAATTACTTCAAGCTAGTAGTTTGCACAATTCATAATGGATATCTGTGTTTCCTTCAAAAATGTAAAGTATACTGTAGCAACCTGTATGTTACATTCAGCAACCCAAAAAGCTCAACATACTTTGAGAACTGTAATTTTAGCCAGTAAGGAATAGAAGGCAAAATATGCCATAAAAATTAGATGCTAGTACTGTTATCTTGAATTTTACTAAGACTTGTTGCAAGAACCAGCTACTTCCCCATCCACTGTCAAAAGTCCAGGAAAACAACATGCTATTTGTAATTACAGTGTGTAACATCCACAAAGCTTTTCAGGCTCTGCATCATGAATGCATTTAAACTGGTATGCCTTATCCTAGTGTGTTCTTCCTTCACTCATGTACTCAGCCAATACCCACTGTGTACCCACTGCAGACATTGGGCTAGAACCTAGATAAAAGGACAAATAAGACATAATTCTTCCTTTCAAGAGTTTACAGTCTTAGTTCATATCCCAGTGACTCATAAAAGGTTGTTGCAAATCTTCGCAGACCTTTAGTGTACTTCTGTATGCCTGTCTGCAAACTGTGGGGCCTGCTCTCCTCAACTAGATGCTGGTGGTATTTCTTAGATTCCCCCTAGAAATAGAAAGTTTGTGAACTTTCTATTCCTGGGGCAAAACTGTCTTTACCCCCTCACTAGCTCAGGCTTTTGGAACTTTCTAAGTCTAACCTACTGGGTCCTAATTTGACCATAAAAACAATGTTGAATTATTTTTAATGTAACATAATGAGATTTCTTGTCATTCTAATTTTAATTCCTCAAATATAAATAATAACTTTAAGGTAGTAGTTTACACATTCACTGTGACTTATTCAGAAATCATTACATAGAACCCTTCTCTGGTCTATGATTCAGAGTATCAGAGTGTGATGCACTCCATTTCTATTTCCACTGTTTAATGCATTATGGGCTCCAGCTGGCCTAGGACTTGGTGGGGAGATGGTGAACAGATGGTGGAAAGACAGCAAATATAAGACCATGTCTTTTCTAACAATCATGGTAAGGTATATTGTAATACTTCGCAGAGCTGGTATTACATTTTGATGTAAAATTTGTAACATTTTAAACCAGCTCATATTACAAATGGGTAAAAAATTTGAACTATACTTTGTATTTCATACCATTATAGAATGCTTGGGGCTTAATTTTCTTTTAAAGTTAAGAGAATCAGAATCTACAGCCCAATTCTGAATAACAGATATATTTTTATCATTATACACCACTTGATAACATCTTATACAACTATCTATTTGTATTTTAGCACTGTATTCTTAGAGACTTCTTGAATTTTGTAGCTGGAAAAAAAAAAAAAAAAATCTCAGCGGTTATCTTGTAGTTACTCTCAACTTCCTAGCCCACGATTTGATTTTATAGAACTGATACTAAGATTTGCCTCATATTTAGTAAAGCACTATTTCTAATTTTTAGTTTTTTTTTCCCAGAAATACTTTTTATACTTTTTATTGGTATGTAATATTTGTACATGTTTGTGGGGAACATATGATATTTTGATACCCGCATAGAATGTGTAATGATCAAATCAGGATATTTTGGATAGCCATCACCTTGAATATTTATCATTTCTTTCTCTTGAAAACATTTTAAATCTTCTTTTAAAGCTATTTTGAAATGCAAATATATAATATCTTGTTAACTATAGTCACCCTACTATGCTACCAAATACTGGAACTTATTCCTTCTATCTAACTGGATGTATCCATTAACCAACCTCTCTTTGTACCCTCTCCCATGCACACACACATCGCACACCCTTCCCAGCCTCTGATAACTATCTTTTTGTTTGTTTTTGTTTTTGTTTTTGTTTTTGAGAGGGAGTCTCGCTCTGTTGCCCAGGCTGGAGTGCAGTGGTGCGACCTTGGCTCACTGCAAACTCTGCCTCCCGGGTTCATACCATTCTCCTGCCTTAGCCTCCCAAGTAGCCTGTAATCCCAGCACTTTGGCAGGCCAGGGCGGGTGGATCACAAGGTCAGGAGATCGAGACCATCCTGGCTAACATGGTGAAACCCTGTCTCTACTAAAAATACTATCTTTGTATTTTCTATGTCCATGAGATGAACACTTTTAGCTCGCACATATGTATAAATACATGTGATATTTTGTCTTTCTGTGCCTGGCTTATTTTACTTAATATTGTGATCTGAAGTTCCATTCATGTTGCTGCATATGATAGGATTTCATTCATTTTATTATTGAATAGTATTCCATTGTGTATACACACTGCATTTGTTCATTTATCTGCTGATAGACACTTAGATTGATTTTATATCTTAACTTTGTGAATAGTGTTGCAATAAACATGGGGATGCAGATATCCCAAAGGACTGATTTCCTTTCCTGTGGATGATTACCCAGTGGTGGGATTGCTGGTTCTTATGGTAGTTCTATTTTTAGTTTTTTTAGAACTCTTCATACTGCCTCCCATAATGACTGTATTAATTTACGTTTCTACCATCAGTGTGTAAGAGTTACCTTTCCTCTGCATCCTCACCAGCATTTGTTACTTTAGGTCTTTAATAGCCATTCTAACTGGGGTAAGATGATATCTCATTGTGGTTTTGATTTGCATTTCTCTGATGATTAGTGATGTTGAACATTTTTCATATAAGTGTTTGCCATTTGTATGTCTTCCTTTAAGAAATGTCAATTCAGACCCTTTGCCCACTTTTATGGGATTATTTATATTTTTGCTATTGAGTTGTTTGATTTCCTTTTAAATTCAGAATACTGCTCCCTTGTCAGAGGAGTAATTTGTAAATATTTTCTCCTATTCAACAGTTGTCTTTTTACTTTGTTGCTTGTTTCCTTTGCTGTGTGAAATCTTTCTGGTTTACTGTAGTCCCATTTGTCTATTTTTCTTGTTGTTTCCTGTGATTTTGAAGTTTTAACCACACAGTCTTTTCCTAGACAAGTTCCCTAGAACATTTTCCCTAAGTTGTTGTTTTTTTTTTTTTTTTTTTTTTTTTTTTTTTTTTTAAGTAGTAGTTTTATAGTTTCGGATTTTACATTTAAGTCTTTAATCCACTTTGAGTTTTTTTTTTTTTTTTTTTTTTTGAGACGGAGTCTCGCTCTGCCACCCAGGCTGGAGTGCAGTGGCCGGATCTCAGCTCACTGCAAGCTCCGCCTCCCGGGTTCACGCCATTCTCCTGCCTCAGCCTCCCGAGTACCTGGGACTACAGGCGCCCGCCACCTCGCCCGGCTAGTTTTTTGTAGTTTTTAGTAGAGACGGGGTTTCACAGTGTCAGCCAGGATGGTCTCGATCTCCTGACCTCGTGATCCGCCTGTCTCGGCCTCCCAAAGTGCTGGGATTACAGGCTTGAGCCACCGCGCCCGGCCGAGTTTTTTTTTTTTTTATACAGTGAGAAATAAAGGTCTAGTTTCATTCCTCTGTAATGAATATCCAGTTTTCCCAGCACCATTTATTGAAGAGAGTGTTGGAAAGGCATTTTTAATGCAAGAAGAGACATTAATTGCAAAGTTGTTTAAATCAGGATAGTTTAATATTTATGATTAGAGGAAGTGCTTTACAGCATAGTCATTATGTTAAATGAGAATGATTTAAAAACAAAACACCTCTACCTTCTAAGTTCACATTTTATTCATTAAAGAGGCACAACAACATAAAAACTATGATGAAGTATTTAAGGTATGTTTGCTTTGGCAAATTTATTTTAATAAATAGCTAATTGATTCATAGAATGTGACAGCTGGAACTCATCTAAAGGTAACCTAATTTATTCTACTCAAAATTTTTCTCAGTGGACTATAATACTGATAAATTGAATGTGGAAAAGTTGATTTTATATTATAGGCTTAATATGGCAATATCAACTTAATATTCTAAATTTACATTACTGACATATGCAATAATTTTTCTTCCTTGTCAGCACCTCCACATAGGATTCAAGGGATATATATTAAATATAGGTAGTCAGTATTTAATCTAACTGGTCCTTCCAATGTATAAAACATTGAAGAGTTCACAGACAGTGAGGTACTTGCTATGTACATCAGTCTTTGCACTTTAAATATCATTCACAAAGTGCCTTGTGGGTTACTCTTGCAAATTTCTATGACATTAACTGGTAAAAACATTAGGAGTAGATCAAATGGGATTTTATACAGGAAAGTACTTTGTAAACTAGAATGCTCTGTTCAAATAGATATTTTAAATATTCTTTTAATAATTTATTTTAGGTTTAAAAATAAACTTGATCATTTTGGATAATTTAGAACATTGTGTATCACAAAACTCAGTTCATCTATGCCTCTGTAATGTTTCCCTACTCTGAGGTGGATTTGACTTTAACTATTTAAACCTCTACTTCAACTGGTTTATTTCTCTCTGACAGCTGTTCTGAAGGCCACAGTCAGCTGGGGCTTTTAAAAATATAATTAATGTGTTGCCGCTATTAAGAGATCAAAGTTTAATATAATATAAGCCTGGAAAAATTAGATACAAATAGGATTATCCTCATTACATTGTTTAGTTTATTGCTGTCTAATAATAGTATAGGGATGAGAACACAGGGAGTGATATACCAATGGGAACAGTTAAAGTTAATGTCACAAGAATGAGATGTTAACCTTGCCTTATGGCTTAAAGAGGCGTATTGTATGAATATGCCTACCTGTGAACTTCAAAATAGCATGTTGTGGAAATCATTAGGAAACTTACCAACCTAAACAATATAGCATTAAATTATTTCATTTATTAGTTCTCACTCTAATTTTATTTTACATTTTTATTTGAAGAGATTATATAACCAAGTTCTAATTTGTAATTTATAATCTTAACCACTTTTCTTTCCTATGATCATGCCAACAAAAATGATCCCAAACATAGATCTTCAATAAATACTATTTGAAAGCTTTATTATGTTCAAATGATTTTAACTCATGTCTTAAAAATATTTGTCACAGAAAAAAATTAATTTATTTAAGTTTTTAATTAAATTATATTTTGCCACTTGTGTATATATATTGTAATTTTTCTGAACATTTTCGTGTCACTTTCTAACGCATTCTACCTTCAAAAGCACTTTATTTTATTCCCTTTTTCCTATCAAATAATATCATTATCTTACTATGTGACTTCTTATTTTATAACACAGTTATGGATCTGTACCATACTTCACTTGTTATATAAAAATATTGTGCTTCAAGACAGGGATGCCCTCTCTCACCACTCCTATTCAACATAGTGTTGGAAGTTCTGTCTAGGGCAATTAGGCAAGAGAAAGAAATCAAGGGTATTCAGTTAGGAAAAGAAGAAGTCAAACTGTCCCTGTTTGCAGATGACATGATTGTATATTTAGAAAACCCCATTGTCTCAGCCCAAAATCTCCTTAAGCTGATAAGCAACTTCAGCAAACTCTCAGGATACAAAATTAATGTGCAAAAATCACAAGCATTCTTACACACCAGTAACAGACAAACAGAGAGCCAAATCAGGAATGAACTTCCATTCACAATTGCTTCAAAGATAATAAAATACCTAGGAATCCAACTTACAAGGGATGCAAAGGACCTCTTCAAGGAGAACTACAAACCACTGCTCAGTGAAATAAAAGAGGACACAAACAAATGGAAGAACATACCATGCTCATGGATAGGAAGAATCAATATCATGAAAATGGCCATACTGCCCAAGGTAATTTATAGATTCAATGCCATCCCCATCAAGCTACCAATGAGTTTCTTCACAGAATGGGAAAAAACTGCTTTAAAGTTCATATGGAACCAAAAAAGAGCCCGCATCTCCAAGACAATCCTAAGTCAAAAGAACAAAGCTGGAGGCATCACGCTACCTGACTTCAAACTATACTACAAGGCTACAGTAACCAAAACAGCATGGTACTGGTACCAAAACAGAGATATAGACCAATGGAACAGAACAGAGTCCTCAGAAATAATACCACACATCTACAGCCATCTGATCTTTGACAAACCTGAGAGAAACAAGAAATGGGGAAAGGATTCCCTATTTAATAAATGGTGCTGGGAAAATTGGCTAGCCATAAGTAGAAAGCTGAAACTGGATCCTTTCCTTACTCCTTATACGAAAATTAATTCAAGATGGATTAGAGACTTAAATGTTAGACCTAATAGCATAAAAATCCTAGAGGAAAACCTAGGTAGTACCATTCAGGACATAGGCATGGGCAAAGACTTCATGTCTAAAACACCAAAAGCAACGGCAGCAAAAGCCAAAATTGACAAATGGGATCTCATTAAATTAAAGAGCTTCTGCACAGCAAAAGAAACTACCATCAGAGTGAACCGGCAACCTACAGAATGGGAGAAAATTTTTGCAATCTACTCATCTGACAAAGGGCTAATATCCAGAACCTACAAAGAACTCAAACAAATTTACAAGAAAAAAACAACCCCATCAAAAAGTGGGCAAAGGATATGAACAGACAGTTCTCAAAAGAAGACATTCATACAGCCAACAGACACATGAAAAAATGCTCATCATCACTGGCCATCAGAGAAATGCAAATCAAAACCACAATGAGATACCATCTCACACCAGTTAGAATGGCGATCATTAAAAAGTCAGGAAACAACAGGTGCTGGAGAGGATGTGGAGAAATAGGAACACTTTTACACTGTTGGTGGGATTGTAAACTAGTTCAACCATTATGGAAAACAGTATGGCGATTCCTCAAGGATCTAGAACTAGATGTACCATATGACCCAGCCATCCCATTACTGGGTATATACCCAAAGGATTATAAATTATGCTGCTATAAAGACACATGCACACGTATGTTTATTGCAGCACTATTCACAATAGCAAAGACTTGGAATCAACCCAAATGTCCATCAGTGACAGATTGGATTAAGAAAATGTGGCACATATACACCATGGAATACTATGCAGTCATCAAAAAAGGATGAGTTTGTGTCCTTTGTAGGGACATGGATGCAGCTGGAAACCATCATTCTTAGCAAACTATCACAAGAACAGAAAACCAAACACCGCATGTTCTCACTCATAGGTGGGAACTGAACAATGAGATCACTTGGACTCAGGAAGGGGAACATCACACACAGGGGCCCCTCATGGGGAGGGGGGAGGGGGGAGGGATTGCATTGGGAGTTATACCTGATGTAAATGATGAGTTGATGGGTGCAGCACACCAACATGGCACAAGTATACATATGTAACAAACCTGCACGTTATGCACATGTACCCTACAACTTAAAGTATAATAATAATAAATAAATTTAAAAAAAAAAGTTTAAAAAAATAAATAAATAAATAAATAATAAAAAAAAAATATTGTGCTTACGTAGAATTGAAGATCTGTTAAAAATTGTTTAATTAAGACACAAGATCTGGCCTAGTGAATGTTATATATAAAACATAAAGCAAAACAAAATAAAAACATCATATAGTGGCAAGTATTTATCTCTTAGTCTCCATAAAAAGAATTATCAACATAAAAATAAAATTTTCAGCTCTCACGTTTTTAATAGTTGTACTAAACTTAACATCTTGAAATCTTGTCGGGTATTATAGCAAGGATTTTTGAGGATTCTGAGTTCACCACAGTTAATTTTGGAGGTTAACGAAAACGACTCTATGATAATAATCAGTATGCTTTCTTTTGAAGGTTTGAAATTATAACTTTTTCTGTGAGATTTGCTTTTAGCTTGGTTAGCTATTTAACTAGCTGTTATCATATGGAAATCTATATTATCTAATGCACTTGCCTAGGACTTTTATGTTTCTCTCTGACCAATCTATTTTTGGGGGGATTTTTCCTTTTTCCAGAATATTACTTCTTTTGGAATTATACTATTTTTGAGTATACTATGTTATGTTTCATAGAAGTATATAAATAGAGGAAGTAAATCTACAAGAAGAAAGATGTACACCTAGTGATAGAATTTATCTGAAGCCGAGTATTGGAGGGGCAAAGACAGGTAGCATTATTATCTTTCTAGTATACTCTAAATTGTACACAAATGACTACACTTGGGGTTATTAAATAGGGCAGTAGTTGGCATAAATATTGAATGAGGTAGTGAGTGACCTTAAGCATTCCACAAAGCAAGATACCCAGTGACAATATCCAGGCTGAGTATAACCAACAGTGTACAGAAATACAAAAGTGTGTGAATGCTGAATTGAATTCTCTTTGTATCAGACATAGTCTTGGTTTGGTTGACATTATTTCCACAAAATAATGACATTAATTTTATAAGGTCAATGAAATAGGCAATAGGCATAAAAAACATGGTATTCATTATATTTTGAAGAAAAGTTTTGGTATGAGATGGAATATTTTATAATATCTAAAAAGCTTATCAATGTAACTTAGAGTCAGAAACAAAATATTTTGAAAATAAAGTAATATATCATCCCTTTGGATAAAGTTTATTAACATTTAATTTTTACAACATACAAATAAATAGATTAATACCATCAGTTTTACTACCAGCTTAAAATGAGAGTTGAATATTCAAGAGAAAGAGGGAATAATTAATAGTATAAGTAATGGCAAGGTGGGGTGGATTGAATCCCAAACCAGTTGGAGGAATGACCCCTCTATAAAGAGCTTCACTTGCTCCAATTTTACAAGAAGGAAAGAAGAAAGAAATAATTTGAATATGAAAAGAACTAGAATTTTGGAATTAGCTTCAGATTAATGTAATAAAATGTAAATTAAATTACATTTAACAATGTAGAGCTTAAGTGTTTTTCACTTTTTTTTACTAATCTTAATTTTCAAAATTTCTGCAATACATACTTGTACAATTTTAAAACAGAAAATCTCATATTGTAAAAATCCCCCACTCCTCAGATAACCTTAGATTTTTCTAATGTGTAATGAGATTTTCAAACTCATTTTTGAAATTGCTAGCTTAAAGACATTTAGAGAATAATTAGACTTTTAAAGATATTAAAGCAGCATTACCGTGGTCATTTTCTTAATATTTTCTTCACGTTTAATGTTTTGACTTTTTTACTACAGAAATGGTTTGCAGATGCTTTAATTGTTAGATCATCCCTCATGCCTGGATAATTTCTATTTGTACAGTGATGATTTTGAAAAATATGTATCTGCTACTTAGTGGTAAACTTCTGCATCTGTCAGGAAATTGTCTAGACCTTTTCAAATAAACCAAAAAATAGTAACAACAAAAGTTGTTACAGACAAATTTACTCTTGATATAATGCTGTCAAGATTTGTTCCTCCTTTGTTTTTTTTTTAAGATCCTCTTCTACGACCCAAGCACTATTATCTGTCCTTCCATATTTCTATATTTGTTCATATCCTGTCTATTTGATTGTAAATAAAATTATAGATTCACTATCTTGGGCCAACATAGGTAAAATTTTGTGTATTTTGAAAAACCTCATATCTTCTCTTACTGACAACTTTGATATTTTAGAGTGTTTTTGCAAAATAAGTATCATTTTTAAAAAGATGACAGCACTTAAATATTGACCAGCATAATCATGAGAAAGTCAACACTAGTTTTTCAAACAGTATCATTATATATCATTTGCCTTAGGACTCGGTACTTTCAAATTAAAAATGTGCTCAGCCATTTGTTTTGAAATGTTGTGTCAGAATAAATAACCTATTAAAGTGGAAAGTTTTATTTGGCTGGGTAGGGCAGACATCTCTTCTGTGGTGACAGATGAATTTCAGTGGATACAGCTTGTCTTCATTGTCATTTCAACTGAATACTTTCCTAGGAATGCATACACACACACATACACACATGCGCACACACACATATTTAATGAGACTTAGTGTAAGCTTTTCTTAAGTTTGACTCAAATATTAAAACAGTTAATACAATGAAAGCACAGTGTATTTGTTTAAGATATTCATTTCCTGATTAGTGAGCCTGGATTTTACTGGAAAGTCTGCTTATTTCATTGACTTCTGTCCTCTCTGTGTTTTGTTTTGCACTTTTATATTTTTGGTCTAGAGTGTGTTGAAGTGTAGCTGTGAGCATGGATGGAGATGCTTGCAAATGCCCAATATAGATGTTTTTCTTCATTAGTGGGGAATAAATTAATGGCTTATACAGTACAAATGAGTAATTAGAAATATTTACCATTGGCAGTTTGATTTCTTCTTAAATAAATTTAAATCCTTATTTAAAAATATCCCATTTCCTCTCCTCCTGCAGCATAAACAGATCCTTTAAAGTGTAGAACAGACCTAGAAAATCTAAATCAGAAGACAACCATTGGCTATGTGGCCAAAATATCATATATGATGCATTTAGATGGCATCTTATAAGCTAACCTAAGATAAAATATTAAGGTAGAAAATGGTCCTCTTATCTAGGTGAGAAGGCTCCTTTCCTCCTACCTTCTTTATCTTTACACTATTTATCTCTCTTAATGCTTCAGCTTCACTTTAGCCCCTAAATAATTGTAGCAATTATTCTACTGAGGTATGGGCAAGCAATGAACAAAGAGATGAAAATATTTAATTATTTTTTTATCTTTATTTATTTATTTATTGAGACAGAGTCTCGTTCTGTCACCCAGGCTGGAGTGCAGTGGCGTGATCTCGGCTCACTGCAAGCTCAGCCTCCCAGGTTCACGCCATTCTCCTGCCTTAGCATCCCGAGTAGCTGGAAGTATAGGCGCCCGCCTCCACGCTCGGCTAATTTTTTGTATTTTTAGTAGAGACGGGGTCTCACCATGTTAGCCAGGATCGTCTCGATCTCCTGATCCCATGATCCGCCCGCCTCGGCCTCCCAAAGGGAAATATTTAATTCTTAATGGATAAATTAATAAGAGCTTCATGAGTAACCAAAAATTAAAATAAAATCTTAATAATGATTAAGCTAAATGAGGCAAATGAGAATTCCTGGCAGAGTAGACATTGTAGAAAGACAAAAGGTATGAGCAAAAGTAAATTACAGGTAATGGTATTTGGAAAATAAGGTGCATGTTAGGGAGATATGGGATGTGAGAATATAAACTTTATAAATGGACAAAAATAAATTTCCCCCACCAGAACTTAAATATAATTATGAGAATGAAATTTTAAAGTTTAGACAAATGGAGGAATACTGAGATACTCAAAATGACTTTAAAAGACAAGAACCCCCAGACTATGAGGAATTCATTTTAATCTAATTGAGGGAAATAACTGAGTGCTTCATATGTGATAGACCCTGTGTAGTTTATAAATAATGTTACTTTACTTTATCCCAACAGATGAGAAAGCTGAAGTTTAGGGCAGAGTTAGTATTTGAAAGGAGATACCTGTGATTCTGTAGCTTGAACTGTTCACCACTACTCTAAACTACTTTTCCCAGTGTATTAAGGGGAGAAAAACATGTAGAGATGGCTAATTTTTAGGGGGAAATAAGTATAGAAACTTCAGAGACCATTACTGGTAATCTTTAGCATAGTAGCAAAACAGTTACATGTTTATTATTATCAATTTCCTGTCTCCAAGCTAAGTGAATTAATTTGCTATAATCAAAAGAAACATGCTGAAATGCCTGTCACTTAAACAAGATGTCATTTATTACTTTTAGCAAGAAAAGCCTGGTTAGAACTAGAGTATCATAATCATCTGTGACAAATACGGTAACCATGATAGATCATTAATTTATTATGTTAGTAAGAAAATAGTAATTCCATTAATCCTATGGGCCAGGCCCTATACTGGGCCTTCTTCTTCCATCCCCTAAAGTTTTTACCATCATTAGTTTATAGCTTCTACTTTTCTAATACTTGTTGCCATCATATCATCTCCATGAAAGCTAGGATTTCTGTGACAGCTTGTTAACTAAACTCTTTGCTTCTATCTTTGGCCCCTTAAATTGTATCCTTCACTCAGAAACCAATGAGTTCATTTTAAAGCATAGTATTCACTTGTCTTAAATTCCTGTAATGACTACCCAAGTCTCTCAGAATGAGGGTCAAAATCCTTACATTGGCCTACAAAGTTGTAACAAATCTAACTGCAACCCATAATTGCTTCTTTGACTTAATTTCACATACCCCTCTCGTTATTTTCTATGCTCCAATCACATTAGTATTTTTCTTGCTCTTTTTTGAACACAGCAAATGCAGCAGGTAATGGGAAATAGTGGGTGCCACGGATAATAAAAATTTAATTAGCCTTGAGATAGCATCCTGACGAAGAATATTTTTCCAGTTGTAGGAATAAGGACATATCTGAATGCGTTAGGCAGTCTTATATGTTAGCAACCAATAAATCTGCAAATGATAGCATTTACTCACTCTGTTAAAGATCTATACATAAACTTACAATACTTTTGGAAATGTTTGACTTGTTGGAAAACAAAATAGATAAGTGACTTGAGGTGTTTTTAGTGGAAGTGTGGAGATAAATAAACAGCACATCAGATAGTTTATAGGAAATAACATGGAAAAAGACAATGGAATAGTTGTAGCTGTTGTACACAGAGCAGTAAGGGAGGGCTTTATGGATAAAATGTCATGTGAGGAGAAAACAGAACAATTGAGAATGAGAGATACAGGACTTCTGAAGAAATGGTTTTGCAGATTGATATAACGGCAAGTGTAAAGACCCTGAAGGAGGCACATGCTCAATATCTTCAAACCAGAATAAGGAAGTCGATAAATCTGAAGAACAGACATGGAAAGGGAAAGCATAGGAAATTAATTCTGCAAATGAGCAGAGGCCACGTTGGCAATTTTAAGGGCAATCTCTTTATTATGAGTGAAACAGGGATAGAAAATTTGAAACTACAAAAGTGATATAATTTGAACCAACTTTTAAAAAGTTTGCTCTGGATACTATTTACGAATAGATTGCAGAGAGTCAGGAACAGAAAGAGGAAAACCTAATAACATAGCAAGAAGGACTATTGCAATCATATGAATGAGAATTTGTGGCTCAGATTCCTATTGACACCGTAGGAGTGAAACATTTTAGATTTTGGATTTTTAATGTGTTGCCAACAGGATCTTCCTGATGGAGTGGTTGTGAAATGCAAGACGAAAAGGTGAGTTAAGAATAACTTTAAGGTTTGTGGCCTTAGCAACTAGAAGAATGGAGTTTTTCTTTATTGAGGTGAGAAAGAAGGAAAAGGCAGATAATTGACCATTATATAAACTTTTAAGGTTGCTCAAGCTCTAAGAGTAGTCTAAATAAAACTCGGAGTCATGATGTGGTCTAAGAAGACTGTAAAGAGAATCTCTCTTTGGTTATATGGATTAACTTCTAGAGATGCTGATCAGGTGTCGCATTGAGTGAGAGACGACATGTAGGACTTTTTATGCCATGTTAAGGGACTATTTAGCCATAAAAAGTATGGAACCCTGTCATTTGCAACAACATGGGTGGAACTGGAGATTATTAAGTGAATTAAGTGAGGCACAGAAAGACAAATAACACGTGTTCTCACTTATCTGAGGGATCTAAAAATCAAAACAAACTTATGGATATAGAGAGCATATCCGTATATACATATACATATGGGTGCTAGGAGGGAGAGGGGTAAGGTTAATGGGTAAAAAAAGAAATAGAAAGAATGAAAAAGACCTACTGTTTGATAGCATAACAGGATAGCTATAGTCAATAATAACTTAATCATATAGTTAAAAATAACCAAAATAATGTAATCGTATTTTTTGTAACATGGTGAGACCCTGTCTCTACTAAAAATACAAAAAATTAGCCCGGCATGTTAGTGGGCACCTGTAGTCCCAGCTACTTGGGAGTCTGAGGCAGGAGAATGGTGTGAACTCAGGAGGTGGAACTTGCAGTAAGCTGAGATTGCGCCACTGCACTCCAGCATGGGTAACAGAGAGAGATTCTGTCTCAAAAAAAAAAAAAAAAAAAAAAGAAAGAAAAAGAATTAAATATTTTCATCTCCTTGTCTATTGCTTGCCCATACCTCAGTAGAATAATTGCTACAATGATTTAGGAGCTTAAGTTAAGCTGGAGCATTAAGAGAGAGAAATAGTGTAAAGATAAAGAAGGTAGGAGGAAAGGAGCCTTCTCACCTAGATAAGAGGACCATTTTCTATCTTAATATTTTATCTTAGGTTAGCTTATAAGATGTCATCTAAATGCACCTACTATGTACCCACAAAAATTAAAATATTTTGTAGAAAAAACTCCACATGAAAAACAATCAGTATAATTTTGCATCTCTAAATACATTAAATGCATGTATATAGACACAAATGCATGTCTAAATGCATACATATGTAAAGACACATCTACAAACATACACATGTAAATACATGCCAGAAAAGCACTGTAATATGCTATGAACACAAGTACTGTACTGGAATTCAAGTCAGAATGGCGACATTTTGATTCACATTTACCACCTACTTAGCATGGTAAACTTAGTCAATTATTTGACCTTCGTTTCTACATCTGTTAACAAAACGATTACATTTGATGACAGCTTCACATTTCTACAAGTCATACTTTCACATTTTGTTTTCCAGAATATTTTTTGTCACTATAGTACATATTTGACCTATTGTATATTGCCAGTATAAGTGAAGCCTAGTTATTACCTTGCATCTTTCTTATCATATTTTTTCTCTTTTATTTAACTTTAGCCTTGGATCAACTGTGCAGTTCTCTTGTGATGAAGATTATGTCCTACAGGGTGCAAAGAGCATCACCTGTCAACGGATAGCTGAAGTTTTTGCTGCTTGGACTGATCACAGGCCTGTGTGTAAAGGTAACGTTTTATAATAATGCCCTCTGAACACATTTTAATAGTTTAACCTTTATTTCATTGGGTATAAGTTGCAAGTAAGTCTTTGAATTGTAATATAATCTTTAAGGAAAGATTGTGCTGATGTATTTGTTGATATTTATAGAAAATCTGCAAAATGTGAATCACTCTGTTAGGTTCCCAAGGAATTTCCAATCTAATAATCATACAACATAGACTGAAGCATAAAGTGTGTAATATAACACTCTGGAAATATTGTTGACATTTTTGAAAAATCACAATTACCCTGTCTGTAGAAGTATCGATACAGATATTTTAAAGCTGTAATTTCTCCTCCACTTGCATAGTTTGCCATTTGAATTGCTTATGTGTCCCTGTCTACAGTACTTGGTAGCAGTCAAGGTGGAGCACAGGTTCTACAGTTAGTTAATTTAATCTAGAACAAACCATTTAGTTCTCTGGCTTTATATATCACATTACCAATAATTCCAAATAAGATATAAATATATATCTTATATTATCTGCATGTGTGTATATATGTAAGATATACATATATGTAAGATATACATATATATATCTTGTCTTGAATTACTGGAGATATATATGTGTGTGTGTGCGCGTATGTGTGTACACATATATATATTAAAAAATACCAATATGCATATATGTGTGTGTGTGTGTGTATATATGTGTGTGTGTGTATGTGTGTATATATATATGTTAGGCAAAATATTGACTGGACAAAACTCATTAAGAACAATTTCAAATATAGAGGAAAATATTATGAAAGGCAAGTGTCATTTTGTACACCTACTTAGAAAATAAAGCAGGACACTAACACAACCAACTGGGATACCTTTTTTTTTTTAACATGGGAGTTCAAATGTATTAAAATCATCTGACTTTGTAGTTGAGTTTTAATAAGTAATTCACAGTGAAAAACACATGATTATATGTCAGTTTGACTACCCATAGTGTAAATATCATCATCTTTAGATACTAAAAAAACTAATACAGATATGCCAATATCATTAGACATAAGCATCAGGGTTTGCAAGAACCATATCATTGAGGTCAGTCTGATTTCAAATAGTTCCTGCCAGTAGAATTAAAATCTACACCTCAAATTTCAGTGTCTGTCACTGACTTCTGACAGAGTATAGAAAGAACTATTATTTCATTGAGATAAATCTTTAAAAATATGAATATATTATAATTAAATGATGTTATATCTATATTATTATACTCCTTTTTCACCTTCCGACTGTTTCTTTGCCATCTATTCCACTTGCTTACCTTTTTCTCTTCTTTAACTGCTTCTGACCACTTGTAGGAACAAACATACAAATTATTTAATTAATTAAACTGTTAATGGTCAATTTAACTGCTAATCATGAAAACTAATCTTTCCCCCCTTCTTTATCCTAGCTCCCACTGGCATCACCTTTCCTCAGATGAAATATTTCCACATAAATCAAATAAGGCTCCTTCTTTCTAAACTTTGTAAAACTGTGTTTGAAAATGAACACCTCATCATGTCATACTGGCATTTCTGATTGCTTGTTTGTTGTTCTGGTGGTTATCATTTGTAATAATCATGTTTCTGCATTTTTCAGTGTCTCTGTACTCAAATTCTCTCTAGCTGTTCTTCTCTTTAAATAGTATAGTTGTCAAATATATAAAGAAACTTGACCAGTTTACACCCAAGAAATACTGTCTATAAAATTCAAGTATTCCTGTGATACGAGAAAGGCACACTTTTTTATAGCTTAGAAAGAAGCATACAGTATCTCATATTTTCTTATAAAGTGAATAATGAATAATACATTTTGTAAGGGTTACTTTCATGAATGTCATGGCAATAAATAGAACAGTAAAATGTGTAAGACTGATTTCTTGTGTCCTTCACTCAAGATGAAATTATAGCCATAAAGAGCAATATAGTGAACATTGTGGCTTCAAAATGATATGTTCCAAATATCCTACTTCAGTGTCACATAAATTAGATATGTGCATTTTTGTTAGCAAAAACGGATGAAAATAGATGACAGATTCAAGAAAAGGAGATTAGTGTTAATGTAAGAACGAAATCTCACACCAGAAGTTATAGCCAGATCATGGAATTTAAGATCTACATAAAGTAAGATTGAGACTACAAAGCATCTTTTTTCATTCAAGACTCTCACTTTGATTAAAAAGATGAATCATACTTATGATTGTAAATTGTTCAAAAGCAAAAGTAAGGTGTTATATTACATTGTTATTTTTTATAAACCCCATGGCACAAAGAGCAGCTCTGTACTGACTTGAATTTCAAGAACTATCTGTTGAATATTAATATATGATTGGACTTTTTAGATTGCAAGATACATTATGATGTTATACATATAACATATATTCATATTTATTCAACAATTATTATATAGGAAGTATAAAAAGCACATATTCAATATTCATGTGTTGATATTATTTCATTTAAATTTACATTTTTTTCTGCAGATATTAGACATAGATGCATTTGCTCATTGAATGCGAGGCACATATGTGTGTGGTTTACAAAGTCCATTTTGTTGCTAGAAATTACTGGCTGTGGTAGTGGAAACAGTAATGGAGGGAACATGCTGAAATAGTAATTGAAGTTTTAAAATGACTACTGTGAGTCTCAACAAAGAGTAGTTCTCATGTCTCATGGGTTCTTGGACAGAACAAATATGCTTTTTTCCAGACAACAGCATAAATTGCCGTATCAGTGCACTGCACCTTTGAGAGATTATTAATGTAGTTTCTGTCTGTGTATTGCATGGTTTAGCGATCAAGAAATGGTAATTTTTAAAGGGATTAAAAGTTCACACAGACAGCAAATTATGAATCAAAAGAGCAGTTTATAAATTAATATTAATTTTTTTACACAAACAGAGATGATTCTTATTCCATAGATGGGTTATGTATACAAAGTATTTGACAGTATAAAGTGGTGAAAACAATTATTCCTTTATTGGAAATGCAGTCGATATCTAAAAGCTGGAGCTTTTGCAAATAAGTAGCCTTATGTGTTGAAGATGTATAGAATGTTCATTTTAGACCTTCCTCATACGTAAAGAAACAGTATGTGGTTGGCATGGATAATTTTGACAATGTGGAAACATTTGAAATAGTTAATAATAATAGACTGAAGACAAAAAAGGCAAATTTTAATCTGTTTATTGCGATGGTACCGAGTAATCAAAGTCTGTTAAGTTACAAGGACACAAACCACACATGGGATTAATGAAATGGGTGATTAAGGGAGGATGAGAAAAGAAGATAATGAGATGGAAAAATACTAAAAAAAAACCATAAAAATCTTGACATCACCTTTTAATTTTTTTATTCAAAAATCATCAAATTGTTATTATTCATTTATTGTTGTACTGATCAATTTATTTTTATTCATTCAACAAACACTTATGAACACAAGTAGGTATTCTAGATTATATACCATATGTGATATAGAGTATACAATAATTTTTATCATTTTGTATTGATTTATAAGGCATAAACACAAAACTAGATAATATATAATAGACTTTTGTTTACAAGTTAGTGCAATCCTCTGCAAAATTCAGATGAGGAAGATTATATCCATGTTTGGAAATGGCCATTGAGATGGAGAAAATAATATGTGGACAGAACTTGGAAATTATTGTGGATATAGGCAGAGGAAGATGGATGTGAAAGTCATTTCAAATGTCAAGAATATATCATAGGCAAAATCACAGTGTGAACTGACACATCTGGGGAATCAGTTGGTCAGTTATATGAAAGGATGTAGAGTGAGATAAAATTTGAGAGGTTATGTTAGGTATCTCCTGGTTTGAAATATGTCTAGAAGCACTCCTAAACCTCCATTCCCATTGTCACTATTCTACAATTCCAGTACTATGACTATCACTTTTCTTTTCATTTAGAGTACAATTTATCCTACATGTTACTGACAGACTAATCCCATCAAAGTCTCACTTTATGAATGGAGTCCATGTGGTGGTGGTGGGTGTGGTGTTGCTGCAGCAGTTGCTGATTGTTAACTCTTTTGATTTCCAAAATCACCCATAATTTGCCTTTATGCAACTTTGTTTTTTTTTTTTTTAACTCGTACCAAAAGTTTATCCCAATGTCTCAATAATAAACAGAATTACCACCTTGATATTCATATATGTCTAGCCTGTTCCTGAATGACCAAGCCAATCTCTCAAGGTCTTGTTCAGTTTCACCTCCTCTAAAAATTCTTTCCTATTTCAATTTTCCCTTTTCTCCTCATCTTTAAAATTACTTGTAATTACTAACATTTTTACCACACAATATAGCATTTAATCTTATTTTGTTTGGCAGTGCTCCCTAATCATTTCATGGGCAATAGACTTGCTTCTTCAACAAAAACCACCTCAAAAAGAACAAAATAATCAATGCCTCTAAAGTGTTTGAATGTTGAATGGATCTGTTTCAGCTGTTGCCAAAGAGGACAGTTATCAATGTGGTCTACCCATCCATTACTGTTGATATAATAAAACAATCTAAATGAGGTTCAATTCCTTTCTTTATAAACAATGGAAAAAATGGGTGTACAGGTTATATGATAGACAAATACTGGTCAACCCTAAGAGCTGCAACCCTCACTAACTCATATTTATTAAAATACCGGGTTCTTAACTTTTTCAAAATTATTTTACATATGTTACAAGTTACCTCTTACATATTATTCCTCTTCTCAGTGTTTAGCTCGGTGACCCATTGCACCCATGTTTTTGTACATACAGTAGCTGCTAAAAAACATTTTAAGAAATATTATAGGAATATTTAATTAATTGTAACAAACAGTTTGAGAAGGTAGTAATAAGATCATCGCAACTAGAGAAAGTTACTCTAGTAGAAGGCTTCTTGTTATGCAAAAGTAATTAGAAAATTTTGCCCAAGAGCAAATCAGAACCTGCTGAAATTTATCAGCCAGAAATGCATATAGCAGGTGGTTTTCTGTGGTTGTTGTTGACGCCTTCTTAGTTTTGTGGAATAATCTTACAGATGAAATGATGCATAATAAGGATGATATTAGCAATTAATAGGGTGACATATGGTGAAGGAGACAGGCAAATGGTGTAGATACGGAAGTTTATCACACATTAATACTTCTTAGTGTTTTTTTTTTTCTAAAAGCCATAGTTTGAGGCTTTATTAAACAATTTTGATTAGAAAATAAGCCTTACTAAGCTCTAACAATTAACAGGTTTTAATGATATCATTTATATGTTATTTAATGGAGATTAATAGTGATGCATTTATAGCAACTTAGTAGAAAATAGATCACTTAAAATTCAAAACTACTTGAAAAATTAGAAATTTTGCATTTAAAAGGTTCCCTTCCAACAATTGTTTAGAAATACATTCTACACATTTTGCCTAGCTCTCAGATTATTATAAAAATATGCATATAATGAACAAATTCTTGATTCAGTTTTGGTACACAGCAGGAAAATCTCCGCAGATGTCAAAAAGAGCTTTCACTTTCCAACTCAGCATTTTCTAAGAATATGACCTTGTTCATTTGCTTAATCTCTTCTGAACTTCAATTTACTTATTTGTAAGTTGATGAAGGATTATTTGTAAGTTGATGAGGGATTATATGGACTCCTTTCAGTTGTAAATTCTAAATATTCTGAAGTATATTTACTTCTTCTCTATTGAAACATGTTAAGGATATTTTTAGTTCAATATTCTTCTTTACCTTTGAATGCCAAGAATTTGTCTCAGTCCCTAAAACACACAAGCAATAATAATTTTAAAAATGTTTAATAAACTCTTGCTAACAAAATGTTGTTTTATTGCACTATGTTTCGGATATTCATTTTTTTTTAAGACAGGTTTCAAATTTGTTCAGTGCCAAAACGATGACTATTGATCATAAAATTGCTTCAAAGTAATTTAGATTCTGCAGATCTTTTATGCTTTATTTACCATTAAAATCTACCTTTGTTTAAAGGTTAAAGATTATTTGTCTTCATGCATTTTTATTATGAAATGCACCCTTGTAATAGTTGAGTTTAAACAATGTATCTTTAGAAAACTGAAGTTGATTATAATGTCATTCTTGACACTGCTATACACTAAGTTATTTTTGAGAGTTTTCAAATGGGAAATAAACATTTTAATTCTTAAAATAAATTAGTAACAATTCTAAATTTTGGAAGAGAAAAATAAAAAAGAAAACAACTCCTTAACTTTTTGCTAATATAGTTTTAAAAGCCTAAAACTTTGAAACTTAATGGGGATAAAATAGGCTACATCATGCCCAAACAACAAATAACCAAGGGAAAAAAAAAAAAAAAAAAAAAAAAAACCTGCAATAACCATATTAACAATGAATGCTTTCGTTAAACTAAAAAAACAAGGACTGAAAAAAATCTAAAATGTAATGTCTTAGTGCAAGGATGAACAAATGTAAATCAGCACAGGGATTGCAATTTTGGAGGAGAAGCTATCTATATAAAAGGAATTTTTGAAAAATTATTAAAATAAAATAACATTTTGTGTTCATAGTAAACTTATGAAATTTCTCAAAATTCCCCTGTGATGCAGAAAAATTTATTTTCTATATTTTCTGAAAAGATGTGCTACTAGAAAAAAGCATCTTGAAGATCTGTGATGACTTAGTAGCCTTTCCACTAATTCTGATCACATAAAATGTTGGAAAACTTAAATATACTAGAGTTAGGATTCCTTTATTTAGCTTCTCCACAGTAAAATCTCACTTTGTTTCAAAATAATAGCTCAGCTAGCTCTGGGAAGGAGGGTTTATAGATAACAGTGATCACACTGTAACCTTTAGAATGTCTGATGCTATGTATATGCACTCAAAATGTATAATTGTACTATGAAAAGTGAAAGAAACAATAGAAAATGGAAAAATGATGAAACCTAGAGACCAAAGAGGAGACAAAAGGCATAGGCAGAATATACACAGACATGATTGATGAGAAAGTGATAAATTTTTAGCCTTTAATTTGAATTTATTTGAAATTTTAAAAGTCACTGGTTTTATGCTTGATATGAACTGTCAGAATTTATGACATTTTGGCAGACCTTTCCTTGTATTAAGACATGAAGTATAGTATTCTGCTTAGTTTGTCTTATAGTAATTTTTGTGGAGCTAGGTAAATAGTGTAAAATCCCAAACAAATAGCAATGCCTGGCACATGGCAGATACTCACTAATACTTGAATGAATAAGTGTTTTGTTTACCACAATGCTAAACAAAATGTAAGAAGCACAGAACAGAACTGAACAAATTATGCCCTTAAAAAGTTTATGATCTCATTGAAAACACAGTACATTCAAAATAAAACAACCAGAGAACATCCCTAAAGCAACAGAGGCATGGTTGCACAGTCAATATTTGTCATAAAGATAATTCAAAACAAAGGAAAGACAGAAGACAGAAATGATAGTATTACCCTTTAGGAAATACATTTCATTGGACATGAAAATACCACTTAGTCATTTTATCTCCGAGTTTATTATTATTTATACTATTCTCTTATTTTGGAAATCATTCATTTGTTTAATAACATTTATATCTTGTGGTAATTATTAGGTAAGTGGAGGGAAAAGATGAATTTTTCCTCTCAAAGAGATCAATGGGCTACTCCAGTGGGGAAAACAGCAACGGGAAAGTATGCATTACTGTATTTCACAATAAGAGCTACTGCAGAAAAATGAATACGGTGCATTCAGTACAAAGAAGATTAAGGAACCACTCTGCCTAGAAAAGTACACAATTTTTTATAGAAAAGGATAAGCAGGCATTCAAAAAGGACAGACAGAAAGACAGATACAGAGATTGAAAAATGTAAAACATTAAAGATAGAGAGAACTACATGTAAAGACTTAGGATGATGAAAGAAACTGTAGAGGGAGAGAGAGAAAGAAGGGGAGAGAGAGAGGGAAAAAAAGGAGAGAGAGAAGGGGGTGAGTGAAATGTGGAGGAGCATAAACTTATTGAGGATGGGAAAAATCTCTACCTGCAATGAATTTACTCTCAAGGGTGGGGGCCAAAAGTTTTAAAAGTAAATATATAATTACAATACTTTCTTGTATATTATGTGCTAAGAGCTATATAAAAAATGCTCCTCTAAGCCTCCCGGCACATACCTGTTCCTTTCTGTGGACTGTAAGGAACCAGGTTCACACAGCAGAAGGTTTGCAGTGGGCAAGTGGGAATTACCACTTGAGCTCCACCTCCTGTCACATGAGCAGCGGCATTAGATTCTCATAGGAGCATGAACCCTATTGTGAACTGTGCATGTGAGGGATCTAGGTTGCATGCTCCTTATGAGAATCTAATGATAAATATAATGTGCTTGAATCATCCTGGAACCATACCACTCCTCCCCCAAGTCCATGGAAGAACTGTCTTCCACCAAATCAGTCCCTGGCACCTAAAATATTGGGGACCACTGCTCTAGGGTAATAAAGATCGTTAAGGAAGGTGTCCACAGGAAAAAGTACCTGAGTTGAACCCTGAAGATTCAGTAAACAGGGCTAATGATGAGAACAATGGTGGATGTGCAGATTACACCAGATTGAGGGAGCCCCTTAGGCAAAGGCTTAAAATACCAGGGACCATTATGTTTTAGAAAATGGAGTATGAACATTTTTTTTCCCATACACCTGTTGGCCTTTTGTATGTCTTCCTTTGAGAAATATCTACTCAATCATTTGTCCATTCTTAATTGAGTTGTTTTCTTGCCATTAAATTGTTCTAATTCCTCCTATATTTTGGATATAAGGCCCTTATCAGGTATATGGCTTACAAATAATTTCTCCCACTTCATATGTTGTCTCTTCACCCTGTTGATTGCTTCCTTTGCCGTACAGGAGCTCTTTAGTTTGATGCAATGCCTTTTGTCTATTTTTGCTTTTGTTGCCTATGCTTTTGGGGTCATATACAGGGAATCGCTGCCACACTAATGTCAAGAAGCCTTTTCCCTATGTTTTTTTTCTAATAGTTTTACACTTTCAGGTCTTTATTTAACTATTTAATCCATTTGAAATTCATTCTTGTATAAGATATGAAATAAAGGTCCAATTTTCTTCTTCTACATGTGGGTATGCAGTTTTCCCAGTACCATTAATTGACACGATATGACCTCATATCTGTTAGGTTGCCTATTATCAAAAATATAAGAGATAAGTATCGGTGAGGATATGGAGAAAAGAGAATCTGTATATACTGTTAGTAAGAATGTAAATTAGTACAGCCGTTATGAAAAATAGTATGCAGATTCCTGAAAAAATTAAAAATAGAACTACCATATGATCCAGCAATCCCGCTACTAGATATTTATCCAAAAAAAAAAATGAAAGCAGTATGTCCAAGACATATCTAGATTCCCATATTCATTGCTGCATTATTCATATAGCCAAGATATGTAATCAACCTAAGTGTCCATCAATGGATGACCGAATGAAGAATCATCCATTGTTTTATATATAATGGACATATGTTATGAGATATATATATTAAAAAAACTCCTTGATTTTAAAAAAAATCAAAAAATTGAAATAAGCCACTAAAGCAAATATTGCATATTAGATTATCAGATAATAACATACGACAGGAAAGGGAGGTATAAAAGCAATGAATATGCTGAAATGTTGATACTTTTGACAAACGTGAAAAAAATTCGTGCTTCGTAAAGGCATGTTTGGTTATTTAATTTTCTTCTTATAATGTTATATCTAATGGATATATCTTATATTTATTTTATATATAAAGGATATATGTTATATTATATAACATATATAATATGTAACATAATTATATTATATATAACAATTAACTAAATATATTATAAACATAATATATAATTATATACATAAGATATAATATATACATATCAATTAATTAAATATATATTACACATTACATATATACATTACACATAAATACACACACACACACACACATATATATATCACAATGGAATATTATTCAGCCCTAAAAAAGAAGGAAATGTTATATGTGACAACATAGATGAACCCGGAGGACAGTCTGCTAAGTGAAATAAGCCAGGCACACAAAGACAAATATTATATGATCTCACATGTGGGATCTGAAAAAGTTGAGCCTGATGACTATAGCTAGTAATAATATACTGCATGCTTGACAATTACTAAGAGAGTAGATTTTAAATGTTTTCACCACACAAAAGTATGTGAGTTGATGGGTATATTAATTAGCTGGATTTGATTTTTCACAAGTAGACAAATATCAAAATATCATATATACATTTTTTATTTGTCGATTATATCTTAATAAGGCTGGAGACATTTTAAAGTAAATGAATGAAAAAAAATAAAATATAAAAGAAAGAAGATGGAATATGGTTTGAGAGAGACAAGACTACGAATTGTATCCAGTTTGAAGACTAGTTCAGTAATTTAGGTAAAAAGCAATATGACTTTAAGTGAATGATAAGAAAATATAGAGAAGGGTTGGAACAGAAGTGAATTGAGGGAACAACAATATTAGGGATAGGAGGATGAAGTTGAGCCTGTGAAAGACTAAAATAGGAGCAGCTAGAAGCAAAGATTGATAACCAGAGAGAATGGGTGTCATGATACCACAGCAAGGAGACATTTTATAAATCAGATGTGATCAACATTGTGAAATGCTGCAAAATGGTCAGGAAAATAAGAATTCGTTCAGTTCAACCACCAAGAGGCCACCAGTGACCTGGGTAAAATCATTTTCACTGAAATTAGTGATGTATAAGCCACATGGCTAATAATTGAGGAATAATGAGGTGAAAAAACAGGCTTTACATGAAAAGTGGAAGCTTGCCTCTGGAGCAAAGGCAAGAGCTAGGTTTGTAGACAGAAAAGGACATGCAATGTGTAAAGATTGTTTTTAAGATGTGAGAGGCTTAAGTAATGAAGACAAAGATACAGTGCTTGAAAGAGGTTGAAAATACAGGTGAGATCTGAGCCAATTGTAACATTACAGTCCTAGGAGATTAAGAATCTGAGATTCAGAATAGAAGGGATGGCATTGCCCTTGGATAAAAATTGACACCTACTCTCCCTTGAGGTGAAAGACCTGAGGAAGGAACTGATGAAGCTATGATGTTTTTGTAGGGGGAAATGGAAGAAGGCATCATTCTCAAATGGCAGAACCCTCTACCCCTATTTTTTTCTGTAAAGTAGGTACGGTTATCTGAGGAAGGAGGAAACCCAGCAGTTCTGTGATGAAATTGGATGAAACTGAACTTTTTATGAATAGGGAGGTGGGGGAGGTCACCAAGCAGCCACTGAAAAACAGGATCTTTTCCTGAGGGTTTCATTTAGCTCAGTGATCTCCATCCCTGGCTGCACATTAAAATCACCTGGAGAACTTTTAAAAGAAAAATCCTTGCTTAACTCCCATCCTAGGTTAATTAAATCAAAGTCTCTAGAGGATAATTCAGTTAATATATTTCTCTCTGTGATAAATTGATCAATTTAATTGCAATGAGGATTCAGAAAACAACTTAAAATGACACTCTGTTTTCTTAGGGAGTCTCTCCCTTATTCGTGAACCGTAATGTACTCACTGGCAGGCTGATTGGGACATTTAATTACACATATCATATCCCTGTTCTACAGAGTGGCAAAGTGGAAGTTTGATGCATTGAGGTCACCGAACTGAAGCAGCAGCTCACCATTTCCTCTTCTAACCAGATTTATCCAGATACCGAAAGTAATATAAATTTGCATGTTAAATTTCAAAGATGAACTCATTTTCATACTTATCATGTATTACCAGCTGGAAATGGCACCAATTTACTTTTGAGATAAGTGTTTCTCGGGAAGAAATGAAATGAGGTCAGAACTAAATGAGATGCACTTCATTTGCACTCCCGCTGTCCCTTTTAGCCATCTTTAGCTTATTTATTCCAAGGAAATAAGACACGACAAATGTAGGTTTGTGGCATCGAAATAATTTTGAGAAGAAAATTAAATAACCAAATATGCCTTTATGAGGCATGAATTTTTTTTCAAGTTTGTCAAAATTATCAACATTTCAACATATTCATTGCTTTTATACATCCCTTTCCTGTTGTATGTTATTATCTATTGATAATCTAACTTATGCAATATTTGCTTTAGTGGCTTATTTCAATTATTTGATTTTTTTTTTAAAGTATGTGTTTAAAATTTTACACTTCTGTTACATTGTTAAGGCTAATATTTATGACAGATTTTTTTAAGTGTTACTTTACTAAAACTTTTTTTTTTCGTTTTGGGGCAAGGAAAAAGGAGACATCTTAGATGATTTCTTGTGTTTTTCATCTAAAAAAATGATGTTCTGAACCAATTTGGAGTTAATAAAAGTTTATGTTTATGTGCTTGACTTTGGGTAAACTTTTATTTCAATGTTTGAGTGATAAATATTCATATTTAGTAGGATTTACAAGTATATATTTATTCTGAAAATAAACACTTTGGATGTTATAATAATGTTACTTTAAATAACCATTAATATGTCTCACATCTCCTAGATATTTCTACTAAATTCTAAGGGAAAAAAAAAGAAAACAAAACCTTTAGATATTTCAAAAAAAGCAAAAATGACTTTCCATTAAGACGATAGAAATGACTTCTAAAAATCTTCTCATTTACCTTTGTTTGTATTTACTTTGTTGTCTTCTAGCTGAAGTTTCCTTCTAAATTATGAAAGGAGGACACAGGTTATTTTTCCTGCCTGTTTAAGAGTGTTTTAAAAAGAACAATGAAACCTTATAGAGACCATGTTGAGAAAAACTTTTGTGAAGTCTTCATTAAACGACTCCAATTTTCTTCATTTTCATGACCATAAAAATATTTATTAATTACACATAGTAGCATTTATTCTGGGCTATGAATACCAAAGGCCACATTTGACTTTTCAAAAAATGTACCCTTTTTATTATTTCATATCATAGGAAGTAATAACAATACTGGCTATTGCGAACCTATTTTTTCCTCATTAAGGCAAAATTGCCTGGTGAAGTTAAAACCTGGGAGGAATGTGATCAGCTTATTTTAGAATTATAATAACTAAGGAAGAAAATAGTGAACATTGCCAGAGAGTGTATTTAGAATTTTAAGAGGGCAGTTTCAAACAAATTATAGAACAGATATTGAATTGCAGCTAAAAAGTTATAAAGATATAGGCCACTCTTACTTTCCAGTGTTAAAGACTAGAGTCTAAAGAACTTATGTAAAGAAAGACTTTTAAGGAAACTGAAGTTGTAATATAGAGACTTAACTGAGGGTCTATGATTTTAAAGACATGTATGTATACACATATGACCCAGATTGAATATTAAATACAGGATATACCCTTCTAAGAACATTGCCAGGCTGTCTAAAGCCTAGAAGATTTAGAAATATGAAATATGTTAAACTAGTATTTCCTAAAGTTTTATTTGAATATTAATACTGAATAAATTTGGTAGAAAAGGTATTCAATGGTAGTCAGACAAATAGATGATTTGCTGTATTACTTTACCTACAGAACTGGGCAGAATCTCTAATATTATCATGGTTTTTGTTTGTCATGAAAAGTAGAAATGTCGTATGTATCACAGCTCCCAGAAGAATCTCATCTAGCTGAAAATTTTGAATGATGCTGGTGTGGGCTGTGTTATTTCAATAATCATCTAACTATTCTCATCTCCAGTTCATTTCTTCTCACATTTGATTTATATATCACTACTATCATAGAATATGCTTACTAAAACATTACTTTTCTATTCCCCAGATAATTCATTGCTATATCATTCAAGTCAAAAATTGTTAACCTGGCATTTTGGAGCCTCTAAAAATTGACTCTGAACTTCTTTTATAACTTTATTTCTTCTTAGTTCCAATCATAAACACTGTTCTAAATAGGTAGATATGACCATGCCTAATATTTCCTCCCAACATGTCCCTTTAGTGAAAAGAAGCTCAGACTTAACAGGACCTGAGTTCAGTCTCCTTTATTGTGTTTGTTTATAATATATATTACAATTTTCTTTAATTTCTTTTCTGTAGTAGTGACTGTACTGACTACAAATAATTAATGCTATAATTTTATAGATGAGAAAACACATCAAGTAAACTGCCCAAGAGAACACAGCTTTTATATGTACTGGAAGTGGGATTCAACCCAAAATGTGTGTGATTTCCTGGTCTATGTTATTTTCACTATACCATACTGAATTAAAGAGCACAAAACACTGAAGAGTGCAGTATGTGCAAACTATGAATGTGATGAATTTCAGTTCAACTTTTCAAAAGTTCATGTGAAGTTTATGGCTCTTATAAAATTACTTGGAAATAAGACTGTCAGTCCCAGCATACATAAGATGTTTGGCCTCCTTAGATAGGGACTGTTCTTTTCTGTGCCACCTAAACCCTGACTCAGCAGTACTTAACAGATTTTGTCTAAAGAATTTTCCTGAATTAACTTTTCCCTTTTCTGATTTGTCTCCCCTGAGTCATTCCTTTGAAATGTTCTTTCTTCCTTCCTTTTAAAAAACAATTGTTTCTCCCCAAATTTAAAAATAACTCTTTGGTAGGCAAGTATTCACAGTTTCATCTTTTGTTTCTTTATGGTCAAATATTGTGATAAACTTTGACATACTTCATCGTAATTCAGCAATGTACCCTAGACGGTTTGAGGTTACAATTCATTCACACATTAACTAGCTTTGAAAAAGGCAATTTTACATCTGACTGTTCAAACCCTATGGTTTTAATATGGAAGATTAAAGACAAAGAAAAAGATTGCTCAGTGAAAGAAAAATTTGAATGTAGGGGATGAGGAGCAGAGGAAAACTTTTTAAAGTTAGTGGAATATTGAGAAATAGGGAAAGAGGCTGAAACCTTGGGAGATGACAGCTAGTGAGGAATCCTTAGGTGAGGTGAAAAAAAGATTTATGAGAAGAGGAAGATCTAATATTTAATCTTAAACTGTGTGGCTGCCATGTAAATTTCCTACCTTATTGCACTGGCCCAAACCTTAAGTGGTACTTATTCCTAGTAGTTGACAGTGGCTAGAAGAAAAACAGGTAAGAAATACAAAGGGCAGTTGTCTCCTTTTCCAATTGTTAGAGAGGTTTTATTTGTTTGGTTGGTTGCTTGCTTGCTTTTTTGAAGAAGTTGAGGGTTCTCAGCTTTTACAGAGGTTTAATTTCATGAAAACATGAAAAGTTGTACGGGTTGATTTTGGGGCAAAGTTTTTTTTTTTTTTTTAAATACTATAAGATCTAGGGTACATGTGCATAACATGCAGGTTTGTTACATATGTATACTTGTGCCATGTTGGTGTGCTGCACCCATCAACTCGTCAGCACCCATCAACTCATCATTTACATCAGGTATAACTCCCAATGCAATCCCTCCCCGCTCCCCCCTCCCCGTGATAGGCCCCAGTGTGTGATGTTCCCCTTCCCGAGTCCAAGTGATCTCATAGTTCAGTTCCCACCTATGAGTGAGAACATGTGGTGTTTGGTTTTCTGTTCTTGCGGTAGTTTGCTGAGAATGATGGTTTCCATGTCCCTACAAAGGACACAAACTCATCCTTTTTTATGGCTGCATAGTATTCCATGGTGTATACGTGCCACATTTTCTTAATCCAGTCTGTCACTGATGGACATTTGGGTTGATTCCAAGTCTTTGCTATTGTGAATAGTGCTGCAATAAACATATGTGTGCATGTGTCTTTATAGCAGCATGATTTATAATCCTTTGGGTATATACCCAGTAATGGGATGGCTGGGTCATATGGTACTTCTAGTTCTAGATCCATGAGGAATCGCCATACTGTTTTCCCTAATGGTTGAACTAGTTTACAATCCCACCAACAGTGTAAAAGTGTTCCTATTTCTCCACATCCTCTCCAGCACCTGTTGTTTCCTGACTTTTTAATGATCGCCATTCTAACTGGTGTGAGATGGTATCTCATTGTGGTTTTGATTTGCATTCTCTTATGGCCAGTGATGATGAGCATTTTTTCTTGTTTCTGTTGGCTGTATGAATGTCCTCTTTTGAGAAATGTCTATTCATATCCTTTGCCCACTTTTGGATGGGGTTGTTTGTTTTTTTCTTGTAAATTTGTTTGAGTTCTTTGTAGGTTCTGGATATTAGCCCTTTGTCAGATGAGTAGATTGCAAAAATGTTCTCCCATTCTGTAGGTTGCCTGTTCACTCTGATGGTAGTTTCCTTTGCTGTGCAGAAGCTCTTTAGTTTAATTAGATCCCATTTGTCAATTTTGGCTTTTGTTGCCGTTGCTTTTGGTGTTTTAGACATGAATTCCTGGGCAAAGTTTTTGATGCACTGCCTGATAGGGATTCTAGTGACGTAAGCAGTGGTCATTCTGATGTAAACAGTAGTCATTCTGTTTTGGCCTTGTGAACTCCATGAATACTTCATAGGATTGTTAGAGGATTGTCACACTTTCACAGATGCTAGCAGAAGTCCAAAGACTCATAGGTCAGAGACGAAGGATAGTTTACTACTCACAACAAAAGCAGTAGCCAGAATATCAGCACTGGTGCCACTTTGCTGAGCCCCAGTTCCCAAAGAGGTACATGAATAGGATCAGGTGTCAGTTTCTCACATACAGTAAGTTGCATTATAGGAAAGAAACCTCGGCCATAAAGAGTTCAAATCTTTTATAATTGGTTTTAAGCATTGCCCACATCTTTGCTCTGGAGGGAGATACTATTTCCATCTTCCAAAACTGTAAAATAAATTTGTGTTTTGCTTTGGAAAGAACAACTGTCCCTGAATTCCAGTGCTGTCTGACATATGAACAACCTTAAAAAGATATTCCAGAACAAAAGCAGTCAATGACTTTGCTTGAAAGATGTGCACAACCACAAGAGAAACATGGAGGGTTGCCTCCTAAAAATATGCACCGCTTACGTCCATAATATATTGACTTTTGGTATATATGTATATTTCCACATAGCAAGTGTTTAATAAAAATCTGTTTGTCTAATAAATTGATTTGTGACCAGTTAAACAAAATGAACATAAGGCCGACTATGTTAAGAACTATGGTAGAGGTAATTGAACTAAAATGTTATTCACACTGTAGCCTTTCCCAAAACATCATAAGCTAAGGGCACTATCTACCATATGTCCTTATTTTGTTATTTCTCATCAGTCTAAACTTTCTGATGCATTTTCTTATGAGAATTCCCCTTAGTCACATACTTTGATTAATCTGAATGCCAGAAGCTGGAACCAAATCCATTCCATTTTTATCATACAACATTTAATTAAGATCATTATCAACAGGAATCCTAACTGCAGAATGAGGCCAATCTCCAGGCACCCAGACTCAACTTGCAGAACAAATTACATCAACACCAGTGTCTACTATAGAGAGGCAGGTGACTTTTTCCTTTAGTTTTTATGTTGATCTTTGCACTTGTCCCAAATCTTTAATCTAGATACTTTAGGATGCATTAACAATTGCCTTGACTCACAAGATGAAAATCTAGGGAAATTCTATCATCTGTAACAACCCTGGCCAGTAAGTTGAGGCTGACCTTAAGGTCAGAACTGAGGTGGCATCAGTGCCTTCCAGAACTGAGGTGGCATCATTGATCACTTCAGCTAATAAATCAGAGACTAATTTTATAACACCTTTTCTAATCCAATGACTCTGATTATCATAGGATAACCACCTTCAGGGTTCTCATAAATAATGAATCAGCTTCCCTCCCAGTAGCTCTCCTAAGTAAGCATAGTAGCCTCATATTGGCAAGATCTCTATAGTCATCTAAAAGCTTTATGACCTGTAGGTATTGTTATCTTAAACCTTTTTTCAAATGTATTTATTTATTTTAAATTGACAGACAAAATTGTATGTATCTGTCATGTACAAGATGATGTTTTAAAGTAAGTATACACTGTGGAATAGTTAAATCTAGCTATTTATAAAATGTATTATCTAACATTATTTTGTGGTAAGAACGTTTGACATTCACTGTCTTAGTATTTTCCAAGAATACCATGTATCATCATTAACCATGGTCACCATGCTGTACAGTAGATCTTGAATGTCTCTTATTAATACATCTAAGGTGAATGTCACCATATTTTGGGAAGACAGCCTAGTTAATATCTATTTTACACATAAGGGCAGTTCCCAGGTAAACATCATGTCCCGGGGGGGGGGGGAGAAACTTTGTTTAAATTTTATGGACCCCTATTCTTAAGGATCTACATCAGCCAGGATACTGAAGTTGACAGTGCCTTCAAAGTGCCTCCTAAATGGCTAGAAAACTGTGAGTTTCCCAGGTCAGTTTTAATGATTGAATCTGGTCTTTGTTTCAGAAGCGACTCCTATTTGTACATCCTATTTGTACATCCAACCAGGAAGTTGGCATTTGTTTACCTTATGGAATGACAGAGTGACAGCTTTAGGTATAGAGGTAGAAAAAATATCTAGAGGTGTGAACAAGTGTTTTACTTTGGAAGTGTAGAAGTTTGAGGAATTTCCTACTGTTTCCCATAAGCTTATTGGTAAGAATAAGGACAACTGTGCTCAAATCAGTCAGAGACATCCAGCAGGTGATGAGAGATCTATCAATAAGTTAAATTTATGGTGTTTGCAAAAGTTTAGGAATCCCACACTGGAGTTTTTTCCTTCTTGAAAAAAAAAAAAAAAAAAGGCTCCAGGGGTAATTCTAAAAACAAAAATTATTAACTTTTCTCCCTTCCCCATACTTCTTGAGGTCTTAAGGTAACCTCCTCCCCCTGTGCCAGGGTTGGTGCTCCCCCTTCACCACCATGAAATTAGTGTGTCCCATTCTAATAGTAATAACTCCAGCTTGTCTCCAGTTATCTTACACTCTCGTCGGGATATTTTATTCAAATGTTTTAGAGAACAAGGGACTTTTTGTAAAACTTAAAATGACTTATTATGTCCTTTAGCCCATGTTAGACGCTATAAAGGGGTTCTGGAATCTCAACCATATGATAATTATGTTTAGAATCTAGCAATATTTCAGTCCAACAACAATAACAAAAATATTAGATCACTAAAGAAGAATTAAATTTGAATCCCTTTGGCCTTTTTTTTAATATTAGAAAATGCTTTATTTCTAGTTTCTCATGGGAGATTGTTCAGTGAAATCTTCCAAAAAGGGCCAAAGCACCATTGTAGCAGCCTGGACCCAATGACAAAATTATAAAGTCTTTTAACGTTGTATTTAAATGGACCTGTGATTGCCATAATACACTGCAAAAGAGTTTGAGTCATAAGATGGTCCTGCAATTGTCATTTTTCCTTATCAAGTATTAGTCTCGCTATCCCTTGTATCTGAAGCGAAAGTCAAAATTCTCACTATTTGCCTGGCTTCTTACCATAATTTTTCTTTATGAAATATATTTCTTATATTCTTAGTGTATGTAACCATCTCCATAACTTGTCTGAAACCAAGTAGAAACTTCTGCCACCTCTCTCCAGTAAAAATGTTAGTACTGGTTATTACTATGGTCTGCACCTGAGACTAACTGCCAGATTGTTGAGAAATATCCCTATTTAAGGAGAATTAATGTACCTGTTAGGATGGCTATCTGTGATTCTACCTTATAATACTCAGCCAGCAAGCTCTCCTTAATGTCTCCTCATTAACAGCAATGAAGTGGAGGAACATTTATTTCCTGGTTGACCATTAAATTTGGTCCATGTATTTGCCACTGATTTCCAGAGACATTTCTAAAATCCCATTAGTTGGCCTGTGAGACCCTCATTCTCCTTTTAGAGAGCTTTTTCTCTGTCAGCATCTGATCTTCATAAACAAATTTGTTAAGGAATATAAAGTGTCTGATATTTTACCATACTGCAAGTTAACAATTTAGACTGACATAGTTTTATGGATGCCAGTGGTAGTCAAAAGGTGCCTGGGTCACAGTGTACTCGCAGAACTAAAGGTAGCCACAATATTAGCCTCAATGCCACTTCCTTGACCCCCAATTTCCACAGTATCACATGAAGAGAACAAGGTGTCAGTTGCACATACTATGAATTACAAGAGAGGACTGAGTTTAGAGGACTCGAAAATTTTATAAAGGACAGGCATTATATTATGCCTGTCCTATTGCTCCAGACTCTAGAGAGAGACACATCTTATCTTCCAAAATTTAAATGACTCTCTCATTTTCTCTTCTAAGGATGTTTTCTATACAAACATTCTTGAAAAACTAGTCCAGAACAAATGACTTTGCATGCGGAAATATATACATACAAGAGACCAATGGAGAATTCTCTCCCAAGAGCTTGTAAATAGCCTACTGGATCCCAAGGGCACTAAATTCCTCCTCCGTAGACTGCTATAATTCCATCCGTCAGGACTGCCCTGATGGCTTTAAAAGGCGATTTATCTATTTCCTGCCCGTGAGCACAGAGGAAGTGTTACTAATAGAATGATTGGAAAAAATGTGTCCACTTGTAGCAAGTGAAAGAAAATAGAGAGAAAAGGAATTACAAATTAAAAAACAGTATACTTTATTTTAGTAAACATTACAACTTTCCAAATTGAAGATACTTTATTCTAACAAATAAAAATAATGTCATACAATAATCTTGTTAAGCGATGAAGCTAATCAGAAGATATATAAAGTCTCTCTCTCTCTCTCTCTGACTCTCTCTCTCTCTATATATATATGTACACACACACACATATATATATACACACACACCTATATACACTGGTTGTTATATACTGTATATACACACTGGTTGTTAGTACATTGTGCACCTGAGACTGACTGCCAGATTGTTGGGAAATGTCCCTACCTGAAGGAGAATGAGCGTACCTGTTAAAATGGCTATATACGTGTGTGTGTATGTGTGTGTGTACACATATATGTATATACACATATATATAAATAGACAAGCAAAATTTTGGGTTAGGTTGGTATAGATACAAAAAATATATAGTAAGAAGTCTTTAGTGAATGCTTTAGAATATTAAAAACTAAAATACGGGGGGCGGAGCAAGATGGCCGAATAGGAACAGCTCCAGTCTCCAACTCCCAGCGCGAGCGACACAGAAGACCGGTGATTTCTGCATTTTCAACTGAGGTACTGGGTTCATCTCACTGGGGAGTGCCGGACGATCGATGCTGGTCAGCTGCTGCAGCCCGACCAGCGAGAGCTGAAGCAGGGTGAGGCATTGCCTCACCTGGGAAGCGCAAGGAGGAAGGGAATCCCTTTTCCTAGCCAGGGGAACTGAGACACACAACACCTGGAAAATCGGGTAACTCCCACCCCAATACTGCGCTTTAAGCAAACAGGCACACCAGGAGATCATATCCCACACCTGGCCGGGAGGGTCCCACGCCCACGGAGCCTCCCTCATTGCTAGAACAGCAGTCTGCCATATCGCGGCAAGGCAGCAACGAGGCTGGGGGAGGGGCGCCCGCCATTGCTGAGGCTTAAGTAGGTAAACAAAGCTGCTGGGAAGCTCGAACTGGGTGGAGCTCACAGCAGCTCAAGGAAACCTGCCTGTCTCTGTAGACTCCACCTCTGGGGACAGGGCACAGTAAAAATAACAAACACAGCCGAAACCTCTGCAGACGCAAATGACTCTGTCTGACAGCTTTGAAGAGAGCAGTGGATCTCCCAACACGGAGGTTGAGATCTGAGAAGGGACAGACTCCCTGCTCAAGTGGGTCCCTGACCCCTGAGTAGCCTAACTGGGAGACATCCCCCACTAGGGGCAGTCTGACACCCCACACCTCACAGGGTGGAGTACACCCCTGAGAGGAAGCTTCCAAAGCAAGAATCAGACAGGTACACTCACTGTTCAGAAATATTCTATCTTCTGCAGCCTCTGCTGCTGATACCCAGGCAAACAGGGTCTGGAGTGGACCTCAAGCAATCTCCAGCAGACCTACAGCTGAGGGTCCTGACTGTTAGAAGGAAAACTATCAAACAGGAAGGACACCTACACCAAAACCCCATCAGTACATCACCATCATCAAAGACCAGAGGCAGATAAAACCACAAAGATGGGGAAAAGGCAGGGCAGAAAAGCTGGAAATTCAAAAAATAAGAGCGCATCTCCCCCGGCAAAGGAGCGCAGCTCATCGCCAGCAACGGATCAAAGCTGGACGGAGAATGACTTTGACGAGATGAGAGAAGAAGGCTTCAGTCCATCAAACTTCTCAGAGCTAAAGGAGGAATTACGTACCCAGCGCAAAGAAACTAAAAATCTTGAAAAAAAAGTGGAAGAATTGATGGCTAGAGTAATGAATGCAGAGAAGGTCATAAACAAAATGAAAGAGATGAAAACCATGACACGAGAAACACGTGACAAATGCACAAGCTTCAGTAACCGACTCGATCAACTGGAAGAAAGAGTATCAGTGATTGAGGATCAAATGAATGAAATGAAGCGAGAAGAGAAACCAAAAGAAAAAAGAAGAAAAAGAAATGAACAAAGCCTGCAAGAAGTATGGGATTATGTAAAAAGACCAAATCTATGTCTGATTGGGGTGCCTGAAAGTGAGGGGGAAAATGGAACCAAGTTGGAAAACACTCTTCAGGATATCATCCAGGAGAACTTCCCCAACCTAGTAGGGCAGGCCAACATTCAAATCCAGGAAATACAGAGAACGCCACAAAGATACTCCTCGAGAAGAGCAACTCCAAGACACATAATTGCCAGATTCACCAAAGTTGAAATGAAGGAAAAAATCTTAAGGGCAGCCAGAGAGAAAGGTCGGGTTACCCACAAAGGGAAGCCCATCAGACTAACAGCAGATCTCTTGGCAGAAACTCTCCAAGCCAGAAGAGAGTGGGGGCCAATATTCAACATTCTTAAAGAAAAGAATTTTCAACCCAGAATTTCATATCCAGCCAAACTAAGTTTCATAAGTGAAGGAGAAATAAAATCCTTTACAGATAAGCAAATGCTTAGAGATTTTGTCACCACTAGGCCTGCCTTACAAGAGACCCTGACGGAAGCACTCAACATGGAAAGGAACAACCGGTACCAGCCATTGCAAAAACATGCCAAAATGTAAAGACCATCGAGGCTAGGAAGAAACTGCATCAACTAACGAGCAAAATAACCAGTTAATATCATAATGGCAGGATCAAGTTCACACATAATAATATTAACCTTAAATGTAAATGGACTAAATGCTCCAATTAAAAGACACAGACTGGCAAACTGGATAAAGAGTCAAGACCCATCAGTCTGCTGTATTCAGGAGACCCATCTCGCATGCAGAGACATACATAGGCTCAAAATAAAGGGATGGAGGAAGATTTACCAAGCAAATGGAGAACAAGAAAAAGCAGGGATTGCAATACTAGTCTCTGATAAAACAGACTTTAAACCATCAAAGATCAAAAGAGACAAAGAAGACCATTACATAATGGTAAAGGGATCAATTCAACAGGAAGAGCTAACTATCCTAAATATATATGCACCCAATACAGGAGCACCCAGATTCATAAAGCAAGTCCTTAGAGACTTACAAAGAGACTTAGACTCCCATACAATAATAATGGGAGACTTCAACACTCCACTGTCAACATTAGACAGATCAACGAGACAGAAAGTTAACAAGGATATCCAGGAATTGAACTCATCTCTGCAGCAAGCAGACCTAATAGACATCTATAGAACTCTCCACCCCAAATCAACAGAATATACATTCTTCTCAGCACCACATCGTACTTACTCCAAAATCGACCACGTAATTGGAAGTAAAGCACTCCTCAGCAAATGTACAAGAACAGAAATTATAACAAACTGTCTCTCAGACCACAGTGCAATCAAACTAGAACTCAGGACTAAGAAACTCAATCAAAACCGCTCAACTACATGGAAACTGAACAACCTGCTCCTGAATGACTACTGGGTACATAATGAAATGAAGGCAGAAATAAAGATGTTCTTTGAAACCAATGAGAACAAAGATACAACATACCAGAATCTCTGGGACACATTTAAAGCAGTGTGTAGAGGGAAATTTATAGCACTAAATGCTCACAAGAGAAAGCAGGAAAGATCTAAAATTGACACTCTAACATCGCAATTAAAAGAAGTAGAGAAGCAAGAGCAAACACATTCGAAAGCTAGCAGAAGGCAAGAAATAACTAAGATCAGAACAGAACTGAAGGAGATAGAGACACAAAAAACCCTCCAAAAAATCAATGAATCCAGGAGTTGGTTTTTTGAAAAGATCAACAAAATTGACAGACCACTAGCAAGACTAATAAAGAAGAAAAGAGAGAAGAATCAAATCGACGCAATTAAAAATGATAAAGGGGATATCACCACCGACCCCACAGAAATACAAACTACCATCAGAGAATACTATAAACACCTCTACGCAAATAAACTGGAAAATCTAGAAGAAATGGATAATTTCCTGGACACTTACACTCTTCCAAGACTAAACCAGGAAGAAGTTGAATCCCTGAATAGACCAATAGCAGGCTCTGAAATTGAGGCAATAATTAATAGCCTACCAACCAAAAAAAGTCCAGGACCAGATGGATTCACAGCTGAATTCTACCAGAGGTACAAGGAGGAGTTGGTACCATTCCTTCTGAAACTATTCCAATCAATAGAAAAAGAGGGAATCCTCCCTAACTCATTTTATGAGGCCAACATCATCCTGATACCAAAGCCTGGCAGAGACACAACAAAAAAAGAGAATTTTAGACCAATATCCCTGATGAACATCGATGCAAAAATCCTCAATAAAATACTGGCAAACCGGATTCAGCAACACATCAAAAAGCTTATCCACCATGATCAAGTGGGCTTCATCCCTGGGATGCAAGGCTGGTTCAACATTCGCAAATCAATAAACATAATCCAGCATATAAACAGAACCAAAGACAAGAACCACATGATTATCTCAATAGATGCAGAAAAGGCTTTTGACAAAATTCAACAGCCCTTCATGCTAAAAACACTCAATAAATTAGGTATTGATGGAACGTACCTCAAAATAATAAGAGCTATTTATGACAAACCCACAGCCAATATCATACTGAATGGGCAAAAACTGGAAAAATTCCCTTTGAAAACTGGCACAAGACAGGGATGCGCACTCTCACCACTCCTATTCAACATAGTGTTGGAAGTTCTGGCTAGGGCAATTAGGCAAGAGAAAGAAATCAAGGGTATTCAGTTAGGAAAAGAAGAAGTCAAATTGTCCCTGTTTGCAGATGACATGATTGTATATTTAGAAAACCCCATTGTCTCAGCCCAAAATCTCCTTAAGCTGATAAGCAACTTCAGCAAAGTCTCAGGATACAAAATTAATGTGCAAAAATCACAAGCATTCTTATACACCAGTAACAGACAAACAGAGAGCCAAATCAGGAATGAACTTCCATTCACAATTGCTTCAAAGAGAATAAAATACCTAGGAATCCAACTTACAAGGGATGTAAAGGACCTCTTCAAGGAGAATTACAAACCACTGCTCAGTGAAATCAAAGAGGACACAAACAAATGGAAGAACATACCATGCTCATGGATAGGAAGAATCAATATCGTGAAAATGGCCATACTGCCCAAGGTAATTTATAGATTCAATGCCATCCCCATCAAGCTACCAATGAGTTTCTTCACAGAATGGGAAAAAACTGCTTTAAAGTTCATATGGAACCAAAAAAGAGCCCGCATCTCCAAGACAATCCTAAGTCAAAAGAACAAAGCTGGAGGCATCACGCTACCTGACTTCAAACTATACTACAAGGCTACAGTAACCAAAACAGCATGGTACTGGTACCAAAACAGAGATATAGACCAATGGACCAGAACAGAGTCCTCAGAAATAATACCACACATCTACAGCCATCTGATCTTTGACAAACCTGAGAGAAACAAGAAATGGGGAAAGGATTCCCTATTTAATAAATGGTGCTGGGAAAATTGGCTAGCCATAAGTAGAAAGCTGAAACTGGATCCTTTCCTTACTCCTTATACGAAAATTAATTCAAGATGGATTAGAGACTTAAATGTTAGACCTAATACCATAAAAATCCTAGAGGAAAACCTAGGTAGTACCATTCAGTACATAGGCATGGGCAAAGACTTCATGTCTAAAACACCAAAAGCAACGGCAGCAAAAGCCAAAATTGACAAATGGGATCTCATTAAACTAAAGAGCTTCTGCACAGCGAAAGAAACTACCATCAGAGTGAACAGGCAACCTACAGAATGGAAGAAAATTTTTGCAATCTACTCATCTGACAAAAGGCTAATATCCAGAACCTACAAAGAACTCAAACAAATTTACAAGAAAAAAACAAACAACCCCATCAAAAAGTGGGCAAAGGATATGAACAGACAGTTCTCAAAAGAAGACATTCATACAGCCAACAGACACATGAGAAAATGCTCATCATCACTGGCCATCAGAGAAATGCAAATCAAAACCACAATGAGATACCATCTCACTCCAGTTAGAATGGCGATCATTAAAAAGTCAGGAAACAACAGGTGCTGAAGAGGATGTGGAGAAATAGGAACACTTTTACACTGTTGGTGGGATTGTAAACTAGTTCAACCATTAGGGAAAACAGTATGGCGATTCCTCAAGGATCTAGAACTAGATGTACCATATGACCCAGCCATCCCATTACTGGGTATATACCCAAAGGATTATAAATTATGCTGCTATAAAGACACATGCACACATATTTTTATTGCGGCACTATTCACAATAGCAAAGACTTGGAATCAACCCAAATGTCCATCAGTGACAGATTGGATTAAGAAAATGTGGCACATATACACCATGGAATACTATGCAGCCATAAAAAAGGATGAGTTTGTGTCCTTTGTAGGGACATGGATGCAGCTGGAAACCATCATTCTTAGCAAACTATCACAAGAACAGAAAACCAAACACCGCATGTTCTCACTCATAGGTGGGAACTGAACAATGAGATCACTTGGACTCGGGAAGGGGAACATCACACACTGGGGCCTATCATGGGGAGGGGGGAGGGGGGAGGGATTGCATTGGGAGTTATACCTGATGTAAATGACGAGTTGATGGGTGCTGACGAGTTGATGGGTGCAGCACACCAACATGGCACAAGTATACATATGTAACAAACCTGCACGTTATGCACATGTACCCTAGAACTTAAAGTGTAATAATAATAAAGAAATTTAAAAAAAATAAAAAATAAAAAATAAAAAATAAAATACTTAGAATGAAAATAGCTTTTGAAAATGTCAATGTGAAAATGTACCTATATGCACATATTTTAGGCCAATCTGATTTATTATTTTTTTCAAAAGACATAGAGCAATATGATAATTTCACAGTTTAGTTCTGGATACTCAGATTTCTATAAGGGTAGAGCCATGAATGGCTTTTTTCTGCCCCACTAACTCGTAAATGAAGAATCAAAAATTCTATGAGTTTCTGCATAGTCGGGGACAATTGTAAGATTAGTGTTCAGGTTATTAGAGGTTATATGAAAGTACTGAAGTAGGAATAGACTTAAACCACACAATGCATTAAAATTAAGAATTTAAAACCTTCACAATTCTATAATATTTTAAACAACATTTCATGGTGTACATGTCCAAGTTGTGGTTTGTTTGTATAAGAAATTGAAATTAACCTCATTGATCTTATGCATTTGTGTTACTCATTTTCAAGAGCAAGTTCTATTCACTTTACCATGATGAATTATTTGAAGAGTTAGTAATCTAAACTTTGTAGGTTACACGATAAGAGCAGTATAAATTATTAAAAACAAAGTTTCAATTTTACGTCTTCTGCAATCTCCCGTGGTGTTGTCCAACAAAGATTTGGGGATTTATGACGAAAAAAAAAATGCAGCATATCCTCTTACAATGATCATCTTATAATTCCATGTTTGGTAAAAAGATAAAACATATTGTAATTTTAAAAGTAAAATATTTTTTTCTGTAATTTTGTATGACATTGCCAACTTAATACGTGTTGGTGTGCATGCACAAACATGTATCTATGTATATACATGCATATATAAAAATATATGTTATTTTTTGAATTTTATTCAATTTTATTTTAGTACTAAAACCCAATGTCAAATTTGTTTACTATGTGAAAATAAGTACTACTATTAAGTATATTCATTTTATTTTTATTGCATTACTTTTAACCTTTATCATTCAAATTATGCAAAATAAGAAGCAAATGAAGTTTAAATACAGTGTCCATTTACTAAAAAGTAAAATAATTTACTAGAGTAGTAATATCTAACCAGTCTTTTATTCCCAAGTAACATAAAAACTGGGCTTGAGAACCATGAATACAAATGAAAACCATAATACATATTATGTGATAAATTTTATGAATGCGAAAGCAACAGAAATACAATGTAATCAGCAAGCTAAGCATAATTATATTACTGGTAGAGAAATTGAATTCTTCAAGCATAAGAAGGACATTCTTTGAAATCAGTCCACCAGTATCACTATCTTCAAGCACTAGAAAGGATGTGACTAGTATCCTTAATACTTTTCTCCTGTTGGTTTTTATTAGGCATTATAAATTTATGAAGGTATTTAACATTGGAAGCTTGCCTAAAATATTAGTGTAATGTCATTTGGACACAGCAGTAAGGAAATAATAACTTATACTTACAAAAGTATTTATATACGTATAACAAATAATTTGGTTGGCAGATATAAAGACAGCAGGACATACTTTTTTAACTTGAAACCTCCATTTTGTTATTTGTAAATAAATCACTAAAAAGGGGACCAGTCTGTTAGCCTTCTAATAACAACAATAAAAATAAAACCTGAAGGTTAGATAATGACAGAAGTAATATCTCCTACTGCATTTATTTAGTAATCCTTTTATATTGTATTTAAAGTTAGAGTATTCTTTCACTTTATCCCCCTGTTTTATGCCTATTTTTGTATCTCTTCTTACCACAACCTCCCCTACACACACACACACACACACACACACACACACATACAGAGAGAGAGAGAGAGAGAGAGAGAGAGAGAGAGAGAGAGAAATTGTATTTTAGGGAGTTCTTGATTGAAATACTGCTTTTCCTAAAGAGTAACATTTTAACCTGTTGATACTTATGTTAAAATTAATCTGGGAGACTATTTACTACGTTGCCCAGTTTTCTGAGTTCTTTATCAGCTTAGACTCAAGATTAATCAGTCAGGGAATGTAATCAATAGGGCAGGAACAAACAGGAGTCATACAGGTAGATATCTAGACTATTTTCCTTCTCCCTTCATTTCCTTCACTCTTAGAGTAATGATATCCTCCTATAATGATAACTAAGATGACTTTATATGTTCTTAATTAATTTATTCCACAAATATATATTGAGTGCATTCTGTGTCTGGCACTGGAGTACGTTCTGGGAATAAAACATTGACAAATAATGGATGTAGTCTCTGTTCTCACTGAACCTACTGAATGAGGAGGGTGAAAAGACAAACACACGCATGCATGCATACATAAGTGCAGTTTTATAAAAATAATGAAGTCCTAAGGAGCAGCAGCATTTGGTTCTATAAAAATATTACATGGGGGATTTGTTTGAAATGGGAAGATTTATCTGATCAAACAATGACTAAAGTGACAGTTGAAAGATGACTAAAATGTATGAAAAGAAAGGAGAGAAAAACTTTCAGACAGAGGAAGTAGCATGGGCAAAATCTGCAGCTGGAGGAACAGGGGTGAAGAAATTAGAAAGCTGGAGGAGGAAGAGGGTAAAGACTAAATAATTTCTTTGGAATAGCCTTTAGAGGCAAGAAGAGACAGACTAGGCAGGTTTTTATAGGCCAAGGTATGGAAGCTTGTTTTTATTCTAAGAGCAATGAGAAGTCATTACTTTTTATAGAGGCTATGGATATATATATATATATATATATATATATATATATATTCCGATTTGCATTTTCAAAATATAACTGGATGTAGTATAAAGAATGGAACCAAATATAACTGGAAAGTATAATGGAATAAATATAAATGGAAACAAAATACATGGATGGAATATAAAGAATGAAACCAAACATTGTCCAGGCATGAATTTGTGATAACTTGTATTGTTGTAGTCGTGGTGGAAATGGAGCAAACTAAATGAATTTTAGAGACTATATAGTAGGAAAAAATCTATAAGATTTGGTGATGGATTAAATAAGGTGGTAGTGGGTAAAAGAAATTTTGCTATCATAAATTACCTCTGAATTTCTGGCTTACACCATGTTCCAATTATCTACGGCTATGCAACAAATCATCTCAAAACTTGGTAGTTTAAGCATCAACAATATTTATTTTTCACAGATATCTGTGATTTGGTAAAGGCTGGGCAGAAATAGCTCATCTTTTTATCACTTCATATCTATTGGGCAGCTCCAAAGCTGGGAGCTGGAATTGTTTCAAGTTTCTTTTTCTCAGGTCTGGAGTTGATGCTGGCTGATGCTGGGATACGTTAGAGTTGTGGCCAGAATACCCACATGTGGACTTTCTTGTGGCCAGAACACCCACATGTGGACGTTCTATGTAGGTGCTGGACTTCTTTATAAGACGGTGGCTAGATTCAAGGGCAAATTCCAAGTGAAAGTTCTGGAGCCTTTTATGAATTCACTTGGAAATTATTCAGCATCACTTCACCACATCACATTCACTAGGAACAACTTGACAAAGTCTGAAATCAATGGAAGGAGTGTCAAAGAATATGTGGACATGTTTGAAACCAGTACAGATAACTCATTGAAAGATGGTTTCATTATTGAGAAAGGAAACAATAAAAAGACTAGATTCAGGAAAAATAAATTTTTCTTCTCCTGCTTTTTCTTACTCTCTTAGCATCTGTTTTGCATTATCTCCTTTTTCAGGACTTGGTCTATCACTTGCAAACTACTGACTCCTAAAACCTATCTAACCTTGACCCCTCTTCTAAGTATTGGTATCTCCAGCTGCTTGTTGTCTCTAGGATGCCTCACCACCATCTTCAATTTAAGTTGTTTAACATTAACACTTCATTTTTCCTCAAAGTTGCTCCTTTTCTTGAAATATTTCTGGAAAAATCATTTATGTTCAATATCTTGGATTTGTCTTTGATTTCCCTCGCTCATCACCAGTCCCATTCAATTGCCAGGTATAACCACATCTACCTTTGACAGCCATCCTACATCCACCTATTCATTTTCTTTCCTTTATGTGTATTTTAAAATTATTTTTCAGCCTTACTTAGAATATTCTGGACATGTGATCATTTTTCTTGTTCTTCCTAGAATAAATCAGCTTGTATTTTTTCTCAGAATTTTGCTTTGGGCTTTCCTCTTTCTGGAACAATTTTCCCAGAAATGTTTACATATCATGTTCCTATAATTCATTAATTTATCTATTCAGGCTCCCCTTACCATTATTGCTGAACTATCTAACCATTCTAATTATTCGTTTTACCCTTTAAAAAATGTATGCAACACATTATTTTTGAAAATAATTATGTTTTTATAATATATGTAGCTTACGTATCATTTGTTTGCTGGTATCTCTCATTAGCATGTAAACTTTGTATGGTCAAACATGGCACGAGTTTTTTGACTGTTATATCACTAAACTGTATCAAAAAGAGGGAGTGAAAGACAGTAAGCATTCAATAAAAAGTTATTGAATAAATGAAGGGACAAATAAGAGGAATGCGTAGACATTACTCAGCCTTATAGCCTTCTAAGTCAAACTCTCATCCATGAACCTTTCTTTTCCATTCTAGCAAAAAGTGATTACTTCCTCTTCCAAATTCCACTGTCATTTATTATCCATTCCAGTATTATTGATTGCTTATCTATGATAAATACTACTAATGTGATATCTTGTGTGTTTTTTTTTTCAATTCTCTTTATGTCTTTTAATTTTCCAACTAAATTATAAACTCCTCAAATTACTGGTTATTTTCCAAGCAATTAATATATTAGTAGTAGCTAGTAATATGAATAGACATACCTGTATGAATTTGTTCTACATAAATTCATTCCATGCATCTAAATCCTTCTTAATTTTAGAAGGTTGCACATTTGATTGCTAATAACAGCAATGAAATACTGAATTCTATAAATCAGATATTATACTAATGTTTCTGTCTCTATTATCTCTTTTATTTTCACACTACTCTGTTGTGGCAATTATTAATTTCATTTTCTATTGAGACTTGAGACTTAAACATATAAGTCTCAAGGAATTTAGTCTCAAATCTCAAGCAGTGAAATATTGAGTACTATAAATCAGATATTATACTGATATTTCTGTCTATATTATCTGTTTTATTTTTATATGAATCTATTGTAGCAATTATTTCATTTTCTATTTATTGGTGAGAAAACATATAAGACTCAAGGAATTTAGAGTGCTCACCCTGTGAGACACAACTAAACATGACAGGAATGGGTTACACATTCCACTCTTCTTCACTTCAGAACTTGCATTATTTACCACTTTGTGATGCACCATCTCAATGCCTTCTGGGTCTATATGCTGGTACAAATGAATCTCTCATGATTGAGGCTGTAATTCTGAAAAGCATTTTTTACATTGGCGGTATGATGATCTCTTGGAACTTAAAGTAGTAAGTAAAAATTTCTGAAATCATCTATTTTCAAAACAAACCCAGGTTTGATATTACAGAAACCCTTTGTTGTTTTTCTTGTTTGTTTGTTTGTTTGTTTTTTAGTATTTAGACTTGGCTTTAAATCCAATGTATTTTACCCTGGAAGTCTCCCTTATTTATTTTATCAAGTTACAGCCACAGTGCCTTTGTAGCCCATTTCTGTTCTTTTAAAAATTATTATGATAGTTACAAAATTGTTTCCAGGGCTTGACCTTTCATCTCCTTTGGAAAAGTAAATTGTTCTTTCTGTGTATTACTTTGTAAACCCACTTGCACAGTACACAGGAACAGAAAGCAATAATTACCATCAGGTTCTTGCATGTAAGGAAACTAAACTGAATGTAAGAAGAGCACAAAATTTAAAATCGCGCTGTTAGAAATAAAACCGTATTATCTCAAAGTAACAGTTAGCGATATTGCAGTTGGTAAGGCACTGAAATACCAGATAGTCTACCTCAGGTAATATGCAAAATATGGAGGAAGGATTGGGAAGAAGTTAGAGAAACAGGGATCAAATCTCTGCTCCACCACTTCCTGACCACGTGACCTGGAGGAAGTTAGTTACCCTATCTAAGTGGTTCTCAATGGTGGCTGTACTTTAGAACAATGAGAGAGTTTTTAAAAATACTGATATCCTGCTCCCATCCCTAGATGTTTTAATTTAATTGCATTATTGTTGGGAATTGCACTTAAATCAGAACTCTGAGATTGGAACCTATGTACCAATATTTTAAAAGGTTTACCAAGTAATTCCAATGTTTACCAGGTAATCAATGACTTAATCTAGTCATTGATTCTCAATCTTTGCTGTACATCGAATCTAACTAAAACTTTAATTTCCTTATTTAGAAAATGTAGATAATGATATCTACTGCCACATTGTTGTGAGAGTTTGTTAAGATAATGCATGCAGTGTCTGGTACATAGTAAAAACCCAATTATCAAGCTGATAGAAGTAGTAGTAGTAGCAGTTGCTGTTGTTATAGTAGTAGTAGTAGCAGCAGCAGCAGCAGCAGCAGCAGTGTTAATAGTGCCATTATTATTAATTCCTTGCCTATAGCTATATATTGACTTAGTTTATCCATTCACTTATTCAACAAACAATTGTTCTAAATCTGCTATTTGCCAGTTATGATTCTGGGCTCTGGAGATTGAATGGTTAACAAAGCAGCCAAAATTCCTATTTTTATAGAGCTTACATTCTAAGGTAGGCAGCACAAAATAAACAAATACTGAACTAGGAATAGAGAAAAATTGCAGGATAAGTACTGTGAAGAAAAACTGAGGGAATAACAAACAGCCTGCTGTTGTGGATGTGATGGCCGGGGAAGTCCTCTCTGAGACACCATTTAAGTGGTGTCGTGAATTGAAGACAGAAAATATGCACATATCTGAGGAAGTTGTATTCCAGCAAGCAGTGAGAACAGCAAGTACAAAAGTGCTGACAGTAGGTGTTGATGTTTCCATAAAGCACTTTCCCATAATATACAAATCAAATTTCAGTATCTACTTTGTTTAAAAAACTACCTATCTCTTTCTTTTATTGAATGGCAGTAAAACTTCATATATGTAGGACTCATTTGTTATTTTAATACCATAATAAATTATTTTTCAGCAAGGCATAATTACCCCTATTTTCCAAAAATGGCAATGAGTTTCATTAATGTTCAGTTTCATATTAAGGTCCCATAAAGTATAGCAAAGTTGGAATTAAAACTCAAGGTTTTTAATTCGTCTTTCTATAGAGTTATTGAATATGCAGTCTTTGAAAAAAATGGAACATTTTTTTATATGCGTTAGTTGTGATAATTATATAAGCAAATATTTGAAAACATTCTTGACCTGTGATTACACTTGCTCACCTACACCAACATAAAATAATATATTCCTAGGAATGGCAATAAGGGAGAGAATACTTAGTAATATGTGTTTAAAATTAATGGAAAATATATACGAATACATGGAGTTCTAATAATAATAATAATTGACAGAGGAGATAGAAGTTAATACATACAGTATTCACTCATATTTAATAAACATCACAATTCCAGATGGATAAAAATCATAAGGCTTTTGGAGTATACATAATTTTATATTCCCACATTTTCTGCCCTGAAGATAACACATTTACACACACACACACACATACACTCACACGTGCACACAGGCTCACCTTAATTTAGGGAGTTAGAGTAGCCTCTTGGTTAAGAGAACAGACTGGGGTCAGATATGTAGAGATTTATTTTCCTGCTCTACACTCTATGTATATGACTATAGACAAATTACGTATAAGCCTCAGTTTCCTAATGTATAAAACAGAAATAATCAAACCTATTTTATACAGTTGTTACATGCACATCAAATTTATGGCTTAGTAGTAAGTCTGTAAATGTCATACAAAGTGACATTTTGCCGGGTTAAACTGAATGAACTTAGTCTTTTTTAGTTTCTGTTTCATGAAGAAGGAGGGCAGAACCATGCTAAATGAATGAACTAGGCCTAGATTGAACTGGATACCTGGAAAATCAGAACCTTCTCCCTTCAAGCTTCATAGCATCTGAAGAACAGCAACTCTGCTAGAGCTGTCTCCAGAAAACATCTGCCCAGTTAAAGTATTTCTCCTGTTGGATGATAAAGCTAAAAGTACTAGGTTTGAAATGTGGGTGAGAAATATTTCCCATCAATAATCTTAATGAATCGATTAATTGATGGGCAGCTTGGTGTGAAGGAGGCTCTATGGCAGAGGGCAGTGCTGCTCAAGATTGTGCAGAGTTATCACTTGGGGAATTCAAAGGCAGGTTCTGGCTCAATAAAAGTAAGAACCTAGACCTCCCATTTGTGTCAGTCTTTCGGGTGATGCCACAACTGTTGCAGATCACACATAGAGTAGCAAGACTAAAGGAAAAGCTATTGGATCGGATGTTAGAAGTCCTAGAAGATCTGTCGTGTGGCTTTGGAACAAATTCTCTTCATGTAAAAATGAGAATAATCATACTATCCTGCTCTCTGATGGAATGTGACTATTAAAAGACTATATATAAACATTAATCTATATAGACGTATGTATTTCATAGAGATCTGTCAACTGCAATATTGTTAATATGTCTATTCTTAATTATCTGAATAAATAATAAGACAATGTAGCAATCCTTAGCTCTCAGAAATCCTGAAGAACAAAGCATTAACTGAGTGCTCCATTTATAGTATATCTTTCTCACTTCCTTCGTTCCACATTTTTCCGTCAAAAAAGCCACGCCCATTAAATAAGACTGAAGACTGAGACACAAGATATATGGCTGAGGTTTTGTCTTTCAAAAAATATTTAGTGAGCATCTATGAAAGTCACATATTAGTGAAAGTCACATAATAGTGAATAGGGAAAATAAATTTAGCATATGCTTTTTTAATGAAAAATGACAAAAGTTTGAAAGAGGGCATGGAGTTTTAAAAGCTGACCTGTAGAATTCCCAGGTATTAAGGAAATTGAGTACCATCTTGAATTCGGGATCCACCTGCAGTAGCATGGGCTTATTCTGAACTATCATGTGCTTATGACATCTTTTTCCTACAAGGTAAACTCATTTAATGAAAAAGAATTTTACTTGACATTGTTTCTGGCATCATGATGAAACTGTATCTATTATAGGTTAAGAAAAAAAGTAATGTTACCTCATGTTTCTGAAATGGCTGTCCTCATATCAAGACTTTTTTCTTTTTCTTTATGCCAGATACTTATAGCAAAAACATTATCATTCCCTCTAAAAGAAGTGCTGGCAATCATTGAAAGAACTGTCATCTATCTTAGATAATGGCAATTTAACCACATGGTAAAATGCTATTGTCACTTGATGCATTTTGATGGGAAGAATGTCACTGATGTTTTATTTCTCCCATGAATTTTAATAGGAAAATAAACCATTAGTGCCAAAATTGAATACAGTATACTACTGTGACACTGTAAAAATTGTGCATTTAATAGTTGGCAAGTGCTTTTTTTCTGTGTTTTCTTAAAACTATATTCATTTCACATATGTTACACATAAAAACACATTCTGAAGGCAACTTTCTTCTCTGTTTCCTCAGCAGTGATGATCTAGCTGTTTGTCAGGTCATGCCAGAAAATATGAATCGTACATGGGGAACACTCAAGGCCAATTATCAGGATTTCTATCTTGACAACCTGTCTTTAAATATATTGTCTTATAAGTCTGGAGGTAGGAAGGGAGGGTAGAGTCAGTAAGATTTTAGTTCATTTGATTTATTCTAGTTTAAAGTTACTTTAAAAGTGTATAGTGAGTTTACATCTATAATATGTTAAATATACATTTTTTTTTCTTTTGAAGAATCCCAGGTTTCCTGTTTCACAGGACCAACATAACCACTGCCCAAGTTCAAATTTTCCTGCTCTTAATTCAATTTGAAGTTTTCCCAAGCAAACATTAAATCATTGAATATAGCTTGCAAGTTTCAAGTTAATTGCAAGAAGACAAAACCACACACATTTCCATAGATGCTGCCTGGACATACTTGGGCAGCTTGAGATCTAGCAATAGACTAATGCTAGGCTGGTCTGTGTGAATCACCTCATTTGATAAAGCCCAAACTTCCTTTCTTTTTCAAGTCTCTTGATGTTTCTCAAGCATATTAGCCAGGTCTCTCTGTCTTTAATGATATGGAAGAATGCCAGCTCATCTCTTCTCCAGACTTGGCTGCTGAAAGGATCATGGAGGCTGAGTGCCATCTGAGTCCAGAGGCAATGAATGGCACAGCTGAATATCATCAGGGTAATGATGATATCTCATTGCTCTCTAAATCTATTATTTGGGACAGAAATAGAGCAGGGGATTTTCCTGGCATTTCAATTACAAGAATTAGAAGGAAATGTGAAAAATGTAGGGGCAGCAAGGGGAAAGTTTTGGAGAGAAACCCAGGGCATGCTTAACTTTCCTTTTTCCCATTAGAGAATACAATATTGCAAACCAGAGATTTGCTTTCAGTTTTAAAACAAACCATTTTCTAAATGATTTAACTTTCTAAAAATATCCAGTGGAATCAATGTTTGTTAATTGGTTGTCTTAATATTAGAATTTAAATGAGGGAATCAGTGTGTCCAAAGTCTCTTGTACACTCCATAAATCCTCTTGGCCTAATTTCTTATTCCAGTCAATGGTGTGTTGACCAGTTAAGTTTCATGCAGGTGCACCTCATCATGCCTCTATAGACTTCTGCATCTTGCTTCCTGCCCTATGGAATCTCTGACACCTGGGATAGAAAATCTGTGAACGTGATTGGCCTTTACACAGGCCCTACCAGAAATTACACAAGTGCTCATATTTTATGAGTCAATTCTTGACCTACAGAGAGATATGAACGAACGAATAAATGTATCTTTATTTCTTCTGCAGTTTCCTCTGCTTTTCTGAGAGGAATTTTACAGGTTTCATCAGAAGTTTCTGTAGAATCAAACTACAGTTACTCAGAGTGGTAGCACATTGGATGGCATATGCATGTATTGGCTTTCCTACATTCCAGGCTTGTTTCAATGCCTCACCTGTTCCCATTGCTGCTCCTTGAGATCTTGTTACCAGCAAAATTCTTCATACATAACTCTTTGATTCATGCATAGTTTCTGGGTAATGTAGTCTAAGACAGGTAATTTTGTGGGGCTTCCTAGCACTCCATTGGCTTTAAGCCTACCTTAGCCAGATCCTATCAATCTCCACTTAACCTTTTGCTTGGAGTCCAATAATTAGATTATCCATGCTTGTGGAACATTCAGAAATTTATATCCCTGGAGAATGACCCTACAGGAAACACAAGGATAGTAAACATCTCTGTTTCATTTCTCCCTGTTTCTGTGTATGGCCATAATCCCAAAGGGAATTCAGATTATTTCCCTAAATCTCAAGGGCATTGTTTGTGCTAATCTCCAGGGAATGGTGAAATCACTGATATGTTTCTCAGGAACAGACATCAAAGACAATTTCTCCCAAGATTTATATTTGTTATTTTTGTGGTTATTTCTGTTCTATGGTTATATATGTATATAGGGGAAATGTTTCCTGAAACAATTTGCTGTGGTTTACTGTAGGAGGTAATGATGTTGGACAGCTTCCCACCCAGGAAGGTATTATGTAAACATTTTTCACTGACTAACAGGATTTCATTACCAAGTAGAATACTCACTGAGTTGATTTATGGACTAAACAAATGTTATTTTATTAGTATCTTCTTTTGGGTGGTAGTCTAAATGCTGTGAAAAATTTATGACAATTCTAAGTCCTTGGATCATCCGAGATTTTTTTTTTTTACATAAAGACTAGTATCAAACAGTTTATTAGGTAATCAATCATTTATTGTTTCAGGCTACATGATCTTTAAAATGGCATGCACTAACCATACTATAAAATAATACACAGAAAATGTGAAAAGACTTATGCATTACATATTTGTAAACCTTTGGTCTTCAAGGAACAGGGAATTAAGAAATGTGTCTAAATATTGGTAAAAATGACTTGTTAATAAGAAGGAGTTTCACCTGTTTAAACCTGAAAAAATCACATACTACAAATGTATATAAGTAGTTGCATAATAGTACTTAATATGTATTCATGTTGCAGATAAAAAGAGCTGCAATGACTAATTGCAATATTTTATATTTAATACTCTATTAGTATTACCTCAAAAGTAAATCAGAATTGTTAAAAATTGAATGAATATTTATAGCATACAAGGTAAGAACTTAGACTTTGTTTTGTAGATGTCCTGGGTTCAAATGAGCATGGGTGAGTTATTCAACTCCTCTAATCTCAGTTGCATTCCTTGTGCTATTAAAACAAAACAAAACAAAACAAAACAAATAATTGCAGCAACAAGCACTTATACAGTGCTTACTATATGATAGGTGAGCTTTAACTGTATAAATTAATTTGATCACAACAAACCTACGAGGTGCTGTATCATTTCCATTTTACTAATGAGGAAACTGAGGTACAGATATATTCAGTGACTCATTTTGGTCAACTTGAGAATAGAGCCAAGATTTGAACCATGCACTCAAGGTCCACTTAAACCATACAGTCAGCCCTCCAAATCCTCAAGTTCAACCAACAATGGATCAAAAAGTTTCAGAAAAAAATATAATAATAAAAATAATACACATTTAAAACCTAATAGAGTGTAGCAATTATTTACATAGCATTTACATTGTATTAGGCATTATGTAAGTATTCTAGAGATGATTTAAGGTATGCGGGGGAATGTGCATAGTTTATATGTAAATACTATCACATTTTATAAGGAACTTAAGCATCTTCAGATTTTGATATCCAAGGGGAGTTCTGGCACCAGTTCTCCAAGAATATAATAGGACAACTATATTTATCTCACAGGTACTATGTTTTGTTGTTTTGCTGTAAATTATTAAATATTATAAAATAGGTAAAGTTCTCCAAATAATATCTAGTATGCAGTACACCCTCACTATGAATGAGTTTGCCATCATCTGTAGGGATATCACAGCTAATTCACACTATAGCATTGAACACTTCAGCACATTTCCCAGGATAGGAATTGCTTGAATGTAAAGAATTCTACAACACAAGATAACAGGAATATATTTTGAACAAACAACTGATCTAGCCTTCTTTAGACTTTAAAAATTCCCTCCCTTTCTTTTGAGAAAAAGCAAAACAAACAAAACAAAACAAAAAAGACAGAAGAAACATTTCAAAAGGCAAAAAAGAAAAATGACTTAACATGTATATTGGATATGTCGTTAAATGAATACATACGAGTTACACATGTACAGATATACAATGTCAAACAAATTTTTTACTAAGCAATTTGGTTTCAGAGATAAATTTCTGTAATATTTATATTAAAGATTTATTTAAAGTTACTCTTAATGTTTATCCTAAATCAACATCAGAAAAAAGTAAAAACCATGGAATCCTGATATTTTGGATATATGGAAGTCACATCTTTCTGATTGGCTAACATAGAATATTTAGTATTTAATAAATGTAAAAAGTGGTGATTTCTCTAAAAATAATTAGGAACATGTATTTCAGTGCCTTAAGAAAGTCATATAGTAGTGACCTGTCAGCAGAAAAGATTCATCACTGACCTTTATTTCCTAGGGTAACTCGACAGCCCAGACATAATGAAACTCTGTCTTCCTAGGACATAAGCACATTATTAGATGTGCTTACAAGTAATAAATTTGTTCCTCCAATCACATGATCATAAAGGAATATTGAGAATGCCAATCTCTTTCTTGGCATAATTTTTACAACTAAATAGGTATGGATTCTACAAAAACTATTGAGAAGAAAGCAGTAAACAAACAAACAAGCAAAAACTCAGCATCGTTGTCATTAATTGTGGTTATACAGCAAAGTTGTATTGCACAATGTTTTTTAGAGCTTAGAGTCTAGCCTCAGAGAGGGTTTGAATCTCATATCCACAAAAGAACCTGAAGTCAGGAGTAGTTTTAGTATGGAGGAATTGCATATATTTCAAGAGCTTGACAACTTTTTCAGTGGCAAGTCTTATAGCATTACCTTAAATATTTCATGATATTTTATTTTGTGATTGGCATTAGTTCATCAACTATATTGGCATATAGTTCATCATATATCTATATATGCTGGCTCTTTATGTGTGTGTGTGTGTGTGTGTGTGTGTGTATGTGTGTACATAGCCAACTCCATGAATATTGCAGCTCAGTCTTTTTTAGAAGACTCCTCTGCTTCACCTCCACATAGTCAGTACTGTCATTCTGCTACTTGGCATCTCAGATCTCCCAGTTTGGTATCTTAATCAAGACATTTCCTACGACTGTCAAACACTCAGTAAACACTTATTGATTGTTTACAGGATAAATGAAGGACCAGTCAGGAATAAGATGTGGTAATTTTCCTGAAGAGGCTCACAGTATACCAAGGAAGAAAAGACAGTAGAAGTAAGATATTTGTACATAATAAGATAGCTTTTAGAGATAAACAAAATGAGAACACAGAGGAGGGGCCCTTAGAGTGGACTGGGATTAGGTTCCTCAGGGACAGCTTTCCAGAGGCATAACTAATAAAATCCTCAAATACTGGTAGGTATTAGATAAATGGTAAGAAGGTCCTGGAAAAAATAAAAGGTATTTAATTTACGCTAACAGCATTTTTATTTCTTTCTTGAATGTAAAAGCAATCGTCTGTTATAGCTTTAATGTGATCACTTGCCACTGCAATGGAAGCTGAAGTTTATACTTGATTCCCATAATTCTCTTTTACTCGAACTTTTTGGTAAAGTACAAAGTAAAAAGAAACAAAGGAGATAAACAAAAATTAAAGAGATTAGGTAGAAAAAAAAGATATCCCCCTAAATTAGTGACTCTTAATGGGAAAGGGGCTGGATTCTGACAGATGGGAGACATTTGGCAATGTCTGGGAATAAGTTTTGATTGTCACAACTCCCCCCACAGTTGTGGGGGAAAGGATGTGCCACTGGCATCTAGTGGGTAGAAGACAGGAATGTTGCTAAGCATTCTGCAATGCACAAGACATCCCTCTATAACAAAACAATTATCTAATCCAAAATGTCAGTAGTGTGGAGGCCGAAAAACCCTACATGAATCTAATAATTGAGAAATCTGCATAAACACAAACAAGGCTATCTAGTGTATTTAGTCTGCTGAGAGTCATAGAAGAAGCAAAAGTAGGAAGATCACTATTGTTTATCACTCACTCACATAGGTTGATACTAATGGGTTAGTTGACTATTTGTAAAACTGAGAGTGATGCTCTCACATACTGCAATTATTGTATTTTGCTCCAAGAATAAGGTTTGTACATTGTTTGAAAAGATACAGTAAGGAGATAACTTGGCATCTTGAATAGCTCAGTGCAGTTTATATTTCTTGACTTCTAAAGCACTATTTTACTGTGTAAAGGTTAAAACACCCTGTGGCATATTTTTAAGATGTTAACTATAGTCTTGAAAAAGAATCTGTGAGAATTTTAACTGCACAGATACTGATGATGCAGACAGATTTAACCAAGGGCTCGTTAGCATACTATTGCCTTAGAGACTTCAGCCTGCTTAGGGTCTGGCCCCAAACATTGCCAGCTCAGAAACTCATGCTCAACCTTGTTCCACGTTGGTACTGGAACTGGATTAGGGTACTGATTTTCTATACTAAACTCACACACACAAAAAAGTGACAATTGGCAAAATATTAATTTGCAATGAAGAAGGAGACTACATGGACATATGAAATAATTATGGTATCCTGGAACAGAAAAGGACATTATTTAAAAAACATATATAAAACTGATGAAATTCCAATAAAGACTGGTATAGCAGTATACCAAAGGTAATTTCTTAGTTTTGACAAATGTACCATGATTTTGTAAGATGTGTTAACCTTCTAGGGAACTGCGTTAAGAGAATATGGGAACTCTCTGTACAATTTTTACAACTTTTCTGTGACTCTAAAATTATTACCAAAAATATTCTAAAAAGTAGTATTGAGGAAGAGAATAAAATGAGTAAGTTGGTAAGTGAGTTTTATTTTTTAAACTATTTCTTAGAAAAACACTACCTATTTGTAAATTAGGAGCACTAAAATGGTTTACTGCAATCATGTACCTCACATACCAGTTTGCGATTATGTTTTCTAGCTCTCTTACTCCATTGAAATAATAACATACTTATTTTAATTTCACATCAAAAAGAGTATGTGAATCAGACATTATAAACCAACGGTTTATATTCCAGAAGTAGCTTATATTTATTTGGCTATTATAAGTTGATATATTTTAAATCATTTGTCAATATTTGAAAATTGAAGATTTCACGTAAGCATACAAATTCTCAGTTTCTCTTTGAAAAATCGGAAGATTGCGTAAAACATGGCCTGAAGTTCAGATATGTGTGAACATTTTAAGTAAAGGTGTGGTCCTTTATCCTGGACATAGGCTTGCCAGCTGGCCACACAACCTCCCCGCCTTTTATTCACCACTCCCTTCTCATTTACCAGGTGGGCCAACTGTGTGCTTTTCAGAATGCAGCATCTGATTTTGACATTTATATTTCACTTCTCAATCTTAAATATGAGCTTTTGTGTATTTTTTCTTATTTAGAATTTTGAGAGATTTGATTCAGCTAATTTGCCTGTCAATGTATTAGGCTAAAGAAATTATTTCTTGGAGTTCCTGTTATGAAAACTCTTTAACCTGTTTATGGGCATCAAAAGTTTCTTAAGTGTCATGCAACTTGTTTCAGTGTGGCAGATAAAGGATGGATTCATTTTCTTTTACCATCTAGTGTCTACAAAATTTAGGACAAACGTATTTGCTCAATGTAAACCGAAGAGTGTCTGAGACAATCTCAATTAATTTAGAGGTTTATTTTGCCAAGATTGAGGATGTGCCCAAGAAATGAGACACAAGCCACAGTAGGATCTGTGGACCACATGCTTTCCAAGGAGGATTTTGAGATCTTCAATAAATAAAAGGAAAAGAGTGGGCAGGAGGGAAAAAGAGGAAAGCAAAGAAAGTAGAGTAGGTAGTGAAATAAGTGGACACATTCCTTTGAGGTTTTAATCAACTTTCACAAAATCCACGTGCAAAGGAAGCAGGTAGGGAAACGGTCAGTTATACATTTTCTTGCTCAGTAAATCTGCAGTTGTCTCAAGGGTGGGCAAGGGATGATTTCTAGTCTTATCTTTGTTTCTTACCAGCAAAGAGAAGCTGTTAATTTACATTGTCAGGGTGAAGGAAGCTACCTGGGGAGACATGTGGTCTTCTATCTTGTTGCTAGTTAGTAACAAAAGGAAAGGTGGATTTTTGCTTGACTCAGTTTCCAAGCTTAATTTTTCCTTTTGACATAAAGACTCTGGGGTCCTGAGATTTTCTTGTCCTTTCACATCTGTATGGCTCTGAATGATAGTTTTATGCTAAAACTTCCCTATTTCCGATTTCTTTTTGATTTTCAGAATTTTTTCTTAGATTGATGCAATTATACCATTCTACCTACCAGTCTCCCAGAAAAAGGAATGAGTAAAATAAACTCAATTAGGGATCAGGGATCTTGACAGCTGGCATTCTGTACAATATTATGTTTGTTCCTGGAATTAATCAATAATTTTTTAAAAAAATATTATTCTTTTGCACAAAGAAATAGACTCTCCTGTAAATAAGTGTTTCTCATATCCTAGGATTCACTGACCCAAATCCCAGCAGTAGTCTCCTGATCAGGAAGAATTTGTTCCCTTTTCTTTTTCCTTTATTTCCCTTTATAAAGGTCTTGAATGCCACTTTAGGGGAATATTCTACCTGTTGTTAAGCAGGAAAAAGTTTCTAATGAAACCTCATTATTTTGGGAAATGGTTGGCTATTATGCTGCCTTCATATCACCAAGGATTCATTAAGCCCTTTAGTATAAATAAAAAGATTGACGTGCAGAAAATAATAAATCTACCTAAAAAGAACCTGCTTTGAGGGTACTTTAAAAATTGCTTAGCAGCATCATTTTCATACCAAGGGCTACAATCTGTTCACAATAATTCTTAACAATTCATAGAAACATGTTTATAGGATTGTAAGAAAATATGAGCACTTTGATTGTTAGATACATTTGAAAGAAATGTAATTTAATTTTTTTTTAATGCTGTTTATTCCAGATTTTTAACATGCTTTGTCTTTACCATTCCTTAAATTATCTTGTATTAATAAGCCTTTAATTCATTTAAAAATAAAAAGAAAAGAACAGTACTTTCTAATATGATGCCTCAAGATATGGTAAGTCCCCAAATATACACCCTCAGGACACCTCATACTTCTATTTTGTAGCAGTTATTTCATGATTATATAATTAACTTGTTTGGGTTTTTTCATGTTTGTCTCTCTCCCTGTAACATGAGGTGCATGAAGGAGGGCCTGGGGTTCACAACTGTATGATTATTCTCATAGAGTTGAGTGCATCATAGTTCTTTAACATATAGTGTAGGTTGAATGAATGACTGAATAAATAAATAAATAAATAATAACTGTCTCTGAATTTAAACTAAATGGATATTTCAAAACATGTAGTACATGATAAATATATACAATTGTATTTGTCAAATAAATATGTAGAAACTGAAAACAGCTACATTTTTAAGGATTTTATAGTATATGGAAAAGTTATAAGACTGAACTTTCTTTAGTCTTGTATCTAGGCTTACCATATTACTCTTTTAAATCCATCTGTATGTGGCACCTGGATCGATCTACTTAAAGCTAGACACAGGTAAGTCAAGTGCCTTCTGGATATCCACAAAGTATCCCCTTTAGCTTTACAAAATTAACAAAAATCCATATATGCCCCCCCTTAAATAGTCATTTATTTACATCCCCAGCACCAGCGAAAGAATTTCCCAAAATCCCAACGACCTTAGATGTTCTCGGAATTCCAGAGTTTTTTTGTATTCACTGTGCTGTTTAGTGTGTCTTTTCCTCCCCCGCTAGAGGCCCATTTTGAATTTCTATTCTAAGCTTATGCATCCTGACTTTTCAAGATTGAGTTCTGACATCACCACCAGGATGCCTTCTCTAAAATCAGGGTAGCGAAAATGTCTATTCTGATATGGTTCCACTACTCCTAATTATTTTTATCTTAGTATTTATAAGCTATTATTACAAGAGTCTGTTTATATCCATTTAAGACTGCAAACTCCTTAAGGGTAGGATCTCACCTTATTCTTTTTGCTTTGAAACATTCTAAGTCAGTGTTTCGTGTTGAATAACTATCTCCATAAAATAATTATAACAGATCATCAATATTCATTTGATTTTTTCTAGAAAGAAAGATTGTCTAGAATTACAAGTGAAAACCAAATTACTCTGAGGTACTTCTCTGATAAATTGCCTCTGTATTGCACTTAATTTAAGCATTACATTGTTAACTTAAGCCTTTTTAAAATTATATTTTGGTATATTTAATTTTTTATTATACTTTAAGTTCTGGGATACATGCGCAGAACGTGCAGATTTTTACATAAGAGTACACATGCCATAGTGGTTTGCTGCACCCATCAACCCATCATCAACATTAGGTATTTCTCCTAATGCTATCCCTCCCCTAGTCCCCACCCCCCAATAGGCCCAAGTGTGTGATGTTCCCCCCCGCATCCATGTGTTCTCATTGTTCAACTCCCATTTATGAGTGAGAACATGTGGTGTTTGATTTTCTGTTCCTGTGTTAGTTTGCTGAGAATGATGGTTTCCAGCTTCATCGATGTCCCAGCAAAGGACATGAACATCTCATTTATTTTTTATGGCTGCATAGTATTTCATGGTGTATATGTGCCACATTTTCTTTATTTAGTCTATCATTGATGGGCATTTGGATTGGTTCCAAGTCTTTGCTATTGTGAACAGTGCTGCAATAAACATATATGTGCATGTGTCTTTCTAGTAGAATGATTTATAATCCCTTGGGTATATACCCAGTAATGAGATTGCTGGGTCAAATAATATTTCTGGTTCTAAGTACTTGAGTAATCGCCACACTGTCTTCCACAATGGTTGAACTAGTTTACACTCCCATCAACAGTGTAAAAGGGTTCCTATTTCTCCTCATCCTGTCCAGCATCTGTTGTTTCCTGACTTTTTATGATTGCCATTCTAACTGATGGGAGATGCTATATCATTGTGGTTTTGATTTGCATTTTCCTAATGACAACTGATGATGAGCTTTTTTCAATATGTTTGTTGGCCACATACATGTCTTCTTTTGAGAAGTGTCTGTTCATATCCTTCACCCAATTTTTGATGAGGTTGTTTGTTTTTTCTTGTAAATTTGTTTAAATTCCTTGTAGATTCTGGATATTAGCCCTTTGTCAGATGGATACCTTGCAAAAATTTCCTCCCATTCTGTAGGTTGCCTGTTCACTCTGATGATAGTTTCTTTTGCTGTGCAGAAGCTCTTTAGTTGAATTAGATTCCAATTGTCAATTTTGGCTTTTGTTGAAATTGCTTTTGGTGTTTTAGTCATGAAGTCTTTGCCCATACCTATATACTGAATAGCATTGCCTAGGTTTTCATCTAGGGTTTTTATGGTTTTAGGTCTAATGTTTAAGTCTATTACCCACCTTGCATTAATTTTTGTATGAGGTATAAGGAATGGGTCTGGTTTCTGTTTTCTGCATATGGCTAGCCGGTTTCCTCAACACCATTTATTAAATAAAATAAATACGCAAATCAATAGCCATAATCCATCACATAAAGAGAACTAATGACCAAAAACACACGATTATCAAAGAAGGGCGTTACATAATGGTGAAGGGATCATCGCAACAGGAAGAGCTAACTATCCTAAATATATATGCACCCAATACAGGAACACTCAGATTCATAAAGCAAGTTCTTAGAGACCTACAAAAACTTAGACTCCCACACAATAATAGTGGAGACTTTAACACCCCACTGCCAATATTAGATCAACGAGACAGAAAATTAATAAGGATATTCAGGATTTGAACTCAGATCTGGACCAAGTGAACCTAATAGATATCTACAGAATTCTCCACCCCAAATAAACAGAATATCCATTCCTCTCAACACATCACACTTATTCTAAAATTGACCACATAATTGGAAGTAAGACACTCTTCATCAAATGTAAAAGAATGGAAATCATAACAAACAGTCTCTCAGAACACACTGCAATCAAATTAGAAGTTGGGATTAAGAAACTCACTCAAAACCGCACGACTATATGGAAACTGAACAACCTGCTCCTGAATGACGACTGGGTAAATAACAAAATTAAGGCAGAAATAAATAAATTATTTGAAACCAATGAAAACAAAGACACAATGTACCAAAATCTCTGAGACACAACTAAAGCAGTGTTTAGAGGGAAATTTATAGCACTAAATGCCTACAGGAGGAAGCAGGAAAGATCTAAAATCGACACCCTAACATCACAATTAAAAGAACTAGAGAAGCAAGAGCAAACAGATTCAAACTAGCAGACAACAGGAAATACCTATGATCAGAGCAGAACTGAAGGAGACAGAGACACAAAAAACCCTTCAAAAACTCAAATAGACACAATAAAAAGTGATAAAGGAGATATCACCACTGATCCCACAGACATACAAACTACCATCAGAGAATACTATAAAATCCTCTACGCAAATAAACTAGAAAATCTAGAAGAAATGGTATATTTAATTTTACTTAATTATTGAATAAAAATTTAAAAACATTGTTGAGTATTTGATTGGTATTATACCTTAAGCTGACTTCTTGTCATTGAAAGATGCAAAATGTAGTTGCTGACATAAAGGAGCTCAGTGGGTAAACAGATAATTAAAATAGCGTATATGTGCACTAATAGAAGTAAGGATTTGGAAGAATGAATTTTAGCTAAAAGCTTAAGAACTAAAAGACAGCATTCCTGATGAAGGAAATAACATATGAAAAGCTATGGTAGTAACTTTTGGAAGTGCATTATGAAATTACAAATTATTAACCAGGTTTCCTGCCTCTTCAGGTATAGATCAGTTAATCTAACATCCAATTTTAAATTTTTGGAGGTCTAAAATCTTCCAAAATTTCAGTTAACTTCTTGTGCCTTTAGGTGGAGACTTAATGTTTAATGGTTAATTCTAGAGGTGAATTCCTGCTTTATGATTTTTTTTGGATTATGTCCATTCTACATAAATTCAAGTAGACATTGCTCCAAACTTCATCTAAACAAGCAAAAAAAACCAAAAAAAAAACAGTTTTTAAATGTGTAGATCAGAACTTGCTCACTTAATTTCCTGGATAATTTGGGAAAGGATGAGGGCAGTCCACATCAAAGGTGGCAAATAACTTGAAACTGAATCTTTTGTAGAATTTGTTGTCTGAGATTTTTGTCTGGCTTCTTCGCTACACATCATCTTCTTAGTCAGATCATCTTCTTCTTTCTGTTCTTACTTCTCATCTCTCTTCCACACTCTTTCCCTCCTGGATAACCTTGAGAACACTAGGCTTTCTACATAAATTGTGCATAATAATTTATGTAATTCTATCTCACCTTCTAATATGTCTTATTTTCTTACTGGGAAAAATAGACTACATTGGATTTGGTTTTATTTTTATGAAAAGCATAATAAATAAGTAATTCACTTGACTTATTTTTATTGCTGACTTAGTACCATATGTCTTTTCATCGTTACTAATGAGATGATTCAATGAAACAAGGAACAAAGGGAGGCAGTGCTGTAGATAAACATGACTTTCGTGGCTAAGTTAAATTTTAAACAACAAAGAACTAGAAAAAAATGAATTTGCTTACCTTTTTTTTCTTTGAGAAATCTGTACATTATATTTCTCATCTTTAATAGGAATGGCATTTGCTGCATTTTAATCAAATTTATCTGATTCTATGCAGTCTGCTTCTTGCTAATTTTAATTCTGTTCCTTTCACAGCATTTTTTCTGTTTTCCAGTTCCCTGCTTTGGGTGCATTTCATTATTAGTCTACATTTATATGCTTTCTTTTAGTGAAGACATGGATTAGACTCCCATTCTTATGCAGATGACACTCAGATGTATCTGATGATTAGTCCTAATTGTAATTCCATTTCTGACAGTTTATTAGCTTCTCATGAAGACATAGAGACTGGGATGTTCACTTAAATGTTGTTAAACTGAATTACTTATTGATAATTCCAGATGATGGTTTAAATAGGTTTTATCATTCACCTTCAGATACGTGTGTTTGTATATTTCATGACCAACTGTCAAGAATCTGAGAATTCTAACTGATTCAGAGAACAGTGTCTATTCCTGTTATCTATAGTTTAATAACAGGTATTTGATAGGTCAATAAGTCAGTATCTTCCAGTGGATTATATCATACATTATATTTTTAAATTAAAGGAAAATAAGAACAAAATGAATTCTGACACGTGAAAAATGTTGCGCATTTATATACATTACTTAAATCTTTATTTTTGTGGTTAAATTGTTATGGAGGAAACTACAGTGTAGGATTTCATTTCACCATAGCTTAGTAAATATAATTTTGGTTATAACTTTCCTTCCCATACACTATTAAGAATTTTCCTCCCAAAAAGGAAGAGAAAGTATTTTGAACATAACCATTGAAAGTATACACCAAATATTGTGTAGAAAGACTAAAATCTTGACACTCAACACAAAACTCTGTCTCTTATTTAATGGAGTTTTATTTCTTTCTGTGTGAAATAATCTGTTATGAGGTTGTTTGCACTTTCTTTCTTTTCTTTTTAAGTTCACTTTTTCCCTACAATTCCCCTATGTATGTCCATTAAAACAACACCACTGTAACTTCTAGTGCTGGTCTTCTCACTTTTCCTATTTTTCAATTTCCCTTTTTTATAATATATTTCTTCCAAATGTTAACCCTTTTTTATGGCATATCTTTTATGATCTTCATTGAAAATTAAGCCTCAAATGCTTTTCACTTGTTGAGTATTTTCTTTGTTCCTAGGTTACTAACTTATTAGAAGTATTTGGAAAATATTTTTTACAACTTCAGAAATACTTATTTTCTATTCACGTTAATATAGGTTTTGTATCTTCTATAATTTCTGATAAATTATTTACTATCCTGAGCCATTTTATTTTCTCACAGTCAATATTTCATCAGCACATTGTTTTACATTCAAAGAGTATACATCTGCCAACTTGGAGATGCTTTTCCTTAGCACATCCCTAAAGCATTTCAACTCAACCATCTTTAATGGTAATAATCACATATTCATTTTAAAAGATGAGATCCTATCAAATGTTACCATGGAAATAGACACCTTTTACCTTGATTTGGTTAAAATGAATTTGTTCTTCAATTTTACATGAGCTGGAGAAGAAAAACTCCCAAATTACTGGGGAGTGGCGGGGGGAGATGTAAATAAAATATGTAAGTAACACAATTCCTTTTCTCTATCAGTTCCTAAGAATAGCCTTTTGTAATCTGTTACTTACGCCCACTGCATCTTGTAAAACCAGCCTTATCTACTAGTTTAATATTTCTTTTTTTGTATAAAATATAATCTCTCTAGGGCAAAGACCTTGATTGTCTTATTGATCTTTCCATCTCCAGTGCCCAGCATAGTGTTTCAAACAGAATATGCAATCATTTAATGTTTGTGGGATTCATGATTTTTCAGAATAAAAACTCTCCAGCACTCAGCCTTCACAAATGAATTAAAAACATGTTATCTAATATTCAATGCAAATATTACAAAGTTATTCTGAGATATGAATGGTCATTTTGTTTGGGGAAATTTTTTATCTAATTATTTCGACTTTTTAAAAATAGTCATTCTGACTGATGTGAAGTGGTGTCTCATCGTGGTTTTGATTTGCATTTCTCTAATGATTAGTGATGTTGAGTTTTTTTTTTTTTTCATATGGTTGTTGGCCTCATGACACAAGTTTACCCATATAAATGTTTGCCACGTGTACCCTGAACCTAAAATAAAGGTTTATAAATAAATAATTGAAAAGGCAAATAATGACATGAACTCATTTTTTATGGCTGCATAGTATTCCATGGTGTATATTTGTGACATTTTCTTTATCAAGTCTATCACTGACGGGCATTTGGGTTGGTTCCAAGTCTTTGCTATTGCAAATAGTGCTGCAATAAGCATACATGTGCATGTGTCTTTATAGTAGAATGATTTATAATCCTTTGGGTACATACCCAGTAATGGGATTGCTAGGTCAAAGAGTATTTAGCTGTAGATCCTTGAGGAAACACCACACTCCAAACAAAGTTTTAACTATGAGATTGTATTTGTTTTCATACCCAGAAATATAGTTGATCAATAAATAATGAAAATATTAATTTTTATTTTGGGGTCATATATTCCTATGATATAACTGCTTACTCTCAGTTTTTGTCATATATGACAAAAATCTATATATGATACAGATTTTTCAGTGCTAGATGCTTATTGAAGTTTACACAATTATAATATGTCTAATCCTCTCAATCAACCAACAGAATTTTTCTCATAAATACAGATAATGTGTTTATGTCACCAGGTTGGAATACAACATAAATTCACATTTTAAAATTTAATAGCTAAGCACACTGTCACTGCTCTGTCATTTTCCTCTTCTGGTGTTCACTCAGTCCCAGGAGCCAGATTTTTTCCTCCATGAGAGAAAATAAAGAATTAAAATGAATCCACCAAAATCCCCACTCTCTCCTCCGGTCAATATCACAATAATAGGCTTACTTGTTAATTTTTCCTCTTGTTGCCTATGCTTTTGGTGTTGTATTCAAAAAATCATTGCCAAGATGAATGTCAAGGAGTTTTTTTCCTGTTTTTTTTTTTTTTTTTTCTAGGACCTTTATGGATTCATATCCTACATTTAAGTCTTTAATCCATTTCAAGCTTTTGTTTTGTATAAGGTATAAGACAAGGGTTCAGTTTCATTATTTTGCAAGTGGATATTCAATTTTCTCAACATCACTTGTTGAAGACACTATTCTTTTCCCCATTTTGTATTTTTGGTGACCTTGTCACAGATTAGTTGACTATATATTTGTGGGTTTACTGCTGGACTTTCTATTCTGTTTCATTGATCTATCTGTCTGCTTTTATGCCAGTACCATACTGTTATGATTACTGTAACTTTGTGTATATAGTCATGTGTAACATATGCAATCTTAGTCCCATAAAATTATAATGAAGCTGAAAAATTTATATCACCTAGTGACATTGTAGCCATTGTCACATCATAATACAATGCATTACTCATGTGTTTTTGGTGATACTGGTGTAAACAAACCAACTGCTGCACCAATCGTGTAAAAGTATCACACATACAATTATATATACTACACAATATTTTATTATGATAATAAACAACTATGTTAGTAGTTTAAGTATTTACTACACCATACTTGTTGTCATCATTTTGGAGTGTACTCTTTCTGCTTTAAAAAAAAAAAAGTGTACTTTTTCAGCAGTAAAAACAGCCTTAGACACGTCTTTCAGGAGGTATTCCAGGAGAAGGCATTGTCATCATAGGAAATGACACCTCCAATGTGTATTATTGCTCCTGAAGACCTGTCAGTGGGACAAGATGTGGAGGTTAAAGACAGTGCTATTGATGATCTTGTCCCTGTGTAGACCTAGGCTAATGTGTGTGTGCGTGTCTTAGTTTTAAATAAATTATAAAGAGTAAAAAATAAAAATAAAAATAGAAAAAAAGCATATAGAATAAGAAATAATGATGTATGGCTGTGCAATGTGTTTGTATTTTAAGTTAAGTGTTGTTACAAGAGTCAAAAGTTTAAAAAATTGTGGAGTTTATAAAGTAAAAAAGTTACAGTAAGCTAAGGTTAATTCACTAAGTAACAATTTAAAAAAAATAATATATAGTTGTATTTATAAAGTCTGCATTAGTGTATGGTAACACCTTGGGCCTTCACATTCACTCCTCACTCTCTGACTCACCTAGAGGAACTTCCAATCCTGCAAACTCTATTCATGGTAAGTGCTTCTGTACAGGTGTACCACTTTTAATCTTTTTGTAAGATACTTTTACCTTTTCTTTGTTTAGATATGTTTAGATACACAAATATCTTTGTGTTCTAATTGGTCCACTAGAGTAACAGGCTGAAAAGGTATGTAGCTTAGGAACAAAAGGCTATACCATAGTGTAGTAGGCTACACAATCTAGATTTGTGTAGTAAGCACACTCTATGATGTTTAATAATGTCAAAATTGCCTGACAACACATTTCTCAGAATGTATCTCCATCATTAAGCAACGCATGAACAAAGTTTGAAATCAGGGAATGTGATGTCCCCAACTCTTCTTTCTCAAGATTGCTTTGGCTATTTGAGGGTAACAATATGCCATGATAGAAACTCAGACTATCAGCCTTGTTGCAACGAATGGATGGTAAGAATAAAATTCAAATACCAATGATGATGGTTGAGCAAAGAAAGATTAGAAAGGTACCTGAAACATGTGGGTAGTACTTTCCTTGGCCTACCTCTATGAAGTCAGGGATAGTTCCCTTTCCTTGCTGGGATATAGTCACACCATTTCTCTCAACATCCAAATATTATTGGCTGCTGAAAGTTGTCCATCTTTAGGTACCAACATTTATCCATTTCCAGTGATTTCATATTTTCTCCCAAGATATTTGTTGTCTTGCTTAATACAGACCAATGAGAAACATTTAAATAAGTAAGTCCTTTGTTGGTACATCCCTCTTCGTCTGGGCTATCCTGACTTGCACTTCACAAGATTTGAGCTGTGCATACTCATTCATTGTTACATAGTTACATCTTCTTAGAATATCTAATTTTCCAAAGTACAAGCTACAGTTTCTAGAAGCAATAGAAACTATTAAGTAAAAAATAATATTGCCTATTCTGTCTATCACATCTTGTGCAGCAGAAGAATTATAGTTTATGCCATTGTCAATACCAAGTTACTTTCAAAGAATGTCAAGTTAGTCTATGACACCATGAATATTTATCCTTATGCCTGGCTAATAAACAAAGAAGCCCTGTAAAGATAGATAGAAATGGAATTACTTCTACTAGGGGCAAGACTACAATACTTACTAACTCTCAGGTGAACAACCACAAAAAGGGAAACGCTGCAAATACATTTGAATTAAATTTGATTCTTCTAGTGGATTCATTATTTTTCATGTCACATATGTCAGCAAACAGTTTAAATAATAATAATAACATTTCTCTGATATAGTAAAGGCCTCAATGGGCAAGAATACAACTTTCAGACTCTATCAACTTCATTGCACCTCTTGGGAAAGCCATTCAGAACACACAGATAACTGCATGATATAATCATATTATCATATTAGGCTTATCAGATCTTATGGGTGACATAGTACAACTATCTAAGTTTACAAGTAAAAAAAAAAACAAAAACTGAGTTCCAGGTGGTTTGAATTTACTCAAGTGGAAACATGAAGATGCAGGGATAGTTGAAGATTTGAAGATACAAGAACTACAAACGTCATCCTAAAGATGAAAAATGAACCACAAACTTCATACTAACAACTCCTTTAATGACATACGCTATCATACTCCTTACAACAACGACAAAATGCTCCTTACCAGAAATCTTTCAACAACCCTAACACATAGCCTTAGAATAGCAGGCAGTAGGACATGCTTGTTCACACAATGTTAATGAATCCTTTGTGGATTAATTACCACATTCTACATTCACCAAAAGGTAGAAGCTTGAATTGCTACCAAAGTCCAAAGGGGGAAAAAAAATGGAAGACACAAATGATAAACAAAACCAAATCTCTGTTTCGACTCTAAGTATTCTAATCATTTGCTCACTCATTCATTCATTGAGTGTCTTCTGTATGGCAGGCACAATTTTATGTGCTGAAGATACCATGATAAACAAAAACAAATTGTTACCTTCATCAATGTGACATTCTAATGAGGAAAATAGACAACAAACAATTGTGCGTGTGTGTGTGTGTGTGTGTGTGTGTGGTATGTAAAGGTAATACTTAAGAAACTAAAGTTTAGAGATATTAATCAGAATAGGCAATGTATGGAATACTGTTTGAGTAGAAACTTATGCCAGGTGACAAAAATAGAAAGTGCTAGGGTCTTAAAGTGTGAGCATTCTCACTGTGCTTAAGGAATTACAAGTAAGTGAGTGGAAAGAGCTTTACAGAATTTACAAATTCTAGGAATCTATTGGAGCACGATTATGAAAGTCCTTCAATATTATTTTTTAAATTATGATGGAAAAATTCAAGAAGGAAAATTCCAGGAGAGAGTAAAAATGGTACTTCAGGGCACAACGGACCCAGAGACAACTATAGACAGACCTCAGTTGACATATTCTGTGCAAAAAGAATCCTTAACCTGTAAATCATGTCCTTACTCAACCAAAAAATAAAATGTCAGCTTGTCTTACTTGTGTAGTTGAAACATTGTATCTGGCACAAATCTAAATGCCTGAAGGTTACAGTTAAAGCTAAACATATTTCACTGTACTTAACCTTATTCGTAGGCATTTTCCAAAGCATAGTTAACTGTATGTGTTTTACTCGAGGAAAAAATAGGAATACATTGATAGGCAACCTAGAAATAAATCTTTGACTTCTGCTTCTGTACTTCTATCGATGTTAACAGTATTTTGCAATGTCTCTGCAGATATTGGTTCATTTTATTCCACAAACAGTACTGTAAAATGTATAAGGTAGCCATTTTTACTCTTCCTTTATAAAAACACAGGTGGCATGTGAATAAAATAAGTAAAATATTTTATAAAATAGCAACTCTGTCTAAAGCACTAAAAGTTAAGATAATCATAAATATAGGAAATATATAAATATTAGCTAACCTATTAGTTCCTTATAAACTGCTTAAATCAGGATGTTAGCATTTTTATGATAATAAGCTGTCCCATTCAGAATGTGCCCTATCTTTCAATTTCTACAAGTTTTATTTAATGCCCTTTCATTGTTTTTTTTAATAGTTACCTTTATAAGACTTCTGTCTTATATGTCTTTTGCTAAATATATTTTTCAAAATTATATGTAATTTCTGCTGCTTGTATAGATTGGGCCTTTCCATTTGAATTGCCAACTATTTTTGTTATAAAAGAAACCTATACAGCCGGGCACGGTGGCTCACGTCTGTAATCCCAGCACTTTGGGAGGCTGAGGCGGGCTGATCACCTGAGGTCAGGAGTTCAAGTCCAGCCTGGCCAACATGCTGAAACCCCGTCTCTACTAAAAATACAAAAAATGATATATATATAACCGGGCATGTTGGTGGGCACCTGTAATTCCAGATACTTGGGAGGCTGAGGCAGGAGAATCGCTTGAACCTGGGAAGCGGAAGTTGCAGTGAGCCGAGTTCGTGACACTGCACTCCAGCCTGGGTAACAGAGCAAGACTCCATCTACCAAAAAAGAAAAAGAAAAGAAAAGAAGAAAGAAAGAACCTGTACATTTTATATGAATTATATATTTTAAATCCAACATATAGGACTCTTGAAAATAATACAGCATATTGTGGTAGATAAATTATTACATCTCTTGAATGTAAGAAAGAAAAATTATATTACATGTAAATAATGACATATGTTTCTTATTCAAATTCTGTAACTCTTTTCACATTTTTTTGATTTTTTTGCCTTGCCTGGAACCTCTAAGAAAATATTGAATGATATCACTAGTGTGGACATCCACGTTTTGTTCTAATCTTTAATGACCAAATTTGTCATATTTTATTTATAACCCAATACTTCTTTTGATTTCATACATTCATTGGTATATTTACAAGGTTTTTTTCTTTTTCTACTACTTCTATTTTTCTGAAACTGTAAGTATGGAGTTTTTATAAGAAATTTCAGCTTAATTTCTCAAATGTAGTACTTTACTATAGTCCATTTACTCTAATCACATATATTTATTTCTTTTGTGTTATTAAAGGCTTCATTGAAGTGAAAAATTTGTATCAAAATAATGTATGAAATCAATATAATTTAATACAGACACCATTCTTCTTTACTTTGACAAATGGGCACAACTAAAGTTTGTGAAAAATAAATATTATTGAATATTCAATATAATTATGAAACTGAATAAGAATGGGGAGATGTGTGCTATGTATGTAAAAAATGACTAAAACAGTATGGTACTGGCAGAAGAATAATCATAGATCAGTAAGTCAATATGAAAAAAAGGCTCACATCCATATATGGGTTTCTTATACATTTATGTATGGTCTATATAAAATAATATAAATGGTAGTTCTAGTTTGTGACGAATAATATAGAATTTACTATAAATGCTCCTTTACCTTGCCCCGTAAGAAATCAATTTGTAGATGAAGTTTAATTATAATATAATAAAACTATCAAAGTCTGATAAATAAAGGTTGTATTTCAATCTTAGATTTGAAGAAAATCTTTCTTGCATGAGATACAAAATACAAGATCAAAAAGAAGACACTGACAGATTTACACATATTTTTAAGTTTGTAGAGAAAAATTAATTCAAAGCAAAATCAAAAGCAAAAATCTGTAAGAAAATATTTGTAGCACAAATAAAAGGGTTAATATTAGTAACACATATTAAGTTTCTATAAATCAGTAAGAAAAAATTGAAATGAGGGAAAGTGTACAAAGAGAAAAGTCGGAACAAAATATAGAGACAACAATAAAGACTTCTGTTAAAGCGTACTAAAAATGTAGAGAAAGAATTGGAAATGAAAACAGTGACATTCTTGAGAATGACAAAAGCATAATGATTGATACTATTATTTTGGTGACAGCATGGGGAACTGTTCTCTTTTTAATATTATTTTTGGGAGTATACTGAACAAATTTTTGGAGAGTAATTTAGGCATATTTATCAAATTTTCAAATGCTCACATATTGTAACTAACTAATCTTCTAAGAATTAATCCTGCAATAATAACACAAGTATAAAGCACAAATACAATAGAATTGAAGAGAAAAATTACTTATTGTTGTAAGCCACTGAGATTTTACAGTTTAGTTTTCCATAATAATGAATTTATTTTGATTTTTTTAACTATAAAACGTAACACGTAAATGTACCAAGATCTTCATTGTATTTGTGTTGCTATGTGTGAACTGCTGCAACTCTGTTCAAATAGCAGGTCTGTTCTACATGTCTTCTTATTTCCCACTGCAGGATTAAAGAAACCTCCTAATTATCTTGTGCTGTTCTCATAGTGGAAGCCTGTCAAAAATGTCCAATAGTTCTATCAGCTTCTGTTTGTACTGTTAAACCTGTGAAAGAAAAAAACCTATAGGTACTGACCTAGAACAGTCGTCATGATATATGCAAAAAATATCTTCAGACTAATATTATAGAATTAGCTATGCTTGTTAAAACACACAAATACATTAAGAAAACAAGAAATACGCAAAAACTCGTATTGCCGCAAAACAAAAATGTCTGTAGACAGACAACTTGTTAAGTGGTTACTGTCAGGTTTGGATGGAAGCAGATAAGCAGACCAAAATATTTACAGGTAATTGTTACTTGTCATTTTATAAATGTTTGTGCTTTACTTTTATAAAAAAATAAAATCATTTTTATAGAAGACAGTTTTTCACTCTGAAACATATTTGTAAAGATTTTTCATCAGGATGAAGAGACCACTATTTTATAGTTAATTTAAGAACTGTGCCAAAGAACTTGAATATTTGTTTCTTTAGCAAACATACGTACATCATGAAAGCCATTACACTAGTAGTTAACAAAGATGATAAACAAGGCCTTGACTTCAAAAGATTCTAAGTGTGTATATAGTTTAGAAAACAAAGGATGGCAGAGAATTACAAAGTAGTAAGTACCACTCAGATAAGCAGTATATTCAATCAGAAAGTTATAGCTGCTACAAACCAATTGCGTTGTGATTCGTATAAATTTCTCATTTCTATAAAGTTCTTAGACTCTTTCAAGCTGCATTCCCTATCAGGCCACTAGCACCTAAACACTTGTATAAATGTGCTGTTCAAATAACGTGCTATGAACTGTACAATCCATTACAGAACCCTTAGTGGAAGAATTAAAAACCCTTCTTATGGAAAGAAGTGGCACATCACCTTGGCTTTGTTTTATAGAATATTTGCAAGTAAATGTTAAGAAGGAATAATATTCTAAACCTGGAAAACAGCATGACAAATGTAGAAAATTATAACGAGTACGGTAAATTCAAAGAAGAGCAAGATGCCTGTTCTGGCACAAGTAAAGTGTATGACTATGTAAAATGGTGGGTAATTGTACTAGAAAATAAGTTTAGGTCCTCAAAGGAATAATTTTATATTCTCTATTAGGAAATTTGTACTTTATTCCATCTGAAATAGATACCAAGTTTTCATGCAATTAGGTAATGAAATCTGCATTTTAGAAAGATAAATATAGTAGGAGTGAGCAGGATGTAACAGAGAGAGAAGCTGGAGTCTAGAAAAGGGGTTAAGTAGCTATTACCAGTACAAGAAAAATGAGGAAGAAGCACTGGACACTGGGAAGAGAAGAGATGAAGCAAAACAGAGATATTTCCAAGGAGGAAAACAGAATAGACCATGAGGAGTATATATTATGCAAGGCAAGGAGCTGGATAGTCTATTCAAGAAATATTTAATTGAAAGTGCTTCCTAAAAGCATCTAATAGAATGTCCAGTGGACAGAAAACTAATCTAGAAATCAGGAGAGATGCCAAAACTGGTGATGTAGATTTGAGAGCTATCAACACAGAAATGTCCTTTCCAGTCATAGAAGTGAATTAGTTTAACTATTCAGAGAAACCATTGAACAAATAGAAAAGAGGAGATTAAATCCATTTAGAATTATGCTACTTAAGGGTCAGATGGGAAAAATAAAACCAGAACAAATAATATGGTAGAGCAGAACTATTTAAAACATACATGCAAATAATCAGGAGAGCTTAATACTATGTGAGGGAAGGCAGAGAATTTCAAAGCTTATCAATACTTTGCATTACTGCTGAGATATCAAATATGTGGAAAAAAGGAAGAGATACTATATTTAGCAATTATGAGTTCATTGCTGGCCTTAAAAAATCAATTTAAACACTGAAATAAGAATGTGAATCAGACTGAAATATTTTGAAGACTGAAAGGGGAGAGGAAGATGGAGTAGTGAGCATAGAATATTTACAAGAAGTTAAGTAGTAAATGGGAAAAAAAAGATTGAATTGCAAATAATGGTAAGGGAAGAAAAATACAATTTATTATTTTTTTCAATACAAAATAATATGATTTTATTGGTTAAAATATAGAAATTATATACACACACTCACAATATAATTAAAAGTACTGTAACTATTAAATCAACATAAGCTATAACCATCAAGTTGCAGGAAAGTTGTCTGAAACAGATTTATGCTATGAAGAGAAGAAACTAATAAAGAAATCTACATGTAACATATAAGAAAGACACACTTTTAGTGATTTAAAAAATAAGACTTGAGTCAGAAGACCTGGGCCAAAATTCTGACTACTATGTACTAGAAGCATGACTTTGACCATGTCAAGAAAACTTTTAGGAGGTCCATAAACTGATTTTCAAAGTGATGATGAAGGTAACTATGCATAAATTTAAGTGCATATGAAAATATACATTTAACGTTCATCATTTAAACATGAATTAGATTATTTTTGATGGATTAGAAAATGATAATATGGGCAGGATTTGATAGAATGGGGCAAAGAAATCCAGATCAAAAGTAGTGGCATCCAGAAATTCGTGGTGGTCAAGAAGCAAGTTAAGAAACAGAAAAAGTATGGTCACTAGCTCATTTATTAAGTAGAGGAAAGATGAGTTAGAAAACAGAAAATTCTACAACTGTCAACTTTTGTGGGAATTCATTAAAATTACTTAAATGTAACTTTTTTTTTTTTTTTTTTTTTTTTAGTCTGAGTTCTTTAATTCATAGTTGTAAGTACAGAAAGAGAAATTTTACTATTAATGGTTCTCAACTGTGCGATTGTGAGTCCTAAGGTACTTAACAAACACAAATAAAAACACTTTTTAGATTGCTTCATTAATCCAAGGCTCTGTTTCACTCTCTTTGTGGGTAAATATTGGGTAAATATGCCTTTCTCTAATTAAACACACCTATTTAAAATCAGAGAACAATTTATCATGCCTCACATTTCTATTCATAACTAGTTTTCCATTAACGTTGAAAATATTGAGCTCGTGAATCCCAGGGTGTTATAAACACTGTATTTTCATAAGTGACATTAGAATACCATAATGTATATTTCAATGTGGTTATAATTGTGTCATTTTGAATTTAAAGTCTATTTGCAAGATATTTTATTGTTGTAATTTTACATGTGGCATATGTTCATCTTTTAAAATGCAATTTCTCTTTTAGTGAAAACGTGTGGCTCTAATCTTCAAGGACCAAGTGGTACCTTTACATCTCCCAACTTTCCATTCCAGTATGACAGCAACGCACAGTGTGTCTGGGTCATCACTGCAGTGAATACAAATAAGGTAAGAGAACACCATCTGTGGTCAAAAAAAAGTCATAATCATAAAGACAAAGGCAAAGAAATTATACGGAGCATGCAGTACAGAAAATTTATAACTCAAGTAGAATTTTGGCAATTTTCCCTACTTATCCGTTTATAAACCAAGTTTATATGAGAAATTTGGGAAAAAATAAAAAATAATACAACTCTACTCCAAGCTAATAATGTATACATGAAAATGTTAAAATTATAAAGGAATGCTTTCTGAGATACATTTTTGAAGGTTGTTAAGTGTATTCTTTTTTTTTTTTTTTTTTTTTTTTTTTTTTTTTTGAGACGGAGTCTCGCTCTGTCGCCCAGGCTGGAGTGCAGTGGCCGGATCTCAGCTCACTGCAAGCTCCGCCTCCCGGGTTCACGCCATTCTCCTGCCTCAGCCTCCCGAGTAGCTGGGACTATAGGCGCCCGCCACCTCGCCCGGCTAGTTTTTTTTTTTTGTACTTTTTAGTAGAGACGGGGTTTCACCGTGTTAGCCAGGATGGTCTCGATCTCCTGACCTCGTGATCCGCCCGTCTCGGCCTCCCAAAGTGCTGGGATTACAGGCGTGAGCCACCGCGCCCGGCCAAGTGTATTCTTTTTAAAAGGAATCATGAATAGTGGCTGTTGTTGTATCTTTTCTGTTTGACACATAATTCAGGTCAATCGTGTTTTTATACATAGTTGACTTTCATTTCAATGTTCCTCTATTGCTATATATCACATAACTATTTATTTGGAATAGTTTGTTTAATGTGCCCTGCATTAATAAAGAATTTATATTATGGATATTTCAAAAAGTTGACTTGCCTTTCTATTTGATTCTAATATGAGTAACACATCTAAATATGTACATGCCACTATACCTCAAGCAAAATTATAATACAATGAACGTAAAAGCAGCTGAAAATTTTGCTGATTTTTCTTTCCTGCTCTTACTATCCTGCTATCCTGCTTCTGTTTGTAAGACTTGATTTTATAACAGTAGAGAGGACCTAAATAGGAAAATTTATCATTTCTCTCAGATCTTCAGATTATGTGATAGCTTCTTTGGGCTAGATTTTAAAAAGTTTGGTGGTAGAGCTCTTGAAATTGGGCCAGATTGTGTTTCATATACTGATGTATAATTTTCAGATAACTTTAAGTTATTTAACCTCTCTCATGTTGTTTCTTTATCTATATCTATGAAATGTGAATAATAAAGACACGTATTTTATAGTATCGCAAGAAATAAGTACGATAATGCAAGCACACTTGTTAGTAAAGCTAATAAGGCCTTGAACTACATTATTAATTCATTGTTATTAAAGTACATATTGCCTCCCGGGAATTTTTGTGATCACCTGTCAAGTTCTTGAAACCTAATTCTAAGATCAGCAGAGTTGGTTTAAGACTCAACACAGAGACAATTAGATTTGTTTCACAGAAGAGCCCTGCTTTATAAATCAGAAGAACTAGATCAGAAACCTACTCTGCCCCAAATTATCTCTATAAACTTGAGTAAATTTCTAAATCAAATCCCTCCGTTGCATGAAGGAAATCATGTTATCCACCCAACCTGTGTCGTCAGTTCAATTCAGTGCAACAAATATTTATTGATTTCTTTCTCTGTGCAAATTATTGGTTGTTGAGGAAAAACAATAAAACATGAAGTACTTGGAAAACTGACATTTGTTGAACACTTAGCAGCATGCTGTACACTATTCTCAGAAGTTTTTTTCTGGCACTTTTTATGAATTATTTATTCCTTGTAAGACTCTCACGAAGGAGATACTTTTATTATCTGCGTTTAAGCAAACCTATAAATAACTTGTCGAAGATTACATAGTTAGCAAAGGTCAGAGCTGTGTACTTTATGAGAAAGATGTAGGTACAAAGACTTATCTCACAGTAAGGTATAAATATATTTTTCTAAGATAGACGCAGCTAATTAATTATAAAATATGGAATAAACACATTTAATTAATCTTTCATTGAGGTAGAGATATTGTTTTGTCTTCGCAATTACATGTAATTGTCATCAAAATGTGGCATTATCTCATGTTCTATAAGATGTCTGCTTTGCTAACTTTAAATCATTATCATTATGGAATTAAATGAAGTTTCAGAGGTTGTCACATTTCTACTTGTTTATATTACCTAATCTACTCAAATGTATTTCTCCTTTTTCTCCAAAAAATGCAAATTATTTTCTTAGGAGAACATAATTACTTTCAGTTCTTTGCTATTTTTTATTAATAAATATAGACATTTAATTTTGATCAGTTAGCTTAACTCTTTTTTAAGATGTCTTGCGAAAATTGGTTTACAAGAATTATTCATCATGAGCCACAGTAAGAATTATATTTTACCTTGTGACCCAGTTCAAACACACACACACACCACACACACCACAGTTTCACACATATGAAACATTTTCCTTTACATGAATGTGCTCCTGTATTTTCCTTTCCAGTCGACTGTAATCTGTTTATTATTAAAACATTGATTATGTCCCACTAAATTAATTTCATGATTCACTAACAGGTTATAGTACACAGTTTTAAAAACACTGTTAGAGATATTTGCTTTCATAGATTACTCCTTGGAACGCTTTTCAGAAGGAAATTGTTGGTATAAATCATAAGCACACAGCTATACTAGTTTGCATACATCCGAATTAACCAAGGTGCTTAATACCTCTACATTTATAATTTGTTCAGTAATTATTGTTCATGATTTTCTGTATATTTGAGCAATTATGGTGTCCTAAATGTACCAAAAAAAGTACATGGTTGATGGAAAAAGTAACCTGAGATTTAAAATTTGATTAAATTAATTAAACAAGTTTCAATCTAGGCTGTTACTCTCACTATGAGAGCCCAACCACAGTTTCTTTTTCATAGATTAGAGGTCATAATACCATATCATAAGGTCATACAGAAAGGAACATGTGAAGTTCCTGATACAAAGCAAGTTCACTTTAAATGACACCTATTTTTATTGCCAAATGCTGCCATCTCCTCAAGAAACATACTTCTTTCCTGTTATTTACTGGACTTAACATGTATTAATCCAAAATTATCATTACATATAATTTTCTTCTATATTTCATTATGTGATTGAATAATTTATAGGTGACTGTCTTATTCTAAAACATTAAACATTAAATTATAGTCATTATTACTAATCAGTTTACCAACATTGCAATTAAGTTCACAGAAAACAAAATGTAATAACTGAGCATTGTAGTCTAAACTAATATACATTGTTGATGTTCCTTTATGCCACTTCCACAAGCTTCTGTAAGGGAATGTTTCCTTTAATTATGGCATTTGAGTGATGAAAATATTTGAGGGTTTCTTCATAACAACAAGTTAAAATATTAGACTAGTACTTTAAACGTACCTAGTCTTTGAATTAATTGTTCTTCTTGCATTAATGTGCACATTCAACATCAGCTCCATGTGTGAAATGAAGACTGAAGACATACCTGAATCTGTTTGTTCTTCTTTATCACTTTCCCTCTTGTACTTGTTTTTCCAAGTTTCAAAAGAGAATCATATATTACTTCTCCAACTGGAATATTAATATGTTACATTGCTTGAGTGTAAATAAAACTCTGGAGAATTAGAATAGGAAATCCCAGATTCATAGCTCCTGAGGGACAGATCTTGAGACAAAGCAAAGAAACAAAAAGCTTCACTAAGACATATTTGAAGGGAATCACATCATATTAACCAAGCAACAAACTCATAGAAAGCCCATGTCTGCATCTATGCATCTGTGTATCTATCATCTATTTCTCTATGTATCTATTTATGTATACAAGTATGTATGTTATGTATCTACCTGTCATCTATCATCTAATTGTCATTCATCCATTCATCTATTTTTCAATTCCACTATTTGTATGTCTATTTATCCTTATATAGAACTCATGATAGTTAGGATATTATAGGTCAATTTTAATTAAGACAAAAAGTCTGACTTTTTTAGACAGAAAGAGTTTCTGAATTGTCTGATTGATTTTACAGTTTTTGCATTTATAAACTATCATGGATATTTTCTATAAATTGAGTTAGCTAATGATGCAAGATTTTGAGAAAACTATATTTAAAATACTTGCAAAATTAAAGTAGAAATTGCATCCTTTGCATCTATCCACACTAAGAATTTTAAATAATAGATGTCAATGTAAAATTGTGAGAAAGCACAGTTTCCAAAATCTTTTTATATATGTGAGCAAGAGTTTGAAGGGTATTGGTCTAGCTGATAGAAATGGAATGTGAGCTGCATATTTAATTTTGAATTTTTCAGTAGCCACATTTTTAAGAGATAAAATGAATTTTAATTGTATATTTTATTTAACCACAGATATAATTTCAACATGTATTTGGCATAAAATTAATGCAAGAATTTACCATCTCTCCTTTTATTCTTAATCTTTGAAATCTACAATGTATTTAGCAAGTTTATCACATCACAATTCAAATTAGCCTTACATTGCTAGTGGCTACCATATTGCCCATTTCCATCACCACTGAGAGTTCTATTTGATTGTTCTGTGTGGAGAATGAAAGGTGATGGTGGTGGGTGTTGAAGAGAATAAATGCCTCATTGTAAGGCAATTGCCTCAGGTGAAGTTTTTGCTAGGACTTCAGGGAAAGGAAAAATGGAATGGCAGAAACTGGCAGAAATAACTCTGAAAGACTGGGTTTTAAAATTCTGCACTTTCACATGCACACGTATGTTCATTGCGGCACTATTTACAATAGCAAAGACTTGGAATCAACCCAAATGTCCATCAGTGACAGACTGGATTAAGAAAATGTGGCACATATACACCATGGAATACTATGCAGCCATAAAAAAGGATGAGTTTGTGTCGTTTGTAGGGACATGGATGCAGCTGGAAACCATCATTCTCAGCAAACTATCGCAAGTACAGAAAACCAAACACCACATGTTCTAACTCATAGGTGGGAACTGAACAATGAGATCACTTGGACTCGGGAAGGGGAACATCACACACCGGGACATATTATGGGGAGAGGGGAGGGGTTTTACCTGATGTAAATGACAGGTTGATGGGTGCTGACGAGTTGATGGGTGCAGCACACCAACCATGGCACAAGTATACATATGTAACAAACCTGCACGTTATGCACATGTACCCTAGAACTTAAAGTATAATAATAAAAATAAATAATTAAATAAATAAATATTAAAAAAAAAAAGATTCTGCACTTTACCACAGAGCATCCAAATGTCTCTATTTTAAATTTCATGATCATTCCTTCTCAATTAATGCCATAGTTTCCACATAAGAAACTTTGTGAATCTGTAAGTTCAGATTACATTGTAATTAGGTAACTTGCATAATTAAATTTTGGGTATGTTTTAGCCATACCTGCCCAGTGCTACAAGTTCACCATAGAAGGTCTATTGTTTTCTGACCATGATGTGAGCTGTAATTTCTCTTTCTAGTTTCCATGCAGTCATCAATCGCTATCCCCTCTATTGTCCTTGTAGTCTTCAATATGTTAGCCATCAAGTGCAGCAACCCCTTGCCCTCTCCCCACAAATTTTGTTTTCAAAATCTGTTTCAATCACAGGAGATAAGTAATTGCATATGACATTTATTACTGTCCAAGAACTAAGCTCTGACAAGACCAAAAAATAAGCATACCACTCCCACAAAACACATTTTTGAAGGTCTTAGACTCACTCTTGATAAGAATGACTATGCTGACAAGGTCTAGTCAGAAAAATATAATCTATATTACCTATTTAAAATGAATGGCATGTAATTTGGGTAATTGTTACACAGGCATTGCATATGTAATGCATAAAGAGTAAAAATTAATGAAGAAGCAACAACTCTATAGACAGATACCATCCTTTTTTCATCCAGAAAGAAAAGTAAAAACTGTGGTATTACCAGAACCTAAGAGCTTACAGTAAAAACAATCTAGACCTGGTGCTCAAATTTCACAGGGGGAAATCTTTCATGGTGGTTCCTCATTGACCTCTGAGGAAAGGATGTGAGCTAGCAGGTTTAGGCAGCCACTAAAGAAAAAAAATAATCTGAGAATTGTAATGTGCAGTATTCCAACCCAAATATCAAAGGGAAGAATACAGAAGGGTTGGCTAGAGCTAAGAGGCAGCACATAAATAATTAGCACAGTATTGATTTCAAGTAAAAGAGAAAAGCTACAGGTGGAGCTAGTTTAGGAGAAAGAAACAGTTTATCTTTGTTATATTTGAAGTATCTGTTAAATTGTATATCAAGTTGGAAATAAAATCTAGATATCCTTTTTTAAAAGGATAGAGGTGGAAGTTTGCAAATTGTCAGCTATAGATGTTATTTGAAACCATGAGACTGAAAGATCTCAAAGAAAGTCTTAGAGGGAAAGCCACAGTTAGAATACATAGCGGATGAATGGCCAGGTGTGGTGGCTCACGCCGGTAATCTGAACACTTTGGGATGCCGAGGATGACAGATCACCTGAGGTCAGGAGTTTGAGATCAGCCTTGACAAATCGGCAAAACCCTGTTTCTACTAAAAATACAAAAATACAAAAATTAGCCGGGCACGGTGGCAGGCACCTGTAATCCCAGCTGCTAGGGAGGCTGAGGCAGGAGAATCGCTTGAACCGGGAGGGGGAGGTTGCAGTGAGCCGAGATCATGCCAACAGAGCCAGACTCCGTCTGGAGAAAAAAAAAAAAAAAAAAGGAAGTGATGAACGACTGGCAAAAGCTAATGAGTAGGATGCCTAATAGAAAATGTTCTTGCATATTTTCTGTATACTTCTTCTAATGTTACATTTTTATGTAATTGAAGACTGCCCGTTCCCAACCCAGGAAACAAATATGCAGTGGCGCGATCTCGGCTCACTGCAAGCTCCGCCTCCCGGGTTCACGCCATTCTCCTGCCTCAGCCTCTGGAGTAGCTGGGACTACAGGTGTGGGCCACCACGCCCGGCTAATTTTTTTGTATTTTTAGTAGAGACGGGGTTTCACCGTGTTAGACAGGATGATCTCCATCTCCTGACCTCTCGATCCACACACCTCGGCCTCCCAAAGTCCTGGGATTATAGGCATGAGCCACCGCCCCTACCTATTTTTTCTTAATTGATGATAAAAGAACAACTCTGTCTCATGTGATTGTCCCATTAATTATTTTCCTTCGTATTTCCTTTGTATTACTTACAAAGTGATTTTCGTACCCAAGATTGGAAAGCACTGATTAAAATAAAATACAGTGATCAGAATTACTCAAGTGTATTTGCCTTTAAAAATTAAAAGAACAAACAAATGAGAGAAACATGCAGTTCCTTTCTTATATTCTGTGTCCAGTCCTTCTTACTATATGATTGAATCCACTTTCTTCTATTAGGTTGATTTTTGCAGGAAAACAAAAAAATCAAAATTTCAGTCCTAAACTGATATTCTAGAACTCAGCTTGAAGTCACCCTTAACTTTAATCCCATCACATGCCCTAAAATGAAAATTAAGTTTGGGATTTATTTTTGAGTGTTTAAGTTTGGTGCTAGTGATTGAAAATCTGTCCTGTTTTCTACCCACGTGTCCATTCTATTATCTTTAGTTGTTAGATTGGGATCTTGCCTTGTCATCATTAGTCCCTTTTTCAGGGACTGAAGTCCTATTGCTGATCCATACCCTCCTTTCTGGAGCTTTGAAACCCACCAGAATAACCTCTCTAAGCAAATTGTCTGACTTGCTGCTCCTGGCTCCCTCACTGCTCTGTTGACCCCTGAGCCAATCTTCTCAGTATAACCTTTCTCTTCCTTTATTGCCATCTCCTTGTTGTCGTTTATCTAATAGGTGTCCTCCCAAATTTTACAACTGGTTCTATCATTGAGACTTCCTTTCTACTGGGGAATGCTTGCTTATTTATTCATTCAAATAAACATGTATTCAGTAGCTACTAATCCCAGGTGTAGTTCTTGAAGCTGAAGATTCAAAGTTCCTTTTTTGAGATGGAGTCTCACCACATCACCCAGGCTTGAGTGCAATGGCGCCATCTTGGCTCACTGCAACCTTCGCCTCCCAGGTTCAAGAAATTCTCCTGCCTCAGCCTCCAAGTAGCAGGGATTATAGGCACACACTACCACACCTGGCTAATTTTTGCATTTTTAGTAGACATCAGGTTTCACCATGTTGACCAGGCTGATCTTGAACTCCTGACCTTGTGATATGCCCGCCTCGGCCTCCCAAAGTGCTAGGATTACAGGCGTGAGCCACCGTGCCTGGCTCAAAGGTCCTTTTTACCACAATTCCCTTATATCATTTATAACACAATTTTATCCCTCATGGGTTTTACATTGTACTCAGGTAGATTATCAGGGGGAAGAGTGAGAAAAAAAAGGTGAAACTGGGCCTGTAGTAGACTTGAATCCATGTTAGTTTTTTTTGCTTCACAGCATCCGTCTGCTCTCAATAATTTTTAGAAGCTGAAAAACTATCTTTCTGCCATGCTGGGTGGTCCTGAAGGGGACTTCAGTCAAAGTTACGCTGTCTCTAACCCTTCCACCTTCATTTTCCGAGAAGATCCCATACAGTGGTATGCTGGAAGTAACTTTTATCAGCTCTTGAGAGCTGCTAATGTAATTATAAGGAATATAATAAGCTGATTGTTAAGCATATCCAATAATAAAAGTGAAATAATCTGGACTAAAATATAATGTTATATTAAAAACAAAAATAATAATTACACAAACTCATTATTTCATAATCTCTTGCTAGTCTTTACTATTAGCTATGCCCATGAGGTTATTTAAATTTATTTTGACCATATGCTGGAGCTACTATATAATCATGAAATACTATACATCTATTCCCCAATCTGTATTCAGTCTCTTTGGCAGCTTCAGTTTGGACACAGTGGTATGATTTACACTATAGAAATAGGCAAACTGAATAAATCAGAACTTTTCTTCATTGTGTAGATATAGAAAGTGAAGAAGAAAATGCTGATACTAAAGATTCAATTCTGAAGGGTATTGAGTCTGTAGTGATTACATTGTGAATGGCACAAAATATTTGAGAAAATATTCTTCCAGTATTCAAAAACTATGATCTGATTCAGTAATGAAGTCATTCACATCGTGGACAAACAAATGATGTTTTAACATATGTATTCATTTTTATAGTTATGTTTTACTCATTAACATAAATTAAATATCAACCAACATTCATAACTTAAAATACATATTTTACTTAAGCCAGCCAAAATGGTTTTCTGTTATTTCTCACCAAAAAACTCTGGGACAAAGAGATTGTGATATACATCATTTTGTTTTTATCTCCTCATCTAGTATAAATAGAGTCTAATGCAATATTTAACACTCCAGTTTGCTTCTAGAATAATTCTAGCACATTCCACTATAGCCAGAAAATTGATAATATGCTTATTTCTTCTATTTTTATCCATATCTGGTTGGAGAAAATCTAGCTGATTAAAACACATGCTAGTGTTAGCTACCTTTACTTTGTTAGATTACTCATAGATTTTTGAGATGTGATTCTTCCAATATAAACATGTAAATTATAGTAAAATTATAATGATTTTAGTTAGACAATTCTTCCATATAATGTAAAGAACTAAGCTGAAAATGTAGAGGAGCATAATTCTTTATGGCTTTTTGACCACTCCCCTGCTCTCTTTAAATGTAATACACTTTTATCAATACTGAGTTATTGTTATGAGGATAATTTTGATGACTCCAGGATATCAGCAAATCTCACAATGAAGAAAATACAATTCATTGAGAGGTAAGTAATGAAAGATTAAATTAACTAGGCATAGAAGAACATAATTCACAGAGAATAAAGACAGGCATATGAGGTTGACTTCAGTTCAGATTATAACTCTCACTAACTTAACAGAAGTCTTCATCGTCAGAAGAAATAAAATATATCCTCAAAAGAGTAAGTATTGACTATGGCTTTAAAAAGTGTTGCATAACACTAGACAAAAGCATATATTTGTTTTTGTATTTTAAAACTATGACTATTTACTTTGTTTTAAATTTGCCTCATATCACTTTTGGATCTTAAGATTTAGAGAATATGGCTTTCCATGACCAAGGTGAATTAATGAAGGAGGTATAGGAACTGGTATGATTTTAAGTGTACATATTAAAAAATTCACTTTGGAGCTTCCCACCCTACTTATAAATGCCTTCCTTTTGTGGAATAAGGCATGGATAGAATGTGAACCTGAGTCAAAAGCCCTGAATTGTTGTGCAGATCATCTCACCTCTCTGAATCTCAGTTTTCTCATCTTTAAATCGAAGTAATCATCCGTACCTCACCATGTCATAGGAGTCTTGAAGTGCCACACAAGTTAATAAATCAAACAGCACTTTGTACATTAGAAATTATCTTGTAAGTTTAAGGAATTATATATGCTTATTTTTCATACCATCCCTTATTCCAAAGATGACTTTTAGTGAATGACATTATCAGACAGACCATTATATGTATATTGAGATATGTTGAGTAATTAAGGATGTGTAAGCATAAGCATAGTACCTAGTTCATAGTGGGTGACCAGTTATTAAAATAATTAATTAATATGAATAAGCAGTATATATTATTTGGAATTTACTACGTGCTTTGATACAGCACAGTCTAAGATGAGTGCACAATGAATAGCAAATATTTTGTTGGTATTTGTACTGCTTTATAAATAAATGCTAACTACATTTATATTAAGTAATATTTGTACCTGTATATTATTTTCTCTAGAGCTACCATAAGGCATAGTTACTGGGTTTTTCATATAGTTCTGATAAAACTTTATTACAACATTTCACATCATTCTGGAACATAGATTTGATTTCTGTTGAAGTGAAGTAATAAGTGAGTTTTTCTCTGCTCTTATGTTTTCGTGGACACTTACCCCAAACTTAAATTCATGTAAAGAAGGACAGCCTTTTCTAGTAGGAGATGAAGTTCCTTTTCAGACAGCTCTTTCCATTCTTTGACTTATTTAAAAAAGAAAGTAGTGAAGGTCCAATTTATAATGAAGGTAAAATAATTAAACTGTGAAATATTACTTTGGTATGTTCAATACCTTTAAGCCTATGGTTTTCTTTAGATCCATTAAATACAATCTTAATCTTTCTCCCCATAAACTCTTCAGGCATCAGAATACACTCTTGAATCCACCTGTAACACTCTTCTGAACAATTCTTGTCACTTTTCCATCTTTAGAGATAGCCTTTTGCCACTTCATTTAATCAGCCCATTTATAGGCACTAGTTCTTTGTGCCAAATATTTGGAGATTTGGTACCTGTGCCAAGCTTCAGTGCCAGATCTGAAACCTCAGCCAGGCACAGAGAGTCACTTTTCTACAGACTAGAGCTGTCTTCATTTATGTTCCCAAAAAAGCAGGCCCAAGACAAGGAATTATATGTTGCTGATTCATTAAGAAAGTGCACCCAGGAGAAACTATTAAGGGAGTGAGAGAGGCAGGATAAGAAGGAAGTTAAGCAAGGTGCAATTTCAGACAAAACCCAAGCCTCCACTGGATCTCATGCAGTGTAAATTACAACTGATAGTTTATCCCAACTCAAGGCAAAGTAGCTGGGGTCTCATACTTCTGTACCCCATAATCATAGGGTAAGTGATACCTAGATCTTTCAGGGCTCATGTGTGGACCAAGTAGGCTCGTGTAGCCTGAAAGCAGTCTCCAGAAGACTGAGAGCTATATACATTTAGAGACAAATGCATGGTATATGCAAGATAATGAACAGATAACAGGAAAGGCAAGACGCATCCAAGAGGATTATTGATCACCTGGAGCACTGACAGTATCTACTATAATGGAGTAGGAACTAACAAGAGCAAACCTGAGGCAGCAGTACAGGTATAAACTGAAATTAAAGCCAGGTTGCCACTCTTAACAAAGCATGATTCAGAAAGAACCTAGTAGTAGACTGAAGATCTTGATACAAAACAATTAGATGGAAATTTAAAAAAACAACTAGAAGGTTCCCCACGCCAATAAAAGTAGTTCTGGTCACTATTTATAGAACATCCAGGCTTGGCAGCACAACTTCAAAAGTGCCGATCTTTTTTTCCCCTCCTCCTAAGTGAACCATACCTGTATAGCATATCCTTAACTATTCCTAGCCCCTGCCAATAGTACTTATTGTTTTTGTTGTTCAAATGGTTTATTTAGTTGAAATATTTTATTTAAAGTGAATTACTCTGTGCAAGTGCAATAAAATTAAATATCAAGAAATAAAAATAAAAATAAAATAATAAAAATAATAAATATCAATAAATAAAAATAAAATAATAAAAATAATACAAAATAAAGATAAATACATATCAATAAAGAAAAAAAGAGGCCAGATGCAGTGACTCATATCTGCGAGCTACTTTGGGAAGCCAAGGTGAGAGGATCACTTGAGGCCAGGAATTTGAGACCATCCTGGGCAACATAGCAAGACCCTTTTTCTACAAAACAATTTTTAAAAATTAGCCAGGTGGGCATGGTGGCCCATGTCTTTAGTCCCAGCTAATCAGGAGGCTGGGGTGGAAGGATCACTTGAGCCCAGGAGTTTAAGGATGCATGAGCTATAACCCTGCCGCTGCATTCCAGCCTGGGTGACAGAGCAAGACCCTATCTCAAGAAAATTAAAAAGTATATTTATAAAGGGAAAGAAAAAGAAAGGAAGGAAGGAAGGAAGGAAGGAAGGAAGGAAGGAAGGAAGGAGGAAGGAAGGAAGGAAGGAAGGAAGGAAGGAAGGAAGGAAGGAAGGAAGGAAGGAGGAAGGAAGGAAGGAGGGAGGAAGGAAGGAAGGAGGAAGGAAGGAAGGAAGGAGGAAGGAAGGAAGGCAGGAGGAAGGAAGGAAGGAAGGAGGAAGAAAGGAAGGAAGGAAGGGAGAGAGGAAGAAAGAAAAGGAAAGTAAAGGAAAGGAAAGGAAAAAAGAAAGAAAGAAAAAGGAAAAGAAAGAAAGAAAGAAAAAAAGAAAAATTCTTTTTTTAAAAGTTAAAAAGAATTATCTCTGTATATAAGATTACATGCATATTCCCCTTTAATTTTGTACTAACAAAAAATTCTGTATCGAATAATACATATGCTTCATTTTATAATGAAAACATATTTTAAAATAATAAACTAAGTAAAGAAAGGCATAAGGTATATAGAGTGAGTGATATTATTGACTACTTCCTGCTGCTTGAAAATTTATCCTCCCCAGCCTCTTAGTTCTGTTTTCCTGAATTTCCCCCTACATTTCCAGGCTTTTGCTAGTGACCTTATCCTTAAATATTAGTGTTCCTCTATATTAAGAATTCAAGCATTTTTCATTTTACATTCTTCTCCTTTTCCTTCACATATCTAAATACAAAGTCCAATGAATTCATTATAGTTAATTAGTATGCCTTGAGGTTGTTTAACTCCCTCTCACTCAGGTTTCCATTATTCTCCTTTGGATTACTAACCAGCTTTCCAATTAGTGAATCTTCATCTCATTTTTCTGCTTACTCCAAGCCTGTTACTTTCCAAAAAATTCAGTGTGATGTTTTATTCTGAGATGACATAATGTCTTCTTCTTTGTAAAATATTTAAATGGTTCTGCATAGCTTTATAGAGGAAGCCGTGAACAACCTAAACTACTCTTGTATTTTTAGACTCATATTTCAACACTCTATTTAGCCCCCAAAGCACTTCCAGGACCCTATGGTTTGGGGATAAGCCACTCCTTCTGTAGGGAATATACTTTCTCACTTTGTTTATACATCTCCAATCTCGTGATTCTGTTTATTAATGGCATCTTCTAGGACTCAAGTAATCTTTTACCTTTTCCTAGAAGCCTGTCCTGTCTTCCCTCCTAGATTAGGAAAACTTACTCTGCATAACTGACCCATGTGTTGTCACCTTACATTGTACTTACATGTTTGTGCACTTATTATTTATTGAAATAACTGAGTAATTATTCCTAGACAAAATAGTTGCTTATTTCCATGTTTTTCAGCTTTTTCGAGGAATGTCTCTGGTTCTTACCAACAAAGTAGGCTAAATATGCAATTACAAAGCATTTTTGTTTGTATTTTTTCCACTACTCTTCCAACTACTAACCATTGGTTATACTCACCACTTTAATCTCAATATTATGATTATACTGGAATGATATGCATAATCAGAGCTGTGTTGAACAATAATTTGGCATAAATAGTAAGGAATTCAAATAAGTTATGGCAATCAATGTACTTATACAACCAAATATAGTCTTTTCGGAGTCGACATAGGGGAGGAAAAAGAGAAACTGGGCAAAGAAGGCCTTAATTAAAACAACCAAGATACACAGGCTTTTCAATTATTAGGTTTGGATGTCAGTGACAGAAAAAGCATAACAGAGATTTAAACAAGATATGTATCTGGTCCGAGACTAATGGTTTCTCAGTTCCAGAAATTTCTCAGAGTCATAGGCTAACTCACTACCCTACCGTTCCCAATTTGTGGTCTTTTTCTTAGGTTCCAACATGGTGTCTAACCCATCTAGGAAGCAGGTTGGGGGAAGTGATAAATAAGGAAAACAAAGGACAAATGTAAACTATCTCTTAAGAAATATTTCTTGATGCTGCTTCAAAACATTTCTATTTATATCTTATTTTTGCAATAATCTAACAACATTCTCATACTCAGCTACAAAAAAGAATGGAAAACATAGTGTTTACTAAGGACAACTTGCTACCAGCTAGGAATTATACTATGGTAGGAGAAGGAGTACATGGATATTTGGGAAATATATGACACCTCTGTTACACATATTTAGTCCAAAATTGAGGAGTGAACAAAGAATATTCCCATTTAAGTACTAGCTAGCTAGAGAAAAGATATTAGGATAAAACTCATAATTTTATTACTGTTACTGATTTTTTAATTAATTATATTAAATTGTAGATTAATTGAGTGTATGTGACAGGCACTGTCCTAAGCTATTTTTATATATCTTCTCACTTAATCCTCCTATTAATTGTATAAAGTAGTTAATATTATTGTATGTATTGTTTAGGTGCAGAAACAAGTTCGGAAAACTTAAGTCACTTATGTAAATTTGCAGGGTGAGCCAGTGGCTTTATTAAATGAAATAAGAATGATGAAATCTGGATGCTGTTATAAAAATGACAGTTCTATTGCTGCTGTAACACATTACTGTAAACTTAGTGACTTAAAACAAATATTAATAATATTAATATAAATAAAAACATTCATTATTTTATAATTCTGTGGGTCAGCAGTCCAGCATGGGGCTCATTGCAATAAAACTAAGTTGTCAGCACACGTATTCCTGTTTGGAAAATCTGGGAAAGAATGTTTCCTGTTAATTGATCTTGTTGGCAGAATTCAGTTTCTTGTAGTTCCTCAAGATCCTCATTTTTTTTTGGCTCTTACCTGAGGGCCATTCCCAGTCTTCTTCCTCTGTCTTCAAATCCAGCAAAGATGTGTCTAGTCCTTCTGATGTCACATTTGCACATTCTTCTGACATCTTCCTCTAATTTTAAGACTTGTTTGAATAGATTTGGCCCACTCTAGAAATCCAGAATAAACTTTTCATCTCAAGATTCTTAAATTGAATCACAACTTCAAGAAGTCCCTTTTAACATGTCTGGTAATATATTCACAGCTTTTATTGGATAAGGGAGTGAATGTCTTTAATTAGGTATTCTGCCTATCACAGGTGGCAATGAGGAGTAACAAGGAAATTGGACAGTAGAAGACACTGTGTCCTCACATGGAAAGTGAGAAAGACAAGGGAGCTTAATGCTGCCTCTTTTATAAGCATCTAATTCCCATTTACGAGGCAGAAGCCCTCATGGCACATCACCTTCAAGCTGCCACCTTTCATACTATCACATTAATAGTATCTGAATTTTTGAGGGGAGACATTCAAACGATAGTATCTAGTGTGATCATCATTCTTCTAATCAATGTTTTTGTAAATGAAATCACAGAGAAGTATAAAGAAACCAAACATAAAATCTCTCTTTTTGGATAGAATTGATGTTTATTCTGGAAAAGTATTTATGTTTATTTTATTCTTAAACTAATATTTTAGCAACTTCTTTTTTCATCACATATATTTTAGTTAATTCCATAATTGCATGTATAAAATTATAGATTGCAATTTTACTAAAGTTAGAGGCAGATTCATTTTAACATCTTGAATCAACATAGTTTTTTTTTTTTTTTTAACATCATAAGAGTTTAATACTTACAATAATAGTCATTGACTTTCAGTATTTTATATTCTCTTGAAGATGTGGTACCACTCATTGAATAATTAGGAATAAATAGCAAATATTTATTGTATGTCCTTTCTATATTTTATATTCTTGATGCTAAAATTTCTCATATACTAATACACAAACATAAAAAGTATCTAGTTGTATATAAATATAGACACTGCATAATTGTGTAATGAATAACAGATCACCACAAAAAACTTATCTGGGCTTCTGTGGTCTCAATAATTTAATTTCTTATGTCTCTTGAAAGGATAATATGAGATATGCACTTAAAACAGGGCCTGGAATATAGATGTTCAAAATGTTAGTGCTAATAATATTACTATTATAACTACTACAGCAACTACCACCACCACAACTAACACTAATACATTTCCAGAGCGAGATGGGCATAATGCCTCCACCAATGTTTGAGCTTAGTTTCCTGCTGTGCAGATAACACACACTCTCATGCATTTCAGATCTTGAAATATTCTTGTGGAGACTCCCTGCTGATGTTAGTCATCGGAAACCATCAGCAGATGCTTCTAAGTCAGAATAGGCTTCTTCCAAGAGAGCCTAAAGAAGAAACTGGCAAGAGCTGTGAGCTTTTGCTTTCTGTCACTGAGAGGTTTTGCAGCAGAATGGAAAATTATCTTAATGACAACCTTAGAGTTAGTGGGGGCCATGCTCAACCTTCTGGAACATTGTCTCCTACCCCAGCTACCTAACACCTCAAGAATAGTTGCAGCTGGGTTGTGAAGAGAGAGGAGGGATGTGATATTATACCTGTGTTACCCACAGCACTTGCCCTTCTTACTATTACAGCTTTTTGGTCTCCTGGAATCTCTATCCAATGTGAAAGAGTCATTTGGATGATTTAATTGCCCTCTCACAGCAAGAATCACATAATATACATATAAAAGTATAAAAATTTGTGTAATTCCTTTGTTCAGCATTACATATCTGCTTTGAATTTTAACCCCTTCTGACGTAATAGCAAAGTCACCCACATCAATGATACTAGGGGTAAGCATTGAAGGGAGCAACATCTGCAGAGATAGGATGTAGTAGCTCCATCCTTTTTTTTTTTTTTTTTTTTTTTTTTTTTCTTGTTAAGACCTCTTCTGTATTCACCCTATACATTATCAGGCTGTGATGCTCTCTAACATGCAAGGACAGGCATAAAACACCTCATGTGTCTTAGAGTGGTCAGATGAATACCAATACTATAACTCTTAGCTAGACATTACCTGGGAAATCCTATATTTTTACAGTGTAGAACCTGGGACTGCAATCAATTTTTTTAAAAGACAAATGTGCTAACATCAGGAAGCTTCTACTTAGCACTTTAAAGAGACAATAAAATGATAAACACAGAAATAAATAATCATAATGTAAAGAAATCACCCTTAATGTAATAAAGAGGAAGCCCCTTAGAAATGTCAAAAATAGTTTTCTGAGCAGATGATTTTTAAGCCAATATTATAGAATGACAAGGAACTGGCAACGCAGAGAGAAGAGTGTCTGAGACAGAATTAGTCCTTATAAAGGATTTTTATGGCCCTGATGTCGTCTAGAAACTAAAAAGATAACAGGGGCCCTTGGCATAGTGGGTAAAGAGGAGAATGGACATCATGGAGACTGTAGAACTAAAGAAAGGTCAGATCGTAGAGGGCCCTCTGAGAGTTATTCAAATATAGAATGAGAAACCACTGATAAATGTGATATCTAAATAATTCCTCTTTTCATTCAGATTTCTCTCAAGTTTCTCACCCTCACCTCCTCTATCACTGAACACCTCCACCATTCTCTATCATCTTCCCTTGATTTATTTTTCTTTTTTTTTTTAATTATACTTTAAGTTCTAGGGTACATGTGCACAACGTGCAGGTTTGTTACATTTGTATACGTGTGCCATGTTGGTGTGCTGCACCCATTAGGTATATCTCTTAATGCTATCCCTGGCCCCCACCCACAATAGGACCTGGTGTGTGATGATCCCTTTCCTGTGTCCAAGTGATCTCATTGTTCAATTCCCACCTATGAGTGAGAACATGCGGTATTTGGTTTTCTGTTCTTGCAATGGTTTGCTGAGAATGATGGTTTCCAGCTGCATCTGTGTCCCTACAAAGGACACAAACTCATCCTTTTTTTATGGTTGCATAGTATTCCATGGTGTATATGTGCCACATTTTCTTAATCCAGCCTGTCACTGATGGACATTTGGGTTGATTCCAAGTCTTTGCTATTGTGAATAGTGCTGCAATAAACATACGTGTGCATGTGTCTTTATAGCAGCATGACTTAAAATCCTTTGGGCATATCACCAGTAGTGGGATGGTTGGGTCAAATGGTATTTCTAGTTCTAGATCCTTGAGGAATCGGCACACTGTTTACCACAATATTTGAACTAGTTTACAGTCCCACCAACAGTGTAAAACTGTTCCTATTTCTCCACATCCTCTTCAGCACCTGTTGTTTCCTGATTTTTTAATGATTGCCATTCTAACTGGTGTGAGATGGTATCTCATTGTGGTTTTGATTTGCATTTCTCTTATGGCGAGTGATGATGAGCATTTTTTTATGTGTCTGTTGGCTGTATGAATGTCTTCTTTTGAGAAGTGTCTGTTCATATCCTTTGCCCACTTTTTGATGGGGTTGTTTGATTTTTCTTGTAAATTTGATTGAGTTCTTTATAGGTTCTGGATATTAGAGGATGTGGAGAAATAAGAACACTTTTACACTGTTGGTGGGACTGTAAACTAGTTCAACTATCATGGAAAACAGTGTGGCGATTCCTCAAGGATCTAGAACTAGAAATACCATTTGACCCAGCCATCCCATTACTGGGTGTATACCCAAAGGATTATAAATCATGCTGCTATAAAGACACATGCACATGTATGTTTATTGCGGTACTATTCACAACAGCAACGACTTGGAATCAACCCAAATGTCCATCAGTGACAGACTGGATTAAGAAAATGTGGCACATATACACCATGGAATACTATGCAGCCATAAAAAAGGATGAGTTCGTGTTCTTTGTAAGAACATGGATGCAGCTGGAAACCATCATTCTCAGCAAACTATCGCAAGTACAGAAAACCAAACACCACATGTTCTCACTCATAGGTGGGAATTGAACAATGAGATCACTTGGACACAGGAAGGGGAACATCATGCACCGGGGCCTATTGTGGGGAGAAGGGAGCAGGGAGGGATAGCATTAGGAGATATACCTAATGTAAGTGACGTGTTAATGGATGCAGCACACCAACGTGGCACATGTATACATATGTAACAAACCTGCACATTGTGCACATGTACCCCAGAACTTAAAGTATAATATTAAAAAAAAGAAATTACATAAACAAAAGTAAAGTTAGCAGCAAAGACCATGAATTGAGAAGCTGGTATCTTACATCCTTTCTTTTTGGTGTCATAAGAAAAATAACAAGGAAAAACTCATTGCACAGTTCATTATGTATGAAAGTATATAAATATCTGTATATCACTACTATAGTTTTGTGTCTAATCATTTTGAACAAACCTTTCATTTTCTCAAAGTCTGGAGTCAAACATTTTTTATATTAAAATAGATACAGATAAATAAATGAAAAGAGAGGTATCCTAGACCATGATGACCCTATTTTTAATAAGGGACAAAAACTAGGAAAAGAGTCCTTCTTAGCAAATTTATTTTAATTAACCTCATACATATCTGTTTTTCAAAATATTTTGAATATATATGACCTAACTTACACAAATTTGTAATGAATAATCTCTTAAAACCAAGAATATTATCTGCAAGGATTTTCCTCAAAATCTGTAAATTCAAGTTGATCGTTTATATGTATTATGGAATTTAAATTATATGCTCCAGTAGCTAAGCATGAATAAATGATGCGAAAGAACGAATGGTTTTGTACTGTTGTGTTATGGATTTAATATAGATGAATTTTTCATTTTATGTAGCTTTTTCCCTTCAGTGAAACATTTGTCGTCCTTTATTTAATCTGTCATTGTTACATACCAGGAATCCCCTAAAGGAGAAGACCAGTGTACAGATATTAAAGGCATAGAAAAATAAAACAAAGCTAAAAGCTTTCATCACTCCATCAATAGCTCTCGGTGTCCCCACACTCTCCTCCACCCCGTATCTAAAATATGATCCCTTGCAAGAATTGAAACTGTTAACCTGATACTGGCAGCAAATTGGATGAGCCTAGAGAATTCCCTGAGGTGGCACTTCTCACTGTTGAATGGTGTAGCCTAGAGTCTTGGGATACATATTCTGTAATAAAATATGTAAGTAAAATATTAAATATTGCAGTTCATAATTCTTCTAGAATGAGATATGTATTCTTTTCTCTAAAATGATATTACTTTCAAATGAATAAAGGAATTTTCACGTGTCATACTTTAAGCATTTTATATCATACAATATTTACCTATTTCACAAATTTCATATAAGTTTACCTTTGTATATTTATTTTTAAATAGCTAATTTAGGATGATTATTATTTAAATATCATTAACATGAATTGTCCATATGCATGTGAAATGTATGTCATTTATAATACATGCCACAAAAGCAACCAAGTTTTAGGATTATTCTGAATTATATGATTTTTCAATAAAGGTACTCCATATTCTGCTCTCTCTAAATTAGACATTTATAAGCAATAACATTTGATAAGACAGTCCTGCCAAGGCATGATTTTTATGTGTGCCTTTGAATAATGCTTTCAAATGTATGGAGAAAAAGGAAAAAAAAAACTATTATAATTATTTTAATTTGGAGCAAAGAAACCTTAACTGAATCCACTCTTCTCCATCCCTGCTTCGACAGCCCAAGTTTAGGTCCTCAATCTCTCTACCTCTGCCCTGTTATCCTTCAAACCCAGATTGTTCCTGCTGCCAAAGTGAGCACGTAAAAAATTAAATATAACCCTTTCAACTTCGTTCAAAATCGTAATTTGCTGCTTTTCATATACTTCTATATGTATGGACTTAAGTTCAAAGTCCCTAACATGGTCTGTTTTCTGCCTTCATTTCTAGTGTTCCTTCTCATCATTTTTTGCCTCACAGTTCATGTTTCAGAAACAAAAATAATATTTTTTTCACTATGCCATATTTCACATTCTTCCCTAGAATGTTCTTTCCCAGTTCCCAACTCCACCTTCATTGGCAGTGTCTGGGGTTTTCCATCTCAAGGGATTATTTCCTCTTTACTCTCCAACTGGATTGAGTGACTGTCATCTCTGCTAATATAACCCAGTGTGTCCATATCTCAAAGCAGTCAACACAGGGTATTGTATTCATCTTGCTTATGTCACGTTTCCCTCATTGGACTATGATTGCCAAGGTATAGAAAGTATATGAAGAAAGAAGTGCTTTAATTAGATGTCAAGTTGATTGTGTAACATGGTATTTGCATACCTTAAGATTAATTGAAGTTTTTATATTTTGTAATTATACATATATAATGCATTCTGATTTCCACACTGGGTAGCAAAAATAGTTGTTAATATTAGAGTGACTTATTGCCATTCTGAAATAATCATAACGGAGAAAAGCTGCTCCCAGAAAAGGTAAATTTTTAGCAGCATAGAGTCTGGGGGAAAAACTCTTATCTTGGAATCAAATGGGATTGCTGATAAAAGAACTTTATCCTCAAGATTCATTGTGAACAGATGTGAACACCTATTTTAAGATAATTGACATAGCTAATAACAACTACCATTTATGAGGCCCTACAAGCATCCTATGTATTATTTTATAATCTTTGCTTATTGTAATACATATTTCTTTTTTTTTTTAATTAATTTATTATTATTATACTTTAAGTTGTAGGGTACATGTGCATAACGTGCAGGTTTGTTACATATGTATACTTGTGCCATGTTGGTGTGCTGCACCCATCAACTCGTCATTTACATCAGGTATAACTTCCAGTGCAATCCCTCCCCCCTCCCCCCTCCGCATGATAGGCCCCGGTGTGTGATGTTCCCCTTCCTGAGTCCAAGTGATCTCATTGTTCAGTTCCCACCTATGAGTGAGAACATGCGGTGTTTGGTTTTCTGTTCTTGTGATAGTTTGCTAAGAATGATGGTTTCCAGCTGCATCCATGTCCCTACAAAGGACACAAACTCATCTTTTTCTATGGCTGCATAGTATTCCATGGTGTATATGTGCCACATTTTCTTAATCCAATCTGTCACTGATGGACATTTGGGTCTAAAACACCAAAAGCAACAGCAGCAAAAGCCAAAATTGACAAATGGGATCTAATTAAACTAAAGAGCTTCTGCACAGCAAAAGAAACTACCATCAGAGTGAACAGGCAACCTACAGAATGGGAGAAAAGTTTTGCAATCTACACATCTGACAAAGGGCTAATATCCAGAACCTACAAAGAACTCAAACAAATTTACAAGAAAAAAACAAACAACCCCATCAAAAAGTGGGCAAAGGATATGAACAGACATTTCTCAAAAGAAGACATTCATACAGCCAACAGACACATGTAATACATATTTCAACCTTAAAATATGAATTATAAACACTATTTTGTATATGTTACAGAATTGCTCAAGGCAATATAACATTTTTTGAGAGAAATGGGGCTATAATCCCAGGCTTTTCCCATGGACTTATCTATATCATCCTGTCTCACTAATGAGTATAGCTTGGTATTGGTATTGACATTAGTTAAAGCATCATTAATTTGTTTGGTTAAACATCATCAAAGGCTAATTTGAATGTTGTACTAATTATGTAAATTAAAAATGACTAATATTGTGAAATTTCTTCAGCTTCCAGAATTATTTTGAATTAAAAAATACAGACTTTACCATAGAACACAAAATAACTTATATCAATAGACACTTTCTATATTTTTCCCAAGGAATTTATGTAATATTTATTAATTGTTAGCTTTCAGAAATTGTCTCTCCCTGCCATCACTATTTAATACATGAGGCATATGCCAGACATCAAAGAACATATTTATGAACTATATTATGATAACAACATGGTATGAGGTATTTGGGATACACAGAAAGTATTTTCTAAATTTCAGAACTTTGTTAACGTAGAATAGGGTGATGTTTAAGCAGATAATCACTATCGTCAAGCAAACCTGAAGTTTAGTTTCATCACCAGTAGCCAAATAAACATGGGAAAATTACTTGGGCAAAACATTCCTTTAAACTGAGAAGTTATTAAAACCATGTATTCATTGGAATGTCTTCAATTTACATATGGGAAACCTCAAGTCAAATGACTTAAATAATAAGAAAATGCAATATTTAAAAAGCATACTGACCAGAAGCATGCAAGCCCCCCACACACAGAAAAACACCATTCCTAGGTTCTGGACATCTCAATATGTAGTTTGGCTTTGTCTTCAAACTACGTATTGTGAGATGGCTGTAATAGCTCAATACATTCAGATAGAATTACCTCAAAGCAGACTGATTTTTTGTACTTTTTGAAAACCAAGAAATCATTTTGCAAAAGCTCCTCCGCAAATTGCTAATCATCTTCCAGTGGCCAGAATTAGGTCAAATATGTATAATCTAATCACTGACAAATGGAATGGGACATAGAGTGATTAGGACCCATCTCAGGAGACTCAGAATTGGATGAGCAGTCCCTGAGCATTAGGATGTACAGAAAATGATACACGGGAACAAAATATATGTCCTGTTGAGAAGAAAAGTCAAGGGCAAATAAGGAAGGTGGCTGTTGGGTAAGCAATCAATAGCATCTGCCACATTTTCCCCTTTGGTTATCAAATACCTCTCCAGACCCATCTTTCTTCTCCCACATTCACTTTGGAAAAAATACTTACATAAAACATATTTTCTATCTGCATTAATAGAGAAAACCTAAAATTTCAGCCATTTACTACATGCAAAGATATGTCCAGAATCCCTAAGTGATACACTAGCTTCTCCATTATATCTACAGGTAATTCCTCACTGTCTAAAGACCTGTGGCTAAAAGGCCAAATCCAATATAAAAGTGTAGAAAACAAACAGGGTAACTTCCCTAAGAACTCCCATTCAGAAGAAGAGAGAATTGAAGCTATACAATGGTTACTGGGTCATAGAACAATATCATATCCTTCTGGATAAGACTAGTGAACATTGACTTCTCTAGAAATGGAATGAGTTCCTAGAAAAGCTTGGAATGTAATAGAATCTATTTACCTTGTCATAGTGCTCCACAGCTTCTGGCTCTGACTCCTGGGAGGATTCATTTTTACCTGTTGGACAAGACTGCTGTGCTCTAGAATTTCAGTGCCACTACATATTACAACCACTGTTGCCCCTGAAACTGTATGTTTCTGCTGCTTTTGACAATCTTTGCCAGAATCCAATCTTTGTTTCCTTATTTATACACTTAAGATGTGTATCTGATTGATAAGGGAATCTTAGTTATCATACCTGTACACTGGATACAATGAATAATGGGGAGTCTAGGATCTGACCATATTGGGAGGTATGCTGTACTTCCTACCAAGATTCCTAATTTCCCAGACGAAAGGAGGATATTCAGGTGCTGGGCAGCCAGAATAATGTATAGATGTACACAACATAGACTTTTAGGGTCAAAATAAAAGAATGCATTTATAATTCTGAGACCACTGTTTTATGTAATATAAATATATTCCATTTAAAAAATTCATGTTAATGGGTATTAAGTGGGAATTCCACATGGCTTCAGAAATAATGACAATGTAGAAGTTATGGTATTAAATTATCAGTGCAAGATTCACAGAATGAAGATTATGAGACATAGCTTCTGTACCAGTTTTAACAAAATATCCTGTAAAAACCTATGTATTGAGCCTTATGAGAAATTGATCTACCAAGTATTTAATATTTAATGCTATCTATGGATTTTTTACTTCTGGAAAGTCAGTGTTAAAAAGCATTATGTTATTTTTAATTGACTTCATTAGTAGATTAAATAGTTTAATTCCAACCTCAATAAGCAACACTAAACAATCCAGTTAGAATCACCATTCCACAATGGAAATCAAGAGAGTGACTTACTTGGTTTAAAAAAAATAAAGACAATTATACATTATTTAAATACTTTAAGAGCATATTTTATTATTACAGTTTTTTTTTTCATTAGTCCTATGTGCTAAATGCAATTTATGTTTTTGTTTATTTACTCCACAAATGATTAGGAAGAAGTAAAGCAGGCAAAATGTATGGCATTCTTTTTACAGTAAATGCATAATATTTTTCCTATTTTCTTACTAAATGTTTCTGCCCTACTACCAAATAAACATGTAGAAGAAGCATTCCTATTATACTGATGACTATTTGTTGATTTTTTTATATTAACTTTTCTATATTATACAAAAATAAATGGGTGGAAATGTCTATTTGGTCACTTTCATATTATTAAAGTATCAATAAAGAAGGAAAATTTTACATCAGACTACTGATGCTACTTATTACATTATAGCATGAACAAGTTTTCTTGTCAATTTGTTTTTGTTTTCCTAAGTTTTATTTATACATTCTATTAAAGGTATTTTTCTTTTAACCATATCTCAATATGCTATGTTGAGGTTTTACTGTAATGCCTTACTTATATTAATGGCTTCAAATAAGGCAAAGGTAATTTTAAATTTTTTTAATGTACAAGTTTTACTTCTGTGAACTATTTCAATAATAATGTTAAAAATAAGCATAAATGAATCAAACTAAAATGAATGTATTATAAAAATTCAATCAGAATATTCTAGCTTCTCAGTAATTGTGTGTAATTGAAACTGTTCAAGAATTACAAGTGTCTAAAAATTCAATGACAGCTCAGTGGTTAAGTGCTTATCCAAAAGTATATGGATTAGTTAGTAATTAATTCATCACTTAATTTAAAGTGAGATAGAGCTCTCATTGTTGCATATATACATGCAAGAGTCTCAGTTACAATTTCGGCAAAATAAGGTCTACCATTCTATGGGTGTCCAAAGTCTTTAGGACATGATTATACAATAATGGATATCAAGAGTTTGGCATAGAACTAGCAATCAATCAGGCAGTCATTTATTAGACACTTAATTTGTATCCACCAGCCTATTAGACTTTTAAGTCATATGAAAGGAGACATTCTCTAATTTTAATTATAGTTCACTCATAGATCTACTGTGAAATAGTTTGGGGTGATGAAGATTATGGGATTTATCCTTTTGGCAGGATGACAGATGAGGTACTTTGAGAGTTACTCTCTCTGAAATATAAGAAACATAGTAATGTTCATGTCATTATTAGTTCACAAGAAAACAAAAGAAATGTGTAAAACTATGAATAAATACCATGCAAACAAACATACAGACACACACACACATACACACACAGACATACAACCATATATATTGGAGGCATTCCCTCTTGAATGAGGTACAATTTAATGAGGCCAGTTGTCATCTGTTCTAGTAAACATTTTACCAGATATACAAGAAAGTTAAGATTTTAAAATTACATAATTTGTAAAAGAAGAACCTAAAATATTATTTACAGAAGACATGCTTGCTATGTAAGAAACTAAAAATAATTTACAAATGTTTTTAAATAATATGGATGCTTTATCCAGTGCCTAGTTAGATCAATAGACAAAAAAATAAATTTCATTTCTATATACCAAAAAAGTTCCAAATATAAAGATAAATACCACTTTCAATAGCAAAAAGCATTTTCAACATGTAATATATTTTAAAAAACATTATTAAAAGATATTTAGAGATCTACATAAATGAAGAGATAAGTCAGACTTGTGTGTAGGGAGATTCAATACCTTAAGATGTCAGTTCTCAACAAATCAGTTATAGATTCACTGCAATTCCAATAGAAAGCCCAAATAAATTTCTGAAGAATTTTACAAGTTGATATGTGAAAGACAAATGGTCCAAGAGTAGTCAAAATACTCCCAAAGAACAAAAGGATTAAGTTTGTGGAGTATCTGACTTATAAGATACAGTCTTATCTTATAGTAATAATAATAATAAGCCAATTTGTGGTAGTTTGGGTACATACAAACTTACCAAGAGAACAAGATCCATAATCCAAAATCCAATATACTTACATATAGAATAGTTATATATATTAGAGTTTGCTGATCATTGGAGAAAGAAGGGCTTTTTATTAAATAAAAAGTACTGAGACAACTGGGTGTTCATATTGGAGGGAAAAATGAAAGGAATACTGTGCTAACTTATATTGCTGTGTAAAAAATTACCCAAAATTAGCAACATGAAACAACGTAAATTTGTTATCTCACAGTTTCCACAGGAAAAGAGTCTAGGCATGGATATCTGGGTCTTCTTTTCAAGGTTGTACCAGGGTGAAATCAAAGCGTTGGTCCGGAATGGGATCTCATTTGAAACTGTAGGGCTTCTTCCAGGCTCACTTGTTGGCAGAATTCAATTATTGTGGTTGCAGGACTTAGGCCCTCACCTTGTAAAGGGCACCACTGCTCCATGTCAAACGTGCCTTTCCACAGCATGGCAGTTTGTATCTTCAAGTCCAACAGGAGAGCATCTCTTCTGATTTTTTGTTAGCTTGTTTTTTGATCTCTTACTTCTAGACCTTCTTTTAAAGGGAATCCCCTGAATTAGTCAGGCCCACTCAGAATAATCTCCGTTTTGATGAACTTAAAGTCAACTGATTAGAGACCTTAATTACACATCTGTAATATTCCTTCACCTTTTCCATATAATATAAGCTAATCATAGGATTGATAATCCATCATCTTCATAGATCTTGCCCGCACTGAAGGGGAGGGTATCATATAGGTTATCTACACCAGGGGATTAGAATATTGGAAGACATCTTAGAATTCTGCCTCCAATACAGTCCTACTTTGCAGTTTCTATAAAAGTCAATTCACAAAAGATAAAAGATATGAAGATACATCTGTATGAGCTTGTGTCATTAATATTAATAATTTTTACCAGAGTAGGATTTGTTTATCTACTATTTTATGAGTAGATAAGTAAGTCTTACTCTGGTAAAATTAATAACTTTTTGTATCAAATAATCTAACAAGGAAGCTGTGAACTTGAAGCTATTGCAACACATATTATGTAAGGAATTAGTACCCATAATATATAAAGCTGATCTCAACTAGTGAGCCAGGTCCAATGGTGTACTATGAGTTAGCCACAGGTAGAACTAAGATATTGATTTAACTCCCTCTATGGAACAGAAGGTCCTGGGCAAAAAATAAAAATAAAATTTCCATTATAAGCAGCTTCATCTGTTCACCTTTGTGTATTACAAATATTATTGTTTTTAAAGTGTGCTGTAATGGAATGCTTTTGGAATCACCAATATAAAGAATTCTTGCAATCAATAACAAGGAGACAAGTGGTCTGAGGAAAAAAGATGCCAAAACACAAATAGTTGTGTCACAGAAAAGGAAATATGAATGATATATAAACATATAAAAAGATATGCAACTCAATTAGTAATAAGAAAAACACACACACACACACACAAAAAACAAAACAACAAAAAACACTTTTACACCTACTAGAGTTGTAGGAATAAATACATTCAATGTACGCAAATGTGAACATTTGAATTGGTAAAACAATTTTGGAAAACCATATGGGACTAGGTTATAAAATGAATTTTTGCTGTTATTACCTAGCAAGTATACTGCCTAGAGACATACTTCAAAATGTGAACCAAAAGATGTTTAATTTTGCTTATGACCATGTTGCTTATAGTAGCCACAAAAAAAAAAAAAAAAAGAAAAGAAAAGAAAATGGGAAACAATGTAAATCTATATTGACAGGTAATTATCAATGGAAAGTATTTATATTTAACTATACGTGGAACAAATACACATATTTTAAAAATTGTGATCATGTAGGCTGGGCACGGTGGCTCACGCCTGTAATCCCAGCACTTTGGGATGCCGAGGCAGGTGGATCACGAGGTCAGGAGATCGAGACCATGGCTAACATGGTGAAACTCCATCTCTACTAAAAAATACAAAAAAATTAGCCAGGCATGGTGGCTGCCTATAGTCCCAGCTACTCTAGAGGCTGAGGCAGGAGAATGGCGTGAACCTGGGAGGCAGAGCTTGCAGTGAACCGAGATCGCACCACTGTATTCCAGCCTGGGCAACACAGCGAGACTCTGTCTCAAAAAAAAAAAAAAAAAAAAGAGATTATGATCATTTAAAATGTATAGGTCAAAGTTTTCATTCACATGCTATATTTAAATTTGGACAAAACAATTACTTTAGTCAATGCAAATACTAGAATATTTTATAAAACAAGAAATATGTATAGTCAAAAATTGTTATACAGCAAAATAACTCAGGATATAAATTCCTTTATTTTTAATTATTTTTATAATAACAAAGTAGAAAATAGTTATAAATATTACTAAAGAAATATCTTCTTCATTTATTCTCTCATAATGTGGTAACCTCAGGCATTCATTTTATCAGGTGATGAACAATAATTTATTATAAATTATTTTTTGCTCAAAACATGACTATATGTAGGACACTATGTAATTTTATGTAATTTCTTTCTGTACTGATTCTTAATTACATCTTTTCAATATTTTAGCTATTTTTAAAATTGCAATTTAATTAAATTTGAATTTTTGCATAGCTATATAAGCAATATATGAATATATGAGTATATTTTAGTAAGAAATAATGCTGAATTACATACCATGGTGTAGTGTGCCTCTCAAAGTATTGTGTTCCCAGTTTTGCCACTCATTTTAATATATTTGAGGAATTCTGTTACCAAAGGATACATAAAAATAAACTTGATACCATTCTGGCAATCTAGATTCAAGTTTAGCTCTAACAAATTGTAAGCTTTACTACTTAATGGAAATAGCACACTCTGTTTCTGCACGTTAACTTTATAAAATATACATGCAAATGTGTGGAAAACCACTCTCCACCTACATATACTTTTTATAAAGCCTTCTTAGAGTAGATTTGCTTTAATCATTCTTCAAATAAGAGTATTCTATAAGCAGAAACCATGAAATTTCATTGAACATTTAATGCAGAAAAATACAATACAGTTATATATATATATGTGTATATATATATGTATATATATATATATATATAAAACTGCTTGTGTGTGTGTGTGTGTGTGTGTGTGTGTGTGTGTGTGTGTGTGTGTGTGTGGAGAGACAAAGAATGCTTTTCTGTTATTGCTTTTTCTGTTGTTTCTATTACATAATACAATATATTTAAGGAAGGTGTATGTTTCTGTTTACTACTAGGTTATCCAGATAAATTTTGAAGAATTTGATCTGGAGATTGGCTATGATACCTTGACAATTGGTGATGGGGGTGAAGTTGGAGATCCTAGGACCGTGCTCCAAGTGTAAGTTCCCAATGTTTCATTTTTGCCTTAGCCTATCGAGTACTAATAAAATTTTACTTTCAAATTATTGTTTTACATTGATCGCTCCCACTACTACAGGCAGAAGATGAACAGTAACTTAGTTATTATTAGTAACTTTCATAGAATCTGTTAGTGCTTCTTCAGTGAGATTTAAGGCACTTTGGCTCAGTTCAATTGGGCTTCTCTAACAAAATGCAGTAAACTGGGTGACTTATAAACAATAAAAATGTATTTCTTATAGTTCTTGCTGCTAAGAAGTACCAGATTAAGGTGTCAACAGATTTGATGTCTGGTGAGGGCTTGCTCATCTAACCTGATGCTTCTCAAAATAGAGTCTTTTTGCATCACAAATGCATCACAAATACTTGGTGCACATTTGAAAATGTAGAATTTTAGGCCCTCAAGCCAAACTTAGTGAATCAGCATCTCCAGGATGTGAATTTATCAATCTATATTTTAACAGACTCCCTGCATGATCCTTATGCACATCAAAGTTTGAGAACAACTGATATAAATGTTAAAAAAATTAGTATCAGCATAGACAGCTACTAGTGGTAATGCCCTTATTGTGTGGGTTTGTGTATTTCTTACTGTATACATTGACTAAAGGTAAGCTAATTTTTTTTTCCTTTTTTTCTTTTCCTTTTCATTCTCTTCTCCCTCTTCTTTTTATTTTCTTTTTAATTTTAAAAGAAGGCCTCCTAGAACTATTATTCCAGAATCCTGTAATAAACCAGAATCCTGTAATAAACCAGGGGTTAACCTCATAACCACACATAGTATATTATAGACCCCAATATTACTGCTCTTTAGTCTTATTTTTCTAGAAAACAAAGCAAATACAAAACTTACTCACCTTTCTTCATGCACCCTTGACCTCAACTTCAACCTCTCTCCCCTGTCTGCAACACGGATATCATTGATCAACATGATTTACTTGTCTATCTCTGGCCTACTACAGTTCCATTTTGTGTTTCCTAAGGTGTGATGGACAAATGGGCCAGCATTTTACATGCTTTACATGTTCAGTTATTAGTTCGTTTTCACATTGCTTTAAAGAACTACCTGAGACTGGGTTATTTATGAAGAAAAGACATTTAATTTACTTTCAGTTCCACAGGCTTAACAGGAAGCATGACTGGGAGGCCTCGGGAAACTTACAATCATGGCGGAAAGCAAAGGGGAAGCCAGGACCTTCTTCACATGGTGGCAGGGGAGAGAGAGAGAGAGAAAGAAAAGGGGGAAGTCCCACACACTTTAAGACCATCAGATCTTGTGAGAACTCACTTACTATCATGAGAACAGCATGGGAGAAATCCACCCCCCATGATCCAGTCACCTCCCACTAGGTCCCATCTCCAATTTGACATGAGATTTGGGTGAGGACACAAATCCAAACTATATCAATTATGTTGCTTACATTTTTGTAACTTCATTCTTAATACTTCCTCTCTTGAAAATGATCAGCACTTTTCTTGCACCTGAGCAACGTGTTGAGCCTGTTAGGAATATCACCACACTGACATTTTCCAGAAATAATCAACAGTTCCTACTAAATTTTATTGTAGTTTTATACCTGACAGATTAGATTTCATTTTAATATAAAATTGCATATATTTTACATGCAATATACTGTAAAATTGTATATATATAAATTGGCAGAAACAGAACTGCTCTGATGATTAGCTATGCTTTTTTTCCTGTTATTGTTTGTCAAATACAGAGTTTTAAGGAACTGAAAATTACATATAAAAATTTCAATTTATGGTTTCTTGTAAAACTGGTGACACTAGATCTTCATAGTCACGTAGCAAAAATTGGCTGGGACTGTCTTCTGCCTCCTTTAGAGAGGGCATAGAATCTTTGTGGCCACTCATCCCTCTATCATTTTCCACTCGAACTTCTAAGGTCCTTTGCTTTCCTGCCTGGGCCTGTACCTATTTAATTATGCAACACCTGATATAAGACAAAATGTGGATTGCCTTCTCTATCAATTTATCCATTGTTTTCCAAGTAAATATGTTTGTTTCTTTACCTGACACTCATAAACATTGAAGTTTCTTGGATATCAATAATATATAGTAAATTTGGTGACTAATCCCCACACATTGCAGATGTTTCTCTCTACATGCTTGATAGCTCCCATCATATGCACTTCAGAAATAAAATTGTAAAACATGCATTTGATGGGACATCTTTTCCTTTTTCTGTTTAAGACAGAAAACTGGATTTTAGGTTCAGATTTTTAAAAACATGGACAAGAAAAAGCAGGCTGGCTAGTCAATTGACTAAAAAAAATATTTTTAAGAAGCTTTTATCATATATCTGCCACAAAAAACTTCATATCTCAGCCTTGGATAAAATATTAGAAATCATCTTCTCCAACTGACATCCAAGATCATAGATGCTATGTCTTCCTATTGCTGCTTTCTTTTAAAAAAAGCTATTTGAGCTAATTAGTATCACACAATTATAGGTGGAAACTATATATATATATATATATATATATATATATATATAAATTATTGTTATAGTAATCCAGTAAAACACAGAAGAAAGATGTCAAAATTATCTTAAATGCTCAACCATTAGAATGGTTTAAATATAAAAAGAGTACATTTATTGGGATTAAGCAGTGGTCTGTACAATCTCTAATGTTAAAAAAATAAATGTGTGTTTGTACCATATTTTTCACCCTGTTTCAATGTTAGAAAAATTCTGAAGACAATCATGAATTCTGATATACCAGCTGATATTCTTTTTGGACAGAAAATCATTGTATAAATAATATGGAATCACTGTTAGATATTATTTTTCAAAAGAATACCAAGTATCCAAATGGTTGTTCCTACACCATCCAATTTAAAGTTTCCAATGAGAACTGCATCTTCAGTCAGGATTAAAAATTAAGGCTTTGAGGCAGGGCCAATATGGCCAACTAGAAGTAGCAGCAATTGGAGGCTCCCATTGAAAAGAACCACAACAGTGTACAAATCCTGCACTGACAATCGAGATATCCAGGTTCTGTCATCAGAACTGACTAGGCAACTGACATAATCCAAGGAGAGGAAGGAAGAGCAGTGTGGTGCAGCAGCCTACCTGAAAGCCACATGGGGCAGGGGAGCCCCCATTCCACAGCCAAGGGAGGTGGTGAGTGTGCTGCCCAGCCTGAGAAACCATGTTTTTTCCACGGAACTGTGCAACCCACAGATCGGATGATCTCAGTCATGAGCACACGCCACCAGGACCTAGGATCCCAACAAGAGAGCCACACAGATTCTCAATAGCCACTTATCTAGAATCTGCTTAAGCCTGCCGAGCTCCCAGGGGAAGGGGTGGCCAGCACCTCAGCTGTGGCTGCCTGATATCTAAGTCATTTGGGCTTCTTGGGAGAGGGTTGGCAGCCAACACTGGGACTGATAGCTGCCTAACACACTAAACTCCCAGGGCAGGGGAAGGGTGGCAGCAATCTCTATAGCTCCAGGCCATGCTTTTCCCCTGTTGGAGCTGGAAAAACTGGATGGCTTGGTCTCAAGAGGTATCCACCATAGCCCAACATACCAGCTGTGGCAGACTGTGGCCAGAGTGTCTCTTCAGGCCGGAACCTGACCCATCCTACCCCACTGGGTTGGGCCTCCCTGCAGGAACTCCAAGAACTCCAGCCAGGGGCTCAGGGACAGAACTCTGATCTCCCTGGGCCTGAGTCCCTAGTGGGAGGGGTGGCCGCAGTCTCCAGGGACCAGCAGACTTAGTTTTTCCTCCTGCTAGTTATGAGCAATCCAGGCAGACCAGGCGAGTGGTTTTCCTTTCAGCAAAGCACACCCCTTCCACCAAGGGACAGTCAAAGTGCTCCATTAAACAGGACCTGCTCCCCATGCCACCCAACTGGATGAGAACCTCCAACAGTTCTCAGACACCCTATTCAGGAATGTTTCTACTGGCATCAGGTCAGTGGCCCTCGAGGTCAGAGATCCCAGAGGAAGGAACAGGAACCTATCTTTGCTGTTCTCTAGCCTCCTCAAGTGACATCTCCAGATGCAGGAGTGAACCAGATGATTAGGGCCTGAAGTGAACCCCTAGCAAACTGCAGCAGTCTTACAGAAGAGGGACCTGACCATTGAAAGAAAAGCAAACAAACAGAAAGGAACAACAGCAGCATCAACAACAACAAAAAAGTTCCCACAAAAACCCCATCTGAGGGTCAGCAGCCTCAATGATAGAAACTAGACAAACTCAGGAACATGAGAAAAAATTAACAATGACAACAGAAAGATGAAAATCCAAAAGGCCAGAGTGTCTCCGCTCTTCCAAATGATTGCAATGCATCTCCAGCAAGGGCACAGAACTGGACAGAGGATGAGATGGAGGAATTGACAGAAGTAGTCTTCAGATGTTGAGTAATAACAAATTGCTGAGCTAAAGGAGCATGTTCTAACCCAATGCAAAGAAGATAAGAACCTTGATAAAAGGTTATAGGAGCTGCTAACTGGAATAACCAGTATAGAGAGAAACATAAATGACCCGATGAAGTTGAAAAACAGAGCAGGAGAACTTTGTGAATCATACACAGGTATCAATAGCCAAATTGACCAAGTGGAAGAAAGGATATCAGAGTTTGAAGACCATCTTGTTGAAATAAGGCATTCAGACAAGATTAAATAAAAAAGAATGAAAAGGAATGAACAAAATCTCTGAGAAATATGGAACTGTGTCAAAAGACTGAACCTATGATTGATTGGAGTATGGGAAAGAGATGGTTAGAATGGAACCAACTTGGAAAACACACTTCAGGATATTATCCAGGAGAGCTTCCCCAACCTAGCAAGGCAGCCCACCATTCAAATTCAGGAAATACAGAGAACACCACTAAGATACTCCATAAGAAGATCAACTCCAAGACACATAATCATCAGATTCTCCAAGGTTGAAATAAAAGAAAAAATGTTAAGGGCAGCCAGGGAGAAAGGTCAGGTCACCTACAAAGGGAAATCCATCTGACTAACAGTGGTTCTCTCAGCAGAAACCCTGCAAGCCAGAAGAGAGTGGGGCCCAATATTCAACATTCTTAAAGAAAAGAATTTTCAGCTCAGAATTTTATTTCCAGTCAAACTAAGCTTCATTAGCAAAGGAGAAATAAAACCTTTTCAAGATGAGAAAATGCTGAGGGATTTTGTCACCATCATGCCTGCCTTGCAAGAGCTCCTGATGGAAACACTCAATATAGAAAGAAAAAACAAGTACCAGCCACTGCAAAAACACACCAAAATATGAAGACCAAATGACACTATGAAGAAACTGCAACAGTTAGTGTCCAAAATAACCAGATAGCGTCATGATCACAGGATCAAATTCACATGTAACAATACTAACCTTAAATGTAAATGGACTAAATACCCCAATTAAAAGACAAAGACTGGCAAATTGGATAAAGAGTCAAGCACCAACAGAGTGCTGTATTCAGGAGCCCCATCTCATGTGCAAAGATACAAATGGGTTCAAAATAAAGGGATGGAGGAAACTTTACCAAGCAAATGGAAAGCAAAAAAAAAAAAAAAAAAAAAAAAAAAAAAAAAAAAGCAGGGGTTGCAGTCCTAGTTTCTGACAAAACAGACTTTAAACCAACAAAGATAAAAAAAGACAAAGCTGGGCATTACATAATAGTAAAGGGATCAATTCAACATGAGGAGCTAACTATCCTACTTATATATGCACCTGATACAGGAGCACCCAGATTCATACAACAAATTCTTAGAGACCTACAAAGGGACTTAGACTCCCACACAATAATAGTGGAAGACTTTAACACCCTACTATCAATATATTTAGACATATCAGCAAGAGAGAAAATTAACGAGGATATTCAAAACTTGGAATTGATCTATGGATCAAGTGGACCTAATAGACATCTACAGAACTCTCCACTCTAAATCAACAGAATATATATTCTTCTCTGTGCCACATGGCATTTATTCTAAAATTGACCACATAATTTCAAGTAAAACACTACTCAGCAAATGCAAAAGAACTGAAATCATAACAGTCTCTCAGACCAAAGTGCAATCAGATTAGAACTTGGGATTAAGAAACTCACTCATAATCACACAACTACATGGAAACTGAGCAACCCACTCCTGAATGACTCCTGGGTAGATAATGACATTAAGGAAGAAATCAAGAAGTTCTGTGAAACCAATGAGAATAAAGAAACAACATACCAGAATCTCTGGGACACAGCTAAAGCAGTGTTAAGAGGGAAATGTATAGCAGTAAATGCCCACATAAGAAAGCTAGAAAGATCTAAAATTGACACCCTAATATCACAATTAAAAGAAATAGAGGAGCAAGAGCAAGCAAATTCAAAAAGTAGCAGAAGACAAGAAATAACTAAGATCAAAACAGTAGTGGAGGAGATAAAGACATGAAAAATCCTTTAAAAAATCAATGAATCCAGAAGTTGTTTTTTTTAAAGTAACAAAATAGAGCACTAGCTAGACTAATAAAGAAGGAAAGAGGGAATAATCAAATAGACACAATAAAAAATGAAATACAAACTACCACAGAAATACAAACCACCATCTGAGAATACTATAAACACCTATATGCAAATAAAATAGAAAATCTAGAAGAAATGGAAAAATTCCTGGACACATACACTCTCCCAAGACTAAACCAGTAAGAAGTCAAATCCCTGAATAGACCAATAACAAGTTCTGAAATTGAGGCAATAATTAATAGAGTACCAACGAAAAAGAGGTCAGGACCAGATGGATTCACAGCCGAATTCTACCACAGGTACAAAGAGGAGCTGGTATCATTCCTTCCGAAACTCTTCCAAGGAGCTGAAATGGAGAGACTCCTGCCTAACTCATTTTATAAAGCCAGCATCATCCTGATACCAAAACGTGGCAAAGACACAACAAAAAAACCGAAAACTTCAAGCCAATATCCCTTATGAACATCAATGCAAAAATTATCAATAAAATAGTGACAAACTGAATCCAGCATCACATCAAAAACTTATCCCACACAATCAAGTTGGCTTCATCCTTGGATACAAGGCTGGTTTATCATATGCAAATTAATAAATGTAATCCATCACAAAAGAGAACCAATGACAAAAACCACATGATTATCTTAATAGATGCAGAAAAGGCCTTCAATAAAATTTGACACCCCTTCATGTTAAAAACTCTCAATAAACTAGGTATTAATGGAACATATCTCAAAATGATAAGAGTTATTTATGATAAACCCACAGCCAATGTTGTACTGAATGGGCAAAAGCTGGAATCATTCCCTTTGAAAACTGGCACAAGACAAGGATGCCCTTTTTCACCGCTCCTATTCAATATAGGATGGTGGAAGAGAAGGAAATAAAGAGAGGAAATAAAGAGAAAGAAATAAAGAGAGTAAGTCAAATTGTCTCTGCAGATGACATGATTCTATATTCAGAAAATCCCATTTTCTCAGCCCCAAAACTTCTTAAGCTGGTAAACACCTTCAGCAAACTCTCAGGATACAGAAGCATGTACGAAAGTCACAAAAATTCCTATACTCTGACAATAGACAAGCAGACAGCCAAATGATGAGTGAACTCCCAGTTACAATGGCTACAAAGAGAGTAAAATACTTAGGAATACAACTTACAAGGGATGTGAAGGACCTCTTCAAGGAGAACTACAAACCACTGCACAAGAAAATAAGAAAGGACATAAACAAATGGAAAAAGATTCCATGCTCATGGATAGGAAGAATCAATATTGTGAAAATGGCCATACTACCCAAAGTAATTTATAGATTCAGTGCTCTCCCCATCAAAACCATTGACATTCATCAAGGAATTATAAAAAAAAAAAAAAAAAAAACTAATTTAAATGTAATACGGAACCAAAGAAGAGCCTATATAGCCAAGACAATCCTAAGAAAAAAGAACAAAGGTGGAGGCATCATGGTACTGACCTCAAACTATACTACAAGGCTACAGTAAACAAAACAGCATGGCACTGGTACAAAAACAGTCAAATAGACCAATGGAACAGAACAGAGATATCAAAAATAACACTACACATCTACAACCATCTGATCTTCAACAAACCTAACAGAAACAAGCAACGGAGAAAGGGTTTCCTATTCCATGAATGGTGCTAGGAAAACTGGCTAGCCATATGCAGAAAACTGAAACTGGACCCTTTCCTTACTCCCTGTACAAAAATTAACTCAAGGTGGATTAAAGACTTAAATGTAAAACCCAAAACCATAACAACTCTAGAAGAAAGCCAGGGCAATACCATTCAGGACATAGGCATGGGCAAAGACTTCATGACAAAAATACCCAAAGCAATTTCAACAAAAGCCAAAATTGACAAATGGGATCTAAATTAACTAAAGAGCTTTTGCACAGCAAAATAAACTATCATCAAAGGGAACAGGCAACCTACAGAATGGGAAAACATTTTTGCAATCTACCCATCTGACAAAGGTCTAATAATGAGAATCTACAAGGAACTTAAAAAAGTTTACAAGAAAACAGCAAACAACCCCATCAAAAAGTGAGCAAAGGACATGAACAGACACTTCTCAAAAGAAGACATTTTTGTGGCCAACAAACATGAAAAAAAAAAAAAAAAAAAAAAACTCAACATCTTTGATCATTATAGAAATACAAATCAAAACCACAATGAGATATTATCTCACACCAGTCAGAATGGCAATTATTAAAAATTCAAGAAACAATAGATACTGGAAAGCTTGGAGAAACAGGAATGATTTTACATTGCTGGTGAGAATGTAAATTAGTTCAACAACTGTGGAAGACAGTGTGGTGATTCCTCAAGAATCTAGAACAAGAAATACCATTTGACCCAGCAATCCCATTACTGGGTATATACCCAAAGGAATATAAATCATTCTACTATAAAGGTACATGCACACATATGTTTATTGAAGCACTGTTTGCAATGGTAAAGACACGGAACCAACCCAAATGCCCATCAATGATAGACTGGATAAAGAAAATATGCTACATATACACCATGGAATACTATGCAGCCATAAAAAAGGAATGAGATCATATCCTTTATGGGTACATGGATGAAGCTGGAAGCCATCATCTTCAACAAACTAAGAAAGAAGCAGAAATCCAAACACTGCATGTTCTCACTCATAAGTGGGAATTGAACAACATGGACACAGGGAGGAGAACAACACACACCAGAGCTAGTTGGGGTGGTGGTGAGTGGAGGAAGAGGGAAGAGCATTAGGACAAATAGCTAATGCATGTGGGGCTTAAAACCTAGATGATGGCTTGATAGGTGCATCAACCACCATGGCACATGTATACCTATGTAGCAAACCTACAAGTTCTGTACTTGTATCCTGAACTTAAAGTAAAATAAATAAATAAATAATAATAACAAAAAGGCCTCATGCCTCATTCCACAACCAATACCTTTTAGGCTGTTCATTCAATGGATGCAAATTTGCCCTTTAGTGAGAGTGTGAGAAAGCTAGGAAAATTCTTTAAAAAATCAATTATCTTTAAACAATCATAAAACTATGAGACTAGCAGGCACACAGACAAATTCAGATTTAGCCCTTTTTGTAATTATGTGTATTACGTTTTTGTAAAACTCAAAAAGAGGCACTGGTCCTTACTATACAATTTTTAGGCAGTGAAAGGAAAACACCTATGTATTTTAAATATAGTAATTAATTAACAATTGAGCTCTTTCTTAATCAAATGACACTTCTGTGTAAGCATACCAAACCTTTCACTTTGTTCATGCCTACTTCTCATAGGGTTTAATCCATTCTCATTTGATGTCAAGTGCCTCAAATAATCTACTATATTTTTTATTATTGGTTTTGTCAGACTTCTAAATGTTCTCTTTATTAAGTACGATGATACCCTTCTTTCCTTTTACATTGGAGAGCAGGAATGAAAATGTTTTAAAATGAATTTAATTCTATAATAAATAATTGAGATCAAGTAGCAGATGAGGCTAGAGGGAGTGGATAATTAAGTAAGTGAAATAAGACTGCAACTAATTTTTTGAAGAAGGTGATGCCAAAATTAGCTAGACAGCATAAAACCAGAAAAAAGAACTATGTTGATGGGACATGCCCTTACATCCCAAGTGAACAGTCAAATGGAAATAGCTGAGTTTTCTTCTTCTGCTCTTAGGAAAATTAAAGAAAACAGTGTTACATTTTTTTATATTCCCACATGACTGTTGTCATATTGTAATTAGTTTGTGTAGTCTATCAAATTATAAGTACTTCATCATATACAGTGTCCTCACTCTAAGAAATTATATTAATTTTTAAAAATCTGTGATTCCTAATTTTGTTCTATATTCTTCCATTCATCATCAGAAAATGTGTTTCTCAAACTTGCTGTTCTCCCTCAGAAACAAAATTATACTTCTCTGAAAATGTAACTATCTTTTCCTCAAGTAGGGATAAATATGACAGAACTTGACTTGGGCCCACCTCCTACAGATGTTTTAGTAGGACTGGCTGACTGGCTAAAAGGAACATGCACATATGTGTTTACTGAAGCACTATTTACAATGGCAAAGACATGGAACCAACCCAAATGCCCATCAACAATAGACTGGGTAAAGAAAATGTGGTACGTATACACCATGGAATACTATGCAGCCATAAAAAATAATGAGATTTTACAGACTTGGAGTTGAATCAAAAGTTTCTTTGAACTGTAAGACTCTGTGATAGCAGAATTACCTGGATTTATATTCACCAAAGAAGTTGACATAAATTTGAGTGAACCTGAATTTTAAGACTTGTATGATTTCTCTGCTGGAATGTGGAGGCATTGGAAAGTCTATCTGCCAGCCCCAGAGGCCAATTGTCCACCCTCTCCTCTCAATTTCAACTCCATTCATCACAACCCATGTCAACCTAGCCTGCATGTTCAAACTGTCCACTCACCCTGCAAACAGCCTCTCATTGCACCTAGAGATGCACAGGTGAGGTGTGTGTTCAAGTTGTGGGATATGGACCTGGAAAAAAGGCCTATGCAGGTCCTAGTAACAGGGAATTCCAGGGTACCACATACCTGTGTGTTCTAGAACAGTGCTTCACAAACAAACAGTAAAATAGATTTGATTTTTATTTCTGATTTTTCTTGAACTGATACTTTTATAATAAGTTTATAGAAAAAAAGAAATAAAATATAATAAATACAATCTCATTATTTTTCATGATGAAATTCACCTGACATAAAATTACTCTTTCAAATTGCTCGAGAAATTTTGAAAGGTAACACCAAGTTTCTGTATTTATCATGTCGTTGTCTGGAAACAACTGTAGGGTCTCAAAGGGTGATGGAGGAGGGACACAGATTTCAGCCAGGCAGGCACATTCCTGAAAAAGAGTTAAACTGGAGAAAGGTGAGAGCAGGGCTTTCTACAGAGAAAGAATCAGAGAAGAGGCCCATCTTACCCACATTTCAAAACAGTACTAAATACATGGCATGGCAAATTTTCAAAAATGTATTTTAAAACCTCAGTTGAAGGAAATGTGTTTTAAATGATGCTTTTCTAACAGTTAAAGCTAGTTTTCATTTAGACATTTTATTCAGCAATCTCTTTACTTATCTGTGAACTCCTTTTTGCTTTTTAAGTTTAATTCATGTGCTAGAGAGTTAATTTTGGCACCAAAATTATTTTACAAGTAAATCGATTTAAAAAGATTGAATAGCTGAAAGTGAGAACACATAGCCAAAAGAAGAAGCCATCTCATATCAAAATATTTAAAAGTCTTTTATTAGAAGATAACTTCAGCCTATATTCAATTATTATGTTCTAATTATTTTAATAAGCACATAATGTATCACTTTGATATATATTTGACAAGCTACGGAACATTCTAACATTTTCTAATTCAGTCAAAGTATTAAGTATTGTAAATATATGACTTTTTGTGTTTCATTTTGTTTCAGTATTTAGGTTCTAAAAGATAAAATCAAATTACTTATTCTATTCCATAAAAAAAAGTTCATAGAGTCATAACATATTCAATAGCTAAAATACTCCTGCAAAAAATACATCAGTTACAAAGCTTTAAAAAATAATAATTACACAAATTTCATTTTATGAAGTATAAAGCATATTTTTTGTAATTTGCTAACTTAAAAATAATTGAAATGTGTGATATCTTTTCACCTTGAGGCTTTAGCTCCAAGGAAATATTCATTACAAAGTTATGACCAATAAAATTACTTAGCAATAAAGCACTGTAATTGGACATCATATTCTTGCTAAATTCGCCATATAGATAAAAATTTCTAAAATGATGAAAATTTAAACTGCAAATTTAAACTCACAATTCAGAGATTGATTGCATCTGTCATTTGTTGTGCCATATCTACGGCCCATTTTATCTTTTCTCTCTCTCTCTCTGTTTATCTCTATTATCACTATCTCTGTGTTCATTGTCACACCAATAGAGTTACCTGGAGGATGTTTTTTCCCAAAGTTTGAAATAGCATTTATTCTTGGCAACTTCAGAGTCGTCTAGTGACAAAAGTCAATAGAGATCAAAATATGAACTTGACATTTGGTAATAATTCAGATAAAGGATTTGAATAATAATACTTTAATATTTTACAGGATATCAAAAGAATTTTAATTTTTTTCACAGATTCTTTCTCGTGTGCTATTTTTACTCTTATGTAGAAATTCATCTGATAGTGGAAATGTATATAATTTATTGGAGAGATCTAACAGTGATGGTAGTGCAATTACTGGCTTTGAGATTACTTCTAGCTCTCCAGGAGATGTTGATTATTTGTCTACCCTTTTCATCTGTATACAGCAGACTAAGAGGGTTAGACATTAATTCTACCAGATATATGATAATCTTTCATTTTTCTGCATTTTCTTTTGCATGTGTCACTATTAGATTCATTAGATTCATGGTAACACTATAAGAACTGCATGAAAACATGCAACACAAAAGATTAAAAAATTATCTTCTATTAAGACATCTCTGAAAATTTTGTGGGTATATACTAATGTTGGATGACTTCTAATTGAGCAAACATCTTAAAGAAGGTAAAAAATGCTTGTCTAGATATCCAAACCTGGTTCATTCTATCACTTTGGAATTCTGATTTCTCCAGGATAAGTTAGTACAATGTCAAATCTCATTCTCAGAAATATGTTAGTATGGACTAAAAACACTTTTTCCTAATTATTCTCCTTTTTATTTTAAACACACACACACACTTCTGGGTTAATATAATAATTTGTAAATAAATATTTTATTTATTGAACTTAATAGTATTTTAATAAACAATATTGTTACCAGCTTTATGGAAAAGATAGTTCTGTTTTCTATTAGACTTGCAAATAGATGACTATCATTGCTCTTAGTTCATTGAGCCCTATATTTTGTCAAATACATACTATTGCTTTAACTATTCAACAACATTCTTTTTTAAAATCTAGGCCCTACTCCTTTTGGTAACATACTAGTAAACATGATATTTGCCTTGAACAAATTCTCCTATATCCAGGGAGTTAGACTTTCCTAACTTTGCTTTTCACTTCAACAAATACCAACAAAGACCATGTGTTAATGAAAGAAGAGAATATACTAAATATGGCAAAAAGTGATATTTTTAGAGATTAATTGCCACAGTATAAAAAGGGCTTGGAGAATTGACCAGTCAGACAAATTCTTAGCCCCTTATGTTATAATTATTAAGACAAGAAAAATAAATGTCTTCTTACTGCCTTTTCCTCTATCTTGCACCCTCTCTTTCTTCCTTCACCATGCACACTCAAAAACACACACACTCATCCTTTGATGGCAACAATTATCTTCTATTCATCTCAGATTTTCCCAAATGCCTTACAGAGAACCTTGTGTTAATATTGTTCAGTGTTTACATGAATTCTAAAGGAAGAAGAAAAAATATTCTACTCCAAGACATACCTACTGAGATATGTCAACAGAAGGGGTGTCTTTGCAAATATTAATCATGAGCTGTAGATATGTCATGAGCTGTAGATACGCCATGAGCTGTAGAGCTCTAAAATCCCACCTGGGGATTTTAGCACTCATTGATACCACTTCCAGGAAAATCACTCAAACATGATGAGTAGTTTTCTCATCATGTGGATGAGATTTCATATGTAGTTATCTGTATCATCTGCTATAGGGCAATAATAAATATATGCTCTTGGAATGCAGAATTACTTTAGACCACAATATGAAAATAATCTCTGTGACATTTTGATTATTGGCAAAAAATGACTAAATGTAAGGAATAATTTGTTCTGTATGGTTCATCATTATTTCCTCATTGTGATTTTTGCTACGTATGTCTCATGTTAAAACACTGATGATTTCCCTGAAAAGAGGGTTTTCTTCTGTGTTGCTTGCTTTTGTTTTATATATGTGTGTATTCGTTTTTGAATACATTGAATTGTTTAAAATGAACTAAAATAATGTTTAGTTGTGTTTCCTTTTGTCCTCAGGAATATTTACACTGCAGCAGGCATTTCAAAGGTAGTTGTAGAAGAAGAAATTAGGGGAAAATATAGTAAAAAGCATAAGCTGGATTTCTTCCTACAAATACTAAGTGTTATAAGCAAGACTTGGTTGGAGCCTTAAATATATACAATGAAGTATCCATATTCCATCTTTGAATACAAAGATGTGGATGCTAAAGATTTGGCCTTCAAATTCAATTTTCTAAAAATAAAACTCAATATAGAAATCTATTTGTAAAAGTAATAAGACCCATGGCAAACATTATCCTACATATTAAGTTTTTTAATTAGCCAATAAATTAAAACTTCTGAATCCTATGTCCCTAAATAAAGTTAAAACAACAATTATTGACAACTCAGTTAAGTGAACTAACATTTATATAGTCCCATTATTCCGTAATGCTATATATATTTCGATTTTAAAAACAATACATTATTCTTCCACTGCATTGGCCCACATTCTGAGCTGTGGTATGATCTCGGATCACTGCAACCTCCACTTCCCAGGTTCAAGCAATCCTTCTGCCTCAGGCCCCCTAGTAGCTGGGATTGCAGGAGCCACCATGCCCGGCTAATTTTTGTATTTTTAGTAGAGATGCTGTTTCACCATGTTGGCCGGGCTGGTCCCAAATTGACTTCAGGTGATCCACTTGCCTTGGCCCCGCAAAGTGCTGGGATTATAGGCCTGTAAGTGCAGGTCATAATGAGCATTTTGAATTAAATGGCCCTTAGAGATCAAGTGCTGGCAGAGAATTTTCCCTAGATCTACATAAAGATAAGACTGACCCACTAAGGAGAACAATTGTTCTTGTGCTATTGCATTAAACATTATAAGAGAGAAGACCAAGAATGTAACCACACCTGAACAGACTCTTTTTCAATACAATGACTTATCTCCAAAGATCATTTAAATTCCAAAAAGAACTATTTACAAGTTATTTTAACTTCTATTCCTCTATTCAATCATTCTCCCTAGTAAGTATTTATTGCCCCTGAATCAGTTTCCTCTTCTCTCCCTCCCCTAATCTGTTTTGGCGGGATCCAAGTCCCCATTATTTCTGTAACCTCAAGATGGTATATAAACTTCTGGAACTCACTGCAACATCAGGCAATCACTCTGATTCTCCTTGTGCTCACAGTTAAATAAATGTGTATGCCTATTTGATAAGTGCAAGAGGCAGATAAGGGGAAAGTTCCCCCAAAGAATTTCCAACTGGCTTGTGCACAGGGAGGATGGGGGCATTTGCACCATTTGCTGGGGAGTGGAGCCTGGCCTCTCCTGTCCCTGGATGGCAATTTGGGATTCAGTTGGTGAGATGAAGAATCACAGGATTCTATCTCAGTTTGCAGACTTGTTTTTTTCTTTTTCCTTTTTGCCCAATAAATTCCTCTATTCACCCTTATGAAAGGAGGGGCCAGGTGGACTTCCTGGGTTGAGTAGGGGCTCAGAAAGCTGTGAAACTCACTCATTTCTTGCATCGGGACTTACTTCGGTCCTGGATGGATAACATTGAAAATATGTGCTTAAAATATTCCTAACACCAGGATTTGTGCATGTGTTTTCTTCCCCAAGAAAGCTATAAACAGTGAACATTTTGCTGTAAGTTTTCCTATATCCTTCTCTCCCTCTCTCCCTCTCTCCCCTCCCCCTTCCCCAAAACTAAAGTTAAAAGGAATGTTAACTGCCTGTTTTCCTGTGACCAGTGGGACTTGTCTATCCTCCCAATTCCAATTTCTTGTGAACATACTTTGTAAAGTCCTGTAAGAGCCTATCTCTTTTGCCATGCTGCAAGGTCATAAAGTAGATAAAACCTAAGTTGCAATTCCGGTTTTCCTCAAGATCTAAGACATGTCACATATGGTTAATTGCCTTTGTTTCTCACTCTGGACACATCTTCTTGCCCCACGTACTTCCCACCTTAAAGAGTTAAAAAGGCAATCACATAATCTAACTGTGGGTACCTGTTTGTTTGGGACCCCTTCCACGCTGTGGAAGCTTTGTACTTTCACTCTGTTCAATAAAGCCTACAGCTTTTTCTCTCTCTCGGTTCACTTGCCGCAGGTCAGCCGCCACACCAGTTCTTTGGCGTGGCTAGGCAAGAACCTTAGGCGTTAACACTTAGAGGTGTCCATGAGCCCAATCTTTCCTGGTCGTGTGACAAGAACTCGTTTTTTTCTACAACACTTTCTGTTATTAATCTGCCTTATTGTGAGTTGATTTTTCAATGAACTTTTGAAGTGGGCTAAGGCCTTTCATCTGCACAAGCCTAATAAAAATGTAATAGATTATATTATTTATTTTATATACTATTTCAATTCTTGAAAAACATTTTTGAGTGCACCTATTTAGGACTTTACCTCTTTCATTTTAGCATGAAGTGACTGACTAGGCAGACTAGAATGAACTAAGAACACTGAAGTTACTCAGCCTATAAATGAACATGTATTACAGAAGCATTTTTTAAATTAACAAATAATACATTCAAAAAGATGTATTAAATATTGGTACAACTGTTCATGGCAGCAAATCTGTTCAAGACAGCAGCAGCTCAATTCTTGCCTCCTCAGGAGAAAGAATTCAACAGAGAAGCATAAAGCAGAGTGAGAGACTGAGGCAAATTTTAGAGTAGAAGTGAGTTTATTAAAAAATTTAAAGGCAGGAATGAAAGGAAGTAAAGTACATTTGGAAGAGGGCCAAGCAGGTGACTTGAGAGATTCAAGTGTGTGGTTTGACCTTTGACTTGGGGTTTTATATGTTGGCATGCTTCCAGGGGGGTTGCATCTCTTCTCCCCAGGTTTTCTTTGGGATGGGCTCTCTGCATGCACAGTGGCCTGCCAGCACTTGGGATGGGCCACATGCCCAGTGTGTTTACTGAAGTGTATGCATGTGTACTTGAGGCATTTTTCCTCTTACCAGTCAAGTGTTACCAGTTAAACTCCAGCGTTTTACCTCTTAGCACACATGTTTAAGCCCACTCACCCAACTCCTGAGATCTTATCAGGAAGCTACTGATCACCAGTTTCAGGTATTTCTATCTATTGAGAGACTGCCTTTCCTTCCGGCTGACTGCAACAATTAGATAGATAGTTTAATAACTGCCTGGCCATCACCTGATGATCACCTAATATTCCTGGTGTGGGGAATTCCCTCTCCTGCCCTGCTGATGTCTGACTACTTACTGCAACACAGCTATTTAAAGACTCATTTGAGAGTCTTACAAGAATGATTTGACTCTTTCCTCTGCAGCCCACAGCATCCTTTACCGTCAGGGTTGAGTACAAAGTTGTCCAAAGCAGGTAGGTTTCTACCATTTGAATCTAAACCAAGGTCTTTGAGAGGGAGCTGAGAAGAATTGGCCATTGAGGTTTTATACAAAGAGCAGGGTTTTCAGTGAGACATCAAGTATTGAGAAAATATAATGAAAATAAAATCACCTACCAACCCAAAGAATCCGCTTCACAAAATGTAAAAAGGAGTGAAACAGTTTTTCTGTTAAATAAAAATTAAGCCAGATAGTGATCTGCATCATAGGCAATCTGTAGAGATTTCAAAGAAGAGAAAGCTCACCCTTTTTATACAGCTTGACAGATATAATCCATTACACACATGTTAATTGTCTTTATCAAAAGAAAAATATACACTTCTATCTTTATGACAATCAAGAAGTTACATAATGGAGCCAAGTGCCTAGGCTTTAACTTTCACTGAGTAGTGAAACAGGAAGCCAGGATACCATCTTCCTTGCTGTTCATGTTTCAAAAAGATGGCTCCAAGATCTCTAAGAAAGACAATCTTGGAATGCAAAACTTGTAAGAGTTTTCTTTAGCTTTTAAAACATTTACACATATTTGAAAGAAAAAGAGAAAGCATTTACAACTTTAGGTTGTCTTTAGGAATTTCTAAAGAGAAGTGGAGTTCCGGGAGTTCTCTTACCTTTATAATTTCAAGAAAATGTTTACATTTTTTCAAAGATTTGTGTTTATACTTAGAAATTTTATTTTTTGTTACGATTTTATAACACTGTAATTATCTGTATTGCTGTTTCTACTCTTCTCTGGACAGTTTGCAGTTATCAAAATATATAGCAAATCCAATGTAAAATACAAAGTAAGGTAATTTTCAGAAATATAATAGAATTAATTTAAAAATGTATTGTATTATTAGCCTTGAAAGAATAACCTTTAAATATATCATTTAAGTGAACCAATAGTGAATAGATCAAGCAGATTCTTGATTAGTCATGAACAAAAATTCTCCATCATCCGTTAATTTTATAAACTGTTGTGATATCTACATTGCTTATACTTTCAAATAATTAGCTATTTGAATATTATTTTGTAGATCTTCATGACATCTTACTAAACCAAGCCTAAGGTATAACTTAACCCTAGAACCCAAATACCTGAATTTTTAAATAAAATATTTTTGGAGGGCCAAAAAACTTATTCTGAGTTTTCATCAATAACCTAAGTAATATTACATTTATAAGATAATCTGTGACTTTTAGTATTTATTTTATTTTTCCAATTTTTTTGGAGATGGAAGACACAAAGACAATCATTTTCTAGTATCGTTTTGAGGCACCTCTTAAGGGTACAGATTGAACTTCCAATATTTAATATACATGACTTTGTTACAATTCTTGTGGAAAAATTTAGTCTATAGGTTTCACATAAGCCCAAATCAATAATTTAATTATAATAACAGTCAATTAAATCTCTACAAATAATAGACATTTACCTTTGTTTATATATTGATATTTGGACTGGAGAGACTTGTGTCCCAAAGCTACTTAACTTATATTAGACCTATCATTTGCAGTCTTACCTATAAATGTCAGATTTGTCTGTCTGTTAATTAGATGTTTTTCATTCTAAATCTTCCTTCCGTTTAAATCAGTTAAAAAAATTGTGTGTGTGCCTATATGTTTGAAATTTATGGATTAACTATTTAGACACGTATTAGTTACTTTTACTTTGGGATTATTAAAAAATTAGTGAGAAAATGGTCTGACTTTTACTCTGCCAATAATTGGACTGTTGACTGTCATACCTATTCTGGTGTAAAAGAAAAATTGTACCAGACAAGTTAAACAAGAAAGACTTTTTCCAAAACTATTGCAGTAGGGGAGAGAGACTGAACTCAACTTTGTGGAACCAAAAGGTGGGAGGGTTTTTAAGCAGTGGAGTGAGTTAGTGGAAAATCACTGGAAAGCTTTAGATGAGAGATTAGTCAATGTATATAGATCATCCGAGTTTCAATTGTTTCTTGTTGAAGTTAAGCTCCTATCCTCCCATAGAGACTGGGAGACAGGTGCTATCTCCTTCAATGATTACATTTCAAAGGAATGGCTTGGAGATTCTTAAGAAAGATATTCTTTGTTGAATATTTACATCCAAAGGGGCAAAGAATGAATTTATAATTGCAAGTTTTTTAACTTAAATTCTTTAAGAAACGGGAGGTCAGGAACCTGTAGTCAGAAAGAAAGTCAACTAAAGTTTTCTAAAGTTTAGTTAGGGTGAGTGTAACATTAAGATCTTGATCACTGGGAGTCCAATTCTGAGCTGTTTGGAAATAAGTGACTGTGGGAACTATTACCAGGAGCACACAAAGAAAAAGTAGTGTAACACATAACATATTTTTTTAAATAAAATGTGGTTCTTAAAGTAATTGAAATAATGTTACTGTGAATAGGACAACAAAGCAGTCTATGAGCATAAGCTCCCTGGAATTTCTTCTTTCAGTTGAGTTCAGAGCCAAAATTACTTGTCTAGAAAATCTGTTTTGAGTCCTTTGTAGGAACTATTGTCAAATTCTTCTGAGATGCTGGCTCCACATGGCAAGCATGAATCTGTGTGAAATTTTCTTTCACTTTGCTAGCCATGTGGGTCATCAAGAGCACTTGATCCTTCTAGCACAGGATCAGCTCATCTTACCTCTGGAACACTTTCAGATAAATCAAATCTCCAGGTCAATAGGGTGGCAAATTTCTTTCAACAGGTCCTTCCAGGTCCTTATGATTTTGTGTCTCAGGGATTCTAAGGAAGAGATAAGTACCTTGGAGTATGAACATGATTAAGAGAGAATTCAGTTAAATTGGGCACAGGATATGATTTCTGACTGAAATTCATAGGTCTGGCAATCATTAGTTCAAAGGCAAAAATATCATGCTTGTTTGCAGAGGTCATTCTAATTTTTGACAATTAGTAACAGTAAAATTCTAGGCCATTTTAATCCAGTATATTGCTAAATCTCAGCAAATGAGTTCCATTCATCTTATAGGAATCTATAAATAATTGCATAATTACTAGGTGACAGTGAAAATAAGATGACTTCCTCTCTCTGATTCATTATGCTTCTGTAGCCCCAAAGTGGAAATCATGGGTATTAAAAGATACTTTACCCAGCTTGAGCATTCACATTTAAAGATGGAAAGACTTCAGACCATCCAAACATCATATACAGTATAACTAGACAAAATATCTTACTTTTTGTAGACATTAATTCTGTGAAATCCAACTGCCATTTAGTTTCTGGGAAAGCTGGTTGGGGAAAACTGCCACATATACCTTAAGAATAGACTGTAAATAATTATTCTGACATATAGCTCTTCTCTTTAATATTTTTGGAATAATTTTATTTTTATGTAAGTATGGTAAAAGTCTAGGGTCTTTAAAGTCCCCATTTTACTTAGATGAGTATGTCAATGACACATTATTAATCAAATAAATAAGAATTGTGGTATAGGGGTTACTTTATTAGGGAATTTTCATAGTTCAGTGAAATATTTTTAGCCTCCTTTATAATAGTTGCATTAAACAATTGTGTCATTCTGCTCTGTGTGAGCTCTACAGATGATTACTGATCTGATAGGACAGTTGTATACCTCCTAAAAAAAAAAAAATCAGTTATCAGTTTTCCATGAGATATTTTACTTGCCCTCAAAGACGAGAAGCTTCTATTTCTCCAAATTTGCTCACCTATGTGACGGACACCAAACATGTATTTCCTACCTACCTACCTAACTACCTTCCTACCTTCCTACCTAGCTATCAAGTATTGCAACTCTAGTAACTTCTATTAACTGTGCTGCTTGTGTCAGCTTAATTCTAGGCAAAGCTTCCAAAATGTCGTGTAAGAGGTCACCATAGCATACAAAACCTTAAATTGGGCCATTTTTATCCCAAGTACATGTCTACCGGTAAATATTATTAAATTGGCATTATTACTAAAGACCACAGGCTCTTTGGTTCCCTATGTAATGGAAATTAACATGAGGCTCAGCAGATTTCCCAGACAAGGCATTTATTTCAGGGCTTGTGCTTAAACACAAGGGAGAGAGCAGAGTCACAAGGGTCCTCCAACTGGCTCTCCAAAAAAAGCCAGTAAGGAATTTCTTTACTAGGTAACTCATGGGACTTCATATCAGGGGTAAGGTACACAGGCTGTTCTGTGCACAGCACATAACTGGTAGGGTACATGGGTCAGCGTATCTGATTGTGATGGTTATCTTGAGCAATGGGCCACATGGTGGTCTGGCCAGTGGCAACAGGACTGTAAATCGATAGTGCAGCATTCCTTCCCAAGATGGGAAACTGCAAACTTGGCTTGATTTTGAATCTCCTAAGACCATTTTTCTGGAATTATTTAAACAAAAGGCATGGTTACCCATTATGAGAGCACAGAAGAAGAACATAGAATCTATATTTTCCTCGTATGACTATTAACAAGTATGGTATCAGTGAAGTAGTGGTATGGGTTTGTTATCAGGGGAATGCAAGAAAGGATGTTCTAGCAGAGGTGAGCTGAAGCCAAGCCCCATCCTTTCTCAGTCTCATTACAGACAAGAATATCAAATAGGTTAATCAGAGCTTAGTGACTTATCTTACCACTATAATACAATCATGGTCATCTGTTTGATCAGGATATGGTAAAAGAGTAATACAACTTAGGATATTGCATCTCCTAAGCACAATACTGGGATCAGTGCTTCTTATTAACTGGTCTGATGGCATACCCACACGTTCTGGATTTTTTGCACTTCCAAGATAGCTGTCACAGCATGGGGGACATGCATATAAGTGACTGGAGGTAAGGGTTTGAGCCTTTTTAAAAGTTTATCTGCTACTGCCACAGAATCTTGACATCAACATTGTCACTGCCTCCAAGGAAACTGAGAAATTTGTTATTAGTGTATCATGTAATCCCAACTTTTGAGTTAAAATTCCAAAAGTAGCCCCTTTATTTTCCTAACAAAGCAAGTGGAAAGATTCTGCAAAATTTGGAATTCCCAAAGCTTATACTATAGCAAATTTTAATTTGAACACTTCTTCAAATTCTACTGACCAAATCAAAGGATCTGAGGAATTATTATGCAGTTATTTCATTAGAGTTTTGGCCACTCTACCAAAGCTGAATTTCACTGTCCACAATATTCTACTAGTCCCAAAAATGTTTCAAATTTTTTTTTGTAGAAGAGCATTCTATCTACAAAATGGCTGACACCTACATAAGGCTTTCAGCATCAACAGATGCTCCAAATATTTTATCTCAGTTTGGCAATTTTAAAATTTGTCTATTGAAGGCTTATGCCCTTTTGAAGGAGGAATTGTAACAAAGCCAAAGTGTTGGTTTTGTATTGCTCTTTAGTTTCTGAGTCTACCAGCAAACCATCAACATGCTGATGACTTACAAATTCCCCTACTGGGACAAATTCCTCTAAGTTTTTCTGTAAATGATTAGAGAAACGATAGGAGAGTCAAGAAATCCTTGAGGAATACTTTTTCATAAATACTACGCACAGGGCATTTTGCTGCCATAGTCACTTCCAGGATAGGGTCAATCACACTGCCCTCTACTGGTGTATTCATAGTAGAGCCACTATACAAGAGACTAAATACTCTCTTAGGTTTTTACAATGAAAGGAAACTTTATACTTTCCTGATGTAATTTTCCAGCAATCCTCATGGTTTTAGCAATAAAGAAGGCAAACGTTCAGTAATTTCTTCCTTTGGAAATCTGTCTTTCTGTATGTAATTTAGAATCCCTTATCAATGTGGACATTTACTCTGCAGTGAATCCATTTTATCCTCTTTCCTATTCTGGATAGACTTCCCCCCAACCTAAGGTCTTATTTACTCATTTGCTTTCATCCTTCTTATGACCTTTGACTTCAGTTCAAATATGCAACTACAGCATCATTGATGACAGAAAAAAACATGAAGTAATTTCCCTTCTTATGGTTACAAAACTGTGCATTACTGAATGAAGGATTAGTAATGAATGGATACAGTTATGCTGCATCAGATTAGCAACATATGTCTTTAAATAAAACTATTTACAGAAAAACATATGTGACATGGACAGCCTATAATGCAGGTACTATATTTTAAGGCTTGTGTATTCGACATCAGTATTGCAAAGGGTTTGGTTATACTCTTGCTCACTTTATTGTTTTGCACAGAAATATTTTAACAATATTTCTCTAGAACAAAGTTCTGTGAAACTGGGAATGTTTAAGATATATTTGTGGTGTTAAAAATACTTGAATATTTGTATAAATCCTCTTTTTCTTTTCAGTTCAAAAGGAAGTACTGTGTAGGACTCTACATCCTCCTGTATGTTTATCTGACTTTTTTTTCTAGCAAAGAAAGTACTGAGAAACACATCTGTCTTATAATTTGTATGCAGAGGGTGTTTTAATAACCCATTTCTTCCTTCTTTGTGCATCTCTTTTTAGGCTGACTGGAAGCTTTGTACCAGACTTGATAGTGAGCATGAGTAGCCAAATGTGGCTGCACCTTCAAACAGATGAAAGTGTTGGATCTGTTGGTTTCAAGGTTAACTACAAAGGTAATGATGAATTGCTACTATAGGAAATATGTTATCTTAATACCACCAGAAAATATTTTAAATTCACGTTTAATTGCATCTACAAAATTAAAAGTTTTGCAGAACACACGGAAGAACACATTTCAACAAAAATAATTTCCTCTTTAATTTAACTACAAATGTTAATTACACTTATCTTTAAATAAAATTAGTTTTTCCTTTAAAATGTGTCTATTTTGCATACCTCATCTTTCTCCCAGTTTATTATACTATCCTTGTGTTTCAATCACTCTAGACTCCTAGCCTTCCCCAGAATAGACATGGGATTTTATATACTTTAAATAATTTTCCTGGCAAAGATTCTACTAATTATTAAATACTTAAATATAACAGTAAAGGTCAGAAATCCCTAAATATTCCAATATACAAATCTTTTTTTTGTAATCTATCAAACATATAAATCATAGATCACAAATTTGTGAAATTGCTTTTGCCCATCCCAGTGTTGGTAGAGATACAGACCAGTGATTAACTATGTGTGTGTAACAAAATATTTTGTTCTAGTTTCATTTACCAGAAATAGATGCAAGCATTATGAGGTCATAGATACCCTCCACACATGTTGGACCTTGATTAAAACCAATACATACACACAGTGTACATATTAGACATGCAAATTTGCAATTCTGACTGAAAAAAGTACTAATAAACTCAATTAAAAATCTATGTTTTAAAAACAAAAATATATAGGAGACCATCAGAATGTTATGTTGCTTGAATTTATCATTACTATTGTGGTAAAATTTGTATTTTCTATCTTACCAATTAATTACTGTGAAAAATTATTTTACTTGCATAATAATAATTTTCAATCAGAGTTTTCTCTTACAAACACTGCCATGCTTTTGTTTCTGGACACATGAAAATGAATGCATGATATTGTCAGAGAGGCAGAACACATTCATTCTGTGTTTTTTTTTTTTTTTTTTTTTTCTTGTGACTAAATTTGGTACTATATTAATTTGAATAGTTCAAGAAATCTATGTAAATGCCAGTTTATTAAAAAGATTAGCTTGATTATAGTCTTAATATATTCCTCCTCAATTTAAAATCCACCTCTATCCCCAGTAAATAAAACAAGGTTACAAAATTTAAAGAACAATTGGCTTATGTCACACATGACTATCTGTCTTTTTTTTCTGGCAACTTGTATTTTACCTGCAGGTGGTCTATGTGCACGTTTGTTACTAGGAAATATTGTGTAATGCTGATTTGGAGTACAGATCCACTCACCCAGTCATACTTCTTGAAATATATCTTTTTTCTTTTTCTTCCCCTTCTCCCTCTAAATGGCTAAGCAAACCTGGCATTCTTATATTCCTGTGGTTTCCATTATTTTCTCCATCTTATGAAGGTTACCTGTCAGAAAATCTATAGTGATTTAAACATTAGAAACTGTATTAATTATTAATGACAATGCTTGAACAAGAAACATTTATTAAAACTCGTGAATAGGTTGGAGCAGCAGGGAGTTCTATTGATATTTACACAGTTCTCCCCTCTGCTGCGATTCAAGAGCTGGAAGTACATTGTAGAGTAGCACAATTAAACATTATATTGTCCTCTTTCTGCTCAGTTTTCAACAATAGTAATTTAAAAATTCACAAAGATGACTTATTTGAAACCAACCCTGGACATTCTAAATGAGTAATGCCCTTATTTTTCTCCCTCCTTTTCCTTAGACTGGAAATGTCTCTTCCAGTCCAACCTGCTGCACGTTACTAATGATAATCTTCCAGCATCAGAGTGATGATCATATTACTCTCATGCTCAAAATTCTCTATTTTTTATCCCTAGAGATAAAATCAAAAATCTCCATACATCATTTCCTCCAGCTTTCTCCATCTGATTTTCTCTTTTTCCATAAACTCTAATTTTACCAGAATACCCATAAGTCTCTGAACCCTGCAAGTTGTTTCACAACTTTGCTTCTTTGGACATTCAGTAAATTTACGTGAATCACTGTTTTTAATTTTAACTTACCACCTCCTCACTCATCCTTCAAAGCAAAGTTCAAATATTCACTCTTTTGTGAAGACTTCGTTAACTCTGCCCATCACAGAAGACCACTTCCTCTATTTTGTAAACCATGAATCAGATGTATTATATAACTAAATAGAAAATATGTCTTACTTGTCTTTGTATTTATGCTAGCAATATCCCTGCCATCATCATAGGTAGCTAATAATTACTTGTTCAATTAAACTGAATAAATGATTTGGCCTATATAAATCAGGTAATACTAAGGAAAATTCGTCCTCAAAAGTTTAGTTTACCAGGATTTTTTTTTGTACTGTGAAAATCATGTTTTTGCATTCTCCATAATTTAAAACCTGAGCTCAGAGTTGAAGCAGGGTTCACGTTGAGAAGTTACAAATTTTGATGTGCACATAGTTTTAGCAAGTTCGCCTACTAAAAATAATTTTTATAATTACCATGCTCTCTGTTGAGTAGTGTGTTGGTTCTAAATGGTACACCTGCTAAAAACTTTTCCAGATTGATCTAAAGATATCTTCTGTTTTTGTAACCTGTAGATTTTGCATGAGATAGCATTAAATGCAGATCTCCTCTAAATTAAATATATGTATTTATTGAGTAGTTTGTCTCAAGTTTTTAACATTTTAAACATAGCAACTAAAATATGAAATTTAGTCTTTGTCTTTTGTGATATATTTTTATTCTTAAGTTGTGTTTTGCTAATTAAGAGAGTGTTTTTGAAACTATTTTAAAGAAAATATGATTTCAAATGACGTCTTCTGTTAGAAACTCATAATAGAGAAAAGATTAAAAGCTGGGCTTCACTGGTAGAACAAGGATGGGAAGAAGACTTGGTACCCTCAGTTGATCTGATTGCTTCTCATTCCCTCCAAATGTAGGAAGAATTCTAGGACTCCAAAAAACGTACTTTGAAAATGACAGTTCTAAGACTATACTATTGACAGAGGAACAAAAATTTATGTATGAATGTAAAATAGTACATAATTACCTGATTAAGTAGTCATTAAGTTTAGAACTTCTGCTTTAAATCTGTGGAACTATGAATGCTTTTATCTATGGAGTTTGGACAATGTCTATCTTAAAATATAAAAAGGCAACAAATGTTGCAAATCAACAAAACAGTCCTTTATTCTAAATTTAGTTAATTTTTATTCAACTAGGATTAATTTCATGTTTCTGTTCATGACAGTGTGCTGATTACTGTATACCGTAGCATAAGTTAATAAAATGCCACCGGACTCTTGAGAAGTTAATGGTATTCCTAACTTTTAAAAATCAGTAACATCCTTGTAGATGGATGTAACAATGTCACGGCCATTCTGATTCACAGGAGACTTTTTTTTGTTTGCCAAAACAATGATTTAAGATGTGAACTAAATGTCTTGCTGAAAAGCAAGTATAACCTAGCTGTCCACCTTGCCCCATTTCCCTTAGAAATATTAGGCTTGTTTCCTCGTTTTTATATTGTCATTTTCTCAAATGCATATTAATCAGAATGCAAGAAAAAAGAGAGTTCTTTTCAATAGACACATTAACATCCATTAACACTGAGCAACTTTTTAGATCTATTTTCAACTTTGTCTTAGGTTAAGGAACATTAGAGCAATAATTAACAATTATGAAGAGCCTTGCATATTCCAATATTTTGCCTACATTGACTCATTAAATTTGATTAGAAGGGTAAGAGGTAAGAAATACTACTCATTTTTACAGATGAGAAAACTGAAGAGGATTTAAGCACCATGATGATAAGAAGTTTGTTCTGCTTTGTTTATTGCTGTATTCTCAGAATCTAGCATGATACCTGACATATAGAAAGCAAACAACAAATATTTGTGGGATGCGTGAATAAATGAATGAACATGAATAGGTTAATCATAATCATATTGCAGAGTATAGTTGCAACCTGAGTTTATTGACTTCATTCTTTTTTCCATTATGCAATATTATATCCTAAGTGATTTTGAGGGGTTTTTAGGAAAAGCTGGAAACCCTAATCAGTGTGAAGAGCAGCGGGACACCAAAAGATTGAGTTAAATTACTGAGCTCCCCTTAGCTCATTAGGTATACATCAAAATAAAACATATGCATGCACATGCACCTGCACAACCACACACACAGATAAAAACCATCTGATTTCACATAGGAGATGTCTGCAAGTTTTTATTTTCATATAATTACTTGATATTTCTTAAGACTTGGATTATTTAGGAATGCTAACTGATTATTACTATTACAAAGAAACATTGTTGATTTCTGTACATCTGTGTGGTATTGGCCACAGGATTTAATGCTTCATTAATTTTAATTATTTCATGATTAGGCATTGTAATAATTAGGAGGACATGTATTGGCACATTACAGAAAACCCAACTAATAGTGGCTTAAGCAAATATGTGTTTACTATCACCACATGACATGCCTAGAGGGTATGCGCCAATGTTACTTTTATCTGAGACTCAGGCGCATTCTTGAATTCCCTCTACCTTCCTCAGCATATTTGTCTTCATCCTCAATGTTACAATTTTTGCCAGAGGCCTGTTGTAGGAGATTGGAACCCTCAAAATTCCATTAAATAATAGCGATGAGAGCTAGTGTTTCTGTCTTATTCTTCTTTGGATGGCAACGACTTTATATTTGAACATTTAATAAATTTGACAAGGGTATGTGGAAAGAATCTTTACCAATTTCAGGGAGTTCAAATACATTTCATCTAACTTCTAGTCAAACATTTTTTCTGTATCCATTGACACAATCATGTATTTAATTATGTCTCTCCTTTAACTGTATTCATAGTTTTTTCTAATACTCGGACAAAGTTTCATTTCTGTAATAAAACCTTCTTGAACATGATGACCAATCCCCTAGTATACCCTGGGATCAATTTGCTAACGATTTGACTAAAATAATTATATTTGTGAATTTGAATTAGAGTTTCTTTTTGTGTTGGTTTTATAAAATTTGGGTTTTAGAATATGGTAGTATTACAGAATGAGTCAGGAAATTTGTCAAAGCCTTGGAATAGTATGAATAACAATCATAAAATTTACATGATTTTTAGAGTAAGAAAGACCGTAGCCATAAAAGTATCTGGACATTTTTACTTAAAGGTAAATATTTAGCAAATTTAATTTTTGTTCCTTTGACTATAAATCTCTTCAGATCTCTTCTTCAATTAATGCTGGTCATTTATATTTTATTAGAAAAATTTCCAGGTCGTACACAAGAATTTTCAAATATATGCGCATTTCACGTACCTTTTCTTTTTTCACAAAAGTTTCTTTGAAAAAATAATAAAGATATAGTATACTGATATTTTACTTATGTGTATATTAATTTCAAGGGGGTTAATTTTTTCTCTTTCTCTCTTTGTGTCTGCTTTTATCCCTGCCTGGCAAGTCTTTCTGTACTAGTGACTGAACTTCTCCAGGCTCTGATAAACCTTATTTCTCCTAATTCTGTACAGCTCTACAGGTTTGGGCCAAACTAATCAGAATTCCCTTTGAAAGGTTATCACTCCAGGCTGGATGCGGTGGCTCACACCTGTAATCCCAGCACTTTGGGAGGCCAAGGGGGCTGGATCATCTGAGGTCAGGAGTTTGAGACCAGCCTAGCCAACATGGTGAAACCCTGTCTCTACTAACAATACAAAAATTAGCAGGGCATGGTGGTGCGTGCCTGTGATCCCAACTACTCAGGAGACTGAGGCAGGAGAATTGCTTGAACTTGGAAGGTGGAAGATGCAGTGAGCCGAGACTGTGCCACTGCCCTCTAACCTGGGCTATAGAATGAGACTGTGTCTCAAAAAAAAAAAAAAAAAAGAATAAAAAGGTTATCAGTAAAGCATCTGGGACAATTGATATAGTTTCTAGGTGAAAGAAAATATTTTTTCTAAGGTGGTAAATTCTAAAGGTGATTTCACTTGGTGATACTGGTATAACTTTTTTTTAAATGTTAATAACTTGCTGATAGAGGCATGGCAGAACCAATGAATAGAAGCAATAACATAGCATTGTGGACATAATTGGAACTCCTAAATTTAGCAGTTCTTGAAAGGAACACTAGACCTTGGTCTTTCAATTGTGTGAGGCTATAAACTTCTCATTTTTTAAGACATGGTGAGTTCAGTTTCTGTCACTAAATTAGCCTCTCAATTAAATGCACTCTGATAAACACACTTATTATCTCTTTGTTTAATTATTTCAACACAGTGTTAAGTTTAGTCTAAAGCTTCCTCTTTATACATATTTTAAGTTCAGCTTAAAGGTTTCTCCATGCACAGTGAACCATAACTTACCTGAATGTGTAAACAGGATGTGACTTATTCTTTTACCAATCACTGAGTTCTGGCCAGTCAAAGGCAGCCAACTGTTCAAACCATGTTCAAATAAGGTTTTGTTACAGCCAAGCTGTAACCAATCCAACTGTTTCTGTCTCTCACTTCCATTTTCTGTACATCACTTTCCTTTTTCTATCCATAAATCTTTGACTATGCAGGAGTGCTGAAGTCTCTGCAAACCGTTTTTTTTTTTTTTTTTTGGTTTTGTTTTGTTTTGGGAGCTTCCTGATTTGCGAATCATTCTTTGCTCAATTAAACTCTGTTAATTTTAATTTGCTGAAGATTTTTCTTTTAACAACAGTAAGAAGAAATAGTCTATATTACAGTTCAATGCTTTCAGATCTATTTCTTTCTTTATTTTAAAAAATGTGTTAATATGGAAATACAGTGCAGATGGGCCCAAGAAAAAGTGTGTACCCACAGGAAGGAACAGTTATATGTGAGTTAATTAATGTTCACTATGCTCTTTTTTTTCAGGAAAGGAAACATAGAAATATGAGAATTACCTTCTGCTACAAGTATATATTCATCATGAGCAAATTTCTTTCTTTATCTTAGCACCTGTGTCTTAATGCCATTTTATATATTATATATTTATGTATAATATTTATATAATATATAAATAAACATTTTAATATATTAAATTAATATATTAGTTAATATATTAACAATATAAATATATGTTTATATATTTACATACACACACTAAGTTGTACTCCCATTCAGTTTTGTTCTCAAATCATGAGAAAAATTGCGGTGTTTTGGAAGTAGCATGAATTCCTTTGTTCTTACATGATTAATAATGACAGAAAGAAACAATTGTTTCTCGTCGCTCAGATCATATTGTGTAGTAAATGTTTTCTGTAAACTTTCTATAAATGTTTTAAATGATTTTTTCACCCTTAAGATTTTTGTTATGAATAGTTCAGAAATAGACCCACATATTATGGTCAATTGATTTTCAACAGAGATGGTAGAGATTTGAATCAGAAAAGATATTGTTCATTTAAATGATGCTGAAACAGTGTATAACCACATTCAAAAAAAATTAACTGTTACCTCATGCAGTATATAACAATCAACTTGTAAATGTATTATAGACCTAAGTTTAAGAGGTAAAACTACACAACTTTTGAAATAAAACATAGAAGAAAAGCTTAGTTACCTTAGTTTAGGAAAAGTTATCTTAGGGGACCAAAAGTATACTATCTGTTATGAGCTGAATATTTATATTCCTCCAAATTTATATGTTGAACCTCTAACCCCCATATGTGATGGTGTCTGGAGATGATGTCTTTGGGAGAGAATTAGGTTTAGATGAGATCATAAGAATGAGTCCCTCATGATGACATTAGTGCCTTTACAGGAACCAGGGACCACTCTCCCTCTCTTCACCATATGTGGATACAGCTAGAAACGAACCATCTGCAAGCCAGAAAAAGAGCCCTCACCAGAACCCAACTATTCTGGCACCCTGATCTTGGAATTTGCAGCCTCCAGATTGTGAGAAATAAATTTCTGTCACATAAGCTGCTCAGGCTATGGAATTTTATAATAGGAAAGGAGAAAACTAAGATATTTTAAAAAATGATAAATTGGACTTCATCAAAATTAAAAGTATTTGATCATCAAAAGGCACTGTTAAGAAAATGAATTGCAAACCACAGGCTGGATAAGAATTATTTGCAGAAACATACTTAATAAAGGATCTGTATTCAGAATAAAGCAAACAAACCAATTTAAAACGGGTAAAAGAGATAATGAAACACTTCACAAAGAAGAGATACAGATGTCTAGAAAGTGTATGAAAAAAATGTCCACCATCATTGTTATTAAGATAATGTAAATTACAACTACAAAGAGATACTACTACATACTCACTAGAGTGGTGAAGATTAAAAAATGTTGGCTTGGCAAGGAAGCAGAATAACTGGAACTCTCATACACTGTTAGAAGGAAGATAAAAATGGTATAACCATTTTGGAAAACAGCTTGGCAATTTCTTGAACATATGTCTACCTCACAACCCAGCCATTTTACTCTTAGACATTTTCCCAAGAGAAATGAAATCAATTGTCTGTGTAAAGACTTGTATAAGAATATACATAGTAGATTTTTTAAAATTTCTACAAACTGGAAACAATCCAAATGTCCATTTATAGGTGAGTATATAACAAAAATTGGGTATGTCTACACAATAGAATACTACTCATCAATAAAGGAGAAAATGCTTTTTAACACATGCAACATGAATGAAAATCAGTATCAATATGCTGAGTAAAATAAGCCAGGTGAAAAAGAGAATGATATTATTTATTTAAAATTCTAGAAAATGCTAGCAAAATCTATAGTGACTGGAAGCAGATTATGTTTTCTGGGTACTTGGATGAAGGAAGGGATGGATTAGCAACAGGCTGGAGAAACCTTTACTGGGTGATAGACACATTAGTTCCTTTTCTTCTCCCCCTCCCCCACAGGATATGCCTCTGTCACCCAGGTTGGAGTGCAGTGGCACAATCTCAGCTCACTGCACTCTCTCAAGTGATCCTCAAGTAATCCTCCTACCTCAGCCTCCCGAGTAGCTGGGACTACAGGCATGTGCCACCATGCCTGGCTAATTTTTGTATTTTTTATAGAGATGGAGTTTTGCCACATTGCCCAGGCTGGTCTCAAACTCCTGGGCTCAAGCGATCTGCCAACCTCAGCTTCCCGAAGACCTGAGGTTACAGGCGTGAACCACCATGCCTGGGCTTAATGTTAATTATCTTATCAGTGGTGATGGTTTCACCAATGCATATATGTGTGAAAATTTATCAAACTGTATACTTTAAATATGAGTGGTTTATTGTTCATCATATCTCAATGAACCTATAAACAAATGTGTTAATATTACCAATTATGGTTTCAAACTAAACACTAGTGTAAGCTGTATTATTTCAATGGTATTGCTATTTTGAGAGAGCAAGAAAAAGATTATAAGCAGAATATTTTCAACAATTAAAAATGCAAGAACAATTGTTTCATTCAAAATGAGTAAGTAGAAGAGAAGAAAATATTCTCACAATTCATTTTTTAAATGTTGAAGTGGTTATACTCTGCAGAGTTGAAGGTTTGTTCTTTTTTTTCTCAGTAGGTTATATCCATTACAAACAAGAATGTCAAAGTTATAATAGAGATTATGATAGGGAAAATTTATATCCAAGCACCAAAGAAAGGGCTGAAAATTGCATTCATTTTTCCATTTTCCTTTAAAATACTCAGGCTTATGCAAAGTCATGCAAAGTGAAAATTAATTACAATCAAGCACTTAATCCTGGTGGCACATGCCTAAGAAATATCTGACTTGCTCTTTTGTGAGGAACTGATTTTTTTTAAAACTGTGAACATCTTTCTTTTTCTCCGTATATATGATTTTTTCCACTTTTGATCCATTTATTTGCTGTTTTCCAAAACTTAATTAATTAGAGTATTTCTCAAAAAATCCTACCATTTGTAGAATCCCAAGATTTACCTTTGCTATATTCCTTTTTTTTTTTCTCTCTCTCTTTATTTTTTTTTTTTTTAAATTTATTTATTATTGTACTTTAAGTTGTAGGGTACATGTGCATAACGTGCAGGTTTGTTACATATGTATACTTGTGCCATGTTGGTGTGCTGCACCCATCAACTCATCATTTACATCAGGTATAACTCCCAATGCAATCCCTCCCCCCTCCCCCCTCCCCATGATAGGCCCCTGTGTGTGATGTTCCCCTTCCTGAGTCCAAGTGATCTCATTGTTCAGTTCCCACCTATGAGTGAGAACATGCTGTGTTTGGTTTTCTGTTCTTGTGATAGTTTGCTAAGAATGATGGTTTCCAGCTGCATCCATGTCCCTACAAAGGACACAAACTCATCCTTTTTGATGGCTGCATAGTATTCCATGGTGTATATGTGCCACATTTTCTTAATCCAATCTGTCACTGATGGACATTTGGGTTAATTCCAAGTCTTTGCTATTGTGAATAGTGCTGCAATAAACATACGAGTGCATGTGTCTTTATAGCAGCATAATTTATAATCCTTTGGGTATATACCCAGTAATGGGATGGCTGGGTCATATGGTACATCTAGTTCTAGATCCTTGAGGAATCGCCATACTGTTTTCCATAATGGTTGAACTAGTTTACAATCCCACCAACAGTGTAAAAGTGTTCCTATTTCTCCACATCCTCTCCAGCACCTGTTGTTTCCTGACTTTTTAATGATCGCCATTCTAACTGGTGTGAGATGGTATCTCATTGTGGTTTTGATTTGCATTTCTCTGATGGCCAGTGATGATGAGCATTTTTTCATGTGTCTGTTGGCTGTATGAATGTCTTCTTTTGAGAAATGTCTGTTCATATACTTTGCCCACTTTTTGATGGGGTTGTTTGTTTTTTTCTTGTAAATTTGTTTGAGTTCTTTGTAGGTTCTGGATATTAGCCCTTTGTCAGATGAGTAGATTGCAAAAATTTTCTCCCATTCTGTAGGTTGCCTGTTCACTCTGATGGTAGTTTCTTTTGCTGTGCAGAAGCTCTTTAATTTAATGAGATCCCATTTGTCAATTTTGGCTTTTGCTGCCGTTGCTTTTGGTGTTTTAGACATGAAGTCTTTGCCCATGCCTATGTCCTGAATGGTACTACCTAGGTTTTCCTCTAGGATTTTTATGGTATTAGGTCTAACATTTAAGTCTCTAATCCATCTTGAATTAATTTTCGTATAAGGAGTAAGGAAAGGATCCAGTTTCAGCTTTCTACTTATGGCTAGCCAATTTTCCCAGCACCATTTATTAAATAGGGAATCCTTTCCCCATTTCTTGTTTCTCTCAGGTTTGTCAAAGATCAGATGGCTGTAGATGTGTGGTATTATTTCTGAGGACTCTGTTCTGTTCCATTGGTCTATATCTCTGTTTTGGTACCAGTACCATGCTGTTTTGGTTACTGTAGCCTTGTAGTATAGTTTGAAGTCAGGTAGCGTGATGCCTCCAGCTTTGTTCTTTTGACTTAGGATTGTCTTGGAGATGCGGGCTCTTTTTTGGTTCCATATGAACTTTAAAGCAGTTTTTTCCAATTCTGTGAAGAAACTCATTGGGAGCTTGATGGGGATGGCATTGAATCTATAAATTACCTTGGGCAGTATGGCCATTTTCACGATATTGATTCTTCCTATCCATGAGCATGGTATGTTCTTCCATTTGTTTGTGTCCTCTTTGATTTCACTGAGCAGTGGTTTGTAGTTCTCCTTGAAGAGGTCCTTTACATCCCTTGTAAGTTGGATTCCTAGGTATTTTATTCTCTTTGAAGCAATTGTGAATGGAAGTTCATTCCTGATTTGGCTCTCTGTTTGTCTGTTACTGGTGTATAAGAATGCTTGTGATTTTTGCACATTAATTTTGTATCCTGAGACTTTGCTGAAGTTGCTTATCAGCTTAAGGAGATTTTGGGCTGAGACAATGGGGTTTTCTAAATATACAATCGTGTCATCTGCAAACAGGGACAGTTTGACTTCTTCTTTTCCTAACTGAATACCCTTGATTTCTTTCTCTTGCCTAATTGCCCTAGCCAGAACTTCCAACACTATGTTGAATAGGACTGGTGAGAGAGGGCATCCCTGTCTTGTGCCAGTTTTCAAAGGGAATTTTTCCAGTTTTTGCCCATTCAGTATGATATTGGCTGTGGCTTTGTCATAAATAGCTGTTATTATTTTGAGGTACGTTCCATCAATACCGAATTTCTTGAGCGTTTTTAGCATGAAGGGCTGTTGAATTTTGTCAAAAGCCTTTTCTGCATCTATTGAGATAATCATGTGGTTCTTGTCTTTGGTTCTGTTTATATGCTGGATTATGTTTATTGATTTGCAAATGTTGAACCAGCCTTGCATCCCAGGGATGAAGCCCACTTGATCATGGTGGATAAGCTTTTTGATGTGTTGCTGAATCCGGTTTGCCAGTATTTTATTGAGGATTTTTGCATCGATGTTCATCAGGGATATTGGTCTAAAATTCTCTTTTTTTGTTGTATCTCTGCCAGGCTTTGGTATCAGGATGATGTTGGCCTCATAAAATGAGTTAGGGAGGATTCCCTCTTTTTCTATTGATTGGAATAGTTTCAGAAGGAATGGTACCAACTCCTCCTTGTACCTCTGGTAGAATTCAGCTGTGAATCCATCTGGTCCTGGACTTTTTTTGGTTGGTAGGCTATTAATTATTGCCTCAATTTCAGAGCCTGCTATTGGTCTATTCAGGGATTCAACTTCTTCCTGGTTTAGTCTTGGAAGAGTGTAAGTGTCCAGGAAATTATCCATTTCTTCTAGATTTTCCAGTTTATTTGCGTAGAGGTGTTTATAGTATTCTCTGATGGTAGTTTGTATTTCTGTGGGGTCGGTGGTGATATCCCCTTTATCATTTTTAATTGCGTCGATTTGATTCTTCTCTCTTTTCTTCTTTATTAGTCTGGCTAGCGGTCTGTCAATTTTGTTGATCTTTTCAAAAAACCAACTCCTGGATTCATTGATTTTTTGGAGGGTTTTTTGTGTCTCTATCTCCTTCAGTTCTGCTCTGATCTTAGTTATTTCTAGCCTACCTTTGCTATATTCCTGATGAGAGTCGGTTTTAAAAAATGTTTTCACCATATATTTGTATAGTGGATAAATGAAATGATGATATCTGGCAAGAGTCATTTTTATGTATATTTATTTGTTTATTTAGTCAGCACATATAAACAGAGATTCCATACTATACATCATTGCTACCCCATAGCACTTACCACAATAAATAAATATATCAATCTGTCATCCGTAAAAGAGATCAGTTAATGTAAAACCCAAATGAATTTTAATATTAAAGAATTACTGTACTATTAAAAGTTAGTTCTTAACTTTTAATAATAAAAAAATGTATTAAAGCAGAAAATAAGTAATGAATGAATAATAAATATCTGTCAGGACTGTTTGAAGTTTGTGGTTCCCCAATATTCCCATGCATTCTTTAGTTTTCTAGTGGTGCAAAATCAATTTGGTAAAATAAAATTATGTAAGGCATAGTTATATCTTTTTTTATTTTACAAATATTTCCTATTTTCCCCATATTCTATCCTTTAACACAAGTAAAATTCAATTTGGTGGGATCAAAGTCATCTATAGAACATGCTAAAATTATGATTTGACATTTATTTAAAAGAACATTCTGTCAATAATAAAAACTTTGTTTACTTAAGTGAAAAGTAAAACTGAAATTTCTAGTTTCTTAGGAACTGAATTATCTGTCATATACTAACATAATATAAGCATGTTACACAGATATATTTCAATGTTCATACAATTAGATTGAATCGGAGTCCAAGCTCATTTATTTAAATAATTGTTTTTCTCTGTAGTATTCCATATGCATTGCTGATTTAATATTTGCTGCAAGGACAGTTTCCATATCCTAAAACAAGAAGCTGAGGTTAAGTAATCTCTGCATTTTCTTTGAGTTCTAGCATACTTTTATTAAATTTGATATTGATATATTTATTGTGCTATCCAAAAATATTGCACTCAATATTGATTCATTGTAGTAAACTGAGATACCTAGTGGGGCAGATGTTCTTTGTATGATTTCTTAGACAATCTGTCTCCCAAAACTTACTTCACAAATTTGATACCTTATTGTATGTTGATGGTCTCTTAGCACTGAGCCGAGAAAGATTTTTGGGTTTTTACATTTTTGGTATCTTTTGAAATGTCTCTTTATATAATTTTTATTTAAAAAAATCCTGGAGTCTGTAAGATGCAATTTCTTTTGCCTAGGAAATATTACCAAGTCACATGTGATATTTTGTGTGGGAATTTTATGATAACATTTCAATCTGCCTCTCAGAATAAAGAGGGCTTTTAAGCATGACTCATGAAAATGTTTATATTTGAGTAAGGTTTATTCTGTTTGTTCTTGCTCTTTATTAACTTAGAGGTTTATTTTATTTTATTTTATTTTACATTCAATATACCAAGTTCTTTCAGAAAACAACTGCTTCTAAAATGTCCAACTTAATTTTGTTTATCCCAACCTGCTGTGAGAGCTAAGCCTTTTGTTTCTACATGCCAAGAATTAGAATGAGTGGTAGAATATTAAAAGTTATGTCAACTTAAAAATATTTATAGAGTTTTCACTATGTGCCAGGCATTATGAAGGGGATAGGGTACACTGTGAAATATAAAAGACTTAGTCATTATTTTCAGTTTAGTGGGACAAAGACTGATACTTAAAAATAATTTTAAGTGTGATTAATACTAAAAATGAAAAACAAAATGTGCTTTTTGGAGACTATAATAAGACAGCTAATGCAGCCTTCAAGGAAAGCTTTCCGGAGGCGGTGAACTTTGAATGAGACCTGAGGCTAAGTAGGAGGTGGGAAGTGGGGCAGCATAACCAATGTGTGCAAGTGGTTCCATTGGAGCTGAGAGAGTTCTAGGATGCCTGGTGGGAATGGAGAGAGAGTGGTTTTAGGAGTAGTATTAGATAAAGCTGAAAGACAGGAAAGAACATGCCATGATTTGGTGCAAAAGGCATGTATATGGCTATGATGACAAAAGATGTCCATTTCTCTAATGGAGGCAAAAGAACACTCCTCCCTTTTCATGTATGCAGATTTCCCAATTTTCCCCTGAAGACAAGGACCAGTATTAATTAAAGTAGGGGAATAATAGAACACTGGCGCTGAAAGAGACTTTTTTAAAACAAAAATTTAATTTTTCATTTTTATGGGTACATAGTAGAAATATAAATTTATGGGTAAATGAGATATTTTGATACAGGCCTACCATGTATAATAAGTGTATCAGGGTAAATGGGGTATCCATCACTTCAAACATTTGTCATGTCTTTGTGTTAACAAACATTCCAATAAAACTTTTAATTATTTTAAAATGCACATTAAATTATTTTTCACTATAGTCACTATTCTGCTATTAAATACAAGATCTTATTCATTCAATCTGACTGTATTTTTGTATCCAGTCACTACCACATACCCCCTCTCCTGACCACCCCACTTCCATTCCCAGCCTCTGGTAATGACCATTCTACTCTCTATCTCCATGAGTTCAACTGTTCAATTTTAGCTTTTACAAATGAGTGAGAATGTATGAAGTTTATCTTTCTGTGCCTGGCTTATTTAACTTTACATAGTGTCCTCCAGTTCCATCCATGTTGTTCCAAATGACAGGATCTCATCCTTTTCTCTGGCTGAATAATAATCCATTATGTATATGCAGCACAGTTTTTTTATCCCTTCATCTGTTGATGAACACTTAGTTGATTCCAAATGTTGGCTATTGTGAATAGTGCTGCAATAAATATGGGAGTGCAGATATCTCTTCAATAACCTGATTTTCTTTCTTTTGGGTATATACCTAGCAGTATTTTGAGGTACCTCCATACTGTTCTCCATAGTAATAATTTACATTCTGACCAACAGTGTGTGAGAGTTCTCTTTTCTCCCCATCCTTGCCAGAATTCACCATTCACTATTGCCTGTTTTTTCTATAAAAGTCATTTTTATAACATTTGACCCAGCAATCCCATTACTGGGTATATGCTCAAAGGAATGTAAAGTCTACTATAAAGACATATGCACAAATATGTTTACTGCAGCACTGTTTACAGTAGTAAAGAATTGGAACCATCAATGATAGACTGGATAAAGAAAATGTGGTATATATACACCATGGAATACTATGCAGCCATAAAAAAGGATGAGTTCATGTCCTTTGTAGGGACATGGATGAAGCTGGAAACCATCATTCTCAGCCAACTAACGAAGGAACAGAAAACCAAACACTGCATGTTCTCACTCATAAGTGGGAGTTGAACAATGAGAACACATGGACACAGGGACAGGAACATCACATACCAGGGCCTGTTGGTGGGTGAGAGGCTAGAGGAGGGATAGCATTAGGAGAAATACCTAATGTAGATGATGGGTTGATGGGTGCAACAAACCACCATGACACGTGTATATCTATGTAATAAACCTGAACGTTCTGCACGTGTATCTCAGAACTTAAAATATAATAATAATAAAAAGTATTTTTTATCAGAGTGACATGATGTCTCACTGTAGCTTTGGTTTGCATTTCTCTAATAATCAATGATGTTTAGCACCTTATCATATACATGTTTTCCATTTGCATATCTTCTTTTGAGAAATATCTATTCAGATTAGATCTTTGCCCATTTTTTAATCAGATTATTGTTTTTTTCCTATTGAGTTGTATATATATTCTAGTTACTAAGCCCTTGTCAAATAGATAGTTTGCAAATATTTTCTTCCATTTTGTGGGTTGTCTCTTCACCCTGCTTCCTTTGCCACTGCAAAAGCTTTTAAATTTGACGTAATTCCATTTGTCACTTTGTGCTTCGGCTGCCTGTGCTTTTGGGATAATAAATAAGAAATGTTTGCCCAGACAAATGTCCTGAGAGTTTCCCCAGTGTTTCCTTTTAGTAGTTTCAGGTCTTAAATTTAAGTCTTTTTTTTTTTTTTTTTTTTTTTCTTCTGAGACAGAGTCTCGCTCTGTGGCCCAGGCTGGAGTGCAGTGGTGCGATCTCGACTCACTGCAACCTCCGCCTCCTGGGTTCACTCCATTCTCCTTCTGAGTAGCTGGGACTACAGGCACCTGCCACAATGCCCGGTTAATTTTTTTGTGTTTTTGGTAGAGACGGGGTTTCACCATGTTAGCCATGATGGTATCGATCTCCTGACCTCATGATCCGCCTGCCTCGGCCTCCCAAAGTGCTGGGATTACAGCCGTGAGCCACTGCGCCCGGCCTAATTTAAGTCTTTAGTTCATTTTGATCTGGCTTTTGCATATGGCAAGAGATAAGGGTCTAGTTTCCTTCTTCTGCATATGAACATCGGTTTTCTCAGCACCATTTATCCAAGAGACTGTCCTTTCTCCAATGTATGTTCTTGGCACCTTTGTTGAAAATGAGTTCATTGCAAATGTATGGATTTATTTCTGGGTTCTTGATTATGTTTCCTTGGTCTGCGTGTCTGTTTTTATGCCACTACCATGGTGTTTTGGTTACTATAGCTCTGTAGTATAATTTGAAGTCAGGTAATGTGATTCCTCCAGATTTGTCCTTTTTGCTCAGGATGGCTTTGGCAATTCTGGGTATTTTGTGGTTCCATATACACTTTAGGATTATTTTTTCTTTTTCTGTGAATACTGTCATTGGTATTTTGATAGGGATTGCATTAAACCTGCAGATTGCTTTATAGACATGTTAATACTATTGATTATTCTAATCCGTAAACATAATATATCTTTCATTTTTTCCTGTTCTTTTAAATATCTTGCATAAATGTTTTTATAATTTTCATGGTAGAGTTCTTTCACTTCTTTGATTAAATTTATTCCTAGGTATTTTATTTTATTTGTAGCTATCATAAATGGGATTACCATCTTGATTGCTTTTTCAGATTGTTGGCAGATAGAAATGCTACTGATTTTTGCATGTTGATTTTCTTATTCTGAAACTTTGCTGAATTTTAAAATTAGTTCTAATCGGTTTTTGGTAGTCTCTTTAGATTTTTCCAAATATAAATGTACTTTGCCTGTAAATGAAGATAATTTGATTTCTTTCTTTCCAACTTGGATGCCCTTTGTTTCTTTCCCTTGTCTTATTGTTCCAGCTACAATTTCTGAACTCTGCACTATGTTGAATAATAGTGGTGAAAGTGGGTATCCTTGACTTGCTCCAGATCTCTGAAGAAAGGCTTTCATTTTTTTCCTGTTTAGTATTATACTACCTCTGTGTCTGTTGTATATGGTTTTTATTCTGTTGATGTATGTTCCTTCTATACTCATTTTTGTGTGTTTTTATCATGAAAGGATGTTGAATTTTATCAAATACTTGTTCAGTGTTAGTTGAAATAACTATATAGTTTTTGTTCTTCATTCTGTTCATATGCTATGTCACATTAATTGATATGTAGATATTGAACCATCTTTGCATCCCTGAGATGAATGCCACTTGATCATAATGAATGATCTCTTTAATGTGTTGTTGAATTAGGTTTGGCAGTATTTTGTTGAGAATTTTTACATCAATGTTCATCAGACATATTGGCCTATAGCTTTCTTTTTTTGATGTGTCTTTGTCTCGTTTTGATATCAGGGTACTATTGTCCTTGTAGAATGAGTTTGGAAGTATACCCTCATCCTCTATTTTTTGGACAACTTTGTGTAGGATTAGTATTTGCTCTTCTTTAAATATTTGATAAAATCAACTGAAGCCATTGGGTCCCAGGTTCTTCTTTGCTGGAAGACTTTTTATTATGGTTGCAATTTCATTACTTGTTATTGGTGTATTAAGGTTTTATATTTCTTTATGTTTCAATGTTGGTAGGTTGTATGTTTCTAGTAATTGATTCATTTCTTTTAGGTTTTCCAGTTTCTTGGCATATAGTTGCTCATAGTACCATCTAATGATCCTTTGAATTTCTGTGATATCAGTTGTAATGTCTCTTTTTTCATCTCTGATTTTATTTATGAGTCATCTCTTTTTGTTTCTTAGTATGACCTAAGGCTTATTTTGCTTCTTTTCAAAACATAAATTTTCATTTTGTTGAACTTTTGTATTCTTTTTGGTTTCAATTTTATTTATTTCTGCTCTGATCTCTATTGTTTCCTTTCTAAAAATTTTGGGTTTGGTTTGCTCCTGCTTTTCTAATGCATCATTAGATTGTTTACTTGAAGTTTTTTTACTCTTTTGATGTAGGAGCTTATTGCTATAAACTTTCCTTTTAGTACTGCTATTGCTGTCTCTAATAGGTTTTGGTATGTTGTGTTTCCATTATCATTTGTTTCAAAACATTTTAAAATTTCCTTCTTAATTTCATTATTGATCCACTGGTCATTCAGGAGCATATTGCTTAATTATCATGTATTTGTAGTTTCCAAAATTCCTCTTGTTATCGATTTCTAGTTTTATTCTATCTGCAAATGTCTATTAGGACCATTTGGTTTATACTGCCGATTAAGTCCAGTGTTTCTCTGTTGATTTTCTATCTGGATGACTTGTCTGATGCTGAGACTTGTATGTTAAATCTCCAGCTATAATTGTGTTAGAATCTATCTCTTTCTTTAGTACTAATATTTCCTTTATATATTTGAGTGCTCTGGTGTTGAGTACATATATATTTATAGTTTTATATCTTCTTGCTGTATTGATCCCTTTATCAACATGTATTGAACTTCTTTGTCTTTTTTTTTTTTTTGTCTTGAAATCTATTTTATCTGATATAAGTAGAGCTACTCCTGCTTTTTTCTTGTTTCCTTTTGCATGGAATATATTTTCCCATCCATGTATTTTCAGTCCATGTGTGTCTTTGTAAGTGAAGTGTGTTTCTTCTAGGCAGCCACTCTATGTCTCTTGATTGGAGAGTTTAACCCATTTGCACACAATGTTATTATTGATAAGTAAGAATTCACTACCTTCATTTTGTTATTTTTCTAGTTGTTTTATAGTCTTCTCTCCCTTCTCCCCTCCCCTTCCCTCCCCCTTCTCCTCCCCTCCCCTCCCTTTCCCTTTCCCTTCCCTCCCCCCTTCCACTCCCCTCCCTCCCCCATCCCCTCCCTCCCCCATCCCCTCCCCTCCCTCCTCCCCTCCCTCCCCCTCCTCCCCTCCCTCCCCCTCCTCCCCTCCCTGCCTCCCTCCTCCCCTCCCCTCCCCTCCCCTTCCCTTCCCTTCCCTTCTCTTCCCTTCCCTTCCCTTCCCTTCCCTTATGTGCTGGTGATTTTCTCTGGTGGTATGTTTTAATCTCTTGCTTTCTATTTTTTTGTATATCTGTTGTAGCTTTTGTTACCATGAGATGTGGAAATAATATCTTATAGCCCATGATTTTACACTGTTGACAAACAAATTAACAAGCAGAAAGACAACTGATAAAAACTCCACTCTTTATCCTCCACATTTAAAAAAAATTTATTGTGTATATTTATGTCTTATTATACTATTTCTTGGAATGTGTTGTAGTTATTGGTTTTTAAAGGTTCATATTTTAGCCTTCCCACTCAAAACACGAGTAGTTTACACACCACAATTACAGCATTTTTCTGTGTTTATCTGTGTACTTACTATTACCAGTGCCAGTGAATTTCGTACCTTTATATAATTTCTTATCACTTATTAACATTTTTTTCTTTCAGATTGAAGAACTTCCTTTAGTGTTTCTTATAGGACAGGACTGATGTTGACAAAATCCCTTAGCTTTTGTTTGTCTGGGAAAGTATTTGTTTCTCCTTCACGTTTGAAGGTTATTTTCACTGGGTATATTATTATAGATTTTTTTTTTTTCTTTCAGGACTTTAAATATGTTATGTCACTCTTTCCTGGCCTTAAGGTTTCCACTGAAAAATCTGATTCCAGGCGTAGTGGAGTTCCATTGTATGGTATTTGTTTCTTTTCTCTTTCTACTGTTAAAATCCTTTCTTTATCCTTGAGCTTTAGGAGTTTGATTATTAGATGTCTTGTCGTAGTCTTAATTGGATTAAATCTGCTTGGTGTTTTATAACCTTCTTGCACTTGAATATTGACATATTTCTCTAGCTTTGGAAAATCCTCTGTTTTTATCCCTTTGAATTCATATTCTACCCTGATCTTTCTCTCTACCTCCTCTCTAAAGGCAATAACTCTTAGATTTTCCCATTTGAGGCTATTTTCTAGATCTTTTAGGCATCCTTTATTATTTTTATTCTTTTTTCTTTTGTCTGCTCTGACTCTGTGTTTTCAAATAGCCTGTCTTCCAGGTCACTAATTCTTTCTTCTGTTTGATCAATTTTGTTGTTGGGAGACTGATGCATTCTTCAGTATGTCAGTTGAATTTTTCAGCTCTATAATTTCTGCTTGATTGCTAAAGATATTTTAATCTATTTGTTAATTTTTTTTTATTTGGTAAGATTCTAATTCCTTCTCTGTGTTATCTTGAATTTCATTGAGCTTCCTAAAACAGCTATTTTGAATTCTCTGTTTGAATATCTTTCACTCCAGGGTTGGTCACTTGTCCTTTCTTTAGTTCATTTGGTAAGATCATGTTTTCCTGAATGGTCTTGATGTTTGTGGATGTTCGTAGATGCCTGGGCATTGAAGAGTTAGGTATTTATTGCAATCTTCACAGTCTGGGCTTGTTTGTATTTGTCCTTCTTGAGAAGACTTTCCAAGTATTCAAAGAGAATTGAGTATTGTGATTAAGTCTTTTGTGACTACTACCATATCTGCATTAAGGGACACCTCAAGCCCAGTAATGCTATAAATCTTGCAGTCTTATGGAGATACAGCCTTAGTGGTCTTAGGTAAGATCCACGAGACGTCCCTGGATTACCAGGCACAGTTGTTTATTCTCTTCCCTTACATTCCTCCCAGCAAAGTATCTCTATCTTTATGCTGAGCTGCCTGCAGTTGGTGGAGAGATGACACAAGTACTCCTGTGGGCAGCACCACTGGAGCTATGTTGGATCACAGCTGAAGCCACCACAGTACTGGCTGTCTCCCAAGGCCTGTGGCAACTATTGCCTGGCTACTGCTGGTGTTTATTCAAGGCCCAAGTGCTCTTTAGTTAGCACGTGGTGAATCCTACCAGACTAGTGCCATTCTCTTCCAAGTGGTTGGTTTCTTTCTGGTCCAAGGTAAGTCCAGAAATGTCTGTAAGCTAGCATCTGGAGTCATGAATTTTAGGTATTTATTTGGTGCCTTATTTTACTGTAGCTGAGTTGGTACCCAAGTTGCAAGACAAAGTTCTTTTTGCTTTTTCCTCTTTTTTCTTCAAGTAGAAGGAGTCTCACCTCATGGCCATCCCTACTCTAGGCCTATGGTGAGTACTGCCTGGCTACCACTAATGTTTATTTAAGGCCCAATGACTCTTTAGTCAGAATCTGTAGAATCCTTTTAGGCCTGGGTCTTTTCTTTCAGGGCAGTGGTTTCCTTCCAGCCAGGGCAGGTCTATAAATACCTGGAATCAGGGACTTCAGGAGTCTGTTTGTTGATTTATTTTACTATGGCTGAGCTGGATGCAAGACAAATCCTCTTTACTCTATCCTCTCCTTTCCTCAAGCAGCAATAGACTCTCCTGGAGCTGTATTACCTGGGGTTAAGGGAGGGGTGACAGAAGCACTTCCTTAACTGCCGCAGCTGATGTCTCACTAGGTTATATGCACCGCATATTCACTGGCTCTGAGCCCAGCACAGCACCAGAACTTGTCAAGGAATTCCAGTCCTCATGGCTTAGACTGCTTTTCAAATTTATTTAGAAACCAGACCTCTTTCACTTATGATGGTAGGGCTAGTCCAAACTCAGATTCCCACTGCTGTGGTAGACAGTTCCCTTCTGACCAGGATTGGTCTAAATGTTTCCTCCATGCACACCAGCTGAATTCTGCCCCATGTTGCTTTCCACTCTGACAGGGCAACAGTGAGTTCCAATGCAAAGTCACACAATTATTTTGCTGTCCCTACTCCAAGCACACAGATTCTGTGTGCCCCACTGCTTCTGGATGATGTGGGAGGTGTGGTGTAAGCAGTGCCAGGCTGTCTTTACTGCCCTCTTCAGTGTCTCTTTCCTCGATAAGATATTAAAACCAGGTACTGTGATTGCTCACCTGATTTTTGGTTCTTACGGAAGTGCTTTCTTGTGTGAATAGTTGTTCAATTTGATGATTTTGTGTGTCAGGTGTTGACGGTATTGGAGGATTCTATTCAGCTACCTTACTTTGCCTCTTCAATTTGGTAGAGATGATTAGATAATTTTATTCGATATACTCATTTCCTTTAAGATAAGGAAATTGAGACTCAAAAAGATTGATTGACTTCTCTTATAGTTCCTATACGTAGTGCCTGAGCCAATGGGGAGCTATACACTATTGCATCTGATAATGCCTCTTTATATTGTACTATATTGCTTCACACTTTGCATTTCTCCATGGCTCCAGGGTATATGTAATTGGCACATTGACAAATACACTTTTGTTGCTGTATAAGAACTTTGTCAAATAATCTATGATCACCACAATTCCTATGAAAATAACATGTTTTCTCCTCAATATCAGTAATCATTTAATTTTAAATATGATATAGTGGGGATTATTTATTATATCTAATTGGAGAATAAATTGGGGGAAAAATTCTAAATCAAAGAAAAATATTAATTCAAGTAGAAGAAACACTAGTGAAATGTTAGTAAAATGGTATTCCTTATCTATTATAAGTAGAATATAAAATAGGGTATATGTGTGACATTTAGGTTTACATAATTTGAGTTTTTAACATGAGAGGAGATCAGAGTTCTTCTTCATTTGGTTAAATAAAATCCCAATGTGATTTTTGCTTTTCGCTTATCTCACATGAGAAAGAAATCTTGATAATTTTAACTCAGAATTTTAGAATAAAATTTAGAATTTAGAATTTTAGAATAGGGCTGATCTGACTACATTCAAAGAGGTACTTATTTATATGAATAAGTCATTTTCTAAATATGGCATTGCATCATTTGATGGACACTTTGATGGTGCTGATCATCCTAAATTCAATAGCTTTACACAATTATTTTCACAGCTCTGTGATGGGCTGAAGATGGATTTATGCTTAAAGGCTGAATTTTGATCCATGAATTATTCATTCTCCTGGGTCCAGTAGGCAAAGCCATGCATGGTCTTTTTCTGACAATGGAAAAAGTTCATAGGCTAAAATTTTAATTGTACAACTATTTTTAAAGTTCTACTTGCATTTTTTCCTAAAATCTATTGGTTAAACAAACACATTGTCAAGCTCAGATTTAAGGGATAGGAAAGTAGATTCTGCCCTCAAATGTGAAGGAAGAGAGTGAATCTTTTAAAATAATAATATAGTTTGCCACAAAGATTAACCCACATATTAATGAAAAACTGAGCTACTGCTGAGGTCAATGTTAAATACATACACACACACACACACACACACACACACACACACACACACACACACATCTTTTGCCCTGAAGAAGATAACAGTCTATTTTGAACAAAATTACATAGACTGACGCTTGCAGTGATCTGAGAAAGATGACATAGAACTGTACTGGGCAGGTAAGATTATATCCTTTTGCTCTGCAAAATACAGTGTCAAGAAAATGAAAAGACAAGTTACAGACTAAGAGAAAATCTTTGCAAAAGACGCATCTTATAAAAATAACTGCTGTCCAAAATACACAATTAGTGCCTAAAATTCAACAATAAGAAAATGACCAACCTTACTAAAAAAATGGGCAAATTATATGAACAGACCTGAAAAAACATACAGATGGCGATTAAACGTACAAAAATATGTTCAACATCATATGTCATTAGGGAATTGCAAATTAAAACAGTGAGATACTACTGACTACCTATTAAAATGGCCTGATCCAAGACACTGACAGCAACAGATCTTGGTGATGATGTGAAGCAATAGAAATTCTGTTTCACTGCTGGTGGAAATGCAAAATGGTATAACCATTTTGAGAGAGAGTTTGGCAGTTTCTTACAAAACTAAACATACTCTCACCATAAAATCCAACAATCATGCTCCTTGAAATTTACCCAGATGAACTCAAAACTTATGTCCACACAAATACTTGCAAATGGAGGTTTATAGTAGCTTTATTCATATTTGTAAATTTGGAAGCAACCAAAATGTCTTTCAGTAGGTGAATGGATAAATAAACTGTGGCACTATAAAGAAATGATGTATCAAGCCACGAAAAGACATGGAGGATACTTTTACTAAGTGAAAGAAATCAATCTGAGAAGTCTACATACTATATGATTTCAACTATATGATGTTCTGGAAAAGGCAGTTGAGACAATAAAATTATCAGTGGTTTCCAGGGCTTAGGTAGGAGTGAGAGAGGTTAAGCAGAACAAAGAGGGTTTTTAGGGCAGTAAAGTTATTATACATAATATGACAATAGTAGATACAAGCCATTATATGCTTTTCAAAACCCATAGAGTGTACAACACCAAACCTGAATTCTAATGTGAACTACGGACTTTGGGTGATAATGATGTGTCAATGTAGTTTCATTAATTTTAACAAATGTACCATAGTAGTTTGGGATGTTGGTAGTTGGGGAGGTTGTATGTGAAGGAGGGCAGGGAGTATATGAAAACTTTGTACTTTCTGTTTAATTTTGCTGTGAACACAAAACTGTTCTAAAAACAAAGATTATTGATTTTTTAAAAAGATGTCATTACTACTTCCAAAGCTGTCCAGAAATATTTATAAAATGTTTTATTTTGTGTTAATAGAAGAATTGGAAAGCTTCAGGTGACTGTTCTCACTGATATATTTAACATGATTTTCTGATTTAGTCTGCTACTCAATTTCCATGGCAATGTTTTAGGTTAAAAAAAAATTAGCGGGGCATCAGCAAGCAACATATTCTGGCCAGTGCTCTCAAGTGTCATTCATGTTTATTTCAGCTTTCACAACATTGCAGACTACATTAAATATATTTTGGAGACAAACTTTGACTCAACTGGACTTGGAAAACTCATTCAAAATAATAATGTCTTTATTTTCTGCTTAATATATCCCTAGTAGCCATAAGGAAATGGAATATTGTCTCTGTCTTTTAATTCAGTCTTGAAGCAAAGTACAGTAGTCACCAAGTCATGGCATTTTCAAAGCAATTCTTCAAATAGAAGAAAATGCATTTTTTGTTCCTTTAATGCATTTTTCATTCCTTTGAGGAACAATAGAAATTCAAATTAAATTATCTTTATATAAATAGCTTGGCTTACATCTCTTAAAATAATCATGTTTGTACATACTGGCAATTGTTATGGTTCATAAATAATATCATCAACAACTAATACTTATTAAGAAGTATCTGCATTTAAAGCTGTTAGATACATTAAGCAGGCATCCTAAACAGGATGAAAATGCCTTGTACAAATATAAAAATTCAAACAATGCATGCTATAAAATAGAGTCTAAGATACAGCCAATATTTATTTACATTAAACATACTATTTTTTGTCCATAGGTTGTGTTCTGTGTAATTATGTGGGAGAAAAATTTCATATTGCTTTTACTTAAAGGAAAGAACCAGACAAAGCCCGGAAATTTGGCTGAATTTTATTAATTACATGTATTTGTAAAGATACTGTGTGTTCATTATCTTTGCCTGTCTTTCATTTTGGGGCATAGCATCTCCAAATTTTGGTCACAAATGATGCATAACCCTCCAAAAATGAAGCTTAAGAAAATGAAGATGGAAAAATAACATACCAAAAAATGTACAAAAGCTGTTCCCATGCTTAATCATTCTATCCAGAGCCACATTTATGTTTAGGATCCTTTTACAGAAGAGGTTGGAAAGTCAATAAAAATGTATGATGAGATTTAAAAGAAAGTAAATTGTATATTTATTGTTAATCTTTACACACATGAGTGAATCAACTAAAATTCCTTACCCAAGGATGTGTTTTTCAAACAACCTTGATGTAGAATTAACATATAGAAATGTCTGAGGGAAATGTGAGGAAACAATATAATAGTCATTGTTTTAGAACTAAAAGACAGTTTTTAAAATTAATTCAAATATTCATTAGCATCCAGGAATATATAACAGGATTTTTGGTCAAGTTCACATTGCCTCAAACTTGCTGCTCACAATAAGTCTTAAGGCAATTTTCCCAACACTTTTAGATCTGAAAATAGAAGATAAATGTTCAAGAAAATGGAGAATTGCAAGACATCATGTAAAATATGAGATCTGGAAATCTGACCTGAGTCTAGAAGACAGGATTTAGACAGCAGCATACCAAAAGTAAATGAAATAAAGTAAATTATATCCTTTTGACACTTCAAATTCTTGTCACCTAAATCTTTGTCAAGTTGAAGCTTATAAGATCATGATTTATTTTCCTAAGAAAAATAATTTGGTGGATTATTTAGTGGGAAAATTTATGGAGATAATAAAAAAGCTGAGAAATATTATTCAATAATGGGGTAAAAGACAATAATGATTTTAAAAAGCAACATTGAGTAAGAACCTTATTTTGTTGTATCCAGTGAATTTCTTTTGACAATGTAAATTAGTATGGTAATTGTGCATATACAGGTGATACTGCTATTATGTTTCCCATGGTTTAAATAAGGAGTCAATAGGAAAATGTAAATGAGGCTCTATTATTTTCTAAAAGATAAATTGTCCTCTGAAAATCTATTTTCTCCATATGTGGCTTACTTGGAATTGTCAGGAATGAGACAGATAATAACATTTTTTTGTGCACCTTTTATATATCAAGTATAATGCTAGAAGTTGTAAATGTGTTGTCTTAGTTGTAATCCTACAAAATACTGACCTAATTATTTTAAAAATATAGCAAATAAAAGTAACTTTCTATATATGGATAAAAGGTAACAGTTTTTACAATTCAGAATTAGAATACTATTATGAAAATTAACACATTTTCTAAATATGTGTATTTTATGCGAAGATGGAAGATAGTTAAAACACACAACGGATGCTTAGGAAATACAAATATATTGTCTTGTGAATAAACTAGATTGGCAAAGTGGGTTAAGTAGATCCATGACAATAAGACTCACTTATATTTTTAGTTTGTCACATGTTACATTTAAATAATCATATGACTTTGAGGCCCACTCAGTGGGTAAATAATAATTAATTTATTTTGCCTGCTTGTAACTAGAAAGACTGTGTAAATTTTTAAGTGTATTAATTTATTCACCAAAATATTTTTTGTTATATGATTTAAACATAAAAAGAACAATGGTTACAACTTGACCTACTAAAAAAGGAACTTTAATTTATAAATTATTTTATAGAATATAAGTAAAAAATAAGGAATTCAAAATGATAAATGATCATTTTTTCAAAACGATAAAAGCTTGATTCAGTGATACTTAAATTACAATTTATGTGATTCATTCATGTATTCATTCAACTAACATTTATTAAATACTTCTAGTTCTTGGATTTATGCTATGACAGATGCTGTATGCTTGATTTCTTCTTTTAAGGCAATTTCTGCCTTGTCAGACAAGGTAGACATGGATATAAACAAATAAAAATGTATAGCCATTAATATAATAATAGAAGTTTTAGTACAAATTTCTTTTATAATATATCATATAATAATATTATATTATGATGGTAGTGCATTGGAGAGAGCACTGTAATTAATTTGACAAGGCGACAAGGTATCAGGGCAATCTTCAGATAAGAGGTGATATCAGGTCAGCAAAGGGGGTCATATAAGTGGTGGGCTTCTTACACTGCATAAAAAGCAGTGTATAATCCTGAAAGCCTGGCTCCAAAGGCCTATCTGTAAGTAGTTATTATTTCGGAAGCATAATCATAACAAAGAGGGAGCAGCAGCAGATGAGACTAAAAATGTGGCTTTAGGCCTTAGGAAATCTTCAGAGGAATTTAAGCAATCAATTGTATTACATGATTTATATTTGGATAAGATTATTCTGTAAATTGTATAGAGGGTGAATCAAAGGCGAAATGTGAATTAAGAGGCTATTTCAATTATACAGAAAAGATATAAGCCCTAACCCAAGATATTGACAATTGAGGTTTTAAAGCCAATAGAATCTGAAGACCTTTAAAAGACAAAGTGAACTGTCTCTAATGCCCAAACAGATGTTAAAGTAGTATTGAAGTATAGGGGATAATCAAAGATAACATACAGCTTTCTTCTTTAGTGACCGGGTGAACAGCTGCTATGACATTACAAAAATATAATGTAAAGAGGGAAGATAAGGTGTGAAGTAGGAAAATAGATTTCGACTCAGTGCATATAATTTCACTGTGAGGCATCAAATTGGAGCTGTTAATTTACAGCTGGAACTCAAGAAAGAGATTTGGGGTCTTTATGTGGAAAACCTGGGAATAAAGTATGGGAAATTCTCACAGGAAGATTTGAGAAGCAAATGGGTACTATCAGCTAAAAGGTAGATGTCAGTATATTGTATGGATAAGCTCCACAATTCAGAGGTGTGTTATGTATCTGAAATATAAATTTTGATAGATTTGGTGTCAATTAGGTAACTGAAAACTCAAAAGTGCACCCAGGTGTCAGTGAGAAAACTGTAAGACATAATTTCAAGGTTGTAGATGGAGAGAATAATCATGACCAGGGATAGGCATGTTGTCATGAACCAGAAGTTAATGTGTCAGGATGGATTTGATGCAGATAAATGTATAGAGAAAGAACCAAAAATTATGAGTTTCCATAGCTGATGTGTTCTCCTTTATTTGAATTAAGAAACAACGTGTGCTTAAAACATTTACAACAAGAGGACAAGGGGGTAAAGACAGTACCAAGGTGGAGGTAATTGCTCTAGCCTCACAATGCCTCAGGTCCTCCAAATGTTGATTGGAAAACTCTATCTTGCTTTCCTAAAAGCTTACACAGAGTTCCTCTATTTTACTACTTTTTTGTTGTTGTTGTTGTTGTTGCAGCATTATTTCTACTTTGGCAGAAAACATAGTATTTATATATTTTTATTCTATTTATAACTCTACCTATTATTTCATCTTTATTCTAAAATTAAAATATAAATTTCTCACTACCAGTTCATTTGCCAAAATATTCTCAGTCATCTGTTGGTTGAATAAAGCTCTAAAAAATCTAGTAGATTCCTTAGAATAGCATATATGTACATTTCCTTTAGTTCTTCAGGTTCAAAGCTTTTTTCTGTAGTCTATTCACTCAAAGGAAAGCTTAGGGCACTCTTATTTCTTTAAGTTTCTTAAAAATACTCCTTCACTGTTGCCTTGCTTTACATGTTGCTTTGGAAAGTTCAGATACCTTTCTAATTCTCATGCTTTTTGTGTGTTATTTCAACTTATTACCTGGAGGCCCTGAATATTTTTTTTTCTTTTTATTTTTTGTTAACTAAAAGGTTTATTAGAATGTGTCTCAGAGTGATTGTACCAAGTCAACGTTCTTCAGTACACAGTAATCCCTTTCAAGTCTAGACTGGAGACTTCTTTTATAGTTGAAAACTTTCATAATTATACTTGTAAATAACAGTTCTGTTTCATCATTTTTTTCTTGCTTCTTCAAGGATACTATATCAACTTATTTATTTCTCTTTCATGTCAACTACTTTCTCTGTGATCCATTTTGTTTATTCTTTATTTCATTTTTATTCTGTTAGCATTTTTTCCTGTTTTTAGTCAATGCCCTTTAGTAAATTTTCATTTGAATCCTTCTCCCTTGAGCCCTTTATAATTTATCTTTATTTCTGATATTATTTTGTCATTTTTTCTGTATCTTTCCTGAGTTAATTCATTTTTTTGTTTCATTAAAATCTGTTTTATGTCCATTTATAGTTCTAGTATTTATATTTCTGATTCAAGGAGGTTTTTATATCTTCAGTTGTGTGTTTGAGTATATTTGATTTATTGTATTTGGTTGCCTTCAGAGGGAAAATTGTTTTCCTCAGAAATGCATTGTCCGTTTCTGATTTACCACAATATTGTTGTGTAGATGTGATTGACTTTTTTCTATTCCTATTCATTTCATGAACAATGTTTATGGTTTAAGAATGCCCTCTTCTGTACTCTACTCTGCAATTTCTTTTATAGATTGTGTTGGTGTGGACAAGACACATTATTGTTTCCTTCTTGTTTCTTTGGGATTCTTCATTTATTTTGTTGTTGTGGTTGTTGTTCTTATTTTTATTATGAGGGAGATACATACATGTAGAGAAAGAGTAGCACTCATTAGAAATTAATTATTGCTCTCTGAGGTTGCTACTTCCAATCCCAAACACTTTACTTTTTTTTCATTTTCCTTTTTTTTGAGACAGAGTCTCACTCTGTCACCCAGGCTGGAGTGCATTGGCACTATCTTGGCTCACTGCAACCTCCACCTCCTGGGTTCAAGTGATTCTTGTTCCTCAGCCCTCCGAGTAGCTGGAATTACAGGCAGTTGCCACTATGCCTGACTAATTTTTGTAATTTTAGTAGAGATCAAGTTTTGCTACAATTGGCCAGGCTTATTTCGAACTCCTAGCCTCAAGTGAATGCCCATCTTGACCTCTCAAAGTTCTGGAATTATAGGTGCAAACCACCACACCCTGCCCCCACACACTTTAAAACTCCTCATTTAATCAGTGCTGTGAACTACCAAGTCCCAACCTGTGTTTTGTACTTTGACATTTAATGTTTGACTTTCTTCTTGCAGGTGGACTCTGTGGGAATTTTTCCTTTTCTCTCTTTCCAGACAAGTAGGGAGTACAGCATTCTCTTTTTCCAATTAATGTTGAAGGTATAGGCCATGCATATATGGTTTTATTTTCATCCTTGATTTTATTTATAGATATTTAGAGGGAGTATGGAGGAAATTTGGAAACAGGCAACCACCATTTTTCTCCAGACATTATTATACAATCTTGACATTAGAATTGACATAGAGCTTAGAACTCATCAGTTTGAAAACCCTAGTTTACAGATGAAGAAGTGGGAGACCAGGAAAATTAATTGAATAGATCAGAGTCAAATAGCTGTTATAGGTAAAACCTGACTAAACTGTTTTCTTATTATAAGTCTCATTCTTTTCTCAATTAAAAATAGATGTCAGTATTTAGAAATATAATGTATGTCATTATATAGATAAGTGCTTTTGAATATTAAATGTACATCAATATTTTTAGTTTTCATTATGATTCTTAAAATAATGAATGATCAAGATCATAATTGAGTAACAATCATAATAGAGATATTGGAACTGAAGAGATTAATATTTTCAGTACATTTTACAATGAGGCAACACCCAATGAACTTGAAATGTGGTTGTCTTAGTCCATTCTGTATTGTTGTAACAGAACACCTGAGAATGGGTACTTTATTAAAAAAAAAAAAGAAAAGAAATGTATTTCTCACAGTGCTGAGGCTGAGAAGTCTAATATCAAGTCATTGGTAGGTTTGGTGTCTAGTGAGAATAAAGTATCTATTTCCAAGATGGTGCCTTGAACGCTTCATCCTCTGAAGGGGAGAAATGCTGTTCCTCACATGGCAGAAGGTGGAAGGGCCAAGAAAAAGAGCCCACTTCATGAGCTTTTTTACACAGGCATTAAACCCACCTTTACCCTTTAAAGATCCTACCTTCTTATACCATTACATTGGCAATTAAATTTTAACATGAGTTTTGGAGGTGGACAAACATTCAAAACACAGCAATAGTTTACTTGATGGAGCCAAGGAGTTGTATGAGCTTTTTTTTTTTTTATTATTTTTCATGTACTTGAAATAAAACAAGATTAATAAGACAGCTTACTTTGTATTTCAAGATATTTGCAATAATTTGAAAGCTAAAATTGTGCTTTTGTGTTAATTTATTATTAATAAAACTGTCTCTTTAACTATCTTTAACATACAACTTGCTTTTAGTAGAAATCTAATTTAATTTTGGTTCATCGTAGTGTTCAGTTACACATGAGAGTAATATATTTCCACTGTTGTGCATTAATTTTAGGTTGTCACTGCCATATATTCCCTTTATTTTAGTAACATATATATGTGAAAATTAATATTTTATAATTTTTTCAACTTAAATAAATGTTCAATGAATTGTGGAAAAATACGTGATTTTTAATTATAACTCTGATGATAGCCAAAAGAAAAAATCTTTTATGTACTCTCAATAAATCAAATGACGATTCATTAAATGACAACCAAAATATCTAATTAAATGAAATGTTTCTAAAAGTATAATTACTGAGGTGTAACTTATTCAAAATATTATTAGCTAATTATGTCTAGTGAAGGTTACAGGCATAGAATGTCCACAAATATGATATTCAAGTCTTTTCTAATATTGTCATAGTATTCATAAGATTTAAAATTCAGCACTTTGTTTTTAATTGATGGTGCAAATGTGAAATTTAAAATGTAATTGCCTTTTACATATACCTGAAATGTGGCTAATATCAAAATGTTTCCATAGACCAGCAAAGTGGATCTCATGGCCTTAACAGTGTCTGAAAGGGACAGGGATAGACGAGCTCACAGAGTTAGTAGCAAAGGTAGGAGCAGCTCTGTATAGCTCATGCAGGTCTTAGAAGTGTTTGGAGTTTACCCTGAATTCAGAAGTCATTGGAAGGTTTTGAGCAGAAAAGTGATTATGTGTTTTATATTTTCCAGAGATCACTCTGGCTGATATGTTGAGAATATATCATAAGAAGGCAAGCATAAAAACAGAGAGAGTAGTTAGGGGATGTTCCAAGAATCTAGGTGAGAGATCATTCCATATTGGAGCAAGGTGGCAAGAGTCAGAAGAGTTAAGAATGTGAGAAGAGTAGGTTCAGGGAAAAACTATTCAAAAATTATGTTTTACATGTATAAAGTTTGAAATGCCCATTTATATCCAAGTAAGCAAGCATGTGGAGTAGGTAATTGGATATGTGAATAAATAGGTGAGCATTGAGGTCGCCACAGATGATCTACTGTGCCAAATGCTACTGAGAAATCAAGAAGGATGAAGACTGAAAATTGACTACTGATTTGACAGAATAGGCGACCTCGATAAAGCCTGGTGGAAATGGCTTTATGAATGGTTGGTGAAAGAGGAGTTACCCATAATAAGCACAGATAACTCTGTAAAAGAATTGGAGGGAAATGTGGGTCGAAGGAATTTTGTTTTGTTTTGATTTGTTTTGTCTTTTGTATGAAAGATATTCAGCAAGTTCTCAAGCTGATGTGGAAAGTCTAGTCCATTACTACTCAAGGTACTGTTCTACAAACTGTATGTGAGCAGTCCACCAGGAGACAAAGAGTTTATGCCAGAATGTAAATCAATGCACTGTCTCTTTCATTGACAAAGCTTCACTCTAAAAATGTGTCAGGATAATAAAACACTGTGTTTAAGGACATCATTGATTTACATTCCGGAAGAAGTCCTTATTTTGTAGGAGATTGTAACAAACATATGGTGAGCTTTACTTTTAGTCTCACCAAAGAAGTTGAAGGAAGAACAGTGTTTAAGCAATAGGGAAAAAGGACAGGTATAAAAAGTGAAAGCAACATAGCCCTCAGTAGTAAATCTTCACTGTTTTTCAGTTTTTACGAACTCTCCCCACACCCAGGTATTCTGTGCCATTTGTTGCCTGCCAGGGTCCTGACTGACATATTTATTAAATCTTTATTAATGCCTCTGGATATCAAACTCTCCTGCTATTGTGCATATACTGTTTGATTATTTATATTTATACATATACTTGTATTTATATTATGCATATTCATGTAGCTTTGTAAATCATTTGAGTTTTGATTAAAAGAAAGAAGAACATAAACTATATGTCAAATTCATTGCAAAACACTAGATAATCATAGCTGTCCTTTAAATTCACCTGAAGTACTTTAAAAATATATCCCACCCAGCAGATAATTTGATTGTATTCATCTAAATTCAGCCCAGAGATTAATATTCTTGTTTCTCTGGGGTATTCTAATGTACAGCCAGACTTGGAAACTTCTTTGCTAAGAATTCAGAGATATAAAAGGCTTGATCAATGGACTCAAGGAATTAACATTCTAGTAAAGGGAAAGGGGCTTGTAAATAAATGGCTTCATTCAATGGGTGTTAAACAGCAAGGTCACTTATGAGGGTATTTAAAATTGATATTAATGATAAAATTAGGAGTAGATACATAAGTGGATAATCATATACAGAAGAGTTAGACATCTTCAAGGAAACTATACCCTTGGACATTATTTAAAATAATAATAATAACTATACTTATAATTCAGTTAGTAGGTATGAAACATGAGTCTAGTGCTTTGCTTATATTAATTAATTTAAACTACAAACAATCCTACTGAGGTAGATATTATTACCCACTAATTTTTACATGTGAGAAAACTGAGGCATAGAGAGGTTAAGTAACTTGTACGTGGATGCATAACTAGTAAGCCAAGATTTGGTTCCAGGCCATATGGTTTCAGTGTCCATGTTCAGAACTTGAGTCTATTTCTTGCTAAAAAATTGTTGGTAATTTTCCAACCTGCCTAGGTATCATTCTATATCTTGGTTCTGTTAAATTTGATTTATTGTCCTAGTTTATGTTGCTCCACACTACCTTCATGCTTCTCTGCTGCCCAAATTAACCACAGTCTCTCTCCAGATAGCCCAATGTCAAATTATTGTAATATTGTTTCTGAGGGATTTTTCTGTAAATCTTTATAAATTCAATTTGCTTCTCTACTTTCCTTTTTCTTCTTGTAAAGCTTCATAATCTCTGCTTTTCATCCTTTTTTCCCCTATATTATTACTCCTTACTTTATTTTTACTTCAGGAATCCCAAAATTTACTATAGGAAGCAACTATCAGTGATTACTCTACCATTTATTGTACATTTTTACAAGCTAAACCTTGATGAATAGTCAGTTATTGTTGACCTCCCTTTGTCTTTCTAACAGTCTTACAAGCTAAGTCACTATTTATACTTTGTAGTTGTTTCAGAGGTTTGCTATCTTGCTCAAGATTGGAAATCTGGTAAGTGGTTGAGCAGGGATTTAAATTTCCCATTTCTAATTCCAGAGTTCTTAACGATCACAGTTTGCTGTGCCAATAGAAAGACTGATCTCCAAAGTTGGAACATAAGTTAGTTTCTCTGCTGCTGCTTCTCCTTTTTCATTAAATTACCCCCTGGTCATAGCAAAGTGGCCAACTATCAAACGAAATCAGCCTTTCTACCCTTGGGCTATGAAGTGCAGCAGAAATGCTTTCTCAGGGTTTTGCTTTTACCATTTTTACATTGCTAGTAAAGGTGCTGATTGTTAAAAATCGACAGCATAGCCCTCATTAGTAAATCTTCTCAGGTATGAGTTGCTGAAACATCTTTATTTAGAGTAGTAACTTGTTGGTACTTTATAAATGTATGTATTTATAAATATATGTATTTTTTAATAAATATATGTATAAATATATGTATTTTGTCATTACCTTTATAAATATATGTATTTTTATAATATACATTATAAATATATGTATTTTTTCATTATCAAATATATAACTTAACAAATTCAAGTGCTTAGGAAATATAAAAATAAAGACACAGCAAATTATAAAAGATATTGATTTCTGTTCCTGGATTTAGAGAGAGGTCTCTGTTCTACTCTAAGTGCTACATCTGATATTCCAACATCTGACCAAAAAAAAAAAAAAAAAAAAAAAAAAAATTCCAAGAGTATCTCTTCTTCTTCTAGACAATTTAATTACCATTAATATTTTCAGTATGTAGCAACATGGATTAGATTTAAATCAGGTAGGTTAATTTTTTGAAGTTATTTTGTTTAACGTATGTGATTATTTTTTTTTCCTCAAAAAGCAAATCTGTATCCAACTCCTCTCCACCTGGTGGAGAGTGGACAGAAGTGAGACCTTTTCTTCAATACGATCATTGATCTTGTAGGAATTTTTTCCTTCATAGGAAACTCAGTGAGGGAAAGGCTAAAGGAAGTGAGAGCAGTATGGGGAAGGTTAGCTCTGAGGTATAAAGGAAACAAGATACTTTAGGGAAAATTTGGTGGTCCAATTCATCAGGTCTTACAGGCGATGGAAAACTCTAGTCTCTCCACTAATTACCACCCAAAAAGTATTATCTATTAGAAGTCAGATGTAACATGCAATATTCCTTGATGTTCAATGAGCATCTGAAAAATATACCTAGGAGATCTTTCTGAGTAGAAATACACGACCACAGAGTTGCAATCCAGAGGCAAAGAAAGGAGCTGGCATGAACTAACAAGTGTTTCCCAGTGAGAAATTGAAAAAAAGTTGAGACTGAGGACCTGTGAAAAAATTCTAGCAAATAAGAACTTAGCCATGGTAAGGCTTTTGAAAATGTTTATTAATTGAGGAATGAATAGTCAAGAAACATATTGAACACATGCCGTAGAAATTAGGTTAGGAAGTTGCAGCCTGATGCTCATATAGAGAATGATCTAATCACCTCCTGCACACTGGATTATAGTGTCTTATTGTTTCACTGTCCATGAAACAGTGTCCCAAATCAGGTACTTAATAAAAGAATTCAGTCTCACACATTCAACCACCTAATGATGATATTCATCTTGGCATATTTAAAAACAAGTTTAGGAATACATAAAAAATAAGTATGTATTTACTTACTATGTATATAGTAAGTTCTATTGACTAATTTCTAACAATATAATAAGAGCTCTTCATAAACCATTTCATTGTAATTGCTTAGCCATTACTTTTAAGAGAAATAACAAAATGAAAAGTTTTTGAACTGTGTACACTTAGCCCTCAAATTTACAATTAAGCCTAAACATGATAAATTGTAATTTTAAAGGCATGTTTGAAAGACCTTTTATTTTAAAGGTATGGTAAAATTAGACTCAATTACTTCTAGTTAAATTGTCAATTCACTGATGTTTGGAAAGAAGTACTTCTTTTTTTTTTTTTTTTTATCCTGAAAGTCACTGTTTGGAATACTTTAATTTTTGCTTTGTTCTAATTCTGGTATTTTTATTAAAACTCCAAAGAATCATAGGTTAGTTTTAATAAGATCAGGAACAAGAAGTTTTTAAATTTTTGCTTAAAATGAAAATGTTCTATTCTCTCCACTCTTTGAATAAAACCTTTACATCTCTCCCTAGTATGTAAATATACCAATGGAATCCATGGATATATTTCTAGAAGACACTTTTTCGCATTAAAATTTCCATTTCTTAGTTCATTTCAACAGTATAGAAATTGCTGAAATGTCACTTGTATTACTCGTGTTGGAAGTGGTTCGTTTTAAAAACCATGTAGAAAAAGTAAAATATTATGTCGGACCACTAATAAATTCATTTTGAAAATATAAAAGTTTAAAGCTTTAGGGAAATTCAGTATTTTCAGCTACTTATAAATTAGAAAGAAAAAGCTTAATTGGAATTTTTTAGATATGGAGATGCTGGCAAGAAAAAAAAGCTAAAGAATTTCATGTGTTGCTGGAAAATTTGGAGAAGCGTCTATGCTTCATACTCTTGTCCAGAGCCCAAAGTATATTCTTGTTACATTTTATTTATATTTTATTTTATTTTATTTTATTTTTTATTTTTTGAGATGGAGTCTGGCTCTGTTGCCCAGGCTGGAGTGCAGCGACGCGATCTCTGCTCACTGCAAGTTCTGCATCCTGGGTTCAGGCCCTTCTCCTGTCTCAGCCTTCCAAGTAGCTGGGACTACAGGCGCCCACCACCATGCCCGGCTAATTTTTTGTATTTTTAATAGAGACAGGATTTCACTGTGTTAGCCAGGAGGGTCTTGATCTCCTGACCTCGTGATCCGCCAGCCTCGGACTCCCACAGTGCTGGGATTACAGGCGTGAGCCACCATGCCCAGCCTCTTTGTTACATTTTGAAAGGAATATAGTGCCCTCATGAAACAGAGGGTTATCCTCTATACCAAAAATTATGTTTCTGTTCATTTAGAAGCCAAGCTCAATAAATAAGATTAAAAAAAATGATTATAATAGCAAACTCCATGTTCTTTTAACACAAAGTAACATATAAAAATATAGTGTCTTAGGACCAAAAATAGAAGTGGAAGCTCTTATTTTTTTAACCTAGGATGCATTATGTTAGCATCGGGATCCAAATAGTTGTTTAAAATGAAAATGTTCAAATATTCAAATATTATTCAATGTTCAAATATTCAAATATTATTTAAATAAATTGGTGATGCTATTAAATTTAAAATAATCTTTGTGGTTCTAGTAAACATATTAGGATAATTTAAGAAGTAGAAACACTTACTATCCATTTATCTAACAATATTCTATAGGAATATTACTCTGTAATCTATTTTCTTCACCTCTTTCTTTAGCTCTGTACCAAACTGTTAATATTTTCATCAGATTCACCACCAATTTTTAGGCTTAACTTATCCGAGTCAAATTCTTTACATGCACAAAAAGATTTTTTTCATTTTATCATGTTAATTTGTAATTTTTTGAGCAGATGCCAAAGATCTTTCTTTTTTAACTTGACAAATAAAATATTAGTATTTATGTATAACATGATATTTGAAATACATGTACATTGTGGAATGAATGCATGAATGTAGGTAATTAACATATATGGTACCTCACAATGTTATCATTTTTGTGGTGAGAACACTTTAAATCTACTCTCACAGCATTTTTCTAGAAATATCGTTAATACCTATAGTCATCATGTACAATACATCTCTTGAACTAATTAGTTCTATCTGACTAAAGCTTTGCATCCTTCGACCAATATCTTCCCAACACACCATTGCTAAGATTTCAGCATCTGGTTACCACTATGCTACTCTCTGCTTTTATGAGATCAACTTTTTTAGACTGCACATATGAGTGATACAATGTTATATTTTTGTCTTTCTATTAGCTCTGGCACTATAGCTTTCTAACTGTTTTCTCTATCCCTATTATATGCTTTCTTCCTTTCAAATTTATCTTTATGAAGCACAAGTTTGATTATGTAATTTTCTATGTCATTAACACAAACCAGCCAAAATTCAAATAAATAACAACTTGATAACTTTAGGTGGTTTATTTCATATAATCCATAATAAAGTACAAACTTCTTTGTATGCCATATTGTATTTTTTACAATCTGCCCACCTCTTATTTTCAGTGTGTTTACCAAGAAAATGTGAAACAACAGAGAATCTGGCAATTTAATTAAATAGAAGTCAGGTAAAGAGCTCTACTAAATATCTATTGCCTAACAAACTATTTAAAGGCATTGACAGTTCACTGCAATATCCTCCATCACATTTAGCACAGTACTATGGACAGAACAGCTGCTTTATAAAACATACTTGAATTGAACAATCTAATCCAATATCCTTTATTTATATATGACAATACACATACAAGGAAAAGTAAAAGAATTTTCCCAATGTGGGTAAAGAATCCAAAACTAGAACTTAAGTCTCTGTAAGCAAAGTAACGTATCTACTGCCTCGTTCTCATAATTAAAAAGATGATGCAGCTAAATTTTGGTTAAAGACTTCACATAATAAAGTGGTTCTTAGTTCAGAAGTGTGTATGATCAAAGACACAAGAATGCCATCTGGTGGTGACTTACGCAAAGTATTTTTATTAAATGACCTCTACTGCTGGCAGAATGCAAACCAGAAGGTTGAGGTTCATAATAACAACTTTTCAAGCATGATAGATCATATTAACGGTGAAAATCTTATAAACATACTATTGTCCACGTGGCTCTATTTGTGAACTAAAGCATTCATCTTCAATATATTTGGTTGCAGTAAAGTAGGGATCCACTGGCAATACAACAATGCCAATTGCGTTGATTCCCCAATTTTTTACATACACATACACATACACGTACACATACACATACACACTCACATGGATACACATGTATATGGAACATGGTGTATTAATACACTAGCACAACTTGCACAAATGATAAGTAAATAAATATGGGTGCATGCACAACAATGTTTCACTGATGGAGATGTAAAATCAAAAATGTTTGTATACTATAGTTTTAAGGACGTGAATTATGCACAGACTTAAAAAAAAGTTTTGCAAATATGGTTCACAACTTTTTAAACTGCTTCCATACAAATTACAAGAGCCATAATTTTGGCAAATATTAACATTTTGATTTATGCTTGACTAGGAAAATAAAAGAGGAGTAATACTTATCATGAAAAATATTTACAGGATATTTTATCTCTGGTATACATAGATCTCAGTAGCTTACTTTGAAAATATTGTGGATCAGACAGTAAAATGAAAAGGAGCTATAAGAATAAATTAGCTAATTAATGTAAAAATACATTCTATATACTTTTTAAAAAACATATATTTGTATATATGTTTTACAACATACTGATAATATTGAAATTAATAATTTAGCAGTGTATTTCAAACCAAACTAGAATCAATATTTGAAAGAATTCCATTGTTGGTTTTCCTTTTTTTAAATGATAGAGGCATTACTATTCAGTGGCGTGTTTAATGAGAAATAAATGAAACTATGGCATGAAACTACCAGTAAGTAAATGTCGAGTTGGCTTTATGTTAGTAAATAAATTGGAAAAATTGAAAAGGTAATTTGAAGGTGTCCTGTGGTAAATTGGAACAGAGATTGTGTCTGCTTCTGTTGAAAAGGGATATGGGCAAACTCTTAATCAGTCTTCAGCTTTTTTGTCATGGACATTCTTGTACTGACAAAGACCATGTTCAGAGGGCACAATTTTTGAAGCTTATTTGAATAATCACATCTTCTCAAAGGGAATCTTGTCCTTTACTATGATTTTAAAAGGAAGAGGTTCATCCAGAAGCGATGCTTCAAAAGACTTTTAACTCAAAGCAGAATGCATTCGAACTAGAAAACCCTTCAGATCTGCTGGGCTATCCCCCTAAAAGAGCAGCATTGGCCTGCCTATTCTGACTCAAGATGAAGATTGGTGCTGGAGATTCTGGTGGAAATAAGTCTACCAAAATGTAAAAACACCTTTAATTACAAATTGCTTTTAAAACTCATTGAAGTTCAAGGAGAAATGTGATAATAAAAATATTTTTATTTGTACAATACCTGATTAGGCATCCAAGCAATGCAATATGCACTGTTAATTTAATGGGCTTCAATTTCTGTTATCAGATATTATAAATATTTCGTTAATGGATGTTTTATATTTATATGTAATAACTTTTGATAGAGGTTATGTAGAAAGCCTTTTGGTTATTGATAATTTAACATTCAGGTTTAGCATGAAGTATAAACGAAGAAAATAACATGACAACTGACATATTTCATTTTCATTTTTCGTTGAAATATTTTACATTTTCCCAACAAATAACTGAATTCAAGTGCCTGCTTGAAGGCATCTGGGTCTATCTTTATAGAGGGAAGTGAGAAATCCTTCTTCTCCCCACTCTCCTATCCCCCACCAGTGACTGCTCTTGAAGAATGAAAAGTACATATTAATTCATCTCTTTTGCTAAATAAAAAGGTTTCATTCCTAAAAGTTTGATCTAATATCTGCTTGTTATATTGGTTGTTATTTGTCACAATATCTGATTCTGAAAATTTTTAGCAAAATTGATTATAGAGTAGTGTTTTGGGAGTGTGGTGGCAGTGAATGCAATGGTTAAGAATTTAGTACTGGAGTCACATGGCCTGGTTTATTATTTTCATTCCAATACTTACTAGCATTCTGACTTTGAAGAGTTACTTACTTTGCCTCAGTTTCCTAACCTGGAATATACGATTCATAACCATATCTCATAGTGTTGTTGAAAGAAGTACATTTAAAGTACTTAGGAAAGTGCCTGACACCCACAACACTAAATAAATAATAGCTATTATTCTGAGAATGGTAATTATAACTACGAGACACAATCTTGCTTAAAAAATAGGATTTCTTTCAGTCAAGATTATATTCTGACAAAGAAAATTATAGTAAATAGCAAAAAGATCACTAAGAGGCTGTGAAAATAACACATTTTATAATAAGTTTGAAAATAAAATCAATTTATAGTTTCCAAATTGAATAGCATATGGTACTCTATACATTAATCAAATACAGAATGGGTATTCTATCACAATATTGTGTTCTATCACCATATGCAATTGCTGTTTAGTAGCTAATCTTTAAATATTGCAGCAAAGATCAAATCATGTAGTAGGAACCAAATAGAATTTGAAAAATTATTCCTATACTTTTCATTGTAATATAAATGTTATGAATCACCATAGATGCTTTCTTTATCAGTCTCAAGCCTCAAATCTATATTCTGGTTTCTCTTGAGGTTGTATAAACCTTTAACTGTTTACGAACTCTGAGTTCTGACACTAGTAGATAATTTTTGAAGCATATTATAATTATTTATGATGATATTATCACTAACTCTTCTGTAGTACAAAGAACTTTTCCCAGGATGGGTCATCAAAGACATGATACCAGTGTCACTTAATATAATTGGAAAAGCCTCCTTTATCTCACAGATGTTTATTTTATTGATCCTGTCTTCCTCCTGAAAGCCAGAACCAAGGAGGATTTTTACTAATTTCTTCACCTGTAAATTTAGGCCTTTGATCATTAACTTGCATTAATTAAGCCAAAGGTTGTGTAATAGAGTAATGTGAAACTATAAATCTAAGAACAATATTACTCTGATAGAAATCTATATATCTTCAGAAAACATGCTATTTCCAGAGTTATAAAGTTAAATCCTGTCTTTGAATTATTATTTTATATAATAATTTCACAAACCAATTATATAATCCTGGCTCAACACAAATACCAATAGGAACACAAATTCTATTTTACATTTATTTCTGTAACTTATAAATGCAAATCATAGCTTGAGTTTGTTAATAAAATAAATACCATCCCCGTTAAAAACTAGTATTCGTCAAACACTTTTCATGTGTGAGATACCATGTTAAAAGCTTCATGTACATTATCTCCTTTAAATGTTATCATCCTATGAGGTAGAAATTATTATTTTCTGTTTATCATATAAAGAAATGAGGCTTGGATAGCTTAGATAAATTGGAAAATACCTTATTATTATGAAGTTGAACAGTAAAGTTTGAATTCAAATGGCGTAACCACAAAGCTTATATTTTACAATATAGTTCTCACCTAGTCAGTTTCTCTATTTGAGTAGTTACTTAAAATATAAGATAAGAAATTGATCCTGCAGAAGCTGGACTTGTGTCAAGATTAGACCAATGATTTAATGTTAGCTATATTTTGTCAGCCCTTAAGAATATTTTGTGACTTAATTTATATTAGAAATATAATGAAGTAAAGTTAGATATATGCTAAGAATATTTTAAGTTTTGGGAGTTGCACTTTAAAAATCATATTTTTTTCCCTTTTTTAATTTTTTTTTTTTTTTTTGAAATGGAGTTTCACTTTGTCATCCAGGCTGGAGTGCAGTGGCATGATCTCTGCTCACTGCAACCTCCGCCTCCCGGGCACAAGCATTTTTCTGCCTTAGCCTCCCAAGTAGCTGGGATTACAAGCTCCCACCACCATGTCCAGCTAATTTTTTGTATTTTTAGTAGAGACAGGGTTTCACTATCTTAGTCAGGCTGGTCTTGAACTCTTGACCTTGTGATCCACCCCCCTCGAGCTCCCAAAGTGCTGGGATTACAGGTGTGGGCCACTGTACCCAGCCTTTTTTTAAAAATTTTTGAGATGGAGTCTCATGCCATTGCCCAGGCTGTAGTGCAGCTGCGCGATCACGACTCACTGAAGCCTGGAACTCCTGGGCTTAAAAGATCCTCCTGCCTCAGCCCCCTGAGTATCTGGGACTACGAGTGCATGCCACCATATCCAGATAATTTTTTAACTTTTTTGTAGAGAGGGGGTCTCATCATGTTGCCCAGGCTGGTCTCAAACTCTTGGGATCAAGCAATCCTCCTGCCTCAGCCTCCCAAAGTGTTGGGATTACAGGTGTGAGCCACCATGCCTGGCCTAAAAACTGTATAATTCCTTAGATGCAAAGGACCAATATTGGAAATCTCTTATTTAGAGACTTCTGGTCTTTGGTCTGGTATGTAGGGATCACCTCTCCTGTGCATATGAGAAAAATACTGAACAAACTAAAAATCAACTGCTCTTCTTAGATCCATCAAAGAACTGAGGTCATAGAGCAAACTATTTTCACCCAAATAAAGAGACAGCCAGATACAAAAAGTCTTTTAAAGGAAATAATTACCCTATATTGACTATGGGAGCTTCTGTTAATATATTTGTTCGCTAAAAAAGAATGAAATAAGATAATACAAGACCTCTTATATGTAAGCATACAGAAATAGAATTATTTCTTAGTTTTTCAATATTACATATATGTATGGGTAGATATATACATCTAAATATATATGCAAATATAACATCGCCACAAGAATTATTTGCACTTGAAGTAACAAGTTATTTTCCTTCTATGACAACCTCCTTAAACCAAGCATTCTTTTGCAAACTTTGATGAAAAATATAAGCAAAAACAATCATTTATACATTAATAAAAAAGCTTTCCATAGATCAATGTGTTGCATTATTATCCATTGTGTTAATGTGCTAAAATGTTGCCAAATTCTTTAGGATAAAATAAAGTATTAAAACTTTTTTATGGTGACGGTCAAAATAAAATATATTTCCAAAAAGTAACTCAAAATAAGAAGGGAAGGCCAGGCACAGTAGCTCACGTCAGTAATCCCAGCACTTTGGGAGGTCAAGACAGGTGGATCACTAAATAAAATAAAATAAAACTAAATAAAATAAATATTTATAGCATTTATTCTTATAAGTATTTTCTTCCTTGCTTTGTTATGGACATATTTGCAAAGTATATCTCAGGAGTTTGAGACCAGCCTGGCCAACATGGTGAAACCCCATCTCTACTAAAAATACAAAAATTAGCCCGGCATGGTGGTGCGCGCCTGTAGTCCCAGCTACTCAGGAGGCTGAGGCAGGAGAATCGCTTGAACTCAGGAGGCGGAGGTTGCAGTGAGCAGAGATCATGCCATTGCACTCCAGTCTAAGTGACAGAGTGAGACTACATCTCAAAAAAAATATAATAATAATAAATAAATTTTTTAAAAAAGGAGGGAGAAAAAAAAAACTTCAAGGAACCCTTTCCTCAATCCATAACAAACTGCATTTTTCATTCTAATGTAGCACATGTACAACTCAGAACATGGTGCCAAGGCAATTATGTTATTAACTGATTGTTTTCTAAGAAAAGCAGATGGTAAAATAAATTATATTCTTGGGAATTTTTCTTACAATTCCTATTTCTGGAAAGTGTTCTTCCATGATGGAAAATTAAAGCAGATTTAGTGAAAGGGCTCATATATCAAGTAACTTGAGAGAGAAGAGAATGTCTCCCTGTTTCTATAATATTGCCAGTGAAATTATGCTGTTTGAGATTTATTCCTTTAGGTAAGGAGATAGTCTTTAAAATACTCCTATTAGGAACACCTGAAGATAGTTTTAAGTTGTCATTATTGTTGTTTGGGTACCAGAGAAAGAGAAAGCCCTGCAGTTGGTCCAACCACCTGTTAGGAATCAAACCCTTGCAAGTTTAATGGGATGTTCTAAAACATGCATTAAGTATATACTTGGAACAAGTGACGAGTATATGGTATCTGATTTTTCACATACCCAGAACACAGAGTCCTGGATACCAAGTGTTAAAATGGAAGTGGCAGCCCTCACGATTACACCTAATAGCCCACTCAGACAGTATTTGTTTCTAATCCCCACATCTTTAGGCTCTGGTAGTTAGCAGATCTTAATTCCTCAAGAAGCAAAGATTCCACGAGGATATATAACACTAATTCCATTTCCTTTGTGGCTAAGATTGTCCTTCAAATAAATCTCAATCTTGTGACCAGTTGCATTAAAATAAAATAAAATAAAACTAAATAAAATAAATATTTATAGCATTTATTCTTATACGTATTTTCTTCCTTGCTTTGTTATGGACATATTTGCAAAGTGTATATCAATTTATTTATGTTCTTTCCTGTCCTCTTCCTCCATCGTTTAATATAAAGCATATTGGCTGTGGTTATCCTTGTCATACAGCCTTCAGGTTGTAGGGTATCAGGGGAATTGTGGTGGAATTAGATGTGGGGAACTCTATTAGTCCGTTCTCACCCTCCTTATAAAGACATACCTGAGACTGGGTAATTTATAAAGGAAAGAGGTTTAATTGGGACACTGTTCATCAGAGCTGGGGAGGTCTCAGGAAACGTATCATAATGGCCGAAGGGGAAGTGAACTCGTTCTTCTTCAAATGGCGGCAGCAAGGAGACGTGCAGAACCAAGTGGGAGGAAAGCCCCTTATAAAACCATCAGATCTTTTGAGTAGTCACTCACTATCATGAGAACAGCATGGAGGTAATGACCTCCCACCAGGTCCCTCCCACGACATGTGGGGATTATGGGAAGTACCATTCAAGATGAGATTTGGGTGAGGACACAGCCAAATCATATTGGAACTAACAGTAATTGCTGAGAATATGTATTTCTCCTTTTGTAGAGTGGTGAACATGTCTTCATCTATACTAAGGCTGTCTGCCAACAGAGTTCAGTATCAATTTCTCCAATATGAAGCGCTCATGTGAGACTTTGAAGTCAAAAGCGTAACAGAAGGTTACGTTGCAGTCTCAGCTACTAGGGAGGCTGAGGCACAAGGTGCTATTATTCCTCAACGGCACAGACAGGTTTAGGGGCTTCATCAAATGACAGATATTTCAGAGGTTTGCCAGAGGTTCCAGGCACTTTGCCCTGGAGATTGCCTATTTTGAAGTAACTTGCTGCTGATTATCAGCAACAAATTCCCTGTGACTCTTGGACCTCCTGATTTGCTGAATGTTGAAGTCCCTTCCCATCCTGACCATCACATTTCCTGCTCTTTTCTGGTTTTAACATCTAATTTCCTGTATCAATCCTTGTTGCCTAACTGACAAAAGTTGTTGATTTCCTGTTAGAACCCTTTTTGAAAACGAGGTAATTACTACATTTTTTTTCTAAAAAACACTTCAAATCACTTCTGGGAGAATAATAAAAACCTCCATGATTTTATCCAAATCAAGGCTTGGGTTCTCTTCTTAACATACTTCGTATTCCTAAAACTTCAGCCTCTCCTCATCTTTTGGACAAAATTTGAGATTTGTATATTTTGAAAGGAGACCTTAAGTAACTCTTATCTCCACTAATATAACACGTTTCACCATGAGAGAGGGAGACCAGAGTTGATTACATCCTGCCTTACAGCTCTGTTGAGCAGTTTTTTTCTTATTAAAATCAGGTTTCCCATATTCTCTGTTACCAATAAAAATTTCTTCCAAGGAATTCTCTGTGCCCATTGACATCAGCATTAGCAAGAATACTGAATGAGATTTAGATTGCATTTCCTCTGATTACACTCCTGTGGTATCACATTTCTCTACAATATGTAATTATGTGAGAGTTTACTGTTAATATGCATGATATCCAGATTACAAGAGAGTTTATAAATGTAGTATATGTTACAAAACTTATTTTAAAATTAAATTATTAACATTTAATATTCAGACAATTAAAACAAATGTATATTTATATTTTGTAAGAAAAAACTATGCAGTATTATCTATACAGTGCTTTATGGTACATGTAATATTGTTCATGGACTGGGGTTTCCTCAATTTTTTCTCTCTGATAATTCCCAATGTGTTTTAACTGTAATGATACACATTGAATCTTAGAGCTAGAACACAATAACCATTTTCATCCTTCCTGTCTTATACTTGAGAAATTTCTATTCAAAGAAGTTAAAAGACTTTTCCTGGAGGTCTTATAGGTTTTAGTGTAGTAAGTCTGGAATGCCAAATTGAATTTGTTCTCATTGTTTCTTCCTGCACGATCAGTGAATTTTACAGGATGCATGAATTAAAGAATTACCAGTAAAAATGATCTGTGGAAATAACGGTGAACTGAAGAGTGCAGGGTGCTCTAGGTTCATCACCTTAATAAGGAGGTCAGCTACTATTCATCCATGACTGTAATGGGATGAAGGAAAAACAGATTTGAAGTCAAATGCAGTTCTTATGGAAGAATAGGAAACTGCAGAAAATTATATATGAAACTTCAAGAAAACACAAAATATTGAGGAATTAGAAGTGTTGATTCATTTAAATAAATATAGAATTTCAACGAGTGATTTTTCTATTTCAAATTCTATTATTTTTTAATATTCATGGTTACAAAATACATTCTTAATTATGTTAACCTTTCACCCTTACACTCAGTGTTTTTACCATATAATCATGTTTATTTTACTTGGATATATCCAGATAATTTTTATAACCTTTTTTTCCTGAACCATTGCAAGCTTGCGGTATAGAACTATTTCCAGATGGATATTCAATTACTATATATTTGGTAAGTAAATTATGAAATGATAGGAAGTCTTGATACTTCAAGATAAAGGGCACTGGAAAAAATCCATTTAAATTGAATCCACTTAAATCTGTCCAGAATTCTGCAATAAGTGGTGAATGAAAATAGCTACACAAGACTTCTATCTTAAAAATAAATAAAATTCATTAAAATAAATTTATTGCTTTTTATTTTAGACAAAATCTAAATTTTAATTGCAATGGTAAAATTGTTCTTAAATTACACAAAGAATGAGTTAAATGCTGATTTGTCCTTTTGGACATTTTTTTGACAAAATTTTATTAGGTTCATTACAACATCTTTCCTCTCACATTTGACTTGCATAGCATGATTATATTGAGAGCCATTTTTCTGAAAAATATGTAAGGATTTCCCCTTTTCCCAAGGGTCTCTCAAATCTTTGAAATTCAAATATTTCTTTTCTGAAGTACCTAGTATGATGTCATTCTTTTGAAAGATTTACAAAAATTGCAGTTGCAAAATATCATGCACTAAATTGGCTCACATGTATTGGTCTATTTGCATAATAATTATTATATAAGTAATCAGTTCATTCGTGAATGATTTCATATCTGATTTGGTTTTGTTATGTGAATATTGCTATTGAACAGTTATATACCAAGGACCTCCCTGAATAATTTGGTAAAACAGCTGCATCTTTGACATTCCACCACTTTGAAAGGATTATTTAATCAATCTTTGAGATGCAGACTTCAACTTTATAAAATGAATGGTTAGGCATTTAAAAAAATTAGTTGATTTTCTAATTCAAAAAAGCCTTCAGAATGCCATATAAGCATACTTATGGATCCCTGAAATACTTCTTTCCCTCACGTCTCTGCTTACATCTGCATCAATGACACCATAATCTATAAACCAAGGTCATGTCTTATCACTGTGTGCTTACATGTTCTTTACTGATCAAGACTATTTTTCACCTAGCTATCAATCAAACTATCATCAGAATGTAATCACAGTTCTAAGAATAAATGAGTTTAGGCAATGATTTACATTAATAAATAATCTACTTCAGATACTAAGTGTTTTCATTTGCAATCGTAGAAATGTAAGCTAGAGTAATGGATTCATAAACTCATGACTTGGAAAGGTCAAAAGGGGTTTTTCTTCATTGTTACCACATTTCGGAACTGTATAAATTCTGAATTGCAGGTAAAGCTTCCTTTAGAATTGTAGGCATCAGTCCTAAGAAATCAGGGTCAGCCATTATGTTGTCCAAATTTGTTTTTAGCACATTCAGTCACTTATGATCTCATCACAACCATTGTTCTTTTTTTATCATTGTTAAGGTGATAATATGATTTATTGTTCAAACAAGGACACTTCTGAGAATGACATGGGATATATTAACGACTACAATCACACAATGGGCATAAACTGGAACTGTCCAGGGCAAACCAGGACTTACGGTCACCAGTCGTAGCACTTTTTCTTTAAAACTTCCATACCAAAAAGCTCTATCCTTTACTTTCCAGGAAAATCTGCCTTTAGCTAGTAGTCACTTTAAAATATCAAATACCTGTAAGTAATCAAAATATTACCTCTGTGAAAGTCTTAGCAATTTTAACAAAAGGTTAAAGCCTTAAAGAGTTTAAGATCATACCAAATATCATCCAGAGATGGTGCTGAAATGGTACTAATTAAATGCTTGCTACTCCAGCTGTTACTGAATTTAGTATCCTGACAAGTTCTCAAAAATGTAAGTTTCTGGAGAAAATATATTCCATTATATACATTGTTTTCTTTTATCTATATTTGCCCACTCTTTACCTTCAAGTAAATTGTGCTAAGTACAGAAAGTAATCTGATGGCTTATCCAATTAGTTATTTCTACCTTATCTCGAATTTTTTGACTCTCTCAGATTTCTTTCTTACTGAAGGTTGCCTTAACTTTTCTAAAAGTGAGCACGGAGATAAATATTAACAATATAGTATTTTACAGATATTTTAAAGATAAAACCAACAATTAAAATAGCAAAGCAGTACACAAAGCTGGCTCAGCTATTTCTGTGAACCTATTAGATGAAAATGTTCTGATTTCTGTCAGGGGAGTAGATGCTGGCATAGATCCGGAGATTTTCTCCCATTGTGCCCTAAGAAAAATATATTAATTGATTGACTGTTTCATTCATTCATTCATTTATTCATCAGGATTTTTATAGTCTTAGCACTAGCACTACACCAGAAATACAAAATGAAAGGAGACATGGTTTCTGTCTCACAGTCCAGCAGGAAAGATAAATACACAAACATCGAATTACAATATTATAGATTTAACCGAAACTCTATAGAACAGCAAAGAGAACACCAAAGAACATCAAAAAGGACTTACTCATCTGGAAAATCTTCAAAGACTTCATAGATTAGGGGAATCCTTAAGCATGAGTGAGCATTTGCCAAGCAGTGAAATGGAGAAATGTTACTGCAGACTAGGAGAGTTCACATTAAAGCATGAAAGCACAGAAGAGAATGTGGTATTCCAAAGATTGTGAGCAGCTGCATGTTAACAAGAGCAGGTACCCATCGTGTTCTGAGAAAGCCTGTCAAGGCAGGAGGTCAAAGCATGAGTAAACCTAGATAACATGGGAAGGGGATTTTAACTGAGTTACCAGGAACCAACAAAGGTATTTTTGAAGAACAGTCATAATCAGATTTTAGCCCAGAAAGCCAACTCTATTGGCAGTGTGGAAAGCATTAACAAAAATACACGGGGGAAAGTTGAGGGCCTAATGAAAGTCCATCAATGACAAGGAAGTTGGCATTTAACTAATCAAAAAGCAACATTGAAACTATTTATTCACTCAGTCTACATATATTGTATACTTACATGCCAAATATTGTGTTAGCTAGTGAGCATCCAAACATGAACTAGGCTCTTAAAGTATAATTTAAACAGAAGAGGACTTGGACACAGCTCTCCCTCTATAAAAGTGAAAATTGAAATATGATTTCTGTTTTCTACCTAACATGATTCTTGAGATGTGTAATTAAAAATTTTAGATTTTGATGATGATGATGCATGAATGAGGATTTACATTGAACTTATCTATCTTGGCCCACAAATAATTCCCATCCAAAGAATCAAAGATAGATTGATAAGTCAATAAAAATAGTGAAAAAAACATTATGTTGTTCTGGGGAGAGCTCTTCATAAAGTGAGAGTCTCACAGTGATCAATATGGGAATGACTTTGCCTGAAACATATTTTTTTCTAACATGATATTTACCCCAAAGACCAAGACCTCCCTTTGAAAGGGATAGCTGTTCTCAAGTTTTCAGCACTTTTTAGCAAGCTGCAGGGTTCAGCAAGTATTGTTTTATTTGTTCTCTCTTTCACCTGGACTGTAAGTGTCTTGTGAGGAAGAATTGTGTCTTTATCTTTGTGTATTTCCAGTCTAGAACACAATGCTGGAACATAAAATTACAAGTTTGTCAAATAAAACTAAGATAACTGAGTATCTGAATTATGAATACAGAATACTTTCAATTAACACTTATGTGGTAACCTCTGATCCGAAATCTTTTTTATCATTAGTAAGATCAGGAACTCCCACTAGGATCTGATACACTCAAGTTGTGTATTTACAGGGTGGTTTTGAGGTATGAAGTAACAAACTTATACCTAATTTTCTGCTCTGCTCTTTGTGCTCTACTACTTTTCAGAGTTTTCAATGTTTGTGTGTTTTGATTCTCAGTAGTCATTAAATAACCAACTTCAGCTGTAACTTTGCTATATACAGAACAAGCCAGATTGGTGGAGTAATTGAGATCTTTCAATATACATTATTTTTATTATTTCATTTAAGAATTTATCTCAGGGTTGGATACTTTTGTCCCAATATCCATGCAATCTTTTGGATATTGTTTTTAAAATTAATCTTTAAATTCATGTTCTCTGTTACAATCAAAGGCACTTTCAAAACAAGAGACAAATAGAGATAGTCCAACGAGCTCTTCCTACTACTTCTTTCTATTGTTACAAATGTGGGGACCTTTCCCTGTGCAGCCTTTTGCTTGGGAAGCTGTAAAAAGTACAGAAAAATGAGTATGATAGAAGGAAATACTTTCTTAAGGATTTTTTTATCTTATGAATTGCCATTGCAAATATAACTATATCTTCAGAAATTTCATATCACTTGACACCTATTCTTATATAGCATTTATCAAATGTAACTTATTCACATATTTATGTGTCTGAATTCTTTCCTTATTAGATAATAAACTGTATTAAATTAACTTCTGTTAGTTTTTACTCCTGATATAGTATCTCACAAACAAATTGTACAAATTAGTTGCTCAACAAATAGCTGATGAATGAATTATTTTCTGCTACCCATGTTTTAAAGTAGCTACTTCCTCTGGAACAAACAATATTCACTATAACATTGATTTTTGTAGGGAAAATATGTTCCAATTTCTAAAATAGTTTAGAAAACTTTAGAATCACTCAAACTGTGATTTGGAATTGCTCTTAAGGTGTCAGGCATTTACAGTTAATAATTTAAACATAAAATATTTAAAGAGAAAAAGCAAGAAATCAGTGGAATTTCAGTTCATGCATTATTAGAGTTTGAATAATAATATTTCTTAAAAGTGTATTGAGCACTTCTTACCTGTTAAGCACCCTTCTTATTTTCAATGTTTCCTCACAAAAATATTTACAAATTCAGCCCTGATTAGAAGAAGTAATGTTATATCATTTCTCTGAGACAAAAGTCTCACAAAAAATTGATATGTAAATATTAATCTTAATTCTGCTGCAGAAATTTTTCTTTTTGATTTTTAGGAAATATGACAGCTCTCCCAACACTTAAAATTTTTTTGTAACCTCCTGAATTAACTTTTTGCCAATTTACTAGTGTTTAACAATCACCTTAACTCATAACCACTCCATTGTTCTTTTTTCCTTCATCTATTAGAGACACTTAACATCCTCCTTTCTCCCTCTTTTCTCTCTCCCTTTCTCTCTCCCCTTTTCCTTCCTTTTCTCCTTCCACCTCTTCTTTCTCTTTCAACACCATTAGCACCCATGTATATGTTTTTTAACTTTAAATTATAATGTTAACTCATTTAATCCTCCCTGCCATTCTCAAATGGCCAACTTCTTCTTTTGTTTAATGTTTCTTTTTAAGGTGTAGCTTTTGTTGCATTTGTTTTACTCTTCAATATAATGTATTTCTTTTTTTTTTTTTTTTTGAGACGGAGTCTCGCTCTGTAGCCCAGGCTGGAGTGCAGTGGCCGGATCTCAGCTCACTGCAAGCTCCGCCTCCCGGGTTCACGCCATTCTCCGGCCTCAGCCTCCCGAGTAGCTGGGACTATAGGCGCCCGCCACCTCGCCCGGCTAGTTTTTTTGTATTTCTTAGTAGAGACGGGGTTTCACCGTGTTATCCAGGATGGTCTCGATCTCCTGACCTCGTGATCCACCCGTCTCGGCCTCCCAAAGTGCTGGGATTACAGGCTTGAGCCACCGCGCCCGGCCAATATAATGTATTTCTAACTCCTTCTAGGGATTCGGTAATTTGACAGTCTTCCATCTAGCTTCCCTAGGCAATATCAAAAGAAAACCCTTGGAGGAGTAATAGTGATTAAATGCCCAGACTGCATACATTTTCTCATGTCCATAGCACTGTGGAGAAATTAATTAAGTCTCACAGCACCTGTCTGAGGTATTATTATTATGTACATTTCACATGTGCAAACCTCAGCACAGACATTATGTTTTCCCCAAAATCAAAGAAAAGTGTTATTTTTATATTGAGATTAGCACTTAATTATTACTGATTAAAGTCAATCCTTTTCCTTTGCTATATCTCTCTCACTGGTCTTCTCCTTCTCTCTTTCTTACTAGAACTAACATAATTGCATTATCATATTGACCAAAAGATCCTTTCAAAATATAATGTCTATTAAAAGTTGTAAATGCATGTATTCTTACAGTGTTTGTTACATAAGTGTCAGTTACTATGTAACTTACAAATTACTTACCTTTATATTTATGCCTGTAGTTTATCTTATCAAAGTTGCTTAACCCAGTTTTCATAATTAAGCTTTATACTTATTTTCAGTTATGCAATCTATGTTTATAAATACTGTGTTTCCTAATTAGCAGTTTTATTGACATTACATAGATTCACTTTCTTCATTAAAGACTTTAATGTTCATTTTAAAAAATAACTAACAAGCACTTATGTGAAAAAGTGGTACATTCAAATTCTAATTTATTTGGCCAAAACAAAAATCTAAACACACTTTTAAGTAGTAAAGTAAGGTATGCATCAATTTGATGCTTAATTCATCTAGAGTGGTAACTATGCCTATTTTTTCATTTTACAATTTTGTTGAATAAGGGGGAAGCCAATCATAATTCTTAGAGGAAGAGCTATTATTATTTTATTAGGCATAATACTGTTTGCTATGGCCACTTTCCAAATATTTCATAATAGGGAGGTGGAATCATCATTATTTTTTATTTTTTTATTTTTTTTTTGAGACGAAGTCTCGCTCTGTCGCCCGGGCTGGAGTGCAGTGGCCGGATCTTAGCTCACTGCAAGCTCCGCCTCCCGGGTTCACGCCATTCTCCTGCCTCAGCCTCCCGAGTAGCTGGGACTACAGGCGCCCGCCACCTCGCCCGGCTAATTTTTTGTATTTTTTAGTAGAGACGGGGTTTCACCGTGTTAGCCAGGATGGTCTCGATTTCCTGACCTCGTGATCCGCCCGTCTTGGCCTCCCAAAGTGCTGGGATTACAGGCTTGAGCCACCGCGCCTGGCCTGGAATCATTCTTATTGAGGACTAGTTTGTGAAAACAAAAAGGTCTAACATATTCTTAAATGAAAGAGGTTAACATAAAAATTATTGTGTATTTTTAAAATACATTTTAAAAGACATACTGCTCTTGGATCAAGTTAAGTTGAAATAAATTGTATTTACTTTTAATATTGCATTTGGTCTGTTGTAACATATAAATTTGGTAGCTGTGATTAACCACATATTAGGTCACGCTGGTAATATTTAATATTTCTTTTGATTGCCAAATTTTATGCAATTAACCTTTACTGTCTTAAGTGAAGACTGAATTAAAATAATTGGTGGGAATAATTACTGTTAGGCATCAGGACTTCTAAAATAAGTCTATTGGGACAATATCTATTCTTTTTCTTTTCCTTGTATCTTTTTTTTTTTTTTTTTTTTTGAGATGGAATCTTGCTCTGTCACCCAGGCTGGAGTGCAGTGGCACGATCTTGGCTCACTGCAACCTCTTCCTCCCAACTAGCTGGAATTACAGGCATGCACCACCACACCCAGCTAATATTTTGTGTTTTTAGTAGAGACGGGGTTTTGCCATGTTGGCCAGGCTGGTGTCAAACTCCTGACCTCAAGTGATCCTTCCACCTCGGCCTCCCAAATTTCTGGGATTATAGGCATGAGCCTACCACACCCAGCCATAATATCTGCTTTAAATTCATGTCTTCTCAAATTGATATAATTAAACAATTACAGAATGAAAAGGAAACAAAAATACTATCAGTTAGTGAACACTAACCCATTTTGACAAATAAGCATTCCCACTCCCTTCCCATCTTAGTTAAGAGGGACAACTTAACTGATTGTGGGCTATCTCTGTGTTACGTTAGTTTATGCTGATAGTTTACTTCCCTAGCATCCTGAAGCCAAGAGAATAATCTTGAATCCTCTCTTACCTCTTTTGCAGTGGTGTGGTCTCTAGAGTATCAATGCAACCTGAAAATACAAATACATGAGCAATATTTACATTGTTTCTGCTATTGTCATCACTCCACACACACACACACACACACACACACACACACACACACACACACTCTCACACAATGCCTTTTAAATTAATCAACATGACTAGACCTTTCATGCACTGGCCCTGAATCAGAATTACGGTGTTGCTGGCATAGACAAGGAACCATTCCAAATACATTTTTGCCTGTCTTGAAAATCCTATTAGTCATTTTATAAAACTGACTCCTCCTGTTGATATATACCTTTCAAAATTGACAGTTTTCTTTCAATAATATACCTTGTAGATTTACTTTATATTATATAGCTGCCTTTAATCCTGATAATTGAATTCACTGAACAAATACTCATTGAGCATATTACTGCAAATTGTTCACCGAAGAAGTAAAAAGGGTATATTTTTCTGAAACAAAAATCTCCAGGGAAAATCACTTATCAAGCTCTGAAATACACTGTGGCAAATGCAATAGGGATTGGCATTTGATATTATCTTACAGTACTGTAAACAAAAAGCAGGTTGGGGATGCATATTTAGAAGAGTTACAAAAGAAGATTATAATCAGTAAGAAACTGCAAAAATGTAAGTCAACAAGAACATTTAAAAATTAATTTATCCAAAATCCATTTTCATAAATGGTGTTACTCAATTTGTAAGTCTTTAATGGTTTACTGCTAGCATGGAAATTCATACTGATGGAAGACAAAGCATCAGTTGTAGGAAACCAAGATTTTAATTCACATAATACACCAATACAGATGCAGTATTCAGTATAGTTGCACAGATTCTCCAAGCTATTTGATGTCATTACTATGGTATGACCTTTCTCTTTTTAAAAAAAATTGACTATCATTTGTGGACATAGTCATGATAGAAATTCAGTATCTAAGGAGAATTTGTTGCACTTACTTTCCTTTTAGAGTAGATCTATCCTCTTAAAATGAAATTATCAGCAACATTGATGTGATAGTCTTAGAGAAAAGTATTAGATATCTGAAATGTGTACTTATATGTCACAAAAACAATAATAATAATAATAATGCTACTCCAACTAGATTAATTCAAACAAAGGCCTTTTTAAAATTCTCTGAACAGCTAAATAATTAAAAGGTCAGAGAAACCTTAATTTGGTGTTGAAATTACAGACCGGGAGTTGTTTGTTGGCTTTCATTCTTTGTGTGCATTTCCTTAGCATCATGACACTCCGTCCTTAGGTACATTCTCCCATGTGGTTTCAAGAGCACTGCGAACAGTTTCCTAGGATACAGTTGTCCGGATTTATTTCCAACTGGAAATAGTACATCCACTTCATTTATAGCTCAAGAGCAAGCCCTAAATTGATCTAATTTGGTTGACTTGTGTTTTATGCCCATCACAGAATCATTGCATGACAAGGAAAACAAAAAGTACAATTGATTTGGCCTCTTAAGCAGGTACACAGTCAGGTTGAAGGGGGGTTGGTGGTGCAGTCAGCTTTGGCTGAATACCGTGAGCAAGTTGAGAAAACGGTATTTTTCCCATATCAACATCAGGGTATGGTTGCATGCAAAAGAGGGAATTGATGCTAGGAAGATGTTTTTAAGCCCAAACAAATGAAGTAAATATTCAAAACTTAATATTGTCAAACTACTGCAAGCTATAAAGCTAAATACATGTTACAAACATAGATGAAGATAGTGCATATGAAAACTCTAATATCCATGTCCTTCACCTACTCACTTCCAATTATTTTCCACAATGCTAGCTTGACCATATATGAAATAATGACAATCTTTACCAACATCAGTAATTCTATTTCCTGCGACATTTCTACGAGAAACTTACTGGTCAGTGGCCTGACTTCTTTCCTTATAGTTTTCTTATGGTAGTATTTCACAAGATATGTGCTCAATTTCTTTGAGAAATGCAATCAATATACCCTTTTTAAAAATAGTATTTATCATCCTTTCCTTCTGTTTTAAGTCTAGAATCCTTGTTTAGTCTTTCATTATAATTAATCCATTACACAAACAAAAACAAAATGGAAAATGGCTTTCTTTACTTTTTCACTATATCTAGAAATATTCCAACCACAATTGAAAGCAACTATCCTCTTTTCCACCAAATAACTGTACTTCAGATTTATAACTACAAGGTTCAAATGCTAATTTAATACTTCAATAGTATATTTGTTTCTGAGTATACTAGTTTCTTAGTATTTACCACACATTTGTTGGCTAAACACAAAAGGAATTTATTCTCTCAGAGTTCTGGAGGCAAAAAGTTTGAAATCTGTCAGGGCTGCTCTCCCTGTAGAGACTATGTAAAGGGAATAATCAGGTCCTTGCTTCATCTAGTTTATAGTGGTTGCCCTAGCATTTCTGTCCTAGTGGCCACATCACTCCACTCTCTATTTCAATTGTGTTCTCTTTTGTGTGTCCATATAAGAGAGAGGAAAACCTAATCTCCTTTTATCTCTCTCTTATGTGGACACATGATGTCATTTAGGGCTCACACAGGTAATTCAGGATTATCTTCGCATACCAAAATCGTTAATTACATCTGCAAAGATCATTTTTCCAAAAATTTAATATTTGCAAATTCTAGAGATTGACATAGACATCTTGTGAGGGGCCATAACAAAAATCTTTCTTTTTCACTTTTTAACACTATTATTTTATACTTTCTTTTACAATTTCTAATTGCTCATACTCCATCATCCTTGGCCACTCAAAATCAGCTGATAATTGTGTTTCACACTGTATTAGGAAAATAACAATAATCAGTCAAGAATATTCCAGCTTTTTACCCCTAATATTACACAACTGGTACTATCACTACTCTTCTATTGTTTGTCTTTCCTGTTAAATGAAAGATTGGCCCCTCCTCCCTCACCCCTACTCTAAGAACAGTCTTGTTCTTTTGCTCTGGATCTCATGCCTTTTCACCTTCTCATCCCTGCACTCTCATTCACCTTTGGTGAGAGTATACTTTGACAAAATCATCTGAAGATATAGTTTTGCAATGTATTAAAACAAACAGAAAAAGTACATAACTTTCGACTCAAAATTTTACTTCCAAAAACTTGTTGCACAAAAATATTCAGCTTAACAAAAATAAAAATATAAGCCAGTTTTTTGAAGCATTATTTGTACTGTCAAAAAAAAAAAGTTTGTGTGTGTATGCATATATATGTATATGTAACTCTTAAATTCCCTCAGTTTGCTGATGTCTAATATGTAATGCAATTTTAAAAGTTGTTTTATTTTTTAAAAAAAGAATAACAATAATTTGTACATATAGCTATTGTATGGTGTCCATAATTGCTGAAATAATCAAACAAGTAGCAGAAGCAGAACTTTACCTATTTTTTTAAAATAGGAGAAATGGCATGCAAATTTATTAATGTGCACACAGAGAGAACCACAGAGTGATTACTCCCCTATCCCCAGTGGGGTTCAGAAGCTCATATACCTTCTTGAAGTTACAGAAAGGATGTGGGCTTGTATTGTGGCAAAATATGTTATGGGAGGAGGAGAAGAAGGGGCTTGGCTAGGAAAGGTGGTCTTGTTATGTAGAACTACAACGTGTAGACACATTTTTGTTCAAAACAACAATAACAGAATATAGATATGAATAAGGCAAGATCTGAAAGAATAATACTGTGTTAACAATCTTCGCTCATAAAAAATGGAAATATAGGAGAAAGGTTTGGTTTTGTATATGTCCATTTTGTTTTTAACAGTTAACCTCTACTGATATTTACATACATATGTGTATAGATAAATAACTTATTTTAATTCTTTATTGTTTTTAGAAAATTATAATCAGATAAATTATATCTAACTCATATTTTTTTTGTTCAGTGTTTTGGAACTTTATGTTACCTCTGTTTTTGTTCAATTTCCTAAGCTATTCATCTAATAAATTTACTTGAACAATTTGGTTGTCATAATCAGTTTACTGTCTTGAGAGCACTATATCTAATCTTAATGAAGGGGAATTAGAAATCCAGCTGAAAAAGCTTTAATTCTTGCAAACGATCTGTATTTTCTATCACATGACTACTCCCAATTAACTATAGTGTTAATGCCTTTTGTCTTTTATGATAAACAACAAGAAAATGCCTGTCAGAAAAGGAAATTAGCATTACACCAGATAATTTCAAATAGATGCCAATGTAACACAAGAATTTACAGTCTGGAAAACATGATAAGTCAAATTTTAGACACTGTTTTTTACGCTGTCTTTTTTGGTTAATGAAATGACTTCACATAGACTGAATTCACATTTTAAACAGTTTGAAAATGCCATTTAGAATTCAGCAGTATTTTACTGTTCCATTTCATTTTGAATAAGATTTGGGTAAAATATACTTATTGTAAAAAGTAACATAAAATAGACCAATAGAGATAATCAATCCTAGATCACAATAATCATATTTGTAAAATAACAGATATTATACAATGGCATTAGTATAAAAATGGAAATGATTAAGCTTTAATTTTATTAATTGTATATATATACATACATATATACACATATATATATAGGTGATGGTAAGCATGATTTAAAAGCCAATTTGCAAACTGAGAAAGAAAACTATGCCATTTTCACTGAAGTCATTAAGAATCTTGAAGCAGTGTGTAACACCCTCCAAGAATAATCCTTGGGGTTTAAATGCTCATTCACCCTCTTTGTTAGTTTAATTCAACAGAAAATGTCTTGTTCACACACTAGACAGAGTTGGAAAGAAGCCATAGAAGATTATGTCTACTCAATAAAATAGACCCTTTATGTTTATGTTGCTTTGCTCATAATCTCGTATCTGTAGCACTACAACTAATTAATTGTCTTATATTCAGTTTGTGGAAAATCAGATGCAGTTCATGACTTATCTTTTTGATACATTTTTTGTTTGGAACTTTATAACTCACCAACACTTCCCTTACTGCAATATATGAAATGTTTACTGTACATGATACAAATCAGGAAAATTCTATAATTATTCAAAATAATTATACATTTGTGTAGTTCCAGAAAATAATAGTTTTTAACAGCATATGAGATTTTTTAATATAGTCTGTATTTTTTTTGTTGTTCAGAAATAAACACCTGAAGAATGAGGCTAAATACATTTAAGCAGCATAGTCATTTTTGTCCTTTTTTTTTTTTTTAATTTCTTTGCTTGCCCATGAGCTACATGGAGAAATAAAGTGAGCTTTAATCAGCCATTTTCTTTTGAATCATATTCCCATGGTTCTTATATTTAATCATTTGATGTAATATTATTTCGTTGCTTAGTGATATTGATCAAGCATTAAATCTAATACATTATATCAATAATCAAATTTTCCTTTTTTCTGTATCTTTTTAAAAATGTAATGAGGCATCTATAGTATTTGGATTATCTTTCATTATGTTGTTGTTATAACTTTGCGAATAAAGTTACTAGAAAAGGAAGAATTTCAAAATAGAAAAGTCTAAAATCCTGTTGGTTGGATGAGCAATGTCTCTTCTTCCAAAACACAGCATAAATCCAAGCTCCATATGTAATTTAACAAACACTGGTCTGAGTATACTATGCACCAAACACTCCACTCAGTACTAGGTTTAGAAAAATATACGATCTTCTCTTTCATGTCTATACCTTCTCTAACCACCTTCAACTACTTTCTTTGCTAATCCATTTCCTGCTCTTCATAAAATTATCTTAACTACTTGCCACATACATAGTCATTGGATAAATACTTAGAATTCATTCTAAGCCTAGGAGGAAACAGAGGTGATATGCTGATTTATATCACTGGCCTAGCCTACCTAAACGACAAGCAAGTACATAATTATTTTTCAACAGAAAGTGGCAGTCTGCATGCTCAGAGAAATTGATATGGTTATGCTTTGTTTCTCCACCCAAATTTCGTCTTGAATTATAATCTCCATAATCCCTATAATCCCCAAGTATCAAGTGAGAGACCCGGTGGAGGTAATTGAATCATAGGATTGGTTTCCCACATGCTGTTCTAATATTGAGTGAGCTCTCATGAGATCTGATGGTTTATAATTGTTTGGTAGTTCCTCCTGCATTCATTTTCCTTTCTGCCACTTTGTAAAGAAGGTGCCTTGCTTCCCTTTTGCCTTCCGCCATGATTGTAAGTTTTCTGAGGACTCTGCAGCCATGCTGAACTGTGAGTCAATTAAACCTCTTTCCTTTATAAATTACTCAGTCTCAGGCAGTTCTTCATAGCAGTATGAAAATGGACTAATACAGCAATCATACACAGGTTGCAATCTCATATTTTCTCCTCTCATGCCTATGTTTCATTTCACCAATAAACAGTTAATAAGAAATAAATACTTTATGGACTGAAATTCAAACTAATTCAAACTTCATAACTTATGTTTGAGTCACAGTTAATTGGAAAAAAAATTCTTTTGGATCTTTTTCTCTTTGTTCCAAATTAGGTAACAATTTTTGAGGTACTATGTATTGATATTATAAGAGCAAATAAAAGCAGTTTCTGGTCAATTCTCCCTTTCATATATACAAAAGAAAATAAGCCAAGTATATTTCAGTTTGTGTTAGAAATTCATTTGTATATGTTATACCAACATAATTTAGAGTTTATCAATTTGGATTGGATCAACTTCCATTTGAACTACTATGGGACAATTTAAAGGCACTAATTAACATTCACATTTCCCTTTAATATTGATCTTATTTTAGATGACATTAACTATATGCCGTATCTACCACCAGATCTACACAGGTAATCAAAATATTTGCCTGTTTTTGATGACTTTCTGCCTGTTAATATAACTAAAGTAGCAATGCTTCTATCTAAAGCTAGTCCTTTCACTAGCACACTAAACCCCACTCTTTCTAACCTACTCTAAGATTTTAGTTTAGCCAGCCTCCCTTCTTTTTTCTGTTTCGTCATGTTTTCTATCTTTATGGGACTATGATTATAAAAGCAAGGATTTATTTCACCCTTTGTTAAAAAAAAAAAAGTTCTTTTCACCCACTTTCCCTGCCAGCTATTGCCATATCTTTTTACTTCTCTTTGCGCTGCAAATTTGCTCAAAAGAGTTATTCATCTTTGCTAACTTTGATTTGCCTCTTTCCTACCCTCCCAAACCCATTGTTCCAAACAGACTTTCACTACTGTGGTAACAAAACTTCTCTGGCAAAGTCAAAATTTTCCTCTACATTGCTAAGTCTAATAGTGGATTCTCTGTACACTTTTTATTTGACAAATCAGCAGTATTTACCTTAGCACTAAATGCTCAGTTTTCCTCATTACTTTTATTCAACTGGGTTTCAATTCCTGGTTTTTCTCCTGTCACATTGTTTTCTCCTCTTCTGTCTGATCACTTAATGTTAATGGAACTTCATCATCTTTTCTTCTTTCACACTCACCCATTCAGCAATACCCTCTGGGTTACATGATTTTAAATACCACATATATATGCACTCTCACATGTACATTGCCAGCCCAAATATGCTGCTGGACCTTTAGACAGTCAACTGCTTTCTTGAAATCTCTACTTGGACACCTAATTCCCTAAGTTAAGTATGGGGATATTTAATTGATTTTTTACCAAACTGCTTTCCCTAGTCTTCTCCATCTAAGTTAACAGAAATCTCATCATTACCGTTGCTCAGACAGTTATTGGGGACATACTTGATTTACCCATTTCTCTCATCCTTTCATGATTTATTAGCAAATTATTTTGGCTTCACTTTGAAAACATGTCTGGAATTCAATCCCTTATCACCACCACTACTGCTAACATCTTGGTCAACCACTATCATCAGGCACCTAGATTATGGCAATAACTGTAATTGATTTCTCTGTTTCCACCCTTTTTCTTTCCTTATCACTCTTCTTCACTTAGGCATACTCCTCCCTTAGGGCCTTTCCTCTTATATGTCCATGGCTAACCCCTTCAACTTTTTCAGGTCTTAGTTCAAATGCCATTTTCCGAGGGGGCCTGCTTACTCACTATAATAAAAATTGGAGCCTATTCACCCCTCCACAGTTGCCCTATTCTGCTTCATTTTTTTTTCATCCATAGCACTTATTACCTTCTAATATTACATAATTTTATTATGTCTGATTAGTATTTTCTGTCTCTCTTCACTGAAATATGAACTCCAGAAGGACAGGTATTTTTTTTCCAAGGTGGGGAGTGAACAGATTATCTCTCATTTACTGCTATGCCCAAGTGCCTAGAACAACACATGGTTTAGAGTGGGTGCTCAATATATTTTTATTAAATAACTGCATTGGTGTGCTTAGTGCATACCATGCTGTGTACTGTGTTGATTACCTTGCTTAATCTGTTCATGAATTCAATGAAGTAGCTTTATTTTGTTTCCTCTTGTAGGGATGATAAAACTAAGTCTCTGTGGTTGTAAGTAATGTGCCCAAAGTTATGCTGTCAGCAGTAGCAAAAATGGGATTTAAATCTAGGTAGCCTGACTCCAAATTTTCTGCTTTGAATCCCCATTGTTTCCCATCTTAACATGAGCTCATTATTGCATCTGAAACACATATAATGCAGTGCATTGAACTCTGGAAATAACATTTCTGCTGATAATCATGAAAAATAATAGCCCCACTTCTTGGCAACTTAGAAAAGTTACTGTTGTTGACATTTGATGTTGAGAATTTACCTTACACTTTAATAAAATATATCAACTAAGCCATTTGCTGTGTTCATGACTATGAGATGTAACATGCCAAATCTAATATGCTCACCACAAGAACTGGTTTCAAATATAGATTTAAATGCTTGTGAGAAATGTTCTGAACTATTTTGACCCATTGGAGGCACAGTAACAGGATAGTTTCTTCCTCCGGAAATAGGAATAGCACATGTTCTGTCACTATTGGCAAGAAATTCATAAGAAAATGAGTAGCCATAATTTTAAGTTAGGAAATCTATAATATCAGCATTGGCTTTTCTTTCCCTCTGTGTTAATATCTACTCCAAGCTATGCAAATGATTCTGCATACTTAGGTTAATGATTATTACATTTTAAGATTTTCAGATTTTTCAACTGATAATTTAACTCTACATTTTATCAATACCTTAATGATCAGGTTATTTTTTGCTACTTGTCAGCAAATGACTAATATGACCTGCTTGTTACTCACAAAAATATGTCATCTACAGATTTCAAAAGTGTTAACTTCTGTTTCTTTTGAGCCTATTATAAATTTAGGAAAATACAATTTCAAAACCCCAACATATTTTGTGATTTTTGATCTTCAGTTACAAGTGAGTCATCTTAATACTCCCACTTAAATTATGACACATCATATGTTTCATAATTACCATTATTACTTATACACATATTATTTTCTGTAGCTCGTGAATTAATTCCTCATTTTAGTGAGTCTTTTCTTCCTTGTGTCTATTTTGAAAAGTTTAAAACCTTCAGAAACACTGAAAGAATAAGAAAAGGGCATATTTTTCACTTAGATTCATCAGTTTTTACAATTTTGCCACATTGGCATTCTATGTTTCACTGTTTATCCCTCCTACACTACACACACACACACATGCTAATGTACACACGGGCTCGTGTGCACGCACACAGAAACACATCTTTATTTGCTTATTTATTTATTTTGCATAACAATTTGAAAGTAGGGTGCAAACACCACGTGTCTTCACCAGTGAATACATAAACATCTTCTAATCGTAACAACCTTCCCTTAAGTAGCCACAATATCAATATCACTTTTAGAAAATTAACATTCATTCACCAATATTATCTACTGTACAATCCATTTTCAATACACTCAGTTGGCCCAAAAAGGTCTTGCATAGCCTTTAAAAAAAAAAAAAATCTAAGATCTAATTAACTTGCACTCATTGCGTTTGTTTGTTATGTCTCTTTGGTATCTTTTCCTCTGGAATAGTTCCCTTGCTTTTGTTTTGTTTTGTTTTTTCTTTTCACTGAATTTTTAGCAGAGTTAACACCAGCTACCTTCTATATTATCCTAATAATGATTTGTACTGACGATGTATTATTTTGTGAGCTATTTAATATAATTCCCAACACAGACTTAAGTATGGATTATTTTCATATAATGAAATTGAGCTTAAAAAAAGTGAAGTTAGGTCTCCAAATTGTATACATTTTGCAAGTTGCAGAGTAATATTTCAAACACAAGAAGGTCAGATTTCAAAATATGTACACGTAACCAATGCAGGATCCCTGCATCTTGACCAAATCATATTCTTGCATTTGTAGTGTTATTTATTGTTTAATACTGATAAATTTACATGTGTATCTTACCTAACACATCAAATATATTAATATCATCCCTTCAAAAATTCTGATGATAATTGGGAGGCTAATCGCTGGTTGGCAATATGTAGGAAACATTAAAACAAAAAATAGTTATAAGGTCTCACTAGATGTTTCTTTTCTTTACTCTCAAATAGTGCCAAAAGCTGACAAAGCAGGAATGCATCAAGGAACAATCATTAGTAAAAGTCTAGACGAGGTATCTTTAGTAGATCAAAAATAGAGCTTGTGAAATTATTATCATTGACAAATACTTGTTCTTCTTCTCTTTCATGTATTCATTCTATACAGTCCAGCTTTTCAGAATCTAGTTTTCCACCTATTTGATATTTTAACTTTTTTTCTTTTCTTTCTTTTTTTTTTATTATACTTTAAGTTCTAGGGTACAGGTGCACAATGTGCAGGTTTGTTACATATGTATACATGTGCCATGTTGGCGTGCTGCACCCATTAACTCATAATTTAAATTAGGTGTGTGTATATATATATATTTTTTACTTTTTTCTTATTTTTTTTTTTTTTTCTGAGACAAGGTCTCATTCTGTCATCCAGGCTAGAGTGCAGTGGCAGGATCTCAGTTCACTGCAAACTCTGCCTCCCAGGTTCAAGTGATTCTCATGCCTCGGCCTCCTGAGTAGCTGGGATTACAGGCCTCCCACCACCATGCCCAGCTAATTTTTGTACTTTTAGTAGAGACAGGGTTTCACTATGTTGGCCAGGCTGGTTTGAAACTCCTGACCTCAGGTGATCCACCCACCTCGGCCTCCCAAAGTGCTGTGATTACAGGCATGAGCCACCACGCTTGGCCAACATTTTAACGTTTCTAATGTGATTGTTACCAAGGTCAAATAAGCCAATAGATTCAGTTTTTCGTGGTGATTTTTCCAATTGTTCACATATCAAAGCTGTCAGAATATGTCTGATAATTAACAAGTCAAAGAAACATTATATAATTGATACGTGTGAGATCTACTACAGGTAAGCCATTGAACTATTGATCTGAGCAACTCTAATCTAGAGTTGAGATTTAACCATATATATGGACACTAATTTCTTGATAGATCCTGTTCTAGTGTTAAAGCACTGTAGCGTCACAAATGAATTCAGACTTGAACTAGATTTTGTAGAAAGTGAAACAACATATACAGTGAAAGTAGGAGATGAGGATACATTCCAAACTGACAATTTCAGAATACTAAAGTCATACAAACTTCTCTTGAAGATTACTCTCTCCCTCTGCTTTCATATTATTTAATAAAATATGTATAAACAGAAAATATATAAATTTATCTTAGAATATTACTTGTATTCCACATATCATTTATCTGAAATCTAGACTGTGAACTCTTCAAGAAGCAACAGCATCGCTTATTTATATTGTCAGAATCTGGCACTGTGCTTAGCACATTGGAAGTTTTAGTGAATGATTGTTAAACCAATTAATCACATCCTGGATAGGTACTGTGCTGCAGTTCAGAGTGTCACCATCTCAATTCACAGTTTACTCCCAGATCTACATGCAAATGAATATGATTCCTTGCATTTATGTAGGGTCCATATAGGCCTAGGACAGTTTAAAATATTAAGTTTTGGAAAACGACCATTTTGTAGGTGAACTATGTGATACTTGGTTTTTACTGTATTCAAATTTACATATTTGAATTTGTCACATTTGAATGTCACATTCCTCTATTAGTCAGGGATCAGCTGAAAGAAGGAAAAAAAAAGAAACGAAAATAAAAGAAAAAAAAAACCTAGCGTTTTAAGCAGAAAGGGATTTAAAGTCAGATGAGTTGGTTTACAAAATTGTTGGAATGGTTAAAAGAGCAGATTCCAGACCAGGTTTCTAGGAGAGACTATAAGAATAGCAAGAAACAAACTACCAAATGAATGGTACCTTTGCCACAGTTAGGTCAGGGGAAATCAAGAAGTTGAGCTTAGCATCAATAAAGACTTCCATTCAAAAATCAGTGCTCTTGAAGTCATGACTTGACAAAGGGATTTGACTTCAGAGAAACCCAGTGACCACGCTTGTCTTCATGACCAAAAGCACAGGAAAGGTGAGAAAGGTAGTTTCTTTGTCTCTGTCACTTTTTAAATCTTAGCTAATTGACTACATCTAATCCACAGTTAGGAGGCTAGTTGCAAAGGTGTTTAAGAAAGGGATTGCTGTTTCTATGCTTATTTGTTCCTTTATTTTTTTAGTACTGAAAGGTATTTCAAATGAAGTTTGGAATAACTGTTGAATATTAATTCTTCATAACTACCTCAAATGTTACATATAAGACTCTTTGCTAATAGATTTTTCTGTACTATTATTAATTCCTTTTACTTTTTCAGTCTTCTACCTACTGCTATGGACTGAATTGTGTCCCCATAAACTTCATATGCTAAAGTCCTAACTCCTAATATGATGGTATTTGGAGATGGGGCCTTTGAAAGGTCAAGCTCTCATGATGGGATCAGTGCTCTTCTAAGAAGAGACATGAAATCTCCCTCTGTCTCTCTGTCTGTCTGTCTCTCTCTCTCTCTTTTCCCCATGCGAGGATATATCAAGAAGGCAGCCACCTGTGAGCTAGAATAAGAGCTTTCATCAAAACCAAAGCTGCCAGCACCCTGATCTTAGACTTCCCAGCCTCCAGAACTGTGAGAAATAAACACCTGTTGTTTAAGCCAACTCTTAAGTCTTTTTTTTGTTATTATTATACTTTAAGTTCTAGGGTACATGTGCACAAAGTGCAGGTTTGTTACATATGTATACATGTGCCATGTTGGTGTGCTGCAGTCATTAACTCATCATTTACATTAGGTATATCTCCTAATGCTTTCCCTCCTCCTTCCTCCACCACAACAGGTCCAGGTGTGTGATGTTCCCCTTGCTGTGTCCAAGTGTTCTCATCATTCAATTCCCAGCTTGTATAAGGTGTAAGGAAGAGATTCAGTTTTAGCTTTCTACATATGGCTAGCCAGTTTTCTCAGCACCATTTATTAAGTAGGGAATCCTTTCCCCATTTCTTGTTTTTTGTCAGGTTTATCAAAGATCAGATGGTTGTAGATGTGTGGTATTATTTCTGAGAGCTCTGTTCTGTTTCATTGGTCTATATCTGTGTTTTGGTACCAGTACCATGCTGTTTTGGTTACTGTAGCTGTGTAGTGTAGTTTGAAGTCAGGTAGCGTGATGCCTCCAGCTTTGTTCTTTTGGATTAGGATTGTCTTGGCAATGTGGGCTCTTTTTTGGTTCCATATGAACTTTAAAGTAGTTTTTTTTTTCCAATTCTGTAAAGAAAGTCATTGGTAGCTTGATGGAGATGGCGTTGAATCTATAAATTACCTTGGGCGGTATGGCCATTTTCATGATACTGATTCTTCCTATCCATGAGCATGGAATGTTCTTCCATTTGCTTGTGTCCTCTTTCATTTCGTTGAGCAGTGGTTTGTAGTTCTCCCTGAAGAGGTTCTTCAAATTCCTTGTAAATTGGATTCCTAGGTATTCTATTCTCTTTGAAGCAATTGTGAATGGGAGTTCACTCATGGTTTGTCTCTCTGTTTGTCTGTTATTGGTGTATAAGAATGCTTGTGATTTTTGCACATCGATTTTGTATCCTGAGACTTTGCTGAAGTTGCTTATCAGCTTAAAGATATTTTGGGGTGAGACGATGGGTTTTTCTAAACATACAGTCATGTCATCTGCAAACAGGGACAATTTGACTTCTTGTTTTCCTAATTGAATACCCTTTATTTCTTTCTCCTGCCTGATTGCCCTGGCCATAACTTCCAACACTATGTTGAATAGGAGTGGTGAGAGAGGGCATCCCTGTCTTGTGCCAGTTTTCAAAGCCACTGAGTATTTTGGTATAGCAGCACAAGCTAAGCAGTATACCTACTCTTTCTTCCCTTGATTTTTTGGGGGACATATTATATTGCTGACCTTTATACCTTAAATTATAATTTATCTTTCTGTAAAATAGTCATAACTTTTACTTAGTCTTCTAATCTGACCTCTAATTCTCTTGCTGTTATCCATGGCAGCAACATACAGTATTTATATATTTCTAGGATCCTTTACTTATGTTTTGTCTAATGAAATTTTTTTACATGAAGTTTGATATAATACATATGGTTTTCAATTTGATAGTTGGTATGTTCTGATATCAGAATAATGTCTTTAATAAATTCAGAGTGAATTTTTAAAGAAAAATGCTTTCTCTTCATTTGACAGTTGTACAGTTTTAAATCTTTTACACAGAGCTCAATACTAATCCCCATCTAATAAATAGATTTAATTTAAACTTAAGAAGTTTTTCTTTTAAATTACCTACTGTGTCCCAGGCACTGTGTTAGGTAATGGGGTTGAGAAGACAAAGCAGACAAGGTTCATACATCTATACACCTTCAGATAAGTGAGGACAGGTACATATAAATAGGTTATTTTAATATGTGCTCAGAGCAAACAGAAATGATTTGCTAAAAATGAGGGGGACTGTAAAAGCTGTCCAAGGATAGACACCTTACATAAGTCCTAAATGATAAATAGGAATATTCAAGGTGAAATAGTTAAAAGTCTAAATTATAAATATTTAAATATTAAATTGTTTTGTTATGTGATACTTTTCTCTCTTGCATTGTTATGCATATTACCGTCATCATTTATGCATATATGTATATACACACAGGCATTAGAACAGGAATTATTCATATAAAGCAGTGAAGAGAGAATGAAATAGTTCACCCTTTGCCTATCAAAGTGTGATTTTGAGTTGAGTTGAGTTGAGTTGAGACAACAGGCTTGAAAGCCAGCCTTTGTCAGAGAAAAATGAATTTCATGAATTCTTCATTTATTATGAAACCTCTCAAGAATAAAGTACTCATATTATAGAGTATCCTCCATAGTATATAGAAGAGATGGCCTTTATACGTGTGCAATTTAGTTCTTCAGGCTCACTACAAAACAGGAGGAGAAAAATGCAAAAGTAGAGGAAATGAAAAACCTATAGCCAGAACCACCATGAAGCTGAGGATTATGCAAATAAATAACACGGTGGTAGTTACTTCTTTTCTCTCACTAAAGTCTATTTTTTATTTTACTTTAAGTTCTGAGATACATGTGCAACACATGCAGATTTAGTACTTAGGTATACGTGAGCCATAGTGGTTTGCTGCACCGATCAACCCATCATCTAGGTTTTCAGCCCTACATGCATAAGGTATTTGTCCTGATGCTCTCCTTCTCCTTGCCCTCCACACCCTGACAGGTCCTGGTGGGTGTTGTTCCCCTCCATGTATCCACGTGTTCCTCTTGTTCAACTCCCACTTATGAGTGGAAACATGAGATGTTTGGTTTTCTGTTCCTTTGTTAGTTTGCTGAGGATGGTGGCTTCCAGCTTCATCCATGTCCCTGCAAAGGACATGATCTCATTCCTTTTTATAGCTGCACAGTATTCCATGGTATGTATGTACCACATTTTCTCTATTCAGTCTATCATTGATGGGCATTTGGGTTGGTTCCATATCTTTGCTATTGTAAATAGTGCTGCAATAAACATAGGTGTTCGTGTGTCTTTATAGTAGAATGATTTACATTCCTTTGGGTATATACCCCTAATGGGACTGCTGGGTCAAGTGGTATTTCTGGTTCTAGATCCTTGAGGAATTGCCACACTGTCTTCCACTGTGATTGAATTAATTCATATTCCCACCAACAATGTAAAAGCATTCCTATTTCTCCACAGCCTCACCAGCATTATTATTTCTTTTTAATAATTGCCATTCTGACTGGCAAGAGATGGTATCTCATTTTGGTTATGATTTGCATTTCTCTAACGATCAATGATGTTGAGCTTTTCGTCATAAGTTTTTTGGCCGCAAAAATGCCTTCTTTTGAGAAGTGTCTGTTCATGTCCTTCACCTCCTTTTTATGGGGTTGTTTGTTTTTTTCTGATGAATTTAAGTTCCTTGTAGATTCTGGATATTAGACCTTTGTCAGATGAACAGATTGAAAAAAAATTCTCCCATTCTGTAGGTTGTTCACTCTGATGATACTTTCTTTTGCTGTGCAGAGGCTCTTTAGTTTAATTAGATCCCATTTGTCAATTTTAGCTTCTTTTGCAATTGCTTTTGACATTTTCATCATGAAATATTTGCCCATGCCTATATCCTGAATCTTATTGCCTAGGTTTTCTTCTAGGGTTTTTATGGTTTTACATTTAAGTCTTTAATACATCTTGAGTGAATTTTTGTATGAGGTGTAAGGAAGGGGTCCAGTTTCAGTTTTCTGCATGTGGCTAGCCAATTTTCTGAGCGCCATTTATTAAATAGGGAATTCTTTACCCATCGTTTGCTTTTTGTCATGTTTATACAAGATCAGATGGTTGTAGATGTGTGGTGTTATTTCTGAAGTCTCTGTTCTGTTCCATCGGTCTTTATTTCTGTTTTGGTACCTGTACTATGCTGTTTTGGTAACCGTAGCCTTGTAGTATAGTTTGAAGTCAGGTAGCGTGATGCCTCCAGGTTTGTTCTTATTGCTTAGGATTGTCATGGCTATACGGGCTCTTCATTGGTTCCATATGAAATTTAAAGTGGTTCTTTTTGTAATTATGTGAAGAATGTCAATGGTAATTTGACAGGAATAACATTGAATTTAAAAATTACTTTGCACAATATGGTCATTTTCACAATATTGATTCTTCCTATATATAAACATGGAATGTTTTTCCATTTGTTTGTGTTTTCTCTTATTTCCTTGAGCAGTGGTTTGTAGTTCTCCTTGAAGAAGTCCTTCACGTTTCTTGTTAGCTGTATTCCTAGGAATTTTATTCTTTTGTAGCAATTGTGAATGGGAGTTTATTCATGATGTGGCTCTCTCCTTGTCTATAACTGGCATATAGAAATGCTTGTGATTTTGCACATGGATTTTGTATCCTGAGACTTTGCTGAAGTGCTCATCAGCTTAAGGAATTTTTGGGCTGAGACAATGGGGTTTTGCAAATACAGAATCATGTAGTCTGAAAACAGAAACAATTTGACTTCCTCTCTTCCTATTTGAATATCCTTTATTTCTTTCTCTTGCCTGATTGCCCTGGACAGATCTTCTAATACTATGCTGAATAAGAGTGGGGAGAGAGTGCATCCTTATTTTGTGCCAGTTTTGAAAGGGAATGCTTCCAGCTTTTGCCCACTCAGTATGATATTGGCTGTAGGTTTTTCATAAACAACTCTTATTATTTTGAGATATTTTGCATGAATATCTTGTTTATCAAAAATTTTTAACATGAGGGAATGTAAAATTTTAGCAAAGAAAAGCCTTTCCTGTGCTATTGAAATAATCATGTGGTTTATGTCATTGGTTCTTTTTATGTGATGGATTACATTTGCTGATTTGTGTATGTTGAACCAGCATTGCATTCCAGGGATGAAGCTGACTTCATCATGATGGATACACTTTTTGATGGGTAGCTGGATTCAGTTTGCCAGTATTTTATTGAGATGTTTCGCTTTGATGTTTATCAGGGATATTGGACTGAAGTTTTCTTTCTTTGTTGTTGTGTCTCTGCCAGGTTTTGGTATCAGGATGATGCTGGCCTCAAAAACTGCTTTAGGGAGGAGTCTCTCCTTTTCAATTCTTTGGAATAGTCTCAGAAGGAATGGTACCAACTCCTCTTTGTACCGCTGGCAGAATTTCATTGTGAATCTATCTTGTCCTGAGATTTTTTTGGTTGGTATAATATTAATTACTGCCTAAATTTCAGAACTTGTTATTGGTCTCTCAGGGATTCAACTTCTTTCTGGTTTAGTTTTGGGGGGGTACACGAGTCCAGGAATTTATCAGTTTCTTCTAGATTTTCTAGTTTATTTGCATAGAGGTGTTTATAGTATTCTTTGATGGTAGTTTGTATTTATGTGGGGTCAGTGTGTCATTTTTATTGTGACATTTTTTATTGTGTCTATTTGATTCTTCCCTCTTTTCTCCTTTATTAGTGTACCTAGTGGTCTTTCTATTTTGTTAATTTTTTCAAACAAACAGCTCTTGGATTCTTTGATTTTTTTGAAGGGTTTTTCGTGCCTCTATCTCCTTCATTTATGCACTGTGTAGTTATTTTTTGTCTTCTGCTGGCTTTTGGATTTATTTGCTCTTGTTTCTCTAGTTCTTTTAATTGTGATATTAGGGTGTCAATTTAAGATCTTTCTAGCTTTATGATGTTGGCATTTAGTGTTATAAATTTCCCTCTAAACACTGCTTTAGCTGTGTCCCAGAGATTCTGGTATGTTGTCTCTTTATTCTCAATGCTTTCAAATAACTTCTTGATTTATTCCTTAATTTCATTATTCTTGATGGGGAGTCTTTCAGAAACAGGTTATTCAATTTTCATGTAGTTATGTGGTTTTTGAGTGAGTTTCATAATCCTGAGTTCTAATTTGATTGCGCTGTGGTCTGAGAGACTGGTTTTTTTTTAAATTATTATTTCAGCTTTTTTGCATTTGCTGAGGAGTTTTACTTCTAATTATGTGGTTGATTTTAGAATAAGTACTATGTGGCACTGAGAAGAATGTATATTCCGTTGATTTGGGGTGGAGAGTTCTGTAGATGTTGATTAGGTCCACTTGATCCGGAACTGATTTGAAGTCCTGAATATCCTTGTTAATTTTCTGTCTTGTTGATCTGTCTGATATTGACAGTGGGGTGTTAAATATCTGACTATTATTGTGTGGGAGTCTAAGTCTCTTTGTAGGTCTCTAAGAACTTGTTTTATGAATCTGGGAGCTCCTGTATTGGGTACATATATATTTAGAATAGTTAGCTCTTCATGTTGAATTGATCCCTTTACCATCATGTAATGCCCTTCTTTGTCTTTTTTTATCTTTGTTGGTTAAAAGTCTGTTTTGTCAGAGACTAACATTGCAACCCCTGCTTTTTTTTTTTTTTTTCCTGTTCTGTTTTTTTTTTGTTTTTTTTTTTTTTCAATTTGCTTGGTAAATTTTTCTTTCTCCATCCTTTTATTTTGAGCCTATGTGTGTCTATGCACATAAGATGGGTCTCCTGAATACAGCACACTGATGAGTCTTGACTGTTCATCCAATCTGCCAGTCTGTGTCTTTTAATTTAGGCACTTAGCTCATTTATATTTAAGGTTAATATTGTTATGTGGGAATTTGATCCTGTCATCATGATGCTATCTGGTTATTTTGCACACTGGTTGGCACAGTTTCTTCATAGTGTCTTTGTCTTTATATTTTGGTGTATTTTTCCAGTGTCTGGTACTGTTTTTTTCTTCCACTATTTAGTGCTTCCTTCAGGAGTTCTTGCAAGGCAGGCCTGGTGGTGACAAAATCTTTCAGCATTTGCTTGTCTGAGATGGATGTTATTTCTCCTTCCCTTATGAAGCTTAGTTTGGCTGGATATGAAATTCTGGATTGAAAATTCTTTTCTTTTAAGAATGTTGAATATTGGCCCCCACTCTCTTCTGGCTTGCAGGGTTTCTGCTGAAAGATCTCTTTATAGTCTGATGGACTTCCATTTGTAGGAGACCTGGCCTTTTTCTCTGGCTGTCCTTAACATTTTTTCCTTTATTTCAACCTGGGAGAATCTGATGATTGTGTATATTGGGGTTGATCTTCTCATGTAGTACATTAGTTGTGTTTTTTGTATTTCCTGAATTTGAATGCTGGCCTGTCTTGCTAAAATGGGGAGGTTCTCCTGGATAACATCCTGAAGTTTGTTTTCCAACTTGGTTCCATTCTCCCCATCTCTTTCAGGTTCTCTGATCAATGGTAGGTTTGGTCTTTTTACACAGTCCCATATTTCTCCGAGGTTTTGTTTGTTCTTTTTCACTCTTTTTTTTTTTTTTTTTCTAATATTGTCTGCCTGTCTTATTTCAGCAAGATGATCTTCACACTCTGATATTTTTTCTTCCACTTGATCAATTTGGCTATTGATATTTGGACTCATGAGTGGGATCTTCTGATCTATGGGTTGCACAGTTCCATGGAAACAGCACAGTTTCCCAGACTGGGTAGCACACTCACTGCCTCCCTTGGCTAAGGGGTGGGATCTACCCTGCCCCCTGTGGCTCTCAGGTGGGCTGCTCAACCACACTGCTCTTCCTTTCTCTCTGTTGGTCATGCCAGCCACCTAGTTAGTCCTGATGACAGAACCTGGATACTTGGATATCAGTTGCTGGTGCTGGATTTGCATACTGTTTGGTTCTTTTTGTTGAGAGCCTCCAATCGCCACTCCTTCTTGTAGGCCATCTTGGCCCTGTCCTTTAGAATCTATTTTTAAAGACAGACTAATAACCAGCTTCCCCAAATGTTGAGTTGAGTCTCCTGAAGGAAGTCTGCAGCACCTAAGTAAGTTCAGTTTTCCATTCAATATGTTACGACAGAAACTTCAGGCTTTTTTTTTTTTTTTTTAATTTTTGATTCTACACAGTCTTGGCATGTCAAGGGATTGCAGTAATTCCTAACTGTCTTAATAATTAGGTGCAGAATTCCTTGTAAAACTTATGGACTAGCAGATATTCAAGATTAAAAGGCTACAAGGCACAAATCTCTTAATGCCCAGATCCTTAAAATTCCCAATATACCCTAAAAGTCAAAACCAGAATAATTACATTTGAAAACTCATCAGTCCAAGGAAATATTAATCCAGCTACTCTACACCAGCAGTAACATAAAATCCATCCTACAATTGTGGGGACTCCTGTCCTGATAAATCTACTCACTGTCCCATAAATCCAACCCTGTGATTAACCATTTTAAAAAGGAACAGGAGTAGGTGAATAATTAACATGAATCAACCACTTAAAAGGTAAAAAGATCTGTTTAATAGAAACTAAATTACCTCAATATTACTTAAATTTTTGAATCAGACTGCATTTAATTGAAATAAAATTTTAATTACCCCTTCTCCCAACTTACAAGGTGTTTTTATTGTTGTTTGTTGGTTTGATGTCAAGTTAACATTTCATTGAGGATCCTCCTCTTCATAGTGGGTCATCTTAAGCTCACAGTTTAAGCTCTGAGAACATTTGTGGTGGTAGATGACAGTGTCACAACCCTGGAGGAGACGTCTATAGTATCTGAGGTCTGTAGTATCACTGACTTGCACACAGAGTGTCAGAGATTTTACCTACTAACTCCAACATCATCCTCTCTCTGAGCTCAAAATCATTCTCACGGGCCAGCAAAGTTCAAAAGCCAGAGCTTCTCAGTTATTCTTGCATCTCCTATCAGGCCATAAACATAATGGCTCCAAGCTAACAAAGGTTCACATACCACCAGTAGTTTAATAGTTAGGCATAGTACCCTAAGTAAGGCTCTTCTAGAACACCTTGATATGTAAGTGGTAAGTAATTATCAAAATAAATAAAAATAGTCCAGACATGGTGGCTCACACCTGTAATATCAGCAAGTTAAGAAACTGAGGGAGGAGGATGGCTTAAGTCTAGAAGTTCAAGATCAGCCTGGACAACAAAGCAAGATTCCATCTCTAGATAACATTTTAATATTTAGCTGGGCATGGTGGTGCGCACCTGTAGTCTCAGCTACTCATGAGGCTGAGGTGGGAGGATCACTTGAAGTCATAATTTTAAGACCACCCTGGCAACATAACAAGACCCTGTCTCTACAAAAAATAAAAATAAATAAAAATAAAATATCCAGGCATGGTGTAATGCTCCTGTAGTCCCAGATACTCAGGAAGCTGAGGCAGGATTATATTTGAGCCCAAGAATTGGAGGCCTCAGTCAGCTGCAGTGAGCCATTATCTGGCCACTGCACTCCAGCCTGGGTGACAAAGAAGACTGTGACTCTAAAAAAGTAAATAAATAAACACATAAATACATAAATAAATACATAAATAACAATGATATTGATATACAAATTGTATTTTTGTTTAGAAAGGTTCTCAGAAAATCAATTATAATGACAATTCAAAAATCCAGATTACTCTTTTTGGAATTAGTCCAGTTATAACTAATCAGGGTAGACTGTGGGTTTTAATGAAGCCTAGCTTTGAGTTCCAATATTTCTACCTCTGATTTCCCTCATGATTCATGAATATAAAAAAGATAAAATAACATATTAGATGCCAGTTATTTTGCTGGGTGTTAGGCACATGAAAATAGAAATTTTTACTTCTTAAAGACTCAACAATCCACAGAACTAGTTCAACTCTTCCTACCTTTTCCTGTCATATTATGTTTTCTCTTCCTTCTTTACAGCCTTTATTTTGTATAAATCGCAATGTCCTTTTTTAATGGTGCCTCCATCTTCATTTTGGGCCTTCTGGCCTATTATTATTTTTTTTCAAGGAAAATCTCCTCATGAGGTCAGAAATTACCCTGATAAAATTTTTTTCTTCTCGTGAAAATAGAGATTATAAGTACCTTAAAGCCTTCACCATTTACTTAATTAAGATGTATCTATTGTTCGGCTATCTTCATTTGTAAGCACTTATATCAGTTACTATCTTTGCAATAATGCTGCTAAAATATCCACTCTACTATAAAATAAGAAGTATTTATTTATTGCTCTTTTTTTCTGTGAATCAACAGCAATTAGTTTGATGTAGTGAGCCGGCCTGTGGGGCTCTCATTTAGCCTGTTGGCTGGCTGGACTTTGGCTCCAGAAAGTGGTTCTAATTCAGGTCTACTCCAGGGTCTCTTATCCTTGGAGCAGCAAATGGCAGGAGTCCCAGAAAGGGAAGCAGAAATATGCAATACCTCTTACAAAGTACAAAGCTTTTGTCAAAATCTCTCAACAGAAGTCTTATGAGAATTTATGCTTATCTAGTATATATCACAGTATAAAGACTTCTGCTCTACCCACCCTAAGCAAGAAATTATGATTTTTTAAAATGTGTGTAAAGTATAAATACTCATGAAGTAAGAGATTTTTTAGACTTTGCTTCCCTTCACACTTGGGCCACTACATCTTTTTCAAGACTTTCTTTGTCTTTCCCCCATACCCAATTCTTTTTACTCCAAACCTTAATACAAAAACAAAACCAAATGTTAATAAATACAAGCTTTTTCCACTAAGAAAAAAAAAAAGTTGTAATTTCTGTATGTGACTGGTGTTGGGTTAACGTGATTAAAAACATAATTGGCCAGCACCGAAAGCCTCTCCACAAAAGCAGTATAGAAAGAAAACTATTTTTATTATTGAATAAGCATTAAACGAGAACAAGATGTGCATCTTAGGCAATCTGCTAAAGAGATTGAAAAGCCAGAAAAACGCGTTAGCCTTTTAAATAGCCAAGCAGATATACCGTCATTAGACACAAGTTCTCACAAGAAAAGGTAGCTTGTTCTCAAGTAAAAGAACTTGACACCACTGTTTGTCACTCATAGTTTATCTTAAACTCACCTATAATTGGGGTGACCATCTGTGTTGGCTTTATTCAAAGAAAAAATAAATTGGCTTTTTCTGAAGAAAAAACAAACAACAACATATCTTTATGGCAGGAGGTAGTTTTGCAACTTGGCATATGTTGGACTCCTACCTTTTCACAGAAACTGGGAGATTACAGTGCTCTCTTCCTAGATGGTTATATTCCAAAGAAATGGCTTACAGGTCCTTAAGGAAGAATTTTTAAATTTTGAGAATAGCAAAGGGCTTATTTAGTATTTTAAAAATTACATATACTTGAAAAAGAAAAATCTGACAATTACGATTTTTCTAAAGTGAGGGATCTGAGATAAAGGGAGGTGAAAAGGAGTCTCTCTTCTCTTATTTTCAATGGGAGTCTCCTCTCATTTCGATCCTAACACTAACCCTAACCCTAACCCTAAAAAATTAAGCCTCTTTTTATTTTGTGCTTGCCCTTACACTGTCCCTTCCCTTTCTAATAGACAGGGGTTTATTCTTTGTTTATATTTACTCTGCCTAAAGCAGCAGTCCCATTTTAATAATAGATACTAGAATAGGAAAACAAAATTGTTGGTTGAGAGGAAAGTTAAACTAAATGACCTTTAAATAAGCTTCAGAAAGGACTAGAATTTTATAAAACTCTTTTCTTTCTCAATTTTAGTATTTTTTTCTGTTTCTCTGAATTGCAATTTCTTAATCAATGTGATTTAAATTGAGCTAAATACCTTTCATTAAAAACCAAGTTTTTATTCTGATTGTCAATCACATCTCTATTCTTCTAGTAACCTCTATTCAAATTTAGCCTTCCCCAAGGGTGTCCTAAGGAAACAAGTCTTAAGAGATACTCAGTGAACAGATGACTGTGGGGTCAAATAAGCTTTAAAATATACATGTACACAACTATTTTTCAATATAAAAGTCATACTGGTTAATGGGCCATTAAATAATTTTAGTGGTTTGGGGCCAACATTTACTTTTTTATGTAATGGAATAGAAAATTTCAGAAGACATTACTTATAATACATCTATGGGGATATGTATTTTACTATGAAACATATTTCGCAGTTATTTATTTTTGTTTGTGTTTGTTGGCATGTGTATATGAACTGGGGTTGTTGGAAATACATGAAGACCATGCAAATGGGAATAAATCAAGGCTACTTATTCAGAGCTTTCTGTAGCAAGGGAGCCAGCCACCATCACTTGTCTTTAGCAGAGACTTAAAGGCAGTCAGGAGAATGGGAAAACTTCATTAGTTAATAATAAAGGAAGGATTCAGTTATGCTTTGGTTGGAGGTTGTTGGTGTGGGGAAGCTGAAGATAAGCTAGCTACCAGGGTAGTCTCAGCAGCACATTTGGCTTTCTTGATTGATCCTAAGTTGGAAGTGGAAAGAAACATGAAAAAAGTTTGCTGTCATTGACCAAGTCTGACCTTTTTTGCTCTCTATTGTTGCAGAGGTTGTGGTTTGGTTCCCTGGATTTTTTTTATGTAGGTGTTTTTGCTCTATTGTCCTGTATGGTGTGGTGGTTTTCCAAAATATATTCAGTCCTTCAGATTAAAAAAAAAATAATAATCACCCTAACAACCCATAAAACTTGTTTACTTTGCAATATATTTTTACGTTATTTTTAACCTTTAATCTTCCTTCTACACTTCCCACTTCAAACATGTTGCAAGTTTTATCATGTCTGTTACCGTGTTTTGGTCCCCACTCTAATATCCTTTATTTTGTGCTCCTTTAATTATTCCAAAACTAACCCCAATTCCTTTCTTGAATCTGCTCTTCTCATAGATTTAAAATTAGCTTTAGTTTTGTTTCTTATTTATTCTAAAATTGCTAATGTCTTTTCCATTCTTACACAATTAACTCCATTATAACCAGATGTAAGAAATTCTCTACCATCTGGGTATAATTTACTTTTCCACTTATGTCTTGAAAGCTTTTTCCTTTCAAACTTTGATATGCCTCCTTCTTCTTCTGTACTATAATTACTAAATTCCATATACAAAAGTCCTTTTCATTCATTAGGGACCATATGAAATTTAACTTCCTTGAAGCAGTCTCCTATAATTGTCCCTATGCTCACCTAGTTTCACATGAAAATAACTTTTTCTCCCTCTGAATTTCTAAAACACCTTGAATAAATAACAATCATTTGTGTCATATTGCCTTACATTTAAATTAATTGTATATCTATATCATATAACTAATAATTTTCTTTATATATGGAATCTTTATCTTGGTCAACTTTTTAAACTTACAGCCTATGTGCAGACTATGTCTGACATGTACTGTTGTTAAATAAATAAGCCCAAACATCTGACTTTTGAAATGTATTTTTCAGTCTCCAAACAGTATATCCCAAATACAACTTAATATTCTTTTAAAATTATAGGGTTCTTTCTAGAATTTATAAGAGTTAAAATGCAGATAATAGTAAGAAGTTACATGTTAATTCAAGTTCAAACTAAAGATGATTGATTTAGGATTCTCTTTTGAGAATAAATTTTTCCTGGACACTGAGCCCTGGGAGCCTGAAAGATAGACAAACACAATAGAGAAATAGTTTTCAAAACAGCCCTCAAAGGTTGAGGAAAGAAATCAGCTCCAAAGACCTAGTATTATATTGTTGTTTCTATACCCATCACCAATTTTCCAAATTGCCTGTTTTACGTTGTATTTATTTCCTTGAGAAAATACCTAGTCCCATTCATCTAGGAACCAGCCCCCAGCACCACCACCACCCCCTCCAGTAATTAGCTCAGCACAGATGCAGTCTCAATAATGGTTTATTAGATTGAAAGAGGTTGTGCTGATAGCCCTTTAATTTTATAAAGGGCTAACAGTATCAACATGATTAATTTTAAAGCAAAAGGCATCTTCTGCTCACTTGTTTCACTGTGACTTTTCTTTTCTTTCTTTCTTTCTTTTTTTTTTTTTTTTTTTTTTTTTTTTTTTTTTTTTTTTTTTTTTTTTTTTGAGACGGGAGACGGAGTCTCTGTCTCCCAGGCTGGAGTGCAGTGGCGCGATCTCGGCTCACTGCAACCTCTGCCTCCCGGGTTCACTCCGTTCTCCTGCCTCAGTCTCCGGAGTAGCTGGGACTACAGGCGCCCGCCACCACGCCCCGCTAGGTTTTTTTTGTGTGTGTGTGTGTGTGTGTGTGTGTGTGTGTGTGTGTGTGTGTGTGTGTGTTTTAAGTAGAGACGGGGTTTCTCCGCATTAGCCAGGATGGTCTCGGTCTCTTGACCTCGTGATCGGCCGGTCTCGGCCCCAAAGTGTTGGGATTACAGGCGTGAGCCAGGGGGCCCGGCTGACTTTTCTTAATGTAGTCTTTCATAAAAATAAGTAAGAGTGGTTGATCCTTCTTACTTGCTTTATAGATATAAAACGTTATATTTCCAGATAATTTGAAGTCCATTTACCATCTAGTAGATACAGTAAGAGCAATAATGTTTCAAAGTTTTTGATGGTGGCTGTTGGGCTGTATGCAGTTAAGGTTCTTTCAAAAGAAAAATCCATTTACTTTTATTGCTATTATAGTTCAAAAAATATTGATCTATCCCTGCTTGCAAACTCTTTTAAACAGGTAGCTATAGGATTTAGACAAAAATCTATATTCCACTTTGTTCTTTCATTCAAAGTACTTCAAAGGAAAATGTTTAAAAAATAGACAGGTTAAGTGAGGTTGCAAGTGAACAATGCTATGTTGAATCTTTTTATAAAAAGAAATGGTTCCCGATACTTTCATTTTACTGCTCCATTATTAGATTATAAACTCCTAAGAAAGAAGTGTCATGTCTCTTTAATTGACTCTATATCAAGTTTAGTTCATTTCACATGATAATAGTGTGACAGTTGCTAGGTATGGAGTATTTGGTGTGCACAAACAGAATGGTTTTCTCTTCTTAAAATAAAATCAAAGGCCCTTAACGTTGCACACAAGAGTAGCCCCACATCTCTCTAATCTCATGTCTTACATAACCCTCCCTGCATCTGAACTCTAGCTCTACTGAGCGGCTGAATTTTTCCAAATGTGCTCTTTTGTTCACACTACCATTCCTTGGTCAAACTTCTCTCCATACCTAAAAAGTCATGAGCTACCTCTACATCACCGCCGATATAAACACATCCATGCAAATCTTGCACATCTTAGTTCATCTTTCTGTTATAATCTTTTTTGTCTTTCTACTTCTTAGCAGAACTGTTTATTTTTTTTCTCCATGATCCCAATACATTTTATGATAAACTTACATTATTTATTAGACTTTTTATGTATTTGTATGCTTGTCTTCTTAGTAGACAATAATAAATTGTCTTATTCACCTCTGTAGTCCCAACATTCAGAACGTAGTACAATTTCAAGAGTTTTTTTGAACGATGTTAGATACTTGAATGAGTAGATGAATGAATGAATGTGTGAACAAGAAAGGTCAGAATATCTGAAAAATTGATAATGAAGCTATAATTAGCTGACTCATTGGATGATGGAATCTACTGATTTGGGATTTTTACATTGAAAGTGCCCTTGAGCATATATCTGAATTTTCTTTCCTCAAGTAGACTGTTACATTGTCCATTTGTCGTAGATAGTACCAAGTCCCAAACTGAGGGCAAACGTCAAGGAGTTCTTTGAAGAAATTTAAGTATACAAACAATGGGCTAAGTTTTTTTTTTTTTTTTTTTTTAATGCTACCTCAAGGCAAGCCGAGGAGGATTCCCTTATCGCTTCATGTTTCATCTTTAATAGTCTAAACTATAACATACCCAGTAAGTCAGAATACATAAGAAATGCACTAAACTTTTGAAATCATCTCAGAGTTTTAAAACATGTACATTTTGTAGCAAAGGTGTTGACCAGAGTATAGCACATTTTTTACCTTGAAAAATGTGTGCCAGAGAATTTTAAAATATATTCTGAATACACCTATTTACCTATTTGGCAGCTCTTATAGACTGTGTATTTTTTAAGGGCAGAGATTATGGTATGTATCTTCTTTGTGATACAGGGGAGGAAAAATTTCTCCTCTACCCTTTTAGGGTATCTGACTAGGCCTAAGAAACTGACAAGAGATAGATTAACAGGAGAAAAAGCAGATAAGTTTTATAAAAATTTTCCATGTGCATGAGAGTCCTCAAGAAATGAAGATCCAAAGAAGTGACCAGAGCAGAAAGCTTATATATTTTTTGGACAAAGAAATAATAAATTTGTGAAGAAATGAGAAGACAAGGGGTTTGGGCTGGGGCATTAACCTATGGGGAAGTGATTAAGATATACTGGAGAACACTAGTCAAAGGTAGGGATTATTTTAGGAAGTTTGTTGTGCAGATTCATTTCAGTGTTGATTTCCAGTCTCTGGTGATAAAGATGTTCTTTTCTTCCTAGGATATCTTTCTCATGGGAAATTTCTTGGCTTGTTTTTAGGTAAAAGAGAGGAGGTCAGAAAGTTCTGTATCTGCTGTTTCTCAAGTGCCTTCATCTCAAAATAAATAATATTTTGGGGTAGCATGTCTTGAACTACTTCAGCAGCCATAGTTCCTACCCCAGTTCTTTGTACACAGTATATGCTCTGTAAATATTGAACTGAAGTGAACTGATCATACATTAAAGTGGATGAGACTAGCCTTAACATTTCCTTAACTAAACCACTTATAATCATCAAGAAGTGTGGATTTTTTAAATTCATTCCCACTATATCCCATTAACTTGTTTTGGACATGAAATAAATTTATAAGCTAGGGAGCTATTACATTAGAGCATTAGTTCTTGATTTTGGAATTATCACATTGTGGAGCATTTCAAAGTATTATGAGGTTTCAGGAAATATATTACTACTAATAAATAATGTTTGAAGTACCTACATTTGTAAATTATGTATTTCATTTTAATTAAGCTAGAGAACAATTAGTCTTATCCATAAAAATAAGCTTAATCGCACACTCTTGTATTTTAATGTGTTCTCTTGAGAGAGAGAGAGAAACACAGAGAGAGACAGAGTGAGAGAGAGAGGATGGAGCTACTATTAAGCAGAGTCTTGCATAAAACCCCCGGAAACTCACAGCCAGAAAAATTTCTGATAATCATTGGGTTGCAGTAAAATGCTACATAATCCAAATGCATAGATCCCATACCTATGAAGACTGGCCAACTCCTTGTCTGTCCACAGACATTTTGTGCAGTTCCTCTAGCCATCCTGTAAATTTGCGATCTAAGAACTGAGTTGACGATATAAATGGCTTGTCATAAATACTCAGTACAACCATAAAAACAACTTCACATTAATGGTATTTCAAGTAACTTTATATTTAGAGTCAAAGAAAAGCATAGTTTTTATCACAGTTAAAGAATTCTGATTTCTGTTAAACATATTGAAGTATTCTTGTTGGGCTTGGTGGTTCGTGCCTGTAATCCCAGCTACTTAGGAGTTGAGGTGGGGGGATCATTGAGGTGAGGAGTTTGAAACCAAGTCTGAGCAACATAGTGAGAGCCTGTTTCTAAAAAAGAGAGAGAGAAAGAGAGAGAGAGATAATTAAATATGTATTTTTTAGAGTGTCTCTATTTGCTGTATCTCAAAAGAGTGCATGATTTAACTACTAGCTGCAGATGTTATATATTAGCTCTGTGTAAAATGGAAACCCTTGTCCCAGGGCATACTTGCTGCTATTCTAAATTTTGCATATTTTTATTAAATTGTTGTACCCAATCTGAGGCATTTTAAATGTCAGTGTTTACATTAAGATTGTAAAACACTTCACACATTTATTTATTATTATAAATATGTCTTTTAATGCTTTCTGTGGGCAGTTATAGATTTCCTCCTCAAAACCTCTCTAAATATTGACTATAGTCTCGTTTGTCTGAGATGCTTGAAGGTGAGACATGGTTTAACTCACAAGGTCTTTTCTAGCTGCATGATTCTATATTTCCCAACCTTTTTGTAAACCCGTTGTTGAGCTAATGAGATTCCCAAAAGGCTTCTTAACATTAAGAATCAGCAAAACTGCAAGTTTTACAGATCACTTTCTTTTAACCTACACAGTTTCTCTATGAAGTATTTGAATTATAGTGTCAACTGCTGTCAAGTCAGAGATTGATCAATGAGTAGTTCTATGTCACTTTAAGGCCAGATGTTACTCTTTAGCTGGAAATCTGATTGAATTTAAAATTAGGGTTTATTACTTTAGCCATCAAGGATCAAAGTTACTTGGTCACTTTGAAAAGTGTTGAAAAAGTCCTGTTTCTACAAATCTTAGCCACTGCCATTTAAACTTATATTTCCAATATTGCTCTGAATTCACTGCATGAGAGCATTCTGACTGCTCTGCTTTTATTTCCTCTGACCTCCCATTCTAATTTATTTCAGCACCTCTTCCCCTGCTTCTGATTTCTTTGCCTGCACAGCAGGGAAGAAAAAGAAAAGAGAGAATCATGTGCTACTCTCTATGGGTGCTAACCTCTGACCCTAGGGATGGATCCTCCCTTTGTTTCTTCCATTTAGTTGTGGGTGATGCACAGATATTGAGCTGACAGTGGAGGCAACATGTATTAAAGAAATTCCAACCTCATTTTCTATTCTGAAATACATAATTATTATCACAAAATCAAGTACCAGTAGGATGCAAACTAAATTTTTGTGTGTGTTGAATTGATATTTCAATAGTAAGTTATATTGTATCAGTAAAAAACCCTGCAGGAAACAAATGGCACATTCATACTGGGTGTGTGGGGGTAGAGCTTAAGGAAACTAACAAAGGATTGTACCATATCTCTGGCTATTGACAGCAGGGAGCCACTAGTAGCTTCAGGAATGATAACCACAGCTTGGAGGACCGCGGTATGGAGTGGGCTGCCCCACATAAGTGTGGTTTTCACTAATGGGACACAGCCATCACATAGCGATCAGGCAAAGAAGGAACTGGGGGAAATACCCTAATTCACTCTCCTCCTGACCTCCTCACCCCACTGTCCTACCAAAGTCCTGCTCGCTGCCTGATAACTCTGTTTTCTTACCCACAGAAAGCCTGATAGCACAGGGTCCTGGCTATCGTGGGACCATGTGGATCAGAGTTTACCTGGAAGTGGGAAAGAAGTGCAAAACCCGAGCAGAGAAGGGGCAGAATGGCTTTCGTGGGTAAACAGAAGATATCCAACACTCATATCTTTAAATTTCAAGACAACTATACAATTTAAATCATTCAAAAGACATAGCTGAAATATGTATCGCCCTATGATTTTCTCTAACTATGAGATTTTGTGATTGCTTATATTGTTTATTAAGAGGACCATATACTTTTATATGTTCTTGATTGCCTTCCTTCCTTCCTTCTTTATACATTCCACAACTGTTTCTTGAATATTAGGCTCTGAGACAGGGTATAGTGCTTAAGAACTCATCCTGGAATCACACTGACTGTATTCAAAAGCCAGCTCTGCCACTTACAATTTGTGTGTCTTTAGACAAATCCTTTAACTTTTGGGGTCCTCATGGGGCTGTGTCAGGATTAAATATAACAGCTTAGAACCGTGTGATACATAAATTATACGTAAGTGTTTAGACACTTGGGATACAAAGTAAAAAAAATAAATAAAAAGACAGATGAGTAAATCAATAATTATAATAAAATACTTGGACCAATATAGGTATGTCCAAGGCCTATAGAAGCCCAAAGAAAAGAGCAATTAACAGTGCTCACAAGCTCAGGGCACTCATTATGGAGGATGTATAGTTTGACCTTAAGAAATAATTAGGAATTTCTTCATGTTTTATCCACTCAGAGAATGCCTTCTTTTCAGGCAGAGAAGATGTCATGCCTCAGGGCACAGAGGCTGAAAGGGAAAGACAAGTACTTCAACATGTCTGACCCTTAGGTTGCTTATGAGAAAATGATGGCAGACAGGACTGGAGAGGTAGGAAAGGCTGAGATCATGAAGGGCCCTCTATGGTAAGGAAGTTGAAGAGATCTAAATAGTTCCCAAATTACCTTCAGAGTGTGCAAGGGTGGAACTAGTGGGCCAAAGGAGTAGAGACAAAAAAGTTTCCTAAAATTAATATGACCATTCTTTCCCTTTCAACACTGGACTCGGGGAATCCTTTCCTTTCCCTCATTTTTCCCAGCACCTAGCTTACAGTGTCTCATTCCATTCTTTCTCTCGATTATCATGGGACAATAGAAAAGAGTGTGGGCATTGAAATCAGGTAGATGTTGGGTAGAATCTCAGTTGAGCTATTTCTACATATATAACTGTGGTCAGCTTCTCCAAACTTCTTTTTTTTTTTTCCATCCATTAATGGGAAATAATGGTGACTGGCTAATAGCATTGCAATAAAAATTACATGAGTTAAAATGATTATAGTATTCAGCAATCCCCTTTTCAAAAATAATCAATAATGTCAGCTAATATTCTTATCTTCCTGGAAATTACATCCATGTTTCAATCTTAAGGAACTCTAATCCCCTACCGTGTCTACCAATTTGTTTGCCAGTGGTCACTCACTTGTCTTAGCTTTGATTCCCTAGAAAACATAGTTGAAGCAAAGATTATAAACTAATACTTTATTGAGGAGCTTGGGAGGTGTATTTCTAAGACAGCAAGAAAGAGGGGGAAAATTATATAAACAGAGTAATTGGAGAATCAAATATAAGGTGGTACATTACTCAGCTGAATGTTTAATTATGTGAGCCATGTGGACCAGTTGTGATTTAGAACCACCTGTTTTGGAGAGGAAGGGTTAACAATTTATCTACCGGTCTCCTTTCTATCTCTTCTCTTACTTTTTGATGGTCAAATTTCATCTCTCAGGCTTTAAATTCTCCACAATTTGATGCTGTTTTCCACCGCTGTGGGAAGATTCCTGTGTTCCTGTGGAGTCAAATCTGGGTACTGGAGCTGCTATAGTTTATGTTGCAATTGACAAGAAAAAGGCAACTGTTACCATGGTTGTTCTGTCCTTAAGCCTTCATGAGTCTGAGGCAACTAGTAACATTAGAAGAGGAGCCAATCAAAGTGATCATGAGTGTCACTTCTGTCATATTCTCTTCATTAAAATCCAGGCAAAAATACTGGCCAATAATCAAAAAGGGGGGAATTTGACTTTACCTTTTGTTTTTTTGCTTTTGTTTGTTTGTTTGTTTGTGAGATGGAGGTCTGCTCTTGTTGCCCAGGCTGGCATGTAGTGACACAATCTCTACTCATTACAACCTCTGCCTCCTGGGTTCAAGCGATTTTCCAGCCTCAGCCTCCCAAGTAGCTGGAATTACAGGCTCCTGCCATCATGCCCGGCTAAGTTTTGTATTTTTAGTAGAAACGGGGTTTCTCCATGTTGGCCAGGCTGCTCTCAACCTCCTGACCTCAGGTGATCCACCTGCCTTGGCCTATCAAAGTGCTGGGATTACAGGCATGAGCCACCATGCCCGGCCAACTCTACCTTTTGATAGAAGCATCAAAGAATTTGCAGACGTGTTTTAAAACCACTATGGAATGATTTGAGAACAAGTTGCAAACATAATAGCCCATCACTCCCAAATATTCAGTTTGAATTGCCCCAAAACAAAAAAACTCCTTTATGTAACCACAAAACAACCATACAAGTTAGAAAATCAACATTAATAAAACGCTTCCAAACAAATTAACAAACCCCATCCAAATTTCACTAACTACACACACACATGCATGTGAGCACGTGCGCACACACATACATGTATGTTTTTCATTCCTTGTCCAGGATTCAACTCAAGAACCTGCATTGCATTGTTGTCATGTCTCTTTAATTTCCTTCAATCTGGATGAGTTCTTCAATGTTTCCCTATCTGTCATGACCTTGATAGCTCTTTTATTTTGTGATATATCCCTCAATCTAGTTCCATACAATCTTTTCCCATACCCAGACATAGGCCACACATTTTTGACAGGGGTACCACAAAAATGATGCTTGTCCTCTCAGTACATCACACCAGGATGCAAACAATGTCAATATATCCCAATATATGCCCTATGTGGTCATTGATCACCTAGTAAAATGGGTTTCTTCCAGGATTTTTCATGAGAACATCACCAATTTCACCTTTGTGATTTATATGTGTTTCACAAGAGAGGTAATATCTTATTTTTTATCAAACATCCAGCCAAGAATCCACAACCACTGTGATGGTTGCCAAATATTAGTTTTCTTTTTTTTCCCCACTTATTCGGTATTTATTAACTGTCCCTCTATATGGAGAAAATGTTTTCCCTTTGTCCCATTTATTTATTTATATCAATAGGAATGAATGCATTCAAATTTTATTCAATGTGTTGTACTCTGCCATTATCATTGTTTGATGGTTAAATTGCACCAGAATAGCCAGTGGAGCTTCTTCAAACTGGCCTCTATGTCCTTTTGATATGTCCCCATCGTCATTCTTTAAGTACACCCCGCTTTTCTGGCACAACAGGGTATTCCAGCCTCACTTATCCTTTTCCTTGTCCATCGCCTAAAATCAGCCTCCCCGGTTTCCTTTAGTGAAGAATGGTATGTAGACACCAACATCTGGGTACTTGATGTACTTGTTTCTATAGAGCTTTATTGCTTTTAGGACTCTCAGTGGATGTGGCTAGAAAATATGTGCACATATATATGTACATATATGTGTATGCATGACATATGTATGTATATGCACCCATTCATATCTAGTTATATTCATATTTTAAACTTGAGTTCACACCATTTTTTAACATTTCATTTTAACCTCTTAGGATTCTTTGTAGTCTTTTCTCTTTCTACATTTGTAAATGCTCTTTTTGATAGTGAGAAGTCTGTCTATCCTTACCGTCAATGTTTCTGATTCTCACCCTTCTTCATATCTACTTAACCTCCCAACCTTACCGGCTGCCTTTTTAGCCTCACGTCTACTTCTCTGGCCCTCATCCATGATACCACCTACTTGATCCTGCCATCTCCTCAACCTCTGGTGCCACCGTCACTGCCACCTAACTCTACCCATTGCACTTTGAAAGAAAAGGGAAGAAAAAGGCTTTATACCTTTTCTGATACTGTTCTCTCTATTTGGGATACTTTTTCCTTCTTTTGTCTTTTTTAGTCTACTCAGTGAGTTAACTCTGAAAATAACTTCAGGGTTACCTCTTCTGTGTAGTATTTACCTCTTTTCCAATCTCCAACTCCAAGGAGACTTAGCTAATACCTCCTTTGTGCCTTCAGTTAAGAACAGGGGCTACATTTTATTTGTCTTTATATCCTTAGTACCTTATTTTATTTTTTATAAATATTAGAAACTAAGTAAAAGTTTTATAAATGAATAACTAGTGAATGAAAAGTCTTCCACAATAGCATGGTGATTAAGACTTTATACAAATCTCAATTTACGAGATTTGGGTGGAGAGACAAAGCCTAACCGTATCACTGCTGCACAGGAAAAGAATCCAAAAGCAGTGGTACATAATAGGTGCGTGTTTACTTTACTTACTGTGTATTGTTTCCAGTCTATGTTAGAGAGTATTTACAGCTTCATTACATTTAAAACATATTCTTAATTTTAAAGAATGTTGTATTAATGGAGCAAAGAAAAAAATATGGTTTCAAATAGATTAACACTCACTCTCAACACAAACCCAAAGATAATAGAAAGTGTATTTAAAAATATAATGATGCCTAAGAATGAAAAGATAAAATTTATAATTGTTTTGAGGCTGTAGGGTATTCCCAAGATAAAAAAGTGTAAATAAACATAAAAATAAATGGTTGTTATCATTGTGTTTTCTTGCTCAAACATAAGTTTTGTTCTCCCCTAAACTACTTCCTCCTGCATCTTTTCATCATAGGCATAACAACCATTATGATTCACTGTATAAATTTTGAAATATGCTGCATTAGAATAAAGTTCACTGTGCTACTCTTTAAATACACTTATCATTAAATCCAAGGAAACACAGTAAAAGAGCAATAAGAAAATATTTTTAAATAATTAGAGTAGGTACCCTCACAAAATTAAGGGGAGAAATTGTATTCATGAATAAAAAAAGAAGAAGAGTATGAAGCAATAAGAAATAACAATGATTAAAATCATTAAATATTTAGGAAATGACAACAAGATTTTTTAATATTTAAGGTAATTTGTAATTAAATAAAACGAAACAGTGAGTTAGTAAACTGAAGTTTATAATATATAAATGTATATATGTGTATATGTGTATTTTTTATATAAACATGGAATTATTGAATTCTTCTAGAATGCAAAATAGGGAATCTTTACAAATAAGAAGTTGAAAGGTTGAGCAACATGAAGGCTAAATTTCTAATTTTCAACATTCAATGTGAACAAGTTTCAGAAAGATGAGGACATATAATAAACAACATTTTAAAGGAAATAATGCTAACAATTTCCTAGAATTGAAAAAAAAAAAGTTACAAGGTATTTGACAGAAGTAATCTATTGAGCACTTAGTAGAAAAAATAGACTTAAAAATGAGTATATTTAAAAACAGCAAGTCTGAGAAGGAATCCTAGCTCTTAAAAGAATGGAGGAGAAGAGGCAGATTAATTATGAAAATTAAAATCAATTTGGTATCATATTTCTTATCAGGAATACTAGATGGATAAAAGACTAGAGGAAAATATCTTTAAAATGCTGAGGGCAAATCATTTTGAATTAAAATTTTATAACTTACCCACTATTAGTCAATAGTGAGGGCAAAATAAAGACATTTTCAGATGAAGAAGGATCTATTCTTTCAATAACAGAAACAAGTTTTAGAAGAAGGTATAAGAGTAATAAACTGTGAACCTAGCAATAGTATCACCCCCCAATCACCTAGCACTTTAACATAACTATTTCCTGTTTAATCTTTTCTTTCACTGAACTGTATATCACATTCTAAAATAAGACGTTATTTGTTTATTATTATTATTATTATTATTTTATTATTATTTTTTTTTTTGAGACAGAGTCTCACTGTGTTGCCCAGGCTGGAGTGCAGTGGTGCAATCTCGGCTCACTGCAAGCCCCACCTCCGGGGTTCACGCCATTCTCCTGCGTCAGCCTCTGGAGTAGCTGGGACTACAGGCTCCCACCACCATGCCCAGCTGATTTTTTTTTTTTTTCAGTAGAGACGGGGTTTCACCGCATTAGCCAGGATGGTCTCGATCTCCTGACCCCGTGATCCGTCCGCCTCAGCCTCCCAAAGTGCTGGGATTACAGGCGTGAGCCACCGCGCCTGGACTGTTTATTATTTATAGTTTGCAAATTTCCAATGGAATACATGCTTTCAGAGAGAGAGATCTTTGTTTATTTATTGATGTATCCTAGACACCTAGAACATCATCTGACACATGTAAATACAGTAGTCCCACCTTGTTCATAAGGATATGATTCAATAGCCCCAATGGGTGCTTTAAACCACAGATGGTCCTGAACTTTATACAGGCTATTATTTTCTATAGATAGATAGATAGATAGATAGATAGATAGATAGATAGATAGAATAAAGATTAATTTGTAAATTAGACACAGCTTGATAACAATAATTAAAAATAAAATAGAACAATTATAATAATATACTGTCATAAAAGTTATGTGAATGTGCTCTCTGTCTCTCTCAAAATAATTCACTGTACTATACTTACCTATTTTTGGACCACAGTTGATCTCAGGTAACTGAAACCGCGGAAAGCAAAATGCAGATAAAGAGGAACTAGTGTGTAAGATGATCAACTGTTGCATAAACTAAATAACTGAACGATGCTTTAAAATATGTGAAATGAATTTGATTCAACTATTAAAGAGTGTTGTCGAATTCACACTTGGAACTTTAACAGGCTTCTTTAAGAAGTTGTTGGAGCCAGTAGACATTGAAGGCATAAATAATTTCAACTTGATTAATATAACAAATTGAAATGAATATATTTCATTTATTTATCCACTGCAAGACCTTGATATACATATACGAAATACTAAAGAAACAATGTTAGAAAGCAACAACAAAATGATAGCTCAACCCATAAATTTTAAAACACTCAGAAATTATTTATGAGTTACAAAGTAAACCAAAACACAAACTACAAACTTCTCACAAGTGAACAATAAAATCTCTTCATATCAATTTAGAGCTAAATTTGTTTTATTTTTTAATAAATGAGAAAGACTGAAAATACACTAAAAAAAAGTTCTAAGATTTCAACTCAGGAAAACAGAAAAAAGAGCAGCAATATAATGCAAAAGAAAACTGAAGATGGAATCCAAAAATATAAAAAGAAAAGATGTTTAAATTAAAATAAAAACAATAGAATTTGCCAGGCACGGTGGCTCACACCTATAATCCCAGCGCTTAGAGAGACCAAGGAGGGTGAATGACTTGAGTTCAGAAGTTCGAGACCAGCCTGGCCAACATCGTGAAACCCCGTCTCCACTAAAAATACAGAAACTAGTTGGGCATGGTGGCATGAACGCCTGTAGTCCCAGGAAGCTGAGGCAGGAGAATCTCTTGAACCTGGGAGGCAGAGGTTACAATGAGCCGAGATCATGCCACTGCACTTCAGCCTGGGTGAGAGAGTAAGAGACTCTGTAAAAAAAAAAAAAAAAAAAAAAAGCCAGAATTTATCAACAGCAAACACTGGTTCTTTAAGCTGACTAATAAATTTGACAACCTTTTGTAAATATGAAGAAAGAAAACCAGAAAGTAAATACTAATAGCATTAGAAGTGAGAAATAATTATGGCATATTTGTAATGGAGATGTTAAAAAATCTTGTAACAGAATTCTGCTATGACTAAACTACCAGCAAACCTTGAAAAATGTCACTTCCCTAAGGTTCATGGGTTGCCAATATTGGTCCAAAACCCTTTCCAAGAAACAAACAAAAGAAAAAAACAAACAACCACAAAAAAAACACTTAAATAGGAAAATAACCTTACAGGCACATAAAATGGTAGTCACATTACTACCAAACTCATCCATGCAATACTCCAATATTTTTTCTTATAAAAATTAACCTAAAGACTAGTAAAATGTGGAAAATTACTAGTATCTTCTCTTGATATTAAAACTAGGTAGGAAGAGCAGAAGAAAAAAATTATAGACTAATGTCCCTGATAGATAAAAAAGTCTAAGAAAATATAAAATCAAATCCAGTTTTTTAAATAAATCATCAAAAGCACATATGATTTCTGCTAAGCATACAAGGATGTTCAAAAGTGTCTCTAAAACATATTGTTTGGTTAAAACGGAGAAAGAAAATAATATTGACAGTATAATAAAAGTTAAAGTATGATATACATGAAACAATACTGCATAGTTTTTGTGAAGATAATTTTTAGGTTTCTATAATGTTACGTAACAGATATGTCTGCATGGAATTATACATCTTGAAAACAGAACTGGAAAGATACACGTTAAATTGGTGCTAGTGGGTAACAGAGGAGCTAGGAATGTGATGATATTGGAGTGTCAGGAGAGACTATAACTTTATCTTAAAGTTACATTTTTAAAATTTGTATTTATTTTTACTTGTTACTATTATTTGTCTAAAGACAACTGTATTACTAAGATTTTATGTGACTTATAAGCCAAATCAACCACCACAATAATTTCCTGCTAATATTCATAGTTAGTGATGATCCCAGATATTTGAAGTTTCTTTGGATGCACTTCAAAGGTTGTTTTAATGATGTTAAAATATTTTTTTCGATCTCTTTCAATTGATCCAAGAAACATTTATTAAGGAACATAGCTGAGTATTTTGGAATTAAAACCTGATTGCTTCCTTTGAGTAGATTTATTTTGGCCGGGGGGTCTAGTTGGGGAAATAATTCAACCAACAAGTACCAGATTGAGGAACAAATCCTAGGTGACAGGTATTCATCGATTTCTGTAGGAGTATAGACACAGAGAATGTTCCCTCATGTCCTGGTCATGATTCAAAGATTTACTATATCCTGTAGAAATTATAAGAATAAGAAAAGTCTTTGGAATTTGAGGTAAATATACATTTATGTCTAGGTGTGTGTACATTTATGTGTATATGTCATACAAAGAGAAAATCTGAGATCTTATCATAGTTTTTGTTAAGTACATGGCCTCTGGCCACCTCATTAGCTCTGATAACCTCAGATTCTTCATCTACAAAAAGAAAGATATATACTAATTATTCTCTAAAGATCATTTATCCAATCATGCCTATCAGAGTGGCAAAAAAAAAAAATAAGATTGGAGAATATATTTATTTTTTGATCTGAAATATCTCCACAACAAAGAGCATATATCTACCTAACTTGTATAATGGGTATCATATGCCTGCAACCCTTGGAAGGTGACTTTTATCTTCTATTTTTCCAGAAATTGAGAAAGAAAGTTGTGGTGATCCTGGTACACCCTTATATGGAATTAGAGAAGGCGATGGATTTTCTAATCGTGATGTTTTAAGGTTTGAATGCCAGTTTGGGTTTGAATTAATTGGAGAGAAATCCATTGTTTGTCAAGAGAATAACCAATGGTCTGCAAACATACCCATCTGTATCTGTGAGTACCAAATGCTTTGCTCCCAGACAGCATATGTTACCCTGTCCTTGCATATAATTGCTTTTGTAATTAATTGCAAAGAGCTGCAACCGTGTAATTATTTTTGGATGAGTAGCACTTTGTGATACTATCTTTAACAAGTGTGCTTATGCCAAATCATAAATTTTATTACAGATTTAAATAAAGTTAACATAGTTCACTTGGTAATGGCAAAATATATATTACGTGTGTTCTTACATTTTATTTCGTGGCATTTTATACTTTCTAGATAGCATACTTCTTATGGAAATTATACATCTGAATGAATTCTAATAGACTCATTTATTCTAATAAGATAGTATAAGTTTATTTGCAATCAAAAACATTAAAATATTTAAAGCTTATATTTTATGTATAATGCACTAACTTATTTTTGCTTGTAGATGTTAACACTAATGCATGAGGTGACTTTTTTTATATTTCATAGAACACAATTCATTAACATTAATGATATACAATATGCTTGGATTAAAATAGTGTATTCAAATACATTAAGATATTGCAGTTTAACTACAGTAAAAGTATAATTTGTATTGTCTATTCATGTACTTGGTGGGCTCAATTAAATACTGTCTTCGTTACATTAAAATGAAGTGGATATTTTTAGAATCTGGCAGAAATTTCCCTAATAACAGTATATTTTGTTTGCTCTTCAGGAAGTCTAGAAGAGGAAAAGTGCACAGGTTCCCTTCACAGACTCTTTTTGTTTTAGTTCTTATCTTTAACCAAGATCACTTGGTGAAGTTCTTGTAAGAGAAGAAAACATATTAGAAGGATCTGATTCGATTTACTAAAGCTTAGTAATACTTCAAAATACTTTTGTTGAAAGTTTTTAATTCTAGGTGTTCTTCTAGGAGGACAACGTTGACTTAATACTGGAGAATCCATTAATGTAATATATCACATCAAAAATAAAAATATTTTAAGAGCATTTTAATAGACTCCAAAATGCATTTAGTGAAAATATTGAAAATTTTGCTGACTAAAACCAATTTTTAAAACATTCTTGAATACTAGGAAGCATTTTTTACTATTTTAAAATTAAGTCTAATATCCTGGTATGTGATAAAAATGTGGCAATTAATAATGTTTTATATACCAGTAATAGCTAACTTGAAAATACATTTAAAAGAGAATGTATTCAGAAAAAACAATTATAAAATACATATAAATAATCCTCATATATCTCAAATAACTCATACAAAAAAATTATAAAACTTTACAAGAAAAGAAAATTTTATGGGAACAAAATACAGATAGAAGCCATGTTCCTGAATGATAAATTAATATATCAAATACATGAGTTATACAGAAATTGCTTTTCAATTTTAGTCAAAATTCTAACATAGTTTTTCTGGGAACTTGGCGTACTGCATTGACATATAGCTAAGTAAAAATCAGGTAGGAGTAGATACAAGAATTTTGTAAAAGCAAAGTGCTTCTGTGGATGCTAAATTATCATACTAAGTTATGAGTATGGTACCGACAAATTGTAACACACTTGGCAAAGGGAAGTTACATAAAAACTGCATCTGATATAATTAAGAATTTAAAGTATGATATAAGCATCTATCTATCTGATAACAGAGATTAAAGTGGTGTCTTTGGTTAGCTCTTGCTCCAAGTGGGGATCATTCAGATCAGGAGATGACAAACCGACTGTGGGCCAAATCCATCCTCCTGCCTGGCTTTTTAAGTAAAGTTTTATTGGAACATAACCAAACACTTTCATTTACTGATTGTGCATAGCTGCCTTCCAGCGACAATTGCAGAATTAAATAGTTGCAAAGGAGATCGTATGGTTTGCAAAGCCAAAGCATTTATTACCTACTCCTTTACAGAAAAAGATTGCCAATCCTTAATTTAGATAGGAGTTATAGGATCAAATTATTTCAGGACCCAGGCAGGAAAGAGTGTGAAGAGGGAATAGGAGTAAGTATGTGTGCACCCATTTTGGAAGTGGTAGGAAACTGGGGTGCCTTAACTTTTCAGGATAAGTTAGAATAAAAGATGTTTTTCCCTTAAATATGAAATATGATGATTTTTTGATGCGATTTCAAATTTTTATGGGGGCAGAAGAAAAAAAAAAAATCAAGCCGAACACATCTGCAATCTGAATTCAATCAATGACTGTCAGTTTGCAAGCTTTAGTTTAACTCATAAAATTATGCAGAAAAAATAGATTTAAAGTGCAAAATATTTTTGAATGATAAAATGGTAGAAGTTATATAGAGAGATTATCTATCGGTAGATGCAGCTATACCTGTGGTTTCATATTTGTGTAGATAAAGAAATAGATATTGGTGTAATGTCTGAATGTTAATAAAATATATGACCCTAAAAGATTGTAAGAAATGCAAACAATTATTTCAATATTCAAATTAAAAATAATGTATGCCAAAATATTATTAAAATAAAATAATGAGAAACTTTTATGCATATTATAAAGAGATCATAATCTTAAATGATTAGATTTATGAGCAGATAATTTTTTTAAAGATAATAAAAATGTCTAATAAAAGTAAGAAATCTTCAACTTCTCTAGTAGTCAATAAATGCAAGTTAAGACAATGAGTTACCACTTTTCAATGGAGGAAAAGGAAAATAATCACAATATTTTATACTGGTACAGGTGTTATATTCTTTGATATTTCCATTATTTTTCAATAATGTTGAAATAACTTTTTAAATCAGAAATTTAGCAAAATGTTTTGAGACTAAAATTCATATCCTTTGTCATACTAAGTACTTTTTTTTGAAAATGTATACCAAAGAAATAATGAACAAAGAAACCTTTCTTCAAGAATATAGTCAGTGTTATTTATATTGCAAAAATTTTTAAATACAATTTTAAATGTCAAACACTAGAAGAAAAGTTAATGTCCATATGTCCATATAAATTAATGGGGTGAGAGTTTTAACTAATAACTATAAATTTTTCTTAAAAACTTGACTTGAAAATCTCACATATTAAGTATAAGGAAAACATAATTTAGTACAAAATGTAGGAAATTCAGTTTTTTAAAAAATATGTAATAATAGGCCAGGCTTGGTAGCTCATGCCTGTAATCCCAGCACTTTGGGAGGCCGAGGTGGGTGGATCACTTGAGGACAGGGGTTCGAGACCAGCCTGACCAACATGACGAAACCCCATCTCTAATAAAAATACAAAAATTAGCTGGGCGTGACGGGCGTGCCTGTAATCCCAGCTACTAGGGAAGCTGAGGTGGGAGAATGGCTTGAACCCGGAAGGTGGAGGTTGCAGTGATCCTAGATGGCGCCATTGCACTCCAGCCTGCGCGACAAAATGAGACTCTGCCTCTGAAAACAAACAAACAAAATGTAATGAAAACTTTGGAAGATAATATATCGACACTTAAACTTTGATTTTCTTTGAGTAGTATATCATTTTCTTTTCTGTTTCTTTATTTTTCCTCTGCTTTCTAAATGTTCTATGTGAACTTTCAAATCAGATGTTTTAAAAGTTAAAAAACTGGAGGAGAAAGACGACTTCATTTTAGTGTGATGCAAGAGCTCTCATTTAGTTGTTCTTCAGGTTTTAGCCACTAATAATGTCTGTTATAGAAGTTAATTTATCTCTTTATTTGTGTGGCAAACTATCAGAGCATCCACTGCCACCATAGAAATGAAACTCACACATTGATAACCACTACCTTGAGTATTTTCTGAGCCACCGGATTCTTGTTCTGTTAATATCTACTTAATAATATTTGTCTTCAATCATTTCAAGAACCTTATTCCTTTCTATGGGAACTTCCATATATTTCTTCATTTTTTAAACACTGAAATGAACACTTTGGACAGTCTAACATAAGCAAGATATGTGTCAAAAAATTGCTATTATTCCAATTATATTTTTGAGCATTAAAGGTAGAGCCTTAGGTTTATCCAAAGTACTAGTTGCCTTTTTCAATATGTAAAAAATGGTAACCTTTTTGTTCTGTTTTATAATTTACATAATTTAATATTATCTTATTATACTGCTAATTGATTATCATAATTGTAGAATATGAGAAAATAAGGTGAAATATTATTTTTGAATATTTATCATATTTTATAATCTTCCTATTTCACCAGTTCCCTGCCTCTCTAACTTTACTGCACCAATGGGAACAGTTCTTTCTCCTGATTACCCAGAAGGGTATGGAAATAATTTAAATTGCATCTGGACGATAATCTCTGATCCAGGGAGCCGGATACATCTTTCTTTCAATGATTTTGATCTGGAATCCCAGTTTGATTTCCTTGCTGTGAAAGATGGTGACTCTCCAGATTCCCCAATTCTTGGAACCTTTACTGGGGCTGAGGTGCCTTCCCATCTTACTAGTAATAGTCACATACTGCGATTAGAATTTCAGGCTGACCACTCTATGTCAGGACGTGGCTTTAACATCACTTACAACAGTAAGTTTCTGTTTCTGTTTTTTTCCCATATAATATATTTCTATAAATTTGAGTTGAAAAGTGATCATGCATGTTGGTTCTCTTGTTTCCTAGTTAAGAAAATTTGTAAAAGCTGTAAATCTCATTGTGCCAAAGTTGATCATTTCTTCCTTCATTTCCAATCACATTTTACTCCTTATTATTACTATTATTATGATTATTAATACATTTCTTTCTTTGTGAGAGGTCCAATATCAAGGAAATATGTTTCAAATATTGTTTTATATAAGACAATATATTTATAATTGTTATATCAGCCAACATATTTATATCTTAGCATAAACTCAAACCTATTATAGATCAAGTATTTTGCTATTTGTATGCAACGTGAAAGAGAAATAGAGTTTCCCTTGAAGGTATTCATGCACCAATAGATGTTAAACAACTAATAATGGCATAGAATTAAAATTCCAAAGAAGAAATCACGTGACTACAGTAGCATCATAGAAAAGGAAGTAATGACCTTTGAATCTTAGTTTTGTTTTAGGTTTTATAACTGAGCCACAATACTCACATTAGTAAAACCACAGTGGATTGCTATAAAGAATAAATTAGGTGATGCATGTGAATAATTTAGCACAAAGTACATATTACCTAGTAAAAGCTTAATAAACATTAGCCATTATTGTTTAGTTGGTTTTTGAACAATAATCTTGACATTTTGTGTTACTGTGTGAGATGTTGAATATTATTTATCTGCAAAAATGTTTATAATTCTAGAAAAAAAAATGAATCACATAAAAAAGAAAAAAATTTAGTAGATTAATAATACTTACATACTAATGCCTCTGTTTGCAAATATTATACCCGAAACCATAGAATACTAGTAATTTTTATTGCTTTTCCTTGAAGCTTTTACACTGTGTCAGACCAATTGGATGAGTTAATATTTAAGTGTCACATAATAATAGGATTTAGTTTCCAGCTCTTCCTGTTGCTTTATAGAAAGAATTTCACATCTCACTCCCATCCTCACCTATTCAACGTTAAGCTTTGGCAGGTAGTAACAAAGTATAGTTGTTGTATTTTCAAAGCGACACTAGTGGTGAATAGTGTAACTGTAAGTTGTAAACATGTAATTGCCTATTATCAAAGTTAAATTAGTGGTGAAGTGTGTCATAGAAACTTGTTGTATAAAAAGACTACTTTATCTGAGAATCTTTTAAAAATATTTCATGTACATGTCTAAAGACAGATATGTATATGCATCTATCTATCTGTAATTTTTATTTTGTCTTAAATAAACAATATTATTACCTTTAATGTTGATAGTTTTTCAGGGTATTATGGAACTAGTTCTCCCTGTTCCTGGTTCTGTTCTATAGTAAATAATCAATAATGTGAAATTTATTTTATTTAACGCTTACTAATCAGATTCATTTTTTCTGAAAAAATGTCAATCAGGTACTCTATATTAGAGTCGCACTGCTTAATTAAAATTGAGTTTTTAAAATTACAAAATAAAATAATAATTGGAAATATGTATACATACAAAACATATTTTATGTATTCTAAAACTTACCTTAATATTATTTTGCACTGTTTCATTCAAAATAAGGAGAACAGATAGTAAAATTATACAATTTATAACCAGCATCAAAGTGATGATTAGTGAGAAAATATAAAATAACTGCCTGTACTAATGCAGTATAAATATAATAAATTATAAGCATCTCATAAAATATATTTTACACATTTAGACTTTGCTACTTTAAATATTATTCCATTTATATTATAATACATTAAAATTTTATAATATACAATTGGTCACTCAGATGAACACAGAGAAAAATTTGGATTGTTCATGTAATCTATAATCTATGAAAAATTCAAATAAACACATTTTTATTATACTCCTGCTCTTTGCTGTAATTTAGCCAAATATAAACTGTGAGAGAAACAAGGTAGAATAAGATAGTGGCCCTGAACTCAAGAACTCATGTTCTCCTGAGAGATGTGAGACAGATAACCCAAGATACAATAGGTTGTTGAGAAAAAATTAAAAACCAGTCCAGGGAATACATTTCAATCCTATCAAGTCCTATTTCTATGACCTTAGGCAAGCGACTTAACTTTTCCTGAGTCTAACATTACTCTTTTGAATAGATGGCAATACTTTCCTCATCTAAATATTAAATGAGATAATAACATATCACAGTGCCTAGAACATGATAATTGCAAAAGAATTAACTCTCTTCCCTTTTCACAGATGGCAGAAAATAAATGTCATGGAAAATTATTTTTAAAAATTGTAAAACTTTCATACTAGATTGAGACATTTCACTTTATTTCTCACTGTGAAACTCACTCTCTCTCTATTTCCAGTTGGAAATAGACAAAAATAAAGAAAAATTTCTGAAGGGGTTTGGTCAATTGCTTTGCATTTTAATTAGTTGAAATTCTGACCAGCTTATACTGGAAATATTTGCATATTCTTAGCTAGTCTCATGGTCTCCAGAAATAAGCAGAAATAATTCTATTTTGAAATTTTATAATTTTAGAGTATAATTCGTATTTTAAAAAATCACATTTATTGTACATCACAGGCAAACAAGTATGGTCAGAGGAGAACCTCAAATTTAAAGCAAATAAATAAAAACTTGTGTAGAAATAAACACAACCTTTTAAAACATCTGTCTCTCTCTCTCTCTCTCTCTTTTTTTTTTTTTAACCCAAAATATAGAAAGATCTCTCTCTGGCTAATGTTGTATGTGTGTATTTTTCTTTGCATATTATTCTAAAGCATTTGGACATAATGAATGCCCTGATCCTGGAATACCAATCAATGCACGGCGGTTTGGGGACAACTTTCAATTAGGAAGTTCAATTTCAGTAATTTGTGAAGAAGGATTTATTAAAACCCAGGGAACAGAAACAATTACATGTATTCTGATGGATGGAAAAGTAATGTGGAGTGGACCAATTCCAAAATGTGGAGGTAAGTGTAGTGTGGAGTGAGAAGTAGAACCTCATCATCATTATGCACAAGAAACCGCAACAGGAAACACATTATCCTACCAGGACTGTCATAATCATTACCTTAAAACATTTCTTTGTATTCTATATTAAACATATGTTGTTCAGGAAATTACACTTTTAATTTTTCATATTGAAATAAATTTTTAGAAATCTTTTAGAAGCTTTCTTTTAAAAAAAGCTCTTATTAAAAGATACACATTAATAAATGGTAAATATTGGTCACATGTGTAAACCCTCTTTAGTATACTTCAAAGTTATAGTTTAATACACTTTATAGTTTCCATTCATTTTTTTCTTGGTATTTTAGCTATTCATGGTACACACTAATTTTCAAAAATGTGTTAATAATGATCAATTATCATAAAAATTATCATAAATACATTTATGCTAAAACAGTCATTTATTTAAAATATATGATTTTTGAAAGCATCTTTTGCTAATCTTTTTCAGTTTTTATTTTTCCAATTAAATGTATTTAACAAGGTTCAGGGCATATGTGTGTGTGTGTGTGTTTGTGTGTGATATATGTATGATCTTTGGAATTATTATTATTATCATTATTATTATTATTATTAAACCGATTCTCACTCTGTTGCCCAGACTGGAGTGCAAAGGTGCAATCTCAGCTCACTGCAACCTCTGCCTCCTAGGTTCAAGCAATTCTCCTGCCTCAGTCTCCAGAATAGATGGGATTACAGGTGCTTGCCACCGTGCCTGGCTAATTTTTTGTATTTTTAGTAGAGACACGGTTTTACCATGTTGGCCAGGCTAGTCTCAAACTCTTGGTATCAAGTGATCTGCCTGCCTCAGCCTCCCAAAGTGCTGGGATTACAGGAATGAGCCACTGTGCCTGGCCTGTTTTTGTATATATACACTCATATAAAATCTCAAATTATGTTGGTAAGAAGGAAGGATGATCATAATTAAAAATAAAACACATCAATTATACAGTATATAAATTTAGAATCTACTGAAATGAGGCACCTTTATTTAGATTTGCCATAGGAGAGTTAACATTCTAAGTTTTAATTTCTCCTTCCACTATAGTATCTAATAATACATATCTATTTTATTAAAAAGATATAAATGTGCTGGGCACGGTGGCTCACGCCTGTAATCCCAGCACTTTAAGAGGCCGAGGCAGGTGGATCAAGAGGTCAGGAGATCGAGACCATCCTGGCCAACATGGCAAAACCCCATCTCTACTAAAATACAAAAAAAAAAAAAAAATTAGCTGGGCTTGGTGGCACGCGCCTGTAGCCACAGCTACTCAGGAGGCTGAGACAGGGGAATCACTTGAAACTGGGAGGCGGAGCTTGCAGTGAGCCGAGATTGTGCCACCGCACTCCAGCCTGGCGATAGAGCGAGACTCCCACTAAAAAAAAAAAAAAAAAAAAGAAAGAAAAGAAAAAAAGAAAAAGGAAAAAAAAGATTTTAAATGAACTTTTACTAAGAAATAGATGAACTATAACTGTATAACACTCTTTAGTAGATTGCCATATGGTAATTGATTTTTTTAAAAGTAGTTTCTTTTTCTTATTTTCCAAGTTTTTCTTCTTACCTGTCTGCAAACTGACTAGCTGGTACATTAAGAATATTTAATACGTAGTTTTTCAAAGTATAGCAGATGTAATTGAAGCATTACCTATATATTGCTGACTTTCATTGGATTGAACATTTTCATAATGCCTCATAATGAAGTAATCCCAGACCATGTAATTATGTTTTCCTAGTGGCCTCTTCAATTAACGCTTTTCTCCTTTTTACTTCTAATTGCTTTCTCATTTGTAATATCAGGGGGGCAGAACACGATGACTTTAGTGTTCCTTTTCAAACTTCAAATAGTACGAGTTCAGCAGGGGCTACTCTGTCAATAATTATGACTATGATGTTATTTTAAAAACATAGTGGATTTGAATAATAATAGACTAAGGTAAAAAGGGAAAATGGATTGTATGGATAGTAATACTTCGTTTTTCCATCATTCATTTTGCCGGAGCTCACCCATTTTTTTAACATAGTTTTTGATCCAGCCTTGGGGAACCAGTAAGAAAAATCTACATTAGCATTTTTGTTTGTTTGTTTTGAGACAGAGTTTTGCTCTTGTCGCCCAGGCTGGAGAGCAGTGGCACCATCTCTGCTCACTGCAACCTCTGCCGCCTGGGTTCAAGAGATTCTTGTGCCTCAGACTCCTGAGAAGCTGGGCCTATAGGTGCGCACCACCATGCCCGTCTAATTTTTTTGTATACTTAGTAGAAACTGGGTTTCTCCATGTTGGCCAGGCTGGTCTTGAACTACTGACCTCTAGTGATCCGCCTGCCTCGGCCTCCAAAAGTGCTGGGATCACAAGCGTGAGCCACCGCTCCCTGCAGCCACACATTAGTATTTGAAGGAATAGTAGGAAATGGGAGAAAAGTGTGTTTCAGGCAAAAGGAATAGAGCCAGTTCAGTGTGACTGCAGTGGAGGACAGAGTGGGTTGGATCTGATGAAAGACTAGAGAAGTCCAGAGCATTAGACACTTTGTAAATAGTGCTAAGTAGCCCCAAAGTTACCCTGGGGCTGATCGGATGCCATTGCAGCTGGGAAATGACACTGTCTGAGCCTCACCCTCCCCTGCACTGAAATTTGTTTTAAATCTCAGTGGACACATACAGAGACCACTTCTAGGTAATTTTTGAATTTTGTTGGATCCTCGTTTGCCTAATTTGGCTATTGGTTTCAGAGTTGCTTGGTGCCTAGCTTCGTGGTGGAGGTAAAAGTAATTAGTAATATCAATCAATAATTTAATTGATTGATTACTTAGATAGAGCAATTTCAGGGAGATTTTTACTATCTGTGAAAAACAGCTGGAAACCATCATTCTTAGCAAACTATCACAAGAACAGAAAACCAAACACCGCATGTTCTCACTCATAGGTGGGAACTGAACAATGAGATCACTTGGACTCGGGAAGGGGAACATCACACACCGGGGCCTATCATGGGGAGGGGGGGAGGGGGGAGGGATTGCATTGGGAGTTATACCTGATGTAAATGACGAGTTGATGGGTGCTGACGAGTTGATGGGTGCAGCACACCAACATGGCACAAGTATACATATGTAACAAACCTGCACGTTATACACATGTACCCTAGAACTTAAAGTATAATAATAATAATAAATAAAAAAGAAAAAAGAAAAAAAGAAAAATAAAAACAAATGGCATTTAACTTTTAAAAATAAATAAGATAAAATATTCAGAACTGTAACTTGACAAAGGCCAATGAGCCCTCCGCACATCCCAAAGAGAACCTTTATGAAGTTTCTGACGGACACGAATTGTTTTTCTCTATGTGTGAGTGAAATTACACACAATTGGCTCACCTGCCTGTTTGTGGACCCAGTAGCAAGGTGGAAACATCACTAAGGATGAGGTTGGAGCCAAGGAAGGCAGAACTGGAGTGGGCCAGAAGCAATCTTAGGGTGGCCTTTGCCAGGTTACTACTCTATGCCAAACCACCCTCTGAGCCAGTTTCCACCCAAAAAAGCAGACTGTTGTCAACTCTATAACTAACTCAGGTGGGTTTGATTTCTTAGCCTCTAATTAAGATTTGTATTGATTTCCTTTGGTTTTGCCTAAATTCTACTTAGGTACTAATAATGAAAGTCTGAGACTAGCTGACAAAATCTTATTTTTATTTTTCCTAAATTAAAAAAAAAAAAAAAACCTTCCCCATCGCCCCACCATTCCTGAAACTTCCAGAGCCACTCCCACTTACATAGAGAGCTATGGTTGGGAGCCTACTTCTCCTGTCTCCTTTTTTCTCTAGACAGTCTGTATTTTCAAAGATAAAAATTTGCGTATTATTTATTATAGTTCATCTTTGGGGCACTATCACAGCCTCCAACATTTACAAATGTTAGCAAATGTTAACATGCTTAACATTTTAGCTGAAACTTTTAAATCATCATAATATTAAACATTTCAAATAGAATAACTTTTTAAATGTACATGTTTGCATTTTCTGGTTAAAACAACTAAATTTCTTCTTCTATTTTATTCTCTTCAAAATCAATCATTGTTAAAAGTTATGTATGTATATGGATTGCTGTGTATTAAAATTGGAAGGTAGAACATTTTGTTTGAATCAGAACTTACAGAACAATGGAAGTCAGTATAAAATGTTTTTGTTCGAAAACTCAGAGCTTCAATCCACTTAAAGATTACCACCATCCCCAACTCCTTTGTATCATAAGTGTCTAAAAGTTTAGGCATATTGGCAAATTTGTGATCCACCAATGTCAATCAGTCCTCAAACTGATGAATCAATCAGTCCCTAAAACTTTGGGAAATCTTTGAGAATAGTTAAAGAAACTTTCATCTGCCATAGTCCTTGAATAAGGATTGTCAGACCAAAAGGGAGAAATATCATAATATGTTGCAGATTTATGATCCCACATTTCAGGTAACTTAAATATAATTATTTAACATAATTTGGTTATACATTTTGTTCACTGACCTGAAGTTCAACACTGATGCATTAACTATAAGGATAGATTGGGACTTTCTGAAAATTTCAACTCATTTCTCTAGAACGAATTTTCGCCATAAAGAAGAAAGATTAGTTGCCTTTTAAGGCCTTATGAGCTTTCAGTTCTGCTAATGGAAAACAAAATACGTTACTGTAATCAGCATTGCAGTTATTTCACACTGAATTCCACAAACTGTCATCTTAACTTGGTTTAATGGCAAGCAATGACTCCTTCACCGACACTGAGACAGTAGCCTGAATATATCTGGCTCTCCCTAGGGCCAGTCTCTTCATGGCATCTTCTTCAAAGAAACATTCTAAAGCCCTGAAGAACTGTGTAGACGATTGTTGTAGACCTCCTTTAATGAGTTGACCCGGGATTTTCATAATGTATCACACAGAAAGCTTTCTAAAAATCCTCTTCCTCTCTCTTCACCAGTGTCCCACTCATAGCAGCTGCTTAAACTACTGTCCTCCCTTCACAACACAGCTTCCCTCACGATCATTTATTTTACTATTCTGCACAGTCCAGGCCCTTTTTGGATATCTTGTGAGCCTCCTCACTAAGTTCAGCCCTCTTCAAGTACAGTTTTCTTGCTTCCTTCTTGGAATTGCTTTTTTTCATACCCTAAATCTACCTTTAAATTTCTTGTAATATTATCAGAATTTCAGGGACCTCTGAGGACATCATAAAGCTCATCTGTATCATAACCTTGAAAGTTCTTTCTACCAGCCTAAGTGTAAGGAAGTTTGGAAATGGGACACAACATAATTGTATTTCTTTTTTTTTTTGAGATGGAGTTTCGCTCTTGTTGCCCAGGCTGGAGTACAATGGTGCAATCTTGGCTCAGCGGCGGAACCTCCGCTTCCCGGGTTCTAGCAATTTCCTGCCTCAGCCTCCCAAGTAGCTGGGATAACAGGCATGCACCAGCATGCCCAGCTAATTTTTTTGTATTTTTAGTAGAGACGGGATTTCACAATGTTGGTCAGGCTGGTCTTGAACTCCCGACCTTAGTTGATCCGCCCACTTCGACCTCCCGAAGTGCTGGGATTACAGGTGTGAGCCACCACACTCGGCCAAATTTCAATTTTATTTCTCCACTTAAGCATGTGTATGTGTGTCTCCTGAAATATGAGTAAGACAGTCCATTTTATTTTCTTTTTTTGAGATGGAGTCTCAGACTCTGTCACCCAGACTCGCATGCAGTGGCATAATTTTGACTCACTGCTACCTCCACCTCCCAGGTTCAAGCAATTCTACTGCCTCAGCTTCCCGAGTAGTTGGGACTACAGGTGTGCGCCACCATGCCCAGCTAATATTTATGTTTTTAGTAGAGATGGGGTTTCATCATGTTGGCCAGGATTGGTCTTGAACTCCTAACCTCAGATGATCTACCTGTCTCAGCCTCCCAAAGTGCTAGGATTACAGGTGTGAGCCACTGTGCCTAGCTAAGATAGTACTTTCACTTAATTCTTTCAAGGGAACATCACACAACGGAATTCCCTTTACTGTACTAGGCAATGCAAACTGGAACCATCCTTGACCCACAAAATTCCCAAATCCTGTAATCATCCAGTAAAATCCCACAGAATTCCTTGTCACTGGAATTTTCCTTGTGACCAGTACTGCTATACAGAAGGCAAATTTTAAGAGTAATATTTGACTCAGCAGAGGGATTTTCCTGTTGGGATTTGGGAAACTCACTCATCTCTGCCCACCTAAATCTGACCATCTAAGGGCCAACTCCAAAGGCTTGAGACTGTCTGCCTGCCTCACTGTCTGTCAAAAGGTATCTGCTTTGTTGTTTCTACCTCAAATGATCTAAGCATCATTACTTGGCTTTCTTTCTTAAATATAGCCATAATTAATTTATTTTTTCTCAGTTCTGATTTGCTTTACCAGATTCTTGAAATCAGTTTGTAAAGAAGAGTGTCTGTGATTATTTGGTAAATTAGCTATAGGTAATTCTGCCATGATCTTGTTGCAGGTACTTTTGATTTTCCAATTTTTTAATACTTTTTCCTAGTAGGAATCTTGCTTTTAATTTGTTCTGTGAGTTTAACACATAGCCAGAAAATGTCTTTCCAAAACTTTTACTCAACTCAACTTCATCTAGATATTTATCTTCTCTAGGATGATGAAGCCAACTGCCACTAGACTAGATGTAGTTTTGGTGAGTCTGAGTCTACAGATAGCACCTAATGCCCAATGCCACAGATTAGGAATCATAATCTCAAATGCTTACAGGAGCAAGGAAGTAACAGAAATGAATTAGATGGGCTAAAGGAAGCAGGCTACTCTCCCAAGGGACACGTGTGTTTTCCCACTTTTTATACAGACATAGTTATAGATAAATATTTCTGTGCTTAAAAACAATACAAATAATACAAAAATAGTATTATTGACAGCTGAGAGCAATGTTTCCACTAGCTTACACAATACCTTCATGGACATTAGAAAAGAACAGCAATCAATCCATTGTGCTAGGCCAGTGAAGCAGTTTAGAAACCATATATTGGACAGCAAACTCTATTCCTTCTAAGAAAGCACACCAATGTCTCCATAAATTGAGTATCCTTTGGGGCCACTTAAGAATCATTTTGCAAAGTAGTTATTTCATGAGGAAGTTTCTTGAGTTACTCTTTTTTGTTGTGAAGCTGTGTAACACTGTTTAAGTCCGATCCTCTAGCAACTAGAGTCTAACTGGAACATCCTATCTTGAATTGTGCATTCTCCCCCAAATGATCATTTCAAATTCAAAGAGCTCTCTGCAATATCCTTTTGGCTTTGCATTGATATTCCCCTCATGTCTTATCCTATTTTTACCATGAGACAGTACAATTTTGCTAATAATCTAGCTCTTAATGTGGCTCAGTTATCTAGTATGATTTGATTTCAGGCAGACTAAAGAACTATACCAAAGTTATTTAAGAAGCATTGATAAATAAGAGATTTTTACTTTGATTTTTTTTTTTTTTTTGAGTTAGGATGCAAGTGTTTTATACAATGAAGTAAACAGAGAGCTTCTCAAATATATTTCTAAGCCATCTTTTCCCCCTTCTCACCCACCGTTCAAGGTAGCTTGTAAAAATCATCACAATCATCATCATTATCCTTTATTTTCCTTTCTGTCTTCCCCCATGCTTACACACACAGTCCTCCCATCCCTGTTTTTCTTCTCTCCCTTCCTATTTTCCTTTCCAGGGCCCATGTCTTTGCTTACATGAATTCAGTCCCTCTGTCACACACATTATCCTCAATTTACCAGAAAATCCACTCCACTATACTCCGCACCCAAGAAAGATTCATTAATTCCATTCTAATGGTTTTCAGTTGAGATTCTATCTTCTTGGAAGCTTGGCGAGTAAATTCTCCACCTTGTTATAAGAAATTATATACTGGTTTTGAAAACAAGAAGAGAGACAGCAAGTTTTTGACACATATTCTCAGCTGCTCTCTGAGTTGCATTTCTACTTTATAATGCCCGCTTCTGAATTTGCCAGTAACAAGCCAGCCAATGAATCCAAAAAGAACTTGAAAGAGATGCCAGGCCATGAGATGTAGTATAAAACAAGAAGGTTCTCTTTCTAAGTGTCAAGCAGTGATAACTAAGTCATCTTGAGTTTTCTGTTTTAAAAAACAAGACAGTTGGACATAAATTAATTCTCCTGTATTGCAGCCACAGAAGGAAACAGTTCCTGAATATAAAGATTTATTATTCATTGGTGAATCCTTTAAAACAAAATGCTACTGAACTATACTCATGTAGAGTGAAAGTTGAAAAGGATTTTATTGCAGAACAAAAATGAAAGATGCATTAATGTATTCATTATTTTGTTATAGAATCTGAAATTAATACCATTTTTGTTTTAAAATCAAATTTTCCTCAATAATTTAAAGTTATATAATTATTTAATTGTTTATGGAAAAGTAAGTTACACAAGTCTAAAAATTATGTTATTAACTTTTATTTTATTAAATATACTGCTCAGGCTCATTTTAGTCTCCCTTCCTGGTTTCTCCTCCTCTCTGTGATCTGTTTAAGTGCATGTCCCAGAGCTACATTTTGGATATTTTCTGCTCTCTATTTCATTCATTTCACTGGTGATTTTTCAATCAGTATCTAACTGTAAATAATATCTATATGGTGCTGTCTCTCAAATTTACATCTCTAGCCTGGTTCTCTGCCCTGAAATGTAGACTTATATCTTCAACTTCCTACTCCACATCTGCACTTAGGTGTTTAATAGGCATCTAAAACTTACCCTGTCCAAAACTGATCTGTCTCCCCACATCACTCTAAACCTGCTACTGTCACTCACTTTCTCCATTATTAATAGCAACTCCATTATTTCAGTCATTCAGGTCAAAATTCTTCAGTCTTTGTCTAATCTTTCCTGACTCCTTTCTTTCTGTCATAACCATAGATAATGCATCAGAAAAACTGGCTAGCTCTTCCTTTGAAATCATTCAAAACGCAAGTATTTCTTACTACCTCCACTGCTGACATCTTGATCCTAGCAACCTTTGTCTCTGGCTTTAATTAATCCGTAGCCTCCTAACTGCTCTCACTGCTTCTGTCTCTTCTTTCATTCAGTTCTATTTTCAACACAGCTGCCAAAGTGATATACCATTCTTCTCTAAAGATACTTGATCCCTGTGGTTTTTTCCTTCCTCGTCTTTTCCTTCCAGATCTCATGCAGATACTGAAATTTGTAGTTCAAATTAGAAATGGCTTGTTGTTCAGTCCACCTGTGCCCAACCATTAGTTTCTTCATAATTATTTCTCCTCTGAGTCTCAGAAGGCTCTGATGCATGTATGCTTTCTGCTTCTCTCATCCTTTTTACCTGACTGACTCACATGCTCCCTACACTGTAGTCAGCAGTGCCCCCTTTGATCTAAAGCAATCTCCCTGACAAAAATGGAAATGAATATTGGCCTTCTGGATTACATGGTCATGTTTTTGAATATGATTAGATGTAATACATTCATGGGGCTGCTTTATAGATAAAGGAGATTACATTTAGTGAAATACATTAGAAGAGTCTGATGAATGCTATTGCCTCAAAGTTGATGATTTAACTAAGATGCTGGGTTAAGACAGGCAAAGTTGCCTCTTTCTTGTGGACACTAGAAACAATTTTGAACATTGTTATATTTGCAGCCCTCCTGACAAGGAAAACAATAGGAATAAATGTGTGACTAACAAAGTGGAGAACTAAATTTTCGTGCTGCTTTTGCTTTGGCAACTTAGGTCTCCGGTTAAGAAGAAAAATTTATCTATATTCCTCTTCATGAAAATTTGAGGACGAGACACCCCTCCAGAGCTTAAGTGGGTTCTAGCTGATTCTTTTATCTCAATCATAACCTCTGCCATCCTACTTCCAATGTATTAAGCAGCAAAAGCTAGGGAGATCTATATATCTTTATCTAATCTATATATCTATCTCTATCATCCATCTATCTACAACTGTTCGAATCATAAGTTGTTTGTTTTTTCATTCTTCTTGGAGGAAGGAAAGTGCTAGTCTCCTTATCTTCAAGCCAAATTGAGGGAAAAAGCTGCAAGAGAATCCCTTACAGAGAATGGAGATGTTTGTGTGAAAGAGAATTCTCAGGTGGATATTTGCTTATACAATGGACTTGCTGATCTACATTCTATGCCTGTTGAACAAGAGAAAAGAAGTTGGTGAAAAGCTGGCAGGTTGGAGAGAGGGACAGCTGTTTAGTTCCAACAGTTTGGTTAGTCAATGATGTAAGTTTCCTATGCATCAAATGAATACCAAAGACATTACTCAGACTTGGCCACAGGAAAAGACAATCCAACATAGTTATAGGGTATACTGCCAGGGATGGGAGCAGACAAGCAACTACAAAAGGTTGAGCTTCTCTTTTATCAGGGGATTGTGCAGTGACAAGCAATTCTCCTCACTCTTGGCCTTTGCAAACAATTCATTTGTTCTCATTGGAGAATCAACATTTTCCATACCTGACAAAATGGAGGCACCAGTGACCAGACAAAAGTTTTCAAGGAAAGCAGTAACTTCCAGGAAAGGGCTGTGATAGCATAATCTACCTCATTCCAGCCCTAACTCACCACAGGAAACAGGATCTAAAGGTAAAAGGAAGAGAACAAGATATGAAATAAATGATAATACCTTCTCCAAGTGCTAAAGTAAGTAGAGGAGTGAATCTGAAAGTGCTGGCATTCCTTTAGCATACTCCTCCCCATCCTCCAAGTCTCTCTGGCCACTACTCAGAGGCCCCTTGGGTGAGTGAATGGAGAGAAAGAGATAAGAGTTTTAAATTGAACTGGACCAAGTTTTTAAATATTAGAAGTGATAAGAAAACTAGAGTCTCTGCTTAACATGCTCTTTGAGGACAGAAAGAGATTTGGCAGTGTGTGTTTTAAGGCAGTAATTAGAAAAAAAAAAAAGTCTTCTGTTTTTGCTTCACCAGCTTTAGAATGTTCTATAAAATGCTTACTCAAGCAAGAACTCCCTTGCCCTCAGCACAGAACTCCCTGCATAGCTGTGGCTTATGCTCCTTCCTACTCCCTAATGGGATATCTAAGAGAATTCTTTGAATGATTAGGATGGGACTGAAGACCCAGGAGAACTGTTTGGAGACAAGGCTGGACTTGCATGCCTGATGAACTTTCCCTTTGAGGATAGGAGGTTCTCTCTTGAATCTCAATTAGTCTCAGAGGAAAGGAAGCCATTCTCATTCACAGACATTACATTCTTTTTAGAGAGAGTTCTTTTGAGAAAGCAATTAGAGTAACAATTTGATACATAGATCAGAATTGATTTGTGGTTCTTATAAACAGATATGTATTCACACATTTATATATATATATATAGAGAGAGAGAGAGAGCTCTCCTTTAGTTAAGTATTTAGATGTTACTAAATTCTAAATCTCCTGGAGGACTAGTATAGAATAATCTAATCTAATAGCCATTGGCAGGATTTTGCTTCTAAACTTTGTGGAGCTGGGTATGGGGAGGGATAGTACTTATGGAAATGGACTCTTTTGGCTCTTTAATTATCATGTTTCTGTCTTTCTCTTCTTATCCTAGATACATACCTGACTTGTTCCCTGTTATTTTTTTTGAACCACCTTGCGGTGTGCTGAGGTTTGAGAGAGCTGGTGATTACTTACCACACACCTATAACCATAAAGCATTTTTTTTTTTAAAGGAACAAAATGGAACTGTCGTTGTCTGATTGTCCTTGAGTTGGCATCTAGATTTTATCAGGCACAACTCCACAGAAGGGCTGTTATCAGACGAAATGCTACAATGTTCACCTCTTTAATTCACCTATGGCAAAATCCCTGTGATCAAAACCTAGCTCAGCTCATGGTCCCCAACTTCCTTCTGAGCACCTAAGTACCACTTCTCAGATGAAAGAGCATCTCCTGCTGTGGAGTATCAGCACTCCTTAGCATTTTTATTCAAGAGAATTTTATCAGAATGCAGTCTGAAGCACTTCTGATTCTTTCATCCAGGTCTTAAAACACAGTGGGTTCTTTGAATGTATCCTTTTCTCTTAAAGTAACACAAAATTGAGCCAGCCCTCAAACTCCCATTAATTTATAACAGACGTTCTTCAGGCCTTAGAAAAATAAAGCTAGATAAATGAATTATGTCGACTTTATATATCACATTGTTGTTTTTATTGCTACAAAAAGGAGAATTAAAGGCAACAACCTATATTTCACTAAAATATCCAAATAACTTCCTCATCCCGGAAAACTGAGAGATTAACCAAGGGAGTCTTGCAGCCACAGAACACCCACATCCCTTAAATTTCCTGTGTGGTCCACATACCTAATCAATAAAAGGACCTGAGGGATCAGGTGCGGGTTTTGTCAACCATGCAGATTTTTGGGTCCCGTCTTACAACTATTAGAAGTACAGCACAGGAATCTGCGTGTGTGTGTGTGTTTTTTTTTTTTAAGATGGAGTCTTGCTCTATTGCCCAGGCTGGAGTGCAGTGGCGTGATCTCGGCTCACTGCAAGCTCCGCCTCGCGGGTTCACGCCATTCTTCTGCCTCAACCTCCCAAGTAGCTGGGACTACAGTCGCCAGCCACCGTGCCCGGCTAAAGTTTTGTATTTTTTAGTAGAGACAGGATTTCACCATGTTAGCCAGGATGACCTCGTGATCCACCCGCCTCGGTCTCCCAAAGGAATCTGCATTTTAACAAGCTCAGTAGATGCCCACTAAAGTTTGAAAATCTTTGAAAGCAATAATTACTGCATATTATAACTAGAGGCCCCCACGAACTGCTCCTTCTTAGGCGTCCACTAACAATAAGTTGTAGTAACAAAGAACCACTTGACTTTTCCCTCACACAGATTAGTATTTTTTACTTCCTATCTCTGCCTATCTGTCCCCCTTCTGTTAAGCCTATTTTGCATGTATTCATTTTTTAATCTAAATTCTTCATCTTCAAACATCTCCTTCCGGGACTCTTTCCTAATGCCCCTGGCATAGTACCTGTCCCTGCCCTATATTTCAAAGCTACTTACCCAGCTCAAGCATGTACTTATCATGTTTAATGTTAACTCTATCAATCTTCCTTGTAGAAAATGTGTATCTCTTGAAGGCAGATATAATGTCATATAGATTTTTTTTTTTTTTTTTTCAGTTTCAGCAGCTAGCACAGTATCTTAGGCATAGTAGCAGAAACTAAATGTTTAATAAATTAAAAATGAATAATAAATAGTAGCGGAGAGGCACTTAAAATGGAGTGTTTAGAGCCTCAACATTATACTAAAAACTTTTGGACTGAATATTCTACTCCGCTGACTTTTCATGTATTTCTGTCTTCACTAAACAATGGTAAAGAGAGTATAAAATGCTTAAATAAAATTTCCTTTTGGAAAAGTCATAAATCTATTGTGGAAGTAATTCTTAACTAGGAATTTAACAATTTGAATTTGAGTCTCAGCTCTGTCACTACCTAGTCCATGTTTCTCATCAAGTCATGATCATAAGTCAAAACTCCGTCATAAGTTGAGGATCATGTGTGTGTCAAAGAAAAATTTCTCCGTCAGAGTTAAACAGGCAAGCAAGACTATTTGAGACTATTGCAAAGGAGATAAAAGATTGAACTCAACTCCTTCCAAAGAGAGAGAGGGTTTTTAAGCATTGGGGTGAGCTAGTAGGAGCATGTTAGGGGGTAGGTTGGCCAATGTGATTAGATCATTTATGTTTGATAATTGGAGCTTATTAAAGTTAGGTTCCCACTCTCCCACAGAGACCGGAAGATAAGAGTGCTCCAAAGGATGTTTCCCAGGTCATTGAAAAAGACATTCTTGGGTCATAAAACTAGCAAGAGGCTGGGAGAAAATTTACATTTCAAAGGTGCAGAGAGAAAAAAAAATACAAGTTTTCTAAAGTAAATGCTCTAGGAAAAGGAGATGGGAAGGAGGGTCTTGAGTCAAGAAGAAGCCTGTCTAAATTTAGTTAAACTAAAGTTTATCTCAGTCAAGTGAGATATACACTATTCTATTTTCCCACTAAAACCTAGGAATTTATTATTTTTACTTGTTAAAGTTATCCCAGTTCACACACTTCGATGAGAGGAAGACCCAAACAAATAATTCATCTCAGCCCTTTTCTCAGTGTAGTGATATACTAGCTATTGGACAGTACCTACTTAATTTTATTAAATTAAAACTTTTTTCAAAGGGTTGCATATTCAATCATCTCTCATCTTTTCCTCTAAATTCACCTTTACCTTCAACCTATGTGGAAACTTGAACATCAATTAATTTTGAAAATCACTCCTAAGATAGCTAAGAGCTCCAGATTTTATTTTCTCTTGTTTCTTGTGATATTTCTTAGACCCTTCCATTTTAGCACTGAATCTCATTAACTTTCTGCATGAAGCTCCTCCCTGTTCCGTGTTTCCCATTTTGGTGAATGGAATCACCGTCCACCCTATTGCACATGCCAAGGGGTCAAGGACCGGTTGAGACTCCTTCCTCAGAGTTACTCTTTGCACGTCAATAAATGCTTTTGATTCTCCTTCGTAAATACCTTGCACATTCTGCCTATCTCTGCTATAGCCTTATTTCAGAATCTGATAATGCCTTTCCTAGATAGTTGTAACAATCTCCTAACTGATCTCACTAAATCCAGGTGTAGTGCTGCAATCTATTTTACATGAAAGTTTTGTTTAAATGAAAATCGTATCCTTTGTCTATATATGTATATATGTATGTGTCCTTTGTCAATAATTTTTCAATTGCCATGGTTCACTTTCCATACTGGAGCAAACCAGCTCCTTTTCTAATCTTCTCTCATCACTTCTTTATTCCCTAGAAAAGGTATTTGCATTACTTTGTGCTAACTCAATCCTCTACACATTTGCATGTGATGTTGCTTTCATTTACAATATCCTCCCTCAGTTTTTCTGTTGGTGAATTCTGACTCATTCTTGAGTTCATCCTGTTTACTCTTCAAATTAAACACAATCTCTTCTATGAAGCATGTATTCATTTCCTTTTCTAGGCCCCTTGTGGACATACCTTTGTTACAGAACTTGACATTTTTACCTTTTGTTAATGTTTCTGTCTTTTGCACCATGGGCACTGTGAGGAGAGGAAAAAGACTATCTTAATGTCAGTTGGAAAGAATTTTTCTAGAGTCGAACTGGCTTTGTTCAAATCCTTGACAGCTCAGATGCAAATTATTTAAATTCCTTACACATCAGTTTTCTTATCTGGCTAGATTATTTTGAGCATTATATAAAATAATCTAAGAGTGCCTGACACATAGAAAGCATTCCATAAATGTTCATTTGTAGAAGTAGTACAAATGCCACACAAGCACACACCTGCCACACAATGGTATGTGGAAAAACTGAAATATTAATGAATAAAAGATGAATGAATGAATGAATGAATGGGACTTTGAAAATGCTTCTTTATGGCCTTGGTCCTCTTTTTGCTTTCTGTATATTCCAATTTTTTCTTGTTCAGCCAGGAGTAGTTATTGTTTTTTAGAGAAATCCTTTTTAAAGTATAGTATCTTCATACCTGGAGATACACAAGCTCATTTTTGGTTAAAAAAATGTATAAGATTTTCTTAAATTTCGGTAGGTACATAATTAACTACATAGGCAATATATGAATATGGCAGCATTGTTAAATTTGAGTAACTAACTTTTTGGGGTTTTTTTAGTTGTATTTTACACATATTGCAGTTAGATTTCTTTACAGGTAAAATATGTGTAATTAATAATATTTTTAGGCCGGGCATGGTGGCTCATGCCTGTAATCCCACCACTCTGGGAGGCCAAGGCGGGTGTATCACCTGAGGTCAGAAGTTCAGGACCAGCCTGGCCATGACGAAACCCTGTCTCTACTAAAAATACAAAAAAAATTAGCCAGGTGTGGTGGTGCATGCCTGTAATCCCAGCTACTCCGGAAGCTGAGGCAGGGGAATCACTTGAACCCAGGAGGCGGAGGTTGCAATGAGATGAGATCATGCAATTGCACTCCAGCCTGGGCAACAAGAGCGAAACTCCATCTCAAATAAATAAATAAATAAATAAATAAATAAATAAATAAATAAATAAAAAACAATAATAATAGTATTTTTAGGCTTTTGTTCCAAAACTCTGGGCAGCTTTTTTTTTTCTTCAGCTGTTTTTTTGTTTTGTTTTGTTTTTCTACATTTAGTCTCTCCTTTCTCTTGCATTTTATCTACTCCATACTCTTCCACTGTTGCTACACCATGACATCTCCTTACTGACATTTTCCTCTCATGTGCCTGAGGGTCACTTTAATCATGAGACTTTTGCTGACCGACCCACATAAGCATGTCTCTCCCCTCTTGGGCGTAGACCTTCTGGAGAGTCGGTTCCTATACTTTTGGAAGAATAATTTAGGGAAATTCCAACCCTTTAAGTGAGAAAATAGCACCTTCAGAAAATATCAGAAGTAGAAGAAGAACCACAAGCAGGGTCACTATTCTGGAGAGTCATTTTGAGAAACAAACAGCAATTAATCACATCTTTAGGCTACTTCTTCACTTTAAAGCCCCCTCTTAACTCTGCCTCCCTCACATTTTGCACTGAGTGACTAGTCAGAATGCTTCTCAGTACTTTACTTTTTAATCCTTTATGGCCCATTACTCAATTGTTAATTTTATGACTACCTTGCCTAATGATGATTAGGTTGAATGAATGAATGCTTTTCTGGAACAATATGAGTTGCTGACATAATGAAGATTTGTGTCAGAAATACTCCATACTTTGAGGACTCTCTCTTACTAAAATATTTAGCTCTGTCTTGTAAAGTATGGTAATTTACGTGACTATTATGCACATAATTTCATTTTTGAAATGCATAACCCTACAGGAAACCTAATTATGAGTCATCATAACTAGGAAGAGTAAATAATCCTCATGAAAATGGCCTCCTTTAAAAGCTTTTTAGGAAACGAAATTAAATTCTACTAAGGAAGAAAACTTAGTTTTTATGAAGGTTCTCTGTCATACAAATAACATCTTTTGGCAATTTCACATAGAAAATGTTTTACTAAAAATGGAAATTTTACAGTAATGTTTAATTCCTAGGCCAATTTATAAATATTTACTATTTCATTTGGGTTCCATCAAGTTATTTAAAGAATAAAAAGGAGTAAAGTAGTGTCTAGAGCAATTGTTTTCAGAAATTCTGTAAGACAAAGCAGAAAGAAATAAGCTAGAAAAAATATAAACACATGGGTAAGAGTTTAAATGGGAAGATTTAAAGAAAATAATGTGATAAGATACTGGGAATAGTGATGTATTAAAAAGTTGATCTAATATACATTTAGCCTTTTTTTTCTTTCCTGATAATTTTCAACATCTCAAATACTCTTTCCTCCATGTTCTCTTCGGTGTATACTTCCAGAAAGTAGAGCAGGCTAATGTAGCTGGGCTGCAGAGTGAAGGGGAGTTCCGTGACAAGGCTAGAGAATAAGTAACAGCTAGATCCTACAGAGCCTTATCAGGAAACACAGAAAGTTGTCGCTAAAGGGCATGGTAAGCTTTGTGAATTAAAGAAAAGAAAAAAAAAATCACTGTATCAGTAGCATGGAGAATAGTGTAAATGCAGAGACCAGTTCAGAGGATATTTCCATACTGAGGGATGAGATAATGGTACTTTAAACTAAGACAAAAGTCATAGAGCTAGAGAAACAAGAGCGAGCTCCCAGATGGGTTGGATATGGGAGTAACGGATGGGTTGGATATGGGAGTAAATGGTAAAAATAATATAAGTATGAAAACTGAATACTTCTATCTTTCTAGTTTATGCAACTGGACAGATGGTGGTTTCATTTACCAATACGGGAAGTAATGGAAGAGGGTCAATACTAAGGCTTTGTTTTGCAGAAGTTGAGTTGAAAGTGATTTTAAAACTTTTCAACATAGTGAACTTTGGCAATTTGCTCTCTCTAAAACTTGGTTTACACATCTTCAAAATGAGCGTTTACACTAAATGATCTAATCAGTGCTTACTGGAACTGCAATGCTATCATTGTGGTTTCAATTATGTGTGAGTTTAGGGAAATCGGAGGATACAATATTTGAAATGATAAATAATATTTAAATTTGATATTAAAAAGAAAAGAGATCAAAATACAAAACAAAGAAAGGGGATAGATGTCTAGGAAATGGTGTGATGAAACTGTAATTTGGAGGACATTATTCTGACAGCTGTACTAAAGTAAGAAAGAAAATAGCAGATGAGAAATAAGGTAAAAAGCTGAATCAATGAAGGCTTGAATTATAGTAGTGACTCTGGAAAATGGAAGTTCAAACTGTTAGTGTATAAGATGAATTAGTAGAATTTGATAACATAAGTAAGAAAATAAAAGAGAAAGAGATCAAAACTAACAACTTGGGTTTTCTTTCAAGCTTTGAATACAAAGATGATGATAGAGAGACAAGAACATATGTAAGGGGTATTATTCATAGACTTAAGGACTTAAGGATGAGCTATGCTAAATATAGCTATTTCATATTTTGAAAAGTAGATTACCTTTTTAGAAAAATCATCATTTTTGATGATGTACCATTACTTTCAAAAATAGTATTAACTATTTAATAAAGATATGCAGAGATTTGTTTTAAAAAATTTTTAGTGTTAAGAATAATATCTGTGATTTATGCTGAATGTTTTATTCTTACTTGTTCTCTGATTTAATTTTTCAGCCCCATGTGGTGGCCATTTTTCAGCTCCCAGTGGAGTGATTCTCTCACCAGGATGGCCAGGATACTACAAAGACTCTTTGAATTGTGAGTGGGTGATTGAAGCTGAACCTGGACACTCCATCAAAATTACATTTGAAAGGTCTCACAAATATTTTTTCTACTTTTAAAGAAAATATTATCTAAAAGACTAGTTGACATTCTCTTTTGCATTTGCCGAATCAATATTTAATTTTATTGTAATAGTCAAATTGCTGTGCTTTGAATGCTTTCATCTGTTTGCCCCCTTTAACCTTTCAGCCTGTTTCCAAGTTAATTTTCTATTTGTTTAATGCTGTATCAGTACTATTGAAATATGCAAGATCGACCTTTTTGCTTTATGTACATGTATACTACTAAGATACGAACATGTGACCTTTAACTTAATGAGCTTAGTTGTCCTATATTTTGAAGGGCCTGTGAATTCTGCTCTGCTAGGTTTCAAGAGGCAAAGGTGCCGTAAACACATTCAAATCAACACTGTAGTGCAGTCTAAGACACCTAGGCACGCTATCCATATGCTTTTACCTCTAAGTCCTTCTGAAAAGGACTGTCATGTAGTATGTAGTAATGGTTCAACAGCTGACCTTTTATTTCCCCTAGAAAAATTAGTATTACTGATCAAATAAACTATATTGTAAAAGGCTACAATATTGAATATTTTAAACGTTAAAAGAATGAAATTTCTCATATGCTATTGAATCACAATTTACAAATCAAAATAGCTTTATCTATATAATCTCTCAATTATATCACTGACTTCTCTCATCTCCCAACCCCTTTCTTAAAAAACAAACAGGTGAACAAAAAACTTCTTTAAGCATTAGAGCCACATGAAAAACATATAAGTACAGCAGAATATATTTATTATTGACTGAAGATTGAATTTTACAAACCTAATATGATTCTTTCCTAACTCAAAAGGTCCTTCACTGAATGTGTCCATCCATGCTAGTGTTAACATCTGCATGGGAGAGAACAGATTCCACTTTGAACAGATGTAAAGTATTAAACATTTCACATGGGTTCATTCTACTGTTAAAAACCTTAGACAACTTAAATTTAATCATGTTTATTTGAGCAAAGAACAATTCATGAATCAGGTAGCACCTTGAATCAGTATATACGAAGAGGTTCACATAGCAAGTGGGCAGAAAGTATTTATAGACCAAAAAAAAAAAAAAAGTGACATACAGAAACAGCTTGATTAGTTACAGCTTGGCATTTGCCTTGTATAGATATGATCTAATCAGTTGGTGGCCTGTTATTGACTGAAACTTGGCTTCTGTAATTGGATGACACTCAGCTATTTATTACAAGATTATACTCTTAGTTAGCTTGCCCTTTCTTACGCAGGAATTCAAAGTATACAAGAGGTTTTAAGCTAAACTTAATTTAACACTATCTTATTATAATCTACATGGTTTACTAGGGCTATATTAGTTTTCTGTATTAGTTAGGGCTGCAATAACCAAGTGTCACAGACTGCGTGAGATAAACAACAGAAACTAATTTTCTCACAGCTCTGGAGGCTAGAAGTTCAAGATCAAGGTGTACACAAGACAGTTTATTCTGGATTCTCTTTTTGCCTTGTAGATGGCTGTCTTCTCCATTTATCTTCATGAGATTTTCTCTGTGTGTGTGTTTATGTCCTGGACACCAGTTACATTGGATTGGGGTCCATTTATATGATCTCACTTTACCTTAATTACCCTTTTAAAGTCTCTTTCTCCAAATACTATCACATTCTGAGGTACTACTAGTGGTTAAGATTTCAACATAGAAATTTGGGGGAACACAATTCAGCCCACAAAAATGATTTACACATTTTTAAAGTTTTCATTTACATTCATTTGGCATTTTTTTGTTGTTGTTGCTATTTTGTTGAAACCATATCCCCTATTTATTGGTTTACATGACTTATGTTGCCATAGCAATTTTAGAAAGCTTGAAAAGCATCTTATTTATTCATTATTAAATATTTTTCCAATATAGTTGTTCCATTAATGTTGAACTAAAATTAACCAACCTTACTTAAGCACACAGAAATATATTTGGTTTGGAATATACGATAAAGCATGATATGTATTGATTTGGAACAATAGGACAAGTATTTCATCCATATTTTTCAGTTTTTAAATTTAATATTTTACATTTGAAAAACAAGCATATTTGTTAATCTATCAGAAATAATCTCATATATATTGATATAATATGTCAAGTACATAATTTTTGTATTTCTTCTTTTGGACTAAACAGTATTTTGTATCAGGAGGTGCAAAGGTAGTTGAAAATACATTATTTTCATATTTTATTTGTATCCATTCTTAGTATCTATCACCCAGATGACTTTCACCAGTCATTATCCTTCAATATTCAAGTAAAAAGAGTTGACCCCCATCCCACATACAAGGGAAATCTACCCTCTCCTACAATTTTCAAAGAATGTCTGGGGATGCTTTTGTTCAATTCTGAATTTAAATCCTGTCTCCAGAAGCACCCTCCATAATAGAGACTGAAGCTGCTGCACTCTCTCAACATTACTCTTTTCATTTGTATCACTTTCTTTCGTTCTCATGAAAACCATAATGCAGGTGACAATGAAAGAGGACTATGGCACAATCCAGAGTCATTTAAGATTGAATAAGCCTACACTGTTCTAAATTTTCTTGATAACCCCCATCACAGGAATAATTGCTTGTATCTCTCCAATACCCTCTCTTATCCCAAACCATTCTTCATCTTTAATCTCTTCTGCATCTTGAATCTTCAGTCCTTATTTCCCCCTTCCCTCTGCCTCTTCTGGTATATAGCAGGGTAAGTCTCAAAATATTTGTTACTTTATTATGCAGAGTGATTTAACTATTTGTTTTTCTGGGTGATGTTGGGGAGTAGGAATGGATCTTGCCTTTCTTTTGAAACATGCTATTTTTTTTTTTAATCAAACAGCAGTGTTTTCTTATGAAGACATCACCCCTTCCCCACCTTCTAGTTAATTGAAACTGGAATGTTATTTTAAAATAACATTTTCTTTTATTCTCTTATTCATTTTTAAAATACTGTATAAGCCAAAAATAATATAACTAGAAAACTAGTTTAAGCTTTATGAACACAAAGTGCATTATTATGTTGAAAAGCATCTGCTGATTTGCTAATGAGAGTCATTAATCATCATTAAATAAATAAACTCCTACTATCTTTCAGCTCAAAGTACGCTAGAGTGGCCCACTTGACAAACAGTTTGATTGCCAAACAATGCCTGCAATTCAGAGAGCATCCATACTTTGACTTTTGATTTTGGACTTTTGTTTGAAGGCACTATTTTCTCTGTCCAAAATTCTTAGCATGTGTCTTCTATCCTTCCAACAGGCCAATACAGGCCTCTTTGCTGCTTTCCTATCTTGTTTAAATACCTTTAGAATTCTCCAAAATGAATTCACTTGTACTGTATAGCCTATATTTGAAATTAGACTATTTCAAACCTGACTTTCTGGTGAAATCTTTCCAGCCATTTTAATAAAATGTAACACTAGTTAAATAGACAAAAACTTAATTTAATTTCTATAAATAGAGTTACTTAGCGTGTTTTACTCTGCCACTTTCTTATTCTCTTATCTATTGATTAAGACACAAATCTTTTAAATTAGGCTAGAAGCAAGAAAGTCTAATTGAAAAGTGATTTTCAATGTAAGATTTGTGCACAGGAACAATAATCAGTCTTGTAAATAGATCAGAATAGGCCTGGAGTGAGGAATGTTTCCTACAGTTTAAAGATTTTTGCTTCTCCCCATGAACATCACCAACCCAGACTTGTCAACTGTGCCTCGTTTCTTAATCATGAAATTACCCACTCACATAAATTGTAATCTCATGGCTCCTTCCACATCCCTAATACCAATAATTAAACAATCATTCTTTGTTAATTGTCCCAAACACTGGAATAATCAGGAGTTAGAATGCTTTAAGAATTTATTAATGATATTTTCAGTATTTTAGAATAAACAGAACACATTTATATCAACATATTTATTTTGAATCTACCTTATATAAATAAAATAAAATTAAGTCCCAAGTTCTTCTCACTGTTGTAAACTGAAATAAATGCTCCTTTTGCAGCTTGAGCTTTCTATTTGCCCTTCCTTTACTTCCACCCCAAATCCTATAAGATTATTGAATTGGAGCTATTTGAAGAAAAAAATTCCTTAAGTATCTTCTTCTATTTATTCTTTTCTAAAGACCTTTTAAGGGTATGAGATTTTGGTTGAGGGCTGTCTATACTCCATGTGCTTTGCCAGAAAATCGGTTATTTTAATAATCTACATCATACAAAGCTATCATATGGTTAGCAGTAACTCAGTAGCAAAGGGATGAACAAGGTATTTCAATTTAAAAAATAAGTGAATTTTATCCATTAGGGTAGCAACATAGAATAGACACTATGAAATCAGACATAAGTATGTCTACCACATCCTTGATCAGTGGCCTTATAATGTCTTGGTGCTTTATTTTTCTCTAGAGATTGTTTTGAGAAATAGAATATCATTTCTAAAATATCTAACACATACTAGATTCTTGAAAATATCTAATTCCCTTCTGATTTCCAGACAAATCCTTGTAAGGACACTTCATTGCCAACTTTTTAATAATTCCTCTTATTCTGAGAATATTGTCGTAGAAGTTGGTTCCAAGAAATGATTTATTAGAGTCATGTCACTTACTCTCCACTACTCATGAGTCATTTAAATGTGTTGAAAATAAAATTTGTAAAAACCGGATAATATAATTAAGATGGTGGCATAGCTATTTTGTAGTTTTATTTCTATATTCTCAAATGGAGAAAATTATTAAAATTAATCTACAGAAAAAAATTATTTACAAATGTGTTATTCATTTTCTCTTTGAGATTGTCTCAACAGCTTGTCAATAAAACTGTAAGAAATATGATTTCCTGTTAAATACAAAACAAAATAGCAGTAACACCAACAAACATGTTTTTAAAACCATTTACCTCTTCTTAACATATCCAAACATTTAGCAATTCTTGCTCTCAGATCTGCAACGGAATTTTTGTTTTTGTTTATTCCCACAGTTTCTAAATTTTCTCAATATCCAGCAGCTGCTAAGTCTAAGACGTATTCATTTTATTATCAATCGTTCAAAATGTATCTTTCTATTCCATTTTCCTATCCTCAGCTCCCTGAATGCATGTTATCACTATGTCTTTCAGAGAATATTTTTTTTTTTTAAGTTAATGAGGACTATTTCAATTTGGTTAGGAAGGGTTTGGATTACATCAAGAATGTTTTTTAAAGACAACAAAAATTGAATAAGATTAGATCCAATTTCATTTATAATAACATTTAGTGCTACCATAATATTTGTTTAGCATAAACAATAAATTTAATTTCATAAACAAACACGAGATAGAGGCAATTCATGAGAAATTTATACAACTATTTTAAAACAGAAAATGAAAGAAATTCAATTTATTGTGTAACCCTATCCTATTTTGCTTGTTATTAGAATGTATTTTTATAGTTCCTTAGGACAAATCTGCAATGATTTTCTTTTTAAAGATTCACCAGTACTGAACACGTTATTTATATCACCAGTTAATGTTGCTATTCTATTAAGAATTAAGTCTCTTTATGTTTCAATTCAAAGTAATGCCTGACTCTTCTGTGCATTTTAATATGGCTGTTGTCAGCTCTAGCTATCAAAGTGAAACTCCAGTTTCAACCTTCACAATAGACTGACAACAAAGCAACCAAATAATAGGTTGACAATTTCTTTTTTTCCTTCCTTTTTTTTTTTTTTTTTTTTGAGACAAAGTCTCATTCTGTCGCCCAGGTTGGAGTGCAGTGGTGTGATCTTGACCCACTGCAACCAAAAATCTAATGGTAAGATCAGACATCATAGAATAGAGGTTAGAGTCAGGGAGACTTGGTTTTGATGCCTTCTTCTGTACTTTAAGATAATGTGATACTATTTAAGTTTTGAAGGTGGCTGGGCGCAGTGGCTCACACCTGTAATCCCAGAACTTTGGGAGGCCGAGACAGGTGGATTACTTGAGGTCAGGACTTAGAGACCAGCCTGGCCAAGATGGTGAAACCCCGTGTCTACTAAAAATACAAAAATTAGCCAAGCATGGTGGCACACACCTGTAATTCCAGCTACTAAGAAGGCTGAGACACGAGAATTGCTTTAGTACAGGAGGCGGAGGCTGCAGTGACCTAAGATGGCACCATTGCACTCTAGCCTGGGTGATGGAATGAGACTCTGTCTCCAAAAAAAAAAAAAAAAAAAAAAGAAAGAAAGAAAGAAAAAAGAAAAAAGTTTTGAAGGCTGTGATGTTCTTACTTGGAAAGTGGGTTCAATAATATCAGCTACGCCGTAGAGTTAATGGGAGGATTACATAAACTAATGTAGATAAAGTCTTTAGTAGAGCTGCTGACACTTTAATAAACATCAAATGTATCATCATTAGTTACCACCTACTTAGAACTGTTGTTTTCAAATACAAACTTTATTACATGTTTAATGGCTGAAATAGATTTATCCAAAAATTTTGTATAAATGTTATGTGTCAATAAAAAACACTTGAATAAAAAATAATTATAAAAGCAGATGTCAAATTTGAAATGTATATCTTATTAAGATGAGAATCTAATTATCTGATTGAAAATAAATGTAAACCACATAGTTTTCCGTAAAAATGAGGAAGGCAACCAAAGATAACTCCAAAAATATGTTTGGTTTATGAACAGGCCAGTTAAAAGACAATTTATAATATTTGAAAAAGATAATTCATAATATTTGAAAGAATCTTACTTAGGAACAACAAGTATATATACATAACTTTTTAATAATAATTTTTCATAGGAATAAGAGCTTATACCTTTGGTATTCACAAATGATGGTGTCTTAAATGATATCTTAGATATTAGATAAGCTAAAGAAAATTATAATATAAAATGGAAAAATTTTAAATAAGAATTTAAATAGCAGTCTAAAGTATTATTTCCCTATATAGTGTTTATTCTAAATCTATTTTCACATGTGTCTTTTAACCTTAGATTTCAGACTGAACTAAATTATGATGTTCTGGAAGTTCATGATGGGCCAAATCTTCTGTCACCCTTGCTTGGATCTTACAATGGCACCCAAGTGCCCCAGTTTCTGTTTAGTAGCAGTAATTTTATATACCTTCTATTTACAACAGACAACAGTCGTTCCAATAATGGCTTCAAGATTCACTATGAAAGTAAGTAATGATAAAATTTTTTGATTTCCTCATTCTGTTTGCTCTACATTTTGTATTATTATAGTTTTACTAAGAGAACTAGTAGCTCTATTTATTTTAAATCAAAACTTTCCTTCATCTATAAGCATGTTAATGCTTTATAAGGTAAGGTGTGTGTTTTAGTAAATTCTGCAATAGATTTTCCAGCAATATCTATCTAATATCATTATGAAGCAAAATACTAAAGAAATATCAGAAGCATCAAATCATTATTTGAAAATGAGTTTGTGTACCAATTATTTGTGTATAGTTCTGAAAAGCAGATAATAGGCAGTAATTGCCAGCCTGAGATATATAAACAACATTTTTAGCATTTACTTCACAAATTCAGTTATTCTTTTATAGTTTCCTCACATTGATTGTACGTATTTTCCATTTAAAATATTTAATTTTATTATTTTGCATAAAATTCTGAAAATCATATTAAAATTAAAAAGCAAACTGTGTACACATATATTTAAATATGATTAATATAAGTAAAGAAAACTATATTAATACAAGCTATAATTCAGAGTGTTGGAATCATCATAATCCCTATTAAATCTAATGGTTTTGTTTAAAAAGTCTAAAATATTTTTGATTTTTGAAAAATTTTGATGCTGATATGAACACAGAAATCAGCTTTTTTTTCTTTATAAACATTTTGTGCATGTGTGGCTATACTGCATAAGATTTATATGTGTGCAAACATATAAATTTACATATGCATACGTTTTCATCATGAATGCATAGCCATATACTTTTACATGAAATGCACTTTTCATAAATGAATCTTAACAACACACTTAAGAGGGTTATTAAAATATGTCTTTATTTCAAATGCAGATATTATATTATTTCTTTTAATATTCAAGTTGATTATGACCTTTTCCCCCTCAAGAAGAAATTTCTGCATTTCAAATATATAGTTTTATATTTGCTGTTGGGCATCTATCTTCAATACATATAGTCAATGGACTCATGGGTTTTTTAAAATAATTGTCAATATAGATCCATTACTTTTTAAAAATCATCTTATCTACAGTATTGTTTAATTATATTAACTTCTCATTATTTTGAGCTTTGTAGAATGAAAGTATACTTTACAAAAATCATTGTAAAATGCAACAAGAGAATGCACATATACGTGGGGGTTCAAATGAACTAAAGTGCCTTAACTGAGATTTTTAGTCTAGCATGTATTTATTAAACCTGAGTCAAATTAGTCATTTAGAAAAATCTACTTCAAAACTAATCCTCACTAGTAATTAATTGATATCAATATGCAGGCAGCTTTTCTTTTTTTTTCTTTTTTTCTTTTTTTTGAGACGGAGTCTCGCTCTGTCGCCCAGGCTGGAGTGCAGTGGCCAGATCTCGGCTCACTGCAAGTTCCGCCTCTGGAGTTTATGCCATTCTCCTGCTTCAGCTTCCCGAGTAGCTGGGACTATGGGCGCCCGCCACCTCGCCCGGCTAGTTTTTTTTTTTTTTTTTTTTTTGTTTGTTTGTTTGTTTGTTTGTTTGTTTGTTTGTATTTTTTTAGTAGAGACAGGGTTTCACCGTGTTAGCCAGGATGGTCTCTATCTCCTGACTTCGTGATCCCCCCGTCTTCGCCTCCCAAAGTGCTGGGATTACAGGCTTGAGCCACCGCGCCGGGCCAGGCAGCTTTTCTTTTAGTCCATTGTAGTATCCTTTACCCAGTAAATCATATCCAATCCCATTCCACCCAGGGTATGTGGTCTTTATCAGAAACAGGACTATTTTAAAGATTAAATGAAACAAAACATGCAAAGTGTTTTGCGTAACTGGTAACATGCAGCATAACTGGTAACATGCAGTATGTTCTCAATAAATGATAGCCTTTACATTTCTCCTACAAAAGCTAGTCAGATAAGGAATAAAAATAAGAAGGCTCAAATGCATACCTTCAGTTAGCGTTTGTCATTTACAAGTTCTTAGTGTCATAGTCTAAGTTATTTTCGAGGGCTAGTGCCTTAAAGGGCAAAGTGGAAGCTGAGAGCTCAGAAATGTTGAGGTTGATTAGAGACACACTTGGTGTTAATTTGGTCAAATCTGGCAAGATGCATTGCATTTAAATTTGTCTTTAAGAAATCACTTTCTCTCCTTCTATTAGTCTTGTGGTATATTTACTCCTGTGAAATAATCTCCAACAACATAAATCCTTTCTTATCAAGAAACAAACAAAAGTCTTTTCATTCATCTCTTTCTTACTGTTTCCCAAGCTGAAGGTAACTAAACTATATTTTTCAAATGAACCATTCACAAACCTCAAAATCAGTAGATTACTAATGAGAACATTAACAATACATTTGGCATTTGCTGTATTTCTATTTTTTTTTAATCAATTTCATTGAAAGTGAAAGTAGTTTGTCTTCCCCAGGCAATCAAAATCCTATAGGAAGGAATGCTTGCAATGCCACCACGGCTTGTACTCCAAGTTTCTGTTATATTGCCTTTCCCAAGGCATTTTTTACCCCATTCTGTCTGCCCCTCAAAACATGGGGATTACAAAAACTGTATCAATAAGATAAGGTTGGCTGGGTGCAGTGGCTCACGCCTGTAATCCGGACACTTTGGGAGGCTGAGGCAGGTGGATCACGAGGTCAGGAGTTCGAGACCAGCCTGACCAACGTGGTAGAAACCCCATCTCTACTAAAAATACAAAAATTAGCTGGGCATGGTGGTGCATGCTTGTAATCCAAGCTACTCAGGCTGAAGCAGGAGAATCACTTGAACCCAGGAGGTGGAGGTTGCAGTGAGCTGAGATCACACCATTGTACTCCAGCCTGGGTGACAGCGTGAGACTCCATCTCAAAAAAAAAAAAAAGATAAGACTATTTATAGGTTTCAAAACACATTAAAATTGTAACAGCATAAAGTAGACTTTAGGAATATAATTTATTTTTATTTCTGTAGTTTTTCCCCAGGAAAAATCACATCTGTTTATTATGTTGTATTGCTTGAAATATGACTATAATTAAGTCTTGGATATCTAAATATTATACAAATTTTAAATTTGAAAATGGATACAGAACAAACCTATAGACATATATTCACCTCCAGATATATGTTTTTTGTATGAATGTCTAGATATATTTTCCAATTAAAGAAAATGTTAGACATCTAAAAGAATGTAAAATTTATGACCAATAGATATTTGAGGGGAGGAGTAGTAGAAACAGAAACATAAAATGTTCAAATATTTTTTTACATAAATAAGAAAAATGTCTATTTGGGGATTCTATTTTTTAAAAAAACAAGCTCTATGAAGCAGTAAGGAAAAAGATAAAATGTTAATGTCATTTGATAAAATGCAGACATGAACTTCTGAAAATTATGTACTTTGCCAAAATTTAAGAATTTTCTAAAACTAGCTGGGCGTGGTGTCTCACACCTGTAATCCCAGTACTTTGGAGGCCAAGGTGGGAGTATCACTCGAGGTCAGGAGTTTGAGACCAGCCTGGCCAACATGGTGAAACCACGTCTCTACTAAAAATACAAAATTTAGCCAAGCGTGGTGGTGCATGCCTATAATTCTAGCGACTTGGGAGGCTGAGGCAGGAGAATTGATTGCTTGAACCCAGGAAGCAAAGTGGAGGCTGCAGTGAGCCAGGATTAGCCACTGCATTCCAGCCTGTACGATGGGCGAGACTCCATCTAAAGAAAAAAAAAAAGGAATCTTCTAAAACTACTTACCAATTATGTTTTAGTATTTAATAATGACTGTTAATAAATAATACTGATATCAGTTCATCATGATGTTTCTCATTTTCTTAAGTTTGCAACATTTCCATTGCCTTGAATTATGCCTTGAGTTATTTGCTTGTCAACCAATTATGAACTATTTCTTTAGATTTATTTTGTGACTCTTTGATCAATGTGGCACAGTGGAAGACATAAAATAAATACATCATCTTACTTTATCAGTTGAAAAGCCAAGAAAGGCAAATGAATTATTAACCCCATATATTCATTGACCTTTACTATAGGTCAATGACCAAAAACATTACAATCACTTTTGAATAATTAAATTTTACTGTAATTTACATTGTATATGACCACTGCAACCCCCATTTCTCTGATTTTAGAAGATTTTACTACAATATTAGAGTTTCATATAAAGGAAAGTTATATGTAACCTGGAACATTGGAGGAAATTGAAACCTAAAGGAAGGGGATCTAAACTTTTCTGTTAAAGATTGAGAAGATTGTGTACGTTAAGGGGACAACTGAAGGTGTTCCTACGAGACAAAGCGTAAAACTAATGAGGAGACTTATCTGATTGATATAAAGAATGACCACTGGGAGATAATGACAAAAATTTAGAATAGTAAAGTCTAATTTGGGAATCTTAATTTTCAGGGTGACGACTTTGAATATGGTGCCATTAGCCATCGGGTATTAAAGCTATGAAAAAACATGTTTTGGCTATATGTATGTCCAACATTTTATATAGAATAAATTGGAGATGAAAGATACTGAAAAACATGCTAGATGTTATTGTTTATTTCATAAACTTGAGGTGATGAGGGCCTTGCATAGGGTAAGAGAAATAATACTTGACATGATGCTTTTCAATGAGAATGGATTTCAGACATATTTTGTGGAGGAAAAAAGTGAGGAGTCAAAGACAAATGAGAGTTTTAAAGCACTGGGTACCGGCCAGGCGCATTGACTCACGCCTGTAATCCTAGCACTTTGGGAGGCTGAGGCAAGCAGATTACCTGAGGTCAGGAGCTTGAGACCAGCCTGGGCAAGATGGTAAAACTCCGTCTCTACTAACAATACAAAAAATTAGCCGGGCATGGTGGCATGTGCCTGTAGTCCCAGCTAATCAGGAGGCTGAGGCAGGAGAATTGCTTGAACCCAGCAGGTGGAGGTCACAGTGAGCCGAGACTGTGCCACTGCACTCCAGCCTGGGTGACAAAGGAAGACTCTGTCTCAAAAAAAAAGCACTGGGTGCTTAGAAAAATAATGGTCTCACTTAGAAGAGGAACTTAGCAGATAAAAGTAGTTATGTTGAAGATAAATTTGTCTCTATTGTATTTTAGTTTTTCGTTAAAATAACAGCATTTAGATGAAGTGAATATGCTTGATAAATATACTTAAAATGTACAATTTCCCTCTTTAAAATTAAACTTCTATTTTGTACCATTTTGTTTAGCTTCATTTTTGAATTGGGTAGCTAATACAAATAAATATTTTCTCATATAAATGTGATTGAATATAATTATACAATATTAAAAATGTTAATGATTAATTTTGGAATATAGAAATAGTAGTTATTCATTGTTTAAATATCCTATATAGGAAGAAAAAATAATAACATGGTATACTTTATACCAGTGATTCTCAATTGAGAGTTGTTGCACCCCAAGAAATGTGTAGCAATATCTGGAGATATTTGTTATTGTCATGACTGGAGAAGTGCTACTGGCATCAAACAAGTGGGGGCCAGGAATGTTTCTAGAAAACATTGTCATGGCATGATCTCAGCTAGAGATTGTAAATTGCAAGGAAGATATCAGGAGACACTGAAGTGTACTATAGACTATTGATAACAGCAACAGTTAACCACCAGAAGAAACGTACTAATTGGTTTTTCTTAGAACGGTTCTGGTGTTCATACTTTCATACCTTGCAAAATGCCTCTACTCTTCTTCTTTTTCCTTTAGTGATTAGAATATTTTGTATAATATTTAGAATGGTGCTTGGAATATAATAAATTCAAGAAATGTTGACTATCACTATGATTATTATTGTGATATATGTGTATATATACACAAAATTTAAAACAATACAAAGTTTTACAGATAGTTATACATTTTCATCAAGTTCTTATACAATTAAATGACCTGAATTTGATCCTTAATGGTAGGAAATGAAAAAACAAATTTACTAAATAAATTGCTGATTTTAAAAATGAAGTATGAGTACCTTTATTTGTAAAAATCATTGCTTGTAACTGTTTGAAGAATTAGGAATGATTTTCAGCAAATCCTAACCCCATCAAGCTTACTCTTTATTTTCTTCCCTTTGTTTTCTAGGTGTTACAGTAAACACGTATTCTTGCTTGGACCCTGGAATACCTGTACATGGCCGTCGCTATGGTCATGATTTCTCCATTGGCTCTACTGTTTCATTTAGTTGTGATCCAGGATACAGGTTGAGTCATGAAGAGCCCCTTCTATGTGAAAAAAACCACTGGTGGAGTCATCCACTTCCAACCTGTGATGGTAATAACTCATTTGACATGCAAAATATGCTGATTTAGAAACAGAAAAATCAATTTTTTATATGGGATTTGACATAATTATAAATCTTTTAGATTTTTTAAAGGTTTTTTGTTTTCTGGCAAATTTATGTTATAAAACCATTCATGAAATAAAGACTGTTGCTAATCAACCAAACTTACTCCATGCCTAAAAATACTATCTATGTATCTACCCTGTTTGTATTTGCATATATATTTAAAACTCATCTATGTAACTATTTAAGAACATACTGTGGACCTTTTGAAAACAGCCTTGAAAATGCCAAATTGGTATGAGAAGAAAGCCCTAAAAAAAATGCAGCATTCGCTTCCTGCCTTGAATGACAAAATGTCCCAGTTCAAATGGAAGGCGAGCTTGTCTACCCAAATTCTAACCAGCTACACAGCACCATGGTAGTTTACTCAGACTACCCTGTTGTGTCAAGTTCCTAGTTATAATAAATAGTATACCAGTGTTCTTTACTGCTTCTTTGTTTCTGTGAAAATAAGTCAGAATCACTTCATTTTTCAGGAAACATATATGAAATCCAGTGGAAGAAACTGCTTCTCCTAAGATTGGAAAGTGCTTTCATATTTGCTTGTCAAAAAGCACACTCAATGTAAATCTAGATATTATTTAACTATGGGTTTTAATTTCTATTTACAGCACTATTTTCAAATTCTACACATATTGTTTCTTAAGGTGGAAGATGCCATTTGTCATTTTATGATTAAATTTTCAAGTGTTGTCTGTGCCATCATTTTTTAAACAGTTTTAAGCTAATTTGTTTTTATATCAAGATTTAAACACATCATCAAAACATCTTCCTTTAATTTGTGATTGTAAGTGACAGAAACCCATCTCTAACTGGTATTTAAAAATAAAAGCAAGCTGTTGTTCAACTGTTCAAATAGTAGAAAAGGCAAAGTGGGATACCTCTCATTGCTAATAAGAAGTATAAATTCAAAACTTTTTAAGAATTTCTCTATCTTTCACCTAGACTTTTCTCTGAGATTCACATAATTGTCTTATATTGCAGCCAGGTTTTTTCCATGTGAGGAATTGACAGTAGTGTATACACTCTTGGGAGATGGAAGTTGTTAGTCCTGTATCTTCAGATTCAGAGAAGAATGAGAGCTCTTCCCTGTTACTCTAATTAGAAAAATCCCAGGGAAGGTGTTCAATTGGTCCATATCTAAACTAGTAACTATAGTGAAGGAGAAGGGCCCATTATGGTTGACTTTGTCTTGGTCATGTGCTCATCTATCCCTGTGGTTGAGACAAACCATGGTGGTATAAAGGTCCTATGTTTGCCAGACCCTAATAAAACTACAATGTTGGCCTGAATGAGGAGCATTCACCATGAAAGAAAGGTATAGAGGCAATATTGTAAGAATCAGGAAGATAAAAAGTAATGGCAAGCCCATCAACACACCTAACTTTTATTAATAATAAAAGCAAATAGATCCAGTTTTCCCAGGAGCAGCACAGGCCTTCATCATTTTTCATCAGTGCAATGGCAATCATTTCTGAGTTTTTCAATCCAACCCCATGTTTCTCTCTAAGGTTATTTCATGTTATATTCCAGATCCAAAATTCTTAATGGCTTTTTATTGCTTAGAAATGAAAGCTCAAATGACTAATCATGGAATTCATGGTCCTTAACCTTGAGAAATCCATCCTTTTCCATGATGTTTCCATCCTGCGTTCTTACAATGCATCTTTATTTTAAAAGATCAAATCATGTTACTTTTAACCTCTGTCATGACCTGGCCTCCTCTTTTGCATTTCTGTTTCATGTTGAGTGTAACTGGACAAGGACTGAATTATATTTATTTTAAAAATGGCTAAGCTGTGTGTAAAACAGCTACTTAATAATTTTTTTTTCTGTTGACTCGAACTGAACTCAACTATCATGTCACCTAGTGAACAGATTTGATCAGACGCTTCCTTTAATAGAGACTTTTGCGCCAGAGGTAATTAGTACAAATCTCCTGAGGTAGCAAGGGAGAAATAGACAAACAGAAGTTCTTGCCCTGTTCCAGGAATATAAACTTGATTTGCCTAGGTTGCCTAATGCTTGTGTACAGTGTGCTTTACTCTAACATACATCAGCTTTTGTGATGTCTTTGTATCCCATGATTAGCTGATTTACAAAGCAAACCAGACAATGTAGTTTGGTGGTAATAACAGTGATGACTAATATTTATTGAGTTTTTACCATGTGCTGATACTGCTACAGGTGCTTTATGTATTTTAAGTCATTTTCTCTTCCAAGTAACTCTATAAGATAAGTGCTATAATGATCACCACTTGCAGATGAGGAAACTAAGGCAAAGGAAAATTAAGAACCTCACCGTATATCACCCCACTCATTAATGGCAAAGTCAGAATTTAAATCCAGGCAGCCTAGATCCAGGTCCTGGGCACAAGTCTGCCACTACACTGTCACCTGCCCACATTCTACACAATAGGAAAATACTAAAATTCCTTAAAATGAAAGATAGATGATACATTTGTTATTCTTTCTCAGTGATGTCACATACTTATTTTAAGGACTTTATATGTGAATGTATATATTTATATATGATACAGTCATTTTAATAGTTTATTGATACTCTGTGCTGCTTGGAATGCATAACTGAAAAGCAGGACATTACCCTTTTTGCTATCAATTATACCAAAGAAAAAGAGTAATTTTATTTAATTCTATTTTCTGTGTATATGCTTAGATTTTGAAGTAAAAATGGATCCTTTCTTAATTCATATTTCACTATTGACTGAAGAACTTTGAACCTTGAACCAGAAATTCTTTCATCAGATTCTGCATTAGTTTGTAAATTTAGTGCCTTATTTATTTATTTATTTATTTATTTTTTAAAATTCCACTTCTTAAAGAATTTCTCTGCTTCTCCTTTTAAACTTTTAGGTCTAGTTTTCAACAAGCAGCCAGAGTAAGCTTTTATAAACTAAGGCAAATCAGGACAACCCCTTACCTAGAACCTTCTTGCAACTTTCATCCCAGGCAGAATAAAATCCAAAGACTTTTGCATGATTTGATTAACCCCAGGTATTCTGGGCCCTTACTACATCCCATACTTCATCCTTCACCACTGTCTTCCTCATTCATGCTACTCCATTCCAACTACACGTGTCTCCTGAATAATTTTCCCAATATGAGAACCCTTTCCCATTCCTCCCATTCTGTCCCTCTAAGCCTCCCTTCCTTTTGTCCTGAATCAGGATTCCCCCACAGAACCATATGACTCACTCCCTAATTTCACTCACAACTATATACTCAATACTTGCCTCAGTAATTATGTGAAAGAGTAACCCCTTTCGTGCCACTTAAATTTTACTTCCTAGTATTTTTCACTCTGTTTACATTATTTTTTGGTATTTATTGTCGCTTTACCTAACAGAATATACATGTCATGTAGTAGGTGCTCTGCTAGACTCACTGTCGTACTCTCAATGCCAAGAAGAGTCCTTGTCAAATAGTTGGCACACAATAAATCTGTGTTGAATGAAAGAAAGCTATATTCTCCATGAAATGTACTTATGGAAATACTTTTGCTTTTGGTTTTGCATATATATTTTCTGGTTTTTGCCTTCATGAATTTTGTTCTTTTTCCCCTGGAATGTTCTAGCCCTTCCCTCAACTATGCATATCAAAATTCTAGTCAACTTTTAAAGGTTATGAACTTGATCATGCTTTTCCTGAACAAAGCAACTGGGCATAATCTTGACTTTTTCTAAACTCTGTAGCTCTCTATATTTACATGGCATTTATTGCTACCTTATAACCAGTTATTGATTTGTTAACTTAGTATTTATTAATTATGCTGTATATACACTATAAAAAGACTGTTGAGCATAAACAGTGTCTACATTCTTCTTGAATGGATAACAGTTATACTCTATCTTATTTTTCTTATATTCTTATAATCAAGAACCAGGTGTTCTTGTTGCTTTAACATGTATTTGTAAAAGATGTCCCGTGACACATAAGAGATTTGATTTAAAAAACAAACTTTTTTTTTTTTACTAGATACTTTGATTAGAACTTACTCCTATATATCTCTGCAGTATTTTTGATAAAACTGAGATTTGAATGGCTCTAAGGTAGACCATACCAGAAATTTTAGGAGAGCATTTTGCTTTGTCCAACATATGAAGTGTTAAAGGCTACATGTATGCTAAAAGTCACAGATAAATGATGTTTTTTATGCACTGGGTACATGAGATTGTCATGAGTAATGGCGTAGGGCTAAGATCAGATGCTGGGTTTGAAGCAACCTTCCAGGAACTAGGCATTGTTGCTTAAGACACCTCCCCTTTTAATGGATGTGTAGGTGTGCTATGTCCTGAATTGCCTAAGACATGCTCTGTTTTCACCTTCTGTCCTGAGACCCCAATTTTAAACTCAAATTATCCCACTTTGAGAAACAATGTGGCTATTTTGTGAGAAATTTAACCTAAAAAAGGTTAAGTGGTTCAGTGTCACTCAAATCATTAAGAGGCAGACCAAAATGGAACTGAATGGACTTAAACCTCATTATTTCCCTTATTTCTTTAGTCTTATTAAAAGGTTTGAGTACAGAGGTTAAAGTAGCAAATGAATACCTGGATTCAGGTTTAGATTCCTAGAATTCAAGATAACCAAGTTTGTCTAGAGTATAAGCAAGTATGAACAGTCTCAGTTTAAGGGCATAACAGGGAGACTTGAAAATAGGAAAAGAAGAAATGAGATTAAAAGCAAACAAACCAACAAATTAAAAATTAATGGGATTTGTAATAGATGGTTATTTCCATGCTTCATTACAATACTGAAAGTGTTTTGATGGATCCTGGTCTAAAAATTGTCCATTTTGGATATAGACAGATTTGTACTGGCCCAGTGTGTATCACTAAAAAGGACATGGTATAAATTTACAGGTCTGGGCAATTACATTCAAGTGCTCAGCTTTTGAAGAGACTTCACTATTTCGAAATTATAATGGATACTTATCCTATGAAAAAGCAGTATCATATGTTACAAAAATCAGGGATAAAAAACTCTACTGCCCAAGATTACTGTGTATCTGACTAATTGTTCTCCACTAACTGAACTGTCACTATAATGGCTTATTGTGCCTCAGATTTTTAGCTTTTAGATGCTTTTTATCCTTTTAGGTGCTTTTTTTTTTTTTTTTTTGCCAGCTGTTTGAGTTCACATAAAGTAACTGAGTTTTTCATATATATATATATATATATATATACACACACACACACACATATATATATATATATATATATATCAGCATGCTCTGAGTTCTTTAGTTTTTCAAAGATTCACTTGATACACAATTGTCTATCTCATTCACAAGAACATGTAATCCTATTATGTCTCTTACACAACTGTTGGTATCCCTGAAGACACATGGAATCAATTAGCAAGGTTGCTGCAATAAATTGGAATTCCTTCTGAACACATAACAGGAGATAACACAGGAGATCCATGGCACCTGTTTTAGACAGTCTTGTTCTAATAACGTTTACTAAGTGAATGGCCCACACATTCTCTTAAACGGACTTAAATCTCAGCATTCACTTTTTAAGTCATTTGTTTTTGGAGAAATTTTCATAATCACCTCTATACCACTATATCTGTTACAATACATTTAAATTCCATCCTGTACCTGAAAATATAAAACAAAATATCTCATATAAAAACTTAAATCTTTTTTATTAATCTTAATATTTTAGGTCATTCATCATTGATTTTAATAAGCTCTTACAAATTCTTATCTTTCCAATAGGAGGAATAGTTTTTAGATAAGCAAACATCATCAGTATGAAAGAATATTCAGTAATGAATTAACCACTTTTAAAATTAATCCAACTCAAAGATACTTTCTATTTAGCATTAGCATCTGTCACTGTACAATCTCATGTAATTGCTTAAAAAGCTGACAGTATAAAACAAATGCAATTTAAAACATTGGCAATGTAAAATAAACTCATTTAGAAAAATGAAAAATTTCATTAGGTTGATGAAAATGATGAGGCTGATGATGGTGATGATGGAGAACTATTTCAGTCACATAGGAAGCCACTGGCAAATGAGAATTCAAAAGAGATAGATCAATTAAAGAACATAGACAAGGATACTGACACAATAGGTGTTGGGTGCACAAAAAAAGTGATTTGAACATAAAAGGATAAAATGAATCTCTGAGAAAATAAAGGATGCCCCTGATTTTTTTTTTTTTAATATATTGATCATTTGTGAGGGAAGTGCCACAAAATCAAACATAAGTAAAGAACATCATAGCTTGCTAAAACAGTACTGTTAACATGGAAAAAACATCAACACGATTCAAGAATCTGCTTGAGATCATAGACCCTGGAACTAGACTGAGTTCTATCTATATTTGCTTTCTCATCTGTAAACCGCATAATTACAGCATTCTTCTCAAAAGGTTGTTGTGGGGGCTGAGTTAACATAAATAAAATCTGCAGAATAGTGCCAGCTACATTTTAAGATCAAAACAGTGTTTAGTTTTGTTTTTGGTAAGAATTATTAAATCATTGTAATTTTATCCTGTTTTATTAGATATAAAATAAAATTTATGTGTCTTTATGTTTTTAGTTTCATCTTTCAAAAGAACTTAAATTACATTCTTTCCCCACTATTTACTATGAAATTCCATCTTTAAGTCCATTCTCTTCAATGTCTGCATCCAATGATAATTATTTTCAAATAACAGAAATCTTCACTTTGTTTTAAAAACGTATTCTATATTTTCCCATCTGATTCTAGTCAAAGTAATATTATGAATGTTTGTTGTAATATATTAGCTGTTGAGCATTCCTACTAAATTTTTAAATGTGTTTATGTGTTACAAAGATTTATTCATTTACCTGCAGAATGTCTCTTTAAGTTTCCCCTTCTACAAAGGTATATAGGTACAGCTTACAGACAAAACAATTCCCAAGAAACTTCTCAAGAAGTAGGATACTTGACAAAGTGTCTTTATTTGAAAGAATACTGATATACAGAAAAATTTCCTCTCAACTTCTTATACATACACACACACAAACACACAGATACACAAATACACACATGTGCATGCTCAGGGGCACATATCTGGTGTCCTTTCTAAAAGTTTGCATCTCTCTTTTTTGTTACCTTTTTGTGTATTTTAAATTAATTTAACTCCCTTAATTTTCATTCTTGTGTTCATTGAGAAATTTTATTCTAGCTGCACGACACACAGTCCTTTGAAATAGAGACTGTAGGTTTTAATTCAGTAGACATTTCACTCATCATATTTCACTTAACAAATTCATATGTTATAGTGTTAGGTGCTTTGGAGAGACTTCAAAACTCACTTTTCTAGTGTGCTGGGGAAGTGGGGCAAGGATCAAATTAGACAAGGGTACATGTTGCATTCATGATTCTTACTACCCTTGGCTGTGTCTAAGAGTTGGCCTTTTCAAGTGAAATAGAATAAGGAGTCAACAAATTCTCTGCTCATACTAGAATAAAAATGCTTACTAGGCAATTTTTTTTTTTTGCCTCCTCCAGTTTTCAATTTTGATAAAATTGTCTGGTGTACCATAAGCACTGATGGCTGTTGAATATAGTAGAAGACCTTGATTTGTTCTCAAGGAAATGAATATCAACTCAAATATTATTTGTTGACCTAAGATTAACTTATTTTTATTATCTTAGAATATTTACTTACAAAACTACATCCCTTCAAAAGATCCTTTTTGTTTATAATATTTCCTAGAAAAATACAGAAGTACAGAAGCAGCCTTGGAAACTTTTACAACTCACTTCATAGTTTTGAAAGGAATCCTATAAGGAATAACACATATCCCTTTAGGAATCTATATCAAACAATTTTATACAATTAGCAATTCATTTTCTTAGTGCTTAATAAGAGGGATTGCTGAACAATTAATTACTCATATTTAATTTACCACCAATTTATGCAAATACTGCTTATAATTAGAAATGTATTAGCACATACTTCAAATTCAAATGTGGAAAGTTGAGTCATGTTCCCTTGGGTACAGTACTAATTCTCAGATGCTACTGAGTACCCTTTTCTTCTCTAGTGATACAATGGATAAAATGATTTACTAGTATTGGAAAAGGTCTTAATACACACCTGCTATTACAAGGATGTAGCTTAAGCAAAGATAATGTGACTCCTCAATTCAAGAAAGGAGATAAGAGATTTATTCACCCTCTGTCTCTCTCACTGTTGATCACATGGCTCTATTTCTTTGTATTTCAGCATTATGTGGAGGAGATGTTAGAGGGCCTAGTGGAACAATCTTATCACCTGGTTACCCGGAATTTTATCCAAATTCTCTGAATTGTACATGGACTGTTGATGTAACCCATGGAAAAGGTAATTTGCCTCATGAAATAATAATTGGACTGTCTTCTGAATTTTCATTGAGTCTATTTTTATTTAATTTTCCTTCACATGTTCTTTTGCATGAGCAAAAACAGATCAATACTACAGTATGCTAAAACACATTTCAATTTAAATAATTGCAACAAAAATTATATTTACTCTTCTATAGTATTATAATGTGCTCATGTTTTTACAAGGCTGGTGCTATGAGAGATTTGTTTAGTTTTGATATAATAAACTAATGATATTTGAATTTTTTGTAACAAGAAAACGTCAAATAAGATGGCTGTAGTTTCTGACATAGTGTTAAGAAGTTGATTTCAGGAGTTCAAAGGGGAATATGAGATGCTCTGATATGCTGAGCCAATTTTAAAGCAACTAGTATATGTTTATACAAACTTGTTTATGAATGTTTCTGTTTTTGTTTATAATAATTATATTATTTAATTTATAGGCATTCTATAAATATCTGTGTCTCAGATTCTTTAGTACAGAGCTGCAGATATGTCTCACATAAATAGAGTAAAATTGCACTCTGCATAAGTAGATGTTAATAAATGTCCTTTTACAAATAAACAAATAAGTAAAAGGCTCTGTAGTATTAAATATGGTTCATTCACGAGATTCAACCAGACTCATAAAACTTTTACAACCTACTTCACTGTTTTGAAAGGAATTCTATAAAGAATGACATGCATCCCTTTAGGAATCTATAACAAACAATTTTACGTAATTAATAATTCATTTTCTTAGTGCTTAATAAGAAGGACTGCTAAACAATTAATTACTCATGTTTAATTTACCATCCATTTTTGCAAATATTGCTTATAATTAGAAATGTATAAGTAGGTACTTCAAATTTATCAAGGTACAGTGTAATTTATCAAGGCAACAACTTATCAATGGTAAAATGACCATTCCAATATATGAAAACAAAAAATATATTAAAGTTATTTACTTGAAGATCTCCATGGGCTGATCTTCTAAAGGAGCTACTTTATTCATTTTAAAACCTGATTTTGATAAGTACCCTTTATTTTAGCTCTGTTGCTTTATTACATTATTGAATTTTACTACTAAATTGTATTTATTGAAAATAAATAATTTTTTTAGAAAATCTAAAAAAAGAAAAAATCAAAATAAAATACTTTTAGCAATAAGATGTTACAATTAAAACTAAAGCCTTATGTTTAATACATTTAAATGTATTGTGTTTTCACAAATAAAGTTTGCCTTTGATAAAATTACATATTATTTTATCAGGAAGTGAGAATTATGTCAGGACAATTTTAGTTAGATTTCTACAATGAATTAAATATTATTGAGAAAAAAGTGTTTTTAAAACGAGTATTCTGGTACTGAATAGCAGGAATGAAGTAGAAGACTTTGTAAACTATGATTTTTGTCATTCTTTATTAGTAGAAGACTCTGCTGGAAGCTAAACAAGTATCCTATTATTCCATTGCAAAGTAGATTAATGGAGTTTAAAATAAGCTCCCTGATATTATAGAAGGGAATGGAGTGCTACATACTGCTTGCTATGTAAATAGAGGTTTAATTAACACTTAAAGTTTTGCATCTTCACAGGTTGCAAGTGTTAATTAAATCCGTATTTACATGGCAAGAGATGCAGATGTAGATGCCTTTGTTTTAAGAGCCAGCTGAGTTTGTTTGAAGTACAACTCTTCCAAAGTGTAGCCAAAGTTTCTTGAAGGAAAATCTCAAAGTTGGGAGAAATATTCAAGGTAATATAGTCTAACCTCTTTCTCAGAAAACTAGTTTCTCTGTATAGTGTTTCAGAAACAGGATGAACTGACCTGTTATGGATATTTCTGTTGATAAGGACTGTACTCCTTGGGAAAACTTGCTCATTTTTTACATATTTAGTTGTTTAAAAATTATTCTGCAGCCGTTATCCCTGTTCTGCTCTCTGGAGCTACACCAAAAAAGCAGCCTAATCTTTGCTCCAACCAAAATTTCCTCAAACACACCAACTCACAGTTCTGAGACTACCATGTTTTTCATGTCCTCTATCCCTAGATCTTTATTCTAAGTATTTTCTACCCAGACTAAACACTCCTAGTTCCTTTAATTCATCATAAGATAATATTTTCATGTTCATCACCACTCTAATCAACTTTCTCTGGATACGTTCCAGCTTATCTCTTTAAAATGTGGTTTTCTAAAACTGAACACATCATGGCACAGTGTAACACTAAAATTATTTTCATTAAAGAAGAAAGTATTTGTGTTAATTAACTTTTTTGCTACCATGTTATACTACTAATTGATAAGAAGTTTGTAGTAATGTAAATCATCTTTTTAGATTACTGGGACTTAAAATACAGATAAATTAAATTCCTAAAATTCTATAATTATACAATTGCTTTTTTTTCTATCTTCAGTGCAAACTTTTATATTTATCCCTGTTACATTTTATCATATCGATTTTGATTCAGACTTCCTATGAGATCATTTTGAAGTGATTTACATTTCACTTACATTCACATTATATAGTCAGAATGTTCTTATGTAAGTATGATCATTAGTACTTTAAGAATCTTTTTTTTTTTTTTTTTTTTTTTTTGAGACGGAGTCTCACTCTGTCGCCCGGGCCGGATCTCAGCTCACTGCAAGCTCCGCCTCCCGGGTTTACGTCATTCTCCTGCCTCAGCCTCCCGAGTAGCTGGGACTATAGGCGCCCGCCACCTCGCCCGGCTAGTTTTTTGTATTTTTTTAGTAGAGACGGGGTTTCACTGTGTTAGCCAGGATGGTCTCGATCTCCTGGCCTCGTGATCCGCCCGTCTCGGCCTCCCAAAGTGCTGGGATTACAGTCTTGAGCCACCGCGCCCGGCCGAGTTTATAAGAATCTTAACAAGTATAGATCTAAATATCTAAGTATTTAAGAAATAATAAAATTTAAATGTGCCATCTGTAATCTCTTCACCATTAAACATGAAGTCAAAGTGTTTGAACACATACAATTGTTCAATAGTTTCAAAGTCAGTTAACTACAGTGTCATTCAGCCTACATTGCTCCTTACTTGCAGGGACATCATGAGAGCTTTTCCTTAAACACATTCTATAAATCAAGATGCTAATTATAAATAGTTACAGGAAACCTGGAGAAAAAAAGTGTACTCAGAAAAAAACCCTTAGAGTCTTAGAAGTTAGGCTGTCCTTAAATAAAGCACAGTCCACACCTATTACTTTACATATTAGGAAAAAAATAAGTCAAATGGCATCCTTTAGGTGATAGCTGGTGGCATGACTGTAACTGAAACCTAGATATTAAAGCTATTTTGACTTTAAGTACAAGCCTTTAATATACATATATCTGTACCATAAATTACCTTTATTGGGCATCCTGAATTAGCATTCTTAAGAGAAGTAATTACGATATTGAAACCACTGACTTTTTCTCCCTGCCTTGTTAGAATTGTGTGTCTTTGCCTGTTTAATCCCCTTCTTTCCAAAATGTCTATCATAGTCTGCACCATCACAAACTTCTTGCTTTTGGAAGTCATTGCCTTTTTTGCTTTAGGAGGTCATTGCTTTGGGTTTTTTTGTTGGTTTGTTTTTATTTTTGTGTTTTTCCTGAGATGGGTTCTCATCCTGTCACCCAGGCTGTTCCTGGCTCACTGCATCCTCAATCTTCCTGGGCTCAGGTGATCCTCCCACCTCAGCCTCCTGAGTAGGTGGGACTACAGGTGCATGCCACCACACTTAGTTAAGTTTTGTAGTTTTTTGTAGAGATGGGATTCTGCCGTGTTGCCCAAGCTGATCTCAAACTCCTGGATTCAAGCAATCCACCCACCTAGGCCTCCCAAAGTACTGGGATTACAAGTGTGAGCCTCCAGACCTGGATGGTCATTACGTTTGAAGGTCATTTTTATACACCTCTACGGACCCCTTTGACAAATTAGTTACCTCCATTTCTATGCTCCTATATTGACTTATATTAACCAGTTTGGCAGAATGATTAAAATTTTGGTTCATGTACCTTTTTCCTCAGATAGGCCATGAGTTACTTACATTCTTCTAAATATTTATATTCTATAATGACTAGAATATAGTAGTTTCTCAGGATCATTTTCTTATTTGGATTAATTGACCTTCGGCACAACTTCGAAGGTCTTAAGTTGTTTTGCAGTAGTGAAAGAAAGCAGATATTACCATTTAATCCATGACTTGAACAGCAGCTTCATTTTATAAAGTGGCTTGCCAGGGCTAAATAACAGGAAAAACATTAGCTCTTATTTTGGGAAATTGATCAATAGCAATAACACTTTCTGAATACTTCCTCTGTGCCAGTCACTATGCGAAGTCATTTTCATGTTACCTTATAACTGCAAAACAACTCTATTAGAGCCCTATTTTACAGATAGAGAAAGTAGGGCTCAGAAAGGTAAATAATACTTAACAGTGGCTTTGTTGGCACCAATAATTAATTCATGAAATTCTAAAATAATTCATTTTATGTATTTCAGAACAAGCACATTTTTTTCTTAAAAAATGTAAATAATATAGCATACATGATGATTTATTTCTCTTTTTTCAATCTACTCTCCTATTGTCCAACTATTTTTTTCTTAGCTTTTTAGGAGAAATAAGACTTACTTATCTGAACTTTCTACCCTTACATTATTTTGCAGGAACTAATCTGGACAGTGAACATCTTCTGTTTATTATGTCAATACCCCATTTTCCTTCCATCTGTCTAGTATCAATACTGATTTTATACTATAGAACATTTGAAAAACTGACTTAATTTTTGGACTCCCTCCAAAAGGGGTTTTGTATTCCTGCCCATTATAGAGAGGAGAAAACAAACAAATAAACAAACAAAAACAAACAAACAAAAAACAACTTACATTTTGAAAAATAATTTGAAAATAGTACCTTATATATTTCAAATCTTTCTCAAATATGAAATCTCTGGTTCATTATGCAGTAATAACCTTGTCGTGGTAATGTTTGTGTTTTCAGTCTGTTTGTTTTGGTCTCATTTTCTATCCTCTTTTTTTTTTTTTTTTTTAAACAATGGAGACTCTTAAGAATTCCCAACATTTGAAACTAAAATGTAAATGAATAAAAATGTTACTTGTCATACTCTCAGATTTTGGACTTTTCTTAGCAAATACTTGGGTAATTTTTTAGGTCAGGTATAAAAATAAAGCCCTTCAAGGGAAGGGTCCCTGTGGTAGCCATTTTTTTATTTCAGATGGCTCCTTACGCAGTATGTTGTGTGTATTTGAGTGTGTGTATTTGTGTGAAGTCATTAGTCTTTTACACGTGTTCTTGACACTGTAATTAAATACTAACATGATACCACAAGGACACTGTAATTAAATACTAACATGATACCACAAGGAGTCCACTACATACTCACTAGAAAGGAGCAAATTTAAAAGCCCCAGATTTTCAAGTATTGGAGAAGATATGGAGCAACCATATTGTCTATGGAGATGTAAATTGGCATGGCCACTTTGTAAAACAGTATTTGTTAAAGCAACACATATATTATTACCCCCATCATTCAGTAATTCCACTCCTAGATACGTACACAACAGAAAAAAGCACATACATTCACAAAAGATATACTCACATGTTCATGGCAGCACTGTCTACATTTGTGATAAAATGCAAACAACTTAAGTGACCATCAGCAGTTGAACAGGTAAATAGATGTGGTATATTCACAAAGTGGAATGCTATACTATACATCACCAAAAATGAACCACCCCCAACTACACACAATGATATTGAGAAATCTCACAAACCTAATGTTGAGTAAAATAAGTCAGATCCAAAAGAATATATATGATTCCATTCCATAAACTACAAAATATATATACAAAGCAGCAAAATTAGTTTGTGCTTTAGAAGTTGAGTGAGTGGTTACCTCTGTAAAGCTGAAATGACAGAAAAGTTTTATTAAAAAGGCTCTGGGTGTTTGTATTATTGTGACTATTGATTTGGATACTATTTGCAAAAATATTTGGTTTATGGAAACTCATTTAGCTGAACACTTATATATACATGTTTTGCATATTATATGCACAGGTTGAAATTTGTGACAGATAAATGGAGAATAATTACATTCATTTAACAAATAGCATTCCCTATGCCTGTTTTATATTTATCTTCTAAAATAAACAGCATATTTGGAAGTTAAGTTCTATAATATTAAGCATTGCTTTTATGTTGGTTGAAGGGATTGGAGAAGAAAATGGAGGCATGTACAGTATTTACCAGGAAGTTGCACCTCTATTGTAAACAAAATATATGTATTTATTTTGAAATTTTCAGAAAACCAGGTAATTTTTTTTCAGGCATTGGTTTTTTAATTTTATTTTCAAGCAGTTTCCAAGACATGACTCATTATATCTCTTTTAATGAATCTGAAGGAAAAACACACATAAAAAGAATAATACGATATATATTTGGAATATTTTATAGTAATGTCTCTCATTTTCAGAAAATTTAATTAGAAGGAAAGCCCTGGCTAATAGGTAGTTTGACAGTAACTCTCTGTGTTTTACTAATCTACCTGTAAATTCAGTGTTCCTATTTTTCTTAATAGGTGTGCAGTTCAACTTCCACACTTTTCATTTGGAAGACCATCATGACTACTTACTGATCACAGAGAATGGCAGTTTTACCCAACCACTGGCACGCCTGACTGGTTCAGATCTTCCTCCAACAATCAATGCTGGTCTCTATGGAAATTTCAGGGCTCAATTGCGTTTCATTTCAGATTTTTCAATATCATATGAAGGATTTAACATTACATTCTCTGGTGAGAAAATAAACAAAAAACAAAAGAGCTCATTCAATAACTTTTAAAAAAATCAATTTTTTCAAGATATGAGCATAACTAATGATGAAACAGAGAGTGAAAAATAGCAGAATAGAAGAAAAAGTTTTAAAAAAAGAAAGCAAAGTAATATCTGTCAAGTTTAAGGAAAGATTGGAATAGATTGAAGATTATCTCTAGTAATAAATAAGGGAAAAAGCAAAAATTAATTAATTTGCTGTAAATCTACTGGAAGTACAATAATTACATTTCTTTAATTTACAAAAATTCTGCAAAATTCTAACAGAGGTCAAAACTAGCTAAAATGCCTAGTAAATGCAAAATGAAAATTAAAATATATATTTTAAAATTTCAGTTAGACTCAAAAATGAAATGAGAATTAATCCAGTTATTTCCTTGTTTTATGTGCCTAGGAAAAGACATAGAAGGCATAACCAACAGGCTAGTATTAAGATAAACCTAATTTATTATTCTGGAATTAGATAATCTGTAATCAAATTAGCATAGTTACTCCTTTCTTCTAGTATAATCTTATTTATAGACAATAGTATTACTTGGATTACAGGGAGAAAAAAAGTATGAGACCAAAGAGAATAAAATGTATTCCCACCACTTAGAGCTCTACTTTCAATTTGAATGAACACAACTAGCTATTTCTTAATACAGACACAAATTAATAAGTAAATGTTATGACAACTTGCTAATATTAAAATGATACAAGCACTAACCTTATTCTTAAACAACTATTTTAGTATTTGGATGAAAATATTGGGATGCTAAAATCATAAAAGTATTTTATCATGAGTAGTAAATGAACATAACCTAGAATGTTAGAAAAAAAAATCCAAGTTATTTTTTTAAAGCATAAAATATTAGCTAATCAACATGAAGCAATGCCTCTTGTTCTTTATTGCAATTACACAGTAACTGCTCTGGGAATATTTTTAGATAAGCTACTTCTTCTTAGGACTGTATATAAATTATAATGTTTAATCAACTCTACTGTTTCATACCCTGAAGACTGTTTAGTTGTTCATTTTCATAATGCTCATTTATTGCCTGGGGAAAAGTTCCTATAAAAATCCATAATATAATAATTTTCAATGTGTGGTCACTTCAGTCTCACGTAAACCCTTGCATCTCAAGTTATGTGTTTTTCAGAATATGCATTAGCTGAACTTCTTGTATACAAGAAGCAGAAGGGCCTTTATCATTTAAATGTAAAATATTAAGCAAAATGCATTTCAAAAGTGCAAATGATTTCATTTCAAATGTTATTTTGTGTTTGAAAATATGCAGTTCTTATACCATTACAAGTCAAAAATACATGAAATAAAAATGTTTCTAATGCAGAAAAAACAATAAGATAAAAAGCTATATTTTATTATTCAGAAGGTGATATTTTCTCATCTATATTGAATACCGCACATACAAATATTTATCAAGTTATTAGCTATTTTACAAAAGAAGAAACATATGTGTGCCATTTGTATGTTCTGATAGCTAGTCATATAGTCACTTCTAAATATATGACTAGGTTCTAAAAACAATAGGAATACACCCTTAAAAGTAACCACTATCATTTTCTTTGTCCTTTCCTCCCCTGCGGGGAAATTTTCTCTCTAATTTACAGAATATAACCTTGAACCTTGTGAAGATCCTGGCATTCCTCAATATGGTAGTCGAATTGGGTTCAACTTTGGGGTTGGTGACACTCTGACCTTCTCATGCTCATCGGGTTATCGACTGGAAGGAACATCAGAGATCATCTGTCTTGGTGGTGGCCGACGAGTGTGGAGTGCACCTCTGCCAAGGTGTGTGGGTACGTGGTCAGCTGCTTTCATTTGCTTGTATGTGTAGTCACTGTCCATGGAGTTGCATGGTTACACCCTTCGTTTTTTATAATCTGTTGAATTTCTTCATTTATTTCACATTAGTTATTTCAATTTTTTTTCTATTTGGCAATCTGGTGTAACTGAATTAACTTCTCTACTGCTCCATTCAAGAAACCATGCTTCTAAATTTGTTTTCAGATAGGGATAATAAATGAATTAGATAGGTAGGTAGATAGATAGATAGATAGAAATATGATAGATACATAGATATATGGAGATAGATAGATGATATAGATAGGCAGGTAGGTAGGTAGGTAGATAGATGAAGGATAGAAATAGAATCATATTTTGAGAGCTCACAGAAAATGGAATTCTTGTATTCTATTGATAGTATATTCTGACTAAGGTTTTTACAATATTTTATAACTTAAAATTAACATGCATAAAAGATGATTACAAGAGAAAGTGTCAAATGAAGAATAGGTAATTAATTTAAAGGCTGTCAATGAATTTATTGGCTCACTATTTGATAAATAAGAGAGCTATTCATTCATGTTGTGCAATAAAAAATAACTATAATTAAAGTATTGGAAGTGTGAAGTCATCATCTCAATCTTTGGAAGTAAATATTTTGACTGATAAAAAGAAAACAATGTTCAGTAGAAAAAATAAAGGGCTTTTCATTAAGACTTAAATCATTCCCTATTTAAATTAGAAAATATTAAGGCAAGAACTTCTCGCTGTTTAGTGATTATCAGTACATCTTATGATAGAATGAGATTCAAATGGCCATTTTATAATTATTTTATAAAGTTATTGAAAATTATCACAAGCACTTAATTTGATTATAAATCTAATTATGAGTCACAAATCTGTGTAAGTTATAATATGCTATAAAATCAGGAAAATTGGTAGAGATTTGAAATGTGGTTTAAGCCCCTGCTCTTTACTGTGGATACAAAATGCCCCACAGATTGAAATGAGAATGAAGAAGTGATATCCTTTTTGCCTCATTCAATTTATTGTCCCATATATAGAATGTGGGAATTCCTGTGGAACCACAAATTAAGCCCAAAAATATGACCATCCAAGTTAATATGGGTCTGAAGTCTTTGATTGTAATGAGATTGTTTTCAAGACACATAACAGATGAAATTTCTTTTTAAAATCACAGATTTTTATAGAAATGGCACAAGCAACCATAGAGGCTTGAAGTTGGGAGGTGATAAGTAATCATACTCTCAGGGCATCTTTTCCAGGAGCTATACAGGATGCATTTTATTTATTTTTTTAAGGACATTTTGTTTTTACTGTTGCTACTACTGCTACTGCCACCTTTGAAATTCCTGCACTTTACTTCATTATGCCCATTTTCATTTTCATGACTATTTTCAAAGGTAATTAATGAAACCTTTGGAATAGTCCAAGTTAGGACTACAGAGTGCCTGACCATTTGATATTTGGTCAATTCACTTTTCTAAACTTCATTTTTCTCATCAGTCAAATGGTTACAACTCTAGCACCTAACTCATTGTTGTGAGTTAGTTATGAGGATTTAAAGAAATTAATGATGTAAATCAGACACCTGGCACAATCCCCGGAATATAGGAAGCATTCAGAATTTAGATTTTATTTTAACTAATTGTTTTGAGTATAATCTGCTGTCTCTCCAGCCTGTCAACTTAGTTTATAAAATCAATTATAGTAGGAAATAATTCCATTTTATAAAACACTAACATTATGAGGACCTGCTAAGCTCTTTTATGTAAAGTCATTGCATTTAATCCTTACTAAAATCCTGATTTTATTATCTCTTCCACTTTTCATTAGAAGAAGTCTGAGCCTTAGAGATGCTAAATAACTTGCCCAAGATCATTAAGATTGTAAGAGGTAGCACTATGATTTTTGTAGTGATCTGTTTCATTCCAAAGCCCAATTTTTTCTTCACTAGTATCTAAGGAAACGTGATTCTAGAAAGAATATATCATACGGAATTAACATTTTCTCTCAGAGTAACCGAATACATGCCAGGCTGTTATATAGGTTAAAGAAAAAAAAAGTGCTTACTTGTACATTTTAAAAATTTAGTTTATATTTATGATATATTTTAATAAATGGATTTATGAAAACCTGGCATTGCAAAAATCTAACATTGAGTTAATTTTGTTTTATTAAGGTGTTTCTTTGAGATGGGTTTATTCGTTGCCTAAATCTTTAATGGGAAGGATGAAAGAAAATTACCCTGTGGACAAATTTAGAAAGCAAAGTTATTATCATGGGAATTCCCCCCACTCATTTTCAGATTAGCTGTGCTTGCTTTTAAGCTTATTAAAATTTACAATTAATTCAATTGACCTTAATAAATTCCACTGTAGGCATACATTTAAGTCCCAAGATGGGTAGAAATATTCCTTTAAAAAGAAATATTTTTTAAATGTTACTTCTCCAATTTTTTTGAACTTTTTTCTTTACTGCTTTGCTTATGTTTCAGATCAAATTTGTTCCTTCTTGAATTTCTAATTCTAAACATACATATGTATATATTTCTAATTTTGTTTTTTCCCCCCAAATTTTAGTCTTTATTCACATAAAATGTATGTTATTTGTAACCATTCATCTGAGCAGATGTCCAGTTTTAGGAATGCTAGTTTATTTGGACAGCTTTTATTTCTTCTTAACCTCTTTGTACTTGTTACTTCATATATCCTAACACCAATTCTTTATTTCATACTTGTTTTAAAAAATCATTATTTAGTCTTCAGCGTTGCCAACTGCATAGAAAGCATAGATTAACAATAGCCAAATTATTAAGTAAGTTGTATTCCAAAAGTTTGCTTCTGTTTCAGTTATTTGGAATCTAAACATTCTTTTCCTGGCACAAGGGTACAAATGATGGATACACTCCCAGAACAAACCTCAGATGAGGTTTTAAATTTTATATAAAGTATGAAACTAATATTAACATTTACTAAAATGATTTGTGTATATATACATTATATAAGGCATCTGACTTCAGACAGTAAGGGAACTGATAAAGCTAGTTTTGGAAACTTACTTTACATTTTATTTATATAAATTTTGATTCAATATTTAGTGTACAGGTTGATTGGTATCTCCATTTCTTGTAGTAGAATTGGGCAAAATTTATCTTATTCTGGATGTTGAATGAGGAATAAACAATATTTTTCTTTAAACAATTTCCTACATAAGCTTTGAATTTATGTTTAAAGTTTTAACGAAATATTAAAATGTAATAATACCATAATGTGGCCATTTATGTCTATGAAAAATTCTGTCATGTAATATCTCATTCCAAAACCCCCAAATGTTGTGAAAGTAAGTTTAATACAACTATCTTATCAATAAAGATATGATATCTATAAAAATACTCAAGGTTGAACACAAACCCAAGGGCAGATTCATGATTATCACAATGTTCTGAGTCCAAGTCCTGTGTACGGTCCACAGTAGCACACCATTGTCTTTGACTGGAGACTCTGATAAAGTTGGGAGGAAATCTGGCCTGCATTATAGTTGACACTTGGCTTCAGAGAACTTCGTATGCTTGTCCTCTATTTAACTAGAGGAAAATCTCTTCAACCATGGCCCATTTATCTGATGTTGTTTAAATGCAGAGAAATTTGTAGAAGCAGGAGAAGAGTCTTGACAGAAATCAAGAGTATAACAGGAAAAGTTTTATTATGCTATTAGTAGCTAAGTACTCGATACACAAAATCTCGTTTACTAGTTAGTAATCAAGATGAAAGTTTTACTTTCTGAAACAGATATTTATGTATCTCTAATTATACTTCACTTTTTGGGAAAAACTTTAAAAACAGGAAAAATGATATTTTAGTTAAGATGTTTTGTATTTGAATGATTTTCCTGGAGAGCCATGTTTCTCAGAAATGAATATCTGATCACCTTTTTAAGTGGCAACCAAATACCCAACAGCAAATAAATAAATAAATAAAATAAAAATAAATAAAAAAATTAAAAAGTACCCGTAAGTTGATAAGTTGATTAAAATAAAAAACACTTTCCTTTTTTGTTTAAGAGATAAGTACATGATTTCTTTTTCTAAAGTTTGCATTACAAAAACACTGTCATTTACTTTGCTATCTTTTTAAATCAGGAAAATCTTGCATGTCTTCACTCAGCATCCAAATATACCAGGAACCAAGCCAGGCCATGTTGCAAATAAACAAGGAGCTAATGAAAGAACATGTTGTGTTGGAAAGTAGATTAGCAAGTTAAATATTAGTAATGATTTGTCTTTAGGCAGGAGTCCACATATTTTAAGAAGCCTACACATTTTGAAGTGATTTCAAAGACATTAATTCATTCATCCTCATAATCCCTCATTTAACACATCTTCTGTTTCTAATTTCATGTGTCATTGATTTTTTTATCTGACTTTGGACAAGTAACAACATCTTGCCTTAATCATGAGTCAAATGAGAAAAATGATAACTCTATATTACACATCTACTTATTATTCTCACTTTTCTGACTTTTCAGATGATATATGATGATAGTTATTTATTTCTTAGTTTAAAAATAAATGTCAACAAGAGAGGAAACTGGGTGTGCAGCATATATGCGAACTGTCTGGACTATGATTGTAACTTCTCTGTGAACCTAAAACTATTCCAAAATGAAAATGTATTAAAAATTCAAAATATGAAAGAATAAAGTGCATTTGAAGAGGCAATTTCTCTTGAAAGAAATTCTACTTATTTTATCTTAACCTCCAAGCTCTCTATACTAAAATTATATCTATCAGATGCTCACACATGTATATCAAGTATGACTGATCTATCCAAGATTTTATATATATATAAAAGTGTTCTAGTGAGTAATATAAAGAAATATGTATTTACTTCTTTCTTGTATGATTAGGACTGAATGTATTGATTTCATTGTTTAACAATATAAAAGCATCTAGAATATTAACTTATATTTGCTCAATGCTATCTAGATTTTTAAAAGAATTTCTTGCTCAAAACCTTATGAAGTAAGCAGAGGAGGTGTTATTCCTTTTTAGCAGTTGAGAAAATGCATGCTCGGGAATGTTACAATTAATAAGTAAAAGAAATGTACCAGAGGCAAAGTTTTGTAATTCTTAGATGAGTGTTGTGGCATTTCAAGCAACATTGCTTTATTACCTTATTTATTGATACACCATTTGCAAGTTAGAAGACCATCATTTTTTATACAATAGACCAGGGGTGGACAAACTTTTTCTGTAAAGTGCTCCACAGTAAATATTTAGGGCTTTGCAGTCCACATGGTTTCAGTTACAATTACTGAACTCTGCTATTGTATGAAAAAAAAATAGACAATAGACAATACATGAATGAATTGATGTGGCTGTATTCCAATAAAACTTTATTTACAAAAACAAAAATCTGGATATGGCCCTGGAGCCATAGTTTGCTGGCCCTTGCAACAGACTTATCAAGCTTAATCAACTTAAACATGCCTTTTGCATTGGGGCATTTCTTAGTCATTGATCCTTTAGGGAAAGAAGAAAGGATACTTTACCCATTCTCTAATTTTTCATCCTGGACTCCATTTATTAAACTCGTAATGTATATATTACTAGGAGGAAATATTTCTCTTTTTTTTTTTTTTAAAGAATATTTGGAGTGTGTGTGTGTGTGTGTGTGTGTGTGTGTGTGCGCGCGCGCGCGCAAACACTGATGTAGCTTTTTGGTAACATAATTCTCAACCATCTCCAAATCTATCCATATACTCAAATGTCTTCTAAGTACACTGGACCTCTCCATATGGATGTCCTCCCACAAGCACATTGACTTTACACTGCCAAGACAAAACTCATTATCTCCTCAGCCAAATCAGCCTTTCTTTCTGCACTCTTTATTTCAGTTATGGCAACACTCTCATTCAATCATCCAAGCTAGAAATTGCATTATCTTTCACTCCTACTTCCCTCTCTTTTTATCCATATCAGAGCAGTCATTATGACTTACCACCTAAAAATATTGCTCAAATTTACCACCATTTTCGTTCTCACTGCCTTTGTCCTTGCCCAGCTCTCATTGGTCCTCAAAAAGGTTAACACAGTAGCATAAGAATAATAATGCGTGGTAGCCATTGTGTTAAACCCTGTATAAATATTTCACTTCACATATCCTTTATACAAATCATTTAAGAAGATATTGTCATTCCATTTTATAATACGACTGGATGATTAATTATATAACTTGATAAAAAGCTTAAAACCTACTCTTTCTGACTTTCATGTCCAAATTTTAGCAGTTATGTGCATAATCTCATTGTGTTACCTCTTTTTTCCTAGCTGGAATTCCTGTTTCCGGCTTTCCCTCATCTAATTTATCTTCAATATTGAAACTAGTTATATTAGATTTTTATTGATTAGTAATAGATTAACACAAATTTAGAGACTTTATACAACACATTTACTTTCTCATGGTTTCTGTGGGTTGAGAGTCTGGACATGATTTAGACCCTCTTCTCAGGGTCCACAAACTACAATTAATGTGTTAACCAGGGCTGAGTTCTCACCTGAGGTTCAGGGTCCTCTCCAAGGTCACATGGTTATATTGGAAGCAATCAGTTCCTTGTAGTTGTGGAACTGAAAGCTTCAATTCTTTGCTCAATTCTGTCCACAGTTCCTTACCATGTAGTCTTCTGGAATACAGCTGCTTACTTCATCAAGCCAGCAAGAAAAGTCTCTCTGGTGAATCTGCTAGGAAGGTGAAGATGAAGCTTTTTTTTTTTTTTTTTTTTTTTTTTTTTTTCCCCTTGGGGGACGGAGTCTCACTATGTCACCCAGGCTGAAGTGCAGTGGCGTGATCTCGGCTCACTGCAAGTTCCGTCTCCTGGATTCACGCCATTCTCCTGCCTCAGCCTCCCTAGTAGCTGGGACTACAGGACTCCCGCCACGGCACCCTGTTAATTTTTTGTATTTTTAGTGGAGACGGGGTTTCACCGTGTTAGCCAGGATGGCCTCCATCTCCTGACCTCGTGATCCGCCCGCCTCGGCCTCCCAAAGTGCTGGGATTACAGGCATGAGCCACCACGCCCGGCGGGAAGATGAAGTTTTATAGAAGGTAACAGGGAGTGATGAAGGGAAAGCCATAGATCCTGCGTATACTCAGGAAAGGAGATTGGCTTAAGGCATAATTGCTTAAAAAAAAAAAAAAAAAAAGAGGTATCATGGGATTCAACTTAAAGTCTGTCCACCATACCAGTTATCCTTTGAAAGAACAGATCGTCTGTCTATTTCCTGTGTAAACCACTAAGTAATTTGATATTGCCCACTGGATAAAGTCACGTTTTTTTTGTGTTTTTTTTTGTTTGTTTGTTTGTTTGTTTGTTTTGAGAAAGAGTCTCGCTCTGTCGCCCAGTACCCAGCCTGGAGTACAGTGGCGCGATCTCCGCTCACTGCAAGCTCCGCCCCCTGGGTTCACACCATTCTCCTACCTCAGCCTCCCGTGTATCTGGGACTACAGGCGCCCGCCACCACTCCCGGCTAATTTTTTTTTTTTTTTTTTTTTTTTTTTTTTTTTTTGTATTTTTAGTAGAGACGGGGTTTCACCGTGTTAGCCAGGATGGTCTCGATATCCTGACCTCGTGATCCGCCCGTCTCAGCCTCCCAAAGTGCTGGGATTACAGGCGTGAGCCATGCGCCCGGCCAAAGTCACAATTTCTTACCTCCTCTCATGAGTTAGCTTTAGTGTCTTCTACTTACATTTCTCTACATGGCTATGTGCATCCTAGAATACAGCCACAAAATGTTACATGCCATTGAAAATGTGCCAACCATTTTCTGAACTTTATGATTTTAAGGCTATATTGAAGTCTAGTGCATGCAAATGACCAAACTCTCACTTGTGTTTACATAAGCAAATGATTTTTTTCATCTGTAAGAATATGGGTTTCAAAGTACAGTAAGACCAGTCTGAGCAAAATAATGAGACGCCTTCTCTATAAAAAAAATGTAAAGAGCTTCTGCACAGCAAAAGAAACTACCATCAGAGTGAACAGGCAACCTACAGAATGGGAGAAAATGTTTGCAATCTACTCATCTGACAAAGGGCTAATATCCAGAACCTACAAAGAACTCAAAGGAATTTACAAGAAAAAAACAAACAACCCCATCAAAAAGTGGGCAAAGGATATGAACAGACATTTCTCAAAAGAAGACATTCATACAGCCAACAGACACATGAAAAAATGCTCATCATCACTGGCCATCAAAGAAATGCAAATCAAAACCACAATGAGATACCCATCTCACACCAGTTAGAATGGCGATCATTAAAAAGTCAGGAAACAACAGGTGCTGGAGAGGATATGGAGAAATAGGAACACTTTTACACTGTTGGTGGGATTGTAAACTAGTTCAACCATTATGGAAAACAGTATGGCGATTCCTCAAGGATCTAGAACTAGATGTACCATATGACCCAGCCATCCCATTACTGGGTATATACCCAAAGGATTATAAATCATGCTGCTATAAAGACACATGCACACGTATGTTTATTGCGGCACTATTCACAATAGCAAAGACTTGGAATCAACCCAAATGTCCATCAGTGACAGACTGGATTAAGAAAATGTGGCAGATATACACCATGGAATACTATGCAGCCATAAAAAAGGATGAGTTTGTGTCCTTTGTAGGGACATGGATGCAGCTGGAAACCATCATTCTTAGCAAACTATCACAAGAACAGAAAACCAAACACCGCATGTTCTCACTCATAGGTGGGAACTGAACAATGAGATCTCTTGGACTCGGGAAGGGGAACATCACACACCGGGGCCTATCATGGGGAGGGGAGGGGGGGGAGGGATTGCATTGGGAGTTATACCTGATGTAAATGACGAGTTGATGGGTGCTGACGAGTTGATGGGTGCAGCACAGCAACATGGCACAAGTATACATATGTAACAAACCTGCATGTTATGCACATGTACCCTAGAACTTAAAGTATAATAATAATAAAAAATAAATTTTTTAAAAAATGTAAAAATTAGTTAGGCATGGTGGTGTGTGACGGCAGTCTCAGCCACTGGGGAGGCTGAGGTAGGAGATTGCTTGAACCCAGGAGTTCAAGAGGGCAGTGAGCTACAATGGTGCCACCACCACACTCCAACCTGGGCAACAGCGCAAGATGCTGTCTCTAAAAAAAATAATAATAATAAAATCACAGTGAGAAAACACAGAAATCATTGTTTGGTTGCTGAAGCAGCCTTTGCTTTTTAATCTGTTGAGCTCCATTCCCATTACCCTACCTGCCATCGTTCAAGACAGTATTATCTATCATTATCTACCTTATTATTGTAATAGTTTAAACAGCACTCTAATCTTCATTCTTGTGCCTTTTTCCTTAAACCAAACTATGGAGTCAGAAAGAACCTCCTGTGATACAAATTTGATTATGTCACTCTCTTACTTAAAATCCTCCATCGTTCTCCATTGCCCTTAAGATAAATTCTGAATGTTACTCTCTCACCCCCAATCTCCACTCCATAATTTGGCCTAATCCCTTCATCCTTTAAACTCACCTCTTTTACTCATTCTGATAAGCCCTCCTTGACCTCCCAAGAGTATGTTAGATGTCCTTCCTACGAGTTGCATGAGCCTTTCCATATTTTCCCTTTCTAGATTTCATCATGCTATATTGAATTGCCTTTTTATCTACAACAGTGTTTAGCATATAGAAAGCTTTCAGTAAATTTGTTGACTTGATAAAGAAATGAATGTGTAATATAGGCAAAATTCCTTTACTTCCACATTTTCAACTTCATTTACATGAACAAAGCTGTGCTCGAGAAGAAAATAGAGTGAATTCTGCCTAACACCAATAAAGGACTATAATTGCCATTTCAACCTTAGCTGTCACACTGTTCTTTAGTCTATAATGCATTTGCTGTGGAGTTATTTACACACAATTTCTCAAGTCTAATAAGTAAACCAACCAACCAACCAACAAGTAATTAAGATGCCTGAAAAGACTACTAAGAAGAGGCTTATAATTATGATTGATAGAAACAGAAAGATAAATTTATACAAATTGAATATGGTGAGAAAATGATGAATTCTGTACCTGTATATGGAATAATTCTTTCCCTAATATGCGGTAAAATTCAGAGCTTAACAGGGAAAATAGCTGATTCAAAAACTTTTTCAATGAGTTTAAAAAGTAAGGTAAAAAAGGTGCATGATAGAAATAGTATCCACAAGAATACAAGGGACCAATACACATTTCCTATTTAATGAAATTAGATTGTGGACTGCAAACTTCAATTCTTACTCACTTGGGGTTTGCAGACAAACAGATTTACAGACAGCCTTTTAGAATGCAGACAATTCATTAGTATATAAGTTTCTGAATTTATTTTATTATACTGTAGCTGGCACATGAATAAGGGCGATTTTACCTGATAGCTGTAAGTCCTTCGAAGGTGGAGCCTGGATCTTAGTTATCTTTATACTTTCTGTGTGTCTGCCATAAACTTTGGCATATAACAGGTGCTCATTCTGAACAGAAGACTATATGAAGTAAATTCACCATGTGATCATCAAGAACCAACTTAACAGAGTAGACCCTGACCTATCTATATGGTGATTCATCCATAGGGAGGATTTCATTAATTCTCATGTTATTAGAATCTCAAATTTCTTAGGATAAAAATTTTTGAATTTTATGAGGACTTAAAATAGGAGACTCCTAAAAATACCTCATTTTCTATATACGTCCTCATGCTCTGACTGTAAATCTTGTTGCAAGCCAAAATTTGACTGCTAATTGGAAAGTTCGAAGATAGGTTTGGGGATTACAGAGAGGACACAGACTTCTTAAAAGAGAGTTTGAGTTACAGAAGAGAGGCAAAGAGTGGAGTGTTGTGTGGACTCTCTGTTGCAGAGGGTCATGTGCTAGAAGCAATTGCAAGAGTGAGACTTTCACACCAGAAAAAATTACAAAAGTGCCAGAATAACTTGCTCTTTGTATAAACTCTGGGTAACCTCTTCCTAGTTTTGGAATTTGCCCAAGTTCAGAAATCCCTAGAGCATACCTTTACTTTGGCTATGTCTAAGAAATTTAACCTACACATATTGGAAAATATGCTGGAAAAAAAGAAAAACTATAATAGAGCTCAAAGTAATGCTTTAAAGCAAAAATAAATGTTATAATACTAAGCTAGAACATATGATATTCATCAACTTTGCCATCAGACAATTTTGGCTTTTAGCTTAATATGTCTTTACTTAATTAGTTTACTGGTCCCTAGTATATATTAATGCCAGATAAGGAATATTTTACCTGAGGTAATAATAAAAGCTAATATTTGCTATGTGTTTATTATATGCTAAGTTTGGTCTTATGAGCTATGAATAAGGGCCCTGAGACACAGGGAGGTTAAGCAGTTTTTCCTAGGAAAATATATTAACAGTATTTTTATTCAAAGCAAGTTAGATTGGGAGCAACTTTTTGCTATAAGTCGTAAAGAATTAAAACATTAAATAAGTCAGTGTAGTTCGATATTCTGTCTATATCCCCAAACTGGTTCTTGCTTACAACAGTGGCATCTGTGGTTCTCAGGAAATACTATCATCTGGCAGTGTAGATAACTGGAGAAGATAATTAAATGCTATTGCTACTTGTAACTGAATTAGATCTTGATGTCATATCTCAGGAGAGGGTAGGATTTAATTGAAGTTGGAATAGACTGACAGTACCTAAAATTATTTTGAAACTGGGAAGAAAGGTAATTGTCACATTAGGTAAATAGATTTTAAAATTTGTTCTAATTCCATTTTTAAAAATAAAATCCATGTGTCTTTTTGTTCTGTATATGTGGGTATATAGATTATTTTTACTTTTAGCCTTATAATATTAAAAATAATAGCAGAAAATATATATGCCATTAATACAGAGGCTGATTTCTAATAAAGATTTTATTGTTTGTCATCTGCTTAATGCACTTAGCTAAGATAGATTCAAATATACCTAGGACTTTGAAAACAGACAAAAGGACATTGGAACAAACTAGGACTATAAATTAGTAACAGTGCATTATACTAAGGAACCAATTGGCCTTCAGTTTGGTGGCACCAACAGGGGTGGACTTAAGGTTGAATACGAGAGGGTAGGACTGCCATTATTCTGCCTAGTAAATGCGTTCAGTCCCCAATGAAAATATTATGGGTATGAGATAAAATGAATTTCATTTTTTCACTATCATTTCAGTTTTTTTTTTTTTCTATTTTGTCTTTACCTCAAGCTTACCCTTCTCAAATCCAGCTCCTTCACTGTAGGATAAAGCAGCTGAAGTCATTCTTTGTTTATTATACCAAGATAGTTGCCATGGAAATAATATAATGTTATAAAATACGTATCGTAAATTAAATCCAGAGTCAAGAAGGAACATATGGGTCGGGTAGAGATTGTGTGCTTATTTAAATAAACAATATCCTTGGTAATCATAAAAAATGTCAAGGTAAATTACAGAGAAAACATAGAGAAAAATGAACTTAGAACTTTAGGAAATTCTTCGCAGAATTTAAATATTGCACTTCAAGCAGATGCTTTTTTAAAGGAGTTAGGGGATTATTAACCTCCCCCAAACTACTTTTCTGGCTATGAACCATTTTTCTACATCTCTGCGTTGTACCCAAGTACTCTCTTTGTAGCTCTCTTTGAATCCCAGGTCAGTTATTGGTATGCTCAATGTGTAAGTAACATTTCTCTTCATGTGTTTTAATCAGTCGTCAAAGGGTGTGTTTCAAAAGGTGATGGATAGCTTTTATTTCGTGCATTTTACTCTTTCTTTTTGAATTTGCACTAGTTGATGTTTTATTATATCTGGCTACCAAATGCTGCAGGCATAAAACATTAACCTTTTCCTATCGTATAAAATTAGAATCTCAATTGAATCTGACCACTATTTTCTAAAAGAAATTCTGAGCCTTTTTTGTCCTGAAAAACGTTTGATTTTCATTTTTCCGGACATTGTTTTGTTTTTCTGATAATGTAAAATGATTTCTCACTTGTTCAATCATGATATTTGAGATGACTTGATGTAATGTGCTTGTGTAAAATACTGAACTAAGGCTTGCTCTGTATCTATAAAAGGATAAGTAAGTTTTACCAGTTTTCAATTTGGAAAATTTCTAATTAAACTCCACTGACTAGGGTCTAATCTGGGCATGCCACCATATCCCAAATTTCCTGTGATCTTGGAAAAAAATATGAACATGTCATTACAGATTTGTTTCTCAAGTAAATTTTCAAGGATATCATCATTAACTTTATCACGTTTTCTTTTCTTTTTTTTCCTCTGGAATCCCCTCCCCTGAAACATACTCATTTGATTGCATTGTATTTATTGATCTCACAATGCCTTTCTCATAAAATCAAAAACAAACAAATAAATATACAAATAAATACCTAAAAAGAAACAAGCAGGAATAAAGATTACATGCAAATTGCTTAGACTTAATGAGCATACCATTGATGAGTTTGACTTGTCAAAACCAAATGCCCTAGATATGGAAATCATATCCCATATCTTTAAAGAATTTTCAGGCTTTTAGTAGTCTGCCAAAAGCTATAAGGGAGAAAGAAGTGAAGTAACATTATTGAGTGTTCAGCATGTACATGGTGGTACCTTGCCTAGTACTTTTGTTCATTTACATAAAGGTATCTCACCTGGTAGTTTATGTATTTCTCTCACTTACTTGCAATAATCTTAGTAGGTAGGCACTAATCTTTCTAGTTTCCATATTGGAAAAGCAGTGATCAGAGAGATGAAGTGATTCATGATAAGTGTCACAGTTAGAAGTAAAGAATAGATTTGTCTGTCTTCCAGATCTCATGGCTAAGGTTCTTTACTTCATACTTTGTTTTTTTGAATTGTCCAGAATTGTAATAATGACCTGAAGTCAAGCAGCATGAACATTTTGAACAGCATACACATTTCAGTGGACATTATATAGTTTTATTTTCTTCAGGAGGAAAAAACAAGACTAAAATAGACTAAAAATAAAGTTCTAAATTTGCCAAAGAAATTTTTCTTGAATCTGTTTACTTAATTTCAGGGTATCTATTTCTATAAATATTTAAGTCATTACCAAATTTGGAAAGCTTTTAAGAAACCTTTCTTTCTAGTTATAAGCATTGTACATAAAATGTAAATAAAAATAAAAGACTAAATTTTAGTGAATATCATAATATATTATTACAACATTAAAATTATTATTTTCTTTGTATATGGGTGACAATGTAGCATTAACAATTTTCAGGAAACTTTTAATATCTATTACGTACACTTTTTAAAGGAATATGTCCCTTCCTCTCCCATGAATAAGTGTTGTTCAGATTAACAGATCAGGATTCTCTCATTAAGCTCTCTTAACATCTAGATTTGGGATACTCCAAACTCAGCCTTTTGAAATTTAGCCTTTATTCATTTATTCACTTATCTATTCATTAATTTATCAAACTGAGTTTAAGTAACAACTAAACTGTCATGCTGCACTAGCTGATAGTGATACAGGAAAGATGAACTAGACATTAGCAATTTTTTAAGACACATAATGTATTTGATATATTTATCCCATTATTCAATAAAACTTAAATCAATATAATTCAAAAAATATTTAAGGAGCACTGACTTGAGTAGCAAAGATAAAAATGAATAAAATTTTATCATCGAAGAACTTCTATATTTTAAGGGAAAATAAATGTCTAAGACTAATTATGACACTATGATATGAGAATTAGGAATAAAACCCACAATGTAGCAAAGAAGGATTTTTTTTTTCTGGAAGGATAGGGAACAGCTTCTCAAAAATGACGTATTTGTGAAAATGTGCTTGATTCTGCCCAATAGAAAAGATGAGAAAGTCTCCCTAAGCAAAGCAAATAACGTTAGTAAAACAAGTCAAACTGATGTGTCTACAAATCTGTTTCAGGCTTAAGTGGCTTTTTTGCAGCTCTTTTTCGAATCCCAAGTTCAATTATAGGTATAGTCAATGTGGAGCAAACACTTCCTTCTTTTTTGCTTTTTAATAAATCCTTGAAGGACACATTTTCTACAATGAAGAATAGGTCTTATTTCATGCATTTTTCTCTGTTGTTCAGAAGTCTGAGTATATGTTTTATTAGATTGATATAGTAATAAACAGCAGCCCTGTAATAGTCCATATGGACTCAGAGAGAAAAACTCCCTAGGTTCAAATCTTGTTCATGACTTAGAAACTGTGGCAAGTTGAAAAAGATCCTTAACCCCTCTGGCTCACATTTGTAAAATGGAGATATAATGAAAAATTATTAAGTATATTGATTTCTTATGATGATTAGGCACTATGCTAAATGATTTGTGTGTATCAACCCATTCAGTATTCTAAACAAGTCTATGATGCAAAAAACTGCCATCATCAATATCTCCGGTATGCAAATGAGACCAATGAGATACACAAAAGTTGCTTAACTAGCTATGTGTGCCAGATAACGCAATGCCCATTGCCTTACTTTTACATCATTATGGAGTCCCTATTAATTCAGCATAAATGAACTTAAATTCATTATTTTGCATACAGACCAAATTAGAAGGTCTAATCTGTCTTCAAGAAATGTGACGTTGAAAACACAACATTTATCATTGTTTGGTCTAACAAGATAAGAACTAGACACATTGAAAAGCAAACAAGACTTAGATGTTGGAGAACATTGTACATTGTTTAAAGAGTGATGGACATCCATTAAGGTGTTTTAAGCAAAGAAATAACATGTTTAAGTTTACATCTTACAACATCTTTCAGTCTCTTATATTTATGAATAACAAATTTAGGCTTCTCTAGCTTTAGTTTGGTTTACTGAAGCTAGAGAAACCTGTTAGGAAGGGGTTCTAATACCCCATACATAACATCATGGGGCAGAACAGTACAATTGGACAGTAGAGGACACTTTTGAGAATTGAAGAATATTGGTGCTAAAGATCTTCAGAATGTTTGATTACATACTCCTTAATTTGTTTAAGTTATATTCAGAAACATTCCCTAATAAGATCCCAATTCCTGGAATAAATTAGGACAACATCTTCAATTCCAAAGCAGACATTTGGTTTCCCAATCGGAATTCACATAGCTCCTCTTTTATGTGTTCTTTCATTGCTTTTATATCCTAGCCAGATCTCATGCTTTTCTAAGAGCCAGTCTCCTTTTGAGTGTACCACAGAGAGAGAATGAGAAATACTACTCCTATGGCGTGGTTTTTAGGCTCCAGATGAGGTGTATTCCAGTTGAATACACAGTCTGGGGATCATAAGAGAGACTATATTTGAGAAAAAGTTACAGGGTATTAGCATATAGACATTTTTGAAAGCCAAGAAATTGGATAAGATAAGCAAGACATTAAGTCTACACTGAGAAGAAGCCAAGCCCTAGGGCTCAGCAATGTTGAGAAATGCGGGAGATATAAAAGAGCCAGCAAAGGAGACTGAGAAGAGGGAGTCTGTAAAATATGAGAAAAACAAGTAAAAAAATGTTGGCCTAGAGGCTAAATAGGAATGATTTCAAGGAGTAAGAGATAATCCCTTCCACAAATGCTACTTACTAAAATGTTGAAAATGCAAATATACATGGCCACAGGGAAACCACTGGTGACCTTGATAAAGGCAGTTTCATTGTCAGAGTGAGACTGAGAAAATGGGAGGAGAAGTGCAGACAGTGAATCTAGGCAACTCTTTTGAGGAATTTTGCTGAGAAGAAGGAAATTAAGTGAAATGAAGTGCTAGCTAGAGGGGAAAGTTGAATTAATAGAGATTTTTCCTTTAACTTTTTATTATAAAATTTGTCAAATATGCAACAAAGTTGACAGAGGATGTCTGTATACCTACTATCTGGGTTTAACAATTATTGATATTTTGCCATATATGTTTTTATTTTTATATTAATTAATTAATTAATTTATTTTTTGAGGCGGGCTTTCGCTCTTTTGCCCAGGCTGGAGTGCAATGGCATGATCTCAGCTCACCGCAACCTCCGCCTCCCAGGTTCAAGCGATTCTCCTGCCTCAGCCTCCTGAGTAGCTGGAATTACAGGCATGCGCCACCATGCCCGGCTAATTTTGTATTTTTATTAGAGACGAGATTTCTCCATGTTGGTCAGGCTGATCTTGAACTCTAACCTCAGGTGATCCGCCCGCCTTGGCCTCCAAAATGCTGGGATTACAGGCATGAGACACTGTTCCCGGCCTGCCATATAAGTTTTTATGTTACATTTTCTGTAACATTTGAAAGTACATTTCAGATGCTGACAAAAGACCAATGAGATATGAGGAGGTGAAAGGGGAATTTTATTTATTATTTTTTAACATTATTATTATACTTTAAGTTCTAGGGTGCATATGCACAATGTGCAGGTTTGTTACGTATGTATACATGTGCCATGTTGGTGTGCTGCACCCATTAACTCGTCATTTACATTAGGTATATCTCCTAATGCTATCCCTCCCCCTCCCCCACAATAGGCCCCAGTGTGTGATGTTCCCCTTCCTGTGTCCAAGTGATCTCATTGTTCAATTCCCACCCATAAGTGAGAACATGTGGTGTTTGGTTTTCTGTTCTTGTGATAGTTTGCTAAGAATGATGGTTTCCAGCTGCATCCATGTCCCTACAAAGGACACAAACTCATCCTTTTTTATGGCTGCATAGTATTCCATGGTGTATATCTGCCACATTTTCTTAATCCAGTCTGTCATGGATGGACATTTGGGTTGATTCCAAGTCTTTGCTATTGTGAATAGTGCTGCAATAAACATATGTGTGCATGTGTTTTTATAGCAGCATGATTTATAATCCTTTGAGTATATATCCAGTAATGGGATGGCTGGGTCAAATGGTATTTCTAGTTCTGGATCCTTGAGAAATCGCCACACTGTTTCCCACGATAGTTGAACTAGTTTACAGCCCCACCAACAGTGTAAACGTGTTCTTATTTCTCCACATCCTCTCCAGCACGTGTTGCTTCCTCATTTTTTAATGATTGCCATTCTAACTGGTGTGAGATGGTATCTCATTGTGGTTTTGATTTGCATTTCTCTGATGGTGACTGATGATGAACGTTTTTCATGTGTCTGTTGGCTGTATGAATGTCTTCTTTTGAGAAGTATCTGTTCATATCCTTTGCTCACTTTTTGATGGGGTTGTTTGATTTTTTCTTGTAAATTTGTTTGAGTTCTTTGTAGGTTCTAGATATTAGCCCTTTGTCAGATGAGTAGATTGCAAACATTTTCTCCCATTCTGTAGGTTGCCTGTTCACTCTGATGGTAGTTTTGTTTGCTGTGCAGAAGCTCTTTAGTTTAGTTAGATCCCATTTGTCAATTTTGGCTTTTGTTGCCATTGCTTTTGGTGTTTTGGACATGAAGTCCTTGCCCATGCCTATGTCCTGAATGGTATTACCTAGGTTTTCTTTTAGGGTTTTGATGGTTTTAGGTCTAACATTTAAGTATCTAATCCATCTTGAATTAATTTTCATATAAGGAGTAATGAAAGGATCCAGTTTCAGCTTTCTACTTATGGCTAGCCAATTTTCCTAGCACCATTTATTAAATAGGGAATCCTTTTGCTATTTCTTGTTTTTGTCAGGTTTGTCAAAGATCAGATGGCTGTAGATGTGTGGTATTATTTCTGAGGGCTCTGTTCTGTTCCAATGGTCTATATCTCTGTGTTGGTACTAGTGCCATGCTGTTTTGGTTACTGCAGCCTTGTAGTATAGTTTGAAGTCAGGTAGCATGATGCCTCCAGCTTTGTTCTTTTGACTTAGGATTGTCTTGGCAATGTGGGGTCTTTTTTGGTTCCATATGAACTTTAAAGCAGTTTTTTTTGTTTTGTTTTTTTCTGGTTTTTTTTTTTTTTTTTTTCCAATTCTGTGAAGAAAGTCATTGGTAGCTTAATGCGGATGGCATTGAATCTATAAATTACCTTGGGCAGTATGACCATTTTCATGATATTGATTCTTCCTATCCATGAGTATGGCATGTTCTTCCATTTGTTTGTGTCCTCTTTTATTTCAATGAGCAGTGGTTTGTAGTTCTCCTTGAAGAGGTCCTTTACATCACTTGTAAGTTGGATTCCTAGGTATTTTATTCTCCTTGAAGCTATCGTGAATGGGAGTTTATTCATGATTTGGCTCGCTGTTTGTCTGTTACTGGTATATAAGAATGCTTGTGATTTTTGCACATTGATTTTGTATCCTGAGACTTTGCTGAAGTTGCTTATCAGCTTAAGGAGACTTTGGGCTGAGACAGTGGGATTTTCTAAATATACAATCATGTCATCTGCAAACAGGGACAATTTGACTTCTTCTTTTCCTAACTGAATACCCTTTATTTCTTTCTCTTGCCTGATTGCCCTAGTCAGAACTTCCAATACTATGTTGAATAGGAGTGGTGAGAGAGGGCATCCCTGTCTTGTGCTGGTTTTCAAAGGGAATGCTTCCAGTTTTAGCCCATGCGGTATGATATTGGTTGTGGGTTTGTCATAAATAGCTCTTATTATTTTGAGATACATTCCATCAATACCGAATTTACTGAGAGTTTTTATCATAAAGAGTTGTTGAATTTTGTCAAAGGCCTTTTCTGCATCTATTGGGATAATCATATGGTTTTTGTCTTTGGTTCTGTTTATATGCTGGATTACGTTTATTGATTTGCATATGTTGAACCAGCCTTGCATCCCAGGGATGAAGCCCACTTTATCATGGTGGATAAGCTTTTTGATGTGCTGCTGGATTCGGTTTGCCAGTATTTTATTGAGGATTTTTGCATCGATGTTCATCAGGGATATTGGTCTAAAATTCTCCCTTTTTTGTTGTATCTCTGCCAGGCTTTGGTATCAGGATGATGTTGGCCTCATAAAATGAGTTAGGGAGGATTCCCTCTTTTTCTATTGATTGGAATACTTTCAGAAGGAACGGTACTAGCTCCTCCTTGTACCTCTGATAGAATTTGGCTGTGAATCCGTCTGGTCCTGGACTTTTTTTGGTTGGCAGGCTATTAATTATTGCCTCAATTTCAGAGCCTGCTATTGGTCTATTCAGGGATTCAACTTCTTCCTGGTTTAGTCTTGGGACAGTGTAAGTGTCCAGGAAATTATCCATTTCATCTAGGTTTTCTAGTTTATTTGCATAGAGGTGTTTATAGTATTCTCTGATGGTAGTTTGTATTTCTGTGGGGTCAGTGGTGATATCCCCTTTATAAATTTTTATTGAGTCTATTTGATTCCTCTCTCTTTTCTTGTTTATTAGTTTTTCTAGGGGTCTATCAATTTTGTTGATCGTTTCAAAAAACCAGCTCCTGGATTCATTGATTTTTTTGTGTCTCTATCTCCTTCAGTTCTGCTCTGATCTTAGTTATTTCTTGCCTTCTGCTAACTTTTGAATGTGTTTGCTCTTGCTTCTCTAGTTCTATTAATTGTGATGTTAGGGTGTCATTTTTAGATCTTTCCTGCTTTCTCTTGTGGGCATTTAGTGATATAAATTTCTCTCTACACATTGCTTTAAAGGTGTCCCAGAGATTCTGGTATGTTGTATTTTTGTTCTCATTGGTTTCAAAGAACATCTTCATTTCTGCCTTCATTTTGTTATGTATCCAGTAGTCATTCAGGAGCAGGTTGTTCAGTTTCCATGTAGTTGAGCGGTTTTGATTGAGTTTCTTATTCTTGAGTTCTAGTTTGATTGCACTGTGGTCTGAGAGACAGTTTGTTATAATTTCTGTTCTTTTACATTTGCTAAGGAGTGCTTTACTTCCAACTATGTGGTCAATTTTGGAATAAGTGCGAGATGATTTTATTTTCTAAGATCAATCCTCAAATTGGAGAAATGCAGCCTTTGGTGCAAAATTAAAGTGTGCTCCCAGGAAGGATTAAAGAGTAGGAAATTATAGAGACCAAAAATGCAAGATGCAGTAGGAAGGGGGAATCAAACATAGAGTCTGGACTAGATGGCCTTTAAGCAAGACATCAAGTATCTCTTTTTATTGGCTGGCCTCAGGAAGTCTGTTGCTGGTCAATTGGTGAATTTCCATCTGCAATCTGTCTTGGCCCTGACAACAGGAACTGGTTTAGCTTATTTGCATAAAGGACAGTACTGTGACACTTTCAGAACGTTGCTTTGAGAATACAAAATACATGACTGCTCTTTCACCAAGCCATGGCCTCCTGGTTCTGTTTTAACTTTGAGTGCCTCAATTAGCCCTGGGGAATTCATTTTACCTGTCAGCTGGGACATACTTTAACACAGACATCAGATATTTCACTCTGAAATATTTTAATATGTCTATTTTCAAAATAAGGCCATTCTCCTACATCATTGTAGTACCATTACTACATTTGGAATCATTTAACATCCAGTTCCTACTGAAATTTCCAAAAAATTTCCCCCAAATGTCTTTCAAATCTACTTTGTTTTTCCCGAATTAGGAACTAAATCAAGATCCAAGTGTACTCTTTTTATTCTAATTCTTTAGTGTTTTTTTTCCTATGACCTGACATGTTGAAAATATTGGGCCAGTTGTCATGTAGAATATTCCACATTCTGGATTTTTCTGATTGCTTTCTTGTTGTAACATTTTGAGTCGCTATACCCCCGCTCCCAAACCCACTCCACTTCCATCTCTGGTTATTTATTATGTAATCAGTAAGTTAAGTCTCAAGCCTTGATTAGATCTTGATTGAATGTTTTTTGTTGTTTGTTTGTTTGTTTTTACCATAGTCCTTCATGGGTGATGCTTGAACATAATTTTACATCTCATGGGTGTTATATAATATCATACTGTCCCACTATTATGGATGTTGTTTAATCACATGATCGAAAGTGATTTTTTGTTAAGATAGGAGAAAGATACAACACGTTTGTATGCTAATTAAAATGATCCAGTGAGCAAGAGAAATTTATTATTTAAGAGAATATCCAAGTAGTGGAGTCATGCCTTTGGGTGGGCAAGAGTAATGTGCAAGATGAGTAGCTGGCCTTAGGAACACAAGTGGATCAGCCCAAATAATGGATCACATTAGAAGGAAATCAGAGAAGGTGTCCACAGATGCAAGTCTGTGGGATGATATAGTGCAAGTTCTTTTTCGATTACTTTCCTTTTCTCTGTGAAGTAGGAAGCAGGATCATGAACTGAAAGGATGGAGAAGGAAACATTGAATCTTAGAGAAGAGAAAACGTATGAAATAGTTGTTAAAAACGAGAAGAGTAAATGGATAGGATATATTGAAAGCACCAAAAATGGGACATAATTTTCATTTTGAAAGAATGACAACAAACTAGGAGCTTAAATTCTATCAAGGTACGAGGCAGTTACTAGATGCCTGAAACAGGAGAGGTACAGTATGATAATATGTGACCTGAGCCAAAAATAAAGGAAGAAATATTGTCTACCTAACAGCAGTGATGAGCAATAAGCAATTCTATCCCACCTCCATCCCAGTAGAAAATGGAGTATGGGAGGGAGAATAGCCACTAATTAAGAAAACTTCAGAGAAATCAGGGAAAGTAATAATATCAGCTGTTGAGCACTTAATAACACACCAAACATTGATTTAAGATTTTACATATATGTCATCCTCATAGCAGTCTTAGGTAGACACTATTCAAATGTCCGCTGTATAGTTTCAGAAGCCGAGGCACAGGTAGTTTAAGTAAAACGTCATGCAGTTCGTAAGTGATGGAATCAGAAGTCATAACTCACATGAATAATTTTAATAAAAAGATTATCTGGACCAAAATAAAGATGTAAATAATAAAATTATTTGAAGTGAATTAAGCCCCAAAAGAAGCAATTATAGGCATTAACTTAATCATGGATATATTTTATAATATATTCAAGCATAAATAGAGAGTGGTTTCAGTATTAGCCCTCCTCTCTAGGATACTGATAAAGCCTATAGCTAGAAATAACTTCAGTTAATGCCTTTGTTCTGGCCTAGATTTTCAACTTTCTTTATGGTCCTTACTCCTCATTGCCAGTCCACATTGTCTGTGTCTGTACTCCATGATGTCTGATTGAAAAGCTGCTTCTGGAGACAGAGCTAAATTTGTGGTATTTAAAGCTCAAATGATCTGGGGGCACTATCTAAGAAGAATTTTTTTTTAAATATGAAATTAGAAACAGTTCCTTGGAAGGAACCCGGGTATCCAAGGCATGCAATGAAGATAAGCTTCATTGGTAAGTCTGGTTTAGGATGTTTCCTCCTACAAAAAAATTGTGCTTTATTTTCTTGCAAAGGAAGAGTACAGCCCTTAAAATATAAGCCTTTTGTCTTGACTATGGCTTAATAACCATATTTCTATTCCTTTTTCCCTTTCTATTTGTATTTCTATTCCTAATTGTTATTTATCAATTTGAGATAACTTAAGAGCTACAAGAATTGGAAGTCTTCTGTTTAATTCCTTTACAATGTGAAAGGCGTCTACTCTCAAAAACCATTCTTTGATAGTCTAAATCTTATTCTATACCATGATTTTATGCAGGAAGAAGTATCTTTAAGGTGATTTTATTTTAACCTGGAGGACTCTTTTTCATCTTAATCCAGAGAATTTTCTTTAGTAGCCTTAAACTCTGTCTTGTGTTCTGGTGGATATCAGGTTTCATTACCTTTTCTGGCAGGAGTTTCTTCTGCTTCTATGTAAATACACGAATGCAAAGAGGTACATAAAGGAGTTGTCTTGTCCAATCCTACTGGCAGCTACACATATGAGAATTGAAGGAAAGAAAAAGTAAAGGTTTTCTTTGTATCTAAATTGTCTGAAGTGAAGACTTGTAAATGGCTTGTTAAAAACATATACATTGAGAAGTATCTTAGATAACTTCTGTTCTGTGCATTATGTATTATTCTGAAAGCTTGGAATAGAAAGTAATTCTCAATGTACATTAAGATAGATAGTAAAAATCATAATCGTTGAGATCAACTGGGCAATGACTGGTAACATACTAGGACTTGACTCATAACAGACAAAGGATAGTTAACCTGTATGTCCACTGGCCATGGAATTTCTTTCTTAACATAATCTGAAATTTTTAGTTTTTGACCTTCGAGAATCAGTGTGGAATAAACTACAGAAGAAAGGAGACTTTTTTTTCAGTAAGATAATTACAGATTTGAAATTGCCATGTGATTTACTAATGAGCCTGAATATTTTTAGTTATTGCAATTTGTTTTCTCCTAGGGGTTATTACACATAATCTACCCCCAATTACAAAGATTTTACTTGTGTTTTAAACATTAATCCATGCACTTATCTGTTCCATTTTAATAATGGCCTGGGCCAGAAGTATGCATGTTTTACACCACAGATTGCCAGTATTTTGCCCAAATAAGAAAAAAGTTATAAATCAATATTCTTTTCTCTTTGTGTTGAGACATAGAAGATCAAGTTTGCATTTAATATTAATCTATTATTTACCTAACTATACATAATCTATATTATTTTATTGTGAAGATTTTGCACATGAATTACTCTCAAATTTGTCAAGGAAGATCGCCTATAGAGAAACAGCTCCACTGTGCAATGAGTGTCCTGATGACCTTGCACATTTCCATGTAGGTCACATAAGTGAGGCTCATCTGCAGTCTGACACAATTCTTGAGAGAATGCTCTGGGGTTCTTTATGGAATAAGGAGAGACAAGTAGCCTAATATGGAGTTGCCACCAGGCCTTTTCCAATTCATCTCCCTAGTTTCATTTGAACACAAGACTTTACATACTTTCTCTCTTAAAGGTACGTTTTCAGGCTTCTGTATAAGCCTTTAAAAATGCTTGGCTGTAATTCAGAGTTATTTTCTCACTGACAGAGTGACCTTTCCTTCCCTTCAATATACATGCTTGGAGCTGCCAATGAGATTGGGCAGGACTATTGCTTTGTGTACCTCTTTGTATGCCATCTGTCGTCTGACCTGTTTGGTGTCATCCCAGGGGACAAAGAATTCAGGGAACTGACATTATGCTGATCTTGTGCTTCCTGTCTGTGTAATAAACTGTCTGAATCCATGTGTTGTCACCTTACCAGCCAAATCCACGAAAGAGTGGTGAGTCATTCCGTTTGCTGCACTTGTGACCCTTGTGGTTGCATTAGCCATTGGATTGTTGGCGAGGGACTACTTGACTACTTGACAATGCCGCAACTCATTAATATAATGTTCTGAATTCAAGCATTCAATAAATGCCCGTAGCTTATTTATCTTACATGGTAGGTGTGCTGTGTAGTTTGAAGATCACAATATATGTAAATTTCAAGCTGTATATATTGGTGTTATTAAATGTATATTTCTTTATCTTTAAAATAAAAATACCACTATAAATGCTTATGTCATAAATGAAGATAAACTGAAATAATAATAGATATCATTTTTCAGTACTTACCAGTTATAGGACTCTGTTCCAAATCCATTTTGCATGCTAACTTATTTAATCCACACAGCAACCATAAATTTGGCACTGTAATTATACTTATTTCACAGATGAAGGCACATGAGATTATGTAACTTGTCCAAAGTCACATACGTACAGTCTAGATGAGGACCCAAGTATTCTGACTTGAGTCACTTTTAATTACTGTATTAAGTTATGCCTGTAGTTAATGAATGTGAAGTTCCCAAACATTACCATTTCAATGGTAGCACAAAGAAACTTCATGACCACTGTTCATGGAAATATCTGCTTCTACAAATTAAATAACAGAGAAAGGGATTTTCTTTTCTCAATTCCAGAGATAAGTTGTTGGAGCCTTCCAGTGAAAACATGCCCAACACTTATTTCACATCAATATTTTCTTGTACAGATGGAATTTCTATAATATAGTATACTGTTTTCACTGTTCCTTTGTTACATGTTGGCTATAGCAGCTCCACTATCCCAAGGGGCAACAGACATATGTCCACAAAACTGCTCCAGAATACCAGAACTCTTTTTTTCATATGGTTCATAGTATATAGGTTATAATTTTGTCTTTCTTTAAGAGCCATGTTTGGTGACAGCCTATTATAGAATTGCAGCTAGTAGTTATATGATTGGTTAAATTTCATGATGTAGGCATATTCTATATGCTATCCAACATGACCGTAAAAGTCATTTATTTGAACTTTTTTGCTTTGGGCTAAAGTAGATTTCTGCATGCTTCTAGGTGTCAATTACTGTGCTATCTTAACTATCTGGAAAGATAAAAAAAAAAAAACTCAATTAAAATTTGCAGGTTCAGTAATATCATGACTACTTCTATGGACATTTAAAAAGGCATTTCGGAAAATGTGTTTAGGTTCTATCGCTAGGTTAACTCTTGGGAACAAGAGCCCATATTTGTTCAACTTTTGTCAAATGCTGTACTATCATGGTTCAAAGCTCCTAAATTAGCCTCATCCACTATGCATTCTGATAGTTTAAGTTCATGCATTTTATGGTAGAATTTGATATGCTACATTTTGCATGATCTAAGGGCAAAAAGTGGGAGGAGAGGGAGATTTTATTACTTTCTAAGTTTAGCTCAAAATTTGTTCAGGAAATACAGACTTAAAAATTGTTATAGGATATTGGCCATTGCAAAACAAACAATTTTTTAATTACTCAAAATATATAATTCAAGAGAACGTTAAAATGATAAAAATTATGGTTATCCAATTATCAGTACTGTATTTGTGGTGCAGTTTATGGAATAATATCCTTTGAGGTTATACATGAGTACTCTGCTCTAGAAAACGTTAAACAGGCCTCTTCAAATCACAACCTTTCAATTCTCAAATGGCTACATAAAAATCTCACAAATATTTATGTAATGTTATTGTAGTTTAAAATTACTTTTATGAATGACACGCTTTTAAAGAAATTTATCAAGTAATTTTTTACATAACTTAGAAAGTTTGTAATTGTCAAAAATATATATGTCTAATTTACTTCTGTTCTATGCTTGTCAATTGAGTTGAAGGTGTAGATATATAATGTAAATGACTATTAGCTAATTCAATTTACTACTAGGCTCTAGGGGGCTATTTCCAATTGTTTAATTTCAAAATTCCCATTAATCATTTTAATACAGCTTAATTTACATTACATTCTGGACCTGCCAAGTGCTTGTATGCTTCGTTTCTATCATTCTGACTGGAAAAAAAAAGTACTTTTAGTCATCATATACAAGTGGTGTTGCAATTAGAGAAAGATAATATTACTACTATATTACTACTATGATGATTACTACTACTAATTTCACTATTACTTGTCATTTATTAAGTAATTGTACACACTCAGCTTGATTGGAAAAAAAAAGTACTTTTAGCCACCATTTACAAAAATGGCGCTGCAATTAGAGAAAGACAATATTACTACTATGATGGTTACTCCTACTAATTCTACTATTAGTTGTAAGTAATTGTACATACCCAGCCTGATTCCAGACATTTTAAATCTATGATTTCTAATTCTCACTAGTAAAAGATTATTTTATTTAATTCACTGATAAGGAAACAGAGGCAGAGGGTTAAATAACTTACCAAAAGTCACTTTGCTTGTAAGTGGCAAAACTGGATTTTGAAGCCAGATCAGTTTGACTCCAAACCCATGTTCTTTGTGTAGAGAGTTGTCATATGAAGGGGCACCTTGGTTGGTCATTGTGCTGATCCACGAAGGGTGGCATTTTCTTGGTGAAGTCCCCTAATTCAGAACCACTTTGTAGGATATAAAACTCAACTTTGTGAAAGCTTTTTGGTGGATTTACACATGACAGATAAAATTGGTTATTATGTGTATTAATTTATTGGAAAGCAGATATCTTTTATTCCAATGATCAGAATATTTGTAATTATTCTTATGTAATTTCTGACATGAGGATATTAGGCATATCAAATCAGTAATAAGAAGGTGCTTAGTGATCTAAGAGTCAGAGTAAAATGAGATAAATAATCTTGAAAGATTTTTTTTCTAGGTCATAAGGGAACTTTCAATGTCCCCCACTCCCAGGGCCATTTCTCCAACACATAAATATATACATAGTAACAAACCACTTCAGAATGAAGTGAACACTTCTGTTAGAGAGGTTCTGTGTATCTGTTCCATCTAGAGCTTTTTATTTTTAGAATTTCTTTTTCAGACTTACAAGTAACCATTTAAAATAAAGTATTTTAAACCAAGAACTATACAAAGTTAGATACTGAATTGTATTTTTTAGTTCAAATCCCATGTCCTATTCTCCTCTCAGGGATCTGTTATCAGAATTGGAATTTGAATATTTCAAAATATTTGAATATTTCAAAAACCTCTTAAAAACTAGTCTAGTACATAAATGCTACCTTTTACACTGGCTGGTAATTCAATTTCAGATACTGTGTTTAAGTTTTTTGAACTACTCTACAGTTGTTTTTACGGTGTAACATAAAAATTGGAGTTGTTGAGTTAGTTTCCTAAACTTGTCCATTAGATAGTGAGACAAATGTAGACATAACAAGTAAACCATCTGTACTCATATTTTCTAGGGCTAGAAAATAACAACTGGTCTTACAGAATATACAGTTTAAAGTTTGTACATAGTTTGAAAAGAATATAGAACCAATGTAATGATCAAAACTCTAAGGTACTATTTTAATTAATTAAAATTTACTGAATATTTATTCAATAATATCCACCATGGGCCAAGCACTGTGCTAGGCAATTGGGATATAGTGTCCCCAAGACAGTGATAAGCTCCCTGATTTCAAATAACTCACAGTCTAAGGAAAAGGTGAAAAGGTTAAAAGGCAATTTTAATAGCGTGTGATAAAAACTGTAAAAACAGGGGAGGCTTCCCAGAGAAAATCATTTCTAATTAAGAGTAAGGGATGAGTAGGATTTAGTTTGAGGTAACTAGGGGGATGTGTGTGAATGGGGGAGAAAGCGTTCTTTTGAGGGGTAAGGGCAACTGCAGAAGTCCAGTACCAAGTAGAAGTAGAATATGCCTTTGGAAATCCAAGCCATTTGGCTGCTATTCCCTGAGATTGGAAACAAAGAGGATGAAGAAGGCTGTGGACTGGGTGGATGGAGTAAATGGCATCTGCTCAGAAATTTATATATATATATATATATGTGTGTGTGTATAGAGGTTTATATATATATATTTTATATTTTTATATCTCTATGTAGAGAGAGGTGTGTGTGTGTGTGTGTGTGTGTGTATATATCTGCAGCTAAGTTAAGCGAGCTAGTTTGGAAATATAGATTTGGGAATCTTAGAATGATAAATGAAATGAGCTTTCCAAAGAGAAGGTGTTGAAACTTAAAAACCTATTATATATTAGCATATTAAACACTCTAGAAAAGACAGAATTTCTCACAGGCCTAAACTTCTTGAGAAGTTTTATAATATGAGTGTTAGATAAGAGATAAACCAACAAGTTAATACCAAATTCTGGGGGCTGGGAGAAGTTCAGAGAAGACAGAGATTTAAATGAGTTGAAGCTGTCATGGAAGAAATTTTTCAAAAAAATAAAATTATGTATGTGCGTGTATGTGTTTGTATACATATATAATTTTATTTGGGACATTTGCCATTTTAGTATGAATATATATCATGTCCAAACAAAAAGGTTAAGTGTCATTTTGACTAGGAAAATGTAAAAATGTCTAAAGTATAAATATTATATTCTTAATTGTATCTCCAGGAATCTTTGTGGCCGAATTAACAAATGATGTTCAGCAAGGCCCCAAACATTTACTTTTAAACAACAATTTGTTTATCATTCATGAACAGTGTTGAAACTTTAACAGTCTGTATAACTTAGAAGTTGTACAGGGTGGTCACATTTTATGCAAGTGTATGTTCCTGAAGACATCATGATTCAAGCTCATAAATCATGTCTACATTTCCTATAGTAATTAATGTAAAGCGGTGGGGGAAAACATTCTTAAAGTTCATAGATATAGAATAATAGGGGTTGTTTCTACTTTAATGCTGCTTTTATAAAATTTTCAGCATTATTCCCAATATTTTATAGATTATTCTCTTCTAAATTAACAGTAAAGTGCATCATGGTTGTTAGTCATTTTCATTGTGTTTTACCACAATCTAACTTTCATTCCAAAGATTTATTGTTATTTTTCTGACATTAACATCACCACCATTTTATGAGTCCTTTCATGCTTGGAAGGTATTTTTATAACAAAATATGTGAATTATAACTACAGAAACAATTAGGATAATAGTAAAGTAATGGTGAGCACCCTTGCCTCTCCAGAGTCTATTCTCAACTCAGAGCTTGAATAATCTTTTAAATAGATACACCCTAGGACCCCTGCATATCTGTACCTTTGGTAGTCCTTTGCTCAGAACTTCAGTAGAATAGAGCAGAGCAGAGCACAGTGCAGCTGAAGTTGAATGAGTAAGGAGGAGAAAAGGATGGGGTGAGGGCAGAGAGATAAGCGTATACCAGGTGGGGTTCTGTGGGCCATTACAAGGACTTTGGTTTTACTCAGAATGAGATGGAAAGTCATTAAAGGATTCTGAGCAAAGGCTTGTCAAAGGGACAAACATATAGTAATCCTAGAACATATGTCATTAAAGGCTCATTGAGGCCATGAGTTACAAATAGGCTCGGGAGCAAAAGTGGAAATGGAGTTGTGAGTTTGCTACCATGGCAATTAAGGCACTCCAGCTGCAGTGTTCCCCTTGCCATTTCCCCCAATAGGCCAAACACATCCTCCCACCCTGTATGTGCTATTCCCTCTGCCTGCAATGCTTTTTCCCAAATATCTTCATAGTTGCCCATTTACTTCCTTCAGATCTCTGCTAAAAAGTGACTTTTAATGAATATTCCCTCAGTACTTTTTATCTTCGTTTTCTAATTTGCTTATTCTTCTTAGCACTTACAACCATCTCACTTATTGTTTAATCTACCAATGTTTTAAAATAAAAACAAAATTCTAGAGACAAAGTTTTGTTTTGTTGTGCAGGTTGGTCTCTAACTCCAGGCCTCAAGCAATCCTCCAACCTTGGCCTCCCAAAGTGCTGGGATTACAGGCTTGAGCCACCATGCCTGGACTAATCTATTTATTTTTCTATACTTGTTTATTGTCTTATTCGCTCAGGAGAATAGATACATTATGAAAAAAGCAGTTATCATTTTTCTCTTTCTTGCTTTTTTTTTTTTTTTTAATGGCTGGATCTCTAGCACAGAGCACAGTGTTTGGTACATAGTAGACGCTCAATAAATATTTGTGAGATGAATGAAAGAATGTCACCTACAATCACTCCATAGTGTTTCTCTTGCAAAGTGTAGTGTGCCAAAGGCTGGGGGGTATTTCCAGTTAAAATGAAGCTATAAACCCATGTGGCATTTCAAAATAAACATGGTTTACAACCAATTTGGTTCACATCTTTGAAATTATGTGATTACTATTTTTATTGAGTTATTTACATAAATTAAAAGTGTTTATGTAAAGTGAGAAATAGTATTTTAATTATTAAGGTATTTCAAATGTGCATGATTTAAATTAATATAAAATAAAACTCCATATATATAATCTACTACAAGAGGATTTTTCCTTTCAATCTTTGCTTTATAGAGCACTTTTTCTACAAAGAAATTTAAGCAAGCAGACCTACAGAATGAAAACAAAAGCCTCTATTGTAGTATTACAGTAGGAGAGAAAATAGGAGCAGTGAGAGAAAAACAGAGAATGGCAAACACCAATAAAGGAATAATAAAAATTAAGACACCTTTAGGTGACAGCCTGTTAAAAGAACAATCAAACCACCTGTAGAGTGATGATCTTCTCAGTAATTTTATAACACATAGACTTTCCTCTAAAGGTTAAACTTTAGGTTGGACATGGTAATTGCTGCCTATAATCCCAGCACCTTTTGGAGGTTAAGATGGGAAAATAGCTTGAAGCCAGAAATTCAAGGTGATTCTGGACAAAAAAGAATCTCAGACCATCCCCTCAACCATCCCCCTCCCCGCAACACTCCTCTGTCTCTCAGAAAAAAAAAAAAAAAAAATAGCTATATACGCTGGTGGTGGTGTGCACCCGTAATTTTGAGCCCAGGAATTCAAAGTTAAATTGAGGTATGATGGAGCCACTGCACTTAGCCTGGATAACAGAGCAAGACTCCATCTGAAACAAAAAAAAAAAAAAAGGAAAAGAAAGGGTTGAGAAATGTTTTTAACTGGGATTGTCTAAAAATATACATGCAGGATCACATTTTTTTTTCCTTTTTTAAGAAAATTTCCTCTGAAGAACACTGTTTCCCAACTCTGATCACAGCTTATCTACTTTAGAACCATTAGTGTTGCTATGAAGAATTTCTCAAGAAGGTCTACTTGCCATTCTCCAGCTGATCCTATAATGCATAATCTCTTAGCATGTTTCCCTATACTGCAATCTCTTCCCTAAATTCTTTGGATTTCTTAATCCCACCCCATTAGTATACAAGACATAAAATGTAAAGCTACAATATATGGTGAAGAATCCTCAAAGAATCTCAACCCCATCAACTGTTCCTAAGAAACTATTATGGTGAAGACCAATGAAAGGAATAGTTTTTTATTTACATCCATGCAGACCTTAGGTCTGTGGAAATAAAATTTGGTATTTATGTGTCTGTTATACCTGGCTGATAATTTGTCTAATGAACATAAGAACCATAATAAAATGAGATTTTTTTTAATCAGGAAAATCAAAGGCATTATAGAATTGTTTTAGCAGGTTGTGTTTTATGCCTTCAAAACCTGATTTGATTCTCTTTATCTGTGGGCTTTCCTCAATTTCTATAGGCAAAACTGGTTATTTCATTTACAATACTCCCACCAAACTTGTTCATGTTTGTTTTTATGGCACTTAGCGCATCACAATGCAATTTATCATTTAATCTATTTGTTTAATTCTTCTTACTCCCAGCAAATAGCAAAGTGACTGCTTTGTAATAGAATTTGTATTATTCTATCACTGGTTTAAAATGTAATATTTTAATTCAGAATACTTTATTTTAGATGTTTAGATTTATGTCACATAATTGAAATTTGAATATATTTTGTTTTATATTGACAAATTGTGTATTTTGTATGCACTCGTGCAGTCCAGTAGACAAAGAAGGCACATTCTGAATTTAATTTCATTAGCTAGAATCTGTAATGGGAATATAAAATGACTCAACATGTGTTGTTGCCAGCAACAAATGCCACCCTAGTACTAATGAGTCAGATCTAGTTTGAATGGCACAACCATCTAAAAAGTCAATAGTCTATTATAGAACATGTTTTGGAGCAAAGCATACAGCTAAACACTTTCAATGCTTAGCTATTATGCTTCTCATGATTTATTTTAAAATTTTTAGATTTTTGTTATAGAAATTTTAAGTTCCCATTGAAAATTGTACTACTCTTCTCTAAAGAACATTTTATGTCTCTTTTGGCTATTAACATAAAGAAGAAAATAACTCATTATTAAAATTAAAGTAGTAAAACCCAAGATTGTTTATTTCCTTGAATCAATTTGGTACATTTCAGATAATGTAAATATCCTCCATGATACCTATAAGAAATGCTTTTGGGAAGATATTCATCAAGCAGATATACCTTACTGACCTGGATATGGTTTAGGATTGGGAGTCTTGCTCCTAATTTTTGTATTCACAGATGTAAAGTCAAGGGTTACCTGCATTATGAGTGGCATTTCTTAGTCACTCCATCTCCATGAAACTTGAAACACTTGAGCTAAAATGTATCATAATGAAGAATTGTTCACATACTGATTTTGTTTTCTCTTCATATAATTATTACACAAAAAAAGCTTTAGCCCATAGTAAATCCTCTCACATCTTAAAAATTCATCTATATTGTCACATTTTCCAAGAGTTATTGTTTGCTTTATAGTATTTAACTATTGAATACTTTGCATGATGCATTTCAATTCAACTCGAAGATACAGAGAAAGAAAGCATGAAGCCTCTCTCTGAATTGAAATAGTGACATTTAATACATTGGCCAAGGAGAAGGCCATCATTGCAGGCTCAGTATACTCCCAGGGCATGAAGTCCACTCCATTCAGCCTCCAGAGAAGAGCTAAGAGATGAAAATCAGAAGATGGTGCTCAGCTGATGAGGAGGCAGTCAGACAGAGACATTCCTCATGTGCCTTTTTATGTTTATTTGTTTTCTTTCATTTTGCGAAGCATTAGGAAAAAAGACCTGTTTCGTGAATTCTGCAGAACTCAAAAATTACTAGTAGAAATGGTCTTCGGACATTTATTTATTGGTTAATAAGATCATATACAATTGTTTTCTTATTTTATTTTATTACCAGTAAGAAGAGAATAAAAAGTGAAATCAGTAACAATGTATATTTCAAACAGCTGGAGAAGTCTCATATTGGTCGCTGCCATTTGAAATGTGATAGTGGGAACTAGGGAAATATTAGAGAATTGAGATCGTATTTGAGACCCAAAGGACAGAGAGCGAAAGAGATCAATACATTCCTGTACTTTTTGCTGAAACTCCTTAACATTGTGTTTTTTTATTATTATTTTAGCTTTATTGAGGTATAATTGACAAATAAAACTTGCATGTATTCAAGATATACAACGTAATGTTTTAATTATACATCTGCATTGTGAAATGATTGTAATCATCAAGGTAATTTACATATCTATCCCCTCATATCATGTGCCCATGATGAGAATATTTAAGATCTCTCTTCAGCAGATTTTAAGATTATAATACAATGTTTTTAACTATAGTAACCATGCTGTGTGTCTGGTCTCCAGAAATTATTCATCTTACAACTGTAAATTTGTACCCTTTGGCCAACATCTCACCATTTCCCCTACCCCCCACTTTTGTTAACTAACCTTCTACTCTGTTTCTGTGAGTTCGACTTTGTTAGATCCCACATCTACAGGAGATCATGGAGTATTTGTCTTTGTGTGTCTGTCTTATTTCACTTTCCATAGTGTCTTCCAGGTTCATCCATGTTGTTGCAAATGTCAGGATTTTCTTCTTTTTAAAGGCTAAATAATATTCCATATTGAATAATATTCCAAATATGTATCACATTTTCTTTCTCATTCATCCATCAATAGACAGGTTGGTTCTTTCTATATCTTGGCAACTGTGAATACTACTGCAATAAACATGAACATGCAGATATCAGTGATTTTATGCCCTTTGGCTATATACCTTGAAGTGAGATTGCTGGATCACATGGTAGTTCTATTTTTAATATTCTGAGGAATCTCCCTACTATTTTCTACATAGCTGTGCCAACTTAAACTCCCACCAACAATGTATAAGGGTTCCCCTTTCTCCATATCCATGCCAACACTTGTTATCTTTTTACTTTATTGTAATAGACATGCTAACAGATGTGAGGTGGTATCTCATTGTGGTTTTGATTCGCATTTCTCTGATGATTAGTGATGCTGAGTACCTTTCCTTAGACCTGTAGACCATTTGTATGTCTTCTTTAGAGACATGTCTACTGAAACCTCTAGCACATCACCTAATAGGGTTGTTTGGGGTTTAAAAAATAAAACCTTATGAGTTTCTTGAATATAATATATATTAACCCTTTGTCAGGTATGTGTTTTGCAAATATTTTCTTCCATTTTTTTTTTTTTTTGAGACGGTATCTCACTCTGTCACCCAGGCTAGAGTACGGTGGTGCGTCCTTGGCTCACTGCAACCTCCGCCTCCCAGGTTCAAGCGATTCTCCCGCCTCAGCCTCCTGGGTAGCTAGGATTACAGACATGCGCCACCATGTGTTGCCTTTTCATTTTGTTGATTGCTACCCTTGCTGGGCAGAAACTTTTTAGTTTGATGTAGTTCCATCTGTTTATCTTTACTTTTATTGTTTGTGTTTTTTGTGTTTTATCCGAAAAATCATCTCTGAAATTACAATTATAGAGCACTTTTTCTGTTTTCTATTAGAAGTGCTAAGGTTTCAGGTCTCATGATTAAGTCTTCAATTCATTTGGAGTTGATTTTTGTGTATGTGTAAGATAAAGAGCCAATTTCCTATTTTTGCATATGAATATTAGCTTTTCAAACACCATTTATTGAAGAGACTCTTCTTTTCTCTTCATGTATTCTTAGAGCCTTTGCCGAAGATTAATTTATCATATATACCTGGGTTTAATAGTTTTCATGCCAGTATGCCGGTATCATATTGTTTTGATTAGTTTTGTTTTGTAATAATTTGAAATCAGGAAGTATGACGGCATCAACTTCATTCTTCTTGCTCAAGATTGCTTTAGCTATTTGGCTCTATATTAATTTTGGTTTGTTTTTCTAGTTCTGTGTAAAATGCTATTGGAATTTTGATAGGAATTGAATTAAATCTATATACTGCTTTGGAATGTATAGATATTTCTACAATATTAAGTCTCCTTACCCATGAACACAGGATGTTAATTTATTCATAGCTTCAATTTTTTATTACTGTTTTACTGTTTTCAGTATGCCTTTCACCTCCTTGATTAAATTTCTACCTAAGTATTTTATTCTTTTTTATACTATTATACATGGCATTACTTTCTTAATGTCTTTTTTGAATAGTTCATTGTTACTATATGGAAACACAACTAATTTTTATATGTTAATGTTATGTCCTGCAATTTTAGTGCATTAATTTATCAGTTCTACCAGTTTTGTTGGTGGAGTCTTTAGAGTTTTCTATATGTAAGATGATGTCATCTGCAAAGACAATTGCCTTCCTCTTTTATGATTAAGATTTTTTAAATTTATTTTTCTTTACTAGTTGCTCTGGCTAGAACTTTCAGTGCTACAGTGAATAGAATTGGTGAGAGTGGGCATTCTTGTCTTATTCCTAATCTTGTTTGACAAGGTTTCAACTTTTCAGTGCTTGATGGCTGCTGTGGGCTTCTGACACATGATCTTTATTGTATTTAGGTGCATTCTTTCTATTACCTCATCTTCTGGAAATTTTTATCATGAAAGGATATTGAATTTTGTCTAGTAATTTTTCTGCATCTATATAATTTTGTCATTCATTTTGTTAATGTAATATATCACATTTATTATTATCTATACAGTAAACTGAAATATATTACATCCCAAGGATAAATCTAACTTGATCATGGCACTGTTGAATTTGGTTTGTTAAAATTTTTTGAGGATTTTTGAATCTATGTTCATCATGGATATTAGCCTGTAAATTTTTTTTGGTGTATATACATATATATATATATATATGTATATATATATATGTACACATACATATATATATTCTCTGGATAAACCTTTCTGTCTGTGGCTTTAAAAAACCAACCCCATGGGTACAAATATGCCTAGCTGCTTGGTGTACTTTACTTGACATCCAACAGGCATATCAAATTTATCTTGTGCAAAAATACATTCATCAGCATTATAATCAAAGCCACTGCTTGTCTTCTTTACCTTTCCCTCTCTTTCATGCCCCCACACCGAACTTGTCTCCAAGTTCTATAACTTTTACTTTGGCATCTCCTCTTCCTCCATAGTTGGAGCTCTCATCTTCTGTCTGTAACACTACAATAATCTTCTCTAGGACTTTCACCCTCTAGTAACCCAAGACTACAATTCATTCCTCATAGAGCTGCCCTGGTGGATTTCTCAAAGTTGGTCATGTTTTTCTCTTTTTAAAACTCTTCTATGAATCTCCATTGCCTACAGGATAAAGTCCAAATGTCTTAGAATGGTGTATGAATTACTGGTTCTTCTAACTAATGTCAATTTGATTTGCCTATTTATACTTTCATTCAAGTATTTCACTCTGCCTGGAATCCCTTCTTCATACATTTTGGTTACCTTTGGAACCACATTTCTTACTCAAATCAAGAATAATACAGTCATGAAATCTGCCTTAATGTAATTCTCTTGCGGCTCCTTTAAAATGTACTACTTCATTTTTGCCATTTCAGCCTATTACACGAACTTGTATCATACTAGAGACTACATGTTAGTGCATGTACCAGTTTCCATGTGTGCCTCTTTTTTGGAGTACATATCACATGAGGACGAGGACCTATTCCCAAGACCTAATACAGTATCAGGCATATCCATAGTTATTTTTATTAAGAACATTATTTTTAATAAATAACTCAGCACAGTAGACCTTCAATACCTGTTCATGGAAAGATGAAAAGACAATGACAGATTATAGGAAATAGTAAATATTTTTAAAATAAAATGATATAATTTATTTTAAAAAGTTTTGAATTTAAGCGTTCCAATTATGACTGCAATTCACACACAAAAATATAATTCTACACGGTAAAAAATGATTATAGAAAATGCATTAAAAACAAATGTTTAAGGGAAAAAAGTAACTATGAAACTTTTTTGAAATTCTTCAAAAAAATGTTTAAACTCTTGATTTATAAATAACTTTTAAGTAGCACTAGTTTGCACACGGATACATACATGTATTTAGAGAGGCTAAAAGGAGAAAGCCAGTTAAGTACTATTATTGCCTACGAAGAACAAAAGAAAGAAAAAATAAGACTGTATGCAAATAATACTAATGGATTCTCATATTCTCAGTAGAGGCATAAGGAAATTAATGTATCTTTCTACCCTACAATTTCTACCCACTTCTGAAAATCTAAGTATTATTAAAATACCTATTTAAGAAAATAAAATATTTTTGACTAAAAATTTCTGAAGAGCAAAGTGTTATTAATACTTCCAAGTTGAGAAGGCATCTTAGGAGAAGTGCTCAAAAAAAAATTAATAACACATTTTACCATATTTCACAATTTTTAGATGTCCCATTTTAAAAAAACTAACATCTGTGAAATATGCATGTATCCGACAATCAATGACTATTATAGTGTATTGGCAGCATTTTGGCTTTTTTAGAGACACATAACAATGCCTTTTATAATCAATGATGTCCTAACTTAATGAAATAAAATCTAAATTATATTTGGAATATAATGGGTTTAACTAGCTGATAAAAATGAAAAAAACCTGAATTCACATGCAAAAAAGAATGATTGATTTGGATTTGATCCTCATATGATCCTCTATGAGCAAAATGATGTATTATCATTATTTTTCTTCTGGTAATAATTAAACATACGGAAAAAATATATTTCTGCTTAATGCTACTCCTTATTTGACTTGCATACCATATGTTTATGGTTAAAAACATTGTAAGTTTTTTGAACAATCTAAATCAAGTATATTTTGCCTGCTTTCACAAAACAGTTTGAAAATAAAGAGACTCAATTGTAATGCAAATTTTTTAAAAAGTAACTGTGAACTTTACTGATCTAGACATTTTTCAGATTTCCAGTCAAATTGCTGAAAAATATTTTACCAGTTTATCTAAAAATATATGACTGTATGTATACAATAGATGCTACCAGATGTTCTTATCCCAGTAATGGAAATTAATGATGCATGGCTTGTCTGTTTTTCAGTTAGTATGAAAATATTGAAATTCAATGGGTATCCCTGCTGTAGTGAATTCTTCACTGTAGCAATGACTCTTATCATCAGATTTCAGTGCACATCTTTCCCACTCCAATCCAACTAAAGTCACATTTATCAACATATTATTTTCATATTCAGCAAAGAGTTTCATATTGGTAACTCAAATAGATATCTTAACATGTACATTTAAATAAAAAGGTATTTTATGTGAATAGGATTTGCTTTTCAGAAAAGTCATCATATACAATGTGTACACTGGAAATTGCACAGAAAATATTTATATGCTACAAGGAACACTAAGTACTTATTCTCCAAAAATATTTTCTTAACACTGCTAAATTATGTAATGTTTTCATATTACTAATTTTTATGATTTAAAGATGACAGCACCCTCTAGTTCAAATTAGAGAGAGGAAACATTACTCCCTAGTTTTATACTGATTATTTTGTAAGAAATCCTTATTATCAAACATAGGCTTTATCAGTTAGTGGCATCAGTTATCAAGAACATAAAACTCACTCTAGACCAAGACATGAGAGAAACAATGTCCTGGGCTTATGTTAATGTAGGAAAAAGTGTGCTTACCTCACCTCCAGAAAACATTGCAACCCCTAAACTCTGAAGCAGTGGTTTCCTAACCCAAAATCTCAAACAATTTTACAAATGTAGCTCATTCAGTCTCCTTTTTTGCTCTTCAAATTCTGCAACCAACATTCCAAGCCTTAAAGACAAAAGTATTTCCCCATCACAAGAACAAGCAGCTCACAACTAACGACTTCTCCATTCATACACACCTAAGAAAGAACATTTCTTCTCCTATCACACCAGATAAACATCCTCAGAGATCTACTTCTAGATCAACCTTGCACAAAGAAAGCTTTTTCACATCAGGTCTTTCAGTTCCTAGAACCTGTCATTATCTCCTCCGTCTCCCACCCCCTCCAATAATGTTTTTAGATATGTTTCTTTTGTTTGGAATATTCTTTTCCCCCACTTGCCTTCTCCCTTCACCCTTAATTTACTCATCCATTTTCAAGTTGCAGTACTTCAGAGAGTCTTTCCTAGCTATTCAGGACAGGTCAGGGCTCTCAGTTAACGCTTTCACATATTATATTTTTATTTGAGTGATTGTATGATAAACATCCATCTTTTCCACTGGAAAGTAAGTCCCATAAGAGCTTCAGCTATACCCCTCACCACCCAGTACATAATAAATATTTCATAAATATCTATGGAATCAACCTATTGATTTATTTTTTCCAAATCAGAGCATTCTATCATGTGCCTCTAGCGACTTCAAATATCTTTCAGTACATTCTCAACCAAGTAAATAAGTTATTTATATCACAGTGACCTTGTAGTTTTTTTATTGTAACACATTTTTTACATACATGTTTTATTTTACATATGCTATTCCTTATAGCACCTGACTGAAAATATTAACATTGACATAATCTTCTGAGTCACACATTTGTGATTATTCAGTGATAGCGGTATACTCTCCATAAATGTCACTATGGCTGAGAGATAACTTTTTCAACTTGCCTTTACCAGTTGGATCTTTACGATTTGCTTTACTCAAATTCCTCTTTCTCATGTAATTGACATTTTCATATATGCACTTGTCTTCCTTGTATCAACTAACCATGCTTCTCTCTTGTAGTCAGCTGTTCTGCTGCTAGTTCCTTTTCTCAATTTTAACATATCTTAAGAATATTCAGTCACAGTTTGCCAATACTTATCTTCTCAGTTTAAATAAGCTTTATGAAAACTTGCTGTGCTAGTCATGTTATATATAATGAAAATTTTGAAGTTACGATATTTTTGCTGGGAATTCATAAGCATGGAACCACAACTATTATTCTTGAGAATTATCTGTGATACTTTAACGTGGTGTTGCTTTTTTCAATTTCATTTACCATCACAGCCACCCGATACTGAAAAGAACCGTAACAGTTTAATTCCATATCAAGTAATTTTCCTCATGGGCCGTAATTTACTTTATTCACATCTCTTGGGACCAGAGGTGGTGTTCATATGCGGGAAAATAGCAAGTTCAAAGGCTCAGAGTATGAGACTGTGGCCAAGGGCCAGTAGTGGCTCAGGGTAGCTAAATTGCAAGGTCCATGGCAGAGAAGGCTAGGTAATAGCTGAACAGGCACACTGGGATCACTTTGTAAATGGCCTTGTATGACATTCTCTGGATTTTGACTTGCTGATCATCAGTATATTTTAACCAGAAAGTGCAAGATTAGATGTGCAATTGAAAAATATTGTGTCAACTTATTACAGACAAGAACTAAAACCATTTATATTTTCAAAACTTCATGACTCTGTAAAATAATTTAAAATAATTAGCATTTCCTTCTAAATAATCTAATTGACAAAAATATATGTGCATTTTAGATCACCTGTGTAATCCAGATTACATTTGTCTTCATGCCCCCACAAACATACTTATATACCAAAAAGCTAGTAGAAATAAATAAAGTAGAAATAAAATGTAAATGATTTCCACTAAGTGATAGATGCCTGGCATTCTCTTGCACTATGCAGATGAAAGATTCTCAGCAGTTCACAGAGGCATAATATGAGGGAGAATCAAGTTGCTATACAGCATAGAGTAATTAAAGGTGTAGCAAACTCCAAAAGCCTACACTCCAGCAGCTGTTACATGATCCACATTGCCAAAGGCGATTTAATGTTAGGAAAACAAAACCTTATGCCTCATTAGACACATGTTGCTATTTTTTATTTTGTTGTTTTTGTCATTTTGTTCCTGTATTTGTAAACTGGTTTGGTATTATAACTGTACGCAGCTAAAAGTATAAAGACGTATCTATTTTTTGAACATGTTTAAGTAACATTAAAAGAATTTAAATCAGTATTGGAAGTTTGATTTTTTTTTTCTTTAAAAGGAATTTAGAGGAACCTTTTATTGTGTAATACTGTCTGTTAGTATAACACCATTAGTTTTTATTATTATTTCACACAATGTTGATATTATACTGACTGCTTCTTCTTGATCATTTTTATTTCAATAGGCTTTTGTTTCTTTTGTCTTATTTTTGTTAATGTTTAAACATTTAAAAGGTAAAGCAATTCATTATTCACCTTGTTGTCTACTTTCTCTGACTGTTCCCATAAATCATTCTTTTTAAAATCTTATTTCTGGAAAAAAACAACTTGCTTTTTTTTTTTTTTTCCTTTTCAGTTAAATATTTGAAAATGTAAATATTTTTGCCCTATGGTTTGGTAACAAGTTATTAGATTAAGATAGAAAGCTGAGTTTATTGAATTTCTGAAACATATTTAAGACTTTTAAGGACTTATTGTTTGTTTTTTCAATACTGCCACAAGCTTTTTATGTTGAAATACATTAAAATTAAATTCGAGCTAAATTTGTTGAGAAATTCTCACATTTTCCTAAATGTTTAGGCAGTTCCTCAAATTTTGCAAAATTAGTCCTGAAGGTTTAGCAAAACCATTTTATCTATTATGAGAATGCCTTCATGTAGTCTAATTTTCTATCCTGAGAAAGGTGATATAATTTCCAAAGATGCCCAATTTGTTACAATTATTGGTTAACTATTATTACCAGAGGGGTTTAACTATTATATCAGTTTTAAAAGATAATGTAATATTTGATTCCCTTTTTATTATTGAAATTCTTGTATCAGCAGAATACTGAGTACTAGGAGAAAAAAGAAGGGTCAAATTAATTAAAAAGGTACAAATGTTTTAAAAGATCAAGTTAGAATTATTCAAAACCAAAATTAATATATGTCCCTTTCATTTAAAAGAGCTAAATTATAAATTTAAATGTATTAAATTTATCAGAAATCTACAAATGCAAAATACATTCTTAAAATTGTGCTCTCATCCTTTCCTATGCTATCCTTTAATCTAGGGGGAAAATTACTACAACTGTTGTATATTTTCATTTGTACACAATTGTCCTCTCCATGAGCTGTAGTCTCTTCCTCCCATATGTTATTTGAGGAGGGAATTAATCATTTACAACATAAAGTCATTCTGTATATTATTTTTCTGCTAAACTTTAGGTAAAATAAAATGCATTACACTTCCATACATGACATTGCTTGAAAATGATACTGCTATCTATTAAACTATACTTCAATATTCTGTTTTACCTGCAGCTGAATGTGGTGCATCTGCAACAAATAATGAAGGAATTTTGCTGTCTCCAAATTATCCACTCAACTATGAAAACAACCATGAATGCATTTATAGCATTCAGGTTCAAGCAGGCAAGGGAATCAATATTTCAGCCAGAACATTTCATTTAGCACAAGGAGATGTTCTTAAGGTAGGTGAACTCAGACATACTTGTATTTTGATCATTTTTAGCCATTAAATATACACCAGTAGATAAATATATATGCCTATATATGTGTGAATGTATATAGTATTAACTGTAAGTTGATTCTGCCTTTTATGCATTCAAATTATATAATAATTCTCATTTTCTATTATTGTTTCCATTAAAATAGTATGCTTTGTTTCCAATTTTTATTTATAATAAAAGGTAATTTTTTATTTTATGATATATGAATTTTAATATTTTAATAATGCCAAAATAAGAAAACTTTAATGCCAAATATCTTGCCTAATAAGTATTATATATAAAACATCATCAAATGACCATCATACAATATGTTTCTTTGTCTTATTTTTGTTAACGTTTAAACATTTAAAAGGTAAAGCAATTCATTATTCACCTTGTTGTCTACTTTCTCTGTTCCCATAAATCATAATTTTTAAAATCTTATTTCTGGAAAAAAACAACTTGCTTTTTGATGGTCATTTGATGGTCATTTCTTTAAGAAATATAATAGTGATTTGTTTCTATTTGTATTATATTTTCTATAATATAACTTATTTATTTTTGTTAATACGTGAAGAATCTTTTGCATTTATGACTATGGATACTTTTTATGAATATATAAACCTAACAAGTCAATGTCTATCAATTAAGAAAAAATGTACTTTTTTGATAATGACTATTGGTATAAACATTATTTAAACATTTTGAAATAATCAAATGTCTACTTTTCCAAAAAATAACATTTTGGCAAATAAATATTTTCATAGTTGCTGATTTGTATTTTCAATATAAATATTTTGGTAAATATGATTTATATTTATCATTAGAGTAAAATTAAACACTTCTAAAAGTCACATTTAAATATTTTTAAAATAATTATATAGCTTTGTTTTTCTAATCGTTAAGATTTTCTTAAGCCAGGTGAAAAATTCATTATACTTCTGTTTTCACAAATCTTGAAAAAAAAAAAAAATAAATGGAATTCCAAATTGGCTGCAGCAGGAGAATTTTTTTTTAATTAACAATTTTAACGTTATCGGTTAGTTTCTTTTTTTAAAAAAATATTATTTCATGATAATTGATGGCTCTATAACACAATAACGCTATATACTTGTAAGATTTGTATAGGCTTTGGGGAAAATTTCTCACAATGTATCTAGATGTATACAATTTCAATATTAATTTAGGATCAATATATGCATTCTTATTTTCTGCATTTTTCCCCAACTGGCAACGAAATTCACTATGTAAAACTCTTCCACCTCTAGTTCATTGTTTGGGTGTTTCTGTTAAAATAAATTATGTTTGTTCAATTGGAGTCAACATTGAGATTAACAGGTTGCTTGTATATAGAACTGAGGCAGTGCTTTTTATTTTCAAGCAAATTATGCGGGGAAATGTATCAATGCATAGATAAGATCTGTGAGCTAGTCTAGCTACTACTCTGTATTGCACAAGCAACAATAATAAACATGTGTTGGTGAGCTAAAATTCAGGAAATGTTTCTTGACATCTATCACTCGTGCCTATTACTGTTCTCCCTAAAATATTTCTTTGTGATGCTTAAAATGCATCCATTTCTTTTCTATACTGATATTATTTGGAGAATTTATTTGCGATAACAAATGATTCTTTTTAATAATAAAATAAAACTTTCTAACAAAGGTCTTACTTTTTTGGAATAAAGCCACATACATTTCTGATATGTGCTACCTTGAGAAGGGTGGCGCTTCAGTCATAAGTGACAACACAAGGGGATATAATAGGGAGCAATGAAATAAGGCAGAAAAAAGAAAAAAAAGACTCAATTTAAGGCCCTTTAAAGGATTTCTTCAAATACAGATTTCCCTTATATGGGTAAAAAGTTTAAAAAATTATGTCCCCAACAATTTTTAAGAATTCTTTAATTTTCCAGGAATATACATTCTCCAAAGTTGAAAATACTATATACTAAATATTATAATAGAAACACACCAATTCAATTATCCTTCTACTCAAAGATTTGCCTGAGATTTATTTTGAATTATTACTTTAAAACAGTTTCAGCAAGTTACTCTATAAATACAATTTAGGGTGAACTTTTAGATTCCAAATTTGTCTCCTTCATGGTCTCTCTGCCAGAATAAGAGATAAGATGCTTAATGTTACCTCATTCTTCCCATTAATCCGATGGGCAACTATTAGCTGAAAGACACCCTTTGACACGGACACATTTAGTTATATACAAACAGAAAGATGAACCCTCAAAAAGATATATTATTAATTCTCAAAAATTATGGAGCGCAAAGTCATCTTAGGGTGGAAAGTTATTTGCCTAATTGAAAACTAATCCATGAAAGTTAATCCCCATCTCCAGTACTTTACAATATCAAACATAGTGGAGTGAGTTAGATTCGTGTATTTAGACTAGGATATAATAAGAAATAAAAACAAAGAGCCCATTATAAAACCTGCTGCCCCTTGACTGAGAGAATTTAAAATCATTGCTTTTTCTTTTATGTGGTATCATTGATTACATTTTTTGGAATGACACTCTCTTGTAATCCTTATATGAGAATCAAGTTTAGGAGGAGAGATTTTTTTTTTTCTGGTTTCATTTACCATATGACATAACTGTATTGGATTCTGACCAAAACAAAAATAACAATGCCAACAATAATATGTGTGTATATCTACATCTATTTCCATGCAAACATTCGTGTACAACTTTTGTCTCTGTGAGTTCAGTGTCCAGGAAGGCACTCACTTGCTCACTCACTTGCTGTCTTTTTTCTTCTCTCCTTCTCCTTTCTTTCTGTAAAGAACTTTAGTTATTTAAAAATCACACCAGCAGAGTTTGCACCAGTGAGTTCTAAGTGTAAGCCATCATATGACTCCTCTAGATTTTTTTTTAAAGTTTTGATTACTGGCACTCCTCCCAGGTTTTCTGATTCAGTTCATCTACACGTGGGAATTTGGATTTTTATAAAGCTCTCTAGATTATCTGATGACCATCAATATAGTAATTATGATTATATCCTTCTTTGGCTCTAGTGTTAAAATGAAGAACATTTATACATCAAAATATTTTACTGTAGTGCTTCAAAGGTAGCAGATTCTTACTCTAAATAATAAAAAATTGACCTCAATATTACTAGATAATTTTGAGTCATTAACTTTATACCAGATTGAAATCTTTTTTTTTTGTAAAACTTTTTTGTTCATTTGTGTCATTTTTCAAAGGTGGATAAATAATTTTAATAGCATCTGAGAAAATCCTATTTAGGCAAACAGAACATTTTCAAGCCACGAAAAGGCAATAATAATAAAAATAAATGAAAGAAAAATTCCTATGGTGATTCTTACTTAAAGTGGAAAGGAAATTTCACTGCATCCATTCTGGATTGCAAAAAACTGGTGCAGAATGATCATTTAGGAATGTATCTTTTTTTTTTTTCCAATGTACTTACTTAATGGGTATTTTAACCTGTTCACTATGAACAACCTTGGCTAATTATGTGTTTTTATAATGGTGATAGAACAAATATAAAACCTATCCATGATTGTATAGGAAACTCTTATAATTCAGATCCCTTCAACTATTAATGTTTACATATACGAACAGTAAGTGGGTTAAGCGACAATTTTCTTGCATGCTACTTACTTATTTTTGGAAAACTTTAATGACACACCACAGATAGGTTTGGATTTTACTTGACACTGCAGCTTTAAGGAATCTAAAAAGATATATGAACTATATTTTGTTTACAAAAAATCTTTAATGTTCACATTAAAAAAATCTTTGAAACGTATGTGCTTTAAAGTATACTGACAGAACAGCACAGCTAATGCAAAATCTGCTCTGACCTGTGATAAAATCCAGTTTCTATCTATATGATCTCTCACTATTTCCAGTTGAATGACTAATGGGAATTTCAAAGTTCACCAGTCCAAAACACACATCTCCTCTCTCCTCATTTTTCTCTATTTTAGTAGATAGAAACTAATTACTCAATGATGAAATTGAGTTCATTCTTGTTTCCTTTTTTCTTTCACACTTTGTATATTGTCTCTCAGCAAATTCTGTGGTTCTTTCCTTCAAAGTTCTGGAATTAATCATTTCCCACCTTTGTAAATAACCTTGGTCTAAATTATCATCTCTTACTTGTGTAACTGACATTGTTTCTAATTGATCCTCCTATTTCCACCATCTTAGATCATGTGAGCTATTATAACAGAATAACATAGACTAAGTGGTTTATAAATGATACACATTTATTTTTTGAAGTTCTGAAGGCTGGTAATTTCAAGACTAAGTTACTAGCAGTTAGTGTCTGATGATGGCCACCTTCCTCAAAGAATCATTTTCATATTGTGAACTCCATGGCCAAAGGGATGATATCTTTTATAAGGGCACTTATTCCATTTATGAGCTCTGCCCTCATGAACAGTTAGCCTCCAAAGGCCCCACCTCCTAATACCATCACCTTGAGTGTTAGGATTTGAACATATGAATTTGGGGGGGACACAAATATTGAGACCATAGCATACTCTATAGACTGTTTCAAAATCAACAACAGAAGTGACCCTTTTTCATGTTATGCTTTAGCTCTAAACCTTTTTATGTTTCTCATCTCATTATAAGTAAAATCTAAAGCCCTTACCATGGGCTATATGATTTGGCATAATTTTAATGTTCCTGACCTTTCCTTTTGCCACTCTTCCTCTAGCTCACTCCACTCCAGGCATAATGGCCTCTCTGCAGTTTATCAAATATAGCAAGCATGCTGTATTAGTCCCCCACCCCCCGCCCTTTTTTTTTTTGCATTGCTATAAAAAAATACCTGAAGCTGTAAAATTTATAAGGAAAAGAGATTAAACTGGCTCACAGTTCTGCAGGTTCTACAAACATGGCACCAACATCAGCTGGGTTTCTGGTGAGGGCCTCAGGAAGCTCACAATTGTGGCAGAAGGTGAAGGGAGAAGCTGGTGTATTACATGGTGAGAAAGGGAGCAAGAGAGCAAAGGGACAACAGATTCCAGACTTTTAAACCAGCAGATCTCATGTAAACTAACTGAGAGAGAACTCTCTTATTACCAATGGGATGGTGTTCATGGGGGTTCTGCCCCCATGATGCCATCACGTTCCACCAGGCCCCACTTCCAACAGTGGAATCACATTTTAACATGAGATTTGGAAGTCACAAACGTTCAAACCACATCACACGCTTCAACACCAAGCCCTTTGCTCAGGCTATGTCTTCTGCTTGCATGTTCTTCCTCAGTATAACCACATGGCTGTGTCCCTCATTTCCTTCAGGTCTCTACTAAAATGTCATATGATCAGAGTCTTCAATGGACCCTCCTATAAACTGGTAAACTTACCTCCATCATCTCTTTCCATAGTATTAATCTGATCTATTCTTCTTCATAGCACTGATCTACAACCTGAAATATTATGCATTCATAGTTCATTCCTTTAATTTTTATCTTCTCCAATAGAATGGATGTTATAAGACAGCAGGAACTATTTAACTCCACTTTAACTCAAGCATCTAGGAACAATGCTTGTCATATAGTAAATGCTCAATAAATATTTTTTTCTTCTGGAAAGGACAAATTTACTATATAATTTCAGCTACTTTCTTTCTATGTAAAGCAAGAGAAACATATTTCCTTTCTAATTAAGTTCAATTGTTATTGTTTCTAATCTAAGAAAAGTGAATATATTTTTATACAACATAGTTACTTCTAAATATTTTTCCCATTGCCGTGCTGTTTTGTCCAAATATAGCTTATAAAATTCAGGGTTATATTTGGTGATATATTATTAGATAAACATGCCCACTCAATCAACGTTGCCCAAATTTATTCTAACCTTTGAAAACACATTATGCTCCGGATTATTTTTCTACACACCTTAATGACAATTAAGAATGGGCTTTAGAGTTAGGTAAACCTAGGTTCAAATCTCAAACCTACCACTTAATAGTCATACAATTATTGAAAACATTACTCAAGATTTCTAAATCTCACCTTCCTCACCTGAAACATTCTGATAATAATAAAAACTTACATTCAGTATTGCTATAATGACTAAGTTAGATAATGTTTTTAAATTAAATGATTGTTTGTAAAGCACTCAGCACAGTGCTTGCCCCTGCAAATGTTCAGTGAATATTCATGTAATAGGAATATATTTCAGAGTCTGGAAAAAAATTTGCAAGAAATATAGCAAAAGATTTTTGTATAAGTGACCTAATTTTTATTTTCAACAACCTTTTTCCTGGGCAGTGAGAAAACGAATCTAGGTCAATTCAGGATAAACTCAGTCAATTCTGTATTTGCCAGTTCAACGTCTGCACATATTTTGGCATCAAGACTTCAAGTTGTCAAAAATGAAAAGTACGTTTTGTCCTAGGGCATTATCTGTTTGTGGCAGCAGCTGCTGCGCCCCCTCATTTGCTACTTGTTCTGAAGTCAGCAGTACAATTGGGCATCTACTGCTGGATCCCAGTTATCCCAACTGCAAAACCTCTTTGCATCTACCAGCTCTCTGCAATATATTCTGTTCTGCTCATAAGAAGCACTTTTCATCTTTTACTCTGTATATGAGACTGAGTTACGCCAGAATTCCATGTGACTGGCTCAGGCTCAGTTGCCCCACCAACCGCACATACCTACTGTTTTGTTTGTTTGTTTGTTTGTTTGGTACCTTTTTTCTGCAAGCATGTTTCCCACTTTTCTGGGCTCCAGATAGAAAGCCAGGTACATGTTCCCTGTTTTCTAATTATTGGTATTCTATTATTCCTCCACCCAAAAAGGATACGATGCAAGGTCCTGTCTTAGAAACCTAAATCAGAACCTAATTAATTTGTTCTCTACTTAACTCATCTAGGGAATGTTTCTCTAGTTTGTTTGGAGTCTGATTATTTTATTTTTTTCAAAGTGACACAGGATATGGCAGAAATACTGAACTTCTTTCCTCACTCTCACTTGTAAATATGTAATTTAATTAATTCTTTCAATTAACATTTATAAGAGGGGTTTATTATATGTAGGCTCTATGCAATTAACATCGAATAGCTCCCATTGTCAGCCTGGTAGAATGAAAATTGAATACCAATGAGAAATACTATTTTCTGTTTTCATTGTTGCTGTGTTTGTTGTTATTTTCAAATAAAAACTAAGGACAATGTTCAGAATAAAGGAATATAGCAGAGCATTCCTTTATTCTTTGGAAAAGAATTTATTCTATTCCAAAATTCAAGGCAATCTTTTTACCATGGTTAGCATTGTGTAGTCTAAAGACTTATTTCTTATGCAAAATGTAGACTATGGATGATTATGGAGAAAAGTCAATAAAGTAACTCAAAATTGCTTTTGAAACTGGGAGAGAAAAGGTTAGGAGGAATGATGTCATATTTATGAAAAATTATATACTCAAAGGACTTGATTAATAACATTCTTGTAGAGATATGATAAGGTTATTAACCTGTTATTTTCTAAAATGTATTTTTTCAAGTTTCTTTCCTATCTATGTGTGAGTCTTTGGGAGTAGCACTTGTGAGAGCGTATTATTAAATTTTCAGTAATTTTGAGAGCTGATTGTTGAACATAGCCAGTACCAAAAATTAAGTTATATTACAATTAGATTGTAATTAAATCACAATTAAATTAACTTAAATTATATTAAAAACAAGAACAATAAATAATTTTTTTTAAAATTTCCTAATTATTGTACTACTTTTACTATTATCTGTGCTTTTGAGGTTATTTATGTATATTGTGTCCCTATGGCAGAAATACCACACCACACTGTGCCCCTTCACGTCTCTTCCCAACTGCACATTCAGTGACATCACATTCACATTCAATGATAGCTTGATGTTGGCCAATGGGAATATTTACACTGTGGAAACTGGCAAATGCTACAAAAACATGACTTAACTTGTTGTTTGCTTATTATATAGATGTAAGTGGAAATGGGTTGTGTCTGTGGCCATTACATTATGAATAGCACTACATATTGAAGAAATTTTTTTTCAGTATTTGAAAACTATTATTCAATTAACCAATAGTTATTCATATCATTTACAAATTCAGGAAGTTCTGACATAACCTTGTTTTTGATTTTTCACTTTCCTTTTATTTGTTAACATTAAAAACAATCAAGCAGTATTTATTTAGGAAATACTCTTGTTTGTCAGTTGCAATCATAAATTGCATACACAAAAGTCTGGCAAAAACAGTAAAAGCATTCTTTAAAAATCAATTAGTTATATGAAATGTACAGTCATGAATATTGTATATTTTATTACCATTTGTACATTGCTCGACACCTCCCTAAAATCAGGGATTGGAAAACAACAGTGTGAGAGCCAAACTGGGCCTGGCACTTGTTTTTGTAAGTAAAATTTTATTGGGAGAAAGCCATGTCCATTCATTTGCATATTGTCTATGGCTGCTCCTGTGCCACAACGTCAGGACTGAGTAGCTGTGACAGAGATGGTTTGCCTCCCAAAGCCTAAAATTTTATTTTCTAACCCTTCTTAGGAAAAGTTTGTTTATTGCAATAAATGCTATTTTAAAAGCCTTACGTACAAATATACACATTTAACAGTCTTTTGTTGTTGTTGTTTGTTTGAGAGCTGGTTGTTAAACATTTTTTAGCACACCAGTGATCTTATATGTCCAGCACACATATCTGCCAATTCTGCTTGCTATTCATTGGAATCCTGTATTAATTCTCCCCTCAAAAGCACTCTCAAAGTGCCAATTTGTGTAGACTGCTATGTTAGGCCTCATAAAACCCTTCATCCTCTTCCATTAAGTATCAGGAAAATAAAATGATTTGTAATAAGCTGCAGAACTTTAATGTGGAGTTGGAACTTCAGCTCTATTATACAACCAAAAACCGCTTGTCCCTGGAAAGCTGGTCCTTCATTGTTTCCCTCCTCCTTCACTAAAACATACTAGCTCATATAATTGAGAATACTTATGTAGCTACTTTAGAAACCTAAATAATTGAATGCAAATAAAAGTTCTCTACTCTATTTTACATTATCTTTGCAGAGAATATAAAAAGTTTTAGAATAGAGCCTTTTTTGATTGACCATTATAAAAATTGTTCTTTATTTTATATGCACACTTGACATCTAATTCACCTTTTTAGAAAATGTATTTAATTTCCAAATCAACCTATAAAACAAATGACCAAAAGTAAAAATGCTAGGATCCAAGAAGAGGAATAATTTGGAGGTTTATATAATTATACATATATGTATGTGTAATTTCTGTCTTCATATTTTTACTTTTATATTTACTTTCTGCTCTTGGATTCAGGTTAACACTTCACTTGCTAATTCATTAGATAAATGAGTTAGAACATGCTTTCTGTTTATATATTTATCATATCATTCACAACAGCAAGAGTTTTGGGTGTTGATAAGCAGTTTGTTGTAATATGGTTTAACCTACTGGATTTAGGAGAGTCTGTACACCATAACTAATTTCAGGACCAGATTTATTACAAACAGGTTTGACAATTAAAACATGGCAATGTTAAGTTTTAGTTTGTTCTGGTGTAAATAATCAGACAATTGCAATATCTTAACAAATTAGAGTCTCATCAAATAATTTCATTAACATTAATAAAAGCCATCAATACCTTTCATGATATTAATCCTTAAGTCAATTTAATAATAACAATATACATTAAAGAAAAAGGAGATTACACTTAAATAGACAAAAACAAGCTTAAAGATCTTGATTTTAATTAGAATAGAAATATGAGCAGTAACAGTCTCAAATAAAAGTCCTATTGCTCTAGTCAGACCCAATTTAATCACTTTGTACTATATATTTACTTTTGAACAAAAGGCATATTTTGTTCGTTTTGTTTTCTTATTTGTATGCTTGTATTCATGACTAGTTTAAAAGTAATTTATCTTTGGTTATACTGCTTTGTCCCTTTGTTGCCTTTATGTTTTCATCTATTTAACTACATTTGAAGGATTTTATTTATGAGTTAAATAGCATTGACTTGATCATTACTATAAAACTCTTCTCTTTTTAAAGGCTTCCTAATTAACACTTGCCTTTCATTTTGATTAAGCAATTTTATGCATGCTTCCAAAATTTCATAGTTGAATGATCCAGTTTCATTTTATTCTGATGATTATAGTGGAGCTTCAACAGTATTTGTTTTCTACCTTTTGACTCAACAATGTTAAATACATTGTAGCTAGCAGATTTTGGTGCTGAATTAGATTCACCCAGCTGAACCTAAAATAATTTTTATTTCCTGAAAGTACTAGCTCTTTCATCATGCCCTTTCTTTAAATGATTGTTTTTTTTAAAAAAAAGTCTTATAAAAAGTTTTTCTTAAAAAAAACCCAAAAAAACATATATATATGTACTGCCTGGTTCAGTGGCTCATGCCTATAATCCCAGCACTTTGGGAGGCCAAGATGTAGAGATAGTTTTAGTCCAGGAGTTCAAGACCAGCCTGGGCAGCATGACAAAACCCCATCTCTACAAAAAATACAAAAATTAGCCAGGCTTGGTGGGGCGTGCCTATAGTGCAAGCTACTTGGGAGGCTGAGGTGGGAGTGTCACCTGAGCTGGGGGAAGTTGAGGCTGCAGTGAGCCATAATCACACCATTGTACTCCAGCATGGGTGACAGAGACCCTGTCTTTAAAAAAAAAAAAAAAAAAAAAAAAAAAAAAGGTATACTGTATGCTTCTAACCGAATATACAGAGAATTTTGTGTTTATATATATTTTTTTTATTTTTAGGTTAAGAATGATGTCTTACTATTTTATTTTTTTTAATTTTAGTTACAGCACCTAACACAGGCATAGAACTAAATAACTAAATGTTGACTTATTTTGTTACTTTTTACATTGTTACATATAGGAAAAATTTATATGTATAAAGTAATGTTTCTACTATCTATCATTAATTTTTGCTTCTCATTACTCCTGAATATTTTTTAAAAATTAGGAAAGACTTTTTAAAGAAATTAAAAACAAATTTCAACAACCAGTTTTTACTTCCCCAGTTACATTAATTACTTGCTCTATTTATATTCTCCCTTTATTTGGCTATTTTTGACAAACTGAAAGTTATTACAATGTATCCACACATAAATAGAGAAGTAGTTTTATCCAAGAAACAATTGTTTACATTTTATTTATGTTTATATTTTTCATAACAATTAAATTATATGTTGGTGAGAAGTTAAGGGTAACACAAGGAAAATATTATTGGGGATATCTCGATAATATCACCACAAATAAGATCCACTGGATCTAGTGGTTAAATGATTTGATTGTGAATGTGCAGCTCTAAACACATAATTAATATACTATGTAATATAGAATCATAAAATAAATGTATTCAGAAGCATACTTCTGAGAATATTGAACATTTGAAACTGACAGACATGCAAGTTATATTTTGCCACAAGCAAGGTTTTCTTACCTCTGAATTATCCCCAATGACTACTATTCTTAAGAAATGAAAAGTTAAATGTTATGTAATCAAACCAAAATCATGCATTCCTGAGCTACCAACCTCAACATTTGGTTTGATTTTGTTGAAGACAGAAATTCTTTCTGATAACTAAAACAGAAACTTATTTGCATGATAAATTAGATTCCTCCAGGGATTCAAGGTATTCCCTGATAATATTAGGAAATTTGTGTATACAGTCCTCTAGTATCCAAATACTTTCAAGAGTAAATGTACATTTTTTAAAAACTTGACAGTGTTTATAAAAAGAGAGAGACCAAGCAATGTTTGCTGTTAGGAATTCAATGACCATGTCGCCTTGAACTTAAGACTCTAAATTCCTCACTTTCTCTTATTTCTACCTTTTCTCTCTGCTGTAAAGAACAAGTAAACAAACTGTAGAAGCCTAGAGGGTATACATAAGTCTATAGATTCCATCAATTACAAATGGAGCGTGCAAGAAAGGCCTTATCAGTGGAGACTTAGAATTTCTGTGTAGAAAATGTTTAGGGTAATGTGGTTAGAAAAGAACATTTAGGGGCCCTGGAAAAAAAATTGGCATAACCTTAACATTAAATTCTAATAAAGATACTTTGAAAGAAAGGTTAATTATACACAAGTTTTTATTTAAAATCATATTAAAACATTCTAAATAAATCATTGGATTAAAACCAACTATCAATTATAAGAAAAATATACAGATTAATATAATAATAACAAAATATTCCATTGTATACCACCTAAAAATCATCTCTTAGGTAACATCAATGTAGTTATGGAGGAACACTTATGCTATGGCAAGATCCCTAGATGTGGAATCTAACATAATTTTTACTCTAGCACCAGGCCATGAGTAAGTAAGGCAATCTGAGCTAACAGACCAGTAATTTCAAGCAGTATTCTCCACTTTTTCTTGTTATTATTGTTCACCTAAGAAGCCCATGAAACTCCGTGAAACAAAATAGTATAGAATAAAGTCTTTCAGGGAGAGTTGATCTTTAGGGAACCACAAATCATTGTAATATCTAAAATATTATTGCTCCCAAGAACCAATTTTTACACCTTGGAGGTCATAATGATTATGTTGGGAATGCATGCCTTACAGGAAAAGGAATGGTAATACGCATTGTTGGTAAACCCTGGATTTAATTACTACATACTTTTTAGAAAACTATCTAGAAATATATGAACATGTCCCATATTTCATATCCCATATTTCTGGAATCCCGTATTTCTAGAACTTTTTTACTGAAGTACAAGTACCAAAAAACATGAGGTTACAAGTAAAAGAGTGTTTGTATCAGCATTACTTGTAGTAGCAAAAACTTGAGTTCATTAATACGGGAATGGTAGAGCAAGTTATGATGGAGTCACTATACATCTCTCAAACAGAAGAATTTGTATTACTGACCTGAAGAGATGTCTATAATGCATTAATAAAAGAAAAACAAATTAGTACAGTAAGTAGTTATACCTTCAGAAAAATAAGAATGATGTGTGGGAGCTTATCAATTTCTTTATTGTGTATTTTTGCTTTATTAAGTTGTTTCTAAAAGCATTTAGAACTCCTTTAACTTAATATTTTTTACAATGTCAAATATGAAACAAGTTAACGAACATGGAAAAGTTACAACTGCACCAGACACAAATATATTTTATATTAATCATGTTGTTGGAAAAGCAAGTGTTTGATCTCCTTGAGAAAGTTGCAGAGAAACAGCCAACTAACCAAGTAACCAACTTTCAAAACCAATCTTTAGGTAGATATTCTTAATTTTAAATTGTCTCCCAGAAAAAGCATTTTTAAAATAATAAGAACAGAAGCTATATCACCTGATTTAAGTCTTACTTAAAGTATACTAAGCTTGGAATTTTAAAATTATACATGTGAATTATAACTTCCTTAACCTTGTGTTCATAGAAACCAATATATTTAGTTGTCCTTAGGAAATGTACTGATCTGATTTAGAAAAAGTACACTTTTCTCTTTTTCATACATGTAAATACATGCTCTGAATTATTATTGACACATTTACATTTAAATTATAAATATATTTTACAGATTTACGATGGAAAAGATAAAACAACTCATCTACTAGGTGCCTTTACTGGTGCATCTATGCGTGGACTGACACTTAGTAGTACTTCAAATCAGCTCTGGCTAGAATTTAATTCCGATTCTGAAGGGACAGATGAAGGCTTTCAACTTGTATATACCAGTAAGTATTTTAGAAGAGTAAAATGGTCAAACACTGGGGTGTTGCATGTATATTAAATAATTACATTGCACAAATTGAAATGATGCCCAATATTTGATGATTAATTTACAGCTCCTTTCTACATATATAATTTTGTGTGACCCTAACAACAGCCTGGTAAGTTACAGGTATTTTAGTTATTGCCATTTTACAGTTGAAACAACTCAGTTTGTTTTACAGAGGTTAAGTAATTTTTGACTCAGAGTTTATTTTTAAGTAGCCAGATTCTCCTCATCCAATATTTAAGAAATACAATAAAACTTTTGTCAGATGGAAATCCAATGTTTGAACTCCCATCTTTAACTACAAAAATGCATACAACACCTGTGCAATAATTATCATTGGTCAGTTATAAATGATAACTAAAAGGCTTCAGGTTGTTTCACACTAAAGAGTAGCTAAAGCTTTCAGTTTGCTCTGCTTTTGTGTTGACTTGTTTTATAACAAATTCTTTCTCACAGATCTATTAATTCATTATATTGAAGTCAGCTATTTTGACTATTTAAATAAGTTGAAGTTAAAACACTAAGAACCAGAGGTAGGTGGGTTACATCAACTGTTATATGAATTAAATGAATGTGTTTTACTAGTACCATAATATAAGAAACAGACTAATTACACCAATGAAAAATAAATTCTATTCAAATAGTATATTTCTTGAGTTTCTACTCTGTTCAAGATTCTGTGCTAATAAGTTAAAGTGCATATAAAAGAGGTGTTACTTCCTATGTATTTAAAAAATTTACAATCTATCAGATCAAACTGATTCTTGGAAGGTCAGCACACTTGTTAATGTTGTATAGCAAAATAAGTAGCAATACTCAAAAATCTTTATTGCTAGAATGCTTGAGAAAATCTACTGACTCCTATAAATTTTCTCAAGAAGTTAGATGAATGGAAATTATTGTAGAAACTAAGAGGTTAAAAAGGTTACAGTATCAAAGAAAATCGTATGGGATCTTAAAGGAAATTTGAATCAAATTATAGTTTGTGTAAAGAGTCTATCTTAATGGTATAAGAAATAGGAGCCAAGAGAATATACTGACTCATTGTATGAAAACATTTTTGTGCATAATACTGAGACATTATCTATTTCTTTCAGGGCTTTTCTTTCTACCTGTTAAAATTGTTACATCACTAACATTAACTAAACATAAATTAACAAAATGAATGCTGAATACACATTTTAAAATTCTCATAACTGTGTGTACAATGTGATTTCTTATGAATCTTCCTAAAGAAAAATAATAGTCCAAACAAATTGTGTTTACAAGTATTGTTATGTGATGGACTAAAAGTAATGATATTGAGTACTATTGCTCAAATGTAATTGGTGTGATCTGCTCAGATGGGAAAACTTTTTTTTTTTTTTTAATCTGCTTTCCTCTTTCTCTTTCTCTGTTTTCTAACACGGCCACTGATGATTTTAAAGTAGTATCAAAATGAATGACACAACGTTTACATAATGGTTTTTGCTCTGCATCATTTTGCATTTCTTTTCTTTTCCTTCTTCTTCTTCTTTTTTTTTTTTTTTTTCTTTTTTTGAAGACAGAGTTTCACTCTTGTTGCCCAGGCCAGAGTGCAATGGCGCGATCTCTGCTCACTGCAACCTCTCCCTCTCAGGTTTCAGCAATTCTCCTGCTTCAGCCTCCCTAGTAGGTGGTATTAGAGGGGCCCACCACCATGCCTGGCTAATTTTTGTATTTTTAGTAGAGATGGTGTTTCACCGTGTTGGCCAGTCTGCTATCGAACTCCTGACCTCAGGTGATCCTCCCGCCTAGGCCTCGCAAAGTGCTGGGATTATAGGCGTTAGCCACTGTACCGGGCCTGCATTTCTGCTTGTCTAAAATATTTATGGGTTTCAAAGAGGAAATCTGGATTTTTTTGTTTTGATACATGACATCTATGTAGCTTGTGATTACTGATGAAAAAATAGTGGCCATTGTAGGACATACCTATATTTGAAATTATATGGGGTGCTCAGGTGTCTGGAATGAATAAGATCATTGACTTTATTGTCTTTAGTTTGAACTGTAGAATTTTAAAAAATATATATTTTAATTAGCAAATATTTGAAGTCACACCTCTTTTCTTAATTAACAATTAATTAATAATTGTCCATTAAAGGAAATGTGTGTTTATGAAGATTGGAAACTATAGAAGCGGGAAGAGAGTATAAATCCGCCACTCTTAAAAAGGGAAAACTTACATTTGTAAATATTTTTCAGTCTTAGAAATAAAACTAAAAATTTCAGTATCATATCTGTAACCAAAATGTTGGTAGCCTACTTCCAAGGTATCTTTGGGTATCAGTAGACAATTCTGTGAACCAACAGTTGGGTTCTGAGCTGTATTCTGTTAGGAAGGGCTTTAGAAACAGTGACACATCTGTTTTTAAGTGTATTTGTTCCTAAGTATTACTTCTTATTTTTATAGCAGCAACTTTTCTACATATCTGCAACTATCTAAATAGTTAAACGCAGATTTCCTAGCTTTAAAAGTAGTTTGTTCCCATCCTCCAAGTGTATACTATTTGTTTTCCAACCATAGCACCTGTGCCCAGGCTATTTTCTTTTTTGTGCATGTCCTACTGACTTTGGATACCAATTGAACTTCAAGATCCACCTCAAATATTTACTCATGAATGCTTATTCTGATTCTCTCAGCTGGAATTAGCAGTCATTTCAATATTTCTTGTGTGCTAGTTTATATATGCTACTAATATAACAGTTATCACATTGCATTGTGGTTATACTTGTTTGTAAACATATGTGCATCGTTCTTCAATAGGCTATTTTCCTTCATAGCATCTTTAGTCCATTTAGTTCAATTGCATCTTTTTACATATTCTTGATAAATTAAGATGTCATCTGAATATGAATTTTATAAAATGCTTTCATGATAGTAAAATGGTTCTACTAAGCCACATATTTTAAATATTCACAAAATTATTGGAAGCAGTAATTATTCAATTCCTGAACATGATAGAACGTGCATCAGTGGTTCACATAGGGAAAATGGGAAAGACCAGGATTTCGTGTTTAAATGCTCATATCCAGTTATTCCTAAGGCCAACTCTAACCCTGTCCATTCTGTGGTACATTTCTCTTACAATGATTCCAATTTCATTTCTGAAATATCTAACTGAGAGAATAATAAGTATTGCAGAGGAGGTCACAGTACTCACATTGAGAGAATCAGAACAGGAGCGAGAACATTTGTCTAGGGAGGATCAGGTAAGACTTCATAAAGGAGGCCATATTAAAGGTCGGGTTGGTGGTTCACAGAAAGAAATGGTGGGGAGTATTACAGACAAAGAGAAAGGAATGAGGAAAGATGCAGAGATTAGGAAGAACATTCAAGGAAAATAATCTAATTCAGATTAATCCCACATATCTTGATGCTTCTCACAATTTCTAGTGGGGGAACAAGCAGACTTTTTTTGGCCATCCTATCAAATGATACCTGCACTATTTAATGATAGTCACTTTCTATTCCATTATCTATTTTGTTGAGTTAGCAACATTTGCCATTGTCTGATTATTTTCAGTTTTGGGTAGATAAGATTGCATTTGACTGAGATAAAATGAAAAAAGTATGTTAGAACACTTTAAAGTGCATTTTATTTCACTTATCTTATTGATCCATTCATTATGTAATTGCTAAGTATAGCAAGTGGCCTGGTACACACAGTGACTTAAATGTTGCTTTTGTCTTTAAGTGATGGAAAACCTTACCATGGCCTAAATAATCAGGGTTTATTTTGTTCATATAAGAAAAAGTAAAGAGTGAGAAAGTAGGTAGATCTTGATTCAACTATTTAACAAGATCAACAAGGATTTTGCTCCTGTCTTTCTGCTGTGGCATGTCTAGAGGGTTCACTTTTTATTTTCATGTTTGTGGTAACATAGTCATAATTTGGCTACTGTAATTATGGGCATGTTTAAGGCATGAAGAAAGGAAAAATGGATAGTGCCAGCCACATAGACTCCTTTTATCAGAAATACAAAATCTTTCTTGGGAATCCCTGTAAGATACCCTCTTAAGTCTCTATCCAAAACTGGGCCATATGGTTCTGCCTTAACTTTCCAGCAAAGCAACTTGGAATATTCAGTATTTGGAAGACTAAATAATTAGTTTAACTTTAGACTATCATGATTCACTGCTGGATATAGTTAGATTATAGCTGGGAACAAAATCAGAGTTGTTAGCAAGGAAGAAGGGAGATATTGAGAAGACAACTTACAGTATTTACTGCAATGTACAGCTAGTTTAATCAGTATTTTTTAAAAATAGGTTAAAGATACTGAACTAATACCTGCTTCTATGATTAATAGTGTCATGGAAGGCCAGAAACTCTTGGGTGTTTATAATGGAAAAGTATACGGCTGACTCATGATTAATAGTTTTAGCTCTACTATGCTAAGAAGACTGTGAGCTTCTCTAATCTCCTTCCACCAACAAATAAATTATATGCATACCTAGTATGAAAATCCTATACCACACTAGAGGGGGAGAAAATATCCCATTCCCTTTTCTTTTTTTCTTTTTTTTTTTTTTTTTGGTCTGTTGCTCTGTTGCCCAGGCTGGAACCTCTGTCTTCTGGGTTCAAGCAATTCTCCTGCCTCAATCTCTTAAGTAGTTGGGATTACAGGTGCCCACAACCACGCCTGGCTAATTTTTTGTATTTTTAGTAGAGACAGTGTTTCACCATGTTGGCCAGGCTGGTCTCGAACTCCTGACCTCTAATGATCCACCTGTCTTGGCCTCCCAAAATGCTGGGATTAGAGGTGTGAGCCACCACACCAGCCCCATTCTTTTTTCTAAAGCAAATTAAATCTGTTCAGTCTTCATCTTTAGAGTTGTCATGAAAAATCTCATTTAGTCTTTTTGGGGAAATATTCTTCTCCCAAATAAATAAATAAATTTCTCAGTCAACTCTAGTTTGATCTGACAATTAAAGTTTGGACAGCTATACTGTTGAATATAAAACGTGTGAGATACACTTAGATATTTTTTTTTTTACCTCTGGGGGCTTTCACTGCTCTTTCATCCCTCTAACTTCCCAGAATCCAACTCCCTTATTGAGTCAGGCCAAAACAATTACTGTCATTTACTCTTGCCTTTGAGAAATCTGAAACTCATCCCAAATAAATATTCAAATGAGACATATTGTTAGGTGCTTTACCTGACACAAGTTACTTGTTAATTTCCCTGTGAGGAGGAACCAATAAAGGCATACCTGTTCTTCTGAGAGAGTACAGGGTGTAGGGTAAGAGAAAATTATTACTTCCTTCTAGAGTTGGAAAACAGATCAGAAATTGAGATCACAATACAGTATCCTTCCTAAAACATCACTCTGTTCTGGATAATCCTATAACAGAATTCAGCAAAACCCAATAGGATATTCTGCCCAGATTCCTCCAACCTCTCAACACACATTTCAAAAACGATTTCTAAATCTGGTGTATTTTACTCTCTAAAGGCTAAGTTGTAGAGACATCATTTCTACTTGGTCACCTGACATATCTTCCCTTTTACTCTTCTATTGAAATTCACTAATTTATTTATTATTGAAATTATTAATCTGGTCATAGTTTTACATTTTGTCTTTTCCCAGTGGAATATTATATATTGAGAATATAGAGAACAATTAATAAGAGAAAGTTCCTTCCCATAAGAAAGTAACTTTTTAGTGGGACAAGACATAAAGTTATGAACAAAAGGTAAGAGAACTACATTTAGAAGTAATTTAAAACAGGGCAATGGGATAGATAGTACAGATGAGATCACTTAGCTAATTTGTTCAGACTACATCTTAGAGCAGATGTTATCTGAGTTCACACCTAAGTGATAAGAAAGAATAACCACATACAGGCAAAGGGTTCTAGTTGGAGGGAGTAGCAAGTACAAAGGCCTAAAAGAAGCCTGAGCTTGAGTTCTATGGCTGTAGCTAAATAAGCAAGGAGAATGAGACAAAATGAGAGATAAAGTTGGAAACTAGCAGTAGCAAATAACCGGGGTTCATCATCTCATGACAAGGGAATCGAGGTCAAGGACACATGAAGTGGGTTTAGGAGCTGAGGTTTAATAGCCAAAAGAAAGAGCAAGGAGAACAGCTCTCTTTCTTGTGAGAGAGAGGGGTTCCCAAATGGGACTTCCAGCTCACAGCGGAGTACACCAGTACACCAGATTTTATAGACAGGCTTATGAGGTGGTGTCTGATTTTCATAGGGCCCAAAGATTAGTTGAACCAGGTATGATATTTATATAACACACCAGAAGCTGGCTGCCCCATCCTAATCTTATTTTGCAAATGGAATCTTTGCCTGGCCTGCACCATGCTGCCTTCTCCTTACTGTATGCACAGCTGGCAAAGAGAAGAGAAGAAGGAGCCACCATTTTGAACATGCCTAGTCCCAAGTAGCCTTTTTCTATTGGCACAACTGACAGCATTCACCATTTAAGTGTCCAACTTGCTTGTCTATGCTTGCAGCTTGATTTTAGAAGCTGCTCTGTTAGAAAGATGTCCCTAGAACAAGAGGAGGAAACGCAACACGGGCTGCTCCTAGGATGCAGCGACGCCGTCCCCGCCTTCATTGAGCCCAACGTGCGCTTCTGGATCACCACCGTGCGCCAATCCTTTATTCGACGATTTCTTCAATGGACAGAATTATTAGATCCTACAAATGTGTTCATTTCAGTTGAAAGTATAGAAAACTCGAGGCACCTATTGTGCACAAATGAAGATGCTTCCAACCCTGCCTCGGAGGACCAAAGGATACAAGAAGCTTGGAAGCGGAGTCTTGCCACAGTGCATCCCGACAGCAGCAACCTGATCCCCAAGCTTTTTCGACCTGCGGCATTCCTGCCTTTCATGGCGCCCACGGTATTTTTGTCAATGATGCCACCAAAAGGGATCAAGTCCGTGATTTTACCTCAGGTTTTCCTCTATACCTACATGACAACGTTCAACAGCATCAATGGAAACAGAAGTTATACTTGTAAACCACTAGAAAGATCATTATTAATGGCAGAAGCCATTGCTGCTTCAACCTTCTTAGGAGTAGTGCCTCACTTTATCCAGATAAAGTATGGCCTGACTAACCCTTGGATTAAGAGACTCTTACCTGTGGTCTTCCTCGTGCAAGCCAGTGGAATTAATGTCTACATGTCCCGAAATATTGAATCCATTAAGGGGATTGCGGTCATGGACAAGGAAGGCAATGTCCTGGGCCATTCCACAATTGCTGGGACAAAGGCTGTTAGAGAAACGGCAGTATCCAGGACAGTGCTGTTTGGGACCTCTGCTCTGATTCCTGAAATCTTCACCTACTTTTTTAAAAGGACCCAGTTTTTCCTGAAAAACCCAGGGTCATTGTGGATCCTGAAACTGTCTTGTACTTTCCTGACAATGGGACTGATGGTGCCAGTTTCTTTTAGTATATTTCCACAGATTGGACAGATACAGTGCCGTAGTCATGAAGAGAAAATTCAGCCTTCAACAGAAGAAACAGAAATCTTTTATCACAGAGGGGTGTAGGCATGAGTTTCAGGGAAATTCTCCTAGGAAGAGAGAACGCACTGGCTGGCCCAGAAAAGCCTTCCAGACCACTCGGGAGTTACATTTCTGTTTGCCAACGGTCGGCGTCAGCACCAGCCCCAGTGTATACCTGCCCTCGAGCCCGGTAACTAACTAGATCAGGCCAGCCTGCACCTGCTTGTCCATCATCGCTGTGGCCATCTGCAAACCCTCCTCTAAGCACCTGCCCGCTGGCCTCTCCCACAGCCCCCCACTCTGCTGATGTGCACACCTCTGCCGCACACCACCCAGCGGCACCGGGTCAGGACTTCCAGTAAGTCAGAAGGTGAGGGAGTTACCTGTATCACCTGGCTGTCTGATTTCTCTGGATCTTCTGCAGACTGAACAATTAGCTGACCCATTTCTTTGTGCAGTTTGCCCATTGCCATGGCCTCTGGTGACATCAAGAAGGTGAATATTTAGAAATTGACATAATAAAAACTAATCATGCCACCTAAAAAAAAAAAAAAAAAAAAAAAGAAGCTGCTCTGTTAGAAAAGAAAATGACAAAAATTAATTCAAGATGTATTGGAGACTTAAATGTTAGACCTAAAACCATAAAAACCCTAGAAGAAAACCTAGGCAATACCATTCAGGACATAGGCATGGACAAGGACTCATGTCTGAAACACCAAAAGCAATGGCAACAAAAGCCAGAATTGACAAATGGAATCGGAGTAAACTAAAGAGCTTCTGCACAGCAAAAGAAACTACCAGCAGAGGGAACAGGCAACCTACAGAATGGGAGAAAATATTTGCAATCTACTCATCTGACAAAGGGCTAATATCCAGAACCTACAAAGAACTCAAACAAATTTACAAGAAAAAATCAAACAACCCCATCAAAAAGTGGGCAAAGGATATGAACAGGCAATTCTCAAAAGAAGACATTTATGCAGCCAACAGACACATGAAAAAATGCTCATCATCACTAGCCATCGGAGAAATGCAAATCAAAAGCACAATGAGATACCATCTCACACCGGTTAGTTAGCAATCATTAAAAAGTCAGGAAACAACAGGTGCTGGAGAGGTTGTAGAGAAATAGGAACACTTTTACACTGTTGGTGGGCCTGTAAACTAGTTCAACCATTGTGGAAGACAGTGTGGTGATTCCTCAATGATCTAGAAATACCATTTGACCCAGCCATCCCATTACTCGATATATACCCAAAAGATTATAACTCATGCTGCTATAAAGACACATGCACACATATGTTTATTGTGGCACTATTCACAATAGTAAAGACTTGGAACCAACCCAAATGTCCATCAATGACAGATTGGATTAAGAAAATGTGGCACATATACACCATGGAATACTATGCAGCCAGAAAAAGGATGAGTTAATGTCCTTTGTAGGGACATGGATGCAGCTGGAAACCATCATTCTGAGCAAACTATAATAAGGACAGAAAACCAAACACCACATGTTGTCACTCATAGGTGGGAACTGAACAATGAGAACACTTGGACACAGGAAGGGGAACATCACACACCGGGCCTGTTGTCAGGTGGGGGGAGGTGGGAGGGATAGCATTGGGAGATATATCTAATGTAAATGATGAGTTAATGGGTGCAGCACACCAACATGGCACATGTATACACATATAACAAACCTGCACGTTGTGCACATGTACCCTAGAACATAAAGTATAATTTTAAAAAAAGAAAAGAAAAGAAAATGACTTGGTGGCTGCTTTTCATTAAAAGGAAAAAGTTACTAAGAACTCCCATACCCCCACTATCTGTCTAAATAATTTCTTAACTCCTATATCATCAGAGGTGAGATGGAGTATAGTACGGGCTTGGATTTCATTTAAAAGGCACGTAGATACTTTGGTCATTATCATAATGTTTAATATAAAAGTTACAAATAATAACAGCTACCATTTATCTACCACCTACCAGATGCAAGGTATCCCAAAGAGGCAGATAATATTATTATTTCCAGGGAGAAAATGAGGAAATAAAAAGCATGGCAAAGTTACCTTCCTCAGCCAAGGTCACATAGCTAACAAGTACAGACATGGAAACTGAACTGAGAGTCTCTGCCTCTAGAATCCATGTTTCTAACCACTATGCTATACTATCTCTGAACTCAAGATTTGGTTCTTTATATTTGAAGATTTATAGATTTAATGTATTTTTAAAACTATGTAAATGTAAAAAAAAATAAAATAAAAAAAGAGAGAAATAATATTAGTGCAATTCTTCCCATAGAAACTTTTGTCATTTTATTCTTGAGAATCTGAATGTTTTCATGTTTGTTACATTTACTATTAGGGAAAGACTTAGTCCTGCTATCATTCATATTGTTCATGAAGTCTCTAAACGCTACTTGTTGAAGATTACTTCATTACAGATTCTTTTAGCCCTGTTTACTTATAGTTATCCTACTTTTATTTTGTAAAAAGTAATTGAGTATTTTTAACAGCCATCTATTTACAGAGCTAAATTGCACCTTATTGATGGACTATACTATTGTCTTATCAAAAGCTGACCTGCTAAATATGCATGTTGCCCAGCCATTAGGCAGTACTCTGGGCTCAGATGTTTTCTTGTTATCTCCTCTGCACATTTAATTTACAAAAAATCCCACTGGAGAAATGTTCATTATCCCAAGAGAAAACTGTAAATATATTTGATTGTTCACAGCCTTCCAGTTTTGTTGCTTGAAATCATTTAATAATCTACATGAAGCATGGCCATTTCAAATTTTATATTCAAATTAAAGATGGGCATTAACTAATTTGTGATGCTTTTTCTTGTATACTAGCCTTGTGAATATACAACAAATTACTCTTTAATTTAGTTACTGGTTTGTTGTTGGCAATGTAAATCATAAAAAATTATCAGATGACTTATTAACTCTACCCTTATTCTTACTATATAACTCATCTAATGCAAATGAAAGTGAAAAATAAGTAAATTGCAAGGGGGCAATAAAGCCACCCCATGTGGTTCTATGTCCTATAAATCAGTTAGCAGATATGTTTGACATTTCTTATATTTTTAAAATACCAAAATAAATTGGGTGATAAGGGAAGTATTGACCAATGCTGCATGATATAGTCCAAAGTATTCTAACTGAAATACTAAAGAAAAGTTTATTAATTGTCATTTACATAGACAATATTAAATTTCTTCATATTAGAATAATAAAAGTATCATTTTCATAGCCTTTGCATCATAGAAGTTTAGTAAATTTAAACTTACATATCTAAGGACCTACTAATTTACACGTTACATAAAATTAATTTCTGACAAGTTGAAGACCTAAAATGTAAATATCAAAACTTTAAAATGTTTAGAAAATAAAAGTGTGACCTAGAAAAACTGTGTCTTTAAGGTAGAAGAAGATTTCTGAAATAAGATATACAAGCAAAAATTCATCAATAATGAGTAGCATTTCTGACCTTCTAAGCACTCCTTGAAGTGTAGAAACCAAAAATCTGGCAACTACATTTTTCAGATTCTTCTGCCAACAAATATCTCTGCTTAGATTCTGCCAATTAAAGACAGACCTGTGAGAGCTGAAAGGTGAGATTGATGGAGAAGCCATTATTTTCCACCAGCAGCTACAGGCAGGAGTGTGTTGCTGGCAGGTGGTTGTATGTGGCAGCAGCTTCCCTGAACTGCTGAGTTTCCTGAAAGCCAGCAGTGGTCTTCTGACTTTCACACCCTTTGCATTTCCAAAATCATCAAGGCCTCAAATTTCTTGTTTTGAATCTTAGCTACACACAGTACATAAGTGGCTTCTGTTGTCCTGACCAAATCTTGGAGGAAAAAAAGGAATGGAACGGAATGGAAAGGAAAGGAAAGGAGAGGAGAGAGGAGGGGAGGGGAGGAGAGGGGAGAAGGAAGGGAAGAAGGACGGGAAGAAGGAAGGGAAGAAGAAAGGAAAGGAAGAAGGAAAGGAAAAAGGAAAATCTACAGTGTCCCAATAGAAAGGGACACTGTAAACAAAGGTGAAGCATTTGAAAGGGAGGTATTTATACAATGGAAAACATACACTCTCTAGAAAAAAAATCCAGAAATCAATAAGGGAAAAAAAAAAAAAAAAAAAGGCCTAAAAGAAAACCATGGACTAAAACAAATTTCACAGCAGAGGGAAGTTCAGCAGAATAAAAAATGCTTAACTTGATAGGTATTAAGAAATGAAAAATTCTTTTTTTTTAGTTTATAAGTGTGATGATTAGGTTTTCACACTTGTGTGAGATGTGCCTTCCTCAAACCTTGTTACAATATCTGCACATTGCCCATCGGACATGAAAGAAAAAAGAAATGAAAATGGAAACCCAAATAAGATGCTATGACACCGTAGCAGAGAAAATAAAAATTAGAAAGCTGTGCAACACCAAGTACTTATGACAATTTGCAGAAATTGAAACTTATAAACTTGGGGAATGTAAATTGGTAGTCACCTAGAAGAGTAATTTGGCAATATCTAATAAAATTCAATTTCTGTATATATTTAGATTACATCAACTATAGATTTAGGCCAAGTGCCAAATGCTGATTGATTTTGACCAAGTTAATATTCAGTCAAAGATGAACATCACCAACCTAGAATGTGGTACAAATATATGATGTACAAGACACAAACTTAGCACATTTAATATTACTTACTAGTTTATGTTTAACAGATTAAAATTTAGGACAGTCTGTCAGTAACATATTTTCTAGTAAGAACTTTATATGTAGTACTAAAAGCATCCACAGTTTTTTAAAAAAAGAATCTTTTATCTTAACTCCTGAAAGCAATCGGAAATGCATAGTAATAATTTCCACAAGCTTTTTTGCTTAAATACTTAACTTCCATAAACTGAAAACTAGAAGGGATTGTCTTCTTAAAGCATTCTTCTAAAGTCGTAGCTTCAAAGTTTGATTTTTAATAGTTTGATTAGTGAGAAATACATGGTGTATCAAATATGTTTGTATTAGCTCTATTAATGAGAAAAAAGTATAACTGTTCTTCAGCATTTTTTTCTTTATTCCCTTAATATTCTTTATTATGTCTCAATCACAAAGGATTATCGCAGCTGTTGTTTGTTATCTTGAAGTATTTCCTGTTTGTGAATTTTGAGGTGGTAAAGTTGACATTCTGCTTTAAATACCTCTTCATTTAAATATAAAGAATTTTAAAATAGGATGTTTTCTTGCAAGACTTATGGCCAAAATGGAATTTAATCACCAAATATTAAATATAGTTCCCAAAAATTATTCTGCCTAATATTGTGAATTTAGTTCACCAACAATGCTATAGAGATTAAAATTATTGCAGAATAATGTAATATTCATTTGTCTCCTTGCATTATATCAACTTTTATTAACATATATGGTTTCGGCAAGCATATTTCTCTAACGTATTTAGCTAACATACTTTCCCAATTTCCCTTTTAACAATCTATTTCTTTTTTATATAGCAATTTGGAAGTCTTTACTATTGACGCATAAAACTAACATATCTTCATTGACCATTAAATTCTCTGAAATTTAACTTATAAAATATATATTTATATTTTAACTGAATTTTTTTAAAAGAGCAAGTAAAACTCTTTTTAAGTTACATAAAATATATTTTATTACATTTAAAAATGAATTTTCACATGTCACTTTTATTTTTAAATGATGTAAATTATTTGTATTACTGGTAGTGTTTTGCTAGTAAGGTATGACATTACTCTATGTGAACACATAGTTATTCATAAACAAATTTAAAGAAATTATATTGAGGTCAAAATTATACTAAGTATCTTTTAGTAAGCCAAGACAGAAGTTAACTAATGGATTAGGAGATTTTGGTTGAATCTTGAGGACAAAATGAACTTCAGGTCTTTAAATGGTGCATGCCCTATAAAAACACATGTACATGTGCAAAAGGAGACATAAAAGTATAGCATTTTCATAGCAGTAAAAAATTGGAAGGAATATAAATGCTGCAAAATAAATTAGTTTGGGAATATGTCACCAATGGAATACCACAGAGTAGTTAAAATAAATCAAATGTGTGTGCGTGTGTGTGCGTGCATGCGTGTGCATGCATGGGTATATAATTATAAAGATAAAATGCAGTATCGGGCAATAAATATGAAGCCACAGAATTTTTAAAACCATTATATTATTTATAAAATGTGTGAACATTTGCAAAACACTGTATGTTGCTCATAGATGTATAGATATGTAATAAAAATATATGTGCAAGAATAATAAACTCAATTAGAATATTTGCTAGCTGTCAGTGGGGAAAAAACAGAAAGAGACTGGGGAAGAATACAAAAGAATCTTTAACTTCTTTTGTAATAATAATAATGTGAAAATGATTTAATATGAATGAAAATCTGAATATTAATCTGAATTAACATTGATATGAATCTGACACAACTATGATACAAAAATAGAATCTGATAGAGCTAGTAGATGAATTTGTTGTTATCCTTTTTTGTAGATTTCAAATAATAACTTACAAATAAATTAGATATCTTTGGAGACATATGCTACATGGTGGCAGGAAAGGAATGAAATCTCAGTTTAAGGTATTCAGAAAATCAAAAAGATCTGGGTAATGAGGATTATCAGTTCATTTGTGTTCTAGAAATTTTCATTTCATCAGAGTATAAAATTTCACAAGCAGTGGTGAATATTTATAACATATATGATTTTTCATACACATCTTTATTTAATTGTCAGTTTCAAGTATTTGAGTTTTTCAATGAAAAGACTAGCAGCTGAATGTTTCCATAAAGATAAGACATTTCTGCATATTTATGAATAAGCAACAATAATTCCACCAATTTGAACTAAATTATGTTGTGCTTTGTAGCTTAGATACTATTGTCCATGTGCATTTTCAGCTATAATGCAAAATATTATAAATTATCTTAATGTTCAAAGAATATATTCATTTTACCTCATCACCAGCAATTCACAACCACATTTACAGAAAATTCAAGATTTAAGGAAGGATGAATTTGGCAATAAACCTTGAAAACAGAGCTTAATTTCCATTTTTATTTTGAGAAATGATATATGGTAAAACTCAAAATACATTGCATCTTGAATGATAAACTGAATATTATGTCTGCTAGAAGAAATGCAAACTTGTAATTTTTAAGCAAAGACATTTTAAATGTAATATTAAGTATGCAGATCCATGCAAAGTAATATGTCCTGAAATTTTAAAGTTACTACTTCTGCTGTTTCTTCTGTGTTTGAGAGATTGACCTGGTTGACTATTTTTTCTTTACATTTGATTATATATGTCATGATTTCACTTAATGACTGCTAACCTCTTTATGGCTATGTCTCTGAAGCGATTTGCATGTTCACCCAGATGCGGCTGTCATAAATTGAGACATTCAGGAAATTCTTGAAACTGTTTTTAAAAATTGTCTCTCAAATTCCAGTTTCTTATCAGCATTGCTTTATTTTTCAGTTGTGTCCTAGAAATAATTGTGTCTAAGAATCCACATTCACTAATGAACATTATTGAGCATTACTGAACATCTAACCTGTGCCAGGATTTGTGCTAGATAGGTACTGTGAGAGGGAGGGGGAAAAAAGGAAAGAATTTCAACTATACGAAAACAAGGAAAATAAACAAATCATTGCAAATGAATTCAAATGTACAAATAATTCTATGGTTTAACAGAGGAGGAAGTGACTAAGACCCCTTAACAGAGACTAGGAAAGACTCCTAATGTTCTCTGAGAGATAATGTTTCTCTCAAATCACAGAAATAATAGGATAAACTTAGTTCTTAGAACTATACAAATTCTTGTGACTTTATGTTGTGACAATCTAGAAAGTCAATGATGCAAATTAGTGATTTAACACAAGTGAGCTAATATACACTTTTTTGCTTTCTAATTCAAATCTAGATTAATTTGGTCAAGAATCTATGTCTATAAAAGTGATATAGATCCCTTTTTGATCACCATATAATTTAGGACACAAGAAAAAGTTTTTTCTCCACATTTTTGTCTTAAGTGATTTTCCTCATTCATAAAACTATCTAGAATATTCTTAAAGGTTTTCTAATCTCAGAAGTTGTAACTGATATAAGTTTTCACCTAATTGTCCTTGGTGCATTTATGACATCATTTACCCTGCATTTTTATATTTTGTAAAATATTAAAAACAGAAGAAACTATATAGCTAGGGCAGCTTAGATTTTGATTTATTCATACCGGGTTTGGTTTATCTTTTGAAGTGTCTTTTTCTAGTTCCTTCAGAATCTTAATCATGTTGTGTTGTGACTGTTGGGGTTTTTAGCATTCACCTTTATTAATTTTACCTTGAATATGCAAATGAGATATTCAGGATGAAGGTAGATCCTTATTAAGTAATATAATGATGATGATGATGTCTGTGTCAGCTCTCCTTTTACCCAGTCCTTACTCCTGTGGCAACACGATGAATACCTAACAAAAAAATCTACAGAAGTGGCTAGGGACTTCATAGACAAAGGAAGAAAAGTAAATGAGTTTATTCTGCTGCTTTCTCCCTCTCCTCTCCTGGAAGGTGGGAGAAAAAAGTATGCTCCTTGGAGACTATATGAAAAGGATCAGGCATTTTTACTCTAACCTTTTGTAATGTAAATGTACCTATCTAAGGGACATATTAATCTCCCATATTTCCAACTTTTATAACCTAGAGATTTCTGTAAATTTCTGGGCCTCATTCTTCATTTAAATGTAAACATAAACCTTCCTCACAGTTAAGTAAATTTCTCTGGAGTTTTCTCACTATTCATACAGTTGAAAATTAACTTCTCAAGTGTTGCTGTTAGCCCAGGATCTCAGTTTTTAGCAAATTCATTCAGAAAGCCCTAACCCTGTAGAAACACAAAAATATTATCTCTACATCTCAGAATGACAACATGTGGGAAGCCTCTATTTTTTTTCTATTTTTTTTTCCTGTGAGAATTTCTAAGAATTATGCTTTTTCTGGAGAAAGTAGAATGTAAAAATTTAGAGTTCATCAAGCTGATTAGTATATTAGCTCAATAAAGTATATTTTAAATATGAGAGTATTCACTTTCTTCTAAGGTTATACAACTAAAGCAGTCTGGTTATATTTGCAATTGACATATTTATTACTTGGCTAGTTATTATTTCACATATTTTGTCTTAATTTTAAAATTTTGATGATATGATCTTAGTAGTTATTTGATCAGTGATGCAAAACCCAATTCTCTGCTCACAACCCTTCTGACACCATATATGTATGTTTCTTCCTCACACTAACCAATTATCCAACTCTCTGGTATAGGGATAGAAAGCTGTGATGCCTTTGGTCACCCTCATACGTGTCATGCTGATATTCCTATAACAACAGATAAGTTAACAAGAGAAAAGCATAACAAATTTATTGAATCGTGGTTTTCTATGACATGGGAGCCTTTAGAAATAAAGACCTAAGGAACCCTGTAAAACTGTCTGTTTGTATGCTGTGGTTCAGTGATGAATGGACAGCTGTATAGAAATGAAACTGGTCGTAAAAGATATAATCTGTCAGTAATAGATTGAGAAGGGGAAACCCAGTAAGCCTATTTATTCAAATTTTTCTTGACCTCTTTATGTAGCTTTCCTTTCCAGGGTATGGGAGAGGATCCCTATGGAATGAGGGTTTTCAAGAGAGAAGGAAGAAAGTGACCTTTCTAGGTTCTGTGGTTCACTTTGGTGGAGAGGTTTTCTAGTTTTTATGATTCACCTTGGAGAAGAAGAATTCTGGCTTGTATGACTAGCTTTGGGAGAGAGAAAGGGGCAAGGGGCAGGAGTGCAGAAGGTCAGAGAGACATTGCTTCTGAGGTCTTCTAATCTCTTTTCGTTCAAAGCACTCAACGTGCCAAAGTGCATACTTTGGGGTGTACTATTCTGAGAGCCAACCCTTGAAACCAGCTTGATGTCTGGTAATTCAATTCAATTCTAACACTACTTGCAGTTAGCGTAGACCCCACAGTTTAGGGGCTCAATCCCACAAGAATGTCAACACTTCAGATGCTAACTGAAAAGCTGGGCCTCTTGTATTTCTGACTGATCAGCTACAAATTGGGGATTCCCATAACTTCCTCCTTGAGTATGATAATTTGCTAGAATACTCACAAAACTCAGAGAAACATTTACTTACCTTTATTGGTTTATTATAAAGGATACAAACGGAGAGCTACCAAAGGAAGAGGTATATAGCTGAGGTCCAGAAGTGTCCCAAGTGCAGGAGCTTCTGTCCCCACGGAGTGGGGATTTGGGGTATATCACCCTTCTAGCACATGGAGGTGTTCATGAATCTGAAAACTCTTAGAACCCCTCTGTCTAAGATTGTTACGGATATTTTTTTACATAGGCATAATTGATTAAATCATTGATCCTCAGTAATTGACTCAACCTTCAGTTCTTCTCCCCTCCATGGAGATGTATGTATATGACCTGGCTATGAAAAGTTCCAACACAACCTTCTAATCATATGGTGGGTTTCTCTGGCGATCAGCCCCCATCCTCCAGGAAGAACTTCATTTTAGAAACTCAGGTATGGATGACTTATTATAAATAGCAAAAACTGTACTCTCACCCTTATCACTCAAGAAATTCCAAGAGTTTTAGGAGCTCTGTGACAGGAATCAAGGATAAAGGACAAATATACACTTCTTCTTATATCACAGTATCACTCAGAATCTACTATCAATTCTAAATCACTTGAAACAGACGAGAAGCTTAATACCACAAGCCATGTAATTATATAGACTATGGGGTATCACTGATAAACTTCAAAAACACAACAAATTTTAATTTTCAAGAAAAAAAGGTCTGTGTGGTTGTTGTATGATAGGTAATATGACTAGGAATAAGTATGTAATCATCAAAAATAATAAAGGAAAGGAATGATTTGTATAGATTTAAATTCTCCTCCTAAATTTTGCCTTTAATCAATTTATATTTTTCTCCCAGGTTTTGAACTCTCACACTGTGAAGATCCTGGCATTCCACAATTTGGATACAAGATCAGTGACCAAGGCCACTTTGCTGGTAGCACCATCATTTACGGATGCAATCCAGGCTACACTCTCCACGGAAGTAGCCTTCTCAAGTGCATGACAGGGGAGAGAAGGGCATGGGACTATCCTCTGCCTTCCTGTATTGGTAGGATACTCTCATAGATTTTCACTGAATATTTCTGTGAAAACTTTATCAATTTCTTTGCATTTTTAAGAAATTCTCTCTGCTCTCCTACAACTAACACTTTATATCAGGAAATTAATGAACTCATAGCTTCAATTTGTCAAAAGAAAATTAATGGAAAATGAAAAGATACTTTTCATAACTTTATTCATTATTCCTCCCATAATCTTATAGTTTGTGGGGGACAATATGGTCTCTTCGAAGTCATTTCATTTCTGCTACCTTGACATAAAATTGAACTCGTTACTAAAATGTTAAGAATTTTAATCACTCACATTTATTGAATTGCATTGGCCAGATTTTTAATTTACAAAAGTATTACACATTGTGGAATCAAGGTGGATTAGAGAAAACAGTAACTTATTCTCTTTTCTCATGCATGTACAGAATAACAACCAATTTCAATAGGAAAAGGAATGTGAGAGTAACATAAGATATATTGCCTTTATGAAGCTAAAGAACGATCATTTTTTGTCTTGTTTACATAGCTGGGATACCGTTTTATTCCTACCATCTTGCAGATTAGTTAATGCAAAGATGGGTAGGCAGGAAGGTAGATAGACAAATATTGACAGTTGTGGATAGAGACCTCTCTTTTTCTCTTTTTTCTTTTCTGCTCCAAAGACCAAATAGGTGTGAGATTGGAATACTAGGACAACAAAGGAAAACAACTTTGTAGCAAAACACTAACTCTCCAGCAGGAAACAAATATGCAGTGATTCTTCAGCTTTTCTCTTTTGATGGCATTTATAGAGGCAGAAATCCATTCTGTGTCATGCCTACATGGATAAAATTGACTCAAATCTTTTATTTTTAGCAGTTGTATTGAGGTATAATTGATATACAAAAAACCACACATATTTAATGTGCAATTTGACTTACCTTTTAAGACCTGAACCTTTTGACAAAAGTAGAATATTTCTATCATTTTTTTGATATGGTCAACATAGGAATTGCCATAAAACTTGCTAGAATACAAATAGAAAATATGAAATTCTAGTTATTATAGGCCTTGTAACTAATTGTGTAGTGCTTTTGATGCTATGAGACCTCTGTTGGTTTATTAAAACATTGATTCATGCAGAAAACAAACGTGTTTTTATTTAACTAAAATGTAATCACAATTCTTTCTTTCAGACAGCATCTGAATTTTGGACAGATTGTGAGGGCGATACCTAAAATAATAATCAAATTAAATTGCCAAAACCTGGAATATGATCAATAATCAGCCCATTGTCACTGGTTATGAGAAAAATGTACTACTGATTAATTCTCTCTGATGTGATTATGAAATATGTTCAGAAAAGCATTAAGAGTTTAATAGCACAATACCATAAACATATAAATATTGACTGGCCATGCTATTTTTAAAATTAAAACCACAAACAAATACATTAAATGTATATATATATATTTTTACATGTGTTGAATCAAGTTGAAGACATTCTCTACTTTTTGGAAAGATTTTATACAAATGGAAGGACATTTAGTCTGAGACCAGAAGGTTTTAATTATGTTTGCAACAAATCAATGCATTTTATGTTTACGAATACTCAAAATCAAAACATTTTGACTTGATATTGTGCAAGATTTCATGGGTAGGGTAATCTATCTTTTTAAATAAAATTCTAATGATAGATGATCAAATAAATTTAGCAGCTATAAACAGTTGGACATATGTTGAGTGATACTGAATAATTTGATGATAACCGAAGATGAAATTCTATTTTAGATGGTGTTCTCTACTGGCAGTGATTAATAGCTTTAACACTTGGCCTATGGTTATAATATCCTGTGCTCATTAACCTTAAATATCTACTACAGCTATGTCTTAGCCTCAGTCAGATAAGGAAACTTTTCTTAATTATTTGGATTATTTGTAGGTAATTATGTTTCTGAAGCTTATTCGTTGATCAAACAAAAATTAGTTTTTGATGCACCGTAGCTGGAAGGATTTAACCTGTATCTCTTCTTTAAACACTGTATTTCATTTTATTCTGCAAACATAAGTTTTACTCAGAATATGAACTCCAGTACTACAGCATATGGCACTGGCTCTTTTGAGGTCAAAATGCCAAGCAATATTTTACAACAAAGAAATTTGGGGGGAAACAGCTATATTTAAGTTCAGGATGCAATATAGTACAAAATACTACAATTGACTATAAATTAATCTAGAAGAACAAGTATCAACTCTGTTCTTAAATTAAATGTATGTCCCAAATAGTGATAAATCATAAATAAATGATGAAAAGTGAATTAATACAATTATGTTTACAGATTGTCCAACAGGATTTTTGTTAGAAAAAAAATGGAAAACCATAAATGGTGATAACATCTTAAATACTAATATCTTTTTAATTTAAAAATCTCCCGAGGGTGTTATTATGAATTAGATTAAATTAATGTTGCAATAAAAGATAATATTCCCTTAGCCCTCCATGGGTATATCAGTCAGGGTTCTCCAGAGAAACAGCACCAATAGGATATCTCTCTTTCTCTCTGTCTCTGTCTCTCTCTTTTTTTCTCTCTCTCCATCTTCCCTATCCATCTATCTATCTATAGAGCTTTATTTAATTTAAGGAACTGAATCATGCAATGGTGGGGGTTGATAAGTCCAAAATCCATAGGGCAAGTTAATAGCTTAGAAACTGAGGCCAGAGTTGCTGAAACTTTGAGAAAGAATTTCTTCCCCCCCCCCCCAGGAAACTTAATTGTGCTCTTAAGGTCTTCAAATTTATTGAATGAGGCCTACAAGTCAACTGAGTGTAGATGTTATCCATATCTATAAAATAGCTTCATACCTAGATAAGTATTTAATTAAGTAACTGGCGCTAATAGCCCAGTCAAGTTGACACATAAAACTATCCATCACAGTGTGGTGCAATATAGTATCTAAAATGTTTGAAACAAGTTAACATATATGCAGCCTACAAATTTGAGCCATTAGATTCTAGTGTTATTAGGTCTCTTTCAAATGCTAAAATTTTCCTGCTTTGACCTTCTTTGGTCTAATAATATTAATAATAATTATTACCAAAAATAAAAAGTTTAATTCAGTTATTTAATCTAAGATAATAGGAAAGTTGTCAGAATCAAAATGGAGTAACTTGTGTTAAACTCTGGCAAACAGAGCTGGGAAGGCCATAAGGGGAGGTTTCTCATACACAAGTGCCTAATAACAAGAAGTATCACCAAAGATTCAAATGTATAAAGCATTCCACAGTGTTTTCCTTTTTTCTAGGGTTTAAAGATGTAGAGCAATATGCTAACCAAAATACTTAGTTCTCTCTTTTCTAGTACAGAGACTCTTTCTAGGTTGTTCACTGATGTAAAATCACTCTAGTTATCACAATAGTATTAAATAGTATTAAAATGGAGAAGGAATCCCCTAAAATATAAAATTTTAATTATATTGCATGATAATACTTACATTCTTAGTTTCATAATTTTTATAAAAATTAGAGACCATATTAAATCAAAACCTAACTAGATTTTACTAAAGTAAGGAATCTAATAAAAAATGTCACTTTGACTTTTGGGAGAGTAAAAGGGAAAGGGTTTAAAATGATTTAAAGGGGAAATAAAAGGACAATGAAATTTAGAAGGCCTGAGGGACTGCAGTAAAGATTAGTTTTTCTCAAAGGTGGGGTAGAAAGATGATGAATTATTCAGCCTGCAATTCGCTAGCAGTGAGCGACTTGCCATCTGTTTCCCTTTTTAAATTATCGTTATTTAACAACACATCTTAAAATGTTTGGAATCCTATCTCAGAGGTTTTGAGTGTGTCTTTTTTTTAATTGTATAAGTAGGTTTCTGTTTTATTGTCTTTTCTGTGATCTAACTTGAGACTCTATTATTACTTGATTGCATTATATATTCTTGCTTCAATTAATACTTTAAAAGTTTATACAAATATATACTTTAAAGAAAGGAAATTAGTATTCTTTTGTACACTCATGAGAAATTTGTAATTGTTTTGAAAAGATTGGCATTAAATTGTGGCCTAAATTTTTATTATTTTTTATCAGCTGAATGTGGAGGTCGTTTTAAAGGAGAATCATCAGGAAGAATCTTATCTCCTGGCTATCCTTTTCCATATGACAATAATCTGCGTTGCATGTGGATGATTGAGGTAGATCCTGGAAATATTGTCAGGTAAATGAATTACATTTTCTCAACATTACTAGGGCATCTGAAGTACCTGACCAACCCCTATATAAAATTAATATCCATTTGTTTCATTTTTTTTTTTTTTCTTGAGGCAGAATCTCTCTCTGTCACCCAGACTGTAAGGCAGTAGCTCACTGCAACCTCCTCCTCCTAGCTCAAATGATCTTCCCACCCCAGCCTCCCCAGTAGGTGGGAATACAGTCATGTGCTACCAGGCTAGGCTAATTTTTAAGTATTTTGTAGAAACGAGATCTTACTATGTTGACCAGGCTGATCTCAGAATGTTGAGCTCAAGCAATTCCCCTGCCTCCCAAAGTGCTAGGATTACAGGTGTGAGCCACTACTCCTGGCCCATTTTGACTGATATACAGAGTTATGCAGATTATTACCCTAGTGCATCCTCATTAACAATTAGGAGAAATAAGAATAGAAGGGGACTGAATACCATTTCCTGTTGTCCTTGTCCCTAAACACATTTGTGAAACACCTGCTCTCTGCCCCTGTAATCATGTTAGATTTCCCTTTTCTGCAGAGTTCTTCACATTGCTGCTGCCTTTTAGATATAAGTAACTGAAAACAACACCAGTCTGACTTTCATAGCTATCACAGGCTCTCAGTTCCAGCCTTGCTATGCAGCTTTGGCTAGAATCACCCTTGACATATGAGCTACTTAGTGTGTTTTCAATAACAAACAATAACTTTAAAACTTGAGAATCACACTTACATAAAGTAGTAATATAAATTCTATTTATATAAAATGGAACTTCAGACAAGCTTCTAGGTGGTACACTCCTATGCATTGATGGATGAGTTGGTACATTACTTTTGCAAGGCAATGTGCAAACTCAAAACATACTACACTGTATCATCCTCAGTTTATTTTTCTTTAGTCTAAGTCATGCCTTGCTTTATATAAATATTAGAATTATTAAACTTGAAAGTAATAAATTCAAGAGAATTCTGCAGTTTCTAAAAATTAAACATTGCTTGATATTAAATTGCAGCCCAAATTTAAAGCTATAATGATTCATGTATCAAACATAAATGTATTGTATGTAGAGTTGAGCACGTTGATATAATTAGATTTCTAAATTTTGCACCAAGCACAAAAAGTACCCGATTCTAATTTTGTCTAGATTAAACATAAAACACAATAGATTTAACATGGAACAGTGATAAAAGTGTGCACTGTAGAATCAGATAACTTGAGTTCAATTTGTGATTATGCCACTCTTTGGGCAATTATTTCATTTATCTAAACTCCATTTGCCATATTTGTAAAATCGAGATAAAAATTATTCTTACTTCATTGGGTCATTATAACAATTAAGCAAAATATATGTAATGCATTTTGAACAGTGCCTAACATGTAGAAGATTGTCTGTAAATGTCCCCTGCTGTTGCCCTGGTTAAATTCATGAACACAAGAAAGAATGTACGCCTGAAGTTTCTACAATTTGCAAAGGTGATGTAATGGTGTATTTAATAATATTTTAAAGAAACAAAGTATACTTCTCAAGAAAAATATATTAAGAATATATGCTATTTACATAATTCATTTTTATCACATAGCAAAAAAGAATATCTAATAAAAGGCACAATGCACATTTGCTCTATTTTTTATTTAAAATTGAATCCTTGTTTAAAGTAAACAGAGAAATATGGTTCTCCCACAGCTTGCAGTTTCTTGCTTTTGATACGGAAGCATCACATGATATACTCCGAGTCTGGGATGGTCCACCAGAAAATGAGATGCTTTTAAAGGAAATTAGTGGATCTCTTATTCCTGAAGGAATTCATAGCACCCTCAACATAGTAACCATCCAGTTTGACACGGATTTTTATATTAGCAAATCTGGATTTGCAATTCAGTTTTCAAGTAAGTTCTTTCAAAACGTTTCTTAATGCAAAATAGGAAGGTAATGTAAATAGTCGTGTTAACTTTACTGTTCAAATTTTTAACTTTAAAATTTTAATGATTTTAAATATTTATGCTTCTGCTCTTCCTGTATCTCTGCAGAAAAGGTAAAATATACATGGGAAAAAGGTAATACAATTAATTCTGAATATTAATTATTGAGACTTCTCTCCACTTGTAAAACCATTTATTCTTAAAGTAAAAATGGTGTTAAAATTACTCAGCTAAAAAAATTACATCACAAAAGCTTATAATCTGGAAATACTGTAAAAGTGAAAGTTTTAAAATGTGAAGTTTTGCAGATGAGGAAGGAAATGAATACTTGCTATTACAAAAAAATACAACCCTACATTTTTACTGTTATTTTATTCTTTAAATATCTTAATTATATATTCACAGATATCTTTGACAAAATATTTCAGACAGTTTTTAAATTAAAGATTTTCTATAACAATAATATGACAATGAAATAGCATTCCTTGTAAGTAATTACCAGTGTTCTTGTCTTGTTAATTTTTTTCTTCTCATGGCACTGCTAAGTGACTAAATATATGTGTTCTGTAAAAGAAATGTTAGTTTAGTTGATGGATAAAATGAATACAATCTTAAAATTTTAAAATATTAGTTTAACTTTTTAATACACATTATCTCTTTGAGAAAATTATCTAATAGATTTTTTATCTGTATAGTCTTAAAAAGTCCTATTAACAGAAATGTATCAACGTTTCTATGATCAACTATGAGAGTGCAAACCGGTACTCTTCAAATGTGTCGGAATTCAAATTCTGGCTCCTTACTAACTGCTAATTTTCGGCACCTTACCTAGTGACCCAATACTGGGTTTTCTAACTGACATAGGAATAACAATGCTCATCTCATAAATAAGTTATTAAATGTAACAGAATCATGTGTGCACAGTATTTGGTATTGAGTAGATAGTTGGTACCTAATGAACTATTATTTTTACATAAATAAATGTAACATTGAAATGTCTTGAAAATAAATAATACAAATAATTTTTAAAAGCATGAAGGACTTTTGAAATCAGTGCCAACAAAATATGCCATTTTAGGTAAACAATTATACAGTCAAACAATTCTCTTGGCTGACTTTTTGTTTATGGAAAACAGTTATTTGACCTATTAACACAAATGAATTATTTTGTACTATATGACCCAAGCTCATGTGAAAGGGAGGTATAAACTGAAAAGTTAATATCTTTAAATTTGCACTTTAAATACGTATTTTGAGAAAAGGGACTAAAGTAAGAAAATAATCATATAATAGGTGAATATAAATTTCTCCCAATTAGAAAATATTTACCAATAAAATATTCTTCATATTTGTATATTCTAATCTCTACTGTTTATATTTTTTCAAGTGGGAACAATTTGTCAGAGAGTGGTTTAATTTTAGTTATTCCTATTTTAGTTTAGCAACAAACAATTCCTACTTTTACTTTAGATCAGTAATACATAGTGTTTTCCACTTAAATTGTTATTGCGATTAAATATCTGCATACAGTAATATGAAAAGGTGTCTCAGGCTCAGTGTTTACAAATGCAACTTACACTTTGCACTCAATCTTATCTGGTTAAGTGGAAACATGCTATTTTACATGCATTTCTGGGAATTTTTATTGTAGATAATCTGTAAAATTAGCAGTACATTTTTATATTGATTATATTTGTAGGGCACATTAAAGTTATGGAAACAATATATTTCATACTAGAACTTTAATAACTCTACCTTTGTAAGATTCTTTTAAGATGGATAGAAATTTGATCTGAGCCTTAAAACCAACCTATTGAAATAAAGTTACATTGATGATTACTATATTGTGAATGAAAAATTAGCCTCTTGGTTAGAGATCTTTTCCAGAATATATGCTTAAATAGCTTTTCAAGTGTTCAGATTTCAAATGGGAAAATATTCTTTTCATGAATGAAGTCTCGATGGGTGCCAAGAATTAAGTTAAATGCTTTATATACATAATCTCATTTAATTCTCACAAAAGCCATATAAGATATGGTTATCATTCTCATTGCCCAAAGAAATATGTTAATGTTCAGAAAGTCAGTTAATTTGTTCAAGATCATACAACTAGCAGATGCCTGGAGTGATAACTCAAACTCATATGTCTGAAAGGAGATTAATGTCATGCTTTGTACATACTAAATGCTTAGCAGTTATTATTACAGTATTATTATTCTAGATACATGCATTAATTATGCCAGAGGGAATAGAAGGTTTTCAGTTATATATTATTAGTCGCAATGGAGTTCTACATTTTAATCAGTTTGGTTTCCGGATTATCATTCCCAGCACCACATCAAAGGTACCAATCTGAAAAAGGAGATGAAATATAAGTGAAAAAGTGAGAAGAAATGAGGGAAAGCTAGAGTACATACATGCCCATTTGAAATGGACAGATGCCCTCTCTGGCTGTAGGCATTTTGCCCTGTAGGAAGACAGGAAATTTTTAAAGTGGAATTTCAAATAAGAAATTTTATCTAAAGTCGTCTAGTTTCTAAAGTATACAAGTAATATTAAAGAGAAAGTAAATGGACTATAGGCCACTAAACAACTACTGTGGGTCAAACTTGGCTCATGGGTTCATGTTTGCCACTTCAATGCCTTACCTAAATTCTTCTTCCCTAGATAAATCTATTTCATCCTATCCACTCGTTCATATGTTCATCCATTTCGCTCATTCAGCCTAGGAGAGTTTATTAAGAACTAGGTATTAAACATATTTATCACCAATTAATTCTCAAACTCATGTTTTCATTAACTCAAGCAACTCTTAATTTCATACACACACACACACACCCCCACACACAAACTGTCTCTCTCTGTCTCTCTGCTGCTTTCCATCACCAAACCTTCTTTTTGCTTTAGTGTTACTTCTGCTCCCTTGTGCTTAAATTCTGCTCATCCTTCCAGGTTCTGTGCCAAGATCCCTTTTCAGTAAAGTATTTTCTTACTATTCTAGCTAATGCTCTTTCCACTGGTTGTATTTCTTTTTCTCCAAATGAAGATCAGTATAAACAATGTAGCAATTCATTGTTCTAGAAGTTTTTTGGTTGTTTTTTGTTTGTTTGTTTGTTTGTTTTTGTTTGAGACAAGGTCTTGCTCTATCAGCCAGGGTGCAGTGCAGTGGCACAATCACAGCTCACTGCAACCTCAACCTCCTGAGCTCAAGCGATCTTCCTACCTCAGCCCCCCGTGTAGCTAGGACTACAGGTGTGCACCACGCTTCACTAATTTTTATTTTTTTGTGTGTGTGGAGATGAGGTCTCACTATGTTGTCCAGGCTGGTAGTGGTATTTTTATTATGATGCCTTTGCTCCCCCAAATATATTAATATCATGAACACCTTTGTCTCTTTAAATGTCTATATAGAACAAACATTTTGTACAGGGTAATAATATAATTTACTATCCAGACTTAAGGTATTTCAGAGATCGAAAGCAAGTGCTAATAAAAACTAAGCTCAGCAATAGGCACAAACCAGGACGCTCCTACACAATCAGGAAGTATTGTCATTTTAATTGTCAGATTTTATTTGAGCCCCCCTTCCTCGATGAGTACGATTTAATGCCATTCTTCTTTTGAGCAAATAGCTGTCCATTGAAAGTCAAAATAATTAATTAAAAATAATAAATCAGGCAATAGTAGCAGAACAGTCTTCACCAATGAATATAACAGGTGATACGTATTTCCCCAAACTTGGTGCAAAGTGAATTTAACAGAAATGTAGGTCACAGACCAACTTTATAATCATCAAGCCACTATCAGCAGCCTCATGACTTTTATTTCATGATCCATTCATCCTTTGTAGAGTCTGTTGCTTTATCTATTGGTGTTATTGTCTGCAAGGCACTTTTGCTTAATCAGAGCTACTTAAGTCTAACATTGCCACTTCATGCTGTCGTATGTGCTGTCCTCGCTTCTCGGCAGTCAGCTTCTATATCCTCTGCTTACATTTTAATTTGCCTGTCTCATTCCACTTTAGTTCCCCAGGGAGGATATCATTGGGTATCATGCTGTCATTTGCCCACAGAATAGTAGATTTTGACAGAGCATTTTCTATGCTCTTCACTCTTTGACTTCTCTGTTATGAATCTTCCCCTGCTGGGTAATACAAAATGCTGAGGCCCATAGCTAATATTGCTGAAAAAATCTCAAGGAAATAGATCCCTTAGCCATGAGAGGTTGAAGTTCCCCAGCTTTAACCGATTGCTTGGTGCCCCTGCCTTTGTTCTCATCCTTATTGTTCCCTGCACTGCTCCAACAGTCGACTAGCCCCTCACTTCTTTATCCCTCCAACCAAACTTTTCTCCACATTTCTGCCTGATTGATCTTTCCGAAATACAAAATTGGACATCACTTCTCTGTTGAAAATTATTTAATGGCCACACAGATCTAAACTCAAAACTTTGGCATAATATTTAAAGCCTCCAGAATATGCCCCAACCTGCCTGCCAGCTTCACTCCTCACTATTCATTTATATACATCCAGAGGTCTAATTAAATTGTTCTGAAAGGACAATATCATTGCACATTTCTACTGCTTTGCAAACTCTCTTCCATATTCCTGAAACCCTTGTGCCTACATTCAAAATTTGTACATTTTTAGTCATTTTCCAGGGCCTAGGCTAAATGCTACTTCTAGTAGCAATGAACTACTAGACAGAATTACTTATTTCCACATATGTACTGCTCTTCCCTGGTTTGCTCAGGACAGTCCTCATTTATGTCTGTTGTCCTGGCATTCTGACTGTTTTGACATTTAACCTGTATTTTCCCTTTTTAACAAAATATGACTATTAATGGTTCATTAAAATAAGCCACAGTGTATTTATTAGATCTCTGCTTTGTGACATAAGTCTGCAGTGCTCAGTAATTATAATTCATGGTAACATCTGAAAGACAAATACTATTAGGTTGGTGCAAAAGTAGTTGTGTTTTTTTTGCCATAATAACTTGTATCTATTTCTCAACTTTTTCCAGATGCTAGGTAATTAACACTTACCTTTCATGGATAGCATGTAGGACACTTATAGATAAAATGAAACATTCTTAGGTTGAACAGGTCACCCATTCTGACCCTAGATGGTGGTGGGAGGAGCATTTATTTATTTTTTTTATTATTTATTTTTTGAGATGGAATCTCGCTGTGTCACCCAGGCTGGAGTGCAGTGGCACAATCTTGGCTCACTGCAACCTATGCCTCCCGGACTCAAGCAATTCTCCTGTCTCAGGCTCCTGAGTAGCTGGGATTACAGGTGTGTCCCCCCATGCCCAGCTAATTTTTTGTATTTTTAGTAGAGACAGGGTTTCACCATGTTAGCCAGGGTAGTCTCGATCTCCTGACCTTGTGATCCGCCCACCTCAGCCCCCCAAAGTGCGGGATTACAGGCCTGAGCCACTGTGCCTGGCTAGGAGGAGCATTTCACATTGTTGCCCTGATATTTTGTATAAACAGATAGTTATGCTACAGTATGTATTGTGGTTTGAAGATACATAAGACTGCCAGGCCATGAATTGGCAAGATTAGGCGGAAATATGGGAAATATGTCTTCTTGAAGTATGTGTAGAAATAGAGACTGAGCAGTTGATCTACAGACCTACAAAATATAGTCTGAATACTCATGCCACGAGTATATATGCTGTTTATTTTATTGTGTAAATTTGGAACTAATTACTTTATCATGAACATTTTTTAATTATCTTGCAATAGACCTTTATGGCAGCAATGAGATTTTAAAAAGTAAATGTTTAATGAAAAAGTATGTACTGAGCATTCATTTCTTAAGAAAGCTGATATCCACTAAGATGTCCAAAAGGAAAGTCAGTTCTACTGAAGGTGCTGTAAAGAAACAACCAAGCAGAGATCAGCAAGGATTCCACGAAAACCAATCCCTGTGAAAGTTGAAACGAAACCAAAACAAATAGCAGAAAATGATCCAGAGTAGTTTTTTAATTACTATTTGTAAATCCAAGAATTTCATACATCCAGAAACATTTTTTTAAGAAGCAGGGAGTAGCCATGATCCCATTTCAATAAAACTTATTTAGGTAAGTGATAAAACTTTAAGAGAGAAAATCATGCACTGATCATTTATAGCTGTGTGAACAGAAATTAGTAAAATTTATTTTGTGTATCATGTTTACATTTTATAGGCTAGTGAAGAGGGCAGTTTTATTAATATATGCCAAATATGAATCATAATTGAATGGTTATTTGAAGCCATAATAATGCATTAAATACATCTTCATCATTTTAAACTACCTGATATATTACATATGTTTTAATCATTTTAGAGTACTTTCAACAGCCACATTATTTTTATTTCAATTTATTTTACTGTGATAAGAACAATTAACACAAGATCTACTTTTTAAGCAAAATGTTAGGTGCAGAGTACATTATTTTGGCCTAGGTACAACTCTGTATAGCAGGTCCCTAAAGCTTACTTATATTGCTAAATGGAAACACTATGCCAGTTGATTAGTAACTCTTATATCCCATTTCCCCCAAGCCCCTGGAAAAAAACATTTCACACTCTGATTCTATTAATTTGACTATTTTAGATACCTCATATAAGTGAAATCATGCAGTAGTTGTGTTTCTGTGACTATCTTATTTTACTTAGCATAATGTCCTCAAGGTTCACTCATGTTGCTGAATATTGCAGAATCCTTCTTTTAAAGACCAAATAGTATTCATTGTGTGTCTTTGCCATATTTTCTTAATATGTCATTAGACAATTAAGTTGTTTTCAACATCTTGGCTATAGTGAATAATGTTGCAATGAACTTAGGAGTACTAATACCTCCTCAAGATCCTCATTTTAATTATTTAGGATAAATATCTAGAAATGGGATTATTGGATTGTAAAATAGTTCAATTTTTGACTTTTTTGAGGAAACTTCATACTATTTTCCATAGTGGCTGCACCATTTTGCATTCCCACCAATAGCATGTAAGAGTTTCTATTTCTCCATATTCTTGCCAACACCTTTTGTATAAATAATAACCCTCCTGACAGGTATGAGGTAATATATTACTGAGATTTTAATTTGCATTTCCTTGATGATTAGTGATGTTAGCCATTTCTTCATATACCTGTTGTCCATTTGTATGCCTTTTTTGTAGAAATGCCTATTCAAGACCTTTGACTGTTTTATATCAGTCATTTGCTATTGAGGTGTAGAGGTTCCCTACATATTTTGGATATTGATCTATTATTACATGTATGACTTGAAAATATTTTCTCCCCTTCCATAGGTTGCCATTTCACCCTTGTTGATTGTACAGAAGCTTTTAAGTTGGTTGCATTCCTGCTCGTTTATTTTTGTTTTCGTCATCTATGCCTTTGGTGTCATGTCCATGAAATCATTGTGAATACCAACGTTATAAAGCTTTCTTCTCTCTCTTTTTTTTTTTTTTTTTCCTTCTGGAAGTTTTACAGCTTAAGATCTGGTGTTTAAGCTTTTAATCCATTTTGAGTTGATTTTTGTGTATGCTATAAGATAAGGAACTAATTTCATTTTTTGCTTGTGGATATTCAATTTTCTAAATAACGTTTGTCAAGGAAACTATACTCTCCCCTTTGTGCATTCCTGGTATCCCTGCCCATCTTCCCACACCTTTTTGTTTCCTTGTCTTAAGGTGCAGACCTGTTACCCTTTCATAGATTTATTTCTGGTCTCTCTATTCTCTTCCATTGTTCTATATGTCTCTCTTTATGCCAGTACCATGCAGTTTTGATTATTGTACTTTGGTAATATATATTTGAAATCAGGAGATCTGATGCCTTCTGTTTTGTTATTCTTCTCCAAAATTGATTTGGTATTCAGGTTATTTTTGGGTTCATGTGAATTGTAGAAATGATTTTTTTCTATTTATAATCCATGAACAGAGGCTGTTCTTCCATTTGTTTGCATCTTTAATTTCTTTCATTAATGTTTTATAGTTTTCAGTATACAAGTCTGTCACCTCCTTAGTTAAATTATTTCTGAGTATTTTATTCTTTATGAGATTATTTTAAATTAGATAGTTTTCTGAGTATCCTTTTTAGATAGTTCATTGTTAGTGTATGTAGAAACACAATTGATTTTTGCATGTTGATTTTGTATCCTGAAACTTTATTGAATTTATTAGTTCCAACAAGTGTTTTCAACAAATCTTTAGGATTTTCTATATAAAAGATTGTGTCATCTGCCAACAGATACTATTTTACCTTTTTTTTTTTTTTTTTTTTTTTTTTTTTTCAGTGTGGAGGCCTTTTGTTTCTTTTTCTTACCTTAACTGCTCTGACCAGGACTAGCAGTACTATGCTCAATAGGAGTGGGAAGTGAGCATCCTTAACTTATTTCTGATCTTGGAGGAAAAGTTCTCAGGTTTTATTATTTTTTTATTTTTTATTTTATTTTTCCAAACAGTACAATGTTAGCTGTGGGTTTTTGATATATGGCCTTTATTATGTTGAAACATTTTTCTTCTTCTATTCCTAATGCATTGAGGATTTTTTTTTTAGCATGAAAAGGTATTTAATTTTGTCAAATGCCTTTTCTGCATCTATTGAAATTATCATGTGATCATGTGATCTTAATCCATTATTCTGTTAATATGGTGTATGAAAATAATTGATTTTTATATATTGAACTATCCATCTGTCCCAGGAATAAATCTGACTTGGACATTGTGTGTGATCCTTTTAACATTTTAATATGCTGTTGGATTTAGTTTACTAGTATTTTGTTGAGGATTTTCGCACATATATTCTTCAGAAATATTGATCTCTAGTTTTTTTTTTTTTTTTTTTTTTTTTTTTTCTTGTGGTGTATTTTTCTGGCTTTGGTATCAGGGAATATTGCCTTTACAAAATGAGTTTGGAAATGTTTTGTTTGTTTGTTTTTGGTTTTGTTTTGTTTGTTTCAATTTGTGGGGTTGGGTGGGAAGAGTTTGAGAAGGGTGAGAAGAGTTTGAGAAGGATAGAAATTAATTCTTATTTAAATGTTTGCTAGAATTCACCAGTGAAGTCATCTGGTCATGGGCTTTTCTTTGTTGGGAGATTTTAAAATACTGCTGAAGTGGCCCTATTAGTAATGAGTCTGTTCAGGCTTTCTATTTCTTATGATTTAGTCTTGATAGCCTGTATATTTCTATAAATTTATCCACTTTTTTTTTTCTAAATTATCCAGCTTGTTATCATATAATTGTTCAATGTACTCTCTTATGTCTGTAGCACTATTCTTTCTTTTCTGATTTTATTTATTTTAGTCTTACCTCATTTTTCTTAGAATAGCTAAGGGAATCTCAATTGTGTTGAGATTTTCAAGAAGCCAACTTTAGTTTTATTTTTTAATTGTTTTTCTATTTTCTATTTTGTTTTTCTATTTTCTTTAATCTTGATTATTTCCTTCCTTCTGCTAACTGTGAGCTTCTTTGTTCTTCTAGTTCCTTGAAGTATAAAGTTAGGTTATTTATTTGAGACATTTTTCCTTTTTATGTAGATGTTTATTGCTATGAACTTCTTACATAATCCTGTTTTTTCTGTTTCCCATGCATTTTGGCATATTTTGTTTTTGTTTCATTTGTCTTGAGATATTTTCTATTTCTCTATTTTATTGATATGTAATAGTTGTACATATTTATGGGGTACAAGGGATATTTTGATACATGCATACAGTATGTAATTATCAAATAATAGTAATTGGAATATTCATTATATCAAACATTTATCATTTCTTTGTGTTGTACATTTTAAATATTCTCTTCTAGCTATTTTGAAATATAAAATAAGTTCTTATTAACTATCATCACTCTTCTGTGCTGTTGAACAATAGAACTTGTGCCTTCTATATAACTGTATTTTTGTACCCTCTTCATCCCATTGGAATGCTACAATCCCCAGTATCTGGTAACCACCATTTGACTCACTACATCCAAGAGATCAATTTTTTGTTAGCTTCCATATATAAGTGAAAACATGCAATATTTGTCATTCTGTGGCTGGCTTATTTCACTTAACATAATGTCCTCTAGTTCCACCAATGTTACTGTGACATGTTTTTATGTTTCCCCACCGCCCTGTGACTGAGTAACATTCCATTGTGTATATACACCACATTTTCTTTATCCACTCATCAAATAATGGTTGATTGAATACCTTGGTTACTGTGAATAGGGTTGCAATAAACATGGACGTGCAATTATCTCTTTGATATACTAATTTTCTTTCTTTTGGGTAAATACTCAGCAGTGGGAATGCTGGATCATGTGGTAGTTGTATTTTTAGGTTTTAAGGGAAACTTCGTACTATTTTATATAGTTGCTGCATTAATTAACATTCACACCAACAGTGCATGAGCATTCCCTCTTTTTTTTTTTTTTATATATCTTTGTCAGCATGTTATTTTCTGTCTTGATAGTAGCCATTTTAACTGGTGTGTGATAATATCTTGTTGTGGTTTTGATTCATATTTCCCTGATGATTAGTGATGTTAAACATTTTTTTATTTACCTGGTGGCTATTTGTATGTCTTATTTTGAAAAATGCCTATTCAAAGCATTTGTTCAATTATTAATTGAATTATTTGTGGGTTTCTTTTTTGTTTTGGTTTGTTTTGCTATGTTTTTTTGCTATTGAGTTGTTTTAGTTCCTTACGTATTCTGGTTATTAATCCTTTGTCAGATGGATAGTTAGCAAATATGTTCTCCCATTCTGCAGGTTATCTCTTCACTTTGTTGATTATTTACTTTGCTTTACAGAAGCTGTTTAGTTTGATATAATCACGTTCATTTAGTTTTGCTTGTATTGTCTGTATTTTGAGGTCTTATGCAAAGTATTTGCCAGAACTAATGTCCTGAAGTATTTCCCAATGTTTTCTTCTGGTAGTTTCATAGATTAAGGACTTACATTTAAGTCTTAACCTATTTTGATTTTAGTTTTGCATATGGTGAGAGATAGGGGTCTAGTTTTATTCTTCTACGTGTGGATATCCAATTTCTGCAGCACCATTTATTGAAGTCCTTTCACAGCGTATTTGTTAAAAATGAGTTGGCTGTAGATATATGGATTTATTTCTGAGTTATTTTTCCTCTTCCATTCGTCTATATGTCTATTTTTATCACACTGTCTTGTTTACTATAACTTTGCAGTATATTTTAAAGTCAGATAGCTTGATGCCCCCAAGCTATCTTTATTCTCTTTGCTCCAATTGCTTTAATTATTCAGGATCTTTTGTCATTCCATAGGAATTTTAGAATTTTTTAAAAATTTTCTCTGAAGAGTGGCATTAGTAATTTTTTTAACAAAAAATGAACTCTGACAAGTTTTATTAAATAAAAATTTTGCATTGTTTATTTTTCACCATAATGTTCTGGCATGCTTCTAATGATAGAATCACCCAGCTTAATGATAGCCAGTATGTGTTGTCTGTAGTATATTCCATATGCTGTACCCAATTCAGTATTATTGCCTCTGTAGTGATGGATACCAGTTTTGGCCAACAATACTTGTTACTATAATTCAGATTTCTTCAAAGTCAGGCAGTTTGTAGAGTGGATGATGAATTTTGCTTTGCCTTGTCTGATCATCTTCAGAGTTGGCTTGTATCCTAGCATCTTTTTAATGTGTTGTTGTGTTCAGTTTGCTAGTATTTGGTTGAGGCTCTTTGCATCTATGTTCATCTGGGATATTGGCCTATATTTTCCACTTTTCATAATAAGTTGGAGTATAGAGTTAATTGACTCCAGTGATGTTTTCCTCTTCTTTGTGGCCCCCATGTTCCTGCCTTAGGTGCAGGACAGGCCCCACTCAAGAGCACCTGCCAAGATGGCCAGGGAGCAAGAAAATGTCATTGGTACTTTGGAAGGAATTACTTTGAATTTGTAAATGACTTTGGGTAGTACAGACCTTATAAAAATATTAATTCTTCCAATCTATGGACATTAAATGTCTTACCATTTTTCTTGCGTCCTATTTTTTTAATAGCGTTTTATAAATTTCATTGTAGAGAGATTTCACTCCTTTAGTTAAATTTATTTCTAGGTATTTTATATATTTTGTAGCTATTGTAAATGGGATTTATTTCATGATTTTTTTCATATGGTTTGTTATTGGCATATAAAAATGCTACTGAGTTTTGTATGTTGATTTTGCATCCTGCCACATTACTGAGTTTATTTATAAGTTCTAACAACATTTTGGTTGAACCTTTAGGTTCCTTTAAATATAAGATCATGTCATTTGCACACAAGGACAGTATTACTTCTTCCTAATTTAGATGCCTTTTATTTCTTTGTCTCATTTAATGAATCTGGGCAGAACTTTTAGTACTATAATGAATAAAAGTTATAAAAGTGGTCATTCTTGGCCTTGTCTTGTTCCAGATCTTAGAAAAAAAGGTTATTAACATTTCTCCATTTAGTATGATGTTAGCTGTTGGTTTGTTATATATGGCCTTTGTTATTTTGAGATATATTCCTTCCATAACCAGTTTGTTGAGAACTGTTATCAGTAAGGGATGCTGAATTTTGTTGACAGCTTTTTTTCTTTTTCTTTTTCTTTTTTTTTTTTTTTAGCATCTGTTGAAATGCTGCATATAGTTTATATCCATGATTCTGCTAATGAGATGTATCCTGCTCACTGATTTGAATATGTTGAATGATATTTGCATCCCAGGAATGTATCCCACTTGATCACAGTAAATGATCTTTTTAATGTGGTGTTGTGTTCAGTTTGCTAGTATTTGGTTGAGACTCTTTGTTTCCTTTTTCTGCTGTGTCTTTGATTTTGATATCAGAGTAAATTGGCCTCATAGAATGAGTTTGGAAGTATACTTCCTCTTCAATTCTTTGAAATAGTGTGATTAGAATTGGTATTAGGTCTTCTTTAAATGTTTGGTGGAATTTAGCAGTGAATCCATTTGGTCCTGAGTTTTTCATCAATGGGAGCCTTTTTTCTTTCTTTCTTTTTTTTTTTTTTTTTTTACCACTTTCAACTCATTGTTTGTTATTGGTCTGTTCAAGTTTTCTATTTCTTCATGGATCAATTTTGGTAGATTTATGTGTCTAAAGATTTGTGTACTTCTTCTAGGTTTTCCCATTTTTTGTGTATTCTTCTTCATAATAGTCTTTAATAATTCCTCGTGTTTCTGTGGTATCAGTTTTAATCTCTCATTTTTTTCTGAGTCTTCTGTCCTTTCTCTTAGTCTAGCTAAGAAAAAATTGTTAATTTAGTTTATTTTTTCAAAAAAAGAGTTTTCATTTTATACTTTGTGTGTTTTTTCACCCCCCCCCCTTTTTTTTTTTCCTGTTCTGATCTTTATTCCTTCTTTCCTTCTGCTAATTTGGGGTTTGATTTGTCATTGTTTTCTAGCTCTTTGAGGTGCATCAGATTGTTAATTTGAAGTCTTTCTACTTTTTTTTATAGGTATTTCCTGCTATAAATTGGTACTGATTTTGTTGTATATTTTAGGTTTTATTTGGGGTATTTTGTTTGTATTTCCTTTTTTCAAGAAATATTTTAATCTCCTTCTTAATTTCTTCATTGACCCATTGGTTGTTCAGGATCATGTCATTTAATTTCCATGTTATTTATACAATTTCTAATGTTTCTTTTGTCTTTGATTTCTGGTTTTATTCCATTATAGTCAGAAAAGATACTTATACGATTCAAATATTTTGGGATTTGTCAAGACTTGCTTTGTGGCATAACCTATGCTCTATCCCAGAGAATGTTCCTGGTACTAATGAGAAGTATGTATACTCTGCAGCAGCCGGATACAATCTTTTGTAAAGATGTCAAGTAGGTCCATTTGGTGTGCAGTGTAGTTTTATTCCAATGTTTCTTTGTTGATTTTCTGTCTGGATAATCTATCCATTGCTGATTGTGGAGTGTTGAAGTCCCCCACTATTATTGTATTGTTCTTTCTCTCTTCCTTTAGCTGTATTAATATCTCCTTTAAATATTTGGGCACTTTGATATTGGGTACATATATATTTATGATTGTTATGCCCTCTTGATAAATTGAGCCCTTCATTATTATATAATAACTTCCTTTGTATCTCTAGTTTTTTGACTTGCCATCTATTTTATCTAAGTATAGCTACTCTTGCTCTTTTTTGGTTTCCCTTTGCATAAAATACCTTTTTCATACCTTCACACTCAATATATGCATGTCCTTATAGATGAATATGTTCCTTCCAGGCAGCATGAATTTGGGTCTTATTTTTTAATTCATTCAGCCACTTTGTTTTTCAATTAAAAATTGAGTCAATTTACATTCAATGCCATTATTGATAGATAAGGACTTACTAATGCCATTTTGTTACTTTTTTTCTGGTTATTTTATAACTCCTCTTTTTCTTTCTTCTTCACTTCCTTTGTGGTTAACTGATTTTCTTAACCACAAATTTCTGGACTCATAAATCTACCAAAATTGATCCATGAAGAAATAGAAAACTTGAATAGACCAATAACAAGTAATGAGTTAAATGATTTTCTTAACCACAAAGGTAGTATGTTTGAATCCCTTGCTTTTTATTTTTACTGTCTCTATTATAAGCCTATGTTTTGTGATTACTGTGTGGCTTACAAAGAAAATCTTTTAGTTGTAACAAGTTATTTTAAACTAATAGCTACTTAAGTTTGGTGGCAGAGAAAAGCATAGAAACAAGCAAAGAAAAATCTATAAAGCCCTGCATTTTGATTTCCTACTGCTTTCCATATTTAGGCTTTTTGTTGTATCAATTTATATATTTCCATATTGTCTATCTCATAACAAATTGTTATAGTTATTATTTTTGATAGATGTGTCTTTTCGTCTTCAGACTAAAGATACAAGTGTTACACACCATGATTACAGTATTAGAATATTCTGAATTTGTCTTTGTACTTAATTTTATCAGTGAGTTTTATACTTTCAGATGATTTCTTGCTGTATATTAACATCCCTTTCTTTCAGATAGGACTCCCACTAGCATTTCTTATAAGACAGTTATGATGATGAAGTCTCTTAGCTTTTGTTTGTCTGTGAGTTTTTATTTCTCCTTCATGTTTGAAAGACAGTTTTTCTCACTACTATATTCTTGGTTAGAAATTTTTTTGCCTTTAGCACTTTGAATATTCCATGATACTCTCTCATAGCTTGCTGAGAAGTCTACTACCAAATCGTAGCTCATTTATATGTTATTTGCTTTGCTTTTGCTGTTTGTAGAATCCTCTTTGTCCTTGACATTTGAGAGTTTGATTATTATGTGCCCTGGGATAGTGTTATTTTGGTTGACTCTGCTTTGTGATCTTTGACCTTTTTGTACCTGTATAGTCATATTTTTCTCTAAATTTGGAATGTTCTCTGTTATCATTTCTTTGAATATACTTTGTATCCCTACCTCTCACTCCTTTTTTAAGTCCAATGACACTTAGATTTGCCTTCTTGAAGCCGTTTTCTAAATCTTGTAAGCCTTCTTTATTCTTCTTAATCCTTTGATTGTATATTTTCAAATAGCCTGTCTTCCAGGTCATGAATTATTTCCTCTGCTTAATCAATTCTGCTGTTGAGACACTCTAATGCATTTTTGCATTCATCAGTTCATCAATTGTATTTTTCATCTGTAGGTTTGTAGGTTTCTATTTGATTTTTTAAATTTTACACACACACACACACACATATATATATAATTTCTCGAATAAACTTCTAAATTGATTATCTGAGTTTCTGGAAGTTCATTGAGCTTCCTCAAATTAGCTGTTTTGAATTCACCAAAAGGTTGCACATCTCAGTCACTCCAAGGTTAATCACTGGTGACTTAGTCTGTTTGGTTAGATCATATTTTCTTGAATGTTCTTGAGACTTCTTGACATGTGTCAATCAATGTCTGGGCATTATAGAGTTAGTTATTTCAGTCTTCACAGTCTGGCCTTGTTAGTACCCATCCTTCTTCAGAAAACGTTTCAAAAATTCAAACAGGATTTATTATTGAGTTCCCCAAGCTTGTAGTCACCTCAGCTGTTTCAGTACTAGAGAATATTCTAAGTCCAATTACACTGTAACTATCTTGTGGACTTTTATGTACTTATTTCTGATGGACTTTTGAGAGATCATGGAGAATTTCTTGGGTTGCCAGGATGATCCTTCACTCACTTTCCTCTCTTTCCCTCAAACAGGAGTCTCTTCATATTCAGCTGCCTGGAGTTTGGGAAGGGGTGATGTGACCATTCCTGTGGCTGTTGTAACTGGCATCATGCTGGATTGCACCCAAAGCCTGCAACCTTCCAGACCAGCATAGTACTGAGGCTCACCCAATGCCCATAATCACGGCCTGACGGCTGCTGATGTTTATTGATAGCCTCAGGCCACTTTAATCAGCTGGTAGTGAAGCTAGCTCAGATTTGGGTTTGTTCCATCCTGCCAGAGTAGCAGATTTCCTTCTGACATGGAATGTATCTAGAAGAAATGATGGAAGCAGTGGCCTGAAATCAGGGGCTTTGGGGATCTGCCCCATGCTGTGTTGTGCTGTGGTGGCAGTGTGCTAGTTTACAAGGCCAAGTCCCCAGTACTCTTCCCTCTCCTTCCCTCAAGTGGAAGATGTCCCGTCTCTCTCTTTGTCTCTGCACTGTGCTACCTGGAGTTAGGTGAGGGGTGACATCTGCACTTCTGTGGCCCCTGCAGCTGATGTCACTCTGGGTTGCACCATAACACAACCTTCCAGGTCAGTGCAGCACTGGGACTCACCCAAAGACCATGGTCACTACAGAATTGCTGCCACTGAAATTTATTTGAGGCCCAAGACCATTTCAGTCAGCTAGGGCTTAAGCCCTTTTGCTGTGACTGTGGCTACAGATTTCTGTCCTGCCTGGTGTGAGAATAAATATTCCCTCTGTGGGTACTGGCCCAGAGTCAAGGGCTTTGGAATTCTGCCAAATGCTGTGTTCCACTGTGGTAGGATCAACACAGACTTCTAATGCAAAGTCTCAACTGAGTTTTATATATTCTTGGGTTGTATGTTTGATATATAGAATCCTTTCATTTCAAATTGAAGACCTTTCTTAGCATTTCTTGTAAGGCATGTCTAGTGGTGATGAGCTCCTTCAACTTTTGTTTGGGAGTCTTTTTCTGTCCTTCATTTTTGAAAGACAGTTTGGCCATGTACGGTGGTAGGCTATTTTTTCTTTTCACATTTTAAATATACCATCACCCTCCTTTATGGTCTCCAAAGCTTCTGCTGAAATAGCTACTCTTAGGGAGCTTCCCCTTATATGTGACAAGTTCTTTTTCTCTTTCTGCTTTCAAAATGTTTTCTTTGTCTTTAATGACTATTGACAATTTGCTTGTAATGTGTCTCAGTGTGGATTTCTTTAGGTTACTCTTATTTGGTGTTCTTTGGAGTTCTTGGGTCTGGATGTTCATTTCATTCTCCAGATTTGGGAAGATTTTAGCTATTATTTGCTTGAGTAAACTATTTTGTTTTTTTTCTTTTTCTCTTCTCCTTCTGACACTCTCCTAATGTAAATATTGGTCTCTAAATTGTGAGCCTTAAGATCTCTTCACTTTTTCATTATTTCGTTCTTTTTGCTCTTTTGATTGAATTAATTTTATTATTTATTTATTTATTTTATTATACTTTTAAGTTTTAGGGTACATGTGCACGATGTGCAGGTTTGTTACATATGCATACATGTGTCATGTTGGTGTGCTGCACCCATTAACTCATCATTTACATTAGGTATATCTCCTAATGCTATCCCTGTCCCCTCTCCCCACCCCACTACAGGCCCCAGTGTGTGATGTTCCCCACTCGGTGTCCAAGTGTTCTCATTGTTCAATTCTCACCTATGAGTGAGAACATGCGGTGTTTGGTTTTCTGTCCTTGCGATAGTTTGCTTAGAATGGTTTCTAGCTTCATCCATATCCCTACAAAGGACATGAACTCATCCTTTTTCTATGGCTGCATAGTATTCCATGGTGTATATGTGCCACATTTTCTTACTCCAGTCTATCATTGATGGACATTTGGGTTGGTTCCAAGTCTTTGCTATTGTGAATAGTACCACAATAAACATACATGTGCACGTGTCTTTAGAGCAGCATGATTTATAATCCTTTGGGTATATACCCAGTAATGGGATGGCTGGGTCAAATGGTATTTCTAGTTATAGATCCTTGAGGAATCGCCACACTGTCTTCCACAATGGTTGAACTCGTTTACAGTCCCACCAACAGTGTAAAAGTGTTTCTATTTATCCACATCCTCTCCAGCACCTGTTGTTTCCTGACTTTTTAATGATTGCCATTCTAACCTGTGTGAGATGGTATCTCATTGTGGTTTTGATTTGCATTGCTCTGATGGCCAGTGATGATGAGCATTTTTTCATGTGTCTGTTGGCTGCATAAATGTCTTCTTTTGAGAAGTGTCTGTTCATATCCTTTGCCCACTTTTTGATGGGGTTATTTGATTTTTTTCTTGTAAATTTGTTTAAGTTCTTTGTAGATTCTGGATATTAGCCCTTTGTCAGATGGCTAGATTGTAAAAATTTTCTCCTATTCTGTAGGTTGCCTGTTCCCTCTGATGGTAGTTTCTTTTGCTGTGCAGAAGCTCTTTAGTTTAATCAGATCCCATTTGTCAATTCTGGCTTTTGTTGCCATTGCTTTTGGTGTTTTAGTCATGAGGTCCTTGTCCATGCCTATGTCCTGAATGGTATTGCCTAGGTTTTCTTCTAGGATTTTTATGGTTTTAGGTCTAACATCAAAGTCTTTAATCCATCTTGAATTAATTTTTGTATAAGGTGTAAGGAAGGGATCCAGTTTCAGCTTTCTACATATAGCCGGCTAACCAGTTTTCCCACCACCATTTATTAAACAGGGAATCCTTTCCCCATTTTTTGTTTTTGTCAGGTTTGTCAAAGATCAGATGGTTGTAGATGTGTGGTATTATTTCTGAGGGTTCTGTTCTGTTTCATTGGTCTATATCTCTGTTTTGGTACCAGTACCATGCTGTTTTGGTTACTGTAGCTATGTAGTATAGTTTGAAATCAGGTAGCGTGATGCCTCCAGCTTTGCTCTTTTGACTTAGGATTGTCTTGGCGATGCGGACTCTTTTTTGTTTCCATATGAACTTTAAAGTAGTTTTTTCCAATTCTGTGAAGAAAGTCATTGGTAGCTTAATGGGGATGGCATTGAATCTATATATTACCTTGGGCAGTATGGCCATTTTCATAATATTGCTTCTTCCTATTCATGAGCATGGAATGTTCTTCCATTTGTTTGTATCCTCTTTCATTTTGTTGAGCAGTGGTTTGTAGTTCTCCTTGAAGAGATCCTTCACATCCTTTGTAAGTTGGATTCCTAGCTATTTTATTTTCTTTGTAGCAGTTCTGAACGAGAGTTCACTCATGAACTCTCTGTTATTGCTGTATAGGAATGCTTGTGATTTTTGCACATTGATTTTTTATCCTGAGACTTCGTTGAAGTCGCTTATCAGCTTAAGGAGATTTTGGGCTGAGATGATGGGGTTTTCTAAATATACAATCATGTCATCTGCAAACAGGGACAATTTGACTTCCTCTTTTCCTAATTGATTACCCTTTATTTCTTTCTCCTGCCTGATTGCCCTAGCCAGAACTTCCAACACTATGCTGAACAGGAGTGGTGAGAGAGGGCATCCCTGTCTTTTGCCAGTTTTCAAAGGGAATGCTTCTAGTTTTTGCCCATTTGACTGAATTATTTTTAATGATGTCTCCTTGAGTTGCTGGTCCTTTTATTAGCTCGATCTAGTCTGCTGCTGAACCTCACTAGTTATTTTTCACTTCAGTTATTGTGTTCTTCAGTCCCATGATTTCTGTTTGGTACTTTCTTATATTTTCTGTCTGTCTGTTGAAATTCTCATTTTGTTCATACATGATTCTCTTGACCCTTGTGGGCATCTTTATGATAGTTATTTTGACTTTTCTGTCAGATAAATTGTATAACTTCATTTTGTTAAGGTTGTTGTCTGGAGATTTATCTTATTCCTTTGTTTGAATTATTTTTTTGATTCTTAATTTTCCTTGATGCTCTGCATTGGCATAGGTGTATTATCCAATTACACACACTGCATCCCGTCTGCCCAGACTCTGCTTGTACCAGAGAAGACCACCATCAATCAACCTGGCCAGAGATTCTACAGTTTCTACCAAAAACTGTTTCTCTTTACAAGGAGAAACAGACAGATGGGTTTTGTTGGTTTGTTTTTTTGAGACAGAGTCTTGTTCTATCACCCAGGCTGTAGTGCAGTGGCATACTCACAATGCACAGCAGTTTCAACCTCCCAGGCTCAAATTGATCCTTCTGCCTCAGCCTTTTCAGTAGCTGAGACTATAGACATGCACCACTCTGCTGGCTAATTTTTGTATTTTTTGTGGGGATGTGGTTTTGCCATGCTGTTCAGGCTGATCTTGAACTCCTGAACTCGGCCTTTCAAATATTCAAAGTACTTGGATTATAGGTGTGAGCCACTGTACCCCACTAGCTGTGCTTTTTGCGTGTTTGGTCTGTGCTGACCCACTGGGGGAAACTATGACATCTACCCGTCCAAGTCACTATTTCCATTATCCCTTATTTGTGGCAGACCAGTTAGAGTTGTAAGACTGGCAAATAGTTGCCAGTTCTTTGGGCAGTCCTGGCAAAGTTGGGGCATTGGATGCTCAGATAAACTCATTTTCTTCTCAGAGAGAAGCTGAGAGCTAATTTTTGTTTGTTTGTTTGTTTGTTTGTTTGTGGTTGTTGTTGCTGCTCATGTTATGCTGAGCACAAAGAAGACTTGGGACATCTGAGCAGCAGGGAAGCTTGTTTTCCCCATCTTTGTTTTCCCCAGCTAATATACTGTGCTGGTCCCATCAGAGATCCAAGACTGGCAAGACAGAAGCCAGACCTTTGCAGAGCCCTCTTGGAATCGTTGGGGTGATGCATGTGGAAACCAAGCCCTTTCTCCTCCGGGAGAAGCTGGAAGAAGGAAGGAATGAATCTCTTCCTGATTATATAGCACTGTGCCAGTGGTGGGGATTCTGGCGAGAGGGTGTTCTGGATCTCTCTTCTAGTTTTGGTCAGTCTGGTTTCACATTCACCTGGGCTGCAGGAGCCTTTCATTTAGTTTCTGGATTTCTCATAAAGGAAATTTGTTGATGATTTGTTCCCAAATTTGTGTTTTTTGGGGGGTAGAGTGTACAGGATTTTCTACTTTGCCATCATACTGATGTCACTTGTCATGTTCTTTTTATTGGAATTATTTCCTAAATTAAAGTGCTCCTTGGTATTCAATTTATCACTAGCATCACGATATCTTTGTTAGTAATAGGTTTTTCTTTCCTAATTACTTGCTAGTGTGTTATGAAGAATGGGATATTTTAATTGAAGAATTTACTGTGTTTGAATCCTGGTTTTCTGTCTTTAAATCTTGGTATATGTTGGGACTTTAGACCTAAGAGTGTATAACTAGTTATTTTAAGATATTATTACTTGGTATTCTTTTTTATGAGTAAATTGCCTACAAACTTTAAGATGATAAATCATTGGAATAGATGTTTGGATTAGCTACAAGATTTTTAGATTTTTAATATTTATATTAAGGATTATGTACAAACTGCTAATAATGTCTGCACACTACAAAAAAACTCAATTAAATTTTCTTTTTAAAAAGTGGTGATGAACTTGCAACTTGCATACAGGGTATGTTAACATACATGAGGACCATAGTGTTTTCACTGATGATGTGAAAACCAGAAGACACAAACGTGTTTTAAAAAGGAGGACTTTGTATTTAGGTGAAATGAAAACTCTGCTATACTAATTTCATCACATTGTATTCTAAATTATCTTCTGAGAATGTAAGAAGAGTGTTAATACACCAACTCCCTTAGCAGAACTTCACAAATAGTTGAATAAATCTATTTTTATATGAGTCACGTCAATTGCGTCAATTAGAGAATCAGTAACATTGATTGCCTCAAATACTTAAATTCCAATGCAAGTTTTATTTTTGTGTTCATTTCATGATGTCAAAGTCTTTGACAGTTGATTGTGTTAAAGTTAAACATATATTATAAATTCAGTTAAAATTAGTATTTTATTATTTTTAAATTTACTGAGACTTAGGCCGGGTGCGGTGCCTCACGCCTGTAATCTCAGCCCTTTGGGAGGCCGAGGCGGGTGGATCACGAGGTCAGGAGATCAAAACCATCGTGGCTAACATATGAAACACTGTCTCTACTAAAAATACAAAAAATTAGCCGGGCGTGGTGGTGGGCGCCTGTAGTCTCAGCTACTCCGGAGGCTGAGGCAGGAGAATGGCGTGAACCTGGGAGGCGGAGCTTACAGTGAGCCGAGATCGTGCCACTGCACTCTAACCTGGGTGACAGAGCAAGACTGTGTCTCAAAATAAATAAACAAAAAAATAAACAAACAAACAAATTTACTGAAGCTTGTTTTACTGAGAAAACCATAGCCCAGCATGTTAAAAAAAAAAAACAAAAAACCTTGTGCACCTACCTAAAAAAAGTGTATTCCCATAGTTTTTGCAGTGTTTTATAAGTATCAATTTTGTTGATAGTGTTAATTATTCACTATCATTACTTCCTGCTCACTTATTTTATCAACTACTCAAGAAAAGTGTTAAAATGCCCCAGTGCAGTTTCACATTTGTCTATTCTTTTCATCTTTTACTTTTATTTTTTGCTTCATGCAGTTTGAAGATATGTTATGAGCTGCATACATTTTGGATACTATGGGGTTTTTTTTAACCTTTTTTGATTCTTTTATTGATATGAAATCTCTCTCTTTTTCTCTGGTAATTTTCCTGTGTTAAAATTTACTTTGTCTATATGTATATCCTATGATTAGTGTGGCATGTTCTGCCTTTTAGCATCCTTTTACTTTTAAGTTACCAGTGTCTTTATATTTAAAGTAGACTACTAGTAAATAGCTTATGGTTGCATCTTGATGTTTTATAGTTTGAAAATCTCTATCCCTTAGTTGGAGTCTTTTAAGCATTAGACCATTTATGTTTAGTACAATTATTCACTTGATCAAACTTTGTCTACCATATTGCTATATATATATATATATATAAAATTGAATCCACCTGTTAATTGTTCCTTTTATTTTACCATCATTTTTTCTCTTCTGTTAGCTTATTAGCTATACCTCTTTTGGGAGGAAAGGAAAGCATTTGCTCTAACACTTGTAACGTGTATCTTTAGCTTATGAAAACCTGTCATATGTCAAATAGACAAACCTATCATTAAATAATATAATACCACCTCACATATAATGTAAGAACCTTCTAATAGTATATTTCCATTTCCTCCTTCAGGTCTTTGGGGCATGTTTTCATTTATCTTACTTTTACATATGTTATAAACATCACAACCCTTTTTAAAAAACTATAAACTTAATATTTAAAATCTTTTAAATATTTGAAAGTGAGCAAAGGCCACAAATTAAAATTTAATATTAAAGATAAAATTATTTATTTTGTGATAAAATACAAATGTAAATTTTGGTGGTACATAACCTCATAATAAAAACAAATCTCTTACAAAATTAAAAAACAGAAATGTACTAGGAATTGGTTGTTATGAACACAGAATTCATAACTGCAACCAATAAAATTGTAATATTTACCCATCACAATAGAACTGTTGTTAAAATATACAAATATTTTACATGTAATTGAAATAATTGAGCTAAGTGGTGTGTGTTTCTGGGTGTGGTTGTGAGAGACACAGAGAGAGAGTGAGAGAGAGAGAAAATAAAGCTGATTCAAAAAATTAATGAAAGAATATAATATGCCAGTGCCATGTTCTCTTTATCCTGATCATTGTCAATAAGTCCTAGAAAGGTTTGAGTTTTTTGAAGTACTATTTTGCAAATAAACCAAAATGCCCTACTATGATACTGAATGATTTTGAAAATAAAACCTTTACATTTTGATAGCTATTCATTAAAATCCATTGAAAATCTTAAAGTGTTCAGTTAGTAGAGTGCTAACAATCTTCAGCCTTTAGAATTTTAAGTAAATAGCAATTATTGAAAACAATAAACAGGAAGACATTTAAGTGTGATTTCTTTAAAAGAATGAAAATTTCAAACTTTAATATTTTGGTATGCCTTGACTTGTTGAAGAAAGGATCTTTTGATAGTTATTTTTAATTGGATTACATGTCCACTTTATTCTGGGATAGAATAAAGTTAAGAAAATGTTTATTTAATATAAATTATATATAAATAAAATTGTATTTATAAAATTTATTTTGTATATAATTATACAGCTTGTAGATAAATATTTCAAAAAATTATAATTTTAGAAAACTTGTTTGACAAGTTTCATATTATAAAAGTGTGTCAAAAAATGTATTCTGAAAAGAAGTTAAAATTCAATACATGTGAAAATATTTGAGCTGACATGTTTACATATTGCTTAATGAAAATAAAAATTAAATGGAAATTTTTCTTCATTTCAGAGAATTAACCCTAAGCTTACCAGGTAGCTTAACACCTATAAAAAGGAAATTTTCGCCGGGCGCGGTGGCTCACGCCTGTAATCCTAGCACTTTGGGAGGCCGAGGCGGGCGGATCACAAGGTCAGGAGATCAAGACCACGGTGAAACCCCGTCTCTACTAAAAATACAAAAAATTAGCCAGGCGTGGTAGTGGGCGCCTGTAGTCCCAGCTACTCAGGAGGCTGAGGCAGGAGAATGGCGTGAACCCGGGAGGCGGAGCTTGCAGTGAGCCGAGATCGTGCCACTGCACTCCAGCCTGGGGGACACAGCGAGACTCCGTTTCAAAAAAAAAAAAAATAAAATAAAAATAAAAAAAAAATAAAATAAAGAGGAAATTTTCTCAATTAAAAATAGTATGGCTTATGATGACATCAGTTGAGCTACCGACAGTTTAAAATATATAAAAATGTTTCTAGCAATACTAATAAAAATAAGAATATATTGAAAAAACACATTCTTTAGAAAACATAGTAAAAAAGGCATTAAATGTGGCTAAGAAACCAATTAAAGAATGAAAATGTGTAACACAAATGATTATTTTGCATGTTATTTTAATATTCAGGAAATTCGCATAAAGAAGATGCTTTTGTACACAGATATGTCATTTTAATTTTTTAGAAATTATTTTATTTTTAAAATAGTTTTGTATAGATAACTATTTTGAGACATGCATCAATATAATATCAATTATGTTACTCAATACATATTATAATTATTTAATTTTATTTAGTTTTTGCTTCTTGTTTCATGCTTAACAATTTTTTCAGTTTCAATAACAAAGTCCTCAGATTTTGATACACATGTTACTATTTGAAAACTATTTTTGCATCTACTCTCCTCTTAGCCTGTGTTCCCTAAAGGGTAAGAATGTCATCCTTGATATGTGTGTCCCCATAACTTGGCACGGCATATGGTACTTGGTACTTAGTAAATATTTAATGAATCTGATTGAATGGGTAAATTTTGTAAAAATGTAAAACTAAAAGCACACAAATACTGTATACTGTCAGTTAGAAGTAATGTGAAACCATTTTTACATAATTTCTCTCTTTTTTTTTTTTACTTATATTGGTCATCTCCATATACTAGAATTCTATTTCAAATCGACTCATATACTTTTCTATAATCTTTGGATGTGAAATGAGTTTCTTGTACAGATCCTTTTGACAGTCTTCAAGCTAACAGGCCTTTGATTCCACAAAACATATCATTGATTGTACCCTCACTTTTGTAAGCATCCTAGAGCATAAGAATCTATGAAAGCAGGGCTGTGTTGTTCCTGTCAATATCTCCAAAATCAAGCATGATACCTGGTTCAATAATTTTTTGGTATAATAAATAAATGCATATGCATTTTTAAAAAAGAGATTTCTATATACTTGGAAGTGTATTACAACACTGGTTTTGAGGTTTCGTTTCCATACCATGCATTAAGCAGCTTTGTTTCTCTCCTGGGTTGACGGGAATGTGTCTGTCATGCTGCCATCAACTTTAACCTGACTTGCCATATCATTAGATGTATCCTTAGTAACATAATGAAATTCTAAAGATAGCCACATTTCTGAGTAGCTGGCAGAATGTGGGCCTAATAATGATGTTGAACATTCTTTATAAAATTGATGGATCATGTACAAAGCAAGGGCTCAATCAAGGGCAAAATTCTCCAGGGTGAAATCCACCTCTAGGTTACCATCTGCATTTCAAATATTTTCTGATTGATTTGACTCTGGATGGGATTTTTCTCACAGGTTAAGTATTCCCATTACCCATCTTGGTTTTCTTATAGATAGTGAAGTGGAGAATACAGTGTCATTTTTAGCCAATAGAAAAATATAAGGGAATAAAGCTGAAAGAGAGGGATGTAAGAAATTGTGAATACCAAATTTGGACCATGACCTTGCTAAGTCTCCTGACACACTGCAAAAAATATAAAATTACTTCTTAAAAAACCTATACAGTGCATATTAAAATCTACTTGTCTTTTTTTATTTCAGAATTATATTTTCATAGAATTGTGAATGTAATTGTTAGAATAAAAATTTAATATTTTGTCTGATTCTAAATAAAACAGATGAAATATTCCTAGACCAAGTTTTTTGTGTTTTTTTAGTTTTTTGTTGTTGTTGTTGTTGTTTTGAGATAGAGTCTCACTCTGTTGCCCAGGCTGGAGTGCAGTGGTTTGAGCTTGGCTCACTGCAAGCTCCACCTCCCGGGTTCACGCCTTTCTCCTGCCTCAGCCTCCTGAGTAGCTGGGACTACAGGTGCCTGCCATCACGCCCGGCTAAATTTTTGTATTTTTAGTAGAGACAGGGTTTCTCATCGTGTTAGCCAGGATGGTCTCAATCTCCTGACCTCGTAATTTGCCCTCCTCGGCCTCCCAAAGTACTGGGATTACAGGCCTGATCTACCGCGCCCCACCCCTAGGCCAGTTTTACAGATGAGGCAGGAAAGATTCAGGGAACTAATACCAGGGATTAGCATCTTTTCTTAATATGGTGCACTAAGTCTAAGTCTCCTGCTTCTGATATCATTACTCATCCAACTGTATGAAATCCAAGATTTTTCTTCTTTGAAAGGTCTTGAAATAAACAAGTTTATACCAAAAACTTGATTTCCTGAACAGAAAGGACACATAAGAACTTACGAGTGATTTCAGTATATTTATTCTTTGTTATACCAAGCAATGCAATAAGAAAACTGGAGTGTTTGTTTGTTTGTTTGTTTGTTTTGCTTTTGTCACCACAATGGTAGTTCAACTTATCTCTGACTTCAAGTAATCATCCATATTTCAGTTGAAAACTACATATGCACCAGCTAGGCTTGTGAAATCTATATTAAGTGAAGTGCATATTTCTAACGAAATTATATTCCCATATTTCTAATGAAATTATATCTCCAATTAGATGGAAGCAAAGATAAAATAAGTGAGAAGTATATTTACAGTAGCAATAATGAGAACTCAGTTATATTTTGTAGTAGTTAGTGCCATCTGTTTTTTTTTCCTGAACAAACCGTAGATTATTCATAACAGATTAAAGCAATTAAAATGTAATGTAAATATTGTTATAGCACACTTGACATAAACATCTCCTGGCTTCAAAATAATACCATATTATAAATAAACCTTCAGCATACACTGAAATGACAAATGACAGTTTCATTCATTCATTCATTCACTCATTTTTAACTATAGTGAAAAGTTCTCTTACAATTCTTATACAGATGGACAGTTGATTTCTTCCTAGGGCATAGCAAAGCTAGATTTGATAAGGACATATTACTTAATGATGAATGCTATGAACTCTTTCAGTGGATTTAGATCAGTGATGAAGATTGATGGTATTGTAAAAACAATTTCTAAGTAACATATGTTTTCTCAGATAAGCATACATTCTTTTATAATAATTCAAACAGATTCCTTAAAAACAATTAGAATAAAACAACATATCTTGAAAAATTGTTTCTACTATGTATAAGCAGTTATAAAATTGCATTACTTTTACATGTCTATCTTTTTTTCACATTCAGGGTAATGAGAATTTTAAAGAAAAAATTGCCATGGGCACAGTTATTTGTTTTTAGCGGAAGAAAAAAAGTTCTATTTTGAAAGTAAAAATTTATCATAGCAAATTTATTTCTAATTTATTATAACAATCAGAAAAACTCATTTCATTAGAAATAAATGCTACCATATAAAGTAAAATAACTGGCATAAAAATAGAATAAAAACTAGAAGATTTTATAATTTTGCTAATGTTCACTCTATTTCCTATGCCAGTGATTTTTACCTTCTATTTTGAATATATTTCTAAAACATATTTTTATCTGGTTATAATAAATTAGAAGTACATTTGCAATGACATCAAGTGTCTAGGGAAAATTTACATAGGTGAAATTTTATACTTATTTTTTACATTTTTACTTTCCAAATCAGAAGATTGAAAGGTTTTATAATTTTGCAATATTTTGGACATGGTAAGTTGAGGAACCTACTAGATATCTAAGTACAGAAGTTAAATAGGCACTTGAAGAGAATGGTTAAGAGCTCAGAAAAAAAGTTAAGGCTGGATATATACATTTCAGGGACATCAAGCTAAAAATAATATTTAAACTTGTGAAGTTATTTACTGAGAAATTGTGGAAAGAAGGGATAAGAGCATTAAGGACTAATTCCTAAGGTGCTCCAGCCCTCAGTCATCAGGTTATCAAGTAACAAAAGCAAAAGATACCAAAAGAGAGACGCTAATAAGCCAGAAAGAAAACCAGATTAGACCGATGAATTGGAGGCCAGAAAACAAAACAAAACAAAACAAAAAAAAAAAGCGCTTGAAGAAGGAAGGAATAGTCAGCTCTAATAAATGTTGCTGAAAGGTTTTTGAAAGAAAGCATAAAAGTTACCACTGGATTTGGCAGCCTGGACTTAAAAATAGTGGAATAGAGGAAAGACTGACAATAAAACTGGAGACAATTGTATAGAAACTTCTCTCAGGAGATATATGTAATAGATTTTCTATTAAAGAAAGCAAAGAAATGGGAAAGCAGCTGAAAGAGGATGGGGATATTATAAAGTTTTGTTTGTTTATTTTAGATAGAAGATATAAGCCACAATTACAAGCTGTTGAGAATGATCCAGTATAGTACTGTACATGCGAATGAGAATGATCCAATGTGCTAGTAATGCAGAGGAGATTAAAAACATTTAGAAATGAAGTCCTTAACAGTGTTTAATATCAGCAACACAGGAGCTAGGGTTGGCTTTTTATAGAACAAGGCCAACTTCTCCATTTTAAAAGATGGGGAACAAAATATGGATGAAAATACCAGTGGAGTGATCGATTTGATGGTGTTAAGAAGAGAGTGCTTTTATCTATTGCTTTGCCCTCTCAAAAAATTATAAAGAAGAAATAAAACAAAATAAGGGATGAGAAGGAGAAAGAGTGAAAAAGCAGTTGGAGTGGAAATGTTCTTCATATTGTAGTTACTTTAAAATGTTATTTGGCATATATTTGGCATATACATGGCTAAACTTGGAGATGTATATGAATAAATTTTATTTCTATTATTTTTAATAACCACAAGTATAACCTTGCATCTTTCTTTTCTGCTTTCCATTATAATAAAAATGTAGGCAGCAACATATTTTTATGTGTAATAAAGGGATGCAAATAGTTCAACATTTCTTGCCTTTCCATTTCAAATTGGTCTAATTGTTTTCAGTCAGTTCTTTCCTCAATAAACAGCTGTCAGAGTTCCACTAGTAGGATATGGCTTTATGTTATTTCTGGAATGGGATAGGTTTGTGCTGAGACAACACATTGTAGTGATGAAGAGCCCTGCTGGTTGAGTTCAAATTCCAGGCCTGCTAAGAACATGCACTTAAGATCTCTGAGACCTTAAGATCTCATTTTGCCCATTTAAAAATGGGGTGACAATACCACTTTGTAAGGATTCTGTGTTTTAGCTTAAGAGTGTAAATTGAGCTGCTAGTCAAGTGCTTTGCACACTATATGCTCTAAATAGAGACAGTGATCATTGCTATTATCATTATTTTATTAGTCTCTATTCTAAATTAATTGTCTTTTTAAAGTTTCTCTTTCTTAGATAGTCTTTATTCAATTTGATATATAACAATAGAACCCTATTTAGTAAAGCTGTAATGTTGATATCTGTGCAAATATTTTTAAAGAAATTAATACATTTAAGATGTTATAAATGTGTATATTTTTGGACTACTTTTGTCAAAATAATAGGTGGATAATTGCTCGTCTGATTTTAAAATGGCACTTAAAGATTAATAGCATGTTTTAGAGACTTCCACTTAAATAATCATATCTTGAATTTTATGCTCTATTCAACACTTAAGCACATTTTATTACAAAGGCTTTATGACTTTTATTTTAAAAATGTCCCTTGGATATGGTTTTATATCTGCATTTGTACTTTAACTGTCCTTAAGTAATTGTACGATGTTGGGGAAGCACCTTAGCCTTTTTAAGCCTCAATTTTATCAATGGAAACATATGGGTAATAATAGTTCTCAGACTTCCTGTGAATCGAGATGTAGTTCATAGCATGGTATTTTAAATGTAGAAAGTGCTCAATAAGTATTATATATTAGCATTCTTAGCCATTCATGTATACTTCTATTTATATACTTTTTCTGTGTGACTACTATTCTTTCTAATGAATGTTAAACTAATTTAAGGAGTACAATCTACATCTGTGTAACAGACTAGCCACTGGATAATTCCTAGACTAACCAAAATGAAATTGGCCAGCCCTTTTGAGACGAAGAAAACAAGACAGGGAAGTAATCTTTTATTGACAGTTTCATGGGATTTTACAGGTCAAACACGAATTATATTTGGGTGTTATAACATATAAGCCTATTATTCACTTTCAAGAATGTTCCTTTTATGATATTATTACAGGTGAGACAACAAGGTTGTTATCTTTGTTGGAATTTCTGCTTACTTTGAATATTTATGTTAGGGAAAAGGAGACATGAATGGCAGACTTAAAATCTAATAAAACAAAGATACAGATATTCATTTTACCAAATAAATCTGAACCAATTTGAAATAAGACGTTTAGAAAATGAGTGAATTACCCACGGTTAATACATTGGCAGTCAGTATAGTATTTTCTGACATATACTTTTAAATTTTTACATATTTAAAATAGTTGATAAATTAAAATGCTTAATTGCCAAACAAGTCCTCATTCTATAGAAATATTCTATATGTTGTTCCAGAACAGGAGGTGATAAAGATGATCAAACCTCTACTTAAAAATTTGTATAAAAACAATAACAAAAATAAGATACAAATAAGGATTATGTATTTTGAGAATTATATGAATCAAAAAAATGAGGAGTACATATAAAATACAAATAATTAATGTATTTTAAAATGTATGATCAATGAAGTTGTTTTAATATTATATAATTGCTTTTTTAATCATTCTAATTATGTGAGATTATCTAACTTCTAATTTGAAAGGAAATATAACATAGCTTCTTAAATTGTTATTTCCTTCACTGGTTACAGTTTCTATTTAATACAGATGAAGAATGATTGATGTTAAAATTATTATAATTTTGCCTACCTACAACACAGAGTATAAAGAGCATGAAAATCAAACTTTGAATAAGTTAAGAAAAAAAAAAAGACAATAGCATTTACATGAAGTAATTGTTCCTGTGTGTATTTAACTAACTGCTTTAAGAACTCAAGTAATTCCAAGAGGGAAAATTTTTTTTTGGTCTTTCATTAAACCGCATCATTCTTTCTTGTTCTTTAAAATCTTACTCCTAATTTGTTTGTTAATTGAAAGAAAAAGGAACTTGAGGGATTTACTCCCTCTTCTCCTTCAAGTCAACTAAGCCCAAAGGCAAATGTGTATTCTCACATATTGTATATTAGCTGTCAAATCAAAACCTTATTTTAGCTATTACATCCCACTTTAAATCTTTCAGCCCAGTAATTCTGACAGTAGCGTAAAAACACTGTTTTCCCATCATACTTAGCCTTTTTTCCTGTCGTACTCAGCTAAAATATGATGATATTGACTTCTTTCATTTCAATATGTTTTTCTTACATTGTTGCACAAACATTTTTATTTTTGAGAATGTACATCTTAAGCTGAAAGCTTCCTGTGTCCAGTACACTGGAAATCTCAAATAAAACAAGTATTTTTCATAATCTTTTATATTATTCCTGTTATTCCATTTGAAAGCTATAACACTTTTCACATTTATGTCACTTCTTTCTAATAAAAACATCCTAAATGTAAACCTTGTGTGTCGAACATCACTCTCCACTTATAAAACCAATCCACAGGTGATATGATTTGGCTGTGTGCCACCACCCAAATCTCATTTCTAATTGTAATCCCCACGTGTCAATGGAGGGGCTTGTTAGGAGGTGATTGAATCATGGGAGCGGACTTTTCCCTTACTCTTCTCTTGATAGTGAGTGTGTTCTCATGAGATCTGGTTATTTGGGAGTGTGTGGCACTTTCCCCTTCACTCTCTCCTTCTCTGCCATGGTAAGATGTGCTTGCTTCCCCTTTGCCTTCTGCCATGATTGTAAGTTTCCTGAGTTTCCTAGCCATGTTTCCTACTAAACCTACAGAACTGTAAGTCAATTAAACTTCTCTTCTTCATAAATTACCCAGTCCCAGGTAGTTATTTATAGCAGTGTGAAAACAGATTAATACAACAGGTCAATTTTAATTTGGGTGGAAACCATTCCAGAGCAAATCAAGAAAAATTTAATAGGTAAGTTTCTCACACACATAAACATAAAACATTTTTTATAAAAGATCTCTATCCATACTGGAAGACTATAATTGCTCAGATTCTTTGATGCATGATGCTCTGTTTAGTGCTCTGTTGAGAAACACTGATGGATATTACAAAATAAATTCACTTATAAATTTAGTGCAGTCGGACAATCATGGCTCACTGTAGCCTTGACCTCCTAGGCTCAAGCTATCCTCTCACCTCAGCCTCTCAAGTAGTTGGGACTGCAGGCATGCGCCACCATGCTGGGCTAATTTTTTTTTTTTTTTTTTTTGGAGAGACAGAGTCTCACTTAGTTACCCAGGCTGGTCTCAAACTCCTTGCATTTTGAAATCCTCTTGCCCTGATGTCCCAAAGTGCTGGGATTACAGGTGTGAGTCACTATACCTGGCCTCTAATTTTAAAATGTTGTCACTTCAAGAATGTTACATAAAATAATTAAACAGTAGATCATATTTGTATATTGTATTGTTTGCACTCAGCCCAATTCCCTTGAAATCCATCCAAGTCATATATATGAATCATTCTTTTTTATAACTGAGTAATATTCCATGGTGTGGATTTACCATCATTTAATCATTTACCTGTTGAATGACATTTGGGTTGTTCCTAGTTATTAGCAACTATGAATAAAGTTGTTATGAATATTTGTGTACAGGCTTTCATGTAAATATAAGTTTTATTTTCTTTTGGATAAATATTCAAGAGTGCAATTGTTGTGGTATATAGTAAGTGAATGATTAGTTTTGTAAGAAAGTGCCATAATCCTTTCCAGAGTGGTTGTACCACTTTACATTCCTACCAGCAATGCATGAATTATCCAGTTTTCTCCGTAATCTCATGAGCATTTGTTGTTATCATACTTTTTTTGTAAAAAATTGAGCCAATTTGAAATGTATGTAGTAATATCTCATTGTGGTTTTAATTTGCATTTCCCTATTAGTGATGTTGAACATCTTTTCATGTGTTTTCTGATATTGTTTTCAATGAAATGTCTTTTGCTCATTTTGTAACTGGATAGATTGTTAATTTTCTTCTTCTCCTTTTTTTTTTCTTTGAGTTTTGAGAGTTCTTTATATATCCTAGCTACAAGTCCTCTGCGAATATGTTCCAAACAAGTGTATTTTCCCAGTATGATGCTTTCTTTTTATACTCTTCAGTGTCTTTTAAAACACATTTAATAATGTTGAGTAAATCTAGTATTTGGCAACTAAAATACTACACCACTTCTTCAAATAAGTTAACACATAAATTCTATAAAATATAGCAAAATCATTTATTGTATAGCATTTAAAAATTGACCCAACAATTTTAAAAATTGATTTTCTAAAACACATGGATATATGAAATTGATTTTGGTAGTTATCAAAACTAAAATTTTGCCTCTGTCTTTTGGTAGGTTCTGTTGCCACTGCGTGTCGTGACCCAGGGGTCCCCATGAATGGGACTCGAAATGGGGATGGAAGAGAACCTGGGGACACTGTCGTTTTTCAATGTGACCCAGGATATGAACTTCAAGGAGAGGAAAGAATAACCTGCATTCAGGTAGAAAATCGGTACTTCTGGCAGCCCAGCCCACCAGTCTGTATAGGTATGAATTAAAGAACAATTAAAATTTTATATAAACATAAAACAATGGTTAAAAACTGGTATTGATGTCTTAAGAACCATATTCGACAACAGATTCTATATGAGAGTCCAAGATTTCAGAGGATTATTAACCTCCCCAGAATGTACAAGATTGTAAAATGATTATTATTTTTCCATGGGGTAAAGACTGATGATTTCATTAATTTTTTAATGATTCTAAGATCCTAAAACAGTTATGAATGAAAGCTCTTGAAAAATTCTATCATCCTTCATTTACTATTTAACCATAGTTTTCCATTGCTTTTAAATTTTAAAGAGTGGATTCAGACTCCATATTAAAATGAGTCATATTGATCTTGTCTCTAAAATGGTTATTTCATTTAAGAAAGAAAATATTGTCAGAATCTATATCAGAATTTCCAAGCTTTGTCTTTCCATTTAATTAATGTAATCCAAAAGAATATTGGTTTTTATTTGGAAGATCTAAGAAATTGTAGCAGCCTGGATCATACTTCCAGCTGTCTTTTGTCTCTGTACTCTGTTATTGAATCTCCAAGTCAGACTCTAGAAAATTAAAACACAAATTATTATTGGGTCTGAGAAAGACTTAGAGGAATGCCCCACTTTTGGAATAAAAATAGAAAATCTGCTACATAATTAAACTAGTTTAATCTTAAACTTTTTTGTTCTGTTCAGGTGCTTTAGTATTTGTGTCATCTTGAATTTACAACACATTTTGAACAAACTATGTTTTCTCTACTGAAAATTTTGTTTATTTACGTACTCTCTCTTACTGCACTGTAAGCAACTTAGGAGAAGATTCTATATCTTGCTCATCATTGTATTTCTTATAGCATTTGGTATATTCAAATGTATCATGTTTTAGAGAGAGAATCTTATTTTTGTTCACTTATACCTAACTCATAAACTTCACAGTGATTTATTTTGAAAGTCCTATGGAAATAGGAAAAGAGTGTTAGTTCTTCATTTAGAAGTGAACAAGCTCAATCAATTATTCAGATTTATTTTACCTCATCTTGTAACTCCCCACACAAAATTACAAAATCAAATTCATTGGTCATTAACTGTGTCTCAGGCACTGTTCTAAACAGTGGGAAATTAGCAATAAAACAAGACAGAAAAGTTCTCTGTTCCTATGAACTTACTTTCCAGTGAAATAAATTAAAAAAAAAAAAGTTTTACAACACATTTTCTCTAAAAAGGTTGGATTTGAAAAAAACACTAAAATCAACAAACAACATACAAAGGCCAAAACCAGACAGACAGTTCTAGATTTCTGCTGTAAAAAAATAAGACAAATGCCAAATAAGTAAATTTATTAGAGACCCTTTTATAAAGCATGAAATAATGGCATCGCTTGAACAGTTCAGATTTAGCTATATCTCCCATTACACTATTTCTGTTCACACTCATATTGTTTTTCATGTAACACTGCAAGATTCTGAATCAACAAATATCAATTAATTTACCTTTACTGTAAGTGCACTCATAGAATCTGATAAAAAGCTGTTAAGAAATGTCTGCAAAGAAAGAGATTAAAATAATGTACCGTATTTGTTTCAAAATTTTCAAGTTTGTTTACTACTCAATTAACCAAAACATTTTCAACTAAATTAAAACTTCTTATTCTAATTAATTGGAATTTGACCACATAGCTCATGAAGAGAATATTTATGTAAAGAATAAATTATGAAACACCAAAATCTTACTGTAGAACTTCTTGCTTTATTCTGATTCTTAGATTTGACTAAAGGTTGTTGCTTATTAGAATTACCAGAAGGGCTAACTTATGCCAATTGTTTTTATATAGAATCCTAAAATATTAAATGGCTTATACAAAAATTCTAGATAACACTAAAATCCAAGATGCAAAAGATGAAGAAGTTCTGAGATCTGCTATTATAAATTTCCATTTTTAGACAAGAATATGCTTTAGCTAGCAAGTCCTATTCTCAAAAAAAAAAAAAAAAAAAAAAAAAAAAGCTGAGTACTAAATCTTACTTAAGTTAAGCAGGTTGTGTAAGATTTTTGTGTAGATAATGATACTGTGTATTATTTTTGGTAGGAAAAGCTAGCTTCAGGAGAAGATATAAATTAGAGCTTCTCCGAGGAAGAAAATAACCTTAAAAAAAAAAGTCTAAAAAATTGCTAAGGCTGCAGAAAGCTTGACCTCTAAAACTGATAAGAAAGAACTTCATGATTGGAAATACCATGCCAAAGATTAAACCCTGAACTTCTTAGAAACTCCATAATTCTATGTCTCAGACCCCAGAGCGTAAAACATTTTGCTTGCTTGCATGTAGAAACAGTCTGATAGCAAATGCCAAACAGAAGGACGTTGTCTTTAAGAGAGTTAATAGAATTCATTCCAACAAAATTTACAGTGTGCAAATTACTTTGATATTGCCAGCGGGAAAGTAGCAGCATTCAATATGAAGGTAAATAAGGAAGACATTAATGTGAGTGGGCTTTTGAGAAAGAAAGAAGACACAAATAAAATTGAATTTGGGAAAAAAATTAAGAAGATCGTAAAATAGTTATCCATAGTTGATGCCCATGTAACTGCCTCAGAAAACACTGCATTCAGAACAAATTACTGAAAACTTAATTCATGAATCTCTGACTTGTATTTTGAGTGCTTTATGGTTAGATGGGTAAAAATAGAGATGCATTTCTAAATGCTATTTAGAGTTGAGTATATTTAAGATAATTTTCTTTACTCACTAAGAATTTGGGATTTACAAACGTCAGATAATGTCTTTGCTTTTCTCATTGGCTTTCATAGATTTTCAAAATCAACCACAGCATTGAAATATATCAAGAAATCTTTGATAAATAATTTAAATAGATGCACACCTGTGTTCCCAACTGCTCAGGAGGCTGAGAAGGGAGGATTGCTTGAGCCCAGGAGTTTGAGATAAGACTGAGCAACATAGTAAGACCTTGTCACTAGAAGAAAAATAATAATTTAAGTAATAGAATAAAAATAATTTTAGAGGATCTTATATCTAAATAATAGATAATTTATATGTAATAATTTTTCTTACATCTTTTGTGATAAAGAATATACATGTATAACATGTACATGTACATATATGTGTGTATCTCTATACAATTTCTAACAATAAAAAAGACCAATGTTCCTTGTCAAATAAGGACAATTGAAACAAAATTACTGCCCTACTCTCTCCAAAATTATGCATAATCCAAGTGGAAAAAAATCACAAAGAATATTTTGCTATCATTCTGGTCTTTTGTACATATATACATACATGTAAGCATATCTCATTTTATTACACTTCACTTTATTTCACTCCACAGATATTACATTTTTTTACAAATTGAAGATTTTTGGCAACCCTGTGCCAAGCAAGTCCTAATAGACTTTTTTTTCTAATGGCATGTGCTCACTTCAGGTCCCTGTATTACATTTTGGTAATTCTCACAGTATTTCAAACTTTTTCATTACTATTTTATTGTTATTGTGATCTTTGATCAGTGATCTTTGATGTTACTATTGTAATTGTTTCGGGGTGCCACAAACAAATGCCCATGTACGACAGTGAACTTAACCAATAAATGTGTGTGTTTTGAGTGCTCCCCTAACTGACTGTTCCTCCACGTCTCTCTCTTTCCTTGGGCCTACCTATTCTCTGATACACAATATTAAAAGTAGACCAATGGCCTCTGAGCATTCAAGTGAAAGGAAGAGTTGCACATATGTCACTCTAAATTAAAAGCTAGAAATGATTAAGCTTAGTGAGGAAGGCCAGTTGAAAGCCAAGATAGGCTGATAGGCATCTTGAATCAAATAGTTACCCAAGTTCCGAATGCAAAGGTAAAATTCTTGACAGAAATGGAAAATTCTACTCTAGTGAACACAGGAATGATAAGAAAGCAAAACAGCTTTGTTGCAGATATGAAGCAAGCCAGTGGTCTGGATAGAAGATCAAACCAGCCACAACATTCCCATAAGCCAAAACCTAATCCAAAGGAAGGCCCTAACTCTTTAAGTTCATAAAGACATACACAGGTGGAAAAGCTGCAAGAAAACTTTGAAGCTAGCATAAGTTGATTTATAAGGTGTTTTTGTTGTTGTTGTCATTGTTTTGAGACGGAGTCTCACTCTGTCACCCAGTCTGGAGTGCAGTGGCGTAACCTTGGCTCACTGCAAGCTCCACCTCCCGGGTTCATGCCATTCTCCTGCCTCAGCCTCCTGAGTAGCTGGGACTACAGGCACCGGCTACCACGCCTGACTTTTTTTTTTTTTTTTTTTTTTGTATTTTTAGTACAGACGGGGTTTCACCATGTTAGCCAGGATGGTCTCAATCTCCTGACCTCGTGATCCGCCCGTCTCAGCCTCCCAAAGTGCTGTGATTACAGGCGTGAGCCACTGTGCCTGGCCAATTTATAAGGTTTAAGGAAAGCAGCTATCTCTATAACATTAAAATGCAACGTGAATCTGTAGGTACTGAAGAAGAAGCTGCAGCCAGTTATCCAGAAGATCTAGCTAAGATCACTGATGAAAGTGGCTTCATTAAAAACAGTTTTCAACGTAGATTAAACAGCATTCTATTGGAATAGTGTCATCTGGAACTTTCATTGCTGGAGAGGTGAAATCAATGTCTGGCTTCAAAGCTTCAAAGGACAGGCTGACTCTCTTATAGGGGCTAATGCAGCTGGTGACTTTAAAATAAAACCAGTGTTCATTTACCATTCTGAAAAAGTTAAGCCTGTTAAAAATTATGCTATATCTACTCTGCCTGTGATCTATAAATGGAACAATTAAGCTTGGATAACAGCACATCTGTTTACACCATGGCTTACTGAATATTTTAAGCCCATTGTTGAGATCTACTGCTCAGAAAAAAAGATTATTTTCAAAATATCACTGCTCATTGAAAATGTACCTGGTCACCCAAAAGACCTAATGGAATATGCAAAGAGATTAATGTTTTTATGCCAATAACCTTCTGGAAAGAATTTACCATTCTAGATGCCATTAAGAACATTTGTAGCTGAGCACGGTGACTCACGCCTGTAATCCCAGTACTTTGGGAGGCCGAGGCAGGCGGATCACGAGGTCAGGAGATCGAGACCAACTTGGCTATCACGGTGAAACTCTGTCTCTACTAAAAGTACAAAAAAATTAGCTGGGTGTGGTGGCAGGCACCTGTAGTCCCAGCTGCTCCAGAGACTGAGGCAGGAGAACGGCGTGAACCCAGGAGACGGAGCTTGCAGTGAGCCAAGATTAGGCCACTGTACTCCAGCCTGGGCGACAGAGCAAGACTCCGTCTAAAAAAAAAGAAGAAAAGAACATTTGTAAAATTCATGAGAGACAGTAAAAATATCAATATCATCAGGAGTTCGGCAGAAGTTGATTCCAATCCTCATGGATGACTATGAGGGGGTGTTTAAGACTTCAGCAGAAGAAGAAACTGCAGATGTGGTAGAAATAGCAGGAGAACTAGAATCAGAAGTGGAGCTTGAATATGGGACTGGATTGTTACAATCTCGTGATAAAACTTGAACGAATGAGAAGTTGCTTCTTATGGATGGGAAAATAAAGTGATTTATTGAGATGGAATCTACTTCTGGTAAAGATGCTATGAACATTGTTGAAATGACAACAAAGAACTTCAAATACTACATAACTTAGTTCATAAAAGCAGAGGCAAAATTTGGGAGGATTGTCTCCAAGAAGTTCTGCTGTGGGTAAAATGCAATCAAATAGCATCACATGCTACAGAGAAATCTTTCATGAAAGGAAGAGTCCAGTGATATGGCAGACTTCTTTATTACCTTATTTTAGGAAAATGCCACAGCTACCCCAGGCTTCAACAGCCACCACCCTGATCAGTTAGAAGCCATCAATATCTAGGCACGACCCTCCACTAGCAAAAGGATTGTGACTCACTGAAGACTCAGATGACCATTCTCGTTTTTCAGCAATAAAGTATTTTTAATTACGTTATGTACTGTTTTAGACACGATGCTATTATACACTTAATAGACCAAAATATAATGTAAACATAACTTTTATATGCACTTGGAAACCAAAAAAGTTTTGTGACTAACTTTATTGCTATATTTGGTTTATTGTGGGGGTCTGGAACTGAACCTCCAATATCCCCAAGGTATGCCTGTATATACATTTGCTATTATACTTTTTTTCATATTCACATATTATTTTAAGAGCCCCAAAGGTAAAATGTGTTGCTATTTTTATTTAAACACATAGCTACAAATTAGATTGTGCATTCATCAGTACAGTCATCTTCACTATTTGCATAATCAATAACCGAGATGGGCAAAGGTTACTGTGGATACCAGATGGTTGATATTACATATTAGTGATGAATACTGACACCTGAGTGGAATATTAAAATAAAATGTAATAAGAGAAACAACAGAGCTTGGCAGAGGTTACTATGAATACCAGAATGGTTTAGAGAGAGTTGAAGGTAGTGCCCATTCCAGGAAAACTTTCTGGAGGCAGTGATGAATCTAAAAACATAAGTTAGAGTTACATAAATGTAGAATGGAAACAAACATTTCAGGAAGAAGAAATAAAATAAGTAAAGTCATGGAAGAACAAGGAAATATAAGCAGTATGATAGTATTTGAGTATAATTTACGTGTATACCCTGAGGGTTGATGAAATTGGAAAGGCTGTAGGGGTCATATCATGAAGGCTGTATGGGAATTGGGACATTATATTTTAGACAACGTGAAAGAGTTGCAGAATTTTATGCATATACATAGTATAATTAGATGTTTTCACTGAGAGGGAGTAATTATTTCAATTATCAATTGTAATAATTCAAGAAAGAGAGAAGGGTTAGACCTATCGGTACTATTGGTAGTAGGCAAGAAAAGAAGGACCAGTTGAAAATAGCTACAAGGTGGGTTTTGGCAGGGCTTCTTGATGAATTGGATATAAGGATGCAGTGAAAAAAAGGCAAGACTCTTAGACCTCTAGCTTGGGACTACAGGTGGATAGTACTGCTCATCTAACAATTTAGGAACCTAGGAGAAGAAGCCAACTTGATTTGAGGTTGAGTATTTAGGCTATTCTATGTTTGATGTACCGATAGACTACAGAGAAAGAGATTCAGTAAAGACTGGCATATGGTTTAGACTTCAGCCAAGAAATCTGTAAGAGGAGATAGGGAAGGGTGTTATCAGTGTATAAAAATTAGAAGATAAAAATCTTAAATTTACATATGGTCAGCAAGGAAAAATGTAACAGTAGAAATTAAGAGAACTAGGTAAGGAACTCAGGAGATCACCAAAATTATAAGGAGATGTAAAGGAGGAAGTGTATGATAATAAGACTGAAGTATGTATAACGACACTAGAAGAAAACCTCAGAAACACTAGTTTCTAAGATTCCAGAAATTAGGACAGTGACTCTAAGATAAAGATCAGCAATTAAGAATGACTACAGATATGAAGAGAAAGATAAAGGCAGCAAAGTCTTAATTATTATTATAAATGCAGAAGTCACCTAAGTATAAGCTAAGAAATGTTGTATTGGGAGCAAGCTAAGAAATGTTTGCACCAGGTCAATGGTTGAGAAGAGAATAAAAGGTAAAAAGGACCATGTAAAGACATCTAGAGGCCAAGCATGGTGGATCACACCTGTAATCCCCGCACTTCGGGAGGCTGAGGTGCGTCCATCACTTGAGCGCAGGAGTTCAAGACCAGCCTGGGCAACATGGCAAAACTCTGTTTCTCCAAAAATACAAGGATTAGCTGCACGTGGTAGTCCATGTCTGTAGTCCCAGTTACTGGGGAGGCTGAGATGGGAGGATCTGAGCCTGGGAGGTCAAGGCTGCAGTGAGCTGTGATCATTCCACTGTACTCTAGCCTGGGCCACAGAGTGAGACCCTGTATCAGAAAAAAAAAACACCAAATCTAGACTGTTAGACTATCTAAGTAAGAGAAAGGTTATTGTGTCTCTCTAAATGTAGTTTAAAATAAAAATAAATGATTAAACCTTATGATAATTTTTCTCATGGTGAATACTTTGGCACTTTTCTTTGAGAAACAACATAAGAAACATTTTCCTCCTTTGATTTTCTGCTTTTCTAGTCTTGTTAGTCATCTTAATCTGTCCCATAGGTACATACAGCACAGGGGTGCAGAAAGAGACAAGAGCAGACTTCCCCTTCAAAAAGCTTAGTTATGCCAAATTAAAACACACAAACACACACACACACACACACAAAATTTAGTAAGAAGAGACTTTGATTCAAACAGGATTATTGCAAGGAGCAGGGTAGGCAGGGAAGGGACTATTGCAACAGGGAATACTAAGGCTGTAAGATCTCCACCTATCTCAGGAGTTAGAAAAAAGGCTTTTTTTCTTTTTTGGAGAAGGCTAAACGAAGCTAGAGAGAACTAAATGTGAAGTCAGAGGCAAGGGCAGCCTGATTGAATAGTAGATCAGAGAATGTTGTGCTCTGAATCCAGCCTTTTCTCAGGAAATATCCTGTGCTATCTTAAAGCTGAGAAGGGAGACAAAGTTCAGGAGCCCAGAAGAAGGAGGGAAACGTAATCAAAGTTTGTTTCACAAACATTTTATTCAGATTAATCAGTGAGCCAAGCAGTTCAGCTAGAAGCAAAGAATGGGAACTGGCAGGGTCTGTGGCTGGTCTTCCCATAAACAAGATGGTAACAAAGACAGCTTATCTAAGTCATGATAAGTGAGTCTTATCTAAGTCATATGAGGCAGGGTGTTTCCTTACAGTAAGCCATTTTCAGACAAAAAAGAGTGAAAGTGGATAGGTCATAAGGAACTCTCTTTTATTTTTAAAATGAAAGAAACCTGAACATGTTTGTGGATGAAGGGGAGGAAGCCAGGAAAAGTAAGGGAGATAAATAATTGGACGAGTGTTTTGGATAAGGAAGAAGGATTATGTGACCAGGTTAAGGGTGGTATCTTGATTAGGAGGGACTTTATCCTGGGATTGTAAAGAGAAATATTCAGGAGGCATTTAAGCTTGGAGATGGAGGACCACAGAACATTGAAGCAGTTTATGTCTAATCATTTTATAATGTACCACAAAAACATACAAGCGATAGGAAAGTAGTGGTGAATATATTAAGTCTGAGCAACTAGATACTCTCAATATAGTAAGAGCTGAGACAACTTTTTGAGAGTAACTCAGGTATTGAGACAAGAGTAGCAGAGGGGCATGGAGGAAGGCAGTACCAGACAAAAGGCAATGGAAAAATTACCAAGCCATAGTGATAATATTGCATATCTCAACTCATGGAAAGAACAGAAATGCTGAAATGTTGGCAGAATCAAAATTCTCTTCCTTACAATACCAGTTTTATGGGTCAAAAAAAATTCTTTTCCCTTATAACTGAATGCTCATATTTATCTCAGAAAACTGCAATTTCAAAACCCAGGTGAGAGAAGAATGTTGATGTACTGATTATGTGTAGGAGACATCGTGAGAGTGTCAGAATCCTAATCTTAATGTCCCTCAGTTGAGTGTGTGTATTTATTTATATTACCCACTCTCTCACACCACCATGAAGACTTCCATATCTTTCTTCATTTCTCTGTTTTTTTGAAGATGTCAATTTCTGTGTAACGTATAACTTCTTGAACACAAACTCTGTTTAACAAACTTCAACAGTAATCCCCTAAAGAATCTCTTTGAGTTTCACTGACAATTTTTTGAAGCTCTCCATTGAAGTGTTATGGAAACCTTTGTTTGAAACTGCAGTAATGTACTAGATACATAAATGGTGCCAGGAGAGACATGAAAATAAGCTATATATCTCATATCTTATTTTTCTATTTATTATTAGAGGTTTTGTTTTGCTTCGATCTGATTTTTTCTGGTAACCAGAGGAAAATCATCTTTACCACTTTTTTTTAATGCTTTTCTTTTGACATGAAACAAAATAATAATAGAAAGAGAGGGGCCGGGCGCGGTGGCTCAAGCCTGTAATCCCAGCACTTTGGGAGGCCGAGACGGGCGGATAACAAGGTCAGGAGATCGAGACCATCCTGGCTAACACGGTGAAACCCCGTCTCTACTAAAAAATACAAAAACCTAGCCGGGCGAGGTGGCGGGTGTCTGTAGTCCCAGCTACTCGGGAGGCTGAGGCAGGAGAATGGCGTGAACCCGGGAGGCGGAGCTTGCAGTGAGCTGAGATCCGGCCACTGCACTCTAGTCTGGGCGACAAAGCGAGACTCTGTCTCAACAACAAAAAAAAAAAAAAAAAAAAAAAGAAAGAGAAAAAAGTACATATGCATTCTTTTTGGTCTCTTGAAGACAATAAAGCAGCTAAATTTTATGTATCCATGTATTCAATATTTTAATGATCTTTCTTGAAAGATAATGCTGTATCCAAGCTTCAGGTACTATAAAAGTCAGGTCTGTACAAAGCCTCATAAACTCTTTTAGAGAGGTGATTTCAAAAATATTGATAGCTAATAAATTGTATTAATGTTTAAAGATATTTTACTTATTTGTTTAAATTAAAGCACCCTGTGGAGGCAATTTAACAGGATCTTCAGGCTTTATTCTTTCGCCAAACTTCCCTCATCCATATCCACATAGCCGAGACTGTGACTGGACTATCACCGTCAATGCAGACTATGTTATCTCCTTGGCGTTCATCAGGTGAGTTCTTATATATTTCCACATTAAAAAAATATATTGCTTGGCCATTTTGCTTTAGCATTTGCACTAGGCAAATTCTTATTTCTATATATAGAATTTTTGTTATTTTTTACTAATCCCAGTGCTAATACTTGTTCTAGCTTTGCCACTGTCATTCGTGTTACCTTGGGCAAGTTATTTATTTGAGTGAGCCTCCATTTTTCCACATGAGGCTAATAGCTGGCATCACAAAACCTGGCCTCTTTCCATGAATATTTCATTGTAAGTGTTAGGTAATAGCAACTCAATGATTTTCCAAGTAGAAAAGTCCCCAGTCTTTATTGTCTAAGGTTGATGTAATCAGTATGTTGACTCCAGTAACACAATTCCTTGTTCTGCCACCAGTGTGTTAAAGGCTCTTAGTATTTATGTGAAATGTTAAACTTAAATATTCAATATTTTCTAATATATTAAGGCCAGTTAGTTTTTCCCAAGTAAAGATAATTTGAACTCATACAAATTCAGCATAATTGTAAATAAATAAAATTTTTATTTTTGTAATTTGTAGTGGTGCATTGCTAATTAGTAATACCAAAGCGACAACAATGATAATTTTAGTTTTATGCCAGGCTCCTGTTGTAAGACAAATTCCCAAGTTAAATACTATTATTATCCCTATTTTCCCAATTGAGGAAACATCAATACAGACATGAGAAATATCAAAATGGATGATACAGGGCTTAGTTTACGTATGAAATTATTCTAGTTAATAACTTGAGGGTAGAAGGGTATATTACATGAAGTGCATGACCTAAATTTGATTTCTAACTCTATCATTTATTATGTGACCTTAGGGAGACCACTGACTTTAAAGAGCCTTAACATACTCATTGGTAAAATGAAAATCATAATCTCTTCCTTATACAGCAGGACTATTGGCAGGATGAGTTAATATTTATTAAAGTACCTTGTAAAACATAAGGTAATATTAGCGTGCACTGTCCTTTCAGTTTTTCAGAAAAAAAAACATAACAACTAAGACTAAAATTTTGTTAAAAAGAATATTTTTTGTTTTAATTTCATTTTCAAAGAAGTTGTAATACTTCAAGTATTGATTTAGTCCCAAACTATAAATTAAAAATAAATATACTGTGTTCCATTGTTAAATAATCTTTCAGCCTTTCATGCATAATAAATACTCCTGTGTCATTTACAAAGCCGTTGTTTCTAGTGATTCTCCCAACAGAGACAGACAAGGAAGTTGTAATTAACATCAAAGTTTAATGTTGGAAGAGATGAAATTCAGAAGTCGTGTTTTATCTCAGAACAAGGGTAATAAGTAATGAAATAAAGTTTAATCTTCTGATTTCTGCTATATTATTATACCCACAGTTACCAAATTCAGGCCTCAGATCCACTGAAAAATTTCAGGATAAGTTAATTGAACTACATTTTTGAAGCTACTGAATAAATTTAAACAAAATATAATAGTGTGATGATCTCCCAGTTTTCTCATGTTAGAGGGGCCCACATATAAAAAAGGTCTGGGAACCTCTGCACTCTCCCATTCTCTCTTTACCACTCTTTATGCACAAGTAAGACGAGTAGCTGGACTCTTCTTTCCTGTACATGAATATGTAAAGGATGAGAATTGTGGAAAGTTAACTTCTATAAATTCTTTAAGTTTGGAAATAATACCTTTCACCAAACAAATCTCTTGTTTAGATGCAGGCAAATATGATACAACTTGACAAAATAGTTTTTCTGCTGATGAATGTTTAACAATGGCAAGTTTTACTGGTTTCATTTTATATCATAAACTGGTTGACTTTTCTTGCTGACCTAAATTAATCTATCCTTTTCCCCATGTTTCTCTACCACAGTATGAGTTAGGAAATAGAGAAATTGATTGCATGTCTCCTGACTTCTAAATATATGGGTTCCATGATCATTGTGGGACAATTATTATACTTTTGAAGGTTGTTAAGGCAAGTTTATTATGCAAATCTTGTAATATTAACACAACTGATTTGAATCATTTACATGCTAAAATATCCTTTTTCACATTATGTAATTCTGATAGTGTATTGGTTTGATATCTCCTACATTAGGTTTTAAAACAAGAAAATATATTTACTTTCAGGAAAAAGAATGTCTAATACAATGTGCAAAGCTTCGTTTGAGTTATTTAAATGTAAATAATATATTTCAACTTTTGATTTCAGCTTTTGTCCTTATCTGATATATAGAGTTAAATTTTTTAGCAATAAAAATGCTTATAAACTTTGGAGTACTATTTATGAAGAAAAAAATAGTTTGTGTTTTCATGATGCAAAATATATGGATGAAAAAGTTTTAAAAATACATATTATCCTCCACATAAAGTAACTTGCATAAGAATACGTCACTAACAAGGGCAGAAACAAGGCTTGAACTTACATTCTCTGACTCCAAATCCTGTATCTTTTCATCAATTAACTATTTGTCTTATAATCACTTCATTTCCTCTGCATACAATGTCAACTTAAAAATATGTAAAAATGTCAAGTTTTTTTTTCTTTTCCCCTGCTTATTTGATATTTATATTAAATATGTTGTTGCCAGGTGATTTTTTATATTAGCTTATTTTAACAGTGTCTTTTATTATTGTTAAGCACTGAATTAATGTTTGATCATGTAACTATTATGACTAATAGCCTAATAATAATTATCCTACTTCCTTTTCTTTCTTTTTTTTTCTTTTTTTTTTTTTTTTAGTTTTAGCATAGAACCAAACTATGACTTCCTCTATATCTATGATGGACCAGACAGTAATAGCCCACTGATTGGAAGTTTTCAAGACAGCAAGTTACCAGAGAGAATAGAAAGCAGCTCAAATACAATGCATTTGGCTTTTCGGAGTGATGGATCTGTTAGTTACACTGGATTTCATCTAGAATACAAAGGTAAATATGAATATTCCATGTTAGTATCATGATTTAAATTATAGATATTTTATACAGGAGAATAATTTTGTATGGCCCATTGTTAGTGGTTACTTTTATGTGCATTTTTAAATGCAGACTATGTACAGTTCATCTCATAAAAGCGTTCTCACAGTAGACCTTTCTTATTAGTGAGAAAGAAATTAGCATTTCCCTAATTACTACCAAAGGAAATGTATCAGGCAAACAAATTAACAATTAGTATATTGGAGGAGTTGGCTGGAGCCACACAATATTAAAAAACAAAACATACAAAAAAAGTCTCATTTTTTTAGAAGCTGAAGTTTCAGTCAAATACCTTCATTTGGAGAACACTTTCAGTGATAAAGGGAACAAAGTAGAGGATAATTGTATTTCAGAAAACATGTAAGTTGGGTGCCATCACTCATGCCTGTAATCCTAGCACTTTGGGAGGCCAAGGCAGGAGAATTACTTGAGCCCAGCAGTTTGAGACCAGCCTAAGAAACATAGTGAGAGCACATCTGTACATTTATTTTTTAATTAGTCAAGAGGGGTGGCATACATCTGTAGTACCAGCTACTCAAGAGACTGAGGCAGGAGGATCACTTGAGCCCAGGAGATGAAGGCTGCAGTGAGATATGATCATGCACTGCAGGCCAGCCTGGAAGAGCGAGACCCTGTCTCTAAGAAAATGTACACAGATATTTAAATATGTCAATATTCATAATAAGGAAAACAAGTATAGTTATAATGTTTTAGAATACTTCTGCTAGTGCAGAAGTATTGAATTGTATTAGAATGCCTATGGATATTTATAATTATATTTTTCTAAAATTTTGTAGTTTATGTCTACAGGAACAGATTTATATTTAGATTGCATAAACTTTAAATTTATTTTGCAACTACTGAGTCCATGAAGGGCATACTGATAATTCATCTCAAGTTATCAACTGATTTCTGAAAATACATGCTTTGATTTGTTACCACCTTTTGTTTAATATTTTCAATAACTGAAACTTATATATAGAATAATGAACTCCAAAGCATCCATCAGCCAACTTGACAAAAATTATCATTCTGCTATATTTGCTTCAGATCTCTTTATTCTTGTCTTAAAAAATCAAATATCACATATACAATGGAAACTCCTTTTGCATTTGCCATAGGAACAGGGGTTAGTCTCTTCAGGGCTATCATAAGAGGTCACAATAAATTTCACAACAACACATAATATGGGTAAGAAAGACGTTTTTAGGGAAATGAAACTCACAAGTCAGCAAGAAACAGATGCTTGGAGTCCTCCAATATCTCTGTCATCACTTAGAACTGTATGCCAGGTCAAGGGTAACTGCTGGACTTAAACAGTATCGTTTTCATTGCAGTGGAAAGCCTGATCCCTCCATAAGTCTCTCATTTCACAAGAAAAAGTAGGAAAATGGCCTTGTTAGTAGGAAAATGTACAGGACATTTGGCACAGACAGTGAGGTTTAGGGTGCTGGCTGTTTATTGAGGTTTTCTGCAAATGCTACCTGCTCTGTATCAGAAGATGCTTGGGGGAAGTTTAGACCTTGGGTTTATGGGTTAGAAACTCTTTTAGGGAGAGAGAGCTTGACCGCAACGTCACTCTAACCACCTGGTAGATAATTCCCTTACCATTCGTGGGAACCTGGCTAGCTGACCATGTAGGCAAACCATAATGAGCATTCAAGGTCATGTTTCAGACATTCCTGCTCTTTTCATGCTGGTATTCCCCCTAATCCTGAATTTTATACTTATCCTTTCCATGTATTTATGCTTGTACATATTTTTATATTTCTTATTTTCATACAAATTTTGTATTTTTATTATGTATGTATCCTTCTGAAAATTGATTTGGCCCCTTACATTGTTTTTGAGATTTATCAAAGTTAGAAGCATATACCTTTTAAGTCCTTTATGATACTCCACCATATGGCTATATCAAAGTTAATATATAAATTTTTCTGCTGATAGACATTTAGGCTGTTTTAGTTTATTACTACCAGAAATGAATGATGATGAAATGAACACTCTTTTACATGTCGTCTTGAATATATCTGTGAGATTCTTTTTAGATCATCTGTATACCTAAGAGTGGGATTATTAGGTCAAAGGGTATGAACCTCTTCAATGTAACTCTGTATTGCTGAATTATTCTCTAAAGAGACTGCATCAATTTAAACTTTCAAAAATCAGAGGATGAGAGCTTCAGAAATTCCACAGTTTTTAAAAACCAGTGCTTTTGTTAAACTTGCAAGTTGCTAATCTTATTAAATGATATCTCATTGTCATTTTTCTTGTCTTTTCCCTTATTAAGTTGAGCATCTTTTTCCTATTTTGCATACTGACATCTTCCTTCCTTCCTTCCTTCCTTCCTTCCTTCCTTCCTTCCTTCCTTCCTTCCTTCCTTGAGATGGAATCTTGCTCTGTCACCCAGGCTGGAGTGCAGTGGCGATCTCAGCTCACTGCAACCTCCACCTCCTGAGTTCATTCGATTATTATTAATTGTTTTAACTATAGTCCCGAGTTTTAACTATGGTGTATATTGCCTCTGAATTATTACTCTCTGTTACAAAAATATATTATTGAAGTGGTGATGTTGTCTGAGGTAAATACCCAGGGTTTGCCATTTGGCGCCAAGAAGATTAAGGACAGGGACAAATATGAGGAATGAGTTTAGGGGCGAAGATTTAATAGGCAAAAAAAAAAAAAAAAAGAGAGAGACAAAGGAGAACAACTCTCTCTTTTTCCTAAGAGAGGGGCAGCCGAAAGGGGAAAGCCGGCCCCACTGTTAACTATGTCAGATTTTATAGGCAGGCTTGAGGAGGCGGTGTCTGAGTTACATAGGACCCACAGACTAGTTTGACCAGGTATGACATTTACCTAGTGTGCGGGGTAAGCTGGTTGCCCCACCCTAATCTTCTTATGCAAAAGGAGCCTTTGCCTGGCAGGGGCTGTATTGTCTTCTTCTTCCTGTACTCGAGGTTTGGCAAGGGCAGATGGAGCCCCCATTTTGGACATGCCTAGTCCCAGGTAGCCTTTTCCTGTGGACACAACTGTGAGCGGGCCTTCACCTGTGCAAGTTTCTGGCTTGCCTGTCTATGTCTGCAACTCCATTTTGCAGGTGGCTCTGTGTTAGAAAAGAAAGTGATTTGAGGGCTGCTTTTCATTAAAACAAAAACTTTACTATCTGCCTGAGTAATTTCTTTTTAACTCCTGTATCATTATCAAATTGATTTAGTACCGTCTGATTGAGCTATAATTTTTCTTCCTTATACTCTCCTTGTCTGGTTTTGATACCAAGATTACACTACCTGCCTAAATTTGGGAGCATTCTCAATTTTCTAGTCTTGAAAATAGTTTGTATAAGATAGGATTATCTGTTTCTTGAACGTTTTCTAGAACTAAAACTACGGGACCAGTGACTTAAGGTGGTGAAATTTTAATGGTTGTAAATATATTTAGATTTGCTTTTTTACCTTAGATTTAAAAAACTCTTTGTAAAAACTAGTTCCTTTCATCCATGATTTCACATTTATTGACATGAAAATATTCACAGTATTTATCTTACTTTATTTGCTGCTGCATGTTTTTGTTAACATTGTTTAATATTTTTATTAATATTGCTTTTATCTATGTTAGTTCTTCCCTTTTATTGTCTCTAGATTTGCTAATCCTTTTCCCCATTTCTTGAGATAAATACTACTTTTTTTTTTTTTTTTTTTTGAGACGGAGTATCGCTCTGTCGCCCAGGCTGGAGCGCAGTGGTGCGATCCTGGCTCACTGCAACATTTGCATCCCTGATTAAAGCAATTTTCCTCCCTCAGCCTCCTGAGTAGCTGGGCTTATGGGTGTGCCCCACCACGCCTGGCTAATTTTTGTATCTTTAGTAGAGATGGGGTTTCACCATGTTGACCAGGCTGGTCTCAAACTCCTGACCTTGTGATCCGCACTCCTCAGTCACCCAAACAGCAGGTATTACAGGCATAAGCCACCACGCCCAGCCAATACTGCTTATTAATTTGCATTTTTTCTCTTTTGGTAATGAGCTTTTGGATCTACACATTTTCTTTAAGAACCTCTTAAGCTGCTATGCAAAAGTTTTGATATGTAGAGATTTATCATAATTTTATTCTAAATTGGTTGTAAGTATAGCATTATGATTTTTCTTTGCTGAAGTGCTACTTAAAAGTATTTCAAACTATCAAAATAAAATTTTAATCTATAACTTATTATATTATAAATTTCTAATTTACTTGCATCATCAGAGATGTATGATTCTGATTCTTTGGCTTGTCATAGGATTTGTTTTGTGGTCCATTGTATTGTCAAAATTTATGTTTCTTGTGTACTAGGAGAGAAATTTGTATCATCTAATGAGTGCAAGTTTTTTATATACATCCAATAAATTCCCTAGTTATATTGTTAAATATTCATCTTCTCACCGTTTTTTAACCTGTTTGGTCTAGCAATTATTGAAATAGTTGGGTAAAATCTACTATTCTTAACTTGCCATTTTTCTTAAAATTTTTACCACTTTTGTTTATATATTATGAAAGCCTGTGTTCAGGTGCATATAAATTGAATTTTTTCAGTTTTTTTGATACCTTGCATTTAGTATATTTATACTTGTTAGCCTTTTTCTTTTATTTTTTGCTTTATATTTCTTTTGCTTTTTCTGTATTCCTAATTTCAAAATCTTCCACTTGCTACCAAATAATGTCAATATCTGATACTTTCTTTCTTATTTATTCACTTATTTATTTTTAAGTTCACTTACTATGTGCATCCCCCTCACTCCAGTAACCCCCTAAACATATTCTAAAATACAAGTTTCTTAAGAGGAAAGCCCTTATCTGTTCATTCACCACTATACACTAAGTGCCAAGAATAGTGCCCACACACAGTAGTTATTCAATTTGTTACTCGATTGGTTTTGAGCATTGCAAAGAGGTGTTTTCTGTTTTAAAATCAAGTCAGAATTTGAATATTAGAATAATAACATTCTTTAAATGTAAGAAACCTTAGAATTGTATTCCTGTTCTAAATTTTATATACGTGAGAACTTGGCTTAGAAATAGCTGCCTGCAAGCTGAAAGGCTTATACATGTGACCTGTTTAAAAAAGAAAGAAATAAACCTTTTAGGAAATCTGTAGAGATAAAGTGAGGTTCTACTGTAAATTAATATTTAGTAAAACATTTCCAAATATCACTATGATAAAAGCTGCAGCAAGAGTATCTCACTAGAAATCCAGTGGTAGATGGTCCTGATTATGACTTTCTTTCTCATGGAAACTGGTCATGACCTTATAATGCTTTTTCTAGGTAACACTCCATGTAGCCCTTACTAAGGCCAAGTAGTTAAGCAATTGAGATAAAAAACCTATTTGCTATTATCTCAGCTAAATATACGTCCTTCCCTATTTCCCCGCTTGATCAATTTCAATGTTTTCATCACTTCCAAAAACTTAAGATTTATACTGTCATAGATAAAGAACTACAAATATAATTTTTTTAAAAAAAGATTATTTACTATGCACTTACTCTACTATAGGTTCAATGATTAGACCTCATTAGTAGGCATGGGAAGGATATAGATAATGCATGTATAAATGCAATAAAAACATTACAGAACAACCTTATAAGTATTGTTATCCCCATTTTACAAAGGATACAATTGAAAATCTAATTGTCAAAATGATTTGCACAAGACTACATAAATTATTGTTACCTTTAAGAATAAAGGCAAAGAAAAATATAAGCATAGGTAGAGAGAAATACATAATTATCCCATTAACTACATCCTTCTTCCCCACCCACTGTCTTCACCTACTATACCAGTACCCATTTAGACACAATTCCACCAAGTGTTATTTGTATACACCAGATAATATTTCCTTATAATAATGTTCCCGAGATCCAATCTCATTAATTCTCTAACCTGGTCCTCAAACCCAAACCCCCTGCCCTGTTTATGGGAAAATCTCATTGCCCACTTCAGGGTCTCCAAGGTCTGTCTTATCAGCTTCCTTATTTCCTATTCCTATTTTAATAAATGTTTCCTGTCTATTTGTCCAGTTTCTTAAGGCTGACAAAGTGGTGCTGATGTTTATAATGACTGAAAAATGAACATCTCATTATTTTCAACATAAAAATATGCACACCCAAATAAATGGACATATACCTTGAGGCCCCAGATAGTAAAGATATTTTTCTTTATCTTTTGTAACATATATCACATATCTTGACTTAAGCATGTTGGTTTCTATAGCACTTAGAAAGTAATTAGTGGTCTTTTTCCTTTTAAAATTTTTAATTTTTACAGATTCATAGTAGATATGTATATATTTATGGAGTACACGCGATATTTTGATACAGGTGCACAATGTGTCATAATCATTGTCAAGGTAAATGAGGTATCCATCACCTCAAGCATTTATCATTTATTTATGTAACAAACATTCCAATTATATTCTTTTAGTTATTTTTAAATATACAATAAATTATTGTTGACTGTAGTCACCCTGTTGTGCTATCAAAGACTAGATCCTTATTCATTCTGTCTAACTTTGTTTTCATACCATTAACTATCCGCACTTCCCACCCCTTACCTTTCCCAGTCTCTGGTAACAGTCATTCTACTCTCTGTCTCTACAAGTTCAATTATTTCAATTTTTTATCTACTACAAATGAGTAAAAACATGAAAAGTTTTCCTTTTTTATTTTTAATTTTTGTGGGTATACAGTAGGTGTATACATTTAGGGAGTATATGAGATATTTTGATACAGGTATGCAACGTGTAATGACTAACATCAGGGTAAATGAGGTATTCATAATCTCAAGCATTTATCCTTTGTATTAGAAACAAACTCTACTCTTTTAGTTATTTTTAAACGTACAATTAAATTATTATTGACTATAGTCACACTGTTGTGCTATCAAATACTAGATCTTATTCATTCTTTTTAATTATTTTTTGTACCCATTAACTATCCCCATTTTTCCCCCAACACCTCCACTACCCTTCCCAGCCTCTGGTAACTATCCTTCTAGTCTCTAACTCCATGAGTTCAATTGTTTTTAATTTTTAGCTCCCACAAATAAGTAAGAAAATGCAAAATTTGTCTTTCTGTGCCTGACTTATTTCACTTACGTCCTCCAGTTCCATCCATGTTGTTACAGATATTTCATTCTTTTTTATGGCGGAATACTACTTCATTGTATATATATGCCACTTTTTTAAATATATTTGTCTGTTGATGGACACTTTAGGTTGCTTCCAAATCTTGACTATTCTGAGCAGTACTACAAAAAACATGAGAGTGCAGATATCTCTTCGATATACTGATTTCTGTCTTTTGGGTATATACTAGCAGTGGGATTGCTAGATCATAGGGTAGTTTCTATTTTTAGTTTTTTGAGGACCCTCTATACTGTTGATACTGTTCTCCATAGTGGCTGTGCTAATTTACATCCCCCTCAACAGTGTACGAGGTTTGCCTTTTCTCCCCATTCTCACCAGCATTTGTTAATGCCTTTAATTAAAAATTAAGATGTAAGCTTTATTGTATATGTTCACTTCTAGCTCTAATAAAACTTATATATATATATACACACACATGCATACATACATCTATTTATATTTAGCAGAAATAATTTTAAAATAAAACTAAAATATTTGAGATGCAGCAGATCTAAAATATATCTTCTGACATATTTTATTTGGAGACTATAAGGAGGCAAAATACTCTTTTACCTAGTGTCTGTTCAGTAGGCAAATCACTATTAAGCAGATAAAATTAATTATACATAAAAATAATGCTAATAACTTGTCTGCCTCATAATTTTTATTCGGAAACTAAAATCAGCTTTCCAGCTACTGCCTAGACATTTATATAAGTATTCTCCAGGTGTTTTCGAAATTTCCAGGTGTAATTGCTACGACATACATGGATATAAACAAGGCAGTATTATTCATAGAAAGCTAGTCACCAAGGATTTAAAACAGTATATAAACATTATAACGAGATAAGTGCATTCTCTCAAATTGAGACTAGCATTGTAAAATTGTTGCAGACTCAATATTTTTAAATTTGTCAAACATGTTTCCCTTTCCTCAAAAAACAGGATGCTTGCATTACAGTTTCACTGACAGTTTACTGAAACATTGGGGAAAACTTCAAGGAAGAAGAAAGCAAATTTTTCAAAAGATGAATATTAGGAGAATAGACTTGTCAACGAGATTAATTCTTTTAAACAGAAATTTAAATCCTTCGTTTACCCTCCAGGGACTTAGTTCAATTTCACGAAGTCCAGCTGTAAATGACAGGTTTCTGTTCTGTCTAAAAATTATATTGCGTTTTCCTGCTTGTTTAAGGGAAGGTACAATGTAAGGTTTTATTTTTATAAATAAACAAATCAATCCCTGCATCACTAAAGCCCCATTCTTAGTGACCAAATTAAGTAGTCACCCTGCTGGTTCTTGCATAAAAAGAGTTGTGTGAGTATTTTATATGAAAAGAAATATATTCCATGGTTTGGGACAAAATTTTTATAGAGCAGCTGAGTATAATGTATGGAGTGCAAATTTTGTGTATGTGCATCAGTGTGTGTATGTGTATGTGTGTGCTTGGGAGAACATCAAGTCATTTAGCTCTGGTTTGAAACTCAGGAATCACATTTATCTACTTGCACATGTCAGCACACCTCTTCCCCTACAAAATTTTCATCGCCTTTTCACCTAATCTGTTCCTTATTCTCTCAATGCTCACTTTAGATACCACTTTTTCAGTGAGGTTTCTGAATGCTTCCCTTTACACAGCATTCCAGAATTGCAAGTCTTTATTTAATGTAATTCCTTTCTTTAACAGACTGTAATTTCCATGAGCGCCAGAACATTTTCTGATTGTCCACTGCTACATTTCTAGAGTTAGTAGGGTAGTGAGCCCTTAAGTAGTGAAAGAAAGAAAAGAAAAAAGAAAAGGAAAGAAAAGAAAAGATAGAGAGAAAGAAAGAAAGAAAAAGAAAGAAAGAAAAAGAGAGAGGGAAAGAACCCTTTTCATTTCTCTGATATTCTATTAAAATTATTTAAATGTTTGGTTCCACCATTTCCTCTTTAGTTGAATTGGGAGAAATTATATATAGTGTTCTTCTTAAAGCACAGATTTCTCATTATTTCTTATATATGTTAAAGTACAATAAACTCTTTGCAAACTTTTATGAATGCAAGAAACATATTCTTACTGGTGTAATTAATTATATTTTGATATAAAAATGTTTGTAGTAGCCAAACACCAAGATATCATTGACTTAAATTCCAAAGATTCCATGACTCATATTCAGAGACATACCCACTTTCTGATTTCTTATTAAAACAAAAAATATTCTAATGTAGAAAATCACTACATTTGTTATCCTGATTTATTGTGATGGCCTTTACATTGTACATTTCTTTATTATTTTTTAAGTAATCAATAATTACAAAATGGAAATAATCTCAAGGCCTCATCCAGATCTGTTAACAACAAAGTGTGATAGTACTTTTGCCATAAAATGAATGAGCTAATTCTATTTCTCTACATATTTTAAAAATATTCTGTCAGTCTCTTTGTTTACTATCTGGGTACAATGAAAACAATTCCTCTGTTGTGAAAGGATTTTATTTTTCAATCTGTCTGTTACTTCTAGCTTTGAAAGTGTTTTGCATAGGGATAGATAATCTGTCCAAAAATATTGTGGTTTGGGTTTTGCTATTTTATAATGGGAGACCTCTGATAAAAATGTGGAGAATGACTGGAGAAAATAGGGTAAGAAAAATTGTTGCAGGGCAGAGAAATAGGGCCTTTTATTTTGCGGTAGGTGGTGAAACAAACTGAGCTCAACATAGGCAGAAAAACCACTTCTAGGTTCAGTAACATGGGATGGGCATTACTTGTGGGGAGATCTTTTAAATAAAGACCTTTTGTAGGGGTCCTACTTTTTCCCCAAAGTAATTCATTTATGGTACCGACACATGGATTATAACACACATAATGTTTATAATAAATTCTGAAACCCTATGTTTGACTATATACATTAGATACTAAGTTTAATGGGAAGATCTTTGATGATCTTTATAATTTATTTATCTTACTAATAAATATGCATTAGCAATTTGTCAGATATGGATAAGGGGTCCCTTGTACTTTGAGCCCCCAAACAAAGACAGAAATGGTGCTGCTGCTTTTTTCCTTCTTGGTTAGAAAAAGAAATGAATATGTCTTAAAGGTCCATAAAAAACAGTCAGTTGTCCCTTGGTATCCCTGGGTAACTGGTACCAGAACGTCTCAGATACTAACATTCACAGATGTGAACATATAACCTCCCATATGCATTAAATCATCTCTAGATTACCAATAATACAGGATATGATGTAAATACTAGGTAAACAGTTGTTATACTGTGTTATTTAGGGAGTAATGACAAAAAAGTCTGTACATATTCAGTGCAGTACAGTTTTTTCCAAATATTTTCCATCTGCAGTTAGCTGAATCCACAGATGCAGAATCCATGTATTACAGAGTGCTAACTGTATTTTAAAGCAATTAATGTTATATTAACACTGTTTTACAGCAAAACTCCGAGAGTCCTGCTTTGATCCAGGCAATATAATGAATGGCACCAGACTTGGAATGGATTATAAATTAGGGTCAACAGTCACCTATTACTGTGATGCTGGGTATGTTCTTCAAGGTTATTCAACACTCACCTGTATCATGGGAGATGATGGAAGACCTGGATGGAATAGAGTCTTGCCAAGTTGTCATGGTAAGAAACATATTTTTATGGCTGAATTTTCATTATTAGGAAAAATCGGCTGGGCACTGGTGGTTCATGCCTGTAATCCCAGCACTTTGGGAGGCCAAGGCGGGTGGATCAAGAGGTCAAGAGATCGAGACCATCCTGGTCAACATTGTGAAACCCCTCTCTACCAAAAATACAAAAATTAGCTGGCTGTGGTGGCACGCACCTATAGTCCCAGCTACTCGGGGGGCTGAGGCAGGAGAATCACTTGAACCCGGGAGGCAGAAGTTGCAGTGAGCCAAGATCATGCCACTGCACTCCAGCCTGGGCGACTATGTGAGACTGTGTCTGGAAAAAAAAAAAAAAAAAGTCATTTCTGTGTTTCAAAACATCAGCTATTCAACATACAATCTACAAGTGTGGTATTGGCAATGCAGAGATTTTATCAATTATTATTATTATTATTATTTTGTTGTTGTTGTTGAGACGGAGTCTCGCTCTGTCACCGAGGCTGGAGTGCAGTGGCTGGATCTCAGCTCACTGTAAGCTCCGCCTCCCGGGTTTACGCCATTCTCCTGCCTCAGCCTCCCGAGTAGCTGGGACCACAGTCGCCGCCACCTCGCCCTGCTAGTTTTTTTGTTTGTTTGTTTGTTTGTTTGTTTTTAGTAGAGACGGGGTTTCACTGTGTTAGCCAGGATGGTCTTGATCTCCTGACCTCATGATTCGCCCGTCTTGGCCTCCCAAAGTGCTGGAATTACAGGCTTGAGACACCGCTCCCGGCCTATCAATTATTTTTAAGTTGAATTCAATAAAGAACTGATTTTGGAAAACTGCCTATATTCCCAGGTGTCTCTAAAGCAATATTCGTATAATAATAGGCAAACCTTCTGAGAACTGGGTTATGGCCTGTTACGCTAATTTTTGTGCCCTCAGGATTTGTACCTGAAAATGTTAGGTGCTCAGAAAATATTGGCTGAGTACATGAGGAACAAACACGCTAAAACTGACATTTCAACCCAAGTAGATAAATTTAATAATTTAAATATTATTAAAAGCTGGTGATAAATCTTTGTCTATAATAAGGATAAGGAAGAATGTGTATTTCTTCTAGAAATTAGGTTGCCTAGAAGGAGATAGAATACTGCATATTTAAAAATCATATACTTGTATATAACTCTATATAAGAATGGAGATACAGTGAGAAAAGAAAAACAGAGAAACAGTGATATCACTGCTTAGGGTTGCTAGAGACTCCCTAGTCCATTAAATGATTCTAATGCATTGTATGAAAATTAACACAAAAATGATATCATCTAGGACAGATTTCCCAAACTATGGGTCACCAACAGTGAATCATAAAATCAATTCATTGGGTTGTGACTAGCATATAATAAACATATAAGTGAATCGAATAAAATTAAAAGTTAATAAAAATAATAGAAAAAAGTATACTTTTTAATTATACTTTAAGTTCTAGGGTGCATATGCACAACGTTCAGGTTTGTTACATATGTATAACTCATCATTTACATTAGGTGTATCTCCTGATGCTATCCCTCCCCCCTCCCCCTACCCCACAACAGGCCCCGGTGTGTGATGTTCCCCTTCCTGTGTCCACATGATCTCATTGTTCAATTCCCACCTATGAATGAGAACATGTGGTGTTTTGGTTTTCTGTTCTTGCGATAGTTTGCTCATGCTCAGAATGATGGTTTCCAGCTGCATCCATGTCCCTACAAAGGACACAAACTCATCCTTTTTGATGGCTGCATAGTATTCCATGGTGTATATGTGCCACATTTTCTTAATCCAGTCTGTCATTGATGGACATTTGGGTTGGTTCCAAGTCTTTGCTATTGTGAATAGTGCTGCAATAAACATACGTGTGCATGTATCTTTATAGCAGCATGATTTATAATCCTTTGGGTATATACCCAGTAATGGGATGGCTGGGTCAAATGGTATTTCTTGTTCTAGATCCTTAAGGAATCTCCACACTGTCTTCCACAATGGTTAAACTAGGTTACAGTCCCAGAAAAAAGTATGCTTTAAGGAACATAGAGTATTTTTGTTTGTTTGTTTTTGAGATGGAGTCTGGCTCTGCTGCCCAGGCTGGAGTGCAGTGGCGTGATCTGGGCTCACTGCAACTCCAACTCCTGTGTTCAAGCGATTCTCCTGCCTCAGACTCTCTAATGGCTGGGATTACAGGTGTGCACCACCACACCCAGATAATTTTTGAATTTTTAGTAGAGATGGTTTTTTGCCATGTTGCTCAAGCTGGTCTCAAACTCCTGGCCTCAAGAAATCCGTTCACCTCAACCTCCCAAAGTGCTGGGATTACAGGAGTGAACCACTGCACCCGGCCGAGAGTACATATTACTTTTGGAAAATTTCCCTGTTATATATAAAGAAATAAATAAAATACAATAAATATACATCTGTATATATATATATATACCTGCATGCATTCAAGTGTTTGTTTGAATTGGGCTATGATATAAATTGCATTTCTTACTATTAATTTCAGTGAAAATAACCAACAATTTTTGATATCTAATATACATGGTAATTTTTCCTAGTTGAAGAATGTATTCAGTTATAAGAATTACATGTGCACAATTTCTGACTTACCCCTCTCTGGGTTTATTTTGTCTCATCTATGAAATAGGGATAATTAACATTTTTTACTTCAAAATATTGTTATAAGAAACAAAGAAATGGAAGACATCTTCTGATTGGTCCATCTTTACCAGAACAGCTGGTTAATTTTTGACTTGCATTTATGGTTCATCTATCAGAAAATAAAAGGAATAAATAGAGAAATAACTGCTTTGGAATTAATTGTTCCAAAGAGAGAAAAAGTGATTGATGGCATGGAAGTTTATAGGAAATTTAAGAGAAAGGGTTGTTGTATCATATTAGAATGTAGAACCGTAGAAATTAGTATTATATAATTTAGAATTTAAATAATCTAATTTAGCTAGAAAAAACATACTAAACATAGAAAAGAACTTTTCAAATTTTACTGTCAATGATCATTTGGAAACTACAGAAAATTTCTGAAAAATTTCTGGGAGTCAGATTCAAAATAACTAAAAGTCCTGATGCAGAAATATCAAAGGACACAAAAAACTATAGATTAATAAGATAGATGTTAATCACAGGGATAAATGATTAAGTAGATGGCTTTCAATGACAGGTGAAAAAGTCAGGAACACTAGAGTATAGCATACATTCGCTAAGAATATGCCCACCTAATATAATCATATTCCTTTCCAGTAGGTCATAGAAATGTCAGTTTCAGCATGAAATGTTCCATATGCCATAATATTTTTTTTAAAAAAATCCTTTTGAGCCAAAAACATTTTATTGGATCAATTATGGCCCAATTAAGTATACTTAATGTTCGTTGAATAGTTCATATCTACAGACAATTTAGAGCTTACGGCAGACCTGGATTCAAATAGATGTCTTCTGACACCTGTGACCTAAGGCAAACTCAGTCTTGACTTTTAAATCTCTAAAACTAGATTAGTAGTTATTAATTCAATAGGTTATTGTGAAGATTCAATTGGTAAACACAACACACACAGAGAATCTAGTAAAGTTTCTGGCAAAAGTTGGAATATAAATATATGGAAGTTGTGATTTTCAACGCAGTGTTCCAAGAGAAGCAAAGTGCTGATAAACATGCATCACATCTTGCATTGGGTGTTATGTTTTGGTTAACTAATATACTTCTGTCTTTTTAATATTAATTAAAATTAATTTATCTATGTTATGATGTGAATACACACATTCATTCACTCCTGAAAATTGAACAGGTGTTGAGTATTTAAAAATTTCCGTAAGAGATAATTTTTACCACCAATTAAGTATCATTAGACTTTTAATCAAAATGGACAAGATGTTATGGAAATCAAATAAAATTTATCCAGTGAACTCTTTAAGCTATTAGAAAAAAAGTTTAAGATAAGTTTATGATTGCAACCAATAATTTCTAGTATAGTTGGGGAAAAAAATTCTGTTTTAGAACTAGATATATTTAATACTAAACAATGATTTTTTTTTTTAATGTCTGGGTTTCTGTGTTACTTTTCAATTTATTTATTTAGTATATCTAATCATAAGATATTGTGTAATTTGCAAGGTTGTTGGAAAATCATATTAAATAACTTATTTTAAACATTGGTCTGTGGCTGTCACTGTCACACAATGAGGAGCATTTGATATATTTTAGTTTCCTAATCAATGTCACACATATCTAATTATTTTTCCTCAGCACTTACACACAGGACTGGCTGACTTTCAGATGTAACAACATAATACTCTTTTTTTTTTTTTTTTTTTTTTCCAGACAGGGTCTCACTCTGTCACCCATGCTGGAGTGCAGTAGTACAACCATGGCTCACTAAAGCCTGTACTTCCCAAGTTCAGGCAGTTCTCCCACCTCAGCTTCTCAAGTAGCTGGGACTACAGGCATGTGCCACCACACCCAGCTAATTTTTTATTTTTATTTTTTTGCAGAAACAGTGTCTAACTATGTTGCCCAGGCTGGTCTTGAACTACTGGCCTCAAGTGATCCTCCCGCCTTGGTGTCCCACAATGCCAAGGTTACAGTCATGAGTCACCACACCTGGCCTAAGTTAATACTTAAAAGTCAAATTTAGTATTTAAAGTATGCGTAATAATCCAGAGGGTTCATTGTTCATAAAAACAAATTATTTTGTATTTTTTAAGATAAATTTTGTATTTTTATCTGAGATATGCCTGTGATAACTAAGAAAAAAATAAGAAGTAGCTTATATTTAAAGCAATGGTCATCTGCCTTATCCCTCTTTATCCTCCTATTGGTCAGAAGCTGAAGGTTCTAATTTCTGTTTCTAATTGCTCTGATGGCCCCTCCCATAACTCCATATAACATAGAAAGATCTGTTTCTTTATTTACCAACTGTAGATAATACCTCATGATTCCCTGATACAAAAGATGATGCAACATACACAGTCCCTCTCTTCAGTGTTTCATAGTTATATTATTTGGGGTTATTCTAGTGATTGCTTTTGCTATACATTAATATGTGTATGCCTCTATTCCTAATTTTATCAATGTTTGAGAATTAAGTGACTGGCACTTTGCTGCTTTTCAGCCTAGGTGCCATCCCATAGTAGGTATCCTGACTAAAATCTCTGATAAAATTGTGACTGACTGGTAGGCATTGCTTTTGAGTGCATAAATAGGAAGTTAACTGTGATTCCTAGGAGTGAAAATAAGGACAGCTTTTTATTTATTTATTTATTTATTTATTTATTTATTTATTTATTTATTTTAGTGTAGAAGCAAATACCAACATGATCATATTCTGTAGACTCTTAGAACACAACTATGTTTTGCTTTTTCTTATAATGTTGTCTTAGTCTGACCCTAGAAGAGCATAAGCTCCATGCAGTCATAGGCTATATATCCCGTTTAGCATGTAACACCTTAATTTATATAAACAGGCTCTTGTTAAATATCTGCAAACTCAAACTAAACCATATTAATTTATAAAGTTTGTCTATTTTAGAAGATAGAATTTTATCATGATTTAGGATTAAGTGTACATTTTAAATCAGAAGAAAATGTTTTTAAGAGCTTAAGGTGGACACTGGGAGATTATATTTGTCAGAAATAGATGCAAAATGATTGCATCCTGTGGTAAGTCCTGCTCAGTGATGAGAAACTCTGCAGTTTATCTCATGATATTGTCATATATATTAAATGATAGCAGAACAGCATATCTGTACCTACATTCCTTTCATGATTTAAAAAAAAAAAGTGTTTAGAAAATAATTTCTTCCCTTTTTATTTTTCTTACTTTAAAAAGGATCTTTTAAAACTCTGTAGTAATTTAGTTATATACAGACATACTAAATTAAAGTAGAAGTCATATGTCATTCTTATCCATAATCTCACTCAATATTAAATAAAGGTAATAAAACAAAAATAGTGGCAGATTTCAGATGTTCCCTTTAATATTCATTGCTTGATTTATCTCACCTAATCATGTTGCCTTGACTTATTTTATCTAATGGCACAGCTCTACCCTTGTCCAGAGCATCTGCCATCTCTTACCTCTTTTCCTCTCTCCTAACTAGTTTTTCTCCTTCCTTTGTTCTCCATATAGTATCTTCCAAACAACAATACAGTCATCTTTTGAGCATAGTTCAGATTATATCATATTTACTCAAAATCCACCAATGGCTTCCCAAATCAGAATAAATGCCAAAGATCCTATAATCCAAAATTCTACTTCATCTTCTCATATACACCCTGACCTCTTTATTGTTTCCTCCCTCTGCTACACTCTTTGAGTGATACTAGCCTTCTTGGTATTTCTTCAAAGCACTGATCAGACTTCTGCCCCACATCTTTTGCACATGCTGTTCTTTCGGCTTGTATTACTTTTACCCCAGCTCTCTGGCTGGCTAGCTCTCTCGTTTCTTTCAGGTATCTAATCTCTTGTCTTCTTACTAGAAGAAAATTCCTATTTACCATCCCCCTGCTCCTCAGAGCTCCCAGGACAGAATCAATATCTATTCTAAAATTGCAACTCTATATCCTGAATAAGGATTTATCTGATGTATGTAAAGCCCAAAGTACTTTCAGGACCTCGTAACTTTGAAAGGTAAATCATTAAACTAGAGAGTACTGACCACAGTACGAATGAAATCTTCTTAATCTTTTCCACTGTTACAACATACAGTGAGCATCCAATTAATAGGCAGTTATAATATATGACCCTAAGAATAAACATATTTGGACTGTTAATGAACTACTAGTTCACCAATTATTCCAAAGAAAAGATCATTTGTTGATTCCTGTTAGTCAGGTATTAAAAGTACCATTATGCCTGGTCCTGCATTAAAAATTGGGGATAACAACATGAAATCAATATGGTCCTTGCCCTTAGAGAGTTTATAATCTGATGAGATACAGACAGGTAAGGTCCATTGCTAGAAATAAAAACAGTACTGTGAGCACAGCATGGAGATACATCTGATCTTGTTATGAAGAGAGATCAGGTAAGCTTCCTTATGAAAGTGATACATAAACTGAATTTTAAAAGTATAAATAATAAGAAACTAGGTGAACCACAGGACATAAAGAGATTATGTGTTTCACAACTCGGGTTCAGCGTATGTAAACATGTAGAAGCAAAGAGCAAATGGAAATGCTGGTGGAATTTCAAGCAATTCAGTAGAACAAGAGCATAGGGAGGAGGATTGTTGACAGATGACAGCTTACCTGTATCAAGCTGGTAATAATAATATTACATATTATTTTGTATTTCACCATAATGCCATGAAATAGAGACTGTTCATGTTCTCATTTTACAGATGAGGAAACCAAGACACAGAGAGAGGTTCAGCCACTTGTTCAAAGTCACACATGCTTAGCAGTCTTCTTATGAAGCCATGATCTTAATCACTGCCCTATAGGTAGGCTGGTTAATTCTGCAAAGAACTTTGTATTGGCCTTTTTGTATCTCCAGAACCAAAGAGTGCCTGGAATATTTTAAGTGGTTTAGTGTTTTACAAATGATGTATGGCACTAAGAATAAGTGGTGAGATTGAAATCTTCCTCCAGGCTAAGTATGAGAATTAAGAGAATGTAAATTCCTACAAAAAAATCAAACAAACAAATAAACAAAAAAAAAACCTGATAAAATTTTTCATCTTAAGTGCATTTTTGTATTTCATCTAAAATGCAACTCTGAACAGTATACAAAGGCCTATATAGATATATTAGCCAGTGCCAGCTCTGTTTTTTCCAATACCTTTGTTTCACTTATGCTGATATAAGATCTGGATTCTGCAAAAAAAAAAAAAAAAAAAAAATATATATATATATATATATACACCCACACACACATATACACACACACACACACACACACACACACACACACACACACACACACATATATATATATTTAAGTAACTCAATCACTGATGACCTCTAAGTTCAGTCAAAAGTGCCTAAATGCAAATATGTTAAGATTAGACATCCAGTGGTCTGGCACCATTCTCTGTTCAACTTCCAAGTATATGTGGAGTTGTTGGAACCGAACTGTCGATTCCTTCCTGGGCAGGGGTCGCCGCGAAGGATCACCGACACGAGATTCACAGCAGAGAGTTATTTATTACTAGCGCGCTAGGGTCCCAAGTTCTAAGTTGGCCCTGGGACCCCGACTGCTTGTTACAGGCTGTTTATATAGGCAAATACAAGTTCAAACACAGCTTAGGGCGCGAAATTCAAACAAAGCTTTAGGCGCGTGGTAATTGGGTCTGTTTATGGCCTGAGCAAGGTGTCTTATGCTAATTGGTTAGAGCAGGACCTTATGAGGTTTTTTTCTTGGAGTTGCTGATTCCGGGAACTTCGAGGCAGGGTGGGACCCCCGGAATTGGCAGGGTGGGACCCCATGAGGTTGTTTCCCGGAATTGGCAGGGTGGGACCCTATCAGGGTGGGACCTTATTGAGGCAGGGTGGGACCCTATCCAGAGCCACCTGGTGTTAATTTTTTCTATATGAGGCCTAGTTTCTAAATTTTATGAGGCCTAGTTTCATTCCCTCCTCTTTTTGTGTCAGAGGCTCAATCTTGAGCCTCTTTTTTTAGTCCTGAGGGTCTGGTATAGTTGGGTCAGAACCATAGCATGTAATCTATTTTTAATAAGGGTGAGTAAGTGGTTGAGTATGCATGGCCTGAAAGTCAGGATGAGCGTGAGCAGGATGAGGGGTCTTAAGATGGTGGAGATTAGGGTGCTAAGCCAAGGGGATTGGTTGTACTAATTTTTAAACTAACTTTGTTGAGATTTTTTTCTCTTTTAGTTTTGCCATAGAATCTTTAACTATTTTTGAATGATCTGCATAAAAACAACATTGCTCTTTTAGGGCTGCACAGAGCCCGCCCTTTTTAGAAAGACAATTTCTAGTCCTTGTCGGTTTTGTAATATAATTTCAGACAGAGAAGTCAAGGACTTTTCAAGTTTTGTGATAGATTGTTCTATGGCTTTAAGGTTTTTATCTATGGCTACTTTAAGTTGTTGCAGATGATGGTTACTATGCACTAGGGCTGCTGTCCTGGTCTTAACTCCAGCCGCTACCTTAATTTTTAACATGTCGGCGAGGGTGAGGGAGATTAAGGGCGGGGAAGTGCTTTGAGGAGTTTTTAGTTGGGGCTTCTCCGATATGGAAACCGGGGGCTTCTTAGCTTCTAATAAAACCTGGTCTGGCCTTACTGCAACAGGGGCAGTGTCTGGATTGACTAATAGTCTGATTTGGAGGGGAATTTTAGGCGGGTTGTGCTGGTATAAATAGAGACTTTATATTAATTTTGTTGTTATCTATCTGTTATCAGATTTTGCCGCATCTTTAAACTTGATGTGAACCAGGTTGCAATTTTCTGAATATCGGGTTGTGGTACAGGGCTGGACAAAGGGCATAGTTATATACTAAGGTTTTGTGGCTTATTTTTACTTTTTATTATTAGTAGTTACACAGGACCAGTTTTTGCAATACAAGTGAGTCAGATTTCTACAAGTTTTTTATTGGTTCTGTCTTGCATCCGGGACAGGCATAAAACCTGTTCCGGCTGATGGACATTTTTCTAGCCTGTCTTTTCTATTTTTGTCTATCTTGAGGAGTTCTTAATAGGACTCCTGTGGGACTAGTAAACCGGGGGCCTGTGTCTTTTATTTTTTTTTTGCTATATATATATTTTTTTTTAGGTTGAAATAGAGGTCTGGAAACCAAGTCTTTATAGGAGCATTTTCGGAGGTCTTATTTAAGACCTCTTGATTATTAAAATTAATTGTCAGGTCAGGCTAAATGGCCGGTGGGGGTTAGCGTCAAAAACTACACTAGAGACGGCGCAGGGAAGAAGGGTAAACAATAAGTAAGGAGTTAGATACGAGAGAGTCTTATCTTGAGCGGGTCCGCGGAGCGTTGGAGTTTTCACGTCTTAAGTGGTGTTGATCCGGACGTCTCTGGAGCAGCCTTGGCGTGGGATGCGTGGATCTAAGTGGAGATTCCGTCAACCTTTATGGCTGGAAGGGGTGACTGGTCAGGAGAACAATGTAGGGTTCTTTCCACCGAGGCTCTAGTCCTTGAGTGCGATGCCGTCTAATGTAGACAGAGTTTCTCACCTGGAAGGGGTGACTGGTCTGTGGATGTCTGGGTTGGTACAGTTCTGCCAAGGGGGCCCAGATTTGGGCCTGTACTGCTTGGAGTCCTTTTAGCCGGGCCTGTAGGTTAGTCTTAGGATCGGAGGGGGAGAAGGAATTAAGCAAGGTTGACAAAGGGGGAGGTCCTCCGTAGAGGATTTCATATGGAGTGAGCCTAAAACGGTTAGGTGTATTCCGGGCCCTTAACAGAGCTAAGGATAGGAGGCGTCTCCAATCTTTTAAACCAGTCTCTAAGGTCAATTTAATAAGGGTCTCTTTTATTGTTTTATTTATTCTTTTTACCTGTCCTGAGCTCTGGGGTCTATAGGCACAATGTAATTTCCAATTAATCCCCAATATCCTGGCGAGCCCCTGACTTACCTGAGAAACGAAGGCCGGCCCGTTATCTGACCCAATTACCTTGGGAAGTCCGAATCTAGGAAAGATTTCTTTCAAAATTTTCTTGGCTACTATGTGTGCCGTTTCTTGCCGGGTGGGGTAGGCTTCTACCCATCCTGAAAAGGTATCTACAAACACCAGTAAGTACTTATATCCAGCATAGTGAGGTTTTACTTCAGTGAAGTCTATTTCCCAATAGACTCCTGGGCGGTTATCACGAGTTCGTTTCCTTTCTGGCACTCGGGTAGCCCCAGCGTTTACCTGCTGACAGACCTTACAGGCAGATGTCACTTGTTCTACGAGGGTACTTGTCTTTGGGATTAGAAAGTCAGTTTTTTTAATCAGTAATTTTAGCTTTCAATTATTTAAGTGTGTCCAGGCATGCATCTGCTGGATCATTGCCAGGGCCTCCTTGGTCAGCATTGGGTGTTCGTCAGTGCTGCCAGCAGTTATGCCCCCGGGATTTTTTTCTTGGCCCAGCCGTGGGGGCTGAGCCTCTTTAGGGACCCCTTCTGGGGGTCCGGCAGGTGACACAGGGCGGCTGGGCTGGGGGCTGCCCTCAGGACTGGGCTCTGTGCCTTTTTGCAGGGAACTTTCCGAATGGAAACTCTGGTTGCTGTTCTCATCATTGAGATCCAGCAGGATGAGAGGGCCACCCCCTCGGGGACTGGCGCCCCTGCCCCGACGTTCCCGGCCACGGGATCTCTTTGCCCCGCCACCTGCCCGCCTTCGTTCCTCCTCCTGGGGGTCCACCACTGGCACTTACTTGAAGATACGAAGGGAAGTGTCGCCTACAGTCACTCATTGCTTCTTCCATTTTTGGACCTTCTTGATGGTCACCATTACCTTCTTGATGTTATCTTCGGCCCGGCTCCGGGTCTCGGCCCGTACGGTCCGGCCGGCCATGCTGGCGTGGCTGGGGCCGGAGCCGAGCCCGCGGCGGGGCCGCCTCCCGTCTGGCGGGCTCAGGCTTGGCGCCAGGCCCGGGCGCCGCGCTCTCGGCCTGCCGTTCCTCCGGGAGTTGGCTGCGCCCTCTTTTGTCCTTAACGCCTCCGCGAGTCCCCTGTTCTTTGCAGTAGGCACACTGGTCTTTTTCCACTTTTGGCCGTCTCCGCTTCTTTCCCTCTCTCCCTGGTCCTTTCTTTCTCACAACTGCTGCCAGGATTTTTGTTAAATGCTTATCCTTTACTCGGTTTTTACGATCCTCTCGCTCTATCTGTTCCTTCGCTAACCTGGCTTCCCTTTCCTTAGGGGTTTCTTTCTTATCTTGGCCAAATTTGTGGGGCGTTTTTCTGCCCCTTTGAGACCCGCCAACAGAGCCTGGCGATAGATTTGGAGACTCTCCCTACCTGGTGCCGTTTCATAGTCCCAGTCTGGGCGGGTGAGGGGAAATCCCTCGTCTATTTTATTGGGAAGTTGGGTTGGGAGGCCTCCTGGTCCTGGCACATTTTTCTGGGCCTCCAAGAGGACTTGCTGCCTTTTTCAGTGGTTAAGAGGACCTGCAGGAGTTGCTGGCAATTATCCTAGGTGGGCTGGTGGGTGAGGAGAATGGATTCTATTAACGAGGTTAGGGCCTGAGAGTCTTGGGAAAAGGAAGGGTTATGGGTCTTCCAGTTATAGAGGTCAGAGGCAGAGAAGGGCCAGTACTGGACTGTGTGACTGACAGTACGGAGGGGAAAAAGGGAGGATTGCTAAGTGGAAGGGCCTTCTGGGTCCTCAGTCCGCCGCAAGCGGAGACGAGGAGGTGTCGGCGGCGGCGTCCGAGGGGTGAGTTTGGGCGGGGCTGGAGGAGGAGACGGGGTGGAGGGAGGGGCCGAGGGAGAAGTTGGAGAAAGGGTAGGGGTCGAGGCGGTAGAGGAAAGAGCTGGGGACAAGACAGGGGGCAAGGGTGAAGCGTAAGGTGGAGGTCCCCGAAGGGGGTTTTGAGGTGGAGGAGGCAGGGGTTCGAGAAGGAGGAGGTCCCTCTGGGGTTTATCTGGGAGGACTGGCTTATGCGGGTCCAGATTCCGATTCTTTGGGGCTTCTAAGGCAAGGAGGGTAGATTGGGATGGGGAAGGGGGATGGAGGAAGGGTTTCACCCAAGAGGGAGGGTTTCGGACCAGATCCTCCCAAGTAATTATGTAAGCCACCTGGTCTGGGTGTCCGTGTGGCCCAGGATCCATCACTGTTGCTTTAACCTGTAAGATAATTGGGAGGTTAAATGTTTCGTCCCGGGGCCACCCAACATGGAGGGTAGGCCACTTGGACGAGCAGAATTTTCGCCATCGTCCCTTACGGAATTCTATGGAGAGGTTGTGGGCTCGAGCCCGAATGTCAGGGAAGTGAGTCAGGGTCAGAGACAAAGGAGTCGTCAACGTCTGTCTTATTTCGTCCACGTATAACAAACAAGGACAAAACAAAAGTAACAAAAACAAAGACCAGACAAGTAAGGAGAAGCCGCGCGGCCAGAGAGTAGCGCCACAAGATTACAAAATATTCAGACGGCAGGGGCGGCCTGCCTACAGATTTGAGGAGGCTGACCGAGTCATTAGCCTTCTCCCAGACTACCGCCAGGGCGTCCCCCAGGGCGAAAAGTGGGAAGGTGCGGGACACGTCTGTCCCCCTTCCCCACTTAATTCAGAAGGAGTACTCTCCAGAGTTCAGAGTTAGCCGGCAAGACAGACAGAACAAAACGAAGGTACCTGGTAGGTCCGTTCAGTCAGCAGTCCGTGGCCCGGGCCAGATAGGTCTCCGCCGGATGGGTCGGGGGTCCTCGGACGACCCCACTTCCCGGCCAACGCACCAAATGTTGGAACCGAACTGTCGATTCCTTCCTGGGCAGGGGTCGCCGCGAAGGATCACCGACACGAGATTCACAGCAGAGAGTTATTTATTACTAGCGCGCTAGGGTCCCAAGTTCTAAGTTGGCCCTGGGACCCCGACTGCTTGTTACAGGCTGTTTATATAGGCAAATACAAGTTCAAACACAGCTTAGGGCGCGAAATTCAAACAAAGCTTTAGGCGCGTGGTAATTGGGTCTGTTTATGGCCTGAGCAAGGTGTCTTATGCTAATTGGTTAGAGCAGGACCTTATGAGGTTTTTTTCTTGGAGTTGCTGATTCCGGGAACTTCGAGGCAGGGTGGGACCCCCGGAATTGGCAGGGTGGGACCCCATGAGGTTGTTTCCCGGAATTGGCAGGGTGGGACCCTATCAGGGTGGGACCTTATTGAGGCAGGGTGGGACCCTATCCAGAGCCACCTGGTGTTAATTTTTTCTATATGAGGCCTAGTTTCTAAATTTTATGAGGCCTAGTTTCAGAGTGATAAAGAAAAAACTTTGAAACAAACAAACCAAAAAATAAGAAATCAATTTTATAATTATAGCTTTCCAACTTTAAAGTCATCTCTAATTGGTAACCTCATATGCCTTACTTTTAATGAAATCATATTGTTTGGGTATATATAATTCAGACATAAATAACTACACTTTTATTTCAGTTATTTTTATGTCAAATGTCCTTAAGGTTTACAAAATTTTTGGGGGGTGTGAAATAAGTCTAGAGTCTCATTTCATTATCAGTGTATATAGAGATTATCTAATCTAATATACTGAGCCATTGGCATTTGATATCATTTAAGCATGTAGTATAATTAAAACATGTCTGTGTATCATCAAATACCTGCTTTTCATCAGCAGCACACAGGAATTTTGTTCATGGATAAAATACACAGATTATGTGTTGGAAAGGTTTTCGATAGAGAAGCGTAATGTATTTTAATGTATTTTGTATTGCATTGTGATAAAACCAAAGCATATTTTGTTTTCATATGATGGGGGGAAATTATTATTTAAATGGAAACAAAAAGAGAGGCTAATGCTACTGAGCACTTGCTATTTTTCTGACACTTACATACACTCTGTCTCCAGTTTGCCTCCTGGATGCTAATCTAGAGAATCATTAATCATTAATATTGTTATAAACAAATCCCTCCTGCTGTGGATTCTGGGGCATACTATGTGGAGCAGCCAATGTAGGAAGCAATTTGCAAATCAATGCCTATCATTCAGAGTATACAGGTTGAGAATGCCTAATCCACAATGCTTGGGCTAGAGTGTTTCCGATTTCACATTTTTTTGTATATTGGAATATTTGCATTTATATTTACCAGTTGAGCACCCCTAATCTGAAAATCCCAAATCTAAAATGTTCCAATGAGCATTTCCTTTGAACATGAACTTTTAATGTCATGTTGGTGCTCAAAAATTTCAGATTTTGGATCATTTTGGATTTTGCGTTTTGAATTAGGGATGCTCAATCTGCATTTTATGTTTACCATTGACTTGGGGTTCATATTTAAACCATATCTCCAGATGGACAGTCACATGGCTTCTCATTGTATGAAGATGTACCCCATTCTCCACTACCATATAGTCTACATTTAGGTGAGACCTCAAATGTGCCTTCCTGATGTACTGTCAGTTTTACTGAACCGTGTGTGTGTGTGTGTATATATATATATGAATATTGAATAAACTTAGCAATTCTCTTCTTACAAGTGAAGAAAATAAAGTATATAACAGTAATTGTTAGAAGGCATGGCAAGATTCAAATGGTATTAAGGCAATAATAACACAAGAAATTTAAGGATAGTCAAATTTTTACTTTTGTTGGGGAACTAAAAATCCTACTAATAGAGTTTGTTCCACAAAACCTAGAAAAGAAAGAAATTAGTTTTATTATTAAATAAGCACATCTAGAATGCAATGCACATTGCAGGTGGTCTATGAAAGACACTACAAAGACTAGACAGAATCACACAGATTTATACAATAGGGTAAAAAAGGAGTTATTAAATTTTATTTTATCTTCTTGATAGACCAATTGATGTGCCTTGTCTCTGGTATACCTCAAGTAAGAACCTTCAGTTATTGTCAGAAGTATGTGTTCAAGGGTCAGAAGGTTCAAGGGTCAGAAGGTTCAAGGGTCAGAAGGCTGGTGACCTTGCACTAGAAAATCAAAAGGTATGCTGATTATGTTTTCTAAGGGAAATTCTAAAGGAGGGGAGTAGGTTTGTTGCTTCTCTCCCCTTTAGTATACAAAGAAACTTCATTGTTTTACATTTGCACTTTAACCAGCAAACAATGCACTCTAAGATGCATAAGGGAGATGTATGCTTAAAAGAAGACAAGTTAGAGCTCTTTCTGCAGCAGGAAATTTGATCCCTAATCCAAAACCACAAATCGAGTGAGTTAGACTGAACCAAATAGGAGAGTTAGTGAGGAAAGCTGAACTGTATTTAGACTGTGGTTCCAAACAGTCTTAAGCTTAAGCTAACCCTAAAACTGGATATTACTCCCTAAATTCCAAACCTGAGTTTTGGGACCTTTCTGATTCAGAGAACAATTGATCTATCCTGTTGGGAAAAGAGACAAAAGAGCAAGAAAAAAAGGATCATTCAATGAAACTAATATTTTCCAGATTTTATTGGGCCACAACAACCATCTCTGAGACAATCTCTCTTGAGGGAAAGAATAGACAGAGCATGACAAAGAGAAAGAATGGTGGTTTGGGAGTAACCTAATTAGAACAGGGTTTTTTTTAAACTTTTTGTGCACTCCAATGAAGCTTATGGTCCCCTTATTAGAATAATATTTTTAAGTGCTTAAAATAAAATAAAGCACATAGGCTTAGAGGGGAAATCAATAATATTTAAAGACAGTTATTATAATATATAAAAACTAAAATTAAAAATACACATTTTTTATGTGAGGATATATATGCTTCTTACCTAATGCAGTAAATTAGAACTTCTAGTGAGAGGTCTCATAACTACTATAATTTTCAATAGTGATGAGCATATACAACATTTTGAGGTGTCTGAAACAATTATAATGCAATATAAAAAATCTATAATTTCTACTGGTGGTAAAGTCCCAGTTAACTTTTCCTATTCATGTGCTTTGTTACCTACATTTGTAATTAAGAGAAATGCTGAAATTCAGTTAGAAAAAAAAATTCAGTTAGGTCTAGAGAAAATACAGACATTTTTCTTCTTCATCCAAATTTCTGGAACAAGGAGAAGAGCTCCTGAAATATAAGGGAAGGAAGACGGGCCACGTTCTCTTTTTTAGAAGTCTGAGGTGGAATAAGAGCCAATGGTACTAGTAGTCTTATTTCACCCCAGGCTTCTAGAAGATAAAGAGTTAAACAAAAATAGAGAACCACATCCATCTTGACCTTCAACAGCCAGGCAGTGACCTCAATCACTGAGAAACAGTAGAATTGACATTATGGCTTCCTCTTCTTTGGGATGGAGTACTCTGCTCTTGATCCTTAGATAAAAATTAAGAGAAGAAAATAAAAGCCATGAGCTTCTCCTAGAGAGTGACAATGCTCAATGCAGGATCACTTAAATGTTTTCCTACCTCTATCAAGGGAGCAGTTTGGCAAACTACTGAGAAAGTTTCTCCTGCTATTACTTCTAAGCTTTGTATCCTCCTGAGATTGATGAGGTTAGTTCATTTTCCTAAGGCCTTATAAAAGCCTCATTATATTGCCAGCAGAAGATTCTGGAGTAGATCAGGGCAGTTCCCTAATTCATTTTACCTAAACCCACGCTATATACCAGATCTAACAGACACTTACTGTTTCAGTTCAAGTTTATATTTCCCTCTGTCCTAAGGCTACTCAGTCAGTAAAGACTGAAGCTGGAATTTAAACCTAAACCTTTTTTTTTTCTCTCTCTCTTTTTCGAGATGGAGTCTCACTCTCTTGCCCAGGTTGGAGTGCAATGGCACAATCTTGGCTCACTGCAACCTCTGCCTCCTGGGTTCAAGTGATTCTCCTGCCTCAGCCTCCCGAGTATCTAGGATTATAGGCACCTGTTCCCATGCCTGACTAAGTTTTTTTTTTTTTTTTTTTTTTTTAGTAGATATGGAATTTTGCCATGTTGGCTAGGCTGGTCTCAAGCTCCTGACCTCGAGTGATCCACCTGACTCTGCCTAGAGTGCTAGGATTATGGGAATGAGCCACCGTGCCCAGCCTAAACCTAAACCTGATTCCAATGTGCTGTTTTATATTGTGTTCTACCACGCTATCCTAAATGGAACGATTTTTTAAGTCTATGAGTTTTATACTCCATGTATTTAGTCAATAGCAAGATACTAATAACTTATATTTTGTCTTTTTTCCTAATACAGCGTATATTTATTGGAAGCGTATTATAAAAACAACAACTATGCTAGGCTCCAGAGGTACAAATAGTATGCAGAGAAGACATGGAAACTTTGATCTGATAGATCTTATAGACTAGAGATAGATATAGACATTAATCAAATAGCCATACAAAATAAATACAAAATTACAAACTGTATTTACTCCCCTAAAAGTAATTGATGAAATACTATATAATGGGGGCTTCTGAAAAAGTCTGGAAATTAGAGAAAACGTTCCCAAGAAAACAACATTTTTGAAGCGATTTGGTAGAAGTTAACAAATTATTAAAGAGTGTTTTTCCCTTTAAAGTCATTTAAACTATTAGTTGCTTTAAGCAATTTCTTTAAATAGTAAAAGGTTTTCATCATTAAAAAGCAGTAAGACATCAACTATGTGATAAAAAGGTATTTTAGTTTCAAAAAGTGCCAATAATTCAAATCTTTTAAGAAATTATCTTCCCATACAGTTTCCTCAAAAGTTAGCTATTTCCAGGAACTTGAGGATAGTGACAACAGCATGTGACTACTAATGGGTACTGAAATTATTTTGGGAGTGGAGGAAATGTTCTAAAATTAGAAAATGGTGTTAGTTTTAAAACTCATGAATATGCTAAAAAGCATTCAACTGTATACTTTAAAACAGTGAATTTTATGTATGTAAGTTATATTTCAATTTTTAAAATTGGGGTACAAAATGAGTCACATAGCATCATACATTAACTGTCTATGCCCTCTAAAACTGTTACTAGTAGTAGAATTTGTATATGGTAACATGGAAGATCTATTCAAGGATATAGCTATTCATAGGACTTTGGCATAGAATGACTCTTTCTCTAAGATCACACTCTCTGATGTAGAAAACAGCTCACAGAGCACTGAGGGATGAAGGTGATGGCTCCCTAGCCAGGAAAATCTAATGAATGAATCCAGGCAATCAGTGAGATGACAGATGTAAAAGCTTATATCCTACTAAGTTGAATTATTGAGTCATTAAAATGGTTTATAAGCCACTGATTACCACACTGATATGGATTTTTTTTTTTTTTTTTTTTTTTTTTTAGTATTAAAAAGAAGTGTGAAATTTAAACAAAGTCAATTCACATGTAATGGAGCATTGTTGAAGGCTTATCATTTAAGGCAGATAAACAAAATTAAGTACCTATTGTTATAGGGGAGACATAAAAAGAAGCATGAAGGGAATGGCTGGATAGTTAGATATTTTCACTAAGATCAAATTTTTGAACAAAAGAAGAAACAAACAATAGTATTTTAATTTTAAAGTCAATATTGGTACTAATAGCTTTCTGAATTCAAATTCATCTCACAGAGCTTAAGGGTTAGGAAAACCTTCTCCTAAAAAATGCTCCATGGGAGATAAAACTTTCAAATATATTCTATACTAGATTTATGATTTGTGACATTCAATCAGGCTATATCAATGCATAAGTAATTTACTAGAAATATACTAGCAGTTTTGTAAGGTACAGCAGTTCTTTCAAACTGAAAGAGTCACAGACCACATCTAGTAAATTATTGATTTAATATATCACATTGCTCTTTTGTGACCTGCAAGAAGTCATCACTTTTAAAAGTACCTAACTTGCTTTCTGTGAATAATTTATACATTATATAATAATTTTCATTATAGAGTATATTTGATAATAAATTATACATTAAACAAGTGAAGAGTCAGATATGAAATTGCAAGTAGCTTAAGGCTATGTAGCCTGTATTATAATGTCTCTAAGATACCTGCACATTCAAGTAGCATTTCTCCCACATACATGTTTTGAAATTTCTTCTAATTCACTCAGTGATACATTTCTTCTTCTTCTCCTCCTTCTCCTCCTCCTTCTCCTCCTCCTCCTCCTTCTTCTGTCTTGCTCCTTCATCCCACATACATACACCTGCTCAAAGTGGTATTTTCAGTGGATGATTAGAAACCTTAAAACCTGGTTGTGGTGTGATGGTCTGATTTCTCCAGAAATATTACATCTATCTACTGTATCAATGCATACATAATTCAGGTGTATAACAAGAATATATGTAATATAGTTGGATCATGGACACGTTTTACTCATACAAATCAAATTAAACAAATTAAGCCAAAAGAGAATTTTTTAAAATTAAACAAATAGAAGAATAGAGAACAAGAAAAATAAGAAATTACACTGTGTGGATAAAACTTCACTCACTAAATGAGCATATTCCTTAGACTGATAAGATATTAGCCTGTGTATTCGTCTGTTTGCATTACTATAAAGGAGTACCTGATACTGGGTAATTTATGAAGAAAAGAGGTTTAATTGGCTCACATTCTGCAAGCTTTACAGGAAGTGTGGTCTGCCATGCTTCTAGTGAGAGTCTCAGAAGGCTTCCAATCACGGTGGAAGGTGAAGGGGGATTAGACACATCACATGGCAAGAGAGGAAGCAAAAGAGAGAGGGGGAAGGTGCCACACATTTTTAAACCACCATATCTTGGGAGAGCTTACTCACTATCGCAAGGATAGCACCAAGTCATTCATGAGGGATCTGCCCCCATGACCCAAACACCTCCTACCTGGCCCCACCTCCAATATTGAGGATTACATTCCAACATGAAATTTGAAGTGGACAAACATCCAAACACTATCATTCTGTCCCTGGCCCCTCATAACTTATATCCTTCTCACATTGAAAAATACAATCATCCCCTGCCAATAGTTCTCAAAAGTCTTAAATCATTCCAGCATGAAGTCCAAAGTCATAAGTTCCATCTGAGACTCATGCCCTTCTACCTATAAGCCAATAAAATCCAAACAAGTTATTTACTCTCAAGATACAATAGTAATGCAAGTATTGGGTAAACATTCCCATTCCAAAAGTGATAAATTGGCCCAAAGAAAAGGTCAGTAATCTCCACACAAGTCTGAAGCCCAACAGAGCAATCGCTAAATCTTAAAGTTCCAAAATAATCTTCTTTCACACCATGTCCCACATTCTTGTGTGAGGGGTAGATTCCCAAGGCCTTGGGCAGCCCCGCCTCTATGGCTTTGCAGTGTGCAGCCCATGTGGCTGCTCTCAAAGGTTGGAGTTGAGTGCTTGCCGCTTTTCCAGGCAGAGGTGCAAGCTGCTAGTGCCTCTGCCATTATAGAGTCTGGAGGGTGGTGGCCTGCTTCCCACAACTCCATGAGGTAGTGCCTTGGTGGGGACTTCGTGTAGGTTCTACAATCCCACATTTCCCCTTGGCATTGCAGTCATAGAGTTTCTCTGTGGGGCTCCAAACCTATAGCAGACTTCTGCCTGGGCACCCAGGATTTTCTATACATTCTCTGACATCTAGGTAGAAGTTGACGAGCAGCCTTCACACTTGCATTATGAGCATCTGCAGACCTAACACCATGGGAAAACTGCCAAGGATTATGGCTTGCACTTTACAGAGCCATGGCCTGAGCTGTACCTGGACCCCTTTGAGCCAAGTGCTGAAACCAGAGTGACTGGAATGCAGGGAGCAGCCTCCCAAGGCAGGCAGCAGGGCCATGGACCTGGTACAGGAAACCATTCTTTTTTCTAAGCCTCTGGGCCTGTGATGATAGGGGCTGCCTCAAAGATCTCTGAAATGCCTTCAAAGCCTCTTCCCCATTGTCTTGGATATTAGCTTTTGGCTCCCTTTTACTCATTCTAATTTCTCCAGCAAGTCATTGCTCCACAAGCTTGTATCCCACTTGTATCCCATCCTGAAAATGCTTTTTTTCTTCCCTGCCACATGGCTAGGCTGTGAATTTTTCCAACTTTTACACTCTACTTCCCTTCTAAATATAAGCTCCAACTTTAAGTCATTTCTTTGCTCCTGTAGCTAATTATAGTAACGTAGGCTGTTTTCTTCTCCATCACTTTGAAAGCTGTGAATCTCTGGCCTGCGACACCCCACCCGGGCCTCACTCAGCCACGCTGATGTGTCCCAGCTTGCCTTTGTTATAGTTTGTACCCATGGTTGGTGGTTCCCTAGCTCTTGTGCTGAACACAAGAAGGAGGATCCTGTACGTTGAAGGGTGAGGGGGGTGAAGACGAATTTTATTAAGCAACAGAACAGTGCTCAGTGGAGAGGGGATGCAGGAGGTGGTCCCCCAGTCTCACAGTCAGGCAGTTCTCTCCTCTTTGCATAGCTGTCTGGAACTTTTTATGGCCTCAGAATAGGGGAGGGGCAGGCTGTAGGTACTATTGGAAAAGACAGCATTCAATTGGTTAAAAGACATTTTTTAGAAAGAATCAATTAGGAAAGGGCAGGTGAACAGCAACAGAAGTTCTCACTCTGGGTCGCAGGTTTCATCTAGGACCAGCAGTCTGGTCTTTCAGTCTTCAAGCTGATTTTGCTCGAAGGTGGGGTTTCACCAGGGACCCATTCCTGTCTTCCTGGGCATTTGGCTGCCTCCTGCCACTCTCAGTAGGTTGTTAGAAGTAGCCAGGCCACCTGTTGAATGGTTTGCTGCTTAGAAATTTCTTCTGCCAGATACCCAAAGATATCACTCTTAACTTTAAGTTTGTACAGATCTCTAGGACATGTACGAGGACATGAACACAATGCAGCCAAATTCTTTGCTAGAGAATAATACAGGTGACCTTTGCTCCAATTCCCACTGAATTCCTCATTTCCATCTGAGACCTCATCAACGTAGACTTCACTCTCCATATTTCTATAAGCATTTTTGTCACAACCATTTAAGTAGTCTCTAAGAAGCTCCAAATTTTTTCTTATCTTTCTATCTTCTGAGGTCTCCAAACTCTTCCAACCTCTACCCATTACCCGTTTCTAAAGCCATTTCTACATTTCCATATATCTTTATAGTAGCACCCCACTCCTTGTGTATTAGTTTGTTTTCACGCTGCTGATAAAGACGTACCCAAGACTGGGCAATTTACAAAGGAAAGAGGTTGATCGGACTTACGGTTCCACATGACTGGGGAGGCCTCACAATCATGGTGGAAGGTAAGGAGGAACAAGTCACATTTTACGTGGATGGCTACAGGTAAAGAGAGAGAGAGAGAGAGCTGGTGCAGGGGAATGTCTCTTTTTGAAATCATCAGATCTCGTGAGACTTATTCCCTATCGCGAGAACAGCACAGGAAAGTCTTGACCCCATGATTCAGTTACCTCCCACCGGGTTCTTTTTACACCATGTGGAAATTCAGGATGAGATTTGGGTGGGGACACAGCCAAACCATGTCACCTTGATATGAATTTTTCTAGTCAAATTTTGCTATCAATTTGTTAGTCTGTTCGTATTACTATAAAGGAATATTCAAGACTAGGTTATTTATGAAGAAAAGAGATTTCATTAGCTCATGGATTTTCAGGATGTACAAGCAGCGTGGTTTCACCATCTGCTTCTGGTGAGGACTCAGAAAGCTTGCAATCATGGCAGAAGGCAAAAGGGGAGCAGGTATGTTACATGGCAAGATAGGAAGTGAGAGAGAGAACGAGGAGGTGCCATATACCTTTAAACAACCAGATCTAAGGAGAACTCACTCACTATTGCTAGGACAGCACCAAGACATTCATGAGGGATCTATCCCCATGACCCAAAGACTTCCCATCAGACCCCACCTCCAACATTTCAATACGAGATTTGGGGGGGCACCAACATTCAAACTATATCAGCATGGATTTGCTACTATGGGTTTGATATTAGACCTGGGTTTGCTGTTCCCTCAATAAAAACCAGAATCCATATAGCAGTCATATTATAAACATTTTACCATTGGATACATTTCTAATGTTTAAGATACATATCTTTCATATAGTATTGCCCCCAAATGTAAAGCACAGTAATCAAGCAAAGAACAAGCAAAAATTTCAATTGCAGAAAGAAAAAAAAAAAAGACTTATATGTATTTATTGAAAGAGGATGTATCTAGATTCTGTACTAAATTTAAGTGATTTTTTCTGGGATAATTTCTACCAAATGAAATGTTTATGTTATATGCTGACTATGGAACACTATTTTATAGTAGCCTGGTCTTGCAGGTATAGTTCATTTAATCACCCAAAGACATTTATGGAGAACTTACTATGTACAGACCCTGTCCTGAGAAGAGAAGAGAAGAGAAGAGAAACATGATAAGACTTATGTTTTAGAAAAAGTGCTACCAGTGGTATGAACTTGTGGTGATGAGTGAAGCTGAGAGTCAAAGAGCACATGCAGAAATTGATGGGAGTCTGGACTGTGACAGTTACAGAGGCAGAGAAGCTAGAGAAGCTGATAAATCACATAAGGTTATGAGCAACAAATTGATTCTTTGTTGGACCCCAAGAGTCAGGGAGAGCAAATCTAGAATAATGGCATTTTATAAGTAGGCTAAGTTTGACATTTTCAATCTTTAAGTTGTTGGGCTCTATAGATATACATAAAACACAGTTCTCTGGTGTGTCAAAATTACAATTAATTGTTATCAATTACATAAACATTAAAATTATTACCAAAAGAAAACACATTTTAGAATCATCAGTTTGGCCTTTTGTCAAGTATGTTCTTAAGGAGGCAGGTTCTGTAAGATATTACATGTAAAAAAGTTTTCCATGATCAAATAAGTTTGTGAGAAAGAGCATGATATTCCCTAAACCTTACTAAAGTCTCAAGTCCTTCACTCATGTGTTTCCCACACTTACTTAATCATAGAACCATATCTTCTTAAATTCAAATGTTCTACAAACATACTATTAAAAATATAGATTTAGGCTGGGCACAATGGCTCACGCCTATAATCCCAGCACTTTAGGAGGCCAAGATGGATGGATCACCTGAAATCAGGGGTTCAAGACCGGCCTGATCAACATGGTAAAATGCCATCTCTACTAATAATACAAAAATTAGCTGGGCATGGTGGTGCATGGCTGTAATCCCAGCTACTCTGTAGGCTGAGGTAGGAAAATCTCTTGAACCTGGGAGGTGGGGGTTGCAGCTAGCCGAGATGGTGCCATTGCACTCCATCCTGGGAAACAAAAGCAAAACTTGGTCTCAAAAAATAAAAATAAAAATAAATTAAAAAATAAAAATATGGATTTATTAACTACATAAGTTATAATCAGGAACAGGTGGGTTCTTATGTTTAATGAATTACAAGGAATATAGGCTGTTTAGAGAAACAACAGCCAATTTGACAAAAGGTCCACAGGTATATGTGGCATATGTCAAATAGCAAAAATAAGAATAGAATCCAAAGGTCTGACTTGCTTTTATCTTCAGCCGAGTAAGAGCCAGAAAGATAAAAGCGGCCCTTTTCTCGATTAGCCAATAAGATGACATTAAAACAGGAAGTAAGAATATAAAAAGCTTCTGGAGACCAATATTAGGAGAATCTGTGAAATTGGCCTGACTTAATTATTATTCCATTTATATTTTATGAATATTAGGTTAGTGAAAAAGTAATTGCAGTTTTTGCCATTAAAAGTAATGCCCAAAACCACAATTACTTTTGCACCAACCTAATATAAAACAGATTACAATAGATGTGTATCTCAGAGCATAGTTAATTTTCCCTTATTTATAATAATACACTGCATAATTATTATCACTCACTATAATATTCCGTTATTGACTATAAATTAGGCCACGCTGTAGGCACTCATCAGAAAAAACAGAAAATTATGGTTACAAGTACAAATAACAGAATCTAGCATAATACTACCATGTGATTAAATTTTAACCTTATAATATATTTGTAATTTAAAAGAACCTTCATATTTCTAAATATGATTTTTAATAAAAGCTGTCCTAAATGTCAATTATACAAAATAAAATATATAAAACAAATTCTGGCTGTCAGACACATGTTAATATAGGATGGCACAATGTTCATGACTAAGTCACAGAACTGAACTTGAGTTAGAAGTTTCCATTTCTATTCATACTTTCCAAATATAAAAATAAGAGTTTAATAGTTTTTGTCATGTTCATTCAAAGTATTATAATTTTAATTCTGGAGCACCTTAAAATCAGAAAGAAAATTAACATGAGACATACTGCCCATTCTTGAATGATTCTCTCATCAGTAGCATTATCAGTTGAATAAAGTTATCAGTACTGAAATAAGAATAACACCTGACTGCTCTAATCTCAAACAATAATGAGTGATGAGAGGGATGCATCTTTGGTTATTATAATCACTGTCAATTTCTTGCGTGTTTCTAGAGAATTCTAATTTTAGTGTGTTTCATTCTAAGTATTTATTACCTTTTTATAGAACGTTAAGGAAAAAAGGCAGAATATTCATTAGTCACTCAACTCAATACAACATCCTTTTTGTGTTGTGTGTGTGTGTGTGTTTTAAATATACTGTATTGCTCTATTTTAAAACTTTGACCAATAATTAATCACAAGTTTTTACTTTTTCAAACTGTCATAACTCTTCTGGAGGTACCTAATTCATCACTGCATGCAGTGCACTTTAAAAGGAAAATCAGACATTAACTTCAATAAAGTCCCAGTATAAAGACTACACCTATCTATTTCTAATCTCCTTTTCTCAAGTCACAGAGGTAAACCACTACTGATATCTAATGGAAATCACTGCACTTTTGTTCTTGATCTTATTTCTAGGTCAATGATCCTGATTTTCCTTGTGTAATGATTCCTTCCTCCCTATTAAATCGACAAAGAACATTCATTCAACTTTGCATCTCCAAACTACTTTATACATTTCCCTCCCATTTATATTCATAATTCTGGTTACTTTTGTATTTGTTTATATACCATTTATTCTTCATCCAACTGTAATCTAGCCTCCCCTACTTGCCCCCACCCCACTCTAGTTCAGGAGTTGGCAAACTTCTTCTGTAAAGGACTAGATACTATTTTGGGCTTTGCTGGCCACATATATCTTTGTTGAATATTCTTCTGTAGTTTTTGTTTTGTTTGTAACTCTTTAAAAATGTAAAAAACCTTTCTTGGTCCACAGTCTGGATTTGGCCTCCTTGCTATAACTTGCAGCGAGCTGCTCTAATTGAAACTACTCTACTAATAGCACCAGAAAAACTCCTTTTGGTGTTTGAGGAGAGTAATAAATTATACTCTGTCCTTCCTGCAAAACTTCAAAGGAAATCAAACTATCAGCTTTAATACTGGTAAAATATGAGGGGCAGTGACAGTGGGCTTCCTACTAGCTGTCTGCAACAGGAACAGCCCTACCCTCAGAAGGCACCCTAAAAAACCTACAGTATACAAGAGCACACCAGACAGTGTGCTCTGCAGGAAGGATGGCTCCTAATCTGAAGAAAGGTACTCAAAGGGTGAAGGAGGAGGGTCAGCTGGCAAGGTGTTTAAAAAGAAAAAAAAAAATCCCTCTTCATGCAAACTATAGACCTGGGGCAGAAAAACTCCAGTCTTACACTCCACATTGCCAAGTCAACCCAGACTTCAGACTTCTTTTTCATTTATTAATCACTTTGCAACATTTACCTCTTTGAACACTTGCTTTTCACTGAAACTCTTCTCCCTTGGCCCCCAGGAGAGCAATTTCTCTGGAGTCAGCCACTCTTTATCTGATTTTAAACCTTTGGTGTTTCCCAGAACCTCATCTTTGCCCATCTTTTCTCATTCTGCATACTTTTCAGAGTGATCTTATTCACTTAAAGAATATCAGTTACCATCCATATGCTTTCTATATTAAATCTCCATTTAGCTCAGGTCTCTCTTGAGTTCTAGAACTATGAATCCTAATGCATCCCCCATCTTGTGAATAACCCCCATCTACAGTTTATCAGAAACATTAATTTCACCCTCATCTTTTCTTTTTTTTTTTTCTCTTTTTTTAACATACCACCTTGGGCCTGAGGTAGCCAATAAGTCTGCCTCAAGGCACCATCAACAACTCCTCTGATTTCAAGGTAAATTATATATACAGATAAAGGTTGATGAGAAAGTAGAATACTTAGATGAGTGGGTGAATGTGTTTGTACAGCCATTCATGTCTCACACATAGTGTTGAATCTGAGTAGAATTTCAAAGCCTGACAGCAAGTAATACAATTTCCCACTTGCATATTTAATTTATCATTATCATAAAAAAGATGATCAATTTCACACTCTTATCACAAATGAAAGCTAGGCCACCATTATTATATTTCTAGATAACACCATTACAACATTGTTATATTACATACTTTGTTTCTGAGAACAGGAAATTTGAATACTTATAAAGTTTTGTTTATACACTTTTTTATTTTTTAAATATTTAACACTAGAAGATCTTATTAAAAGTTGCAAATAAATTATACACCTTAAATTCCAGTAGCCATATATTTTTATATGAAGAAGATAACCATGGTATCAATTTTTTTAAACTTTTTTCTAAAACTGATATTTTCACCATTTTTTCCTAGCACCCTGTGGAAGTCGTTCAACAGGTTCAGAAGGCACTGTTCTATCACCAAACTATCCAAAAAATTACAGTGTGGGACATAATTGTGTTTATTCTATAGCAGTTCCAAAGGAGTTTGGTAAGTAAGATTCGACTCATTATGTAGTATTTCATCCAGACATGCTTTATTTTTCACTACATGCTATTCAAAATTTTTAAATGAAAATACCTACTATCCATAAAGTATTTTACTTTGCAATTCTTTTTAGATGGTGGTTTTGTAATAATACAATTTTGAGGTCATCTTACTCAATCTGAATTTACAGTCAAGTACACAGGTGAACAACAATACAAAAATGAAAACAGGATTGTTTTTAATTTTTAAAAATGAGTATATCAGTAACCTTGCAAGTGCCTTCATATTGGAATTTTATAAAATGGGAAATTGCCAGAGCATAAAGCCAAGGCTGCTCTGTAAAATATGTATTAAGTCAAATATTGAACTATTACAATAGTAATAAAAGTATTTACAAAACAATCATATCAATTTTATAGTTTATTAACACATTTCCAGAAAGAAGAGCTTTTGGTTTTAAGCATCTAGTTTCAGGGACAGCAATAAATACAAAAAGACAGCAAAGGACATTTCAGCTCATCTTGTCAACCTGACAATCTATTCTGCATCGGCACTAAGAAGACAATGTGTCCTTTGCTGCCTTCACATCTTTCTGATCACACGTCTTAGAAGTCACTTATCTGGCTTCTAAAGGTTTTGGTTCTGAGATCCAGCTGGATCTAACCCAGATTAAGCTCTGTTCATGGATGGATAGGCAAGGGAAATTTAGAGAGCAGTAAAGTTCATAGACTTCTACAATTTAGATTTACAGCATTGTGTTACATAGTAAAGGATTTGTTATAGCTATAAGGAATGTCTGGGTCTGGATGACTCAGTATTTCAGCAGAAGGACATGGATTTTATCATTAGAGATAGTTGCATAACATCTTGACTTAACATTTCTGCTGCTGAGATATAAAATAAGCTGATGCTTCCAGTCCAATTTCTTATAACCAGATACCTATATATCCTCCTTTTCATCCTTCTGAAACAAGTCCAAGATCTTCAACTTACTTGAGAGCACTGTCATCAGAAATGAAGTACTAAACTTTTTATTTTAACATTTAAACAGAGTGATGATGCCAGCATTAGCAAAGTGTATGTTTTTGTACTCTACAAAGTATTTCTTTCCCCTAGCGTATCGATTGGTTGAATCAAAGGTGAGCTCTTTGATAGTGAAGAGAATGACAGTTTAGAAAGAAAAATATCATTCCCTTAATTGTGTTTATTTTTTGCCTTTTGAGTCCTTCCTTTGCTAGAGAGTTTTATGCTCCCCAGATGCAAAAAAATGTTACATGGTTGCTGACAGAATCCTAACAATTATTATCCAGAAAACTTCATGGCTCTCTGAGTCCTCTTTGGAAGCCATTATTTATCCTATTATTCTTGGGATGCCATGTGGCCAAAGGAATGAGAAAGAGGAAAATTAGCCATTTAGTGTCCTGACAAATAGACATGCTGGTCACCTTGGAGATGTATTACTGTAGCCTATGTATGCTCAAAAAGAGAAAGAAAAAGTACTAATTGAAACAAAAGTAAATTAACAGATTCCTAAAGAATGAAATCTATATTTTTGTAGGGTTAATATAAGTTGAATTTAATCCTCTTAATATTAAAAAAACTGCTATGTTGAGCCAATAATAGTTGGTTTTTAAAACTATTTTTAAATGAATCTTCTTGTTTTTTGTGGACAAAACAAAGTGTACTTTGATTTATTAGTAAAAAACTAATTTTATTTTACAAATGTTGCATCATTCTTCATTTTAAGTTACATATATATTTAAGCACCTGTATTCTAATTTCAGCCTTGTCACATGTTAGCTATCTGCCTTTGAACAAGTTACATAATCTCTTTGAGACTGCCTCTTTATTTATAAATTTGCTATCATTTTGTTTGTAGATTAGAGATGTGAGCAGTAAATGAGAGAGATACATACACATGTAAAGTATGTCTAACATACTTCATGTTTAATATCATTGGGTTAACAAATGCCAGCTTTCAAGTCAGATTTCTGGGTTAAGGCTCAACTTAACTTACTTGCTATTTTCATTGGACAAGTCACATTGTCAGCCTGAACCTTACACATCTCTAAAGTAGCAATGGCAAATACACCTTATATGGCTATTTTATAATAATTTGATGTATATGAGTGATTGGCATAATAACATAGTAAGTCGTATGCATACACAAGTACACATATACACCTTCTTCTTTATGTTCACATTCATATAAAACATCCCCTGTCCCCTCTTCCACCCCCGAAAAAGGTTAAATTAAATGACCTACATTATTAGATTGAACTAAGGTCTTAAAAATAGCATTTTTAAAATAAGACAACTATTTGTGTTATTTAGTTAAAGCATGAAAACAAATATTTTGGGTTTTATATCCCAGTGGCTATTCAATCATCTGATAATCCCTTACAATTTTCTGGGAGTAGGATAGTGAAAGTAAATAAATACTGACTGTTGACTTCTTCCTATTACCTTCCTATTACCTTCCTTTACCTCTTTGATGAGAGATGGTCAAGCAGTAGTTACTGGATCTCTACAAATCAGATTTCTATTTTGCTTCTGCTTCCTCTCATTCTCACTTTGCCATAATTTTTTTTCTGTTGCCACATTGAGCTATATTTATTACTTTTCAGTATTACTTCATCACATATCACTTCCCACATTTTTTTCTTTTACTGTCATTTATCTCAAATTATAATAATTCCTTCGTCTGTATCTTTTATATGCAGATGCTCTTAGAACATGACTCTTACATCATTTAGCACAGGGGTTCCTAACCCCTGGGCCATGGACTGGTACTGGTCCTTGGCCTGTTAGGAACTGGCCCGCACAGCAGGAAGTGAGTGGCAAGTGAGCTATCATTACTGCCTGAGCTCCACCTCCTGTCAGATAAGCTGTGGCATTCGATTCCCATAGGAGTGCAAACCCTGTTGTGAACTGTGCATGTGAGGGATCTAGGTTGTGCACTCCTTATCATAACCTAATGCCTGATGATCTGAAGTAGATCACTGAAACCATCCCATGGAAAGATTGTCTTTCACAAAACCTGTCCCTCATGCCAAAAAGGTTGGGAACCACTGATTTAGCACAATGTCTGTCAAATACACTCAGTGCATTGACTGGATTGCATTTTACATATGGGTTAAGGCTCTAACATCCTTATGTAAAAAGAAAATAACATATAACCAACATTACACATGAAAATAAATTAAATCACCCACGAAAGATCTACATGACTTTACATATGACGATTGTCTCTGAAAACTCTAACAGACCATTTTTAGTCCTTCAAGGTAAGAAGAGATAACAGATTATTTCAGATAATTCCAGATGAGCTACTTGTGTTTCTTACAGGCCATGTGATACCAAATTACTTTTTTTTTTTTTTGCCTGGTGTAGAATTAAATGCCTGTAAGTTATTTTTGCCATTACTTTTGATGGCAAAAACCACAATTACTTTTACACCAACCTAATAAATATGTGCATATTACTCCGCTTTACTGGTTGATTGAGTAAATACTCTTTGTCAGTCAATTGCCATCTTTTAGTTTTTATAAATAAGACAAATGTCAGTTCATAATGTTTTCATGAGCATCACTGAATTTCATTTGAATTCAGGTATTGGGGTCAGATTTTGGCAATATTCATCCTGCAGGATTCTACTTGTTTTATTATTCTTAGAAAAATAACAGTTATGGATCAATTGGATATCATTTATTAATATTTTACTCCCCTCATTCTACATATAAGACTAATTACATTTGGCTTTTTGGATTTAAAAAATCCTACTTATCTATCAATAAAATATATTTAATTTTTCTTCATTTTTCAATGTTTAATCACCAGTTGCTTTTTCTTGTGGTTTAGTTGCTTAAGACTTTATGAATTATATTTAAGGGTCAGAAACATGGAAGACCAATTTTATTTTACCTTTCATTTGGTATAGATAACATGCTTCAGAATGTAAGAGAACTGTTAACATTGTCAGAGGGAAATTTTTTTGTTAATATGTATTATACCTAGAGTATAGGAGTCCAAATAAGATGTCAGGGAGGGAGGAATTAGTAAAATTTGGGAATAAATGTGTGGATTTCTATCTCAACAATCCTGGCTGAGAAGAAACATAAATATATAGGATGACAGTCAAAGTAGAGTGTAAATCGGCAGATAATGTTTGGTTTTGTTTATTTTCTCTTACTCCAGCAGATACTGGGGTATTTAATTTAAAGCCCAAAGAGAAAGTAGAGAAGACAAAGCTGAAGATATGAGGTGTATCAATTGGTTAAAAAAAAAAAAAACAAAAAAACTTCAGGCAATTGGAGGAGATGAAATTTTAAAAACAGAGGGAAGGACCTCCTTATAATTCAGAAGAAATAATTTGCAATTAGCAACATGATATCTGGATTACTTTCACATGAAATATTGAAATAGTCACATGAAATATTTTTGGAATTATCATTCCTTCCTATTCTCCCACCTCCATCTCTCTTCAATCATCCTCTTCTTATTTTCTAGGAATTATGTGTAACAGAGAACATATTCGTGTCCTAAGGCTACTATAACAAAGTACCACAGGCTTAGTGGCTTAATTTTATTCTCTCACAGTTCCAGAGGCTGGATGCCTAAAATCAATGTGTCAGTAATGCCACACTTCCTCTGTTGGCTCTAGAGAAGCATTCTTCATTGCTTCTTTCTAGTTTCTGGTGACTCCCAGCAAGTCTTGAGGTTCCTGGGCTTATAACTGACTTACTCCAATCTCTGACTCCCTCTTTACAAGACTGTTTCTCCTGTCTGTCTGTTTCTGTGTGTCTCTCTGCTTTCTCTTGTTCTTATAATGACACCACTTATTGGATTTAGGGCCCACTCTACTCTAATATGATATCATCTTGATCCTTAACTAATTACGTCTGCAAAAACCCTGTTTCTAGGTATGCTGACATTCTGGACTTCTTGGTGAACATAAATTTTGGAGAACACTATTCAATCCACTATGAAGGGCAAACTATGTATCTATATCTATATCTATACACACACATATATATATAATTTTATGTAGAAAATCTTAATATAAGTTGCTGTATAAAGCATGCATCAGCTGTGTGGACTGCAAACTGACATTCAGATTTCTTGGAAAATTCCAACATGTAAAACATCCTGAGGATATCCAGTATAGTTGATGGTGACTTAATTTTGTGTTTAGCATTCCAGATAGCTCTACCTCCTAGAAGACACACCCTGAAGGCATATTTATTAGTGTACAGAGCTTATTCTTTCCCAAGACTAGTTTTTACACTTGGTATGTTCAAAATGGGCATAAAAACCTTACATCTGCCCCAGTAATCTACCTTCTCACCTATCTTTTATTATTGGCACAGTCTCTTGGTTGTATAAGTTTCAAATTTATGAATCCCTATATCATCCGAAGTAATTGTCAATTTAGTCTACTATGTGCAAATGGTATACAGAGTTACCAAACCCTTTTGCATATTGCTGTAGGAGAGGCTTTTTAAAAAAGTAGCTGCCACTACCTTGAACTTTTTTTCTACTTAAATGTATTTTGTTTGTTTCTTATTCACCACCGCTATCTTTCCTATTTCTCATTGAAGTATTTTTCTTCCAGTTAACCTAGAAACATCTTTCCTTAGGATATTACTCACATTATAAGATTATAATTTTAAAAAATATATAATTTTATTAAGTATTATGTTAAAAACAGTGATAAGTAGCAACTATTTCATCAATTCTTATTGTATTCACTAAATGTATTTTATTTTGGGCTGATAGACTTGGGTAATTACATAGTGGTTAATAAGTGTGATTTGTTTTTGCAATATCACATCTTTTACATTTCTGCATGAATTATTAACCTGTAAAAGGTAATCTGAGAATTTAGGTCTTCTCGTAATTTAGAAGAAAAAAGTAAAACAATGGATTGAAAATAAGATGCATACATACTATCTCTAAATGTATACATACATGTTTTTCCGTTAGACATCTGAACTTTTAAATACCTATTAATGTAGTTTTGACTTGCATATGAAAAATTAAGTAACTATTCTCATCTTTTATGTTAAAAATCATAGCAGTTCGTTTTGTGTATATTTTTCCTTAAAATTCACACATATATTTGACCATTTGCTCTTTGATCTTATGTCTGTGAGGTTTTTTTTAACTATTCAGCAACACAGTCTATGTTGTGGTTACCTCTCTTTATGCTTAATTCAATCATTTATTGCCACCAATTTTCTCCATATTTGCTTAATTCAATCATTTATTGCCACTAATTTTCTCCATGTTTTAGTGAAAGATTGTTTTTAGTTTACCTTTGTTTGCTCGTTCAATCAGTAAACCATTTTATTGGCATTTTATTTTTCCCAGTATGACATTTTCCATAATGAATGAGTACTTAAGAAGATCAATAAAGGTTTTTATGTATTTTTTACTTAAAGTATATGACACTTCACTTTTTAACAGTACAATTGCATCAAAACCAACTATTACTCTTTTCTCAATACTGAATTTATCTAACAATGACAAATATTCACAATATATGTGTTTATTAAAAAGTTGTGTTTACTATTTGTCATTACTTTTTAGATTTGGAGCAATTGAAAAGAAAAGGGAACAATTTTTTTTTTTTTTTTTTTTTTTTTTTGAGATGGTGTCTCCCTCTGCTGCCCAGGTTGCAGTACATGGTACCATCTCGGCTCACTGCAACCTCCACCTCCTGGGTTCAAGTGATTCTCCTGCCTCAGCCTCCCAAGTGGCTGGGATTACAGGATCTCGCCACCTCATCAGGCTAATTTTTGTATTTTTAGTAGAGATGAAGTTTCACCATGTTGGCCAGGCTGACCTCAAACTCCTGACCTCAGTTATCGACCCACCTGGGCCTCCCAACATGCTGGGATTACAGGTGTGAACCGCCACACGCGGCCTCTTGTTTTCTAATTGATGGTTGTTTTAATGTAAAAAAGCAGAAATCAGTACATTATTTGTGTACTTATAAGAAAGGAAACCCCTATTTTTTTAAGCCTATCGTTTTAGGGAAGGGAAATATGATTATCTTATGTGCTTATGATAATATTATTTAATTTGGAGGGAATAATTTATATAATTAGATCTCAAGCCATGGCTTGGCCAATTGGTTGAACATGATCTGCCTCCCACCCCACCTGCATTTCAAAGACTGTTGAAAACCCATGGGTAGCGAGGTAAGACTGTGGGCCACAGTATTCTATCCCATAAAAGGCAAAGGCTGAGAGGCTGTTAAAATAGGCACTAAACAGAACATAGGATTCAAATCAGTGATAAAAGAATACTTACTATCTGGTAATTCAAGAGTCTGTAATTTCAGTAGTATTGATTATGGGGCCTTTAATATGTGAGACACAGAATACAAGTTGCAGTAATTCACCACGAGGGGGCATTAATTTTTTCCAGGCTTAAGAGCAGCTAAAATAGGCTACTAAATGGAGAAATAGTGGGGATAATCACCCTTTCTCTAAATACTTTTTCTATAATGGGTTTTAATCTTTAAAGAACCTATGTTGTTTTACACTGGGCCATATTAACTAACTTTTAACTGAAGATAAAAGTCCATAGAGTCCTAATTTGTCAAGCCTACTGTAAGTGCCAAAGACTTCATTTAATTTTACTACCTTTTTGGTCAGAGCTTCCATGACCACTGTAGGATATTTAGGTAAGGCAATAATGCTGATGATTAAAATGAGGCATACTTCTTTGTTCACCATTTTCTATTTCATATTTCCTTTAGATTATACGGTGTGCCTTATTGAAATTTAGTGGGATCCCCAGGAATAACTGTATCTGAGTCTCTGTGTAGATTAAGGCCATGAAGGTTTGCTAAGTGGTGCATCTCAGTAGATATTACACTTAATTTAGAACCCATGTTGTAGAGACACAAAAACCAATTAGAGACATTCCATAGTTTTACTTTACAAGTTTTTGTGTAAATTTTGGATTTCCAGTTGAGTCAAATTGTGGATCTTTCTCTTTTAATTTTGTATTTCTTCAACCTGTATGTAGTTTATTGTTGTTTTCATTTTCACTTTAAGAGTTACTATATGTAACTTCAGAGGAGGGAAGGTCTCCTTACCCTGCTTATGTTAATTATTAATCATAATTATTTCATAATTAATAATTTTCCTCCTCTAAAGTATCTCAAATTAGTAACTTCAAGGTTAGAAACAATGGTTACTTTATAAGGTTTAAGAACTCTGGGTTTATTTTAAGTTTCCATCAACTCATTCCTTGTTTCACATAGGTGTCATGTGTGTTTTCCTCTGAAGTCTGAAGATTAGAATCTTTGTTACAACAGAGGCCTGGATAGCAATAGTAGCAAAAGAATTTTTTTTTTTTTTTTTTTTTTTTTTTTTTTTTTGAGACAGAGTTTTGCTCTGTTGCCCAGTCTGGAGTGCAGTGGCAAGATCTCGGCTCACTGCAAGCTCCACCTCCCAGGTTCACTCCATTCTCCTGCCTCAGCCTCCTGAGTAGCTGGGACTACAGGCGCCCGCCACCACACCTGGATATTTTTTTTTTTTTGTATTTTTAGTAGAGATGAATTTCACCGTGTTAGCCAGGATGGTCTCAATCTCCTGACCTTGTGACCCACCCGCCTTGACCTCCCAAAGTGCTGGGATTAGCATGAGCCACCTCACCCGGCCAGCAAAGGCATTTTATAGGGTCTTAGTGAGTCATCTGCTTTCAGGAGTTTAGAACTCAGCACACCATATGGTAGCTCTTCTTTCTCACAATCCACCACCCAGTGAGCCCATATATTGCACAGGGTATCAATATTTTCCCTGGGTCTTCTCTAGAAAAGGTGACTGCTTGACACCAATAGCCACAAAGTAAGAGTTGTTTCTCTGAACTTAGCATTAGTCACTGTTTATGCTGGAATCAAGTATGTGATTCATTATAAAGTACACAGATAAGTCCAGACTACAACATATAACTGAGGGTCACTTTGATGAGGACGCAACCCTTGGTTCTAAATGCCAGTTATTAAAATATCTGATGTAGATTGATTAAATCTGTGATAACTTGGAAGAACTCAGAAAATGCAGCACAAAGCAACATAACTCTAAGTGCAAGTTTGCCAGCAGACAGCAGAGCCAGTTACTAAGAGAAAATAAGAGAAAAAAGACCTTTAGTGGTTGTAGTCATCACTTAGACATCTTACTCATTGCATTCATTGTTGTGGTCACTCTGCAGTTGGTTTGGATTTATTTATTTATTTATTTATTTATTTATTTATTTATGATGGAGTCTTGCTCTGTTGCCCAGGCTGGAGTGCAGTGGCATGATCTTGGCTCACTGCAACCTCCGCCTCTCGGGTTCAAGTGATTCTCCTGTCTCAGCCTCCTGAGTAGCTGGGATTACAGGCACGTGCCACCACACCCAGCTAATTTTTGTATTTTTAGTAGAGATGGGGTTTCTCCATGTTGATCAGGCTGGTCTCGAACTCCTGACCTTGTGATCTGCCCACCTCGGCCTCCCAAAGTTCTGGGATTACAGGCGGGAGCCACCGCGCCCATCCCTGGTTTGGATTTCAAAACTGATATCACATAAGCACAAGGAAGTATGAAAAGCCATGTTACTCACAAAATGAGACTTTCTAGGGAGAGCAAGGCAAACTGCCAAACAGTTTCAAAATGCATGAGACAGCAGAGAAAGGAGATTGACTGTGGAATTTTATTGTGATTATGGAGTAGCAGTGGGGTGAGAGTTTCTGTGTGCAGGTGAATGCTTGCATGATTTAAACTTACCACTGGTGGCAAAGAGGCAGCACTTACGTGACCTAATCAGCTTGCCCAGATATGAGGCAGAGGAGAAGGGGGAGTGGCGGGGCTTGTAAGTTGTCAATAGTTAAGCATTAAAAATGATTTCACATGTTTTAATATAAGTTGTAATTTATATGTGTATCGTATATCATATACGTCATATATATCTGTTGTTATTATATTATCTTTCCATTTTAAGCAAAATTATTTTCTTTCAACTTGCAAGAATCTCACTATAATATGCTCTAGAATGTGATTAGCTGAATTTTCAAAATAACTGTCAAATGATCTATTAGATTCATATGATGGTTATCTATTCACATTCATTGTGTATAAGTGTCAATGTTGATGTTTCATATTTCTGTTGTTGTAAGGCAGTTATAGAAAATAAGTTATGCTTAATAATTCAGAATAAAGCTGAAAACTATGGTGCAGGAACACAAAGCTAGACGTTTTACAACAATTTATTTAAACAGTGGTTATGATGTTTCAACATATTCGTACTTTTCCCATTTATGGTTGCTTTTAGTTTTTGCTTCATTTTACCAATATGATAAGTTCTGCAGTTGTCCCGTTAGGCTATTTAATACCAGGTGGCATAAAGCTGCCGAAGATTATTTTGACATGAGGTTCAAAGTCATAAAGTCAATGATGGTAACAATTGTAAACTGATTGAAGAGAAGATTGAGCGGTTACTGTGGAATAGTGGGAAACAAGGTGAACTGGGGATCCAAAGGTCTGGATTTTAGTTGTTTACCTCTAATTGGCCGTGTGACTTTGAGCAAATTACTTAAGCTTTCTGGTCCTCATTTTCTTGATGTATAATATAAAACCTTTTGTCCACAAGGGACTTCCTAGTTTAAAAAATAGGTGAAATATACTTTTGAATTTGTTAAAGAGTATGCTAGTGGAAGCTAGAGAATTAAAGCATAGGAAAGTTCCACCAGGTTTTCTGAAATTCAAAACTCTGCTTACAGTGCATGGATTCATGTAATTTCATTAAATTCCAAAGATAACTATAAATTTATCCTAAATTCTGAATCCTTTATTTTTCTGCAAAAGTAAGATAAGTTATGCAACAACAGCATGCAACATTCTTCTCTGTTATTTCTTTCTTCTTTTCTCTTTTTTAATGCATCAGAATATCCGTGATGGTCATTTTTAACTTTCTCACTCTTATCATTAAAGTGTAATAAATACGTCCAAGAGAACTTTGCATTTTTCAATTCATTACAAATGCTAGAAAATTGGCTTTCTATTTTGTTTCCCAGTGGTATTTAGGCACAAAATAATTCCTCGAATAAGCCTGAATATTCATATAGGGAGTAAACATTTCTTGCAAAGTTTCACTATAAAATTGTGGCTCTTCTCTTTAAGAAGTTGATATGGAAAAATATTTGAAATAATAAAAAGAAAAAGTTATACATATATATTAATATAGATGCATTACTTTTTCTGGAAAACTTTTTATGGAGAAGTCATCATATACAGCCTTTTTTAGTATTTCATTATTCTGTCATGCAGAATCTCATTTGTAATATTTCATACCATGACAGATTAAAGCTAGAAGATAAATGATTTACAAAAGCACACAGTATGCCACAGGCAGAGTCTTTTGTAAACAAGGAATAGTCATCATATTTGACACTATCCACACTGATGTTTTAGGATAGTATAATGATCTCTAATTGTTTAACACTGCAATGCAGTGCTGATTATAATTAAAATACACATGTTTGGTGCTTTTTTTTTTTTGTTTTGGTGACTCACATGATTTAATTACCTACTTTAGACTTAACAAAGGCTAACATTTGCATTTTGAAATAATATATTTGGAAACTCAATAAATTATATTTCAAATAGGTTAAAAGATTGATAGTGCTTATTTTGTGCTTGGTATACAAACACATGGTGCACATCACACACTAAAAATCTGTGATTCTAGTCTCTGAATTAGAGGGATTTGAATAGTATTCTCTTACAGCTTATATAAACCCTTAACATTTCAACCTACCTGCTTTTGCTGAGAAGCGGAAACTCAGAGATATAACTGGAATATTTTCCAAATTCACTGAAACTATGTTTTATACTAAAATACCAGACTAACTATCAAAGTTTCATCTATTATGCTGCTTCTTTTAGCAACATTTTATGTAACAAATGTTTTTCAATCTTCTATAGTGTTTATTTTATTGTAACAGAGTTTGCCAATTAAAATTCAAATTAAAAGCTTTCATTCAGTGGTAAATAACATAAATGAGATCAATATCTGGACAGAGATAATATGGGATGGTGTGTGCAGTGGTGCACTAAAATCCATGCCTTCTTGAAGGTAGTTTAATTCTATAAAATTTGAAACACAGTATGGACTAAATAAAACTCAGCTGTAGATTGAATTTGACTTTCAATCTAGCATGTTTTCTGTTCTTAGTGTAGGGGTATGGAAACTTCGTGGCCGCTTTCTCTTTTACTTAACCCCTTTGCTTCTCCTTACTATCTCTAAATTTGTAGAAATATGCTATAAATAATTCTAACCTCATTGTGGGTAAAGATCTATATTTTATTGCTTGTAAGTGGCAATTATTCACTAATTTGATCAATTATTTATTTAAACTGTGTGTATACACCCAGCCTTGAGCTAGAATCTGAATGTACAGGTTATGTAAATAATGGTTCCTGCCCTCCAGGAGATCACGGGAAAAAGAATTAGAAAATTAAACAGTTTATTCAGGAAGAATGTGGAAACTACTATAAACTATGATGTGGGAAACTACAGTTTGTTAGCATGCTATGGGTAAACAGAGGAGGCACACCTAAGGCAGGCTGGTGGCTGATTTCAGAAATGCGGATGACCGTGACAGAAACATTTATCTGATGATACGGCACGTGACCTAAGTCTTAGTGAATGTGTAATTGTTAGCTGGAGAAGGACATTCCAGCCAAAAAGAACAACACAAGGAAAGATGTAGAGATACAGCATATGTTTTCTGAAAGGGACTATATATTTTTATCTCTAGTTGAAGAGCAAAGTACTAGTCAGGAACTAGTATGCCTGAAATTGGTAAAGAAGGCAGAGACCAGATTATGAAGTGCCTTGTATGCCATATTAAATCAATTCAACAAATGCTTATTGCATTCTCACTCTGCTTCAGAGAATTATTTGCTAGGCTGAGGCTACCTAGAGCCCAATGAAACAGAAATGCTTATTTGTTCTTGTTAGTATATTGTCTAATTCAGTAGTCAGATAACCCAGGGATAATATTCACCTGGTACTTACTGGTACAACAATTTTCATTTGTTAGAATTTTGAAACATTTACATGTACTGACAAATAGCCACTTCTCCAATCTCTAAAATTGCTCCATAATTCTCTGGCTGCTGGCCCTTCCCCAGTCTAGCAGCACTTCTGACTCGTCTGTACCCATGTCACTGACTAAATATTTTTAGAGTTACCTTGTGAACATAATTGAATAACCCCCCCCCCACCCAGACACACAGACACAACACGCACACACACACAATTATGAGCACAAATTTGGCTAGTGAGCATGAAGAGTGAAGAAAAAAAACAATGTATAATGAGAAAGAATAACAGGAGGATCAAATTTAGATTAGGGAGATGAGTGAAGTCTGCAGTATGCTGAAAATCGGATGAGAAGGAGGTTGAAATGTATCTCGTGTACCATAGTAACTAATTAAGCTATTTGGCAGAGAATTAACAAAGTCTGTTGGACATTTTAGTTAATATTATTTGTAGCAGGGAGAGGTGGTTGTTCCAGAGGCATGGATGAGAAACAATGAGGGGATTAATTTAGGCAGTGGAGAAGGGAGGAAACATTCATTGTTTGTAGAAGATAGTAGGGATGAGTGAGATTTGTGTATGTGTCTGAGTATGTGTGTATCTCAATATTCCAGTGTAATTCATGATCTTTAATGATGGCAGTGGCACATGAGTAGAAAGGAGCAAGTGATATTACAAAGGCCATGAGAACCTCTGTTAAAGCCCTTCCTGGTGTCTGGACTTGAGATACGAATTCAGTGTCCAGTGAGATACGAATTCAGTGTCCAGTCACCAGCTTTGCAGTTTCAGAAATTCAGCGTTCTCAGCTACCTCAGAAAGTATTCATACTCCAGGAGACAGGTTCACATTGTTTTCCACTTATCAAACCCAAAGGGACTGATTTGTAAATCACAATACCAATTTCCAACTTTTTCGTGAGAGAATATCCGGCAAACTTGGCAGTCTTGCCCTTTTGCCTAGAACCCTTCTTGTTGGTGGAAATAACTAATCCTTGGACAAAAGCATATAATTATTTTAAAAATCATAGTCACAAGTTTATTGACATTTAAGGATATCAGGAAGTAGCTTGATGTACTAATGAAAAATTTATATCAAACTACTACAGCTGGAAGAAATGTTCTTATCTACACTAGACACATTTCTTTATTTAGAATTCACTGAACCAATTTTACTCAAGATATTGGGAGGCTAAACTAACATACCTGGGTGAGAGGACAGGGAGAGAAAGTCCAGCAAAATTTGGAAACACAAGGTTTAAAAAATTTGAAAGATTTTAGGCTTATTTTCTCTAAGGATGTTAAGTGTCTTTAATATGCCAGTATGGATATTCTCTCTCTCTCTCTCTCTCTCTCTTTGTGTGTGTGTGTGTGTGTGTGTGGATTTGAATGGAACTCTCTTTACAAAGTTGAAGCTCAGTGAAAATCCTGCGCTAATGTGTCATCTCTTTGTGATCAAATATTGTATTTTTTATTATTGAAAAAATAATAAAAGAACTTAACAATCTTTTGCACATTAAAACAAATCTCGATAGGTATTTAATGAAAATGCAAACAATTGAATTAATCAATGAGTTAAGTAATCCTTTATCCTGGGTGAGGAGGACATTTTTTTATATTTTTTCCAGATAGTTATTTACCATATTTGTTTACCAAGGTATTAGCTTAATCATTAACCAAATGTTTGCTTAGTTGATCACTCCTCCATTCTTGGAAAAAATGTGGGTAAGCATCAATCTTGACACAATCCTATGCATTTAGACAGCTGGGAGAAGCTAGTCCAGGAGGTATCTTACAGTTAAGATATGGAGTATGGAGCCACAAACTCTGGGCTGACACTTTGAGATTAGAAACGAATGAGGAGGCCTAAATGCTTCATTTTAGCCTCTTCCCAGTTCCTCTTCACCTTTTCCCCACTCCCAAATTCCTCATCTTTACTCTGGCCTGACATTCTCTACATTTTAGACATTTAGATAAAACTCTGGATAAGACGGGAAATTACATTTCTTGAACATTTCAATTTGTGATATGGGAATTGTATCATTTCATATAAGAGCTTTAAAAGACATTTCTCCATAGAATTAACTGAAATATCAGTCTGCAGGAAATATGGGTCACAGAGCATGCTATAGGATGCTGGTAGCATTATACCTTTTAAGAATTCAGTTTGGACTGTAAATTCTCAATAAAATTCTACAAGCTTACTGTTTCTGACCAATCCAGTTCTCACACTCACCTATGGATTCTCTTCACTCCATTCCCCATGCAGGGAAATTTCTATTTAGGGTGTTGGTGGTACAAAAGAAATAGGGCAGAGGAAAAACTCCATCTGACTAACCAAGCATATGTCCAATTATTTTCAATATTAATGCCCAGACCTCCCCTTTGAAGCTCGAATTTGACTGTCTTCTCTTCTGTTACTTCTAAAATGAGGTAGGTGCACTAGAATTAGAATCCTATCCAAAGAAGGATGCAAAGTCCAAGGTTCTGTGGGTAGAGGGAGAACACATTAATGAATATCACATAATATTATCTTGTGACATATAAATCAGTTTTGTAAAAGAAATTTATATTTGAATTTTAATTTGGTCTATAATTTCTCAGGAACACCTCCATTTTATAAGTCATATTTGACTGATAAGTTAATGTTTGTATTCTTTATCTTTAACAGCTCTTTTGGGTTTTTTTGCATCATGTTTGAGTTTGTAATCATATTTCATGAGGGTTTGTGTCTAGGCATGTTTATTCAAACCTAAAACATGTACCCTACAGTAAAAGGACAAAATTCATATCTATATAATCTAGCTTTCAGTATTAGTTATGTACCTTATGTATAATCTCATGTAAGTTATTTATTCTTTCTGACATCTCATCTATAAAAAAGAGATAATTATATCTGTCCCACCCTAAACCGTAACATTTTTGTAAGCATCAAACAAGAAATGTAATAGTTATAGCTTTTCAATATTTTGTTTTCTCGTTGGTTAATTTTAAGAAATATGACATTTTAGAAATATGATTTTAAGTATATTTTGTTCTACTAAACAGGTATGTTTTCCATTTTTTTCTTTAGATAATAAGCTTCCCCTCTCTTCAGAAAGCACGTTTATGTTTTCTTAGTAGTATTTCATAGAATCATTTATTTCCACTCAGTGCTTATTGCAGTTAATTAATGAAACCTGAGCTCCACAAACTACTGCTACTAAGTTTTGTCTGTCTGGTGATTGCCCTTCATACCTATTTGCTAAATTCTAAAACTTACCAAGTTATCTCCCTTCATTTTTGCTGATTTCTGCTATAATTTTCTCTGGATTTCCTGTTTGAAAAATGAGGCCCACATTCATAGTTTTTACCTACTTATAAAGCATATAATTAGATATATTCTTTCAGTTCTCTACCACTCAATTTTCTTCTATAATATTTCAAACATAATCCTTTCCACATTTTTTTTCCGGCTTCCAAATCTTGTTTTACATTTATTTAGGAAATTATATGCTGTCTGGATGCACTTCCAAATAATTCCAGTGTAGAGCTCAGGTGGTTAGAGTATAGGGCTAGGGTGGTTTTTATGAATAAAACTAAACTGTTGATGAATTAAAAAAAATAAATTTTCCTGTGTTAATTTTTTAATCAGCTGAAATTTCACCAGCATTTTCAAAAATATGAGACAAAAAATAACTATAAAAATTTATGTCTTCCATTTTTTTTAAACCCCAACTTGCATCATCTACAGTTGATGAGACAATTTTCCCACTGAGGCAACATGCTGTGTAATCTAAAAGCTGTATGAAGCTGAGCAAATCACTTGATATCTTTGGGTCTCAGTTTCCTCATCTGTAAAATTAGCACATTGAAAAAAAATGCTAGGAAAATCTTTCACTGTAAATTTTCTGACTTAGGCATTGATTATGCTTTGATCTATTTATTTATTTATTTTTATAATTTCAACTTTATTTTAGATTTGAGACTACATGTGCAGACTTGTTACATGAGTATATTGTTTGACACTGAGGCTTGGGGTACAAATAACACTGTCAGCCAGGTACTGAACATAATACCCAATACGTAGTTTTTCAGCCTTGGCTTCTCTTCCTCTTTGTTCCCATCCTTCTGTCCATGTTTAACCACTGCTTAGCTCCAATTTATGAATGAGAACATGTGGTATTTGGTTTTCTCCTCCCACATTAGGTTGCTTAGGATAATGGCCCACAGCTGCATCTATGTTGCTTCAAAAGACATGATTTTCTTCTTTTTATGACCATGTAGTATTCCCTGATGTATATGTAATATATTTTCTTTATTTGGTCCACCATTGATGGCCACCTAAGTTATTCCATGTCTTTGCTGTTGTGAATAGTGCTATGATGAACATGAGTGCATGTGTCTTTTTGGTGGAACAATTTATTTTCCTTTGGGTATATACCCAGTCAGTAATGGGATTCCGGGATTCCTGGGTTGCATGGTAGTTCTGTTTATTGTTGTTTTTTTTTTTATTCAGCATCTCACTCTGTCACCCAGGCTGGAGTGCAGTGGTGTGAATACTGATCACTGTAGCTTCGACCTCCTTGGCTCAAGTCCTTTTCCCACCTCAGCCTCCTGAGTAGCTGAGACCACAGTCGTGGTGTTTTAAAAAATTTTTGTACAGACACAGTCACTACCAAAAATGCTCAGCTTATTTTTTAGATTTTTTTTTTTTTTTTTTTTTTTTTTTTTTTTTAGAGACAGGGTCTCATCATGTTGCCCAGGCTGGTCTCAAATTCCTAGCCTCAAGCAATCCTCCTGCCTTGGTCTCCCAAAGTGAAATGAGCCACTGTACCTGTCCAGGTAGTTTTAAGTTCTTTGGAAAATCTCCAAACTGTTTTCCATAGTGGCTGACCTAATTTACATTCCCACCAACTATATATAGGTGTTCCGTTTTCTCCACAACCTCATCGACATCTGTTATTTTTTGACTTTTTAATAATAACCATTCTGACTAATGCGAGATGGTATCTCATTGTAGTTTGGATTTGCATTTCCCTGATGACTAGTGATGCTGAGCATTTTTAAAATATGTTTTTTGGGCGCTTGTCTTCTATTGAGAAATGCCTGTTCATATTATTTGCCCACTTTTTAGTGGAGTTACTGGTTTTTTATTTGTTGCGTTATTTAATTTCCTTGTAGATTATAAGCATTAGATCTTTGCCGAATGCACAGTTTGTGAATATTTTCTCCCATTCTTTAGGTTGTCTGTGTACTCTGTTGATTGTTTGTTTATTTTCTGTTTTCTGTGTTGAAACTCTTTAGTTTAATTACGTCCTACTTGTCAATTTTTGTTTTTGTTGAAACTGCTTTTGAGGACTTAGTCATAAATTATTTGCCAAGGCCAATGTCCAGAATGGTATTTCCTACATTTTCTTTTAGGATTTTTATAGTTTGAGGTCTTCCATTTAAATCTTTAATCCATCTTGAGTGAATTTTTATGTATGATCAAAGGCAAGAGTCCAATTTTATTCTTGTTCATATGGCTAGCCAGTTATCCCGGCACCATTTATTGATTAGAGAATTATTTTTCCATTGCTTATTTTTGTCAACTTTGGTTGTAGATGTACAGCTTTATTTCTGGGTTTTCTATTCTGCTCCATTGGTCTCTGTGTCTGTTTTTGTACCAGTACCATGCTCTTTTGGTTACTGTAGCCTTATAGGAGAGTTCAAAGTTGGGTAATGGGTAATGTGATGACTCTAGCTTTGTTGTTTTTTGCTTAGGATTGCTTTGGCTATTCATGCTTATTTTTGATTTCATATGAATTTTAGAATTTTTTTCTAATTCTGTGAAAAATAACATTGGTACTTTTATGGCAGTAGTGTTCAATCTGTAGATTGCTTTTGGCAATATGACTGTTTTAACAATAGTGACCCTTCCAATCTATGAGCATGGAATAGTTTTCCATTTGTTTGTGTCATCTATGACTAATTTCAGCACTATTTTGTAGTTCTCCTTGTAGAGATCTTTCACCCCCTTAGTTAGATTATTTCTAGGTATTTTATTTGTTTTGTGGCTATTGTAAATGTGATTTCATTCTTGATTTGGCTCTCAGCTTGAACATTATTGGTGTATAGGAATGCTACAGATTTTTGTACATTGATTTTGTATCCAGAGACTTTACTGAAGTCATTTGTCAGGTCTAGGCACATTTTGGCAGAGTCCTTGGTGTTTTGTAGGTATATAATCATATTATTAGCAGAGAGAGATAATTTGACTTCTTTTCCTATTTGGATTCCTTTTATTTCTTTCTCTTGCCTGATTGCTCTAAGACTTTCAGAACTATGTTGGGTAGGAGTGGTGAGAGTGAGCATACTTTTGACCTATGGATTGTATTCTGTTTCTCTCAACTAATCTGAAGGTTAGTAGAGGTGGATTTTTATCCCAGTTCTGCCATTTACTTACTGGTAACTTTGATAAAGTTACTTGCTCGAGATTTTTCATTTGAGGATATAATTGTCCAGCCTCTTGACTTTTTACCAAGAATCAGGAATCTGATGAGATGTAATTTATTTAACGCATTGAGCACAGTACATGCCATTTGCAAAATGTTCAATTATTTTTAACCAGTATTTGCAATAACATCATCTGCTTTAGGTCATTGCTTTTCTCTAAACTGTACTTGATTTGTTTTGTGGTTCTTTTCAGTGTATTTCATAGATCAGAGTTCAGGAAACAGTGCAGAATTCTACAAAATATTTCAGGAAGATTTTTATAATTTGCAGAGAAGGATGAAGTGTAGGTTAGCTGTGTTAGAATGCATAGGCTAGATGTTTGAGTGTTCAAGTCAGTAACTACAGAAAAAATGCATTATTTAAATAAGCAACAGATGAGTAATATAATCAAATAATCCATTGCTATGTGCAAACCCTGAAAACAACATGTTATAGAGTTAAATTGTCATTGAAAATGTCTTTAAAAGTCAATAAAACATTGTCTACTCACCAGTAGGTAGGCACTTCTACATCTTTGAAAAGAAAGTTACATCTCTTAGATTAAATAGTCATTTCCCTGTTTTTAAAAGAAACTAAAGAAACTTAATCGCAGAACTTTACTAGCACCTGGTTTCATTTTTGTCTACTCTAATTTTTAATCAACATGTACACATTTTCAGAAATAATGTAAACTAGAAATAAAAAGGTAGTATTGTTTTTACATCAATTCTTTTATTATTCAATTGGGGATTCTCATATTTTCAGGACACTGTATGCTGGTGTGATGTGCATGTTTTAAATGTGTCCCCAACAAAAACATAGTATAAACAAGAATCCAGTACTGAAGAATAAAATATGCTTCAAAAACTCCAAAGATAGGTTTGTTTTATAACTATTCTGATTATTTATATTCAAGGTCAATTTTGTTTGCTAAGATTTAAAGTATATAACATAAGGAAGTCTGAGATAGGTTGTGTAACCTCACTTCCCTCCTACTTGGGAATCTTGAAGGCTTTATGGCAGTATGGTCTGGCAGATTGTATATAAACAGATCATAAATCACAGCTGGGGAGAATTTCAGCCACTGGTGCAGTGGTGGAAATGTAAGCCAAATGAGCAGATGCTATGGGAAACACTAGTATCTAAGCAAAACAATAAATTATCTCAATCTTTGCTTTAAAAAAATCTAAATAATAAATATCTTTATACAAAATGAAATAAAACACCATTAAATCTATGTTTAAAAATCTTTTGGGCTGGATGCGGAGGCTCATGCCTATAATCCCAGCACTTTGGCAGGCCGAGGAGGGCAGATCACCTGAGGTCAGGAGTTCAAGACAAGCCTGACCAACATGGAGAAACCTTGTCTCTACTAAATATACAAAATTAGCCAGGCATGGTGGCACATGCCTGTAATCCCAGGTACTTGGAAGGCTGAGGCAGGAGAATCAGTTGAACCCAGGAGGCAGAGGTTGCAGTGAGCTGAGATCGCGCAATTGCACTCCACCCTGGGCAACAAGAGCAAAACTGTCTCAAAAAGAAAAGAAATTGAGAAGATTGTTTCTATTAAAATTTCTCTTTAAATTTGTAGCTATCTCTATTTTCAGTATTTTATAATTGTTAATTTTGTTTATTAACAATATTAAAAGACCATATAATCAATCAGACTCAAAAAAGAAAGTATATGTAAAAAAAAAACTTTTACTTTTAAATCATATTGAATGCATTTTAAAACCTTCAAGAATAATGCTCTATTATTTTTTCTTTTTTCATTTCATGTTTCCATGATGCTTCTATAACCTTTTAAAAACATGTGCCATTTTCTCTTATTTTAAGTATTTGTACATGTGTTCTAAAAAAATACAAATAATTCACTTGTTTTAAGTCATTTATAACTTCACTATCCAGAGATAACTACTGTTAACGTTTATGCTTTTTCTCTTTAGTATTTTGTATTTAATCGTAATGAAATAGCAAATATAGAATATCCATCATTTCTATTTAAATTTGTAGCTATATATTTTAAGTACTTTTGTTTGCTATCAAATTTTCATCATCATGATTTTTAATAGTTCCATAATATTTATTTCATCACATATTTGTACCAAGGTTATATAACCATTTCTATAATGCTAGACATTCAAGTTGCTTCCCCTTTGCAAATATCATTGTAATAAACATGTTTATATATGTATTTGATGGCATCTCTGATTTGTTTCTAGACTAGATTCCTATCAGAGGAATTGCCAGGTCAGAGGGCATGCACGTTTTTGAAACTCTCGATACATGTTTTAAAAGTACTTTCCAGAGAGGTCTAGCCAATTTACAATCTCAAAAAAGTGTAAGAAATAGCCCAGATTATTGACTTCAACTGATCCCTTGAAACAAAGCTTGTGACATTTAGAGAGAAGCTGCAGGGCAGTCCGCTATAAATTCAAAAGCATTTCGTACAATTAAATTTTTGAGAAAAAAGACATTCCATAGGAGCCTCATGGGTTGCTCATACCTGGATAAACTCACCAAGGTCACACCTTAGCTTTGCATTTTCTAATGTAAGGTTTGTGCCGGTCTTTAGGGACTTAAACTCTCCAACCACTCTTAGGAGATACTGATGTATGAATCAGATGCCATGTTGTTAATTTACACCCAGTGAGAATTACATGTGCCAAATAGGTCATAATACTAATTTTAGCAAGCAAATGCATTCTCATTTTGACTGGAAAGTCTTCTTAGAAAACTAACATCTGAAGATTACTTTTTAGTGCAGAATCATTATATAAAATAATTCAAATAATAATAACATTACATTTTCAAAGTATGGCAACCTAAAACATAATTTTTTGCTGTAGATTATATTCTCACATTGCTTGACCAAAAGTAATTGCTCTTTAAGTTTCATTTTCTCCACTGTAGACTGGGTTATCACCTTCACTTATGGCATCTTAGTTTGGGTGTTGATCCATTTGTAAGACTATAGTTCATATTATACCAATTTTTGTTTGGTTGATATTTTGAAAAAATTATGTTCTCATCAGTAACATTGTAAAAACAGATTATAGCTTGGTGTTTTTGACCATCTGAACTTCTTTAGTTATTTATTTATTTTTTTTTCTTATCAGCATTTCATGCCAGAAGTGAAATTTTTAAAACCCCTATTTTCTGGTGGCTCAAACTATTTGTGATATACACCATTCTGTATACTAATTACAATGTAAGATAATGCAATTAGTTGCACATTTCACTTTTCAGAAATCATATTAACCTGTGATAGTGTGGTTCTTAAATTTCTACACAGCCTACTTTCAAAATCTGACTTCCAATCTCAAGTATGATATTGGACAAGTCTCCTAAACTCTCTATGCTTCAAATTCCTCATTTGTGAGATGAAGTGAATAATCTTATAGACTTATTGAGAGGATTGTCAATATAAATAATTATACACAAATGCCCAGAATGTAGTAAATATTCAGTAATTCTTAACTATGATTAGTTTTATTACTGCATAATAGAAACGATTGCCCAGGCACGGTGGTTCATGCCTGTAATCCCATCACTTTTGAAGGCTGAGGCGGGTGGATCACCCAAGGTCAGGAGTTCGAGACCAGCCTGACCAACATGGCAAGCCCTGTCTCTACTAAAAACACGAAAAATTAGCCGGTCATGGTGACGGGTGACTGTTAACTCAGCTACTCAGGAGGCTGAGGCAGGAGAATCATTTGAACCCAGGAGGCAGAGGTTGCAGTGGGCTGAGATTGCGCCACTGCACTCCAGCCTGTAACCAAATGGTATATCTGTAGAACATTCCTATTAGAACTTTAGAACAAAACAATAACGACCGAGCACTATTATTTAATCTTATATTAGTAATACCATAAGATATGAGACAGGTGTGTGAGTATTAAAAGAAAGTAGCAAAATACTGTACATGATATGATTGTACATTAGAAAATTCAAAGGAATAAAACAGGGATTTGCAAAGGGCACAGGTGTCAGGTGACTCTCTATCCACGGATAAAACCATAGCACTCGGCGCATATTCTCTGTCTCTACACTCAGCTTTTCTTAGGGTTAGCTTCATCATCAGGCTCCTGTCAATGCTCTTTACCCTGCCCCCAACCTCACTCCCTGACACCACAACTCAACGCTCTTCTATTTTGGCAGTAAAATGGTGTTGATGCTAGACCTTATGAATTTATACCACACCATTAGAAGAGGGAGGGTTGCTTCTAGTTTTGTTTTGTTTTAAACACAAAAACAAAAAAAATATTTTTTTCCTTTCTCATGAATTACCTCAAAATATTTCCTGTGCTAAGACTGGGTTACATTTTAATCATCCTTGAGCTGCCTTCTAAAGCTAGTGAATGGGGAATATTGATTCACTTAAGCCAATTCAGGTTACTGCTGGCTTGGATACAGAACCATCCTCACCCAAATCCTGTAGATTGAGAATGAGGTTTGTAATGCAAACAAACAAACAACAAAACAAAACAAAGAAAAACCCTGAGAGTACCCTTTAATTGAAGAAATGTAATTGGATCTAGAGTAGCAAACAAAACAACTTATATCCACTCCATGTATAGATTCTAGATCTCAAGATCCCTTTCAGTTCCTATCAAAGAACAGCTTGAATATCTACCCCTCAACTTTCTAGCACTTTGGCCTGTTTTGAAGAGAGGTAAAGGATTAACCTGAATTCCCTCCTCTCTCCCAATGTAATGCTGTAAGAAACCAATTCATCCTAGAACTCAGACCGTAGAGTTTTTGTTTTGCTGTTGTTCTTTTTAATAGATTGTACCCCCAAAGTATTTGACTCATATGGATTGTTTCTTAGGGCTAGTGTAACAAATTACCACCAATTTGGCAAGTTAACACAGAAATGTATTCTCTCACAGTTTTGGAGGCTGAAAGTTCAAAATCAATGTATCATCAGGACCATGCTCCCTCTGAAGGCTGCAGAGAAGAATCTGTTTCTCGTCTCTTCCTAGTTTCTGGTGCTTGCTGGCTGTCCTTAGAATTCCTTAGCTTGTAGCTGTATCACTTTAATTACTGCCTGTGTTTTCACATGAACATCTTTCCTCTGTTGTATGTGTGTATGTGTGCAAATCTTCCTTTCTTTATGAAGACACCAGCCATTGGATTTAGGGCTCACCCTGCTATGAGTGTGAATTGTGTCCACCCAGTTTCATATGCGGAAGCCCTAATCCCCCATGGAACTGTGTTAGAGATAGGGCCTTTAAGGAGGTGATTAAGGTTCAATGAGGCCATAAAGGTGGGGCCCTGATCCAATAGAACTGGTGCTCTTATGAAAAGATAAAGAGGCATCAATGTTCTCTCTCTACTATGTGAGGACATAGCAAGAAGGCAGTAGTCTAACAAGCTGGGAAGAAAGCCCTTATGAGAGCCTAGCCATGCTTGCCCCCGAGCTCAGATGTTTAGCCTCCAAAACTGTGAGAAAATGGACTGATGCTGTTTGAACAACCCAGTCTATGACATTTTGTATGGCAGCCTGAGCTAACTAATACACAGCCTGGTCTAGTATGACCTAATCTAAACTTGATCGCATTTGTAAAAATCCTGTTTCCAAATAAGGTTACATACACAGATATGCTGGATGGGACTTCAACTTACATTTTGGGGGGATACAATTCACTCCAGAACGCTATATTATTTTTTAAATCATACTAAGAAATTTGTGTTATGACAATGTGTTTCTGTTAATAAACAGAGGCTCCAGGCTTCCAATTTATTCTAACCTTCTTAGTATGTGGTAGCAAAAGATAAGCCCTAAATAATTCAATACATTTCAAACTTTGGGCAACAGTTATATTTGTGCACAAATGTAATTTACATGTACATATTAAGCCAAAGACTGAACTTTGTAAGATTATACCCAGTAATAGCCTATTTCCAGAGAGCTAGGTCCACAGAGCCTAAAACAAGTATCCAAAAGGAGAACTTAGAAAGACTGCCAAAGAATCTATATATTTCTTACAATTGAACTGTTATCATAGAGCCAAAATCTAAGTTTATTATATGAAGGTTAAAAAGGGCACTGAGTTTCAGGAACTGCAGTGGTCTTATTTGTGGGATGGTAGTTATTAAAGAGACTTATTAAAATATTTCAGATATGATGTTAGAAACACCAAGGGATATGGTCATAGATAAAGCAAAATAGGCCATGAATTAAAAATTGCCGAAGCTGAGTAATGGCTAAATGAGTTTCATTTTATTTATTCTGTTTCTTTTTCTTACATGTATAAACTTTTCCATTATAAAAATTTAAAAATGTAAGACGTCAGAAAATAATAAAGCAGAAAAATACCTGACATATCACTTAGTTTGAATATTTATCCAAAGTCTCAAAGAGATTTTTATCTTATTAGATTTATCTTAATTTCTTAAAAAATACATTACTGACATAAAATTTGATAAATTTGCTACTATGTTTCATTTTTAAAATGATCAGTAGGGAAATATAATGAGTATTACACTATTGAAAATAATTGATTCCCACATTTTCTTTCTTTATCTAATTACAATAAATATGAACAACAATCTTAATCAATAGAACTGAGAACAAAAATGCCTGAAAGACCAATAAATACTTACATTATGATGGAAGAAGTAGCAACTAAATGATAAGAACTAGCCCAAGGGAATGTCAAGGAGACCTATAACAGGATGCTATCAAAACTGAAACCCGGCCCATCTCCCAGTCTCCCCAGAGAAAACATGATTTTCATAATCTGGTTTTCAAAAGCAAAAAGCCTCCACTAAACCCTGAAAGCAAACTATATTGAAGTCATTTTATGCAAATTGAATATATGCAATTATAAACGTGTGCTATATGAACTTATTGAAAAGAACTAAAGTGTACAAAACTAATGAAAAAAACTAAAAACCACAAAAATGAACTAACCTACAAAGGTTTTTCATTCCGAAGCTTTCATGCCATAGGTAGAAATCAGATGAGCAACTGCTCCAGGATGTTGTAAATAGGACTCAATGCTAATCTATTCTTTCATGTAAATTTTAAAATGCCTTTAACAGTATGTCTTAAAGTATGAATTGTTATCATAAGAATTACTTGGCTTGCTTATTTAAAGTAAAAATTCTTATGTGCACTTACATTTGAGAGTCCTCTGATTTATAAATCCTATATAATGTGATTGATTCTTGACACCCTCAGATTCTGTCAATATCAGCATACCACTATGCTAGAGTTCATGCCATATTTAACAATATTTTTGATGCTTTGGAAAAGGATTTATACAGTGCTTGTTTAAGTAAGACAGTTTGTCACTGGGCATGCAATCAGGGGACACACTGTAGTCAAGGGACACAAGAGAGCTTAATGGGTTAAGAGTACAAAGTGTGTTTGTAGACTACAGAATTTTGAATTGTGCTCCCAATGCTTCTTAGCTATGTGTTATCAGGGATGTTCATTGATCTCTCTGAGTCTCAGTTGACTCAAGAATAAAATATAGAAAACATTTAAATTCTAGGTTTTGTAAAATATTCTTGAAGAAAGGATATGTGTTTACCTCTTTCTAGAATTATTTAAGAAAAAGTTTTAATAATATATGCTCTGTTTACAAAAGAACTAACAAATGCTGAAATTAGTTTCTTCTCTGTGATTTAAAATTTTGATTCTTTAAGAGCATTTTTGTGGTATACAGAAGGAATTAAAATAGTAGGCACTAGATTATGAAATATAAACTTGGCTTGGGACTTGATTTCATAAAAATTGTATCCTGGTAAAGTCAGTTAGTTGCTTTTAGGCTATACCACATATATCTCATCACAGCAAAATGACTGAGTATATTTCTCTGTGTTGTGGTCTGGATGTTTCATCCCCTTCAAATCTCATGCTGAAATGTGATCCTCAGTGTTGGATGTGGGGCCTGGTGGGAGGTGATTAGGTCATGGAAGCAGATCCCTTATAAATGGCTTAGTACCATCCCCTTGGTGCTAAGTGAGTTCTTGTTCTGAGTTCATGTGATAACTGGTTGTTTAAAAGAATGTGGCACCTTCCCCCACCTAGCTCCCACTCTCACTGTCACCGTGACACACCTGCTCACCCTTTGCCCTCCGTCATGATTGGAAGCTTGCGGAGGCAGTCACCAGAAGTAGATGCCAGTGCCATGTACCCCGTACAGCCTGCAGAACCATGAGCCAATTAAATCTCTTCTCTTTATAAATGACCCAGCCTTAAGTATTCCTTCATAGCAACAAAAATTGAGCAAAAATTTCTTCCTTTCTTATTAGCAATATCTAGGTTTTGTTTTTTGTTTTTTTGAGACTCCTCACTCCAATCTGTCAACCAGGCTGGAGTGCGGTGGTGCAATCTTGGCTCACTACAACCTTTGCCTCCCAGGTTCGAGGGATTCTCATGCCTCAGCTTCCCAAGTAGATGGGATTACAGGCGCACACCACCACGCCCAGCTAATTTTTGTATTATTCGGAGAGAAGGGGTTTCACCATGTTGCCCAAACTGGTCTTGAACTTCTGACCTTAAGTGATCTGCACCCCCTTGGCCTCCCAAAGTGCTGGGATTATAGGCATGAGTCACCACGACTGGCCTGCTATGTCTAGTGTTGAACATGTATCTTTGTTAAAACAAATCTTACTATTTTAAGCTTTTTTTTTTCATTTCAATCATACATTTTTAGATAAAATTTACATAAAATACAGTGATCTTAAGTGTACAGCTCAGTGACTTTTGACTAGTGTGTACACTCTTATAACCATCACTCAGATCAATAAAAAGAGCATTTCCATTATTTCAGAAAGTTTCCTGCCTGTAATCCCAGCACTTTGGGAGGCCGAGGCGGGTGGATCACGAGGTCAGGAGATCGAGACTATCCTGGCTAACATGGTGAAACCCCCTCTCTACTAAAAATACAAAAAACTAGCCGGGTGTGGTGGCGGGCGCCTGTAGTCTCAGCTACTTGGGAGGCTGAGGCGGGAGAATGGCGTGAACCCGGGAGGCGGAGCTTGCAGTGAGCCGAGATCACGCCACTGCACTCCAGCCTGGGAGACACAGCGAGACTCCGTCTCAAAAAAAAAAAAAAAAAAAAAAAAAAAAACAGAAAGTTTCCTGTGCCTCATTGCTATTCATTACCCCAAGTCTCCCTTCCATTCCTTGGGAAGCACAGTTGTGATTTTATTCTGCTAAATTAGTTTGATGTTTTCCTCAATGCCACATAAATGAAATATTACTGTATGCAACATTTTGTTTGCCTTACGTTTTTGTTTGCATAAACTTTTTGGATTCATTCATGTTATTGTGTGCATCAAGAGTTTGCTCTACTTTTTAAATTTCTAGGTAGTGTCCCATTGTATGCACCGCTGGACATTTATCTATTGTCCCTGTGATAGACATTTGAGTTATTTCCTTTCTGGGCTTATATTGAACCATATCACTGTGAACATTGTTGTTTAAATCTTTTTGTTGCAGTATCTCTTTATTTCTCTTCAATCAATATCTATGAATGAAATTGCTGGGTCACAGAGAAGGTGTATGTTAAACTTCATAAAAATTACCAAATAGTTTCCCAGAGTGGTTTACCATTTTACACACTTGCTAACAGTGTGTAAGTTTGATTTGCTCCACATGCTCATTAATATTATCAGTCTTTTTAATTTCAGCCATTCTGTTTGGTAAACCAGGTGTTACCTGTCCTTACACTTCATTTTAAAGACTTTTCCCATACGTTTCTTTTACATACATAAAGGAATAACTCGAGTGAATCCAAAAAATAATGTGGAGCTTATGCATTCAAAAAGAGTTACTCAGTTCTACTACACTGTAATATAATATGAATTTGAGAAGGTTACTGAAAATCTTTTCTTTCATTTTTCTTTTCTGCAAAATGAGAGTAGATATTGTACCTACTTTATAGGGCTGTTATGATGATTAAATGAGTCAACATAGTGATTCAGGGTCTGACACATAATAAACCCTCAATGAGCAATATTAATACTATTAATTCATTAATAATACATTAAATTAATAAGTAGTACTCTATTATTAATATTAAGGGCCAGGCATTTTTCTATCCTTTGAGAGAAAAATTATTAAACTAGATGTTACCTGTCCTTAACGAAGTTCATTCTCAATGAAATCAATATAGCTGACTTTAACAAAAATATATACATTTAATATAAAGATAACTAGGTAATTTTCTCTACTCATTTTACTTTTTGTCCTTCTATTATAAACAAATGAACCAAAAAATACATAAAAAGAAAGAAATTTTAAAACTATATGTTTAACATCTTTGACCAAGAAATTGTATAGACTGCACCCCTGTACAATGTAAAGATTAATATTTTACTCTTTTCTTGTGGACATTTTCAGAACTGTTAAGATAGATTTTTTTGTTTGAATATATTTTGCAAATTTTATTTTGTTGAAATATGGTCTTCTATCTATAAAAATTCATATGTCTCAACTTTTAATGTATCATCCACTCTTTCTTCGTATTTAGACTTTGGCCAAATTGTGCTCAAATAACCATGAGATAAGTCATTTCAAAATAACCGTTTGCCACTGCATATCTTACTGCCTGTAAGGTTCATGAATCAGAGTTAGGCCTTATTCATTGTATGCCTCCTGTGTGTCACTATAGTTCTTGGCATTTAGTGAGGGAAGAACAGCATTTACTTAACACTAGTGTCCTAAACACTCCACTTTGCACTTTACATAAGTTTCTAACCAAATCCATACCTAAGTTGCTGGTACCAGGGAGGCACTCAAGAAATAACGTTAAGATGAGAAGGACAAAGAAAAAGGAAAAGGGGGATTATATTATTAGGATAGAGGCTAAGAAAATACACCATAGAGACCCCCCAAAACAGTGGGCTGAACAAAATAGAAGTTTATTTTTCTCTTGTATTCCATAGTAGACAGGTGCTACAGGGATTACTCTGCTCTGACATCCCTTAGGCCAGACTGTTGGCCTTGTCTTCATGTTTGAATCTGACTTGTATTGCATTTGCATTCCTGTTTGTGGGAAAGGTGAAATGAATGAAACAAAGTAAAGTCATTTTCTTTTAAGAATGGGACACAGAAGTTTTACCAGTCATTTCTGCTCATATTTTATTGATGAGAGCTGAGTCACAGAAACACATTAGGCTGCAGGGAGTTCAGAGAATGGATTCTTGAGCTGGATGATCATTTGCCCTACTTAAAACTAAAAAGACAAAGGGGAGAATGGATATTGTGGGACATTAAGTTGTCTCGGTTATAAGGAAAAAGGAAAAGAAGTAAAAGAAAAATGTCGTTGTGATACAGATATAAAAATCATGAAATATTAAGATGGAGATATCAAGGCTTAGAGAAATTTGCTTACGATCCTACAGCTAGTAAGTGCGGGAGTTTGGATGTAAATTCAAATATCATAAGGCTGATGATAATGACGATTATGTCCCTAAACCTTGTAGTTTTTCTACTACACTTCATCTGCTATAGTTTGGATATTTGTCTCCTCCAAATCTCATGTTGAAAGGTGATCCCTAATATTGGAGGTGGGGTATAGTAGGAGGTGTTCGGGTCATGGGGATGGATCCCTCATGAACATCTTGGTGCCCTCCTCAGTAATGAATGAGTTATTTCTCCATTAGTTCACACTAGACATGGTTGTTTAAAACAGTGTGGCACCTATACCTCCTCTCTTTTGCTCCTTCTCTTGCCATGTGGCATACCTACTCTTTTTTTTGCCTTCTGCCATGATTGTAAGCTTTCTGAAGTTCTAACCAGAAGCAGATGCTGGCACCATGCTTCTTATATAGCCTACGGATCCATGAGCCAAATAAATCTCTTTTCTTTATAAATTACCCAGTCTCAGGTATTCCTTTATAGCAATGCAAATGGAATAATACACATTTCTTCATAAATGGTACTCAAATGTTTACCAAAGAAATTGTGATATGGTCTGGCTCTGTGTCCCCACCAAATTTCATCTTGAATTGTAATCCGAATTGTAATACCCACAGGTTGGGAGAGGGACATCATGGGAGGTAATTGAATCATAGTGGGTGGTGGGGGTTTCCCCTGGTTGTTCTCATGATAGTGAGTGCTCATGAGATATGATGGTTTGGTAAGGGGCTTTTCCTCCTTCACTCTGAACTTCTCTCATTCTCCTTCTTGCCATCATGTGAAGAAGGATGTATTTGCTTACCCTTCTGCCATGATTATAAATTTCCCAAAGCTTCCTAAGACATGCTGGACTGTGAGTCAATTAAACCTCTTTCCTTTATAAATTACCCATTCTCTGCTTTATAGCAGCATGATAAGGGACTAATACAGTAAATGGGTACCGCAAAGAGTGGTGTGTTGCTGTAAAGACATCCAAAAATGTGGAAGCGACTTTCGAACTGGGTAACAAGCAGAGTTTGGAACAGTTTGGAGGGCTCAGAAGAAGACAGGACAATGTGGGAAAGTTTGGAACTTCTTAGAGACTGGGAATGCTCAGAAGACAGAAGGATGGGGGAAAGTAAGGAACTTCCTAGAGACTTGTAGCTTTGACCAAAACGCTGATAGTGATATGGACAACAAAGTCCAGGCTTCGATGGTCTCAGATGGAGATGAGAAACTTGTTGGGAACTGGAGCAAAGGTGACTCTTGCTATGCTTTAGCAAAGAGACTGGTGGCATTTTACCCTAGCCCTAGAGATCTGTGGAACTTTGAGCTTGAGAGAGATGATACAGGGAATCTGGTGGAAGAAATTTCAAAGCAGCAAAGCATTCAAGGGGAAGCAGAGCATAAAAGTTTGGAAAATTTTCAGCCTGGCAATGCAGTAAAAAAGAAAAACTCATTTTCTGGTGAGAAATTCAAGGCAGCTAAATAAATTTGCATAAGTTACCAAGAGGTGAAGGTTAATCACCAAGACAATGGGGAAAATGTCACCAGGGCATGTCAGAGACGTTCATGGCAGCCCCTCCCATCACAGACCTGGAGGTCTAAGAGGGAAAAATGATTGTGTGGACTGGGCCCAGGGCCACCCTCCTATATGCAGCCTTGGAGCATGGTGACCTGCATCCCAGCTACTTCAGCTCCAGCCATGGCTAAAAGGGGCCAGGGTACAGCCTGGGCCATTACTTCAGAGGGTTTGAGTCCCAAACCTTGGCAGCTTCCACATTGTGTTGGACCTGTGGGTACACAGAAATCAAGAATTGAGGTTTGCGAACCTCTGCCTAGATTTCAGAGGATGTGTGGAAATGCCTGATTGTCCAGGCAGAAGTTTGCTGCAGGGTTTGAGCCCTGATGGAGAACCTCTGTTAGGGCAGTATGGAAGGGAAATGTGGGATCTGAGTCCCCACACAGAGTATCCACTGGGGTACTACCTAGTGGAGCTGTGAGAAGATGGCCACCATCCTGCAGACCAAAGAATGGTAGATCCATTGAAAGCTTGAGCTGTGGGCCTGGAGAAGCCATGGACACTCAACACCAAGTCATGAAAGCAGCCAGGAGGGGTGGCTATACTCTGCAAATCTTCAGGGACAGAGCTGCCTAAGGATATGGGAATCCAACCCTTGCATCAGCATAAACTGGACGTGAGACATGGAGTCAATGCAGATCATTTTGAAACTTTCAGCTTTAATAACTGCCCTATTGGATTTTGGACTTGCATGGGACCTGTAGTCCCTTTGTTCTGACCAGTTTCTCCCATTTAGAACTGGTATATTTACCAAATGCCTGTAACCTAATTGTATCTAAGAAGTAACTAATTTGCTTTTGATTTTACAGGCTCTTAGATAGAAGGGACTTGCCTTAATTCAGATGAGACTTTGAACTTGGACTTTTGGGTTAATGCTGGACTGACTTAAGACTTTGGGGGACTGTTGGAAAGGTGTTATTGCTATTCCAAATGTGAGGACATCAGATTTGGGAGGGGCCAGGGTCAGACTGGAATGATATGGTCTGACTCTGTATTTACCCAAATCTCATCTGAATTGTAATCTAATTGTAATCTTCACATGTTGGGGGAGGGACCTGGTGGGAGGTGACTGAATCATGGGGGCAGTTCTTGTGTACTTTTGTCATGATAGTGAGTGAGTTCTCATGAGATCTGATGGTTTCATAAGGGACTTTTTCCCCCTTTGCTCTGTACTTCTTTCATTCTTCTTCTTCCTGACATTATGTGAAGAAAGATGTGTTTGCTTTCCCCTGCCATGATTGTAAGTTTCCTGAGGCTTCCCTAGCCGTGAGGAACTGTGAGTCAATTAAAACCTCTTTTCTTTATAAATTACCTAGTCTCAGGCAGTTCTTTATTAGCAGTGTGAGAATGGACTAGTACAAAATTGATTGCATTTTTGTATACAAAGGTATAAAGTCCCACAGATTATATAGCTTTATGCCATCATTATTAAGTTCCTGTTCTCCAAAATGGAATTATTACTTTAAAAGTATGTCACAGTGGCTCACACTTTGGGAGGCCAAGGCAGGCAGATCATGAGGTCAGGAGATCGAGACCATCCTGGCTAACATGGTGAAACCCTGTCTCTACAAAAATACAAAAAATTAGCCACGTGTGGTGGTGGGCACCTGTAGTCCCAGCTACTCGGGCGGTTGAGGCAGGAGAATGGTGTGAACCCAGGAGGCGGAGGTTGCAGTGAGCTGAGATCACCCACTGCACTCTAGCCTGGGCAACAGAGCAAGATGCCATCTCAAACAAAACAAAACAAAACAAAACAAAAGTATATCACACTGCGTTATAGTTTTCAAAGTGCTTACAGGTACAGAATCTCATGTTATTATCATAATATATCTGTGAAGCATGCAGAGGAAGTATGATTGTTACAATTTACCTATGAGAAAATTTAAGCAGGGAGATTCAGCAGCTTGTAAAATTAGCAAGAGTACAAGACAATGACTAAGGGCTAAAACCTATTCTTATTCTTCCTTCCTCAGAATTCAATGCCTACTTTGGAAAAGATTCAGAAAAGATATTAATAAACTCATTAGAGGCCAGGCGCGGTGGCTAATGCCTGCAATCCTAGCACTTTGGGAGGCTGAGGCAGGCAGATCACGAGGTCAGGAGATCAAGACCATCCTGGCTAACATGGTGAAACCCCGTCTCTACTAAAAATACAAAAATTAGCCAGGCATGGTGATGGGCGCCTGTAGTCCCAGCTACTCTGGAGGCTGAAGCAGGAGAATGGTGTAAACCCGGGAGGCGGAGCTTGCAGTGAGCTGAGATTAGGCCACCGCACTCCAACCTGGGCGACAGAACGAGTCTCCGTCTCAAAAAGAAAGAAAGAAAGAAATAATAAACTCATTAGAAATGTGGTGTAAAAGCTTATTACACAATTATACTGAATTCGGTAGTAGCTGTAAAGGGTTCTAATTAGTTTTAAATTTATGTAACCAAATGCTAACTACCCTCTTATGAGTCATTCCTGTTGAGCCCTAGCTATACCTATACCTAGATGGATAACATGATTCATGACCCTGTTGGCCAATTTAACATTGTCTAGAGAAAATTAGAGGTTCTCTCTGATTTATTTGGTAGATTTTTTATAAACGATTTTTTTTTAAGCCAGTAAAGGTTTTTTCTCTTTGTTTACTATTTTTTTCTAAAGTAACTATTACTCTGCCATACCCAGTTACTTCATATTTCAAATAGCAAATCCAAGACAAAGTCAAAAAATTTTGTAAAAAGAGATGCTGCAATTAGTACTAATGTCAGCATTTTGAAAATTTAGGACATTATGAGACATCAATGAGATTAATTTAGTCATTTAAATAGAGAAGTTGACAGTGAACTCAAAATACCACCCTAGTGACTCCAGCAGAAATCTGAACCATCAGCATTCTGTCACATGTTAGAGTTTATAACCAGAAATCAAAATTTATCTCCAAGAAGTTCTACCTCCTGATCAACTGTTTTCATCAACAGTCACCTCTTAAAATGGCAACAACTAGTCTCAGGCTCTTACATTTAAATGGGTAAATTTTCACTTGCCTTCTTTTTTTGTTTGTTTCCTGTCACTGAAATGCTATGACAACTTCAGGGTGAATGGAATGAAAAAGGCAGAAGCAGGAAACGTATCAGAGATAATTATTTTTGTTCTGGTAATTGCTTGGGCATAGTTGGAGAGGTTAGGTATGATGGAGAATTGTGAGGGAAGTTCATGTTTCTGCCCTTCGAGGGTTAATAGTGTGGGGTATATGAGACTCAGCAAATAGAAAACTTTAAATAAAACTATATCCTCAAGTGCTAGGTCATATAGAATGGACCACGAATAAAGTAGGAGGGAAAAGAGAGAGACATCACTGACGTATAAGTAATTGAAGGTAGAGAAGCTCTCTTGGGCTTTCATGTAGTCATATGAGCTTGAAACATTCAGTGCTTTTGCTCTCAATAATGCTACTGAATACACCATGCTTGTGACATTTTTGTAAGAATTAACATTAAAAAACAATGCTGGAAAACTACCAATTGTACTATTGTTTTTCAAAAACACTAAACTCTGATAAAAGAAAAAAGCAATATACTTTGTTATAAAAGAAAAACTTTCCATATCCAAATTATATTGTTCATATAATTCAGATCTGTATATATATGGCTCCAAAGAGAGGAAAATACGGTCACATGAAATGCCCATGCTTTGTTGACATATTTGTTTATGAATCCAGGGATTCCTTAGTTCATCCATTTAGTGAATACATATTCCATCATGCCAAAGGCTACATGAAAAGATGATTTCTAATGTAAGTTGTTTGCAATTTCGTTTCCTGTAAGAGCATATTCAAAACATAAACTTTTTCTGTAAATAAGTGTACATTGAACCACTGTTTTCCTCTTACTTTTTATAGGACATTTAAAATCAGTGAAATGTAACAAAAGTGTTTGCTTGTTGGAAATGATATTAAATTGATGGAAATATGTGGAACATGTTGGAAATAATTAAACCTAGTGATGTATCAACTGCTTTCAACTGTTGATTTTACTCCAAAAGCTATTCCTTCTTAACATTAGAATGTTGATATGTCTCTTCATATCCCTTTTGGTTTAGGTACTAAATCTTATATAAATCCAGTGAATTTCATTAGGGTATAGTAAAAACCTAACTTTGAATCAGTCTCTAGCTGTGCTCAAATAAGAACCTGTCTTTTAGCCAAGTGTAAAGTCCACATTGGATAAAGACTAAATACAAAATCATGAGGATTTCCCACTGAGTATCCACAGTTGACTTCTCACAATGGCATTCATATTCATTCAAATGCCATATGTCTCTGCATTGTGTGCATTTGTAACACATTTTCTTTTATTGATAGACTGATTTCATTTCCAGTAATATATTTGAAATGTTAGCATTTCAGTAGACTCCTACTACACTAACATAAAACATTTAGATAGAACCTAGAAATTAATTACTACTGAATAACAATGCAGGTAGGAGGGAAATGTGTGTGTGTGTGTGTGTGTATATGTACACATATACACAGTTTATGTATATGTATATCTTTGAATATATATTTATGTATACTTTTATATATGCATATACAAATATGTATACACACATACACTTTTTTGTATACATATATATATATATACATAAAAATCTAGCTTGTCCTCCAATTTTTTTTTCTTTTAGCAGAGAAACTGCTTCTATAGCTGGGAACAATTTATTGTAGTTAGCAGTATAGGATGCAGTATATAGTACTATAAATAATTTTCTGTGTTTTATGATTTTAAAATGACTTTAATCCATATAATCATGGATAAAAGAAGGGGACCTTTTCCTGTATACCTCATGTCTTTGTCCTAGTAACTCTCTTTGTAAATGGGGACTGAATATACTGTTTATTTTAAATCAAAATAAGGCACAGAAAAATAACTTTCTTTATTATATTTATTTTAATATACATTTATATGGAAATTAGTTGTACACGTGTCTTTTTCATTAGATCAGTTTCTCAAGATAGGATAAACCATTTAGGAATCAGAGGAGCACTTAAAATTTAGATTTTGTAGGTTCTAGTTCAACTTTATAACTAATCTTCTCTGGGGACAGCTCCCTCACAAATATTAAAAGCATCCAAGATGATTATCATATGCACTCTATTTGACAATCATTATGTTAGACTGGAAGTCATTTGAGAGAGTGTGCTGTGTCTTATTTATCTTTATCCTCTGTTATTTAGGGCATTGCCACAAATGATGTTTAAATTTAATGGTGTAAATATAATTTTCATACCTATAGTAAATGCATTATGCTCCTAAATACAAAAAAAAAAAAAAACATTTTTTCAGAGTTTTTGAGAAATAGTCAAGATTGTATATCTACCAATTAACAGTGACAACTCAGTGAAAAAATACAGCGAGGAAAAATGCACATTGTTTTCAGAGCATAGTATATCAGATACAGTTTTTAAATCTAAGTCGTAAATCATTTTTTAAGTTATCTTGAAAGTATACAAGTTAAAAAATGTGCCCCATCTGTGCTTTTGTCTTAGTAAGCAATCCACTAACTGCTGTGAAGAATGATTACTTAACAAAAAACATTTTAAGTTATTGCATCATACCCAAGTTCATTAGTTTCCGGAGCCTGGGTCTGACTTCATTGAAATGTATCTGAGAAAATTAACCTTAGAAATGAGCTCATGATGAATTCTACTTTTAAAAGCCAGTATTTTCAGTTTTGGCATACATCATATACTGTATGATATAGTGGTTAAAATTAGACTAGCTTCTAGCTTGTCTTTTACTAGTCGTGCAACCATGTGCAAATTACTTAATTCTAGGTGTTAATTGTCTCATATATGAAACAAGAATGTTAATACCTGCCACACAAAGTTGTTTAGAGATAATGGTTATAAAGCACTTTGCCTTATTCTTGTTGTTTTTGTAAATTATTGTTATTACAATTGGCATGCTTGAGAATTCAATGTTATCTACCCCCACAAAAAGGTATTCTCTATTTTCAAGAAAAATAACTACTTTTCTACATTTTTCCATATATTATTTTTCTGGAACCAAATCTATGCTTATTTCAAAAATATTGTCCCAAAGGTGACAGTGTCTGTGGTTTCTTTACCCCTGCAAAATCTTCAGTGCTATTTTGATTGCCAACTCTTGAGTGTAGCTGCTCTACCATGCTCTAGAATAGATAAACCAAAGTGCACCTTGCTTTTTGCTGAAAATATGCAGTCAGTCAGAATGTACTGTGGACTGAAGATCTACTCTGGTGAACTTGTCATTGAATTCCTTTAAGAACATTGGGTCAAAGATTTTCAAGTATGAGGCAACTTTACAAATAGATGGGCTTTTTCATTGAGTTCATGTCCAGAGGTGAGAATGGATACAAGTTTTGTGTGTGCTAGAACTTATTACTTGGGGAGCTTTCATTAAGAAAAAGTTTTTTTTTTTTTTTAAGTTTTTTTTGCAAATTTTATAAAACCATGTATTCTTGTGAACACATTGATGGTTCTTTTTTATGGTCTTAGGAGGAGCCTGTGCTTTGTTAGCTTCACAGTAAATTTACGTCTGCCAAGGGAGATTATATGATTTTGTTTTCTTCTCTCTTTCTGGAAGACTTTACAATCTTATTCTGGAAAAAAGCAAAGTACAAATAGTAATAATAATACAGCATTTTAGATGGTATTATGTGGCATAGGTTATAAGTACTAAAGAGTTCATAAAGGAGAAAAAATTCTGGTATTCTTTTGGAAGAAAGTTCAAGGAAGATGCTTTGCAGAGTGCTAACAACAGCAATGATGATGATAGCAAATTAGCATAGTAGACTGAAATTTCCATTTATAAATCAAACAACCAACTTGGTATAAATTCCAACTCTGCCTCATAAATTGTATAAAAATAAATGTAATTATGAACTTATGCCAGGCATTATGCCAGAGGTTTGCATTATCTTATTTAATATTTATATCAATTAAATGAAGTAGTCTTCTTTCATTAACTTGTCCAAAGTTACTTTGTTAGGGAATCTTAGTGGTGATTTTGCAGCTCACATCTATCAGATTATACTCCCAAGTACCACTTCACACTGTCTTGAATAACTTTTCAAAACTGCTTGGGCACAGGTAAACACCTCCAAGTTTGTTTTGGAAGCAAATTAATGTGTTCTGGAGTTAGTATATTTGAAAACCTACCCAATTCCTTGACAACTTAAACCCACATATCCCACTGGAAAAACAAAATAGCTATTATACCATAGGCAGACACTAATGGAATTTTGCAAATAACTTCAACAATAACCATAAAGGAGATTCATACAATAAATAAAAGAAGTAATTCATTCTAACAAAAAAAATCTTAGCACTAAAGTAGATGGCTTTCTAGGCTTTTTAACTTACTAAATACTAAAGTTAATCATTATTAACCTGATTAAAAAGTCTGCTGCAGTCATTTGTAAAGCAAACAGTTATGATTATTTTTCAAGTAGGTTTGTTGTGAGTTTTTTCTTTTTCTTTTCTTTTTTTTCTCTTTCTTTCTCTCTTTCTTTCTTTCTTTCTTTCTTTCTTTCTTTCTTTCTTTCTTTCTTTCTTTCTTTCTTTCTTTGACAGGTTCTCTCAGTGTTGCTTAGGCTGAAGTGCAATGGCATGATCCTGACTCACTGCAGCCTGGACCACCCAGGTTTAAATGATCCTACTACCTCAGCCCTCCGAGTAGTTGGTACCACAAGCATGCATCACCACATCAGCTAATTTCGTTTTATTTTTTTTAGAGACAGGGTCTTACTATGTTGCCCAGGCTGGTCTTGAACTCCTGATCTCAAATGATCATCCTGGATTGGTCTCCCAAAGTGCTGGGATTACAAGCATGAGCCACTTGCCCTGCTGGGTTTTTTTAAAGGGTAACAATTAGACCTAAACGTGTCCCCAGATATCTCTTCCCACAAGAACAGATATTTTGTCCCACACAACTGGTAAAATGCATAAAAGGAGTATTATTTCTTTCCTGCTATAGGTTAATTCTGCCCTTGAACTTAGCTGTTTGCAATGCTAAGTTATTCTGTCTTTTCAGAATATGAGCCTACTGTATACATTTATTTCTAAATAAACAATGATAGCCTTGCTTTTATACAAACTTTTGTTTGAACTGATTAGCCTGTACTTTTGAATTATAATTTAATTGAACTCACAGTTACTTTTCTGTTCCTGTAATTCATGCCAAAAATGTAATTTGATCTCAGTTAATCCTTCCAAAAAAAGTTAACATATTCTGCAGAATTAGGTTGTTGTAACTGTATGGAAATTAATAGTTTAGCACCTGATATAATTAAAAAAATTCAAACTCTTTTTAAAATTTATTTTATTTTATTTTATTTTATTTTATTTTATTTTATTTTATTTTACTTTTAGTGGAGCCTTGCTATGTTTCCCAGGCTGGTCTTGAACTCCTGAGCTCAAGACATCCTCTTACCTCAGCCTCCCAAAGTACTGGAATTGCAGGCATGAGCCAATACGTATGGTCAAATATCCAAACTTTTCAACTGAGACCCACATTCAAAAATATGTTTTGCTTCCAACCCAGTTCATACTTATTTTCTCTTTCTTTCTGAGATGTCCTATGTTCTGTTCTGTTAGTCCAATTCATTAAAAATGCAATGTGTGTCCTGATCTAATTCTGGCTGGGTGCAGTGGCCCACCCCTTTAATCTCAGCAAGCTGGGAGGATGAGGCAGGAGGAAACTTGAGCCCAGGAGTTCGAGACCAGCCTGGGTAACATAATGAGACTCTATATTTAGACAAAATAAAATAAAATAATAAATTAGTTGCGTGTGGTGGCTCACACCTGTGGTCTCAGCCACTTAGGAAGCTGAGGCAGGAGAATCACATGAGCCCTGGCATTCAAATTTGCAGTGAGATATGATGGCACCACTGCAATCTAGACTGGGCAACAAAACAAGACCCTAAAATAAAATAAAATAAAATAAATCAAATAAATTTTATGATTTATTAAGGAATCTTGACCTTCAGTTTGTGCAATCTTCAGTGCTTAGTGAAGAGCAGTACAACATGACATAGACATAAGTCTCCAACTCTTGCATTACAGGAAAATATTTATTAACGTATGGAATAGTCTTAGCTTTACCCTCTGCCTTGCTTTGGTCTGTTGCTTTGCGCACTCATTTTTTTTTTTTTTTTTTTTCACCTGCAGGAGGTATTTGTTAGTTCTCAAATGATTCAGTGGGATTGTGTAGTGCATAATCAAAAGATGAGAGAATGTGAGACAAAACTAGAGAGGTTAAAGTAAAAATCTTCAAAGTTATCAAAGGTTATGACTAGGGCCTAGCAGAGGTAGATTCTCCAAGAGCGAGGAGAGAAAAGATTTTCAAGCTATGCATAGAGGAGTAGAAATTAGTACGAAAAGAACGAAAAAAGTTACTAAACATCATCTAACGTCTGTCCCATTTTTGGTATATTTGTACTTGTGGTGAGTATGACTCAGTATGTAGAACTTTGTGAACAATTGCCACAGAACCAGTCAATTTCCAAAAAGGAATATGTAACTGTAAAGTACAGCAAGTCTCACATTCAGGGTGACAAGCATGGGTCAGCTAAAAATAATTTCACTTTGTAGAGAGAGTGGATTTCACAGCTCAAGGTGGCCTTCATATATTTATTGAGTAGTGCACTATACAGAATTCATCCATCATTTCACTGTTCAAGCTCTACCTCTCTAAAGATATTGAACGGTCGACACATGCCGTACCTCATCACCATTCATTTTTCCTACTGCCCTTTTCTCTATGTCATTACTAGCAATCTGCAACTTTTAGTGTACTGTATGTTTTATGTATAAAATACATATACAGTGAGAAAATTACCTTTTAGAAAATTATTCTTAAAAGAGTTATCACCTATTTTTTTATATTGCCACTCATCTTAAAACAAGAGTAAAATTCAAAAAGTGTAATTGATTTTTTGGTAAAGTTAAAAATTAATTTTTATATTTAGTAGTAGAATCTGTCTTTTAGGTTAACCTTTTAAACATTAAAACCAAAAGGAGACATCAATATCTAATATCCAGAGGTAGTTTAAGCTTCTTTCAGTTTCATTTCTTCCATTTGTTATTCAATAGCCTGTAGTCTAATGAAGTTAACCTAAATATCTATGAGGGCAGGGACTTGACTAATAACAATAATTTTTAAGTTATCTTCAGAGCCACATTTTGGGGCTGGCAGAACTTACATAAGTGGTCAGAGCATTAAACCACAGAAGTAAAAATTGGCCCTATCCTCATCTAGAATCCTTCATTACCTCAAGTGAAAGTAAATACACACACACACACACATACACACACACACCCATAACAACTAAATTAAATCCTTTTTCCCTCTGTTGACCTGTCTCTCTTGAGTACATTTGGGACAGGCTAATGTGGCTCCATATTATATTTTATAGTCTGTACCATCAATCTCTAGACCAGTGAACTGAGTATTATCCAAAATCAGCAGTTATCATCAGTTGAAATTCTGAAACTTACTAAGGCTTGGCACAGGTTTTTTCCAAGTGATTTATGTGACCAGTTTACTATGCCTCCTAAGATATTTATCTTCTAGTTCATAAGTGTTCTTTTATGAATTGATATTCATATAATAAATCCCATATTTTAAACATAAAAATATATATAATTTTTATTACTGAAAAAACAGTTTCTTTGTGGTCCCAGTTAGTAATGAAATAATATTGATTTGAAAAGGCAACAAATTATCAGCTAGTTGAGGATGCGCACATGCTTCAGGCCTGCCCTCAGCATCTGGCATACATAGGGATTAATGTAACTGATTACCTAAATGAGTGAATTGAATCACATAACATTTTCTTACATGAGATAATGTATCTATCTTTAGGAAGAGTTGTGGGGGAGTTTCTAGGGGTTGGTAATAACTGCTTTCTTTTTTCCCACTTGATCTGTTTTTTGTCACTCTTCCTTTGAATCTCTTTATGGATAATTTCTTGGATTTGTTTGGGGAAGATAGTAATAATAGGGAAAATATAGAAGTGGAGTTAGAAAATTGGTTGTAGACACTTCCTACCTGATGTTCCTCTTACAAGTATTTGACTCAAGCAGCAGGTTTGCTCTTCTCCCTGCCTTGGACATATAGGACAAAATTAAATGTATTCTAAGAGGTCTTTTTAAGAAAGTTTTACGCAAAAAATATTAGAGATAATGGCACCAAACACTACTGTTTTTAAATCCCACCTGTTGCTAAAGTATAGAAACTCTGACCTCAATTTCTTCCTATCGCTATAAAGTCCACAGGATAGTGGCTTCTCAGTGAATGTTGTTTACTGAAAAATCACTGATAATTTTTAAACTTCAAGTTTTTATTAAAAAAAGAAAAAGAAAAATTTATGGTGACCTATTCTAGCAGAGGTTACACACTATAATGTTTGTAAAAGAGTTCATTGTTTTGAATATTTTACTCACAAGAATTTTAAATTATCATTTGTCTACATATTAGTAAAGTTCAATGTGACTTTAGGCTAAGTTTCAGTTTGTAATGATGACAAAAATTATTTTCAAACTCTCTGCTTAATTGAAATCCAGGTAGGAGGAGCCATTTAAAGTCATTCTTATAGCTTTTCATACTAGTAATAACAAAAATATGTCAGTTGTACCTTTATGTTGTCCTGCCACACTCTGGGGTCATAGCACTCATTTCATATAGCTATGTTTTGATATTTAATGACGGTCTTTCATGCTAGACAACAGTTTCATGAAGGCTTGAACTGTATATATCTTTTTTGCTTGTGTCCCCAATGCCACGTGCAACATGAAGCACAGAGTTTCTCCATCAGACATCACCTTTAAATAAGAATGACAAGGATGAACTTGAAAGATATTATGTTAAGTGAAATTACCCAAGCACAGAAAAAACAATATTTTATGATCTGTCATATGTGGGTTATAAAAACGTCAATTTCACAGAAGTAGAGAGTAGAATGATGGTTAACAGGGGTTCGGGTAGTTAGTGGGGTGGGAATGTGAGGAGATGTTGGTCAAAGGATACAAAATTTTAGTTATATAATAAGAATAAATTCTAGAGATATATTATACAACATGATGACTATGGTTGAAGATATATTGGATTCTTGAAAAATTCTGAGAGTGGTTGTAAAATGTTCTCACCACAAAAATGACAACTTTGGCAGGTAATGCATATGTTAGTTGACTAGGTTCAACAATTCTGCAATTCATGTAAACTTCAGAATATCATGTTGTACACAGTAAATATGTACATACAATTTTATCTGTCAACTAAAAAAATTAAAAATTTAATTAAAAGAAAAAACAAAATTAAAGACCATATATTCATATCAGAATGGGTGATGCCAGTATTAATGCCCAGAAGTTCAAGTGATTTAAGAACATGATAGGGTTGAATAATGAGAATTCAGGGGGAATCCATGGAAGAGATGAGCCTTGTTCTCTGCTGGCAAAGTGATACATGTCATATATGTAGAGGGGAAGAGAGAAGGCATTCTAAGTAAAGAGTCTCATGAATGGAACACCAAGAAAAGAATTTCCACCACTGAATCCAGCAGACAGGGTGGTAAGTGCTAATGTATTGGTCTTCTCCACTAGCCTGTGAAATATTTGAGGGCAGGAGCTGTACATTCTCAGCTCTAAGAATATTCATTTACACTGTACATTATCAGTGCTCACTAAATACTTGTTGAATAATTGGATATTAAACTGGTTTCTAATCTGAGTGTAAATTTGAGGTCAAGTTTCCAGGTTTTCTTGTTTTTTCCCCCCTCTTTTTTCCTAAGATCATATCTTCCTGTGGTTGTTTGGTATATCCAAGTTTGTACCCTCCGCAATGAAATTATTTTCTCTATTTTAAGAATACATCTTTAACATGTCTCTGTTTTGAAAATAATATTTTTTGTACTTACATTTTTATACTCTGTTTTAGCTTGGTCCAAATCCATTTTCCAGAAACTAAATTACAGATAAAGACTGAAATTGTAAAACAGTTGTTGCTTAACAAGCATTAATAAAACACTAATAGAATTTAATAATCTAGAGTTTACATCAGAACATTAAAAAGCATACATGAATCATTTTCTAAATAGTATTTGCAGTGGTGGTGCCAGAATTCTAGATAGACTTTAGAAATTAAATGCCAAGGAAATAGTTGGGGGAAAATGTGAAAATATCAAACTATTCATGCAGCCCATCTGCTCAATTCCACAGCAAAACTGCCTTATATAGGGAAGTGACATGATCATATTTGCATTTTAGATTAATCACTTCCATAGAAGTGTGGAGAATAAATTGGAGTTGGACTGGATTTGTATACAGGAACTTTACTTAGGAGGCCAGAGATGGTGTCAGCCTGTATTGAAGATGTAATGAAGAGAATCATGAGAATGTGGTAGATGAGAATCAAGACACATTTAGAAGATACAAAGTAATGACTTGCATGCTTCTATGTATAAAACTGATGGAAAGATGTACTCTAGGATGAAACTCCATGAAGCTAACCTGTATCTCACAGCCTAGCTTAGAAACAGAGTAGGCCATCATAAATATTGATGAATTAATTTGGTAACTAGACATATGTATTAGTTTATCTTCATGCTGCTGTAAGGAAATACACAAGAGTGGTTAATTTATAAATGTAAGAGGTTTACTTGACTCACAGTTCCTCAGGACTCGGGAGGCTTCAGGACACTTATAATCATGGCAGAAGGGGAAGCGAACATGCCTTTCCTCACATGGCAGCAGCAAGGAGAAATGCAGAGTGAAGGAGAGGGGCAGTAAACCCCTTGTGAAAACATCAGATCTGGTGAGAACTCACTATCACGAGAACAGCATGGAGGTAACCACCTCCATTATTCAGTTACCTCACAATGGGTCCTTCCCATGACTCGTGGGTATTGGGGAAACTACAATTCAAGATGACATTTGGGTGAGGACACAACCAAACCATATCAGCATATATCTTTGATCAAGTTAGGAGAGACTTCGGAGACAAAGATGAGTTTAGTTGTAGACAGGCAGCTTGTTCGTATTTGACTTATAGCACTCTGTATTGCCTCCTTAAAGACAGGAAGCCATCTATCACAAGTGAACTGAGCTAAATATCCTCATTTTTGTTATTCCTTTAAAGTAACTTGTGGCAACTCAATTTATATTTAAGGAAACTCTGTCAGATATGATTGATATTTGCTTAAATAATATTGACTGTGAGTAAATTGTGAGTAAAACCAAATAAAATGAAAAATGAGAGCTATGCTGACACAATACTTTTTAACATCTGGTATTTGAAATGACTGCAAGGTATCATGATTACCTGAAAAGAGTGAAAACATTGTCTCAGCATTTCTGATTTTATTTTTTGTACATAATTGGAGTTTCTGCATTCATTGCACAAACGTGTTGTTAGTGCCAGGGAAGTAGTTACTGGAATACACAAATAAACAATCTAAAATGGTTAAGGAAAAAGATATGTAAATCAGAATTTCAAAATAGTGTAATAATTTATATGACCAGAATAAGCAGTGGATGTAATGGAAAAGTATTTGAGCAAACCTTAATCAGATAAATTCTGAGGTAATGATAGTATTTGATGATAGCTCACCAGAGCTGAGTCTTCAAAGATGAATAGACATCAGCTAAGAGGATCAGATAGACAGTCTAGCATAAACAAAGTCAGAGAAGTGGGAGAAAAATCACAATTAGGAGATGTTCTTGGGGGTATCAACCTGCAAAGTCTGGCTTCATAGGGTTAAGGAAGAAGAGTCACAGAGTGGACAGACAGTGCTTACTAAATGGAATAATTCAGTTGTTTCAGTTTTTCTTACTTAACGGTAAAATAATTAAACCTATGTTCATATTTAGTTTCTTTGATGAAAAGAATTGTTTCCAAAAAATATAGAAGGTTCACAAGGTTTAATACCAACTACCTATTAAAATATGCTTTAAAAGTATATGTGTATATATATATATATATATATATATTTTTTTTTTCACCACTACTCCCCAACCCTGCACACACACCCAAATTCACCAATGGAATTTTATCTTTTTTTTTTTTTTTGAGAAAGAGTCTTGCTTTGTTGCCCAGGCCAGAGTGCAGTGGCGTGATCTCAGTTCACTGCAAGCTCCGCCTTCCAGGTTCACGCCATTCTCTTTTCTCAGCCTCCCCAGTAGCTGGGATTACAGGCACCCACCACCACGCCGTTAATTTTTTTTTTTTTTTTTTTTTTTTTTGTATTTTTTAGTAGAGACGGGGTTTCATTGTGTTAGTAGCCAGGATGGTCTTCATCTCTTGACCTCGTGATCCGCCTGCCTTGGCCTCCCAAAGTGCTAGGATTACAGGCATGAGTCACCGCACCTGGTCAAAATTTCATCTTATTTTATTTTAATTTGTTGCCCTTGACATACTAGAATTAAACTAAACAATCATTTTCAGAGTAAAGTTTTAAAGATTTGAAACTATTGCAGTTCACTTTTTTATGTCTCCAGTTCCATTTTACTGTGTATTTGTGCATTCAGACAGTATATGATGGAACAGTGATCATAAGACAAAGAAATAGAACTTGACTTATTTCAGTGATGGCATTCTATGTAACCACATGTATTTTTTGTTTCTGCTCAAAATTTAGAAGACTAAAATGAGTCCAAACTTAATTGTATGTTTCTTCCCATTTAAAAAAATACATTTATGTAACTAATGTATGACTTCATCTTTTTTTTGGTACTGTAATATTTGTTTTCTTATTTTGAGATTTTTACTACTATTTTAACACACACACAGAGTTTAATAATAGAAAATTTTCACAGTCTATAGTTATTTTCTGGCCATTACTATTAATTCATTTTGTGATTATTCATGAAAATAGTTTTACCACAGGGGGGAATGTTAAAAAATTATCTAATCTGACTGTTAATATACTTGATATGGAATTGTTTACAACAGTGCTTGAAAGTGAGTAGATATTAATTCAAGAGGCACTGGATATGAATGTTAGCAGCATAAGTCTCCCGTGGGGTAACTGGGGGCCTGTTTCCTCATCCTCAAAATATGCATAATAATAGCTACTACTCAAGTTTTTACAAGTGAAATCTGAGACAATACAGATTAAACTCCTCACAGACAAGTGAGTGCAGCAAATATAGCCATGCAAGAATGACAATAGGCTTCCTTTAGATTTGTTCTTATGACTCCTTTTAACTCTGCACTGACTTTAGGTGAGTTGTTGAATCCATAAATTAAGTCCAAATTAACATGAAAAAAATTGGGGTTCACAATTTGAAGTCAGAATATTTACCATTTAAAATCAGAATATAATCTTCTAGATAGCTTTCAAAACATTACTTAGTCACATGACTCTTTCTCAAAGCTTTTCAGGATGACTTATCTATTTTGGAATATCTTAGTATGTAAATAAATGATAATGATCCTATTTACATGAGGCTTTTTGATAATGGTTATTACTAGTTGGGGTCCAGCATCATTTAACTGTAAAGAATGTTTAACAACTAACAACTGATAGGTAAAATGTAGTTACTTATTCAGAATAACTGATATTTAAGAAGCATTTAAACAACAACATTCTTATTAAATAAAAAAATAGGCCAAGTGCAGTGGCTCATGCCTGTAATCCCAGCACTTTGAGAGGCCAAGGTGGGCGGGTCACAAGGTCAAGAGATCAAGACACTCCTGGCCAACATGGTGAAACCCCATATCTACTGAAAATACAAAAATTAACTGGGAGTGGTGGTACATGCCTGTGGGGTCCCAGCTACTCAGGAGGTTGAGGCAGGAGAATCGCTTGAACCTGGGAGGTGGAGGTTGCAGTGAGCCGAGGTCATGCCACTGTACTCCAGCCTAGTGACAGAGCAAGACTCCATCTCAAAAATAAAATAAAATAAAATAAAATAAAATAAAATAAAATAAAATAAAATAAAATAAAATAGAAGAATGGGAACATGAAAAGAAGAAAAAATGTTCTGTTGCTAATTTGGATCAAACTATGATATGGTTAGGGAAACTGAATAATTTTAAGGAATTACCTATCTTCTTGGTCTCTAGTGAGAGTCTTAATAAACCTTGAGAATAAGGTTTAATTCATTCTTTTTGAAAGATCCATTTGTGTTTTGAAGTCAGTTACCATGGTTTTGTAAACCACTGAGGACCAACACATAATAAAAGTAAGTCACATGTGCAAATAATTTATAATCTTTATAGGTTCTTTTACTGATACTGATAATGTGAGTCTGTTTTAAAAATAATTTTTAAATATTTGTTTAGAACTTACTATTAATTATTCTTGCCTTTGCTATGGTAACTAGGAACCAATTAGTAAATAGATGAGGTTGTTGTTGCTATTTGCAAACCTATCTTAAAATTATTTTTTCCTCTATTGGCCATCGATCTGGGCTTTGAATAGTTAATTATTCCTGCAAGTAGGTTGGGAGGAGTGGAGGTGATGCTGTTTTAGCTCCTTTTGCATTCAGATACAAAATGATTAATTTTCAACCATTTTCCCTTTGGAAAGAATCCAAAACATTTTTCACACAGTTTCTTTTAAAGGCTAAATGCTTTATAGAATTCTATGAATAAAATTTGCGTGTATAAGTACGAAACTTTGTTAAAATGTAATATGAGAAACTTCCATTGCAATTATAGCATATTAAGTAATTTAAAATGATTCCATACTTTGCAACTTCTTCCAGGCCTAGACAACACATGGAACTTGAATACTTACATATGTGTGTGTGTATATATATATATGTGTGTGTGTATGTGTGTATATATATATATATATATAAAAGCCTTGGGACAAGAGGTAGGGACTCAAACATTAATAGGCTCATTGCTTGTCAGCTAGTAATACTAATCCAAATTAGTTTTACATGTGCACCAAGTAAAGAAAAAAATCTCAAATGTCTTTCAGCATATTAGTATACCTAAATGATTTTCTTGTCAAAAGTATCTTTAGCCTGAGTCCCGAAGTTTGAGTCCAGCCTGGGCAACATGGTGAAACTCTGTCTCTGCAATAAAATACAAAAATTATCCAGACATGGTGGCACGTGGTCCTAGCTACTAGGGAGGCTGATGTGGGTGGATCGCTTTAGCCCAGGAGGTTAATGCTGTAGTGAGCCCATGATCACACCACTGTACTCCAGCCTGAAACATATCAATGTTTATGAAGTCTAGAATTTCCATTTGTAAGTTTCTTAGCAATTAGTGCGGTGTTTTGCACATAGTAAATAATAACTAATTTAATAAAAATATGGCTGTTTGGAATGAAATTACAGGTGACTCTTATGTGTTTTTGATGATGATGATAATAATGTTACCAAAAATCAGTGATGAAGATGACAACAGTGATAGCAAAGATTGAAACAGCCATGGTGAGATGTGTTACTTTGGTTGTATTTAGAAATGTTGACCTTTCCAGATTAGCATAAATTATTATATTTTTGCTCTTTTTGTTTATGGATGATATTAAGACTGTTTCTGAAAAGAAAAAAGAAATAAATAACTATCAAAGGAAAGTCTTTGGGAGAACCAAAACAATACATAAGACCATTTGTCCACTAGTGCAATTCAATGTGTTCCTTCAGCAATACATATTCTGTAGATGTATTTCAATAACACCTTTATGTTCCATTTTGTATATATGTACTCTCTGGAGAAGGTTAAGTAACTAAAAGAATATGCATAGCATCTGAGAAATTGGACCAAATGACTGATAAAACCTCTTCTCACATTGATATTCAATTATTTTTATCTGTTTCCAGAGTTAAGTTTTCTTATTTGTTTGTATTAAGGTTACTCATTTTTGCTGTTGATCATCATATTTGACATGGTTAAACAATAAGTGCTTAATTTTATTTATTTATAAAATCAATATTAATTTTGAATTTGTAAGGTAACAGACTAGAAATGCCACAGAATGTGGTGTATTTGTTGGGAGTGTACATGTGAGTGATATTGTCTGTTTTGTCTACCTGCTGGGCAAGATGCTTTACAGATTAATCTTTACAACAATCCGAATGAGTGGGTATTACTTTGCAGATTAGGAAAACAATTAAGAAAGGTTTAGTAGTATGTTCAAGGGCACACACCGGGAAGTAGCAAAGCTCATCACATCTGGGTTTGTAGAAATGCAAATCCCAAACTCTCTATGACTAACGTTTTACTTTGTAATAATTGTGAAAATAAAAGTTACTCAATAGATTCTGCTATTCCTGTGAATTCTAAAATCTATTCCTAAAAATACTAAAAGTCTACAGAATATATGTCAGTTATTTATTAAGAACACATTTTATATAAACAATGTGTGTATTTTTAAGGTAGTAGAAATCTATTCCTGTATTATTTATGATGACTAAATAGTAATTTGGCCATTTAGGATGAATGTATTTATAAATAAATTATAAAATATTTCCCACATCTTTTTCAACAAAATATCCCTAAAATAATTCACTCTTTTCTTTCAGTTCTGCTTCTTTATCATGTATCTTAATTGTTTTGTTTGACCTTAAGTTTTCTCAGTAGTTTTTGATGTGACCTGTCCACCAGTATACTCCATGCTGCCATGCTCTGTAGGATAATGGCTAAGAGACCAGACTTAAGATAAATTCATATTCTATGAATTCAAATCTTAGTTCTTTCCCTTTTTAGCTTACTAATTTATTGATAGTCATCTTGTGTTTTTTTATCTGTAAAACAGAGATGATAGTGTCTACCTCAAAGGTCTTTGTAAGGATCAATGAAGCTGATATGTATAAAGAACTTTGCACGGTTCGTTACATATAGTAAGGGTTTAATGAATGATAACTAGTTAATATTATACTGTTTAAAAATGTTTTTTATTCATTAAAAATACTTTTTATTCATTTTCTCCATTTCTACTAGCAGCAAATTCTGTCACTTGTATTGGAAAATTTTAATAGACTTTGGTCTGGCTACATATATATTACATATGTATATATATTACATATATATACATATGTATTACATATATGTATTATATATGGCATATGTGTAATATATGTAATAATATATGTATATATTACACATAACATATGCATGCTATTACATATATGTGTACATATGCATGCTATCACATATATGTGTACATATGTATATATGCATATATTATTACATATCTATGCAATATGAATGTGGTATATGCAATATATAATATATATAAAACGTATTTTTAAATAAAACATATTTATATCTATATAACATGTGTATATATATATATATATTTAGAGGGGATCTTCCTCTATCACTGAGTCTGGAGTGCAGTGGCACAATCTTGGATCACTGCAACCTCCGCCTCCTGGGTTCCAGTGATTCTCCTGCCTCAGCCTTCCAAGTAGCTGGGACTATAGGCGCATGCCACCACTCTCGGCTAATATTTTGTATTTTCAATAGAGATGGGGTTTCATTGTGTTGGTCAGGCTGGTCTTGAACTCATGACCTAAAGTGATTCACCCATCTAGGCCTCTCAAAGTGCTGGAATTACAGGTGTGAGCCACTGCACCCGGCCTAGTCTGGCAAAATAAGTGCCAGAGAATGGTAGCATTTTATAATGAGAATAAGTAAGCTTGGAATTCTTCTGTTAAAAAAAAATGTGCAAACAGGGCTCTCAACATAAAACTAGAGCCCAAGTTAAAGGACTAGTGATGATTTTTTTGCAAAGCTAAGAACCCTTTTTAAAATGTTGACATATGGTGTACCCCTCCACCTGTTATTCTGAAATAGCTGTACATTCTGCCAATGAAAGAGCCCTTAGTAAACGGAACTTTGAAAGTTGAGGAGTTGGGGGTACTTTGCCTGCAGAAAAGTCATGGCAAAGCTTGCGTAGGAGGCAACATGCAGAGTGGAGTTAAAGAATTCAATGAAAGCAAGAGCTTGAATCTGGGCATAATGCTACATTGTGTGTCAAAGTCTCACACGTAAAGCAGAGAGAAACAAAACTTCTCTATTTGAAGTAGGAGCTAGGGGGACCAGGAACTATATCCACATAGCATCCCTCTCACCTCTAGATGTAACCTACACATTGAATTACATTCTGTAATAAACTCATAAAATTAACTCTCACCAACAGCTAGATGCCAGTAAAATTTTGTTCGATTGAGTTTTATCCTATTTTAGTCTCTCTGCTTCAAAAAACTCATTTTTTTTTTCACAAATATGTGACATTAAAAATAAGATGAGGGTTATAGGTTTTATACATTAAAAGTAACATTAGTGACACATCAATCAAATGAAATGTATGGACTTTGAATTCAGATTTGATTAAACTAACTATAAAAAGACTATTTTTGGGTAAAATCAGGGAAATGGGAACAATAAATAGTTACTTGATGAAATAAAGAAATTATTAAATTTGTTAGATCTTGTAATTATATTGTGGCTATTTTTTAAAGTGTTATCTGTTAGAGACCAATACCAAAGCATTTATGGAAAAAGAATATGACGTTGGGAAGTTGCTTAAAAGTACTCCAGGTTGGGAATACAGGTCGGATAGGAAGAGACACATGAAACAAGATTGGCATAATGTTGATAGGTGTTGAAGCTGGATGATGGTTTCATGGTTGTTTATTTTACTATTCTGTCTACTTGGTATATGTTTGAAATTTTCCATAATAAAATAAATTCCAGTAATTTAATTTATAGTCCATGAGAGAATGTCTTTCTGGCTTGAATCTTTCTGACCCAATTAGGATTTGGCAGATATATTCTACCAAATGTGTTAAAAAAAAAAAAAAATATATATATATATATATATATATGAAAGGTGATTAAAAAAAAGCACACGTTCAAATTGAAAATAGTTCAAAACAAAAGTGCTAATAACATATTTGAACACTTTAAACTTTTTATTTGACTTTTATGTTTTAATTCTTTTAAATATATAACAGAATTACTTATTGTGTGTTTTTTTTATTATTATTATTTCATTTGCTTTTAAACACCAAATTAATTCTCAACTTCTGGGAAATGTTACAACTGCCAAATTGCAGATAAGCTTCTGGCTTGCAGTTGGATAGGTCTTTGCTTCTGGAACAATTAAAGAAAATTAAACTATATTTGCTTATAAGATGGTTTTTGTAATGTTTATACATTTAAAATATGTCAAATAGGCAGTTTTGAAATTTTGACAGTAGGCAAATGGCCACAATACAGACAGAAATCTAGCTTTAGAGAAATCTGAAAGTAGATGTTATGGATTTAGTCAGCAAACGTAGTTTATGGGTTGACAAAAGTGTCATACACAAAAAATTGTAACAGAAAGATAAATTAGGACCCCATTTGTTGTTGTTAAGTTCAAAGCAAGCCTAGATTCCTGGCGCTACCAAATTACTGGATAATTGGGTACCATAATCAAATCCTTGAATTTTTTAATAACATCTTTTATTTCCTAATTACTACAAAATAGCAATATGTTAAGATTTTCATATATTTATTTTTCAGAGCCAGAATGATCTCATTATACTCTGAGTTGCTGACTTAGCACTCCAGACTTTTTTGCTCAAAGGCAGGATTGGCCCCAGCATTCTAGGATGGAGCCATGCTTCTGCATGGAGATTTTAAAATGCTAAATCAGCATAACGCAGCTCATTGTGAGTTACTAGTTTATCGCTATTGTACTATGATAATAACCATGAGTGCTTGTAATCCAACTGATATGTAGAAAATGTAAATGTTTTCAAACTATTAATAAAACTTTCACTTGATATTACCGTCAAGTATCCCTAATCATCCCTTATGCATGAGACTAGAAGTGTCTTGGATTTCCGATTATTTTGGATTTTAAATGTTCGCTTATACATAATGCGATATCTGGGGATTGGGACACACATCTAAACACAAAATTTATTTATGTTTCATATACTTCTTATATGCATAACTAAGGTAATTTTATACAATATTTTAAATAATATTTGTGACCGTCACATGACATCGGGTGTGAAATTTTCCACTTGTGAAGTCATGTCAGCTCTAAAAAATATTTGGAGTTTGAGGCATTTTTGATTTGGGATTTTGGGATTAGAGATGCTTAATTTGTTTATCAGTTAATGCAACTTATATCTAAACTTTTCCATTGCTAGAGAGCTTTTAAAAAACAGTAGCACATTGATTTGATTTGGTACTGATTTTAAAAATTCTGCCTTTCTGGTGCTTTTGAAAGTAAATTTTCATAATACTACACTTTTATTTATTTATTTTTTATAAAATTAAAGTTTTAATTGCACACCTTGTAGTAATCTTTAAATGAAAAAGCTTTTAAAATCATGATATCCAAGTGGTATAATGATCCCAAAATGCAAATTTGTAGCTATTCATACAATAAGTACTTTCACAGTTCCGAGTGTACAGTATGAAGAGCAAACAGTTCTGCACAGTACATGTTACTGATTTAAAAGGGAAGCATTTTGCATGCCTGACAATTTCTAATATTTTGTCTTAAAATATTCTTATGAGATGAAAATATGAGTCAGAAATTAACATAAAAGTATCCAAACATTATGATAGTTTGTGTTACCAACAGTAATTTTTTATTATTTCACACATAATGAAATATAGTACTCTACCCATCTTTGATTTGAATCTTCTTTATTTCTATTCTGTCAATACTGTGGATGCACATGTGCATTTTCATCTGTGCTGTGTTGTTAATAAAATGAAAACTGACCAAAACAGGGTTGACACAATTTTTAAAAAGGTGGTAAACCAGCTCAGTTCCTAATATAGGCATCAAAATAAACCCTAGAATACAAAACTATGTGTAGATTTTGCAAAAGGAGTAATAAGCATGTTGAGAATCAAGCTGAGATCTAATAGGAATTTATGATATTTTCTAATTTCCTTTTCTGCACCGACTTCCTTCTATGTGGAACTATTTCTTTTGTGATAAAGTTTCAATGACTTTGATACAGAAGGAATTAAGATTGAGGGAGTAAACAAAAACAAAGGTAGAATGCACTCTCACCTTGCTCCCTTTTTCTTAGCCCCAGTAGAAAGCTGATAATTACATTTTCCTTTTTCATCCAAAAGAATAGAATGTAAAATCAAGTAGATAGAGAAGTGCATAGCCATCTTGAAGTCTTAAGACAAATTAAGCTTGATTAAAATAGCTGGAGTATACTCATCTCACCCAGGCAGTTCTATCTTTTTTACTAAATACTGATGTATAGAAAGCAGACAATGAAAGAGGATATGCTCACATAAAAGTTGAATTAAATTTTGCCTATCAGTAAGTTTTCTAACTGAATTAGGAGCCTATATATTTACAAAACTGAGTTACTAGTAATGGTGACTAACATTTGTTACTGTTTCAGGTGCTGTTTAAAATGTTTTACAAGTATCAATTTAAAATGTTTTACAAGTATCACATCAATCCCAGGAGGTCAGGTACTTTTATTATCCCTGTTTTACAGATGAGGAAACTGAGGCTTTTCCATTTGGTTAATCCTGGATTCAGTCCTTGAGAGTCTGATTCCAGAAGTTGAATGCTTAACTCTTTATTAGGCAATTTTATGAAATGCCCTAATATTATAGGATATATCAGACACATAGGTTGGTCATTTGAAAACATTAATCTTCCTAAATCTGTTCAGCTATAAGTGCTGATAATCTTTAGGTTACTTTATCCATTCTTTTATGCAACAAAGAGGGCTTGTCATTTGGCAAGCTTTGATTGACACTGTCATTGTCACCATCATTAATTTGGCACTATCTATCTGACTACTAGGGCTGCTTCCAGAGAGACCTGCTGGCCTTACTTCACCAAATTTGAAGACTTTTATGTCAAAACAAGTTTAAATCAAGTTGAATTCACTACAACCTCTTAGATATTTTAATTTTAACTCTCCACCACCGTCTACACAGGGGTTGGATCTCCTCCTTTAACCATGCCCCAGTCTAAGTCTCAGTTTTGTTTTTTTTTTTCCTCACACTGTCATGCCATTAGGATACTCAGAGAATTATTCCCCTCTGAGAAAAAAAAATGACAAAAAAATTGTAATATTAATTTGCATAAATTCAATTTTCATTTTTAATTCAATAACTCCAATCCTGATCATTGAATTATGGTAATCATGTCCATATTTGTTTTATTATCCTCTTTTGAAATTAATTAATTGCTAAATCAGTGAACCTTTATATAATGTAGCAGCTAGTTATTTTGATGTCTCAAAAATTAAAAGTAACTTCTAAAAGTTTCTGGTTTACTCAGACAGTTTTAAAAAGAAATCATTCATTTACTCCCTGAAGAATAGAAGAATAGTGTATTAGTCCATTCTCACTCTACTGTGAAGAAATATCCAAGACTGGGTAATTTATAAAGGAAAGAGGTTTAATTGATTCATAGTCCTGAATAGCTGGAGAAGCCTCAGGAAACTTATAATCATGGCAGAAGGCAAAGGAGAAGCAGGTACTTTCTTCACAGGGTGGCAGGATGAAGTAAGAGCCAGCAGAAGAAATGCCAGACCCTTATAAAACCATCATATCTCATAAGAACTCACTCCCTATCATGACAACAGCTATGGGGAAACCACCCTCATGATTCAGTTACCTCTCATTGGGTCCCTCCCAGTACACATGGAAATTATGGGAACTACAATTTGAGATGAAATTTGGGTGGGAACACAGCCAAATAATATCATTCTACCCTGGTCCCTTCCAATCTCATGCCCTCACATTTCAAAACACAATCATGCCTTTCCAACAGTCCTCCAAAGTCTTCATTCATTCCAGCATTAACCCAAAAGTGCAAGTTCAAAGTCTCATCTGAAACAAGGCAAGTCCCATCTACCTATGAGCCTATAAAATCAAAAGCAAGTTAGTTATTTCCTAGTTACAATGGGAGTACAGGCATTTGGTAAATATACCAGTTCCAAATGGGAGAAATTGGCCAAAACAAAAGGACTACAGGCCCCATCCAAGTCCAAAATCCAATAGAGCAGTCATTAAGCCTTAAAGTTCCAAAATGATCTTCTTTGACTTCATGTCTCACATTCCAGGTCACACTGATGCAAGAGGTGGGCTCTGTCAGCCTCAGGCATCTCCAGTCCTGTGGCTTTGCAGGGTAAAAACCCCCTTCTGGCTACTTTCACAGACTGGCATTGAGCATCTGTGACTTTTCCTGGTGCACAATACAAGCTGTCGGTGAATCTACCATTCTGGATCTGGTGGATGGTGGCTCTCTTCTCATAGCTCCACTAGGCAGTGTCCCAGTGGGTACTCTGTGTGGGAGCTCCGATCCTGTATTTCCCTTCCACAGTGCCCTAGCAGAGGTTCTTCATGATGACTCCACCCTGCAGCAAACTTCTGCCTGGACATCCAGACATTTCCATATATCCTATGAAATCTAGGTAGAGGTTCCTAGACCTCAATTCTTGACTTCTGTGCACCAACAAGCTCAACACCATATGGAAGCTGCCAAGGCTTGGGACTTGCACCCTTTGAAGCAATGCTCAAGCTGTACCTTGGTTCTTAACCACAGCTAGAACTGAAGCAGCTGGGTGCAGGGCACCATGTCCTGAGGCTGCACAGAGCAGGAGAGCCCTGGGCCATCCCAGCAAACCATTTTTGCCTCCTAGACCTTTAGGCCTTTGATGAGAGGGGCTTCCATGAAGTTCTCTGACATACTCTGGAGACATTTTCCCTATTGTCTTGGGGATTAATATTTGGTTCCTCATTACTTATACAAATTTCTGCAGCTGGCTTGAATTTCTCCCCAGAAAATGGGTTTTTTATTTAACCTCATATAGTCAGACTGCAAATTCTCCAAACTTTTATGCTTTGCTTCCTCTTGAATGCCTTGCAGCTTAGAAATTTATTCTGCCAGATACCCTAAATCATCTCTATCAAGTTCAAAGTAAGTTCCACACATCTCTAGCACAGAGGCAAAATGCCACCAGTCTCTTTACTAAAACATAGAAAGAATCACCTTTATTCTAGTTCTCAACAAGTTTCTCATCTCCATCTGAGACAACCTCAGTCTGGACTTCATGGTCCATATCACTATCTGCATTTTGGTCAACAAGTCTTTAAGGAGCTCCAAACTTTCCCACATCTCCCTGTATTCTGAGCCCTCAAAACTTTCCAACTTCTGCCTCTTACCTAGTTCCAAAGTTGCTTCCACATTTTCAGGTATCTTTATAGCAGCACTCTGCTCTTGGTACCAATTTACTGTATTAGCCTGTTCTAACACTGCTATGAAGAAATACCCAAGATTAAGTAATTTATAAAGGAAAAAGGTTTAATTGGCTCACAGTTCTACATTGCTGAAGAGGCCTCAGGAAATTTACGATCATGGCAGAAGGCAATGGGAGAAGCAGGCGCCTTCTTCACGTGACAGCAGGACACAGCGAGAGCCAGCAGGGGGAATGCCAGAAGCTTATAAAACCATCATACCTCATGATAACTCACTCACTATCATGAGAACAGCAAAAGGAAAACCACCTCCATGATTCAGTTACCTCCCAGGGGGACATGGGGATTATTGGGACTACAGTTCAAGATGAGATTTGAGTGGAGTTGCAGCCAAACTATATCAAATAGACTATTCAGAAGTGTCAGGATAGGCATAGGAATTACTTTAATGGGTTTTGCAATAGAGAAGAGAGATTGAGCCAACTTCAAATATAACAAGAAAAAGTGGGAATTTATATATCAGAAGCAGGATGGAGGTTAGTAGATGGAAAATTATTAAGAGGAAACATCAGTGATGAGGGCTATTCTGGCTAAACCACTTAAACAGGACTGTTGGTGAAGGCAAGCCAGGGTTATCAGACATCACCTAGGGGATGGTGGAGGTGAGAGGGTAATCAGACATTGAGAGAAGGGGGTTTTGGCTAAACCAGCTCATCAGGATTCTTGTTAAAACTGGACAATGCAAAGACAGACACAGAAGTGAAATAGTCAAGGCCTAGTTGGGAAGAGGATTCAGAGGAGCCTTATTAAACATTGGTCAAGGAGAGAATAATAGCAATAGTAGAATGTTTCAACCATGTTGCAGATTAGAGTTTAGTGGAGAAGGGAGCTTTAACTTCTTGTTGTTCTATTTATTCACATTCTAAGCAAAGACCCTCCCCTGTGAGCACTAACCCATTTTAGTACATTATGCCATATTCCAGGCACCCACTATACTGTTTCCGCAATGATGCTTTCAGGGTAACTGTTGGTCTGTAGTGACAATTCAGCCACTTATCTATGCTAATGCTCAAGAGTTTATTTATGCCATCTTAGACACTGTCATCATTTATTGATTTACATTTGGGATGGCTTAATTAAGCAAATTGGATGAAGTCTCAGGAATTAAATGAATGTGACCAAAGGAAAAAGGATTCTACAGGGTTTGATGGAGAATAGGAAACAAAGGCTTACTGAAACAGTTACATGAAAATTTATGTTATGCAAACCTTCTCAGTCAATGGAACACTACTTCTCAATCTTATTTGGATGTGATACTTCAAAAATTAAATGTCAAATAAACCTTGCTTTGTCTACAAAAAAGAGTAGATAGATACACTGCCTTGTCTCATTCTGAATTTATTCATGGGGAAGAAAATGAACTAGGAAAATACTTTAAAATTGAAATAAAAGTTCTAGCAACGTGATCTAAACTGGTTTTCCTTTTAGTGATTTCTCCAGACTTTTAAAGTGACTTTTTTTTTAAATCTAAGTTATAGATTTATTAAAAATGTGTCGAGAACTCCATGAATGTTACCCATTAGAGGTTAGTAGATGCTTTGCTTTAAAGAATGGATTTAATTGATCAGTATAGCAATACTCTTCATGGAAAGATGTACCCAAAGTGCCCTATTGTTGGTTTATAATTAATTGGCTAGCCTAACATCTTTTCATACGTGGAATAAAGAAAAGCTGCCACATCAATAAACAGAAATAGAATTAATAGAGTTAAAGAGCAGAGACCCTGTCTGTACTGGTCACTTTCTTAACACTAGCATTTAACCCAGTTTCTGGCACATCACAGAATCAACTAATGCTGGTTGAATTAATAAACTCTATTCTAAAATACAATGTATGAAAATATAATAGGCTTAGATATAGTTTCAGGCATAAAAACTAGATAATTTGCATAGGCTTATTTGTTTGCTTTTATCTTACTGGTTTCCTTATTCTTCCTTTTTCTAGCTTACTATAGTATATATACCACTGTAAAAATTGAATTTTTCAGCAAAAGAGATAAAAACGTTTTCTTTAACATGTATTATGTTTAAAGAAGAAAAAAATTAGTAGCATTTCCCTTAAGAAATAGCTTGGCGTATACAGCTTACTCTTGTATATTGAGAGCAAAATGCTTTTGAAATCTATATGCTTAAGAAAACAGAAAAGAAGCTTGGAGCTGAGATGCAGGGAATTCTGTATCTCTGCTTGGAAATAAAGAAACAGACCACGGAGCTTGTTAATCATGCGAAAGGCATAATCAGCACAGACTTGGGGTTAATTGTAGTTCTAGAAATAAAAGGGTGTTCTACCCATTGGATTGAGGCACCAGCATCAGGTCAGCGTTTAGAGAGAATTTTTAAAAAGAACAGAATTATGACTCTCATATAAATATAAAGGATACTTAAAAATTTTGTTTAACTTTCAATTAAATAATGAGAAACCCAGTAAGATGTTACAATGGTTCAAAAGAGAATTCAAATAACCAAATAATAGATGGTTAATAGATAAATTAGATAGATCTGTGGATAAGATAGATAGATAATCAGGAATGTTAAGATGAATTTACAAACAAATAGATGCATAGAGGCAAAATAAATCTGTTCACTGGGGCAATAATCCATTGCATTATACCACAGTCTCCATTTAACACAAGTTACCCAATTTGCTAGACAAGTTGCTTACAAAAAAAAAAAAAAAAACAGTAATCTTTTGAGCCACTTTAAAATCTCTTACAGATTTTCCTTATATCACTTTCAACCAGGCAAATACCTTTGGCTATTCAGAACATTTTAGAATCAGAAGACCTACTGCTGTTTGCACCTTAAAAAACCAAATAAACTAAGAGATTTACAGACAAAATGGAGAAGCAAATCTGAGAGTCACCACTTAGTTCTTAAGACTTCTGACTGGGAGTACTTGGTTCACGATTATAATATATCAGTTTAATGAGACAATATTAATATGATAATGTGTGGGAAATCAGATCACTATGTGAGTGTTCTTCATTGTTCATACTACAAAATAACTTACGCATGTACTTTAAAATTTTATCTTTACTATAGTGATTCCATATCCTCTCAGAGTAACTGTTTTCTGGTGAAAGCTACTTTTAATTTAAAGTTTCAATTGCCGATATTAATGCAGAGTTGATTGCTTTTAAAGAAAAGTGGCTCGCTCATTGCTTAATAAGGCAAGATTCAGCACTCTACTCCCCCACTCCTAGCTTTCTCAACTCTCCCAACTGAGTTAATAACTACAACAAATTACAAGCACAAATTATTAACAACACTTAAAAGAGCATGCCCTACAGTTTTCTATACTCAACATGATAAAAAAACACAAGGTTAATGGCTGCATTGTTAACAGTTATAGTCTCAACATATTCAGTTTAGAGATAATGCAAAACTGGTCTATCTGTATAGAAACAATAATTGAGAAGAGGACTAAAGGCAAAAAAAAAAAAAAAAAAGATGAATTTTTTTTTTCTTTTTCCTCAGAAAAAGTTCTTGGATACCTGTGTATTTTAGTTGTTTTAAATGTTTGTAAATATAGTGGCTTGCAAAGAAATTGGGCATGTTTTCTGATGGAAAGAAAGAGTTAAAGGATGCTGAATTGTACTTTTTTTCTTAATGATTTCCCAAAAAGCTGAGAGAAAGAATAAATTATACTCCAAGAGCCTTTTTGGGCAGTGTGTTTGATGTAACAAAGTTATCATGATTAGACTAACATAACTTTTTTTTTTTTTTTTTGGCTACTTGGTAAGGCAATGGCAATCTGCTTTATAATAGAACCTTCTTAAGACATGTTTGAGAATAGATCATCTAAACACTAGTCTAAACAAATGCAAAAACAGAAAACCTTTCCTATATATATTTGGAGTATTTTGGAAGTAGCTTGGGATTTGGTGGAACAAATTTGGGATCTTTTAAAAGGGTCTGAATTCAAAATTTTTGTATGACTTGTAAACCATTAAAATAATTCACAGCTTGTGTCTCATTTGGTGGAAACATAAATTTGTATTCATGACTTCTAGGAAATATTTTAAGGAGGATTATTGACAAATTTTAGCACAGCAATATTCAGAAATGTTCAAAGAAAGATCGCTGTATCTGTTAATGTTTTCATTTTCTTTTGCTCCACAAAGAACTGGACTGAGATCACCAGCTTATTTTTGTAGGCCAAAAAACTACGTATAGCTTTGTTTACAATATTATGTGTATACCTGAATTCATAGGCAAAAGTAACCATGTTTCAAGTGAATTAACCTATTGGTATAAGGACCACCAGAGAATGTCCATAGCCTTCATTTGAGGTGTACAATTTGAATCAGCATTTGAAACATATACTTGTATATACTCATGGAATGAACAATTTAAATTCATGTGATTTCAAATTTATAAAAGTGACCTTGCTTTTACATTATTAAATTTTCATTAAAAATTATACTCTTTTAAACCCCACAATTTTACCAATGCAATATTTTAAGGATAATTTTTCTTACTGATTTTATTTAAAAAAAACACCCACAAAGCAAACTGATTTCTGTTCTTTCTGTTCTTGAAACAAGTTCTTTCTCTATAGTTTTAGTTTGGGTAAATTCTGCATGTAAGTTTAGTATATAATTAAAGAATAAGTAAAAATGGAGTAAAAAGACACATCTATAAAGCTCTGTTGGTATGTACTTCAGAACCGTACTTACCATGGAAGAGCAATTATTCTGCAAAATTTTATGATATCTCAATTGCTGAGGAATTGTAAATAATATTTCTTTATTTTGGCAGAAGATTAACAATAAATGTTTAGGAATCATTTAAAACTTAGAATGTAAATTAAACACTATACCTGAAAAGAATCTTGCTAATCTTTTTCTAATGAAATTATTACTCATAATGGAATAGCATTTTTAAGGACAATTTTAAAACTTCCCTGAATTAAAACTTTGTCTATCTCATCTGAAGGAGGAGGAAAAAAATTAGAAAAAGAGAAGAGAGTCACAAAGTGAAAAGAATCAAACCACCATTGGGAAAAGCCAAAAGTAGTTACTATAAAGTATTAATCATCAATCTTATGATTTCTCATCCAAATTAAATGCTATACTCATTTATATTTTTAAGAATTGTTGTCTTAAAATTTTACTGCTTTAGGTCATGGTCACTTCTTTTATGACCTGAAGTACTGTGTCAGTAATATGAACCAATTGGCACCTATCCTCTTTTAATGGTAGAAAAAAAAAATGACTATTATATTGTAATACTTTGTTCTCTCTCTCCTCCTCTTTCTATTTTTTTTGTTTTTTGTTTTCGTTTTTGGATGGTTGGTGATTTGTTTGCTTCTCCGGGTTCCTGTTGATCAGTGGTGTTTGGCCAGTTTGTATTTTTCCAGACATCACTCCACGATGTTGTTGAGGTGTATGATGGGCCAACTCAGCAATCTTCTCTGTTATCTTCCCTCTCAGGATCCCATTCAGGTATCCTTTAATAGAACTGCCATGCATCAGTTACTGATTAAAGACTGACTTTGATTAGTATTGTAGTGAAAGTTGAGATTTATGTCATCCATATTAGAAATAAAGTGAAAATATTATCACTTTTTTTTTTTCTAAAGAATAGAAACAAAATTAACTCAGAAGGTTGAGAAAAATACAACCAACTATTCTCTAGGATTGTAACCAAGTAAATAATATATTTAATCACTTAGTCTCTGGTGTTTAATGTAATATAAAATATTTAAGAATTCTTTGAAGAATGAGGCAACTGTATAAAAATGTAATTAAAGCTTTCTGAGAAAAAGATTGCAATACAAGTTGAACCCAAAGAAACTATATTGGTAGTGGTAGGATATTTTAAAGTAATTTGATAGAACATAGATTGACATTTTCAAATGACAGTGTAAGATTATAATATAATTTGTTAGGTTTACTGAATGAAAATTATTTATGATATCTAGTGTTTGTTTTGTTGAGTAGGAGAATCACTTCCACTGAGTTCAGGTAATCAGATCACAATTCGATTTACTTCAGTTGGACCAATAACAGCTAAGGGATTTCACTTTGTTTACCAAGGTAAGTGACCCTGTAGTCTAGAAACACACTAAGGAATGATATCATTTTCTATGATGTATTCAGAGATTTTGAATGATGAAATCCTCTAGATAAAAGTGTTTTTAAGCAGTTTTATTTTGTCCCCTCCCCCATCACTACATCACTGTCAACTTGACCAAAGTAAACAAAATCTATTGCTTCCATCATCATTCTCAGTTTAAATGCCTGATTTTCCTTCCTTCTCACATATTGTTTTCAAAACATCTACTTTTTTTCCTGACAATTCTTTACTATCTACATTTTCTATTTTCTAACAGTCTAGTACTCTAGACTATTTAATCTAATTTAGTTTAGCATTCTAAATTAAAGATACAAAAATTTTGGTGCTGATGTACTTAAACATGCCAGGGAAATCAGTGTTCCATTCTAAAATTATAGTTTCTCATTCTCTCAGGAGAATTAAAACTTTCTTCACAGTTTTTAGGACTTTTGTGCAATTAGAAGTTTGTTTACACAGTTTTTTCTTGCCTGTGGTAGACAACCTTCTACATTATCATTAAACCAAGTTAAGAGCCATTATTTGAAATATTTTCTTTGAAATACATATGTTCATATGGTAGTTATTCTCAAAAGTATCTTGCATTTTATTCCTAAGAAATGTATAAGCATTTGTGATTTGTTATTCCTATTAAACCCTCTTACCCCATTCATCAGTTGACTATAATACTATACTCTTTTACTTTAAGTAGTACTTCCCCCTGGAAACAATGTGTGGTATTATGACTATAAAAAGGCACTATAATGAGTGGAATTATACTTACTCAAGTCGAATAAGAAGAATTAATCTATTTAGAATTCATCATATCATTTTTCTGGGCTATTGTCAATCTCTTTAATCACATTTGTTATGTGTTTTAAAAAGAAAAAACATCCTGTTATCATTCTATTTTACTAAACCAAAAAAAAAAAAAAAAAGAGAGACACAATTAAAGGACATACCTATAAAATCTAAAAGCAATTTCAAATCTGATATTGTGTGATTATTAAAGTAAAAAGTTTTATTGTTGTTAATCTGTCTGAACATATATTCTACCTAGTCCAAATGTAGTTATCTTTCTCAATAGCAAATGTGTTTGAAATTAAGTTTGTGAACATTCTATGAAACTAATAAAGTACTGTTTGCTTTTGTAAAATCTGTTTTTAATTAAGAACCAAATACTGAAAACAAAAGTAAAATTATTTGATATAACCTGACACATATTTTTTGAACTTGGTATTCTAAGCTTAAAAAGAAAAAAAAATGCTTTCAGTTTTATCCCACAAATTACAAAAATATCTAACAAAAAGTACTTTGTAATATTAATTAGTCTGTTAAAACAAAAATAGAAAAAAAATGGTTGATGTTTAAAGGATCAAAAGTAAAACTTTTCTGGTAAAAAACCTTGACGATGATAACAATATTTATTTTAAATTATGTTATTCTGTCTGAAATTTAACACTTTGAGAATATATTAAAATTGTTAATTCAAGTTCTGATAAAAAGTGATGATTTCTCAAAAACGTGTTTAAACAGTTACATACAGAAATCTGTATTTGTCTACCATGTAAAATTAAAATAAATAATATTTCTACACAGCTGTTCCTAGAACAAGTTCTACACAATGCAGTTCTGTGCCTGAACCAAGATTTGGAAGAAGAATTGGCAATGAATTTGCAGTCGGTTCCTTGGTTCTTTTTGAATGTAATCCAGGGTATATTCTCCATGGATCCATAGCAATTAGATGTGAAACAGTGCCCAATTCTTTGGCCCAGTGGAATGATTCCTTACCTACTTGTATTGGTGAGTATATAAATTTGTATGATCTGTGATTATACATATTTTATATAAAAATTGATTATCTTACATCTTTCAATTTGTTAAAATTTCAAATGTAATTATGCACTAAATTTTAAGTAATTTAATAAGTATGCTTTATATAAATATGAAAAATCAGTGGAGATTTGTTGCAATCGTCTTGGTGATGAAATCAGTGAAAAACTTTGTTGAATTAGATAAATAGTTTCCTCATATACTGATTTACATGGATTTATATGGATGTAAGTACATACATATGTTTCCAGGAACACAGAATCTGATGCTACTAATGTGGGATTATGAAGCACTATTATCCTTTTTTTTAATTTTTAATTTTTGTGAGTACACGGTAAGTGTATATATTAATGGAGTACATCAGATGTTTTGTTATAAGCAGTAAATATGAAATAAGCACTTTATGAAGAATGGGATATCCATCTCCTCAAGCATTTATTCATTTCATTGCAACAATCCAATTACACTCTTTAAGTTATTTTAAAATGTACAGTTATTATTGACTATAGTCACATTGTTGTGCTATCAAATGGTAGGTCTTAAAGCTGACTTTTCTGGAAATATTTTGCTTGGTCATCAAAAGAATTAGAAAATATGAATTTTTTTTTCTGACTTTGTTAGTTACAGATATGTATAAAAATATAAAATAATAAATTTTTTCAGTCTTTCACAAATATGGGTGGTAACATTTTGAATGAGTAAAATGCATAAGGTTAACCAAAAACTTATTGTTTCAAAGTTGTTTTTGCAATAGTATATCTAACTTATGTTGGTAAATAGAATGTATACTATCTAAAATTATGGATATCTTAATAGTTTAGAATTTTATAGTATGTCAGGGTAATTATAATGATGCTTGGCTTTTGTAGCATTCCATAGACATAGAAAATATAGAAAGTAGGGAAATTACTCTCTTCTCTGCCCCAATAACATATCTGAAAATTATTATTTTAAAAAAATACATAATATTAAATTCAAAAAAGAGTGGTAAGACTTAATTTCAGGTTATAAAATAATTCTAATGACTTGAGTTGTTTCTCATTAAAGTTACATTGGTATGTGATGTTAAAAATAAGATTTTATTTTATTTTATTTTATTTTTTTGAGAGAGAGTCTTGCTCTGTTGCCAGTCTGGAGGGCCGTGACATGATCTCAGCTCCCTTTCGACTTCTGCCTCCCAGATTCAAGCCTCCTGCCTCAGCATTCCGAGTAGCTGGGATTACAGGAATGCACTCCCATGCCCAGCTAATTTTTGTATTATTACAAAATACAAAAGGGACCAGGTCTCACCATGTTGTCTAGGCTGGTATCAAACTCCTGGCCTCAAGTAATCCACCCGCCTCTGCATCCCAGAATGCTGAGATTACAGGTGTGATCTACCACGCCCAGTTGAAAATAATATTTTTTAAAATAAAAGATAAGCAGAAATTTTGTTTTATTTTTGTTTTAATTTTAATAATCTTAATAGTCCACTCTCCATAGGGAAGAATGAGTATGTATATTGACACATAATAGACAATCATAAATATATAAAATTACTTTTCAATAACACATTTTGCCATATGAAAATGAATTATATTTGCCATTCTTATTTTTAGCTTTTTAAAATACATTTGTTCACATGTCAGTTCACAGGTCATTAGAATAAAAAATAATCTTAAATTGTGAAATAACATAGAAGGTACATTCATTTCTACTGAGAAGAAATCAAAGATAAATCTGTTGATATGCATTCGCAGGATTTTTTTTTTTTTTTTTTTTTCTTTCTTGACTGAGTCTCACCCTGTCGCTCAGGCTGGAGTGCAATGGCATGATCTTGGCTCACTGCAACCTCCGCCTCCCAGGTTCAAGCGATTCTCCTGCCTCAGCCTCCCGAGTATCTAGGATTACAGGCACCCGCCACTATGCCCTCCTAATTTTTTGTTTCTTTTAGTAGAGACGGTGTTTCACCATGTTGGTCAGGCCGGTCTTCAACTCCTGACCTCGTGATCCACCTGCCTCGGCCTCCCAAAGTGCTGGGGTTTAGGCACGAGCTACCACACCCGACCAGGATATGTAATTTTTATAGAATATGTTTGCTTTAAGTAAAATATATTTTTTTACCATTTAAATGAGGACATTGTCAACAACTGTGCTAGGATAATGGTATAAACTGGGCTGTCACAAATAACTAGGAAAGATGGATGGTCATTTGATTTCTCTAGGAATTTGATATTGCCTCTCCCACCCCCCCAAAAAAAATATACCTAGCATATTTCACAGTGCATTTTTTTCTTACAACAAATATTTTAATTTTTTCCATGACAATAAATGGAACCTGAACTATTCTTGTATTATTCTATTATTTGTCGAATGACCACTTACAAAAAATAATTTAAAACACTAGAAGACTGAAAATGACTCTTAAATTTTCTTATCTTTTAGCTAAATAACCACAATTTCTGATTTCTGATATTTATAATTTTCTTAATGCCACTATTTGCCAATCCTATCATCTGAATATTTATTCTCTCCCTCTCCCCACCACCCCCCACAACACACAAATTCTTATATTGAAATCTAATCCCCCATGTAGGGGTATTAAGAGGTGGGGCCTTTGGAAGGTGACTAGGTCTTGGGGGCTCCACCCTCAGGAATGAGATTAGTGCCTTTATAAAATAAGTCTGAGGAAGCATATTCAGCCTTCTGCCATGTGAGAACACAGAAGGCACTGTCTATGAAGCACTGAGCAAGCCCTCACCAAACACTACATCTGCTGGCACCTTGATCTTAGACTTCCCAATCTTTAGCACTCTAAGAAATACATTTCTGTTGTTGACAACTTACCTAATCTGTGGTATTTTGTTTTAGCAGCCTGGATTGTCTAAAAAAGCCCCATTCCATGCTAAGTAATTTAAATACATATTTGATGTAATCCTCTGACAAATCTATGGAACTGTTACTTTTGGAATGTACAGATGAATAAACTGAGTCTGAAAGAGGTAAAATAGTTCTCTTTAAAGTGGCAGAGCCATAGTAAGGGTTAGAGTGGAGGCAGGATTTAAGACTAAGTTTTCCTACCTTTATACCTAAATTAATTGATAGATTACTGCTTCTGTTTATATTCTGACTTATAAACTATTTTCAATTACATTTCTGCCTCATTTATTATGCAGAATTGCTGACTCTATTAAAGTACATTTTTGGCAGTCCACAAGTATAGGAGATAAATCAGCTGGACTTGATGTTCCACCTGTCTTGTGCTTACCAGAGAGCTGGGGTTAATAGGGCAGAGAGATCTTCCCCTTAGGTACTTGTACTCTCATAAAGACAAAACAAATAATGTCCTCTTTTCTGAACCACAATACATACAACACAATACATTGACTTCATACTCATGAAATATTATAAATAACATTTATAACATTCTGAACTAAAGGAATCATGAGCTAAAAGAAATGTTTCTATATGTCAATGCCAAAATTAGTCATACAATATGCATAAATTGGAAATTACATTGCTTGAAATCAGTTTAATAATTGAAGACAGACACATAATAATAACTCTCTTCAAAACTCATAGTAGATTTTTAAATCTTTTTCTATAAATACTAAGAATCATTGTTTCTGCCTCACTTTCCCCAGTAATTATTTACATAATTTCTTCTCACTTTTAATATATTTACGTAGATATTGATAGAAGATATCAATGCGGTAAAAATAGAAGAACTTAGAAAAGTAGTTCTCTTTACTTAGTTTCATATAATCTACTGTAAAAACAGAGTAATATAATGACATGGAAATTCGTAAACTAGTTCATTAATCTTTAAATATCATCAAAACCCCTTTTATTCCTTTAGAGTGTTCAAAGAACCTACATATGCCAAGAATTGAAATGTAAATGTGTGAATTAATCCTTAAAGGTTCTGTTTGTATATTTATCATGTTAATGTGCTAATTAATGTGAGAGGTTGTAAAGAATTATGTAAAATTGAGTGAAATCATCAGAGCTGGGAATTGTACTAAATTATCAGCACAAGAGTTGTGGCTGAATGTCTTGGCTTTGTCCGCATGACTGAATTGAGGTGAGTTACAATAAGATCCTGGAAAATTTACATAATCTCTGATCTTCAAATCCCATATCAATAAAACAAGAAAATAAGAGAACTTCTTCATAGGTTCATTATGACTAAATGATTAAAAGCCTTGGCTTAGTTCTTAGAACCTAATAAGTACTAAAAAATTAAGTTGTTTTTGTTTTTGTCAAATAATCCACCACAAAATCAAAAGAGAAGATTCCAATTCTAAAAGTATTCAATGCAGAATATAGGACTTAATATGCAGTACTGATCAAGTATTTGATACTATTGATTTTAATTTGTTGATATTTTATTTTTAAAGCTAGTTAAAGTTATTATATGGAAAATGTGCCTTCCACAGATGTTTGCATTTTGGAAAAGGCTGAAAGCATTAAGTACTGTCATCCTTTCCAACTTTAATTTAGGGTTCCTTGCATGTTTGACTTTTATTTGCATTTAAAATTTATGAGCAAGTTCTGGAAAATGTGTTGATTGTATTGAAAATAATAGTAAATCTTTATTAAAATATACCATTTAGGAGGACAGTGAAATTTCCACCAATTAATGCATTCCAGGTCAAATGGTTGAGGAGTAGACTTAAAGAAATAAACATTTTGTTTGTTTTCATTGTTGGCAAATTTTTTTTTAACATAAAATGAAAACAAAGTTAAAATAATTATTACTACAATTTTAATAGGCCTTAGAAATATATATTTAACCAATGTTTATGCTCTGCTTTTCTTCTTACCCTAAAAATTTAAACATCACGTTATCCAAAGAAATAAATTTTCTTATGTCCATGAAGACATGCAGATGAGACAGAGTTAGAAAGAGGCAAGATATAGATGGGAGAAATGATCTGTCGCATTAAAAAGAGAGAGAAAAGGAAAAAAAAAAAAAATAGCAAAATAGCAAATGAAGAGAAGGGACTGAAGAAAGAGAACATTTGAAGAGAATATTTGTGAAACATAGAATAGAGAATATGAGACTATACATTTTACTTTGTTTTTATTTTTATTCTTTTTGAAATCGAGTCTTGCACTGTCACCGAGGCTAGAGTGCAGTAGCACGATCTCCTGCAACCTCTGCCTCCTGAGTTCGAACAATCCTCCCACCTCAGCCTCCCAAGTAGCTAAGATTACAGGCATGCACCACCATGCCTGACTAATTTCTTTGTATTTTTAGTGGAGACAGGGTTTCACCTTATTGGCTAGGCTGGTCTTGAACTCCTGACTTCAGGTGATCCATCTGCCTCGGTCTCCCAAAGTGCTGGGATTACAAAAAGGTGTGAGCCACCACACCTGGCCCAAGACTATAAATTTTAAACCATTAACCATTTGTGTCTGAAACCCAAGAAAGCCCCTATTCTACATGATTATCACAAAGTGTTTTTGTATTTCAAATGTATCAATTGATTAATTCTAGCATTTTAGCCATCAAATATAAAAACCTATATAAAAAGAGTAAGGTGATACTATCTAACTAAGGATTTATCTCAGCAAGTACAGTAGCTCATAGCAGGAACTAAAGTCTATGAAAGACTTTAGGCTTTTATCTATTCTATTACTGATATTCCACCTCAGTAGTGAATGCTAGATTCACTAGTAGTGAATGCTGTTCTCAACCTAGATTCAGCCAGAACTCACTTCCTACTTTTAGGGCAAAAGATGAGCTACCCAGGAACCCACACCATCTCTCTGTCAGAGGTCCAGCAGTCTAGTTTCTTGGGCTTTTTGAGAACCCTGATACTGCATTCATCAGGAGTCTTTAGATATAGAACAGACTACCTGTAATTTTGCATGGATTTTTGCTATGGTCTAAATATTCATTTTCCCCATTTTTTTGTGTAGAAATTCTAACCCCTAAGGTGATTGTATTGGGAGGTGGGGCCACTGGGAGATGACCAATGGGATTATTGTCCTCATAAAAGCAACACCAAGGATGTTACTAGTTGGACATCCAAGAGGGATGTCCCTCTACCATGTGAGGACACAGCAAGAAAATGGCTGTCTATGAGCCAGGAAAAGGGTCCTCACCAGATACTGAATCTGCCACTGCTTTAGAAAACTTTGATTTCCCAGACTTTACAACTATAAGAAATATATTTCTTTTGTTTATAAGCCACCACCTAGTCTATGGTTTTTTGTTATACTAGCCTGAAAAGACTAAGGCAGAAAATTGGTACCAGGAGTGGGGTTCTACTGTAACAAAAACCTAAATATGTGGCAGCAGCTCTGGAACTGGATAACAGGTGTAGGCTGGAAGAGTTTGAGATGCATGCTAGAAAAAGCCTACATTGTTGTGAAAGGACTGTAAGAGGAAATTCTGATGAGGGATCAGAATAAGAGGAGGAAAGCTCTTGAGAAAGGCATCATCTTTTTACTAAAATATCTAAGGGGTTATGAATAGAATATTAGTAGAAATGTGGATAGTAAAGCCAATTCTGATGAATCTTTAGATGGAAATGAGGAACAAGTAGTTGAACAATAGAGGAAAGAATATTATTGTTATATTGAAGCAAAGATTATGCCACGTTATAACAAAAGTGGCTGATTATGTTCATGTTATGGAGTTTTCTGGAAGGTAAAACTTTAAACAATGAAATTGGATATTTGGCTAAGAAAATAAGCAACATGTTAATGGTTCAGCTTGGCTTCTCTTGACTGCCAATGATTTAAACATGGAATTGTTAATCGATTGGAAATCAGGGCCAGGCACAGTGGCTCACACCAGTAATCCCAGCACTTTGGGAAGCTGAGGTGGGCAGATCACAAGGTCAGGAGTTCGAGGCCAGTCTGGGCAATGGGAAACCCGTCTCTACTAAAAATACAAAAATTAATCAGGTGTGGTGGTGGACACCTGTAGTCCTAGCTACTCTGGAGGCTGAAGCAGGACAATCACTTGAACCCAGGAGGCAGAGGTTGCAGTGAGCCAAGACCATGCCACAGAACTCAAGCCTGGTTGACAGAGCAAGGCTTTGTCTAAAAAAAAAAAAAAAAAAGAAAAAAAAAATGGGAATCAAAACTTTTATATTTTAAAAACTTTCAACCTACCCATATTGGAAAAATGAGAAGACCTATTCAAAAGAGAACTTTAAGAGTTTAGCCAAGGCGAGTGGATCACCTGAAGTCAGGAGTTTGAGACCAGCCTGGCCAACGTGGTGAAACCTGGTCTCTACTAAAAAATACAAAAATTAGCCGGGCATGGTAGTGCATGCCTGTAATCCCAGCTACTTGGTAGGCTGAGGCAGGAGAACTGATTGAACCTGGGAGGCAGAGGTTGCAGTGAGCCGAGATCATACCACTGCACTCTAGTCCAGGCAACACAGTGGGACTCTGTCTTAAAAAAAAAAAAAAAAAAAAAGTTTAGTCAAGTACTGTTTGATAAGAAGACTAGTATGAACTGACCATCTCAATAGAAGCTAGAAGCTATTCATCAATACAATGCAAAGATTAGTCAGCCATCTAAACAGAAGTCAGGACCTATTGTCCAAAACAAAGGAAGAATGAACCTGAATGCATTTCAGAGATCAAGGCTGCCCATCCAGTCACAAGCCCAGAGTGCAAGGGCCTAGGAGTCAGATTTCAAAGGAAGGGCCTTAAGCCCCAGGCTCTGATTCATGCAGTCTGCTTGGCTACACAGGAATAGTTCCTGTGGGTCTGGTTCACCATGCCCTGTACCCAGTAAGGTTATGGAGATGTGGCTGCCTCTGTGTAGATTTCAAAGAGTGTCCTGGAAAGCCTCTCTGCCCAGACAGAGATCTGCCATAGGGGTCATGTGGATGGCCTCATACTTTTAGCATTACCTTGTGGAAAAATGCCCAGTGGAGCTACAGAGGTGGGGCCACCCATATGATCGTGAAACAGTAGAGCCACTGATGTGATGGTAGTCAGGGAGAACCACAGGCATGCAACTCTAATCTGTGAGAGCTGTGGTATGTATTATGCCCAGCAAAGTCACAGAAGTAAGATTATAACCTCCAGTAGGTCCAGAATATGGAAACTTCCCTGCAATGCGTCTGGGAGGAGACCTCCAACCTGTGAGTCTAGGAGGTGAGACCATAGGCCCAGTGGGACTGAAGAACAGAGCATTGAACCAAAAAAGATTTTTCTTGAATTTTAAAGTTTTGGTCCTGCTTAAGATCTGTTACCCCTTTCTTCTGCCCTGTTTTTCTTTTTAGGAATGGAAACATCTGTCCTGTGCCTGTCTCACCATTATATTTTGAAAGTAGATAATTTGTTTGATTTTACAGACTCTCAGCTGGAGGGCAGTTTGCCTCAGGATGAATCTTATCTTAAAGTGTCACCCATATGTGATTGACATGATATTTAGATGAGACTTTGAACATTAGACTTTTCGTTGATGCTGGAACAAATTACAACTTGTGGGGCTATTGGGATGGAATGAATGTATTTTGCATATGAGAAGGACATTAATTTTGGGGACCAGCAGCAGAATGCTGTAGTCTGAATATTTGAATCCCCCAAATTCATATGTTAGAATCCTAACTCATAAGGTGGTAGTATTGGGGGCAGGGATTGGAAGGTAGTTACGAGGGCAGAGCTCTCATGAATGGGATTAATGCTCTTATGAAAGAGACCCCAGAGAGATCTCTAGCCTGTTTTACCATGTGAGGACACAGCCAGAAGACGGTGATATATAATCCAGGAAAGGGGCCCTCAGCAGACATCAAATCTACCAGTGCTGATTTCCCAGCTTCCAGAACTGTGAGAAATAAATTTCTGTTGTTTATAAGCCACCCATTCTGTGGTATTTCGTTATAGCAACCTGAATAGAATGAAGCAGTTTAAAAGTACATATCCAGAGATAGAAAATTGTGTCAGATGACTTGTATTTTCTGCCAAGATCACATGAAAAAGACGTATTACCTTATACGATTTTAAAAATATTCTTCCTTGTGAAACAGGTGTAAATCCAGAAAGTTGACAATATGACAGATGGATATATGGGATCTGTGTAGAGAAGAAATAGAAAGGTGATGATTCTAAATGACATTCAGAAGACAGACCAGTTTAGGTTTTACCATTTGGTCCAACTACTAATCTTTACATAAATGAAAATACAGTTTGCATTTCTATTTTTAACTACAAGTATTTTTAGCTTCAAAATGTTCTGAATAAAAATGGTCATGTCTTAAAATATTTTTAAGATAGAAAAAGCTCAGTGTCTTAAATATTCAAATATGAGAGTCAAGTACAGAGCTATCTTATGTTGATATCAAAATGTTCTCTTTAATTTGTGCTCCTTTTCAACATCTGTTAACTGCACAAAACATCTGCCCCAAGGTCTTTGAATTTCTCATTTCCTCTGATTGGAACAGATATCTTTTTGTCTCACTACATCATTTCATTGACGTCTCCTATCTTTCTTGGCCATCCTATCTAAAATAATTTTCTGCCATCCATCAACCGTTTACTCTTTATATCATTACCTTTACCGCAGCCATCGAAATGTATTATGTATAATTTTTGGTTGTAAAACATTTCTTAAACTGTCTTAATCGTCCCTCTTTCCATTGTCACTATATTGGTTTTGGGCTCAATTGAAAGAGGACTTGGCACACAACAGGTGTTCAGTAAACTTTTGTTCAGTGAATGGATTTTAGTAAATTACTGTATCAATTTCCTGAATATCTGTAGAGGGTCTGACAACCCTCACCAACTTCCCAAGTCCAAGGTCCATATTTTTTCCATTTCAGTATCCACCACATGGTGATACTCTTGCATACTTTCCTGGCTTAGACCTTTACAAATCTGAGGTTTCAAACTCTTCTGACATCTGCAGAAAGGTATGTATGTTGGTGAAATGCAAGCAATAGATTTACATATTATATGGGGAGCTTTATTCTGAGAGAGAGCAAATTCTCTATTTACACTTTACAGTTTAGATATAATCTTTGACAGCCTATTTACAGGATTTTATACATGATGATTGTTTTTCTCTATCTTCACAGTTCAATGAATGCTCAGTTAACAGCTTAAGCCAAGTGAGCATCCAATTGAAACCAAAACAATACTGCTTTCTACATTCCTAATGATTTCCCTCTCAATTGTGTCCTTTCCGTTTCACAGTTCTTATTATTACTATCAACATTGTCTTTTTTTTTTTTTCTGTCACAGTAAAGCACAAGAAAATGTTCAGTAATTTTGCACACACTGACATACTAAAACTAAACTGTTGATTGGAAAGCAGCCCCATTAGACATGATATGTGAGTTGTGCTTATAGTTAAAATACCAAATTAGAAGATTCACAAACTTTAACAACTGGTTTGTAAACAATATTTAATAATCTTGTGCAAAGCATGTCGTTCCAAGCCTTTCTTAATTACAATACAATATAATAAAATTTTACTTAAAATAATTAGAGTTGAGACCAATGTAAAAATGAAAAATAAAACCTATGCTGAAGGCAGAGTTTTTATCTTCCAAATTTGACCTTTTTACACTTCACATTTCTTAAACTCTTCAGTCTCCTAAACCCCCAGGCTCTCCTCCATTTTAGACGCTGTGATTCAAATAACCCCCTGCAGCCACTAATAGCTTTGACAATATATGGCCTTAGGCATAAGTACTTCTGTTAGTGGGAGGTCTTTTTTGAAAAGCCCCAGAAGCCGCCACCTACTCGCCTTAGTCAAAGAGTCTTTAATTAGCTGCTTATCTGATCAGCTTATCTGGTTCTGTTTTTTTAAGTTCTTTAGAGACTCAGAAAGAACTACTTTTACTTGAAAGTCTCCATGGCAACACCTGTCTACTTCATCTTTTCTTAGAATGGGAAAAAATTCATGAAGAAATATATACAAAATCTCCATCTTATTCATTTATCCATTTATTCATCTACTCATTCATCCATGAAAAAGTTATTAAATACAATAATAAATAGCAATTTTTAGCATTTGAATGAAGCACTATTAAGCATTATCTCATTTAATATTGACATCAACTTTGGAAGGTAGATACAATTATCTCTATTTTACAGGTATTAAAACCTCTTGGCTTAGATAAAAAAGCAGAATTTGATTTGAACCTAGGCTGCTTGATTTGAAGGCCTGTTTTCTTAATCCACATATTATACTGAATACTGATCAGAACAGAAATTTATCATATATCTTTTAAAAACAGGATGCAAATGTTAGATTAAGTAATATACATGAGAGTCAAATGTAAAATATTCTGTATGTGGTATTGCTTATCTGCTAATTTTTCTATAGCATATTTTGTTGGTAAATAAATAAAGATGATTGACGTAGAATTAGACAAATATGGCTTGTTTAGGAAAATACTGGGAGACAGGAATGATGCAGGAATGATAAAGAGGTAATTTGAAAGCACAAGATATATACAGACACACAATCAGTTCTTCAGTGATTTATTCATCAAGAATTTATTGAGTGCTTACTGCATGCCAACACTATTCTAAGCACTGGTGACATCGTTTTGAATAAGAATATAAGATCTTTGTCCTTACATTTTGCATTTACATTTTACATTTTAGTGAAGGAGGATAAACGTCATCAAGAAATACATTCTTTTCTTTTGGGGAGTGGTAATGCTGTAGAAAAAAATAAAACAGGAGCTGGAGTTACCAGACATCCAGAGCATGCTGCCATTTTAAACCTGAATAAAATGAACAAAGGGAGGGATGAATAAAAGTCTTTCTTGTTGGTGAGCAAGTGTATGAACTGTTGAGGGGAGAGAGATCTTGACATGTTCAAGCCACAGTGTCTGGAACACAGTAAATGATAGCAAAGAGTGATAGGTGATGAGTTTAGAGAGGCAGAGCAGAGGGCCAAGTCACTTGGATCCTTGAAGACCATGGTGAGTTTGAAATTTTTCTAACTAGTATGGGAATATATTGAGCTGTGGAGTGATGTGATCTTAATCAGTTTCTAAGAAATCACTTAGTTAGTGTAGGGAGATGTGGAGTAGAACCAATATGGCTGATTAGAAGCCTATCAAGGTAATGGAGGGGAAAAGTAATGCGATTTGGATAGGAAGATAATGGTCACAGTGATACGAATTAGTAACCTTTGGGATATATTTTTAAGGTGGAGCTGTTACTGATAGATTGAGAATAGATGTAAATGTAAACTTGAATGCAAGAAAGATAAATCAAGATGAATGTTAGGTTTATGCCTAAGAACTGAGTGAATGGTGGTGACATTCCCTGAGATGAAAGAGAGTGTGGATGAGGAAGAATTTCAAAGTTATTATTTTGGACATATCCATTTTGAGATACTTATTAGACATATGATTGCAAAACTCACAGAAATCACAGCTAGAGGTAAACATCTGGTAGTCAGAGCATATAGAAGACATGGAAGTGTATGTTATCACTGAGCGGGGATGGTGATTAGAAGACAGACTATGGCCTGGGACAAAGTTACAAAGAGGAGAATGAGTTACCAAAAAAAAAAAAAAAAAAATCTGCAGCCAATAATACAGAAGAAAACCAGGAAAGTATGGTGTTCTGTTGGTCAAGCAAACAAAGGCTCAAGACAGATGGAGTGATCAACAGTGAGAACTAATTATTCATAGATTAAGTAAAATACAAGTTAAGGATTGATCATATTACAACATTAATATTCTGGTGACTTTGACATGGTCATTTCACTAGAGCAGTGAGGACAAAAGCCTGATGCAATGCATGAAAGAGACGATGGAGGAAGAGGAGATAACTTGTCACTGTAGCAGCATGGAAGAAAATTTATAATGCAAAGAAGGAGAAGAGTTAGAATCTTGACAAACAGAGTTTCAGGCAAAAAAGTGACCTTTTTTGCTCAGACTTGAGTCTATTGCAAGAAACTAATATGAAAATAATATGGAAGCATAGTATGATAAAATCGTACAGGAAAACATTTGGTGCTATGGGAAACTATAGGACACTTAGCACAGGAAAATTCCAAAGGATTGAAGAGGTAACATTCACACTGAAAGTCCGTAGATGGGTAGGTGTTAGCTAGGTGAGAGAAGGACAGATCAAGTGACAGCAATAAGGGAGCATATTAGTTTAGAAGGCTGGACTGGGATGGGGGATTAGGATGATGAGGAGTTGGGAAATTATAATTACATATAAGCCTGGAGATGAAGTCAGAGACGAATACAATTAACTATGTTTATCTGTAGGCCCAACACAGTGACTCGTGACTATAATCCTAGCACTTTGGGAGGCTGAGGCAGCATTGTTTGAGGCCAACAATTTAAGACCAGCCTGAGCAACATAGACCCTGTCTCTACAAATTAGCTACATAAAAATTAGCTGAATATCTATGCACAAATTACTGGGTATGATGTCACACACCTGTAGTACTAGCTCTTCTGCAGGCTGAGGTGGGAGGATTGCTTGAGCCTAGGAATTTGAGGCTGCAGTGAGCTATAATCACACCACTGCACTCCAGCCTAGGCAACAAAGCCAGAGCTTGTCTCAAAAAAAAAAGTAAAAAGGAAAAAGAAACTATCCGTGAGTTGTGAATTCAGACAATGGGGAAATTTTTTAAGGATTTTCACCAGAGAAGCAACATGTCATATTTTAATTTAGAAAGATAATTTTGACAGTAATTTCAAAAATATAGTGCATGGAAAACATACTAGCCATAGGGAGGCCGTTTATGTGATTAATGTTGCAACTCAGAAAAAAAAAATATATATATATATATGTACGAGGAAAGGTTGTGGCAGTGGGGATGGTGGGGATGGAGAGGAAGAGCATCTATAAAGTTTTTTGTTTTTTTTTTTAATTGGCAGGATACACTTCATCAATTACTTTTTTTTGTTCTATTTTTTGGGTGAATATTTTAGATTTCTTCTTCTGTCTATTGCATGCCATTCTCAAATCATGCAAAACTGCTGGTTTTCTATTTAAATGGGCTAAATTAATTTTGGCTAATTTAAACAGAATTTGTATATAACCCATTAACAGAGATTTGTAAGAAAACACAACTAAGTGAGTTTCTTTAAAAAAAAATATATTGTCACACTATTTTAAAAAGTTTGCAACAGTTTTTTTTCTTTCTTTCTTTCTTTCTTTTTTTTTTTTTTTTTTTTTGAGTAATTGCCCTGGTGTTTGCGTTTGTCTTTGAAAGTGGCACAAATCTGTAATTCACTTAAAAAAATTATTACAAAAGATATGTTCCTTATATCTCATCATTTATAGCCATATTAGGACAAATTCCCCAGGAGCACAGTACCATTGGAACCTAAAATAATAGTTGTAGCAAAAGGAAATATGATTTATTGATTTCTGTGTTCCAAGCAGTGTTCTAGTTTCTTATGTACATTCTAGTTTCTTTGTATTTTTCACAAAAGCCTTTTAGAAACAATAGCATTACCATTCCACAGGTAAGATATCTGTGTTTCATAGAGTTTAAAGAACACGTCAAAGTCACACAGAATTTAAGAGTTATGAGTTAGGTTATGACCAGAATCAAGGTGGTTCTATTGATGGCATGAGAATTTTGCTTTCGGCTTAGTACCTTCTAAAAATGATTGAAGCCTTTATTGATTTCTGAGTAAGTCTGCATACATGTTCTTTCTTGTAGTAGTTAGAATGGCAATTACTGAACTGGGACCACTTGAAGTATCTTCAGTTCCACCTAAGGACATGGACTCTGGCTCCAACTGCCAGGATTCAAATCTTAGCTTCATCTTTTTTTTTTTTTTTTTTTTTTTGAGAAGGAGTCTTACTTTGTCTCCCAGCCTGGAGTGCAGTGGTGCAATCTCAGCTCACTGCAACCTCTGCCTCCTGAGTTCAAGTGATTCTCCTGCTTCAGCCTCCCGAGTAGCTGTGACTACAGGCGCCCACCACCACGTCTGGCTAATTTTTTGTATTTTTAGTAGAGATAGGGTTTCACTCTATTGGCCAGGCTGGTCTTGAACTCCTGAACTTGTGAGCCTCCCACCTCAGCCTCCCAAAGTGATAAGATTACAGGCGTGAGCTACTGCACCTGACCAGCTTCATCTCTTAATATGTAATCTTGGGCAAGACAATCTCTTAATGACTCCATTTGATTGCCTCAGCTGTTAAATGTGGAGAATACTTATTCATATCTCATTAGTTGTTGGAAGGCTTAAATTAGTTAAAATATGTAAAGTACTTAGGAGGGTGCCTAGCATAGAGTAGGCTCTATATAAATGTTATGATCATAATTGTTATCATCATCCTCATTACTTTTCAGTGGATGCTGTTACTCCTCAAAGAATGTAGGAAGGAGAAAGTACCAAATCATTTTTTAAAAAATTCAAGACAATATTTATCTGGAAATGAACTATTTTTAAGGCAAATTTAGTCAATGCATGTTTTAGTAATATAATACAAATAATATGCTGTTATTGAGTTAATTGTAGTATTATTTTTAGATATGCCATTCAAAGGTCATCCATTAATGCTGTCTAATTATTTTTTAACATTTTCATGGTATACAAAAACTTAATTTTCATTGCTTTTATGAGTTTTGAAAAACCGTATGATTTGATTTGCAAGTCTAGTATCTATCTAAGATGTTATCTCTGACCTTTAGTCTTTTTTAATCCTTTGCATTAGAATTAACTCCCTCTCTTGGACTGCTTTACTTTAGTGCCCTGCGGTGGATTTTTAACTAAGCGCAAAGGGACTATTTTGTCACCTGGATACCCTGAGCCTTATGACAACAATCTGAATTGTGTGTGGAAGATCACAGTGCCAGAGGGAGCTGGCATTCAAGTAAGAATATTTAAGTTTTTCTTCTTTTCATTATCTGTTTGTCGTTAATCTTTTCAGAGATGACAGAATGAACATTATTTCTAAAAGTTTAGCAAGTGTTTTTGACTGACATGGTTGAAATGAATAGAAAGATATTTGTTATTAATGTTTTTCACATAGAATTAACAGAAAGCCAATTCAAGATGGCATAAGCAATACAAAAAATGTATTACCCCCATATAACATGGAATCTTGAGGTAAGCAGATTTAAACATTATTTCAGGGGTTCAGCTGTGTCTTTCCTCACCCAGGTTATTTCCATCGCTCTGTTCTGCCATGCTCAGCCTGTTGGTTTTAGTTCTTAGACACCTTCTCCTGAGGTCTTGAGGTGGCTGCAAAAGCTCTAGGCATAACAGCCCTACATAGCAATGGCCAGCAGCTAAATCAGAATGTCCCTATGTTATGTACCATTTCAGTGGTTAAGAAAACTTTTCAGGAAACCTGCCAGCAGACTTTCCCTCCTGTTTTATTGACCAAGATTGTAATCATATCCATTCCTGACGTATACAATGGGCAACAACCAAAGATTTACTATGATTTGGCTCAAATAAAATGGTGTTACGTATCAGGAGTAAGCAATAAGTGCAGCCTCCTATGATGCACACATCTCTCACTTAATTGAACTAAACCAGGTCTCTGTTAGCAAGGAAGGAGGATGCTCTTCAAAAATAGGTAATCAACAGTGACTGTCCTGTTATTTGAATTATACCTATTTTGGGGGCTGCTATTTGGTGAGTTATTCTGTTTACATAAAGATATATTTTTTTCTGGATGAATTGGTAATATTTTACTGCAGAATCAGTATATATATTCTATGAAAGGTAATTATGCTTCATAAATATTACATTATCTAGCCTTCACAGATATAACTTTATTACTTCTCTAATTGACTTGTAGAGTTTTTATTTAGAAATTTGAGACATATATGAGTTGTGGAAAAATTAGCCAAGACACCGTGCATTTATAATGAAATCACATTGAAGCATATTTTTTAGTAAAAAACAATCAGCTTCATGGATTTATAATTGTTCAGACGTTTTAAAAATTACTTGACTTGCGTTGGGAGTAAAATATGCCAGCAAACCAATGTCAGAGTTTTAAGGGTATCCAAAGATTATAGATGCATACTTACATTCTGGCTAGTTTACAGACAATTTGTAAAATTTGAAGATAACTAATCAACTCTATCTTATTATAGTAGAATAGTAAGGATTTTGGGATTGCCCATGTACCAGCTTATGTAGAGGATCTGAAATGATATGATATCTTTAAAACCTTCATAGAAATTTTACTATCATCTGGTTGTAATCTTCTGAAAGTTATTCTAGAGCATCTATATATTAACATTAGCTTACTTATTTCCATCTTATCTTAAAATTATGAAAACCCTGGCATTTTTTATTTAGTTTTCATCTTCTCTTTTTGACCCACTGCAATGTGGCTTCAGCACCCAATACTCTAATAGAGCCAATCTCATAGTGAAGATCTAAATGTGATTAAATCCATTGTGTGGTTCATCTTTCTTGCTCTGTCAGCAGCTCTCTATCTTGTTGTTCCTCCCCTGATTCCTAATAGACTATTTTTGTCTCCTTAGATCCTAGGAAACCAATATTTTCTTGGATTTTGTTTTGTTTTCTCTTCTACATCTGTAGCTCCTACTTCTATATCTCCTACCTGGTCTCCTCTTCCAATTCAATCTATTGTTCAAATATTAGTGTTTATGAGATTCTGTGGCCTTTGTTCATTTCACTTTATTCTCTCTGGGACCTTGTCTAATTCCATGGCTTCAGCTACTTTCATGTGCTAGAAATGTCCGGACCTAAACCATAATAGAAAATCAGAAAACATATTTTCGAATGAGGTGCTGAATAAATTATGACATCCAGACCTAAATATCTAACCCAGACCTCTCACCTAAGCTGCAGAACATATATCCAACTGCCTACTGGACATTTTCAGCTAAACTTCTTGATGGCTTGTCAAATTCAACCTGTCTAAAAGTGACTTCATAGACTCTTCTCAAAACTATAGAACTTTCTCAGTGTTCTCTTTCTCAGAATAACTTCCTCATCCATTAAGTTACACAAGCCAGAAATGTTAATTCTTCTCTGACTCTTAACTCGGTACAATGAAATTTGTCAGGTCTGTCTTTCATAAATCTCTTAAACAAGTCTATTTCTCTCCATCCACACTTTTACTACCCAAGATCAGGTAGCGTCATCCTTGTCCCAGGTTCTTATTCTCCTCCGGTCTATCTCCTGTACATCTAGTAGAGTAACCATCTGAAAGTAAAAATCTAATACTATCATTTTTTTGTATATAATACCTCAGTTGTCTCCAATCTCCTTAACTCCTTTGACACTACTGATTATGCCATTGTGCTCTGTCCTTATTTTGTAACTATTCTATCTGTACTATTTCAGCTCCTTATAAAAACCTAGCTTTCTTTTGCCTTTGGACCCTTTGTGCATGTTGTTCTTTCTGCCAACACTCTCTATGATCTCCTTTTATTTTGCTTATTCTTACTCGACATTTCTGTCTCAACTTAAATACATTTTCTGTGGAAGACCTTCCATGAACTTGAGACAAGGTTAAGTTCTGCTGTATGTTCTCACAGTTCCCTGGAATTTATTTATCATAACACCCATCACATTTTAATGTTACTGCTAATTATCTATAACCTCATGAGGACAGTGCCAAGTCCATTCTGTCAGCTAGTACAGTTCCTGGAAGTACATACTGCACAGTGCCTGGCAGTATATTCTCAGTACATATTTTTAGAATGAATCAATGAATACTTGCACAAGTGGAGTTTTGACTATTTTAGGGTTAGCAGGCATAATGAACTACTAAGATGTTTGCAGAAAAACTATGTTATATATCACTTATCCTAGGCAAACACTATTCAAAACTGGACACATATGAATAACACTAAAATCTTCCACTGAGGAAGGACTTTGTTTCTTGACTGTACTTTAGAAAACAAAATTTGAGTTTAGCAGAGCATTTAGCAAACATATAGTGTGTAAAAATTTTGGATTTTAATTGTAAACATGCTAAAAACAGCTATCAAGGACTTTTTTCTGATTGATCACTTATATGGATGCTAGTTTTAGACATATCACTGAGTTATAGAAACTTGTAACACATACACACACACACACACACACTTATGTAATATATGACTTATATTTGAATCTTCATTAAATTTACCTAAGAGCTACCTGGCTACTACACTAGGTTTAAAGATCAATATTTAATATTTGTCTCTGTTGGGCCAAATATATGTGTGAATAAAGAATTATATGAATATTCAATAAATCATATATGAGATAAAGTGGGATTATCATTGTTAAAAAGAGAGGAAAAGAAGAAACATTTGGAATGCTGAAAAATTACAATAATACAGAATAATTGAACCATTCTTTGGGAATTACCTCAACAAACAGATTAATTTGTTAAATTAATATTATGTGAGAATATCCCACTCTTTGTGGCAAAGAGTAGATTCATTTATTTGTTTGTTTATATTAGCAGGATATATTGGAGAATTTCAATGGGGCTACATTCAAAATTAACAGTGATAGTTATCAGGAAAAGGGAAATATGTAATAAACCATGGGGAAAAATATGTTGATTACATTATTGTATCAGTTTACAGATGATTATCCTGATTTTATGTAATCTGAAGTAAAATGGAATTTGAACAGTTATAATGATAGAAGCCTAGTTTTAATGATTGGAAATTCATTACCTCATAAAGCTATTCCATTGCCATGATGGGCAACTATATCTAATGCAAAGTTACTCTGAACAGTGAGTCAATAATTACCTCTTTTAAAATTTTTAGTTGGGCCGGGAGCGGTGGCTCACATCAGTAATCCCAGCTCTTTGGGAGGCCGAGGCGGGCCGATCACGAGGTCAGGAGAGCAAGACCACCCTGGCTAACATAGTGAAACCCCGTCTCTACTAAAATACAAAAAAATTAGCCGGGCGTGGTGGTGGGCACCTGTAGTCCCAGCTACTTGGGAGGCTGAGGCAGGAGAATGAAGTGAACCCGGGAGGTGGAGCTTGCAGTGAGTGGAGATCGCGCCACTGCACTGCAGACTGGGAGACAGAGCAAGACTCTGTCTCAAAAAAAGAAAAAAAAAAAATCTTTAGTTAGCTTTCACGTGTCTTCTGTCATAATGAGTACTCAATCATTTATTTGAGTCCCTTAACAAATCTCATAGCATTGTCTGCTAGTCCTTCTGGCCAAATTCTTCTTCTACACTCTATATTTTTATTATGCCAAACTACATTCACAATGTACCTCAAATCCCAGTGGCAAATTATATTACAGCTCTCTGGCTGCTGTAACAAATTACCATGAGTTTTATAATTACAAACAACAGTTTTATTTTATTTTTTTCCTCATAGCCGTGGAGGCCAGAAGTCCAAAATCAACTTTACTGCACTGAAATTGAGATCCTGGCAGAACCTCTCCTACCTTGTCCCTGACCACTTCAGGGTCTCAAGAATGAGAGAATCTCTTCCTTATTTTTTTCCAGCTTCTAGTGGCTGCTGGAATTCCTTGGATTCTGGCCACATCACTCCAATTTCTGCCTCCGTGGTCACATTGTCTTCTCTTCTATGAGTGTCGAGTCTCCCTCTGCCTCTTTTCCCCTCTCTCAAGATTCTTAAATTAAGCTCATCTGAAAGACCCTTTTCCATATACGGTAATATTTAGAGGTTCCAGAGATCAGAACCTAATATCTTCAGAAGGCATTATTCAGCTATATACACTAGACATATGTATCCAGAAGTAAACTGACTTTCTTTCTCCCTCCTAGGTAATAGATTTTCCTGGAGATGTCTACATTTTTGCTCTTGTTACCCCACTACTCTCAATAATTCAGAAAAGAAAATAAATTTTTCTCAAAATTTTCCTTTCACTTCCTCCCCTATTCGAATCACACAAAATTTAATAACTTTCTCTACAGCAACACGTGTAATATCTGGATTCCCATTTTTACTAAACTTGCCTCCAATACACTTCAGTCTCTCATTGTTTTTTACTGCAATACATATTGAAATATTACTGAAATAGATATTGAAATTGTCTTTTCACTTTTACTTTCTTCACCCAACGCAGTGCTGTACCTAGAGCACAGTCCTAATCATGTTCTTCCTCCGACTTCTGAAACCTTCATTGGAAAACTGAAGGTGTCACTGTGTCTTGAAGTGCATAGTTACTATGCTGGTGTTTAGTTTTTTATTGAGTTTCTCCCCTAATCTTCCTCTTAGCTAAGATTTATTGAGTCGTTACTACATGCTGGGCACCTTATATGAATTAACTAATTTAATTTTTATAATGAATCTATGTATTAGATACCCTTATGACAATAATTTATTTAAATAATCTGAAGTACAGAAAGATGAACAACTTTCCTTTAGTGGCATGCCAATGAGGAGAAGGAGCCAGGAAGTTGCAAACCTAGGCTCTTTGATTCTAAGTTCTCTTGTATTTAGCTACTAAGCTCTACTCTTTTGAACTTTTTATTATTTCTCTAACTTTGCATGTGTATTTCTTCTTATGTAAATACCCTCCCCTGTGGCTAAATAAGATTACTCATGGTCCACTAAATCTAGCTCATGGTTTGATTCCTTTTACATTGTTAGACACTCAATAATTTCCTTCAGCTCAATATCTTTAGCTTAGCTCAAATGTCACCTCCTGCGTGAATCTTCACATTTTTTAAAAAGCTGAATGCAGTATTTTCTTCCCCTGAACTGAAGGAAAGGAAATTTTAGACATGAAGAGGGAATTTATAATTGTTTAAGGAGGTAGCAGTTATATTACAATTATACAGCTTTACTTCTGGTCTTCTTCCTGTCTTAGAACATTGCCATTGGGCCTGATGCCAATCCTACAGGCAGGGTATCTATTGCCATGTGGCACTCACCCCTGGAAACAGGCACCAATATTCACTTGTATGGAAGAATAATGATGGGCTATTTTGCAGATAATAAATTTTTAATGAGTGAAATTGTTGTAATTATTTAGTGAATGAGTACAGTGCCTACGTTTTTAACAGATTTTAGCTTAAAAAAAACTTTTAATAAAGTTATTCCTTTCCTTCCTCTAAAACTACAAAAAAATTAATAAAGAAATAGCAAAATAGTATCCACAGTTGTGAGGGTCCTGTGGGTTCTTGCAAAAACTCAAGCTGTGCCAAGTGATGTGCAATAAAGTAACACATGCCTCTTTCTTTAAATAAAATTTAATAGATAGGAGAGAATTAAATCTCCCTAATATTTCCCTTCTCAACTTTAAGGACCTTCAACTGTGAATTAGTTGCTATAACTCTATTCATTAAAATAAATTTTTAAACATGCATTTGAATTAATTACAAAATGCCATTTTTTCTCATCCATACTGAGACTTGTTAAAATTATGCATGTTAAATTTTTTTAAATAAAGGAAGAGAAGACATTGAGCAAAGTTTATGCAAGGAAAGGATAATTTAAAAGTATCCAGAAATAAACTTGGTTTTAAAAAGGTTTATTATAAGCTCCTATAGACTTGTAGACCACAAATCTGGTTTTTCCTAATAGCTACAAGAAAACTAGGAAACTCAAATCAATGACATATACATAAAAATTAACCAATTGTTTTGAAAATGAATTGAGATTCCAGGCACTGAGTCATTAGATTAGCTCAAAGCTTTTGAAAAGAGAATGTTCTGAGATAGTGACAGACATTACTCTGGTTATACCCATAGTGAACGTTGGTAGGTGCTTCAAAGGCTTTTCTGTGTAAAAATCAGCTCGTGTAAGCCAGTACAATAATGGAAAAAAATCAGTTCTGTTAAAAACCTTCTATGAGGGGCCACAGTTATGTGGTCCAGGATTTGAACTCTCTTTTCCAAGGGAGATTGGTGGACTATAGTTATGTGTATCTGGTTAGAAATGTCTATTCTTACCTGTAATTATTATTTCACAGGTACAAGTTGTTAGCTTTGCCACAGAACATAATTGGGATTCTCTGGACTTTTATGATGGGGGAGACAACAATGCTCCAAGACTTGGAAGCTATTCAGGTAAATAAGAGAGCTGAGCTTAATTAAAATACAAGTATAATTAAGAATATAAACAAAATTAAAGAGCTACCTACAACTCTTACTTGGTGGTTTTAATTTGCTTTTTACAAACTATACACAAAGATACAAGGACTGAAGTTTAAAAGATTTAAAGATGATATCAATATTGATATTCAAAACCTTATTATATTTTTAATTCTTTATATATTTGTCTAATTATTTATTGATGCTTTTATATTACTGATAATATTTTCAGCTGAGTTGGGGTTCAGGAATAGTATGTATGCTCTTTTCCTTAAAAGGATGAGCAATAATAATTAAAAAATTACACTGTGCTTTGAATTGTGTGCTATGAAGTCATGAAAATAGCCAGGTGAATGCTACAAGGTACTGTTAGGTGAGAATAAAGAGAATACAGAATTATTTCTATGAAATGAATAAAATTGTATAAAATTAGTATATACATGTGTAACAAGACCAGAAAGAAACAAAATAAAAGTCTTATTTTTTATGTAAGATGTGGACTTGCTTTTAAAATCTGTTAGATTTATTAAGGTTGTTATTTTTTGAGATGTAGTCTCGCTCTGTCTCCCAGGCTGGAGTGCAGTGGTGAGATCTCAGCTCACTGCAACCCCTGCCTCCTGGGTCCGAGCGATTATCCTGTCTCAGCCTCCAGAGTAGCTGGGATTACAGACGTGCATCACCATACCCAGCTAAGTTTTATATTTTTTGGGAGAGACGGGGTTTCACTATGTTGGCCAGGCAGGTCTTGAACTTCTGCCTTCAGGTGATCCACCTGCCTTGGCGAGCAGGTGATCACACCTGCTGAGATTACAGGTGTGAGCCACAATACCCGGCCAGATTTATTGAGGTTTAAAAGGTAATTTATGCAATAATTTAAAAGCTTTTGCATATATAAGTTGAAATAAAAAGTTTTACTTTGTTAATTTTTTACTATTATAGTTTTTAAACTCTAGAAATATAAACATAGCTAACAGATTAGCTTATTCAATTCAGATATACTGAAATAAATTTGAATGACTAAGCTTTTAAGAGATTTTTAAATGGAGTAGTGGAACCCATTATTTATCAGAACCAATGAGGAAAAGAAAGAAATATCTGGAGCAGGAGTGATTTGATTTAGGCATGAACAATATAGATTTAGATAGAAGTCTTAGAAAAATCCCACACAATTTTAGTATACTTTTATTTATAATAGGTTGGGGGTAATACTTTATTAGTATCATTATTAATTTTTGTGTGTGCATTTTTAGAGACAGGGTCTGGCTCTATTGCCCAGGCTGGAGTGCAGTGGTGCAATCATAGCTCACTGCAGCCTTAAGTTCTTGGGCTCAAGTGACCTATCTGCTTCAACTTCCTGAGTTGCTGGGACTACAGTCACATGCCACAACCTCAATTAATTTTTATTTTATTTTGTTTTTTTAGAGCTGAGGTCTTGCTGTGTTTCCCAGGCTGATTTCCAACTTGTGGTCTCAAGAGATCCACCTGTCTTACAGCCTCCTGATTAGCTGGGATTGTAATCCCGTGATTATTACATGAGCCACCACACCCATCTGTAATACTTTAAAAATAATAATATAATGATAATATAAGTGATAAATAACACCTGTTGATCACTAAGTGCTAGTTCTGTGTGACATTTGCCATGCATTTCCTTATTTGATCTTTCTAGCAAACCTGGTAGGTAATGGAGGCTTAGAGAGATTAAGTTGCCTGAGGTTGTACAACTAATGTTAGAATGAGATTGGGACCCAGCTGGTGTGACTCCAGAACTAGAGCTCTTAATCAGTAAGATCCTCTAAGAGACTTAAGGCAGGTGAAATGACCTTTTAAGTTTCTGTTTATTCCTGTCTTCAGCGGTTGCCGTTATCACACTATGGTCAGAAAAAAAGCAAGTGTGTGCTCTGTAATAAATTTTTTCTGTTCTTTCATAGAAGACATCAGGAGTGAGGTCCACAAAGTTGTGCAAAGCAAATGTAAAGAAACCAGTTACTTACAAAGAAATGTTTTTAATGATCTCAACTCATATGCTTGTTGAACTTTGTCTTAAAATGTAGAATTAACGCTTACTTATTTTCATGCTTGCCATTTGAAACTGCTAGAGTTGGAGTCAAAAATCTTAAACTATTTGCTCAATAGCAGACTCAAGAAATAATTGTTTCAAGCAGATACTTTATATTTTCAAACTCAATAACTTAATAAAATAAATTTGGTCTCCTTCAGAAGTCCAGAAAAATACCATTATAATGCATTTGCTGAAAGACAAGAGTAACAGTAGTTCATAACTGGAATTTTTTTGAAAGCTGACTACCAGCTTTGCTGTCAGAGTTTAAGAAACATTAAGGCACTTGACCTAGTATAGAATAATCTATCTATCTAGCTGTCTAACTTTAATTCATTATTAAAAGTCAATCAATGACTATATTATCTGACTCATACAAAGTTGTTACTATACTATAAAAATCACGTACAAAGTTCAAAATTAAGTTTATTTTTATTCCTTTTTAGTTTGCAAACTGTTCTATTCATATTTTGTGTTTCTTTTTAATTAGTTCACAAATCTGGTGACATACAGGCAGTTAAAACTGGTTATCACTTTGAAAATCAGAAGCCTCTGGTATAGCACAGTCTTCAAAAAACATATTGGAAAACAGAGAGAATACACAGTAATAACCTCTTTGAACATGATCATTGCAAACATTCATGTTTCTAACAAGATTAACTTTACATATATATGTATTTATTGTTTATTATCAGCTCATGCACAGAATACTGAAATCCACATGAAATTCAACTTTTTTTTCGGTGAACATGTCAAACATATAGCTTTAACTTTCACCAGCTCTTTTTGCTCCTACCTATTTTTAGGAAGCAATCTAAAGCCATCACAAGTGGTCTGTCTTCTTGGAAATAGGAACAGTATATTGAAAGAGGATTGTGAGAAAAATATTTCTACTATTTTTTTTTTTGAAAAACAACTTGATTAATGCATATTTTTAGTGGTAATCTATTGACTGATTAGTAAACTTACTTAATTTTATTATAGTACTTATTATATGGCCATTGACTTGCCTTCTCATATATCATTTCAGGAACAACAATACCCCATCTTTTGAATAGTACGTCTAATAATCTATATCTAAATTTTCAATCAGACATCAGTGTTTCTGCTGCAGGATTTCATCTTGAATACACAGGTAAAAATAATATCATGTGCCATTCAAAAAGGTTAAGAACAAGTTTATATTAATTAAAAAATATTTTTGTGAGTATGTATATATTATAGCAACTTTCTCAAATAAAACACTGTCTTATTAAAATTTTGAAGTATTACTTCAATTCAATTACAAAATTATATGGATAAAGTTTTAATGATTTCACAAGAATTTACAAGTTTTTTTTTTGTTATTGAGTAAGAATAATTAATGTGAAATCTACCTTTTCAACAAATGTTTAAGTGTGCAATATTGTATTAACTGTAAGTCCAATATTATGCAACAGATCTCTAGCACTTACTCATCTTGCATAACTGAAACTTTATACCCATTGAACCACAGCTCTTCATTTCCCCCTTTCCCTATCCCCTGACAACCACCATTCTACTCCACTTCTTTGGGTCTGACTATTTTAGATTTGCCATGGAAGTGGAATCATGAAGTATTTATCCTCCTGTGATTGGTTTCTTTTACTGTGTAATGTCCTCCAGGTTCATCACCTCCTGGTCTTTATATCTGTTTTTATCCAGTACTACACTGTTTTGGTAACTCTATCTTTGTAATATATAATCAAGAAGTAGGACCCCAGCACTTTTGTTCTTCTTGCTCCAGAATTCTTTGGCTGTTCAAGATCTTTTGTGGTTCCATATGCATGTTAGTACTTTATTTGTGGAAAAACATGTCACAGATTTTGATAAGCATCAAATTGAATCTGTAGGTTGTTTTGTGTAGTATGGACATTTTAACATTATTAAATATTCCAATCCATAAAAATGGGATGTATTTCTATTTATTTGTGTGTCTTCTGTAATTTTTCTCGTAGCCATTTTGTAGCTTTCTTTCTTTTTTTTTTTTTGAGAAGGAGTTTCGTTCTTGTTGCCCCGGCTCGAATGGAATGGCATGATCCTGGCTCACTGCAACCTCCACCTCCTGGGTTCAAGTGATTCTTTTGCCTCAGCCTCCCAAGTAACTGGGATTACAGGCACTCTACACCACACCCAGCTCATTTATATTTTCAGTACAGACGTAGTTTCACCATGTTGATTAGGCTGGTCTCGAAATGCAGCTGATTCTTTGTATGTTAATTTTGTATCTTGCAACTTCATGGATTCACTTATTAGTTCTAACAGTTTTTTTTTTTTTTTTTTAATGGAGTCTCCTCAATATTACTGATAAATAATGATTATTCATATTTCTGGGATACATGTGATATTTTTGTACATGTATACAATGTGTAGTGATCAAAACAGGGTAATTGAATTATCATTCATAACCTCAATCATTTATCATTTATTTATGTTGGGAACATTTCAAATCTTCTCATTATTTTAAAGTATACAATAAATTATCATTAACTCATCACCCTGCTTATCAAACATCAGAATTTATTCTTTCTTTCTAACTGTATTTTTGAACCCATTAACCAATCTCTCTTCTTCCTTGCCTTCCAAGTCATCCATTTCAGCCTCTGGTAACCATCATTCTACTCTCTACCTCCATGAGATCAACTTTTTTAGCTTACACATATGTGTGATATGTGAGAATATGCAATATCCATTTTTTATGCCTGGCTCATTTCACTTAACATAACATCCTCTAGTTCCAGTCATGTTGCTGCAAATAACAGGATTTCAATTTTATGGCTGAATAGTACTCCATTGTCATATATACCATATTTTCCTTACCCATTCATGCACTGATGGACACAGGTTGATTCCATATATTGGCTATTGTGAATACTGCTGCAATAAACACGAGAGTGCAGGTATCCCTTTGATATACCAATTTTCTTTCTTTTGGATATATACCCAGCAGTGGGATTGCTGGATCTTATATAGTTCTATTTTCCATTTTTTAACGAAACCTCCCTACTATTGTTTATAATGCCTTGACCAATTTACATTCCCACCAAGAATGTATAAGAGTTACCTTTTCTCCTTTTTTTTTTTTTTTTGGTTGCTTGATAATATCCACTTTACCTGGGGCAAGATGACATCTCAGTGTGGTCCATGGAGTCTTTATGTTGTTCCGCATTTAGGGTTTTATCATCTGCAGACAGGGACAATTTTAATTATTCCTTTTTGACTTGGATGCCTTTTATTTCTATTTCTTGCCTAATTCCTCTGTCTAGGACTTCCGGTAGTATTTTGATTAGAAGTGGAGAGAATATCCTTACCTTCTTCCTGATTATAAAGAAAAAGCTTTTTGTTTTTTACCATTGAGTATGATGATAGTTATGGGCTTTTCATATGTGGTCTTTATTATGTTGAGGTAAATTTCTTATACACCTAGTTTTTTTTTTTGAGAGTTTTTAATAATGAAATGGTGTCAAATACATTTAAATACTTTTCTTTTGCATTCATTGATACAATCATGTGACTTGTATTCTTCACTCTGTTAATGTGATATATTACGTTTATTGATTTGTGTACATTTGACCATTGTTACATTCCAGGAATAAATTCCTCTTGGTTGCGGTATATGATTTTTTTTTTTTAACATGCTGCTAGATTTGGCTTACTATCATGTTGTTGAGGATTTTTGCATCCATGTTCAGAAGGGATATTGAACTATAGTTTTCTTTTCTTGTGGTGTCTTTGGCTTTGCTATTAGGGCAGGGCTGACTGCAATAAAAAAGTTTGGACATATTTTCCCCTCTTCAATTTTTTTTGAAGAATTTGAGAAGGATTGATGTTAATTTTTTAAGTGTAAGGTAGAATTCACCAGTGTAGCCATCTGGTGCTGTGCCTTTCTTTGTTGGGAGGACTTTTTTAACTGATTCAATCCTTTTACTAGTTACTGGTTCATGTAGATTTTCTGTTTCCTTAAAATTTAGTCTTGGTAACTTTTATATTTCTAGGAATTTTTTTTTCATTTTTCTGAGTTATTCTAATTTTTGGTGTGTAATTGTTCATAGCAGTCTCTTACTCTTGTAATATCTGTGGCACCAATTGCAATGCCTACTTTTTAATTATAAGTATTTTTAAATTGAGAAAAAGGAACTAGATCCTGTAGAGATTTTAAAATTGGAATTAAAGTGACTACTCCTGACATAGAAAATGTACATTCATCTCCCAAATTCCTGCAAAACTTTCCATCATAAAAATAGATTAGTTCCCCTATTAAACACATATATGAAGCAATGTGTCATTTCATACATAAAATCATCACAAATGTAATTAGGTGAGTGTTTGGGTAACTATGGGTTTTCTTACTCTCTACTTAAAATGCAAAGAAGACAAAATCTTTCAACATCATCTCATTCAGGCCACTTAGTTCCACACTGAAACACCATGACCTAAATTGAAGTTTTGATAGACATGAAACTCTCAGTGGGAGGGAACAGCAGCTGCAATTGATAAGCATGTGCTAAGTAAATAATATTTAAATGATTTTTTACATGTTTTTGGTTTTATAATGAAGTTTACTTTTCAGTTATTGCTAACTTCAGATACAATAAATGTATCACTGTAATGCAAATACATGACAAATCCATAAAACAAAATTTATTCATTCATTCTTTATTCAGCCGACAAATATTTTGAACACCTACCATATGTCAGGCATTATGCTCGACATAAAAAATGTGAAGATAGACATGTCACAGTATCTTTCTTTGAAGAGTCTTGTAGAAGATTCACAAAGATAAAGCAATATTACAGTGCTTTGAATACAGTAATAGATATATTTGTAGTAGATCACCCAAAAGCAATAAATAACCATCTCCATTTAGGAAATTCAGGGAATACTTCAAACAGGAGGTGACACTTGGGGTGAGTCTTAAAAAATAAGGAGTTTTACAGTTAAGCAAGGAGTGGATAGATTCAGCAGAGGAAATCTCACATTCAGACAGCTATTAAATATGCTGCATTAGGAAAAATTCAAACTATTTCAGTAGGAATGGTACATAAGATATGATGCAGTGGCAGTAACTAAGGCTGCTTATATAGGCAAGACTACTCCTGAAAGGTGTAAGACGTCATAATGAGAAATGTGACTTTGTTATAGGTGCCGCAGGTCAAAAGCAGGATATGTTTTGATAGTTCTTCATGATGCAGACCATTAAATTATTGTAAACCACAAGTAAATTGAAGAAACTTTAAAAAGTCTCTTGTGGACAACTTTTGCATTTCTAAAATATATTGCTGAATGCAAAAATCCTTTATTTGTATAATATATGATCACTAATATTTAACAAGATGATATAGCTATATATAATATTTTTTAAACTGTTCTTTTGGTTAGAAATTCTTATTTTTAATAAATGAGATAAATTGAGCTATATCCTAATTAACACATAATAGATGCTAATAGTACATTGTGTCTTGCCTTTTAGAACAGAGAATTACAAGTTTGACTGCTCTTCCTAAGGGAAATCAATAACTACTCACATTAAATCTCACAATTTTAGGTCTTGGAAACCAACATCTTTGACAGGAAAGACATACTAGTTATAATTTAAGCATTTTAAATCATGATCTTTAATTTAGAAAGTAACATTGAGTGCTTATGTGAAGTGCACTCTGCTTAGAACTGTAGGGAAATTGGGAGATGAATGAGACAAATCTCTTTTCTAATTGAGTGAAAACTTTATTACATGGTGTATGTTTTTCCCTGTACTGTATTTGTGACTGTTTACCCAATTAAATTACAACTTGTTATTTCTATAAAATGAGCAAAGAAAGCCACTGTCCTCTAAATTAATTATCTGAATCAAACTAAAAAATGTGAGAATTTACTATTGGTAATGAATGAGCATAAGAACAAATGATGCGTTGGTATATTTTATGTGCAGTTGCTTTAAATAATAACACTACCAACTCTCCTAATAGTCCAGAGGCTATTCAAAGTGAATGGCGTTTAATCTATTAGTTTGAATTCACGTAATTTAAATGTTCGTAAAGCGATGCTTTGGGTTCAAGATGATCCCTAGATACTTCTTAAGAGTCATTAGCTATCTAGATTCTTCACCTAAGAGAAAAATATGCAAACAAAACATAGAGCAGGATATTTATGCAATCTATGAAATGTGTTAACTGTATTTTTCAAAAACCACAAAGTGGCAACCTATTAGAAGATGATATTATAGTCAGCAACTTTTTAAAGCATTGTGTTGATAGGCCTTATCAAAACATTTGCTGAATGCTTCCTTTTAATTGGATCATTATTATTTGAAAACTTCCTGAATTAAAGTAAATATAATTTAAAATAGCACTACAAAAAGCCTTTAAAGGTATAGAAAAATAATTTTATCAAATCATAATTTAGCAGAAGTTAACTCTCCATGTAGACAAAGACCTTTCTTTTTCTTTTTTGAAGAAATTTAATAAATACCTTACTAATGGTATACTTGACTACATTGGTCACATAAAAATACTACAGTTGCATGTGCTATTTTTACACAAAGTCAGTGACCCTAAATTAAAATTATAATTATAATAGAAAACTGAAAGGATACAGAGAAATAGATGTGAAAAAGAGAGTTACAGAATATGGAAAAAGAGAGGTAATAGGGGAGAGGGACTGATAAAGACAGGTGAGAAAAAGATACATTTAGTTGACAGTGGGGAAATCAGTGCCAAAGGACAACTAACATTCTTTCAATTAATTTTTAAAATTTTAGAGTATGTTTCTTGTTTGCAATTCTGTTGTCTAATCAGGAAGGACATTAACATAATATTTGCTAAGTACTGAGTTTAAATTCAGGAGAATGGTGGAAGATTGAACAAGAAAATTTAAAGACTAAGTATTACTTTACAGTACTAAAAAGACTAATAAATTCTGCTCTGGTCTTTAAGGACAAACGTATAAAACAAGCCATGGCAGCATTTTTGACTGCATTGTTAAGAACAGATTGAATAACAGTTAAAATGTGTTTGGTAGATGAAGTGCTACATAGAGCAGCTGTGGTTTAGAACAATATCCAGTCGGGCAACCAGAAAGACTGACTGTTCACTCAGTTGCACACTGGAGACTATTATTCCCAGAAACTCCAGAGAATACAGTGCCCTCTACCCAAGCACCATGGATTTTTTTTCACCAAAATAATGTATTTTGCTCATGGAAAGAGCATCTTAATTTCTGTCAAGTTTCAAAAAAGGTAGCCTTCTCTTAGTGGAGAAACATCTATTTTGTGATAATTCAAGAATCTGTTCATTTGTGAAGGCAGATTTTGATAACTAGATACAGAAATTTTGAAGAACTCCCTGTGTATTTAGAGGCATCTCAAAATACTGGCTGAGATATACAGCCTCTGAAAGAGAAAACTGTGTTTTTTAATGCATGTAAATAAGGACTAAATTTTTTGTTTTAAATACCTAATTTTAGATACTTGATATAAGCAAAATACTTAAACAACTGGGTACTGGGTAAAAATGACATTGGGTGTGAGTGGTGTGTGTGTGTAAACAGGGTAGGTATATTAACTTTTTTCTATGAAGGAGACACCTATGTCACTGCACATCTTTGGGTATTTCATTTGTGACAGTCTCTAAGATAAAAGTTCTGCCCACTGGGTAACATAAGGGAAGAATCACAATGGGGAAATCACAGTCTATAATCACACTATGAATACCAGGAACAGATGCAGAACACTTTAAGGTTTTCTATAAAAAAGGATAGTGTTTATATTTTTCATCCAAGAAAGTAGACTCTTACTATATTCCTAAAGGAGTATTTTAAATAGTGAAGGTTTCAGGAAACATGGCAGGTGTTCTTTCTTAGTAAATGGAAATTTGGCTGAGATTCTTCCCAGCAAGTGAGTGTTTTCTCCATCTGATTTTTCTACTCATGAGGTTTTCAGGAAAAAAAAAAAAAAAAATATATATATATATATATATATATATATATATATTTTGTGTGTGTGTGTGTGTGTGTGAGTGTGTGTATATATATATATATTTGTGTGTGTATATATATATATTTTCTGGTGGCAGAGTTACTACACAGATATGCCCTGCTTTTGATTTACTTAAAAGGTAAATGCTGGCGGATAGGCTGATTTATTTTTATTTATTTATTTATCTTATTTATTTATTTTTTTATTTTTGGAGACATAGTCTCACTCTGTTGCCCAGGCTGGAGTGCAATGGCACTATCTCAGCTCACTACAACCTCCACCTCTCAGGGTCAAGCAGTTCTCCTGCCTCAGCCTCCCGAGTAGCTGGGACTACATGTCATGCTGCCATGCCTGACTAATTTTTTATATTTTACTAGAGATGGGGTTTCACCGTGTTGACCAGGCTGGTCTTGAACTCCTGTACTCAGGCAATCCACCCACTATGGCCTCCCAAAGTGCTAAGATTACAGGCATGAGCCAACGCGCCTGGCCAGATAGGCTGATTTTTTAATCATTTAGTGATCGTTTCCTTCTTGAACCTGAGATAATGGCATTTTAACTTTAGAATGCCTGATCTTTAATATTTCTGTTATCACTATTATCATTTATATCAGACAAACCTATTGTTCCTTCCACTCAACCCTTTCTACACCTTGGTCTTAATAATATTTCTAGATATTTGATCATTTCATATCATTACCTTCCTATCTACTAAATAAAGGCAACATTCTTTAGCCTCTTATTCCAACACTGGTTTCTTAATGCTTCATTTTTCACACATGAATTTTGTAATATTCCCCCACTTAATCAAATTAAGCATTTGTTTTTAGAAGTAACATACCTTTCCTCTCTCTACTCCTTTCGCAATTCATTTCCTCCACTTGACATGCTCTACTTCTCTTTTTTTTTTCTCGCTATAAGACTCTTAACTCTTATGTTCTACTCTGAATTGTGTGTGTGCGTGTGTGTGTATGGATTATTTTTATTTGTGAACCTTTTATTCAACTCCATCAGTGTTCTTGTTTTTTTGTTTTAGCCTGTGTTTGTTTTTGTATGTTGTTATCAGGTAGTCCTCATTCTTCCTTTCTTCCACCTTGTTCATTGCAGATTAATTTCTGTCTTTGGGACTGTAATTTGTGAGTGTGTGTATTTATTTATTTATTTATTTATTTATGAGACGGAGTCTCACTCTGTCGCCCAGGCTGGAGTGCAATGGCACGTGATCTCAGCTCACTGCAACCTCCACCTCCCAGGTTCAAGTGAATCTCCTGCTTCAACCTCCTAGTAGCTGGGATTACAAGTGTGCACCACCATGCCCAGCTAATTTTTGTATTTTTAGTAGAGACAGGGTTTCACCATGTTGGTCCGGTTGGTCTCGAACTCCTGACCTCGTGATACGCCCGCCTCTGCCTCCCAAAGTCCTGGGATTACAGGTATGAGCCACCGTGCCCAGTCTTTGTCATTTGTTTTTATCTTACACATCACAGATATAAGAGAGAAAACATAATTCCTATTTTACTTAAGACTGGGGACTGGAAGTCAGGTTAGCAAGGGGCTGGGGGAGACATTTAGGAGGGAGTGTAATTCCTGGAGTGTAGGGGATGCCACAGTGCTTGGTGCCACAAGCTCCTTGTGCCACTCCCCCATGCTCATTGGATCTCAGCACCTTATGTGCTGCTTCTTATGAAACACCTGCACACAAGTATTGCCAAGGGCTGAGGAGCTGTTTGAGATTTTGTGTCCTGTATGGGAATTGTTTCAAAAGAAATCAATGACCTCTGCATTCTAACAATATTTTAAGGAGAAAAAGAGAAGGAGACCAGCAAGGAGTCTTGTTTCAGAGGAGCAGTACATGTGCAGCCACTTCTCTGCCCAGCAGCGTATGCCCCATATCCATGTGGGCTAGGCCCTCACCTCTACCCACTTCCTCCCATGGGCTGGAGAACAGCAGTGAGATCCCCAGTAGGAGGCCGGGGGAAATCTGGGCAGCTGCATGTTTTCTGAGCATCTTCTCCATCCTTGCTCCTTTTCTACCCTAAATTTTAACTTCACTGATCAAATCAACCCAGCTCAGAAGTGGTCTCTTCTTCTCTGAATTCTGGTATCATTTCCTTTTTACCTGTCTCAATGCCTATATCTTCATTCATTCAACAAGTATTTACTGAATTCTGTGTGTCAGCCATTGTTCCTATTAGTGAACAAAAGAGGCAATATACTTTTCCCCCCTTGGGGTTTACAGTCTATCAGGTGAAGACAGATAAAAAGTGAGAATATAATAAAGGAGTAATCTATATAGCATTTTAGAAAATGATGTGTCATTGAAAAAAATAGATGGAGAGTTGAGGAATCAGGAGTGCTAGGGATAAAAAGAGGGATGCTATGGCGGTCAGGGCAGACCTTATGGAGAAGGTGACAACTGAGCAAGCAGTTGAAGGTGGTGCAGGAATAAGCCTTGCTGGTAAGTGAAGATATTGTTTTAAGGTACAGCTAGAGCAAATATCACAAAACAGAAGTATGAAGAACGAAAAAGTGAGGTAGCAGGAAATTAAATGAGAGATGAAAAGTAAGTGGGACTTACAAGCCATTGTAAGGACTTTATTTTTGCTCTAGTTGAAATGGAAATCATTAGGGAGATTTGAGCAGAGGAATGACATGCTCTGATTTACAAGGTATTACCATGTTCTGCAGTTCTAATGCTTAAGTAACAATTGTAATTAGCATTCTTGAATTATCTCTCTGCATGAATATTAAACTACTTTTGGGTAGTGTGTTGCGCATTATTTATTTCCAATAAGACACAAGATAATGTGTTGCTGGTTTTATGTCCTCAATGAATATTTGCTGGAAAACTGAAAAACAAAACAAAACAATGATTATGTTTTTCTGAGCAAGATGATCACTTTGTATGACTATGGACTATGCCTTGGCTATTATCACTCAGTACACAAATACCTGACGACGACTTCTTCTTCTTCTTCTTCTTCTTCTTCTTCTTCTTCTTCTTCTTCTTCTTCTTCTTCTTCTTCTTCTTTTTCTTCTTCTCCCTTTTCTTCTTCTTCCCCTCCTCCCTCCTCCCTCCTCTCTCCTCCTCCTCCTCCTCCTTCTTCTTCTCCTTCTTCTTCTCCTCCTCCCTCCTCCTCCCCTCCTTCTTCCTCTTCTTCTTCTTCCCTTTCTTCTTCTTCTTCTTCTTCTTCTTCTTCTTCTTCTTCCTCTTCCTCTTCCTCTTCCTCTTCCTCTTCCTCTTCCTCTTCCTCTTCCTCTTCCTCTTCTTCTTCTTCTTCTTCTTCTTCTTCTTCTTCTTCTTCTTCTTCTTCTTCTTCTTCCTCTTCCTCTTCTTCTTCTTCCCAACAGCAAACTGTCATCTATATATTTGATTTTTATTTATTTTTTAGTTTTTCTTTTACTTTAAGTTCTGGGATACATGCGCAGGGTTGTTACACAGGTATACACGTGCTATGGTGGTTTGCTGCACCTATCAACCCATAATCTCGGTTTTAAGTCCCACATGCATTAGGTATTTATCTTAATGCTTTCCCTCCCCTTGCACCCTGACTCCCAACAGGCCCTGGTGTGTGATGTTCCCCTCCCTGTGTCCATGTGTTCTCATTGTTCAGCTCCAACTCATGAGTGAGAATATATGGTGTTTTGTTTTCTGTACCTGTGTTAGTTTGCTGAGGATTATGGTTTCCAGCTTAATCCATGCCCCTGCAAAAGACAGGAACTCATTCTTTTTTGTGGCTACATGGTATTCCATGGTATATATGTACTACATTTTCTTTATCCAGTCTATTATTGATAGTTACCAAATACCTGACTTCTAACAAGCTAGTTGCACCAAATGTGCTAGTTTCTATTATGTTCTTTTGTTAATTGCTTATTAACGAAGGAGAACTGAATTTCAAAAATTATACTTTTTAGAGGAAGAAAAATCTTACTTTTGTTTGTTTTTGTAAATTTTTTCTTCTTTTCAAGCATTAAACAAATCTAAAAGTTTAAAATTTTAAGTAAAGTTTTCTATATAGCTGAGTTAAATGCTTTAATATGTTTTTCCTTTTAAAATAATAAAAGCAAAGAAGACTATTTAATAATATGATAAGTACCAATATTTGAGGCGCACATTGGCTTGTCTATGACTACTTTTAAAGTGTGGTAGACCCACATTGTAAATAGCCATTTGTACCAGAGTATTATGAACTGTAAGCATTTGAATGATTGCTTAGATTCTTTAATACTAGCTAATAATATCTCCATTGTCATTATTATAATTATAATAATGGTTATACAACATTATGTTATTATCATTATATGTTTAAAAATCTAACATTTTCAAGTACTCAGTATATGTCAAGCACATTGCTAAATGTTTTATTGTTGTATTTTTATTTAATTTTTAAAATAACATGAGGCAGATACATTTTTAACCCTATTTTACAAATGGAAAACTATAGAGAATAATCTCAGCGCTTAGGTACTTTTAAGTTAGTAAGTAGTAGAGTACACCTCAGATAATTTTATTCCAAAGCAATCAGTCCTAACCCCTGTATTATATCCCTGCTTATAACCTCCTCCCATTATTTTTCATCTTCATGTTGCTTTTCAAATGTAAGAACAAACCCATTCATTTATTCATCAAGTATTTATTGAGTACCCGTTAAATGCAAGGTACATTTTCTAGGTGTAGGTGCTGCAAATTTGTGTTACAGCCAGCCCTAAAATATTTTTAGACTAATTAATAGTAAGGACATGCAAACAAATATAGTAGCTGCAAAATGGTGTAAGCACTATTAATATGTTTATGTAAGTCAATACTTCTCAGATAATTGTGCATTGCAATCATCTTGAAGTCTTTTGAAACTCCAGATGATGAGGCTACCAACCCAAAATGTCAAGTCAGTTTATCTGAGATTCATTCAAGTATTTGCATTTTTACCAAGGTCCCAAGGTGACTCTCACAATGACCAAAGTATGAAAAGTTCTTGTATAATTTAGATGATGAACAAATAAGGTGGAGATCATATGTATTAGGGGTTACTGGTGGTAGAGTCAGGGAAAACCTCATCAAAATTCAAAATAATTCATTCTGGCAAATAGGAATTTAAAGATAGATATGAAAATGGCTTGACATTTGAAGGGACCTCCTGGAATGCAGATAGATATAAGAGCATTTACTCTGGAGTCAGACTCAGGTTTCTGTCTTGGCACTACCATTTGATGGCCATGTGACACTCAGAAAATTTTTGAGATTCCCTAAAAACCAAGTTATCTCACCCATAATGCATAGTTCTAATTTGAAAGATTGCTTTACAATTAAATAAATAAAGTGCTTATTGCAATACCAGGTACATAGTAAACCCTTAATAAATGCTACCCTTTATAGCTGATGAGATATACCCACATAGCTGGAGTAGTCAAATGGTATAGATTTAAAATGTGGCATAGGCTTTTTTCTTGGAGAAATAGTAGCCTCATTGAAGGACTTGAATTTTTAGAGTAACGTAAGTTTTGAAATTTAGAGAGGCCTTTTTATTTTGGAAAGTGAATTATGCATTACATGGTGAGAATAAGCCCAAGGAAATAAATTTAAGAGGAGGCTGTTGCATTGGTTCACAAGGGAAACTCTGAAGGCAGTAGTTGTGGTTGTGTAGATGAAATGGCAGCAGATACAAGAGATATTAATAAGATATAATTGAAAAGCTTTATGGCCAATTAGATATTGGGGATGAGAGGGAAAAAGAGTAGAGGATGATTCTCAGGTTTCTGGTCTTCTATTTTGTTTTTCATTTTAGATAATATCACTTCTTACATGATAACAGTTTTGCTTTAATTAATTGGAGAGCTGACCTTTCAACTCCCTAGACTTTTTTGTTTTCACCATCTAGGTGTTGACTTAATTATATCAAGGTCAGCATAAGTGCTTTTATTTAACTGTAGTAATTGGGTCTCATGTGTTTCAGTGGAATCTAGGAACCAAAAGTATTTTCTAATTTCTAATGATAATGATACTGACAATATAAATGTATTCTTCAAAGATCTTCAAAGAGTGAAACTTGTATGGAAGGTGGATATGGTGCTACTTGTAAAGTAAGAAAAAAATCGTAATATGATAGCACATTTATTGTATACATATATTTTAAATATTTATAGTCATGCTGCTCAAACTATTTTCTTTTGGAGGTTATAGATATTCCACAAATAAATTGAATTGGTGGAGTTTTTCTAAGTTACAGACGTACAAAGCAAGGTAATAAATATGAAGGGACTACAAAAGGTTTATAGAAAAATGAAAGTATAGAAAAGTAGAATTTATATAGAAAAAAGAATTAAAATGGAATTAAAATGTAAATTTAAAAATATGAACTCTATTTCTCAACAAAGCTCTCTCAAATTCAAGACACTTTTGTAAGCAATGATACCAACCATTTTGTCCATCTCTAAGGAGGGTCCTGGGAATTTAACCATGTCAATGCCATCTTTTTACATTATTAAGAAAAATGGGTGCCCTGTAAAGAGTTTTTTAAGACGACAAAATAAAAGGAAGTCAAAAGGAGCCAAATCAGGACTATAAGGTGAATGCCTGGCTGGGTGTGGTGGCTCACACCTGTAATCCCAGTACTTTGGGAGGCCAAGGCAGATGAATCACCTCAGGTCAGGAGGTCCAGACGAACCTGGCCAAAATGGTGAAACCCCATCTCTACTAAAAAAAAAAAAAATTAGCCAGGCATACTGACATACACTTGTAATCCCAACTACTTAGGAGGCTGAGGCAAGAGAATCCCTTGAACCCAGGAGGTGGAGGTTGCAGTGAGCTGAGATCATGCCATTGCACTCCAGCCTGGGTGACAAGAGCAAAACTCCATCTCAAAAAAAAACAAAAAACAAAAAAAAACCCCAAAACGTGAATGCCTAATTATTTCTCATTGAAACTCTCAAAATTACCCTGTTTGATGAGAATGAGCAAGAGCATTGTTATGGTAGAAAGGACCCTCTGGTGAAACTTTCCTGGGTGTTTTTCTGCAAAAGCTTTGGTTAACTGTCTCAAAACCCTCTCATAATAAGGCAGTGTTTTCCTTGGTTTCTCCAGAAAGTCAACCAGCAGAATGCCTTGAACTTCCCAAGAAACTGTTGCCATCTCCTTTGCCCTTGATCAGTCAGTTTTTGCTTTGACTGAATCACTTCCACCTTTTGGTAGCCATTGCTTTGGTTGTGCTTTGTCTTCAGGATTGTACTGGTAAAGCCATGTTTCATCTCCTGTTACAGTTCTTCAAAGAAATACTTCAGGGTCTTGATCCTACTTGTTTAAAATTTCCATTGAAATTGAAAGCTCTGTTCTTGTCTGCAGCTGATCTGGGCACAAAAGTTTTGGCATCCCTTCAGTGGAATTGTGTAAACTGAACCAGTTGAGATGTCTAGGCAATTACCTATTGTTTCTTCTGTTAAACATTGATCCGCTTCAATTAGAGCACAAATGAGATGAATTTTTTCCTCACAAATTGATATGAATGGTTTGCTTTGCAGGCTTCATCTTCTCTCATTCCTTCTTAAAATGAGTTATCCATTTGTAAATTACTGATTGTTTGGGTGCATTGTTCCCATACACTTTTTGTAAAGCATCAGTGAATTTCACCATTCTTCCACCCAAACTTCACCATAAATTTGATGTTTGTTCTTCATATAATTTTTGCAGAATTCATATTGCTCTGATAGGGGAATTTTTCAAACTAGTATCTTATCCTTCTTGGTGCCTGAAAGTAGATTCTATTCAAACATGTTATAAGAAGATGGTAGAAGTCCATTTGATTAAAAAAAAAAAAAGGAAATCCATGCATACTTTTTTTCATGATATGCATTTTTACAAACTTTCTGAAGTCTCCTTGTATAAATTTCTCAATTTATATCTTCACCCCAATTGTTTTTCTTAAACTTTGATGTCTTCTACTGATTTTGTGCTAACAAAGATTACCTAACATATAAATAAGTTTCAAATATTAATGGAAAGGTTGAGAAAAAGAGCCAATTTTGATTTCTGTTAAAAACAAGGGGATTGAATATTGAAGAGGAAGGAGGCAGGCAGAATTCAAGAAAATGTATTTGCTTGGCAATTTTAGGAGACATAGGAAAATTGAGGCAAATATACCAGATATTGGTGAAGACATATCTCTCTATTCATTAGTGAGAAGTTTAAACATTATTTAGTGGCTGCTGATTACTATTTTTAGTATTTTATGATATAGGTTATCATAAGTCCAAATAAAGCTACATCATTACTTGTATTAGGAATGTATGTTGATTACACAGTCATGTGAACAAATTTAGTGTGCCAAATTCATAGAATTTGCCCCCAATTTTTCTCACATGAAATATTCAAGTTTTCTTTTTCCTGATCCACATTAGCACTGGAATATGGGAATCAATTCATAAACTGACAGTTTTTGCTTTCTGGTGTGTTTGTTTTTTAAAATATATTTGCTCCTGTTTGTAATTTTATATCATGCATGATCATTTCTGTTGTTAGGGAAAATGATCCTAGTTCATGGAATGTCATTAAATATATTGATTGTTGGTAGGCTTCTACTAAGACAACTTGTACTTTCCAGTTGTCCTGCCACTTGGATTTTTGTAAAGCCTCAGCATTTATAGTCTTGGATTAGATGCTTTCCCTGATTGTAACATGAATATGTCCTTTCCATCTCTTTTCTTTAAATTTGAAGAGACACACATTAAAATCTCACTAATGGCAAATCCTAGAGGGACTTTGCAGAATCTATAAATCAATGAGCAGAGTTCCATTTTGAACTTATAAAATATACATATTTTTAAAAGAGAAGACTGCATGCAGTACTGGTGTTTTCAAGGTCCTTTGAAGATCTTTAGAGGTCCTCAAAGATCTTAGGACGTAGTCCCTGAGGAAGGCAAAGGTACATGTTACCATAATGAGTGGATTTTCTCTTCCTCTATACCTAAGATCACACGATTATAATTTTCAGTAAAATCCTAGGAAAACTTGGAAAGTCTGAAAGCATCTTTCTATCCCTTGCAGTAATATTTTAACAACATAAAATTAGTTTCAAAATAATAAATGCCCAGAAATGTATCCACTTGACTCTATCTAATAAATAGCAAAAGATTTGATTCAGCACAACTGTTATTATATTTTACTGCTTCCCATCTTCAAGCAATATGCTTAGGAGATAATGCATTAGGTCTTAATGAGTTTACTTTTATAATCACTAAAAATGGTCTTCTCCCTTGAGCTAATTATATAATTGATTATTTGGGGAAAACAGGGGTTTTAAGATTAATTGTATTTTTACTTACACTAATTTTCTTGTTTTAACTAGTTTATACACATCAACATCTCCTAAATGTAATAAATATTAATTGTAGAAACACCTCCTGCCCAAATTAAATTATTAGTATTTGTCATTTCTAATTTCAATTGCCATTAAGTCAGAATACATTGCATGCAAATAAGTATAATTGATCTTTATAAACACATTGCACTTCTTAACCCTATAAAGCCCTTACAGATTGATCACAGTTTGTTTCCTTTTATTTTGATCATGTTTTATTTTCTGATTATCTCATTGATTTTTCACCCCTTTGTGGTGATGATTTAGAGATAGTTTTAGCTTAATCTAGGTTTCTGAATTTTGTAAACATTGTGTTTTTTTCTTCATACATTTTTCTAGTTATATCATGAGCTAGGGACAGTGGTCCTGGTAACCAGGGTTTTCTTACACTGAAGGTAATAAGCTTTTAGCTGCATATAGAAGAAGTTTCTCATGTTGAGTCAGTTGACTCAGGGTGCTTAAATTTGTGGTGCTTTATATAAATATTTACATATTTTTTATATTAATAGTGCTAGAGCACACATGTGAAATCTCTTGATCTTAAACAGAAATATACCCTTCGTGACAACAGGAAAATTATGAATTTAAGAGTTATTTATCTAAAATACAAATAGACATCCTCACTTCAGTGCCTAAAGCCCTTCAACAATAGTTAACATTTGTTAGGCACTTCCAATATTCCTGGCACTACTCTAAGTATTATGCATGCATTTCTTTAAGTATCACAGTATGACTATGAAGTCACTAAATAATCATCCCATTTTATAGGTGAGGAAACTGAGGCATAGAAAACATCTCAGGCTTTAAAACAAACCAGCCAACATGCAACTAGAGGAGCCAGGATGCACACAAAATGTTGTGGTTTTAACTCTGAATTCTCCCTGCATTAAACACAGAAAGTTAAAATACCTGTGTTGGTTAAGATTTCTATTCATAGTCATAGAATATGAATAGTCTATATTCTGACTTCCATTTCAGCTTAATTTCTTGCTGCCTTCCACAGAACACTACAATGCGTTTTTGAGTAAAACACTTCCCTCCTTTCCCAAAAAAAAGAAAAATCTCTAAGAACTCCATTCGTTTAATATGTTACTTTCTGTGACAGAACATCACACACCCCTACCTTCTCAGGATAATGAATTGGTAAAATACATAATATTTCAGTACTCATATGGGTTACTTCTATGGAACACTTATCTAATTAAACAAAGGATGACATTCATTTATTGCAACTGTTCCACCACACTCTAATCATCTGTCAAATCAACCTCCTCTCCTGTTCCATTAAGAGTCTCTTTAGAGCATGGTTGCTTATGTTGCTGATTGATCCATGCATTTCTGGAATTTAACATGATACAGAGCACACAATAGGTACTCACCAACAGCTTATTCAATGAATGAATAATACCTACATGTCATGATTCCATTTAACTTTTTGTTCATTTAACTTAGTATTATTCTATAGGCTAAAATTTGATAAGTAGTGTGTATTACTGAGTATTCATTTACTTATACAGAGTAATTCTCAGTTAAATATCAGTTACAGTAAACATAGGTAAAGTAAATAAACAAAGCATTGAGGATCAAGGTGAATGTTAGTGTAGCCTGTGCTACATGTTCCCAAACCGTTGGTGCCCATCAGTGATCATAGTCAGAATTATTGCTTCCAAAAAAGTTTATCCACAAATATTCATCAAGTTACTTGTTACATGATTAGGTATTTGACAAAATATTTGTTTAGTAGATTAATCAATTGATTCTGAGGTACATTATGCCAGAAAAATGTCTGCATGTTTACCAAAGCAGTTTTCTACAAGTCTTCAAACTATTAACAGTACACCAACTCATATTGGATTCACCCTTCGATTACCACAAATGTCTACACTATTTTTGAACTCTTATCTTTATAATGATAGATGTGGAATGTCAAATGATAATTTTGGTATATCTTTTTAAAACCCTTAAAGGTAGTATCAACATAGACATAATAGTTGTCTTGTGTCCACGATTTACAGAGAAGTTTAAAATCAAAGACGTGCAACATATTTAGAATAAAAAGATCTTTACTATCACTAAATACCACCTCTGGTGCGAAGACACCTGATTTAACATTTGTTTCTTTCTCACATGAATGCAAAACCAATATTTTTGGTCTGCATTTTCAATAAATTGATACATAGGTTGTCATGTCAAATTTATGAATTAGTTTTTCCTTTAACAAAACAATGTTACTGGGTTTCTTAGCAGTAATTAAACATTTTCCCCTCCATGTCCTCCTATCTCAATGCATTAATCACTCATATGAAATCAATTTAGAATACTAGGACATATATATGTATATTAATATACATATATATACACACACATTTATTTACACACAAACACACATTCAGAACTACCAGCTATAAATGATATGATTAACAACATTTCTGGTACAGATTGATTGCTTTGTGAACAGAATTGGAAAGAATAAGTTTTGGTTATAAATAAATATTAGTAATGTGAAGCAGTAAGGATTTAATATTTTTGGCCAGGATAACTGTCTACAATAACTTGACAGCAGACAGACATAACTGTATGCAATTTTTTTTAATGGATTTGTCCCTGGATTCATTTCTTATGTTTCTTTTTTTGGGGGCTACAACAGCAGATTAATTGATCCAATCCCATTAAAAAATATTTAATCAGAGAGCAGCTTTGATTGCATAATTTTACAAAATTTATACTCATGAACTTTAAAATGACTAAATGTTTTGATATTTTTTGTTAAGCAGGAGACTAGCCTTGGTTAAGCAGAAAAGAAGCCTTTTCAACATTTCTACAAAAAAATTTTCTTATCGATTCTTACAATTAACTGATAGGTTTTGTCACTTGTAAAGAAGTGAAAAACAATTCCCAAAGATATTTTAGAGTTAATATTTAACCACTTAGATATTTATTTGTGTAAATTTTAAAAATGGCTTCAAAATTCAAACTGTAGGACTTTCATATATTTTTGTTTCATTTTCTTATTTTCTTTATTGCACATGAAAAAAATCGACTCCAAAAAAAAAAAAAAAAAAAAAAAGAATGAAGCCAGCAACATAGGACTTACCTGATTATATCATTATTTTCTTCCCTGACACAAATCAGTTGCTAATTGATCTCCTCAACTGAACTTAGCTAGCCCAATTCAATATCACCTAGAAAAATAGAAGGGAATATGTTCTTGCATTTCTAAATTTTCTGCTAGTACTAATTCATCTAGATTTTAAGTTATTTTATTATATACAAAAATAATTTATGTTATTTTAGAAAATTTGGAGATGCAGGAAAATACAAGGAGCGACATACAAATCACCAGTAATCGTATAATCAAGAATTACAACCACCACTATTTGGCATATTTATGTTTTATTATTTATCTCTGTGATTATATACATGTAAGAATTTGTTTTAACTTGCAAAATTGCTTTTACCTAGTTTATAGAGTTTTGTGTCATTTTTTAAAAAGTTAAAACACCTTCACAAACATTTTATTTTGTTCATGTATATTATGTAAAATCTTGTTTAAAAATGAGCTATATTCAGCTACCTCACTAACATAGTTTTATTTATTCTCCTCTTGGAGAAGGAAACTACTACTACTGGATTTTGATAGTTTTATATATATATATGTCCCTGAATAGAGTGTTTGATTAGAAAGGAAGAGAAATGAATGTGTACAAAATTTGGCCTTCTCAGTGAGAATGACTGCAAGAATGACCTTACTAGTGAAGAGTAATAAATTTACTGTTCAAGACTCCCAAGAAACTAAAATTGTACCAAAGGAAGGTGACATTGTATAGACAAGACATACAGGTTTGTATCATAGTTCACTGTTTTTGTATTCAGTAGTTTCTGATAAAGGCTCTACGAAATCAGATGAGTTTGATGTGTGAGGCTCATCAGCGGGTATTAAATAAGATTAATACACATGGAAGGCAATTTCTATCTCTTCTTAGATTCCCAAATCTGGTTGGAGAAGAAGGATGTAAACCCTTAACCATTTAAAATTAGGTCACAATTTAATGGTAACCAAGTTTTTCTAGGTCCATAAATTCAACACTACAAAAAGGAATGGAACATGATGCATGCTTGGAGACCTAACTAATTAAGGCACTGGGCACTGGGATTGCAATGTACAGACTCTCCTTATCTAATTCCAGACTGCCTCAAATGTATTCCCAAATGACCACTTTATTCCTGCTCTTTACTGCCTGACTTTCTAATCTAATCAAAACTCTATCAAGTCACTGCTTTTATGGCGTTTTCTATTGTTAAATGTCATCCAGTTTGGCATGATTTAAGCTACTCTAACCATTGTGTTATTAGATAGCTTTCATTTGCCTAATTAGGCATTAATATTTACTAAGAAATAATCTAGATATAGGGATATACACTCTTTCTTATATTATTCATTCATTCATATAAGTAATGTTTATTGAGTACCTCCTCAAGACGTTGCGCTTTAATGGCCTTTCTGGAGCTTTCATTCTCAGATGGGAGATAAATATTGAACAATTAATTGCACAATTATTTATTTATTGTCAGTTTGCGTTAAGTGTCCAAAAAGTACTACAGAGTGGTGCTACAAGAATATCTATCAGAGAGAAATAATCTGGCAGAGGAATGAAGGAATATATATATATATAAAGTATTCTCATTCTTTAGGGTTTAGTTTTCAATGCTTTTTAAAAATGAAATCTGCATGTATACAGTATAATGCTGCTGGAATGGTGACCTCTTTTTTTAACCCATTTAAATAGACATTGGATTACCTTGAAAATGTAAATTGCAGTAATAAACAATGGCTTTTAATGAAGATGAAAAGTTTTTAATAATAATAGTTGCATATTTGAAAAATGTTTTGGTAAAAAAGCAAACATTGGCCGGGCGCGGTGGCTCACGCCTGTAATCCCAGCACTTTGGGAGGCCGAGGCGGGCAGATCATGAGGTCAGGAGATCGAGACCATCTTGGCTAACACGGTGAAACCCTGTCTCTACTAAAAATACAGAAAAATTAGCCGGGCGTGGTGGCGGGTGCCTGTAGTCCCAGCTACTCGGGAGGTTGAGGCAGGAGAATGGTGTGAACCCAGGAGGCGGAGCTTGCAGTGAGCCCAGATTGTGCCACTGCACTCCAGTCTAGGTGGCAGAGACTGCATCTCAAAAAAAAAAAAAAAAATTGGTACTCCTGAAACTTATTCATTGTCATGAGAACAGCATGGGAGATACTTTCCCCCATGATTCAATTTCCTCCCACCAGGTCCCTCCCACAACACGTGGGAATTCAAGATGAGAATTCCCACGTGTTGTGAGAAGAGACAACATGGGAATTGGAATATGGAGGGGACACAGCCAAACCATATCATTACTCATAGATTTTCAACCCTTGCCCTCCTCTTTCTTTCCCCCACCCAGTAACCCCCAGTGTCTATTGTTTCCATCTTTATCCCCATGTCTACCCAGTGTTTAGCTCCCACTTGTAAGTGACAACATGTGGTATTTGGTTTTTTATACCTGCATTAATTCTCCTCGGATAATGGCCTCCAGCTGCAGCCACATTCCTGCAAAAGACATGATTTCACTCTTTTTTATGGCTGCATATTATTTAATGGTGTATATATATACCACATTTTCTTTATCCAGTCCATCAGTGATGGGCACCTAGGTTGATTTCATGTCTTTGCTACTGTGAACAGTGCTGTGATAAACATACAAGTGCATGTGTCTTTTGGTAGAATTTTTTTTTTTTCCCTTTGGTTCTATATGGAGTAATGAGATTGCTGGGTTAAATGGTAGTTCTAAGTTCTTTGAGAAATCTCCAAACTGTTTTCCGTAGTGGCTGAACTAATTTACATTTCCACAAACAGTGTAAAAGCATTCCTTTTTCTCTGCAGCCTTGCCATCATCTGTTTTTTTCTGACTTTTACATCATAGCCATTGTGACTAGTGTGTGATGGTATCTAATTGTGGTTTTGATTTGCTTTTCTCTGGTGATTACTGATGTTGAGCATTTGTTCATGTTTGTTGGTCATTCATATGTCTTCTGAGAAGTGTCTATTCATGACTTTTGCCCACTTTTTAATGGGGAATTTGTGTTTTGCTTGTTGACTTGTTTAAGTTCCTTATACATTCTGTATATTAGAGCTTTGTCAGATGCATAGCTTATGAACATTTTCTCCCATTCTGTAGGTTAGTTGTTACTCCTCTAACAGTTTATTTCGCTGTGCAGAATAGGTCTTACTTGTCAATTTTTATTTTTGTTGCAATTACTTTTGAGGATGTAGTCATAAATTCATTGCCAAGGCCATTGTCCAGAGTGGTACTTCCTAGATTTTCTTCTAGGATTCCTGAAGTTTGATGTCTTACATTTAAATATCTAATCCATCATGAGTTAGTTTTTGTATTTGGTGAGAGATAGGTGTCTATTTTCATTCTTCTGCATATGGCTAGCCACTTATCCTAGCACCATTTATTAAATAGAATACTTTCCCCATGGCTTTTTTTCGGTCAACCTTGATGAAAATCAAATTGATGTGGATCTGTGGCTTTATTTCTTAGTTCTGTATTCCACTCCATCCATCATTGTGGTCTGTGTCTGTACCAGTACCATGCTGTTTTGGTTACTGTAGCCTTGTAGTATAGTTTGAAGTAGGCTGTGTGATGACTCTAGCTTTGTTCTTTTTTTGGTTTAGGATTATTTTGGCTATTTGGGCTTTGTTTCAGTTCCATATGAATTTTAGCATAATTTTTTTCCCAGTTCTGTGAAAAATGATGTTGGTAGTTTGATAGAAATAGCATTGAATCTGTACATTGGTTTGGGAAGTATGGCCATTTTAACGATATTAATTGTTCCAATTCATGAGCATGGAATGTTTTCCCATTGTTTTTTGTCATCTGTGATTTCTTTCAGAAGTGTTTTGTAGTTCTCTATGTAAAGATCTTTTACCTCCTTAATAAGATGTATTGCCACGTATTTTATTTGTTTTGCAGCTATTGTGAACGGGATTGCATTCTTAATTTGACTGTCAGCCTGGATGTTGTTGGTCTATATAAATGCTACTAATTTTTGTACATTGATTAAATATCCTGACACTTTACTGAAGTTGTTTATCAGTTCTATGAGCCTTTTGGCAGATTCTTTATGGTCTTCCAAGTATAAAATCATGTTGTCAGTGAAGAGAGAAAATTTGACTTATTGTTTTCCTTGTTGGATACCTTTTATTTATTTCTCTGGCCTGATTGCTCTGGCTAGGACTTCCAGAAGTATGTTGAGTACAAGTGGTGAGAGTGAACATCCTTTTCTCGTTCCTCTTCTCAAAGTGAATTATCCCAGCTTTTGTCCAATCAGTATTATATTGGCTGTGGGTTTGTCATATATGGCTCTTATTATTTTAAAATGTGTGTCTTTGATGCATAGTTTCTTTAGGGTTTTTATCATTAAGGGATGTTGGATTTTATTGAAAGCTTTTCCTGCATCTCTTGAAATGATCATATGGTTTTTATTTTTAATTCTATTTACATGGTGAATCACATGTATTGATTTGCATGTGTTGAAACAACCTTGCATCCCAAGAAGAATCCTATTAGATCATGGTGAATTAACTTTTTGATATGCTACTGGAGTTGGTTTGATAGTATTTTGCTGAGGATTTTAGAAACTGTGTTCATCAGGAATACTGTCCTGTATTTTTCTTTTTTTGTTGTGTCTTTGCTGTGTTTTGGTATTAGGATGGTGGTGGCCCTTGTAGAATGAGTTAGGAAAGTCCCTTCTCCTTGATTTTTTGTAAGTTTTGGTAAATTGGTATCAGCTTTGTTTGTATGTTTTGTAGAATTCAGCCATAAATCCATCTGGTCTGGGACTTTGTTTTTATTTTTGGTAGGTTTTTATCTTACTGATTTAATTTTAGAAATCAGTGGTCTGTTCAGGGTTTCAATTTCTCACTAATTCTAACTTGGGAGGTTGTGTGTTTGTAGGGATTTATTCATTGACTCTAGATACAAAACTCTATCTTGGGAGGTTATGTGTTTCCAGGAACTTATTCATTTACTCTAGATAAAGAATAAGTTCTTACCTAATAAAAATAATGAAAGTGTTTTAAATTACATTCTTATCTCCTTATCAGAAAAATAAAATACTGAATTCAAGTAGCACATAATACTTTTCAGGTCTCAATGAGACACCAATTTTTCTCGTTTTTCTCCTTTCTTTCTTTTCGTTTTCTTTTCTTTTCTTTTCTTTTCTTTTCTTTTCTTTTCTTTTCTTTTCTTTTCTTTTCTTTTCTTTTCTTTTTTTTTTTTTTGAGATAAAGTCTCTCTCTGTCACCCAGGCTGGAGTGCAATGACACGATCTTGGCTCACTGCACCGTCCGCCTCTTGGGTTCAAGCAATTCTCCTGCTTTAGCCTCCCGAGTAGGTAGGATTACAGGCACCTGCCACCACACCTGGATAATTTTTCTGTTTTTGGTAGAGATGGGGTTTCACCATGTTGGCCAGGCTGATCTCAAACTCCTGACCGCAAGTGATCCACCCGCCTCAGCCTCCCAAAGTGCTGGGATTACAGGCGTGAGCCACTGTGCTTGGCCTCTCCTTTTTGATTATAATATCTTCAGAGAAAGAAAAGTTCTACTTACAACTATATTTTTAAAAATTTAAATATAATAAGAATTACATCAAAATGTACCTCATGAATTTAAAAACTGATTCAGAATAAAAGAAGAAAGAGTTAAGCAAGGAAGATAAAATGGCAAATAATTTTTTTAGTTTTTGCTAAGAATGTTTTTAAAGTATTATTTCATTCTATTATCATAATAAATTCTTTTTAATTTTCATGTAGGAATTTTCTTTTCAGAAATTTTTACTTTTGTTTCACAGTAGAAAACAATTAGGCCTGGAGTTAAAACACGATTTAGGTATACTCACACAGCTAGTTTAATGACTGGTGCTGTAAAAATTTAAAAAGTATAACTTTATAATGGTGTTCAAATGTGCATTGCTCTTAGCATCTACAGTTAAATCTTGTTCACAGAACGTTCTCAACGTCTCAGTGTAGTATCTAGTTTGATAAGACACTGATATTCAATGTTAGCAACTTAATATGCATAACTTAAGCATTTATCACTTGAAAGGTACTTAAATTGTTATCATTAAATATTCTTAGCAATTGGTTTGGATTCCTGTCCTGAACCACAAACTCCTAGCAGTGGAATTAAAATTGGAGACAGATATATGGTTGGAGATGTGGTATCCTTTCAGTGTGATCAAGGATATTCTCTTCAGGTAAGTCTATTTTAAAGTTGTGGTTTTGATTTTCATTGCCCTTTCAGAATATTTTACAAATCAATGATTGATAAGCCATGGGTTTTATAACATTGTTCCTGGTTTGCATCTTAAATCAAAAGGGTGCTCAATTTGTTAATAAAATGTACGCATGAGAAGTATTGCTGGAATGGACTAAATTTATTTTGTTTGGAAGTTAAAAAAACTGATTTTGAGTCAAAATTAGGAAAGTTAGGAAGTCCTTTCTTCTTGATTTTAATTAACTAAATTAAAGTCTTTACTTTTAAAGTAAAAATTAATCTTTACTTTTGTCTCTATTCACATAGGATTGTGAACAACTGAATTCCTGGATTTTTTAGAATTTGAAAATAAAAGGGAATGCTACTTAAAGTACTGAATGACACTTCCATAGCAATACATTTCTCAAATTAGTGAAAATTTACTACAAGTATATTTTGCTAACAAAGTGGATTTGCAATGTATATTCTGATTTTATGTATTTATATTGATTTTTTTTACTTTTTTTGTTGAGGTTCTCAGGTTTATAATAGCATAAAGATTTCCTTAAAGAATAAACCAATTAAGATAAAAAGTTAAGGCAAACACTATTTCACATATCAAATAAATAAATTCTTCAGAGAAAGCAAAATTAAAAATTAGTAATTTATAGTCTTTAAAGTTGTATCACAAAATTATAAATCTCGGAAGTACAATCAAATCTTTCAGGACTTTATGTTTCAATAGAAAAGTTAATATACTTTGACTTGTTTTAATATTTTTATGAAACAATTTTAAAATTATTATTTAACCTATTTCACTTTGTGTATTACAGCAATTTATTATAAACCACCATGTATATGACCCTTTCACTTTTATAGTCACTGCAGTATCTTAGTAAAACATACTGTGATAGGAAATATTAAAACCACAATTCTAATATGATATGAAGTATTATTTTTTCTACCAATATCATGTAGTTATATTTTACATTTTATCATAGGTGTATATAATCACTTTTCTTTAATCATGCTAAGATTTCCATAAAAGTAAATATGTGTATAAAAATAAAACCATGTACCTAAGCTTGTTTTTATAATAATAATTGACTACACTACAATAAATTTAAACTTTTTATATATATTTACTGAACCACATCATTTGGTTTATGTAGGGTCACTCTCACATTACATGTATGCCAGGACCTGTAAGAAGATGGAATTATCCAATCCCAATTTGTTTAGGTAAGTTAAAAGACTATAAAGTATTTGTAAGCTTCATCAGATTTTAAAGTTTCATTCTGTATATCATGATTTTCAAATATATAGTTTGCCTTTTACCAGATCTTATGGAAATGACTTTTTGAGGAAGATATTTCACATCTTCCTTTTTTAATTTGAAAATTTTATTTTTATTTATCCTCAACTTCAATATCAATGGATGACTTAAGCTGTAGAAATTAAGAAAAGACTTAAAAAAATTCCTAGAGAGTTTTCTCAGTGTATCCATTGAACAGGAATATAAGTAAATATTCGATTGCTTGCTATTGAGACGGAATTTAGATAAGGAATCTAAAATGTCTAACAAAGGGAGTATGACACCTCATGAAATGTCTTTAGTGGTGACCGCCAGTCAAGATATGGAATATATTAAAAGGAAACTTGGGTACTGTGAAAGTATAGGCCCACATTTTTGCTGTAACTCGATGCTGCTTCCAAGTTATTTCTATTCATGCTTCCTTTTCTCTTCCTCATTTTTTTGTATTTGTGTGCAACTATTAATATACTGGATTCTAAAGAGTATGAGAAAGTAATGTGAGGTATGATCCCTACCTTTAAAACATTCAATTACCATTTGGAGTACTAGAAATAAAATAAATGAATTTATTATCAAATAATTTAGTGTTAAATTGTATCATTAACTACATGATGGAATTTCAGAAAAGTGAGACTGGTGTTGATTAAAGTATTGGCAAACATATTCAGCTTGTAAGGCTTTCACAGAGTTTTGGATAATAAGTGTAATTAAGACACATGGAGGAAGAAGACGGCTCTTTCTGAGTAGGAGACAGAGCCTAAGTCAAAAAAAAAAAAAAAAAAAAAAAAAGTCCATGACTTGTGTGACTTAACCCTGCGCAATGACCGTATCTGTACTATATTCCTCTGTTTGGGCTGCTATAGCAGAATACTCCAGATTAGGTAGATTAAACAACAGAAATTTATAAATTTATTTTCTCACAGTTCTGGAAGCCAGAAGTTCAAAAACAAGGTGCTAGCTGGTTGGTATCTTCTAAGGGCCTCTCTTGTTGCCTTATAGATGGTATCTCTTGCATGATCTTTGGTTTGTGCACCCGCACTCCTGGTGTCTCTTCCTCTTCTTAAAGGACACCAGTCCTATTGGATTAAGATCCTTGCCTATGACCTCATTTAACCTTAATATCTTCATTAAGGCCCTATCTCCAAATACAGTCACATTAGGGGTTAGGACTTCAAAATATAAATTTTGGGGGGACACAATTAATTCCACAACTTCTGCGTTCAATGCACACAATTCTTTTCGAAGAGTACTGAAAAATGTTTAAGAATGATGATGTGTTTAATCGGCAAAGTACATTGAAAACACTCAGACTTTAAATTGGATGATTTTTTAAGGGAAGCTTTTAACATACTATGAATAATTTATAAATGCATATATACCAATTTTAAAATTACCTCACATATATACATGTAATGCATTTTGGAATACTTACATATGCACAGATAACAGTGATTGTAAATATATTGTGTGGTGTGTCTGTGTTTATGTGTATATCCAATTGATTATAAAAGTTGAGAATATAAAAGAGCACAAAGAGTAAAATAAATATGTTTTCTGCTAATAGGAAAGCAGAGAGTTTAGATCTTTCATCCATTACCATATTGCTTGTACCTGAAAAGTTTCTCATCTTAAATAGGCATCCAATATATACTGTTTAGTGAACAAATTAATGTAAAGGTTTGGGATACTGTGTGTGTGTGTGTGTGTGTGTGTGTATAGAGAGAGAGTAATGGTTTTCTTTTTGATATTAACGTGTAAGAATTTCTCATACCATATTGTGTTTTTGAAATAAAATTTGAAATGTCAAAATCCACAATTGAAACAAACAAAATTTGAATTTTGATTCTTGACACAGAGCATTGTCTAATTTGTGCAGTTAACTTCTTTTTCATTAAAGGTTTATTTCTTGTCTTTTGATATTATAAATTATATATTTATTTTTTCACATTATGTGTTTCATAATTTTATGTTTATTATGAACACATCTCATATTGTAATTAGAGCACAGTTCTAATAGTTTGCTTATAACTTTTCCTAAATAGATTAATTATGTCTCTGAATAGAACTGCTTAAATTCTTTCATAAATATTATCAAATTTCTCCATAAGGTTGTACCAATTTAAATACCACTCTAGTATTACAGGACAGTTCCCATTTTGTTATATTGCTTGCATCAATTATTATTATTTTAAAAAAATCAATTTTCTCAGTACCATAAGACAGAGTAAAAGAGAAATAAAATATAAAATATATTTTTTTAAATTACCACTTCTTTTAGTAAATAAAGTATCATCTTGATTAAGTTTACATTTATATTGTAAACTAAATTTAAAAAAATTGTTTTATTATATAATTTTGTATGCTTAGTAAAGATGGGGTTTCACCATTTTGGTCATGCTGCTCTTGAACTCCTGACCTCAGGTGATCCGCCTGCCTCGGCCTACCAATATGTTGGGATTACAGGCATGAGCCACCGTGCCTGGCACATTTTAAATTCCTTTCTACTCTTTTTTTTTTTTGTATTTTATAACTTCTGAACAATAAGCTTGTACTACATGTGATAGAGTATTAAAGTAATAGCAGTGATACAATAGCAATATTGTAACAAGAAGCTGAAAGCAAGAGGCTGATTCAGAGAATGTCTTAAAACACTAGTCATCAGATAACAAGGCTACAGCCTTGTGAACTGGAAAATAAACCATCTCCCAGATATTTTGATTGAAAGAAGGAAAATTCATGTGAGATTTTAGATATTAGAGACAACTAAGAAGAAAAAACAAAAGTTCGTTTCATTTTGGAAGACTAAGCTATGGTTGTCCCTAACAAAAAGAGTGTAATGGGACACAAAAGAGTCTACATAAGCCGCTGATGACACACATAAAATTGTTATTCAAGGCATAGGAGTGTTGAGATTGCAGAGATACTGCGGAAATAGACATGAACAAATTGCTGAAGGCAGATGCATTCTTTGGTATGCTTCTTCATATGTCTCTAATGATTTGTCATTGTTTTTCTTCTGTTGTTGTTATCTCTTTACTCTTTATTCTCTTTTCTTTTTCTCCTTTGGTTTTGGTATTTTTCACCCTGAAAGGAGGGACCATCCATGCAGAGGACAGGAATTCCAGCTCATATTTAAAGTGATAGAAAGTAACAGAATTAGAAGGACAATGAGCAGCTCAAAGACTTGAAATTGTGAAGGCAAGAAAATAAAAGATAGTCCTTGCCTTTTACTCAAATTTCAGAATAAAGCAAAACAAACCTACAAGTGTATTGCCAGAAATATTTTTAAAAATATTTTAATTGACCAAAATATTGTTTCTACAATTCATTAATTATCAGATTTTGTGATGAATATGTATGAACAATTGAATTTAGGAAAATGAACTGGTAAATACTAACTTTGTCGAAAATTGATTTGGTTTAAGAGTGAATTAACTGAGATTTCAGAAGCTTGAAAAAGCGTATGGGCATATCTTTAGAGCTTGATTATAATCAAAAGTTTCATGAAAGGTTTATAAGCAGGTTGACTCCAAGATTATATATTTCTCCCTTGTAAAATCAGCTTGACACATAATTTGTTCAGTTCACACAGCAAAAGATAGTTGTCAAACTTGTTATTGAATATTGTATAAAACATTGTTAAAATTCCCACTGAATTTGCCTTTAAAATATATAACCTGAGATTTGAGTATCTGCCTGTTGCTACTGTTGGCAAGAAATAATAGGATGCCATTGCAAATAAGTGTTCTATATAGGTAACTTTTGAATTTCATTTGTAGTCATGAAATTCGATTCTTCATCTAACATAACATGATAAAAATGTGCTTTAGAGGGAAGAATAGGTTTCTAAAATGCAATTGCCTTAAATATATGCTCAAGAGTTCTATCTAACTATATTTAAAACCTTGAGTAAATTTCTGGTCTTACAGCTTTTGCTTACCTTATTGATAGTAAACCTGTATCATAGGGATTCCAAAACAAGCACACTTACGAACTCCCTAAATTCTCAAATTTGTGTGCATCTTTTTACATATTTTTACTTCTCTATTTTTTTTTCTTGGTTCTTTTAGGATAAAATAAGGCCATATCTAATGTGTAATATGTGAAATTCTCACATATGAATGGAAACTAACATTTTGCTTAACATTCTTTATTGAGCCTTCTCACAAAAAGAGGAAAAGGAGGGAAGGTTGTGAAAATGATTTCCTCTTGAATACAGTACTTAGAGCTGAAGTGGTTGACTTGATTTTACTCTAAATTATATCATCTTTGGGATGATTCAAAACATTTCTAGGACTACTTGAGAAAGAGAAATAAAGTACCCACTGTGGCAAAGGACATGTCTTTGTTCGTTTACATTCACTGTGCATGATCTGTTACTTTTATGCAATAATTGATTTACTTTGCATTTATTTCTGAGGAAGGAAGGATGATGTCTTCTTACGCTGTTTTAGAAAATCTGTTGTTGATTATATTTAATTACTAGTGTATAGTGAATGAACATTGACAATATTCAAAGTTATATCAAACAGTTTTAACTCAAAGCCTTGAAAATGTGAAATGATTTTAATATGTTTTTTAGGACAGTAAATTATTCCTCTACTCTGGTTTACTTTGGATTTCTGTTATTTTGCAGCTCAGTGTGGTGGTGCTATGTCAGACTTCAGTGGTGTAATCCTCAGTCCTGGGTTTCCTGGAAACTATCCCAGCAGTTTAGATTGCACATGGACAATAAAACTACCCATAGGTTTTGGTATGTGTATTAAAAACACATGAAAGAGCTTTCAATATTTATTAATGTAGCCTTAAAATAAATGTCAATGTTGAATAAGACTTTATACAATCTTCACAAATTTCAGTTTAGTTTAGGAATACATACAGCTATGTAAATTGAAGAGTGAAATTTAAATAATTGTTGCTTAAGTCAAATACATTTCACATGGAGTACTTGGAAAATTGAAGGTATATGGGAATTTTCTTTTTTTTACTCTATTTTTTTAATTAACAAATAAAAATGGTACATATTTATCATGTACAACATGATGTTTTGAAATATGTATACATTTTGGAAGAACTAAATCAAGTTAATTAACACATTACCTTGAATTTTTTGGGGGGTGAGAATACTTAAAACCCTCTTGGCAATTTTCAAGAGTGCAATATGTTGTTAATAACTATAGTTACCATGTTGTACAATGAATTTACTTCTTTTGTGTAACTGAAATTTTGTACCCTTTAACCAACATTTTCTTAATCCCTCTCTCTTACACCCTGGTAACTACCATTCTACTTTCTACTTCTGAGTTCAGTTTTTTCAGATTCCACATGTAAATGAGATCATGTGATATGTCTTTCTGTGCCTGACTTATTGCACTTAACATAATGCCCTCCAGATTCATCCATATTGTTGTACATGACAGAATTCCCTTGTTTTTTTTTTATGGTTGAATAGTGTTTCATTGTGTATATATACTATATTTTCTTTATCCATTCATCAGATGATGGACACTTAGGTTGACTCCATATCTTGTCCATTGTGAATAATGCTGCAAAAACACAAGACTGAAGATATCTCTTCAAGATTCTGACTTCAATTCTTTTGCACATATACCCAGTGGTAGGATTGTAGGAGCATATGGTAGTTCTATTTCTAATTTTTTTGAGAAACCTCCATATTGTTTCCTATAATGTCTGTACTAATATATATTCCCACCAACAGTGTGCAAGGGCATTTTATAATTACATATCGAGATGTATAGATTGAGATAGATAGACAAACTTATACTATTTTTCAGTCACTATGTTATGTATGGATATACTCTGAATTAGGTATGTGTCATAATGATAAATTCAACCTAAATTTTATGTACATTGTTTTTGTAACTCTTTTCTTATTGCTGTAATCAAGTAGTACAGTTATTATATTCTAGTAATCTATTGGATTCAGCCCATTTTCTTTATAAGTAAATCAGATTTTATTTTTAAAAAGTAGTACAAATTTTAAAATATTAGGTTTAAATACAAATCACTATAATACCTTCCTAATTTTAATGTAATAATTCCCAATATTTTAGATATATTACATCATATATCATATTTAATAAATTCTTACCCTTACATCACTAGTATACTCTCTTACAGCTTTTGCAGATCCTATGAGTTTATAAATGCAATAAAAGAAGTGCTTGATTGAGGGTACACATGTTCATTAAATCACAGAGACTAGGATGAATAGATACTCATTGAAGCACAAACCAGGTGGTTTTAGAGTAATTAGGAAATTCTGTACTATGTCAGTTATTGAGGACTGAACTTAGGTATCTCACTACCCAGTAAGCATCTGCAACCTCAGAGTATAAAAACATATTTAAATGTTTTACGTAAGTTAACAGATAACTCAGTTTTGACAAATATTTACTGAGTGTATATTATACTCTAGATACTGCTAAGTGCTGGAGATAAAATGTATGGCAATGCAGACTGCATTTTTCTTTAAATAAGTTACAGTCATAATGAGGAGACAGTAAAATGTATTATTTTTATACAGTATAACTAAGGAGCACAGGTTTGTACTTAGAATGGACATCAGTCTAGTACAGGAAATGCAGTAAAGTCTTGACAGAGGGAGTGATGCTTGAACATTAGCTTTAAAGATAAGTAAACAGGCCAGGCACGGTGCCTCACGCCTGTAATCCCAGCACTTTGGGAGGCTGATGCGGGCAGATCACAGGAGATTGAGACCATCCTGGCTAACACGGTGAAACCTCATCTCTACTAAAAATATGAAAAGTTAGCCAGGCATGGTGGCAAGCGCCTGTAGTTGCAGCTACTCGGGAGGCTGAGGCAGGAGAATTGCTTGAACCCGGGAGGCAGAGGTTGCAGTGAGCCAAGATCTTGCCACTGCACTCCAGCCTGCATGATAGAGCAAGACTCTGTCTCAAAAAAGAAAAAAAAATTAGCCACACATGGTGGAGCCCACCTATATGTCCCACCTAATCAGAAGGCTGAGGCAGAATGACTGCTTGAGTCCCAGAGTTTGAGTTTACAGTGAGCTATGATCATGCCACTGAGCAGCCTGGGCAACCCTGTCTCTAAAAAATAAATAAATGATTAAATGAAATGAAAAAAACAGAAAGATAAGTAAAAGTCAGTCCAGCAAAGAATGTCAGTCTGCTGCAGGGAGTGTGAAAGGAATTCTAGGTAAACAAGGTGACAAGTAGAAAAATGCAGGTGAGAAAACTAAAAAAAAATTAAGCATGTCTGAATACTGTGTGACTGACTTGAGGTTTTGGGAGAGCAGGGGGTTATTGAGAGAAGGTTGCTGGAGGACTTTCTATTTAGAAATCCTTTTTAGGATCATTTTGGCTAAAATGTGGAAACTCTAAGTTCAAAGTTATAGTGAACTTCTATGTCCATTGATAGAATACTGATGTAAATGAACAACAGATTGAACCAGCATGGCTCTTCCGCATGTCTTTCACTAGTCAATGTAGCTTATATAGCTAAATGAATTATTTTAAAACAAATTATTAAAAATAGTTTCAATAGTCTCATTATAACATTATCTTCAATTTCTGGCTAATTTTTGTTTTTGAAAATCAACTTTATTAAAACTTGAATATATATCTCTATAAATGAAAACATAAGACTTTCATATTTGATTACGTTTTAATAAGCACACCGTTTTCTTTGAGTTTTGATTAAATCAAATATTAGGTCCAATGTATTTAAACGGTATATGAATTTTTTTAAATAAAAAATACATTTCAAGTGGTAAAGAAACATTTGTTCAAGAATGTATGAAACAATTTTTAGAAAGATGCTGTGTAATAAAAGTGCTCAGTTAAAAATAAAAACAAAAAGTGCACATCTTGGGTCTTCACATATTAAGGTAGCATGCTCAAAGTTCTAAGAAGTTAATCTAATTTTATAGAAAGTTGTTTAATATTTTAAACCCTGTTTTAAGTATTTCCAAAACTTATTTGTCCAAGGGACTCTTTAAAAAATCGTTTAGTAACATGATGTGCTTTTACTGGGAGCCCCAGGGTAATTATTAATATCATAAGCCTAAGAGTCTGAATGCCTCGGTTTGCAGTTCAAGCCTACTGGGTCATTGTGTAAACTTTACATGTGTTTTACTTCTCTGTGACTCACTTTCCTCATTCTCATGAAATGGTGAGAATTAAATAAGTTAGCATATATAAATCACTTACAGCAGGTAATATATATAATGCACAGCAAATATAAATAACTTAAAACATTCACTGCATATCAGATTTTATTATAAATAATTTGGAGAGTGGTAATAGTAAGAAAAACATCAAATTTACTAAAATTGAGTGTTAAATTAATTAAGCAAACATACTTTAAGATTTTTTTATCCCAGAGACATTTCACTGTCTCATATTTTAGTTATGCTTATAAAGATATTGAGATTACATTGCAATATGACCACATATAACAATGATCACCAGATTTTACTGAAGTTATTATATAAAAGCTTGCATAAAGAGCACCCTTTAAATTATATACAAGTTATATTTCTGAGAAGTTAATTTCTCTCCTATGAGTGAATAACTTCTAATGCAATTGCGAAATCTATGTTAGTATATTACAAATTTGCAATTATTTTCAACCTTAGATTGACCTTTTACATAACACAAATTAGGCCAAAAGTGACCTTTTCCTCTAAAAATTAGTTTATATAATTTAAAGGGTATTAAAGAATAAGAAAGCCACCTTTTTGGATCATTTTCCATACAGTGACATTATAGTGAAATGAAAGATTTTTCCTTTTAACTAATAATGGACATGTGAGAGCAGTATTCTTTTACTTTGAACCTTAGCAAAGTTAGCTGTCCTAGGCAGACAGCAAATCCATGACTCAGATCTTGAGATTATGCCTCTCGACTTAAATGCAAACATATCTAAGTAACTTGATGTGATTGTGTGTGTGTATATTTATGTTTAATTTGGTAAAACAAATAAAGTAGCATTATGTTTGTTTTCTTCTTCAGGTGTACATCTCCAGTTTGTAAATTTTTCTACAGAAACCATACATGATTATTTGGAAGTACGAAGTGGATCCTCAGAAACTAGTACTGTTATTGGCCGGCTTAGTGGTCCTCAAATACCATCTTCCTTATTCAGTACCACCCATGAAACCAGCTTGTATTTTCACAGTGACTATTCACAAAACAAACAAGGGTTTCATATTGTATACCAAGGTAAGAGAAATAATAAAAAGTGAAAGTTTATATAACTCCAAATCAGCTATTAGAAATATTTAACTGAGTTTATTTTCTGTATTCTGCTTTAGAAAGAAAAAAAAAAAAAAAAAACTTAAGCCAAGGTGAGCTTCGATTAGGAAGATTTTTAGAGCAATGCAACTCTCTGGAGAATGGGGGACATAGGGAGAATGATGTCTCTCTGAGACTTTTGAAAATCCTAACCATGAAACAGGATTGAATTAGTCTTAAGTTAATACACAATTGAATTAAGCAAGGCATGGCAAATAAACAAGTCCAGCTGGACAGCAAAGATGTATCTTTGCTTTTATATTAAAAGGAATATATTGAAAATATATTTTGTGTTATTCATATAATGTATTATGTAAAATTTTCTTTTACTTTATAGTGATAGACTAATATGACATTCCTTCATTTTGTTCTATTGTCATGAGAATATAAATACTTTGATAATCATGTTATATTAGACCTATCTCTCAAACAGAACTGCTGCATAACCTTGAGCAAAATTTTTATCTCTTTTGAGTGAAGGGTTTGGGCATAAGTAGAGCTAGGCTCAAATGTTGATTCTTCCTGTTCTATCTAATGTGGCCTCGGCCTTGCTCTCCATTTGCTCACGTGCATAATGGAGTTAATTATACTAACTTTCAGATAAGTTGTATTGAACTTTTTATTATAAAATGTATGTAAGGTATATTCCATGATGTACATCATTTGTAATTACTCAGTACATTTTAGCTATTATTTCATGTCTTATATGTATATATTCTGTTAAAATTAAATACTAAAATTATGATGATATTTTACATAGTAAAGTGTATTTCTAAAAGCTGAAATTTTTAATCGAAATAACCTAAAATTTTATTACATCTCTGCCCTAATTATTGAAGGACTTTATGTAATGCTTTTGTATCTGAGTTCCTTAAGAACAGGGAATTGGGTTGTTCATTGGCGTATCATAAGTACCTAGAACAGTAAGCACAATAAATATTTGCTAAAGTATCTACCAGAAAGGAAATTTGAAAGTAGTTAAGATAGAGATAGGTCTTAAATATCAAATTACATGGATCTGAAATAATTATAATTTGTATTATACTTGTATGCATAATGTAAGAACACTACATTTCACATTATCACTCTTATAAAATAGGAGTCATTTCAATCACCTCCCAGCACATTGAATTTACCATGCTTACAAAGAAAGTAATTATTTTTATAACAATCAGGTAATTGATTGAGTTTCTCTTCTTTGCTGCCAGAAGACTCAGAACCATATTTGTGATACACTTTACCAAGTGTACATGGCCTTATGCCAAGTTCTTTGCCATGCACCTTAAACCTGACTACACCTGCTGTTTTCCTATTCTCATTTTCCCTCTACCTCTCAAAATAATATTCTTATTTGAATGATGTAAAACTAGAATTCAAACTTTATTAATTCTGATTTTTTTCAGTTAATATATTCTTGAAAAATAATTCATTATTGACATAATAAAAGTGTTAAAGATATAAATTTTTTTCACTGTTACTGGCATATTATTAACATGAGCCGTAATGTATTACAATGATGAGGAGATGTTATTTGTGAATCACACTGAGTTTAAAATGGTTTTGTTTTGTGCTACATTTATGTAGCTAACCTAGTGCATTTTAAAGAAATAGTTAACATATATATTCACAGAGTCAATATTATTTTTGGATTGATTTTGTGGTTAAATTTTAAGAACTTTCTGAATTTGGAAAAATTATACTGTACAATTAAGTGTACCCTTCTACTGAAGGAATCAGTTTGAAAATTAATGTTATTACTGACAAGATTATTAAGTTTGGTAAGTCCTGTTTGTCACTGGTACAAGGTTGTGACTGCAAGTTGTCCAGGTTCTTCACTTTTTGAATAAAGAATTGTACAAAACGCCTAGCAAAGCAAAGAAAGAATGAAGCAACAAAAGAACGAAAGCAAGGATTTATTGAAAGCGAAAGTTCACTCCCAGTGTGGGAGCAGGCCGACCAGTGGCTCAAGGGCCCAGATACAGAATCTTTTTGGGTCCAAATACCCCCAGAAGTTTCCCATTGGCCACTTCATGCTCACCTCATGTAAATGAAGTGGTAGCCTGCAATGAGTCTGATCTGAAAGCAGCCATCCAGAAGCTGAAGTGAAGTTACAAAGGTCACACTCCTGTGCAAATATCTGATTGGTTGCAAAAAACAACCTAATGCTTTTTGCAACCAATCAGAGGCTAACGTGAAGTTACAAAGTTATACTTCTATGCAAACGAAGACTCAGTCTGATTGGTTGCAAACAGCCAATTTCTCATCTGCCGGGCTGAAAAGGTGAGGGGTTTGCAGATGGAGTTGCCTCTGGTGCTTTTGCTACTTAGGCGAGTAAAGTTAGGGTTTTCCTTTCAATTTAGTTTGAGGAAGTCCGAGTTGGAAAGCCTTAAGTTCTCTGCCTTCAGCCCTATTCTCCTGCCTCATTGTATTGTATATAATATTAGAATGGGAACTTTCTCCTGAATGCTTAAAATATATTTTCTATACTTATTAAACTAAAAAGCATGGAGTAGAAACTGAAAGAGTATGTTTAATAGAATAATATATTCCAACTCCTAATGATCCATTCCTAATACACATTTGTCTTAAGTTGGAATGATAATGCTTTCTAATATATTTTTGTGTAGAATATTTTTTGTGTTGAATATTAATTAAAATGAAAAGGACACATTAAGAATAAAAGCACTTAACGTTTTAAAGAATTTGTTCATTAATTCTGAAACCTTTAGTCCTAAAAATGTGAGCTATATTTTAATAAACAACAGGATAATCTATTCAACTTCAAATGTAATTTTTTATTTGAAGAATATAAAATTTTAATGGTTAGATAGGGAAGTAGTCTTTGATTTTCAGCAATTTAAATTTTACTAATTAGAATACAATTTTGAATTTCTTAATAAAAAATTACAAATATTGATATTATATGAGTATAGGCCCTGCTCATAGTTCTAACATTTATTTAGTAATGTTTATTTAACACCTACTCTGTGAAAGGCAATAGCCAAGGCTTTGAGATATGATGATAGTACAAACAAGATCTCATACAAAATGTAGAGCAAGAGAAGTATGAACAAATAAACAAGCAATTATACTGCATTGCCAAAATTATCCCATAACTGAAGTACAAAGTTTATTTTATATTAAAATGAAATGTTTTTCCAGTGCTTTATTTTACAAGCTAACTTCTTTTAAATTAACTCAACAGAAGTACATTGTGATCTGCAGAAAAGCAATTAGTAAAACAAACTGTAAAAAGGCTCAGAATTAGGCTTATACATATTCTTACTGCATTCTGTGTACTTATAATCAAGAAGCAATTGCATTCTATGGAAGAGAATCAGAATATATTCGATTAAAATTGTAGCTTTAAGAAGAGTGTACATTTTCATTAAAACATAATTTAATTGGGTTGCACAAGTAGGTGAAGAAAGCATGCATTTTTATGAATCGTGCTAACATTTTAAATATGAAAATTGTAGACATGAGAAGAAATTTTTGTCACAGGTCATTGACGGCATTTATCATAAACCTGAATTGCTATTTATAATCAACTACAAGTAGCATCACATCTATTTGTAAGTTGCGAAATTGCTCTAGTACCCTATCTGTGGCCTCTGAAATTTGGAAAGAAAAAATGTCTTTCTTTTTCCTCTTTCCAGCCTATCAGTTGCAAAGCTGTCCTGATCCACGCCCGTTTCGAAATGGTTTTGTAATTGGTAATGATTTTACTGTGGGTCAAACCATTTCATTTGAATGTTTCCCAGGATACACATTAATTGGAAATTCAGCTCTCACGTGCCTTCATGGTGTCAGTCGTAACTGGAATCATCCACTTCCAAGGTGTGAAGGTATGCTTCTACCTTGAAACTATCTTTTAGGTGATATCATCTGTTTTTAATATTGTTTTGGCACTTTTCACTTGTCTTCCTCTTCCAATAGCATGCTAAATATATAGTCTCTCAGCTGAAGATATTTTTTAAACCCCGAGGCTCTATAATGAATAGCAATTTTGTCATTATTGGCAGGAGTCCTAACCTTTCCTACTGGGAGTGAAAAAAACAGTTGATTCACACTTTAGAGCTTTTCTTATGTGTGTGGGGAAGCGAAGGGGGTGCATGTGGGTTTGTGTGTATTTAAGTCATTCTTATATAAACCACTAACCCAGATACTGCTACTGAGTTCCTTTCCTCTAGAAAAACCTTTGAAATAAAAGGCTTCGAACCTCTTGTAAGGCCTTATGTGTACACATAGTAAGAGGCAAATGAAAGTTAAAGTCTTTGCATTGATATAAAATATTTAAATAATAGAGAAGACAATATAATTGAAAATAGAGAAGACGATGTAATTTACTAATCTAGTGATCATTAATAATTATTTAGCATAACTCATGTGGCAAAATAAAGAAAAGTTGACTGTATTTTGTGCACTGTTGCCAACTTCATTATATATACCTCAACTGAAGTAAAAACAAAGCATAAATGTGTTTCATAATGCTTAAGATACTTGAAATGTTTGCCTTTTTCTCCATAGTCAGTTTATTGTTATTTTTAAATATTATTTTGTTTTGTTATGTTTTCCATAGCTCTTTGTGGTGGGAATATAACTGCAATGAATGGCACCATTTATTCTCCTGGGTATCCCGATGAATATCCAAATTTTCAAGATTGTTTTTGGCTTGTAAGAGTACCCCCTGGGAATGGCATCTACATCAATTTTACTGTCCTTCAAACAGAACCAATATATGATTTCATTACTGTATGGTAAGTCAGGACTATTGCTATTGATTTATTCAACTATGTATACAGTAAAACAAGGTTGGAATAAAAATATATCACAATACTCTGTTATAAATTGTCATCTGATATTTGAATTGAAGTGAGTAACTGCGACTGACAGTACGTGTCTTGTAGAATTTCACACACAAGAGATATAGGTTGTGGCTTATTTGCCCCACGAACTAGGTAAATATTGTGGAATAAAGACTTCATAGGTGAAAACAAGATTTAAAGATATTATTAAATTAATGTGCTAAAACAGGGAGTTAACAGACTAAGTTTACAGTATGGAAGTTCTCTATTTACAAAAGTCAGTGGAATTTAAGAAATTATAATTATTTAATATAACTAGTGGATTCCTGTCATAAAAATTAATTGTATTACAGTCTTGCCAATTGAAACATCTTTATTTAAAAATATATTAAGGCTGGGTGCAGTGGTTCACATCTGCAATCCCAGCACTCTGGGAGGCCACAGCGGGAGCATCTCTTCATCCCAAGAGTTCAATACCAGCCTGGGCAACGTAGTGAGACCCTGTCTCTAGAAAAAATAAAAAATTAGCCAGACATGGTGGCATGCGCCTGTGGTCCCAGCTATTCAGGAGGCTGAGGTGAGAGGATCCCTTGAGCCTGGGAGTTCAAGAGTGCAGTGAGCTGTGATCATCCTACTGCACTCCAGCGTGGGCAATGGAGTGAGAACCTGTCTCTAAACAAATAAATAAATAAATACAAATATATTAAAGAAAGTGTCTGAATTAATAATTAACAACTGATAATTTGTTCATCTGAGTTCTAAGAGTTGTAACTTTAACAGTCTGTGATTCTCAAGACTGTTGCTGAAGAAAATAAAAGGGGGAAAACCTCAAGCACTTAAAAGCACTAGAGTTTTGCTAAAAAAACAAAGACAATGTATTAATTATAACTAATATGAGTGCATTCCATTTAGGTCAAAAATGTAATCTGTTTTTATACTTTACATTTAAAAATATGTGGTCACCTACATAGATATAAAATATATTATTTGCACTCATTGGTTAGCTTCCTGCATCTTTATTATTGATATGTTAGAATATAAATATATGCAATATCTTTATTGAACTTCGTTCAAAACTACTTCCAAAATCAATCTCGATCTCTCCTCCTTTCCCAATCCTTGTCTCATAGGGATGGACCAGACCAAAACTCACCTCAGATCGGTCAGTTCAGTGGCAATACCGCTTTGGAATCAGTCTACAGTACTTCAAATCAGATTCTAATCAAATTCCACAGTGATTTCACAACAAGTGGCTTTTTTGTGCTCAGTTATCACGGTTGGTATTATCTGAGAGTTCCTATTTCATTTGATACTGTTTAATTTGTTCTGGAAAAAATTGAATGTAATACATATTTAACCAATGATTGAAAAGGTATTAAATTTGGAAATTTTATAATCACAGTAACTTTAGCATTTCAAACACATTTCCTTGCAAAAGATGACCTCTTCTAAGTATTCAGGGACATTAAAATGTGAGCAAATGGATATAGGAGATAAATCAGTCAGTAATTACCCAGTGGAAAATAATCATTTTTGCATGAAAACCAATAAAAGAGAACCAGCTGTTCATACTTTATTGCATGTAATTTTGAGACATCAATAGATTTTTTTTCCTATACAAAATGTTTAATCTATTCAACCTGCTGTGAATCTTTCTAAAATTAGGATTCAGTATCTTTATGCTTTGGATCACATTACTCATTCATTTATACTCTTGTTTCAAAACTGTGTCTATTCTAGAATCTTACAGTTTTAAGTGACTATTCCAGATCATTAAGTTCATAGCTTTTACTGCTGTGGAATAATTTATATATAGTCTCAATTTTATTTCATTGTATAGGGTCCTTTGTTCTGGGCTCGGTATTCATAAGCTTAACTTTTTGAAAGGACATTGAGAAGGTTTCACAGAGGTGTTTCTCTTCTTTATTTTTTTTTAAATCCTTAATCAATTGTGTTCCATTATCAATAAGAAAATGGTTATTTATCTATAATGATACATCCTTTTATCTGCTATGACCATAGTCTCATTAAAACACATTCTGCCTCATATAACTTAGTCAGACTAATTCCATGGGCATTTCACAAGACCAATAATCTACTAAATTAAGTTTGCAAAAATTATATGAAAATGTGAGGATGGACAGGTGCTTTACCCATTACATAATGTATGACTTAGCGTTTCACCTTTTTAATATAAAGTAGCTAAATATTTGATACTTAAAGCTGATATTCCGTGAAAAATATTGTAAATCAACTGTGATTGTGTTCAAAGACATTTAAAGCACATTGTATCCAGTCAGAAGTTGATCATAAAATGTTTGAGTTGCTTAATTTGAGCACTTATCAGTCAATTAGATGGTATCTAATTAGTTTCTCTGTAGTGATCCATTGTCATCCAGACTGATATGCAATCCAGCATAACCAATTGCAAAGTCAGGGGTTCAGTCTATGGCCATACCACCCTGAATGTGCTGATCTCATCTGGAAAGTTGGGTATTCAGTCAGACAACTTTTATTTGGGGTGTTTTTTTAAAAATATATATATATTTTTTGCCTTTCCTACTGAGTTGATCATTAATGCTGGCAGTTTGTAGATATAGCCTAAAGCTGAAACAATAGAATTATTACTTTGATAATCACAACTCAGGAACTAATACATTATCATTAAGATAAAAAAATGAATTAGTTGCCAAACTATATTATGTACATTTTATCTCCACAAGGATTTCTACTTAATTTTTTAAAATCTTTTTATGTACTGCTTGCAATCATAAAGAAAGGACTATTCACTGAAGAACTATAAATATCTTCAAGATAACCCTACAGGAAGTATAAAATTTTTATAAAATTTAGGAGACATTTCAAGGGGAAAATATTATCAAAGGAAAGGATGTCAGTGTTGTATGTTTGTGTGTGTGTGTGTGTGTGTAGGAGACAGAATGTGCACATTCATATAAAAATATGTGGATAATAGATATCTACACATAAACACAAAATCTTAATGTGGATTTAAACATACACATATATGAATATATAAACATATATCCTCATTTCAAAATGTCACTTGACTTTTGCAAGTGGGTTTTGAGACATGTGTGATAGAAATGGAATTGCTTAAGAAAAAAGCAGGTCAAGGTCAGGTGCAGTGGCTCATGCCTATAATCCCAGCACTTTGGGAGACCAAGGCAGGAGGATTACCTGAGGTCAGGAGTTCGAGACCAGCCTGTTCCACATGGTGAAATCCCATCTCTACTAAAAATACAAAATTAGCCAGGCATGGTGGCTCATCCCTGTAATCCCAGCTACTCAGGTGGCTGAGGCAGGAGAATCTCTTGAACCCGGGAGGCAGAGGTTGCAGTGAGCCAAGATGGTGCCATTGCACTCCAGCCTGGAAAACAAGAGTGAAACTCTATCTCTAAACAAACAAACAAACAAACAAACAAACAACAGATCAAATATTCATTTAGCCCTTTATTTTCTATTTGACCTTGGACAAGTTACACTTTGATCTCTACTTTCCTCAGCTATAAAACAATATTATAGAATTGCTGAGAGGATTAAATGTCATATTATATATGTATAATTTACTCCAATTACTGGCATGTATTAGGTTGAACCAATTTTCGTCAAAAAGTCCTATGGGCAATTTTATATAGCTCAACTGTAGAAATATTGTAATTGTTAATATTGTCAGCTTTACATTGAGGAGACATTTTGAGAACTGGAGATAATTGATAATATACAGTTAGCATAATGCCTGGCAGAGCAGATGTTCGGTAAATATCTGTTTCCATACCATATCTTATCTCACATTTTAGATTTTTCAAATAGGACATTCATTCATTAGATTTTTTAATAAGGTGCAAAAAAAAAAAAAAAATGCCAGAGCCTAATGAAGGCTAATGTTTGAATCAACAGCTATGGAGATTCCACTCAAATTTTAAAATAAACTTGAAGTTTGGGAGCATAGCCAGAGTTCATGTTAAAAATTGACTGATACTTTCAATTTGTCTAGCCCTAATAGGATAACTTTTCTAAAGCACTGCTTTCATCCTTACCTGCCTTTTCAAGAATGCATGAGGCCTACAGTAAATCTAATTTAAAGCTACCCTATAATCCAGTTCACTGATTTTTACTCTCCATTCCCTACACAACTTCAGTCAGGTTGGTTTCCTCACTGCCTCCTGAACTTCTATTCTTAAATCACATCTTTGTCTCCATCATAACTACTCTTGGTTTCTTAACTCATCTTCAGTTATTTAAGTCTTTTTATGTTAAGTCCCATATCCTCCACTTCTTAATAATTTGAACTCATGGTGATCACTGCCATCACCTCTGTGATTACACTTACTCTTCTTACCAAACTTTTGAAAACCCAATTACAATATGGTGTATTATTTTATAAGCCTTATGAGTTTATTAAATGAGTGTTTTTTGAGGATACAAATTTCTTGTTCTTATCCTTTTTATATTTTTTTTATTGACTGTATTTTACTGTTACAGTGGGAAGTGTGTGTTCAGTCTCTTTAAAAAGTTGTTGGTATTTATTTGAGCTGTGTTAGTAACAACTTTTAAAAATATCATTTTAGAATTACTAAATGTGTAATTCTAAATCACATCCTCCTTAACAAAAACAAGAAGATATGCCTGTTAATACTAATTTGAGCTATAGGCTCAATGTCAAAATGAAGTCTCATAATAGTAAAAAATTGGTCAAATTATTTGGAATTTTTGATAAATAAACTGAGTATATAATTCATTATAAGCTTAACACTTATTTTAAGCTGGTTGAGTATACCTAATCTTTGAATGATTTACTCACCCACCCAGTTTTCTTTATATCCTCTTAGACTTCATAGTTACTTCTGATATCCCTTGCTTAATAATTCAGAAGTGATTTTCTCAAGAATTGTATATTTATTTTATAAAGTTGACAGTTCAATATTTTTGTGTATTTTCTTAAGGTCACGTTGATTATTTAAGTTTTATTTATTAATATATTTTTAATATACTTGAAAAGAGAAGAAAAAAATGTGTGTTTTTCTCTCTAACCTAACTTCCTTTATGAGATCCAGGCAGCCATCTGTCTTTTATAAAACATCACCTTCATAAAGTCTTTTATGATCAAAAATAACATTCATAAAAAAGCTTTGCAAAATGAAAGCTCTCTGCAATGAAAAAATAGGACAGGCGTAAATGCTGAGGCACTTTACCTCAGATATCATATATTTTTCTCATTTGAGGAAATGTTTTTGTCTCTCTTTGTGTTGCTATAACTATGGTTTCCTAAAGTAAGAACCACATTTTTTTTCATATCTGCTGTAGAGTCAAGATGAGGTTGGTTTATAATTAATAATAATATTCAGTCCTAATTAATGACCCCCTAAAAGATAAATTACCCAAAATAAATTTAACTGAGTGTTCTTTTTGCAGTGACTTTGTATAACCATCACTATATTAGTGGTAACAACCATTTATTGAAAATTTAATATGCTGAGCACTGTGCTAGGTGCTTTCCATGTATTATTGCTAATTTTCATAATAACCCTATGAGGTAAGTATTATTATCTTCATTTTAATAATGAACAAACTGAGTGAAAAACCACACAACCTACATAAAACCAGAGAACCAAGAAGAAGAAAGGCTATTTGAAATTCAAAATAGGTCTGCCTGACTTCAAAGAATGATCCGTTTTTGAAAAATCAAAACAACAATAACAACAGCTAAAATCCATTGTATTCTTATTAAGTGCCAGGCAATGTTCTAAGCTGGTATTATCTTATGAATAGATTATATTTAATGGTATATAAACCCAATTGTTCTTTAAACATTTAGTCAAAGTGATTTTCAGTTTTAGCAATATGATGGGTCATCTCATTTTCTCAATATGCCTCCTAATTATAACTTGGAGCTTTAAGCTTCTTATTGCTTCATTTCCCAAAGATCTACAAAGTAGTAATAGTACATTGATAAATTTATCACAGCTCAGTGTATTCTTTATAGTTTCTAAAATGTGCTGTGGTCACTGGGCCAAGAGAAAGTAAAAGTTTTGTTGAGATCTGACTTGTGTCACTCAAAATAATCGGCAACTAGAGTATAGCCACAATATGTATTTGCTAATTTAATACAGAAGTTATGTTATGGTGTTTAAGCCAATTATCCAGGATACTCGATTTTTCTAATATCAATGTATTAGGGAAATTCACTTTCTATGTGGAAGATTTTCTTAGCATAATGTGATTTAATAATTATGTTATTCATTATTTTCTGTTATTAGCACATTTTCTATTGAAGAATGAGTTGATTACATAATGACTCATTATTTTTAAGAAATGTATTTAAAAGGCCTGTAATGTGTTTCAGGTCATCTTTTATGGTTATGCTACTTTTACAATAAATGCTGTATTTGGAAACAAGTATATTTAACTTCACAAAGTCTCATCCTAAAAGAGACTGCTGCAGATGTAAGGACATGCTTTATATAAAGCATAAATCACGATTGCCTTTAACTGTGTGACCCCTTTGCCTCACATAACCTGAAGACCTGACCTCCTTTTGTATTGTAATAACTAGAGCACAGAACCCATAAAGGGTTTTATTATTTGATATCCAGAGAGTATGGGGGATATGGACATCAGGTAATAATGTGTGTGTGTGTGTGTGTGTGTGTGTGTGTGCATGTGTGTATAAAATGAAGCGATAGAGCTAAAAACCAAACTGCTAAAACTGTTAGGAGGAAAGGAAAATACCACTTACTATTAGTTAAATGATTTAAATGACTACTTAATTATAACTCAAAAGACTAAAAGTTATGTCAAAATTACCATCTTTTGACACTTCACTGTATGTATATGCCCAGTTGATAAAGTATGGTATTTATTTTCTTAAATATCTTACTTTCTGTTGCCTCCAGCCATAGATTTTCAGGAACACAATTTCTGTTAAAAAAAAAGTTAGATTTATTAACTTGTGATAATGAGTGAGACAGCATATGATGAGGGACTCTGTGATCTAAGCAAAAGTGTGTCAGTAGAGTCTTGATATAGGAATTCGACTGTATGAGATGGTTTGGGGAGGAGTTCAAGGAAACATAATTTTCTTCTGGATTGGGTGCTGTCAGAAAATTGGAGCAGTTTTATGATTGGATATCTTAACTTTTTTTTCTAGAAGGTGGAGGGAATAGAATATACCTATATAATTAGTGTGGAAATACTATTCACTAAGGTTGGCTGAGGTGGAAGACTCTGTCATTTTGATGATTTGAACAGTGTTCTTGTTTTCTGATTATGACTATGGAAAGGTCTTATTTCTGTCTTATTTCAACGAGGTCAAAGAATTACCTTGCCTGCTGTTAGTTTTTAGGGAAATTGTTTATGTTTAACAGGAGACAATGGCCTATCAATTAGAGCCAGGTCTATATGCCAGGGAACTCAACAATGTAGAGAAGAGGCCTTTGGCACATTGTTTTTCAGATTTCAATAGGCTCAGCACTAAGACAGGATACCTTAAATTAGCTGTCTGCATGTGAAGAAGACAATTCACGCAACAGATACTGAAATGTTCTTAAAATAATCCAGGAGATATCCGAATAGTTTTGTTTCACAATAGTTTCTGTTATTTCTTTTCTAGGAAAATAATAAGAGTGACTTCTTGTTGACTGTATTAGTCCATTCTCACACTGCTATAAAGAACTGCCCAAGACTTGGTAATTTATAAAGGAAAGAAGTTTAATTGATGCACAGTTCCACATGGCTTGGGAGGCCTCAGGAAACTTACAGTCATGGCGGAAGGGGAAGCAGGCACGTTTTAAATGTTGGCAGGGGAGACAGAGAGTGTGTAAAGGAGGAACTGTCAAACGCCATCAGATTTCATGAGAACTCACTCACTCTCATGAGAACAGTATGGGGGAAACCACCACCATGATCCAACCACACCTACTAGGTCCCTCCCTCAACACATGGGGCTTATGGGGATTACAATTTGAGATAAGATTTGGGTGGGGACGTAGAACCAAACCATATCGTTGATTCATTTTCATTCTTCATGATAGAAACTTTCTGTCTCTCATCTCTAAATCCAAATAAGCATTTTCTCTTGATTTCTAATATTCTCCCTTATAGAGTCAGAGAAACAAACTGAATATAAAATATTAGTGGTGTAAAAGGGATATTGTAAAGTAATTTAAACCCTGCTGGAACACACTTCTATGTTCATGTCAACCCACTGGCAGATTTTCTGCAAAATGGAAAACAAATTTATTGTTTTCTTCTCTTCATTAAAATTAAGATAGCATTAATTTCAATACACTTAGCTCTGCTTTCAAGTGAAATAGCTTAAGCTTGTTTCAGATAACTTTAAAAATAACGCTGCCAAAACTGCATAACAGAACATAAAATTGTCAACATTTGTTATCCCCAAAATCTTCCCCAAATCATGAGATTATCATACTTGAACTAATCTGGAAGAGCACTGAAGTACACTGGGGCTTATATAGAGCTTAGAGTTTATAAGGGAAGATGCAACATTATTTCTGTCCTCTGTGAGGAATACTGTGTCCTTACTTGGCAGAAAGGTTATGTGCTTGTCCTTTTTTTGGTTTGGAGAAGGAATGGCAATTTGCCAGTGTTCTGTTGTGTCTTTTTTGAAGAAGTCTTTAATAGCGCATTGAATAGAAGTAGATACATGCAGCATTCTTTTCTGGAATTGGGTTGGATGTTTCATTGCAAAGAAAATAGAAAATTAAAAATAACGAAAAAATGTTGCCAGAATCAAATCTTAAACCAGCTTCGAAAAACGTATTTGTTGGATGAGGAAGCAGATATCTATGCACGTTGGAACAAAAACAGAGAACTATTTAAATAATAATCATCCTCAGAAGATAGACATGTGGAATATGATGCCCTCATGTAGTTGTTAGATAGTAAATGGTGTTTAAAAGTTGGTGGGGCATGTCAGATAAAATGATTCTTCTTTTTTATTTTTTTTATTTTTAAATTTAATTTTATTATTACTTTTTTTTTTTTTGAGACGGAGTCTCGTTCTGTCGGCCAGGCTGGAGTACAGTGGCGCAATCTCGGCTCACTGCAAGCTCCGCCTCCTGGGTTCACGCCGTTCGTTCTCCTGCCTCAGCCTCCCGAGTAGCTGGGACTACAGGCGCCCGCCACCGCACCCGGCTAGTTTTTTGTATTTTTAGTAGAGACAGGGTTTCACCGTGTTAGCCAGGATGGTCTCGATCTCCTGACATCATGATACGCCCGTCTCGGCCTCCCAAAGTGCTGGGATTACAGGCGTGAGCCACCGCGCCCGGCAAAATGATTCTTCTAAAGAGAACACATACTTAGTTCCAATATGTGTTTTTAAAGTGTGAATACCTATTTTGTGCAGCTTTTCTGTTAATGGTCATGGCTGCAAACTGTTTCTAAATGAAACAATCCATGAAAAACATGGACTAAAATATATGCACATGTGATTTAAAATTTAGATGACATAATTTATATGACTTAATCATTTCAGTTCCACCAGTAACTGAATGTGTGACCTTGTCCACCTCATTTCACTTATTTAGGTCATCTTCCTACCACCCCTTAAGGAGTCTAGGAGAAATGATTTCTAAGATTATTTCCGGTTTGTCTAGGATTCTAACCTATACAATATTGGATCTATTTGTACCAGACCTATTTACCTTCTTCCTGAGTAACCAAAGCATATATTTTATAGAGAATTAGGTATTGTGTTAATTTGATTTATTAATTAGTATTTCTTAAGTGATTTCCAGAGCACTGTGCCAAGAGTTTTGAAACCACAGACACATATATTATATAGGATGATGAAATGTGGTGCTAAACTCATGAATTTTATACTGCGACATAATGTACATCAATGTAAAACAAGGATATCTTATTTATTTTATTTTATTTTATTTTTGAGACAGAGTCTCGCTCTGTCGCCCAGGCTGGAGTGCAGTGGCACAATCTCAACTGACTGCAACCTCTGCCTCTCGGGTTCAAGTGATTCCTCTGCCTCAGCTTCGCAAGTAGTTGAGATTACAGGTGTGCAACACCACACCTGGCTAATTTTTGTGTTTTTGGTAGAGACAGCTTTTCACCTGTCCCTGCAGGTGGCTGTGCTGGTTTCAAACTCCTGACCTCAAGTGATCTGCTCTCCTCAGCATCCCACAGTGCTGGGATTACAGGCGTGAGCTACTGTGCCTGGCCAATAATATCCAATTTAAATCAGAATAGAAACAAACAAGTGGTTAGATACGTTCTGTGAAGTCACATGGGTGCTTCGAATGACCCATTCTGAGGAAGGTCACGTCAGATTGAAGTTATATGTGTATCGGGTACAAACATCATCACAGCAGAAATGCTGATGCCAATATTTGTCAAACAGGGGATGTACCCTCCCTCTTAACTGGTAATACACTCAGGCCTTATTCAAAGCACTTTATAATATTTTAACTCAATCTTGGCTTTATGTCTATTTTACAGATGAGATAACTGAAGCAGATTCTTAGCAGTTTGCCTACGGTGATGGAAGTAGCAAACAGCAGACCGAGATTTGAACCATTGGTCTGGTTCTAGAGTAAATATTTGATCAGCCTGCTTTGTGCACAAGTGTAGTTATCAATACAAACTGGATTATGTATATTTTTTATGATGTTGATTGGTTTGATAGAAACACATTCAGAAAGAGAAGCAGAGCTGCACGTTTAATTCCCCTTTGTTGCCTTCAATTACAAAACGTCTGATGCATCACATCTCACAGTCATTACACCCTTTTCTTTGACCAAGAAAGATGAGATGTCTCAATTTTATTCATAATTCTGTAAATAATTGCCAAATCAAAATGTCCTTTAGAAATAAGAAGTGAAAGTTAAGAAAAGCAGGAATTATTAATATTTATGTTATTTATTTATGAATATCAAATATCTTGAAGAAATAGAATCCCAATTTGATATCATAGTGGTTTATTCTTATTAAAAGATAAGCTTAAAATGCTTAAAATGTGCCAGACAGTATTCCAAGTGCTTTGCATGTGTAAACCCATTTGATTATCATAACTGCCCTTTGGGATGGCATAAAATTATTACTATTTTATAAATGAGGAAAGCAAGGTGGAAAGATAAATAACTTGCCCAAGTGTTCCCAATTTTTAAGTGTTCAAAACAGGATTTGAACTCAAAGAGCCAAAGAGTCTAGACTATGTCCATACTCAAGACCATAAGAATGTGTTATATATTATACATATATACTCATTCATATATATACTTATACATTATATATATATGTATGTATACACACTAATTCAGCATTCATTCTTTCATTTATCTAGCATTTAGTCATTCAGCACATATTTACTGAATGCTGCCATGTGCCAAACACTGGATTATGCTCTAAAGAGTTAGTAGTTAATAAGAAAAGCAAAAGTGCCTGCTTTCATGGAGCTTACATTCTGGTATAAGAAAATAGTAAACAAATACATAAACAAATATAAGAAAATAGAGAGTAAACAAATACATAATTCTTACAGATTGTGAAAATTACCAGACTGTGAAACAAAGTTAACTGCAAAGGATCAACTTTATGTAGCATTATCAGTGAAGACATCTCTTGTTTTAGTCATGTTCAAAGTTATAAAAGAGCTAGGAAGACAGATTTCAAGAAAATGAGAGACAAAAGAAAATCATATAGAACATAAAGTTTTCGCTATATCATCAAATACTAAACTCTCAAGCATTTGAGAACTCTGTTGATGGAGTAATGAAAAAGACTACAGTAAGAGGTTGTAGACAGGTTTGATTTTTTGAAATTTAGTATTAAAAATGAAGAGATGTGGTTTAACATTTTTTAAGAAGTGAGGATGATAGGCCACATGCCTATCAGTGGTACTTGAATTTTAAGTAGAGGAGATAAACTATTTTTGTTTATTTGTAGCTAAAAATATAAGCTGGTTAATAGGTGGGGGTGAAGTTAATTAGACAAAGTTAGAAATCCTTGGAGGTCATAATCAAGACTTTTAATTTAATGCATAAGTCATTTGGGGACACTATGAAGTTTTGTAGACTCTATCAGCAATTGTTTATTTAACACCCACTGCAACATAGATTCTAGTAGTCTCTTGCTATCCACTCTTGTCCTCTTCCAATTGTGTGTGTGCTTTTTAAAAATTTCTGACTACAGCCACAGTGATCTTTTAAAGGATAAATCTGACCACATTCCTCTCCAACTTAAATCTCTTTAAAGGCCTCCCATTGGTCTCAGCTTAAAATAAATGAAATCCCGAGTATAACTTGTACAGTCCTGTCTGATTTAGCCCCTGATTTTTGCTCTTTTCGCTCCCTCCTCTCTCTCACCAGGGCTATCATTCCTCTCCAGAAAACACACACACACACACACACACACACAGCCCTTGCTTCAACTAGTTAAATTCTACTAATTAATTAATATCTTTCTCATCAACTATTAGCATGTATAGAGCAGGCTTCTGTCTGCTTTGCTTACCTTTGCATTCCCAGCACCTATTATGGTTTCTGACATCTGGCACATCATAGGAGCTCAATAATAACTTATTTAATAAACAACTTAATTAAATGTGTTAGGTATTGTCGGAAATGCAAATACAATACAAAATACTTAAGCTATACATGGAACATGAACCAATACATAAAACAATTCAACACAATAAAACACTAAATGCTAAATATTGTTGTGCCAATTTCTAGGCTGGCAAGATTGCCAAAAATGAAGGTGTGGGATAGGAAATGAACATGGCAAATACAAAGGACCCAGGAAAGTTCAGCCGGATATAGCAGACATCTCATGTGAGGGATTGGTGAGAATTAGGGTAACGATCTTGCTTTATCTAAGATGATAAATCAATCTGTAGGCCATTAAAAAAAAACGCTGCAAATTGATAACAGGGAAATAGCAGTGACAAAATGATATTCCAAATGAAGTTTATTTATCTATAAATCTGGGAGACAATGTGTCTTAATTTTATAGTGGAACTTGGTTCAAATTCTGGCTGTGTGAATTGGGCAAACAATTCAGCCATTATGAAATTTAGTATCTCTTTTGGTAACATGAGTAATTTACACATATTTTGATGTGGCATTTTATTGATTAATGAAAGAGGCATGTAAAGGAATTTTCAGAGTCCTTTGTACACAGTGGATTCCAGATAAATACTGCCTTACATCTAGTGAAGTGAATGTAAGAAGGGTAGTATCAGGGAGACACTGAAGGTAAGGAACACACTATAGGCCAATTTAATAACACAGGCGTATTAGTTTACTTGGGCTGCTGAAACAAAGTACCACAAACTGATGGCTTCAAAGCAATCTTTGGCATTCCTTAGCTTATAGATGAATCACCACAGTTTGAGCCTTTATCATCATGTGCCGTCTTCCCTGTGTGAACATCTCCGTGTCTCTTTTCATTTTATAAGGACACTAGTCATATTGAATTAAGGTTATCCCCATAATTCTATACAACTTTAAGTTAACCAATTACGTCTGCAACAATCCTATTTCAAATAACATTTTTAGGTTCCAGGAAAGGCATGAATTTTAGGTGAAACTATTCAACCCAGTACATCAGGAATGAAATGGCAGGAATCTAGACTGAGATGTTGGTAGCAAGATTGGAAAGACGTAGGACAAATCATAAAGTTATGTTAAAGAACATACTACTAGAGATTGATGAAGTTTGAAAACAGAATTTCTGTGAGCTGCTTACGATTGAAACTTTTGTAGTGCTTGGCCTTCAAAAGTTAAAAGAGAAACAGATGAAAAGAGGTTTGTTTGTTTGTTTTTCATTATTCCTTTCTCTTTTACTATTTATTCAAAATTACATAGTTCGACCTTGAAAAGTATTTTAGCCAGATCTTGCCTATATTTCAATGTGTAGCATTCTCTGACACTCAGTTGTTTCTATTTCATCCCCACTGGCAATTTTAAAGTTGGGAGTCATCCTAGGGAAGACTGTTGAGAGGTTGTTTCCCTCCTGAAGAAACCTACACTCTGTCAGTTATCAGCAAATATTAGTTGAATTGTAAGTATAGTGACAAGAACTAATTCCTGGATAGTGAAAAAGGTAGATAAACAAATAGCCTCTGAAAGTCTACATAGGGACCCAATGAACAAGTATGCAAATAAATGGAAAATAACACACTTTGAACAAGTCGTGTTTACATGTGCCACGAAAAGGGTTCTGTGATTAGAAAATAACAGTGAGGGGTGGGAAAGGGAGGCGTGAAGAGATCACAAAAGATTTTTAGCCTGGCAATATAGAATTGGGAATTGAGACACAAAGTCAGAATTTTAGCCAAAGGAATCAAGGGAATCACTTAGGTAACAATGTAGAAAGTTTATTTAAAGGAAAGTTTGTTCAGAATTCAAATTTATAAAGTTGATAAGAATAGAATTGTTCTCCTTGAAATAGAGTTGGGAGGTAAGGAAATTATACCTCAGACCCTCCATGGGCTGACAGTGATCCCTTAACTTTTAGGGATACATTTTATAAAACTGACAGCGATAGGAAAGAACAGAGAATAAGACATTAGCTTACAGCACCCACATGGTCTTGGAAAAGTAACATAATAACTCTGAGCATCATAGTCTTCTTTAGTAAAAAATTACAACCTTTGATCTTTTAAATCCTGCAACTGAGTTATCTAGGTCATTCTCAGCATATTCCACAGATGATAATAGTCATGGATTCCACATAAAAAATGTTTCTTATTTAAAATAATAAAACAATTTGGGATTAGCATGAAGATTAAAATAACTTCACAGGAAAGCACAAGCAAAATAATACAGACATGAGCATCTCTACATTTCTGTAATTTCTGAGTTGATCTCTATTCTATGATAAGACCAGTCAAAATCTTCTCTAAAGCATAGTCTCAGAAAGATTTCTCTGTGTAGGGCTCCCCATGTCTTCTCCCTTTTTTCTTACATTTTTGGCATTTCTTACAATTACCTTTTACCTTTATCACTGTACCCCCTTTAAGTAATAAGTTCAGGAAAACAATTTTCAAAATTCCTAGTTACTATCCACCAAACATTTTATCAAAAATCTGGGTTATACTTTATGCTATGGAGTTCTTTCCCAGCAAGTCTTTCTTCTCTAGCAGTAACTCTTCTGTACAGTGGTGTTTTACTTGCAAATTAACATCCATGCACAACAAGTGCTTTTATAAACAGGCTAAACTACTGGAAGGAAGGTGTTTGAAGGGACAGATAACAATTTGCAGAAGAAAATTAAAACACATTTATTTTTTGTTTCATCTCTCTAGATCTACATTTTGAAAAGTTTTTCTTTTATTTATCCTTAGTAACCTGAACATTTATTAGCCAATTAATCTCTTATAAGTAGCTTTTTGTTGGATGATGATGAATTAATGATTTTATGCTTTGCCCAAGTTTTTGTTCAAGTTTTATCCTCCACCTGAAATGCTCTTCTCCTCAGGATTACTCTTTAGAACTGGAAAAATTTTACTCCTTCTTTCAAGTATATCTCATTCTTTTCCTACTGTAGGAATCTTCCTGACCTGGTCTAGTTGATACTCTTCAATGCTCACATAATACTTTTTTTTTTTTTTTTTTTTTTGCAATAGGAGTAGTGTTGAATGCACTTTGAAATTAGAGGATATACACTTCAATTTTTGTCTATGTCCTATACTATTTGTGTGGTCTTGTATAAGCTACTGTGTCTTTTGAGTCTCATTCTCTTTATCGGCACATTGAGTACATAAAGAACTTCTAAGTTTAAGTAGTAAAAATAGGCATATAAAACAATTTGCCTCAGATGTTATAATAGTATAAAACATGTTTCCTGAATGAATATGAGTATAGTACATTTTTGGAAGACTTTAAGATAAAAAAAGACTTCAATCAAGCAAAGGATTTTGTTGTAGATTTTAGATATCATGTGGGGATAGTAGGCATGAAGCTTGGATTCATAGAGACTTTGTCATGGTGGCCTTTCAATTACAAATTGGATTACAAATGCCAATGTAATCCAATAGGATGACCTGTTCAAATGATATAATAATTAGAAACATGACATTTGACAAACAGACATCTTATAATTATATTAAAGTAGCATGGTGAGACAAGGCTCTGGAGCCAGGCTACCTAGGTTCAAACCTCAGCTCTGTCATGTTATAGCTATGTGATTTGGGAAAACTTTTAACTCTCTTTAACAGTTTTCTTTTTTAAAGAATGGGGGCAATTAAGAAATAGTAACATAAATTAAATAAGAATTTTTTTTTTTTTTTTTTTTTTTTTGCGAGGATTGAGTTAAGTATTTATAATATTGCCTGGAATAAAGTAAACACTGAGTATTTGTTTGCAATTATTGCTGTATGCCATGCACTTTGCTAAGGGTAAGTTCAGGGGATTCAGTGATGTGTATTGGGAAAGATAGGCATTGAGCAAGTAAGCAAACATGAATACATGATTCCAAATTGTGATCATGCAAAGGAGGAAAAAAACAAAGTGTTTTGAACCACGTAACAAGAAGGACTAGAATAAGGGTAAGAAATAAGGAATAAAAAGTAAGCATTGTTACCATGGGAAAATATTTTGTAATGTTGTAGTATATTTTTAAAAATAAAGATGTAATTGAAACTTGATAAATTATGTAATTTATTTTTATTCTTTTTGAACAACCTTTGATAATTTTCTTGTTTTTTTTGCATATGTGAATACATGTAGCTGCTCAAAAAAGGAATAAACACATTGTTTATTTTTATAGCCTATCAACTAAGGGTGTGCCAACCTCCACCACCTGTACCCAATGCTGAAATGTTGACGGAAGATGATGAATTTGAAATAGGTAAAGGCTGTTAAATTATTTTCAAGGAAAACATACAGCTGGCAGAACTATTTGCTTAAAAATAAGCCAAAATAAAGAATAGTAATAGCCTGACTTGAGATCCTCATTCCCTGTGTTGATAGAGATTATTTAGAATTTTTAAGAAGGGAGAGGAGTGAAAAGAGGAAAGGGAATATTAGAGAAGAAAAAGTAATTTTGTTTTTCTGGAATGTACAATTAGAAAACGTATTAAAATTTGAACCCGTTAACTTTACTCTGATGGTTCTTTCCAAACTGTTATTTTGCTGCCTTCTGACACTGTAGTTCTAACCTTTGTTCTTTGAATTCAGACCTATGCCTGACTTGGCAGAATGAATGGTTTGTAGGGCATATTAGAAGTCATATTTCATTTTCATATCTTGGAAAATGCTTAGTCGATTCTACTCAGTTTAATCATAAAGTTGGTTTAAAACTGAGTTGGAAGTTCAACCCAAATAATTAATGCCACACAGTTTGAAAAAAATTATATACGAAGACATCTTAATGTTGCCATAGTAAACTTTTATTATTGATTATTATTATTATATTGATTTTGGTTGAAACACACAAAGAAACTATTAGTGACCGATGTAACTTTAATTCAGATACAAAAGCAATAAATAGAAAGCCTTCTAACTACTTGCTGTATTTTTGTTGCCTATCTCACCTATATCAACTAAATTATTTCATTATGACTATTGCTTATATCCAGTCAGCATGCACCAGTACAGAGGGAATGGCAGTTCACTTTTGCCTTCGGTCCTCATTGATCAATGACTATTATATACTGGTTTTTCAATATTTTGAATATAACTCCTACTTATACCTAATAACATTTTTATACTGATTGAAAATAACTAAAGGATAAAATATTCTCTTACAATTGAAATATTTATTTTTATCATCACCTTGTTGCTTATATGAAACCTCCCCTCTTTTTTTTAATAGGTGATATTATTAGGTATCAGTGTCTTCCAGGATTTACTTTAGTTGGTAATGCAATTCTGACCTGCAGATTAGGAGAACGACTGCAGATGGATGGAGCACCTCCAGTTTGTCAAGGTATTCAATAGTTCTTATGGTTATCTATTTCTAAAATATTTGCTTTATGTTTAACTTAATATAGGTAAGACTGAGAAAAATCTGTTTATATAAATAAGAAATATTTAACTGGAAGCAATGCTATAAGTTTTATAACTCATATGTGCTATTTCATTTAGAAATAATCCACTGTTCATCAGATTTAACTCTAAACATCTTTGATTCTTTCAAGGGTAAATTTTTCTGGTTTAGCATGAAGTCCGTTCAACTTACTCCAATTATTTTGCTCTTCGGGGTGGGAATGGAGGTGGAGAGAAAGGGAAATCACTTAAAATAAAGGTTTCAATGTTGATTTTTTTTACTTAGAAAGAGCTTCCGATCTAACCACTAGACTTATTAAACTTTATTGAGTACCTGTTATATAATGAGGATCTGAGGAAAAAAAGCAAATAAACAAGCAAAGTAACAAAAAATAAATAAATTTTAAGTGGCCCTTGCTGTGGATGTGTCATGGAAAGGTACTATGGCAGTCATACAGGGGATAGCAGTACAGTGTTTAGGGAAAGAGACCAGGAAGCTGTAGATTCATATAATTTTTAGCCACTTATGGGGCAGGGAAAGCTTGGTGGAAGCATTGTTGCCTGAGTCATGAGATACAATTCCAAATGACAGTGAGACTTATTCTGGTAGAACAGAGCGAGAGAGAGGGTGGTCTAAGTGGCAGATACATATGCAAAGATAGAGAAGTGAAAAACAACAGGGCATGGACTTCAAGGATTCACTGCGTTAAAAGAGTAAGGCAAAGATAGACCTTGAATGATGTGCTAAGCTGTGATGTTCAAAAAACATTTACTCTTCATTTGTGTAGCCCCTAGGCCCAGAACAGAGCCTAACACACAATTATCATAAATGTTGATTAAGTTGAATACAATTGAGTTGTATTTTATTATTCTTTCTAGCTTTTTTTGGATTAATTCCTTCTTTGGGATTAATTCCTGAGAATACTGGAAATCTGTTTCCTGTGCAGTATCTTAGCTGCTATCACAAGTCTAAAGTAACTTCTGATTTTTATTCTAAACATATGATAATTGAAAGCCTTACAAGAAGATAAAAAGATTACAGGAGGCTTTGATGGTAGCAAAAAGATAAGCAGAAAAGCAGGTTTGAGGGTATAAATGGGAGCCAGTGTGAGAATTTCTCATGGTCTTAATGCTATTAGAACATCTTGAAGTTGGTTGAGAATTCTGAAGTCTATCACTTATATATTCCAGACATTTAGATGTCATTCATTCAGCTTTTTCCTTCATGTAAGGCTACTCTCTAGACCTTTAGAATTATGTAGGTTTCATATTCAGATATTTAGATACACAAATAGAGAAGACAGAGGCTCAACATTTGAGGGCTTACACATGGGAAAAAAAGTTGAGCAGACATGGGATATGTCAATGAGCCAATTATATAACTGCATTCTGTCTTGACCCCAATAAAAACTACATTGGGAGTTCTTGGAGGGCAAGCCTCTTGTTCTTATATCTGAATCCCAATTCAATAAATTTTATAAAAATTAAAGTAAATATAACATTCAGATAAGCTAGATATTTTACAATTTTTTTGTCTCTCAGACTTTCAATGTCTTATTCCCCAAATTGGAATCTCCTGTAAATTAGTAATTGAACTTGTTCTGTGTGCTGTGGAGAATATAGAAAACAGAGTAAATTTTTGTCCCTGATAACACTTCAGATACTAGCCAATTAAGTTAATAAATCATCCTTTAGAATGAGTTTATGTAGAGTTTCTCTATTAATTAGTTCACCAGGCATTTAAGCCAAAAAGCTGACTTTACATTTTTGCTTTGTTGAGTTTATTACACAAGCTTGCTAAGACAGTCATTTGGAATAGGCTAGAATTAATCTACATCGTTTTTAGTCCATTAAAATATTTTTTGTCTTTTCCTAAAAACATAGCAGTATCATTTTTGTTCTCTCTTCTTCTTTAGATGCTCTGTAGCTCTGTGTGTCTCACTTAAAACATGGAAAATAATATCAAATATGATTTTCTGTAGAGTTTGTTGTAAGTGAAATCTAATGGATGCTTCCATTTTCTGGTTTAAAAACATTGGCTCCAACTGAATCTGGGAGACTTTGAGCACTTTAAACTTTCTGGCCATCAGTTTTCTCGTATTTACAATGGGGATAAAAAGTCTACAGATTTTTAAAGTTGTGATAAGAGAGAGAATGTACCAATGGTGTTTAACAGTGTCTTAGCATATAGTTACAATCAACAAATATTTACTGTTATTCTAGGTGACTGTCAAGCTTCTTGCTATATGTTAGACAATGTGAGAATATGTTAATTTGTGTATTTGTAGTAAAGTATATTGGATCATACCACTCATTTCAATCTGTCGTAGCCACATATTTACTACTTTTTTGTCTTTGACTCATAAATTCCATATGGTTTCCAGTCTTCAGGTTTATCTTTTTCTTTTTTATGTGTTTTTAAATTTTTTGAAAAGCAATGTCAGAGTTCTCTTTTTAGGTGGAGAACAAATGACCTGATGCCAGTTATTCAATATTTTTAATCTCAAAATTATATCCATGAAGGAAAATCCTGGGTTGAAGCGGAAGGAACTGAAGTAATATCCAAAAAAAGTAGAAAATAACTCTTAGCTTTATCTATACTATATTTTAAACTCTATTATATAGTCAGTTTTCAAAAAGTCATGTATTAGTTCTGGCCAGTTTTCAAGTAGTCTTTTCTTTTCAAGTTATTAACATGTTAACAGAGCAATCATAAGCTTCCATAATCCACTATGTTACTTACTCTTTTCTACCCCTATATTTGTTGGAGACTTTATAACTCAAAATATTTAATTGTCCTTGTACCCTGAACACTATGAATATATAAGTTCTTCATCTATTTATTATTTTCCAGAAACTACATTAGTAGTTTTTGGTCCTAACTCATTCAAATAAACATGGAAAAGCAGGAATTCTTCTTAAAATGTTGCTCTAATTATTTTGAGAAACAATGCTATTTAACTCCAAAATGAAAGTTAAGGTATAGTGGTTGAATTAGGAAATGGCATGGGATGTATTTCTATTAACCAAATCATCAAAAATTATCTAGTTTACCCATTCGTTCAGTTGTCTAAATGTTCTTAGTAAGAACATTCAGCAGATAGTGCAGTCTAAGTTTAAAACTTGTTAGCAATTATGTTCATAAGACATTTTCCTATGGCCATTATGCTATTCTGACAAATAGAAAGTTCTTCCTTATATTGAAGTAAATCCTGTTTGGTGCATATTGGTTTACTTTTGCACAATGGACCATACTAAATAATTCCAATACTCTTTTCACACCACAGAACTTCAAAAAAAAAATTGTAAGAGGTTAAAATGGCATAATTTGAGTAAAAAGGGCTGGATCAACTTAGTCATACTCTTCATTCTAAATCCAAATTTAAGTAGATGTTCATAATTTTGGTCTGATACATAATGCAATTGAGGCCAACAACTAAAATTTGCTATATGTTGCAGGCTGTTAGACCATAATTATGTTGTTTTGTCAATATATAAAATATTTTCTGTGTTTTTATAAGTGTTTTTATATATGTGTATATATATGTATATGATGTTAAAGCAGAGGGATTATTATTATTATATAAAATGAGTTTGTGCTTTGGGCTATATTTATGGCCTGGAGATGGTGTAAAGAGCTGAAAGGCAACTGTGACCCAGAATTTTGTTAAATCGTCGTGGTAAATATATCCCTAATATCAGAAATGACTTTACCTGAAATGAATACTTTGAGAGAGGGCAGTTTCTCTGAGTGAGTAGAAGGTTTAAGAGAGAAGAGAGTCAGTTAAAAAGTAAGGAAAGAAAGACGTAAGGCAAAGACATAGATAAGACAGGCAGAGGTGGGAGAACATAAGATTAGGAAAGGTTGGGAAAAATGTGAAGAAAGATGAGGAATTAAATGGCTTATATTTTATTTATGTATTTATTTATGTCCAGAAAGCGGTACATCTTCCATGTAATAAAAAAATAAATCAATACTATAAATTTTTAGGTCATTCCTCCAGCTTTTGAATCATAAGTTTAATACAGCTTGTCTCTTCTAACAAATAATTCAACGTATCATCCTTATAGCTATTGAACATGAAAGCAGAATACTCAGTATCTAAAATACAGTTTTCACTGAGGCTCTAAAAACCTAGCACTATTTAATGGCATTTTTCTTTGACAGTGCTCTGTCCTGCCAATGAATTACGGCTAGATTCTACTGGAGTCATATTGAGCCCTGGATATCCTGACAGTTACCCAAATCTTCAAATGTGTGCATGGAGCATTTCAGTGGAAAAGGGTTATAATATCACCATATTTGTAGAATTCTTCCAGACAGAAAAAGAATTTGATGTTCTTCAGGTGTATGATGGTAACTAAGGGTTATATTTTTTGGATATTCATCAATTAAGTCCAAATGTTCTAATTATACATGTAAACTTTGAGTATAAACAGCTGCTTATGTGAGTTTATCTTACAAATATTTTTAGAAGCATCAACATTAAATTTCCTCCTATACTATGTGAAAATTATAGTTAGCTCCATTATTATTTTACAAATTATACATTGTTTAGCTATAGAATTAAAATGCTTAAAACAAACATTTTATGCTTTCAGTTATTGTTAATGAGGTAGATTGATGGTGAAGCAATTTAACCATATTTAATACTATTCTAAAGATACAAAATACTAAAGATGAATGAGAATATAATTAGTTTTATCTAAATTGTTTTATTATTTTCCCAAAGGACCAAATATTCAAAGTCCAGTGCTTATTTCCCTCAGTGGGGATTATTCATCTGCTTTTAATATAACAAGCAACGGTCATGAAGTATTTCTTCAGTGGTCAGCAGATCATGGCAATAACAAAAAAGGATTTCGGATAAGATATATAGGTATGTAAAACTTTTAACTTCAGGACAGATCTCTCTAGCATCTTCAGTATGATTATGATTAAGGAGCAGAGACACTACTCAGTCATGAATTCAAATCACAGCTCCTCCATTGATGGTTATTGGACAATTTACGTAACCTCTCTATTTCCTATTGTAATGATAATAATTCTACATCCCTCATATGATTTTGTAAAATATTAAAAGCATTTAGAATATTTATAACTTATATAAGTCAGTTATAAATTAAACTGCAATTTTTAATACTTAAAAAAAGGTTTGTTTTCCTTGAACTGACAAAAAATATTAATAGTGTTGCTCAGCTGTGTGTTATCTGAACTATTTAATAACTCCTTTAAATTACAGGTTTAAACAGAGGATAAACAACAGTGGTCAAAATCTTTGTTTTAATTTTTATCCATCTATTTGTGATACTTGTTAAAATATCTTAAATATTGAAAGAGAGGGTAACAAACACATCATTTACAAGCCTTCAGTTTTTAAAAAACAGAAATGTTTTGTCACTACTGCTTTTCCTTGCACAATATTTAGAAAGATGTAGGCTGGAAATTCTTTTTAATACCAAGGTGACATAGATTTTTCTATGTCTTCCTGTTTATAAGGTCTACTCATACTGAACCAATAAGGAATTTCTTGTTGAGTAAATGTACATAAATAGTCCTCCATTATGTGAAGGTTATGTTCCTTTTGTTAACTGCCCTTCTAAATCATGTCAGAGACCATTCTAAATCATGTCAGAGGCCATGGATATGTGCTCAATAGCAGAATCCCTCGGAATCAGTCAGCTGTCTCTTTCTATACCGTGTTCACACAGTGCCTCCCAAATCATGTGTCATTGGTAATCAGTACAACTGAAAATTGCTTTTATAAATGTTTTATAAACAACTCTGACACTATGATTCTGGGAATAGACAGATAAATTCTGAATTTCAGTTCTAAAAAGTATACTCTTGAATTTTACTCATTTATACAAATTTACAACTACATATAAAATGTATGAATAGAATAATTCTGTTCAATTCCCTTGATTTTAAAACTCTGAGATGATAGTTTGATTTTAATTTATTAATAATTTGTATTTTACATATTAGAATAACTTGTCACTGACAGCCTATTACTACTATGTACATAATTGTATCCTACAATAAGTTTCTATTACATTGAAAATAATTTATTATGCAATCAAAGTAGAAGTGTTTTAAAAAATTGAAATGTGACCAGGCACGGTGGCTCATGCCTGTGATCCCAGTACTTTGGGAGACTGAGGAAGGTGGATTGTCTGAGGTCAGGAGTTCGAGACCAGCCTGGCCAACATAGTGAAACCCCCTCTCTACTAAAAATACAAAAAATTAGCTAGGCGTGGTAGTGGGCACCTGTAATCTCACTTACTAGGGAGGTTGAGGCAGGAGAATCACTTGACTCCAGGAGGTGGGGGTTGCAGTGAGCTGAGATCGCGCCATTGGACTCCAGCTTGGCAACAAGAGCAAAACTTCTCAAAAAAAAAAAAAAAAGAAAAGAAAAAGAAAAGAAATATAGGGTATAACCAGTCATCTTGAAGAATTTTCATTATTGAGCTTATGTTTCTGTAATATGAACAATGTAAATGTCTTTTTATTAAACTTTTGCCCAAATAGGGCATTTAAAAGTCAGCACATTAAATTCATGATACATAATATAAAACTACCCAAATTAAACAATTATAAGCATTAGATTAACCGTGTTATAGACCAATCCTTGTTCTTATTATTTCTGACAAACTTGGATATAAATATAATGCAAATATCACTTTTAGCCCCCAAGAACAGCTTGACATATTGAATATGTATTTTTGCCTTTAGAAATGACAGGTTATGACATATATATCCTAAGTCCAATTTTTTTCTTACTATTTACCCCCAAAGCCCCATTTTTCTCAGATGAATTCACTAAAGTTTCAAAAGGTAAATGGAACCTGCTATGCTGAATATTCTCAAAAGTACATATATATGAAAAAGCTATTTGACATTATCTGTTGGCATTTCAAACATCAGGAGATGAAAAACTTTTTTATTTTATTGGCAATTTCTATCATAATATGTAAACGCTCTTGACAGATTGGAAACCCTTTAATAGACTGGGAAAGAGGATTATGGAATGTGGGGTATTATTTTAGACATCAACCAAAATGAAATGTATGACCTAACATGATAGAGGTGTCTGGATATAACTTCGAAGTGACATGTAAACGACATGCTCTAAAATATTGCTACCAAGGCTGTGGCATTTAGGTCCCCCAAATGACAGGAAATGCAGTTTCCAAAATTCATTTAGATATTTGTTGGGCTTTTGAACCTCCAGGGTGTTTTGAAAATACATTTCAATTCAGAAGACGTTTTAGGTGACAATATAAATTGGAAGAAAGCTCAGAGTTAATTATGTCTCCCAAAAGTTATGTCAGTAGATTATTTTCAAAAGAGGATACAGCACAATATGAAGTTCATATGAATTAAAATTTATATAGATGACCACTGACCTACTTTTAAGCACTAGTCACTGTATAGGTATTTATCACTTTGGGTAATAACTTCTGGGTCATTAATTAAACAGCATTTTTTTCTTTTGAAAAGCTTTCTACTGTAGTACACCAGAATCCCCACCTCATGGATATATTATCAGTCAGACAGGTGGGCAGCTTAACAGTGTGGTCCGTTGGGCCTGTGATCGAGGATTCCGACTTGTTGGAAAAAGCAGTGCTGTGTGCAGAAAGTCTTCCTATGGGTATCATGCATGGGATGCGCCGGTTCCTGCCTGTCAAGGTGAAGTATATTATGCCAAAATGAACAAAAACATTAATATGAGATTAGCACCATTTAACTTTTTTATATGGATCACTAACATTTCTGAGAATAGAAATATTCGGAAGCCTATTGTGAACCCTTTCCTAAAAACAAGGCATAACATCGCAGAATGATACATTCCAAGGGAAAGATACATACTGTTCTATAATTCTTCATTATTGTTATTCAACTTATATGCCTTGACTTTTTCCCCGTGTATGCATACTTTATTCATACATCCTCCATTCCAGTTACTTTGTTGTCATACAGTTATTGAAACAGAGAGGGAGACTGAGTTAATGTGAAGTCTACAGAGAGGTAATAGAGAATAAGAATGGGCAAGTACACTGAAGACTGAGTTTCACTCTTAGCATGCAAAATTTGCTCTCACAGCAACAAATTTAAAAGCAAAATGTAACCCACTAGTTATTTTTTTCTTCAGTGGTACAGGTAGCAGAACAGAGATATCAGAGATACGTTTTTTATTTTTCTTTGTATTTTGTCAAAAATCGAGGCACTGAGCATTATATCATGCCGCAAAAAGAATAACAAGCTTGTTAATCAAAAAATGGCATGTTTTAGAGTTTTTGATTAAGACTTGTTTTTATGGGAGGCTGAGGCCAGAGAATGACTTCAACCCAGGAGGCTGAGGTTGCAGTGAACTGAGATTGCAACACTGAAATTGCACTCCAGCTTGGGCAACAAGAACGAAACTCGGTCTCAAAAAAAAAAGGCTTGTTTTAAATAGTAGTTGAGTCTCTTACCCAAGGGTAACCATAGTCATAAAGACAAGTTCAACATCAGCTGCATAGAAAAGTTAATGTCATTGGACTTTGAAAATTTTAAAATACTTAATTCATTACATTATTTTATCAAGATGAAAATTAATTTTGTATTTTATTTAACTCTACTCATCATGTAAATATACAGATAGCAACTTTGAACTTTCACATGAAAAAATGCAGGATACTCTAGGTTAATAAATAAGAAGTCTTATTAGCTATTTTTTGGTGGGCATTTATAAAAAACAAAAAAAGTAAGATAGGTAATTAAAATTTAAAATCAACCATTAGCAAGTTAAAATTGACTAAGGAATAGGTATTAGCAGACACTTGAAATGGCTTCTTTTACCTATTAGAGTGCAATTTGTAATTCATAAAAAGATAGCTTTCAAAGGCATATGTAAACAAATTCAAAATGAAAGAATTATTGTTTCTTGTGTTGATGCAAGGAAACATTAATCACTTACTAGAATTCTGGGAAGCACCATTACCTTAATGGGTTGTCAACACTGAAGGCATTTACTTCATGCGGAATAGATACATTTTAATAACGTATTAAAACGACTGCTTTCCTTCGACTAATGAATAGCAGGAGTATTTATAGTTTCTTAGTATTAACTAATTTCCCAGAATTAGTTTGGGAAAGAATTTTGATCTCAAATTTCGTAATAGAATTTAAAAATATAAAATAAGCTTATATCATATATATTTTAAATAACCATTAAAATGCTCCAAATTTTATTTTTTTAATTTTAAACTTTTTTATTTTAGTTATATAATGGTTACTTTTATTTATATTTATATGCACACATAAACATACACACCTCTATGAGGCACATATATAATTCTTAAGAAATATTTTGTGAGAATAATTGACTATCTTGTAAAATAAAAATACCCCATGCTTTCTGAAATTTGAAATTGCTTTGTAGAATTAGTGCTATAATTTCATTGAAATTTACATATGGAGTCATTTTTTCGATGTCCTTAATTTAAAATTATTTTACAATTTGAATAGGAAATGAGATATTTGGTAAAATAAAATGATAAAATATATGTAAATCATGCAGCCATTTCCAAAAATTTGTCTTTTCTAATTGTTAAAACAGAAAAAGATTATGAAAAAATACTCATAGGATATGACCTCTATTTGGACATAACTAATTGAAATGAAACGTTTATATGTCATTTGGAAGAGCTATTTGCATAATGCACCTTTTATTTCAAATTTATTTTGCATTTTTCAGTCATTTTTCTTTTTCTTGCCTCTTAGGTCTTCTTATACATCCTTACTTTTGAGCTATAAAGTTACACAATGTGAGCATAAAGGTAGAAAATTAGTCAGCTGTATCTATTTGGGTTTGGTCAGGTGTTTTATTTATTTTTGTTCTCATCAAACAACCATTTATTGATCCCCCCCGCAAAGATTAAACCATCCCCATGCATACAATTAAGTATTATGTAGTGTGATGTGGAAACTCACTTTGTATTCTCTGTCTCACTTTTAATTTGTGATTTCCTGAGAGTTGTATAGACAAGTCTCTTTTACAACCACTCAATTATGATGACTTTTCTTCTGAACTGGATTTATTTTCTTTCTTTTCTTCTTTTAAAAAAAATTAGTTGAGAAGTTAAATTATAAGCTATCCACAGGCACACGAATTGTCCCATTATTTTGGAACGTTGTCTCTTTTTAGTTCTAAAATGAAACCATGTTTTACTAAACATATATGTGGAATCTATACTATTTAACTATACCTCTTTTTACTTTGACCTAGATTCAATCTGTACTACACCAACAATGAATAGTTAATTTTTAAAAATCAGTAAATACATGATCTTTGGCAGGGAGATTGTGTATAACAACTTGAAATTCCCAAAAGTTCTAAGTGAAAATGTAAACACTGCTTTAACAGACATCAGGGAACCATTTACTTTCCAACACTATTTTAGAGGTTCCGTAATTAGAAAGCAGGGATAATAACATAATTACATGAGATTGCATATACAATTTAAGTCAGCATTACAGCTTTTCTGTTCATAATTTACAGGTTACTAAATTACAAAAGATCAGCTATTCAGCAGTAGGGATTCTGCCATTCAGTTTTGACAATTTTGCATAGATTTCACTGAGATTTTTCATTTTATATTTAATTCACATGGGTTAATGAAAATTAAGCAGCAAAATGGTAGATTTTATGAGAGAAGTGGAAACAATTTTTGGTTGAAATGGAAGATGGGTGAACAGTACACAGCATTTATAATATTTAAACTAAACTCATATCTTTCTGTACTTTATTTCTTCTGTTATGTGAGAAAATACAAATCTGTAATTCTTTGTATGAAACCTGTAAGCTAGATATCTTTCATAATACAGAAGCCTTCTTATTTTATAACAATAATGCAATACATATGTCAGATATTACATAACTCCAGTTGGTTCTAGGACGACACTCATATTCAAATACATTAGTCTTTCTGTGGAGATACGTATAAATATGTACTCTGAGTGTGATACATAAAGATACACATAGGCCAGGTGCAGTGGTTCATGCCTGTAATCCCAGAACTTTGGAAGGTAGAGGGCGCTGGACTGCTTGAGCCTAGGAGTTTGAGACCAGCCTGGCCAACCAAGATGGCCGAATAGGAACAGCTCCAGTCTCCAACTCCCAGCGCGAGCGACACAGAAGACCGGTGATTTCTGCATTTTCAACTGAGGTACTGGGTTCATCTCACTGGGGAGTGCCAGACGATCGGTGCTGGTCAGCTGCTGCAGCCCGACCAGCGAGAGCTGAAGCAGGGCGAGGCATTGCCTCACCTGGGAAGCGCAAGGGGGAAGGGAATCCCTTTTCCTAGCCAGGGGAACTGAGACACACAACACCTGGAAAATCGGGTAACTCCCACCCCAATACTGCGCTTTAAGCAAACAGGCACACCAGGAGATCATATCCCACACCTGGCCGGGAGGGTCCCACACCCACGGAGCCTCCCTCATTGCTAGCACAGCAGTCTGTGATCTACCGGCAAGGCAGCAGCGAGGCTGGGGGAGGGGCGCCTGCCATTGCTGAGGCTTAAGTAGGTAAACAAAGCTGCTGGGAAGCTCGAACTGGGTGGAGCTCACAGCAGCTCAAGGAAACCTGCCTGTCTCTGTAGACTCCACCTCTGGGGACAGGGCAATAACAAACGCAGCCGAAACCTCTGCAGATGCAAACAACTCTGTCTGACAGCTTTGAAGAGAGCAGTGGATCTCCCAACACGGAGGTTGAGATCTGAGAAGGGACAGACTCCCTGCTCAAGTGGGTCCCTGACCCCTGAGTAGCCTAACTGGGAGACATCCCCCACTAGGGGCAGTCTGACACCCCACACCTCACAGGGTGGAGTACACCCCTGAGAGGAAGCTTCCAAAGCAAGAATCAGGCAGGTACACTCGCTGTTCAGAAATATTCTATCTTCTGCAGCCTCTGCTGCTGATACCCAGGCAAACAGGGTCTGGAGTGGACCTCAAGCAATCTCCAACGGAGATTGAAGGTCCTGACTGTTAGAAGGAAAACTATCAAACAGGAAGGACACCTACACCAAAACCCCATCAGTACATCACCATCATCAAAGACCAGAGGCAGATAAAACCACAAAGATGGGGAAAAAGCAGGGCAGAAAAGCTGGAAATTCAAAAAATAAGAGCGCATCTCCCCCGGCAAAGGAGCGCAGCTCATCGCCAGCAACGGATCAAAGCTGGACGGAGAATGACTTTGACGAGATGAGAGAAGAAGGCTTCAGTCCATCAAATTTCTCAGAGCTAAAGGAGGAATTACGTACCCAGTGCAAAGAAACTAAAAATCTTGAAAAAAAAGTGGAAGAATTGATGGCTAGAGTAATTAATGCAGAGAAGGTCATAAACGAAATGAAAGAGATGAAAACCATGACACGAGAAATACGTGACAAATGCACAAGCTTCAGTAACCGACTCGATCAACTGGAAGAAAGAGTATCAGCGATTGAGGATCAAATGAATGAAATGAAGCGAGAAGAGAAACCAAAAGAACAAAGAAGAAAAAGAAATGAACAAAGCCTGCAAGAAGTATGGGATTATGTAAAAAGACCAAATCTATGTCTGATTGGGGTGCCTGAAAGTGAGGGGGAAAATGGAACCAAGTTGGAAAACACTCTTCAGGATATCATCCAGGAGAACTTCCCCAACCTAGTAGGGCAGGCCAACATTCAAATCCAGGAAATACAGAGAACACCACAAAGATACTCCTCGAGAAGAGGAACTCCAAGACACATAATTGCCAGATTCACCAAAGTTGAAATGAAGGAAAAAATCTTAAGGGCAGCCAGAGAGAAAGGTCGGGTTACCCACAAAGGGAAGCCCATCAGACTAACAGCAGATCTCTCGGCAGAAACTCTACAAGCCAGAAGAGAGTGGGGGCCAATATTCAACATTCTTAAAGAAAAGAATTTTCAACCCAGAATTTCATATCCAGCCAAACTAAGTTTCATAAGTGAAGGAGAAATAAAATCCTTTACAGATAAACAAATGCTTAGAGATTTTGTCACCACTAGGCCTGCCTTACAAGAGACCCTGAAGGAAGCACTCAACATGGAAAGGAACAACCGGTACCAGCCATTGCAAAAACATGCCAAAATGTAAAGACCATCGAGGCTAGGAAGAAACTGCATGAACTAACGAGCAAAATAACCAGTTAATATCATAATGGCAGGATCAAGTTCACACATAACAATCTTAACCTTAAATGTAAATGGACTAAATGCTCCAATTAAAAGACACAGACTGGCAAACTGGATAAAGAGTCAAGACCCATCAGTCTGCTGTATTCAGGAGACCCATCTCACACGCAGAGTCATACATAGGCTCAAAATAAAGGGATGGAGGAAGATCTACCAAGCAAATGGAGAACAAAAACAAGCGGGGGTTGCAATACTAGTCTCTGATAAAACAGACTTTAAACCATCAAAGATCAAAAGAGACAAAGAAGGCCATTACATAATGGTAAAGGGATCAGTTCAACAGGAAGAGCTAACTATCCTAAATATATATGCACCCAATACAGGAGCACCCAGATTCATAAAGCAAGTCCTTAGAGACTTACAAAGAGACTTAGACTCCCATACAATAATAATGGGAGACTTCAACACTCCACTGTCAACATTAGACAGATCAACGAGACAGAAAGTTAACAAGGATATCCAGGAATTGAACTCATCTCTGTAGCAAGGAGACCTAATAGACATCTATAGAACTCTCCACCCCAAATCAACAGAATATACATTCTTCTCAGCACCACATCGTACTTACTCCAAAATCCACCACGTAATAGGAAGTAAAGCACTCCTCAGCAAATGTACAAGAACAGAAATTATAACAAACTGTCTCTCAGACCACAGTGCAATCAAACTAGAACTCAGGACTAAGAAACTCAATCAAAACCGCTCAACTACATGGAAACTGAACAACCTGCTCCTGAATGACTACTGGGTACATAACAAAATGAAGGCAGAAATAAAGATGTTCTTTGAAACCAATGAGAACAAAGATACAACATACCAGAATCTCTGGGACACATTTAAAGCAGTGTGTAGAGGGAAATTTATAGCACTAAATGCCCACAAGAGAAAGCAGGAAAGATCTAAAATTGACACTCTAACATCGCAATTAAAAGAACCAGAGAAGCAAGAGCAAACACATTCGAAAGCTAGCAGAAGGCAAGAAATAACTAAGATCAGAGCAGAACTGAAGGAGATAGAGACACAAAAAACCCTCCAAAAAATCAATGAATCCAGGAGTTGGTTTTTGGAAAAGATCAACAAAATTGACAGACCACTAGCCAGACTAATAAAGAAGAAAAGAGAGAAGAATCAAATCGACGCAATTAAAAATGATAAAGGGGATATCACCACCGACCCCACAGAAATACAAACTACCATCAGAGAATACTATAAACACCTCTACGCAAATACACTGGAAAATCTAGAAGAAATGGATAATTTCCTGGACACCTACACTCTTCCAAGACTAAACCAGGAAGAAGTTGAATCCCTGAATAGACCAATAGCAGGCTCTGAAATTGAGGCAATAATTAATAGCCTACCAACCAAAAAAAGTCCAGGACCAGATGGATTCACAGCTGAATTCTACCAGAGTTACAAGGAGGAGTTGGTACCATTCCTTCTGAAACTATTCCAATCAATAGAAAAAGAGGGAATCCTCCCTAACTCATTTTATGAGGCCAACATCATCCTGATACCAAAGCCTGGCAGAGACACAACAAAAAAAGAGAATTTTAGACCAATATCCCTGATGAACATCGATGCAAAAATCCTCAATAAAATACTGGCAAACCGGATTCAGCAACACATCAAAAAGCTTATCCACCATGATCAAGTGGGCTTCATCCCTGGGATGCAAGGCTGGTTCAACATTTGCAAATCAATAAACATAATCCAGCATATGAACAGAACCAAAGACAAGAACCACATGATTATCTCAACTGATGCAGAAAAGGCTTTTGACAAAATTCAACAGCCCTTCATGCTAAAAACGCTCAATAAATTCGGTATTGATGGAATGTACCTCAAAATAATAAGAGCTATTTATGCCAAACCCACAGCCAATATCATACTGAATGGGCAAAAACTGGAAAAATTCCCTTTGAAAACTGGCACAAGACAGGGATGCCCTCTCTCACCACTCCTATTCAACATAGTGTTGGAAGTTCTGGCTAGGGCAATTAGGCAAGAGAAAGAAATCAAGGATATTCAGTTAGGAAAAGAAGAAGTCAAATTGTCCCTGTTCGCAGATGACATGATTGTATATTTAGAAAACCCCATTGTCTCAGCCCAAAATCTCCTTAAGCTGATAAGCAACTTCAGCAAAGTCTCAGGATACAAAATTAATGTGCAAAAATCACAAGCATTCTTACACACCAGTAACAGACAAACAGAGAGCCAAATCAGGAATGAACTTCCATTCAGAATTGCTTCAAAGAGAATCAAATACCTAGGAATCCAACTTACAAGGGATGTAAAGGACCTCTTCAAGGAGAACTACAAACCACTGCTCAGTGAAAGAAAAGAGGACACAAACAAATGGAAGAACATACCATGCTCATGGATAGGAAGAATCAATATCGTGAAAATGGCCATACTGCCCAAGGTAATTTATAGATTCAATACCATCCCCATCAAGCTACCAATGAGTTTCTTCACAGAATTGGAAAAAACTGCTTTAAAGTTCATATGGAACCAAAAAAGAGCCCGCATCTCCAAGACAATCCTAAGTCAAAAGAACAAAGCTGGAGGCATCACGCTACCTGACTTCAAACTATACTACAAGGCTACAGTAACCAAAACAGCATGGTACTGGTACCAAAACAGAGATATAGACCAATGGAACAGAACAGAGTCCTCAGAAATAATACCACACATCTACAGCCATCTGATCTTTGACAAATCTGAGAGAAACAAGAAATGGGGAAAGGATTCCCTATTTAATAAATGGTGCTGGGAAAATTGGCTAGCCATAAGTAGAAAGCTGAAACTGGATCCTTTCCTTACTCCTTATACGAAAATTAATTCAAGATGGATTAGAGACTTAAATGTTAGACCTAATACCATAAAAATCCTAGAGGAAAACCTAGGTAGTACCATTCAGGACATAGGCATGGGCAAAGACTTCATGTCTAAAACACCAAAAGCAATGGCAGCAAAAGCCAAAATTGACAAATGGGATCTCATTAAACTAAAGAACTTCTGCACAGCAAAAGAAACTACCATCAGAGTGAACAGGCAACCTACAGAATGGGAGAAAATTTTTGCAATCTACTCATCTGACAAAGGGCTAATATCCAGAACCTACAAAAAACTGAAACACATTTACAAGAAAAAAACAAACAACCCCATCAAAAAGTGGGCAAAGGATATGAACAGACATTTCTCAAAAGAAGACATTCATACAGCCAACAGACACATGAAAAAATGCTCATCATCACTGGCCATCAGAGAAATGCAAATCAAAACCACAATGAGATACCATCTCACACCAGTTAGAATGGCGATCATTAAAAAGTCAGGAAACAACAGGTGCTGGAGAGGATGTGGAGAAATAGGAACACTTTTACACTGTTGGTGGGATTGTAAACTAGTTCAACCATTATGGAAAACAGTATGGCGATTCCTCAAGGATCTAGAACTACATGTACCATATGACCCAGCCATCCCATTACTGGGTATATACCCAAAGGATTATAAATTATGCTGCTATAAAGACACATGCACACGTATGTTTATTGCAGCACTATTCACAATAGCAAAGACTTGGAATCAACCCAAATGTCCATCAGTGACAGATTGGATTAAGAAAATGTGGCACATATACACCATGGAATACTATGCAGCCATCAAAAAGGATGGGTTTGTATCCTTTGTAGGGACATGGATGCAACTGGAAACCATCATTCTTAGCAAACTATCACAAGAACAGAAAACCAAACACCACAGGTGGGAACTGAACAATGAGATCACTTGGACTCAGGAAGGGGAACATCACACACCGGGGCCTATCATGGGGAGGGGGGAGGGGGGAGGGATTGCATTGGGAGTTATACCTGATGTAAATGATGAGTTGATGGGTACAGCACACCAACATGGCACAAGTATACATATGTAACAAACCTGCACGTTATGCACATGTACCCTACAACTTAAAGTATAATAATAATAAATAAATTTAAAAAAAAAAAAAAGTACAAATATTAGCTGGACCTGGTGGTGTGTGCCTGTGATCCTAGATACTCAGGAGGTTGAAGGTAGGAGGACTGCCTGAGCCCAGGAGGCAGAGGCTGCAGTGAGCCAAGATCCCGCCACCGACTCCAGCCTGGGAAAAAGAGTAGGACCATGTCTCAAACAAACAATTGGCCAGGTATGGTGGCACACACCTGTAGTCCCAGCTACCAGTGTGCTGAGGTATGAGTATTGCACTCCAGCCAGGTGACAGATTGAGACCCCTGTCTCCAAAAAAAAAAAAAAAAAAAAAAAGAAAAAGAAAGAAAGAAAATCTGACTTTAATTGAGGTATTGCTACCAAATATATACTTTGAAAGATATGTATATATTATTTGAAAGATTATGTGGTTTTTCTTTTTGTAAATGCCAATTGTGTACTTATAGGGCAAAAATGGTTAAAAAAATCAATTTTAGGGGATTTTTCTGTAGTCTTTTAAAGTTATAAGGTATAAAATATCTTATATACAACAAACTAAATGAATATAAAATTTTACATTATTATTACATCATAGTAAAACTAATTTTCACCTAAATCAAATGTATTGTAGATAAAAATCAAGACATCTAAGACACATCAGTGAAATTCAGGAAGATCCTAACTAGGTTTTTAAGACAGTAAGTCCTGGCCTTGTATTTATTAAACATATCCAATATACACGATACTTTGTGGATGGTGCCCCAGCTCATACATTTTGGCTGTTCCTAAGACAGAAATAGACAGCTTTCAGGTAAAATAAATCTATTTGTTTTATTCCTGGCCAAAATGATGATGCATATTGGTTGCCACTCTCTTTAAAATATTTAATATTTATCTGTCAAATTGAATTAATGAAACTTCCTATATGATGGTCCAGTCATGGGCTTGCATTAGAGATACTCTTTACCTAACTTGCGTTCTCATATAATCCATACGAATGCTGATAACCATACACATGATAACCAGAAACTAAGTAAGAAACCAAGAAATAAAGCATTAACAATGTATGGATTCATCAATTTGTAAGCATTACTAAATAGGAGTTTGGAATAACTTATTCAAAATTTATGGTTCAGAGAGTATTTCTTTGAGATATTCTGAGATTGTTTCAGAGGTATAAAAAAAAAATCCCCATTAGTTTTGCATGTTTTACAGTTCAGACTTACCTAATAAATTAAACATTTTTCTGTTTATATGATTTTTCATGTGTGTATTTATTCTAGCAATTTCCTGTGGGATTCCTAAAGCTCCAACAAATGGAGGAATACTAACAACAGACTACTTGGTAGGAACGCGAGTTACTTATTTTTGTAATGATGGATATCGATTGTCATCCAAGGAACTTACCACAGCTGTATGCCAATCAGATGGAACATGGAGCAATCATAACAAGACCCCTCGCTGTGTTGGTATGTGTGTCAAGGGAATTTCATCACTTGTTCTTCGTTTGGTATTTTATATGATCTGAAATTTTATGTATTGTAGAATTGTAAAAACCAATTCCTAAACTGAAATGTGATGTCTAAGACAGAAATAAAAGTTAAGTAAGCTATATTGTACCATGAGGTACTAGAAGACAGTACAAGGACTTTTCAATCATTTTTGGAAACCTCAGAATACTTATGTCAAAAAAGGCACTTTTATTTTATACAATAAAGTTTTATTTTGTAAAAAGTCATCCTTTAGTCAACATGTGTTTTCAGTACATGATCCCTTGAGAAAAATTTTTAAAGATTGTGTTAATAAAATGATACTTTGACATATTCCACTCTGATTTTTATAAGGTTAAATAATGTTGCAGAAATTATCCATAACTTTAAACTTTTGTTGATATTCTTCTGGTTACTTACACTTAGAAGAGTTCCTATTGCTGTCGCTATTACTTCACTAGGTAAATAAGTTTACGTAATGATAAGACATTAATTCTGGTAAAGATTTGGTAGCAAAAAAATAGAAAATGTTGATTTAAATAAATTATTGAATTTTCTCTATATTTCAATTTTTTTTCCCATTTAGTACTAACATTTCCACTTAGCTGTGATTTCATTTAAATTGAAGATTGTTCAATTGTTTGCACTCTCAGAATAGGTATCTAATAAGGCTTCTACTTACCTTGAAAAAGTTTTGAATTAACTAAAGTTGATATCATGACTCTTGCATAAAAAGGCCATTCTCATCAAAAAAATTTCCTCAAAATATAGTCTTTTCTAAAGTTATAAAGAAATAAGGGAGTAGAGGTAAGCCAACAATTGGGATTCTAAGTAGGTAGAATAATAAGTACAAGACTGAATTGTGAAACCATTGAGTGTGTTCAAGAACTTCCAGCAATACCATATAGCTAGGGGAATGGAAAATATCAACATGCAAAAGAAATAAAGAACAAATGCTAGAGGACTTTGTATAATGCAATAGTAAGCGAATTAAGGCAGTGGAGATGTAAAGAATGGCATAGATGTTAAGATATAGTGATTTGTTAGCACTTATACCCTTTGGTTTTTGTATAGTTGTTACATGTCCAAGCATCAATTCCTTTACCTTGGAACATGGAAGATGGCGAATTGTGAATGGCTCCCATTATGAATACAAAACGAAGGTAGTTTTCAGCTGTGACCCTGGTTATCATGGACTAGGTCCTGCTTCCATCGAATGTCTTCCTAATGGTACTTGGAGTTGGAGAAATGAAAGACCATATTGCCAAAGTAAGTATACACTTTGCTAAACTTATTTCATAAGCTATGTTTGGTTATCAAATTGTTTGAATCAGTTCCTTTTACAAACACACTAGATCAATAATTGGATGACATTACTAATATGGCCATTTATTCTCATTACATTTTTAAATTTTCTAGCTATGTTTCTATGTATTAGTAAACGCTTTTCTAGCAAATAGAAAAGCATAGGCTTTCGATTAAGAAATCTAGTGTTTGAATTGTAGATCTATTACCTACTTTAACAATGAAGTGCTGTTTACTTACTACTTGACAGACACTGCTTTTAGTCCTTTACATGTTTTATACTCATTTGGTTTAAAAAAAAAAAAAAAAAAAAAAAACCCTTTGCCCCAGATGTAATAATTCTATTAAAGTCACGGAGCTTATAAATGATAGAGAAATGATATTTGACCAAGTAGTCTGACTAAAACCCTTGACTTTTTATCATGTTATATCGTGTTTATTTTCTCTGATTCCAAATTCTAAAACTAGAAAATCTTAAAACTAGAAAATTATGACACTTGTTGTGTAGAGTTACTGCAAACATTTAATGGTATGACACAATTGAAATACCAGCTATAACCACATCCTCAGTAAATACTATTGAATCAAATTGAGCAGTTAAGGCATTTTATTTCCATACATTTTAATAATATAAATGGCCAATATCTAATATACATAAGCTAACAGAACATAGGATATTCAGGTGAAATACCTTGAACTCCCTTTCTTACTTTTATTTATTGTCTATTTTGATTCAAGAAATATGCTAGGTGAAAATTCAGCCTTTTAATTAGTGTCTAACACAACTCTATGGTGTATGTTGTTTAGAGACCCATGATTTATAAACAAACTAATAGAGAGGTCAAAAGTCTACATAGGGTTATTATGATTAAGAAGTTTAACATAGCAGACAACTATGTTATGTGTAATAAGTACACAAGTATCTGATATTATTTTATTTATGAATATTCACTGATTTGAAATTTATTTTTTGAATCTCTATATCAGTATAGAATTTTTTGGTTGCCCTGTGTTCCAAGATAATCATATTAATGAATTAAAGTATTGAAATAGATTTCAAAATTATATTTAATATTATAAAAGTATGCTATCATCTGTATTTCTATTTTTTGTTCTTTTTTTCGAGAAAGAGTCTTGCTGTGTTTCCCAGGCTGAAGTGCAGTGGCACGATTTTGGCTCACTGCAACCTCTGCCTCCCAGGTTCAAGCAATTCTGTCAGCCTCTGCAGTAGCTGTGATTACAGATGCCCACCACCACGCCTGGCTATTTTTTTTCTGTATTTTCAGTAGAGACGGGGTTTCACCATGTTGGCCAGGCTGGTCTGGAACTCCTGACCTTAAGTGATCTGCCCTCCTCAGCCTTCCAAAGTGCTGAGATTATAGGCATGATCCACTGCACACAGGCTGTATTTCTAAATTTTTGTATTAGTCCTCCAAGTTTTCTCTGACTGCAGACTCCTTGTTTTTCCAAATTATTGTTTAAAAAGAATAATTTGTTTTTAAAGGGCACGTGGATAGGAATATTTCATAGCTAGGTAATTATTATCTACAACAGAAACACTAATTTAATCAGCTTTCAACAAATGTTTGTCTCGTTCTATTGTGTTAGATTCTTTATTATGTAGAATGGTTTAAATGATAAGTAAGATTGGATTACTGCCTACAGGTAAGAATGAGGGAATGGCAAGGGATTTAGGAATTGCAATTGGTTGAGAAAAATAAAAGAATAGTATTTTTTCTCCAGTCTTCCATTTAATCATCTTTAAAATGAAAATAATATAAATATTAGAATTAATAATAATATTAGTATATCATAATATTAATATCCACCTCAAATGATTTTTTGGGGGGATAAGCTCAAAACCTTTAGTACATTTTAAATTTGATATGCAACTCTTGAAAGTTTGCAAGTTTTCTAATTCTCTACCTGACAGCTATCTAAAACTTAATACTGAAAGCCTAGACAGTTTTTTTGAGCATTACACAAATGAAAACACTAATAATAGCACCAAATATATAATACGTGCCCAATGAACATGATCTGTTTTGTTTTTATGCTAGAATGACATAAAAATTTGTGGTCTTCAAATGTGAAGAAGTCATAAGAGATGCTATATGACCTGGCAAGCCTGTTAAATTTATTTTCTTCAATTTTTTATAACTTACAAAAAAAGATGAATTATATCTAATGGATGTCATGAAAATCAAATACTTTACATGTAAAACTCAAACTACAGAGTTCTTGACAAAAATTATATTGTAATTATTATTTTAATGTTGGTTTAGATATGAAGAAACTTTGGCTCAGGTAAGTCAAAGGGCTTGCCCAAAGTTACTTGATAAGTCAGAGAAAGATTTTAGATTAATGAATTATCATCTCTTTAAACTTGTGATGTTTTTCGTCCACTATAGCCAGGTTGACTAAAAGAAAAATGCAAAAAACAAAAGCAAAAACAAAAACAAACAAGCAAAAAAAAAAAAAAAAAAAAAAAAAAACAACTTTATATCTCTGTTACTTAGAAGGTTCTATGGAAACTTAAAGAGGATAAATTTTACATTATGTCATCTCTTTTCTCCATACTTTCACACTGATTCAAACATGTTTTACAAATACCAGTTTCCTTTGTAAATACATCAAATCATAGGAAGCTCAAAATGTTCAAAGCATAGTTTTGTTATAAGTGCAGCTTGACTATATCTTTAAGGGTTTTTATTTATTTATCATTTTAAAGTTATTTCCTGCGGAGAACTACCTACACCTCCAAATGGAAATAAGATTGGAACTCAAACTTCATATGGCTCAACAGCTATCTTTACCTGCGACTTGGGATTCATGCTTGTGGGCTCTGCTGTAAGGGAATGCCTTTCCTCAGGTCTTTGGAGTGGATCTGAAACCAGGTGCCTAGGTACAGATTTTTAATTTGTTTTTACCAAACTTCCCCCTACCCCTCACCCTTGAAAGGAGGCATCTCTTTTTCCCTAATATGAGATACTAATTTATATTCATTCAGTAAGGATGTTAAAAACCAGAAAATACTTATCTTTAAAAATGGCTCATGATAGAAAAGCTACTAAACAGAATAATCAGATAGCATTCCTAGTGAAATCTAAGGAGAGACACATTTTCTTCCAGTCATGGTGAAAATATAATGGTGAAAACTAATTGCTGAAAATTGTATGCCTGCTTACTCAGCTGGGTTAATCGCTGTAGCTATTAACTCATTCTAAACCATAGTCAATTCTCCTTTCACCTATTTGCTTAAGGTAATGACTGAAGAAGATAAACAATGTAATGTCTACATTTAAGCACCTTTCTCCCTTTTTATTTCATAAGATTTCAACATGCGTAAAACTAATTTCTATTAAAATTTTAAAAATATATTTTTTGAACCTGATTTTAGACAATTAGGATGTTTTCCCCTTAGAATTCCCTGAATTTATTATTAAAAATCTTCAGTTAAAGAAACTGAACTAGTTCATTCTTCTTACCTTGCCTCTTTTGAATGCTTTGTCTCCTTTTTCAAAGATTTCAACAATTTATCTAATATTAAGAATAGTATGCTTTATGCTATTTATGCTTTATTTTCTCTAAAATTATTTCAAGATCTGAAAGCAAATATTAAATTAGGTAATAATGAAAATTTTTCTAATAATTATTCACTTATCTGTTGGAAGCAAGGCAAGATCTTTTTGTTTACTAATTTAAAAATTGCTGATTATCATGAATAGAATACTGCAAAATTTGTCAGTGTTTTTGTCTTTAAAATGTTACTGTTTAAGAATATGACACATGGCAGAAAAGTCTATACTTACATATTGTGTGGCTAATAAGCTTGAAAATATTCATAGAAATATAATCATTATTTGAAATTTCAAATGGCATAGTTACAAGTTTTGGTTAAAGTGTCTTTTTTCCCCTTCTCAGGCACATTTGTTAGTAGTTGTACTTGGAAGCCCAGAAACAATTTCTTTATAAGAACACACATACTTGAATATACACAGGGAACTCCTGAGCCCCTGGCTCCTGAACCCCTTTATTGGATTAATGCACCAGGCCCTGGCTATGAGATGGAGTTCCTCTCAGACTAGGGTCTTTCCTCTTCCTCTTTAAGTCTCACCTAGACAGAGCAGAGCAGTGAGGCTAGGAGTCATGGTGTCTCCCACTGGTCAAGATTGGGCAGATGGATGAGGCCACTTATTTTCTGCAATGACTATTGAAAAAAACAGAAAATAGTTAATGAGTTAAATGATTATGTATTAATATGTGATTATATAATCAAATACAAACTCAAAAAACTAAAAAATTTTAATAGTTTTTAAACTGATTTTGGTTGTACTAATTTTAATTACAGATTACTTAGTTTACTTATGCATTTTTAAGTAAACTTAGTTTACATATAAATTTTTAAATTTATATATAGTTATACATAAATAAATATATATTTATACATACTCTTCAGTATTTAAATTATATATTACATGTATCTTTAAATAAGTATACATTTATAAATAAATATATATTTTAAATACTATATTTAAATGATATATAATTTAAATACTATGTTTAAAATATTTAAAGATATATTAAAATATTTAAAATGAACTATATTTAAAATATAATTAAAATAAAACTAAATTTTAAAAGTATTTAAAATATACATATAAATTTGAAAATACTATATTTTATGGCTATATGCTCTCATGAATTGTTACTATGTATTATATATTATTTAATATTGTATATACTATGTGGTTTTATTCTCCTTAGAATCTTGATTCTGTTCTCTGGAAAGACAGGGCATAACAAGAATATTTATAAGAAAATATTGCCTCTTAGTCTAAGAAGACAAGATCATCCATTGTAGAGAATATAGTGTTGATATACAATGAAATGCAAAAGGATGTTGGTAAGAGGAAACTATAGTTACCAGACAAGTAAATCCTAGAATAGTACACTGTAAATTGAGCGTAGGGATCCATTCTTCTCAACTAGTTTGTGTAACCCCAGACACTTTTAGCTTAGAATGGCCATGAGAATGTGCTTATTGTTTCTCTAAGTACAGTGCATTTATTCCTGCCTCCCTAATATTTTATTATGAAGTTTTCAATTAAAGGAATTGACAGTGAACACCCATATGCCTACCACCTAATTCTACAATGAATATTTTTTCTTATTTGCTTATCATATATCTATCCATATTTCTAGGCCTCCATCAATCCATTAATTTATTTTTTGATGAATTTTGAAATAACTTGTAAACATCAGTATACTTTGTTGCCAGGTATTTAAGCATGCATACCATTAGCTAGAGTTCAATATTTGTTCAAAGTTTTTTTTTTTTTTTTTTTTTTTAACTCTGGCAAAATTTATATATAGTAAAGTACATAGACCTTAAATTCAGTTAGATTAGTTTTGATAAATGTATACATGCATGTAACTAAACCACTGTAAAGACATAGAATATTGCCATTACCTCAGAAAGTTTTCTTATGCCCCTTCATGGTCACTGTGCAACTCTCCTCCTCCTTAACCTGAGGCAGTAACTATTTTGATATTTTCACCATATATTAGTTTTCCCTGTTCTAGACATTAATTAAATTGATTTGCAAATTGTGCCCTGTTTTGTATAAGGCTTCTTTTATTCTCTTTCCTCTATGCTGTTGTGCATATCTGTAATTTGTTCCTTTTGTTGCTCAATAGGATTCCATTTTACAAATACGCCACACTTCAGCCATTTTGTTTTTGATGGATGTATGAGCTATGTCCAGTTTTTTTCTATTATGAATAAAGCTGCTATGAATGCTCATGTAAAAGTCTTTTTCTGGACATATGCATTCATTTCTCTTGAATACTCAGGAATAGAATACATGTGGGAGAGTTCTAATTGTCTCCCATTCTCTCCAGCATGTGATGTAGCCAACTTTTTCATTCTATCCATTCTGTGGGATGCATAAAGGTATCCTATGGTATTTTAGTATTTTTTTGTCTTAGTGAATACTAATGTTAAGCACAGCTTTTCATAGGCTTATTGGCTATTTGTAAATTTTCCTTTGTGAAATGGTAAAGTATCTTATATTAACTTGCCTTTTTACTATGAATTGTAGGAGTTCTGTACATATTCTTGTTACAAGCCCTTCATCATTATGTGTTTTATAAGTAATTTATCTTATTCTGTGACTTGCCTATTCATTTTTTAATAGCATCTTTTGACAACACACATTTTCAAGTTTGGTAAAGTCTGTTTGTTTTACTTTCTCTTTATACTAGAGGCTTTATAGTTTTAGCTTTAACTTTTGTATCGCCAATATTATTTTTAATTTGCATGTGTTATGTAGTAGCATTGAGGGGCTTTTTTACTTGCTCCTTGTATCTTGCACTATTTGTTGAAAAAACTTGATAATAATTATTGAAATGATGTATGTAAATCCTCTAAATTTGTTCATAATTTTCAAAATCACTTTGGATACCATAACACTTTTCAGTTTCAATATAAATCTTAGAATTAGTTTATCAAACTCTACAAAGAAGTTCTGGCGGGATTGAATCCATACATCAGTTTGGGGTAAATTGGCATCTAAAAACATTGAGTCTTCTGATCCATGAACATAGTACATTTGTTTGGGTCTTTACTTTTTTTTTTTTTTTAATAGCAACATTTTGTATTTTTAGCATAGAATGTGCTATTGCTAAATTTATTCCCCAGAATGTTTTACTATTATAAGTAAAAAGTAAAATTTTTCTTTTTTTTATTTTTTAGATAGGGTCTTGCTATGTTGCCCAGGCTGGTCTTGAAATTGTGACCTCAAATGATCCTCCTGCTTCAGACTCCCAAAGTGCTGGAATTATAGTCATAAGCCACTGTGCCCAACTAATGTTGTTTATCTAAATTACATTCTCCAATTGTTTGCTGTTAGCATATAAAATACAATTATTCAAAATATTTATCTAATATTCTACAACCTTTCTAAATTCACTTACTAGTTTATTTTAAAAATACAATTTTCTAAACATTACCTGAGTATAGAATAGTTTCACTATTTTGTTTCCCAACATTATGCTGTTTTTCTTCTTTTTATTAAAGTATTGCACTGGAGGTTTTTTTTTTTTTTTTTTTTTTTTTTTTTTTTTTTTTTTTTTAACAATGTCTTTATTGGGTTAAGAATGTTTCCTATATTCCTAATTTGTTGCCATTTTTTTTTTTTTATCATGAATAGGCACTGCATTTTCCTATATGCTTTTTCTACGTCGATTGAAATAATTACATAGAATTTTTCTCTTTTATTATGTCAAAATTACAGTGGTTAATTTTTCATATTTAGCCAAATTTCATTTCTGGGTAAATCCCAGATAGTCATTATGTATTATCATTTATATGTCACTAGACTGATTTTATAAAATTTTGTTAAGGAGATTTGTATCTCTGTTTATGAAGTACTTTGGTCCTTTATAATTATTTAAGGACTTTGGTTCTTTTTAATTTTTTTTTTTTTTCAGGCTTTACTGATGGGGTTAATGGTTACTTCATAAAATAAGTTAAAAGGTGATTTTTTTTTTCTTTTCTGTTTTCCAAAAGAGTTTACATAACACTTATTTTCCCCCTTAAAAGCTTGAATTTCCCAGAAAAAAAAAATCTGTGGGAAGAGTTTTGTTCAAGTATTTTAATAGATAAAAGCTATTAATAGTTTTCTATTTTTATCTTGTGTTAGTTTTGGGGCAAGTTACAATTTTCACAGAACGTTTTCATTTTTTCTGAAGTGTTAAAATGTATTGGCATAAAGCTGTTTTCAGCATTCCCTTATTCTTTCAATTTCTTGAGGGTTTATAGTGATATCACTTCATTCATTCCTGTTATTGACAATTTTATTCTCTCCATTTTGGTGTTAATAGGGTTAGCTAAGAGTTTAATAATTTGGTTGCTTATTTTTAGAGAAAGAAATTTTACCTTAGTTAATGTTCTCTGTTGTTTGTAATTATCTTAAATATTTACTTCTGTCTACTTACTTTGGCTTTATTTTTACGTCATTTTGCTCCTTGCTGCTTCTTCTTAACATGTTTTACGTCATTGCTTATATATCTCTATTCCTTCTACTAAAATCACTGAAACTTATAAATTTCTTTAATAAGTAATGTTTTATCTGTACCTTCAAATTTATATATATATATTTTTTATTTTTATTTTTATTTTTATTTTTTGAAATGGAGTCTCATTCCAAAAAAATGAGAAAATGAAAAAAATTTTCATTTTGAAATGGAGGCTCAGTCGCCCAGGCTGGAATGCAGTGGCGCGACCTCGGCTCACTGCAAGCTCCGCCTCCCGGGTTCACGCCATTCTCCTGACTCGGCCTCCTGAGTAGCTGGGACTACAGGCGCCCGCCACCACACCTGGCTATTTTTTTTTTGCATTTTTAGTAGAGACGAGGTTTCACCACATTAGCCAGGATGGTCTCCATCTCCTGACCTCGTGATCTGCCCGCGTGGGCCTCCCAAAGTGCTGGGATTACAGGCGTGAGCCACGGCGCCCAGCCTATATTTTCATTTTTACACCTTGAGATATTTTATAATTTCTTCAAGACCCAAGTGTCACTAGACATGTGTCTTCTTTTAATTTCCATATATTTGTTGTTTTGCTAAGTATTCGATAGTTACCTTTATGTCATAGAGATATAATTGAATTATTTGTGACTTGCTTTGAAGTCATCTTTAAAAGTTTACTAATGTTACACATGTATATAAATATACAAATAAAACAAATCACAGTATTAAAAATATTGCTTCATAACCCATTTCAGCGGGTCATTGTGGAACTCCAGAACTGATTGTGAATGGTCAAGTCATTGGAGAAAATTATGGATATAGAGACACAGTTGTATATCAATGTAATCCTGGTTTTCGATTGATTGGTTCTTCAGTGAGGATATGCCAACAGGATCACAATTGGTCTGGTCAACTCCCATCCTGTGTGCGTAAGTAAGCATGGCAAAAGCAATTAGAAACCTCTGGTCTTTGGGACAATTCTAGTTTTGGTTAGGCAAGATGAATATATATATTATGTTGTTATATATATCAATATAAAGTAAATTTCCACAATCCAATTTGATACTGCTATGCAAAAAACCTTTAAAGTGGAAAGTGTTCAAGAGAATTTCAGTTATATTTTATCAGGAAGACAATAAATTAAATTTAGCTCTTCTCATATTTAATATAAATGTATGATATTGATAAATTAATATTCTTATATGGAAGATACATTCTCAACACATTTGTAATTATAAGGATTTAAATTTCTAGAGATCACTGTGTAGCAGTATCAAGGTTTGCTATGATGTGATACTACAGAGTTTTTATAGTGGAAAATATTTTGGATAAATATTATCTAATAATTATGATGCTATTGCTATGACATCAAAATTATAAACTAATGAAGCACAGTGGGAAAAATATTATCATTAGGCACCACATGAAGAACCTTTGCTCTCATTTCAGGTCCTCTGATGATTATGTGTGCTAATGCAATGTTTAATCTCTCTGGGTCCTAATTCCCTTATAAAGAGAGTGTGTGCTTGAAGATGTTTATCATTATGTCATCTTTTAATCTCAAAATGCATTGCATTTTTAAATATATCAAGATTACACATATGTAACATAGTTATATTTTGTCTGAAAAAAATTAAAAATTATGAGGATGCAAAGGCATGTGAATGATATAATGAACTCTGGGGACTAGGGAGAAAGTGGGAGGAGAGTGATGGATAAGAGATTACACATTGGGTACAGTGTACACTGCTCAGGTGATGGGTACACCAAAATCTCAGAAGTCACCACTAAAGAACTTATCCATGCAACTAAACACCACCCGTTCCTCAAAAACTATTGAAATAATTTTTTAAAAAAGCAGATAAGAAAAAAAATAAATAAAAATTTATTTTAAAGCACTGTTTACAGTATTTTAAAATTTGTACAAAACATATGAATATATGTAATTTTAGAATTATTTTAAAAAGATCTCACCAGTTCAACATATATCCATGTGATCTTTTAGGGTAATTAGATATGAATTCACACATGAAGAATAAAGTATATTTTGAAATAATATCTTTTTATTATAATTTCTTAAGATACCTGCTGTGCTTTGTGGTTTTAATGGATCTCTTCCTATATGTACGTTGTGAATTTGGCCATTGTGCACTTATTATGACTGCTATATCATGAAAATAAAAATAGAGCTGAATAATGATAACTGTAGTACATCTCAGAATCCCCAGAAGTATTTAGTGTTTCAGATCACAATCTATCCTACTTTGGATCTTAAAGTCAACTACATTTTTCTTATATTTTTCTCCTGATAATTTCCATCTCCAGATACTGACATTTATATTAAAATTATTATCGGCAAATAAGTACTGTAAATATGTTGTAATTATAACAGGATCATAGGATAAAGATTTTGGAAGTGTCAGATAAACAATACATAGGACTTTTAGTATGCGTTCACAGGAAATATTTCATTTAATCTGTGACCAATTGCATCTATACTTATAAATTCAGTCATTATACTGTTTTGATCCAATCCACAGAAATGTATAGAAATTCAAGTTTCATGGTTATGATCATAGGATAATAGAATATCTAGTTAACAATGAAAGTCACTTTCCTAAGACACACCCATACACCCCCACACACAGATTGATTGTCTGGTGATTTAAAGACAGCAATATCCTGCTTGTGTCTACTCTAGATATGTTCTTTTTCATTTATATTCAAGCATAGTCAATTAATACCACTGTTTTTCTTGTTGAATAATTGAGGCTATAAATGAGAATTGGCCCTTAGGGTAAAGCTGGTTTCTTTATTGATAATTTTAAACAAGAATAAGATGCAGTTAAATTTCCAAATGAGTAGGTTGACATTAACAATACAGCTGAAAAATAATCGTTCTTGGGTCATTTCCTAAGTACTAAAAGTGACTGTGGTCGTTTCCTGTGCCCAATTAGGAAGCACTATTACTGAATTTGCTCTGATTAATAGAGTGAGATAATGCAATAAAACAGTTCATAGAAATAGTGTTCGGGGAAAGCCAGCACTATGTAAAATTTATAGTGGGACACAGCATTAAAAGAACCTAAATAATTTATCTAATTAAGAATATTATTTCCAAGAAAAATTATATTATCAAGTATCAATGATGAAGGAAAGAAACCAGTAAGATTGATTGTTTTAGAGAATATTTTGAGAATATGTCTCAAAATATTAACGAAAATCCTAATGCAGTCTTTGTGTATCATTTTCTATTTTCTACATTATGTAGTCACATTAATTTACTTCGCAAGCACACATTTGCTTTATCAATATATCATTCATAAAAATTGGTTGTATAAATAATATTAAAAGAACTATTTCAAAATTAAATGCAAAAAACTGCCTTTAAATATCCTCAATTATTAACTAGACAAGGAAAACTGGTTCAGTTTTGTTCTTTTCTATTTTTTTAACTTTGTTTTTTTAAGCACAAGATCTCATTCTGTCATCCAGTCTGGAGTGCAGTGGCATGATCATAGCTCACTATGATATATGTACATAGCTATGATCATGCTCACTACAGCCTTAACTCTTCTCCTCAAGCAATCCTCCCACCCCAGCCTCCAAAAGCACTGGGATTATAGGCATGAATCACCACACCTGGCCAGTTTTGTTCTTTTCTGCTATTGGTTATGGACATGAACTTTAATTATTCCCCAGATTTCTTTGCATTTCAATGCTCTGCTCTTTGCCTCCCCAAAAATGTAGAGAGAAAGGATGAAATAGGTACCATGAAACTTAAAATACCTATGTACCACTTGCATAAAATTATCACAATTTTAAATAATTATCTATTTACTAATATAATAATGCTGTTAGACTATTTTGACATTCTACTTTGTTCATTTACGTTAGTAAATGTACTTTCCATATATTTCCAGATAAAAGTAGTCTTCTTTCTACTTTGTTTGAAAGGATTAAGTATAATCAATAATGCAATAACTGATAACTATTTTTTTTCTGTGTTTCCTTCCCTGTCCTCCCACCACATCATATTAGCTGTTAGCTGTGGTCACCCTGGTAGTCCAATTTATGGAAGAACAAGTGGAAATGGGTTCAACTTTAATGATGTGGTAACATTCTCATGCAATATTGGATATCTTATGCAAGGGCCAACAAAGGCACAGTGCCAGGCCAACAGACAGTGGAGCCATCCTCCACCTGTGTGCAAAGGTAAATGTCTAAGTATATTCCCATTTGGGACATGGTAATAATGTTCACATAAACATCAGTGATACATTTAAAACAGCTTAAGCAGAATAGCAAAAAGTTTTTATCTAATAAAACAAAAAGCTTTAATACTGATGTCATCTCATTAACAATGCTTTCCTTTTTCTAAATTTATTACATATTTTTAAAAGTTAAAAGTGGTAGAGTTAATTTCTAACTTTCTTATTTGTATCTATTTTGTGACTGCATATAAAACGTAATTGAGATTATTTTTACTTGCAATTTGCTTCATAATTAGTGGAATTTACCTTTGGCATTTATTTTCTTTTTATTTTTCTGAAAACTATATATGGGCCTGGATTGTCATTAGTCCTGTATTGAGGCTTTATTCATTTTTTAATCTATAGAAACAGATTAAGGAGAACTCTTTGATTTTTTCCAGTTTGCAAATAAGTATATTTCATATTTTCTGAAAAAATACAACCAAATTATCATTTTCCTGCATGTTGTTTTCTTAGAGTTCAACTATAGCTTAAAAGATATCATTTTTTAAATTCGTACTCAGTACAATACTTACAAAGTTGCTATTTTCCTAACTGTTGCCAATTTTTTTTCTTTCTTCTGTATTTCCTACTACATAAATTTCAGTACATTTTCTAGATAATCCATGGGATTAATTTTATTTTTGGAATCTGGTTGTTTGAATAAATTTACTTTTGAAACTAAGTATTTACATTTCTAATATAAATCTATATAGGTATATGTATATTATTGCAAACGTACGTTTCAAAATTTGTCATTTGTTTAGTGGTCAACTGTTCTGATCCTGGAATTCCAGCCAATTCTAAGAGAGAAAGTAAAATAGAACATGGAAATTTTACTTATGGCACTGTGGTATTCTATGACTGCAATCCTGGATATTTTTTATTTGGATCTTCAGTTTTGATATGTCAACCAAATGGACAATGGGACAAACCTTTACCAGAATGTATCAGTAAGTAGATAATGTGAATTGTTTCTTGAGAACATGTCATGGAAACCATACGGATGTTTATTGTTTTTATAAAACTACCTAAAGATATATGTCATAGAGAAGCATATTGATTTTATTGTTTTGCTGTTTCGAAATTATACTTTTCTATATTTTGCAAATTCAGTGTGCAAGCATAATTTTCTTAAAATTAATGTGATAAATATTTATCTATCATTCTTTGATTTTGCACTTTGGAGCAGATAAAATATGAAAAGTAGTCATATTTACTACTTTACAATATTATCATCTGTAAGAGGCAACTATACTTTTATTCTGTACTAATATTTAATATTTCATTTAAAGCAAAATTAGTCTTAAACATCCATCATGGATTCAGAATACATGAAGATTTACACAAAGGTGTTACTTAAAACTTATTGATCTTAAATGTTTGTCATATAGAGACATATATACTTGTTAATGCAATAATTGTTAATATGCAACATCTTTCTAGTCAGTGAATATCTAATAAGTGCATTTTGTTATATGTTATAATAGGAGTTGTAGAATGTATATAAAATTAATTACGGCCAAAATGCTTACAAGTAACACACGTAGTGAGAAAAATAATTTAGCAGATATAAATCAAACTTCTGTGAAGGCATAGAGGAGTGAACATAAATTCTAGCAATTCAGTCAATTGATAGGTCTCAAATTGAACTAAATCTCAAATGGTTGGTGAGTCTTGGACTTGGCAGGGAAGAGAAGAACAATTTCATAGACTGAATGAATAGCGTGTGAAGAAACCATTTATTTTTGGCAAGTAATTTTTGGTTTTAGTAAATTGCTAAATTATAAAATTATTTTACGATTATGTTTCATTTAGAGGATTTTTTATGTTCATGGGTGGACTTTTATGAACATTTTGTGACAGCATTCATGTATTAAAGAAGAAACAACACTTTTTGCTGTGTCTATAAAAGTTCAGATTCTATGCATATAGTTCAGTAATTTGGCCTGCTGGTTAAAATTCATTTGACTTATTTGTGTTAACTGGTCTAATTATTTGAATAATTTACTTACTTATTCTTATGTAGCTACCACATTAAAGTTAAAAATATTTTCATAGGACATGTAAACCTGAAGTTCTTCAAGTGTTCTGAGCTCTCATATGCTTTTTGCTTTATCATTTCCTGTAGCTCTCAGTGGTACAGTATTATATACTGAAAGGTTTTGTTAAGTTTTTATGTCCTCACGTGCTGTTTGATACTCTAGAGATATGTGACACTCAGTATTTTTCTGAGTACAACTAACAGGGGACATACGTTAAATTCTGAAACTACCTATGACTCATAAATAATACTCTTTCATGTATTGACTTTTAATTCTGCTATGCCTAGCAGCGTTTTAGTTTATAAGCCACTGAGTATTGTCTTTATACAGCATAATTTATTCATTACTGACTTGTAATGATTCTAGACTATATATTAAATAGTGAATCACAGATCAATCTTCACTGAATCTCTTTAACTCTCAAAGTTTTTTTCATGTAATTTCTGTATGGCTTCACTTTGAATCCACATGGTGTCCTATGTCCTTACTTAGCGAATTCATATTAATCTTCTCCTTGACTTGTACATATTTTATCAGGCACAGATACAGTTAGAATTCATACACATATATATGTGAACACATACTCATCACTCTTACATGTACAGATTTATCATAATCACTCAATCATTACTTAGCTTATAAAGTTGCTGTTAAACTCATCCGCAAAAGAGTAAGTTAACAGAACGGCTCCTATAGCTGCAAACCCCACTTTATTTTTAAAAAGCTGCTTTCAACATAGATGTTTGATTTCTGGAGGCTTTAGATGTTTGAGCAGAACATTTACTTCTGATTTATTGTATAAACATGCTGGTATAGGTTGTTCGATAGGAGATATAAAAAAATTTTATATTCAATAATTATGTATTGTAGTGATTGACTGTGGACACCCTGGCGTTCCTCCTAATGCAGTCCTGTCTGGCGAGAAGTATACTTTTGGGTCTACTGTTCACTATTCCTGCACAGGAAAGCGTTCCCTTCTAGGCCAGTCATCAAGAACCTGCCAATTGAATGGCCATTGGAGTGGATCACAACCTCATTGTTCAGGTACCACTTGGAAAATTGGACAATGTGTGTTGGAAATTACATTATTGTTAGTAGTAGTAGTAACATATACACAAAACAATCTAAAGACTTAAAATATATTTCTCTCTGAAAAATCTCATAAAAAAAGCTGAAACACTGCTTATACATTACTGTAATATGTGTAAGGCTATATAAATGCGGGGTACTGATGTTGTAGATGATAAATTACAAGTATGTGTTTTGAACTGTGGTGCTAATTTCAAGGATTTATGGTTTTAGGATGCTACACTGTATGAAGCGTTTTTGTTCGTTAAAATGGTGAAACTATTCAAGCTAAAGTATCTATCCCATTTTAGCAGATACCACATGTAATTTTCCCCAGAAGGCAATATTGTATCAGTGATTTTCTGTCAGAGTTCAGTTCTGTTTAACTTTCTAAGCAATTGATTACTTTAATGGTATGATTTTAAAATAAAGTTCAAAATGTTTTAAATTGAATTAATCTAATTCATTTTATTAAAGATATTTATCTATCCTAGTATTAATAAGTGACATATATCTTTTGAATCCTTATAACCTCAATAGTTATCTCTGCATAAATATTAAAGATATTTTAATTAATAACTTGTTCACAGAGTATTTGACAAATCTTTTCTGAGATAAACATTTAAGTTACCGCTTTTTTTCAAAAATATCATTTACATTTTGGATCTATGATGGCTCCCTAGTTGATACTACTTATTTTTATCCATCAACCAGATATTGTGCTTATTTTTCTGCCTCTTTATATTTACATATTGTCTATTGTCTTTACTCTATTTTATCTCTGTAGATATCATTCCGGTGACTTATTAGGAGTTGTTTTACATTATTTTCACTTTAGAATTAAAAGAGCAGTGAAATGGTAAATTAACCCCAAATCTTTTAACTAGTGATTAATCCCTATGAAGTGACTGCCTGGGACTTTAAATGTAATCTACAGATTTAGAAAAACTATCATTTTTAATGTAACTATAAAAATGATTTTATGAGAATTAACGTCTTATCTTGGAGTGACTCATAGAAAATTAACTCTCAGATAACTGCTTATACATGTGAACACACAGACTTATCCCCCGTCCCCACCCCACCATGTATTAGGAAACTGCTACTAAATTGAGAAATACAATTGTACACAGACATTTGAAAGTGAAATGCTAATTTTAAAATTTTATGTAGTTACTAATTTTACATCACATGAAAATAAGAACATATAATGAAGGATTCCAAACACACAAGGCAAATAAAAAAGAAAAATGGAAAGAACAATTTCAATGCTTATATTTCAACCCTTCTCTCTCTATCTTTTTTTTTTTCCTCTCTCTCTCACTCTTTTCCTCTCTCACTCTCTCTCTCTCAGTGTATATTGACACTATGGCAATTTTGATTAGGATTATTTAAGAAATGATAAAAGGACTAGGTAAAGACTGAGTAAATCTTTAACACTAAAATCAAAAGATGAATGCCTTACAGTACAGATTTTAACACTAAAATCAAAATCAAAAGATGAATGCCTTACAGTACAGAACTGTACTGTAATATTTACATGTCCTAGCACACCACAGTTCTACTTTAACAAAAACAACAAAAGATGATCAGTAATCAAGAAATTCAGAAAAGGAAACATGCAAATTGCTGAATTTTTTTTTTTTTTTTTTTTTTTTTTTTTTTTAGATTTTAGTTTTATACATCTGTTGTCATTTGAGTTCATCATACTGTCAGTTATACATTTTCCATTAGCTTGGTCATTAACTGGGTTTTGGAAAAACTTATGAAATATCCTTAACCTATTTAACGTCTCCAAATTCACTGTTTAAAAAAAAAAAAAAAAAAGCACTATGCTCTGCAACTATTTTCTTTTTCACTTACACTTTTTTTAATGACTGGAGTCAGATAAGAAATATGAATTATAATTTTACTCCATGTATGCTGAAACCCAGCATGCACAAAAACAAATGCCTCCCAGGCCCTTGGCCTAACTGATAAACTTAATAAATATTTATGGAAATTGGTTATCTTGAACCGTACTGCATTGCAGGTGATGCTACTGGGACATGTGGCGATCCAGGCACTCCCGGACATGGCTCTAGACAGGAAAGTGATTTCAGAACTAAAAGTACTGTACGTTTCGCTTGTGATACTGGTTACATCCTTCATGGCTCAGAAGAAAGAAAATGTTTAGCTAATGGCAGTTGGACCGGAAGGCAGCCAGAGTGCAAAGGTAATCTCAAGCAGAAATTAAATATCTTGGAACTACTGGATTTTAGTGTGTATCTAAATCCAAATGAGTACAACTAGGAAAATTACTCTTACTAGTTTTTTCTGCCTGCAACTATGAAATAAAACTGTTGTATTCCCGTTATACTGACACCATCTTGTAAGATAATTATGACTGATAATTAAAAAGAAAACCCTCATTGGTCATATATATGCAAACATTTTTCAAAACATAGCAAATGTGTAGATTTAAAAAACAATATATGTATTTGTTAAAAAGATTTATTCTTTCCTTTTTACAGTAGTCCCTCATCCGTGGAGAATACATTCCAAGACTTTTAGTGGGTGCCTGAAACCACAGATACTACCGAATCCTGTATTTCTATGATTTTTCACACATACCTGTAATAAAGTTTTATTTATAAATTAGGCACAGTGGGAGATTAACAACTATAATACTGAAATAAAACAATTATAGCAATATACTAAATAAGAGTTACGTGAATATGGTCTCTCACTCAAAATATCTTGTTGGCCTATGCTCACCCTTCTTGTGATCTTTTGATCTGATAACCAAGGCAGATATTAGGTGACTGACAAGTGGATATCATATACAGTGTGGGTACCTTGGACAAGGAATGATTCACTTTCCATGTGGGAAGATATGATTTCATCATGCTACTTAGAACTTAAAATATATAGATTGATTATTTCTGGAATTTTCCATATATTTTTAAACCATGATTGACCATGGCTAAGTGAAACTTTGGAAAGAATAGTGGATAAGGGGAGACTAGTGTACCTATGTTGTAGAGACAAGAGAAAACAATAAGTTGTTCTTACCCTAATATAATCTCAATGTCTGTCTTAGCTTCCAGTATGTAGAAATGGAAAACTATAGAAACATACAGAAATATGATTAAGATTTTTAATTGTAGAGTACAATTGTTAGTTACTAGAATTCACAACATCTAGGGTGTTTGAGTAACGTTTTAATTGTTCTGACTCAGAGTTAACATAATTAAATCTTTATAAGAGAGCCAGTTGTGGCTCAAGCCTGTAATCCCAACAATTTGGGACACTGGGGCAGGAGGATCACTTAAGGCCAAGAGTTTGAACCAGCCTGGGTGGGACCCAGCCTGAGACCACATCTCTACAAAAATTTTAAAAATTAACCCGGTGTGGTGGCATATGCCTGTAGTCCTAGCTACTCCAGATGCTAAGGCAGGAGGATCACTGAGTCCAGGAGTCCAGGAGTCAGAGGCCGCAGTGAACAATGATTATGCCACTGCACTCTAGCCTAGGTGACAGAACGAGACTCTGTTTCAAAAAAAAAAAAAAAAAAAAAAGAAAAGAAAAAAAAAGAAAAAAGAAACAAAGATAAAAAGGAAAAAGAAAAATATTTTACAAAATTGACTAGTAAATAAAATGTTGGTGGAAAATTATCTTACTGACTTTAACTGTTCTTTTTGTGATTATTTTATTGGAAAAACTAAACTTGCAAAATATTTTTAAACTTACTTGATGTTGTACCAAACATATTGGTTTTGCAAACAGAAGACAATTCTCAATCAAACTTTCCTGAGGGTTTTTTGATTGACTATGCTATAGTAATATTTTTAATTATGTTTAATATTTATATTCTAGAAAATACAGTTATTTTTTTTAACTGGGTCAGTTTTAATAATCTTAAGAAAGAGTTGCAACTTAGTTGATATAGGGAAACGAGCTGGAAAACAGTGCTGAGTAAAATACAGTAAGGCAGACTAAACTGTTTATTTCTCAAACTTATTTTCCAAAGTCAAAGTCTTTTTAATGATGCTGTGGGCATCATTATACATGCAACATTGTGTGGGTGACATCTAAGTCAGTCCTTTGTTCAGCTGACCTACAAAATATTTTATAGACGAAATGCAGACTGGTGCTGATACTGCTTTGTTAGCATGCATATTATGGATAAAAGGAGAACTATGAGTTGTAGCAAGTATGATAGAATTAATATTTTTCTCACAAATGAAGCTCATACAAATCACTTACAAAAACAGACTTTAGTAGACAAATGGACAAAGAATATGAACAGAAAGCAGAAATTAAAAAAAAAACTGTAACCTACAGAAAAAATTCAACAGAACTACTAATAAAAATATGATTAAATATTAAAGTATCATTTTTTTACTTATTTTAAATATGCTAATATAAAGTTCTTGTGTGCAGGTATAGGACCAGCAAAACTAGAACTTTAAAAAATTTCAAAATGATTTATATTGTTGTATTTGGAGAACAATTTGACAAAAATTGCTCTCAAAATGATAATGAATAGAATGATAAATATTCATGGGATGTATCTGTAGCTTCAGTTTATTACTTGACTTTTGTGGAATGTTTTCTAACAAAAATAGAAATATTAAAGAGAACACAAAATTATGAAAATGTATTTTTTATTTCTATTTATGAGTAGCAATAATTTGGAACAAAACACAAAATTATGAAAATGTAATTTTTATTTCTATTTATGAGTAGCAGTAATTTGGAACAATCTTACACTAGGAAAAGTGTTGCTTAAGCAATTTTAGGTTTACATAATCTAATAGTGCATAGTCAATAATATATTACAATATAGGCCATGAAGCAATATGAGAAAATGTACATTATATAAAACTTAGAAATAAGATTTAAAATTATGTACTCCATTAGAACCATGAGAAATGATGATGAGGAGAAAGTATGAAAGGAAATACACAAAAATAATACTAGGACACATTTGTGAAATTATTGGTATTTTTACTTTTTATTCCAAATGTTTTCTACTGTTGTTATATTACTTTAATACTTTATAATAAAACTTGAAAGTTTTTCAGAATGTGAAGGATAAACCACATGTAAAAATAAAAATATTAAATGATGTGTTTAAGTGACTTAATTTAATTAATAGAGAAATGCAAATTTGAAGTAAGTAACATTTTTGACAGATTCTTTTAAATGATGGCAAATGATGTTATAGAGAAGGTGTGAACACAAGCAAAGTCTTACGCTATCAATGCAAGTGTGTATTGTGATAATATCTTGAGTGATTCTATGACAATATATTTCAAACAATTTAAATTTTTAATGTTTTAGGGTTTTTTATTGATACATATTTTTACATATTGATGGGGCATGTGTGATATTTTGTTACATGCATAAATGTGTAATGATCAAATCAGAATATTTATGATATCCATCACCACAAGCATTTATTATTTCTATGTGTTGATAATATTTCAGGTCCTCACTTCTAGCTCTTTTGAAATGTACAATACACTGTTGTTAATGACAGTTACGCTACTCAAAAATGATCCAGAAATTATTGTAGATATTTATCGTAAAAATAGAACTAATATACAGAGATATATATAAGTTCAAGTATATTATATCCAAAAATCATAGAAAAATAAAACCAAGCCAAACTAAATGTTTTTCAACAGGGAATTGGTTAGATAAATTATGAACTGTATGGAAAATCATACAGTTACTAAACTTTATGATAGAAAGATACCTTAATTGTAATTTTAAGTAAGAAAATAGAATTTAAAAAGGGTAGTGAAATTAATATTTCACTGTTGTATATTCTATACCTAACACAAAGCCTAGAATATTGAAATAATTATATTCATATTAAAACATAATCATATATACATATATGCATATATAGATATCAGTTTCTATTTTTTGGTGGTGGACTTTTAAGCAATCTTTACTTTCTTCCTTATACTTTTTGTTTTATCGTTTTAGAAATGACTACTTATTACTTTGATACAAGAAAAGAAATGGTACCATGATTTTTAAAATAAGAGTTCTCTCTAGCAACAAAAGAAAAGCAAACATATATACTTCCTATAAAGATGCATCACAAAAAATATTCAATTAACAAACATGTGTTATGTTTCAGCTTATTTCCTAGCCTGAATATGATTCAATGCTTTTATTATATGCTATCAGCATAATTCCTAGGAACTTGTACTAGATGAACAATCTGCTATTAACTAACTTTGTGAGATTGGGCAAGTTACTTAATCTTTCTGTGCCTCAGTTTACTATTAAGAAATGGTGGTGATGTTAACACTAACTCAGAGCATTTTTGTGACAAGTACATAATTTTGGAAAAGTTGTGGCTGTGACATATTAAGTGCTTAATGAATCTAAAAAAACAATGGTAACTCTCTTTTGTATTAGTTTATGTCTGTTGACTGCTGAAAAATGACTCTTGTGAGAAGAGTTGGTTTGGTTGACTAGTACTAAATGTAAATGCAGGTTTATTCACAGGCAACAATAAATCCTTTTTCTCCTAAATGTCAATATTGCAGAGGCAAGGTAGTTGTTGTTTCTTTTCATTGTATCCACTGGGCTTTAAGCATTCACTCATCATAGATGACACGCTTACCTTGTTTCATTTTAAGTTAATTTTACTTGTGCTTAGTTCAAATAAAGTGTCTGGCCTGGGGCGGTGGCTCACGCCTGTAATCCTAGCACTTTGGGAGTCTGAGGCAGGCGGATCACGAGGTCAGGAGATCGAGATCATCCTGGCTAACACGGTGAAAACCCGTCTCTACTAAAAATACAAAAAATCAGTCGGGCGAGGTGGCGGGCGCCTGTAGTCCCAGCTACTCGGGAGGCTGAGGCAGGAGAATGGCGTGAACCCGGGAGGCGGAGGTTGCAGTGAGCCAAGATCGCACCACTGCACTCCAGCCTGGGCCACAGAGCGAGACTCTGTGTCAAAAAAAAAAAAAAAAAAAAAAAAAAAACAGATCTGGATAGATGAAATTTATGTATTAGGTGTGGAGGAATTAAAGTCAAGAGAACAGAAACAACAGTATGATTTGGCCATATCTTGAAACCACCCTGATTAAAGAAATTCTTGATTTTTATTGTGTGGAAATTTGACCCTGCCTAGGTCTCTATTTCAAAATAAAAATTACATGACATTTTAAAACAAAGATGATATTATCTCAAATCCTTCTTGTTTTGTGTCAAGCTGCATATGGATCATGATATATAACAAGTAAATATGACCAAAATTTTATTTTAGGCAGGCACTAATGCATTTAGAAGAAAGTAATTATGCTTAACAACGAAGTAAAAATGTCTGCTATTATCATAGGTTCTGCTTAAAATATTATCTAGAGTTTGATTTTTATGTATATATGTAAAATGAGTAAGGTTCTTGCCTACACATGCATACACACACACACACGTGCGCACACACACACATAGCAGTTATACAAATGATAGGCAAATAGAAATATTTAAGATGCAGCAAGGAATGTAGATGGCATTTTCTGAAATTATAATCGTATTTCATATTCATAAAAGCCTTCACTTCTGTAAGGTACTAAAATGCCTTCTGATATTACAATAAAATTAAGCATTACATTTATATATTGTTGCTTTTAAGATAGATAGTTTAAAATTAACATATCATTGTTGACAAATAGGTAAACATATATATAAAAAGTTAATCATAAAAAGACATTTGTGTTTGTACCTTTTATTTATAATATATTGAAATAATGAAAACGATTACTAAAATTTCATTACTTTGTTTTTACTCAGTTTGGTTTTGGTACTCTGGTCTAGAAATAAAATCTATACGTTTTAATTCAAAACAGTTATGTACTTATATAAACAAAAATATACATGGATGCTTATAATATTAAAATTGTGTATCTGTCTTTTCTGAAATATCAATGTAATAAATCTCTGTTGCATCTCATCACTCATTGTTACATGTCTTCCAGTTTTACATGAGTTGCTCCTTAGGCAGAGATTCTTATAATCCTTCTCTAAAAGATTTTGTGATACCTGAAGTCAATACAGTACTCCTTGAATAATTATTTTACTCCGTAGAGTTTTTACTGAAGCTGCTAAAAAAATCTTAAGAAAATGTTATGATTTGTATCCCAGTAATTAAGCTAATAAAATTAACACACATTCATCTTGAATTTCAACTACCTAGATACTTTACTGCTTATTTTAGAGGTTTTTATTGTTTCTTTGAATAATTTGAGATAATAGTTTAGTCATTAACTTTTTTGGGAAGAATTTCTAATTGCATTATTTTTATATATACTCTTAAACACTTTGTTTTATAGCTGTGCAGTGTGGTAACCCAGGAACCACAGCCAATGGGAAAGTCTTCCGAATTGATGGCACAGCATTTCCCAGTTCAGTCATTTATTCCTGCATGGAGGGATACATCCTTTCTGGACCTTCAGTTAGACAGTGCACAGCCAATGGAACATGGTCTGGAACTTTGCCTAACTGTACAAGTAAGTATATTCTCAATATTTAAAAATCATTAGTTATCTGAAAGTATTTATGAGTATATAAGTATTTTTGTATGTTTTGTAATTAATAAAACCATGTAAGGTTTTAAACATTTGGACTGCCTTTCAGATTAAAGGATTATAGTAGTTATTGTGGCTAGAGTGTACACTAATGACTTTAGGATAAGTTGGCTTATCAAGGTACTACATTAACTGGCAGTGGAAAGAGAGGTCAGAGGAAGTCAGCACCAATAAATGTAATTTAACAGAATTTTGAGAACAATGATGATTTACAGCTGTAATTAAAATTAAAAATAGAATGGATGCAATTTTATTTTGTCGATATAACACATATTAATAGCAAAATTGGTTTTCAAAAGGCATACTGATTCTTTATGGGTTCTTGCACTGATTTGTTCAATAGCTGATTTGTCCTCTTGATATGTTAAAAATAGATGGCACTTTGGCCGGGCGCGGTGGCTCACGCCTGTAATCCCAGCACTTTGGGAGGCCGAGGGGGGCGGATCACAAGGTCAGGAGATCGAGACCACGGTGAAACCCCGTCTCTACTAAAAATACAAAAAATTAGCCGGGCGCGGTGGCGGGCGCCTGTAGTCCCAGCTACTCAGGAGGCTGAGGCAGGAGAATGGGATGAACCTGGGAGGCGGAGCTTGCAGTGAGCCGAGATCGCGCCACTGCACTCCAGCCTGGGCGACAGAGCGAGACTCTGTCTCAAAAAAAAAAAAAAAAAAAAAAAATAGATGGCACTTTGGAGATTATCCATTATAATAAAATTATTCACTTGAAGAAATTTTTGAAAAAATGTGTTTAAAAGTCTTAAAATTATACACATTAATGCTTATTTGTAGAATAAGTAGTATTTAACCAACAATAATACACAACCATTGGAAATTATGGTTGTTTATTTTTATTAAGAAGAACTAGCACTTTTGGAGGCTGAGACGAGTGGATCGCTTGAGCCCAGGAGTTTGAGATCAGCCTGGGAAACATGGCAAAAACCCTGTCTCTACAAAAAAATACAAAAATTAGTCAGGTGTGGTGGTGCATGCCTGGAGTCCCTGATACTCAGGAGGCTGAGATGAGAGGATCACCTGAGCCCAGAAAGTCAAGGATGCAGTGAACTCTGAAAGTGCCACTGCACTCCAGCCTGGGTGACAGAGTGAGATCCTGTCTCAAAAGAAAAATTGTTTAGACTGTGTGTTCACAGATTCTAAGTATCATGAGAGGAGGTTACTGAAGCCTCTGCAGCAAAGGAAACTTGGGGATACTAGTGGGAGGGCCTTTTGTATTGCAATTTGGACAGAGTATATATGCTTTTGCTGACCAAATAATTACCAGAAAATTAACTGAGAAGGCAGGGCCTTGTATGGTGTGTGGTGAGATGATCTTCCTTTTTTTCTGGGCTCCTTTTGGTTTGCATTTTCTGGATGAAGGGGTCAAATGAATCTGTTGCCCTCAAAATAATGGCATATATGCATTCCTGGAGAAAATCAGGTGTAGTTAATATCTTGCATGCAAAGTTTGTGTGCAATGTCACACAAGGGCTGTTGAGATACCCATGTATATTGTATCTCTTCAAAAGTGAAAACAAACTATGCTTGGGAAGCTGTTGAAATAAGCACTGAATAGAACGTATTCACTAAACCTATAATAGCAAAATATTTTCCAGTTATTGATAGGAACCAGCAACTTCAGTAATATTGATATGCAAGTCTTAATCAGGGGCATCAGGGTATTTAGGCTGTGGTAATCCACTTTCCCATGCCATTTATTTTTATCAGATTTAAACAGTGAACAAATTGGACTATTTAAAGTGATGGCAGTAGGAACAATAGTTGTTTCCTTCAGTAGGTGTTATTTGATGGTTCTTAATTACTGTAGACCTTGTTTTAATCTAAGTTGGGCTGTATTAACTATTATAATCAGAAGGACAGGTCTAAGCGGCTCCATTTTGCCAAGCTAATTGTAAATGCCAGATAATTAATATTAATTTATTACTAATTGGTTCAAAATGTCCATATCAGATGCTTTAGGCCAATGGGCACTCTGACCATGAGGAATTTAAGCAAAGCAATAGTTTCAATGTTTAAGGTGAGACGTACATGTTTGCCTTCTGTTTTATGTTTGGTAACTCCTCTAAAGTACAGAAGACACGTTGTACATTCAGTGTTTTCCCCTCATATAGCTGTAATTTGAGGCCTGGTATCTATTAAGGCCACAAAGATTTTTTAAGTACTACATATCAGACAGAATATGTTAATTTAAAACCCGTATTGTAGAGATGTGAAATCCAATTCATGTTCTTTTATCTTTCTGTTGAATAACTATTTTAGAAAATTTTGTATTTTCAATGAGTCCAGTTGTGGATCTTTATGTCAATTTTTGTTTCTTCTCCCTGTATCCTCGTGTTTATTGTTGTTGTTGTTGTTGGGGGGGTGGAGTTATAAGATACACTTCAGGAAGAAGGACCATCTTCTCTACTCTGTCCATATTTACAAGTATCTTCCTCCAGAGAGTTCCAAATCACTATTTTAAATGTTGGGGGTCTCCCACAGGGCAGTTGTTACTTTATTGGGTGTAGGGACACCAAGCTTAAGTCAGGTTTGAATTAAGCCCACAGCTGTGCTATGGGATGACATGGGTGTTCTTCATCTATAACTCTGAGAACCAGAATCTTTTTGATGACGGACACATAGACAGTAGCAACAACAACAAAGGTATTACAAGGTTCCTACTGAGCCATCTGTCTTTAGATGTGAAGCAAAGAGAGAGGTTTTAGTAGAAATTAAAACAGCCTAAACTTCTATAATTAAAGAATCTAGCATAGTGATAGTGTTTATATGTGGTGATCAAATTAAATTAGAACCAGTGCCTCAGATTCCTTCTCATTAATTTGCAATGAAAGTAAATTTAAATATATGATTGGTAGAATCATATTATTTTGGGGATTGTCCTAGACTCACATTGCCTAGATCAAGAAACTCAGGCATTAAAGCATTTAAAGCATTTCGTAACTACTGGCAGAGCTCAACACTAAACAATAATTTCATCCATATTTCACATATATAGATGAAATTTTCCATTCATGTTAATTATTCTCTATACCCACTAGAAGGCTAATTTCAAGTGTAAATATGTTTTTAATAAATTTTGATTTGTTATAATTGCCTTTGTAGACACAATTTTTATGGTTGCTATATGCCAGGACTTTATAAATTTTATGGTTACTATATGCCAGTTACTATATGAATTTGAAATAAATTATATGAGGTATCCCAGTTACTATATGAATTTGAATTAAATTAATGAGGTATGCAAAAACTTTAAAGTAGCTGAACTTTTCAAACCAACATCTTAATAGCAATTTTTAGAAAACCTGAATGTCTTAGTCTATTTGTGCTGCTATAATAAAATTCCTGAGAGGGGTTAAATATTAAAGAACAAACATTTATTTCTTAAAATTCTGGAGGCTGAGAAGTCCAAGATCAAGGTGCCAGCAGATCCTGTGTCTGGTGAGGGCTACTTGTTGCTTCTAAGATGGCACCTTGTTGCCATGTCCTCACATGATAAAAGGGGTGCATGTTATGCCCTGACTGGCAGAAGGTAAAAGAGCACAAAGGGGCCTAGCTATTAATAACGCCCTCCCACACTTTCAGAAGGCACTAACCTTATTCGTGAGGAGAGGGCCCTCATGACTTAATAACTTCCTAAAGTCCCTACCTTTTAATACTATTGAATTGGGGGTTAAATTAGCACATGAATTTTGAGGACACATTAAAACCATAGCACTAAAGAAGCAAAGCCTTTATTCCTTTTATGCTAATTGTTTTATTTCTTCTCATAAATAATAATATCTGTTATTGAGTGCTTACCATTTGTTCATATTTGTGCTGATTTACATAATTATCTGCATTATTACAACAAATCTATGAGATATATACTATTACCTTTTTATTTCACATTCAAATAAATGGTTCCTTAGAGAGGAAACAACTTTCTTTTCCATGGGAACACAGCTAGTAACTGTAGAATCTAAGATTTAAACCCAAGTCTGTTTCACTCAGGAATCCATGTTCTTGAGTATACTTTTATCTCTTCTTCTGTATTTTTCTCCATTTAGTTTTCTTACTTTATTCTCTGTCTTTACTACAATGGTCAAATGTATATGACATACTGTAATAAATAGAACATTGGTAATAAGGCATATGAAAATGTCTCATTAATTTATGACCAATTTCTCTAAAAAATTTCTAATTTCTGTTTTCTCTGCATTCACCAATTTGGATTTTGCAAAATTACATCATTTCTTAATGAAACGATCATTTATAAAATTTGTTTTTGTTAAACAATACTTCCAGTTTAACATTACAGTTTCTTCTTTATTATCAATGATATTTTTGTCAGATATACAAAGCAAATGTAATGTAAGTCAATAAACAAGTCTGCAGATCTCACAAGAGATGAGATATTTTAATGTGATGAGTCAAAGCAAGTGAGCAAGAGTGCTCGTTGAATCTCATACATAATCACTGACAAAGAGGATCTACTAGCTTTATGACAATATCGGTTCAAAGAGAGAAAATCAGCAAGACTGATTATATGATAAATGTTTCAATGTAGGGTGATTTGAGCATGAAAGAATAAATAGAGGCCCTTGAGAAAATTAATAATGCCTTTAAAATATAGTTAAACTATGTGGTGAAAACAAAATATAAAGATTTCAATTTTATTTGGATTTCTTTTTACTTTTTGATCATAAGATTTTGGTCACTTTAAGAGGTTTTTGATTGTTTTTACCTTGGCTAGTTATCCTTGGGCAATTAGTTCCTCCTGAGTAATGAAAAATCAGAGGAATAATCCAATTTTTAGCTTTTCAAAAATCTTTAACTTATATTAGAGCAATTGCTTTTCTAAAATACCTTTAAAAATAAAGTAGAAAGATAATTGTTAGTATATAATGGAATTGGATTTTTTATAGATTCAGTTAATAAAAAATAATTTAAACAAAACTTACTATCATTGGTCACTTTGCCAGGAACTGAGAAGACAGAGTTCAGTCGGTAAGGTATCTGTTCCGTAAATATTTCACAGACCAGTGTGGTAACGTTGGCATTCCAAGCATTTTTGACCTTTGAGAATTTCCCACTGGAGTTATTTGCAACTGTACCTTTTCATTTGCTTGACTGTCCAGCAGTAACACACACACACACACACACACACACACACACACACACACACACACACCCCTCTGTTTTTTAGAAATTCGAGTTCACTTAAATGTGGTAATGTGTCAGCTGTGATTTTCCTTGTTCATTTCAATGATTTTATAAACATTTTTGGAATATATATGATTTAATAATAATGATCAAGTCTCCAATCCCCTATGCTTGGTCATAGTAGAGATGTTGTTGTTAAAAGCATAAACTTTTACTCATCTAAATTCTACCTGCTGTTATTCAACTGGCTTCAGACTATACGTGAGTTGGGAAATTGCAAGTCTAATTAATCTATCTCTAAAAGTATGCCTCACAAGCAAAATCTTTTCCCTTTTCTCAACACTCGTTGTTTGTAATTCCAGACATGCCCTCATTAAGCCCACTACCAGTGGTGGAAGGAGAAGTTTCCTCAGAATAACTAGTTGCCTCCTGGGTGGGTAAAATATTGTATCTTGAAATCAAGATCATGCATTCAAATGTTATGCACACTTTGACAGAGGAATTATAAATGTGAAGAAACATGCACAGAACTAAACCAAACTAGAAGGAAAACATATATGCCATAATACCAGATAGCTCAAATCAATACCTTAATTAAAAATGTAGTGAAGTTATTTTCTATGATGTTCAGACACAGAAGATATAGTAAGTACATGTAATTACTCTTTCAAAAATACATTTTTTTTTGTCAGTACAAAATGCTTTGGGATATTAATTATAAGAGGATCCTTAACTTTCAATGTCTAACAGGCAGTACCACCTCTGTTACCTAAAGCCCATCATATACAGAGTGCATATGGTGTTTTGGGAAAGAGACACAAACAGTGCTGGGGCAGGGCTTGCCAAGTAGAGTAAGAATTAGCTTTCTGGTCTAAAAAGACATGCTCTTATTCATTTTCTTGGATGATATTTTTAGAAACTGACTGGACTTCTGCTTCCAAAATTACCGATGCCCAGCACCCTGCATCTGGGAAGTCTTGTTCCTTTGGGCTAAAGACACCATATTTAATCAGGTCCAGGTGATAAATGAATCTAAGTCTTCTTTTTCCAAATAACCACTATAGAAATGCCCCTGAGTGAATTTTTGTCACAAATCTGAAAATTCTCAAAGATGTTTTTCCAATAGAGGACAGGTCAGGAAGATGGGGTTAGTCTTACACAAGAGAGGGCTGGGGATATTCCAGCATAAAACTGAGTGAAGTGAAGATAAAAAATAATCCAAATCTCTTCAAGGAGTGTGAGCTATTCCTCAGTGCAGCGGTTCTCAACTGGAGAGGATTTTGCTTCCCAGGGAACATTCGGAAATGTTTGAAGATACTTTTTGATGGTCACAGTGCAGGGGGAGGGGGTGCTTTTGTATCTAGCAGGTAGATGCCAGAGATATATCGCAGAACATTCTACAATGCACAGAGCAGCCCCTCACAACCAAGAATTATTTGACTGAAATTGTCAATAGGTTCAAGCTTAAGGTAGAGAAACCCCACCTTTTGAGATCCAAAGAAGAAACCAACTTTTGAATATGGAGATTATGTAAAATCAAAAGCATTATGAGAGGAATGGTTTAGCCATCTTTCTGGAACTTCATTTTGCTACAGTAGAACACTGTTCTGGTCTTGAAGCTAGAAATCTGGCAGAGCACATACATGTGTAATGATGCTCAAGCAAGCATGTTCATTGCTCCATTGTCTGTAATAGAAAAACAATGGAATAACTCAAACTCCAGTCCATAGGGATTTGGTTGCATAAATTATATTGCATGGGATTAATATGCCATTAAAACAGTATGCTTGTCTATGTATATTAATAGTTACATGCAAAAGTATCCATTAGATATTGAATGAAAAACTGAATTCTGTGAAAAAAGTAATGTGATTTCATTTGATTTTAAAATGCACATTTATAATGCTTGTATAGGAAGTTAAAAGAGAAAGTACTTTTAAAGCGGCATAGATTAACTAGAATTACCACAATTATGTTTTATTTGTAGCATAGAGGTTATTTACTTGGATTTATCATAAATGATGCCAGATGGGCATCAATTACATATAGGCCAAAGAGAAACCTCCCACAAAACAAATTCAGACCTTTCAAATAATTTATGTGTTTTTGAGAATTTGAGCTGACAACTTAACGATTCCTTTACATACTCATTCATTTATTTATCCTTCAAACAGATATTTAATCTCTTATGATGAATCACACACTAGATGAGACTCTTAAGAAAACAGCATACAAGAGTCAAAATATCTGCCTTTATGGAGTTTATTGGCGTGTTTGTGTGAGAGAGATGTGTGTTTAGGAAGGTCGATGATCTTCTTATCATGCAATGGTATCTCTGAATTTGTTGTCATGCGACGATATCTCTGAATTTTAGGGTGAAGGCCTAAAGAGTTACTATTCTAAGGTTTTTTCCTGAAAAACCCAAAAGCCTTTTTTTGGTTGTTGCTGAAAACAAGCTGGTAGTGAATGAATTGACTTGCAGAGCAGGTGCTGTTTACAAAGACTGTTGCTCTTGGAAACTGCCCCTTTGACTAGCCTTTGCTTCAATAGAAAGTCACCAAACAAACCCTTCTAAAGCTTTTGTTGTCAGGCATTTCATTCATGGTGCTGCCATGATGTGCAGAACTCTTTCTTCGTGCATCTGTAAAATAAACGGTCTGTCCTCTCTTTTGGTGGCTGCATCTCAGCTCATGCGCCTTATGACCAGGCTGGCTGTTTCTCCTTGCCAAGATTCTAATGCAATCTGGAAAGCACTGCCCAGAAAACAACAACACTTTATAGGTGCTCTCTTTAATTTCCTCTTCCTAATTAAAAATATTGGTTATAAATATAAAATAATATAATATATTGAAGACTTATACTTATTTTTACATTGTTGTAAATTTTTAAACTGTAAAAAGAGATAATATATTGTTAGTAAATGAGTAGGATTATTTGATTTTCTGTCCAACTCAGTTGTATCATTAAAAAAAAAATCTTTTTACTCCCCAATAATCATAGCAAAGAAAGCAGTCCTGAATATAAAACTCTATTATGATTGAGTTTGATTATATTGTTTCTCTATTTGATGAAAGAAACACTCAAAGAGTTTAATTTCATCAGACTATCTTAAGGGCTCCAAAAGTTATGAAGTTGAATGCTCTGAATGATGTTCTTTAATTTAAATGCCATTTTCATAATCTTTAAACTTCTCAGAATCAACAGAATAGAATATAAAAGGAATCTTGACATTAATAACTCTTAATGGTAACATAATAAATACTATGTAACTAAGGCGTTATTAAGGTTTTCCATGCCTTAATTCATTCTTAGTCTTTAATCCTGGATCTCCAAAATATTAGGAAAAGTGAATTTTAAAAAGAGAGAAAAAGGAGTAGACAGAGAGAGAGAGAGCGAGAGTGAGAGAGAGAGAGAGAGAGAGAGAGAGAAATAACCCAGATTTACCTGGAGAAATTACCCTTTTATGAACCAAAAGATTTAGCAGACTAAAAGGCATGTAAGTATACTACAGTTTTTTATCTCCAGAAAATAAAGTGTAACTTGTACTTCGTGTTTTTTAGCTGCCAGAAAGTTTTTAGCCAATTTGCTGCCCAAATTATGCTTAAATCCTGTGCCTCAAAACAGTTAGCACTTGTGTGACATATATAATCTTTGTTATGTTTGAATCTTATGTTTGTATTTAAACAAAACACATTTTTAATAAAATGGTTATTTGTGTTTCTAAACTGTCTCAAGTCTTTCTGAAACATTTTGGGTGGCATTATAAAGAAATGATAATATTATATATGTACTCACACTCACGGGCATGAGACCAGCGCGATTCATAGAACCTCATGCTCAGAAGAGTCTTCTGCTTATAGTTTAATGCTCTGTGATAACCATCTCAAAATTCTTAATAATTTTATCTTCAAATCAACGTTTTGTAATTGAAGTCCACTGGAACAGTGGAGCATATGCTGAGGGCTTGGAGCTTCTGTTCATGTGCAGTCTGCCTTGTTGCCTTCTTTCTTGTGTCCTTGGGATGGGTCTAGACCTTTTACTTCCAACAACCTGGTGCCCCTGGCCCTGCATGGCCTCCCCATTTCCATCCCTGCTCTGGAAAATGTGACACCCCCACCCAGCTCATCCATTGTATCACCAGTAAAGAGAAGTTCACATTGCACTGTTGTCCTACCTCCTTTTAGGGATTGAATGCAATCGTGGGATGGTCAGAGTTGGATATATTAATGGAGTCTTGGGGCAGAACAGAGCAGTGACAGTCCCTATTTGGGCCTGGAAGCACCATCACGTATTGGTCAAGGACTTGGATGGCATGGTCCCTCATACATCTGCATTTCTTATAACAAGCACATTCCAGAGTGAAGGTTGCAATTTCCTGGGGGTTGTCTTTCTGAGTGACACTGCAGAAAATATGCTCTCCATCCAGCATGCCTGATAAATCAGATATTTCAGTAGCCATATATAGGAATATGGATTTCATGTATTATGTTAGAAATCTGATTCTGCAGATTATTTTTGTGTGGTCTTATAGTGAAGGTTAGAAGAGGTTACTGCATCAAATTCACTACAACATAATGACATATTAACCTAGCCTTTTCAGAGGCTAAATGACAGTTTCTGAACCATATGTGTAGAATCTGTAATAAGCATACCTGATCATAATCAGGAGTTGCCAGTATGTGGTTTAAATATGCTGATGTTTTACGATTTAAAATGAGCATGATAACTAATTTTCCTGCTTATATATTAAGTATGCCATATGCTTACTACTCCTTTCCATTAAATACATGCCACATTAACCATCTGCTCTTCTAATCCAATACTGACAGTAATCAGTTGTGGAGACCCAGGTATACCAGCCAATGGACTGAGATATGGAGATGATTATGTGGTTGGACAAAATGTTTCTTACATGTGCCAGCCAGGCTACACGATGGAATTGAATGGCTCCAGAATCAGGACTTGTACAATTAATGGCACATGGAGTGGCGTAATGCCAACTTGCAGAGGTATGATAATGATTTCTTCAACATTTAAAAATGGCAACCAGTACATATTTTCCTATTTTTATATACAAATTTAAAGTATACTTAATTTTTTTTAGTTCAAGGTTGCATTTATTTTTCTAGTACTAAAAATGACTGTTTTTTAAAAACGTTATTTTAATATATAGAATTTAAAATATTTTGACTAAAACATTATATCTTATTGTGAGTAATGACAATAAGCTTTAATGACCAAAAGAAGTAAAATATTATGTCCATATTCACCACTGTTATTTATATTAATTGATGAATATTTTCAAAAGAATATAACCTTGATGAATTGTAACTGTAATTTGCTGATCCACTTGGGTCAAGTTATTCAAGGATGGGGAAAAATACTTTCCATAATTCGAGAACAGCCAGCCTGAATTATAGAACTGTACTTTTTCTTAAATAATGGGAAAACTTGTTTTTTCATATAATACAATCTAGAATTAATCTGTTAGTCAATACAAGCATAAATTTGCTACGTTATGCTGCTTGTTTTTCCACTGGAAATATTTTTATAAATATTTTGGCCAATTTTTATGATTACTTATAGAATACTGTACATGCAATGTCAGACAACTTATTGTTTTATGATAATTAGATTTTTAATAATTAAGATTTTTCATTTAGATTTCTATTTAAATGTTTGTGAATTAATAGTTTAATATCTTACTGACCTATAATCTAACAAAATTAATAATTTCAATGTGTTTGTCTTTCCTCATTGATTATTAAGTTTCTGTATCAGATTACCATAAATACACAGTATATGAAAATATATGAACAGACATTTTATATTTTAGATGTTATTCTATACACTTATTAATTCATACTGATATGAATTAGATATTACTCAACTGTAAAAAGTTATTCATATATGTTTTTAGTCCTCATAATACAGTCATTCCTAATATTTAGATTTTGAAGTTGATACCCTTCCTTATCCTTGCAACTCTATCTTATCCAACCTGTCTTTGCTTAAAGATAACTTAAAACGATTTAAACAAAATACATTTTTAAAAAAATTAAAAATGCGTTTATAATCCCTATAATAATAAGTTGTAACATAAGAATCTAAGTGATTAAGGGAAGTAACTTGGAATATTATAATAAGATATACATCCTGCATTTTCAAAAATGTCACAGAACTACTTCAAATTCCATGGTTAAGATGATGATACTATATATAGCCAAATAACCCAAGTCTTGTCTGTCTAAAGGTCATTGGAAAATAATTTTATATAAAACCAATAATTTATCACTTACAGTATACTAGATTGAAGGTCAGTCTCTGTTTGCCTTCTCTGAGATGTCAAACAGCTTGCTATTTTGTAAGAATCTCCGACAACCGATAGCCATTATGTTGCCCAGAAAAAGTTACATCCTACAGGGATTAATTCCAGGGATGTCTCAGGAATACTACTGGGAGAATAAAACATGTCACAACGTATTGTCCTCACAAAGGTTAAATTAGCACATATGCTTCTTCTAATGATATTTATTTATATCTTTAACACTCAGGATATTACAACAGCTGTGTCTAATTACTTTTAATGTAATTGCAGCTGTTACGTGCCCAACTCCTCCCCAGATCTCTAATGGAAGGCTGGAAGGAACAAATTTTGACTGGGGCTTTAGTATTAGCTACATCTGTTCTCCAGGCTATGAGCTCTCCTTCCCTGCTGTTTTGACCTGTGTAGGGAACGGTACCTGGAGTGGTGAAGTACCGCAGTGCTTACGTAAGTACGATTTCAAGTGACAACTGTTACTTAAATTTTTCAAATTTTTCTAGCGCAAATATGAGATTGTTAAGCTTCCTTCAATGCCTAATCAGGGTTCAAAGAAAAATCACTATTTACTACCAACGTAGCTACTTTTCATGTAATTAAACCATTGTTTCTCCTTCTCTGATGCAAAATTTTACACTAAAAGGTTTTGTTTATAGACTTCTCTTATTTTTCAAAATTATTTCTCAAATTAGAGACAGCCTAAAATTTATTCTACTGCTTGAAAATTATTTTTATTTACGTCCTTTTTGTCTTAGCCGAATACCCTGAAATTTGTTCCCAAATCTTTTTTGGCAATAAATCCATGTCACTTCTACATATTTGTTCAAATAAAGTTCTTATGATGGCATTTGTCTGATAATGATTGGGATTATACATCTAAAATTACCAGGGTAAACATAGAGATAAAAGGGGTTTTGTTTGTTTGTTTGCCTTTTTCTTTTTTTTTTTTTTAACAGAGGTTGCTGTATACTATATACCTAGCAAGTGTTACTTCAAGATTAATTTGGAAGAATACAAAACAAAACAAACTCCTCTTGCAGTTTTACATAAATGATTGTAGAACATTATCTGGACAGTATAGTCATTCAGAGAGTTGTCTAGTATTATCCTGTTCCTGGTCCTTTTTTCCTTCCCAGCACAGGATAGAGGAAGATTCTACCTGTCTCATGGCTTTGACATTATGCAGAGCTAACCGTCTAAGTTGCTTAGGACCCTCCAGGGTTTTCTCACCTCATTCAAATTGGAAACTAAATCCCCTATATGCTCATAGGACTTTTTTCTTGTATTCCTTTGATTTCATCATATCTTACTACTCACCCCCTCATCCACTCTGCTCCAGAAACCCAGGCCTTCTTACTTTTCTTTGAGCCCTCAGCTATGCTTTTACAAGAGGGCTTTTATGTTCACTATTCACTTTACCTGAAAATTTCCTTTTATTCCTTCAGCTTTTTACTAAAAATTTCTCTTTTCAGTATTGCCTTCTCTGGTGCCCTTATGTGAATTTCATCACTGACATATAACACTTCCCTTCCAGGCTTTATTTATCCTCCTTAACACTCCCCTTTCACTTCTTATTTTTTCTTAAGACATACTATACATTTTATTTACCTTGTTTATTTGAACTATGTCCTCTACTCAAATTTATACTCCCTGAAAGCAGAGAATTTTTTTGTTGTTGTTGTTTTATTCGCTGCTGTGGCCCTGGAATATAGCATAGTCCTTGGCAGATATAAAAACTATATTGCTATAGTAATTAAAACAGTATGGTATTGATGTGGGTATAGAAAGTAAAACATTGTTATAGAGTAGAGAACACAGAACCATTTATACATATGTGATATATTATAGAACAAGTCAGTAGGGAAAGAATAGACATTTTAATTAATTCTGTAAGGCAATTAGTTCACACACATACACACACCCACAACAAATCAGTGCCAGATTTATCAGAGATTTAAATACAAAAGTTTTAAACATTTAGAATCTGTCTAAATGACCTCAGGTTTAGAAGGAATTTCTTAAGCAAGATGCAAATGGTATAACCCACAAATGAAAAAGTGAAAAAAATCAGGTATGTTAAAATATGAAAATTTCTCATTATCAGAGACCAATCACAGACTTGTACAATGTAATCAATATGTGTGAAAACTATGACAATATTTAGAATGTATATCAAGGCAATACAACAAAAATGGTCAAAATACCTGGACAGCTATTTCCTCTCAGGAGACTGAAAAAAATATTACACAATATCAAATATTAGTGAGGATATGGAACAATTCATAAACCTCTATAGACTCATGATGGGTGTGTAAATTGACACAGCCATTTGCAAAACTAGTTGCTATTATTTAGTAAAGTTAAAGACTTGCAGAGTCTATTGCCAAGAAATTTTGTTTTTAAATGTATGCCCTACTGGAATGTTCATACATGTGCATGAGGAGATATGTTCAAGAATATTGTTATCAGCATTCTTTTTAGCAATAAAATAAAAATAATAGTGCCTATATATACATATACACACATACATATATGCCATACACACAAATACACACATGCACACACATGAATGTAAATTACCAATAAATGTATATAAATGAGAAACCTAGAATTCAGGATGAGAGAAACTATGCTATCCTGGGCCTAAGAAAAGGGATGCTTTCTGTGTGGTGCCTACAAAGATTTTTTTCTTTTTTTTATACTTTAAGTTCTGGGTTACATGTGCAGAACGTGCAGTTTTGTTACCTAGGTATACATGTGCCATGGCGGTTTGCTGCACCCATCAACCCATCACATACATTAGGTATTTCTCCTAATGCTGTGCCTTCCCAGACCCTGAACCTCCAACAGGCCCCGGTGTGTGATGTTTACTTCCCTGGGTCTATGTGTTCTCATTCTTCAACTCCCACTTATGAATGAGAACATGCATTGTTTGGTTTTGTGTTCTTGTGTTAATTTGCTGAGAATGATGGTTTCCAACTTGATCCATGTCCCTGCAAAGGACATGAATGCATCCTTTTTTATGACTGCATAGTATTCCATGGTGTATATTTGCCACATTTTCTTTATCCAGTCTATCACTGATAGACATCTGGGTTGGTTCCAAGTCTTTGCTGTTGTAAATAGTGCCATAATAAACATACGTGTGCCTGTGTCTTTATAGTAGAATGCTTTATAATGTTTGGCTATATACCCAGTAATGGGATTGCTAAGTCAAGTCTTTTTTTTGAGACGGAGTCTCACTCTGTACCCCAGGCTGGAGTACAGTGGCACAATCTTGGCTCACTTCAAGCTCTGCCTCCTAGGTTCAGGCCATTCTCCTGACTCAGCCTGCCAAGTAGCTGGGATTACAGGCACCCACCACCATGCCAGGCTAAAATTTTTTTATTTTTAGTAGAGATAGGGTTTCACTGTGTTAGCCAGGATGGTCTCAATCTCCTGACCTTGTGATCTGCCCACCTTGTCCTTCCAAAGTGCTGGGATTACAGGTGTGAGCCATCGCACCCAGCCGTCAAATGGTATTTCTAGTTCTAGATGCTTGAGGAATCACCACACTGTCTTCCACAGTGGTTGAACGAATTTACATTCCCACCAACAGTATAAAAGCATTCCTGTTTCTCCACATCCTCTCCAGCATCTGTCGTTTCCTGACTTTTTAATGATCGCCATTCTAACTGGTGTGAGATGATATCTCATTGTGGTTTTGATTTGCATTTCTCTAATGACCAGTGATAATGAGCTTTTTTCTGTATGTTTGTTGGCTGCATAAATGTCTTATTTTGAAAAGTAGCTGTTCATATCCTTTGTTTACTTTTTTAAGGGTTTTTTTTTTTTTTTTTTTCTTGTTAATTTGTTTAAGTTCTTTGTCGAGTCTGGATATTAACCCTTTGTCATACGAATAGATTGCAAACATTTTCTCCCATTCTCTACATTGTCTGTTCACTCTGATGACAGTTTCTTTTGTTGTTCAGAAGCTCTGTAGTTTAATTAGATTCCATTTGTCAAATTTGGCTTTTGTTTCCATTGCTTTTGGTGTTTTAGACATGAAGTCTTTGCACCATGCCTCTGTCCTGAATCGTATTGCCTAGGTTTTCTTGGATTTTTATGGTTTTAGGTCTTACATTTAAGTCTTTAATATATCTCAAATTAATTTTTGTATAAGGCTTAAGGAAGGGGTCCAGTTTCAGTTTCCTGCATATGGCTCACCAGTTTTCCCTACACCATTTGTTAAATAGGGAATCCTTTCCCTACTGCTTGTTTTTGTCAGTTTTGTCAAAGATAAGATGGTTGTAGATGTGTGGTGTTATTTCTGAGGCCTCTGTTCTGTGGCATTGGTCTATATATCTGTTTTGGTACCAGTACCATGCTGTTTTGGTTACTGTAGCCTTGTAGTATAGTTTGAAGTGAGGTAACGTGATGCCTCCAGCTTTGTTCTTTTTGCTTTGGATTCTCTTGACTATGCAGGCTCTTTTTAAATTTCGTATGAAGTTTAAACTAGTTTTTCCAATTCTGTGAAGAAAGTCAGTGGTAGCTTGATGGGGATAGCATTGAATCTATAAATTACACTGGGCAGTATGGCCATTTTTACAATATCGATTCTTCTTATCCCTGAGCATGAAATGTTTTTCCATTTATTTGTGTCCTCTGTGATTTCCTTAAGCAGTGGTTTTCAGTTCTCCTTGAAGAGGTCCTTCACATCCCTTGTAAGTTCTATTCTTAGGTATTTTATTCTCTTTGTAGCAACTGTGAATGGGAGGTCACTCATTATTTCACTCTCTGTTTGTCTGTCATTGGTGTATAGGAATGCTTGTGATTCTTACACATTGATTTTGTATCCTGAGACTTTGCTGAAGTTGCTTATCAGCTTAAGGAAATTTTGGGCTGAGATGGTGGGGTTTTATAAATATACAATCATGTCATCTGCAAATGGAGACAATTTGACTTCCTGTCTTCCTATTTGAATACCCTTATTTATTTCTCTAGCCTGATTGCCCTGGACAGAACTTCCAATACTGTATTGAATAGGAGTGGCGAGAGAGGGCATCCTTGTCTTGTGCCGGTTTTCAACGGGAATGCTTCCAGTTTTTGCCCATTCAGTATGATATTGGCTGTGGGCTTGTCATAAATAGTTGTTAATGATTACTTTTCATTTTAATTGTTTTAAAAAAGTAATTTAAAAAAGTAATTGTTTTAAAAAAGACTCCTAGTAGTCTCTTAAATGCTACTAAAAGGAGGTTTAAAAATCCAAGTTTATTCTATAGTCTTGAATTTCAGGGAAGGTTTTATTTGGACGTTAAGGCCAAGATTATGGTAGTCTATAATTAAGGTATACATGTGTTCTAGATGGCTCGGGCATGCCAAGTTTATTCTCATTGTCGTGGCCGATCTCTTGTACGTTTAGAATTCCCTTTCACTCTCAAAAGTTTCTCGATTTGGATGATGCATTTTATGGGCACCCAACCTATAATCCTCTTAAGGCAACATTTATACTTAAAAGCATTTGGTTGTTGCCGTTTGTTTTCTTCAGAGGGACACAAGCTTTCAGGTGCTTAATCTGAACATTTGAAAATCGAGTACATTTGAAAATGGTTAAATTTATAACTTATATGTTATGTATTATTTTTGCCACAATAAAAACCTTGAAAGCATTTGATAAAGGTGCATTTGCCTGGGTTGTCTGATACATTTGAAACCATTTGCTCTCATTCTCCATTACACTTCTGCATGCTCACTCTGCTCTAGCCACACAGGCCTCCTTATATTCCTCTAAAAAGCTAGCCATGCCCCAGCAGAGGACTTTGGCAGTGCTGTTTACTCTATCTAGAATGCCGTCCCTTAGGACTTCAGCTTGGCTAAGTATTTTGTTTCCCTAAATCTTTTCTTAGTGAGAGACACCTTCGTCACTTTATTTAAGATCTTCCCTCACCTCCTAACACACACCACTACATGTACATACATTCTTGATCTCTTTCATCTGAATGATTTTTTTTCCCATAGTACTTACCACTTTTTCACATACTACCTTTCCTTAAAACTTGCTAATTATGTTTGTTTGTTTGCTTCCCTCACAAATGCATAAACCCTACAAAAGCAGATTTCGTACAGTATTTGTTTACTGACATATTCAAGTGCCCCAAACCACCTAGAATAATGTTTTTCTTTAGTAATTGATAAATGTATATTGAATGGAATAATCTAATCAAAATTTTTAGAAAGTCTATCAAGTTGGTCTTTTCAGTGCTTGTTGTAGAACATTGGCATTCCATAGTTTGGCATAGATTTAGATTCTGATGGCCTTGTTTTCTTTTAAAAAAATGCTAAAAAATACCGACAATATTTTGAAGAGGAAGGCAATAAGATTCTGGGATATGTGCTTCGAGTGTTCAGAGTATTCAGAGTACAATAAAACAAATCACCAGAGCTTTTTATGTACTTGTAAAAGGGTACTGCAGTCTGTAGCGTGCAGTCTGGAGCATTATGGGTTGGTTCTTTTTGACAGGGATACCTATGAGTCACCTACTTTTTCAAGCGTATATTCCAACTCGGCAGCCAACAAGTCCAAATATGTGGTTCGATTTTGGTCAATACAAAACAACAAAAGTACAAAAATTCTGTCTTTATTAAGGTAGCTTACTAAGTGGAAAACATCTGAATCAAACTGATTTTTAAATATCATACTGAGTTTTCAATTCAGTATTTGTTTATCTACACATAAGCTAAAAAATAAAATTTTTCATTGGAATAGCTTTATCATGAATAATGTATCTCTTTAGTTCAATATGCAAATTAATTGTCACCATTTTTCCAAACTATGTACTCTGCTGAATACTAAATCTTTGATATAAGCATCTTTCTTTTCATTTCCAGCAAAGTTTTGTGGTGACCCTGGTATACCTGCCCAAGGAAAAAGAGAAGGCAAAAGTTTTATATACCAGTCAGAAGTTTCATTCAGCTGCAATTCTCCTTTCATATTAGTGGGATCAAGCACCAGAATATGTCAAGCAGATGGCACTTGGAGTGGTTCGTCACCTCACTGCATAGGTAATATTAATTAAAGGCTGATTATGCACAGTAACTGTGTAATTAATAGGGGTGACATTTAATGGTTTTCTTTATCCTATAAACTATAGTTGGCTAAATATAAAAACAAGTATAAAATACAGAAGCAATTAGAAGGCACTGGAAATGAACATTGGTAGAAAACACAACATTAATTTTAGCACTTTAAACTTCCAGAAGAAACACTTGAAATAATTTTGTCATATATCAGTAAAATGAAAAATAAAAATACTTTCAGGTAATGACATTATTAACTACTGACATTTTACGTAGATCTTTATAGTTAATAAAGAATCTTCGTATGAAATTAGATTTGTTCCAAAAATATCTAAAATATATATTGATTTCAAAATGATTGTAACTACATTTCTGTAATCCTAAAATTAATGCCATATCTGGTAAACTAACTAAATAATCTGTCATTCAAATAAATCGACTCATCTATCTACCATTCTTATGCCTGAATATCCAATGGGTGTCAATAAAATCCGAACTATCAAGTCCTGTTTCTGGGAAAAAGCTGTTACTTCTTCAGAGAAATATTCCCCTACCCCAAATCATAGTTTAGCAAGGTCTTTGGACAAATGTTACATGCATGTATACTGCTTTCATATCCTTTATCTTTCTTTAATCTTGCATCCACAGAGCTAGTTAAATGTCAGGTGCTTTTATATTAGAAGGGTTCAAAGTTCAAGAATTTCATAATCGATATCAAATGAAGTCTACCTGAATTTCTTGCTTCAAGATTAACAGACTTCTGTCCATGGAAAGATGTTATTACATTTACATTATTTATTATTTCCTAGATAATTTGCACCAAACCCCAGATTATTTAAAATTGTTTTCTATGAGAGAAATATATCTATTGTAAATTTTAAAGGACTAATATCTTTTTAATCTTCATTTTAGAGCCCACTCGTACCTCTTGTGAAAACCCAGGTGTGCCTCGGCATGGATCGCAGAACAATACATTCGGATTTCAAGTGGGTGCTTTAGCTATGTCCATTTAGCATCATACTAGGTCAAAATGCATCTTTGGTTCATATGTATATAATCTTGTTGACATAACAAAAAGTCATGTTCTATCTGCATTTATAAACACATAAGAAAGGTAACAGACAACACAAGAGTAGAAGTAAATTAGAAAAAAAAGTTTTAATAAAATAGCTTAACTGGAACATAAAGATAAATTAAAACAAAAAGAGAAAAATAGCAGTTAGCATAGGAAAAATCCATAAGCATTAGAGAGTTATATATGAAACAGTAAGGGTGAGGGAGTAAATAAGTAAACTCTACAGGAAGATATGGGGACAGTGAAGAAAAGTAAAGATTGAAGAGTTTAAAGGAGAGACTTCTGAGATAAACAGAAAATATATAAAAATGTGGGTTATTCAATAAAGCATTAATTGTGTATATGACATTGGTGTCAGTGTTTAAAATGGTGGGAAATTACTGAAAAATAACCATAACCCTTTACTATACAACACATAGCTGAATTGTTATATTAGAATTCTTTAGCATGCCCAGTCATATGTGGCTGACTTTCTTATTCTCTCTTTTTCCAGTTTCGATTTTAGGTAGAGATTCAGCAACTTTTCAGTTACAAAGGATCCAAGGGGAGCCAAAGTGCATACTGATTCCAAACAGAAATAGCCAATTTACACATTACCCAATTGCCCTGTGTTGCCGGGTTTTGTAAATTGTGCTATTCTGTGTGAAATTCAGTGTGAACCTGAAGACCATCCATTTCTAAAGGAAGGGCTCATCTGAAGGGCCATATTTTGTTGCTAAAAATAGTTTCCATTTATCTACAGTTCAGGCACAGTATGAACATTGATTTTATAGCATTTCCAATTCTTCTGATTTCCTTCAGTCCTGTTCGGATAATACAAAAGTGTAAAAATGAGTCTGTCTCCGTTATATTGGTGTTTTTAGAGAACTTTAGATTAATATCTCCATAAAAGTTTTTATCAGTTGATCCAAATCCTGAAAAATGGGCAACTAGCTGCACAGCACTAGTCCTCATCATATGTACAAAGAAATTGAAACAGAATGTGACTTGCTTTGTTCGCAGAGCAAGTTGGTGACATATTCTAACAGAATACAAAATTGTGATGTTAGTGTCTGTGTACTAAATCAGGCTGATTTTCTAAAGAATATTAGTTTTTTTTTTTTTAGTAAATATTATTTGAGATAATGGAGATGAGAATGATTAACATGGAGTTTAAAACAGTCATCCAACAAAATGAAGAGAATCACTAACTCTGCATTCTAAGGATTGTATTATAATCATTGAAAAATGCTGTAACAAAGTTAACCTAACCCTGAATTTATGTTATTTGGGCTAATAAACAGGTATTAAATCATTATATTCTACATGAATAAATATGAATAGACTAGATTTCAAATATGGTAAAGTCTAATTATATACAATTATATAACTCTATTAAAATTAAATATATTTTGTGTCTTACATTAGGGAGATTGGCTTTTTTACATGCATATGGCAGATATGAATGTATATATATACACATACATACTGAATCTGTTAACTTAATCTGTATAGATCTAACACAATAAATAGTTATATAATTCTAATTAGTACTAATTTATTGGTGAATTCCAAATGAATATGGTTTTATATGCAAAAGGCATCTCGAGCCATTGAGAAAAACGATTGCTTACAAGTGACAAAAAAAAGCTATTTGGAGCTACTTAAAGCCTAAAGGCATTACTGTGCAGGTATGTCCAGGCTCCCAAAGAAAGAATCCAGGTGAGACTCATCAAGCCCAGAATGTAGGCACTGGCTGCAAGTACTCAGTTTTTATACTACTTTCTGTTTATCCACCTCATAGTTTCTCTCTGCAGATTGGCCATATGGCCAAGAGTGAATCATTTCTATTTACATCTCAGCCACCTACAGAAAGTGATCATCTCAATCTCAATTACAAATTTCCAAGGAGAATCAGAATGTCCCAACTTTTGTATTCATGTTGGTTGGATTAGATGACCAGTAGTGAGTTATGATGCAAAATCACAGCTGTTAGGAAGCCCATTTTGGGGAAGAGCAAGAGAAAGTTATGAACTACAGAGGCACTTAGATCATTTTCTTAATTTTATCTTTAATGCATTCATTTGTTCACTCTCTTTTTCTATATAGATTTATATAGTAGATTTTGGGACATCAATAATTATTAACATACAAAAATATATCACTCATTGCTAGAAATGATGAAAACTCTATCATTGAAAAAAGTATTCAACATAATTTGTCTTTTTATTAAAATATTGTAAATTGGAATAATTTTGGCTAAAAACAGATTGGTGGTGAAGAGAATAGCTGTCAAAATAATTGATGCAACATCAGGGTTTATTATGAAGTAAATGACAAGCACACATGTACACTGCTGTATCGCTCGTTAAACTGTGCTCTGGGCAATGGAAACTACATTATTTGGATTTAGGGCTTGTTATGTAAAGTTATTATAAATATGAAATGTTTTTAATCTAGTTCTTTAGATATTTAGCCTCAAGATATTTAACCATAAAATATTTAACCCTACCAAGCTAACCGTAGTGATTATATATGGTATATATACTAATTTAAGTTTGTAATTGAAATTAGTATCCCAGTATATTGAATGAGGTAAATATATGTTTCATAGTGTTTTATTACCTTAAATGATAAACACAGTGACATTAATTCTGAAAGTAAAAAAATTATTTTCAATTAAAATCTTCTTGTTTTGAATATAAAGAATAATAATTAAACTTTTCTTAAACCAGGAAGCCCAGAACCAAAGTTGATGCTCAGTCAGCAAAAATTACTTGCATCTTAAGCGCATCTGTTATACCTTCATTTTTATGATGTTGCCTTTCTGTGACAATTTTATTTATTTTAATTTACAAATATCTTTTATTAAAAGCTACCTCAATTTTTCTTGAGTAAAATGTTTTGTATAAATACATAATGAAAAACATAAATTTATTTTTTAAAAATGTATATATTGCAGAGGAAGCATATACGTTTTTGAGACCTTAATTATATATAAATTTTGAAAGTTCCTAAGAACCATGCTGGATACTCCAGTTAAACAAACATGTGATATAAGAAGTCAGATTCAAATAAATGCATTGATAAAAATTCTAGCATGCCAAGTGTCATTTGCCATGAAATCTCATGGAAGGGAAAAATAGAGCTTATTGAGAATGTTCCAAATGTATACAAAATGTCTATTAATCCTATTATTTGTTATATAAATTTTATGATTTAGGGACTAAGATATAACATTTAAAATAGGAGAATAAGGTGTTAAATAACATAAGTGATATTTACTAATTAGACATGTCTTAAAAGTCTATAATGCATTTATACACAGCATGGTACTTTAAATCAATTTAAAGTGATTTTTATTTAAACATTGGTTGCAATTAAAACTTGATACAGATTTTTTAAAATTCTTGTTATAAAAACTTTCAATATTAATTTTTACAATGTTGTATATGTAAATAACACTTTTTATTAGTAAATAATGGTGAAAAATTATACATAAGTTATTTTTCCAAGAATTTTTTGAATTTGATAATATGAATTTTTAGAATTTTGTTATCTATTTTTCTACAAATAGCAAATTATACTATGCATGTTGGAAGTCGTTCAGTCAGAAGGATATATCAAATTGGAAAAGGATAGAGAACTATGTAAAATACACTATTAAGTGGGTTCATCACTGAAAAAAATATTTATTAATGCACTGATATTTAGAGAAAATTTTGTTGATTTGACTATAACAAATTCTGGATAAACAATTTAATCAATTATTAAATCTGTATAAATCTTTGTTAGATATTAGGTATAAGTATTTGTGAATTTGACAAAAATCTTAATTAGATGTGTTGGTGATACACAGAAAAATCTTAAAACAGATTTTATTTTAATTCTATAACATTTAGTTAATATTTAAAGCAGTTGTTATAATGACTTCAAAAAGCTTACAGCATTGAGGAAAAATGTCTTACAAGTAAAAACAAAATGTATATAGTCCAACATATTTCTTACACCTGACCAATATAAAGGTTTAATGAAATAAACCGAATATACCCTTCAAAGAACAAACAAACAGAATGATTTAACCTTATCTAAAGTATAGAGGTGATATCATTGCACTTTAAGAACCAATAGAGGTTAAATATTCTAAAGTTAAATAATCAAGTAGTTTTATATTATTTAGTCCCCATTCCTTCCATTGCTCCAACATTTTCAAGTCACATTTGTAAGCTCAAGGTGCACAAGGATGAGTACACACAGTCTCTGGCCTAGAAAGGCTAACATTTTGATATGTTGGTCAGCTGGAATAAATGATTTCTTAGGCTAGGCAATAACACCGATAACAATGAAAAGCATTAAGGAAGCACACAAAAGAGATGGTTTTTCTAATTTCTTGCTGCAGAGAAGGCTTTCTACAGATGGTGGCTGAGCTAATTCTTTTAGTGTAAGAGCTAGGAGAGGAAAGTTGGGAGAGGCATTCCACGCAGTAGGAACAGCATGAAAATAGGCATACATTTCAGGATACAAAAGTTCAATATTAATTGAACAGAATTTGAGTAAAGTAAGCTATGAATGATGATGCTAGAGAGATGGTCAGTGGCCAGGTTATGGAGGCCTTTGTAATGTTAGCACAATGTAACTTTATCCTAATGGGTGAATAATAAGGTCAAACTTTCGTGTTGCATAGATCACTCTGACTTCAGTGTAGAAAACAAATATAGTGGGTCATGAATTGAGAAATGGAGACAAGTTAGAAGATTATTCTAATTGTCTATGGCTGTAGCTCTCAAAGTGTAGCGCCTAACTGACAGCAGCAGTTTCACCTGGGAACTTGTTGGAAATATAGATTCATGGACCTACCCCAGATCCACTGAGTATGAAACTGTGGTGGGGGGCACTCAGCTATTGGTGTTTTCATAAAGTCCTTTTGGTGACTGTGATGTCTGCTAAAGTGAGAGCCAAAGCCTATGGAAAAGATATTGTGGAGAAAAACTGGATGTAAAGTGGGGAAAAAAGGAAGATGATACTTTGAAAAGGATTTAGAAGGTAAAATTTCCAGTTGTGGGGTGAAGTGAATGAAGGGAAAATTTATTAGTGACAAGTGACACTATTAACTGGGATCTAACCTTAAGAAGAATTACTAGATTGATAGAGATGATGGGTTTTGTAGAACTGGTTTGACTGAAAATTAGAACTGCAAACTGTATATTACATAATCTAGTCCACACTGAAAAATGAAAACCTGTACCACCATTTTGCACAACTTCAGAAAGAATATGAATGGCATGCTCTGGAGCACAAGTCAGGGGACTCTGGTTATACGGAATAAAATGCAAATGGTGCTTCTTGGAGTCAATCAGCGTAACAGCCTAGAGAAAACGGGGCATCCGGGGATAAGAGATCTTCTAGAGGTGAAGGTGAGGGTCCATGGAAGACACAGCATGAGCTAACATGAAGAAAAAAGGTTGTTGCCAGAGAAAGAATTTTGGAATTTAATTTTTCTGGCCTAGTATAGTTCTGGGCAATAATAACAATATGAAAAATGGTGGAATTCAGAGTCTGAAGTTTCAAATGGAATCTTAGTATCAAATTATATCATCTTAAGCTTAGCTTCTTACTGTCCTGTCAAGTGGCAGTAGGAATTAAGGGGAAGGCAGAAAACAGGATCTGAGTGATAAGTCCTAAAACTGTGATTGAGCCTTCTCAGACTACAATTGCTGGAGAAGTCCAAAGTGGCAGACCCTAAATATCCCTTATCTCATCCTCCACTGTTAATCATTCAATAAATCATGTTGATTTTTTTCTTGTAATTATTTTGAGGAAATGACTTTTTTTCCTAGGCTTACTGCCACAAGTTTGTACAGTTTTTATCCACTCCAATGTAAAATGGCAGTGCCAGCCTCATAATTAGAATTACTACTATTAATTCTTCTAAATACCATAGCCTGCTATTTGAGACCCTTCAGAAACTAATTCTTACTTATCTCTCCAATTGAGTCATCATGCCTGTAATTTATTTAAAACTTGAGTGTCATCCTAGGGTGGAGTGGAGTATATATTCTATTTAATTTAATCCTTGAAACAGATTTCAATACAAATAATATTATCATTGTTATTTATAAATGAGACATTAGGCCTCAAAGAGGAGATAGGAGATATGACTTATTCAAGTAAAGTGAGATCCAGAATTAAAACTACATGTACATTACTGTGGTGATTTGTTTTCTTATTTATTATATACCCCTGCTTCCCACTTACCCAAACCTCTACCTGCCCTGCTCACTTTGTAAACAATAAATGCCAATCAATCTAATATACTATCTTTTCCCCTAAAGCAAATGATATATATTTTAACCAACATACATTTTTCATCATGTTATTATCTTTTCTGCTTTTCTATAAGGCATTTTCAAACTTTAGTGTTTATTACCACCACCCAATGGGCTTGTTAAAACAGATTGCTGGTTTTTCTACCCTAAGAGTTTCTGATTCTATGTGTCTGGGGTAAGGCCTCAGAATTGACATTTTTAACAAATTTCTAGGAGATGTTGATATTACCGGCCTAGAGACTACACTTTGAAAGCCATTATCCTAGATATTCTCCTAATTTCTATACCCTTAAAAGCTAGTGCAAACAGTATATATTCCATTGTATATTTCTGCTGTCACCACCACCTTCAGTAACCACCTTTGTCTCTAATCTCATATTGCATTTTTCACTTCAATATTTGTTTGTTTCTTATGTGGTTAGCTATATTTATTTTCATATCTATTTTTATCAAGCTTCGTTTATTTATCTCTAATCATCTCTCTATCTTGTATTCATGTGTAGCTTGTTGGATTTTTTGGTGTCTTAAATATTTTCTTCAAATTCCGATGGCAAAAAAACTTGGTATCTGTATATGTACTAAGGACCCAACTATTTGATGATGATATGTAAACAAAGTCAGGATTTTATTTTTTTAGCTTTGAATTTTTCCCATTTTATTTTAAATCAGATTTCAATTCTTTTTTTCTTCCAACTCCACCATACAGAATTTCACTTGATAGCATTTTCTCACTCAAGCCGTATTTGTTGCCATATTTGAAGTTGTAGTTGAACATTTTTTTTTCTCTCTTTTATCTGCTATAGGTAGGAAGTGTTGTACAGTTCCATTGCAAAAAAGGACACCTTCTCCAAGGCTCTACAACACGCACCTGCCTCCCTGATCTTACATGGAGTGGAATTCAGCCTGAATGCATACGTAAGTATTATGGATAAGAAATAATGCTATCATGGGTAAGAATTTATATGCATTGTTTTCTCCCAAGTATACAAATAAATTTACATCTATAGGTGTATCAGATTGACTTTTAGATTAAAAATCTTATTTTATGTATGTAATTTTATTACTGTATCATAAACCCATGGCCATTGGGAAGCACTCTCTAAGTAAGTCAGAAAGCACAAGGCACAATTTTGTTCTTTTTGTAAAGACCTTATGTTTATTTATATATTTAGCCAACTGGTAATTTTAGGTGATGATTAGTTTAGGTTTTAGTTTATAGATCTGCACCTATCAGTCTGAAGTAATCTAAAATACCCAAGATGCCAATCTAACAGCTTCTAATTTTCTTTTTTTTTTTTTCTTTTTTTTTTTTGAGGCGGAGTCTCGCTCTGGCTCTGTCGCAGGCTGGGGTGGGTGGCCGGATCTCAGCTCACTGCAAGCTCCGCCTCCCGGGTTCACGCCATTCTGCTGCCTCAGCCTCCTGAGTAGCTGGGGCTACAGGCGCCGGCCACCTCGCCTGGCTAGTTTTTTGTATTTTTTAGTAGAGACGGGGTTTCACCGTGTCAGCCAGGATGGTCTCGATCTCCTGACCTCGTGATCCACCCGTCTCGGCCTCCCAAAGTGCTGGGATTACAGGTTTGAGCCACCGCGCCCGGCCACAGTTTCTAATTTTCAAAAATCCCTTGTGAAAATATTATCTGAGAATCTGGGGAAACTAAAACATATATGAAAGGAAATATTCATGGGCACTTGGCCACAAATTTGAAAACAATTTTCGAATTTCCTTTATATGTTCTCTGATCCTAAGTGGAGAGCACTTCCTATACAGATTAAATAAGAACAAAGCCCAGGGTCACTAAATAACTTTTGCTGACATACAATTAGAAATGAATTCCAGCTGGTCAGCTATTTGGCTTTTCTTTCTCTCCAGATGTCTTTTTAAAAAAATCTACTCCCTTATCTTTTGAATTGTGTTTCTTGGTGAAAAATGGAAAAAAAGTAAGCTGGGGTGGAAACATTTTTTAGGATGGTGTCTAGCTTTTAGGATTTGCTGAAGCCTACACAAGCCCAGTGAATTTACTCTATCCCTGTTCAGAACCATCCAAATGATTGTGGGGGCACCTAGGGACCAGCGGCTTACTTTAAAGCAGAAGAACACTCCACAGAGATTCCATGTTATGTGCCTTGTTGGCTTATATTTAAATGTGGAAAATTCCTTAAAAGAGAATTCCTCAGAACGTGTACCTTAAAACAGCTGTGTGGGCTGTAACTAGGAGTTTCATAGTAAACCATGGTTCTTTGATGTCCTCCAGTTGGGATATGATAGTTTAAATAAAGTTAAACAGCGTCTGTTACTGCAAAGCATCTCAAAGTTTCTAACATGTCCACAACATAGGGCTTAAGAAGGCAGTAGAGACAGACTGTAGTTTTCCTAATCAATACTTACTGCAGGAGGATTACATTTCACTAACTGAATTATAGTAAATATAAACCATTTAGGCCAGGCACGGTGTCTCAGGCCTATAATCCCAGCACTTTGGGAGGCCGAGGTGGGCAGATCACTTGAGGTCAGGAGTTCGAGACCAGCTGGGTCAGCATAGTGAACCCCCATCTCTATTAAAAACACAAAAAATTAGCTGAGTGTGGTGGCAGGTGCCTGTAGTCCCAGCTACTCGGGAGTCTGAGGCAGGAGAATCGTTTGAACCCAGGAGGTGGAGGCTGCATTGAACTGAGATTGTGACACTGTACTCCAGCCTGGGCAGCAGAGTGAAACTCCATCTCAAAAACAACAAAAACAAAAACAAAAAGTCATTTAACACAATGTTTAGCCCATGGAGTAAAAAAATGTCAGCTATTATTTATACCGTTATGGACTGCCATTAAGAAACAAATGAAAAGGCTGGGCGCGGTGGCTCAAGCCTGTAATCCCAGCACTTTGGGAGGCCGAGACGGGTGGATCACAAGGTCAGGAGACGAGACCATCCTGGCTAACACAGTGAAACCCCGTCTCTACTAAAAAATACAAAAAACTAGCCGGGCGAGCTGGCGGGCGCCTGTGGTCCCAGCTACTCGGGAGGCTGAGGCAGGAGAATGGCGTGAACCCGGGAGGCGGAGCTTGCAGTGAGCTGAGATCAGGCCACTGCACTCCAGCCTGGGCGACAGAGCGAGACTCTGTCTCAAAAAAAAAAAAAAAAAAAAAAAAGAAACAAATGAAAAGTATTGGTTTCTAAAATTTATCCACAGAACACTTTTTTCAGAGATCACTTTTATAGATCTCTTCTTTATGGTACTTTCATAATGAAGTTATGCTGGCTAGCTTAACACAATAGGAATTTATTTAAAAATGCTATCTGTTTTAGGGGAAAAGTTTCTTGTAGCATTTATCTCTGACTGAGAAAGTAATGGTCTTTAGAAGACATAAGACCGATGAAATAAGGGGAAGATACGGTGTAATCAAGGTAGAGAATAAGGAGTGGAAGGAAACATGGAGAAAAGGAGATAATTAGGTGAATAAAATGATACTTCTAGTGTACGGATCCAAATATGTCCTGAAAATTCCATATGTAAAACAATTATTAAAATGTACTTTTATTAGGATGTATTAATACCAAAGCAATATAATTAGCTGTGGTTTTATTTAACCATAGAAAATAGATTTTTAATTTAAAATAAATATAATAAATTTAAAATTCATAAAATAATATTTTCTGAACTCATATAGAAAACCTGAGCTTGACAAACATTAAAAGGTATCTTACCTTCATAGATCCTTTGAAATGCTGAAGTTTGTTGTGACTCTCTAGAATGTGTGACTATCTAAAATGGTAAAGCATACATTTGTGAGTTTAGTTATTGACAATGTTTTTTTTTTTTCTCATTTTATTTAACATCTACTAGTATTCCACAAATGGTGGATTAGGAAATGCTAAAGTATGAAATCAATAAGTATATTTGCATTGAAACATTTTTGTGATTTATTAGAATAATTATTCAAAGATATATGTATATAAAGATATTGAAGTATGTCTAAAATGTATTGTGACTCCTGTCTCAAAATTTTCTTAACATATCTATAGAAAATTTACATTGTTGTCTTTTTTAAATATAGCCCACAGCTGTAAACAGCCAGAAACTCCTGCTCATGCAAATGTAGTAGGGATGGACCTTCCATCTCATGGATATACACTGATTTATACCTGTCAGCCTGGCTTCTTCCTAGCAGGTGGAACAGAACATAGAGTGTGTAGATCCGATAACACCTGGACTGGAAAAGTTCCTGTTTGTGAAGGTAAGTTTTCTCTATAGAATCTTTTTAACACAAGAGATTGTACTATTGCCTTCCTTGGCTCTAGACAAAAACTCAACTCAAATTAGCATAGGAACAAGGGAAATTTGTTGATTAACTCCAAGTCTAGGAGTAATGTAAGCACTTCTGGATCCAGAGATATATAAATTTTATGAATCTATTCAAAGCTTTTTTCCCATGCAAATGTTACTTCTTGCCTTTATTCTATCTTCAAGTTTTCTCTTCAAGGTAGGTATATTATTTTTCTAGGGCTTTCATAACAAAGTACCATAAGCTGGCTAGCTTAACACGATAGGAATTTATTCTTTTGCAATTCTAAAGTCCAGAAGTCCAAAATTAAGGTGTCAGCAGGGCCTTGTGCCCTCTGTGAGCTCTAAGCAGAAACCATTCCTTGCCTCTTCCGATTTTCTTATAGCTTCTGACAATCCTGGGTTTTCATTGACTCCTCACCTTACTCCAATTTCTACCCCATTTCAACATGGCCTTCTTTTCTGTGTATCTTTGTGTGGCCTCTCCTCTTCTTATAAGGATACCAGTTCTTGTATTTAGGGCCCATCCTAAATTCAGGATTATTTTATCCCAAGATCTCTAGTTAATTACATTTGCAAAGGCCTTCGTTCCAAATAAGGTCATAGAGATACCAGGTGAACATAAATTATGTGGGTACACTCTTCATTAGAGTAGGGAAAATTGCTACCATAATGCCTAGGTTACTCTGCCAGAGTAACCCTAGTAGAAAGAGTCCTTCCCAAAGTTTGGTCAGGAAAGCACTATCTGGGATTCTGTTTGCCACAATTTTGAATGAAGCCCATCACCAAATCCATTACTCAGCCTGGATTCTATGGTACTAATATTTGGACCAGATGTGGGTGAAGTGTCCACCCTATTGCTGCTCGGTCAGGACAATTTCCATTTAGAAAAGGGTTATATTGCCAGAAGAAGGAGTAAAGGAAGTTTTTCCAGTGTTTTTGGTAAGGTCATCAACAAAATCCATTTTTTTATATCCAAATAATCCTATTTGTAAAGCCTTCTAATTTTTTATCTAATGCAGCTGTCGTAAATGACGATTACTTTCTTTTATTTGAAGTGTTTTCATTCTCTTTACCAGAACATTCCTCTGCTATTATTCTTTCTATTTTTCTTTTTCTTTTCTTTTTTTTTTTTTTTTAAATGATTGAAATACCTGTAGTAGGAGAAGACCTTATTCTTTGGTTTGTTTGCTTGTCATTATCTGCTTCCACTCTCCTGTCCTCCTATCTACCCCTCTTCAACTAGAATATAATCTCATAAGAGACTTTACTCAAAGTTTTTACAACTGTAATTTTAACACAAATCAGTACCTTACATGTGAAAAGCATTCAATAAATATTTGTTGAATGAGTAAATGTTTTACTTCCTCCTAATTCTGGGTATCCATTCTCTATTTCCTTTATAAACTGATTGTTTTCTACTTGTGATTTTCTAAAGATGCAGTGCTCAGCCATCTCTTGTTTTCATCTTGTATTCACTTTTAGGTGATGTCATTCAAGCCAATGGCTTCAATAGCAGTCCTTATGTAGATTACTTACAAATTAATATTTCTAGCTTATTTATCTTATTTTAGCTTCACTCTTACATATTCAGTTGTTTGCTTGATATCTCTACTGGAATTCTTCAGTGGCATTTCAATACTCAATACATGCAAAACTAAACTCATCAATTTCTTTTCTCCCTATAGTTTCCCTTTGGTATTCCCTACCTCAGTGATATTACCATCCTATAGTTACACAAGAGATCTAGTAAATTCCTTTGATATTTTCCTATCCTTCTGAATCACCACAATTTCAATAGCTTTAACATCTCTTCCCCTTTTTGGTTTATTGTCACTACTACCATACTCTAACTCAGCATTATCTCTACTGGGACTACTGCAGTATCTCTTAACTTCTCTAGCCATATCTGTACTTGCTCCTTTCCAAAGTTTTCTTTATTTCGCAACCAGAGCAATGTTTGCCCAAATCACATCCTTTTACAGTCTTTTAAGACATTACATTGTTCTTAGGATACCTTGTTTACAAGGCGTTCATGTCATGGCTCCTATAATATTCCAGTCACTCCTACATCCTACATGATTTATTTAGTTTTGGACTACTTTTGGTTTTGGTTTAAAACCTTGAAGATTTTACCTTTGAGTCTATCCAATTTCTAATGACATCTTTAATTATCTCAACAAACTTTGATTTTTAAATGTAAACCCTACCCAAATAGTTTTTGCCTTCTGTCAACAAGAACGACCCTCAACTCTCAGCTTCCATGTTGGAGGCAACTGTCTCCACTTTAGTTTATGCCTTTAAAATAAGAAATAACATCCCAAGATGATAAAGCAACACAAATCTGCCCCTTGTGCCAATAGACTGTAATGGGAATAATTACTGAAATCAACAGTTACATAATGAGTATTGAGTAGGGTACTGAGATGTTGTGATGAATGGAATATTTTAGAGAAAACTATCTACGTGAAATGTCAGATAATAAAATGGACAGTGCATCACGTTTGTGTGTGTGTGTGTGTGCGCGCGCACATGTGTATGTAATTAATTACATCAACTTTTGTAAACACCTTTATTTCTTTTCATAGCTGGTTCTAAAATATTGGTGAAAGATCCCAGACCTGCACTGGGAACACCCAGCCCAAAGCTAAGTGGTTAGTAATGTCATTTGTTTTTCTAGAATTCATTATTTCTAAAAATGGTCTACTGTTTTCTTGGCATAGTAGCTGTGTATTTAAAAAACATATTTAAGTATAAAAACTATGACTGTCTTGAATTTGATAATTCACAAGATGCTGAATTTAAAGCAATGTAATACAGTGACATGTTAGTATTACAAAAGTATTGTTCATAGTTCTGTCTGCTAAAAATATTGAAATTTTCCTTGAAGAGTATCTGTAAATGACTATAGCATAATGACAATACTTTCATTTAAAATATAAAAATAAAAATAAGGTCTTATTTAAAATTTTTAAATGTATATGTTTTAAAAAGGATTCAAATACACTTGGTATGAGAATAAAGATCAGTAACTTCTAGGACTTGACCAGTTTATTTTCACTTATTTGATTTAAAAAGCCAACTAGAAAACCTAGTACAATCAATACAAACATAAACTTTAAAGCCCTACAATCTTGATGTAATTCCCATCTTATACACTCTCTTACATGTGACCTTGGAAAAAATTATTTTATATATCTGAGTCTCCATATATTTTCTATACAAAATAAATAATAATTAAATAATTATATAATAAGCTTCATGCAAATGAAGTGCAAAGTGCTTAGCCCATAGAAAGGGCTCAATATATGAGTTGCTTTGTATTAGTCTGTTTTCACACTCCAGATAAAGACATACCCAAGATTAGGCAATTTAAAAAGAAAGAGGTTTAAGTGGACTCAGTTCCACGTGACTGGGGAAGCCTCACAATCATGGAGGAAGGCAAGTAGGAGCAAGTCCTGTCTTACTTGGATGGGGGCAGGCAAAGAGATAATGAGGAAGATGCAAAAGCAGAAACCCCTGATAAAACCACCAGATCTTGTGAGACTTATCTACTACCACGAGAACAGTATCCATGATTCAATTATCTCCCACCAGATTCCTCCCACAACATGTGGGAATTATGAGAGTACAATTCAAGTTGAGATTTGAGTCCGACACAGAGCCGGACCATATCATTCTTATTCAGTATTTGTATTTTTTATGTGATACTATTAAAAAGCTGCCAGTAAAATAAGAGCTTAATATCTTATCTTAACCTTGGAAACAGATTTCTCTCAGTTGTATTGGGCCAAGAACTACATTAGGATCTAATTTTAGTTGGGTTTAGAAGTGCTCCATGTACATACTATAAAACTGGAGGGACCATAAAGTTCTGCGATTTACACTGATACATTCAACACTTATTGAAAACATACAGAATGCCATTGAGGAAATCAAAGAATACATAAAAGTAAGGCAGAGTTTGTTTGCAACAGAGTCGGAAAACCATAATTGTTCATCAATGCCCCCAATTTTCTAAGGGCAAGCTTGATTTGGGACCAGCTGGAAGCTCTGAATAGTAGCTCCAGCACATCAAATCTGTAAAGAACTGCTCATATATTAAATAATAAATAAAATTAAACAAATTTTAAAACAAAGTTAGTCTTCATAGCTCATATCTGACCAGGATGCAATTAAAGTTCAATAAGAAAATATGTAATTTAAAAAAATTCATGTATGTTTGGAAATTCAGAGCACAATTAGTACTAATAATTTGTGAATTAAAGAAGACATTAACACAAAATATATTAGAATTTAATTATTTTGAAAAATTTAAGTATCAAAGCTTGAGGGCTATTAGAAAAGGAAAGTTAAGAGGGAAATTTGTGCCTTAAATCCTTACATTATTGGCCGGGCGCGGTGGCTCATGCCTGTAATCCCAACACTTTGGGAGGCAGAGGCGGGCGGATCACGAGGTCAGGAGATCGAGACCATCCTGGCTAATATGGTGAAACCCCGTCTCTACTAAAAATACAAAAAAAAAAAAAAAAAAAAAAAATTAGCCGGGCGCATTGGCGGGCGCCTGTAGTCCTAGCTACTCGGGAGGCTGAGGCAGGAGAATGGTGTGAACCCGGGAGGCGGAGCTTGCAGTGAGCGGAGATCATGCCACTGCCCTCCAGCCTGGGTGACAGAGCGAGACTCCGTCTCAAAAAAAAAAAGAAAAAAAAAATTCCTTACATTATTAAGAAAAAAGCCTCATAATTAATTAGTTGTGTCCCTTTAAGAGAACATTAAGACTATAACAGTAACAGGGCAGAAATCATATAATAATAAAAACAAGCAACCACCCAAAACAATAGAAGAATCTCAACAGAACCAAATGCCATTCTTTTTAGAAACAAAGTAGCAAAATTTCTGGTAAAAATAATATAATAAAGAAAATGTGAGCATAACTACATAGATTAATGAAATTCAAAACATATTAAGGGAAAACTGTCAACTATCAACATTTAAAAACATTTACACAAAACAGACAAATTACTAGAACACTACATCTTACTAGAACTAACTAATAAAAGAATATGTGAATAATTTTATAACAAATAAAGAACTGGTTAAAATTATTTCCACAAAGAAAATGAGGTCTATGTGGCTCTACTGGTAAGTTTCACCACATTTTAAAGGAACAGAATGGATCTTTCAAGTTTTATAAAATCTCTTCTAGACAATCAAATTCATTCTCTAGGCTCAACATATCTCTAATAACTCGGATAAAGATATTATAAAGGCGAAAAAATTCCGGTCCATTTGACTCAGGATTATAGATGAGAAAATCTTACATAAAATCTTAGCAAATCAAATTCAACATTGTAGTAATGATAATCCACGTGAAAAGGAAAACTTCAGCTAAATTAAATTTAAAGGAGTTTAATTGACCAATGAACAATTTGTGAATCAAGCAGACCCCAGAATCACAGCAGATTCAGAGAGACTCCAGGGTGCCTCGTGGTCAGAACAAATTTTTAGACAAAGAAAAGGAAGTGTACAGAAATCAGAAGGGAGGGACAGAAACAACTGGATTGCTTACAGTTCTGTGTTTGCCTTATTTGAACACATTTTGAACACTCATCAGTGTATGAATAGTGGAAGTACAGCTGCTGGGATTGGCCAAGGCTCAGCTATTGTTTCAGGTGCATATTCCTAAATTAGGTTTTCAATCTTGTGTGCCTATTAAGTTAGGTTGCAGTTCATCTACAAGGACTCAAATATAGAACTATGGAGTCCTTCTCAGGCCATATTTAGTTTACTTTAACACCCACAAGAACCAATTTGGATTCATCATAGCTATGCAGGGATATTTTAGTTTTAAATAATCCTTTAAAGTAATGTATCACATTAAGAGATTAGTGCAAAAAATTATAATTGCAATATTTGCAAATAAAGTATTTGATAAAATTTGACACCTGTTTATAATTTTTAAAAATTCTTAATAAATTCTAAATCTTAGTAAAATTATTTATAAAAATTATATGGCAAATAGCATGTTATGTGAGAAAACCTTCAGCAGTATTTCATTTAAAATCATGAATAAGACACAGTGATTACATTACTCCAAAGTAATAAGAATGGAAGCTGGCAATGGTATCAAAGTAAGGAGCTATATTGCTTATAAATTATCATGGAAATAAAAAGTTATTACTGAAATATTCAGTAGAAACTCAACTCTTAGGGTATTTTTATGCTGATCCGCCACAGTAGTTTTGCTTTCTTGGTTTAATAGAATTCAGGGAATACACAGCTTGTAACAGAAATCCCTGTGATCTGACTGGTAAGAAGTATGATACCTGCATATATCAGATGAAAAATCATCGATAACTTGTTAGACAAATTAAAAAAAGGACTTTTTTCCTAAATCCACTTCATTCACTCATTCATCTAAAGAAGCCTGGGCCCCTTGAATACCTGATTTCTAGGGATGCGCTATGCTGTGAGGTATAGGATTAATGCAGCTTCTCTTAGCTGCTGCCCAGAAGCTGTGTAGACTTTGACATAACTAATTTATATAACTCTAAATTATATAAATAATTTATATAAATACAATAAGTCTTTTTGGCTAGTATCTAAAATAGTGTTTTTTCTTTAGATGAAAATTTTATGAGCTTTAGAATGTTCTTTGATTCTACCACACTATATCTCTCACCCTGGAGAGTCCAATAATACTAGTGATAATTTCTAAAAATACCTGTATACTTCAAAGCTGTCAATATGATAGAGCCCTGTTCTTCTTCAGGACCATCTGTTATTAGAAGAACTAAACTCAGTATTCTATGAGGGGGAACACAGAAGCACTGTCTGGTGATAATTTTGCAGGACCTTTCTGCAAAGGCGGAATTTAACTCTTTGCTATTCCTCTTAAAAATCTATTCCCACTGCTAGAAAAAAAAGCAGGCCTCTTGGGACTTGTGTATAGTTTTACTGCCATGGTGCTGTGTAATTATTTTATTTTCCTTCAGAAAGAAATATATTGTATAAAAGACCAAATATAAGTGAAGTTTATAATTACCTGGGTTCTAAAAATAAACCTAATGTCTTTAACTGGTGTTTTCTAGATTATTACAATGTTGATTTATTCTAAAAAATGGAAACACTTTTATATGAAGAATTAATTTTGTAACACATTCAACATTATTGTATATTTAGCAATACATCATTATTCAATAAACTAATACTCTAATGCTTATATTTATATGGCATTGTAAAATTAATGTGTAGTATATTTAATCTATTCACAGTTCCCGATGATGTATTTGCCCAAAATTATATATGGAAAGGCTCTTACAATTTCAAAGGAAGGAAACAACCCATGACCTTGACGGTTACTAGTTTCAATGCTTCCACTGGGAGAGTTAACGCAACACTGAGCAATAGCAACATGGAGCTGCTACTTTCAGGTATCGCAATACAAACAGCAATGAAATATACCTTCATGCCTTTATTTCTATTATGATTTCATCATTTTTATTAACATTTTTTATGTGGTGAAATGTTTATTTTGATACATTTGCTTTTGATGACATTCATATTCACTCAGAACCAAGGTTTTCTGGTTTTTGGATTGATGAATGAATATTACTACAGAAATATAAAACTAGTTTTAAAATAAGTTCCTTCAATAATTTTTGGTAGCTAGAATTAGATGTCATATATTAGATCATAACTTTTAATTTAGGTATGAATACAACTAAATCTTTCTCTATTCTCATAAAACCACAGAGAACAAATCAGTGATTTCTCAACTATTCTGTGGCCACAAAACTATTTCTTCAAATGACCATGTATAGATGGATATCCAGTATTTAAGACAAATAAAGATAGAGCTATACTTGTTTAAATAGGCATAAGGGAACCAAAGCCTGGTCAATCTCCTTAAGTTTCTGTTTTCTCTGTCCAGCACACACATCTCTCATTATCTTTGATTGCACTGGTTTTCCTAACACTCAGATATTCTCTCAAAAGTCACCTCCTCAAGCAATACTCCCAGTGAGCTGACCTAAAGGAACCTTTGTATTAAAAATGCTGTCAGACATATTCTTAGTTTTAGGCAACCTTACCTTGTTTTTTTCAATATTTGAAATTATATTTGTTATATTTATTATTTATTATGTGTCTATATTCTAACAATATAAAATAAATTCTAAGAAAGTTCTTTGCCTTCCAACTTAATATTGTATTCCCAGAGGCTAGCAGAACATCTGAGACAAAATAGGCCTCAATAAATATTTTCAAATTAATGCGTTTGAATTATAATTGCTCTCATTTTTCAAAATGAGGCACTATGATATTTGATATTGCAAATATGAAATATATACTGTAAAATTCTTGTCTATATATAACCCATATAAATATTAATAATAATATAATTTGTGCTGTAAGAAATGGAAAATAAAATTATATTCATTGATTTCATAAGTTTTAGAAGAAAATATATTGAGTGTCATTCTTATTATTGATTGATCCTCCATTAAACACAAAGTAAAAATATTAGAATTTAATATGTAGTATAATTTTTAAAATACATATAATTACATTATATTAATTGAAAGAAACTTTAAATGAATGAAACATTCATTTAAATACATTTCAATTGTGGCTCATGCTTTATGTAACTTTGATGTGTTAACAAAATTTTTCTTTATTTTCTATAAAAGAGCCCAAAATAAATGTATACTTATTCTAATCTAGATGGACGAGTTTTCTATGTATATGGAAAGACAAATAATTAGATTAATTTGCTTTCACTTACTGTCTCCATATAAACCAATTGTAGCGATTTTTCAGCAATATTATTATCAATTACTTTTATGTCTTCCGCCTATTGATTATAATTTACCTTAGGCCACGATCTATGTCTCATTGTCTTTTCATACCCTCCATATTATGGTGCCCTATTACATAGGTGAACAATTAAGTTAGAATCAACGAATACAGTCAAGTTTTAAACAACGGTTTATCAGATATTTTTCTGAGATCCTATTTTCTATTATTTCCCTAAACATGTTTGCACTCCAGCTTATTGCTACCCTTAGAATACTTACTGTGTAAAAATCATTGTATATATTTTTGCTTCTTTTTCTTATGCCCTTGCTTGTATTTATCTTCCCAAATTAAAAATCCTACTTTATTTTTAAGAACCAGTTCAAATACTTTTTTTTTTTTTTTTTTGAGATGGGATCTTGCTCTGTCACCCAGTCTGGAGTGCAGTGGTGCCATCTCGGCTCACTGCAACCTCTGGCTCCTGGGCTCAAGCCATCCTCCCGCCTCAGCCTCCTGAGCAGCTGGGACTACAGGTGCGTGCCACCATGGCTGGCTAATTAAATTTTTTTTTTTTTTTTTTTTTTTTTTTTTTAAAGATGGGGTTTTGCCGTGTTGCTTAGGCTGGTCTGGAACTCCTAAGCTCATACTTTTGGACTTAAGCGATCCGTCCGCTTTGGCTTCCAAAAGTGCTGGCATTACAGGTATGAGCCACCGTGCTTGGCCCTCCAGTGCTTTTCCTTAATAACTATTCCTTGATCCTTCCAGTGTGAAATGATCTCTCTCTGGCTTTTAATTTATCACATTCTCTCATGTGTTTTATTTAGCTGTTTACCTTACTTATACCTCCTTATACCTCCTACTTTGTTGGAAATTATTAAAAATAGGAACAACATATATTCCTATATGCTGCTGTAACTCAAGCAGCACCTAGAATACTCTTTTTTTCACAGAGTTGTCACCTAATTTATTATTAAGGAAAATATCAGGAATTTTAGCACTGGATTTGTATGCTTGAAAATTTCAGAATCTGATTGTGGGAAGAAATCATTTTGTTTTGAATATCATGGGATGATGTTATTAAGAACACTAGTGCTTAATTGTGATAGTATAGGTAATTTAAGCCCCACAATTAAGAAATAAGTTGAGGATTTCAGAAGACAGATAAATCAATGTATATTACACGATTTGCAAAGAGCATTATAGGTTAAGCCATCTTTGACTTGCCCTTGTTTTATTTCTTCTTTTATTACATATCTTTATATAATCTATTTAAGGAATGATAATAAAATGAAGTATAACTATTTACAAAGTTAAGTAGACTAAAGTGTCCTTGCATTTTACAGGGGTATATAAAAGCCAGGAAGCTCGCCTAATGTTACGCATATATCTTATTAAAGTACCTGCTCATGCTTCTGTGAAAAAAATGAAGGAAGAAAATTGGGCAATGGATGGCTTTGTAAGTATAGTTATTTCAACATCTGCTGCTGATTTTAATGATAAATTTATAGCTTGTTCAGGAAACGAGAGTTTTCTAAATTTAGCTAATTATGAATACATACACATACATGTATATTAGTAAATATAAATATTTAGTATTCTAAAGTACAAGCCTAGGAATACTGGATTCTGATATGCTTTGCTTACTTTTTTCGTGTGTGTATGGTGTGGGGAGTGGATGTATGCGTGTGTGTGTGGGGGGGTGTATGTGTGTGTGGGAGGGGTATGGGTGGATGTGGGTGTGTGTATGTGTGTGTGTGCTGATCTGCATTTAGTTTTTCACTGATTTCATCAAATATATTCCATCTACAGTCAGCACTATGATAAATGAATCTGGATAAAATATAATTCAATCTTTGGAACACTACTACTTAAGGAATATGCAACATATTTAGAAAGTACATCAGAAAATTAAATATTCCTGTTATATTGAAGCATGAATTTAGGCTATTTTATAAAGTCCACGAAAAGGAACTTATGTGAGCTGCTTCCTGTGGGGAGACAGTTACTGTAGCTTCACCATGGAGTCACTTCTATTAAGTGATTTATGTGAGTGGAGTTTTAAGATTGACAGTGGAAAACACAAGGGCCAGGAGTCTTTGCTGAAGAGTCAGCATGAGAGATCTGACTGTGTCCTCTCAAGTGCCAAGCCTTTTTTTTGTAAGGAAAACTTAATGGTAAAGAAGATACTGTAGTGGGTCATAGGCTACTATGTAGTAGCCTTCGATAAGTTTCAATAAGCCTTCAATAAGTTCAAGAAACCTACTATCTAGTAGGCTTCAATAAGTTTGGTTCCTGAGGAAAAAAAGCGTTCATCCTATTTCTGCATTCTGTATTCATGGAGTTGGGAACTAACTCAAATCTTCAATGCACTCAGATTGTTTAATTGTATTATTTTATGTAGGAAACAAAGTGAATTGATTCATTAAGATATTAGAGTTTGAGCTTCTCCTTAGAAGTACTTTATTTTTTAAGGTGGCCACACCCAGAGTATAATGTCTGATAATAAAGAATAAATCACTTGTTGTGAAATGTCAGACTTCCAGGGGTGGTTTGGTATCCTTTGCTTTTTAGAGTGAGGATTCAAGATTTTTACAACTTTTATAATAACATTCATGACTTAGGTAACTAATTGCCATTAATTAACACAAACTTCAGGATACATCACTTTACTACTTAGTAGTAGGAATTGCTGAAATGTAACATTTCCTATTTTACTTATGAGATCAAATTACATTATGCATAGAAAGTACCTTTTAAATATAATATTTTATACAAATGCAAGGCGCATGTAGTATTTAGCATTGGCAACATTAGACATAGCCATGAAGCCTCTGGGTCAAACAATAATAAGTATGTAGTTATTTGTCATTTGTAATGGGTTAGCTGTGGAGGCACTACTTGAGGCTGTGGTATTAAGTCCAGGTCTTCATGTCTCATCATCTCATTTTGGCACAGCGCCTGAAAGGGCACTTGCTGCCTAGAGCGTGTACTTCTCTTGTCAGAAGTCCAAAACTCTTAGAGGAGCAAGTAGTTCTGAAATAAGCTGGGATTCTGAAATAAGCTCAAATCCATTGACTTATGCCTTTTTCTTGCAGCTCAATGTAGACATAAGTCACTTATCCTACAATTCACCCACTTAAAAATGTGCAATTCAGTGGTGTTTAGTATATGCACAAATATATGTAACCCTCATCATAGATGATTTTAAAATACTTTCTTTTTTGGGGGCGGGGAAGAGTCTAACTCTGTTGCCCAGGCTGGAGTGCACTGGCATGATCTCGGCTCACTACAACCTCCACCTCCCAGGTTCAAGCGATTCTCCTGCCTCAGCCTCCTGAGTAGCTGGGATTACAGGCACACACCACCACCTCTGGCTAATTTTTGTAATTTTAGTAGAAATGGGGGTTTCACCATGTTGGCTAGGCTGCTCTCAAACTCCTGACCTCAAGTGATTCGCCCGCCTTGGCCTCCCAAAGTGTTGGAATTACAGGCATGAGCCACCTCTCCCAGACTAGAATACTTTCTTCATGTTATAAAGAAACTCCACAGCCTTTAGCTATCAATCCCTGCCTTACATTCTCAAACCAGCTCTAAATAACCACTAATCTATTTTCTGTCTGTATAGATTTCCCTGTTCTGACTTTCATATGAATGGAATCATATAATATGTGGCCTTTTGTGGCTGGCTTCTTCCACTTGGTGTGATGGAAAGTATGGCTCTTAAGGCCTAGGCTTGCAACTGAACTATTGTCAATCCCAACCCCATGCTCCAGAGGCCCAAGCAAGTCACAGGACCAAGCCCCAATTCAATGAGATAGGGAGTAAACTCTTCTCATGAAGATTGGGGGAGCGGGGTGTGGAACTGTAATAGAATTTACAAAATACAGTATTTTTATGTTTTAATTTTTAAATGATCATTGTATTTCATCATGTCATTGCTTTTTATTGACAGCAGATGTCTTAACCTCTAAGAAATCTATAACTATATCATACATTAATAACCAATCTCTTTTTTGTATATCATAATTATTTCAAATTAGAAAATTTACTTTTGCTTTTAATGATGGAAAATTTGCACAACGTGCTATGTTTTGCAAAGGAGGAAAATATAGAAGAAAGGAACTTGTGGTAATATTCATTTCAGAAAAAAATTGTGTATTTATTAAGGCTGGGAAAACATAGCTATGACCAGTATTCAAATATATTTGGTTCTTTAAATATTTTTAGGTTTCTGCGGAGCCTGATGGAGCTACTTACGTATTTCAAGGATTTATTCAAGGCAAAGATTATGGACAATTTGGCCTACAAAGACTGGGTAATTTATTCATTTTGATTTTCATGAACTTCTGTTATTATTCCAGACATGATAAAAAAAAAGACTGTGGATTCTGTACATTAGGCACACTTACTACATTGTAAATTCTGCACTGCCAGGACTATGCATTGTTTCTTTGAAAACCCTTTTAAATAATGACATTCTTCAAAATATCGGATCTTTATGTACCAACTCTGTACAGTGTTTAGGTTTTCATGATATTTCTAATAAATATGACAAACTGACTTGCCTTTAAGCACATAAAAAGGAGAAAAAGTGATATAGATAAAAAAAGAAAATATTAAACTGTAAATTATGTTATCATATCTCATGAGAACTGTGCTACTTTTCTTCAGTTTGAATATTGTCACAGTTTTCACTCCTCTGAAAATGCAGTGACACTTTCAGAAACTCATACGGTCTGGAACGAGAAAATAACTTTGAGGAATGGGCCCCTTTTGGGGACTTGGTGCTCTTCAAATATGTAAATTTTCTGCAATGGGAAGCAAAGAACTTTGTCATTTTTATTTCCAACTCTTCTATATATATGTAAACCTTTAATGGTCTTGCAAGAATGTGTTTATACACATAGCTTTTGGTGTATAATTATCCTAAGGTCTACTGTCTCCCATTATTTATACTGTGACTGGGATACACTAAGAATAAATTCAGGCTCTAAAAATTATTATTTGACATTTATCTTTTAAGAAATTAACTTTTTTTTTGATACAGAGTCATGCTCTTATCACCCAGGCTGGAGTGCAATGGCGCAGTCTTGGCTCACTGCAACCTCTGCCTCCCTGATTCAAGGGGATCTCCTGTTTCAGCCTCCCAAGTTGCTGGGATTACAGGTCACCATGCACACCACCATGGCAGCTGTAATTAGCCACCATGACTGGCTATGTATTTTTAGTAGAGACAGGGTTTCACCATGTTGGCCAGGTGGGTCTCAAACTCTGGACGTCAGGTGATCTGCCCTCTGGCCTCTCAAAGTGCTGGAATTACAGGCATGAGCTACCACGCCTGGCCAAAAATGAACTTTTTTAAAATTTTGAACTTTTACATAGCTGTACTACATCACAGGAAAAATAAGGTGAAAACTAAGATATTAATTTTCCTTAACCTTGACAAAGGTGAGGTTTAGTTAAATGTAACTGTTTATCAAAAAGATAAATTAGCTTTCTCTACATGAAAAATAATAAGGTGCCATTTACATCACATCCTGCCTGTGTTCATCTTAAAAACAGGATGAAACACTCATTAACATAGTGCATTTACACAGTTGTGTAATTTAGTGCTGAATATTTTCATGTAATATTCTCCAAAGTGTCTCAAACACTACAAGTCTGAAGCAGAACCCATAACAAAGGAACTACTTCCTTTTGAGAAAGAACTGCTAGCTATTTCCTTTTCCCTCATTCCTGTGCAAATGTGTCGATAAACACAGCTTTTCTCATTTCCTAACTCTGCGGATGCCATAAGCATTTACTGAGCTTCAAGTAGAATACTTGTAATCCTGTGTCTTTTTGCCTCTTACATCGACCTAAACAAGTTCTGTTAATTTTCATTAAGAAATCTTCCTCAAATCTATTGTCCCATGCACTTCCTAGCTTCCTAGTGCTCTAGTTTAAATTTTAATTCCTTTTTTTTTTTAATCTCGATTGTCACTACAATTTTCTAACTACACCTGATTCCAGTTTGTATTCCCTGAAGTCCATCCTACTACAGTCATGTTCTAAACCTCATGTCATATCACTGGGTCTTTTGTTTCTAAACACCTTCAGTTGTTCCTCACGGAGGTGGATAGTAACTCGGGCCAGGCGCCATCGCTCATGCCTGTAATCCCAACACTTTGGGAAGCTAAGGCAAGTGGAACTCAAGAAGCTAACTTGAGTTCAGGAGTTCAAGATCAGCATGGGCAACATGGTGAAACTCCATGTCTACAAAAAATACAAAAGTTATGGCCGGGCGCGGTGGCTCAAGCCTGTAATCCCAGCACTTTGGGAGGCCGAGACGGGCGGATCACGAGGTTAGGAGATCGAGACCATCCTGGCTAACATGGTGAAACCCCGTCTCTATTAAGAAATACAAAAAACTAGCCGGGCGAGGTGGCGGGCGCCTGTAGTCCCAGCTACTCGGGAGGCTGAGGCCGGAGAATGGCGTAAACCCGGGAGGCGGAGCTTGCAGTGAGCTGAGATCCGGCCACTGCACTCCAGCCTGAATGACAGAGCGAGACTCCGTCTCAAAAAAAAAAAAAAAAAAAAAAAAAAAAAGTTAGCCAGGTGTGATTGCATGTGCCTGCAGTCCCAGCTACTTGGGAGGCTGAGACAGGAAGATCGCTTGAGCGAGGGAGGTGGAGGCTGCAGTCAGCCATGACCACTCCAATGCACTGCAGCCTGGGTGACAAAGTGAGACGGTTTCTCAAGAAAAAAAAAAAAAGAAAAAAAGAAAAAAAGTTTGGATTCGTCAGAATGATATTTATTCCCTTTTATAGTCTAGCCATAGTTTATTGTTTTAATCTCCCACTCCTATCTCGTGTCAGTGCTTGTCACATCCACTACCTAAGTCACTTACCTTCCCACTTCTAGGCTTATGATGATTTTTCAAGTCAATGTTGTATATCCTCCAGAATTACTTCTTTCCTTTCTAAAACACATTGACAGTTAATTCATGCTTGATATATACACTTATTAGTATCTCCATACGTCTTCCCACTGTTGTATAAACTCCTTAGTTCAGGGACTCTGCTTATTTTTCAGTCTCTACCCTTTCCTGGAAAAACATATCTTCTACATAAAAGGCATTGTCCAAACATATGTGAAAATGAGTCGAAGGAGTTTCATGAATTATTTTTGTTTACTATGTGATTTCCAGGTAGATATCTTGAGAATGGAAGAAATTAATTGATTCATGGGAGTAGAAATTAATTATGATAAAAGAGTTGATTTTGTATTTATAATTTATTTTTTATTTTGTAGGACTGAATATGTCAGAAGGTTTAAATACTTCAAATCAACCTCATGGTACAAATAGTAGTTCTGTGGCCATTGCTATTCTTGTGCCTTTTTTTGCACTTATATTTGCAGGATTTGGATTTTATCTTTATAAACAAAGGTAAGCTCATTGATTTTTAGCTACAAAATGTTTCCCAAATCTATTTTTCATATTATTTCTGCTGCTGTAGCTAAAATCTTAATTTCAGATTTTTTTCTGTGTTGTTGAAATCTCTGTGTGCTAACTATTGCTATAGTCATTGAAAAACTTATTTCCCCTAACCACCCCAGCAACACTACATACAAGGTAACAAAAGTGCTCTTTTAAATTGCACAAATATTCAGTGTAACCTTTCTTTTGCCTGTCAATTTCCTGACGTGGACCTAATTATAGAAGTTATTTCTACATTATCTATAATGAGACTTTAGAGACAGAAAATCTAGGTTAAAGTTTAAATTGAAGAGGTAATATCTACTGCCAGATACATTTAGAAAACTAGGAAGAAGCTTGTGTTCAAACCTCTTAGTTCACATAAAAACACTAACTGATTTTACCCAGGCAGACAGATGGCAAAATCCTCTAATCTACTCATTCATCTTCTGTTGCTTTTTGGTGAATTGTAATTAATATATTTGTGATAGATCTAATACATAGCTGTACATATTATTAGTAGATCCTGTTCTCTCAGTCCATTACAAATCCTGGTGAGTGCTTTACTATGTCTCACTATTTGGGACACTCCCTTATTAAGAGAAAATATGTGGGTAGCCAGATAATTAAATGACTATAACCTAAATCCCTTTCCTCCAAAATTGATTTTTTTTTTTTTTTTTTTTTTTTTTTTGAGACGGAGTCTCGTTCTGTCGCCCAGGATGGAGTGCAGTAGCACAATCCCAGCTCACTGCAAGCTCCACCTCCCGGGTTCACACCATTCTCCTGCCTCAGCCTCCCGAGCAACAGCTGGGACTACAGGCACCTGCCACCACGCTCGGCTAATTTTTTGTATTTTTAGTAGAGATAGGGTTTCATCTTGTTAGCCAGGATGGTCTCAATCTCCTGACCTCGTGATCCAACTGCCTCGGCCTCCCAAAGTGCTGGGATTACAGGTGTGAGCCACCGCAAAATTGATCATTTGGGGTCATTCTGCAACATCTAAGAATGATTTATTTAGTATTATATAAATGCGTACTGCAAGTGAATTACCAGCTACTTAGGTCTAGCCAATATCAGATTTTATTGATAGATAAAGAATAATCACTAAATTTATTTATAGGACAACCTATGTCAACTTTTTAAAAATTGTGGTAAAATAGATATGACATAAACTTCACCATTTTAACCATTTTAAAGACCACAATTCAGTGGCATTTAGTGCATTTGCAGTCCCATACAACCGTCGTTACTGTATATTTTCAAAATATTTTGGAACCCCAAAAATGCCAAAGGGAAACTGTACTCATTAAGTTGTCACTCCTCACTCCTCTCACCCAGTTGCAGGTAACTACAAATCTGTTTACTTGTTCTGCATATATTTTACATAAATGGAATCATACAATATGTGACATTTTGTATCTGGCTTCTTAAACTTAGCAAAATGTTTTCCAATTTTATCCATGTTATAGCATGCATCAGTAATTCATTATCTTATATGGCTAAATCATATTCCATTGTATGGATGAATGTGTCCATTCATCAGTTGATGGACATTTGAGTTGTTTCTACCTTTTGACTACTGTGAATAGTGCTGCTGTACACATTTGTGTATAAGTTTTTGTTTGAACACTTATTTTCAGTTCTTTTTGGTATATACCCAGGCATGAAATTACGGGAATATGTGGCAATTCAATGTTTAATTTACTGAGTAACCGTCAAGCTGTTCTACACAGCAGTGGCACGATTTTCCACTACTGTCGACAATGGATAAAGGTTTTGCTTTGTCCAGAGCCTAACCAACACTTGTTATTTTCTGGGTTTTGGGGGCTTTTGTTTGTCTTTTGTTTTTCATTATAGCCATCCCAGTGTATGTGAAGCTTTATCTCATTGTAGTTTTGATTTCCATTTTCATAATTATAAGTGATGTTGAGCATCTTTTTATGTGCTTGTTGGCCCTTTGTCTATCTTTGTTGAAATGCCTATTCAAGCAGTTTGTTCATATATAACTTGGGTTGTTCGTCTTATTTGATTGTAAGAATTCTCTATATATTTTAGACACTAGACCCTTATCAGATATGTTTTGGAAACATTTTCTCCCTTTCCATGGGTTGTATTTTCACTGTCTTGAGAGTGTTCTTTGATGTACAAAAGTTTTCCATTTGATGAAGTTAAATTTATTTTTTTTCCTCTTACCTGTACTTTTGATGTTAAATCCAAGAAACCATTGCCAAATTCAAGGCCATGTGTTTTTCCTAAGAGTTTTATTGATTTAGCTCTTGTGTTTAGGGCTTTGATTCATTTTGAGTTAAATTTTATTCATGGTGTGAAGTTTTAAATCTTGATGATATTTTCCTTCAAGTTGTTGTTGAATATCAAGAAAGGGCAATTATTTTGTATCTTCATGATTATTACCTAATCAGAAGGCAATGATGTTGCTTTTGGTTTTTATTTTAGATCTAGTTTTGAAAAAAAATGTGATCCAGTAGAATTATAGTATTAGACACACCTAGTAAGAGCAAGTTATTAGCTTTCTCCCAATAACCTAAGGTAGTTTCTTTTATAATTATTGTCATAGAAATCACCTAATATTTTGGAAATATAGATAAATTCAGAAAATGCATTAGTGACAGTAAAATAATATAATGGCATTACAAATTACAATAAAATTAATAGTTAAAATTTGATTGTTCAGTATAAACAACACCAGAGTTGAGAAACGAATTTATTTTAAGATATATCCGTTTTAGGAATTAGGCCCCAGAAGCAAATAGCAGCAAGTCTGTCTGTCTTCCATTGCAAATGTGAGCAAGTTATATATGCTTTGTGGGAAAGATAAACAAGATTAGCATTAGTCAAAGGTGGAAGAAATAAAGAAATGAATCAGAATTTCAAGACCAGCATCCTCAACCAACTAACCCAGAATTCATGTGTCTGGTTAACTTAGTGTCAGTAATCTTTTAGAAATTATTTTCACTACTTGAGTATGAGTGTAGCCATTTCTTCTTTGACTTTTTGAATTTGCATACTTTAATGTGTACCATTTAAAAAATAAAATTGAGTGTTCATGTTTTGGGATACTCCAAAGTACCTTTCCAAATTAAGCCTCAGCATTAATTGTGTACTTTTCAGGGAATCTCCTTCTCTTTTTAGTGTGGAAGCGACTTTTAATTCAAGTTTCAGATTAAATTTTACCTCCTAAAACATACTTTTTTCTATTACCTTTCCTAAAGTGGCTTCCAGTTACTTTTCATATTAACCATTTTCCTTTTCATCATCATAATTCTCATTAGCTACTATTTTTGGTTTTATTTATTTTAATTTATTCTTGTTTTCTATCACTACAGTGTGAACTCCCTGAAAGTAAAGACTAGTCTTTTAAAAAAAAATTATATACCCAATGCCTAGAATCATGACTGGTGTGTAATAGATGTTCAGTAAATATTTGATGAACAAATAAATAGCAATGAGACTTAAATCCATCATCATTATTTATACCATAAATGATAAGTCATAATAATTCCTAATTTTGTAGTAAAAAAATTTATTATAGCCATCATATCATTTATTTATATTTATGTTAATAATATTGATGCTGTATATAAATATGTATTATATATAAAATTAAAAGTCACTCAAGTTTTTAAAGTAACAAGGAAATTGTTCAAGATTGACTTACTGTGTTTATGATGTCTCAATATTTTTAAGTTACATTATTTGCTAATGCTGTACATTACGTTTGAGCTGTAGTCTGGTATTTCTGTAAGAAAGTTAACACATAGCTAATCAATGTTCTCATCAACAGGACTGCACCTAAAACACAGTATACAGGATGTTCAGTTCATGAAAATAACAATGGCCAAGCAGCTTTTGAAAATCCCATGTATGACACCAACACGAAGTCAGTGGAAGGGAAGGCAGTACGATTTGATCCCAACTTGAACACGGTTTGCACAATGGTATAACGAGGCAACAGAAGCTTGGAAATCGACACACAAAACAGTGCACATTTAGTTCACTGCTAAAAAAAAATTAAAGCACACTTTTCAGGACTTGCTGGGTCACCTTTTCCTGAGGAATGATACAGAAGAGTGTTTTTTCATAAACTGGACCATAATTCTTCATGTTTACCATGGAGAGTTTTACAGAAATTTGGCTGCACTCTGAGAGTGCTTACTCACAGTTTATTTGCTTTTTTTAAAAAGGAGATTATTCTAAAACATAAACTTATTTGCATATATTGGAGGAGCATCCACTATCAGTATTTCTGTGCTTTATAAACTATATTAGAGGGACTGGGTTTAAAAAAAAAAAAGATATAGGGTAGAAATAAGAGCTATACTTACAAGAGTCAATAGATCACTGACTTCTCTTTAACTGTCCTGAGCTACATCATGCCCACAAATCTGTCTTTCATTCCACTCTATCTGCCATTCGTTCTTGTTAATTGAGACATTGTTTTCCTTATTTAAGATTGAGTTATGACTTTAAATGTTTACGAGCTAATTTATGTCTCAGAAGAAATAAGGTTGCCCATTCCAATTTGAATCTTTCTGTTTTTTATTCTTTAGTATTGTATTGCTCTTCTTCTTTTGGACTGGTTGTCATAGTTTCTGCAAATGGCAAGTTCATTGTGCTACTCTCCCGATTTCCCCATTATGGAGTAAACAGTATTATTCAGTGAGCTATGGGGTAGTGTTTAACTCCATGCTTCAATATGTTTTTTTCCTATTTATTTTTATTATTTTTTAATCCCAAATGTGATAGTAGCTTCAATATGTTTTGTCACCCAAAAACCATTTGGCTGGCAAAAATTGTCTAGAAAGATTATTATTTTGCAGTTATCTGAGACACCAAACTTACCAGCCTTCATTTTACAATATTTTTGAAAGACCAAATAAAATGTCCTAATAATCTACTCTATTTATATCTACATTTCCTTCCAGTTGAGTCTTCAAATTTACTGTTATTTTGACACTTTTAACTTTCATTTAACAATGGATTAGAAAAACATTTTGGTCTAGCCATTAAACATAATGACTGAAAAAAATTGTTATAAATCACCAATATAAATTTATTGCCTAAAATTGTGGACTTATCATATTTTTATATATTTTTAAATTTCCATACCTTTATTCTTAAACACCAAGTTTCAGATACAACAGGTTTCTTTCAATGTCAAATTAAGATATGTATTTGTAAGTTATTGGTGGCTCATTTAAACTGTATCATACAGCAATGCCAGCATTTTTATTTAATAGTTCATTGTCTTCCTTTTATAGCATGTTTTACTTCATTGAATGAAATCATGTACCCAGTGTTAACTCTTTGTTGTTGTCCCTTTCAAATATGGATAACTCTGTGAACAGTCTCGACTTTTTGTATCATGAGACAGAGTGCCTAAGAGAAACCCTTGCACCTGGGAGCGCTGCTTGGATCTATCTCTACAACATTTAGTGAATTTCTTGTAAACCACTTTGAGATACATTGTTTTGGAAATTCATACAATTTTCTCAACATTGTACTCTACTGGCAGGATGCAGTTTTAAATTTTATGCCATCAGTTATTTATTCTTGTTTATTCAAATGACTGCAATAACAATGATTCATTCATTAATGTTAAGGCTAATACATTTAAGATCTTGTTTAAACAATGTTTCTTCTGCAACTGGCTACTCCTCTTATATTAATGCATACACTTTTGTAAAGAAGTATATTTTTATGAAAAGAAACTTTGTAAAAGTATGATGTAAATTTTCAGTGCAATGTAAACAAAATAAAAATGGATAATTGCTTTTGTAAAATGTGTTTTTTCTTCCCCAAAATAAACTGCAACTGTTCAGGTTAGTAAAAGAAATGAACAGCGCACATTCATTTGTTGTTTTTAAAAGTTCCCAAACTGCATATTCTATACATTTAGTTAGCAACATAATGAAATATGAGCGTTTTTCTTCTTTAAATTCCATACTTCCTCAATTATGACACTTTTGGGAAAATTGATTCTAAGTAAATACAGTAGTAACATAAGAACTTCATCTTATGTTGAATGAGTGGTTTGCTAGAAAAAGAACAAGAATCCCATCTTAGAAGTTTCCTTAAATGCTAATATTTAACGGTACGGTCTAAATTTAGTTACATCTGATGATTTCTAATATGTCTGTAGTATATTTTCATATAGATATGTTATACTCTTTAGACATGAACTCAAAACTTTTTGAATAGATTAAACTGATACTCAAAAACAAATATATTTTTGTCAGGATGGAGGATTTCCACAAATAAATGGACCGTGTAAAAATTTGTATTCAAGAAACTTATTTTCTATAAATTCAAATTACAAGTTACTAAGTTCAATTTTATTAGATAACTCTTTTTTTACAAAACACAGTGTCTTTATATTTTCAGAACCTCAAACTCCAGACTGTATAGTCTATCTCTGTTTATTACACTTTAGCTTCAGAAAAGTATGGTTCTTGACAGAATTGTAGTTTCTTTTTTAACTTTGTTACCTCCATCTTTCACTCATTTCACATCTATAATTTCACTTGTTGTTCTTCATCTTTTTTTTATTCTACTTTGTGTTTTTACTTTTCCTTTTTCGTCCACTTTTTAATTTCTCTCTTCTGCTGTTTTTCTTTCTTTTTTTATTATTATACTTTAAATTCTGGGATGTATGTGCAGGTTTGTTACATAGGTATACATGTGCCATGGTGGTTTGCTGCACCCATCAACCTGTCATCCACATTAGGTATTTCTCCTAATGCTATCCCTCCCCTAACCCCTCAGCCCTTGACAGGTCCCAGTGTGTGATGTTCCCCTCCCTATGCCCATATGTTCTCATTGTTCAACACCCACTTATGAGTGAGAACATGTGGTGTTTGGTTTTCTGTTCCTGTGTGTTAGTTTGCTGAGAATGATGGTTTCCAACTTCATCCATGTCCCTGCAAAGGACATGAACTCATTCTTTTTATGGCTGCATAGTATTCCATGGTGTATATGTGCCACATTTTCTTTATCCAGTCTATCATTGATGGGCATTTAGGTTAGTTCTAAGTCTTTGCTTTTGTGAATACTGCTGCAATAAACATAAGAGTGCATGTTGTCTTTACAGTGGAATGATTTATAACCTTTTGGGTATATACCCAGTAATGGGATTGTTGGGTCAAATGGTATTTCTAGTTCTAGATCCTTAAGGAATCACCACACTGTTTTCCACAATGGTTGAACTAATTTACACTCCCACCAACAGTGTAAAACCGTTCCTGTTTCTCTACATCCTCTCCAGCATTTGTTGTTTCCTGACTTTTTTTTTTTTTTTTTCTCTGAGATGGAGTCTCACTGTGTCACCCAGGATGGAGTGCAGTGGGGAGCTCTCTGCATACTGCAAGCTCCCCCTCCCATGTTCACGCCGTTCTCCTGCCTCAGCCTCCTGAGTAACTGGGACTACATGTGCCCACCACCACACCCGGCTAATTTTTTTGTATTTTTAGTAGAGATGAGGTTTCACCATGTTAGCTAGGATGGTCTTGATCTCCTGAACTTGTGATCTGCCTGCCTTGGCCTCCCAAAGTGCTGGGACTACAGGCGTGAGCCACCGTGTTTCCTGACTTTTTAATAATTGCCATTCTAACTGGCGTGAGATGGTATCTCATTGTGGTTTTGATTTGCGTTTCTCTAATGACCAGTGACGATGAGCTTCTTTTCATATGTGTGTTGGCCACATAAATGTCTTCTTTTGAAACTCCCTTTTCATGTCCTTTGTCCACTTTTTGATGGGGTTGTTTTTTGTTTTTTCTTGTAAATTTGTTTAAGTTCCTTGTAGATTCTGGATATTAGCCGTTTGTCAGATGGATAGATAGCAAAAATTTTCTCCCATTCTCTAGGTTGCCTGTTCACTCTGATGATAGTTTCTTTTACTATGCAGAGGTTCATTAGATTAATTAGATCTCATTTGTCAATTGTGGCTTTTGTTGCTATTGCTTTTGGTGTTGTAGTCGTGAAGTCTTCGCCCATGCCTATGTCCTGAGGGTATTGTTTAGGTTTTCTTCTAAGGTTTTTATGGTTTTAGGTCTTAAGTTTAAATCTTTCATCCATCTTGAGTTAATTTTTGTCTAAGGTGTAAGGAAGGGGTCCAGTTTCAGTTTCCTGAATATGGCTAGCCAGTTTTATCAACACCATTTTTTAAATAGGGGATCCTTTCCCCATTGCTTGTTTTTGTCAGGTTTGTCAAAGATCCAATGGTTGTATATGTGTGGTATTATTTCTGAGGCCTCTGTTCTGTTCCATTGGCCTATATCTCTGTTTTGGTACCAATACCATGCTGTTTGGGCTGCTCTAGACTTGTAGTACAGTTTGAAGTCAGGTAGCATGATGCCTCCAGCTATGTTCTTTTTGCTTAGGATTGTCTTGGGTATACAGGCTCTTTTTTCTTTCCATATGAAATTTCAAGTAGTTTTTTCTAATTGTGTGAAGACAGTCAATGGTAGCTTGATGGGGATAGCATTGAATCTATAAATTACTTTGGGTAGTATGGCCATTTTCACGATATTGATTCTTCCTATTTCTCAGCATGGAATGTTTTCCCATTTCTTTGTGTCCTCTTTTATTCCTTGAGCAGTGGTTTGTAGTTCTCCTTGAAGAGGCCCTTCACTTTCCTTGTAAGTTGTATTTCTACGTGTTTTATTCTCTTTGTGGCAGTTGTTAATGGGAGCTTGCTCATGATTTGGCTCTCTGTTTGTCTATTACTGGTGAATAAGAATGCTTGTGATTTTTGCACGTTGATTTTGTATCCTGAGACTTTGTTGAAGTTGCTTATCAGCTTAAGGAGTTTTTGGGCTGAGACAATGGGGTTTTCTAAATATATAATCATGTCATCTGCAAATGGAGATCAGTTGACTTCCTCTCTTCCTATTTGAATACCCTTTATTTCTTTGTTTTGCCTGATTGCCATGGCTAGAACTTCCAATACTGTGTTGAATAGGAGTGGTGCAAGAGGGCAACCTTGTCACATTCCAGTTTTCAAAGAGAATACTTGCAGCTTTTTCCCATTCACTATGATATTGGCTGTGGGTTCGTCATAAATTGTTCTTATTATTTTGAGATATGTTCCATCAATACCTAGTTTATTGAGTGTTTTTAGCATGAAGGGGTGTTGGATTTTATCTAGGGCCTTTCCTGCATCTATTGAGAGAATTATGTGGTTTTTGTCATTGGTTCTGTTTATGTGATGAATTACATTTATTGATTTGTATATGTTGAACCTGCCTTGCATCTCAGGGATGAAGCCAACTTGATCGTGGTGGATAAGCTTTTTGACGTGCTGCTGAATGCAGTTTGCCAGTATTTTACTGAGGATTTTCACATGGATGTTCATCAGGGATATTGACCTGAAATTTTCTCTTTTTTTGTTGTGTCTCTTTCTGCCAGGTTTTGGTATCAGAATGATGCTGGCCTCATAAAATGAGTTAGGGAGGTCCCTCTTTTTCTATTGTTTGAAATAGTTTCAGAAGGAATGGTACCAGCTCCTCTTTGTAACTCTGGTATAATTTAGCTGTGAATCCAACTGGTCCTGGGCTTTTTTTGGTTGGCAGACTATTAATTACTGCCTCAATTTCAGAACTTGTTATTGGTCTATTCAGGGATTCGACTTCTTCTTGGTTTAGTCTTGGGAGGATGTATGTGTCCAGGAATTTGTCTATTTCTTCTAGATTTTCTAGTTTATTTGTGTAGAGGTGTTTATAGTATTATCTGATGGTATTTTGTATCTCTGTGGGATGAGTGGTGATCTCCCCTTTATGATTTTTTAATGTTTCTATCTGATTCTTCTCTATTTTTTTCTTTATTAGTCTGACTAGCAGACTATCTATTTTGTTATCTTTCAAAAAACCAACTCCTGGATTCATTGATTTTTTTGAAGGGATTTTTGGGTCTCTTTCTCCTTCAGTTCTGCTCTGATCTTAGTTATTTCTTGTCTTCTGCTAGCTTTTGAATTTGTTTGTTCTTGCTTCTCTACTTCTTTTAATTGTGATGTTAGGGTGTTGATTTTAGATATTTCCCACTTTCTCCTGTGGGCATTTAATGCTATAAATTTCCCTCTAAACATTGGTTTAGCTGTGTCCTAGAGGTTCTTGTACGTTGTGTCTTTGTTCTCATTGATTTCAAATAACTTATTTATTTGTGCCTTCATTTCGTTATGTACCCAGCAGTCATTCAGGAGCAGGTTGTTCAGTTTTCATGTAGTTGTGCAGTTTTGAGTTACTTTCTTAATCCTGAGTTCTAATTTGATTGTACTGTGGTCTGAGAGACTGTTTATTATGATTTTCTGTTTTTTGCATTTGCTGAGGAGTGTTTTACTTCCAGTTCTGTGGTTGATTTCAGAATAAGTGCTCCATGGTGCTGAGAAGAATGTATATTCTGTTGGTTTGTGGTGGAGAGTTCTGTAGATGTCTATTTGGTCCACTTGGTCCAGAGCTGAGTTCAAGTCCTGAATACACTTGTTAATTTACTGTCCTGTTGATTTGTCAAATATTGACACTGGGGTGTTAAAGTCTCCCACTATTATTGTCTGGGAGTCTGAGTCTCTTTGTAGATCTCTAAGAACTTGCTTTATGAATCTGGGTGCTCCTGTATTGGGTGCATATATATTTAAGATAGTTAGCTCTTCTTGCTACATTGTCTTTACCATTAGGTAATGCCCTTCTTTGTCTTTTTGAGCTTTGTTGGTTCAAAAAAACTCTTATCAGAGACTAGGATTGAAACTCTTGCTTTTTTTTTTTTTCTTTCCATTTGCTTGGTAAATCTTCCTCCATGCCTTTATTTTGAGCCTGTGTGTGTCTTTGCACATGAGATGGGTCTCCTGAATGTAGCACACTGATGGGTCTTTGCTCTTTATCCAATTTGCCAGTCTGTGTCTTTTAATTGGGGCGTTTAGCCCATTTACACGTAAGGTGAATATTGTTATTTGTGAATTTGATCCTGTCATCATGATGCTACCTGGTTATTTTGCCCATTAGTTGATGCAGTTTCTTCATGTTGTCTTTGGTCTTTACATTTTAGTCTGTTTTTGTAGTGGCTGGTACCAGTTTTTCCTTTCCATATTTAGCGCTTCCTTCAGGAGCTCTTGTAAGGCAGCCCTGGTGGTGACAAAATCCCTCAGCATTTGCTTGTCTGGAAAAGATTTTATTTCTCCTTCACTTATGAAGCTTAGTTTGGCTGGAAATGAAATTCTAGGTTGAAAATTCTTTTCTTTAAGAATGTTGAATATTGGTTCCCGCTCTCTTGCAGATATCCACTGTTAGTCTGATGGGCTTTCCTTTGTGGGTAATCTGACCTTCCTCTCTGACTGCCCTTAACATTTTTTCTTTCATTTCAACCTTGGTGAATCTGACAATTATGTGTCTTGGGGTTGCTCTTCTCGAGGAGTATCTTTGCGGTGTTCTCTGTATTTCCTGAATTTGAATGTTAGCCTTTCTTGCTAGGTTGGGGAAGTTCTCCTGGATGATATCCTGAAGTGTGTTTTCCAACTTGTTTCCATTCTCTCCATCACTTTCAGGTACACCAATCAAATGTAGGTTTTGTCTTTTCACATAGTCCTATATTTCTTGGAGGCTTTCCTCATTCCTTTTCACTCTTTTTTCTCTAATCTTGTCTTCATGCTTTATTTCATTAAGGTGATCTTCAATCTCTGATACCCTTTCTTCCTCTTGATCAGTTCCGCTATTGATACTTGTGTATGCTTCACAAAGTTCTCATGCTGTGTTTTTCAGCTCCATCAGGTCATTTATGTTCTTCTCTAAACTGGTTATTCTAGTTAGTAATTTGTCTAACCTTTTTTCAAGGTTCTTAGCTTCCTTGTATTGGTTTAGAACACGCTCCTTTAGCTTGAAAGAGTTTGTTATTACCCAGCTTCTGAAGCCTACTTCTGTCAATTTGTCAAACTCATTCTCCATCCACTTTTGTTCCCTTGCTGGCGAGGAGTTGTGATCTTTTAGAGGAGAAGAGGCATTCTGTCTTTTGAAATAATTTTCAGCCTTTTTGTGCTGGTTTTCCCTCATCTTCATGGATTTTTCTACCTTTGATCTTAGCCGTTGGTGACCTTCTGATGGAATTTTTGCATGGTCATCTTTTTTCTTGATATTGATGCTACTGTTTTCTGTTGGTTAGTTTTCCTTCTAACAGCCAGGCCCCTCTTCTGTAGCTCTGCTAGAATTTGCTGGGGGTCCACTCCAGACCCTGTTTCCCTGGGTATTATCAGCAAAGGCTTCAGAACAGCAAAGATTTCTCCTTCCTCTGGAAGCTTTGGCCCAGAGGAGGACCCACCGGATGCCAGCCAGAGCTCTCCTGTGTGAGGTGTCTGTCAACACTTGTTGGGAGGTGTCTCCTTGTCAGGAGGCTTGGGGGTCAGGGACTCACTTGAGGAGGCAGTCTGTCTCCTAGCAGAGCTCGAGCACTGTGCTGGGAGAACCGCTGCTCTATTAAGAGCCAGCAGGCAGGAACATTTAAGTCTGCTGAATCTGCATCCATAGCCGCCCCTTCCCCCAGGTGCTCTGTTCCAGCGAGATGGGAGTTTTATCTATAAGCCCCTGACTGGGGCTGCTGCCTTTCTTTCAGAGACGCCCTGCCAGGAGAGGAGGAATCTAGAGAGGCAGTCTGGCCAACAGCGGCTTACTGCGCTGCAGTGGACCTTGCCCAGTCTGAACTTCCTGGCAGCTTTGTTTACACTGTGAAGGGAAAACCGCCTACTCAAGCGTCAGTAATGGCAGATGCCCCTCCCTGCACCAAGCTGGAGAGTTCCAAGTCGACTTCAGACTGCTGTGCTGGCATTGAGAATTTGAAGCCATTGGATATTAGCTTGCTGTGCTCCTTCTGCTGAGCAAGACCACTTGGCTCTATGACTTCAGCCCCCTTTCCAGGGGACTAAATGGTCTGTCTCACTGGAGTTCCAGGTGCCACTGGGGTATGAACAAAAACTCCTATAGGTAGTTCCATGTCTGCCCAAACAGCCGCCCATTTTTTTGCTTGAAATCCAGGACCCTTGTGGTGTAGGCACCCGAGGGAATCTCCCGGTCTGCGGGTTGCGAGGACCATGGGAAAAGCTTGGTATATGGGCTGGATAGCACCGTCCCTCAAGGCACAGTCCTTCACAGTTTCCCTTGGCTAGGGGAGGGAGTTCCCTGACCCCTAGTGCTTTCTGGGTAAGGCGATGCCCCACCCTGGTTCTGTTCACCCTCCATGGGCTGCACCCATTGTCTAACTAGTCCTAATGAGATGAACCAGGTACCTCAGTTGAAAATGCAGAAATCACCTGCCTTCTGCATTGGTCTCGCTGGGAGCTGTAGACCTGAGCTGTTCCTATTCAGCCACCTTGCCTGGGAATTAATTAAATAATTTCTTTGAACTTAAAGCTTTTGGATACATCTTCCACCCTGTCCCTTGGAGATGATCTAACTTTTCAATACTTGACGTTTGAGAGTTGTAGTTTGCTGCAGATAGTCATGTTGTATTTTAACCTCTTTCACACATCTTACTGTGTTCTCTTCTCTGTAACCCGCTCATCACTGCTTTTCTTAATAGTCTTTCTTTTATATGTTGTCTGCTTTTTAGCCTTTTGTTCTTATTTTTTATTTTGCTATTTTTCCTTTTACTCTTAGTCTTCTCAAAAGTGAGCAGCAATTTTAGTGAAAGTAATTTTAAAGAACCTTAGGAGGCTTATTGCATGTCCCATATGTTTAAGAATGTTAAGAGAAGATGTAGCTTCCACCCACAGTCTCTTGATACTGGAGCCTGATGAGTGAGTGTGGAAATAGAACAACAGGCAAGATTTATCTTATTTGTCCTTTTCACTTACAAGTGGGGGGAGGGGAAGGGGCAAAACATTGTCTAAAAGAGCTAGTAAAGTAACCAGATAATACTCTCTCTTAAAAGAAAATGAGAATGTATTGCCTGTCAAAGTATTAATCTGTGAATATCTATAAATTAAAAACAAGCATAATTGAAGTGAAGTTTTAAAAAGCTCTTCTGTAGAATTATAGAAGCACGTGAGGCTAAAAAATAATTTATAATGTGTAGTTTGAATTTTGGCTGAAAGAAATATTGACTTGCTTCTTTTTTTTAGGAAGACTTTGGAGATAAGGGAATATTGATCTGAGAAGATATACATGTTGTAAAATCTAAGAAATGTCTTTCTGTCATCACTTTCATGAACTTGGTGTTCTAAAGGAATTTCAGAACAGATTTAGAAGTTACTTGGGAATAGAAATAGCCACTGGACATTAGATTTGATTCTTCAGTATACAGAACAATGGAACTAGTGAACACCTGCTGGATACTTTTCCAACTTTTAATAAGTCCCCATGTGTGATAACTGTATTAGTCTTGGAAAAAAGTATATGTCCTCTACATTCAAATTCATAGCTACAAATTGTATTGTAAAATACAGAACAAGAAATCTGTGTTTAAACACTTATCAGATCCAAACCTTGGTTGTCACTATTAGTATACCTGTCATAATAGCAATGAACCTCTGTGCTCTGGCAAGACCAGTGAGATATATGTAGATAAATATATAAAAACAATTACATAGAATTATATGGTATAAATTAAAGGGAACCCTAAAGTTTTTCAGTTGTACAAGTGTCTTCCTCACCACCTTGAGTTAAGATTTTGTATCTCCAGAAAGAATTTATTAGAATGAGATATGTTATCTGGGGAATATAACAACTTTGTAATTCCAATTAGCAAATTAACACTAAGCTAATTAAAGAGAAAGTCAGTAGAGAAATCCAGGACTTCTTTAAAGTCTGTGTCCTCCTTTTCAGAGATGCTTTTAAATTTATAAAATGAAGCACACAGAAACTTAATTTTAATAAAATAATTACAAAATATTTTAAAAATATGTTATATATTAACATGCATATATGTACATTAATACATACTAATACATATATACACATTTCTCTACTGAAGAATTAAGTAAGCAGGGGCTATTAATTTTGGTAATTTTGAAAAGGGGTGATTATAAGCAATATTATGAGATATTCATAACATTTAAACATGACCTTAAAATATATGTGATTTTTCTTAATGACAAAATCAGAAATTATTTATGCCTATCTTTATGGTTGAAGAAAGTGCTATATTTTATTTAGAAGATAAGTGAAGATAAAGGTATAATTTCCTTTTTCATTTCAAGATCACAAACTCTGAATTATATCTGTGTACCAAATTAGGAACCCTGACTTATAGGTTGAAGTTTACAAGTACATAGCAAACGGGCAGGGAAGAAGATGTAGTCTGCTCTCTTATGCCACTGGACAGCAAAATGTAGGGCTTAATTTGAAGCTTGGTTATTGTATTAGGCCATTCCTGCATTGCTATCAAGAAATACCTGAGACTGGGTAATTTTTAAGAAAAGAGGTTTAATTGGCTCATCGTTCTTCAGGATGTACAGGAAGCTTGATGCTGGCATCTGCTTGGCTTCTGGGGAGGCCTGAGGAAACTTCGATCTTGGCAGGAGGTGAACAGGAAGTAGGCATGTTACATGGCCAGAGCAGGAGCACGAGGAGAGAGAAAGGAAGAGTGAGGTGCCACACATTTTTAAACAACCAGATCTCTTGAGAACTCACTCATTATTGCAAGGACAATACGAAGAGGATGGTGCTAAATCATTCATGAGAAATCCGCCCCTGTGATTTAATTTCTCCTCCCAGGGCCCCAACTCCAACACTGGGGATTATATTTCAACATGAAATTTGTGTGGGGAACTATATCAGTTACCAAATACCAGCATAAAGGCAATGAACTCTAAAATTAAATTCCAAATGGGAAGGAGTGGGTATAAATAGCAAAATGTCATTAGTCAATTAATTTGACAATAACAAATATCTTCTAATTTTAAATGTGTACTATGAGTTGTGATGGATATTGAAAAAATAAAAATAAAAAACATGACCAGGCTCGGTGGCTTACACCTGTAATCCCAGTACTTTGGGAGGCCAAGGCGGGAGGATCACCTGAGGTCAGGAGTTTGAGATCAGCCTGGCCAACATAGTGAAACCCCATATCTACTGAAAATATAATAATTAGCCAGTTGTTGTGGCATATACTTGTAGTCCCAGCAACTCCAGAGGCTGAGGCAGGAGAATCACTTAAACCTGGGAGTTGGAGGCTGCAGTGAACCAAGATCATGTCATTGCACTGCAGCCTGGGCGGCAGAGCAAGACTCCATCTCAAAAAATAAATAGAAATAAACATAAAAACACATAGATCTTATCATTCAGCGTGTAACTTGATAACTTTTTAAGCTACAAAAAATTATTAAAGTATATTAAGGTGCCACACAATAGCTATGTGATGTCTGTGTATGTCTATGTGTTCTTTCACTACTTTCTATTAATTAAATTAACTTCTATGAATTACAGAGAAACTTGACACATTTCGGTCTGTTGAATGAGACACTATCTTATTTTACTCTAATAATTAAGGGGTATAAAAATGGTTTGGGCTATGTGGCATCGATACATATTTTCATACATATTTTCAGAATATTCAGAATTTGATGGAATGAATTACTATGAAAAGTGCATGTTAGATGACTTCAATAGCATGAAAACCTTGGGTATTTCTTGACAAAATAATCATAGGCTGTTCACAATTTTAATGGGAAATGTTTACTTTATCCTTTTGTTTCATATGTATATATTTCCTTAGGAATCTTTATTAGTCGATGCCTTATCTATAGAACATCATTTGCACTTAAACTGAAAAAAAATGAACCTACAATTTCAATAAAAATCAATGAAATAAGACAGTGAGACAAAGGCCAAATTTATATTTAGTGATATGCTATCTACTGAATAAGGGAAATCAGTATTCCTTTTGGCTTTGTAATTCTACTTAACATACTACCCAAATACTCATTAAACAATCATAGATGAGTATTTAACTTGGCTTTTCAAACTATGCATTGTTTGCATATGGTGAAAAATATATCACTGGTCACCAATGTGTGAGCAGCATAAATATTCACTGATCTCGGATTGCAGTAGAAATCACCATGCATGAGTAACTAATTACTGGAAATTAGGTTCAAAGTTTATCAATGTGGAGACTTCAACATTCAAACCAAAACCACAGTGTATCTATACGTCTCTTTGTCTCTGTCTCTCTTTTTTGTATCTCCCAAATACACACGTATACAAACATAAATATCTTGAATCAAAAAATGAAGTGTAAGTAGTAGTTAGATATTATCAGAAGTATGATTTTAATTTTTCATTTCCCCCCTCAGAATGTATATATGTTAATTTCATTATAAAAACAATAGTTTTAAAAATCAAATAGTATTAAATTTAAAAATTAGATGTTACTGTGATGATAACTCTGCGTGGAAGAAGATACAGCCCTGCACGTGATAAAGAACCTGAGTTCAGGAGACACCTATATGAACTGTATCTTTGTAGATAATCAATATGATAACAATCAAAATAGTTTTTAAAAGTTTCAAAACTTTTACACAGAAAAACCCCTAAGATTAAAAGAGGTAATATCTCTATACAGTAAATTGTCTAAACAATTAAAAACTTGAGAAAAATTGATGAATTCATGGAATAATCAATGATTTCTGTCAAATGTCAGTATAGTTTCATTTTACTTTTGTTGTGTGCATTACATCAAAATTGCCCGGAATAAGAATATTGGCCAAACAGATAATTTTCCCTTGCAAATGAAGCTTCCTCTAAAAATGTAACTAAAGTACCAAGTAGAATCTTAGTCAATATTTTTATGTTTATTCTATATGGCTTAGAAAATAATTTTCTTTCCAAATAACTATAATGGTAGATGTTTTACTTTATAAAATATGTTTTAAAACCTTAAAAAAATCCGAGCAGAAGTTTGCTTTTTTATTATTATTGCTTTGAGCTTATTGAGTTAATCAATTTCTTTTTCCTCAAAGCAATTACATTATCCAATCTAATCTATTTTTTTTTTTTTTTTTTTTTTACATTTCATTTTCTCTTATTAAGATGTAGTTCGAGTACTTTTACCTTGGATAGTGCCATGTAACTAATTACAGGCATCATTATTAAGTGACAGTTTTAAATATTTCTTAGAACTATAAAAAAGTAGAAACCATAAAATTTACCAAGTAACATAGTAACTTAATAAGTGGTTTATTTTTTTAAAGTCCTTTTTGGTGTTCATATGTCCCTCCATCCCTATCCACTGTTCGATGCAGGTAATGGCAAATTCTAGCAGCAATTGTTTTGGGAAAATACACCTCAAATTACATGTATAAAGGATTTGGTACACTATTCTAGTAATGGAATCCAACCATACCTTATTGTTTAAATTGCAATTTCATTTCCAACTCTCAGAACACGATTGACGCTGTGTAAGTAACGATGATATACACAAATATTTAGAAAGTGAAAGTCAAATTTATGTGTAATGAGTTTAAACTGTGAAATGTTAATGTTAGTTTTAAGAAGCTTTATAAATCAGCAGAATAATTTTTTTCACAAGTTTAATAGGTGATGGCAAAAATTAATAGCTCTTCAATAACACTTGTTTTGAAAACTTGAATTTGTTCCATTGTGATTGACATTTCAAGGCAACAATTTGAGTGTAGTGGAATTTTGCATTTGTTTATACCTGACTTCCCCAACCACGGACAACTGTGAACTCAGACAACGGTACCCTGTTGAATCTAGTTGAATAGGAGTATGCAAAAAATATTCACATGCAAATATCCTACCAGCTGCCTCAGTTCATCATGCATGTCGGGGACAGACCCATTGACATCTACTGTGACAACTGTCCATCAGATTTCAGATCCTCCTTGTTCCTCTACTACACAATAACTTACAAGCTGCAACTCTTCTGATATACACTTCCAAAAGCACACTTGAGGTCTTTCTTAAGATAAAGTTCCATAATCATTGTGGTATTTATGCATTCCTTAAGTATTTAACATGTGCAAAACTGTACTATCATTTTTGTTAGATTTTGTTCTTTTTGTTTCATGTGCCACTGACAAAATTCTTTTTTATTGGTCGGGGTGAGGGGTGGCGGTGGAGGTGGGGATGGAGTTTTGCTCTTGTTGCCCAGGCTAGAGTGCAGTGGCATGATATCTCGGCTCACCGCAACCTCCGCCTCCCAGGTTCAAGCGATTCTCCTGCCTCAGCCTCCCAAGTAGCTGGGATTACAGGCAGGCACCACCATGCCTAGCTAATTTTTTTGTTGTTTTAGTAGAGACAGGATTTCTCCATGTTGGTTTGGCTGGTCTCAATCTCTCGACCTTAGGTGATCAGTCCACCTTGGCCTCCCAAAGTGCTGAGATTACAGGCATGAGTCACCGCACCCGGTCGGTGACAAAATTCTTAACTGTTATGCCCCTAACTTTATTTTTCCTTACAAAAGCTGTGGTTCCTTATAACATAGTCTTATTGCATGGTCCTGCCAACAGTGATTTTTTTTAGTAACACACATACCATATTAGAGCAGAACTGAATGTAATTATTATTATTATTATTATTTTTTTTTTTTTTTTGAGACGGAGTCTCACGCTGTTGCCCAGGCTGGAGTGCAGTGGCGCGATCTCGGCTCACTGCAAGCTCCGCCTCCCGGGTTCCTGCCATTCTCCTGCCTCAGCCTCCTGAGTAGCTGGGACTACAGGCGCCCGCCACCGCGCCCGGCTAATTTTTTGTATTTTTAGTAGAGACGGGGTTTCACTGTGGTCTCGATCTCCTGACCTTGTGATCCGCCCGAGTTTTTCCATTTTAATGCATTCACATTTTTCAAATATTAGAATAAAAAGATATAGTACAAATTCTTCCTCTATTTCTGTGGCCATATTCATTAATTTTCATACACCTGTCCTATTAATTTGTTTTTTATTCTTGGAAAGAGAGTTTTGTGTGTCCAGAAGGCAGTATTTCCTCTAGTATTTTTACCAACATTACCATTCTCTTCTCACACACTTTTCTGCATCTCATTTTTTTATTGAATATATCCTGAAGATCTTTTCAAGACACAGAAAGCTTTCTCATTCTATTGAATGTTTATATAGTACAATATATATGTATATAAAGTTTCCTATCAATGAAGATTTACATTAGCAATTCAATCTCAAGTTATTACAAACAATAATGTAATAAATGACTTTGAACTTTTGTATTTTGTACATGTGCCAATATACACATGGGTTAAATTTCTAGAACTGAAATTGCTAGGCCAAAGGGTGTGATGCATTAGAAAGTTTGATAGGACTGCAGGATCTCCCTACAAAATAGGTTTGTGACATTTTAAGCTCCCACTTGTAATGAATGACACTGGATGTTTCTTCACAGCTTTTAATGTTGCCATTTTGCAATATACTTTTCAATGTACGATAAATACAATTTCTTCAATACTTCAAGAGGTTATATGCACTGTATTGTTTATCATCTATGCTAGCACTTTCCACATAATGTTTCACAGGATACCAATATGGATTAAAATGCTCAATAGATGTTTTTTGAAACAAAAAATTTACTGGACCAAAAATAGTTTTAAAAACCTTGAATAGATCATTTTTCCCCAAGAAATTCTCAAAACATTTAACATATCAATGTGAATCTCAAAGATGCATATAAAAATGAAATATTTTCTAAAACTTTTTTTTTTTTTTTTTTTTTTTTTGAGACGGAGTCTCGCTCTGTCGCCCAGGCTGAAGTGCAGTGGCCGGATCTCAGCTCACTGCAAGCTCCGCCTCCTGGGTTCACGCCATTCTCCTGCCTCAGCCTCCCGAGTAGCTGGGACTACAGGCGCCCGCCACCTCGCCCGGCTAGTTTTTTTTTGTATTTTTAGTAGAGACGGGGTTTCACCGTGTTAGCCAGGATGGTCTCGATCTCCTGACCTCATGATCCACCCGTCTCGGCCTCCCAAAGTGCTGGGATTACAGGCTTGAGCCACCGCGCCCGGCCTCTAAAACATTTAATCATGGAAAGCATATTAGCATTACATAGACTGCTATCATTTCTTAGAATTTAATGTAGAAAAGAAGAAAAGGTGTGTATCACCTTTGGCATGTTGGGAAGATACATATAAGCATAGAATTATTTGGGGTTATAATTTGTCCACATGTTAGCTTTTCTCTAAGTTAACCAAATATTTCAACTAAGCAAATATTTCATGCAGATTACTAATCTCGATTGATATATCATGTTCAATATATGCAATCATAAAGAATAACACATTATAACTCTAATATTTTTTCATAAATACCAATTGTTTTTTGGTACAGTATATGGGCTTTAGTTACAGGACAAGATTTCTGCCACCCTAGTCATTGTAGTTCACAAAGTTGACTGGGTGAAAATATACAAAGTATCAGTAAATAACTAGCCACCTTTCAGAGGACAGTCAGGAAATAGTATTTTACTTTAAGTGCATATTATTGGCAAAGAATCATATGTAAGAGAAACTGCTCAGAAATATATTTTCTTTTTACATTCCTTTCCTACTATTTCATCCTCTTCACCACCCAGACTTAATAGCTTTCACTCTTCTAAGCAAAGCAAGCTTGTTTATTCTCTACAGTCTCATAATCCTTCTTATCTACATTAATTATAGCTAATATATTAATGTATTTATGTGATGCAAGCTCTGATTGTTGTCTAAATTGTGTGGACTCTTCCAAAGTTAAATCTTAATTTATGTTTGTGTCTCACTCCAATGAAGGAGGATGGAATTGAAGCACAAGAAAAGATGAATATTTATTTATGTCCATTATTTACCTGGGAAGATGTGAAGTAAACATGTATTTAGTATTCTATATAAAATTAAAATATAAATTTAACATTTTTGTAGCAATGCTGTAAAAGAGGTATTTATATCTTTTTCTATAGTAACTAGCGTAAAATAAAGGCTAAATAAATGTTCTTTGAATTAATAAAGTTCCTCTCTTTACTCAAGGATTCACTTCATAAAATTATTCTGCTTTATTTGTGTTAATGATATACAATATTCAGGAAGGATACATAGCAATCATTCTTGAAAGTATTTTCTGAGAAATATAAACTAAGGTAGATATCACATTTAACAGTATTGATTTTGATATAAATTGCATAAGACTTCAAATGCTTTGTGTTTTTTAAATAATTGGGCTACTTTAAAACAATTCATTACTCAAATTTGCTCAACTAAGAAAAATTCTTTAATTGAAATCTTATGCAAAGGTTTTTGATGTGAGAAATTTATAGATTTCTAGATGTAATTTGGAATCCTAGGTGAAATTTACCTATTCTTCATCAAGCACACCTATTGTATCTATCCATTATTATTGATATCTATTATATCAACTTTGTATAGGGAGAAGTTTTTGGAAATATCCTAACAATGAAGTGATAAGTGACTCTAAGATGAATATCCCATCAGTGTTCTCTAGGCAATTTTCTTCATCAATTTCTACATTTATTCTGGAAAGCACATTAGTAACTAACCAATGTCAACTTTTTAGTGAACTAAAAACTACTTAATACTTATTTTATTTCTTTGTACTGAAATGTACTTTAATATTGAGTAAAATTGTTCTCATCTAACACAACTATTTTGCATTTACTTGACATTAAATGTGTCAACATCAATGTCCTTCAGCTAAAGAACAGCATGGAAAACGATTAACACTGGCCAAAATAAAGTACATGAGAAAACATTCAAGTTGATTCATAGAGGAGAGGAGGTTTTATGTTCAGTTGTAATTGAGTTTCTGGGATTCCCTTCTGTCTCAAATAGGTAGTTATGTATCTGGATCATGGATATAAAGTATGGGATTGGGAGAGCAATTTCGATTTGGAATTCACTTTTAAATGGTATTGCAGAAGCTAAATGTGGCGGTTGGGTTGTCCATTAGAATACGCAGAATATGAAAAGAAGATGGTAAGACAGGTGAACACCAAAGACAACTTCTCTCAGAGGCAACTAGTCTGAAATGTTTCCACACTGTGTTACATTTGCCCTTTATATTGTTCTTCTATTTTCCCTTGATATTTTTTAACATTTGGTTTTTATTTTTGAGATTTTGTTTTGTTAATATCAACCTATTTCAAGGATTTAGTTAATATCAACCAATTTCCTTTGCTCAAGGAAAAGGAAAAAGAGACAGATCACTCTGTGTAACACAGCATTAGAAGCCATATCCAACTATAGCCCCAAGAGGCTGAAAGTTTGTGGAAACTAGAATCAAAGCTCGAGAATACTGAGGGGCAAAGTTTAAATTCACTGGACAAAGTTAAGGTCATTTTGTCAGGTTTTTCTTTTTTTTTTTTCTTTCCTGTCTGGTAAGATTCTTCTACCAGGGTCATAAACATTCACAAGTAGGCAGAAACACTTTAAATTATTCATCTACTTTTATCAGGTAGGTTCTTAAAGGTAATTGACAACTTTTGTTCTAAAAAAGACAGCCACAATACAATGCAACAGTTATAAGCAAGCTTACAAATTGCTGTTCAACTAATCTTGTTTGCACATGTAGATTTAAAAAGCCCTCAAGGAAAGATTACTTGTAATATATACACACACATACACATATATGTATAATTGCTATACATTTCCTAGACATCCAAGTATAGTGGAAAGCATGTAGTAATCACACAATAAATACTGCACAATCACCTGTTTGGTTATTAATTAATTTTGGCCCATCAACTTCATATTTGAGGAAAGAAAAAAAGCAGGAACTATAAGAATAAAAATATAGCTCAGGTAAATGTTTTCATTTTTGTGTTTGACTCATAATTTTATTATTTTCTTCTTTTTTTAGTCATTGTAAACAAATATTTGAAGTATTACATGGTATTTGAGAGGACCATTTGTGAATGACCATTGTAGTAATTTTAAATTGTTTAGTTTGTTGAAAATATATGAAAATTATCCATTTTAACAATGTTCTGAAGATGTTTGAACTATGTGCAGAAATGGGACAAACAATAGCTGTAAATAACTATAAAATCTCACTTCAGTTTAGTCAATATCTGAGAAAAAAAAGAATGCAGTAAAAGCACAGAAAGCAAAACTTAGCTTAGAAAATATTTCCCAATTCAAAAAATGAACAAGTCAGATTCTGTAAAGATATTCAGTGAAATCTTGAAGACATATTATATTGATTATTAATTAATCTGATTGGAAAGGGATCTTGGGTTAACAATGAGGTTGTTGAAAACATGGCATTTTCATACAACTGCACACCGATTCAATATTTTTGCACATTGTTTACTTTCCTTTCAAACTTTGATTTCTTCTTCATGATCCACGTCAAATTGCTGCCTTCTTAGTAAATCTTTATCAAGTTTGCAGACACCTCCACTGAGGCAAAATTAACCTACTCTTCAGTGGGCCTGTAAAATTTTATATGATTAGCTACTATAAATGCATTCCATCAGTTGATTATTAACTATCTCTAGGCAAGATTGAAATTTCACAGGGTCAGAATAATTTGTTATTCATCTTTGTTTTCCCGGTGACTAACATGTGGTTATTTAATTACTGAATGAAGTTTTATCATTCAGTAATTAAAATATTTTTAAATTTTATTGTAATTTGACAAACTATAGTTGCATATATTTATGGGGTAAAAGTGATACTATGATACAATTGGAATATACAATTTGGAATAATTTCAAATTTGGAATAATTAAAACAAGATAATATATCAAATACCTCAAATAATTATCATTTTTTGTTGTGAGAACACTTGAAATTTACTCTAAGTGATTTTGAAATGTATTAATTCAATACATTATTATTAACTATAGTCATTATGCTGGACAATAAATCTCAAAAGCTTATTCCTTTTATCTAACTGAAGCTTTGTACCCTTTGACCATCATCTCCCCATTCCTTCCACTCCAGCATCTGGTAACCACCATTCTACTCTCCGCATATATCAGTTTCATTGTTTTAGGTTCCACATTAAATGAAATCATGTGTTATTTTTCCTTCAGTGCCTAGTTTACAAAGAAACTGTTGAAGAGCAGTTTCATTTATTTCACTTAGCATAATGTTTTCCAGGTTCTTTCATGTCATTGCAAATGTCTTAATTTTCTTCTCTTGTAATAATGACTGGTATTTCATTGTGTATGTGTACCACATTTTCTTTCCCCACTCATCTGTTGATGGACAACTAGGCTGATTCCATAACTTGGCTCTTGTAAATAATGCTGCAATAAACACAGGAGTACAGATACCACTTCAACATACTGATTTCAAATCCTTTTGATATATACCCATGAATGAGAATCCTGGATGGAAAATAGAAAGGCAAAAATAGAAAAGTAATTCCATTTTTTTTTTTTTTTTTTTTTTTTAGGAATCTCCATACTGTTTTCTATAATGCTTATACTAATTTATATCACCAACAGTAAACACAGGTTCTAATTTCTTTATGTCCTTGCCAACACTTGTTATCATTTGACTTTGTGATAATCATTCTAACAGGTGTAAGGTAATATCTCATTGTGGTTTTAATTTCTATTTCTCTAATGACTAGTGTTGTTGAGCATTTTGTCATATACCTGTCGGCCATTAGTGTGTGTTCTTTTGAGAATGTCTATTCAGATATTTTGCCTGTTTTTAATTATCTGTTTCCTTACTATTGAACTGTTTGAGTTTCTTATACATTTTGGATATTTATCTTCCATCAGATGTATATTTTACAAATATTTTCTATAAATCTGTAGGTTGTGCCTTTACTCTTAATTGTTTCCTTTGCTGTACAGAAGCTTTTTTGACTGATGTAATTTCATGCATTTATTTTTGCTTTTATTGTCTCTGACTTTAGGCTTATATATAACAAAATCAGTTTTTAAGCTCAATGACATCAATCACTGTCAATGAGCTTTCCCCCGTTTTATTCCTATTTTTATAGTTTCAGGCTTTACATTTAAGTTTTTAAACCACTTTGAGTTGATTTTTGTAGCTGGTGTGAGGTAAGGTCTAATTTGTTTCTTCTGTTTGAGGATATCTGGTTGTTCCAACACCATCTGTTGAAGAGACTGTCCTTTTGCTATTATGTGTTCTTGGCACCTTTGTCAAAAAACGATTGACTGTAAGTGTGTCTGTCCTCAGTTTGATTTAATTATTGTAGTAAATTTGATGTTCACTTCTTTGTAAATGATTCCTAAATATCAATTTTTTGTTTGTTTGTTTGTTTGTTTTTTCAGTGGAGTCTCACCCCATTGTGCAGGCTGGAGCACAATGGAGGCTCACTGCAACCTCCACCTCCCGGGTTCAAATGATTCTCCAACCTCAGCCTCCCAGGTAGCTGGGATTACAGGTGCCTGCTACCACGCCCAGCTATTTTTTGTATTTTTGGTAGAGATGAGATTTCACCATGTTGGCCAGGCTGGTCTCGAACTCCTGACCTAGTGATCCGCCTGCCTCAGCCTCCCAAAGTGCTGGGATTACAGGCATAAGCCAGCACACCCGGCTGCTCAAGCTCTTATCAGTCAACAGCTTTCATCTCATCAACTCTCACCATTTTGAGAAATATCTTGAAAACTATCTTCTGCATATTTCTAACTATAGATGTTCTAGCTTTTCAAATTCAGTATTTTTAAACTGAAATTTTTCATACATTATGATGAAACTCTTAGTTATTCTGATTATGTTAATAGCATCACCAGCTCAACCAACCCAAGCTAGAAAGTTGAGATCTAGCTGGTCTAATTACTTCTTTCAACAATATTATCATATTGAATCAATATCTTTAATTCCTAACTTCTTGCATAAGTTTTCTCTGATATTCTCATGCTCAACATATTCATTATTTTTGGACTATTATTGGACTATTGCAATGGACTTGACACAAATTTGCCATCCTCAAATATATTTCATGCAGAAATGTAAGATTAATTTTTTAAGACACAACCTTGTTAAAATCACCCCCTAGTCTAAACACACGTTTTGCCTTTCTGTGTCAATTAAATTCCCACTTTCTCTGATGGAATTCGAATTATTCTGAAATCTTTTTCAAACATTCCCACTCTTTAGTGCACACTGTTGTTTACCTACCTGTTATGTGTGCGCCTAGTTGAAGAGACTACCCAAACAGGCTAAGTGTGAGCAACAAAGCTGTTTATTCACTCAGGTGTGAGCAGGCTGAGTCTGAAGGGTTGTGGGAGTGGAACTGGTTTTATAGGTTTGGGGTAGGTAGGGGAAAGTTACAGTTGGGGCAGTTTTTCGGGCAGGGAAAGAATGTCACAAGGTGCATAGTCACAAGGTGGGGGGAGGTCACAAGGCATGATAACACAAGGTTGATTGATGAGTTAGGGTAGGGCAGGAACATATCACAGTGGTGGAATGTTGCAAGGTCGGTTAATCTGTTAAGGCAGGAACTAGCTGTTTCTTCTTTTTTAGTGATTCTCCTGTTGCTCCAGGCTTTGTGACTCCAGGAGGCCTGTACGTGTGGGTTACAGGGTCACAATGGTGCGACCATGGTGTAGCCTGTTCAGAGGACCGTACGCTACCTACAGCCATTCCCCCATTCTTCCTTGCTAACAGATCCCCTATGTCAATTCTATCCCCAAAGACACTGGGAAAATGCTGATTAATTTAATCCAGAAAGTTTATAAGTTTCCACTATCCCCTTTACCAATGATTTGCTTGTAAACCAGTCCTATCCCAAGAGGGAAAGCCTGCTATCATTATTGGGAAAGTTTTCCTAGCTAATCAAAAAAGTCACACAGAAAAACATACCAACAAGTAACAACAATGAAAAACCCAGCAACAATCTTATGTCTGCTGGACATTTTTATGTCTAATTATGACATCTAATATATGACAGACCTTTTACAACTGGGTGGGGTAGGGAGGGAGCTTGCCTGAGAAAATTAAATACTCTGAAAGTTGGAAAATAATCTCAAAAATCAAAAATATTTGGAATGTTAAGCCAATGGAATACCATTCCTGGAGATGCCCCACTCATAAACTTCCTGTCATATAAAATAATATTGTATTTTTGAAACTAGTTGAGTTTTCTATTATGTGTAGATGAAAGTTTACTGACAGAGACTTGTCCTATATTATGGTTTTACACAAAAATGGAGATGCTTGAGTTCACATTCAGTCTGTACCATTTACAGGTATTCAACCTTTGCACGTTGTTTAAGTCTGCAAGTTTCAGCTTTGACTTGGAAATTGGGGTAACAAATTAACTCTTTGGCTCCTTGTGAAGTTTAAATAGGTAAATACTAGTGATGCCTTTAAAATATTGCATGACCAGTGAAAATGCTCAATAAACACTAGGTATAATTATATTATTGTGGTTTTGTTTTTACTTACATTCACCCCACATGCCACAAACTTTGCCATATATGCTCAGGTCATACTATACACCAGAAATGCTTCTTTCCTAATATCTCTATCCAAAGAAATTCTGGCCCTTTTACAAATTCTGTTTAAATGCTACCTTGATTCTACAGGCAAGAGTAAAAAATGTTACATAAGTAAACATTTATTTTCTCCAAACTCCTACAGTACACTGTTAACACCTCTCTTTGCACATACTTTATTACATCTTTTGTTACAGATATTCATGTAACTCATTTTCTCATTAAAGATATTAAGCTATTTTTATAGTCAGGTTTTCCTGTAGTCACAAGTAAAATTCAATAGCTCAATGGCTTAACAAAGCTCTCTAACACATGCAAATTCCAAGGCTGGTCAGACAGCCCGGCTCCATCTTGTAGGCAAGGAATCTTTATCACGTGCTTTTGTTTAACAGGAGACTTCCTGTTTCTAAGTGAAGGGAAGAAAGGAATGGACAAAGGACAATGACTTCTCACTGTTGGTGAGGAAATTGTACATTCCTTCCTTTTATAATTCCTTGTCAAAACTAGTATGGGGACCCAACTTAACTTTAAGGGTAGCTGAGATGTGGAGCATAGGACAGGAAATATTTGATGAATACTGCCTTTGCCACAGTTTACTTTTCTGCTTTGCTGCCTCTTTCCACAGATTAAACGAATTCGAACCTTTTCTGAGAGACACGCCTCAAAGTCCCTTCCAGGGTTTATCCAGTTTAAATTCCAGGGTCCACATTTAATTTACAGTAGTTTCTCCATCACACCAGATGTCTAAGTTAACTGTCTCCTTCTCTCCCATCCCACACAAACACACCCTTGGTAGAATATTGTATTGCTTCCTGAGGTAACAAATTACCACAAACTTGAAGACTTAATGCAACAGAAATTTATTCTTTTACAATTCTAGAGGCTAGAAGTCCAAATCCCAGCAGGACCACACTCCTGCCAGGGGCTATAATGAAGAATCAGGGTTCTTATTTTTGCCTATGCTGGCTGCTGTTGGCTGCCCTGGGATTGTGGAATTTGTGACTGCATCACTCTGATCCCTGCTTCTGTTTTCACATTGTCTTCTTCTCTGTTTGTCTGTTATTTCTCTTTGCCTTGCTTATAGAGACAGTTGGAATTGCATTTAGGGCTGGAAAATACAGAGTAATTGCATCCCCTCAAGATCTTTAGCTTAATCTCAACTGCAAAGATTTTTGTTTTTCTCCAAATAAGGTAATATTTTAGATTTGCAGGGCTGAGGACTTGATATCTTTGGTTGGCCATTATTCAACCTACTTCAAACATGTAAATGATATTTTAGTGCCAGAGAAAAAACACACATTCAAATAACTCAAAACTAAATCTTGGGGCTGGCACAGAGAGCAAAGGAAAGAGACGAACAAGATAAGCTGGAGAGAAAGAAAGAGCCAGACTAACAGCACCTTGTAGGACATTGTAGATGATAGCGAATCCAAGCTAATCCAAAGCCTCTGTCTTGTATTCCTTCTTTCATACATAGATTGTGGGTTAGGAGCTCATCTTAGGGTGATGAGATCTCCCTTCAAGAGAGACACAGCTGTGAGAAATGTAGTAAGTTAAGAGGTTCCTGCTGCTGCATCTGCCAGAGCATTCCTTCTGAGGCCACATTTTCACCAGACTGTTCACAGCATATGACCAAGCACTATGCGATTACTAGGTCAGGTCCTTCTGGGCCAGTGTGAGACTCTTCTAAACAGTAGGTTTTCTTTCCGATGGGGCTTCCCATCAATCTAATTTTTTTATGGCAGTATTTCAGTACTACTCAATCATCCCTCCATCCCCTTCTCTTTTCATGAGTATCATACATGAGTACTCCCTGCTTTCTTTTACTCCATCTTTCTTTTATTATTCAAAGGCATTTTTTTTTGTTTGTTTGTTCATTTTTGTATTTTACTGTTTGTTTGTGGACTTGAATGGTCACAGTTGATACCTGGACTAGTCCACAAAGACAATTTTTAAAATGTGGTTGCCTCCAAGGTCAGGAGATCGAGACCATCCTGGCTAACACGGTGAAACCCTGTCTCTACTAAAAATACAAAAAATTAGCCAGGCATGGTGGTGGGTGCCTGTAGTCTCAGCTACTTGGGAGGCTGAGGCAGGAGAACGGCATGAACCCGGGAGGCAGAGCTTGCAGTGAACTGAGATCACACCACTGCAGTCCAGTCCAGGTGACTGTGTGAGACTCAATACAAATATATATATATATATATATGGTTTCCTCATACTTAGCAAGCAAACTTACAGCTCAAATAGTATGTGGCATGTGAATTATCTCTGGAACCAGATGGCAGCCTGTTTGCTGAAGAGTGAACTGGTTGTTATCTGGGAAAACATCTTGCATTGTGCCAAAGCAATGATCCAGGTAGTTGAAAAGTCTGGGGCAGTAATGCGTAAAAGGAGGTGTAATTGATCAGTAATTACTAAGCTGTATGTTCATGCTCTTAATGGAGGAATAACACTTTTTTAAGTTTGAGGCTGGATCTCACTCCTGTCACCCAGGCTGGAGTGCAGTGGTGTGATCATGGCTCACTACAGCCTTGACTTCCCAGGCTCAGGTGATCTTTCCATTTCAGCCACCCTAGGAGCCAGGACTACAGGCTCAAACCACCACACCTGGCAAATTTTTTGTATTTTTAGTAGAGACGGGGTTTTGGCATGCTACCCAGGCTGGTCTCCAGCTCAAGCCATCAGCCCGCCTTGGCCTTCCAAAGTACTGGGATTACAGACGTGAACAACCATGCTCAGCAGGAATAATACTATTTTACAGGAAAAGAATACAGATAATCTTATTTAATCTCTCCCTTTATTATGAAAAGTATAAATATTAGTATGTTTCAATTATTGATACTAATTAAGTGGTCATATCAGTGAGAATTTTCTGTAGAACTGTCATGCCAGAGACAATTTTATTGTCATTAAACTTTCCTGAAGACCTGACTTAAAATTTGGAAGACTCAATCAGATATTCTTATTTAGTAGATCCTGGGACAAATCATTATTTAAGTAGGCATTCCAGAGCAGTTTGTCCTTAGACTGTTCTAGACTCCAACACAAGACTTTTCAAAGAGCCTTAAAGAAAGAATATCTAGATTTAATATTAAATGCTGCACTCGACCATATATCAGAATATAAATAATAATTATGTTAAAGTTATTTTTGTGTGAAATGTGGAACTGTGACACCTCTTTATCTTTTAGAGCAATGAGATTAGGGTAATTCAAATTTTGGATGGATAACCCAAGTCTCAAACAATACTTTTACCTCATTTTAAGTTAGTTCAGTTCTAATAAAGCTTTAAAGAGTCCAGTAGCTGCCCTAATCTCTGATATATTTAGTAGAGGTCAAACTAGCAAAATTTATTTTAATTCTTTTGGTGAGTGGCCAGTCTACGTAACTCACCTAGAGAACTGACAGGGCCATGTATGTAAATGAAACATGTTCTAACTTTGCTCTTAAAGAGTGAAAAATAGCTCAAGATACCAGATTAATTTTGCCTTGCTCACAGTATGCTGCCAGAAAAGATGAATGGAAAGTCAATTGTGTCATTCCAAACTACATGTTTTTGCTAATGAAAGGCCCATTAATTAAATAAAACAAGGAGGGATTTTTTTTTAAAAAGATTTTGCCTTGTATACCACTATTCCTAAATATATCTACTAAGAAAGATGGTATTTTGTTTCTCAGGTTTCTATAAGGAGAGACAGAGTGAAAAGCTTTACTAGAACTTAGTAATTTTTAATAGTTTTTTACATTTTCTTCATTCAATTATAAAATCCTCAAAGACCCCTGTATTTTAAGATGGAGTATTTTGTGATGCACTTCTTAGCTAGTACATTTAGGTTATGACCACTCCTTTGTATTTACTGGCTAGAGGGTAATATTTATTTCCTTTTCTAGACGGGGCTTTTACATTAAATTTCTTATTGAACACACACACACACACAATTGTTCAGGGACTGGTCTCCTGTGCTACTCTTAGTGACAGGAAAGCCTTTTATTCTTACAGGAGTCTGCAAGCTAGTACTCCCCATGCCTCTTCATCTGGAGTAACATCAATCAAGACTTAGACTTAACTTTTTTTGTTTTCTCCAGAAATCCAGAATTTTCAGTGAAAGAGACAAGTATTTTTTCAGAGGTAATGGCAATCCAAGATGCAATTGACCAATTTTGGGAAAGTTGAGTTCACACAGATCACCAAAGGTGATGAGAGATCAGGAAACAAATACAAGTATTTTATGGATGAGGACCGCATTGATTGTAAGATGGCACCATTATTCTGTGCACCTCTTAGAAAGACAAGTTAAGCTGTGACACAATGCTTTATTGATAGCTCTGGGCAGTGAATGCATTGATCACACCAGCCTCTCATGCTTTGACATTTGTTTTCATCTATTCTAAGACATTTTGTAATTTTTTCTGCCTTCAGTTGAATTGTTTGGCATGGCGTAGGCTGTGCCTATCCAGACAAGTCCAGAGTTTTCAGTGAAATATTTTTCAGAGGTAATATCAATCCAAGATGCAGTTGACCAATTTTGGAAAATTGACCAATTTTGGAAAAGTTAAATTCACACAAATCACCAAAGGTGATAAGAGACCAGGAAACAAATAGAATTTTATACACAGATGCGTATGTATAAAATCTCAAATGACAAATGTAATACAGCATCCTATTCTTCAATCTTCTCATCTTAGGTCCTGATATCTGGTGGTGATTTAACAAAATGTGTACACTGTGGTTGATTGCTTCTCTAATGACAAATATTTGCTTCAGTAATTTTTATATCAGTACTAAAATACAATATATAATTTGGGAATGTATTTTAATACTATTTGAACATGATTCAAAATGTTGACAACATCAATAGCCATGATGAAATTTCTACATGCATAAGCAATGATCACTAAATGATAATTACCATGTGGCTGATTTTATGTTATTACTGATGACACGGTGCATTACAGTTTTGGAGATATTATAATGTGAAACCACGTATGTGTCTAGGCGTGGATGAAATAAGATAAGCTGTTGCTAGCTGTCGGCTAGAATTAGCGGTCCCTCAGAATAAAGGTCTGAGTGCTTCAATTCTCAGAGGGAGTCCTAAGGCTAACTTTTGAACAAAATTAAAAACATAAATAAAAATATGACCAGCCAAAACTATTAGCAAACACATAATGTTACTTCTGTTATTAATCTGCACATTAGTTTTTCCTCCTCCAGATTTTTTTTTTTTTTTTTGAGACGGAGTCTCGCTCTGTGGCTCAGGCTGGGTGGGGTGCAGTGGCGCGATCTCCACTCACTGCAAGCTCCGCCTCCCGGGTTCACACCATTCTCCTGCCTCAGCCCCCCGAGTAGCTGGGACTACAGGCGCCCGCCACCAGATTCATAGTACTTTGGTGCTTCCTCTTCCCTAGTCCAACCTCTAAAATCTTTAAAATATGCTCATAAGAAACGTGGCGTGAAGAAACTGCCTTACTAAAATGGTTTGGATGTTAGTCCGCTTCAAGTCTCATGAGATGTTGAAATGTGATTCCTGGTGTTGGAGGTGGCGCTTCAAGTCTCATGAGATGTTGAAATGTGATTCCTGGTGTTGGAGGTGGCAGGTGATTGGATCATAGAGGACTGATCCCTTCTGAATGGTTTGGCATTATTCCCTTGGTGGTAAGCGAGTTCTCATTCCTGTGCGATCTGGTGGTTTAATATGTTGGGCCTCTCCCACTCTCTCTTACTCCTGTTCTCACTGTGTCCTATGCCAGCTCCTCCTTTGCCTCCCACCATGACCGGAAGCTCCCTAAGGCCTCAGAGCAGCCAAGCAGATGCTGGTGCCATGCTTCCTGTATGGCCTGCAGAATTGTGAGCCAATGATATCTCTCTTCTTTATAATTTATCCAGTCTCAGGTATTCCTTGATAGCAACACAAAAAACATGGGCTAACCCACTTACTTTCTTTCAACTCTTCACCAAAGTTATCTTCCATCTTCTTGAATCAATTATGGCCAGATAATCTATCAGTCATAACCTGTATGTGGGTTAAAGACAGTAGGACATCAGCATTCTTCTCAAGTAGAAATTTCTGTTTGATTACATGCTGCACATTTTAGTATAGAGAACGAGCTATTAACTATATCTTCTCTTCTATCCCAAAGTCACTTTAAGGATACCACTCTTCTTATCTCATATGAACAAATGCGATATTCAGATACTTCCACCTGTGGCTTTACCACCAGCTCTGACTTGTTATTGGCATATAAAATCACTCTCTTCCACTTGTGCTCTAGAGTTCTGTTAGATAACTCTGTCTTCTCTGTTCAACTTCTTCCATTGTTTTGAGTCCTTTCCTATTAGCACTCAACTAGTCCAAGTCTCTGTCAACTACAAACAATAATAAAAGCGTAGAAAACAAACAAAAAAAAAAACCTCCATCAACCTCAAATATTACCATTTGTACCCTCTGATTATATGGACGAACGTGACAGAATTTTCTACGTATTCAGATTCTATTCCTCACTTCTACTGACCATTCAAATCTGAGTGTCACATTCAACATTCCACTGAAATACCTGTTTAAATTTGCTGAAATGACCACCTGGAACTACATTTAGTAGAAAATGTGTAATTCTTAACATAGTTAATCTGTCAGATAATGTTTGTGATTATTGACACTTTTCTTCTCCCCCACTTCCCGCCCCGCCCCGAGACTTCTGTGATACCCTTCTTCTGACTTTCTCCTGGATCTTCCACAGTTTATTCAATCTTCTGGATTTTTCTCTTTTTTAATATTTTTACATAGAAGTGCACTCAAATTAATATTCTTAGGTTCTATAGAAACCTCTTTTCCTATCTTTTTTTTTGTTATTGTACTTTAAGTTCTAGAGTACATGTGGATAACGTGCAGGTTTGTTACATATGTATACTTGTGCCATGTTGGTGTGCTGCACCCATCAACTCGTCAGCACCCATCAACTCGTCATTTACATCAGGTATAACTCCCAATGCAATCCCTCCCCACCCCTCCCCGTGATAGGCCCTGGTGTGTGATGTTCCCCTTCCCGAGTCCAGGTGATCTCATTGTTCAGTTCCCACCTATGAGTGAGAACATGCGGTGTTTGGTTTTCTGTTCTTGCGATAGTTTGCTGAGAATGATGGTTTCCAGCTGCATCCATGTCCCTACAAAGGACACAAACTCATCCTTTTTTATGGCTGCATAGTATTCCATGGTGTATATGTGTCACATTTTCTTAATCCAGTCTGTCACTGATGGACATTTGGGTTGATTCCAAGTCTTTGCTATTGTGAATAGTGCTGCAATAAACATACGTGTGCATGTGTCCTATCCTTTTAAATGATTCCACCTGGGCAATTTTATGCAGTCCTATCTGTCCATTGTTGTCTATTTGTGATAAAACAAATAGCTGACATCTCTCTTCTGAATTCTGAGTTCATGTATCACATTGCCCTATTGAACATTTCACAAAGTTTTCAATCTGTATGTGTCTATAAGTGAACTATTATCACCAAACCTATTCATTCTATGTTTCTGATTTCAGTTAAATGACATAGTCACTTACTTGCCACATCCAGAAACCTGAGTGCCATTTTGACTCCTTTCTTACTACTCCAACTCAGCAAATCACATTTTCTTGTTGGATTACTTCATCATACTATTTCTTCAATATGAAAATTTTCTCCATCTACACTATATTACATTACTGCATGACACAATCTTCTGTCACTGAGATTATCACACAATCTTCCTGGGGCTTTCGTATGCTTTCACTCTATTTTTCTTTGTTTGTTTTTCTCTAAACTGAGGATATATTGAATTGCAGATTGTGTCACTAAAATAATGATTGCATCACTCCAAGGCAAAAAAAAAATATTTTTGGTACCTTTTTTGTTATTGTTTTCAGGATAATATTTACATTTCCTGCTAGTCATGACTTTACATTTCTTTTTCTCTTAATGTATACTTTCCTGAAACATTCTAATCTCAAGCTATACTAAATGATTCTCTGTTTCTTTACCCAAAGCCTCTCATTTCTTATCCACTCTTCCCTGTGGTTGAAACCCGTTACCTTTTCACACCTCACCCCAAACCTCTATCTTCTAATTTTTATACTTTGTCAGCTTGAACACGATCTTCTGAAGGAGTTGGGGTCGCTTTCTCCTTGAACAGTTGAAAAGTCACATGTAATTTTTGACTCACCCCCAAACTTAGTTACTAACAGCCTAATGTTGACCAGAAGCCTTACTGATAATATAAACAGTTGATTAACATCTATCTTGAGTGTTACATATATTATAAGCTATATTCTTACAATAAAGTATTCTACAGAAAAGAATGTTGTTAAGAAAATCATAAGGAAGAGAAAACATATTTACTATTCGCTAAGTGGAAATGGGGCATCATAAAGGTCTTCATCTTCATGTTGAGTTTATATCATCCTTATGTTGGGTAGGCTGAGGAGGAGGAGGAAGATGGGGGGTGACAAAAATCCACATAAAAGTGCAGTTGAAATACATATTGTTCGATGGTCAACTATATTAGCTAAATGAGGAGAAAAAAACATAATATATTATTTTATTATTGTTTTCCTATTCTTATGTTTTCCATATTTCCTTTTTTTTTCCCCCAAAAAGTATATGGAATTCTTGCAAGTTGATCTTTTCAAAGAAAAATCAAATCTAAGTGTTACGCAGATGTGCTTTACTGAACATACTTCAAAGAATGATATGAACTGTCTTAGTCTATTTGTGCTGCTATAATACAGTGCATGAGACTGGGCAGTTATAAAGAATAAAAATGTATTTCTCACAGTTCTGGAGACTGGGAAGTCCAAAATTAAGGTCCTGACTGGTTTGGTGTCTGGTGAGGGCCGGGACACTGCTTCCAAGATGGCACCTTGAATGCACTATCTTTACGTGGTAGAAGGTGGAAAGGCAAAATGGACCAAACTCACTGAAACTCTTTTGTGTTTTTTTGGTTTGTTTGTTTGTTTGCCCAGTCTAGAGTGCAATTGTGTGATCTTGGCTCACTGCAACTTCTGCCTCCCAGGTTCAAATGATTCTCACGCCTCAGTATCCTGAGTAGATGGGATTACAGGTGTGTTGCCAAAATGCCCATTTATTTATTTAGTCTTTTTGGTAGAGACGGGGTTTTCTCATGTTGTACAGACAGGTCTCAAACTCCTGGCCTGAAGAGATCTGCCTGCGTTGGCCTCCTAAAGTTCTGGGATTACAGGTGTGAGCCACTGTGCCTGGACCTCAAGCCCTTTTATAAGACCACTAAGACCATCTATGAGGGCAGAACCCTCATGGCCTAATTATCTCCTAAAGGCACCACCTTTTAATACTTTTTTAACATAAGTTTTGACATGTGTTCAAGAAGGAACACAAACATAGATACAATTGCATGAGTGAGTCGTTTATGCTTCTCTGATCTTTGGCAAAATGACTATTTAACCTGCCAGTGGATGAAAAATAAATATCATTTTTTTCAAGTTTTTTCGGGTTCCTTTTGACAGGATATATTTTAATTCATATGTAATTTATAAAAGCTCATACTATTTCTTTCATTCAATAATTGTGTCTCTGCTCTCATTTAGGGAACATTTAGGGAACATCAATTATGTCTGTTGAATTGAGAGAAGCTAAATCTACTCATGAAAAAGCTTCCTTTATCCTTTATTCTGGATTCAATAAAACACATCATCTCCAGTGTGAGATGCTCAGTGGTTCACATGGTTTTCACAGAGAAGAGGGTTAATGCTGCCTCAAGTATCAGATGGGGTCTTAGCAGGATAGGATGGCAAATTTAAACCGAGCAATTTAAATACAATTTTATAACAGGGCTATTTACAAAGCTGTAAGCAGGATTTAGGCAAACAAATAAAAGATTAATGTGGTACCAAAGGCTAGCAAGAGCACTGTTTAAGCCTGAAAGGGCAAAATAGGGGAGTGCCCATCAGAGACACGAGAAAGCCACTTGCAAAGGCTTTGGACTTTGGCGAAGGATCCAGCAATTCATGATCCAGTAGAGAGACAGCCTGGGAAACCCCTCCCCTGATACCTCTCATCTTCTGCTGACCTCTTGAAGAAAAAAAAAAAAGTAAATACATAAACCCTTCAGAAGAAGTGAAGATATTTGTAGGGAAAATATCCCACATAAAATATGCCAAAGGAATGAATTAGATTTTTTTCCACATGGTTACTATATTAGGTTGGTGCAATTACTTTTAATTGTGAAAAACCACAGTTATTTTCACACCACTCTGTATCTCCTATATGCTATACAATTTTTGCCTACCTAATGAAAAATTCAAGTAAAATAGTCAATTCAAGTATAAATAAAATTCAAGTATAAATAAAAATATGGTGAGTTATGTTTGTAGTCATACATTTTATGTCTTTATTTGTGTTTTATATTATATTTGTGTTCCCATTAGATTACAGACCCTTCTAGTGAAAAAATTTTAAAAATAATTCTTATATGATTCAGATTAAAAGTGAACTGTAAAAAGAAAAAAAATTAAATACTTTCAATCTTCTCCCCTGATTCCCAAATTGGCTAAATTGGCTGCCATTTAAGGTTTTGTGAATGTGGTAATCCATAAAGTTGTGGTTCATTTCTTCTCTGATAACCTGCTTAATAATAGAAGAAAGTAAGTCTTTTTTCCTTAAATCCTTTGGAGTTGAATGTCAGCTTGCTTCTGTTGACAAACATGCTACTGAGAGAGTGCCTTTTCATCTCATTGACATGGATCATATAAAACAGGGAACTGGAAGCCTGCCACCCAGGCAATTTAGACTGTGTCTACACTGTTTCAAAAGAAAGCTTTGAAAAACAGTATTTCTTACAAACTGTCTGACTTGTCTACATAGATTATACGGTTGTGAAAAGAATTTGACTATGTTTTCTCCCTAGCATATCAAACTGTGTTGCAGTGTGCAAGCACAGCTACAGTCCATTTTCTTGCCTTTGGAAAGATCCTTCATTTTCCCCACTATTACAACCAGGTGAGGATATATGTATGGGCTGGTATCTACAACTGTCCTGGGAGAGCAATAGGAATCTCTTTTGCTTTACATATCATTTACTAAAAATGGAAAAATAACTGATGTGTTTATGAGGGCATTTCCACATGAACACTTATTTTCAAAAGCCAGAGAAAATACGTAAAGTTTATTAAACTCCTACACATAAATATGGTGGATAGCATCTTATATTTAAATTTTAATTCAGTCGAACCAATAAGTATTGAGCACATATGAGAAAGACACCATAACTTATACCAGTAAAAAAAAAATACAAAACAAAACAAAGCAAAGCAAAAAACAGTTTCTGTATAGAAATCCAATTGAAAGGATTAAATTGGCATCCTCTATTACTTCTTGGGCATCACGTTTATGCTTTCAATTGAATTTCCACACACAATCAGTACTAGTTGTTAGCTCTATATGTGTGCTGAAGTCAACTCTGTTCATTTGCTAAACTAATATTTATTGAGTGGCTTCTATGTGTCAGGCGCTATTGTATGTGCTGGAAATAATAAGAATGACAGCTCACTGAGTCATTAGTATAGAGAAGCAGTCCTTTAACTCTTCAGTGATTCTGCTTAACTGATCCCCAACTAAAACAACCTTGATTTAAAATAGCTATTTACTAAAAAGTAACAATGTAATAGTAATTCAGCATGTTCTTTTCAATCAACATACATCTTTCTATATGTCTTCATAGAATGAACTTGAAGTTAAGGACTTGGCCTCATGTCGGTTTTGGATTTCAAGATTTTTATATGTCATTATTTCCTAAAACATATGTTTATAATCTTCCACTCTGCTTTCTTCAACAGGAATATTCTCTTGAAACGTTGCTGGTCTCTTTCTTACTCTTGATCACTTTATGCACTATGTTGTCTTCTTATCTCTTCAGTGATGCCTCCTCCATCCCCACTGGTGGGAAAGGGAACCTCTTTGCAGTGCTAGAACCTAGAATTAAGGGTTCCAAGGAGGCAGGGCCTATCTCAAGAAGACTGGGGACTAGCAGATGTATCACTCTGATGAACATGGAAACTTCCAACCAGGATTCTTACAGTCATTTTAGACAACTTCTTAGTACTGCTGGACTAGAGATAGTACGAGAATCCAGAATGAAAGAAATTCGGGACATTTTCTCTCTCTCACTCTGCAATCATAGCATCATAGAATGAATCCCCAACAAATACTATATTCAGTTTAATAACTAATTCTAGTCCTGCCTTTCCTGCAGAATAACAATTCGACATTTACTACTCTAAGTTTACTGAAAAATAAATTACGGATTATATGATTTCTTACCTCATGGAGCTGATTAGAGGATAGAGTCAGATAACACATGAGAAAGCTTATATTCACTTTGAATAGGCTGAAGCTATAAAAAATGAACAATCAGCTCTGCTTTGCACAGTAGAAAACTCACAGAACTGTCACTCTGCCTGGCACATGGTAGGAGATTATTAAATATTTGTTATATGAATATCTTTGGGAACTCTATGCTTTTGTTCCTCACATTCATATAGTGCTACAAAGAACTTCTTTGATCTATTATTTCATGAATATATCCAGAAAGTAAAATTTAAATGGCTAAAGAATTATACCAACTTTTTTATTAACATTATTTTTTCAACAAAGTACACAATTAAAATTATACAAATATATGTTTTTTATAGTACACTCAGTAGAATTTTTTTATATTAAATAAAAAATAATTGCTGCCATTACACATTTATCTGATTTTTGCATTGAAGTGAAATTGTTGCTCATTATTCTACACTTCTTTCTCCACCACACAAACTTACTCATTGTTCCAGATGATAATTTTCATCTACTTGGGTAAAAATACCATCATATTTATTTTATTTTTCATACTGATACTGTCTTGAACAACCATATGCCAGATTGTAACTGGAATCTGTAGGGGTCTTTACTTTTTTCTTAATTTATCTAGAACCACACAAGTATTGTCAGAAGTAAACTTGAACTCACAAATACCTACTTTCACCTTTAGTTTTCCAAACACACAGTTTCTGGAGAGAAAACTGAAAAATGCAGTCACTCCTTGAGTAGACTCTGGTTTTTTGACTTTTACTATCTTCGCAACTCTTTAGATTGGCCCTACATTTCAAATAAATCTCTGGTTATTGTTGTGAGTATACATTTATTGATACAGACCACCAAATTCTAACCCTGACCCTAATCCTAATCAATGGTGACATATACTTGGGTTCCCAATATTCCAGCTCTTTGCTTTGCATTCCCATGTTCAGCCATGTTTCTCAAAGAACTCTTACCATGCCAGGACACCTTTACTGGGAGTTGAGACTACTTCAAACCATCAGAAAATTTTTAATATCATTAAACACCAAAATACAAGTAATTAAAATTTAAATCCTTTTTCTAGTAAGAGAACTCTTGAGCACTGTACACAGTTTTGTAGTTCCAACGACTTTGAGACCTGTACGTGTAGTCTTTTAACTCACTAAGCCATTGTCCATTGGATCTATAGGAACATGTGTGAAAATGAAGTCATTATTTTTTTAAAAGGAGAGATTTTTAACTTTTCTCTTTCTCTTATTGGCATTCCAGTTGCACCAGCTAGAATCTATAAACAAAATTTTGTTATATTCTATCCTTTCCTGGTTTGTTAAACCTGTCTGATCACTAAGTCTAGTTAATTAATACAAGAAATGACCATATGATGTCATTTCTCCCTCTCTTATTGTCAATATGTTAGCTCAGATGTTTATAATTTCAGGTTTCAGAAAACTTTATAATTATGCTCATATTATTATTTTTTGCTCTCTTTGAATTCATTTGACATGTTGTCACTTTACTCATTCATTTGACAATACTGAATCTAGATAATGCCTGCTTGAGCCAGGCACAACGCTAGATCATGGGAGAAATATGAACCACGTTTCTGTCCTTAGGAATTAGAGCAAGGAGAAAAGTAATTTTCGTTTAATGGACTCTACACTTGAAGAAGCACTAGGTGCTGGGAGAGAGTGTATTAAGGGACAAGTAACCAAGTAACAGATGAACAGTGGTCAGGAAAGGCATTTCAGAGGAAGTGACATTTCCTCAAACTAAGAAGATTTTTAAATAAGCATTTGACACTACACAATTGAATTTTAAAGAGGGTATCTTTCTAAGTATAGACAAATGAATACCTCTGTGAAGACGTATCTTTATCTGTATAATTCAAGGAATCTTAATAGCAGTATTGTTTGAGACAGCTACAACTTAGATAAATGTTAATTATTAGTGTTTTATTAGTGGAGTAAAACTTACTGTGTATCTATGAAATAATGATCAAACAAATTAGGACAATATTCTTACTTTGAAAGAGGAATAAAAACTGTTTAAAGAAACAATTGACTAGAAATATTAGCCCCTGCTTTCCATTGCCTAGTCCAATTGCAGATTTTTCAGATTTGTTGTTTACAATTAGGCCAGTTCAATCTTTGAAGCAATAACTAATATTCAAGCCCTGTTTACTACAAAAACTCTTCCCTATCATCAAGTGGGGTTTAGTGTTTTTTGTTTGTTTTCTCTTTTACTAGTCAGTATATGACATAAGCTCCAAGGCATCAATGTACAACACAGAATAGGTGATGTTTAAGGCATCTGACTAAAAATAAACTATAACAGATTTGAAACCTGAGAAGCCTTTTCCTAGCTATTTGACTTTAAGTGATCATTTCATATAGTTCCAGTAATCTTAGCTTCCCTATCTGTAAAACATAAATATAGTATATCAGCAAATAATTATGAAGATGAAAATAGATAAGGTATCTAAAACACTTAACATATGTAAAACACTTAGTAGTGCTTAACTGACAAGCACTCAGTCAGTTTTCTGTGGCAACTCTTACTACTACAACCATTGTACTATTACTATTACCATTATTTCTTTTACTATAATTATCATTACTACCCTTATTTTTACTATCAATACTACTATTATGAGAATCATAATAAAAATAAATAGAGAATAAAAAATAGAGAATCAGTCCATCCAGTTGGCCCTTATTGTACTATTGTGGTATCCAAAGAGGGTTGACTCTACCCTAGAAACAATTATTTTGAAGTTAAGGGAAAGAAATAAAGGTTATTTTTGTATTTAATTTCTTTAACATTTTAAATTCTATTGGGTTAGTATGTTCTATAAGGTACACACCGTATTAGCACAATACCGCATGTTTATTATGTCTGAAGAAATACGTTAAAAGGATACAAGCAAATAAGTAACACATTAAACCTTTTTGTTGTGGTGGTGGTGGTTGTTGTTTTTGAGTCAGAGTCTCACCCTGTCACTCAGGCTGGAGTGCAGTGGTGCCATCACAATTCACTGCACCATCAAACTCCCTGGGTGCAGATGATCCCCCGACCTCAGCCTCCCAAGTTAGTGGGAGTACAGGTGTGCACCACCACACCCGCTAATTCTTCTATTTTTCATAGACACGGGGTCTTACCATGTTGCTCAGGGTAGTCTCAAACTCCTGGGCTCAAACAATCTGCCTGTGTTGACCTCACAAAGTACTGAGATTACAGGCGTGACCAATTACACCTGGCCAACACATTTTAAGTATTATAATAAATTCTATGGAAGAGGCACAAATACAAAAACACTACCCCCCCCCCCAAAAAAATCTCTAACATGGGTGCTGCATTTGAGAAATCTAGGAAATCCGTGATCTATGGGGCGATTGGCACCATGAAGTTGGTCCAAGTGGACATGAAGATGACTAACTGAGCCAGGCAGATTCTATAAGGAATTTGAAATGGAAAAGATAGCAGTTGAATCAGTGTATTTGAAATTGGAGAAGAAGTTGAAAATACAAAGATGAATTTATGAAAAGCAGGAGCTTATGACTATTAATTGAAGCTATAAGTAAAAATGATAAAAATACAGATGATGAAAGAGTAGAGTGTACAGTGGTTGTTAGATGTCAACATAATAGAAAAAGAGACAGAGAGTGGCTGAGTTACCACAAAGAAGAGTAATAAATTCTTGCTATTGAGGGCACATGGAGATAACCTGATCCCCAGAGTTTTGTGTATCCTTCGGCTTCTAAATTACATTTTGGTCTCTGAAAGGCCTTGGCATATTGCAGGTCCTGGGATCCTGTGAGATTCCCTTGTCTTTATACCCACATATACTCTTTTCAATATACTCCTAATTATTTGCAGTATCTTGATTGATTTCTAAGTCTTTGTTTAGTAGGTTCAAATCTCAATCCACGTAAGTGTGCAAGAAATATAACTTTCATTAGTTTTAAATAACTCAATTACTATTTGGTACCACAGTTCCACTTTATAGTAGAAACTAAATCTCAGTCAATTCTTTGTAATTTTTAACACTTTGGGGATTCTCGCCATTGCTCCTGGAGCCCTATTCTGCAGGACTCAAATACTGACAGGACAGGGAATTGGGGTAGTTCACCTGCTGCCTGACTATCTTCCTCCCACACTGGTGTTCATTACAGAAACAGGACAACCAGAAACACCTTTGATTCTTGATATGCAAAGAATGTTGCTACATTATTCCTCACACACAGCAGCAAGAATGGAAGCCATGGAAAACTTAGTGGAGCTGTAACATTTGTTTCACGTTGCTCTGCTTTTCTCAGGATCAACATCTGAAACAATTTAAACTTTGAGAACCTCTGGGAACCTCTCAGACCTATGTAGCCTGCCATCTTGCGGTAGCTTTTCTGTACCCATGGAACTGGCCACTTCTCTGTGTCTTAGGCAGTCCTGATGTAAAATGTACGTTCTCTTTAAGACCCCAAAATTGACCTAAGAGTGTTTTGTGTTTCTGTCTCCACTCTGGAATTTGCTCCAAGATTTTCTTTGAGAACGAATTGAGTGCACATCTCATTCAGTGGGCTCCACCTTTATTTATTAACATCTTCCGTATTTTCCTCAACTGTTAGACTTCCTAACATTTAATTATGAAAAATTTCTAACATATAGAAAAGTTGCAACAATTATGCAATGAATACTCATATATCTGCCTCTGAATCTAACATTAACACTACACTATATTAGTTTTATCTCCCCTCTATCCAACTACCCAATCCTATATCCATCCATCAATCACATTTTTTTTGATGCTTTTCAAAATAAATTGTAGGCATCAGGATACATATCTTTCTAAATACTTCGACATGCGTACCATTAATTGGAATTCAGTACTTACATCTTTCATCATAAACTTAAATGAGATGTTTAAATATTAAGTATGCACTCACTAAATATTGATGAAAGCATGAATTTGTGTAAAGAAATCCTTATCGAGGCATACAGCATTACTATAATCAAATAAATTTTCCTCATGGTCCATCCTAGTAAATTTCTGTCCCAGTGGCAACTGGCATCATTATTTTTTTAACCACATATTAGTTTATCTGTTCTGAAACTGCCTATAAATGGAATTATATAGTATTTATCATTTTTTTGTAAGGCTTGTTTCACTGTCAGGAAGGTTTTGATATTCATCCATCTTGCACACACCTGCAGTTTGCTCCTTCTTATTGTTGAATAGTATCCCTTTCTGTAAATATGCTATAGTTTATGTATCCTACTAATAAACACCTGACTTATTACCAGGTTTAACTATTGTGAATAAAACTGCTATGAACATTCTAGTATGACTCTTCTTGTGAATATATGATGTTATTTCTCTTAGATAAATATCTAAGAGTGGCATTGCGGGTTTTAGTGTATGTGCATGTTTAGTTACATAAGAAACTGCTAGAACACTTTTAAAAATAGTAGCATTACTTTGTACTCCCACAAAAAAAAAATATGAAAATATGGTGTAGTCTTTACATGTGAGTTTTTTTAGGGGTAAGATAGGTTAAGAATTGGAAAAATATTATTATATTTACTACACAGTCTTATTTCAGGCATGGCCTTAGCTATAGCTGAAACATTGCTTTTTCCATGGGAATAGATGGCAAAAGATCTTAATGAGGAAGGGTCACAGAACACTGGAAGTACTGTTACTGAGCAAGCAGTGGGCTCACTGACTGATGCACATAGAAGCCAATACCACAGCACTGGATTTTGAGAAAAGAAAGGCTTTATTGTGAGTCGACTGGCAAGGAGAAAGAAGGTAACACTCAATCTGTCTCTCTAAGCTGGGGCTAGGATAGGCAGAGGATGATGAAGTGTCATCTAATTGCATGTTGCATGAGACAATGCTAGGAGGTGTGATTTGACTGGATCAGGCCATGGGGTAATATCAGGGCTCAATTTGATTTGATCATGGATTATTCACTTTTTTTATTTTGTTTTCTTTTTGAGATAGAGTCTCATTCTATCACTCAGGTTGGAGTCGCCCAGCCATGATCATAGGTCACTGCAGCCTCAAATTTCTGGTCTCAAGAAATCCTCCCACCCTAGCCTTCCAAGTAGCTGAGACTACAGGTGTGTACTACCAGACATGGATACATTTTTAATTTCTAATATATAAAGACAGAGTCTCACAGTGTGGCTCAGGCTGGTCTTGAACTCCTGGGCTCAAGCAATCATCCTATCTGAACGTCCCAGAGCTTTGGGATTACAGGCATGAGCCACTACACTTCTTAATTCAGTTCTCATTCCTTAGTCTGAGTACTTGGTTCCCTCCATGGTTGTATAAATGACTACATGGTCATTTTGCAGGTCTGTCTGTTATGAAGATAGTTACAATAAGAGAATGGATCTCACCTGTTCTGTTTCCAGTAATTACAAAACTGCCTTCTGATTATAGCTTAATGTTTCTCAGATTTTCTAACTTATAAAGACTATTTCATGTTGTTTACATAGCATTCCTTTTTGTACTTTATTTCCCCCACAGGAAATAATGAGCTTTATATACACTGGTGAATTATGCATGAGGTTACTTTATGTCAGTTCTTATGTAAGTTTCATAACTAGTAAGTATTGTTACAGGCTGTCTTTGAAACTATTTGGTTTTTACCTCTTCAACTATCTCATTTTCTTTTTAAGATGGGACTTACAATTTATTTATGGTTTCCCCCAGTGCGTAGCTCAGTGCTGAACAATTTATTTATGGCTTCCCCTGGTGCCTAGCCCAGTGCTGGATTATAATGGAAAGCCATCAATCCCTAGCTCCCTAAATAAATATAGAGATAACTCTTAAATCTTGTTGTTTTATATATTAAATATTACTTAAAAGCAACATAATATGATCATGGCAGCAAATTTAACAACCTTTTAGAATGCACATATATATTTGTGAACTCAACTATGCAATGGTAATATAAATATGCTAATAATCCTTTTTATGTAGTCTATGTCCCTATAATTCTGCTAAAATTAAAATTGATAGTGACAGTTTACTCACTGATTTGATCTTATTCAAGTGGTTTTCAAGTACAATTGGATCACAGAATACTTTCTTTCCAATTTATATCTAAATAATGTGATTCAGCTGGTTGGTTAATTTGCTCCCTGTCCACATTCATTCACTTTATTCAGTCAGTAGAAATTTACTGAAGAGCTGATTGACATGTGACAATCACAGAGCTAAATTCAGGGTTTATGACAATTAAAAAAATTAATCTCTGAACATGCCTGCAATCTAAGAAGAAAAGAAAGGCTGGACACAATTAGGAGGAAAATTTTATTACATTTAAAATATATACATTTAGATTCTATTGTGATCAAGCAAAAAGAGGAGAAACTATTAGTTTTAATAAAAAAAGAAAAGGGAATATGTGGTAAAACCAAAACTAGAGGCAGAGTTAAACCAGAGATGATACCCTGTAGGGGCATACAGGTAAAAATTCCACTTGGACCTTATTTTCTTGTTAATAGTGCAAACTTATATGGGTTTTAATCTACAGTGCCTTTCTGATGTCCTCCCTTTTTCTATTCTGGTCACATGGTTTTATTTGCTCTGATGCTAAGGAGTAATTTGGATTATTATTTAGTTATTGTCACAAGGAGAATCCCATCAGTAATTTCATCGGACTAAATTGCTCTGATTTGTGACTTTTCTCCAGTATTTAGGTAAGATAAAGTGATGAAATAGCAACCCTCTCAAGATGTCTACATCCAAATCCCTGAAACCTGTGAATATGTTAGTTGATGTTACGAAGGGGAATAAATGTTGTAGGTGAAATTAACATTGTTAATCAGTTGACTTTATATTGAAGAGAGTAATCTGGATTACTCAGGTGAATCCAAAGTAATTAAAGAGTCTTCAAGAGTAGAAAAAGAAATCAGAAGAAAGTTAGAGAAATGGTAGCATGAGAAGGACTCTGCCCAATGTTGCCAGCATTGAAGATGGAGGAAGAAACCATGAGCCAAGAAAAGCAACCAGCCTCTAGAAGCCAGAATACACAAGAAAATGAATTCTCCTCTAGAGCCTCCAGAAAGGAATGCAGGCTTCCTTGAACCATAATTTTAGGCCAGTGAAGCCCAGATTTATGATTTACATAATTGTAAGGTAATATATGCATTTTGTTTTAAGCCTCTAAATGTGAAATAATTTGTTATAGCAGGCATCAAAACTAGTACAGCTATCTTCAATAACCTTCTCTTATCTAGGGTCTTGAAGTATATTTTTGTTAACTTATCTTGGCTCCCAACTTATGTAAAGATTATAGGCCTAGCTGGTTAAGAATTCTAGCTTTGCTTTAATCAACAAATATGTCTGGGGCATGTGCTATGATCCAGAAACCGCACTGGTCACTAGGAACACAGTGATGAAGAACTAATGGTTCCTTGTTTCACGGAGTTCAAAATTTGATGAGGGAATAGAATGCAAAGCAAAGCGAGTAGTGGCTAAGTTACAGAATTCTAGGGATCAAGAACAGCTGTGTCTATTCCCTCGCGTGGGAAAGAGGGCACATATTTCAGTACAGAGGTGTGAAAGGAGCTGTGTTCCCTAACATAACTCCTTGATGAGCCTTCACTAGGATTCTCCACTAACCAGGGTTTTTTCCACAGTCTGATCAGCGTGCCTCTTTCCCCTCTCAGAGCCCCATATCCATAGTTTATCTACTTTTCAAGGTCTGTATTAAAAAAGCCTCTCTCATCTCTCACAGCTGGAAACAATCTTTTTACCTACGTTTTTAGCACTTTATCTGTTTGTCTTCAGTGGCATTTATCACTCTTTCCTTTGTGGTACAGTTATTTTTGAGCATTTCTTACTTTCCAGACTAGATTATAGATTTTTAGCTTTTCAAGTGTTCTTGGAAAGTGTAAAAGGGCAGAAAGCAGCATATGGTGTGATAGCACTAGGTGTGATACAGAGATTGAGTCTGAGAAAAAGTTGGGAAGCTGAAAAACATGAACATGCTGAGAAAGGATTAGGAGCTGAATGGAGGCACTGGTAGCAATTTAGCCTTTTCAATTTCTCACAAGCCCTGTAGCCACATATGGGTAATCATTTCTCAGTTAAACAATTGTTATGACTCTTATTTCCAGTTCTCTGCCATTTCCTTCAATCTGGTGATAAACCACAATGATCTATTTAAGTAAAATGCATCTAAAGGATCCTCAAATCTTCTGCCACCAAGTTGGCACATTCTAACCACAAGCATATACCTAATGTGAGAACATTTGAAAGAAAAGTAGAAATCATAGAGTTATCTGAGTTGTCTCTACTTAACACGGAATATCTTAATATTTGAAAACACTCCCATATTGCATGCAGATATTTTAGTGATGGGCAAATTCCAAAGTCATAATTTTAAAACTCTTCTGTAAGATATTATACAATATCTCACTGTATATGTCAGGATGTGGAAGGCTATGTTGTAATGAAACTCAAATATATTAATGTCTTAAAGCAAAACAACAAGAAAAGATTTCTCACTCTTACTACATAGCACTCAAAGGTCACTTGGGGTCTACTCCTTGAAGTCCCCATCTAGGGACCAGGAACTGAAGCTCCACCAGCTAGAACAATAATATTTTTTATGGCTATGGAAAAAGAGCAGGAAGAATTGATTTGACAGCACTTCTTAGCTGTATTTTATTGACCTAAACATCTCGTATGATTAGATCATCTCTTATATCAAAGAAGTGGGGAAAATCTGGATGCAGTGGCTCATACCTGTAATCCCAACATTTTGGGAGGCCGAGGTGGGTGGATCATGAGGTCAGGAGTTCAAGACCAGCCTGGCCGTCATGGTGAAACCCCGTCTCTACTAAAAATATAAAAATTAGCTGGGAGTGGTGGCATGCACCTGTAATCCCAGCTACTCAGGAGGCTGAGGCAGGAGAATTGCTTGAACCCAGGAGGCGGAGGTTGCAGTGAGCTGAGATCGCACCATTGCACTCCAGACTGGGCAACATAGCGAGACTCTGTTCCTCGCTAAAATAAATAAATAAATAAATAAATAAAAGAAGTGGGGAAATGCAATCCTCTCATAGTCTCAGAAGAAGAGGTTTTGGCAGAAATGTTGGTGAGTAGCTGCAACATTTACTCTGTTTATTTACCTGTACCCAATACTTAAAGTAATATTTTAAGTAAATATATTAAGATCCAAAGAAATAAAACAGCATAAGAAAAATCTCATCGACCAACCATGGAAGTGACTGTTACACAAATAACTTCTTCTGAAAATTAGTAATTAAAGGTGAATATTAACCACATTTAACAGTTCAATGAGAACTATATTGTGGAATCAAAAAGGCCAGAGTTGATAAAGAAAGACTAATACCAACTAACAATTATAGAAGAAATATCATTAAGCAATTGAGAGTGCAACCCAAACAAAATGATTGACTGAAGCAAGGAAGGTCAACGGTTGCTAAAATCAGCAGAGGAAAATTTAGTATGACTAATCTTATTACGAACAGTAGGAAAAAAAAAAAGATTGAGTCTTCATTAAACAGTGTCACCTGTGAGTTATTCTAGACAAATTTGTTTAGCCTGTGTCTGATAACTTTTTATTTGCTGTTTATATGACATTCAGATAATAGAGGTAAGAGTTAAAGGAAAATGAAATATGTGATAAATCTATTCAGATCACTTCAAAAGATGAGATATTCTACAGGATAACTAACCCAGCCTCCACAAATACATGTCATACGAAAACAAGTTAGGAGAGGGTGAATTATTCTAGATGTAAAGAGCTCTATATAGTATTTAAATGCAATTTGTAGTCTTTAATTGAATTCTTTAAACCAATTTTGACCAATTAAGGAAAATTTAATACACTAGATGCCATTAAGCAATTGTTGCTAATTTTTAGGTATGATCATACTTTAAGTGCATGTAGTGAAAATGAAGCAAGCTTGTTTTCTAGAGACACATAGTAAGATATTTAGGGACAAAATGCAAAAGAGTATTTAATATATTTCAAAATATTTCAGCCAAGATTTAGCAAATATGGCAAAATGTTACTAATTGTTCACTCAAGGAGGGGTGGTTTTGGGGGGCATTTGACTAGGAAGATTGAAAGACCATCCAGGCCTGAATTTTGCTTTCACGTTACTGATTTACACCTGAGTGTAGAAGTAGGCAGTCAGCCCAACTCAGAGACATGAACCAAGAGAAAACCAAACACCGCATGTTCTCACTTATAAGTGGGAGTTGAACAATGAGAACACATGGACACAGGGAGGGGAACATCACATACTGGGGCCTGTCAGGGAGTCGGGGGCAAGGAGAGGCAGAGCATTAGGACAAATACCTAATGCATGTGGGGCTTAAAACCTAGATGATTTGATAGGTGCAACAAACCACCACAGTATATGTGTACCTGTGTAACAAACCTGCATGTTCTACACATGTATTACAGAACTTAAAGAAAAGAGAAAAAAAAGAGTAAGAGCAAAAGGAGCTTGAAGATACAGTTACCTGAGGAAAGGTAAGTGAATTCTGGAATGTAAAAAACACTCTGAATTGGTAAGGATCTAACTCATGGTTCAAATTGAGATCTGTCTCCAATGACTACATTCTTCCAACCACACAACACCATGGGTTTGACCATTTCCTCTGTGTCCTTCTGTATTCCTTTTGTCAATAGAGAATATTACTTATTTGACTTGTCTTTTGCCACACCTGCATCTATTTCCTCTATAAGATTATATGTGAGTGGAAATGGAGCCTTACTCGTCTTTGTATACTTAGCATCTAGCATGTAAGTACCAGACAGTGGTATCCAGTGATGTATTTTCAAGTGAATTAGTTGGTCCTGGCACTCAATGAATACTTGTTAGATTAAGAGTAAATAAACAAGGTAATTCAAATGAATGATATTTAAATAGCTGTCATGGTGAGTATCCTTTGTAATAATAAATTCATATGCTCTTCTAAAAATGTTTGAGTTCCTTGAGAAATTCAGCGACATTTACTACAGTCAAAAATGGAATTTAATAATATTTAGTGAAAGCTACAAGGTGTTCCAGTGGGTCATTTAAACACATTCATCAATTTACAACTTGATGAATTTCGTTTGCTTGACACTTTTAATACTTGTAATCACATATTGGCTTTTCTTTAAAACTGGAATTAATGGTCTGTGATATATTCAGTTTTTATAAAATTGTCTAAAAATGCAATTTTCTTAATTTTATGTGTTTTGGAGTATAAGCAAAGCACTAACTGCTCTTATCTGCATATCAAAATACTCTCTTGTTTACTTCTTTCCACCAATCCTATATCAGTTATCATATTAATTCATGAATTCTGTCATACCAAAATAACTATGGTTTTGAATATATTCTAAGACATACTTTTGCATACTCTAAAATATGACCTGAGGTTTTTACGTAAATATGTCTATCCATGACCACATGAGATGTTATCTGAAAGCATCAGATAAGCTGGCCTAAACTGGATAAAATTTGTATTGTTAGAAATAAATCCCCTCTTTAAGCAAGCTGCCTAGTCCCTTTTCTACCTCACCAAGTGCTCTAAATAAAGCATTGCTTATACTCGATGTCAGAAACAATCTAATTCAAAGCTCACAAAAACCTTGAGGGAGAAGCATCTATTACTCCATTTTACAGATATAAAAACTGAAATATCTTCTCTCAGAGGTACTCAGCTGACTGTTGGCAGGTGGGTGATCACCTTCATGCTCAGCCTCTATAAGCCTGGACTTTCCTAAAAGCCCAGCTAACACTCATTGCCTCTGCAAGTGACCACCATGGTTTGGTGGGAGAGTCCTTGGAAGAGCCAACCAGGAATCTGGGGGGAGACAGTGACACTGGGTGAATGGGGAGGGCTTCTCAGGTCACCTGCAGATCCTTATCAGATGCAGCAGGAGACCGGCCCCACAAGAGAAGTGCAGAGCGGAAGAACCCTCAACATCCACCTTGCTTGTAAGCACAGGTGGGACGCTTTCTAGAGTCTACAGATATGCTTGCACTTTACAGTGAATGTGGGTGTGGATAAGCAGGTGAGGTGAACATATTGCAAGTCTCACTATTCTGTTTCTACTGACTTTCTGACTGAATAGGCTGATGAGGCTTAGGTTAAATTAGCTTACTTAACCAGTTAAATTGATTTATTTATATCTGGGTATGCTCTATGTTACTCAATTAAAAGGATATCTAAATTTCTGTTCTAGCCAATGAATTTTAATTCATTCATCTCTAGTATCCTTCTGAAATAAGAATCTCACAGACTTTTTTTTTTTTTTTTTTTTTTTTTAATAGGAACAGGATATTGCTGTGTTGCCCAGGCTAATCTCTAACTCCTGGGGCCAAGAGAGCCTCCTTTCTCTGTCTCCCAAAGTGCTGGGATTACAGGTGTGAGCCATTGCACTCGGCCACAGACTTCTTTATTGATGTTGATAGAATGGAAAGGCCTTCAGGGAGAAATGAACAGAAGAAGGCAGGAAACTACACATAAAAGAAGGATTTAAAATAGAATATCAAGAAAACAAAAATAGTGTTGGCATTAAGTATTTTCCATACTACACTAGGTAATTTAACTTTATCCAAATGTTCTAAAAATTGTATGTGATTTTTATCCAATCCAGGAATAAATCCTAATTTTCATTTTCTTTGGATTGCAAATTAATTACTTCATACCTACCTGTCAAATCACTCTCTGCTTTGCCTTAAAAGCCTACATTTATGTGATATGTGTAGGTGACAAGTGAATTAAATGATGAATTTTCTCTCTAGTTATATAAAATAAACACATATATCCCTGTAATAGAAGAGCTTGCTTTTATTTTTATGACTAGGCCTAAGTCTAGATGTGGGTGTCTAGATTTTAGCCCTGCTAACACAAAACAAATACTTATTAATAACTAAGTCTTCCACATTAATATACAATGCTGCATCTTATTTCTATAGGATTGTAATTTCTGTTGGTCATTTTATGCAAACTTACTGAGCAAGAAAGAGAAATTATAAGCATTTCATTTTATAAGTGATAAATATTTTTAATGATTATTTATAATATTATTATATACTCTGTATAAAAGCAATATTTATTAATTTTCCTGTAACGGGGTTTGAAGGCATAAGGAACAAAAATTGTGCCAAGATTAATTCTTCAAAATGTATAGAATAAAAGGAAAACGGCATAAAAATCCTGGGGGATATGTGTTATGTCAGTAGTCAGTAATCTTTGTGTTGGTGAAAGCAGGCTTAAATATATACTACATTCAGAGTCACATCTGATATAACATTAGGGCAAAGACAATTTTTATTTTGCTCAATGAAACCCTTAAATGCCTCAGTATATATGACTCAACCAAATATTTTGTTTCACAAATGCCCAAAATGCTTTACAATTAAGGTCTGCAATAACCTTCTGTCCCTCCATTCAAGTCAAACTATTTGACCAAACAAGATACCCTGTGTGAACAGGTTGATTACTTCTCTTTTGATAAATCATCATAAATATGAAAAGCAACTGTAAATATTGACGTAAAAACAAAAATTTTAATTATATCTAAGGTATAAATAAAAACTCAACAGCTTAAAAATTGTTACATAATTTCTGCAGGTAAATTGGGGAAATCTTATCAGTTCTATGAAACTTATAAAATTATCAGTGCACTGTATAATAAACAAATGGAATTTAATTTACCAAATTAAGAAAAATGTAAACAACTAATTATAAAAAAGATAAATAAAACAAAAACTTCTTTGAATCAGCCATCTCCAGTAAAGATTTTGTAAAAATGATGTCAGGCATTCGTTTTCATATTAAATAATTATTATTCAACAACTTAATAATATAATGTGCAAGTATTTTAAGAACACAAATTGTTTCAAAAAAATTTTACAATTTCTTCTTTCATCAGTACATGTAAAGTCACACATAAACTTCAAAGTGATAAAAATATTTCTTAAAAAAGAAAAATTTCCTAAATGAGACATTTATTTTAACTTAGATGAGTCTTCCTAGGAATTAGACCAGGTTAGAAAATCATTTCCATATTTGGTGTTTTTGTAATATATTTTATTTAGAAATTGGAGTCTTTATTTGGATGTAATGAGTATTGTACAGTTGGGAAAGGAGTGGAATACTGGAAATAAAACTGCTCGAAATTGCCTACTTATCCCAAATTTTTAAATGTAAGACCACTTCCTGTAACCACTCCATTATCCATCTATTCCATTAATATTTATTGGAGATCTGCAATATTCCAGGCATTATTTATGTGCTGAAAAATAAACACAAAGAAACAAGTTCCTGTCCTCATGCAACTTACATTATAGTAGGAAAGATAGACAAGAAATCAGTATGTAATATGATGTTACATGCTCTTTAGAAGAATAAAGCAAGTAAAGAGAGAATGATGTAATAGTGGAAGTTATTTAAGCTTAAGTGGCTAGTTAGGCCTTTTCAGGAGATTACATTTAGCAGAAAAATGAATTAAATGAGAATGTACCATGTATAGACTTCGAATAGGAGGAAGAAGTTCAAGAGATCTATGGCAAAACATGGTGCCTGTATTTAATAATGACATATTATTGGAAAATTCTAAGAGGATGAATATTGTGTTGTCACCACAAAAATGATAACTATGCCAGTTAATGCATATGTTAATTAGCTAGATTTAGTCATTCCACAAAGTACATATTTCAAAACATCATGTTATACACCGTAAATACATACAACGTTATTTGTCAATTAAGAAATTAAAACAAACTTTACAAAAAGACTTTGGAGTCTAACATTTCCATCAAAAGAAAGAGCAAGTACAGAAAAGCTGAGTCAGGAAGGAATCTGGCTAATTTGAAGAAGAGCAAAGAAACCAAAATGCCAAGAATGTGATGAATGAGGACAGAGGAAGAGAGGGCAGGGCCAGATTATGTAGTAGTTAGCAGGCCAGGGTAATGTTTGGATTTTATTCTAGTTAAGATGGGAACTACCACAGAGCATTGAAGATGGTAGTGTCAATCTGATCTGCATCTATAAAAAAACCTCTCTGGTTATATATTACATAGAATTTACATAAAATTTGCACTAGGAAGATATGAATGGAATCAGGGAATCCTAAAAAGACAACAGATAATTGTCTGTGGGAAAGAGGTACTGGTGAGAATTAGTGTGGGACTAGTGGGATATTGAGAAAGGCTTAAATTTAGGATGTATTCGAAGACAAAAAATGTTGGATGATTTAGGGTGAAAAGAAGAGAAGGTAAAGATAATGCCTGTGATTTGGGGACTGAGCAGAGTTTAAACATTGCTGCCATTTTCTGAATTTGGAAGAAGCCAGGGGAAGAAAATTAGCAGTAGAAACAAGAATTCTGTTTTGGACATGTTAAGTACAAAACAGTAGTCCAAAACGAGGTGTTAAATAGGCTGTGGGATAATGTGTCTGGTCAGATACGGGCAGAACTAGAGATAGAAATTTTGGTAATCAGCACATATGTGATATTTCTGTATAATCCCTTTATAAGACTAATGTACACTTCCTTCACATTTGTTTTTGGGCTTTCAGTATTTCTTTCATATCTGCATGTCTTGCAGGATCAGATAAGATACCTTCTTTCCACCAAATCGAATCCTGCATTACTCCTGGCAATTTGAATACTCTAAGCCCTCTGCTTTATAAGTCTATATTCCTATCCTTTCTTCTGGAGGAGAGAATTTGAATACAACTAAAGTAAAACAGATATAATAACAATAAGTTGACAGGTATTTGAGAAACAGTTGAATAGTTTATTGCTTAATTAGTGGAAAACATTCCAAACCAAGAAATGCTGACCCTTTGCTTTTTCATTTTAGATATGTCAATGTAAAAATATAGCTAATTTTTCCATTGTTTAAGTTATTCACAACTTGTTAATTCACATTTGGAAACTACATGAAGTCATTTGTATTTAAGAATGTTCTTTGTCAGAGTTAATTATCCCTATTCTTTCCAAAAACTCCTCTGTGATCATTGAACATATTGATAAATTGATGCCTACACGCAGGGAGCCAAACTTGAGTCACAAACAGAATAAAATATTTGTTTATTAAAGAATTAGTCTTCAACTCCTTAATTCAGTTATACTCATTATAAATAAATGTAATAGAAAGTTCAGTGAATATTATATCATCTGATATCACGAAAGTTCACATCATTTTCACTAAGAGCAGACAAGAGACTATATACAGTAGTGCATAAAAACAACTGCTTGTTTGTGGCACTTACTATGTGAAAGTTCGTATTTACTTATTCAAAAGTCAACAAATGTTTCTTGAATACCTACTGTGGCTTGAACATTGCTTTGGGATGTGGGCATACATCAGATTTCAAATCAATTCATTTTTTCACATTGTGACACACTCAGCTAATGTGTATGTTACCATTTTTCACAAAATACTGAGTAACAAACCATTCTAAAACTCCATAGCTTAAAACAATAAACATTTTTAAGATCATAGTTTTGCAAACCAGTTGTGAATATGATAATGTGGGTTGGTCTTTTGGGTGTCTCTGATTCATGTTATGGATCGACAGGACATCGGTCTTGTGTGATTTGGGCTCAGGTCTTTCCATGTGTTTTTGTTTTTGTTCCCAAACTGAAGAGGTATCAGTACCCCAGGACCATGTTCTCATTTTGAGTATAAAACACATGTATCATCCTTCTTAAGTCATGTCTACCACATTCCATTGGCCAAAGCAAACCTGAGGATGAGTCTAAAATCAACCCGAAGCCACAGCAAGAATGTGGATATATTACAGGAAAGAGAAGATTTGGAGAAGAGAAATTAATTCTATCAAAGTAGTAGATACAAATATTACTATTTTAAGATAATGTACGGGGAAATTATCGGCTGTTCCAAGGCCACACAGCTGAAAGGTGGCATAGTAGAAATTTAGGATTATCTGATTCCAGAGACTGTGATTGCAACCATTGAACTGTACTGCCTAATAATTTGTTACATTTTTGACTACTTATCTCTAGAAAGACATTTGTTATTAAATTTATCATTAAATTAATTGCTAAAATATTTGTGTTATATTTTAGTCATGTTTCTTCCAGTAAATTGACTCTCTCTCTATATAAATATACACATATTTGTACATATGTGTATATATACACACATATGCACATATCTATAAATATATGTATATACACATATACATATATGCATGCATACATGTACATGTATGCATATATGTATATATATGCTTATATATAAATGCAGGAACAGAAAACACATATATACACATGCATAAGTTCCTACATATATATATACACGCACAGACATATATGTGCATATATATAAAATATAATATTATAGTATGTAAGACCATTATTAACTAAAAACAAGTAGGTCTAACATAATGGAAAGAATACAAGTTTGAAATAAAAATAAAAGATGCATTTACATCCTATTGCACAGCCATATGATCTTCATCAACTTATACCTCTTAATCTTGGTCTTATTATTAACTGAAGTAGTTTTACTTATCTAAAATGTTTGTTTTCGAGACTAAATGGAAAATGGATTCAACGTTCTAGGTTCGTAGTTCACAGTCTGTTATTCATAGTTTCTACCCCATCCCTAATTCAAGGTGGTAAATTAGCTTGGTCTGTTAGACACATCTGATGGAGCAACATTATTAATAGCTTAGTGAAAATACATTATATGGCAAATATTATACCTGTGATATCAACAAATGGTTCTTATAGATCCAAGATAATTTTATGTCTTAAAGATTTAGTTTCCATTTTGTATTTAATGGAATTGTTCAAATTACAAAGATGTTGTGTTTGTATTTTCCCCACAAACACATCTACAAATGTTATGACATGTTGCCTAGTTTTGTAACTTAGACAATAAGCTCCCCATACTGATGGACAGAAAGTTAGAAATTCATTGGTGGAGAGAAGAAATTTAGTTTGTTTTAAAAATTTCATTTACAGATTATCTCTTGAATTATTTAATCTTAAATTATCAGAATTTTACAGTTTTTAACGAATGTTTTCTTTCTTTTCTTTTTTTTTTTTTTTTTTTTTTTTTGAGACAGTGTCTCGCTCTGTCGCCCAGGCTGGAGTGCTGTGGCCGGATCTCAGCTCACTGCAAGCTCCGCCCCCCGGGTTCCCGCCATTCTCCTGCCTCAGCCTCCCGAGTAGCTGGGACTACAGGCGCCCGCCACCTCGCCCAGCTAGTCTTTTGTATTTTTTAGTAGAGACGGGGTTTCACCGTGTTAGCCAGGATGGTCTCGATCTCCTGACCTCCTGATCCGCCCGTCTCGGCCTCCCAAAGTGCTGGGATTACAGGCTTGAGCCACCGCGCCCGGCCACGAATGTTTTCTTAAAACGTTTATTTTACGTTCAGGGCTACATGTGCATGTTGTTATATAGGTAAACTTGTGTCACAGGTATTTCTTGTAAAGATTATTCTGTCACCCAGGTACTAGGACTAGAATTAGATACATATTTTTTCTGATCCTTTCCTTGCTCCCACCCTCCACCCTCAAGTAGGTGCCAGTGTCTGTTTTTCCCCTTTCTGTCCATGTGTTCTCATCATTTAGCTCCCACTTACAAGACAGGACATGAAGTATTTGGTCTTCTGTCCTGCGTTGGTTTACTAAAGATAATAGCCACCAGCTCCCCTCGTGTTCCTGCAAAGGACATAATCTCATTCTTTTTTATGGTTTCATAGTATTCCATGCTATATATGTACTACATGTTCTTTATGCAATCTACCATTAATGGACATTTAGGTTGATTCCATTTTTTGCTCTAATGAATAGTGCTGTAATGAATACACACATGCAAGTGTCTTTATGATAGAACAATTTATATTCTTTTGGGTATATTATGAGTGATGGGATTGCTAGGTCAAAAGGTAATTCTTTTTTTGTCTTTGAGAAATCATCACACTTCTTTCCATAGGGTTGAACTAAATTACACTCCCACCAACAGTTGATAAGCATTCACTTTTCTCCACAACCTTGCTAGCATGTTATTTTTCAATGTTCTAATAATAGCTGTTGTCTCTCCAGGTCTACTCGCAACCCATCTACATTCTTTCGTATGCCTCAGGATGCAAATGTTGAACCATCCTTGCAACACAGGGATAAATCCCACTTGATCATAGTAATTTATCCTTAATGTGCTGTTGAATTTTCTTTGGTAATAGTATTTTATTGAGGATTTTTCCATCAATGTTTCTCAGGGATATTGCCCTATAGTTTCCTTTTCTTGTGTATTTGTCTGGCATTGGTGTCAGAGTGGGCTGGACTCATTAAATGAGTTCTAAAGTATTCTCTCCTATTTAACTTTTTGAATGAGCTTGAGAAGAATTGGCATTAATTATTTAAATTTTTGGTGGAATTTACTGGTGAAGCCATTTGGTCCTGGGCTGTATTTTTTGAGAGTTTTTTTTTTTTTTTTTTTAATAAATTACTAATGTAATCTTGTAATTCAACATCTACCCGCAAAAGAATGAAATTTGATCCTATTCTTACATCATGCACAAAAATCAACTCTAAATGGATTAAAAACTTAAACCTAAGACCTGAAAATGTAAAACTCAGAAGAAAGCACATAGAGAATTCTTCTTGATATTAGTCTTGGGAATGATTTTTGGATATTACACCAAAAGAACAGGCAACAAGAGCAAAAATAGACAAATAAATTATACCAAAGTAGAATTATTTTGCACAGCAAAGGAAACAATAGAATATAAAGGCAACTCATGGAATAGAAGAAAATATTTGTGAACCATATGTTTGATAAGGGGTTAATATCTAAGATGTATAAGGAACTCCTAGAACTCAACAGCAAGAATACAAATATTCTGATTAAAAAAATGAACTAAGGAGTTGAATAGATGTATTTCCAAAGAAGACATATAAATGGCCAACAGGGATAAGAACAGTGCTTAACATCACTAAGCTGAGGGCAATACAAATATAGATCATAATGAGACATTATTTCACACCTGTTTGCATGTCTATTATCAATAAAAAGATAGATATTGGTAAGCTTATGGAGAAACTGAAACCTTTGTATTCTGTTGGTGGGAATCTGAAATGATACAACCAATATAGAAAACAGTGTGGAGTTTCCTTCAAAAATTAATAATGAAACTAGCATAGGATCCAACAATCTCACTTCTGAGTATTTGTCTGAAAGAACTGAAATTAGGATCTTGAAGAGATATCTGTACTTACATGTTTATTGAAGCATTATTCACAGTAGACAAGATATGAAAACAATTTAAATGTCTATCAACTGATGAATGGTTAAAGAAAATTTGTTATATACATGCAATGGAATATTGTTCAGCCTTAAAAAGGAGCAAAATCCTGCCATATGCAACAATGTGGCAGAACCTAGAGGATATTATGCAAATTTAAACAATTATGTAACAAGACAAATACTGCACGATTCCACTTATATTAGGTATCTAAAATAGGGAGTAGAGCAGTGGTTGTGAGGGGATGTGGGAAGAGGGAAATGAGTAGTTTTTATTCAGTAGGTATAATTCAAGTTATGCAAATTGAATCATTTCTAGAGATCTGCTATCAACATGTCTATGTTAAGCAATACTGTATTGTGCACTTAATTTTTTTTTTCTTTTTTTGAGACAGAGTCTTGCTCTGTCACCCAGGCTGGAGTGCAGTGACATGATCTGGGTTCACTGCAACCTCCACCTCCTGGGCTCAAGCAATTCTCCTGCCTCAGCCTCCCGAGTAACTGGGACTACAGGTGTGTACCACCAGGCCCTGCTAATTTTTGTATTTTTATTAGACATGGGATTTCACCATGTTGGCCAGGCTTATCTTGAATTCCTGACCTCAAGTCATTCTCCCGCCTCAGCCTCCCAAAGTGCTGGGATTACAGGGATGAGCCACAGCCTTGGCTGCTTAAATTTTTTTTTTTTTTTTTTTTTTTTTGAGATGGTGTCTCACTCTGTCACCCAGGCTGGAGTGCAGTGGCACGATCTGGGCTCACTGCAACCTTCACCTCCTGGGTTCAAGCAATTCTCCTGCCTCAGCCTCCCAAGTAGCTGGGATTACAGGCACCCGCTACTGCGCCTGGCTATTTTTTTGTATCTTTAGTAGACAGGAGGTTTCACCATGTTGGCCTGGCTGACCTCGAACCCCTGACCTCAGGTGATCCACCGGCCTCAGCCTCCCAAAGTTCTGGGATTACAGGCATGAGCCACCACACCCAGCCACATTTTTTTAAGTGAGTAGATCTTTTGTTAAGTGTTTTTATTCTCTCCCACCACACACACACAAAGGCACATGAGGAAACTTTTGGAGATGATAGATATATCTATTACTTTCATTGTGGTGATTGTTTTATGGTGTAAGCATACAACAGAACACATCTATGTGTATTAAATATATGCAATTTTGTGTATATTAATTATAGTTCAATAAAGCTGTTAAGACAAAAGGAGTACTATTACAAATGATAGCAAATATTAGTAGTAAATAATCAGAGGTAGTCCTTTAAAATCAGATACATACAAACTGGCCTGCCACTATTATTTGTACTTGAGAGTGCTAAGGGAATGAGTTATACAGCAGGCTGCTAGGAGGAATCCTGGCTCTGTTATGATTAGCTGCAAAACGTTGAGCCAGTTACTCATCTTTCCACCTCACTTTTCTCACCTGAAAAAAAGGAAATAATTATACTGTCTACCTCATCTGGCATGCTGTCAGTTTTAAATAAATTATCACATGTACTTTGAATGGAAACTTACACATAACATATTAACAAATGTTATCCTTCATTATTATCTTTCTTTGTATTCAGCATTATTTTGGAAGTTCTGCTCAGTTCAATAAGAAACAAAAGTTAAAGAAATAAGTATTGAAAAAAAAACTGTGTCATTATGATAGAAAATTCAAGGGCATCTGTAGAAAATTGTAATTTACCAGAAAAACTCACATTCACCATAACATCATAGATAGTGCATACTTTTGCATACATAATTTGTTATATGTATTCCTAGATACTGTATCTAGGAATGTGGCAGAGCCTCCTAGAAGACATTATGCAAATTGAAATCATTCTTTAACCAGACAAATAGAGCATGATCCCAATTATATTAGGTATCAGAAATAGGGAGTAGAATGGTGGTTACTAGGAAATATGAGGAGAGAAAATGAGGAGTTTTTATTCAATGTGTATAAAATACATACAGTATCTAGAAATACGTATAACAAATTATGTTCCAAACATTTTAAATATTATGAAATTCAACAGAAAGAGATAAATGAAAACTAGATATTTGTAGTGATGTACCGCATTTATGGATATAATGACTTAATTTGTTGAGTCATTCCCCTCTTTTAAAATAATTTACTATAATTAAAATTAAAATTATCTATGTGTGTGTTTGCATGTACGTAACTTAAAAAGGTGGTTTGGACATGTATATATAAATGTTACAAAGTCAAAAAGAACTAAGGCAATTTTGAGGTAGAAGAATGTGAATGTTTACTCTACCAGATATCAGGATATGTAATACTTCTGCATTTTTAAAATAGAGAAGTTTTTATACAAGATTAAACAAATAAATCAATGAAAGAGAACTGGGAACTGAAGCAGTCACACATAAATATGTCATTCATATATACAAATCATTTGGGAGGAGGAAAGAATGAAATAATTTATTTAATAAATCATGTTGAAATAATTAGCTATCTTCCTAGAAGTACAACAAATCTAGTGTTCCACTTCATGCTGTACACAAAGACAAATTCCAGATTAAGAATTACTTCAAATTCCAGACTGAGAATACAAGAAGTACTTCTGTGAAATAGTCTTTTACTAAACATAGAATGCATTAATTGCAAAAGAAATTAGTCCTATTTAAAGTTAAAACTTGTGTATCACAAAGACACCAGTAATAATATGTACCAAAAACACACATATACACAAAGCAACAACAAAAAAATGAAAACAAGTTATAGATTGGTAGAATATTTGCATGTTGATATTTGTGGTATATTTTTGAAGGAAAATGAAGTCAGAACCCTAGTAATCAATAAGAAAAAGCCACATGGCCCATTTCAAAAATTGCAATGATATGAACATACAATTCACAGAAGAGGAAATAGCAATAGCAAAAAATAAATGTGGCAGTCTTATTAATATGCATAAAGCTGAATATAAATAATGACCTAGCATTTTACTTTCAACAGATTGACACAATATGACAGTATTAATAATAAATGCTGGTGAGGTTGAAGGGAAGTAGAAATTTAAATTCAGTACTTCAACATTGCCAGTTCGTCAAGTGGCTTCTTCCTAAGAGATGATATTTCAAGAATGCCTCAGGATATACAAAAAACCCCATCTACGTAGTTGTGTTAGTTTATTTGTGACACTATAACAAAATACCTCAGACAGGATAATGTATACACAATAAAAATTATTTTTCATGGTTCCAGAGGCTGAGAAGTTCAAAAATCAAGGTGCCAACAGAATTGGCAGAGAGGACTGCTCTCTGCTTCCCAAGATGGCACCTTGTTGCTTCATCCTCCAGAGGAAAGGAACACTGTGTCGTCACATGATAGAAGAGACAAAAGGGCAAGAGAGCTTTCTTCAATCTTCAATTCTTTTATAAGGATAATAATTCCAAAGTTCACACCTTTTAATACAGTTGCGTTGGAATGAATTTTCAAACAAATTTTGGAGGATATATCGTTATTCAAACCATAGAAGTAGTTGCACAACTTTTCATAAAATATGTGAATATCATTCTCTGACTTAAAAAACATGTTCAAAAGCAAAGCTCTAACTTTTTAATTGAGAAAATGTTCAGTCTTACGTATTTTAAAGTAAAGGTATATCTTCCTGAAATTATAACACTTCGTGAATCAGAGAAAATATGCAATGTTCTTAAGTGAACAAGGAATTATAAATAGAAAACCACCAACCACTTTTCTGATTTAGGTTACATGTTATGGAGCATAATCTCTTCACATTTGATATCCTGTGGTTCTCATTTTTTAATACTCAATTTCTTGTTTCAAGATAAAAATTTCAGATACGTGTGATGATTCTAACATCAGTGAATAGATGTACAGAATATTAAAGTCCCCCGCAGCTATATGATGAGATAATAGACTACGTGAAATCATTTTCAAGAAGCTAAACTAGAATTTTAAAAATATATACATCAGGTTTCAATCAAAAGGAACTAAGAGATCAAATAGATCAGACATTTCAACAATACTAATTAGTTGTGTTAACTCTTATGAGGCCTCACAAAAGCATGTGGCAACCTTCAGGTAAGTCTTACTCAATACCACTTTAAAGTCCTCAGTATTTCGGTTAAAAATGCCAACAGATGAATTTAGTGATAACAAAGTTTAAGTGTTTATGTTGCTTGCAATTTTCTCATTTACAATAAATTAATTTTTAATACATTTGAAAATTCCATTTTATATCTTTTTACATGAAATTAATGGACATGTTACAATATTTGTTAATTTTAATGTGTGACTATAAATGTTAAAGCTAAAGGAAAACACTTCTAAGACAGGAAAGAAGCTTTTGACTTTCTGAAGAACATGGAAATAATAAGAACAAGCAATATAGTTTTCAGATTTAACAAGAGCAGAGATTGAATTTTGGCTTCACTACCTAACAATAACATCTTACATAAATTGCTTGTATTTGCTTATTTCTGTAACCTCATTTAAAAAATGAGGTTACTATTTCCTACTTTACAGTTTTATTTGAATCCTGTGTAAAGCATTTAGTGCTGTGCTGGTGCATATTAGTAAAACATATTCATTGGTGTCAACTTTCCCCCATCCCCCACATTAAATCTGAACTGGCTGGTGACAAATTAGCCAACTGAGAGTGACAGAAATAATGCTCCAAGATTGAAGAGGTTAGGCATCTATAAGAAAGACTGGCAGTTTCTGCTCTTGCTGTTTTGGAATTCCTGAGCCACCACACACACACACACAAAAAACAACAACAAAAAAAATCCAGTTATTTTACTGGAAAGACGAAATGGAGGGGCACATGGGGAATGAATGTCTGACAATATATAAAAGGGAGAGAGCCCGAACATGTCAATGCTAATTGGAGGCTCCTGATCACTCTAGCCCCAACAACCATCTGTGTGCACCCACACAGAGAATCAAAATGGGAAGAGCAGAACTGCCTCGCCGAGCCCGTTCAACCCACAGACTCATGAGAGATAAGTACAGTGGTTGCTGTTTCAAGCCATTCAGTTTGGGGTATTGTGTTAAGAAGTGATAAACGATGAACACAACTATATCAAAATGGCTTATGGAGGTTTTATTCATTAAAATAAAACTTATTAACTTTCCATAATGTGCCAGGTATGGAATTGAGGATACAATGGTAAAAATTCTTGCCCACATGGAAGCAGAACCTGGCAGGTTACAGACATAAAGTCAAATGCTTACGACAAAGTGCTGTAAAGGCAAATTGTGAAATGCTGCGGAGAAATCTGAGGTCAACATAGTCCTGGAGGCTCCTGAGGAAGTAAATTTGAATTGAAATAAGAAGGATAGGTAGGCATATTAACAAGGTAAAGCGACAGTGGGAAACATATTTTCCGCAGGAGAGACAGCCTGTGCAAAGTTTCTTTAGTAGGAAGAAGTTATGTAAGGTGTTCAAAAGTAACTACCAAGGCTGTAGCACTGAGAATTAAGGGAGAGAAGGACAAGATGAGTTTGATTAGGGACAGATTAGGCAGAGTCTTGTAGGCCCTGTCAGAGAAGAACTAATTTATGTACAAAGCACATCCTTTCCACCCTTAATTTTTTGTTATATACAAAATGATCTATCACTATCAAGAGGGTTATATTATGCTGAGTGGGAATCCTTTTGTATTTGCCCTTTTGGCAGAGAGGGAGGATTGCCTTAAAAATATAGATATGAGTTCACAAGCCACACTTGAGATGTACCAAATCCACATGTTCCAAAGCTCGTCATCAGAATTCAGTATTTAAAAAAAAATCTCCCCTGCAACTCAGATGCAAAGAATTTACGGACTAGTATGTGGGAACCACAGGTTTCAAGGAACAAGTGCTACAATTGTCTTGCCCAATTTAAAAGCAAAAAAATGGAGGTTAAGCAACATCGCTTTGGTTGCACAGTTAGCTAATTGCATAGCTGAAATTCTTTCACAGGCAGCTTGACTCCAGAATCTGTGATTTTTAAACCATATGCTGCAGTGGCCATTAAGGACATCTCTGATGATGATATGAACAAGTTGTTTAAATATTTTAAGCTTTGTGCAGTGGCAGCATTGTAACCAATGAGGCTTATCCAAGGCACGATTATTGCTAATTAAATATCTTATTTCTGTTTCCTTACATTTAAACAGAGGAAACTGGGCTACATGATTTCTTCATTCCCTCTAAGAAAGAAACGTTTTGTCTACCTCACTTCTCATAGTTTGGAAATGAACAGCAGTGTACAATATGAGAGTATGGAGGAAACTCATCACCATTCACAGCTGCCGATTACATATGTACACACCTGATATGTCATCAGTTCACACTTCCAGGTTCTACGACCATATGAACAAAACATGTTTTGTTCAGGCCTCCAAGAATATTTGAAAGACGCTAAGGTCCTTTATTTTAACAAAAATGAAGGAGGAGCACATGTGTATTCATTTCTCAGGGAAGAATAGACCCAGGACTGGATTTCTGATGATCTGGGTGAGAGAAGCCCACAGGTGCATTGTATGGAGCTGCATGAGAGCCAAAGAACAGGTTTCAGGGTGTATACCAAGTCAACTCAAGCAGACAGCCAAAACAAAGCATCCATTCAAATGAGAAGCTGACAGTTTTTCCAATACTGAGAAGAGAGCAACAGCTGATATGGAACCTGTAGTTTCTATTCAACCCAGTCTGGAGAGAAACATTGAGCTTAGAAAACTTGCTTGAGCTTGAGAAATGATGACGAGATACAAAGGCCGAGTGCTGCAGGGACTTTTTATAATTCACCTGTGGCATTTTTCTGGGTTAACACACTAAAGAGGATCAAATTTCTTTTCCCTCTCTGCTTTTCACATTTTATCTGACTCATTTTATCTGTCACATCCTTAGCGTTGAGCTAATTAAGGAAGGAAATTCTGAATATGACCACAATATTATTTTCCTGTAAAATACATCACAATCTCAGAACTCATTTGTTTCAAAAACCCAATTCCCTGTGGCAAATGAGAGGACAGGTACACTGCACACTTGAAAGACCTTTAAGTAATAATTAAGCTGTGATTAGAAACTGAATTTATTAAATTACTTCATAAATGCTGCTTAACACCAAGAGATTATTTAGGAACAGGAAACTCCAAGGTATTTTTATTGAAATAATAATTATCCTTCTTTTCTACATATAAATTTTCTTCTTAAAAGTTTGTGCTTAAATATCATTAAGCGACAGTCTGAGACATGGGTGATTATCAGAGAAGATCAAGAGAAACGACTTTTCTACAGTTTATTGACCAGGGAACAATTTCTCGTCATTTTGCTCCCCGACAAGGAATAAATATCTGACAAGAGAGTAGCATTTTCACAAACGATTCTTAAAAGACCAAGTTCTGTGAAAACATCTTCATCTCAGTTTCTTTTATGGTGCATTTTTGTTTTTCTTAAAAAGCATTACTTTTATGGTGGAGTATTTTAATGTCTCTATACATAAAATGAAGCAAATTACAAAAGTGAAGGGGAAATAACCTATATTTAAAGGATCATAAAAATGGAGTTTTATTGAGGTCCGTAGTTGCTTTTAAGTATCTTAAGTTATCATGATCATATACCATCTAAATATTGATAAATCATATGTCTACTAATTTGGAAGTAGTAGAGATATATTTTAAAATAAATTCTGTTTCACAATGTTATGTAAGTAATAACTGAGTATTCAATGTGCTAATCTTGTCCCTTGCAGTATTTTATTAAAATTATACATTGGAGTATTTCCATATTTAAGATCCATAAACCTGAAGAGACAGATGGCTAAATGCTGCACAGATAAATGAAAATGATGAAAAATTTCAGAAAGGTTACTGTAGTACTGTTAGTACATTTATCCACCATGCTAGTTCAATCTGCTTCTGTCTAGACAACTTAAATATTGAGGACCTTTTCAATTAGGAAAATAATTTTTATACTTCATTCAACCGGTGTTAGTAGAAACCACATATATTCTTACTTACATTATAATTTATTCATAGACAAAGTGCTGCATTTACTTTATATCCTGTCATTCTTAAGTGGAGCATATATTAATGCTATGTGTGTTAGGCAACATCTGTTATTGAAAATTATGGCTCATCTTTTCAAAAATTATTTAGATTTTGGACAAGTTTGTGGAAGCTTGATATCTTATGTAGGAAGTATTTAATAAAACTATTTGAAAAAATGGATGCTAAATATGCTAAACAACAATTACCCAGAAAAAATTTAGAGTTTGAGTTTGAGGCATGCCAAATAAGTTGAAGCATTATTTCATTTATTTTTCCTCTGACTTGTCTCTTGGACAAGAAGCTTAGGGTCTGACAGAAAATAATGGATAAATAACCCAGGAAACAATAACCTACAATAATATAGTTAAATGTGGTAGCTTTAACACATGAGCTCATACCAGTACTTCCTGAAATTACACTGAATTATACTGAATACATAAAAATATTATAAACCTATGAGTGATTGTGAAAGATGAGGTAACACCAAAGACGATTTTGCAAATCAACACAATTTTGCAAAAAATAGACTGATGAATCATAAATGAATTAGCTAAATATAGAAAGATGAAAACTTACAACCATGCAGTATAAAAAAGACCACTACTAAACAAATTAATTTGTATCTCAAAATGCCCAAAAGAAAACAGTCAGAGGCACTAGGTAACTATGAAAATAGGTTGGAGATAGTTTGATTAAGAAGTAATCAGGCAGACTGTCACTCCAAATTCACTAAACTGGGTAAGTATCACTCTTACTCTGGCAGGAGAAAGGAGGCATATTGGTGGAAGAACTTTAACAAAGCAGTCTCTGTTCTTCTGCCCCTTAGACACTATAGAAAGACGGGACTTGTTCTGCCCAAAACCGAGAACCGGAAGAATAAGAGTTCATCTAAGAATAAGTCTCCTGCCTTCTTTACCTTAAGTGTTATGAGAATTCTGACAGCCAAAGTTATTACAACTGCAGTCCCATGCCCCATAAACACACACACTCTCTCTCTCTCTCTCTCTTAAGATCCATCAAACCAGCAAAATATTGGTGAGAATAAGACCCAAACAATGACGTAGTTCCCACCTGATTATTCTACTCTAAAGCCCAAAAGAACAAATCATACCCCAACAAAGCGTCCTCTATTAGTTTGCTAGTCTGCCATAATTAACTACCACAAACTAGGTGATTTAAAATAACAGAAATGTATTATCTTGCAGTTCTGGAGGCAAACGTCTGAAATTGAGATGTCCACAGGACTATTCTCCCTCTGAAGGATCTGGGGAAGATTCCTCCATGCCTTCTAGCTTCTGGTGGCCATGGACACTCCTTAGCTTCTTTGTTTTCTTCCCTCTGAAAATGTTTGTGTCTGATTCTGTCTCTCTTTCTTCTTATAATGGCACTACTCGTTGGATTTAAGGCCAACTCTAAACCAGTATAACCTTATCTTGATTTAACTATTCCATCTGCAAAGACCTTCTTTCCAAATAAAGTCACATACTGAGGTTCTGTGTGAACACGGATTTTGGGGAGGTGCTATTCAACTCAGTGGAGATTCCCACTATTTCATTGTTTCAAGTGTGAATAATTTGTCCAACCTGTATCTTCTCTTCTTTTAGTGGAGGAATAAGACCATGTGATTGACAGTTACAGATCCATAAAAAGGAAGAGAAGAAAGAAAATTTGTGCATAAAAACAAAATTAAATGAGCAAAACAGATGCTTGCTAAAATATCTTTTGCTTCTATAAAATTGTGTAACTCAAATTTATATTTTATTTCAACAAATGATACAGTTTATATGCATTAAAAATATGACAAATTTGATTGGTATTGGTTAAGATTTGCATCTGTCAAAAATTTGTACCATTTTTATCTTCTGAATAAGAATTCTTCAAATATAATATTTATTTTAAAAATCAGAGTGAAATGTATTCAATATTTACTACAGCAGCTACTTAAAAACTACCTTTTCTAAGCATAATATAAAGATACAGTCTCTACTTCTGTATATCTAATAGATTTAAGAACTAACTATTTAAAGTGACTTTCATGATTGAAAATTGGTTTACCCTATCATTTAATGTTTGTTTTAATAAAAATCTGGTTTTCTTTTTTCCTAGGAATATATCAAACAAGCACAGCAGCAACTACAAATGGTATGCTTCTGTAAGTGGCTTTCTATGATTTATTATAGTGGAGAATAAAAACAAGTATGCAGATTTATCTTACCTTTTCTTATCTTCTAGAAATCCTAAACTCAAATATGGAGTTCAAATTTCTGATACCTGTTCATTCTGATTCCTTCCGATATAGTTTGTTATGTTTTATATTTCAAGATGTTTGTTTGTTCTGCAAGAATAAATATATGATGGTGTAAATAGAGAAAATAAGAGTTTTCTCTATTTTCATATAACTCCAGCTCCTAATATCTATGTAATCTAACAAGCTACTTACCCTAAGCCTCAGTGTTTTCCTTTGAAAAAGAATAATGTCCACCTTACCAGATCTTTATGAAAATTAAATGAGATAATGTATTTAGCACAGCATTTAGCACCATATCATGTTCATTTATTCATTCTACTTATCTAAACGTCTTTTAAACTTCTGTATCAGTGATTATCAGTTACAGAAAACGATGTTAAATTAACAGAGATAAAATATGACCTAATGAAATTTAGGATAATTAAATGCCCCCAAAATGGGGCTACAATCACTAAAACTATAACTATATATAAATTCTATGTTAAAAGGAGTTACATAGCATGGGTAACTATAAACTCACGAACCTAAGTTTTATTTGTCTCAGATTAATCTGATTACTTTTATTAACCTATGTATACTCTGTAGGTCTTCTCCCTTGCCCTAAAATATCTTCTCTACATGTCTTCATCTTTGAAATCTTGACAAAAGCAGTAGACTTATGCTGCATCAAGATGAGTGATAAAGCAGCACAACAGATGACAATCCTTCCCACTGTAACTTCAGTGTGGTGTACCCAGACTGAGGCACTGCTTCCCACTCGTGAACTGCTGCAACCTAATTTTGAGTCAACGAGACACGATTTCACATAGATTTATCTCTGTCCCCAACAGAGTGGTGAGTACAATGTTTGATATTCCAAATAAGCATTTCTGGAATGAAAATTAATTCTGTAGGTCTTAGTGTTTACTCACCATTATTGTTCTATTTGAGCAAGTTCCTTAATTTTCTTACTTTTAGCACTATCCTCGTTATATGTAGTTGTGATTTTTCTAATAGATGACAAAAACTATAACGTGTCATTTTATTTACAGTACCCAGTTGATACATTCAGACACTAGATAAATATTTGTTGAATAAATAACCTATAGACTTCAAGGCTACATTCTTATTGTTTATAAAACACATTATAGTGATTTAATGAAATAATTACATCATGCCTTACTTTAATTATTGAATTGTACTTATTTTCTCCTAAAACATTTCAAAATGCATAAGAAGTGATTAGGGAAATATAATATTTTTATGAAGGTTGTCAGATAAATTATTGAACAAAGATTTTAAGCACACCTGCACAAGCTCATTTAAAAGCAGAAGATACAAAGTTGTTTGCCTAGCACAAAAGTGCTATGGTGATAAAAGAGAAATTATCTGCATTATATTTTATTTCCAGATGGTACTATGTTACAAAACTGGAGTCTAAATTATTGCAGAAAAGTGTCTTTAAAAATAGATCCTGCATAAATATATTTCTAAAATTCAAGAGACTGAGTTTGTACTATTAATCAAGAGAATGAGTTTGTACTATTAATACAATATAAATTGCACACATAACAGGTAAGTATAAATTAAATACTAGTGATTTTATTTTCCTTTGGTCATGAAGACAATTAGAAGTTTTATTTGGAAAGGGCAACTTGTTCAGCATATCATAAGCTTTACTTTTCAAGTCAAAATGATTGCATTCTTCAAGAAAAAGGAAATGTCTTGAGAATACGAAAAGGTTTGTAGATTAAAATAATATTAACCATTTCAAAGACTTTTTAAAACAGACATTTATATGAATATCTAACAAAATTAGAAAGGCAAAAAATTACTTTGTTAAAGGAAGGCATAGTGTTTTCCTATTTTTTCCTTTGCGGCAATACCCTTTTACCACAATTGGGTACTATATTAGGGTTCTAATTGCTGATGTAAATATATCCTAAAATTTCAGTGACTTTAGTTAATATAAATTTATTGATCATGTAACAGTCAATATGGAAGCTCTTAGTTGATCACTAGCTTTACTCTTCATGACTGATTAGAGACTCAGGCTCCTTCCATTCTGTACTTTTCCCATCCTGTAGGGTTTTGAGTCTATTGGAGTTAGCTGGCTGATGGGGAATAGAGGATAGATAATATACACAAATAGTTCCATAGATTCAAGGCATCTGAACATGTGGTCCCTGGCAGGGCAGCTATTTCTCAATTATATCACTGTACTATGGAAAGAGGAACAAAACTTATGGTGGAAAATTCATCATCTCTGCTTCATGTATTCAGGGCTACATTCATATAGGAAATTAAGTCACAGTCTTGCCTATCCCAAAATATCTCTTTATCATTCTGGCTTGAAACTCTATAAAAGTTTAAGTTGTGTGTTTTCCTGCTTAATTTGGGAAGGGGAACCTGGTAAGAATGAGAAACTAATACTCATAAAAGCATTTTATGAACAAATAGTCAATAGATAAAAATATTTGCACAAATCAGTTGAGATTGGAAACCTCTGATTCATACTCCTTTTTAAATAAAACCTGAATATTCATCTTTACAAAGAGCTTTTGCTGATATCTGTATGATATCTGGTGGTTGTATTCAGTTGGTATTTTTGGTTTTCAAAAAAAAAAAGCTCATCTAAAATACAGATAAGAAATGACAACCTTCGATCAAGCACATTTTTTAAGCAAGAAGATTTAAAGATACCACCAATTAAGCTACTACTACAATTTAGGCCATTGTGGTGGTCTTTGCTGAGATAATAGTAAAGAAAGCACTTCTTATTGTAACTTTAAGTTAAAATTATAATGGATATAAAATTCTTTATTTTAACAGTTGGGTTGATATTCTAAAATATTTTATTTTTCACACAAGGAAAATGTTTTGAAATATAATTTCAATTTCTCTTATAGTTTTGATGTGACAAATCATCTGCAAAAAGATCCAAATTGATAAATAAAGTAAATACTATTGGAGGGAGGAAAGACACAAAATGTTTGAATATTCTGAAAAGTTTCTCCTCATGAATAATTAGTCATTAGTAAGGAATCTCAAGTTTTATTAACATTTAAATAAAAATAAAACATGCATGAAGTATTCCAAAATACAAGAAATATTACGTGATGTTGCTTGTAAGTAAAATCTGGAATTCTCATAAACTCTTAAGAAGCTTGTTTAATCAGTTTTTTTCTTCCTTTTCCTACATTTCTTATATGATCAGTCACTTCCTTTAATTTAGCCAATTAGCTAATCTTCTTCATATTGTCTGTCAGTTTTTATTATTGCTATCTCTCTGAGTTCAATAAATTTCATTTCCCTTAGAATCAGACAAAAACCATTATTATACATAAAAGGCCTGCCTGATCAAAATGTCAGCTATCCTTTTAGACTTATCTAAACCATTCTACTACTTACTTTCCAGGCTCTCTCATAGTGACCTTTTGGTTCGCTTAATGATCACTCTAGTCCTACCCACTAATCAGATTTCACACATAGTGTTTTCTTGTTTATAATGGTCCATTCCTCCTCTAGATCTCAGTTTAAGATATATTCACTCTTGAGGAATGATTTTCCTTTTGATCTAAAACACATGCAATTTGTAATTATGAATTAACTAAAATGAGTGTGTGTTTAATGTGTCTCCCCTATTAGATTGCTATTTGATGAAAATAAAGATCATATCTGCTGTTTCACCACTGTAATCAGCATAGGTGGTAATATTCAACTACCACGTGTCCAGTACAGCTACTCGCTCCTAATTACAGTGACCACATCTCAGTTTTCCCAGGCTTTTCCTATTTTAAGCATATTGCCCCAGCATAGCACATATCTTCAATATCAACATTTCATTTGGGCTATACAATATATGGTCACCTTCCCATCATGAGTGAGTCAGAAATACTTGTTAAATATTGACTGAACTGATTGCTTCATTCATTTATTCATTTAAATGTGTTACATGAGATATTTTGAGACATGCATGTGTTATATAATAATCACATCAGGGTAAATGGGGTATCCATCACCTCAAGCATTTATCCTTTGTTTTTCAAACAATCTAATTATACTATTTTAGTTATTTTAAAATGAACAATTAAATTAATAATACATAACTAGTATGATAATACTATATTATCTTTTGTTGTTTAAATTATCTAAAGTGTATATATTATAAAACTGCTTAAGTGACAAAAAATTGATAATGAAGTTATTCTATACATTTCCAAATATTTTATATGTATTTTGTGTAATCTTTTATTAGATGCAAATTTTACTAAGTAAATGAAGAGTCAGTCTCAGCCAAGAACTAACCCAAAGTTTTCCATTAGTGATCTGTTTAGCAAGAAGATAATTTTCCTTAACAACAACAAAAATAGTGTTCAAAACACAGAAATATATTTCTGGTTCTGTTGAGGAAATACCAATTATATTTAATTTTTTTCTAGCCATTATAATATTATCTGAATATCTTCTATATAAATTATTCACTAAAACAAATTTTTTGAAGTGTTATACTTAAAACTATATGGAGACTAATACTTTTGCTCAGATGTGAGATATCTTAGCATTATGCATATTCTTGCTGGGCAACTGAATTTGAATTCCAGTTATGACCTTTAAATTTTTGAAAACAAATTAGAAACCCTCTATTTCTTTAATTCAAAAATTGTAGTCATAATTATTGAATGAAAATAAGTTCAAATTTTAAAAAGTTTAGAATGCTGCCAGACTCAAAGCAAGATCAAACAAATTTCAGTTCTTAAATTAAGGAATATTAATATTAGTACCTGTGATGGGCAAATGTTGGTGAGTTTCAAGAATCTCACCTCCTTAAAAAAAGGTACTCAACAGGGATGGTAAAAAGGAGGATCTGCATTTCAGACATCTTCTATCTATCTTTTTCCTAGGAATTCATTTACCCAGCTCTCTTCTGTTATGGAGTATGACTGTCATGTTGTTGGACTCCATAGGGGGCCATCCAATAGTTTATGATTACAGAAACTGAAGCAATCATAAACAGCCATACTAAGGCATCTCCAAGGATATGCCAGCTGGGAAGCAGATGGCCACAGTCAGATGGGCAATTTACCATTGATTTCTAGGGTGCTTGTATTGTTGCTTTATGTTTTTAATCTCCACAGGTTTTGGCACGTATTCTGATAGGCAACATAGGGGTATGAGGCTGGCAAATGAGTGACCGGGTTAGTGGCACCTAGGCATTATTCATCCAGGATTCCCTGAGGCCAAGTAGGAGGTAGAAATGCCACAGTTCCTTTTTTTGTGGTATTTGTGGAAGCTAATTGTGTGGAATTTGTGGAATCGAGATCTGTGTAGGCTGAATGCCTTTAGTATATTCTCTGTATTAATAAATGGTACCATCTTTCACCTAGGCATCCAATGTAGAAAACTAGAAGTCCCCCTCTTCTTTTCCCCTCATTCTACATATTAACAAATTAATCAAGTCATAGTGACACAATTTCTCACTTGTTGGTGATGTTCTCCACCGTTATTTTCTTGATTCAGGTCCTTGTCAGAGCTCTTCTGGATGATTACGATTTCCAACCTGCTGCCTTTCTGCTTTCAGTTTTGCAAGCCTCTGCTTCATCCTTCATATTGTTGCCCCAGTCTAAAAAATGCAAATCTCATCATGTAACTGCTTAAATCCTTCAGAAGTTTTCTGTAGCTTAAAGCAATACTTCTCAACTTATGCTCTTAGGAATCTTGAGGTAAATACTGTGACCTTCAGGTGTGATGAAGAGGAAAAGAAACAGACAGAGGGCAAGATGCTGGCACCCTTATCTTGCTTCCTACGGAGGAGCTTAACTTTATCGTTTTTACATATTTTTGTGGGTAAGATTTTGTTTGCACAATGTGTTGCCATATAAGCAACTATAGCAAATTTCAACCAATTTCAAAAACAATTGAGCTAAAAGATCAAGTCCAAATTTTTGATATACTATGTACTTTCATCTATAATATAGCTTTTGATTATTTTTAGCATGATCTTTTAATCCTTCATATCTTGCCAAGAAAGCAAAAATCAACTGCAGCCATACTCAATTTTTATGAACATTTCTTTGAATATGCCACATTTTACATTTATTCATTGTTTCAAAAAATACTGTGTGCCAACTACTATACCAAGTGCTAGGGACAGTGTTAATCAAAATAAATAATATATATATAATTGTTTATATTCTATATATCAATTATCAATTCTATAATTGATATATAGAATAAATCAGTATATCAATAGTACATAAAAAGTGCTGTGGAAAAAAATAGAAATTGGAATAGAGAATTTGGAGATTATAATGCTTTTTTTTTTTTTTTTTGAGGCAGGTTCTGGCTCTGTCCCCCAGGCTCTGTCCCCCAGGGTCTGTCCCCCAGGCTGTAGTGCAATGGTGCAATCACGGCTCACTGTAGACTTGATGTCCTGAGTGCAAGTGATTTTCCCATCCTGGCCTTCCTTGTAGTTAGGACTATAGGTGTGTGCCACCACACGCTGCCAAGAGTGGAATATAGTTTTAATTATAAACATGGTAGCCAGGGAAGTTCTAACAGAAATGGTAGCCTATGAGTTAAGCCCCAAAGTTGCTGAATTCAGACATCTGAGGGTAAAGTTTTCCAAGCAAAGAACAGAAAATGCCAATTCCTTTAGTCAAGAGGATGCCTAGAGCTGAAGGAACAAGCAAAAAAAGTAGTAGGGGATGAGAGTATGAGCAAGATGGGAACCAAAGTATAAAAAAGCCAAATAGGTCATTTTAATACTTTTGGCTTTACTTAGGGTGACATGCTGTGTTATGACTGTCATAACAAAGTACAAAAATCAGAGTGGATTAAAGCAACAGAAATGTATTCTGTCACAGTTCTGAAGGCCAGACAGAAGTCAATGTGTCAGTGGGGCCACGCTGCCTCTGAAGGCCTACAGGAGGATTCCTTCCTTGGCTCTTCTTAGTTTCCATTGGTGACCACTGATCATTGGCATTCCTTTGCTTGTATCTGCATCTCTCCAGTCTCTGCCTCTGCCATCACATGGTGTTTTCCGGATATGTCTCTCTTTCCTTATAAAGACACCAGTCACATTGAATTAAAAGCTCATGCTACTCAAATATGATCTCATCTTAACTTACTAATTACATTCGTAATGACCCTATTTCCAAATAAGATCACTATTTGAAGTATCAAAGATTAAGCCTCTATCAAAGCTTTTCAGAGGATATAGTTACAGTGACACTGTTTCGTGTTTGTTGGTGATGTGTTCCCAACTGTAATTTTCTTGGTTCAGGTCCTTGTCAAAGCTTTCCCAGACTATTATGATTTCTTCATAATAATTTAAGCCTCAGTGAATAGGAAGCCGGAGAGTTTTGGTTTAGAAGTTATATGACGAAGTCTAGCTTGAATGGGAAGGAGACATGTTTTATTGGTTTTCTTGGGGTGTGTTTCTTTTTATTAGTAAAATTGTGAAAGTTGTTTCAAAGGGCTATGTAGAAGTGTGTGTGTGTGTGTCTCTGTGTGTGTGTGTGTGTGTGTTTGTGTGTGTGTGTTTGGCTACAGAAGTGTTAAATAAAAACATGCTTGATAAACATATATTCATAAATTTCATAAGGCCAATTATGGTTAAAATACACAAAGAGGTTACAAGTAAAATATTTCAACAGGCACAATCTTGCAGGAAAGGTGGGATTTTTTAAAAGTAATTTTTCCTTATTTTTAATCTATAAACAATGTGCTAAATTATTTATAGGCTGGGAGTGGTGGCTCATGCCTGTAAACCTAGCACTTTGGGAGGCTGAAGTGGGAGGATCGCTGGAGCCCTGGAGTTCAAGACCAGCCTGGGCAACATAGTGAGATCCCATCTCTACAAAAAAATTTAAGAAATGGCCAGGCATAGTGTTGCACACCTGTAGTCCCGACTATTCAGGAAGTTGAAGTGGAAGGATTTCTTGAACCAGGGAGGTCGAAGCTGCAGTGAGTCATGATTGTGCAACTGCATTCCAGCCTGGGTGACAGAGTGAGACCCTGTCTCAAAAAAAAAAAAAAAAAAAAAAAGTTACACTATCTGACTAGATATTGAAAAGGTCTTTTTAGCTACTCTGATAAAAGACTAAATAGAGACAAGCTTGGAAGCAGGGAGACCAACTAGGAGGTGGTGATAGACGACAACAGCCTTGGACCAAGGTGGGAACAGTGGAGGTGGTGAGAAGTGGTGGGATTTAGATATATTTCCAAGGTAGAGCTGATAAAATTTACTAATAGATTACAATGTAAGTTTAAAAGAGGGCATTATAAATAATTTCAAAATTTTGGCCTGAGCAAGTAGAAACTTGGGATTTTTATCTAAGAAGGAAAAAAATTAAAAATTTAGTCTAGAAGGAGAAGAGGAAGGGTTCAGTTGAACATAGCAAATTTGAGACATGCTTAGTTTGTCTGAAAAGTCCTGTCTATGTTGTATGCTGTACAGCATGTCTCTCGTTATTTTATTTATTTATTTATTTATTTATTTATTATTATTTTGAGGTGGAATATCCCTCTTTCACCCAGGCTGGAGTGCAGTGGCACAATCTCAGCTCACCAAAACCTCCACCTCCCTGGTTCAAGCAATTCTCCTGCCTCAGCCCCCTGAGTAGCTGGGATTAGAGGTGCCTGCTACCATGCCCAGCTAATTTTTGTATTTTTAGTAGAGACAGGGTTTCACTATGTTGGCCAGACTGGTCTCAAACTCCTGACCTCAAGTGATCCTCCCATCTTGGCCTCCCAAAGTGCAGGAATTACAGACGTGAGCCACTGCACCCAGTCATCTCTTGTTATTTTATAGTGTAACATAATATTAGTATTAGTAGTGTATTATGTTCTTCTAGCAGCCATGACAAATTACCAAAAACTGCCTGGCTTAATCAAACAGAACTTTATTCTCTCACAGTTCTGGAGGTCAGATCTCTGAAATCAAGGTGTTGGTTCTGGAAGTCCTGAGAGAAAATTTCTTTCATGCCTTCATTCTAGCTTCTGGTGCTGCTGGCAATCTTTGGCATTCCTTCACTTGCAGGTAAATTAACTCCAATTTCTGCCTCCTTCTTCACATGCTCTCCTTCTCTGTGTATCTTTCCTCTTCTAAAGACACTAATTGAATTTAGGGCTCACTCCAGTCCAAGATGATGTCATCTTGAGATCCTTGATTATATTTATGAAGACATTTGTTTTCTAAATAAGTTTGCTTACACGGGTTTTGATTGGAGGTTTTTGTTTGTTTGTTTTTTTGTGGCAGGTGGGCATCAACCCACTACTAATAGTTACATTGGAACCAACTAGATTCTGGTGTGGTGTACCTCCACTCTGTGCTTGCAGCTTCTGTCATGGCTTTGACTAGTAGTTTGGAAGGTATGTGGGGAAGTGAATAGACTTCTCACTTTAATACTTGGTTAAATCTGAGAGAAGGACAGAAATAATTTGTCATTCGTTTTTGACCTTTCATTTGCATATGGCTGATAGTTGCCTTTCAAAGACCAGTGCAGGACACTTACAGATAAAACAAAATGTATGTAGGTAGCAGCAACTAACTCCCTCTGACCTGGTGGTGGTGGTAGGAGAGGACCCAATGCTGGGTGTGCTATGACATGATTGTGCCTGCAACATTCACAAAACCCCAGGCCTATTGTGAACCAAGTTGGTGGAAAGCGTGGGCACATATAAGTGAAGTGTATGTGAAATAGGTATAGGAAATAGGAGCTAAGAAGTTCTACCACTGAGTATAGAGAGAGTTGTCTGACTATCCTTGCTATAGTGGTTTTGTTATTTAATTTACGATCTAAATCCAAGCAAATAGTTATTTGTTTTATTGTTTGATAATGCAATAAACCATTTGACAGAAATGAGTTCAAATAAATGAAAATGATTGTTTAACCAAAAATAGATCATGGGATTTTTTTTTTTTGAAGAAAGTTCATAATAAGCATGTACTTGTATAATATGTTGAGACATTTAAACAATCCATTATGTATGTATTATGTATGTGCTATGGACTGATAAAATTCATGTGTTGAACGTTAACCCCCAATGTGACTATATTTAGAGATAGGGTCTTTAGGGAAGTTATTTGTTAAATAAGTTCTTTTTATTTGTTTGGTTTTTTTGGAGATGCAGTCTTGCTTTGTTGCTTATGCTAGATGGAGTGCAGCCAGTGATCTTGGTTCACTTCAATCTCTGCCTCCTGGGTTCAAGCAATTCTTCTGCCTTGGCCTCCTGTTTGTATTTTTATGTTGGCCGGGCTGCTCTTGAACTCCTGACCTTAAGTGATCCACCCACCTCGGCCTGCCAAAGTGCTGGGATGACAGGGGTGAGCCATTGAGCCTGGCTGTTAAATAAGGTCTTAATAGCGTAGTCCTAATCCACTAGGATTGGTGGTCTTAAACAAATAGGCAGACCATCTCTGTCTCCCTCTGTTTTTCTCTCTCTTTCTGTCTCTCACTCCTTACCTCTCATTGTTCACATGCATACTAAGGAAAAGCTAGGAGAAGGCATAGCAAAAAGGCAGCCATTGGCAAGCCAGAAAGGGAACTCTCATTGGTGGCACTCTGAATCGTGGACCTTCTAGCTTCCAGGACTGTAAGAAATCAATTTTTGTTGTTCATGCCACCCAATCCATGGTATTTTGTGATGGAAGCCTGAGCTGGTGAAGTCAGTGAGCCAAAGTGATGCCACTGACCACATGAAAATCAGAAAACCAAAATCTAGTTCAAACATTTATAGCCATTTAAAAAGATTTTACCCAATGATAATAATTTAATGCATGCAGCTGCTATAGTTGTGTTTAATTAATCACTTTCTGAAGCTTGGCTTTTCATTTAGATGAAATTACTATTCATCTAAAATAATTTTGCTCATTTTAGATTTTGAGGATTTTTTTGTTCATACAAATAATGAAGTTATAGCTCCATTAACAGAAGTACTTCACAGTTATATGATGCTAGTTTTATATCAAAGCCATTAAATGCTAAAAATAGAAAAACAGTTAATCCCAATAATGGCTCAATTTGTCTCCATTCAGTTTATGAAATAAAAGTAAAACTTTGGACATTTATACTGGTCCAGTAAAATACCTAACAATATTGTGATGACTGTTTATTATAAATTCAATTAAATGGTCTAACATTTAAGATACGATCACATGATGTTAGGAAAACAAATTTTATTGCAGAAAATGCAGAAAAGTTATGAGGTAAAAATAGAACATTTACTAAATTAAAAACTTGGAATTGGATGTGGTGCACACATAATTTGTAGCTTCATCCAATTTACCAATAAAAATAGAAGCTAAATTTCTCTGTCTCTCTCTGTCTACACACACACACACACACACACACACCCCAGCTCTACGGTACACAGGAAGTATGACTGCAGTCCTATTTTTCTGGTGTTGAATAAAAAATAATCTTCAAATATAGCAATGCTTTTTCTCTTTTCTATCTGTTTAGAAATATTTGACCTTCTGAATAGTTGTTTTGTATGTGAATTTGTGTCTCGCTCTGTCACCTAGGCTGGAGTGCAGTGGTGTGATCTTGGCTCACTGCAACCTTCGCCTTCTGGGTTCAAGTGATTCTCCTGCCTCAGCCTCCTAAGTAGCTGGGACTGTAGGCACCTGCCACCACATCTGGCTAATTTTTTTTTTTTTTTTTAAGTAGAGACGGGGTTTTACCATGTTGTCCAGGCTGCTCTTGAACTCATGACCTCAGGAGATCCACCTGCCTTGGCCTCCCAAAGTGCTAGGATTACAGGAGTGAGCCAGCATGCCCAGCTGAATTTATGTCCTTTAATAGCACTGAATGATTTTAAACTCCTCTAAATTTTGGATTTTATCATTTTGTTTTTAGCTCTACTTTTACATTTAAAAGCACCAGTTCAGATAATAATGTAAAAATGCCCTAACTTTAGATATCCATTTTACATTTCAAATAAGCAGTTGGATAGTTGTGTAGGAAGTGCAAGGAGGGGTCCTGACTAGATATGCAATTTGGAAGTCAACAGTACGTAGATAGAAACATAAACCAAGAAAATGATTTTTCTTTTTTACTTTAAAAGGATAAATGAATCAAAGATCTTTTATATGTATAATCAGGAGTCTCATTGAAGTGTGTATTAGCAATTGTCCTTTAATATGAATGCCCTAAAACTTGTTGCTTTGGGGGAGTTTTGTGTATCATGGAGTCTTGTTTTTCCATAGTGGAATATTGGCTAACTTAGATCAATAGTGCTGTGAACACAGACACAAATACCTGGTACAATAAAATTATGTGACACATTTATTTTAGATATTTTAATACTTAACCAGAATTACCATTAGGAGTAGCAATTGCTTATATTATTTTTTTAATGATTGCATTCTCCCAGCAGTTTAGAATGGATACTGAATGTGTTAACCAAAATTCTCTATTTCATTGCAAGAAAAACACTGTACATAAAAGAGGTTTATACTCAAATTTCCAAACTTTTAGTGAAAAAAACAACCCTTGCTATCCAGTTTTTCTGCCAGAACCTCAAAATCTAATACACAAAGTTAACTGGTTTCCTACCTCTCCTATTTGTTCTCCAAATCTTTCTTCCTTCTGTGTTTACTGTGGCTATTTTGGAATCAATAGTTTTTGATGTACTTAACTGTAAAAGATTAGCGTTACTTCTGATTCTCTTCTTTCTCTTAAATGATTCCCGATATCCAGCCTTACTGACTGTATTGCTACAATAGCTCTTATATCCAACTCTTCACTCTCTCTAGCATATTCTGGCCTCCGTTTATACTTTACTTCATGATTAAAATATATATTTCTAACTAGCCTCCATTTACTTTACCTCATGATTAAAATATATTCCTAACTAGCCTCCATTTACTTTACTTCATGTTTATATATGCATGTAACTAGCATCTCTGCTCTGGTTTCTCTGGTTTCTCCAAACCTTGCTACCTAATGCTTTCAGTTTTAGTTTCCTCACAAAGATTGCTAAGCATGCCACTCCCTTGCCTAATAACAGTCAATGTCCTTCCTACGGTTATTGGAGAAGTTGATATTCCTTAAACTAGCAATTGAGCACCATTCTACTTTCCCAATACCGTCTCTCACTTTCATATTTTACACAGTGTGGTCTAAAACCCTGAGCTACTCACTTTTCCCGCACATATAATATATACTTTTTCTCTTCAATTCCATTCCCGAGTTTGTTCTGTCTGATTCTTTCCTCTCTCACTTCTGCATATCAAATGTATGTAATTCAAATGTCACGTGTTGTCGTCACCTTGCATATGAAGTTAAGCTGCGTAAACTACTTTTGTGCTTAATTTTTATTATTACAAAAACAATATATTTACTTTGTTATACAAATTCAAATCACCATTCTACTTACCTTAGAGAGACATTTTTCTTTTATTTACTTTGGCAGTTGCAACCATAACTCCAAAGACCATGTTTTTACTCTATACTAAGTTTTAAAATTTGGAAAAAAAAGGAAAATGGAAGGCTTTAAGAGGCTTGCCTTTATAAATTCTATGTGTTAAGCTAAATCTTTCTTGGTTGTCACTTTCTTTTACCAAAAAGCAACCTCTAAACAATGTCTTTCCAGTTTACCACTTGATTTCAGATCAACTTCGGTAGTGCCTGGGCCACCTTTTCAAGGCCTCTGTTTCTTTTCCTCTTAGTACTTATTCTATGTTTGAGGGGAGACCCTTCCCTAGACTCTCTGTAAGAGAGTAAGAATTAATAAAAGCCAATCTTTTAACAAGACCTGGGATAACCAATTGGCTTTATTACAGAGATGATAAGGGTTAGCTGCTTCTAATTATGGTCTCTCTCAGATCCAGTGTTACATTTCAGGAGGTTCAGGACATGTACCTCTCAGCCCAGATCCTGGTCTACCTCCTGTGGCTACTGTTAGCTTACCTTCCTGGGTGAAAATGCCCTTAATCACAGCTACACTGCTTAGCGTGTGGGTGCAAATACATTGCAGGGCAGAGAATAGCATGGCATATCCTTGTGTTAGTTTGTTGTCTGTAAATTATAACAGAATACCTGAAACTGGATAATTTCTGAGAAAAAGAAATTTATTTCTTACAATTATAGAGGCTGAGATGTCGAAGGTTGAGGGACCATGTATGCTGAGAGCTTTCTTGCTGCTGGGGCTCTTTGAAGAGTCCTGAGGAAGCACAGGGTATCCCATGGTGAGAGGGCTGAGAGTGCTAGCTCAGATTTCTATTCCTCTTCATCTAAAACCACCAGTTAATGGGTTAATGAGTTAATCTATTTACCCATTAACTAGTTAATCCATGAATGAATGAATGCATTCATGAGGGCAGAACCCTCATGAGCCAATTGCCTCTTACAGGCCCCACTTCTCAGTACCGCTGCAATGAGGATTAAATCTTAACCTGAGTTTTTGGAGAGGATATTCATATCATGACATCTCTCCTCTAAGGCAAGCTGTATCTCCTGAGACCTTGTTTTCCATTTTCAGATCTTCTATCTGAAGACAAATAAAAGTAACAATATATGCTTCTTTCAAGAGAGATCTGAAGGACGGTCTGGTTTTACAACCTTTAAAGTTGTAACCTCATTAACATATATTATGCTTATGTTTTCTGAAAATTACATTGTTTAGCTGTAACCAATACTATATTTAGCGTAATAGTGCTATAGTCTAGGTAGAGTTTTTGACATTATCAGACATTTCATTTGTTGACCTTACATAAGTGAGCATGGAGTATTGTATTAACTGTTTCTGCAGTCCTTTAGATTGCTACTTTCATAAGATGCGGTACATACACACATACACACACATACATTTGCACACATACACACACACACACGCACACTTGCAAGCATGCATACACACACTCTTTCAAAAAACAGATCAAAATGAACAAGCGTGATTGATATCAAATCCATACTTAAAAAGAAAGCTTTTTCACTAGGAGAAATGTGATCTTTTTTTAACTAGAGGTGGCCTTTTAAATGATCATACAGAAAGCCCAGGTCTTTTGGCTTCATAGTACTTCAAATGTTTCTAAAACTATATCAAGTTGTTACTTTATTCTGTATATTTTATATTAAAAAGTCTATTTAAATACTTAAAACATTATATTTGTATTTCTGTATGTTGTAACTTTCCTGTTATGGTCATAAAATTTTTAGGACTACAACATAATCAGAAGTTTCAGATCAAAGGAGTAAATTATTTCTTTATGATTTAAAAACTCTGCAAGAAGGAAAGTTTTCTGTTTTTATGGCTGAGAAAGGCAACTCAATTTTTTGTATCATCTGGGGCTATCTCTATTCTCATGTCTAGAGTTTGGTGACAGGGCGCTGGGGCTAGGTCACTGATACCAGGTGACTGATGCTACAGGGCAGTAGAAGAGCTACTTATTTCTTTTGTAAAACAAGATATTAACATTTTATAACAAGATGTAGCATTCCAAAATGTAGTGATACTTCAAGATGCATAATTTACTAAGAAAATGCATAATAACATATTCCCTGACTCTTGTACCTCCTAGTCGGATCAAGGCTATATGCACATATTTTTAAAAGCCAGAACATCTGTGAAAGAATAATTTAGTTAGTAAAATTGCTTTGAGAAAATCTATGGTATATGGTATTTTCCAAAGTTGGCTACAACAATATGTCCCTTCCCATATTCCCTTTTAGAACCATGACACTCCCTATCTAGAGGTAAAGTTCTCTCCTTGAATCTGAGTAATACTGTGACTCATTTGTAGCAGATAAAAGTGGTGGAAGTGATGCTATATGTTTTCTGAGGATATGCCACAAAAATAATGAAACTTCCACTGAGTTAACTGGGATATTCATTTTGGAGTCTAAACCACCATCTATAAAATCCAACTACTGTGAGGGCACCAGAAGAGCCCAAATCATGTGTCTATTCTAAAGCTTCAGTTAAAATTGCAGTTGGTAGCCAATATCAACTGTGAGACATATACTAAAAACATTTCCTGATGATTCCAGACACCAGGGAGCAAGTCACCTCCTGCCCTGAAGTGTTGCTCCCAGGAAGACCCCAGCTATCCCAAAGCAGAGAAAAGCCATCCCTACTGTTCTCTGTCTGAATTTCTGACCTGTAGAATTTGTGAACACAATAAAATTAATTGTTACACCACTAAGTTGTAAAATGGCTACACAGCAGGTGCAACTACAACAGAACACTACATCGTGAGTATAATGAGAGACAGGTGGAGAGAGCCTGAAGATTCACCTGAAACCTGAAGCCTGCTAATGCATTCTCTACAGATGGAGGGCCCAGGACTAACACCCAATACAGCTAAAATGGCGGCAGTAGAGCTGAAGGGAGACACCAGAAGGCTGCAACAGGCTATGAACGTTCCTGCTGGTGACCATTTTCCTTGGACCAGAGGTAGGCTAAGTTGAAGAGATATTTGGCACACGGTCTTTTTATGTCCTACCAACGAAAACGGGGAGGGTGGAAGAGCTCTGCAGTTACTGTCTGAGTGTGGGACTGAAATACAAGTGTTAGTTGAAGAAGGTATCAGGCATATCAAAGGATCTTTAATCAGAAGAGCACAGCTGGAGACTTCTGAAGAGCCTTGGAAGGTTTCCAGGATAGAAGTTTGAAATATCTGCAAAGCCCAGAGAGTTAGAAGCCAACTTACAAAAGTAAAATCCAATAATTATTTTTTTCCTTTGTTCCATTACCTTTCCTCCAAAATTATAGTTAAGGAGGACATCAGAGGAAAATGTAAAAAGTAAACAAAACAAAAACACCCGAGACCTTTTATTGAAAAGTGGAATGAGACCTAGTGGGTATACACATTTTAACCATAGCAATAGGATGGAAGGCAGAATCTATGGTCCCAGACACAGATGGGTAGATGTGGTTGTCTGAGCTACTAGAAGTCCTCTTTTAATTCCGCCTGCCAACAACCTTTTCTTTTTTTTTTTTTTTTTGAGACAGAGCTCACTATGTTACCCAGGCTGGAGTGCAGTGTCACAATCATAGCTCACTGCAGCCTCAAATTTCTGGTCTCAAGTAATCCTGTCACCTCAGCCTCCTAAGCAGCTAAGAATACAGGTGTGTGTCACTATGCCTGGCCTTTTTTTTTTTTTTTTTTTTTAAATAGAGATGAGGTCTCACTGTGTTGTTTAGGCTGGCCTCAAACTTCTGGGCTGAAGCGATTCTCCTGCCTTGACCTCCCAAAGTGTTGAGATTACAAGTATGAGACACGTTGCCCAACCTACACCCCCTCCCATTTTCACAATCAAACATTTAGGAGGACCATCATCAAGAGGGAGGGCAGAAGAGAATATACATATTCGAGGAGAAAGGGTAAGCTATATAACAGTCATCAGGAATAGTAATTGGAGTAGTGTAATAGGTTGATTAGCAATCAGCATTAGTAGCTCATTTGAGGGTGGCAGCCAAGAATTTAAAATGATTAAGACCTAATGTGAGCCGGGCGCGGTGGCTCACGCCTGTAATCCCAGCACTTTGGGAGGCCGAGGCGGGCGGATCACAAGGTCAGGAGATCGAGACCACGGTGAAACCCCGTCTCTACTAAAAATACAAAAAATTAGCCGGGCGCGGTTGTGGGCGCCTGTAGTCCCAGCTACTCGGGAGGCTGAGGCAGGAGAATGGCGTGAACCCGGGAGGCGGAGCTTGCAGGGAGCCGAGATCGCGCCACTGCACTCCAGCCTGGGCGACAGAGCGAGACTCCGTCTCAAAAAAAAAAAAAAAAAAAAAAAAAAAAAAAAAAAAAAAAAGACCTAATGTGATTATCTATTACTTTTCAGTTATGTTTTGCTGTTAGATGGATGCATAGGTTAAGTAAACAGTTGAATTCTAGCAATCTTGAGGTTGCTGAGTGATTTTAAACAGAATCTTAAAATTTAGGCTGGGGTAAGGAGAAAAGTAAGGAGATGAGGCATGGTGAAGGAAAGGGGAAGTCTAGTGGGATCAAAGCTGGATGTTCTGCTTAAGTGAAAGAGCAGTCAGACTGGGGTTAGAAGGGGAAGTGAGTAGAAAAATAGCAGGTGACTGTTACCTAATTTAATAAGTCAGTGATATGTTTGAGGCTTAAAATATATTGGTCCATTATTATTAGGACAAGATTGCATTATGTGAAATACACAGGATAACTAGAATATTAAGCAAACTAGAAGTTACTGAAGTTACCAGGATATATCACGAATCTCATTTTATCCCATATGTTGCATATCTCAATTGTGCTAATTAGGGAAGCATTCAGAGAAAATTCTTCCACCAACTAAAACATTTTACAGATTTTCACTACACTTAAAAGCTATTTCTACTATTCATTGTGTTTACCTTTAATAAGCAAGCTTATTCTAGTCAACCAACTTGTATTCAAGTAGAAATTTTAGATGAGCAAATGCAATGTCTATTTGGGATAGCAACATATTTTGACAGGTATTGGGAGAGCAAGTAATTATAAATATTTTGGAATTGTTTAGAAATTTGTTTTTGTTATTTAATTGAAATGAGTGTACATCTTTTTCCTCAGCACATACATATATTCCGACATAGCAACTTTTAAGGAAGATAAATACAATTAAATAGAGAATGAATGTGCAAAATTGCATTTCTCCTCCCAATATGAGATACAGTCTAATACTTAAAAAATATGGCATTTCATATTCTGTGTATTCTTATTTTTCAGTTTTCTTTTTAAATGACTTAATTTATTCACCAAAGGCTGCAATTTTCAGATTATTTATAGATACAGAGGCCATTAAGCCTTTCCGCATAAATGGTAAATAATGACACCATGAATATAATCCTTTAATGTGACTTTATGAATATGTATGGCATTATTGTGAGTAATACTAATTCATATTTCTCAGAACTTCCTTATGAACAGGATAAGTAGAAATAAAATAAGCAGTAGGTACTCCAATCATATTGGTCCTACACAAAATTTCTATATGAATAATTTATATGAAAATCATAAAACAAAGTTTGAAATTATCTGTTGGCTCTCTAGGTTAAAACTTATTATTTTTAAATTTTAGAAAGTTCTACCACAAGGTAATGGAAAAGAAGGGGAAAACACATAATGTAGGTGAATGATGCCAACTGGAATTCATCTTCTTTGTTTACAGTTTCCAGCAATAATATTGAATAATATAAAAGCAGTAACATGCCCAAATCTGGCACTGGCTGAATTTTGTACTTCAAATTTGGATGCAATTAAATAAGCATTTTATTTTTGGAATTGTCATTGTTATTAACTTTGAATCCCAACAATGCTGAGAGATTTGAATGTTTTTATTGTCAATGGTATTCCACCTTTTAAAGCTGAATAGAACACAAAAGCTGAATCATTTTGATATTTCTTCATGAATTTTTTTCTCTAAAACAGTTTGTAATTATAATTGTTAGATATCTGTTGTGAATGCCCTACATATCAATAATGACAATATGATTTTAATTTTTTCCCAAAGCATGGTTCATGAATTTAAGTTGCTCAATACCAGTATGGACAGTAAACAACCATTTAACAGGAGACAATTCCCATTTGTTACTATCTAACTTTGGTGGTTTTGCATCAATTATTAAAGTACTGTTATTTTTATAAGAACAGATGGTTAACTGTTATTAAAAATACATAATAGTATATCCTCCATGAAAGTCTTTCATTTCAATTAAGTATTATAAACAGTTATTGTGACAATAAGAATGAGAGGTAGAATTACATATATTGTTTTATTGTAAATAATGCTGAAATGAGCTTCAGTGAATGAATGGACAAAGAAAATGTGATATATTTACAAACTGGAACACTATACAGCCTTTAAAAAGAAAATGTCATTCATGACAACATGAGTGGAACTGGAGGCATTATGGTAAGTGAAATAAGCCAGGCACAAAAAGGCAAATACTGTGTGATATCACATATGGAATCTAAAGAAGTCTGTCTCATAGAAATAGAGTAGAAAGGTGGTTAGCAGAGGAATGAAGGGTAGAGACAGGGAAAGGGAAAATAATCAAAGGGGGTAAAGTTTGCTAGGTTGGAGAAATTCTTCTTAGTGATCTATTGGACTGTATGGTGACGAGTTAATAGTAGTATATCAAATACTTCAACATTGCTAAAAAAATAGATTTTTAATGTTCTCATCACAAAAAAATGCTAAGTTGGTGAAGTGATGGATATGCTAATTATCTTGTTTGAATCTATCTACAAACATCACATTGTATTTCATAATTATGTATAATTTTTATTTTTCACTTTAAAAAAGTAAAAAAGAAAATTAAAATATGTTATATTGTATAAAGAAAAATCTCTTTACAAAACAATTACTATCTCTCTTTTGGAATTAAATCAATATTAGATATTTTAAAAGAATACGTACTTTAAAACATTTTCTGAAGACAATTTTCTGCTTTAATGTGTGTTTGAGAGGAATAAAGTTAGTGTAAGAAATTTCAGACTCAATGGGAGACTTCAAAAAAGAAAGGAAAAGAAAAACAAACCCAGCTGTTAAAAAGATACATTTGACTAAATGGTAAATGTAGTGTAAAGTACTAACTCAGAGCTCATTTTAAGCTTTGGCCCTAGCATTTACTTGCTTTGTAAATTTGAAGAATTGCTTATGTTTATGGGACTCAAATTCCTTATTTGTAAAGTAGAGAAAGTAATATATAACTCAATAGGTTGTTCTGGTGATTAGAATGACGTTATAGAGGTTTATATAGAGTTCTAGAATATGGAAGACCCAGTAGATGCTAGTGACTTCTGTTTAGTGTTCCTGAAGCCATCTCGTAGAGGCAGCTGCCTGTTTACCTACTTCACACCTTAACTTCATACCAGGGAGTAGGATGGATTGGACTTTAAAGCTGAAAAGTGGCCAAAGGATGTCCTGTCTCTTTACTAAAAACTATGGTGGCAATTAATCTAGCTAAATGCAAGCCTGTTAGAAACCATAATATCTTAATTAATGTAAAATTAGTATTACGCTACGAAGGTTAAAGAGGTAGCCTGAATGCTGACAATTTTGGAAATAATAGGAAAATTAGTATGGTAGGCATAATAAAAAGCCTTCAAATGACAGAAGAGGCAGTTGTCTGTTTTTTCTATATGTCACTATTTTATATTATGGCTTAATTACTGTGACATTTTATCTTCCCCTTCTCAAAATAAAAAGAGGTTATGTTATTCATTTTTATAGGTCAGGAAAACAAAACTTAGATTAAGTCACTTGTCAACGTCATTAAACTAGTAACTGGTGGACAGGAATCTATCCCACACTGTGTGACTTTGAGAACTATGTTTTAAATCACTAAGCTATATTAATCTTTAGATATTAAGTGTACCTGTATGTCATCCACTATTTGTAAACAAAGGCTTTCCATAGAGAAATATTAATATATAAAGAGGGGATATCAATAAGGTTGACTATTGGCAAAGCAGTAAAAAAAGAATCACATATTAATTTTCAATTTCACCTCCTTTTGATTGCATTTACTTTCAAATTTGGAAGTAAAAAGCTGGGTGTACTCCTACTCAGGAGGCTAAGGCAGGAGGAAGGCCTGAGGCCAGGAGTTCCAGGCCTCAGTGCAGCACAATACCATTGTACCTGTGAACAGCCACTACACTTCAGCCTCAGTAGCATAGTGAGATCTCTTTCTCTTTAAAAAAAAAAAATATATATATATATATATATATATATATATATATATATATATCATGCCGGGTGTAGTGATTCACGCCTGTAATCCCAGCAATTTGAGAGACTGAAGAGGGCAGATCATGAGGTTAGGAGATCGAAACCATCCTGGATAACACAGTGAAACCCAATCTCTGCTAAAAATAAATTTAAAAAAAAAAAATAGCAGGGTGAGATGGTGGGCGCCTGTAGTCTCAGCTACTTGGGAGGCTGAGGCAGGAGAATGGCATGAACCCAGGAGGCAGAGCTTGCAGTGAGCCGAGATCACCCCACTGCACAGAGTGAGACTCCACCTCAAAACATCAGAAGTGGTTTTCTAAAGGGAAGTATCTAAAAACTACCAATACTGAAAATTGTATTATTATATAAAATATTTTTTGGGAACAATTGTCTCACATTATATATAGGTGTATAAAGGCTTCATGTAGCTGTGTTTCTAATAAATATAAATAATTCTATATAGAGAATATTTGTATTTCAGATTTTATTTCATTTTCAGGCTTTATTGTTGCTTTATATGTTTTAGTGGGTTTATTAGGATATGATTCATATGCCATTCAATTCACTCATCTGAAATATAAAATTCATTTTTTTTTTTTTTTAGTATATTCATAGAATGGTGAAACCCTTATACAACCTGATTTTAGTCTCCTCAGCAAGTCATGTGGCAGTTAGTATTCACTCCCAAATCACTGACCCCTCAGCTCCTGGAAACCATTAATCTACTTTCTTCTTGTATATAGATTTGTCTGTTGAGGACTTTGCATATCAGTGTATTAATATATGTGATTATATGTGACTGGCTCCTTTCACTTAGGTAACATTTTCAAGTTCATTCACACTGTAGTGTCAATTATTATTTCGTTGCTTTTTATTGATAAATAACATTCCATTTTATGAATATATCATATTTATCCATTCATCAGGTGATGGGCATTTGAATAATTTACACATTTTGGTTATTATAAGTAACGTTATTTTAAACATATATGTACAAGGTTTTATGTGACACGAATAATACATACAAGTTTTGTATTTATTTATTGGGTACATTTATTATACATTGTGATTTAAATTTTCATTTCCTTAATAACAAATGTTATTGAGCAATTCTTGATATGCCTATTGCCTTTTTATACATTTTCTTCAGTAAAATATTTATTCAACCATTTGCTCATTATCATTTGTCTTCTAATGTTGAATTGTAAGAGTTTTTAACTGTATTCTTCATAAGAGCATCTTATCAAATATATGCTTTGAAAATAGTTTCTCCTATTTACAAGTCGTCTTTTTCACATACTTGATTGTGTCGTTAATGCATAAAGTGTTTAATTGTAATGATGCATTTAATTTTGATGACTAATTTTTATCTAACTTTTCTCTTTTTGCTTGTGCTTATTTTTAGTGTCACATCTCTGAAAGTATTGCCAAATTCACTGTCGCAAAGATTTATCCCAATATTTTTTCCTAGGATTTTTATACTTTTATCTCTGATAGTTGGTCTTTGATCCATTTAGAGTTAAATTTTTTTGAGGTGGGGGCCTAACTATTTATTTATTTATTTTTTTGCATGTGCGTATTCAATTGTCTAAACACCTTCTTGAAGGAAATATTATCTCCCAGTTCAAGATCTTGGCTGTGAACTATCAACTAAACATAGATGTTTGGACTTATTTCTGGGCTCAGTTTTATCCATTAATCGATATATCTATTTTTATACCAAATTACATTGTCTTGGTTACTTTAGCTTTATTATATGTTTTGAAATTCAGAAGGGCGCATCTGCCAACTTGATTACTCTTTTTCGAATTTTTTTTGGCTATTCTGACTCCCTTGCATTTCCACATGAATTTTAATTATAAGATGTATATCTGTAAAAAGGCAATTGACACACACACACACACACACACACACACACACGTCAAAATATCAATGACCGCTTCTGTTTTTCTCTTGTCTTTCTTAGTAAGTCACCTTCATTATATATATATATATACACACATATATATATACTTGTCCCTTGGTCTTCATGGAAGATTGGTTCCAGGACCTCCTATAGATAGCAGATGCTTAAGTTCCTTATATAAAATTGTGTAGTATTTTCATATAACCTATGCACATTTTTTGTATTCATTTCTTTCTTTTACTTTGTATACTTAAATAATATCTAGATTACTTATAATACTTAATACAATGTAAATACTATGTAAATAGTTGTCATACCATATTTAGAGAATTATGGCAATAAAAAAATTTGTACATGTTTAGTACAGATGGAACTTTTAAAAATAATATTTTTAATCTGTGGTTGGTTGAACTTACAGATTAAAAACCCATGGATATGGAAGGCTGACTGTGTACCTATCTATTAATATACAAATATTCTCTCATATATTATAAATATGTATTGTATATATAATTATCTGTTAGTACAATTAACCTTAGTCCAACACTCAAATATTTCTGCCTAGGGTACTATAAAATCTATAACACCTTCCTAATTGGTCACCATTAGGCCAACTTTGTCTCCCATCATCCAGAGGAATCGTTTGAAACTTAAACCAAAACCACATTTCTACTTAAAACTATCCAAGTGTTTACACAGCACTTAGAATAAAATTAGTATTTCTTACATATATATGCTTTCTTGACTTCATATCTCCTGGCTTCCTACATTCTAGCCACACTAGGCTTCTCATTCTTCCTTAAGCACATCTAAGCGCATTGTTTGCATATGCTACATCCTCAACCTGAAGCATTTTTTTCTTTAAGTCTAGCATGCCAGGCTCATTCTGATTATTGAGGTCTCAGGTCGCTTGTCAATTAAAGTATTTCTTCCCCATTCACCCTATCTAAGTAGCCAATGCACATCACATTATTCTCCAGCACTTCAATAGTATTATGTTATTTAAACTTTCCGTCATTCCATAAAATAGTCTTATTTGTTAATGTACCTAATTTTGTTTGGTCTTCCTTCCTTTGTTGTTTTGGGTTCTAGAGTTCAGGGACTTTGACTGTCTTACTCATTGCTCTACCACCTGTATCTGAAACTGTCTACTGAGCCAAGTCTTGGTATTAGTACGGAATAACTAACATTTAGAAATCACCATGACCACTTTTCGCATAATTTTTCTACAGGTTAGATTATGTTGATTAGTACAGAGTGTAAGAGAAGTGCTTATCACTTTTTCGTTTCTGTTTTTATTTATTTCAGATTCAGGAGGGGCACATGCATGTTTGTGACATGGATATATTGCATGATGCTGAGATTTGGGTGTCCATTGGTCCTGTCACCTAAATAGTGAACATGTTACCCAATAGGTAGTTTTTCAACCCTTGCCCCACTCCCTGCTTCCCTCTTTTCAGAGCCCCTAGTGTCTATTTGTCCTAGCTTGACATCCATTTGTACCCAAAGTTTAGCTCCCACTCAACTGTTACAGTTGAAAACATATGGTATTTGATTTTCTGTTTCTCCATTAATTCACTTAGAATAATAGCCTCCAGCTACATTCATGTTGCTTCAAAGGACATGATTTTTCTATTTTTATGGCTGCATAGTATTCCATGGTGTTTATGTACCATATTTTATTTATCCAATCTACTACTGATGGGCCCCAAAGTTGATTCCATGTCTTTGCTGTTGTGAATAGCGCTGCAATAAACATGTGAGTGGAGGTGTCTTTTTGGTAGAGCAGTTTATTTTCCTCTGGGTATATACCCAGTAATGAGATTGCTAGATCAAATCAAATGGTAATTTTATTGTTCATTCTTTGAGAAAACTCCAAGCTACTTTTCACAGAGGCTGAACTATTTCATATTCCTGTCAACAGTATATAAGCATTCCCTTTTCTCATGCTTGTGACTTTTAAATATTGACTTAGAGATAACCTTTTTTTTTTTTTTCCTTCAAGCAAGGATGTCTGGTTAAGTCAAGATCCTTTTTATTCTGTGTCAATGATAGAAGGAAAGATAAACTTCTACCGAGGACTAGTGTGTCCAAACATTGTTTCAGAGGGTAGAGGATTAAACCCAACTATGTTTAAACATTTGGGACACCACCTTTTTTCCTAGAAAAAATTCTGTAGATGGGCCATATTTTAAAATTCCTCAATATTCCCATTAAATCAGATAATTGTGCTGGAAAATCTTTCTAACCATGCAAAAATAATAAAATGATATCTTTAGCTCACTTAGTTCACAAAAAGAATTCTAGATGGATTGGATCAAAGACCTAACTGTGAAAAGCTAAACTTCAATATTTAAAAGCATATGAAAACATATATAGGGATAGCTTTTCCATAGCATAAAGAAACTATGAGATGGATTCGTCTAAATTAAAGTCAAATTGTGGGTTCTTCTTGCCTGCTGAACAGATAAAACCAATTTACTGAGGCAGTGGTGTTGCAGTAGAGAAAGGGTTAAATAATCACAAGTCGAGCCAAGCAGAAGGATGAGAGAAATTACTCAAATCAGCCTCCTTGAAATCTCAGACATTAGGGTTTTTCAAGGATAGTTTGGCAGGCAGATAGGTAGGGAGTGGGGGATGTTGGATTGAGGATGAAATCATAGGGGATCAAAGCTGCCTTCTTGCAATGAGTCAGTTCCTGGGTTCGGATCACAAGACCAAACAAGCTAGTTTCTTGGTATGGGTTACCAGTCCAAGTGGCACCAGCTGGTCCACTGGAATGCAGTATCTGGAAAATACCTCAAACACCAATTTTAGGTTTTAAAATAATGATGTTATCTATAGGATCAATTGGAGAGATTACAAATCCTGTGACCTCTGGCTACTTGACTCCTACACCATAATTTTAAATTTGTGGCTAATTTGTTAGTTCTACAAAAGTGGTTTGGGTCCTTGAGCAAAGGGGTTAGTTTCAGGAAGTGGCTGTTATTATGTTGTTATGTTTTAAAGTTAAACTATAAACAAAACTTCTCCCATAGTAGCTAGCTTGGCCTATGCCCAGAAATAAACAAAAATAGCTTGGAGATTGGAAGCAAGATGGAGTCGGTTAGGTCAGATTTCTTTCACTATCATAATTTTTCTATGTCAGATTTCTCTCACTGTCCTAATTTTTGCAAAGGCAGTTTCAATCTTAATAGGAGCAAAAACACTTGGAAGTGCTGTTTTTCCCATATACACAAATGTGTGTGTGTGTGTGTGTGTGTATGTGTGTATAATTTTAATCCACAGAGATGAAAATTCGCTATGCCCACAAGAAATTATAGCAAGGTCACTTATTCAACAAAAATGAGTTTGGGGTGATGAAAGGTCAATTTAGCTAGAAGATATTGAAGAGAGAGAAAATAAACCAGAAAACATAATCAATAGATGAAGAGAAGGAGGTCATTACCCACTGACAATGCTGATTTCTTGTGCTAATTTAATATAAAAAATGTAAAGATTCTTTTTCAAAGTGTGTGTCTTCCAAATCTGGTGTTACAGAAGTTAAAACTTTACAGAGGAAATACTCAGAAACAATAAACACTGAATTTGCAACGAAGTACCTTTGCCTAGAAATATTTGAAGAAATTGCGGGTAAGAATCTAAGAACTGTGATGATCTTGTTCCAGTATATGAGAGTGTGGCAGCAATAATAGAACTCACATTAAAAAAAAAAAAAAAAGGACTAAACAAGTAACTCTACTGTCCACAGTCCCCAGGTCCCCATTTTGCATTCGATCTCTGAACAGCAGGGTACTTTCAGATTCAAGAAAATAAATACTTCTGTCATCAATTCTACTGGCTCATTTAGCACAGCATATCAAGAAAACATTTATCATTAAATATATGGAAAAAATATTATTTATAATTTTACCAGGAAAGGTATGTTTTATAATGTTTGAATCTAAAAGCAATTGAGCATAACCAACTGAAACCGTAAGGAGATGCATGTCTCTTCACAGTTGGAAAAGCCTTGTCTTTTAAATACACAGTTTAAAAAGACAAGCATAGTTTAAAAGGCAGGAGCTAACTTTTTTGCTATTTTTAATTTTTTTGCTTTTAGAAGTATGAGTGCAAATGTGTGTGTTTAGTGTGTTTTAGTTATTACTATTATTATTTTGGGGGAAAATAATTTTTAAAATACAGTCTATGGCAGTAAATACATGGGTAACAGTGAACATGGAAATTCAGTTTACACCTTAATCTTGTTTTCTTCCTCTTCTGGCATCAGAATCAGACCTCCTGAGCAGTTTAGAAGTTTCTTCTTTGTCTTTTTTTGTTTTTTGTTTTTTTAAGAGTTAACTATTCTTTGACTACTACTGCATCCATATTCTTAGTTCTAGAGCAGTGCAAGAAAAAAAAAAATAAAATAAAGGGACCTCCATCTTTTCCAGGTATCTACAGAAGTTAACCAGTGGTAATATCCCCACACATACTGAAAGCTGGATCTTCCAGAACCAGTAGCATGGGATTTTCCCCCTGTATTGAAAGTATACTAGTATAATGCTGGCAAATAGATTTTAAATTTATATTTTTCCCTCTCTCCAGCATTCAAAAAATCACAAAGTTGATTACAGTCTATAAATAAGCCATCTTCCTCTGTCCAAACTTGATCAGGGTTAGGTAGGCGACCTCTCACTCTGGGGAATGTTTATTTTGTCATCATCTACTAATTGACTCATCAACCAGCTCTATTTAGATGTGTCATAATTTGAAAACTATTTCAGTCAGAGTTATATCTTAGCAGTCCCCTTTTGGGAAATGATATCCGTGAAGAAAAACATTCTTTAAAATTCTGCCACCTACTTTAAATATTTATATTAATGGTATTTTATAAGCAGATGTTTCCTAATTGCTAGAAGTATCAGCAACCTTTCTTGTAATTGCATGACGGATGTGACTCAGCTACAGTACAGTTTATAAGTGTTAAATCATGTGATGATCTATAGAATTTTTGACCCTTACTAAAACACTCTTTAGTTGCTTTTGCCTGATGAACTATTTCTATGTAGTTAAAGCCTAAATCAGACTTTGTGACCAAAGTTTGATCCATCATGTGTGTATTTTTTTATTTTCCTGGATTTTTAATTGTCAACTATTATATGCCATTTAACAAGCACTGCATCTTTATATATATACATACATGTAAAGCATCTTTATATATTATTTATATAACAATATACAATAGTTATAGGTATTCAGACCTCATATATTCAATATTGAATACATTTATATATAATGTTTCACTAATATTAAAAAGTGCTTGTTTACTCTACCTTTGGAGAGAGGATATGGGAATAGTTTAACATTATTCGGAACTTTGCATCTTTCTATATATTATTACGTTGATATAAACAGGTGCTGTTCCCTAACTGACAGAAGCACTGATGTGAAGCAATAGTAAGGACAATGTCTAGTAATCTACGTATGTTTCAGGACAGCACTTGATGTTGAATATTTCACCAATTATATAGCCAAATGAGATTCCATAAACAGGTAAGTTTCACTATTACATAATACAGAAAGAAAAATCGTAGGATTTTTGAGGTGAACATGTAAGTTGAAATGTTTGATTAGCATCTTCAACTCTGACTTTACTATGACAGTAGTCACTTTACTAACCTAACATTTCAGATTTTCATGTATGAAAGGTGGTCTAAGAAGTACTTTAAGGTTATTTAGGGAACTGTCATTAGATGAAGCAGCAAAGACTTGTTCTCCCCCCATCTATTCTCAGTTCTCTCAGGAATAGAGACTTAGAGTTGTACACATGGCCGCTTAAAATACAGAACTGTTCTTCCCAACTATTCTTACAGTGAGAGGAGGCATGATTTCTAATTTCTGGCCAGTGGTATAAAACAAGTGGACTTTTTTGTTGTTGTTGTTGTTTTGTTTTTGTTTTTGTTTGAGACAGAGTCTTGGTCCGTCTCCCAGGCTGGAGTGCAGTGGTGCAATCTCGGCTCTCTGCAGCCTCCACCTCCCGGTTTCAAGTGATTCTTACACCTTAGCCTCCTGAGTAGCTGTGATTACAGGCATGCACCACCATGCCTGACTGATTTTTGTGTTTTTAGTAAAGATGGGGTTTCACCATGTTGGCCAGGCTGGTCTCAAACTCCTGGCCTCAAGTGATCAGCCCATATCCACCTCCCAGAGTGCTGGGATTACAGGAGTGAGCCACCATGCTCGGCCAGAGTGGAAGTATTTTTAAAACCTTCTGCTTTGAAGCATGAGGTGGCCCACTAAAACTGGCAGAAGAAACCTGGGACTTGATAATCCTGTAGCCATCAGATCAGCTCTGAGCTGCCTGTGTTTATTTATAGGTAGAGACATAGTTTCAATCCTACATAAACCACAGCTTCTTTGGGTTTTTCTGTTACATCTTCCCAAATATCATTCTAACAAATACAGATAGTAATGATTTTCTAAGTAATCATTTCTAGGGTTATGTTTTATAATCACTTTTTAAAAAGTCACTCTAAAGGGAAAGATTAAAATAAAATGTCATTGAGCAAGCAATAAAGAATAAACATAACCATAACCACTAAAGTAAATTTATTAGAAATGATTATTAAAATTTAACTATTTTTGAGGTACCCTGAGGTATGTAACAGGCCTCCTTGGTGTCCTTTTCTGAGTCATTTTCTTCTGTTTGACTTCTAAATGTTGTAAATGTTGTCATGTCTGACATGGGACTTCTTATCTTCATAATCTATAAACTTTTCCTTGGAGGCTTACATAATCCTGTGGTTTTGAATGCTGTCTCCAGCCTTGTTAGAGCTCCCAGACTTAGCTCCTGCTCTCACTTTGTGATGTTCCTCCTCCCCCTTCACCTTCCACCATGAATAAAAGCTTCCTGAGGCTCTCACCAGAATCAGATGCCAGCAACACGCTTTCTGTACAGTGTGTAGAAATGAGTCAATTAAATCTCTGTTCTTTATACATTATCTAAACTCAGATATTCCTGTATAGCAATGCAAAAATTGGCTAACACATATTGCATCATGGATTAAAGACAATTTTTTCAAGAAAGGAAGTGTAGTCGACTGAATCAAATGCTCATATGTGGCAGGCAGTGTTTCTCTGGTCTCCTACGCCAATGAGACACAAGGCAGGGAATGGTCACTTTTTAAAAGTATAGATTAAGAAATTTTAACTTACCTTTCACATTTGGTTTATGGTGCATAGTGTATCCTTAAATGTATGGATTTTAAATACATATTCATAGCAGTGGTTTCAAAAGTAATACTGCAATATTCAGCAAATTTTGTCTCTCATATATCTCTCAGACTCAAAGCTGATATACATAACTGCATAACTAAAATATCCATATCAATATATAATAGACCTAAAAGATTTTCCCTTTGAAATAAGCTCTTCCTCCAGCCTTCTCCATTTCTGCAAGTAGCACCACCATTGTTGCAATTAAGCAAACCATCTATGAATTATCATTAACTTTTTTTCCTTACATTTTGTGTCAGATAATGTTGGTTACCTGTCCAATAACTACTTCCCTCTTCCGCATCCTGTCTTGCAGAGTCCATCATCCATAAGAGAAACTAAAATTGCCAGAGTCAACCTGGCTTCTGCCCCCTTTATCATACAGCATAAATATGAATTTCAGTCACAGCCAATGAGTCCTGGAAGGAAGTTTGCACTGTAGCTTCTAGAGAAAAATATTTTTCATTAAAAAATAATTATAGGCTGGAGAAAAATATTTTTCATTAAAAAATAAGTATAGGCTGGGCGTGCTGGCTCATGCCTGTAATCCCAGCACTTTGGGAAGTCGAGGCGGGCAGATCACGAGTTCAGGAGTTCAAGACCAGCCTGGCCAACATGGTAAAACCCCGTCTCTACTAAAGGCACAAAAAATTAGCTGGGCATGGTGGCATGCACCTGTAATCCCAGCTACTCGAGAGGCTGAGGCAGGAGACTCGCTTGAACCCGGGAGGCAGAGATTGCAGTGAGTCGAGATTGTGACACTGCACTCCAGCCTAGGGACAGAGCAAGACTCTGTCTCAAAAAGATTAAAAAAAAAAAAAAAAAAAGTGGAAAGAGAAAGATTATCCCTTCTTCCCTCTTCTGTAAATTGCCATGTATATATGAGATGTATCTGTATCAGCCATTTATGATTAGGAGAGAACAAGCCTAACAATCAAGTCAATAATTTTGACAATTGAAGTTGTAAAAAGACAGAAACATTCTGGATCCTTGGTTTTATTTATTAATTTGGAAAGCCCTGGTTCCATATTTCTTGTTTCAGAGATTGTTTAAGCCTGTTTCAATTAGACTTTTTTTTGCTGAATTTGAAAGTATCTTAAATGATACACACACACACCATCTCCATGTTCTTTCAAATCTCTTGTGAAAAGATATTCTGATTTGATTTCTCTTCATCTCCTCTAATTCTCTAGGCCAAATCGCTGTCATCTCTAGCTTAGAATAACACAGCAGTCTCCTAAACGTTTCCTCTGCTTCCATTCTTGCTGCCAGTCAAATCACTACCCCACAGTTATAATTGTCTTTCTAAAAACATATATTATTATGTCACCTTCCTGCTTAAAACTCTCCAGGGCTTTCCAATTGCACTTAGGAATAAAATCTAAACTGCCTATTATAACCAGATCCTATGTAATCTGCCCTGGTCTACTTCACTTTGCCTTCTTCACTCTGCATTAGCCACGCTGGACATTTCTGCTTTCATCAATACGTCAAAATGTTTCTACCTTAATATTTTTCCATAAACATCCCCAATGTTTATAATGCTTTTTTAAATGACTTTATTTTTTTTAAGTTATTGTGGTTACATAAGAGATGTATACATTTACGGGGTACATGTGATGTTTTGGTACAGGCATACAATGTATAATAATCAAATCAGGGTAACTGGGTATCCATCTCCTTAAGGATTTGTCTTTTGACATTTATACCTCAACTTACAACAGCACGTTCTCAAGAAAATTTTTCACGGCAATCTAATCTAAACTAGCCATCCAATCACTTTCCTTTATGGCATTTACTTTAATTATTCAAAAACTATTTACCACCGTTTGTTTTTGTTTGCCATAAATATTAAGCATTTTTTATTATATGTGAGAAGAAAACTTGAGTATATTGAAATCATGCCATAGTGCAACAACTAGAACTGGGCTTAATACAAGTGTTCAGTTTGTATTTTTAATTACAAAAAACATGTTAAATTTCATCATTTTTCAGTCTTAGTTGTATTTATATATCAATAAGCTGGCTTTTTATGTGTTTTACTCACATTTTTGTGCTTAGGTAGTGTAAGTCAAACTCAGATAACTCCATCACATTTGGATATATTAACAAAATTAGAAGCCTAGAAATTTGACTGGGTGTGGTGGCTCACGCCTGTAATCCCAGCACTTTGGGAGGCCAAGGTGCACTGATCACCTGAGGTCAGGCATTAGAGACCAGCCTGGCCAACATGATGAAACCCCGTCTCTACTAAAAATACAAAAATTAACTAGGCGTAGTGATGGGCGACTGTAATCCCAGCTACTCGGGAGGCTGAGGCAGGAGAATCGCTTGAACCCAGGGTGCAGAGGTTGCAGTGAGCCGAGATCACACCACTGCACTCCAGCCTGGGCGACAGAATGAGACTGTCTCAAACAAACAAACAGTCTCGAAATTTAAACACAGAATTTCTAGAATATGGTCCAGTATCTTGTGGCTTTTATTGTATTCTACTTAAGTACCAAGCCCAACATTTTTCAAGGAGCACCTTATACTTTTGCCCTGAAGGTCCTTAACTTGCAAATTGAAGTTCGTTCTATACTCATTTTCTGCTTCCCAGCTCCCTCTGCATCAAAATAGTGTAAGAGATTTCTCAATGGTTATACACTATTTCCTAAAAAAAAAAAAAAAAAAAAAAAAAAAAATTCACTTTCTGGATTTTCTGAGGGAATGTTTTAATATAAATTAAATGAGGTTTTTAAAAAGGGTTTTGTTCTTTTATTTTTACATTCTCTGCTCTGGTTTCATAAAGACAATAACACTAAACATATTGCAAGAATATGCTTAGTTTATTTAGAAATGAAATATGATTCTAACAAGATACTTTAATGAGCAAAGTCCCCTAAAATCTTAACTTGATTTCAGTATTACTAATGAAACATTAGTGGACTTCCTTTTATATTACCACTTGAAAACTGGAATATGATTTTTAGGTTTCAGTATACTACCACTTATTTCAAGGTTTTTCCAGAAGGCAGTCCATTCTTATAGCTCCACTGCTTTGCAAAATGTATGACATGGAAGAAATGTGTAGAAAACTTGATTGAATAGGACTATAGTGCTATGGTCTTTGCAATATTAGATACATGTATTTTTCTAAAACAGAAAGACAAACGAGGATTCTGGAAAGATGATGAAATAGAAAACACCAGAAATCTGTCTCCCTAGCTGGACAATTACACTGGCAGAATCTGTCTGACATAACTATTTCGGAACTCTGGAGCTTATTGACGACTTGCAAGTTCCAGGCAAAGTCTTAGATGCTAAATTGTGCCTAATTTCAGTCAATTTAAGCTTTTAGCACAGTAGTAGCTAGCAATCTCCTTCTACCCCATGGCAAGTAGGGGTAGCTGTGCCTATGTTCCTGCAGCAACCTGCACGCTGTTTGGCAGATCCAGGGTATGCAAAAAGAATCTGGTCTTCCAAATATCTGGGATCTGTGCTCTGATTGCTAATTGCTGCTTCTGATCATAGAGGTGCAGAAGAATTGACTGGCCATTGTTATTGCACCTCCTCCCTTGTTGCAAGCCCCTTCCCTTCTGGCTGAATGACTTACAGGGAATTTAAAGAGCTAATATTATTTTCACCCCCTCCTCTTCATTTTTCTTCTTTTTCCCTTTTGGAAGCCAGATATTAAAGAATAGGACATTCAATAACAATTGCATATAAGGAAAAACTAGAAAGTGGTCATATATGCAGAGGAAAAGGCTCACAAAAAACTTGACAAAATCTTAAGTTTATACCTTAGGTTGATGCTCAGCACAGAAGTAGCCTACAACAATTCAAAATAAAAACAATAACAAAAAGCAGCAAATTCAGGGGAAGAGAGTGAATCTGATTTCTCGAATTTCTATGTTTTTAGATTAAAATGTTGTTTTCAACAAAATAATAAAAAGTAACATATGGTCTATTCCAAAGGAAAAATAAACAAAAACTGTCCCTGAAACAGACTTCATGACATCTCTTAGACAAAGACTTTAAAAGACATTTTTTAAAGTATGTTCAAAGAAATAAAAACATGTGGTTAAAGACAATGAGACAATGTATGAACAAAATGGCAATATAAATAATGGGTTAGAAAACCCACAAAAGTAGCCAAAAAGAAATTCTGAAACTAAAAATTGCAATACAATAATGAAAAATTCCCTAAAGGGACTTAAAGGCAGGGAGAAGAAAGAATCTACAAACTTGAAGACAATAAAAACAACTGGACCTGAGCAATAGGAATAGAAAAGGTTGAAGAAAAGCCACCAGAACCTAAGACACCTGTGGGACACCATTAACAATGCATTGTGAGAGTCTCAGAAATATTTGAAAAATAATGGTTGAAAACTCCCCAAATTTGATTAAAGAAATTAACATCAACATCCAAAAAGTTTAACAAACTCCAAGTAAGATGAATTCAAAGAAACCCACACCAAGACACACGATAATCAAACTCTCAAAAGCCAGAGACAAAAAGAGAATCTTAAAACAAGAGAGAAGGGATTAATTACATACAAGCAATCTTCAATAAGATTATTTGCAGAATTCTCATCAGCAAATAATTTGAATATATCAGCCCACTGTCTTTTGATTTCAAAGTGCTAAAGAAAAAATATATACCCAGAATCCTATGTCCAGAAAAGCTGTCCTTTAAAAGTGAAGTTTAAATTAGGACATTTATATCAGAAAAGTTTAGGAGAGACACCAACGTTATATATTAATAAAAGATTTTCTTCAAGAAGAAGATATGAGTAATAAATATTTTCCCACCTCAAGACACACTATCAGAAAGAGATCTTGAAACAAGAACTGACATTTGAAAGGAGAAAGATACAGTTTTACAATAATAGTTGCAGACTTCAACACATCATTCTTGATAATGAATAGAAAAACCAAACAAGGTAAGGAAGGAAATCGAGGACTTAACACAATGAGCTAGATCTATCAGATACATTCAGAAACACAGCAACAATAACATACACATTTTTTCTCAAGTGGATATGGAAAATTTTCTAGGGTAGACCATAGGTTAGGCCACAAATAAAGTCACAATAGATATAAAAAGACAGATAGCATACAAAGCTTCATCTGTGATTGTAAGATAATGTTAGAAATCAAAACAGAAGTAAACAAGAAAAATTACAAATTTGTGAAAATTAAAGAAAACACTGTTAATCAATGGATCAAAGAAGTCACAGGGAAGATAGAAAATACAGACAGATGAAAACGAAATCACAATACAGATAATTCCTGGCTTATAATGGCTCCACTTACGATTTTTTAACTTTATGATCATGAAAAAGGGATACATATTCAGTATAATATTTAATTACATTAGATATTCAACATTTTATTATAAAATCGGTTTTCATTTATTTTGACTAACTGCAGGATAATGTAAGTGTTCTGAACATGTTTAAGTTAGGCTAGGCTAACCTATGATGTTCAATAGGTGGTGTGTATTGATTGCATTTTCTGCTTAGTTTAGACTTACAGTGGGTTTACTGGGACATTGTAAGTTAAATAGCTCACCTCTATACCAAAACTTATGGTACTCGGTAAAAGCTTTTATAAAGAAGAAATTGATGATGGGTGCTCATACCTGTAATCCCAACACTATGTATGGGCAGCTGAGGTGGGAGGATCACTTGAGCCCAGGAGTTTGAGACCAGCCTGGGCAACATAGGGAGACCACATCTCTACAGAAAAAAAAAATAAAATAAAAAAAAATAAATAAATAAAAATGAGCCAGGCAATGCGTGTGTGCTGTGATCCAAGCTACTTGGGAGGCTGAGGCAGGAGGCTAACTTGAGCCCAGGAGGTCAAGGCTGCTGTGAGCCATGATTGCCTCTGCAATTCAGCCTGAGATACAGAGTAATAATGTCTCAAACTGTCTCAAAAGGGAGGAGAAGGAGGAAGGAGGAGGAGGAAGGAGGAGGAAAGAGGAAGAAGAAGAAATGAAATTCATAGCTATAAACACTTTAAAAATCAAAACAAAATAAAAAAAATCCCACAACATACAACCTAAGGAGCTAGAAAAAGACTACTAGTGGAAAGAAGGAAATTATAAAAATTAGAGACAAGTGGAAGAGATAATAGAAAACAATCAGAGAAAATTAATTATATCAAAATTTGTTTCTTTGAAAACATTGGCAAAATTGACAAACCTTTACCTAATGGACTAAGAAAAAAACAGAGAGAAAAATTAAATTACCAAAATCAGAAGTGAAAATGGGATATTACTATCAATTCTCCAGAAATGTAAAGGATTGTAAGAGAGTACAATGAACTTTTGTACATAAATTGGATAACCTAGATGAAATGAACAAACTCTTTAAAAAAAACCTACCAAGACTACCTCACAAAGAAATAGAAAATCTGAATAGCTTTATAGCTACTAAGGAGATTGAATAATTCCTTTTTTGAAGACCTAATCAATAATCTGCCAAAAAAAAAAAAAAAAAAAAAAAAAAAAAAGAAGCCTTGAAGCTGATGGCTTCAATAGTAACTTTTTAAATAATTATTATACTTTAAGTTCTGGGGTACATGTGCAGAATGTGCAGGTTTGTTACACCACTTGCCATGGTGGTCTGCTGCACCCATCAATCCATCATTTACATTAGGTATCTCTCCTATTTAACAAACAACTAATATCAGTCCTTCTCAAACTTCTCTAAAAAATTTAATAGGGAAGACCACTTCCTAACTAATTCTATATGTTCAGATATAGACCCTGATATCAAAGCCAGACAAAGACACTACAAGAAAAGAAAATAACAGACCAATCTACTTGATAAACATTGATGAAAAATTCTCAACAAAATACAAGCAAACAAAATTCAGCAGCATATTAAAAGGATCATACACCATGACCAAGTGGGATATATTCATGGAATGCAGGATGATTCAACATTTAAGTCAATTAATGTAAGTACACATCATTAGCAGAAGGTAGGAAAAAATGATCTAGCATCCTCAATTGATGCAGAAAAAACATTTGACAAAATCCACACCGTCTCATGATAAAAACACTCAACAAACTAGGAATAAAGGCAAATACCTGAACATTATAAAAGCCGTATATTAAAAGCCCTTGGCAAACATACTCAACAATGAAAAGTTGAAAGATTTTCTTCTAAAAAGAAGAGAAGAATACCCACATTCACCACTTCCACATAGTACTGGAAGTTCTAGCCAAAAAAATTAGGAAAGAAAAAGAAAAGACACCCAAGTTGGAAAAGAAGAAGTAAAATTGTTATGAGAAATATTTGGGACTGTAACATCCGCCCCCATACTGAGAAGGAATTGAACGACCAAAGAATGACTTCAGACAAGTCCAGCTTGAAGATTAGAAGAGTTTATTCGAACTCACATACAGGGCACTCCTGGAGGGCAGCAGGACATCTCTAGAGATCTGTGCTGCGTCTCATCTCTAAATTGCTTTTAAGCTAATTTTCTGCCTCTTTGCCTACTGTGGTTGAGCAATTAGACTGTTTTTCTTGGTAGACTCTCAGATACTCTCTGGGATGTTTGAGTTCTCAGGGACACCTGCTCCTCATTTGGGCCTCATGGCCTTGGCTCACTGCCGAGTCTTCAGGGTTCAGGCAATAGACATACATTAAGTATGTCCACTGTAGGTAACCTGGTGGGGGGCCCATCACACTAAAAAATTATCTCTGTTCACCAATAGTGTCCTTCCATAACGTACCACCACTCTGTATTTATGGTACTTCTTTAACAGTATATTCATTATTCTTTAATAGTAGACCTGTTTTTCTTACTTGCTAGATTTTGATCTTCTTGAGGGCAGAGGTTAGATTTTATTTATTGCTTAAATTGCAAATTCTAAAACGTGCCTTGCAGTGTATCCATACAACAAATGCATGTTACATTGAAATATTTTAAATTAGATGTGAGACCCTGACAAAGGCAGTACACCATGGATTAATTGTGCCCATTTTGAACTGTATATAAACAAAATAATACAAAGTGTAATATTTCATGTCTGGCTTCTTTCACTATATATTGCATCAGTGAGACAGTGAGATGCATCCATGTTGTCATGTGTTCATTTGTGCTCATTTCCACATGCTATTTCATTGAGTACATATGCATCACTGTATTTCTTACACTGTCTATAGGTATTTGTATTGTGTTGAACTTGAGGCGATTACACAGGGTTGCTATTAACATTCGTGTATATATCCTTTGTCAGCATTTGTATACATTTCTGTTGGTATACACCTAGCAGTGAAATTGCTGAGTCATATGCTAGGTAGATATGTCAAATAGTTTTCCAAATTTGTCAAACTCATCACTTTTTACCTAAAGGATTTTTCATCATTGAAGACCATTGTCTGATTGGATGGTAGATTAAATTAACATTAAATATCAAGAAATTATTGTTAATTTTGTTAAGTATGAGAATGGTGTTACAGTTATGTAAGGAAATGACATTTTGGGACTTGTATTTTTGTCTTTAATTACAAAATTATGCCTTCAAGTATGCTACAAAACTACATAAATGAGGTGAAGAGTAATTAAAAAAGTATCAATACAGATAATTTTTTTAGGTACATAATATGTTTTGCTCTATACTTTGGTTCATTTTTGAAAAATTTCACAGCAAAGAGATGTATATTGATGGAAAATGAAGAAACAGAAAAGTTCTAATTTGAAAATAATATTGCTATTCAGATATAGAATTATTAGATAGAATATTAGAACTAAAAAGATAATTCAGCCTGTGTCAAAGTGAAAATTGTACCATTCAAATTTCAACAGTCAAGGATGACTTTATTCAAAGCTTTGTTAATAGGGTAGAGAGGCCAGAATTCAGTCTGAGATCAACTCCATAGAATAAAAGGAATAGGTGCATTTTAAGAGCTTGGGTTGGGGGAATAGTAGGCTCTCTGTATTTGCTAGTTGGCCTTATTCAAAGAAAAAGTAAACTTTCTTGTATTGTGTTAATATACTATTAACAAATAACTTACATGTGGACAAAAATAGTACTTTTAAATGCATATTATAATTGTTCCTTTCTACTAGCACAGTCTCTTTTAAAAAAGCAAATGAAATTTATATAAGATTCTACCATCAAACCTTTATTTTACCATTAGGCTTTTTTTTATTAGAACATAAAAAACTTTTTTAACATGAGAAAATATGAAAATAAAGCAGTATTGACTCCTCACCCTTATTAGCATAGGATTAACCTTCAAAAAATGGAAATAATTTAGGAAACATCAATTCATTTTAACTCAGGAAAGAATTACTCTAAAATAATGGTGCCTCAAATAATAAATAAATGCATACTTAAAATTGGCATTTATTCCTTCAAGGCACATAAAATATGTAAAATTAAATCCAAGAAAAGGAATAATTAAATGTAATTAAAGGGAGTTTCAATGGTTAAGACAGAGGAAAATCTCCATTCTGCTTTTCAATTTAGCATCATGTACTTACAAAAATATGACTCTTTCTCATTTATTTACACAAGTCTTTATATTTCTGAATTTCAGAAACCAGATGCTACAAAGTCAAAGAATTCGGGCTTCTCTTAACATTACATAACACAGTTGTCCCTGGGGTAGTTCTCTTCTTCAAACACTTACCTTAACTGATATAGAATCTCACTCAAGTAGCCTGGGGCTGTTCAAAGTCGTCTCTATGATTTCCGCTCTTCACCTTTTTACTTTCTTAAATTGTTTGAGCTAATATCCCCAATCCACTTCATCAAACCCAGGTGACTCATTCATATTTCTCAACTTATTTTTTCATGGCACACAATATTCTGTATTATATCCAGGATTGCACGGTATATGGGGGGATAAATCACATTATGCACCCAAAGATTTCTGCTGTCTATAGGAATTGTCCACCTAAAGATAGAAACTGAGGCAGCATTAATATAGAGAGTATATTTGGGCCAAAGTTGAGGATGGCAGCCTGGGAAACACTGGAAAGTGGTCTGGGGAAACAAAAGGGTGGCTCAATTCTTTAAGAAAAATGGATGAATCAGTAGAGGAAGTGATTATAAAAGTTGTTGGTGGGGCATGGTGGCTCATGCCTGTAATCCCAGCACTTTGGGAGGCCAAGGCAGGTGGATCACAAGGTCAGGAGATCGAGACCATCCTGACCAACATGGTGAAACCCCTTCTCTACTAAAAACACAAAAATTAACTGGGTGTGGTGGTGCATGCCTGTAATCCCAGCTACTCGGGAGGCTGAGGCTGGAGAATCTCTTTAACCCAGGAGGCGGGGGTTGCAGTGAGCCGAGATCGCGCTACTGCACTCCAGCCTGGTACAAGAGCAAGACTCCGTCTCAAAAAAAAAAAAAAAAAAAAAAAAAAAAAGTTGTCAGGAATTCTCGGTGGTTTACAGAAATCATTGATTAGTAATTGGCTATATATTGTTGAACTCATATCCATTTTAGGTATGAGTTATGGTGTCTAGCATGTGGCATTATTAGGTTAATTTATGACTGTTGGTGGTGACAGTCATAGTTCAAGGTGGAAGTGAGGTGTGCCTGCTATCACTTTTCAGTACCTCTCTGGGCCTGATCATTTAAAGGGGTTTGCATTCCTCAGATAAAATAATTATTTCCTTTGTCAGAATCATTCTCAGTTTTATTATTTGTGGCTGCCTGGCTTCTATTCTACACGTTTACAAAGACTGTAATCTCAACACTTGACTCCTTTTGCTGTGTGTAATTTTCCCGAAGTGTAGCTCTTTTACTCTTGCTCCTTTTTATGGTCAATCCTAAATAATGACATTCAGAAAATACGATTAAGTATAGAGTTTAATCAAGTGCAAAGCTTGAGGATGGCAGCATGGACACACCAACTCTAAATGAGTGGAGTCAACGTTCCAAAGTAGAATAATTACCCTGCCCTCAGTGTCTCCGTTAAAAAAAAAAAAAAAAAAAAAGTGGAGGAATTAAGTTTTCACTCATAAAGGTAGAGACAGAAATTTCATCAGGATTACAACATTTTCCATAGGAAACCAGATAATACCTACAATAATTTGATTAGTCACAGATCGCTACATTCCAAGGACAATTATTTTATTTTTCTGTGAGGAGGAGTAGTGATCTGAGGGGGTCTTATGCTGGGTGCCATTTTGTCTTAATAGTTTTCAGGGAAAAAATACAGCAGAAGTTGCAGCTGCATGCCATGTGACTCAGGCCACATAGCTACATTCCTCTTAAGGCTTCAGAATAATTTCAAGTTCCAACAGCTTTGTTTGAATTCTTTAATTTCAAAATTCAGTTTTGATATTTCTGTATTCCTGATAAATATGTGTGTGTGTGTGTCTGTGTGTCTGTGTGTATATGTGTGTGTGTTTGTGAATTTTGTTTTGGACTGTAAGAGCAGATATGAGAATAAATTAATTTTACTCTTCAGATTTCAGCACAGTCTTCTCATCAATGTGTATAAAACCCTGTTCTAGTTAACTTGTGCTGTGTTATGGCACAGTGTGTTTACTTGGTTTTGTTTGGTCTATCAGACTCTGCTCTTCTCCCTTTGCATCCAATCGTCTCTCCCTTTTCTCACTTCTCATAGGAACCTACTCAAAGGTGTCTGGCTTATATCCTTGGATGTGAGATATCTTTGAAAAATATATTGGGTATAGTGAATGTCTGTGTCATATAATATGTCTGTGCATATTATAGTATAGGTATTTTCCTGTGTCCTGCCTTGAAAAATATATCAGAACTATTTTTTATGATCTACACAAGTTGTATGTATCTCCATCACAGTTAATTAAATTACAACATTGTATTTCAAAGAGGGCCTTGCCACATTTAATCATTTCTGTAAGGAAAACTGAGTAACTACATTCTGCACTCCACAATCCAAATAGTGTTAGAACTTAGGTGTTTCTGTAAGAGATTTTTCTCAAGTATATAACTGAGAGTCAGAATACTAGTTTCTAGGGTTTATGCTTACTTATTTTCTAAGAACTATCAGATTGCCTCCAAACGGTAGCAATGGCCTACACTCCCACCAGAAAAGTATGAACTCCTATTTTCACATCTTAGATGGTAAGTCATCTTTACCTACTTGATTTGGTCAATAGAGTACACAATGGTATCTCATTGTTACTGACATTTACATTTTTCTGATTACTAAAGAAATTGCAGTTATTTTCATACACTTAAAATTATTCTGTGAATTGCATATTCAAATTCTTTCCCTAACTTTCTTTTAAAATTTTTATCTTCTCATTAATTTTCGAGTTAATTATACTTAAAATATTTTATTAGGTTTAGCTGCTAAAATATCTTCTCCCAATGTGCTAACATTTTTCCATTAAACTTCCCTATAGTTTCCATTGCTTAGAAGTACTTTATTGTTTTTTCTGATGTGTATTTTAATTTTTAAAAGTGTAAAAAAGTTATATGGATGGATAAATAATTGGTTCATGTTGAAAGAAATCTATGTATATTTTATATATATAAATATATAAAGGTATATATTTATACATATATATATATATAGTCTGTGGGGGTTGGTATGTGTTTAGGAACGAAAAACCTCAAATGAATGAGAGAAAATAAAAACCATCTTTGCCTCAAAAACATTTCTTAAACCATTTAAATTTGTAATTAATGCCTTTCTCTTACTGGATATTATTGGTAAATTATTTTTTGAAAAAATGTTCAATGAGCTTTTTCAGCACCAATGAGGTCATAAAAGTGCATATTTAATGAGAAATTATATACTGAGTTAAAATATTTTGAGAAACACATAATAAATATGTAAAGTGCTGAAAATATTTGTTGACATTTACCAACCCCCCTGGGCACTAATATGGTGATATCACTGGCTACATGAAAGATGGAAGACACAGATTTATTGCAAAAACATCAGATGTACTTTTTAAAATAACAGGCATTTAAGATACTGTTCCTGAAAATAAAAATTTAACAGAGGCAGTTGCAGAAGGCTCATTTACATAGTACTGTGTAAAGCGTGCCTTTTCAATTATTATTTATTCTACCAAATTAAATTGGTTCATTTTTGACACTGTGTGTGTGTATGTGTGTGTGTGTGTGTGTGTGTTTGCACTTATAGAAAATGTGATGACTCAGGACTAAGAAACTCAATCAAAATCGCTCAACTACATGGAAACTGAACAACCTGCTCCTAAGTGACTACTAGGTACATAACGAAATGAAGGCAGAAATAAAGATGTTCTTTGAAATCAATGAGAACAAAGATACAACATACCAGAATCTCTGGGACACATTTAAAGCAGTGTGTAGAGGGAAATTTACAGCACTAAATGCCCACAAGAGAAAGCTGGAAAGATCTAAAAGTGGCACTCTAACATCACAATTAAAAGAACTAGAGAAGCAAGAGCAAACACATTCAAAAGCCAGCAGAAGGCAAGAAATAACTAAGATCAGAGCAGAACTGAAGGAGATAGAGACACAAAAAACCCTCCAAAAAATCAATGAATCCAGGAGCTGGTTTTTTGAAAAGATCAACAAAATTGATAGACTGCTAGCAAGACTAATAAAGAAGAAAAGAGAGAAGAATCAAATAGACGCAATAAAAAATGATAATGGGGATATCACCACCGACCCCACAGAAATACAAACTACCATCAGAGAATACTATAAACACCTCTACGCAAATAAACTAGAAAATCTAGAAGAAATGGATAATTTCTTGGAAACTTACACTCTCCCAAGACTAAACCAGGAGGAAGTTGAATCCCTGAATAGACCAATAGCAGGCTCTGAAATTGAGGCAATAATTAATAGCCTACCAACCAAAAAAAGTCCAGGACCAGATGGATTCACAGCTGAATTCTACCAGAATTAAAAGGAGGAGCTGGTACCATTCCTTCTGAAACTATTCCAATCAATAGAAAAAGAGGGAATACTCCCTAACTCATTTTATGAGGCTACCATCATCCTGATACCAAAGCCTGGCACAGACACAACAAAAAAAGAGAATTTTAGACCAATATCCCTGATGAACATCGATGCAAAAATCCTCAATAAAATACTGGCAAACCGAATCCAGCAGCACATCAAAAAGCTTATCCACCATGATCAAGTGGGCTTCATCCCTGGGATGCAAGGCTGGTTCAACATATGCAAATCAATAAACGTAATCCAGCATATAAACAGAACCAAAGACAAAAACCATATGATTATCTCAATAGATGTAGAAAAGGCCTTTGACAAAATTCAACAACTCTTCATGCTAAAAACTCTCAATAAATTCGGTATTGATGGAACGTATCTCAAAATAATAAGAGCTATTTATGACAAACCCACAGCCAATATCATACTGAATGGGCAAAAACTGGAAGCATTCCCTTTGAAAACTGGCACAAGACAGGGATGCCCTGTCTCACCACTCCTATTCAACATAGTGTTGGAAGTTCTGGCTAGGGCAATCAGGCAAGAGAAAGAAATCAAGGGTATTCAGTTAGGAAAAGAAGAAGTCAAACTGTCCCTGTTTGCAGATGACATGATTGTATATTTAGAAAACCCCATTGTCTCAGCCCAAAGTCTCCTTAAGCTGATAAGCAACTTCAGCAAAGTCTCAGGATACAAAATTAATGTGCAAAAATCACAAGCATTCTTATATACCAATAACAAACAGAGAGCCAAATCATGAATAAACTCCCATTCACAATAGCTTCAAGGAGAATAAAATACCTAGGAATCCAACTTACAAGGGATGTAAAGGACCTCTTCAAGGAGAACTACAAACCACTGCTCAGTGAAATAAAAGAGGACACAAACAAATGGAAGAAAATATCATGCTCATGGATAGGAAGAATCAATATCGTGAAAATGGTCATACTGCCCAAGGTAATTTATAGATTCAATGCCATCCCCATTAAGCTACCAATGACTTTCTTCACAGAATTGCACTGGGAATTATACCTGATGTAAATGACGAGTTGATGGGTGCAGCACACCAACATGGCACAAGTATACATATGTAACAAACCTGCACGTTATGCACATGTACCCTAGAACTTTAAGTATAATTAAAAAAAAAAAAAAAGACTATCCAATACACTAAAAAAAAAAAAAAAAAGAAAGAAAGTGTGAGGATAGCTATTGATGTGTTAGATCCATTACCAGAAGAATCCAGCAAAAAATTACATGGTGCTAGTAAGTCAATATCATCAGATGCTGGGAACAGAAAGACAGTTGATTCCATTAATAAATAAATTGTTTTATCCAGCATATGGAATGAAACAGAAAGTTTGATTCAGTCAGAAACATCTACTATTTTTGTGACTGATATTTGAAATTTAATTAAGATGTTCAATGTTGAATCTAAAGCTGTTTTTTTCATAATGATATAAATACAAATTTGAAGGAAAAAAAATATAATGCTCTAAACATTGTTCTTGCAAACTTCAGAAGCTTCTGAGCAAAATGTTCTTGGAATTTTGGAGCAAAAATTTTTATAAACACAACTGAAGAAGCAGCAATCCTCTACCAATCAAAAGTTGTAGTAGTAAAAGATGTATACTTATATAAGCAGAGAATATTTTAAAGAAGACTTTATACACAATCAATACTACAGTACATGATTTCACCTTTTCTACTTATATTAAAGGACATTTAAACTTTTTTTTTTTTTTTTTTTTTGAGATGGAGTTTCCCTCTGTTGCCCAGGCTGGAGTGCAGAGGCACAATCTCGACTCACTGCAACCTCTGCCTCCTGGATTCAAGAGAGTTGCCTGCCTCAGCCTCCCGAGTAGCTGGAATTACAGGTGCCACCACCATGCCTGGCTAGTTTTTATATTTTTAGTGGAGACGGGGTTTCACCATGTTAATCAGGCTGATCTCGAACTCCTGACCGGTGTTCCACCGGCCTCAGCCTCTCAAAGTGCTGGGATTACAGCCGTGAGCCTCCACACCAGGCCAGAACATTTAAACTTTTAAAAGTTATATGTAAATTGATTTTTCTACAATGACATTAAACATTTTTTTGGTAAATATTTTCTCTAAAAATATGGAGGCATTTTGTTCAAACTATGTTATAAATCTAAGTATTCACAAAAATTGAGAAAAACTTATCTTTTGATGATTTTTATTATAATTATTGACTTTAAACTTAAAAACTGAAAATATTCGACTATATTTCTTTAAAATTCCGGTAGAAAATAAATTATATGTAAAAATATATGTAATGTAATAAAATTAAGGCCTATGTTAAGCAATAACTAAATCGATAAAACTTTAAATGATCAAAATGATAGAAAATTAGTTGGCTTATTTTATCATGTAAATATACTTTTTGAAGAAAAGTACCCTCAATGAAGGTAAAATGATAGTGCCTATAAAAATATTTCAGCTGAAATGTTAACATATTATAGTGAGAAAAGAAAACACGAGGAACAAGTGCCAAGATGGCTGACTAGAAGCAGCTAGTGCATGCTGCTCTCGTGGAGAGGAGACAGAGTGGCAACTAACCACTGTCTCTTTAAGTGTATCATCCAAGTGGCCATGTTGAGATTCATCAAGGAAGCCATGGAAACCCATGAAGAGCAGGGAGGAGTGAGGCAGGACAGCCACTTACCTGGGATTGTCACAGAGCCAGGGAGGCTCCCTACTGCAGGGAAAAGGTGAGTGAGTGACAGCCCTTGGAGATCCACACTTCTGCCATAGACCTTTGCAATCCTGGACACGGGAGATCCCCCTGACCCTTCTCGACTTCCACACCAACATGGAAGGCTGCCTAGGGATTGGTCAGAGCCACGACTCAAGCCCACAATGAGCGCAACAAGCCTTGGATCTTTGAGCACCCTGGTGCTAGCTGCCATAGCCGCGCCAACTAGGTAGACCAGGCTTTTTTTGCATGCCCTTAGGATAGGGGTCACATTCACTGTGCTGGGAGCAGATGGAATTGGGCCCTGTCTCCTCTGCACCTTGCTAAGCAAGGCCCATTGGTCTGGTCCTCAGAATAGCCACCTTGCCTTTACTTGAGCACTCTGGCTGGTTGTGGGCCTGCATTTCTCTGGGACAGAGCTCCCAGAGGTAACCAACAGGCCCACTGTAATTGCCATTGCCACAATCCCTGCCCCTGCTGCCCTAAGGCTGAGGAGGGAACAAAGAGCCTGAATGAATGGTTGTATGAGAGCTGCACACAGCAGCTTCCAGACAGAAAGATGGCCAGACTGCTTTCCATGTGGGTCCCTGCCCCTGCTGCTCCTCACTGGGCAGGGTCTCCTAGCTGGGGCCACCACCCCTACCTAATCACTGCAGTTGGTAGTGGCTCTGCATTTTTCTGGAATACAGCTCTCAGGGACAACTGACCACCCCTCTGCCATTGTCACTGCTGCAGTAAGGCTTTTACTCTTCCCAGGCTAAGGAGGAAACAATGACTGATTCTTTTGCACATAAACAGCATGAGGACCCACCCTACAAAGAACATGCCAGACTGTCTTCCTTGCAATCCCTGGTGGCCCCTGCTGCTCTACACCAGTCACGGCCCTCTGACTTGGGCTTGCAGCACAGCTGCCTCACCCCCAGCTGATCACCCCAATCAGCCATGATTCTACAATTCTCTGGTGTAGAACCGCAGAATCAGCTGACAGACCCCCTGACATTACCACTGCTGCATTCCCCACCCCTGCTGCCCACAAGATGGGGAGGGAACAAAAAGCCTGAGCTTGTTCCAGGGCTGCAGTGCATAGCTTGGGAGTGCTGAACTGAGATCTGTGGCTGGAATTTGAGCAGAATTGGAGCCCACACTCTCAGAGCACTGAGAAGGGTGAGTCATGAGGGCTGCCTTGGGAGCAAGGCATTCCTACCTCTCTGCAGGACCCGCCTGGAAAAAGCGTGGCCTACCTCCTTGCTGCGACTGTTGCCTGAGGGAGCCCCAAGGCCTGGAACACCTAAAGAAAGAAATGTGGATGTAGTGTCAGTGATCAGAGCTGCTTGCCAAGGCCCAGTAGCAGACCTGGTGAGAGGGTCATCCTGCTGTCTCCTGATACGTCTCCCTGCTATAAGTTACCAGACTGACTGTCAGGGTAGAGCAGTGCTTGTGTTCAAGTAACCCTGATTTTGCTTAATAATGACCCCAAAGGGCAAGAGTAGTGATGCTGGCAATTCAGATATGCCAAAGAGAAGCCATCAAGTATTTTCTTTAAGTGAAAAGGCAAAGTTTTTAACTTAATAAAGAAGGAACAAAATTTGTGAAGAAAAAAATCTATGCATAGCATATATAGGATTCTGTACTATCTGCAGTTTCAGGGATCCACTGGGGCTCTTGAAAAGTATCCCCTGCATATAAAAAGAGATTACTGTACAAGTAAATAAGAGATCAGAAAAACTGAAGCCTTATCACCTAAAAGTGTCATAATTATCAGAGATTATCTCTGGCACTTTTAGAGATTATAACACTGAGCTGGAAAAACAACTGCAAATTTAAAATAAAAAATTGGCATCCTGAAAACTATAGCAGGAATGACTTCTAAATACCAAATATAAATTGCACACAAACAGTATTGACAGCTAAACTCTGCATGTGTGGGGGAGGCTGCTAGGGGCACAAGAAAAACAAAACATAAATCACAATAGGCAGAAGAAAAACAATCTTTTCTTGAAAAATACATAAGGAAACTCAGTAGAATAACAACATAATCAAATTTGAAGGAGAGAAAAGATTATTTAAAAATGACTGAAAATAAACAGAACCTCAGAGACCTGTGGGACAATATAAACCAGACTAATAGTTGTTCAAATTGATTTTTAGAAAGTGAGAAGAGAAAAGGAAAGAAAAAAATACTTGAAGTAATAATGGCTGAAAACCTCCTAATTTTGTGGAACACATTAATTTACAGATCCAAGAAGCTCGACAAATCCCAAGCAGGATAAACACAAAGGATCCAATGGGGGAACATCACAGTCAAATTGCTGAAAGACAAACAGAAAAAGAAATTCTTGAATCCACACAAAGAAAAATTAAATTGTTCAAACAGAACAATAGTAAAATTAATAGATAACTTATTAGTAACCATAAAAGCTAGAAAACATTGGAATGACTTTTTTTCAAAAGGATAAAGGAAGAATGAAAACATGTAACTGAGAATTTGATATCCTTCAAAAATGTAGGCAAGTAAAGCCATTTTTAGAAGAATAAAAGGTAAGTTTCTAGAGAAAGTATATTTCATGAGAAGGTGACTCAGATGTACAAGCTGATGAAAGGGAGTTTTGGGGAAGGAGATATTTTTAGGTTAATGGATAGATTTCATATTGTGATTGTGGTAATCAAGTAAATATGTATACATTAGTCAAAACTCAGCAAATTGAATACCTAATATATTATTGAATGTAAATTATACCTCAATAAGAAATGCTGCAATGAGAAAGGCACTCAGATAGGTGTGATTGGGTGGAGTTCATAATTTGTTTCTTACTGTGAAGTAAGAAAATAATTTTATGTCACTATTTACACCATTATTCTTCCAAGAACCCTGACAGAATCTGGAATAATATTTACGCTGGAGCTAGAATTATATTAAAAAATGCCAAGAATGAGAGTCCAGTGTAATTATAAACAGGAAAGTAATAAATATTTGAATAAGTGACATTTCTTTAGGATAGGATATTTATTATTTAAAACCATTTTGACTGGATAATTTGATGTAGATAAATCGTTAGTCTTTTAATGGGCATTGGAAACACAATCGTCAGTTTGTTGCATAACTAGATGAATTTAAAATGTATAGTTTAGTGGACAGAGTTTTCTCATTAGGGCTTTAAATTGGAAAGCTCAAACTTTTAGCTTTAAAAATAATTTAGAAAATTATTAAAAATCCTACCAAGATGGGCCGGGTGCAGTGCTTCATGCCTGTAATCCCAGCTCTTTGGGAGGCCAAGGCGGGCAGATCACGAGGTCAAGAGATCAAGACCATCCTGGCCAACATGATGAAACCCCGTCTCTACTAAAAATACAAAAATTATCCGGGTATGGTGGCACACACCTGTAATCCGAGCTACTCGGGAGGATGAGGCAGAATTACTTGAACCCGGCAGGCGGAGGTTGCAGTGAGCCGAGATTATGGCACTGCACTCCAGCCTGGAGACAGAGCAAGACTCTATCTAAAAAAAAGAGAAAATTCTAGTAAGACAAGAGAAGACAAGAGGAATTGAAGAAATTAAATCCCGAGGTTTATCTGTGGGATATAGTAAAAGAGAAAGTGACAATTGCTCTAGAATTTAATGAATACAACTTTATCAATAGGTAAAAAAATAATAATAATAAAGAAAAATATGGTAAAGGAAAGGAAATTTGAAAGTTGATATTAATACTTTTTAAATGGTCATAACTCATTGTTTAGGTTATTGTCTATATTTTAAAATGATTGAAGCACTTAAAACAATCTTATATATTAGAAATTTTAAAAGTTTGAAACATTCGTTATATAAAAAAATTTTATATGTTTGAAAAAGTCTGATTTATGGAAATTCTATGTATTATTTATTAGCTCTATTCTTGTACCTATTTAGAAAAAGTATTTTTAGCATGCTAATAAATTTACTCAGTAGATATAAAACTAATAGTAGTGATAGAATAATGATTGTGAAAGAATTATTAATAATTGCTCCATGCACCTAAATATTTTTGGGGAAAATATAAAAATAAAGCAGATATATACATATATATATATAAAATAATTTTAAGAGTAGAATATTTTTGTTTTTTTCCATTGTATCTGGAACTGTTCAAGGTCATCTACACACATTAACTTCTTCAGGCTTTGGGGCTGGTCTGTGACTGACCATCATTGCATATGTAAAGCTGAGGCACAGAAAGGTTAGGTGGTACACTCAAATGATATAACTATTTCATTAGACCAAATAATGTCAGAGTAAAGGTTGAGATAAAAGGCCTCAGAAATGTAGCTTATTAAGTTAAAAACGTATTTAAATACTACTAAATTAGTCTTATGCACCAACAATGTTGATAAGAAATATTAATAAGTTAAAGTCTCTTTACACTAAAATGTTAAAGAAGTCATGATAATTTTAATACACGTATGCTAAAGGAAAGGTAATTAAAAGAGAAATTGAAGTTTAATGGCCATGTTAGTCCTTTTTCTCACATTTACTGTGGAACTCACTGAGAGCAGGTAGCTCTTCCCAGAGGCACCATGAAGGTGAGGGCATAGCATCTTGACCTCCTCCCCGGAGGAAACCACTGACCTTTCTGGGATATGGAAGTAGAAAGTCCAAGGGTGGTACTGTAAGGTAAATTCAAGTGGAGAGGCCTCCTTTCTCTGATTTAATACAACATAAACAATTAAAATATCTGTATCAGCAACAACTTAAACTAGTTAATACTTGAAAATTTCACGTACAAAGACCACCCCTTCAAAACTCAGTCTGCTAAAAATAGATTACTGGACACACTCAGATAAGTGACAAAAACCATACTATTTGTTTAGATAGCCAATAATAAACAGTAACTGCTTTAGCTTAAATATTTTTAAAGTTTTCAATATTTGACACATTAAAAAACAAAATTAAAGAGTAAAGAAAAAATTTGAAGAAGGAAAATTACTAATGAAAGCTTTTAAAAATTCTTTATTTAAGAATTGATCTTCACTTTTTATCTTCCTTGGTAGGTGACTTTACATTTTTATTAGAAGTAAATGGAGTTTTTCCAAAACCTTCCCCACAAAATATAAAACATTTTTAAATATTTAAATGTCTAAAATTTAAACAAAAATGATAATGAAAAGTAAAATTTCATTTTACTTTTTATTATTATACTTTAAGTTCCAGGATACATGTGCAGAATGTGCAGTTTTGTTACATAGGTATACATGTGCAATGGTGGTTTGCTGTATCCATCAACCTGTCATCTACATTAGGTATTTCTCCTAAAGCTATCCCTCCCCTACCTAGCCCCCCATTCCCTGATAGGCCCTGATATGTGATGTTTCCCTCCCTGTGTCCATATGTTCTCATTGTTCAATTCCTGCTTATGAGTGAGAACATGCAGTGTTTGGTTTTCTGTTCTTGCATTAGTTTGCTGAGAATGAGGGTTTCCAGCATCATCCATGTCCCTGCAAAGGACATAAACTCATCCTTTTTTATGACTGCATAGTATTCCATGGTGTGTATGTGCCACATTTTCTTTATCCAGTCTATCATTGCTGGGTATTTGAGTTGGTTCCAAGTCTTTGCTATTGTGAATAGTGCCGCAATAAACATACATGTACATGTGTCTTTATAGTAGAATGATGTATAATCCTTTGGGTATATACACAGTAATGGGATTGCTGGGTCAAGTGATATTTCTAGTTCTAGATCCTTGAGGAATCGCCACACTGTCTTCCACAATGGTTGAACTAATTTACACTCCCACCAACAGTGTAAAAGCATTACTATTTTTCCACATCCTCTCCAGCATCTGTTGTTTCCTGACTTTTTAATGATTGCCATTCTAACTGGCATGAGATTGTATCTCATTGTGATTTTGATTTGCATTTCTCTAATGACCAGTGATGATTAACTTTTTAAAATATGTCTGTTTGCTACATAAATGTCTTCTTTTGAGAAATGTATGTTCACATCCTTTGCCCACTTTTTGATGGGGTTGTTTTTTTGTTGTTGTTGTTAATCTGTTTAAGTTCTTTGTAGATTCTGGATATTACTTTGTCAGTGAGATAGATTGCAAAAATTTTCTACCATTCTGTAGGTTGCCTGTTCACTCTGATGATAGTTTCTTTTGCAGTGCAGAAGCTCTTTAATTTAATCACATCCCATTTGTCTATTTTGGCCTTTGTTGCCATTGCTTTTGGTGTTTTAGTCATGAAGTCTTTGCCCATGCCTATGCCCTGAATGGTATTGCCCAGGTTTTCTTCTAGAGTTTTTATGGTTTTAGGTCTTATGTTTAAGTCTTTAATCCATCTTGAGTTAATTTTTGTATAAGGTGTAAGGAAGGGATCCAGTTTCAGCTTTCTACATATGGCTAGCCAGTTTTCCCAACACCATTTATTAAATAGGGAATCCTTTCCCCCTTGATTTGTTTTGTCAGGTTTGTCAAAGATCAGATAGTTGTATATGTGTGGCATAATCTCTGAGGCCTTTGTTCTGTTTCATTGGTCTATCTATCTGTTTTGTTACCCATACCATGCTGTTTTGGTTACTGTAGCCTTGGAGTATAGTTTGAAGTCAGGTAGTATGATGCCTTCAGCTTTGTTCTTTTTGCTTAGGATTGTGTTGGCTATGTAGACTCCTTTTTGGTTCCATATAAAATTTAAAGTAGTTTTTTCCAATTCTGTGAAGGCAGTCAATGGTAGCATGATGGGGATAGCATTGAATCTATTAATTACATTGGGCAGTATGGCCATTTTGATGATATTGATTCTTCCTATGTATGAGCATGAATGTTTTTCCATTTGTTCGTATCCTCTCTTATTTCCTTGAGAAATGGTTTGTAATTCTCCTTGAAGAGGTCCTTCACATCCCTTGTAAGTTGGATTCCTAGGTATTTTATCCTCTTTTTAACAATTGTGAATGGGAGTTCACTCATGATTTGGCTCTCTGTTTGTCTGTTACTGCTGTATAGGAATGCCTGTGATTTTTGCACATTGATTTTGTATCCGGAGACTTTGCTGAAGTTACTTATCAGCCTAAGGAGATTTTGGGCTGAGACAATGGGGTTTTCTAAATATACAATCATGTCATCTGCAAACAGGGACAATTTTACTTCCTCTTTTCCTACTTGAATACCCTTCATTTCTTTCTCTTGCCTGATTGTCCTGGCCAGAACTTTCAACACTATGTTGTTTAGGAATGTTGAGAGAGGGCATCCTTGTCTTGTGCCAGTTTTCAAAGGGAATGCTTCCAGTTTTTGCCCATTCAGTATGATATTGGCTGTGGGTTTGTCATAAATAGCTCTTATTATTTTGAGATAGGTTCCATCAGTGCCTAGTTTATTGAGAGTTTTTATCATGAAGGGCTGTTGAATTTTGTCGAAGGCCTCTTTTGCATCTATTGAGATAATCATGTGGTTTTTGTCATTGGTTCTGTTTATGTGATGGATTACATTTATTGATTTGCATATGTTGAACCAGCCTTTCGTCCTAGGAATGAAGCCAACTTGATTATGGTGGATAAGCTTTTTGATGTGCTGCTGGATTCAGTTTGCTGGTATTTTACTGAGGATTTTTGCATGGATGTTCTTCAGGGATATTGGCCAGAAATTTATTTTTTTGTTGTGTCTCTGACAGGTTTTGGTATCAGGATGATGCTGGCCTCGTAAAATAAGTTAGGGAGTATTCCCTCTTTTTCTATTGATTGGAATAGTTTCGGAAGGAATGGTACCAGATCCTCTTTTTACCTCTGGTAGAATTTGACTGTGAATCCACCTGGTCCTGGACTTTTTTTGTATTGGTAGGATATTAATTGCTGCCTCAATTTCAGAACTTGTTATTGGTCTATTCAGGGATTGGATTTCTTCCTCGTTTAGTCTGGGAACGGTATATGTGGGGGGGAATTTATCTATTTCTTCTAGAAATCCTAGTTCATTTGCATAGATGTGTTTATAGTATTCTGTGATGGTAGTTTGTATTTCTGTGGGACCGATGGTGATATCCCCTTTATCACTTTTTTATTGCATCTGTTTGATTCTTCTCTCTTTTCTTCTTTATTAGTCTGACTAGTGGTCTATCTATTTTGTTGATCTTTTCAAAAATCCAGCTCCTGGATTCACTGATTTTTTGAAGGGATTTTTGTGTCTCTATCTCCTTTGGTTCTGCTCTGATCTTAGTTATTTCTTGCCTTCTGCTAGCTTTTGAATGTGTTTGCTCTGCTTCTCTAGTTCTTTTAATTTTGATGTTAGGGTGACTAGCTTAGATCTCTTCTGCTTCCTCTTGTGGGCATTTAGTGCTGTAAATTTTCCTCTACACACTGCTTTAAATGTGTCCCAGGGATTCTGGTACACTGTGTCTTTGTTCTCACTGGCTTCAAAGAACATCTTTATTTCTGCCTTCATTTTGTCATTTACCCAGTAGTCATTCAGGATCAGACTGTTCAGTTTCCATGTAGTTGTGCGGTTTTGAGTGAGTTTCTTAATCCTGAGTTCTGATTTGATTGCACTGTGGTCTGAGAGACTGTTTGTTATGATTTCCGTTCTTTTGCATTTGCTGAGGAATGTTTTACTTCCGATTATGTGGTCAATTTTACATGTAACTATCTGTAACAAGCTCTAGGAGGTCACCTAGTGGGGTCTCTCAGATTATCTTCCCTGTTATGCTCACATGACCTATCTTATGTCCCATGGGAAAAGAGACTATGTCTTATGAGAATTTCAATTTCTTTCGTACTGGGGTAAAGATAATTGATATCAATGTTGTCTACCAATTATATGCTTATTTTTATACTAACCAAGTCTATCAGAAAAGCAGATTCAATTACATCAATATGAAGAATTTTAATGATTTTATTCCTCAATGTGGATTGCCTGTTTTAACTGCCAGCGACTGACAGATTGACTTCATAGGTGAGATATATAAACTGATCAGTAAAATTCAAAGGACAGCAAGTCTTGCATTCCTAATTTACTTTTAAGGCATAGTGAACAGATTTTGGAGATCAAATTGGCTAACATTCATTATGACATATTCTCAAAAGAAGTCAAAATCTTTGCCATAAACTTTTATGGCTGTGAAGTCTACACCAAACAGAGAACTCGAAGTGGCCCTGATTATTTCAGCAAAGCTTCTGTGGATGGGTACATGATCTTATGGAACTTGTGATAACCAGTGAATAAATAGCATCATAGTATTAGGATCTTCTAAATTGTTTCAGAAGGTCAGGTCCAACATCTTTGATCTTCTTATTTTTCTATCTTCTAATTAAATTCTGGCCCTGAAAATTTGTATGGAAGCCCTGTGGGACTAAACAATATCAGATGGTAGCAACAGTTCACAAGGCATCATGTGCCAGTAACGAGGAACATAGACACCTCTGTCCCACTGTACAGAAGTTCCTTACTCAGTGGAATTCGTTTCTTATTTATTATCAAATACATATAATAGCATCATCACTAAAACATACTGCACAAAGAGCCTTCCTACTCTACCTCGAACACTGGCACTCAAGACTTCATCATAAAAGTTACCTTGTAAAGATGTGGATCTCATCTGTCTTGGAGAAGCAAGTATTTGAAAATTACTCTGTAACTTGTGCTCCTGGTAGTCAATAAGTGTTTTGAGACTAAAGTAGTTCTTGAGGTTTATACTTCCAGTTGAGTAAGGAATTGATCATGAAAGCCTGAAAAACTGTGCCATGAAACAGTCCAGATATCTACTATGTGGAATAGAATGAAAGAGAGTTGAAGAAATCTTATTTTTGACACTTTAATTACCATCATTATATTTATCTTTTACTAGTTTAATAGTTTTTGGTTCCCTGATTGATTCATTCCATCTGCCCTTAAAACTTCCTCTGAGACCTCAGATAAGGGATATAGTCCTAATTGAAGGGAGCCTTAGTTTCTAGATAGCTCTTGTGCAGATGCCTGTTGTTCAGAATAAGTATGATATTCATCACCTTTACAGAACTGATACTGTCTGGAGCACTTTTTTATTCACTGTTTTTTAAAAATTGTATTGTACTTTATGATTTCCCATTTAAGAGAATTCTCCACAACTGTCAAGATAAGTCTTTAATATAGCAAGCAGTTATGAGGCTACTCTCTTTTTGGGAAAATTACTTATCACTTGAACTTGTTGGATTTAAATCTACAATGATCCTCCAGAAGAAAAATAATGGGGAAAACAAAGTTAAACACATAATTCAAAGTAAATCAGAGCGCCTTTAGGAGCTTACATGTTTTTCTTAACACTGCTTAAAGTGTAAGGTTGGTGAGAATGTAATCATTTTTTACCTTGATCTGAGCCATTTCGACCTTAGTAAACTAATCCAGTTACTGGATTTGTGCTCATACTATACAGATCATAGCTTGGTTTATATTACTATTTCTGTCAGTCTATCCTTCTGGAACAAAAATTATCTTAATAGTTACCTAAATATATTGCTTTGTATCAAATATTTCAGCCATGTAAATAGCGCAGTATGACCATAAATGAACAGGAAGTTAATTGTGGTACTGATGCCCAATAGTTTGTGCAAAGTCATAGTGGAAAATTGCAGATTTCAATTCCATTATTATTATATCTTGGATTACTCAATTGCAAGTCTCTACACCTTTAATTTTTTTTTAAAAAAAGACCCTTTGAATTTTCTAGTTCTATTTTTTTTACTGATATGTCAATATTTATTAAGCACCTACTGGAACACACACTGTTCTAAAGTGCTGAGATTTGGCACTGAGCAAAGCAGACCACCTCTCCATCATCTGGAAGATTGCACTCTTGGCAGAGGAGTGGTAGGGGTGGGAAAGAAGACAGCAGACAGTATGGGAGCTAGTGATAAATGCAATAAAGAAAATAAAGGACAAAAGAGGATAAAGAGTGATGGGAATATTATTTTATACAGGGAACTCAGAGATAAGGAGAAAAGATAACGCCTCTTTTGATACCAGGATTTACAAAGAGTTTAACAACAGATATTTCTAAATGCCATTAATGAAACTATCAATAGCCTTTCAATGACAGCAAAAGCAGTTTTACTTTTTTAAAAACAATTTTCTTTTTCTTTTTTCCCAAATACAAAATGTTCTTATTTACTTGTGCAGATTAAAACTCAAAATATTTTTGTTGTGACAATGCCACAAGAGTTAAAGTATGTGTGTATAGAATATTTTTTCATTGTAAATTGAATAAAGGAAGAAAAACTTTGGTGTTACTTCAACTGATTTCTAATCACCTACAGATATGACACAATTTATTACAAAATTTAGGATGAATTTTTGTCATTGTAATCTATAATTCAGGTTGTCTGTCAATGTATAAAATCCCAAACCTTGACATTGGCACTGATATCTGTGAATGTTTGCATAAACTTTCAACCCATATAGATGCCTGTTTGCAGACTGTGTCTCATCCCACTTTTTTTTTTTCTTATTAAGCAGTATACATTTTTAGACTCTGCTCGAAGTGAGGAACATTTTCTGGCCATGCTAAATAAACATCTACTAATCTGAATGTACTTTATCTGTTATGGGGGAAACTGTAAAAGTGGTAACTTCCTCTTCAGATGCCTTTTAGACGACACTGGTTTCAATTGGTAGCAGATACCCATCTGTCTGGATTTTGCATTGTGAGAGTATGCAAAATATTTTAATATAATTATTTCGGAGGAAAAGAATCTGCCTAACTGAAACATTCCCCAGCAGCAGCCTGGAGTGTGGCAGCCCCACTGGGCAGCAAGAGCCAGATGAGCAGCAGCATTCATAGTAGTCAATAGTCTACCTCTCAGGGACTCCTATTCCTATGGTAAGGATGAATGTACAACATCAAGGGAACACCCTGTGGGACAAAAGAGTTTGGATGGGAGGCCTTGAGTCCCAGATCTTTCTGCTGGTGGGAAGTTGCTTTTAGCAGAGGCCTAAGTGCAGTGTTGGGTTCAGTGGGAAAACCTGCAGCTGTTCCTCAACAGTCAGGCAGTCCTGAAGGATCCTGGAGAAGGAGACTTCTTTTCCCTCTTATCCACCACTGCAGACACAGCTGGGGCTTTTTTCATGGGAGTTTGGAATGAATGCACCTATAGAGAGCCTTTCTGGAACATTTAAGGGTGACTGCATTCCCACTGGAGGGCCCTTCAGGTTCAGGTTTGCATGAGGGGTAGAGCTCTGATTCTCTTCAATTTGGAACATCAACATTCCTGCAGATAAAAGAGGTGGCTATCTGCTTTGAATAGGTGGAATATTGATTCAGGAGTGTGACTAAGAAGTGGATCACTTTCCTGCTGGCCTGGCAGGGGAGCTGAGGTGGCTCCCACACTTTACCATGATAATACCTTAGTGCATTCACTGAGAATTCCCCAAGTCACTTCTGTCAAGGTTGGGACCTCTGGCCCCCATTGGTATTGTGTTTTCCCTCCTGCTTTAGCCACAGCTTGTTTCTACCCAGAGACACCTCCCCTAATGGCCTAAAGCTTGAACTATTCAACTCAGTAAATAAAATACCAGGGAAAAATAAATAAAAAAGTGCACAACACAGAGAAATTAGATAAACTTTAAGAGAGTTCTGTCACTCCAACTTCATAGAAGACAGTTAACCTGCTCATACACTAAGTACATTGCTATTACAGCAAGCATCTGAGAAAGCCATCATAAAAGTACTTTCTGTAACCAAAGAACTCATACAGAGTCTACACCTCAGAAAGCACCAAGCACCAAATTAGGCTACAATAAACTATAAAAACTAAAATCACATTATTAAGGGGTTAAAAATTGAAATTAAAATAACACAGTCAAATAAAAAATAAATTCAAGATTAATTGGAATAAATACTCTACCCAAGTGAGAAGAAACCAGAAAAATAATTCTGGCAAAATAATAAAACAGGGTTCTATAATACACTCAAAATATCACGCTATCTCTCCAGCAATGAATCCAAACCAAGATGAAATCATTGAAATAGCAAATAAAAAATTCAAAAGGTTGATTATTTAGCTACTCAAGGAGATACAAGAGAAAGGTGAAAAACAACATAAAGAAATTTAAGAAAAATTCAGGATATGAATGAAAACTTTTCTTAAAAGATAGATATTTTAAAGAAAAACCAATCAGAACTTCTGGAAATAAAGGACACATTTAGGCAATCACAGAATGCAATGAGAAGTTTTAATAATAGACTAGACCACGTAGAAGAAAGAATTTCACAAAGACAAGCGTTTTGAATTAACACAATGAGACAAAAATAAAGAAAAAGGAATCAAAAGAAATGAACAAAGTCTCCGAGAGATATAACGTTATATAAAATGACCAAACCTAAAAATAATTGGTTTCCTGAGAGAGAAGAAACGGCAAAAAAATTGAAAAACTTATTTGAGAGAATAATTGAGGACAATATTCCTGGTCTTGCTAGAGATTTTGATATACAAATATAAGAAGCTCACAAACTCTTTGGAGATTCATTACAAAAAAGGATATCACCAAGGTATGTTGTCACCAGGCTATCTAAAGTTAATATGAAGAAAAGAATTACAAGAGCAGTGAGACAAAAGTGTCAGGTAACCTGTGGAAGAAATAAAGGAAAAGCTATCAGACTAACAGCAGATTTCTCAGCAGAAACCTTGCAGGCCAGAAGAGATTGGGATCCTATCTTTAGACTATTTAAACAGAGTAAATGCCAGTCAAAGATTTTATACCTAGCAAAACTAAGTTTCATAAAGGAAAGAGAAATAAAGTTATTTTCAGACAAACAAATGCTGAGGGAATTTGTCACTACTAGACCAGCCCTGCAAGAAATGCTTAAAAGGACTTTTGAATCTTGAAACAAAATGTTGATATAAACAAGAATAGAACTTCGGTAAAGCATAAAACTCATAGGGCCTATAAAACAATAACACAATAAAGAAAACAAATAGGTAACAATCAGCATGGTAACTGGAACAGTACTTCATCTCTCAATATTAACATTGAATGTAAATACCCTAAATGGTTAAAAGATATACATTAGCAGAATGAATTAAAACATTACAAACCAATTATCTGCTGTCTTCAAGAGATTCACCTAACACGTAAGGATTCATATAAACTCAAGGTAAAGGAGTGGAAAAAGGTATTCCATGCAAATGGAAACCAAAAACAAGCAGGAGTCGCTATTTTATATCAGATAAAACAGATTTTAAAGCAATAATAATAAGACAAGGAAAGTCATTATATAGTGATAAAAGGATACATACAGTAAGAAGATATTACAATCCTACATCTGTATGCACCTAACTTTGGATCTCTTAGATTCATAAAACAATTACTTTGAGACCTAAGAAATGAGATAGCCACATTATAATAGAGAGGACTTCAACACTCCACTGACAGCACTAGACAGATAATCGAGACAATCAACCAAGAAACAATGGACTTAAACTACACTGTAGAACAAATGAACCTAACAGATATTTACAGAACATTCTACCTAAGAGCTGCAGAATATACATTACTTTCATCAGCATATAGAACATTCTCCAAGATAGACCATATGATAGGCCACGAAACAAGTCTCAATACATTTTTAAAATAAAAATCATATCAAGTATCGTTTCAGACTACAGTGGAATGAAACTAAAAATCAGCTCCAAAAGGAAACCTTGAAACTATACAAATACATGGGAAAAAATAATCTGCTTCTGAATGATTTTTGAGTTAATAAAATCGACATGGAAATTTTAAAAGTATTTGAAATGAATGATAATGGTGACATAAGTTATCAAAACCTCAGATACAGCAAAAGTGGTGCTAAGAGGAAAGTTAGTAGTTCTAAATGTCTACATCAAAAAGTCTGAAAGATCACAAATTGACAACTTAACATCACACCTCAGGAACTAAAGAAGAACTAATCAAACCCAAAACTAGTGGAAGAGGAGAAATAACAAATATCAGCAGAACTAAATAAAATTGAAAAAACAACAAAAATACAAAAGATAAATGAAACAATGAGTTGGTTCTTTGAAAAGGTAAATTAATAGACCATTAGTTAGATTAACCAAAGAAAGAAGAGGGAAGATTCAAAGAAGCTCAATTAGAAATAAAAATGAAGACATTACAAACACACCACAAAAATACAAAAGATCATTAAAGACTACTATGAAAACCTCTATGTACACAAACTAGAAAATCTGAAGGAAATGGATTCCTGGAAACATACAACCCCCCTGGATTAAATCAGGAAAAAATTAGAAATCCTGAACAGACCAAAGCAGTGAGACCATATCAGTAATTTTAAAAAATGCCAACAACAAAAAAGCTCAGGGCCAGATGGAGTCACAGCTGAATTCTACCAGACATTCAAAGAAGAATTTGTACCAATTCTACTGAAACTATTCCAAGAAATTGAGAAAGAGGAAGTCATCCATAGCTAACTCTATTAAGCCAGATCACCCTGAAAGGACATACAAAGCCAAGAAAGGGCATAACAAAGGGAGGAAAGGATATAATAAGAAACCTACAGACCAATATCCCTAATGAACATAAATGCAAAATTCCTAAACAAAATACTAGCTGAAGAAATCCAAGAGTACATCAAAAAAACAAGACACAATGATCAAGTGGGTTTTATCCCAGTGATCCAAGGTTAATTTAACAAATGCAAGTCAATAAATGTTATACATCACATAAACAAAATGTAAAAAACCATATGATCTTTTCAATAGATACAGAAAAGGTATTTGATAAAATCTAGACTATCTTTATGATAAAAACCCTCAACAAACTACGCATAGAAAGGACAAACCTCAAGGTAATAAAATCCATCCGTGACAAACCCACAGCCGGCATCATACCCAGTGGGAAAAAGTTGAAAACATTCCCCCTGAGAGCTGACAAAAGACAAGGGTGCCCACTTTCACCACTTTTATTCAACATAGTCCTGAAAGACCTAGCCAGAGCAGTCAAGCAAGGGAAAGACATAAAGAGCATTCAAACTGGAAAACAGGAAGTCAAACTATCACTGTTTACCAATAATATGATCATACATCTGGAAAACCCAAAAGACCCCTCCAAAAGACTCCTAGATTTGATGAACAAATTCAGTAAATCTCAGGTTACAAAATCAATGTACACAAAGAAGTAGCATTGTTATACACTAACAACCAACCTGAAAATCAAATCAATAACTCAAATCGTTTTAAAATACCTGCAAAAAATTAAAATATCTAAGAATATTCTTAGCTAAGGAGGTGAAAGATCTCTATAAGGAGAACTATGAAACGCTACTGAAAGAAATCATAGATGATGAAAACAAATAGAAACACATTCCATGTTCATGGAGTGGAAGAATCATTAGCGTGAAAATGACCATATTGCTCAAAGTAATATACAGATTCAATGTAATTCCTATCAAAATACCAACATAATTTTTTACATAATTAGAAAAAATAATCCTAAAATTCACATAGAAGCAAAAAGGAGCCCAAATAGCCAAAGAAATTGTAAGCAAAAAGAACAAATCTAGAGGCATCACATTACCTGACTTTTTAAATTTAATTAATTTATTATTTTTTTCTTTGAGATGGACTCTGTTGCCCAGGCTGGAGTGCAATGGTGCGATTTTTGACTCACTGCAACTTCTGCCTCCCAAGTTTGAACTATTCTCCTGCCTCTGCCTCTGCCTCCCCAGTAGCTGGGACTACAAGTGCTTGTCAACATGCCTGGCTAATTTTTGTATTTTTAGTAAAGACAGGGTTTCACCATGTTGCTCAGGCTGGTCTCAAACTTCTGATCTCAGTCCACCTACCTTGGCCTCCCAGAGTGCTAGGATTACAGGCATGAACCACCACGCCTAGCCACATTACCTGACTTTAAACTACAAGGCTGTAGTTACCAAAACAGCATGGTACTGGTATAAATGTAGACAGACCAATGGAACAGAATAGAAAATCCAGAAATAAAGTCAAACACTAACAACTAACTGATCTTTGACAAAGCATATGGAAATATAAATTGGAAAAAGAACACCCTGTTTAATAAATGGCACTGGGAAAACTGGATAGCCACTTGTGGAAGAATGAAACTGAATTACTGTCTCTCACCTTATATAAAAACCAACTCAAGATGGATCAAAAACATAAATCTTAGTTCTGAAACCATAAAAATTCTAGAAGAACACCTAGGAAAAACTCTTCTGGAAATTGGCCTAAGCAAAGAGTTTATAACCAAGATCCCAAAAGCAAATGCAACAAAACCAAAAATAAATAAATCGTGCCTAATTAAACTAAATAGCTTCTGTACAGCAAGAGTAATAATTATTACAGTAAACAACCCATAAAATGGGAGAATATATTTGTAAACTATGCATCCAACAAAAGACTAATATCCACAATCTATAAGAAACTTAAGCCAGCAAAAAAAAAAAAAAAAAGAAATAATTCCATCATAATGTGGGAAAAATGACATGAATAGACATTTCTCAAAAGAAGATGTAGAAATGGCCAAAAAACATCTAAAAATGCTCAACATCACTAATCATCAGGGATATGCAATTTAAAACCACAATGAGATACCACCTTTCCCCAGCCAGAATGGCCATTATTAAAAAGTCAAGAAGCAATAGATGTTGGCAAGGTTGTGGTGAAAAGGGAATGTTTATACATTGCTGATGGGAGTGTAAATTAGTACAACCACTATGGAAAGCAGTAGGGAGATTTCTTAAAGAATTAAAAGTAGATCTATCATTTGATCTGGCAGTTTCAATACTGAGATACACCCAAAGGAAAAGAAGTTATTGCATCAAGAAGACACCTGCGCATGGTATGTTTTTGCAATACAATTCACAATTCCAAATGTATGGAACCAGCCTAAATGCCTATTGACCAATGAGTGGATAAATACATTGTGGTGTATATATACACCATGGAATACTACTCAGCCATAAAAAGAGAAGAAAATTCTTTTGCAACAACATGGATCAAACTAGAGGTCATTATGGTAAGTAAAATAGGCCAGGCACAAAACGTCAATCATTGCATGTTCTCACTTTTTGGTGGAACTTTTTGTGGTTCTCACTTCTTGTGGTTCTTTTTTATACTTATTTCTTTAGTAAATTCATTAATATTCCAAATTGTTTTTCTGAATTTTTGTATTGTTTTCCCAAATGCTTTTTATTTCACTGAGCATCCTTAGAATCAAAGTTTCAAATTCCTTTTCCAGGGTTTCTTTTTGATTGGGATCTGTTGCTGGAGGATCACTGTGTTCCTTCGGAGATGTCATATTTTCTTGCTTTTTCATGTTTCCTGTGCTCTTGCTTTCAAATCTGCACATTTGGCATAACAGTCACTTCATTCAGTTTTCTGAATTTGTGGTCGTACTGGAAGAGTTTTTCCTGAAGATGAATCTATTGTGCTGGTTAGATAGGACACTATGGCTTTGATACTGGGTGCAGTAGTGTAGTCTCTGTATTATCTTTTTGGCTACAAACAGCATCAGTGGTGTCTGTGACTTAATTGGTGGCTTAGGGTGCAGTTGTTAGAGGAGGCAGTGGTGAGGTTTTTCTTGGAACAAGTCACCAGATTGGCCAGTCTTTAGGCCTCAGTGGTGGCAGCATTGAGCTCAGTGTACCTGTTCTTGGATCACATGGCAGTATATGCTGGCCCTGGTGTTAGTAGGTCCATGTCATTCAATTTCTGAGCTTCCAACTAGCTTGCTCAGGTGCTGGGAATGACATTAGTGAACTGGGCTTGAACCCCTGGACAGTGGGCATCGTGTGAGTGATGGCAGTAGCAGTGGTGAGAAAGCCTCTTGAAACCCAAGTGGTCCATGCTGGTGTTGGTGATGACTACAGTGGCTTGGGCAGGCCTATCCCCAAGAGCACACAAGCTGCACGTGGGTAAATACCAGCTGCAATAGTAGTGGCAGGTTTAGTGGGTCTGATCTCAGACCCCAGGGGGAATGCTCAGGTGTCACAGGTGAAGATCCCTAGGCCTGTGGACAGTGTGCTTGGGTACTACTGGAGGTGTAGAACCAGGCCAGACTATGCCCTCAGGTCCCCGGGTGGTGTATATAGAGGCTGGCTTTGGTATGCAGAAGCAGGGTGAGCCCTAGGTCCCTGGTGGAATGCTCAGGTGGAGATGGCAGTGGCTGTGCTGTGGCCCTGCTCCTATGAAAGGCAGGGTGGTTTTCCTGGGATCAGCTGTAGGCAGGAAGCTGGAGGGGCAAGTGAAGGAAATGGGCCTCACTTGTGCCTTGGCCCACAGCAGTCTGCACTGGTTGTGTAGAGTGGAATTTGTCCTCAGCATGCATGAAAATGCACGGCTGTCCTTCTGCAATAGTGGGTATTAGTGTGTGGGATGGCTGTCCATGGCTCCTATCTCAGCCCTGGTTGCAGGACAGGACACAGAATGGTGGGGACTGGGCTCTTGTCCCACCACTGGGGCATTGTGCTGTTACTACTTAGGACTCAAGGATTTTGGTGACCCAGCATCAGCTTCTTCTCTGCAGTAATGCCTTAGTGTGCTTTCAAGGGAGCTCTCTCTGTTAGTCTCAGGGCCCATGAGGTTGAGAGGCTACCCCGTGGCTAGAATTATGAGTCCATGGTAGGAATGTGGAATGTTGGGGGCCTTTCAGTTATTTTTAAGCATTAGGGAGTCTGCTACCCTGCAAGTGTTTGTCTATTTATTTGTTTATGTATTTATTTTGTAGCTCTTTTGGTTATGACTTTGACATATTGGGCGTTGTGTAGATTGTATGCTAATCCTACTTCTTTCAGGTTTTTAATTCTATAGCACTCTTTATCTGAAATAATCATTTGGCATATAGAGTGACTGTGATGTAAATTTACATTTTTATCATAGACAAATGACCAAATAGCATAGGCTTTTGCTGAGTCACATTTCTGAATATAATACTGAGGATATTAAGGAAATGTTGGTGAATTTGACATATCCTGGAAGCTAACATGAGAATTGAATGGAGATAAATCTGTAGAAGCCAAAGGTAGCTGATAAGAGTGTGAAGAGGGAATGGAGAGAGCTGGATTCTCTAGGAAAAGCAAAAGGCTAGTGGGGAAGACTTTGCTTTTGTTCTTTCGCTTGTGTCCACATTGCAAGCCTTGTGACAGTTCCCAGTTTTGTAGGTAAACCTTGGCAACTTAGTACCTGTCAGAGGGGCCAAGAGGAAGTGTTCCCTCCTTCTCTCTACTCATTATAAAGATTACATTTTTAAAATCCAGAAGAGCAACTATTGGAAGACAACACAGGATTGGAGATCAAGGGCAGTTACCTGAAAGAATATTACCTAGTAGAATAGGGTAGAAACGGGATGAGGTTTGCCTATAGTTAACACCAGAAACTGCCCTGAGGCTTACCTTTCTCTCCTTAAAATTATATGACATCATTCAAAATTAATGGATCTCAGAGAATAAGATTTTTAAATACACATAAAAAATGCCCTCAACACTAAAAATGATAAGAGAAAAACAAAGCAAGAACAGGAAGTCATTAAAATAATCAACTTGAGTTATTACATACAAAAGTTTTAAATAAGTTAACAGTATAGATCAACAAAAAAGTGAATTTAGGAGTTAAAAGATCAGACTGAGGAACTCTTGAAAGAGGGCATTAGGAGGAGGTCACCAAGTAAAAAATGCAAAATAAAAGTTAAAAAAATGGAGATTTGAAATATAAGTGTCAACAAATCAAACAAGTAGGAAAAAGAAAAATACAAAAAGGAGAAGAAATATTAGATGCAGTCATCATTTTATACTTTCCCAAGTGCATGAAATATATAAACTATAAGAGAATTTTTAAAAAATTTTAGTCTGAATACATCAAAATATTCATCTCTAAATTCAATGCCTTACAAACTTCAAAGCCAACCATTATCATGAAGATCCCATGAAAGGAAAAAAAAATGAGGAAATAAGCATTACATTGACTTAGATTTTTCAACAGCATCACTGTCACAAGAACAGTGTGAGGAGAACAGAATGAAAGAAGAAAAAGCAAGATTTGAAAGTATTTTGATAAAAAATTCAAACTTGAAAGTTTACATATATTTCTAGAATGGTATTCAAATGCAAGCCTGAAATAAAGACACTCATCTAGTTTTTTTCAAAATTAGATGTTTTGTCACACAAAATTCTTCTTTGGAATACTCATTAAAGAAATACTCAAAAAGAGACATAAATCCAGGAGGATATTACTAGTAAATTGAAGGAAGAGTAAGTTAATAACTAAGCAAAAGCAAATTTCTGCTAAGGATTTGCCATCTCTCTACTTTGATTTGCTCTCCAGCCACATAAATGGTACTGATCCAGAATTAAAACTCATGACTGATAGCAATACATGTGTGGAAGGTGGCAGCAGGAGGTGAAGAGGATAGTAGAGGACCAGAGGGAGGTGGAAGTTTGTTGGGATTCTTGTAGTCTCATTGGCAATATGGACAGCAATAAGCTTAAAAATTTGGTAAGGATAAATAACTATAAATATGGGTATTTTGTAATTGACATACAGTACTTTTACATATTTAGAGGTACATAGTGATGTTTTGATACATATAATGTATGATGCTCAGATTAGGGGTAATTAGCATATCCATCAACTTGAACATGTATCATTTATTTGTGTTGGGAACACAATATCCTTCTCCTACCTATTTGAAACTATTTAGTAAGTTATTTTTAACTATAGTCATCTTATAGTGCTATAGAACACTAGAACTTATTCCTCCAATTTAGCTGTAACTTTGTATCCTTTAACAAATCTAACCCTATTACTAGCTCCCTTACCCTTACCCTTCTCAAACCCTAGTATCTTCTGTTATACTTTTTCTGTTATACTTCTATGAGATCAACTTCTTTTAGCCTCCTCATATGAATGAGAATATGATAAGTGAAATAATCCAGAAACTGAAACACCACAAATATGGGTCTTAAATAGCTACATGTGACCACTAGAGACATGAAAATTAGTTTGTATACTCCCAGTTAAACATTGTGGATTGATTAAATGTTTGCCTTCTATTCCCTTGCAAAATTACACTAAAATAATATTGAATGAATAGCAGTGGTATAAATGCACAGCAACAAAGAGAATGGGAGAAAACACACCGCTAGATGAGCCATGTTAACATAATTTTGGAGGATGACGGCAATTGGGAAAGTGGTCACTGACTTCAAACTAGGAATGCTAAAATGCATGTATGGCAAAGGAGGAAACTGACAAGAAGAAAGATTATTTGCTTGTCCTATCTACAATATCCAACAGTATAGGCCCTGGCTACTTCTGTGGAATGGGCACTGGGAAAAATAGGACTGAAAAATAGAATGATATGTTGACAATTTTAGATTTCCTTTTCCATCTTGAATAGCCAAATGACTACTATTATCCTACCCTGAAAATACAAGGAAAGTTTATACTATGGAGAAATTGAAAAGAAGATTCTTCATTTAAAATGTCAGTCACAATAAAGGGCAATGATTGGTTCTCCTTATTGAAAGCAGACAAGCTAAATACATGTCTATATTCACAGTATATAACAAGACTGTGGATCACGTCTCCTACTCATCATCTAGAAGCTGTCAACCAGACATAGGCATTTAGGCAAGAGAGTGGAAGATTCCTCTATGGAGAAACTAAACAGTCTAGTATTCAGGTAATGGAATTACTTATTTTTAATAGAAAATGGCAAGACACATTGGTTAGCCATACTTTTCTAAAGCACTAACACTACCACTTCCAAGTTAGCAAAAACACATTCTTTCACTCAAGGTTTTCACACTTAAACATGAATAAATAACCATAGACCCACAGATCTTTCAAACAGCTTCTTATATCAAAGGAAGATAGCAAACAAAGCAAGCTAAAACTTGTTTAAAACTTCCAAAGGTTATAACATTCTTAGAAATGTGAGAGATGATATTGTATATATGAAGTAAAAATATAATGATATAAAAAGGAACATTCAGAAACAAGAAAGCATTCTTGGAGTCAAAATTATGGGAGAAGAAAAAAAGACTAGAAAGAGTGGAGAAAAAAGCTGAAGAAATCCAAGAGATAGGTTTAAAAAGAAAAGGAGAAGAAAAAAAAAATAGGAAAGAGATAGGAATTTAGAGGATCAATGTTGGCAGTTATATTTCAGACAAATCATCTAGAAAAAATGAAGAGGAGAGAAAATGCATAGAAGAAAATAATCAAACATACTAAGGTCTCCCATTTCCAACAATTAATGAAATTAAACATTCTACAAATATTCCTGTAATAAACCAATTAAAATGTTAGATAATATGTGCATCATATCTGAATATATTTGTCATAAAATATTTTAAATGCTAGATAAGATGTTTAAAAATATCTTTTTAAAATACATAGCTAAGTGGAGAAAGTCAGCACACTCCTCAGAGCAGAAGAATAAGCCAGGAGCATCAGTTCAGTTTAGTAAGAGTTTGTTGAATCTGTGGCTGCCCTAAGGGCATCTGCCTTAAAAAAAAACTTGAGTTTTAATGGTCGCAACAATGAAAACAACTAAAATCTAGTGTCTGTGTAAGACAGAAAAACAGAATAATAACCCCACAGAAAGACCTCTGAAGGTCTGCAATCTCAGTGTCAAAGAAACTAAAAATATCTATTCTGTAAAGAGACATGTTTAGCAAATTTACCACAGCTTTGGCACTTGTTTGTAGAATGAGAGTCACTCCTGAGAATTCATGAGTATAAGCTGCCCTCGTGTGAAACTGGAGTTTAAATTCCCTCTACATAGGTGGTATCAGAAAACATCCAACCTAGGAAAGTAACTTAATGAGGTCTTAGGTTTCAAACACTTTGAACAAACACGCATCTCCTCTGGAGAACTGGACCTTAACACCAAGGCTCATAGAATTATCTCAGATGAACCACTGCATATGTGCTTACAACATTTTAGAAACAATCCCAAAATACTAGACTAAAATAGCAGTCTACCTTCCTTATGCTCAAAGGTAGTCACCTTCAAATTTTTAGTTGTTTCTTCTGATATTTACTTCCAAATTTATGAAAACATAAATAAATAATATATTTATTCCATAGCTTTTTTGTAGATTAGATTTTACTATCTTTTTACAATGCAAGAGGGGTGTTTTGGTTTTCTTGTCTTCTCCATATCCCTAAGCATTTGTTCACACACATTAAAACAAGCACACCACATTCTTGATCATAGTTAAATACACTTAAAATTTAAGATATAAATAAAGTAAAAACAAAATAAACAAAAAGTAACAAATACTAAATGCAAACAAAAATAAACACGTACACATTATCTAGCCCCAATTTCATACTATGGTACAAATAAAACTTTTGATTGATTTTTTTATTCTTTATTTTTCATCAGACCCTATGGTGGCTTATTAATTCAACTTTAGAGTTCTTGATTGATTATTGTGACTGTGTAGGCTATAGGCTATCTACCTTTGAGCTGCATGGATTATATTTGTAATCAGAACATAGTTTTTTTTTGTTTTTTTTTTTAACCAATTGAAATAAATGTTTACTTCATTTATTCATTAGCTTTTTTTCTATGAATCTATTATTAATTTACCCCCAGGAGTATGAAAAATTTCCTTTACTGCTAAAGTACTTCGGGTCAGAGACCCGCCCTGCACCCTTGGTCTCCTTGCCTGGATTGATTGCTAACTCTGCTGCCCATTTAGAGGCCTGGTCCTTACCTTTAGCAACATGCTGAGCACCCTCTTTGCCATTCTCCTGAGTAAGATCCCATGATCCTTGGGTCCCCTGTATTTCTGTATTCATTTATTCATTCATTCATTCATTCATTCATTCAGTTTTTGGTTAGTGAGTCTCCCAATATCATACTAAGAAAGTATGCATTAAGTTCAGTTTTTAGTAATGCTAGCATATCTGAGAATGTCTTTATTCTAGTCAATTAATCAAAGGGGAAACTGAAATGACTAATATGCATATAAAAACATTTCAGTTTCATCAGTAATGCACAGAACCACATGTCAGGGACAAATATGAAAAATGTTGCCGGGCGCGGTGGCTCACGCCTGTAATCCCAGCACTTTGGGAGGCCGAGACGGGCGGATCACGAGGTCAGGAAATCGAGACCATCCTGGCTAACATGGTGAAACCCCGTCTCTACTAAAAATACAAAAAAAAACTAGCCGGACGAGGTGGCGGGCGCCTGTAGTCCCAGCTACTTGGGAGGCTGAGGCGGGAGAATGGTGTAAACCCGGGAGGCGGAGCTTGCAGTGAGCTGAGATCCAGCCGCTGCACTCCAGCCTGGGCGACAGAGCACGACTCCGTCTCAAAAAAAAAAAAAAAAGAAAGAAAGAAAGAAAAATGTTGTTGCCTAGGAACAGGGATATCTTATGATAATGGATGGTTTGGGGGATGCTCAGGTCATGTGTATCATCAATCTATCTGAATCCATTGCTACTGCAGACCTAATGTGTGTCTTTGCTATTTATTACTGATTATACTTTTTACATACTTTTATTTGAGTATTGTCAAGTACAGAGTGCTATGCTGCCTATTGAGGTGTAATTTCCTATGTATTAAGTAAATACTGACACTCACTTTCATTTTACCATCACTCCTAGGGTGAGAGAAGCTGGGCTCTTCATATTAATAAAAAGCAATGTAACTGTTTTTGTAAAGAATAATTTTAGTAAAAAATACAAATAAATAACTCAACTTGAACTCATTATTGCAAATAAGGTTCAGGGTTGTATGCCAATTAAAACAACATATTTTAAGTATTTAATATATTAAAACATTCGTCTATGGAAAACATATATTTTCTATGTGTATGCATAAATATGCAAGAGGAAATATTCCTAGATTCAAAGATTTACCAAATGTGAAATAATAAAAGACTTTTTCACAAATAGTTATAGAAGGAAAAAGTTGATAAGTACCATAATAAAGAGGCATATTGGTATTTAATAATTGGTTTATTACTTCTGGCTGAAAGTTTTCATGATCTGAACCTTAGTGAATGGGTAAGATATTGAGAACCCCAGATTAAGATTTGTATATTTGAGGTTTGTATATATGAAGTACAGACATTCACTTCAGAATACAAAGAGTTTGCAAAGATTCACAGTGTTTCCAAATTGTGGAGAATATTTTGACAGCTTGAAATAGCTGAAAGAGGCAGGGCCAAACATGTAACTCTTGTTTATTTTTATGGCTTCTGATATTTACTTACTTTTTTATCTTCTGAATAAAAAAGAATTTATAAGACTTACCTCTTCGTATATTTGTCATGTTAATAGTAGCTGAACTGACATAATCAGTATAATCATAAGTACATTTTTATATCGATTGTACTTGCATAGGATTCTGCAATTAAAAAGCTGCAAATTATAACTTTAGTCATACAGTTGTAATTTATTTAGAAGATGAAATTATTTTCTTAAACTTATTTTATTAGAAAGTGTAAATACTACATGTAAATATATTTGACAGTGCATATTGCAGAAGGTATTTTAATTTCTATTAGTGTTTTATTTTTATCAAATCAATTTTGTTTAATACCACTGTGCAAATAATTATGTTACTAAGCAATTGGAGATTTTGGAATTATTTCATAAAGTTAGAAATGTGTTATTCTCTACAGTCTTTTGATTTTATTTTGTGTCCTTTTAAGAAGATTGTAAGTCAAGCTGCAACAGTGATTCTCAAGATGAAGCTTGCCTTTCAAAGACCATTCGTGTGTGAGAAATTTGTGAAGATGCCACTTGAGTATTTGAGCTGATTGCATTCCAAATGAATACAGGAGGAGGATTATAAAGGTACTTCCTGCTTTTGCTTTTCAACTTACACCTAACTTTCATTTTCAAATGATATTTTGCAGGTCATTAAGCTCTCATTTATAGTAATCTTACAGTTGGGGAAATTGTAAGCTTCTGACTATTGGGGAAAACGTGCTTACGGTATCCAGGCATATATTTTCTCTGTTCCGACAAACTTTCAGTGATACAATCCATTTTCTCTGCCTTGCTAATAATTCTTTTAAATAAGTGTGTGTGTGTGTGTGTGTGTGTGTGTGTGTGTGTTTCTCTATATCACTATTTGCTGGATTTCTCTAAGTGATTATATTTTATTTTTACTGATTTTATTTGAATTCAATCTGCAAATGACAAAAGGAACAGGGGCTGTGAACTCAGTGGGATGTGGATTCCAATCTCAAGTCTGCTATTTAAAAAGTGGTGTCTTTTGGCCGGGGGCGGTGGCTCAAGCCTGTAATCCCAGAACTTTGGGAGGCCGAGACGGGCGGATCATGAGGTCAGGAGATCGAGACCATCCTGGCTAATGGTGAAACCCCGTCTCTACTAAAAAATACAAAAAACTAGCTGGGCGAGGTGGCGGGCGCCTGTAGTCCCGGCTACTCGGGAGGCTGAGGCAGGAGAATGACGTAAACCCGGGAGGCGGAGCTTGCAGTGAGCTGAGATCCGGCCACTGCACTCCAGCCTGGGCGACAGAGCAAGACTCCGTCTCAAAAAAAAAAAAAAAAAAAAAAAAAAAGTGGTGTATTTTTAGGCAATTTATTTTGCTTCATTTTTCTTTTCTGAAATATAAGAACAAAATATCATGGGATTATTGACATTTAGATGAAAAGCTTTGTACAAAGTGTCTAGCACAGTGTCTAATTAAGAGGCATTCAATAATGTATTTCTCTTTCTTGAAGAAAGGAACCATTTCAACATGTCAGCACATATCCCAAGTAATTTGTACTAAGCTGCACCATCTTTAGTGACTTGTTCGTTCTTTTTTAGCTAGTCAAGTTTGTTTAATGGGAGTGAGATTATACCTCACTGTATATAATAATAAACTTTATGTGTTTCTTGAACCTAATTGAAGCCCACAACCTCCCCATTGTCACTTTTCACCTTAGTGTGATACTTAAATTATAGGGAGCATTAATTTAGTTCACCGCTGCATTTTATGTGTATAAAAGCAATTGCTTCTCAATAATTATACAATCTAATTCTTATGCTAACGTGAACGTGGACTATTGAACTATAAGAAATTGTCATTATTAGACTGCATTTGATCTACAAAGTCACAACGTTTTATAGTTCAAACTAATAATTGCCAAAATAATATTTGGAAGGATTCATGAGTACCGATTTTCATCAATCGCTTATTCCTGTGTTCGACATGGAAATATATATGAGAGAAACTGGAGGTTTTAGGTGATCAGGAATTCCTAAGAGAAACTGAATATCACAGAAAAGGTTGTGTAAACAAAATGTAAAAAGGGGGAGATTATATTCTGTTAGCATTAAGAGCTAAATTCTGATTTGCAACTAGTTTCTACAATTTAAGTTAATTTGAGATGCTTCTTCTTGAAAAACGTTAGATGTTAATGGATTTTAAAACAACTTTTATGAAATAAAGATAATCTTTATTACTATGCTTGGCATTCCTCCTCAACAGCCACAGCATTAACAGAAAATTTAAAATTCAAATATAATTCTGACAAACCTGAACAATTTGCAGGTCCATAAATAGAGGCATTGAGGGAGTTCATCAATGCATTGTGCATCTTCATATCAACTCAGAAAATCATCATTCCAGATAAAAATAACTCTTTTCTTAAAACATTTCCACACATTTTCAACAGTCACTCAGCAAATTATCATTTCAATTCTTTATATAAGATGATAATGCCACTGGCTAAGATAATGACAGTCAATTTCCCACTGAAATCTTTTTAATTGTATTCATCTTTCTTATAATGTCTAATCCTACTCAGTGTGAAATATGCAAGAAAATCCCTGGATTAATGTCTTAATTACAGTGTTTATTAATGTTGCTAGGTATATGATTCCTTGGTTTTGAATTTTTTTTTTAACCCTCTGAGAAGATAGGCTACCTTTTAAAGAGGTGATCTCGTTTTCTGTAGTCCTAATTCAGTCAGATGGGCTACTTAGGTGGCAGGGATAGAATTTGTGCATGAACTCAACCATGTGCACTATCTCTCACCAGTTACTACTGTGCTGAACTTCCTGACAATAGCAGGGTCCAATACTGAGATCCCCATGCAGCCCAGTTTCCTGAGGGTCCAGATTGACTTAATTAAACTTCTTCATCAAGAATAAGACACTGAAATGCACTGATATTGTGCATATGGGTTTGCCTTCATGTTCACAACTTTTCTTCCATGATTGTTGTTAGTGAACTTTGAGAATGCTTTCTTGTCAGTCTTATGCTGGTAAATACTTAACAACCAGTTTGCCAATAAATGTTTGTTTATATGTTCATACACATACTTGTTATAAATAATGTTGATAGAAAGAATGTGTAGAACAAATTTTACAAACAATAATGTAATGTATGAAACTCTTTATGGTAAATTTCTCAGAACCAATTGTTTCATATAAAATGAGTTTGCTAATTTATGCTAAGCTCTTTTATCCATAACCCATCTATGATTGCAACTAACCAATGAATTTTGGTTGGTATTTTACATTGATGAGATGAAAATGAAGTAACAAAAATGTATGTTGGACTATTGGTTCTCTTGTAAGTGATTACTTTGTTAAATTAAAAAAAAAAAAAAAACAGAGTTTGAATTTTGGAGGAATATTTTATTTTGTTCCCCCTTCTATTCACAATGTAATACTGCAGACATAATATTCTTTTGAGTTTAATCAGAATTATCAATATTTTCTCCATCAATTTTAGACAACAAACAATGAAGTTATGATTTGTACTGTCTGTCAATTTCTATGCTTTAAATACTCTTATTATGTCCATTATGTCCATAAGCGTCATCCATTACGCTTTGACTTGAGAAAAGATACCCACTGTAGCACACCATTATAGTATTTTCACCATACAGATACCATAGATGAACATAAATTCAAGACCATAGGAAACAGTAAATTTAGTAAAACAATTAGGAACTGATGAGGTTTCAGTATTATCTTTCTTTTCAATATATTTTATTTTACTATATGTTTTTAAATTTTGATATTCAACAGTATTAATTTTATTTAGACTGCTCACACACCAGGTGTCCTAGATCAAAGACAAATATCTTACCAATTATGATATAGTAAATAAAACTAAAGCTAATTGAATATCCTCCCCCTACCCTTGCCCCAGATTTTACTCCTGCAGTGACATGATGGAAGCCAGGTCAAATGTCCTACTCAAATATCTAGTTGCTCCATAGGTGATGGACAAAGAGGAGACAGGCAGTAATGCCCTTTATTTAACCTTTTGGAATGCAAATACATCTTTCCAAGGGCCAGATAAATCTCAGGTGATTGTCTCCTATGACTGGCTTAGTCCATTTTGTGTTTCTATAACCAAGTATCAGAGACTGGGTAGTTTATAAAGAACATAAATATATTTCTAATAGTTTTGGAGACTGGGAAGTCCACGATCAAGGTACTGGCAAGCGTTGTGTCTGCTGAATGTCCAGTCTCCATTTCCAAGATGCCCTGAATGCTGGGGAAAAACATGTTTCCCTACATGGCAGAAAAGCAGAAAAGCAAAGGAGAGAAACTATTCCCAAAAGCACTTTTAAAAAAGGCATTAAAAAAAAAAAAAAAAAAAATGTATGTACCAATAAGCTCCCACCCTTAGAATTCCTTTATATTATCAAAAGCCTATTCATGATAAAATGGCTTCCAGTTGATTCAAGCAGAACTCCATCTGAGTATGACACCTTATGGGTTATTTTTCTAGAGGGCACAATTTATTTCTTAAAACAGGGACGATATATAGTGTTGCTCTCCCCACAGATCTCTTTCTCTGTTACACTTAATAATCTACTTGTGGAAATATTGCTTCTTTTGACCATAGCTTTGGCCTTAATGGATTTGCAGATTGTAGTGCTCAAGGCAACAGTCATGGTTCCATCAAACTAGGAATTAAAACTATTTTGACCAACGTAATGAATTTGATACTACCCGTACTTATGACTCAACAAGGAGAAAAGGAGTTTGCTCTATTGTTTGAATCACAGTTGATTCAGATTACCAAGAAAAACTTGGATTGCTGCTACATAATGAGGAAAAGAAAGGTTGTGGTAGCTTGAATAATAGTCCTTAAAAGATGTCCACACCTTCGTCTGTGGGATGTGTGAAAACGTTACCTTACATGGCAAAATAAACTTTGCAGATTTGAGTAAATTAAGGATACTGAGCTGGAGAGATTTTCTTGGAATATCTAGGTGGGCCCAGTGATGTAACTACAAAGATCTTTATGCAGATAGAAAGCAGAAACAGAGGGACAAAGGGAAAAAGATTTGAGGATGCTACCCTGTTGGCTTTGAGGGGAAAATAAGAGATTATCAGCCAAAGGGTGTGGGTGATTTTTGGAAGCTGGAAAGGACAAGAAAACATGATCTCCTGGAGCTTTCAGGAGGAACACAGACCTGTGAGTCCATTTTAGAGCTCTGATCTCCAGAATTATAATAAATGTCTGTTGTTTGAACTTATTGTCAAGCAAGTTTGCGATAATTTGCTACAGCAGCAACAGGAACCTAATAAGAAAGCTACATGCAAAATTTGAGAATTAACTGAGGCATCTTTTAGTATCCCCTGTCCAATAATATAAGTCAGTGGGAAACTATGAGAACCCAATAAATATAAGGTAATTTGGATCTTGTGAGCATTATATTTGGGATCACTTCACCAATTAAAAACTCTCTGCTGGCTGAGTCTAATAGAGGTGAATAAGAAGGTAAATGTGGAATAATAATGAAAGAAAGAAACTATGACTTTTAACTTAGGCCTTAAGGTCAAAAACAGAAATGGAGATATTATAGCAGATACACTATACCATATACACAGTACATACAGTGTTATGAAGCTAGTTACTCGTAACACCAGTATATTCTCAGTATTATGAACAATAAACGACATTCAGGAGGAAAAATTTCCTGGTGCATATAAAAAATAGAAGCTGATTGAGTTACTTATTTCAATGTAAGTCTGGTAAATATTTGTATATTATATAAGAGACATTCATTTCCATTTCTTAGTTAAAAAATCTGTTTTGCTTCTAAGTCTTTTACATGCAAAAAGTATATATATATGTATTCATTTTTTCTGCCAAACCTTGACCTTTTAAAGTGGAATATCCCATGAGGATGCGTATTTTCATAATGTTCACTTTGGCTTCTTTACAATGGAGCTTTAAAATAGAAATACTAAAATCTGCCCCTGAATCTGTGCATATGCATATGTCAAGTTAGTAGCTTGGATATCTAAAGTTTCTTCCATTAGGACAAGTAAATAGCCCGCTCTCATTTATCAAGTATGACTCATTTTATTAGTATCTGAAAAGGGTAGGAGTTAGGAATAAAAGAAGTTTCTGTCTCAGAGTGAATGAGGCATAATTATGGGTTATTGTGGAATAAGCCATTTTCTGAGTGACTGTAATCAAGCCAATAATACACTCAATTAGATTTTCTTGGGGTCATTCAGCTAAGGAATAGCCCTTGTGCCAAGCTCTTGCCTTAACTGTGAAACACTAATCCCTTGCAGGGCTACTTTAGTCAAGTGTCCCAGGACATGCTGTTTATATTGTAGTTGATCCAAATGAATGAAGGGTTATGTACATTGCAACCTTGACCTATTGGCTACTGGCTTTCTTTCAAGTAGACTTCAGTTTCTAGATCTCCAGCCTCTTAATGGCATTAACCATGGCTCTCATTGACTTAATTCTTCCATCAGTTGGAAAGCTCATTTTAATCCATCACAAACATGGCAAAATTTAACAAAATAAATAGCTAGGCTTTGAAAGGCAAGCTCATTTAAGGGAGTGGAATGTTTAAGGTTAAGCAGAATAGCATGATGCAAAATCCCATTATCTTTCACAACATCTACCTGGAAAATGACTTTCTACTCATTCCATGGGTAGACAATTATTTCTATAAAAAACTACCATGGCACATGCGCATGTATACAAACACCACTGCCCCATCCCTGCTGGTGCCACATCCCCACCAACACATGCACACCCCACTGTGCATCTATTGCCATGAACATGCAAGTGTGAACCCCACTGCCACTGCCTCAATACAGTGCTTTGGCTGGTACCCCCCATCAGAATGTAGATGCCAGTGCACTGGTAATATCTTGGCCCCTCCAGTGCAGCAGGTGCTTAACCCTGAGAGTCCGGAGAACAAAGCCATTGGCTTGACACCAGTCCCCAAGGGGTAGAGTGAGCAACCTGAGTGTTGAGCTGAGCCGTACTTCACCCCCATGAAATCTTCCAGATGAAGTTTTTTAAATGAAGCCATCTTACACCACAGTCAAACCCCAAGGGCATCAACATAAAATTAAAAAACAAAAACAAAAACACACATCAAAAGGACAACAGCTTCAAATATGAAAGGAATATAAGTGCACACATATGAGACAGAATCAGCACAAGAACTCTGGCAACTCAGAAAGCCAGAGTGTCTTGTTATACCCAAACAACTGCACTAGTTTTTCAGCTATGGTTTTTTTCAGCCATCTAGGTTGAATGGCTGAAATGGCAGACATAGAATTCAAAATATGTATAGGAAAAAGATTATTGAGATTCAGAAGAAAGTTGACACCCAATCTAAGGAATTCTAAGGAATTCAACAAAATGATACAAGAGCTGAAAGATAAAACAGCTATTCTAAGAAAAAACAAAATTGATTTGATAGAACTACAAACTTACTACAAGGATTTCATAATACAACTGGAAGTATTAGCAGCAGAATAGACCAAGCTGAAGAAATAATCTCAGATCCCAAAGATCAATTATTCAAATCAACTCAGACAAAGATTTAAAATGAAAATAAGAAGGAATGAATAAAACCTCCAGGAAATATGGGATTATGTGAAGAGACCAAACCTGTGACACATTGGCATCCCTGAAAGAAAGGGAGAGAGAGAAAGCAACTTGGAAAACATATTTTAGAATAGTGTACATGAAAATCCCCCCAGCCTTGTAGAGAGGTTGACATTCAGTTTCAGGAAATTCAGAAAATCACTGTGAGGTAACAGACAAGACAACCACCCACAAGATATATAGTCATTTGATTCTACAAGGTCAACGTGAAAGAAAAAAATTGTTAAAGGAAGCTAGAGAGAAGGGGCAGGTCACCTACAAAGGTAACCCTATCAGGATAACAGTAGATATTTAAGCAGAAACCCTACAAGCCAGAAGAGACCAGGGGATCTATATTGAGTATTCTTAAAGAAAAGAAATTCCAACCAAGAATTTTATATTCAGCCAAACTAAGCTTCCTAAGTGAAGGATAAATAACATCCTTTTCAGATAAGCAAATGTGAAAGGAATTCATTACCACTAGACTTGCCTTACAAAACATCCTTAAGGGAGTGCTGAACGTGGAAACAAAAGGCCATTACTAGCCACCACAAAATGCACTTAAGCACCTACACCATTAACACTAGAAAGCAACTACACAATCAAGCAAGTCTACTTAATAACCAGCTAAAAACATAATGACAGGATAAAATCCACACATATCAATATTAGCCTTGAACATAAACAGGTTATATGTCCTAGCTTAAAAGGCACAGAATGCTAAGTTGGATTTAAAAAAAAAGCAAAAAGTATGATGTCTTCAAGAGACCGATCTCACATACAGTGACACTCAGAGACTAAAAGTTAAGGGATGAGGAAAAATCTACCAAACAAATGGAAAACATAAAAGAGGAGGGGTTAGTATTCTATTTTCAGAAAAAAAAAATTTTAAACCATCAATGATAGAAAAGGGAAATTATACAATCATAAAGAGTTCAATTCAATTAATTATTCTACATACATATGCACCCAACACAAGAACACCTAGATTTTTAAAACAGGTTCTTGGAGACCTATGAAGAGACTTAGACAACCACACAAAATAGGGGGAGACTTAAATACCTGACAGGCAGTATTAGACAGATTATTTAGTGAAGGATATGTAGGATATGAACTTGACACTTGGTCAAATTGACCTAATAGGTATCTATAGAACACTACCCTCAACAAAAACAGAATATATATTATTCTCATTTGCACATGGCACATACTTTAAAATCAACCACATGATCCGCCATAAAGCCATACTCAACAAATTTAAAAAAACACAAAATCATACCTACCACACTCTCAGACAACAGCACACACAAAAAAATAGAAATCAATAATGAGAAGATCTCTCAAAACCATTGAATTACATGGAAATTAAACAACCTCCTCCTGAATTATAACTTTCAGGTAAACAATGAAATTAAGCAGAAATCAAGAAATTCTTTGAAACTATTGGAAAAAAGATACAACATACCAGAATCTCTGGGAAACAGCTAAAGCAGTGTTAAGAGGAAATTTTATAACACTGAACACACACATCAAAAAGTTAGAAAGATCTCAAACTAACAACCTAATACCACACTTAGAGAAAGTAGAGAAACAAGAACAAATCAACCCCAAAACTGGCAGAAGACAAGAGATAACTAAAATCAGAGCTGAACTTAGGGAAATTGAGATGCAAAAAAAAAAAAAAAAAAAAAACATACAAAAGTTCAAAATAATGAATCCAGGAGTTGGTTCCTTAAAAGATTAAATGAAATTGGCAGACCACTAGCTATATTAATAAGAGAGAGAGAGAGAGAGAGAGAGAGAGAGAAGACCCAAATAAACACAATTAGAAATGAAAACACGGGCATTACCACCGGCCCTACAGAAATACAAAAAATACTCAGAGATACTATGAACACCTCTGTATACAACAACTGGAAAATCGAGAAGAAACTGATAAATCTCTGGAAACATACAACCTCCTGAGATTGAACCTGGAAGAAATGGAAACCCTGAACAGACCAACAAATATTCCAAAATTCATCAGTAATAGAAAGATTTCAAACCAGAAAATGCCTTGGACCTGATGGAGTCACAGTTGAATTCTACCAGACATATAAAGAAGAGCTGGTACCAATTCTACTGAAAATATTTCAAACAGTTGAGGAGGAGGGATGCCTCCCTCCCTCATTCTATGAGGCCAGAATCATTTTCAAATCAAAACCTGGCAGTGACACAACTAAAAAAGGAAACTGCAGCTCGGTATCTTTGGTAATCATAAATTCAAAAATTCTTGACAAATACTAGCAAACGGAATCCAGTAGCACATCAAAAACCTAATCCACCATGGTCAAGTAGGGTTTTCACAAATCAAAAAATGTGATTCATCACATAGACAGAACTACAAACAATAACCACATGATCATCTCAATAGATGCAGCAAAGGCTTTTGATAAAATTCAGCATCAATTTATGTTAAAAACCTTCAACTAGGCATTAAAGGAGCATAACTAAATAATGAGAGCCCTCTGTAACAAAGCCCCCAAAGCCAATGTTATATTGAATGAACAAAAACTGGAGCATGTCTCTTGAGAACTGAAACAAGGGAAGGATGATCACTCTCACCAATCCTATTCTAAATAGTACTGAAAGTCCTATCCAGGTAATCAGGCAAGAGAAGGAAATGAAAGGCATCCAACTAGGAAGAGAGGAAGTCAAACTATCTCTCTTTGCAGACAATATGATTCAACCCCATATATAACCTTTGCCCAAAGGCTTCTAGATCTGATAAACAACTTCAGCAAAGTTGCAAGATATAAAAATTACATACACAAATATGTATCATTTCTATTCACCAACAACATTCAATCTGAGAGTCAAATCAATAATGCAATCCTATTCACAATAGCCACACAAAAATATAATATACCTAGGAATACAACTAACCACAGAAGTATAAGTTCTCTACAAGGAGAAATACAAAACACTTTGAAGTAAATCAGGGATGACACAAATAAATGGAAAAACATTTCATGCTTATGGATTGGAAGAATCGATATTATTAAAAATGGCCGTACTGCCCAAAGCAATTTATAGATTCAGCGCAAATCTTACCAAGCTACCAATGTCATTCTTCACAGAATTAGAAAAAGAAAGCTATTCTGAAATTCATAGGGAAGAAAAACAAACCTGAATAGTTAAAACAATGCTAAGCAAAAAGGACAAGGTGGGAGGCAGCACACTACCTGACTTCAAACTACACTATAAAGCCACAGTAACCAAACAGCACAATATTGGTACAAAAATAGACACATATACCAATGGAGCAGAACAGAAAACTCAGAAATAAGCTGCACAACTACAACCATATCATCTTTAACAAGGGTGACTAAAACAAGCAATAAGGAAAGGACTCCTTGTTAAGTAAATGATGCTGGGCTAACTGGCTAGGCATATTCATAAAAATGAAGCTGGATCCCCACCTTTTACCATATACAAAACATTAACTCAAAATGGATTAAAAATTTAAATGTAAGACCTCAAACTATAAAAATCCTGAAAAAACAACCTAGGAAATACTCTTTTTGACATTAACCTTGCCAAAGAATATTTGGCTAAGACCCCAAAAGCAATTGCAACAAAACCGAAACTAGACAAGTGGGACCTAATTAAACTAAAGAGCTTCTGCACAATAAAAGAAACTGTCACCAGAACAAATAGACAATCTACAGAATGGGAGAAGATATTGGCAAACTGCGTCAAATGAAGGCCCAGTATCCAGAATCTATGAGGACCTTAAATAAATCATAAATCAACAAGAAAAAAAATCAAAAAACAAGGAATCCCTTTAAAAATGGGCAAAGGACATGAACAGATTCTTCTCAAAAGAACACATACACATGGCCAAAAAGCATATGAAAAAAAAAAAAGCTCAATATCACTCTTCATTAGAGAACTGCAAATCAAACCACATTGAGATAGCATCTCACACCAGTCAGAATGACTATGATTAAAAAGTCAAAAAACAACAGATGGTGGTAAGGTTGTTGAGAAAAGGGAATACTTTTACACGCTGGCAGGGATAGAAATTAGGGCAGCCACCATGGAAAGCAGTTTAGACATTTTCTCAAAGAACGTGTAACTGCCATTGTGCAGTTCCATTACTGAGTACATACCCAAAGGAACAGAAATCATTCTGCTATTGAGACATAATGCACGTGTGTGTTCACTGCAGCACTATTCACAATAACAAAGACATGGAATCAACCTAAATGTTCATTAAGGGTGGACTGGAAAAAGACAATATGGTACATATACAGCATGGAATACTACACAGCCATAAGAAGGAATGAGATCACATCCTTTGCAACAACATGGATGAAGGTAGAGGCCATGATCCTAAGTGAATTATTGCAGGAAGAGAAAACCAAATACTGCATGTTCTCACTTACAAATGGAAACTAAACCTTGGGTACACAGGAACACAAAAAAGAGAACAATAGACACCAGAGCCTATTTGAGAGTAGAGAGTGGGAGGAGGGTGAGAATTGAAAAGCTGCCTATTGGGTACTATGCTTATTACCTGGGTGATGAAATAATCTCTGTAGGAAACATATGTTGGGGGAAGTTAGGGACCCAAAATGGAGGGACCAGCTGGAGCTGCAGCAGAGGAACATAAATTGTGAAGATTTCATGTACATTTATCAGTTCTCAAATAATACTTTTATGATTTCTTATGCCTATCTTTAATCTCTTAATCCTGTTACCTTCGTAAAACCGAGAATGTACGACACCTGAGGACCACTGTGATAATTGTGTTAACTGTACAAATTGATTGTAAAACATGTGTGTTTGAACAATATGAAATCAGTGCACCTTGACAAAGAACAGAATAACAGCAATTTTTAGGGAACAAGGGAAGACAACCATAAGGTCTGACCGCCTGTGGGGTCGAGCAAAAAGGGCCATATTTATCTTCTTGCAGAGAGCCTATAAACAGACGTCCAAGTAGGGAAGATATTGCTAAATTCTTTTCCTAGCAAAGAATATTAATATTAATACCCTGGGAAAGGAATGCATTCCTGGGGGGAGGTCTATAAATGGCCGCTCTGGGAGTGTCTGTCTTATGTGGTTGAGATAGGGACTGAAGTATGCCCTGGTCTCCTGCAGTACCCTCAGGCTTATTAGGGTGGGGAAAAACTCCGCCCTGGTAAATTTGTGGTCAGACCCATTCTCTGCTCTCAAACTCTGTTTGCTGTTGTTTAAGATGTTTATCAAGACAATACATGCACCGCTGAACATAGAGCCTTATCAGTAGTTCTGTTTTTGCCCTTTGCCTTGTGATCTTTGTCGGACCCTAATCAGTAGTTCTCCTTTTTGTCCTTCAAAGCATGTGATCTACACCCTGATCTTACACCCCCTTCCCCTTTCAAAACCCTTAATAAAAAACTTGCTGGTTTGAGGCTCAGGTGGGCATCATGGTCCTACCGATATATGATGTTACCCCCGGTGGCCCAGCTGTAAAATTCCTCTTTGTACTCTTTCTCTTTATTTCTCAGCCAGCCAACACTTATGGAAAATACAAAGAACCTAAGTTGAAATATTGGGGGTGGGTTCCCCCAATAAACATAAAATTTATCATATAACAAACCTGCACATGTATCCCCTGAACCTAAAATAAAAGTTGGAAAGAATAAAGAAACATCACATTAATAGCGTAAAAGAAAAATGGCCGTGAAATCTGTGTACTGTAAACAGAAATAGCAGATGTGATTTGAGATATGGTTTTCCAAATTAATCCTGTATACAAGTTTACTAGTAGTTTCCTAAGCACTCAAGAAAAGTGAAAAAAAAGCAACGATAGATTAGATCTGCTTTTATTGCTCAGAAAAGAGAAGAATGCTTATCATAAGGACTTTGCCAGCTGAATTGGCAAAAATAATCTATACTTTTGAGAATTAGTTTCTTGAAATTAGAGATGAAAAGTTCAGTTTCTAAAGCAGTTCATTTGAAAATAAATAAAAGCTATTGCATGGGGATGTCATTACTATCGTAAAAATAATCTACCTCTGCCCTAACTCCCTGCTTTTGTTCTTCTAGCTGGAAAAACAAACAAAACAAAAGCTGTACATCTATCATGGCCACAGCTTGAAATTTTGTGCTAGTTTTGAATACCTTTTAAACTTTCAACAATGTCACTCTTTTAATCTCACTCTCCACCCTGCATAATTGAATCATCCATCTCCATTGATCATTCTTAGCAGTACTCAAACATGTTTTTGAATGCTGACTATCTTCTTCTTTCTTCATCTTTCTCCTCCTCCTCCTCTTCCTCCTTCTGTTCCTCCTCCTGCTCTTCCTCCTCCTCCTCCTCTGGCTCTTGATCATACATCCTCTTCTGGCTTATTTAACTTTTTGTTTTCCATTCACTTCTTGATAGAATTATTTATCTGTATTTTGGGTGTGGATTTGACCATCATCCATTTTGTTCTCAACTCCCTAAACCATGGATTCCTTTTCAGTTAACAGAATAATTGCAAAGATCATTAATGACTTACTTTGTACTAAATTCAATTTTATTTTTATTTTGCTTTCGTCAACATCTAATAAGATTGTTCACTCCGTTATTGAAATATTTTCTTCTCATGGCTTTGAGGAAAAATATTTTCTTATTTTTCTCTCTACCTCCTTGAACATTGTGCCTCCACAGTTTCCTTCTTGTTCTTCTTCTTTTCTTGAACTCCAAATATTGTACTGCCACATTTTTCTGTCTTGACTCCCTTACTCTTTTCTTTATATTCATTCTTCCTGGATAACTTGTTTTAAAGGAAGGGTTTTAAATACTGTGTGCTGAAGACTCCAAAATCTACAAATCCATTCCTGCCTTCCCTCCACAACTCCAGACTCTTACAGCCAATTCCAAATGTCACATCTCCAAATGGATGTCTACTTGACATCTCAAATTTAATATGACAAAAACAGAACTATTGATTTATCTCTCGAACAGCACTCTGCTCCTTGCCCAATTTTCTTTGTCTCATTAAATTTCAGTGCTTGATTGCTTGAGCCAAAAAAATAGCAGTTGCTCTTCATTCCTTATTATGCCTTACTCCCAGATCATCTAGTCATATTGATTCTTCCTTCAAAGTATATCACAGAACTGTCTCTTTATCTCAGTCTCAACCAATAACCATTTTAGACCAAGCTACCACCATATTTTGTCTGGACTATTGTCATAGCTCCATAATTTGCCCCTTTACTTTGTCTCCTCCTCTACGACAACCTGTTTCCAACACAGCCAGTAAAGTGATATGTTCAATCTGTTAATCAGAAAATGTCATTCCCTGACTAAAACCCTTCAAAAGCCTCCTGTCAAAACATACTTATGACTCACTCATTAAATGAGTTGGACTCAGAATGAGTAAAGGAAACATCTCCATACTGTCTCACAACTACCATTCAAAATTACTCTTTTATAATTTTCCTCTCCATCTCAGGATTTTTTTTTTTAGCTAATTCTATAGGTTTTTCTAGTAGCATTCATGTATTGATGAAGAATCTTGTTTTCTGGTATTAAAAAGGCCAGAAAGATGAAATATAAAAACACTTCAATCTGTCATGTAGTTTAAAGCATCTCCCTCCACAGCTCAGACACAAATCAGATTTTTTAAAGACTTTTGCAGAGGAAAAGAGTAGTTTTGTTTTGCCTTTTCCTTCCTTTCTGTCCTCCCTGACTTGATAGCTGCCATTCCTGACTTCTCCAGGATCTGGTGTGAAGAAAGGAAGTGTTTAGAAGAAATGACAAAGTCTTATGTGACTCATTCTGTTGTATCTGTTGTTGTATCCTCCTGTGGAACAGATGTTTGTGTGTTTTTCTTTTTTTCTTTTTCTTTTTGAAATCCATTAATCAATTGAGATTTACAGAAATATATTTTTTATTGGCAAAATTATATCCTATCAACTGACCATTTATAACTCACCTCTCAGTTCTTCCATGCAATTCTTCATCCCATGTGGATTCCTTATGATTGGGGCATATCACTCTGACAGGCATACTTCTTTGGTGAGATCATGTCACCCAGCTCCCAACTTTGTTGAGCCAAAAGACATGGTAGGGGAAATGAGTGAAGGGATATCGTGAATCAGGCACTCTGATACAAACTCTCAGTCTTTTATCAGCCTCTCAATGAATGAAAACAGCCTTCCACTGTTTTGATATGGCCTAGAGGATGGTTATCAAGTAAGGTTTATAAAGTAGGCTTTGATCTACCCCATGAAAAAGTTTACGGTTGATCAAGTGCATTAATTGGGATCTCATGGTACTTGCCTCCTATTGTGTCCAGTTTTTAGATACTATACTAAAACCAAACTGGAATGTCTATTTAACACGTGACTGCATATGCTATAAATCTAGTATTCTTAACTGAGTTTACAGAGGCTAACAGGATTTGGCTCTTGCCTAATTCTTCTACCATATCTTATAACACCTTCTCTTTCACACCCATGACCAAAAAGCACTGGTCTGATTTTACAACCTTAAACAAAAGTTTGTTCTTGCTTTAAGACATATTATTTGCTTTTCCTTCTTCCTGAAATGATCTTTTTCTTGATATTTTCATGGATGACTCCTTTTTGTTTAGTTTTTTGGTTAAATGTACCCCCAACCCCCCACAGAGAAGCCTACTCTTACTTTCCTATCTGTAGTAGCAACAAACTCACTGTTACATCAAACCTACTACATTTCAGTAAGGAATTTCCTCCCCAACTCTCTCAGAAAACTATTTCATGTCTCTTTCCTCCACAAACATCCAAATTTCTCTATTTTTCTCTCATTTTATTACCTTGATTTTTGTTTCTCTGAGAAACCAGAAGCATGATAAGGATACCATATCATCTTCCTACCACAACATTTTCCATCTTATTTGTGTGTGTACTCAGACTCTGCCTTCCTGTTATGATGGATGGACTCTCTCTACTGATATCTAAGGCCAACCCTGTCATTGTGGATGCGTCTCATCCTTCTTCATTTACTCAAGAACACTGTTTATTCCAGCCTCAAGCCCCACCCTCACCTAGTTGCATCATCCCAATGGGCATGCAAACATGGATGTACTATTATCCATTATACTAAAATCTCCCTGTAGTCCCACAGTCCTCTCTAGCTACCATTTATTTTTCTTTCATTGATGGCAAGCATTATTGAGAAACTTGCTCAAGTTGCTATCTCCAATATTTTTTTTAACAACACAATTGTTTTTTAGACAATTCTATCAAGTTTTAATCCTACTGCCCAACTAAAACCATGCTGGCAAATGTTACCAATGATTTCTACTACGACAAAACCCAAAATCAATTCTCATTTCTTTTTATCTTATTTAATGTTTCTCAGTACCATCTCTAAGCTTAAGATTGAAAACATCTATATCTTAATCCACAATTTTATCCCAGAATTCCAGACTTCTATTATGAATTCCCAAGGTAGTATCTCCAAATCAGTGTCTAATAAACTCTTTAACTTTTTATTTCCTAAATTAGTTGGTTACAGGTTTGGAAATTACAAAAAATGATATACAGGTAAAATATATTCAGGCTATCAGTTTACTTGGATTTCAGGATACATTGCAGAAAATATATCAATAAAGCCAAATAGCAGTCACATGATCAGGAGTAGCTTACAGTATCCTCCACCCTTTTGGTTCTTAATAGCAAGGGATGGGGAATGGGAGAATCTACCCACACCATTCTTTACCCGTCTTTTATATTGTGTCCTCATTTATAGGTACATACCAAATTTTATGTCTCTTAGGGCTGCTGTAACTAATCAATTAGGATTTTCATAAACTAATACCTATATACATCCATAATTAATAACTAAATCCATTCTTACTTTATTCATCTATTTTTCTTCATACTTTTTTTGATGTTAGTGAGTCTCATTCACTCTTTTCTGAAACTGTATCTTATATTTGATCTTTTGCTTTGTTTTGCCACTCCCAGTGCCATTGCCCAAATCTATAGTGCTATCACTTATTTTTCTCTCCCTTCCTACCTTCCTTCCTTCCTTCCTTCCTTCCTTGCTTCCTTCCTTCCTTCCTTTCTTTCTTCCTTCCTTGTTTCCTTCCTTGTTTTCTTCCTCTCTCGCTCCCACTTTCCCTCCCTCCCTCCCTTTCTTCCTTCCCTGACTCTTACCACTAGTATATAAACAGAGGGGAAACACAGATCTAGCCTGACTTGCTCACTGCCCAATCCCCAATTCTGATAACATTGCCTCGCATGTAATAGGTTCTTAATAACCATGATTGAGTAATGATTAATCATCCCCCTCCTCAGAGTCACTGCAGGAAATACAGCATTTATTGCCATTGACCGGTTTCTTTGTCAAATCTTATTAACTCCATTGACATTTCTAGAAATAATTGATTCTTCATATGAATTGAGAAAATCCGCTTGCTCTTTCTCATGCTTTTCCTCAGAATATCTCTTTAAATAAGATTTTATCAACTCATAATTTTGTTGAGCATAAAGTTCTTATAATGTCTCTGTTTTTCTTATACCATTCATCTGATAATATCCCTAGGCTTTTATTACATTTGTCTAGCACAAGACCCTTAAACATATTGCATTGACAAAAATCATTCCATGGAATAAAAATATATTGAATGATGTTTTACTAACCATCTTCAGTTCACCCTTATTTTTGAGACAAAATAATAATTACAGTTAAGAAATCCAAAAAATGATAAACATAATACGTCTGGGAAAAACATTTATGACTAATGTATGCCATGGCTCTTGTTGCCTATTTAAATTAATGATTTATATTTTATGTTCTCTCAGCCATGTGAGTTCTTGTATTCAGGGCTTCATGATTAACCTTAAGTGTTCCTAAACACGATTCCTCAAGGATCTAGAACTAGATGTACTATATGACCCAGCCATCCCATTACTGGGTATATACCCAAAGGATTATAAATCATGCTGCTATAAAGAAACATGCACACGTATGTTTATTGCGGCACTATTCACAATAGCAAAGACTTGGAATCAACCCAAATGTCCATCAGTGACAGACTGGATTAAGAAAATGTGGCACATATACACCATGGAATACTATGCAGCCATCAAAAAGGATGAGTTTGTGTCCTTTGTAGGGACATAGATGCAGCTGGAAACCATCGTTCTTAGCAAACTGTCACAAGAACAGAAAACCAAACACCGCATGTTCTCACTCATAGGTGGGAACTGAACAATGAGATCACTTGGACTCGGGAAGGGGGACATCACACACCGGGGCCTATCATGGGGAGGGGGGAGGGGGGAGGGATTGCATTGGGAGTTATACCTGATGTAAATGACGAGTTGATGGGTGCTGACGAGTTGATGGGTGCAGCACACCAACATGGCACAAGTATACATATGTAACAAACCTGCACGTTGTGCACACGTACCCTAGAACTTAAAGTATAATAATAATAAGAAAGAAAGAAAGAAAGAAAGAAAGAAAGAAAGAAAGAAAGAAAGAAAAAATAAATAAATGAGTACCTTACGTATAGCTATCCATTGAGAATCGGAATTCTGTTAGGAGAGATGGTGATCATGCCTACTCATTTTAAAGTCCCTCTTGAAGAAAGATACATGGTCTATAAAATCTCTATAAAGTGGGCATTTACATATATGACCCAGAAGCAGAAAACTGAAAACTCGTTGGGGCCACAGGTAGGCCAGGGAATTAAAGCAGTATGCCATGAGATTGAGTTAGGTTTGCAGAGGTCTTAATGAGAATGTCTTAAACTGTAGATATGGAAGAATAGAGACAATGAACACATTATTCTTTATTTCTACTCCATAACTGGGCTATGGTATCTAAAAAGATATGCCCCTATTGTTGATTTTCTATTTTCTAACTTTTGTAGTCACATATAAAATTGGATCTATATTACACTCTGTTATGTACTGCCTATCTGACAAGCGCTTCCTCCCTTGATGGTCCACTGTAATGCTAATTTTTATTTAACCTGATCACAAATTCTACACATTTCAAATTACAGTTCTTAGAGGTAAAAGTTACATGTAATTGTCCCAATTATCAGTTTCTTTCTTCTCAGCTCTAAATTCACCCTTCAATATATGCTCTACTATAATAAATAGAATCCCTTTAAGCATGTCTTCCTTAAAGTGACCTCATTGTTAACTGTTCTCAGTAGAGTGCACTGAGAGACACTGCAGGAGGAAGACCTATTCTGCAGTTTCTAGCTGCTGTGTGGTGGATCAGGGCAGGGGGATGAGGACATCAAGGGAGCTCTGCCCCAGTCACACATAAAGAACACGTGGTCCGATGGCCGGGCGCGGTGGCTCAAGCCTGTAATCCCAGCACTGTGGGAGGCCCAGACGGGCAGATCACGAGGTCAGGAGATCGAGACCATCCTGGCTAACACGGTGAAACCCCGTCTCTACTAAAAAATACAAAAAACTAGCCGGGCAAGGTGGCGGGCGCCTGTAGCTCCAGCTACTCGGGAGGCTGAGGCAGGAGAATGGCGTGAACCCGGGAGGCGGGGCTTGCAGTGAGCTGAGATCTGGCCACTGCACTCCAGCCTGGGCGACAGAGCGAGACTCCGTCTCCAAAAAAAAAAAAAAAAAAGAGCACGTGGTCCTTGCAGTGATAACAGCCTTAGCGCTGGTACTGCCCACCTGGATACAGGAGAATTCTCTGTCCCTCTGTATATTACCTGAGTTTGCTGATCACCTGCCTTCCACTTGCACTCCAGAGGATTGGTGCCTGCTGGTCCTGTGACTGACTGCTGGTCCTGCTAGTCTTTGTTAGTGCAAGACTGGGCAAATTGACACATTTCTCTGCCATCCAGTGGGCTGACCTATGCCTTCTCCAAGAAGGTATGAACTCCAACTTTGAGGAGAAGCCCCCTTTACCAGTTTGTACTTCCTTAGGTACTCACTGTTGTTCCTAGGGTGCTATTTGTAGTTGTCCCATATCTTATAGCTACTCTCTTATCAAAATGGAATACTTATTTATATTAAAATTCTTTTGTTTAATCCACTTTGTGATTTCTATTCCCTATTGGACCTTAGCACCTAGTACACTTGATGTCACTTAATGTACTAAATATATTCATTAAGTGAGTAATACTACCTTTTATATTTCAACTTGATTTTCTTATCATCACTATTGGGTTACTCTCATGAACTCCTTTTCTGTGATTAGGGACATTTAATTTTGTGATTTCTTTAGCATTTTGACCTGTTTTCCAATTAATCAGATTTATGTTTCCACTAAGCCTCCTTAACAAACCATCTCTCTCCCACATTTAAATAAATAACATTTAGGAAAATCCTGCCTTTTTAAAAATTTTCGATGTTTAATGCCTATTTGATCCCAATATTTCATGAGTAGACATGGATATTAAGACATAAATCCCTTCTCTGATTCCTACCAAACACAACAGACTTTTAGATTATGTAGTAAGTGGATTTTATGCTTTCAAATTAAAGTTATATAGTAAAGAACTTTAAAGTTCATTAAACAGAATTCAATTCCATTGATCCCCAAATGATTTTTCACATATGGCCAAATATGTGAAATTGCTTGGCAAATGAAAATCCTTAATATCTGTCACGTTTTAATCAAATAACTGATCTGCCTTTATATACTGAATGAGACTGTAGAATATGGATAGTTTAAGAGTCACTCTGTTGGGGCAGAGAACTTGACTGGAAAGTAGGAATAGTTTTTACCTTTCATGTTTCAAGACATAACATTAAAAATATCTTAAATTAAAGGCACTGTAACTAAAAGAGTCTAGTAGTAGAATGTTCTTTTACAACTCGTTAAATAAAATTGTTTACATTATCTGAAATAATAAAATTGTTTATAAAGAAGTTATTATTTCCAATGCCATCAACACACTTATTTACAAACTTTTAGAAAACACTGCATTTACTTTTCTATCTTAAGTGTTCTAGGGTATAAAAGTAGATAAGATAAGCTAAAATAAGCTTCCTTCCTTCAACAAAAGTTACAGTCAAGTGAGAGAGAAGAGTCATTTGAAATATTACAAATCAGTAGACCATGGGAATGTGGGAAGAGCTGGGTATGAACTGGGTATAAAAACAAAACAAAAACAAAAAATGAGTTTAAGTTGCAAACTGAAGTTCTTATGTTGTGATGTGAGATAATTTAGGAAACTTTTGGAGGAATTGAACCATGTGAGTTATGAAAGTTTTAGTTTTCTTTTTTAGTTCAAAATACATGCTGACTGTGAGGAAATTTAAACACTGTAAACAAAAATATAAAGAGCAAACTATAAAAATTGTTCTTACCTCTTTCTTAATTGCCCCTCTCAGACCTGGATTAAGTATGCATTTTTAAAACTTTCGTTTTATAAATCATTTTATATTCACTTATAAACATTGCATTTTATACTATAGAATGTGAAATAAAAGGAATCTTGTTTATGTAATTTGTCACTTTATATCCCCTGCATAGAGCATTTCTTAACCCATAGTAATTCCTCAAGAAATATTTATTTAATGAATTACAAATGAATATGTATGAGTGTATGTACACAAAAAATACAACACAATCACAGTCTATATGTTGTTCTGTAATATGCTTTCTTTCATAAAACAAGTTTGAAATATTCTTTCATATCAATATAGTCAACTAATCTTCATTGATTTAAATAGCTACATAGTATCAAATTATACCATAATTTATTAATATTTAACCAGTTTCTGAAAGATAAAGTTTGGGTTGTCTTTAATTCAATAATATACACAACTGAGTATTTTTGTATATGTGTTTTTGCATAGTGTTAGAATTGCTAGGTCCAAATGTATATATGTTTTGCATTTTGTATAATTTAGAAGTTCTACTCCAAAAGATAGCAACTGAAGCAATTTATATTCTAGAAAATGGTATGAAAGAATTAAGGGTTACATTAAACTTAGATTTATAAAATTTGGTCTTGGTAAAAAAGTTGAGACGATCTTTCAGGCAAAACACTTGAAGTCCTCTGTATTACTCAGTGTGAAATTTATTTTTCCTAATGGTGATTCAGTAAATGAGAAAACTAATTCTGAATTTTCACTAATTGGGGGCCATTGCGTCTGCTGGCAGGATATGGAAATGACAGAATCTTACACCTCTCCTTCAAAAAACCAGGAACACAAACATTTAAACCCAGCGTTCTTTCTGTTCACCCACTTTCTCCTTAATGTATTCATTCGATAAGATGACAATAGTTTTTGAACACCTTTTATTTTGAATAACTTGTTTAAGCCTAGGTGATAAGGACAGACAGGGTTCCTGAAGTTAGAGGTTTAATGGCCCTGTAGGAATGTGGCATAAATAGCATTTAAATGTGGCAATTGCTGTATTTTGATAATGTAAGTTAAGGGTAGAGCGAAAACACAGATTACCCACTAATTACATATCGGATGACTACCACTCCGGTGGTAGCCAGGCATGACTTTGAAGAGAAAGTTACCTTGAAGTCACATGCAAACTGAAATTAGAAGGAAATATGGGATTTAATCAGGTAGAGATTAAGGGGAACAGTGACTCAAGCAAAAAATCAGTGTATGAAGTTCTTGGAGAATTTGCTCATGCATGTAAAAACAACAGAACGGGTCTAGAACATTGAAAAAAAATAATGTTATTGCCTTTATTTTGTTTTTCTAAAGTATTTTGCTAGTTTAAGCTTATTTTTTAAAAGTAATATTCTCATCTGGGCGCGGTGGCTCCTGCCTGTAATCCTAGAACTTGAGATGCCTAGGTGGGTGGAACACCTGAGGTCAGGAGTTTGAGATCAGCCTGGCCAAAATGGTGAAGCCCCATCTCTACTAAAAATACAAAAATTAGCTTGGCGTGATGGCGGGCACCTGTGGTCCCAGCTACTCTGGCGGCTGAGGCGGGAGAATTGCTTGAACCTGGGAGGCGGAAGTTGCAGTGAGCCGAGATGGCGCCATTGCACTCCAGCCCGGGCGAAACTCCGTCTCAAAAAAACAAAAAGGTGAAATTCTCCTATTATGTCTTGGTATACCCCAGTTTTTACTATACTATTTATAGCTTCTTTCTTCCATTAGAGATTTTTATAGAAATTTTCCCTGGGTAGTACTTGAATACTCAAAAGAACTTTTTATTCAGATGCTCAGAACTTCTCCAGCAACTGCAGCTTAAAAACATTTTGTCAGTCACATCGCTAGGTTTGAAGTAGGTTAACATTTGTTTAAAATTCACACGTTAGGAACATATAACCTTATCTCTTAGTCAGATCTACAAAGTTTATAAAATAGCTGATAAAAAGTGGAAACATAATGGTTATTATCTAAATTTATAGACTGTTGAATTCACAGGGCTTGCAAAAATGGCGTTAGCTCATAAATTATACTTGAAGTAAAATGTCAAGGTATATTTGGAAATTCTCCATTTAGTAAATCATTATATGCCAGAAATGAATTTATGCTGTAGGAATATCTAGTATTAATGTGATAGAATTTAGGTTTCTCTGTTTTCTGAGTGAATTCTCTTTGCAAGACATCTGAATGAGCCAATAAAGAATACATTTACATTTTTTACAATTTACGTTTTTTTTTTTTCCTAAATGTCCAACCGGATTAGATCTCCTGGAATTTGTGACCACATTCTTTTTTTTTTTTTTTTTTTTTTTTTTGAGACGGAGTCTTGCTCTGTAACCCGGGCTGGAGTGCAGTGGCCGGATCTCAGCTCACTGCAAGCTCCACCTCCCGGGTTTAGGCCATTCTCCTGCCTCAGCCTCCGGAGTAGCTGGGACTACAGGCGCCCGCCACCTCGCCCGGCTAGTTTTTTGTATTTTTAGTAGAGACGGGGTTTCACGGTGTTAGCCAGGATGGTCTCGATCTCCTGACCTCGTGATCCGCCCGTCTCGGCCTCCCAAAGTGCTGGGATTACAGGCTTGAGCCACCGCGCCCGGCCTGTGACCACATTCTTTAATCTTCCAGCACGTAATCCTGGCAGCTTTCTGTAATTCTCATTTTACTTAGAGTTTCAAGAGTAATTTCTATTGGATGCATACACGAGTTCCTATTCCTAAGCTAGTGATCATCTGATGCAACACATATAAATTCCAGTTTGAAAATCTTTCATAATAACACTTTCAGTCTTTACTGAGTAAATTAGTACTTGACCATGCTAATTATGCCAGCCAAAAATGGGTTTTAATTCTATATAAAACAATACATATTAGTAGACTCTGATGACTCCTTTAGAGGCACATAAGAGGCAAAAAGACAAAAGCAAAAAGCATAGTAGTTTTCATTGTTTTTCAAATCTTAATGTGATGAAATGACTAGGAAAACAAACTTGGTACACAGTAATTTGCACTTATTTGGAATTTTCAGGTATGTGGTTTTTACATGCTGTCCAACAGCATCCTATACTTTTTCTACAGTTTTGATTTTACTTCATTTAGGTTGAAGCCTTGTCCTTTGTTTTCTGAAGTGGTTTCTATTCAGGAATGTAGTTGTATTGTCTCATGTTTAAAAGACACTTCATTCCATTTTGATTTTTATAGAGCTTTTTTTTCTGGTAATCATTCAGCAAATGTAAATTACATTGCAATGGCAAACTTTGTGTCCGAATCATTTAAAGGAGATTGTCCTTTGAAAGGCCAACTTTCTGAAGTAGTTATTCTGTCAAAAATAATTCATAATCATAAAAAGAAAAACATATATAAAATTAAGAGAATATTTTGATATAGTATGGAAATAATGCTGAATCACAAAATGATTGAAAATCATTTGAAATATTTCACAAGTGGAACTAAGAAGATCATATACAAACCAAAAATCTCACTGTAATCTTTATACAGATAAAACTTTCTCTTCATCATGAACAGAGGTTTCTCTCTGTGAAGACTTACAAGCTCATGCCCCCTAAATTCAAGTATTTTTTTTACCTTGGCTGTCAATCAGAATTGAAACAAAGGCTGTAAATAACTAGGTCATAGTCAATATAAACCTATCTCCATTTGGATGGTGTATGCTTATTTATGAACTTCCCCATATACAGTTTATAGTTTTTAAGGAAAGAGAGAGTTTGGGGGCACAAAAATTACAGTAAAAAGTCATCTTATGAATCCCTAATAGAATATATTTACCTACATATAATAGGAAGTATAAGAATTATACAGGATCAAATTCATAACTGAATAGGCAAGGTACTTGAGGTATATAAGTACATGAAATGGGAATAAAGTATCCATCATCACTCTATATGGGCAACTCCTATGGTTTCCTAATTTAGGATATCCGAAGAATAACTGACACAAAGAACTGCCTTTTTTTTTGAAAAGAGGTGTACAGATGATATATATGACCGTTTAAAATAACTCAGAGTGTATTTCTTTTTGTGGTTATATCATTGTATTCATTTGACTGTTGTAACAAGTTACCACAAAGTTGGTGGCTTAAAATCACAGAAATTTATTTTCTCATAGTTCTGCAGCCAGAAGTCCAAAATTGGTATCATTGAACCATAATTAAGATTTCAGCATGGCTGTGTTCCCTCTGGAGACTGGGAGAGAATGCATCCTTGTCTTGTCCAGCTCTGATGGTGGTTGCAGGCATTCCTTGGTTTGTGGCCACATCCCTCCTATATCTCCCTTCGTAATTAAATGAACTTTTCCTCTTCTGTCTATGTCAAATCTCCTTTGCATCGCTCTTGTAAAGATACCCTTATTATCAGGATCCATCCTAATAATCCAGAATAATCTTCCAATCTCAAAACCTTTACTTTAATCAAATCCGCAAAGGCCCTTTTTTTCTTTTAAAAGTAATGTTTACAGATTCTAGTGATTGGGAGCTGATGTCCTTGAGTGGCCATTATTTAGCCCAATATAGTCATGGATAATAAAAAGAGTCTTAGGATATTTAAAAATGATTATTGCACTATTTTTTCATGGACATTAATATGTGCAAGTGGTTAATCTTTTGCTGTGCAGAAGTTCTTTAGTTTAATTAGATCCCCTTTGTCAAATTTGGCTTTTGTTGCCATTGCTTTTGGTATTTTAATCATGAAGTATTTGTCCATGCCTATGTCCTCAATGCTATTGCCTAGGTTTTCTTCTAAGGTTTTTATGGTTTTAGGTCTTACATTTATGTCTTTAATCCATGTCAAGTTAATTTTTGTACAAGGTATAAGGAAGGGGTTCAGTTTCAGTTTTCTGTATATGGCTAGCCAGTTTCCCCAACACCATTTATTAAATAAGGAATCCTTTCCCCATTGCTTGTGTTTGTCAGGTTTTTCAAAGATCATATGGTTGTAGATGTGTGGTGTTATTTCTGAGGCCTCTATTGTGTTTCACTGGTCTATATATCTATTTTGGTACCAGTACCATGCTGTTTTGGTTACTGTAGTCTTGTAGTATAGTTTGAAGTCAGTTAGCATGATGCCTCCAGCTTTGTTCTTTTGCTTAGGATTGTCTTGGCGATATGGCCTTTTTTTTTGGTTCCATATGAAATTTAAAGTAGTTTTTCTAATTCTGTGAACAAAGTCAATAGTAGCTTGACGAGGATAACACTGAATTTATAAATTACTTTGGGCAGTATGGCCATTTTCACGATATTGATTCTTCCTATCCATGAACATTGAATGCTTTTCCATTTGTTTGTGTTCTCTCTTATTTCCTTGAGCAGTGGTTTGTAGTTCTCCTTGAAAAGGTCCTTCACACCCCTTGTAAGTTGTATTCCTAGGTATTTGATTTTTGTTGTAGCAATTGTGAATGGGCGTTCACTCAGGATTTGGGTCTCTGCTTGTCTATTATTGGAGTATAGGAATGCCTGTGGTTTTTGTACATTGATTTTGTATCCTAAGATTTTGCTGAAGTTGCTTACCAGCTTAAGGAGATTTTGGGCTGAGATGATGGATTTTTCTAAATACACAGTTATGTCATCTATAAACAGAGACAATTTAACTTCCTCTCTTCCTATTTGAATACCATTTATTTCTTTTTCTTGCCTGATTGCCCTGACCAGAACTTCCAATACTGTGTTGAATAGGAGTGGTGAGAGAGGGCATCCTTGTCTTGTGCCAATTTTCAAGGAGAATGCTTTCAGTTTTTGCCCATTCAATATGATATTGGCTGTGAGTCTGTCATCATCATAGTGAACAGGCAACCTACAGAAAGGGAGACAAATATTGTAATCTGTCCATCTGACAAATGGCTAATATCCAGAATCTATAAGGAACTTAATCAAATTTACAAGACAAAAACAACCCCATCAAAAAATGGGCAAAATATATGAACAGACACTTCTCAAAAGAAGACATTTATGAAGCCAACAAACATATGAAAACAAGCTCATCATCACTGATCATTAGAGAAATGCAAATCAAAACCACAATTAGATATCATCTCATGCCAGTTAGAATAGCGATCATTAAAAAGTCAGGAAACAACATATGGTGGAGAGGATGTGGAGAAATAAGAATGCTTTTACACTGTTGGAGTGAGTGTAAATTTTTTCAACCATTGTGGAAGACAGTGTGACAATTCCTCAAGGATCTAGAATAAGAAATACCATTTCACCCAGCAATCCCATTCCTGGGTGTATAGCTGTATAGCTGAAGGATTATAAACCATTCTGCTGTAAAGACACATGCACATGTATGTTTATTGTGACACTGTTCACAATAGCAAAGACTTGGAACCAACCCAAATGTCCATCAATGATAGACTGGATAAAGAAAATGTGACACATGTGTACCATGGAATACTATGCAGCCATAAAAAAGGATGAGTTCATGTCCTTTGCAGGGACATGGATGATGTTGGAAACCATCTTTCTCAGCAAATTAACACTGGAACAGAAAACCAAACACCACATTTTCTCACTCATAAGTGGAAACTGAACAATGAGAACACATGGACACAGGGAGGGTAACATCACACACCAGGGTCTGTCGGGGGGTGGAGGGCTAGGGGAGGGATAGCATGAGGAAAAATACCTAATGTTGATGACAGGTTGATGGGTGCAGCAAACCACAATGACACATGTATACCTACGTAACAAACCTGCATGTTCTGCATGTGTATCCCAGAAATTAAAGTATAATAAAAAATTAAAGGCTACTGACAATAATTATCATCATTAATATTCACTAATACTTATTGAGGTCTTACTATCCAAGAACTAGAGAAGGCATTTTATATAAAAATATTGTTAATCTTTCTACTTCTTGAGGAGGCCTGAACATCTTTGCCATTATCAAAGAGGGAAGATATATATAAGGAGAAGACTGCCTAGGTATATATGATCCCTGACTATCTCACAGAAAACACAACCAAAAAAAAAAAAAAAGAAAAAAGAAAAAAACCACATACACACACACTTCCAAGTGGTAATACCCGCTAGCAGAAAAGGGAAGAACAAAGTCTGTGAAGCACAAAGCTCATTTATATGAACTTCAGGAAAAGCTATTGAGATAAACGTAGTGCTCAAAGATCCCAGCCTGCAGATCCAAGACTATTTTTTTAATTTACAAGCCACATCCTTCTGCTTCCCTGCTAACATGCTTTTTCTAAAGTTTCTACCTTCCTTATTAAGGAAATAGCGTAATTTTGTTTACTTTATGTGACAAATTTTTGATGGGAAACAAAGGATAAAATATCACCAAAGCAAAGGGAAAATTATTAGACTGAGCCAGTAAATAAACGTGCAACACTTATCACTGGGGATGTGTTCTGAGAGTTGTACAATCAGGCAATTTTGGCATTGTGAGAACATCACAGAGTGTACCTAAATGCCAACCTTGATGGTATAGTCTTTTACACACCCAGGCTGTATAGTATAGCCTATTCCTTCCACACATGCTCCTGTAGAGCATGTTACCGCACTGAATACTATAGGCAATTGCAATGCAGTGATAAGTATTTGTGTCTCTGCACATACCTAAACAAAAAAAGATACAGTAAAACCACTGTTGTATATGCATTCTACTGTTGACTGAAACATCATTATGCAGCACGACTGTATTATTAAATAATAATTGAATCCTAATCTTGAAATTTTCTTAGTAACATTTAAATGTAAAAAGACTTATTTTATTTATTTATTTATTTATTTATTTATTTATTTATTATTATACTTTAAGTTCTAGGGTACATGTGCACAAGGTGCAGGTTTGTTATGTATGTATACATATGCCATGTTGGTGTGCTGCACCCATTAACTCGTCATTTACATTAGGTATATCTCCTAATGCTATCCCTCCCCCTCCCCCCACTCCACGACAGGCACTGATGTGTGATGTTCCCCTTCCTGTGTCCAAGTGTTCTCATTGTACAATTCCCACCTATGAGTGAGAACATGCGGTGTTAGGACTTCTTTTTTTCTTTTCAATGTGCTGCAGGCAATTGTTTAATGTGCAACAGAAAAAAATGTAGAAGCAGTTAATTCGATGAAAATCCTTTAAATAATTTTGTCAACATGCTCTACGTGTTACTCCCAACTGGCTAAAAAGAAATGAAAAAACCAAAAAGAGAAAACCCATGTTATTATATGACTATCTGCAAAAGCCTATAACTTTTAATATGCAAAGGCTTTATTTAAGATGATGAGAAGATAAACAATAGAAAGAATATTATGAAGAGATTATTGTTTTGCCTTGAAGAGTGTTTTAGAAATTTCAAATCAATGCTTCATTGAATACTTGTGAATCTCTAAAACAAAAGTAAGGTTTCTGAGTTTTTTTAAACAAATACACATCACTTTTTGAGAAAATATATACCTAAAAGAAGCCAACTAATTTTTTCAAATATTTAAAGCTAATAATATAACCATTTGGTATTTGAGGCACTGTGTATTTTTGCAGCAAACCAAACATTTACATAATAAAACTTTTACTGTTCTGTGTCAGTTAGAATTCACCTCATGGGTTTGAATTGTTAGGGTCCACTTGCACATAGACTTTTTTTCAATAAAAGTTACTGTGTGTGCCTGCCACTTCTGCCTCCTCTTTTACATCCTGCATTTCTTCTACTTCTGCCAACCTTGAGACAGCAAGACCAACTATCCTCTTCCTCCTCATCCTCAGCCTACTGAACATGAAGACGGCAAGGATGATGACCTTTATGATGATCCACTTTCACTTCATGAGTAGCAAATAGGTTGTCTCTTTTTTATGATTTTCTTAATAACATTTTCATTTGTATGCATACAGTATATATATTGCATTCTTTCACAAATAGATTATGCATTAATACTAATATTATTTATGTTATCAGTAACACTTCTGGTCAACAGTAAGGTACTGGTGGTTAAGTTTTTGGGAACTCAGCAAATATATGCAGATTTTTGACGGTGTGGGCCAATGCCCCTAATCTTTGTGTGAAGGGTCACCATTGCATTTTCATTAAGAATCATTCCCTATGAATTAACATACCAGTTTTTATCATTCACTTTTACATTGTCTGAAAAGGACATACTTTAATGTATGTTTGTTTTCTTTGAATTAAACTTTCCAAAAAGTGACAACAGTGAACAGTGATATTATGGGGGATAAAGGGTAACAGAAAGGAGTTGAAGTTTTCAGTGTACCTAAATAACTTCTGCTGTGGCCATAGGTTAGTTCCCATGCTGTAATAGAATGAGGTTAGGCTTTAGATGTAGGTGTATTCGGTTTTCATCCTAAATATCCTCTTCAGTAACTAGGGGGATTTTATTTAGTTCCTTATTTCCTGTGGTCCATTGCTTCTTCATTTCTTCAGTAAGCTGAGCAAATTAGCATATATTTCATTACCATTAGTGGAATATCCAACTCAAAGTGATTTAAGCAGCAATATTTATAATCTCACCTTAAAAAAATCCCAAGGTGTGGTGGCACCAGGATTGATAAAATTCAGTAATTTAAAGACATGGTCTATTACTTGCATTCTTTACTTCTTTATTCTTTGCTATCTCTGAAGTTTTGATTTTATTTTAAAGCCATTCTTGGTTCAAGATGGCTATAGTCATTTCAGATTATACGACCAGAAAATATCCAAAGGAAAACGAGGCTAAAAGAAACTATCCACTTTTAATTTTTTTTCTCTCTCTCTCTTTTTTTCCCTTCTCTCTCCCATTTCAACAGCATACTTCCAGACCTACCTTTAAGTCTTATTGCCCAGATTTTGGTAACATAAATTTTGCTAAGTTGAAGGCTGAGTGCAGTGGCTCACACCTGTAATTCCAGCAATTTGGTAGGCTGGGACGGGCGGATCATGAGGTCAGGAGATCGAGACTATCCTGGCTAACATGGTGAAACCCCGTCTCTACTAAAAATACCAAAAAAAAAAAAAAAAAAAAAAAAAAAAAACATTAGCCGGACCTGGTGGCGGGCACTTGTAGTCCCAGCTACTAGAGAGGCTGAGGCAGGAGAATGGCATGAACCCATGAGGTGGAGGTTGCAGTGAGCCGAGATAGCGCCACTGCACTCCAGCCTGGGTGACAGAGTGAGACTCCATCTCAAAAAAAAAAAAAAAAAAAAAATTGCTAAGTTGATCTCTGGTGAAATGAATGATATTGTCACGATCATTGATTAGCAATTCTTACAATAAGAAAATACACAACAAATTGTAGCTTTTGTTAAAATTACAGTCACAGATGAGAACTCACCAGAAACAAGTGATTCATTAGCAATGAATATAGCAAATAAAAAATCAAATGATTAATGGTCTATTGAACTGACTTGCTACCATTTTACTTTACATTCCTTTCCTAGCTGAAATTCTTGTCTCAACAGTTTTTCAGAGTAGGAGGCAAAAAGAAACCTTTTGACATCTCTCGTTCACAGTATTTCACTTACTAGTGACTAGAAAACCAATGTAATTTACTGTGTAGTTTTGTGAGCTTTTGTTTTAAAACACTTTATCATAAACTGCATATAAAATTAGATGGCATTATGCCCAGCCATGTTAAGTTACTAGGATAAAATAATTAAGAAATATTTATTAGATATTTAGGATAATGATATTTTAGCTTACATTCTTCATAATCCATCACTGCTGTGCATATTTATTAATATTTGTGTCATTCAGTTCCCTGAAAAAATTAATTCCTGCCTAAAATTCCATTCTAACACAGAATTCTAACAGAATTCTAACATGGGTAACAAAATGTCAGTCCTATCTACCTGTGTGGTAAATCTAAAGACATTCCTTATTTTATTTTTTTGATTAATGTCCCTGGACACATGTTCCAAATGATTAAATTGGAAATATGCTGTCATAGTCTATGTAAATATTACTTTTTTAAACACAATATATTATTCTGCTGGAAACAATCATGATATAAATAAAAATGAGCTGCTGAGTAGAAACAAGTTCTAAAATATTATAGCTATGATGTATATTTTTAAAGATCTCATCTTTTTCTATTTTGGTAAAAATGACTTCTTAAAATGAATGGAATTGAAAAGGAGAAAATCTTTAACTGAAGTTTGGAAAAATGAGAAGCTTACTCTAGGGTATGGCTGTTTTCTCAACAAATTATAGCATTATTATGCTCATTCTGTATTTATATGAATAAACTCATAAAATATATAAAAATATTCAAGGGCGAAATACATTAGTTTTAGTGTACAATAACAGCTCTCATATTGGTTTGTATTTTACTTGACTGGTATAGCAGTTGAAAAGCCCAGTTCGGAGAACTATATATTAGACTACCTTCCAAATAAAAGATGTGCTACTTTTTAAATCTCCTGCCTTAGATGACTCTTTTATATCTATATAATGTGCTATAAAGTAATATATCAGTATAACTTTCTTAGGCTGCTCCAGGAGTATAACCCAAACAAAAGTATATTTTGGTGAATTATATTTACTGCAGATTTTCACAGTTATTTTCTTTAAGAGGAACAAAAAACGTAGACTGACATACTTTTTAATATTGACAATGGAAACCAGAAACAGTAGGATGCTATTTTCAGTGTGCTAAAAGAAAATAACAAAAAGTCAAGAATTCTACCCCTTTTGAAATAATTTTTCAAAGATTAGGATTAAACAAAAATATTTTCAGTATTAAATCACCTTCCACAAGCAGAATCTCTCGAAAGAAATGTTAAAGCACATACTTGTGATGTAAAAAGGATACACTGAAGCTCTGAGAAAAACAGCAAAGAGAGTTGGCTTATGCTTTACAAAGGAGCTATTTAAATATCTCTTTTATTAAGTAAATGAAATATTCTATTGCTCAGTTTCTGTTTTTATTTTTTTCAGTATGTACTTTTAGCCACTGGATGGGTACATTTGTTAATTAATTTATTGTTTAGAGCCACATGAATAAACAATGTATTGATTGGTTTATATGTTTCTAATTTTTGTCCTAAGTATTATCAGTAATCAATTAAACATGAAGGAAAATGCCAATAGATTAATGTGGTAGATCCTCTTTTCCTGAGGCTAAAGGTTGTGACTTTCTTTAGGAAGAGATTCATCCAATGATTATTGCTATATGTAATTGCGTTCCTTTTTGGGAACTGGTGGTTGGAAAACACCTTTTTCATATTTAGATTTTTAAAAGCACTCTTACAATGAATTAAGTTGGAAAGTAATTATATATTTTATTTTTCTGTGGACACTCTTATATGGGCAAGAACCAAATGATAATTGCCTAATTAATACATTAATAAAACTAACAAAATCTGTGGAAGTATATCAGTCACGAGGACAAGGTAAGCACAAGGACATAAGAGCCCAGAACAGCTATTAGCAGCATAATGATGCTCCAGACTTGTAGACGATATTAAAGGGGGCAAGTTCGGCTACTTAATGAGGCTGCCAAGGCACCAGCTGCTGCTGTGGGGAACTGAGGCTCACAGCTCAGCATCTGGGTCAGTGTTTGCCATATGAAGAGGAAAGTGACAGGATTTTAATGTGGAAGGGCAAATGATATCTTTCCTTCACTGTATAGCAGCCTTTAAATGATTATTCTTTTTAGTTTTATTTTATTATTATTATTTTTTTGAGACGGAGTCTCTCTTTGTCATCCAGGCTGGAGTGCAGTGGCACTATCTCAGCTTACTGCAAGCTCCACCACCTGGGTTCACGCCATTCTCCTGCCTCAGCCTCCCGAGTAGCTGGGACTACAGGCACCCACCACCATGCCTGGCTAATTTCTTTTTGTATTTTTAGTAGAGACAGAGTTTCAGCATGGCTACGATCTCCTCACTTCGTGATCCGCCCGCCTCGGCCTCCCAAAGTGCTGAGATTATAGGCGTGAGCCACCGCACCTGGCCTAAAAGGTGATTTTTAAAAGCCTGTTTGTCACCTCTATGAGGAAAGACACTGATAGAATCAGGCCAATGCTTCAGAATCTTTCTACAGACAAAATGAATGAAAATATTTTCACTTCTTAGACATATTTTTAAAAACCTTCACTGTCTTAGTCATATATATATGTGTGTATACATATTCATCTATAGATTCACATTCATCTATAGATGAATATATATATGTTCATAAGGAAATGAGAAGTTTAAATACTTTCATATAACTCTAACAAATCTCCACAAAGTGTAAAGTTTAGCTATTACCATTGTCACCATTAAATATAACCTAATGGTAATTTGTTTGGTCCTTGGTTAAAGTTTAGCACAAGGAAGTCCAAAATAATATAGAAGTCAAAAATATGGGGTCTTGTTCTGATTCAGTACATTATATAAATCATTCAAACTTTGAGTCTTAAATTTTTAGAAAAAAGGATAAAAAATTATGTTCTTCCCACTTAACAAATATCCATCAGGTGCTAAGGAAAGTGCTTGCATTACCTAATACAAAGATTATTCATATTTAACTTCTACAATTAGCTTAGGATGTAGGCAGATTAAAATGTACACAGGCCTAAATATCTAGAAAGCTTATCTGTCTTGCTTATTATTATACAGTTTTTCTAAGGTGGAGGACAGACTAGAACCCAAGATTCATCAACTTTAGTTCAGTGGTGTCTCCATAAAATTAGAAATTGCTAGATGGTAGAAGATATCATTATTATTAATTATCCAAACTATCCATATGCGGTGTCAATCTACTGAACCTTTTTCAAACTTCAGCTTTATTGAGGTATAATTAATGAATAAAAATTGTATATATTTAAGGTGTACAATGTAATGATTTGATATACATAATTCACTGCAAAATGATTACCAAATGATGACTAATATTAATATATCTTAGTTAACAATACTGTATTATATGCTTAATATCTGATAAGCAGGATCTTGTCTCTTCACCTTGCAATTATTCATTATTAAAAATTATTTGCCAGGCATGGTGGCTCACGCCTGTAATCCCAGCACTCTGGGAGGCTGAGGCAGGATGATCACGAGGTCATGATTTCGAGACCAGCCTGGCCAACATGGTGAAACCCTGTCTCTTCTAAAAATACAAAAATTAGCCAGTAGTTCGAGACCAACCAGACCCATCTCTACTAAAAATCCAAAAAACTTAGCGAGGAGTGGAGCGTGTGCCTGTATTCCCAGCTACCTGGGAAGCTGAGGTGGGAGAATCACTTGAACCCAAGAGGTGGAGGCTGCAGTGAGCCAAGATTGCGCCTCTACACTCCAGTCTGGGTGACAGAGCAAGATCCTGTCTCAAAAAAATGAAATAAAAAAGTCAATTGACTGTAAATATGTGAATTTATTTTTGGGCTCTCTATGCCATTCCATTTGTCTATATATCTGCTTTTATGTCAGTATCATGCTGTTTTCATTAGTATATCTTAATAATATATTTTAAAATCAGGTGGTTTGATGTCTCCAGCTTTTTTTCTCCCTTAAGATTTATTTCTTCTAAGTTATTAATTCAATTTGAGTTTATTTTTGTATGATATATGATAAGGCACTCATTTTATTCATCTGCATGTTGATATCCAGTTTCCTTAACACCATTTATTGAAGACCTTGTCCATTCCCATTGTGTGTTCTTTGTAGTTTTTTTCAAAAGTCAATTGGTTGTAAATGTGTGGATTTATTTTGGGTTTCTCTGTTCTACTCCATTGGCCTATTTGTCTATTTTTATGCCAGTGTAATGATGTTTTAATTAATACATCTTTGTAATATATTTTAAAATCAGATGGTGTAATGTCTCTAGCTTTATTTTCTCCTCAAAAATTTTTTGGCTATTCAGGGATTCAGGGTCTTTTGTGGTTCCATATGAATTTTACGATTGTTTTTCTTATTTCTGTAAAAATTATCATGGGAATTTTTATTGAAATTGTAGTAAACCTGTAGATCATTTTGGGGAGCCTGAAAATATTAACAATATTAATTCTTTCAATCCATGAACATGTTATCTTTCCTTTTTTGCATTTTCATTTTTTCATTTATGTAAAACTATTTTTTTTAAAAAGCAAATTCTATTAATATTAAGATACATTAGAATCAGTAATTCTTTTGTTTTTGTTCTTTTGCTGTTTTTTGTTTTTGTTTTTGTTTTGTTTTTGAGATGGAGTATTGCTCTGTCTCCCAGGCTGGAGTGCAGTGGTGTGATCTCGGCTCACTGCAACCTCTGTCTCCCAGGTTCAAGTGAATCTCCCACATCAGACTCCTGAGTAGCTGGGATTACAGGTGTGCACCACCACTACTGGCTAATTTTTTTGTATTTTTAGTAGAAACAAGGTTTCACCATGTTGGCCAGGCTGATCTTGTACTCCTGACCTCAGGTGATCAGCCCGCCTAGGCCTCCCAAAGTGCTAGGATTACAGGCGAGAGCCATCACACTCAGCCAAGAATCAGTAGTTCTTGAGGAATGGGATAGACAATGTTTTAGACAAGATAACTGACCAGACGGAAGGACATTTGATTCGGAAAATGAGGTACGTTAATTGTCAAGTTTAGGGAAGTCACCTAAAACGAGAAAAACAAGCATGCAGGAGATATATGGAATTGTCAAGGAGACACATCTATGGATTAAGTGTATGGAATGAGGGTCGCAGATAGGTCAATTCATGTTAAACTTATCAACATCCTAGGCAGGAGAGCTGGAACAGAGGATGATTAAGATATGCACATACTTGAAATAAACACAGTCATTCAAGGCTAGGACAATGTCAAGAAGACATGAGTTAAAAATTTGATTTAAGGTTGTTTGCTTTTTCTCTTATTTATTTATTTATTTTGCAAAACCAACAAAAAGTGACTATTCCTTTTGTGAAAACTTTTTTCGACATTTGCATTATAAGCTCTATCATGTTTTTTACTTCTCATGAGCCACCTGTGTCTTTCTCTAGTTATATGTAGAAATAGTGCCATAATGCGTGAGTCACTCATTTGAGTGCTAAACAAGTCATATTTAATATGTGTTTCCTGGAAACAAAAACCCAAACTGTTTTCACTTAAAATGTAGTTTAAAATTTTTTAATTTCACAAGGCAGAAATTTCATATTCTAGGTAGTGGAAATAAATCAAAGGATTTTGTCAGAGCTCATATTTCAAAACAAAAAAAAATTTAATGTGTCCATTTCTAAGTAAGGTAAAGAAAAATATTAAAGAAGCACATGTTAGAAAGGAAAGCTACATTGTATTAAACTGTCTTCAGTATTAGGCAGTTTCATAGTTTCTTTTCTGAAAAGCAATTAGACAGATGTATGAATGTGTGTGTGCAAAGACATGCATTCAAATTTTATTGCCACAACATTGTAAATTATAGGAAAAGACGAAAAAGGAAATGCAGTTTTAAATTCCATATATATATATACACATATGTATGTGTGTGAAAAAATATATATGTGTATATACACATATGTGTGTGTGTGTGTGTGAAACTATATATGTGTGTGTGTGTTTGAAAAAAATATATATAGCCAGGGATTTCACTGTTACACTTCATGAAGTTTACTCATAAAGATTGTTTTTCGGAAATCTAACCCATGTGATAGGGAAACTCGATGAGGCTCGATTGTGTTTGACTTAGTTTCATGTTGAACCCCAAGGTCTATAGCTCCACAATGATTTAGTACCTGATAGTGAGCTCAGACGTTCAATTTTCTTCCTCTTGTAGACTTTGTATCTCTTCTCCCTTATCTCCATCACAATTGTCTTGTGTATTATAAATGTTCTAAAAACTAAAGAAAAGGGGTCAAGAGCCTTAATCTAGTCTCTTTCATGTATCTAATTGATACCAAATTTTATAATTTAAAATTAATACATTTGTTTTTCTTACTCATTCATTTCGGGAAGTATCTGTATGAGCCAGACATAGTTGGGCCAAAATCTTGCCTTTTTTTTTCTTTCTTTTCTTACTCATTCATTTCAGGAAGTATCTGTATGAGCCAGACATAGTTGGGTCCAAAACTTGCCTTTTTATAGACACATAAATTGAAGCACCACTGGCAAATTTATTAACTAAAATTCTGTCATGTTATGTATTACTTATACCAAAACTTATTAGAAAAATACCTTTTTTTTCTTCATGGTTAGCTTCAAGAACAATAATTCAGCAGAAATATGAGAGGTACGTTATATAGATAACTCTCATTGTCCTATATTAATGTCCCACGTTAAAAAATGTAGGACAAAAAAAGTGCTACATTTTTTAAAGTAAGTTTCACATTTTTTTAGAAATAAACTTGCTAAGCCTCATGTTTTATTAAAAATAATTTGTTTTATTAAAACCATAATCATGTAGGTTAGTATTATTTCATTTTTTGTATAAGTAATATTGATAGTGATGCTTTATAATGGTGATGGGCAAAAAACGGTATTTAATAAAGGAAAAGCTGAATCAATATATATTTTTAAAATACAAAGGAATATTTTAATCTCAGCTTAACTATTTCATGGTTTATACTCACTCTGCATTTTACCTCCATTATTGACCCATTAAAAGTGTTCGTTGCTTCAGGACTAGAAGAAAGAGAACATCATAACCAATTATCCTGGAATGTTAAGCATGTTATTAATTCCAAATGACATAAGTTTACTTAAAAAGAAAAAATTTCCATGTTGATTTTTGTATTGCTAATAAGAAAAAAAGTCCCTAAAATTTAAATATAAAGACTCTTACCATCCATAAAACTTAAAGAAACAAAAGACTTATTTAATAAAAACAAATAGTTGTTATCTGTCATTAATTACACAAGTTTTGGAGAAATCTATTTGGTGATATGGTTGTTTTTATTTTTTATTTATTTATTTTTATTTTTTTATTTTTTTTTGAGACGGAGTCTCGCTGTGTCACCCAGGCTGGAGTGCAGTGGCCGGATCTCAGCTCACTGCAAGCTCCGCCTCCTGGGTTTACGCCATTCTCCTGCCTCAGCCTCCCGAGTAGCTGGGACTACAGGCGCCCGCCACCTCGCCCGGCTAGTTTTTTGTATTTTTTTAGTAGAGACGGGGTTTCACCGTGTTAGCCAGGATGGTCTCGATCTCCTGACCTCGTGATCCGCCCGTCTCGGCCTCCCAAAGTGCTGGGATTACAGGCTTGAGCCACCGTGCCCGGCCGGTTGTTTTTATTATAATTTTACATAGAAGCATCTTTTTGGGAAATTGTTTCTTATCAGGAGGCGTGTTTACATTTACAGCAGATGAAAGCAAATCTCATTCATTAAAATTAATAATGATAAATATTCTCATTTGCTTATTGGAAGTGCATAATCAGATTGAATTAGTACTATGAATTAATTAGTCTACAAAATTAGGAGTTTGTGGTGATGCCAAGTAAATGTAAGTAAACGGTTGACTGGATAGAACCAATCAATTTGAATACGAGCTGTTATCTGGGAGACATGGAACAGTTTCAGTTCTACAGCGAGTAGCTCAAAATGATACAAAACAATATACTCTTTGATTATATTACATATTAAAAGATGATACATATTTGACTTTTTGGAGTCATATTTTTTTCAGGTAAATTAGTTAAAATGTGTACATTGCTTCTCACAAAATTGCATATCTGGTATAGGGAGAGCACCAAAAAGTTAAAAAAAAAAAGATACAAAACATGAGCTAATTCCCACATTTAAAATGCATGACTAAACTAACAGGAAACTAAGACAAATCTTTGCAAACCAGAAACAAGTATAAAATATGAATCCAGAGAGCTGGGGCACCTCTAGATGTGGCCACAGGGCATCTGTCAACTCTCTGGTGGCTTGGAATTTGTAATTTTGTATGCACTTTGCAAGAAACCACTTCCTGAAGCTGGAAGCTGTAACAGGCAACACATTTGCTGTGAAAAATCTAGAATAAAGCACACTTAGAGTGAGACTTTATTCAGACTCTTGCCTGCTATAGATTTGAAGCATGAAGGAATGGGGCTAGGAGATGGTATTATGACTCTCCTTGAGAAATCTTGCCAGAATACTGCCTCCCACAGAGGAAAGGCTGAAATATTAGCACATGTGTGGTTCAAAAACTCCATTTAAAAATTTAGAATAAAAATGTTCCAGGGTTTTTAGCAATTTCCTAGCACCTGGCCAAAATAACCCCAAAAAACAAACAAACAACCACAAAAACAAACAAACAAGGAAAAGCTTTTGGTAAACCTGTAAAATATGACATCGAATATTTCCTATAATATAGTGATAAGGAATATAAGCTCACTTACAAAAAAACAAAGAAACAGATGAACACATAAGATATTTTTAAAAAGCAACAGCAAAAAATGCTGAATTTGTATACATCACATTGAGAATATAATATACATGTGTTTAATAAATTACTACAAATAAAAGAAAAAACAAAATTTAAATAAGAGGTAAGACAGAATAAAACAAGTGGACTGATTTGAAAATGTATAAAATAATAAAGAAAAAAGGACTGTAAAAATTTAATAAATGGGTCAGCCAATTACATTGACAAAAGAGAGAATGGAGCACATAAAGATAAAGAAATAGGATATTACATTAAGAGGTTAAGAGATATAGAGAACAGAATTTTTTAGAAAATCAAAACACTCTTAATTGATTACCAGAAGGAGATAAGAGTGAACATCAAATCTCACATTCTTAAGACCAATCAACCACAGCATAAGTGGCACACACAAAAACACGTTTTGACATATCATAGTAAAATTAAGCATTCCCAAATCAGCCAAACCTCCTCAAAGGCAAAAAGATATTAACAGCTTTAATAGTTTTAACCAGCATAAAAAAAGAGAGACAGCTTGACATTTTTAGTCTACTGATGGAAGATCACAAGGTAGTCCTACTAAAATATCTAACTTATATTTTTCCTAGATTCAATCACCAATTTATAGTAAACACAGAAGTATGAGTCACATATTAATCCACAATACAGTGACTTTAAATTCCAAAATTAGAAAATTAAAGCTATATGCTTCCACTAACACAATTTGACTTATATTTAAATTATAATGCAAAACAAAATGTAATTGTGAATTTCCTGTGTATAAATAATAAAATGTAAAGACCGTATACTCAGAACAAGATTTCAAGACAGTAAATATTTAATTATTTAATGAATAGTTATTAACTATGTCAGACAGCATGCAAAGCACTGGATTTAAAAACGAGTAAGTCATGAATATTTTTCACAGGTATCTCACAGACTAATGGGAGATACAGATGACTAAAATAGAATATATACAAAATTATGTAATAAAAGTAAGTTGTGGTATTGGTACAATTGACAGACTTGTCAATTCTTGAGTTTTAATGTTTTTGTAAGAGAAAGAAATTAGATTATTTGGCAGTCTTTTGGATCTAAGTGTAAACAGAAAATTATAAATCCTCTAAGCAAATGACTAGGGGAAACGAATTCCAGTCGGAAGGGTAAAAACATGCTGAAGGCATAAGGAGTGAAATGTTGAAGTGTGTTAATTGTTTGGTGAGTGGTACTCTATTTGCACAGTAAATATTCAGGAGTACGTGAAGGATTGTATTTGGTCAAATATTTATAGACGATTTACAGACTTATTTATATAGACTTATTTATGGACTATGGAGCAGGTTGTATTTTGACTATTTCACTTTGTTGCAATAATGCAAACCTAGATTCACTTCTGAATTTTAAACGTTGGTTCTCTTTATCTTTTTCTAGAATTGAAAGTCATTTCTGACCTGCAACTTTAGAGTGAGCGATATTCCAGGTTATCCTAAGTAAGATATCCCGAGTCTTATCTTTGTTAATGAGACTGGTACTCCTGCAGGCTCTTTCTGCACTTCATGGGCAGAAAAATAGGGATGCTAACTCATTAGTTTTCCTCTCCCTTATTTCCAGGACATCTGTTTAAAGGTTCTTCTGCCTTGAAGCAGAGTAGCCAGTGCTGTTAAATGATTGTAAAATATCACATAACACAATGGATCCCATACTTAACGAAGGTTGTTTTTCTGATAGTATTTCTGTTTGAGCCCCTACCCTCTTTATCCTACCCCAGATCATTTTAAAGAGTTTCTCCCTTACTATAAGATTTGCTAATTCCCCCTTTTTTTTGTTCCCTATGTCGGAATTATCAAAACAAACCAAAGTTTCCATGATCATAAACCAAATTGAACATAACAAAATATGCCAAATAGCTTTCAAATATGTATGTTGTTGTTTCCTCTGTCTAACCTTTTATCCATTACTTTTGCCTGGTTTTGTTAGTGAGATGAGTTTTAGTGGCTTAATTCTTCTCTGGCTTAATTTGTAGATCGCTGGATCTACAAACTGTGTTCTGTGTTTCATTCCCATTCTCTATTTTGTCAGTGTCTCTAGAGGTAGAAAAACATTTCCACTTTTCTTCCACGTCAAAAACTGGAGCACCACTGATTATTTTATCAGTTATTCAATTAAATGAAACTACTTCACTTTTTATTTCCCTTTCATACAAAAATCACATTTCGGCAAAACACTGTCAGATATGGAAATATGTAACGTTGTCATCCGTATGTCAATTTTACATAAATTGGTAACATTGAAATTGCATCGAAGTTCAAAGTTGCATTGTGTTTTTCACATTATTGTTACCCATATTTCACTTTTGACTTGTGGAAGAGCAGGCAACTGATACAAGACTGGAGCATGCATTACCATAGCCATTATCAGATATAAGTGCTAAAATGTTGACAGCTGAGAAATTCAAATTCCTGGCAGACCACAAAGCTTTCTTTTTCTTTCTTTTCTTTTTTTTTTTTTTTTTTTGAGACGGAGTCTCGCTCTGCCGCCCAGGCTGGAGTGCAGTGGCCCGATCTCAGCTCACTGCAAGCTCCGCCTCCCGGGTTTACGCCATTCTCCTGCCTCAGCCTCCCGAGTAGCTGGGACTACAGGCGCCCGCCACCACGCCCGGCTAGTTTTTTGTATTTTTTAGTAGAGATGGGGTTTTACCGTGTTAGTCAGGATGGTCTCGATCTCCTGACCTCGTGATCCGCCCGTCTCGGCCTCCCAAAGTGCTGGGATTACAGGCTTGAGCCACCGCGCCCGGCAGCTTTCTTTTATTAGCATTAGAATTACCTTTCTATTTCAAAAAAGAAAAATGACTTTGACCTCATTCTAACACTTATTATAAAGAATGTTTCAGAAAGCAGATTAGTGAAAATATGCTTTGCTTTTATTAGTATTCCCTGCATTATGCTATAACTAATGATTTCTATTACTAATTGTCATTACTAAACAGGTTTTATTTGAAAACTTTGTGACAAATTTTAGGCATTCTTTCACTTTACTCCCTTTGAAGAAAAGAAAACTTTATTATACAATAATTTAATCATTCAGTCAGTTAGCAAAATAAGTTGGTTACCCACTGTGTGAATAATACTGTGGTTAGACATATTCGGGAGTGTCCAAAGGAAGAAAGTGGCATTTTTCTTCTCTTTCCCGAAGTTCATAGGATAGTCGGAAGGCAGGCTATAGTCAAGTGAAAAAGACTTTAGATCCCTGAAGGGAACTCAGAGAATTTCTCTGCAGCATGTTTAGTCTCCTGTTGAAATATATTCTTGACAAATTATAAAGATCTATAAATGATGCAATTATTACATAAAATAACATTAATAAGTCATAGTCCTAATTTAGATTTTTATTAAATGCATATCCCACTAGGTTTCTGTCCAAAGTGTCCACAGTTTGTGACCCAATTTTAAAAGAAAGAACCCTAGCTGAAATTTCAGAGTGAGAAAACAGAAAAAAAACTGGTTTTGGAATCGTAGTGGGATTTGAGGATCGGCCATAGTACTTATGAGCTAGGTGATCGTGGAAAGTTTACTGTGTATTCTGCATTTTTGTGTCATTCTGTGAGAAATGCATATAGTAATAGAGAACTTCTATGACTGTGATAGGCTTACAGGTGATACATATATTAAAAACACAACACAATGCAAAGGTTAAATAAATGATAGCTCCTATTATTCTTATGCTAAAATATAGGGGCATACTGAAATGTTAACTAATATTTTTAAATACCTGGATATTTGAAATCATTGAGGTTATTACGGTTTTGTAATTATAGCCATTGCTTCTTGATCTGACCTTTTCACCTTTTCAGTAGTGAGTCGTTTTGCTTCTAGTTATGGGTCCAGCCCTCTTGTGGATAGTGAAGTATCTTCTCTCCTTTGGGAAAATTTTAGGAAATTTAATCAACCATCAAGTCAAACTTTCTGCTTTCTTCTGAATTTGTACTCCAGTTCTCATGAATTTCTTCTTGTCTTGCTCTCTACTTCTTAAAGACAACTTAGCCAAGTTTTGAAGGGTGAGATCTGTGGAGGTGATGCAGTTCATCCAGGGTAGCTTCCTAATGCATACAGAAGGATGTAGAAGAGTTGAGAATAGGTCTGGAGAGACAAGTGGAGAATAACCAGAATGATTATGCTGTTTTCCCCATTTCTTGATAGACGAGAATGATAGATCTGAAGTGTAATGCAGATATGGTGTATCTATCAAAGATTTTCAAAATATTTTTTTTATTTACAGAAGGATATTCTGATGTGATATGCAGAAAAATTTTATGAGTTTTCCTAAACTTGTTATTATTTATTTCCCAAACCCACCATATCCTTGTACAGAGAGCAGAAAATGACAGTATTTTTTTTTACCTCTGGTGAGTTGAATAAGTAAATCAAAACAATCAAACACACTAGGAGACTGGAGTGGCGTAGGATAGAACTCAGCTTGCCTCTCTCTCTGATCTATTTATCAGTGAGTTTGGATAAGAAGATAGATGCATACTTCAGAAATGTTTAGGACACATTAACCTTAAGGTTTCTATTGACAAAATTGTTATTAAAGATCTCAGCATAGTAAAAATTATCAAATGAAAGTTTAATGAAGATTTTATTTCACACACATACACACAGAGGCAAGAGAGAGAGACAGAGGGAGTGAAAGAGAGTTTAAAAAATACTTTGAACACATTGCAGAAAGAAAGGGTAGAAAAATTCACTTATTAATAATTGTATGTGATAATAGACATTGACTTGGGGAGTTTATTTGCTAAAAAAGGTATGATCTTAGAATGCCTCCACTTTGCACAAATATCAGAAAAATGGAAAAGACATGCCATCAGTGATTCTAATGATGAGATTGTATCTATGTTAGGAAACAAGAGAAATAAGGCAGAGCAAACAAGAAGGAGAGAGGACAACAAACAAACAAACAAACGACATGAGATAAGAGGACAGCAAAACGTGAAGGAGCTGAGACTTCAAAAGATAACACAAAAGCAACATTATAGCATCTGGAGGTAGCTAAAATGCTATCATGTGAAATAGTAATTAGATGCTGAAAACTTTTGAAAATTACAACTACAACAAGTAGGTGAAAAAGACAAAAACATTTGGACCAAAAATTTTCAAAAAAATATTGTTTATTGCCATTTTGAAAATTAAGGTATAATTTACATAGAGTAAAATTAATAAATTTAAGTGTACAGTTCCATAAGTTTTGAAAAAAGTTACAATTATGTAACCACAGTTATAGTCAAAATGTAGAGTATTTCTATCACAATTATCTTTTTCCCTGTTGTAGACAATACCTCAGTTCACAGAAAATATCCAGTAAATACAAAACTGCTTCCTAAAGTTATAGCTTAACTTTAAAAAGATGTCATAAATACAATGATAGACAATGTATACTTTTGAAATAGGCTTCTTTTACTAACAATAATGCATGGAGATACATCCATGTTTCTGTGAGATTCAGTAAATTATACTTTTTATTGTGGAATAGTATCTGATTACATGGGTTTTTCGTAGTTTTTTTAGCCATGCATGTATAATACCCCAGTTTGGGGTATTATAAATAAAATATCTCTTTAAAAAAACCCATTCATGCACAGGTTTTTGTATGAAAAATACCTACAGGTGGGATTGCTGGGTCATATGGTAAATGTATGATTACTATTGCAAGGACTGCTAAACTATTTTCCAAAATATCTGTCATTTTAAATGATCATCAGCAATGTGTGAAAGCTTAAGTAGTCCTGCACCCTAATCAGTGCCTAGTATTGTCAGAATTTTTTTTTTTAATTTAGCAGTTCTAATTATGGTTCAATTTGCATTTACTTAATTAATAATGAGGTTGAGCATATTTTTATGTGCTTATTTGACATCCATTTATCTTCTTTGGTAAATATTTACTCAAATCTTTTTCCCATGGAGGGATGTTGTCAGATGGGTTTGCAAAATATTTTCTCTCAGTCTGTTGCTTGTCTTTTTATTTTCTTTGTTTGTTTGTTTGAGACAGTGTCTTGCTCAGTTGCTGAGGCTGGATTGAAGCAGTATGATAATGGGATCATGGCTCACTGCAACCTCCACCTCCTGGGCACAAGGGATCCTGCCCCTTCAGGCCCCTCTAGTAGCTGGAACTACCAGGCATACAAGATCATGCCTCACTATTTTTGTATTTTTTTGCAAAGATGAGGTTTTGCTGTGTTTCCTAGACTAGTCTTGACATTCTGGGTGTAGGTGATCTGCCCGCCTTGGCCTCCTAAAGTGCTGGGATTACAGTTGTGAGCCACCATGCCTGGGGGACCCAGCTATCATTTTCCTAACAATATATTTTGAAGAGCAGAAAGTTCTAATTTTGATTAAATGAAAATTAGCAAGTTTTTTTTGGGGGGATCACATGTGTTTTAGTGTCAGAGGACTCTAGCTAACCATGGCTTAAAGATATTATTCTATGTTTTCTTCTAAATATCTTAGAGTTTTAAATTTTATATTTATGCCTATGATCAAATTTAGTTAAATTTGTACTAGCTGTGAAGTATATCTTGAAATTAACTCTTCTACATATATGTGTGTGTCAGCACAATTTGTTGAAAAGAATAAACTTTCCTTTTGAATTTCCCTTGCACTATTGTTTTACATCAACTGGCCACATATGTGAGTATTTCTGCACTGTCAGTTCTGTTCCACTGATGTGTATTCATATACTTTTTCCAATAGCAATGGTTCTGACCATTGCACCTTTATATTTTCTGGATATTATGTAATGTGAGTCTTTCAACTTTATTTTCATTTTTCAATATTGTTTTGGGTACACTAGTTTGTTAGTCTTTCCATATAATTCTTGAACTGACTTGTTTATTTCTATTTTTAAAAAAGTTCTGCTAGAACTTTGATTGTATTAAATGTTTAGATCACTTTGGGAAGAACTGAAAACAGAATAATATTTAGTTTTGATCAATAAATACAGCATATTTATTCATTTATTTAAGTACTTTAAAATTATATTTCATAAGCACTTTGCCTTTTTCAGCATATAGTACTTGCACATGTTTGGGAAGATTTATATGTAAGTACAAATGTTTCCTGACTTAACACATTTCAGCTTAAGACTTTTTTTATTTTAGAATGATGTGAAAGCAATACACATTTGGTAGAAACTGTAGGTCAAATACCCATAGAACTGTTTTATTTTTTTATTTCCAGTACAACATTCAATAAATTACATGAGATATTCAACACTTTATTATAAAATAGGATTTTTGTTAGGTGATTTTGCCCAACCTAATGCTAATGTATATATTCTAACCGTGTTTAAAATAGGTTAGGCAAAGCTATGATGTTTGTTAGGTTAGTGTACTAAATGCATTTTCTTTTATTTTCAAGTCTGTCAAGCTTATTCATAACATATTAATTAATACCATATTAATTCAGTCTGCACAAATGCAATAAACCTGACAGGTATTGGATTTATTTTTTAATTATTTATTTAATTTTTAATGGAATCTCTCTCTCTAGCCCAGGCTAGAGTGCAGTGACATGATCACGGCTCACTGCAACCTCCACCTTCCAGGTTCAAGTGGTTCTCCTGCCTTAGCCTCCCTAGTAGCTGGGATTACAGGCACCTGCTCAGATAATTTTTTGTACTTTTTAGTAGAGATGGAGTTTCACCATGTTGACCAGACTGGTTTTGAATGACCTCAGGTGATCTGCCTGCCTTGGGCTCCCAAAGTGTTGGGCTTAAAATTTTTTTAATTTTATAATTTCAAACTTTATTTTAGATTGAGAGGGTACATGGTCAGTTTGTTACCTAGATATATTGGATGATGGTGGCATTGAAGGTACAAATGGTTCCATCACCCAGGTAGTGGGCACAGTACCCAATAGTTATGTTTTCAACACTTACCCCCTTCCTCCATCTTCCCTCTAGTAATCCAATGTCTATTGCTGCCATCTTTATGGCCATGAGAATCCATTGTTGCTACTTATAAGTAAGAAGGTGGTATTTGATTTTCTGTTCCTATGTTAATTTGCTTAAGATAATGGCCTCCAGGTGAATCCATGTTGCTGCAAAGGGCAGAATTTTGTTCATTATTATGGCTGCATATGTATTCAATCATATATATGTACCATATTTTCTTTATACAGTCCATGATTGATTGAACCTAGGTTGACCCCATGTCTTTGCTATTCTGAATAGTGCTGCAATGAACATATGAATCCATGTTCCTTTTTGGTAGAACAATTTAATTCTTTGGAATATATACTCAATAGTAGGATTGCTGGGTCAAAAAGTAGTTCTGATTTTGTTTGTTTGTTCGTTTGAAATAGAGTCTAGCTCTGTTACCCAGACTGGAGTGCAGTAGAACAATCTTGGCTCACTGCAACCTCCACCTTCTGGGTTCAAGCGATTCTCATGCCTCAGTCTTCTGAGTTGCTGAAATTACAGTTGTGCACCACCACACCCAGCTAATTAGTAGTGAAAGGGTTGTAACAAGTTGGCCAGGCTGGTCTTGAACTCCTGGCCTCAAGTGATTCACCCACCTCAGCCTCTCAGAATGTTGGAATTACAGGCGTGAGCCACTGTACCTGGCTTGTAGTTCTGTTTTAAGTTCTTTGAGAAATCTTCAAACTGCTTTCCACAGTGGCTGAACCAATTTACATATAAGCATTCCCTTTTCTCTGCAGCCTCTCCAGTATTGGTTGTTTATTGATTTTTTAGTAATAGCCATAATAGCCATTCTAACGGGTGTGAGGTGTTGTCTGATTGTGGTTTCAATTTTTATTTGTCTAATGAATATTTATATTGAGGATTTTTCATGTTTGTTTGCTGATTATATATCTTCTTAAGAAAAGTGTCTGGTTATATTTTTTGCCAATTTCTTAATGGTCTTTGTTGTTTTTTGCTTGTTGAATTGTTTATGAGTTTTGTCAGTTGCGTGGTTTGTTAATATTTTCTTCCATTCTGTAGGCTGTTTACACTGTTGATAGTTTATTTTGCTCTGTAGAAGCTCTTTAATTTAATTAGGTCTTGCTTGTGAATTTTAGCTTTTGTTGCAATTGCTCTTGAAGACATAGTCCTAAATTCTTTGCCAAGGCAAAAAAAAAAAAAAAAAAAAAAAGGTCTGGAATACTGTTTCCTAGGTTTTCTTCTAGGATTCTTACTGTTTGAAGTCTGACACTTAATTCTTTAACCTCTCTTGAGTTAATTTTCATATGATGAAATGTAGGTGTCCAATTTCATTCTGCATATGGCTACCTGCTATCCCAGCACTATTTATTGGATAGGGAGTCCTTTCTCCATTGCTTATTTTTGTATCTTTGTTGAAATTAGTGAATGTAAGTGTGTGGCTTCTTTTCTGAGTTTTCTGTTCTGTTCCATCAGTCTATGTGTCTGCTTTTGTACCAGTACAATGCTGTTTTGGTTATGATAGCATTATAGTATATTTTGAAGTTAGGTAACGTGATTCCTCTGGTTTTGTTCATTTTGCTTAGGATTGCTTTGGCAATTCAGGTTCTTTTTTGGTTCTGTATAAATTTTAACATGGTCTTTTTTCTAATTCTGTGAAAAAAGAGATTGATAACTTCGTAGAAATTGAATTGAATCTGTAGATTGCTTTGGGCAGTATGGTCATTCTAATTATATTGATTATTTATATCCATGAATGCGAGATAATTTTTCATGTCTTCATTTCATCTATAATTTCTTTTAGCAGTGTTTTACAGTTCCCCTTGTATAGAATTTTTATCCCCTTATTTAGATGTATTCCTAGGTATTCGATTTTATTTTATTGTGACTATTGTAAATGGGATTGTATTCTTGATTTGGCTCTCAGCTTGAACATTATTGATGTATATAAATACTAGTAATTCTTGTTCATTGATTTTGTATTTTGAAATGGTACTAAAGTCGTTGATCAGTTCTAATAACCTTTTAGCAGAGGTTTTAGAATTTTTTAGCTATGGAATAATATTGTAATATTGTAAGCAAAGAGAGATTGTTTAACTTTTTCTTTTCCTATTTGGATGCCTTTTATTTCTTCTTTTTGCCTGATTGCTCTGGCTAGGACTTCCAGAACTATGTTTAATATGAGTTGTGAGAGTGGACATGCTTGCCTTTTTCTAATTATTTAGGGGAATGCTAGAAGTAAATCAATCTTATTTATCTTTTCAAATAACCAATTGTTGGTTTACTTAATTCTTTATATGTATTTTTGGGTCTCAGTTTTGTTCAGTTTTGCTCTAATTTTACTTATTTTCTTCTGCTATCTTCAGGTTTAGTTTGTTCTTGTTTTTGTAATTCTCTTAGGTGTGATGTTAGATGATTAATTTGAAGTCTTTCTAACTTGGTGAGTTAGGCACTTAGTCCTACACACTTGTCTCATAACACTACTATTGCTGCATCCCAGAGATATTGGTATCTTGTGTCTCTATTTTCGATTATTTCAAAGAATTTTTTTTCCATCTTAATTTCATTATTTACCCAAAAGTCATTCAGAAGCAAGTTGTTTAATTTTCCATGTAATTGTGTGATTTTGAGAGATCTTGGTATTGATATCTGCTTTTATTTCACTGTGGTTTGAGAGTATGTTTGGTATGATTTAGATTTTTTTTCAACTTATTGAGATTTGCTTTATAGCCAAGCATTTGGTTGATTTTGGAGTTGTTCTGTGTGCGTATGAGAAGAATATATATTCTGTGGTCAATGGATGGAGTATTCAGTAGATGTTTATTTTGTCCAATTTGTCAAGTGTCAAATTTAAGTCCAGAATTTCTTTATTAGTTTTCTGCTTCAATGATCAAACACTTTCAGTAGGGTCTTGATGTCTGCCACTATTATTGTGGGGCTGAGTCTTTTCATGGGTCTAGAAGTACTTGTTTTAAGAATCTGGGTGCTCCGATGTTGGATGCATATATATTTAGAATAGTTAATCAGATGCATATATATTTAGAATATATATAAGATATCAAGTCCTCTTGTTGGATTCTACCCTTCATTATTATGTAATGGCTTTCTTTGTCCATTTTTACCATTGTTAGTTTAAAGTCTGTTTTATCTGACATAAGAATAGCAACCTCATCTCTTTTATTGGTATTCTGTTTGTATGATAGGTCTTTCTCAAACCCTTTAAGTCTATAGGTGTGGTTATGTGTGAGATAGTTCTCTTGAAGACAGCAGATGAATGGGTCTTGTTTTTTAATCTAACTTTTCACTCTGTACCTCTTAAGTTGGGTATTAAGACCATTTACATTCAAGGTTAATATTGATATGTGAGGTTTTGATGCTATCCTGAAGTTGTCAGCAGTTTGCCTTGAAATTTGTATTGTGTATTTGCTTTATAGAGTCTCTGAGCTCTGTACTTAAGTATGTTTTTGTGGTAATAGGTATTGTTCTTTCATTTTCATGTTTAGAACTTCTTTAAGGTTCTCTTGTAAGGTTGGTCTAGTGATAACTAATTCCCTTACTGTTTGCTTGTCTCAAAAAGATTTTCTTTGATGTTTTATTAAGTTCATTTTGGAAAGCTATAAAAGTTTCCGTTGGAATTACTTTTCTTTAAAAATGCTGAGAAATAGTCTCCCCAATCTCTCCTGATTTGTAAAGTTTCTTCTGAGAAGTCGCTGTTAGCCTAATGAGGTTCTCTTTGTACAGAATCTGACCTTTCTCTCTAGCTGCCTTTAAGATTTTCTCTTCCAAGTTGACCTTGGAAGTGTGGTGACTATATGCCTTGGTGATGTTCATTTTGTATAGTATCTTGCAGGTATTCTCTGGATTTTTTTTTTTTTTTTAATCTAGATGTCTACTTCTCTAGCAGCAAGACTGGGGAAATTTGTGTGAATTATTCTCTCAAATATTGTTTCCATGTTGTTCTTTAATCTTCTCTTCTCTTCTCTTCTCTTCTCTTCTCTTCTCTTCTCTTCTCTTTTCTTTTCTTTTCTCTTATCTCTTCTCTTCTCCTTTCTTTTCTTTTCTTTCTCTCTCTCTCCCCCTTCCCTTCCCTTCCCTTCCCTTTCCTTTCCTTCCTTCCCTTTTTCTTTCTTTTTTTCTCTCTCAATCTCAGATGCCAATAATTCAAAAGTTTTGTTCCTTCACATAATTTCATATTCCTCAAAGAATTTGTTCATTTTTAAAAATTATTTTTCCTTTATTTTGTCTAACTTCTTTATTTCAAAATAGTGGTCATCAAGCTCTGAAATTCTCTTACTTAGTCCAGTCTATTGATAACGCATTCAATTGTATTTTGAAATGACTGAAGTAAATTTTTTAATTCTGGAAGTTCTGACTGATTTCTTTTTAAGATGTTTATGTTTTCATTAATTTCATGGATCGCCTTACAATTTTTCTTTTTTTCTTTTTTTTTTTTTTGAGACGGAGTCTTGCTCTGTCGCCCAGGCTGGAGTGCAGTGGCCGGATTTCAGTTCACTGCAAGCTCCGCTTCCTGAGTAGCTGGGACTACAGGCGCCCGCCACATCGCCTGGCTAGTTTTTTGTATTTTTTAGTAGAGACGGGGTTTCACTCTGTTAGCCAAGATGGTCTCGATCTCCTGACCTCGTGATCCGCCCGTCTCGGCCTCCCAAAGTGCTGAGATTACAGGCTTGAGCCACCGCGCCCAGCCCGCCTTACAATTTTATTTGTGTTTATTTTAAATCTCATCTTGAGTCTCATTGAGTTTCCTGTCAATTCATAGTTTAAATTTTTTATCTGCCATTTCTTAGTTTACATTTTGTTTAGAGATTATTGCTGAAGAGCAAGTGTGATCCTTTGGTAGTATTACTATATTCAGACTATATTTGGATTTTTTTATGGTGCGAGAATTCTTGTGCTGCTTCCTTGTGATCCAGAGATGCTGGCACTTCTACTTTTTGTAATTATTTGTATGTGGGTAGAATTTTCTCTTTTTGTTTTTTTTTCTCTAAAATATTATTATGTTTTGTTTCTCTTTTCCCTTTTCTGTACAGAATGTGACTGCAGAGAATGCTGAGCAGGCTTTTTTTTCACTTTCCTTCTATAGCGGTATGCACTTTTGTCAGCAGGTTTTGTATTGGGCTGTGCAGTTTGATCTACAAGCCAGTAGATGGCACTTATGTGTAAAAGCTGGTTGTAATCAAAATGGTTGGGTATATACTTGAACCCTTTTTTACTGAAAGAAGCTCTCTGTTGCCTCAGGCAATGAGTTGCTTTGTGGGATAAGCTTACTGTTGCCTCAGGCAATGGACTGATACATGGAGAGCACAGTGGTCTGAACTCCCTCCTCAGCCTCAGGGGGTTAGGGCACAGGATGGGCAGAGCCGGACTTGACATGTCTACCTACATGTTCCCTGATGGCAGGCACAGGCACCATCACTGAGGGAAAATCCAACGAGCAGCCCACAAGTTCCCAGAGGTGTGCCTAGGCATGGAGCTGAGAAATCTCCTAAACCACAAATTCTCTGCACAGGGATAGGGGATGGCCTAAACTCCTAATTCAGTAGAGTGAGTGCCCTTTATGCCAGGTGATCTGCCTGGGCATAAAGTAGAGAGCCCTCCCGCACCCAGATCTCTGTACAGGATGAGTGGGGCAGTTCAGGGTGCTGATATAGGTGAGCGGCCTGAACTCTTGAAGATGTCCCTGCAATAAGAGGGCCTTATTGCACCCAGATCTCTGCACAGGGAAGCTGGTGCAGCTCGTGATTCTGAAGCAGGAGAATGGGTGCTCCGAATACCTGGAGATCTGCCTGGTCGTAGAAGGAAGAGAGCCCCCTGCACAGGCTCTCTTCACAGGAAAGATGGAGAAACTCAGGCTGCTAGTCCATCTCCAAATTCCTGGAGATCTGCCGGTGTTTGGAGTGGAGAGGCCCCCTCTGCACCGTGATCTATGCACAGGGAAGTAGGGGCATCTCAGACTGCTGGTCCAGGCAATTAAGTCCTCCAAAGGCCTTGATTTCTGCCTGGGGGTGGATTAGAGGGAGCCCTGGTGCACCATGACCTCAGGGGAGAAGGCTAGGACTCCCAGCAATGATACATGCAAATCCTCTAGGTTACCAAGCCGGCCTTGGGTGCAAGGTTTATCATCCAGAAGAGATTCACCTGTGGAAGCTCTGCTTGTGCCCTGACCTCCAACAGGAAAGAGCACAATTCCAGTGCCTACTGTGGTGGTACTTTCAACAGTTCTGGCTGTTGAGACTTCTACTTTGCTGTAGAGCAAGTGTTCCACTCTCTTCTCCTGTGACTAAAATGCCTGGTGGCCCTGCTATTGGGTTAAGGAAGAATGGCTGTGTTTGTATGTTTCTGAATTTAAAATAGCATCCTACTATTCATCTTAGATGTAGGAAAATGGAAAATGCCTGCAGCCTGCAGCTTCACTCAGTGTCTTTTCCTCACAATATTCTTTCCCCAAGTTAGCTTCAGGACTTGGGAGAAACAAAGTGCTCTCCCTTGGCCTAGGTTGTTTGGATCCCTAGTGGAAAGGTGAGTCACAGAGGAAAGCTCTCTTCCCCTGTCGTGTATTGGACTTTCACTAACTTTATCAGCCAGATGCTGTCATGGAGGCTGTTTGTTCATGTTATCTTTTCTGGTATCTGAAGTGTCCTTCACAATTCTGACGGTCTCATTTTCTAACTTGAATTAAAGCTATCTGTATCTGCTGTCTTGCTATATCCAAGTGGCTGAGGCATGCTAAAAGCCTCTAATTCACCATCTTGGAAACATAATCACAAAACTAACAAAAAATGGAATTAAATGTGTTTCCCACTTAGGATATTTTCAACTTACAATGTGTTTATTGGGACATAATCCCATCGTAAGTAAAGGAGCATCTGTATTTTGTGTTTTGTGATGCTATATTTACATAGTCTGTTTTACTTATATCCAGTTATAATTTTTCTTTGCTTGAATTATAAATGCTATTAAGATTAATATTCTGTGACAATGCTAAAATCACTTATTAATTTTAAAATGTTTTTGGTAGATTGCTTGGGATTTTTACAGAAAAAGTTGTATTGTTGGCAAGTAGGGAATTTGTTTTTGTTCTTGTTGTTTCTGATCCTGATACTTTTCTTTTTCTTGTTCTATTACACTTGTTAGGACTTTATGGCAATGATTAATAATGAGGTTTGAGAGTAGATATGTGTGCCTTTTTATTGATCTTAAATAGGAAGTGTTTAATATTTGATCATTAAATATGATATAGCTGTAGATTTTTGCAGAAAATTTATCAGATTGAGGAGTATTCCTGCTGTTCCTTGTTTGTGGGTGTTTGATCATGAATGTATGTTGAATTTCCCAAAGTTACATTTTTCACTTTACCTATGAAAATTATTTTTTCCTATAATCTGTTGATATGATGAATAAAATTGATTTTTACATGTAGAACCAGCCTTGCATTCCTAAACTATGTATCACTTGGTCTTTGTATTATCTATTTTATATGATACTATATTTGATTCGTTTGCATTTTTTGAGAATTTTTGAATTTATAATCATAAGCTATAATAGATTTTAGTTCTTGTTATGTCTTTGTCTTATTTTAATATCAGTGTAATTTTGGACACATAAAATGTGTTGGGAGGTATCATCTCTTCTATATTCTAAATAATTTGTTGAGGATTAGTATTATTTTTTCTTTAAGTCTTTCATAGCATTTTCTAGTGAAACCATTTGAATCTTAGATTTTATTCATGGAAAGGTTTTTTTTTTTTTTTTTTTTTTTTTGAGAGAGAGTCTCGCTCTGTCGCCCAGGCTGGGATGCAGTGGCCGGATCTCAGCTCACTGCAAGCTCCGCCTCCCGGGTTTACGCCATTCTCCTGCCTCAGCCTCCCGAGTAGCTGGGACTACAGGCGCCCGCCACCTCGCCCGGCTAGTTATTTTTTGTATTTTTTAGTTGAGATGGGGTTTCACCTTGTTAGCCAGGATGGTCTCGATCTCCTGACCTCGTGATCCGCCCATCTCGGCCTCCCAAAGTGCTGGGATTACAGGCTTGAGCCACCGTGCCCAGCCGGAAAGGTTATTAACTAAAAATTTTATTTATTTACAAGAGATTAAAGATTATTTCTTCTTAAGTGAGCCATGTCAGTTATGAGTTCAAACAGTTTGTGCTTTTCATCTAAGTTAAAAAATTTAAAGACGTAGAGCGATTCTTTGAATGTCTTTTCTGTACTTCTTATGATAATGACATAAGTAGTAATATTTCCTTTTTTATTCTTAATATTCATAGTTTTGACTCTTTTTTTTGGTAAATGGCATAGAAAAATATAAACTTCATTGATTTTTTAAAAAGAGGCAGATTTTTAAAATTGATTTTTCTCTATTAATTGTTTATTCTCAATTTTCTTGAATTCTGATATTACCTTCACTATTTCCCCTACATTTTTCATTTTATCTTAATATTTCTCCAGAGTTTTATGATAGAAAGTTAGCTTACTTGTTTAAAACCTTTGTCATTTTCTAATACAAGCATTTAATGGTAAAAATTTTCATCTAGGAATTGCTTTAGCATTATCTTGTAAATTTTTATATGTTGTATTCTTACATTAATTCATTTACAAATACTTTTAAATTTTGTTTCTCACTTCCTTCTTGTCTTTTGGATTATTTTGATATGTGTTGTTTAATTTTTTATATATTTGGAAGTTTTCTGGGTATTTTCCTATTATTTATTTCTTGTTTAACCCCAATATTATTGAACCTGTACTTTGTATGACTTCTATTCCTATAAATACATTAATACTTATTTTAAGAGTGAGAATATAGTCCATCTTGATGAACGTTACATGTGCATTTGAGAAGTACTGCAATGGTGGACTCTGTTAAATTCATGCACCTTTAGAATAATTATATCATTTTGGAGATGACCTCTGTATCATTAATCAATGTCCACTTTTGTCCTTGATAATCTTCTTGTTCTGAAATTTACATTGCCTGAAGTTAACATATTTACTCCAGCTTTTCTTTAGTTTTTTTTTTTTTTTTTGAGGCGGTATCTCACTCTGTTGCCCAGGCTGTAGTGCAGTGGCTCATTCTCGGCTCACTGCAAGCTCTGCCTCCCGGGCTGACGCCATTCTCCTGCCTCAGCCTCTGGAGTAGCTGGGACTACAGGCGCCTTCCACCACACCTGGAGAATTTTTTGTATTTTTAGTGGAGACGGGGTTTCACCGTGTTAGCCAGGATGGTCTCAATCTCCTGACCTCGTGATCCGACCGCCTCGGCCTGGCAAAGTGCTGGGATTACAGGCGTAAGCCACCGCGCCCGGCATAGTTCATATTTGCATGAGTTATTTTTATTCTTTTAGTTTTAACCTCTGCAACTGGTATTTAATGTGATTTTCCTGAAGATATCATGTGATTGGATCTTGCCTTTTATACACTTCACAATATGTATGTTTTCACTGGAGTTTCTAAAACATTCACATTTAAAGTGATTATTAATATGGATGGATTAAAATATACTGTGTTGATAAAAGTTTATATATTTTCTGTATTTCTGACTTATTCTGAGTATTCTTATGATTCCACATTAAATCCACTATTTTTATTTATTGTTTTAATATAATCGTATTTTATATGTTTGCTTCTTTACAAAAAAATTTAGTGGTTGTCTTAATATTGACAAGAAAACGATCAATTAGTCTTTAAAAAATATACTCCTCCACTATATTGAAAGTTACAGTAGTGTACTCCTACATCTTTCTTCTTACTCTTTTTACTATTATTTTAAAACATTTTGGGGGGCGGAGCAAGATGGCCGAATAGGAACAGCTCCAGTCTCCAACTCCCAGCGCGAGCGACACAGAAGACCGGTGATTTCTGCATTTTCAACTGAGGTACTGGGTTCATCTCACTGGGGAGTGCCGGACGATCGGTGCTGGTCAGCTGCTGCAGCCCGACCAGCGAGAGCTGAAGCAGGGCGAGGCATTGCCTCACCTGGGAAGCGCAAGGGGGAAGGGAATCCCTTTTCCTAGCCAGGGGAACTGAGACACACAACACCTGGAAAATCGGGTAACTCCCACCCCAATACTGCGCTTTAAGCAAACAGGCACACCAGGAGATCATATCCCACACCTGGCCGGGAGGGTCCCACACCCACGGAGCCTCCCTCATTGCTAGCACAGCAGTCTGTGATCTACCGGCAAGGCAGCAGCGAGGCTGGGGGAGGGGCGCCCGCCATTGCTGAGGCTTAAGTAGGTAAACAAAGCTGCTGGGAAGCTCGAACTGGGTGGAGCTCACAGCAGCTCAAGGAAACCTGCCTGTCTCTGTAGACTCCACCTCTGGGGACAGGGCAATAACAAACGCAGCCAAAACCTCTGCAGACGCAAACGACTCTGTCTGACAGCTTTGAAGAGAGCAGTGGATCTCCCAACACGGAGGTTGAGATCTGAGAAGGGACAGACTCCCTGCTCAAGTGGGTCCCTCACCCCTGAGTAGCCTAACTGGGAGACATCCCCCACTAGGGGCAGTCTGACACCCCACACCTCACAGGGTGGAGTACACCCCTGAGAGGAAGCTTCCAAAGCAAGAATCAGACAGGTACACTCGCTGTTCAGAAATATTCTATCTTCTGCAGCCTCTGCTGCTGATACCCAGGCAAACAGGGTCTGGAGTGGACCTCAAGCAATCTCCAACAGACCTACAGCTGAGGGTCCTGACTGTTAGAAGGAAAACTATCAAACTGGAAGGACACCTACACCAAAACCCCATCAGTACATCACCATCATCAAAGACCAGAGGCAGATAAAACCACAAAGATGGGGAAAAAGCAGGGCAGAAAAGCTGGAAATTCAAAAAATAAGAGCGCATCTCCCCCGGCAAAGGAGCGCAGCTCATCGCCAGCAACAGATCAAAGCTGGACGGAGAAAGACTTTGACGAGATGAGAGAAGAAGGCTTCAGTCCATCAAATTTCTCAGAGCTGAAGGAGGAATTACGTACCCAGCGCAAAGAAACTAAAAATCTTGACAAAAAAGTGGAAGAATTGATGGCTAGAATAATTAATGCAGAGAAGGTCATAAACAAAATGAAAGAGATGAAAACCATGACACGAGAAATACATGACAAATGCACAAGCTTCAGTAACCGACTCGATCAACTGGAAGAAAGAGTATCAGCGATTGAGGATCAAATGAATGAAATGAAGCGAGAAGAGAAACCAAAAGAAAAAAGAAGAAAAAGAAATGAACAAAGCCTGCAAGAAGTATGGGATTATGCAAAAAGACCAAATCTGCGTCTGATTGGGGTGCCTGAAAGTGAGGGGGAAAATGGAACCAAGTTGGAAAACACTCTTCAGGATATCATCCAGGAGAACTTCCCCAACCTAGTAGGGCAGGCCAACATTCAAATCCAGGAAATACAGAGAACGCCACAAAGATACTCCTCGAGAAGAGCAACTCCAAGACACATAATTGCCAGATTCACCAAAGTTGAAATGAAGGAAAAAATCTTAAGGGCAGCCAGAGAGAAAGGTCGGGTTACCCACAAAGGGAAGCCCATCAGACTAACAGCAGATCTCTCGGCAGAAACTCTCCAAGCCAGAAGAGAGTGGGGGCCAATATTCAACATTCTTAAAGAAAAGAATTTTAAACCCAGAATTTCATATCCAGCCAAACTAAGTTTCATAAGTGAAGGAGAAATAAAATCCTTTACAGATAAGCAAATGCTTAGAGATTTTGTCACCACTAGGCCTGCCTTACAAGAGACCCTGAAGGAAGCACTAAACATGGAAAGGAACAACCAGTACCAGCCACTGCAAAAACATGCCAAAATGTAAAGACCATCGAGGCTAGGAAGGAACTGCATCAACTAACGAGCAAAATAACCAGTTAATATCATAATGGCAGGATCAAGTTCACACATAACAATCTTAACCTTAAATGTAAATGGACTAAATGCTCCAATTAAAAGACACAGACTGGCAAACTGGATCAAGAGTCAAGACCCATCAGTCTGCTGTATTCAGGAGACCCATCTCACACGCAGAGACATACATAGGCTCAAAATAAAGGGATGGAGGAAGATCTACCAAGCAAATGGAGAACAAAAAAAAGCGGGGGTTGCAATACTAGTCTCTGATAAAACAGACTTTAAACCATCAAAGATCAAAAGAGACAAAGAAGGCCATTACATAATGGTTAAGGGATCAATTCAACAGGAAGAGCTAACTATCCTAAATATATATGCACCCAATACAGGAGCACCCAGATTCATAAAGCAAGTCCTTAGAGACTTACAAAGAGACTTAGACTCCCATACAATAATAATGGGAGACTTCAACACTCCACTGTCAACATTAGACAGATCAACGAGACAGAAAGTTAACAAGGATATCCAGGAATTGAACTCATCTCTGCAGCAAGCAGACCTAATAGACATCTATAGAACTCTCCACCCCAAATCAACAGAATATACATTCTTCTCAGCACCACATCGTACTTACTCCAAAATCGACCACGTAATTGGAAGTAAAGCACTCCTCAGCAAATGTACAAGAACAGAAATTATAACAAACTGTCTCTCAGACCACAGTGCAATCAAACTAGAACTCAGGACTAAGAAACTCAATCAAAACCGCTCAACTACATGGAAACTGAACAACCTGCTCCTGAATGACTACTGGGTACATAACAAAATGAAGGCAGAAATAAAGATGTTTTTTGAAACCAATGAGAACAAAGATACAACATACCAGAATCTCTGGGACATATTTAAAGCAGTGTGTAGAGGGAAATTTATAGCACTAAATGCCCACAAGAGAAAGCAGGAAAGATCTAAAATTGACACTCTAACATCGCAATTAAAAGAACTAGAGAAGCAAGAGCAAACACATTCGAAAGCTAGCAGAAGGCAAGAAATAACTAAGATCAGAGCAGAACTGAAGGAGATAGAGACACAAAAAACCCTCCAAAAAATCAATGAATCCAGGAGTTGGTTTTTTGAAAAGATCAACAAAATTGACAGACCACTAGCAAGACTAATAAAGAAGAAAAGAGAGAAGAATCAAATCGACGCAATTAAAAATGATAAAGGGGATATCACCACCGACCCCACAGAAATACAAACTACCATCAGAGAATACTATAAACACCTCTATGCAAATAAACTGGAAAATCTAGAAGAAATGGATAATTTCCTGGACACTTACACTCTTCCAAGACTAAACCAGGAGGAAGTTGAATCCCTGAATAGACCAATAGCAGGCTCTGAAATTGAGGCAATAATTAATAGCCTACCAACCAAAAAAAGTCCAGGACCAGATGGATTCACAGCTGAATTCTACCAGAGGTACAAGGAGGAGTTGGTACCATTCCTTCTGAAACTATTCCAATCAATAGAAAAAGAGGGAATCCTCCCTAACTCATTTTATGAGGCCAACATCATCCTGATACCAAAGCCTGGCAGAGACACAACAAAAAAAGAGAATTTTAGACCAATATCCCTGATGAACATCGATGCAAAAATCCTCAATAAAATACTGGCAAACCGGATTCAGCAACACATCAAAAAGCTCATCCACCATGATCAAGTGGGCTTCATCCCTGGGATGCAAGGCTGGTTCAACATTCGCAAATCAGTAAACATAATCCAGCATATAAACAGAACCAAAGACAAGAACCACATGATTATCTCAATTGATGCAGAAAAGGCTTTTGACAAAATTCAACAGCCCTTCATGCTAAAAACGCTCAATAAATTCGGTATTGATGGAACATACCTCAAAATAATAAGAGCTATTTATGACAAACCCACAGCCAATATCATACTGAATGGGCAAAAACTGGAAAAATTCCCTTTGAAAACTGGCACAAGACAGGGATGCCCTCTCTCACCACTCCTATTCAACATAGTGTTGGAAGTTCTGGCTAGGGCAATTAGGCAAGAGAAAGAAATCAAGGGTATTCAGTTAGGAAAAGAAGAAGTCAAACTGTCCCTGTTTGCAGATGACATGATTGTGTATTTAGAAAACCCCATTGTCTCAGCCCCAAATCTCCTTAAGCTGATAAGCAACTTCAGCAAAGTCTCAGGATACAAAATTAATGTGCAAAAATCACAAGCATTCTTATACACCAGTAACAGACAAACAGAGAGCCAAATCAGGAATGAACTTCCATTCAGAATTGCTTCAAAGAGAATCAAATACCTAGGAATCCAACTTACAAGGGATGTAAAGGACCTCTTCAAGGAGAACTACAAACCACTGCTCAGTGAAATCAAAGAGGACACAAACAAATGGAAGAACATACCATGCTCATGGATAGGAAGAATCAATATCGTGAAAATGGCCATACTGCCCAAGGTAATTTATAGATTCAATGCCATCCCCATCAAGCTCCCACTGAGTTTCTTCACAGAATTGGAAAAAAATGCTTTAAAGTTCATATGGAACCAAAAAAGAGCCCGCATCTCCAAGAAAATCCTAAGTCAAAAGAACAAAGCTGGAGGCATCACGCTACCTGACTTAAAACTATACTACAAGGCTACAGTAACCAAAACAGCATGGTACTGGTACCAAAACAGAGATATAGACCAATGGAACAGAACAGAGTCCTCAGAAATAATACCACACATCTACAGCCATCTGATCTTTGACAAACCTGAGAGAAACAAGAAATGGGGAAAGGATTCCCTATTTAATAAATGGTGCTGGGAAAATTGGCTAGCAATAAGTAGAAAGCTGAAACTGGATCCTTTCCTTACTCCTTATACAAAAATTAATTCAAGATGGATTAGAGACTTAAATGTTAGACCTAATACCATAAAAATCCTAGAGGAAAACCTAGGTAGTACCATTCAGGACATAGGCATGGGCAAAGACTTCATGTCTAAAACACCAAAAGCAACAGCAGCAAAAGCCAAAATTGACAAATGGGATCTCATTAAACTAAAGAGCTTCTGCACAGCAAAAGAAACTACCATCAGAGTGAACAGGCAACCTACAGAATGGGAGAAAATTTTTGCAATCTACTCGTCTGACAAAGGGCTAATATCCAGAACCTACAAAGAACTCAAACAAATTTACAAGAAAAAAACAAACAACCCCATCAAAAAGTGGGCAAAGGATATGAACAGACATTTCTCAAAAGAAGACATTCATACAGCCAACAGACACATGAAAAAATGCTCATCATCACTGGCCATCAGAGAAATGCAAATCAAAACCACAATGAGATACCATCTCACACCAGTTAGAATGGCGATCATTCAAAAGTCAGGAAACAACAGGTGCTGGAGAGGATGTGGAGAAATAGGAACACTTTTACACTGTTGGTGGGATTGTAAACTAGTTCAACCATTATGGAAAACAGTATGGCGATTCCTTAAGGATCTAGAACTAGAAATACCATATGACCCAGCCATCCCATTACTAGGTATATACCCAAAGGATTATAAATTATGCTGCTATAAAGACACATGCACACGTTTGTTTATTGCAGCACTATTCACAATAGCAAAGACTTGGAATCAACCCAAATGTCCATCAGTGACAGACTGGATTAGGAAAATGTGGCACATATACACCATGGAATACTATGCAGCCATAAAAAAGAATGAGTTTGTGTCCTTTGTAGGGACATGGATGCAGCCGGAAACCATCATTCTTAGCAAACTATCACAAGAACAGAAAACCAAACACCGCATGTTCTCACTCATAGGTAGGAACTGAACAATGAGATCACTTGGACTCAGGAAGGGGAACATCACACACGGGGCCTATCATGGGGAGGGGGGAGGGGGGAGGGATTGCATTGGGAGTTATACCTGATGTAAATGACCAGTTGATGGGTGCAGCACACCAACATGGCACAAGTATACATATGTAACAAACCTGCACGTTATGCACATGTACCCTACAACTTAAAGTATAATAATAATAAATAAATTAAAAAAAAATAAAAAAATAAAACATTTTACTTTTACACATGTTATAAACACACAGTACATTGATATTATTTTTGCCTTAACAAATAAACTACTTATAATAATTAAAACAAAACAAATTTATGTTTATATTTACGTTTATTTATTTGATTTGCAGCAATTTTAAGGTTTTTTTTTTTGTATGAGTACAGGCTTTTGTCTTGTATCTTTTTCCTTCTCTGCAAACATTTTTTTAAAAAGTTCTTTCAGAGCAGATCTGCTGGTAATAAATTTTAGATCACTCTTATTTTTGCTGAAAAATTTATCATTTTGCTCTCCTCTATGAACAATCTTTATGTTGATTATACAATTCTTGGTTGACTTTCTTTTGTTTTCTCATTTTTTTCTAGCTTTTACAGTTTCCGAACGGAAATCTGCTATGCTAAGTTTTTTTTTTTTTTTTTTTTTTTTTTTTTCCTATGAGACAGAGCCTTGCTGTGTCCCACTGGCTGCAGTGCAGTGGCACAATCTCAGCTCACCGCAACCTCTGCCTCTCTGGTTCAAGCAATTCTTGTGACTTAGCCTCCTGAGTAGCTGAAATTACAAGCCTGCACCACCATGGCCGGTTAGTTTTTGTATTTTTAGTAGAGACAGGGTTTAGCCATGTTGCTCAGGATGTTCTAGAACTGCTGGCTTCAAGTGATCTGCCTGCCATGACATCCCAAGTGCCGAAATTACAGGCATGAGCCACTGCACCTGGCCTTGCTATGTAATTCTTAGTTTGTTCCTCTGTAATGTCTTTTGTCTCTGACTGCCTTGAAGATACTATTTTCATTTTTGATTTTAGCAGTTTGCATATGATATGTACATGTAGGGGGCCGGGGGAGTGGAAAGGGAACCTGGTATGCTTCCTTTATATCTGTCATTAATTTTGGAAAATTCTTAGTTCTGTAAATGTTTTATTTCTCTTGTTTTCTCTATCTTTTCTTTCAGGAATTCCAAGTACCCCAAAATTAAATCATCTGATGCTTTCTCAATCTCTTGGCTACTGCATTTTTCTTTTTTCACTTTTCTTTCGGTACACTATGTGTGTTAGTTTAGAGAATTTCTATGGAACTGTCTCTAAATTCTCTAATTTTGCCTACATGTTTCAAATCCACTGATGAGCCACCAAAGGCAAAGATATTCATACTTGTTACTGTTTGTTTATTTTTATCCCTATCATTTTCTATTTAATCCATTCTTATACTCTCCATCTCTCTGTTGAAATTACCCTTTCAGTAATGGACGCTGTCCTGTTTTTCTACGGAAGATTTAATCATTGATCATAGTTGGTTTAAGTTTTCTGTTTGAGAGTGCCAAAATACGTGTCATGTTTGGATTTGCTTCTGTTTATTATTTTGTAATACTTTTACAATTACTTTGTAATACTTTTACAATTACTTTGTCTCTTGATAATGAGGTTTTTTTTTAATATTACTTGTTTATATGCCTTTTAATTTTTTAATTGAAACCCAGACATCTTGTGGAGGAAGACAATTTGTATACTTGAAAGTTAACGTGCTTTTCGTTTATTCTGAATTTCATTTTGGGGAGTTGAGTCAATCCATTCAGGAATTGAGCTGTGTTTGCAATTTGGCTTTTCTATGCGTACTCTTTCTGTACTATAGGCCACAAAATTTTAGTATCACCTGTGTTTAGATTGAGATCTGGGTTTTTACAAATGTTTAGTCTACCCCTTTTCCTGTACCACTGGAATTTTTTCACTCTGCTCTTGCCTCTTGTTCAGAAATATGTATTTTTTAAAGTTATTATTTGCACTTTTGTTAGTCTAGTGGTGTGTGAGTGAGAGTAGGATGTTATCTCTGTCTTTATGAATAATCTTCAGTTTTGAGCATGCATAATGTCTGTCCTTGAATCTTCCATTTGGGACCCTCTCAGTTATCCTGCCTCATGCCCAGCAGTAGGTCTGGGCCTTGCATATATTTACATTGCTCCTCCACTGAATTTTCTTTTCCCTTCCTTCAGCTGTAGTGCACCTTCACCAATGAACTAAGTAGTGTGACCAAATGTCCTGGCTTGACTGAGACTGAAGGTTTTCTCAGAAAATAGGACTTTTAGTTTTAAAATCATGACATCCCCAGGCAAACTATATAATTACTCTGGGACTAAAAATGTTTCCAGACATGAGAATTTTAGTGCTAAACAGCGAAAGTTGAAAACAAACCAGGTAAATTGGTGACCCAAGAAGTAAAGGAGATGTGTGTGTGTGTGTGTATATATATGCATATATATACACATACACATACACATGTGTGTGTGTGTGTGTACATACACATATATAATAAACATACATATTTCCTGTGTTTATTTGATGGGAAGAATCAGGTACCTTTAAAATGGTATGTTTCAACTGTCATTCTAAATTAGGTGTCTAATTTAATTTCTTCCTAAATTTTATACTGTAGATTATATTGCATATTTTCTATAACACCATGCTATATTGAGATTATGTATTAGTATTATTCCCAGTCTTCTACATCTCAAAGTTTTTAGGAATTTCTTTTAAATACCTGAAAATATAGAAGAAAACTAAAACTATAATTATAAAATAAGAAACTATTTGCTTTCTTTTACAGTGAAAGATTTCTTATAATTACAGTAAAATTTTTCTTATAATTTTTGAGTTTCATAAAGCATGTTCTACTCAAGGTTAGTAAATTAAAAAAACAAAACAAAAGACAAAGAGAAACTTTGTAGTAGCTATACTATGTATCCATTGGGTAGGGTAATATAAATTTAAAAAGATTCCTCAAACTTTAGCAGCATAAATCCAGCCTGTTTCTTTGTGTGAAATCGTCTGAATTGTAGGCAAAATATTTGAAATATTTCACTTTTCTAAGCATAACAAATTATGGTTAATTTCTGTGTGTTAGACTATCTCCACTCTTGGGAACTTCAAAAATTTGTTGATGCATTGCCTGTTAGAAAATTTTTATTTTCACACAATTAATTTGAGGTCAAAGTAACTCTTATTTTGCATGAAAAAACTGACATGTACTAAGACTGAGTTGCTTGCCCAAAGTCATAGCTACTTAATAAAGAAATGTACTAGCAATTGTTTTTCTACATTCACCCTGAGAATTTATCTGTATATCAAACTGCCTGTCATCTTATATCCTAAGAAGTTAATAAGATTTTTAAAATTTCCTTAACATGAGCAATTTGCATATTTTCTAACCTCAATTTTCTAACCTCTTTTACTTTGTGGAGATAGATCCCATGTTTTCACAAAAGAAAAAAAAAAGAAAGACTGGGAAGAAGTAATTTTAATCTTACTCTTCCTATCTTAATATTCAGTCTTTTGAGGGAATTGTTATATGTAGAACCTAAAAACTATCCTGAGTATTTTTAGGTTAGCTTGCTCTTTTATTTTGACTGAATATTCTTAAATTTCACTCCTAAATATATGTTGTTATTCACAAAGTGATAAAAAAGTTATCAATTTAAATTAAGCAACTTTGGTATAATACAAACCAATGAAATGTTATGATTGCACCATCTGCTAAGTAAATATCCATTTTATTTGATTTTTATGACAAAACAATGGTTGTAAAAGTTTTATTAACAAGCTATATTGCATTCAGAAATAGGTGCTTTGTCAAGACTATTGTATAAACTTATAAAGAAAAGTTAATGGGTCACATGTTTCTGCCTAGACTATAATATCAAGTTCTGGTCATTTCTCAATAACATATTTATTATTCATGTTACGTACAGGCTTTAAATCCAACATGGCATATTTATTAGAAGAATTAAAACAATGTACTATTCCTCATTTTACGCTGCACACAGAAAAGATCAGACAACAGTTACAATTTAATTCTCAGTATCTTGATTTGGGCCACCAATAATACATTTTATGGTTTAAAGGTATCTAATATTTCACCCACAATTGTCATTTATTTATATTAAACACAATTGGCTTCTAAAGACGGAGTTGAAGATACTGAAGGGATGAAAAGTCTCTCACAGGAAGGGGAAATTTTGGAAAAGCTGGCTTGGTCATCTTTTTTTTGGCTGCTTGTTCCCCAGATTTTCTGAGAATTATTGCCATCTCCATCTATATGATTATCATGAAAAGAATACTTTTGTAAAATATAATTGTACCCTTTCATACAAAGTTGACTGGTAAAATGGCAGCAAACTCGTCAAAGTTCTGTCAACCAGTTTTTTATGGGGTGTAGAACTTGAAAGATTGATCAATCTTTGAGCATTTGAATATAGCATGCTGTGTAAATTAGTGTTAAGGTTGACTGTTAATAAAATAAACTCAACTATGGGGACTTAGGTGAGTGAGTTGAAGCTTATAGTCACCTCACATTTTGAAGAAGTCTAGAGTTATGTATTCTACCGTTGGTTTTGTGATTCCATAGTAATCAGGGAACTGAGTTCCTTCTGTCTTTCTACTCTGCTATCCTTAGCGCTGATTTCCACTTTCTTGTTGATGGCATACTTCAAGGTGGCTGCTAGTGCTCCAGCCATCATTTCTGCCTTTCACTTAGTTGGAAGGAGAAATGAAGTAAAATCTCAAATGCTTATGACTTATTCCTGAAGGAATTTTACTATATTTGTTTGGCTACTACTTACAAAAAATAGGAAGCTAGGAAATGTAGTTTTTACTCCGTGAGGCATAATAATCATCTATAAATTGTGATTGTAGTATACATGATTTTGGAGAAAAAAAAAGTATTGGATCAGTAAGTAGAAACCTGTCATGAAAGTGAGAATTAGGAGACTGATCATGGCTGTGTTCTGTCATTGAACTAAAGAACAGAAAAAAAAAATTTCTAAAGAACAAAGAAAGGCAGATATATATATACCAGACATGAGTGAGAGAAAAACAATCCTGCAATGGAGTTCTCATTCTATAAATTGCTGTCTATTATTTTTGTCTTCTTCAATTTTCTACATTTCAAAGCCTGACGATAATATTTGTCAAATAAAGTTGTTTTTAAAATTAAAATATAACTTTTTTTTGAGACAGAGTCTGTCTCTGTTGCTCAGGTTGGAGTGCAGTGGCATGATTGTAGCTCACTGCAGCATCAACTTTCCAGGTTCAAGTGATCCTCCCGCCTCAGCTTCCCAAGTAGCTGGGACCACAGGTGTGCACCACCACACCCATCTAATTTTTTGTATTTTTTGTAGAGATGAAGTTTTGCCATGTTGCCCAGGCCTGGTGTCAAACTTCTGGGCTCAAATGATCTGCCACTTAGGCCTCCCGAAGTGCTAGGATTATAGTCTTGAGCCACCACATTCAGCCTTCACTGTTAAGAATTTGTAAATTATAATGCACTATAAAAAGGAAAGTTTTCACTGTTTTGATGGTAATGTGAGTTGACCCCAGAATGTGACAATGATTTGAGAATTCAAACGGTTTACAGCAAGACTGATTATAAATTATGAAAAAAAATAGTGCTGAGCACTATTTGATGGAATCCAGTGTGATGGAGGAGATAGCAATAAATAAATAAATAACAGAAGGAATAAAGTTCTGGACCCCGCAGGGTTCCAGAACTCTAGCTAATAAAGATTTGTCATCCCCAGTTATTGTTTTAAATCCTTCTCTAGAATCATTTCCAATAAAGTGTAATCCAAATTACTTTTTATGGAAACTGACAAATACAAGTACAGGTTTCTGATGACTTTGGAGATCATACCATTGGACTAGGAAAGAACTTCCAGGACTCTAATTAAAAAGCTGCATGAACATTACTTATGCAACATCGAGTAGAACAGGAGTTGGTTACATGGTTCTGAACTAATAGAGGATTAAAAAAAAATTTCAGTGATGTTTTTGTTTGAAACATTGCTGATTCTCCTTATGTTTTGTTTTCCAGAGTCAAAAAGACCCTCTTTTCTTTTGAGCCATTTCTAACTTGAAACAAATTAGATAAAATATTATTTTGTGAACAAAAAGTTGAAATATTTATCCTACTCTCTATCAGTTCCTCCAGAATTTGGAGGCTATTTGTGAATATTCTTTATTTATGACAATGTCATTATTTGCATACATTCAATAAGAGTCTATTTTCTTTTTAACATGACTCAAGTGGAGACACTGATTGTTTTACCAAGACTTTGGAATGGCATATTTTCAGATATGACTAGATCTTTTTGAGGAATTGGTTGACTTTATAGAGCTGATAAAAAGCCCTTTAAAGTGATTGACCTGCTACCTTCTCTACACAGTTTCTGTACAAAGTTTCTGTCCTTAAGTAAAGAGTGCAATGGGACTCCTTTTTTAATGAATGGTTCTGAGATAACTGGCTAGTCATATGCGGAAGATTGAAACTGGGCCCCTTCCTTATACCATATACAAAAGTCAACTCCAGATGGACTAAAGACTTAAATGTAAAACTTAACACTATGAAAATCCTGGAGGATAACCCACTAAATAACATTCTGGACATAGTTCCTGGCAAAGATTTCATGACAAAGTCATCAAAACCCATTACAGGCCGGGTGCAGTGGCTCATGCCTTTTATCCCAGCACTTTGGGAGGCCAAGGCAGGTGGATCACGAGGTCAAGAGTTTGAAACCAGCCTGACCAAAATGGTGAAACCCCGTCTCTACTAAAAATACAAAAATTACCCGGGCATAGTGGTGAATGCCTGTATTCCCAGCTACTCAGGAGGCTGAGGCAGGAGAATCACTTGAACCTGGGAGGCAGAGGTTGCAGTGAGCCGAGATTGCACCACTGCACACCAGCCTGGGCGACAGAGTGAGACTCCCTGTCAAAAAAAATTAACAATTACAACAAAAACTAAAATTAACAAATACAACCTAATTAACTAAAGAGCTTCTGCACAGAAAAATAAACTGTCAACAGAGTACAGACAACTTACACAACATGAGAAAATACTTGCAAACTGTGCAGCCAACAACAGTTTAATATATAGATTCTATTAAGAACTTAAATCAATAAGCAAAAAACCTCCACATTAAAAAGTGAGCAAAGTACATGAATAGACACTTTGCAAAAGACATACATGCAGCCAACAAGTACCTGAAAGAAATGTTCAACATCACTAATCAATAGAGAAACAAATTAAGACAACAATGATATACCATCTCACACTAGTCAGAATGGCTATTATTTGTCCAAAAATAACAGATGCTGGCAAATTTGCTGATAAAAGGACACTTTAACACTGTTGGTGGTAGTGTAAATTAGTTCAACCATTGTGGAGAGCAGTCTGGCAATTCCTCAGAGAGCTAAAAACAGAACTACCATTTGACCCACCAATCCCATTATTGGGTATATACTCAAAGGAATATAAATTGTTTTACCATAAAGACACATGCACTTGTATGTTCATTGCGGCACTATTCACAATAGCAAAGACAAGAAATCAACCTAAATACCCATCAATGGTAGACTGGATAAAGAAAATGTGGTGTAGATGCATCATGGAATTCTACACAACTGTAAGAAAGAATGAGATCATATCCTTTGTGGGAACATGGATGGAGCTGGAGGCCATTATCTTTAGCAAACAAATGCAGGAGTAGAAAAAATATATATACTGCATGTTCTCACTTTTAAGTGGGGACTAAACATTGATTACACGTGAACACAAAGAGAGGTAACAATAGACACTGGGGTCTACTTGAGTTTGGAGAGTTGGGGGAAAGTGCGGATTGAAAAACTACCTATCAGGTACTGTGCTTATTAGCTGGGTGATGAAGTAGTCTCTACACCAAACCCCTGTGGCATGCAATTTACCTACATAACAAACCTACACATGTATCCCTGAACTTAAAATACAAATTGAAAAAAGTGGCACTTTCTGACAGGCTTGGGAGCCTCAAGATAATTTGGGACCTCAAAAAGAGAGGAATGCACTCATTCATATAGGTATTACAGGCACAATATCATGACAGATCTTTGGTGTAGCTAGCCTGAAAGCATTTAAAGTCCAAGATTGCTTATTAAAAATCTCCAGCAAAGCAATTTCTTTTAAAGAGCCTATAGTGCACTATCCTTGCTGTACTTTATGTAAATAATTAGGTCAGGTATAATAAGACTACAACTTATTTTATACACAAATTGCTTCTATTGTGATTTGCTGTGGTAAAAATGAGAAATTGGAGGAGAAAAAAACTGTATTTCAAAAGAAAACTTAAACACATCTGTTAATAGATTCCAACTCTGACTATTGTTTTAGAGTTTGTATTATTTGCCTATTATCTGGATTAAATCCTAAATCATTTTCTGGTTCCTACATGTCTCTTCTTAAAAATCTGGAAATAATATATTAAAACCCTTGTTTTCATGGATCCCATCAGGAAAAAATGATTTTTGAAATATTAAGCTAAGAATTAAAATTTTGTATGTGTTGAGGTTTCTCTTCCCTTTTGTCAAGTCCTGTATACCTGCTGTTTGCTTCACAGTTTTTCTTTAAATCAACATTTTCTGCACATAAAATGATTACCCAATGTACAAAAGAGTTCTCTGACCCACCTGTCTGACCACAACCTGGGAAACATAAGTGTTTACAATTAAATATTTTAAAATATTATTTGTTAGACCCTCAACTGCAACACTAGTCAGCAAGAAGTAGCTAGAGTTGTCATTGCTCTTAATATTCATAATTGAGGAATGTACATAGGATAGGAAGAACTGAAATGATGCCCCAAAGAATTAAAGGCATCAATGAGTAACAAATTTTTAAATTTTCAGTATGGCAGATTAAAAACAAAAACAACAAATTATATGCAGAAGAGTGAAACTAGGCTCCTATGTTTCACCATATGCAAAAATCAAATCAAAATGGATTAAAGACTTAAACCTATAATCTCAAACTATGAAAGTGCTATAAGGAAATATTGGGGAAAATCTCTAAGACATTGATCTGGGCAAAAATATTGAGCAGTACCCCTTAAGCACAGGCAACCAAAGCAAAAATGGACAAATGGTATCACCTCAAGTTAAAAAGCTTCTGCACAGCAAAGGATACAATTAACAAAATGAAGAGACAACCCACAGAATGGGGGAAAGTATTTGCAAACTACTCACCTGACAAGGGATTAATAACCAGAATATATAAGGAGCTCAAACAACTCTATGGAGAAAAAAAAAAAAAAAAAAAGAAAGAAAAAAAAACCCTAATAATCTGGTTTAAAAATGAGCAAAATATTTGAATGGACATTTTTCAAAAGAAGACACACAAATGACAAACAGGCATATAAAGAGGTGCTCAACATAATTGATTGCCAGTGAAATGCAAATAAAACTACAATGAGATCTCACCCCAGTTAAAATGGCTTAAACCCAAAAGACAGGCAATAACGAATGCTAGTGAGGTATGGAGAAAAGGGAACACTTGTACACTGTTGGTGGGAATGTAAATTGGTATAACCACTATGGAAGACAGTTTGGAGGTTTCTTGAAATCTAAAAATACAGATATCATATAATCCAGCAATCCTACTGCTGAGTATATAACAAAATTAAATGGAATCAGTATATTGAAGAGTTATCTGTACTCCTATGGTTATTGCAGCACTGTTTACAATAGCTAAGATTTGGAAGCAACCCAAGTGTCCATCAATAGAGTGGATAAAGAAAATAAGGTACATATACATAATGGAATACTATTTAGCCATAAAAAATAATGAGATTGTGACATTTGCAACAGCATTAATGGAACTGGTAGTCATTATGTGAAATAAACCAGGCAGAGACAAACTGTGCATGTTCTCACTTATTTGCGGGGTCTAAAAATTAAAACAATTGAATGCATGAACATGGAGAGTAGAAGGATGGTTACCAGAGCCTTGGAAGGGTAGTGAGGTTGAGGAGAGATAAGGATGGTTAATGGGTGCAAAAAATAATTAGAAAGCAAGAATAAGACTTACGATTTGATAGCACAGCAGGGTGACTATAGTCAATAATAATTTAATCATACTTTTAAAAATAACTAAAAGAATGTAATTGGATTTTTTTTTAACTAAAGATGCTTGAGGGGATAGACACTCCATGCTCCATGATGTGATTATTTCACATCGCATGCATGTATCAAAACATCTCATGTACCCCATAAATATATACACCTGCTGTGTAACTACAAAATTAAAAATAAAAAAGAAACCACCTGCTGAAATGCTGAAACTCCCTTAGTTTATGAGGTAAAATAACTGGTTCAGATTCAGTTGGAACCAATATGGCTGCCTGGAGTCTGTGCAGAATAAGCATGCTGACATCACAGCCTGAAATTCTACTGCATGTTTCATATCAGATCCTGCTAAATTTACACATAACACCCCGTGAGGTAGCATGAAGGCATAATTGCCCTTGTCCAAAGACTTTCCTGACTTCCCCTTTCCTTCCACCAATCACTGATAAAAATATTGCCTTAAAGTCAGCATGGAGAGATAGATTTGACCTTTACTTCTGTCTTGTTGTGAGTTGACTGGCAATATTGAGCTTTTCTTTTCTGAAAGAAAAAAAAAAAAGAAAGTAATGTCACACATAGTCTGATTTTGTGTAAGAATATTTGCTCTGTCTCACACCAGGAGCCTCTGAAGACTTTCATCTCTAGATTCTCAGGACATTTCACTTGACCGCATTCCCTAAATGAAACTTTTTATTTGACCGTAAGCTCTAAAGGGCAAGGCAATCTTCCAGGACTCTTCATTCGCTTTTATTACTATATAAATTGGGGAGATTTATACTTAAAATTTAGTTCCACTGGGAAACCATGGTCCTTAGAAAATTTGATCATAATTGCATTCAGAAGTACTGCTATTTTCATTAGAATATTTATCTCGGATTCTCCCTGATTTTTCTGGAAGAGGTTTAGTGCTTTTCCGTAGGGCAAGAGATACGCTTCACCAGAGAGGGAAACACTAATGATTTTACAGAGATAAAAATTCTTAATGGAAAAGGAAAGTATGTTAATAATTTATGCTAATGATTTACAATAGATACATATCGAAGTCATTGAAATTTGGATTATTGAATAATCACAATAACAGTCTAATTAACATAATAAGGTATAAGTAAAACTGGAAAAATATGTATAGATTCCTAATATAAATTGAACTAGTCTTTGCAGTTACATACAGAATAATGGTATCACTGCGTTTATTTATTTATGTCTTATCTATTTATCTATTGTGCCCTTTAACTAAACAGATATTTGATAAATTTTAACTACATATACCATTAGGAACCCAGGAATGTATATGGCATCATCTTCTCTTTTCAAGAAAGTGGCAATCTATGAATCTGTGCTATTTGAGATAGCACAAATATGTGATACATATTAGTGTCATTAGTACTACAAACCACTTATGAAATTGCCTGACTAGGAAGATTGCAAAAAATAATAACAGCTATAAGATAAGATATTGCATTTATAAATGTGTGTAGATATTCTGAATATAAAGGATTAGTTTTCACTATTTCTTTTAACCATAAGATACTGATGGCTGTGAAAAGCATTACTGCCTTCAAAGGGATCCACAAATCCATTTTTTTCATCTCTGATCTCTATCAACTTCCATATTTTCAGTCTCTATTATTTATTTCCTTATGATCTCTTGTGATTCCTTAAGATTATTCAAAATGTTCAATCTAAACATGTCATACTTCACAACAGATACTCCCTCCTGACTTTTCTATGTGATTGTAATAACACCATATTCTCACCTACTTAAGACCCGTGGCCCCGAATCATTAGTAATAATCTCTTTCTTTAGTTCATTATGTATAGTCAGCCACCAGCTCTTGTGTTTTCTCTTTGTTCAATCTCTCATAAGTTATCTTTTCTTTTTCGCATCTACCATCCCTGTCAGTATATGAAACATATTAGTTCATTATTTGGGTTTGGCATCAATGTTAATCAGACTTTATACAATTATTTAGGAAGCTAATATGGCTATTAATTATGGCTTACCTAAATAGGGGATGGGTTGGGATGTTGCAGAGCTAAAAGGGTATAACATGGTAATCTGAAGAACTGCTGTAATTTTCCAGAAATAGTGGTTTCTGCCATACTTCCATCTAGTAAATCATACACAAGTTTATCTCATTTGCAAAGTCAGTCCCAGAGCCATATTACAAAGAGGGAAATTTCCTACATTGTTAATAAGAGTGAATGTTTATGCCACCATTTGGAAGAAAAAAAGTTGGCATTATGTACTAATAAACAGAGTATATTCAAACTTGAAATGTCATACAGCTGTGGAAATAAATACGTTCAACACTGTGCATGACTATAACAAAAATAATATTGGGCAAAAAAGTTACATACTGAGAATAAAAACAGATAAAAACCACAATGATTACCAAAACGGGTTTAGAGAGTACAATTTAAAAGAAAAGTCAAGAGTGATTAGCATAGAAATTAGAGTGACTGTAACATTTAAGGAAGGGAGAGAAGGAACAGCAAGTGAAAGAAGAAATCAGGGTTATTTGGAGTGAGATAAGTGGGGGTTACTGACAATGTTTTATTTCTTGTCCATGGTGGAAATAAAATGGGTATTCATTTTGGAATAAATCATTCTGTATATTTTCCCTTAAGTGTATTATAAATTTTAATAAAGAAATATTTAAAGCTATAATATCTTGAAGTTTTACATGTAAGTTATTTTTCCAAAGTATAAAAATAAAAAAATCATAGGGCAAAAGGAGCGGCAAAGAATAATTCTTCAAGGCAATGACAAAACTTTAAAAAGTTCGGATAATGTGAATTGTAGATGTGCTGTTTGATCTACAAAATTGGTCTGATTGTGTATACATGTTGGGTCCATGTTAAAGTAACCTAATAGGAAAAAATGCTTATGTAAAATGCAAGTCAAAAGTGTCCTATCTTCCTGTGAGTAAGGACTCTATTTAAAAGGAATCGGAGAGAACACAATCAGGGAAGGCTCATAAAACTTGCACCAGTTGTGAGAGTTATCTGGAGAGTTATTTATTACTAAAAATAATAAAGCTGAAACATGATTTTCAAAGTGAAAGTTATATAAGAAAAGAAATGCGAAGAAAGATATTACAAAATTGCCAGGTAATAGGAGGCCAAGCACCATGTCTAAAAGGAGAAGAAAATGCAGTAAACTGTACTTCATACTTTCTACTCCATTAATCTTCTATTCTACAGCTATATAAATCTCTAGTCCTGAAGCAGTTTCTGATATTTTCTTTATTAAGATTAGATTTCATAGTTTCATGTCCATAAAATTTAACTTTAAATTCCAATTTTATGGGATAGTCTATATAGAATAAAACCTGTTTAATGTAAACCTATATGTAGTAAGATAAATGCTTTTCATATAAAAATGATTTCAAATTTTAAACCACACAATTCACAGTAAATATTTTTATGGTAAATGCCAATACCAGTCTACATCAAGGATATAATCAATATAATCTACAGGGCACAGTTGACATTTTGTTAAATATGATACTCACCATAGTGAACATTCTGTCAATTGATGACCAGCACCATTGAAAATTGGATTATACATTTTTTTACAAATACACATAACAAAGAAATTTAGTTGGTTTGTTAGTTAATTAGTTTATGTACCTTTGCATTTCTCAAATCATACTGTGGAGACCCCCTCTGGTCCATAAATAATACATTTATTTCCTTCCCCCTTCTATAATATATGACTACCGATTCCCATTAATAATTACTATATTCCTACCCCCACTCTCCCTGTTGGACAATTTGTCCCTAATTATTTTCAACCATTTCTTTCTCAAGAATATATATTTTAATGATTTTTGTTGTCTCCTTTATGAGCCAGAATCCCAGGAGGAAACAGATGGCCCACTCAAAAATGGGGTCATTAGAGGAGTTTAATAAAGAATCTAATTATAAAGTTGTGGGTGAGGTTAAGGGAACTATCAGAGAGGAATGGTACCCTCGGGCTAGTGAACTTGAATGAGCATGGGTTAGAAGGGTTTCCACAAGTCAAAGAGAACTGTGTATTGAGATTGTGATGTTTCCTGGAGGCAGTGAAAGAACCTCGGCAATAGATACCCTGTCCACACTCTAGCCCACCCTGTGTTCTACCGCCAAAGCCTCCCACCAGCTGAAACTAACCGTAACCAGAGGGCAATGGAGCTTGTTCATCAAATCCATAAAGATGAACCTCCCAGAGGCACTTTGCAAGGCAGACACAGATAAAATGAACAAAGTATGTATCACATATTCACAAAATAACACAGGAAAGACCTCACATTCTTGTTGTGGCACGTTATAATTATTTAGGGGCCCATTATATATTTTCTTTTGAAGTTATTTCTGATGAATTGACTTGTAATCTTAATTGTTGTGCATTATCAACTCTGTATCCTGTACTTTTTAAATGAAAACAAAATGAGTTCAAAAATCCTATTAGCTCAAAATGAGTTCAAAAATCCTATTAGCTCACTGGTTTAGATCTTTCTACCCTGCAGAACAAACATGGATTTTGAATCAGATGAAAATGACTTCAGTTCTGACTCTTTTGTCTTTGTAAGATATGTTAATTAGATGAGCCTTATTTTCTTTTTTTTTTTTTTTAAAGAGATTGTAATAATACCTACTAGAGTTTTTGAAGGAATAAAATAATAATATTTTAAGGTGGTTAAATACAGTTATGTGCTTGTGCTCTCTCTAAGGCAGAGACTGACATAGACTCTTGCATGAAGAAAGCAGAAAAGCAAGTCAGAGGATGTGAAACAAGGAAGACAGCCAATGTAAGTGCATTTTGAGTTCATCGCTGCCATTTGTCACTGATGTTTGATTATACTTGTCCATTATAAAAGTCCTTATTAATGCATCTAAGAAATGACCACCCACGGGAAAAAGTTATAAAGCCCATATCCATAAGTTCTAATTTTCTACTTATAATGGGTGGACCCTTTAGTATTCTCACCCTCACATTATAAGGGTGAACACGCATGACTGCACAGTTTCCTGAGGGCACTGCATCCAAAACCTTCCTGGAACAGGTTGCTACAGTTGTAAATAGAGTATGAGTGTGGAATGAAAGGATTTTGAAGTGGTACATAAGAAATGTCCAGTGCAATTCTTGACACTTGATAAGTATGTTAAGGACTATATATGTAAATATAAACACATTTTTATCAATTAACCACTAAATATTATTAATATAATAATGCAATAAATCAGAGTATGACATTACCAATGTGTGGGATAAAATGTTCTAAGAATTTGAATATAGCACTATACAGGTAAAAAAGAACTCTGACAATAACTGTCAATCTTGGAATTGGAATGCAATGACATAAAATGAAAACTTCCCATTCGACTTCTCAAAGTTATTTCTTACATATGGCTCTCTTTTCCTTTCTTAACTTAGCCTTTATTAAACAATATTTTCCCCAAATAAAATATTTCAAATTCAGCAACATCATTCATTTATTTGTATTGGCTACCTACAATGTGTCAGATATTTTTCCAGAAACTGAAGATACAACAGTGAACAAAAAGTTTCAAGTCACTATGCTGATTGAGCTTACATTACAGTGGTGGAGACAAATAATTGAGGGGGAAAGGGCCCATTGGTGGAAGAGCATTACATGCAGAAAGAACAGCTGTGCAAAGGACTCAAGCATGACTTATATATTTAGAAAAATGTAGGGAGGCCAGTGTTACAAGAATGTGGTGAGTGATGGAAAGAGTTATTAAGAGAAGTTAGAGAGGATACAGGTCCAGATTTTGTAGCTTTCCATGTAATTGTACAAGTTGGACATTTGCTGAATGAGAGAGATAGCCACTGGAGAATTTCAAACTGAAGCATATAAAAGGATCACTTTGACTCCTGTGATGAGAAAACAATATTTTGGGATGCAAAGATAGAAGAACATGCATTATTGCAGGAATGCAAGTAATTTGGTAGTAGTTTAGTACAGCATGGTAGCATTGGAGATGGTAAATAATGATGAGATACCAGATGTATTTTATAAGTATAAACATGAAGTCTTTCTGATGGATTTGACAAAGAGTATGAGGAAGAAAAATGTTAGAAGTGACTGAGTGAGGTTTAAGCACATGGGAGGATAGTGTTGCCATTGACTAAATGGAAAACTTGAGAAAAAAACAAACATATTTTGGAAGGAGATTAAGTGTTTTGTTTTTGGTGTATTACATTTGAAATGCATTTGTTATTGACACTGAGATATTGGATAAGCATTTAGATATATGAGACTGGAGTTGGGATAAGAAGCCTAGAAGGTTAGCTAGGCACAGTGGCTCAAGCCTGTAACCCCCGCACTTTGGGAGGCTGAGGTGTGCAGATCATGAGGTCAGGAGTTCAAGAACAGCCTGGCCAGCATAGTGAAATGCCTTCTCTACTAAAAGTACAAAAATTAGCCGGGCATGGTGGCACGTGCCTGTAGTCCCAGCTACTTGTGAGGCTGAGGTAGGAGAATCACTTGAACCCCGGAGGTGGAGGTTGCCGTTAACCAAGATCGTGCCACTGCACTCTAGCCTGGGCAACAGAGTGAGACTTCATCTCAAAGAAAAAAAAAAGAAAGAAAAAGAAAAAAAGAAAAACAAAAAAAGACTAGAATGCTAATAAAAATTGGGAAGTGGTCAATAAAAGATGTTATTTGAAGTCAGGAAACTGGATGAGAACATCAAGAGATGAGTGTCAAGAAAGAGCAGAATAGGGCAAGTGACTGGGCTCTGGGGAATCCCAACATTAATTTGTTCGTAATATGAGAAATGACCAGCAAAAGAGACTGAGACAGAGTAGCCAAAGCGTTAAGAAGAGAATAAGTATATGGCATCTTGGAAGCCAGGCAGGAAATACAATTTCAGTGAAGCAGGAGTAAGTAACATTATGAAATACTGCTGAGAGTTCAAACAAGATGAGGAGTGAAAGCTGATATCCAGCTTTAGTCAGTGGAGATAACTATTGATTTTAATAGGAGCAGTCTGAGTTGAATTCTAGAGAAAAAAAGACATTGGATATGAAAGAAGAGGAAGTAAGAGAGGAGAGGACAAGAAATGGTGACAGTGTATACAGATAACTTTTCCAGAAATTTGGCTGAAAAAAAGACATGAAATGATAGCTAGAATGAAATATGTAAAAAATCATTTTTATATATGAAAAATATAATTGCATATTTGAATTTTTATAGAATCAATACTTTTAAAGAAAAATTGATGAGTTAAGTATAATGATATGATTGAGGGAAAGTATACAAAGTCCTTCTACTTGATGTTTAGAGACATGTCTGATCAAAAACTGCACCCTAAGGTTTTATTTAGAAACATAGCTTAACTGCCAGACATTTAAGCATTATTCTACCATTTCCTAAAGGCTCTTACGAATAAACCTGGGCAGATTTTCTGCTTCTCTTAAAAACAAACAACAAAATCAAAACAGAAAAACAAAACAGGCCAAACTCAGCTATTTTCAAATTTCATGATATTTGGGTTGCTTTCACTAAACATGTTTTGAGGGTGGCAGGGGGCTGGGTACACATACCATTTAAGGAAAATAATGCATGTTGCAAAAATAGATGATTAAAATTCAGCAAATCTTCCAAAAATGACCTATTTATTTTGATTTTATGATTATATATCTTCTCGTTTATCTGTATATATTCATTATAACCTATAATAAATGACAGAAGTTCAGAAATCACTTTCTTCTTCTCCTTTCTCCCTTTCATTTTTGCCCCACTTTACAAATGCTCCATCAGTATGGAAAATATAACCACTGTGTTATTGTGCCAGTCATCTTTCCAGTCCTGAATCATCTCTCTTAATTATGTCTATGTATTATTTATTTATTATGCGTTTATAAAATATTATGAGGCTGCTGTTTGTCTTTATGCTGTAAATTACTTTGTCAAAGCAAATAAGTGGGGTCAATAGGTATCTTTACAATCCTCTTGGCTCCAGAAACTGAAAAATGAATGACTTCCAGGGGCAAACATTGACCAGTGTTTTCACAAGTGAGAATTTTTTTTTTTTTTTTTTGAGACGGAGTCTTGCTCTGTCGCCCAGGCTGGAGTGCAGTGGCATGATCTCAGCTCACTGCAAGCTCTGCCTCCTGGGTTTACGTCATTCTCCTGCCTCAGCCTCCTGAGTAGCTGGGACTACAGGCGCCCGCCACCTTGACCGGCTAGTTTTTTGTATTTTTTAGTAGAGACGGGGTTTCACCGTGTTAGCCAGGATGATCTTGATCTCCTGACCTCGTGATCCACCCGTCTTGGCCTCCCAAAGTGCTGGGATTACAGGCTTGAGCCACGGTGCCCGGCCCGAGAAATATTTTTTTTAAAACATGTTTTTCAATGAATTTTTACTTCAAATTATTCACTTTTTTAACCATCTTAAGGTTGACATGAGATACTCACAACTGCTTAGTGGCTTTATAAAATTACCGTGTCTCTCTCTCCACACAAACTCCTTTATAGAGGCATTCATTTTCAACAATACCATACCTCATCCTCTGGCTCCCACTGGCAGTAATCCCAGGTTCTGTGTATGTGTTGGGAGTTTTGCTCGCTTACTGACATTTAGAGCCAAAACCCCCTTTGTTTTTACTGGAGGTCAGGGTAAAGTTGTGTAAAGATTAATTGTGTGAAAGTTGTTACCTTTCAGATGAGTATATTTACATCTGCTTAGTACATCTGCCAACCAAGGATAGCCTTTAGAACCTACCTAAAAGTATATACTTTTTTTTCATGAAGTACATGCTGTCTATTATGTCTCAATTCAGTGAATTAAGTTGGAAAAATTCTACCTTGAAGATAATATTGTACTTGTTTTGGCTATTAAAACAATGATCCTACTGCTTAGTCATATGTAATATGCAATATGAACATAAATAAATATACATAACAGATCCGTTTGTACAAAGTTGTAATACAAAATCTAAACTAATACTGCTATAGAGACTCTTAAAGAATATAAGTGTTTTGGAAATAGCTGTCATTACCTTAGAGCAAAATTACCTATTATCAGAAGAGCATTTTAAGAACTCTTTTTAAAAAAAATTATTGTAAGTGTTCTCAATTTATTTATTTTAACACATTGATTTTTTACATTTCCTGGTTAATATAATGACTAATTAGAAAAATAATGATGTTCATTTCTTTCCAACAACTCCCCTTGCTCCTTATTTGATTATTCATGCAGTCTTAATATCTCTCTTGTTTTCTCTCCATTGTTTTTCAATAAAATGGGCAAGTTGGAGTTTTTGAATAGTAGGGATTACTTGCAGTTTTGTTTATCTAAATTGTCTGGCAATGGCTGTAGTTCTGTTTCTCTTCAGCTATGGAGAACTGAGTAGAAACATTACTATACCTGTCAAGAGGAAATAGCAAAGAACATAATTTCACCAGAAATATGCATCAATTCAGAGCATCTATGGATACTTAGGGAATTTGAGGTCCTAAAGTAATATATCAGAGGAACCATGAAGTGTGTGTTAAACTCAAAGGCTCTTTTTCCTATAAAACTAAATAAAGGAGTGGATAAGCAGTATTAGTATTCATTTCATGAAGCTACTTATGTTTCTGTGTGCCTTATTTAAAAAATGAGAATCTTTAAACATTGAAGGCTCAAATTAGAGACTATTGTCATAAGTTATGGTGTATTACATATTTCAAGAGTCAATGCAGCTCCATGATTTGAAAGCCATAAAATGTAATATTAAAGTGAATCTAGCATTTCATTTGATAAAATATTATTGAACAAGTAAAATTTAGTTGCATGAAGAAGAACTGAACCTGTGTCAGAACAGAGATGAATTCATTAGAGGTGCTTACTGATTCTAAAATATTATGTCTTAAAATTCAAACAGTACAATGAAGAAAATATCAAAAAAGTTATACCAACTATCAGCTGGATCATATATTTTAAATAATGAAGTCACAACTGATATGCGTTATTTCCTAAAATATAAAATCATTATGTACTGATAACTGCTTGGAGGTGCAAACAATTAGGGAACAAAAAAGCATCAAAATGCAGAAAGTCTTAGAGATACAGGTAGTTGCAGAAGAATATAAAAGAGGGATTTTTCTGGTGGTTACAAGGAAAAGGAGTCATCAAAGACCTTTCCAGAGTGATCCATGGTTCAGGGGAAGGAATATAATGCGAGACTGTGAGTGTGTGTGTTCTTTGATAGCTGTGGGAGTAGAAGCATAGACTTTGTTCAGTAAATGTTTACTGAGTGTTAAGCACTGTGATGTGTAGCAGAGGGATAATGATAAATGCAATATCACTCAAGTTGGAATCAATTAATTGGCTATTATATCACATAAATACTATATTAGTATATCAATTATATGTTTTAGGGTAAAAGTTGCAATGTATCAAACTAAAATTATTTTTAAATGTAAGCACATTTATTAATCTCAAAATATTGAAGCCTGGGAGTTCCAGGGTAGGATAATATAGCAAGTCAGTGATATTAGGACTCTAGGTTAACTTTGCTGGGATTCATTTGTCTTTTCCTTCTGGAGCATGTTACACTATCAAATATTATATTACATATCTATGTCCAAGACAATAAATGGCTTGGGGAGTGTTATGGGATGAATTTCACTGCCACCACCCCCCACATCAAATGTGAAATATTGAAGCCCTAACACCCCAGCACCTCAGAAACTGGAGATAAGGTCTTTTTAAAAAGGTGAAAGTTAAAACCAGGTCATTAGGATGGGCCCTAATGAATCTGCCTGGTGTACCTCTAGGAGATAAATGTTAGGCACACGGAGACATCGGGGCACCTTTGTGGAAGGACAACCATGTGAAGAGACAGCAAGAAGGCAGACATCTGCAAGCCAACGAGAAAGGCATCAGAGGAAACCAAGCCTGCTGGAAACTTGATCTTGGACTCTCAGCCTCCAGAAATGTTGGAAAATAAATTTCTGCTGTTTAAGGGCACCCCATCTGTGGTATGTTTTTACAGCAGCCCCAGCAAACGAATTCAGGAAACATTCTGAGAGAGTGGGGCTTCCTTATGCTTCTCTCTTTTTAAACTGAGTGTAATCTTTCTCACTCTTAGCAGACTTTCTCTCAGGTCCTGATGGCTAAGACTGGGTCACATGCCCAGTGCCTAACTGCAGCAGAAAAAGCTGCACATGTACATGTTTGGAATTTGAGCACATAAAAACTGATGTGGGGTCTTTCTAACCCAAAAGAAGAAAGAGGCTAGATATTGCAATTGGGTAGGCAACTGATATTTATGTAAGTTAGAAGAATCTGAGGGAGTACAAGAGGGACATTTACTCAAATGCTAAAGTTTACGCAGGACAGTTTGCAAGACTCGGCAAATTTGGAAAAAAAGTCATCTTTCTCAATTATATTTTATGACCATCTGTTATGTTTGTTGTAATAACTAAACAATTCTAACTACAAGTATATAGTAGCTTTTGGAGTTATGGTAGCTAAAGTCTCAGGGAACCATAGATGGAGTGTGGAATGCTTGAACTGAGTCATGATGGATAGGTAGGAATTAGTTCAATGAAAAAAGAGGGAGTACATTGTAGCAGAGGGCACACAATGAGCAAGGTCACAGAGAAATAAAATACCATGGCAACACTGAAGAAATACAAGCTGTTCCATATTTTTGCTGCTTGAAACACATGTTAGGGAACAGTTAGAGCTAAAATGGGGAAATTGACAGAGCCTGGTCATTGTAGTTCTGGAATAATGCCAAATTTTATGGTTTAGTAGATGCAAATGTCATAAGATTAACACATACAGGAAGAGACAGTACAGGAATAGAAGGCAAAAATTATTTGAACATGTTGAGTTTGACACTTGTAGACACAACTGTTGCATAGGGGCTACAACATGGGCTTAGATTTTATAGTATGTATGTTCTAATTCTTTTCTCTGTTCTTTGTTGGTTACAGAACTTTGGGAATATTATTTAATTTCTCTAAGCCTTAGTTTCCTCATACATGACATTTAATATAATAATATGTTTCCTGAATCAAGGAGTTTGTGATATTCAAATATGGTCATACGTGTTTGACTAAATATTAAAGTTATACATATTAATAAAGTTCAGCTATTCTTCCCTATATTTTTTACTCAACCTCTGATCTTTCTATTTATTTAAATAAAGGCATTCACTAAGTTTTTGCAGTAAGCACATTTGAAGTAAGTTCATTTGAGAGATAGATTAAGGAGACATCATCATAAAGCAATGAAATTATGAAAGTAGGTGAAATTATTGTAAAGCCTGTAATGTCCAGAAGAGCAGTGACATTTACAGAGACATGAGAAATGCTAATTTAAAAAGATGACAGAAGAAAGACATTTATTTCCATTAAAGGTTTGAGGATGTTCAGAGAGATGATAGACAACCTAAGAAAGTTTTTAGTTTTATTTTTTTTGAGGCAAGGTCTTAATCTGTTACACAGGCTGGAGTGCAGCATCAAACTACTGGGCTCAAATGATCCTTCCACTTCATCCTCCCAAGTAGCTAGGACTACAGGTGTGGACCACCATGCCTGGATAATTTATTTATGTATTTATTTTGTAGAGATGGATTCTTGCTGTGTTGCCCAGACTAGTCTTGAGCTCCTTGCCTCAAGTGAGCCTCCTTCCTTAGTCTCCCCAAGTTTTGAGATTACAGGTGTGAGCCACTGTGTCTGTCAAAGAAAACTTTTTTTTCTACTAATGCTATCCCTTCCCTAGCCCCATACCCATCGACAGGCCCCAGTGTGTGATGTTCCCCTCCCTGTGTCCATGTGTTCTCATTGTTCAAATCCCACTTATGAGTGAGAACATGCGGTGTTTGGTTTACTGTTTGGTTTGCTGTGTTGGTTTGCTGAGAATTATGGTTTCCGGCTTCATCCATATCTCTGCAAATGACATGAACTCATCCTTTTTATGGCTGCATAGTATTCCATGGTGTATATGTGCCACATTTTCTTTATCCAGTCTATCATTGATGGACATTTGGGTTGGTTCCAAGTCTTTGCTATTGTGAATAGTGCTGCAATACACATACGTGTACATGTGTCTTTATAGTAGAATGCTTTATAATCCTTTGGGTATATACCCAGTAATGGGATTGCTGGGTCAAATGCTATTTCTGGTTCTAGATTCTTGAGGAATTGCCACACTATCTTCCACAATGGTTGAACTAATTTGCACTCCTCCAACAGTGTAAAAGCATTCCTATTTTTCCACATCCTCTCCAGCATCTTATGTTTCCTAACTTTTAAATGATCACCATTCTAACTGGCATAAGATGGTAACTCATTGTGGTTTTGATTTGCATTTCTCTAATGATCAGTGATAATGAGCTTCTTTTCATGTTTGTTGGCTGTATAAATGTCTTCTTTTGAGAAATGTCTATTCATATCCTTCCCGCACTTTTCGATGCAGTTGTTTTTTTCTTGTAAATTTGTTTAAGTTACTTGTAGATTCTGGATATTAGCCCATTGTCAGATGGATAGATTGCAAATATTTTCTCCAATTATGCAGGTTGCCTGTTTGCTCTAATGATAGTTTCTTTTTGCTGTGCAGAAGCCCTTTTGTTTAATTAGATCCCATTTGTCAATTTTGGCTTTTGTTGCCATTCCTTTTGGTGTTTTGGTCATGAAGTCTTTGTCCATGTCTATGTCCTGAATGGTATTGCCTAGGTTTTTTTTGAGAGTTTTTATGGTTTTAGGGCTTATATTTAAGTCTTTAATCCTCTTGAGTTAAATTTTGTGTAAGTTGTAAGGAAAGGGTCCAGTTTCAGTGTTCTGCATATGGCTAGCCAGTTTTCCCAACACAATTTATTAAATAAGGAATCTTTTCCCATTGCTCATTTTTGTCAGGTTTGTCAAAGATGAGATGGTTGTAGATGTGTGGCGTTATTTCTGAGGCCTCTGTTCTGTTCCATAGTCTATATATCTGTTTTGGTACCAGTGCCATGCTATTTTGGTTACTGTAGCCTTGTAGTATAGTTTGAAGTCAGGTAGCATAATGCTTCCAGCTCTGTTCTTTTTGCTTAGGAGTGTCTTGGCTATATGGGCTCTTTTTTGGTTCCATATGAATTTTAAAGTAGTTTTTTCTAATTTGGTGAAGAAAGTCAATGGTAGCTAGATGGGGATAGCATTTAATCTATAAATTATTTTGGGCAGTATGGCCATTTTCACAACATTGATTCTTCCCATCCATGGGTATGGAGTGTTTTTCCATTTGTTTGTGTGCTCTCTTTGTGTTTACAAACCACTTGAGCAGTGGTTTGTAGTTCTCCTTGAAGAGGTCCTTCACATCCCTTGTCAGATTGATTCCTGGGTATTTTATTCTCTTTGTAGTGATTGTGAATGGCTGTTCACTCATGATTTGGCTATTACTGGTTTATAGAAATGCTTGTGATTTTTGCACACTGATTTTGTATCCTGATATGTCCGGAATTGGTGGGTTCTTGGTCTCACTGACTTCAAGAATGCAGCCACAGAACCTCGCGGTGAGTGTTACAGTTCTTAAAGATGGTGTGTCCAGAGTTTGTTCCTTCAGACATTCAGATGTGTCTGAAGTTTCTTCCTTCTGGTGGGTTCGTGGTCTCACTGTCAGGAGTGAAGCTGCAGACCTTCGCCGTGAGTGTTACAGCTCATAATAGCAGCGTGGACCCAAAGAGTGAGCAGCAGCAAGATTTATTGCAAAGAGCGAAAGAACAAAGCTTCCACACTGTGTAAGGGGACCCGGGTGTGTTGTCCCTGACTGGCTCAGACAGCCTGCTTTTATTCCCTTATCTGGCCCCACCCACATCCTGCCGATTGGTCCATTTTACAGAGAGCTGATTGGTCTATTTTACAGAGAGGTGATTGGTCCGTTTTGACAGAGTGCTGATTGGTGCGTTTACAATCCTTGAGTAGACACAGAGTCACAGAGTGCTAGTTAGCTAGATGCAGAGTTAGCTAGATACGGAGTACCAATTAGTGTATTTACAAACCTTGAGCTAGACACAGAGTACTGATTGGTGTATTTATAAACCTTGAGCTAGACACAGACTGATGATTGGTGCATTTACAATCCTTGAGTTAGACAGAGTAACAGAGTGCTAGTCCTCCAAGTCTCCACTAGGTTAGCTAGATACAGAGTGCCAATTGGTGTATTCACAAACCCTGAGCTAGACACAGAGCATTGATTGGTGCACATACGATCCTCTGGCTAGATATAAAAGTTCTCCAAGTCCCCATCCAATTCCGGAGCCCGGCTGGCTTCACCCAGTGGATCCTGCACCAGGGCTGCAGGTGGAGCTGTGCGCCAGTCCTGCGGCGCCTGCACTCCTCAGTCCTTGGGCAGTGAATGTGACCAGGCACCATGGAGCAGGGGCCGGTGCCCTTTGGGGAGGCTCAGGAGGCACGGCAGCCCACCGCCATGGGGGAGCTCAGACATGGTGGACTGCAGGTCCCAAGCCCTGCCCCACGGGAAGCAGCTAAACCCGGCAAGAATTTGAGTGCAGCGCCGGCAGGCCAGCTCTGCTGGGGCACCTGGCGCAACCTCGCAGCTGCGGGCTGGGGTGCTAAGCCCCTCACTGCCCTGGTCCGGCAGCGCTGGCTGGCTGCTCCATGTGCAGGGCCTGTGGAGCCCACATCCCCTAGAACTCACACTGGCCCGTGAGCACAGCGGGCAGCCACGGTTCCACCCATGCCTCTCCCTCCACACCTCCCAGCAAGCATAAGAAGGAGGCTCCGGCCTCAGCCAGCCCAGAGAGGGGCTCCCACGGTGGCCTGGTGGGCTTAAGAGCTCCTCAAGCACCGCCAGAGTGGTCGCAGAGGCTGGAGGCTGAGGAGGTGCTGAGAGTGAGGGCTGCTAGCACGTTGTTACCTCTCACTGAGACTTTGCTGAAGTTGTTTGTCAGCTTAAGGAGATTTTGGGCTGAGATGATGGGGTTTTCTAAATATACAATCACGTTATCTGCAAACAGAGACAATTTGACTTCCTCTCTTCCTATTTGAATACCCTTTATTTCTTTTCCTTGCCTGATTTCCCTGGCCAGAACTTCCAATACTGTGTTGAGTAGGAGTGGTGAGAGAGGGTGTCCTTATCTTGTGCCAGTTTTCCAAGGCACAAGAAATGCTTCCAGCTTTTGCCCACTCAGTATGATACTAGCTGTGGGTTTGTCCTAAATGGCTCTCATTATTTTGAGATATGTTCCATTAACATGTAGTTTATTGAGAGTATTTAACATGAAGGAGTGTAGAATTTTGTCAAAGGCCTTTTCTGCATCAATTGAGATAATCATGTGTTTTTTTGCCGTAGGTTCTGTTTATGTGATGGATTACGTTTATTGATGTGTGTATATTAAACCAGCCTTGCAAGCTAGGGATGTATCCTCCTTGATGATGGTGGATAAGCTTTTTGATGTGCTGCTGGATTCGGTTTGCCAGTATTTTATCGAGGATTTTCACATTGTTGTTCATCAGGGATATTAGCTTGAAATTTCTTTTTTGTGTGTTTCTCTGTCAGATTTTGGTATCAGGATGATGCTGGCCTCGTAAAATGAGTTGGATAAAAGCCCTTCATTTTTATTGTTTGGGATAGTTTCAGAAGGAATGGTACCAGCTCCTCTTTGTACCTCTAGTAGAATTCGGCTGTGAATCCATCTGGTTCTGGGTTTTTTTTTTTTTTTTTTTTTTTTGTATGTTATAAATTACTGCCTCAATTTCAGAACTTGTTATTGGTCTATTCAGGGATTGAACTTCTTCTTGGTTTAGTCTTCGGAGGGTATATGTATCCAGGAATTTATCAATTTCTTCTAGATTTTCTAGTTTATTTGCATAGAGATGCTTATAGTATTCTCTGATGATAGTTTGTATTTATGTGGGATCGATGGTGATATTCCCTTTATCATTTTTATTGTGTCTATTTCATTATTCTCTCTTTTCTTCTTTATTAGTGTGGCTAGAAGTCTATTTTGTTAATCTTTTCAGAAAACCAGCTCTTGGATTCATTGATTTTTGAAGGGTTTTTTGTGTCTCTGTCTACTTCAGTTCTGCTCAGATCTTAGTTATTTCTTGTTTTCTGCCTCTTTGAATCTGTTTCCTCTTGATTCCCTAATTATTTTAATTGTGATGTTAGGGTGTCAATTTTAGATCTTCCAAGCTTTCTCCTGTAGGCATTTAGTTCTATAAATTTCCTTCTAAATACTGCTTTAGCTATGTCCCAGTTATTCTGGTACATTGTGTCTTTCTTCTCATCAGTTTCAAATAACTTATTTATTTCTGCCTTAATTTTGTTATCTACCCAGTAGTCATTCCAGAGCAGGTTGTTCAGTTTCCATGTAGTTGTGTGGTTTTGAGTGAGTTTCTTAATCCTGAGTTCTAATTTGATTTCACGGTTATATGACAGACTGTTTGTTATGATTTCCATTCTTTTGCATTTGCTGAGGAGTGTTTTACTTCCAATTATGTGGTAAATTTTAGAGGAAGTGCTCTATGGTGCTGAGAAAAATCTGTATCCTGTTGATTTGTGGTGGAGAGTTCTGTAGCTATCTATTATGTCCATTTAGTCCAGAGTTGAGTTCAAGTCCTGAATATCCTTGTTAATTTTCTGTGTCTTTGATTGGTCTAATATTGACAGTGGGGTGTTAAAGTCTCCCACTATTATTTTTTGGGAGTCTAAGTCTCTTTGTAGGTTTCGCTTTATGAATCTAGGTGCTCTGTATTGGGTGCATATACATTTAGGATAGTTAGCTCTTCTTGTTGCATTGATCCCTTTACCATTATGTAATGTCCTTCCTTGTCTTTTTTCATTGTTGTTGGTTTAAAATCTGTTTTATCAGAGACTAGAATTGCAACTGCTGCTTTTTTTGCTTTGCATTTGCTTAGTAAATATTCCTCCATCCGTTTATTTTCAGCCTATGCCTGTCTTTACGTGTGAGGTGGGTCTCCTGAATACAACACACTGATGGGTCTTAACTCTTTATCCAGTTTGCCAGTCTGTGTCTTTTAATTGGGGCATTGAGCCTCTTTATATTTAAGGTTAGTATTGTTATGTGTGAATTTGATCCTGTCATTACAATGCTAGCTGGTAATTTTGACCATTAGTTGATGCAGTTTCTTCATAGTGTTGATGGTCTTTACAATTTGGTATGTTTTGCAGTGGCTGGTACTGGTTTTTCCTTTCCACATTTAGTGCTTCCTTCAGGAGCTCTTGTGAGTCAGGACTGGTGGTGACAAAAATCTCTCAGCATTTGCTTGTCTGTAAAGGATTTTATTTCTCCTTCACTTATGAAGCTTAGTTTGGCTGAATATGAAATTCTTGGTTGAAAATTCTTTTCTTTAAGAATATTGAATATTGGAACCCACTCTCTTCTGGCTTGTAGGGTTTCTGCAGAGAGATCTGCTGTTAGTCTGATGAGCTTCCCTTTGTGGGTAACCCAACCTTTCTTTCTGGCTGCCCTTAACAGTTTTTCCTTTATTTTAACTTTGGTGAATCTGATGATTATGTGTCTTAGGGTTGCCCTTCTCAAGGAGTATCTTTGTGGTGTTCTCTGTATTTCCAGAATTTGAATGTTTGTAGGTTGGAGAAGTTCTCCTGGATAATATCCTGAAGAGGTTTCTCCAGCTTGGTTCCATTCTCCCTGTCACTTTCAGGTACACCAATTAAATGTAGGTTTTGTCTTTTTACATAGTTCACATATTTCTTGGAGTCTTTGTTCATTCCTTTTCATTATTTTTCTCTAATCTTGTCTTCACACTTTATTTCATTAAGTTGATACTCAATCTCTGATATTCTTTCTTCTGCTTGATCAATTTGACTACTGATACTTGTGTATGCTTCATGAAGTTCTTGTGCTGTGTTTTTCAGCTCCATCGAGTAATTTATGTTCTTCTCTAAACTGATTATTCTAGATATCAATTTGTTTAACCTCTTTTCAAGGTTCTTAGCTTCCTTGCATTGGATTAGAACATGCTCCTTTAGCTCAGAGGAGTTTGTTATTACCTACCTTCTGAAGCCTACCTCTGTCAATTTGCCAAACTCATTCTCCATCCAGTTTTGTTTCCTTGTTCGTGAGGAATTGTAATCCTCTGAAAGAGAAGAGGTCTTCTGGTTTTTGGAATTTTCAGCGTTTTTGCACTTGTTTTTCCTCATCTTCGTAGATTTATAAGCCTTTGGCCTTTGACATTGGTGACCCTGAAGGTTTCTGTGCGGACATCCTTTTTGTTGATGTTAAGTATATTCCTTTCTGTTTGTTAGTTTTTCCTTCTAATAGGCCTCTTCGCTGTAGGTCTGCTGGAGTTTGCTGGAGGTCCACTCCAGACCCTGTTTGCCTGGGTATCAGCAGCGGAGGCTGCAGAACAGCAAAGTTTGCTGCCTATTTCTTCTTCTGGAAGCTTCATCCCAGAGGGACACCTGCCAGATGCCAGTCGAAGCTCTCTTGTATGTGGTGTCTGTCAACCCCTGCTGGGAGGTGTCTCCCAGTCAGGAGGGATGGGGGTCAGGAACCCACTTGAGGAGACAGTCTGTCCTTTAGCAGAACTCAAGCACTGTGCTGGGAGATCTGCTGCTCTCTTCAGAGCAGGCAAGCAGGAATGTTTAAGACTGCTGAAGCTGTTCCTACAGCCACCCCTTCCCCCAGGCGCTGTGTCCCAGGAAGATGGGAGTTTTAGCTATAAGACACTCAATGTGGCTGCTGCCTCTTTCAGAGATGCCCTGCCCAGAAAGGAGGAATATAGAGAGGTAGCCCGGCTACAGTACCTTTGCAGTGCTGCAGTGGGCTCTGCATAGTTTGAACTTCCTGGAGGCTTTGTTTATGATGTGAGGGGAAAACCGCCTACTCAAGCCTCAGTAATGGCAGATGCCCCTCCCCCCACCAAGCACGAGCATCCCAGCTCAACTTTAGACTGCTGTGCTGGCAGCAAGAATTTCAAGCCAGTGGATCTTAGCTTGCTGGGCTTCGTGGGGGTGAGATTCACTGACCTGGACCACCTGGATCCCTGACTTCAGCCCCCTTTCCAGGGCAGTGAATATTTCTGACTCGTTGACATTCCAGAAGCCACTGGAGTATGAAAAAAAAAGAAAAAATCTCCTGCAGCTAGCTCGGTATGTGTCAAATAGCCGTCTAGTTTTGTGCTTCCAACCAAGGGCCCTCGTGGCGTAGGCCCCAGAGGGAATCTCCTGATCTGTGGGTTGCGAAGACTGTGGAAGAAGCATGGTATTTGGACTGGAGTGCACTGTTCCTCACAGCATGGTTCCTCACGGCTTCCCTTGGCTAGGGGAGGGAGTTCCCTGAGCCCTTGCACTTCGCGGGTGAGATGAAGCTCACCCTCCGTGGACTGCACCCACTGTCTAACCAGTCCCAGTGAGGAGCTGGGTACCTTAGTCGGAAATGCAGAAATCACCTACCTTCTCCATTTATCTCACTGGTGGCTGCAGACCAAAGCTGTTCCTATTTGGCCATCTTGCCTATGAGATCCAAAGACATGAAGAATTTCAGGAAGAAGTGATTAGTATTTAAACACAATAGTTAGATTTGTATAAATCCCATATGTAGCAGAAATTAATGTGCTGTTTCAAATGTTTGAAAAGAACAAGAAAGACAATAATTTAGCATCATGGAACTCATTGCCAGAAAAGTTCTACTTGATAGCTGGGGACAAAAAAGAAGTGGAAACAGTATGTGTGCTTTTAGACTAAAAAGTAAAGTAAAAGCATGATAGTGAAAGGGCCATATTCTATCAATAGGACATATTCTTTCTCTCTCTTTAGGTTTGTATCTTTGAGGGGAATGTTTGATCACATTAATAAGTTGACCAGAAGATAATATAAGCAGGAAAGGAAAAGTTAAAGAACAATGGAGAATCAATGACAGAGTAAGTTTTAGTGGGAAAAAAAAAAAAAAAAAAGAATAGGATGAAGGGCAGTGATATGTTTAGGCTCTGTCTCCTCACCCAAATCGCATGTTGAATTGTGATCCCCAATACTGGGGAGGAACCTGGTGGGAGGTGATTGGATCATGGGAGCGAATTTCCCCTCTGCTCCTCTTGTGATAGTGAGTTCTCATGATACTTGGTTATTTGAAAGTATGTAGAGCTTCCCACTTCACTGTCTCTTTCCCCTGCCACCATCCTACCATCTTACCTTCATTTGTCACATACTTGACTACTTCCAATCATAGGAGAGATCGTAGAATTTACCATGTAAATTGATATAAGAACTGAAAGTTAATCTTAGAGCCTCTATGTTGTCTCTATGTTGTCACTGAAGCAGTAAGTTTGTTTCCAAAATACAAAATTAAATATATGTCCCAAATAAAAATAAAATATATACTTAATGTAGGCTTTCATATATTAACCAGTGAAGTATTTAAAACCATTAATAACTTTAAAAATCTGTGTTTTTTTTTTTTTTTTTTTTGAGATGGAGTCTCCCTCTGTCACCCAGGCTGGAGTGCAGTGGCGCAATCTTGGCTCACTGCAGCCTCTGCCTCCTGGGTTCAAGTGATTCTCCTGGCTCATCCTCCCCAAGTAGCAGGGACTACAGGTGTGTGCCTCCACACCCAACTATTTTTTTTTTTTCTTTATTTTTAGTAGAGACTAGGTTCACCATGTTGGCCAGGCTTGTCTCAAATTCTTGACCTCCGGTGATCCACCCGCCTCAACCTCCCAAAGAGCTGGGATTACAGGCATGAAACGCTGTGCCCGTCCTCAGTATTCTTAATATGAGTTAAATTGTATTCATTATAGGAGACCTAACCTGAATTATCAGTTATGTAAAATCTCTACACGTTCTACGATGTAACACATAATGTTCTTACACATTTTCTATTAACTCAGAAGAAAATAAATACATATATTTTCATGTGGAATAGTGGCATGGCAGGACAGGTCGAAAAGTAATGAGTCAGTAATTTTAAAAGTAGCCTCAATATCTCACATATTGAGAGTGACAGAATCTTAAATTTGAAAGAAGTCTCCAGAGATAACACATATCCTTCTCAGTAGCTTGAATTGAGAGTTTCTTACATCAGAGGAAATTGAAATATCATTAATAGAGAAAAACATCTCCTAGCAGTGCATCAATTCAACACTTCAGTTCCCAATACCTCAGTAAATGCAGACTGCTTCATTTATCACTGATCTTATTATTTAGGGTCTTGCAATCCAAAGGAATGCATGCACTTCTTCTATATTGGTTACCAAAGTAGTTGTTAAAGAATTACTTTGTAAAATCTGAAATCCCATTTCAACTAAGCAGTGGTGTATAATGAGCTTAGGTGGTTAGACATGGAGATCTTAGAGGTTCCAGGTGCCATATTAAATTCTGAAATGGGGCATGACTTTTGCCACTTAGATGAGAAATAAAAAAGTCATACAAACCTTTTTATAGTATTTCAGTGTAAGGGAGATTGACATGAGTAAGAGATGATTAGAATATCCATAATTAGTTTTAATTCCTCTTAATAGTATTACAATATTAGTCATTTTAATGCAACTAAGGTAACTCTTGATAAATAGCAGGATACACTCTTTCCAACATGCTGTGCTTTGCCTATTATTTACATGAAACTCTATAGAAGATGTAGAGCTGAAGAAAATTGAATTGGAGGATATCCCTGAAAAGATAAACCTAAATATAGACTCTCAGGACAATAAAATGAAAAACAAAACATAAACTGGATAACATTTTTGAAAGTTGGGCAGATATTTCCAAGAGAAAAAAAAATCGAATCATGAGTCTAAAAGAGACAGTTTTCCAATTATTGAGATTAAAATAATGATAAAGTTTTGAGGTATGTCAAAATGAATCCACCATTAATAATAATTAAGTATAAAATGTAAAAGTGACTTAATTTTAATCAATAAGGGAAATTTGTGAACATGTATGTATAGTTATATCAATTTTACTCAACTTACTTTATAGCATGCTTCATTCATTGGGAGAGAGAATTATTGAGTTTCTATTGGTACACCGAAAGATTTAAATAATAAACATTCTATCATTTAGTTTTTACTGTTTCCTTCCCAGAACTCAATGGCACATCATAAAGGCATATGTTTCTCATGTGTCTGTAATATGGGAGGGGTCAGGGAAGTGCTGAGTAGAGGATTGCAGGTCTCTGGCTAGGGCTCCACCCTAGGGCCCATGAGAACAGGCACTCTTGCCTTCATGCACAAATGTTGCATTTTCTAAGACCACCCTGGCCCGCCACGCCCCCATCCTGTGCCTATACAAACCCCAAAACCCTAGCAGACAGTCACACAGGCAGCTGGACAGACATCCAGAGGAGCACATCGGTGGAGGAACACACAAGTGGCTGGACATCTAGAGGAGGGATCAGGGTAAGAAGACACAAGTGTCTGGACATCGAGAGGACACTGAAGGGAGCACATGTGGAAGAACACACGACAGGCACCAGCATACAGGCAGGCCATCCACTGGCAGAATGAGGCAGATTTTGGCCAGGGCAGTAGTCAGAGGAGAGCCCGACTCCAGGGGAAGACCATCTCCTTTCTGGCTCCCTCATCTGCTGAGAGTTACTTCTACTCAATAAAACCTTGCACTCATTCTCCAAGCCCGTGTATGATCTGAGTCTTCTGGTACACCAAGTCCAGAACCTGGGATACAGAAAGCCCTCTGTCCTTGAGACAAGGTAGAGAGTCTAATTGAGCTGGTTAACACAAGCTGGCTATAGACAGTAAAACTAAAAGAGCACATGGTAGCACCCATCCACTGGGGCTTCTGGAGCTGTAAACATCCACCCCCAGATGCTGCTGTGGGGTTAGAGCCCCACAACCTGCCCGTCTTTGTGCTCCCCTAGAGGCTTCAGCAGCAGGACACTGAAAAAGTGAGCCACCCCCCCTGTCGCACGCCCTGTGAGAGCAACAAGGGAGCTTTTCCTGTTTCATCTGCAGGATTCAACTGATATAGACAGTATTTTATTGATACTGGTTGGGTTAACTCATTTGTCTGTTTACCTTTTCTGCTATTTTTCCTCTTCTCCCTGGGATCAGTGGACTGGTTTAGATGAATCCCTCTCATTGCAATGGCAGAGGACAAACAAGCAAGTGAAAGCATGAAAGATACCTAGGTCTAGGCTCCGAAGTGTTACAATGTCACTTCCTTCTCATTTTACTGACCAAAGCAAATGAAATGGCTGAGTCTGTATTCAACTGCCTTTATAGCTGGAAGAATTGCAAGTCATATGGCACAAGGCATGCTCTTGGGCAGAGAATGGTAAATAATTCAAGAATTATTTATTTGAAGAATGGAAGAATAGATTGGAATAGAACAGAATAGAATAGAATAGAATAGAGACTAGAATATGAAAGTATTAGGCTCTTAATATTGATTGTGAAATTAATAATCCTAAGTTATCTATGAAGATATTCATAGAATCTAAAATAAACATCAGCTGTCTTGAAAATGAATCAGCAATAATTCATTGAGTTGAACTATAAGGATTATCTATAAATGTAGCTTTACCAATAAATATATTGATTTATTTTGCATAACAAGTGCTGATATAAGGGGATTAGCTCAGTAGGTTTTTTTACTTTCTTTCCGCTCCATTATCTGCAGTGTTGTCAATACCATCTTCAAAGATGGTTACTAGGGATCCAAGCACTAATTCCTTCTGTGGAAATGTCCCAATCAAAAAGGAAGAGGTGGGAGTCAAAGGCCACTCTGTTTACAACTGGAAAGTTTTTTTCTCAGAAGCCCCCAGCAAGGTTTACTTTATATTAGGACAGTTATCTTAAAGGGGAGGGGAACTTCCTTCCAATGATTAACTTAGTCTTGATTGAGTTGCTATGTGTAAAACTGATCCAATAGTTCCATAGATAGTTCTTTTGGATAAACGTGGAAATTGACTCTTCTGGTGTTAAGGCTTGAAACTTGCATTTGTTTTATCTGAGTTTCTTCCTCAGGAAAGGACCTCCAGGCCTCTCAAAAAGTATCAAAGAACTGACTCACCAAATCAGGCATCCAGACTATCAGATGCCAGACCACTCATTTTTTTTCTTACCCCTTCTTAGTTCTTGTTTTTCAACACATTGTTACATTTTTTTCCCGTAATATGTAAACCCCTAACTTTAGTCCATCAGGGATATGGATTTGAGAGTGGTCTCCTATCTCCTCAGCTGCAACACCTGATTAAAGCCTTCTTTCTTGGCAATCCTCTTTGTCTCAGTCATTGGCTTTCTGTGCAGTAAGCAGTAGGTCCAAGACCGAACTCTTACTGTTTCAGTAATATACGGAAACTTTATATTGGAATTCTCTTACAAAGAAAGACTACAGGGAAATGTTTGTTGGGTGTGCAACCAGTAATGCCATAGCAGAGTAAAGGCTGATAATAACTGTACTTGTAACATAACTTAAGTATTAATTTAAAACTATATATAAAAGGAATTTTAATATTTTTGTTTTGAGATGCTATAAGTTAAGTGCATGCCATTGTCAATGGCAAATAAGCTATAGTTGATTACAATGACTTCATTCTCTCTGAAGTGTTCCTATCATCCAAGAAGAACCTAATGAATGTTTTTTGTATGTAAAATTCTATTTTTTCATTTACATTGATGAATTGGAAATAATTATACCTCTAATAGTTATTTTAAGAATATAGATTTTTACTTATATGAAGAGGAAAAATCCTGAAATGCTATTCTTAATTTTCACATGAACTATATCCACAAATAGAAATTTCCCATTATGTTCCTCAAAATTTCCTCAGATATCACAACAATGATGTAGCCATATTTGAAATGTTTTAGTGTTATTTTCATCAGTAAAGAAGGCAGGAAATTGATATGATGGTAAGGTAGCTGAACAATATCCATTTTCAAAATAAGAACAAATTCACTGAGGAACTATAAGAAGTGCTCTTATTTATGTTCTTCATGGTTCTCTAACCTAAATATTTATTAACTACATACGTGATGAAATACATCAAGCAGATATCTAGAGGAAGTGCTTAACAAACTTTCTGACCCATCATAGGTCAAATCATAATCTGCCACTGTGAACAGAATATATATCAATAAGCTTTTAAAAAATTCTGTGTTTTAAAATTTTAATTGAGCCTCTTGTTTTTGCAGAAAACATTTTAAATTGAATTACTATTCCCTCATGAAGCTTGGTATTTTAAAAATGTAATCCCCAAAAATAAATCCCACAAAACTTTATTTAATTGATATAAACTTGGCTCAGATGTGCACATTTTTCTCAAATGTTTGTAAGTACCAGAAGTGATAAGGGAATATAAAAAGATCTAATAACTGGGATAGCTAGGCAAGTTTCTTTATTTTTAATTCCTCTATTTTTTCTTCATTTATAATCATAGCATGCATCTAACAACCATATTTGGAAATGTATATGTATAGTTTAAAGAACAATAGTAAAATAAGCTCATATATATATACCCATATATATGTGTCCATTACCCACATGAAAAATTAAATATTCATGGTATTCCAGAAGCCCCCAAAGTGTTTCTTCCTAAATGCATTTCCTTCTTTCTCCTAAAAAGAAAATCCTAATTTTAAATTCTCCTAAAGAGGAAAAACTTTGTTTTTTTAAAAATTTCTGTAACTGGAATAAACAATATTGCATTTGTTTGGTTGTAAACCTGTTTTTTTGTTCAATATCATATTTGAGATTCATTTATGTTAATATATGTAGTAGTGGTACTTTCACTTTCATTACTGTATAGTCTTTTATGACATGATTATTCTACAATTTATTCCTTGTTAAACTGATATTATTTTCAGTGTTTTCCCTCATTGTGAACAAGATGTGTTAATATTATATGTTAATTTCTCTTGATTTATTTGTATTCAAAAATATAAAGAATATATATATTGTATATATACATATTTGTACAATGTTATAAATTATGTGCAATGTCAATATCTTTAAATAATGCTAAGTTGTTTTCCAAAGGAGTTGTATAAATTTATCCTTCCTCTCAGAGAGAGGAACATCTCTAATTGGTTTGCTTTTCTAAGGAATTTTGGTATTATTTACTTTTTAAATGTTTACTAAACTATGATTTGTAAAATACTACTTCATAATGAGTATGCTTTTAATTTAACTGCTTAGAAATCAGGGTGAATATCATCTTCATATGTGCACGAGTGTAGTGTTTATACAATGTATCATCCACACTGGTACATGTTTATGTGTGAAACAGGATGATAAAAAAAAATTCAAATATTTATTTGTAAACAAATCAATTTATGAAATTGTACCATTTAAAAACATTTTCAAAAAAATTTGCTGGGAAAAATATTACACATTCATTTAAATAGCTACACAAATTTCCACTTTTGTATCGATGATACAGACATCAACAATAGCATAAGATGAACAAGTTGGTACATATCTACTTGAATTTGAGTTTTCCATGTAATTCTCTCATTTACAAAACTTGTTGTGCTAGGATAGTGGCACTAGGAAGAAAATTATTTCCAACTCTATAACAAATCATTTCCACATGTGATTGGCTACTTAACGTGTTCTCTATCCCATAGGTCAGTATACCCTCACTTAAGATAAAAATCAGGCTTTAATGAAGTTAGCTTTATATTAATTCTTGATGATGCTTGAGGCAAGTTAGCATGTGCTATTTTATATATCGTGGTCAAGAAAGGTTTACAATGATAACTGATATTTTAAAAATATCTTGATTTCTGATTCAGATATTGCTAGAAGCTTTTATTGGATTAACCTTTTTTTTTTTTTTTTTTTTTTTTTTTTTTGAGGTGGAGTCTTCACTCTGTCGCTCAGGCTGGAGTGCAGTGGCACCATCTCAGCTCACTGCAAGCTCTGCCTCCCGGGTTCGCGCCATTCTCCTGCCTCAGCCTCCCGAGTAGCTGGGACTACAGGCGCCCACCACCGCGCCCGGCTAATTTTTTGTATTTTAGTAGAGACGGGGTTTCACTGTGTTAGCCAGGATGGTCTCGATCTCCTGACCTCGTGATCCGCCCGCCTCGGCCTCCCAAAGTGCAGGGATTAAGGCGTGAGCCACCGCGCCCGGCTGGATTAACTTTCAAAAGACTGTAAATAATTTATAAAACAATGACAGGAGAATATTGGAAATCCAGGAAAAAAAAAAAAAAAAAAAAAAGGTATGCAGATATGGGAGGGGAGTGGATACTAGGAACAAGGGAATGGTGCTGCATGAGGTTTTTTTGCTTTTAGATCTTTTAGTTTGAGAGCTTTTCCAGGTAGGACCATGGGATAGGGATAGATAAAACTATAGTAGAGAATCTGCAGCTCTTTCAGCCTAAGAACCAAATAACTGAGTTTTGGGCAATCACGGCCTCTGACAAGTTGGTTTGGGGATGGAGAATCCTGGAAAAATGAAAGCCAGAAAGACGACCTCAAAATTCCCGTGAATATACTCTGCCTAAATCTCTAACAGACCCCTGAACCATGCAAGCATAGAGAAAAAAATCAAGGATAACAGCTGAAACTAAAATAAGTGAATAGAAATTCAGCTGAAACAGATATAAAGATGTTGTAGTTTGAGTTTGTTAAATTTCTGCTAAATGAACAGCAAAACCCACAAAATCTGCACTTCTCAAAAGCAATAACAAAACTGAAAGTCTCTAAGACATATCACAATGTTCAAGACACCATGTACAATTACTCATTATATAAAGAAACAGGAAAATTATTCATAAGATAAAATAAAATCAACAGGCAGAAATTGAGATGAATAATCCAGTTGTTGGGATTAACAGGCTTGAATTTAAAAGTAGTAATCAAAACAATGTGCAAAGATATAAATAAAAATATACTTGTAATAAATAAGCAAATAGAAAACTTTCCGCTAAGAAATTAAAACTATAAAATGATCCACCTAATATTCTAAGATTGCAAATCATAGTAATTGACATTCAAAATTCCTAGATGTTCTTATTAAGAGCAGAATGGTGACAAAAGGTAAAAGAAAGAGTGAATATGAGAACAGACCAATGAGAATTATCTAATTTGAAAGAAACTAAAGAAGAGATTTTTAAGAATTAAGAGCCTCAGGTACCTGTGCAACAATAAGAAAAGTTTTAACATACAAGTACAGGTATTTGTCATACTATCAGATTTGGGCAGCCACTTCACAAATGAAAATAAACAAATGACTGATAAGGGCATGAAAATGAGACGAATGTAATTAGCCTTTGTGGAAATAGATATCATTATCTCAGTGAGGATCACTTTATACCCACAAAATGGCTAAAATTAACAAGACAGACAACATCATATATTTGAGAATATGAAGCAACTGAAGCTCATAATCATTGATCTGCATGTAAAGTTGTACAATCAAAATGGTTCAACTGATGAGAATTAATATTCACAACATATTTGTTCAAAAAAGAAATGTTTGTAGTCACTTTATTTACAGTTGCTAAAATTAGAAATATTCCAGTTGCTCATTAGTAGAAAAATAGAAAAATTGACCGGGCGCGGTGGCTCAAGCCTGTAATCCCGGCACTTTGGGAGGCCGAGACGGGCGGATCACGAGGTCAGGAGATCGAGACCATCCTGGCGAACATGGTGAAACCCCGTCTCTACTAAAAAAAATACAAAAAACCAGCCGGGCGAGGTGGCGGGCGCTTGTAGTCCCAGCTACTCGGGAGGCTGAGGCAGGAGAATGGCGTAAACCCGGGAGGCGGAGCTTGCAGTGAGCGGAGATCCGGCCACTGCACTCCAGCCTGGGCGATAGAGCGAGACTCCGTCTCAAAAAAAAAAAAAAAAGAAAAAGAAAAATAGAAAAATTGTGGCATAGTCATACAATGGAATACTATTCAAGAATAAAAAAGATAAAAACTACTGATATATGCAACAAAGTAGATGATTCTTAAAAATATTCTGAGAGAAAAATAATACACAAAGAAAATATACTATGATTCAAAGTGTATAAAGCTCTAAAGAGGCACAACAAATCTATGTCTAAAAAACAATGTTTTCTTTGTTTCTAAGAAGGTTGCATAGGCAGTATTGACTGGGTAGCTTTTTGTGGGAACTTTCTGGAGTGATGGCAATGTTCGGTACTTCAATAGATTTTTTGTTTACATAAAGATTATAAGTGATTGTCTGTCAAACTCCTGACATGATCCACTTATCATTTGAATGTCTCATTTCATGAAAACTTATCTGAAAAGAAAAAAAAAAAAAAACGAAAACAATATTAATCTCTAGCTAACTATACACTTGCTAAAATATTTAGAAAGGAGTGTATTGATATCTGCAACTTAATTTTAAATGTATCAAAAATAAGATAAATTGATGAATGGATAGATGAGAATATAGACAGATATATATAAAACAAGACAAATGAAATATTCGTTTAGATTCTAGATAGTGCATATATGGATTTTCAATTAACTATTAATCATTCTGTATGCTTGAAAATTTTCAGAATATAATGTAAAAAAAGAGAAGACTGAATAAATGGAGAGTGATGCCATGTGGCTATTTGTACACAAAAAACAAAGCCATCTAGCTAAAGAGAACAGAAGTGAAAGTTCTTAAGGCTGAAACATGCATATAGGCATGAAAGCACAGACTGTAAATTTTGAAGCTATTGAACTGTTTGAAAGCAATTTATGTTAAATATGCTTGACATAGAGAAAAAATCAGAATTAGTTCATGTGAAACAAAATCTACCATGTAGGCTTAAAGTTATGCTATGTAATAACTCTAGATGCGTCCATTTACTCTGCAAATTATCAAGGTGATACTATTTGTTGGGTTCCTAGATGCTTAGGATAAAATAGTGAGAAGGATATTTTTTTAGCCAGTGTTTTCATGAAATTTGCATTCTCACGTAGCAAAAGTATCAATGACATTTGATGCTTATTGTTAGTCACATGGTGTAATATGCTTCTCAAAATGTGGTCCAATTCTTACTGAAAATTAATATTTATGTCCCCTACCCAGACTATAAATTAGAACCTCTGAGTGACCAAGGTAATCTCCATTTTAACAAGTTCCCTCGGTGATTCTAGTGCACATCAACATTTGAGAGCAAGTACTCTATTATAAACAACATTTGGAGTCAGAGATTATGTTGAGAGACCAGTGGTTCCATTATTGATTATGTGACCACAGATAAAAATTTACCCTTGAATCTCTATTTAGCATCTAAAAGTTGAGAAAAAATACTTCCTCTAATGATCTCACAGTCATTGTGAACACAGGGTCATTGTGAATATGAATTATAAATAATATTCATAAAAGTGCTTCTAAAGTTTAAAGAAGTATAAAAATTAATGACATTATTTACAATACATTTTTTAAGTTTTGTTTATGGCTATATGAATTTGCAAGTATATCCTCCAGATATCAAGAAGCCTACACATATAAGCATATAAATAGAGAAAGTCTTTGAACAACAGGTGCAGTTAATATTTGAGTCCTAATCTAGTATAAATCTATCACTGAAATTTACACTATTACAAACTATTTTGAAAGAGGACTATTCTTTTGTTTGGCTCATGTAATGTCTCCAGGAATGTGCATAGATTTAAACTTCCTATTCACCTATGTTAAAAGAAAAGGAAAACATCTGGATTTTGTTAACATGTCATATAGCACAGTCTTTAGTGAATACACTTAATAATGAGTGCAGTTTTGTCACACAAAAACACTTGAGGACATTTGAAATAGGCAAATTAGAAATTCTCATAACCCACTTTGAAATAATCACAAATTAATGATGCTACTCATCGCTGGACCAGATCTGGCTTTATTTTTTGTTTTATTTTTAATTAGCACATAGTAATTGTACATATTTATGGGATACAGTGCAATGTTTCAGTAAATATGTACATTGTGTTGTGATCAAATTGGAGTAATCAGCATATTCCTCACCTCAAACACTTATAATTTCTTTGTGATGAGAACATTAAAAATCCACTTTTCTAGCAATTTTAAAGAAGACAATTATTGTTGACTCTATAGTCACCCTAATGTGCAGTAGAACATCAGAACTTATTCTTCCTGTCTAACTTTAAGTTTGTAGCCGTTGACCAATCTCTCTTCATACCCCCTTCTTTACTTTCCCCCAGCCTCTTGTAACCCACATTTCCCTCTCATTCTAAAGTTCAATTTTTTTACGTTCCAAATGTAAGTGAGATCATGCGGTGTTTGTCCTGCTGTTTTTGGCTTATTTCACTTAACATAATGTTCTCTGGGTCCACTCATGTTGTCGCAAATGACAGAACTTTGTTCTTTTTATGGCTGAAGAGTATTGTATTGTGTGTGTATACCACATTTTATTTATCAATCCAAATCTTAGGTTGACTCCATGTCTTGGCTATTGTGAATAGTGCTGCAGTAAACATAGGAGTGCAGATATCCCCTTAACATGCTGATTTCATTTTTGTTTTGGATAGATGTGCGATAGGGGGGTTGTTGGATCACTTGTAGTCCTATTTTTTTTTTTTAATTTTTAAGGAACCTCCATTCTATTTTCCACAATGTTCATACTAAATTACATCCCCACCAACAATGTATGAGTTCCCCCTTTCCCACATCTTCACCAGCATTTATTATTTTTTGTCTTTTTGATACTAACTATTCTAACTGGGGTGAGGTGATGCCTCATTGTGATTTTGATTTGTACTCACCTGATGATTAGTAATATTAGTAATATTTAACATTTTTTCATATATCTGTTGCTCACTTGTATGTTTTCTTCTGAGAAAATTCTATTCAGATCTATTGTCCATGTTTAATTGTTATTTTTCCCACCATTGAGTTGCTTGTGCTTTTTATATATTCTGGGTATTAAAGCCTTGTCAGATGCAAAGTGTATTAGTCAGGGTTCTCTAGAAGGACAGGACTAATAGATGTATATATGAGATATTTGAAAAGTTTATACAGACCCATATAGAGCATCTCAAAAGATCTTATCAACTAAGTGGCAAGAAAGTAGCAGTCATCCAGAAGATTTGAAGGGGTGGTGTGTATAGGGATTACTAAAGCCTCAAGGAAATGTTTCAAGTGAAAGATTGGTTGGAGATTGTATTACTACTTCACCATCCCCACTCCACCATTTCCAAGTAATGTTTAAAATTGGGTACAACTCTACAAGGGAGTGGATGGGATAGTCCAGAAAATACTTAGTGTAAATTGTTATGAATTTAAAAAATGATTCCTCTTGTCCAGAAGAACGGGAGCTCAGAAGTACACATTTTGAGTTAAATACAAATAAAAAGTTCTACTTATTCACAATTGATTATATAAATAGCACCATGTCTGCAGCATTTGTTCAATAGACTGGCTCAGAGTGTGGAATATAGGACACACTGAAAATGATAATATTAAATTCTATATTGCTGATGGTAGACTAGCTCAGAATGAGATACCGTGAAAATTTGTATCTTCCAATATATAAAAGACAGCAGTTCCAACCAACCTTGTTTTCATTGAATATATATTTATTTTATAATACTTTATTGTAAGTGATTTTTTCTTTTTCCTTTCAAAGAGGTCCCAAATTGCTAATCCATCCACCATAGTTCTGATGAAAAAGGAAATTCTTCATACTTTGTATCATTTTCTTCCTGACAATTTGCAATTTAAAGTATCTCAAAGTCTTATTCTAAAAGGTACTGAGTGGATGTTCTCTGGCTTATATGAGTAGAGAGAAAAATCATAGGTCATGCAAGGAGACTAAATAATATGAAAAGAGACTAAGCTAAACAAAAAGCACATTCAATGAAATAAATGTAAAGCAAATTACATGTAAAGAAGTACAAAAGCACCAGTCAGTTCTTGACCTTTTAAAATCAGACCAGCATTTGTCAATTGGTTATGATAAAGAAGACCTGATGTAAGATTCTTTTTTTGTATGGAAGCTTTAATATTAAAGTTTTTAAAAATATCAAATATAATAACAAAATATCAGTTAAAAGAAGTCTTAAAATGGAAGCTAGTATTTCTAAAACATGTTCTGATATATGCTTCATTGTAAAAAATACAAACTGGGTCCTAAAATGGAAATGGAGTTTACTAATTAGTTAAACAGTGTGTCTCATATGCTGTTTTTGAACAGTTATGAAAGCAATCTCAACTTGTTGACAAAATGGCATTAATACCATTGTGGTAAAATAAGAAAAAAAAATAACAAGCGAAATGGTAACAAAGACTAAAGCATTTTATTTTAGAATTCAGACAAAAATTTCTATTTTAATTTAATTTTTTTTTTTTTTTTTTGAAACGGAGTCTCACTGTTGTCGCCCAGGCTGTAGTGCAATGGTTCAAACTTGGTTCACTGCAACCTCTGGCTCCCAGGTTCCAACAATCCTCCTTCCTCAGTCTCCTGAGTAGCTGTGATGACAGGTGACTGCCACTACGCTTGGCTAATTGTATTTTTAGTAGAGATGGAGTTTCACCATTTTGATTAGGCTAGTCTCAAACTCCTGACTTCAGGTGATCCACCCATCTTGGCCTCCCAAAGTGCTGGGATTACAGGTGTGAGCCACCGTGCCTGGCCTATTTTAATTACTTTAAAAAATGTATTTAAACTTAGAGGAAGAAGCATGTCATCATATAAAGCTTTATTTTAATTTTTTTCCTCGTATCTGGGGGTGGTCTATGATTATTTTTAATTGACATATAAAAGTTGTATATATTTATGGTATAAAACCTGATGTTTTGATATATGTAAACGTTGTAGAATAACTAAGTCAACGTAATTACCATATGTATTACCTCACATCATTATTTTTAAAAAATATTTTTTATTTATTTTTAGTTTATTTTTTACTTTTTTAAGAGATGGAGTCTCACTTTGTCACCCAGGCTAGAGTGCAGTGGTGCAATCATAGCTCACTGCAGCCCCAAACTTCTGGGCTCAAAGGTTCCTCTCCCCTCAGCCTCCCAAGTAATTGGGACTACAGGGGCACAAACCATGCCTAGCTAGTTGAAAACATTACACATTTTGAGTTAAATAAATAAACATATAACATATTTTGAGTTAATTTTTTTTTTGTAAAGTTGGTGTAATGGGTAGGCTGTGTGACCCCACCTAAACCTCATGTCAAATTGTAATCTCCAGTTTTGGAGAAGGGGACCTGGTGGGAGGTAATTGGATCATCGGGGTGGACTTCTCCCTTGCTGTTCTTGTGATAGTAAGTTCTCATCAGATGAGATCTGGTTGTTTAAACGTGTGTAGCAACTCCTCCTTCTTTCTCTTCCTCCTACTTTGGCCGTGTGAGATGTGCTTGCTTCCCCTTCACCCTTCACCATTATTGTAAGTTTCCTGAGGCCTCCCAGTCATACTCCTGTGTAGCTTGTGGAACTGTGAGCCAATTAAATATATATATATATATATATATTTTATACTTAAGTTCTAGGGTACATATGTGCAACGTGCAGGTTACATATGTATACGTGTGCCATGTTGGTGTGCTACACCCATTAACTAGTCATTTACATTAGGTATATATCCTAATGCTATCCCTCCCCCCCCAACCCCATAACAGGCCCAGGTGTGTGATGTTCCCCTTCCTGTGTCCAAGTGTTCTCATTGTTCAATTCCCACCTATGAGTGAGAACAAGCAGCGTTTGATTTTTTGTCCCTGCGATAGTTTGTTGCAAAGAATTATAAATCATGCTGCTATAAAGACACATGCACACGTATGTTTATTGTGGCACTATTCACAATAGCAAAGATTTGGAACCAACCCAAATGTCCATCAATGATAGACTGGATTAAGAAAATGTGGCACATATATACCATGGAATACCATGCAGCCATAAAAAAGGATGAGTTCATGTCCTTTGTAGGGAGATGAATGAAGCTGGAAATTTTTGCTCTATAAATCAACCTGTCTCAGGTAGTTCTTTATAGCAATGTGAAAACACTACTTACAAATGGAATCTTGCTGTCTTTCTCAGGCTGGTCTTGAACTCCCTTGCCCAAATGATAACCTCTTGCATCAGCCTCCCAAGGTGATGGGATTACAGGTGTGAGCCGCTGTGCCTAACCACTGTTTTTTTTTTTTTTTTTTTTTTTTTTTTTTTTTGTGGTGAGAACATTCAAAATCTACTGTTGGAGCAATTTTCGAGTATATAATATGTTGTTATTAATGACAGTCACCATGTTGTATTGCAGTTCTCCTGAACATATTTCTCCTGTTGAACCGATATTTTGTATTATTTGAGCAGTATCTCTTATCCCTTTAATCTTCCCACACCTCGGACTCTAGGAACCACTATCGTAGTACTCTCTGTTTCTAGGAGTTTGACTTTCTTAGATTCCACATATTAGTGAGATCACCTGGTCTTTATCTTTTCTGTGCCTGGCTTATTTCACTTAACCTAATGTTCTCCAGGTGTACCCATGTTGTTGAACATTACAGGATTTCCTTTTTTATAAAGGCTGAATTCCATTGTATCTACATATACCACATTTTCTTTATTCATCTGTTGATGGACACTTGGGTTGACTACATATGTTGGAATATGTGAATAATGCTACTGTAAATAGTGCTTCAAGGAACACGAGAAAAATACAAATATCTCTTCAATCTACTGATTCCATTTCCTTTGGTTGTATACCCAATAGCAGCTTTGCTGGATGATAGGGTAATCCTATTTTTAATTTTTTGAGAAACCTCTACTTTTATGCAATCCTTATGCTAATTTGCTTTCCCACCAACATTGAAAAAGGGTTCCAATTTCTCCATATCTTTGCCAACACTTGTTATAACTTGTGTTTTGATAATAACCGTTTAAACAGGTGTGAAGTGATATCTCATTTTGATTTTAATTTGTATTTTCTTGATAATTTGTGATGCCAAGCAATTTATCATATACTTGTCTATTTGTATAACTTCTTTTGAGAAATGTCTTTTTAGGTTCTTTACCAATTTTTTATTTGGCTTATTTGTCTTATTGCTGTGACTTCTTTGAATTATTTACGTATTTTGAGTGTTAACCTCTTACCAGATGTATGGTTTTCAAATATTTTTCTCCCATTCCGTAGGTTGTCTTTGCACTCTGTTGATTGTTTCCTTTGCTGTGCAGAAGCCTTTTAACTCAATACAATCTCATTTGTCTATCTTTGCTTTTGTTGCTTGTGTTTTGTGGGTCATATCCAAATATCAAGAAGCTTTTCTACTAAGCTTTCTTCTAGTAGTTTTATAGTTTCAGAAAGTACATTGAAGTCTTTAATTTATTTTGGGATTTTTTTTTTTTTGTGGGATAAGATAATTTTATTTTTCTGCCTGTGGATATTCGGTTTTCCCCATGCTGTTTTTTGAAGATGCTGTCCTTTCTTCATTCTCTGCCCTTGACACCTTTGTTGAACGTCAGTTGGCTGTAAGTGCATGGATATATTTCTGTGCTGTCTATTCCATTCCATTGGTCTGTGTTTTTTTAAAATCAGTACCATGCTATTTTGATTACTACAGCTTTAGAGTATATTTTGAAATTAGGTAATGTAATATCTGGATCTTTGTTCTTTCTGCTCAAGATTTCTGTAACTATTCAGGGCCTTTTGTGGTTCCACATATATTTTAGAATTGTTTTATTCTATTCCTGTAAAAATTGTCCTTAGAATTTTGTTAGAGATTGTGTTTTACTTGTTATGAACTATAAAAATCTGTTGACCTTTGGAAAGGATTTATTTGTACTTTCTCTTTTATTTACTAATTTCACGGAAGAAATGCACAGAACTAAAATTTTTATTTACTGATTTCAAGGAAAATACACACAGAACTATAAGTATTAATTTCTCATTACACTTCTTCTTTGGGCTTCTTTTTATGTATTAAACTTGCATGATCATCTTCCTTACTATTCAGGTACTATGCATATAAGATCATCTGTTGATCTGAATGTTCTCTATTAAGAAACTCTTTGTGAGATTCATTTTTACTTTACCTTCAAAGATAACTTAAAGGTTGTCTCTTTGTGAACACTTTCCCTTACTTCTCTAAATAGGATACTGATTTTACATGCCCTTTTGGCTCCCAATACCTGTTTTACACAACACTTAATTACTACTGAGTTAAATTACTCTATGTATTATTAATTTTGCAATTTCTCCTTTCCCAACTAAAGTAAATCCTCAGGAACACTGCTGTGTCCCCAGTAACTATTTGCTTTCTAAGAAATGGTTTTATAATGAATAAATGAATAATTGAAACTGAATTTCAAATAAATTAAATCTTTTTTTCTAAAAGAATACAACTAGCATATGACAATATCAGGATGAAGTACTGATATATATTTTTTTCTTCCTGTACCATACCACTTTTGATGACTTGGAGGAGGGAAAAGCAAGTAATGTTATGTTCATTTGCTGGCTTTACAAAGTGGGTGTTTTTTGTTTGTTCATTTGTTTGTTTGGTCACTTCTGTAAGTTATAGATTTAATGTAGGTAGAGTAAGACTTTTCAATAAATAAATCAATCTCTATTCATGGTTTGGGTTCTTTGCCTATTTCCTTTTTATTTTTTTTTTAATTAGAAAAATGGAATACTTCTTGCTCAGAGACCGAGAAAGAGTTCCACCCCTTGTCTAAGTACTTAAACTAAGCACAAATCTACTACTTCCAAATTTTAAACAGGTTTTCAGCTTTTCAAAAGCACTTATTTGAAGGCACTTTAGCAATATTTTACCTGAACATTTTCAGATTTATTTCTCCTGAAACTTATCTTTTAAACTCCCAAACATAGACTGATATAAATCAATCAATGAATCAGTCAAACAAACAAACAAACAAAAAAACTTAACACATAAAGCATGGTGTATAATATGGGATATGAGATGGAAGAAAGAAATGTGTTTAAAAATGTATATGTCATAAGTAATCTTAAGTAGAAATAAGCATGCTCTATAAATCAAGTTAAGAATATATTAAATATGGCAATATTTTCCAGAAATAAAAAACATTGTTTATTGAAAATGTTTAAATAAAAACCATACCTATAATAGAAAACATTTAGTGGCATAAACATAATTGTGTTAATGTGCTAATTTTTATTTTTTATTTCTTACTTAGGCAATTAAAATTTTAATACAAACGAATATGAAATTAAAATGATATAATAATAAATGTTAATAATAGCAAATATATGCAGATATCATTGATAAAAACTTGTTGGTCTACATATAAGAATATAGTAACATAATTTGAACAACTGTGATATGTCTTTATTGGTATGTCAGTTCTATAACAGCTTTGGTATTTTTAAGTTCACTGTAAAATAACTTTTATCCATCTGTATGATCTGTGTTTCTCAGCTCACCGGGTGAAGTCTGGGTCACCGATATTCCTAAGTGGTAATTTACAGTTGAGCAGATGCCATTACTATACACTGTGCTGTACAGCACAGAATTCTTAAATTGTTTTTACACCATTTTTTGTTGTTGTTTGTGTTAAATGGATGATTACAGAAAGCCATCACAGATGAACTATGTTATTGGGATGATTCTGGTGTTCTGATTCCTGAACAATCTTCTGTTGTGTATGATGCAATAATGGTTCTATTTTTTTCCTTTGTAATCTCAAAAGGGGATTATTTGAATTTAGAGGGAAGTTGGAGATAAACAAAAAATAGTTCTGAATGGCAATGAAAAGTAATAATTCCACTGTGAGAAATCTGACCTTGATAATTATGAGGTTTAAATATGTCTCAGTTGGTAAAAATGCTTATTTTTCTCCTTGTGGTTTATACTGCACTCTTAGAGAAATCATGATTTACTTGTGTGTAGATGTGCATATATGTGTGTAACAATGTGTTTGTGTGTGTTTATGTGTGATGGATGCTACAGTTAACCTGTCTACCAATTGATAAATATGGAAGTATACCTGGGTGGAGAGACCTTCAAGTAGTTACTAGTTAAAGTGCCTTCATGCCCCATGCACATTTCTACTGCAAGCTTCTGTGTGTTATTTAAGGAATATTAGTGAGAAACATACTTGTGGGAAGAAGGATGAATATTTTGAGGAGCATAATCCTGTAAGTACAAGGAGTGTGGTTTGAAAATAACATATTCTTAGATATAAAATTGAAATTGTAGATTTGATATTAGAAGCTGGGGACATTGACAAAAGGGAAACTGTGAAGGAGTTCACCTAAGGCTTCATTGAGGACTTGGAAACCATCATATTTACATATAATTTTATTGTTCTATTCTGTGTTATAGTATTCTTAATTTCTCTAACACAACAACAGGACTAATAAATTTCACATTACTGTCTCTAAAATCTAAAGAATGCCTTCTATTTGTTCCTTCTGATTTAGTCTCTACTCTCTACCCTTCTTCACACTATTCTGGATCTCCATGAGCTGACCTATGGGAGCTACATAAAGAGATTCCCTTTGTATCTGCCTTCAGATTTGATCTGTTTTCTAGAGAGTCCCAGGGAGAGAATGGTAAAAAAGAGAAGAGTAAGGTTGAAATATTAAATCACCCAACTCCTTACCTGTGTGGCTGCCTTGGTTGGGCTAAATCCCTTGACATAAGAATCTGACTGTATAACCCCTTTTCATGTGACTATATCCTTCTGTGATCTATAAACTGCTCTCTTCCCTTGCCTCTTCAGACCTAGAGGTATGTATTTTTATAATTACACACTACTTGAATGGTTATAAAAATTAATATAATACTCTGCCTACAATTTAGTAAATAATCTCTTAATAAGCTTTTCTCAACCCAACACATGCAGCATCTGTCTTCTGCCAGGACTCATATTGATGTAAATAGCTAAGGAAAATGTGTCTTTGCTGGGGCTCACAAAGTGGTAACAAGATCATTTTGAAAATAATGAATTAGTGTTCCTTTCAATCACATGGGAAAATGAGCAGGGATTTTTAATAGAACTAGATGAAGCACACAAGAAAAGACAGACTGAGGAACAAATTGCAGGTGGAAAATGAAAGAGCACATTAAGTTTCATGCTCTAAAAATATACACTGAAATAAGTTGATCCTTGAAATTTGGGGGTGGAGTGATACGTGAGTCACAACTTGGGATCTTGAGTAATTCTTAGGGTCTAAGAAACATTATGTTTGTATCCTGATTTATCAAAATATGGCAATATTCATTGTAATCCTTTGTTAATCCAACTTCCGTTTTTTTTCTGTATCTTTACAAATGAGTTTATTCCCTTGTTCTCTACGGATGGTACATGAGGGCTTTCATGGATATCTTCACTGCTTAATGTGCTAATTACTTGTTATACCTTTACTTTTCTTAGTGTGAACTTAGCATCCAATTCCATTTGAAAGTGGGAGCTGATGTAAGCTCCTTTTGTTTAGTTTTATTTATCAGGAGTTCTGCCACATTCCTGTGTTATATTCATTTGGAAAAGACTCCAGGCAACATTTTTTTTTTCCCAGATAAATTTTGTCTACCTTCATAAATTGTCAACATAATTCTCTGGCAGTTGGCCATTACTTTTTAATCAAATAAATGCTCTTCATTATTATTGAAACTGAAGAGGAAACCCATAATCTATCAAGAATCTCTGTATTTTTTTGAAATAATAAAAGTAAAATTTGGCTGTAAGCTAGGGATAATAAGTCCTTAGTTGTTACTTTAGCTGAATAAATATGAGCAGGTCTTGAACAACTTTTACCCTCCTGTGTAAATAGAAAATATAATTTAAATATCAATGTGACTAAATATTTGAAATATCGATCATGTATAAAATGATTTTTCTCTTTTTTCTAACATGCAAAAGAATCTGTATATTTTTTACATTGCATCAAGAATGCATACAATATTAGAATTCAAAAAAGACATATAATTGGACAGTATCAGATGGCATAGAGCTTAGGATATTTTTTGATGGGCAGCTCAGGCAGAGAGAGGCCATAGATGCACATTCCCCAGAGCTCCCTATCCCACTCTGTGAGGGGCTTTTTCCAGCTGACCTCCAAACCAGTAGACAATGGGGCTAGCTTCCCTGTGGGACTAGGGTATGTCTGTTCTGCAAGCCTGCCAGCCCATCCCAGGGACCATGCCTAGCCACCCTGGGTGAATGTGTACATAGCACAGCCTCTGAAACTCAAACTAAGTGCATTGTTTCACCTGAATACTTTTCTGGTAACCCAAGAGCAAATTGGATCCCCCAGTGTAGTCAAAACCTGACCCCAAGTTGTAAGATGCCACAGTGCCTCTAGGTTGCAGTTCATATCTCAGGAATATGAAATTTGTGGCAGGCATTTGAGAAAGAGGGAGGAGCCTTCACTGTCATAGAACTGAGAGGGGACAAGATGCATGGATCCTTAGGCCAGATCTAGAGCAGGGTTTGTCTCCCTCCAAAGGGCTAGTCCAGAAAGGTGTGGCATACTTACCCACCATAGCCGCTGCCTAAGTGGGTCCCATTAGCCACAACACCTAACAACATAAATGAATTTGCAGCAACAGAGATCAGAGGAGGCTCCACCAAGGCCCAGGAGTGTACCTGAGGGGACTATCTTTCTCTGCCTCCACAGAAGAGCACACATGTGAATGCCAGGAAGTACAAAAGAGCTATACTAATGGGTATTAGTCTAGCTACCAGACATTACTCTTAAGTGCCATCTCCTGGATTGCAGCCCAAACTACAATATCAAAAATTATCTTGCAAATATATACTCATATGAAAACAAGTTCAACTATTTACCTACACATAAAGATACTATACAGAGCTGTGACCATCTGAAAACATCTAAAATGAAGCCAACTTATGATACTCAACTGATACCTCAGTAAAGAAACACCAACTTTCCCAGATGAGCAAGAATCAGCACAAGAACTCTGGCAACTGGAAAAGCTAGAGTGTCCTCTTACCTCCAAATGAGTTCACTGGCAATAACTCTTAACCAGTCTGAAATGACTGAAATGACAGACACAAAATTCAGAATCTGGATAGCAAGAAAGCACACTGAGATTCAGGGGAAAGTTGAAACCCAATCCAATGAATCCAGTAAAATGATCCAAGAGGTGAAAGATGAAACAGCCAAGAAAGAACCAAACTGAACTTCTAAAGCTGAAAAATTTAATGCAAGAAGTTAGTAATACAAAAGCAGTATTAACTACAGAATAGACCAAGCTAATAAAAGGATCTCAGAGCTCAAAGACCAGTTCTTCAAATCAACTCAGACAAAAATAAAGAAAAATTATTTTTAAAATTTAATTAATACTTTGAAAAATATAAAATTATGTAAAGAGATCAAATCTATAATTCATTGGCATTTCTGAGAGAGGAGAGAGAGTAAGCAACTTGGAAAATATATAATAATATAGTTAATGAAAATTTTCTTAACTTACTACAGAGGTTGACATTCAAAATGCAATAAATACAAAGAACCCTAGTTAGATACTATACAAGATGACCATCCTTCAGAAACATAATCATCAGATTTCCAAAGTCAATGCAAAAGAAAAAAAAACTCTTAGAGGCAGCTACGGAGAAGAGTCAAATCACATACAGAGGGAATTCCATCCGGCCAGCAGCAGATCTGTCAGCAGAAAACTTACAAGCCAGAAGAGATTGGAGGCTTATTTTCAGCATATTTCAAGAAAAAAAAATCAACCAAGAATTTCATATTCCACCAAACTAAGCTTCATAAGGGAAGGAGAAAATATCCTTCTCAAACAAGCAAATCCTGAGGGGATTTGTTTCAACTAGACCAGCATTACAAGAGGTCCTTGAGGGAGTGCTAACCATAAAACCAAAAGAGTGACACCTGCTACCACAAAAGCACAGTTAAGCAAACACATAGTTCACAGGCACTATAATGTAAGTACACAATCAAGTCTACATAACAACCAGCTAACAACACAATGACAAGAATGAAAATCACACAGGTTAATAATAATCTTAAATGTAATTGGGTTAATCACCTCACTTAAAAGACAGAGTGGCCAGACAGATAAAAAACAAAATCCAACATCTTTTGCCTTCAAGAGATCCATCTCACATATAACGGTATCCACATGCTCAGAGTAAAGAGATACAGAAAATTATACCATGCAAACAGAAAAGTAAAAGAGCAGGAGTTCCTTATCTCATGCCAGGAAAAACAGACTTTAAACCAACAAATATTAAGAAAGATAACAAACGACATTATGTAATGATAAAGAGTACAATCCAACAAGAAGACTTAACTATCCTAAATATATATATACACCCAACATTGGAGCATGCAGGTTCATAAAATAAGCTCTTCTTGACTTATAAAAAGATGTAGACAACCCCACAATAATAGTAGAAATCTCCAACACCCCAATGATGTGACAGTGCAAGACAGATTGCCAAAGCAGAAAACTTACAAAGAGTTGCTAGACTTTAACTTGATGCTTGACCAATTGAACCTAATAGATATCTATAGAACAGTCCACCCAACAACCATAGAATATACATTCTTCTCATCTACACATGACACATATTCTAAGATTGACCACATGATCCATTATAAAGCAAGCTCAATACATTCAAGAAATTGAAATCATACCAAGCACACTCTTTTACCACAGTGCAATAAAACTAGAAATCAATATTGAGAAGGTCTCTCAAAACCACATAAAAAAATAAAAATTGAACATCTTCTCCTGAATAACTTCTGGATGAACATCAAAATTCATGCAAATATGAAAAAATTGAAATTAAGAAAAATGGAAACAACATACCAAAATCTCTGGGATGCAGCTAAAGCAATGATAAGAGGAAAGTTTATAGCCCTACACTTCTTCATCAAGAAGTTAGAAATATCGTATATTAATGATGTAACTTTGTACCTAAAGGAACTAGGAGAAAAAAATGACAAACCAACTGCAGAGCTAGCAGAAGAAAAGAAATAATTAAAGTTAGAGAAGAATTTAATAAAATCAACATGTGAAAATCCATACAAAAGATCGATTAAACCAAGGATTGGCTCTTTGAAAAATAAACAAGATAGATAGACTCCTAGCTAGATTAACAAAGAAAAACAATGAGTATATCCAAATAAGTACAATGAGAAATGGCAAATGTGACATTACAAATGATACCACAGAAACATAAAAGAGCCTCAGAGAATGCTATGAACAACACTACACACACAAATTAGAAAATCTAGAAAATGCGGACAAATATCTAGAAACACACAATCTCCCAAGATTGAATCAGGAAGAAACTGAAACCCTGAATAGACCAGTATAGAGCTCTGAAGTTGGATCGGTAATAAAAAAAACCTACCAACAAATAAAAGCCCTGGACCAGATGGATTCATAGCCTTATTCTACCAGAAATATGAAGAACTCGTACCAATCCTACTTAAACTACTCCAAAAATAGAAGAGGAAGGATTTCTCCCTAACACATTCAATGAAGCCAATATCAGTCTAATACCAAAACTTAGCAAGAGACAATGAAGAAATAGAACCTCAGAGCAATATCCTTGATGAACACAGATGCAAACATCTTCAACAAAACGCCAGCAAGCCAAATACAGCAGACATCAAAAAGTTAATTATCCACGGTCAAGTAGGCTTTATTTCTGAGATGCGAGGTTGGTTCAACAAATCAATAAATGTGATTCACTATATAAACAGAATTAAAAGCAAAACCTATATGATCATCTGAATAGAGGCGGAAAAAGCATTTAATCATATCCAACATGTCTTCCTGATAAAAATTCTCAAAAGACTAGACATCAAAGGAACATACCTTAAAATAATCAGAGCCATCCATGACAAAACCACAGCCAACATCATACTGAATGGACAAAACATGTAACGATTCTCCCTGAGAACTGGAACAAGGGAAAGACACCCTTACCACTCCTATTTAGCGTAGTACTGGAAGTCCTAACCAGAGCAATCAGGCAGGAAAAAGAAAGAGAAAGCACTTCCTAAAAAGTCAACCTATATCTTTTTGCTGATGATATGTTTCTATAGTTAGAAAATCCAAAGACTGTGCCAAAAGGCTGCTAGACCTGATCAACAATTTTAATAAGTTTTCAGGATACAAAGTCAATGCACAAAAATCAGTACCATTTCTATATATCAATAATGCCTGAGCTGAAAGTCAAATGAAGAACACAATCACATTTAAAATAGCAACAAAGAAAATGAAACATATAGGAATACACCTAACCAAGAAGGTGAAACATCTTTACAAGAAGAACTAACTAACACTGATGAAAGAAATCAGAGACAACACAAATAAATGAATAAAAACATCCCATGCAATGTCATTAAATGGACATAATGTCCAAAGTAATTTATAAATTCAATGCTATTCCTATCAAACTATCAATGTCATTTTTCATAGAATTAGAAAAAACTATGCTAAAACTCATATGGAATCTAAAAGAGCCAAAACTATCCTACATAAAAACAGCATAGCCAGAGGCATCACATTATCTTACTTCAAACTCTGCTATAAGGCTACATAACCAAAACAGCATCATGCTGGTACAAAGACAGACACATAGACCAATGGAATGGGTTATACAGCCCAGAAATAAAATGTCATACTATAATGATCTGATCTTCAACAAGGCTGACAAACAAGCAATGTGGAAAGGATTCCCTATTTAATAAATTGTTCTGGATAACTGGCCAGATACATGCAGAAGAATGAAATTAGACACTTACCTTTTACCATATACAAAAATTAACTCAAGACAGTTTGAGGTTGAAATATAAGACTCAAAATATAAAAATCCTACAGGAAAACCTAGGAAATACCCTTCTTGACATTAGCTTGGCACAGAATTTTTGGCTAACTCCCCAAAAAAGTTTGAAAAAAAAATTGACAAGTGGGACCTAATTAAACAAAAGAGCTTCTTTGCTGGTAAAGAAACTATCAACCTAGAAAACATACAACCTACAGAATGGGAGAAAATATTCACAAATTATGCTTCTGACACAGGTCTGATATCCAGAATCTATAAGGAACTTAAACAAATCAATAAGCAAAACCAAATAACCTCATTTAAAAAAATGGGCGAAGGACATAAACAGACACTGATCAAAAGAAGGCATATAAGTGGCCAACAAACACGAAAAAATGCTCAGCATCACTAATCATCAGAGAAATGCAAATCAGAGCTACAGTCAGGTACTATCTCATACCAGACAGAAAGGCTATTATGAAATGTCAAAAAACAACAGATCCTGGTGAGGCTGTGGAGGAAAGGAACACTCATACACTGTTGGTAGGTTTATAAATTAGTTCATCTATTGTGGAAAGCACTTTGGAGATTTCTCAAAGGACTTAGAGCTACCATTTGACCCTACAATTCCATTACTGTGTATAACTCTCCCCCCCCAAAAAAATATGCCAAAAAGACATGTGCACGTGTATGTTCTTTGACAACTTATTAACGATAGCAAAAACATGGGATCAATCTAGGTACTCATGAATGGTGAACTGGATGAAGAAAATGTGGTACATATACACTGTGCAATATTATACAGCCATGAAAAAGCATAAAATTATATCCTGTGCAAAAACATAGATGGAGCTGGAATCTGTAATCCTAAGTGAATTAATACAGGAAGAGAAAACCAAATACTGCAAGTTCTCATATATAAGTGGGAGCTAAATATTGAGCACACATAGATATAACTGTGGGAACAAGACACTATGGACCACTAGATGGGGGAGGAAGGCAGGGGGACATGGGTCAAAAAACTACCTATTTGGTACTATGCTCACTACTTTGGTGCAATATACCCATTAACAAACCTGCACATGTATCCCTTTCTTTAAAGTAAAATTTGAAATTAAAAAGTGTATTTTTCAGCACATCCTTTAAAGTATAATATTATAAACATGTTTTTAAAAATTTTTTTTAACATGTTGATTCATTGTTTCAAAAGTTCTTGAAGACTTGTGTCAGATTCCTTAACTGAAAGATTGTTAATATTAAAGTTTTGAGTTGAAAACACAGGAAAATTTGAAACTATTAAAAACTTTTACTCCATTTTCTTAATATAAGACTGTATCTTTTTAAATTATGTAATTCTTGACAAAAGTTTAAGTTTAATCTTTCCTTGTATCTCAATTTTCTTTTAAAAAAAGACACACAATTTTTTTTTTCAAAAATTTTATCAAAATTTCCAGGTGTACATATTCTGATTTTAGATTATATTTTCACTCTACAATGACTCAGAGTAGTATAATTACATTGGTTATCTTTGAAAAAATTGAGTGCATAAAAAGAGTGCCCTGTCATCATTTTCTGGTTTTTTTGAAACCGTATTTGAAGAGAATGAGTTGTCCTTTTTATACCCTGTGGTATAAAGGACAATAATGGTAGGAAGCAGGAAACACTTTTTGTGCATAATTGATAAGAGTATTTAAATTTCATTGATGATAATTTCAAAAATACTTTTTAAATTTTTGTTGAACCCATTTTTTCCTTCTTTTTTGAGGTCGGTTTTATTGAGTTATAATTTATATGTAGTAAATCTATGTATATTTTGTATATATTTCTAAGAGTTTGAAAAACATACATTCATGCAACCACTAATACAGTCAAGATTAAAAATATTTCCATCACAACCAAAAAGTTCCTTAGTACTCCTTTTTGTGCAATCTCTTCCCCAACATCTACTTGGCAATCATTATTCTGATTTTGCCTATAAGTTTTTTTTTTTTAGAATGTTATAAAAATGAAATTATAGAGCAGGTGGCATTGGTGTCTGGCGTCTTCTCTTTAGTCCAAAATGTTAACAAGAGTTATTTGTATCTAGTGTGGTTTATGCAACACAAAAGAGGCTGGGAACTCCATCTTACACTGTTTAAGGAGCAGTCCTGAGGAGAGTACAGTAAAATGACAAATAAAGTCTGAATCCTTGATGGTGATGTTGCTAAAACGGTTTTGGGTCTCTTCTCTGTTAGACTCCTTATTATGTGAAATAAACGTTCATTATATAGACTATTTTACGTGGATGTTATATCACTTGCTCAAATGCAGAATGAACTACAAACAAAAGAAGTACGCGAACAATTAGTATGACGAAATACAAGCTATTTTTTTTTCAAGTATTATGTTGTTTAGTTGGCAGTGAGCAACATTTGAAGACTTTTGAAAACTATTTAAAACTAAATTGTATACAAAACATAGTATGTACATCATCTTCACCTTTACAATTTGTTTTCCTCCACCCATATATTTTTTTTCCTACTCCCCTCATTTTCTCAATCCTCTGGACACTTTATGGAATCACAAGAATTTAATCTTGGAATGATTGGATTATCAATGATGATAAAAAATAGTTTTCTTGGATAGATATCTCCTAGAAATATGTCCAGTGATCTTTCTGTGTAGTTAGTCTATTTGTTTCTGTGAAGGAAAAATTGTGCCATGCTGCTTAGGAAAACTCATGCCAAACAAATTTTATCAGTGTTTTGATTAAAGTTTATAGATCTAGGGAGTTCCTTAGAAATACGTATTCATCCAGGCTACTCTCAAAAGATAAAAATAACAAGCGTTGCTGGGGGTGTGGAGAAAAGGGAACCCTTGCATAGTGTTTGTGGGAGTGTAAATTAGTACAGCCATTATGGAAAATCATATGGAGTTTGCTCACAAAATTAAAAATGGAGCTATCATATGATCCCACTACTGGATATATCATAATAAAATTAAATTAGTACTTTGAAGAGATACCTGTGCTCCCACATTTATTACAGCCTTACTTGAAGTAGCCAATATGTAGAATCAACCTAAATGCTCATTAAAGGTTTAATGAATAAAGTAAAAGAGGAATATATAAACAATGCATACTATTAAGCCTTTAAAATGAAGGAGATTTTATGATATGTGACAACATGGGTGAACTTGGAGAACATTATGTTAAGTTAAATCAGCCAGGCATAGAAATACAAATATTCCATGATTTCACTTATTTGTGGAATCTAAAAATTTTACAAATCATAGAAGCAGAAAACAGAATGTTAATTACCAGGGATTGGTGGTAGGAAAGATTGGAGCGATGTCATTCAAAGGGTACAAAACTTTAATTAGCAAGAGTAACTTTGGAATATCTGTTGTATATCATGGTGACTGTAAATTATAACAGTATGTTGTATGCTTGAAAATCACTAATAGAATAGATTGTAAGTGTTCTCACCACAAAATAACCACAAGTATGTGAGGTAATGCATATGTTACGTAGCTTGACTTAGGCGTTCTGCAATGTACACATATGTCAAAACACTATGTTGTACACCGTGAATTTATAAAAATTTTAGTTGTCAATTAAAAAATACATATTCATCCAACAGAGCATTTGGCAACATTTCTCATGTTTCACTTGAGAATAAGGTGGTAAAGCTTATTTTCCATTTATTGTATAATTATAAGAATAGTATGAAATGTTATGATTCCCTTGCCCACATGGAGGGAAGTTTCTAAGAGCTTTATTTAGTACTTTTCTTAACCATTTCTTTTTTTGTGAAAACTGTTAACGTTTCTTCTAAAGAATAAATTGAACTTAAGCTTATACAATTCACAACTGACAAAATAAACACACAAAGAAGCATAAAAACTTGGTAAAACATTAAAGATTGTTTTTAGAGATAAAGTATTTTTAAAGGATTTAGCATACAGGCCCAAAAGTCACACACACAAATAGAAGTTATTAGCAAGTAATTCAATTTTTTGTACTTAATTTCTAAAGCAGCTACTTGAATATGAATGTAAAAAATATAGTTTAAGGGAGTTTCTGGAAAATAAATTTAAGGATTTTGTTTACCCTTCCCCTATGTTATGGCATAATCTCTTAAATTATATAAAAGTTGAATATATATCTAGAAATACAATTTCCATATTGTAAGAAATTGACCAAAGAGACTGAAAATGTTACTCATTAGTAAATGTTTCAATTTTTTTAGACTGAGTGCCACACTCTAAAAAAAAAAATGAGAAATTATTGTGCATTAAAAAATGATTAATTTAGTTATATTTTTATAATTCTCACTTGGACTCTCCAAAAGTCTCTTTATTAATTATATTGAATCTGCTTAGTCTGACAATGTTTTGTACATCTTTGAAGGTCTGCAGGTCAGAGACAAAAGAAGAAAGAGTCCATTTTTTTTTTTTTTTTTCACTTTTAAAAATTATCCTTTAAGTTCTGGGGTACATGTGCAGAATATGCAATTTTGTTACATAGGTATACACGTGCCATGGTGGTTTGCTGCACCCATCAACACGTCATCTACATTAGGTATTTCTCCTATTGCTATCCTTCCCCTAGTCTCCCACCCCCTGACAGGCCCTGGTGTGTGATGCTCCCCTCCCTGTGTCCATGTGTTCTCATTGTTCAACTCCCACTTATGAGTGAGAACGTGCAGTGTTTGTTTTTCTGTTCCTGTGTTACTTGGATGAGAATGATGCTTTCCAGCTTCATCCGTGTCCCTGCAAAGGACATGAACTTATCCTTTTTTATGGCTGCATAGTATTCCATGGTGTATATGTACCACATTTTCTTTATCCAGTCTATCATTGATGGACATTTGGGTTGATTGCAAGTCTTTGCTATTGTTACCAGTGTTGCAGTAAACATATGTGTGCATGTGTCTTTATAGTAGAATGATTTGTAATCCTTTGGGTATATACCCAGTAATGGGATTGCCAGGTCAAATGGTATTTCTGGCTCTAGATCCTTGAGGAATTGCCATACTGTCTTCCACAATGGTTGAACTAATTTACACTCCCACCAACAGTGTAACAGTGTTCCTATTGAAAGAGACACTTTTCTATTTGCCTTCAAGAAACAAATTGCCATACTGTAAGAGGGTCCTATGATAACGAATGGTAGGCAGCCTCTGAAAGCTACAAAATACAAGGAACTAGATATTGCCAAAAATCATTGACCCTGTAAGAGGACTCCAAACCTCAGATAAGATCACAGTCCTGGCTCTGAGACCAGAATCCTGGAAAAGGGGAACTGTCAGATTTAATTGCTGCCAAATTTCAAGGTGATAGTTGTTTTAGCTGCAATCCAGCTTAGCCATCCCTGGACTTCTGTCCCATAGAAAATGAGATTATAAGCATCTGGTATTATGTTTCTAATTTTGTGGTATTTTTTTTGTAGTGACAGAAATTAATACAGCCACAGTGTGGTGAAAAAGCAGAACCAATACTAATACTGCCAATTCATTCATTAACTCATTTAGTATTTGCTAATTATTATGTACCAGTCATTTTACTAAAAATAATGATGAGCAAAAATATTATACACTCCAGTCCCTACTTTCAAGAGACATGGAATAAAACAGAAAAGAAGTGTAAATTACATAGTCACAATTATTAAAAGCTGATATATGGGCTCTAATGTGAGAGTATGGATTTTCTTGTTGCCCATATATAACAAAGAACCTCTTCTAAGTTCAAGATTCAGGCAGTAATGTTTAACCCGAGATTGGAAGGATTGGTTGGAAGGAACCTTCTACAAAGAAAGGTATGGTTACATGGCTAGTTCATTAGATCAAGGTTCTTCTTGCATTGTAGCCTGTTCCCATTAGACAACAAATTTCCTTGAATGCAGAAATTGTATCTTGTTTTATTTTATTTACAGAGTCTAGTATGTAAGATGCTCACTATACACTGGACAAATAAACAGGTGAATGAATCACTGATATCACAAGGAAGGAGGATGTGGCTGTGTGTATAGGAAAGATGCCTCCCATCATAGAACTGGCCAATGATGAAGCAGACTGCCCTTCGTAGAATAGCTGGATCTCAATTATATGAAGTCTAATCAGACATGGTATGATCATCACTCAAGAGCATTGAGAATATAGTGAGAAGCCTATTACATAAATTCTAGTTCTCAGCATCTGCTTACTCCTTGGAATGATAAATAGAAACTATGATAGACAGGATGGGGTGTCTTTATGCAAATCAGAAACAGCAACTGGAGAAGGGGAACTCTCACAGGATGAGACCGGGGCCAGAATAAAATGTATTACCAAATAGTGATAGCATATAAATATAAAAGAACACTTTTGACACCGAAAAGAAAATCAGATTATTTTACCTTAACAGAGTTTGAATAAAGAAATGCATGTAAAGGAATGATGAATTACCTGGATATAAGGATTACCAATTGCAAAGGATTGTCAAACTCTATGAGTCCCTTTCTCAAAAGAGAAAAGCTTCCAAGACGTATAAACAGTTTTTACATGCATGCTTCCTTTAGGATGGTCAAATAGTCCTCAGGATTCAAAGAATCTGAGGACATGACCTTTTTTTGTGTGTCATAACTCAAATTTAAAACTGGAGTAGAGAGATTGGACACAAGCTATGCAACCAGAAGCAATGGTGTGTCAGTCTTTGTGGTTAAAACTTTTAGCAGACTTTTTCTGTCTTAATCCCCAGTGCAGGTAGTACTATGCAGGTATTAAAAGATTCAAGTAGACCAAAATGGTTTGTTTGTCTACATGTATGATCAAAAGAGCAATCTTATTTTGGATTTGTTCTGAATGTTTGGTTGAGGTGGTAGACAATATTAATAAGATAAATACAGGTTCTAAGTATTGCTTAGGTACTGTATTTTATCATGGATGGCTCATATTACAATTCGGGGTAACAATTATGTAAATATAAAAGACACTATGAACATTACAGTAAAACAATATTGACACATAAAATCTAATTAACAATATCTCATGAAAAGTCTAATTTAGTAATAAGAATTGAACTCCTTGAATGGCGTGAACCCAGGAGGCGGAAATTGCAATGAGCTGAGATCGTGTTACTGCACTCCAGTCTGGGCGACAGAGCGAGACTCTGTCTCAAAAAAAAAAAAAAAAAAAAGAGCTCAGAGGAAAAGTTCATGATGCTTAGTCAAGTTCAATCAGAATATAACTTAAAGTAGTCACTCGAGGATACCATACTGATTTTGTCTGTGGCTCACTTCTATAGGTTTCTAGACTTGATTTTTCAGTGTATTCTGTGTTTAGTAGGCTAGGAATATGTACTGCCACTATATAAACTCAAAGGGTATCAATCTCAAGAACAAATAATTGTAAATATATCTGCCTAGAATTAAAACTACATAAACAAAATTTAGGAGTTATATATTTATTGATATTTTCTATTGATTCATTTTTTTCCTTATGGGAACATACACCTAAGAAATCAAATAAAATCTATTAATAATGTTGCAAATAATATTTTTAACAGTTTCTGTTTTTTTCGAGTGCCAGATACATGCCAGGAACAGTAGGGTGACAGGATCCTTACACCAAGCTTGTAGGTTAAATATCTGTGACCTTGCTTTGTGAACAGAGAAACTAGCTGAAGGAGGGTAAGTAAATTTCTAGTGATTACAGGCTAGCAGGTAGCAGAAATACTATTTGTGCTCAGGGCTATTTTCTAGGCCATAACACTTTCACCAAACTCCTCTGTATGTACAGATGGTCACAATAAAATACATAATGTGTACTAATTCACAAACCTTCAAAAAAATAGTCTTAGTCATGCATACACCTAATTTATATAACCAAGTAACTCCCAATGTCCTAATGAAAATATCTGCATTCAGGATTTTTCCTTCTGTTCAGTTTTCTCCAAGAATTTTAAGTTTTCTTGAATTATATTTGCATTATAAATATACAGTGTTGTGCTTTCCATAACACAGTGACAATGAGGATACATTTTTTATAAGAAAACAATCGTCAACTTTTAAAGTTTTAAATGTGTTCAAAAGATCTTATTGTTTACCTTCACTTACAGTCACACTTTGTAGATGATGCAGCTTTTTCTTGATTCGTCCTAGGTAGGCATTAAGTGTGAGGCAGGAATAAAATGTTCTTATTTTGACTGGGCATGGATATGATTCCCTAGAGGTATTTCTATGTAAATTTTAGCCAGAAGAAGTTAGCTATAACTTGAAGTTCAGAGAAGTCTGAATGGAAGATTCTGAATTAGGAATCACCAAAACGTTGGTGGCAACTGAAGCTGCATTCCTGGACAGGGTCAGGAGTTGTGGACCGAGAAGGTAAATTACCATAAGTTGAAACACACAAACATTTAAAGAACTGATGGGGAAAGGTAGACAAAAAAGTCCTGGAAAGGAATCACTTAGGGTAAAAAAATAAATAAAGAGAAAGGGTGAGACATTCTAAGAAAAGAGTATTTTTAAAAGAAGGTTAAAAGCTGCTGGGATGTCTACTGATTTTATAAACAAGGAGGCTAAGGGTGAGCTATAGAGGAATATTTTGATGGCAAGATGGGAAAGAAAACAATTTTAGTGTGATAAGGAGTGAGTGATGGATGAATAAGTTAGCGTGAAAAGCTTAGGAAATGAAGTCAACGATGATAACTATTAATGTTGGTAAGAACTAGAAACATGACTGGTGGAGGAAGCGAATAAGGGAAGATTGTCCATAATTACTTTAATTTACTTTTTAAATTATTTTTTATATAAAAGAGATGTTGCAAACTCATAATTCAAGGGTAAAACTTTTTAGTGAAGATATTAAAATTACAGTTGAAAGAAGCACTAAAAATGGGGTCATTTTGGATGTTATGGGAGGCAAATATTAAGTAGAGAAACATTTAAAGTATATCTATAAACTGTAATTATCCCTTCTCATTTCCTTTATCCACACCCAAATGAAAAGTAAGTATAATACAATTTCTTCTTGTCTTTATTAGAATGAACAAACCAGGGCCCTTTTCTGTAATAAGCAAGAAGTAAGCTACTAGTAGGGCATCTATTACACTTGCTTATTCATCAAGGCAATTGATAGGTATAAAAACAAACAAGTAGTATTTTACATGGAAATGAGAATTACTATTTTCATAGGAAATGATAGACAACTTGCAAAATGAGGAAGTGTATCCTTCTTCCATATGGATTTAGATTCGCCCATATCTGCACCTTAGTTTCTGGCTTTGGATGATATATCTGTGTTTGAGCTAATGATTTCACAACCTAGAGAAGTGAACATATTCTCAGCTCTTACATGTGAAAATAACCATGAAGATGGGTTCATGGCCATCTTTAATTTAGGAGTTTCTGAATTCATTCTACCACCACCACCTCAACCTTCTGCTCCATACCACCCGAGGTCCCTCACTCCACCTGACACTCATAAATCTACAGGACTTTGGTAACAATGAGCATCGCCATTTGCAAAGTCGAGGCAAAAATATTCCAGACTCTAATTGTGGGAAATGAGTAAAGAAAATGGATTCAGGCAATATGATTTGCTCCTATGCTATGTGGTTGGGTTTTCTTCAGTAGTGAGTAAGGCCCAAGAATCGCTTGAACCCTGGAGACACAAGTTGCAATGAGCTGAGATGGAGCCACTGCACTCCAGCCTGGGCGACAGAGTGAGACTAGGTCTCAAAAAAAAAAAAAAAAAATGGTAGGGGGGAATAAAGATTTATACAGTGAGATTTAATGAAAGATTCACTTTGGATATAGGAGCACAACCTAAGAGTGAAGAAGCAAGTGGAGTCCTAAGAGAGAGAATGGTGGCATGCACCATGGGAATAAAGATCAAAGGTGTTTCCTTTGAACTCTAAGGGAACATTATTTTGTCAAGAGTTTATCATTTTCCTTCCTTTGCTGCAATAGCCTTTTACAGTGCAACAATTAGTGATTAAACCAGATCCTTTCCTGGCTGTAGTCTTGAGGAATCTAAAGAAGATACAATAATAATTGGAAATATGTTCTCTTAATTCTGTCTGGCTCCCTGGAACTTGATCAAAAGCAAACAGAAAAGAAGCAAAAAATAAGTGGCCAATATATTTGCAGCCCAATTGAGGTTGACATGCACAACTGAAGATGAGGCCATGGAAATCGGAGGAAGGAGGGAGGAAAATTATTGTAGGTGACTAAGTCTAAGAACAAAAAGACAAAAATTACTATGTGAAATAGAAATGTTACTTTCTTATGGTAAGAAATTTGTAAGAATAGGTACTTTGAAATAAGTAATAATGGTTGGGATTTAAAGGTGTAAAACCAAGATAAAACAGATCCAATTTCTGGTTATTTTGGAAGAAAGGAAGCAGAAGAATGATTAGTTTTACTTGTAAAAAAGGTGAAAATAAATGCCTTCAGCAAGAATCTAGGTTTCACTTTAAGCCAGAGGCATAAGAAGTTGGTCACTGAAAAATGGATGATATAGAGGTAGCTGGCAGAATAATGGCCCTGAATCTGTGAATGTCTCCTTACATGGCAAAGGAGACTTTGAAGATATGATTAAGATTAAAGATCTAGAGACGAGATTATCCTGGATTATCCAGGTTGACCCAGTCTAATCACTTGAGTTCAAAAGCAGCAAATATTATGACTAAAGAGAAAGGGTTTAGAGAAATTTGACTTTGCTGTCTTTGAGGATGGAGGTAATTGACAATGTGGCAACCTCTAAAAGCTGAAAAAAGCGAGGAAGCAAAGTCTCCCCTCGTACTTCCAGAAAGGAATGCATCCTCTCCATCACACCTTGATTTTAAGACTCCTGACCTCCAAAACTATGAGATGATAATTTTTTATTGTTTTAAGCGCTATTTATGGTGGTTTGTTATGTCAGCTATGAAAAACATACACAGAGGGATTTATCATGGAATGGAGGGAGGCATAGAGTGGAAAGTAACATGAGGATAGTTGTGCCCATGACATAAATCTGTTCTGAGAATCAATGAGATTGAAATATACAAACCACTGAAAATGGTCACTGGAACATAGAATTTCAGAATTGGTAGTTATTTTTGATTATTTATCACAGGTACTATGAATCAAGCAATGTGGTAGGCACTGCTGATTAACTGCTGGAAAAATTATACATGGAATTACTCCCATGTCACTTATACTTAGTTTTCTGAAAATAGAGTCAATCAGTTCTAGGTAATTAGGCAGTCTCCTAGTGAAATAAAAACAGAATTGCAGACACCCCCTCCAAAAATAAGTTTTGTTTTGTTTTTTATTCTTTGAGTCCTAGTTTATTTATAAAAAGAACTTAACAAGGACCAAACTTTTAATGCCAAAACAATTGACATGAAATGTTTTAAAAACAGGGGTTTAGACCGGGCGTCATGGCTCACGCTTATAATTCTTGCACTTTGGGAGGCTGAGGCGGTCATATTGTCTGATCTCAGGAGTTCGAGACCAGCCTGGGCAACAAGGTGAAACCCTGTTCCTACTAAAATACAAAAAATTAGCTGGGCATGGCAGTGTGCACCTGTACTCCCAGCTACTTGCGAGGCTGAGGCAGAAGAATTGGTTGAACCCAGGAGGCAGAGGTTGCAGTGAGCCGAGATTGTACCATTGCATAGAGCAAGACTGTGTCACCAAGACAAACAAACAAAAAAACCCCAAAAAAAACAACAAAACAGAGGTTTAGTATTTTATTTATGTATATATGCACCTACTTGTGCGCGTGTGGGTGGATATATATATATGCACATATACATATATATTTATATATAGGTGCATGGGTCCGTATTTGTGTATGTGCCCATGAAGGACTGAATGTACTTTGTGGTGAAAAATATAGCAACCATTCTGGTCTTTATCGCTCTATTTTTGGCTGCATTCAGAATGGTAATAGAGATGTTGTAAGCAACATTAGGTAATTCAGGCTTTGCACATTATTAGCAGTGGAGTCTGTTAAGCAACCCATCTATTTGTGGAGCTGCCATGGCTTCACAATTAAGGGGAAACACTAAAATCAAGGAAGTGTTTCTTGGTAATTTGTTGAGGATCAATTTAATTGTCCTTTGGCACTCGGTGCTACTGAAACTCAATAAATAGTTCACTTGGAGGAAATTTGATGACGAGTAAAACCGATAGAAAAACAAGATAGTCACCGTTAGTCACTATTCATCTTTTGTCCCAAGGATAATGCTATCATGTTGTGTCTAAATTAAATGTCACAAGGTGGAATAATTCAAATATAAAAATAAGAATTCCAATCATCTATTCAACTATATTCAATACATTTTCTGAGCAAACAATTATGTTTTATGCACAAAGATGAATTAGGAATTATTCCTACTCAAAGAATCATAAGTAATAGTTGCTATAATTTCTAAAGTGTTTTGCATTATGTGTAATTTTATTTGAAAGTTTTAAAATCTTGGGAGGTATAGGAATACGCATGTAAAACCCACTTTCTTAAGGATACAAGAAAACTATAGGAGTACAGGAGGGTTATCAGTGATTTTGGCTGGGCAGTTATTAAATGGTTTAAATGAAGATGAAAAATCTTCAGTTATGCTAGTAGGACTAGGAGTTAAATAATAAAATCTGTTATTCAATAAAAAAAATAGGTGCTGCTATTTCAAATAGCTGAATTATAGTGGACTTAGTGTTCTTAGTCAGAATTTTCTTTTTCTTTTTGTGGACACTAATTTGTTCAAGAGTATATTAAAAAGAAATTTTTCATGGGGGAATAAAGGAAAGAAATAAACTAAAACATTAATGATAAAAAATGTCTGCATTCTACTATTGTGTTTTTTAATTATTTACTTTTTAAATTGACTAACAAAGTTGTACATATTTATGCTTACAACATGATATTTTGATACATGTATACATCATTAAACAGCTAAATCAAGCTAATTAACACACGCATTACTTCTCATACTTCTTTGTGGTAAGAATGCAAAATATACTATCAGTAATGTTCAGGTATAAAATATGTTATTAACTATTAATCAGATATTTCAATGTGTAAGTTGCATACAACAAATTCAGCAATGTAAAATGTACAATTGTATGAGTTCGAAAGCATGATATGAAATATTTCTACCACTGCAAAATGTTTCTTCATGACCTTCTGCTGTCAATCTCTCCCCTCTACTGCTCCTGGTAACCATTGCTCTGCTTTCTGATAATACAGTTACCTTTTCCAGAATGTCACATAAATAAATCATAGAATTTTTAGTCTTGTGTCTGGCCTCATTCACTTAGCATTTTGAGTTCTATCCTTGTTGAGTGTATTAGTAGTTAATCAACATTTAATTGCTTTTAAAGCTGTGCAGAATTATATTGCAAAGATATACCACAATTTGTCAACTCACAAGTTGATAAACATAAAGCCTTTTTTTCAGTATTTGGATGTTATAAATAAAGCTGTTGTGAATATCCAGATATGAGCCTTCATGTGAACACATCTTTTCATTGACCTTGAGTAAATCCTCAAGGAAGGATTTCTGTGTCTTACAAGAAACTGCTAAAGTGTTCTGCAAAGTGTCTATATCATTTTGCATTCATACCAGCCACATGTGAGACTTCTTGAATTTTATCTTCACCAATATCTGTGGGTGTTAGCTATTTTGATTTATATTTAGTGGTATCTCATTGTGGTTCTACCTGGCATTTCTCTAATGAAGAGTAAGCATCCTTTTATAAATTTGTTTATTTCTTAATCTTATATATTTTTTCTAAGTATTTGCAGATTTTTCATTTAAATTTAGTTGTTCATATTCTCCTTGTTGAGTTCAAAGTCTCATATATTCTGAACAGGAGTCCTTTTGAGGAATATATTCACAGGAGTTATATCTGATGGTCTGATGCTTGTCTTTTGTATTGTAATTTGTTATTTTTTTAAATGCTATCGGATCCAGTTTTGAGGATGTGGCTAGAGGCAGATCTGTTCCACTTCTAGAGCAGCTGATTAAGTCCACATGACAATCGCTTGCTTTATTGGACTCTCGTTTTCTGGAGTCACTATGCACCTGCAGTAATTGCCCCAAAGCCAGATAACAGACAATTAGGGGCAGCCTCTATGCCCAGAGCCAGTGAGATTATTTAAATTAGTCAATCCACCAGGAGCCTGTGCGACCTAGCTAATCCTATCCCACTTGCCATGCATAAGCTGCTCCCGAAAGTCCCAGTTTGTTGTTACCCTGTCCCTGGTGCAACCCTCTTTTTGGCCCTTCATGGCAGCCTTCCCTCATTTGGAGCTGCAACAAGCAGTTTTGCTCTTTATTTATTCATATATCACTGTGTTGTGTTCTATGATCAAAAGAGTCTTCAAATCTTCTAATATACCTCTCATTGCACTAACGGTGTCTTGACAAGTAGTAGAATGAGTTTTCATTTCATCTTTCTAATGGTACAGATTTCTTTTGGGAAAGCATACTACCTATATTGGCTCCATGCATTTGGAGTGGACATGGTATAAATCTCAGGTGGAGGAACATGTCCTGATTGGGTGAAGCAAATCAGTATATTCCATGTCTTTGTGTAAACTTCACAGATGGGAAAGCGATGCTATTAGAACCACAGAAATGCAAGACAATGTTTTTGGGTTTTCACTGAAATAAATACTCACTGTCTATTTGGAAGGAGATAGAAGAAATTTTCTTCCTCTCTTCTTCATGTTCTTTCATTTCAAGGTCTCTGTTTCTTCAATTCTTTGATATTTGCAAATATAGTTTGTGTGTGTGTGTGTGTGTGTGTGTGTGTGTGTGTGTGTGTGTGTGTAGAATGGCTGTGACTTGATTATTCATATTGCTCCATTGTTTTCTAACGAGTGTCAGAATGGAGACCTCTCATCTCACTGTGTTCCTTTTTACTTTGTAGCTAGGTAGTTATTTCTTCTGAAAGTATAAAGATTTTCTTCTTACTCTTGGAGTTAAATAATTTTATTAAAATAAACCTAAGTGTTTTCCTCTATTCATTTACCTTGCAAAGGCTTTTAGTCCCCAGAAACAGGTCTTGTTCCAGCTCAAGAATATTTTTTTCCTACTCATTTAAATCTCACCTCTCTAGCTGTTCATTATTTCTGTTTGGTGTGTGCTTTGGAAAATTTCTTTCATTTGAACGAATTCCTAATTTGAAACTCACTCAGTAACCTAATTTGGTGATCATTTTGTTTCCTGATTTTTAATTCAAATAAAATATTACACACAAACTTAAATAATTATCTCACTACCTATGTACCTATTATAGAAAACATTTTGTGCTATAATTGAATTGTCATATGTGTTCTTATTTATTTTGCTTTAAGTTATTATCTCTCTCTTACAGCAGTCCTATCTTGCTATACTATGAGTATTCTGTTGTTTTTCCTTTTTTTTTTTTTTCTTTTCTTTTTGTTTCATGGTTCTGGTTAGGTTATTTTCCTTTGCCTCCTCATATGCCACACTTGGAGTTGAGATCTAGATCCAGAGATCTTTAACAGGTAAAAGTCTGATGAGATGAAAGAAGGGCAAAGCTCTGTCCTGTGAAGTGGTGGAATGCCAGTCATCAAGTTCACTCTATTTATTTTATGCTCATTGATTAAAGCTTTCTATTTTCTGGACTTACCTTCTGCAAAGGTGGTGGTATTATTTCCTCAATGATAGAGAGAATTCAGACCACCAGCTCTTCCCCACAGCTATCTAGGAGTCTGGGATACCAGCAAAACCATATATGGACATTCCCAGGTCAATCTCTACTTATAGGATTTCTCTCCCTGCCCCCTCCCCAACCCACCCCGCCCAATCTAAGGATTTTCCATGTCTGGCTCTCATTTCATAGGGGAAAATATTTTTCATCAGTTCTCTGTCTATATTCATCATCTGGCAGAGCATGTTGCCTCCACAATCCTTCTGTGCCATGTTCCTGCCAATCCACAATCACAAAACCTAGGGGACCTGGTTGCTGATTGAATTGAAATTGAGAGTAGAGGGCAGCCGGTAGACTGCCACAGGGCCATGTTCCCTGATCTCCTCAGATGTTAACTCATTTTTCTCTCCAGATAGAATTTCTAGTGTTGGTTGTCTGAATGGGTAGGAAAAAGAATCCCATCAAAGTGAAGGAAATGTCATGAACAAGATTAAAAGTGACCTGGTCTGTGTAGAAGTCACAGAAACTATCTCTTTTATTATCACTTGTTAAAGTTAGGTTTAGTAGAACCAGATTGTGAAGATTTTTGTTAAAAAGGATATGGAGTTTCATTTTGATCTAGTTAGTGATGGGTTTTCACTGAAGGCAGTTAAGAAAAAAGAATCTCAAAGAAAATGTATGAGTTGGAATCAGAGAAGAAAATTGTCGGAAAGATTAATCACTATGTTATTTTAATTAGGTGGAAACTGGTGAGGGTAGAGTGGGAAAAACTGTTAGTGGTGACCAATGTCCACACACAGCTCCCAGCCTGCCTAGAGGTGAGGTCTGCCATGTGACTAGCAGAACAAAGCAATGTGAGTGGAAGGACAGCGTGTCACTTCTGGGAAGGGCAATACAGTATCTGGGCTGCCACTGCTCCACTCTCCTTTTTTGGTCTTCTGGGTAGATGGCGCCATAGTGATCCTTAAGCCCTGTGTCAACTCTACCCACAGGAGTGCTCAGCACTTAATGCACTGTGGCATGAGGGACAAATCAGCTTTGGTTGTGTCTAGTCCCTAGATTGTGGTGTTTATTGTTCCAGCAAAGCCTGTCCTTTTCTGAATAATGCACAGGAGCTCATCCATGATGGTATCATTGTGGATGGGAAAGGGAATAAGCCAAAAAGAATGTTGCTGAAGTACAGGACAAGCTGACTGGCTGGCTGAACAGAAAGTACGAGCAAACTTTCTCTGTTCCCTGCTGGCTTTCACAGCTTCTGCTTCTTTCACCCTTGGAGTCCTGATGCTTCTTCCTGCTATTCACTTCCATTTCTATGGTGGATTTTTGGTTCTTTTTGGACTGTTTTAGTCCTTTGTTTGTATCCTGATAATGACAGTAATTATTCATGTGTTACCATTTTTGTTACCAAGTGTTGGCCCTTTCCATTCACTGATGAGCCTCAGAGACTGGAATTGCTTCAGCTCCAACTGTCCTGACTGGATGCCTGCTCTTCACCAGTGTCTTTTGCCAGCTGTCCTCACAGTAACAAGCTGTAAACAAAATGCCTAGGAAGCTGTCCTAAATTTCAAAAGTGATTTCTGACTTTTCATTTTTCAATACTTGAGTTCAATTTTCATTTAAGCTATGAAAAATATATTGCTATGAACATTAAAAACGTAAATACATAATTGTTACCAAAATAAAGAAAAATAATCATGATCCATGGTAAAAATCTATATTGCATTTTCTCCAAACATTTTGCTACACATGTTTTACGAAAATTATAATATAACACAGTCTCATTATTTTTCAAAAAATATAAAATTAAGAATGTTAATTCAAATTTTAGAACTGATCAGAGTATAATAAAAACTAATTTTGAAGTTTAAAATTTTATAATAAAAATAATTACTAGGTACTTAGTTGGTTTGATTTCTTAATATAATTCTTTTCTTAGTCAGATGCATGCAGCTGATACAGAATTGTCAACATAGCAAAATCATCCTTTTAATGAAACTAAAATTAAAGAATAATATATAATACTTTTTGGGGCTTACTATGTGCTAGAAAAGCACATAACTTATAATTCTCTCATTTATACCTTAAATCAACATTATAAAGAAGCTATTATTATATCCCTTTTTTCATATAAGAAATGTGAAGCATAGATATTTATAAATGTTTGGCTCAGGACCATTGCACAATGTGTCCAGGAATTTCCTGAACCACATTGTGGTTGTTTTCTCAATTCCAGAATGTATAGTTCAAACAAATATATTCTGGAACATGCAAAATCCATACAATGGTTCCTTGACCCATGAGGTGGGTTATAGTGGCAGGAATAGCCAAGGGAAGCTGCTAACACTGCATTTATCCATCAAAATAAGCAAATTCAATACTGCATTCCCAGAAGCACTACTGAGGTTATTCCATCAAGGGCAAAATGGCACAAGGATGATGATGCCCCTCATATCCCCACCCTCCTTTACTTCACCTATTTGACCTGTGGTGAAAGCATATGGTCCTTGGAGAATGACAGTGGATCATTATAAACTTACTTGGGTGTTGATTCCAGCTGCAGCCACGTCCCAGATGTGGTTTTTTTGCTAGAGCACATTAACACATCTTCTGGCATATGGTATGCAGTTATTCATCTCATGAACACTTTCTTTTACTTGTTTTAAAAAGACCACGGAGGACAGTTTCCTTTCAGAAAAGTCAGCAATACAAAATCATGATATTGCCTTATGACTGTAATAATATACCAACTGAAAGTTACAGTGTAACATACAGAGATCTCAATCACCTTATATGCCACAAGGCATCATACTAGTGCATTATACTAATGACAAAATGTTCATTGGACCAGGAGAGAAGGATGTTACAACTACTTTAGAGTTTTCATTAAAAAAAAAAAAAAAAAAAAAAAAAAAGCATACCAGAAATAAATCTCACAAAAATTCAGGAGTCTATATCTCAATGAAACTTCTGGATATCTAGTTATCTTGTCTGTGTCATTTATTCTTTACAAGATGAAAGACAATTTGTTTCACCTGCCTGTCCCACCACTAAGAAAGAAGTCACAATGCTAATGGACCTCTTTGACTTTTGGAAGCAGCATATTCCTTGTTGGTGTGGGCTATTCAGAACCAATCACCAGGTAACCTATAAGGTTGCCCATTTTGAGTGACATCCAGGTAAGAGAAGATGCCCAAACAAGTACGAGTTTCCATATAAGCTGCTCCGTCATTGGGCCATATGATCAGCATCTGTGATGGTGCTTGTGGTGTCTGCAGCAGTTAGCAATACTATATGAAACTAATGGCAGGTTCCTAAAGGTGAATCATACCACAGACCTTTGAGAATTTGGAACAGTGCTGTGCTATCATCTACAGATAACTATGCTCCTTTTGAGATGCAGCTTCTTAGCTTGCTACTGTACTAATAGAGACTGAAATCTGGCCATCATGAACTAGATGTTTTCTGACCTACCAAAAATAATGCTAGGCATGCTCAGCAGTACTCCTACATCAAATGGAAGTGGCATATTCAGGATCAGACTCAAAACAGCCCTCAGGGCACAAAATAGTTGCATAACTAAGTGTTCTCAGTGCCTACTCCTGACAAATTGCTTTTTCTCTCTTGACCACTTATGACCTTATTAAGAGTCCCTTATCACCAGTTGGCTGAGGAGGGAAAAATGAGTATGGTGTTATAGATGGATATGCATAATAATCCGGTAAAACCCGATATCAGGTGATGTCAGTATTACTGTAGTCCCAATGCAGAGTGACTATGAATGACAAAAGAAAAGTGGGGGAGGTATCTCCCCATTGGAGAGAACTTCACGTAGTGGCACCTGGTATTTGCTTTGCCTGAATGACATTATGGCCAGAGATATGATCCACACTGGTTCAGGCCTGGTGATCAATAACTTGATGTGATGACCCAGGACATAGGACAAATACAATTCAAAAATGGAGGTTCGGCGCAATGGCTCACACCTGTAATCCCAGCAGTTTGGGAGGCTGAGGTGGGCGGATCACCTGAGGTCGGGAGTTCAAGACCAGCCTGACCAACATAGAGAAACCCCCCCATTTCCACTAAAAAAAAAAAAAAAAAAAAAAAAATTGCCAGGCATGGTGACTCATTCCTGTAATCCCAGCCACTCAGGAGGCTGAGGCAGGAGAACTGCTTGAACCCGGGAGGCAGAGGTTGTGGTGAGCTGAGATCACACCATTGCACTCCAGCCTGGGCAACAAGAGTGACACTCAGTCTCAAAAATAAATAAAAATAACAAGGAGGTCGGGGTAAGAGGTATGTGGTTAAACCTCTCTGAATGGACACAGCAGTAAAGTATCTGTGTCTCACATAACGCTCACGAAGGAACAACCTCAACAGAGGAGAACTTTAATACTTAGAAGACAAGACCCATTGTGAAGATGTCGGTTATCTCCTCCCAGGAATCCTTGTGTAAAATGTGGTAAAACTTTCATTTGAACACTGAGGTGTTTTGTTTATTTTTTCCCTTCTTTCTTGGAAATACTATTTTCAATTTAGTTTTTGGCTATCGCCTCTTTTCAAATAGTTCTTTCTTCATTTGGAACACTTGTTTTTAGGTAGATTCATTATTTTCCATATCTATGATCTTTTCTTTTTTGAGACAGGGCCCAACTTTGTTGCCCAGGCTGTAGTGAAGTGGTGTGATCATGGCTTACTGCAGTCTCAACCTCCTGAGCTCAAGTGATCCTCTCACTTCAGCCTCCTGTAGCTGGGACTACAGGTGTGTGCCACCCATCTGACTGATTTTAATTTTATTTTTTTGTAGAGACGGGTTCTCACTATGTTTCCCAGGCTGGTCTTAAACTTCTGGGTTCAAGTAATGCTCCCCGTTTGCCCTTTCAAAATATTGGGATCTTTGCTTATATTTCTTTCTTTCTTTCTTCTTTTTAGTTGCACTTTGGGAGAACTTTTTATATTATCATATAAATTTGCACTTTGTCACTTCTATTCTTTATTGTCTTCCATTAGACTCAACTCTGTCATTGCATTTTTACTTGTGCATTTGAATTTCCTTTGAATTTTTCTCATTTGCTAACATATTTTAAATGGTATTTGGCCTGTAGTCCTCATATATCTTCCAACTTTTTCTGGTCTTGTTTTGTAAAACCATGTCTTCGGACTTGCTAGAGGGAATTACAAATACATTTCTATTTAGTTGTGAGTATACAATGTTTAGTGGTGTTTGATTGCTCTTAGTCTACAAGGTGGTGAAAAGAATTGTGATTTATTTTCTCTTTCCTATGTAACCTTATGCTGATTTTCTTTTTCTTGTACTCACTGTGTATTGAGGGTGCATCAGTCTTGGTTTAGTGCTTCCCAGAAAAAAACAAAACAAAACAATAAGTGAGTATATAGCACTTGGCTCTTCTTGGGTACTGTTAGCATACCTGGAGAGCTAATTCAAGTACCTTCCCAGAATACTTACACTGTAGACATTTTTAGCCTCATATAAGTAAAATTCTTGCCTTTTAAAAATGATCATAACAGAGGGTGAGAAAATATCTTTATAAGAACAATAGAATGCATAATGGATAAATACAGACTTAAAATCCTTAAGTAAGGCAGACAATCCTATGAAGGCGTTAAAAAATATAAGAATCTGATGTAAGAAAATCTAATGTTTAAATTCTGTTAAAATTTCTATAAATGCAAATTTAACCCATTTATGCCTGAGGTTGCAACGTTTTCAATTTTTACAATCAGACCTTGGCGATGATCTTGAGCAGCAGGATATAAATAATTCCCACATGCTCATCATTCCAATAATGGAACAGTAGGAATAAAACAAGAACATATATAAAAGATCAAATTGTGGCTTAACTCCTATTTTGATCCATAAAATGAAATTTCTTTCTGCTTAAATGAATTTCAATCTAATTAGCAATACCAGATATTTTTGTGCACTTTGTAAATCAAATTACCAATAAAAGTACTTTTTCAGAGTAACATTTGTACAGTTTTTTCATAGCTATTGAACCATTTTACATTCCCACCAACAGTGTACAGGGGTTCCAATTTCTCTAAATTCTTAACACTTTTTTAAAATAATAGCTATCCTGTCAGGTATAAGGTAATATCTCATTGTGGTTTTGATTTGCTTTTCCTTGATGATTAGTAATGTTGAACATTGCTTTTATATCCCTGTTGACCATTTGTATGTCTTATTTGGAGAACTGTCTACTTAAATGGAAATGCTATATAAAACTGCATTCAAACAAGCCCTTGATAACACAGATAAGTTACATTTATTTAAAAAATTAGATTATTTGTTGTATTGCCCATTTTTAAAGTCCTTTGCCCATTCAATTGCATTTTTTTGTTTTTTTGCAATTGAGTTCCAGGAGTTTTTAAAGTATATTTTGGGCATTAAGTCCCTAATAGATACGTGGTTTGCCAATATTTGCTTCTATTCTATAGGTTGCCTTTTCACTTTGTGGATTGTTCCCTTCTCTGTACAGCTTTTAGTATATATGTACAATGGAATATTATTTAGCCTTATAAAAGAAGGACACCTTGCTACATGTGGCAACATGGATTAACCTGGAGAAAATTATGCTCAATGAAATAAGCCAGTCACAGAACAAATACAGCATGATTCTACTTATAGAAGATATTTTGGATAGCCAAACTCGCAGAAGCAGAGATGGGAATGTTGTCTGGCAGGGGCTGATGGGAGGGGAAAATGGAGAGCTGTGTAATTAGTTATGTAAGATGTTTACTTTCCAGTAATTTGCTGTACAACAGAGTGCTATTACTTAATGATACTCTATTGTACACTTAGAAATTTGATGAGAGGGAAAAAGAAAAGAAATCTGATAGGAGGGTAAATCTTCTGTTATGTTTCTTACTTTAAAACTTTACTATTATGAGCTGGTGTGGTGGCTCACTCCTATAATTCCAGAACTTTGGAAGGCCAATGCAAGAGGATTGTTTGAACCCAGGAGTTTGAGACCAATCTGGTTAACATAGTGAGACCCTGTCTCTACAAAAAGTTTAAAAATTTGCCAGATGACATGCCTATAGTCACAGCTACTCAGAAGGCTGAGGTGGGAAGTTTGATTGCTTGAGCCTGCGAGGTCAAGGCTGCAGTGAGCTGTGATTGTGCCATTGTACTCCAGCCTGGGTGATAGGGTAAGACTCTGTCTCAAAAAAATAATAATAATAATTAAAAATAAAAATAAAATTAATTACAAAAATAAAACAAAAGTTTACAATTAGGAATTATAGGATACTACAGTAGTTACAAATGCAATAAATTAGTGTATATGTTTTATAAATGGAAATAATAAAGTATTTATAAATAAATTATAAATAAATGTCAAAATGCAGAGTCTTTAACTTTTTTTTTTTTTTTTTTGGAGCCAGAGTCCCGCTCTGTCGCCCAGACTGCAGTGCAGTAGCACAATCTTTGCTCACTGCAACCTCTGCCCCCCGGGTTCAGGCCGTTCTCTTGCCTCAGCCTCCTGCGTAGCTGGGACTACAAGCACATGCCACCATGCCCAGCTATTTTTGTTTTTGTTTTTGTTTTTGTATTTTTAGTAGAGATGGGGTTTCACCATGTTAGCCAGATGGTCTTGATCTCCTGACCTCATGATCCACCTACCTCGGCCTCCCAAAGTGCTGGGATTACAGGTATGAGCCACCGCTCCCGGCTGTCTTTTAACTTTTTTTCAAAAACTTCCCACTAAAATATATGTTCCTATTGTAAAACCTTTCAAGCAATAATACAAAAATATATATATAAATTCTGTATATGTACCAAGTCTTCTTTATCCAGTCTCTCACTGATAGGTATCTAGGTTGATTTCATATCTTTGCTATTGTGAATGGTGCTGCAATGAACATACCTGCATGTGTGTGTTTTTATAACAGAACAATCTATATTTATTTGGGTATATACCCAGTAATGGGATTGCTGGGTGGAATGGTATTTCTCTTTTTAGGTATTTGAGGAATCACCACACTGTCTTTCACAATGGTTGAACTAATTTACACCAATGGTGTGTAAGCATTCCTTTCTCTCTAAAACCTTGCCAGAATCTGTTGAGTTTTGACCTTTTAATACTACACAGCCATAAAAAAAGAATGAGATCATGTCCTTTGCAGGAACAGGGATGGAACCGGAGCCCATTATCCTTAGCAAACTAACACAGGAACAGAAAACCAAAACCACATTGTTCTCACTTATAGGTAAAAGCTAAATGATGAGAACACATGGACACATAGAGGGGAACAACAGACATTGGGGCCTACTGGAGGGTGAAGCATGATAGGAGGGAGAGGACCAGACAAAATAACTAATGAGTGCTAGGCCTAATACCTGGGCAATGAAATAATCTGTACAACAAACCCCATGACACAAGTTTACCTATGTAACAAACTTACACATGTAACCCTGAACTTAAAATAAATGTTAAAAAAAAAAAAAGGAAAAAAAATATGTTTACATAGCTCTTATCTATCTGGTCAATTTGACTTCCCTCTCTAGAGACTCACAGTTTAGTATGTATCGTTAAGGGATTTAAAATAAATATATAAGAAACTGCAAATGAACACAAACATAAACCATTAAAAAATTAGATTGTATTTTACATATTGTTTATTGAATCACTACTAAATTTACAACATAATAGAAAATATTTGGTTAATTTTTTATGACTGAGCACTATTTAAAAATATGAATGTTTTCTATATTTATACAATTTAACCATTCAGGGTTGAAGGATTTTGTTTGCTTGCTAATCTAATTTGTGCTACAGTGAACATGCTAGTATCTTTAACAAAATTTGCAAATAATTCTTTAAGAATGCATCCTCTAAATTTTTATTCTTAGTAAAATGTTATATTAATTTTAATCTTACCAAAAAATATATTTCAAAATAACATTGTCATTAACACTTTTTCCGATGCAATATCAAAATCCTCGTTTTTAAAAATTCTCACAAAATTTTATCACTTCTTTTCCTCACTCTGATGGGTGAAAAAAATTTGATATTGCTATTTTCAATATTCTGATTGCTCTTAAGGGTAAATATCTTTCCATATTGACAATTAACATTTTTCTTTCATATTTTCATTGCTAATATTCTCTGCTAATTATTTTACAAAGATGTTTTTCTTTCTCATAAGTTTATAAAGTTTCTTTACATATTTTGCATATCTGATCTATTTTAAATCTTTTCTTATCCCTTTTGTTTTGATTTTATTTATGAAATATTTATACATACATAATTTTTAAATGCTATATTTTTTCTACTTTTTTCATAGTTTTTTTAATTTTGTATCTTGCCTCAATAACTTTCTTACCCTTAGATTATTTTTCCAATATGCCATATTTTCTTCTAGAGTTTTTAAAGTTCTTCTCATTATATGTAAATATTTAATCAATTAGAAATTTATTTGGGGCTGGGCATGGTGGCTCATGCTTATAATCCCAGCACTTTGGGAAGCTGAGGCAAGTGATGACTTGAGGTCAGAAATTGGAGATCAGCCTGGTCAACGTGGCGAAATTCTATACTACTAAAAATACAAAAATTAGCTGGGCGTGGCAGTGCATGCCTGTAGTCTCAGCTATTCAGGAGGCTGAGGCACAAGAATTGCTTGAACCCTGGAGGTGGAAACTGCAGTGAGCTGAGATCAGGCCACTGCAAGCCAGCCTGGGTGACAGAGCAAAAATCTGTCTCAACAAAACAAAACAAAGAAATCCTATTATTGGGGCAATAATAGGATTTATGGATCTTACTTAATTTTTCACCCCCATTGTTATGCAATTGTCCCAAAGTTGTTTACTAAATTGCATCAAAGGTTTTAATATTAACTACTTATGAAAAATAATATGCCATCATACAATTTCACTGTAACTAAGCATGATTTAATTTAGTTTACAATTTAAGGAAGAATTCTGTAGCACAGGAAAACAATTCAAAGCAATTGCAATAGAGGCTAAAAAGTTTGACAATGATTTTAGTTGAAATTCTAAAATGAATTGATCTGCTGTACCTCCAGTGACTTTCTTGGAACAAGTTATTTCTAAGTAATTTTAATTTTGATTTTGACTGTTGAGTTTAATATCCTTGATTTCAGGACTTAGTCTAAGTATTTGCACTCTCAACATTTAGTATAGTTTCTATAGTGGATGAGTATTCAGTAACTATTTACTAAAATAAACTGAAATTATAAACATAATTTATTTGAACCATATTTACTATCTTTTAAGTGAGTAATGATAAACCTAAATATCACTGTGATAACTAATTAGAGTTCAGGAAAACCAAGAATTTGTCATGCAAAATAGGTATAATATCAACTGTTATATATAATTCTTATATATACATATATATTAGCAATAAATAACATCTTTAACGTCACTATTAGACAAGATGGTTTAGTTTTTAAAGCTGTGAGTTCTGTGTTCACATGTTGCGTGTATTACCATTCTGATGACATGACACTTGGATTGTTATCTTTCAATTGACATTTGTTTGAAGGCAATGGAAACCACTTTTCCAAATTCTATAATTCCTTCTCCATCTAATTCAAAGCCATGACCTCAATCAACACATCTGCTTAAATAAATATATCTCGTTAAAATAGTGGATAAGAACTCAAAATTCATATACGAACATGTATTAACTAGATAATTGGTTGACTAAACTAAAATAATAGGTTTCTTCTTAAAATGTTTTATATTGTTCTGGCTTGCACTGTTGAATGTTTAAGAACTAGTGCCATCTTTCATTTTTACTTATGCTTATGTGGTTTCAAAAATGAGCAAGGTAAATTTTCTTAAAATATGAGCCAATAATAGAGAATTATTCAAATAAAAAGCAAATATGCAAGCATATCTCCTTGTTGATGTGCTAGCATACGGCCTTATGAGACCCGAGATAAATTGTGATTATAATGAAGTCAGAGTAATACAGATTTTAAAAATGATCCCACATTCAGCAGATTGCTAACCACTGCATAAATTTCACAACCAGTAATTCACTTTCTCTCATCTGAAAACCAGACAAAACTAAAATGAACTTTAGGAAAAGGAAATTAACTCTGTAAATTGTTGCAAAAAGTCATTATTAAAATTCTTCTTTCACAGTATCACATAAGTTCATTTTATGTGATTCTTATTGTTCAATTTAAGTAGAAAGTAGAAGCAATTGGCTGTAGTAGAAAAATATAGGTATGAGAAACATTCGGTTTTGGTATGACTTGATTTTATAGGTTCTAAGTTTTAATATGATTCTTGATACATTATAACACCTGTGAATTTTAGTCCTAATATCACTTTCTTTCATTCACTTGGTTAATTTGGGGACTGGATTATAGAAAATATTTAAAAGTCGATTAATTTATAAAGTGATAGGTATAAATTATTTGGATGTAATAATAATAGCTAACCTTTAAGGACAATTACTATATGTATTGCAAGTATAAAATTATTTAATTTTTATGACAACCTTTTGAACTACTATTATCATTCTCATTTTATGGTTGAGACTATTGAAGTATTCCTCCAGTAGCTAAATCATGAAACATTCATGTTTTTTAGAAAAAAAAAAAAATTAATATACATTTCAAAACAGACTTTTATATATGTGCGGTTAATACTATCCAAAGAAATCTATAAATTCAATGCAATCCTTATCAAAATTCCAACAGCCTTTTTGGCCGGTCATCAAATTCATGTGGAATTGCAAAGTGCCCCAAATTGTCAAATAATCTTGAGAAAGAACCAAATTGAAGGACTAACTTTCCAAGGTTACTATGAATCTATAATAATCAAAATAGTGCGATACTGGCATAAAGATGGACATATAAACCAATTGAATTGTTGACTGTCCAGAAATAAGCCTATATATCTATGATCAACTGATTTTTGACAGGGATATCATGATCTTTCAATGGGGAAAGAACAATCTTTTTAACAAATGATTCTGGGACAACTGGATCCATGTACCAAAATCAAAACAAAACAAAACAAACAAAACTTCAACACCTACATCACACCATATATGAAAATGAACTCAAAATGGAAAAACAACCTAAATATAAGAGCTAAAGCTATGAAGTTCTAAGAATAGTATGTAGGGCTAAATCTTCATGACTTTTGGTATGGCAATGGATTCTTATTCTTATATATGATACCAAAAACAGCAACAAAAGACAAAATAAATAAATTAGACTTAATCAAAATTAAAAACTTAGTTCCATTACAGAACATTATGAAGTGAAAATCATCTACAGAATCGGACAAAATATTGCAAGTCACATATTAAATATGGTTTAATATCCAGAATATGTAAAGAACTCCTAAAACTCAGTAACAAAAAAAATTCAATTAAAATTGAATAAAAGAACTGATCTTTCTCCAAAGAAGATAAATACTGTGGATTACATTGTGTTCCTCCAAAACTGATATATTTCTAGTTCCCAGTGTGATTGTATTGGGACATAGGGCCTGTAAGGATGTAACTGCAGCTCAGTGAAGTCATAGAGTGGGGCCTGTAGGATCTGTAGCCTTGTAAGAAAAGGCAGAGATAGTTATCTTTGTCTCCCTCTGCATGTGCACAATGAAAAGCTTCTGTAAGCATACTGCAAGATGATGGCTGTCTACAAACCAGAAGAAGATGCCTCAGAATAAAACTTACCTTGCCAGTATCTTGATCTTGGACTTTCTAGCCTCCAGAATTGTAAAAAATAAATTTCTGTTGTTTAAGCCAATCTGTGGTATTTTGCTATGGCAGCCCAAGCAGACTAATAACAGATTTTGGTACTGTGAAGTGGAGTGCTGCTGAAATAATTACCTAAAAATGTGGAAGCTGCTTTGGAACAGGGTAACTGGTAGATGCTGGAAGAATTTTGGAGTACATGCTAGAAATATTGACGTTAGTGGCATTTCAGGTAAGAACTCAGAAAAAAAGAGATAGAGCTGGAGAGAAAGCCTGTCTTTTTAGAGAATATATAAATAATCCTGAATAGAATGTTAGTAGAAATATGGTCATTAAAGGCCATTTTGGTGAGGTCTCATAGTGAAATGAAAAACAAGTAATTGGAAACTGGAGATTAGGTGATCCTTGTATGAAAGTGGCAAAGGGGCTACGTTGTGTTCTAGTGCTTTTTGGAAAGTAGTACTTGGAAGTGATAAAACTGGATATTTTAGCAGAGAAAATTTCTAACCATATGTTGAATGTGAAGCTTAGGTTCATTTAATGGTTTACAGTAAAATTCAAGAAGAGAGAGATAAATTGAAGGAATTTATAAGCACAAAGGGACCAGAACTTGAGGACTGGAAAAGTTATCAGCCTAATCCCATTACAAAAACTGAGGAGGTTTTGGTTAAAGAGAATGCTGAAAGTGTGGCTGACAATTAGTATCAGTATGAACCACAAATTTAATCAGCCACCTCAGCAGAAGCCAGGGGTTGTGATGGAATTATACCAGTAAAAACACTGCCAGCAGAGACTAAGAAAACAGAGAAAATTGACAGAATGAAGGAGGGTTGGAAACATGCATTATCCTTCAAGAAAAGGTACCAATGACTCCAAAGGGGGTTCAGAGATCAGCAGGACTGCCTTTGTGGTTTGAAAGAGCATTGACTGCAGTTTCAACAGTCCAGATGGTCTCCAACTGAAGCCTTGAATTTAGTCAGTGGGTCTGGAAGATGGAGTCTGGAGCAGAAGAAGATTATTCTCCAGTTTTAAGATCTAGCAAAATTTGCCTTTCTAGGTTTTGGATTTGCTTCTTTCTTTTCAATTCTCTTTTTGGAATGGAAATGTCTGTCTATGCCTGTCCCACCACTGTATTTTGGAAGCACATACCTTGGGTTTTGCAAGTTCACAATGGGCAAAAAGTTTTGCCTTAGAATTAATAATACACCAAATTTTACCCATATATGACTTAGATGACATTTAGATGAGGCTTTGGACTTTAGGCTTTATACTTAATGCTGGAATGAGTTAAGACTTTTAAGTTTATTTAGATAAAGTGTATTTTCGTGTGATAATGATATAAATATTGGGAAGCTAGGGATGGAATGCTATGGACTAAATTGTGTTCTCCAAATTTATATACTGAAGCCCTAACCCTCAGTATGATTATATTTGGGATAAAGAAGTAATTACAGTTAAATGAGATTATAAGGGTGGACCTGATAGGATTAGTTTCCTTACAAGAAGAGACACGACCAGAGAATTCTCCCTCTCCCCCTCCCCCTCCCACTCCCCCGCCCCCTCCCCCCTCCCCTTCCCCCCTCCCCCTCCCCCTCCCCCCTCCCCTCCCCCTCCCCCTCCCCCCTCCCCTCCCCCTCCCCTCCCCTTCCCCTCCCCCTCCCCTCCCCCCTCCCCCTCCCCCCTTCCTCTCCCTCTTTCCCTCCCCTCAAGAGCACTTAGAGGAAAGGTAAGAAAGCAACTGTCTGCAAGTAAGGGAGAGATTCCTCACTAGAAAGCAAGCCCTGCAATACCTTGATCTCGGACTTTCAGGTCTCCAGATCTGTGAGAAAGTAAATTTCTGTTGTTTAAACATACAATCTGTGGTACGCTATTTTGTTGTGTTAGCCCAAGCAATCTAATACATTATGAAAAGCATATGATACCAGTATAATATAATACCAATGTAAATATCAATAAACATGTGATAAGATGCTCATTAGTCATGAAGGAAATGCAAATCAAAACCATAAATGAGATACCACTTATACCTGTGAGGATGACTATAATAAAACAAAACAGTAAAAATAACTGGAGGTGGTGAAAATGTGGACAAACTAGAACCCTTGTACATAGAAGATGGAAATATAAAAGGGTGCAGCCACTGTTAAAAGCAGTATTGTGGTCCCTAAAGAAGTTAAACATCGAATTACTATATTTAACTCTGACATATGCACCTAAAAGAATGAAAAATGGGGATACAAATAGATACTTGCATACCACTGTTGATTGCAGCATTATCCACAATATCCAAAGGTAGAAAGAACCCATTGTCCATCAAAAGATGAATGGAATAAAAAATGTGGTATCTATATATAATGGAATATTGTAAATATTCAGTTGCAAAAATGAATAAAGTACTAGTACATGCTACAACACAAACATAAAACTAGGCAAAAAAGGACAAACATTACATTATTTCAGTTATATGAACTATCTGTAATGTACAAATTCATAAAGACAGAAAGTAGATTAGAGGTTACTAGGCAACTTGCAAAGAAGGGAATGAGGAATTACTGCTTCTAGTTACTGAGTTTCTATTTCAAACAATAAAAAATATTTGGAAATACATTATAGTGATGGTTGCAAAATATTGCACATGTAATTAATGTCACTGGATTGTACCCTTAAAATGATTAAAATGGCAAATTTTATGTTGTGTGTGTGTGTATGTATATATATATATAACATAAATATCTCAGCACAATTTAAAATTCTTTATTAAAAGTACTTGCTCTCCAGTTGTTCAGGCCAAACACATTTAATGATACTTGATTTATCTTGTATTTCACCTTCAATACCTGGACAATTTACATTAGCAGTATGGTTAATGGGCCTATTTATTGCAGTTCTCTTTTTCCTCACTATTTAACTCTCATTGTGGTTTCAAACTCACCTACATATTTACTGGTATTGTAGCACAGACTGGGAACTTGGCTAGGTTGCCACCTATTGGGTTTCTTAAGAGACATGAGAAATATTTTGCCTATTAAAAACAATGCTCCAAATTCCTGAGTCTATCCAACTTTACAAAAGTGAGAAAGGTATTTATAGTACCTGATTTAGAAACAATATAAAATTACAGTAATCAAAATAATGAAATATTGGTGACAGGAGATTAATGAAACATAATAGGGTTCAGAATTAGACAACTGCTTTTAAAGAAGGTACCTAGGAATTCAGCGAGAAAAGCAAAGTGTTTTCAATAAACATTTCTGGAGGAAATTGATATCCCTATGAGGAAAAATTTAATGAATTCTTACATCATCCTATACACAAAAATATTCTCAAATGGATTGTAGACCTAAGTATGAAAATGAAAATTATGATACTTCTAGAAAAAAATATAAGATACAATCTTTGTGACCTAATGGTTACCAAAGATTTATTAGAAAGGATATAAAAAAGCATGAACCATAAAAGTGAATTTGAATAATTGGACTTTATTAAAATTAAAAAAAAAAAATACTGTTTGAAAGTCCCCTAAAGGACCCGTGCAATGGTTCACATCTGTAATCCCAACACTTTGGGAGGCTGAGGCGGGTGGATCCCCTGAAGTCAGAAGTTCGAGATCAGCCTGGCCAACAGTGAAACCCCATCTATACTAAAAATACAAAAAATTACCTCGGCATGGTGGTGAATGCCTGTAATCCCTGCTACTCAGGAGGCTGAGGCCGGAGAATTGCTTGAACACGAGAAGGCTTCAGACTGCAACCTCCGATTACATTTTCCACCTCTGGAAAGGTTGAAGGTTGAAACACCATTGACTAAAACGCTGTACGCTGAGATTACTAAGATCTATGGCAAGAATGAATATTCTCTCTGTGAAATTATGAAGAAGAAAAAAATGTTTGCCGGTTTTGCTGTCACACCTCAAACTGCAAAAGTTACAGCCACAGTGCATGAAAAGTGTTTAGTGAATATGTAGAAGGCATTGAAAGTGTGGGTGGAAAATATGAACAGAAACATGTTCCAAGATGGCAATTTAGTTCATACTGCTACAGTTTCAGGCATCCACTGGGGATTTTGGAAAGTAACCCCTATATATAAAGGTGAACTACTGTACTTCAAACTTTGCCATTCTTAACATGATGTTGAGTCCCTAAGGCCAGGTTTCAGCAGTTATAGCCATTGCTTCCTCACAGAAAAATATTCAGAGGTGGAAAAGGCAATTTCTCTTTGTTTTTGTATTTTTATCAGGTAGGAAAACAGTAATCAAACGTAATTGGAAGTTGCAGTGCGTCGAGATGGCGCCACTGCACTCCAGCCTGGGTAATGAGAATGAAACACCGTCTCAAAAAAAAAAAAAAAAAAAAAACAAACAAACAAAAAAAGCCACCTAAAAGAAAAGTCAAGCTACATAATAAAAGAAGCTTTCATAATACATCTATCTGAAAAATGTCTTGTATGTCTTGTTTCCAGAATAGATAAACATTTAACATCTCAATAAAAGACAATTTAAAAAGTGGGCAAATAATTTGCACAGTCACTTTACAAAAGAAGATATGATGGTAGCCAATAGCCACAGGAAAAGATGCCCAATATCATTGGCAATCAAGACAATATGAATTAAGACTACTACACATGCATTGGACTGATTAATTAATAAGAGGTATTTTATTAACTACAGGCATGGAAATAGTACAACTGGAGCTCTCATGCATTGCTGTTGCAAATGTAAAGTGACACAAGCTGTCTGGGAAACTGTTTAGCTATTTCTTAAAAAGTTAAACATATACCGTTAAGGTAATACAGCCATTCCACTTCTAAGCATTTACTCTGGAGATATAAAACAGTGAAGTTTCACTGGGAATTTCATTCAATTGATGGCAAAATGTTTGTGTCCTCTCTTAAAAATCCTGTGACATAGCACCTTTCTGCACCACTCACCTCTTTCTCTACTGTTTACACCAAAACTTCTTTAAAAAACTTTTATTCACTGCCTCTCATCTCCCTTTTTCTCCTCAATCTACTTAGTCTACTTGTTTCACCATTCAACACAAACTGCTAATCAAAAGCATTAACTTCATCTTGTCAAAGACAATGGCCAATTCTATATTACCCGAAGTATCAGCAATACTTATCACAATTAACCATCATTTTCTTCTTGAAACAATTTCCCCTCTACAGTCGTTTTATCACCATCTTAATCACATTTTCCTCATCTATTTCTACTATTCATGTCCTCTTTACTGGCTTTACCTCATTTGTAAGATCTATATGTGTTTTTGGGCCACAGTGATCTATCACTGCATTCTCTTACTGTACCACACTCTTCCTTGATGTCAAATACTACTAGTTCACAATTTTGAATTTGTTGTCTACAACATGGATCTTATCTCAGTATGAGAGTTATACTCAATTGTACCCGATTGACAGTTATACTCATTTATACTGAAAAATTCCATTTAGATGACCAAAATGTGTCTGAAATTTAAGCTGGTCAAAACATAATTATTCTGTTAATTACAAATCCGTTAACCCAAACTTACCTCTGTAACCAATGGCATGCCAAGAATAGAGTACTGGGAGCAGCCTTTCCTGAGTATTTTGTCTTGAGTAAAAAATATATTAAAATATTAGGCTGCCTGCTTCCTAAGGCTTTACTTGATGAGCTCCCACTCTGTAAGACAAATGGGACAACAACCGCAAAATAAATATTAAAAACAAACAAAATAAAATTCCTTCTCTTTTAAAACAATGATGTAGAAAAGACAAGTACAATGGGCCAACAAGAGATTGATTTGATTTTTATTCAGTATGGTGATTGTTAACATTTCAGAAAACCATGTTTCTTTTCTTCAGGATAACTTAGGAATTGTTCAATATACTGCAGTCTTGACAGGCTTCAATTATCTTGGTGTTACAGATGTTGGTATTTCTTTTCCTGAATTTCTTCCTAATATTTCTGACTATTCTTCATCTATTTACCTACCTGCCTAATGTGTGTGTGTGTGTGTGTGTGTGGGCATGTGTATTAGGCAGATAGGTAAATAGATACCTCCTACACACACACACACACACACACACACACACTAGGCAGCTAGGTAAACGGATATAGATATCTCATACACACACATACACACACACACACCAGATAGGTAAATAGATATCTCATACACACACACACACACACACACACACAGCAGATAGGTAAATAGATATTTCTATAACTCTTTATCTCTATGACTTGGCCAGTTTTGTTAGGAAACATGCATCAAGTCCCTGATTTCAGAATGATTACCTCATTCTTGTAGCTTTTCTTTATGCTTTTCTGTTAAACTTTTGATGATCCTTGCCTGCTTAACTATTCCTTATAATTATTCATAACTATACTATGAGTCAGATAATCATGGAGATTCTAACAGATTTTGGACTAGCCCACACATAGAGTCATTATACAGATGGCTGTAAAGGTATGTTTGTCTTCTCTTTTTCTCTTTTAGTTTTATGACACTGAGTAAGTAATGTGAAGTCTCTGAAATTACTTTTATTTATTACAAAAATAGGAATAATAAAAAATAAATCTTAATGGTATAATTCCTTTTATAATGATGCATGGTGAAAAATATTGTAAACTTTTAAAATTTATGTTGAAAGCAATCATTGCTATTATGAAATTTCCAGAATAAAGCCAGAACCAGAAAATTATAATTTATTGATTAAAAAATACATTTATAAAATATTAGAAATTATACACAATTGTATTAAAACCTCAATTTGAAATGAAAAAAAAAATTGCTACAAGAGTAATGAACTATAAAATCCTGCAAAAAGCTGTGATATTCCCAAAATAACCTAAACATATTCATTGCATCAATGTAATTTTGTCTGTGGATTTCAGCCAAGCCTATACTGACACTTAAATTCTTATTTCAGGTTAAAAATCTTAGAGAAATTCACTTTCTTTATTATGTTCTACTATAGTAATAATTTTAAGAATTTATTTAAAATGAAAAGATACATTTATACTATATTTTACTGCCACATGAATTCTTACAGATAGCTTAAATATTGTTTTAATGTAAGAAACAATGTTTCATGAATATTAATATACTTAGAATAAGCATCTATGATACTTTTCTTGGGAACATAACTTATGAGAAGCAGGATTACTAAAATGAGCCTAGTAAAACAGAATGATTTTTGTTGCAAGTAACTGAAACTTAAGGATGCTTAAATAATAAAATCACACCATAAGATGTCTGGAGATTGATTTTAGAGTAGCTAACACTTATTAAGGGTTCAGTCCCATTAGTCTACAATAGACCTCCTTAACTATGGTTTTGCTTTCTGTGATTTCAGTTACGTGTAGTCAACCTCAGTCTGAGCATATTAGCTGGAAAATTACATAAATAAACAATTCGTAAGTTTTAAATTTCACACCGTTCTACATAGTGTGATCAAATATTGCGCCATCCTGTTCCGTCCTTCCTGTAACGCTAAACTCCTTTTGTGCCGCAAATCCACACTGTTACCTGCCTGCCAGTCACTTAGCCCTCTTGGTTATCGGATCACCTGTCACATGTAGCAGTGCTTGTGTTCAAATAACCCTTATTTTCACTTAATAATGGTCCCGAAGCACAAAAGTAGTGAAGCTGATAATTAAAATAAGTCACAGAGAAGTCTTAAAGCACTTCCTTTAAATAAAAAGGTAAAAGTTGTGAAATTCATAAGGAAAAACCTGTATACTGAGATTGCTAAGATCTATGGCAAGAATGAATATTCTCTCTGTGAAATTATGAAGAAGAAAAAATAAATGTTTGCCAGTTTTGCTGTTACACCTCAAACTGCAAAAGTTACAACCACAGTGCATGAAAAGTGCTTAGTTAGTATGTAGAATGCATTGAAGGTATGGGTGAAAAATATGAACAGAAACATGTTCCAAGATGGCAATTTAGTTCATACTGCTACAGTTTCAGGAATCCACTGGGGATTTTGGAAAGTAACCCCTATGTATAAGGGGGAACTATTGTACTCCAAACTTTGCCATTCTCAACATGATGTTGAGTCCCTAAGGCCAAGTTTCAGCAGTTATAGGCATTGCTTCCTCACAGAAAAATATTCAGAGGTGAAAAGGCAATTTCTCTTTGATTTTCTATTTTTATCAAGTAGGAAAACAGTAATCAAATGTAAAGGAAGCAGACTTCCTTCCACCTGATTAATGAAGATTGAAATACAAGCTAGTCATCAGCACCAGTATAAGAATTGCCTTGATTATCTTGACTAGTCAATATCAACTACCTGTGGCTGGGGAGCGGCAAGCCAGGCTGCTATACCTGAATAAAATTAGGTGTTCTTAGCCAAGAAAGCGAGGAGAGTGGCCATTGCCTAGATGTGAGACTTTAGAGGCCTGCTGTCAGCTGAATTATGTTCCAAACCATTGAATGAGATTGCAGTGTTCAAAACGTATGTCTGCATACTCATCATGGAAAAGGACATAGTTATGTTACTATGATGAAGAATTAAAGATAAACAGCAGAGGAAGAGGAAAAGAAAAAGGAAATGAAGAGGGAGCAAGAAAAAAAGAGGGGCTAGAATTATATCACAATTGAGTAAAAGGTTAAATTTCAAATAAATAGTCTTAATGAGAAGTTTCCAACTTGTCCTCAGGCCATGGAGGGACACAGAGTCACTACAGAAAATTCTCAAATTGGCAAGTTCTACTTGTTATCTTCTAAATTAATAAAAAATTTTCTTACATATTTATATACTAATAGATATATAGAGATTAACACAATTCAAATTACTTGAAATGTATTACTGAAACAATTATAGCTTTTGTTTTAAAACAGCTTATCATTACCACGTTGAGGTCTGTGAACAGTTTTGTTTTTGTAACTTTAACAAATTAAAAATGGGGACCACTGATATAGACAATGTTTAATAAAGAGTTAGCAGGAATTTCAAAATGAAAACCAAAGCACAATAACCATTGTACCTTCACTTGGATCACCTAGTCTAAAGGTCTCTCAAGATAAGTTCTCCGGTGGTATCCAAAACTCTTCATTAGGTGAGTCGCTGGACCCATAAGGACCCACATTCCCCTTCTTGATTTCTGCAGTGAGAGTTAAAATTATGCAGAAATGTGAGTCATCCCTAAATCTTCAAAATGCGGTGCATGTAATGTAGGAGATCTCATCTGATGGGTGGAAAATATCCCAAAGCACAAGATTATTACCAGCAAATAAATGTATATTGGAAAAGAGAGAATTTTGGAGTTTACTCATATGTGGGCTTAAGATTTTTTGATTGAGCTCTCAGGATCTCCTGTCAGGATCAGAAAATGAAGAAATTACTTTGTACCAGAGAGATGTGAACAAAATGTTACAAAGTATGAAGGATTTAAGTGGAATGTAGAATGATGAATATTATATTGGTGTGCTAAAAAATAAGGTAAGGCATTCAGGTAGGTGAAGCAATAATTTTGAAGTGGGGCAAGTTCAAGAGCCTGCAATGGCAGAAAGAAAAGCAACGAAAAATGGAATTACTGGAAAACAGATAAGAAAAGTATCTTGTAACCAAACTGTAAATGAGTTTGGTGAGCCACCTCTCCTCTTATTAAATACCTACCTTATTAAAGGTAATACGAGTCTCAACCAGATAGGGGGTTATAATAAAAAGGGAATGGAGGTTCTGATGTGATTTCAGGCCATGGGCTGCAGAATTAGACTGCCTTGTTATGAATCTAAAATGCTCCACTGCATGACCATTGGCCCATTGTTTAACTTACTCTGTGTCTCAGTTTCCTCATCTATCAAAGCAGGAGAATAATTTTATATACCTTACTGGTTTATGAGGGTTAAATGAGCTACTAAATATAGAGTGCTTAGGGGATTGCCCAGAAGTTAATATATGCTCAATAAATGTAAGCTAATATTATTTCCAGCTCCGTTAAGTTTAACTATGAGTGGGGAGAAAGAAACACACGATGAAAGTATTTGAGGTCATTTACCTTTGAAATATACAGCTCAATATTTGGACAAATACATTATCATTAACCTATCTTATTATTGTTTATTTAATTCAGATTTTTTTCAATATGTCAGTATGGGACAACTCTTTTATTCAAAAGCCATATCAATATATTTTATATATCAGTGTACATCTTTTCAAAGTGATTAATTTCCAAAGAAAACACAATTGTTTTAAAAATGGGCTCATTGTATTTTATACTCATCACATATTTTTCTTCAGATAGAATGATAACAGCAAGCAGGATTATGTAAATGCAGGACTTTGAAAGCAGCTCAGTTCAGCGGTCTCACTGAGGGTCATGCATTAACAATTTTATGAAGAACCCTATGACAAGAAAGGGATTTAAAATAATAGATGACAGCATTCAATTGAATACTTTTCTTCAGGAGGAATTTCTGAAGTTCTTATTTTGAGAGCACTTTGTAAGAAAAGGCATGTTGTATATTTTTCTTGACAACTTACATTTGCGGTAGACAAGGCAGATACACCTTTTGGCAATGTGATCTGTTCGTAAACAGGGTAAAAACAAATAGGCAAGAACAAGACTCTAAGTAATTATCAATAGATAAAGTGACATTGCTACTCATGTAAGCATGTGATTAGCAGGAACTGCATAATGTGATAAATAGCAAGGAATAATACAGTCACAGAAGGATAACAAAAGTGCGTATCGCTATAATTATCGTTTACTTCTTGAATATCTTGTCAAAGAATATTCATACTATTTAGACATAAGTAGGGAAGAAAATATAATGAACACCATTTATAGAGCTGCTATCTTGTGCCAGGCACTATTACTCTTTTATATGCATTAGCTGCTTTAATTTCCACAAATACTTGTGTTGGTATTGTGGTTCCCATTTTGTTGATTAAGACTGAGGCTTCGATTTCAGGTCTTTTTAAATTTAGGGTCTATGCTTTTAATTACTAACCTCATGAGATTATAGAATATGGTCTTTTGCACTGGAACTATGAGAAGTGCTTGATAAAATACAGATAGATAGGACTGAATGCAGAATTTCAAAGTCAGTTTCATCACCTATAAAATCAGGAGGTTGGAACTGGAACTGTCTTTTCAACATGCTCCTAGGTGATTCAGATATTCAATAAAATCTGGGAAATGTTGCTTTATTGACTAGCAAAGCCAATTGATCCTGACTCAATTCCTAAATCACATATCATAAAGAAAATGTTACAGATTAATAAACTAAATTTTGGAGGGGCCATTAATTTGAAATTTTAATAAACTACATATGGTGCATTAAATAATTGTCAAATTAATTTCTATATATTTATAAATAATGTTCTACTATAGCTAGCAAATAATTGGCTGATCTTTAAGAATAAGTATCTGTGGATTTATTTTCCTATTCTATGATGAGGACAGTGATGGTTGTTTACAGGAACTAGAAAAAAGTTTAGGACATAATCTCTGCCTTTGAGTTTTTTACAAATTGAATTGCTCTTTTTTGATTCTATAATGGAAGTCTTCTGCTTGTTGACAAAAAGAGAGGAGACTTATGCTTCATTTAGTTAGCCTAATTTTTCTGCTTGAAGAACGTCAGCATTAGTCTGAACCTTTATTTATTTTGTATATTCTTTATTTTACATTTAATCTTTATCTGAAAGTGGCAAGCCTCATTTACCACATGCATAATAAACTACTATAATGTATACAACTATCAAAAATCATAAAATATATTAAGAGTTCAGCACAAAATTATTTTTGGTGGCTTTAGGATAAATATCATACTGAAACATCCTAAAATATTGTTTATGGTTTTAGAACTATTACTATGATTAAACTTCATAATGCATTATATGCAAATCACAGTTGGGAAACTAATAAAATTGGTGTTTTCATGTATCATAGTGAAAGTAGAGCTGAGTCACATCAAACTAAAGTTAGCAAATCCAGAGCTACCTGAGATCATATAGAATGCAATATAAAGAAAAACAATCTATATACATGCTAAACATAAGATAGTTTCCTGTATTTTTGTTTTTTCTCTCAGGATATTATTATAGTAGCTCTATCTAGTGGTCACATACAAATATTACACTTAGCTAATACACAGAAATCAAGAAACACACTCTAATGTGCTACTGTTACTGTTAATTCACTTTTTGCAAACTGAATGCCAAATAATTTAAAGATACATAAATTTTACCTCATCTCATTCATTGCTATTCCTTATTTTAAAATTCTTTTTTTTAACTTAAATTGTGGTAGAAACACTTAGCATGAGACCTACTTCTTAACAAATGTTAAAGTATACAATACAGAATGCTTACCTGTAGTCACAATGTTACACAGCAGCTCTCTAGAACTTACTCATCTTGTATAACTGAAACTTTGTCTCCCTTGAATGGCAGCTCTCCATTTTCCCATTCCCTCTGCCCCTGATAAAAACCATTGTACTCTCTGCTTTTATGTGTTAGACTATGACAGAGTCATTTTTAAGCCAGGCTTATTTATTAAAATTGAGGATTTGGGTTTGTATTTTCCTACCATTTATTTTGATGCAAAACATAACTTAAACAATGAAAAATTTTTTAAAAATTTAAGAAGTTATATTTTAAACTTACAAGTTAGAGGAGAATATAAAATGTGATCTTAAAATTTTTGATGATATATAACCATAGTGGGGTCTATTATTTATGAAAAAATATTGAAAAATATTTTTACCAGGCCAAAAGTATGCCTTCCAATGAAATGATATTTTGCTGTGTGATAAAATGTTACTTGTTATCCAAAAGCTATGACATATTATATAAGTAACCCATAATCTAATTTTAATGCCTTTATGTAAACAATGACTTTTTAGCTATTGTCATAAAAGATTAATCAAATCCTAATGACTTCAAACAACAATATTTTATTGATTTCATGAGTCTGTGTGTCATCAAGATGGTTCTGATCTGGGCCAGATGTCGTCCTCAGCTAAGCCCATTCATGCATCTATGGTCAGTTGCTAGATCACCTGCCAGGTCAGCTGGGGACTGAATGGTCCAGTAAAGTCTCAGCTGGTATGATTCATCTCTCATCTTCCTTTAGGCCAGCCTGGGATTCTTCACACAATGTCTGGGTAGGGTTTCAAGAGAAAGGACAGAAATTTACAAAACCCCTTTGAGGCCCAGAGCTGGAAATGGCACCACATTACTTGTGCTGCCTTTTATGACAAAAAGAAGTCACAAGGCAGGTGAAGGGAAAGAAAAGAGACTCCTCTCTTGATGTGAGCAGTTGCAGATTCACATTGCAAAGGGTATGGATATAGGAGAACAGACTTATGGTCAGATTTTCAATCTACTATGAGTTTTAAGGAATTTTTAAAATATAACTTTTTTTCATTTAGAGTAAGAGTTTCACAGATATTCTATTTGTATAACTTAACACGAGGCCTTTTTTTAGTTCATGAACAAATTTTTATATCTTTCTTGCTAAATTTTAGGAGTTATAATTATCTCTGGTAGGGATGGGTCAATAAATAGCTTTGTTTATAAATAAAATAAGATTAATTGCAACTTAATTTATTTTATCTCTATGCCCCAAAAGAATACTCCTCAGTGAAAATAAAAGCTTTGGGCTAACGTATGTTCTCACTTATAAGTGGAAGCTGAATGACGAGAACACATGGACACATCGGGGGGACCAACACACATGGGGCCCCGTCAGAGGTGAGGGGTTAGAGGGATGGGGAGCATCAGGAATAATAGCTAAGGGATGTTGGGTTTAATACCTGGGTGATGAAATGGTCTATACAGCAAACCACCATGGCACATATTTACCTATGTGAAAAATCTACACATCCTGCACATCATGTACCCCTGAACTTAATATAAAAGTTGGAGAAAGAAAAAAAAGAAAGGTTTGGGCTAAGAATCCCTCGGTCCTATTGATACATTTATCAGTAGCATTGTCTCACGAAAATCATTTCCCTTCACTAGTTCCTTGCTAACCCATTTGTACAATGAAATAATAGAGTTGAGTATCCTCCAACATTTCTTCTAAATCTTCTAACTTTTTTTTTAGTGTTTCTTCTAGTATTCTCTGTGACAAACATGTACACACACACAAACACAAACATGCACACTATTCTGCTAAATGCAATCAAGAATATTCTAACTAGTACTTAATTTCCATTCAGTTAAAAACATCTAAATATTGCCTAGACTAGAATGGGCACCTATCAGCCAAAGACAAAGTAATTATTTTAAAAATACCTTTCTGACATTTATCATCCTGATTCATATTCTTTTAACAATTATTTTCAAGTCAACATTCTCTAAAAACAAACAAGCAAAACCCCCAAACACCCCATTATTCCCTATATCAGTTGAAATGGCTCTGTAAAAGACATACTAGTATATTTCGCTTCCAATTATTCACAATAACAAAAATGCTACAATGAGCATCTATCTATCTCTCCAGTACCTTTATCATCTATCCATTTAATTTATCTAGAATGCCTACCAGAGGAGGAATTATTGGGCCAGAAATACATGTTGTTTTGTGTCAGATATGCACTCGCAGATAAGCAAGCTCGCACCAAGTGTTTCACATCAAAGAGTAAAGACACATAGCACCAAACACAGATTCTAGCAATCCTAAGGTAAATGGGCTCTGTACGCCTTTAGCCTTTAATAACTTAAACTCTTGTGGAGTGTGTTCGTGAATAACCTGCTGTGAATTATTTGGATCAGGCCTTATGAAAATAGGAAAAGCACAAGGTCCTAAGGGGTCTCCAGCTATGGCAGCAGAGCGTAAAATTCTTTCTTTTGGGGTTTCTACTTCTGCTACTGAAGGAGGCAGTACAGATGTTTCTGCAATTGGAGGAGGCAGTATAGGCCAATTTTTATCCTTCCTCTCTTGTTTTTTTATTTTCAGTTGGAACTGTGGGTGGGACAACATATTCTTTCAGATTTTTACATTCAGCCTACTGTACCACAGAATAATAATGAGATAATGGCAGAAGTACAGTACAAACTGAACTCCAAGTGGAGAAAACAAAAGAATCAACTTTAAGATCTTTTTGATGAGCCTGTTTTAATCCTTCTCTTGCTCCCAATTTTCCGCATCAAGAGTGCTTGCCTGTGGAAATCATGGGTTATGCGTAATAACCTCTTGTGACTTCTGCAGGAGGTTAGTGTCTGCGAATTAACCTGAGCTCGACACTGTCTCAACAGACCTTTAAGCAACTGCACATAATGTTTTTCTTTAATAGACAAATTCTTCTGCTTGTTACTCTGATTCAAAAAACTTCCTGTTCCCAGTACTTCTTTAAGGCACTGCTCCCAATACATCTTTATGGCACTGACCTTATATCCACTGCTGGCAGACTCGTCCTGGGGTCCCCATTTGCCTTGCCAATTTCAGTTCCTCTGCTCCAGCAGACCTTTCTTGTTCATGTCCTCGAAGTCCCGTGTTCAGGTGCCACTTGTTGAGCGCCTGATTCTGTCCCTGTTCGGGCGCCACTTTGTAACCTGCATGGACCTAGGGGGACTAAACAAAGGGGGGCAAACATAGAAATAAAAGGCAAGAGATAAAGGAGTATGCTTGGAAGAAGGGGTCAGGAGGCACTTTGCCTCTAGTGGACAAGGGCCCTGAGCTTTACACAGTCCTCCATATTTATTAGGCAAAAGAGATAGTGAGAAGGATGGTGGAAGAAGGGTCAGCTGCTCAATCCAGAGTAGGCTTGCAGTACTGAATTCCTCAAACAACAGGCTCTAGATGTCACAGTAGATAACCTTGGCACCAGGGAGTGATTGCCTCCAGCAAACCTTCTATTGGCGGGAGTAGTCGTGAGTTTGCTCACATCTTGCATTCATGATAAACAGTTTGCTGTTTGATCGTATAGCCTCTATTTGAATGCTGAGTTGGTCACATCTCATGAGCCTTCAGCTCCCTACACTTTTGCTCTAAAAAGCTGGGTTTATGGTACTAATGTTGTTTTTGAAGTTTTGATAAAATGTAACACTGTAATGTAAGAGGATAAAATTAGGTGAATTCTAAATTGAGTGAAGAGTATTCAGGAATTCTGCACTAACTGTGCAACTTTACTGCAAATTTAATGTTATTCCCAAATAAAAAAGTTTAAAACTGCAAAAAGAGAAATCATGTTATCAATTGGAACTTTTATTTTTAAGTAAATAAAATATAGAATTGTGGTATATTGATACTGTTAATAGTTAATGATGAATTAGGCAGATTTATATGCATCAGTACAGATGAATCTCATGACATACAGTTTCAGAAAGCAAGTTGCAGAATATAATATTTAATTAAACTCCAGGAAATACTAAAACAATATTATATTAATATTTATATGTACACATGTGTACTTAGGAAATTAAAAAAATATGAACAGAATGTGCACTGAATTTATAGTAATAGTGATATGATATGTCTAGGGAGGGTAACATGCAGGAATTCAAACTAATTTGTTGTTTTGGTCCCTATCAGAAAAACTACAGCAAATTTATAAACAAAAGAAAATTTAAAAAATTATGCTTTAAAATTCCTACTGTAAAACCACCAAAGTGAGTTCCCATTAGTTAATTTTTATTCTCACCTCTTAGCTCTCTGTATTGTATTTAAATTTTTGTATTGTAGTAATGGAGAATACTTCATCACCAACTGTTTCGTTTTGGTCAGTGTCCTCTAACTCTCAAATCCACCTTCTCTTCTCTATCCTTATTATTCTCACTGCAATTTGAATCAAATTCTTACAAGACTGCTGCCTGTTGCTGTTGACCTAATTGTTCTTCTTGTGTCTGGCTGTGTCTGTGGCTGATCAATGTTCCTCAAGTGCCACAATGATTAAATTCTTCTCCTGCTTAACCACCTTAAATGACATCCAAGTGTCAACTCTATTAAATACAGATCCCTCGCCTGATTTTCAAATAATTGCACAAAATGACTCAACCTAAACTTCCCTATTACCCACTTCTGCTGCATACTTTTATAATATTGCAGTTGTTCAGTACAACTAATAACTCCCAAACAAGTTTCATGCTTTGTCACTTTTATTTTTTTGTACCTGTTAATTCTTCAGTTTGAAATCACTTCTACAAACACTGCCTCCTGGAATCCAATGCAGCTTTCAAGGGAAAAACACCTATGTTGTATCCTTTTGTAATTATTTTCTGATCCTAATTTACCTTCTTCCTCACCACCCCCACCCAATTGTGACATATATTTCTCTTAGGTGCTGATAATACTTATCTCGTACATTTTAGTAACACATGGGTATAGACATATTTATACTTGCCTTAAAACTTTGTAAATGGTAACCCCTAAAGGTTAGGATTTATGCCAATTACATGAGTTGGTTTAGTTTAGGAAATGAATTAATCTTAATATGGACATATTTTGGTATATATTTTGTGGAATTGAAAAAAGGGCTGAAAATTTTCTTAAGGTGGAAAACTAATATTGTGGAGATTAAAATGTGGAATGTATTGAAAAGTAACCTGCTCCTTGAATAATCACCTCTGTAATTATTCTTTGAAGGAAATTTTAAAAATAGAACTTCACAAAGAAAATATACACCACTTTTGTATTAATGAATGTAGTTCAACAAAGCTTTTGGGCTGAATAAAAAATAATTGTTCAGGAAAGCTTTGTTTTAGGGAATACATATTAACAACAATAATTTAATGAATAATAATTATTTTTATATGTGATGTCATGCTTTTTACCATATCTTCTTGACAACAACAGAAAAGAAAATCTAATCTTTGCTCTTAACTAAATCTCCCTATTTTAGTGCACCATTATGCCTTTAATCTCTTTATGACCATATTAAAATAAATAAATAGAAATTTCAAGTGGTCAAAATTAAAAATGAATGTGTTGTAGAAGTAGAAATGCTAATTTAATTCTAAAACTTAATTATGATGAATTATGCTTAAAAGATAATAGAAACTTCTTCCCCGTCCCCTTGTATTTTTCGATTAAGTGGAGGAATGAAATGTGTTTCAGTTAAGTAAACAGGAGAGACTAGTCCAGCGTTTTCAATACTGTGTTCCTCAAAGTAACTTTAAACGTTAATAGATGGTAAATGAAAAAGAGGTTCTCAAGCAAATTTGGCAAATACTACATATAGTAGCCATCTCTTGGAAGGCTACAGTGTGAATTAGCATATATATAGCTCTTAGAATTCTTATTATAAATTTACTGTTTAAGTGTGTTTATCCTGGTATTTCCCAAATTTACAATATAGAATCATTTTTATTCCTGCAGAAGGTGTATTAGCATATTTCTTAAAACACTTTGAAAATGCTATGCAAGATTCCCATCATTGGTCATTTGTGCATCAAATATTTACTGAATATTTCCTACAATCCAGGCATTTGTTAGACTGAATTTATATAAAACCAAAGGAATACTCCTTGCAATCAAGGGCCATCTGAAGAGAGGGAGGAAGACATCATAAGTCTTCATCATTTGATATCTGAGGATATATGTAAGTAGAGAGGACCATGTTGTGGACACCCAGCCACAGTGGCTCAAAACAGATTGCTAACTACCTACTAATCACTGATAGAAAGGGATAGGGCAAAGGAAATGTTATAGCATTTATTCTAAATATTGAATCTGAGTTTTAAAGAATGAGAAGTTATACAAACAGGTACCATTTTAGCCTGTGAGAATGAGTGGAGGCTTAAAATAGTGTGGCTCATTTGGAAAACAGTAGGTGATTTGACATAGAATTTATAATGTGGCAGGAGAGAGTGGTTAGAAAAGACACTAAAGAGATAGGCATAAGGCAGATCCTTTCTGGAAAAGAAAGACTTGTGATCTAATGGATATCTGGGTCTACTGGAAGAATTTAACAACAATGACATCATCAGATATATATTTTGGAGTTCTGTAAATGGATTAGAATGAGGACAGCCTGGAGGCCACTGAATATGTAAACACATATCACAGAATTAAAATTTGTTTATGCATTTCTTATTTTAAAAATTCTCATTCCTACCCCAAAGCTTCATTCTATTTGCTGAACAACGTGTTATACATGGTTATCTCTGTTCTTTATAGGTAACATCTACATTTTAATATCCTTTCCCATCCTCACACACGTGCTTCCAGAACTGGGATGTGGTGGGAATGAAATTGTTTTCTGGGAAAGACCTTGTCAAACACATAACAATTTGGGATTTAAATATGTGTAAGTATTTTAGGGAGCAAACAGTAATTCTCATCCAGGAAAACTGACCGAAGTGATCACAAACTTTAGAATTAATAACTTATTAAAATAAATAATACATAAATTAGAAGTTGTGTATATATGTGGGAGTGGGAGGTGGTTGTTACTTAGCCACAAGCCACATAACTGAGTTATAGATTCCAATTTTGGCAGTAGCAATCCAAGCAATGTTCTAGGGGAAGCTATCTTAGCTACTAGGTTTATATATAGTGGTCCTATTTAGTGTAAAAGTAGAGATGAATGGAAGGAGTGATGGTTAATAGATTTAATGAATTTGATGAATGTTTATACATACAACCTCATGGTTTTTTTGGTAGTCAGGTTTATAGACTGAAAGTGGGCTCATAGTATATTTTGTTTTGACCCAACCACTATTTCTGAGCTACTCAGCCATCTTTTATTTTAGGAGACACCATGTGGATCCTCACTCTACTACTGGTTACTACCTGTCACTCGATCCTACTGCAAGGGATTTTGTCATAAAGGCTTTTGGACTCTCCTTGTCTGTATTTGAAGTGACTCTCATTTTTCTAACCATAATCCTTCTGTTGTCCCTCTCATAGTTGCTGTTTCTAACTTCCACTTAGCCACTTATACAGAATCCTGAGGGTCATTCTTGATTCCTTCCTTTAACTTAACCTCTACCTAAGTAATCAAATGTAAAATTCTGCTAATTTTACCTTCTGGACATTACTTTAATCATCTTTTCTTTCACACGTAATATTTGAACAGCTTCATAATTGATTTTCTGGTTAACTTTTGTCACCATCAAATCTAGTATTCATTTCTTGATGAAGATGGTCAAAATAAAAGTTTGTTTTATCCACTTTCTTAAATCTGCATGTTACCTCTCCATTACCTATAAAAACGGTTGTCTAAGACTTTTCCTATATCTATCACCTTCTCCCTGTTACAACTTTCTATAAAACAATAACATAGAAAGCTCCTTGGGTGTTGATTTCACATGCATAAATCACAGAGCGAGACTATCAGGTTCAAAAACTGTGCGTACCTCTTACATAGCTTGTTACCACATATAACATAAATATAAATATGTAGGGTGTATTTTATGTATGTGCATATATATATGTATAAGTTTTATCACTTATGCTGTAAAGCAGGATAAAAATAATAGTCTTTAGTTCATTGGGTTGTTACAAGAATTAAATGAGGTACCCAGGGGGGTCTAAGCCACATGTCATATTCAAAGAGTCTATACTAATTCTACAGTGTCTCATTGTGTATAGATTAAAGAATAGACCTTTTAAAGAGAAAAATATAAATGGACATAGACGAAGTTTCATTAAGATAAAAAAAAAATGTACCATTGATATAGGTTGGATTTGTGTCCCTGCCCAAATCTCAATTCATGTCAAATTGTAATCTCCAATGTTAGAGGAGGTGATTGGATTCTGGGGGCAAACATCCCCCTTGCTATTCTTGTGATATAATGAGTGAGTAGTCCTGAGATCTGGTTATTTAAAAGTGTGTAGCACCTCCCCATTCCTCCTCTTCCTCCTGCTCCTGCCATGTAAGACATGCCAGCTTCCCATGGGCCTTCCACCATAGTTGTAAGTTTCCTGAGGCCTCCATAGAAGCAGGAGCCTGTACAGCTAGCAGAACCATGAGCCAATTAAACTTTTTTTTTTTTTTTTTTTTTGAGGCAGAGTCTCACTCTGTCATCCAGGCTGGAGTGCAGTGGTGTGATCTTGGCTCATGGCAACCTTCACCTCCTGCGCTCAAGCCAGTCTCCTGCCCTGCCTCAGCCTCCCAAGTAGCTGAGATTGCAGGCACGAGCCACCACGCCTACCTAATTTTTGTATTTTTGGTAGAGATGGGGTTTCACCATGTTGGCCAGGCTGGTCTTGAACTCCTAACCTTAAATGATTCACCTGACTCACCCTCCCAAAGTGCTGGGATTACAGGCGTGAGCTACCACACCTGGCCTGAACCTCTTTTCTTTATAAATTACCCACTTTCAGGTATTTCATTATAGCAATGTGAGAACAAACCCTTACCCTCCCATTATCTCACCAAACGGTATTCCAGTACCAGAGTTCTTTTGAGCCCTTAGTGTGAAAATATCTTCCCTCTACAGGGAGGCATTTTTACACTAGGAGATAATGTTGATGGCTTGGACCATGGTAGTGGTAGTGGAGGTGGTGACAGGTGATTATATTATAAATATGTTTTGAGTGTAGAAATGACTGGATTTTTTTGACAGTTGGAATATGGGCTGAGAGAGAATGAAGAAAGTATAGGATGATTCCTGGGTCTTCGTTCTGATGAACTTGAAGAATGACGTTTCCCTAAATTGACACAGACTCTTTCTAGGAATAGTTGGGGAATAGATCCGGTTGATCATGAATACTGTTTTGATAGAGCTCTTTACTGTATTTATTTATGAAATCATATGATCTCTAAAATAGTCCTGGGAAGAAGGTTGTGATGAATAATAGTATGGAGGGAATTTGGTGTGAAACTATTATTGTTGCCTCTGTGTTAATTATCCTTGGTTATTATCAACTGTAAACAGCATTGTAGGTTTGGGAAAGTATTTCAAGATAATCATTGTGGTAATTCAGCTTATTATTCCTAAGTCACAGCATTTTAGAATATCCTTTGACTAATTAAGCATCATCAGATTGAAAGTGTAGTAGTTAAGAGTGCTGGCGCTAGAGTCAGGATACCAACAATTGACTCCTGGTTCACCAACTGTGTGACATTGGGCAGGTTATTGAACACATCTAGATCTCACATTACTCATTGGGGTAAGAGAAAAACTCTAGTTTCAAGTATTAGGATACAAGGATATAATATCCATAACACACTTAACACAGTGCCTAGCATTAAATACCCAATAAAGGTTAACTTTTAAATTATGATATTTTGGATTTTTACATTGTCACTTGTATATGTTCCTTCCTTATTTTACATAGTGAATTACTATTTCTTATTTAAGATACCTAGTCAGTTTATATTTTATTATGGTTTTCCTATTGAACATAATTTTATATTAGTTCTACACTTTCAATAATGTGGCTTCTATTATTTTTTCTTACCTACTTTAAATGTGAAATGTTCAGTAATTCAACACTCAGAAAGTCTATGTAAAAATGAATATTTTTGAGGAAACAATAAAGTAGTGTCTGTATATACATAGAAATAGTGTATATACATAGAAATAGTGCATATGCATAGAAATAGTATATATACATAGAAATAGTGTATATACATAGAAATAGTGCATATACATAGAAAGAGTGCATATACATAGAAAGAGTGCATATACATAGAAATAGTGCATGTACATAGAAATAGTGCATGTACATAGAAATAGTGTATGTACATAGAAATAGTGTATATACATAGAAATAGTGCATATACATAGAAATAGTGTATATACATAGAAAGAGTGCATATACATAGAAATAGTGTATATACATAGAAAGAGTGTATATACATAGAAATAGTGTATATACATAGAAAGAGTGTATATACATAGAAATAGTGTATATACATAGAAAGAGTGTATATACATAGAAATAGTGTATATACATAGAAAGAGACTGGTTTGTTTTAGAATTAGAATATGTTTATGTATAAAATAAAACTGAAGCCCCTTTCATAGGAAAGAGAGATTAAAAACAGCATAATAGTATTAGTCTATAAATAATAGGAAAAAAGTAATCAAAAACTACTAAGCTAAGAAAGAAAGAAAGAAAGAGTATTCAATGTGAATTAAAATAAATTAATACCTTGAGACTCAACTACCTAATCATAAAGTAATCAGTATAAATTTGATTTTTATTGGATAGCAACAAAAGCCACCAATTTTACTTGCTACCTGTTTCTTGTAATATTGTTTGGGCTTTTGCTTTTATTCCAAACTTCAGATAAAATTAGTATTAAAGAACTTTTTAATTGAATCTCAAAAAGTATGCATAGGCAAAAAAGTAGACTGAAGTTATAATTGTAAATTTTCCACAAAAATAAGTTTTAAAACATACATTCAATTAAAATGCAGCTATATTCTTCAAGTAAGTGAATAAAAGCCATCCCAAAGAAGTAAAAAGGTTCAGTATTTTCTTAGGAGTCTTTTGTTTAACAAAAATCACTTAGAATCATATTTCTATATAAGCTAAAAATTAGTGGTATAATAGTCTGAAATATGAAATGTTGTATTGACCTATAAAAGTGGTAATTTCCTATTTATCCCTAATAGACTAAATACAGGTTCTGTATTTTAACAAATATCTTTGTTGTATCCATATTTGAAAAAATTTGATCATCTGGCATCATTCACAAGTTATCACTAACCATAATTGTAGGAATAGTCCAAGTTAAAGTGAAACACACTTTGAAAACTATATTCTTCCTCATTTTTCATAACTGATGTCCTAAAAAATAGAAGATTCACCCCAAAAGATGATTCAGAGTCTCCATTTTATAGCTGTGTGATTTGGGACAAACCACCTAATCTCTCTCTTCCATTCTGACTCCCTACCCCCCACCACTCATTTGTAAAATGAAAGAAAGAATCCCAGATCTACTGAATTCAGCTGATTTTACATGAGGGAAATATTACATTATATATGAAACTATTTGGTACACTCATTTAACACCATTTTCTGGTACCACATATAACGAGTCACTAGTAAAGAAAACACTGTAAATATATTTACTTATGGATTATATCGATCATCTACCTATTTTTAACAGATTTAGTACATCATGTTTCTAGTCTAAATGGATACATCTGTCTCAAATCACTCATAAGATCAATTATGAATGGTAAATTTTCTCAAAATACAACAGGATAAAGTTTCACAGATAAAAGGGCAGTAGCCGACAAGAGGAGTTAATTAACATGAGTCTTTAATACACTTTAATATTTAAATTTAGCATTAAATGAATCTTAACAAAAAGAAAATATATTTTAGATCACAAATCTAAGTATAACTAACCAACAATATTTTCTTCAATGTGCATTTTAAGTTCCTCCTTAAGTAACTGAGCAGCTTAACTTCAAAATGCATTTTAACTTTTTCGCCTTTCTATTTTCTCCTTAGTTTTGAGACATAACCTGAAGAAAACTGCAGAAGCCTTTTCCTATAATCTTAAAATAGACTCCCCACCTACCCTTTCCCACAGGATACTCTCATATTTATCAAATTGTATGCTAGTATCTAATTATGTGCTCAGCTAGAAGTTCCAAGGGCCAATCTTGAGACAGACAGGGCAAACCTGGAGACCCAGCTGCAAAATTCCAGAGATTACCCCAAGGTGGCTTGGCAACCACCTTGCCATTGTTGAGATGATGCCAGTCTGCGCTCCAGATGGTCTGTGACTCAAGATAGCCACCAAACAAGATACACAGACCTTCTACTCAGCACAACTCCTACATGCCTCCTATATCAAGTTTCCCTTTTTAAACCCTTGCCTTCTCCGCAGAAATTCAAAGTGGTTACTTTGGATGTGAATCCTGCCATTTTCCTATTGCTAGTTTTGGTAAATAAAGTCACTTTCTTTCCACCATACCTTGCTTTTGTTATTGGGCTCTGCAAGCACTGAGCAGCCAGACCTGAGTTGAGTTATACTTATGCAGTTATACCCGTTGACTAATGTAGAAATAAATGTGGTGCTTTCTTTGGGTTTTAATTTTGCCTAATTTATCTCAGACTTGTAGCTGAAGATACCAGGAACCTAGCAGCACCAAGGGACAAAATCAGAACCAAGAAGTCCCCAACAAAAACCTGTTCTCTCTAGACAAAGGACTAGAAAAGAAAAACTTTTAGAAAATAACCACTTTAGCCAAACACGACAGAAAAACCCTTCTCCACTCCTAACTATGCTATCCAAGGTTGAGTGGGGAATCAAGAATTCCACCCTTGCTGGACTATAACAAGAAACCCTAGGGCCCTGCCAATGTAGGGATAAAGAAGTTTAAGTTCAGAAAGCCAGAACTTGAATCCTTGCTAGGCTATAACAAGCCTCATTCCCCTTCCCAGTGAAGTCAGTGAAGACCATACAGGAAGCTTGGACTTCCACCCCACCAGACAGTAATGAAGCACCTCTGCTTCTTCCTACTGGGGTATTGTCAGAGAAGGTCTAGTGCAGAGACAGGGCTTCCACCACCACCCTGCAGCAATGAGTCCTCCACTCCCTACTGTCAGTGGAGGCCACCTCAGGGCTAACAGTGGTTTTCCCTTAGATACTATAATTATACAGTTTTATTGTTTTGTTGTTTGTTTTTAATCTTACTTATTACTATTTTTGTTTTCTGGTAGAATTTTCCCCAAGGAATATGTACTATTTTTACCATCAGACAAAATAGTAGTTGGGGAGTAGATCTGGTTGATCATTAATGTTTTCATAGAGTTCTTCACTGTATTTATTCATGAAATCATAGGATTCCTACAACAGCCCTGGGAAGAAGGCTGTGATGAATCATAGTATGGAAGGAATTTGAGGGAAATCATTGCTGTTGCATCTGTGTTAGTTACCTTTGGTTATTATCAACTGTAAGCAGAATTTATAAAAATAAGAAAATTGAATCTGCCCTTGAAAAAACATCTAGTTTATGTAATATACATTTTTTGGAATAGTAGTAATCAACTGTTGGATCGATTCCATTTTATATTAAATAAGGACAGTAAGTTACCAGAATTTAGTCTAATTCTTATATAATTTGTGATAGTTTCCTACATAATAACCAATAACCAATCAAACAACCAAACTTCACAAATAAGTATGTATTGTGAAGGACCCACTGACAGAGAAAGAGCTTGCCTAAAAGTATGTGAAAAACTAAAGATATATAGTACCTAATGAAGCAATAGGAAATGTGTTTGAAATGTGGGGAAGAGAGAAATTAAAAAAATAAGCACTGAGGCTAAACAACAAAATACATACTAAAGATATAATTAAGTTGAAGGCAGTTATGTCAGGGCAAAGGGGTCTGACTTTGCATTTCCTGCAGTTATTCTTAATTTTCCTTTTTAATTCATATGTCTAGAAGAGACTCAATATTGTGCTCTTGCTGATATTCCAATGTCATGTTGAATAACATTGGTGTCTCTATATTTGTATTAACATACATATCTGTGGTCTCTGTTTTCCTTTCAGTCAGTGCATTTGATTTTTTAATTTATTTTCTCTTTTTCTTTTGTCTATAATTATGGTGTTCTCCTCCAAACCCCTCAATTCAAATCTGTTTGTGGGCAAAACAAACAGTGCTTAATATAGTAGTTAATTCTATTCCACTGTGATCCAGGAAAAAGCTGATACTGCTCAGTGCCTACACTGCATTCAAGTGTGAGTAATGTAATCCCTCCCCTACACATACGCTGTATTTTGAATATATATAGTACTCCTCTTTATAAATGATAATAATCTGACAAAGAGCCAATATTCTATTTTAGGAAAATTGCCATGCAAATATATATTCTTAATATTTTTTTTGAAGAGGAGGTTATTCTCAGTCTATACCCTATTAATTATAATAACCCAGAAATTTTTTCATATGAGCTTTTTTCACACGACCGGTTTTTAAATAGCAAACTACAGCATATTTCCCACTGTTGTTACTTTCTACCCCTCCAATTTTTACTTTTCATTTATCTTAAAAGGAGACATATATTTTATTTTACAGTTTTAAGGGTGTGTGTATAGTGGGGAGTGGTAGTGGCTAACTGTGACTCTTGGGATCACACATTAACTGACTAAAAAGTTTAGGGAGGTATTTTTTTTTTCTTGAGTTCAACAGATATGGTGAATCTTTCCTAAATTAATAAAATAAAGCAATACAAAAGAAGGATTAGGTAGAAAAATCACCCAATTTTACTACCTAGAATAAGAAAACTCCTTCAGCTAGTTTTTAAAGCACTTCTCATATAAATTATATTCACAGATCTTCAAAACGCCTACTCCTGCTTTTCATCTACATTGTTCTGCAGTTATTAATACTAGTTATGAATGGTGGTTAAGAGTTACAGTTCAAAATCTTACTGAATAATTTGTTGGAATAAATTACATGTTCTTTCAGGAAGAAAAGCTACTTGTTTTTATGGAATACTGACTAAAGAAGAGAATTTTAGTCTTGTCAGTTCAAGACTACAGAGATATAAAGTTTATCAGAATTAAGAAAGTGTTAAATCTGCTTTGATGAGATTCTGTGAAGGTGGATAGATAAATCTACATTACTTCCAGATACTAAGTGAGGATTAGATATGAAACTAGTTTCCTATGGGTCCTGTGAATTTATGAAATTAAGATTCATTTAGACCGTGATTAAGTTAACTACTGTGTTTATCGGGTGTTCTGGAAAGCAGACACTGAGATGGGGTTACGAGTGCAAGAATTTTATGAGGCTAGGGCAGGGAAAGCCTTCAGACTATGTGGCAGAGCTGACCCCTGGGAAAGGGAAGGAAAAGGGGGAAGAAGCAGGATTAAGCATGTGAAGCCTTAGATTATAATGCAGATATGACATATTCTCAGCTACACAATGGGAAACTCCAAAGCAAAGACTGATGATTATAAGAGTCCTGGATTAGGCAGAAATGTCCAGGCCTTAGTAATTCTAATGAGCTCAGTATTTGGCTAATCTGTGCAGCTCATTGGTGATTTCTTTCATTACTGAAGACCTTGGCAGCAAACCTGCATGTGTGGCAAAGTCCATCTCTTGCACTACACAGACCCACTTTTGCATATATTTTGACAGCAGTCTTTCCAAAGTACCAATAAAGGACTTTGAGGAAAAACTTAAAAGAGGATGGATAGTGAGATAAATTACAACAGTCACCACTACAGTGAGTCTTAGGATGTGACTGGTACTCATTACCTCTGTTCTCCATTAAAAATTCTTAGTTCCCTATGTTCTTAGCTATCACCTCCACTGGTCTCAGTGACTTACCTGGTAGTGGCATTTAAAATTTCATTTCTAAGGAAACTGAGCTCCTGGAAATCGTTTGCTTGTTGAGTCAGAATTGATGCATTTATCCCTTGATGTTCACATAGTTTGAATGTGTACCCTGAAAGTTAATGTGCTAGAAATTTAATTGCCAATGTAATAGTGTTAACAGGTCCTTTATGAAGTGATTAGGTCATGGGGAACCACCCTCATTAATAGATTCATGCTGTTATCACAAGAGTGGGTTAATTATCATCAGAGTGGCTTTATTATTAATATTAATATTATTATTATTATTATTTTTGAGATGGAGTCTCACTCTGTTGCCCAGGCTAGAGTGCAGTGGTGTGATCTCGGCTTACTGCAAGCTCCACCTCCCAGGTTCATACTATTCTCCTATCTCACCCTCCCGAGTAGCTGGGACTACAGGTGCCCACCGCCACGCCTGGCTAATTTTTTGTATTTTTTTTGTAGAGACGGGGTTTCACCGTGTTAGCCAGGATGGTCTCGATCTCCTGACCTGGTGATCTGCCCACCTCAGCCTCCTAAAGTGTTGGGATTACAGGCGTGAGCCACCATGCCTGGCCCGGAGTGGCTTTATTTTTAAAGTGAGTTTTTCTTTTCTTTCTTTTTTTTTTCCCCACACGCACACTCCCTTGTGTTTTTCCTATCAGCCATGTGATGACACAGTAGGAAGGCCCTCACCAGATGTCAGCACCATCTTCTTAGAATTACCAGCCTCTAGAACTATGAGAAATACATTTATTGTCTATATAAATCATCCAGTCAGTATTACTCTGTTTAGCAGAAGAAAATGGGCTTAATCAGGAAATTGGCCTTCAAAAGTAGGACTGTTGTTATAACAAATACCTGAAAACATGAAAACAGTTTTGGAATTGGGTAATGGGTAGACGCTAGAATACTTTGGAGGAATACGCCAGAAATAGCCTGTATTGCAGTGAACAGAACATTTAGAGAGATTCTGGTGAATGCTCAGAAGAAGAAGAGAGCCGTAGGGTCTGAATCTTCTTAGACATTACTCAAGTGGTCATGATGAGAATGATTGACTTCTATCAACATAGAAATATGGGCAGTACTGACCATTCTGTTGGGATCTAAGACAGAAATGCAGAACAAGGTATTGAAAACTGTGGTGAGTATCATTCCTGTTATACAGCAGTGAAGAGCTTCAATGAATTGTGTCCATGCCTGAGGGCTTTATAGAAGGTAGAATTTAAGAGTAACAAAGTAAAATATCTGGTAGAAGAAATGTTTTTTAAGCAGCAATGTGTTCAGGTTGCTGTGTGGTTACTTGTAAGGACGTACGGTGAGGTGAAAGAGCAAAGGAATGACTTAAAGACATACTATGCGATTAAAAGAGAAATGGGGGAAAAATTAGAAAATTCACAGCCTAATTATCATAAAGAGTAGAAAACCATGCTTGGGAGAGAATCACAAGGAAGAGAATACTAAGGATGTGTCTGAGAAATTATTTGCCGAAAAGATTAGTGTAGAAATAAGGGAGCTGGATGCTATTTATCAGCACAGCGTGTCCTGTGGAAAGATCCTGAAGGCATTTCCAAGATCTTCAGGGCTGCCCCTTCAATCACAGGCCAAGAGCTCTAAAAAAGCAGAATGGTTTTGGGAGATGGGTTTAGGGTACCCTCTATGGGCTCACTGCCAAGAGTTGCCTCAGAACTCTGGTGTAGCATCCCGTGACTGCCCCAGCTATGGCTCAAGTACCCTCAGCTGTGACTCAGTCTTCCACTCTAGGAGATACAAGCCATAGATTTTGGCAACATTTACATGGTACTAATTCTGAAGGCACACAGAATGCAAGACATGAGGGAGTATGGCTTTCTCGATCCAGATTTCAAATAATTTGCAGACTGAATGAAAGCCCAGGCAGAAAACAGCCACAGAAATGGAGCCACCACAGAGAGCCCCTACTAGGGAAATGTTGAGCAGGAATATAGACCTGGAGCTGATACAGAGAGTGCCCAGTAGGGCAATGCCTAGAGGGGCCATGAAAGTAGAGCCACCCCAAAGTCCCCAGAACTGTAGAACTATCACGGTGCAACTACAGCCTTGGAAGGCTGCATGCATGAGACATCCTGTGGGGGTCTGTCCTGTAGACCCCAGCTTGCCCAACAGATGAATAACATACCCAGACACCAATATTTAGTGAAAGAGCAGCTAGGGGTCCGAGCTGTTCACAGATACCAAGGAAAGTGCTATAAAGAGTCAGCAGCCATGACCTCGACTTGCTGGCCACGCTGGCATTTATTCAGAACACGTTAAATGACAAAGGTCTCAAGTAAACACCACTAGAAGGTAATTACCATTGCTGACTCCCCAAGTAGAGAGCAATCATGCACCCACAGATGGTCAAAGGGTAGTCTTAGGATGACATGAGTAAACAAGCTATTTAGATACACTCCTCTACATTCCTATGTCAAATTACCCTTTCTATAGCTCAAAGAGGATTAGGCTGCCTTCAGCCATAACTCTATCCTTAGGCTTTTGCAAAAACCTTCTGGCCTTCCAAGAAGGTTTGTGTTTATTTCTTCCACCATCCTGACTGAACCCCTAAAACATCCAGCCCATTAGAGCTGTTGTGTGGGTGGAGCCCAGCAAAGCCTAAGAATGAGGCTGCCTAAAGCCTTGGTGACCCAACTCTCACCCCAGTGTGTCTAGGATGCAAGATATGGAGTCAAAGGAGATTATTCTGTAGCTTTAAAACTTAGAGCCAGTTACCCTTCTTTTCTTGCCTATTTCTCCCTTTTGGAATGAGAATGTCTATTCTATGCTTGTTCTACCATTGCATATGGAAGTAGATAATTTGTTGTGATTTCACAGGCTCATAGCTGAAGGAATGTGCCTCAGGGTGAATCATGCCCTGAGTCTCACCTCTATCTAATTTAGATGAGACTGGGACTTTTAAGTTGATGCTGGAGTAATTTAAGACCTTTGAGACTATTTGGGATGGAATTACTACATTTTGCATGTGAGAAGGACACAAATTTTGGATGATAGAAATGTAATGCTGTGGTTTAAATGTGTCCCACAAGAGTGCATGTGTTAGAAACCTAATTGCCAATATAACAGGATTAAAAAGTGGTGCCTTTAACAAGTGCGAAGTCATGGGAACTCCAAACTTATGAATAGATTAATGCCATTATAATGGGAGTGGGTTAGTTACTGGAGGAGTGATTTACTTATAAAAGTGAGCTCTCTGTCACAAGTGCTTTTTTGCCCTTCTGCCTATTTCCATGATATGCCATTGCAGGAAGACTCTCACCAGATGCCAGCACCATTCTCTTAGACTTCTCAGCATCCAGAACTATGAAAAGAAATGTATTTTCTTTAAAAATTACTCATTCCAAGGTATTATGTTTTGGGAAGAGAAAATGAACTGAGACAGGAAGGAAATGGAATAATGTCATTAATATAGGAGCGGGTTAGTTCCCAAGGGGATGATCTGAGTTTCACATAAAGCCTTTCTTCTCCCAGTTGTTTAATGCCAGTCCCACCTCCTTCTGCTAATCAGGTTAAATTATTCTGTATTAGATTGTGACCCTCCCTCTTGCCTGTAGAATCCTGAACATAAGAAGACAAAACTACTTAGATGGCAGCCATAGCTTATAACTCAATAGATCTCTTGTATGTCACTTGAAAGGCTCCATTTTGGGACTGGAGGCTAATCCTGCAGATCTCAGAGTTACAAGGATAGGAAGCATAAGTCCCTCAGTTATCAAGAAGAATAATTAGTAAGCGAAGCACTTGTTCTTCTATTCCTTGGTCTCAGACCCATGCATTCTTCCTACCAGGTACACAGGATCATACAGAGTTCTCTGATTCCATGTGTAATGTTATCTTGGAGGATATGGCCTTTAAGAAGGCACTTCAGCTGCACCTGCAGCAGGCCATTCCAATGCTCTCTTAGGACACTTTTTTCTGGATGGTAAAATATATGAGAAAACCAGTGAATTCTCTGGTCATAGGCCTGCTCCCATGCTTCCACTGTTTTAAAACCAGTCCCTATCTTGATGCTATTTTATGGAATCCTATGCCTTTGGATGAAGTCTCTGTAAGCCCCAAGATAATGGTACTGTTGAAGCTCTTCAGGTCATTTCCCTTTGGCTGCCACTTTGACTTGAAGAGCACTAAAAGCCTTTCTGGTAATTATGTGTTACAACCTGACCCCCTATGGCTTTGGGGTCATAACTCACACTGCTATCAATTATCCAAATTCATTGACAGCCTTTTCTACCATCAGTTCTGGCTTGCAGAGGAGAGCAACCTTAGAACTCTTTAGTGTTCCTCTCATCAACACATGTCTAATAATTTTGGTGAACAGTGTTACTTGTTATCATCCTATGCTACATCATCTTTTGGTGAGTCTTCTAGCCTCAAAAAATGTATCCATTTCAGCATGCCCAACTCCCTGAGCCTTTAATTCCTTCCTTTGCCATTTGTGGTTGCATTACTGGCATTTCAACTTTATTCGGCATAGGTCACACTTTCTCCAGGTTTCTGGAAGCCACTCTCATGAAGAATTTGCATAGTGCTCTAGGATACTTATCGGATATTAAATTCTGTGTCTCAAGTGTGTGAGCTCATGTAAATATTCTCCTTATCTAATCCTGTATTCCAGCTCTCTTGATCAAACATCTTCAACATTTAGTACCACATATAGTCCCCTGACTTCCATTAATGTGAGCTAATTCTTGTAGATCTTCCAGGGTGCAGTATTTTCCTACTTTATCAGGCCTGGATATTCCTGGTTGAGTTTTGCTGGCACTGAATCATAGTTATACTTCTGGCAGCCAAGAGACAAGGTGAGGTTGATGGGGTTTCCTATGGACTTGATAGGAGAACCGTCTCGGGTGTCTCCTAGAGAATGATGTTGGCTTAGGCTCTGGAGAGTCCTATCTTTTAACAGGGAGGCTACCTCTCCTCAGTTTTTGAGAATCAGAAGAGTCTGAAAGTCAAAATCCCTAGGGCACGTATCTTTATGTCTCCATCCTGTGTTTGAGGGGTTCCAGTTTTTCCAAACAATACTGGTATAACCAACTTGCTTCAGTTGAGTTAAGTTGAATTGTCTTAATTATTAAATCCTGGGCTTAACTTAAGTAACCTTCATATGCCTTCCTACCATAATCAGTAAGGGCAACTTTATGAACTACCAAACAGGTTCTTAGGTCATTACTGTTAGTTTTTCGCTTTTTAAAAAATTTCCCTGAACTTTTTATTATTCCTCCATCAAGCATCAATCCTACTTAATAACAACCAGTTAATTCCATTGTTCTGGCATACATAATTCCTCCTACATTTTTCAAACTTTTAATTCACCACAAGGACAAGGTTATTAACCTCCCCTGAAGCATTCCTCAAGTCACTAAGTCACTATCAGTGAGAATTATAGCAACTGACTCACCACATTGTGTTAAGGATTATCCACGTCTCACAAAACCCGTGATGTTCTTGTTGTCAGTAAAGCAAAGAGTAATGTACTCCCCAAACCCCACCTGTGACAATATTTTGTTCAAGTCTCCAAAAAAGGAGATGCAAATACAAAATTTTGAATGCAAGAGGTCTATTGTAGGGTTATGCCTATAAAAATGAAGGAAGGATTAAGCAGGATTTGGTAGGATAAGATTGTGATGCAAATGTGTCTTCGCCAACCAAGTGCAAAGCTTTAAGGCAGGAGTATCCAATCTTTTGGCTTCCCTGGGCCATACTGGAAGAAAAGTTGTCTTCAGTCACACATAAAATAAACTAACAGTAATGATAGCCGAGAAGCTAAAAAATGTTGCAAAAATATTCTTATAATGTTTTAAGAAAGTTTATGAATTTGCGTTGGGCCGCATTCAAAGCCACCCTGGGCCACATGTGGCCTGTGCACCCCAGGTTGGACAAGCTTACATTAAGGCAAAGACTAAGTGGCAAAAAGGCTGTGTGGTAGACAGCAATATTCAGGTCCCAGTACTCCTGATGTACTCAATTATTACTTCGGGTTGTCAGGGAACAGCATGGCCTCAGCTAAGAAACTGCAAGTATGGCTATGTGTTGTACCTTTTTAGAGATTTGGGAATGCTAGTTTTCTTGGCCTTGTTGAAAGCAATCAGGCAGGAGGCAAAGCAGGGCCTTATTTGGTTGCCCCCGATGTCATTAATAGCTGAAGGTTATCAGCGAACTACACCCGTTGAAGCTAATTGACAAGTATTTTCTTGATGAGATATCTGAGCAGAGCACCTTTGTGACTGGCACATCTATAATCATGAACAACCTGCTTAGAAGATGAATAGTTGCATTTTACATGAAAAATCACTAAATTTTACAATTTTGTTAATTGTTGTGACATTTGCAACCCAGGTTAGGGAAATCCACTAAGTGTAATTCTATTATTATAACTGTTTTCTATACTTATTTAACTCTAAATAAATAACATAGCACAAGGAAAATTACTATTTTTAATGTATTTAATTTAAATAATCCACATAGGAAAAGGAAACACCTGTGGCAGTTGATTATCCAAGGCACCGTAATCTTAAAAATACAAAAGAAAAAAAGGGTCCCATATGTTTCACCATGCTTTTCCAAGAACCTAAAATATTTGTTATGTATGTATAGAGCAATTACCCTATTTTTAATAATTGTCTCTCTTCTATTAGCATGAGATTGACTATAAACATGAAATAGAGAACTAATAGCTTTTAAATGATAGTAAAATAGCCCATAACTGAAATCAAGCATTGACTTTAACAGCTTTTTATTTCATTTTAACAAGCACTTTTCCAACTTGTTATATAAAACAGAGTGCTAGCACTGGATAATTAAATGAGATCTTTGCCTTCAATGAGATTTTATTCTATGTTCTATAAGATAATTCCTGACTGCTATGGAGCTTCACATAGAGACCTTAGGTGGCAGGGAAAATGAGCAAGACTTAAGAAAAGAGATAGGATTTGAGAGAAGACAGGATAGATCTATCAGATTTCGATTAAAGAAATAAAGTAGGAAGCCTGCTCAGAGAAAGGACAAAGACATATAAATTGCAAATGAGAAAATTCTTAGAGAATTAAAACAAAAACAAAAACAAAAACAAAAAACACCCTTGTTTCCTTATATTCTAAAAAAAGTTACTGTGTGAAACAAAATTAAAACACGGGTTAAAGTCAGAACACTGAATGATAGGCTGAGCATCTTTCTACAGTGCGTATTTGAAATGGTACATTTTTGTTGCAAATACGTAATCCGAGGTTGATAGATCCCATTTTAAAATTGTTTGAAAGAGAAAAGATTTAACTGGTTCTAAATTCAAGTTATATCATTTTTGGAGTGAAGGGTGCAGCCCTATAACAGAAACCTTCTAAACATATAAAGAACAGATATGCCCTTTCCTTTGTGCAGCTTAGAGTCACTAAGGAGACTAAGTGACAGATTTTGGAACTAGATCATAGGAGAGTTAGGAGTAGATAAATAAAGCTAAAACCATACGTTTAAAGTTGGAATGTGTGTGAGTCCATTTTCATGCTGCTAATAAAGACACAGCCGAGACTGGGAAGAAAAAGAGGTTTAATTGGACTTACAGTTCCACATGTCTGGGGAGGCCTCAGAATCATGGCAGGAGGCAAAAGGTACTTCTAACATGGCAGCAGCAAGAGAAAGTAAGGAAGATGCACAAGCAGAACCCCCTGATAAAACTGTCAGATCTCGTGAGACTTATTCACTACCATGAGAACAGTATACGGGAAATTGCCCCCATGATTCAAACTGTCTCCCACCAGGCACCTCCCACAACACGTGGGAATTATGGGAGTACAATTCAAGATGAGATTTGGTTGGTGACACAGCCAATCCATAACAGAATGCAATATAAAAAACAGAAAGATGTTGTGTTTATACCACAAAACAAAGAACTAAGAGCACTAGGAAGAACTAAACCCCATCAGCAAATATAAGCATTACTAATAAAATATTTAACACTTTTTCTGTAACTAGTTAGAGCCTACACCACTTACAGGTTTTAAAATATTATTTCTATGCAACTTGTTAAAATTTGTTATGTATTGGAATTAATTAGTAATAATGTGAGGATTTGTGCTGTTTAAAAATGGGAGGAGGCACGCCTGTAATCCCAGCACTTTGGGAGGCCAAGGCGGGCGGATCACGAGGTCAGGAGATCAAGACCATCCTGGCTAACGTGGTGAAACCGCATCTCTACTAAAACTACAAAAAAAATTAGCCAGGTGTAGTGGCGGGCGCCTGTAGTCCCAGCTACTGCAGAGGCTGAGGCAGGAGAATGGCATGAACCCAGGAGGCGGAGCTTGCAGTGAGCAGAGATCCTGCCACTGCCCTCTAGTCTGGGTGACAGAGCGAGACTCCGCCAAAGGAAAAAAAAAAAAAAAAAAAATGGGAGGAGGACAGTGCATAGTGCAAACGCCAGAGAAGGATGTATTCAGAAGTTTGTTAGTGGTAAAGTAAAACTTCTGATTTTAGAATTTTGAAATTTTTTGCCAGTATTTCAAATAAAATATTTACTTCTTTATAAATAGAGTTATTACTACTTTGTTAATTCACTCATGATTGAAATAAACTTACCAAGTTTCATCTACTACTCAAATAAGGCACAACTGGTTATATGCTTGCATCTTCCAGAAATAAAAGCAGATAATCTTAAAGATTTTTTTTTAAACCTCATTAAAATTGTCCTGAAATTGTAATTATTTTAGAATAAGTAGAAAGTCTCAACTGGTTATTCAATCTTAGGTTAACACAGAAAATAAGTTAAAACAAGTACAATGGTGCTATGACAGCAACGGTTTATTGCAGGCATTTTCAGTTTCCATGCTTTAATGTTTAATGTGGTGTGTCACTGTTGATATCTCACAATAAAAACCCATTCTTTATCCTTCAAAATAAAAAGTAATATGTATAAAAACTTGGCTAAGATAGTCACACAATTAGAAAATAGAAAGGGAACAGATGACTTCAGCAATTACTGCATCTTGAGATGAAAAATACAATTTTCCTTATTATTAATAGAGGAGATTTGTGAAGGATTAAGATCACAGTGACAGGAGGTTTGAAGCCATGAGACATCATTATCAATACCTGAAGGACACTAGTGCTCATAAATAAATCCCAGGGTGTCCTCAATTTCAACTGAATGCTCCTGTCCAATCTTTGAAAACATTAGTTATCAAAACTATGCTTTTCAGAATATAGTAACCAATGAGAAGAAAAAAAATTACTTGAAACATGAACAATTTTTATCACTCTTTAATATCTGAAAATGTTCTTCTAATTGTTTTTCTATGCTAAAATTCCTAACACTAAAATTCTTAATGATCTCCCATAGTAGCTGCTGTCAGAACACCTACCTAAATACTTTTCATAGTCATACTGAGGCGTGAGTGGGAAGAAAAACTCAGGAAATAATCATTTATTAAGTACCTACTCTAATAATATCGATACTAGTTAATGTTTATTGAATGCTTGCAATGTGCCAGACACTTCAAATAGAAAATTTTATTTAATATTCATAATAACCTTATTGTTTTCTAATTTGAATACTGAGATTAACCTCCCAAAGGTTACAAAATTAGAGATTAATCAAGCTCAGCTGAAATTCAAATATGGAGAATCACACTCACTTGTCCAGGTTTTTGAACACAGACAGTATAGCTGTACTATATACTATATGCTAGATAGTCATCTTCATGTATATTATGTATTTAATACTTTAGATAAGCCTATACAATAAATACTTTTTAAAAAAATTACCTTTACAGAAGAACTACTGGAAATTCAGGGCAGTTTCGCACTCTTGAAATTGAGATTCACAGTTGTATTATGTTATGCTGTGTACTAAGGTTCAATTTTTTATTCAAAAATAAGGAGAAAAACTTATGTTACAAAAATCATATTGGTTTATATTTGATTATGTAATTGTCTCCCTTTCCTAATTATGTCTGTACCACTAAGGCATTATGCACTGTATTAGGATTCTCCAGCGACAAAACCGATAGGAAATATATATCTTATATATATACAAATATATATATATTTTTACACACATATATATTTTACACATAAAATATATTTTACACACATATATACACACAAATGTATATACACACACACAAATATATATATATACATACACAGAGAAAGAGAGAGAGAAAGAAAGAGACATGAGAAGGGATTTATTAGAGGACTTGTTAGAGGAATTCACTCATGTGATTATGGAGGCTAAGAAATCTCACAGTGGGTCTTTGGGAAGCTAGAGATCCAGGGAAGCTAGTAGCGTGACTCAGTCCAAGTCAGAAGGCTTAAGAACCTTCAGTGGGGGAGATCCAATGGTAGAACTCTCAGTCCAAGGCCAAAGACCTGAGAACCTGGGTGGAAGTGGAGATTTGGAGATGGGGGAGATCTTGGTGCAAGTCCCAGAGCCCAAAGACTAAAGAACCTAGATTTTTGATGTCCAAGGGTAATGTCTCCCTGTTCCAGAAAAGAGAATGCAATGTACCTTTCCTCTGCACTTTAGTTCTACCCAATCTTCAGCTAATTGGGTGGTCCCTGCCCACACTGGAGGTGGATCTTTCTTATTCAGTGCACTGATTGAAAGTCTAATATCTTTCACAAACTCCCTCACAAATACACCTAGAAATAATGCTTTACCAGCTATATTTATATATTTTAACACAGTCATGTTGAAACCCAAATTAACTATCACACATACCATGAATAGAAAATAAATTCATTTACTTACTTTTAATCACCTCCTACAATGCAGGCATTATGCAGGTTAACAGGACAAATACAGACATAAAGATCTTCCTTTAATAGTGCTCGAGAGTTTAATAGAGAATTTTAAGTCGGTTCTTCCTGGAAAGATAGCAAAATATGTAATTGGAATAAAGGAGACACACACATATTTCAGAATAAGACTGTCAAGGAAAGATTTCAAAAGAGGTGACCTGGAGTTGAGTTTTGAAGGATAGAGAGAAGCATGTCAAATAAAGAAATTAAAGGAGGGCATTTCAGGCAGACAGAATAATTTGGACATAAGAAGACATCTGGCAGGCAACAAGACTGAGAAGTAAGTAATGCCAAAATAGCCCAGGGCCTTTTATACCATTCTAAGAGCCTTAGACTACATACTGTATGAAACAAGTAGATAGCCCTCAATGGTTTTTCAGCAGATGGTTACATAATCACATGTGTTTTTACATTGTCACTTTCATGGCAATGTAGAGCATAGATGGGGGAAAAAATAAAAAGCATGGCTCAACAATTCCAGGAAGAAATAGGTCCCAGGAACATATAATGACAGTGAGGATGGAGTACATGGGTTAGATTTGTGAATGACTTCGTAATGGAGATTTGACTTGTTTGAAATTGGAAGAAAGAGACCAAAATTGTATCCCATTTTTTCACCTGGGCAGCTAGCTTGGTTGTGACATAATTAATGACTTATGGAAAAAGAAGTCATCTCTAACAAATACATACCATCTCATGAATGTGATTCTTCATGGAATCACAAAAATATATAAAAAGAAAAGCATGGTTCATTCAATTTCTTTTTTGAGAATCACTCTATGACTTTTCCTCAAATAAATTAATTGATCAAAAATTATGTGTGTGGGGGATTACCAACAGGTATGAAACATGAACCTGCCATCAAAATCCTTACAATTTTTTCTTTGGTCTGAGTCTAGTATTATAATCTTCATAATATGAAATTGCCTTAATTTGTCTTGGCTACATTTATACAAACAGCATAGGTATATTTAAAAGAGGATATTCAAAGAGGTTATGCACCTAGAAACAAATGAAATTGAGATTATAGAAATTAGACTCCACCGTGTGGTACAGAGTTTTCAGGTTTGGATTGAGGCTAACAGGTAGCTGGAGGTCCCTGTTAAAATTTAATTATACCACCATCTACAGCTCCAGTGAGCAGAATAAAAATCAGATTTAAATAATGCACAATACCCATATGGAAATCTTCTGTACTACTGCCATCTGGAGATATTTTTTTGATGTGAAAAAATAAATTTGTAGTTGAGTTTAGAATCCTACATAATTGTGTTGTATAATACTTGGTTATGTCACTGAACACTTAATTTTCACAATAAAAGACATTTTCCCCATGAATTTCTATATTACTGTACTCAGCAAAAGAGGGAAGTTTGTTATTGTTGTTGTTGTTGTTTTTGAGACAAAGTCTCACTCTGTCACCCATGCTGGAGTGCAGTGACATGATCTTGGCTCACTGCAACCTCTGTCTCCTGGGTTCAAGCAATTCTTCTGCCTCAGCCTCCCGAGTAGTTGGGATTATAGGTGCATGCCACCATGTCCGACTAATTTTTTTGTATTTTAGTAGAGATGGGGTTTCACTGTGTTGCCCAGGCTAGTCTCGAACTTCTGAGCTCAGGCAATCCACCCACCTCGGCCTCCCAAAGTTCTAGGATTACAGGTGTGAGCCACCACGCCCTGACTTTTTTTTTTTTTTTTTAATTACATATTCTCTGTATGTGCCTATCACAAATTTTCTATTTTGTTGGCAGATTTAAAAAATAGTATTTACCATTCCTCCTAATTTTTCAGGTTTAGTAATTGTAGAATTTTTTGTGGGTTCTGCTGTTGGAATTTTGTTGTTTGTTTTGATTAAATGTTTAGTTTATTTCCTTGACACAACATTTTAAAAAGTAAATCACTTCTCTTAAATAGTAGAAAAAATTGAGTAAGGAAATTGGGACTCCAAAATGGTTTGTTTATGGATTTGTTGATTTATTTTTGTTTTCCTTTTGGCAGGGAGAGGGCTAAGAAAGATATGTATTCAATATACTTCTATATTTATAATAATAAATTTAGAAAAAATAACTCATCAGGAGTATTAGGCCACCTTTACATTAAAGTTCACTTGAAGATTCACTGAAAGTATCCTTGCTCATGTATATACTAATTTAAATATTTATATTCTGTTTTAATTTAGAACAAAGGTCTATGCTTAAATGTAGACGTGGCAGAACAGCTAACATAAATGAGTATTTAAGAAGGTACAGGACCAGAGGCAATGGTGGGAATTGGGAACTTGCCATTAAGGCGTAAAATTCTCTGTGTGTGTTTTTATGTGACCACTGTCCAACACTAAATAAAATTGTCTATTGGCAGAATTAGCTGAGAAGTATTTTAAAAGATCTTTTATATAAAGCTTTAGAATCCCAAGATCAAACAATTCCAGAATTTTAGAAGTGATATTTTTTCTTTTAAAAAACATTTACTGATTTCTTGAAGCTTTAAAAAAAAACTAAATCATGTTATTTATAACATTTGCAGCAAAGAAAAAATAAAAGCATGAAAGCTGGAATGAGTTATTCACAAAATTCTTTCAGAACAGTGTTTGCTTTTTACATTTACTATGATGGCTTTATAATAAGAGTAAAAAGCCATAAAACATATACAACTAGAAAAATAGGAAAATAAGATAATTCAGAGTAGAACAATCATGGAATCATCATGTAGTAAAATCATACTCTTCATGCCCTTTGAATATAACAACCTATGTTTTCCGTTTCTGCCTGAGCAACTCTTTTGAATTCCCAGATAAAAATGTAAGCACTGCGATAGTAATTCATAACCTACATGAAATTGTTTGATTATACTGATAAAAGAAATAAGCTTTAGATATTTTACAACATAGAGATCCAGTTTTCAGGGGTACTATGAATATGTCCTCCAGTATGAATCCTTACATAATCGTGAATATATATCAGCAGAGATGTTAAGGTTAAAAGTCTTAGGAAGAAAAATACATTTATTATCAATTGAAAGATTAATTAATCTTGAAAAAAAAAAAAGCAGTCACATAGGGTCACTGGAAGATACAAGAAGGTTTGATTGATTGATTCTCCAGACTTCATCACATCTAACGCAATGTTGAAGTGGATCCCAAATTATTTAGAATTGTAGTATTTTAAGTGCTTTTAGAACACAGAAGTAAAAATTGTTTTTAAGAATGCTAAAAAGATGATTACCAAAATGTAGCTACTGATTCAAACGAAAAAAAAAATTATGATAAAGCAGGCTATGTGCTATTGCTAGTAGAAAGCCCAAAAATAATGTTTTGAAAGTATGAATCCCGAGTATTGGCTTAGTGATCCTCTAATGATTTCTAATCTTAGCTGGGTAAATAAAAGGTCCAAGGCAGAATTGAGACAGGAGTTAACTAGTCAAATAACAACAAGAACAGCAACAATCTGGCCAACCACCCCTCTTCCCTCAAACCAAGGTCCAATATATTGGTAATCTAAAGATATTTAAAATAGTTGTCTGTCTGAGAAGTGTGTAATAAGATTTGTTCTTAATTATTGATTGAACACAAGCCACAGCCAAGCACTATGCTAGGCACTAATGAGATGATGCAAACAAGACAAACATGGTTTGACCATAATTTCAAAAGTAAAAATGCATATGCGATATATGACTGACAAAGAAAGATAATTAAAAAGGCTTGCTTAATTATGCAAGATTTCTTTAATCAATTTTCTCTTAGTTTAACCCTGGTTTATTTGAAAACCACTAATAAAAAATAAATGATTGAGTTCATCTTTCTGGAATCTATTCTGATATAAGTCTTCAAGATTTATAACTGTTTTTATAATTAAAAGCTTAAGAAGCAGAGAATTTTTTAATATTCTGATGTTTTATATATGAACCAAAACAAATGTATGCTGCTTTTGACTTTTGCATTTATGCACTAAGCAAATATTAAAGAGATCTTTTCAGTGTTTTTTAACTGAGTTCATCGGAGTCAAAATCGAGCTTTCTCTGATCAGTAATTTGAGAAGTCATTTGAAAAGTTGATAAACAGAAAGAGTCATCTCCAAATTTTTATCAACTTTTCAAAAAATATTACAAATCTACAGCTTTAAAAGTCAAATATATTAACCACATGGTTCATAACTATTGTCCCACAATTCTTAGCAGCCAGTGTAAAAGCAAACATGGTTACATGCATAAATTAACGTACCCCAATAAGGTACAAGAGAAGCCAGTTGCACAAATAAGCATAATCATTCTTGGTAGTACAGACTCTTGACATATATCTCCTAAATATCCTCCTAAAGAAGATACTCTATGAAAGTAACCTTTATAAAACTTTGAGATTACAAATTGAATTATTTCTGAAATTCTTAGAGAAATCTTACTTGCTAGCTAAAAAGGGAACTAGCAAACCAAACATAAAGACAATAAACAGAAGCTCAAATTAATAATAATTTACAACTAACAATAAAAAATTGTATATTTATTATAATAGTATTCATACAAAGATGATTTAGGTGAAAATGATAAAGAATAAAAAAGCTACAATTGTGAAAAGATCACTATGGGTGGAAATTTTGTTATAAACTCAATAAATAAACCCATGAAGAAAATTAATATACACTTAGTCCTGATTCAATAAAAATTTTAATAAGGTGGATATACCCCAAATTATACCAAAAGAATTCATTCATTTGACTGCAAAAAGAGGAGCATTATTTAAGAGTAGAGGAAAAAGATAGGATTCACTAAAGATTGCTGTGTAATCATTAAGTCAAATCTAAAATATGATTTGCATTATTTAAAAATAACATAAAATGGCCAATGTAAAACAATTTAAATTTATAAATCAAAACTTTATTCTAAAAAAAATTAGTATTGGCCAAGGGGATAAAAACAAGTCGTTCTCTTATCTATTCATTAGACTCACATCTTCACTAAATGTAAGTTGAGTATCCCTTATCCAAAATGCTTAGGATCAGAAGGATTTAAGATTTCATATTTTTCAGATTTTTAAATATTACATAATACCTACTGCTTCTGCACCCCAAATCCAAAAATCCAAAATCTGAAATGCTCCAATGAGTATTTTTTTAAGTGTCATGTCAGTGCTCAAAAAGTTTTGAATTTCAGATCATTTGAAACTTTGGATTTTCAGGCTTGGGATCCTCAAACTATATTAAAAACAGCTCAAGAAAGATTTGGAAGATAAAAATATGTTTACAAACAATAATTCTCACACATAAAGATCCAAATACTATAGATAGTTCAGTCTGTGCACTATATTTTAAATTAAATAAAATATGCTTCAGTGGTTGCCTTAGCCTCTACAATGGGCTGTAGGCAAACTTGTTACGTATTAAGTAACTAAAAATATTTCCTTTTTGAAATTCTCTCTATCCTCCATTTCTCAAGAATTGTTAAGACTCTGGCATCTTTCTATATCTTCTCTCTTCTCATTAATCCCTAGCCCTTTTCAGTAACACTGCCTAAGGCTATACTCTTAAAAACTTTTCCCACACTAGTCCAAAGAAAATTTATGTAAATCTATAGAATATTTCATATTATGCTAATCAAAATTGCATCTTCTTCCTTTTTTTTTTTTTTTTTTTTTTTTTTTTTTTTTTTTTTGAGATGGAGTATCTCTCTGTCGCCAGGCTGGAGTGCAGTGGCTGGATCTCAGCTCACTGCAAGCTCCGCCTCCCAGGTTTTACGCCATTCTCCTCCCTCAGCCTCCCAAGTAGCAGGGACTACAGGCGCCAGCCACCTCGTCCCACTAGTTTTTTGTATTTTTTAGTAGAGACGGGGTTTCACTGTGTTCGCCAGGATGGTCTCAATCTCCTGACCTCGTGATCTGCCCATCTTGGCCTCCCAACGTGCTGGGATTAATTATATTATAAGTATATATATAAAATATATACATATATATAATTAGGTTTAGAAATGTAATTTATAAAGCATGACATCAGCCTGATGGCAAAATAAGAATTTCCAGCACTCGTTCTTGCATAAAACCATCAATTTGAACAACAATCTATTTATGAAAACATTTTCACAAATGGTAAGGAACCAATGTGACAGATTAGAGTATCTGGGCCTAGCACAGAAATAACAAAAGATGCATTGAAGAGTATAGGAAGAATGCTTTGACAAACCCAAGTCACCATTCCCTCAAGCTTGAGCAGTGCACCCCAGAGACAGATACCTTCTAATGGGAGAAGGCAAACTAAATGAGCACCTGACTTCACTGAAGACCCCAGAACCAGGCCTGTGCCCACCAGCCAGCCCCCAAGAACACAGGCTCCAGAATAGCCCCTACAAATCCAGACCCCAGACCTTCCCTCATGCCAGGTTGACAACCTCAGACCCAGGCTTCAGGCTTCCCCCAGGAGATCCAGGCAGTATGCCCACCCAAGTAGACCCCAGTGCTAGACTGGCCTCTGTAAAGCCAGGCTGCAGGACCACCCCAGAGCCAGGACAGCCCATACAGCCCCAGGCTCTAGGCTGGCTCCCATGGCCCTAGACTCTAATAGACCTAGAATTCAGGCCTATTCCAATAGACCCCAGTGCTGGGCTGGCCCCTAAGAACCCAGGCTCCAAGTACCCCCCACCGACTGACCCAGAAACTGGGCCTACCTCAGGGGACTCTGCAGCCAAGTAGCCTGATGCTACCTGGCCCAGGTGTAGGGCCATCCCTTCATACCCAAGCACCAGGTGCATCCCAGTAACAGGCTGGTCCCAGCTGACTCAGGCCCAAGGCCTGTCCCAGAGATGAGTTAGCACCCAAGGACTCAGACTCTAGGCCTGCCTAGATTCAGGTTACATAAACCCAGCTCCAGGCATGCCTGCACAGACCAAGTCACTAGGCCTGCCCCAGTGGATCCCAACACCTGGGCGAGCCCCTTTGGACTTAAGCTCCAGGTCTACACTCACAGAACTTAGTGCTGGGCCAGCCTGCTTGCTAATCCAGGCACAAGGCCAGTCCACTTCAGAACTCCAGCAGCAAACCCAACCATGGACCCCACTAGCTGGTACACTCAGAATCTCCGGATGGGCTCTTTGACTCTTCCTGCCAAAGCCAGTATGTAAAGACTGGAAGGGATGCCCACTCCTTCAAACACAGACATCAATGTAAGGCTAAAAAGACCACGACTAATCAGGATAACTTGACAGCCAAAGGAATAAAATAAATCACTACTAACTGACTCTATAGAAATGACTCTATAGCGCTACAGACTGCCTTATGAAGAATTGGATGTTCAGTGAGCTACAAGATAACACAAAAATAAAAAATAAAAAAAATCAAGAAAACAATACATGAACAAAATTAGAAGTTCAAGAAAGAGACACCATAAAAAAGAACCAAACAGAAATTCTGGAGAGGAAGAATAAAGAACTGAACTGAAGAATTCCATAGAGAGTTTCAAGAGCAGACTTGATCAACCAGAAACAAATCAGCGATCTCAAAGACAGGTCATTTCAAAGTATATATTCTTGACAACCACTGATACAAGGTAAGTGCACACAGAATCTTTTATAGATGGAAGTCCAGTGGCAGCTGGACTTTGGGGACAGAAATGTTTGGGGACAGATTGGGAGATTAAAAAAAGCTTCAGTAGGTGGGGCAAGCTTGGAGGAGAGAAGCAGTTGCTAAGAGGGAAAAAGGTACAAAGTCCCGCTCAGTGACAACATGGATGACCTGGAGGACATCATCTTAAGTGAAATAAACCAGGCACAGAAAAACAAATATTGCATGATCTTGCTTATATGTGGGATATAAAAATATCAAACTCATAGAAGCAGAGAGTAGAATGTTGGTTACCAGGATCAGGGGATTGGGGGAGAGAACACAAGGAAAGAGAATATATTGATCAAATAGTAAAAAGTTCCAGTTAGAGAGAAAGAATAAGTTTTATTGATCTATTGCACAGCATCATGACCGTAGTTAACAGTAATGTATTGTACAGTTCAAAATTGTTAACAGTAGATTTTAAATGTTCAATACACACACTCATGCACACATGCACATGACAAGTAAGTGAAGTGATGGATATATTAATGTACTTGCTTTAATCATTCCACGAGGTAGACAGATATCAAAATTTTACATTATATTTTATAAATACAATTATTTGTCAACTAATTTTTAAAATAATATAAAGTATAACAAACTAAAAATGAGTCCCGCTCACACCTTTCTTCCCTAGTGAATAAAATCATTAAGTTACTGGAGGAAGGATATTAAACAATCACCACAAGGACGACACAGGTGAAGACCAACTGCTGCTGAGGGAGGGGAGAAAAACACAAAACAAACAAAAAGACCTCCTCCTAGGAAAGGGATAGGAAAAGGTCCTGGGCCCAGGATTCATTTCCAATGTTATTAGAAGTCTGTTAATACTAGACAAGATGAAGTATCATGAAGAAAGCCCACTTCCTAAGACACAGCGAAGCAGGGCCAAGAGACAAGAGAGAGAAACTTCTATCTCCCCATAGGAACAGGGTAGCAGGCACTGAGTAACATACAAAGAATGGTTTCCAAATGAAGAACGAGAAAGAAAGAGACGATAGGGAATGGGCAGACAGGTTGGGCTTAAAGCTGAAGATGTAGTAGAAACATTGTGAAAGTCCTTCATCAACTTCCCCCATCCTAAGGACAAGGTTCTTGGCATTGGGGAGGTCCTGGGCTCTGGTTTTGCAGAGGCTGTTCTGAAGCCTGAGTTCCTGGGGTCTGGTCTGGTTCAGAATTCTTCAGTGAAGTGAAGTGCTCATTTCACTATCCTCACACACAGTATCTCTCTCTGCGGTTCAGTGTTCAGACTTGGGGAAATGGTGACATGGCTAATGTCAAAGTGTCCTTCCTAGACTCTGAAGTCACTCTAGAGGAACTTTAAGCTCTGGTGTGAAGAAGGTAACCATATCGACAAGAAAACCAAACCTACCTCAACTCCTGAGTCAGTTGTCTCAAACTACCCACTCTAATCCATTAATAGCTTAGCAGAGTAAGAGAATAGATAGAGAGAAAGAAGAAAGGCAAGAAGCATGAGACATTTGGTGACTTATGGCATTTGTGGGTCTTTGGGAATCCTGGGTGGACATCACTTCATTCTGGAAGTTTGTTCTTTGAGTTTCTTGGGGAAAAAAAAGAAAAAAAAAAAAAAGTATCTCCTTTATAATGTTGTCTACTTCCAGAGAATCCTGCTTTAGATCTCCAAGTGTAAATGTGTTCAGATTATGGTAATATGATGTATTGGGAGTTTGGAAATGTGGATCTGGGGATCTATGCCTTATTACTTAAATGCTGTTAGTATTCAATCGTAATTAAAATTTAAATCCTTTCCAGTGAGGTTTCAAAACCAGTCTTATATTGGTATTGTTTCCAGTAAACAAGGACTCCAGAAGCTCATGCGGAGGTTCTTGTAGTTTATTTATTAGAAAAGCCATCTATAGCTATTAGTCATAAATTTGGTTTATAGCATTAAATCTTTACAGTATCTGGTCATATCAACCTGTAATAGAACAGAACCAAGGACAGCGGTGTGATCCGGACCAGGAACACTGGGTGCTGAACTCATGGGGATAGTGTATGAATTCCTTTTGGACTTCACTAAATGACCATGAGAAATAACAGCAAAGCTTTGGCCACAGCAACTGATATTCTTAGATAGTTTTGTGAGTTTGTTTTTCATATGCCATTCATTCCATTTCTCTGAAAATTGAAATGGTAATGAAACAGAAACTTCTGTGTGACACAGCTCTTCAAAATTCCTTAATGACATCTGAATTAATAGATGAGGGATTTTTTTTTTTTGCGTGTGCGTGTGCGTGTGTGTGTGTGCTTCAGTTTAAACAGCTCCATTTTGACGATAAAGCTTCTATCCATCCAGAAAATACAAAACAGTAAAAACATATCAATAACCAGTATGATGCGTGATATAAAAATGGTGCAACTGGATCCTGAGACATTGGTTCTTGAGTTCTTACCACTGTAACACTTTTGTCAGGGTTATGAGGTAGGTAGATGGACCATGTGCCAGAAACATCCTTAGCAATTTTGAGAAAAAAAGTAGCATGAGCAAAGACACACAGTGGGAAATAAATTGAATATTAAAAGTAAAGCCGGCCAGGTGCAGTGGCTCATGCCTGTAATCCCAGCATTTTGGGAGACAGAGGCAGGTAGATCACCTGAGGTCAGGAGTTCGAAACCAGCCTAGCCAACATGGTGAAATCCTGTCTCTACTGAAAATACAAAAAATAGCTGGGCGTGGTAGTGGGCACCAGTAATCCCAGCTACTCAGGAGGCTGAACTAGGAAAATCACTTGAACTTGGGAGGCGGAAGTTGCAGTGAGCCCAGATCACACTATTTCACTCCAGCATGGGAAGCAAGAGTGAAACTTGGTCTCAAAAAAAAAAAAAAAAAAAAAAAAAAGTAAAGCCTTGCTCTAAAGATTATCTGTTTAGTGCATGAGATAAATCTGAACCAAAGCTGTAATTAGTAAGAATGTTACTGTATTTGTATTTTAGCAGAGATTCTCAACTAAGGTGGGAAGAGAAGGTGTGATATTCCCCAAGAGAATTTTGGAAGTAGGTGAAACCATGTTTTGGTTGTTACAATGAGGGAAATAGATCAACTGGTATTTAGTGATTTGAAGCCAAGAATGCTGAATATTTAGCAGTGCACAGCACAGAGCTGCACAATAAAAGATTAGCCCAAATGCCAATACTGCCTTCACTGATAAAGACTAACAGACTGAATCCTAGGCACCTTAGAAGGCACACTAGTGAAAATACGGTTGGAGAGAGGAATTTTGCTCTAGATGTACAAATCACAACTTGTAGCACAATTTATATTTTCCACATGTAAAACATCTCTCCTGACTACTTCAAAAGCAAAACTAATTTAACATTGTCAGACAAATAGTCTGGTTTCACTGCTAGACTAACAGCCAAATAGGCTTAAGAATAATGGTTTTAATTGATGCAATGACTTTCAGGAAAATCAAAGCATATGTGTACAGAGGTTGTTGAGTGCTTGGGGGGAAGATTTATCTTTGTAATCATATTTTCCTTTGCCTAACCTTAAAACTATTTTGAATATACTAGCATATACAGATTAATAAAAAAGCGCACTCCAGAAATATTTAGGAGTTGATGGAATTGAGCATAATATTAAAAACTCTCCATAAAGTCCTAGAAAAGTAATGAATACTTGATATTATGCATAAAGTATATTAATTTACTTAGAAACATAGTTTTTTATTATGACAGCAGATCACAACATCTCTTCCCTTGTAAATGAAAAATGTTGGTATTTCATAAAGGCTTTTTATAAAAATTTTAGGCTTTTACAAAAATGTTGTGTTTAAAATTTACCCTTTAATGATGCAAGTTCATAGAATCTTTGACTTTCTGATCAGTAGTTATTATATTACTATAACTAAAATATAAAAGTACATAAAAAGCATTTATATGAAGCTCCAAAAAGACAAAACTGTAGAGACAAAACATAGGCTAGTGCTTGTACGGGGCCTAGTTCATGGTGGATAGAAGATTGAGAGCAAGTGTTCATGGATATCATTTTGGGGGACAAAAATGTTCTAATACTGGTTATGGTAATGGTTGTGAATATACTGAAAATCACTGAACTGCATGGTTTAAATGGGTAATCTTATATTTTGTAAGTTATGATTCAATAAAGCTGTTTTTAAAAGTCGATAAGAAAAATTGAACTAAGCATTGATATAATACTTTGGTGTCCAGATGGGCAACAGTACTGTGGTCCAAGTGCAGCCACAGCCTGGAAGGTCCATTGTGGAACTGTTGCTTAGCAGAGATCTTATTTGCCTTCCAGATTATTTCTGCTGATGATATTCTTGTTTCATTTAAAAAATCTTCTAGAAGAAACCGTGAATATCTACACCCTACACACCCTTCCTAGACTAGAGCTGGCAACTCTTTGAGAATGTGGATAAGTGCCTCTTCTTGCTGCCATAGAGCTCTGGGTAGTTTGCTTTTAACACCTTTGCTGGCAACTTCCAGAATTCCCAGTTCATCTGGCGTGCAGCACCTGGATGACAGAATGCAGAGCCATGATAGGAGAATTGTCCAGGCAAATAAAAATTGCCCAATGCTGGGATCAATCCTCCAGATGCCAATCAATGCATCATATCTCTCATCACCATTCCCAACCTTGCCTGGGACCCATGGAATCCACCCCTCAGAATCCGAAATACCGCAGGGGTGGGAATACGGAATGGAGGGTTGAGGGACTGAAGGGTGTGGTGGGATGAGGGCAATGTGGTTAACCGCTTTACAGGCAGCTCTGTAATCAGTTTTAAACCAGCTGCGGGTTTAGTGCGAATCTAGGCCCTTCCCACCATCTAGGTACCAGACATCCTGCTGGGTCCAACACTTGAAGGGAATGGTGACAGCAGTTACCCTGTTCTTGCCTCTCCCTGATGGCTCCACCATGCCTGGCATTGAGCCACCAATCATGGCTCCCCAGCTACCAAAATGACCTCAGTGGAAGTTCCTCCTCTAGGTGACCAAGGTGCTCTCCAGTCATGCGAGAGCACCCCAACCTCTTTCCATTACCTGATGGGATCCTGACCTGCCCTAGATCCCAGAGAGGTCCCACCCCATGCCTGGCCTGAAGGATGCTGGGAAAATGCTTGTCATTTCCATGGATGCCCTGGTCCTATCACCAACATGGCTGCCATCTGAACTGAGTGGACCCTGGCCTCCTAGCCATGTATTGAGATCTTCACAGGTGGCAGTACCCTTGAAATGAAAGCCAAGGAGACCCAACCACCTCTAAAGCCCATTGTCATACTTCCCTTGCTCATTTCTGGCCTTGGCATGCTTAACTCCTTTGGGAGAGCTCCCATTGCTTAAGTTTGGTTCCAGCTCAGAGGTGGAGATAGGGAGGGACTGGCAATGGTCTCTTTGCTTGGTCCACCATACTTATTCTGTGGCCTGTAGGACAGTAACTTCTTCTTCTAAATTGTCAGCAGTTTGGTCAATAGCTACTGACCAGTTCTACTGACCAGTGGAAGAGTTTTTATACTTTTGGATTTTCATAGTTTTAAAACAAAAGGATATTTTAGATCAATTTTAGGTTTATGATTTGTGTAATGTAGATACAGAATAAGATACAAACTTCTCACATTGTCTTATTAATATTTTGCGATACAATTAATATAGTTTGGCTGTGTCTCCACCCAAATCTCATCTTGAATTATAGTTCCCATAATCCCCACTTATGGTGGGAGGGAATCAATAGGAGGTAATCAAATCATGGGGCAGTTTTCCCATTCAATTCTCCTGATAGTGAGTAAGTTCTCTTGAGATCTGATGGTTTTATAAGGGACTTCTCCCTTTGCTCAGCTCTCGTTCTGCTGCCATGTGAAGAAGGATGTGTTTGCTTCCCCTTCCCCCATGATTGTTAGCTTCCTGAGGCCTCCTCAGCTATGCTGAACTGTGAGTCAATTAAACCTCTTTTCTTTGTAAATTACCCAGTCTCAGGTATATCTTATTGATTAGCAGTGTGAGAACAGATTAATGCAGAAATCACATGTAGTTAAACTAAATTTACAGAATAGTCATTTTAAGCATAATTATGTGACACCTGCTAAGTGTTTAGTTTTTAAAATGAAAAAGGAATGTTTCATTTGTTTCTTTGTTTTCAAACTAGCCAAATTAATCCTAAATATTGTTTGTAAGAACTGGTATGCAAAACACCAAGATATTTTCGGGAAACAAACAAATGGTACTTAACAATGGATATCAAAAACTGTAAGTATGGATTTTAAGAGTCTGTAATAAATATAACAAGAAAAAATACTATAAAATAATGGCACAGAATAGAGCACAGAAACTACACGTTTACATACACATACACACAAAAACTATAACTGAACTAATAAATGATGACATTATATAAACTTGGATAAAGAACAAGACAAATTATTCAGTACCTAATATAATTATGAAATGCATAGAATTACAATGGCTTACCTAAGGAAAAAAAAAACTAAGTCAAAATCGTCAAGTTTACATACATTAAACAATTATGAATTTCTGAATAGTGTCATAGAGAAATTTGAAAGATAGAATAAATTGGAAGAAATATTATTAGTATATTACAAAAATTGTGGGGAGACAGCTGTAGAAATTTGTTTTTAATTTGTTTTCTTTCAATTTTATGTTTATGTATGCAGATAGAGTGATTCTTATAAACTTATATTTGTTTTGTTTTATTTTAATGCCTTAGCTGTAAAAGTTTGGCTGTAGGGCAGACAAAAAATTATATGTAATACATTTTATCTTATTAAGAAAGGTAATTTAATATATAATTGGAGGGGAGAATCATTCCACAAGCAGAAAAATGAAAAAACACAATGTACCTATGAAATGTTGCTAAACTGTAGAAGTAAATAGGATAGTTCAAAGCCGGGCATATTACCTCATGCCTGTAATCCCAACACATTGGGAGGCCAAGGCAAGCAGATCACTTGAAGTCAGGAGTTCAAGACCAGCCTGACCAACACGTTGAAGCCCTGTCTCTACTAAATATACAAAAATTATCTGGGCATGGTGGTGTACACCTACAGTCCCAGTTACTTGGGAGGCTAAGACAGGAGAATCACTTGAACTCAGGAGGCAGACGTTGCAGTGAGCCCAGATCGTGCCACTGCACTCCAGCCTGGGTGACAGAGTGAGATTCAGTCTCAAAAATTTCAAAAAATAGGGTAGTTCAATATAAAACCATAATTATATAAAACAATGCTTATTTTTGCACATGTACCCTAGAACTTAAAGTATAATAATAATAAATAAATAAATAAATAAATAAATAATGCTTATTTTAGTATGTTTTTAAATTTATAATATCCAGTGTGAGTAAGTATGTTAGGAAACATCCAGTCTCATATACTGAGTATAAGTTGGAAGAGGCTATTTAAATAATGTCAGATTCCGTCAAAGTTTAAAAGTTGTATTTCTTTCCTTTCAGTTATTCTACTATTAGAAATGTGTCCAATAGAAATATTTGTTTTTTATAGTAATGGAAAAAAATATTTTTAACATAAATTTAGTTTTAAAAAGAATGATTTAATAAAACTAACTTCTGCCAAAATCACTAGCTCTGTGACTTTGGGGAAGCTACTTAATATGTTTGCATTTCAATTTCCTTTTCTAAAGATAGTGCTGTTGTTTGAATGTATGTGTCCCTTCAAAATTCGTACGTTGGAACTGAAACCCCAAGGTAATGGCACCAGAAGATTGGGTCTTTGAGATGTGGTTAGGTCATGAGTGCTATGCCCTCATTAATGAGATTAGTGTCCTTAAAGGGCTCAAAGACACTGGCTAGGCCCTCTCTGCCCTTCCATCTCTTCTGTCATGTGAGGACACAGTATTCATACATTTCGCACTTCTGCCATGTGAGGACACAGCAACACAAGGCACCATCTTGGAAAAAGAGAGAGCCAGACTTCATCAGATAACAAATCTGCTGCCACTTGGATCTTGGCATTCTCAGCCACCAGAACTGTGTGAAATAAATTTATTTTGTTTACAAATCACCCAGCCTAAGGTTCTTTGTTATAGCAGCAGGAACAGACTAAGACAGGGAAAATAATAACATCTAACTGATAATGATTCTTTAAGATTGAGTTTATATATATAAAAATATATATATGTTTATATATATGTTTATATATATATGTTTATATATATATGTTTATATATATATAAAATATATTATTTCACACTTATTACAAGAATCTGAGCTAGCTTCAACTGTAAATGTATGGATAACCTACACCGATCAAAACTAATGTGTCAGAGGTGCTCATGTCCTTTGTGCCACATTGTATTTGGCGATCTGTTTACTACAGCTGCTTAGCTTTTATTCTAACTATTATTATTCCATTTTCATATGCTTGTATATGTATATTTCTTTTGTCAATGGATAAGATATTTAAAACATCAAACTGTTAATTGTTCCTCCTCAGAAGGAAAAACAATGATTTGGATGAAAGCAGACATGAATTGTGTAACACTATGTGCATTTGAAGACTTTGATTTTTGTTTTCTTAAAAAATCATTTTTATTTTTACAACATAGAAACAATGGAAAGAAGAATGATAAAAAATAACACATTAGTTATCCAGAATTTCATAGAATTTATTTCATTTAATTTTTATAAACCCTAAAATTGTATAGTGTTTCTGTATTTACTAGTGAGGACATTGGGAATCAGAGATTATTCTCATTGTGATTAGAATTAAAAGTATTCTAAGACTATATGTTGTATTAGACTGTTCTTGCATTGCTATAAAGAAATACCTGAGACTGGATCATTTATAAGAAAAGAGGTTTAATGGGCTCATAGTTCTACAAGATGTAAAGGAAGCATCATGCTGGCATGTGCTTCTGGTGAGGCCTCAGGAAACTTACAGTCATGGTGAAAGGTGAAGGAGGAGCAGTCCTCTCACATGACAGGAGTGGGAACCAGAGAGAGGAAGGGTGGGTGCTAGACTTTTAAACAACTAGGTCTTGGGAGAACTCCCTATCACAAGGACAGCACAAAGGGGATAGTGCTAAACCATTCATGAGAAATCTGTCTCTATTTTCTAATCACCTTCTACGAGGCCTATCTCCAACACTGGAGATGATGTTTCAACATGAGATTTGGCAGGGACAGATATCAAAACCATATCATATGTAAACTGGGATGTGAGTCTAGGTCATTCTGAATTTAGGGCCCATTGTCTTTCATTATGTGTTTAGTTTTTGAAGTTTTCTTTAAATTAACTTTGTGTTCTTAACTTAGTAGTAAATATATCTTTTATGTGGTAGTTTCATTTTGTGATAATGCCTTCATTTTAGTTATCTAATAAATGTGTTTGGACATCTTTATTGAATTATCACTTTGTGATTGACACTGTCCTGCACCTTAAGAATTCAGAACAAAGTACTATTTTAATGCTGGCTCTCAAGACACTGACTGTGACAGCTCAATAATAATATATCGGTCCTAACTTAATAGATAAAAATGTTACATGTGTTGCTATTGACATTGCTATAATTCCAATTGATCTGATTCCAAGTTGCAAAATTCTGTAATAAAAAGCATTATAAATGAAAGACTGAATTGGTAAAAAGGAGAAAAATGGCATAAATGACCCCCAAGATAAGGAACATTGCGTGGAACATTTAAAAAATACACATTATTTTCTCTGTTGTGGGAATGTTTTCCCATTGCTGGACATTTTTTAAAAACTAGCCATGACATTAGAGCTTTATTTAAACATAAGTATCTATGTTCACTTTAGAAATCTTAGTGATTTTTACATAAGTATCTCTTAAAGAGCTGATCCCTCAGATGTGATTAAATATACATGTTGACAGATATAACTGAAATATCAACACTGGGTGACAAAAATGTCTGATTTATTTTAAATAGCTTATACTTAATATTTTTCTGTGGCTTCTTACTTATAGGAGAATCAAATATGTCAATGAATTAAATAGTCCAGGTAATTTTTAAAAATGAATGACAAAACTTAGAAAGAAGGGGGCTTAACTGTAAAAATAAAATTCTATATGTTTTTGACTTATTTTTACTTTACTTGTGTGTAGATATGTGTAAAGATAGATAATAAATAAATAGATGAGACTTATTCTTAGAAAAAAATATGTTATTGTGTTTAAACTGTGCTATGTACAAAGTGGCTTATTAGTTATTAGTTTCTGGAGGAGACAGAAAAAAAAAAAAAAAAACTCTACCTTCAGAAGAACTTATACTAGAAGAGAATTACATATCCTCAAATAATACAAAAATGGCTAGAAGAGGAAATGGGAAAGAAAAAAAGTGGTTACTGTATATTAACCAGAAATTGTTTTGCTATTTGTGATTTTCTTTTTTTTTTTTTTTTTTTTTTCATTCCACAACCAGCCATTATTGAGAATGTAAGTATTGGTTCATTACATTTGAAACTGTTAAGAAAGTTACTAACATTCTATGATATAACATGGTAAAGTATATTTTAAGCTCTTTAAAATTATGCAGCTTTGAGCCAACATTGGGAGTTTACACTTATACCCATCTAAAATCTAAAGAAGGCTTCTATGCTTCCATAAGGATCATATTACAAAGTTCAGGAAATGATTTCTGCTCCTAGTCACAGCAGTAGAATTAGATGAGAATGCATAGGAATGCAGCTCTGAGACCTCTCAGCCTCACCAGTAATCCAATCAATGAACAGTATGCAAATGACCTAACAGGAATACAATCAGAGCTCCAGGAGCAGGTAATTTCCATTTCCATTACTGCTCAGTGAGGTTTTGCTCTAATTTTAAGGCAATGGAAACCTCCATGAAAAGCTTTTTCTTCTTCTTCTCTTTTTGCTTTATTACAATTACTTCCTCCAATTAAAATAGACTAGAAATTATTACTTTATCTGATTCAAGGATTACAAAATGTTTCTGAAATAAGTTTTCCCCTTATAAGTTTGTTTTGAAGCCTTCAAATGTAAGAATTAAAAAGCAACTGTAACCATAATGATCTTGATTTTTCTCTACACTTACCTGTGGTTATTTAATAATCTAGATTCTATAAAACCTTCTTGCTGTACATCCTATCACCTTGCCCATCAACTGTTCCAAGATTAAAACAACTACCAGAGAACACTACTTCTTCGGCATTAAAATTCACTGTGTAGAAAAGCTGTTTCTAGGTTATTGTAGTTAGGGCTGGTACAGGGCACAATTATGAAAATCACTGAATATTTGAAATGAAAAGACACTTAGAGATCATTATCCACCCACTATATTTTCCTCTCATACTTCAAATGAGATGCAGAGAGGTTAAAATTATCTACCCAATGGTTCACAGAGAGCTATTGATGAAACTACATCTCATGCTTTCCGATTAGGAGTTAATTAAGTTTATATTTTTCTTGTCCTCCAAAACTTCATGTTCTTTTCTTTCTCGCATAGCGACCCTATAATATTAATAGTTATTATTTATTTATTAAGTGTTTATGTGAATGTCATCTATGTGAATTGTGTTTAGTGCTTTTTCTATCTTTAGTTCTTAAAACAGCCTTGATATAGGAACAATTATTAGTTGTCTTTTACAGACGAAGGTAATGTGGTCTGGAAAGTTTAAATGAGGGGATCACCTAAATTTACACAATAAGTGGTGGTGTCAGGAAAGTAAACACAAGTCCTGTATGACTGCAGGCCTTTGCTTTTAAGAAACTGACTACAGTAACATTCAGTACTTAGGCTGCCCTGTCACCTGGATTCAGGTATTACATTTCTTTATAAAACTCATCCAAAGCTAACTTTTCAAAGTACTCTAATTAACTAATTTACCCTAAGGTACTGAGAAATGATGGTAAAATAATGTGTTATTTTTCTGGAGATAATTGATTTTTATCAAAGAAACAATGCTGTTAGCCAAAAAAATAGAATTTCTGTATTTGAAATTTCATCCTTTCATGACTGCTGTTAAGAAAGAGATTTAGGGTGAAGAGAGAACCTTTGTTGTGTTTTTAATTCTTCCTTTTTGTGGAGTGTGATGAAAAGAGACCAAGCTTTAGAGATATACTTGATTGCATTACTTTAAACTCATTTGATGTAAGATTTTGGGATGCTTAGTTTATATTTTTTAGTCTCATTTTTTTTTTTTGCCTATATTTTGGAACTTATAATGCACCCAATGTATGCAACTATTAAATTATATTTAAACATTTATATTCAGTAAGTGAGGAGATTTGGGATATATTATTACCAATAATTTTCTAAACTTAAAAGGCTTGTGTTTTACCAAATTATAGACTTTTATAGTTGGAAAGAACTAGACAATTCCTTTAGTCTAGTGAGGTTCATATTTTTCTGAGAAATGAATAGACTTCTAATTAAAGTGATTTGATAATGTAATAAGAATAAAATATTGGTAGTGAGTCAGAAACGGTTTTCTCATCTTTGTCCACACCTAACTCAGATAATCTGTGCTTTTATGCAATGCATATATTTCATTCTTACATAAAAATATCACTTTCAGAAAGAATGGTTAAAAATAACTTGAAATTTATTGACTTTGTACAAATTCTTCACTTTAGAGGTAAGCAAAATACCTTAAGAACTTTCTACAAATCATTATATGCAATATTATACAGAATCCATGTCTCAGCAAAAGTATGAAATTTGTCTGTGTTATTAGTTTATTAACTATGTTTTTATACAATATATTTTTAGGAATATTTCTCCTTTTATATTATTTAAAATGTATTAAATTCAGTTCATAGTTCGATAAATTCCTAAGTGTGAACGTATGCCTTTTTTTGGCCTGGCACTAATATATTTTCCCTCCAACTTAAAAATAAGCTCCCAAATTAAGAAAAGGGTAATATTTATTCAAAAATTTTATATACACAGTCATTTTATTTTTTCTATCCAAAGTGGCCTTGGGTATCTTAATCTTTATTAACTTATGTGAAATAGCAACTTTTTATTCTTTATAAGTATTCTATATTTCTCATGCTAAATACTATATTCAGACTCACAATTTAGATTTTTTTGGTCCCAAATATGTTAATAGCATAATTTATATTAAATCTGCAAAATCTAAGTATTGTTTTGAACAGTTTCAGTTTTAACTGAGCCAGTATTTTACTATGTTAATTCAACTGATAGTAATTACTAAGAATATCACAATTATAGATTATTCTTATACTACATAAAATATTAATTACAAATATGTTATTAAAATATTTAGGTGGAACAATGAAGAACCATTTTATATTATATGAAATTCGTGATTAGATAATTTTGTTTTATCATTCCTATTCTTTTGGTTTTGCTTTCATGAAATATGTGACATCCTTCTATAGTACATTAAGTATGTTAGTTTCTTTATATACTTACATTTTAGCACATGTAGTTTTCTGTGCCATGTCTTTTATGTTTAACAGTTAGTTTGATACTCATCTTGCTGTTAAAGGCAATGGTAGGAATGCATTTTTACCATAGTATATTTGTGTGTACACTTGCCAGTATATACCGGGGTTATCTTCAGTGCGTTTGCTGTAAAAAATAAAATTAAAATTAAAATGCTGCTTTGTATAGTCTCCACACATGTCCTGGTACACATGTGCAATGAAATTAATGGCTCAGAGGATATATAAATCCCAAACAAACAAAAGACACCAATTGTCTTCTAAAGTGCTTTCATCAATTTAATCACTTTTCTTTAAAAAAAGTGATGCCTAAAAGCTTATTAAATATATTTTTGTGTTGTCAGATTTCTTAAGGTGTCTTAATTTTTATCAGTCTGATAGGTTTTAAAATAAATTCCACTGTAGTTTTCTATTTAACTTACTACTTTGAAGTAGAACATTCTGTCTAATGTTTATGGGCTATAGTTGTTGCTTTTATTAAATGCATTAGTATATCATTTGGCCATTTTTTATTAAATTTTAACATTTTAATTTGTTTGCAGAAATTATTTATGTACTCAGCAATATGTAAATAAACACATTGTATTAATATATTAACAAATAGATTGTAATATAAATATTATATTTCTTTTTCAATTAAATGTATCATGAATTCATAAAATATATGTAGATATTAGTCTACTATATCATTCACTACCATAAAATATACAAAAATTAATTATAAAAAGTTAAAACTTATCAAAACTTACCTACACAACCACAGATCATACATAGCATCATTCTCAGTTAAGAGAAGTTTTAGCGAATGTAAAGATGCGATATTAAATCATAACTGCATGAAGTTATCTGAAGTACATATTGTATTGCTGTAATAATTTTGTTGCTACTTCCTATTGCTGTTGCTTTGAGCTCAAGTGTTGTGAGTATCCCTTAAAGCAGGAGGATCTCTTGAGGCCAAGAATTCCATAGTAGCTTGGGCAACATAATGAGACCTTCATCTCTATTTAAAAAAAAAAAAAAAAAAAAAAAATTGGCCAGGCGCGGTGGCTCATGCCTGTAATCCCTGCACTTTGGGAGACTGAGGAGGGTGGATCAAGAGGTCAGTAGATCAAGACCATCCTGGCTAATATGGTAAAACTCCATCTCTACTAAAAATACAAAAAATTAGCCGGGCACGGTGGCGGGCGCCTGTATTCCCAGCTACTTGGGAGGCTGAGGCAGGAGAAATGGCGTGAACCCAGAAGGCGGAGATTGCAGTGAGCCGAGATTGCACCACTGCATTCCAGCCTGGGTGACAGAGCGAAACTCTGTCTCAAAAAAAATAAAAAATAAAAAATAAAGAAAATTAATTAACTTAGTATGGTGGCTGGTGGCTCACACCTGTAGTCCCAGATACTTATGAGGCTCATGCAAGAGAATCGCTTGTGCCCAGGAGTTGAAGTCTACAGTAAGCTATGATGGTACCACTGTACTCCAGCCTGGGCATCAGAGTGGAACACTATCTGTAAAATAATAATAATAATTAACAATAATAATTTAAAGTAATGAAAAACACCATGTGATGCTAATTATCTACATGTGAACAGTTCATTTCTCTAGAAATTGCATATCTTAGCAAAAAGTGATCTCTCATAGTTTTCAAGTATTTTTCATTATGTTTAGTGTGATACTGTAAACCTTAAGTAACATCATGGGACCCATATGAAGTGTAGCTAGTGATGCTGGAAGTGCTCCCAACAAGCAGAAAAATGTCATGAGATTACAAAAAGAAAGTTGAATTGTTTGATATGTACCATAGATTGAAGTCTTCAGCTGTGGTTGCCCACCATTTTAAAATAAATATGTTCAGCATAAAGACCATTCTAAAAAAGAAACCCTGTGATGCCATTTCTGCAGCTATGCCAGCAGGCACAAAAACCTTGTACATTTTGAAAAATACGTTTTTATTTCATATTGAAAATAAACCTTTACTTGAGTGCAAGATTGCTGTAAGAAAGGCCTACGGGTTCAGAAGTTCAAGACCAGTCTGGCAAAGATGATGAAACCTCATCTCTACTAAAACTACAAAAATTAGCCGGGCATAGTGGCAGGCGTCTGTAATCCCAGCTAGTCGGGAAGCTGAGGCAGGAGAATCACTTGAACCCAAGCAGCAGAGGTTACAGAGAGCCAGGATTGCACGACTGCAATCTGGCCTGGGTGACGAGGTGAGACTCTGTCTCAAAAAAAGAAAGAAAAGAAAGAAAGGTCTGCTTATAGACTCTCGAGATGATTCCAGAAAAAGTGAAGTCATTATATGATAACTTAAAGCCAAAGGAAAGTGAAAGATCTAAAACTGGAGAATTTAATGCCACCAAAAAGTAATTTGACAATTTTAAAGAGAGGCTTGGCTTTTAAAAAATGTCATGATAACAGGAGAAGCAGCTTCTGTTGACCAAGAGGCAACAGATAACTTTCCTGACTACATTAACATAATTACTTAGGAGAAAGGATATCTGCCTGAACAGGTTTGTAATGCAGATAGAGTGCCTTATTTTGGGAACAAAAGTGCCACAAAGGACATTTATTAGTAACAAAGAGATGCAAGCACCAGAAATTAAGGCAGGAAGGAATAGGCTAACTACCGTTTTGGGTAAATGCAGTGAGGTTTATGATCAGGACTGCCCTTATCTAGAAAGCTACTAACCCCAAGCCTTGAAGAGAAAAGATGAACGCCAGCTGCCAGTCTTTTCACTGTACAACAAGAAGGCCTGAACAACAAGAACCCCCCACCGACTCACCTTTTTTTTCTGAATTGGTTCCATCAATGCTTTATCCCTGACATCAGAAAGTACCTTGCCAGGAAGGTACTGTCTTTTAAAGTTATTTTAATATTGGCAGTGCCCCTGGGTAGTCACAACCCTACGAGTTCAGCACCGAGGTGTTGAAGTAGTCTACTTGCTCCCAAACACAACATCTGTAATTTAGCCTCTAAATTGTAATCAGAGGTTACAAGAATCTTTAAGGCTCATTACACATGGTAATCTATGGAAAGGACTGTGAACCCTATGGAAGAGAACCCCAATGGAGAGAAGATTATGAAAGTCTGGAAGGATTACACCATTGAAAATTCCATCATTGTTATAGAAAAAGTCATGAAAGCCATTAATCCCAAAACAATACATTCTTGCTGGGGAAAAACAAAAAACAAAAAACAAAACTGTGCTCAGATGTTATGCATGACTTCACAGCATTTACAACAAAGCAATTCAAGGAAATCATAAAAGAGATTATGGATATTGTGAAAATGATAGGAGATGAAGAATTTCAAGAACTAATAGTCACCATGCAAGAGGAATTAACAGAAGAAAACTTGGTGGAGATGAGTGCTTCCTAACCAGCTCCAGATGATGAGAAAGGAAATACAGAAGAAGCAGGGCCGGGACACATATTGACATTAGACAATCTGAAGAAGAGCTCTGATTATTCAACACTGCCTTTGATTTCCTTTACAACATGCACCCTTCTGTGATACAGGCACTGATACTAAAGCAAATGGTGGAAGAAGGATTGGTACTACATAAAAAGCTTTTTAGAGAAATTAGAAAGCAAAAATGTTGGACAGAAATTACCATGTATTTTCATAAAATTACTGTACATACGTCTGCTTCTCCCACCTACCTTTCCACCTCCTCTACCTCTTCCATGTCTGCCACCCTTGAAACAGAAAGACCTACTTCTCCTTCTTCTTCCTCCTCCTCAGTCTATTCAAAATGAAGATGATAAGGATAAAGAACTTTATGATGATCCATTCCCACTTAATAAATAATAAACGTATTGTTATCTCAATTCTGATTTCTTTAATTGCATTTTTTCCTCTAGCTTACTTTATTTATAAATATAGCATATAATACATATAACATACAAAATATGTGTTGACTGGTTTGTGTTATCAGCAAGGCTTTCTGTCCACAGTGGGCTATTAACATTTAAATATTGGGGGAGTTGAAAGTTACACGTAGATTTTTGACTGCACAGAGGGTCAGCACCCCCAATCTTCATGTTGTTTAAGTGTCAACTGTTCCATTTTAGATGTGTCTTAAGTCATTTGTTATTCACTAATTGGCATCAATAATGTATTAATCTATGTAGTGTTATAAGGGTTTCCCATCAATCCATATCCTGCAGGAAGTTATCTGTGCCCCAAATCATAGATAACAAAACAACCCAGAAACAGCTTATCCATTTTCCTGCTATCCCTTTAACCACAATATCAACTCTAATTCATATCCTTCTTACATTTTTAGTATAATTATAACAGCTTCTTTAAAATTCTTGTCTGCTAATTGCAACATCTATTTATCTCAAGGCTGGTATCACATTCCTTCTATTCACAATATCAACTACAATACATAATATGCAAACACATTCCTTCGTTTTTCTATTTGCCTGAGAGACTAGACATTAAGCCTGTGCCAAGGCCACCTTTGTAGCACCTTAATGCTTCTCATTTCTCCTTCAAATTGCTACTGAGCCTTTTTAAACCTAAGTTTAAAATATGTATATTTCAGCATATTTAAATAAATTTGCATTGTTTATAATTAATTTCTTCTTAAGTTTCTCTTTGTTGGCACAAGTGTCTTTTTTACTTATGAATTATACATATATATGGCAGGGATATTAATGTGGAAAGTATCATAGAGCACATGGACATGGTAATAAAGCTTATATAACATTTATTATTTTTGTCACATTACATAATAACTATATTTTAAAATTTGGCTATTTTCATGTTTTTGATAGTTCTAATATATTGCCTTCATTAAAAAAACTATCTGCCCTTTTCTGGGAGGGCAAAGAGATAAAATAAATTTTGCTCACCATTTCTGTTTGATCAGGAACCTTAACTTATTTAACTAAATAAGAATCATTAACTTCAAAAATCAATTTTCTAAAGAGTAGGAACATATAACATTTTTAATAAGTTTTTTCAAAAGGGTCTTATTGTGTTCCTCATAATTTTTAAAGATAATAGGGTAAAATTATGAAGAATGTGCCTGGTTAGAAACTAGTCTTTATTGCAAACACACACACACACACAAACATGCAAACAATTCAAGATTGATGAGTAAACTCAATGGAAATATAGCTATTCAGATAACTGCAATCAAAATGAGCAAATAACTATTTTCAGAGTTTCATGAATATTTTCTTATTCATCTAGGATTTGACACTTTCAGATGCTAGTTCTCTCACAAGCTTTAACTATCATTTTCTAGTGATTCAGAAAATTAGATTTTCTTTCATAATTCAGTTATTGAGAAAAACAAAAAATGCTGCACATTAGAGTTAAATTATATGCATGCAAATATTTGAAAAAGTATGAAAGCTTTTTCCAGTATTCTACATATACGTTTTATTACATTCTCATCTTGAAATATTTAAAAATGATCTTTTGAAAACAGTTAACATTCTCTGTACATAAACGTCTTAAAATGTCTTCTGCTCTGACTGAGATAATGAGATAAGCATAGCTGGAATCCTAATATGATTGTGCTTTTATTCTCTCATTTTTGTCCACAGTTCATAGATTGCTATATTTTCTGTCAGTGCTCTGATTCCACTTGTGAAAGAAATAATATGCTTTTATAGTGAAAAAGAAGATATGCATCTTTGGTTCTTTACACATATAATATTTGATATGCTTAATAGCATTATAATATAACAATGTTGTCTTCACTCTATAAAAATGACAATACTGAAATATGCTCAGTAGAGCGGTGACTATGAATTGCTTTCCTGGAGCAATATGATGTCTGACATTATTCACCTATACTCTTTGCTCAGCCCTCTTGTAACAAACACCATACACTTGCTATATTTTTTGCTTTATTTTAGGTGTTCCATTTATGATTTATCTAGACCTATAAAGATGATATCTTAGAGCATCAGTGAGTTACAAAATGTATCTTAGCTGTGGAATTCTGCTTTCAAATAAAATATTTCTTAGAGGTACAACATGTAAAGCTTATAAATTTGAGCTACAATTCTAGATGAGATGTAATTCTTCTTCTTCTTTCCTCTCCTTCATAGGAATCCCCAGAGAGTGCTGTGTCCAGAACACAATGAATCACTATTTAAAACCCTGCATAGATTAATGCCTCAGTGAAAAATATTCAGGGATAGAGGGACTAGAATGGGCATCCTTAAGATTAAGAATTGCATTATTGTCATCATGGCAAATATTTTGAGTGGTTATTGTTTGTGAAACATTATGCTGAGTGTTGTAGCTGCATTACCCTAGTTATTCCTTATTACCATTATCTGAAGATAACTATTATTCTTGGCTATGATTTGTAATCCTTTTTCCAAAAAGAAAACTGAGGCACAATGTGTTCAAGTAAACTTTTCTATATTTAACAGCTAGTAAATGGTAAGGCCAGAATTCAGTCTGAAGTAATCTGACTCAAAAGATGACTTTTGGGTAATAGTGGACAGGTATTATTTTTTGGCCTAACCTTTTTTCATCAATCAAGAACTATCCTCTTTTATACCTAAGTCTATGTAATTCTAATGAGAATGAATCTCACCCTTCCCAAATCCAGGCATTTTACCTAGGGTGGCCATTTAAATAATTCTCCCTTTGTGCAGTGTGAGAATCCAAGGTAGACTATATAAGTGGGGTTAATCTCTCTGTGGGATTACTATGTACTCTGGGAGAGATGTTCATTTTCAGTCACAAATCTTAAGTATCTGAACCTGGATCTGCTGAGGTTTAAAGAAATGGTGGAGGTGGAAGATATTTCTTTCATCATATGGATATTGGGTACCATAAACCAAAGTCAAGAGGAGAGCTATACTAAATATTTACCTGAATTTCTCAGTCGTGAGGAGAAAAATACATTCTTTTATTTTTTTCATATACACTAATTTGAGTTGACATTTTATCTCTTCTGTTTATTTAGTCCCAAATGCGACATAATGGGTCTCTTTATCTCTTCGTTTTCATTTATCTATTAGATTAAATGAACTTCAAACATATATAATGAAGAAAAATATCTCTCAAATAAGCTATTACTAGAGATACAGAAATGCTTAAGAGCTAACGTTATTCAAAGAAAGGTTTGAAACAGACATGTAAATTGATTGCAGTACAGAGGGATGCAACATAACTGAGTTATGTTTAAATTATCAACTTTGTCATTAGAGAAGGAGATTTATGGATTGAATCTTAAGGATACGTAGTCAAGAAGAGGATTGGGGGTCTTTTTTCAGGCCAAAGAAATATTGAGAGGTGAAGCCCCTTGGGCTTCTGGGTCCAGTGGGGACTTGGAGAACTTTTCTGTCTAGCTAAAGGTTTGTAAACGCACCAATCAGGGCACTGTGTCTAGCTAAAGGTTTGTAAACACACCAGTCAGGGCACTGTGTCTAGCTAAAGGTTTGTAAACACACCAATCAGCACTCTGTAAAAATGGGCCAATCAGCACTCTGTAAAATGGACCAATCAGCACTCTGTAAAATGGACCAATCAGCAGGATGTGGTCAGGGCCAAATAAGGGAATAAAAGCTGACTACCTGAGCCAGCACCTGACAAACCGTCAGGGTCCCCTTTCAGGGTGTGGAATCTTTATTCTTTCGCTCTTCCGGATGAATCATACTGCTGCTCAATCTTTGGGTCTGCACTGCCTTTATGAGCTGTAACACTCACCACGGAGGTCTGCAGCTTCACTCCTGAGGTCAGTGAGAACGTGAACCTACCTGGAGGAACAAACAACTCCGGATGCTCCACTTTTAAAAGCTGTAACGCTCACTGTGAAGGTTTGCGGCTTCACTCCCGAAGTCAGCAAGACCACGAACCCACCAGAAGGAAAAAACTCCGGACACATCTGAACATCTGAAGAAACAAACTCTGGGCACACCATCTTTAAGAACTGTAGCACTCAGCATGAGGGTCTGCAGCTTCATTCTTGAAGTCAGTGAGACCAAGAACCCGCTGGAAGAAACCAATTCTGGACACAGTAAGATGTGCAATTGTCATAATAAAGGTGCAAAGGAGCATATAATCCTGCAGAAATGAGTCATTCTTTGAAACAAATCCATGTTTTTTTGGAATGCTAAAAAAAAATGAATCCTAGTTAACATTTGGATTATGACATTTTATACAACTTAATTGCATGGTGTGATGATAGATGTACTATTATTTATTTTAAGAGATATCCCTGAGTTCAGGGGAAAAAGGTAATACATAGCTACTATAATTGATCAAAACCTTCTTTCGTAAAATGGAGTCATTTGTGGGAAATAAATATTATTTGTAACTAAAATAATATTTATAGTTATATTTTGGTTAATTTAGTCTAAGATCTATAAGCTCTTTTAATATGTATATTCCATACACATACTCTAATTACTTCTTTCCTTGTATTCAAGATTTAATAATGTAATTTCTCTAACCATACACTAGTATTGATAGCTACTAATTTTCTCCAATCTGTTGAAAGAGAAAGGCAGGAGACAAAAAGAATTATAATATTTTTATGACACATTCTTGAATCTCAGTAAATATTAAGCATAGGTTGGTAGTAAGACAGTGAGAAGTTGTTTTATGCCAGTTGATTAATCACTAGTAATAGAGTCCTATGATTAAAAAATTTATTTTCCAACCCTCTGATTGAGAATCTTTTTTGATTCCACATTAAAATTCATTAATAAAGTCCAATCCTGTTAGCATTATATGCTAGAATCCCGACAACGTAATCACTTATGTTGCTAATCTCATTTCTGTCCATTTTACTGGCCCACTCATTTTTCTAGTTACGCCAAATCTCTTCCTGTTTAGTACAGCACCACAGGCATATTCTCTCCTTCATGGCATTGAACTTACTCATTTACACTTTTCATCCCAAGGAAAACTCTTCAATCCTAAAGAGATAATTTAAAATGGATTTCTTTAAATACTGTATTATTAAGATTTATATATAAACATCTTACTGCCACTATCACCACTATTTAGCAAAGGTCCTAGCATGTGATGCTTAGGCACTCAACAAACAAAAAATGAGAAAGAGAAGAAAAGACAATAAAGTATTCACTGTAATGACAATATTTATGAATGGCTTACATTTTCATACAATTACCTTGTTGTAATAACATACTTTTCACTTTCACTACTTACTTTTGTAACCAGTTCTTTCATTCACTTATTCACTCATTCATCCAACAGTTAGTTGTCAGGCATTGTAGCATAATGGAAAATACAGCATCATTTCCCTTAAACAGCATATGTTTTTAAGAAAAAGCTTTTATATAATTAAATATTTCAACACAATGTGATAATTTACAGAAGGGTGTGGAAGTGGTACAGGACCCCAGCACTTACCCAAAGGTAGCCGTTGTGTGTGTCAGGGTTTCTGCACTATAGTCCCTTCTGTGGTCATCAGAAATATGTTACAGCACAAAGAAATATGTTACAGGAAAGGGGTCCTGATCCGAGCCCAAGGACAGTGTTCCTGGAGTTCGTGCAAGAAAGAATTCAGGGCAAATCCACAGTGCAAAGTGAAAGCAAGTTTATTAAGAAAGTAAAGGAATAAAAGAATGGCTCCTCTGTAGACAGAGCAGCCCTGAGGGCTGCTGATTGCCCATTTTTATGGTTGTTTCTTGATGATATGCTAAACAAGGGGGGATTATTTATGTCTCCCGTTTTTAGACCACATAGGGTAACTTCCTGACGTTGCCATGGCATTTGTAAACTCTCACGTGTTGACGGACATAAAGTAGTGAGGACGACCAGAGATCACTCTCATGGCCGTCTTGGTTTTGCTAGGATTTACCCGGCTTCTTTAATGCAGCCTGTTTCATCAGCAAGGTCTTTATGACCTGTATCTTATGCCGACCTCCTATTTCATCCTGTGACTTGGAATGCCTTAACTGTCTGGGACTGCAACCCATTAGGTTTCAGCCCCATTTTACCTAGCTCCTATTCAAGATGGAGTTGTTCCGGTTCACATGCCTCTGACAGAAGTAGGAAGGAGAAAGCATTCAGTTTTGAAAAAAGATTTCTTAACAGATGATTTTCATAAGTAATTTCAGTTAATTTTATTAATATGCCTTGTTACAAAAATTAGAAGTAAAATCAGAATATCTTATTATTTACAATGCAATTTCTCATATTTTAACTCAAATCACTAGGATTCCTTAAACATACTATATAAAGTTTTAAAGTATATAATTTTATAAATAATGCTGCTTTATGTAATCATTTATGAATGCACCAAGCAAAATAACAAATCATTTAAATCAATTATATGCTGAAGCAGACACATACTCTACAAGCTCTTCACTCTCACCTTCTGACACACACAAATGGTTTCCCAGTTACTTACACAAGATATACAGTCCATCAGTCAGGGCTGTATTTTAATGATCATAAATATTTTACTATTGATCATTTGTCACAGTAATTTGTTTTCTTATTAAAAGAGTCATGCTCATTAATCATAATTGTAATCTTTTGTTTTCTTAAACATAATCTTTATCTTTATGTAAAATCTACTTTTCTTATTACCCATAATTATTCTAAGAAAAATCTGTGAGACAAACTTGAAACAACTAGTTTCTTTAAATTTTGTTTCAATATTAACAACGTCTTTGGGTCTATCCATCATGAAAATGAATTTTGTCATAACATGATTAAGTGAAGAAGTAATTTGTACTGCTGTGAAAATGGCTTTGGCTATGGAGATACCATGCTTCCATCTGGTTCCTTTAGCAAGGGTTATGCTATTATACAGCACACTAATTTTCACAATGCTAAAATGCAGAGTGGGCCAAGTTATGGCAAAGTGCTTTTAAAATATTAAATGCTTACTATCCATTTTCTATTGGTTATATTAGACAAGTTTCACAAATCAGGAAATGTATATATATATGTATGTATGTGTGTGTGTATATATATATATATTTCTCATTGAGAAAATTGGTGTCTGTTATTTTGTCTTCTTGTAGAAAAAATGTTAAGCTGATGTATACATATATATTCCAATTATAGTTTTGCATTGTGGATTTATGTGTATGTATGGGAATAAACAGAGACTTAAATAATCATTAATTCTTTCATTCATACTTAGAGTGCCCACTAAATGCTAGGAATTGTGTTAATGGTGAACAAAGGGCCCATGAATAGATTTTAGAACATAATGGTTAAAGATGTTTTAAGATATTACAAACAAAATATTAACAAATGAGTCCAAATGCAATAAAATGACCTAGGGGGAGGAACGGTCTATACAAAGGGAAGGGAATTACTTTAGATTACCTCTTCAGCCATGAATTCTGTAAGCAACTATTTATACAGAGGCTTGAAGAAGGAGGCCAGAAGAGTGAGGCAATGTAAGTAGAGGAAAGAGGATGTAAGAGTGAAGACTTGTAAAGGCCTGGTTTATAAAAAGTCTATGTGCTCAAAAAACTTGAGCTAAGAAAAGTAATGTGCTGGATTATTTATCCTACGTTTGGAAATTAAATGAAGCTATAGTTTGATATTATTATGTATATTATGCCAAAAGTAGTCTGTAAAATGCAAACTGACTTACCTAACAATTTTGTGCAAATGGCGCAAAAGCAATATAAAGCAATGATCCTCTAAAACCTAGATTGGGGGAATGTCAACACTGTTATTAGGGATTCAAAGTCAATTTTTTTTTTTTTTTTTTTTTGAGATGGAGTCTCACTCTGTCACACAGGCTGGAGTGCAATGGCGTGATCTCACTGCAACCTCTGCCTCCGGGGTTCAAGCGATTCTCCTGCCTCAACCCCCCGAGAAGCTGGGATTACAGGTGCCCGCCACCACGCCCGGCTAATTTTTATATTTTTACTAGAGAGGAGGTTTCACCATATTGGCCAGGCAGGTCTCAAACTCCTGACCTCAGGTGATCCACCCGCCTCAGCCTGCCAAAGTGCTGGGATTACAGGCTTGAGCCACCGCGCTCAGGCTTTTAAAGCTTGTGGCTAATCAAAGTCCTCTTCCTGTGAGCTTCATTTAATCATGAAGCATTGAGTTACTATGATTTTGTTTCAATTGTGGAAATGTGTTTTACAAATTCTTACATCTCTGCGAAAAGTTTGTTTCTTTTCACATCTCAAAAAACTGAGTCAGGCTTTGAAAATGAACTTTAAACACAGAAGACATTCATGAGCAGAGGGGAACATTGCTTAGAAATGCTGAGAAGTTCGTCAATAGCATATGTCATTCTTAACCTGTCTGCATGTATTATCTTGCCTGAAACATTGTCATTAAAATATTTCTAATAGTGATGTGAAGAAAAAATTATTGCTTGCTTTTTCTCAGTAGAATTTAGCTACATTTCACTTTATGTTGCTTACTAATGTTGAAAACTTTTCAGTTTAACTACAAAGTTGTAAAATGTATAAATCGGTGAGCAAATTTATATCATAGAATTTGTAGTGATAATGGTTATGTTTCTTTCAGCAGCCAAGAGTGACCATCTGGCTGTCATGTTTTTGCTCATTAGGAAAGTTTCCCAATGTTCTTACAACGAAGTACAAGGTCCTTCAGGATCCATCCTTCTCCCTTACCTTTCAGACCTTATTTTCTACTCTGTCTCATGCTCAGTACACTCTATATAGACTGGCTACCTGCCTCTATTTGAACTCTAGGAGTACTCCCACCTCCAGGCATTCACTCTGCTTCCTCACTCTGCAGTGCTCATTCTCCAGGTATCCATATGGCTCACCTTGCAACTTCCATGTTTCTTCTCTAATGATACTTTGTCTATCACAGAAGCCTTCCCTGAGTAGCATAGATAAACTAGCAGCCCACATTCCCCTTGCCACATACTATTTGTCTTAGTTGGTCTTATTTTTCTTCATAATATTTTTTATATGACATGTGTATATATTAATATGTTTGCTTATTGTCTCTACTATTCTTCAGGAGAATGGGAATTGTCTGTATTTTCCTGCTTCATATCTCCAATATCTGAAAAGATTTTGAGAATCTATAAGATAATCAGTGGTGTATTTGTTGAATCAATGAATTAATATGGGACTTTATTTACTTGCTGTTTCATTGGTTCATTTTTAGTAACTTATAATTAATGCATAAAAACAAATGTGAGTTTATAATATTCACCAAAAATTCACAAATTAAATGAAATTATTCAGGTTTAAAAAATTAATATAGGCCAAGCACAGTGGCTCACACCTGTAATCCCAGCACTTTGGGAGGCCAAGGTGAGTTGATCACGAGGTCAGGAGCTCAAGACCATCCTGGCTAACACAGTGAAACCCCGTCTCTACTAAAAATACAAAAAAATTAGCCAGGCATGGTGGCGGGCACCTGTAGCCCCAGCTACTCGGGAGGCTGAGGCAGGAGATTGTCGTAAACCCGGGAGACAGAGCTTGCAGTGAGCTGAGATCGCACCACTGCACTCCCGCCTGGGCAACAGAATGAGACTCCATCTCAATAAATAAATAAATAAATAAATAAATAAATAAATAAATAATATATCTATCACCTCACATTGTTACCATTTTTTTGTAGTGAGAACACTTGAGATACACTTCCTTAGCAAATTTCACGTATATAAAACTTTACTATTAGCTATCCTCATCATGCTATACATTAGGTATTTAGAACTTCTCATTTCTTTCACCTCCCAGACCCTGGTCACCACCATCCTACTCTCTGTTACTATGAGTTCAACTATTTTTTTTGTTTAAGTTCTACATCTAAATAAAATCATGCACTATTTGTCTTTCTATACCTGGCTTATTTTTCTTAGCATAAAGTCCTCCAGATTCATCTGTATTGTTGTAAATGGCAAACTTTCCTTATTTTTAATGGCTAAATAGTATTCCATTGTGTATACATACCACATTTTCTTTATCTATTCATCTGTTGATGGACACCTAGGTTGATTCTTTATCCTGGCTATGGTCAATAGTGCTGCAGTGAACATCTGAACATGGGTGTAGAAATATCTCTTCAAGATAGTGATATAATTCCTTTGGGTATATGTCCATAAGTGGGATTGCTGGATCATGTGGTAATTCTATTTTTAATTTTTTTAAAAACCTCCGTAGATTTTTCTATAATGGTTGTACTAATTTATATGTCTACCAATAGTCTACAAAGAATCTCTTTTCTGTATATTTTTAAAACTTTTTATATTCTGACTTTTTTATTATAGCCATCCTAACAGATGTGAGGTTGTGAGGTGATATTTTATTGTGGTTTTTGATTTGTATTTCCCTGATGATTAGTGATGTTGATCATCTTTTCACATACATCTTTGTCTTTGTATGCCTTCTTTGGCCCAGTTCTTTTTTTTTTTTTTTTTTTTTTTTTTTTTTTTATGAAACAACAGTATTGTTGTAGATTTATTTTGAAATATAGATACATATGTATTTAAGTTTAATTCATATGATTTGGCATTTTCTTAATTTCTCTAGTTGAATGCGTTTTATAAAATAAAAATAAAATTATATAAAGTAAAAATAAAATTACAGAACTATTTATTAATGAAGATTTGTTGAAACACAATAATCAATTTAATAGACTGTTCTTTTAGCAATGTAGTAAGAGAAGAGCCAACACTTTCTCCCACTTTTTTCCAAGTTTGTTGATTATCTTACCTTAGGCTGGAGCCTTCTCCTCTGGTAAAAGGAAAAATTGAGGATGTTCTTTAGCCCAGGTCAAGAGTAAAGAATTTTTTGAACCAAGACTTGAGTCCTATGTGAACTTGGCAACAGACACTCCTCTTTTTCTTCTCTTTTTGTTTTTCATGTTGCCTATGTTAATTGATAAAATTCTAGTACAATCTTTTCTAAATCTCATGCTTAATGTACAGTCTATCTTGTCAGTCTAATGAGCAAACTATAAAGTTGTTTTATATACATATTTTGTATTTGTTTTGTTTTGTTTTTGCCGTGTAGATCAACAACTGGAACTGGGTAATCCAAAACAAAGTAGAGATGTAGATAATAGTGAGAAATAAGTCTCCTACCTGAGCAGACTAGAATTCTAGACAACTTTCTTAAAAAAAAAAAAAAAAAAGTTTAGAAGTAAAAAATAAAGTAGAAGCCAGGCTGCTAAAACCATTGAACAATGAATAGAATAAAATTGTAGAATGATAACTGTGGACTTACAAGCCAGAGACCAAGTTATCAGATTCATGCTTTCTGTCTCCTACTAATATGCCAGATATCAGCCATGCTATCATGGTTTTGGTTAGTAAAATGAAAAAAAATTATAAGCAACTGGTGGGTTGCAGTAAAGATTAGACAAGGTTAAATAGCCTGACATGTGATATGTGCACACTGCCATTTTCTTATTCTTTCTTTGTATCCAAACGCATAGTAGAATCTCATTTAATAATTGAGAACTAAGTGCCAGCCTTTCAAGTATATTTACTGAGCCTCACTGTGACATCTCTCTTTCTTTTTAAAAATAATCTACACACAATATAACAAAACATGCAGGGCATATTGTACAATAAATTTTATTTTATGGAGAAGCAAATTTTGTAACTGTGATTGCTACCATTGTACCAACCACTATTAGCATTGGGTTCCTGGGTGTTCGTTCTTATCACCTTGTTAATAAGAAATACAGTGGAAGAGCAAAATGTAGGTTAAAACAGTAATTTTTTTTTTTTTTTCTAATGAGGAGAAGCTGGAGGAGGCCAATTTAAATAAAATTGAGTCATATATGTTCCCATTTAAAAAAAATGATCTTTTGCCATATGACTTACATAAAACAAAATTACTCATGTTAGACTAAATGTATCTACAGCCATGAACAGAGAAAATTTGTCTGTATTCAATGAAACAATTTGAAAAGTGAAGGGAGTTAATTACAATATTAAAAAAAAAAACACATTTTTATTGTATAGAATGGTCGGGTCCTTTAGGATATGTTGTTAATCATTGAGACCAATAAAACTTGAATGGACTTTTGAATTGAAATATAGAGAAGAATAGAAAATTAAATGTTTTGGTAATTGTTTAGTTGATTTTCTAGTATAATCATCAATTAAGACATGATTTAAGCATAACTGTTTTTACTGTGTGACCATAATTATTTTCCTTCAGTATGGAGATAAGAAATTATACAGTAGTTGACTTTGATAAAACTAACCTCAATGTACATCTGGGATATACATGATGATGTTTAAAACCTAGTAAACATTATTTGTATAACTTAATTCTAATTTTCCATCTGTGAATTAATAAAGAAAAATAAATGATGGTCCTAGGGAAAGATACTTCTTGATGCTTATGTAAAAATATTAATTTTTCTAGCCAGGCATGGTTGTGTGTACCTGCAATCCCAGCTTCTTGGGAGGCTGAGGCAGGAGAATCGCTTGAACCCAGGAGTGTGAGGTTGCAGTGAGCCAAGACTGCGCCATTGCACTCCAGCCTGGGCAACAGAGTGAGACTCCGTCTCTCTCTCTCTCTATATATATATATGTAAATTTTTCAAACACATCATATTTGTAGGTGTTTTCCATGTGTTGATAGCCTGAGATACTGGTCTAGTTTGGGTTAATACTCTCCCAAAATTCATCGAAGGAAAAAATACAATTTTGGTTTTTAAAATTTAGTCTATATTTCTATCAACAGTGAAATGTAATGGAACATTGAATTTTCAGCGATGAATTTCAGAAACTTCGCCATTGCATTCAGATTTTGTAACATCGGATTTCCTGGTTTTGTTTCTTTAGGTGAAGTGGAAAATGTTGTGAGAACCAATGGTGACACATACTATACTCAGCTACTCCATGCTTCTCATTTCATTCTCTTCCTGAGAACTGGAGATGAGTGAATATCACAAAATTATTCTAGTATTAAATTTTTTTTATGTTTTACTGTCTTAATCTTTGTAAAAGAAAATGAACAATTACCAGAATTACTAAAAAAAAAAGTTTGAACAAAATATCTTGCATTAATATCTGCAGATAATTGACAGATAGGATTCTACAATGTTATTAGATTATTTTATATTTTTTCCATTGAATAGTGCTTAGTATGACTGGATTATCATGATATTTTATACACATACACACACGCGTATAACACGTAGAGTATTTCTTCATAAAATTCCATTTTTTAGCCTTCCTTATCTCACTAAATGGCATCACTGTCTGATGCCTAAACAAAGAAACAAATATAAACAAAAAGTAAACATTATCCTTAATCTTCAAATTATCTCATCTCCCACAATCAATTCCATCAGTTTATCATTTTTAACCTCAATGTATGTTTCAAATATTTTCATTTTTTATTATCATCTCAATTTTCAGCCTCTCGGTCGAAGCCATCATCATTGCTTCTCTGAACTAAATGCAATATCTCCACACTATACCTATACCTCTACTTCCACTTTTCTCTCTTTGTAGAAGACAGCATGATCTGTGATAAAGTCAAAGTACTACTCTACTTAAATTTCGTCAATAGCTTCCTTGAACTTAACACCTAGACTCTTTTGTTAATTTTCATAGCTCTGTGTTATTCAGTCCCCATTTATCCATTCCTCAAAAATTGTTGCGTTCTGGCAACATTGTCCCTGTTTCCAGATTTAGGGTCTTTATACCTGCAATGACCTTAGATCAAACTGCTTTTCTACATGTTATTTTAATGGATGATTCCTTCTTATCCTTAGAAATCAGGTCAGGATTATTTCTTGCAGAAGGCTTCCATGGTCCCCCTAAAATGACGCACACAATCTCTAATAACTCTTTATTCTATAATCCTCTTGACTTTCTTAATAACATTTAATTTCAGTAACTCATGCTATTTTATTTTGTATATTTGCCCTCACATATGCTCCTTGATGGGATAGATGAAGGCAAAAACAAGAAAAGAAAAATAAAAAAATCTGTCTCATTTGCCACTGTAACTCCTGTCCATTAGAATAGTGATTTTTGACATTGTTGAAATGTAGTAAATGCTGTAAAATAAATAATTGAATGGGTATTATTATCACTTTATATTGTTTTATATTGTCATTTCAAACCTCAAATATATTAATTCAAAAAACTGTGTTCTCATCTTGAATGAAATAGTTTTTTTTTTTCACTGACACTATTAGCCAGTCTCTGTTAATTTATTTCATTTATATCATTTATTATAAATATTATATATTTTTCGTTTTTCTTGTTGGCTTTCCGGAACTCTAGTCAATGATCAATCAAACACAAAGTTTAGTGGACTCTTTCTGGCTAATTTATGCTACATATTTATTTTCTTAGGGCCCCTTTGTCAGGCCCTTACCCATTGTTAACCATTTTTTAAAGTCTCTTAATTGATCAGACTACGTCCAGTGTTTCTTTGTCAGTTTGTCCTCCTACATTTTCTACATTTTCAAATAGATCTTCCCAAACACCACTTTCTTGTTGCTATTCTTCTATTCCAAAAGTGTTTTTTTGTTGTTGTTGTTGCTGTTGTTGTTGTTTGGTGTTTGTTTGTTTTTTAGCTTTCTGCAATCTGTTGGCTAAACTGCACCCTCCTTTCTTTGGCATTCAAACCCTATAGAATGCTGGCTCAGAATACATTTTCAACTCATTTTCTCCTTCTCACTATATATATATACATACTTATTGCTTCATGTAAAAAATTGTTTCACAGTCCTGAGCCTACATGTTTGTTCAATATTTATCCTTCCTATTTAAATTTTATCTGTCCTTCAGAGAACACTTCAAATCCTTCTGTAGCCAGCTCAGCTCACAGTCTGGATTCCTCAGAAAGTCATCTGTAAATGGCTGCAGCATCTCTCTGTAGTGATATTTGCGTTCATTCACTTTCCAGAATGCTTTGTTCCGATTGGCTTAAGAAGGATTATAATGCAATTGTGAAAAGAGCAGGTACTTTGGGATCTCACAGTGTTGATTGAAATCTAAGTCCTATTACATTCTATCTTGGAAAAGAGGACAAGTAATTCAATATCTTTGAGCTTTGGAGCTGTTCATCTGTAAAACTAAATTAATAGTGCCTGTATCATAGGATGGTTTCAGGGATAAAAATAAAATAATATATGTATGCATCTGCTTCAATATGATGTGGGTAGTCATTCTCTCCCACATTTTTAACTACAAATGAACATTTTTCAAGTTTCAACTCAATTCCCATCTCTTCCAAGACTTCCTCGATAATACCAGCATGAAATGTTTGCTTTCTTCTCCAAATTTCAAGAATGATTATTTGGTCATTTAATATGACTTGTTTTAGCATACTCTGTTAATATTAGTTGTATATTCTACTATCATTTAAGTAATGGCCTAATATCTACTGAGAATTTGCTGTATTTCAGTCCTGAGGTATGTACTTTATCCACAAAGGAAAGGTAGATAAAGTGGTTATGTGGATGAGAAAACTAAAGATCAATAAAATAATAAATCATCCAGTGTCACACAGCTTCAAGGCCAAGGATTCAAACTCAAGTCTGTATAGTTCATCTTCATAGTTGTAAAAATATGATCACAATTTATTTTTGTTTCATGCTCTATTTTGCAAAACTGATTTTAAATTTTTGCAAGCAGGAATGTTATGTAAGATGCTGTAGAATTTTGTATGTTCTTTAAATAATATCGGTTGAGAGTTTTGTAGCCTAAAAATGTTTTTATCCTACATTAACTGAATACATATACACACATCCTAATAATATTTCATATATGTATACAGTGTATGTAATTTGTATATTAAAAGATGAAATTCTGTGTTTATATATATATATGTGTGTGTGAATGTGTGGTCATATATATACATGTATTTTATTAACATATGTTTGAAAAGATATGTATATCCACATTTATATATGTCTCCACATATACATTTACATATATTCACATTTGCATGTGTGTATAATTCATATATTCTAAATTTAAAATGTCACAGTAATTCTTCTCTATATTTCTTCTAATTTTGAAAAACTCCATTGCTACTATCCATATTAGCAACCACATCAGCCTTTCCTTCTGATATGCACGTAATTCAGAAAGTTGAGTTTAGAATGTCTTGACCTGAATTCACACTCTAATTTGGGGGAGATTATTGTGTCTTGAACAGTCTTCTCTCCTCCTCCTCTTCATGTGCTCTTTTCTTTCCTATTCATCTGGGCAGTGGGGGGCGGGGGGAAGTCTCCCAATTACAGCTGAAGACTGTTTAGTGCACAGCTAAAATTTGGGGCCATGGAGGTTCCTAACAGTGCGCTCCAAACGGAGACAATCTTAACCTTACAAACCCAGGAAGCTAATTTATTTTTCTGTGGCCATGGGAATAATTTAAAATTCTTAAATAGTTTTTTTTTGTGTGTGTACTCGGGTTACAGAATATAAAATAACAAATGTGTCTCCCTTACTGTTTAAATTGTAAATGTCATCTGAGTAAGAAATTAGGTAACTAACGAATAAACTCTTGTTTTTACAGGATATCCTCATTTGCAGTAGAACTCCCAAATATGTAAGTTAACAATGCTTTAGGGAAAACACCACTAGTAGTTGAAATTTGCAATTACTTGGACTTATTAAATACTGAACATTATGAGGAACATGAACAAGTAATGATGTTTATGTTAACAACAACCTTAAATTTCAAACAATTAGCTATTAAAAATGTGTATGCCCAGTTACCTGACATGCATTTTAATTATCTTCCACCTTGTAGATCTCCTTCTTGCTGTCTTCATAACAAAAGTATGCATGTTTAAATCTTGCTAAGTCTAACCAGAGAAAGGAACCTCTACACATTAGGAAATATTATCAATAACCTTCTTAAGATTCCCCTAGAGCCTTCCAGGAGCTCTGCTGATTATGAGGACACTGAAATGTTTTATAACTAGGATTCATCTGCATCACACAGAAATGAGAATTATATTTGTAATTTTGAGGAATTGCCTTGAGGAATCTTTGTGGTCAACCCACCGGCTAAAAAAGCCTGCAGCAGAAAGCCTATTGAAAATAAGATTAAAAGAAGCTTTCATCTGTAAGAAGTATAGTAAGAGGGTAACTACTTTTCTTGATTTTCAAAAGGTCAGTCACACAGTAGGTAAACGGTGAAAGTTAAAATAATTGGTCATTACTGGCACCAAAGTGCCAAAGTGTAATAGAGCAGGATAGTTCTCTGTGTAAGAAGAATATCCTAAAGCTTCAAATGATGTTCATTCAGAAGGTTTTCTGAAGGCCAGAAGTCTCTTTGCATAGTAATTTTGGCATGCTTCAGGATCTATAAATATATGCTAATAAACAGAATAGAATTATTAGTTTGGATCAAGCAAAATTCTCAATGTATTCACAATCAAGAATTTAAAAATCAATTTCTACTTTTTACATTATTCTAAAATTGTACAAGATTTAAAAATTAATACTATGTAGCAAACATTTTGAGTGCTTATTCATTTTTTCTTTCCTCTGCCCCACTCCTCTAATTCTGGCAGGACCTATATGTTGTTGTTCAGATACTTATTCTCCATCTGACCCAGTCCCTCCATCATCCAGAGATAGACCATAGTTTTGTTTTGTTTTGTTTTGTTTTGTTTTGTTTTTTTGAGATGGAGTCTCTCACTCCCGCACAGGCTGGAGTGCAGCAGCCCGATCTCGGCTCACTGCAAGCTCCACCTCCCGGGTTCACGCCATTCTCCTGCCTCAGCCTCCCTAGTAGCTGGGACTACAGGCGCCCGCAACCGTGACCAGCTAATTTTTTGTACTTTTAGTAGAGACGGGGTTTCACCGTGTTAGCCAAGATGGTCTCAATCTCCTGACCTCGTGATCCGCCCGCCTTGGCCTCCCAAAATGCTGGGATTACAGGTGTGAGCCACGGCGCCCAGCCAGACCATTGTTTTTTCAAACCTGACTGCAAGTGGTAATGACCTAGATGATTTTAAAAATTAATAATTTCTAGACCCTCACTTAAGAGATTCTGATTTACTTATTTTAAGCTGGATCAAAATAATTTGTAACTGAAAAAATCCTCGTGTGATTCCTAAATGCAGATATGATTAATAACCAATGGCCTAGAGAGAGTTAGCTTGGTAACTCTATTTCTTCGCTAAAGATTGGCTTAGGTAGAGGCCTGTTATCAATTAGTAGTTAATGAGATATGAGAGGAAATCCATTTATGGGACTCCAAGGAAAGGCCATCTTATTTTTGAAAAAAAAGAAAAAAAAAATGCAGGAATAAGAAGTTCATTTAAAGCCCCTAGATACTGCTTTGAGGTAACAACGTTGTGATTAGGAAGTGAGCAAGCATTAAAAAAAAAATCACAAAGCAAATTATAACACAATAAAAAAAATGGAAAGTTTTGGCTTTTGAGGGCATTGGTAAATCTTGTAATAAAGTAACTGTAGAGTCTCTATATGCTTAGACTTCTTACAGGAGATGAATCATTTTTTTCCTGTTTAAGACACTTTACTGGAAAGAAAATTCTTGCTGATCTAAGTATTCAATAAATCAATTTGTTAGTTCCTTACATATAAAGTCATCAGTCACTCAATAATTATTTACTGAGCTTCCATTCTATGCCAAGAACTTTTAAAATTGCTGGGTATACAATGGAGAACAAAGCAGAACAGAGAGCTTTCTCCTCATGGAGTTTACTCTCTAGTGAAATAATGAATGTGATAAATAAAATATACTGCTTGATAGGTAAGGATAAGTAATAAAGAGGAAAATGCAAGTGGACGAAGGCATAGAAAATGGTAAATGGTTATAGTCTAGGGTAGGGTGCTCTCCCAAAAATAGCCTCACTTAAGAGGGTGGTTTTTGAAAAAAAGACTTAGAGGAAAAGGAGTTAATCATGTGAATATGAAGCAAGAAGAGAGTGACTCTGAAGATTTGAAACAGCAAGGAGGTCAGTAGGGTTGGAGGTAAATGAGTGGGGAAAAGAAAAGCAGATTGCCAACTAGGTAAGCGGGGCACCAGATTCCACAGAGCTCAGTAAACCATACTGAGGTCTTTGTCCTTTGAGGAAGGTAACAAGCCAGTGAATGCTGATCATTGGAAGAATAATATGATCTTACTTGTCTTTTTAACAGGGTCACTGTAGATACAATTTTAAGAATGGATGAGGGTAAAGTATCAAAAGAAGAAATAACTGGATTAATTAAGAGTTACTGTATTAATCTGAGACAGAGACATGTCTTGATAAGCTGATTGCAATAAAGGTGGTAAAAAGTGATCAAATTTTGAGTATAACTCGAGAGTATAGCCAACAATGTTGGCATTCCATTAAAGTTTATGCATAGTTTTTAGATAACGGATCTCTTAGCCAAGGTCACTAATAATGAATTCACCTATTTTTTTCCTTTTAATTATATTAGTCTACACTATAAAGCTATCATAAAGCTTTCATGGCATGTGTGAATGTATCCGTTCTTCAACAAACATATTTCTGTGAAAAACGGAAACAATAATCAAAGAGTAAAGGCCTTCTTAATAACTTGGGCCTAGAGTGTCTTAAACTTTCTGGCAAGAATCCCACATAATTCAGTTCTCCAATAACTTTATGTCCAAATAACCAAGACTTCTTTTGTTTCATAACCCATCTCATCCTAAGGCCTTCTTTTGGATTCATCTAGTCTTCCAGTGCAAGAAGAGTCTCATAATACCTACGGTTCATAGTAGGATATTAGTCACATTTTCCAAAAGCCTTCTAAATTTGAAAACTTTTAAGGTATCATTCAATATTGCCCTATTCTTATTTTAATTTGGAAAAAAAAATACAGTTTTAAGAGAAGAGTAAAACTCCACCCATGCAATTTCTTAGCTAGAATAAATCTTTTTTAATTATTATTTTATTGTTAATTGGCAATTTATAATTGCATATATTTATGGAGTATAGAGTAATGTTATGACTTATGAATACAATGTTGAATACTTAAAGTAAACTAACATATCTATGACCTCAAATACTTATTATTTTTGTAGTACACACATTTGAAATATACTCTTAGTAATTTTGAAACATACACTATTATTAAGTATATTCACCATGCTGTGCAGTAGATCTCACAATAAAAACATATTCCTCCTATCTAACCGAGCTTTTGGACCCTGTGATCATTATTGCCCCATTCCTGCCACCTCCTAGCTTCCGTAACCACCATTCTATTCTCTGTTTCTTTGAGTTTGATTACTTTAGATTCCACATATGAGTGAGAACATGCTCTATTTGTCTTTCTGTGCCTGGTTTATTTCACTTAGCATAACATTCTCCATTTCCATCCACGTTGTCACAAATGACAGGATTTCTTTCCTTTTTAAGGCTGAATAGTTATGCTCCACATTTTCTTTTCCATTCATCTGTTGATGGACATTTAGAGTGTTTCCATAACTTGGCTAATTTGAATAGTGTTGCAATGAACATGGAAGTGCAGACATCTGTTCAACAAACTGATTTCAGATCTTTTGGGTCTACAGTCAGAAATGAAATTGCTGGATCATATAAGTCTATATTTAGCTCTTTTACCATGCTCCATAAAGTTTTCCGTAATGGCTGTACTAATTTATGTTTTCACCAATGATGTACAAGAGTTCCCTTTCCTCTACCTGGAATAAATTTCTATCTTGGACTTTACAACAGTGTTTTTTTTTAAGTACAAAAAATGTCTCCATTAAAATATGTGAGATGTTTATTTAAAATGCAAATTCACCAGAGCTTGAATATCAGACATTTTAATAGATTAATAAAAATGTATATCAGACATTTTAATCAATAGGTATTAAAATTTAACTGGTTTCAGGAAATAATTACACAAAGAGCCATGTCTTTAAAGGGTTAAATATATTTTTGCCTGCGTACAGTTTCAAAGACTGGGTACTTCCTATACTCTTGAAAGAAAAAGTAACCTCCCAAGGTAAGGTCATAGCATACAAATGGACTTTTAACCTTTAATTAGTGGTTTACCTTGGATAGTAATGGTTTCTAGCCTCTTTAGTAAATAAACAGGTGATAGAAAGACAGGAACTTTAGGAATGTAATACAAATGGATTTATTATTAACATTTGAGTGACTCATAGTTGATTTATTCATTACCTAAAAATTTGAGTATGTAATTTACTCTAGGTTAAGTTGTACTTATAATTGTGGAGGAATGATAGATGAATAATTTTTCTGCAGTTGTATTGAATTGATATACTGCTACATTTAGACCTGGACCTGGGCAGAAATACATCTGAGGATAATGCAAACAATAAACTATGGTTGAAATTTGGCCCATTGCCTGTTTATGTAAATAAAATGTATTGACACAAGCTATGCTCATTCATTTACTTGCTGTCTATGGTTCCTCTCATGGTACAATGGCAGAATTGACTAGTTGCAACAGAGACCATATATCCCACAAAGTCTAAAATAGTTCTATCTGAACTTTCTTGAAAAAAAACAAAACAAAACAAAACAAAACAAAACAAAAACTTTGCTGATTCCTAGTCTAATCTGTTGTTCAGTTTGGTTCAATATCAAAATATAATGTTTGGTGTAAGATCAACATATATGCAGCTTTGAGGTTGAGCCCAGAATTTTATACATCACTTTGTGACATTGCACTTGTTGAGCTTCCTCCTCTTTACAATGTCCCTAAAATTACTCAGCTCCGTGGAGCCTCCTTCAAATAGTCGTCTGTCTAGAAAGCTGGGACTTTTTTTCATCCTTTACCGAACACTTCCTATAATTTTGTCTGCTTCTAGAGCTAAGTAGTGGAAAGACATAAAACAAGCAATAGAGATTTGCCCAGGTTCTTAGTAGCCCAGCTCTTCTGGTCAGAGAAAAGGGTGGTTCTTTTTCAGCATGTTAGGTACTTGCCCAGTTGTCACTACTGCATTGTCACCATTGCCACATGTGCCACTATGTGTGATTGCCTGAAATCTGAGGAAGGAAAAAAAGAAAGAAAAAAGATGATTTCTGCTAATCTCTGACCTTTAAAAGACTACCCTCCTGATTTTGAATCCAGTAAGTGGGAATTTTACTTAAAGCTCTTCTGTTCCTACGTGGCATGTATAGCCAGGTTTTGGACTGCCATTGGATTTAGGCATGGAGATATCGGAAAAGTAGGCGAGGAAAAAGAGAGGATCTCTGTAAGTTTGGTAGTGCTTCAAATTCTTGTTTTTCTTGTTTACTTACCTAAGCCTCCTGCAAATAACTTCTGAGAGTCTGCATATAACTGTTCATGAATTCTTTCAAGTTTGTAATTGGACTCATGGGAAGAGACAGGGTAGAGATTGTAGGCTATCCAAGAACCAGAATTATCTTGATAAGGTTATTTTTAAGTCAAATAATATATCTATAGGGTGCTATACACCAACTCACTAACCTGACTGGCAGATTTCAGTGTTTTCCTATCATAGAGAATCTCCCAGGCTTCTACTTCGCATCCCTCAAATTTCAGCATATGCAATTAGGAGGAAGAAAATCATAGCTCCATTTCTGAAACAGCTATTCAGTCTCAAACAGACGGAATACTATTTGATCTTCCTGAAGGATTTGTAAAATATATTGCTAGGTCTTAACTTCTCCTTGAAAATAGTATCCAGTTTTATGCTATCTCAGAGTCTATTCCTTTTTTTTTTTTTTTTTTTTTGAGGCAGAGTCTCACTCTTTGCCCAGGCTGGAGTGTAGTTCTGCAATCTCAGCTCACTCCAACCTCTGCCCGCCTGCATCCCCCACCCCACCCCATTCAAGTGATTCTTCTGCCTCAGCCTCTCAAGTAGCTGGAATTACAGGTGCATACTACTGCACTTGGCTAATTTTTGTATTTTTAGTAGAGATGGGGTTTCACCATCTTGGCCAGGCTGTTGTTGAACTCCTGACTTCGTGATTCACTCACCTCGGCCTCCCAAAGTGCTGGGATTACAGGCATAAGCCACCATGCACAGCTTCAGAGTCTATTCTTATGTTAAACTTGTTTATCCTAATAGTCCAACTATACAGTTATGTAGCATGAGATACATTATGTTGATTTTCTTCTCTTCAGATAAATGTTTGCTCATATTTGGGAAGACTTTCTAGTAAGATTTCTTCCAAATGGCATAATCCTTAGCTCCCGTTATACTCCCTAATCTTACTATTAGAGAACCTACAGTCATGGAATCTTTTTATTTTTCCCCCAAAACAGAGTCTTGCCCTGTCACCCTGTGGAGTGCAGTGGTGTGATCTTGGCTCACTGAAACCTCTGCCTCTTGGGTTCAAGCAATTCTCCTGCGTTAGCCTCCAAGTAGCTGGGATTACAGGTACATGCCACCACATCTGGCTAATTTTTTGCATCTTTAGTAGATACGGGTTTCACCATGTTGGCCAGGCTGATCTCGAACCCCTTATGATCCTCCTGCCTCAGCCTCCCGAAGTTCTGGGATTACAGGCGTGAATCATTGAATCTTCTTTTCCTATGTGATTGACAAGCAAGAACAAAAAACACAAAAATGCCAGCACAGATAATCATAAAAAAGCAGTAGTTTAAAACAAAAGTATGACCCTATCAACATTATGTAAAATACCAGAATTCAAGACATAAGCATATCTTGAGTAATTGTTTATCTTGATAGGAAGTAGAATTTCAATTCATGTACAATATTAACTCTATTACTATTCCTAAACAATTTCATATTTTTTTCCACCCATGAGGAAGGAAATTTAAAAGAACAAAGCATTTTTTTCCTAGAATACAAAGAAAATAACTGCTAAATCTGTCAAATCTCTATATTTTGATTTCAGTATGTTGTTCCTCAGTACATTTCTCTACAATGATCTTCAGTTGTCTATTGGTTTCTAAGTTATAAAATTAAAATTAATTCTAGTGTAGGATTAGAAAGCTAATGAAAGCAGAATATAATTGTAAGAGTTAAGGAAAAAGGAAAGAAACACAGAAAGCAGCTCAACAGTCAAAGACAGGTTTATTTTGGAGAATAAGCCTGAGAGAGGCCTCTGGTGAATTTCAGTCAGGAGCACTGTCTCATACAGACTAAGAGTGTTTAAGGGTTTAGGGTGAGAGATCTTATCACAGGCTTGCAATATTTCTGTGTGGAGGAGAAGTTTATTGCAGGGTTGAAATGTCTCTGGTCAGAAGGAAGGTTATCTTGGGGCTGACATCTCTCTGGTTGGAGGGGAGGTTATCTTGGGAATGGCATGCCCGTGGTCAAAGAGGGGTTTATCTTAGGATTGGAATGTTTCTGGTCAGAGGTGTCATTTTTGGGTTTGTGGTCATGCTGACATTAGCCATTAGCCTGATGCCCTTTGGGTTGGATTTAGGCAGTTTTTGATCAAGAGGAACTTTAAAATGGTGGTGCTTGTCCAAGATGGTGAAGCTCCTGCTCCATCAATAATTCTGCTTTGTTATTGTTTAATTACAAGGAATTATTTAATTATTTTAAAAACTGGGAAAAAAAGTCCTGCCAGACAGAAAATGAGTAATCAACAATCAAGTAGTGACTGTGTTAGCAACTTTCTAAAGAGGCTAGCTAATAATATGAGTTGCAAGATTACTAAAAAGTTGCAAGTGCTTTGATTCTTAGTGACTTTAAACTAAACATAAGTGTTGTTTAGTTATATTGATAAGCTCTCTGTCTAATTGATCTTAGTGTTCCGAACTACGTACTACATATTAAACCAAATCAGCAGCATAATTGGTAGAAGACATAATTGAAAAATAGACTGAAATTGTGATTGAAGTCTACATATATAAAATTAACTGAAAATGGATTATATGCCTATACATCATATGTAATACTTAGACTTTATAACTATAACTATAAACTTCTAGAAGAAAACAGGAGAACATGTTTGTGACTTGAGTTATATTTTTTAGACATAAAATCAAAAGCATGACTCATAAAATAAAAATGACTAAATGATACTTATTACTTAAAATTTATTTTCGAAAGCCACTGTTGAAAGGATAAAAGACAAGCCACATACTGGGGAGAAATATTTGCACATCATATATCTGATAAAAGAGTTGGATCTGGAATGTATAAATTATTTTTAAAGCTCAAACACAAAAAGTAATTTAAAAATAAATGGGCAAGAGGTTTCAACAGACACTTCATCAAAGAAGATAAGTAGGCATATAGGTAAATGAAAAGATAAATTGGCAAATAGTCTCATGAAAAGATGCCATCATTAGTCAATAGGAATATGTAAACCAATCAGAATTAAACTTAATATACACCTATTGAGATAGTAAAACTAGACACTGACTAAGTGTAGGAAAAGATAGGGAGTGATCATGACTTTCAAACACTGCTGATGGAAATGTAAAATGGAACAACTTCAGAAAAAGTATGATCATTTCTTAAAAATTTAAATATAACTTAAAATGTATGATCTATTCACTCCTCTTGTGATATTTACCCAAGAGAGAATTGAAAGCAAATGTTCATACAAAGATTGTCCACAATGTTCAAAACAGCATTATTTGTAAAAAACTGGGAGCAATAAAGGCTTTTGTATAAACTGGAAGGACTGTAAGACAATGAAAGAGTAGAAAGATGCCAAGGCAGGAAGTTTGTATGAAAGGTGTATGAAACTGTACTTAACTAAACTAAATGGGAAAACATTTAAGCACAATTAGGTGAAATTAGACCCAAAACATAGTATATACATTTAACTTTAAAGATATCAACACATATTATTGTGTTTGCTTTAGAAATAAAATATTTATATTTTCTCACTTGTTATTGTTTGCTAGGGTTGTTGCTGTTTTGGAAACTGCTTGGCCAAATGAACAAATTTATTGTTGCTATGGTTTGAATGTGTACCCTTCAAGATTGATGTGTTGAAACTTAATCCCCACTGTGGTGACATTAGGAGGTGGGGCCTTCGTGGACGTATTATAATTAAGTCATGAAGGCTCTACCCTCATAAGTGGATTAGTGCCTTATAAAATGGTTAGAGATAACTAACTTAACCCCTCTTTGCTCGTTTACTCTTCTACCATGTGAGGAAGCGGAGTTAATTCCCTACAGCGGATGCAGCAACTGGTGCCATTTTGGAAATGCAGACCAGGCTGTCACCAGACACCAAACCTACTGATGCCTTGATGTTGCACTTCGTAGAATTAATAACTGTGAGAAATTTGTGTTGCTTATAAATTATCCAGTCTGTGGTATTTTGTGATAGCAGCACTAACAGACTAAGAAAAAGTGCACTTACAAAAATTACCAAATTGATTAAATGATAAAAAAAAAAGAAAATTTAAACATAAAACGATCAAATGTATAAGTCCACAAAAGTAGGCTTAATATTTTGTAAGTAACAGAATTCTATATCTGAGATGGAATCAATAAGAGATCCAAGTTCAAACTGTGTAACATATCCATTCAGCTGTTTTTAAGAGAACTATTAATGCCATCTGTTACATGCATCACTGCTATATTATGAGCTTCATCAGGACAAGGATTTTTTTACTATTTAGTGAATTCCCAACATTTAGAATTGTGCCTGGCACATAGTAAATGATACATGTGGAGTAAATTTTTATTTTCAATTCTAAGATATGGTAGAGAAAATATTTAGAGTTGTCTGTAAACTGAGACTGTGAAAACAAATGTAACATATTTTATTTTAAAAAAAGCCTATGGTATTTTCCTAGCCATAATTGTTTTCCCATTCTTGTTTTTCAAATTCTGTATTTTGTCATCTACTTTTTATATGAGAGATGAAACATGAAGGAACTAGAATATTGTTATCATTCTAAAATTTTTAGTATTCATTTTATAAGATTTGCCTATTTTCAGTCTCTATTCTCTGTAGTAAATTCAGATCCCTGGGACCCAAATCAGAGCAAACTCTGTGACATACTCCAGGAGTATATGCCAGAAAAAATCATTTTGAATAGACACTACCTTTGATTGCTTACACAGAGGATAACACTTGCTTTTCTTTGTGTTTTGGCAGGAAGGATACATTTATTTTATCTGAAATTACCACTTACAGACACGGTCTTCTTTTATACTTTAACTTGAAAGCTTTATCTGATGTTCAAAAACTTTATGTGCCTATTTGAAATGTTTTACTTCTATTAAAATGCAGTTTTGGATGGCAGGCCAAGATGGCACTGTATTTCAGGCAGCCCATTAATTTTATAAACCTAAATGTAAAATATTGGGTGAATGTTAATTGTCCCCTCTGAGGAGAGAACATATGGCCATCATTAAGTTCTCAAATGAATTTGTGATGCAGTGAGAAAAATGCATATAAACCACTAATCCACAATGCTATTTTTTAACCAATGATTTCCTTGTATTTAAATTAACCAGTCAGGATTGGAAGTTTATGAAAAGGATGACTGACCTAGAAGTGACTGACTCTTGCCCTTTCCTTCCAAAAAGACCAATACAATAAATAAACAATTATTTTTTGACTAGAGTGACTGAAGAGATAAGCTGGAATACAACAAAATACAACAAAGGAGTGGCAAAATTCCTCTGGGACACAGAAACCCACCATGGAAGCAAACATACAGGGGAAGTGAAACTTCCTGTCTCCAGCGTCTAATCTTCCCTGCTGGGATCAACTTGTAGCCAGGAAGGATTCTCATTGTGGAGAAAAGATAAGCTGGAGGCCCCCAGCATCCTCATTATTGATGCACACATTTGCAGTTCTTATTACAAGACAAACCCACAGTCCTCATGAGCCCTGAATCCACTTTGGAGAGCTCCCTGGAATTCATGCCACTACTTTGCTCATGTTTTATACTCCCAACCCTCTTGGCCCAAACTCTCATGGCACAGTGCTATCTTGAAACTGGACTAAATCACAGTGTGTCCTGATCTGCTGCCGGTAGCCATTGTATCTCTCCATCCCTGAGACTCCAGTCATTCCATCATACTCACATTGGCGGTTTCAGCACAACAAACCTGGCTGCTCAAAACCTAAATGCAGCAGAATGGCCGTGATCCCACTGTCTAAGCCTGCATGGCACTTTACCTCTCAAGGAAAATGCCATCCTGCACAGTGGTGTAACTGACCCTGGTTTGGCATCTGGCAAGTCTGCCCCAGAAGCAAGCAACCTGCTGCACCAATGCATGCCTGCACAGACAGCTGGCCCCATGCCTATGTCAGAAAAATGCATACAAACCATTAATTTGCATTTTTAAACCAATAATTATCTTTTATTTACACTAGCCAATCAAGATCGGAAGTTTATGAGCATGATGAGTTTTTGCCTTTTCCCTACAAAAAAATATTAAAACAACAAATAAGCAAATATATTTTGACTAGAGTGACTAAAGAAATAGGCTGGGCTGGGCGTGGTGGCTCACGCTTGTAATCCCAGCACTTTGGGAGGCTGAGGGGGGCGGATCACCTGAGGTCAGGAGTTCGAGACCAGCCTGGCCAACATGGCGAAACCCCGTCTCTACTAAAAATACAAAAATTATCCAGGCGTGGTGGTGTGTGCCTGTCATCCCAGCTACCCAGGAGGCTGAGGCAAGAGAATTGCTGAAACCCAAGAGGCAGAGGCTGCAGTGAACCGTGATGGTGCCACTGCACTCCAGATTGGGTGACAGAGCAAGGCTCTGTCCCCCCCCCTCCCCCAAAAAAAAAAAAAAAAAAAAGAAGCTGGGATATAGGAGATGAGTGAAGCAAGGCCACTGAATACAAGGCTCCACGGATCATCCTCCCCCATGAGGAGACCAAGTTAGCAACTATCTACACAGACAAAACACCTTCATAACCAAAAATCAGGTAAGCACTCACAGTACCTGGTTTGAACTTCCTATCACTGAAAGAGGCACTGAAGAGATAGAAAGAGATAGAAAAAACAATCAGGAATCACTGATGTGGCCCCAGCCCACCCGCTCCAGGCAGCAGCTGTAGCTTGCTGCGGGAAAGTTTCTCTGGGCCCTGAGGGAGGGAGAACACCACAATTGTGAGTATTGAACTCAGTGCTATACTATTAGAGGAGAAAGAAAAACTGGACCAAATTCAACTGACATTCAGCCTCAGAGGAAGCATTTAAACCAGCCATAGCAGAGGGAAGTCACAGCTCCCAGCGGCTGGATCTTGAGTGCCTACAAACCTTGCCGCAGAAGGGTACAGCACTCTATGTCTTAAAGTAAATGTGAAAGGTAGTCTAGGCCATAAGGACTGCAACTCTCAGGCAAGTCCTAGTACTGCACTAGGCCCAGAGACAGTGGACTGGGGGGCACACAACATACTGTGACAAGCCAAGGACATGCTGGCATCACCCCTCTCCTAACTGCAGGCTGCATAGCTCATGGGTCCAAAAGATACCCCTACCTTCAACTTGAGGAGATGAGAGAGAAGAGTGGGGAGGACTTTGTCTTGCATCTTGGATACCAACTCAGCCACAGTGGGATAGGGCACTGGACAGTCGTGAGGCTGTCATCTTGCCTGGCTCCCAGATGACATTTCTAGATACACCCTGGCCCAGAAGGGAATCCACTGCCTTGAAGAAAAGGTCCCAGTCCTGGCAGCATTCATCACCTGCTACCTGAAGAGCTGAAGAGCCCTTGAGCGCTGAATAACCAGCAGCGATACTCAGGTACTACATCAAGGGCCTTGGTTGAGCCTCTGAAACCTGCTGGCTTCAGGTGACACTCAGCACATTACCAGTTGTGGTGGCTACGGGGTAAAGTCCTTCTGCTTGAGAAAAGCAGAGGGAAAAATAAAGGAGACTTTGTCTTGCACTTTAGTTATCAGGATGGCCACAGAGCACCAAGTAGGCTCTTGGGGCCCTATTTCCAAGATTTGACTCTTGAGTGGCATTTCTGGACATGTCCTTTGCCAGAGGGAATCCCACTGCCCTGAAGGTTGAGCCCCAGAACAGGCAGCAGACACCACAAGTTGACTTAAGAGCCACTGGACCATAAGAGAACATTGACTGGTGGTCTGACCATACTCCTCACGGTCTGAGGTGGCAGTGGCTATGAAGTGAGGTTCCTCTGCCTTTGAAAAGGTGAGGGGAGAGTGGGAGGGACTACATCTTATGATTTGAGTGCCAGCTCAGCTACAATATAATAAACACCAGGGAGACTTCTAAGGTTTTGACTCTAATCTCTGATTCCTGGACAGCACCTCTGGACCCACCTGGAACGTGGAGTACCTTGTAATCCTAATGGGAAGGACACAGGCCTGGCTGGTTATGCTACCTGCTGATTGTGGCATTACAGGGCCTTGAACAAACATTGGTAGTAGGCAGGGAGTGCTTACAGCTGGCCTTGGGCAAAACCCAGCACTGTGCTGGCTTCAGATCTGACCCAGCGCAGTCATAGTGGTGATGGCCACAGGGGTACTTGTGTCACTTCACATCCAGCTTTAGGTAGCTCAAAACCAACAGACAGAGAATCTGTTTGTTTAGGAGAAAGGAAGGGAAGACAACAAGAGTTTCTGCCTGGCAATCCAGATAACTCTCCTGGATCTTGTCCAAGACCATAAAAGTAGTACCTCCATAAGTATGCAAGAAGCACAGCATTACTAGGCTTTGGGTGCCCCCTAAAATAGATACAAATTAGATCACAACACCTAAGTTCTTTCAAATATCTAGAAAGTCTTCCCAAGAAGTATGGCTACAAATAACCCAGACAGTGAACACTACAATAAACACCTAACTTTTCAATGTCCAGACACCAAAGAACATCTACTAGTATCAACACCATCCAGGAAAACATTAAATAAGGCACGAGGACTAATCCTGGAGAAATAGAGATATGTGACTGTATTAGTTCATTCTCACACTGCTATAAAGAACTACCTGAGACTGGGTAATTTACGAAGAAAAGAGACTTGACTCACAGATCCACAGGCTATATAGGTGACTGTATTAGTTCATTCTCACACTGCTATAAAGAACTACCTGAGACTGGGTAATTTACGAAGAAAAGAGACTTGACTCACAGATCCACAGGCTATATAGGTGACTGTATTAGTTCATTCTCACACTGCTATAAAGAACTACCTGAGACTGGGTAATTTACGAAGAAAAGAGACTTGACTCACAGATCCACAGGCTATATAGGAGGCATGGCTGGGGAGGCTCAGGAAACTGACAGTCATGACAGAAGGCAAAGGGGAAGCCAGCATGTCTTCACATGGTGGCAGGAGCGAGAGAGTGAAGTGGGAGGTGTTACACACTTTCAAACAACTAGATCTCGTGAGAACTCACGATCATGAGAACAGAAAGAATGAAGTTCACTCCAATGATCCAATTACCTCCCACTTTAACCATTCAACAGGTTCCCCTTGTTCACTGCTTAGACAGGCAGTGTGATACTAGCTATGGGTCTGTCATATGTGGCATTTATTATTTTCAGATATGTTCCTTCTATCCCCAGTTTTTTGAGGGTTATCATCATGAAAGAATGTTGAATGTTAGCAAATGCTTTTTCAGCATCAACTGAAATGATCATATGGTTTTATCCTTCATTCTGTTGATATGATGCATCACGTTGATTGATTTGCATATGGTAACATATTCTTGTATCACAGGGTTAAATCTCACTTGGTCATGATAAAAGATCTTTCTATTGTGTTGTGGAATACAGTTTGCTAGTATTTCGTTGAAGATTTTTGCATCAATATTTATGAGAGATATTGGCCTATAGTTTGAGTTTGTGTTTCTGATGTGTCATTGGTTTTGGTATCATGGTAATACTGGCCTATTAGAATGCGTTTGGAAGTATTCTCCTTTATTTTTCAGAATAGTTCGAGTCACATTTGTATTAGCTCTACTTTAAATGTTTGATAAAATTCATCAATGAAGCTATCAAGTCATAGGCTTTTCTTTATTGGGAGACTTTATTATTGCTTCAATCTCATTACTTGTTATTGGTCTGTTCAGGTTTTGGATTTCCATCTGATTCAAATTTGGCAGGTTGTATGTATCTAGGAATGCGTCCATGTCTTCTAGAGTTTTCAATATACTGGCTTATTGTTGCTCATAATAGCCTAGTATGATCCTTTGGAATTTTCGTAATGTCTCTTTTTTTATTTCTGATTTTTTTTTTTTTTTTTTTTTTGTTGAGACAGAGTCTCGCTTTGTCGCCCAGACTGGAGTGCAGTGGCCGGATCTCAGCTCACTGCAAGCTCCGCCTCCCGGGTTCACGCCATTCTCCTGCCTCAGCCTCCCAAGTAGCTGGGACTACAAGCGCCCGCCACCTCACCCAGCTAGGTTTTTGTATTTTTTTAGTAGAGACGGGGTTTCACCGTGTTAGCCAGGATGGTCTCGATCTCCTGACCTTGTGATCCGCCCGTCTCGGCCTCCCAAAGTGCTGGGATTACAGGCTTGAGCCACCGCGCCCGGCCAATATTTCTGATTTTGTTTATTTGGATCTTCTCTTTTTTTTTCTTAGTTATCTGGCTAAAGTTTTGCTAATTTTATTTAACTTTTCAAAGAAAAACTTTTGTTTTATTGATCTTTTGTACCTTTGTTTCATTTTCACTTCATTTCATATTTTTATTTCTCTTATTTATTTCTCTGATATTTCTTCAAAAATTACCCAGTCTCAAGTAGTTCTTTATAGCAGTGTGAGAATGAACTAATACAGTCACATATCTCCATTTCTTTGTACTCTGATATTTATTATTTGTTTTTGTCTACTAATTGTTGGTTTAGTTTACTCTTGCCTTTGTAGTTCTTTAAGATGCATCACTAGATTGTTCATTTGAAGTTGTTTCTCTTTTTTGGTGTAGGCACTTATAGCCGTAAACTTCCGTCTGAATACTGCTTTTGCTTTATCCCATAGGTTTTTTCGTGTTGTGTTTCCATTATCATTGGTTTCAAGAAATTTTTCAATTTCCTTATCAATTTCTTCTGACGCACTACACATTCAGAAACATGTTTAATTTCCATTTACTTGTGTAGTCTCCAAAATTCATCTTGTTATTGATTTTCAGTTTTATTTAATTTTGGTCAGAGAAAATTCTTGATATTATTTCAGTTTTTTCAAATGTTTTTAAACTTGTTTTTTGACCTAAAGTATGACCTCTCCTTGAAAATGATCCATGTGCTAAAGAAAATAATATATATTCTGCAGCTTTTAGATGAAATGTTTTTATAAATATCTACTAGATCCATTTGGTCTCTATTGCAAATTAAGTCTGATATTTCTTTGTTGGTTTTCTGTCAGGAAGATCTGTCCAATGTTATAATTAAGGGGTTGATGCCTCCAGCTATTATTGAATTGGAACCGATCTCTCGCTTTAGCTCTAATAATATTTCCTTTATATATCTGGGTTCTGTGCTGCTGGGTGCATATATATTTAAAATTGTTATGCCCTCTTGCTTGATTTACCGCTTCATCATTATATAATGACCTTCCTTGTCTCTTTGTATAGTTTTAGTCTTAAAATCTACTTTGCCTAATATAAATATAGCAAGTGTTGCTCCTTTTTGGTTTCCGTTGCCATAAAATACCTTTTTTCATTCCTTTATTTTCACTCTTTGTGTGTCTTTATAGGGTAAGTGTGTTTCTTGTAAGCAACAGATAGTAGATGCTGTTTTCTTCATTCATTCAGCCAGTCTATATCTTTTAATTGGAGAGTGTAGTGGATCTACATTATATGTTACTATTGATAAGTAGGGACTTACTCCTGCCATTTTGTTATTTGTTTTCTGTTTGTTTTGTGGCCTTCTTTCTTTCTTCTTTCCTTCCTGTCTTCCTTGAATGCAGGTAATTTTCTCCGTTGATATGATTTAGTTTTTTCCTTTTTATTTTTTGTGTGCCCATTGGATGTTTTTTGGTTTAAGGTTACCATAGGCTTGAAAATACTATATTATAGCCCACTATTTTAATGTGATAACAACTTGAACCTATTTGCATAAACAAGCAAGCACAAATAAAAATAATAAAAACTATATGCCTTAACTTTTCCCTTTATTTTTTAACGTTTTGTTGTTTCCATGTATATTTTATTATACATACTGTCTTGAAAAGTTGTTATTATTTTTGACTGGTTTATCATTTATTCTTTCTACTTAGGATAAAGTAATTTACACATCATAGTTATAGTGTTATAATATTCTGTGATTTTCTGTGTACTTAGTATTACCAGTAAGTTCTGCATTTTCAGTTGATTATTTTATTTGTCATTAATTTCCTTCTCTTTCTGTTTGAAGTATTCCTGTTAGCATTTCATGTAGGGCAGGTCTGGTGTTAATTGGTATTAATAAAATCCCTCAGTTTTTGTTTGTCTGGGAAAGTCTTTATTTCTCCTTCATGTTTCAAGAATATTTTTTGCTAGATAGACTATTCTAGAATAAAAGAGTTTTTTTTTTCTTCTTCTTCTTCAGATTTTAATACATCATACCACTCTCTCCTGGCCTGTAAAGCTTCCACTGAAAAGTTTGCTGCCAAACACACTGGAGCTCCATTGTATGTCATTTGTTTATTTTCTCTTGCTGCTTTTAGGATTCTTTCTTTATCTTTGACCTTTGGAAGTTTTGTTATTAATACCTTGAGGTAGTCTTCTTTGGATTAAATCTGCTTGGTGTTTTACAAGCTTCTTGTACTTATATATTGATATCTTTCTCTAGGTTTGGGAAACTCTCTGTTATTATCCTTTTTAATAAACTTTCTAACCTATCTCTTTGTCTACCTCCTCTTTAAGGCCAATAACTCTTAGATTTACCCTTTGTAAGCTATTTCCTAGATTCTGTAGGTGGGTTTTATTGCTTTTATTATTTTCTCTGTTGTCTCTTCTTACTGTGTATTTTCAAGTAGCCAGTCTTCGAGCTCACTAATTCTTTTTTCTGCTTGAGCAATTTTGCCATTAAAGGACAATGAAGTATTCTTCAGTATGCCAATTGAATTTTTAAGAACCATACTTACTACTTGATTTTTAAAATTATTTTAATCTCTTCACTAAATTTGTCTGATAGAATTCTCAGTTTCTTGTCTGTGTTATCTTGAAGTTCTTTGAGTTTCCTCAATACAGTTAATTTGAATTCTTTGTCTGAAAGGCCACTGATATGGTTTAGTTCTGTGTCCCCACATGAATGTCATGTTGAATTGTAATCCTCAGTGTTGGAGGAGGGACCCCAAAGAAAGTAAATTAGTGTATCTAAGAGATATCTGAACTCCTATGTTTATTGCAGCACTGTTTATACTAGCTAAGATGTGGAAGCAACCTAAGTGTCCATCAATAGATGAATGAATAAAGAAAATGTGGTACATATACACAATCTAGTACTATTCAGTATTAAAGAAGAATGAGATCCAGTCATTTGCAACAACATGCATGGAACCGGGTATCATTATGTTAAGTGAAATAAGCCATGAATAGAAAGACAAATATCACATGTTCTCACTTATTTGTTGAATCTAAAAATCAAAACAATTGAACTAATGGACATAGTAGACAGATTGTTATCAGGGGATAGGAAGTATAGTGGGAGGATTAAGAGGAAGTTGGGATGGTTAACGTATACAAAAAATAGAAAGAAAGAATAAGAACTACTTTTGATAGCACAACAAGGTGACTATAGTCAATAAAAACTTAATTATATATTTCAAAATAACTTTCATAGTGTAATTGAATTGTTTGCACCTCATAGGATAAATGCTTGCGGGGATGGATAACTCATTCTCCATAATGTGCATATTTCACATGGCATGCCTGTATCAAAATATCTCCTATACTGCATAAATAATTACACCTACTATGTATCCACAAAAATTAAAAATTAGAAAATAGCTGGAGTACAACAAAGGTGTGCCATAATTGCTATAGGGCATAGAATGTATCTGCCCTAGTGTTAGTGGAAACACTTCTGAGGGCAACCAGTTTAATAACCAACCCAGCAGGCCTGCCTCCAGCAAAATCACAATAGCACTACCACAAACTCCTACAGTCTAGATTACTGACACACAACAGGCATTGCTGACATGAATTATAGCTAAAGAAACTGCACAAAGTGTACACTACTGCAGCTACCCAGAATCAAAATCAGTGCACCACACTCAACTGATACCCTAAGTACAGAAAAATCTAATTTTATTAGATTTTTAGAAAGTTAGAATTAGAAAAGGCTACTGTTTCACCAAATGCATAGACATCAACATAGAGACACAAGAAACATGAGAAGGTGACAAATCATAATACCTCTAAAGAAACACAATAATTTCTGTAATAACTGACCTTAAAGAAGGGGAATTTTAAAAAATACCTGAGAAGAAATTCATATTAATGATCTAAAGAAAACTCAGCGAGATACAAAATAATACAGAAAAACAATTCAATAAAATTAGGAAAACAATTTATAATCTGAGTGAGCCATTAAAAAAATAGATATTATTTTAAAAACAACAAACAAATCTTAGCCTGAAGAATTTAATGAATGAAATGTGAAATACAATCGAGATCCTAAACAACAAAATAGATAGGCAGAAGAAATAATTTCTGATCTTGAATACAGACATTTTGAAATAGCCCAGTCAGAAAAAAAAGAAGAATGAAAAAAATATAAAGTAAGCCTACAAGACCTATGAGACACAATTAAGTGAACAAATATTAACATTTTAGGGTGCCAGAGGGAGAAAAAATGAAGAAAGGAAAAAAAAAAAAAAGAAAAAATTATAACAACAAACAAAAACACCCATTTAACAAAATAGACCAGGTGCAGTGGCTCATGCCTCTAATCCCAGAATTTTATGAGGCTGAGGCATGAGGATCTCTTGACCCCAAGTGTTTGAGACTAGCCTGGGCAAGATGGTGAGACCCAGCCTCTATAATTTCTTTTTAATTACATGGGTATAATGGTGTATGTTTTTAGTTCCAGCTACTTGGGAGGCTGAGATGGGAGGATCCCTTGGACCCAGGAATTGAGACAGTAGTGAATTTTTATTGCACTACTGTACTCCAGCCTGGATGAAAAAGACTCTTTCTTCAAAAAACAAAAACAACAATAACAAAAACAACACAAAAAATAGTAGTTGGAAACTTCTTAAGTCTTTAGAGATATATGAACATTCAAACTCAGGAAACTCAAAAGTCCCAATACATTCAACCCTAAAATGGCATCTTACAACACACAATATAATCAAACTGTCAAAAGTAAAAGACAATTCTAAAATCAGAAAAAGAAAAAGCATCAAGTCACGTATAAGGAAACCCCCATTAGGCTATCAGTAGATTTATTAGCTGAAACCTTGCTGGCCAGGTTAGAATAAAATGATATATTCAAAGTACTAAAAGCAAGCAAACAAACAAACAATCAGCCAAGAAAAGCAAGGATGTCTAGCAAATCTATCCTTCAGAAATGAAGGAGAAATAAATTTATTTCCAGATGTTCAAAAGCTGAGGAAATGTATTACTGCTAGAAGTTCAAGCAACACTTAAAGGAGTCCTATAACTGGAAATAAAAGGACAATAGTTACTTTCATGAAAATATGTCCAAGTAGAAAACACTAGTAGAGGTAAATTTATAACCAAACTCAAAATATTCCAGTAATGTAATGATGCAATAAAAAGTTTTCAAACTTTAGAATGAAGGTGAAAAGTCAAAATGATAAAACAAAAACAGCTAAAATTAGTGGTAAGGGAACACACAATATATAAAGATTTGAATTAAGACAGCAAAAATATAAAATGTTAGGGAATGGAATAAGCCTAGAGTATTTTTATGTAACCAAAGGATGCATACAGACTGACAGTGAAGGGAAGAAAATATTCCATGCAAATGAAAATGAAAAGCAAGCAGAAGTAACTATAGTTATGCAAGATAAAACATACTTTATATCAAAAACTGTAAAAAGAGACAAAGAAGAACATTGTACAGTGATAAAAGTATGAATTCAACAATAAGATATAATAATTTTAAACATATATGCACCCAACATGAGAGAATGCCAATATATAAAGCAAATATTACTAAATTTAAAGAAGAGATACACTGCAATATCATAATACCAGATTTCAACATCCCACTTGTAATAGTGGACCAATTATCTAGACAGAAATATCAATAACAACAAAAATATTAGACTTAAACTTCACCCTAGGTCAAATTAACATAACAGATATTTATAGAACATTGCATTCAACAGCTGAAACATACAAATATTTTTCAACTGCATATAGGACATTCTACCAGATAGATTATATGTTAAGCTAGAAAAAAGTGTTCATTAATTCAAGAAGATTGAAATTATATCAAGTATATTTTCTGACCACAACAGTATAAAGCTAGAAGTCAATAACAAGAGAGTCTTCATAAATTTAAAAATACATGGAAATAAACAACATGTTCCTGAACAACCAATGAGTCAACAAATAGAAAATGTAAAAATTACTTTAGAAAAATTAAAATTAAAACACAACATACAAAACCTTTTATGGGATAAAGGAAAAGTAGTTCAAGAGGAAAGTTAATAGCAATGTACACCTACATCAAAAAAGTAAGGTTTCTAATAAACAACACAATGATGCACTTCAATAAACTAGAGCACACCACACCCAAAACTAGCATAAAGAAGAAAATAATAAAGAACAGATAAAAAATAAATGAAAACTAGAAAAAAAAATACAAAAGATCAACAAAGTAAAGAGTTGTTTTTAACAAAATAGAATTTAAAAATTGATAGTTGGACTACTAAGTAAAAAAAGACAACTCAAATAAGTAAAGTCAGAAGTAAAAAAAGAAAGCATAATAACTTATGCCACAGAAATATAAGAATTATAAGAGACCATTAAGTACATTTATACATAAACAAATTTGATAATCCTGAAAAAATAAAGAGATAAATGTATGGACACATACCACCTATTAAGATTTACTTATGAGGAAATTGAAAATCTCCCATTAAAAAAAAAAAAAAAAAAAAAAAAACATAGAAAACTCAGGACTTGACGGCTCTCTGCTAAAAGCTATCAAACATTTATACTCTCAAACTCATTCTATGAGGCCAGCATCACCCTGATACAAAAACCAGAAAAAAGCAAAACCTAAAAAAGAAAACTACAGACCAATATGCCTGATGAACAGACATACAAAAATCAAATTTGTGTGACAGAATAAGAGAACCTGAATAGCCACAGCAATCTTGAAAGAAAAAAAAAGCCAGAAGGCCTAAGAAGGCCTGCACTATCTGACTTCAAAACATACCACAAAACTATGTCTCCCAGCCTACATCTTTCTCCTGTGCTGAATGCTTCCTTCCCTTGAACATCGGACTTCAAGTTCTTCAGTTTTGAGACTCGGACTGGCCCTCCTTGTTCCTCAAGCTTGCAGACAACCTGTTATGGGACATTGTGATCATGTAAGTTAATACTTAATAAACTCCCATATATATCCTATTAGTTCTGTCTCTCTAGGGAACCCTGACTGATACACTAAGGTAACCAAAGCAGCATGATATTAACATAAAAACAGAAACAGAAACTAATAGAACCGAATAGAGAGCCAAGAAATAAATCCATACATTTACAGCCGACTGATTTTTGACAGACGTTCCAAGGATATACATTGAAAAAAAAAAAAAAAGGACAGTTTCTTTAATAAAATAGTGTTGGGGAAATTGGATTTCCACATGCGGAAGAATGAAACTGAGCCCCTATTTTTACCACATTCAAAAATCAAATCAAAGTAGATTAGAGACGTAAATGTAAGACCCCAAACCATGAAACTAGTGGAAGAAATCACAGGGAAAATGGGAAAATGTTTCACAACATTGGACTGGGCAAGGAATTTTTGGCTAACCTTTCAAAGCACAAACAACAAGAGCAAAAATAGGGAGATTATGTTACACCAAACTAAAAACCTTCTGCATAGCAAAGGCAACAATCAAGAGAGTGAAGAGATAACCTATAGAATGGGAGCAAATGTTTGCAAACTATGTGTGTGTGTGTGTGTGTAACATATCCATAACAGATAAGAAACTTAAAGCAACAGAAAAAAAGATAACCTCATTAAAAAATGAGCACAGAGCCTGAATAGGTATTTCTCAAAAGAAGGCATACAAATGGCCAACAGGTATATTAAAAATGCTCAATACCACTAATCATCAAGGAAATGTAAATTAAAACTCCAATGAGATATCACCTTACTGTAGTTAGAATGACTGTTATAAAAAGTGCTAGATAATAAGTGTTGGGGAGGATGTGGAGAATGGGGAAAACTTACACACTGTTGGTGGGAATGTAAATTAGTACAGTGATTATGGATAAAAGTATGGAGGTGATGGAGTTTGGATACTTGTCCCTTCCCAAATCTCATATGGAATTGTAATCCCCAATGCTGGTGATGGGGCCTGATGAGCTGTTTGAATCATGGGGGCAGATTCCTCATGGTTTGGTGTTGTCTTTATAATGGTGAATTCTTGTGGGATCTGGTCATTTAAAAGCATGTGGCACTTCCCTCCATTGCTCCTCCTCCTGCCATGTGGGATGCCTGCTCCCCATTTTCTTTCTACCATGATTGTAAGTTTTCAGAGGCCTCCCCTGGAGCAGATGCTGCCATGCTTCCTGTAAAGTGTGCAGAACTGTGAGCCAATTAAACCTCTTTTCTTAATAAGTTATCCAGCCTCAGGTATTTCTTTATAGCTATAGTACAAAAATGGTCTAATCCAGAAAATTGGTACTGAGAATGGGGCATTATTATATAGATATCAAAAATATGTGGAATCAACTTTGGAACTGGGTAATTTTGGAACTGGGAGAGTTTGGAGGGCTCAGTAGACAACAGGAAGATGAGGGAAAGTTTGGAACCTCTTAGAAAATGGTTAAATGATTGTGACCAAAATGCTGGTAGTGATATGGACAGTGAAGTCCAGGCTGCCAATGTCTCAGGTGGAAGTGAGGAACTTATTGGGAACTAGAACAAAGGTCACATGTGTTATACTTTAGCAGAGAACTTGTCTGGATTGTGTCCCTTCCCTTGAGATTTGTGGAAGTTTGAGCTGCAGAGTGATGAGTTAGGGTATCTGATGGAAGAAATTTCTAATCAGCAAAGTGTTCAAGAAGTAACCTGGCTGCTTTTAACAGCCTAGTTAAGATGCAGAAGCAAATAAATGACTTAAAGTTGGATTATATACTTAAAAGGGAAGCAGAGCATAAAAGTTCAGAAAATGTGTGACCTGATCATATGGAAGAGGAAGAAAAAGGTTTTTTCAGGAGAGGAATTCAAGCAGGCTGTGGAGCCACCACTTGCTAGAGAGATTTGTATTACTAAGAAAGAGCTAAGAACTTCTAGCCAAGGCAATGAGAAAAAAGACCTTGAAGACATTTCAGAGACCTTGATGACAGCCCCTCTTATCACAGACCCTCAGGACCTGAAAGACTGAGTGCTTTTGTGGGCCAGGCCCAGAGCCCCACTGCCCTGGGCAGCCTTGGGACACAGCTTCCCACATCCCAGCCACTCCATCTCTAGCTGTGGCTCAAAAGGGCTAAGTGCAGCTCAGGCTGCCATTTTGGAGAATGCAAGCCATAAGCGTTGGCAACTTTCAAGTGGTGTTAAGCCTGTAGGTGCATAGAATGCAAGACTGAAGAGTACTTGGCAGCCTCTTCCAAGATTCCAGAGGATGTATGAAAAAGCCTGGGTGCCCAAGAAGAAGTCTGCTTAAGAGGTGAAGCCCTCACAGAGAACCCTTACTAGGACAGTGCCAAGGAAAAATGTAGGGTTGGAGCCCCTATATAGAGTTGCCTAGTGGACTAGGCAGAAGCACTGCCTTGTGGAGCTGTGAGAGATGAACTACTGTCCTTCAGACTTGAGAATTGTAGATCTACTCACAGCTCGTACCCTTCACCTGGAAAAGCCACAGGTACTCAACAATCTGTGACAGAAGTCTCAGAAACTGAACCCTGAAAAGCCACAGGGGTAGAGCTGTCCAAGGCTTTTTGATACCACCCATCACACCATTGAGCCCTGGATGTGGGACATGGAATCAAAGAAAAGTATTTTAGAGCTTTAAGATTGAATGACTGCCCTGCTGGGTTTTGAACTATGTGGGGTCCGTGGCCTCTTTCTTTTCGCTGATTTCTTCATTTTGGAAAGTAAATGTTTCCCCAGTGCCTATAGCCCCATTGTATCTTGGAAGTAACTAACTTCTTTTTGATTTTACAGGCTTATAGGTGGAAGAGATTTGCCTTATCTCAGATGAGACTTTGGACTTTTGAGATAATGCTAGAATGAGTTAAGACATTGGGAGACTGTTGGGAAGGCATGGTTGTGTTTTGCAATGTGAGATGGACATGAGATTTGGGAGAGGCCAAGGATGAAATGATATAGTTTAGATATTTGTCCCTGTCCAAATCTCATGTTGAGTTGTAATCCCCAATGCTGGAAGTGGGGCCTGGTATTTGGCTCATGGGGGAGGATTCCTCATGGCTTGGTGCTGTTTTCATGATAATAAGTTCTTGTGAGATCTGGTCACTTAAAAGTGTATAGCACCTCCCCACCCTTGATCCTGCTCCTAACATGTGAGATGCCTACTCCCCCTGTGCATTCCACCATGATTAGAAGCTTCCAATAGATGCCGTCATGCTTCCTGTAAGGCTTGCAGAACTGTGAGCCAACCCTACCTCTTGTCTTTATATAATACCCAATCTCAGATTTTTTTTGTAGCAGTGCAAGAATGGCCTAATATAATAAGAGGTTCCTCAAAAAGTAAATAATAAAATAAAAATATTAATGTGATGTAATTCAGCAATCCTACCACTGGGTATATATTCAAAGAAAATTAAATCAATATGTAGAAGAGATACCTGCACTCATGCTTATTGCTGTACTATTCACAATAGCCAAGATATGAAATCAACTTAAGTGTCAAACCATGGATGTATAGTTAAGAAAATGTGGCACATATGCACAATGGAATACTATTCAGTCGTGGAAAGGAAATCCTGTCATTTGTGACAACATAAATGAGCCTGGAGGACATTAGGTTAAGTGAAATAAGCCAGGTACATAAACACAAATGAGACACATTCTCAGTCATATGTAGAATCTTAAAAAGTTGATCACATATAAGTAGTGAATAGAACAGTGGTTACAGGAGACTGGGGAAGGTAAGAGGAGGATGGGGATTGGTTGATCAATGAGTACAAAGTTACAAGTAGAAAGTAAAGAGTAAATTCTGGCATCCTATTGCACAGTAGAATGACTAAAGCCATTTGTATGTCTCAAAATAGTTGAAAGAGAGGATTTTGAATGTTCTCATCACAAAGAAGTTCAAATGTTTGAGCTAATATATGTGCTAATTACCTTTACTTCATCATTACACAGTGTATACATATACTGAAACATCACAGTGTACTCAACAATTATGTACAATTATTATGTGTCAATTAAAGCTAAAAATAACTTTTAAAGAGGATTGGAAGTTTACAGTACACTAAATGACATAAACTGGCACTTCTAGTTGATTCTGTCTTTGTAACTTTAAGTCAAATTTAGATGTCATCTACATTTCTTTAAATAAATCCAAACACGATGTTATTGTGACATTCAACCTTTTTAAAATTCCACTAATTATCATACTTCCCTCCTCTCAAATTGCAATATTTACACAATTCTTCATAAATATATGTACATTAACATAGAGAGCTGGAGGAAACTAAGGAAAGTTAAAAAATGATTATGCATTGTTGGATATTATGAAAAGATTAAAGAGGAAAAAGAAGAGAGTTTTAAAAAATAGAATCTCTCTATATTCTTTAGGTAGAGAAGAGAGAGGAGATGGTATAAATTTGGATACTTCTCTGCACTGTGGCTCCTGCTTTTATACCACCTACTGTCACTTGCCGAGTGTCTGCCCTGAAATAGGAAGTTCTTAATGGAAGAAGTTGATAGCGCTGAACACACAAGTGGCTTTTTAACCTACGGTGAGTGTTCAAATAAAAAACAGATGGCAACTTCTTAGAAACTAAGTACATTCCTCAGGAGATAAAGTGGAGTGTTAATACATTTTAACATTGCACTGGAGCAGATAATTAGGGTAATTACAACTCTTCAAAGACACAAGGAAGAAGATCTAAGCCAACTTTTTTCTTTTCTTCAAATTATAAAGATTATGAAATTCTAACCAGAACTAGGGCAAAGTAATCATTTTATAAAATGCAATGATAAACAGTAGTTGTATTTGAGATGGAATAGATTGTCTACTTCAATGTAATGTTTAAACATCAATTATATAATTAAGGAAGTAAAATCAGGTTGCCCTACTTCACAAAGGTGATAAAGTTAGAAAAAGAATACTGCCAAGCTAGTTTAGAGACACAAAAATATGAGTACACAAACAAATACGTACACATACAGAAAATAAACAGAAATACTAAGTGATTAAACTTTATTTGATCTTAAGATATTTGAGCCATGCCACTGTGTCTTGGCTTTATAAATAGTGTCAGAAATGTGATCACCTACTTAGTGATTTTTTATTTTTCCTATTTTAATTATTTCCCTAAATAATTAATTTATTATTGGGGGATGTAATATTCTAGAGAGCTAATACTGGCTTAAATGACAGCAATATGTATTGCCTGCATAAAACACTTTTGAAACAAGGTAGAGATACAGACACATGTGACACATGTGTGTGTGTGTATGTGTGTGTGAATATATATTCACATACAATATATACATACATATTTATAAATATCACATCCTTTACTTTCTAACTCATATATATTTTTCATAACTGTCAACTCTTCTCATTTCATTATTATGCATTACACCCTTAGTCCGGGTCTTCTCTATCATTTCTTAGGACTTCTTTCAAAGTGTCAACATTGGCTCTGGGCATCCATTCTCTGCCTTTCCAAGGTCACCTCCATGTGCATCTGTGGAATCATTCCACCCTTTCTAGATTTATCTTTTCATCCTCTACCCTGTCTCTGCACACTCAATCACATAGTGAGTAGGATTTCCTTTCTATAGAGATAAATTCAATTACATGACATTTCTACTTAAATAATTTAATGATTGTTTTTTTTTTAACTCATGATGATTTAATAATCTGTCACTTACCTACCACTCAGACCTCCTTTTTCCATCCTCAACCTCATTTGCTGCCCTATAGCTACATTTGAAAAAATAACTCTATCTGATTGTGTTAGTCAGTTTGCATTACTATAAAGGAATACCAGAAACTAGGTAATTTATAAAGAAAAGAGGTTTAATTGGCTCATGGTTCTGCAGGGTGTATGGGAAGCATAGTGCCATATCTGCTTCTGGTGAGGGCCTCAGGAAGGTAGAAGGTGAATGGGGAACAGGTGCATCATACGCTGAGAGTGGGAGCAAGAAAGGGAAGGGGCGGGGGGTGTCCCAGATTCTTTTAAACAACCATATCTTATGCGAACTAACTGAGCAAGAACTCACTCATACCAAGGGCATAGTGCTAAGCCATTCATAAGGGATTCACCCTAATGATCCATCACCTCCCACCATGCCCCATTTCTAACATTGGGAATCATATTTCAACATGAAATTTGGGGGGGACAAACATACAAACCACATCACTGATTTTCAGGACTGTCAAAATGTTCCCGTCTCAGGTGTTTTTGAACCTGTTGTTACCTTTTCCTAGCAAGATCTGTGCTTGATTGGCTTCTCCGTATTGTGGTCTTCAATAAATGTTTCTCTTTCAGAACAAGAATATCTGACCTCCCTTGCTACAGAACTTTCTGGCTATTCTTTATCTTAAAACTATCTTAATTTTATTCTTATTCTTATTTTTGACTAGAGTTTTTCTGTATCATTTTAGATTAACATATATATTTTTTTGTTCTTCTATACTTTCCAAAACCACATCTATCCTCTCACTAGAATGAAAGATCCCTGAGAACAGAAAGTTTGTGAGTTGTATTTTTTCTATATCCTGAGGCACTTAGAACAGTCCCTGGCAGAGAAGAGATGTCTATAGGTATTCTTGAAATGCATATACCAACAAGCAAATCAATAAACAAATGCATGTTTTCCAGCATCCATACATTTATTATTTTTCTTAACCTAGATTTGGATTTGGTATCAACTACCTACTAAAAGTCTTGAACACATTACCATTGCCTACATTATTAGATCCAACTTCACTGTAATGACACATAAGTGCATTTAGAAGTTGTTCTCAATGCACAGTCACAGGCTTTCTCAAATCACTTCTGAGTAGAATCAGCACTAACCACATTAACACTAACATGGAAAATACCATGGGCTTTCAAATCTGATTTTTAATATAATTTGCTCATTGTCTGCAATGCTTTCTTTTGTTTTAAAAAATTAACCATTTCTTAATTATGTTCTGAAATCATACTGAATGTTTATACCTCCTCTACAATTACAAGTTATCTGCGAAAGAATTAGGCCTTCATTCTTCATGTTTTCAAAGTAATTTGTGTACACCTCTGTATTCTAACAAAATTATTTATCCTCCTTTTAATTTTCTGATTGCTAATATAATTGTATATATGTACTGCGTACAATATGATATTTTGAAATATACATACATTGTGAAATGGCTAAATCAAGCTAATTAACATATATATTACATTATGTGGTTATCATTATATGGTAAGAACACTTAAAATCTACTCTGTTAGCATTTTTTAATTGAAATCTACTCTGTTAGCATTTTTTAAAAGTATAATATGTTGTCATTAACTACAGTCAACATTTTGTGAAATGGTTATCCCAAACTTATACCTCTTAACTAAATTTGTATATCCGTTGATGAACATCTCTCTACATTTAATAAACCATTCCAGGAAGGCCCTGGTAACCACCATTCTATTCTGTACTTGTATGAATTCAAATTTTTAGATTCCACATCTAAATGAGATAATGCTATATTAATTTTTCTGTGACTGGCTTATTTCACTTAACATAATGTTTTTTGGGTTCATCCATGTTTTTGCACATGACAGGGTTTCTTCTTTTTATTGTTGAATAGTATTCCATAGTGTATTTATACTATGTTTTCCTTACCCGTTCATCCATTAAAGGACACAAAAGCTGATTTCATATCTTGGCTATTGTAAATAATGCTACAATAAACATGGAAGTGCAGATAGCTCTTCTGCACACTGATTTAATTTCATTTGAATATATACCCAGTAGTGGGATTTCTAGATCATAAGGTAGTTTTATTTTTAATTTTTTTAGGAAACTCCATATTGATTTCAATAATGACTGTACTAATTTACATTCCCCCAACAATGTGCCAGTGTTCCCTTTTCTCTGTATTGTTATATGAGTGATAACACTCATACTTGTTATCATTCATCTATTAGATAACAGCCATTCTAAAAGGTATGAAGTAATAACTAATTGTGATATTTATTTTGCATTTTCCTGATGTTTAGTGATGTTAACCATTTTTTTCATATATCTATTGGCTGTTTGTATGTTTTCTTTAAAAAATGTTTATTCAGGTCCTTTGCACATTTTTCAATTGGGTTATTTGTTTTCTTGTATTGAGTTGTTTGAGTTTTTGAATGCAAAAACTCAAAAACACATTTTGAAAAAAAAAAATGTGTTTTAAAAATTATCTCCTTAGGACATGCCTGGTTGAAAAATATTTTATCATTTTTGTGTTTTTATGCTCATATCCAAAAATTATTGTACAGACAAATGTCATAAAGATTTTCCACATATTTTCTTCAAGTAATTTTATAGATTCATAACTTAAATTTAAGATTTTAATCCATTTTGAATGGATTTTAGGTTATGATATGAGGTGAAGATCCAATTTTATTCTTCCTTCTGTATATACCTAGTTTTCCAAACACCATTTAGTGAAGAGACAATCCTTTCTTTAATATGTGTTCTAGGCACCTTTGTTGAAAATCAGTTGGCTGTAAATGCATGTTTTTTTCTGGGATCTCTATTCTTTTCCATTGGTATATATCTCTGCATTTATGGAAGTACCATACTCTTTAGATGGCTTTTTAGTATATTTTTTAGTCAGATAGTGTTATTCCTCTGGCTTTGTTCTTTATACTCGATCTTGCTTTGGCTATTCAGAGTCTTTTTGTTATTCCATACAAATTTTAGCATTTTTATCAATTTCTGTGAAGAATGTTTTTGGTAATTTGATAGGGATTGCATTGAATCTGTAAATCACTTTATGTAGTATGGACATTTTAACATATAATTCTTCCAATTCATGAGCATAGAATATTTTTGCATTTTGCATCCTCTTTTTGTTCAAAGTTTTATAGTTTTAAACGTAGAGATCGTTCACCTCCTTGGTTAAGTTTATTTCTAAGCATTTTTATAGTTATTTAAAATGGGATTGATTTGTAAATGTTGAACTATCCTTATTCCTGGGATAAATCTCACTCGACTGTGGTGAATGAATGATCTTTTTCTTTTATTTTTTCTCCCCACCCGCCTTGCACCTGGGTCTGCCCTGCCCCTCTACCGTCAGTCACCCCCACATCCTGCTCCACCTCTTGCCCAAGCCCTCTGCCCTCAGTCTCACCCATTCCCCACACCTCCCCTCTGAACTCAGTCAGTCTTGCTTGCGCTCTGCTCAGCCTTTCACCAGTGAACTGTCTTGTCCTGCTCCTCCTCATCTGCCTACCCTCTCCCCACACCCCACAGGAATGCAGAGCTTTCCAGCTGGTCAGCATGAATGATCTTTTAAATATGTTATTAAATTTAGTTTCCTTCTATTCCGGCATGTACTTGGGTCTTGTTGTTTTTAATCCATTCAGCCACCCTGTCTTTTTATTGGAGAATTTAATCTATTTACATTTAAGGTAATGATTGATAGGTAAGGATTTACTATTACTATTTTCTTAAATGTTGTTTAGTTGTGTAGATTCTTTTTCCTTTATTCTCTCTTACTGTTTTCATTTGTGCTTAAGTGATTTTCTCTAGTGGTGTGCTTTGATTTTTTGCTTTTTATGTTTCTATCATACAATTTTTCTTTATGGTTTTCATGAAGCTTACAGAAAACATCTTATAGTTATAATAGGTTATTTTAAGCTGATAGCAATTTTACTTTATTTTTTTTAAAGCCCCTCTGCCAAACTTTGATACTTTTAATACACTCTTGCCCCCACCTGGATTTTTTGATGTCATAATTTACATTTTTAAATTGCATATGTTTTAACAAATTATTGTATCTCCTTAAAATAGTTTTGTCTTTTAACATTCACACTAAAGATATAAGTGCACACTACCATTATTCATTGGAGTATTCTGAGTCTGACTGAGTACTAACTTTTACCAATGAGATTTATACTTTCAAATATTTTCACATTATTCATTAATATTCTTTTCTTTGAGTTTTAAGAGTTCCCACTAGCATTTCTTGTAAGGCAATTCTTTTGTTGATGAACTCCCTCAGCTTTTATTTGTCTGGAAATGTCTTTATCTCTCCTTCATTTCTGAAAAATTGATTTTTTTTTTCCTTTTTCAGTATTTTGAATATATTATCTCACTCCCTCCTGGCCTGCAAAATCTCTGCTGAGAAATCTGCTGCTAACTATATTGGAATTCATTTATATATTATTTGCTTCTTTTTCTCTTACTGCTTTCAAAGTCCTCTATTTGTCTTTGGTTTTTGAAATCTTGATTATAGTACGCCTTGGGGTAGTTTTGTTGAGTTGAGTCTGATTAGGAACTTTTGACCTTGTTGTACCTAAATATTTATATCTTTTCTAGGTTTGGAAAGTTTACTACTATTATTCATTTAAAGAAACTTCCTATCCTTTTGTATTTCTTTTCTCCCTCTTGTACTTCTTTACTCAAAAATTTGAGTCACTAGTACCCACCCTGTTTTGTCCATTGGTAATATCATGTTTCTCTGATTTTTCTTGATCCTTGTGGTCATACGTCAATGTTTATACATTTGATGATGTAGGTACTTCTTCAGTCTTTGCAGACTGGTTGTGCTGGGAAAAGCCTTTCATCTGTCAGCTTATCCGGAGATTCTGGGTGGACCATTTGGCATGGTTATTGGACAGGCTTGTTTCTGGAGTTTTCAGGTTGGCTTGGGTGTGCCTGGGTCAGCAACTTTGTGGGCCTGGGGCCTGGTTGCACTGTGATGTATCTGTTAATTAGGTCTGCTGGGGTGAGCCTCGATCCTCTATCCACAGGGGCTGGCCTGAAGGCTGGATCCACAGGGACTAGCTTGGCATTAGAAAAGGCCTTGTACCTTGGTCTTTAGGAGCCAGACAGGCACCAGGACAGACCCGGAGTCTGTGTCCTCTAAAATGGGCCTGAAGCCTAAGTCCATGGGACTGAACCTGGTTCCTGGGTTCACCAATGCTGTCCTGAAGCCTAGATCTGGAGAAGTGTTTCTAGATCCGTATTCTGCAGAGGCTGGCCTGGCACTGGGGTCTACTTGGATGAGCCTGAACCCTGGATTTGCTAGAGCAGGCCTGGATCCTGAGTCCACTGGAGGCTGGTGTAATTGGAACCAGCTTGGAGCCTGGAGTGGGCCCGTTTCTGGGGCAGGCATACAGTCTGGGTCTGCAGGGCCTAGTCTAAAGCCTGGAATCACAGGGACTATCTTGGTGCCTATGACCACATGGGCTGGCCTAAAGACTGGAGCTATGGGAGTCAGCCTGTATAAGAGGAACTCTGAAGCCCAGGGCCACTGGGGCTGCTCTGGCCCTGGTATTTATCTTTCTAATGTTGTCCCTGGTATTTATCGTTCTAAAGTATCTTCTTTTTCTAACCTCATAAAGCGATAACTTTTACCTTTTAGTAATAGTTCTACTATATCTTTTGTCATAAAATATTTTCCAAATATATATAGTAATGGTATCAACTAAGACAACAGTGCTAGTAGATGTCCTACATCCAAAAAATTTTATTCAATTAAGTTATTAATTGTCTGCCTTATACTAGTCTTAGATTTGTAGCTGAAGGTAAACAGATGGGAAATTGAATAGACTTAAGATTTTAGAGAACTTATAGTATCCTTAACACAACTGAACATTTTTAAAACTACAATTTGATGACAGGTATTATGAAAGAAAAAGCAAGGTGCAATGAGAACTGAAAATAAAGGGGTTTCTAATATAAATGAGTAAAAATAAGCAACAGAAAAGAGCTGAGTCTTAAAAATGAATAGCCACATGAAGAAGAGAACAAGGAGAATATTAAACAACAACAGGAAAACAAATTTGGGAACATTTTCAGGTGATTTGACAAGAATGAGCCTTTCTATTATCTATTGCCATATAATAAGCCATTCTCCAACTTAGTGGCTCAGTTTGTATGATTTTATTTCTCACAATTGTATGGGTTAATTCACTCAACTGTGCAGTTCCTACTTGACAGTTTACGTCTTATTTTGTCCTATAATGGCTAGTGCTAGTTCTATCTGAAGGGCCAATTGTGCTGGACATCCAAGAAGGGTTTCTTTGTTTGTTTTTGTTTTTCTTTCCACTCACATGCATGGCATTTCAGCTGAAATGGCTGGAACAGTCGAGGGCTGGCTGAGTATTTTTGATCTCCTTCTATCTCTCATCTTCACGTGTGTGGTTTGGGCTTCTTCACAATATATTAGTCTCAGGGTGTTCAGGCTTCTTATGTGGGGACTTGGAGTTTGAAAGTCCACAGAAGAAAGCAATTATAGCATCTTAAAACTTGAAGCTTGGAACTCACACAGAATTACTTCTGCTACAATTTGTTAACTGAAAGATTGTAACAGTTCCAGCCCAGATTCAGGGTAGAATGGAATTAAGCAAGGTGACTAGAAGTAGGCATGATTTATTTGAGGAACTTTTCTTTGGAAACTAGTTATAACACTGGGCTGCTCTTTCTAGTATAAAAAGTAAAACAAAATTAATATCAAAGTTGAGACTATTGTCAAATAGTCATTTATTTATAAATCACTATATTTTACACTGATATTAGCTGTTGATGTTTTAAGGTAATAGGGTTCAATAAAGGACACAGATAATATTTATAACAAATAACCAGAAGACATTACCCAATTTGATTTGGAAATGTGTATTTTGTTTTTGACAGGCAAAACCTATTGCTTGTTGATTCTAGAGAAATGTCTTGAGCATTTTCTGGATCTACTCTAGGTCTTGTTGCTTGCTCTTTGGTTTATCATAGGAGCAAAATCTTGAGACTATAGTAGGACTGATTACCAGTTTAAATGTTTTTCATATATATCCTTGCACTGTATTGTAACTGTGTCTTTGTGACAATACTTAGACTGTCATACAAACACTGACCTTCTGACTAGATATACAGAATTTATATTCTGTTTTGTCTTTTTGGAACTTTTTAACAATCTTGTAGAGAACATACATAACAGCACTTTCATCCTTATTACCATTAGCCACAACCCAACGCACTTTCTATTCATTTCTATTACTGCTGTAATTACCTCACACTTTGTGGCTTAAAACAAGATGTATTTATGCTCCTACAGTTCTGACGGTCAGAAGCCTGGAATCAGTATTATAAGGTTAAAATTAGGTTGTCTACAGAGCTGGTGATTTCTGTGTGCTCCAGGGAGGAAGTCATTCTTTGCTCTTCCTGCTTCTAGAGACTGCTGGAATTCCTTAGCTTGCAGCCACATTACTCCAGTTTCTTCTATTGTCACACTGCATTCTCTTTACACTGATCTTTTGCCTTTCTCTACGATTATATTAGGCTCAACCAAATAATATGAGCTAATCACCCCATCTCAAAATACTTAATCATATCTGCAGAGTCCTTATTACCACTTAAGGCAATATGTTTACATATTCAAATATTCTAACTTGGACATCTCTGAGGTGTCACTATTCAGGCTATCATATACTATCTCAAAAACAACTGTTATTATTATCTCAGAATATGTAACCCATGGCGGTTCCATAAGATAAACCACCAATGACTAAATCAATATCATTAAAAATATTAGTATCTCCAAAGAAAAAAGATGCTGAGTTATACTGTTTGGGTCCCTAACCATTATCAATTGTCAAAAAAAAAAAAAATAAATAAATAAATAAATTAAGAAAATGTTAACATAGAGTTAATTATGTACATCCCTAGGTAAATTTTTGGTACTCCTTGATTTACCTCAAATCATTTTTTGCTTGCATGTTAATACCTTAAATTTATTTTGTAAATGAAATAAAATATTTTATTATTGAAATAGAGTTAAATAATGTGTATGTATGTCTGTATGTGTGTGTTTTTATTAGGTGAATATGAGTGTGTGTGTGTATTTATGAGTATATGTATCATATATATATATAATGAAAGAACAGGGGTAAATAAGAGATTCCTACTCATTTTGTTTAAAGTAGAAAAGGAAAGAGCATAATGATATTAAAGAAAAGAAATAGAGAGATGGCTCAATATTCATCATTACAAGTAAGAAACTGGGGAATATAAGACAACCTACAGGTTCCCAATCTTCTCCTTCAATGTTTCTCATGGGTAAGTCTATTGATGTTCAGCTGAGTGAGGCTAAATGAAGTCCTGGACAAATAGAGAATTCTTTATCCTGCAGCAGCAAACAGGTATGTGTAGAGGACTACGTGCTCACAAACAGGGTGTTCCCAATAAGGCCTGCTCTCGCAAATGAAGCAGGGCGTTCCCCATAAGTCCTGCTCTAGCAAACGAAGCAGGGTGTTCCCGACAAGTCCTGCTCTCAAAAACGAAGCAGGGCGTTCCCAATAAGTCCTGCTCTTGCAAACGAAGTAGGGCGTTGGGGGCCTGTTTATATGTAAACATCTTGAAAATCCAGAAAGTCAGGGAAAGGTCAGAAAAACAACAATGTGTCTTGTGACTTGGCAACATTCCACAAACGACTGTATAAAATAAAGCGGAGCGCGCCATTCGAGGCGGTCGCCATGTTTGTCTTGTATTGTCTTGTGTGTTCATTCCTTTGTTTAGGAAACACGCGGACCCCAACAGGTATGACTTCACAAGATTTATAAAGAATTCTGAATTTTTGTTATTTTAATGTATTTAAATGTTCTGACTTCCTTTGAAGAAGGTAGTCCCCTGGGAATGTATGTATAGCTATGGAGGAGACATGCATAGGCAGAGAGCCTCCCCCAGCATGCTTGTGAGGGAGGCAGAAGGAGAGCTCAGATGAATTACCCTCCATTTGTAAATTCCCATATCAAAAGAGATTCAGAACCTTGAAATTTACAAGTTGTGAAGTAGTTTGTTGGTCATCAAATTAGATCACTCTAAATAATGTTTGAACCCCCACTGCTATAAAACTATAAAACTCTGTCCCCATGTTAAATGCAAGCAAATAATAAAAACATAGGATTTAGTGCTCATCATGAATTGAATCCATGATATTATTACATATCAGAAGCATTTGAAAAAAATCAATGGTTAACTTTTCAGTGCTAATTATTCCCCTTTGTATGTGAATGTGACTAGAAAAACATTGTTTTCTAGATTTTAAAAATCAATTATTAAAGATTAGTATACTAATCAATGGTCTTTCTTTTATACCAAAGCTTAAATGGCTGACTTTGCCTCAAGTTTTTTGTGACGAGCAGTTTCACAGTATCATAGCTAAGAATTGCAACTATACTAAAGGCCAGTTGCTTTAAAAATCCTTGTCAATACATCTCATCAAAATATGATCAGAAGTAACAAAGTCAGAAAGTACGACTGGACAGAAGAGATAATTCTACATACATAGGACTATTGCTTACTTACCAAGGAGGACACACTCTGATCTTAGGAAAGAAGAATTAACTAAATATCTCTAACTCCATCTCTATCTCTGTCTGTCTGTCTGTCTGTCTATCTATCTATCTATCTATCTATCTATCTATCTATCTATCTACGTACCTACCTACCTACCTACCTATCTACATATCTACCTACCTACCTACCTATAGGAAAGCTTTATAAACTATAAAATGGCTACATAAAAATATTTTATTTTTGCTTCTATCTAACAATTTGGTTGGAAGACAGAGTTTATCCAGATTTCTTTACTGAACATGCATACTTTTAGAAATTGCTTCAGTCCAGACCATATAGAGGAAGGAAACATCAACAAGAACAACAATAACATGACCCTAACAAAATTAATTTTAATAGCAAAGCAAACATGTAAACACTAGTTAAAAATGCAATATCACAAGTGGTCTAAGACTTCTATGTGTAGCATGCTCTAGAAGAATGGAAAATTGAAGAAACTTTTTGTTTGGGGATTTCTTGGCAGAAGATATGCTTGAAGTGAATTTTTGCAATATGTGGTACAGTCTGTCAACAGTACCTTTTAATTTGAGAAGGAGAGGCAATCAGCATGGAAATATCTTTGTAAAGCTAAACTTCTTCAACAATACCAAAATTATGTTAACTTTTAACAAACCCTCCTTCATGTTATATAAACAACACAAATGTGTAATCTTATAATTTAACAGATCAGAAATACAGCATGAACTCTCACCAGGCTAAAATTAAGGTGTCGGTAATGCAGCACTGCCTCCTAGAAGCTTGCTCATTCAATATGTTGGTAGGATCCAGTGATTTACTGCCATAGGAACAAAATCTCCATTTTCTTGCTGGCTGTTAACTTAAGGCTTTTCCCAACTTTTAGAGGCAATCTTCATTCTTTGACTTCCTTCCTCCAACCGCAAATGTTGAGCAATGGTGCATCGGTCAAGCCCACTCTTGCTTAGTATCTTTCCTCCATCTCTTTCTCTTTCTTCTCCTATCTTATCTTTCAGATTTACAGTTCTAGTTTTTTCTTTCACTTTTAGGACTGATGTGATTAGATTAGGTCCATTAAAATAATCTGGGATAATCTTCCCATTTCAGCATCTTTACTCTTGATCAAAACTGCAAAGTTACTTTGCCATGTACCATAACATATTCACAGACTACTGGGCTTAGTGCATCATTAGGGAGTAGGAGGAGACATTATTCTGCCTACCACAGTTACCTTTGACTTCTAGCCTTTGACATGTAATCTCCACGAGGAACATAATCATTTTTATATAGCCTATATTTCTTGTTATACTTTATGAGTTTTGATGGATGGAAATATAAGGCATCCTCTTTGAGAATGAGAGTATTGACACAGAATATAAAGAATAATCAAGTGTCCCTAGACATGTCTGCTGTTACATAAACAGAGCTCATGACTACATATTGTATTTTTACTTAATTAAAATCTTCATAAAAATATCAAATGAAATGGTCATTTTTAAAATATTTGACTTAAAGTTTAAAATGACATACTGTTTTATCTGATCTCATCACGACTGTGTCATCTACCATAGATACTATTCTTACGCTTGTATAGGTTAAATAAATCAGGTTTGAAGTAAGTGGTGGTTTTCTCAAAGTTGGCGGAAGTATTATGTTGGTGAAAAAGTAATTGCTGTTTTTGCCTTTAAAAATAATGGCAGCCAGGTGTGTTGGCTCATGCCTGTAATCCCAGCACTTTGGGAGGCCGAGGCAGGCGGATCACGAGGTCAGGAGATTGAGATCATCCTAGCTAACACAGTGAAACTCCATCTCTGCTAAAAAAAAAAAAAAAAAAAAATTAAAAAAAAAAAAAATTAGCTGGGTGCGGTGGTGGGTGCCTGTAGTCTCAGCTACTCGGGAGGCTGAGGCAGGAGAATGGCCTGAATCCGGGAGGTGGAGCTTGCAGTGAGCCAAGATCGCGACACCACAATCCAGGCTGGGCGACAGAGGGAGACTCCCTCTCAGGAAAAAAAAAAAAAAGTAACGACAAGAACCGCAATTACATTTGTGCCAATCTAATACAAAATAAAAGTCTATTAGCTCAGTACTCTTGCCATACAAATGGGTGAAAACAAATACAATTTTACATTTCCACAGCTTCTGGATAAACTCTAGAAGTGTTTTGTTTTGTTTTGTTTTCTTTTGTTTTGTTTTGTTTTAGTGGCTGCTGTGGAGGGGAGGTAACAATAACAATTGGTTAGGGTGGAGTTCCTTTTATATATTACACGGGGAACAGAATAGCATTCAAACATTTGCTTAATAATGAATAATATTGTAATGAGAAGCTACTATCCAAATATGACAATGAAGAGCAAAGTACATTACTCTTGATTTTGAGGGAAATGTCCATGATAAAAATGAAATCATTTTGATATATAAAAATTTAAGTTTAGAGCTAGTGAATGAAATGAAAAAATATCAAATAAAGTCTTGAATTCCTTTACATTATTGTCAAATTGGCACAAGTGTATGAGGTAGTGAAGCAGAGAACTTCATTTAGATGAATACACAAACAATTTAATTAAAAAAACAGCATGATAATGGGGAAAAATATAGATTAAAAATTGTAATTAGACTGAAAATAGAGGTCATTTTAAGTAACGCTGGCAACTTGATTAATGTTAAAATATGTCAAAAGACCCAGGTCTTAACAAAGAGAACTTGGTTTTGTCTCTCATTCCCTCTGCTAACTAGGAAAGTATACATGTGTATGTGAATCTGTTGTTGTTTGTTGCATTGTTGTTGTTGTGAACACACCCAAATTATCCTTCTTCACAGATTTATTTTATGGACTATTTAAATGTGTGTGTGTGTGTTTCTTTTTTACTTTGCAGTAAAGGTCTTACCAATTTTTTTTGTCATAATCCAAAGAAATAACAATTTCTGTGAAGTCATGTAGTCCTTTCTCTGAGTCATTACCATAAGGAATCACTGGTACAGATGAATGAATATTGTGACTTTTGCAAGTATTAGAGTGGGAGAGTTTTATAAGTATTTCTCCAAATTGATAGACAATCTAGTCTCATTATTCATATATTATGTTTTGCTAATTTGCCTACTCACTACAACATATTTTTAACCACCAAATCGCAATGTTTTCCTGTTCCTTGGAGGACATGCTAGAATGGCAAAGGGTTTTATTCCCCATTCACGTATTTTCCCATCTCAAGTCTGACAAGAGAAAGCTCTGCTTTCTTGTTTCAACTCTCATAAAAGATGACCAGAGTATGGAGATGGTAGAGGCTGTGCCAAGTAGTGCAAAACGTCTGGGTCAGCTGGATCAGATTTGAATCACAACTCTAGGATATTCAGTTTATCATAACAATTTAGTAATTTTTGATGTTTTCTCACTACTTAACTTGTTCTTGGTGAATACACATGTGCATGCACATGTGTATGTATGAATATGTGTGTTTATAGTTCTGGTTAAAAATTTTAAAAAAAGGTAGAGATTAATTCAGAGAGCAAGAATGCTTATGTTGGTACCAAAGGGTAAAATAATACTTAAATTTGCTGGAGAAACTAAGAAAAAATAAATATATATTTAAGTTTAGGTGTTTAAATATTAAGCCATGTAATCAATTAATTCATTAGTTTATTTAATTTTTTCAACCTAATTTATTTTGTTTAATAATGTCAAATGCTAAGACATTCAATATAAGCCTCTAGGTCTTTCTTCTGTTATATATAAGTCTTATTTTAATTTTAAGTCAAGTCTTTTTTATGTAGAGATTGTTCTTCTTATAGAGAACTGTTCAGAAAACTCTGCATCATACATAAAGGATGTACCTGAAGTATATTTATAAAAGTATAAATTATTCTCAGCTTGGTCACCTGAGCTCATGTTTTTCAGTGATGCCAAAATTGGAGATCACCTCTGATAAAATCAAATGGGTATTTGGAAAAACTTCCCATGATATGCAGATATGTTTTTCTTTACTGTCATAATAATTCGGTCTGAATTTCAAATGCTTTTGTTTAACTAGATGACTAATGCAAATTATGAAGTTGTAAAGCAGAAGACTAATAAAGATAAAATAAAAACTAAAGTTTGCATTTATACGCTTTGTGTTTATATTATAGCAACAGCACTTATTTTGTATCTCTGGGCAAAATATTTTACTTTTTTGCCTCATTTTTCTTATATATAATATAGGAGTAATTTGATTCCCTACCTGATAAAAGTATGTGATAGTTAAATGTGTTTAATCGTGTAAAACGCTTATATAGTACTACCATGTAATCAAAGATAATTTACTAATGCATCCGAGTTCTAGAAAGTGGGAAGAAACAAGTTGTACGTATAGTTTCCTCTCTTATCCAAGTGGTCATCTAACTATATTAGCTGTAAGGAGGGAAAAAATTGTAGCGTTTATCCCTGTGTTTTATATGCCTAGCCAAGACATACTAGTTTTAGCTCTACAGAGAGAAAGAAGATTTGGGAACAAGCAGAAGTTTCTGGAACATTCAGTGTTCGGTATATTTTAGCTAGTGTAAGGAACAGACTCTAAGTGGTAACCTAAGCTTCCCTTCTCCTGGTATTCATGTCTGTCTGTAATCCTGTCTTCTTAAATGCACACAAAATTTAATACTTGTTTCTAACCAATAAGATGCAGTGGAGATAGAATGTCACCTCCGTAATTATATTATACAATAGAGCAATTTTGTCTTGTAGCAAACTCTCTCCCTTTGTGCTTTTGTTGAAGCAAGTAGCCATGTTGTCAGCTGGCCTATGGAGAAGCCCAGATGGTAAGAAACTGATCCTTCCTGGCCAAAAGCCAGGAAGAATTTGGGGCTTTTTGTCCAGAAGTCTAAAAGAAAACGTATCCTTCCAAAACCACATGAATATGCTTAGAATCAGATCCTTCCGCAGTCACATCTTTAGATGATAAGCAGCTGTAGCCAACAACTTGATTACAGCCTTAGGAGATACCCTGAGCAGAGAATCTATTAAGGTCATGCTAAAGCTACTGACCCATAGATAGAAATAATGAAGTGATAAACATATATTATTTTTAGCAACTAAAGTTGGGGTAATATGTTATGGATTAGTAGAAAACTAACTGAGATATACATTATCAATATCATTAAGCAAAATCATTATATCTAAGTCTTCTCATTTAGTGAAGGAAATAAGGAAGGAAATAAAAGAAGGGAGGAAAGGAGAGAGAGATAAATAAAGCTTTCATATGTAGTAAGTTAATTGTAATGATATTTAAAACTCTTTCCAAAGTACCTTAATCTATTTTAAAATTTACTCTTATTTTGACAAAATTTCAAATTTAATTTTTGGCTTGGGACTTGTGTTTTATAGAAAGGCATGAGGATGTTAGCTTGAATTTCCTTTAAAGTGTCTTTCAGCTGTGAGACACTAGGCACATATTTTTTCTTAACCTATTGACAAGGATGCCCTTATACAATTATTCTTCTTCTACTAAAAATTAATTTTCCATTTTTCTGTTTTTTTCCTAAAACATGGTTTTAGATTTTTAAAAATTCTGAATATAGTAGGCACAAAAAGTTGAACTATAGCTCAAAGGGTTTCTCTTTTTTGCTTCATTTGTTAGGAATTGGAAATCTCTCTGTTAATGAAAATTTTTGTTTATTTTTTCAGAATAGAACTTTAAGTGGTTTGCAAATAGCACTGAATCCTGAAAATGGCAAATGCAAATGAAAAGCTTTCTAAAAGGAAAGCAGACTACTTAGACTTGTTCAAGTATAATCAAAGTGAAGATGTTTCGCCTGTCTGGTGCCAGAAAAGTTTTAAAAAATTCTATTATTTGGTGAATAAAGGATATAGCTTTTGACATGATACAATCATACTAAAATTGTTTCAGAGATGATGCTGGAGAAGTAATGGATTTTGAAACAATGTAATCACAGCAAAGGGAATTTCAGGTCCCTGGACAAAAAGTAATTTTATAAATAGCCTTACCTACTTTGATAAAATTGTAAGCTTTAAGCAAAAAAGAATGTTATGTAAGTAGTGTGATTTAAGATACTCTTCACAAATTACTATAAAATAATTATCATGATCAGAATTGAATTTCATACCTTTACTATTCAAACCATGGACATATACCTTTTACTTTTAATTATAGGAAAACAGAGTATGTAAATCCCATTCTGGTATTTGTAATGAATTTTATACATGGACATAAGTTTGGGGAAATAAAACTAATACCTAATTGACTTTTGAAGAGAGTTGTTGCTTCTATTTTAAGAAACAGATTTTAATAAGGATACGTATTGATAAGAAATGCCTGTTTTCATATAATATAAATCTTAATTGGACAAACACAACTTTACCCTCAGTTTTTTCTCCAGATAGTGCTTTAAGGAAAATATCACATTCAATGCTTTAAAACATTTCACTTTTAAATTTTATATCTTGAAAGCATCTGATTTTCTGTAGCCAAACATTTTCCATTTTTCATTGCTTCTAGCTGTTAGTAGAGATATTACTGTGATTTAATTTGTGTATAGTGTTTGGCTAGAAATTAGAAACACTGCCCACGTCAGGTTTAGTCTGCTAAACTGGGGATAGCCCATACACTTTGTTGATATAGTTTTCTTGTGTAATGCTAAATTCTTGCACTATTTATTAAATGTTAAAATATAATACTTAGGGCTAACTTCTATCCCTATACTACAAATGTTGCACTACCATCTTGTTAACTTCAAGCATTTTGTGTCCACTTATGCAATAATGAAATAAAAGTGTTAAGCTTCTATCAGGTTAAAGTAATGTTCTATTAATACTTTATAATCCTGTGTTTTAGTGCAAATCAGTACCAATTTTCATTCAATTTAGCATCAGTACTGTACTAGGCATCTCAGTGTGGAGGAAAACTTGAATAGTACTAATTAGCAACTGTCACAAAACTTACTATAATGTATTAGGTTTTCTTAACTTCAGCACTATTAACATTTTGGACTGAGTAATTCTTTGTTATGGGGAGCTGTTCTGTACATTGTAGGAAATTTAGCAGCCTCCTTGACCTCTACCCACTATATGCCAGGAGCACTGTCCCTCTCTAGCTGAGACCCTAGAAAAGGCATTGCCAAATGTCTCCTAACGGAGAGTGGTATGGGGATCCCTAGATGAGAACCACTGCTAAACATAAATAATTCTCATGCTGTTATAAGAAAATTTTACTTTTGATTGTAACCATATCAGATTTATTGCCCGATGAACCTAGCATGTCACCAGGTTGCAGCAGAGGAGTTTTAATCACAGGGTTACTGATGGAGGAGACGGGAGGAGACGGGAAGACACTGCCAATCCACCTTGCTGAAGAGTTTGGGGCTAGTGCTTTTAAGGATTTGGGAGTAAGCCAAAGTGTAGAGATCATTGATTGGATGGAGAATGTGGACGGAAGTCTTGGATGGGATATGACGAAGCTGTATTATTGTGTTGATCCCTTTTCTCTGTGGAGGTCTCCAAACTGGTTGCTGGAATTAGGAGTCTGAAAAATATCTTAAGCTATCCTTAAACTAAAGCCTTATGATTCTGTAGTCAGAGATCTTGTTTACAGGAACGATGAAGATACACATCAATTCTTAGACAGTGTTTTGGTCCTAATGTCCAAAATCCTATCTATAAGAACAATGAGGATGCAAATTGTCAGCATCTGGTGCTATATTAGTTTTAGCAACAGAAAAATGGGCCAAAGTGCAGTTGGATTAATGCTTAATTATAATTACATTTCTTTCCAGAACCTAGCATGCAATTCTTGTCAACCCTGTGGATATGGTTGTGTGATGGTTTAGGAATTTACTTAGAATTTTATGCTTAAGATTGAATAAAAATTTAATAAGTTTGGAGTTATAATGCTACTTATTTTTTATTTTTTTTTTTTTATTTATTTTTTTTTGAGACGGAGTCTCACGCTGTTGCCCAGGCTGGAGTGCAGTGGCGCGACCTCGGCTCACTGCAAGCTCCGCCTCCCGGGTTCCCGCCATTCTCCTGCCTCAGCCTCCTGAGTAGCTGGGACTACAGGCGCCCGCCACCGCGCCCGGCTAATTTTTTGTATTTTTTTTTTAGTAGAGACGGGGTTTCACTGTGGTCTCGATCTCCTGACCTTGTGATCCGCCCGCCTCGGCCTCCCAAAGTGCTGGGATTACAGGCTTGAGCCACCGCGCCCGGCCAATGCTACTTATTTTTATACTATGTTTTAGAAAATTTTTCAGCTGGGTGCGGTGGCTCACACCTGTAATCCCAGCACTTTGGGAGTCCAAGGTGGGCGGATCAAAAGGTCAGGAGATTGAGACCATCCTGGCTAACATGATGAAACCCCGTCTCTACTAAAAATGCAAAAAATTAGCCGGGCGTGGTGGCGGGTGCCTAAAGTCCCAGCTACTCAGGAGGCTGAGGCAGGAGAATGGCATGAACCTGGGAGGCGGAGCTTGCAGTGAGCTGAGATAACACCACTGCACTCCAGCCTGGGTGACACAGCGAGACTCCATCTCAAAAATAAGCAAATAAATAAATAAATAAATAAATAAATAAATAAAATCTTTCAACATAGCATTTGTTTCTATTCTGATTGGGTTGGCGATAAGTTGGGTTGGCTAGACACAATAAAAGTGGTGTATATTGATACTTGATTAGCCATACTGCTATGTAAGTAGTCATCTATCTATAAGAAGTTATAAATGTATTTGTCTCTGGGGTTTTCTTTTGTCTTTAGTAAGCACTTGACTTTCTTTGAGACTAAAACTTTGTTTCACAATAAACCCTGAAACATTTATTACTATTTATGGAATATAGCTGTGAAAAAATAACTAAGCAACTGGGCGCAGTGTCTCACACCTGTAATCCCAGCACTTTGGGAGGCTGAGGTGGGTGGATCATGAAGTCAAGAGATCGAGACTGTCCTGGCCAACATAGTGAAACCCCGACTCTAGTAAAAATACAAAAATTAGCCAGGCATGGTGGTGAGCGCCTGTAGTTCCAGCTACTTGGGAAGTTGAGGCAAGAGAATTGCTTGAACCCAGGAGGCAAAGGTTACAGTAATCTGAGATTGTGACACTGCACTCCAGCCTGGTGACAGAGACTCCGAAACAAAACAAAAACAAAACAAAACAAAACCAAAAGTAACTTTAAGCTTCATTATTTTATAACTCATTGACCTGAGTTATATATTCTCTACTTTGCTTCAGCGTTTTGTTTATATTTAAATATATACATATTTACAAATTTCTCTTGCAAAAATATATATATTTCTAATTTTTTAAAAGTAAATTGTAATAGTTAAAATAAGTGAAATAGTAAAACTGATGAGAGTTGGTAGTTTTAGACAATAAGATATTAGTACACATTTGTTGAATATGTATGAATTAATAAATGAAAGATGTAAAAACAGATAACAACTAAAAATAAGAGAACTAATTCTCCTTGTTGAAAATAAGGAAAAAAACTTCACCTCTAGAATATTTACTTTGGAAAACGTATAATTTTAAGAACTTTCTCATCTCTTTGAAATTATATAAAGAATTTTGAAAACTAGATCGGTCTTAGCCAACTTTAAAACCCAGTATTGTCTTTTCTCAAGAACTTAGGAGCCATCTCTTTGAAATATAAACAACAAATGAGGTAACAAAATGTATCTTCCCTCTTTCGTAGCAGAGTAAGAGCCTAACTTGTTCCAAAATGCAAAACTACCTCTTGTCATAAAAGATTTAAGAAGTTTTTTTGTTTGTTTGTTTGTTTGTTTGTTTTTACTGCGGATAAGCCAATTAGTCAATTATGGTGACATGGATGGTAAGCACAATTACCAGGTGAGTCTGGAACAGACTATGCGTGATGAATATTTTATCAAGTCCTCTTACTTGAGGACTACTTTTTATTGTTTATCCTAAGAAAATGTATGCAGTGAGTTTTATCTGCATGGCCATATTAAAAAAATGAGATTTTTTTTTTTTTTTTTTTTGTCTTTACAATCTCTTAGCAGGGTTTCCCATTTAGCACATCACGTTCTGGTTTAATGCTTATTCAATAATAAAAGTTCTTTTTTCCATGATTCCTTTGTGGAGAGAATTTCTAGGTTGGGAGAATATTTTTTAATTAAATTTCCAAAACAAAAGGGATTAATAAACATGGGTTGAACTGATGTTATGCTACATGCATTTTAGTTTTAGTTTCACTGTGCTTTAATTCCTTTTGCCTGAAAATGAGGAAGAAAGAAGTTAGGTTTGTTATACCTAGACCCAAGTGATGAAACTCTGGTGTGGGTGTAAACACTTTGGCAGAGAAGCATTGCTAAAAGAATATTCACTTTGCTGGTTAGAGCTCTGATGTATTGGGAAAGAAAATACTGACGGATATGCCTTGGAGAATAACTCTTCTACTGAATCCTCTGCCACCTCTGCTGTTCTGCTAAATAAGTCCAGAAATAAGGCTATAAAAACAGTGCAATTGCATCCAGAAACAGTAAGTTAAAAAGTGGAGCTTTGCAGATGTCAAAGGCCTTTAGGCAAAACACCTTAAGAAGTTTACTTTCTCTCCCTTCATCCCTCTTCCATCCCACCCTCCTTCCTTTCTTTCCTGTGTCTTGCCTTTGTGGTTATTAAAAAGCCAAGGATAAGTTAAAGATGTATTAACTTCATTGAAGCATGTGGCAATTTAACATCCAGGCAGTTTCCTTGAAGCTATTTTCTGTGGATAGGTAACAAAGAATTACTAAATTTATTTCACACAAAGTAGAAAAACCCTGACTCATGCAATTCTGATAAAAGACTACCTAATATTAGGAAGCTCAGCTGGCTGGAATCTTACTGCTTTTTTACTTTACTATTTCTCTCTGTTTTCATTATCTGCTGATAAACTGGTTTAAGTAAAGATTTTCAGCCATTTTTCAAAATATTTTTCAACTCTTCAAACTTTAACAAAAATGTTATACAGTGGATTTTTAAAACCCACAATAATTATGATGTAAAAATTACTCCTGTATTTCTCCATAATACTATACCTATGTTTCTGTTTATCTATGGTAGCCTCCAGGTCTTCTTTCCTTCCACTATGATAAAAGCAGTCACTATGCATTTTGGTGGCTGTTAAATAATCAGAAATAGTGTCTCTCTTGTTGTGACTTGCCACTGTTGGCATGTGCGGTATTCCAGACACTACACTAATGTGCTCTACAAGGAGGGAGGAATTTATGCAGTCTGCAGCAGATGCATGTTAGTTTTCTGGATTTGAAGTTAGATTGTTTCTCAATAAGCTTGCTAATTTCCTTCTGAAATAAAAGCAGAAGGAGAAAAGGCAAATTCCAACATAGCAATTCGAAGTAATTAAAAAGTATATTTTATGATAATGGACCCCTCATTCTATAATAAGTGTTCATATTGATTTTTTAAACAGTCTAAATGTTCTATGCATAGACATCACAAAACAGACAATTATTCCCAAATTGGGTTTTCTGTGTGAATCCTAAAAACTTGCAATATAGAGCCTGACCTATTATTTGTTGCTGTTTTTGTTTTCAAATTACTCATTCCTGTGCCTCTTCAAATAATTTATTTTCCAAATAATTTTGAATACTTGTTGGTCTTGAACATTATACTTTAACTCAATGTAGGTAATTTTTTCTTTATTTCTTTGCTGTGTATATTGGTTTTGATTTAATAATAAATTTATAATTCAGAAATAATAAAATAAAAATTAGAGCAATTTGCATAAAATATTTGTGTTTTGTTTGAACAAATTTTTATCATAAAATTTAAATTTAGTCAAATTACTAGTTAAGACCTACCAGTGATTGAAAAAGTACTCATTCTTTATTCAGAGTTTATAAAATCACCATATTGGCATTTGTTTCAGTTCCTATGCAGCATTTTGGTATCATCTTGAACCTAGCTCTATGTCACTGAGTTTGACAAAAAGTAGTTATGTTGAATATGTGGTGGTTATACAACTATACATATTTCCCCAAATTCATTGAATAGTACACTAGAAATTGGTAAGTTTTACTGTACATAAATTTAGCCAAATAGGGCTTATTTAAAATAGAGAAAGAATAAACTGTCCATACATGCACCAATAGATCTGAATCTCAAAAATGTGTATATTGAGCAAAAAAAAAAAAAAAAAGGTCAGACACAAAAGTAAATGTCAAATGAAATTGAAGATCAGGAAAAAATAATTGAGAATGATAACAATCAGAAGAGTGGTTGCTGAAGAGGGGTAGGGATTGACCAGAAAGGGACACAAGTAAACAGTGGAGAAAATATGTCCTCGTTTTTATGCTGATTACATTAGTACATACATTTGTCGAAACTCAGTGAATTGTATTCTTCATATATATCTGTGAATTTTTTTATCTTAATTTTAAAAAATAATGTAAACAAGAAAAAATAATCTATTTAACTTTGTTGGGTCTATCACCCAGCTTTACAAATAGAATATTGCCAATTCCTCAGAAGCCCTTTTGATGCCTCTGTTTAATCATCTTTTCCTCCCTCATGTTCACATGATCCCTGGATTTTGATGATTTGCAAAAGACACCTTCTCAGCCAGTCTCAGTTGCACAAATTCTGCACTTCCTGGAATTCACCTTCCTTCCAATTCCTCCATCAGGGTGGGAGGAGCTCCCTGTCTCCCACAGCATTCTAAACACATCCTCGATATTGTAGTGGAATCATTCTATGACTTTTACAATGGCAATGTAAAATTGTGGATTCAAAATTCAGATTTCCAAATCCGGTTTGTAACAGCTAATACCATACTCCCAGAGGCAAGAGGAGAGCTACTGAATGTACACTCAACTCAAACATATTTCCTCTTGAGAGACATGATTTCAGTCAAACTGCCAGATTCAAATTGGAAGTACATTTAAAATCAGAGCCAGTGGTTCTAGTTCTAAAAATTATTTGAAGAGTGCCACTACACTTGTGCAATTTGTGGTGATATTACAATAAGTGGTTTTCTGATTCTGAGTTTAAAGACTCCAAGATCAGAATTATGCCTGGGTTTTCAGAGCAAACTGACAAGTAAGTCATATAGTCTTGCTAAAATTTAAGCAATGGACTGTGGGCCCATCAGCAGAGCCCTGATGTTTGTATTCCAACGGGGTTTTTGTGCTTGAAATAAATATTGTAACATTTGAGGCCCAGAGAGCCTTCAAATAATATCATCCCCACCAATTTGCCAACTGAATTATAAAAAGTTTGTAAAATAAAACAAAAAATGAAGCATAGAGAACAAAGTATCGCCTCTAGTATTCATGAAGAAAAGCTGCCAGATGAAGCTTAGTATGAAGGTCAAATGGGCCATGTATTGGATGTCCACAATGAGTCAAAATAACTCATCAGCCACCAAGACTGTCACTAAATAAAAGAGAACATTTGCTCTTAGATGCAGTTTGCCCCTGAGAGAAACTAAATAGGAAAGAGCTGAGGCAATTGTCTCCGTCCAAATATGCTTCACAAATGTATCAATTAGGGAAACCATTCCACCTTCTAGGCTTAGAAAGAAACCTGTGTATACCTACTGGAGTTACCTGTCCTTCACTGGAAGGAAACAGATGATGATAAGCACTAGAAAGTAAAAGTAAAAGTAAAAAAATTACCAGGCCTTAGCTACTGTACTGGAAGTGTGGTAGCTCCTTTTGGGTTATAAGAATCACAGCCTGATAAGCCTAGTGTATCTGGCTTGGTTTCTTACAGACAGATATGATTGCTTGCCATATTTAAAAGTTCTAAATGTATCTACCCCGTTTCTTTTATTAATATTTAGAGAAAATATGAGCATCATCACTTTAATGATTACTGAAGTTTTGATATAATTATCCATATTATAATTATCATTTTGATCATACAGGCCAGGTCTTCAGAGTCAGGGCGATAAGCAAATAGATCTTGTTTAGATCAGGAAAGTAACAAACACAAGTCTGGTGTCCCTAAGATATTTCGGTTTTATTTTAATATCCCTCCTGTCCTGTGCAATCCATTCAGCACATTTGAGCAGTTAGTGCCTGGGATTATATACGTCTGGGTGAGATATAGATATATATATAGAGAGAGAGAGAGAGAGAGAGAGAGAGAGACATTTTGGACCACACATCCCTTATCTAGGCATGCTCAGATAAACTTCAGCAACACACCTTATCTGGGAAAGTCCTTGAGTATGTATGTTCAAAAGTCAGAATTTTCAGTTGCTAGGTGTGTCTTATTCACCTAAGATATCTGCATCAATGCTAAACATACTGCTGTAGACTGAATGTTTGTGTCTGTTTGTATCCCTGTGAAATTCATATGTTAAAACCTAATTCCCAATATGTTGGTATTTTGAGGTAAGGCCTTTGGAATGTGATTAGGTTATAAGGATGGGAACCTCATAAATGAGATTCATGCCCTTATAAAAGAGATGCTGGCCGCTGGAAAGCTTCCTTGCTTCTTTTGCTGTGTGAGGGTGCAACTAGTAAATGGCTGTTTATGAACCAGGAAGCAGGCCCACATCAGAAACAGAACCTCTCAATGCTTTGATCTTGGACTTCCAAGCCTCTAGAAATGTGAGGAAGAGAGTGCTGTTGTTTATAAGCCACCCAGTTTATGATGTTCTGTTATAGCAGCTTGAACTTAATAACATGTGATGTATTCATTTTCTGTGGCTACTATAAAAAGCTACCACAGACTTTGTAGCCTAAACAACAGAAAAATATTCTCTCATGCTCCTGAAGGTCAGAAGTCCAAAATCAGTATCACTGGGCTGAAATCAAGGTGTCATCAGGGACATGCTCCCTCTGGAGGTTCTAGGGTAGAATATGCTTTTCTTTCCTCTTCCAGCTACTGGTGGCTACCAGCATTCCTTGGTTTATAGGTGCATCACTCCGGTCTCTGCCTCCATGATTATATCTTTTACTTAGCTTGTGCCTGTTTCTCTTCTACCTCTGTTTCTCTTATAAGACCACTTATGATTGCATTTAGAGCCCACCAAGATAAACCAGGGTGATCTCTCCATCTCGCGTGTTTTTGCCTAATTACATTTGCATTTTTTAATATGTGGTAACATTTAAAGGACTTGTAGAGACTGATCTCTGGGGTTCATTATTTAGCATACTACACAAGGTATCAGCAAATCTGTAGTTGAGGGCCCCAGCATAATAATCAAAGACATCAAAGACGTATTGCACTCTTTCTGTTCATATTGTTAGTTCATGCATTACTTATTTCTATACATTCTTCAGTAATTAATCTCCTCAGGAAGAAGAAAACATTAAACTGGTTCCTATCATAGCTACCTCCTGCAAATAAGTAAAACCTCTTTTTGCTTTTTCTTTACTCTTAGACTATTTTGTTACTTGTCATCTGAATCCGTTAAAACGGACAGCTCTGAAACCATTTTATAGGCTTTCACAGTTCACTAGGAATGATTGCCTGTCTAAAATATGATACAACAGATATTTAGGTGGCTCCATGTCATGTAAGCTACTGTGTAATACTCTAGATAACTTGTAAACTCCTCTTTCATTAACTCATCTTTACCATAAGGTATATATTGACCTGTGCCAATGACAGAAGGAAGACAACTGACTCTAGGATGCTCCCACTCTCCTTCAAACATACACAAGCCATCTGTTCCTATAAAAAACATGAGGTCTTTAAAAATGGTATTATTACCAAAGCCATATTTCTTCAAAGATGACTCCACATGTGTGTCTGTTTTACATTTTATCATTTACTCTCATTCCAGAGTACTCTCTGACTTTCAATCCACACTTTAGGTGTGAGGAGATATGGAAAAGCTAAATGCATCGTTACAAGTTCTGAATGTTATTGACTCTGGCCATCTCCTAAATAAGTGAAAATCAGTTGGAGTTAACAGTATCTTGTTGTGGCCTTTGGCTATTAAAGTGACCTCTAAATAGAATCCCATTTTATCCATTTCAGACTATAATATACAGGCAGCATTTTAGGGGGTAATGTGTTTTGTAATAGATAGAAAATTATTTTAAAATGTCCTCAGGATCTATTTTGTGCATACTTGCTCTTTATAACTCAAAGTATTTTTATTATAGTGGCTGAATTTTGAAATACAATAGACTATTTTGACAGATTTTCTTAAGTGGATGCAAAGTATTATTATCACCAAACACAGAAATGAGAATAAATCTGAATTTGACATTTCTTCTTGTCTAAAGAGTGTTAGAAACATCAGCTGCAATGGTTTGTTCAGTACATTTAGTCATTCTGATTATTTTGGTCACCTGCAGGTGAAATTTTCTGTAACAGAGCTTTGAAGTGTTTTATGTTGCTTTTAGCATCTTAAAATAATAGAAAATTCTGCTTTGAGATGACTTAACCTTTACTTTTTTCCTTGGCCTTCTTTGAACAAATGTGTGAGTGCAAGTTGAGCTTGGGGTTTCACTTTATGGCTACAATGGAAATAACAAGCTGTAAAGACATGCCAGGTGATATGGTTTGGTGGTGTCCCCACCCAAATCTTATTTTGAGTTATAGTTTCCCTAATTCCCTCATATCCTGGGAGGCACCTGCTGGGAAGTAATTGAATTATGGGGGCAGTTACCCCCACGCTTTTCTCATGATAGTGAGTAAGTTCTCAGAATATCTGATAATTTCACAGGGGGGTTCTTCCTTTGCTCAGCACTTTTCCTTCCTGCTGCCCCATGCAAAAGGTGCCTTTCTTCCCTTCTACCTACTGACATGATTGTAAGTTTCCTGAGGCCTTCCCAGCCATATGGAACTGTGGGTCAATTAAATCTCTCTCTTTTTTTTTTTTTTTTTTTTGAGATGGAGCCTCCGTCTGTCGCCCAGGCTAGAGTGCAGTGACACAATCTCGGCTCACTGCAACCTCCGCCCCTCCAGGTTTAAACAATTCTCTGCCTCGGCCTCCGGAGTAGCTGGGATTACAGGCGCATGCCACCACGCCCGGCTATTTTTTTTGTATTTTTAGTAGAGACAGGGTTTCACCATCTTGACCAGGCTGGTCTTGAACTCCTGACCTCGTGATCCACCTGCCTCGGCCTCCCAAAGTGCTGGGATTACAGGCATGAGCCACCGCGCCCTGCCAAATCTCTTTCATTTATAAACTACCCAGTCTCAGGTATTTCTTCATAGCAGAGCAAGTATGGATTAATACAGTAAATTGATACCAAGGTAGTGGGGCAGTGCTATAAAGATACTCAGAAATGTGGAAGCTACTTTGGAAAAGCAGAGGTTGGAACAGTTTCAAGGGCTCAGAAGAAGACAAGAAAATGTGGGAAAGTTTGGAAATTCCTAGGGACTTGTTGAATGGCTTTCACCAAAATGCTAATAGTGATATGGACAATGAAGTCTATGCTAAGGTGGTCTCAGATGGAGATTAGGAGCTTGTTGGGAACTGGAGTAAAGGTCACTTTTGCTATGCAAAGACACTGGCAGCATTATGCTCCTGCCCTAGAGATCTGTGGAACTTTGAGCTTGAGAGAGATAATTTAGAGTATCTGGTTGAAGAAATATATAAGCAGCAAAGGATTCAAGAGGAAGAAGAGCATAAGAGATTGGAAAATTTTCAGCCTGGTCATGCAATAGGAAAGAAAAATCCATTTTTCTAAGGAGAATTTCAAGCCCACTGCAGAAATTTGCATAACTAACAAGGAACTAATTGTTAATCACCAACACAATGGGGAAACATGTTCAGAGGGCCAAGCCTTGGCAACTTCCATGTGTTGTTGAACCTGTGGGTGCACAGAGGTCAAGAATTGAGATTTGGGTACCTCCACCTAGATTTCAGAAGATGTATGGAAAAGCCTGAATGTCCAAGCAGAAGTTTGCTGCAAGGGTGGAGCCATCATAGAGATCCTCTGCTAGGGCAGTGGTGAAGGGAAATGTGGGATTGGAGTGCCCACAGAGAGTCCCCATTGTGGCACTGCCCAATGGAGCTGTGAGAAGAGGGCCACTGTCCTCCAGACCCAAGAATGGTAGATCTACTAACAGCTTAAACCATGCACTTGGAAAAACACTCAATGCCAGCCCATGAAAACAGCCAAGAGGGGGCTGTACCATGCAAAGCCACAGGGACTGAGCTGCCCAAAGCTGTGGGAGCCCACTTCTTGCATCAGCATGACCTACATGTGAGACATGGAATCAAAGGAGATCGTTTTTGAACCTTAAGGTTTAATGACTGCCCTATTGGATTTCAGATTTGCTCAGGACCTGTAGCCCTTCATTTTGACCAATTTCTCCCATTTGGAACTGGTGTATTTACCCAATTCCTGTAACCCCATTGTATCTAGAAAATGACCAACTTGCTTTTGATTTTACAGGCTCATAAGTGGTTGGGACTTGTCTCAGATGAGACTTTGAACTAGGACTTTTGGATTAATGCTGGAATGAGTTAAGACTTTGGGGACTGTTGGAAAAGCATGGTTACGTTTTTGAAATATGAGGACATGAGATTTGGGAGGCGCCAGAGGTGTAATGGTATGGTTTGGCTGTGTCCCCACCAAAATCTCATCTTGAGTTGTAGTTCCCATAATCCCCACATGTTGTGGGAGGGACCCTGTGGGAGGTAATCGAATCTGGGAAGTGGTTACCCCCATGCTATTCTCTTGATAATGAGTGAGTTCTCACAACATCTGATGGTTTTATAAAGGGATATTTTTTTCCCTTTGCTTTGCACTTGTCTTTCTTGCTGCCCTGTGGAGAAGATGCCTTTCTTCCCTTTCATTTTCTGCCATGATTGTAAGTTTCCTGAGGCTTTCCCAGTCATAAGGAACTACGAGTCAATGAAATCTCTTTCTTTATAAGTTACCCAGTGTCAGGTATTTCTTCACTGCAGCCTGAGAACAAACTAATACACCAGGATACACACAATGCTCAAGCACATTCAAAAGCTATACTAATACTGTATTTATTTCTGTGGCAGTAATTTTTAGGGACTCATCTATTTTTTTTTTTTTTTTTTTCTGTACAATCTCAGTTCCTCTCAGAACCTATTGTGAGAGTCCTGAAATGAAAGTAAAAATAGCAATTTTATATTCCAAATTCGGCAGCAAGATTCTTTCTCTTTGTGACTCAAAACTCAAGGTACAGGCATGATAATGTATGGGTTTGAGAAGTCTGAAAAGAGTTTGAACTTCTTTTAGAATTTGAATAAAAACAGAAGAATGATTTTTATGTCTACTGGACAGAGGAAAAGCAGAGAAAAAGGAAAAATGTGCTACTTTTTTGCATAAATCAATGATTATTTTTCTAAGATTATCACAATATTTTTTCTTTATATAGCTAACATGCTGGTGAAGTTTAAAATAATCCCACATTACCCTTGATTTTAAAAATCACCTCAATTAGTTTCATGAATGTATGAAATCTGACTTCCACATGTCTATATCCATTTTCATAGTAAAAAAAAAAAAAAAAAAAAGGTGCCTTTTATTAGTTTTATGTTAATTTAATTTTATGGGCCACATAATTTGTAAAAATAGTAATAGTACACAAAACTACTAAGTGTAGAATGGCTATATGATATCAATATTGGATATTTCTGTGTTTAAAATACATTGAAACTTACATGATTTAAGTGCTAAACTTTTTATACTGCAAATAAATATTAATGCAATAAGTTAAGTAATGTTATTCCAGTTGCTAGTGTGACTATGACATTATGTTTTATTAAAATGCAAATATTTTATTGCCTTTAATTTTGTTGGTTATAGCATTGCAATATTTATAATAGTTATTTTGTTGAATAGGACTAGTATGGTATTTATTAGCAAACAATAAAAAGGAGAAAAGGCTACTGCCCTACTTTTTGACATCATGTAATTGCTCGCCTTTTAAGACCTTAGGGTTGTGAAAGAAGAGTTACAAACTAAAAACCCATAAAGCTGAAGAGTTTAAATATTATTATTACTAGCTCCCACCCTGTCTGATTATTCAAAAAATTTAAATATATTTTAATCTTGTCTCTGAATTTCTCAACTAATAAGAAACATGGTGTATCAGATATTAATTGCTGCATAACAAAGCCCCCCAAAATGCATTACTTCAAAAAAAAATAATGATTTATTATTTCTCACAACTTGTTAGGTTGGGTGGGTGGTACTTCTAATGATTTTTCCTCGATTCATTCATAATGCTACATTCAGGAAGGTCCACGTGTCCTTACTCACATATCCAGCAATTCTCATGGCTGAGGTGGTGCTTCTTGGTTCTGTACCGTGTGACTTTCCATACTCCAATAGATTAGACTGAGCTGCTTCTTTTTCATGTCAAGATAGCAAGGAAGCACACCAGCAGTAGTTGCAAGCCCTCAGCACCCATGTCCCCAAGGTTTAAAAATTTCTTTTTTTTTTCACATTCCATTGGTCAACACAGTACACAAAGTCAGCATAGATTCAAGTGTGGTGAAATAGACTCCACTTCTTGATGGAAGCTGTGAAATACTGTGGCTATGTTTTCAATCTGCCACAACACACATATCTTCTCTACACTGAGACAGCAATGTTTCTTGTGTGCAGATTCCAGTCATTTAAAATTTGTCATTTGTAGAGCAGGGGAACTGTGGGAAAACAGGAAAATTTTGTCTGTCCCTCTTGGAGAAAGACGGTTAACCAGCCATTTTCCTACCCTCGTATCATTGTAAGTATTAAGGTTTCTTCAATATATGGAGTCCTTTTCCCTACAAATTTTTGAGCCAATTCTAAACAAATTAAGAGTGTTAATATTCTCAAACCTAACGTCATGTGAGATTTCTGAATGTTGTTTCTGCATATGTCCAGTGTGTCTTATCCTTTGTTATTGCTCTGAGTATCTGTATTCCACATTGTTTCTGCCTTAGTTCTTAGGTGCACGTAGCTTTGCTGGAATAAGAATTTTATCATAATCCTTAACCCTTTGATTCTGATACTGTGAAACTAGTCAGATGCATTTACTTACTACCCGTAGTGGCGTTTGTTTTTACTAAATAGGGTAATATTTTCACTATTGACTTTTTGTCAATTCTATTGCCTAGAGAAAAGTTTGCCCACTTGTAGACTTTAGGAGAGATTTGGTCTGAACTTCTGTTTTCTTTAACCAATATTGTGCTTAAAATAAGCTTCATACTAACAATGAAAATGTGGAAACTGAAATTTAAAAATGCGGTACCATTTATAATGACTTCAAATTAAATACTAAACCATAAAGCTAACAAAGAAAATGCAGGCTCTATGTACTGAATATTATAAAATACTGATGAAAGAATTCAAAGAAGACCTAAATGAAAAGAAAGGTATATATTCTGTGGAGATGAAAATTCAATATAGTGAAAATGTTAGTTTTCCTAAAATTAATCTTCAGGCTTTCTGCAATTCCTGTCAAAATCTCAGAAAGATTTTGTAGATGCAGATAGGCTTATCCTGTAATTTATATGGAAGGAAACAAAACCTAAAATAGTTAAAACCTTATTGAAAAAGAAGAATAAAGTAGAAGAAATTGCTATATCTGATATTATATTCAAATGGCTATAGTAGTCAGGGCAGTGAAGTGTTGGTAGAGAGATAGTCAAATAAATCAATGTGGGTAGAGAACCCAGATATAAACCCACACAAATATGGCCAGCTTATTTTGAACAAAGCTGCAAAAGTAATTCAATGAAGGAATGATGGCCTTTTCAAAATATACAGATGAACTAACTAGACATTGGTAGATAAAACAATTACTCTTAAACTAAAGCTCATAACATGAAAAAAAGTAACTCAAAATTGGTTAAGTATTTAAATATAAAAAGTAAAACTATACTTAGAAAAAATGGGAGGGAATCTTTGGGACCTATGATTAGCCAAATGTTCTTACATGATATGAGAAGTAAGACTCATAAATTAAAGAAATGATAAAATTAGACCTCATCAAAGTTAACAATTTTTACTCTACAAAAGATCCTGTTAAAAGATTAAAAAGATAAACTGGAGACAAAAACCCTGTATAAAGGATGAAAAGAGGAGCCAGAGACAAGGAGAACATATTTACAAAACATATATTGTATACAAAAGAGCAGTAGCTTGATTATATAAAGTACTTTCAAAAATCAACAGTAAAAATACAAACAATCCAGTTAGAAAATGAGTAAATGATATGAACAGACATTTCACTGAAAAAAAAAATACACATGGTAAATATGCACATAAAATAGTTTATCTTCATTGACCATGAGGGAAATGCATGTTAAAACTGCAAAAAGGAATCATTATATATCCGTTTGAATGACTAAAACTAATAATAGTGACAACACCAAATGCTAACAAGGATGGGGGGAAACTGGATCACTCATACATTGCTGGTGGAATTGGAAAATGGTACAGCCATTCTTGAAAACAGATTAAGAGTTTCCTATAAAGTTAAATGGGTAACTACCATATTGTCTACTAATTTTACTGTTGGACATTAATTCTAAAAAAAATGATAATTATGCTCATACAGAAATCTGTATATATAAAATCATAGTTTTATTCATAATGCCACAACACCAGAAATCATTCACATTTCTTCAATGGTTAAGTGATTACACAAACTGTGGTATGTTCTTATCATGGGATATTACTTAACAATAAAAATAATAATTTGAATGAACTATTGATACATTCAAAAACTTGCAGGCAGCAGATCATGAGACTTCTCAGCCTTTATAAATGTGTGATTCAATTCATATAATCAATCTCTCTCTCTCTCTCTATATATATATATATACATATACACACACATATACATTTCCTATTGATTATTTATCTGGAGATACCTGACAAATACACATAAAATTAACCAGGGCTGATGGATACATAAGATTGGGAACTAACTAGGAAGTAATTGGGAGATGTTTTGTGGAATCATCAGGGAAGAGGACTGAGAGGTGTATACGTGAAAAGCTTTGAGGGGACTTTTACTAATGTCATTCCCATACAGTTTGAAACTTAACTGTCTTTTGCACTAGATAATAGGTTAAAGTCCTCATTTTAGTAAGTACTGGAAGCTTCTAGACAAAAAAAAAATATATATATATTTTATGTAATAAATTTTTAAATCATGTTATCTAGGAAGCCATTGGTGCATTCTTCAAGTGCCTTCAGAGTAATATTTTCTTGGCTATGACTTCTTAGATTGTGTGAATTTATTATTTAGCCCTAAATTTATAACTTGATTTCATTATCCATTAGTAGGGAATGCTAAAGTGATTGATAATAACTTACAGAAGTTTCAGTATTTAAAGTTCTAAGCTACTGGCTTCACATAATTTTCACATAGCATCTTATATTTTCATAATGCTATGACTGCTACAAATATGCTTATATAATACAATATTCTTTTTTTTTCTTGCCAAAGTGATTTCTGCAGAGCCAGAGGCCAAACTTTGTGTGTTTAAATTGAAACTCAAAATTACAGGGCTAAAAATTCTTACCCCGGTGCATAAATTATGTTTAAAAATCTTCTGCGAGATGCTTTCTGATTTTAGATAAGGTTACAATATAATATACTGTCTAAACTGAGACACTATTTCAGAGACAAATGTTGAACCAGATGGGATGCTGGAACAACAGGTGTAAATTAGGACTATTTTGTGAAAACTGGAATATATATTTACCAGAAGTATTGGAAATGTTGGAACACATTAAAATCTAGAAAAATATTTAAGATTTAAAAAATGAAAAAAATATTGTTTAGCAAAGCTGCTAAATTTTTGGTATAACATCTTCTACAGTTTAAAATAGGGTAAATATCAAGTAGATTGCATAGTTGCTTATACAAATGCAAAATTATGTATAAACTTTGCTATAAACTTGGTAGTGTGTCCCTCCTAAAATTCCTGTGTTGGACCTCAACCCTTGATGCGATGGTATTTGGAGGTGGGCTTTTGGGAGGTTAGCAGGTCATGAGAGCAAAGCCCTCCTGAATGGAATGAGAGCTCTTATACAAGCTAATAATGAGACCCCAGAGCACTCTCTTGACCCTTCCACTCTGTGAGGATACAGAGAGAAGTTGGCTGTCTATGAATCAGAAAGCAGGCCCTGACCAGACACCAAAACTCCTGGGACTTTGACTACTCAGCTTCCAGATCTGTGAGAAGTACATTTCTGTTTTTTATAAGCCACACACCCTATAATATTCTGCTTTGATTTGACTCAAAGGTCTCTTTTGTGGGCATTAAGTTTGATAGTTATGCATTGTGAAATTTTAGATTTTACACAAAGCATCAGGTCAAAGAGTAACTACAAATTCTATGAACCCCTAGAATGCTTTTTTTTTCCCCCTTTACTTCTAGGCAGAGAAACACCAAGTAGGAGCAAGAGCAAATCTCATCTAGTACCTAAATAAAAACAACAGAAAAATTAAATTGGTACAACCGTTCACAATCTATAACATTTTTTTTTCTTCTTCCTTGAGACGGAGTCTTGCCCTGTAGCCCAGGTTGGAGTGCAGTGGCAAGATTTCAGCTCACTGCAACCTCTGCCTCCAGGTTTCCAGGGATTCTCTGGCCTCGCCTCCCAGGTAGCTGGGATTACAGGTACCTGCCACCAATGCCTGGCTAATTTTTGTATTTTTAGTAGAGACAGAGTTTTGCCATGTTGGCCAGGTTGGTCTCGAACTCCTGACCTTGTGATCCACCCACCTCAGCCTCCCAAAGTGCTGAGATTACGGGCATGAGCTACCGTGCCTAGCCTCGCAATCTATAACTTTAAGTGTGAAATAAAGTGACTGAAGAATCATAACAGTATATTAGTTTTTCTCACAAATATAATGCCTAGATTGAGATCTTCATGTTAAATGTTGAGTAACCAACCAAACGACAAAACAAAAATAATGGAAAAGACATAGAGATAATGATGAAATTCTTACAAGGAAAACACGGCCCTAAAGAATGAGAGAAAAGGAATATGTTTGAACATATTTACTTCAGCAATCAAAAGAATATATGTTAAAAATATACTTTGTTTTCTCAAGAGGGAATAATAATAGACTTTTGGAGATAGACTTGAAATAATTGAGTAAACTTGAAAAAAATAAGTTGATGTAAAAATAGGTGGAACAACTAACTGCAAATAAATTTAAAAAGATAGTCCCATAATTGAAACCAGTATTGAAAGTGTGAGAGAAAATTAAATATTGGCACCCCAACCTCATTTAGCTAAAGGGAAAAGTCAAGCTAGGAACTGAGTCATGCAAATCTGCCTCTACCTTTTGGTTCCGAAATGGGATGGTTACTAGATGAAAAGTTGCATGCCTCCTCCATATTTTGGCCACAAATAATTTCCTAGGGAGCTTTAAGATCTTTTAAGGTATTTCTGTTACAATTTCACCATGGCAATGTAAATTGATAGCTTATCTTTACAGGGGCAATCATTCCCCTGCCCACCAGCCACAAAGGCAAACCGGATTGTTCTCAACCCCATTTTGTCTATGTTATCTTATGTAAAATGCAGATTCCCTGCATGTTTCCTCTCCCCCATTTGTCTATGTCACCTTATGTAAGAAATTCAGATTCACTGAGCCAGACAAAGGCATGAATGACTATTTTTCTCTAGCCCTCCCCTTACATGAGAATTGTGTGCTTCTCAGTATCCCACCCTTTCTCCTTTTAAATTTGGAGCCCTCAAAATCAACTTCAGAAAAAGGCATAGACCTATCTTCCAGGCGCTCAAACTCAGCTTTGGCAAATAAACCTCCTACAATGATTAAGACTTCTCTCGTCATTTTCTTGATTGACAAAATCTATGCCAACCATAATTAAAACTGCTGAAATAAAGTTTGAAAACTTAATCCTGGAAAGTAGAATTCTTAGCAATATATACTGGTTTAGCAAAGACCAGATTTACTCTTAATACTTATATCAACTTCCCATTGTTTTACCTGTCTAGTCACATCTATAAAATACTGGCCTCATAAGGATTTTATGAAAGTTTATTTGGTTATGTGAATCAGTACCTTAGCTTATGGCTTGCTGGCCATGGAGCAAGTGCACAATAAATTGTAGGTCTATTATTATTAATAAATTAGAATTATAAAAAAAAGATGACAACAGTGGAAAATCCTTTTATGAATAATAATTGTGGTTCTCATAGAATAATTTAGAAACAACACAAAAATATATAATGGAATAGTGTTCTAAGATTTACAAATGTAAAATTTAAAATTTTAATGACCTCACTCTATTTCATGGAAATTTATTCAAAAGACACTACTATTAAACTTGAATTTAGGGATTTATTTTTATATCAAGATGAAAATATTTCTAAATATCCCAGCAGAATAAAACTATATAGTTTTAATTAATTAGTTAATTAATTAAAATTTGCTTTTATGTCATTATTTTTAGTTGATAAAAATTTATGTATCTTTATGTTTATAGTGTGGTGTTTTGATATATGTATACCATGTGGAATTACTAAATCAAACTAATGATTATATCCATTAGAGCACATTTTTAATAACGAGAATATAGTTCTAATTTAGATTAAATTGTAATTAAATTAATTAAAACTTTTTCCTAATTCCAAATGCCAGATGATAATGAGACAATGCTTTTTAGACTTTAAGAGTCTAAATTCAAAAAGGTTGTGATGCCCCAAATGATATATAACTGAATATATCTGGGAAAAGTACAGTTAGTTATTCTAAGAGACACAGTCATTCAGGAAAGATATTTAGCCATGTTCGAAAAAAAAATTACTTAAAATTAATGCTGGTGCAAATTTGAAAAGAATCAGAGCATTAGACATCTCACAAGACTTAGAAAGCTGTAATCAGGTAGAATGGGCTAGATGAAATGACAGCTATAGAAAAGCCCCAATCTAGGTAGTCAGCTTTTCTAATTATTGGACCCACAGAGACTTGGAACCTTGTGCTTCATTATCTCGATGTCCACCTTAAAAGCCCAATTTTGTCAGTGGGGTCTAAAATAATTCACCTCTAGGCAAAGGATTGTGTAAATAAATTATAAAGCTCCAAGTGTAAGAAATAATAAGGAATGGTCATCACCCTAGCAAGCTGGAGAACATGTACTTTATATGAAATAGCAGCCTATCCCAAAAGCTATCTCTGTAGGCAAAAATAAATACATGCAACTAATAAAACATACATAACAAATAAAATAGCAGCTGAATTTTGAATGTATTCAAATTTGTCAGAAAATATTATAGGTAGTATTTCCAAATCTAATTTTATTAAAAATGTCAAAAAAAATCAGATTTTATATAAAATGTGATTTGTAAATGTTGAGTTTATTTTGTTCTATTTTAAGTAAAAGTAGATACAAGTCCTTTGTTGGATACGTGGTTTGCAAATATTCTTTCCCCAGTATGAGTTTTTCAACCAAGTTTTATACCATTATATCTAAATAGTTTGTTGATTAATTTTTATTGGTAGTTTGTGTACAAATTATAATAGTTATATTTTTCCATATTTGTGTATAATTAGTTTTCAATATTTACTCTTAAATAGAAAGTCTTTTTACCTATCTTATGTTGGTATGTTAGAAATCCTAGGTAATGTGATTTTTGCATCTTTAATCATTTATTTTAATTACCAATCAATCAACTAATTATTATTATGGTAAGAACAAAACATAAGATCTACCCTCAACTTTAAAAGTGCACAATACAACAAATTTAACTATAGGCATAATGTTGTGCAGCAAATTTCTAGAGCTCGCTCCTCTTACATAACAGAAACTTTATACCTGTTGAAGAGCAACTCCCCATTTCCCCCCTGAGAGAGTTTGGATGTTTGTCCCCTCCAAATCTCATGTTGAAATGTTATCCCCAGTGTTGGAGGTGGGGTCTGGTGGGAGGTGATTGGGTCATGGGGGCAGATTCTTCATGCATGTCTTGGTGCTGTCCCCATGGCAATGAGTTATTCTCATGAGATCTGGTTATTTAAAAGTGTATAGCACCGTCCCTGTCTCTCTATTGCTCCCACTCTCGCCATGTGAAATGACTACTTTCCCTTCACATTCTGCCCTGATTGGAAGCTTCCTAAGGCCTTCACCAGAAGCACATGTCAGCACCACACTTCTTGTACAGTGTGCAGAACTATGAACCAACTAAACCTATTTCTTTATAAATTACCTAGTTTCAGGCACTTACAGCAACACAGAAAAGGCCTAACATACCCACTTCCTCAGCACCTGAAAGTCACCATTCTACTTTCTGTTTCTATGAGGTATCTAAGTTAATCAAAGAAAATGATTCTTGCTATTGTCAAATTGCTCTTGTTAATGCTAGCACCAATTCACATGTCCCTCAGCAGTACATGAAGGATCACATTTTCTGTGTAAACTCACCAAACTGGGGATCTAAATTATGTTAATAGACAAAATTTACTATCATAATGATAAAAATTTTCCTTGATCTATAAATTAAATGAAAGTTCAGTCAAAATCTTAAAACTTGGAAATTGATCCATAGTTCTAAATATCCAGATGGCAGAGAAAAGTTTCAATAACATACCAGATAATTTTGAAAATAATAGTTAAGGATGGGAGAATTCCTAACATGTATCAAAATGTACTATCAAGCTAAAATAAATATGTCAGTGCTACATTTTGTGTGAGGCATTTTCACATTTCTCTCTCCAGAGTCAATGGAGGCAGGCAGTTTCAAGGCCACTGTAAAGTTTATGTTTCTCCTCCCCACCACTACTGTCCTTAGGGAATGGTAAGAAGTCCCTGGCCTAACCTTGGATCTGAAGACCCTTGTGTCATTCCTCTTTCTGTGCCCTTCCAGGGAAACATGAATACTTGAAGACCATGCTCCTCTCCATTTGAAACTCCCCTCTGTCCCTGAGATTCTAGAATTCCCTATACGTGTTAATAGATTCCCTTCCCAAACCATACTTTCTGGAGCTTGTATAGCCACATCTCAGATTCCATCCTCCAGGGACCAGAATGCACCACTTGTATGTACACCCCTGGATTATAGTGACAGTGACCATGTGAGTGTTTTGCAAGTGGAGTGGACAGAGTTTTAATGCGTATGTTATCTGGCAATTACTAAGTATATCCATTCCAGTGTTACATTCAATGAGCATATACACCAGGCTGAATTCTTGACTCAGTGAACTCATAATAAGTCAGCTCTGGGATGGGCTTACTCTTATTGAAAAGAGACTAGTATTAAGCTTGAATTTATAGATTTAAAATGAGCAGTATGTGTCTCCACTCTAATACAAGAATCATGATGAAATTTTGTGTCATCAGGTGTCAAGTCAGTTTGGGACCTGTATTCAAAATTTTTAAGTAAAATATATTTCCATAGGTCCTCATAGGAGGAAGACTCAGGGAATCATTAACCTATGCATTTGACACGATATTGCCACGTTCTTCCTTCTGGAAATCCTACCACTCCTCAGTCATTGGGCTGCAGATGAGGAAAATGGCTCAGTTCAAGAAATTGGGTAATCATGAATGCTTGATTTCTTTCCGATTTACAGACTGAGCATAAATCTTGTTGGCTGCCCACCTAACTTTCCTCTATAGGCACTGTGTTCCATTACATATGTTCAATGTTCTCTACAGGCCAGCTGCTACTTTAGCTTTGCTATACATGAAATTATTGTGCTTCATTGTTTCTGATATGATTGAGCATTACCACCTGGTTTCCATTACTTTGGAATCTTGTCATGCCAAACCTGTTAGTGACTCAGGTATCTTTTACTGTTAGCCATGAGTAATAGAGAAGAGCCAGCATCAAAATTCTACCATCTAGATCTGCTACCAGTCTCACAACCAAATTATTTATTTTTAAAATTTCATCTCCTATTTTAATGGGGGGGGGGTGAGTGTCTTATAGCATTCCCATAAAAATAGTTATCTGGTAGTTTTTTGGATTTACATAGAATATTCACTCTAGCATGCCAAATTCTTGGACATTTTTCATTTTCTATTTCATTTAACAAGCCTTGCCTTCCTCAAGTTTCGAGGAGACATCCTTTTGGTGTCTTTGCACTGTCCCAGGGTCCTTGCCAGAATATTAAGTCCTTTATCTTGAGAGAATGCTGCCATATCAATAAACTCTCCTTCTCACACAAGTGTGTGTGCCATATGTCTTGATCTAGTATACTCAGAACACAGTTCCATATATACTGTCTTGGAGTCTTCTGGTATATGTTTATTAGACACTACAGTTCCTTTGGGTCAATAATTACCGCTTATCTTCCTTCATAGGCCAAGGACTTTCTCCATAAGTCAACTCTGTGATTTAATTCTAATTATTAATATGGTAGTCAGAAAGAAAGGTGAGAGCAGATTCTGGTAGAGTGAGGATGTGCTGCTGTCTCACACAAAGTAGGTGACTGCATCATTGTAAAGTCCTTTAGATAGTGGAGTAAACCCTTCTCTAGACTTAGAGGACTTGGGAGCATATAAGAATTCAAGATTTTTAAATATATTAACCGAGACATCTCCATCCGATTCTGATGGTCCCATTATTTCCCAATCAGGGCCCTGATCTTGGCAAAACAAACCTGCTTATAGTAACAATTTAATCCTCTCTGGCACTCTGTTACTCTTTATAATTGAATTTTGCTCCTGATCCCTAGCTTGCTCAGCTCTCCATCAACAAGGAATTGCTATTTCTTTGTACACTGCCAGTGAAAATCCCTCTGGCTTTCACACATAGCTATTAATTGAGGAGTTTTACACTTTCTTTCTTTCAAGCATCAACTAACCCCAGCAACAGCTATCCAGTTTTATTATCCTTATAATTATTATTTCTGCCATATTTCTCGAATGCCTACTAAATTTCATTCACTAATGCATGGATCAGCGTAGTTTTTCTGTAAAGGGCCAGATAATAAACAGTTTAGACTCTACAGGCAATACAGTGTCTGTAGCAATCAATCCAATCTGCAGTTGCAGCCTGACAGCAGTCGTAGATAATACGTGGCTGTGTTTCAATAAAACTTTTTTTGTACAATAGGTGGTGGGCTAGCGTTTGCTAACTCCTGCACTAGTGCATGTGCTTTTTTAGTGTATCAGAACAGTTCATGATGTGTAGAAGTTTTAATAGACTCCCTGCCACAGCATGCTGGGGCTGTCTGCCCTCTACCCCTTACAGTAATGGATCCCTGATTATCAGCAGCTTGGGAGGTGATCAAGCTCCAACATCCAATTTTACTGCTTACTATTCTGACCGCTCTTCTGGTACCAATCAAGACTCCAGGAAACAGACTCTAGGATGGAGGTTAGCATGAAGGGAAGGAAGCAAGATTATGCAAAGAGAGAAGGTAGGCTATGATCCACTCTCAAAACTTTCAGCCAACTTCTTGGGGATGTTTGAAGCTAGGCTTTTTAGAGTTGTTCTAGTTAGAGTGAAAGGAACATAGGGTTATATCTTTATACAGACAGATTGCTAAATACTATTGTCCCTGGTCAGAGTACGACTTTTTGCAAGGTGGCTCTTTTCAGCTTAGGGGAATTCTTAGAAAGGGCTGACAGCTAAGGGCTGTCTATCAACACTACTCTACAACCAGAGTGATATGTCCGGAAAGGGCATGTTGGTCGTGCATGATGTCTTCCACTAAAGATGTAGTGTCAGACATATACAGTCTGTGAGTTCCAGCTTTTCCTCCATCTGCATTGATTTCATGCCCAGTTCTTGCATCTGTTGGGATTGTAGCAACCTCAGGTACCTTGCCAGATGCCTTCTGCATACCTATGGAATATTCTGGAACAATTTCCCACAGACTATACTACATAACACCATTCCTTATTCTCTCTTGGTAATTGGAAGACTTTGTTTCTCAGGATGATGGTTGGAGATGCCTTTTTTGTCCTCCATTTCCCATTTCTAGACCCTTACCAGCTACACATATAATCATGAAAGGTATAATCTATATGGCATATGGCTATCCCATATTCCCCTGACTGAACCTAACTGGAGATGGTAGTAGTTATGAGCAAATTTTCAGTTCCATGAAAAACTAAACTGAAAATATTCATTCAATATCTTATATATTCATAAAAATGCATACCAATTATTACTATTATTTAACATTCATTTATTTTCTTATGTAGATGTTTTAATTGTTGTTAATCTTACATATCTGTACCTAACATACCGATACCAAAAGCGAAATGTGAACTCACCACTACAAGATGAATTAAGGACCTCATGGGACTTGTGTATCTATCTTTGGAGAGAGGATTAATGTGTTTGCAATAATACAAGTAGTATCATGATAGATAAAACATAATTTTACTATTATTTTATGGGGGAGTTAAATATGATTAAAAGAAATATTTATGGATGCCATGTTAAGATGGACTCTGGTATACAACTTGATGGATAACTTGGTTAAACTGGGAAACATATTTCTCAGCATCACTTGTAATGCTTCTGCAGTAGAGAGGAAATATGCACAAGAGCTGGAATATGGAAGTGAAGCTGGGTTACTACTTTCTAGAGGTCTTTGCATACTCAGATTAAGTGGCAATGGGTAGAATCGGGGTGCCTGGTAGATTCCATCACTCTCCTACTTTCTGCACCGACGTCACCGACTTTGTTCTTACTGCTGGCCCCCTTGACAGAGAATGACCTCAGACCAACTACCAGATGCTTGGCTGTGTTTCCACAGAGGCAACAGTAGCACAGCAGAAACAGCTTCCCATAAATCCCCTAAATGTATATAATCTTTCATTCTGAAAGATGTTAGACCAGATTTTGTCACATGGTGGCAGCAGAGTTCCAACAGGGCAAGCCTCAGTGCAAAAGGACTTACCAAGTCTCCGCTTGGACCACTTTGCTGAGGTTCCATTGGCTAAACAGTCACCACTAAGCTTAGAGTCAGTGTGAGAAGGGAACACAGAGAGTAGAAATATTAGAGACATAATGCAAATCGACCTTAGTTGAATTTTACATTTGGTTTTATTATATATGTGTTAAAACCCAGAGGTCTCATTTTTCTTCTGACCAGTGAAACGTCTCCCTCTCATTTGTTTCCATCTTTTTAAAAATAAAAATACAATTAATTAGTGGTAAACTTATATGTTTGATTATACATTCAGATTAGATCCTTCATGTATAATCATGAGCCGCCTTTGAATTATAAATATACTTATTTACCATTGTCACATGGTTTTGTTCTTAGTTCATGTGGCTTATCAAAAATGTTAAACATTTACAGATAATATGTTAATTAGTTGTAACCCATTTTCTTTAATTCAATCAAATGTTTGTATAGCATATATGCCTCCATTTTAATTAAATTATTTTTTATTTAACATATACTGTTATTTATATGACATATACTCCTTTTTAAATGTTAGAACAAAAACATCTTTTTAAAGAAGCCTATGTTTACTCAGTTTGTAAAATCCAGTGTTTGATATAATTTTTTTAAAATAAAATAAAATAAAAGTTTATGCATGTTTTTCGTGTTTCAGAAAATTCAGAAAAACAGTGATACTGAAGCATCTATGTTGTCTGGGGTATATACCCTGGGATTCGTCATCATGTGCCAGGAATATTTCGGACAGGGACACACAGGAGTTTAGGAGGGGAGGTTTAACAGGTAGAAGAGAAGAGAAACAGCTCTCTTCATAGAGAAAGGGGTCTTCAAGGGAAAGGGACTGGAGTGCTGCCTTGCGTCCAGTTTTATAGTCAGATTTGAGGAGGCGGTGTCTGATTTACATGGGACTCACAGTTTGGTTCAATAAAGTAGACGTTTACATAGTGCGTGAGGAACGCTGAGCGCCCCACCTTATTCTTATTATGCAAATAAGCTTTCCAGTTGATCCGTGCTGTCTTTTCTACTCCTTACTGCACACCTGGTTCACAAAGAGAAAGGAAGATGGAGCCACCATTTTGAATATGTCTAGTCCATAGTTCCTGCAGGCATTCACTCGTGCAAGCTCCTAGCTTGCTTTTCTATGTCTGCAGCTTGACTTTACAGGCTGCTCTTTGTTACAAAATGATTTGGGGCTGCTTTTCATTAAAAAGAAAAGCCTTACTGAGGGCTCCCATAGCCTTCCTATCTGCCTAAGTGATTTCTTCTTAACTCCTATATCAATACTATTATTAATATTGTAAATACAACCGACATGTCTGGAAATTTTTATACCCTAATTCAACAGAGATTCTCTTAAACATTGTGGTAGGACAATTAGGAATTAACACTAAACTGAAGCTGAAAATGAGACTGTCTCTGCTATCCCACTGCTTTCTTCACTAGCACGAAAGTAAAAACAAACAAATAACCCTGATATCAAAGGAAAATAATGATTTACTTTATCATTTTATTTCCATTTTTAACATTTATTTTCTTATATTCTTATGATTTAGGGAGAAAGAGAATAACCTGGAGGCAAGAATTCTTAGCAACTAATGCCCAGATGGATAAAATGTCTTTGGCCAAGTAAACTGTCATAAATAAAGCAAAGCTAGAGAATAAAATGAACTACTTTCTCCCTGTGATTAGACAGTTATTGATTCACAGGTGTATAATAGGTAAAGAAAATAAGAAACAACACACTCCAAGGTGAAAGAAGACTTCAATTACTGCCATTTAAGTAATTTAAGTTTCTACTGATGAATTAATTTATCTATGTGCATTTATATAAAGGTTCAGTTGTAATAAAGAAATAGAAAATCAATATTAGTTAAGAGAATTCTGCAATAAAAGAATGGTGTATTTTTACAATTCAAATATTTAGGAATAATAATTTAAAGATATTTCTTGTAAAAAGATATTTCTTTCTATAAATATTGTATTGTTTTGAGACTTAGGATTTAAAATGCATGAACTTTTAATCTTGTGTTGGTGAATCTCATACCAACTAATTAAATTATTTTAATTCTAGCCTTTAAAAATTATACATAAAACCAGGTAATAATTATTACTTACTTTAAAATACAAAAGCTAAATGGCATTGCATTAATTTTATTATGTGAAATACGAGCAGGGTGTCTTTTGCCCTTTAAAGTTATAATATTTTATCCTGTAAGAATGAACAACAATATCCTTTATCTTCATAGCATCAAAAGGAGTTGTTGCCATCAATTTCAACTTTACACTTGCAATTGCTGGGCTAATCACCTCAGGCCTTCTTTGACTTCTTTCTCCTTTGGCCCCCCACATGAAAAATGTTGTCAGGGACTGCCATTCTGCTACTCTGTAACAACTTTTATTGCACTTTTTATTTTGCTCTGCTAGAATTTTTATTCAGTTTACTGTAACTGGTCTAAATGGCCTTTGCATAGCATACATACATATATTTATTTCTTTATTGTCTTTTCCCAAGTATGGTATGAAAAATAGGAGGAGTATTTTCCAGATTACTCAATACTCTATGGCAAGTGCTTAAAACTGTATTTTGTATATAGTGGACACTAATTAAATATTTATTGTAATAATGAATTTCCAATATATTATCCCCAAGAACTCAAGAATAATGTTTTGTATTATATGCTGAAGAATGAAACAATTACCAAAGACTAAATCGTGACATGTAGCAGTTTTTGCTTATTTGTTTTTTTTTTTTCCCAAGCTTTATTTAGTTCTCCCTATTTGGTCTTCTGGCTATTTACAGAAAGTAAATGTGGCTTATCAATTTTTTAATGTGGTCCATGCCATTTGTGATGGTTAATTTTATGTGTCCTCTCGACTGAGCGACAGGGTGCCCAGATAATTTGGTCAAACACTATTCTGGGTGTTTCTGTGAGGGTGTTTTTGGGGGAGGTTAATATTTTAATTGGTAGATTAAAACAGATTGCTTTTCATTATGTGGATGGGCCTCATCCAGTCAGTTGGAGGCCTGAATAAAACAAAAAGGTCATCCTTCACCTCAGTAGGAGAACATATTTTTCAGTAGACTGCCTTTGAAAATATAACTTTATCAGCCATATCAGCTATCTTAGGCCTTCAGGCTGCCAGCCTTTGGACTGGAACTTCACAAATAACTCTCCTGCTCTTTGAGCCTACTGGCCCATATTACAGATTTGGACATCCTTCCAGTCTTCATAATCACATGAGCCACTTTCTTAATACATCTTTATGTATAATATATAACATATATATATGTCATATCTTGCTGGTTCTGTTTCTCTAGAGAACTCTAATACAACATCACTTCTGTTGTATTTCATTTTCATTGTAATTCTGTTGTTCTGAATTCATTTCCCTGACAAAACAAGTATTTCCCTGACAAAACAAACCAAGCTGTATTTTATTGTTATTGTTTATTGAGTGACCTCTGGATGCCACAATTCGAAGTACCTGTGTCCAAAACATAATCCACTATTTTCACTGCAATACTACAAGACAGCTCCGGCTCCTTTATAATAAAGAGAATATGTATAATAAATTGCCTAAAAATAAAATGTTGGTAAGTAAAATAACCAGGATTTTAGCCAAGACTTGTCTGGCCACTAATTTGATTTTTTTTTTTTTTTTTTTAACACCATTCAACCTCCAATTAGTCTAATGTTTTCTAAAAGACCAACTGTTATAATTTGTATAATTTTAAACATGATTTTAATTTCATAATTATCAAATTAATTTTCAAATAGTTATTGACTTCCTAAGAAATACTATAAAATTATTTAAGCATGAATTAAAATGTTGCCTTTCTATATACTTTTTTAATTTGGGAGATACTTGTCTGTATGATGTTGGAACACTACCAATATGGTTGACTTATTGACTTTCTAGTATGTTAGATGAAAACAAATTTAGATGTGGCAAGGTTGGCTTAGAGATTTGCTTTTAATAAAGAGATGGTATTTAAAGTGTGACTTCTAAAAATGGAAGACACTACTAAAATAGGATTATTTTATTTCTTACTTTTGCAGTTCATTATTTTTCTGAATTTATTAATTCAGAAGAGAGGAAATAAACAATTTATAGGATCATTGCTTATTTGCATATCTCATTTTAAACTTTGCTAATTGTCACCAAAAATGCCCAGACTGTTTATTAGTCATTTACCTTGTTGAAAACACTATTTGCTTAGACAGTCTCAATAGTAAAATTATTCTCAGACCACTACCCAGAGTATATCAAAAGATTAAAAGTATTTGTTTTTCACAACTGATTTTTTTTCAGTTTTGAAAGCCAATTTCTTAGCATTCTGAGAAAACATATTATTCTGCATTATTTTCAAAGTATTATAAATAGTAATTAAATGCCTTATGGCTGATATTTATAAGTTAATTGCTTTCAAAAGGAAATTATTTTCTCATCAATTACTTCATTGTGACCGTTTATTATTGTTGTTTATATATTAAATAGCATGATGGGTACATTACAAATGAAAATAAAATACAACTTTTTTTAAAGATATAAGCTATACATTAACCTGATTAATTTAAATATTTAGGTTAATGTTAGGTTTTTATAGGAAAAATGGGTTATCAAATCCAAATTGATTAAAAATTATTTAAGACACTTAGGTTTGTCATTGTTGAATATAAGTTACCATTGCAAAAATGCTTACTGATTCTTTCCTCTAAAAGCTGCTATTCTGAGTCACATTTGAATACTGCTTTAATTTTTGAGAATGGCAAAAAACTTCACTTATTTATTACTGGGATAGAAATCTTACTTATTGTTTCATTATCAAGTTATATTAATAGGTGGACTTTCCTGCTACTTTCCAAAAAGAAGATGATAATGTTGGAATGGTGATTTCGATTCTGTCATTCTTTACATCTTTTCTGAGTCTAGAGATTTTCATCATATTGGTGAGAGCTGGAAGTCTATTAAGAAATGCCTACCTGAGCTGGCACAATATTAAAGGCAAGTGTTTACTATTACTCAGGTCTAATCCTGTCATGCCTGTATTCCCATTTTCTTTAGTCTTCGGAGGTAATTTGAATATCCTTCATCTATAATCTTACCTCCATTCAGCTCTGAATAGGTCCTGATCAGGTCTAATCTCCTACTCAGTCTTAATCCCACTCCTACTCCCTGCAAACTTTTACTATCCTTTGGAATTTTGTTTTTGTCATCAGCAAAATTGCAATAGTTTATAGCTGTGACTTTTCCTTTGGTTTATTTTGCTATGTGAAATCTGAATATCTGATAATGACAGTGTTTTCACTGCAGTCTCTAAAAGGATGGCTGTTATTTTCCTATACCCCATGTGCTACTAAAAGTTTAGAGAGGGTTAAACTGTGTTTCTTGGTCCTCAGGACCAATACAGAACTATTATTCTTTCCTCCTCCTTTAAACTTAACCCAACTGTTTTGAAACATAGTTCTGGTTTTTGTGGCTATTTCCATATTATAGTCATATATAAACCTTGTAACTTTTCTCCATTCGTTAAAGAGTTTTAGCATTTGACTCACTACTGTTTTCTTCTTCTTTTTCCTCTCTCAATAATTCGTTCTTGCTTTTCTTCTACATCTAATTATCTTGTTTGCTATGCTTCTCTGGTATCCATCTTCTTGATCATGTCCTATACGTTTTCACTTGTAATAACTACAACCTCTCCAAAATTTTATTTTTTAAGCCTCCACTCTCTGATAACCACTTACTATATTTGAAATTTATTTACTTTATTATTTGGAGGACAATTATTTATGGATCTCAATGGTAACTTCAGTATGCTAAATATATTATTTGCTACTCTGCATCATCAGTTTCTTGTCTTCAATTCCCTGATTACTTGGCTTCAATTCCATGGTCTATAATATTTTCCTTGAATCAACCCTCATTTTTTTTTTCTGTGTAGAGTACTGAACTGGAACACCTAGTAACTCCCTGATCTGCATCAAAGCAGCTGAAGGTAAACGAAGAAAAACACACAATCATGCTTACTTTACATGCATGTCCAGAAAATTTCATTGCACTTTCAGCGTTTCTTGAAAACATAAGTACATTTCTCCAGTCAATTCACCCTTCTATTCAAGGGTAATATCTCATGCTTTCTCTTATTTCTTTAAATAGCACTTTACTCCCTCACTCTTGCTTTTTATATCACCAAAAAAACAGAGGTTTTCAGAAGATGAATTTACAACTAACTTACCAGACAGTCTTCAAAATCTAAACCCATGCAATCTGTCTGTCCTTCTGTTACAATAGGTCAACTATTCATACTTTTTCCTAACGCCAACATCTTTTTTTTTCTATGATAGATCTCGTATCAGGTAGCTTTACCCATGTAATAAATCACTCCAAAATGTATAGCTAAAGACAACAGTTTTATTATTATCACTGATGAATCTACCCACATGCTGTGCCTTCACTGATGTAGGCTTTGCTTCAAACAAGTCTATCTGGACTCAATTCTTTGCTGAGGTTTGGTACCAGGTCAGCCCCATTTGGGTTAATTTGGAGGCAAGGACTAAGAATGCGAAAGATACACATCGGGCATTTCTTTTTTTTAATGGCAGAGCCTTGAAAAAAGAAAAACAAAAATAAATAGAAACACAGAAGGCCTCCAGAGGTAGGCAATTTCAGTCTGTCACTTCTGCCTCATTTTACCGAGCAAAGCAAGTCACATGGCCAAGCACAAATTCAAGACACAGGGAACTATTCTTTTCCCCTCTAGTGTAATGAACTAAAGCACAAAATGGTGTAATGAAGAAGAGGGGTGAAAAATTGGGGACTATAATAAATTAAATTATGGTTCTCTTCAACTCCAATAGATTTAAGTAATTTCTACATTTATTGCATCTCTCTTCTATTTCATAATGTGTTCTCTCTCTTAACTGAATCATTCCCATCAGCAAACAAACATGCTGAAATATTTCTTACCTCATAGAAACAGCAAAAACAAAACTCAAACAGAAATCCTCCTTTGGCTCCAATTCAATGTCTACTTCATTTTTATGCTCCATTATAGACTAATATTCCTAGAAAGAAATGCCTACATCCAGAGTCTCTGCTTTTCCATTTTCCATTGTGCCTGGAACCCTGTGGCTCAGGCTTTATCTCTACTATGCCACCAAAACCATTCTTTCCAAGGTGATCAATAATTCCTCATTGCCAAATCCTATGACAGATTTTCAGTTCTTATTTTTATCTACATTATATGACATAGCTGATCACTCCTTCCTTCTTGAAATGCTTCAATTAGCTTTTTGAACACCATCCTCTTCTATTTTCTTTTCTATTTCACTGTAGTCTCAGTTTCCTTGGTGAGCCTTCTTCAGCTCTACAACCTGTGTATTTGGACCTCTTATCAACATTATTATGGCCACTTTCTGGATGATATCATCTAGTCCACAGTTTGAAAATATATTTCCTAATAACTTTTAAATTAATAGCTCTAGACTCATTTTTAGATATTATATAGTCAACTGCTTATAGAATAAGCTTTTGACTTGGATGTATAATAGCCATTTTAAAATTAGCATAAAAATCAAGCAAATAATATCCTTCCATCAACTCTTCTATGCATTTCAGTAAACAACATTCCATTCTTGCAGTTCCTCATGCTAAAAGCCTGCATTCATCTTCAACTTCTCTTTTGCCCTTATGATTCATTTACCATTTATCAGTAAATCACAATGGCTCTGCCGTTCCATTTTATCCCCAATTCATGTTTAGGTAGAAATGTTTATCGTCTATACCACTTCCATAGTGGTTCAATCCAAACATCATGAGTCACTTGAAGCATTAAAATAGTCTCTTGAGGATTTTTTTGCTTCTATTTTATTTACGTAGAGTCTATTTTCCACGTTATACTTAAAGTGATTTATATAAGACATAAATCTGATGTCACTTTTCTTCTCAAAGTTCTTCATTGACTTCTCTTAACATGTAAACTAAGTTCAAACTACTTAGCACGACGTCCTTCCTTTCTACCCTCCTTGTACTCTTGTAGCATTGGTCTCATTGTTATTCATATAATGTTCCACATAGAGCACATCTTTAAAAAACTTGCCTTTAGTGTTTTCTTTTCCTGGAACACTCTAGATCTGGATTATGTATGGATCACACCATCACTTTAACAAGACTTTTTGCTCAAATTTCAGCTCTTTTGAGAGGTATTCTATACAATCCAATCTATGATCAGATTTATTTTACTCAATTTATCCTGTTTATTTTTTTCCTTGTAACATTTATTTCAAGAAGAGCTTTAAAATAAGACCTGAAGAACTTTGGCTTTGGACCTATCTCAGCAACTTTTTAATAATGAAACTTGGAAAAATCATATCTTAAAACCTTAATCTGCTCATTTGTAAAATGAAGATACTATTTTAAAACAATTCTAAACAGGATAATCAAATGCAAGAATATATGTGCCAATTTCTAAACTATTATGTTTTAAAGACATAAATAGCATTGCCATTGCTACTCTCATCTATTCCTATGATGATATCTTTCCATTTGCATATTTCAAGAATCTTCTCACTTGGAATTAAATAACTCTATTTACTTTAGAATATCTGATCACAACAGTAAAAGGCCCCAGGAAAGAGCTCTTGCTTTATAATTATCCTTAATAGTCTAATTATTTTGAATAGTTGGCATTAGTCTTTACCAAACAATTATCTAAATCCAACTTACATATATAATTAGTTTAGAATAGGCCAAAAATATGAAACACATTCCATATTTTAAAGGAGAACTTATTTTACTATGCCCAGATTATAAGCCAAATTGCTTGCTGAATACCCACTTAAAACCCTTTGAAAATTTTCAAGCTGAATTATTCAAAGGAAGAAGAGTATTTAGGTCCAATGATCCTGTGAAAATCACTGTTATATCCATTTCTATCTCATATAAATAACAATTATAAGTCCTAACATTTTATAGCAGAGTAGGGTGACTATAGTTAACAACTGTGTATTGTATATTTCAAAGTAGTTGGAAGAAAGGACTTGACATGTTACCTACATATAGAAATGATAAATACTCAAGGTGATGAATACTTCACATACCTGACTTGATCATTACACATTCTATGCATGCAGCAAATACTCATATGTACCCCCATAAATATGTAAAATAGTTTGTACCAATAAAAAAGCTGTTTGATATTATAGTATTATTCAATGATACTTAACAGAGAAGACAAGTGTTTCAGACAGGCTTGAATATAGCCAATATTTCAAAGAAAAGTATGAACTGTGATTACTGTATATAAATTGGCTATAAACAAGTTGATGAAAAGGAACTTCCACTAATGGTGGTGTTGATAGGCTACATGTATTGTAATGAATAAAAAGGCTTGCACCTGATGAGAGAACTCTCTGTCTTTCCATTTCTTCTGGCGTGTGAAGACATAGCATTTCTCCCTTCCAGAGGATGCAACAACAAGGCACCATTTTGGAAACAGAAAGCTACCCTCACTAGATATAAATCCTGCTGACACTTTAATCTTAGACTTTCCAGACTCCAGAACTGTAAGAGATAAATTTATATTGTTTATAGATTACCTAGTAGAAGGTATTTTTTAATAGCAGCACAAATAAACTAACACTTCCCCCATCTTCCAGGCATCCCATTTCACCAGGGGTGATTATGTCAAAGCTACCTTTAACCTCTAGGGAACTGGGGAGACACAGTGTCCCTGCACCCCGCTCTCGGGAAAGAGAAGGGAAAATGCAAATAGTCTTACACTAGGAAGATGACTCACTGTTTCTAAGACTTCTTAAACTTCCATTTTTCTTTGTGAAAACCTGGAAAAGTAATGCTAACAGTGCCCAGTCAACATCTCATCACTGATGTGATATGTGTGCTGGATTCCTTTTCTTAGTAGTTATCTTTGGCGTAAGGCAATGCTGAATCTCCACTATTTTCAGTCATGAAGTTTTCACTACAATTTTGAGACAGCATGAAAACTACTATTCACTATCCTATTAGTAATTTATAACTGTGTTTTAAATGTTTGAAGAGATTCAATTAATTAAATAGGTGCTCAGTGTTTAAATGTTTAAGAAAAATTGGCTTCCAAGTGCTGTTCCATAAGATGTGAATCTAATAAATTGAGCATTAAGAAATACAAAATAGCTATGGGTGTTCTTTTTCATGCACAAACATTCCCCCAGACTTTTAAGAATCTTCATAAACATAAATGACATTTAGGGAATCCCAGGAATTACCCCAACTCTACACAGTGGTCTCCATCTTGAATACTGTGACATTTACTTTTTTCTCTAATAAGGCCAGTCACTTCACTGGTGTAGAAATCTCAGTCAATATGTCTTTTCTTAATCAACTTTGTGGCCTTTCTTCTCTATTTCTCAATATCTCATGCATTCTACCTTAAAACTTTCAGAAGTGTGAAGTTTCTGAAAATAATGAACTCTATATTGATCCATTAAATACTTTCCCTAATATAACTATACTCCTTGAAACATAGTTGCCATTTTTTACAAACATGGACATAATAGCTTGTCCATGGTTTAGCAATGGTTAAAGCCAATTGTCTTTATCCGTTGTTAAAACTACCTGTCTTTAAATTGAGACTCCTTTGCAACTGATCATGCTCAGCTTTGGTTTCTGTTTTCCAAGTTTTGTTTTTTGTTTGTTTGTTTAAATAATAAAAATTTGTTTCACACAGTTCTAACTTTTGTTTTATAAATATCAGGTAAGGCATTCCCACTAGTGTTGTGATAGTGGTACTCAGGCCCAAAGCCTCAGAGCCTCTCTGGAAGCTTCAGTCAATGTCTTATAACATAAACTCAAGAAGTCCTTTGTCTCCCTGAAGATCAGTTCTCAGAAGCTTGATTTTGCCTTGAAGCCAATGACAGACCAAGTACTAGCAGTAGAGCAGAAAGAAATCAAGTACTGGGAAACAAAACCAAACCAAATAGAAAGCTCCATACTCACAGATGTAGATGGGACACAGAGGCTAGAGTATCCATCTTGTACTGGACCTGCTGCAGAAAAGCCCTGATAGACCCATTGCTACCATCTAACCCAGGCCTCCTAGTCTAGCTCTGCCTTATTTTGTCTGCCTGGGATGTTCGGTAAGAAAACCTAGAAGCCTGGGTTCCTGTGAGATGATGTGACTGTTTTGTTTTTTTTAAAAATCTACCCTAGACCGGCCGGGCGCGGTGGCTCAAGCCTGTAATCCCAGCACTTTGAGAGGCCGAGGCGGGCGGATCACAAGGTCAGGAGATCGAGACCACAGTGAAACCCCGTCTCTACTAAAAATACAAAAAATTAGCTGGGCGCGGTGGCGGGCGCCTGTAGTCCCAGCTACTCAGGAGGCTGAGGCAGGAGAATGGCGGGAACCCGGGAGGCGGAGCTTGCAGTGAGCCGAGATCGCGCCACTGCACTCCAGCCTGGGCAACAGCGTGAGACTCCGTCTCAAAAAAAAAAAAAAAAAAAAAAAAAAAAAAAAAAAAAATCTACCCTAGACCTTAGCTCACGTAGTAGGAAGTGGAGGACATCCAGACTGAAAGTTCATGAAGCAGCCATGCCACAGTGAGCAGCCGGCAGAATATTTTTACTCTGGAATCCTTGCCTTTCCCACTGGGCCAAGCTCTAAAATATTCCCAGGGAAATAAGGCAATCATCTCAAAGTTTTCAGGGAAGAACTACGTCCTTAACAAACTAAAAAAAAACGAATAGAAAGCAACACCTATGAAAAAATCCTTAGACATTGGAGTCCATATAATTAGGTACACTTACGACTGGGAATATGACTGAAGAGAAGTTAGGAATACTGTAAGCTGATATAATGAGGTGAGAAAAGAGAAATAGATTTTGTGAGTGAGTGATTAATCTGGTGACAATGTATGGAAGAGTTTGGTACAGAGAAACAAGGCCAGTTGTGCTACTGCATTTATTTTAAAATTTAACATAATATTTAAAACATTGCAAGATTTGTATAGTTATAAAAAATTATAATTTAAACAAGTGCTAAAAAGGATCTTGGTAAAGGAAAATAGCCTGCTTTATTTCTTCAATTTCATAATCTGCTATGTACTAGAAAATTTGGGTTCCAGGGAGATGTTCAATAGTAATAAGTATTATGACAATGCTTTAAATAATGTCTTTTGGGAATATCTGGGAAAAAGAGATTACTCTAAGAGAAGTTCTAGAAATATTAGTAAGGGAAATGTTAAGGCCTGAGAAAATAGGTAGAATTTCAACAGATACACATGGACAAATGTTTTCATAGTGTTATCACAAAAAGTCAATGAGTTGCTCAAGGACAAGTATTTTCTTTTATTTAAAAACAGCAACAAAAAAAGAACTTAATGTTTATTGGGTTTCTAAACATGAGAATGCCTTCAAGGAAATTATAGTATAATAGAGAAAAAAAAGAAAATATACAATCTGCACCATGAAATGGCACACACACACGCCTGTGTGTATATATGCACAAATTATATATATATATATGTATATGTGTGTGTGTGTGTGTTTAAAATATAGAAATAAAATGATAAGAATGGTGAGGATATAATGTTGAAAATAAGGTTAGACTTTTCAGAAAATTTGAAAACTGGTATGTTTTATAAAGTAGGGATGGAATGTAATAGATTGTATAAATTTTTGAGGATGTTGTTAGAGACAGAAATATTTAAATAAATAAAATATAAATAAATACATAACTATCTGAGAGGAAAATACTGTTAAATATTTTTTGTGGCTTAAATGCCACGCAAAACAAAAATACTAAAACTAAGATGCCATAGAATACTGAAGTTGTGTGTAGATGAGAATCTCCTTGCAGGAGATTAAGTAAGCTTGGGCAAGTTACCTATTCTCTGTTTGCCTCAGTTATCCCTCTGTAAAGAGATTAATAATGCTCTATCCCTTCCTCATAGGTTATTGTGACAATTATATGCAAAGTCCTTAGCTGATGACCTTAACTTAGTGGTATCTGTTTATTAATATATAATTACTATGGTGTATTGCTAAAATGGCCGCAGATTCTTCTTATCCATGTCTGTATATCCATTTTACAAGGTTAACTTGCAGGTTCTCCTATCAAAAGGTAAAGTTTGTATGTATATATATAGATTCTCCCATTGACAGTTGACATCTATTTCTCTTCTTGTTGAACTTGGACTTAACTTTGTGACTTGTGTGGTGGATAAGTTGTTAGCAAACATAAACAATGCAAACAGAGACATGTAAAATGTTTATGCACTGGGGCTTCCCAGAAAAAAAAAAAAAAAGAAAAAAAAAAACGCCCAGTTGAGCCTAGCTCAACATGCCAATGTACAAAACTATTGATTAAATGAATGGTTATTTTAAGCCATTTTGGTAATTTCTTAAGCAGCAAATGTTAACTGATATATTGAGTGTTAGTAGGGATGTTTGAAAACATACTTCCATATAACAAAGCTTTTTAAGTTGCTAAAAGATATTTCTTCATATACTTGACTACATCTATCAAAATTTGAACATATTTTTAGCCCAGCAATTCTATTAATAGAAAAGTGTCCTATAAAGAAACTCAACTGTGCAAATATATATATAGATAGATACTAGATAGATAGATAGATAGATAGATAGATAGATAGATAGATATCACAAACAATGGTACCTATATAAAAGTAATTTATTAGATTAAAAAACCAACTATTCATTCAAGAGACTGATTAAATAAATTATCATCATCTATAGAACAGAATATAATATCCATATATTTAAAATTAATAAATTAAATCTCAATCTGATGCTATAAATCTGTGTCTACAATATGTCATGGGTTAAAAAGCAAGTTTCAAAAAATATTTAACAATGAATTTAATCACAAAGCAATAAGTTTTTATATGTACAGATAATACAAATATTTATAAAGTAAGAAGTAAAATTGTTTTACTATCTGGAAATGTCTGTAAATTTGTTGTATATATACGTTTTAAAATGGGCACTTACTTCCCTAATGTGTGTATGAATGAATGAATGAATGTATAATGTATGAACATAATATGTGTATATGTATAAGTATAAAATATACATGTTAAATCTATGTATAGATATGGATATACACATCATTAATGAATCCATGAACATCTTGTTGGCTGCATAGACAATGGCTTAGGGGAGCAGAGCTGTAGATTTCATTTCAGATCACAGGACTGTGAATTAAAATATTGCGTATACAAATCAGCACTGTCACCCCCTGTCTTTAAGGGATCTTTCTCCCTCTCTGACTCTCCATCATCCCATACTCATAATGACATTAACAATATTGGTGATGTAATAAACAGGAAAAGTATATTCACTAGAAGGACCCATAAAAAAACTTTGCAAGCCAAATAGTATATGAAAGAGGAGGTCCCCCTCCCCACTTCCCAGGAAGCTCTGCATCCCGTTGAAAACCAAAGACAGTAAGGGATAATGCATCCTAGTGACCGGACAATGTCAAAGAGTTAGCTGTACATTTCTCCCTATCCTGGTAGAGAGAGCTCCTGATTGCTTGATGGTGGTGAAACAGGATAAGGTGAATCCTAAGGTCATTAAGGATGTTCAATTTATTAGTGGACAAACCTGATAAACTATCCTTGCTTATAAACAGAGTATATATTCCCAGAGACTCTTGTCTCATTGAAAAATAGATTATTATGTATAAAGAATATTCATTATTATGTGTAAATAGTGCATGTTGAATAATTTTTCCTTTCTCATATATTCCAGATAGACCACTATCATTTTCTAAAATATCTTATTTTTCAAAAGTTTAAATCATATTTATTAATATTTCATTTGTAATATTCTAGATATAGTGATATTTGCTAATTTACATCCATTTGACCTCATTCACTGTATGAAGTTCCTTCTGATCACACTGGTTCATTAAACAATTCAACTAGCACATTCTGGTTTATCTTTAAACACTGTGAATATTTATCCTTATCTAAATCTGGGGAATCTATTAACTTGTTAAATAGACAGGTGTGTGTCTCAACTGCTTAAATTTTTCAGTAGATTTCCAGAGTCTAAAAGACAAAATCCAAATTCCCAAGCCTGGCCTTTATATAGATCCAATCCCTATGTTCAAGCATCAGGCTTCTAACACTGTTTAAATTTTTATTTCCTGGCTATATCTGCCTCATTACTGAAGACCTTATCTATGGCTTAAATTACTCAGAACGCCTTTTCTGAAGTTCAGAAGTTTCTGAAGTTCAGAAATTCAGTACTCATTTCTGTCATAGTCTATGTTACATTTTCTTGCTTTTATCTTGCTGCATAAAAATAGTAAGCTTCACACGGCAAGCTCTGTAATCTATATTTAATCACTTAACATACACACGTATGTATGTGTGTGTGCCTGTATGTGTACACAAGACACTATGCTAGGTATTGAAACGAAAGTATACAGGGGTCAGATATTGATTCTATTCTAACAGAACTTATACTTTAGAAGGAAGGGGAGACATTCAACAATTTGGTTATTTAGACACAATTGTAATCAGTGTTATGAAGGAGAAATGTCAGAAGTTACATATATAAAAACATAAATTGATTTTTTAATAAAAATGACAAGGATAGTAGGAGTATGTATTACAGGGAAGAAAAAAAGTTGCTATTATTTCACTGGTAAACACCTTCCAGGTGATGTAAACTGGGGTAAGCTCTGGGGAAGTGGAGACAAGTGACATATATTTTGCCTAATCTTCCCAATTATCTTTTCAAGTGAGTAATATTAACCCATTTTTGACACAAGATTTAATATTGTGTTCTAGGTCACAAAGGTAAAAAGTAGTGTACCAACTTCCAATGCAGGCGCACATCGTTCAGAAACCCAGCTCTTTATATTAAACTTTGGCTTCCTGGTAGACTACTATACACATGTAGTGGAGAAGATTCTTTGGCATCAGTTTTCCCCTGGCAGCTGTGTTCTCCCTGTCTATTCTCCAGATCTTCTTTCCTTAGGCTATATTCTCTGGCTGCAGTTTTAAACTCCGGGAAATATTTACTTTCCAAAGTGCTTTGACATCCAAATTTCATTCAACATGGTAGATTAGAAAAAAACGGAATTATAATAGTTACATTATGACACTGAAATTTCTGCAACAGAAAAATAATAACATTGATATTAGCAACCCTAAAAGGAGGTGGACACTACTTATAATGTATGGGCTCCTGAGGACTCAGAATCCAAATATCCCATTGAGGTAACTGATAATACTCGTGTGAAGAGAGAAGACTTTGAGTTGGTGCTCTAGATGGAAGAGATCAGTTAATATGAAAAAGAAAGAGAGGCACTAACAACAGGACTGGTTTTGAGTAAACTCTAAACCTTAGATTTTCTCTTGCATTGGCCAGGGGTCAGGTAAATACCAGACCAGGCTACTGGATTAGAAATTATATGTCACAGTCCTAAAGTGGAATTTATAGAATGATTTTTAAGGGAGAATTTATGTTGAAAGTTTTACATTCCAATGCACTTTGATCAGCATAGCCTGGACATCTCTTTCCACTATACTCCAGATAAATTAATGGCTTCTTTACCTAGCTATGTATTACAATGAGGGAGTGTCTTAGTCAGTTTATGTTCCTATAAAGGAAGACCTGAGGCTACGTAATTTAGAAAGAATTGAGCTTTATTTGGCTCACAGTTCTTCAGGCTGTACAAGAGGCATGGTGCCAGCATCTGCTCTGATGAGGGCTTCAGGTTGCTTCTACTTGTGGCAAAAGGTAAAGCAGAGCTGGCATGTGCTGTGATCACATGGTGAGAGGGGAAGAAAGAAAGAAAGTGGGGAAGCAAGAGAGAAAGGATAAAGAAGAGAGAGAGAAGAGGTGCCAGGTTCTTTTAGAGTGAGAACTTACTCAATCCCTCCTCAAGAAAGGGCATTGGTCTATTTATGAGAGCTCTATCTCCATGACCCAACGCCTTCCCATTAGGTCCCACCTCCGGCATTGTTGATCAAATTTCAACATAAAATTTGGAGGGGTCAAATATCTAAAGTATAACAGGAAGTTAAAGTTTCTAAAAGTACTACAGACTGACCTCTTAACTATCATGTAATTGGTTCAGGGTGGATCCAGGCATGGTTTTCTATTAAAGTGCTCCAGGTAAGACGAATATGGAGCCAGGTTTGAGTTTGAAGTTCTAACCAGATGGAGTATTATGCCCTCTAGAATATACCAGTAGTTGGCATATTGCTATTCTAAATTACTAGAGAAAAGGTTGAGTTCTAAATTGTTGGATTACCCTATTGACAAATAAGCAAATGTTGTTCAATGTTGTCATTTACAATAAGTAAAGATATCAGCTCTTTGCACACAACTGTGCTTAAGTTTGGTGACTATAGCTCTTGGTACCATAGGATGCCAACTCTTGGCTCCTAAGAGCAACTCATTTCCTAGGAAGTCCTATTTTCTCAAGAAATTGAAAATATAAGATAAGCACCAAGTCTCTGATATCACAGCTAGAAGAGACAGAAGACCATGGGTACAAATCTGAATGTTTCATGCCACAAGGAGTGGTAATATTTATCCCAAGTGACTGTGGGATGAGAAAGTGTGGTAAAACGTGTAATGGATTGAGCAGCATTTCTGTGACATAGATAGGTTTGAATTCTAAACCCTACCTGTACTAAGCAATAGGGAGCCATTTTGAGCCTGCGTGCTGGCCAGTTCATTCTATTTCTGGTGAGGCAAATAAAAAAATAAAAATAAAAACAAACTTGGAGGCTAGCTACTAATGTCTAGTCTAGTGTTTCTCGGCTTTCTTTTCATTATCACCTTCCCAAAAAACATTTTCAGCTATTTTTCTCCTAATGGCCCCTCCTTAAATTGTAATAGTACAGAGATATTACTGTATATCTGTTTATGTACTAGAGAGCCACAGATCACCGTAATATCAAAGGCTGTTTCACACCCAACAATCAATTTTTGCTCCCTTTAAAACACTATTGCCCCAACTGAGAATGCATGCTTTAGGCTGCCGTATTCCATGCTGAGTATACACATTCCTCTAAATGTCAATAACAATTAGACAATGTCACCCTGTGATCATGGTAGAACAAAATGAAAACAAAGTCATCTGTAATCACGTGTGTCTATAGAACAAAACAAGGAAACTGCATAACCACAACAAATAACTGAACCTCTCCCAGCATCCCAGCTGACAGGAGTGACTACTACTTTTTTACTAGTGGCCTCTCTATCTTCTAGAAAACGATTATTAAAGTGCCTAATCACTGATTGTTCCTACCTTTTGATAGCATTCAATCCAAAATAAACCCCCACTTTCTTCAACCCTTCCCCAGATAATTAAATACAAGGCAACTACAATAAACCACTTCTAACTTTCTCTTGGGTACCCTGGAGTTGCTGAGGAGCATCTTCCTTTGCTGCCTCAAGTTAAAAACAAATCTAACTTTGTGTAGCCACAGGTATCTCCCTTGTGGTCTTTGATCACAGAGGTTTTTTTGCTTGTTTGTTTGATCACAAAATTTTAATTAGATTTGATAACTTCCTTTCTGAAGGTTCATCTTTGAAATTTATGGGACATTTTTCCCATAACAGAAAGATGTAAAATAATAGAAAAAAAATGAATTTTTTTAACAGGAGAACATATCCTAATAAAGAACAAGTTTGTGAATAAGCTAAGAAAGAATTATAATTAATTCAGGAGGTTTTCAGAATATACACTCTGGAAACTAAAACTTATGATCAGTTTTCATGTTTTTTAAAATGTAGTAAAAGGTATTATTCGTAAATTTATTATTATTATTACTAAGCAACTTATGCTAATAAACAACAGGTTCCAAAGGAACATTTGTTGTTCGAATTAAAAAAAAAGAATAAATTTATTTAAGTTACCCTTTTATTGTTTCCTCTGGCTCCACTTCTTCTTTTTCTATTTGGGAACAGCTCATCCTTTTTTTAAAGAAAAAAACCTGGGAAAGGTTCTAATGAGTCCCTGGGAAGATGAGAATTAATTTTCTCATGAAATTTAACCTCTGGCTTCTCAGCCTCACTTCTATTTTTTTTTTTTTTTTTTTTTAATACACAAAACTCTCATTGTTGGAACCAATGATCTGATAATTCTGTTCAAACACATTCAAAGTGAACATAAAATGCCAAATATGAGTGTAGGCTGATGCCAGTATTCTTCCCTTCACAGATGTTGGGCATTACTTTTAATAAGATATAAAATTTTGGTGCAAAGATTGATCAGTATCTATTGCTAGCAATCAGAAAATGTTTATGCCATGGTGAGTAGAAAATTCAAAGTATAATGTGCTCTGGCTGAGAAAAAGGATTATTTTGTAAGTTCTGGCAGTTTCCATAATAGTGCAATTTTATGCAAACCCCCAAATAATAGATTATTTTCATGCTCAAATGGTTATAAATATTCACCCTTAACCTAAGAATTCACAATACAGCATTGAAGAAAGTTGCATTAAAATCAATAAAATAAAGATGCTTATTATCACTATTTCATAGTATTATTATTGTATTAAAAGTCTAAGCTAGACTGGGAGTGGTGGCTTACACCTGTAATTCCAGCAATCTGGGAGGCTGATGCATGTGGATTGCTTGAGGTCAGGTGTTCGAGACCAGCCTGGCCAATGTGGTGTAATCGCATCTCTCCTAAAAATACAAAAATTAGCCCGGTGTGGTGGTGCACACCTGTAATTTCAGCTATTCAGGCGTCTGAGGCAGGAGAATTGTTTGAATCTGGGAGGCGGAGGTTGCAGTGACCCGAAATGGCACCACTGGACCCCAGCCTGGGTGACAGAGTAAGATTCCGTCTTAAAAAAAAAAAAAAAGTTGAGGCCAATCTAACACTATCATATTAGTAGAGTGAATATCGGATAGGTTGTAGTAAAATTCTCCATAAGTATAAACAATAACATACTTGAAAAGCTTAACTGAATAAAATAAAAAGTTGTTACAATTAATGAAATATTATTTAAGAATTAAGTACATAAATTTCAATCACAATTAAAAATAGCAGAGCATTAAAAAATATAATATTAGTATTAGTATTATATTAGTATCTCTAAAATATGAATGTGCTTTCAAAAGATAGTCCCATGATTAAAATTTTGAGAAAATACTCATTTAAAATAACGGAGCTTTAAAAATTCAGGATTCCAGTAGTTTTACTAAGCTGATGTGTATTTTGAATCTCCAGGTTGAGTTTTAAAATCATCAGAATTCCATATTTTAAAATTGTTCACTTCCTGAACATCTGACAATACCAAACAACCTCTTGAGGAATGCTTCTGATTTTGAAACACAATGAAAAATGCTGAACTAGAATATACAAAGTAGAAATAAAAAAGATTTTATACATTATAGCAAAAAAAAAAATTTAAATATTTTTAGGATCCTTTCTTAAATTATTCTGAATATTCTCTTTCAAAGTAAAAATAGAAAAATTCCAGAGAGTAGGTGGAGGGAATGGGGAGGGTGAGAAATTGGTCAGTGGGTACAAGGTTACAATTAGAAGGAAGCTTTGGTGTTCTCTTGCACAGTAGGGTGAGGGCTATTGACAGTAAGGTATTGTATATTTACAAAATAGCTAGAAGAGAGGCTTTTGAATGTTCTCGCCACAAAGAAATGATAAATGGATGGGGCGAGAAATATACTAACTGCCTTGATTTGATCAGTATACAACATATATGTATCAAAATAAAGTTCAACATAAATATGTATAATTGTAACATGTCAATAAAAATATAAAGTTTAAAACACAAATACAAAATTAAAATAGTAGAAAACCTGATAAACGGATAACTATATTTCTAAATAATCTATCCTCCATAAAAGTACAATAAAATTTAGGAAGCATAATTGTTTCAACTTACCTCAAGCTTTCTTCTTTCTTGTCTGCTTTGTATACTTACTTAGAAGTCCCTTGAAAGTTGCTAATCAATCAGTGGAATAGAGTTGAATCCGGGAGGTCAAAGAAAGTAGAAATAATTTAGTGTGCCTTTCTCTCTGCTGCTGCATCTGATTTACTCTGATCTCTTACTGGATATTTTCTTCCTTAGCTAAAATATAATCAGTACCTATAGGGACTTAAACTAAATCTGCAATATTCCTTCACTCCAGCATCTAGCTCTTCAAGATTTAATGAATCATGAAAATGAAATTCATAATGTTTGAATTCAAATATCTCTGAGCCTCCACTTTACATCTATGAATGTCATAGTGAAGGCCACTAAGGTCATTTCTATTTCTGACATGAAGATTTTATTTTAGTTAGCTACAATGTAAATGGTTCCACCAGAGCCATTAAGCTTGGTAATCCCGGTATTTTGATGCTCTTTGTGGGAGCTAATTCAACGGAAGGAGGGATAAGGACAGCAGCCAAACGTTATAGTAGGCTGAGGATGGATGAATAGTCATGAAATGAAGACAAAGTTTGTAGATAATTTTATTCTGGTAGTTGAGAGGAAAATTAGAAAGAAAGTGGTATTGGGTGGGTTATGTAGAGTAATAGAAAAGTCTTATTTCGGGTGAGGAACTTTAGAAATCATTTTTATTAGCTAAGAAGAATAGTATAAAGTAGACAAAGAGACGAAGAGTAACAGATGCAAAAATGCAGTGAGATAAGTTTTTAAAAATGGGATATAGTCATTAAGCAGAGAGAAAAGATTCGAAGTGAGGAATAAGAGTTTATGGATTGTCAAAAATTATCAGTATGCAAAGTTCAGAATAATGTATTTTGGCACATTCACAGTGAAACCGAAATTGTGGATCCTGCTTATTTCTTCCTCTTTAAGCTTGTAATTAAAGGGATGGAGATTTCAGCACTGTGTGTCAACATCCAAGTATGCATAGCATTAATAAATAGGGATTTTTGAAGTTATTTCTTGGAGTCTCAGGACTGTGTGTTTTCAGGCTAGCTGCACAACCATTTTCCTGTGGTAATACTGTGATGGTTAATTTTATGTGTCAACTTGGCTAGATCATAGTACCAAGATATTTGTTCAAACACCAGTTTGGATTTTGCTATTTTCTCAGATGAGATTAACATGTAAATTAGTAGACTGAGTAAAGTATATTGCCATTCATCATATGGTTGGGCCTCATTCAATCAGTCGAAGGCCTTACGAGTAAACAGTGCGAGGTCTCTTGAGGAAAAGGGAATTCTGCTTCCAGACTGTCTTCTATATTGAATTCCAACATCAATTCTTCACAACCTACTAGCCTGCCCTTCAGATTTTGTATGAGAGAGAGACAGAGACACAGAGAGAGAGACACCGAGGTTTATTTTAAGGAATTTATTTAAGAAATTGGTCCACGTGGCCGGGCACAGTGGCTCACACCTGTAATCCGAGCACTTTGGGAGGCCGAGGAGGGTGGATCACGAGGTCAGGAGATCGACACCATCCTGGCTAACACGGTGAAACCCTGTCTCTACGAAAAATACGAACAATGAGTCGGGCATGGTGGCAGGCGCCTGTAGTCCCAGCTACTCGGGAGGCAGAGGCAGGAGAATGGCGTGAACCTGGGAGGCAAAGCTGGCAGTGAGCCAAGATCGGGCCACTGCACTCCAGCCTGGGCAACAGAGTGAGACCCCGTCTCAAAAAAAAAAAAAAAACAAAAAAGAAAAAGAAATTGGTCCATGTATTTGTGGAGACTGGCAAGTTCACAGTAACTCACTGTGTTTATTTGCCACATTTTAATACCTTTCCTCCTAAAAATAGACAACTAATTTGTCTTCAGTTTTAGGTTCATAAGGAATCTGCAAGGAAAAATATAAGATTCTTTATGGAAATGTGCATGGTGTCGTGCACCTGTAATTTCAGCTACTAGGGAGGCTGAAGTAGGAGAATCGCTTGAAACTGGGAGAAGGAGGTTGCAGTGAGCCGAGATAGTGCCACTGCACTCCAGCCTGAGCGACAGAGGAAGACTCCGTCTCAACAAAAATAAAATAAAATAAAAAGAAAATATGCCAACCTTTTCTCAGGCTTTATGTACTTAGATAAGTGTTTGTCATAGAATATACACAATTTCACAAAATACATTTAGATGCCTTCCAGAATAGTTTTTTAAATTTATACTTCAGCAGTTCATGAGAACTCTGGCATTCTTATTTCCAATATTCTTGATATGGTAATTACTTGGCTTTCTTATTTTGGCTAACTTGATGGTGTTAATGTTGAATCTCATTGTTTGACTTTATCTGATTATGTGTAAGTTTTCACTTCTCTATATCCTTGTTGGCCAGCCTTTCTCTGTTGTGAATGTTTTACTGTAGTCTCTGTGCATTTTTTCTCTTGTGTTTCTTCCTAACTTTTGAATGTTGACATATGATCCTTGCACTTTCTAAAAAATAATCTTCCAGTTTGTTTTCTGTGAGTAAATTTGTATATTGATTTTAAAGCAGTGATTTTCTTACTCATAATATTATGATTACCGGAATGGAAATATTCTATTTTTTATCCTTCGTACTTTCCGTGAAGCAAAGCAAAGATATCTGAATTCTTAAAGTATATATGTCAAAAATTATGACAAAATTTTTCAACATATATAGTATTTTGTTTTTAAATTCTAATCAAAATTGTAGAAAAAATAAAAGCTTATCTTTTGATTTCACTAATGCAATCCAAACACTCTGATATATCAAGCACAGTATGGAATTGAGAATTTATTAAGTACAGACAGGGTCTTCAGTTATTCCCAAACATGGCTCTACTGAGGTTTAATATCTTCAGAAAACCCGGTGAAGAGCAGTGCTCCTCTAATAGCATGCACACCTGTGTGCTGAGACAATCTTTTTAACCACTCTCGCAGATATTCCTGTGATTAGGAAGAGGTGAGAATTGAGCCTACAATGCATATTCCACCCTAGATGTCCATGTATACATACACTCAACTCCTTTTAGAATTTGATCTCACAGACCAAAATTACTCTATAGAATCACCCACTTTCTTTCTTCTTTTTCACTGACCCAATCTCCACCCATATTTCCCCATTTCTTTCCATTCTTTCTCCCCATGGCTAGCCAATATGGTGAAACTCTGTCTCTACTTAAAATACAAAAATTAGCCAGGCATAGTGGTGCATACCTGTATTCCCAGCTACTCAGGAGCCTGAGGCAGGAGAATTGCTTGAAACCAGGAGGCGGAGGCTGCAGTGAGCCGAGATCATGCCATTGCACTGAGGCCTGGGTGACAAGAGCAAAACTGTCTCAAAAAGAAAAGAAAAAAAAAAAAAAAAGAGCAAGACTGAAGAGATAATTCACAACCACAGTGAATTCCACAAGGTGTAACTGAATTATTCTCAGGGAAAAAAAGAAAATCTGCAGAAAAGAAGAAATTTCAAAAAAAAGTAACATTTATATCTAAATATTTGCATAACAATCAAATTATATACAAATGTAATCATAAACCAGGAAGGAGAAAGAAATGGCAGGATATAGATGTATCTATATGTCATCTAAAATCAGTAACAAGAAAAGTTAGAATGGTTAAGAACATGATAAAGAGTTTGAAACTGTAAATTAATAACAGAAGCCAACTCTATGGACTATAAAATTTAAAAGAATGCTCAATTACCACAGTGACGTGGAATATGCAAACTAAAATGAAAGCAATGTATTTCACACTCATTAAATCATCAAATACTAGAGATCCCAACACTATTTAGTCTTAGTAATGATATACATTATCCTGAAGATGCAGTCAATGCTGGTGAAATGCAAATTACAACAAACATTTAGAAAGTCATTTGATAATATACATTTTTGATAAAATGACTATGCACTATGACTTGGGAATCCCAGTTCTAGGGAAATATAGTAGAGAATCTCTCAAACACATGTGTAAAAAGACAATAAGCATTCAGACTGAACCGTTGTTTGTAATAACAAAAACACAAAGAGCCATTTAAGTTTTGTCAGGTGAAGAATTGATGAGTAAACTGTGGTATATTTATGCCATAAAATATTATATGTATACAATAAAATAAATTAATGAGCTATATGTACCAATGTTGATAAGCCTCAAAAACATCATATTGAGGCCAGGTGCAGTGGCTCCTGCCTGTAGTCCCAGCACTTTGGGAAGTCGAGGCGGGCAGATCACCTGAGGTTGGGAGTTCAAGACCAGCCTGAACAACATGGAGAAACCCCGCCTCTACTAAAAAAATACAAAATTAGCCAGGCATGGTGGTGCATGCCTGTAATCCTAGCTACTCAGGAGGCTGAGGCAGGAGAATTGCTTGAACCCACGAGGCGGAGGTTGCAGTGAGTCAAGATCGCGCCATTGCACTCCAGCCTGGGCAACAAGAGTGAAACTCCGTCTCAAAAAAAAAAAAAAAAAAAAAAATCATATTGAGAGAAAACAGCCAGACATGGAAAGAAACAAATACTATTTATACAATTTTAAACTACGAAACACTATGATAAATAATTTATGAGTATATAAATATGCACTTGAATTAAGTATGCATTACTATGAAAATATCTCCTATATTCATAGTATTTATCTCTAGACTAGAAAGGAGGGAAATCAGATTACAGAGAGTTGTTGCAGTAGGTTATTATATATAGTTTTAACTTCATTTTAAAAGCTTAGAAGAAAATATGGCAATATTTGAACACTCATTATTGCTGAACCATGGTCTGGTACTTTGTCTTACTATTGAGCTATTTCTCATTAAACAGTAATAAACACAATGAATAAAGAAAAGACGGTGACTGTATATTTATTAAACTTGTTTAAGAATAAAATGACAGAGAAAACTGGTTTCCATTGTGTTGGATTGCAAGATCATTAGGACATTTTTAAATATGAATGACTTTGAAGACTTTTAGAAGAAGAATGATGGAGCCCTCAAAGAGAGATTGTGGATAAATAAAGGAGTAAAGGGAAAACATGAGGCATAGATGTTTTGTCCAGCCTGAAGAAAGTGAGGTTCAGTTGCTGTTAGTATAGCTCAGCCCCAGCATTCAGGGAAACTGCAAAAGCCTGGGAAACAAGCCCTGCAGTTTAGGGTTGCAATAAAGAAAATACACTTGTGTGTGCAGAGCAAAGGCTGCCAAGAGGGAATGATTTAGTGGAAGTGATGAACAGCTCTGTGAGGGGAGGGACTGTGGAAATAGACAAGAGGCTCTTGGACTTTTAGGGCTTCACCAGCTGGTCCTGGGCATGGGGAAAAACATAGTTAAGGTTAGGAAAGGATAAAAGTCTCATGATTCCAAAGTGGCTGAAACCAAACCAAAGGGCTAGAATTAGCACATTTGCTTATTTTACTGAAATAGTTGTTGAACCTTAGGAGTAACCTGACCCACTGCCCAATCTAGTCCAGTCTAGCCCCTGAGGAGGAGCTTTGTGAGGATGAAGACATTTTCCTTTATTTGCCCCCACCGTCACCTGCCCTCCAAAATGTGCAACAGCCTAGTGAAATAAAAAAAGTTTGGAGTGTTGAAGAAGAGTTATAAAGCATTAGGAAAACCTGTCTTCGGGCCCTGATTTCCAACCTGCTTGTAACCCATTCCCTGGGCTCTGGTAAATACATTTCAAGGTGGTGAGGAGGGAATAGTCAGTTTATTAGTGGATGTCGTAAAATGAACTGGACCCCTCCCTAGCAGAAACCAGAAATGGGAAGTGCTTAAGGGTAGTATAAGGCTGTCAACATTGATCAAGGAGAATAGGAGGCAGGTCACTGATCAGCATTTAAGAGGTTGCAGTGTTCAGTTGTTATCAGTTAGTGTCAACTGAAAGAGCAGTAAGCTTGTTCAAATGTCCAAGGTGAAAAGGCCGGTTCAGTCAAATAAAAATTGAAAGGAAAGAAGAAAGGTACTTCAAATTTTATAAATCATACAGTGATTTTAAGTTATAGGGGCTTATCTACCATGCTGGATGGAGATCTTAGGTTGAAACTTTCAAAAGAGTGTATTTCTAATATCACTGCTTTGATATACTCATATTACTTGTAACATTTCAAATAAAATTCTCCTTTTAATGGTAAATATGTTTCAGGCAATTTAAAAATAGAAGGCTAAAGGAAAACAAATTATGTACATAGAGTTAAAATACCAAAATTTGGTAATTATAGTAATAGAGGTAAAAACAATATGCTAGAGAAATTCAGGAGAGAGATATCTATACATTCTGAGAGATATTGTGAAGATGTTTTAACTAGGTTGCCAATATCCTACAAAAGTTGTAAGGTTTCAATCCTGACAGTTGATTAAAGTGTGTTCTTTGAGGGCAAGTCTTTAATTCAGCACGTATTAGATCTACTATATTCCTGTGTTAGATACTTTCTAGGAAATCAGAAAGGAAGAAAGCAAATAAACAAGTTATAACCAAGAAAGATAAGTGCAAGTCAATACAGCAATATTTTATATAAAAGTAGCATGAGATGGAAAGAAAAATAAAGAGAGCAAAAGCTGCTTATTTAAAAAAAAAAAAAAAACTTTAAAGAATAAGGAGCTATTTCCCAGATAAAAAGTTAAAAAAAAATTTTTTTGCAGAAAATAACCATAGTTATTAGATAAAAAAGAAAATGTATTTTATGTTAATAGTATAGAATTTATATTATTGAAGTAAGAAGTCCAAAAAGCAAAAAGAAAGATTGATTAATTTGGTTACAGACAATATAAATTTTTCCATGAGCAAAGAAGTGCCATTAAAAAATGACAATTCAAATTTCAGACTGAGAAAATTTAGTCCTTATATAAAAGACAAACATTCCTCTAATCTTTCAACATAAGCATATTTTTCAAAAATGTAAAAAATAACTAAATTGAAGCAGAAAAGAGACATTTGGTATTTCAGTGAAAAGAAAAATGCATGTGTCTAATGCTCAAATTTTCAGATTTAACGAATCACAATTGAAAAATAGCTATTTTTTCACCTACAAAATGATGAAGATTAAAATGACTAAGAACACTCACCACAAGGTCCTTGTTTGGGAAGGCAGCCAAATTCACCATTCTTGCTTTGGTCTTTTACGGAAATGTCCTTATGCACACTGAAGTGGGCATCTAACCATGGATTTTCTAAAAGAACTCACCTGGCTAGAGATAACTGATTTTTTTTTTTTTAAGGCCAAAAAGACAGAAACACACTAGGGCAATCATATTCTTTCTTTCTAAACTTTACAATTTAGGAAAAATTGCCCCAGAGAGGGACCTTCTCTGTTGTAGCAACAGCAGCACACTAAAAAAAAAAAAAAAAAGAAAAAAAAAAAACCAACAAAAAAAACCTGTATACTCTCAATGTTGTGTCAAAGAAAGGTTCCTCTCATCCTTTGACTCCTTTTCATTTCCTGAGATACACTGGGATCAAGGCCGTATATTTTTGTCTTTTATTAATAAAGTCTTAGTAGGGTATAGAGAAACAGAAAGCATTTTTAATGTTAGTTTGTTGGCAATATCTATTAAATTAGCATCATTTTTATTTATTCATTTATTCAGAATCTATCCAATTTTACATGAATACAAAAGTGGAGATGCCAGCATACTCCTTGAAGAATTGTAATAGAAAAGAATATGAAATAACCTATAGAATGGAATGCTACACTCTCCTTAGAAAGTATGAAGTAGATAGAAATCAGTAAAATGCTAGAGTTCTAGATACATACTTATGTTTTAGTTTTGTGCAAAAGTAATAACAATAGTATGAAGAGTAATATTTGGTAAATGGCATACTTTCTTTTGTATATAATATCTTGCAGCCTTATTTTCATATATTTTTCAGTAAGCAAGAGTCACGTTGTAGAATTTTTATTCAGGTTTAACACAAATACATAGACATGCACCAATAATAATTATCAATTGAAAGAATGACCACAGCATGAACAAATATATGTAACCGGTACTTGCATTAATGACTAGAACACTACCAATGCCACAGAAGTCTTTATCCTATTAATTCCCATTTACTACCCCTTCTCTCGTTCAGAAAGTCATAATTCATTATGCTGTATGTCTGCTTTTGAACTTCACATACATTAAATCTTTATTATGTATCTTTTTGTATCTGGCTTTTTTCCCTAATGTATTTATTTATTTTATGTGAGAAAAATTATATGTATTTTTCATATACAGCTTGATGCTTTGACATATGTAGACATTGTGGATTTAGCAAATAAAAGATTCAAAGTTCTTATGTACAGTTTTATTTGTGAGTTATATCCAAGTTCCTGTTTGGAGCTATAGTTTTTATATTTTATTGCTGGGAAGTTTGTCGTGTTAAGATTCCAAATTATTGATCAGTTTCACTGTTCCTGGCTATTTGGAGTATTTCCAGGTTTGGCTTTGAGAAATAGCCTGCTATGAATCTTGTTCAACAAAACATTTGAACATATACATAAAAATTAGGGGGGGCATATACTTGGAAGTAAGATTGTTAGGTGTACTTTGTGTACGTATTTTTTAACCATGGAAAAAACTGCCAAAGTTTTTTCCTAAGTTTGTTGTATATAAAAATTTATGCTCCCATCAGCATTGCAAGAGAATTCCCACTGTTCCACTTCCTACTGTCATTTGGTATTATCACTCTTCAATTTGTGACATTCTGGTATGCATTTAGAGGTAGCTAATTGCTGTTTTAATGTGCATTTCCCGGATGACTAATGAAGCTGAGTACTTTCTCACAAATTAATGACTTTTGGATATAATACTATGTGAAATTGCTATTCGAGTCCCATGCCATTTTTTTTTTCCTATTGGGTTGTCTGATTTTTTTCCTTATTATTTGTAGGAGTCTATCATTTACACGTGTTGCAAATATATATTCCCTGTATATGTATTACTAACAGAATTCTTTTTCTTGTCTTTTATTTTCTCAAATATTAAACATAATTGCTTTGAAATTCGTGTCTGAAAACTCCATTACAGTATATCTGAGTCCCTTGTAGTTCTGTTTCTCTTCCCCACCAAGACACATTCAAAGGGAAGTAGGAAATACTAAATACAGTCATGTGTTGCTTCACAGCAGGGATTCTTCTGAGAAATATGCTTTTGGGCTATTTTGTCATTGTGTGAACATCATAGAGTGCACTTACACAAACCTAGGTGGTATAGCCTACCACACACATAGGCTGTATGGTATACTCTATTGCTTCTAGGCTAAAAAATCATACAGCATATTACTGTACTGAATACTGCAGGTAATGGTAACCCAATGGTAAGTTTTTGTGTATCTAAACATAGAAAAGATACAATGAAAATATGGTATTACAATCTTGTGGGGCCTCCATCATATATACAGTCTGTCATTCACCAAAACGTTGTTATGTGGCACATCACTGTAGTTAACTCTGACTCTGAATCCTGAGGATATGTGAATATTGTAAAGAAATATAAACGAAGAAGAGTAAAGAAGTAAAACAGAGAGCTGAAGTGGTTTAAGCACAGCAGGTCAAAACTCATGTGTTATACAAAAGCTTAACTCTGTAATGTTTAAACTTTCTTTTTTAATCATCTATAAATAATGCCGTGTTTGTACTCTTCTTACATTTTGTGTATTTAGTGTGTGTTGATTTTATTATATTATAGTCACTTCCAGATGTACACTTTTGCTGCTGTAACTTTCAGAGACATTATTCTATTTCAAATCATTGAAATGGTTCTTATAATGGTTTTATTAAAATATAATTTTTTAAAGAAAAAAGAAGAAGAAAAACAGTGGGGTGCTTTTTGGTCCTTAAATCACAGATTTGAAAGGAAACAACACACACCTGTCAAGTAAAATTAGTATCTAGGAGAAGCTTTTACTAGGACTACCCCATTTGGCGTTATCTTGGCATCTGTCCTGCCTTATGAAAATGGAATCGCCATGGTATGGTTAGAGTGAAAATTGTTCTTATACATGTAGTAAACACGATCATTCTGGAGTTTGCTCCATTTTTTCAAATATATGGGGTAGGAAATTGGTAGGTCTTTTTGCCAGATATCAAAGAAACTAAGAAAATAATATTATATAATCTTGGGTCTTTGTTTCCAAGAGCTTCCAGGTTTCACTAGCCTATTGCATTTTTTACTGATCTGATCAAGTTAGTGTGGTTAACAAAATGTACATCCATGTCTATGTGTTTTCCCTACTATAATCATTGGATCAATGTTGTAGAAACTAATGCCTGGGGTAATCTAAAATTTACTCTCTTATGCACAGCCTAACTTTGACTGGATTGAGAATTATTTAGGCAACCTCATCACAAATAGTTCTTTCTACCCTCATCATTTCTCTCGCTGATGTGGGCTGTCCAATAGAGAGAGTAGAACAAGACATTATCAAGAACTTTAGCATTAGAACCATCTTCCAATATGTAAAATATGCAGACATTACAGGGAGTTGACATATATCATACCAGTTCCTCCTCACAGGAGTTTTCTCTTATCCTCCTCACAGGGTGTGCAATGAGGGTATGGCTCACTTCTCTGGAGTCCGGCTGCTCAAACCCCTAGGGAGAGCATGCAGACGGGCAGGTCGTGGGAGTGTGGGTTCCGACCCCACCGCAGCACCTAGGGTTGAGGGTTTATAGCTTCCAAAGCCCCAATGGGCATGTGTTACAGTGTATTCTTTCAGCTTAGCTGTCCGCAGGCGGTTTGTGTTAATCAGCTCAATCAGACTCTCTGCCTTATCACAAGGACAGAGGCCTTTCTATATCCCTGGGTTCTTGCCCTAGTGTCCTGGAAAAAATGGATCATATGTGGGCTTGGAGAATGAGTGCAAAGTTTTATTGAGTGGTGGAAGTAGCTCTCAGTAGATGGATGGGGAGCCAGAAGGAGAATGGAGTGGGAAGGTGGTCTTCCCCTGGAGTTCTGCCACTCAGCAGCTAAGTTTTCCTCCAACTGCCCTCGATTGAATTATCTTAGGCGTCCAGGTCATTTCATCATCGATGGCCTATCAGAGTCTGTTGGTGTATTCTTTTGTCCATGTGTTCCTCTCAATGTCCAGTCACTCATGTCTATGTCCACTAGGGTCTTGGGGTTTTTATAGGCAGGAGATGGGGGCATGGAAGGCCAGAGTGGTCTTGGAAAATGCAACATTTGTGCATAAAAATAGGGGTACCTGTCCTCACCTAGGTCCATGGGCACAGGTCCCAGGGTGGAGCCCTCGCCAGGGACCCTGCCTTTCTCCTCCCAGCACTTCCCTGCCCCACTCCCATATCACTGTTAATAACATCCAGCATTAGAATGTTATATTTGTTAGAATTAATGGATCAATATTGATACATTATTATTAACTAAAAACCATAGGTTATTCAAATTTTCTTAGTTTTTACCTAATGTGCTTTTTCTCTTTCAGGATGCCACATTATATTTAATAGTCGTATCTCGTTAGATTCCTCTTGACTGTGAGAATTCTTGAACATGTTCTTTGTTTTTCATGACATTGATAGTTTGGTGAGGTAGTTTGGACTAATAGTCAGGTGTATTTTTAAATTTCCCCAACTGGGATGTGCCTCATGATTAGACTGGGGTTATATCTTCCAGAGGAAAAGATCATAAAGGTATAGTTTCATTTTATTTCATCAGATCAAAGGTACATAGTAACAATTTGACATCACTGTTGATGCTAATCTTGATCACATGAATGACGTTTCTTCACTATAAAGTAACTATTTTTATTTTAGAATATAATCTTTAGAATAAATACACTCATTAGAAGAAGTCACTATTTATGGTCTACACAAAAAATAGAGTTTTAATCTACCTCCTTGAGGGTGGAGTAGCTACAAAAACAATAATTCTTCTATATGAAAAATTTCTATTTTATACCATATATTTATTTATTCAATTATAAATTTGCATCAAATAGAATCATATTTATTTATCTTATAGCTAGAATTATAATCCAATACTATTTCTTTTTTTATTATACTTTAAGCTCTGGGATACATGTGCAGAACGTGCAGATTTGTTACATAGGTATACACGTGCCATGGTGGTTTGCTGCACCCATCAACCCGTCATCCATGTTAGGTATTTCTCCTTATGCTATCCCTCCCCTGTTCCCCCTATCCTCTGACAGGCCCTGGTGTGTGATATTCCCCTTTCTGTGACCATATGTTCTCAATGTTCAGCTCCCACTTATGAGTGAGAACATGCGGTGTTTCATTTTCTGTTCCTGTGTTAGTTTGCTGAGAATGATGGTTTCCAGTTTTATCCATGTCCCTGCAAAGGACATGAACTCATCCTTTTTTATGGCTGCATAGTATTCCATGTCGTATATGTGCCCCATTTTCTTTATCCAGGAAACAACATATGCTGGAGAGGATGTGGAGAAATAGGAACACTTTTACACTGTTAGTGGGAATGTGAATTAGTTCAACCATGTGGAACACAGTGTGGCCATTCCTCAAGGATCTAGAACCAGAAATACCATTTGACCCAGCAATCTCTTTACTGGGTATATGCCCAAAAGATTATAAATCATTCTACTATAAAGACACATACACATGTATGTTTATTGCCGCACTATTCACAATAGCAAAGACTTGGAACCAACCCAAATGCCCATCAATCCGACGAGTTGATGGGTGCAGCACAGCAACATGGCACAAGTATACATATGTAACAAACCTGCACGTTATGCACATGTACCCTACAACTTAAAGTATAATAATAATAAATAAAATTAAAAAAAAAAAAAAAAAAAAGAAGCAAAAAAAAAAAAAAAAAAAAAAAAAAAAGATAAATTGCTTTGGCTATTGGAAGCTTTTTTAGTTGACTTCTGTGTCCTTTGAAATAAACTCATGGTTGTGTGTTTTACTGCATGTTTTGTTTTGTTTTCCTAAGCACTTTATTATTTTCTGGTCTTACAATATGCTTCAGGTTTATCTTGTATATTTTCTGCCCTAGTCATACAATCAGTCATTTCTTCAATAGTCCTGGTTCCTCTTATTGGAACATAGTATTATCAACAAGATCTGGGTCGTAGGTAGTAGATGTATTAATACTCATTGCTACTGTAGTATCGGTGCTTTTGAGCACTCTCAGCTAATAGAGCAAGGAAATACATGTTTGTGTAATAACCCTTAAACATCCACTTATCTATAGTTATTTCTATACGTAAAAATCTGTATCTATATTAGGTTAAATATGAGTTCATAGTGCTACTTCCAACTCTAATACATTGCCACATGGATCATTTCACTTTCTTTCTTTTGCTTAACCATAACTCCCCCCCCCACACTTCAACAGTTTGAGCTATCTGTTGCATTCCCCATTCAACAGCCACTTACTTGTTTAATTCCCGTACACATATACAGTAGAAAGAAATTTGTGGTCCATCAGAATTGTTAATCTATGAGAAACAAATTTACAAACTAGAATGTGGTGCTTATGTACAACTTCTTTCACATTTCATTTTAGAGAATTCATTCATTTCCAAAGTTACTTAGGTTAGCCTATCCATACCCCCTTCCCCTTCAGTGACCTTGTTTTACATGCTTATAATACTGTTAGATTGTTATCCTCATGTTATACATTCTATCTTGGGTACCCTGACCTTTTAAATAATTTTTTAAATTTGTATTAATTGATGTTCACTTTTTTTGCTATAAAGGTTTATTGGTTTTGACAAATGCCCAATAATGTCATATATCAACCAGTAAAGTATTCTACAGAATAGTTTCACCACCCTTAGAATCTCCTGTTTTTCAATTATGCAATTCTCTCTCTCAAAGCTTGATCATTTTACCATCTCTACAGTATTGCCTTTTTAGGAATATCATATAATTGGGATTATATAATACATAGCCTTTCTTGGCTGGCTTCTTTTAAAACATAGCAATATTTATAAGAAATTTATATATATTTGTGTGGCTTGATAACTTATTTATTTTTGTTGCTGAATAATATTATGTTGTATGAATGTACCAGCGTGTTTAAAAATGCATTTATTGAAAGATATTTTTGTTGCTTCCAGTTTGTTGGTGGTTATGAGTAGAGATGCTATGAACATTCACGTGTAGGTTTTTGTGTGGTCATAAGTTTTCTAGTCAGTTGTGTAAATACCTAGGAGCAAGACTGTTGAATTGTATGTTAAGACTGTCTTTAGTTTCGTAAGAAATTGCCAAATTTTCTTCCAAATTTATTGTATCTTTTTCTTTCTTTTTTTATTATTATCATAATTTAAGTTCTGGGGTACATGTGCAGAACGTGGAGGTTTGTTGCACAGGTATACACTTGCCATGGTGGTTTGCTGCACTCATCAACCTGTCATCTACATTAGGTATTTCTCCTAATGCTGTCCCTCCCCTTGCCCCTGACCCCCCAACAGACCCGAGTGTTTGATGTTCCCCTCCCTGTGTCCATGTGTTCTCATTGCTCGACTCCCACTTATGAGTGAGAACATGCAGTGTTTGGTAAGTTGACTTTTTTTTAAACATTTCTAGTTCATTGAGAGTTTTTATCATAAATGGTGGTGTTGCATTTTGTCAAATGCTTTTTCTATGTAATAGAAGCAGTAGTATGATTTTTCTTTTTTAGCCTATTGATATGATGGATTATACTAACTGATTTTAGAATATTATCTCAGGCTCTGGTCACTGACATAAATGCTACTTGATTGTGGTGTATAAATTCTTTTTATACATGGTTAGGTTCAATTTCCTAATATTTTGTTGAGGATTTTGCTATCTATGTTCATGAGAAATATCCCACCCTTATAGTGTCTTTCTCTGATTGTATTCATTAAATAAATTAGAACGTGTCCTCTCTGCTTGTATTTTCTGGGAAATATTTTGGAGATTTAGCATCATTTTTTTCTTAAATGTTTGGTAGAATTCACCAGTGAAATCATCTTGCCTGAATGCTGTCTTTTGTGAAAAGTTATAAGCTATTGATTTTTAATAGATTGTCTATTTCTCCTTGCATGAAATTTGGTTTCATTGATTTTCTCTATTTTTTTACTTTTAATTTCATTGTTTGCTGCTCTAATATTAACTATTTCTTTTCTTTATCCTACTTAGATGTAAATATATCACTTTTTCTCTAGTTTCCTAAGGTAAAAATAGGTTATTGAGTTTAGATTTTTCTTTTGTTTGTATGCACTTAACACACTTAGAAAATTTCCTCTACACACTGCTTTTATGGCATCCCTGAAATTTTAATGTTATATTTTCATTTTCACTTAGTTCAGAATAATTTTTAATTTTTCTTTAGAACTTTTTGTCCATGTGCTACTGAGAAGTACATATTTCCTTTGTGTGGGATTTTCTAGCTGTCGCTCTGTTTTTAATGTCTAGTTTAATTCCTTTGTGATATGAGAACATACTTTGTACAATTTCTATTCCTTAGAATTTTTTCAAATATGTTATGGGTCATAATGTGGTCTCCCTTCGTGATCGTACCATTTGAGCTTGAGAAGAATTTGTTTGATAGATTTAGACATAAATATCAATTATATCAAGTTAATTGATAGTGCTGTATTGTCTACATGCTTGATCTTTCAATTAATAAAAGATGGGGAAGAAGTGGCCGGGCACGGTGGCTCACCCCTGTAATCCAAGCACTTTGGGAGGCCGAGACAGGTGGATCACGAGGTCAGGAGATCGAGACCATCCTGGCTAACACGGTGAAACCCCGTCTCTACTAAAAACAATACAAAAATTAGCCGGGCACGGTGGCAGGCGCCTGTAGTCCCAGCTTTGCGGGAGGCTGAGGCAGGAGAATGGCCTGAACCCGGGAGGCGGAGCTTGCAGTGAGTGGAGATGGCGCCACTGCACTCCAGCCTGGGCGGCAGAGCGAGACTCTGTCTCAAAAAAAAAAAAAAAAAAAAAAAAAAAAGATGGGGAAGAAGTCTCTAACTGTAATAATCTATTTGTCTTTATTCTTACAGCTTCGTGAGGTTTTGCTTCATGTATTTTGATGCTCTGTTATTAGGTGAACACACGTTAGAATTATGTCCTTTTGGAGAATTTTCCCCTTTATCAGTATGTAATACCCTTGATTTTCCTCATCATCTTCCTTTTTATGAAGTTGAATTTGCCTGAAATTAATATATCTATTCTAGCTTTCTTTTGATCAATCTCAGCATGGCATTTTTTTTTTCCATTTTTTACTATTAACCTATCTGAGTCTTCCTGAAGTATACTCTTATAGAAAATGTATAGTTGGACTTTGTTTTATTTTATCTATGTTATGATCTTTCTCTATTAAATGGTGTATTTAGACCATTCACATTTGAAGTAATTATTGATGTATTTAGACTTTACATGCTATGTAACTTTTCTATTTGTTGCATTTTTTTTCTCCCTCTTTGCATTTCAATTTGGAATTTTTTTGGTTTGTCTTCAAGCTCACTAATTATTTCAAGCTATGTGTAGTATACATATGAACCCATGAAAGATATATTTTAATTTATGTTAGAATGTTTTATTTCCAGCATTTATTTTGGATTATCTCTTAGAATTTCCATCTTTCTGCTTAAATTACTATCTATTCTTGCATATTCTGTACTTTGTCCATTAGAACTCTAAATATATTAATCATGGTTAATTTTAATTCCCTGTCTAATAATTCTAAGATCTGCATTATACTTCATCCTGACTATGATACTTATTTTGTCTCTCCAGATTGCTTTGTTTCTTGCTTTTTGGCATGCTTTGTAATTTTTTGTTTAAAAACTGAACATAGTGTATCTTGCAATTGGAAATGAGGTAAATCAGCCTTTAATTTGAGAGTTTATGCTACTTTGGGTAGGAACTGTGCTGTGCTTAATGTTTATTGTATCTGCAGATGTCTTAGGTTTCAAATTCCTCTAGCATTCTTATTTGCCGCCACTCTTGGATTTGCACTTTTTAATGTATTCTTCCTTAGAGAACATCTGCAGCTTGTAGCTCTTTAGCTGCAACCCATTGTTCTTATATTGGATGTTTGTTGGTGTTTTGATAACATGTAGGAGAAAGAAAGCATTTTACAGTCTCATGATTAAATCTTAGACCTTCAGTGGGCTATGTGTCTAGGCTTTGACCTTCGTAAGTGTTTCTTCAGTGGTGTTTTCTTTTCCGACAGGAAAGCTAGATTGGGGTAGAGGAGGAGCAATGCACTTCTTCTAGGTGGAATAGGCTCTGGAAAATGTTTTCCCCTAGAGAGTAAGCTTTGTCTTGGAAAATGCTCTGAGCATATTTCACAGTGGGTTATCTTCTGCTTTCATTGTTGGTGTCATTGTCGGGAACATTCCTAGAATCTTCACCATGAGAAATAAGAATTGGGTAGAGTTCCTGGAATTAATATCCAGGAAAGTATGGACGTGTTCCTGAGACTGTTTCTCCCTGGTGTTGTTCCATTATCACGTGTGTCTACACTCAGCCTCCAGCAACATATCAAAATTACCAAACAAGTGTTCCTACCACATTATGTCTCTAACCTCTGTCCTAGGTTAGTAGAGCTCAGCTGTGAATCTGTGCATTCATCTGTCTCCAAGATTTCAGAGTGGAAGTTTACTATGCTACTTCAGTTCACTAATGGTTCCAAGTAAAATAACTGGTTTTCCATTTTTTCTTGTTTAAGTACAGGTCTGACAACTTCCAAGTTCCTTTTATATCTATGCTGCCATCAGAATTCCTAGATATTTATTCTGATTTGATAAAACTTCCATAAAGACGATTGTTGTGGGATGTTCTAAAATAAGATTATTAATTCATTTTTAAAAATAAGAAACTGGCCGAGAGAAAGAGCAAGCTAGTCTTTAGGAGACTATTTAGGAGATGTACCAGGACTTTTAGTGTAATCTTAGTGTATTTTTAACCATTGGCACTAAAAAAGTGTTCTGAAGTGACCAATGAGAATCTATTATCAGAATATGGGTTAAAAAGTACAGAAACATGACTTACTGTGAACACTATGCATTTGATGAACCTCATGACCAAATAGTATGTGGTTTAGAGATATCTAGAAAAACCATTATTAACACTGCACTTATTGACTAGGTGATTTTGTGAAAAAAGTGAGAATGTTTGTCTTAATTTATAATAAGAGCATTGTAAGGACACATGTTTGTTCTTATACCATTCTTACTGTATTTGTAAATCTTTGTTGCAGGAGAGATGTGATTACCTCGGATGTCTTGATAGTGGGACACTCTGAGAAGGCAAGAGTTAACCTGATCTTAGCTGACTTGGTGAATTGAATAAATCTTACCCTACTATCACATGTGGATTGAGGCAAGGTCTGGGGTAGGAAGTTCAGTTTAGAAGGTTTAATAGAATAAAATTCTGAAGTCCAAGCAACCTATTTGTTGTCTGTCATTATCAAAGACTTATTTTCTTATTTTTTACACCCAGCCTTCATAATTCTTCTAAGTGGGAGAGTTCTTGTCATAACAATAAATTTCACTGTAGCTAGAAACAGAAGTCAACAGTTAGCACACATATATTTTTCCCTTTTTCCACACATAAAAATTGGTTTTGGCTCTCTTAAACAGAAGAGATGCAGAGAAGAGTAAACGAGATAAGAAAGGACAAGGAATGAAGGCTAAGGAACACAAGTAACATGTTATCTCTAGGGACTTCATAAGTGTGTGTGCAGGTTTAGAAAATTTCAGCTCTTGGTGGAAAGCAAAATAAATGGATTCAAACTAATTTAAATGAAGAGCAATTTTTCCGAGGAGACTGGAAAGATCATGTCATGTATAGAAAACGTGAAGGTTAGCAGAAATCAAGGACACTGATCATGGAGATGGCCAAGCTAGAATCTTAACTGTTGTTTTTCTAGAGATCATAGTACTCACTCCTGTTCAGTTTTCAAAGAGTCAGGTAGGAACATTATATAGGCTGAGCTTAATCTACAAATTGATTGTGATGACACCCTGAAGATGGCCTTTCATGACAATTCATACATATATCTTCCTCTCAATCTTAGATGTGCAAGAAATCCAACTTTTCAACATTTTCTGTAATTCAAGTTATTTTGTATTTTAAGGTCTCATTCAGATGAATTAACAAGAATAATCTCAGTGTTCATGAGCTTTCTACCACTCTTTTGCCTCTTAGAACATTAATGTTTCTGGTGCAATAAGTAGGGACAGATTATGAAGGAATTCCCACCTTATTCTCAGTTTTGTCTGGTTCACACTTATAATTAATGAGTTTGTCCTTCATCACATTTTATTTCTGGCACTGGTTCAACAAGGTAATTTGTGTAATTGAGTTTTCATTCTCCACTGGCCAGCTTCTTCAGTGTTGTCATTGGCTCTGTCTGATCCTTACTGGTTCTTGAGAGATTTTGTGTAGTCTTGTAAGTCTAGTGATAATTGAATGCCATCATTATGGGAAGACAGCATTCTGTTCTTCATTGCTCTGAACTGAGAGTATCATTGCAAAGCTTTGCACAACCTATGTTTCCTGGGTAAACTGCCATCCTCTTTTCTCTACTGCTTTATTGTTTTCTGTGGGTGCTGCCCAAGATGTAAGGAAAAAGTCACTTCTAATTCTAGATCTCATTTTAAGAGTTTTGACAAAACAAACTCACCTATATTAATTATAGTAATAGTTATTACAATAACCTACCTAATAACATGTAATGTCTCAAACCGATAACAGTTATACTTTGATAATTACATAAATATTTCAAAATAATTTAAACCTTCTTGATGGATAAAGTACACTTGAGAGAAATCTGAAATAAAAGGTCAATATAGGTTTCTTAGAATTTATCGGTAAGAGACACATTTTAACTTACATAATTCCAGGATCATCTTCAGCATTCCCATTTTCTTATGTGTGAATATAGGTACAGACACTATGAGTAGCAATTTAGAAATATCTAATACATTTTAATACGGCATGCCCTATAAAGAATGTAAAAATGAGTTAGATACAGTATGGTTGGTAGTACAAAGGGATAGAAGTAATCCAACTGCATCTCACTAGTGGAAAAGATAAATACAATTAGTTTACTAATGCATGTACTAAATTGTAGCAATCAAAATGAACAAATATGTTTCCACAATAATATATATATGTTTAAAATAATATTAAAGAAAAAGTATAAATTTGTGAAGAATTTAAGGATTCAGAAGTGATTTAAAAACAAATATATTGCATATAGTTTATGTAAATAGCTATTTTATATAAAACATTTAAAAATCAAATAAATTTGCTAGCATTTTCGGATGTTCAAAAACTTTTTTATAAGTAATATTCTATAATGTATTTCCTTTTACTATCTTTTATAGTTTGGTTTTGGTGTTATAGTAACTCTATTGAAACAGTTGTTGAACAGTTCATCTTTCGTGTTGTTTTTTGATTTTTGTGTTTAGCTCTGTTTTTGAGGCAGAGTCTTGTTCTGTCACCCAAGCTGGAGTGTAATGGCATGATCTCGGCTCACTGCAACCTCTGCCTCCCAGGTTCAAGACATGCTTGTGCCTCAGCCTCTCGTGTAGCTGGGACTACAGGCACACACCACCATGCTTGACTAATTTTTATATTTTTGGTAGAGACAGGGGTTTGCCATGTTGGCCAGGCTGGTCTTGAGCTCTTGGCCTCAAGTGATCCACCTGCCTCGGCCTCCCAAAGTGCTGCAATTACAGGAGTGAGCCACCATGCCCGGCCAAAAAGCTTCTATATCACCAGATATAGAATGATAGATTGCAAAGAAAAAAATACTAAATCCATGATTATATCTGGATTGGAAAAAAGGAAATTTGGATCAGAGAAGATTGTCTTGCAGATGAAGAAAACTATGGTCATTTATATACATAAATATTAAATTTCTTCTGAAAAATATATATTAAAATATATTATTAAAGATATAGTATTTTATAATATTTGTCAGAGTTAAATCTGGAGCCACATTATATTAGATTCAGATCCTTTATTCTTTGAAATATTTCATGACATATGAGAAGTAAATGTTAATTGTTAAAGTAGAAATGACATATATACACTCCATAACCTTATTTAGGAAGGAAATGAGAGCCTTCAAACTAAAATTGGATACAGGATCAAGGGAGAACATTTGTGTGAATCAGGAGACATTTAAGCATATTTAGGAGATGAGGGGCTGGAACCAACGAAGACAAAATAGAAAAGAAGTGAAGACAGGATGTGCTTATTGATTATCTAGCTTGGGAGATTCATAATGGTTAGTTGAATTGCATATGACAATGGCCTGTAGTTTTCACAGTAAAGACAGTGAAAAGAGGTTTAAAAAAGAATTTTGGAACTTTTGGTACCCCTTAGGAATAGGCAAGGAAGGGAAGGGGGATATTCTAGTAAGGAAAAGTACATTTCTGTGAAGGCCAGGACTGTGAAACCCACAGAGAGGTTTGTGGGGTTCTCTGGGTGTTTATATGAGCTCATGGGGTTCTCTGGGTGGTTATATGAGCTCATGAGTGACAAGAATGAGGCTGGAATTTTAAGTGTGCACTTCCTACCCAGGTGTAGCTTTGAGGCAAGAAATGAGGAAAGCAGTGTTTGGGTAAAGAAATGAAAGGAAAAGTTTAGAATCAGGACCCATCCATCCCTAAAAGAGGAACTCACTGCTACTCTGTGGTCACCTGAATCAGCCCTTTTGTTCAAGTGTTACTTTGATCATATTCCTGAGGAGGTGCATTATCAAGGAGCATGACGATTACTTTCAATTTCTCAGTCCCTAGTTTCATTTCAAGAAAACATATTGCCATGGTGTCTGGAAGGGAAAATATTATATTAAGGTCGGGAACATTTAGGAACTGTCAGAGGCCTTCTGAAACAACTACAGTTGTTGGAACTGGTTTCTAGACTACATTTTTTTTTTTTTTTTTTTTTTTGCAGGCCCTGACTGCAAATTATTCTCTGTAATTATTGTAGGAAATTAATCTCAGACTGTTAGAGATGGTGTGTGAGATACTTAAAATTAAAAAGAGGCCTTCCTGGCAGACAAAAAAAAAAAAAAAATGAGTTAAGTACTTCAGGTCAGTCTACAGTGTTGCCAAGGGGAATGTGTGAAAAGATGTGATTGAGAGGTGGTAGTGGTAGTAACAGATGGTGGTAGTGCTAACTGAGACTGCCTGTGTTGAAGATCAGTTAGTAAGTGGCTAAAATAATCACAGTGGAAATACATTGCATTACATTAGTGAAATCAGAATGTAAAATATATATTAGATATATTTTAGAACCATATTCCAAAATTATCATTACTCTAGTTTGCTTATATTTGAAATAATTGTAAAGTCTCAAATTGTTAAAAAAATTGTTTAAGAATTATAATGCACGGCAAATTAAGAAATATACTAAAACTTTTTTCTCTTTGTTAAAAATAGCTTCATACTATTTTAATGAAGATGGATCTGATATAACCCTTCTTTGGGGCCAACTACATACAATACAACGTTTAGAAGACAGTAACAATATGAAACACTACATACTTTATATAAAAATTTAAGTGTTATGATAGAGGTAAAAACCGTAATTCTGCAGAGTTTACAGGAGTGATAGATATTAATTTTGACTGAGAAACTGAAAGATATACATGGATCATTTTTAGGAATTGCCAAGCCGATTCAAAAATTTACATGATATTGTAAAAGATCTAAAAAGCTAATTCAGCTTTAGAAATAGGAAAACAGAGTTGGAGGACTTCTACTTTCAAAACTGAAATAAAGATATAGTTAATTAGGCAGAGTGTTATTTTTATAATATAGAAATTTAGATTAATGAAAAAGAATAACAAGAATTATCCTACCTGTGGTCAGTTTATTTTTAACAAAAATACAAGGTAATTTAATAGGAAATAAAGTATTTTTTACAAAAAGATTTGGAACAACTGATAATCTGTGTGGAAAATAAATTAGCCTCGATCTTTACCTTATACCACTTATAGTATTAAATTAATTTGATCTTATACTTATGTGTTAAATTTAAAACTCTAAGCTTTTTAGAAAAAAAATAGCAGGCTATATTCCACTATGATTTACAGAAACTAAATTGATCCCAATAAGCACAATAGACATTGCCTGGAACCACATTTGTTGATGGGATGCTACCATTTCTACTTTCAAGGAAACATAACACATCCTTGCTAAACAAACACACCTTTTCCTGTTACCAGTGTAGATAGAAAATCCAAAAGAAAAAAAGATAAGAAAACTGTGTAGTAAACATGGAATGAAATCAATAAAAATTTTCAATGTTCTTTGGATATATGTCTGCAAAAGGTCCTAATACATGATTGCTCTTTACAAATAAAATACTGAAAACAACTTTTTTTTTTATATTTAATGCTAATTTTTATTGGCAAGTACTCGTTTTGTATATCTTGTTAGATATAATAACAATGGCAACACTTACTCATTACTTTATTGGAACTCTCTACCAAGTATTTTTCTAAGGACTTTACCTGAATTAACACATTTAATCTCATCACAACCATATAAGATAGTTAATGTTATTAGTTCATTGCATAGAGGAAAGAAAAGACTCAAAGGAATTTCCACAATTCTCTAACAAAAATCAGAAATACTAAGTGGTGAAGTCATGCTTCCAAAATAGGAAGGTTGGCTCTGTATTGAACTTTACATTGTCACTTTTGAAACAAGTTTAACTTGCAGTGATTTAATCACAGTCTTCAAACTGGATATGTTTTGGTCTGAATAAGGCAATCTGGTGCATTTAAGTTCAAATAACCTAAGTTTATTTGATTTGTTCTATAATTCACTAAGATAGACTACTCCTCAAAAACCCGTTATTTCTCCAACTTCGATCTGGCAATATTTTCCCATCTTTAAGTAATACATTAATTTATCTTATCAATGATCCCACTGGCTTTATCTTGGATTCATCACTTTCTCCTTCTTTGCAACCCCATAGTACTCTGGAAAGTCTGTATCCTATGGTGGATTTCCATAGCCTTCAGGACAAATCTTAACTGACATTGTCATGGAAGAAACTTCTTCACTTGGAGCAGCTAACGTCTCTAGGCATTTTTTTTTTTTTTCCTGCCAAGCCTTTCACCTATATTTCTCCATGCTCTGCCTGACTCACCTAAAGAGGCTGTCTTAGGGCACTAGGTGCCCCTTTCATGGGTTATCAGAGCCCATCAGAGGCTCCTTTCCTAAATGCACATATCGGAAGCATAAAGATGTCCTTAAGCCATCTGGACCTACAATTTTTTGTGTGTGGATGTGGGAGTCACAACAGTGTCCTCTATCCTCTGGTGTTACTCCTGTGGATATGTTACATTAAAGAATGCAAAGGACTTCACAGATCTTATTAAGGTGACTAAAGAGTTTACCTTGTTATTAGAGTGAGCCTGGTATAATCACATGAACCTTTAAAAGCAGAAAGCAGCTGTATAAAAGGAAGTCAGAGAAATTCAAAGTATGAGAAGGTTTTATATTTCCATGCTGACTTTGAAGATGGAGGGGACCACAAGTCAAGGAATGTGGGTGAGAATGACCTCTCACTGACCTGTGAAAGCTGAGAATGACCTCTCACTGACATCTAGCAAGGAAACAAGAACTTCAGTCCTACAATGAAACAGAACAGAATCCTACCAACAAACTAAATGCACACACAATGCGATTGAGTGTTCCCCAGAGTCTCCAGACAAGAATTTAGTTGACACCTTGATTTAGGTATTGTGAGACCCAAAGAGAGTACAAGCAGAGGCTGCCCGGACTTCTGAACTGTAGAACTGTCAGATAATAAGTGAGTGCTGTGTTAAGCCACTAAACTTGTAGTAATTTGTTACAGCAGTGATAGAAAAATACAGTGGGAATATTTTTAATTCTGAATTCAATGTCTTTTAGCATGGGGCTATTCAGATTTTCTTTTTTCTTGATTCAATTTAAATAGGTTATTTAAACTATTTGACACATTTACTTCAGTTGTTGAATTTATTGATATAAAATTTTTTCTTTCTATTAAATTGTGTAGGACAGCAGTCCCCCAAACTTTTTGGCACCAGGGACCAGTTTCCATGAAGACAATTTTTCCACAGCTGGGGAGTGAGGATAGTTTTGGGATGGAGTAAAACTGCTTCACCCCAGCTCATCAAGCATTAGATCCTTTTCTTTTTTTTTTTTTTTTTTTTTGAAACAGAATCTCGCTCTGTTGCCAGGCTGGAGTGCAGCGGTGCAATCTCAGCTTACTACAACCTCTGCCTCCCTGGATCAAGCGATTCTCTTGCCTCAGCCTCCCAAGTAGCTGACACTACAGGGGTGTGCCACCACTCCCAGATAATTTTTGTACTTTTAGTAGAGACAGGGTTTCATCGTGTTGGCCAGGATGGTCTCGATCTCTCCAACTCATGATCCACCCGCCTCAGCCTCCCAAAGTTCTGGGATTACAAGCATGAGCCATGGCGCCTGGCCAGCACTAGATTCTTATAAGGAACATGCAACCTACATTCCTCACATGTGCAGTTCACAATAGGATTCACTTTCCTATGAGAATCTAGTGATGCAGTTGATCTAACTGGAGGTGGAGCTCAGGCAGAAATGCTCACTCTCCCGCTGCTCACCTCGTGCTGTGTGGCCTGGTTCCTAACGGGCCATGGACCAATACCAGTCCTTGGCCCAGGGGTTGGGGACCAGGTGTAGGATATGTATTAATGTCCCTCTCTTATTCCAATATGTTAATTTATGTCTATGTCTTCTTGATTGGTATAAATATTTATCATCTTGATCTTTTCAAAGAAACTACTTTTGGTTTCATTGATATTATATTATCTTTTACATTTCCATTGGTTTCACATTATTTTTTAATATTTCTTACTATATATTCACTTTGAGTTTATGTTGCTGTCCTTTTTCTAACTTCTTAAGGTAGAACCTTAGTTAAGCGATTTTTAACTTTTCTTCTTTTCTAATATAAACATTTAAAGGTTCTAAATTTCCTCAACAATGGCTTTGGTTGTGTCCCACATATTTTGATATATTTTATTTTATTTACTTATTTTCAAATTTCTACCCATAATTTATGTAAAATCCATTGCTTAATTGTCGATCATTTGGACTATTCCAGATCCCTTTCCATTACTGATATCCAATTTAAATCCAGTGAGGAAAGATAACATATGCTATATAATTTCAGTCCTGTCCAATATATAATCTATCTTGGTGAATATCTGTTTGAACTTGAAAAAGATGTATACTCTGCAGCGTCTTTGTGTGTATGTGTGTGTGTTGTTCTGTAAATATAAATTAAGTGTTATTGGTGGACAATGTTGTTCAAGTCTCTTACATCTTTTTCGATTTTGTGTCTACTGTCAATTACTAAAACATAAGTGTTGAAATCTCCAGCTGTAATTGTGGATTTATCTATTCTCTTTTTACCTTTGTCAAGATTTGTGTAAATATTTTAAAGCTCTTTCTCCTTTATCATTGTGATTTCCTGTTGATGAATTTACCCATGAAATTTCTTTTTTTATTTCTGGTAAGGTTTCATGTTTCAAGTAAGTAGTATTCACTTCTACCATAATGCCCTAAAGTCACTGGAATACATAAAATGGTATTTCAGTTCTGAATTCCTTTTCTTGAAAAAATGTAAAAAGTGCTAATGGGTTTTTCAATGCATGTTCTACGTTAAGAAATCCTCTCTCAATGTCTTCAGGATTCCTGCATCATCACGGGTGGACATTTTTACTCCATCGTATCATTAGGGCCAGTTGGAAGACTCAGAGATCTCTCAAGACTCCAGACCCAAGGATACTTCACCAGCTTAACTGTAACTCACAGTTTGACCAAGAGACTCCCAGATTTAGCAACATTATCTTGTTCATGCTTGTTATCAAAGCATGATTGTTAAACATACACGCTTACACTCTCAAACGTTTCCTAGTTATAATAATAAAAGCAAATGGTCACTGTAACTGAACCAGTCTGGGACATAGAATAGGAATTTAATACGTCTGAACTGAGATGAATAAATCTAAGAAATTTACAGAGCAGAACACAGTAAATGCATTGGAAAATATTTTTCTTTTTTTTGTTTTGTTTTGTTTTGTTTTGTTTTGTTTTTTTGAGATGGAGTCTTGCTGTGTCACCCAGGCTGGAGTGCAGTGATGTGATCTCGGTTCACTGCCATCTCCACCCCCCAGGTTCAAGCAATTCTCCTGCCTCAGCCTCCTGAGTAGCTAGGACTACAGGCGCGTGCCACCATATCTGGCTAATTTTTGTATTTTTAGTAGAGACGGGGTTTCACTATGGTAACCAGGCTGGTCTGGAACTCCTGATCTCAGGTGATCTGATCCCCTGGGCTGACCAAAGTGCTGGGATTACAGGTGTGAGATACTGCGCCCGGCCAGAAAATAATTTTTCTTGAACAGGTTTCTGTATCCTTAGATTTATCCTTCATTCTTCTTGAGCTTTATGGTATTTTCAACATTAAATGCTACTTTTTTATTTTATGAAAAAAGAAGTATAAGGAACAAACGTATTTTAGCCTAATATATTCTCTTAATAGCAATCTTTAAATTGTTTATAGAGAGACAAAAACCTCTAACAATATTAATAGCCAGAATTTAACCTTCTTAAGTATAAGAACTAAACTTCACACTAATAATACATAGAATTTTTTAGTTGAAATTGTAGGCAAGTCCCCATAAAAATCAAGACTCTAAAACAATACAGTTAAGCAACCACAAGGGAGCATCTTGAAGCAGAGAGAAGTGTGGATTCTATAGCCAGAAAACCTGGTTTAGAATCATGGCTCTGCCACTTAAAAATGGTGTAATGGATGAGAGAGTAAACCCCTCTGAAGGTACATTTTCTTATCTGTAAATGATAATATTTTTTTAAAATCAACTTAATAGAACTTCTGTACATATTCAATGCATTTATACTTGAAAAGAGCATGTAAAAATGCTTTGAAAAAGTACGTGTTTGTTAAAAATAAATAGCAATAAAGAGGGTTATCTACCCATAACAACCCAATAAGATAGGTTTCCCCCTCTCTCATTTTATTTTTCTTTATATTTATATGCAGATCAATTCACTATTTGAAGAAGCCTGAGTCATTCTGCCCTGTGACGCAGTTGCTTAGCTTATTCCAGGACCTGGCAAAACACCAGCTACCAATCAATATAAATTGCTGAAAATAAAGTCTCAAAAGATAGAACTAGGTTCGGTGTTCTGTCTCCTCTGCCATCTCAGGACAATGAAGCATAGTGAGGGACCAGCCGATTATTTAAGATTGATAAGTTTTACTTATTCATTTTATCCTGATAGCAAACATAAGATTTCAGAATTAAAGGCACACTATGATTACTATACTTACAGAAACAACCACATGCATTATTCCCCGTGCATCCTTCTTCCCTCAGAATGATAAGATGAGTGCTACAGGGATCCGTGCATGCAGAAAGTTTGTTGCACCATAGAAGAGGAATTCCAAATTCAAAATCTAGGAGTTATACAGGGACTGCGGCTTCCTTTCTCTTCTCCCAAAAAAAGAAGAGAAACCATATTTCCCTAAGATAAGTAAACCTTCTGTGGGGAGAGAAGAGGAATTTAAAGGAATGTCTCTGAGTTCTCTCTCCCTTCATAACATGAACACACAGCTCTAAAGGGAACTGAATACTCTGAATTTTGCTGAAACTCTCTTGCTCTCCCAGGGTTGCTATTCAGTATGAATCTCCGGAGTTGCCCTGCCAGTCTGCTCTCAGTTTATTTGCTCAGAAAACCCTAACCACGAAGAAATGTAGACATACGTCTTCAACAATTCCACAAAGTTCTTTCATAGCACTACATTTTCTCGTATGATGAATATTCTCTTTACATGTTAACACATGACCATAGAATTGGGAACATAAATCTTCAAAATCGCTTCACCTAGCATTAATTTCTAGAACTGTTTTGGAGATCTGTTTTTAATAACTTACATGAGATGTAGATAGATATCAGATTTGTTATGTGTTTCTTAATATTTCTGGGGTCTCATATCCCATCTTTAAGATATCTTACTTTGCCAAATGATCTTGCAACCCCTTCTGTGTTTACTCATTTTTTTAAATAAATAGTAAATGGTTCTCACATGATTGTATATGAAGATTGGGACACAATTTATGACCTTTGAGAGAGTTGTAAGCATGGAAATACGGAGATTCTATGAATTGTGGTGAGGAGTAGTCACATTGAACCGGAAGAAATTCCAGTTGTAGCTGAACCCACCAAACCTTAGAGTGAGAGAAGTATGTAGCTGTTGTTTGAATGTATATAGGAAATTCCTTTTTGTATTAGGGGATATGTGAGTTTTTATATCCTAAAAGGTAATAGCAAAAAGTAAGAATGTGAGGATAGTTGATAAATAAATCAAAATATAGAGGGGAAAGGGAATAAATTAAATGGGTAAAAGTGAGTGGAAAATGAATAATCATAATGTGATGATTAAGTAAGTTATTAGCTTGAAGGTTTTAAATATAGTCCAAGTTTTATTTGGAACCAAAATTATAGAAAATTGAGAGTTGAGGACCCATCCAACCTCCTCTCCACAATCTTTTAGATGTTTACTAACTTTATCTGAGGATAGAAAATAAGTAGACATAACTTTAGGTGCTCAGAATGGAAGATTTATAGTGGTGGTTCCTATCATACCACAGGCACGATCCTGGATTTTTCCACTCATGTTTACTCCCTCATTTAATAATAGTAAATATTATCTGATCTTTTCCTCTTCTTTTGCACTGATACTCAGATAACATTTTTTAAGCTACAACCTTCAAATTCCCAGATAGCCTAAAAACTCTTCCAATCCGTCTTTCTTTCTATGATTTCTCACCTGTCCATTCTATCCCCATTCTGCTCCCCCAAAATATTGTGTAAAATTCAAGATCCTCCCCAATGATATTCTATTTCTCAACAGAATAGCAACCTGTTAAATTTTATGCATTTGTTTGTGTGTGTGTGTGTGTGTGTGTGTGTGTGTGTGTGAGAGAGAGAGAGAGAGAGAAAGAGAAAGAGAGAGAGAGAGAGAAGTAGTATAGTTTGCCCGAAAGTCTTATATTCACCTTGACATCAAAATATCTAAACCGGAACTTACTCTTTTCCTTCAGTTTGGTTTTTTTCTTTTGTGTTGTCTTGTTGAGGGCAGGACAACTCCATCCTTTCTATGTTAAGTTAGAAATGTAGCAGCAATCATTATGTCCTTTTACTTCTCTTTTTATATTTTTCAACCAAAAAGTCCTAATGAATCCACTTTCTAAATAATTCTACAATTTATAGGCTTTTCTTCATTCTACCTACAAGCCAAATATTCCAGAAAAAAAATTGTCACTACTCTGGTCTGACACAATAGCATTCTAATTGAAGACATTGCTTGTGTTTCTCTTAGAATGCAGGACAAATAATTCCACATGATTTTAAGAGACAACCAATATTTATCAGATCTTTTTGGATGTATCAGATGCTACTACATGTTCTTTCACGTCTTCACATTTCAACAACTTCCTGTCCTACTTCTTTTTATGCGTAATATGCTGTTCTCAAGTCTCTCACATATTATTTCATCTGAGTAATTCATATTTATGTTTCAAATCTCAATTGAAATTTCCCTTTTTAAGGAAGATCTTTCCTGACAGAGGTTCCTCATTTAATAAAGTTTATTAAAATTAAAATAACAGGAGTTTCTAGCGTTATCATGAATTTATGTCAGTCAAATTAAATATTTTTTTTCTGAAAAATGAATATAGCCTTGAAGTTAAGTCTCACCTGAGTTGAAGCACTTCCTAAGTCCTTTCCTTACCTCATGTGACTACAGGTAGACAAGATCTTTGCTAAGTTTGAAACAGTGAAAATTCCAGATGGGCACTGTGTTTTGAAAAATGAACAGAAGCATACACAGAAGTGATTGTGCCTGGAGCAAATTACTAATTCATAAAGAGGATTTAATTCCAATTCACTATTAATGCAGTTAGGCAGACTGCCTCAGAGATGTTGCAAATAACTTAAACTGGTGCTTCCTACGCTTTAATGTGCATATAAATTACCTGAGAGGCTTGTTAAAATATGGACTCTGATTCTATAGATCTGGGGCGAAGTCTGACATTCTGCATTTCTAACAAATTTCCAAGTTAAGTTAATGCTGCCGGCTATCATATTATACTGAGGCTTGAGTAGTAAAATCTTAAACTGCATTTCTGGGGGGGAAAGGCAATATGTAATCTTTTTTGAGAGGAGTGAAACTTGAAAGTGACTTTTATACTGGTAAAGGCTGCTTTTCTTTTAAGAATATTTGAAAAAAAACTTATGCTAGGATAAGATGTTAATAGAAATTCTCCAAATAAATAAAATTTTTCTGCAGATTGAATGTAAAACATATTCAATCATGAAAATGAACACACTTAATGTGTATATAAAGACAAAAGATTACAGAGAAACAAGAGGTGATAAACACAATTATTAAAGATGTATTAGGGATATTGGGGAAGCAGGCCCTTACAAAAATGGTAAGAATAGAAACATTAGCTAAGGAATTAGGATTCAATGGTGTCTAATTTATTGTCAGTTTCTGATATGCAGTAAAGTTAAGATGAAGAGTTTCATTTAAAAAAAAATTAGCCACAGTGAGTCGTTGCCAGCTCATGGATGTTATAAGGAAATATTAGTAAGTTTTCAATAAACACAGTGATTGTAGTAAAGAGAAACTAATGGTGAAAAAAATATATACTAATTATAATCAGCAAACAGAAACTATCCACTCTATTCCCCCAACACATATACAGTTTGACCTTTGAGAACTGAAACTATTCCCATACACAACTATACTACCTATACTAAGACTTCATTCTTTTACCTTCTTTAGCATAACTTCAGTATTTCAGGAGACTTTTCCAGGCAAATAATTTCGTTGTTCACTTATTAAAAGACGGATCAACTCTTCCATAGAAAGAAAACTTCGGCTTGTATTATCTGCTGTTTGAATCTCAAAATTCTCACCTTGCTGTGTCCATCAACAGTAAACTGTTACATGATGAGTCTTATTCAGTCTTAATCAAGCCCCTGAAGTAAAAGTCTTACAATAAACTTTCAATCCCCAAAATTCTTATCTTGTGTGTCTCCCTCTGAGACACTAATAAAAGTCTTTGAGTTATCAAAGTAAACAATGACAGAGCTTTTGCTTATCAGAATGTTGTACTGTGTTATTTGGGGAGATGGAATTCAACAAACCAAACCCATGTGAAGGAAGAACAAATAAAGGGAAAGGGAAAAGGATTGAATAGAATGATCAAAGAGCAGAAGACAGATTATAGACATATTTTTAAAATTAAACTGTGTTACAGGACTTTTCCTTAGTTCTGCTAAAGATGGGGTCCTTGTCCAACAGCCACAAAAATTCAGGTTCACAGACAATTTGAATGGAGAGGAATATAGGGTTTTGTTGGATGAAAATTAAGAAATGGAAGAAACAGGGACTGTCAGCAAGGCCAGAGTTCCTGCTAGAGCACTTCCCTCCTTGCTGTATGAATTCCTGGTTTCACACAGGAAAAGGAGGGGCCAGGCTCCTCCCAGCCACAAAGGGCACAGACTTCCCAAGGCTCCACCCCAGGACACAGGCTGGTTGGAGTTTTGCCAGGGACCCCCTCTCACCCAGCTGTCTCAATTGCATTATCACTGGGACATAGGAGAGCTAGGGACAAAGTGGAGGAATCCTCCAACAGCAGGCCAAATTAATGGGAACCAAATTCCAATTAGGCTTTATATTTTAAGAAGTTGACTGTGCCCTCAAAAAATTTCTTGGAGTCCTTGGCTAATGTATTCAAAGGACATGGGTCGATTTGCTTTTTTAAAGCTATTTGAGCTACTTTATGTACTTTAAATTTTGATTTTAAAGATTATAGCCAGCTGAGTTTTGGTAAAAGTTTATAAAGGAGCAACTGTCAATACCCCAAAGACCACCAAGAACGTACCTATAGTTGAATAAGTTGGATTTTACACGCTGTGGGGAGAATTACGAAGTGTCTGGGTAGCAGGGTATTAAAAAGCTCTTATCATAGAAGTTGGTTTGCACTAGGTTACTTTGTGTAGATTTTAAGAAAACAGGGCTTTGTTCTAGATTGGATGCTGTCAGGAAGCAGATGTAGTTTTATTCTTGGGCACGTTTAACCTAAAATAACAGAAGGAAATATTTGACTGGAGGAATAAAAGGAATGAGGATAAGGGCATCATTGAGCAGTAACTCCTGTTAGTCAAGGCAGGAAATGTTTAGTTATTTTTGTGTCTTCGACAATGTTAATATTTTGTATATGTTCAGATATGATTACAGAGTGGTCTTGGTTTTTGTCTTGATCTATTATGGTCACAAAGGGATCTTATTTAAAGGTAATGGTCTGTGAAAAAAACTTATCTGCAACAGAAATACAGTAAGAACTAGCTTTCTATGCCAAGCCAGCTCATAACAACACCAATTCCCAGCTGATAGCAACGGGCCAGCTCCTGGATTTTAGGGGCTACTTTTTCCTTTCTCACAACAAGCACAGATAGATTTTAGAATATTTCCACCAAACCAAGGTATTTCCTTGTGCCTTTTTGAAGTTGTTCTCTACCCTTAACCTATGACTAAGGACACTACTGATCTGCTTTCTGCTGTTTTAATTGTGCCTTTTCTACAATTTCACAGAATTAAAATTTTGTATAGTGTTTTGTCTCTGGCTTCTTTTATATAGCATGGCAATTCTGGGTTTTATCTCTGTTGTTTGGCATATTATTACTTTGCTCATTTTTTATTGCATTATTTTGCATGGGATATACCATATTTTATTTTTCCCCAAGCTGATGTACAATTGAGTTCTTTATACTACTTGGCTATCCAGAGTATTATTGACATATACATTCACATAAAATCTTTGTGTGGATATATCCTTTTTTCTCTTCTTAGGTAAATTAACAGAAATGGCATGACTTCATCATATGGTAAATGTATGCATAACTTTTTAAGAATTTGGCAAGCTGTTTCCAAAAAGAGTAAACAATTTTGTAATCATACTAGTAGTGTAAGAGGGTCTTAGATACACCATATGCTCAACAGTTAGCATTTGTATATATTCTATTGGATATACAGTGATAACACACTCTGGTGTTAATTTGCATTTCTCAAATGACCAAAGATGTTTAACAACTTTTTATGAGCTTCTTGGCCATTGATATACATTGACTCAAAATGTTCACTCATTTTTTTTATGTGTCTGTCTTGTTATAGTTTTACAAGCGTCATATTCTAGATAGAGGCCCTTCGTTAAATACAGATTTCAAAAACGTGTAACAATCTAGGATCTGGCTTTTGAATTCTTAAAATGTGTAACTGGCAAACGAAAGGTTTAACTTTGATAAAATGCAGTTTAGTAATTTTCCCTCTTGTAGTTAGGATTTTCATATCTTCTTTAAGAAAATATTTGTCTAACAAAAATATCACAATTTTATTCTGCAAGTTTTAGATTTTAGTCCTGTGTTTATGTTTGTGATCTATGTTTTTGTATGATTTTGGTTCTATCTAATGTTTACTACAGCTGTAGATGCCAGAGACTTCAAAATTTTGTAGTGTCCTTACTCTTGCATCCCCTCCTAACATTGGGCTTTTCCACATAACCTCAAGGAGTCTGTTTTGCAGCTTTTTCAGCTGTAATCCACTATTTGTATACTAGAGCCCTTTTGGTGGTGGTGTAAGATGTGTGGGAAAGGAAGTGTTCTGTAATCATATTACTAAATCTTAATCTTTTAGTGGGTCTCTGTCTTGGATTTTAGTGGTGACTCACTGGATTAGCCTGTCTTTCCAGACTTCACAGTAGCAGTCTGCTTTGCAAACTCAGTTCTCTGATGAGGACGTGAAGATTCCTTGATGTAAATTTCCTCAACGTTTACATGTTGTAACAATGAGGCAGATAATTTCTTTTCTTTTCTTTTTTTTTGCACACAAAGTCTTGCTCTGTCACCCAGGCTGGAGTGCAGTGGTGCCATCTTTGCTCACTGCAACCTCCACTTCCCATGTTCAAGCAATTCTCTGCCTCAGCCTTCTGAGTATCTGTAACTCCAAGTGCACGCAACCACACCTGGCTAATTTTTGTATTTTTAGTAGATATGGGGTTTCACCATATTTTCTAGGCTGGTCTTGAAGTCCTGACCTCGTGATACACTGAGGCTGATAATTTCTAAGCACCTTGATGTTAAAGACGAAACTTAACCATTAACATTAGAGCAGAAGTTGTCATTTTTAATGTATGCAACTGTTCACTGGAGATCTAACCACATTAATAAAAAGAACTTTTTAGAAAAAAGTACATTGTTTACCAACACTTGGGAACAAGGATCATTCCAGTCCCTCACCAGTGAGAATTAATTTTGGTTCCAGGATGCAGATTGCATTGTAGACGTAAATGCATACATCTGTGTAGAGAAGTGGTCAACTCTACACAGTTTTTTCAGCTCTCCTTTGATTTCTTCCAAATCACCTGGCCCAGAGTCAACTGTAACCCATTCTTAATACTCTCATTGAATCTTAACTCATGAGTGCCTAGGCCTTTGTGGCTCGTGGTTCATCATCGACATTTATAAAATAATGCATCTGTATATATGAGAAAAACCTCAATAAGACTGTGATATGTACATTTATCTATATTAACTATTTTTCTCAAAATAAAAAAGAACATCTCTCTCTCTCTCTCTCTCTCTCTCTCTCTCTTTCTCTCTCTCTCTCTCTCTCTATATATATATACTTTTGGAATACAAAAATTTGTATTCAAAAAAAAACAAAAGATGTGAAATCTCTAGCTCAAAACATTTGACAGCAACTGTAAGACTTCACAGAGTAAGAAAAACCAATTTATAAAGATTCCTTTTTGTAAAATGTATTATTATTATTTCAAGTATTATTTAATATAGTTCTTGAAAACTGATCAACAACAGAAAAAATAATTCATTACCTTTGGATGAAGCAGTAATTGTGTGGCTGCAAAGGAATAAAACTCTTTTTAAGAGAGTCGATGATATCAACTTAGAAAATGTCAGAAAGCGAAAAAAATATTGACAAATCACAAGAGTCTAATAATTCTGCACTTATAAGCAAACTATACAGAATCAATTGTGTTTGTGATACGATGATGTTGGTGGAAAGGAAGATGTGGACAAGCAATCAAAATAACGTTGTCTTAATTATATTTGCTAAGGCTTTAGAGTTTCTAAACAAGATATTGTTTCCCTCAAAAGAAAGATTTGACAATAATATAATATATGAAGTTATAAAATATCATTCTAATAAGGAATTTTTTTTGCTCAGGAATTATTTGTGAGTAAATATGCTGATGTATACTCAGAATCCCTAAATTGGGGCTTACAGGAGCAAAATTTTCCAAATGCGCTGAGAACTTTGGAACATGTATTGAATCCTCTTCCAAATCTCCCAAAGATTTGTGGCATTTATTAATGGGCCTTCAAATATCAAGTCACCCTCCTCATCTCACTTCTCAGTGAATATGGACATAGGCATCTAAGTTTTGCATCAATTTAAAGGAAGGTTAGATCCAGGGAACAAGAGTGTCTAATTTTTTACCTAAAATTATAAGCAAACACCCAGATCTTTTTCATTATGAAGCAAGTGAGATAGGACATAATTCACTGATAAAATAAGAAATTATATATAATTTACATCTAATTATTAAAAACCTTGAAAACTATATAAAATAGTATTAAAATACAAAAATGTAACAAGGACTTGTGGAAAGAAGACTGATCTGGTTTGATTTATAACAAGACTACTTGTTGAACTGATATTTAACCTGAAATTGGAAAGGTAAGAACAAAAAAAAAAAAAAAAAAGAAAAGAAAAGAAAAACTGACATTCTTTGGGTGCTTACTGTTTTGTGGGGATTAGTTAGAATGCTTTAAATGTTTTATCCTTAGCTCAGTGTCCACAGAGTGGGCTCCAAATTGGCAGCATTAGTATCACCTTAGAACTTGTTGGAAATGCAAATTCTTATGCTCGAATCCAGAATCATGAATTCTTGGGATCAGGCCAGGAATTTCTGTTATAATGAGCAGGTGACTCTGATGCCCACTAAAGCTTGAGAAACTTTGCTTAGCTAACCTTCACAACAAATTAATGGGAGAAGAATATTGTAAACCCTATACAGATCAGAAACCTAAGGTATGGAGATTTTTAGTAACTTGCTTAAGACCAAATAACTATTAAATCACAAAATATAGGTTCCAATTGTGTTCAAATACTGCCTTCCAAAGTCTGAAATGTTCTAGTCTGGTCTAGGCCCATTGAAAATCAAAAGAAAAACCAGTGGAAACTATATTGCATAGAAAGGGAATCAGAATGGTATAGTGTACAACTTGTTGAGCAAGGATTCTATTCATTAAGAAGAGATTAGTAAAAGATACATTTGAGTGAAGATGACTATCTATACAGAAATATCAAGTAGAGGCCAATCCTACACTTGACAAAGTGAGCTTATGTTAGATTTCAGAGACATAACTCTAATGCCTCAGCTCTTAAATGTTATACAAACTGAATCAATAAAATATTAATGGGACAGAAAGACAATCCTATATATAAAATAATTTCCCCAATGATATTTACATATATGTAATCTCTACATTTCCTTGTTGTCATGAAATGCTTGGATAAAGGATGACAAGAACATGTAGCCCTGTTTATTGGTATGCTGCCTAACTCTAATCCAGCTTTTAGTTATAGTCCACCAATTTTTCTTGCAAGCACTACTAGCATAGAATTATGTTAATAAGAATTATATTATCAAGAATGCCAAAATCACTTATTAAATGAGTGAATGAAAGACTGAATAAATGATTGACAAAGTCTCCCTTGTGTCCCTGTTGGTCTTCACAGTGTCAGCCAGAAAGCCATTTCTTCTTTCCATTGGAGGATCCTTTTGCTCTTTACTGTAAGCCTTACGAGCATCTCTTTCAATAAGTCATCAAACCTGGATGTCTACTCATTACTTCTAGCACCCTTGCTGGGATAGTATTTAATATTTTGTAATATTAGAATGTTATTACATACTTTACATTATATGGTATGATTAAAATTCATTTATTTTGTGATATTTTCATATTATTTCCATTCAGTTGTTATGAGTCATACCTCTAACCTGTCCAGCTCCACAGTCTGACCCATTTCCACTGCTATCCTCAGGGGTAGACAGTAACTAAAGGACAGCTTCAGCACACAACATCCTTAGATGTGAGATTCTATTTTTAAAAAATTCATTCTGAAATTCCGATTCACACTTAATACTAATATATCTTGTTGCACTATTAGAATATGTCACTTAGCCTCCAGTGTAAAGTGTACTTTTTGACACGGCACAGAAAAATAAATCTGATTCTTTTTCAATATTTTGCATTATGCCACATTGAGTGAATGCAGCATTCACAATGCAAAAAGTGGTCTTCTTTAGATGACAAGGTCTGTCTTGCCATCTAAATGCAGAAATTACGGCGTCATCACCTGCTCTCTCAACTCTCACTTTTGTTGCAATAAACTGGAACAAATGATTGAGAGATGTAAGTGTGTGTGTGTGTGTGTGTGTGTGTGTGTGTGTGTGTAATTCAGGCCTCTGGTGTCACAGTTGAAAATTAAACACATTTCCTAGGGTTAGATGAATTTAAACACATTTCTTAGGGTTAGATGACTTTATAGAGTCAGAAGGTGTCAATGAAAGAGAGTTGATTTCTGTAGACAAAGTTGGTGATTCCCCACTACTGAAACTCCTATTTGTCTAAAACAACTTCACAGATCTAGATAAATAAACTAGTCTGGTGGGCAATAATAATCTTATTTTTTTTCTCCAGCTAGTCCTCCAAAGAAGCAGATGTAATTCTGGAAGAGAATATGATTCCTTATCTGTTTCTTCTATTGTTTCTATAACATGGTCAGTCAGCACACAACGTTTCATAAGAGGATGGCAGAATGGGGTTAACTTTGCTACTTAGCTCAGGTTAGGTGTTATTAGGAGTATAACTAGGAAAGTGAATGAGTATGAGTTCATTGCTCTGTATACGTGATAATTAGATACATTCTTCAAATTGTGATTCTTATTTTATTTTTTCAGCATCACTATCAGCTCTACCTAAAAAACTGATGACTTACCTCTCTTTCTTTCTTCATGTTGATATTTTGCTTGTTTCCTCAGATCTTCCTATTGGGCTTTTTATTCGTCTTCTAAGACTCAGAGGGGTTACCTCCATCTAAAAGCTTTGACTGTGACTCTTCTAATTAGCAGAAGCTCTTCCCCATATCTTCAGATGCTAATCTGTTTACTTTCTTATTATTTCACTTCATAAGATATGTTATAGTAATCTCTTCATGCATCTATGCAGCATGTGACGTTCCAAAGGTATATTTAGGCCCAGGTGTATTTAACACATATTCTCTACTACTGACACCTGTGGCAACTAAAGCACCTGACATTTATTCACACTTAATTTCCTGGGATTTTACTGTTTGCCTTGTGAATATCGTCTCATTTAATGTTACAAAGTAATGAGGTAAGTTAGTCTTACTCTTTCCATTTCACAGTTAAAGAGGCTGAGTCACAGATGTGTAAAGTAATTTTTCAAAGAATACACAACAGAGAAATTTGAGGTGCCTGAGCTTTGAGTTCTGTGATGTCTGTTATTCCAATGTATGTTTAAGTTTGTCTATTACAGTGATAGTAAAAAAAGAATTTGGAAACAAACAAAATGGCCCACACTATAAGAATTTAATTGCTATAAAGGAAGACATGTGCTATCATTCCCATGACTTTTCTTTTCTTTTTTTTTTTTTTTTTTGAGACGGAGTCTTTCTCTGTCTCCCAGGGTGGAGTGCAGTGGCCCGATCTTGGCTCACTACCATGACATTTTAAAAGGATAGTTTTAACACAGTAAATGCACATAATGTGTTAAGTAAAAAACTAATATTAAAGTCATGAAGCAAGGTACTTTCTTCTGTTCAGTATACGTTTGCTAAATTACATTTTTACTGTAGATAAATATATACTACATACGTGGATATTACAGAATTTAAAAAGATTTAAAAGACATGGTTGTGTATAACATTTTAAATATTTCATACAATGTGGATGTCACATAAACCTTTCCAGCAATGCCAACTTGTTATTATATAAATCTTTGCTAAAAAGGAATTTTGAAATACTATAAAAGAGAATTTTGAAATACTAATGTAGAAATGTATGAGAAATTCAAATACTTATCTAGAAATATGGCAGATTTCTCCATCCTCCCATTCTCAATAAACTTGTATATTTGAAAATCTAAGCTTTGTATTATAAAACAAACAAGCTCTAATTGAGAGGCACTCAAATTATGAGCTTATAGTCAAGGACTATTTTCTGAAATCAATGCAACTGAGTATTTTGGAAAAATATTTAAAAACCTAAAAACCATGCTGAATTTGCAAGAATTAAAGAACGAAGGAAACAATGACAGGCCATACTTTAAAGCTATTTAAAAAAAGTCTATCCATGGGTTTTTATTCTTTGAAGTTCTGATACTTCAAAACATGAAATAGGCAGTTGCATGTATCTTGATGTAATTTATAGTACCATTGTTTAAAAATCTATTACAATTTTATTTCACTGGTTAACTTAAGGGTTTTCTGCTTGTTACACTCTATTAATTTATTTTGCTTGCAAATGTTAAAAATAATGTAGTAGTTTCATTTCTTGGGAAAGCATAACTAAAAACAAAATCTCCCAACCTGGAAAATTTCCACAAAGTAGAAGAGAATGAAAGCATTTCATTATTGAATAAAGCCCTAAAACAGATTATGTCATCCGTCACAGATAATCTGCTAAGAGATTGAAAAGACAGGAAAAAAAAAAAAAAAAAAAAAAAAAAAAAGAACTTACTCTTTTATATAACCAAGCAGACACAACTCATTCTGTACTTGTGTCTAAGGTAAACAACTAGTCCTCAAATAAGAGGACTTGACAGCACCATTTGTTACAGCAGTTTACCCTAAATTTACTTGGTAATTGGAATGGCCATCTGTGTTAGCTAATTGACTTTATACAACGGAAAAATAAACTCCTCATATCTTTAAGACAAGAGGTAGTTTTGCAATTTAGAGGGAGGCACCAGTTAGGTTCCTGCCCTCTCAGAGAAAACGGGAGATTGGGGCATTATCTTTATGATGATTACATTATAAAAAGATGGTTCCCAAGTTCTTGAGGAAGGAATTCATGGATGTGAAAGCTGGCAAGAGCCTTAGTTTCTAAAAAACTTACATACATTTCAAAGAGAGAGAGAAAGAATTAACAATCACAAGTTTTCTAAAGTGTATGTTCTAAAATGGAAGGAGGATGTCTCTTGCCTATTTTTCAAGGAGAATTAAACCTATTATTTTAAATATGTATTTTCCTTATATATGACTCTTTTTGAAAAGTATGAATATAAACATGGTAAAATTATCACTAGTACTAAGGCAATTTACCAAAGGAAGCCAGAAAACCTCGTTAATACTGAAGTAATACTAGCTGTGTTCTCAGTTGACCTGATAGTTCTCTTTTATTGAATATGCTAGAAAAACATCGAACTCTTCAGTTAATTCTGTCTGTGCAAGTCACAAACCATTAACAAAAAAGTCTTTGCAAGATTTTTATGAGCATTTGATGATATTTTTCCAGGGATGATAAAGTGTATTTGTTTTGAAATTTTATTTCACAAATTCTCTGTTGATAACATTGTGGTATTGGCTGTAGTATAATTATCTAATTAAAACAATCAAAATAAGCAAAGTAAGCAAATTGACCATACCAAATGCCTAGAAAGCTGTACATATGAGATGATTAAAAATGAAACAACATCTTATTGATATGGTCAATAAAATTAATTTGCACACGGAAGAAAACAATATTCAATGAGCCTTACCTTAAGTAATCATTTGATAGGGTGTTAAATTTCTGAAACGTTTATATTTCATGGTTAATTTAACTTAATTTATTATTTTAAACCAGGTTTATTTTCATATTCATCTGTCTCTACTTGATAAGAATGTTTGCATTATGACCATGGTAAACAAATAAAGCCCATGATTTCTACCTTATAATCTTCAAATTAACAAAGGTAATCATAATCCCCCATACAATGCGCATTCTTTCTGTCAATAATGGAGATGTACCTGTCAGCTGGTACACTATCATTAATTTGAAAAGCTGCCCATGTAATACTATCATCAAGAAATCTGAATAATGTATGGGACTGAGCCAAGTGTTGCATTAATGGAGGTTTGACAAGCATGTGATAGTTGAGCTAGGCAAGGAGGCATTCAGTGCAAGAAAGATTTCACAATAGGTAACGCAGATAATTTCTGGAAGTGAATAAAGCAAGTCAAATGTAGTCCATGAAAGATTTAGATAAAAGGAAACACAGGAAAAGGAGTTGTCTAATAAAACATGGTAACAGAAATAAAAATTTGGTAATTGTAAAGATTGAGAAAGAAGATAAGGTTCAAATTCTCATGGACAGAAAACTAGTTCTGGAGACAAAGACAAACATTCAGCTTGGTGGTAATATGTGATATGATTTTCAGTTGGATACAAATGAATAGAAAAACCTGGAACCAAGTTAGGAGTCCAGTGACAAGGCTGGGTCATTAAACTTTTAAGAAAGCTGCTTAGCTTAACTTCTGTATTTCTTGTCCATGTTTGAAATGGAGACAGGTCTATATCTTAGATATGCATAGAAAGGCTCCAGTTTATATTTATGATCAGAACAATGTGCAGAGAAAAACAGAAATCAAATTATGAGAGATTATACATGTTAATAGCATTTCAAAAGTATAGTCAATAGAATATATGTAGTTACAATGTTTTAAGTATTGAAATGTTCAAATTATGTGTTCCCTCATCTGAAATAAAAACATAACATACGTGCCATGTACTGATAAATTAGTTGCTAAATTAGTTCTAGGTTGGATTATATACATTTTTTTCCCCAGTGAAAAGACAAAAGGGCTCAGAATAGCTGGGCTTGATTCCTCACTCTGGCTCTTACTAACTATGTAAATATGTGACCTAGGAGGGAATAATTAATCAATCTCTCTGTGCCTCAGGTACCATTTCTCTAAAATGAGATGTTAACAATAAAGTTAATTTATAAGGTTTTGAAAGTATTAAATAAAAAATGTAAAACTATTAAGAAAGATTATAGCTGGGCACGGTAGCTCATGCCTGTAATCCCAGCATTTTGGGAGGCCAAGGTGGGCAGATCATGAGGTCAGGAGTTCAAGACCAGCTTGGCCAATATGGTGAAACACTGTCTCTACTAATATTTTTAAAAATTAGTCGGGCGTGGTGGTGCTCACCTGTATTCCCAGCTACTCAGGAGGCTGAGGCAGAAGAATTGCTCGAACCTGGGATGCGGAGGTAGCAGTGAGCCGAGATCATGCCACTGCACTCCAGCCAGGGTGACAGAGTGAGACTTCATCTCAAAAAAAAAAAAAGAACGAAAGATTACATATATGTTATTATATAATCTTTCTTAATAAATGTTATTATATAATCTTATAAATGATTAAAACCTTACTATGAAGTTATTATATACTCTATTAAAATGCACATATATTTCATTTAAAATCCTTGGAATATATTTAAAATGTGGATAATTTAATATGCATTTTCTAAGAAATAATCATTTATTAAAATTTTTTCCTCTTGAAATATGGTTGTTTTCTCACATCTTCATATTTCAATGGCTAGAACAAAAGGGAAACACATGGATAGCCTGTTAAGTATTCAATAAAATAAAGTTTTGAATTCTGCAATAAAATATGAGTAAGCAGGGGTTACAATTACTCTTATAAAATTGTAAGCTGTCTTGTCAGATAGAAGCCTTGAGTGTTAATTTCCTTAAGATCTCACTTTTCTCAGGCGCATTTTTCTTCATAATAAAAATGCCAGTTTAGAACCCCACCTTAACAGCACCACCAAGCAAATCAGCTTGCAAAATAATTTTCCTCACCAAGGTTCCATATCCATTAGTAGTCCTCATCATTTTATTATTTCTAAATTGCAGCTTCTTAAAGATGTTCTTAATTGAGATCTTGACTGTGTGCTGAACTTACCCCCATAAATGATTCTGAAATTACTATAAACATGCTGTCAGTTAACTAGATCAATTAACAATGTTAAGTACAGATCTTTTATGAAATTAATTAAAAGATTCTCATATTTTCCCTGACACTGATTTCAACTCATTATAATGTGCACTTCTTTTCTGAAATAAATGGCGTAAATTTTATGAACAAATAATGTAAAATTTTCTTTTAAGCCTTACACTGTTTTTAAATAGCACTTTCAAATATAATGATCTAACTTCATAGTATCTTTATAGACAGTTACATTTTCATAAGTGTATAAAATATATATCATATGTTCAATGTAATATCTTTTCTTTGGGTTATTTCATTACCTCATGTATCACAATAATTTTCTCCTCTCCCCCATTTTTTTTTTTTTTTTTTTTTTTTGCTAGTAACTGGTGTCTGTCAAGCATTCACAAGTGTTCAGTTAAAAAAAAAAAGGTGAATCTGTTGTAACATGCAGCCCTATACATATTAATACTTAGCCTAAACTCATTAAGACATTTTTAGGCAAGAATACTAATGAATCACTATCTTATAATTTTTTTCTTCTTTGAGTAGGTGTAATGGTCTTCAGTAGCAGCAAGAGGCAGGGAAAGCAATTAATGTATTAAGTTGCCACTATCTACTAACTAAACAAAGCCATCAAGTAGTTTCTCATTTGGAATGGAAGAGGCAACCAGGATTTATTAACAATTGGTCCATTTACCCTAATCATAACTACACTTTCCACAACAAAAATTATCAAGCAGGCATTTTAGTGAAGATTATTTCAGGAAAGCTAGGTATATACATTCTAATTGTGTCAGTTTGCTAGGGCAGCCATAACAAAGTACCACAGACTGGAGGGTTTAGTCAACAGAACTTCATTTCCTCACAGCCTTGGAGGTCTGATAACAAGCTGAGATCAAGGTATAGGCAGGGTTAGTTTCTTTTAAGGCATCTCTCCTCGGCTCGTAGATTACCCTTGCCCTCCAGTGTTCTCACATGGTCTTTTCTCTGTGTGTCTGTGCTCCAACCTCTTCTAATAGAGACACCAGTCATGTCAGAGTAGGGCCTACCTGTATGATCCAATTTACCTGAATTTCCTCTGTGAAGTCCATCTCTCCAAATACATTCACATCCTGAGGTATGCGGGTTAAGACTTAAACATACGAATTTTGCAGGGACAAAATTCTACCCATAATAACAACCACTTAAACCTTCTTTCCTCTATATAATGACAGGCTTAGTTTATATTCAGACCTCTCCCAAATTCTATGGCAATCTTTGCCTAAAGACTGATTTAACTAATTTTGTGATACTCTGCACCTGTTTCTGCTTCTCTGGTTTTTTTTTTTTTTTTCCTCAAGAAAAAGGCTCTGAAAACTGAGGCAATTTGAACAGTACTTGCACTAGGCTTGAATGGACCTTCCATTAACTTATTCTAATTGTTATCTTGTTATACTTCACATTTATAGTCACAATAAATCATTATTTTCTGTAGCCTCTAGCTCTTTTTCAGAATTTCTTCTCCTAAATCATAAATCATTCATAATAGTACAATACATGTGGTGTTTTAAGAATAACAAAATAGTTGTTCATGTGCAAACCTTTTATATAAATTTTTAAACTTATTTTTAGCATGTGTTTTTTTTTCTCCTCAAATAATGGGTTTCCCTTTTTATCAATAATTTCCAACACTGAATATTACATGATGAGATATAAAGTATGTGTAGTATAGAAGGTGGTCTTACTATAAAATACAGTTTATAACCATAAAACCAGATTGCTGTGGCAGCCCTTAAACCTTAGCACCTGAACCACTTTTCCGAAGGTATTCAAGGTTACCTGAGCTTTTACAATTGAAAAGGCGCTAGAGAGACAAAGATGGAAATATATTTAAGGGAAGTCCTGGAGAGACAGTGCCATGTACGGTGAAGGGTGGGTGGTTAAAGCAGCACAGGAGTTATTCAAGACAGTTCCAATATCATGTGTAGGGCAGGAGATGCGTCTCAAATACTATGCAAATCCCAGTTTGTAAACAGCCTCATCTGTTAATGCTTTGTTAATCCTGAAGACAACAACAAAAATGAACAGAGAACATTTCATACTCTCGCTCTGTCTCTCTCTCTCTCTCTCTCTCTCTCTCTCTCTCTCTCTCTCACACACACACACACACACACACACACCCCATATTTGCCAATGATAAATGTTTCTCATTCTTGAGAGTCTTCTCTTCAGAAAAGTCCATAGAGTCTAGTAAAAATATAAGCAAATGTTTCCCATAGACTAAAGATTGTTAGTTTATTGGAAGGTGCGCAGAAAGGCAGCAGCATAGAATAGGGAAGTTGCTTTACCAGGCAGTGCCAGGAAATAAATCTGACCAACGTTTTAAGACAAGGGTTTGGATTTTTGCATATTCTTGACAAAACCTCCATCACTGCTGTCCATAAACCACTGCAAGTGTATCTTCTTCTCCCCAACACAGATCAGTTCTAATTTTAAGTCATGAAGACCCTTTCCTGAAGACATCCTTTATCTTGTCGCTCTCATCAGTGGTGACTAGTTACTCCCTCGCACTGCTCATATCATTGGGACAGGGTGTGTGGTAGGGTAGGTGTTCTCTGTTACTGATTTGTCACTTCTGCTTCCAGACCATTCCAGACCATTCTCCTTTCTCCAATTTCCTTCCCAAATGCTTACATTTATGTTATTAGACGATACGACACACTACCTCTGTTTCAGAAGTTCTCTGGTATAGTGTTCTATATAAGAAGTCAATTTGTTAATTATAATGTTGTCTTTATATGTATTGGATTATGTTAGTTAATAAAATTGTTCAAATCTTCTATATCTTATTGAGTTATTGCTCCTTGTCTTATCACTGAGAGAGGAGTGTTATCATGTTCCATGATAATAGTGGATCTTTTCTAATATTCCTTTTAGTTCTGTACATTTGTGATATATATGCACATTTCTCATGGGTTTTTAGAATATATATACACACACACATACTGCAGAATATACATATTATCTATACATATACTCCAGAATATATATCTCTATACATATGCTCCAGAATATATATATCTATATATATACACATGTATGTGTATACATATATGAATGCATGTAAATATATGTATATGAATGCATGAAACATTAGACATGTTGCAGCTTTTTTGATGAATGAAAGCATATATCCACACAAAGGTGCATATATAAATGTTCATAACAGCTTCTTGTAATACTAAAACTAAATATAACACAGATTTCCATCAGTAGGTAAATAGATAACCACATTTTAGTACTGAAATACAATGGACTACTACTTAGCAATTAAAAGTCACAAAGCATTTATAGATACAACTTGAATGAAACAAAATAATTATACTAAGTGAATGAAACCAGACAAGAAAAAGTGTGTACTACCTGATTCTCTTTATGTAAAATTCTAGAGAAGCTGTAGTGACAGGACACATATAAATTTTTAGGGTTGGCACAGCGGGAAGAAAAAAGTTACAAATGAATAAAATGGAACTCCTAGGGGTGAATAATATGTTCATTATCTTGATTGTGATGATAGTTTCGGGTATGTGCATACATGTGCCAAAACTCAAATTGGTCCCTTTAAATTTGTGTAGTTTATTGAAAGTCAGCTATAACTCAATAAAACTAGAATAATTCATTATGACTGATATTCTTTTAATATGATAATGGTGTCTAGTTTCTGTAGAATACATTCTAAGCTCATTGTTATATCCCTAAGAACTTCAAGCTCCTCTTCTTTCTCATTTACTACACAGATACTAAGCTCCAGTCGCACTGAACATTCCCATTCTCCAATAAAACAATATTTTTTTCTAATGCAAGGAAAAATACATCTGAGACCATGGAAAAAATATCTCTGCTGCAGCATTAAGCTGATATATTTGTAGGTTTAGTAGAGATTTTTCATTGTTGGCTTTTTTTTTCCTGTCCCCAACCCTTTTTAGGTAAAGCAAAAGAAAGGGCTATGAGAAAACTCTCCAGAGAGAGAGTTAAGCATATTTTTCAAGCATGATAGCCTTAAAGAACATGATGATATATTTAGAATACTATAAATAGTACTGGGTAATCAAAGAACCTAATTTTCTTTGGTGTCCTCATCAGTGAGAAAATATCAACCTGAATGGGCATTACTCAAGTCTTACACATAATTCATGTTCCTATTATACCTTATGACTTGGCATTTCACAAAATTTGATTTGAAAAGCCAGACCCAATTTCCCAAGACTTTATAAACTGTAAAAGCACAGGTAAATTATTGAAGACTCACTTAAAATACAGGAAAATAGGAAAATTTCTAAAATGATTTTTTTAAACATTAGAACTTTTATCAAAATGCAGAAGTTACATTTGATAACTGCTAATATTTCAAAGAACATTTTAATATGCTTCGTGGTTAACATTAAAAGTTGTTTACAAATAGATTCTTTAGAAATTAATTTTTATTCCAACTAATTGGAAATTCAACTCCATTTTTGCTTAATAGACATATCTTTAGAAGTAAATACAAAACCATACCTCTCACCCTTTAAAGATTCTTCAGTACTTTCCACCAAGAAGAATTAATACCATAGTTTCATCATAACTTTGATTAATTGCACTATGTAAACCCAGAATTCTCCTATAAACCCAATTGGTTATGACATTATTTTTTTCACTACCTGATTATATAAATAGGCCACTAAAGATAAGTAATGAAACAGTTCATTCTCCCATATAGAAAAATTAACAAATGCTGTCATAAGAATACATTCTCATTTTAATATTTGAATATGTGAAAAATGAACGATGAAACAGCTCATTTCACAGTTTATTATGGAAAACAAATATAGAAACCGTTAATTCAAGTAGTTCAATAGCTCAAGCCTTACACACACAAAAGTGTATGACAGCATACCCAGTACCTATCCATAGGCAGCCATAGGATGAATCAAGTCAGAGCTCTAAATATAGTGAGATTGGCATTGGCTGAAAGTCTGACAATGCATGAAATATATTGAGTCGACTGTGGTGATTTAGTGACAGTATGAGAATTAGTTTATTATCTATTTTTTGTCCACTAGAATTAAGTTCCATAAAAGCAGGATAGATTTTTGTTTACTCCTGTAACCCAGTGGCCAGAAAAGTGCCTGACACAGAAAAGGAACTCAGGAAATACTTGCTGATGGAATGGATAAATATGTTAGTGAAGTTATGAGATTACTGCACAAAGATAAAACCAGTAGATGGACTATATTTGTAAAAGGCTATGCTTCTATTTATAAAGGGTATCTATCCATATAGAAATGGAAAAGGTAATAAGCAATATAAGATTGAGATAACTTACAGAAGTTTACATGAGCAGACAGAGCAGGCCAACATAGATGTTTAGAACACTAAAACAATGACAAGTATGCCACTGCTAATCCTAGAGTAGAAGGAGAAAATCAAGACATTAATTATGGTGCTGGGCACATAGTAATAATTCATATAGGTTTGTGTAAACTTTTACATTGTGAATTGTTGAAATATTTTTGTACCTTTTCCATTCCTATACTATGTGAGACTACAAATAAACTATTAGAATTAGTGAATGAATTAGTTAAGGTCAGTTTGGAAATATCAGTTTTATTTCTATGTGTAAGCCATAGACCAAAAATACAATTTGAAAAGAGGGCAATTTAAAATAGCATTAAAACATGTAATAAAATATGTACAAGAACTTTTCCAAATAAATCATAAAATATATGCATAAATTAATTAACTTAATAAATAGAAGGTTATACTATATCCTGGTTTCAATGAATTCAATATTTGATATTATATTAATAAGTTCTCCAAAATTAATTCATAGATATAAAACTATTTCATTCATAATATCAGGAAATATTTATAAGGAAGTATTTATCAGGAAGAATAAACAAGATGATTGCAAAGTTTATATGGAAATGCAATGGGCTAAGAAAAGCCAATAAAATCTTGAATAAAGAAAAAGCTGAACTTCCTCTGCCATATATCATGGCTTATTTTAAAATTATAATAATTGAGACAGTGTAGTTTTCATAGAAGATGATATGGTTTGGCTCTGTGTCCCCACCCAAATCTCATCTTGAATTGTAATTTCCACATGTCAAGGGAGGGACCGGGTAGAAGATGATTGCATTATAGGGGTGGTTTCTCTCATGATGTTTTGAGGGGAGTTCTCATGAGATCTGGTTATTTTGTAAGTGTCTGGCATTTCCCCTGCTAGGTCTCTCTCCTTCTGCATTGTGAAGAAGGTGTCTGCTTCTTCTTAACCTTCTGCCATGATTGTAGGTTTCCTAAGGCCTGGGGAGGCCTTAGCCATGCAGAACTGTGAGTCAATTAAACCTCTTTTGTACATAAGTTACCCAGTTGCAGGTAGTATCTTTATAGCAATGTGAGAACAGACTAATACAGAGAACTGGTATCAGTAGAGTGAGGTACTCCTATAAAGATGACCTGAAAATGTGAAAGCAACTTTGGAACTGGGTAACAAGCAAAGATTGGAACAGTTTGGTGGGCTCAGAAGAAGACAGGAAGACATGTGGAACTTTGGAACTTCCTAGATACTAGTTGAATGATTTTGACCAAAATGCCTATGGACAATGAAGTCCAGGCTGAGAGGGTTTCAGTTGGAGATGAGGAACTTATTGGGAACTGGAGCAAATGACACTCATGCTATGCTTTAGCAAAGAGACTGGTGGCATTTTGCCCTGCTCTAGGGATCTTTGGAACTTTGAACTTGAGAGATGAGTATCCAGTGAAAGAAGTTTCTTAGTAGCAAAGCATTCAAGATGTGGCCCGGCTTATTATGAAAGCAATCAGTTATATGCACTCACAAAGAGATGTTTTGAAATGGAAACTTATGTCCAAAAGGGAAGCAGAGAATACAGATTTGGAAAATTTTCAGTGGACAATGTGGTAGGAAAGAAAAACTCATTTTCTGGGGAATATTCAAGCCAGCTGCAGAAATTTGCATAAGTAACAAGGGGCTGAATATTAATAGCCAAGACAATGGGGAAAGAGACCTTCATGGCAACAACTCCCATCACAGGCCTGGAGGCCTTGGAGGGAAAAATGGTTTTATGGGCCAGTCCCAGGGCCTTACTGCTTTGTGCCGCCTTGACACTTAATACTTTATGTCACAGCTCTCCAGCTCCAGCCATGGCTAATAGGGGCCAACATACAGCTCAAGCCATTGCTTCAAAGGGTGCAAACCCCAAGCCCTGGCAGTTTCCACGTGGTGTTGGGCCTACGGGTGCACAGAAGAGTGGAGCTTTGGAATCCTCTGTCTAGATTTCAGAGGGTGTATGGAAATGCCTAGATGTCCAGGTAGATATCTGCTGCAGGGGCAGAGCCCTCATGGAGAACCTCTGCTTGGGCAGTGCAGAAGGGAAATGTGGGGTTGGAGTCCCCACACAGAGTCCCTGCTGGGGCATGGCCTAGTGGAGCTATGAGAAAAGGGACACTGTTGTCTACACTCCAGAACTGTAGATACAGTGACAGATTGCACCATGCACCTGGAAAAGCTGCAAACACTCAATGCCAGCCTGTGAAAGCAGCCATGGGGGCTGTAACTTGCAGAGCCACAAGAGAGGAACTTCCCAAAGCCTTGAGAGCTGATATGGTTTGGCTGTGTCCCCAGCCAAATCTCATCTTGAATTGTAGCTCCCACAATACCCACTTGTTATGGGAGGGACTTGGTGGGAGGTAATTGAATCATGGGGTGGGGTCTCTCCCAGGCTGTTCTCATGATAGTGAATAAGTCTCATGAGATCTGATGGTTTTATAATGGAGAGTTTCCTTACACAAGTTCTCTCTTGTCTACCAACAGGTAAGACATTTCTTGCTATTCAGTCATGATTGTGAGGCTTCCCCAGCCATGTGGAACTGTTAGTCAATTATACTTATTTCCTTTATAAATTACTCAGTCTTGGGTACGTCTTTATTAGAAGCATGATAACAGAGTAATATAGGAGCTCATTCCTCACATTAGCATGCCCTGGATGTGTGACATGGAGTCAAAGAAGATTATTTTGGATCTTTAAGATTTAATAACCACCCTGTAGGCTTTCAGACTTGCATGGGGCCTGTGGCCCCTTTGTTTTGGCCAGTTTCTCCCGTTTGGAATGGTAACATTTATCCAATGCCTGTATCCCCACTTTATCTTGGAAATAACTACATTGTTTTTGATTTTACAGGCTCATAGATACAAGGCACTTGCCTTGTCTCAGATGAGATCTTGAACTTCGACTTTTGAGTTAATGTTGGAATGAGTTAAGATTTTGGGAGGCTGTGGGAAGGCATGATAAGTTTTGAAATGTGAAAAGGACATGAGATTTGGGAGGAGCCAGGGGCTGAATGACATGATTTGGCTCTCTGTCTCCACCAAATCTTATCTCAAATTGTAGTCCCCACATGTCAAGTGAGAAATGTGATATGAGGTGATTGGATCATGGAGGCAGTTTTCCCCATGCTGTTCTGGTGATAGTGAGAGTCCTCATGAGATCTGGTTGTTTGATAAGTGCCTGGCACTTTCCCTTTTGGTTCTCTCTCTCTCCTGCCACCTTGTCAAGAGGGTGTTTGCTTCCCATTTGCCTTCTGCCATGATTGTATATTTCCTTAGGCCTCCCCAGTTATGTGTAACTGTGAGTCAATTAAACCTCTTGTGTTTACAAATTACCCAGTCTCACGTGGTACCTTTATAGTAGTGTGACAACTAATAAAGAATAACAGAAAATTAGACATTGAAGTAGATGAAGTAGATGTAAAAATTCATAAGACATAATGCCTTAGATTTTTAAAATTGATGCATAATAGAGGTACACATTTTTGAGGTACATATAATATTTTGATACATTATTTTAATGTGTAATGATCAAATTAAGGTAGTTTGGATATTCATTACCTTAAATATTTACCATTTCGTTCTTCTGGGAACATTAGAATTATTTGCTTCTAGCTATTTTGAAACATATAATAGATTATTATTAACTATAGTCAACCTATTGAAATATGAAACACCAGATTTTATTCTATCTAATGTATTTTTGTCCCATAAATAAATCTTTTTTGATCCCCTTCCCCCAATCTTCCTGACCTCTGGTAACCACCAATCTACTCTCTATCTACTCTCTATCTTCACGAGACACAGTTTATTAGCTCCCACATTTTAGTGAGAACATGGAATAATTGTTTTTCTGTGCCAGCAATAACATCCAGTTCCATTCATGTTGCTGCAAATGACAGGATTTCATTCCTTTTTATGGCTGAATAATAGTCCATTGTGTATATATACCACATTTTATTTATCAAGTTATCTGTTGATAGACATTTATGTTAATTCCATATTTTGGATATTGAGGCTAAAAAACAACATAAAAGATCAAAAAAACCAAAAGGTTTTTTTTTTTTTTAAAGATAAATACAATTGATAAACTACTAGCTATACTAAGAAGAAAAGAGAGATGACACAATATGTACAATTAGAAATTTAAAACAAGACATAACAATTGATATCACAGAAGCACAAATAATCATTAGAAACTATACACCAACTATACACCAACAAATGAATTGTACACCAACAAATTTTAAAATATAGGAGAAATGGAAAAATTCCTGGACACATACAATCTACAAGGATTGAAACATGAAGAAACTTAAAATCAAACTGATAAATAACTAATAAGGAGATTGAATCCATGATAAAAAATCTCCCATCAAGGAAATCCAGGACCTAATGGCTTCAGTCTGCATGCTAGCAAATATTCAAGTATAACTAATACCAATTCTATTCACTGTATTCAATTAATTGAAGACAATTCTTCCAAATGCCTTAGGTTTTGTTGCCCCAGAAACAGACACTGAGACAAGAATTTAAGTGTCAGTAATTAATTTGGGAAGTGCAAATAACCAACCAATTAACAGTGGAGGTATTAGGAAGTACTGAATGAAGTGATGGTGTAGAATGTCTTTTAAAACTACTTTCTGCTGAGGGTTCAAACAATTGTCCCTTTCAGAAAATGGGAAGTGAGCATGCTCTTTGGAATGCAGTATTTTCCTAACCTAATGTTATCAAGTAGAACATCTCACCTAGAATCAATGTGGGTGGAGGAAGAGGTTTAAAATGGAAAATCAGGAGGCCATTTTTTTTTTTTTTTTTTTTTTTGCTGTATTTGTAATATATTACAGAGTGTCTGTATCACCATATCTACCCCATAAATAATGATTTAATCAAATGAGCTAATTGCAGGCCCATTTCTATCTCTGTTATGTATACTCTTGAGCAAATCATTTTCCTTTCAAACTTCAGCTGAACCATCTTAAAATTAGAGGCAGTCGTGATAGTCACTGTCTTAGTAAGTATTAATTTATCAGTGAGATGAAGTAAAGCAAAATCTATACTGGATACTAAAATTTGGAGGATTTTCTTTGTCATATGTAATAAATCTATATGCAGACAATACATTATGGGTCTGGTGTTCAGTGGGGCCTGGGTTCCTTCCAATTTTTTGTTCTACCATTCTATTCTTAGAATCTCAACAGGAAGCATATAGATCACTTGAATTAGGATAATTTAAAAAGAGTTGGTTTATAAAATAATTATTCAAAAGAGTGTTCGGAATATACTAAAAACTCAAGACCAATAGCAGCAGTCATTAGTAATCTTGGGCCCAGAAGGGATAGAGTTGCGAAAACAATTACTTAAACCCAAGAAAAGAGAGCCTTGTAGTAAAGGCCACTTTGTGAATGGCTGTGACCCTCAATTGAGGACACCGTCAGCACAAAGTGACACAGCTGGGGGGAAGCCAGTGGGAAATAACCTGAGCCTACTCTCATTTCTTTCTCCAATTTACTGCCTAGATTTCCCTTTGTTTAAACTCAGCTGGAAACCAGAAGGCCTGGTTATGAGCACATAAGTGAGCCTGTTAATGACACACATACAGTGTAGTCTCCTAGGGCACTAAACAAGACAGAGAAGGATGGAGAATCAATCTGCAAGGGCAAGTGGAAGACACTAGTACTGCCATCCTCAACGCAGTGCTCTGCTGCTAAGACAGCTGCTTGATTTGCAGTTATAATATCTACATTACATCTATCAGGAAATAGTCCAGAAAGCAAGGAAGTAATGCCTCCTTCCTTTAGGGACACATCCCAGAAATTGTCCTCATCACTTCTGCTTTTGCTACATTGGTCAGAGCTGAGTTATATGACAAACTAATTGCAAGGGAGGTTGGGATATTTTGTTTTTATTTCAGTCAGCAAACAGATGCAAGTGAAAGTAAAAGATTTATTACGAATGCAAAATGAGAGAATATCTAGGTATTTGTTACGTGCTTCTTCCCCTCTTTGAGCCACTTTTCTGGAAGTGACTCGATCCCTCAATGATCACATCTGCTCTCAAGAGGAATCTTCTCTAGGGCTCCATTTCTCACCAGTCTAAGAATATACTACCTACCCTCTAATTCCCTTGGGACCTGTGGTGACCAGAATGGCTTCCTGTTGTTGCTGGTATCTGGGTGACTTGGCACACTCTGTTGTTTCCTCGCCATCCCCACTCTTCTAGGGAAGTCTGTTTATTAAAATGATTTGAAATTTATGAGCTGAATATTTTATTTTTTCTTATGACAAAAAATAAGTTTTTTAAATCTATCTTTTTAGTTTGTTTTATTTTTTGGAATATACAATTACATGATATGTGACTCTTATGAATTCTAAAATACTCTACAGATATTGGAGTTAAAATATTATAAAGCTACTTTTTAAATTACCCCAAATATGAATATCTTAACAATTTTTAAACTGGTACTTTCTCGTTCTATAGGACAGGTAATCTAGGTTAAAAATACAATTTTTCCACCGGGCGCGGTGGCTCAAGCCTGTAATCCCAGCACTTTGGGAGGCCGAGATGGGCGGATCACGAGGTCAGGAGATGGAGGCCATCCTTGCTAACACGGTTAAACCCTGTCTCTACTAAAAAAATACAAAAAACTAGCGCGGCGTGGTGGCGGGCGCCTGTAGTCCCAGCTACTCTGGAGGCTGAGGCAGGAGAATGGCGTAAATCCGGGAGGCGGAGCTTGCAGTGAGCTGAGATCCGGCCACTGCACTCCAGCCTGGGCAACACAGTGAGACTCTGTCTCAACAACAACAACAACAACAACAACAACAACAACAACAAAAATCTCAATAGCAAAATAAATGTGTTTTCATTTTAAAAGGGAAAATGTATCTTGAATATAAATTTTTATGACTTTAAAAAATAACTTTCTTAGTACATCTTATATTCTTATTATTTTAAAAATAATTTCTTAATACAGATATGCTTATTTTCAAGATGCCATAGTGGTTTATTTAGCCATTCCTTTGATTTGGGCAAAATAGGAAATGGCGTGGTTTTCTTTAAGTAAAAAAAAATGCTCTTTTACAGTAAAAAAAAAACTGGAATTAGATGGTCAAGAGGTATCAGAGTATTTTAGAGATGAAAGCATATCCTTAAAATTTCCCTGTGGCTTTTAAAGTTATCTAATTAATTTATAGAGTTTTACTTACAAAGAAAATCTAATAAATATATACAATTAATTAAATCTGAATTTTGGAATGTTTCCATACACAACTTAGAAAAAGTAAATATGTAATTAACCTCTAGCTTCAGTAAAATGCATATTCAGAAACAGCATCACATAAAAAAATATAATTCAAGGATAGAATAAATGCTTATAAAAATAATTCATATATTTACAAATATATACACATGCATATACACACATACACTTACATGTGTATATAATTTAAATTTCATTTTTATTCAAAGATCCTCACAATGTATAGTCTCAGAATCACATAAAAGATCCCTATAGCAAAGTAGACTTTTTTTTATTATTAAGAAAACAAAATAAATGTAAATTGTTAATACTTAATATTACTCAAATATTTTTGGTTGGGTGTTCTCTGGAACTAATAAATCTGTGCTCCATTCCAATGAGCATTGATGTCCCTAGGCTAAATTGCAAAGACAGTGCAGACACTTCCACTCCTCCTATCTAGGTATTGGTTTTTATGCTCGTAAACTGGACCACTCCTTCTTTACCCTAAATGGTGTTTACTACACTTTTGTACTTAAGTCATGCCATCCTTTAAATGCTCTAATATGCCTCAAAGTAATTCCAAAGAGATAATCACTATTCAAACTAATTCTTTGTAACCCCAAAGCCATTCTGCCTTAGGTTACGTTGTGTTACAGAGATTTCAGTGAAGAATTAAGCATCTCAAATCCGTCTTGTGTAGCCTGCTTCAAACGTGTACCGTAGGTCAATCTGAGTGACAGATGACATTATGTGCATAGAGCTTCTCTATTCCTCTACTGTCTCATGTTCTTTAAAGTAAGCATGCTTCTTTCCCAACATCCTTGTCTCTCAGGCAGTTAGGCCTCAGACATTCTTACCTGACACAACATCTACTATTAGCCCAGTTAATAAACTAGTCAAAACCCTACTTCCTCATTGATTCTATACAAATCGTACAATCTTCCTTAATTTGCCTGACTTCTAGCCAACTTTTAAACATGTATAGTTGTTTAAATTCAGTAAAATATTTAATTTTTATTCAGTTGTAAGCTACAAATGTAAATATTATCTCTAAAAAGTCATTTTCTGATATCACCATCGACATGGTGTGTGAAAGATTTTATATCTTTTCAACAAAAGGAATTATAAAACAAGTTGAACTCATTTAGTAATTCTAAGTTTCATTGGTTGTGAGAGCAAAGGGGACTTAAGACAAGGGTGTATTTGTAAATTTTAATTAAATTTAGCTGTCAGAGTAAGAAAAGTTATTTTTTTTAAATAAACAAAGACATTTTATATGAAAGCCTGGGAGAGATAATACTCCACTATACAATGCCATTTTATTAATTTATTTGATTCTCTGATGTCATACTTGAGCAAGCAAGATTAAGAATTGTTACATGATGGATGATTTAATTTTATTATTTAATTGGATATATTAGCTAAATTACAAATTAACAAAGTTGATAAAATGATTGATAACACTTAAGAAGATACCATTATCATTTACTAAATTACTACAATTTGCAATCAATAGAACTATACTGAAAGAATTCCAACATTTTGATGATTGTGATAAAACCATGGCCTTAAAAGAAAAATTTGTCCAGTAGGTATATGTGTTTGTGTGGACATGTGTGAATTTATATTCTGAAAAACTACACTCAGAATGAAGGAGGATGGAGGGGCAGTAGCTACAAAAACAATATAACTATAGAATAGTTGCTGTTTATAGATTTATATCAGACAAATAGGTCTTTTTTTGAGTAAAAAAAGTATTATTTTTTGATAACGCCAGTTCTCACTTTAAAGATTGACCATAAAATAGTAACTTTTAATCTAATTCCATAAATATGTATTTAACTTCAATCATGTTAAGCTGTTATGGCAGTTAGGCATAAGATTTAAGGCTGAGTTTTCAAACTTTGGCACTATTGACATTTTGGGGTAGATTATCCTTTCTTGTGGAGCTGCCTTGTGCCTTGTAGGATGTTTAGCAGTATCCCTGACCTCTACCTACGAGATGACAGTACCTTTCCCCACTCAATATGACAACCAAAAATGCTTCCAGATATGGCCAAAGGACTTCTGGGAAGAAATCAACCAATTTTGAGAACCATTGATTTGAGATAATAAGTCACTCATTTAATCCACATGCACAACATTTACAATTACAAATGAGGCCTATGCAAGAAAATGGAAAACTTGCTTCAGGAAGTGAAATCTGGAAAAAAATAATGAGTCTTTTTTCCAACCACAGCCTCCCAGAAACCAACCCTGACACACATACACAAAACATATACATTCTCCTTAAGAACCAGTGTCACAGTAACTATGCATTGCTTTTTATACATAATATGAAAGAATAACATTTTGGGGATGAGAACATGGAAATTCACCATTCTAGTGTTACACTTATTTATTTACTTATAGTATATATCTGAATGTACCATATACAATATAAAATCATTTTTCAAAGGTTCATTGTCTTTATTTTTTTAATTTAATATTTTTATTGTGGTAAGAGCACAACAAGAGATGTATGTTCTTAACAAATTTCTAAGAGCAAAATGTGGTATTGTTAACTACAGGCACAATGCTACACAGCACATCTCTAGAACTTATTTATCTTGCATAATTAAAACTTGAATTTGTTTCATAGTCACTCCCCATTTCCCTCTATCACCCAGTCCTGGAAACCACCATTATACTCTATGTTTTTTATGAATTTAACTATTTTAGATACCTTATATAAGTGGAATTGTGCAGTATTTACCTTGTGATGGCCCTTATTTCACTTGGCATAATGTTTTTCAGGTTCATCCATGTTATCAAATATGGCAGAATTTCTCCCTTGATTAAAGTGAAGGTAGCATCATTTGTATATACTGCATTTTCTGTATCCCTTCATTTCTTTATGGAAATTTAGGTTGTGTCCATATCTTGCCATTGTAAATAATGCTGCAGAAACATGCAAGTGTAAATATCTTTTTGAAATCTTCATACAAACTGTCCAAAGCAATCTATAATTCAATACAACCTCTATCCAAATCCCAATAGAATTTTTAAGGAGAATAGGAAAAAATTAAATCCAGATGGAACCACAAAAGAATCCAAATAGTCAACGCAATCTTGAGAAAGAAAAGCAAAGCTGAAGACATCATACTTCCTAATTTCAAATATATTACAGAGCTACAGTAATTAAAACAGTATGGTACTGGCATAAATGTAGAAATATATACCAATAGAACAAAATAGAGAACCAAGAAATAAACTCACACATATAAAATCAATTTATCTTCTACAAGGATTCCAACAATACATGGTAAGGAAAGGAGTATTTCTTTAACAAGTGGTGTTGAAAAATTTGAATATCAATGAACAAAAGAATGAGATTAGACTCTTATCTCACAAAAATATCAACTCAAAATGGATTCAACTTAAAGCTCGTTTTATATCTGCCTTTTTGAGCTTTTAACCGTTTACCAAGCATTATGCAAAAGTCTTCATATAGATATAAAGAAACATATATGTAGATATAAATTCATGTGTATGTTTAAATAATCTGTACATACTATGCACATTCCTTCATAAGTGTTTGCATTGCATTTCATACATAATATTTTAAGAATCAATTTACTTTTAAATAAAAATTTATAAAAAGAGTGCAAAAGCCACATTCTTTCTACCCTATAGCTTTCACTTACAAACCTTGTAATGCCATACTACTCAAATTAGAAAAGAATGAATTATTTCCTTTAACAGTGAATTGCTTATTCACCTCATAAAACTTACTATGGAGATAAACATATATATTTAAGAGAATTTTGTTTTCTCTGCATGAAAAGAGGAGATAAATAAATCCACCTATAATTAATTTACCCATTAATAATTCACCCCTTAGGAAATATTACTTGAGTTCTTACCATACAAATCCCTCTGCTAGGTGTTTCAAAGAGGGTAGAATGAGTTAGATAAGATATTTGCTGACAAAATATTTACATCATAATAAAATGGAAGGCAAATACGTGCAACATTTTGCTACACGTAATACTCCAATATGTATTAACAGATACTTAATGAGATCACCAGAGTTAATCAGAAGAATAAGAATAGTGATAACAGAAGAAAAAGTGTTCTTTAAATTATTCAGGGTCTTGGAAAAAGAGATGGCGCATAGTAATTTATTAGTAAATAACTTGATAGAATCTCTATTTAGCAAAGGTGTAGGGATACTGGAGAAAGAATGTTGTCCATGGAGGCATGGACATCTGACCCTCTTATGTCTCAAGGGGTAAGAGAAGAGATCACCACTAAGCCAGAAAGAAAAGGGAGCCAAGTTGTAGAATCTCTGGCTTTGGGTGGTGTAACAAAGGGCCATTGAGAACACTGTGAAGAAGAAGTCAAGAGAATGATAGCTGAATATCAGTCTTTCATCACCTGATATTTTGTTAGCGTTCATCACTAGTCTAACCCAGCAAGAAAATAATGGGCAAACTGCCTACTGAGGTGGGTTAACTATCCAAGCTCTTGACGGGATGAAGTATTGGAAATGGATTTGAAATGGCAAAGAAAAACAGTCCACACACTCCCATATATACAATTAGTCATATTATATTTGGCCTAATTGTTTTTCACATACAGCAGGAAAAAATCACCCCATTACAATAAAGGCAGTGTATTCTAGAAGTAATGCTAAAACGTTAACTAAAAACTAGATCAATAGATGTTTTCTATAGAAGATATTTCAATAACTCTTTAGATGAAGATGGAATGAGGTAAGAGGGCTGCCTTGAAAGATCAAGTTAATCTTCTGAGTCAAACAGTAGATATATAGTGGATAATTTAAATATATATGGGAATTTAGACTAAAGCCATGTTCCTAGTAAAATAATAACTGTAACCTTGACAATGAGTAAGTACACATTGCTTTCCATAATGTAACAACATCTCCCTTTCAGTATAGAATACTAATTATTCCAGGCCATTACAGCAGGATGTCAGTGTCATATTTCTAAAAGAGGAAAATATTTGTTCAGAATCAGTTTTCACTGGGCATAAAGCCCTGTGAGCAGAATCCACATTACAAACTGAATGTCAAATTGAGTGGGAATAAAGGGCAATGAAGTTTGGAGATTATATGTATTGTTATTTGTTTGTTTCAGTAATTTTCCAGAATTAAGGAATTAAAGTGGGGAAGAGGGCCATTTCTCTCTCATTTCTCTCCTTTATTACAACTCCAGGGACATCAATTAGCCACAGTGGTCTTGTGAAAAGCAGATTGCCAATTAAACCAGAAGGTTCCTTGAAGCCACTGTGGAGCATTGCCCAAGGAGCCCAGCTGGTTTCTGATAAATCTTGCCTTGCATATATTTTACCAGACTTAACAATATCAATGTCAAAGAAGAAACTATGGAAATTATAACTATTCTGAGATTTATTTTTAAAGTATTTATTTTGAAATTTTAAATAATTAGCTTGCAAATTGATGTATTACATCTATCACTGAAGTGTTCTATATTATTATAATAACTCATATTAAATGCATAACACTGATTATAAAGAGAACATATCTATATTTAAGCCAATATTAAAAACACTGTGTAAAATCACTTTACTATAACCACTTAAATGCCAATAAACCACTTTCAGTAAAGAGGATGATTAAATTGTGACATTGCAATATTGCAATTTTTGTTTGAAAAGATGAAAAAATATTTCTCTCTGCTATTATATTTGATGAGCTCTCTTAATGCATGCCTTTCTCATTAAAATATTCATATCATACAGTTTCAAATGAATAACTTCAATATGATATATTTTGTTATATTAATACAATAAATGTAACTACAGATATAGTTTTCAATAATAACATATAATTTTCATAAATGTGTACAGCTATTTAAATAACTGTCATATTATCAGCCCACTACAGAGCCTCACTTAGTGTATTTAGTTTAATGACATCATTTATCTGAAATCCCAAATGGTATTTATTGACAATAACATGTATAATTAAATTGTATGAAGCAAACATCCATAAATTAAGAACTATTTCTGTCAGTTCTCCTGACATGATTTTTAATGTCCTAATCTACAGAGGAATGATGAATTGTCAAATTAAATTTCTTTGGCCAGTTAGATTTGCTCTATGACTTATATTACCACAGTTATATTAAGTCTCATCATAAAGTGCTAAAGTATTGTTCATGTTACTTATGTGATATTACTTATGGCACCGATTACCCATACTGCAAGGAAAATACTAGTTTTAATCTTATTGTTGTACCTGTATAGAATAATGGATATTGAATAGTCATTATGTTTGAATATTTCTTGATGTTTTCTTTTTCTCCTTTTTCTCCTTTCTCTATTTGTTTGGTCCTCTTCGCTAAAATGTAAGTCAAATGAAAAAGAAATATTTGATTCATCCCTGTAACACTGGCTCTGAGAACTGTGTGGCTAACATTGTAGGGACTCAATGTTATGTAAAAGAATATCATTATATGTTAATTACTTTAAACCATATTAAGTCATATGTTTTATATTTTATTCTTTAATACTGTCTCTTTAAATAACAAATGCTATAACCATCATCAAAGCTCACAGTATATATGCTTTCATTTAAAAAGCTATCCCTGACTTTTGTACAACTCTTCCAGACCACCTGAAATTAAGCATCTTGCCTTTCCTTCTACTCCTGGAATAATTTCCTGGAATATTTTATTTTAGTTATAATAGTCATCTATAATATTTTTATCATAACTATATTCACGCATATAGTATTTTCTCCAATAGGGTTCAAATCTTTAGAGAAAAGTCCAGGTCATTTTATGCCTTGTATTTTCAAAATTTGCCAATATGAGACTTAACACACAGCATGTATTCCAATAGTCCTTTCAAGTTTACTATTTACTCATCCATACACTCACTCATTCACTCAAGTCTTAGTTTTGGCCATCTGCCAGCCACTTTGTTAAGTGCTTTAGGATCATAAAAGAAGAATAACGTATCTTCCAGTTTCTGTCAACTGAAACTTCTGTTGTTCCCAGCCCTATGACAATAAAAACCTAAATATTCAGGGCAGTTCTAGCTCTTCCATTATTTATACCTGCTATCAACAAACTTTTTTGGTTGTTTTTTTCTAAAAGTCATGTAGTAGACATCTACTTTCATTAGCTTAGAATCCCTTTTGTAAACAGTCTTTTTTATCACATGTCAACTTGTCTCACCTTCCTTGCTAAAGGTATGCGTATATTGTTTAGCCATCAAAATCCTTTTTAGAGATTTGTATAAATACTGGAGGACAGAAACTGAATCTTTTTTTTCCTTCTAGGAGCAAACACTGATGGTAAGGGTTGCACACCCTAAAACCACCAGAGACAGTTTTGTTGATACTGCTTGAAAGAGATATTGATACTGATTGAAAACATGCTTGAGAATAAAAGAATCGTAAAGCAGAGAAGACAGTTGGATAATGAGGATGGAAATATTACTTGCAAAAAAAAGTCACAGCTAATGAGTGACTAGGGAAAAATAAAAGGTCTACCTCTTAAAGGTTTGATACACCACACTATAACTTTTAATTACAATTTTTAGAGCAGCACACAATATAATCACTCACAGAGTTTTTCCATGTCCTTGTATTGTTTGTTTACTTGATCCTTGCTTTTAAATTTCTTTCTCAATTTTCAGTATTCAATTAAAGTTTATTCAACTATTCAAATTACCTCTTAGAGCAAATCTGAATTTCCCTGCTTGGTTTCAAAATCACCCTATGGGTGACAAGGGACTGCCATTACTAATGTTAGTCTGTAAGTTCAACGAAAGTAAATACTTAACCTCGTTTCTATTCCTCACATCATATACATACTTTCAAGAATTCTTAATCACAGTTGCTTGATTGCCATAGTTATTTGAATGATATTTTAGCAAAATAAATATTAATTTTGTTTAGTTATTTGAATGATATTTTGGCAAAATAACTATTAATTTTGTTTTATTCATACTTAGAAGAAAGATAAGAGTACCACAAGGGTAGCCTCTGTGAGTAAAGCATGGCTTATCTTCTTGGCCTATATTAAGATTTTGTCAAAGATATTCAGATCCTAAATCATTGGTGGTAAGTAGTTAACATTGGCTTTAATGAATAATATTGTAACATATATTTAGAAACATTTTATTATGTTTTATAGAAATTATTGTATGTAAATGTTTTTAGTTTTAGTTTTTTATTGAATGATAGAAGCTATTAGTTGCCTACTCAGCATCTTTTCCTTTTTTGTTACTTACAGAACCTAAATTGTTCATGTCTCCAAGCCTCCTCCTTTCAGTCTTGTATTAAAGGGCAAGCTGAAAACTCAGTCACATTCATATCAGGCCTAACAGTAATCTCATTGATCTTGTCAAGGATCATTTCAGAAATGGACAGACACATCCCTTACTGGCCAATGAAACATTAGAGGAAATTTGATGGGAAGCTCCCTTGATCCTCTCAAATTCCCCAAGACATAGTCTTACTTCTTCCTCCAGGTGTGCTAAACCCTTTTTTGCTAAAGCCAACTTACCAACAGCCCGAAAATGAAGCCAACGCAGAACTGCTGGGAGAGATTTGGACTAAAGCAAAAGCAAAAACAAAATGAAAACACCCCACTTAGGCCTTTAATTGCGGTTCTGTGCATAGGAACATTGACTTCCTGTAATACAATTTTATCTAAAATAGTAGAGCATGTTTGGGAGGTAACTTTTCCGAACTTATGTTTATTATTTTGGAGTAAACCAAATTCATCTCTGACTTGAAGTGAAGGTAAAAGAAAAAGAAACATACGCTGGACTACAAAATTTCTAATTCATGATGTCTTCCCATAAGGACATGACTTATTTTACAAAAATAGTTCCCTAATCACTCTCTTCTCAATGAAAACATGTTTTGATGATTTACATGGGCATCTGGGACATATAACATTCCTGCTGACTAGAGCAGGAATATACTGAACGCAACTGTCAGTAGACAACTGTTTCTTCTGTTTTATTTGGTGAAAGTAATATTTCTGTAAAATATGATAGCTTGGGGAAATTTCTGCATTCTCTAAGCATACAGATTGGGTTTATATTTATGATTCCTCTAACACTTGAAATCTTGTTTGTTTTGACATATTTTGATTTAAAGGATTAAGGACTTTTTTAGCATTACATATCTTGTATAATAAAATAAAAGAATGTGGATAATATCTTTCTCAATCTTTCTTCAGAGATTCATAAAGTCTTTTCTAAACCCTTCATAACATGATTCACAATAAGATATAATGCTACTATTGTGCAGAAAAGAATGACACAATTTTGCTTTGGAAATGTGAATGAGAGTATTTGCTAAACATTAGGATCTCACAGCCTTTGTTGGATATATTTAGAAAAATATACACGTGACATGTGAAACATAATGAAAAATATATTGAAGCTATTAACTAAGGATTAAAAATCAAATCTGAATTGCTAGGCAAAGAGGACATTAACTCTTTTCCATATTTTACTCTAGATTTACTTCCATCTTCTCCAAAAAGAATATTTTTTTAATACAGATGAACAATTAGCCTGCATTTGAATGTTCTTTAGCATTCAAAATTATCTTGATTTATCTATAAAGACAAATCTCACACAGACCATTATGTCTTAGAAATTCTGGGTTCATTGCTCTTTTTTACTCGTTTAACACATCACAAACTGACTTAATCAAATCTTTTATTTTCTAATTGGATGTGGCTTTGAGCAACACTTCTGCTTTAAAGACAAGCATGGACATGGATATAATAAACACATTTAAATCAGAGTGTTCTTAAAATTAGTCATTTAATTTATAAATACCTAAGTATATAAAATATGCTTAAAGAAACAGTTACTTCCAGGTTGCAATTGTCACATACAGTTTCCTTAAAAATAAAATCTCAGTCTCTTTGAATATGTAACTGGAGTAATGGTCGCTGTAATGGTCTTTAAATTACTGTTTTAAAGCATGATGGATTTAAATAGGTTTATAAAGGATAACACATACATGCTCTTACTTATTTAGCAATAATTTACAAAAATAACAGTAAAAATTCATGTAATTACTTTCTTTGAGTATATGTAATAAAATAAAAATATTACCTGCTTAAATGTTGGCAGAGAATATTTATTTATTTTGACAAATGTTTCATTAGAGTTAGCACCTCTACCATCCATTAACATTCTATAGTTTTATAGCTAATACACAACCTTATAATCTGCCATCTTCCAAACCATTTGGTCTGGAATATCATTTTTGTATTATGGTGTCTATTGAAGTTTAGAGAGTCACATACATAATTTATGCATTTTAATGTGGAACCATTTCTAAACGTTTGTCTCAGGGCAATAATGTATCTGACATAAGGAAGTGTTAGCTATGTTGTCTCTAGTTTTCTCTAGTTTTAAATATCTAACATGCTGCATACAATGAGATACTTAATTACTCTTGTTCTGTTACGTGTTTCTAGTGCTATGTGTTCTGTGAAAAATCAAGAATAGTTTAATAAGCAATAATACTAAACTATATTATGAAATAGATCACAAAATACAAGTTCTTATTAATGGTGACTATACTTAATAACAATAGATTGAATACTCAAAAATCACTAAGAGAATATATTTTGTGTTCTCACCACAAAAAAGAAAAAAAATGGTAAGTGTATTGGGTAATGCATATGTTAATCAGCTCTAGGTAGCTGTTCCACAACAATACATATTTTAAAACCATGTTGCTTACCACAGCTATATACAAATTTATTTTTCAACTAAAAAATAAAATATTTTCAAAATTTAATTAAACATCTTAATAAAATGATAATGAGTAATAGTCGTGATCTAAAATGCATTCTAACGCTTGTGTTTAAAAAAATCCAATGCTTGGTGGAATGTGCATTTTAATAATATTAGTTTACTTATTAAGTAGGACATAATTTTACAGAAAATATTTTACAGAAAATAATGTGAAGTATTCTTAAGGTGACTGAAATTTATTTATACATGCCAATGAATAATTAATAATATCTTGACATCACCAGAAAATTGAAACATGAAAAATACTATCAAAGCTTTCTCATGGTTGTTTAGATTTTACCCAACTTTATTACTGAGGCTGGGTATTAACATCCTTGCTCTTTCGGCGAGGCTGGGGTAGCAGGTCAGTGCTGGTAGCTTGTGGCTTAGGAACACCTTGGTCATTTTACTTCAGTGTCTTGTACAAATATTATCTTTTTTTATGTATTCTAAAAAGACAAACATTTTGGGACACCCCATTAGAGACCTGATAATAGGATAGAGTCAAAGCCTATTAACCCCTCATCATTTTAGGGGGATTTCTTCCCTAAGTCTCTGTTTTTCTGTTATATACTCATAATAATATTTTACATTACTTAAATAATCTGTGTGATGAAAATGTTAGTTTATTAATGTGAAATCTCTTCAAAGAGCATAGTGTTTCATAAAAAATTAGACATATTGTGAGAGTCTCAGATCAGATCTGAATGATTTTGCTAGTATGTTCTAATATATTTATTAATTTAGAAGACATTAAGAATGAGCATTATGTATATGAGACTCATTCTTGAATCATGGCCTAGAGTCATTAAAAAGATTCAATTCTAGCCTGGCCAATGTGGTGAAACCCTGCCTCTACTAAAGATACAAAAGTTAGCTGGGCATGGTGGCATGTGCCTGTAATCCCAGCTGCTCAAGATGCTGAGGCAGGAGAATCGCTTAAATCGGAGAGGCAGAGGTTGCAGTGAGCCTAGATCGTGCCACTGAACTCCAGCCTGGGCGACAGAGTGAGACTTCATCTCAAAAAAAAAAAAAAAAAAAAGATTTAATTTGAGATCCAAGTTTGTGGTAAAAAGAGTTGTGAAATTGTTTCAAATGCAGTCTCTTTATTTGTGCCCATTTAGTATCTAAATGCTTAGGCTCATCTCTTAATATGTGATAATAACCTGAAATGTTTCAATTCTTAATAGATGAGGTGGGAATCAAAATGATTTTTTGAATATTTCTATATTATTCAACAGACAGAAAAATGTTACTTTTTAGAATATTCTTGTTCATTCAAGCACTAAAATGTTATCATTGCTTTATTTTCTTACTGACATCATACATCTAACTCTATTTAAGATATAAACTTCTGGTTTTCTTTTCACTTCAGTAAGATCTTGAGAATGTCTGGAGTTGTTTTGAGAAACGTTGCAACTTACAACAACTAAATTAATATGTACCATGACTTGTACTAAACACTTTTGTGTGACTTATCTCTTTTCCCTCAAAATTACTCCAGAAGGCAGGTAATCTTACTGGGTTTTGATGGGATCCAATAATCAATGTCCCTCTATCCAAGTGCGGTGCTAAACGAATTAATTACAACTTCTGTGAGGAATTAAAAGCAGCCATATTTGTAGAAGCAGAGGGTAGAATGGTAGTTGTCAGGATCTTGGGAGAGGGAGAAATAAAGAGGTATTGGTCGAAAGGTACAAAGTTTCAGTTATGCAAAATGAGTAAGTCCTAGATATCTACTTCACACTACAGTGCTTAGTTAACAATTGTGTACTGCATACTTAAACATTTGCTAAGAGGGTAGAAATTATGTCAAGTGTTCTTATCACCAAAACTAGTCATAAATAAAGAGAGGAGAAGGAAACACTTGAACGTGATGAATATGTTTATGGCATTGATTGTGGTAATGGCTTCACAGGTGTATACTTATCTCCAAGCTCATTGAGATGTATACATTGAATATGTACAGCTTTTCGTAGGCCAATCATACCTCAATAAAGTGGTTTAGAAAATTGAGACCTAAAACAAAGCAGATAAGAAGCTGAAAATTCATATTACCTTTGTCAGTGATAAAGATGAAAGTGAGGGCTGTGGCCAAGCTCTCATAAACAAATAAGCTTGCTTGCTTTTCAACATGCCACCTGAGGAAAAGGTTAGTTTACTGGGAAGGATAAGAGAATTAATATGGCAGACTCAGAGTATTGGATAGAGTAGCCACACCCAGTTGAGAATTTTTTATCAGTGATTGTCTTCCACCAATCATGTAACTCCTTAGATATTCCTTAAATGGTATATGTCCAATGAACAGAGTAGTATAGAGAAAATAACGTTTTCTAGGAACAGTGGCAAAGGGAAAAAAGGTGTTTCCCTTCTGCAATAGCAAGACTACCTAATAATAATTCAACTTACAATCGTCCAAGATCTGTATAAAGTATTTTACCTATTTTATTTCCCTTTATCTTTAACATACACTATTGTACATGAGGAAATTAAGGTTTATAAAGTTAACATCCTTTATCCTGACTAATACTCTCCAATAAAAAGATAGTAAAATGCGGACCCAGTATCCAAACCTAGGTTTTCTTACTTAGATATATACGTTTTTTTCAGGATATAAAGAAAAACTTAGTGAATTGGTAACTACAAAACTCCTTAAATGGGTTGACATATTGCTTCAACATAATTTGTTCTTTGAGAGATTCAGTATCAATATCTTTTGGTAATTTATCCTATATTTTTCTCAAATTTGCAATTATATTGATAATCATCAAAGATACCAGAATTATTTACCAGCTGTTCATCTTATAGTTTTAGCTCAAATTTGAGAATCTGAACTGGAAAGTCAAAACAAATGTAGATAGTTTTCCAGTACTAATCTTCCAATAAATACTTTTATGATTTAATTACCACCTAGCATTCAAATACTTCTGAGTCAAAATCATATGCCATGCATCTTCTCTTCAAAACACAAGGTAAAGAGAACAATGACGACCTGCATCTTTTCATTAACAAAATTGAGGTAACCTTTATTAATAAATATGTTGTAGACTTGAAAATATAAGTAAAACAATTAATTAAAAATATCCTGTAGGTACTAAGATAAATTTTTGAAACCAATTAATTATAGTATAAAAATCTTGTACTTGCTTTATATTTTAAGTTTATGCATTTTGGAGTCACGATATAGACAAAAATTGTTGTCCCAGAATTTTGTGCAGCAATTTCAATAGTAAACTGTAGGGGCAAGTCCATAAAAAAAGTTTTTTAATGTAATAAATAGCATTCACTGTTTTTCTTCTTCAAAATGTTTAGAACAAACAGGCTTTTAAAGATGAAAGTTAAAATCAATAATCTACTACCCAGTTAAAATGATGATTAATATTAATATTTTGTTATATTTCTTTCCATATTCTTTTTTAAAATGTGACTATTTTTAATCAAAACAACCCATTTAGCACTATTTCATACTCTGTCATTATTCATTTAGATTTCATTACATATTTTATAAGGTCAATGGCACATCACTGTATTGTATTGTTTTCATTTTTATCTTGAAGTCTCTATTCTGAATTGTTGGCAGTTTGGATATGATCTGTTCTCTATTATTTTCCTTAGGTGTGGTTCTTCACATGTGGTGGTTTATTTTCTGCATTCTTGCATTTATGCAGATTAATGACATCTTACCTAGGTAGAAAATTCTTATATTGCTGTCTTTTCTCTTTAAAGTCTGTAGAATTTGTTAGTTCACCGAAGTCTAGCTTCTCGTTTTTCAGATGAGATAGTGAGTGTTTTCATTCTTTGCTAGAAATTTCTCCTTTCTGCTGGAAGAAAGAACAATGTTCCTTTGTGTTTTTTTGGCAACTAGTTGATAACACTATCTGATTATGTACTCTCCCAAGCATGGTGTATCAGCTTGTGTGTCTTAAGTCTGGAGATTTATGCAACTCCTATAAAAGTATAATAATAGATGGGCCGGTATTCGGTTTTGGTTTGGTTATATATGCTTATAGAGAGGTGTGTTCTATCTTTAATAAAAACTCAAGTATAGCAGAAAGGGAAATAAAAAATTTAAATACAAATAAAGACATTAAATATTAGAGGTTATACTCTAAACATTTAAAAACAAAGTTATTTTTCTAACTTTGGCAATAATGTATATCTTATTAATTAGTCATTACCATGTCAGAAATCATTTTGTTTTGTTTTCAGAAATCTTAGAATCTATTTTTCAATAGCCAAAAAGCAGAAACCATGAAGAACGTGTTATATAGTTATTTTATTATCTCTGGAATCTTTTCTTCGAGATATATTATGTAAAATGAAGTAGGGTAGTGCTCAGTGCATAGGAAGCTCTTGATGAATATCATTTTCATGTCTATCTAGAAATTCTCTTTAATTTAGTTATATACATTTTTTCTCTTCTTTAGATCTTAACTAATGAGCCAGAGAACAATTTTGTGCAAATTATTTAAAAAGGTGCCACTTTCTTCTTGCATAAATAGCCTCAGGCCAGAGTTCATGGCTTGGCAAATGGGACCCTGGTTTGCAAAATTATAAACCTTTCTGCTACTGAGCATAAAAGTCTGTATTAAAACATTAAAATTATTCATGAGACATTGACACAAGACTACATTTGGTCAGCCAGAAGCATCTATTTTTCTGTAGAAGAATGCCCTAGATCATGAATTAGATATGCAAAAATCCATGACTAGCAGAGAATAAAAGCTTTGCCATGACCATCATGTATTCCAAACTGGGCACCACCAAATCATCATTCTGTTGCATGTGCCTATTTATGCATGAAGAGTCATCTAGAAGATCTGATGAAATTAAAATAGACTCTGCTGTTGTTTATCTCAAACCCAAGTATTCTAGTTAGTGCCACACTCAGGACCCCCTGCAGAAAATTGTGTTTCTAGTCACCAAAAGGGACAACGATACATGCTTACATGTTCTATTTCTTACTCGTTAATGTACCAAACCTTATTAGGAAAAAGATCCCAGACATCTAATAGATGGGTCATCATTGTACAAACCTTCAGTTAAGAAACTGAATTTAGAAGTCTACTCATTTAGTAGAGGTTCTGTTCACATTTGTCAAAATAAGGTAATGTAATATTGAGTAAGCTCCTGGGCTTTCTTGGGAGTGCCAGAAGTAGTCCACAGAAAAGAACCCACATCAGTGTATATGTGTGTCTGTGTGTGTGTATGTGTATGTGCGTGTGTGCTCGTCTTGTGTGTGTGCAGCTCCTAGAAGTTTTATACTGATATGCAGATCTGCATTTGCCCTTTTGAAATTTGTTAAAGTTTGTAGCTGAATTTTTCCTTTGTGCTTGTATGCTACATTGTCCTCCTTTGCTACAGGGAGCCAGTATCTTCTATTTGAGGCGCCTTTCTTTCCTTAAGATGTCATACTACTTCATTATCCTGTGACTCTAGGGCCCTGATGGGTTATGTAAAATTTATAATAATGTGGATTATCCAACTTTTTCCTATTATGACCGTAGTGGTGCTCCTTCCAGCTTTCTATATAGTAGGAAGTCAGGAAGGCTTGCTGTCACATATTTTTAACCAAATTCACTTCAAGCTTGCTTAAAAGCAGAAGCTATAGATATTTGGAATATAATTGTATTCAAACATAGTGAATGAACAGACCATGTTTCTGTTCAGGCAGCAATTATGTTTTTTGCTTAATAATAAAAAATATGTTATTATACCAAATATTCTCTTCACAAGTTAATTATAAACTATCTACTTGACAGTTTCCCCCAATGAACTGCATCTCTCTTTTACCTTATACCTGATTTTTAATCACTAATGAAGTATTAGTATATTACCCCAAACAGCTTAATTTTCAAGCCACTTGCTTCTTTTAGTTAACAATTACTACAAAAAAGAAAAATCACAAACTTTAGTCGCTTAAAACAACAGTGGTTTAGTATTTGTTGTGCTTCCTTTGCATAAATGTAATGAGCCTTGTGCTTCATGTTATGCTGGCTGTGTCACTCAAACGTTTGCAAGAGGCTTAAATCTTGACTGGGGGTAACAGGAAAAGGACCTTCAGTTTTCTTCTGTGTGTTCACTATCTTCATATAATGCCCTACATTCCAGGGTTTCTCCATTATCCTCTCTCCACAGGAGGATAATCTGGACTCCCATGTAGTCTCTGGAGGGTTACCTAGAGGGAACATTTAAGTCCATGAAAGTGCATTCCTTAGTCAGCTCATGTTGCCATAACAAAATATCACAGACTGGGTAGCTTAAACACCCAAAATTATTTATCACAGTTCTGGAGGCTAGAAGTCAAGATCAAGGTTTTAGTTGATTTAGTAGCAAATGATTTCTGTGTCCTCATATAGTTTTATCTTGGTGCTTGCACTGAGGGAGACAAGAGAGGAGTGAGAAAGAGAGAGCACATTCCAGTGTTTCTTCTCATATGGACACTAATCCTATTAGATCATGACCCCACTCTTCTGACTTCATTTAACCATAATTACTTCCATAAAGGCTCTATTTCAAAATGTAGTCACCTTGGTCATTAGGGCTTCAACATGTGAGCTTTGGGGAGCAACAAACACTCAATCCATAATGGTTCATGCCAAACTTCTGCTTATGTTACACTTGCTAAGGTCTCATTGGTCATATAGCTAAGCCCAGATTAGTGTGGGTATCAACTACACAAGGTATGAATGAAGGATATTGTGGTTCATTGAGGGATCATCAATGTGACATCCCAGCTCAGTGCTATTGAAAATGACAACCTGCTTTTATTGCCCAGTTGACTGTTGTTTTTCAGGAAGATTTATCTTGTTGTCCCCTCCTTTAAGAATCCTTCTTTCACTGATACTGTAAAAGATCCTTCTCTTTGTCCACAAATTCCTCCATACAGTCAGACTAGTACGAAGCCTAGAAGGCAGTTGTCTCTGGAATGGTTTAAGAGCCACCCCTCCCCGCACACCAAACAACAATTTTATTTACAAAAAAAATAAATAGGAAAACAATGGAAAAAAAATGCATTGTGCTTTTGTGTTTTTTCTATTCACATTTTGCCAGTATTCATTTGTATATATAAAAAGTGACAACAAATTGCAGTAATCCTTTTACAGACAGTATTCTCCTAATTTGAGAAAGAGATCTCAAAATAAGTTTATTCTACCCATTTGAAAAAAAAAACAACTCTTCTTAAAAATACATAAAAGAATGTTTTAACTGAACAATGTATAGAGATAATAAAAAGATGTGTTCAGAATTCATTTATTTTTCACTATGCCTCTAGAGTGCTAATACACATAGTTCTAATATACAAAGAAATACACAAATAATATACATGCAATAGTACAGGTAATAGGCCTGATGGTAATTCTTGATGTCTCTTAATGAAGATACATGTAATAACTCTGTAGAGTGGTAGAAAAATTAGCTTATCTATTCTCGGCTAAAGCTTCTTATGCTCACTATCCCATACTCTAAACACTCCTATGTTTCATTCTAAGGTGGCTTTTACTGTTATTGCACTTGATAATCTAATTATCCTGGGCTTTTTTCTTTGTCTTTTTCATCAGTCTTAAGATGCAGAAAGTTTCCATTTATTTGCTTGGAATTCAGCAGCAGTAGAGTTATTTTCCTCGTTTTAAGTGTTGCTGCTTATATCTGTATATTAGTCAGAATTTGAAATGACGTGATTTTTCTGTGTGCTAATTTGGAATATGAATGTGTTCTTTAGCTGTCCTCTGCCCTTGGCAAGTTGCCTGGCATTACTGCATATGGGATATTTGTGGAGCGTGGCAGGGTTCATAAACATGCCGGTCTGTAAGTGACTAAAAAAAAAAATCACTGGACAGATGGATTGTTGTATGTCGAAAAACATGACTCAAAAGCCCTCTGACCTTTGGTTGTCTCCTAAATCTCAACATTTGAAGTTTATCCCCCTCTTCATATTACTCTCACCTCCATTTCCTCTTGTTTTGTGCCTGTCTCTTACCCTCAGTCAGTTTTCTATTTGCTACCAGAAAGTTACCTCCCTAGGGTTACACAATTTAATACTTACATCATATTATACAATCATGGCCCGCATTTGAATGAAGCTCTGTTTGGAAGGATTCTCAATGACATCACAGATTTTTTAAAAAAAATTTAACTGCACATCAAACCAGATAGAAATTCCTGGAATAGTTAAATCATCCTTCATCTGTCAATATGTGATGACATGACTGTAATCCAGATATTGGTTTCTCCTTTCCCAAGCTCATTTCTCTCTATGGTATTTGAGAAAGGAGGCTGGTCCATGGAGTGCTCTGAATTATTTCCAAGCTGCTACAGCTGTATTGCAACCCTTTAGCTCTGTGATGAGTAACTATTCACCTTGGTGATGGTCATAAACTGAACCTTGTGGATCTACCCATCCTGTAGATAAACAATGCAACATCAGCATGGACATCAGAAGTAGAGGGCTGAATACAAAAACTATTCATTAGTCCTCCTACTCTCTTATCTCTTTATGTCCTAAGTTATTACCATTATGAGTGTTAGATGTATTGGGAGTTCAGAGAATAAGAGGTTACATTAAAGAAAACGTGACAAATTAAAATTGGATGTTAGACATCTGTAATCTCATAACACCCGTGGCCACTCCATTTCAAGGAATTTAATGTGGCCAAGATACTCTACTTACAACCTTATTTCTCCTTTTATGTTGCCCGCCCTCTCAATCTCATACCAAACCCTCTTCTCCCCAACTCCAAACACATTTTTTTCTGTGCTCTCCCATTTCCCATCTAAATATAAGTTTCATATGAAGAGCAGTTTAGCTAACTCCTTTGCTTCATTTTTTTTTCTTTCAGTCAATGCTTTTAGAGTCTTACTTTCCACTCCCATGTATCTTATCAACATATTGTCCCTAAACAGTAGCAGTTCTTTTTCTAAAGGAGCTCTATTTTTACCTGTTAAAAGAATGCATTTTTCAACTGCCTGAAACACCAAATGTCACCATTGTTATTATCTAGTTTTGTCCTGTTCATGTGAGAGTTGGTAAGTGAAAACTTTCAGACCACACAAAATTGAAGTATATAAATTCTGGGCATGCCTATATTAGCTACAGTTTCGATATAATTAGGATATTGTTAGGTATAGTTTAGGTATAATTAGGACATTGGTTAGTAATCTATTATTATATATTAATCATTCCCTCAGGTTTTATAAATGATTTTAAAATGATGACAGAAATTACACCTGCAAATCTCCTTAGATTTTAACTCTGTCTAAAACACTTTATCCCACAAACTAATTATAGGTTTTTAAGGTTTCTTACTTCATATTTAAAATTCAAAATTTTCATGCATTATTTCAGTAGACTTTGCTTTGGAAATAGAACAAACTATTTTCTTTAGAAATAATAAGGTATAACGTTTTCAAACAATTGTACAGAAGTTTCATTTATTTAATGGGTATGAGAATTCCTGAGGACATTTTCCTCCGAGTTATAGGTGTGAATCAGAGCAATTAGTTTAGGCTTTGGTGTTATTTTATTTTATATCTTTTAGCAAAACTAGATAAATATTATGTGGTTTTGTTTTAAAAAACAGAGCCATTTGAAGTATTTCTTGGGTAATATATTTCTTTATTTACTGTATTTTTATACAGGAATTAGCATTTGTATTTCACAGAAAGAATATTTTTCTCAAAAGCATAACCTCAGTTATATTGTTAAGAAAATTTAAGTTGCATAAATATTCAGATAACTCCTGACATTAAGAATGAACTATTGCCATCAGTAAATAGCATTGTGTCATTCTGTGGATTTAAGAATGTACCAATTTTAAACAACCTTAAAGGCCATAATTATTAAGATTTTGGAATTCTTCTGTAAATACTCACCTGACAATATTTTCCTTTTGCTTTGGACCTTTCAGATAATTTATTTTTTCTTCTCATGATATGAACACTTAACATGCAATCTATTTTTAATGCACTGTACAGTATTATCTATGATATCAGCAATATTGTAGAGCAGATGTCTAGAACTTACTCATTTTCTATAATTGAAACTTTATACCCTTTGAACATCAGCTACACATATTCCCTTGCCTCTAGACCCTGGCAACCACCATTGTACTTGCTTTTTCTCTATGAATTTGACTGTTTTACATGTCTCATATAACTGAAACCATGCAGTATTTATCTTAATGTGACTGGCTTATTTAACTTAACAATGTTCTTCACGTTTATCCATGTCATCACATATATATGGCAGGATTTCCTTCTTTTTAAAGCCTAATATTTTCCATGATGTGAATATACTATATTTACTTTATTTTTTCATCTGTCTAAGAATATTTAGGTTGTTTCCACATCCTGGCTATGTGAATAATGCTACAATGAACATGGAAGTGCAAATATATCTTTAAGACCTTGATTTCAATGATTTGGGGTAAATATCCAGAAATGGGCTCACTGGATTATACGATAGTTTTGATTTTTAATTTTCTAAGGAATCTTCATACTGTTTTCCGTGGGCTGGACCATTCTAAATTTCATCCACTGATGTATAAGAGTTCCAATTTATCTGTATCTTCACATATCCTCGTCAACACTTACTAAAAAAAAATAGGATGGAGGATCCAAGATAGCTGAGCAGAAGCTATCTTGTGCTTTAACCACACCTCCAGCAAGCTGCTGTGTGCCACTCTCATGGAGAGAAGAGAGACATTAGCTTTTCCACTGGAACATACAGGTGGACACATTGGGATTTGTCAAGGAAACAATTGAATGATGAAGAATGGAGAGAAGTGAGATAAGAGAGCCACCCACCAGAGAGTGGCATTGAGCCCGGGAAGGCCCCACCACCATGGGGAAATGGTGAGTGAGAGTCCCTGGAGATCTATATTTCTTCCATGGACTTTTGCCACTCTGGGCTCAGGAGATTCTCCTGTAACCCGCCTCCCAAAAGACTGGGCCTCTCAACTGACATGGAGAGCTACATGAAGTCTGGGCAGAGGCCCGCCAAGACAAATGCAGAGTCCTAGGAGCCTTTGATCTCAGGGCATCCCGACTGCAGCTCTGAAAATGGGTGATGTTATGTCCCCTTGCATGCCCCCAGGAAAGGGTCCAAATCCAGGGGCTGAGCACTAATGAACTGCAGACCTTTCCTTCAATGCACCTAGCAGGAAAAGGCCCTCTGGCCTCGGGCCTTAGCATGGCCAGACCAGCTCACCTGGTTTCCTAGGCTGAGAGCAGCTCTGCAATTCCCTGGGAGGGAGAGACAAGTTGCCACTTTTTTGTGTCTTGCAGTCCTCACCACTTTTGCTCTCAGATTCTGGAGGGAGCAGGGTGATTAGGGACTGGTTTGGATGCCCAGCAGAGAACAGCCACCCTTTGGAAAAGCTTTTTTCCCCACATGGGTCCCAGTTCCCGCTTCTTTTCACTGGGCAGGACTTCCTGACCCGGGCCCCCAGTACAATTAGTCTGCCCCTCTTGAACACTTCAGTTGGAGGTACCTCTACATTTCTCTGAGAAGGAAACCCCAGAGACAAACTACAGGCCCGCTGCCACTGCAGCTGCAGTGGTACTGCCCTAATTGCCCTCAGGATGGGAAAGGAATAAAGGGCCTGAACGCTATAATGGCACCTCCAGCACACAGCAGCCACCATATGGAGAGGAGCCCAGTCTCTCTTCTCTGTGAGCTCCAATCTCCCACTTTTTGCTAAGCAAGCCCCATAGCTTGGGACAGCAGTGTAGTATCCCTACCCACTGGCTGAACATTCCCAGTAGCAGTGGCTCCTACATTTCTCTGAGGTGGAGCTACCAGAGGAGGCAACTAAATGACCCTCCACCACTGCCACTGCAGTCCTCAGACTAGGGAAGGAGAAAGAGCTTGAGTGCTTTAACCACACCTCAAACAAGCTGCAGTTGCCCTAAGGAGAAGATGCCAGTCTATCTCCTACGTATACCCCTCCCCCCTGGAACCCCCTGCTTATCACCACCCAGTGCCCCCATCTTGGGCCTACAGCACAGAAGTCCCACTGCAGGCCAATCAAACTGATTGACAATGGCTCCGCATCTCTCTGGGGTAGAGTCCCAAGAGACAAATGAAAGGCCCTCTACCACAACCACTACCAAGTTTCCTTCACCTGCGGTCTCCAAGCTAGTGAGGGAACATAAAGCCTGAGTTTGCCTTAGAGGTGCAGTGTACATCTGAAGAGTACATGTTGAGATCTGCAGCCAGCACTCTAGTGGGAGAGGAGCCTGCCCTCTCAGAGCACTGAGAGGGAGCATGGCTGCAATTATGAGGAAATACAGAAGAACATGTGCCTAAGCAAGACCACACCTACTGGCTTTTATGCTTAAACACAATCTACTGGATCACAGCTCAAACTTCAACACCAAAAATACTTTGCTAATATACACCTCCCTGCTTCGTGAAACCAAAGATTAAAAATTCAGCTACAATTAAAGATCCTACAAAAAACCTCAGCCATCTGAAAACTTCCAGAAAGGAATTCTACTGACTGTACTCAAATCTCATTGCAGCTAAAGGAGCATCAGCTGACATAGGTGAGGAAAGACCAGTGCAAATAATCTGGCAACTCAAAAAACCAGAGTGTTTTCTTTCCTTTAAATGACTGCACTAGTTCCCCAATAAGTGTTCTTAACCAGGCTAAAATGGCTGAAATGACAAAAATAGAACTCAGATTATGGATAGAAAAGAAGATCATCAAGATTCAAGTGAATGTCAAAACCCAAATGAAAGAACCTAAAGATTACATTAAAATGATATGTGAACTGATAGACAAAATGACCATTATAAGAAAGAACAAACATGATCTGATAAAGCCGAAAAACACACTACAGGAAATCCATAATACAACTGCAAATATTAACAGCAGAACAGATCAAGCTGAGGAAAGAATCTTAGAGCTTGAAGAATGGTTCTCCAATCTAAGTCAGACAATTTTTTTAAAAAAATTAAAAGAATAAAGAAGACTTCTGAGAAATGTGGAAATATGTAAAAAGACTAAATCTATGACTCACTGACAGCCTAAAAAAAATGAGGAGAAAGCCAGCAACTTGGAAAACATATATTAGGATATCATCAATGAAAATATCACCAACGTAGCTAGGGATACCAACATTCAAATTCAGGAAATACAGAGAACCCCTGCAAAATACCACACAAGTAGACTATCCTCAAGACATAGTCATTGGATTCTTCAAGATCAGAATGAAAGAAAAAAATGCTAAAGGCAGCTAGGGAAAGGGGGCAAAGAAAACCCCAGCAGACTAACAGTAAACCTTTCAGCAAAAACAAAAACTCTACAAGCCAGAAGAGAATGGGGCCTATATTCAGCATTCTTAGAGAAATTAAATTACAATAAAAACTTTTATATCCAGCCAATCTAAGCTTTATAAGTGAAAGAGAAAAAAGATCATTTTTTTGGATAAGCAAATGGTAAAGGATTTTTGTTACCACCAAACATGCCTTGCAAAAGATCCTGAAGGGAGTGTTAAATGTGGAAAGAAAAGACCAATATCAGCCACTGCAAAAACAAACTTAAGTACATAGACCAATGATGCTGTAACACAACCACACAAACAAGTCTGCATAATAACAAGCTAGCTACATGATGACAGAAACAAATCTGCATATATATCAATACTAGCTTTGAATGTAAACAGGACAGATGTTCCAATTAAAAGGTAGAGTGGCAAGTTGGATAAAGAAACAAGACCCAACAGTATGCTGTCTTCAGAAGACCTATCTCACATGCAATGACACCAATAGACTCAAAGTGTAGAAGAATCTGCCAAGCAAACAGAAAATAGAAAAAAGCAGGGGTTGCTTTGCTAATTTCAGACAAAACGGAATTTAAAACAGCAAAGATCAAAAAAGACAAAGAATGTCATTACATAATGGTAAAAGGCTCAGTTCAACAAGGTGACCTAACTATCCTGCATATATACATACCAGACACAGGAACACCCAGATTCATAAAGCAAGTTAGAGACCTGTGAAGAGAGTTGGAAACCACACAATAATGGTGGGAGACTTCAATACCTCACTGAAATTGTTAGACAGATCAATGAGGAAGAAGACTAACAAAGATATTCTGAACAAGAACACAGCAGTACCAAATGAACCAATAAACATCTACAGAACACTCTACCCCAAAACAATAGAATATACATTGTTCTCAACTGCATATGGCACATACACTAAAATCAATAACATCATTGGCCATAAAACAATTCTCAACATATTAAGAAACAAAACAAAACAAAATCATACCAACCACACTCTGGAACCACCATACAATGAAAACAGAAAGCAATACTGAGAAAATTGCTTAAAACCATATAATTACCTGGAAAATAAACTACCTGCTCTTGAATAACTATCAAGTAAATAATGAAATTAAGACAGAAGTCAAGAAATTCTTTAAAATTAGTGAAAATAAAGATACAACATACCAGAATCTCTGGGACACAACTAAGCCAAAGTTAACAGGGAAGTTCATAGCACTAAACACCTACATCAAAAAGTTAGGAAGATCTCAAATCAATAACCTAACAGGACAACTCAACGAACTAAAGAAATAAGAGCAAGCTAACACCAAATCTACTAGAAGACAAAAAGTAAAGCTGAAGGAAAGTGAGATGTAAAAAACATCCAAAAGTCCACAAATCCCAGAGTTTTTTTGTTTGTTTGTTTTGTTTTGTTTTGTTTTCACAAAGTTAATAAGATTGATAGACTGCTAGCTAGACAAAAAAAAAAAAAAGAAAAAAAAAAAGAAGATCCAAATAAATACAATCGGAAATGACAAATGGGAATGATAAATGGGATGTTACCACTGACCCCACAGTAATACAAAAACATTTCAGAGAATATTATGAACACCTCTATGTACACAAGCTAGAAAACCTAAAAGAAATAGATACATTCTTGGACATATACTATCTTCCAAGACTGAATCAGGAAGAAATTGAATCCCTTAACAGACCAGTAACAAGTTCCAAAATTGAATCAGTAATAAAAGCCTGCTCATCCAAAAAAAAAAGTTCAGGACCAGTAAAATTCACAGCTGAATTCTACCAGATGTATAAAAAAGAGCTGGTATCATTTCTACTGAAATTATTGGAAAAAAAAAATGAACTTGATGGAATCCTTTCTGACCCATTATATGAGGCCAGCATCATCCTGATACCAAAACTGGGAAAACACACAACAAAAAAGAAAACTTTAGGCCATGAACTTGATAAACATAGATGCAAAAATTCTCAAAAAATACTAGCAAACTAAATCCAGCAGCACATCAAAAAACTAATCCACCATAATCAACTAAACTTTATCCCTGGGATGCAAGTTTGGTTCAACATATGCAAATCAATCAATGTGATTTGTCACATAAACAGAGCTAAAAACAAAAACCACATGATTATTTCAATAGATGCAGAAAAGGTTTTCAATAACATTTCATATCCCTTCATGTTAAAAGCACTCAACAAACTAAGCATTGAAGAAAGACTCTTCAAAATATTAAGGGCCATTTATGAAAAACCCTCAGTCAACATCATACTGAATGGACAAAAATTGGAATTAGTCCTCTTGAAAACTGGAACAAGACAAGTATGCACTCTCTCACCACTCTTATTCAACATAGTACTGGAAGTCCTGGCTAGAGCAATCAAGCAGGAGAAAGAAATATAAGACATCCAAATAGGAAGACAGAAAATCAAACTATACTTGTTTGCAGACAATATGATTCTATACCGAGAAAACCTCATTGTCTCTGCCCCAGATCTTGATCTGATAAATAACTTCAGCGAAGTTTCAGAATACAAAATCAATTTACAAAAATCAGTAGTACTTATATACACCAACAACATCCAAGCTGAGAACAATCCCATTCACAACTGCCACAAAAATAATAAAATATCTAGGAATACAGATAACCAGGGAGGTGAAAGAGCTCTACACTGAGAATTACAAACACCACTCAAAAGAATCAGAATTGCCTGGCGCGGTGGCTCACGCCTGTAATCCCAACACTTTGGGAGGCTGAGGCGGGCAGATCATGAGGTCAGGGGATCGAGACCATCCTGGCTAACACAGTGAAACCCTGTCTCTACTAAAAATACAAAAAATTAGCCGGGTGTGGTGGTCGGCGCCTGTAGTCCCAGCTATTCGGGAGGCTGAGGCAGGAGAATGGCGTGAACCTGGGAGGCGGAGCTTGCAGTGAGCTGAGATCATGACACTGCACTCCAGCCTGGGCAACAAGCGAGACTCCATTTAAAAAAAAAAAAAAAAAAAAAAAAGAATCAGAATTGACACAAACGAATTTTTAAAATTCCATGTTCATGGATAAGAAGAATCAATATTGTTATAATGATCACATTGTCCTAAGCAATTTGTAGATTTAATACTATTCCTATCAAACTACCATTGACATTCTTCATGGAATTAGAAAAAAAATTTAAAAAATTATATAAAACAAAAAAGAGCCCTAATAGTCAAAGCAATCATAAACAAAAAGAAAAGAGCTGAAAGGCATTATGTCACTTGACTTCAAAATATACTATAAGGCTGCAGTAACCAAAGCAGCATGGAATTGGTGCAAAAACAAACACATAGACCAATGGAACACAATATAGAACCAACCCAGAAAGAATTCCACACATGTATAATCATCTGATCTGTGACAAAGTCAATGACAACAAGCAATGGGGAAAGTTGTCCCTATTCAATAATTCATGCTGGGATAACTGGCTAGCCATATGCATAAGATTGAAACTGGATCCCTCCCTTACACCACATACAAAAATCAACTCAAGATGGATTAAAGACTTACACGTAAAACCTAAAACTATAAAAATCCTGGAAGATAATCTAGGAAATATCATTCTGAATATCAGAACTGGAAAAGATTTTATGAAGTAGACACCAAAAGCAATTGCAACAAAAAATAAAAATTGACTAAGGAGACCTAAATAAACTAAAGAGCTTCTGCACAGCAAAAGGAACTATCAACAGATGCATACATTGCAGATGTTTTCTCCCGTTCTGGAAACAGACAGTTTACATAATGGGAGAAAACATCTGCAATGTATGCATCCGACAAAGGTCTGTATATAGCATCTACAAGCAATGTAAACTAATTTACAAACAAAACCAATCCCATTAAAAGCTAGCAAAGGACATGAACAGATACTTCAAACAAAGACATACATGTGACCAATAAGCATGAAAAGCATACTCAGAGTTATTAACCATTAGATAAATGCAAATCAAAATCACAATGAAATACCATCTCATACCAGTCAAAATGGCTATTACTAAAAACTCAAAAAATAACAGAGGCTGGCAAGTTTGGAGAGAAAAGGGGATGTTTATACATTGCTGGTAGAAATATAAAGTAATTCAGCCATTGTGGAAAGTTGTTTGGTGATTTCTCAATGAACATAAAACAGAATTGCCATTTGACCCAGCAATTTCATTATTGGATATATACTGAAAGAAATATAAATATAAATCTTTCTACCATAAGGACACATGCACATGTATATTCACTGAAGCACTATTTGCAATAGCAAAGACATGGATCCAGCTTAAATGCCCATCAACAGTACACTGGATAAAGAAAATGTGATATATATATATATATATCCATTCATATATATCATAAAATATATAAATATATATAAATATATACAAAATAAAAAATATAATGTATATATATATAATGGAATACCAGCCAGCCACAAAAATTAACTAATGTCCTTTGCAGCAAACACAGACGGAGCTGCAGTTCATTATCCTAAGCAAACTAACGCATGAATAGAAAACTAAATCACATATTCTCATTTCTAAGTGGGAGCTAAACAATGAGAACACGTGGAAACAGAGAGAAACAATAGACATCGGGGATTACTTGAAGGTGGAGGGTGGGAGAAAGGAAAGGGTAAAACAACTACCTGTGAGGTAGTGTGCTAATTACCTGGTTGATGAAATAATCTGTACACCAAACCCCTGAGACACACATTTTACCTAGGTAACAAACCTGAACATGTAATCCTGAATGTAAACGTTATAATAATAATAATAATAACATTTTTTATTATTATACTCTTAACAAGTATGAGATATACAGGCATTGAACTAGTTGTGGAATTCAACAGAAGTAACATCACAAAGTCTTCATCTTCATGCACCTTTTATAGCAATAGAAGATATAAGCAATCAACAAATTAAAGTATAATGTGCAATACTATTATAGATTGTGATAAGCACACAGAAGAAAATCAGTAATGATGGGATAGAAAGTTACTGAGAGAAGCTAATTTAGATAGTATGATTACAGATGATATTTTTGAAAATGATATTTGAACTGAGTTCTTGAAGAGGATATTGTAGATAGATAACTTCTCTCATTTGGAAGCGACACTGATTTTTATTTGCATAACCACAACTTATCTGTTTTGAGAGATCCTAACAGCACCTAGAAATGAGGCAGGTGATACAGGACTAATTAAAACAACTTCTGAATATTTTCCATTCTACAGCTGTTGATTCAGGGATGACTGTGAACTCTAACTTTGAAAAGTGAGGTTGCGTTTCTGAAGAAATTTTTTAAAATATGTAATCTTAACATATAAACGTAAGAGGCCAGGTGCGGTGGCTCATGCCTATAATCCCACCACTTTGGGAGGCTGAAGCAGGTGTATCACCTGATGTCAGGAGATCGCGACCAGCCTGGCCAACATGGTGAAAACCCGTTTCTACTACAAATACAAAAAAGTAGCTGGGGCGTGGTGATGGGCACCTGTAATCCCAGCTACTCGGGAGGCTGAGGCAGGAGAACTGCTTGAACCCGAGTGGCAGAGGTTGCAGTGAGCCGAGATGGCACCATTGCACTTCAGCCTGGGCATCAAGAGTGAAACTTGGTCTCAAACAAAACAAAACAAACAAACAAACAAAAACAAGAAAATTACCTCCCTGTTACATATGATGATATGGTACATGTCTATGCAGCCTGGAAGTGTCACCATTTCTGTACATTCTGAGATCAAAGCCACCTCAGGGAAGTAACTCTTAGCTAATCCAGAGAAATAGAGCTGACACTATTGAATTAAAGAAACCTGAAGTCTGCATTTCATCTGGACTTTTAGTATAAGGGCCAATAGATCCTGCTATTTTATAGGCCAGTTTGAATAGTTTGTGTTATTTTCAGGAGGAAACAGATTAGGTTATATAAACCAGGAGAAAAATTAGACAACATTTATAGAGGTAGAGGAAGAATGACAGAATTAAAGAAAACAATATGCAAATGCCCTAAATTTAAAAAGTTATTGACATGTTCAAAGAAAAGACAATCTACTAGTTTTAGGAGTATAGTAGGGAAAAAATAAAATGTGGTATTAGATGAGGTTGGAGAGAAAAACAGAAACCATAATGACTTTGGGTTTTATTAATGATAAGTCATTGCCACATTTTAGTGGGGAAACTAGATTCTTAGTGTTTTTTGTTGTCATTGTTTTGTGTTGTTTTTCTTTTCATAAATTACTCCAATTGTTCTGTGAAGAATGTATTAGAAAAGTTTAAAATAATGTCAAGGAAGATAAAATAACTTGAAAGAATGAAGACAAGTTTGGAATAACAGATAATGGTGGTTTGGGTGACTGAAAATATAAACAGAGATCAATAGAGATTTTCTGAACCCAAATCTGTGCTAGAGATAGATGTAATAAAACTATGAAGAAGTAGTGGTGGGGGTATAAGGAATTACCTGAGTCATGAGGGTCGGTGGAACCATTTTCAACCTTGAAACTCAGAAGCATTGTTTTGGATATATTACACTTGAGATTTTTTTCAAAACCCCAAGTAGAAATAGATATCAAATAGATAGTTGGATGTGAAATTCTTCCATGCCTTTTACCATCCTCTGACTATCTTTGATTTTTACAGCTCCATATGTTTCGCTAAAGGTCTATCGTCAGATATACTAATAATTCTGTCACTGTTGATATTTTTGCTTTGGTTTTCAATATTGTTTTGTCTAGAAGTATATCTGAGTTCATAATCTCAGAGATTATATGGGCACCTAAATATAATAAAATGTATAGGAAGGATACAGTCCTCCACAAATACAGACAGACCTACATAGCAGGCTTTAGGACAAATGGAAGCCTGCTGTTACATGCACGCATACTACAGGGTAAAATACAAAAGAAAAAATATAAAAGTAATTTAATTATAGCATCTTAAAACTTCATAACTGTTTGGACCATTAGGGATGATACCCTCTGGGAGTATCAACAATAATTTAGATCTTATTATCAGACTACATGGGATCTAATGTTCTACGCACGATTTGCAATTTAAGTAAATTAACCTCAGTTCTGTAGTCAGGCATTACTTTAAGAAAGAAATCTCCTCTCTGGCAGCTTGTATCTCTGCATGGTTAATAAGAAAAGTGTAGCATTGCCCAGACAGCTGTTCTCTTTGCAATATTGGATTCATAGAAGGATAACTTTAAGTTATGAGCTACAATTTGGCCACAGCTGGATATAAATCTTTTTTGTTTTTTTTTTGTTTTTGTTTTTTGCTTTGAATTTGTATTAAGCATGGTGCTGACTGAGTCATGGAAATCCTGCAGAGGCTCTATGGATGAAACTTTATGGATCACTGTTCAAACTGAATAGAGAATTTAAAGATTACTTACTCCAAGCCAATAACCAGTAATAAATCCATGTTAAACAGATGGTAGAATGACAAACTAGACACAATCCAGAGATTTGCCATAATCTTAGAAAATTTCTATGTTCTAGCATGAGACTCATGATTTCCCAGCATGTAAACTTTCATAGAATGACAACTTCAAACAGTATATTATATTTGTGAATGTATCCAAATGCTTATGAGACTGTTATCATTAGTTTTTGGAAAACCGTTCACCTCTAAATCTTCATTTGTTTTTTTCTATCTCAAAACTTTGATTTGTTAAACAGTTGCCACCTGGTAAACAAACTTAGAGAATGCTTTCTTAAAAATTATCTTTTTTTTTTCCCCCTAGAAACACCATAGATACTTCATGAGTCTCCAGACATAAAATATCGGCCAGCTGCTTCTCTAAAAATAGATTAGTAGAGGCTGCTTGTAAGATGGAAGGGCAAATATAATATTGGAATGAATGTGAAGAGAGATGAAAAGGAAAGGTCCATGTTTTTAATCTAATGTTGCCTTTCCTCCATCAGCAGTAGAGAACTTGAATCTTGAGCTTTTCTAATAAATCATATTCTATGTTGTTAAATTTGTACGAAAAAATTCCACTTGCCTTCTATAATTTGAAATTCTAAAACAAATGACATTGACATTTTTATTGTTATTTAATTTGTTTATGACTATGAAAAAGTAATAGGTATTGTTTGAGGGAGGGTGCTGATTAGGCATAGGTTTACAGTTGTGATATATAAAAATAGCAAATAAAATTATTCTGGTAACTGGTCACTGTCACTGGAATGTTGGGATGTTAAATTATTACTTTGCTAACATCTTTCTGTAGTAGTTCAAGATGGAACCTTAGTTTTCTGATTTTTATTTTCTTTATCCCTAATGCATGCGTTTAATGCCGTAATTTCCCACCCCACCATCCCCAGGAAAAAAAACAAAAACAAAAACAAAAACTGCCTTTGTAGCAGTTTTTAAATTAAATTTAAATTAAATTTTCCACAGTGGCTCACGCCTGTAATCCCAGCACTTTGGGAGGCCAAAGTGGGAGGATCACAAGGTCAGGAGATCAAGACCATCCTGGCTAACACAGTGAAAACCCGTCTCTACTAAAAAATGCAAAAAAAAAATTAGCTGGGCGTGGTGGCGGGCGCCTGTAGTCCCAGCTACTCGGGAGGCTGAGGCAGGAGAATGGCGTGAACCCGGGAGGCGGAGCTTGCAGTGAGCCAAGATCGCGCCACCACACTCCAGCCTGGGCGACAGAACGAGACACTGTCTCAAATTAATTAATTAATTAATTAAGTTTTCCACAAAATTTAATACATTGCATTTTCACTTTCATTTGGTCCCAAATGTTTTATAAAATCTCTTTGAATTTAATTTCAGACTCAGATTTTTTGGAAGCATGTTTTTAATTTGCAGGTACTTGAAGATTTTTCAGTTATCTTTCTGTTACTGATTTTAAGTTTAAATCCATTGTAGTATGAGAACATACTTTTTACGATATGTATTCTTTTAAACTTAATAGGGTTTGTTTTATAGTCCAGACTATGATCTATTGTGGTAAATATCTCATTCACACTTGAGAAGAATGTTTATTCTTGTAATGATGATGGTGACAGCTATACACATCCATTGGGTCAGAGCAGTTTATGTTGCAATTTAGGTCACACATGCCCTAGGATGATTTACCTCTTCATCATTATATAATGTCCCTCTTTATCCCAATTAATATTTCTTGTTCAAAGTGTGATATTTTAGAAATTACTATTAGTATTCCAACTCTTTTGATTAGTATTTGTTTGACATGTTTTCCTAGCTTTTTATTTATAAACTAAGCTTGTCTTTAAATGGTTTCTTGTAGGTAGTATGTAGTATGGTCTTGCTCTTTTACTCAGTTGGATAATTTTGATTTCCAGTTGACTTATTTAAAACATTTACATTTAAAAGTATTATGGATAGAATTAGATTACAACCTACCATCTTGCTAGCTCTTTTGTATTTTTCCTTTTTTTCTTTCTTCCATGGGTTTAACTGAATGTTTTTATAATTTAGTTTTATTTCTTTCATTTATTTATTATTTATTCCTCTTATTTTAATATTTTTATGACAACATTGTGGTTTACAATGTGGATTTTTAAGAAATCTAAACTTTCAGAAAATCTTATGCAGATTTATCAGCAAATTCCTTAAAACAATATCATCCCCATTGTTCTCTTTTACCATTGTTGACATACATTGTCCTTTTACATAGGCTAAAACGCACAATACATAGCTACTCTTATTGCTTTAAGCAATATTTTTTAGAACACTTACCGCATTTTAAAAATAATATGCTTCCTTTATATATTCATTTTCTAAACTTCTTCATTTTTTTTTAATCCAAGATATGACATACCATATTTCACCTGCCTGAGGAACTTCCTTTAATACTTTTTGTACAGTTTTTGCTAGAAATAAATCCCTTAGTTTCATTTGTCTGAGAAAATCTTTTTTCCTTTTACTTTTGCAGGGTACTTTCAGAAGACATAGAAGTCAGCTTTGGTAGATTTTATTTACAGGAGTACCCTTCTCCACAGTTTAATTTTATGGAGTTTCAATTACCTGTAGTCAACTGTGGTCCAAAAATATTAAATGGAAAGTTTCAGAAATAAACAATTCATAAATTTTAAATTGTGGTCTGTTTGAAGTTAGGCAATGAAATCTCAGACCCTCCTGCCCCATCATGCCTGGCATGAGAATTGCCTTTTTGTGGAGTCCATCCATACTGAATACACTACCCATTTGTCACTTAGTAGTCATCTTGGTTATCAGATTGACTGTCATGGCATCTCAATACTTTTGTTCAAATCATCCTTATTTTAATTAATAAGACTCCAAAGCATAAGAGTAGTGATGTTGGATTATTAGTTTTCGTTGTTGCTGTTGTTGTTTTTCAGTTTGCTTTTGTTTTTGTTTTCGTTTGAGATGAGTTCTTAGTCTGTCACACAGGCTGGAGTGCAGTGACAAGATCGCAACTCATTGCAGCCTCCACCACTGGAGCTCAAGTGATTCTCACACCTCAGCCTCCCAAGTAGCTGAAACAGGTGCATGCCACCACACCTGGCTAACTTTTCTTTTATTATTTATAGAGACCGAGTCTTGCTATGTTGCCCAGACTGGTACTGAATTTCCGAGCTCAAGTGATCCTCCCATGTTGTTCTCCCAAAGTGCTGGGATTACAGGCGTTAGCCACCAAGCCAGGTCTGGAACATTGTTATATTTGTCCTATTTTATTATTAGTTATTATCTTACTGTGTGCAATTTATAAACTAAACTTTGTTATAGTTATGTACGTGTAGGAAAAAATGTACATATGATGTTTTGTACAATCCTCAGTTTTAGGCATTTAGGAGGACTTAGAATGTATTCCCCATGGATAATGGGAGACTAATGTATTTATTTTTTTCTAGCACTTTAAAAATGTTACTCAACTCTCATCTTGCTTGCATGATTTGAATAAGTGGTCTACTGTAATTCTTATTTTTATTTCCCTGTAGGTAATTTGTTTTCTTTGGGGAGGGGGTGTGGTTTGTGGTTGCAGTGGTGGTATACTGCTTGCTGATCTCTGTTTTTTCTCTTTTAATTTCCAGTGTTTCTGTTTGATATTTTTTATAGTTTTTTTTTTTCTCTCTGCCGAAATTGTTTATCTGATTTTGCATATTATCTATTATTCTCTTTTTTTTTTTTTTTTTTTTTTTTTTTTTTGAGACGGAGTCTCACTCTGTTGCCCAGGCTGGGATGCAGTGGCGCGATCTTGGCTCACTGCAAGCTCCGCCTCCCGGGTTCACGCCATTCTCCTGCCTCAGCCTCCCGAGTAGCTGGGACTACAGGCTCCCGCCCCCACGACTGGCTAATTTTTCGTATTTTCAGTAGTGACGGGGTTTCACCGTGTTAGCCAGGATGGACTCAATCTCCTGACCTCGTGATCTGTCCCTTTCGGCCTCCCAAAGTGCTCTCTTTATTGACTTCCTGTGCATATTTTAAATTCTCTGATAGTTTCAACATCTGTTTCATACATGACTTTGTTTTCGGTGATTACCATATCTCTTCTGAATATGTGTTTTGTTACTTTTTGTATCCCTCAGTTTTTCTTTGTCGTTGAAAGACAGAAATATATAGGCAATAGATACTGGGAACTTTTATTATTATTATTATTATTATTATTATTATTATTACATATTTGGAGATAAGTGTCTCTTTTTGTTAGATGTTAGTTTGCAAATTTATGTAGAAGTTTGGCAGGGTTTGAAATTTGTTGTTGCTATAGTTACTATCTTCAGCTATCCAGAAAATTCAAATTCCTAGTAATGTTCTGTTTCTTTTTCAGTGTTTTGTGTTGGGTCTTCCTTTTTGCACTGCTTCCCAGAGACTTTGTCACTTACAACTCTCCCAGCTGACTTCACTGTTATTTTTACTGGAGGCTTGTCATCATGGTGGTATGAGGTGGAGAAGAGAAAATGCTCTCACGTGTTCCATTAAGGCTGTTTACGCAGGTTCTTTAACATTGGATATGGAGGTATCAGCTTCATAGTTGTTCCTGCCTTCCCTCTGGTTATAATGCTGGACTTAGCTTGTATCTCTGCCTCTACTCCAGGGCTGGAGCTCTTTATTTATTTTTATTTATTTTTTTATTTTTGTCTTTTGAATTTTCTTCTCTCTCTTTTATTTTCTTTCTTAAAAAGATAAAATAAAATAAAATTCCTCTGTGCCCCTCTCAGCTGCAGGGATTTTCCATCAGTGCCCTCTCATTACAGTTTCGATGACCTCCCACCTGCTGATTAAGCTTCCTGTTTCATAATATAGATAAGGGTAGTTGGGTCTGTGTGAAATTTCCGTTCTAGCTTCTGTTCCCTTCCCCAAAGTCCTCAGGCTGTAGGTTTCAATAAACTTCTCCCTAACGATTAGATTTTGTTTTCCCTCGGGAAGGCAGGAGAGCTGGGTCTTTGTGAAATTCCCATGGTGACTTCTGTTATCCTCCCATAGTGTCCTCAGTCTATAGGTTTGGATGTTACTTTTTCCCTGCTGATTGTCTCTTTTCCCTGCTGATTGTCTCCTTTCCCTAGTGGAGGTGGAGATGAGGGTCTGCTGCCTGGCTTTCCACGTGGCTGTTGTTTCCCACCCCCAGCCAGCACACAATGAGCTTTTGGGGTTGTCTTTGATCTTCTCAGTCAGGACACTGTGAGATTCAGCCTGCAAGAGGATGCAAATACATACCCTTCTGTCTGTGGGCCCCAGGGGCTTCCCACTCTCATAGTAATCTTCTAACTGCTTTGTGTGGGGATCTGCCCCTAGTGAGCAAATCCAGCCATCTCTCTTCTCCCTCGGGAGTCTGTCTCTCTCCTGATTGATTTCAGGTTTCAAGTTTGCTCTGCATCTTCAGTTCTCTGATTTGTTCAAGGAAAGGTTATTGCTAATTAATTTGTTTATTTGTAGTGACCAAAATGGCCTTAACTCTTCCCTCAGCTTGAATAAACTTTACACAGATTTCTTTCTGATTATAGTCTCCTGGTCTCCCTATGCTTAGAGCATTTACATTAGAAAACTTACTATTTTAAATTCTCTCTCTTCCCCTTTGAGATACAAATCTTTTCTCCCAGTCTTTTTCCTGGTTTACCACTCAGGAATGTCTTTCTCAAGTTATTCCTTCCTTAGAAATGTAAATCAAAAAACATAGAGTCTCCATGTAAGGCCTAACTTCACCAGTTAGCAAACACAGATTGTCAACTAACTTATGGACTGCATGTTTGTGTCCCCACCAAAATTCATATATTGAAACCCTAACCCGTGTCGAAGTTACCAAAAAAAAAAAAAAAAAAAGTATCAATATCAAAATGAAGTCACTTATGTCAAACTCAACAAAATGGAGCTGTCAGGCCATAAAGAAGGAACCCTCATGCCGGAATGCCTGTAACGGGACTTATCAAAAGAAATTACTCTGTGTATCTCCATGACAACAACTATGGAAGGAACTCCTTAAAAACTTAGTATTCCAGAGAAGCCATTTGCACAACGACATTTGTCTAACAGTGGCTGCCTCTGCTAATTAGCCAAAGCCAACTCTTGGCAAGAAGCCCCTGTAACCAATGACCTTTATTTCAAAACAGCTTACATGACCTGATCTCCTTATCTCCTTTAATTAATATATATATATATATTTTTTTTTTTTTCCTCATTCCAACCCTCTTGGATAAGCCTGTGGTTTAAACATATCATGCATATCTTGAATGGCAATCCTCTGATAATCCTAAATAAACTCTTTCTTTGGAGAACCTGCCTCTGCTGTTTGAAGTTGACGCACCCAGTGTGTTTCTATTTGGACGAATGGCCTTGAAAAGATAATAAGACTTAGGTGAGAACAAGAGGGCAGGACCATCATTATGGGATTAGTGTCCTTAACAAGCCAGGAAGAAGGAACCTATTCAGCTGGAACCTTGATCTTGGACTTCTCAGTCTCCAAAAATGTGAGAAACAAATGTCTGTTGTTTAAGCCATGTACTCTATATTTTGCTACAGAAGCTTGAGCAGACTGAGACACCAACCTATTTGCTAATGTTTTTCAGTATCTTTCCACTAGCTCGTCCCAGTGCCCAAGGCTCTCCCACCTTTTGTTTCAGTGGAGTTGCATTCAATTTCTTTTCACCGTTGCAATAGTCTTAAAGTTTTCCTTTTCTGTCTAAGTTGTCTTGTTCGGTATTTCTCTGGCAGTGGGTTTTTCAGGTTTTCCTTGTGGGAGAGACACTGACTCCAGTTCTTTGTATCTCAGGTGGAAAGGGGGAGTCCGCATTATTATGATTACTGGATAATCAGACTAGTTGTGATGAGGGAAGAGAGAGACCCTCTCGTGTTGTTTTATATTGTTTCATACTCAGAAAAGGAAAGAGAAGCAAAACTAAAGGCAGGTAGCCCGGTGCCTAGGAACCAGACCCGAAACCAAGGAACCAGACCTGAAACCAGGACTGGGCCTGCCTGACCTAAGCCTGGTAGTTAAAGATCGACCCCTGACCTAGGAACTGTTATTATCTGTAGATCCCAGACATTGTATGGAAGGACATTGTGAAACCTCCTGTTCTGTTTCACTCTGACCACCGGTGCTTGCAGCCTTGTCACGTACCCCCTGCATGTACCCCCTGGCTTGCTCAATCGATCACGACCCTCTCACGTGGACACCCTTAGAGTTGAGAGCGCTTAAGAGGGACAGAAGCTGAGCACCTGATGAGCTCAGCTTTTAAGACGCTAGCCTGTGGATACTCCCAGCTGATTAAAGCCACTCCCTTCACTATCTCGGTGTCTGATGGGTTTTGTCTGCGGTTTGTCCTGCTACAGTGAGGAGGGATGGCAGGGGAGTAAAATACTCTTTTAGGCTCCGATTAAACCTCTTTATTAGGCAGCGTCTATGTCCCTGTGTCTTGAGGACGGGGCATTTAGAGGAGCTGTTGCTCCTCCTGAAGCTGTTGTGCTTGTTTTAACACATATTTCTGTTCTTCCTCCAAGAGCAGAGCCTTTATTTTTCTGTATTCCTCCTAAGCTGCAATGAGTTTCCCTCAGTTTCAGAAATAATGGTTTTTGTTGCTCTTGTCCCTTGTAGGTTAGGATCATTGTTTCGTAGAGGAGATATGGAGATCAGTAACTACTGTAATCTTTCCCCAGAAAGTTCAGGTAGAAAGCTTCCTGCAGATTCTTCCCATTCCTTCCTATGAACTGCTGGTGAGCTTCTGGAAGAAAAGTCTGCAAGAGGGTGTCAACTGTCTATATTTACAGCCCTAAACTTCTTTCTCACACTAGCTCATACTCTCACACTAGCTCATACTCAGCCTATAGCAACTTCTTAAAAATCCTTAAGTTGATCTTCCTACTAGTTTACCTGTTGTGACCCTGCTGCCCCACCTTAGCAATTGCTAAGGTTTTATTTCACTCTAAGATACTCTCTCCAGATTTTGACTAATGTGTTGGTTTCACGTTTTTGATAGGTTCAATAAATGTTCCTAACTTACAGTTTGTCTAGCTTTTTGATGTTGTAACTGCTGAAGGGATATTCATTTTTTCTATCTGTATCTCCCAACTGAAAATGAAAATCTCTCCTTTTTTACTGAAATTTAGAAGACAAAAATGACTTCTTTATTGCAAGTCAGTGGCTCTCTGGTCCTTAAATATCTCATTTGCCACTAAAATAAACAAGCGTTTTTTTGATAAGTAGAATTGACAGAAATACAGGTTATTGTAGATTAAAGCTTCATATCAAAGTCTTAGTAACCACAAACATTTCTGTTTTGAACATTATATCTGATTTAAATTGGGTATATTAAAATTGTTTTCGCTTATTATTTTCTCTTAACCCTTCCTATTTACTTTATTGGAAAAGGATAATTTATAATTTTCTTCCTCCATAGTGTTTTGGTCTCAGTCAATATAACATGAATTCTTGTTAACTTATTGCCTGAGATATTTTTAATTTAAAAAATTTAAATTATTACATCGAGACATCCCCTCTATCTCTCTTTCTGTAAATTGGAGCATTTTCTTGTATTTGTCTTCCATTATTTCTGCACCTATAAGGTATTAGATTTTTGTAGGATGGACTTTATCTGGCATATGTGTTAAATGTTAATTACTTCATTCTATGTCAGTTTAGTTTAAAATAAATTTCATTGACACAAATCAGGAAAATACCAGTGATGTACGCCACCTTTATTGCAAGTTGATAGTAAAATTAATTGTGTTTCATGGTAACAATGTAGCTAATAACCATCTAAGAGATATCTCTTAAGAAAATAAATACTGGGAAAAATGAATAGGAGAAAATATTATACTCTGGGAAAAAAAAAATTATAATGTCATTTGAAACATTTAAAAAAAAATCATAAAAATTAATGACTGCTTAGATTGTGTAGTATTTCCTGAATGCAACTCTTTGGTTTATCAAGCCAGGCAAAATCTGGCATAATTATGTTAATTAGTTTGTAGTAGTTGTTAAAAAAATTTGAAAAAATTCAATTTAATGAAGTTTAACTGAGCAAAGAATGATTTGAGAATCTGGCAGCCTCTCAAGCAAAAATAGGTTCAGAGTGATGCCAGGGCTACCACAGGGTTAGATAATATTTATGGACAGTGAAAGGAAAGTGACATATAGAAAATGGATGTGAGGTACAGAAACCGCAGGATTGGTTACAGCTCAGTGTTTGCCTTATTTGAACATGGTTTTAATAGTTGGCTGCAACTCTGTTACTGATACAAAATTAGGTTTTAGTCTATTTACATATTCAAATAGGTTACAGTCCATTATATATGGAGAAACCTTTAGGCTAAAGTTAAAATATGTAAGGGAGCAACTTTAACTTAACTTTTTCTTTTTTTTTCTTTCTCTTTTGGTTAATCTCTCAATTTTGGCATGGGTGTTACTCTGTTACTATTATAAATGGATTTATTTGGTTTCAAATCCTACTGGGAAATAGAACTTTATTCCAGTCAAAGAGAAACCATTTGGTATTCTACAGATGGCTGCATGCAAACATTTAAAACTTTAGAGATAATACAGTGTGACAGGGAGACTACTACTACCATTATGTGGGACATAATATCAAGAGTTCAGAATATGCTCCTTAGCACTGCAGTAACCAAACCACTTAAAATCAAATAGATCGAAGAATGAGCCAGAAAAAAAGTCGTCTTGTTTTAACTAGGAACCTGTTTGCCAATTCCATGCACCTGAGTCTTTATAGTGCCTAAAGTATTTACCCACATGCATCAAGAAGTGTCAGATTTTTTCCTTTTCAGCCACAGGTAATCAGGACAAATTTTAATATCTAGCACAACATTAGCAAGATAATGTTTAAAAATCTGCTCTGTAGTCATAGCCCTTATTGTAGAATCTGCTATAGAGACTATTATAAGAGATACATTTCTAATCATTGCTTCATTTACTCTAACCCACGGAAAAATAGACCTAGCAAATGATGCCCATAAAGAAAGGTGAAGACTTCCTGGAAAAGTTTGCTTTACCCTGTGATGTAGGTTAAGAGGGGTGGACTCATCTTCTGCTTCTGAGTGATTATGGAGTTGCAAAGGTACCATTAAAAATCTTACTCACTCTGACCCTTTGTCTTCTATCCATCAAGACATAAGTTTGCCAGAAAAGGCCCAGGACTAGATGGATTTACACCGGTAATTCTACCGGAGGTACAAAGAGGAGCTAGTACCATTCCATCTGAAACTATTCCAAACAATTGAAAAGGAGGGACTCCTCCCTAACTCATTTTATGAGGCTGGTATCATCCTGATACCAAAACTTGGCAGAGACACAACAAAAAATGAAAGCTTCAGGCCAATATCCCTGATGAACATTGATGCAAAAATCCTCAATAAAACACTGTCAAACCAAATCCAGCAGCACATCAAAAAATGTATGCATCACCATCAAGTCGGCTTCATCCTTGGGATGCAAAGCTGATTCAACATACGCAAATCAATAAACATAATCCACCACATAATAGAATCAATGAAAAAAAATGATTATCTAAATAGATGCAGAAAAGGCCTTCAATAAAATTCAACATTGCTTCATGCTAAAAACTCTCAATAAGCTAGGTATTGATGGAACATATCTCAAAATAATAAAAACTATGACAGACCCATAACCAATATCATACTGAATGGGCAAAAACAGAAAGCATTTTCTTTGAAAACTGGCACAAGACAAGGATGCCCTCTCACCACTCCTACTCAACATAGTATTGGAAGTTATGGCCAGGGCAATCAGGCAAGAGAAAGAAATAAATGGCATTCAAATAAGAAGAGAGGAAGTCAAATTGTCTGTCAATAGCAAAGACAGGGAACTAACCCAGATGCCTATCAAAGATAGACTGGATAAAGAAAATGTGGCACATATACACCATGGATTACTCTGCAGCCATAAATGAGAATGAGATCGTGTCCTTTGTAGGTACATGGATGAAGCTGGAAGCGATCATCCTCAGCAAACTAACACAAGAACAGACAACTAAACACTGCATGTTCTCACTCATAAGTGGGAGTTGAACAACAAGAACTCATGGACATGGGGAGGGGACCATCACACGCTGGGGCCTGTCAGGGTGTTGGGGGCAAAGGGAGGGAGAGCATTAGGACAAATACCTAATGCATGCAGGGCTTAAAACCTAAATGATGGGTTGATAGGTGCAGCAAACAACTATTACATATGTATACCTGTGTAACAAACCTGCACATTCTACACAGGTATCCTGGAACTTAAATTTAAAAAGAAAAGAGAGACGTAAGGTTGTCTATGTATAAAGTTGACTGTAAAATCTACCACAATTAAAGGTGTACCCTACGAGAGTACACAAGGCTCTTTTTCCAGTTCTATTGTTCATAGAGGGGTAAGAAAAAAAAAAAGAGAGAGAGAGAGTTAAGAGTCTCATGATGGCAGAAAAGTCTTGCTTCATAATATTGGGAAGCTGTCCACATCTAGGAGGCTGTTAGCCTCTGGGGAGAAACTTCTTTGGCTAGCTTTACCTTAAGGTTTCTAATGGGTGTACAGTTCAAGAATCTGACAGGGTCCTTCTGAGTTGTGAGAGAACCTATGGCCCAAAGTTCTGGCATTTTGCTGCAGTGTGGGCAGCAAGGACAGTCTTTCTTTTACATCATTTACAGAAGACCCAATCTCCAGGTTTTAGATCATGAAGGGTTTGATTGTCTTCAGTGAGTGGATCATGAAATGCTTTCTTTACCTGGCAAAAATTCATTTTGGCATAATGCATTAAAGCCTCACAGCATTTAGTTATGTCAGAGTTTAGGAGTGGAAGATACAGGAAGTTTTATTATTAGGGTCAAAGACCTTCCAGTGAGTGTTTTATAAGGAGTCAACTTACGTTTTCTCCTGGAAGTGGATCTGATTGTCACCAATCTGAAACATCTTTGGTCAAGGCAATCCAGTCAATTCAGTTAGATTTGCCTAATGCTATTGAATCTGTAATACCTTATTTAATTGTTTTACAAGTTGTCCAGTGAAACAAAGAGCTCTATTGCTGGGGATTTCTCCAGGAATGCCCCATGAGGAAAACACATTTCCTAATAAACTTTTAGTTACTGTTATAGTATTGGCTTTCTTGCATAGGAAAGCTTTTAAATAACCAGAAAACACGCATTGAAAATACCAATTGAATGCAATCCCTCTATAAATTTTCAAATGCTACAGCAAATAGTAGAAATACACCCAAAGTTTTGATTGTCTTCCTAGGATTGTAAGGTGGACAAACCAAACATCGGTGATAAACCATTTTAGCAGTTTAGAACAGTCACTACACACACACACACACACACACACACACACACACACACACACACACCCCCGATCTATCATCTATCTATACCTATCTATCTATCTATCTATCTATCTATCTATCTATCTATCTATCTATCTATTGATCTATCCATCTATCCATCTATCTATCTAAGACTTAGATCATTTTACGTCTTCCATGATGTGCTACAAAGTGCAGAGTTTTTAATAATAGAAACTTTAAGGACTAAGGAAAGACCAAGCAGCCTTCCAGGCCCTCTATGAATGCATGCTTAACACTGGATTTATATCCTCTTAAATACCATTATTTTTTTCTCCAGTTCACATGCATAATACTTATTAAATGGGTTACCATAGGTAATTTGACCTGGGCCACTGAATTCATTCTAATTGTATATCTTGTCAATTTCAGTACTGGCTGATTTAGCATAAACATCTGGCAAAGTATTTCTGTGGTATTCAATTAATTCTTGTCCTACTTGGGTTAGCAGTTTTATATATGAGTCAATCTCTTCATTAGATTTCTGGAAATTCTTACCCAGTCTAAGAGATACAATTTTAAATTTATTAGAAACCTGTATTCAGGAGTGCTTGTCAGAGTCCTTTTCATCGTTTTTATGAACCTCCTTGAAGGTACACACTTGAGGACTTTACTTGCTTATAAAGAGCTTTCAGAAAATGCTTCAGAATTAAGCAATTAACTATGGACAAGACTGAATATGGTGATGGCTATAGATGCAATTTTGTTATTTCTGTAGCCTATAATAATTTAACATGATAGCTATAATTATAACTGATAACATATGCCATGGCATCCCAGAATCTTAGGAACCTTATACAGTTTGGAGCACATATTAATAACATATCTATAAAAATATAACTCAAATATTTAAAGTTATTTATTTGAAAATGCTTCCCACATAATTTAACATACAAAATAATATTTTAATGTGTAAAATTATTAATAAAATAAAAATTAATTTTCTTTTGTATGCTTTAGAGGCCATTTGTCACATCTAAAAGTTAGATGTTAAAAAGACTTAATTTTAAAATTTGCAATTTGAATTTGAGAAGCTTATCAAATATGTCAAAGGTGTAAAACACTTGATCAAAATAAGATTACAAGCCACTGTAAAAAAAAATAGTCAATCACTTAGCCAAAGCGGTATTTAAAACATTTTTTAAAGCAAAATTTTTTGTTGTTGTTAGAAACAAACTCAGTTTTCTAAGCCATCAAACACCTGAGAGGCCAGGTGCGGTGGCACATGCCTGTAATCCTAGCACTTTGGGAGGCTAAGGCAGGCGAATCACTGGAGATCAGCACCCAGGCTTTAGAATTTAGCTCAGACAAATCAAGTAAATGTCAAAAGTATTACAGAAGCAGCGGTTTTATAACCTTGAAATATGTATCAAAGATAGCATAAACTTTTCTGACCAGCAATGTCAGACAAAAAATGTCTAAATTATATGTAATACTGATAATTCTGAAGCCATTCCTACTTTATTTTACCTAAAAATTCAAAACTAGCCTCATTTACCAAACATATCACAGAGAAATATCACATACACATAATACATATAGGCATACAGACACAGGACAGAAGCAGATCTTTCCGCTGTCATTAAGATTTTTCATTTGTCAGCTTCCAAATAGTCTTTGTTTTCTAAATTTATACTATCAGTCTTCCAATTACCTGTTGTATTGTCCTAAGCAACTGTTAGCTAGGCAACCCTAAATCTGAACTTCTAAAAGGATGACTTTTAGTGAAAATTAGGTAGGAAATGTGTATCTCAAAACACAGAGATGAGACTGCAGCCCTAAATATTAACATTTTTTTTTTTTTTCCTAAACCAAGAAAGGAGGGTGCAGATAAAGGCCCAGTTAAGACAAGATAGCCAGACAAACATATTAAACAAAGGTAAGGCTTGTTACATACATTTAAAGCAATGCTTAAGAATTTCTACTGACTCAATCTTTCCTCTCTTCCCGGTGTACAATGCTCAAATCTTTATAATCCACAAAAAGTAGAAATAATTTTTTAACAAAATCCCTTACAAATGATGACTTCTTTTATAGATGTAAGTTTATTTTATAAAAGGGTTTCAAAGTAGGCGATGAAATGCTAGAAAGTTGGATTTTGAAGACTAGTTTTATTTCAGTAGGTGGTCTTTTATACTTATATTCTATTTCTTAGCTAAAATTACTAAAGTTAAGATAGAGCCCACTAACAGGGCAAATAAAGAATTCTGTATACATGGATTCAGCATTAATACCTCTGAAAAAGAAGCAAGTCCACTTTAGCTGAGGGAATACCTTTTGTAAACACTTTATTCAGCTTTCTCTTAGCCTTTTGTGTAGGATAGTAACTTAACCAAAAGGTTAGCAGATTCAGTTTTTCTAATCATTTAGTCACTTAGGTTTTTCATTTGCCTTCCTAAATCCTTTCGAAAAATGCAATAATAATACTGACATCTTTTTAGAAACTTCTAAACATCAATAAGCATCTCAGATGAACCTAATATTGAGGTGCTAATTTTTAAATTCACTTCTTAAAGTGCAGGATTATTCATTTTGTCATTTCACTGCAATTTTAAATTATCAATCATAAGATTTTACCCATTTTTTAAAAGTTTTTGCTGCTTCCAGGACCTAATATTTATACATCTAAATGTAGGCAGAGCTGGAAGGTAGAGTACTCAGGTTTTCAAAATTAAGGATCCAGTTTTTATGTTGAATGTTGGCTTTGGATTGCAGATATCATTTATTAACTTGGCCAATAAGTTTTTTCTAACTAAGTGCACACACATAAAAAAGAAACAAAGAGTATAGAACCAAAAATCCCTGCAAGATTCCAAAAACTTGAGTTCACATCCTCTTTAGTATTGCCATTCACTGACAGTTTCTGTCTGACCCAGTCACATACCTGAGCCCTCTAACTGGATCCATTCCAGTTAATTACCCAATCCGATTATCTTCTGGAACCAGTCCACTTTCTGTCACAACTTCCAAACCCAGTTTAGATAAAAAGTTTGCTCAAACAAATTAGGATAACTCAAAACACAAATCTATGAAGCTTCAGAATCCAAGAGAGAACCTACAATCTCCAGGTGCTGCAAGAGAGCAATGGACACAATGTGTTCAGCAGATATCTTGCATGGTCACTCAATGCCCCTGGGGATCATAAGAAACTTTACATTGATCTCACTTGTGACACCATCTGTTAAAATAAAAACTTAAAAGAAATTCAATTTAACAGAGTTTAATTGAGCACAGAACAATATGTAAGTTGGGCAGCCCCCAGAAACAGAATAGGTTCAGAGAAGTTACAGGCTGCCATGTTCTTGGATGCTATTTATGGACAGAAAACAAACAAATAAACAAAAAACAAACCAAAAAACCCACCTGACATATAGAAAATGGAAGTGAGGTGCATAAACAGCTGGATTGGTTATAGTATGGTGTTTGCTTTATTTGAACATGGTTTGAATAGTTGGCCACCTACGATTGTCTGAAACACTGATTACTACAAGGGAAATTTAGAGTCTGTTGACACATCCAGTTCTCTTTTAGTTCACTTTATATGGAGAAGGCTTTAGGCCCAACTTAAAATAAGTAAGGAGGCAGCTTTAATCTAGACTTAATTTAATGTAATTTTTTCAATGATGAAATTGTTTTAAACTGATAAGAAAAGAGTACAGCTGACTGGTTAATAAATTTCAGTAAAATTGATAGGATTTCTACTATGTTGAACTATATGAGGTGATTTGCTTCAGTCAGTATACAAGAAAACATACATTTGAAGATATTTTTAGCTATAGAATTTTCAAATATATTTTGAATAGAGGAGGTTCAGTCCCACTTTATCTCAAGGTGTACATTTTCTACTTAAAGTTAATAGTCTTTTAAATTGTTCACATTGATACTAACTTAATCAAAGAAGCATGTTTAAAACATGACACTATTGTTTGAATGTTTGTTCCCTTCAAAACATATGCTGAAATTGAGTTGCCACTATACCAGTATTAAGAGACAATTTGGCCATTAGCACTTTGCCTTCATGAGTAGGTTTAATTCCTTTATAAAAGGGCAAGTTCAGCCCCCTTTTGTCTCTTTGCCTTTCCACCATTTGAGAACAAAGAATTCATGGTGTCATCTTGGAATCATAATTGACACACCTGCCTGTGCTTTAGCATTGGACTTCACAACCTCCAGAACTATAAGTAAACACATTTCTATTCTTTATAAATTACTCAGTCTGTGGTATTTTTCTGTAGTAGCACAAATGGACTATGACACATGATCTTCAAGCATTCAGATTATTAGTCAATTCGTATGTAAAAGACAGACGTTTTAGCGGTAAAACCCAAAATAAATACATATGCATGAATGTTGACTGCATATCCTAATAAAAGCATATGGATATTAAGAAGTTGCTGGTAAAACAATTTTCTTTTGTTATACATAAAGATTCAATTAACAATGTTGTTGAACTGTTAAAAATCAAAAATAATATTGAAAAATAAATTAGTTATCATGGGGTCAAGCAACTTTTGTTGCTATTCTTGTTGCTGCTGTTAGGGTTTTCACTATAGAATCTAGCAAAAGTTAATCATCATTAAAGGATAAATCACATTACTATGTAATATTCCAATTTGGAGATTATGATAGACAAAATAAACCAATGCAATATGTTATCTTAAAATAATATCTTTGGTTTTTAGAATAATGGTATATATTAAGTGATGAGTTGTTTATTATAATCAAGGAAATCAACCAAAAATCAGTAAAGAGGCTATGTTGAAATGGATGGCCAGATCCTGTATTCTGCAAAATAATGGCACTTGGCTTATTTTAAAAATTGCTTGAATAAAAGTTTTCACTCTCTTTATGTATTGTGAGATGAATTGTTTAAGTTTTTAAAGACAATATCTAAATCCACATCCATACAATTTAACATTTTGCCTTTATGGAACAGATGAGGTCATTAAACTCAACTGAGCCTACTGTTTTTGAAATTTTTCTAGCTTACTACAGTATAACGATAAAAGCGTCAAAGTAAACTAAAGATGGACATTAAAGCAGTGAAAACAAATTTTACTAAAAAATAAGTTTTACAGTAGGGGAAATGAGATTCCAGTATCAAATTGAGCTAAATTCTGAATATAGCATAGACAAGTGGTGATTTATAGCATTGTTCAGTGGTTAATGAATAAAAAATTACTAAGAGGGAGTTTGAGGGTTAGGAGGAGATTTTAGCTAAATCAACTTGACAGGATTCTGGCTGAAGGCAGGCCGGGGTGATAAGTTACCAACTGTAGGGGGTTTGGAATTTGATCCGATACCAAGGGTGGTTAGATATCAAGGGTGAGGATTCTTGCTAAACTGACTTCCAAAAGTTTTGTTAAAACTAGGTGAGGCAAAGACAAAGAAAACATCCAAAAGTCAAGATCTGGTTGAGAAAAAGGTTCACAGCAGCCTGACTAAAGTTTGGTTAAAGTCTTTATCAAAGCTCAGAAATGAACACGGAAAGACTAAATTATACTTAGTATTCTCAACTTAAAAGAAATGCAAGTTATATAATGTATTTTAATGTACTTTATTACTCATATTTAAAATGAACTTTAGGCCCTTAGAAAAGCAAACCTCAATTTTTGAAATATTAGATAGGGTAGGTACTTATGAAATTTTGGCTGGTTTCATCCTGATATTGTACGTGTAGTAGAGACAAATAAACACAGTGAGATGAAAGCTGCACATTCCACCATTCTAAGTGGACAGCATTTGGAACTTACCTGGCATATGACCTTTGCGTTATCTCCAAATATGAAAACAAAAAATACGGAATGAGAAAATGAAACCAAGATGTTCTAATTTTCTGCCACTGCAGAAGATGATGTAAAATACAGATATTTTTAAAAATTTAATTAAATTGGATTAAACACTTAGCAGAGATCATCTCCTCACTTTTTCTCTTTGCTTATATGTAACTGTAGTCTCCTTTAAAAACCATAATTGAAATTTACCAATAATTCTCTCTCTCTCTTTTTTGGCTGCTTAAACTACTTGGAGTAAATACTTAATATCCTGTGAGAGAAAATTAGCTGTAGTCAGTAATAAAAAAATGCATAAAAGTTGAAGTAATTGCTGGTGGGTTTTCATTAGTTTAAGGTATTTTCCAACTAGTTCTAAGAGATAGTTCTGAGGTTAGCTAGCTCAATATTATTCACAATGGAAAAGACAATCTAAAGTGAGAAATGTACATAGTAATTTTTAATAGTTCAGAAATATTGCTTTTAATTAAAAGGAGTTACCTAAGAATTCTTTACACGTTTTAACTTTATTAAAATTGTTAGGTAATATACTACCTTGGTGTTTTCATTTATAATTGAAAAATTAAACATTCTGTTTTTTAACTTTTTAAAAAGTAAAGATAATTCAAAGGGAAAATCTGTTTATTGCTATAAAATCAAATCTCCTCTGATTAAAAGGAAAATCCATAAAAAGGAAAGAGCAATAACTGGAATGGTATTTATCATGCTATAGAATATAGATCATAGTGTGAATATATTTTGATGAATTTCTTTTTAACAATCATGACTTACATGGAAAAATATGACTATTCAGCATATTCCCCAAGAATATCATGCTGTGGTTCTTATTCCTGAGACAGAAAGAAAAAAAGATTAGGGAGAAATATAAAAATAATTCTGAAATTATTTATCCTGGAAATTTTTGCAGGAAGCCAACTTTGCCTTCTCTTTTTAAGCTGAAAGATCTTTTTATTACAGGATAAGGCCAAGGGAAATATTAAAATAATATTATCACACTAGGGAAATATCAAATGCCCTCAGGGCTCCAAAAAAAACCATTTCTGGTAAAAATAGCCCTGGATCCTGGATAATACCCTAATTTAGGTCATATTTAGATATCAGATGTGATTTCTAATTTCTACCACAACTCTAATTTATCACTCTTTCACAGATGAGGACATTGAGTTTTTTCATGCTTAATTAACTTACTGTGTTCCTCACAGCTTGAAAATTCCTGAATGATACTCAAACCAAGTTATGTATAACACTAAATTCTCTTATCTTTCTTCCTTATCACTCTACCTTCTCGTTATCTATGTGCATTTAAAGTTTTCTTAAGCAATTCATCCTGGAGCCAGAATATCTGGGTTCAAGAGTCTGCTTTGTATGACCTTTCTTGTCCTGTGACCTTGGACAATTTACTTTACTTCTTTGCAGTCCCAGGCTCATCATCTCTCAAATGGGGATAATAATGATAGTATTACCTCCTACAGTTTCTTTGAGGCTCATATTCAGTGAAGATGGAGTGAATATATGTGAAGAATGTAGAACTCTAGATGGAGCATAGTAAGTGTTATATGTAGGCGTTACTATTATTCTAATCTTCCTCTTTGAGCCTTTGTTTTCTTACACAGCTGGCTTAACAAAGATAATAGTAACAGAATTGTAATGCTATTTAAGACAAACATTTTAACACCAATTTTAAAGCCATAAAATTAGAATAACGTTGACATTATTAAAACAGTAATTCCTGAATGACAATAATGATATATAATGTTGAGAGCAATGAGTGTAGCTGTGAGTGTTTTCTGATATCCAGAATCAGGGGATAGTCATACTTATTTGGATGGTGAATAATATTAAATTTTGAGATAGTTCAATAACTTTAAATTTAAAAGAGGCAATAAGTAAAGAAAAGCTTCCTTTTTTCTCTGAAGATTGAATCAATTAATGCAAGCCAAGCACTGAGAACAGTGATTGGCATATAGTAAATACTCAATAAATTTTGACTATTATTTTTACAGGTATTCACCATTAAACTACCCAATGTCTAACAAAACACCTAATATTAGGCATGCAATATAAATTGTGAGATTGTGTTAGAAGAATATAACATTAAGTATACCTGGGGGATACATGAGTTAATGCCTACATCTTTATATTTTCCAAACTAATGTAAAAGGGGGAAAATCTACCCAGGATAATTATTTTAATTTAAAATTTGTCACAGATGTGGACAACTTCCTGACATTAAACAAGAAATGGAGACACAGATGTTGCCAAAGAATTAGCTTCCCTGGATCAGTGGGACTTCAAGGATTAGCATGATACACACTTTGGCTTTCAGGTAGGCAAACTACACAATTTAAAAAGCAACAGAAGTAATGTTTCAGTAATGATTGTTCTCAACATTATGTTTTATATTCAATACTATTAGAGCTTTTATGATGGTGAGCATAAACAATAGGAACATCGACCTGACTACCCCAAAAGGGCAACATTTTTGTGTCACAAAGAATTATTTTAGAGTATGTGTCTTTATCTAATGCAGAGCGGGTTAGCAGACAAAAGAGTGTTATTTTGGCTTCAAATTAGGCAAGTAACACGTTTTCCGATAAAAATCAGAGACTATGAAAAAACATCCCAGCTTCAAGAGTGCAAATAATGAGAGTCCCAGGATGAGACACACAGAAAATGTAAAACTGAGAGAAAAAATATGCGTCAGAATGTGTCTAGGTTATCTACAGATATTTGTTGGCTAAAAATTATTTTGCAGATCACATTCATGGAATTTTTTTCTCCCTCTCTTTTTCTCTCCCTCCCTTCTTCCTTTTATCCTTTACTTCCTCTCTCTTTCCCTCCCTTTTTTTCTTTTTTCAGCAAATATTTGTTGAGCAGCTATAACTTTCCAAACACTCCTTAAACATGAAGGATACCATGGTTGACGAAACAGTTGCAAATCCCTGCAGAACAAAACTAGATAAAAATTCGATTGGGAAAGGAAAAACCAATACAGAGTAGTCAACAAACAAAATAATGTCTATTTGTGATATGTGAAACAAATAAAAATAAGTTAGGGAAATAGGACAGAAAAATATATGGGACGATAATAGTATTTACACGGTGCCTTCTGACAAACAAAACAAATAAATGCCCTTTGAGCAGAGGGACATGATATCTAGGGCATTATTATGCCAGATGGAGGGTAAAGGCAAGTGTAGGAGCCCCAGGCTAGGAATATCTAATGCTTTCTAGGAACAGCAAGGAAGTCAGTATTGCAAGAGAAGTGCTGGGAAAGACAGTGGGGGCCACACAGAGCCAGGACTGGCGAAGTCATCAGAGTGTCATGGGTTGTACTAGGGATTACAGATATAGAATAAAGTGTGAAGAGATGTCACTGAAGAAATTTGAGCAGGGAGTCTTGTGACCTAGTATGTAATGTTAGAGTGAGCAGTCAAAGATTTGTTATATATTTTTAGTGATTTATTTTCTTTAAGTCCTGCTTAGTTTCCAAAAGTCAGTGAAACTTTCATTCTTGCAATGGATCCAAATTCCTGAGTGGAAAATATTTCTTATAACCATTCTGTACCATTTATACAATTTAAATACGATGTCCCCATGTTGACATCAAATCTTACCGTATGTTTTGTGGAATAAAATTTTAGAATACTATTTTTAATAACCCACATCAATAGACAGGAACATTTTAGTCACTATTTAGGTCAAATTTCCATACTTTGGATATAAGTGCATTCACACTCATTTTTTGCTATCCTTTCTGAGTAGTTTCATTTCTCAAATGACTGATAGCCCAAAGAAGATGCATTTGAATGTTGTCTTACTTCACATTAAAGTTGTTGGTTTATAAATATATAATTAATGGGTAATAGTTCTTTAAATATATATGATCTTTATTTTTATTATTTACAAAAAATTTTTCAAAGAAAACCTTAAAAAATAAGTCTCTCATATGTGAGACTGTGATGTGCTGGTAAATATTTCCTTTTTGAGAAAAAAATATATAAATGTATACAAATATATTATAAATTTTGCTGCTATAAGGAATTTGTAATACACTTATAAATGTGAATAAAAATATGCAATATATTTCTATTATAAATTTTGTATAGCCATTAACGCTCACATAATACTTTTATTGATTTTTGGTTTGCTCTGTACTCAACTTATTGTCACAACACCTTGATTTGACAATGGTTTTACAATTCAATTGGAGAACTATTTTCTATGATTGCTAATTCTATCACATCTTAATGTTCTTTGCCTTTTCAATTATATAATTAGCAGCTATTAAATCCTAGTTAATCATTTTATGTATTTTCTCCTTTAAAAAGTAGTTACTGGAGATTCTGTTTTCTGACCGGACCCTCATGGATATACATAATGGCCTAATATTGCCAGTCACATCAAAATCTGAAATTTACAAGTGGAAAAAGTTCATTGCAAGCCATTTCCTTTGTTTTTTGTTTGTTTGTTTGTTTGTTTTGTGTGTGTGTGTGTGTGTGTGTGTGTGTGTGTGTGTGAAAATTACTTCAATTGTTTCTTGTTTTGTTTGGAAGATATCTACTAAACTGCAAGATCAATCATGCCATATAACCCAAAGGTTAAAATGTTGCTAGAGGGCATGTAAAAAAAAAAAAAGGAGAAACAGATTAATTTAATTCCGCTGGCTTCACTATATGTCCTTGATTAACGGCAATATGTCTTTCCTAGCTACTAAATTTTTCATAGATACATGCTTATGTTGAGACCTATTGGTGTTAGAATCCCTCTCCTTTCTGTCTTTCTGGAATACTGAGGTCCAATCTGTAATATAATTTATTATCTTTCATAGTTCATTATATGGTAGAGCTAGAGACTCAGGTTAGGAAGAGAATCCGCTAATTTTAGAATTAGGGGCAAAGTGTATGATTGTTAACTGTCTCCTGAAAAATCTTATTTATCTATCCTTACAAAAATGTCTCAGTGGGACCAGTGGGCTGTGAAAGCCAAGACGGTAACTTTTCTTGTCAGTATTGAACCAGACTCTTTTCAGGTGACTGCTGGTATAAGTAATGGCACAGTTCTATTGCTACACATCTTTGGTTTTTATTCTTTCTGCAAAGATTACCAAAATGGATGAAAATTGTTATCAATCATTAAGGTGATTTTTGGTGAAATAAGTATTATGTGATTCAAACATTCTTAACTCCCTACATATCATAGCAGTTACTTATATACTGTCATAAAAAATGAATATTTTTCTAAACAATAAAAAGTCCACATTTTGCAAATCTATATTTTATACCATTTACCAAATATATTTCAAAGTGATACAACTTCACATAAATTTTTTTTTACATTTAAAAGCAATTTTTCATTTTTACTCCTTAAGCTATTAATTAGGATATTTTCTACTATAAGATATAAAGATTTAGTTGTATTTATAGTGTAATCATATTTATATATTTTTAATACTTGTATATATGCATATACTTAGACATACATCTATATATGTAACTTTTTAGTACATAGTTTGTCCTGATATGATTTACTGAAATATTTAAGACACTTCTGGTAACAATAACAGCAACTTATTGTCCCTGTAATTTCCTAAATTCCAAGTGTCTCAGAGTTTGAGTAATTTGTCGTAAGTCCCAGTTCTTGAGGTGCTTACCAATTGATTTAATCCAATTACCAAATCTCATGTTGCTTGTCACAGAGATTACTCAAAAGGTTTGTGCATACTTGTGTCAAGATCAGCAAATAAATCATAAGAAACTATTTGCCAGTAAATATGCTGCTTTGAACTTCCGTAGGAGGTACCAGGAAGAAATGCTATATTTCTGATAGGTTAGGAGAGGTATATTTGGTTCATTTTGTGGGACATAATCTGTAGTTTGCACTCTAATGTAACCTAACTCATACAAATAACAAAGACATATGTATAAAGATTTTGAAGTACTAAATTAATGAAATAGTTGATTCTACGTAGGTCAAATTGGACAGCCTCAAAATTAGGAATGAACATAATAAATGTGCAGTTAAGCCTTTTTGGATTCTTCTCTGGAAGGGGCAAGTATTTATTAACAATATACTAGTTTGGCAAAATGAAAGATGAAGACAATAATATTAAAGACTATACTAGTTTCAAAGAAATCTTCCAATTGCTGCTAAACATCTCTTGGAAGGCAAGGTGTTGATATAACAGAGGCTAGTCCAAAACACATTTACTAGACTATGGTGTTAATGGATAGAGTTCTCAATTTCATAAGCTAAAGTTTCTATGGGGGTCACTTTTAGGACATCTGGATTGATGAACTTTAAAAAAAAAAATAGTAACTCTTCTCTTTTTTTCCAATTGTTCAATGAAGTTACACAGTTATCTTGAGAAAAAAAGGAAGAAAGGAAGGAAAGAAGAAAGGGAAGGAAGGAAGGGAGGAAGGAAGGAAGGAAAGAAGGTAGGAAGGAAGGAAGGAAGGAAGGAAGGAAGGAAGGAAGGAAGGAAGGAAGGAAGGAAGGAAGGAAGGCAGGCAGGCAGGCAGGCAGGCAGGCAAACATTTCTTTTTTCTAATGTTTTCTTCTTAGTTTATAATTTTTTTTCTATCCTAGTGAGTTTTGAAAGGCTGAGATTAAGACATAGGTCTAATTTTAAAAGGGGGCATTCCCTGAGTATGTATTTTTTGTGTTCTTTGGACCTATGTTTAGCACAGGCCATAGAATACTCCTTCACTTCACATGTCCCAGCTTAGTTCACTACAAGACTATTTTTGAAAAACTTTTCTACACTGTAAAAAGAGATATTTTATGATGAATGATTTTTAATTGTAGGATTAAATAAGGAGTACCTCAAACCCTTAAGCAGTCCCTCTGAAATCTTTCAAGGATTGTTATATATTTCTTTTGATGGCTGCAAGATGCTCCTAGTGCTGTTTGTAAATCCCTTGGCAATTGACAAACTAAATACATTTTAAGTTGGAAAATTTGAGTTGAAATAAAAATATGCTGTGACACTGGTAAAGTAAGACAAAAACTAAACAATTTATCTTCAGAAATAAAACATAATAAAGAAGCCCCCAAAATCTTTACCTCAAACTTCAAGATAGTTGGTTTAAAAGTTAGGATTTTTTCCTCAAAATAGCCAGATGACTTTTACATTTTGTACTTTCCTTAAATTGAAAGAGTCAGAATTTAACATTTTACTCTTGACATAGAGAATATATCCATTCCAACCTTTCATTTTTTTTTTAACAAAACCTTTACTCTCTCTCGATTTTAAAAAACAACAACAAAAAAACTTTTAATTTTTTATTTTTCCTTTTTGAGTTTCCAATATTAATCATTATTTAGTTGACTCCAAGTCACTGACATCATATGATCCGTGAAGCGCTAATTACACTGTCAGATTATACAAATGTTTCATAAAAATAGTGATGATAATAATTTTGCTAAAATTGCTATTTTCAAGCAAGAACTATACGATAGTTTAACCAGGAAAATGATTAGTGCATAAAAGAAGTAGCCCTCTAGACTTTGATTTGTTTTTGGCACTTTGGTGGCTTAGGGATGTTTTGTTTGGGGCAGCAGGGATATTGGACTCTTACTAGCACAAGTATACAAAAAAAAAAACAAACCTACTTTCTTTTTTACAAAACATATTCATATTTTTAATTCTGAAACCTAGACTTTGGCTTTATGAAATTGTGTTTTAATCATTCATGTGAAGTACAGGTTACAAAATGGTTGCTTATATTTTATAGTTGTTGTTTGTCATATGTTGTCATGAACTTGGTGTTTGTGTACAGTAGACATTAAAGTTATTGATAAAATGGTAATAATATGTATTGAAGCAGAAAACACATGAAGCCCAACAAAGTTATATTCTCAGTTAATCTCATTGATCCTGGGTTATTTATGACTATAGAGTTCGTCCTGAGCAAAATGGGTATTCTCTATGTGCTATGTTTAGTGCGATCAGTTATGATTCTTATTTACATACTATCCAGTTTTGTGTTTGCCATGTAAAATTAAGAAAAAAATTGACACCTCAATGCTATTTGCTCACAAAACTACACATACTGTCATGAAGGAAATCAATGTGTTCTGTAAATTGCCTTACTGCCGTAATAACAAAGTGTTAATTTAACTTGTTAGAATTTATATGCCATAATAATAAAAAAGACTCTTAGAGGAACAAATACAAGAATAAACTTCTAAACTTGCTGAAATACATAAAACAAGATTCATATCAATGGCATAGTTTTTCAAATTAGTCCATTTATGAATAGTCTCATTAATATTCCATGTTTATGTATCATCATTTCTTTTTCATCATTTATGATAGTCATGTTTATTTGACCTTATGTCCTTCCAAAAATTTGGTACAAATACAAGGCCTTCAGCATTCTGTGTATTCACTGAGTGGTTCTGGAGAGTCTCAGCACTCTTTTCCTCTGAGGTAATACTACTCACATTTATTACCTATTGCTTTGGACTAACTAGAGTATATTTCATTTAAAAACTTTTCTTTTTGAAATATATCAATTATGCTTGGAAATATTTTGGAAAATAAGAGTCATAAAGAAAAATAACTCTCACAATTTTCGTGCACAGAGAAAACTACTGCTAACATATTGGTGTCATTTATGGTTCTTTTCAGTGCCACCGAACATTTTTAATAAACACTATTTTTATGATTACATAATACTTTACTATTAAAGCATCATTTCCTGGTTTGAGCATTATTGTCACAACTACCTCAGGAAATAAATCTTAAATATACTTTTGCTTTATTCTTAGAGCTGATTCCTTCTGGAAGCAGAATTTCTGAATCACGGGTTTAAACTAGATTTAAGCTTCTGAATGCATATTTCTGATTTATGTTGAATTAACAAAATAATTCATTTCTTGATTGAAGAGGACAAAGCCACTTATAATAAGTGAATCTTGGACACCGTGTATATTTTTCCTGCCTCACAGCCTACTGTAAAGTTGCATGATTACCTCAAGGGCCTTTCAGATTCTCTGGTAGACTCAGATATCTAAAATATGTCTAGCATATACCTCATTTTTTTGAGGAGCACATTTTCAAGCTTTAGCCAGCATATGACCTGTGCTCATAAAGTAGGTTAAGTGAATAAAGGAGGAAATTGACTACTCTACTGTTCTTAATTGAATTAATGAACACTCTTCTGTTTTCTTCATGACCTATACCTGCCATTTCATAAATTTTACTCCAAACTGGGTCTTCTCTGTGAATTCTGTAAGAAAGACTATTGTTTTCCCTGGTTATTTTAGGCGACAGGCCTGCCTATTCTTGTATTTCAACCTATGCAAAATCTGCTCTATGTTTTCTAAGATTTCTTAAATCTTAGTTCCTTTGCTATACTCACATTTTATTTTTAGTATTATTATGGGTTTAATATTTTACAAAAGAAATGTGTTCATTTCAATGAGAGTCAGAGAAAGAAGGACTATAGGGAATTGTTTCAATCTAAAAACATGAATCAGAAATTGTTAAATATTTCCAGTTTTAATATTTAATACATTTTTCTTTATTTAGAATTATTTTTATTCTTCTTTTTCATGCTTTTCCCATTTTTACTTACTAATGAAGTGTATAAGAAAAATATTAGTCAAACCTATAAAAATGCAATAATAGCCATCATGTTTTCTTTATTTTAACAGTGTTCATAACAGTTTTACCATTGTATTTTAATTGATATTAGTATATGTTATGACTATGATGCTCTCCAGAATAGCAAATGTATTAAAATAGAAATGAATTAGTGTGATATCATTTATTTTTCTCGCAGAGAGGTGCTCTGAAATTATAATTTATTAATACACTTAGAAAAATCTTATAATAATTTTTATGTTTGTGAACAAGGCAGTTTTAAAATAAGGTTTGTGATTATGAACAAGGTATCTCAGTTCTCTCTTTATCTGTTTCTATCTTTGAATATTTTAATATATTTGTCTACTACAAACTTTTGAAATTGAGCCTATATAAAAATATAAGTCATTTTAGTTTTTATTTTCTTGTCTATCTTTTTACTTCATTCTCAGAATGGAGACTGATAAATCAGAAAGCTCAGGCATTTTTATCCTAATGTTAGAAAGTTCCAACCCAAATCTGGTATGAAATCAATTATGTCTACATATCAGATACGTTCAAGGTGTTGATTGACTTCCCTTTTGAGTTCTCCTTACAACACTTAATTTTCTGAATTTATGGTGAGTCTGTTACCAGAAATTCTGCATCGGGATGGATCGTTTAACTGAGGAAATCAACAAAGTCGGAGCTCTGGACCAGCAATCCCAATTTTTGTAATAATGAGCAAAGAATTGCAAACTAACGCCAAAATGCGAATTCAAAGTGAAGTTTACACTCTCAGAGAGAGTGGGGTGACTTCTGCGAAATGAAATTAGCCCGTCTTTACAGAGTTCAAGGTGCTTTTATGGGGTTTGTAGGGAGGAGTTGAGATTTGGACTGTGTCTGAGTGACGGGATAATGTCATTTGATTTGCAATTTATGGTTATATAACTAAAATTCAACTGTGTGTATCCCTACCCATAATTCATACAGAAAAGCTCAGGGTTGGGGGGAAGATAAAACCATGTGTGGCTTCTATTATAATGACTGTATAATAAGCTTAGGGTTAACCTGAAGACACAGCTTTGTGTTACTGTGCATGTGTCACTTTAGGGGATTTTCACTTGTGCCCTAGTTCCTCCTTCTCCAGGATGTGCTGACCACAGACTTTACCACTAATTCCATCTATTAGGGTGGAGTTAGGGTGGTCTTAGAGCTTAGGTGGGCCAGGAGCTGTCTTAGTGACAGCCTTTCTGCTCTCTCTCCTTTCATCCCCTTCTAGTTGCTAATGTCTATTTAACTATCTAACACATCTGTTTGGGGATTTATAAAACATTTGAATTATATTGTAATCATATTTACTAGGGAAAATAAGTTACCATAAACCATTTTATTTGAAACTTTCTCAGGAAACTAAAGTAACTAAATATCATCAATTTTAGTTATGCTCTTTAGCATCGTGAGTGATGAGGAGGCATGTCAGCTTGTAGAGACAATTGCAATCTGGAGTCTTACAGATCTGGGTTTTAGTCCTCCTCTACTGCTTACTATCCATTTCATATTGATCAAGTGACAATTTTCTAATACACTAATAGAGATAAGAATACTTACTACCATCCCAGAGTGGTTGCTCACACCTGTAACCCCAGCACTTTGGAAAGCCAAGGCGGGCAGATTTATGGAGCTTAGGAGTTCGAAACCATCCTAGGTAACTCGGCAAAGGGCTGTCTTTAGGAAAAATCAAAAATTAGTTGGGCGTGGTGGCCTGAGCCTATAGACCCAGCTACTCCTGAGACTGATTTGGGAGGATTGCTTGAACCCAGGAGTTGGAGGCTGCAGTGAGCCAAGATTGTGCCCCTGCACTCTAGCCTGGGCCACAGAATGAGACCCTATCTCAAAAAAAGAAAGAAAAGGCAAAAGAAAAGAAAATATAATAATAAACATAGTAAAGAATATTTATTAACACAAATGTTTGTTGTAGTAATATGAAATGCCTTGTTAACTATGTGTATTTATACTACAATTTGTTTATGTGATGTTTTAATATGTTCTAATGTGATAGATAAGTTCTGTTTATAACATACATTAATCAATTAAATTAATTATAGGATTCATCTGTCTTCCTTTTACCAGAATATTGTATATTTTTTCCTTTACAATTTTTATAACCTCAGTAGCGTATGCATATTTAGAAATCTACAAAACTATTTATTATTTGTGGTATTTTAATAAGTAGCAAGAATTCAATTAAATTCAAAATTGACTTAATATGCTTATTATAATTTTTAGGACAAAGACATTTAGGACCCAACACAATTTTAGTATATTGAAAGATAGTTGATTCTAGTGGAATCTAAAGTGTTTGCTAACGCTTACTGCCAGGATAATAACACATCTAATTTTATAAGGCTTAGTATCCTAGGATAAATATTTGAAGTATCTATCTTGAAGTTAAAATATTTATTTTTCTACTTTATTTTTAAAGCCACATTAAATGTGTTCAATAAGCATCTGAGAGGCTTTCTTTTGACACACAAAGGGAAATCTATCAATTAGTGTATCTCATTTGCAGTAAATGAAAGTGAAAAAAAAAGTCTTCATTATTGTATACTCTACAAAAACCTTCAAACTGTAGCTGCATTGTACTAATGATTGATTTTTTACAAAATCTCTAAGGAAATAAATTTGTGCTTTCTAGTATTAAAAGTAATGGCAAAAACCGCAATTACTTTTTCATCAACCTAATATTTAAAAACCTTCCTATTATGTGTCCAATATATGCATCTCTCTGATTGGTATACACAGGATTGTAAGAGCTATTTATGGAGGTCTTAACAGTGAATGGTGATTTTTTATGTAATATCATCAAAGAAATAAAAAATGATCGAATATTAATTCCATGCCAGGTCATTTTAAGCCTTTCATATGCATTGCCTCATTTATGATTTATGACAAAATTTTGAGATAGGTGTCCTTATTATCATCACTTTACAGATGATGAAATCAAGACAGATATAAGTCAGGTAACTTGTCCCAAATCCCATAGTTATCCCTCCCTAGAGAGAATTCAGGTCAGCTGTTCTGACTCCACAGAGTTAAAGCCTTGACCATTGACTTTATTAAGATCAAAAGAAAAAAGTATTTCGAAAAATAATTTAAATACTGTGTAAATCAGAGTTTTCTCACTAAGTTTAAGACAACACTTTTTGGTACTTGGAAGAAAGCTTAGTTATTAACCTCAAAGTAAATTCACTTGTGAGGGTCCTGAATAAAATAATACGAGAGGAAGGAATAAATTGCAGAGTTGATCTGGTATACCTAGATCATGTGACTGCTGAAATTTTTTTAGAGACAGCAGAGGTAAAAGAATGGTGTGGCACTTGTAACTGAGCAACTTGGACTTATAATCTTTGAAACCTTGATAGGAATAAAATAAATTAGAAAAAAAAGAGATATAGGCCTGGTGCAGTGGCTCATACCTGTAATCCTAGTACTTCGAGTGGCCGAGGCGGGTGGATTGCCTGAGCTCAGGAGTTCTAGACCAGCCTGGGCAACACGGTGAAACCCCATCTTTACTAACATACAAAAAAATTAGCCAGATGTGGTGGCGTGTGCCTGTAATCACGGCTATTCAGGAGACTGAGACAGGAGAATCACTTGAACCTGGGAGGCAGAGATTGCAGTGAGCCAAGATCATGCAGCTGCATTCCAGCCTGAGTGACAGAGCAACACTCTGTCTCAAAAAAAAAAAAAAAAAGATGTTACAAAACTGGAAAGTAGGTATCACAACTTGATACCTAAAGGGCTATGAAGTGAAGTAAGTAAGTTACCAAGGTGTGAAAAATTCTATAGGATACTGCCTTTGAAGGGAAAAATTTCTCTGTCATTAGTGCAAATACCATGTATTTCATAAAAAATAAAACTACAAATGATTTCTTCTTGTAGAATTTTTTCTATTATATATAGAATATATGTATATACATGAAATTTATATGTGTCTGTATGTGTAGATTCACACAATGATACACACTATATCATTGTTTATTCTTGGTGAAGTGTTTAAGTTCACACCTGCATATTTACTTGTTTAACATACGGTTATGGCAACAAAAGACAAGACATGATCTTTCTCTGATGCCTGAGAAATAATCACTAAATAGAATTGGATTCACTCTGGCAACACAAAAATGTGGCTATTATTAGTATTCTACTATGAGTTGTTGAAAACTCGACAATAGAGATTGGGATGATGGAGAACATTGGTTTACTCTTACAAGAATACAGGCTAAGAGGTGGGTATGAACACAGTCATGTTTAAAAGCAAAGGCAACATAACGGAACCCACAGGGTAGGATCAGTGCAAGAGGTTATGAAAAACCATGTTCTGCACTCGGAAGTTTTTCTGTTTCATTCGTTTTTTTATTGAATTATTAAATCTAGAAAATAGTTTCATGAGTTCTGTAGGTTTTGTGTCTGTGTGCAGTTAGGTTTGGAAAATTAGAGAGTAAGTAGTGTTGTTTATTTTTTTCCTCCAAAACCTAGTATTGTGCATTGGTAGCAACCTGTGGGTGGGGGGCAAAAATCTGTAGCATGGAATTGTCAGCGAAATATGAGGCATTGTCTAACACTGGAAATAGCATATGCGGCGGAACCCATGAAGAAAGATCGTACTCTGCTGTTTTATAGGCATATACGATATTGCTTGGAGATAGCAGGATTATCTCTTAAAGTAGATTTATAATCTGGTATAATCTAGATTACATATAATCTATAGTTGACGGGGCAAAATGAGACAATAACATTTAGATGCCTGCATTGTGAAATGTAATAATCTTATCAGGTAATGTGAGAAACTTAATTTTCAGAAAATAGAATAAGAATCCTGTAGATTTCAGATAGAAAATGGATAGAGCACTAAGTTCCTATCTTAATAATGATGTAGAAAAATGATAACTATTTTTGTTAATAAATGTTTTGAAAATAAATGTGACAATGAATGTTGCTTGGTTTTGCTTTGTTTTGTTGCAGCAAGAAGTAGAACTTACCCTTAGTGCTAAAGTTTTTACTCACACAATCTATCACTTATTCCTTTAATTTGTTACTTGACTGTGATAAATAGCTGATAAAATGTTTCAGTGAATTCAAGAGAAAAAATGAAAAAAAGAAAAACTTTGGCCATTCTAACATGAGTCAGAAAGTATTATTAACTCATTTATTAAAAATCTGTTTATCAACTGTAGTCTCCATGATGTACAATAGGTCTCTTGAACTCATTCCTCTTGTCTAACTGAAATTTTGTGTCCTTTGATCAACATCTGTTCCATCTCCCTGTACCCTGTCTCTGGTATCCACCATTCTACTTTATTTCTATCATTTTAACTAACAATATATTGTATATTTGAAAGTGCTGAGAGCAGATTTTAAGATTTCCCACCATAAAAAATGATAAGTATGTGAGGTAATGCACATGTCTAAGAACTGATGTAATGTTCAAATGTGGATGCTGACCACCTCAACTCTTAACTCTTAGAGTCTACATCAGGATCTGAAACTCCAATTGGCAGCTTTATAACTAAATAATGCTTAGAGTTCTGATATTGTTTTCTCTCTTTATTTCTGGTAACTCAAACACTCAATTTCCTTTTTTCCAAGCCCAGATATGTTTGTTCTTGGTTGTGTTGTAAGTATTATTTTATATGTTTATTTTCTCAATGATTTCATCTAAATTTATTACTTTAAACATATTATATATTCTGTGAATCAATATATAACGTTAAGAGGTAACATGTCCGATGAAATAAAGCAGGATAAAAATGAAAGAATTATAGGCATTATTACTTTTATAAAAGGTCAGTGAAGACTTGTCTTATAAAATATTTAATCAAGACTTCAAATAAAACAAATGAGGATTCAAGTGGCTACTAGGAGGAAAGGTAGCATCAACTACAGCTGCCCTCGGCTGAGTTTTCTTATTAAGTCAAAACATATATAATACTTCAAAACTGACCATTTTTCACCTGTCCAAACACTTGTTTCATATGGTTCAACCTTACTTGTCAAGGAACTGCACAGAGCCCAGTGAGTGTGAACAATGGCAAATGAAGTGTTCTGAAAGGTGTGGTTATGGACTAGACTGCTTAGCACTTTGTGAATCCTGAGAAGCATATTAGAGCTCACTCTGAAGGAGGTGGGAAGCTATTGGAGAATTTGGAGGAGTAGAACAATGTTATATGGTTTGGATTTTGAAAAGGTCACTGAATCTACCCTGTTGAATCTAGCTAAGCAGCAGGGTAAAGTGAAAGCAAGAAGACAAATTTGTAAACTACTCCAGTAAAAATCTTTGGACATGGGCCAGGGTAGATGCTGTAAGTGTGCTGAGTAGTTGGATCCTAGAAATACTTCAGAGAAATTGTCCACAATATTTCTGGGAAGTTTAAACAGGAATGGTTACAAAACGAGGGAAGCAACTTTGTCTCCAAAGTCATCTGTCTAACCAAATTGAAGAATAGAGATAGTATTCACTAATGTCAGGAAAAATGCAAGAGGACCAGGTTTCATCTAGAAATTGAAATGTGTGTTATATGAATTGCGTTTTAAACACATTTGATGTCTCTTAGGCAGCTACATATTGTTTTTTTCTTTTATTAAATTAATATGTGTTCAACTGGTCACCATGGAAACCTTTACAGAGATGAGATTACCATGTACATATTTGCTTAGTTGATTTGAACTCAGATATTATAAAACATATTTAGTAATCATGAAATAGCCTCATAATATTTAAATCTCTCCAACCCCAAGCTTTAATTAGTAAAGTAATACATTTATAAATCAGACTTTATTATAGTTTAAAACTTCTGCTCTTTAAAAGACACTGTTAAGACAATGAAAAGACAAGACACAGAGTGAGTTAACATATTTGCAAGTATTGTGTCTGCTGAAAGGATTGTATCTACACCATATAAATAACTCAAAGTTAAATACTGTAGTCCCCCACCCCCTTATTCTTGGTTTCACTTTCTGATTTCATTAACCTGTAGTCAACCTTGGTCCAAAAATATTAAATGCAAAATTCCAGAAATAAACAATACTTAAGTTTTAAATTGTGTGCCATTCTGAGTAGCATGGTAAATCCTTGAGTCATCCTGCTGTGTCCCAGCTGGGGCATGAATCATCCGTTTATCTGGCATATTCACGCTGTATACATAACCTGCCTATGAGACACTTATTAGCCATCTAAGTTATCAAATCAATAGTTCCCCAGAAGAAGGGTGAGTACAGTGCAATACAATAGAAAGAGAGAGAGAGAGAGAGAGACGGATACAGCGAGACCACATTCACATTACCTTTATTACAGTCTTCTATTTTATTAATTTTTTGCTAATATCTTACTGGGCCTAATTTATAAATTAAACTTTATGATAAGTATGTATATATAGGAAAAAACATTGTATGTATATGGTTTGGTATTATCCAATATTTTAGGCATCCATCGAGGGTCTTGATTTGTGTCATTTCTATTGCTTATGTGTCGCTCAAGGAGAAGTGGTGACTATTGTAATAGCAATACGAATGGCACATTTAATATATGTGAAAAGTATTTGAACAGGCCCTGCACCAAATAAGACATATGGGTGGCATATATGAACATAAGAGGATACTCAGCCATTAATGAATGAGAAAATAAGACCTCAGTGTAATGCCATTACATACTTATTAGGATGATTAAAAATAAAAACCAAGCAAACCAAGTGCTTATGAGGATGTTGTGCAACTGGAATTCTCATAAACTTCTGGTGAGGATGTAAAGTGGTAGAATCACTTCGAACATCTATTCAAAAGATTTTTTTTTTCTTTTTTTTTTTTAGAAGGAGCCTCGCTCTTTGGCCCAGGCTGGAGTGCAGTGGTGCTATCTCGGCCACTGCAAGCTCCGCCTCCCAGTTTCACGCCATTCTCCTGCCTCAGCCTCTTGAGTAGCTGGGACTACAGGCACCTGCCAACATGCCCAGCTAATTTTTTTTTTTTTTTTTTTTGTATTTTTTAGTAGAGACGAAGGTTCACCGTGTTAGCCAGGATGGTCTCGATCTTCTGACCTCGTGATCCACCCGCCTCGGCCTCCCAAAGTGCTGGGATTACAGGTGTAAGCCACCGTGCCTGGCCAACAGATTTTTAAAAATTAAACAACAAGCAGCCATATGAAACGGTCATATCTCTACTAGGTATCAACCCAAGAGAAACAAAATGGTATATCCATACAAACATATTTTATATGAATGTCCATAGCAGCTTTCTCTGTAATATCACAAAACTGGAAACAAACTAAATATTCACTTACAGATTTATGAATAAATAGTTATGGTATATTGATATAGTATAATCTTATTCACACAATAAAAAAATTAATTGTTCGTATACTACAACATGGATGAATCTTAAAGTCATTATTTAGAATGAACAAATCCAAACCAAAAAAAAAACCCATGTACTGTATTATTCTATTAATATTAACTTGTAGAAAATGCAAAATGATTTATATAGAAATCAAGGAGAATAGTGGTTCCCTGTGGATGAAATAGGGATAGAAGAAAGAGAAGGATGACAAGTGGGCACAAGCAAACTTATTTGGGGTGATTAATATGTTCCTTTTCTTGATTGTGATGATGTTTTTTTATATATATATATGAATTATATATAAATTTATTAAATTCTGAATTTATAATTTGTTGTAAGTCACTTATACTTAATTGAAATTTATTTTTTATAAAGCAGAAATAAGCAAAATAAAACGGTAAAAGGAAAAAGACAAATAAAACTGTTTCCTGAATTTTGATGATTTACTATTGTTTAAACAAGGAGTTGTTGCTGCAGTTCCTAGCAACTAAGGCTTAAATTGAATTACGTTTCATTATGTTTTCCCAATCTAATGAAAGAAAGTAAATATGTTTATCTGCATGGACAAACTTTTTTCAGTCACAATTGAAAGTGGAATTTATTATCTGGAGTTTTATCTAAATGCTAATGTCTTCAACTACAGATGTGCAACAGGCTCAGAAACTCGTCTTTTCAATCTAAAATTCTCATATTGGTTTTCTATTAAAGTTGAATGCCTATGAATAAATTGAAATTTAGTAAAGGAATTTTTGCAGGAAGCTAAATTAGATGTATTATTTTCTGATATTTTAATTAAAACAAAATTCATGAAAGGAACTTACAAGAACAAAGAGAAATGAATATTTGGTATGTCCAACAGGTCAATTGTCTTAACCATGAAATGTCTTAGGAAGTCATCTATCATATGTTGCATCATAATCACTTTGTAGTTGTAATTCTTCATGATTTCTGTGGATGTGAATATGCTCTGATATTGCTTTAAATACCTAAAGTAAGAGTGTGTACATGTTTAGAAATAATTGTATTCTTGTCCATGCTGTATGTCTACATATGTACACATAATACATACTTCTCACAAGTACAATTTAAGACAGGTGTCAGGAACTTTAATCATAAAAGAACTTCTATGAGTCTCATATAGATTGGATTTAATATGAGATAATTCTGTTAATGGAGTAAAATACAACATAAAATTGTCTTACAAGACATATAAGAAATTAAGTTTCTACTGAAAAGCAGAACAAAAAGTACTAATGATCCCTGAAAAATCTGAAGACTGATTTGATACATGTTAAGAGTTGTAAAGGAAAGAAAATCTCTTAGCTCTTTTTGTTAAAATGGCATAGTAATTTACTGTCACTAACCCTGGGGACTTTTAAGGATATGAGAACTATTAAAGATCCTTCGATTTTTTTAATCTGCTAGAATTAAGCTCCATAAAGGCAGAATCTGTTCTCCACTTCGACATTCATGGTACCTAGAGCAGTGCCTGGCATATAATAGACATTTAATTTAAACCTCTCTTTCTCTCTCTCTCTCTCTCCCCCACAGTTTGTCTCTCTATCATCTCTCTACCTTTGTTCTTTATGTAGATACTATGAAATATGATCTATTAAAAAGATTATTTCTTTTTACAAAAACAATTAATGTGTTGGGGCAGAACGATATGATTTAGCTCTGTATCCCCATTGAAATCTCATGTTGTAGTTCCCATAAGTCCCATATGTTGTGGGAGGGACCCAGTGGGAGATGACTGAATTTTGGGGCGGGTCCTTCTCATGCTGTTCGCGTGATAGCAAATAAGTCTCCCAAGATCTGACTGTATTATAAGCGGGAGTTTCCCCGCACAAGCGCTATTTGCCTGCCCCCATCTATGTGAGATGTGACTTGCTCCTCCTTGCCTTCCGCCATAATTGTGAGGCCTCCCCAGCCGCATAGAACTGTGAGTCCAATTAAAACTCTTTCTTTTTAAATTGCCCAGTCTTGGGCATGTCTTTATCAGCATCATGAAAACGGACTAATGCATCTCTCTACCTTTGTTCTTTATGAAGATATTACAAAATATGATCAATTAAAAAAATATGATTTCTTATTACAAAAATGATTAATGCAGTGAACTGAAATTCATAAAATCTTTTTAAGAAAAATGCTATAGTGATAAATAAAATTTTATTAACTATTTGGTATATGTAGGTAGAATGACAATGAATCATTAACAACAAGAAAACATTTTAAATGAACCAAGATTTTATGTAATTTTGAAATGGCAGCGAATGAACTGGAAAATCATCATACCATTGAAAAGATTGTGCATTAGACACTGTAATAAATCATTTACTGAAGACTATTAGAGTTTAAATTAAATTCATTTGTAATCGAGTAAAAGGAACTTGGAACATACTGCTTGATTTCAAAAAATGTGTTTGATATAAATTCCAGTTTGTAATAGCATTAACAACTGGAAAAAATTTTAATTTCACATAAATATTGGTGCACTGTGTACAAGAACTTAATGCATTTAGCTTACTTTTCTTGGATAAGCAGTTCAATGAAATGGAAAAATGACAATTTTCTATTTCATAAAGAAAAGTAATATAAGCAAACTATAATAAGAGAGATCTCAGGATTCCTGAGATCTTTGCCATTCAATAGCATCAAATACTTAGAGAACATTTGACCAACAATTATTTAGTTAAGGCTCTCATTTTACCAATAGACTTTAATGAGACCTCCATTTCTTACATAAGATCTCTACTTTATGCAGAAGGACATAGCAGTGGGAAGAACATCAAAGAGTAAATAAGAAAATATGTGATATTAGAGGAAATGGCAAATAGCTTTCTCACGTGCTTAATGAAACAAGAAATTCCTCTAAGTATGTAACAAATCTTTCATTCAGCAATCATTGACAGCACTAACCATATACACTAAAAAGTTTAATCATTGATTTAAGTTTTAATAGGTTGTAAATAACAATTGTGTAATTTTATCTCAAAACAAAATTGATAAGAGAGTAGATCTTAAGTGTTCTCAACCACACAAACTGGTAAATGTGAGGTGATGAATGTATTAATCAGCTTGTGGTAATCATTTCACAATCACTGCATTATACACTTTAAATATATACAATTTTTATTTACCAATGCTACCCCATAAAGCTGAAGAAAGTACATTTGAAAAATGTACTTTTATTTGGTCAAAAGAAAACTTTATTTGGTCAAAAGAAAAAGGGAAATTATTAATATCATATGAATAAAAGGAAAACAGGTAGTTTTGTTTTATTTTATTTAAAAACAATATTTTTAAGGAGTGATTATATGAAATAATTTAGAATAACTCTTGGCAATTTTAAATTGGAAAGAAACACAATAGCTTTTTTTTTTTTTTTTTTTTGAGACGGCGTTTCACTCTTGTTGTCCAGGCTGGAGTGCAATGGCATGATCTTGGCCCACTGCAACCTCCGCCTACCGGATTCAGGTGATTCTCCCACCTCAGCCTCCCACTTAGCTGGGATACAGGCATGTACCACCACGCCTGGCTAATTTTGTATTTTTAGTAGAGACAATGTTTCTCCATGTTGGTCAGGCTGGTCTTGAACTCCTGACCTCAGGTGATCGCCCGCCTCGGCCTCAAAATAGCATTTAAATGAGGTCAATCAATTAACAAACATTAATGAGTACTTAGACTCTGAGATCACCATATTCAAAACATTTTCTAGAGGCTATAATATTAAACAAATTGAAAGAGCAGACAGATTTTATTTCAAACCTTAGGTCAGTCATTTAGTAGCCAAGTAACTTGGGTTAAGTTGCAAATATACATAAGCCTCATTGCCTTACCTGAGAAATGAAAAGTGTGAGGTCAGAAATACAGTGTAGAAAATACCTGTGATGTGATACATACACAAATAATTTTACAAGTACTGTTAGTACTTCTACTACTACTTATATTCCTACTAACATTAGCTTTTATAGTATAAATCAAGCATCATAGATAATGTTGGAGAGGAAATATGAGATAATAAAGGGCATAATTTAGGGCTAGATTTTGAAATTAGGATTGATAATTAAAAAAACAAAACAAAACAAAGAGAACGGTGGTGCACATCAGCAGCTCTAGCTGTGTGGATGGCTGAGGCAGGAGAATGGCTTGAGCCCAGGAGTGCACAATGATCACAGCTGTGAGTAGCCACTGCTCTCCAGCTTGAACAGCAGGAATCCACATCTCTATGGGGAAAAAAAAAAAAAGTTTAGCAGATGAAGAAAAATCTTCACTGAAGACTTGGAACTTAACCAATATTTGAGAATAGCAAGGCCTGGATACGTGAAGTGAAAATTCAACTATCCAAACCACAAAATTCACATTAAGCGTAAGGACATAGTGATAGTGTGAAATCACTCTCTAGTGGCTCTAGAAAAAAATGGGCTCAGTTTGATATCAAATGTAATCATATATCATAGAGAACATTAAAAAAATTTTATTGAGGTAAAACATGTGTAACATTAAACTTATTCTAACCAATTTTAGTGTACAATTAAGAGGCATTACTTACATCCACAATGCTGTGAAGAATCACCATTATTTATTTCCAAAATTTTTGTCAGAAATTCTGTAAACATTAGGAAATACGACTTCTTAAGCCTTGTTACCCTTTAATCATTTATTCCCTATCTCTATGGATGTGCCTGTTCAGGGCAGCTCACGTAAGTGGAATCATAGAATATTTGTCCCTTTGTGTCTGGATGATTTTATAGCATATTGTCCTCAACATTCATCCATGTGATGGCATGTGTCAGGCCAAATACTATTCCATTGCATGTATATACCAGATTTTGTTCATCCATCCATCCGTTGGATTGCATCTACCTTTTGATCATTGTAAATAATCCTGCAGTAAATATTGACATACAAGTATCTGTTCAATTCCTTGCTTGTAATTCTTTAAGTACACACCTGGGAGAGGAATTGACGGACTATATGGTAATTTTATGTTTAACTATTTGAACAACCATCAAACTGTTTTCCATAGTGTTACAAAATGTTACATTCCCACTAGCAATGCACAAGTGCTACAATTTCTATGCATCCATGCTAATATTTTTCTTCTTCATTTTATTATTGCCATCTTTATAAATATGAAATGGCATTTTATATTTACTTGAATATTTTCTCTTTTTTCTCTTAGCCTAGCTAAATGTTTACAAAGTTTATCCTTTTTTTGTTTTAAAAAACACATGTGTTATTGATGTTTTTATTTCTTTTTAGTCTCTATTTCATTTATTTTTTTCTCTCATCTTTACTATTTTTTTCTTCTACTAATTTTTAGTTTTGTTTGTTCTTTTTGTTGTTGCTGTTGTTTGTTTCTTGTGGTGCAATGTTAAGTTGCTTTTTTGAGTTTTTTTTTTTTTAATGTAGGCATTTATTGCTATATCCTTTCCTCTTAGAACCACTTTAGCTGTGTCCATAGATTTTGACAGGTTTTGTTTCTATTTTTATTTGTCTCAATAAATTTCTTAACTTCTAAAAAACTTTTTTATTGACCCATTAATTACTCAGGAGCATGCTGCCTCATTTCGAGGTATTTTGTGAAGTTTCTAAACTTTATTTTGTTATTATTTCTAGTTTGATACCATTGTGGTCAGAAACTATGCTTGAGAGTATTTCAGTCTTAAAATTGTTTCAATTATAAATTTAAGACTTGTTTTGTGGTTATTCATGACCTATTTCTGAGAGACTGATCCAGAAAAATGTGTGTTCTATAGTATTTGATGGAATTTTCTGTAAATGTCTATTAGGTACGTTTGGTCTACAGTGCAGTTTGAATCTAATGTTTCTTTGTTGATTTTCTTTCTGGGTGATACTTCTATTGCTAAAAATGTGTGTTGAAGTCTCTTACTATTACTGTATATCTGTCTATTTTTTTTTAAATAAAGGGAGACAAGCTAATTCCAAAATTTATGTGAAAAATAAAACAACTATTAATTTTTAAAATGCCCTTGATAGAAAAGCAAAATAATATAATGTAGGGGTTTTCTTTATCATTTGTCAATGTAGCTTTTGCATCTTATGTAATTAATGGAGTATAGTATTATCTAAATAGAGACAAATAATGTCTGAAACAAATAATTTCAAACAACTTATATATATTATAAAGGTTTCACTACATCATGGTGGATAAAGATGTTATTTGGAACAAATTGGTGATAAAAATGAAACTTTACCTCCTTTTAATGTATATGTAAAATTTATTGCAGGTGGACTCTTAAGATAAATCTAAACAAGAGAGCAATAAACTTTATATAAGAATGTATAGGAGAATACTTTGATTATGTTGAGGTAAGAAAACATTTCTTAAGTAGGATTCAAAATGTTTTAATTATCTATAAAGACACTGATAAAATGGTCTACGTTAAAACGAAATGGACTACATTAAAATTAAGAAATTCTGTTTATTAAGAGACACTATTAAATGTTTGAGTGTAATAATATATATGCAAAATACAAAGGCACAAAGTATTCGGATATATGAAGATCTATTACAAATTTATAAGAAGGGAATGCAATAGAAAAGTAAACAAGAGACTTGAATTAGAATCAAAGAAAAAAATATGCAGATGTCTAATAAACAAATGAAAATACATCAATCCCATTAATATTCAGGAAAATGTGAGCAAAATCTCAATGCAAATTATATCATGCCAGAGAGATAAAATTAGGAAAAAAAATGTTCACACCAATAGTGGCAAAGATGGTATGTTCAGAAAGTGGAATGAATAAATACATAACATTTAACACACAATAAATAAGAAGTGAAGACAAACACAAACATATATAATGCATGATTCCATTTAAAAAAACTGGCCAAATTAATATATGAAAGCTATAAAACAAGCGGTTATAGGCATTGGACAGCAACCAATAGGAAACTTGCATATTTGAGAAAAGGAAAGCTTAGGTAAGACAGCAGTCTCTCCTTCAGCCTTTTTAAGACATCTTCAGAACTGCAACAGAGGGACATAGAGCTTAAGCACTAAGTGCGAGCCTTAGGTTAAGGAAAAGCAGGAATCAGAATTTGAGTGGCTAAGGAGGCTGTGATATGAAATTAAAGAAAGATGCAGTTAAACAACACATGATATGGTGTAAAAAATTACGCCAGATGCTTGGCTGATTTTGCAATCCAGGCACATGATAAGAGTGTGATTCTAGCAGATTTTCCAGAAAAAAGAAGCTGCTGAAAGAAAGAGCACTAAAAAGAAAGATAAAATTATGGAGAATTTCAACAGATGATTAAAATCTATAAAAACAATAAAATAAGTATTCCATAAATAATCCAGTGTGAAATTATTGGATGTGATTATTAAGAGACTAAACAAAGAGGGTGGAAAAATAGTGAAAACAATGCTACACAATAGAAAATGTCTAAGCAGCACCATTTTTAAAACAGATAAAAGAAATGAGACAACATCAAAAAGTCTAATACAATGTGTAACTAGGGGACCGAGAGAATGGCATGATTGTCGATTCATGATTTAGCGAAAGACCTGTATGTTCATCTGGATGTCAGTATATAAGGGTGCTTATATATGTAAAATTTCACCGAATGGTGTACTTAAGATTTTGTGCTTTATAAATGTAATTTTAACCATGTAAAATATATACAATAATACTGTATTTGGGCCAAACTTACCTTTTAATTTGGTATAGATTAGGATAGCAAGCCATACAGTTTCTCAGATAAGTCCTTACCATCTAAGAGCTGAAAAGACTGTAGAGAGAAATAAGGTAAATTTTCTAGAGTGTGAAAAGTAGAGTAGAACTTTGGAACTGATGGATTTAGTTACTATGTCCTCTAATCACAAGCAAACTTGTTGGTTAATGACATAGGATAATTTATATGATTAAGGAAGGCCCCATTTAAAATTTAAAAATCATAAAGTTTATTTGATGGACCAACTCACTGACTTAAGGAATCAGCCTAACCACAGATATTTTTAATACTTCACCTGGCTCCGTTATATTCTTCCTACCCTTATATATACATAAAATATCATGGAGAAACACGAACACTTACATTTGAAAATGTTCAGAGAGTGAAAGGTAAACTTGTACTGGAAGGTGAAATAACAAGTGTTCAGCAAATGAAAGTAGACACAGAAAAACTCATTATTTTAACAAAAATCCGCTTTGGAAGAAAGAATAGATCTTGTTCAAACATATTGTATTTGTATACTTGGGGAAACTTAAAGATCTGAGAATATGGCTCTCTTGAAAGGTGACAGTCTATTCTAATATAAAAAACCAACACAAGGCAGTGACAAAAGAAAATAAATTTATGAGTACAGTGTGAATTTGAAGGAAGAAGGGATAGAGGGTAATCAGAAAACACTTCACAGAGGTGATGATACTCAAGTTGATTATAGCAGGTTCAAGGTGGAGGCTGATATGTAAGTAGAAAAGCAAAATACTACTTTGAAGAACAACAATGAGTACTAATCTGTGAAGCCATTTAGACTATACATAATGTACAAAATTTATTATCTGAAATTATGGAAATAAAAAAACTCAGAAATGTTCATTATGAGAGATTTAGTTGTACTGAGCATAGGTTACTGGAGTTATCAATTTATACAAAAAAATGCCCCTCAATGCCCCAAAATATGGAACATTAATTCATTTTATGTTTTGTTTTATTTTGCTTTTTTCTATGTTTAAATCCTGTGTGTTCTTTTTGCATTAGATATAAATATTTGTGAATTGTATGCAAGTGACTTTATGCATGTGCATTTGGCTGGCTCTGTCTCAAAACCATACTTGATGGGAATATTAACACTCTTTTCCAACACTATTTAATTTTGTCTTTCATCTGAGCAATTTTAAAGTTGGTTTTGTATTTGTTTGTTTAGATAGGCAGAACAAACACACTAATCAGTTTTGAATGTGAATTGAGAATGATGTTCAGTTAACATTACAGGATTTTCATGGCATTATTTCTAAAGATAATCAGTTAGTTAGCCTCAGATGAATTCTTATTTGTTAACTTAATTAGTTCATGTAGGAAGTACAAAAGATGGAAAAGTGAGTGAGTGGCCACTGCAAAGTAGTTGACATAATACAGAAGAAACCTTTTTATAGAAAAGAAAAAAAAGAAAAAGAAAAACGTCTTTATGAGACCATTAACTTCACATTGGGAAACCAATTATTCCAAAGCTAGAATTCTTATTTTTTAGGAAAGAAAGAAAACCAAAGCAAAGCAAACAAACATGAATTTGTTGAAATCATATTATGTGCCAGAAAGTAACATAGGGAGTTGCAGTATATTTCTGTATTCCAAAACATTTCATTCATTTCCAACTACCTCTCTGAGAAATAGGGAATATCCTTCTCATTTCATATATGAGATACAAAGAAATTTAATAGAACAAAACCTGCTTGGATAAGTAGTAGAGTTTACGTATCAAGTGGTCAGACGCCAGAATTCATCCACTAGGTAGGGGCTGGTGGACACTAGCAATGTCTGTGTAAAACAACCCTACCTTAATCCCTTTTGGATTTATTTGTACTGTCAATTATTTCATGTTTGTAAGTCATTTGGAACATTTTTTTTAGCATGCTGTATAAGTTTGAATTGCATTCAAATATTGAACCCGAAATTTGGTTGAGATTCTGGAAGATGCTATCTTCCTACACAGAGGATTGATTTTTAAAGCAGAAAGAGCATAGGCAGGTCATTTTGTTCTGCTGAGGGCTGGCTTTATGCCTCTTAAAATTTGTAATATCTGTTTTAACCATTAATTCTAGGTCATAACCATTACTTCTAAAATGTGGCTCTTCTTGTGTTTCAACTGACAGAGTTGATCAAGACCTCCACTTTTTCAGACTCTGAATTCAAACTCTGCTTTCTTAGCACCATATGTCTGCTAAAACTTCTGCTCAGCACTTTAACCTTTAAAATTTCACTTTCTACTGCATTTCTATCACTGTAGTCCTGCATATTAGCACTTTACAGGTCAGTGAAAACCTTGAGAGCACCCAGGTTTTGGGGCACATGTTGCTGAAATTTCCTCTTTTCTGTGATGTTATCTCTCAAATGTCAAACTAGCAGCCCTGCACTCCAACCTCTGTCCTTAGCTTACTAAGACTGAAGCTTTTTTCTATAACTAATTTCTCTACATTAAGTATCAAAAGCTTTCCTTAGGGAAAAAGCCAGGGTAAATGTAGAGTTCTCCTTCTGTTCTTAGAGGGATGGAAGCCTCTCCCGCTTTTCCCGTGGTGGTTTCTTTCCACCGCTTTCAAATATTTGCTGTTTGTATTTTGTCCTTTCTCTTAAGAGGTTAGTTCAATGTAAGCTACTTACTTATGGCTGGCATTGAAATTACTTTCTGTAAACTAGTTTATGTGCATTTCAATTACTAGAAAAGTAACTATACACAGAAAGGGAATAAGACAAATAATTGCATTTATGAAAATGTTAATTTGGGAGGTATATGATGTTCTATTGCTGGGAACTAAATTGAAGCTTAGATATAGCTCATTTCTTTTTATTATTTATTTATTATTTATTTATTTTTATTTCCATAGGTTTCTTGGGAACAGGTGGTATTTGGTTACTCGAGTAAGTTCTTTAGTGTTGATTTGTGAAGTTTTGGTGTACTCATCACCCAAGCAGTATACACTGAACCCAACTGGTAGTCTTTTCTCCCTCACTTCCTTCCCATCCTTTGCCCCTGAGTCCCCAAAGTCCATTGTATCATTCTTATGCCTTTGCATCCTCATAGCTTAGCTCCCGCTTATGAGTGATAACATACGATGTTTGATTTGCCATTCCTGAGTTTCTTCACTTCCTAAAATAGTCTCCAATCCCACCCACGTTGCTGCAAATGCCATTAATCAATTTGTTTTTATGGTCGAGTAGATTTCAACTCATATATATATATCTATCTCACAGTTTCTTTATCGACTTACTGATTGATGGGCATTTGGGCTGGTTCCACATTTTTGCAATTGTGAATTGTGCTCCAATAAACATGCATGTGCAAGTAACTTTTTCGTATAATGACTTATTTTCCTCTGGGTAGATGCCCAGTAGTGGGATTGCTGGGTTTAATGGTAGTTCTATTTTTAGTTCTTTAAGGAATCTCCACACTGTTTTCCATAGTGGTTGTAGTAGTTTACAATTCTCACCAGCAGTGTAGAAGTGTTCTCTTTTAACATCATCCATGCCAACATCTATTTTCTGTTTTTATTATGGCCATTCTTTGGGAGTAAGGTAGTATCACATTCTGGTTTTGATTTGCACTTAACTGATCATTAGTGATGTTGAGCATTTTCTCATGTTATATGTTTGTTGACCATTTGTATATCTCCTTTTGAGATTGCCTATTTATGTCCTTAGCCAACTATGTGATGGTATTGTTTCCTTTTTCTTGCTAATTTGAGTTAGTTATAGATTCTGGATATTAATGGTCTGTTGGACATATACATTTTTTCCCATTCTGTGGGTTGTCTGTTTATTCTACCAACTGTTTCTTTTGCTGTGCAAAAGCTCTTTGGTGTAATTAAGTCTCACCATTTATCTTTATTTTTGTTGTATTTGCTTTTGGGTTCTTGGTCATTAAATCTTTGCCTAAGCCAATGTCTAGAAGGATTTTTCCGATGTTTTGATCTAGAATTTTTATAGTTTCAGCTCTTAGATTTGAGTCCAAACAAAAACATAAAGTGGGAAAGGATACCCTATTCAACAAATGGTGCTGGGATAATTGAAGCCACAGATAGGAGAATGAAACTGGATCCTCATCTCTCACCTTATACAAAAAATAATTATTTCTTAAATAATATGTGGTCAGATTCTTAAAATATTAGTGTGCTACATTCAGAAAAGCCCTGGGTGAGGAGCTAAAGTAACTTTTTATCTACTTCTTAATTCTATTTAATCTAGAGAAAGTTATTAATCCTTAGTTTTCTATCTATTAAATATTTATGCTTTAGAGTTTTGTCTTTTAGAAATGTGATAATTAATATCAATCTGCTCATTAATTTACTCAATAATACTGTCTATTATGTGCCAGTTTTTTTTTTTTTTTTTTCTAGTTGTGGAGAAAAAAGAGATCAACAAAAAGGTAAAGTCCCCAATTTCATAAAGCCTACAAAATTGAGTAAAGAAAATAGATAAACATGAATTCAAATTCACAAATAAAACCATTTATATTTTAAATAGGGTAATCTGGCAGAAAAGGACAGGTCAATGTGAAGAGGAATGTAATATTAAATAGGAAATATTTACCTATGCTTGACATTTGAACTAAGACCAAAAAACAAACAAACAAACAAACAAACAAACAAAAAAAAAAAAGTACAAATCAGATAAATTTTCAAAGAAGTGTATCCTAGGAAGGGAAAACAGCAATTACTAAGGTTTTGAGACTCTTTTCTAAAAAGAAAAAACAAAATGGTCAATGTGACTACAATAAAATAAACTAAGAGAAAAGTGGTAGAAGAAGAAAAAAAAAGTGGTAGGTTTGGTGAGATCTAATAAGATATTGCAGATATTATTTAGTTTTCATTTAAAGTGTTATGGAATTCATAGTGAGTTTGTATACATGTGAATGTCATAATGTGATTCATGTAAAAAAGTTAGACCACCCTTACAAATAAATTTCTTTTTGTGATAAATGTTGTTATCTACTTAAAATAACCTATTTTAACTCTAAGATGTTTTCTGTAAGCCTCATGGTAACCACAAAACAAAAAACTATAGTAGATATACACACACAAAGAGCCAGGAATCAAAATATACCACTAAAAAAAATTTAACCACAAATAAACACAGCAAACAAATAGCAAAGGATTTACACAACACTAGAAAACAATTTAAAAATGGCAATAAAAAGTCCCTACCTATCAATAACTACCTTGAATGTTGATGGTTAAATCCTCCAATCAAGAGACATAAAGTGGCTGAATCAATAATACAACAAATCTGAAATATATGCTGCTTACAAGATATTCACTTCAACTGTTAAAACACATATATGAAACAAAAGAGATGGAAAAAGATATTCCATACAAATGGAAACCAAAAGTAGACAATGGTAGCTACACTTATATCAAGTAAAGTTAATTTTAAGTAAACAAAAAAAAGATTGAGAATATTGATATATATTGATAATGGGGTCAATTCATTAAGAAATTATAATTGTAAATAAACTGTATGTGCCCCTGACTTTGGAGCATCAATATATGAAAAGCAAATATTTATAGTTTTGAAGGGATAGACTGCAATACAATAATAGTCTGCAATACAATAATAGTAGGATACTTCAACATTCCATTTAATCAAGAAACAGACCATCCAGACAGAACATTGACAAGGAAACATTGAATTTAAACTATACTCTAGACCAAATGGACCTAACAGACATATACAAAACATTTCATGCAACAGCTACGAAATACACATTCTTCTCAACTGCATATGGAGCATTCTCCAGGATAGTTTTAATATTAGACCACAAAAATAAGTCTTAACAAATGTTAAAAGGTTAAAATCATATCAACTACCTGTTCGGACCATAATGGTATAAAACTAGAAATTAGTGACAGGAGAAACTTTTAAAAATTCCCAAATACATAGAAATTAAACTACATGCTCATAAACAACCAATAAGTCAATTAAAAAATTAAAAGGGTATTAAACATTTTCTTGAGACAAAAATGGAAACACAACATAAACTTATGGGGTACAGCTAAGCATCTCTGAAAGGGAAGTTTATAGCAATAAATGCCTACATCAAAAAAAGCAGAAAGATTTTAAATAAAACAAACTACCTAACTTTGCACCTCAACAGATTAGAAAAGAAAGAACAAACTAAGCCCAAAATTTGCAGAAGGAAGAAAATTAGAAAAATCAGAGTAGAAATAAAAAGGAAACTTAAAAAAAAGAAAATATCAATAAAACAAAGAGTTGATTTTTGAAAAAAATAAACAAAATCAGCAATTCTTTAGCTAGACTAGGAAAAAAAGAGAGAAGACTCAAACAAAATCAGAAATGAAGGAGGAGACATGACAACTCTTGAAACAAAAATACAAAGGATCATAGAAGACTACGAACAATTATTTGCCAGCCAATTGAGTAACCTAGAAGAAAGGGATAAATATTTTGATACATACAACCAAACAAGATTGAATTATGAAGAAATGTAGAATCTGAATAGACCAATAACAAGTCAAGAGACTGAATCAGTAATACAAAATCTGCCATCAAAGAAAAGCTCAGGACCTGATGACTTCACTACTGAATTTTCTCAATTGGTGAAATAAGAATATCAATTCTTTTCAAACTCTTCCAAAAAATGCCTTAAAAGGGAATACTGGCAAACTCATTTTATGAGGCCAACATTATCCTGATACTAAGGTCCTACAGGACACAACAAAAAAATAATACTACACACCATTATCCCTGATGAGCATAGACGCTAATATCCTCAACATAATACAAGTAAACCGAATTCATCAGCACATTTAAAAGATCATTCACTATGATCAAGTAGGATACACCTTAGAGATGCAAGGTTCGTTCAACATATGTAAATAAATCAATGTAATACACCACATTAACAGAATGAATGTCAGTAACCATATGATCATTGCCTATGGTTTGAATTTGTCCCAAAATTTCATGTGTTGAAAACTTAATCTCTGATGTGGCAGTATTGAAAGGTGAGGCCCTTAAGAACTGTTTGGATCATGAGGACTCTGACCTCATAAATGGATTCATCCATTCAAGGATTAACAAATTCATGGATTGATGAATTAATGGATTGTCCTGGAAGTGGAATTGGGGACTTTATAAGAAGAGAGAGAGCTAAGAACTATGTTAGCATGCTTAGCCGCCTCACTGATATGGGAGAGGGGCAGGGAAGTGCTGGGTAGAGACAGGTGGATCCCTGGTCAGGGCTCCACCCGCAAGGACCTAGGTAAAGACAGGCACTGCTGCTTTCAAGCCCAAATGTTGCATTTTCCAAGACCATGCTGGCCGGCCACACCCCATCCTGGGTCTATAAATACATGAGACCTGGCCGGGCGTGGTGGCTCATGCCTGTAATCCCAGCAGTTTGGGAGGCCCAGGTGGGCGGATCACGAGGTCAGAAGATCAAGATGCCATCGGTCAACATGGTGAAACCTCATCTCTACTAAAATACAAAATATTAACCAGGTATGGCTGCGTGCGCATGTAATCCCAGCTACTCAGGAGGCTGAGGCAGGAGAATCGCCTGAACCCGGGACGCGAAGATCACGCCACTGCACTCCAGCCTGGGCAACACAGCAAGACTCTGTCTCAACAAACAAACAAACAACAAGAAAAACAAACAAACAAAAAAACAACCCCTGAGACCCTAGCCGGCAGACATACAGGCAGCCAGATGTCCAGAGGAGCACATCAGCGGAAGAAGAAGTGGCTGGCCAGCGAAAGGACATGGAGCGAGCATGCCAGCGGAAGAGCACACCAGCGGAAGAGCACACCCACAGACTGTAAATGCCGGTCGGCCATCCACTGGGGCCGAGGTGGGGTTTGACTGTAGCAGTGGGAGAAGAGCCGGGGATGCTTAGCAGCCCAACTCCAGGGGAAGACCATCTTCCTTCTGGCTTCTGCATCTGCTGAGAGCTACTTCCACTCAATAAAACTTTGCACTTACTCTCCAAGCCCACATGTGATCCAATTCTTCTGGTACACCAAGGCAAGAAACCCTGGGATACAGAAAGCCCTCTGTCCTTGCCTCAAGAGAGAGGGTCTAACTGAGCTGGTTAACACAAGCCGCCTATAGATGGCAAACTAGCAGAACACCTTGTAACACATGCCCACTGGAACTTCAGGAGCTGTTAACATTCCTCCTAGACACTGCCGTGGGGTCAGAGCCCTACAGCCTGCTTGTCTGTATGCTCCCCTAGAGGGTTGAGCAGGGGGGCACTGAAGAGGCGAGCCACACCCCCATCGCATGCCCTGCGAGGGGGACAAGGGAACCTTTCCTGTTTTCATTGTCATGTGACACCTTGCATTGGCTCAGGACTCTGTAGAGAGTCCCCACAAACAAGAAGGCTCTCACAAGATGTGGTTCCCTCAGCCGTGGACTTCTCAGCCTCTATAACCATATGAAATAAGTTTTGTTTGTTTGTTTGTTTTGAGATGGAGACTTGCTCTGTTGCCCAGGCTGGAGTGCAGTGGCACGATCTCGGCTCACTGCAACCTCCACCTCCCAGGTTCAAGTGATTCTCCTGCCTCAGCCTCCCGAGCAGCTGGGATTACAGGCGCTTGCCACCACGCCCGGCTAATTTGTGTATTTTTATTAGAGACGGGGTTTCACCATGTTGGTCAGGCTAGTCTCGAACTCCTGACCTTGTGATCCACCTGCCTCGGCCTCCCAAAGTGCTGGGATTACAGGTGCAAGCCACCACGACCGGCCAGAAATAAGTTTTGTTTCTTATAAGTTACTCAGTTTCAGCTCTTGTTGAAAGCAATAGAAAATGAACTAAGGTAGTGTTTGACAAAATTCAACATCCTTTCATTGTGAAACTTCCAACAAATTAGATATAGAAGTAATGTACCTGAACATAATAAAGGCCATATGTTAACAATCCCATAGCTAACATTATACTCATTGGGGAAATGTTGAACGTTTTCACTGTAATATCCTGAGCAGGACAACATACATACTGTCTCCACTTCTCTTCAATGTAAGTACTGGTTTAAACCAGACAAATTAGACAAGAGGAAGAAATAAAAGGCATCCAAATTGGAAAATAAGAAGTTAAATTTTCCCTGTTTGAACATTAGATGATCTTATACATAGAAAACCCTAAGGACTCAATCAAAAAACTATGGAACTGCTGGAAGAAAACACAGGAGAAAGCTCCATGACATTGGTCTGAGAAATTAATTTTTTTAATATGACCCCAAAAGCACAGGCAACAAAGGAGAAAATAGACAAATAGATTACATCAAACTAAAAAGTTTCTGCACAACAAAGGAAATACTCTACAGAGTAAAGAGACACTTATAGAGTGGAATAATATATGCAAACTTTACATATATGGGGTTAATATATGATATATATATATATATATATATATATATATATATATATATATATATCTCAATAACAGGAAAGCAACCCAATTAGAAAATGGGCGAAATCCTGAATAGACATTTCTTAAAAGAAGACATACCAATAGCCAGCAGGTCTATAAAAAATGTTTAACATCACTAATCATCAGAAAAATGCAAATCAAAAGCATCATGAGATACCACTTCACCCCAGTAAAAATGACTGTTATAAAAAAGATAAAATACATCAAGTATTGGTGAGGATGAGGAGAAAAGGGAACTTTCACAAAATGTGGTGGAAATGTAAATTAGTACAGCTATTACAGAACACAATGCAGAGTTTCCTAGAAAAATAGAATTAGGACTACCATATGTTTCAGCAATTCCACAACTGAGTATATATCCAAAGGAAATAATATTAGTATGCCAAAGTGACACCTGCACTCTCATATTTATTGCAGCATTATTCACAATTGCCAAGATGTGGACTCAATGGGAATATCTATGGATGAATGATGTCCATGGTTGAATGAATACAGGAAATGTGATAGATATACACAATAAAATACTATTCAGCTATAAAAGGAATAAAATTTTGTCATTTGCAGCAATAAGAATTAACCTAAGGAATATAATATATGTGAAATAAGCTAAGCACAGAGAAACAAATACTAAATCTCACTCACATGTGGAATCTAAAAAAAAAAAAAAAAACAAAACAAAACAAAAAACCCATTGTATGGAACCAAAGAGCAAAACGATAGTTGCCAGAAACTGGAGTGTTTTGAGTGGGAAGAGGATGTTGGTCAGAAGATTTGAAAAATCAGATAGGAGGGATAAGTTCTAGAAATATTTTGTACACCATGGTGATTGCAGTTTACAGTCTATTGTGTTCTTGAAAAAATGCTAAGACAGTGTATGTAAAGTGCTTTCACTATAAAACTGGTAACTATGACAGGAAGTGCACATATTAATTAAATCAATTTAGTCTCCACAAGGTACCTATACTTTAAAACATCATCCTGTGCATGATAAAGGACTTAGAAAAGGCCAAGACAAAGGTGGTTTCCTACTAACAGAGAGTGTGCTTGCAGTTCTTGCTGGTCTGTCTTCATCAACACCTGAATCCAGGACCACAGCCATGGACATGTGGGTACAACTGCCACTGTGTACCATGCAGCCATCCTGGAGTACACACCGCAAAGGTACTAGAACTGGTAGGAAGGGCATCCAAAGACTTAAAGGTAAAGCATATTACTCTTTGTCACTTGCAACTTGCTGTTCATGGTGATGAAGAATTGGACTATCTTATCAAGATTACAATTACTAATGGTAGTGTCATTGCACACATCCATAAAGCTCTGATTAGAGAGAAAAGAAAACAGAAGACTGTCTAAAAGATGTCTGGATTCATTCTTTTCCCAGGACTAGAAAACAAAAGTTGTCTGGTGTTGGTGATTCCAGTGGACTGTATCTCTATGAAAACCAGTTTTGCCTTGTTGTAATTTTATGTGAGCAAGTTGGAAGTTTAATTCATTTTCCAACCAACCAACTTTCTACATTTCAGTTTTAACCATATTTAATTGTTGCTGTGGCTTCGAAGACCTTATTGATTCCTAAGTAGTGAGTTTTGATTGAGTTTACTTTTAAAAACGGTTTGGATTTTAATTGTGGTACAGAAGTTACAGTAACAAAGATTTGGTGTACAGACTGTATTTCCGCTGTGGTGGGTAAGCTCAAATAAAGGTCATATTCTGCCTAACCCTGCAAAAAAAAACACCAGTCAACAAAATACCATTAAGTCACCCTTGCTGTTGCTATGCTGAGAAGGGCATGGAATGTTGGCAGTATGAGCAAAAATGTAGTAAACAATACCATTAGGAAAATACAATATTTCTTGTGACATATGATGTTAATTTAAGTTAGAATCAGGGAATTTGAGATGGAAAACTTATTAATAATTAAATTTTATAGTTAGAACCATGTTTGTTGTAGAAATTAAAGTAAGATAAATCAAGGGTAATTTTTAGATTTTATTCATAAAGTTATATTTTAATACTGCAAAAAATAAGCTCAAAGTGAAGCAATTTAATAAGACTTATAAGCTTTGATAGAAATTATATTGCAAAAAATCTTTATACTTGTACCACTGAACTGTAGAGATAAGCTAATACTCTATTTTGTTTACCCTTGTCTTCAAAATTGCTCTCACTAAACACTCTAATTTAAAAAAACGCAAGCATTCCCATTTGAGTAGTTAGTTACTGGACAATATAGTCAAGCAAAATTGATTCAAATGTATAATCTTGAAATAAAAAGCATGAAACCTAAATTATTCAAAATCATGTCAAATTAATCACAAAGTTCTTTTTCCAACAGTCCTCCAATGTCATATTTAACTGGTGATAGTTGCATCTGTTGAAGATATCCTTGTTATTCTTTGACAAAAAAAAAATTATAAAATATTTACAGTGTCATGTTATAAAGTGTGAATTATACAGCCCTTGAATAAATAAGGAATTTTTTCCTCCTGATTTAAGGCATTTTAAGAAATCTGATACTTTTATTGAGGCCTTGAAATGTTCAGAATGAAGTCAGTAAACCTGATCTAGTTTGAAACTGATCTATGTAAAGAATAGTAATTAAATTACTATGTTTTAAGTTAAATTAGTGATAAATGCATTATTCCCCATAGGTTTCTCATAAAACTCCTTTCCTCCATAGTTCTCATGAACTCCTTTGATTTTAAATTAGTATGAAGATATCACAGATTATATAGGTAATTTAGATATACAATGCTGAAAATACATTCTGAATAATCTTTTTTATGTAAAACCCATTAGTATTAAAAATTAATTAGAAAAAAAATCAGGACCAAATGAGTATAAAGGATGATTAAGTGCGAAAGCATTGTGCAAGATGTGCTTAATTAGCCATTTGGTGTAAACTTGGGCTCTGAGACAGGCTTGTGACTTGCACATGAGAATTAAACTGTCCCAATTATGAAGCAAGAAAATGATTCCAGATAGATTCCATGTTATTGTTTAAGAAACAAATAAAACTGAGGAATAATGTCTAAGAACACATGTTCAAAACTATATTAATACAATTTTTAATTGGCAGAAAGTAGATAAAAATGTACTAAATATTGGAAGATTTTTAACGTTTGCAACCTGTAAACATTAGAACATTTTGTTTCCAGTAACATGCCTACCTGGATTACTTAAGACATTCTGTATCTGAAAAATATCCCAGAATTCTGAAAAAGACATTCTGTATCTGAAAAATTCTGCAAATTTTGACAGGAATGTAAAAGAGCTGGCTTGAGAGTCAGTGAAAGTTGGAACACAAGGAGGACAGGACCGTACTGAACACAGCGGTCTGCAGAGTACTGAAGCTGCTGTCGCTCTGATGGTGGTTGTAGAACTTGCTGATCTTGAGCTTTTCAGAACACAGTGTCCAGGCACTGCCTCAGGTGTGGAGTTTTATAGGAAGCCATCTTCCATAAAGTCCTGGATTCCAAAAGTCTGTACTCTCAATACGACGTCTAACCAGGAGTAAACACATTCTCTATCCTTACCTGGAAGGCAATATCTTCAAACTACTAAAGAGACTAAATGGCAAGATGGAATCCTACACACCGTTAAAGTATATTTCAAGAACAAATGTGTACTAAATACATTTTCAGGTAAAAACATAACATTAAAGAATAAAATCGTCAGACCTCACCAGAGGAATGCTAAAGGGTGTACTTTAAGCAGAGGAAAGTGATCCAAACAGGAAGTTGTGAAATAGAAATGGGAAGACATAAACATGAAATAAACATTTTCACATATCAAAAGGCATATTAACTATATGAAAAGTTAATAATTGCTTGGTTGTTCATGGACATAAATATACGTTATTTTAAAAGTAAAATTAAAAATAAGATAAAGAAAAACAAACAAAAATAGAAGGATCAAGCAAAGATTAAATATAATGAAACAAGAATTATAGTTATTCAAGTTTTATACTGTACAGTAGAAGTAACGAAAATCAACATACTTTATATAAGCAAAATTCCATTGGAAAGTGAAATAAAATATACCATATACTATTTACAATAGCATACAAATGTGATATGCTGAAAAAATTAAATAATTACTTAACATATTATCATACATTATTATAATACGTAATAAGTTGAAAAGAAATCAATCAATTAATAGATATACCATGATCAAAGACTGGAAGAACAATAAACAGTAATAATAATAAATAATCACAATAATAACCCCCTCAGGCAGTTTTGTAGACATTGATAATGAGCTTCTAAAATCTTTCTTGAATAAAAGTAAGATAGTAGCATTATAGGAATAAAATAGAAAACCTAAAATATACCCAGTCATTATATGAACACATCAGATCAATAGATAGATAAACAATTTCTCAATAAATGTTGTTGAAACAGCTTTGCATCTGTGAGAAAAAAAATGGTGCTGGACACATTACCTCATACTGCAAGTAAGATCAATTTCAGGTAAAGTGAAGATACAATTTGTAAAGGAAAACCACCTTTAAAATATTGAAAAATGGTTTGTGTATTCGGGTTAAGAATGTCTTTTAAAAGACACAAAACTAACAAAAAAGAAAAAATTTAATAATTTTTGAGAAATTAAGAACTGTTATTAATTGTAAGACACCATTAAAATTAGAAAGACAAACCACAAATCAAATAAGATATTTGCTTCCAAAATGCATCATAAGGGAAGTATACAAGTTAGAAAAGACCTCCTATAAGCCATAATGAAAAATATAAAAAGTAAATTGATATGTTCATACAAAATCCTACACAACAATGTAAATCAAGAGACTATAGCTGCATATGTCAACGTGGAAAAAATCTAAAGTATCCTATTTAGTTAAAAATTCAGGTCACAAATGTGTATAAAGAGTGTTTTTATTTTTTTTATTTTTTATTATTTTTTTTTTGAGACGGAGTCTCGCTCTGTCGCCCAGGCTGGAGTGCAGTGGCACAATCTCGGCTCACTGCAAGCTCCGCCTCCCGGGTTCACGCCATTCTCCTGCCTCAGCCTCCCGAGTAGCTGGGACTACAGGCGCCCGCCCCTGCGCCCGGCTAATTTTTTCTATTTTTAGTAGAGACGGGGTTTCACCATGGTCTCGATCTCCTGACCTTGTGATCCGCCCACCTCGGCCTCCCAAAGTGCTGGGATTACAGGCGTGAGCCACCACGCCCGGCCAAAGAGTGTTTTTAATTGTCTAACATTTTAAAGGGTCACAATTAAACTATATTGTTTAAAACTGAATCCATGAGTTCTTAACTCTAAACTAAAAAAATAGTATAAATATGACAAAAATGGGGATATTGGCTAACTTGGTACTGAAAAACATATGAGTTGGGCATACAAGGAATCTTCTACAATATTCTCGATAGAATTGATTTATAATTTTTGAACTGTTTCTTTTATGTATTTTAATTTAGAACTGTTTTATTTATGGACAATTAATTAAATATCCTTTAAACAAAATGATGAATTAAAATATTTGTATAGAGTTGATGGGTGCAGCACACCAACATGGCACAAGTATACGTAACAAACCTGCACGTTGTGCACATGTACCCTAGAACTTAAAGTATAATAAAAATAAATAAATAAAATAAAATATTTGTCTAATTATTCTTTTATTTAATTAAATCCTCTGCAATAGATTCCATGATGTTAGAATAAGTGAATTTTGACATACCTCTTATTAAACCAGAAGAAGCACATATTCACAATTATCTAATATACAGTTGAATATATTATAATGAAAACTATACATATTAAATGTCCTGGTGTGCTAGCTTGGGTTATTGTTTTCCCCTGTTCAGTTCCTCCTACCTTGTGACAAAAGATGGGTAGAATATTTCCTTGCACTATTAATGTTGCTTTTAGCCATGAGTTATTCTGGTGAAAGAAATGTGGAAAGAAATATCAGTCTATTAATTCTGAGCCAAAAACTTATCTACTTACCTGCTTTATGGTCCCATAATCTGCCATGAGAAGAGTGTGTCTCAGATTGCCATTGATCCAAGGACAACGTGGAAATAGTTAAGAGGAACTAAATTAGATCCACAGTCTGGAGTTCTGGCAAGCCCATCAGAGTACTAACCAACGGAGTCATGAAGGAAAAATAAATACAGTTGTCCCTTGGTATCTGCAGGGAATTGGTTTCAACCCTTCCACACTCACAATCCAAAATCCTCAGATGCTCAAGTCCCTATATAGAAATGGCACAGTATTTGCATATAACCTTTTCACATTCTGCCAAATACTTTAAATTATCTCTAGATTACTTATAATACCCATCACAGTGTAAATGCTATGCAAATAGTCATTATAATGCACTGTTTTCAAATTTTGTATTATTTTTTATTTTTGAAATATTTTTTATTTGCAGTTGGTTGAAACCATGGATGTGAAACCTGCAGATACAGAGGGCCGGTAGTACACACTGTTAAAAGCTGTAGTATGTGGGAGTAATTTGTTTCACAACATCATTGCAAGAATAGTTTACTAAGACATATTGGAACAATCAAATGGAAGAGATTAATTCTGCTATTAGTGGAAAGTGTTAAGCAAGGCATGAAAGAGGTGATGGCATTTCACCTAGACCTTCAAACATAAGTTGACTTTTGGACTAAATTGCTTAGCTCCTTATCTTATATTTATCAATTCAATCAGTGTAATGGAGTATGAACATTTATTGATTGGTACCTTAAATTACATTGGTAGCAAGTTTGAAAAAGGCTTTGAGAAAAGACTGCCATAGCAATCACTGGTGCAGTGATGGGTAATACAAAAAAGTGTATTGTTTGTGCTTTTAAAATGAAAACCTGATCTTGCAAAATAGTTCTCTTTTATATTTCATATAATGTAGCATTTCTGTAAATCAGTTTATAATTTATGTTGTTACTGTCTGGAATACTATAATTTTATGTATTTTCAATTCCATTTGTCTGGATAACTCCACCCTACACACTGTCACCAAGTTGGTTATCACCCTCTGCAACACATCCTTAGAGCACTGTTCATTTCTCCTTTATGTCAGCAATCAAAAATGTAATAATAAAATGATGTGTATAAATACTTGGTTAATATTTATCCTATCTTTCCCTAATTGGTTGTAAATAAGGACAGAGACTGTGTCTGTTTTGATCCCTGTTATAGAATTCCTGGACCATAGATGCCACTCAATATTTATTTAAAAAATGTATCAATAAATTAGAGAGCACAGACTTCAACGTCAGATGAATCTGAGTATGAAAATCTATTATATCTTTCACTAAATTTGGATTCCTATTCGGTATGCCCATTTTTCTCATATGCAACTTTGATGTGATGAGAATTGGAGAAATAAATGTAAACATCTAGCATAAATGGTAGTTATTGTTTAAATGCTTTGTAGTACAGGTAGACATTTAGGAGAGAGAAAAGGTGCACATCCAGTTTTTCTGGCCAATTCAATTTACTGTAAAAGTTCAGAGAGCAAAAAAATCTTAGGCAGGAATACGGACATCTGAACAAACAATGTGTTTCCTAGGTCTTCTGCTCCACAAAAAATTGGTTTCTGCGTGATCATTAGAAGTATGGCTCTGGCAGCAGATTTTTATCATTGACCTATGTGTTCATTGTTCGTATCACCTAAACACCACCTTTCTGTGGTTATTTTGCTGGCTTGAAACATTAACAAAGAACACAAATGAAAATAAAAGAGTTCAGAAAGACTTTTCTTTTAATTAAATTCCTCTTACAAAATATATTTTTGCATTTTATTCTATAATTACAGCACTTAAAGTCTGTTATGAGAGTTAGACGTTTGGTTGCATCTTGCCATCTGTTTTCTAGAAAGCAAGGTTTCCTGGATTTTCACTTCTGCCCTTTTATGATCACCCTTCATTATAAAATATTTTTCTCATTGTCCTCAAGCTGCCTGGCTATTTAGGAAGCAGTAATGAGGAGGCTGGAGTTTGTTAAACTGTTTGTTGAATTATGCAGAAGTGCCTTGCTGTGCTTTAATTTAAACTAATAGCATTTCTTTTAATGCTACTACACAAATAAAATACTAATAATTTAGCCTTTGTCTACCCCCCACTTCTTTTCCAAATATGAGACCGTATACTTGAGGTAAAAAACAGACAGAAATTTACATGCTTCCTTTAGCTAAGTAATATTATGCATATGGGAAATAATCACTATTTTTCCCCAATATCTTCAGGCTATTTTATATGCAAGAAAACTCTAAACACTATAGCACTGTCCTTCCTGTTCATGTGGAATATAGCTGGTGGGTTATGTGAGACTTTAAAATAGCTATGCATTCACTCCTATAACAATGCAATATGTATTAGTCCGTTCTCACACTGCTATGAAGAAATATCTGTACCAGGTAATTTATAAAGGAAGAGGTTCAATTGACCCACAGTTCTGCATTGCTGGGGAGACCTCAGAAAACTTACAATCATGGCAAATGGCGAAGAAGAAGCAGGAACCTTCTTCACAGGGCAGGATGGAGTGTGTGCAAGCAAAGGAAATGAGATGCTTATAAAGCCATCAAATCTCATGAGACTCACTATCACAAAAACAGCATCAGGGAAACTGCTGCCATGATCCAGTTACCTCTACTTGGTCCCACTATACACATATAGATTATGGGGATTACAGTTCAAAAGGAGATTTTTTGGATGGGGGCACAGCCAAAACATATCAAAATCCAAAGACAGTATTTTTTCCAAAAAAAAAAAAAAAAAAATCACATGTATTTATGTATTTATTAATGGCTTACAAACTACAAAATTTACTATTTTTAGAATACAGTTCTTTAAGTCCAGACAAATGCAGATAGAGCTATGCTACTACCATCAGAAACATAATACAGAACTACTGTACACCCCAAATAATCCTGTCATGTTGTCTTTTCTACTCAACTGCTTATCCTACAACCTCTGAATAACACTGATCTAGTCCCCATAATTAGAAGTTAAGAAATGCATTTTTTAAAAATTATAGGTACTTATTATAGGATATTTTCAGTTTTTTTTCTTTTTTATTATTATTATACTTTAAGTTCTAGGGTACATGTGCATAACGTGCAGGTTTGTTACATATGTATACTTGTGCCATGTTGGTGTGCTGCACCCATCAACTCGTCAGCAACCATCAACTCGTCATTTACATCAGGTATAACTCCCAATGCAATCCTTCCCCCTCCCCCCTTCCCATGATAGGCCCCAGTGTGTGATGTTCAGGACATAGGCATGGGCAAGGACTTCATGTCTAAAACACCAAAAGCAATGGCAACAAAAGCCAAAATTGACAAATGGGATCTAATTAAACTAAAGAGCTTCTGTACAGCAAAAGAAACTACCATCAGAGTGAACAGGCAACCTACAGAATGGGAGAAAATTTTTGCAATCTACTCATCTGACAAAGGGCTAATACCCAGAATCTACAAAGAACTCAAACAAATTTACAAGAAAAAAACAAACAACCCCATCAAAAAGTGGGCAAAGGATATGAACAAACATTTCTCAAAAGAAAACATTCATACAGCCAACAGACACATGAAAAAATGCTCATCATCACTGGCCATCAGAGAAATGCAAATCAAAACCACAATGAGATACCATCTCACACCAGTTAGAATGACAATCATTAAAAAGTCAGGAAACAACAGGTGCTGGAGAGGATGTGGAGAAATAGGAACACTTTTACACTGTTGGTGGAATTGTAAACTAGTTCAACCATTATGGAAAACAGTATGGTGATTCCTCAAGGATCTAGAACTAGAAGTACCATATGACCCAGCCATCCCATTACTGGGTATATACCCAAAGGATTATAAATCATGCTGCTATAAAGACACATACATACTTATGTTTATTGCGGCACTATTCACAATAGCAAAGTCTTGGAATCAACCCAAACGTCCATCAGTGACAGACTGGATTAAGAAAATGTGGCACATATACACCATGGAATACTATGCAGCCATAAAAAAGGATGAGTTTGTGTCCTTTGTAGGGACATGGATGCAGCTGGAAACCATCATTCTCAGCAAACTATCGCAAGAACAGAAAACCAAACACCGCATGTTCTTACTCATAGGTGGGAACTGAACAATGATATTTTCAGTTTTAACCTGCTTTAATTTTGAGAATTTTTACTCATTTTGCATCTAATGCAAACAGTGAGTTTATGGAATTTTTACTTAATCAGCATTCCCAGATTGATGCTCTACAGAAAACATTTCTACAGAATAAAACACTAGGTGTGTTATTTTAAAAGTGTTTCATGTTGTTGTATGTTTAGTAATATTTGAATTAATCTATATTTTCAGATAACCATTCTCTATATTCACAATAAAATATTTGTAGAATGGTTTCTATTGATTGTTCATTTGGATGCAGAGAAAAATATAGGAAGTAGTGTGAGATGTTGAGATCAATTCTATTTAGAATGTGAAATATTGAGATCAATTCTAATTAGAAACAGTAGACAAAAAACAGGGCAGCTGACACATAATAATTATATTTTTATTTTGTGAATAAAAAATTACTGAAAATCTATATAAATTTAACCAGAAATCCAAACAGTCATATAAAACATTGGAAGATATAAAACAGTCTATATTAATGTGTGTAGATGGGAAGATGTTTATATGCCTTTATGATTACAAGGAATCAATCCAAAAGGTATGAAAACAATATCTGAAATTGAGACTCTCAACATTTGAAATTGATAATTCCCTTGAAAATCATTGGCATATCAGCACAATATGTGCATATGTAATTGTCTGCTTCAAATTCATACTATCTTTCCCAATATGGGGTGGAAAGAATGACAGAGGACAGGCAGTACACTCTGAGCCTGTACCTGATTTTTGATGATTTTATGTTACTCATCTGGTATACAAATATTTTTGACAAAAATGAGAAATACTTATATACACTTTAATATTATAGCAATTTGAAGCTGCTTTTAAAACTAAGCACAATGAATCAATAAGTTTAATCTTTTTATGATTTATTTTTGTTGTTGTTAACACAGAGGCTTCTCCCTGTCACCCAGGCTGGCATGCAATGGCACGATCTCAGCTTACTGCAACCTCTGCCTCTTAAGTTCAAGCGATTCTCCTGCCTCAGCCTCCCAAATAGCTGGGGTTACAGGTGTGCACCATCATGTCCAGCTAATTTTTGTATCTTTAGTAGAAACAGGATTTCACCATGTTGGCCAGGCTGGTCTTGAACTCCTGACTTCATGATCTGCCCACCTCGGCCTCCCAAAGTGCTGGGATTACAGGTGTGAGCCACCACACCCAGCCCTTTTTATGATTTCTAATTTTCCTAATAGAGTATTGACATCTATAAGGTTTTCCCTCCAGCTGTGTACAATAAGCAGCAGGACACATGCAGATGAACAACAGCTTTCAGATTTTGAACTACAGGCAGCAGAGGACTTTGTTGCCTGATAAAGAGGCACAATAAATGAGGTAAGTCCTAGTGATAGTAGCAGGAGGCAGAAAAATTCCTAGGAAGATAGGGGTGGGTCTTCAGTGAAATCTGACCTTTGAAACAAAGATGGTCTGAAATCTGAAAACCAGGCTGCCACTTCTGGGTAGAATCCATGACCTGTTGTGAGAACTTCCTTGATGACTTTCAGTCATCAAATGTTGCTTTTTCCAGGCGCATCTATGGATCAATCAGCATGCAAGTCCTCCATTCTGAGCCCATAAAAACCAAAGACTCAGCCACACATCATAACTACCTGCCTCCAGGTAGGAGCTACCCATATCAGGTCTCCTTTCCTCTGAACGTGTTCTGTTCCTCAATACAACTTTTCTCTTTGTATCCCCCTGTTGCTCAACCCCTCCAGTTGTCCATGTAACCTCATTCTTCCTGGACACAGGACAATAATTCGGGACTTGCCAAACAGTGGGTGTGAAAAGGGCTGTAACATGTTCCTGGCTGGCTTGCCAAGCTGTGGGCAGGATCAAAAAGGCCTGTAACATGTTCCTGGCCTGCTCACCAAGCTGTGGGAAGTGACACACTCCTGTTTGCTGGACAGCAGGAGTGAAGAACGGGGATTCTTCTGGGGGCCCCGACCTCTGGATTCCCTGAGCACTATCTGTAACACTACAGCCCTCCCTCCCTCCACCAGCATCAGGCAGCTGCCCCAGATGGGGGAAGTTGTGGTGGAGCTGGGCCAGCCCAGGAGTTGCAGGCTGGATCGAAAGGGTGAGACTAAATGAGCTCAAACACACCCACCACCCATTTGCCAAGCTGTGGGCGGCAAGAATGAGAGAGCTGTAGCACACCGCACTACCCCTTGGGCCTCTGCAGTTGCTGGCATCTTCAAGTTTTCATGTGCCACTGCATTCTCCTTGTCCAGACACTGGTGCCTACAGTGGGAGACACTTAAGAGTATGCCCGGTGCAGCCACAGCCTTGCAAGGAGCCAGGGCCTGTGCTGGCTCCTGGAGTTCCTGTTTTGCTGCAGCAGCCAGGGCACCTAGCTGTGCAGAGTGGCTGGACCCTGCACTCACTCATTCACACACACCTCACCACTCCCTTCCTGGCTTGCCCTCGGCAGGTTGTGGAATCCAGGCTGGTAGCACAATCCAACAGCAGCCTGCCATGCCGAGTGGGCAGAATAAGACCAGCACTCACAACTAAAACTCAAGCAGAGGCGTTACTAGCCACAGAGATTTCTGGCTGGCAAACCGACACCCAAAGGATCCTGTGACACTAGTAATGTCATTGCTTATTCACTGGGTGTCATTTTCCAGGCTATAGAGCATGGGATAGGGGCAATAAAGATTAGATCTTGGGAAGTTCAGGGCAGAAAGAATTTACAATTCATAATATGGGATAAGAGAAGTTGCACGTAGAGAAAGAGAGAGAGATTGAGAGCGTGTACATGTTTGGCTGATTATTGATTTGTGGATGGATGAGAGGAAATTATCTGAAGCTAGTAAAAATAGAATTTGTTTCTCAAGATCTCACAAAGGATGAGAAATTAGTCATGATCACTCTACCTTCAACGAAGGGATCTCATACTATGAGTCTCTGGATAGAGTCAAAACAAAGCTTAAACAATAGAGCCACAAAGGATAGAGATGATGAAATGAGTAGATAAGAATCTAAAAACTATACATAAGCACATATGTATATATAGGTGATCCTTGTATAACACACTGGGGTTACAAAATATGATAATTGAAATTCCAAAAATGCACGTTATAATAAAAAGTAAATTAAACATAGCAAAATAAAAGATCAATGAATTTGAAGACGTAGTGATAGAAAATGTAAAAACTTCTATTCTTACAACTTCTATCTTACATTATACTAAGGGTCCTAGCCATTGTTTTAAGGGAAGGGAAAAAATACTCATACACATTAAAAAAGAAGTGAATGTTCTATATTTGCATATATGTTTGCTTATTCAGAATATTCTGAATAATCTTACCAAAAGTTACTAGAAATAAAGAGTGAATTTAGTAAGATCCCAGGTCAATTTAATTTTAATATGCTACTAATAAACAATTAGAAATTCAAATTAATTCTTACTTATAATCATTTTAATATCACATATTTTAGCATTTAAAAGCATAGCACACTTAAGGGAAATTTTAGTGAAACATTCAAGATCTATAAACTGAAAACTAAAATACTCCTGTTGAGAGAAACTAATGGTGATCTAACTGAATGAAGACCTGTATAAATTATAAGATTCAATATTGTTAAGAAGTCAGTTATCTCTTCGTAGATTTATAAATTTAATGCAAAAAAATGAGCAAAATTCCATAGGCTTTGTTATTGGCAGAAACTGACAAGTTATTTTAAAATTTATATGGAAATTAAAGTGGCTAAGAATATGCAAAGCAATTTTGGAAAAGAAAAACAATGACAGGATTTGCATTGCCTGATTTTAAAATTTACTATAAAGTTACCAGAATGTGGTATTGACTTATAAGTAGAAAAGTAGATCAGTGGAATAGAATAGTAAGCACGTAAACTGATCCACATAGCCAAATTGTTTTTTTGACAAAGGTGTCAAAGGGATTCAATGTAGAATGTATAGTTCTTTCAACAAGTGATGCTGGGAATATTGAATATCCATATATTTAAAAAACTTCAATTTTAAACTGACGTCATATACAAAGTAACTCAATATGGATTATAAAGCTAATCATAAGAGATAAATCTATACAATGCTCAGAATAAAATATAGAATACCTGTTTGAATTTACATGAATTTATGTTACATTTATTTGCTAACTCACAAAATCACAACCTATAAAATATAATTAATAAATTATACTTTATCAAAATTCATGTCTTCTGCTATTTGGGGGAATACAACTTCAAACCACAAATATGATAGTATATTTGCATAAAAATGTTTAAAAAATTAACACGATTAAAAAATGAGTAAACATAACCACATTAGCAAAATGAATGAACGCTTTAACCATGAAAAAATATGAATGACAAATGAGTACAAGAAACAATTCACAACATCGTTTGGCATTAGGAAAAATGCACCTTAAACTACAGTGAAACACCAATAGACATTCCTAAAAAAACAAAATTAAAAATCTTGAAGATGCCAGGTATATGAAAGGAATTGGAGAACTGAAGATCTTACGTATTGCTTATGGAAATTCAAAAGAGTACATTCATTTTGGAAAATAATTTAGCAGTTTCTCATAAGGTTAAACATAAGATCATTAGAAGACCCAGCAATTCTACTTCTAAGTTTTTAGCACATAAAAATGAAAACACATGTTCACCACAAAGTATTGAATGTGAATGTTTAAAACAGCTTTATTTAGAAGAGCCTCAAACTGAAAGCAATCCAAAATGTCCATCAACTTGTAAATGAAGGAAGTAAACAAAACTTGTGGTAAATATATACAATGGAATACTTCTCAGCCGTAAAATGAATAAACTATGTATATAAAAACACCATAAATGAAGTTTCAAAATATATGCTAATTGAAGTCAGACCCAAAATGTTACATATAGTATGATTTTATTTCAAATGAAAAAACAAACAAAAATAGGACTATAAAGAGAAAATAGATCAGTGGTTGCCAAGGTCCAGAACTGGTCCAGGACTGGCTGGTGAGGACTGAATGAAAAAAAATTTGAGGGAGCTTCTTTTTGTCATAATGAAAATATTGTGTATCATATAGCAGTGGCTATCTGACAATATAAATTTGTAAAACTTATTAAACTATACAGTTAAAATGGGTGATTTTTATATCACAAGTTGAAATGTTTATTAAACTTAAGCTTATTACACAAAACTTATGAAATCATACACTTAAAATGGGTATAGCTAATTTAAATAAAGTTAGTTAAAAAGCAAAAGAGTCTATAGTGCCTTCACCCTTGTTTTAATATGATAAAATTTTTAAAAATATTCTAAATTAGGGCTTAATAAGTTATCTTAAAATATCATTATTTTATTATTTATTTGCTTTTTTCTAGAGTTGATAACCCTCTTAGGACTTGCTATCTTCTTCTTAGGATAAACTTTGTATTTTATTGTTTCACCCAGTGTGTATGTGTGTTTGTGTGTGTGTGTGTGTGTGTGTGTGTGTGTGTGTGTGTGTGTCTGGTGATGGTGAAGAAAAATCGGAGATTTTCGGGGTGGGAATTTTATAATGACAGAGTGAGGAACTTGACCAATCTTCTTTGGCAAGAAAGCAAAAATAAAACTGAACAACATTATAAAACAACTAATGTTTGAATGCATATGACAAATTGAGAAGTGTTTAAATAAATAATGAAACAAAAATAAACTACTGAACCTCAGTAAGAACACAGGATTTTATGGCATTTTAACCTGGAGCTCCTCACATTTCCTCTCCACCCAGCTCTGTGCTTCAGCGCCTATGTAAACTTACCTTTGGGAGGCGATGACTTAATTTCGAGAGATGTTTGGAAAAGTTATACACCCAGAATTGTTGTTGAAACAAAACTAATCTCAGTATCATATAATTAGAGAGATAAACATCACAATATTGTGAGTTTGTCCTACAGCATAGACTAAGATAAACCGTAAATTTAATAGAAAAGTCCAAGAGCCAATAGAACCATAATGGGCATTGGCAAGCTGATGTATTCCCAGGTGCTTGAAAGGTTACATGCATGCTCAAGAGAGATGATAGAGTGCTCAAGCTGTCTACTCATCCCTGTTTTAATATGAGACCTTAAAAAAAGCACATTTATAAACTGCCTAAATTTAAACATTTTGAATGATAACTCCAACTCATACACAGATTGCTTGGCCAAAAGGTGCAAGTCATAATGGTTTATAATGTCTAGGTGCAATCTCTGGCAAATCAGTAGGTGACTGCTAAATTATGCTAAACCAAAGATGAATCCTAGAAGTCTAAACTTAAAAAAATAACAATTTTTATTAATATTAATAAATATCTATTTAGAAATAAAGGGTGATAGCAATAAATATCCATACATATGATTCATTTAAAAATAAATAGATATCAATGGCTGCGTACTGTAGGAGATACAGACAAAACTACAGAATTTTTCAAAGCAAGTCATTAAACCAATAGACAAAAAAGCAGTAAAAATAATACAAAATTACAAATATTCACAGATTTAAGTGATATCTTAAGAGGATCAATAAATAAATAATGGTGTTCCAAAAGGAGAAGTGAGAGAAAAAATAGCCAGGTGTGGTGGTTTTTACCTGTAATCTCAGCTACTTGGGAGGCTAAGGCCCAAGAATCACTTGAACCCCAGAGGCGGAGGTTGCTGTGAACCAAGATTGCGCCACTGCACTCCAGCCTGGAAAATAGAGCAAGACACTTTCAAAAAAAAAAAAAAAGGAGGAATAGGGGAAAAAATATTAAATAATTGAAGAAATAATTACCCCAAACTTCCCAAATTTGATGAAAAATATTAATGTACACACCTAACTTGCTAAATAAACTACAATTAAAAATTAGAAATCTATACCAAGACACGTTGTAGTTAAACTGTTTGTGTAAAAAACAAAGAGGAGCTCTTAAGAGCAACTAGAGTAAAATACTTTATGTATAAGGAAATCTCAATAGAATCTCAGTGACAAACTGACTTCTTATCAGAAATATTAAATGCCGGAAGGCACTGGCATGAATTATATAAAAAGCTAAAAGAAAAACAAAACAAAATCTCTCAACCAAGAATTCTATATCCAACAACATCATCCCTAGAATGGATGGCAAAATGAACACATTCAAGATAAAAACTGAATTTGTTGTTAACAGACTAACCTTTCAAGAAATACTAAAGAAAGTTTTTCAGTATTAAAGAAAATGATACTACATAGTAACTCCAATTCTCACACAGAAAATAAAGAGTACCAGTACGGATAATTGCATAGGTAAACAGAAAATGCAGTATATGTAAATGCAAAAAGATAAATTTTGACCATGTTTTCATATCACACAGAAAGAAATAAAATGGATCATAGAACTAAATATAAAAGCTAAAGCTATAAAACTTTTTTTTTTTCTTTTTTCTTTTTTCTTTTTTTTTTTTTTTGAGACGGAGTCTCACGCTGTTGCCCAGGCTGGAGTGCAGTGGCGCGATCTCGGCTGACTGCAAGCTCCGCCTCCCGGGTTCCCGCCATTCTCCTGCCTCAGCCTCCCGAGTAGCTGGGACTACAGGCGCCCGCCACCGCGCCCGGCTAATTTTTTGTATTTTTAGTAGAGACGGGGTTTCACTGTGGTCTCGATCTCCTGACCTTGTGATCCGCCCGCCTCGGCCTCCCAAAGTGCTGGGATTACAGGCTTAGCCACCGCTCCCGGCCTCAAAACTTTTTTTAAAAATAGGAGTAAATATTTAGATTTGCAAATATTTGGATTGGGCAAATTTTGGATTTACAAACTTTGGATTGGGCAAAATGTTCTTGGATACAACACAGAAAATCCACAAAGGAAAACATTGGTAAATTGAATTACACTAAAATTCAAAAATTTAGAATTTTGAAAGACACAACTCAGAAAATAAAAAGACAAGCCATGCCTGTGGGTGTTTGCTGTTCTGCCTGTATGGCAGTGCCTGGATGCTCTGGACTCTGGTTGTTCCCACCCAGGCTGTACTACATTGCCCTACAACAGCCTGAGTATAGTAATGGACTCCCATATCCAGTGAGCATTGCAGAGGGGTGGCCTCCTCTGGTCCACAAAAATTTAAATTTAAAAGCTAACTTCTGAAATTGTGTTCTCCAACTAAGAGCTCCAGACAATGGCCCCAGTACCTCTGAGAGCCAGAGGCATTCACATTGGCATTCAGGTATGCTACAGTGAACTTCATCCAGGTCTAGTGGAGCCTGCTGAGCCCTGTTCAGGGAGTCCCATTTAGGGGGTTAATGCTGGAGAAATTTAGCAACCTGGTCCCTCCCAGAATTTAATTTTCCAAATACAAACTCATTACTCAGCTGAAGCAAAGGAAGAAACTCTGGAGAGAGGAGAAAAGAGCACTTCCTGGCTCCAGTCCAGGTAAAAGTAGGAAAACGATACTCATGGTTGACTTATTCATCTACATTGCCGCAAAATGTTCTAATGCAATATGTAAAGAAAATGAAACAAGCCATGTTGTGGTAGTTCAGATCGCCTGCAAACAGTCTAAGACAAATTAGCCCTACCTGAAATTTATACGGAAGTGCTCTTGGGATCAACCCTGCAGAAGAGAAGGGAAGATAGCAGATTGGGTAAGCGAAGCTTGCACTACCCTGCAGGGAGTTCTGAAGCTAGGATGCCCTTCAGAGTTGTCCTGAGTTTAGTCAAAGGGGCTGGGCTTATAAAACTTACATTGAGTCATTATATGTAGTCCACTCCCCAGAAAGATGTGATCACTTCAGCAAAGTCCCACAAAAGGGCTGGCAGTAAAGACTACTGTCACTCAACAGTAGCTTGCCAAAGCGGAAATCCTACTGGTACAAAACTATACAACACAGTACACCTTGCAGGGCTGGATCCACTTCTTTGTATATGTTATGTAGGAGCAGCTCTTCCTGAATTCTCATGAATCAATGTTTCCTTACAAAAAGAAGGTTAGTGGGATAATTTCAGCCCCTGTTTATTTCCTCCATGACCACTCCAATCCCCCTCACCATCAATTCACTGTTCTGGTGGTTCCAGAGGCTCATTTGGTCACAGTAGTATGCAGTCGTCATGCTTCCTCAGACTGGTCACTACATTTGTACATCCTCTGTCAGAACTGGGAAGCTAAGTGGCCCCAGGGATGTCCAAGAGAAACATGTGGTCCCACACCCATTCCAGATGCCTCTACTGGGCGGCAGCAGTTCACCTCCTTTGGGGAATCAGGCTGGCAATAACTCTTACTGGCCGTGGACCTTTGATATGAAGAGTCCAAGTGCTTAGGTGACAACTGAAGCTTTAATTCAAGGGGCTCCTAATGTGCTCTGGCAGAAACATCTCCCTCAGGACCAGGACTTCCAAACACTCAAAGCCCAGAGATAGAAATGTGGGAACCTAGGTCAAGTGGAGCCCAGGTGGGTCCCTACTGAGGGGGATCGTGAGTGGAGACATTCTACTTCCCCCCTGATTTCTAGATCCGAAAATATACCCACTGGGGACACAGTATTATTGAATGGTCCCTGGTTCTTAGTGTGAATTCCATCCTGTAGTATGGGCATCATAAAAATATTGTCATTAAGTTGATAGGCTACTCTATATTTGACAAGCTGTCCCATGCAGGGCCAGACTGATGGATTCTGAAAGATGTACGTGCTACAAGTAGTGGACTGCAGGTTTCTTGTGCTATGAAGTGGCTCCCTACATTCGACACAGAGCTAGGCAGTGCCATGGCCTGAGAGATCATGTGTACTACGTTTGCATGTTTTTCTGAATTAAATGTGATATGGACTAAAATGTTTCTCTCTCCTTCCAAATTTAAATATTGAAGTTCTAATCACTAATGTGATGGTTTTAGGAGATGAGCCCTTTGGGAGGTAGAGTGAGGCCTTATGATGGGATTAGTGCCCATATAAAACGAAAAGGAGACACAATAACTTTCCCTCACTTCACCATGCGAGAATACAGTGAGAAGGTAAGTCAGAAAGAGGGCCTTCACCAAGCACTGCATCTGCTAGCTTGTTGATCTTAGACTATCCGGCTTCCAGAACCATAAGAAATAAATGTATATTGTTGCCTGAAATCCCAGCACTTTGGGAGGCACGAGGTCAGGAGATAGAACCCATTCTGGCTAATACGGTGAAACCCCGTCTCTACTAAAAATACAAAAACAAAATGAGCTGGGCGTGGTGGCAGGGGCCTGTAGTCCCAGCTACTGTAGTCCCAGCTACTCGGGAGGCTGAGGGGGGAGAATGGCGTGAACTGGAGAGGTGGAGCTTGCAATGAGTGGAGGTTGTGCCACACTCCAGCCTGCGCGACAGAGGGAGACTCTGTCTCAAAAAAAAAAAAAAAAAGAAAGAAAGAGATGTATGTTGTTGTTTAAGGAGTCCATCCAGTAATCCAATCTATGGAATTTTGCTAAAGCAAACCAATCTGTCTAAAACAAAATATTATTTGTGACATATTTGTTTGTGAACAAAAAGGAATAATATGTATTATTTTTATAGAAAGAAAAAAATTACCATTTGATTATTAAAATTCTCTCTCACTTTTGTTAAAATAAAGCAAGACATATAATTGACTTTGCCTTCTAAACAAGAAAAATATGATGTATATATAATAGAGATTAATTATATACTTTCAAATTGTTTGAAAGATACATAAAGCTGATAATAGTTTTTAGCAAATTCTCTTTACTTTTTATGTTTTGACTATATATTTCACCGAGGCTGTTGTTAGGTATATAAAGGTTATGTGTTTCAGCTTACTAATTAATTATGCTTTTACATTTAAAATTATTTCTCTTTCTATTGACCTGTGGGCTATGGGCCCAGCATATTTTCACTGTGTCACTATGGTAGATATGTCTGTAGTTAACTATCAATTATTATTATTATTATTATTATTATTATTATTATTATCATTTGAGATGGAGTCTCGCTGTGTCGCCCAGGCTGGAGTGCAGTGGTATGATCTTGGCTCACTATAAGCTCCGCGTCCCGTGTTCACGCCATTCTCCTGCCTCAGCCTCCCAAGTAGCTGGGACTACAGGCTCCTGCCACAACGCCGGGCTAATTTTTTTATATTTTTAGTAGAGACAGGGTTTCACTGTATTAACAAGGACGGTCTCGATCTCCTGACCTAGTGATCCGCCCGCCTTGGCCTCCCAAAGTGCTGGGATTACAGGCGTGAGTCGCCGTGCCCGGCCAGTTAACTATAAAATATTATTATACAGTTTCAAATATCTAGAAGGAGGATATTGAATGTTCCCAGCACAAAGAAAGAATTAATGTCTGAGATGATGGATGTGCCAATTACCCTAATCCGATCACCATACATTATAGATATTTTCCCCATGAATATGTATAATTATTTGGCAATTAAAGAATGAAAAAGTTAAAGAAAAATCCTGTTTTGCTTCAAAAGAAAGAAAAAAGCCCTGGTTTGGGAAAAATATATGCAAATTATGTATTTAAAAATGTATAAACAATATATAAAAACTCCAACCCAAAATAACTGCAAAAATTTGTAACATATTAAATAAAAAAAATATGAATAGCTAAGACGCACAATAAAAGTTGTTTGACACTATTAATTACTAGGGGACTCCATATTAAAGCCACAACAAAATATTATTTCACCTATTAAAAAAGATAATTATAATTATAATACAATATACAATAACATGTATTATCAAGGGTGTGGGAGAATGGTAAACATCATACATTGTCAATGGGTGTGTAAAATGGTATAGCCACTTCAGAAAACATTTTCACAGTTTTTTACAGGGTTAAGCATAAATTTATCAAATCACCCAAGAATTCTACTTCTAGGTATCTACCTAAGAGAAATGAAAATATAAATATTTGCTTATGAATGTTCATAGCAGCATCATTTATAATAGCCAAAAATTAGAAGCAGCCCAAATGCCCCTCAACTGCTGAATAGATGAGAATAATGTGATATATTCATATAGTAAACTATTAGCAGGAAAAAAAGAATGAAGTACTGCTGTTAAAGATGAACCTCAGTGACATTATGCTAAGTAAAATAATCCTTCCTGTTCCCAAAAATTCCATATAATATGACTCATATACAGGCATGCTTTAAAAGTATTGTGGGTTTGGTTCCAGATCACTGCAATAAAGCACCACAAAAAATGCTGGCTCCCCAGTACATATAAAATTTCTGTTTACACCATACTGTAGTCTATTAAGTACATAATAGCTTATGTCTAAAAATGTGCATACCTTAAATGAAAAATACTTTAGTGCTAAAAAATGCTAACAATCATCTGAGCCTTCAGTGAATTGTAATCTTTTGCTGGTGGAGGCTGCAGTGCCTCTGATATTTATGGCTGCTAACAGATCACGGTGGTAGTTGCTGAAGGTTTGGGTGGTTTTGACAATTTCTTAAAATAAGACAACAATGAAATTTCCCCACGTTGACTGACTCTTTCTTTCATGAAAGATTTCTCTGAAGCATGAGATGCTGTTTGATAGCATTTTAGCCACAGTAGAGCTTCTTTAAAACTGAAGTCAATTCTCTCTAACTCTGCCACTGCTTTATCAACTAAGTTGACAAAAAATCTAAATTATGTGTTATTATTTCAACAATATTTACAGCATCTTTACCAGGAGCAGATTCCATCTCAAGAAACTACTTCCTTTACTTCTTCATAAGAAGCAACTTCTCTCCATTTGATTTTTATCATGAGATTGCAGCAATTCAGTTACATCTGCAGACTCCACTTCTAATTCTAGTTCTCTTGCTGTTTCAATCATATCTGCTGTTACTTCCTCCACAGAAATCTTGAACCCCTCAAAGTCATCCATGAGGTTAGAAGTTTCTTCCAAAATCCTACTAATGGTGATATTTTGACCTACTCTCATGAATAAAAAATGTTCTTAATGGCATCTAGAATGGTGAATCCTCTCCAAAAGGTTTTCAATTTACTTTGCCCAGATCTGTCAGAAGACTAACTAGGGCAGCTATAATCTTGTGAAATGTATTTCTTAAATAATCACACTTAAAGTCAAAATTACTCCTTGATCCATGGGCCGCAGAACGTATGTTGTGTTAGCAAGCATGAAAATATTAATCTCTTTTTATATCTCCATCAGAGTTCTTGGGCGACTAGATGCATTGTCAATGAGCATTAGTACTTTGAAAGAAATCTTTTACTCTTAGCAGTACATCTCAACAGTGGGCTTAAGATATTCAGTAAGCCATGACATAAACAGATCTGCAGTTGTCCGAGCTTTGTTGTCTCATTTATAGAGCAAAGGGAGTGCAAAGTCAGCATATTTTTTAAAACTCTTAATTAGATGCAAAAATGGCATAATTCTTAAAAATCTTGGGATTTTTGGAATGGTAAATGAGCATTGGCTTCAACTTAAAGTCAACAGCTACATTAGCCCCTAACAGGAGAGTCAATGGGTCCCTTGAAGCTTTGAAAGCAGGCATTGGCTTCTCCTTTATAGCTATGATACTCAAAGGATCGTCTTCTTTTAATGTAAGACTGTTTTGTCTGCATTGTAAGTCTGTTGTTGAGTGTAGCCACCTTCAGTAATAATCTCACCTAGACCTTCTGAATAACTTGCCTTCACAGAATTTAAGAAAGAGATCCTCACCCTGGATTAGGCTTTGGCTTAAGGACATGTTGTGTTTAAAAATGTTGTGACTGGTTTGATATTCTATTGGGACCACTAAAACTTTCTCCATATTAGTAATAAGACTGTTTTGCTTGCTTTTTATTCATGAATTCACAGGAGTAGCACTTTTCATTTCTTTCAATAACTTTTTCTTTGCATTCACAACTTGGCTAACTGGCACATGAGGCCTTTCAGTCTATCTTGGCTTTCAGCATGCCTTTATCAATAAGCTTAGTCACTTCTAACTTTTGATTTAAAATGATGTAACTGTGATTTTTCCCTTCACTGAAACACTTAGTGGCCATTGTGGTTAATTAGACTAATAATTGACCTAATTTCAAAATTGTTGTGTGAGAGGGAATAGAGAGGCCTCAGGAGAGGAAGACAGACAGAGACAGCAGCCACTGGTTGGTGGAAAAGTCAGAGAAAACACATTTATAAATTAAATTCACAATCATTTATGGTTGTGGTTCTTGGCACCCCCAAAACAATTTCAATGGTAATACTAAACACTATTGATCACAGATTACTGTAACAGATAATAACAATGACGAAAAAGTTTGAAATATTTTGGGAATTACCAAAATGTGACACAGAGACGCAAGGTGATCACATGCAATGAAAAAGAAAAGAAAACAAAAAAACACTAATAAACTTGTTCAATGCAGGGTTGCTACAAACCTTCAGTTTGTAAAACATGTAGTATCTTCTCATTACAACAAAGCAAAGCACAATAAAATGGGTTATACCTGCATATTAAATATCCAGAAAGGAGAAATCTAAGAATGCAGGAATCTCTACATCTCTATATAAAGAATGTTTGTGAGATGATGAAAATAGTTAAAACTGCATTGTACTGAAGTTTGCACAAGTCAGTAAATTTACTACATTTAAATGTAATTGAAAATTGTACATTCAAAATGGGTGAATTTTATGGTATGCAAATGTATCTCTTTTAAGGAAGTGAGAAGTGAAATAATAGAAAAGAAGTGCCTGGCTTTTCTCTGTTTATTCAGTTTTACATGGTGTTGATCTATATTTTTACAATTTGCATAATCCATTACCAAAGTGTAGAATATAGAATATAAACAGATCACTTAACCAATTAGGAGCCATAAGTATCTGCATTCATATTCTTTTTCCTTTCTTTTGAGATGACCTCTGCTATATCTAAAGAGTTGTAGTATTCACATATTCTAGATTATAATTACAATAGGTAGTAATATTTCTGACTTCCCAACTTCTATACTTACTTCCTTTTATTTCTAGTGAATTAGTAAGCCCTTTGAAGCATATTCAGAAACATCTCGTGTGTCAAGATTTAAGCTCTTTGGGCAAGTTTTAGTCCGTTTTTAATTACTTAAAGGCAAAATAGATGTTCATTAAGATATTTCTCCAAAAATATGTTAGTCTACTGGTTTAGAAGCAAATATATTTCTTATGTGGGAAACAACCCAACTTATAACGTGATTTTTTTATTTAAATACCTTTTAATTTAAATAACTTCTATTTGAGATTTGAGTGTGTCCCTATATCTTCTTCTTCTTCTCTTCCTATATTATAATGTTGGTTTGCTTAATTTCCACCAGTTCTAAAATTACCAATACTAGAAAGCAGCAGGGACTATTAAATTTGTTAAAGCTTATTAGGGAGACATCTCTAAGCATGTCACTGCACATTTTGAGTCATACACAGAATAGCATCTAATTGACTACTAAGAAATTTTGTAAATATCAGATATTTAATAGGATACATCAAATTTAAAGTGAATAAACATAAATAATACCTAATGCCTTAGGTTACCCAGAATCACACTGGAAGTGACAGATCAGCTTTATAAATAAGGGCAATACTTCGTGAATCGGATGCTTAAAGGTTTACAGGTGCAATACTGGATTGAAATCTTTCTTACTTTAGATTTCTGGTATACTAGGACTCTTTCTACAAAACAAAAAGTTATATTTTGTATTTTTCATATTCCTGTATCCAAACTATGCCAGGTGTTAGTCATAAAACCGCTGGAAATTACTGAAAATTATGTTCATTTTTCCATTTTTGTTATTTTATATTTGAACTCTCATTTACTAACTTCACAATATTCAGTCGGAAATAGGTAAAAAATATTGCCTAGAGGGAAAAATAACAGTGTGTGTCATGCTGTTGTGCAATGAGAAATCCATTTCCGTTTTAGTCTCAAAAGACACCTTTTCTCGAAATGGCTTTAATATACCTTATCATCACTCCAACTCAGAGCAACAATTATGACAGAAAGGACAACAATCTTACAGAAATTACAAGACACAAAAGTGTTCACAGATCTTCAGAAGCAGAGTATCATACTTTGATACAATCATACCACATGCTATCTCCAGTAAATGGCAACACATAGTTGAGTAGAAAAAAATGTTAAGGAATAAGCTGATATGGATAAACTGTTTATTACAAATTACATTTGTGATATATCCTTTAAAATATTACACGTCCTAAGGCAGACTCATTTATTCCTTCAGCAAATATTTTTGAGCCACTAAAAATGACTTAAGTACTCTTCTAAACAATAGAAATAGACCTTTAAATTAAACAAATACCTAGATAAACAGTTCCTAAGCCCATAGGAGAAGACAGAGATAGACAACTAGGTCAAGTATAAGTTAAGTAGTGACTCATGAGTCTTAAGTTTATACATATATACACACACACGCAAACACAATGGAATACTACTATGTGTGTATATATATGTGTGTGTATCTATATGTATATTTGTATATATAGATATATACACACATACACAATGGAATACTATATGTGTATACACACATACTGTGTTTTTAAATCTATTTATCCACTGATGGAATGGTTTATTTCCTTTTAGCTATACTGCAGAATGTGGCAAATATAGTAAACGGTAATGTACTGTACATTTCAAAATTTCTCAGAGGTAAATTTCAAATGTTCTCACAACAAGAAATTATGTTTGAAGTGATGAATATGTTACTAAAAATTATCTTGATTTTATTATTTCAATTATATTCAGAAATCATAACTTCACTTTGTAACCCATAAATATATACAACAAAAATTTGTCAATTTACAATAAAAAATAAAACTAAATAAGGCAAAAGTTAAAAAAAAAAAAAGCAGTGAAGTATCTGAGAAGGAATAGTGAGGATATAAAAATAAGAGACAGTGGTGTTAGAAGCCAAGTGCAGAGAGTATATTAAAATAGAAGTGGCCACCTGCGTTATGCTGCTAATAGATCGGTTGAGATGGCTGATGACTGAAAACTGGATTTGTCAGTATTGAGAAGCTAACTGCCAAGAGCAGTGCTGTGAAATAAGAGAGAAAGTCTGAGATCATAAGTAGAGGAGGTGGAGACAGTAGGAAAAGATACCTCTTTCAAGGAATTTTCCTGAAAATAAAGAGGAACTAAAGGGCCACGTATGGTAAAATGATTTTTTTGTTCTTCTTTTTAGTATATTGATCATGAATCCATTTGTGTGCTTATGGGAATAATCCATATGAGAGAAAATTTGATGAAAAAGGACAGAGAGAGGAGAAACTGTTACAACACAATCATTGAATGAGAAAAAGGGGATGAGAATCTAGTTTACTCGAGGGAGGTTGGCCTTTGTAGCACATATTTTATTCAAAGTAACAGGAGGTAAGAGAGAGTATTTGGCTATAGATATAAGTAGATAAATGTGGTTGTGGTAGCTCGTGGCTCAATTTTCTCTGCAATAAGTACATAGAACAAAAATGTTCTGAGGAAAGAGAAAAGAGGTGGGGAAATATAATAGTTTCCAGATAGCATAACAATCGAATTGATTTAGGAATTTTGAATTCAACATGACAGCAACCTTCAGAGTATGCATTTTCTTCAACTGCATTCAGATGTTCAAGTTCAGGTTCAGGGGAATGGATAATTCTATGTAAACAGAGCCAGGGTTTTGCCAGAGGAATAAGATGAAAATGAAGAAGAGAATGATGTTGAAAGTGATCGAAAGTGGTGTTTCTAATGATGAAATAAATCTTCTTTAGGAGATAGCCAAAATTCTGACCGATGGTTTAGGAAAAAGAAATGGAAATTGTAGGAGAATGTTAACAGAGAAGAGAGACTGGTTGAGGGCCCTAAAGACATGGAAAAAGATTGGAGAAAAGGATCAGGGAGGGAGCTCTGAAAAGACAGATGTCTGATATTCAGTTTCATATTTTACCAAGTATAATTTCTAAGGTCAGCCACACACAAATAATTTCATTAACATTTCTCTCTGAAAACAACTTTTAAAGACACAGAAATCCACTGTGTATAAACAAAGGCTCTAGCATACTGTGCACTCAAAAATAATAGATAATGCTACTAATTTTCCAAGCCCAAATATAAAAATTCTCATCATGTTTTTAGTAATGTAAACAATAGTTTTTTGTCTTTTGGGCTTTTTTGGCCAGGGCAATGGTAATTTGACACTTTCATGCCTTTGTTCAAATGTCAACTTTTCACAGACACTTCCTGACAATTTTCTAAATTCAAACCCCTTTCCTCAAGTTACCCACTAACACTCACCACACTTACCACTCAAGTACTTACCAATATCTAAATGTTTCAATTTATTTTTCTCTCTATCTCATGCTTCTACAAAGTAAGCTACATGAGGACAGGAACTTTTTTCTTTGTTGTTTACCTCTATGTCATAAGCAACTAGAAAATGTCATACTATTTGTAGTTCTCAAAGTTAATTTTTTAAAGTGATGCAATTGATATTTTAATAATGTACTTTGAGAATAGTATTCTGAATCTTTTATATTTGGGAAAGAGATTGCAGAATGTTAACTCCACTTTCTTTCAAACAAACAAAAAAAAAGAACACTGCTTATTACTGATACAGGAGATGAGAAGAAATAATTTAGGCAGATAGTGAGGGTACAGGAGCCCTTGGAAAGGCTTTCCTTTTAATGAAAAGCCATCTCCAAATCATTTTCTTTTCTAACAAAGAGAAGCATGTAAAATGCAGCTGCAGACATAGGCAAGCAAACAGGAAGCTTGCACAGGTGAATGCTGGAGTTGTGCCAATAGGAAAAAGCTACCTGGGACTAGGCATGTTCAAAATGGCAACTCCGTCTTCCCTTCCCTTTGCCAAACCACATGTACAGTAAGGAGAGGACAATATGGCGCTAGACAAGCAAATACTATATTTTCATAATAAGATTAGGATGGGAAGACCAGCCTTCCCCACGCTATATAAATGTCACACTTGGTCAACCAATTTGCTGGCCCTACATCCATCAGACTGCCTCCTCAAGCCTGCCTATAATATCTGGTGCAGTCAGCCATGGGCTGGCTTTTCTCTTTCGAGAACCCCTCTCTCTTGCAAGGGAGAGAGCTTGCAAGAGCTCCTTTCTCTTTCTTTTGCCTAATAAACCTCTGCTCCTAAACTCACTCCTCATGTGTGTCTGTGTCCTTAATCTCCTTGGTGCCACATGACGAACCCTGGGTATTTACCCCAGACAATGACGCTGCTTCGTTATTCCAGAGAGAGACCTGCACTCTTTAATTTTAGGGTTCCTACTAAATATCTATTGCATACCATGTTCTATATAATAACAACTGTACTGAACACGTTTTAGTGTGGCAGAGACTGTTAGTACTCTCCAAATGTCCATTTGCTTCTTGACATGTCACAGACTCCCTTGCTGGTGGTTTGATGTATGACCAGTGAAATAGGAATAGAATCATCAGCATTATTTCATAGCTGAGTCTTACAGGAACTAAAGAACCTCTTTCATCTTTCGCCTTTCTAGGTCTCGGTGACTTTGGAGACCACATGGTACAGATAAAGTAAAAAGGAGGACCAGTGGTTCATACAAAATTGACCATTAGCAAGTGATAAATATTTGATGAGATAAGCCAGTGAAATATCTGTTTTTGCTTTTGTTTTTTATTCATAAAGCAATTACTTTTCCTCTAGGCTAATATAGAACTTGCGCTAGAAATTGGGCACTGCTGAAGTTCTTTTGAAATAGAATAATAATAATAAATAAGTAAATATGTGATAGTTGTTTTGATAGACATATACATATGACAAAAAGAGAAAATAAAATTTAGAGTCTTAAATCATAATGATTTCTTACATGTGGTGGCAAATTGGTAATATTTAGTAATTTGAAAAGTTGATTATTGGTCTTCTAAACTTTGAGCTCTATTGCAGATTTTGGCAAAGGTCAGAGCTTTAGTATCTGTTATCAAGGCATTTCATTATCAAAAGAAAGGAAAATAAAAAAGAAAATCTCAGAAAGAATTTGCTGTTGCAAGCAGAAATTAAAGATGTCACAGGAAATCAAGGAATTCAGTGTCTGGCAGAGATGGGAAAAAACATCTCATTCTAGACACCGAAGAAAAGGATATATTCTTAAAATGCTTTGAGCTCCAAGGACCCCAAATGTCTTCACATTTCTATTAAGCACAAAGAAAGAATCATGGATTGAGTATCGTGCCAGTATAATTTCTCAGTTGGATACCATCTCATGGCAAAGACTAAATAAAGGTGTGGCCATCATCACAGGGTTTCAAGTGATCTGAAATTATCTCCGCTACATTTTTGTCAACATTGTCTCTCCTCCCCTCCTTGCCTATTTTGGCCCTGGTTGTGTTTCTAGGTCATAGCTTCATATCTTTCGTGTCCGGAGCTTTCTGATCTTTTGGCATCTTGAATGTAAAGCATTTCAATGTTTTATTTTTAAAATGAACTCTCAAAATGCCGTGTTGTGGGCTGCCCTCAAAATCATATTTCTCTCATTGAACAATTTCCATTTCTTTAAAGAAGGAAGGAAATGAGAAGAGGGACTCAGAGCCTCATTATTCTATACATTATCTAGGTATTGAGATAAGTTTCCATATGCTTGGTTTATTTTAAATTACCACTTAGAGAAACTTATGTATCTTATATGAATCCTAATATAATCTTTTATTTGAAGTGACATTTTGTTTGTGTGCATGATTGCTTTTAATTTCATTGCAGTTAAACATTCCCTTCTATTGGTAAAATATTTTAATTAGTGTGAGACCAAGTTTGCTCACATACTTCTAGACATTCTATTTAAGGCTTTATTACAGGCCTGATGCTCACGTTTGCTCTCCATAAAGCATCAGTTTTCCCAGGTCCAAAGATTTTAGAATGTCTCCTGGGCAGTAAAGCCAAATCGATCTCTGGTTACTCCAAAAAGCTCTAATTAGCTGAAACACTGGCCAAACCATTGATTGTTTATTCTTCACATATTCCTAGAAACAAAAAGAATAGCATTATACTGTGGAAGAGAGTTACATATAAATTCAATTACATTGGTACAATATGTCCTTTTATAACTGACATTTTGTACCATCAAGATTTTGCTTCCTCATTATCTAATGCTGGCCTGGAGTATATTATGTCTTGAGACAGTGGGGAATATTAAAGCATTCTGGAATACAGCTATGAGTTTTAGCAGTTAGAAAATTCTCTCTCAGACATTATCATGTTTAGTTCTTCACTAGTTATGTGTTTTACCCTTTTTTCTCTAGCATTTCTCCTTTTTAAGATGTCCTTGATGTTTATTCTAACCTGATTTGTAACTGCAAAAGGAGACACACACAATTCTATATCAGTACGTGATACCTCTTAATATAGTTTGGCTCTGTGTCCCTATCCAAATCTCATATCCAGTTGTAATTTCCAGTGTTGGAGGAGGGACCTGGTGGGAGGTGATTGGATCATGGGGGTGAATTTGTCCCTTGCTGTTCTCATGATAGTGAGTGAGTTCTCACAATATCTGGTTGTTTAAAAGTGTGTAGCAGTTCCCCTTTGCTTGCTCTCTCTCTCCTGCCACCATGTGATGACATGCTTGCATCCCCTTCACCCTTCTGCCAAAATTGTAAATTTCTTGAGGCCTCCTAGCCATGCTTTCAGTAAAGTCTGTGGAACTGTGAGTCTATTAAGCCTCTTTTCTTTATAAATTACCCAGTCTCAGGTAGTTCTTTATAGCAGTGTGAGAATGAACTAATACACCTCTGAAATACAGTATGTATATTCCTTACATAGAGATTTTTTCTTTCTTCCCCTTGCTATGCACAAATGTGATATACAAGGTAAACATTGCTATATACCAACAGAAACATTTTTTCTATATGTAGTATTAGTTCATACTAATACATGTTATGGAGGAAATTAGTATGGTGTTTTACACATACTGGCTCTTACAGTATATAATACATCAGGCTAAAAAGTATGAAGATACTACTTCTTATCCTGGACATTTAAAATGCTGGGTTTAAGGCATAATCCCTGAAAGAATAGAAGAGCAGGATTAACTTGTTTTCAGGCAAGGAAGGTATAATCTCTGTATAATCAGAGAGTGGAGTTGGCACATGGAGATAAATAAAGCAAGAGAGTATATCCCTAAGAAAGATTCTTCCAATTGCCCACCACCGTATTATGTTTGAGCTGAATTCCAGGAAGAAGAACAAAAATCTCAGTTAATTTGATGTGGTAAAATGATTCATATCCTCCCCAAAGATTCCCGCATCTTAATCCCTGGTGCCTGTGAATATGTTATTTTACATGGTAAAAGAAGCTTTGTAGATGTAATTAAATTGCAGATATTGAGGTAGTGAGATTATCCTAGGCTCTCTGTGGAGGCCCAATTTAATCACAAGAATCCTTGTAAGAGACAGGCAGGAGAATAGCTATGGTAGGAGATGTGACAATAGAAGCAAGAAGTTGGAGTTGAAGGAATGGGCCATGAGCCAGGCAATGATTCTCCCCTGAAGCCTCTAGAAGGAACTGAGCCCCTTTAACAGTTTGATTTTAGATTTCTCACCTCCAGAACTGTAAGAGAATAATTTTTGTTTTAATCTAATAAATTAGTTAGAATTTGTTATAGCAGCAATAGGAAGTAATTCATTTGACAAATACAAGCTGTACCCTCACTCCAAGTAGAACCTGATGAGAAGACAAGATCTTAGAATCTCCCAAGACCTGACTTGGGTGACAAAAGTATAGCAGAGAGCTGTAATTATAGAAACATAATGTTCTGAAATTTTGTTTTTGCTAGCTGGCTAATAGGAGAAATGGGTGCTAATAAGAGAAATGAAGATTATTAACAAAGAAGGAATGTTGCATTATCTAACAGAGTTCCATTCCTACTAAACTGTCTTATTCTTTGGCTTGGTTAGTTTAAGTTTGAATGTAGAGAATATGAATTCTTCCGCTTTGCCTGAAAAAGCACATTGTCACTTTTCTGTCACACTTAAAAAAAATAAATATATTGAACCGTTGAAACAAAATCAGGCTTTCCTAACGGTGAAATAAAGTTTTATCTCTCATCAGTGGACTAGGGTAACTTAGTGCATTTTATTAAAGACACTTGAGTTTGCCGTTCAATTACCAATTAAAAGGAGAATCCCCATGAGTTCCCTTAAAGTCTTGTTAGGATTAAATCTTCAATGGCTATTTGTATTTGCTCCTTACTGTGTTATGGAAAACGTAAGATTGCCTGCTATAGTGAAGTGGCAATTTGTAGACTGACTTAAACAAAACAGCTATAAGTGAGAAACAATCCTCTTAAATTCAGGACTAGAAGCCAATCAATATACATAAACATTATTATAATTGTTAGTCATCTTTCATTTATTGTAGCTTCTATAAACTCTGTATAAAATAATACCTGAGATATTTGTTTAAATTTGTAATGCTCTTTTCATTCCTCTCAATAAAAAGATAGATATCCAATCATCAGAGACGTACACCTGTCAATGTTTTTCATATTTTGAGATTTAATTTCCATTTTCTTATAAAATATTTAAGCTCCTATTAAATAAAGTTGAGGCATATAAATGAGGCTGGATATTTTTAGAAAATTAGAAGTGGGGAGAGGAGATATAGCAAGGCCAACACAACAATGCTTGATTTAGGTGTCCTCACACACAATGACATTGATTGACCCTATTTTGTATATAATTTATTCCCCATATATACAAAAATCTATAGTCTATTTTCTATAGCAAAGTGGAAATGATCCTTTCAAAACATCAAATAATAAACTCTCCAATGCTTTTCCAGTTACTACAGTCCTAGATTAACTGCTCCCTGCCTAACAATTTACCTCATCTTGTAGTAATTAATTAATTTCTAAACTGTAGCCACTCTGACATTCTATTTGCTAATTTTAAAATCATGGCTACATTTACTGATTTTTCCATGTTCAGAATATTAAACTCTTTTTCTATATACAACCTTTAAATATGTTTGTTTAAAATAGTTAATTAACTTTAGATAAACATTATGTGTAATTGAATACATTCTTTCTACATTGGAAGAAGAATTTTGGAGTATTTTAAGTATGTAATTATTTTGTATTTATTGCAATTAAGTTCCAGTTTTTCATTTCATTTCACTTAAAATGTTATTCTACCCATATCTTAGAATTTCACATTATTCTTGTAGTGAGGGTGGTACCTGTATTATCTTAATAACATAATCAGATTCCTATGGAAAGGTATTTAAAAATGAGTGTTTTTTTAATGCAGGAATGCATTCCCATCATTTGTTTAATAACACAGGCTAGTAACTGATAGAAGAAGAGGCATTTCTTAAGAAATGAAAACTTTCTGCAGATTTTAGACATAATTATTTTGTCCATATTCATAGTCAATATTCCAGAAAGTATACTAATGAGATTGTGTCTTGTTTGGATAGCTCTGTGCTAAGAAACTTCAAGTAAATTTTTAATTTATAACTTAAAAATAAAAGAAGTAAATTTTTGGAATAAGCATTTGTCCTCAGATATTTTAATGATTTTATTTGAATTTCAGATTGTGAACGTAAATTAGAAAAAGAAGATACAGCCAAACTGTTATTTTACTATTTCTTGCTAAATAAATAAGTTTGTAGGGATCTTAATTTGCTTCAGTCTTTCACTTGAAGCTTTCTTAAGCTGCACAGTCAATAACAAAATATTTTTGAAAGGTAATATAAAATAGTTTAAACTTTTGAGAGTTTTTGAAGCTTTTTACAAAAAAAAAAAAATTAGAGACAGGATCTTGCTCTGTTGTCCAAGCTGCTGTCAAACCCTGACCTCAAATGATCCTCTTACTTCAGCTTCCTAAGTAGTGAAAGCTACAGGTACACACCACCACATTGTTTTAGAAGCTTTAAAAGTCATAGTTACATGTTGGAGACCATTGTAAGCAGCATCAATATAAATAAATAAATGGTAATCCTTCAATCCTTCAATTTTAATGAAATTTCTATTCACATGCCACAATCTACATCAAAACAGATTCACAATTAAGAGTCAAACTTGTTTTACTGTTCTTTCAAAATATATTTGTATGGTCACTATGACTGACATTTGGTTAGCACTTAGACAACTCTAAATATTATCCATGCAACTTCTCTTTTAAAGTAGTTGTTCACTTTAACCAGGTAGTACATGAGACAAAAGAAAAGTATAAGTGGTAGACCAATTTTTCAATGTTTTTCATTAGTGCTTCTTTTCTTATCTTTATCTAAATTATAAGATTATTGTACACGAAATGTTATTTGAACCAATACTTTGAAAACAGTAAATAATAATGAAGTCAGGAACAATCTGTTTCAGCTGATTGTATTTGTTCTGTGCCACATATTTAAAGTAATAACCACAACTACTTCTTGTAATGGAATAGATGCTATTAGGAAGGAGAAATGACAAAATAAAAATAAAGTATGTAAATTTCTAAAAACATATTAAATTATCAGGAAATAAATGTATATCACTTCCAAATGTAAAAATCAGTACCTACATGAGTGATATGATAGACTATTTCTCAAATCATTCTTAAAAATCAGTAGTAAAAATAATCATTATCTCCATACTTAATGTAATATTTGTTCTATCATGTATAGTTTAGTAAAAATGATTTTGAACTATATAACTTAATTGTAAAATAGCAATAGCCCTGGGCACAAATAAAAAAAGCAAAATCTATGTCCAATGTTACAATAGATTCCAGATGGTCTTAAGAGAGAAAAATGTTAGCTGAATGAACGATAATAACTATAATAAGAAGCTGGATTCTAATGTCAGATTTAAATTTCTTGTGGAAGTGCTGTCTTCCCTGTGGTTTTCTACTTGGAAGTCACAATTAGTTTATTATTACTTAACAGCAGGAAGTCTTCTGAAGTTCAGCTTTATGAAGGTCTGAAACTCTATTTAATTATCCTCCAGGACCCTAGGACTATTTTATAAAACTTTGGGTTTTAATATTTTTATCTTTATTCAATTTTACAGATTAAAGTATATATTAAGTGCACTAAACAAGTTCACAATTTAAGCAACTCTTCAAAGGATCCTTAGGGAAAATGTGTACTTTCCTGCTTCAATTTAAATGGTTCTGTGGCAAATCTCAGGAAATCAATATGTATTAGTTATATTTACCTCTTATAAAAATATCTTTACATCAGCTAGTCTTTAAAATGGCACACAATCTATAATCAGAGTTTGAATTCCAAATGTTAATGTACTTCTTGTTTCTACACCTGAAATAAAATGTAATTAATTGGTTTTAACTGAGGTCAAAATATTGCCTATGAATCACTATATCTCTATTTTGGGGGCAATTTCTATTAGAACTCGGGCAGTATACTCCTGTGTGATGGCTAGTATTATTATGCATCAGGAATTTAATCAAGCTCTAATCTATGTGTTATTCTGAAAGTATTTTGCAGATATGGTTAACTTTTACAATTAGTCACCTCAAGTAAAACTTACCCTCCATAATGTGGGTGGACCTCATCAAATCAGTTGAAGACCTTAAGAACAAAAATTGAGGCTTCCTGGACAAGAATTCCTGCCTGAGCTTTCAGTCACTGTCTGGTGCTGCAAATTTTAAACTCAAGGTGGAAAATCACCTCTGTCTGAGTTTCCAGCCTGCCAGTTCAGTCTGCCTTACAGATTTTGGACTTGGCATTCCTTACAACTATGTGAGCCAATTCTTTAAAATAAAACTCTCTTCGAATTCTAGCTAGCTAGCTAGATACATACATACATAGACTGATCAGTTGTTGATTGATCAATAGAGATATAGTTACATACATCTACAGATAGATAGATAAAGATAAAGATATAAATAGAGATACAGATATATCCCATTAGTTCTGTGTCTCTGAGCAACACTAATGTATTCTGGAAACTAAGTCTATTCCCCATTTCTGTAATTTTATAATTTCAAGAGTGTCATATAAATGGGATTATGCAGTTTGTAACCTTTAAGTTGTGTTTTGTGTTGGTTTTGTGTTTTGCTTTGTTTACTCAGCATAATTCCCTGGAAATTCATCCAGATGTTGCTTCTTTTCATTGCCGAGGAGTATTCCGTGGCATAGATGTACCATAGATTGTTGATCCATTAACCAATTTAGACACATCAGAATTGTTTCTGGTTTGAGGCAATTATGAATAAAGCAGCTATGGAAATTACATGTATTTATGTGAATAGGAGTTATCATTTATTTGAGATAAATCCCCAGGAGTTTAATTCCTTGCTATTGTGAGTTACATGTTTAGTTAAATGAGAAATTGACTATCTGTTTTTCAGAATAGCTTTCCCATTTCACATGCCCCTGATCAATACAAAGTTATCTACTTTCCCTGTTGATATCATTAATTTTTCATGTTGTCATGATTTTTTAAAAATTTTACTTTAGCCATTCTGATAGGTTTGTGGACTATCACATTGTGATTTTATTTTGCATTTCTTCCAGTGGCTAATGACATTGAACATCTTGTTATGTTATTGTCATTTTTACATTTTCTCAAAATGAAATAGATTAATTCCATCAGTTTTACTTTTTCAAAATGATTTGAGCTAATCTAATTCATTTTCTTTCCATATAAATGTTAGAATAATCTTGCTTAGTCAAAGTATCTGGCCAAGATTTTTATAGTAATTACAAGAAACTTGTATATGAATTTGGAAAGAACTGACATATTTATGATGTTGAGTCTTCCACTCTATGAACGTATATTTATTTGACTTCTTTTATCAGATTTTTTTTTTTTTTATTTCAGCCTACAAATCCTGCATAGGTTTTGTTAGGCTTAACATAGCTCTTTTTTTGAATGACAGTGATTGGTATTCTATTTTCAGTTTTGGGGTCCATGTGTTCCTTGCTAATATATAGAAATATCACTTATTTTTATAGGTTGATCTGACCCTGAGGCCTTGTTGAGCATATTAATTTTAGGATTTTAAAAATAGATTGTTTTAAATTTTCTACACAGAAATTAATTTCAAATGTTAATATATTGTTTTATTTCTTTCTTTCCATTTTGTATTTTATTTGCCTTTTTCCTTGTTTCACTCCAACACTACGTGGAATAAAAACGGTAAGAATAGATGTCCTTGTGTTGTTTCTGTTCTTAGAGGAAAAACATTCAGTCTTTCACTGTTAAGTATAACGTTAGCTACAGGACTTTTCCTGCATGCTCTTAATCACGTTGAAGTTTTGCTCCTTTCTAACTTGCTTATGATTTTACCATGAATGGGTGTTGAATATAGTTGAATGTTTTTTCTTAATCAATTGAAATGACCATATGATGTTGAAGCAGGATATTTCCTTGACCCATTCATGAGACTCGCGACAGGGGTGCCTTGTTGACTTAGCCTCAAGGGAGTGAGTTTGTGAGCAAATGAGGCAGAAACTGGAGTGCATGAGCGCTAGAACCGGCTGGTTGCTTTGGTGCCGACAGGATCAAACTCCACACACTGAGACCAGTTGCATTCCAACCCTCACAGGAGGGAGCATGAAGGTGAGTGGGTTCAGGAGCCAGAGCAAGTGCTTTTGGACATCAGCAGAAGCAAACTCCATGTGGGCCCTGCCTGCAGCAGCATCTAGGTGGGGGTGCCTGCAACCCATGAAGCCCCAGATGGCATGTTACAGTGCTCTTTTAGCTCTGCCATCTGTGGACAGTTTAAGTGTTAACAGCTCAGTGGGCCCTCCACCCCTTTGCATGAGGCGGCTGCCCTCCGCCAGCGAGGGCAAAGGGCCAGTGTGATAGCCTTTTGTATCTACACTTGTGGCTTTTGAACTCTTGTCTAGCATCCAGGAAAAATGAGGTCACCTAAACTAATTGAAGGGTAGTAAATGTGGGGGATGCTATTGCCACTGAAAGTGGCTCTCAGTGAGATTGCAGCTCAAACTTGGATGAACAGAGCAGCATGTGGAGGCTTACAAAGTGAATTTTAGCTCCAGAATGACTTGACTGCAGGAATAAATCAGGAATCCCAAGAGGATCCACAGACCCTCTGAAGGAAGTGGACTGCTCCTGCAGAACCTGGGAGACACACCAAATACTGTGAATGCCCAAATTGGAGAAGAGGAAAAGGGAGATCCTCTGCCCCTGAACACACACCCCTGTAGGGGAAACTGAAGGTCTAGTTTGCAGGAGAAGATTAAGACCATACCCAGAGCTGAGTCAACTTAGAGAACCGAGTGAAATACTGGGGTCGAGGAAGCAGTGAGAATGGCACTGGGAGCTTGCTGAGTCCCCAAGCAGGCCACTCCTGCCTGGCATCACAGGGATCCTTCGGGAGGGTGGCCAGAGGTGAAGTGAAAATGCCACATGGAGAAGGAAGTCTTCAGTTGAACTTTGTAACAATTTGAACTGGTCGAGTAGCCTCCTGGCCAGAACTTGGGGGAAGGCAGGAATCTGGCATGCAGACTCCACAGATGGAAGAAAACCTAAAGCCCTTTTCTTTTGGAGCTGGGAGGTGGGTAGCCTGTGGCAAGTTCTCAGCCCACCTTGCCCACCGCCTGGAAACAGAGTTGGTGCTGTCAGGGAGGGCACAGTGGGAGTGAGGCCAGCCCTTTGGATTGCCTGGGAGCTGGATGACGCCTTTGACTGTCGGTTTTCCCCCACTTCCCTGACAACCCACCTGACTCAGCAGAAGCAGCCATAATCCTCCTAAGCACACAACTCCATTGACTTGGGAACCTCATGCCATTCCTCACAGCAGCCACAGCAAGACCTGCCCAAGGATAGTCTGAGCTCAGACACACCTAACTCTGCCCCCACCTGATGGTCCTCCCCTACCCACCCTAGTAGCTGAAGACAAAGGTCATATACTCTTGAGAGTTCTAGGGTCCTGCACACTGCTGTTTCCTCTCCATACTACCACAGTTGATGCTCTCTGGAAATTGCCACTTCCCAGCAGGAAGTCAACCAGCACAAAAATAGAGCATTAAACCACCAAGGCTAAGAACCATCACAGAGTCCATTTCACCCCCCTGCCACCTCCACCGGAACAGGTGCTGGTATCCATGGCTGAGAGAGCCACAGACAGCTCACATCACAGGACTCTGTGCAGACAACCCCCAGTACTGGCCTGGAGCCTGATAGACTTGCTGGGTGGCTGCACCCAGAAAAGAAATAACAACCACTACAACTCGACTCTCAGCCATAGCCATAGGAAAAAAGGGAGAGTAGTATATCAAGGGAACACCCATGGGACAAAATAATCTTTAGGCCTAGACATTCCCTCTGACAGAGCCTACCCAAATGAGAAGAAACCAGAAAACCAACTCTGGTAATATGACAAAACAAGGCTCCTTACGACGCCCAGAAAGTCAAAATCCCGAAAGACTTCTCCAGAAAGCTCCTAGAACTGATAAAATAGTTCAGCAAAATTTCTAGATATTATTTTAATCTACACAAATCAGTAGCTCTTCCATACACCAACAGCAACCAAGCAGAGAATTAAATCAAGAACTAAACTCCTTTACAATAGCTGCAAAAACAAACAAACAAACAAAACCTTAGGAATAAATACCAAAATACCAAGGAGGTGAAAGACTTCTACAAGGAAAACTATAAAACACTGCTGAAAGAAATCATACATGACACAAACAAATGCAAACACATCCCATGCTCACGGATGGGTAGAACCAATATTGTGAAAATGACCATACTGCCAAAAGCAATCTACAAATTCAATGCAATCTCCATCAAAACACCACCATTATTCTTCATCGAATTAGGAAAAACAATTCTAAAATTAATATGAAACAGGAAAAAAAAAAGCCTACATAGCCAAAGCAAGACTAAGCAAAAAGAACAAATCTGGAGATATTACACTATCTGATTTCAAACTACACTATAAGGCCATAGTCACCAAAACATCATAGTACTGGTATAAAAATAGGCACATAGACCAATGGAGCAGAATAGAGAACCCAGAAATAAACTCAAATATTTACAGCCAACTGATCTTCGACAAAGCAAACACAAACATAAAGCAGGAGGGAAAGGACACCTTTTCCAACAAATGGAGATTAGATAATTGGCTAGCCTCATGCAGGAGAATGAACCTGGATCCTCATCTCTCACCTTATACAAAAATCAACTCAAGATGGATTAAGGACTTAAATCTAAGACCTGAAACTATAAAAACTCTAGAAGGTAACATTGGAAAAACACCTATAGACACTGGCTTAAGCAAGGATTTCATCACCAAGAACCCAAAAGCAAATGCCATAAAAACCAAGATAAATAGCTGGGACTTTATTAAGCTAAAAAGCTTTGCATGGCAAAAGGAACAGTCAGCAGAGTAAACAGACAACCCACAGAGTGGGAGAAAATCTATACAGTCTACAAGTCTGACAAAGGACTAATATCCAGAATCTACAACGAACTCAAATTAACAAGAAGAAAAACAAGCAATCCTATCAAAAAGTGGGCTAAGGACATTCATTCATAGATAATTCTCAAAAGAAGATATATAAGTGGCCAACAAACATATGAAAAAATGCTCAACATCACTAATGATCAGGGAAATGCAGATCAAAACTACCATGCAATACCACCTTACTCCTGCAAGAATGACCATAATCAAAAAATCAAAAAACGGTAGATACTGGCCTGGATGCAGTGACGAGGGAACACTTCTACACTGCTGGTGGGAATGCAAACTAGTACAGCCACTAGGGAAAACAGTGTGGAGATTCCTTAAAGAACTAAAAGTAGAACTACAATTTGATCTATCAATCCCACTACTGGATATCTACTCAGAGGAAAAAAAATCATTATATGAAAAAGATACTTGCACATGTATGTTTACAGCAGCACAATTCGCAATTGCAAAATCATGGAAAAAACACAAATGCCCATTAATCAACAAATGGATAAAGAAACTGTGGTGTATGTGATAGCAAAGACTTGGAACCAACCCAAATGTCCATCAATGACAGACTGGATTAAGAAAATGTGGCACATATACACCATGGAATACTGTGCAGTCATAAAAAAGGATGAGTTCATGTCCTTTGTAGGGATGTGGATGACGCTGGAAACCATCATTCTCAGCAAACTATCACAAGGACAAAAAACCAAGCACTGCATGTTCTCACTCATACGTGGGAACTGAACAATGAGAACACCTGGACACAGGAAGGGGAACATCACACACCGGGGCCTGTCGTGGAGTGGGAGGAAGGGGGAGGGATAGCATTAGGAGATATACCTAATATAAATGACGAGTTAATGGGTGCAGCACACCAACAGGGCACATGTACACATATGTAACAAACCTGCACGTTGTGCACATGTACCTTAGAACTTAAAGTAAAATAAAAAAAAAAAAAAGGAAAAACTGTTGGGGTGTGTGTGTGTGTGTATATATATAATATATATATTTTTTATATGTATATATTTTATATATATATATTTATATATATTGTTTTTTATTTTTTAAAAAAAGAAAGTTGATCTCAGAAAGAAGGGAAGCTGTAAAGGGAATGGGGTGGGTAGGTAATCTTCCCTGAAGTCCGGCCATCTCCAGTTGGATTCTTCTGTGAAGTTACACCATCGATTTGTCCCTTTGAAGTCAAGACACTTCTCCCTGACATCCAGCTTTAGTCCCCAATGTCCAGCTATTTCTTCTCTCTGCCGACGGAGTCTGGGGTTTTCATTGGCACAGAATGGGGTGGGGGTGGGGTGAGCCATAGGGAGCTTAAGAAAAGGCAACATTCGAGCAGGAAAACAGGGATAGAAGTTCTCACTTTGGGCTGTGGTTTCAGTCTTTTTGGCTTTGGGGCATGTGGTTTTCGTTGGGGACCCACCCTTTTCTGCCTAGAATTTCTTGGCCTCCTGTTCCTCTCAATGTTTCTTCTTTAGTTCCTTAATATGATTGATTAAATTAATTAAATTTCAAATGTTGAAACAGTCTGGCATACCTGATATAAACTCCACTTGGTGTGCTGTATAATTCTTTATATATATTGCTGGTATCTATTTGCTAATATTTTGTTAAGGATATTTCTGTCTATGTTAATAACACATGTTCATCTGTAGTTTTCCTTTTTGCAGTGTATTTGTCAGTCCTTTGTATTAGAGCAATACTAGCTTTACAAAAAATAAAATAAAATAAAACACATGCCCTTCTCTTCCATCTGGTGCGTATCTGGTGTTCATTCTTCCTAAGTGTTTGGTAGAATTCTTCAGTAAAAGTCTCTGAGTCTGGAGATTTCTTTTGGGGTCATAAAGAAAAGATGCGAGAAATAATAAATAATTGGTAAATATAATCGATTACTTTATACTTTCAAGATCTTTGAAAAATATTTGTCAGCTAAAAGCAAAAATTACTGCATTGTATGATGGAGTTTTCAATGTATGAGAATATAATATACAAAATATAACATCACAGGGGACTATAAAAGGACACTTACGGGGTGGTAAGGTTTCTACATGCCAGTTGAAGCAGTAAAATGTTGATTCAAACTAGAATATAAACACTTCTGTTTGTATATTTTAATCTCTAGAACTAAAACTGAAAACAATACAATATGTGGAGTCAAAACAGTACATAAATTAAAATAGAATGTTGTTTGTTAAACTAACCAAAGACTAGTCAGGAAAGTAGAAACAGATGAATAACAGAGGCAGAGGAGACAAAACAAATAAAATGAACATTACCAAAGTATCTAAAATTACATGCATGTTAAGTCATCTAAACATGCAAGTTAAAAGACAGAGAATATCAGAATATATAAAACATGAACAAACTTACCTGATGTCCTAAAGATCACCTTGGGCATATGAACATTATCATTATATTTATCTTGATTTTTAAAATAAAAATTTCATATAATTAAACCATATTATTTTATACCTTTCCCTGTGGGCATTGTTTTTAAAACTGCAGAGATTATTCTTAATAAGAAATTTGCATACCAAAAGCATAACACATTTTCTAATTAATAAATAAAATATGTAAAGAAGGAACAGAGGAAGAAAAGATTAAAAGATAGAAAAAAGGCAAAAAAGGAGAGAAAAAGAAGAAACATCAAACCATTGTTTTAAAAATTGTTTTAAAAATTGTTTTTGATTTACTTGTACACAGGCACATTTATTTTAACTAATAAAATTTGTTGACTGGGCGCAGTGGCTCACACCTGTAATCCCAGCACTTTGGGAGTCTGAGGCAGCCGGATCACCTGAGGTCAGAAGTTCAAGACCCGCCTGATTAACGTGATGAAACCCTATCTCTACTAAAAATACAAAAATTAGCCGAGCATATACCATAGGCACCTGTAATCACAGCTACTCGGGAGGCTGAGGCAGGAGAATCTCTTGAACCTGGGAGGCAGAAATTGCAGTGAGCTGAGATTGAACCATTGCACTCCAGTCTGGGCGACAGAACGAGACTTCATCTCAAAAAAAAAAAAAAAAAAATTGTTTCAACTTTCTACTAATGGTATCACTGTTCTTTATATACATAAAAAAAAGTTTTATGTCTTAGTTTAGTAAAAGAAAAAAAAACTACAGAAAATGGACTTTTTCCTTATTGAGAAAGAAAATTGACACTCATAAATGCAGCTTCCTCTACGTAACTCCTTTTTGTAATTATTTTAGAACAGTTCTGCTAAAAATTAACTTTTTAAAAATTTATCTAATAATTTTTATACCTTCATTTCTGGTGAATACTTTCACTGGATATGGAACTACGCGTTGACTGTTCTTTCTTGTAGCATTTTAAAAGAGTTTTGTTGCCTTCTTCTGGCCTTCTTTGTTTCTGATAGGAAATCTTCTGTTATCTGAATCACTCACTGTTCCCTGTAAGTAATGTGTAATAATTATGTGGCTGCTTTCAAGATTTTGCATTGTCTCTACTTTTTTAGTAGTCTGATTATGTTGTATATGTGTGGGTATTTCTTTGATTTTGTTTTATGTAGGATTCACTGACCCGATGGTTCCTTTTTATTTTATTTTTTTCTTTTGGAGACAGGGCTCAATTCTATTACCCAGGCTGGAGTGCAGTGGCCAGACCATGGCTCACAGTAGCCTTGACCTCTGGGGCTCAAATGATCCACCTCAGCCTCCTTCTCGAGTAGCTGGGACTAAAGGCATACACCATTATGGCTAATTTTTGTATTTTTTTGTAGAGACAAGGTTTCACCATGTTCCCCGGTCTGGTGTCGAACTCCTAAGCTCAGGCAATCCACCCACCTTAGCCTCATCAAGTGTTGGGATTACATGCGTGAATTACAGCGTCCAGCTGTTTCTTTTATATGTTAGCACAGTACTTAAAATATTTGGTGTGTTGATTAGGATGAGATTCACAAATATGCACCTCATGGCTAAATCCAAAAGTTACTAAAACAAAAATACAAACAAACAAAAAAGACCTAATAAACTAAACAAATGGATTTATTTTCTAAGCTCCTCCCTTTCAGTGATCTCTAAGATAATTTCCTATTTCTTGCTGCCCCCTTTTCAAATATATGGCCAGAAAGGTGGGTCTTTAGTTATTCCACTCTGTGAAAATATATGACCTTGCTCTATTCTGGGGCCAGGAGCATGAGAACCAGAGGAAAAATATGATGAACTCACTACCAGCTGTTGTTACTTAAAATTTTGGTCTTCTTCCCCAACTTACTTAGGACTATTTACTTATCATTTCTAATATTTGTTTCATGTGGTCTATCCAGAATTGTATAGCTATATTCAAGGACTATCTGAATAGAGCTATATTCAGGCTATTTACTCTGGAATAGAAATTGTTGAAAATATAATTCAAGAAACACAATTAAGCAAGAAATTATTCCTTCTAAAAAAGAAGCTGGAAATGCTTTCAAGCTACAGCTTGAAAAGAACAATAATAACAGTATTTAGAAAACATGGTACTCTCCATGATTATCCTTTCAGAAAGGATCACTCATTCTTTAATATTAAATATGCATTATGCTGGTAATATATGAACAAACAAAATACCTGAGATGTAATACCTAATAACCTAGAAAAAAATTCTAGCACAATATATTTTATGAAAAAAAATGAATAAAATAAAATGAAATGAAAATAAATTATTTTTTTTAGGATACCTTAAGATAGTCCAAGGAAGGAGTGTAGAATATTCTTTTTTGTTAAAGGGCAAATAATCACAGTAATTTAAATAATGTTGTTAAAATACCAAATTAATCTGTAGATCATTATTTTAGCTGTGTGGAGTATGCAGTGGAAAAAGCAAGTGTGTGTAAAGGAAATATAAGAGATGTTGCTTGCATATATTTTGCAAATACCTGATGCATAGTTAGTTCTCCATAACTGTTAGTTATTTTTACTATTTCCAGGCAGCATAATGGATTTTACTTAAGCATTTATGTGAGTAGAATTTTCTCTGAAGTAATGTTTGTAAAAGCTAATTATTTGTCTTTAATAAAAATGCCTTTGAAGACATTTCCAAACCGATGTGTTTTGCAACACTGAAGCTGTAGGACAAAAACAGGTTTTAAATCAATTAAACAATTCCTGTGGTTAAACATATTTTTAAGTTGGTTTAAACAAAGTTAAACTGTTATTTAAAAGCTGGACCATTATGGGATTTTATATGCTAATGTTTAATATAATCTTCAAAAAGTACTATTTGGGTATCTTATGGAGAATTTTTTTTTTCTCTCAACTTTTAGAATCGGGGGTATATGCGCACGTGTGTTACATAGGTATACTATGTGGTGCTGAGGTTTGGAGTACAAATAAATCTGTCACCCAGTAGTAAAAATAATCCCCAACATAGGTAGTTTCTTTTCCCTCCTCCCTGCTTCCCATCTCTCGTATTCCCCAGTGTCTATTGTTCCTTTATTTCGAGAGGAGTTTCCGCTCTTGTTGCCCAGGCTGGAGCGCAATGGCGCAATCTCTGCTCACTGCCACCTCCGTCTCCTGGGTTCAAGCGATTCTCCTGTCTCAGCCTCCCGAGTAGCTGGGATTGCAGGCGCACGCCACCACGCCCAGCTGATTTTATATATACATATTTTAGTGGAGACGGGGTTTCACTATGTTGGTCAGGCTGGTCTCTTAACTCCTGATCTCAGGTGATCCTGCTGCCTCAGCCTCCCAAAGTGCTGGAATTACAGGCGTGAGCCACAGCACCCAGCCTATTGTTCCCGTTTTTATGACCACATGTACTCTTAATGTTTAGCTCCCACTTATAAGTGAATATGTGGTATTTGGTTTTCTGTTTTTTTTTTTTTTTTTTTTTTTTTTTTTTTGAGAGGGAGTCTGGCTCTGCCGCCCAAGCTGGAGTGAAGTGGCGCGATCTCTGCTCACTGAAAGCTCCGCCCCCCCGGGTTCCCCGGAGTAGCTGGGACTATAGGCGCCGGCCACCACGCCCAGCTAATTTCTTTTGTATTTTTAGTAGAGACGGGGTTTCACAGTGTTCACCAGGATGGTCTGGATCTCCTGACCTCGTGATCCGCCGGCCTTGGCCTCCCAAAGTTTTGGGATTACAGGCGTGAGCCTCCGCTCCCGGCGGGTTTTCTATTTCTACGTGAGTTCACTTAGCATAATGGTTTCCGTGTTACTGCAAAGGACATAAGTTCATTCTTTTTATGTCTGCCTAGTATTCCGTGGTGCATATATGTACCACATTTATTTATCCAGTCCATCATTGATGGACACCTGCATTGATTTTATGGAGTATTTTAAAAATTTCTTTGACCATTAACTTCCACTACCTCTGACTTGTTATAAGATGATCATTCTGAAGAAAACCTGTACATGGGGAAGTGCTGCTTCGGAATTTTCAGTGTTTGCGTTTAGCCAGCATTGTACATATTGGTTTGATCTTACAGGGTAAAATTAAGCTATCTAGAATATTGGAATTCTGATATGAGGTTTATTTGATCTTTATTCTGTTTGGAGGTGATTTTATCACTGTTATCTAAGAGACTTTTTTCTTCAAATAGCTAAATCAACCATAAATCATTTGTTGTTATAATGGTGCACCAGAACACTTCATAAAATATAAAGTAACAACTAACTTCCTTGACTTTAAAAAGCATTCACTAAGTCTTCTGTAATTCTTTAAATTTGTTTGACTGCTAAGAAACATTACCCAATATTTCTTTCTTTTACAACTGATTTTTTATCTAGGAAATATACTTTTGTATTCATCATGGAATCCATACTGATTCATATTCTAAATAGAGAGGTAATTATTAATGTCAATTAAAATCAAGTATTAGACTAATTCAGTTACTTTTTAAAATTTTTATTCAACTGCATTAGCTATCATTGTAGAACTTTCTAACAAAGTGGAATAATTAATTGACCCTTTCATAGAAACATAACACTCTGAAACCAGGATGTTTTCTTTCCTCCAGTCTCAAGCAGGAAAAAAGTACTAAAGCAGGTGCAAATGAATTTAGGTATGCAACTGAAGATATCTGTGTGTTCGGTTCTTAATTTTAAATAGTTTCAACAACGACTGGTAATCTCTCTAATGAACTTTTTTTTTAAGAAAGCAGATTTATTTGTTTTATATACCTTACATAAATATAGGCTAAATTTAGCAGTAAAACACAGTATCAAGCTCAATGATTCATCTAACTTTGCAAAATAATATTAAAAATGTTAAAAACAAAAAGTAAAACTTTTCATATTTAGCAAAATAAAATGATAAAATATATTTTAGTCATATACATAAATAACTAAAATGTAAATTAGAAAGTGATAATTGGGCCACGTGCAGTGGCTCACGCGCCTGTAGTCCCAACACTTTGGAATGCGGATGGGGGCAGATTTCCTCTAGCCCAGGAATTTGAGACCAGCCTGGGCAACCTAGTAAAATTCCATCTCTACAAAAAATACAAAATTTGTCCCTGTGTGGTGGCACACACCTTTGGTCCCAGCTACTCAGAAAACTGAAGTAGGAAGATCCCTTGTGCCCAGGAGGCAAAGGTTGCGGTGAGCAGAGATTGTGCCACTGCACTCCAGCCTGGGCACAGAGTGAGACCCTTTCTCAAAAAAAAAAAAAGGTGATAATTATGGCAAATGATTTTTAATAAAGTATAAGATAGTTCAAAGGGTGGACAAATTGTTGTTGGCTCAGAAGATCACATAAAGCACTGTGAAGAAAATTATGTGTAAGTAGTTAACAATTCAAAAAAGAAAAAAAATTAAAAATGATTTAGCCTTTTAATTTTTCTCACCACCTGCTTTCCTCTCTACTTACCTAACTATCGAACTTCTGAACAGCAAAAGAAATCATCAACAAAGTAAACAGACAACCTACAAAATGGGAGAAAATATTCACAAACTATCCATCCACAAAGGTCTAATATCCAGAATCTATAATGAATTTAAGCAAATCAACAAGCAAACAACATACAACTCCATTAAAAAGTGGGCAAAAGACATGAACAAAATGTCTCAGGAGAAGGCATCATTAATATACATTACAGCCAAAATACATTACAGCCAAAATACATTAAAATACAGCCAAAATACATTAAAAAGTGCTAATCATCACTAATCATCAGAAAAATGCAAGTCAAAACCAAAATGAGATACCATCTCACACCAGTCAGAATAGCTATTACGAACGAGTCAAAAATAGCAGATACTGGCTAGACTGTGAAGAAAAGGGAACACTTATATACTGTTGGTGAGAATGTAAATTAGTTCAGCCACTATGGAAAGCAATTTGAAGTTTCTCAAAGAGCTTAACACAGAGCTCACATTCAACCAAACAAACCCATTTTTGGATATATACCCAAAGGAATATAGATCATTATATCAAAAACACACATGCTTGTATGTACATTGCCATGTTATTTACAATAGCAAAGACATAGAATCAACCTACATTCCCATTGACTAGATAAAGAAAATGTGGTACACATACACCATAGAATACCATGCAGCCATAAAAAATAATAGAATCATATTCTTTGCTGCAATGTGGATGAAGCCGGAGGACGTAATTCTAAGTGAACTAGTGAAGGAAAAGAAAACTAAGTACCACATTTCTTCCTTATAAGTGGGAGCTAAACATTGAGCATGCATGGACATAAACATGGGAATAACCAACATTGAACACTGCTAGAGAGGGAGGGAGAAATGAAGTGTGGGTTTCAAAGTTATCTACAGGGTACTATGCTCATTACCTGGGTCCAATAAACCCATGTAACAATCCTATGTATGTACCTCCTGTATCTGAAATAAAAGCTGAAATTAAAAGTATAGAGAGAGCTCTACTCTCTATATTCTCTAAATACATAGTACAAGAGAGTGATATGTTTGTTACACTCTTAGGTTCAAATTATGTTGTTAAAAATCTTTAATCACAAACCAAGAGCTGAAGTTTTAGACTCAGATTTGCCTTTATCACTACTACGTAGAGGACAGACTTCTTTCAGGTACATTGTTTTTAAGGGTAAATTATGTATTTCTGCAGATAGCATCTATCTTTTGAACTGAGGATTTCAGTCCTTAAGTAGCCCAGAATATACTGTAAGCTCAGATTCATAATACAAAAATAAAATAGTTCAACAATAATATCTCTCACTAAATGACACCAATCCTGAAAACTAAACTTAGGCATAATTTTGATTGAAGAATGGTTCGGTTCTTTTTTATGTGGAAAGAATATCTGCTTTAGTAAAGTGAACATTTTTCAAAAAGCACAAGTAGTGTATTAAAGAGAGAAAAGTACAACGTAACTCAGCCACTAGACCAACGAATATACACTTAATGATTTGCAGAGCTAGATAGTAAAAATGTTATTTCCTATATGTCTAATTAACAAATTTATACTATGTTAAATACCAAATCTTAAACAATTGGATATTCATCAACTCTTTCCTACATATGAGATTATCAGATAAGAACTAAGGTAAAATATTAACTTTCTACTGTATGTCAAATATCTACTAAAAAAGTTAATAATTTAAGACTGTTGAAGAATTATAACACTATAGCATAGATTTTTGTTTTTAATCTCATGAAAGTGAAGTATTTGGTTAGTTAAAATACTATAATTACTTTATATTAATTAAAATATGCATATGTAATAATTTTTATAAACTATAATTTATATATTTTAGTAATTCTAATGAATATACTGCATTATTTATTGGATATTTCTGTTATTTCTTTGTGTTAAAGATTGGTATGGTAATCTTAAGATTAACTAGGATATATGAATACTTTATGATCTAATATTTATTGGTTTTTAAAATAATATGTCCACATTTAAAAGTTTATTTTATATTTTGTCTTGCATATATTATTTTCATTTACATAAGCTATTCATAGGGGTAAATTTGTTAAGACAGAAAACAAAACTTTCCTCAAAATAATAGTTTGGAAAAACCAAAGAAGAAAGTTTGAGAGACTGAATTCCTCAGGAGTAATACATCTGTCTGGCTCAATAAGCAAAAAAGAAAAGCAAGTGGTTGCTGGGGATATACTGAGCTCAGTATTATTCTGAGTAAGAAAAAAGTTTTGGTTTTAAACCATGTGAGTGCGAAGTTGAGTGGTTACTAAAGGACTGATGAACAACTCTTATCCTATTATGCATTACTACATATTGTGGAAATGCCTGCTATAAATTTACAAATCTAGAGAAAATTCATAATTTAAAAAATTGATGGCACTAACAATTTCTTTTCTTTTTTTAGTTTAGGAGATAAATTTACTTTATGGCTACAGGTATACTAGGAGGACTGCTGGAATAACAATTATAATTCTATACATTTATTTGAGGCTAGTGTTTATGTATATGTGTGTGTCCATGTGGGTACAAGATGTGTATATGTGAACTATACATAGGTATGCACTGATATATACATAGATTATAGTTTATGTGTTCAATTTACTCTTTATAGGACAATTTGTTAGATACTATAGGTATAAAAATTATAATTTTAATTTCACAGATGAAGCATATTTACCCCCTAGAAGAAAGTATAATTTTGTAAACTTTATGATTGATATGATGAATATAGGACTGAAGATTCAGAGCCCATGAAAGCTTTCTGTCAGGGTTAAAAAATATATTTTAAATAAGATGGCCTCGAGATTTTAGCTTGCTTTGTATACATTGTTCAACTTTATGGCAAATTCCTTCCTTATATATAGTTTATCTTCTTGAAATGAAATATACAGGGATCCCAGACAGTTTATTATTATGAAGGAAAAACTGACTTCAGTGTTATTTCCCCGATTTTATAAATGAATGATTGGATGACAGATGGTTAAATATTTTGGTTCTTGCAGCTAAAAATAAAATAAAATCCAATCGAAAAGGACTTTTGTTATCATATACCTACAATTATAGTGGTAGCATAGTCTCCATGATTGTTTGATGTAATAGATCAACAATGTTATCCAGGACCTGGGTTCATGCTTTCTCTCCATTTTGCTATCTTTAGTTATAGATTCATATCAAGATGGCTACAACATTTTCAGAAATCCTACCATGCTTGACACTACCTAGGGGAAGAACAGATAATGTCTCTTTCTTTGAGTCTCTCTCACATCTTATTGGCCAGAACTTGATTATCTGCCCATCTCTGAACCAATTACTGTCATGACAAATAAGTATCCTTGGACAATGGAACATTATTGAAACTGGGTTAAAACTTCCCCTGAGGCACAAAGCTAAAGAGGGGAAGGCGAGATCGCTAAACAAATCTGTTTCTACTATAAGTGGAAAAGAGGAGAATGGATACTTGGTCGACAAACCACCGTTTCAACTACTAAAGGATACTTGAGGGACAATGTACAGTGAATTAAAGTGATACAATTGCTAATGGGTTGAGTAATTACACATTTTAAGGAAACCCCAGTAATGTGAAGAGATAACTGCCAACATCTGTTGAATACGTGTAGCCTGGAAATAAGTCAGCACATGAAAATCATAAATGAGTACTATATTTGAGAAAGAACATCAGGTGGCTAAAAGTCTGAGGTCGTGTTGTACAGATGTTATAAAAAGTAGTGGGTAGCAAATTAATTGTTCTTTGTATCACTGTGTGAAATGATACTTGACGTATTATTTCAGTTAACACAAACTCCAAGAGCAAACATTATATCACAGTAGGTTTTTTTTTTTTTTTTTTTTTTTTGAGACGGAGTCTCACTCTGTCCCCCTTGCTGGACTGCAGTGGCCGGATCTCAGCTCACTGCAAGCTCCGCCTCCCGGGTTCAGGCCATTCTCCTGCCTCAGCCTCCCGAGTAGCTGGGACTACAGGTGCCCGCCACCTCGCCCGGCTAGTTTTTTTGTATTTTTTAGTAGAGACGGGGTTTCACTGTGTTAGCCAGGATGGTCTCGATCTCCTGACCTCGTGATCCACCCGTCTCGGCCTCCCAAAGTGCTGGGATTACAGTAGTTTTAGTGTATTACTGACTCTTGAAAGTAGAATCTGTATTACAAACAAATAAAATGATAATAAAATATATGGTCCTAAGTAATGTGAAACTTCTGGAAGGAGAAATAAATCTGGAAGAAGGAAAAAAATCAACCATAGATACATGGTTTATTTTTCTGAAAAATAAATTACTAACATAATTTTCAGACTCTTTACTCACTCTCACTTGTATTCCTTTCTTATGCATGTAATTCATATTTACTATGGATTCAGAATAGTGGATCCTGTGAGTCAACCCTTCTTGCTTTATTTTCTATCGAGTGTCCTCTAAAAATGGCATTTAATGTCTTTTATGAAGATCTAAGGATTTGTACATATCTTCCTTTATATGCATAGATTTCTGAGTGGTTTTAATGTTTCCTTGGGGTGGCTGTTTTGAGTTTCTGTGCACATTACAGTTCAGTCATGGTGAGATAATCATCACAGTAGACTCCTCTGATGTCTTATCAGCTGCTACCATTATATAGCAGAGCATAATATGTCTGTTGATGTCCAGCCGTTCTTGGTTATAGCTGGAACCAATGCAATTAAGCAAAGCTTTTTTGTAAAATAATGAATTTTCTCCATTAATTGTTTCTCTGAATAGCCTTAGTCTAGTAACTTTCAAACTATACACTCCTCCTCATCCCAGATTCTCATTTTTTCTCGTTGAAATGTTTTTCTCATTGAAACGTAATTCTCATATGAAATAACCATTCTCTAGCTTCCTCTGCATTTGTTTAAAAAGCCATCAACATTGCTTTTTAAACTACATAATAAAATATACGCAAAACATGCAGTTTATTTTAAGATTTGATATCGATATAGTATTTTTCTCTGCTGACACAAGAATTGTCAGTTTTATAAATTTCTCTCCATCATCATTGCAAACACGGTTCCAGAGATACATATTTTCAGAAAGCAGGAAGAGAAAAATCATATATGACATTGTTGCAAATTCAGAATTTAATCCCAAACACTAATGTCAAATTCTGTTAAGTTGTATTGTGCCATATAGTAAAATGTATCTTCCCACATAAAGTAAGCCTGAATATAAAGGAAAAGAGTGAGATATCAGGATGCTACTCTATCTCCTAATCCTCAAACGTGAGTTTAGAGGTTTGATTGGGACCCAAAGTCATACTTATGAGATCCAATAAAGGGAAAGAAAAATCCAGACACTTGGGGGAACAGAAGAGGTAAGGTAAGCCTGAGTGCTGACACTTAAGTGAGATCAGACAGAAGGAGATGGAAAGAGATTCCTTAGTCCTCTTCCATAAAAGCAAACAATTAGATCATTTATTATTATTATTTTTTTTTCCTGGGGATTATGGAAGTCTAACTAAATAATCCAAAGAAAAGAGCGACTACCTGTCTACAACTACTTAATGTTGAAATATTTAATGTGATCCACCTAAGTTCAACAAAGATGCAGGAAGGATGCCTAGTTTCAATACCTCTATTCAATATTGTACTGAAAGGCCTAGTCATTACAATAAGGTAAAATATGGATGAAAAGAAAGAAAGAAAAAAGAAACACATAATAATTGAAAAGCAATAAAAGGGTTCCCTATTTGCAGATGAGATGATTGTTTACACAGAAAATCCCAAAGAATGTAGTCAACTAAAATTGTAGGATACATGTCAGCATAAAAAAATTATGTGAATTCATGCAACCAGTAATCATTAAGAAAATAATTTTTAAGTTAATTTATAATAATATCAACATTATTAATAAATAATTTTAATATAAATGTATTAATACATACATTTAATAAAATTGTGTCACACTTTTTGTGTAGTTATACTTTTATACCTATATAAATGTATAAGTATACTACTCTTGTGAATTTGAGGATCCATATTTGTTTGCACAGACTTATATGTAGTATTAGCACAACACCCACAAAACCCAGAAACTGACAAACTAACTTTAAAGTGTTAAATTAAAAAAAAAAAAAAAGAACAAAGAACGAAGAAAACAATTTCCCAAAAGAAGATCAATGTTGGAAGGCTTTCATAAGCCTGATTAAAGATTTATTCTGAAGACATATAATCAAGACACTGTAATATTGACCAAAATGTAGATATATAAATTAGTCAACAATAGAGAGTCCGAAAATTAAATCTTCACACTTCAAGTTAAATGATTTTTGACAAAGATGCAAAATAATGTCAACTAAGGAAAGGAAACACTTTTCAACAAATGGTCCTGAAACAACTGGATACCCATATTGTGTGGGAAGGGGAACTCACCAGTACATCAAATTATGCTCAAAAATTAAGTTTCAATAGTTTATAGCCTAAGTGAAAAAGGAAATCTATAAAATTGTGAGAAATCCTGGGAAAAATTACTTAAGAACTTGATTAGGAAAAGATGCTAGAAAGCAAGTCAAAACCATGAGTTATAAAAGAAAAGCTTGATTAATTGGTATTTAACATTACCAAAAATTATTCTCCTCATATAACCCACTGCTCAAAGGCATAAGAGAGGACACAAACAAATGGAAAAACATTCCACTCTTGTGGATAGGAAGAATCAATATTTTAAAAATGGCCATACTGCCCAAAGTAATTTATAGATTCAATGCTATTCTCATCAAACTACCATTGACTTTCTTCATAGAACCAGAAAAAACTACTTTAAAATTCTTATAGAACCATAAAAGAGCCCATATAGCCAAGACAATCATAAGCAAAAAGAACAAAGCTGGAAGCATCACACCACCTGACTTCAAACTATACTACAATTCTACAGTAACTAAAACAGCATGGTACTGGTACCAAAACAGACACGTAGACCAATGGAACAGAATAGAGAAATCAGAAATAAGACCGCGTGTCTACAGCCATGTGATCTTCAACAGATCTAACAAAAACAAGCAACGGGGAAAGGATTCCCTATTTAATAAGTGGTGCTGGGAAAACTGGCTAGTCATATGCAGAAAACTGAAACTGCACCCCTTCCTTACACCCTATATAAAAATTAATTCAAGATGGATTAAAGACTTAAATGTAAAACCCAAAACTATAAAAACCCTAAAAGAAAATCTGGGCAACACCACTCAAGACATAGGCATTGGTATGAAATCACCAAAAACAATGGCAGCAAATGCCAACATTGACAAATAGTATCCAATTAAACTAAAGAGCTTCTGCATAGCAAAAGAAACTACCATGAAAGTGAACCGGTAACCTACAGAATGGGAGAAAAAAATTGCAATTTACCCATCTGACAAAGGTCTAATATCCAGAATTTACAAGGAACTTAAACACATTTACAAGAGAAAAACAAAAAATGGACAAAGGACGTGAACAGACATTTCTCAAAAGAAGAAATATATGTAGCCAACAAACGTGAAAAAAAAACTCAACATCACTGATAAGTAGAGAAATGCAAATCAAAACCACAATAAGATATGAACTGATGCCAGTCAGAATGGTGATTATTAAAAAGTCAGGAAAGAATAGATGCTGGCAGGGCTGTGGAGAAAAAGGAACACTTTTACACCGTTGGAGGGAATTTAAAGTAGTTAAACCCATTGTGGAAGACAGTGTAGGAATTCCTCAAATATTCAGAATCAGAAATATCATTTGACCCAGTAATCCCATGATGGTGTATATACCCAAGGAAATATAAATCATTCTATTATAAAGATATATGCATGCATATGTTTATTTCAGCACTATTCACAATAGCAAAGACATGGAATCAACCCAAATGTCCATCGGCAATAGACTGGATAAAGAAAATGTAGTACATATGCACTATGGAATATTGTGCAGCCAAAAAAAAAGAGCAAGATAATGTCCTTTGCAGGGACATGGATGAAGTTGGAAGCCATCATTTTCAGCAAACTAACACAGGAACAGAAAACCAAACACCAACATGTTCTCACTCATAATTGGGAGCTGAACAATAAGAACACATGGACAGAGGGAGGGGAACAACACACACCAGGGCCTGTCAAAGAGGCAATGGGAGGGAGAGCAGCTGGATAAATCACTAATGCATGCTGGGCTTAATACCTAGGTGATGGGTTGATAGGTGTAGCAAACCACCATGCCGCACATTTGCCTATGTAACAAACAGTTAATTTGGGGGAAAAAATGTGTATATATATATATGTGTGTGTGTGTATACATACACTTATATATATTTTACAATTGTGTGAGTTAATTCCTTATAACAAATAATATATATATATATATATTTGTGTAGAAATAAAGCAAATGAAAGACTTTACACCCCCTCCACATACACCACATTTATATGTGTGTGTGCATATATAGACACACACTTCCCCATATTTGTAAATTATACATACAATAAATTACTCCTCTTCAATTTATGTAAAGAAATCTTACAGTTTACAGCTTACGTGGTGTGTGTCTGTGTGTGTGTGTGTGTGTGTAGTCTCCCATTTGCTCTATTTCTCTGGAGAACCTAGACTGATACATTGACAAAGAAGAGCTCAGTGGACTACAAGAGGAATAAACTACATAGAGATAGGAAGAATTTTCTGGGGGGTATAAATACATCTTTAACTTGAATATGCTGTTAGTTTCACAGATTTATTCAATATCAAATGTCATTTGTATACTTTCAGTAGATAAAGTGTACTTAATGCAAATTACTCACAATAAAGAAAATAAAAGTGACAACCCACAAATGATGTTCTGAACAGTGTTTCTATCATGCCAGCACTAAGGCATGGACCAAGTCCCAGTCCTACACTAATCCATGCTATTAATTTATGTCAACCTCAGAAGAAGTAGAAGATAGCTGAGAGAAAAAAAATAACCTCTTCCCTACTTAAGACAACATTACTGAAATTTAAAAATAAATAACTATTCTAGAATTTAAATGTATCCCTCTCTACCATAGTGGCACTGATATTGACAAATACAGAACAATATGCTTTGTTTGTTTGTTTGAGAAGGAGTCTTGCTGTGTCACCCAATCTGGAGTGCAGTGGTACGATCTCAGTCCACTGCAACCTCAGCCTCCCAGGTTCAAGTGATTCTCCTACCACAGCCTCCCGACTAGCTGGGACTACAGTTGTGCGCCACTGTACTCAGACAATTATTGTATTTATAGTAGAGAAGGGGTTTCACCACGTTAGCCCGACAGGTCTTGAACTCGTTACCTCAGGTGATCCACCCACCTTGGCCTCCCAAAGTGCTCAGATTACAGGTGTGAGCCACCACGCCTGACCAAAACAATATGCTTTGATAATTACTGAATACTATAAGAAACCTACAGGAATTAGGGACTTAGCAAAGAATTCTCAGTTTTCTATTATCTACGCAAATTGCTAGTTTTTTGTTTGATCCATTTTTTTTGAGATTTCTTTCTCACAAAAAGGAGATCTAAGCATTTCCCATTCCTTGAGTTCTTGGAGTCAGTGTGTCATAGGGCATACAGCATACATTTAATATTAAATAGTGGCATCTTTTTCATTGTACTAATTTTTCATAATCAATTCCAAAAAAGGAAAAATTCTAGCTTAAATTTTATTTTTGTTTTTTGTAGTTTTTAAAATTGTATAATTTTTATTTTTATTGACAATTGTATATATTTATAGGGTACAATGTGATGGTTTATTTATAGGGTACAATGTGATGGTTTGATGCATGTATACATTGTGGAATGATACATCAGGATAATTAACATTTTCATCACCTTGCACCCTTAGTAGTTTTTGTGCTGAGAACACTTAAATTTTATTCTCTTGGCAATTTTAAAATATACAATACATTACTATGAACTATAATCACTATGAGCACAATGGATCTCAAGATCTCTTTCCTCTTGCTAACAACCATCTTTTACAAGAAGGACGACCCCTCTTCACTTTGAGGAAGTAAGAAAATAGCACTCTTGGAACAGAAAATAGGACATGAGCCATTAGTAAGCACTAATGATCCTCAAGAAACATTGGATGTCCATTATTAAAAAACCATAATGTTGAATCCAGACTACTGATAACTCTCTTAGCATATGTGAATACTGACTGGGCAGAATTTGACACAGAAACTCTATTTGAGGCTTGTTCAAACTCTATTTGAACATTATTTTGTTGAACTTATCTCATATACCTGACATCAGCTGCTCAAAATCTGATGCCACTTTGATATCTGATACTCAGGTTAAATCTTGAATTTTTATATTTCATTCTCTTAAATCCTAAGATTTCACAGAATAAATTAAGGATAATGTTAATACTTTACAATAATGTTTTGTAAATAGTTCGAGAACACAAGTAAAATGAATGTATTTAAAAAGTATAGCTCAGGCTGGGCGTGGTGACTCACACCTATAATCCCAGCATTTTGGAAGGCCAAGGTGGGCAGATTGCTAGAACCCAGAAGTTCAACACCAACCTGGGCAATATGGTGATAGCCTGTTTGTACTAAAAATACAAAAAAAAAAAAAAAAAAAGGCCAGGTATGGTGGTGCATGCCTGTGATCCCAGCTACTCGGGAGGCTGAAGTGGGAGTATTGCTGGAGCTTAGGGGGTGGCAGAGGCTATAGTGAGCAGAGATCATGCCACTGCACTCCAGACTGGGCAAAGCAAGGCCCTGTCAAAAAGAAAAAGAAAAAGATAAAGAAAGCATAGCTCAGCTATGAAAAGTAGAGGTGTAAGATTATCTTGCACATTGATTATCTTATAAATCAATTTAGAGAAAATTTTTAAAAAGAAGGGGACTACTTTTGTGAATATATAATTAAAATTCCATATATAAAAGCAATGAAAATAATAACACCTAGAAATTCTCTACTTTGCATGCATACTTTACATATTAGCTTCTCTGAAACTACAGGAACTCATTTTATTCCTCGTATCTCTCGTAAAGCCTGATTCATAGTTCTGTAAGCATTTGTTGAAACAAGAGCAAAAAACAATCTTAGCAATTTTATGGACTGCCAATTTTGAAAGAGGCATGAAGATTCTCATAATTTTTCACTCTCAAGGGAGAATATTCCAAGAAATCTCCATATATCTCTAGGACACTTGAATTATGTTGCTGGAATCTATCCATAATTACTAGAGTTGTTAGTGAATAAAGTAACAAACAGACCAAAAATATATATGACTCGGAGATAACTTAGTTGTCTGAATAATACCAAGAGAAATTTTGGCTTCTATTAACATATATGGGTTCATAAATATGTTTACTATTACAGTTACTGAAAATAAAATAAAATTTACAGTAAATGAATTATGCAAAATTGTTACAGTGTATTTCACAACATGTACTTGCAATGGATGGGCACAAATTCATTTATTGGACATCAGGTTTCTCAAGTGAACTGAATACGTAATAGCAATCAAGATAATTAGGGTTTGTAACATCCATAAATATACCAAGACATTCGTTTCATGTGATTTGAATTTCATGAATTAGGCCATTGGTTTTAAGAAGTTCTTGCTTATTGCATTATCCATCTACTGAAATTTTCTGACATCTTAATGGATTCCTAATCACAAAATTCATTAATCGACATTTTCTTCTTCTAACATACCAGTGTAGGTCCTCTATAGTCTAGCCCTTCTACTGATAACTAATACATACTCAAGATCAAATACAGAGAAGAACTACTGGAAAATACAGAATAGTAAACAAATGCAAGCATATTGTTGGGGGAGTTAAAACTTGAAACTTTCCATTGTTTTTTGGCTTTTTCTTGATGGTGGACCAGGGCCTCAAGTCAGTAAAGTGTAGATGAATAAATCTGATTAAAACCTGCCATATTTCTGACCAAAGGAACGAGGAAAAGGAGTATGTGCAGGTGAGTAAAGAGGAATCCCAGAGAGGATAGAGGAGAGAAGGGGATTTCTTAATTTTGTGTATGGGCCTTACTTAAATCTCTGGCAGACTGATGAATTATGAACACATAGCACAGACTCACAGTAGAACAATAAAGACTTAAGAAATTACACTGATATTTAAGCCTGTATCTACTGAAGATGAGAGAGCTTATAGTATAACCAAGTTAACTACTTGTTCAAAATGAAAATATTAACTTTATTTTTTCTGAGAAATGTAACAGAACTCTGAGTCCATACATTATAATATTCCAGTATCTGGGAAGCAATGCCATTTTACTCAGCATTTTATATTATCACTTACATCATGGAGGATAGTTTTAAATATACACCTGCCATCTGACACAGTGTTTCCACCGTGTTCTGTCCAAGGGAAATGATAATATACATACACCTAAAGATCTTTTCTAAAAATATTCCAAAAACTGGACAAAAAACTATCAATTGATGAAGAGACAAAGATATTTTGGTATATCCATGTACAAGAATACTGTTTATCAATTAAAAAGCTACTGATGAACATAGCAGCATGATAAATCTGAGTGGCACAAAAGGCAGTAAAAAAAAGATATACAAAAAGTCACACTGTACTAATTCCTTAATATAAAATGATGGAAAATGCTAATATATTGGTAGTGACAGAAAGTAGACTATCATTGGTTGCCTGGCAGTGTGAAGGGAATGATGGATTAAAAAGGAATAACAGGAAATTTCTGGCTGAAGGAAATATTCTGTGTATTGATTGTGTATTCTCTTCCTAGGTGTATCCATCTGTCACATTTTGGAAATTTTACTCTTTAAATATGTTAAGCATTTTGCACATAAAGTATAACTACCAACAAAATGCTTAAAAAGACATTGCATGATTATTTTTAAATGTTATATTGTCAATTTTCTGAATGTTCATCCTGAATGCTTTTAGCTATTAGTTTCCATCATGTTGCATTTTTTTTTTCTATAATCCTTTTATCCCCCAGCCAGATCATCTACAGATTTTTCATCTTAAGAAAACAAGTTCCCAAAGAGTCTGTTCCCTGAATTCTTCCCTTCTTTCTGTAGTGTTAACTATAATTTTCATGAAAATATTCTGCATGACTTGGTCTTTGCTGTCTTTTCTTCTAAAGCCATACTGCATTTCCAACTGGCTGATTAGGTGGTCTAGGTGAATTACCAATTGAATTTTAAATTTCAGTTTTCTGAAACAAACCAAGAAAGCATTTTGTTTTTGCTGTCTTTTGAATGCTTTGTTTTCATCAATAGCAACAACCCACTCCCTATTTGCCAGTTTTAACTTTTTAGTTTCTTCCAAGACTTCTTTATTCAACGTCTGTTTTAATTGGTTTAAAATCAAATAACTTTTCTATACCATATTATGTTCTTAGAATATGATCTTTGCCATCAATTGTCACCACAACCACCATGACTTTTAATGATTTCTTGTTTTAATTAAAAATGATCTGCTCTAGGCAGGGCGAGGTGGCTCACGCCTATAATCCCAGCACTTTGGGATCCCAAGGCGGGTAGATCACCTGAGGTCGGGAGTTCGAGACCAGCCTGACCACATGGAGAAACCCTGTCTCTACTAAAAATACAAAAATTAGCCAGGCGTGGTAGTGCATGCCTGTAATCCCAGCTGCTTGAGAGGCTGAGGCAGGAGAATCGCTTGAACCTGGGAGGCAGAGGTTGTGGTGAGCCAAGATTGGGTCATTGCACTCCAGCCTGGGCAACAAGAGCAAAACTCCATCTCAAATAATAGTAATAATAATAAAAGATCTTCTCTATTATAATTGTTATTCATTAAAATGCTTTTTAGTGATGGTTAATAATTCTCTATTTACTGTATGTAGGCTCACGTATATGCTCTTAAATATTAAAGTAATTTCAAAAAATATATTTATTCTTTATAAAAATAAAGAATAATTTGTAATTTGTCTGAGGTCACACAGAGAGAAAATGCAGGAGCCTATACCTGACCCCAGGCATTCTATTTTATTTTAATTGAGATTAAATTTAGATAACATAAAATTAATTATTCTAAAGTGTGCTTTAAAATAGATTTTAATGTATTCACAACATTGAGCTATCATCTCTCTCTAATTTGAAAACTTTTTCATCATCCTTTAAGAGAACCTCATATGTTTTAACTACTCCTCATTCTTCCCTTCTCTGTGTAAAGTGGTAACCATGAATCTTGTTTCTGTCTGTAAGGATCTTCCTAATCTCAATATCCTGCACACAAGGAATCACAATATATGATATTTGTGTCTGGTTTCTTTCACTTAGCCTAATGTTTTCAGGTTTATCCAAGTTCTGGTAAGTGGCAACATTTAATTCCTTTTTATTACTATATAGTATTCTTCTGTGTGTATGTACCACAATTTGTTTATCTATTTATTTGTTGATAATTGTTCGGACTGTTTTCAACATTTGGCTGTTGTTAATATTGTTGCCATAAATATTTATTTACATGTTTCTGTTTGGGCATATATCTTCATTTTAGAAAGTCTTTCAATTTTAATAGCTAATGATGGAACAAATTAGTTGAAAATGTATTAAACAGTCATTAAACAACCCACTATGGTTAGATCTTGGAAAAAATTACAGTTACCGTGGTTTGTAACTAAGCAGAATTATTTTGACCTCTGGTGTCAGTAAAGCTGAATATGAAATCAGAGGACTCCTAATTTAGAATAGAATCCTTGCTCTTTTCATTATATCCATTACTTAGGAAATTGTAACTTGGTTTCTTTAAGTATCTACAGTCTATTTCTTTTAAAAAGTATATGCACGCTGGGCATAGTGATTTGCACCTGTAATCCCAGCACTTTGGCAGGCCAAGGCAGGTGGAACACAAGGTCAGAATATTAAGACCAGCCTGACCAACATGGTGAAACCCCGTCTCTACTAAAAATACAAAAATTAGCTGGGCGTGGTGGCGTGTGCCTGTAATCTCAGCTTCTCAGGAGGCTGAGGCAGGAGAATTGTTTGAACCCAGGAGGCAGGGGTTGCAGTGAGCCGAGATCACGCCACTGCACTCTGGCCTGGGTGACAGAGCAAGACTTCATCTCAAAAAAAAAGTATATGCAGAGTGCCTCCTATGACCAGGTGCTATGGTAGAAGTTACAGATTCTTCTCATAGAGTTTGCCTTCCTAAGAAAATTTTAAAATATCAAATACGTGAAAGAATTGTTTAATGGATGTTTCTAAAAACTGCCATGGAAGCATAAGAGAAAATATGACTGAGTTTGCCTAGAAGAGTCAGGAAATTGTTCATGGAGACATTTTGCTGAGACATAAACAATAAATATGAATTTACTAAGTAGGTAATGAAATGAAGACTTTTTCTGGTAGAATGAATAACATAAAGGCCATCAGGCAAAAAAACAAAAAGTCTGCATGATGTTGCAGAACCTTCACAATTGAGACTCTTAGTTATACTTCAGCATTTAGAAACTGCTGATAGTTTCCAAAACAGTGTATTTTTGGTGTTTTCCTTGTTTTGCTTTGGGTTTCTTTTTCTTTTCTTTTTCTTTTTTTTTTTTTTTTTTCCGCCTTATTGCCCTTATGTTATTCATTCTACCACAAATAGTCTTCATTTCATTGCTGACTTCGTAAATTCAAATTTATTGCTTATGTCTCAGCAAAATATTATTTCCCCATGATTCTACATTATGGTGAGTTGTATAATTATTTCATTATATATTACAATGTAATAATAATAGAAATAAAGTGCATAATAAATGTAATGGGGACTGCTAGCATAGGTGACTGTTTTAGGGGCCTTCTTAATAACACGAACAAAATAATTATTTAAAAAATAAAATATTATTTATTTTTATGTGTAAAGGAGTCAAAAAGCTTCCTATATCAAAACCACAACTTAAAGTGTAGATCTAGTTAAAATGTCTGCAATAATAATTAATAGAATTTAGTAACCAATAAGGGAAATAATGAAAAGACTGACATTTAGAAATGAAATTTATATATAAAAATACCTCATAAAGAAGAAAAACAAATGAATACCACAGATGTGAAAAGCAATTTGATTTCACCAATAATTTAAATAAATATCAGAATAGAAATCAGAAGCTTATAAATCTTTATATACAATGGTACCATTCATTATAACCATATAATAAACTTTAGAAAACATAAGTGACCAATGTTAAGAGAGTACTTACAGTATATTCGTAAGGGAATATTATTCAGTAATACAGGAAATGCATACCAAGTTTTACTGACAGCAAAATATTTTCAACATAGTTTTGAAAGGAAAAAATGAAAATTTGGACAGCTTGGTTTCAAGTTCTGTATAGGTGGTGGGACTGTCAACTTTCTTTTGCGTGCTTAAATTTATTTCTAATTTATTTGTATAAGAAAATTCATAGCTTTTACTATCAAAATATGTTGATATACTTTAAAGAGCAGATTAAAAACATGGAACATTTTATCTATATAGTAGAAAAGCATCAGGAGAAAAGCAGACACTAAAATAATTGAAGAAAACAAAACTCAGCAATAATTTCAAATATCATTATATCTTATAGGATGATGAGTTTTATGTGACCATTTTATTTGTCAAATGTAATGGACCTAGAATTCTATAGGGCTGATTGGGTCAAAAAGCAGGCTGCAATAGATTGAAGTGTTTAAAGAGTAAAGATATTAAATCTAGTGGCAGCAACTTTTTCTTATTCACTGATGAAGCCTCAGAGCTTAAAACAGGTCTAGAATAAAATAGGCCTAAAACAAACATTTGTCAAATTAATGAAATGATTGAACAAATAAATTAGCACATATTTAGAAATTTGCTTGGAAAAAAATTGCAAATGAGAGTAGCGTGAAGTTACTATAAAGTAAATTAAATATATTGTCTTAATTTGAATTCTCTGAAAAACAGACTTTGACAAAAAGATTTATATATAGTTAGATTATTTGGGAGATATTCCCAGAAGACACGAAAAAAAAAAAAAAAAAAAAAAAAAGATGTGTGGAAAATGAGACAAAGAAAAATAAGTAGAGATATTTGATGGCCCCTTGATCTCCGATCTCTATACTTTAGAGTTACATTTTATGTGATCATTTTCCTCGTATGTGTGAACGGTACTTTCAACTTGCTTCTGACCAACAGAATATGGCAAAGGCAGTGAGATGTTACACCATCATTATGTTATATGGTAATGGTGATGGGATATCCTTCTGGGGATTATGTTATATTTTTAAAGGCTTCATCATGCTAGCAGACTCAAGCAAAAGAGTTTCTCTTTTGTTGGTTTTGAAGAAGTGATCTGCCATGTTGACAGAGCCAAAAATAAACTTATGTAAGTAGCAAGAGAGGAGTAACAAATTCTGTACAAGGGATCCATGGTAAAATTAAAAGCAGATTTCTCATCAGAAACTATGTAATCCAGAAGTCAGAAGGGTTGTGTAAAGTGCTGAAATAAAAAATTGTATATAAATAAATACACAAAAACAAAAGAACCTGTCAAGAATTCTATATCTAGTAAGACTAATTTTAGGAAAGGAAGGCAAAATTTAGACAGTCCTAGATGAAAAAAGACTGAGAAAGTTTGTCCCTAATAGACTTGTTCTACAAGAAACACTAAAAAGAATCCTTAAGTTTGACATGGGAGGATTTTAGACAACAACTTAAATCTACGTAAAGAAATAAAGCACTTTGGGAGCCTGAGGCGGGCAGATCACGAGGTCGGGAGATCGAGACCATGGTGAAACCTCGTCTCTACTAAAAACAAACAAACAACAAAAAAAAATTAGCCGAGCGTGGTGCATGGTGGCGGGCACCTGTAGTCTCAGCTACTCAGGAGGCTGAGGCAGGAGGATGGCATGAACCCGGGAGGCAGAACTTGCAGTGTGTGGAGATCGCACCACTGTACTCCAGCCTGGGCGACAGAGGGAGACTCTGGCTCAAAAACAGAAAAAAAAAAAAAAAAAAAAAAAGAAAAGAAAAAAGAAAAAGAAATAAGATGGGCAAAGGTAACAGCATAGGCAAATAAAAAAAGGCAGTGTTATTGTATTTTTGGTTTATGTCTCCTCTTTTTTCTTTCCCCTTGTGCTTGAAAACAGACATCTATAAAACAATAGTTGTAAATCTATGATAGTGGGTACATAGTGTATAATGTAACTTGTGACAATAACAACACTCAACAAGTGATACACAAAATTAGAAAAAAAAAAAAGACTATTTTAAAATGTATATTGAACCAAAAAGACTCTAAATAGCCAAGGCAATCCTAAGCAAAAGAAACAAAGCTGGAGGCATATTACCCTATTTCAAACTATACTACAAGGCCATGATAATCAAAACAGCATAGTACTGGTGAAAAACAGACCCACAGACCAATGGAACAGAACAGTGAGCCCAGAAATAATGCTGTACACCTACAATCATCTGATTACTGATAAAGTTGAAAAAATAAACAAGCAATGGGGAAAGGACTCCCTATTCAATAAATGGTGCTGGAATAATTGGCTAGCAATATGCAGAAGATTGAAACTGGACCCCTTCTTACACCATATACAAAAATAACTCAAGATGAATTAAATAATTAAATGTAAAATCTAAAACTATAAAAACTCTGGAAGATAACCTAGGAAATACCATTCTGTACATAGGACTTGGCAAACATTTCGTGATGAAAATGCCAAAAGCAATTGCAATGAAATCAAGAATTGACAAATGAGATCTAATTAAATTACAGAGTTTTTGCACAGCAAAAGAAACTCTCAAAAGAGTAAACAGATAACTTATAGATTGGGAGAAAGTATTTGCAAACTATGCATTCAACAGAAATCTAACATCCAGCATCTATAAGAAACTTAAGCAAATTTACAAGCAAAAAACAAACAAATGCATTAAAAAGTGGGCAAAGCACAGGAACAGTCACTTTCAAAAGAAGACATACATGCAGCCAACATACATATGGAAAAATGCTCAACATCACTAATCATTAGAGAAATGCAAATCAAAACCCCAGTGAGATACCATCTCACCAGTCAGCATGGCCATTATTTAAAAAGTCAAAAAACAAAAGGTACTGGTGAGGTTGTGGAGAAAAGGGAATGTTTATACTTTGCTTATGGGAATGTAAATTTGTTAAGTCATTGTGAAAAGCAATTTGGCAGTTTCTCAGGGAACTTAAAACAGAATTACTATTTTACTCAGCAATCCCATAATTAAGTATATACCCTAAGAAATATAAATTGTTCTACCATAAAGACATATGCATGTGTAGGTTCATCCCAATACTGTCCCCAATAGTAAAGACATTGAATGAACCTAAATGCACATCAGTGGTAGACTAGATAAAGAAAATATGGTACATACACACCATGGAATATTATGCAGCCATAAAGAAGAATGAGATCATATCCTTTGCAGCAACATGGATGGAACTGGAGGTCATTATCCTAAGTGAGTTAAAACAGGAACGGAAAACCAAATATTCCATATTCTTACTTATAAGTGGGAGCTAAACACTGGGTACATATGGACACAAAGAAGGAACAAAAGACACCTGGGCCTATTTGAGGAGAGTGAGGTTCAAAAAACTACCTATCAGATACTATGCTTATTACCTGGGTGGTGAAATAATCTGTACACCAAACCCCTATGACATGCAATTTACCTATAAAACAAAATTGCACTCCAGAACCTAAACTAAAAGTTTTGTTTTTTTTTTTTTCTTTTAACATGGTATATAACTGTATAGGAACACGATTTTGGTATTCTGTTGAAACAAATTTGTTATTAATTCAAGTTAGACTGTAATAAGTTTTGAATAGTAATTGTAATCTCCATGGTAACCACTAAAAAATTAACTAAAATACAAAGAAAATAGAAAATGAAATCAAAGCGGTATAAAAGGAAAAAAACTCAAAAGAAGGCAGTAATAATGTTATTAAGGAGTAAAAATTTGTAATATATATAGGAAATAGTTAAAAAGCAAAAGTAAGACTTTTCCTATAAGAATATATTTTGAATTTAAACAGATTAATCTCTCCAAATCAGACAAATACTAACAGAATGGATTTCATAAAATATGACAAAACTAAATGGTGTTTAGAAAATACTCACTTTAAAATAAAAAACACAAATAAGTTGAAGCTGAAGGATGGAAAGAGATATTATGTACAAATTGTAATCCGAAGAAAACTGAGGTAACTATACTAATAACAGAAAAAAAAAACAAAACAGACTTTAATTAAAAACCAACCACAAAAGAGAAAAAGGGAAATCATATATTGATAAATGGGTTAATTCATCAAGAATATACAACAATTTTAAACATATATACACCTGATAACAGAATTTTACAATACGTGAAGCAAACATTGGCAGAATTGAAGAGGAAAATAGTGCTACAAGAATAATTGCAGTCTTTAATACCTCATTTTTTAAATAATTGATAGAATATCAAGTCATAATATCAATATGAAAATTGAATGTTTTATAACCCTATAAACCAAGTAACCTAGAAGACATACGTTAAACATTCCACCCAAAAATAGCAGAATACACATTTTTGTAAAGTCCGCATCTAACATTCTCCAGGATAGAACACATGTTAAGACACAAAACAAGTCTCAGTACATTCACAAAATCTGAAATTATACGAAGTATTTTTTTAACCACAATATAATGAAATTAGCAATTGATAAAGAAGGAAAATGTAAAAAGTAACACACATGTGGAAATTAAGCAACGTTGTTAAAACCTCGTGTGTCAAAGATGAAACCACAAAGGCAACAAAAATATTTTGAGATGAGTGGCAACAAAACCAAAACACAGGCAGCCAAAACAGTGCTTATATGCAAATGCATAGCTCTAAAATGCCTTCATTACTCTCAAATCAGTAACCTAACTTTGCATTTCAGGGAACTAGAAAAAAGATTAGCAAACTAAAACCAAGACTAGCAAAAAAGTTTAAAAATTAAATATTAGAATAAAATAAACAAAATAGAGTTTGTGAAAATACAGCAATGAGTAAAAACATAAGCTAGTTCTTTGAGAAGATAAAGAAAGACAGACAAATTTTTAGCTAGACTAACACAAAAATGAGAAAAAATCTCAAATTACTAACATCAGAAAGCAAAGTGGGGACATTACTACCAATATTATAGAAATATAAGAATTATAACAGATTACTCTGAACTATTGCACACCAATAAATTACACAAACTATATATAATGTACAAATTTTTCAAAACACAGAAAATACTTAAACTGACTTAGGAAAATACAAAATCTAAACAGACTTATAACAAGCCAATACATCAAATCAGTAATCAAAACTTCACAATAAAGGAAAGTTTAGGACCGAAATTTGGCAATGGTACCAACATACCAACACCATTGCCCTGTGGGGCAGAAACAATAGTCTCTTTAACAAACAGAGATGGAAAAATTTGATATCTTCATGAAAAAAAAATTAAGTTAGACTTTTACCTCATACCAAATATAGAACAATTCAAAATCAATCAAAAACCTAAATATAAAAGCTAAAAGTATAAAACGGATAGAATAAAACATAGGGATACATCTTCATGACTTTAGATTTGGCAATTATTTCTTAGCTATGACACACAAAGCACATTCAACAAAAACAAATAAAGTATACCAGTTTGACATTTTTAAAATTTAGTATGTTTGTGCATTAAAAAATACCATCAACAGAGTGATAAGACAAACTACCAGAGACAAAATATTTGTAAGTTATGTATCTGATAGGAATCTAGTCTCTACATTATAAATCTTAATAGAAATTTGCCCAGAATTTTATCAAATACCAATGCTTACAAAGGTATTTGGTCATATAATATCCACTTTCTTTTTCAGTTATCCTTGGTAAAAGAAGGAAATAGATTATAGACATATATTTAAACCATTTCTTTAAACAACCATTTAATGTTTTTTAATTCTTTGCACCATATGTTTATCTCATATGTGAAAATTGGTTCTATTATCTGAAACAACATCATCCTCTCTTCTTTCACTCACATTTGATATGCATTTGTGTTTTAGACATTCTCAGTCAATATTGTAAGCTCCCATAACATGGGCTATGCATTATTTGACACAGCCCTGGGTTAGCCTGCCACATTGCCTAGCATGTAGCAATCAATTTATAAATGTTCGTGAAATGGCAGAGGAAAAAGGGAGTTTCATGGGAAACATTGCATAATCATGATTTATTATAAGTTTATAAAATTAAAACAGTGCTATATAGTGACCGGATGACAATACCTGAGCAATAGAAAATTAAACATAGCTTTTCTCTATAACTTATTTTAGTTCAATGTAAATTAAAAGACATTTTTGGGCAGTAAGCAGCAGTTTGTTTTTAATTGAAAATTACGTAGAGATGATTATAGATCTACATGTAGTCAAAAGAAATAATATAGAAATACTCACTGTATCCTATACCCAATATTTCTCAAAGGTAACTTCCCACAAAACTATATTACAAGATCACACCAGGGTTAGACATTTATACCATATACTTATCCTTTTCAGATTTCTCTAGTCTTATCTTTACTGGTTTGTATTTAGCTGTCTGTATTTAGTTCTATACAATTTTATCACATATGTAGGTTTGTGTATCTACCACCAGTGAAATATAGAACAGTTTCATCACTTCAAGGATCTCTCCTGAAAAGTAAGTACTGTTTTTTTTTTTTTTTTTTTTTTTTTGAAACAGAGTCTAGCTCTGTTGCCCAGGCTGGATGGAGTGCAGTGGTGCGATCTCAGCTCACTGCAACTTCCGCCTCCCAGGTTCAAGCAATTCTCCTGCCTCAGCCTCCTGAGCAGCTAGGACTACAGACGCCCGCCACCAAGCCTGGCTAATTTTTTGTATTTTTAGTAGAGATGGGGTTTCACTGTGTTAGACAGGATGGTCTCGATCTCCTGACGTCATGATCTGCCACCCTCAGCCTCCCAAAGTGCTGGGATTACAGGAGTGAGCCACCGCCCACCCAGTAACTACTTTTTAATTAGTGATTGCATGCTACTTTTTCAAACATATTAACTAAAGATGGATTCATCACAATAAGGTGTATGAATAAGCCATTGTTACTTCTAATCACTTATTATGTATCTAATTTTTTGCTGACATCAAGTATGTTAAAAAGAGACCACATTACTTAAGAGATTGTATTTTCGTGCATGCGTGTGCACACACACATTTACATAATCCTAAAGAGATCATCCTGCAAATTACTTTTTATTTTTTATAATAACTCCAGGATAAGGAATGCAATCAATATCTTGGGGAAAATGTTTGAATAATAAATACAATTGTGACACAAATTATGTACTACTTTCACTTTGATTCCCTGACTGAGAAAATCCACTTAAAATGTGATAAAATAAAATTACCTCCTTTGCTCAGAAGCTGGGCTCATGTAATTTCAACATCAGTATCTTTCAGGCCCAGTGTTCCCAGCAATACCTTTCCATAGAATATAACACAATAAAAGCTAGGGGGAGGGCTGAGCTGCCATTCAATTTAAAACACACCGTAAGAGCAGGCTTCCATAATTATTACTCACATTCGACATGAGACAAGATGCCAGTTCATAAAGTGATTAGGGAAATGAGATTAAAAAGAGCAGAAAGAGTAAATCTGTCAAATACATTCTTTTGTGGTTTGTTGCTCAATTTACCCTCCTAAAAAAAGACAACGTAGAATTGATTTTTTAACCATACACAGACAATTTTAAAGATAAAAAAAGAAAACTAACAGCTGGAGGTTTCTAATAGAACAGGCTAAAGTTCTTAACCAATGTTATTTCAATAAATAAGGTTGCAAAGAGATACCAGAATGCCATATGTTATGCTTTTTATTGTCAATTAATGATTTCCCAGCTATACGAATACAGAAGATAGATTTATTTGCTCACAATTAAAATAATACCTCAGATCTTTGGATTTACATTTGTTTCTATTATTAAAAAATTTCCTTTCTATACATTAGCTCAGAGGTAGCTAAATCATAGCCATGGTCATAGTTAAAGGAAGTTGAGAAATAAATGAAGATTATGAAAAATTATCCACTTAGTAACAGCGGTAGACAGGTTTAGAAGTTCTCATAACAAAAATATAAAATTACTATTTTTTTATAGATTCAGGTAGTAAATTTTTAGGTTTGTTCACATGGATATATTGCATAGTGGTGGAGTTTGGGTTTTTGGTGTATCCATCACCCAAATAGTGGACATTGTACCCATACGTAATTATTCAAACCTCTACCTCCTCTCACCCTTCTCCCTTTGGGAGTCACCAGTGTCTATTAATTCCCTCTGTGTGTCTATGTGTACCCATCATTTAGCTCCCACTAAGTGAGAACATGCAGTATTTAATTAAAAAGTCTGTCTGACATATAGTAAGTGCTTGAAAGAAGTATCCACATTTTTATTATAATGAATTATTTTATTATGCACTCACCAATCATTTTGGAATTTTCCATTAAAAACTAGTTTATATAAATAATTTTCAGCAAACGGCTTCAATACCACCAATCTATTGATCTTCATAATTATCTAACACATAATAAAATCTATTGCTGGTATTGGTATGGGACCATCCTGATGTATTTTCTTAGTGATTGTTTTGGTTACACATCATTACTTAATAAACCAGTTCTCAAATGTAGTGGGCTCTGGTGGTTAATTGAGCTCAGTTGTGTGGTTTTTTTCTTTGGATTTTCATGAGGTTGTAATTACATGTCAGCTAGAGACACACTCATTTGAAGGCTTAAAAGGGCTAGCTATCCAGATGATTCACCAACATAGCTGATAATTGATGTTAGCTGAAGGCTGTGAGCTCAGCCATAGATGAAAACTGTTTTGCTTGGACTTTTTCAAGTACAATGGATGTAACAACGAATGTCTTAGAGAGATTTGTATGAGAATGAACATATATGGACTGAACGGGGAAGAAAGCCTAGGATGGAGTTTTGATGAATATCAATATTTTTCAAATGGGCACAGAAAATTAGTCCAAGAAAAACATAGAGGTAAGCTAGAGGCACAGAAAGAAAATAAGAACTTCATTCTGTCATGGAAGAAGAATTTGATCAAACAGCAATAAGAGGTCGGGGATATAAGAATTAAATTCTGTGTTTATTGCTTAACAACAGGCAGATTATTGCAGAATTTGGTGAAAGCAGAGGAATCATATTCACAAGAGTGAGGAATAATGGGAAAGTGTGGAAAAGTATTGATGACTTTAAAACAAAAGAAAAAGACAAGGTAGCAGTGGAAGTTGACATACACTAAATAATTCCATTCTTTTTGCTGTATTGTAGTTTTGTTTTTTTTTTTAAGAAAGGAGTGGCATATCTGTAATAGTGATAAGAGGAAATCAATAAACATGAATGTTGAAGACACAAGAGACAAAAAGGAAAACCTATGATTTGAAGTATCTTACAATCTTCATATTTTTCATATCATGCTGTGAAAACATTGCTATGATTAGTGACTTGTAATGTAAGGATGCTTTGTTTAGAAAGCACACATTATTGTTGAACTCTATACTCATTTTTGTTACAAAAATACATTTCCACGTTAATTTTATATAACTTGCTTATTTTAGGCTCAATTATAATTTTTCTTATTTTCATTTATTATTTCCTGACATATATATATATATATATATATAATATGTCCTAATCTAACTTATATTCACATTATCACATACTTTTTTCAGAAAAATTTTATTAGATATAAAGATAACATTTGAGAAAAAGCCGAGGTCTTATGTTATACATTAAATTATATCAAGACAATGCACAGAACTAAATTATCTGAATGTTATTGTGTGTCACGAAATACCATTTATGTTAACAAAGAAAGTGTGAAGAGTAGAAGTAAATGTATTTCCTGTTGAAGATAGAAACAAATTATAAATAATGTATAATATTAAATAGCAGTAATTAGTTTATATGACCTCTCATTTTTAGAATACATATGAACATTAATCAAAGTGACAGTTTATTTTTTGTTTTTATTGTTGAAGTAGATGATGACTTTGGATACTTTCTGTTTATTAGTCTATGTATAGTCATTAATATTTATACAAAACTTTTCTGCCTTTTATTAAATTTGGGCAATAGGTGCATTTCCATGAATAAAAAAGTAAATTATTTTGTGGATTGGGATATTTACTGCCAAACGAGAACATCAGAATCAATAAAATCCTAGTTGGATGTTTTACATAAACCTTTGTTTTATTTTTGAAGCTACTGTCATATTATACATACTTTGCCTATATTATTTGCCTAGATTGAAGGATTATGATCTCAGTGACCTTTATTTCAGGATGAGTTAACAAGATTGATTTAAAGATCTGTCACATGGGAGCTATAAAGTGTTTGTCAAAATGCAATCATGATTATGAATAATTTATTGATATCAACTTTTCACAGCAAAGCAGAGAGTTCACATTTTCTCATTTTAATAATACTTTGCTACAAGATAAGTAATTAGCTAACTATTAGGTAATCTTTCATAAAATAGATAATTTACATTATTTTAATTGTCCCTAGAAAAATTGATACATTTTAAAAAGTAAAACAGCACTAAACTAAAACTAAAAATATCAGCTATAGTAATGGAATAAATGTGGTAATACATTTTAATTTGTTTAATTATATATATTCATGAGGTTCAAGTGCAATTTTGCTACATTGACACATCGCAGAGTGGTGAAGTGACATCTTTCAGGGCATCCATCACTGAAATAATGCACATTGTACTTGACAAGCAACTGCCATCATTCCACATTTCAGTATCTAAATTCTAATGCTACTACAAAATTACAAGACAAAAGACTGTACAAAGATAATTTTTTCAGATTTATATTTTTTCAACATAATTTATTGATGTAAAATTTGGATCATGATATCTGATAGATAAATATACATGTAATCTACAAAATCTTATCTCAAAATAAATATACACACATGAATATATATTATGTACTCATAGATTTCTACAAAATCTTATTAATATGGGAAAAACTATTGAGTGAAAGTATTTTATTTTTTTCTAAATGTCTTTCTTTCCTTATAATTTATTGTCATACCTTTTTAATCTTCGAATAATTTATGTTCATTTTTGTTACTTTTTTCATTTTTTTCTTTCTCAAATAGTCCACAAGGTTGTATTTTTTACCCAAAAAGCTTATAAATATTATTGTTCTCCTGAATTCTCTGATGGAATCACTTTGATGATATATTATGGCAATACATCATCAAGTTGCTATTGTACTACTATTGTGTTATTGTAATACATCAAAAAACACCATCATCCTGATGTTACAGTAACATAATGAATCATAAGAATAATTACAGTAGATCCATTGTAATAGCTCTTTTGAAGTAGTAGAGTTAAGTTAAAATATGGACGAAATTAAAATAGACTACATATGCTACCAGTTAAGTAATAATTTATACATTTATCTTCATATCACAATGAAATAGAATTTTCAGTGTGTTTAGTCATGTGTGTTGGGGTGACTGAGCTCTCATAAATTAACTACTGTGACTCTTCATTGACTTCATTCCTAATTTCTTAAAAAATGCCACACAACCAAAGGAAACATTGAAGCAAGATCCTGAAAGCTACCATTGTACTAATTAAGTTACTCTAGACATTGCAAAATCTTTTCAAGCTTTTTGTACAGTTTTCCTGATAAATTGTCATTAACATCAAATATTGTCTCTGTTTGCAGATGACATGATTGTATATTTAGAAAATCCCATTATCTCAGCCCCAAAACTCCTTAAGCTGATAAACATCTCAGCAAAGTCTCAGGATAAAAAATCAATGTGCAAAAATCACAAACATCCTATACACCAATAATAGACAAACAGAGAGGCAAATCATGAGTGAACTCCCATTCACAATTGCTACAAAGATAATAAAATACCTAGGAATACAACTTATAAGGGATGTGAAGGATCTCTTCAAGGAGAATTACAAACCACTACTCAAGGAAATAAGAAAGAACACAAACAAATGGAAAAACATTCCATGTTCATGGATAGGAAGAATAAATATCCTGAAAATGGCCATACTGCCCAAAGTAATTTATAGATTGAATGCTATGCCCATCAAGCTACCATTGGCTTTCTTCACTGAACTAGAAAAAAACTACTTTAAATTTCATATAAAACCAAAAAAGAGCCTATATAGTCAAGACAATTCTAAGCAAAAAGAACAAAGCTGGAGGCATCATGCTACCTGACTTCAAACTATACTACAAGGCTACAGTAACCAAAACAGCATGATGATTGTGGTACCAAAACAGATATATAGACCAATGGAACAGAACAGAGGCCTGAAAAATAACACCATGTATCTAGAGCCATCTGCTCTCCAACAAACCTGACAAAAAGAAGCAATGGGGAAAGGATTTCCTATTTAATAAATGGTGCTGGGAAAACTGGCTAGCCATATGCAGAAAACTGAAACTGGACCCCTTCCTTACACCTTATACAAAATTAGCTCAAAATGGATTGAAGACTTAAACATAAAACTTAAAACTATAAAAATCCTAGAACAAAACCTAGGCAATATCATTCAGAACATAGGCATCTGCAAACCATTGTAGAAGACAGTGTGGTAATTTCTCAAGAACAAGAAATACCATTTGACCCAGCAATCCCATTACTGGGTATATACCCAAATGATTATAAATCGTGTTGCTATAAAACACATGTACAGGTATGTTTATTGCAGCACTATGTACAATAGCAAAGACTTGGAACCAACCCAAATGCCCATCAGTGATAGACTGGATAAAGAAAATGTAGCACATATACACCATAGAATACTATGCAACCATAAAAAAAGAATGAGTTTATGTCCTTTGCAAGGACATGGATGAAGTTGGAAACCATCATCCTCAGTAAACTAACACAGGAACAGAAAATCAAACACCATATGTTCTCACTCATAAGTGAGAACTGAACAATGAGAACACGTGGACACAGGGAGGGGAACATCACACACCAGGGCCAGTCAGGGGGTGCGGGGAGAGGGGAGGGAGAACATTAGGACAAATACCTAATGCATGCAGAACTTAAAACCTAGATGAAGGGCCAGGTGCAGTGGCCCACGCCTATAAATCCAGCACTTGGGGAGGCCAAGGTGGGAGGATCGCCTGAGGTCAGGAAGTTGAGACCAGCCTGGCCAACATGGTGAAACCCTGTCTCTACTAAAAATACCAAAATTAGCCAGGTGTGTTGGCAGGTGCCTGTAATCCCAGCTACTGGGGAGGCTGAGGCAGGAGAATCGCTTGAACCCAGGAGGCGGAGTTGCAGTGGGCTGAGATTGTGCCATTGTACTCCAGCCTGAGCAACAAGAGTTAGACTTCATCTCAAAACAAAAACAAAAACAAAAACAAAAACAAAACAGCAAAACCTAGATGACAGGTTGACAGGTTCAGCAAACCACCACAGCACATGCATGCATACCTATGTTACAAACCTGCACATTCGGCACATGTATCCCAGAACTTAAAAAAAAAAAAAAAAAAAAAATGCTGAAGGATCCATTTGCTGGCAGAGCATCCTCCATTCCCACATGTCCCATGTGGTCTCAGCTACTTTAATTGCCACTAAGTGCAATTTTGGCAATATGTTGAATTAACCTGGATGAGGAGAAGCTTAATAAAATGTGAGGGGTTTCTTTAAAAAAAAAATCAAGTATTTGTAGTTGTATATGTAACTTCAGATTAAATATTCATTTACTTAGCTCTTTATTTGGATATTATCTAACAGAATATTATGAAGGATTAAGAGAAATTAAAAGCTAATACAGAGTGCCAAAATGTAAAATTTAAATGTAAAATGAATATTTTAATCCAGGCAGACAAATTGGACACATGCAACCATACTGTAATGGAGAAGAACAAAAAATGTCCAGTGATTGCATGCTAAATTCATTTATTTTACGTAACTGTTGGAAAACATTATATGGCATTTTTCTAAGAATAACCTGAAAGTTTCTGATAAGGAGAAGTAGAAGTAGGAATTTCATTGATATCAATGAATTATTTTCAGAGATTTCCCTTTGATAAAGTACATTTACATTCTTTTATTCTCTCATAGTAACTACATAAGTAAAAACAAATATCTAACCCTAAGAAAGAGGCAGAAAAAGAATTGTACCAAAAGCTTTGGTAGTCATTGTACAGCATTAAGCAAAGCAATTTTATGTAATTCAGCATCAGTATAATGAGAATGAAAAATATAGAGGGAAATAGTAAAAGAAACAGCAACATGGGTAAGCTGATTAACATTAAAAGCCTTTCTCTCTGTTTCTGTGTGTGTGTGTGTATACACACACATATGAGATATAAATATGTCAGTAAATATGCAGAAGGAGTAAAATATATGTGTATATATAACCAATATTACATATATTTAATTATACTATTTCGTGTAAACATTCTTATAAAACTGAGATGCCTAGAAATAATGGAATACATCTTCTTTGAAATTTGTGTTATAATATATTCAACATGCTCAATAGCATTTTCTTCTAAATGATGAATTATAGGAGTAAGTACTTGAATAAAACTAGAGTAGCAGATATGGTGAATGTTGAGAATGACCTTGAAATAAAATAGTAAAGCAGAGGTACTGTAAGTTTCAATGGCAATAGTAAAGGAGAGGTACTGTAAGTGGCAATAGCAAAGAAACTTCAGGCATGGAACAATTAATGTACATTCAGATGTTAACTTTTACAAAATACACAATATTGAACATGGAAAATATTAATTTGTAGATCATATATAATAGAACTGAATTTATAATTTAAATGCAGACAATTAGAAGAGTAATGTGAGAGGAAATAATTTTTGTATGGTTGCACATATTTGCTGGAAAATATAAAAAAGTAATAATCAAATCATACCAGAAAAGATTTGGTAATGGAAAAAGAAAAGAAACAAAATACACGTATATCGTAGTGCCAAACTACATTCTATCCAACATATTGGCTAAGTATACTTCCTTATCTAACTGCAGATTATAAGATTTGAATGTCAAAACAAAGCAAAATATTGACTGAGAAATTATAGTATTTCAATATACCTTGAGTATGTTGTGTAATACAATAAATTATCTGGTAATTCCTTAAATTATTTTAAAATAAATTTCTCTTCATTATGCACAGGAGGCTATAAAAATCAATTGCTAATAAATTGTTTCAATTGATAGCTAATTATTAGCAATTGATAGCTAATTATATGCTATACGTGCCTTACAACAATTATGTACAAAGCATTAGGTCAACATTATCTCAATTTTACACAAAAGCACTAAGGCTAACAAAAGCCAAATAATTAGGACAATGTCAAAATGGTGATGTTCAGAATTGAACAAGCAAATCCTGTCACCAGATGCAGTAATTTTCCAATGAATTAATGGAAATATTTTTCTAGATATAATTCTAAATTTTTAGACTATTTAATGATGCAAAGTCATAAGATCATTAGGGAAAAAAATCACCATTTATCCCTCTTGTTTAATAGTAAGAGAATAGCAAACAGGGCATAGTCAGATTCTATGAATGGAGAGAGAAAGTTTGACAGAAAAGTTAATTATTATATTAGATTAATGAATATGTAGAATATGCATTTTGATTTTTAGGTTGATAAGAAATCACCTATAAAAGTAAATAATCCTTTGCTGTCTGTTTAATGAGATCAGAAAATCCTCCCACAGCTGAAAATACATGATCCTGGAGACACAGGATACAAGACACACATTGTTTCTTTTTGTTTTTTAACAATAAGGAAAATTAGATTCTAAAAGAATGCTTCCCTTGAGTCATTCCAACAGCATATTATAGGAACATAATGCATAACATGGCTCTGCATGACTCACATATTCCGTGTATCATGATACCAGGAGAAGCAGAGATGCTGGAACTTGCACCTTAAATAACAACCTAGAACTATGTTTCATTTTGTTATTACTCTGTTGGTGACAGCATTGAGAGAGACACTGAGAAGGAGCTGTAGTAATTGAATATGCCATTATACTGGGGCATTTACGTTTAGATTTATCGATGTAAGCTTACGTTGCGAACTTAGCCATATTGTTTTGGAGATAGCTAAAAAACAAGTGCAACTATACTATATCATATAACACAGTAGTTTGGAAGTTAAAAAAAAAAAAATCTATAAGACCCAGCATACTTTTGTACTTCTGTGTTAATGTTTGTAGGAATGGGAAATCTGAGTGAAGCAAAAATTATTCATATTCTCTGCAACTGAAGACATAATATACTGGATTGCTCTGCCAAAAAGAGGGACAGGAATATTAGTGTGAGTAATAATATACATTTGTGTATAGTGTGTTATTTGATGTGTTGACTTAAGAAGTATGTAGCATGACAACACAACACTGTAGCAAGAGAGGATTGGCAGTTGTGGATGGGAACTCCTCTGAAAGACAGGCAGAAGGAAGAAACCAACTGGGAAAAGGAAGGATAAGTCATTATTTGAACGGGACATGTTAGATACAAAGTTTTGTTTTAGTCCTAAATGTCATTCTTATTATTATATGTGGATCTAGGCACCAGATTAATTATATTGACAAAGTGCTTTCAAATACCTCTTAGACATGAACACATACTACATAGAAACCTTACCTATGTAATTTGAATTGATGCCAATTTGTGCATTTCTGTCATAACCAGAGATGAGGCCAATTTTAGTTATTTTTACATTCAATATTAGTCATGTCTGTGCTGCACCTCAGTTCAATACTGTGTTTAATGTGCTATTAAATGTTCTTTAATTTCCCGGAATTGTATGATTGTATTGAAACCTCTACATAAATAGACTAATTTATATAGATAATAAAAATACCTAATCCTTTGAATAGATAATGCCACCACAGCTGAACCATTTCTCAACTAAGAAAACTAATGTAAAAAATAGGAGGGAAATTGGTCATTTATCATTTACAAGCATATTCCAAAAACTTAAAATAAGTAGAATTCAGTTAACACACTTTAAAAGATTAAAGGCAGGCTATTTCCATGAAAGATTATCTGCTTTACTAGGCTGAGCATTCAAAAACAAAGAAAGGGTTACAACTGAATTATAACTGAGAAATAAAATAAAAAGAGAACTATCTCCAGGTGGATAGTGAAAACTAAATTAAATTAATTATAACTGATATTTTTGGGAAAATACATTTCCTTGAGTAGAGTAAAAAGTAGTATATGAAAGCAAGAAGGGAATAAGAAGGAAATCCAATCAGATCACATTAGCGATTTTACATTAGGTTGCTACTTTTTCTTGGAAGTTCTATTAATGTCAGAGGCTACTATTATTAGTCTGTTATTGCTTGCCTGTTATTATGATGGATATGTTTAGTCATACTAAAAGAGTTTCTATCACATTAAGACAGACAAATATTGCCAGGCGCAGAGGCTCATGCCTGTAATCCCAGCACTTTGGGAGGCCGAGGCAGGCAAATCATGAGGTTAGGAGATTGAGACCATCCTGGTCAATATGGTGAAAGCTCATCTCTACTAAAATATAAAGAAAAATAATAATAATTAGCCTGGCATGGTGGCACGCGCCTGTAGTCCCTGCTACTCGGGAGGCTGAGGCAGGGAAATCGCTTGAACCCGGGAGGTGGAGGATGCAGTGAGCCAAGATCACGCCACTGCACTCCAGCCTGGCGTCCGACCAAGACTCCATCTTAAAAAAAAAAAAAAAAAAAAAAAAAAGACAAATATTAGTGCTATATCAACTAGATTTTAAATATTAAATTATTTTCATAATGGTTAATAAGGTTATTTTTAAACTAATTCTTCTGAGCTAGAGTCAGATACTTCAAACTTTTTTTTCCCTCTATACACAGTCTGCTACTTTGAGGGTAATTTGAGGACTTTACTTATATTTTATTTCTTAGCAAAAGTATATGTGTTTATGATCATGAAAATAACTCCATCATGCACAATCAAGTATTTCCACCCCCTCTAGGGTCAATAAATCACGTTGGATCAAATATTTTAACTAAACTCATGAATCAAGACCATGTGAAATATTAATGTGCTCTATTTTGATGTACTGAGTGATATATCTGTAACGTACATGTGTTGAAATGTCTTATTTATTACAGAGAAATGTTAAGACAATGTTAAGATGTCTCAAATATTGTATAGAGATGTTGAAATATATATTTGAATGTTTAAGTTCTCTTTATAATAAAATATTTCAGCAATGAAAAGAAAACCAGCAGTATGGTTTCCTTGAGTCAACAAAACAGAGCCTTGAATTTACAATATTTCAAAGGCAAGTATTAGAAACCTTAATAATCAAATACTTACCTATCATCTTTTTCTTTATTTTTACATTCATTATATTGTACGTGGAGTCGGTTTATTTCTATATTTAATTTTTACCTCTTCAACTTTCCTATGCAATAAGCCAGTGTCATCACATATTTATCATTAAATATTTTAACCAATCTAGAATGCCATCAAAATTTCACAGCATATAATAAGTTCAATATTTGCTGAGGCACAGAATTCAGATTTACATACTTAAAAATTGTCAAGGCAGTTTGTCATGTAATTATTGGACCTAGCGAACAACCCAACATATGCACTGCAATCAGGCTCTGTTAGTCTGCTGCACTTCCAGAATCTCCAACAAGTCATAAAAATGTTTGCTTTAGAAATAACATTTTCCTGAAAGGAAATCAACCTCTTGTTTGACTGAAGAAACCAACGATAAGATGAAGCACAGTGCAAATAACCTTCAGCTTGTAAACTAAGAGTATAATATAAAAGGGTGAATATTATATTAGTAACTGCATGAATATATGATGTGAATAAATGACTGTGTACTTTCACAGAAAAAAAAGGTAAAGAATTAGATAACTGTAACACTCAGTGCTCCTGCCAATGCATAGATGCTTCACGATATAAAAATAGCATTTGAATGAGAATTAAGAGTTAAGTTATCAAGAAGTAAACACAAGTGTGCTCCACTTGTGGAGAAACAATATTATCAGGAGATATAGTTTGCTTAACAGAATCTTTCCATTGACTAATAAATCCTAGAAAAACTGAAATGGTCAATAATGTAAATTTCAGAAGAAGCAAATATTGGTTTTAACAGTTTAAAAATATTATTCCCTGTGTACTTCTGCATGAATTGGAGAGAAAATTGTCTATTTCATTGTAAAGTAGTTGTTCTCCAACTTAAGAAACATGTAGAAAAGATAGGTTTTAGTCTTATCTTGGAAGAAAATGCCCTTATAAAACTACAAGCCCTGAGGGGGGAAAAAAAACCCAGAAATGTTTCAAGTTTAAGAAGAAAAGTGATTACCTCATTCACTGAGAGATATATTAGATTTTTTTTGATTAAAGTATGTTTATTCTATCCTTACAAATCATAAATTTAAAAGTCAAACATAACAAAATATTTTTACATCTTTTCAGCCCAGTTAAATTCTACTTCTCAATGCAAGACTTGTGTGACTGATTTTATATGTGCTGGAAGTAGATAAATATGCTTCATAATAGGTGCTGTGGGCTGAATGGTTATGTCACCTCAGAATTCATACGTTGAAACTTAACCACTAATGTGATGGTGTTAGGAGGTGGGGCTTTTGGCAGGTCAGTCCTCCTCCCAAAGAGTCTCATGAATGGGATTAGTATCCTTCTAAAAGAGGTCCCAGAGACCTGTCTTGTTCATTCCACAATGTGAGGATACAGCAAATAGGTGCCAACTATGAGCTAACAAGAGGGCCTTCATCAGATACCAAATCTTCCATTGTCTTGATCTTGAACTTCCCAGCTTCCAGAACTGTGAGAAGTTACTTTCTGTTTATAAGCCACTCAACACATGGTATTTTGTTGTAGCTCCCCAAACAGACTAAGACACTACATAATTTATTCAACCATTCACAAAAGCTGCCACTGTTAAAATGATTATTAAGTATGTATCACTTATTTTCATTAGTCCCATAGAGTTCAGTTCCACTGACTAAAAATGTTAAGCTATTTTTGAATTTAAACAGAAAGTGCTTTAAAAAAATAATGGCTGAAAATAATGTGAAGAAGCAGACTAGAAGGTTGGTATATAATAATCGAAAAATTAGTTTAGGCTGGGCGCGGTGACTCACGCTTGTAATCCCAGCACTTTGGTAGGCCGGGGCGGGCAGATCACAAGGTCAAGAGATGGAGACCATCCTGACCAACACGGTGAAACCCCGTCTCTACTAAAAATACAAAAATTAGCTGAGCATGGTGGCAGGTGCCTGTAGTCCCAGCTACTCAGGAGGCTGAGGCAGGAGAATCACTTGAACCTGGGAGGCGGAGGTTGCAGTGGGCTGAAATTGCACCACTGCACTCTAGCCTGGGCAACAATGCAAGACTCAGTCACAAAAAAAAAAAAAAAAGTTTAAAAAATTTCCATGGAAATCTTGGTGAAATTCAGGTAAGCAGATTTTTTTATGAATGTAGTGACAAATAATAAAACCAATAATAAACATTGTATTAGCTGATATTGATTAGGTATGTACTATATGCTATACACTGTAGACATTTAACGTAAAGTAGTTCAATGAGTCTCACATCTATATGCATAAAATTTATCATAAGTTGTCAAAACTTTTCAAAACTTTGGTGAATGGTGTATTTTCAATGAATTTTAATTAACTGTTTTACACTTATTCTTCTAAGTTTGAATTAAATGAATAAACACTGGTCAAGTAGTACTTATGTATATAACATTTATAACTTAAAAATTTTTAAATATGTTAAAGTTTATGTAAAAAAAAAATATTTGCCTAAAAATTATATTCTTAATATTTTTCTATTTCTTTAGCATTTTCTTTTTCTGTAAGTATCTAAAATCTCAAAAGATCCTGAGAATATTTTCTCATTAATCTCTGAAACTTTATGATGACCTTATGACAAACATTTTAGCCCCCATTTCACAGATGGAGAAGCATACCTAGAGAAAGCTTAATTCATCTGTGTAAGTTGAAGCATTATGTCAATTGTTAAGTACTTAGAAGAGTTTAGGGTGCTTGCCTTTTGGTTACTGTATTACCTACTATATCATTTTCACAACATTGAGAGACAAGGTAACAAAATAAAATACCTTGTATTTACATGGCTTCAACCACACTGTGATCCTGTGGCTACTTCTCTCCAACATATTCTATGGCTCTTTCTAATATTATTTTACTCCACACACTCTTAGAAGCAACAACAGGACAACAAAAACAACAGCAATAACAACAGAAGAAATGAAGGAAAGGAGGAAGGCATAAGAAAGAAATACTGCCTTAGTTATAGCCTTAGTTGGTATAATCTTTTTCTTGGGAGGAAAGAGTCTAAAACAGGAGATCAGGAACTTACAACATTATTATCTGCCTTAAGAAAGGGTAAAAAAATTATTGAATAGGAATAATTCTATTCTGTTTGGAAATAAGACTGAGTGGATCATAGTGAATAAAATAAAGTACTTCTGCTTCTGTGCATCTTAATTGACCATAGAGAGATCCACATAAACAAACAAAAATATTATTTTTATAAATCTATACTACTTGAAAATGTAGCAAAGACAAATAAAATTATCTTCCAAGTTCCTAAAGCATTTTGTCCATCTCTGACAAGAAAAGTAAAATTGAAACTTCCGTTTCAATGTTGTCAAATAGGACCATTGCAAACATATTCATATGTCTTTTCTTCTGAAAAATCCAAGACCAGTTTATAAAACTTGACATAACATCAAATACTAATCCATAATCTAACTGAAATCTCAAATAAAAATCAATAATTTCATTATAAAATAACCTAAATTTATTCTGCTTTTTAAAAACATTTATTCATGTCCTATTAAAAAGACTCATATTGCATAAAATTCTTCTGGGAATCAGGGTTACATGTTGGGTAACGTATTTACGTGTAAATTACTTGTTTGTGTTTAAGTCTTGTTTTCCACATCTTCTACATGAAATGGAAATAAATATAACGTGGATAGGGGACTATCAGATACCCTTCACTCCCTTTAGCACAGCTTCAGTGTTGGAGTGGAAAACAGTGAGCAAAGGGGATCAAGTAGTGTATTTATTCATTACTCTAGGGCCAGGGGAACATGGGAAAGGTGGAAATCAGCTTATATTACGTAGGGGTCACCGTCAGTCTAAGCTCCAATTTCCTCACTACAATCCAAGGCCCTGTAGATCTTTCACACATTTTCACTTGTGTGTTTACCCTCACTATAAAGAAGAGGTACCTGACACGGTCCTCATGTCCCACAAGGAAGATGAGAAATAGAAAACAGCTCTTCGATGTTAGTTACATGGATGCATGAACCCAAATCACCCAAGCCCAACTTACATAAGCTGACACCCAATCAACTCATAATTATCTAAGCTGTAAGGATAAATTTGGTACATTATTTAGAAAAATTAATTGAATCATACTCTTCCCTTTTCCACATCCCTTTGTAATGAGTTTGCAACTCCTTTTACCAAAAAGAATATATTTTCCTACTCCTTAAATATTTGCTTTGATCAATAGTATGTGACGGAAGTAAATTGTGCCTGCTGACAGCTCAGAACACATTTGCTTATCCTCTGAAATCCCTCCCACATTATGTGACAAAGGGTAGCCTGCTAAAGAACAAAAAATCACCGTTGTCCATAGACACTAAGGATGGCTAAATAGTAGAAAACCAACTTTATTGGCAATATCAGTTTGTAAACCAGGAAGAAATAGTCTGTGGCATGGACAGAAGATGCTGTCTCTTCAAAGAGCGGAAGGACAAGTTGGGTTTTATGCCTCACAGGGCCAGTATAGCTCAAGAGAGTCTTATATATTCAGCAGGTTTGGGGGAAAAGCTACACATGTTAATGAAGGAAACTGACAGCATGCACAATAGGTAAACATATATGCAGCATACATTGCATGTTCACTTTGGGGTGAGGTTTTAGCATTAAAATTAGGTGAAATTTGGCTGTTTATATCAAAAGATGAACTATTGGAAACAAAGACAGTTTATGTACAGCCTCTATAAGCTCGCTGAATCTGGCTAAGGTCTGCAGTTACTTATTAGAAAATAATATTTGTAAGGCCATCTTCTGTCCAATTAGTGTCACAGTGGTCTGGGTTCAAAACAGAGTTAGAAGGGGTCTGATGATTTGCCTGACAGCTCCTGTTTTGAGGGAGTTAAAAAAGGGTGTGGTTTTTCTATTAGGCATAGGAATTTAGAAATCTGCCTTGTCAGCTGGATCCTGGACTGACAAACTGTAGACAGCTTTTGTTTACTTAACCTTGGGGGTTCCTCCTTACTTGATAAAAGGGTATCTGTTTTAGTCTCTCAAATTACATCATGTGGTTCTGAATATACTTCATTCCAACTGAAGCCTTGAAAAGTAGGAGAGCCCAACCAAGATCATGACATTCATCTATGAATTTAAATGTAGACACATGGGAAAGCCCAGATGATGCCAGAAGAACTACCAAGTAAAAAATATCCTAGATCTCTGACCTTCAAACTCATGACTTACGGTTATAAGACACCAGGTTTAGAAATGTTGGTTATGCTGTAATAGGTGTCTCATATAATAAATAATTACTTAAGTTGCCTGAGTTTTATGGTAGTTCATTTAGATCCAATGATAGCTAGTATCACATGTTTGTTAACAACCTTTCATAGTGTTTTAATATAGAGAAAAATTCCATTGATTCATAGCAAAATTATGGTGAAATGAGAAAAGAAAGTTATATTTATAAAATACAGAGAAAGAACACCTCATGATAATTTCTATAATGGGACCAAGAAGAAAATGGTAAGAAATAATGGCATCCTCAATGGAACACAGGAAAGCATAGCTTATGGTAAACAGGCTTACAAAGGATGTATGTTTGTGTGTGTGTAACACGTATATGTGTGTATATAAACACACACATATATATGCATATATACACACATACTTGTGCACACATATATATAATATATATAAAATGGAGAAATTAAAAAAAATAAAATGACAAAACAATAAGATTAAAAGGGGAGATGACTATTTGCAGTCAAGATAATCAAAGTAATGCTACCATGCAAACAACATTGATATTTTATTGTCTAATGAAAAGAAAGTTTTATTTTCTGTACTTAATACAAATTCATTGCATGCCCGTTTGAGAGGAAGCATCTTTTCTATATTTCCATTCCTAGTATCCACCATACAGAGCAAAAACAGAACAATGACACGGGGCAGGAAACAGGGCAAATTATGCACTCTCTATTTTTGTGGTGTCAGTGTTTAGTTTGGTATCAGGGTAATAATGCAGTCATATAATTAGTTGGGAGATAATTCCCCCTATTCTGTTTTTTGGCAGAGTATATGAGGGATTGGCATTACTTGCTCAAATGTTTAGGAGAATTCAACAGTGAAGCAGTCTGAGTGATTTGCCACTCTCTTTGTATATCTTATAATTTCTTCCTGAAATCTCGATGTTTAAAATGGTTCTGTGTGTCTATTTTGAAATCAGATCCATTCTCCTCCTCCCCTATTATTGTCGTTTGTTTTATGAATTTGCTGATCTAATTATGTGAGGTCTATATCATGTCTCCATGTGGCCAATGAAGTCTCTCCTCAGTTAACTTAATCGTTAGATAATGATTGGACAGAGATTTCTTTAATCGACTTTAGCCAATAAACTTCCCAGTCTTTGCTAAGGTTCTCTGCATACATGCTGGGGACATGCCTTCATCCCTCAAATTGACAGTTGACAATTCTGCCTTAGCCTTCAGTTCCTGCTTGCACAGAGCCTCAAGGTCAGCTAGAGGTTAGATCTTAGGCCTTTCTCAGTTTTTTTGTAAATATGTGTGCAACTCATAGGTTTCTGAACATGTTTACAAACCTATATGTGCGTGCAGTCTTCCAGAATCCCAGGAATATGTAGGGATTTACAAAGACCCTATGTATATCTAACTCCTCACCTTTCATTTAAGCTTTTTTATTTAGACGACTGATTGTCCCAACTACACTGCTGAGGCAGCCACAAAGAAACAATTTCCTGCACTAGTTTTCAACAAATTCCTCTGTAGAAAAGACTTTTTGCACTGGGTGAGCCCAAACAGTTCAAATACAGATGAGTTGGAAAATGGGGTATTCCAGGGAACCAACAGAGAGGTCAAGTAATGTCAGTTTTCTGAACTATGGCTTTAAAGAAGCTATGACCTTGTTTTGCTCCCTCTAGTGGTTGCCAGGCTGTTGTGTTTTCAGTGTGATTGGAGGCTGGGAATTTTTAAGGCTACTGAAGAGCTGGGTTGTGGGGGATGGAATCAGTGCAATTTAGGACACAATAAAGCTCACTGTTTGTACCATATACAACTGTCTTCAGATTCCTGCAAGCCTTTGGTAAATGTGCAGAGTTCTAAAAAAGTCTAATTTTGGGGGGAGTGCGGGGAGAGTCAGATTTCTTGCTTAATAGAGAAGAGAATTTTTAGAGTCTGTACTCTGCTATTTCCACTATTTTGAACTGTCTCTAAAATCTTAAACTCACATTGGTTAAAGTAAGTCTTAGGACAGTAAACTTCAACGGATGCAAAGATGTTCAATATTATCAGGCCGAGAAGGAGAGAAAAAATGGGAATGTTTACAAATAACTTTTCATTACTATTACAGTTTTTTTTTCATATCACTAAAGATCAAGTTATTCTTCACAAAAACAAAATACACTTACCCTCTTACTGGGAGAGCTAATTCAAAGCACCACACATCATAGCATTAGTCTTCAAGCCCAGACTCTCTGAGTGGTGGTCAGAGTTCTCTGGTTTACATCCATATATGAACACTACTAACGCAGTGAATTCGCAATAAAGTGACAAACTACTGATGCTTTGCATACCAATACCTAATGGTTGAAGAGGAATAATCTAAGTAACCCCATCCCACTCCTACCCCATTCAGAAAGAGTAACATGTAAGTCATACCGCATTCATTATTCAAAGAAATTCTGGGATCTTGCTGCACACTTTTTATAAGGGACTTCTGCAAGGGATTAAGGAATATTGTTTGGCTATACCCAATTTTTATTCCTAAAAGGGACTCCCCAAGCTATTCTTTTTAGTGTTCTTGACTCTACTTTATCTTTTACCTCCACTCCCATCATTCCCCTTAGTGTTACAAAAATGAACACTGGTGTGTATGTTCTTCTGAGAACTACTAGAAAGCCAACACAGTGCAAAATAAGTGTTCAAAGGCCAAGAACTAACAAGGCAGTAAAAAAATTATGAGACCACAATGAGGAACATAATAGAAACTCATAAATATTAGATAAAATTGTTGGGTCACTTCTTCCCCAGAAGAAAGTAGAGTGAAAGAGAAGTTAGATGAAGCTTCTGACAGCCTCCTTGAGAATCAAGGGCCCACCACTGACAGAGACTCTCTTCATGAAACTTTAGTCAAGCTTCTCTGAGCCCTCTTCCTGACTAGGCTTCAACCTTGGTAAATAAACAGCAACAAAAAAAGATAATAGGACATTATGTAAAACTTATAAATAGGCAATTCAGAGAATATTAATCAAAATAGATATTATATTATTCCATAAAAAGCCCAAAAAGATGATTTAAAAAGTTATAAATTAAAAGTTGAATGTGGTAACAATTCACTTCTGTAAGACTATCCGTGGTTTTAAAGGCTGACAATACAAAGTATTTATGAATCTGTAGAGCAAGAAGATGTTTGTGTGTTGCTGATAGAAGAAATTAGAATCAACATTTTAGATATAGTTTTGCTAATATTGAACAAATGTAAACATGTACAATTTATACTGCACAGCAATTTTATTGCAAAAAATAAAAATCTGACAATCTTTCAGATATGCATTAGGAAACACGTATAGCATTACTTGCTACAGGATACAATTGAAATCCACCTTGATGCTCATCAGTAGAGTAATAAATACATAAAATTTAATATAATTAGATACTATCCACTAATAAAAATAAAATAAATTAATATGTATTAATTATAGAAAATTGATAATTATTTTAATCCCATATTTAGATAAAGTTACTTTTTTATTTTAGCAGTGGTAGAAGAAATATTTAATGAGTGGTTAACCATTACCATGAACTATCCATTTGGCATAGTGCCTTAAAAGTTTCCATTAAGTAAGTACAATTATCATTAGAAACTGAGTTAAGAAAGTTTAAAAGTAAATGAGGGTAAGAAACTTTAAACAGCTTTCTAAAGTAACATCGTATAGCAAATGTCAGATTTTGACTAGAATATGAAATCTAACCCCTAGATCTATGCTTCTGATCATTTTGATGTAGTACTTGCAAGATAAAATATTGTGCTTTCTCTTATTATTTTGAATAAATTATATACTCAGAATGACAACCTTTTGTCAGTTATATTGTTGAGATTCTTTTTTCACTATTTGTATGATATGTGGGTATATATTTTTATGCTAGGAATTATATACATATGTATGCATATGTGTATGATATACATATACACATTTTCATAATTTTATTATACAGATATAGTTAGAGAGAGAGAAAAGAGAGAGGGAAACAGAGACAGAGTTAATAAAAATGCTGACTGCATTCTGGCATCTGAATTTTACATTTTGCTTTTAAAACATTATTAATTATCGCATTAATCACTGCCATGTATACATGCTGCATACTCAAATGGAGGAATGTAAGAAAATGTGGAGATTAGGGTCAGGGACAATATGGTGGGTAAGAATACTAAGGTTTAATATTTTTAAAGTTGAGGTATTAGAGAAAATTGGATAGAGTCGAAAGCAATCAAAGAGTAGGATGCTTGAAACTAAGATTGCGGAAACATTACCCTATATGATAATAGCAAATTTGGGTATCTGACCACAAGTAGGGGGCCTCAGGTAAAGTGGAAAACACAATCATTGGAGAAAAGGAGGTCTGGAATTGAGAGACTGGATTCTGAAATGATTATCTTTTATGGGTGTTGAATCACAACATATGATGACAGAAATAACGTAGAAGAGAGTAGCAGTGTTCTAATAACTAGAGTGGTGAAATGTGGAGGGGTGTTCTAAGGAGAGATCTATGACTGTAAAATTCATATGAGGTGATACAATTTGGTAATATAAGATATAAGCTGAGTTATTTAAGGGAGGAGAAATGGAACCTGGAGTAGATGCAGCAATGAAGACAGGTAGAACATATTGGCCTGCTCTATGCTAGTGGAAAGGATATTGTTGTGGAAAAAAATCGATCTTAATAGTCTACAAGGAGCTCTTAATGTCATTAGCGTAGATACTGTTAGGTTGGAGGAAGAAAGTAAACAACGCTGGTAGAAGGATTTGAGATATAAGGACTTTATTGAGGACTAAAATCTTAATTCTGAATACAAAGTAGGAAAGTTTAAGGCTCACCGTGACAAACATAAATGTTAAAAAAAAAAAAACAGTATGAAGATTAGAGTTGGGTGGAATATGCTTGGAAGTTCTGGGAGATTCTTATAATTGAACATAAATGGAGAGCATACATTAAAACTGATGATCCTTGATATGGTTTGGCTATGTCCCCACCCAAATCTCATTTTGAGTTGTAATTCCCATAATCCCCATGTGTCCTGGGAGTGACCCAGCTGGAGGTAATTTAATCATGGGAGCAGTCACCCTCATGCTGTTCTCACGATAGTGAGTGAGATATCACAAGATCTAATGGTTTTAAAAGGGTCTTTCCCCTGTTTTGCTCAGAACTTCGCCTTATTGCCACCATGTGAGGAAGGATGTGTTACTTCACCTTCTGTCATAATTGTATGTTTACTGAGGCCTCTTCAGCCATGCTGAACTGTGAGGTAATTAAACCTCTTTCTTTTTAAATTACCCAGTCTCTCATGTACATCTTTATTAGCAACATGAGAAGGGACTCAGCCCATGAAACCATTTCCCTCCTAGGCCTCTGGGTCTGTGATGGGAGGGGCTGCCACAAAGTTCTCTGATATGCCCTGGAGACATTTTCCCCATTGTCTTGGTGATTAACATTCAGCTCCTTGTTACATATACAAATGTCTGCAGCCAGCTTGAATTTCTCTCCAGAAAAAAATGGGTTTTACTTTTCCATTGCTTGGTTGAGGTGCAAATTTTTCAAATTTTATGCTCTGCTTCCTCTTGAAGGTTTTACTGCTTAGAAATTTCTTCCACCAGGTACATTAAATCATATTTCTCAAGTTCAAAGTTCCACAGATCTCTAGGGCAGGAGTAAAATGCTGCCAGTCTCTTTGCTAAAGCATAGCCAATAGTCACCTTTGTTCACGTTGCCAACAAGTTCTTCATTTCCATCTGAAACCACCTCAGCCTGGACTTTATTGTCCATATCACTATAAGCATTTTAGTTAAGGCTATTCAACAAGTCTCTAGGAAGTTCCCACATGTTTGTGTCTTCTACTGAGCCCTCTAAACTGTTCCAATCTCTACTTGTTACACAGTTCCAAAGTTGCTTCCACATTTTCAGGTGTTATAATAGCAGTGCCCCACTCCCAGTATCAATTTACTGTATTAATCTGTTGTCACAACCCTAATAAAGACATACCTAAGGTGTGTAATTTATAAAAGAAAGAGGTTTAATACACTCACAGTTCAACATGGCTGGGGAGGCCTCTGGAAACTTACATCGTAATGGAAAGGGAAGCAAACACATCTTTCACATGACAGCAACAAGATGTGCCAAGGAAAAAGAGAAAAAGTCCTTTATAAAACCATCAGATGTCAGGAGAACTCACTACCACGAGAACAGCATGAGGGCAACCACTCCTATGATTAAATTACCTTCCACCAGGTCCCTCCCATGACATGTGGGGATTATGGGAACTACAATTCAAGGTGAAATTTGGGTGGGGACATAGCTAAACCATATCACTCCTCAAGGCAGATATTGTTAGAAAGTCTGAGGACTGACATAGGAGAAGATAGAAGAGTCTTACTGGGAACACACAGGATTATGGATTTCAACTTGATTCTCACTAATAGAAAGATGGGTTTCTTCTTGAGAGTATTATTCCTACACTTTCTACTATTCTAAAATATTTTTGAAGACATATTGTGTCTCACATGATGTTAGGTGCTTGGTAGAGACTGGTAAAAAAAAAACAGTTTTGGTATTTTCCTGGATAAGTAGTAAAAGCAATAAAAATAATGTGAAGATTAGGAATAACAAAGCTGTTAAGAAAACCATTACTGAGTGAGTTTTCCTCATATTAGGTTTTTCTTTCTTTCTTTCTTTCTTTTTTAACGTAATTCAAAGTAGGTAAAGGATATTTGGGGCTTAAATGCTAGGTTCAAAATGTCCAGCTTCATCTTTTAGGTAGTGTGCAAGTTGTTTTTCTTTATTTTTTTCTTTCTTTCTTTTTTTAGACAGCTCGCCCTCTGTTGCCCAGGCTGGAGAGCAGCGGCGTGATCACAGCTCACTGCAACCTCCACCTCCTGGGTTCAACCAATTCTCCCACCTCAGCCTCCCCAGTAGCTGAGACTACTAGTGCATGCCAACTGTACCTGGCTAATCTCTGTTAATTTTTGTAGAGGAGGTTTTTTCATGTTCCCCAGGCTGGTCTCAAACTCTTGGTCTCAAGCAATCCAACCACGTCAGCCTCCCAAATTGCTGGGATTACTGGCGTAAGCCACTGTGCCTGGCCTGTGTAAGTTTTAAATTGAGAAGTGATGTGACAAAGACATATACATCAGGAAGTTTAAACTGGCAGTTATACAGATAATGGATTGAAAAAGGAAGAGACTAGTGACAGGGTGGGGATTATTATGTAACCTGTAAATGAAGTAAATTAAGTGGTTGCAGTGGGAATGAAAGAGAAAGTGGTAGAAAAACATTGTGAAGAACTGATGGTACACAGTGAGAATAATGCATATAGACATAAAACAATGAAAGCTCTGAAACTACAAGGTTTTATAATTTTAAAAGTCTTTTGGAATATAGTTGTTTAACAATAATGGGATATTTACATGCATATTCAAAAGAGATTAAATTAGATTTTTAATTGACCTTTAAACTTTGTTTACATTTTTAAAAAACTTGAGAAACATTTTATTAGAAATAAAAGTTGCAGTAAGATTTGCTAAAACATTAGGTGGTTTTTGTGAAGTACATTATTATTGCTGCCATTTAGCAGTCTGTTAGATGATACTTCTCCAAATAAAAATTCAGGTTTGGCATGCATTACTCAGTCCTAAAGGACATTTTGCTGAGAAAAATGTGGTATTGCGTTGTTCAAACAGAACTTTGTAATGAGCTGTTTTTTTGTTGTTTTTTGTTTGTTTGTTTGTTTTACTTTTGTTTTATAGCTACTGAAAGCATTTATTTTATGGGGGTTTCAAAATTATTATTCCTGCTGCTGCATTATAAATAGAAATTGCATTAGTCTGAGTCACAGAGCTAACTGTTAAATTGGTTAATTGTGATCTAGAGTGCACAGCTTGAATGTGAAAATAATTATAATTTGCATATATATGTTATAAAAAGATAAACCCAACAATTCATAGGAAAGTATATTTATTATAGTACATCTGTGCAAGATTTACTATAACATGGACCTTAGTAATCCCATATCCACAATATTTAACTCAATTTTGTACATGAACTATGGACTTGATGAATGTATTCTTAAAGTAATACTGGCTAAGCAAAATCTGAAATTTTAAGGCAACCTTGAGGAAACTAGAAATCATTTTGAAATTAGGACTATCTCAGCTAATCGTTGGATATATTTATAGTACAGCAGAAAATATTTTGAAAAAGGGTGGCTGTATAAGTAAATTAAATTTTTGGTTCCACTACTTCCTAATTAGGCCTTAGCCAATTTTTTTTTTTTTTTTTAATTACAGAGTATTCATTTGTAAAATAAAAATATATTACATATCCTACATGGTTATTTGGAAACTTCATAGTGACATTTATAAAATAGAGATCATAGAATCTGGAATATAAATGATTGATAATAATATTAATGGTGCAGTTGATAATGTTTATTCTGTTTATTATGTGTCAGTAACACAAAAAGTGTCTTACACAGTTTTTAGGTTAAAATTATTTCAAACAACTTTATGTGGAAAGTACTATTTTAGTTTCTATTGTACCGATGAGGAGATGGATCTTTAAAGAAATCGTGTAGTCAATTTAAAGTTATACTGACTCAAAAAAAGTGAAGCCAGGATACAAAATCATGCCTGAATCAATCTGAGACTTAATAAGTTTGACAGGTTGCTGTATCTATAAAATACATTATTTCTATCCTCCATCTTTCTAAATCATACATTTTAATTTTGGATAGAACATCCATTCCACTAACCAATATTTAGACATAAATATATTCCAAAAGCCACATAGTGAAAAGTGGCAGAGTTGGGATCTTTATCCAAGTCATTTTAAATGTTAAATGCTAGGTTGAGTATTGAATTATTCAATTCATTTTGTTCATACTTTTAACTAATGCTCTTGTTCCACAGTTTTCAGTATTTGAGCTCTTGACTTCTAAATTGTCTTCCCTTTTTGCTTTTGACATTTTCTTCAATTAAAATCTGCATTTCTTTGTGTAAGACAAATACCTACATACACTAGTGTCTACCTCAAATATTGAATATTGTAACTATGAGAGTCAAAATAAACTATCAATTTATTTAATATGCTTGTTGTTTTATGCTTCTGTGTCTATATATAATTAACTCACCACTTAAACATTTATTAAATGCTTTTTGAATGAACTAAAAGGATAAAATATAAAAGGTATACAAAATTCTAACAATTCTCAACCTCCCCTTTTATATCTTATTCTTATTTAATACTTCTCCATAAAATGTATTATCAACTAACATACTGCATACTTATGTATTCATTTTGCACATTGTCTAAGTTCCCCTATTAGAATATGAAGGGCTAGAATTTTATTCATTTGTTTTTATACCCTCAATGCCTAAAACGGAGTCAGAGACATAAGAGACACTCAATAATATTTGTTGAATGAATATGTTTGCTTATTCTTTTTACTGAAGATTAAATTATTAGCAATTCCCCAGGTTATTTTAATCTCTTTCTAAACATAATGCGTAATACTCAGATTCTTTTGGTTGCAATTTGCAGAAATGTAACTACTCTGGGTAAAAATAAATGAATTTGCTCAATTTTCTTGGAAAGGCAGAACTGTAGTTTGGCTATCTATAGCCAGACTGTCTAAACCACTAATATTTACATCTTTCTGTAAATTGACTATAAATTTTTCCATTGACAGTTTATCTCAAAACGACAGAAGCAGGGCTAGTATCATATGCATGAGTACTTTGCAGTTAGTTGTACAGGCCTCTGTGCTCAGAAGGATCCTGCATTCGGCTTGATAGTCTCCTGTTGCCCTCTGGAAATTTAAACATTGAGCCCTCTTTTGTCCTAGGCACTCAGCACCATGTCGCTGGTCCTGAGTAGAGGTCATGTTTCAGTAAGCTTTGAAATCTTTATTTACACAATTTACCTACCCTCTGCCAAAAAAAAAAAAAAAAAAAAAAAGGAATTTTCTTATTCCTGTTTTGCCTGCCACTAATGTCAGTTCGACATGTATTGAGAATCTATTGGTTCACAATGAGTCCATTTCCATTGCTCTACAAAAGGAAAGGAAAAGCCATTTAAGTAGATGAGAACTTCTCCTGGAAAAAGGGAGATCCCAGAAACAGATAATGGTATATCCACAAGAAGGAAATCAAGGAAGTTTTATTAATTAAATTAAAGCAATAGATGCACATTACTTTGCAAACTGTTGCAATTGGGGGATGTATCATAATTTTCCTATTTCTCTCTCATTTAGATATTTAATTTGCCCTCACTTTTTAACATCATAAATATCACCTTTATGAAGTCTTATTATATAAATCTTGACCCATACTTCTGATGATTTTCGGAGGGTGAAGTTCTAGAAATTAAATTTTCGGATTATAAGATATGAATAAAAGTAACCTTTTTATTCACATTTTCAATTTTACTCCCAGAAAGAGAATGCCAAATTATAATCTCACTAGTCAATTATGAAGGAGTCACACAGCATATTTACCAACATTTAGTATTACGTTACATATAGCTTACTAATTTGATGGAGAAACACAGGTTAGAATTTCAGATAATCACAGTGAATTAAATTTGAGCAAACTAATAGGGGAAGAAACCACAGAGAAGCAAGTACAAAACAGTCTTCAGATTCTTCTGGAGTCATTAGTTGTCTCCTCACTTGTTCACACATATACTCAGTGATACTATAAGATACCCAACAAAAAACAACAGTTCATGAACAGAAATAAGATCCACTATATTCATATTCAGCATTTATTTATTTAACATCCTAGTTGATTCAAGAAAGAGGAATAGTACAAAAAGTGGAATAGGCAGTGATATGGTTTGGCTGTGTCCACACCCAAAGCTCATCTTCAATTCTCAAGTGTTGTAGGAAGGACCCTGTGGGAGGTAATTGAATCATGGGGGCGAGTCATTCCCATACTGTTCTCCTGATGGTGAATAAGTCTAATGAGATCTGATGATTTTTCAAAGGGGAGTTTCAGGCTGGGTGCAGTGGCTCATGCCTGTAATTTCAGCACTTTGGGAGGCCGAGGAGAGTGGATCACTTGAGGTCAGGAGTTCAAGACCAGCCTTACCTACATGGTGAAATCTCATCTCTACTGAAAAATACATTTAAATGTACATATATATATGTATATATAAAATTAGCCAGGTATGGAGGTGCATGCCTGTAATCCCCACTACTTGGGAGGCTGAGGCAGAAGAATCGCTTGAACCTGGGAAGCAAGGATTGCAGAAAGCTGAGATCACACTATTGAACTCCAGCCTCGGCAACAAAAGTGAATTGCATCTCAATACATACATACATACATACATACATATATACATACATACAGACATAAATACATAAATAAAATAAAAACAGGAACTTCCCTGCACAAGCTATCTTCTCTTGTCTGCTGCCATGTGAGACGTGCCTTTTACCTTCCACCATAATTATGAGGCCTCCCCAGCCATGTGGAACTGTAGGTCTATTAAACCTCTTTCTTTTTTAAATTGCTCAGTCTCAGGTATATCTTTATCAGCAGTGTGGGAATGGACTAATACAATAAATTGTCAGCAGTATAGTTGGGTGTTGCTGAAAACATATCTGAAAATTTGGAAGTGACTTTGGAACTGGGTAACAAGCAGAGACTGGAACAATTTGGAGGGTTCAGAAGAAGACAGGAAAATGCAGAAAAGTTTGGAAGTTCCTCGGGATATGAATGACTTTGCCTAAAATGCTGATAGTGATATGAAAAACAAAGTCCGGGCTGAGGTCTCAGATGGAAATGAGGAAATTATTGGGAACTGGAGCAAAAGTGACTTTTAGTATATTTTAGCAGACACTGGAAACATTTTGCCCCTGTCCTAGAGATTTGTGAAACTCTGAATTTGCTAAAGGTGATTTAGGTTACCTGGCAGAAGAAATCTCTAAGCGGCAAAACATTCTAGAGGTAACTTTGATGCCCTTAAAGGCATTCAGTTTTATAAGGGAATCAGAGAATAAACGTTCAGAAAATTTGCAACCCTACAATATGATAGAAATGAAAATCCCATTTTTGGAGGAGAAATTCAAGCTGGTTGCAGAAATTTGAATAAGGAATAAGGAGCCAAATGTTACTCCCCAAGACAATGGGGAAAATGTCTCCAGGGCATGTTAGAGGTCTTTGCCCAGTGTCCCCATCACAGGCCTGGCGACCTAGGAGGAAAAAATGCTTTTGTGGGCCATGACCCGGGTTCCCATGCTGTGTGCAGCCTAGGGACTTGGTTCCCTGTGTCCCAGCTGCTCCAGACATGACTGAAAGGGGCCAAGTTAAAGCTCAGGCTGTGACTTCAGAGGGTGCAAGTTCCAAGTCTTGGCAACTTCCATATAGTGTTGAACCTGCAGGTGCACAGAGGTCAATAATTTAGATTTGGAAACCTCCAGTTAGATTTCAGAATATGTATGGAAATGCCTGGATATCTAGGCAGAAGTTTGCTGCCAGGATGGGGCTCCCATGGAGAACCTCTGCTAAGGCAGTGTGGAAGGGAAATGTGAGATTGGAGCCCCCACACAGAGTCCCTACTAGGGCACTGCCTAGTGGAGCTGTGAGAAGAGGACCACCATCCTCTAGACCCAGGAATGGTGGATCCACCAATAGCTTGCACTTGTGCCTGAAAAAGCTGTAGACACTTAACACCAGCCTGTGAAAGCAGTTGGGAGGGAGGCTTTACCCTGCAAAGCCAGAGGGGCAGAGCTGTCCAAGACCATGGGAACCCACCTCTTCCATCAGCATGACCTGGATGTGATACATGGAATCAAAAGACATCATTATGGAACTTTAAGATTTTACTGCCCTGCTGGGTTTTGGACTTGCATGGGGCCTGTAGCCCCTTCATTTTGGCCAATTTCTTCCATTTGGAATGGCTATATTTATCCAATGCCTGTACCCTCATTGTATCAAGGAAATAATTAACCTGCTTTTGGTTTTACAGGCTCACAGGTAGAAGGGACTTGCCTTGTCTCAAACGAGATTTTGAACTGAGTTATTTGAGTTAATGTTGAAATGAGTTAAGACTTTGGTGAACTGTTGGGAAGGCCTGGTTGGTTTTGAAATTTGAGGACATGAGATTTGGGAGGGGTCAGGAGCCGAATGACATAGTTTGGCTGTGTCCCTACCCAAATATGATCTTGAATTTCCACGTGTTGTGGGAGGGACCCATTGGGAGGTAATTGAATCATGGGGGAAAGTTCTTCCCCTGCTTTTCTCCTGGTAGTGAGTAAGTCTCATGAGATCTGATGATTTTTAAAAGGGGAATTTACCTGCACAAGCTCTCTTCTCTGTCTGCTGTCATGTGAGCCATGCCTTTTACCTTTCACCATGATTGTGGGGCCTTCCCAGTCACGTAGGACTGTAAGTCTATTAAACCTCTTGCTTTTGTAAATTGCCCAGTCTCAGGTATGTCTTTATCAGCAACATGAAAACAAACTAATACAGGTAGAATAAGATTAGAGAAGAAGAAATATGTGACTATTGTTTGCAGACGATGATTGTGTAGCTAGAAATACTAAGGTTATCAATTATTAGAATAAGTGACTTTAGCAAGGTTGTTTAAATCAAAGTCAATATACAAAAGTCAATTGTACATTGTATACACTAGCAACAGCAAAATACACTTTAGAGAAATATAAATTAAAATTAAATGAGAAAGAATTAAATACCAGGATATTTAAAATTAAGAAGAATTTTAAATCCAATTGTTAGTGATGATTTAGAGCAAGTGGAATTCTCTTACAATTCTACTGAAAGTGCAAAATAGTATAATTGCTTTGAAATCTTGGTGGACTTTACTTACTAAAGTTGAGTGTATGTATAACTCAGCAATTTCTTACCTGGAGCAGAAATGAATGCTTATATTCACTCCCAAAATTCAAAAATAATAATAATGGCCTTATTTGTGATAGAGACAATTCAGAAACAACTGTTCATAATAGAACAGGTAAAAATATTGTGATACATTTGTACATAGAATTATTACAAAGCCATGGAATAGAAAGAATTATTATATGCAACATGGATAAATATCACATAAAATTTTTATGGAAACAATTTATACATGAATTTTTAATTTGTAATTTCCATTATACTAAGCACAAATACAGGCTAATGTAACCTATAGGGAAGTCAGAAAAAAACATGATTCTTGTGGGATTTACTGTTTGGCAACCTTTTGATGCTAGAAATGTTCTATATCTTCATTGAAGTAGTAGTTGCATGTAGATATATACAAACGTAAAAACTTTCAACTGTGCACTTAATGTTTGTAAACTTTATTGTTTGTAAGTTATAACATAATAAAAATAATTAGTATTCCAGTAAAGCATTTGTGATATTTTCTTTATTTTATCCTTACACAGAAATATGTATTGGTCTGCACTCTTATTCTGGGCTAACATCCAGGGCAACAGAATGCTGTTACTATTTCACTATAGTATCATATTTCTTTTATCAGGGATATGAAGAAAAGTAGTTTTTTATCTAAACTAACAAATGAATATGACACATTTACTGGAAAAATCTCATTGGAATCATTGAACTTCAGCCAACTCCTAGGTACTTGAAGGTTTTCAATATAGAAGTGACTATCTGGACTCCTCAGCTTTAGACCTCAAGGAAATGTCATTTTGACCCTCTCTGTTTCCAAAGATTTGATCATCCTGAAGCTTTTCCCAAGATCCTCCTAAAAGGAGACAAGAGAGTTATTTTGTAAATATCAAATTATGAATACAAACAGCTCATTTTGCTTCTATTTTTTTTTTTTCAAAAAGTAGTGAAGGAATATATCTACATAATTTTTCTCTAACTCTGAAAAGGTCATTGTAGTTTTATTGCTCCCCAAAGATTTTAACTGAAATATGTGACTGTTTAACTATATAAAATATATGCATACTATAAAAGAAAGAATATATATGATTTGTGTTACATGACTTTATTTTAGAAAGCATGAATACAGTGTTAGTGAAAGATGAACAAAAGTGATTAAAAAAACACATGAAACTATTAATGTTCTTATTTGTCGGCTCAAAATGTGCCCTATATATCTTTACATTTTTTTATTTGTATTTAAATTTTCTTAGTAATTTATCTCCTCTCCCATAGTTTTTGTTTGTTTGTTTGTTTGTTTTGCTTTTGTTTTTGCTTTATCAGACAGGGTCCCACTCTATCACCCAGGCTGGAGTGCGGTGGTATAAACATGGTTCACTGTAGCCTCAACCTTGTTGGCTCAAAAGATCCTCCTGGCTTAGCCTCCCAAAGTGCTAGGATTATAGACGTGAGCCATTGTTCCCAGTGCCACATTTCTTAATAAACAAAATATTTATTTTTGTCATGATTTATCCTGGGTTGATGGTGTAGTCTATGTCTATGGCAAAGAACAATTGACTAGGACTCAAACAATTTATAACTTAACCTAATTATCACTGCACTATCACTCACCAAAGAACTCACAGCCAACAACATGATATGGAATTCTCCTAAAAGATATTCATAATATAATCTCTTACTATTGGGGAAGTAGAACTCTCAATGGTTAGAGGTAGAAGATACTATAAGGAGAAAATATTCATTTGATTGAGAAAGAAATTGAGAATCCTATAGATTAAGTAGGTAAAAGAGAAAATGAACTAAAAATACTGGTGAGATTATAGAATAAATATCTGCCTAAATTAAGATTAGTCAAAAATGTTTTCTTGGGGAGAAAAGAGACTTAAGTGGAATCCTAAAAGCCACCAATAACAGATTTGTTTGTAATATTCAAGGAGAACATTTCAAGCAGCAACAAAGTCATATACTATAATTGATGATTAAGGAGAAAATAAATTCACATTTACTGACTACTTCCTATAAGAGAAGTGTGATATGGTTCAGATATTTTATCTCCTCCAAATCCTACATTGAAATGTTACCTCCAATGTTAGAGATGGACGTAAGAAGAGGTGTTTGGGTCATGGAAGCAGATTTCTCATGAATGGCTTCGTGCTGTCCTCATGGTAATAAGTGAGTTCTTAATCTGTTGGTTTATGTGAGAGCTGGTTGTTTAAAGAAGCCTGACAACACCTTCTCTCTCTCTTGCTTCCTTTATTGCCATGTGATATGCCAGCTCTTCCTTTGACTTCACCATGCTTGTAAGCTAAAGCCAAGCAGATACTGGTACCATACTTGTACAACCTCCAGAATCATAGAAAAAATAAACTTCTTTTCTTCATAAATTACCCAGACTTCTTTAAAGAAATACAAATAAAAAGTCTAATGAAGACATTAAGTAAAGGGAGAAGAGTATTTTATACAAAAATTGGCAAAACTCTTTACTCATTGGAATAAAATATATAAGCCTCTAATATCAAGAGGTTTATATTGAATATATAGTATTACCTTCCTTGATGGAATGATTTATTTACTAATTAATTGACAGTATTTGTATCACTCACAGCACAAGTGAATTACTTTTTTGTTGAAAGAATAACTCTTACCATATTATTGCCTTATTTTTATTTTTTAAAAATGCTTTTAACTGAAAATGTGAATCCAAAATAGTAAAACACCTAAATCAAATAAGTAATGCTTCAAGATGCAGTCAAAGTTTTCTGCATTTAAAAATTAACAGAGTCCATAACTGAAAGCTGAGCTACATTTCAAGTAATAAGAATTCAATAATAATTGTGATAAGTAATGATTGAGAGCAGTTTATGAACTCGGATAGTCTATGTACTTAGCATCCATTATTTATTCTTTACAAGAATTACTTGAGGGAAGTACTTGTCACAGAAGTGTTTCCCAGGATATTAGCATGTAGGAAGTATCGTAGAAAGTGCTCTTGGGAAAACAACTTGTAAGAGGACAGAAAGGAGGCAGGATTGAATAAGGAGAGATATTGAACTGGGGTGCTCAATATTTTCTGTAGGGAGCTTAATGATGTGATACCATTTCATAATTGTCTCCCTGGGGTGAGTAGTGGGACATACATAAGCCCACAGCACAGTGAAAAGTAATTGAAAGTCTCTGAAGGAGGCATGACCTTGAGTAAGAAAGTTCTCTTTACCTCCCCACCCAAAAACAACTCAATAACAGAAGGAAATTAAAGAGACAAGGCAGACACTGAGGTAATACAGGCTCTCTAACTTTTGAATATTTCCTGAGAGTGTCACAAGATGTAGAGCCCAAACTGAGCACTGAATGAAAAAGGCAGCAAAACGGGTCTACTGAAATAACTGAAATTTGCAGAGCAGCATTGTGGAGAGGAGGGAGCTGTTCACAAGAGGGTCCCAGAAGTCCGTGTGTCTATGGGGGGGGGTTCCCAGGGCTTATTTGGCTCAGAATTGAACAACACATGTGCAGGTAAGGTTCCTATTGACTTCTAAAAAGATAAAAGTGGGAAGAACTACTGAATTTCTCAGAGTGCTGAAATTCTGGCCTAACCAAAGTGGATAGACTTCATTAATTCCCAAGAAACTCAGAGGAGACACCAGAGATACATCACCTTAGGAATTAGGATAATGTAAGAATATAGGAATAGTGACACTATAAACTATGCAGGCTCTATGCCTGCATAACAGACTTAGTCTCTGGACCTACCCACCCAGGGTGACCCAAGTAGTCTCAGGCTTCTGACCAGATCCCTGTGCAAGGCCAGTCCTCACAGAATAAGGCTTCAGGCCAGCCTGAGGGCCAGGATATTCCCAATAGCCCTGGGGTAAGTAGTGTGGCCTTTATAAAACCACAGGGATAAGTATATTTCTATACCACCTCCAGCACCTGGCTGGCCTCCACAGCCCCAAACTTCAAGATCACCCCAGCACTAGCCAAGACCATGCAGACCTAGTCATCAAGCCAGAATCTGTGATACATCCTTTAGGCTAGCCGGCAAGTGAAGGTGACACCTGCAGCTAGCTGACACATGCAAATACAAGTTCCAGGCCTGCACTATGCCAGGCTAGTTCCTATGGCCTTATAATCCATCAGTCCCAGAGTCCAGGACTATTCCAGTAAACTCCATTGCTGGACTGGCCCCATAGACCCAGGTTCCAGACCAGCAACCATGGCCCCCAGACACAGGGCAGTCCTTGCAGACCCAGTCTCCAGGCCAGCAACTGCAAATTCAAGTGCTAGCTTGTACCCACAGCCCTGTGCTCTAGGTAATCCTCTGTGGCTCTGAGTACCAGGCCAGCACCTGCAATCTCAGGCTCTAGACCAGCTCTTGTGAATACAAGTTTTATGCCTGCCTCAGCACTAAGCTCGCCCCAGGCTCCAATCAATCCTTGTGGTTGCAGTCTCCAGAGGACACAGAGTCTAAGTATGCTCTAATGGAGCCAAGGTCTGGGTTCACTAAGTAGACTCTGGTCCCAGGCTGGCCCTAATGGGCTGAGTTGCTAGGATAACCCCTGCAAATTCAGGCTCCAGGCCTGCTCCCATGAATTCAGGCTCTGGTCCCACCCCAGTGCCAGCTCATCCTCTGTGGACTCAAGTTCATGCCCTACTCCAGCACCAGTTCAGACACTGTAGGCCCAGATATCAGACTGTTCCTCCTCTCCCCGCAGAACACAGGTTTCAGTCCTGTAGTTGAAAACCCAGGCTCCAACTGATATCAATCAATAGGCCTATGCAGGTGGATCCAGGTTCCAGCACAAGCCCTGAGGATCCAGGAGTCACCTGCTGTCTGTGGCACCAGGCCAACATGACAGACAGCTTCAGCAGCAAATCTTCCCTCAGACTACAGCTGAGAGCCTGCCCAAAATCTGTGGATGAATTGAATGCTGAAAGGCTTTCTCAGACCACCCAGTTCACAGTACTGGAATAAGTCTCAAATTCAAATGCACAAACATCAACATAAAGCAATAAATAAATAAATAAAACAAAGACATAATTCAACTAAAATAACTCAATAATCTTTCAGTAGCTGATTTCCATAAAATGAAAATATATGAAATGATTGAGAAAAGTTCAAAATAATTGTTTTAAGGAAACTCAGCAAACTTCAAGAAACCGCTCTCCCCCCAAAAAAATAAAGTTAGGAAAATAATAAGTGATAAAATAAGAAATTTAACAGAGAATTCTCTAAATTTAAAGACACAAAGGTAATCTTAAAAGCAGCAAGGAGAATAGAAGCAAATAACATATAAGAGTGCTTCAGTAAGACTGGCAACAGATTTCTCAGCAGAAGTCATAAAGGCTGAGAGAGAGGATGATATCTGCAAAATACTGAAAGTAAAAATCCTAACAACCAAGAATATTGCACCCAGCAAATCAACCCTTCAAAAATGACAAACAGAATACTTTAAAACATACAAACAAATCTAAGGGAGTTCATCACCAGGAGTCCTGTCTTATAAGAAATGCTAAAGGAAATTAAGTTGAGAGGAAAATATGCCAATTAGTAACACAAAAACATATGAAAGTACAACTCACTGGTAGAAATAAGTACATAGTCAAATTCATAATACTCTAGTACTGTAATGGTGGTGTATAATGTACTTATATTATTAGTATATTAGTTAAATGGTAAAATTCTTCAAAATCATAATAGTTATAATTTGTAAAAGGATGAACAACATAAAAAATATGTAAATTGTGACATCAAAAATTTAAAATGAGGGTGTGTAGAAAAGTGTAAAGTTGTTTTATGTGATTATAGTTGTTATCAGCTTAAAATAGTCTGTTATAAGATATTTTATAATAACCATAAGCACAAAACCTACAGTAGATATGCAAAATATAAGAAGGAATCAAGATATACTGCTAGAGAGAAGCACCTAATCACAAAGGAAAACAACAACAAAAGGAAGAAAGAAACAAAGAACCTACAAAGCAACCAGAAAACAACAAAATGGCAGTAGTAAGTCCTTATCTATCAAGAATTACTTGGAATGTAAGTGCATGAAATTATTCAACTAACAGGCATAGAGTGGTAGAATGGATTAAAAAAATTAAACTCGACTATATGCTGCCTGCAAGAGATTTACTTCACCTTTAAGAATACATGTAGACTGAGAGTGAAGGAATAGAGAATGATATTTCATGCAAATGAAAACCAAAAGAGAGCAGGATTACCTATATTGAAAGTAGGCTTCAAGCCAAAAACTATAAAACAAGAAGGACATTATACAGATACTCCTCAAGTTATAGTGGGATTATGTTCTGATTAAAGCTATTGTAAGTCCATTTTCAACTTATGATATTTTCATCTTATGATGAGTTTATCCAGGTGTAATCTCATCATAAGTCAAGGGATTGTACTTAATGCCTATCACTTTCACAACATGATGAAATCAATAAACTGTAAGTCAAGTCTTTGTAAGTCAGGGACAATCCGAATGAAGATAAAGCTGTTGTATCCCAGAACTTAAAGCATTAAAAAAAAAAAAAAAGCCATCAATTTAACAAGAAGGTATAACAATTTTCATATATATGAACCCAGCATTAGAGCATCTAAATACATACAGCAAATATTAATAAATCAGAAGGGAGAAATAGACTGTAATGTAATAATAGTGAATTTTGGTACCTCACATTCAGCAATGTAATAGGAAAGTAATAGACAAGTAATAGGAAAACATTGAGCATAAATTACGCTTTAAACCAAGTGGACCTGAGAGGTATGTGCAGACCATTACATACAATATCATCAGAAAATCCAGCTTCTCCAGTGTACAGGGAACATTTTCAAGGATAGATCATCTGTTGGCTGACAAAATAAGTTGATAAGTTTTAAAAGATTGAAATTATATCAAATATCTTTTCTGATTACAATTGTGTAAAATTAGAAATCAATAATAGGAAGAACTTTACAAATTTTAAAGCATGTAGAAATTAAATAACATACTCCTGAAAATACAATGAGTCAATTCGTAAATTAAAAGAAAAATTTAGAAATATCTAGATACAAATGAAAATGGAAACACATCATATAAAAATGTATAGAATACTGCAAAAGCAGTTCTGAAACAAAATATATAACGAGTGACTGAGAAATTCCTAGAGGTATACAGCTGACCAAGACTAAATAATGAAGGAATAGAAAATATGAACAGACCAGAGATGATTAAGGACATTGAATCATTAGTAAAAAGTAATAAAACGCTCAGGTTCTTATGGTTTCACCACTGAATTTGAACAAACATTTAAAGAATAACTATCAATCCTTCTCAAACTCTTTTAAAAAATTGAAGAGGAAGGAACAATTACAAACTCATGTTGTAAGGCCAGCATTACTTTGATATCAAAGCCAGACTAGAACATTATGAGAAAAGAAAATCACAGACCAATATCGAGATGAACATATAGGCACAAATCCTCAACAAAATTCTAACAAACCGAATTCAACAAATTCATCAAAATGGTTATTCACCATGATAAAGTAGGATTTATCCCCAGAATAAGAGAGTAATTTATCATACACAAATCTCTAAATGTGATACACCACATTAAAAAAAAAAGGACAAAAACTATATTATCATCTCAATAAATGCAGAAAATTCAACATCCTTTTGTCATAAAAACTCACAACAAATTCAGTATAGAAGGAATGTGCCTCAACACAATAAAGGCCTTATATGAAAAAAAAAAAAAAGAAAAAGAAAGCCCACAGCTAACATGATAGTCCATGGCGCAAATGGAAGTTTTTCCTCCAGAATCAAGATGCCCATTCTTGCTGTTTCTATTCAATACAGTACTGGAAGTCCTAACCACAACTATTAGAAAAGAGAAAAAAAATAAAAAGCATTGAAATCAGAAAAAAGTTAAATTGTCTCTGTTTGCAGATGGCATAATATTATATGTAAAAAACCCTAAAAACATCATCAAAAAATACTAGAATTTATAAACCAATTCTGTAAATTTTAAAGAAACAAAATCAACATACAAAAATCACTAGTATATCTATACAATAACAACACACTATCTGAAGAAGTTATCCATAAAGCAATTCCATTTGCAATAGCAACAAAAATAGATGAAGAAATAAGTTTAACTAAGGAGATAAACAATGTCCACTCTGAAAACTATAAAAATAATGAAAGAAATTGAAGAAGACAGAAATAAATAGATACCCTGTGATCATGGACTGAAATAATTAATATTATTAAAATGTCCACGCTACCCAAATTGATCTACAAATTCAGTGCAATTTCTGTCAAAATTCAAATGACACATTTTACAAAAATAGAAACAAATATTCTAAACTTCATGACGAACCACAAAAGACAACAAATAGTCAAAACAATCTTCAACAAAAATAAGAGAGCTGAAATCATCAAATTATTTGACTTTGAAATACACTATAGTAACTAAAACAGCATGTTATGGGTATAGAAACAGATAGTAACAGAATAGGGAACCTGAAAATAAATCCATGCATTTATGGTCAATTGATTTTCTACAAATGTGCGAAGAACATACAATGGAATAAGGACAGTCTCTTCAAAAATAGTTGGGAAAACTAAATATTCACATGCAGAAAATTAAATTAGACCCTTATCTCACACCAAATACAAAAGTCAACTATGCATGGTTTAAAGACTTAAATATAAGAGTTAAAACTATAATACTATGGAGAGAAACATATGGAAAACTCCATAACATTTGTCTGGACAATGGTTTTTTGGACATAATCTCAAAAGCATAGGCAATGAAAGAAAGAATAGACAAATGGGATTTCCTCAAATAAATACCTTCTGCACAGCAAAGGAAATAATCAACAGAGTGAAGAGACAATTTACATATGTTGCAAACTGGCATATCTAATAAGGTATTAATAGCAAAGGAAGTAATTAACAGAGTGAACAGACAATCTACATGTATTTGCAAACCAAACATCTAATAAGTTGTTAATATCTAAAATATAAAAAGATCTCAACTCAATTAGAAAAAAAAAAAAGATTAAAAGTAGGGTAAAGGATCTGAAGAGACATTTCTCAAAGAATGACATAAAAGTGGCCAATTGGTATGTGAAAATATGCTGAAAATCACTAAATCACCAGATAAATGCTCATTAAAACCACAATGAAATACCACCTCACACTTGTTAGAATGGCTGTTATGAAAAAGATGAATAACAACAAGTGTTGAAGAGGATGTGGAGACAAAGGAATGCTCCATAGTGATGGTGGGTATGTAAACTAATACAGCCATTATGGAAAACAGTATGACAGGTTCCCAAAATATTAAAAATAGAACTACTATACAATGCAGAAATCCCAATAGTGGGTATATGTCCAAAGGAAACGAAATGAGTATGTCAAAGAGACATCTGCCTTCCCATGTTCATTGCAGCATTATTCACAATAGCCAACATATGGAATCAACCTAAATGTCTATCAATGGATGAATGGTGGTATATATGCACAATAAAATACTATTCAGCTTTAAAAGTGAAAGAAATCCTGTTAGGTGCAACGACACAGATGAACCTGGAGGACATTATGTTAAGAGAAAGAAATACAGCACAGAAAGACAAATAATACATGATATCATTTGTATGTGGAATCTAAAAAAATTGAATTCATAGAAGAGAGTGTAAAATGAGGGTTACAAGGGCTGGGGAGGGTGAGTTGGGGACAAGCTGGTTGAAGGACATACAATTTCAGTTAGATAGGAGGAGTAAGTTCAATAGGCCTATTGAACTTGGTGATTATAGTTAATAACTGTTTATTATGTTCTTAAAAATTGCTAAGAGAGTAGATTTTCAGTGCTCTTACCACAAAAAGATACATGTGTGAGGTAATGCATATATGTAAATGAACTCAACTTCCCCATTTCATAATGTATACATATTTCAAAACATCATCTTGTATGTGAGAAATATATATTTTGTCAACTAAAAATATGTAAATAAAAATGCCATAAAATAACTCAACATAAGATGCAGTACAACTATTTCATAAACCTTTAGGCAGTTTCTTATAACTTCTAACTCAGAGCTACTTCAAGACCTACAATTCTACTCCTATGCATATGTCCAAGGTAATCGAATACATATATCAACAAAATCTTACAAACAAGAATATTCAGATCACATTTAGTTATAAGAGCCTTAGAATCAAAACATCTGAATGTTAATAAACAAATTGTGATATCATTATATAATGGCTAGTACAAAGCAATAAATTAAAAGAATGACCTACAGATATACACATCAACCTAGGCGGGTTTTAGAGAAATATATTGAACGAAAGAAGTGAGGAACCAAAGAATGCTTAACTGTGTGATTTCATTTATATGAATTTGAGTGATGAACAGATGTAATAATCTCTGGTGTTAAAATAAGAAAAATTACTTTTATAGGCAGGGAATGTTTATTAATTAGAAAGTAGCATGAGGAACATTCTGGTGTTACAGGAGTGGTGGCATATATATATAACATTTTAGGATAAATTTTCTTATCAAATTATACACGTTTTATTCTAATCGTTAATATTCAGTATTGTTAAACTTTTCTCTGCCATAGGAGCTGTTTACACTTATTTTCCAACCTGAAATTTGTTTTCCTACTGCTTCATTGTTTCCTGCAGATAGAAATAATACATTGTTATTAAACCGAACCTGTGATATTTCCTATTTATAAACTATATAATATTTTTTTATGTACACATTTGTTGTATAATACATTCTAAGTCTTCTCAAATTTTCTATTTAAATTTTTAATCTCTATAAATTAAAAAATGTTATTAAGTCACAACATGATGTTCATTATTTTTCTATTTACTAGTTTAGTGGCTTACTTTCTGGATTGCCATTCTGTAATGAGACTACTGTCCTTATGTGCCGTGATCAATATTTTATTGCCAGTACTATAGGTAGTCAATATTATTCTAAATGAAAAAAATAAAATGATAATTTATTCTGAGCTCATGTTGAATATCTTAATTAACTCTTAGAGAAAAATTACACATTTCCAAGTAACTATGAATCAAAACATTCAACAATGATGTCTTTATTTAGACAATGAATACATGTATAACTGCATATATTTTTCTCTACATGTAAGAACTAAGTTGAACATGACAGGCACAAGGAATTGTTTTTAGATGAGATATTTACCACGAGAAAATATTAACAGGCTCTTGTAATTTTCTAGTCCTAGAATTGTTGTTTTTCAATGGTGGAAACTTCCTGCTGTGGTTATTTGACTCCCTGCAGAGTTCCTGTGATAGTTATATTGTTGTATTCACTATGAAGAACAGGGAGATGCAGTTGAGAAACCATTTCCAAGTTAATCACTTTTTTTCAATAAAACAACATTTGGGCTCTAAAGTACTGTAATGCAGTTTTAGAAAATTGAATTGTCAGAAATAAATTTTTAAGAATGATGCAGCATGCTTTTCCTTTAATATTACTCCAAAACTGCATTTTCAAAGATTCATGGTACTGAAGTTTAGAACCCAACATGAGGTAACCATCATTACCATGGTGTGATCCCAATGGCTGTGTGCTGTGAGCATTTGTTGATTAAACTCCATTAACATGCACTTAACACAGCAGCACTGATGTTGGTTTATAAACATAAGAATCCTATATTACTAGAACTTAATTCTATTACATATTTATATAAAAGTTTACAAATAGGAGTCATCAAATGGAGATTTCTTTTCCTAATTATCTAAAACAAAATATGGGGAACCACTCCCATAATAAAGCAAGAATAAGAAAATATGCATGACAAAACTAGAAAATCTCTGTAGGTAATATGTGAATATAAATCTTTTTTCTCTATCTTTATATTTTCTGTGAAATATTTTGGAAAAATGACAGAGCTCTGAAGGGTAGAATTAAAAGTTTGAGGAATCGGAAAGGACTAAAGTTAATTATTTTATTAAATTAACTTTAAGCTAGATAAACCTGCACAGTATACCATCAACACTCATGTTTGTAGCACAAGATAAAATGTTAAGACATAAACTTACTAAGAAATATGAAAAATATAATTGGAGCAAAAAACTTACTAGAATAAAATGTTGAATTCATCCTTAAAGATATCAAAATATATTGAAAATATCCTTTATATTTGAAATAAATTATCAATTTCAAAAAAATCAATTATACTTGTTAATTTTGTTATCTCAATTAAATATTATTTCAATATTGAAGTTACACAATTTGACTCTAAGTTTCATACGACAAATTTAATATTACCAAAGAACCAGACAAAACACAAAATAACAATTGAGATGATCCATACCACATTAAATAATTACAATTATAGTTATGACATACACATATTTATAAGACAACTGTAATAATAATAGCAATAACAATAACATCAAAAATAATAATTTTAACAATAATAAAATAGCACAATACAGTTTTTTTCTAACTAAAAACCGATATTTTCCAACAAAAATTTATGCATAGATGGAATTATGATAGTTATTTCTGAGATCTAAATTATTTGACCAGAAAACCCAACAAAAGCAATACCTCAAAATGCAAAACAAAATTTTTAAGTTAAACCAAGGGTATTCTAAACAACAAATAAAAGATATATTAAGAAATGAATAAATGTAATTACTAGACTAAGAGCTTTTATAGTATTGAACAAAAAATTGCAAATTTTACATTGCCTGTGGTCTTGTGAATATTTTACCCATGCTCTAAAGTGGTACTTAATTTCTAATTAAATGTATCTAGATTCTAAATAGACACAATTATTTTAAAAGTATATATAAATAGTACTTTCAATGTATGCTGATCCCAAAGTAGCAGTGCATAGATAGATTTTACCTCTTTATATAGCACATAAATACAAAAGTTTCACTAAATACTCTCACCACTTGGGTATATTATCTTTTATTTCCTTTTTTTCTCTTCTATTTCATTTTCTTAACTTGATTATGATGCATTACATTTATTTCTAAATTCATTGGTAGATCACTGCTAATAACATGAGAAAACACTATAATACATCAAACAATAAATACTTTAAACATGTGCTGTGTGCAAAAATTTTGTTCAGTCTTCCATTTCAATTTCTTTAAATTATAAAGCATAGACAAGCTGGAAAAAATGTTGGATGTAGAATAACTATAAACTTCAATGAGGTTTATAGTTATTATAAATAAATATAATATTTATATTATTTTAAATAATATAATAATATTATTATAAATAATATAATAATATTATTATTATATATTAATATAATATATATTATATTGGGGGGGCAGAGTCTCACTCTGTCGCCCAGGCTGGAGTGCAGTGGCACTATCTGGGCTCACTGCAAGCTCCGCCTCCCGGGTTCACGCCATTCTCCTGCCTCAGCCTCCCTAGTAGCTGGGACTACAAGCGCCCGCCGCCACGCCCGGCTAATTTTTTGTATTTTTAGCAGAGACGGGTTTTCACCGTGGTAGCTAGGATAGTCTGGATCACCTGACCTCGTGATCCACCCGCCTCGGCCTCCCAAAGTGCTGGAATTACAGACGTGAGCCACCGTGCCTGGCCGAAAAACATATTTTTTAAAATCCACCAAACAGGAAAGTTTTAAACAATCAGAAATAGCTGGGTGAAGAAAATACTGCAGCATCACAGAGGCAAAAACAAGCCTAATGTCTAGTCATCGCTACGACTTTTTTCAAGCAACTGCATTGAGTACCCTGAAAAGATAATGTCAATGTCAGAAACGAAGAAAAGCTGTGCAAATGACAGCCATAGCTTCGAACCAAATGCTTCACCTGAAAATACTCTTCATCTCTTTATTTTATCCTCATTTTCTCCCTACTTCACCACTTCTCTCCTTAACTTTCATAAAAATAAACTACATAGAAAAGAGTAAGCATCACAAATGAATTCTCAACATCCCAAGGGGAGGGGAGGAGTCTTGGGATGAGAAGGGGTGACATTGGTTGATCTCAGAAAAGGAGGCATAGAGGTTGAAAATGGACTAAAAAATCCAAGATATAAAAAAGTGTGATTACACTCAATAATATAATGCAGGTGAATGAGGAACAGTGTCAAAGAGGGCAGCAAATCTAATAATGTGTACTGAGGAGGTCTTTATGTTGCGATAGCTTGTAACGAAAGGAAAAATATATGTTTTGGAAATTTCTTTCACAGTAAAGTAACAGACCTAACGTTTAATATAGCTTGTGAAAAATGAACTGCTTTCATTGCATAACAAGAGGTATGTTTAAAAAGAGAGGAGCTTTATTTAAAACTGAGAAGTTAACAAATTATTCATGAAAGAGATGCACACATAAAGCAGACTAATGATGGTGGTTGTTGGGAAGTTCCAGATGATAGAACACCACAGGTTGAGAGGCAGGGTGTGTCTGAGAGCATCATCACAGAGGAAGCAAGGGAAATTGTATGGAAAGCAGAATTCAACAGAACATATAACCAGAGGCATATACATTTTGAGAAAATATATTGAAAAAAATAATGATAGGGAAGGTGATTTTATTCTAACCGTCACTTGGAGAACAGCGTGAACTTGATGCTTCATAATACAATGTGTGATCAGGAAGAAAGTAGTCTAGTTTGAGATAATGCCCCTTTTACTACTTTTTCTTAAGGGATTGGAAGGCCATGGTGAAGGTGAAAACTATAAGAATATGAGTCTAATGGTCCAGCAAGTGTGGTGGTGGCTTGAGGTAGAGAGGAAACAAGAATGGTAAACTTCATAACAACAAACAGGACTGAGGGGTGAAAGAGGAAGAGGTCCTATTATTAGACTGGAGAAAGCCCAGGACATTAGATACCGTGGGAGGAATATTATATTAGAAGTGCAAGAAATCTTTAGAAAAGTCTTAGGAAAGCTTTAGTGAAAGCTTTGGTATCCAACTAGTCTAGGAAATAATTGAAAGTCTTTCAGAATATCTCAAACAATGAAAACCTCAACCAATCACATGCATAATTCCTTAAATTGTTACTTTTAAAATTATTGACATAGTGAAACCAGAAACACATGGAGATGATTAAGTAATTCAGGAAAATAAAATTTATTTGGGCTGTTGATATTTTGACATATTTGATTAATTTTTTACAATTATAACTCTGTATACAGTTAGACACACATTTTCTTTACACATTTACCTATTTTTCTCCCAGTTAATCTTCACTAGCATTGCATCCTGCATTTTTCTATTTGGAGCACGTGTCTCTGAAAATTCCAAGAACCAGTGCTTATATCATCCAAATAAGGTTAGTCCAGCATCAAAGATCAAGCTAATGATAGAGTCTAATTATTGGAATATTATGAAGACACTTCCTTGCTAATTGGTCCATGTTGATGCTAATTTATATACCCTACTAGGATGTTCTGTTGTGGCCTGATTGTCATCTTATCACACATTCTATCTTTCTTGTGGAATCTGAGACATTTTCTACCTTTTCCTGAGAGCAGTTAGATAGAAGCACAATGGGCTCTCTCCCTAAGCTTCACCAATACTAGGAGCACCACTTGGAGTCTCAGTCTTTCATCCCTGAAAGTTCAGGGTTTCTTTTGCAAACTGATGTTCCTCACATCGGTGAAGAATTCTATGTAACATGTGTTAAGCAGTGGAAGCCTTCGTTGAATCTCGTTATTTTTTATCAGATTTTCCTCCCCCGCCGGACATGCTTGTCCCATGAAGATAACTGATGATTGCACAACTGTATATGAAATATGAAGAGGAAACTTTTATGTTTTCTGTATAACACAAACTCAGTTCAAAGTCAATCTAAGTATCTCATGTCATGTATTTTAAGCAATTACTTTACCAAGCACATTTTTACTAAGTTAAAATTATAATATGCATAGTTTTGTTAACTGCTTATTTCTCTACATTTGTTAATTGCTAATTGAAAGAAAAAATATTTTAAAATCACATTCATGTTAGCATATCACCTACAGTCTATGGATGTTTATTTTATTTTGCACTGGCAACAATAAGATTTTTTGTCCATTTCTTAAAAATGTGCTAAATTAAAAATAAATTGTATTTCACTGTTTAGAAGTAGAAAGTCACCATCAATCAAAGTGACTTTAAAAATAAACATAAAGTTAAAGAGCAAAAAGAGTCATAGAAATAAATGTCTACTGTTATTTTATTGTTTCTAGTTTCCGTGGTAATTGGTTTTGCTTTCAATAGAAGATTGTGCTTTTCTGACATCCCATGGTTATGATATATTTTGATTTGTAAAAGCCAACAAAATTGTCTATTAATATTATGACTAATATATGCTTTTCAGTGAAAATATCATAATGTGTGTATTTCTTTAAAAAAATCATCAAAAGTTTATTAGCCGATATATTTTGGTTCAAAATGAATTCTACCACAATCTCAGCATATCATAGGCACCGCAGTTTATTATGATAGTGCAATACAATTCACAAGTACAAATTTCGTTCAGATAGCAGATTAAAACTCTAATGCTGCAATTCCTAATCTTTTTATCAGTATTAATTTTTAAATTTATTCTAATGTGATTATTCCCCAAATGGATCTTAAAAATTCACTAATATTTAATATCTATTTTAAAAGAACACTGAGAGCTAAAACTACCTACGTTTTCTCAGTAATTAATTTTGCAGTTATACATATATCTTCTTTTTTTTTAGACAGAGTCTCACTCTCTGGCCAGACTGGAGTACAGTGGTGCGATCTCAGCTCACTGCACCCTCCATCTCCTGGGTTCAAGTGATTCTCCTGCCTCAGCCTCCTGAGTAACTGGGATTACAGGCACCCACCATCACACCCAGCTAATTTTTGTATATTTTGTGTTGGCTAGGCTGATCTCAAACTCCTGACCTCAGGTGATCCACCCACCTGGGCCTCTCAAAGTGCTGTGATTATAGGCGTGAGCCACAGTGCCCAGCCTGGAAACTCTTTAATTAAGTGTATTCACAGTTAGAATCCTGACTTATTGATGAATTGATACTTTCAACATTAAGTAATATTGCTCTTTGTCTCTTGTCTTGTGGTCACTGTTGGATAATTTTTATTGCATGATGTACCATTTTTACATCATACCAGCAAAGTATCTATTTATCTTAGAATATTATATTTAAAATTTGTCTCTTTTAAAATTATTTTTATTTTTAAGTTTTGTGGGTACATATTAGGTATACATATTTATGGGTTTCATGAAATACTTTGATACAGACATACAAGGTGTAATAATCACTTCAGGGTAAATGTGATATCCATTACCTCAAGCAGTTATACTCTGTTACAATCTAATTATACTCTTTTGTTTATTTAAAAATATGTAATTCAATTATTATTGACTATAGTCACCCTCTCCTTCTATCAAATACTACATCTTATTCATTCTTTCTATTTTTTGTACCCATTAACTATCCCCAATTTCCTCCCCACATCAGCCCCCACACTACCCTTCCTAGGCTCTGGTAACCATCCTTCTCCTCTTTATCTCGATGATTTCAATCGTTTTAATTTTTAGCAGAGAAGATGCAAAGTTTGTCTTTCTGTGTCTGGCTTATTCCACTTAACGAAACAACCTTCAGTTCCATCCATGTTGTTGCAAATGACAGCATCTCATTCTTTTTATGGCTGAAGTGTGCTCCACTGTGCGTATGTACGACATTTTCCTTATGCATTTATCTATTGGGAAAATCAATATTATTAAAATGTCCATACTACCCAAAGTTTGTTTCTTGTAGACAACATACGGTTGGGTGTTTCTTTTTTTAATATAGCATGAGAGTTTTGACAGTTTTAGCCTTTATCAGAGTAGTCAATTAATGTATTTTAAGCTCTTTTTTTGAGATAGTTACAGATTTACACGTGGTTGTAAAAACTAAAACGGAAAATTTCACCCATCGTTCCCCAAGTTTTCTCCAACGGTAACACCTTGCATAATTATATCACAACCAGAAAACTAACACGAATAAGAGCCTTTGATCTTAATCGTATTTCACTAGTTTTCATGTATTTGTGTGTGTGTGTGTGTGTTTGTATTTAGTTCTTCTACGGAAGTTTATCACATGTGTAGATTCATGTGACTACCACCATAGTCAAGATACAAAACAGTTCAATCACAAAGATCCCTCATGTGACCACTTTATAGTAACAGCCACCATCTTTCTTCCCTATAATACCTGGAAACCAATAATCTGTTCTTTGTCTATGTATTTTTGTAATTTCAGGAATTGTATACAAATGGAAACACACAGTATGTCACCATCCTGTGACTGAATTTTCATTTACACAATATCCTTGAAATCCATCCAAGTTGTTGCATGTATCAAGACTTTGTCCCTTTTTATTGGTGAGTAGTATTCTGTGGTTTGGATGTTTCATTCTTTGTTTTTTTAGTTTAATTTTATTTTATTATCATTTACTTTATGTTCCGGGCAACATGTGCAGAATGTGCAAGTTTGTTACATAGGTAAACGTGTGCCATCATGGTTTGCTGCACCCCATTCTTTGTTTAATCTTTTGACCATCTAAGGGTATTTGATTTGTTTCCAGTTTGGGTCTATTATAAGTAAAGGATATACCTGTACATATTTTGTGTGAAAATAATTTTTATATCTCAAGGATAAATGTCCAGGAAACCAATTTTAAAGTCATATTTAGTTTTCCAAAATAACTGTACCTTTTACTTTCCCACCAACAACATATGAGAGAATCAGCTTTAATGAAATCTCATGAGCATTTTGTATTATCACTGTTTTTAATTATTTGTTTATTTACTTATTTATAATTGTTTGTAGGGATATTTTATTGTGATTTCACCTTCACCTTTCTCATAGTTTATGTCATTAAACATCTTTTCATGTGCTTGTTTGGCAACTATGTGTCCTCTTAGTGAAGTGTCTCTTCATATATTTCTCCCATTTTCTAAGTGGATAGTTTGCAATATATTGTTAACTTTTGAGAGTTTTTTTAAGATCTAAATATACATCATTTGTCAGATGTGTGGATTGCCAATAATTTCTCCCAGTTATATAGCTTGTCTCTGCATCCTCTTCACAAGGTCTTCTGTGGAGTTCATAATTTTGCTAGTCCAGTTTATCAATTTTGCCTTTTTCTGGATGATAAATTTTGTACCAATCCTAAACGCCAGTTGCCTATCCTTTTGCCCAAAAGGTTTCTTCCCATTTTTTTTCTAAAAGTTTTACAGTTTTTAAAACTTTATGCTTTTATTCATAATCTTTTTGGAGTTAAATTTTATAAGATGTGAGTTTCAGTTTGTGGTTTATATTTTTGCTTATATACATCTAAATGTTCCAGCACCATTTGTTGAACAGACTTTCTGTCATCTATTATATTTCTTTGGTATATTTATGAAACGTCAGTTTTGGGTCAGACACAGTGGCTCACACCTGTAATCCCAACACTTTGGGAGGCCAAGACAGGAGTATTGCTTAAGGCCAGGAGTTCAAGACCAGCCTGGGCAACATAGCAAGACCACATTTCTACAGAAAATTATTTTTTAAAATTAGCCTGGCATGGTTGCATGTGCCCATAGTCTTAGCTACTCTGGAGACTGAGGCAGGAGGACCATTTGAGCCCAGAAGTGAGGTTACACTGAGCTACGATCATGCCATTCTACTCCAGTCTGGGTGACATAGGAAGATTCTGTCTCTAAAACATTTTTAATAATAAAAAGTTAATTTTTTAGTATATTTCTTGGGCCAATGGTTTGTTCTACTTATCTATGTGTTTATACTCTGCCAATACCACACTGCCTTGACTGCTGTCACTCTTTAGTAAGCGTGTTAAGTCTTTTAAATTACTTGAGTAGGATGACTCCATCCACTTTATTTCATTTTTTTTCCTAAAATTGTTTACCTATTCCAAATCCTCTACTTTTTCATAAAAATTTTTAGAATAAGCTTATATAACATATGGAAAAAACACCCATCAAAATTTTAAACATTGCTAAGGTGTTTATGAAATAACATTAAAACTGTAGATCAATTTGAAGACACTGGACATCTTTACTATATTGAGCATTCTCATCAATAAACATGGTGTGTTTCTGCATGCATTTAGGTCTTCTTTTTAAAATGTTTATTTATAATTGACAATAATTGTACATATTTGTGGGATATAATATGATGTTCCAATGCATACATATATAGTGTAATAACATCTAGGTAATTACCCTATCACTTTAAACATTTATCATTTCTTTGTAGTGAAAACATTCAAAACCATCTAGCTATCCTAAAACATACATTGTATTGCTATTTGCTGTCATCACCCTACTTTGTAATAGAACACCAAAACTTATTCTTCCTGTCTAACTGTAACTTGGAACCCATTAACCCACCTCTCCTGCTCTCCTTGTCAATCCTCTATGATTCCCGGCCTCTGGCAACAACTGCTCACTACTTCTATGGAATCAACTTTTTTAGATTCGGCATATGATTGAGATTGAGTAGTGGTTTTTCTTTCTGTGCCTGCCTTTTTCACTTAACCTAATGACCTCCAGGTTCATTTATGTTCCCACAAATGACAAGATATCATATTTTATAGCTGAATAGTGTATGTGTATGTGTGTGTATACACACACACATATATATTGCATTTTCCATGTCTATTCAACTGTAAATGAATTTTTAATTTCATTCCATAGCTTGAGTATTGTAAATAGCGCCCCGACAAACATAGGTGTGCAGGTTTCTCTTCGACATACTGATTTCATTTCCTGTAAACAAATACTCAATATTGTGACTGGTGAATATTTAGGGCTTCTTTATTTTATCAACAACTTGAAACTTTGAACATACAGGTCTTATACATATTTTATTCAGTGTATAATTTTAATTTTCTTTGAAGTGACTATTAAGGTTTCCTTAGAATTTTTTCTTTTATTTTTGGTTGGGGGGTTCATGTGAAGTTTGTTACACAGATAAACACATGTCACAGGGCTTTGTTGTACACATTATTTCATCACCCACATATTAAACCTAATACCCAATAGTTATCTTTCTGCTCCTCTCCCGCCTCCCACCCTATCGCCTCTAGTAGAGCCAGTGTCTGTTGTTTCCTTCTTTGTGTTCGTAAGTTTTTATCATTTAGCTCCCACTTGTCATTTAGTTCCCAAGTGAGAACATGTTCTTCAAAACAATTATTGAGACAGCCAGGTGAGGGGGGTCCCCGGAGAAACTCCAACCACCTGCTCACTGAGGTGGAGCCTCAGGAAGCGAACACCCTTTGCAGCGGGAAGGGGCCTGGCCCCTCCTTTTCCTGTGTGTGGAACCTGGGATTCCAAAGGCCTGGCGGGAAACAGTCTAGCGGAGGCACTCTTACCTTGCAAGACTCCCAGTTTCCCACTTTTATTCCCTTTCACCCAATAAAACGCTGCTTTACTCATCCTTTAAACCATCTGTGAGCCTAAATTTTCATGAGCATGGGATGGACAAGAGCTCCATCTTTAGCTGAACTAAGCATAAGTCCTGAAACATTACCCTTTAAAGAACCTGAAAAATGAGACTTATTTATTAGATTTACCCACATATTATATGTATATATATCTTATCTTCAAATTTGTCCTTCCATCATAGATCATTATCTTTAAGCCTGAGAAATTTTCATTAACATTTTTCCCTTTAACATTTTTAAACTGCGAATTTTTTGTTGATTTCTCTTAACATGTGTATATCTGAAAATGTCTTTATTTTCTTTTAATTTTGAAAGGTATTTTAATAGCTAAACTATTTCAAAAATACTTACCTTTTTCTCCTTCTCCTCTTCCTCCTCTTGTGGTCTTTTTTCACGACTTGAATGGTATTCATTTGAGCTTTTACTGCTTTTGAAAAAAATTTGTGGTAATTTGTATGCTTGTTCCTGCATGTACAATGTTATTTTTTTCTCTCTGCATATTGTTTTGGGGGGAATTCTTCTTTATATTTATTTTTGTCAATTTGACCATAATGTGCTCTGGAGTACTTACTTTGTGTTTATTCTGTTTGGGGTTCATTGAATTTCTTATATTTCTAAATTACTATTTTTCATAATATTTGGAAAGCTTTATATCAGTATTTGTTTGTGGTTTGTGCCTCATTCTGATTTAGTTTTCCCTCCAGGACCATAATTACATCTAATTTTCATTAAATATTACTACATGCACCACCGAATATTTGTTTTTTGTTTTATATATTCCGTTTGTACCTCACAATGAAAACATAGAAGAGAACTAGGAAACATTAAACTAATTGTATCACTACTAAACTAGAAAATTAGTATAGGTCAACTAAAATAGTTAAAGATTACGCAAGTTCTATTTATAAAAACAAAAAATTGTAATTATGAAAAAAAACGAAGAATAATAAAAATGAACTAAAAGTGGAATGTTGACCTCAAATAAGCCATGAAACAGTAAGTATAACATAAAATGATGAGAAAATTAAGATTAAACATATTTGTCTCCTTAAAAATGGCAACATTCAATATTAAAGGAAACATGGGTATGATAAAAGAGCTATAAGAAGATGAAGATATTGGTGCTGGCCTATACCGGGGTATTTGAATCTGAGGTCTTGTCAATATTTTTTAAGAAAGTGCAGATATACAAACTAAATTCAAGTGATTCTATCTTTTTCTCAACTGAAGATTAAGTAAATATTTTTTAGCATGACTGATGTTTGACTCTCAACAATTTGATTAGAATATTTTACGTTATTTTTCCTACCTTACGGTTGGAAGCAAGGAATTATCTTTAAATCACTGCGCTCAGTTGGAAACATTTCCTAAGATATCTGATGTAAAAATGATCATTAAATTATTAAATACTATATCCACATTATGTAGTGGTTTTCAACAAAGTAAGTATCTATTCCACTTTTATCTTCGCTACTTACATAGATATGCATGATCTGAATGAAAGAAAAGATGATTCTACAAATATAGTCAGATATTAGAATGGATAATTAAGGAAAAATTCAGAATATTTAGCAATACAGATTTTTATAAATGGTAGAAAAAATCCAACTCAATTATGTACTTTTAACTACAGTACTTTTATATTTAGAAGTAATAGGATTGTAGTTTTGAAAAAGGGATTTTTTTAAGACTACAATTTTCTCTACTAAAGAATACTTTGCTGAACATTATTCACCAAGAATTTTGACTGGTCTAATTAAAGCTATAATAATTCAGTCATACTTCTCAAATAGTGCCCCTCATTAGCCTTTTAGGTAGTTTCCTTTGCAATATAGCAAGCCATGGCCAGGCCTGGATTAAGGAAAATTGGATTCATTATGGCAGTGATGACAAATTATCTTCTGCAAGAATTGTTTAACACAATGGGTCAAAAGAGAAGAAACTAAACAAAAGAAAGGAGTAACATGAGAATGAATAAAGAATGAAATTGCATATTGAACAATGAAAGCAATAGAAGAACCGTTAAAAATGAAATAGAAATGTAATGCAAAACTGGAGCAAAATGAGCTTTTCTCGTCATTAGAGGTTATTACATTCTAATTTATTTTAGGCTTATATGTGGCAGATCTCATTCTTTAAGAATTCTCAAAGCATTTAGCCAAGGGAATGTATGCAAAATTACAGGAAACAGTTAGCTTTGAAATAAGGGATATTAGTCAATAATGAACCACTAATATTCTTTGGCAAAACTTGATAGCAGATAGTATAGGTTAAAAGTTCAGTCTGATCCAGTATTTGATTTGTTCAAAGTTGAATTTTAGTATGTATTACATAAATACCTTCCTATCTTCCCATGATACACTTTGCCAATATCAAAAACTGGAAAAGGATTTTAATAGATTTCATACATTTCTGAATTATTTATGCACTAATAATTATGTTAAATCTAGCTTAGGATAAAACTATCCCAGGCATCTTAACATGAAATAGAGTTGAACTTATATTTCGAGTCAATGCAAATTAATATTACAGTGTTAGGTAGAACTGTTCAAATGGTTAATTTAACACATTGTGTAGTGTCTTTAAGATGACTTGTAAAATGGTCACATCTAATACGGTTAATTTTACTGCCAAATTGTCTGTTAATCAAATTTGACTTGACTTTTGTAAAAATACTGTAATGTAGATAGTACAGATGTCATTATACCTAGAGTAGATATAAGGATATTAAATCTTTGAAAAGGTGAAACAAATTTCTGAGATGCTGTAATTATTGCATAATTTAGAAAGAATTTAGTCTATCTAATATGAATAAAAGTTCTATGCTTTTGCCCAAGACTATGTAGTATATGGTACATATTAATATATAATATATGTATACATGTAGGATATAATGTGGAATACAAATCACATTAAAGAAGAGAAACACATTTGCTCTTCTACACAGGTATTAGATATTAGCAAAAATGTAAAAATAGCAACATCTTTGCTTTGTATTATTCATAATATTTAAGTTTTTTTAATGTCAATTTGAGTCTTGGTAAGCTCATCTTCAGCAGGTCCATGCATTATAATGTTTCTTATTATTAAAGAAATAATATTTTTAAATGGCAATTTTATTATTTATTGAACAAATATTATTGTGAGCATTGCATTAAAAAGTTGTAAGGAGACACACAAATGAAGAACATGAGGATATGTGAGTATGAAGTTCTTAGAAGAGTAAGAAAGATAAAATACGTATCTTTATATATTAAAATCAAGCTCCATTTTGTGTGCTTTGAGCATTTCAAATAAAGTAACTGTGTATAGATTGCAAGTATAAAATTGTTAAAATAAAAGGCTTTGTGGAATGTATAGATTTGCATGCATTGGAAGGTTGGATGGCTTTTGAATATACAGAAAGAAGAAAGAAGCATTTCTGTGTGAGAAATTAGAATGGGCAAAAACGAGAGATAGAAAATGAAAATTTGGGGTCATGCATATAGACGGAAGAATCTGAAATAGAAGGTATTATTCAAAGATAGTATTGGAGAGATGGAACATTGCTAGGTTATTTATGGTATTAACTGGTGGATAAATGGTATGGGCTTTATATACTGAAGATTTTTTATGTAGGAGAACTGCACAGAGAAAGCTTTTCCTCTGGAGGGATGATCTGGCTTTTTTAAATAAATTTAATAAGAAGTGAGACAAACTGAAACTGTTTTATGGAATCCATTTAGCGATAATAGAACAGACGAAAGCCATGCTGACCGCAAAAGGAAAATCTTGGGGCCCCCAAATTACTAAGCTAAAGGGAAACGTCAAGCTGGGAACTGCTCAGGTCAAACCTGCCTCACATTCTATTGAAAGTCATCCCTCTGCTCATTGAGACAGATGCGTTATCTGGTTGCCTCTTTTGGAAAGACGTATCAAAAACTCAAAAGAATGCAACCCTTTGTCTCTCACCTACCTGTGTCCTGGAAGCCCCCTGCCTGCTTTGAGTTGTCCCTGCCTTTCTGGACAGAATCAATGTACTTCTTATATACAATGTTGTCTCATGTCTCCCTAAAATGTATAAAACCAAGCTGTGCCCTGACCACCTTGGGCACATGTCATCAGGACTTCCTGAGACTGTGTCACTGGTGTGCATCCTCAACCTCGGCAAAATAAATTTTCTAAATAAACGGAGACCATCTCAGATATTTGGGGTTCACAAGACCCAACTTGGGTTCATGTTAGTGGAAATTTGGAAGTTGGAATAAATTCAACATAAGGCTAGTGAAAGTGTCATTAGGAATTAGCAGAGTATTTGAAAGATGAGAAACATCAAAGAAAATTAAGGAATCAAGGACACATACAAGCTTATATTTTAAGCCTGAGTGGCTAACCTGCTGGCAGCAATGGTAATAAAGACTGGCCTTAATATTTATATAGTGAGAATTGATTGGACTTCTTATTCTATTTCAAGCTTGAGCTAAGTGTTGGGATAACAGCCACATTGATCCTATTTTCACAGAATACACAAAGGAGCAATATTAAATGGTAAGCTCTTTCTAATTGTTTACTATGTGGCTGTCACTGACATAACTACCTTATGCAAGTTATTTCATTTAATCTTGAAAAAAATCCATATAAACAAACAACAACAATAAAAAAAATGAAATAAACTGCAATGACCACATTTTTTTAAGTGAGAGAAATGTACCATAAAATATTTGTGAATCTTTCCCCAGATTAAAAAGCTTGTAAACTGCTGAGGTGGAGATTGAAAAGTAAAGAGTAAGATTCCAAGACCATAATCAAAAGTGGCTTTTATTTTTCTAGCAGAGGAGGCACAACATGCTTAGGGGATAAGAAGAAAGGTAATCAGAATGTGGGAAACCCATAAGCAGATTGTAGAAATACCAGAATATATCGCGTATTTGAGAAATGAAAGACTCTAAGTGTAGTCTGAGAGTGGGCCTCCAGGTCATTTTTCAAAGATAATCATTTAAATACAACTGGATAATTTAGATACTTGTAAGACATGTAAAAAAGTTGGGCCTTAATCTAAACACAGGGAGAAGTTTTTGTTGTGGTGGTTGTTTGTTTTTACAGGTTTTAAAGGAAGAAATAATGACTAATTGGGAGTTTTGGAAAAGATAATGGTAAGCTTCGCTCTAGACATACTGATTTTAAGATGCTGGCAGATCACTGAAGTAGAAATAGCTGTCAGGCATTTAAAAGCAAAGGACCCTCCTCAAAAGAAAAAGAAAGAACAAAATCTTTGTAAGTGGATTTGCTTTTTTAGTGGATTTTCGAAATACTTTCCATGTGGTTTAGGTGGCCCTTACTGGCCTTTGAAGTGGATCATGTTGCCAACGGTTGGCCATCAGGTCTATAGTGTTCTACTCAACATTGTTGCAGGGATAGACATATGACCAAAGCCACACCAGCCAAACTTAATACCTTCAACCAAGGGTTTTTGCTGGATACATTATGAATACAGTCTGATTTTTCACTTTTTTTTTTTTTTAAGTCTTACAATGTAAACCTGGAACATTGTAAACAATGTACTGGTGACTTTATTTGATAATACATTGGTAGACACTATTAAAATGAAATGCAAAGCAGAACTTAGAGAGAAGAATAAACTCTTGATTAAACCACCTAGATCCAATCATGGCTGAAGCCAAAAATGTACCAACATTATTTTATACAAGCTGATTGTTTTATTTTACATTTAAGCCATCTGAATTGTGTTACCACAACTCATATTTGACAAGCTACTGCCAAATATAGAAACTATCCACATAATGTTACTTTTAGAAGCCATCAAATTTTTAAAAACAGGGAGGGTTCTACTTTTGCTAAAGTTATCAATAAAAGTGTGAAGTACTAGAAGATCACTGAAAAAAAGTGTTAATAATGACAATAAATTTAAAATTGCAAAATGTATAATATGGCTCATTATAAAGTCAAGGTAGTAATCTTTCATTTTTTAAATAGGGAATATACTTGCTAAAGAAGCTAGATGCTAATTAGATGAAGAGTTAATAAAGCTTCCTGAAAACAAAAGAACAACAAAAGAATATTTTTTTGACAATGGACTATTTTGAACATATTTATAATCTACTGAAAATAATATATTGCATAGAAAGAGAATAAAGTTACCATACAGAGAATAATTTTATAACTAGATAGGAAGTGTGAGTTCAAAGGGAAAATATGATGTATTTACTCATTTTTTTGTTGCATACTCTAAATTATTGATCAAATCTTGTTTTATTATACTATTGCTCCATAAAAATGTAAGCTCACTGACAGAAGTTGGTGACATATTTGCATTCCATGTCATATTTTTTAAATAATAAACCTATAAAGCTAAAATATATGTTAATTGGCTACATCTAATGCCAATTATATTTAATAATTTTTTGAATAGTGCTTTTAAAAGCAATGGATGAGATTAAAAGCTTTCTAAAAAGTAAAATTTGTATTTCTAAAAGATGGACATTATTGTTGCTTCTATAACATTGATATATATTCTCATTAAATATTCTTATTTCTCATAATTAACCCAAAAAATTTATATAAAAGTTGCCATAAACTTGATCTATAATTTATTATACTGATTAATGTATATACAGATAAATATGATAAGATTATTTATTTCAAAAATTCACACATTTTTTGAAGTCAGCTCGAAAACTGAGCGAAAATTGTTTTCACCTATTGGTTTCTTCCCGAGTGATCCAAATGTTTGTCTTCTCTATTTTATTTTATGTTTAGATTTTCTGTAGTTTGGAATTTTGGTGCTTAATGGGATTCATCAGTGCTTTTGGATTTTACACATTCAAGGTTATCTAGATTGTTATTTTATTCATTTCCATCTGGTCAAGTGATTACAACCATTTGTCTCCAATGTAGACTCCATAAAAGTTGTTTCTCTCATTCTTAGGAGTCACTAATATAAACACATACATTAAAAAAAGAGTCTAAAGATCATTTGAAAGTCTAAGTAGTAATGTAATGTGGTAACTTGAAATAAATCAAATAATTCTTAATATGAAAAAATAGGCTATGTTATTTTCCAGATTAGAAAACTTTGTAGTCATCACTTTTTTTTTTAGGTTCTATTCAGACTGGCAGATAATTTGGTAGTTGGCCCACATATATGCTATCTGGGGGAAGAAACAAGAATAATAATTCTGTACAAAAAAGAATATAACCCTAGGAACTATCACTGGATTTGAAAGAAAGAATGAGCAAGGGGATCTTCCCACAATCAGTAGCCATGCACTCTCTTTGATGTAGTCTTCATTGTTGTTTCAATTACATTTAATTCTAACTCAAATCCTTAGGTACACTATGCTAGAAAATAAATTCCTTTTGCCCATTGCTTATCCTGCTGAAAAGAAACAATGTGTTGTAGTACACAAGAACTTCAGGTTTCCTACTTTCTTTTTAGTCCTAAGAGCTATACATGTTTGCCACTGGTTCCCTTAATACAAAGTGCATTGCTTTGTGCAGATGGGCAGCAAATGTATTTGAAGCTCGGTACTCAGCATCTTTCCTAATGGCCTCCATTAACAGTGGTTTTAGCTTGCCAAGTGCTAAGGATATGCACACACCTCCACAGCATTCAGTTTGCTTGTATAAGCTACCATCTTGGGTCCTGTAATTCACTTTTAAGCATACTGCTAATGTCCACCCAATCTTATCTGTCTGATGACATTCTTATTCTTTAGGTGCCTTAAATCAGAGGGTCACATATTTCTGTAAGACTCTCAATCTTTCAAAAGTGGTAACTGTGTGCGTGTGTATTCAAATTTTCAATTTTATTTATATTCTGGATGAAAATATAATACATTACTTGGGAAGTTATTTTCAAATTTATACACCCATTTGATAACATATACATTTGTATGTATATATATACACACATGCTTTTGAAGATGTATAGGTTATTAATGTACTTAACATTTAGAATTAAATATCATATGTTCTTGTGTTCAGGAGTTCTATAGTTGCACACTAGATCTCTAACAATAAATGATGTCTCAATTGGCAAAGTGAAGTGGAATTGTGAGCAATTATCTGTAAAATCTATTATACACACACACACACACACACACACAACTACCATGAAAATTTTAGGTTAAAATAGTTTTCCCCCATGTAGTGGTATTTTCTGTATCTATATAATTTTCATACCACCTACGTGAGACATATTCTGAGAATTTTGGATTTTTTTGTTTTACATTGCCTCTGTGGACTGCAAAAACATCAATGCTTGCAGAAAATTTAGTATATAAATTCACCAGTAATCTGCTTCTATACAGAGCACACATTCTTTGACTGCTTATTAGCAATGGTATATAAACGTGTTTATTTGTGAGTGTTGATTTAGTTTGGGTTTTTAATAAAGTAGCTACCTAAATATGCTTAAAACAATCTTGTGACTTTGAGAAAATTACAGAAATAACATATTCATTCACTTTCAACACAGCCATTTATAATAAATATTGCCATGTATTTCCTCTTATGTTTACTTTCACAAATGCCTAATTTACAATTAACTTGATAAAATATTTTTCCATGGTGATTGTGTGTTTCTAAATTTTACATTTTTTACTTAATAATCTAATTACCAGCATTATTAAAATTAAGTGGTTAATTACCAAATATTTACTTGTACCCAATCAAAATATAGTTAAAATCATTGAGTACGGGCAAGGTTTTTTCGAGTTGTTTTTTATGTCATATATATGTACATATGAACCCGTTAAATTATTCATTTTGACAAGCTTAATGAGTTTTCAGAAGTATAGGTTAAAGGTAAAGAACAGAATGAAATATGCAAAAAATGCTTCTAAAACTAACGAAAATATACAGGAGTAATAACAATTTTATATTCATAATCTAATGATTCTGAATTAATTTATAAGTAGATATAATTTTCTACATATATATGACTTTTTATAAAATTGTGATTATCATATATGTAAAACATGTGAGTGATTTGCATTCTGATTTTAGCAAATACAAACATATCATAAGTTCTTTGTTTCTAAGGATATTTGATAATTATTAAATTAAAAATATATGAGAACATTTATTTACATATTACCATAAAATTTATTAAATTTTTATAATGCTACTGGAATTTCAAAATTTTTGGATCAATTACTATGTCAAAAAGCATTAATATTATTTTGTTTCTTGCTAAGTACTATAAAGTAGACCTGATAAAAACAAAGCAAATAGCAATGAATAATTACACCAATTTTGTTAAATATTTTAAAATCTTTTGGGGCTTTTGATTGGAATTGTTTTCTACTATAATAAGAGAAGAATTTATTTTATAAGAATGTTTAATTCTGTTTATTAAGTATCTTTCACATGTATCATAATATTTGTTATTAAATTAATAATTTTTTGGTTGACCATTTATATTTTTCCGTGGGATTGTAATTTATGCAATGCTATTTAATATTTATATTTGTTTAAACTTAATTTTATTAAGGAAATGTCAAATACCTGATACATGCAAATATAAATTTCTTAAATTAATTAGTAACTACACATTTCTTAAGACAACGAGACATATAATAGTTAATGGTTTATTTTAAATCATGATTTATTTAATATTGAAATCACAATTTCTCATTTCTTTTTCTAAAGGATGATTAATATATGAATGCACATCTTCTTATATGTATACCTTAATAAACTTCTAAATTTGAGAACTTTAAGACTTTATATATTTTGTAGGATATACTTTTGATAGTCATATTAATTGTTTGATTTGGTCTGCCATTCTAAATCATGCCTTTACATATATTGTAATATAAAGATTTCAGCAATGTATAATGTATACCTTTTATATTACATTCCTATAATTCAATGCTCTTAGTATGGTATGGAAATGCCTCTACTATCGATACTATTTCACAATTTTCTGGTATCCACATATAACTACAGAACATAGAAAAACTGATTGGCATAAATGCTTTCAGTGTGAAGGTGAGAATTGTTAGTATCAAAAAAGAAAAACTGCAAAAGTGTCAAAAATACACCATCTTCGCCCATGCGCATGTTCACGCCTCTGTGTGTGTGTGTGTGTCTGTGTGTGTGTGTGTGTGAAATTGTCATTTTGTGAGTAAAAAAATCTTTTGAGTATTGCCAATTTTATATGGTTGAACATAACATTACCCTCATATTTTGTTAGTTCCTACACAAAATAAATCAGAAATTTGATTATTATTAGCTAAGGGATGGAAAATGTCAATAAATACTTAAGAGAGAGGATAAGCTTAGAATCATGAGAAAAAAATGACATTCAGGCATACAGACTATGTGTTTCAACCATAAAACAAAACTAATTCAGACATGGATTTGCTCCTGCATAAAGACCTACCGAACACTGATACACTGTGGGCTGATGCTAGAAGGCCTGGTGGACCATGAGCTCAACTGAGAGCTATAAAGCAAGCCAGTCTCCAACTACTTCTAGGTAGTAGTGCCCCAAGTCAGGAGGTGCAGAAGATGGGAGGGCCCTTATTGGACTCAGTTACAGAGGGTGGAAAAGGAGCTGCTGGCCTTCATGGGCACCCAGCTTGTTCACTTCTGCTGCCTGGCCTTGGACAGGGATCACATTCCTGCATATCTAGAATATGGAGCCAGTGCCACCACATTACCCCTCACAGAGAGCCCAGTGTGTTTCATTATGAGCTCACACCATCTACCTCAAGACTGGTGCCTGCACTCATCAACTGGGGTATTTGTGGACAAGCCAGGCTGCACAACTCTGCCCCAGAGGTGTCCCACTCCCCCATTGAATAGGGAGCTCAGGGCACAGTGCATTCCACTGCTCAGCCCATCAAATGATATAACAGAGAGCACACTACAGTAAACAAAGATCAAGTACATACTCATCTGTTTATGCCATAGCTGACTCTTACCCAAGAGTGTCATCAACTGGCCTGTAGGTCAAAATACACAGCCTAGTTTAAAACCTACTGATAGAAATGCATAGTACTATAGAAGCAAAGACAAAAGATCCTGCCCCAAATACTCTAAACTCACAACCACTAGGGAGGAGGAAAGAAAAAAAAAGAAAAAAAAATACAAAAAAATTTCATCCACACGAAAATAATTTAACATATTAGAAGTAGGAGTCTTTCCAGATGAGAAGGAAGCAATATAAGAATTCTGGCACTATGAAAAAATCAGAATAGTGTGACACCACCAAAGCATCCCACTAGCTCTCCAGGAATAAACTCTAACCAAAATGGAAACTCAGAAATGACAGATAAAGAATTGAAAGCATGACTTTCAAGGAAATTCAACAAGGTCCAAAAGAAGTTTCAAAACCAATACAGATAAACTACTAAGGCAATACAGGAAATGAAGAAAGAGATAAACATATTTTAAAAATTAATCAGAATTCACTTAAGCAATCTTTTTTTTTTTTTTTTTTTTTTTTTTTGAGACGGAGTCTCGCTCTGTCCCCCAAGCTGGAGTGCAGTGGCGCGATCTCGGCTCACTGCAAGCTCCGCCTCCTGGGTTCCCGCCATTCTCCTGCCTCAGTCTCCCGAGTAGCTGGAACTACAGGCGCCCGCCACCATGCCCGGCTAGTTTTTTTGTATTTTTAGTAGAGACGGGGTTTCACTGTGTTAGCCAGCATGGTCTCCATCTCCTGACCTCGTGATCCACCAGCCTCGGCCTCCCAAAGTGCTGGGATTACAGGCGTGAGCCACCGCACTCGGCCCACTTAAGAAATCTTAAAATGCAGTTGAAACCTTTATTAATAAAGTAGATCAAGTAGAAGAAAATTTCACATCTTGAAGACCAGTCTTTTGAACTAACCCAGAAAAATTTTTAAAAAGACTTGCAAAAAGAACAAAACCTTCAAGAAATATAGGATTAGGTAAAACAACCATATCTATAAATTATTGACATTCCCAAGAGAGAAGAAAAAAAATGAACAACCTAAAAAATTTGAGGGGATAATCCATGAAAATTTCCCTAATCTTGCTACAGATGTGGACATTCAGATACCAGAAATTCAGAGAACACGAGAACACCTGTGAGATACTCTACAAGAATTCACATCACCAAGGCATATAGTTACCAGACTATTCATGATCAATTCTAAAGAAAACAATCTTAATGGCCGCTAAGGAAAAGAGTCAAATCATCTATAAAGGGAAACCTATTAGACTAACAGCAGACTACTCAGGAGAAACCAGACAAGCCAGACGAAACTGAGGGCCTATTTTTAACCTCCTTAAAGAAAAACAGTGCCAACCAGGAATTTCATATCCTGTCAAAATAAGCTTCATAAATAAAAGAGAAATAATGTCTTTCCCAGGCAAGCAATCACCAAGAGAATCTGTCACCACTAGATCAGTGCTACGAGAACTGTTCAAGGGACTTCTGAATATAGAAATGGAAGGACAATATCTGCCATCAGAAAGGGAGACGTAAGTACAAAGTTCATAGATTCTACAAAACAACTACACAGTTAAAACTCCAGAACAACTAAATAACAGCACTATGTCAGGCACAAAATCTTAAACGTCAATATTAACCTTGCATGTATTATAAATGGCCTATATATCCCGCTTAAAATACACGGAGTAGCAAATTGGATAAAAAACAAGACCCAACCATCTTTTATCAAAAAGAGGCCTACTTATTTGTTAAAGACACATTTAGACTTCAAGTAAAAGGGTGAAAAGGATATACAAATGGAAAAGAAAAGCAAGTAGGAATAGCTGTTCTCTATCAGATAAAACAAACTTTTTAACAAATGACAAAGAAGGGCATTATATAATGATAAAGGGTTAAATATAACAAGAAGATTTAACTATTCTAAATCTATATGCACCCAACATGGAACATCCAGATTCACAAAATAACTACTACTATACTTCAGTAAACAGATTATAACAGTACATTAATAGTGAGGGACTTCAGAATCCCACTGATATCATTAGCAGAAACATAAGAGACAGAAAATCAACAAAGAAATTCCAGATTTAAACAAGGTTATTGACCAAATGGACTTAATAGAAATCTATAGAACATTCTACCAACAAGTACAGACTATACATAGTCTCATCTGCCAGTGGAACAGTCTCCAAAATCGACCATATGGTCAGTCATAAAGAGAGTCTCAATAAATTTTAAAATATTGAAACCATATTAAGAATCTTCTTGGACAACAGTAGACTAAAATTAGAAAACAACATAAAAAGGACTCTTAAAACCACACAAGTACATAGACACTAAGCTACTTGCTCCTGAATGACGTTAGGATAAACAACTAAAGGGATCAATCAAAAACTCCTTTGAAACCAATAAAAATAGAGACTTGCTTCTGGAATACAAAGAATAAAAAAGCAAAGCTAAGAGGAAAGTTCATAACATAAATGCCTACGTTATAATGACAGAAAGATCTTAAATGAACAACTTAATGTTGCACCTGAAGGAGCTAGAAATACAAGAACAAAACAAATTTAAAGGTAGAAGAAGAAAATAAATAATGAAGACCACAGAAGTAAATGAGATTGAGACAAAAAAAGATACAAAGTATCAATAAAATTTTAATAAAAAGTTCTTTGAAAGGAAAAGTACAATTTGTGACCACCAGCTAGACAAATTAAAAAAAGAGAGAGAAAATAACGCAATCAAGAATTGATAAAAAGTGACATCAGAATTGATACCAGAGAAATACAAAAGATCATCAGAGAGTACTGTGAACACCTCTATGCACACAAACTGGAAAAGCTAGAGAAAATGAATAAATTCCTGGAAACAGTGAACCTCCCAAGACTGAGCCAAGAATAAATGGAAACTCTCAATACACATGTCTAATGAAATCAAATAAGTAATTTTAAAAAAACAAAAAAAGCAAAATAAAACTCCCCACAAAAAAGTTCAGGACCAAAGGATTCACAGTTGAACTTTGCCAGAGTAGAAAGAAGAACTGGTACCAATCATCCTGAAGCTATTTCAAAAAAGCAAAGAGGAAGGATCCCTTTCTAATTCATACTACGAATTCAGTATTATCCTGATACCAAAGTCAGGCAAGGACACAACAACAACAAAAAAGAAACCACAGGCCAAATCTCTGATAAACATACGTGCAAAAATCCTTAGCAAAATACTAGGATACTGAACGTAGCAATCTAACAAAAAGATAATTCACCACAATAAAGTGGGCTTTATTCCAGGGATGCAAGGATACTTCAACATATGGAAATCAATAAACATGATTCACCACATAAGCAGAGTTAAGATAAAAAAGATCATCTTAATTAGTACAAGAAAAGCATTAATATAATTCAACATCTCTCTATGATAACAGTCATCAGCAGAATAAACATAAATGAAACATACCTCAAAATAATAAGGACCATGTGTGACAAATCCACAGCCAACATCATACTGAATGAGGAAATGTTGGAAACATTTTCCTTAAGATTTAGAACAAGACAAGGTTGTCCACTCTCAACACTCCTATTCAACATAGTACTGGAAGTCCTAGCCAGAGGTATCAGGCAAGAGAGATAAAAAAAAGCAAATCAGAAAAGAGAAAGTCAAATAATATCTGTTCAATGATGACATAATTATATATCTAAAAAAACATAAAGACTTCTATAAAAGACGCCTAGATCCCATTAACAGCTTCAGTAAAGTCTCAGGATACAAAATCAATGTACAGAAATTGGTAGCATTTCCGAAACCAGTAGCATTCAAGCTGAGAACCGAATTAAGAACTCAGTTCCATTTACAATAGCCACACACACAAAACAATGAAATACCTAGGAATACATTTAATTCAGGAATTCAAATATCTTTATAAAGAGAACTACAAAACGCTGATGAAAGCAAGGATAGATGACACAAATAAATGGGAAAATATTCTGTGTTCATGGATTAGAAGAATCAATATCATTAAAATGACCATATTACCCAAAGCAACCTACAGGTTCAATGCAATTCATGTCAATCTCTCAATGTCATTTTTTTTTTTTACATAAGTAGAAAAAGCAATTCTAAAGTTCATATGGAATCAAAATAGAAGAAGCCTGAATACACAAAGCACTCCTAAGCAAAAAGGACAAATCTAGATGCATCAAATTGCCTGACTTCAAACTAAATTACAAGGCTGTAGTAATTAAAATAACATGGTACTGGTACAAAAATAGACCAATAGATCAGATTACAGAATCCAAAGATAAAGCTGCACACCTACAATCAACTGATCTTTGACAAAGTTGATATAAACAAACAAGAGGAAAAGGACACCCTAATCAAGAAATGGAGCTAGAAAAACTAACTAGCCATATGCAGAATAATAAAATTGGATCCCCATTTCTCAACATACACAAAAATTAACCCGAGATGAATTAAAGGCCTAAGCGTGAGACCTCAAACCATAAAAATTTTAGAAGACAACCTAGGAAAAACTCTTTTGGACATTAGACTAAGCAAATAATTTATAATAAAGACCCCAAATGAAAATACAACAAAACCATAAATAGACAACTAGGACTTAATCAAATTTAAAAAATTCTGCACAGCAAATAAACAATCAACAGAATAAACAAACAATCAACAGAAAGGGAGAAAATGTTTACAAATTATGCCTCTGACAAAGGATTAATATCTAAGATCTACAAAGAACTCAAACAACTCAAAAGAAAAAAAATAACACCATTAAAAACAGGGCAAAGGACACAAACAGACATTTCTTAAAAGGAGAAATACAAGTGACCAACAAACAAAGAAAAAAATGTTCAATATCACCAATCATCAGAGACGTGCAAATTAAAACCACAGTGAGATATCATCTTACATAACTCAGTGTGGCTTTTGTTAAAAAGTCAAAAAACAACAGATGTTGGCATGGATGTGAAGAAAAGGGAACACTTATATACTGTTGGTGGGAAATAGGAGATATCTCAAATAACTTAAAATAGAACTACCATTTGATCCAGCAATCCCACTACTGGATATCTACCCAAAGGAAAAGAAATCGTACCTCAAAAAGACATCTACACTTGTATGTTTATCATAGTACTCTTTACAATAGTAAAGTCATGAAATCAACCTGTGCCCATCAACAGTTGATTGGATAAAGAAAATGTGGTACATATACACCAGGGATACGACTCAGCCATAAGAAAGATCAAAATCATGTCCTGTATATAACATGGATTCAGCTGGAGGCCATTATCCTAAATGAACTAGTAAAAACAGAAAATCCAATATCATATGTTCTCAATTATAAGTGGGAGATAAAGGGTACACATGAACATAAAGATAGGGAATTTAAACTCTGAGGACTAAAAATGGTGGAGGGTAGGCGAGGCGTGAGGATTGAAAAGTTACCTACTGGATACAATGGCCAATATTTTTGTGATGAGTATGCTAGAAACCTAAATCTTACCATCATGTATGCAACCATGTATCAGGCAACCACATGTACCCCCTAATATAAAAAAGAGAAATAAATAAATTCAGCTCAAATATGAATCCATCATAGATCAAGAAATGTGCTCGATGTAACATTGTGTGTATATTTGTGTCTGAGATTGTGTGATTGTGTTATGATATCAACAGTTGATTTATAAGAGGGAAAGAAGATTGCTGTATTCAAAAGAGAGAGTTTATAATCTAAGACAACTTACTGTATCTAACAAGAAATAAGTATTATCAATAGAAGTATAGAGAAAAGAATATCTAGATATAGAATACATATATATTTCCTTTACCTTTGTATTTTTATATATTTAGGGGGTACAAGTGCAGATTTGTTACATGGATATATTGTGTAATGGTGAAGTCTGGGGTTTTAAAATAACCATCACTCACAGGATATACATTGTACCCATCAGGTAATTTCTCATCGCCAGTTCCTTCCTCTCTTCCCACTTTTCTGAGTCTCCAGTGTCTCTATTCTACTCTTCATACATTTCCTTTTCTGATTCCTTGTAATTCTAAAGGGAAGGAGGCTATAAATCATGCAGTCTTGATTTGTCATCAAAATGGTAAGCATTTCACCCTAACCAATCATTTAGAGTTCTTTTAAAGAATTTCTGTCCATATTCCTTAAACCCTATTGAAAAGAAAGATTTATATATAGTCTATCTATCTATCTGAAATGTAATTACAACACTTGTTTCAGAGTCTCCACAACAAACACTGATTTTGGAGACTAGCTGGAAAGATTCACATGGAACAATGACTCAGCAGATAATTGAATTCATGGCTAATGTTTATTACAGTGAAAGAATACAAAGCAAACTAAGCCAAGAAAAAAGGTACAAAGGTGAATTCTAGAGGAAATCAGGTATATGCTCCCAAGAGTTCTAATTTCACACAGTACATGCTATCAGGGAACTCGATTTGAGTTTTTTTCTTAGGAGCTCATAGTCATGTACAAAATGTTCAGCCTCTCAAAGCACAATCATTTTTGGCACAATGATATTCTCATTATTTATGAAAAGTTTTATATCAGTGTATGGAATGGCTTACCAGTCAAGTTTCCAGACAACAGTCGAGGAAAAAGCCTATGAGCAGGCCTTCTAAGGTTAGAAGGTCTAAGGACTCTCAGACCCGGTATGCTAACAGTTTTTTGCACTGCACTCATGTTTTTCAAGAGTGAAAGATAATGCAAATGGAGCGAAGTGTGAATGTAAGGAATTAAGCATAATGAGTAATATAACATTGAATGTTAACACCTTTAATCATTTATAGTGTGAACACTAAAGTGATAATTATTAATCTTCTTCATAATGGATAATTATTAGAAGCCTCACAAAAACATTTTTTTTCCTTTATCGTTGTTTTCTTCCAGCTTTACTGAGGTGTAATTGACAAAGAGTATACATTCAAGGTGTACAACATGATGATTTGATATACACTTACACTGTGAAATGACTGCATCAACCAACATCATTAACACATCCATCACCACACATATTTACCATTTTGTACGTGTTTCCGCAAAGAGGAGATGTTAGATGTACACTCTGAGCAAATTTCAAGTAAACAATATAGCATTATTAACAACAATCACCATGCTATCTAGTAGTCCCAGGACTTAATTATCCTGTAACAAAATCTGTACCCTTTGTTCAGCACCTCCCCATTTGCTACCACCCCCATCCTCAGCCCCTGGCAACCACCACACTACTATCTGCTTTTATGGTTCCACTTTTTACATTCCACTTTTAAGTAAGATCATAAGGTATTTTTCTTTCATGCCCGGCTTTGCATAACGTCTTCAGGATGTATCCATGTTGCCACTAACAACAGGAGCTTTTTTTTTTTTTTTTCATTTTTAATGCTAAATAGGATTCCATTATGTATATAAGCCACATTTTATTTCTTCATTCATTCAATAATGGACACTGAGATTGATTCCATATATTGGCTATTGTGAATAGTGCTGCAATGGACATGGGAGTGCAGCTATCTTTTGGACACACTAATTTCATTTCCTTCAGACATATAAACAGAAATGAAATTACTACAGCATGTAACAGTTCTGTTTTCATTTTTTTGAGGAACTTCCATACTACTACTTTTCATAATAGCTTATTACTTTTACGTCAAGAGTCCCCTTTCATTTATCTACCAAAGTTCATCCTCACCAACACTTATTATTTCTTGTCTTTTTGATTAAAAGCTATCCTAACAGCTACAACATGATATCTCATTGTGGTTTTGATTTGCATTTTCCTTATGATTAGTTATGCTGGGAATCTTAAATACTTGTTGGCCTTTGTTTGTCTTCTTTAGAAAAATGTCTATTCAGGTCCTTTGCCCATTTGTTAAAATTAGAGTTTGTTTGTTTGTTTTTTGCCATTGTGTTGTATAAATTTCATACATATTTTACATATGAAACCGTTATCAGACATATGATTTGCAAATATTTTCTTTCATTGTTGCCTTTTCATTTGTATTGTTTCTAACACTGTGCAGAGTTTTAGTTTGATGTAGTTTTGTTGGTCTATTTTTGCTTCTGTTGTGTGTGCTTTTGAAGTCAGATTAAAAAAAATCATTGCCAAAACCAATGTCAGACAGTATTTTCCCTGTTTTCTTGTAAGAGTTTTGTATGTTTTAGGTCTTACATTTAAATATTTAATACATTTTGTGTTAAATTTTTGAATATTGTAAGACACTAGTTCAATTTTATTTTTCTGCATGTGTATATATGGACTATTAATAGACTGAAAGTGGGCTTTATACAGTATTGAAACTTAACCTGGCTACATTTGAGAATGTAAAAATATTTTTAAAGGCTGTCTAATGCCTTTCTAGCAATGGGGTCCAAATATCAGTATTTTTTTTAACCTTGCCAATTAATTATAATGTGCAACTGGTGTTGAGAAGTCTGACTGTAAAGAGATTAAGAAGATACTAACAACTGGTTTTCAGAATGCAAAATTTCTTGGCCGGGTGTGTTGTCTCACGCCTGTAAACCCAGCACTTTGGGAGACCAAGGTGGGCAGATCACGAAATCAGGAGTTCAAGACCAGTCTGACCAACATGGTGAAACCCCATCTCTACTGAAAATACACACACGCAAAATTAGCTGGATGTGGTGGTGCGTGCCTGTAATCTCAGCTATTCAGGTGGCTGAGGCAGGAGAATTGCTTGAACCTGGGAGGCGGAGGTTGCAGTGAGATAAGATAGCCCCACTGTATATATATACTTTAAGTTCTGTGATAACTGTGCAGAATGTGTAGGTTTGTTACATTGGTATACACGTGCCATGGTGGTTTGCTGCACCCATTAACCCATCATCCACATTAGGTATTTCTCCTAATGCTATCCCTCCCCTAGCCCCTCACCCCCTGACAGGTCCCGATTGTGTGATGTTCCCCTCCCTATGTCCATGTGTTGTCATTGTTCAACTCCCACTTATGATTGAGAACATGTGGTGTTTGGTTTTCTGTTCCTGTGTTAGTTTGCTGAGAATGATGGTTTCCAGCTTCATCCATGTCCCTAAAAAGGACATGAACTCATCCTTTTTTTATGGCTGCATAGTATCCCATAGTGTATATTTGCCACATTTTCTTTATTCAGTCTATCATTGATGGGCATTTGGGTTGGTTCCCAGTCTTTGCTATTGTGAACGGTGCTGCAATAAACATACGTGTGCATGCGTCTTTATAGTAGAAAAATTTATAATCCTTTGGGTATATACCTAGTAATGGGATTGTTGGGTCAAATGGTATTTCTGGTTCTAGATCCTGGAGGAATTGCCACACTGTCTTCAACAATGGTTGAACTAATTTACACTCCCATCAACAGTGTAAATGCATTCCTATATCTCCACATCCTCTCCAGCATCTGTTGTTTCCTGACATTTTAACGATCGCCATTCTAACTGGTGTGAGATGGTATCTCATTGTGGTTTTGATTTGCATTTCTCTAATATCAGTGATGATGAGCTTCTTTTCATATTTTTTTTTTGGCTGCATAAATGTCTTCTTTTGAGAAATATTTGTTCATATCCTTTGCCCACTTTTTGATTTTTTTTCTTGTAAATTTGTTTAAGTTCTTTGTAGATTCTGGATATTAGCCCTATGTCAGATAGATAGGTTGCAAAAATTTTCTTCCATTCTGTAGGTTGCCTGTTCACTCTGATGATAGTTTCTTTTGCTGTGCAGAAGCTCTTTAATTAGATACCATTTGTCAATTCCGGCTTTTGTTGTCATTGCTTTTGACGTTTTAGTCATGAAGTCTTCGCTCATGCCTATATCCTGAATGGTATTGCCTAGGTTTTCTTCTAGGGTTATTATTGTTTTAGTCTTTAATCCATCTTGAGTTAATTTTTGTATAAGGTGTAAGGAAGGGGTCCAGTTTCAGTTTTCTGCATATGGCTAGCCAGTTTCCCCAACATCATTTATTAAATAGGGAATCCTTTCCCCATTGCTTGTTTTTGTCAGGTTTGTCAAAGATCAGATAGTTTTTCAGAGGTATCAGTGGAGATATATTCCAAGAAGTATATTTTCACCCTAAGAATACTATGTATATTAAGGAGATTAAAAATTTATGATCAAACACATTTGCAAATTGGTGGAAAACGTAAATTTTCCAATCTCAGTAATTAAACAAACTGTGTCATCATTATTATTTTCATGAATCCAATTATATTAGTAAGTGCTTATTGATTATCTATGTTGTTCAGGTATTAGATGAGGTATTTGTGATACTGACATTAAAAAGACAACAGTTCCTATTCTTAAGCTTCTTATAAGGCTGTTGGGTTTCCTAGTTGGGTCATTGGTGTCCCTATTAAGCCACACTCATCATCAAGACTCTACCTTCTTTCTTTTTTGTACTTTTTCATGCAAATTTTGTAATACAATTTTCATTTATATTTCCTTCCAAAATGATGTTATTTTCAATTAAAATCTCATAAAGTCTTTATTTGAATTGGATCACAGTAAAAGGAATACTCATTTTAATCTGTAGGTGTCAACCATCAGTCCTGAAAAGTGGAATTCTAAATTGTATTCAGCAGATTTGATGATGTGATCACTGATTACATTTTGCAGGTGATCATTCTGATTTTACTAAATTTTATGATTTAATTAAATGGAAAGCTGTGAGGTCAAGATTAATATTCAATGTAACCAGTTTCGTAATTGGAGTTTTAAAAATTATATTTGAAAACACTTCTACTTCCTTTTTTTGTTTCTCATTCTTTCTCTTTTACCTTCAATCACTTGGTAATTCTCCAAATCAGCTTAAAGGAAACCAAAGAAAAGTAAACATGACATTAATCATCATCTCTTTTTTTTCTCATTTGACTTCATCATTATCACTCTACAACCTGGAAAAAGAAAGGAAATTTCCAAACCTAAATCTTAACATTTCCACATTTTATACTCTTAAATATATATTAAAATGGAAAGGGGCTATCTGGATATTTTATTAAGAAATAAGCTGTAACATACTATAAATCAAGCTTATTTAAATATGTGTCTTTATAGGAACCACTTCCCACTTTCCCTATTAACATCATTTTTAGTGTTCTCTATTTCCTTTGGAAAATCAGATTTGTAAATATTTTTGACAAGTATGTTACTCTCTGTACCTCAATAACCATCTTGGCTATTTTTTAATGTATCTATCCCTTTCTTTTTCTTTCTTTTATTAACTTTATATATTTTATGATTTTCATTCTCTCATCAATAACTGAAGTATCTTAGGTAGAAATACTGTCATCATTTTTAAAACCAATCCACATATTTATGTCATAGTATCACTCAATATTATTTGACCATATTATAACATATAATATCTTTGAGACCTAGTATGGATACCATATCATGTGCTGCTTAAAATCCAAGGTGTTTTGCATATAATTACAAATATTTCATTAGTCCCTATAACTTGTCAGAAGTGCAGTATGATGAAATGTAAACACCAGAATTGGAGATTTTTAAAATCTTATTTTTATGTCAACCTTTTTCTTTATTTACAACCAAATTCATACTTGAGCATAGGAAATTTCTTATCTGTGAATTTGAGATAATCTCAAGCCTAAAACATCAAAAATGTGTGTATACACATATTTTCATTTTCACATACACTTTTCCATTGTTTTTATATTGTAAATTCTAATAAATATTTCAATCTCATTACTTATTCCATTCCAGACCATCTTCTGTGTTCCAGCCAACTAAATATCCATGTCACCCACCACACGTCATTTATTGAGTTAATGTGTGAAAAAACTATAAAAATTATAAAGATGTACTTCAAAGTATTTTTGCTGTCACAATGGGTATGTTTTTGGTTTTGTGCATGAAACATGGCAGATATTTTTTTCCTGCTCTTTAGAAATCATGGCTCCTCAGTTTGAATGCCTCTCAATTCAAAACTCAACCTCACCAAAATAATTATATATGTAGCTTTAATTTTTTTATATGTACATGTATATATGAATATATAAAAGACTTGACTTTGCTAAAAATATAAGGAAAAATGCCAATAATGAAAGGGAATACAAATTACCAGAATTTGAAATATTTTTACTGAAAGCTTGATGCATTTGCAAGTGTCATGGGACAAGTAAGTAAATCTGGTCAATCATAATAACCATGTGGCTTTATTAGTTTCATTTAATGCATATAATCACATTATTAAAAACCTCATGAAGTACATAAGAAAATTAATAAGCATTTGTTTTAGTACTAGTGGAAAACATAGGAATTTTAGAAAGTCTCGATATATATCTCTTGCAAATGCCAAAGACTTACTACTCTGTTGAAACCTAAACTCATAATCAAGTGAATTAATTTATATTCTTAAATATTTTATTATATGTGCTACTTTTATACAGAATTATAACATATGCCCAATTGACATTAAATCCCATAGTATTTTTTTATTTACATAACCATGGTTATTGAATATGTCTAATAAGTATTGATTACATAATTTACTAATTATATAAACCACTATGTTTCTAGTGGAGAGATTATATGTGATGTACGCAGAAGAAAATCAAAGATACCAATTGATATTATGTAAGGATTATTATTGAACAAAACATTTCAAATCAATTTCCAAACCACTGAATTTACAATGTCAAAACAGATTCAGAATATTATGAAACTTATAAATCTTTCATTACAGAGATATGCACTAGCAGTTTTATTTTTATATTATTTAAGTAATTAAGGTTATTTTTGCCCTAAAACATTAAAGAAAAGTATCTTCTGAGTTAATGGTAGAATTATTATTTTAGGGATCTAATCATTTATTCCATCAATACACTTTGTATCTGTATAGTATTCTAAATGCTGTATTCCAATATGTAAATAAATAAAGTTTTAAAAAACTAATATTTTTGAAATATTTTTGTTCTTTCATAATGTTTTCCTTTAGCTAGCATGTTGGGTATATTTTTAGAAAGATATGTGTCTAGAATTCTTTGGAAGCTACTCTAAATTAAAGTCACATTATTTCCATGGTGTTAAATTCTACTGTTTGGAAAGTACATTTATCGTGTATTTTTTAAACTAATGAGCTATAAGGAAATACAGGGAATAATTCATATAACTGAAATATTTCAATTATGAGCAAAAAAAAATCATATGATCTTAAAGAGTTAATGAAGCCCCAATAATCCTGGCCATTGTAGACACTGGCCTAGAGTTAATATTCATTACAGATAACTTGTTTGATCTAATCTATTTTGCATTATTTCCTAGCTAAATCTGCCTATATGACTTTACTGACTCCTACTTAATGTTTATAGAGAGCTTTGAAGTTGGCAAGTGCTATAGCAGAATCCATTCTTACTAATTATCACATATAATGAGAATTCAGCAACATAGATTAAACCTCACTTTGCAAATGACATTTCTTAGTGTAGCCAATGTGAATGCGGCTTCTTTATTTTAAGCCTTGCATACTTGTCTATTTAGCAGTAATTAATTTGATATTCTTTGATATTTTCAAAGTTAAAAATTATTTTTTCATTTCTTAAAGTACCATTTTATCATGGAAAAGGCATTTATAACTTACAGATGTTCTAATCATTCCAAATAAAAATTAACCAGACATGAAAATGTCTGAGAGTATAGACAATTTTTTTCTATATAAACATTTTGTTTTCCTGAACTTAAGTAAATTTACAAGTTTCTATTTCACTGTAGGACAGAGAATGCTTGACAAAGATGGCTAGTCCCAAAAGTTGCCTTGGGTTTGCACCACTTCAGGCAAATCTGCATTTACTTAATTCCCAGGCGACCTAAGATTATCCAATCTAAAAAGGTATTTACTTACATGATAGAGATGAAGAGTTGCTTCTCCAGCAAAGCTTTAGGCAATCGAGTAACTATAATGAATTTCCTTGTCTTCTAGTTTTAACAAATTAATGAAATTCCTGCCTGTTTACTTATTTTCCTCCCTAAGTATTGACTCCATTTGGTAGGAATGTCCTTTTGGTACTTGTCTATTTGTCTGACTTCTGATGCACTTCATGTGGCATGACTGAGTCTACCGCTCTGCTTTTTCTGTTTTTCGTTTTCTGTTTTTCAGCTTTTCTAATCTTCCTGTGCCTAACTTCTACCCCTCAGTCAGATAAGAATAATTCATTCTGCTTCATAGTTTCCATCATACCCACTGCTGACAGTCATCCACAATCATGCTGATGATAGTTCAGTTTTCCAAATTAAGCGTTTTGGTTCACTTAACTATGTTAACTGCATAAGCTTTTTCCCTCTGAAACTACATTTTGATGGATGATAGCTTAGAAGCCAATGAAAAAGAGAGTTCAATTATTCAATTTATAGCACATTTTTTTTTAATACCACTTCCAGCATATTGCTAACTTACTGAAAATCAACCTATACCTTTCCACTTCTTAAAGGATGGCAGTCTGCTTTACAGCCAGAGCAATCAAGGTCCTCCATAACTTGACCAGTCCATCTTAACTCATATTGTTTGCGAGTAGATAGTGCTCTGTTTCCTTAGTAAGAATGTGAATTTCAAACTCAACACGTGTGCTACTTCCATTTTCCTCATTAGAAATGGTTTTCTTCTTTATTACATTTCCAATTTTTGTTTCCTTTAATGTCCAACTTTGATTTCATTAAGACTTTTTGAGTAACTAAAAATTTTGATTATTTACATTGTTTAACACAAAAATAATTTTTGAAGTTTTGGTTGTCTTATGTGTTTATCGTTTTACATCATTTTAAAAACACTGTAACCTATTTGAAAACCAGGAGCACAGTGTAGCATTCTTAAAAGGCCAAATCAGTCTTAAGTAGGTTCTCAATTCATATGATTTATTACTTTATTGAGACATGGCTATGTTATAAATTTGAACTCACAGGAACTATTGCTTAAAATATTAATATTATTACAGAATTTCTTCTTTAGTTAAAAACCCTTCAGTTATGTGTTTTACTTTAGAGATATTCTTTGTTGTGTAACCAAATTTGTATATTTGTTATTATTGCTTAAAAGTTGTGATTTTAAGAAATTGATAATAGAAGACTACGTTATGTATTTAGAAATAGGCAGAAGGATTGCTAATTTACAACATATAATATGGAAGACCTTGGTAAAAATTTAAACGTGATTGCATAAAACCAAAATTATCACTGTGTACTTTCGTCCTCAAACCAGTCCCTAAGGATCATGATGGTTCATTGTTTTCTGTTTCTTTTAGAAAAACCTATACAGATATAAGAACATATTTTGCATATGCATATGGATAGCTGTTGGCACATACACATAGGTATATATATAGATATATTTGACATATAAATGTATGTACATATATATACTTGTACTTTATCATTCACCTACATCTATGTCTACCTATCTATATATGAGACAGTGAGAGAAAATAATACATTTTGTGCTATTCATATTTATTTTTTAATTTGCTTTTCTCAAAGAAATGATATAGTTCTACAAGAGTAAATATATTTTAACTTATATTAATAGCAGCTGGAGAGTATTTCACAACGTTTGTATAATATAGTTATGCAATTAAATGCTATGTTTTTAAAAGCTACAAAAAATCCTCCTTTAATTATGATCTCCACCAATATTTATTATGTGATTTTTTCAACATAGAAGGAAAAGATTACTTAATCAAGAGGAACACATTAATCAAAACTTGAACTGACTTCATTTCTTAGTGTTCCTTATGTTTCTACAACAGAGAGGTGACATGCTCTTTCCTCTACCTGGAATGCTTTTTTCCATATCCATCTGGTACTTCCTACTCATTTCCTAAACTTCCGCTTAATACCAGTATGTCAAGGAAAGTCTCGCTGCCACTAAACCAAAGGATTTCACTGTATCTTATCACTTCAGTGCTTGACATTTAAAAATCTTATGACAATTATAATTACAAATTATTTGTGTATTTTTTGAATAATGTCTGTCTGCTTTTACTAGACTAAATTTCATGAGGTTGTCAGCTATGGTTGGCACTGTCTGTGGTAAACAATAGTCCCTCAAAAAGTATCTGACAGTTAATAGAAAATATCTGACAGTTAATTAACAAGATCTTGAAAAATTACAAGCTTTGGCATCATCAGCCGGTGCAACCTAGAAGTAGCTGCTTTGTATAAAGCCCAACACTATGCTAAGCACTTCACAGGATGTATCCTCTTAATCTTTACTACAACTTTTAGGTAGCTTTTACTATTAGAGTTTTACATAAGGAACCTCAGATCTAGTGTATATTGATTGCAAGTTCTAACCAGAATTATAAGAAAAATTTAAAGTAAAATTAGTTTTCTCTGAACTTTTATATTGAGGGCAAGTGTTCAATCACAAGAGTGATATAGAACAGACACCGATTTTTGTCGTTCAGTGACTGTGTTCCTGCCACAAGGTCAGCTCTGTGCTAACCTACCCTCTTTATTATATCTTCTGTTAATTGACATATCATTTTGCTTTTTTCCAAGTCTTAAAAATCTGCCTGGAGTTTTCAACTTGACTACACTGCAATATATATAACTTATTTGCAAATTTATAATTTCCAAAAGGATGTAGTGTGTTGAATTCTGTATAACAATGCAATTCATGTTATCTATATTATATATCTGCTTTCACTATTTTAAATTGTAGTTAAATATTTTTTCTTTTTATAGTTATTAACAGAATTATTGAGATATAATTAATATACCATATATGAATATATATGTATATATTTATAAATCTATATTATATATGTGTATATATAGTTTTACTACCATCAATATAATTTCTTGTTAGTACATTCACCCCAAAAAAGAAACCCCTTACCCATTTCTTACTCATGAGTAGTCACTTCCCCAAACCCCTTTTTGTCAGCTCCACAGAAACCATGAAATTACTCTTTGTCTCTACATATATTTATCCATTCTGTGCACTTCACATAAATGAATAATACAATACTGGTTACTTTGTAATTGGTTTATTTCATTTCATTTACCATAATGTTTCAAGTATTATCCATGTTGTACCATGTATCAGTACTTCGTTTTATAGTCACATATTCTATTACATAAAAGTAACACTTTTTATTTATGCTATTATTCTTCAGTTGATGGACATTTTGGTTGTTTCTGGTTTGGACTGTTATGAATAATAAATATTTTATGAATATTCATATATAAGATTTTGCACACATATGTATGCACAGACATATATATTTATTTCTCTTAGGTATATAGTAGGAGTGGAATGGCTTGGTCATGTGTTATGTATATGTTTAATATTTTAAGTGATCATTAAACTGTTTCTAAAGCAGCTGTATTACATTCCCACCAGCAAACTATAGTATGAGAAATGAAATATAAATTCTCCACATTCTTGTCAACACTTGTTATTATCTATCTTTTTTATTATAGACATGTAGCAGGCATGAAGTAGTATCTTTGCATGGTTTTAATTTGCATTTCCCTAATGACTACTGATATAGTGAAACTTATTATATTTTTATTGAGTATTTGTACATTTTTGGAATAAATATTTAAATCTGTTGCCCAATTTAATTGAGTTATATTTTTTCTTTTTCTTTTTTTCTTTAATTTTACTTTAATTTCTGGGACAGGTGTCACTTATTCTAAAATCGACCATATAATTAGAAGTAAAATAGTCCTTTGCAAATGCAAAAGAATGGAAATCATACCAAACAGTCTCTCAGACCACAGTGCGGTCAAATTAGAACTCAGAATTAAGGAACTCACTCAAAACTGCACAACTACATGGAAACTGAACAACCTGCTCCGGAGTGACTACTGGGTAAATAATAAAATTAAGGCAGAAATCAAGAAGTTCTTTGAAACCAATGAGAACAAAGAGCCAATGTACCAGAATCTCTGGGCCACAGCTAAAGCAGTGTTAAGAGGAAAATGTATAGCACTAAATGCCCACATCTGAAAGTTGGAAAGATCTCAAGTCAACAGCCTAACATCACTACTAAAATAGCTAGAGAAGCAAGAGCAAAGAAATCCAAAAGCTAGCAGAAGACAAATAACTAAGATGAGAGAAGAACTGAAGGAGATAGAGACACCAAAAACCCTTAAAAAAATCAATGAATCCCAGAGCTGGTTTTTTGAAAAATCTAATAAAATAGATAGACCACTAACTGGACAAATAAAGAAGAAAAGAGAGAAGAATCAAATAGACACAATAAAAAATGATAAAGGAGATGCCACCACTGACCCCACAGAAATACAGACTACCATCAGAGAATACTATAAACACCTCTACACAAATAAACTAGAAAATTTAGAAGAAACTGATACATTCCTGGACACGTACACATTCCCAAGACTAAATCAGGAATAAGTTGAATCCTTGAATAGACCAATTACAAGTTCTAAATTTAAGGAAGTAATTAACAGCCCATCAACCAAAAAAAAGCCCAGGACCAGATGAATTCACAGCCGAATTCCGCCAGAGATACAAGGAGGAACTGGTACCATTCCTTCTGAAATTATTTCAAACAAATGAAAAGGAGGGACTCCTTCCTAATTTTTTTTAATGTGGCCGGTATCATCCCGATGCCCAAATCTGGGAGAGACAGAACAAAAAAGAACACTTCAGGCCAATATCCCTAATGAACATCGATGCGAAAATCCTCAATAAAATACTGGCAAACTGAATCCAGCAGCACATCAAAAAGCTTACCTACCATGATCAAATCGATCGATTTGATACCATGATCAAATCAAATCGATTTCATCTCTGAGATGCAAGTGTGGTTTAACATATTCAAATCAATAATCACAATCTATCGCATAAGCAGAACCAGTGACAAAAACCACATGATCGTCTCAATAATTGCAGAAAAAGTCTTTGATAAAATTTATGTGAAAAACTCTCAATAAACGAGGTATTCATGGAACATATCTCAAAATAATAAGAGCTATTTATGACAGCTCTTATAAGAGAGAATAAATAGAAGAATAAATAGAATAAGAATAAATAGAATAAGAGCTATTCACAGACAATCATACTGAATGGGCAAAAGCTGGAAGTATCCCCTTTGAAAACTGGCACAAGACAAGGATGCCCTCGATCACCACTCTTATTCAACATAGTATTGGAAGTTCTGGCCAGGGCAATCAGGCAAGAGGAAGAAATAAAGCATATTCAAACAAGAAGAGAAGATGTCAAACTGTCTGTGTTTGCAGATGATATGATTGTGTATTCACAAAACCCCATCATCTCAGCCTGAAAACTCCTTAAGCTGATAAGCAACTTCAGCAAAATGTCAGGATACAAAATCAATGTGCAAAAATTACAAGTATTCCTATACACCAACAATGGACAAGCAGAGAGCCAAATAATGAATGAGTTAATCGTTTTTATCATTGAATTGCAACAATTATTTATTGATACTGGGAACAAATTCAATATCAAACACATGAGTCACAAATATTTTCTCATTCTACATGTTGTCTTTTTACTTTTTTTCTTTTTTTTTTTTTTTTGTTTGAGACAAGGTCTTCCTTCTGTCGCTAAGGCTGGAGTGCAGAGGTGCGGTACAATCATAGCTCGCTGCAGCCTCAACCTCCTGGGCTCGTGAAATCCTTCTACTTTAGCCTCCCAAGTAGCTGGGACTCCAGGCCTACAGGCATGTATCACCATGCCTAGCTAATTTCATTTGTATTTGTGTGTGTGTGGCAACAATATTTTGCTGTGTTGCCTTGGCAGGTCCTGAATTACTGGTTTCGAGGGATCCTCCCCCCTCGACCTCCCAGATTGCTGGGACTACAGGTATGAGTCACCGCACCCAGACTCACTTTCTTAATTGTATTGTTTGGATTACACTGGTGCAAAAGTAATGGCCACTTTTGCCAAGGTAATGACAAAAACCACAATCATTTTCTTGCACCAACCTAGTAGTACCAAATGTATGTTTGTATGTGTCTGTCTTGTACCTAAGAAAGTATTGCCTAATCTAAGGTCATGGATATGTACTGCTATGTTTTCTTCAAAAGGTTTTAGTTTTAGTTTTACTTTTTAAACTTATTTAAAAACATTCAATTCATAATTTTCATCATGTACAACTAAAAATTTGTTTATGTTTTCTCATCTATCTATCCATGAATGAGAATGATTACCTAGTTCCTTGAAGCTGCAAGTGCAGAGTGTAATTCTGTTACATTTTAGAGGTAACTATAAAAACATCAATTCAACCTAATCAATGTTGTCAAATGGAAACATTTGTTGTATTTATTTCCTTGTCTTTCTTTTCTTTTTCTTTCTTTTTTTTTTTTTTTTTTTTGAGATGAAGTCTCACTCTGGTGCCCAGGCTGGAGTGCAGTGGCTCCATCTCTACTCACTGCAACCTCCACCTCCCAGGTTCAAGCAATTCTCCTGCCTCAGCCTCCTTCCCAAGTACCTGGGATTACAGGCGCCTGTCACCACACTCAGATAATTTTTGTATTTTTAGTAGAGACGGGATTTCAGCATGTTGGCCAGGCTGGTCTCCGACTCCTGACCTCAGGTGATCTGCCCACCTCGGCCTTCCAAAGTGCTGGGATTACAGCCTTGAGCCACTGTGCCAAGCCAATTTGTTGTATTTCTATATGGTTAACCATATGTTTAACTTCCAGGATTTCTAAATGTGAACTTCAGTCTCAATAATTTTTATTTTATTTTATTTGTATTTGTATTTATTATTTTGCATTTGAGCATCCTTAAAATTGACAAACTGACTATTTAACCTTTCCTCTAATTTGCTCACAGTAATGACCTATCAGCCATTTATTAACATAGAAATTGTGGCTCTATATTATTCTATAATGAATTCATTTTCCTTTGTTATATATTACAGTGAGCACACTGTTAAAATAATGCCGTTCTGGAAACATTTAGAACCTTCAAGAAAAGTAACATTATACTATTTAATATGACTTTTGTTTTTAAATATAACTTTTATATAAGTTACGGTTTTAGTCATGTAAATCTCATTCCAAGTGGATTTTGATAGAGTGATGTAAACTAAAGATTAGTCTGCACCATTATAGCATTCAGTCAACATACTGACTTAAGAGGAAGCTTTAAATTTCGCCTTTCTTATGTCTGTCAGTGCCAGTGAGTACATGGTCCTAAGTGCTCTGTTTCATCCACATTTTCAATCCTATGTTAGGTTTCTTACTGCCAAAGAAGATCTAATGAGCCATTTATAATTTGAAAGAATTCTTGAATATTTTATCTCTATATTCACAGGCTTTATTTTTTCACTCAATGCAAATTTCTGTTTACTCTAAAAATCTAGTGCATAAACTTCTTAAACAATGGGAAAAACATAATTATAAACTAGAAAAATGTACTATATTTTAAATTTGAAAAATATTTAAATGACTATGTTATCTCAAAAGGGTAATCTGGGAAAATCTTATGAGTAGGCTTCAACTCTCTCTCTTTAATAACTTTAACTTAAATTACAATATCCTCAGCACCACAATTTAGATATTCTCCATTTGACACTGGATACACCCATACCTAGCTGAAAATGGGCCTGTCTTCATACCTATCAAATTCAGCTCTTTAGTCTCCAGCAAAACATCTTACTGCTATGTTCCATTCACTTAGTGGCTACCAGTGGATGTTTGTAGGTGATAGGTAATTAATAATTAATCTATTTAGAGGTGATTTTTTATTTATATATATATATTCTTGCAAATTAAATACTTTATATTTATTTTGCAAAGCACCAAATCTCAATCATTACTCAATTTCCAAAAATTACAATTTGTAAGCATTTTACTCAGCCCTTTTTAGGAATTGCAACCAATTCTTCTCAAATCACAAACCTGAGAAAGCTATCTTCTAAATCACTGTATTTCTATACATTTTGGAAAATCAGGCCTCAGGACTCAGATGATATTTTTTTTTTCCACATTGAACATTGTATGTCACTGTATCACTTTCAAGTGTTTTTCTAGTTTAATGACCTTCTCTAATTTAATCTAAGACATAGTTTCATTTTAATATATGATGCTATAAAAATAAGGCTTAACTTTAAAATTTCAGATATGTTAGTGAGATTCTGAACAGATTTTACAGAAACCGCTTATTTGGCTTTCTAAGTAAAGTATGAATTTGCCAGGTTCTAGGTTTTTGTTTGTTAATTCTTTTGTTTTGTTTTGTTTTTTGAGACGGAGTCTCGCTCTGTCACCCAGGCTGGAGTGCATTAATTCTAAGCAGTTTCTACTTATTGGTCTTATTTAGTTAAATGTTAAATGGGCTTCCTGAAAAGGAATAAGAATAGAAAATTGATTCAAAGAGATGCGTTACCAATAAAATACGAAGAACAAAAAAGTATGGTTAATAGTTTAATTTTACTTATCTGCTTTCAAAAAAACTCTCCCAAATGTTACATATATATATATATATATATAAAATTGAAAAATTGCAAGTTAAAATTATTCATATTCATTTTAAATACACATTCTGGCTTTTTTAAACTTTTATTTTAGGTTCGGGGTACATGTGAAGGTTTGCTATATATGTAATCTTGTGTCATGAAGGTTTGTTGTACAGATTATTTCATCACCCAAATATATTTTGGTGACTATATATGTGTGTATGTGTGTTTATGTGTGTGTGCATGTGTGTATTGATGGCTGATGTGATACTTCAGTTCTTGTTTTCTTAATTTAAAATAATTTAAATGAGAGACACACTGTAAAGGAGATGCAGCATGGAGTATTTCATTGTGAAAGAAAAATAATATTTTGAAAGTAAAGTGCAGAATAGACAGCACGCCCCGAGAGAGAGATTTCAGGGCAGGCTGCTTGTAAGGGTGAGACAGCAAAGACCGGCACTAGGGAGAGTCCCTTTTTGGGAGTCTTACATGATTGTTCATAAGGAGGTGGAAAGTGGTGTTGCTAGTAAGCATGTTCTAGGTGGTTCTCTGGGCGCACATGTACAGTAGCCGTACATGCTTGTTCACACATAGCATGTTTCATTAGCAACTTAAATCTCCACCCCGGGGTGGGTTTTTTACTATTAAGATGAGCGAAGCGTCAGTTTGAGGATAGGTAAAATCAAAGTGCTCCTGCCCTGTAGAGGGGAAAGTCCCTACTGAAGATAGCTTTGCTTGAATAAGCTCAATTAAAATGTGAATGTTGAGGCTTATTGTGTTGACGGTAAGGTCACCACGGTGGCTGCGTCCCAAGAACATGGTCATTTCTTTGACTACCTTTCCTGCTCCAGGTTCCCCCTAAGAGATCTTAGGAACTATGATCATACGGGAAGTTGAGGGGTTAAGTAAGGTTGTCTGAAGCTGCCTCCTGCTGAGTGGGGCACCGACCCTGCCCACCCTAGGCCCCAAAGTCTCTTCCTGCCTGATCTAATGGAGTAGAAACCATGTTGTCTATGGGACTGGTGGGTAACTTGCTGGCAGCCAGAGGTTGAAAGCCCTTGCAAAACCATCATGGAGAAGTGGAGTTGCTGTAAGCAAGAGCAAAAATTAAGTGAACATTTTAAACAAAGTTGGACCAAAAGTTAAAGCTAAAAGTATGGTAATGACTGACACCACTAAAAGCAGCGAGGCAGACAATAACCATTCCTTCCAAGTTCCCTTAGACTTTCCTGAAGATTCAATTTTGTCTGCATAGGTAATCATATTTTTGACATTTTCTTGGATAAAACCAGACTGATTGACAGAAAAACAGCATTCTTCTTTTAGATACAAAGTGGTACTCCTTGCCTGGCTCTGAGAAGACCTAAGCCTCTTTGGTTCGGTAGGACTACAGTGGCCAGGGAGTCTAGCAATTGTTTGAAGTCCAGTGAGGCCCTTAGCCACTTTTTGGAGGGCCACTATGGTCTTCTGAGACTGTTTTATTTCTGCGAGGCACTGATGCTCTGCCTCCCATGGCTGACTGGGTTAGTCCCAGAGGAGAAGATAGTACTTACTGCAAAGGAATAAAAGGTCCTGCTCAGAGGTGGATCTTGTGATATTGGTACATGGGGAAAGGAAGAGATGTTTTAATCCATGTGAAAGTTAAATAAGGAGAAATGTAGGCAATGGAGCATCACCCCTTGCATAGTAGAGGAAGTTGTAGATAGGCCAAAGGTCTCACAAACCCCCAAAATTCCATGTGATAGTGAAATTTGTGCCGCAAAAGTATTTTGCATTAAGATAGTAAAAGTAATAGAAGTTTGGTGGCCATGGGTTTATCAGAGGGTAGTAGAGTTGGGTGGTGGTGTTCATAAGTATTTTTTTTAAAAATCAGATCCCCCTTTTAGGGTCTCATCATAAGCTGTATAGATGACTCACTGACAAATGTTTGGTTACACTGACTGTCTCTTAGAGTTTTTCTATAAAAGTAGTGGAACTGGCATTGTTGTTATAAAAACAGAAGGGGAATTCCTGCAGGTAAAAGGTAAGGTAAGAAAGCAATTTTCCCTTTGGCAGAGTGGAGCTATTATGAATAGTTAAAAGTGGAAAGTTGAACTGGCCATAGCCAATTTCAAGAAAGTCTCTTTGTATTGCTTGTTTAGTCAGATATTCTCATATTATGGGCCAATGGGTTTGTACCAAGAGGTGTATAGAAGTTTTGGCCCAGTTTTCTTGAGGCACAGGTTTGGTATATTTTCAACTTTCAGTAGTCATGCAAAGTCAGCAAGTCTAAATTAATTTTAATAAGCTAGCCAAGAATGCCTAAAATACAATGAGTAAATAAGAGAAAAATAAGAACATTACTTATCTCTTAAGGAGGTCTCACTGCAAGTGTTTTCTTGAATAGAAGCTGGTGCTTAGGCAATCATAATTGTTCGATGTTTGGGTGCTGGCTGTTTCTTGGACAGGAGCTCTAGATCCTCCAGAGCTTCACAGGAATAGCTTGGAGTCTATGTTGTGGGTTTCTGTGATAACTTAAAAGGAGTAACTTTTTACTTTTGTTAAGAGCATCCAAGGCCCCATACCCCTAGGTTTTACTGCAGTTGAAGTTGGTCAGCTGTAGGGTAGAGTGAAAATCCTAGTTTGGGGTTTGCTATTAACACTGATGACAATGTAGTGTTTGGCAGGCAGAGGTCCAGCGCAGAAAGTGAAGGCTGATAGGCATACCCATGAGCCAAGCTGAACCACGAGGGGTCCAGGGCGTCCCTTTGAAACTCCATTAAACTGAGACCTTAGGAGTTCATGGGTGTTTGCCATGCGTCGTCCTGGGTCTCACAGTGCTGGCCGTCTCCAGGCCCAGCTGAGATGGCCTCTGCTCCCAGCTGGGGGTCCCTGATGACTTGTCAACAAGTCTTCCCTTACCTCACTGATTTGCCATTTTGACGCCCAATGATAATGCTTTGAATGCCTGGGTGTACTCACCATGACTGTGAATCCATGTGGACATGCACCTGTGCTCAACATGGATGGCCTCTTGCAAAGTCTCCCAAAAGAGTCTCAGAACACATAGAGCCTAGAGGGACAGGGCACTGTTCGCAAAATTAGATTTAAAGTGTCCAGGTGATCAAAAATTTTTAAAGAGATTACTTGTTTAACAAACAAATTACAGTGGCCAATTATTACTGGTCAGGATGGTCCTGAATGGGACAGCAAAACAAACAGTGAGATAAAAACAGCAAAAGAATCCAAAGACTGAATAATCAGGACATTTCATCTGAATAAGGTAATTATTAATATTGCCAAAGCAGCAGCAAAATGGAAAGTAATCACAAGTACTTGCTCAGAGAATGTGAGTTATTTAAAAGGTCCTCCTCAAAAAGCTAAATAAAATAAAGCTAGGAAAAGCAGTGATAGTCAACCAGGTAGCCTGGTACTGCCATAATACCCATCACGGGTGAAGGGAAAGTGTAATCAATGAAGCAGACAAATGTCTATCCAGGTTGTGGCACCAGAAATGCTGATATGATACCTTGGTTCTTGTTTTCTTAGTTTAAAAGAATTTAAACAAGAGACACACAGCAAAAGAGATGTAGCATAGACTATTTTATTGTGAAAGAAAAAGAATATTTTGAAAGTGACGTGCAAAAGAGACATACAATCTGAGAGAGCATTGCTGCTCATAAGGTCAAGACAGCAAAGACTGGAAGTACGAAGGCTTTCTTTATGGGAGTCTTACATGATTATGCATAAGGAGGTGGAAAGTGGCATTGGTCAGAAACATGTTCTAGGTGGTCCTATGTCTGCACATGCACAGTAGCTGTACATGCTTGTTCATAGATGGCATGTCTAGTTGGCATATGAAATCTCCACCCAAGAGTGGGTTTTTAACTTTGATAATGAGCAATGGGTCAGTTTGAGGACAGGTAAAATCAAAGTTCTCATGCTGTCTAGCAGGGAAAGTCTCTACTGAAGATAGCTTTGCTTGAATGAGCTCAAATACAATGCGAGTGCTGAGGCTTATTGTGTTGATTGTGTTGATGGTCAACACAGTTGCTGCATCCTGAGAACATGGTCACTTTCTTGACTGCCTATCCTGCCTATTGTGTATATGTGTATATACATACATATATTTGGTGACAACAGATAATATATGTATATATATTGAATGACAATGTATTATTTATTTCATAGAGTAAGGTTTGGCTAATGCTAAATCTGCTATTTTATTTGTGATTCTATGATGCATAAAAAGATATATAAATAAATACGTGGATAGGTGTCTAGATGTAACTGTTTACTGTTCAACATCTGTCATTAAAATGTCAATTAAAGGTGTTCAATATATGCTATGAAAATGTCAATTATTTTACTATATTGACTGAGATTTTAATTACCCTCTTTATGTTATTTTTCAAGGAAATTTAATATGTAAGGAGCCTTGAAAGTCTGTAAATCTAGCTCTTATTTTGCATCAGAATCAACTAATGTCTGAATAACATCAAAATATATATAGCTATTAAGTATGAAAATAAACACTAAAATTTTTAGTTTTAAAATTTCCTATAATCCTGAGTATTGTGTTTGCTATTATGCAAAACTTGTATCATAAACATAATTATCTTACTTCTAAATGATACTTCATGTTGCATCTTATATTTAAGAAGCTGGAATCATCTTCTGCCTTCCACCCAACCTATGTTTCTTCACTGAATTCTTATTACTGAAATGATTACTCTACGACTAGAAATATTTATGGGTACTAGTATAAGGATCTCACTAAAACTCCTAAGTAATTGCAAGTTCATTTTATTTTTCAAGCTATAAAGTTACATAACATACTAATACAGATTAAGCCTCTTTACTATGATGTCTTATTGAAGTAGCAGTTTGCAAATGAAAGATTATATATTCTTGTAATAAAAATATATTAATATTATGATATATTCTCGTAATGGCAGTGAAGAAACGTAACTGACAATTGTTGAATGAACAAAATAAGGAAGACTTTCTTTATGTTATACCTCAAGGTAACATTTTACCTAAATAATATAAAATTCTATTAGTGGCTATATTATTCCATATCATTTACTTTGTATCTGGCTTTACTGTTTTCTAGTAGAAATCAAATTAAACTAGTGCTTATGCGCTGGTTTAATAACTATCCCAGCAGTCTGCAGTACATAAGGGAACCACCAATGAAGAGATCACTTGAAGGCTACATTCTGGATCATATATTATTTGAGCCCTATACAACTATATAGATTATGCAATTCAAACACTCCAAACATTATATGAATAAAAGAAATACTGCAGTCATTACTGACTTTTCTGTGTTTGTATTAGAAGACATATTATAGCACAAATCTTCTGGGTTTTTGTTTAACTTTTATTTTAGGTTCAGGGGTACATAGGATGGTTTGTTGCATAGTTAACCTCATATTGTGGGGATTTGTTGTACAGATCCCTTCATCACCCAGGTACTAAGCCTAGAATTCAATAGTTATTTTTTTTGCTCCTTTCCCTCCTCTCATCCTCCACCCTCAAGGAGGTGTCTGTTGCTCCCTTCTTTGTGTTCATGAGTTCTAATCATTCAGCTTCCACTTAAAAGTGAGAACATGCAGTATTTGGTTTTCTGTTCCTGCATTCATGTGATAAGGATAATAGTCTCTAGTCCCAGCCATGATCCCACACAAGACATGACCTCACTTTTTATGGCTGCATAGTATTCCATTGTGTATATGTACCACATTTTACTTATTCAAACTGTCATTGGTGGGAATTTAGGTTAATTCCATGTCTTTGCTATTGTGTATAGTGCTGCAATGGACGTTCACATGCATGTATCTTTATGGTGGAATGATTTATATTCCTCTGGGTATACTGTATGTGTGACAGATTGTGTTTTCCAAATTTAGCCACCATCACAGTATCTCCCAGCTAATACACTCTTCCACTCTGTTCCCTTCATCAAAATTCAGAGCTGAATACTTTCTTGTTGAATCTGAGCTAGGCTTATAACTTCTTGTAATCAATAGAATGTGATCAAATGATAATGCATTATTTTGGAAGTTGGGTCAGAATAAGGCATCCAGCTTTCACCTAGCTCTGAGGATAATACCTCTCATAGTATTTCCACTCAGATACTGATGTCATATTCTGATAAGCCCCGGTCACATGAAGAGGTCACCTCTAGATGCTGTGTGGACAATCCCAACTACTCCAAAACTTCAGCTGACCCATCTGGAGGTCAAGATGTCACTGAAGAAGATATCTGGGAAGTAAATCTTTCAGACCTAATTGTTCAACTTTCAATCATTCAGGTCTTCAAAGGCAAATCCTGAATGTTGTGGAGCAGAGAAAAAGCCACCACCGCTGAGACTTTTCTAATTTTTTTTCCCAAAAGAATCTGCAGTACTATAGGCTTTTTATAATTTTATATCACTAAATTTTGGGGTGATCATTGTGCAGCAATAGTAACTCTAATACCACTGTAAAAAAGACACATGTTGAATATGAAAGTTGGAGGACACCAAGATTTCAACTTGTATGACACACATGTTATATGAAGTAGAAGGCTGAAATTATAGCCTGGATCTTTTATTTTATTTTTTCTTAGAGCAGAAAACCAATCCCAAAACACCACAATAACCTGCCCTCTTATCCTGCTTCTAACAGCAAATGGTTATTTGAAAATGAGTGCATTTTTTACCTATTTATATAATTATCTTAATTTTTGCCTGGATTACAATCTAGGAAATCTATGTCTTGAGTAGATAATATATATTCAGTTATGCACAAATATAATTAATTATCCAGCTAATATTTGAAGAGGTTTTTTTTTGTTGTTGTTGTTCACCAGGTTTATCTGGAAGCATTAACTTTCACAGAGCTTTGTATTGAAATAACATTTAAGGTAAAGTCTGGAATTGATTATCTTGCTGAGGCTTATCTATGAGGTAGACTATGTATATGTATATTTGTGTCAAAAATGAAATATGTGTGTGTGTGTGTGTGTGTGTGTGTGTACATGACCTTACTTAACTGATTCCTCTGTTCAGAGTCTCATCAGACTGCAATCCGGGTGTCCGTGAGGGTTACACATTCATTAGAGTCTCAATCTGCTTCTCAGTTCCCTCAGACCAATGACAGAATTTATCACCTTATGGTGTAGGACTACAGCCCATTTTCTTGCTGGCTGTTGGCCAGCACCATACCTCTTAGAACCCTCTCGTGGTTCCTTGCCTCATGGTCATCTCACAACATGTCAACTTACCTCTTCAAAGCCAACAAGTGGATCTATCACTCTCACGCTAACCTACTAAGGAAGATTGTTGTATAATGCAATGTAACCAAGACTGTGACACCCCTTTTACCTTTGCCATGTAACATAATCTAGTCAATGGAGTGGCATTCTGTCACATTTCTCATATTCCATTGACTTAGAACAGTCAAAAGTCCTGGTGGCACTCATCCCAAAAAGGAATTACGCAAGACTGTGACTCCAATTTAATCATCTTAGAGTCACAGGATCTTTTGGGCGTCATCTCACCATCTGGAAACCTCTGTGGTCAGTGGTGCCTTTGCCTGACTTTTGCTCAGTCCCACTGGGCTTTTTCTGCCCACTTGGCCCAGCAGTCTGTGCTCAGCCTGCACTACCAGCCTGGATTCCCTGCCTGCCAAGGGTGAGCCAGGTACAGAGCAGTGAGGGGTGTGTCAGCAAGTGAGCGCAGGGTCCGGCCACAGTCAGGTACCCCGGCTGCTGTGGCAGGACGGGAAGCTCCAGGCTCTGGTGCAGGTGCCAGCTCCGTGCAAGGCTGCAGCTGGACCAGATGTACTGCACATGGCTTTTCCTGAGAGCACCGGTGTCTGGACAGAAGGAATGTGGTAGCACCCAAAAGCTCAGAGACACCAGAAATTGCAGAGCCCTAAAGAGGGTTTTACAGCCCTGGCTCAGGGAGCTCTTAGGTCTGAGTTCCCTGAAGGGCCGCAGTTCTTCTCTCCTTCTCATCACCTGCAACATGGTGAGCAGGGGGGTGTGTTTCAGTCCCGTTTGTGTTATAGCTCTTTCAGTCCCACCATCCAGCAGGTCTGAAATTCTTGTCGCACATCCAGGAAGAATGAGGTATGCGGAAAACTGAAGGGTTAGCAAGGTGAAAAAGTGCTTTATTGAGCAACAGTACAACTCTCAGGAGACCTGAAGTGGGTAGCTCCTACCCGCAGGCAGTCGTCCTGTCAAGTCTGCAGCCCTCAGTGGAGAGGAGATCGGGAGTGGGTAGCTCCTATAAGCAGGCAGGTCATCCTGGAGATCAGGAGTAGATAGCTCCTTTAGGCAGGCAGGTCTTCCTGACATCTGTAGCGGAGAGGAGCGCCACAGTGGTAGCTCCTATCTGTAGGCAGGTAATCTGTGTGAATCTGACTGAGTCCAGGATTTTTATGGCTTCAGAAGGAAGGAAGTGCATGCTTATTGGTTCATGGTGGCCATGGGTGGGCCTGGAAGAAGCACTATAAGTTCTCACTCCTGGCGGCCTGCAGCCTGGTCCCCAGTCTTCCCTGTCCCTGGTTTGAAGGTGGGGCTTCACCGAGGACCCACCCCTTTCTGCCCAGGACCTTGTCTGCCTCCTGCCTCCATCAACATGTCATCCATGGTATGAAGGCTGTTCATGCCAATGATTGCCCGCAAGCCTACAGTGCACCACCTTCAGCCCCGCTTGGCCTCTGTCCCTTGATCGTCAGTGCCCAAAGTCCCACGGGGACTGAGGTGTGGGGGTGGAGGCTGACATGTCAGTGTCTCCTCCAGCACACACATTCGGCTGGGTTGCCACAACGCCCAGGCTTTGCTTTACAGTGGTGTGGGTGCCCGAGCCGGAACAGGCCAGGGAGTGGGAGCAGGCACTTCCGAGCCTATAGGAGCATAGGGCATATGGGTCTGGAGTCACCCTTGCAGTTGCATCTGGAGTGAGGGGCTCTTGCCTTGCCACTTGATAGGGGCGGGGGTCCTGCCTGTTCCCGGCCCCACCAGCTCCACAGAGGCACAGTCCCACCACGCCTCCCTCGCTGCAGACAACGTCTTCCGAACTGCGGCCCCAGATGGGCTGCTGCTACCATCACTAGGATGTATCCATTGCAAATGCCTTTTGAAGAATGCATTCAGTAACATGGAAAAACATAATTACAGACACAGTAACATACAGACAGTGCTTACTTCCAAAAATAAAGACACAAATTCATATCAAGAATCTCATATCAAGAATCCCTTCTTTATCTCTCCTTAGACAGATATTCAATTATATCTAATATTTGTGTATTCTTTATTTGTCAGATATTTTCCCAAGTGCTTTAAAAATGCTTTAATACTCATGATAACTCTATGCAGTATCTTTTTATTATCACTTTTTTTAAAAATGAGGCTGTGAAAGTTTACTAACAAACTCACATAGATGAACATTGCAAATTGAGATATTAAGAAAAATAATTTTTATATAACAATTACTGTTTGTTTTTATAACTGCTAAGGAAAATATCATTAATTTAGACTGTATTGTACAAACTTTAATACAACATCTAAATAATAAAACATATTTTACATGTTCAATAAATACATATTTTTCTATATGCATAAGTCACTGGAACCTATTACCAATACATATATTTAATGTAAAAATAAAGTACATTTTTTATGGAAACTTTAGTTTCTGGACTGACCATTAAGTTCATTTTGCATCAAGCACTATCTCATAGGAAATGATGTAGATAATATAATGTTATATTAAAGTTGATCTTGTACAATTTGCTACAAACTGACTTTATTCCCCTGTTGGTGGAACCAGTATTACAGAGTATTTTCTTCCTAGCCTGTGTTTAACAATTGATTACAACATACTCCTTGACCTTTTTATTTTCTTGCCTATGTATACTGCCTGCCTGTCCTGTTTTAAGCCCTATTTCTTTTAAACATCACATTTCTTATTGGTTGCTGTCTATCTTTGTTCTTTATCCTACGTTATCTTGTTATCAATAAAATTGCACATGTCTGATTGAGTTGTTGTAGCTTCTAGTTTCATGAGCTAAAAGTCCAGTGCCTCTCTCTTTCCCTTTCTTGCGGCATCCATTTATTGCTTCAGCCATTTCCTCCTCCTGTTCACTTCTCACTTCTCTATTTTTTCGTTTCTCATTTCCTTTTTCTTTCTCTCCCTGTCTTTTTCTCTTCCTCCCTAATCCAAAACTGTATCATCCAGTATCCTATTAAGAACTATGTTTTACAAAGAAAATGATATGTTATACAAAGCTGTCGATGATGAGTAGGGAAAAATAAATGCTGCAATTAGATGATAAAGGGGAAAGGGAGGGAAATATAACCCTTAGTCTTTCATAATTAAAATCTTCATATATCTAAGTGAACTCACTGGAACTCAGACTCAAGTATTTGTAATAGCTGAAGTCATGTTATTTTAGTATAAAACTGGAAAGCAACTCATTTTTGTTGCTGTTATTCTTTTTGTTTGTTTGCTTTTTCTTAGAATCAGCAGACTTGTGAAACACTGTGACATAACATCCCCTCATGCACTGACTGCAGAGGAAGCAAAAAAAAAAAAAAAAGAAGTCTCATGCTTTCTACCCAAAAATCCCTGCTGAAATGCAACATCAGGTCTGGTTTCACTAATTTTCCATTTTTCAATTGTTTTTCTTATGTTGGAAAGAAAAATCTCAAAATAATTTGATAGGGAATTTAGCAAACATAAAATTAAGTCATGATCCATGCCATATGCAAATTACTGTCGTTTCCTGAGAGATTATTGCACTTTCTAGTTATGTAACAATGTATGTTCTATCTTGAAATAGCTTTAAGACTTGGCTGAGTTTCCAACAAAGTCTCAATTACATATGAGATTTAACAAAGGCAATGAAGAGATTCAATGCCCTAGGCTTTCAGAGAAAAAAAATAAAAATAGAAACACACATACCCATGGAATTATTCTAATAGTTACTTGGTATTACTAACAGAGTCAGTTGAATATACCTTTTCACATATGGATTAGCAAAATATTGATTTGAACTAAGTATCTTAACCTCATTTAAACTTCTGCGGACTGCAGTAAGTGAAGTGAAGCACTGTTCTACACATTTGAGCAGATTTTCAAGTTCTCTAACACTACAATACTTCCAACTAACAAGTTGGCAATAGCCCAAAGTTTGTTTTGAAAGTTTAATTCTTTAAATAAAATGTTTACTTTCACCTACATATAACTAATAATTTACTTCTCTGGATCAAAATTACTTGGATTTTGTATTTATATTTTTGTTGCTATAATTGATTAGTCTGTTCAATAGACACATGTAGTTCAATATATTTGTACATTTTATGGCATCATAGGTATACTGAGAATATACTAGGTGCTTTTATTTTTCAAGTAAGTCAATATACTTAACATACACAAAATATTAGTTTCCATGTATACTATTTAAAGTGAAAATAAGGTTAATATTTTGAGAAAGATACATAATGAATTGTTTCTCAATGAGGGAGTGAATAATGGAGGAAAGAAAAAAATAAATGAGAGCAGTGAAAATGCTCCTTTTCATTAAAAATGACAGAAACAAACACTTAATTGAAATAAATGAACAAGCATCATTTATTCAGTTGTATGACAAATATCCATGGCAAGCTACTATGTACCATGCCAGTAAGGAATAAAACATACTTGTCTTTATGTGTTCTATTCTAGTTGTATAGCCAGAAAATAAACATTTACTTTATAAGAATCCCATTTATAAGATATTCTTGAAAAGACAAAACTATAGTGATGGAGAACAGATCAGTAATTGTCAGGATATAGAGTTGATGTAGTGTGGTTGGTTATATGTGGCTAAATGTGTGCTAAAATTTATAGAAATTCACATCCAAAATCAAAGTCAATTTTACTATATATTAAACCCAAAACAGATAACCTTTAGACTAAATTAAATAAACTGACATAATATAATGTTTTCTGGAACACGTGGACTACATTTATTCAACAAAGCTTGTAAAACTCCTTGGCATATCTACTACATATGCATACCTTATAACCCAACAATTTCTATTTTATAAATATGTCCAATAAAAAAGGCATATGTAAGTCACAAAAATTTTGTAATGTATTTTGAGTAGCATTCTTCCTAATTGATTTTTTTGTATAATATATTCCAGGACAATAAGAATCTCAAGGTAACTTTTTAAAGTTAACTAAGATTTTTAATTTAATTTAAAATTCTGAAGCATTTTCAATACCATTTTGGTATTTTAAAATGTACAGTATAGAACAAAATGTTTATGATTTTTAAAATGTAGGATTTTAAGGTTAAAATAAAATATATTAAAATATAGTAAGTAAAACCACAACCTTCCCAAATATAATTTGGAAATAAGAGTAGCAACTTAAGATGCATTGTTAAAGAAAAATGTATTTTTTAAACAATGGATTTCTGATTTTGATCTACCTATCTAGGGAAACAATGAAAAATACAGTATCTCAATGTTAAAATAAAACTTACTCTTTATCTCATAAAAATATACTTCTTTTTATTACCAAAATTATTATTTTTAGTGACTACTCTGTCACTAAAATCTCTGTTGCATTTCTTGAATCATCTTTATCTTCTCCCTTCATAAGCCATATATTTCAGTAAACCTAATAGCCTACCGTACCTAGAGAGATGCCACATATATGTTGTGTCAAATAAATACTAGTTGAATGAATGTATTGGTGGTCATTTAAAATAACAACTTACATTCTAATATCATCATTATAAGAAAGTGTGATGTCTTTGAATGTACACGGCACTACATTGTAACTTCAAAGAGATAAAATTATTGTCCACTTTGTAAGTAGCCCATAAAAATCACTGCCTAATAAAAAAAGTGAAGGGCAGTATCTTCTAAGGGAACTTTATTCCTCAATATTATAAGAAAGAAGAAAGAGATGTATTATCTACTTGAGATATGAATAATGAATGTTAGCATGAGCTAATGTGAAAATTTAAAAGTTGTAATGTGTTATGAACTGAATGTTTGTGTCCCCCCAAAATTCATAGGTTGAAATTCTACCCCTTAACAAGATGGTAACAGGTGGGGAATGTAGGTGATAATTAAGTCATGAGAGCGTAGCCCTCATGAACAGGATTATTACCTTGATAAAAGGGACCACAGGAGCTCTCTTGTCCTCTTTCCTCCATTTGAAGTTATGAGGAGGTCTGCAGTCTGTGACCTCGACAATGCTGGCACCCTGATCTCAGACGTCCAGATTCAAGAACTGCAAGAAATAAATGTTTGTTGTTCAAGCCACCTAGTCTAAGGTACTATGTTATAGCAGCTGGGACTGAGACATGAAGTTATTCAGATATATTGTAAATTTATTTGTGTTTTATTTTCTAAATACAATATCAAACCATTACTAGTATATTTGTATCTAAAGAGCAATATATAATTAAAAAGAACCACACAATTACTTTTGTCAACCTTGATCATTTTTGATGCTAAGGACAACTCACTCAGGAAGCGTTACAATTTAATCTAATTCCATATATAATAGAGAATCATGTGTATTTTAAAAGAAGTTTCTTTTTCTTATTCTCTAAAGATTGAATTTTATTCCAAGCCATAGGTTTTTATTATATTAGTACTCATCACTGAAACATTTCAGTAGAACATTCAATAAAGTACTTGTCATATTGGTGAGGGAAGCTTTTATTTTCTGGTTCTATTTTTCTATGTGGGTGAGTTTTTCTAAGTGGTACTGTTGGTATCTTTCACGTTCCACAGTTGTTTCTCACTATTAAGGGAAGATTGGCTTAACTGAGAGTGTGGTTATAAGGAGACACTGATTACACTTAGCTCAGCCCTACCTTCCTTCATTCCCTTTATTTCTGCCAACTTGCACAAAGGATCTATTCTCATTCTTTCTTGGTCACTTATTAGATTTAGTAGGACAGATTTCCATCACAGAGCCTTTGCATTCTATTAATTTCTGTGTTTAGATGGATCTAATTATTCAGGAGTATAATATAAATAATCAATTATCTAATTAAATCTATAGCCATATATTCAAACCTAGATTTTGTCAGTATATAATCATTTTATTTGTTTATTTTTACAAATTTAAATAGTTTTTTTGTGTATAAGTGGTTTTTTTGTTACATAGATGAATTATATAGTGGTGAATGCTTTGATTTTAGTGCACCCATCACCGAAGTAGTACATATTGCACCCAATAGATAGTTCTCCATTCCTCATCTCCTCCCACCCTCCACCTTCTGAGTCTCTAAAGTCTATTATGTCATTCACTATCTGTGTCTTTACATAATCATAGCTTAGCTTCCACTTATAAGTGAGAACATACAGTTTTTGCATTCCCACTCCTGTATTACTTCACTTAGAATAATGGCCTCCAGCTCCATCCATGTTGCTGCTGACATTATTTTGTTCCTTTCAATGGCTGAGTAGTATTCCATGGTGTATATTTATCATATGTTCCTTATCTGCTCATTGGTTCACAGGCACTTAGGTTAGTTTCATATCTTTGCAATTATGAATTCTGCTGCTATAAACATATGTGTGCAAGTATCCTTTCATATAATTACTTCTTTTTTTATGGGGGTTTTAGATACCCCGTAGTGGGATTGCCAGATCAAATGGTAGCTCTTTTAGTTCTTTAAGGAATCTCCATGCTGTTTCCCATAGAGGTTGTACTAATTTTCATTGCCATCTGCAGTGTATAAGTGTTCCCTTTTCCCCACATCCACATCAATATCTATTGTTTTGTGACTTTTTAATAATAAAATTGTCATTCTTGCAAGAGTAAGGTAATATCTCATTGTGGTTTAGTTTGCATTTCCTTGATGATTAGTGATGTTGAGCATTTTTTCATATGTTTGCAGGCCATAAATCTTCTTTTGAGAAATGTCTATTAATGTCCTTTGCATACTTTCTAATAAGAGAATTTGTTTTTTTTTAATTGGTGATTTGTTCCAGTTCCTTATAGATTCTGGATACTAGTCCTTTTTCATTTGCATAGTTTGCAGATATTTTCTCCCATTCCATGGGTTGTCTGTATTTCTTTCGCTGTGCAGAAGCTTTTTAGTTTAATTAGGTCTCATTTATTTTTATTTTGTTGCATTTGCTTTTGGGGTCTTAGTTATGAATTCTGTGCCTAGGCTGATGTCTAGAAGAGTTTTTCCAATATTGTCCTCTAGAATTTTTATGATTTCACGTCTTAGATTTATGTCTTTAATATATCTAGAGTTGATTTTTTATATGGTGAGAATTAGAGATCCAGTTTCATTCTGCTACATGTGGCTTGACAGTTTCCCCAGCACCATTTATTAAATAGGGTGTGCATTCTACAATTCATGTTGCTGTATGCTTTGTCAAAGAACAGTTGGCTGCACATAATTGGCTTTATTACTGGGTTCTCTGTAATCTTCCATTGAACTATGTGCCAACTTTTATACCACTACCATGTTGTTTTGGCAACTATAACCTTATAGTATAATTTGAGGTCTGATAATGTGATGCCCAGATTTGTTCTTTTTGCTTAGGTTTTCTTTGGCTATTCAGACTCTTTTTGGTTTCATATGAATTTTAGGATTGTTTTTACTAATTCTCTGACAAATGATGTTGGTATTTGAATGGAAATTGCATTGAATTTTTATGTTTCTTTGGGCAGTATGATCATTTTCACAATAGTGATTCTTTCAATCCATGAGTGTTTCCATTTGTGTCTGCCATGATTTATTTCAGCACTGTTTTGTAGTTCTCCTTGTAGAGATCTATCACTTCCTTAGTTAAGTATATGTCTAGGTGCTTTTGTTGTTGGGGTGTGTGTGTGTGTGTGTGTGTGTGTGTGTGTGTGGTTTTATTTATAGCTGTTGTAAAGAGATTGAGTTCTTGATTTGATTCTCAGCTTGGTCGTGGATGCTGTATAGCAATTCTACTGATTTGTGTACATTGATTTTGTAACCCAAGTCTTTACTGAATTCTTTATCAGATCTAGGAGCTTTTTGGATGAGTCTTTAGGGTTTTCTAGGTATTCAATCATATCATTTGTACACAGTGATAGTTTCACTTCTTCTCTTCCAATTTGGATTCCATCCTCATGATGTAATTATCTGCTAAAGACTTAGCCTCCTAATACCATCACATTTAGGGTTAAGATTTCAACATATGAATTTTGGTGGAACTCATTCAGTCCATAAGAAGCCCTTATAGAATGTCACAGAGTTTAAGCAGGTAGAATAAAAGTAATTTTTAATAATTATACACTGACACCCAGGGACTCCCACTCCTGGGGGAAGGGGGAGCACACCACATCAAGGGAACATCCTGTGGGACCAAATAATTTGGATGGCAGGCCTTGAGCTCCAGATCCTTCTGCTGGTGGAAAGTTTCCTTCAGCAGTGGCTGTACTCCAGTCTAGAATACAGAGCAAGATTCTGACTCAAAAAACAAAAAGAAAAGGCTGCCAGGGTAGTTGCCAATGCAAGGCCCTGGGTTATTCAAATATAGTTTTTCCAGGAATAGTTTTAACACAAGAACTAATAATACTAAATCAGGATAAGCCTATCCTTTCTTATTTGCTTGCTTGGCTTTTTGATAGACACAGTGAACACTTATGGATAAATAAAGATCTTGAAGAGACTTAAATACTTTCCAGATATACTATGTGAGCTATAATCCTTGAACTAGGTGTTCAGCATGCTTCAGGATTAAAATGAGTGCAGTTTTTTTTTTTTTTTTAATGAAAGAGATGGTTTTGTCCTTTAATACTTTCGTAATAATTTTTTTTAATTTTTTAACTCATGTTAAAATATTATTTAAGTTTGGATTTTATTTAATCAATAATTTTTAACTTACCTCAAGGGCATAAAGGCATCTAAAGTCCCTTTGTACTTTAATACTTGATCCATAATTAATTTCTCCCTACCAGTGCTAATGGTAGATATTGAAATTGAGGACATCTCCTCATGGTTGGGATTTTATTTTTGTAGCATCTGTATTTTATCATTGAGTCTCATTGTAAAACCTTGTATAGTATATGTCATGAACATTTGGATTTTTTTTGAGGTTCAGAGTAGCATTCAAATCAATTTTACCACTTTATGACTATTTTTAAAATATACCATTCTGTGAAGAATAACATAACCTTCCCTTCAGTGATCTTCAGATCATCAGCAAATGGTTGGGGCACATGACAGACATCACAAACAGAATGACTTAATTTTAATCTTTCTTTTGATCCATCATGCGCACAGAAAGTTCAAATATTTGCTAATTCTGTGTGTGTGTGTGTGTGTTCTCTGTGTACTTGTAGATTGTATTGCTGTAAAAATATGCATTGCTCTCTCATCAGGCTTTTAGTTTATGGAACACTCCATAGCAGGTTCTTCTCTACAGTACATCTCCATCGTGTAAGATTATACCACTGTTCCCCAGCCTAAGCCAAGTGATTGGCTTTAGACATATAATTCTCAGCCTGGGACCACTTCGTCCCCCAGGGAACATATGGTAATGTTGCAGACATTTTTGTTTGTTACAACTGTGGGGCTGTTACTGGCATCTAGTGGGTAAAAAACAAAGATGCTGCTAAATAATAATGCACAAGATAGCTCTTCCAACCCCACCACAAATAATTATCTGGTCTCCAAAGTTAGTAATATTGTGTCTGAGGCCGGGCACGGTGGCTCAAGCCTGTAATCCCAGCACTTTGGGAAGCCGAGACGGGCGGATCACGAGGTCAGGAGATCGAGACCATCCTGGCTAACACAGTGAAACCCCGTCTCTACTAAAAATACAAAAACTTAGCCGGGCGAGGTGGCAGGCGCCTGTAGTCCCAGCTACTCGGGAGGCTGAGGCAGGAGAATGGTGTGAACCCAGGAGGCGGAGCTTGCAGTGAGCTGAGATCCGGCCACTGCACTCCAGCCTGGGTGACAGAGCGAGACTCCGTCTCAAAAAAAAAAAAAAAATTGTGTCTGAGAGTGCTTTTAATAATGAAATGTGTGTGATGTGATATGAACCATTTCTGAGTAGAAATCTTAAGAATCATAGTGCGATTCTGCCATTATTATTATTTTTCTCTACCATGAGATGGGTGTAGGGGCTCCAATATGACTGCCTTTATAACCTAGACCCAAAATTGAAGAAGACATGGAGCAGTGCTCTAGCCAAACCACAATAGACGTATAATATGATCAAGAAATAAAGACATGTAATATGATCTAGAAATAAACCTTTCTTGTTGTAAGCTACTAAAATTTAAAGGTCTTTTGTTACTGTAGCATAATGTACTTAACATAAGCTGATTGATAAATTACTTAGTGAATTTCAGTAATAAGATTAACATGTTTATGTCCATGAGGATGACCCCTGAATCTGACTCTTAATTGGCTCTGAATTCAGTTGATAAAGAAGGATTTTATTTATTGCCTTGCATAAAAATTAAAATATATGCTAAGATAAAATTGCTAATTCAAGGAAATGTAAACATTTCTATTTGAAGGGTTTTTAATCTCCAAATGATGCCAGACATTTTTAAATATGCTAAAAATCACCTTCTTTTGAAAGGTTAAACATGTCAATGACCAGCCTGAGCAAATTATCTTAAATGTAATGTAGTTTTAAATATGGTCTTGTCCAGATAATTTGTAATTTGTTAAACAGTTCATGGATGCTGGTTCTCAAAAGACTTGGGAAAGTGAAGATTTGAAAATCATTTTACGTAGGGGCCTAGTAGACAGTAACAACAATTTTGGGAGTGACTGGTAAGTTCAGTTTAGTGGTAAAATAGCTATAATAAATTTATAGAAGCAGTAAATTCCTGCTCTGTAGTCAATGATTCTCCCAATAAGGTAGTCTAAAAATCTTGAACATTTACAGCCAAGTGTGAGAAGATAGTGCCAGCCTCTCTTAGTTTAAAGATAGTCTGCTACTCTTTCTGTGCTCATACTTTTCTTACAAAGTGTCAAAATATGTGGTGAATAGATACACACAAATAGACAAAGCACATGTGTTTGTGTTATAGTGTGCGTGCTTTCCGTCAGGCTTCAATTCCTTTTTGAAGGGAGTTTTGCCTTATGAATGTCTAATTAAGAGTATTTGGCACATAAAAAGGCTAAGTAAAGATTGAATTAATGAATACTTAAAAATGAATAGATAGTTTAATTTATGCTTATTTTCACAAAATAATCTAACAAAAATTTTATGAAAATTAGATATTTAGAACCAGTCTAATGTTTCAGTTTATACAAAGTTTTTTTTTTTTTTTCAATTCTACAAGAAATAAAAATGAAGTGTTTCATTGTAATCCTGTTTTCAAGACTGGAATTTATCTTCATTTTCAAAAGACTAAGAGTGGATGGCTTGTGGCTACTAAATTTCTCAAAATAGACTTCAAGACATATCTGAGTGTAGAGAAGGTGAGCAGATATTGGAAAATACAGTTCTCCTACATCAAACATCTTCAAACTTTAAAAAGCTTGGGCTTGTAACCCATCTTGTCCTCATAAAAAAGCTATACCATGCTGACATTCAAAGTTTTGGACATGGTGTTTTGCCATATTACGATTGTGATACACCTGTTTGAGACTGTGAGTTAGATCCTTTGGTTTCAGTTGAAGGACCTTATCTACAGCATATTTTTGTATTCTAATATAAGAGAATTGGATGTTACTCTAATAAAATTCAAAGGAAATAATTCTTTATAGATGCTTAAACTTCATAAAAAATTTAGGAAAGGTAGAGTGGCTTTGGACCTCAAATTTCTTTACATTCAGCATAACATTATTTTAACTTACAGTCTTGTATAACCCAGAGAGAATTTAATTGTCCAAAACCTTGTTATCTAAATGAAAGTCTGTGGCCTGGACACCCACACTGTCCCTCTGCTGGTATTATCTTATTTTGGTCTTAAATTGCTGTTTTCTGAGGAAAGAAAAGTGTCTCCTGACGTCATTAAAAAAAAATAGACCCTGCTTTTTGATGCTCATTAATTTTGTATAATATGATTTTCTTCAGCCATCCAATTTATCTGTGTGAAGCAGTTAAGTTTAACTTTAGTTTAGTTGCAAGCCTAAAGATTTTATTCCTAACTGCATTAAGTTAGTTGCATTTTATTTGTGATTTGAGTTTAAAGTAGGTAAAATATACATAACTATGAGCTGTTAAGTCTTTCTTTTCATTAAGAATGGTATTCTTCTTGGCTATTATTGTACTCTAGATACTATTTGTCCAACATTTTCTAAATATGTAAAAAATCTTTAGGTTATTTGATTTAGCTTTAAAAAATAATTTTGAACAATCTTCATGTAGATTGAAGACCTTCATTTACTAATTTTATTATGTAAAATATTTCAAAAATGTTATACAAATTAAATATTTACTTCCAAATCTTGAAATGAATTCTATGAAGTGGTATTTAATTTTAAAATACATATTTTCAGACAAAACTTTTATCAATTAGAATATTTAAAAATATACACAAGTTATTCCTGGAATCATTTAAAATAAACATCATAATATCCTCTTCTGAAGTGTTTCTATGTAGCTGTTATTAATATTTAGACACATACACACATACCATCTAAACATTTTGTGAACATGAGTGAAATATATTAAAAAGTTACAGTTCAGAAGATAAATGAAAGAACAAGATATAAAACAAACCTTTTTTTTTTTTTTTTTTACAAAGGCATTAATTTATTAAAAGATGCATTAGTTAGAATGTTAAGATTAACCAAATCCTCAGAACAAAAATTGGATCCAGTGCCACGAAAACCTGCCCACCATCTCAGGAGAAAGGCTGTCTCAAATACTTATCTGGCAAGATCTCATGCTATCCAAATGGAATATGAACTTCATTTCATCAACTCAGGTGAGGAAAATAATCCCCAGATGTTGCAATGAGCTCACACATTTCTGTCATCACTTTATTGTTGTATTATTGTTATTTGTGTATTAGTTTTCTTTTCTGCAATTGACTTAGCTCATCTCTGGGTCAGTTGGCTTCTCTATTTTAGTGTCATAGTCAACACCTGCAAGAGCAATCATATGTATTTCTCTTATAGCCAATGGCTCTCAGGAAAATATATACAATGCAGCATGTTTACTAAGGCATGGATATTTGTCTTATGCAACGTTGTGGGCAATCTAATCAAAGCTACCTTGGCTCCTGATTATGTGTGCCCAAGAAGTGGGCTTTCTTTCTTTTCCCACATAGCTCTAGGCCAAAAGATGAACGAGCTTTTGGCATTCTCTGAACTCCGAAAAATGTTCTTCTTTTGTAGTTTTACAGGAATTTCAAGTTATTTAGTCTTTCAATAAGGGTTTTGAAATCCAGGGTGAATAATTATTGTATAACATACATGAGACATATTCTGTCTTGTATATGTTCATTTGATACAGTATCTGCTATGAGTCAAGCATGATGATGATTACAGAAGATAAAAAGAAAACAGGACGCCTGCCTTCCAAGATTTCACGACCAAAAAAGTCAAATAAATTAATAAGCAGTTTCAATACTTTTTTTCTTTTCTTCTTCTTCTTCTTCTTTTTTTTTTTTTTTTTTTTTTTTTGAGACAGAGTCTCGCTGTGTCACCCAGGCTGGAGTGCAGTGGCACGACCTCAGGGCACTGCAACTTCTGCCTCCCGGGTTCAAGAAATTCTCCTGCCTCAGCACCCCGAGTAGCTGGGACTGCAGGCACACGCCACCATGCCTGGCTAACTTTTTTGTATTTTAGTAGATATAGGGTTTCACCATGTTGCCCAGGCTGGTCTCAAACTCCTGAGCTCAGGCAATCTGCCTGCCTCAGCCTCCCAAAGTGCTGGGATTAGAGGAACGAGCCACTGTGATTGGCCAATTTCAGTAATTTCTAAAGCAAGGTAAACTATTAATGAGTTCAATTATTTGGCATAGATATAGGTTTTTAAATATTGTATACATATGTAAATCAACTAAAATTAGAATCTTAGCAGACAGAGGCAACTGGAGTTTCAATCTCAATCACATTTTTCCATGCCTTTCTATGTACAATGTCAGTCAAAGGAGATGATAGACAGGGGAGGTCTCACTGGTTATGGGACTATTTTGGCTCCAGATGAGATACCCGTTATGTTAGCTCCCATGATGCTCCCTTGTCCACAGGATCTGCTGCTACAGGCCATGCTAGGAGCAGGGTCAATTGGACGTGTTTGTAAGGGCCCATGGCCTAGGGTGAGATTCACTCACGCTAGGAGGTGCTAGACCTGAGATTCATTCTCCCTATGTGTGCCTCAGTCACTTTCTCATTGGTGTTGCTACTTCCCAAGGGGGCTGCTGCTTCTAATCATATTTGTCCTCCTTGGATCTCCTCCACGCCTCTCTCCCTTCATTCTACAAGAATCCCAGTTTTAAAAAAGATAGGTTTTAGAAAAACAGAACAAAATACCAAGAAGAAAAGTACATTCGGCCAGCTTTATCTTTAGGGAAGAATCATAAGCCATTCTGGGGCAACTTAGGACAGGAAGGCCTGCCTCTTCATGGAAATGGAGGTGGGGAAAGAGATAATTTGAAAATAAAATGTGATTTCATGTATCACATTTTTAAACACATCTAATAAATGTAAGCCAAAGATTTTAATGTCATGCAAAATACTATGATTGAAAAATCGCTAGCCAACAGGCGAGTAGAAGATACCTGTAACTCCTAACCATGAAAAAATCAGGGAACAGGTATCTCATCTGGAGCTAGAAATCAGGGAAAGATTAAAGTTTTCTAAAGTTTTTGAAGGAAAGGACTCCAAAGGGATTTTAGACACAGCTGAGTCTTAAAGACAATGTCAGGAGACTGAAAGGGATGGAGTTTATTCTAAGCAGAAAACACCGGTACTACGAACGTAAGTTCTGATCTACTTAAGGAATCACACACAAATTAGAACACATTGTGCAGTACGTGGAGAGTGGTAGAGAGAAGAACCAAGATATAGTGGCCAGATCATAAATGTCCTTGTCTGCCCTAGAGATTTTACTTTTATAACAGACAATAAACTACTCATGCACTGTTTCTTTCTGAATCCTTTATTTTTATTTACTGCTTTAATTATTACACTTGCTTTCCAGTGCTCATATACCTAAGCTAAAATTGTGAAATCTTTAAGTAAAGAGAACATGTCTTATAACTATTTCCTATGCATATAATACAATGTCATTTAAATAGTATTTTGCAGTAGTTTGATAACATTTAAATTTTGTTATTTATATTATGCCTTTTGCCATAGTAAAGAGTATATTTGCTTGTTTCACTTAAGCTCTAATTTTTGTTTTTGAGTCAATTTTACTAATAAGTAAGTAATAAATAAGCCAAATTTTACTTGCTGAGATCATGTCAAATTTTAATTTTGTTTCCCAATATTCTATTTATCTAACTTATTATTTTGCTTACAATTAAATCAATAACTGCATTAAAGATAAACATAATACATATTAATTTTCCTTTGGAAAACTGAGAACTTTTTATCACAGAACTAATTTTTAGAAAGCATTATGATTCTTTTTAGTAGAGAAGAGATGTTTTTAAAAGTAAAATAAAAAAAGAAAAAAGGTACTTTCCCTGACTAGGTACATGCTGAATCAATTTTAATTTTGGAAATAATAATTTACCATTTGCTTATCAAAGTCATACTCATTCCAGATGTTTGTTGGCTTTTTTGTATGCAAATTAACATAATAATATCTTTATATTTAAATAGGAAATAGACAAAATCATCTGCTTATTTCGCATAGCAGAAAATAATGAAATTGTTTATGAAAGTAGACTACACTGAAAAACAAAGGAAAAAATTACTATGTTATGTGATATTTTGTTATTTTTTGTGGTGTACAGATTTGGTCTATGGAAACTGTGGAGATGTTTATTTTCTTCAATATACAAATTTCTCCATTTTTTGTGTGTGTGTATATGTAGTTAATTTAAATTAATGATTAATAAGAAAGTTATTAATCATTTATTAATATATCTATTTTTTTCTTTTTCTATTACTTCTCTCTCCACCCTTTATCTGGGTTCAGGTTGGGGCTAAAACATGAGAAAGGACATGGGCCTCTCCTGAATGCATAACCCCACTACAACTGCCAGAATTTCTACTATCACCAACTACACAAGCTTCAGAATCAAGCAGCAGAGACTAAGTACCATAGTCATTTCATAATCATGAAGGTTGATTTTTGTAATTTTTCTGCAATGGATGTTTTGTACTCTCTCTCTCTGTCTCAATGTAATTTGGTTCTGAATCAAAATCTTGAAAGGATCTAAATTATGTCCCCAAACTTGCAAGATAGTCTTGGAATTGTAGTTCTTAAGTGAGTTACCTCTGTATGCTATAAGAGGTCTACATAAGCTTTCAACAGATTATTCATAAAGATATTCAAGTCAAGTCTGTAAATGAAATCAGACCTGTCACACATTGTTCTTAGATACTTTTTCTAACTAACCTACCATTCTGGTTAACTCTGCTGGCCAAATTAAGGTTAAATTCTGTTTTTTATGCATGTGACTGGACCCTTAGAAAATACACATGTGGAAAAAAGGTTAAGTAGTGAAAAAAGGTAGTAAAATGTGAAACCATCTAGATTTTCAAAGCACTTTAAACATATTTGTTCCAAACCCACACAATTTGTACACAAACATTCCTCTTGAGCACGTCTTCTTTGACTGCTTTGGTAATATGGTCGCTAAATTGTTTATTTTATCTCTTAAATGATACTGGAAATTGTATAAAGCTGTGATCCCTAAACTTTTTGGCACCAAGGACCGGTTTGTGGAAGACAGTTTTTCCACAGAAGGCAAGGAGGGATGGGTTTGGGATGATTCAAGTGCATTACATTTATTGTGTACTTTATATCTATTATTATTATATTGTAAAATATAAAGAAGGAATTATACAACTCATGGTAATGTTGAATCAGTGGGAGCCCTGAGATTATTTTTTGTTGTTGTTGTTTTGTTGTTGTTGTTTGTTTTGTAGCTAGTTGGTTCCATCTGGGGTGATGGGAGCCAGTGACCCCGAAGTGTGTTGCTTATGTTCAGTTTACTCTGCAATCTCATTTTGGTTGCTGTCACTGCAGGAAAGTCTGCTTCGCAAAGATAGGATGTTGGAAATGGAAGCATGCTTTTCAGTGCTTTTACGGCAATCTCAAGATATTCTGCCTTGCCTTTAATCCAGAACGTATGGAGATTTGATGTCTTCTCAAACATACTTTTAAGGGCACCATCTTTTGTGATCTCAAGCAGTTGATTCTCTTCTAGCATGGGGTGAGTCAACTCAACTGGCTGATTCACAAATGGGTCACGGATCCATTCCTTCCCAGTTCAGGGAAGTAGTGTAGTTGGGAAGTAATGCTCAAACTCTTATGAAAGCTGAGATAGGTGATCATGCACCACCTAGGAGGAAGAAAGCCCTGGCTCATTCTCTTTCAAAATCTCTGCTAGTGCTTGAAACATCAGAAATCCCAATGTTCACTTGTTGTCCTCACAATTCCAGTTTGGCATTGAATGCAGCCATCTTATCTGGTGGCTTGAACACAGCTATCAGTCTCCTCTGAAGTGATAGATTGAGTTCACTGAGCCAGTTAAATGTGTCACACAAATAAGCAAGTTTGCAACCCATTTTGGATCACTGAAATGTGCTGTTAGTGGTAACTGTCCTTCTAAAGGAAATCTCTGGAGTGACTCTCACATCCCAAAAACTCTGGCCAGTGATCTACCTTTAGAAGGCCACATCACTTACGTGTTGAAGACGTGTGTGCTCTGCATCCATCTCCTCACAGAGCTGTGCTGTGAACAGACATGAGTTAAAGGCATGTACTTTCATGTGGTTGATAATTTTAATCATATCCTGCAAACCACTGTTAAGTTCAGGTAACATTTTTGGGCTAGCCAGTATTTCTTTATGGATGACACCATGTGTAGACTCATATTTAGATGCAACCTCTTTGACTCCAATAGTGAAACCAGAAAGCCATGCAGTCATGGCAGCCACTCTGTGCATGCATATACTGACACAAAATGACTAATTCAGTTTTCCAGATATGTAATCATTTAAAGACTTGAATAGTTCTGCAGTTGTGTTTTTAGTTGCCTGCAAAAGTGTACATAACACAGCCTCATGAACATCCTCCTGAAAAATATAACGTACAAAAACAAGCATTGTTGCCTTCTTGTCAACGTCGGTAGACTCGTCAACCTGGATAGCGTACCACAGTGACTCATTAACCCTATCTAACAATTGTGCCTATATATCCTCTGCTATTTCATCAGTTTGTCTAGTTATAATGCTAGCCAAAAGAGAAACATGTGCCACCTTTTGAACTGCAGCCTCTCCTAAAAGTTCACAACAAATGTCCTTAGCAGCAAGCAGGATTAGCTCTTTGCAATGGTAAAGAGCTTCTTAGCTTTAGCAGTACAGTTAGCCCCTAAAAATGATGCTCTCGGTACAGACACATTTGATGAAGTGGTGGCCTTTATTGCTTCTGTTCTTCATGTTCACAACATTTTTTTTTTTTATCTTTTGAAAAACTCCTAAGGCTTGTCTTTTAATACAGGGTTCTTGGTTTCCATGTGATGAAGCAGTTTTGACAGTTTAATGGTTTCATTAAATAGCTGGTCATCACATATACAAAGCAGATTTACAGAATATGAATCACCTTTTGAAATGAATCCACAATTTAAGTAGGACTCTTGGTATTTTCTTTTAAATTCAGCTGTATTTTTGTTGTCAGTGGTAGAATTTTCTGCTGTCTCATCATTGCATCTTTTCCTCTTTTCAAAGAATCTCCAGTGACATTTACTTTTTACTCATTTTGGCTAGCGTTAGCTTGTGGGCTTACCCAAACTGTGGCTGAGACAAGTGCACAGTAAAGGAAAGAGGCATGAACAGAAGTGGTAAATAAAATAATGGGCAGCCCATGCATGGACTAGAATAAGTGTCAGATCCTGACTTAAAGCCTGCCACCAGATGCAGCTGTACAATTGAAGTACATCAACTCACATACCACTATAAAGCCAGCCAGCAGATGCAGTTTAATTGTCACTTGCCACTCACTGATAGGGTTTTGATATGAATCTGCAAACATTTGATTTGTATGTTCTCTGTGCATTCAAACATCTCTGCTAATGTTAATCTGTATTTGTAGTCTCTCCCCAGTGCTAGCATTACCTCCTCAGTTCCACTTCACATCATCAGGCATTAGATTTTCATAAAGAGTGTGCAACCTAGATCGCTCACATGTGCAGTCCACAATAGGATTCACAGGCCTATGAGAATCTAATGCCACAGCTGATCTGATAGGAGGCTGAGCTCAGGTGGTAATGGTTGTCATGGGGTGTGGCTTTAAATACAGATGAAGCTTTGTTTGTGTGCTGGCTACTTGCCTTCTTCTGTGTGACCCAGTTCCTAACAGGCTACGAAACAGTACTGGTCTGTGGCCTAGGGGTTGGGGACCCCTGAAATACAGTATTTGACAAACTTACTGACTTAATAAAATGAGCTAAATAGACAATCTTCTACTTTGTTTAATGCATAAATATTTTCCAAGTATAAAAGCATGTGATAAAATGTCTATTATTTAAATAGACAAGTAAAGGATAACAAGTAGTTTGATAATGCCATGAATCTAATTTTTCTTCAAATGACTTCTAATCACAGATAATCCATTAAAATAGAAAGATAACAAAATTTAGAAACATATCTATGTCTTGCTCTGCACATACAAAGAACATCTGTCCATAGACCAGACAATTTAGCACTTTGACTCAGTGGTTAATTTTCATTCACTCTAAGGCCAGTCTTTACAAAATGTAAATAACAAAGTACATAAAGAAATGCAAATGTAGTATTAAACTATTAGTTATTAAAGAGAAAAGATACATGATCTATTACCAAACAACATTATGTAGATGACATTCAGAGTCTGCAGAGAACTGGTCCCTCTAGATGTTCAGCATATCCATAGCTTGTCAGAAGTCATGGATATTTTCATATAAACTCTGGTACCATCTCTTGAAGCTCACTTCTTTTTGAGAAAAGAAACTCTAACACTGAATTCTGTTTTTCAGCTTTCTCCCCTAAAGCCATCTCTTTTCTATAACCATGCCAGGGTCCTGCTGTTTCTCCTCAGCCTATATGTGAAGTTGTCAATTATTCTGTTCCAACATATTACAATCTTTGAAACTCTGGGTCAGGAATTTAAGATGAGAAAGAGCAGCTATTTGTTGGAGCTCTCACAGTCACTGTCAAATGTTTCTCTGTTCCTGTTTTTCTGAATTGAACTCCATTAATAGGTGTTGTTCAGCTTTACTTTCTTGGATATGTGTTGAACCCCACGAGGGGAATAAATTATGGGGAAATAAAGCATAATTTCAGGAGAAAAAAATTGAGCACTATGTCATTTATATCAATCAAGGTAGGAAGTGTATAATAAAGCATCCATTTCTGGTTCTTGAGAGTTTGCCTCTTGTTATGGGTAATTTTATTTGTCAACTTGACTGGGTCAGAGTTTCCAGATATTTGGTCAAACATTATTCTAGATAGTTTTGTGTTTTATGAAATGAGTTACCATTTAAATGGGTAGACTTTGAATAAAATAGTTTACCTTCCATAGGTAGTCTCATCTGATCAGTTGACAGCCTAGGAAAAAAATGGACCTCCCTGAAAGAAAAGGGATTTCTTCCAGCTGATTACCTTTGAAATGCGTCTCCTTTCTGGGTCTCCATCCTATTAGACTACTGTACAGATATTGGACTTGCCAAGCATCCACAATCACATAGCCAATTTCTTAAAATCAATCTCTCTCTCTCTCTCTTTCTCTTATGTGTGTATATATGTGAGACAGAGAGACTGATTGATTTTGAGAGAGATATTGATTGATGTATATGTAGATACACTTCAGATGTATATACATTTTTGGAATTTCCTAAGTAATAACAGTGCCTTTGTTATTGATGATAGGGTCCTCATTATGCTAATTAGGTGTTTATGATGAAACCCTAGATAGTTTATACTAATCACATGACTTCAGGACATATGCCAATCATGCCACAAAGACCAATCACATAATTAGAGAGCTCAGGCTTTGAGCCACCTGATATTAGCCTGACCTCTAGCTGAAGACTGCATCATATGGGCAATGGTTCAATCAATATTGCCTATAATATACAACCTAATAATAACTCCGAACACCTATGACTTCAGTTGAGGTTCCACAGCTAGTTATTAGCATCAGGAGAAAACTGTTTCCTGAAGATGCTGCAAGTTCCATGCCTGGAATCCTTCCATGTTTTGCCTTATGCATCTCTCTCTCTCTCTCTTTTTTTAGTTGGTTCTCCTTTTTATCTTTTAGCCATAGCACAATTGCAATAGTGAATAAAGTACTTGGAGTGAGTTATGTGTAACTTTCTAGCAAATTATAGAACCTTACCACGATTGTAGGAACTCTCACATTTGTAGTCAGTGGTTTGAAGTCAGAGTTATCTTGGGACCACTGAACTTGTTGATGATGTCTAAAGTGAGGGCAGTTTTGCAGGAAACTGTTCCATTAACTTTGATTTTGGCAAACTCATTGCAGGAAGAGATATGCTGCACTTAATTTTAAAGTAAAACATGTTCTTATTTGAATTTCTGAATTATAAAGATTGCATTATGCTTCAGGCTTCAGGGGTTTAGTTTATGCCCAGGGATATGAGTTGAATAAAAATCTCTGAAACTCCTGACTGTTGCATCTCTATAGAATGATTTTTCTTCAGCTTTCACTTTAACTTGAAAACCTGTCTCCTTCTCTATATCCTAGCTATCTGACCTTGCCTAAATCATTTAACTTATTGAATGATCAATTTTTTTTAGTTGTAAAATGAAAACATAACATTAACTTCATTTAATTACTATGATGATTAAATTAGATGATGTATGTAAAGTTAATGGATTATTTGGCCCATAATGATCTCCTGATCACTGTTACAAATTCTGAACATCAATGTTTAATGAAAAATAATGTTATAACATGCAATTAAATAGTAAGGTCATACTAATAAAGTATTTTTTATAAGAAAATCTACATAAGAATGAAGAAACAATATTTGGTGTTAAAGAAAATAAAGGAAGTTAAATAATATGAATCTTCCAAGATATGAAGCTATGTCCGATTAACTAATACATTTAACTTGCAAAAATTATCTTGGTCAATGGATGATAATATGTTCCACTCTTTTGGACAATACAAGGATAAACAGTCTCCAAATTGCCACGCTTACTTTTATTTTCTCTATACGTTCATTGTTCATCAACATTGCCCCTGGCAGTAGAATAATTTTTAAACATGTTAACACCTTCTATCTAATTTAAATTGAATCAGACCAACTGGAAGCTTTTTTATCTCCTTACAAAGACTTTGCATGTCTTTCCTCACTTTGACGTTTTTTTTGTTTATTTTGTAATTTACTAACATGAGAAAAATGAACTTTTTGTTTTCTCACATTCTCGAGGATTATAGGTTTTAATGGTTCTGAATACACTAGTTATGTTTGAAAATGGAGAAAGTATTTGAAGACAAAATACTTGGTGGTGTTCAACATTATTTATCTGTATGTATCTTCTACAAAAATGATAAGGGAATGATAGAAAGAATTTCTTCATCTTCTTTATTCATTATAGTTTCCCTAGTGACTATGAACATATATTATTTCCTAATTTAAAATACAAAGCAAATTTAAAGTGAAAAACAAAAGCAGTTTATACAACCAGAGTGCCTATATTCTGTTCTCTCTTCTACTTTGAAAAACTACTTGGACATCCTAAGTGTTTGTTGTATTATTTGTCAAAGTGGGGCAATAATACTGTATACATACTATGATAACCTTGGAAGAAGAAACCGAAACAAAAATCAAAATCCAAAAAGTATAAAAGGGACCAGGCTCGATGGTTCACATCTGTAATCCCAGCACTTTGAAAGGCCAAGGGGGGCAAATCACTTGAGCTCAAGAGTTTGAGACCAGCCTGGACAACATGGTGAAACCCCATCTCTACAAAAAATACAAAAATTAGCCAAGTGTTGTGTCATGTACCTGTGGTTCCAGCTACTTGGGAGGCTGAGGTGGGAGGATTATCTGAACCCAGGAGGCGGAGATTGCAGTGAGCCAAGATAGTGGTACTGCAGTCCAGTCTGGGTGACAGCAACATCCTGTGTCCAAAAAAGTATAAAGGGTCAAATTGTGACAATTGTCCCTCCCACCCCATTCCCAGCCTCTCAGTTCTTTTTCCCTATCCTTCCAAAGATGTTTTATGTAAATGCAATCAAATATACACATGAATACTACTGTTATTCCCCTTGTTAACACAAATTTTAGTTTTCTTTATTATTTCTTCTAATAGAGGTGGGGTTTTGCTATGTTAACTAGGTTGGTCTTGAACTCCTGGCCTCAAGAAATCCCCCTACCTTGGCCTCCCAAAGTGCTAGGTCCATGAGCATGAGCCACCAGACCTGGACAAATTTTAGGCTTTTTTACACATTATTCTGCATCTTGACTTTTTACATATACCAATTGATTTTGAACATTGTTTCATGTAAGTGCATAAAGAGCTTCCTGTGTTTTGTTATAGCTGCATAGTATTCAGATTATTGATGTACCACCTTTTTTTAAGTAGAGATAAGATCTTTCTATGTTTCCCAGGCTGGTTTCAAACTCCTGGCTTCCAGTGATCCACCTGCCTTGGCCTCCCAAAGTGCTGGGATAACAAGCTGAGTCACCACACACAGCCCCATAATTTATTTAATCCCCTATTGATGGATATTAAGTCTGTGATACAGTTTGCATGTTTGACTCCTCCAAATCCATGTTAAAATATGATTCCCAATGTTGGAGGTGGGCTGTGGAGGTAGATGATTGGATCATGGGGACAAATCCCTTGTGAATGGCTTAGCACCATCCCTTTGGTGATAAGTGAGTTCTTGCTTAGTAAGTTCATTCAAGGCCTGGTTGTTTAAAAGCCTGGGACCCTCCTCCCAGCACCTCACTTTCTTTTTCCTATTCTTGCATGTGACATGCTGGATACCTGTCACCTTCAGCCATGATTGTAAGTTTCCTGAGGCCTCACCTGAAACACATGCCAGCACCACGTTTCCTTTTAAGCCTAAAGAAGTGGGAGCCCATTAAACTTCTTTAAAAATAAAAACAAGAAACCCTATAGCATATACATCCAAAATACTAGTAATAGATTATTATATGACAGGTGCTAACTGATCCAGATCTCTAATCTCCAGATTAGATCAGTCAGATTCTCTCATTAAGGTATTTGGAGTTAGTACTGAATACATTGTACCACTTAAATAATAGGATCACTTGTAATAAAAATTACTGATTCAAGGCCATACCAGTGACATTGCAAGTCCCAACTATCCATAGGAACCAAGATTAAAGGCAGAAAGTCTATCACAAAAAAAAAAAAAAGAAAAAAGAAAAAAAAAGAACATGTCTTAATAAGAAAGAGGAAAAAATTACACCTTTTGGCCTTAAAAAGAGGTAAAACGGTTAACTCAATTTTTGAAATGTTGTGGTTTTGGTTGTTTTGTAGTATAAAAATGTATCGTCGTCTACTATGGTTTGAATGTTTGTCTCCTCCAAAACTCATGTTGAAATTTAATTGCCATTGCGACAATATTAGGAGGTGGACTTTTAAGAGGTGTTAAAGTCATGAAGGCTAGGGCCTCATAATGGACTAATGCCTTTATTATAATAGTGGGCTTATTATCCCAGGAGTGGTTTGACTCTTTTTTCTAGCTACATCTAGCCTACTTTTTGCCATTCCACAAAGTAATGATTTCAACCATGCTATGATGTAGCAAGAAGGCCCTTGCTAAATGCCAGCACTTAGATATTGGACTTCCCAACCTCCAGAACTGTGAACCAATAAAACTTTTTATTGTAAATTACCCAGTCTATGATATTCTGTTATACCACAAAATTAAGACATTATCCTTTTCTCTTATTTCAGTTCCATTTGTTTGATACTCCTTGTATTTCCATTATACTGGTAGCTGAAGTGAAAATGAAAAACATTGACTGTAATATCAATATGAAATAATACTATTTAAGTAAATTGTATGTTACTCTAAATGCATTTTTTCTCCTCACTCCAGTTGATACTATATGCAGTTAGTCCCTCATGTCGATGGGTTCTACATCTGAAGTTTAAACCAACCTCCAATCAAAAATATTTAAAAAAATAAACAATACACCAAAAAATACAATTAAATATAAGATACCAATGATTTTCATAGGATTTAGATTGTATTAGATGTTTTAAGTAATCTAGAGATGATTTAAAGTATATGGGAGGCTGTGAGTAAGTTATATGCAAATAGCACACCGTTTTATATGAGAGATTTGAGCATGCTTGGATTTGAGTATTAGTAAGCAGTCCTGAAACCAGTGCCCCATGAACACTCAGGGCTGACAAGACAAACTTCCTTGATGTTTTGCGTGTCCAAGGTTTAAGGAATCCCATCCAGATCAAACTTCTTGCATATATATCCCACATGAAATGACTTTCCATACATAATATAAATTTGGGCATAGAAGAAAAATGGGCAATTTTGACACTTTCATGTGATATATAGTTGATTTCTCAAATTATTGTAAAACTTTCATCATCATATGAAAAAAACTCAATGTAGAGTATAAATGTTGAGCATTTCCGTAAGTGATATTACTCATATTACTTAACCAAGTAACATACATTCAAAGTAAAATTTGTGAATGAAAATGTGAGCAATTCAAGGTAAAAGCCTGAGTAAAAACATTAAAAATTGGTCTAAAATTGCATTGAACCTTCAAGTTTAATAAGATTTTCTTTAATAATTTTGAATAAACTCTGTTATCTTTATATATTTTGCTTATATACATATGTATTCATTTTTAAGTAAATATTAAAAGTCAATAAAATATTCTGAATAAATACTTAAGGAGAGAAGATATAGGGACAAAATACTTCATAACCACTGTCTCAGAAAATTAATAAGCACAATTTTCTCTAAGAAATTTAAAAAGAAATGAATCAATCAAGCTCCAGTCAAAGGTGAAAAATTTACATCATGCCAATTTTATCATCATATGGTAATTTAGACCACTTAATATTGCTCAGAGAACAAAATCGTAGGTATTCTCAGAAAGAATATACATTTTTAGTAGTAGCAAGAATGCCCATGATGCACTACAAATAGCTGTGATCTCATATCCAGAAATCCAATGTAATGCATTTAACTCAATATTTTTATTCTAGTTAAAAAATTTCATTGTTTTCACTTCTACCAACTTGATAAATTTGTTTATCATTAGTCACATATTATTCTTAAAAACTCACACTGAAATATTCATAAAAATTTAGTTTTATGAAACAATATGATAAACATATAAAGGCAAACACAATTTTTTAAATAATTTTGAAATGTCAAATTATATTTGTGAATTAGTTGACCAATTTTAAAATAATCTTAATTTGGTAATTTCAACAGATAACAAGAAACATATATATAACTTCAATTCTGAACATTCTTACTGGCTAAAGTGGCAATGTCAAAATTACAGAAATAGGCATATTAAAACAAAAATAACTGCTCTGTGTATTTCAAAAACAAACCTTTGAAATTCAGTGTCAAAGACGCAAAACAAATCTTGTTAGGTTTTAAGTGAATTTAAATATTGGACGGCCTAAACATAAACAATCTTAAGATAATATGACTATTTTATTTTTGTTTGAAGTTTGTCTTTAAAAATACAGATTTCTAAAATTTGAAATATCTACAGGAAATTACTAAACAAAAGTAAGTAATCAATAGGCATAACATAATCCTGACATCCAGTGGCCATTCAGGCTTATTGCAGAGGGATTATTTTTTTAGATTATTCAAAGCAGTGCTGGTAAAATGTTTGTAATGGTTATTTAATTTTGTGTTATTTATATGAGGAGCACTTTCCTTACTGATCACAACATAAGTAATAAATGTGAAACTACAAACTTCAAGCTATTAGTAGTATATTTTTCTTTAATAACTCCTAGAATTATTAACAATCTCCCAGAATAACAAAGAACAAAGAATGTAAAATATTTAAACTTTTCATATTTCACTTCAGTATCGATATCTGTATAATTGCTGACATTTAACTTTTGATAAACAATCTGATGGATAGGTTTTGATTTTCAGTTTGCTTTTATAGACTGTTTTTACATGCTCCTTTGAATACATTTCCATTTGTAGCTGAAACACAGCATGTTTCAGCCAGGATAGGCACGGTTATGCAGTTATAAATATCAACACACATTTATATCTTATTCAAATTACTTGTCCATTGCTGGTTAGCAGAGAAATTGTGCTCACTGGAGTTACTCATGGATCCAGGCAGTTAGAGTAACTGGCATCATTAAATTGCTATTTCTTGGAGAGAAAGAAAGAGAGAGAAAGTGAGAGAATCTTAAAGAGTACCATATGACGATCAAATGCTACAATTCACAAATAGGCACAAGACTGCATTGGCAAAACCAGCCACCCAGCATCACCTAACAGAACAGCCCAGAAAGTAATTTCTACCATGTGTCCAGTTGGGGAGGAAACAGTTGCCATCAGCACCCATGGAATTAACACTCCCTTGTCTTTGTCTCTTTGCCTTCTTTTACTAGAACTTCTTCAACATTCTTACAAAAGTTTCAGGGCCTAATGTTTTAATCCAAACTTTAAATCACATTTATGCTGATGATTTTCAAGTTGATGTTTTTTAGTGTATAATTTCTTCAACACTCCAAGTCATACAGCTAACATTTTATTTAACATTAGCACTAGATGCTATCAAACCTCTAAAACTCAAAGTGGTTATAATAGATAATATGGTAACACTCTAAATTTTTTTTTCTTTTGAAGTTTCCTATATTTTAAAAGGAATGGGCCATTTAGTTAAACTTGCCAAAAACCTAGTCATTCTCCTTGAAAATCCTAGACTATCATTGTTGTAGGAGGCATGCTTTTTTCACCCTAATGATATTTCCCTGTTCATAGTAAGGGGTTCAGGACTAGGTTCATAAAACAAGCTAAATTAAACAATTCAGATCCCACAGGTAATGTTAGAATAACCATCATTAATAATTCTTGCTGGGTTTTAATCTATTATACTAAAAACAGAATTTACAAAGATCAAACTTTCACACAGTTAAGAAAATAAGTAAACGCATTGAGGTAAAGAAAGTCAAGTCAACCGATATATTGAATCCAAATCATGTGTCTGTTTAAACAGTTAATACGGCTGGAGTTGAATATATAATTGTACTACTGGTTTTCATTTATATGAGTCAATAACTTTATCTTATTTAAGACTATTTTTTTCAGGTTTCCTGTCACTCGCACCCAAACAAGTTTTAAATAAAATATTTTATCCTTACATACACACAGACATATCTACTAATAGCAGTATTAGAATATTTAAATAACTTATATAATGTAGTGCTATATACCGCATAAATTTAGAATTATTGCAAAATAGTACATGTATATTGAAATATTTATAAACTTTTTATAAAGTATATATGTAGGCTGTATATAAACACATATGTGTATATATATACGTGTATGTATTTTTTACAATAGTTGAGATCTTTCAAATTAATGCAAAAAGCCTGAATATTTATTAAATATCCGCAGAATTTGTAACATAAAACAAATTATGAGTACATATATTATTGAGGGCTTTAATTTTGAGTCTGTGGCTCTAACTTACATGTTATAAATTAGGTTTAGGTACACAGTGACCCTTATCTGTATTTTTTTTAACACTTAGAATGTTTTTAAAGTTACATGTATTTTAAGTATATACTCATTTTATTTTAACTGTGCATGCTACTACTATTTTCTTATACATGTGATTTGAGGCAGGTCTCTGGTTTAAGCTGCCTAGCAGACAACCATTTTTTCATCACTTGGGTAAACCAAAACTACAAGGAAACCATGTTCAAATTTCTGAACTGAAGGAGAAGATTTTCTTATATATTCTTGTTTATCAATGTTTCTTTCTCAACCCCATTCATATCATATTGGTAATTGGGTTGCTGAAAAAGAATTGAACTAAGAACACTTTAACATGTTACACTGGAAAAAGGTTTCATAAGAATTTATTCAAATATTGGTTAAGATGTTCATCATTTAACCAGGCTTAAGGAACTGTGTTCCTCTCCTGCATGTGATGTTTTGACATCCCAGGTAAAATAAAAACCCACAGCTCATACAAGTCAGATAAATTTTGTCTGTTTGATTTTTGAAGTCACCGAAGAGCCTCAAATTCCTGGTACCTGTAACAATATCTTTCTATCTTAGTTCGATGTTTCTAAAATTGTGCTCCACAGGCTATGGGTCTCTGACTCAGATTCTCTGTGTGTTCAGGTATCTGTATTTTAAGAAACATATCCAGTGATACATTCATGCCCCCAAATTCAAAGTCTAATGCTTCAACCCAGGAACTCAAAAACTGCAAAAGGAAAAAAAAGATCTACTTCCTTACCACAATTAAGGTTAACCATATTATTCCTTGAAATTTGGGAATGTACTGAGAAATAAATTTTATTTCTGTGTCTCTTATTATTTGTTTATACCATAAGCGAAATTGCAACAAACTACAGCTGGCACTGATAACATGAAAGAATGTGAAAAATTAATAAATTAACTTGAATAGGATTTACATTACATTTACAAGAAAGTGAATAAGGGAAAAACTAGAGAAGGACTTAAAGGATAGAACATAGTTAAGACTATTGGAAGTGCTGACAACCAAAGAAAGAACCTTTTTTATCCAGGTGAAAATCACATGAATAAATAACTTTGGGAGAAATTTTGCCTATGGAATTTCCTGGTATGGTTTTCTTGAGATTTTTAGCAAAACAAAATTTTGTCTAATTAGCCAGTTCATATGAACTAGTAGGCTAATGTGATCTAATCACTTGTTCAAAATGCCTATTGTAAAATTGATTACCTCTAGGAGTTAAGCTAGAGGCCTTGTATCAATTAGTAATTGTAATTGAAGCTGAATGTAATTAATTATATAATTTTGGGATGTTAATGGTAAATCCCATTCTAATTACATGATGAAACTGAATCATTATGAAGAATTTACTCAGGTATGAGTAAAACCTCTGAAGGGATTTGTTGGACATTTTTATTAAGAACAACAATAAAATTATTTTCACCTTGTAGGATACATGTTAGACTGCAGGCAATTATTAATTATAATGAATAATATCTGTGCCTCTCTTCTCATTTCACACACTCTTCTGTTTCCTAAATCTTCATAAATATTGTTGTCTGATTCAGTAAAATGAAATTCTTTCACTGTCATTCTATAGTGAGTTTCTAGAAAGTTTTTAAATTTTAGTTCATATAGACTTTAAAAAAATAACTGCATGTACTATGTGGACTAGGTTGGGTAAAGATGACACATGATACATATATATATATATTCACCAAATACACAACAGATATAAAACACCTTATCCATAATTGATATTATAATTTTAAAAAGGAAACCCCACTATGGGTGGGAAATATTTTTTGCATGATGAGCTCCAAGCATTTATTGACAATAGATTAAATTAAGCAAATAAATTGAAAATGATTTGCCAATTCATCGGTAGCTTATTAGCTATTGATATAAAAGAAGAATTTTCCATTGATTTTTGTATTCTCAATGCCCAGTACAATGGACCCTATATTAATTTTCCAGGAAGATATGAAGAGAGCTGGGAATCCATTTCTCTATCATATGTCTTCTGTGTACTCATAACAGAACTGATAATCACTGAAAGGACAAAACCTTTGCATGAACACAACAGCTTCAAATATAGATTTAACACATATCTCTTGCCCAATCTTCATTGAACTTCTGCAACTGTTCCTTTTAATTTATATCCTTCACTTTCCCATTTAAAAGTGCTAGATCTTTGGGCAAAAACACAATTGATCTGAAATAATGGTGACTATTTGAATTTTTATTCTTGCTTGATGCATTTTTTTTTCTTTCAAAATAATAAAATAGCTGAAACCCTCAATCATGGATTCATTATACATAGAAATTACTATCTTTCATATTTCAAATTGCTTTAAGATAAAAACAAAAATTAAATGTGACAGGTGACAGTTTTAATTTTGTGACTAGTTAAAGATTACTTCAATTTCGAGGTTTTATTGTGTATTTAGTAGAATATATTTTGAAGTGCATTAGTTACAGTATAATTTTATAACATCTTCTTACTAATATAAAAAACAAGCTATTTTAGAATAAAAATAGGCTTTGATTCATTATCTGTGTCTCCGTTGCCTGAGTCTTGTAAATGAATATTACTTATTTATAAAAGGTTTTAATTTCATATTGTCTGTGACTGCTGTATGCCAACAAGGTAATGAAAAGGTTATAACTGAGATAAGTTTGCTGACTATGAAAACAGATGCCCTTCCTTCTTTATTTTTTTACTATGCTTTAAATTTCTTCATTTTATAATCTCACATAATCTTGTGTAGTATTATGTGTTTATTTGTGTTTTTCCCTCATTAGAATATAAGCTTTAAGAAAGAGGCTATTTTCTCTGCTGTATCCATAATGGGAAATATAATAAATGTTCCATAAATATTTATTTAATAAATATGTACCTAAACCTGAAAAATACAATTTTAATTTAAAACTAACTTAATCGTATTGCAGTTTTTTGGTGATATGTAAGAAATCAATATAAGATTATACAAAATGTCTTCTTTTAGAATTAGACTAAGTTCAATTAGATAGTGGTATTTATTAAGTAAAATTACCTAGTTTCTTGTATAAAACAAGAGAAAAAATTCAACTTTAAGATTAAAATATTGATGTCAAATTTAAATGCCAATGGAGGTCAGGCTTATCATTTTCTCCTTAAATGTTTTGAAATATATATAGACAATCATTTTTATTCTCCATTTCCTACACTGAAAATATATGTAAAATAAAGTAGATATTATATTTTGCATGTAATGAGACAAACCCAATCCAACATGCAAAAAGAATTTCTTTAAAATGTATTATCTTAGTAGGTAATATTTGATGTAGCTAACATTACTAGAAGGTTGTTTTATAGTTAACAGCTCCATTTAAGCAGTGGGGTTTGGATATTCAGCAACGTGGTCCTAGGTTTATTTTCACCTTGGGTTAATAGGATTGTTTTTAAGGAGTAGAGTTAACATGGCCTTTTCCTGTTTTGTTATTACCTTGTGTTTCTTGCTCAATACTATTTTCATATCTCTGGTTAAAAGCTCCTGGGAGAAAAGCTTTAACACCAGGAAGTTACGTTTTCCCCTAGGTTGCTCTACCACTGCTTGCTTAGAAATTGCTATGTATAGCAGTGAGCCGAGATTGCACCACTGCACTCCAGCCTGGGTGACACAGCGAGACTCCGTCTCAAAAAAAAAAAAAAAAAAAAAAAAAAAAAAAAAAAAAAAAAAAAGAAATTGCTATGTATTATGGGACAGGAAAAAGAAGAAAAACAAATAATAGTTGAGGCTTTCTATTTATTAATCCCAACTGAAGTGAGTAATGTTTTCTGAGTGCATCTTGTTGTAGCAACCAAAACTAAGGCTATCAAGTGACAAAGCTTATTTCAAGTGGAAAGGAAAGTCAGATGAAGTTTTCAAAAATAAAATGATATTATGATCTTTCTTTGTTGTGTCTATTCCTACACAATGCCAAGAGATTAGTTGAAATAACTGAATTCTGCTCAACAGTTTTGTTGACATTTACAGATACTGTGGTAGGAAGAAAAATAGCCCATAAGAGGTGCCCATGGTCTAATTCCTGGAAACTGTAACTGTTATGTTTTGCTGTAGGAGGGAATTAAAGTTGCAAATATAATTAAGGTTAGCAATCAGCTGACCTTGAGATCTGAAGAGTATTCTGAGTTATCTGGGATTTAATGTAATCACTAGAGTAATAATAAATGGATAAATAGCAGAAGGTCACAGGAGAGTCAGTCACAGTATGTGAATTGAGAAATTACCATGTTTTGCCTTTTTTTTTTTTTTCTTGAGATGGAGTTTCGCTCGTTGCCCAGGCTGGAGTGCAATGAGGTGATCTTGGCTCACTGAAACCTCCGCCTCCTGAGTTCAAGCGATTTTCTGCCTCAGCCTCCTGAGTTTGCTGGGATTACAGGTGCCTGCCACCATTCCCAGCTAATTTTTTCATATTTTTAATAGAGATGGGGTTTCAACATGTTGGCCAGGTTGGTCTCAAACTCCTGACCTCAGGTGATCCACCCGCCTAGGCCCCCCAAAGTATTGGGATTACAGGCATAAGCCACCACACCTAGCCCCATTCTCTGCTTTAAAGATGGAAGAGGGATATGAGCCAAGGAATGAGAGCAATCTATAGAAGCCAAAATTGGCAAACAAACAAACAAACAAACAACAACAACAAAAAAAACAATGAAAATTCTTTAGAGACTACAGAAAAGAATGCATCCCTACCAACTTTTGACCTTTTGGTCTTTAAAAGTGTATGGTGATAAATATGTGCCATTCCAAGTAACTAAGTTTATGATAATTTATATCATAATAGGGATATTACAAATCCAGTATAGCAATAGGAAACTCACAGATATACTTGGTTGAATTAGCAGATTTTCCTGTGCCAAAGTAAACAGCAGTAAAAAACATGGAGCTGTAATGACTTTGAGGTAACAGCTAATGTTTCTTCAAATAAGACTATGTAAACAAATCTCAAAAAAAAATGCAAAATAAAATCCCGGATGCTAAGGCTAGGTGAAAAGTTTCTGGAGTTGACACCAAAAGCATTATCCATGAAAGACACCAAAAGCATTATCCATGAAAGACATGAGAAATTGAACCTCATCAAAATATTTTTAATTGCTTTTTTGAAAGACTTACCAAATGGATAAAAAGACAAGCTATAGAATAGGAGAAAATATGTGCAAATCACATATCCAACAAAGGACTAGTATTTAGAATATAAAAAGAACACTCACAGCTTGATAGAAAACAATCCAAATAGAAAATGAATGTATGCTATCATAAAACAATTCATCCCAGTATATAAGCATAATAAAATTTAAAATTACTATTTTATCACATTTGAAAGCTGGGGCTATGTATTGATCCATGATTCTTGGTTTACCATATTTTTACTTTCAGAAACCTAAAATAAAACTACTACTTCTGTATTCTTTGCAGAAAAAAACACTTTTATTAGTTTGAACACATCTGTAATAGTGCTAAAATTTGAAGATTTTATGGGCCTAAACTGCTCACAAAATGGAATGCTAAACAAGGTTTCTTTTAAACTGGATTCATATCAAAGACATCCTTCTGTGTTCCTAGAGAGGTGAAGTAGTATATACTTTCTCTTCTCCTAGAAGTAATCAGGTTCCTTTCACCTTTCAATCTTTCTCCTTTCCAAGACAGTAACAATCCGCTTAGTTTCCCTTTAGTTCCAATATTCTTCCAGATTTCCACTCCTTTGTGATAATTTCTGTTTAAAAACTTTATTAAAAAAGAGCCTCTGATTTAAAATGAACTAAATAAAAGGAAAAGAAAGTAAAGAAAGCTAGCAAATGCCTCCCTGTGCTGACCCAAGCTATTCATGTCCTAATTCCCAGAACCTGTGAATATGTTACTGTGTCTAGTAAAAGGGACTTTGCAGATGGGATTAAATTAAGAATATTAAGTTAAAGAAATTATCCTGAATTATCGACATGGTCCCAATGTAATCGCTAGGGTCTTTATAAGAGGGAAAGAAGGATATTTGATTACAGAACAATGTAGTATGAAACTAAAACTCAACCAGTGATTGTAACTTGGAAGATAAACAAAGTGGCCAGTGGCCAAGAAATCCAGGTGAACTCTAGACATTTAAAAATATTTGCAAGCTATGCATCAGATAAAGGTCTAATATAACCAGATCTATAAGGAACTTAATCTATTCAACAAGAAAAAAAAGAAACAACCCCCTTAAAAAGAAGGCAAAGTACATGAACAAAGAATTCTCAAAAGAAGATATCTAAGCAGTCAACAACCATACGAAAAATGCTCACCATCACTATTCATCAGAGAAATGCAAATCAAAACCACAATGAGACACCATCTCACACCAGGCAGAATGTTGAGAAATTACCTGAGTTGGTGAAGCTGTGAACAGGGAACACTTACATACTCTTGGTGGTAATGTAAATCAGTTCAGCCACAGTGGGAAGCAATTTGGAGATTTCTCAAAGAACTTAAAATAAAACTACCAGTCCACTCAGCAATCCCATTACAGAGTATATACCCAAAGGTATTAATCCTACAGAAATTATTTCAAAAATGAGGAACTGGGACTCCTCTCTAATTCATTCTATAAGGCCAGAATCATTCTGATACCAAAACACGGCAGAGACATAATGAAAAAAGAAAGCTTCAGGCCAATATCCCTGATGAACATAGACACAAAAATGCTCAACTAAATGCTAACAAATTGAAACCAGCAAATGTATTCAAAAGCTAATTCACAATGACCAAGTAGACTTTATTCTGAAAATGCAAGGTTGGCTCAACATACACAAATCAACAAATGTGATTAATCACATAAACAGAACTAAAAAGGAAACCACATGATCATCTCAATAGATGCAGAAAATGTTTTCAATAAAATTCAATGTTGTTTCATGTTAAAAACCCTCAACAAACTAGGCATTGAATGATCATACTTCAAAATAATAAGCCTCTATGACAAACTCACAGCTAACATCATACTAAATAGACAAAATCTGGAAGCATTCCCCTTGAGAAACAGAACAAGTCAAAGATGCCCATCCTCATCACTCCTATTCAACATAGTACTGGAAGTCCTAGCCAGAGAAATCAAGCAAGAGAAAGAGACAAAAGTAAAAGACATGCAAATAGAAAGGGAGGGAGTCAAACTATCTCACTTCTCAGGTTATATCATTCTATACTTAGAAAACACCATAGTCTCTGCCAAAAAGGTTTCTAGAACTGAGAAGCAACTTCAGTAAAGTTTTGGGATCAAAATCGATGGGCACAATTCAGTAGAATCCTTTCCTCCCCCTCCCCTCCCCTCCCTTCCCCTTCCTTTCCTTTTCTTTCCTTTTGACGGAGTTTCACTCTTTTTGCCCAGGCTGGAGGGCAATGGCGCAATCTCAGCTCACCGCAGCCTCTACCTGGGATTACAGTCACCGCACCCGGCCTAATTCAGTAGCTTTTTTATTCGAAAGTACCATCCAAGCTGACAGCAAAATCAAGAATGCAATCCCATTCTCAATAGCCACAAAAAGAATAAAATACTTAGGAATGCAAGTAACCAAGCAGGTAAAGGAGTTCTACAATAAGAAATACAAAATCCTTTGAAAATAAATCAGAGATCACACAAACAAATGGAAAAAACATTTCATGCTCATGCACAGGAAGAATCGGTATTGTCAAAATGGTCATACTGCTCAAAGTAATTTACAGGTGCAATGTTGTTTCTATCAAGCTACCAACATCATTTTTTTTTACAGAATTAAATAAAACTATCCTAAAATCTATATGGAAACAAAAAAGAAGACTGAATAGCTGAAGAAATGCAAAGCAAAAATAACAAAGCTGTAGGCACCACATTACCTAATTCAAACTATACTACAAGGCTACAGTAACCCAAAGAGCCTGGTACAGGAAAAAAAAAAAAAAAAAAAAAAAAGACCAATGGAACCAGTTAAAGAACCCAGAAATAAAGCCACACCACACACCCACAACTATCTGATTGTTGACAAAGTCGACAATAACAAGCACTGAGGAAAGGACCCCCTATTCAATAAATGGTGCTAGAATATCTGGCTAGCCATATGCAGAAGATTGAAACTTGACCCTTTCCTTTCACCATATACAAAAGTCAACTCAAGATGTATTAAGTACTTAAATGTAAGTCCTAAAACTGTAAAACTTCTAGAGGAAAACCTAGGAAATACCCTTCTCAACTTTGGCCCTGGCAAAAAATTCTTGGTTAAGTCCCCAAAAGCAATTACAACAAAAACAAAAATTGACCAATGGGACCTAATTAAAGGGCTTCTCCACAGGAAAAGAAACTATTAACAAAGTACCAAACAACCTACAGAATGGGAGAAAATATTTGCAAGCTATGTATCTGACAAAGGTGTAATGTCTAAAATTTGTAAGGGACTTAAACAAATCAGTAAGCGAAAACCACAAAACTCCATTAAAAATGGGCAAAGGGGCCGGACATGGTGGCTCACGCCTGTAATCCCAGCATTTTGGGAGGCCGAGGTGGGTGGATCACGAGGTCAGGAGATCGAGACCATCCTGGCTAACACGGTGAAACCCCGTCTTTACCGAAAATACAAAAAAAAAAAAAATTAACCGGGAGTGGTGGTGGGCCCCTGTAGTCCCAGCTACTCAGGAGGCTGAGGCAGGAGAATGGCGTGAACCCAGGAGGCGGAGCTTGCAGTGAGCCGAGATCACGCCACTGCATTCCAGCCTGAGCAACAGAGTGAGACTCTATCTCAAAAAAAAAAAAAAAAAAAAAAAAAAAAAGGGCAAAGGATATGAACAAACACTTCCCAAGAAAACATTCATGGGGCCAACAAGAATATGAAAAAATTACCAATATCACTAATTATTAAATGCAAATTGAAACTACAATGAGATACCATCTCACACCAGTCAGAATGACTATTATTAAAACATCAAAAAACTCAGATGTTAGTGAGGTTGTAGGGGAAAAGGAACACTTATACACTGCTGGTGGGATGTGAGTTAGTTCAGGCACAGTGGAGAGCAGTTTGGAGATTTCCCAAGTAACTTAAACTAGGACTACTATTTGAACCAGGAAACTCATTACTGATATAAACCAAAAGGAAAATATTAATAAGTTGCCCTACCAAAAGGACACAAGCACTCATACATTCGAGAGACCTGACTAACTGGAATTTCCTAGGCCGACTAAGAATCCCTAAGCCTAGCTGGGAAGGCGACCACATCCACCTTTAAACTCCAGGCTTGCAACTTAGCCCACACCCGACCAATCAGAGAGCTCACTAAAATGCTAATTAGGCAAAACAGGAGGTAAAGAAATAGCCAATCATCTATTGCCTGAGAGCACAGCGGGAGGGACAAGGATCAGGATATAAACCCAGGCATTTGAGCCATCAACATCAACCCCCTTTGGGTCCCCTTCCCTTATGTGGGAGCTCTGTCTTCATTCTATTTCTATTAGCAACTAAACTCTTCTGGTCCATGTTTTGTTACAGCTCCAGCTAAGCTTTTGCCCGCTGTCCACCACTACTGTTTGCCGCCATTGCAGACTCACCACTGACTTCCATCCCTCCAGATCCAGCAGGGTGTCCGCGCTGCTCCTGATCCAGGGAGGTGCCCACTGCCACTCCTGATCGGGCTAAAGGCTTGCCATTGTTCCCATTGTTCCTGCATGGCTAAGTGCCTGGGTTCATCCTAATCCAGCTGAACACTAGTCACTGGGTTCCACGGTTCTCTTCCATGACCCACTGGCTTCTAATAGAGCTATAGCACTCATCCCATGGCCCAAGATTCCATTCCTTGGAATCCATGAGGCCAAGAACCCCAGGTCAGAGAACACTAGGCTTGCCACCATCTTGGAAGTGGCCCACCACCATTTTGGAAGCTGCCAGCCACCATCTTGGGAGCTCTGGGAGCAAGGACCCTCTGGTAACACATTCAGTCCTGCACTATTCACAGTAGCAAGTACATGCTCATCAACAGTGGACTGAATAAAGAAAATGTGGTACATATACATGATGGAATACTACACAGCTATAAAAATGAATGGAATTATGTCCTTTGCAGCAACATCGATGCACCTGTAGGTCATTATCCTAAGGAAATAAATGCAGGAACAGCAAACCAAATACCGCATGCTTTCACTTAAAAGTGGTAACTAAACATTGAATACACACGGACTCAAAGAGTGGAATAACAGGTGCCAGGGCATGGTTGAAGGTGGTGGATGGGAGTAGGCTGAGAGTCAAAAACTACCAATCGGGTACTATGCTCATTACCTGGGTGATGAAATTATTTGAACACCAAATCCCAGTGACATGCAGTTTACCCATGTAACAAACCTGCACATGTACCTGAACCTACAAGTTGAATAAGAAAATTAAATATATGATTGACAGAAGAGTCATATGACAGAACGTCTTAAATGGTATAATATAACCATGTTCTACTACTCCATATTAAACAAGCTTTACTTGAAAAAATAAAATAAATAAATCTACTTTTGATTGATGTTTTTCCCCCCTAGTTTAGAGCTATTACACATAATGTTGCTCTGAACTTGCTTTTGCATATCTTTTGGAATAATCCTGCTCATTTCTTTAAGTTATATTACTAAGAATGGAACTGCTTTGTTGTGAAATAGAGTATGCTTATAATCAGTTTAGGTGATCAGTTTTGGTGGACCAGCATTAAATGAAATTTCCAGTTTTTTGATATTATAGCTAAAACTTGATTTTGACATTTTCTGCAAACTTAGCTATTCTATTTAATTGGTATTATATTTGTTGGAAGACAATTTTTTCATAGCTTCGTGGAGGTACTACACATTCAGGTATTAAACAACCTTCATGCTTTGAGACTGTCTTTTCTGGAATCTGTATGCAGCCCTGGAAACAGAGACAGAAAATCCCTCGGAGGCAAATTTATTTTATTTTTTGGACAAGTAAAGATAAAGACAACAATTCTCTCTAAAAAATTGAGAGATGTTTCTCCCAGAAAAAAACTCTTGCTTACTTTTGTGGGTAATCAAGATAGGGGTGCGTTTCCCTACTCCCTGGAAATATTTACTTATATTCCAGGGTAAAGAAATTGACATTTGTCCCTGGAAAAGAGGGTGGATGAGCAAGTTTACTGGCAGCTACTACATAAGATCCGAGTGTCCCAAACTTGTATTTTTTATGCTGTAACATCTTGTTGCTACATGTAAAGTTATCAACTGGAACTCACTACTTTGCCCAATGGGAACTGGTGCTCTAGGAAACAGCTTGTAATTTTAACTTGGTTTCTGCTTTTGCTGTGAGTGATAAACTGTCTTTGTCTTTAACCCAAATATCAATCTCTCTTTCTTTCTCTCTCTGTCTTTCTCATTCTTCTACATGTGTGCGTTTGTTTATATGTTTATTTTTCTGTGTGTCAGACTTTCCCATTAGCTTGTAAATTGGGTAAAATAACACTTCACAGTTACTGACTTAAAAATGTTGTAATTTAAATTTGCATTTATTTGTTCATGAGGTGAAATTCTTATCTTTTGATTAATGATAATTTGAATATCCTCTTTTATAAAGTGCATTCTCAGATCATTTTTTCTAATTATTTCAAGCTGCGTTTATTTGTACTTTAAAATAGCTTTTTTTTAACCTCTTTTTAAATAAACAATGCAAGTTTCTCTCTTACACTATGACTTTAATTTTTAATTCTAGTCATAGTTTCTTTTGATAACAAGAGCTCTTAATTTCAACAAACACCATTTTACCAAATATTTATTTTTATTATACTTTAAGTTCTGGGATACATGTGCAGAACATGCAGCTTTGTTACACAGGTATACATGTGCCATGGTAATTTGCTGTACTCATCGACCCATCATCTACATTTTACCAAGTATTTTTATAGCCACTTCTGTTTTTTGGGTGGCTTACAATATATATTTGTTCTCTCACAGTTTGGGAAGCTAGAAACCTGAAATCAAGATGTTGGTAGAGCCATGCGTCCTTTAAAACCTTAGGGGAGGATATTTCTTTGCCTCCTCCAGTTTCTGGTAGCCCAGAATAATCCTTGACTTGTGATAACATATGTCCGATGTCTTATTCTATCTTGTAAGAACAAATACAAACTAAAAATAAGAGGCTTCATTGTCCCTGATAAATTAAGGAAAGAGATTCTCTTCCCTCTTTTTTCTTAGAGCATCTACTTTAGAAAATATAAAATTGAAAATACTTTCTCCTTTCTTTGAAATATAATGAGATCTTTTGGTAAACTGAATAGACCTTTTATCATCTTTATGATTCAAGAACATCTTTCTCAAAAACTTGAGAGTCATCTCTTTGAAATGTCAACAACAAGGGAGATACTATCTTTATCTCCCAATTTGTGTGGGAGGCGAGGAGTCTAACTTCAGTGAGTGCCATTCTCCAAGTTGCAAACCTAACCTCATGTCATAAAAACATAGGAAGTTTGTTTTTCTTTTGGATATAGCCAATTTGCTAATAACAGACCACCTTAATAACCAGGTAAAGTTAGGATGAATTATGTGTAAGAGGATCCTCTTACCTGAGAACTACATATTGTTCATCTACAGAACATGTATGAAACATGAATTCTGCTTGGCTACAGAAAACAGTGGAATTTTATTTCTGTCCTTGCATCTCTTGATTGTCTGTGATATATATCAAGTTTTGATTTAATGCTTATTGGGTAAGAAAAGTATTTTGGTAGGGCATGGTGGCTCACAACTGTAATTCTGCTGCTTTCAGAGGCCAACATGGGTGAATCTTTTGATCCCAGGATGTCATGACCAGCCTGGGCAACATGGTGAAACCCTGTCTCTACAAAAAAATAAAAAAAATAGCCAGGCATGGTGGTACAAGCCTGTAGTTCCAAAACTACAAAAGTTATTTGTGATGCTAAGATGGGAGGATCACCTTAGCCCAAAGAGGTTGAGGCTGCAATGAGTCATGATCAGGCCATTGTACTCTAGCCTGGGTGAGAGAGTAAGAAAAGAAAGGAAGGAAAGAAGGAAGGAAGGAAGGAAGGAAGGAAGGAAGGAAGGAAGGAAGGAAGGAAGGAAGGAAGGAAGGAAGGAAGGAAGGGGCAAGGAAGGAAAGGAAGGAAGGAGAAAGGAAAAGAAAGAAGGAAGGAGAAAGGAAAAGAAAGAAGGAAGGAGAAAGGAAAAGAAGGAAGGAGAAAGAAAGAAAGAAAGAAAGAAAGAAAGAAAGAAAGAAAGAAAGAAAGAAAGAAAGAAAGAAAGAAAGAGAAAGAAAGAAAAAGAATGAAAAGAAAGAAAAAGAAAGAGAGAAAGAAAGAAGGAAAGAAAGAGAAAGAAAGAAAGAAAGAAAAGAAAGAAAGAAAAGAAAAGAGAAGAAAAGAAAAGAGAAGGGAAGAGAGGAAAGGAGGGAGGAAGGAAGGGAGGAAGGAGAGAAATAAAAATGTATTTTTCCTTTACAACCTTTGTGGGGAGGATTTCTAAGACGTTAGAAGATTTTGTTTTTAATTCTCTTTCCCTGTGTGTCATCACCTGGAATTATCTGTGTGTTTGTCTGTCTGTGTCCAAAGTCCCTTCTTCTTAAGAGGATGTGAGTCATATTGGATTAGGGATCTAATGACTAATTTTAACTTTATCATATCCACCGTAACCCTATTTTCAAATAAAGTCACATTTACAGGTAACATGGATTAGAAATTCAACATAATTTTGGGTTTAGGGTCACAATTCAGCTCATCAGATAAGTGTTCCTGGATTCATATCACTGAACAATAAAAGTTGATAGGAGTTTGTCTCCAGGATTTGAAGAAAATGTTCTGTTTTCTGGATGTAAAAATAAGAGTGGATGCTGTGAGAGAAATGGGTAGACTATGTTGGGTATCTTTTTTGTTTTTCCCCATCCATTCTCTGCTCAGCTGTCTGTACTTGACATTTGATTACAACGTACTGCACTATCTGGGAATTTCATGACCTCTTTCCCATGCTTGGTTCAAACAACAGGCCCATTTTTTTTTTTCTAACCAAGTTTATAAATACCATCTAGTGGTCATGTTCTACAGGTATAGTTTCTGCTTAATTCTAACAACTCATTCTGCATGCCCTTTTAATTCCAAGGGTGATAGTTTCCCTTTGCTGCTAGACCCAGATTTCTTTATCATAGTTTCATAATTTTACCTTCATTCTATCCACATTTGTAATCCTCCCTCCTTTAAATACTTATATCACTCCTTCTTAGTATAACATTATTTCTTACCACGACCCTCATAATTATATCTACTCTAATTTGTAAGTCTACTTCTACTAAAACTTAAGGGTAAGTTATTTCTTTCTTTTATGTCTCAGTGTGAAAATATTCTTTGCCTCCTTTCATAGAGAGAGCAAAGAAGGGGAAAAAAATGTCTGTCAGCAGTGTTTCTAAATCAGGAAGCCCAACTGTTTCTTGCATGAGCTTGCAAAGTATCTTCTAGAAATTCTTGATGAGAGGTTGCAACTGAGCACAGTGAGCTGTAGTATACTGTCCATGTATATGAAAGAGACTATGCAAGCTGAGTAAGTCACTTGCTCCTGATCTGTTGCCACTCTTGTAGACAATAATGCTTTGTAAGCATTATAAAAAGAGATGCCCTAGGCATGTCCTAAACCATGCATGACAACACTACATTTATTATAAATTACATATTGGTTTCTATTAAAATAAGATAATTCTTTCCATATTTACTTATTTGTAATCTTCATGCTTCATGGTTATACAACCTGCACAAGCAACTTTAAATTGTTTATAAACATATTCTTCCCTAGATAACAAGCAATGTCTCAATTTGTTTACTTTGCTAGGGGATAAAGTGTTCTTACATTTTTTTAGAACAACTTATTCTTCTCTTCCTTTTTTCTTCTTAATTTTATGATAGTATAAACTTAAAATAATATTTTGTTATACATTTCTTATCTTTTTGTGTGAGTTTTTCATATTATCACACTCACATTTATTGGTCATAAGTTAAATTTAAACAAGCAAAAATATTTTTGAAAATTTTCTCGTTTCACACTATGTTCTTATCTAATTCCCTTTTTCGTCCTATCAATTCACTTGCTATATCTTTCTTTCTACTACTTACAGAGAATACAGAGGTCAAAGAAGTATCAGTTACTTATAATGTTGAGCTCTTCATCTACAACTTATTTTTTTTAATTAAATGTTTCTTGTTTTCTATTTTATAGATTATGCTTTAATAGCTCTGAAAATGTATATATAAGTTTTTGATGTATCTCATCTAATTCAAATAAGTAAACTTTAATTTGCATACAAATTTTTTTAATAATGAGATTTTCTTATATCCACATTGCTTTCCTCATAAGAAATGTAATATATTACAATTATATTGAATTAATTCTGAAGTAATAAAATAAATTCATAAGAACTTTCTTTTTATTCAAATGTATCAAAAAAAGAATGGGTCTTTATTTAGAGAATATAATTAAGAAGGATTTTAATCAATATTTTACCAAAAATATGAGTACTGACTTCAATGTTCTTCTGGACTACATTTTACATAACAGATATGAGGGGTTGTTTCACAGCTCATAAACTTAGAATTGTGACTGTCTCTGAACACTATCATTCAATAAAGGACAGTATTTGAAGTGGCCTTGCAAGTAAATTATCTACTTCAAAATAACATCACCCTCACCTGGCAGAGAAAAACACTACAGATAACAATAAATGAGAGAGATGTCATCAAGATAGCTTACTCAAAGCACACAACACTCACCTCCTCCAAAAGAGAAATGAAGAAAATGAGCAGATAAACACACACTGAATAGAACTTCTAAGGGAGAACAATGGAATTCTGCATGGAAATGACAAAGACCCTCTGGGATATGGAAACTCGGGATAGCAGAATAGTGTGGGGAGCAAAGCAGCCAGACAGACACCAGTTATAAACCAAAAGGATTTCCCCATTTCAGGGAAAAAGGTAAGCAGAAGATCCCAGCAGTCCGCATTTTCATCACAGATGCCAACAATCCTAGCTATCATGGAGTCTCTCAGTGTTAACAGGCCCTGAACTTAGTGTATTAGTTCATTTTTACACTCCTGATAAAGACATAATCAAGACTAGGCAATTAAAAAAAAAAAAAGAAAGACGTTTATTGGACTTACAGTATGACATAGCTGGAGAGGCCTCACAATCATGGCAGAAGGTAAAAGGCACATCTCACATGGCAGCAGACAAGAGAAGAGAGTTTGTGCAGGGAAAATCCCCTTTTTAAAGCCATCAGATCTCATGAGACTTATTCACTGTCAGGAGAACAGCACAGGAAAGACCTAACCGCATGATTCAATTACCTCCCACCAAGTCCCTCCCACAACAAGTAGGAATTCAAGATGAGATTTGGGTGGGAACACAGCCAAACCATATGATTCTGCCACTGGCCCCTCCCAAATGTCATCTGAGACAAGGCAAGTCCCTTCTGCCTCTGAGCCTGTAAAATCAAAAGCAAGTTAATTACTTCCTAGATACAACAGGGGTACAGGCATTGGATAAATATAGCCATTCTAAATGGGAGAAATTGGCTAAAACATAGGAGCTACAGGCCTCATGCAAGTCCAAAATCTAGCAGGGCAGTCAAATCTAAAAGTTCCAAAATGATCTCCTTTGACTTCATGTCTCATATCCAGGTCATGATGATGCAAGAGGTAGGTTCCCATGGTCTTGGTCCCCTCCATCCCTGTGGCTTTGCAGGGTACAGCTTCCCTCTCAGCTACCTTCGTAGGCTGGAACTGAGTGCCTGTGGCTTTTCCAGGTTCATGGTGCAAGCTGTCAGTGAATCTACCATTCTGGTGTCATGAGGATGGTGGTCTTCTTTTCACAGCTCCACTAGGCAGCGTCCCAGGACCCTGTATGGGGGCTCTGACCCCATATTTCCCTTCCCCACTGCCCTAGCAGAGATTATCCATGAAAGCTTCACCCGTGCAGCAAACTTCTGCCTGGGTGTCCAGGCATTTCCATACATCTTCTGACACCCAGGCATTTCCATACATCTTCTGAAATCTAGGCAGATGTTCTCAAACCTCAATTCTTGAATTCTGTTCACTTGTAGACTCAGCACCACATGGAAGCTGCCAAGGTTTGGGGTTTGCACCCTCTGAAGCCACGGCCCAAGCTCTGCATTGCCCCTTTTCAGCCACGGCTGGAGCAGCAGGGCACTAAGTCCCTAGGCTGCACACAATATGGACACCTTGGGCCTGGACCATGAAACCACTTTTTCCTCCCAAATCTCCTGGCCTGTGATGGAAGGGCCTTCAGTGAAGACATCTGACATGCCCTGGAGACATTTTCCCCATTGTCTTGGGGATTGACATTTGGCTCCTTGTTACTTATGCAAATTTCTGCAGCTGGCTTGAATTTCTCCTCAGAAAATGGGATTTTCTTTTCTATCAGATTATCAGGCTTCAAATATTCTAAATTTTTATTCTCTGCTTCCCAAATAAAACTGAATGCCTTTAACAGCACTCAAGTCATCTCTTGAATGCTTTGCTGCTTAGGAATTTCTTCTGCCAGATGCCCTAAATCATCTCTCTCAATTAGGTTATTTGGATTTTCTCTCTTCTTTATTTGGTTAATCTTGTTAATGTTCTGTTAATTTTATGTATCTTTTCAAATAAGCAGGGTTTTTTTGCTTCATTTATCTTTTGTATTTTTCTTGTTGTTGTTGTTGTTGTTTTAATTATATTTAATTCTCCTCTGATCTTGATTATTTCCTTTCTTCTGCTGGGTTTGGGTTTGAGGGAATGTCAATTTGTGCTCTTTCAGTCTTTTTGATATAGGCATTTAAATCTCTGAAATTTCCTCTTAGCACCACCTTTACTGTATCCCAGAGGTTTAATAAGTTGTGTCATTTATTGTCATTCAGTTCAAAGAATTTTTTAATTTGCATCTTGATTTAGTTTTTGATGCAATGCACATTCAAGAGCAAGTTATTTAATTTCTATGTATTTTCATGGTTTTGAAGGTTCCTTTTGGAGTTGATTTCCAGTTTTATTCTACTGTGGTGTGAGAGAGTGCTTGATATAATTTTAATTTTCTTAAATTTATTGAAGTTTGTTTTATGGCCTATCATATGGTCTATCTCACGGTGGCGGGCGCCTGTAGTCCCAGCTACTCAGGAGGCTGAGGCAGGAGAATGGCGGGAACCCGGGAGGCGGAGCTTGCAGTGAGCCGAGATCGCGCCACTGCACTCCAGCCTGGGCAACAGCGTGAGACTCCGTCTCAAAAAAAAAAAAAAGAAAGTTTCATGTGCTGTTAAATGGAATGTGTATTCTGTGGTTGTTGGATGGAATGTTCTGTATATATACATATATGTTAAGTCCATTTTTCCAATGTATAGTTTAAAATCCGTTGTTTCTTTGTTGACTTTCTGTCATGATGATCTGTCTAATGCTGTCAGTGGAGTATTGAAGTTTCCCACTATTTTAGTGTTGAATATTTTCAAAAGCAATCTACAAATTAAATGCAATAGGTATGCAAACCCTGTCAAAATATCAGGATTAGAAAAAAAAATCTAAAATTCATATGGAACCAAAAAAAGAGCCTGCATAGTCAAAGCAAGACTAAGCAGAAAGAACAAATGTGGAGACATAATCACACTACCTGAATTTAAACCATACTATGAAGCCATAGTCACCAAAACAGCAGTATACACTGTACCCAAAGTTTAGTCTTTTCTCCTCACTCCCCTCACCCCCTTCCACCCAAGTCCACAAAGTCTATAAACTCTAGTCCAGAATTCTTTGGGGATATAGATTTGTAGGTCTCCTTCCATCTCTTGACCCTGAGATCATTAAACTCCGTTTTTGCTGAAAATTCTGCTGTCTTAGTGTAATTGGCTTATTACTGTGCAACAGGCATACAAAACTGTTGGTTTTATAACAATATTAAATAATGAAAAAAGGTTTAAGTTCTATAAGCTAAGTTTATACCTTAAGAGGCTAGAAAAAGAAGAGTAAATTACACAAAAAAGGGCAAAGAAAATAATAACAAGAGCATAAATAAATGAAAAACAAAAGGACAATACACAATGGTTTCATTGGAAAACCAAAAATTGTTTTTGAAAAGAACAATAAAAGTGACAAACATCTATCTATATTGATCATGTAAAAATGAGATAAAACACACACTTCCAATAGTAAGAGAGACAGGTATACAACTGTGATGGTTAATTTTAATGTGTATACTTGCTTGATTAAGGGATGCTTATATAGCTGGTAAAATATTATTTTTAGGTTTGTCTGGGAGGGCATCCAGAGAAGATTAGCATGTGAATTGGTTAACTGAGTAAAATAGATGACCCTCTCCAATGTGAATGAGCATTATTCAATCTGTAGAGGTCTTGCATAGAAGAAAAAGGTGGAAACATATGAATGTAATCTCTTTTTCTGAGCTAGAACATCAATCTCCTCTTATTCTCATTGTTTTTGGTTCCTGGGCCTTTGGAATCTGAATTTTTAATACATCACTAGCTTTCCTGGTTTTTCAAATTGCAGATGGCGGAACATAAGACTTCTTAGTCTCCAAATTGTGTGAGACAATTCTCATAATAAATGTCATTAAGTAAAGTATATACAATCTCCTATTGGTTGTGTCTCTCTGGAGAACCCTGACTAACACACTACTACAGCTCCTTAGGCAATTAAATGATTTAAAAATATGTATTTTGAATCATGTTATACTGTAAGTTTGATAACCCAGATAAATTAAGCTAATTATTTGAAAGAGAGAAAGAAAAAAAAAAAAAAAACACCAATGAACAATAGGCAATCAAGGTAGTCCTATATCTACTAAACAAATTGAATTGGTAATAAACTTTTTCGTTTCCTGCCCTTCATCATCAACAACACACACACACACAAAAACCCAGATGTTTTCTCTGATGAAATTCATCAAAATTTTATGGTAAAAAGAATGGTAAAAGAGAGGACAAGAAGAAAATGTATTACTAAAGTTTATTATTTTACTCTGTGACCTGTTTATTTAACTCCATATTTTGTATGGGACTGTTGGTCTGTTTAAGATTTAAACTGCTTTGAGAAGCATCAACAGACCACCCACAGACATACCTTACAGCCATATCCTACAGACATGCTCTGACTCTGACAAGCAGAGAGCCACCAGGTCTCCGGGAGTTGCAGGTCTCCTGCTTACCTTACCTTTAGTGCTGGTTTTCCCTGAGAGAGTACAGCCTACCAGGGACTTCCTTGAAGCAAAGGAAATGAAGTTTCCAGTGATTGGAGACAGTTCTAAGGCCCAGGAACAGACATGGCAAGGGGGTTACTTATTGCCCTCTTTCCACCATCCCAGAGCAATGCTGTGAATGTGCTGAAATAAAAGAATTATGCAGATAAATAACAACGTATCTGCAGGCCTTCAGTCTTAAATGCCACCTACAGGATCACAGCCTGAATTACACCGAAAAAAAAAAAAAGAAAAAGAAAAAAAATTAACACACATGGCCAGTGAAACCCAATCAGGAACATAATGACAAATATACATTCTACATAGAGCCTTATACCTCTGAAATCACCCAGAAACGAAGCCAATTCACTATATTCAGCATAAACCCCAGCCAAACCTTAATGGAAATAAATTTTTAAAAAAACCACACACATAAAATTAAAAAGCCCCATTCATATGAAAGCAATTACAAATAAATAAAGGAACACCAGCCCTCACAGATGAGAAAGAATCAACACAATACTGCAGCAATTCAAAACGACAGTGTTTTTTTACTTCTAAATGACTATGCTAGCTCTCCAGGAAAGATTTTTAACCAGTTTAAAATGACAGAATCGGAAATCAGAATCTGGCTGACAAGGTAACTGAACTAGATTCAGAAGAAAATTAAATACCAGTATAAGGAAAACAGTACATTTTTCCAAGAGTTGAAACATAACATAGTCATTTTACGAGAGAGCCAAATTGAACTTCTGGAATTGAAAAACTCCCTACAGAGTCTTCATAGTACAGTTGGAAACATTAACAGCAGAACAAACCAAGCTGAGGAAAGAATCTCAGAGCTTGAAACCTGGTCCTTTGAATTAAGCCAGTCAGAGAAAAGAAAAGAAAAGAAAAGAATTTAGAAATAAACAAAGTATCTGAGAAATATGGGATTATATAAAGATACCAAATATATGACTCATTGACATTTCTGATAGAGGAGGAGAAAGAGTAGGCAAATTGGACAGCATATTTGAAGATACAGTTTGTGGAAATTTCCCCAATCTTCCTAGAGAGAATGGCAACCTAGTTCAAAAATTTTAGAGAAACGCTGCAAGATACTATATAAGATGACCATCACCAAGACAAATAGTCATCAGAGTCTCTAAGGTCAATGAGAAATGAAAAATCTTAAAGTCACCCAGAATAAAAGAGTCAAGTGACTCACAAAGGGAAGCCCATCAGGATAACATTGGGTTTCTCAGCAGAAACCTTACAAGCCAGAAGAGAATTGAGTTCTATTTTCAATACTCTTAAAGAAAATAAATTTCAACCAAGAATTTTGTACCCTGCCAAATTAAGCTTAATAAGGAAAAAATAAATATAATAATTTCCAGGCAAGCAAATGCTAAGGGAATTTGTTACCACTAGACCAGCCTTACAAGAAGTTTTTAAGGAAATTCTAAATTTAGAAATGAAAAAAAAAAAAAAAAGATAACCTGTTATCACACACAATCACAAAATTAAGTACATAGCCCACAGACCTTATAAAGCAACTATACAGTCAAGTCTATAAAACAACCAACTAACAACACAATAGATCAAAGCCTTACATATCAATATTAACCTTAAAAGTAAATGGTCTACAGGCCCCTACTTAAAAGGCACAAGTGGCAAGTTAAACAACAAAACAAGACTAATCCTTCTGTTGTCTTCAAGGGACACATCTCAGATGTAATGACATCCGTAGGCTCAAAGGCAAGGAAAGGAAAGATCTATCACTCAAACAAAAAACAAAAAAGAATAGGGAGTCATTATTATATCAGATGAAACAGACTTAAACCAACAACTGTCAAAAACACCATAAAGGGCATTATGTAATGATACAGGGTAAAATTCAACAAGAAGATCTAATTATTCTAAATATATACAAACCCAATATTGGAGCATACAGATTTATAAAACATGTACTTCTAAAGCTACAAAATGGGTTACACAGTGACAAAATAATAGTGGGGGACTTTAACAACCCACTCACAGCACTGGGTTATTGAGGCAGAAAACTAATAAAGAAATTCTGTACTTAAACTAGACACTTGAACGATTGGACCTAATAGACATTTATAGTATACTCAATTGAACAACCACAAAATATACATTATTCTTATTTGCACACACATCATAATCTAAAATTGACCACATGTTCAGCCATAAAAATAAGCTTTAAATACATTAAAAAATTGAAACTATATCAACCATACTTATAAACCACAGAGCAATACAAATAGAAGTCAATACCAAGAAGACTTCTCAAAAAACTTCACAACTACACAGAAATTAAATGACCAACTCTTGAATAGCTGTTGGGTAAATACTGAAATTAGGGCAGAAATCAAATAATTATTTGAAATTAGAGAAAACATACTGAAATCTCTGGGGTGAAGCAAAAGCGGTGTTAAAAAAAAAAGATTGTAGTGCTAAATCGTACATCAGGAAGTTAGAAAAATCTCAAATTAATAATCTAAGCTAGAATAATTAGAAAAACAAGAACAAAGTAACCCCAAAGCTAGCAGAATAAATAAGTAAAATCAGAGCAGAACAGGGATGCAAACAGGGATGCAAAAGTCCATGTAAAACATCAACAAAACCAAAGGTTGATTCTTTGGTAGGATTATGTAACATTGTCAGACCCCTAGCTAGATTAACAAAGAAAAAAGAAAGAGGATCCAAATAAGCGCAATCAGAAATAACAGAGATGACATTATACCAAATTCCGCAGAAATACTAAAGATCCTCAGAGACTATTATAAACAACACTGTGCACACAAACTAGAAAATCTCGAGGAAATGGATACATTCCCGAAAATACACAACCTCCCATAATTGAAGCAGGAAGAAAAAAAACTCTGAAGAGACCTATAATTAATTCCTAAATTGTATCAATAAGAAAAACTCTACCAACACCCACCCCTGCCAAAAAAAATTCCTAGACAAGATAGAGGCCCAGCCAAATCCTACTAGATTTTCAAAGGCATGATACCAAATCTACTGAAACTTTAAAAAAAAAAAAACCTGAAGTGACTCCTCCCTAACTCATTATGTGAAGCCAGCATCATTGTATACCAAAGTATGGCAGAGACACAACAGAAAAAGAAAACTACAGGCCAATATCCCTGATGAACGTGGGCATAAAAATCCTCAAAGAATACTAGCAAATGGAACCCAGCAACACATTAAAATGTTAATTCAGCATGATAGGGCAGGCTTTATTTCTGGGATACAAGATTGGTTCAACATATGCAAATGAATAAATGTGATTCATTATATAAGTTGAATTTAAAAAACATGATCATTTCAATAGATGCAGAAAAATCTTTTCATAAAATTAAAAATCCTCAACAAAGTAGGCACCAAAGGAAAATACCTCAAAATAATAATAGCCATATATGAAAAACCCACAGGCAACACCATACTGAAGGGCAAAAGCTGGAAGCATTTCTTTTGAGAACTGGAACATAACAAAGATGCTTATTCTCACCACTCCTATTTACCATAGTACTTGAAGTCCTAGTCAAAGCAATCTTTCAAGAGAAAGAAATGAAAGGCACCCACACAGTAAAAGAAGTCAAACTATCTCTCTTTGCTGATGAAGTAATTTTATATGTAGAAAACTCTGAGACTCCACCAGAATGCTGCTAGACATGATAAGTAATGTCAATAAATTTTCAGAATACAAAATTAATGTAAAAAAAACAATAGCATTCCTATATATCAATAATAGTCAAGCAGAGAGGCAAATCAAGAATTCAAACCCATTTACAAACACCATAAAAGGAATGAATACCTAGGACAAGGCAGTGAAATATCTCTACAAGGAGAACTACAAAACTCTGCTGAAAAAAATCGTAGGTAACACAAACATGCTCATGGACTGGAAGAATCAATATTGTTAACACTTTCACAATGCTTAAAGGAATTTACATATTTTTACAGATTTGACTTCCAAAGTTATTTTAATAGAATAATAATAAAAATAATAAAACTTTTCTAAAATTCGGAAGCAACCAAAAAAGAATGCAAATACCAAGGCAATCGTAAGCAAAAAGAACAAAGCCAGAGAAATCACATTACCAAATTCAAACTGTCCCAAACTGCAACAAAACAGTGATCAAAACAGACACTGGTACTGGTACAAAAACAGACACACAGACCAATGGAAAATAATGAGAACCCAGAAATAAAGCCACAACCCTACAACCATCTGATCTACAGACATCTCATGTTCATTTGATCTGATCTTCAACAAAAATAAGCAATGAGGAAAGGACTTCCTATTCAATAATTGGTGCTGAGATAATTGAATAGTAAAATGCAGAAAAATAAAACTGGACACATACCTTTCACCATATACAAAAATTAACCCACGATAGTTTAAAGACTTTAATGTAAGACCTCAAACTGTAAAAAGGCTAGAAGAAACACTAGGAAATACTCTCTGTGACATCAGCCTTGGGAAAGAATTTATGACTAAATCCTCAAAAGCAATTGCAACAAAAACAAAAATAAGCAAGTGGGATCAAATTAAACTAAACAGCCTCTGCACAGCAAGAAAATCTATCAATAGAGTAAATGGACAAGCTACAGAATGAAAGAAGATATTTGCAAACTATATGTGTGACAAAGGCCTAATATCCAGAACCTATAACGACTAAGTGAAAAATAAATAACTGCGTTAAAACATGGGCAAAGGACATGACCAGATTCTTTTTAAAAGAACACATATAAGTAGTCAACAAACATATGAAAAATGCCCATCATCACTTATCATTAGACAAATGAAAATCAAAACCACAATGAGGTACCATCTTCACCAGTCAGAATGGCTTTTGTTAAAAAGTCAAATAATAACCGATGTTAGTGGGGCTGTGCGCTGTTGGTGAGAATGTAAATTAGTTCAACCACTGTGGAGAGCAGTTTAAGGGTTTTTCAAAGAATTAAGAGTTGAATTTACAGGTGTAAAAAAAGAATAAAATGATGTCTTTTGCAGCAATATAGACGCAGTTAGAAACCATTATCCTAAGCAAACTAACACAGCAGCAGAAAATTAAATTCCACATGATCTCACTTGTAAATGGGAGCTAAACTTTAGGCACACGTGGACATAAAACTGTGAACAATAGCCACTGCAAAATACAATGGAGGAAGGTAAGGAGAGAATAAGGGCTGAAAAACTACCTATTGTTCACTCTGCTCATGTCCTAGGTGATGGGCTCTACTGGACTCCAACTTCAGCATAAAGGCAACACATCTTTGTAGCAAACCTGTACATGTACCACCAGAATCTAAAATAAAAGTCAAAAATATTCAACTCTGTTCACAAAACATATTCCAGAAAATTGTTTTAAAATATCTTGTTAGCAAGATCTATTTGTATTAAAATATATTGTAAGCATTTAATTAAGTCTTACAGTTACTATATAAAAATTATAGAGCAGTTACCCATGTTTTATGTAGATGAACTCATCAGTAGTTCTCTACATGCAGATTTATATTTCTGATGTCTTCTATTGTTTTATTTGCAATATTTAAATGTAAAAGTTATACAACTCTATATTTGGTGAAATTTGAGATTTTCTTTTTTATATCTACTGGATATTTTAATATAACTTAGATATTATGCTCTTTACTTCTATCCACACACTGAAAATTTCAATATTGTATCTCTACATCTGGCATCTTTAAGATGGATGTATTTTCTTCCCGGGATATTAAAAGTTAATTTTAATATTCCAAGTGTTTACCGTGTTTAAAGCAATAAAACCTACATATTTTCTTTTCACTTTGTTTTTTCTCTTTAAAAACAAAATTCTGGATCTAAAATAATAAACAGTCATGTATACACAGAAATACAAACACATACATGTAACATCATGAGTTACTGTTTGTTACTATAAATGCGATATAAAAATAATGGAGGTTAAATATCATTATTATTCTATTAATTTAATAGAAATTAGATATTTATAGTTAATGACAGTAATCTACAGCTCAATTTGTTCACAATGCAGGGATAAAAAAATGTTTTCTTAAATATTTAAAGAAAACATCTCCAATTATTTTCCTTAGATAATTTGCTGATTATCTCAATTTATTTTTCTAATTGCTAGAAGGTATTTCATCACCAAGTAGCCACTAATCAGGTTTGGCAGGAATACCTACTATTGTAAAGATACACTTTTTGTTTTGTTTTGTTTTGTTTTGCATTGATTTAAACTCAAAATTGTTTCATGGTTTAATTTCAAATGCTAAAACCTTCAATTCATTTGTATTTAAAAATACAAAAAAAAAAATAACACTGAAAAGTAGAAAGGACAGTATAAAAATATTTATATGACCATTTTTAGCTTCAGTAATTATCATTTTGACAACCTTATGTCTATTTAAATGACTTAGGATTCTATTACAGTGTTATACATGTTCCTTCTATATTATTTCTGAGATGATTATTTGTGCTGTTCTATAAATAGTATATCAATCTGTGGCTGCTTTACTCTTTCTTAACAAATTTTAATAAACAGAAGTTTTTAATTTGAACAAGTCTAATTTATCAACATTGTATTTTCTTTATTTATTTATTTTGCTTTCTGTGTCCTTCTAAGAATGCTTGCTTTCCTGAAAGTCATGAAATTATTTTCTTATATTTCTCTTATGATTTTAGCTTTTATGTTTATGCCTATAATCAGTCTTGAATTAATTTTGTTTATGGTATGAGGAGAGAGTCAAAGTTCCTTTTTAAGAAAGAGATCTGGATATCCAGTTAAATCAGTAAAACTTGTTGGGAAGACTTTTCTTTTTCCCATTGAATTGATTTGCCAAATATTTAAAATTGTGCCCTTAACACAGGGTATAAAGACTCTTGATATCAGTCACCTGCCAGAAAACACTTGGTTCTTGATAAAACCTGAGGGACTGACACAAAACCAAACCTAATCCACTTATCATATCCCTATCATGGCTCACTAATTTGTTCTTGCTAAACCAGCATAGATTGTTCAACCTCCCCTTCAAGCAGACGTCTTCTGGCAGAAGGATGAGCTTTACTTTACATTTATTTACATACACTTCCTAGACTTCCCACTTTTTCTTAACTGCAGAACTTCTGTGGTCCTATCTCTGATTGCTTCTTATGATGGTTACTATGAACTCTCACTCTCTTGCTCTTACTCTCTCTTTCTTTTTGACTTATCTATCTCCTGGCCTCATCATAGACTTGATAATTTTAAATATTTTGTAACACAATGATCTATTCTGACTTCTAATGACAACTTTCTTCTTGATCACTTGCTTCTGGATCCACTTTCTTTTTATCTTCATTTCCATCCTTGTCTTGGTTCTAAGCACCATACTTTGTCTCATCTTCACACTGTAGTCTGTATGCTGTATTTGATATCAATTTTCATCAATTTTAAAAGTAATTTCCAGTCATCACTAACACCAAGTATTTCCAGGGAAGTAAATAAAAAGTCCTCATTTTAAATAAGTGTTTAACTTTTATTTTAAAAAACAGCAATGAAATAGAAAACTTCTACAAAGCCATCCTCAAGATATATTATAACGTACATAAATAAAATATGAGGTTAATGAAAAAACTTGAAAAATCTATCATATATTTCAAACTAGAAGAGAATAATTCAAATAAAGCAAATATTTAAAGTGATAGATATTCCAATTATACTGATTCAGTTTTACAAATTATATGAATATATTCAGTTATCACATGTATCCCCAATATATTACATTTATCATATATCGTGAAAAATGTTCTCACTCATTTCTGGGAGCTAAAAAGGTGCAATTTTTAAAGATAGAGAGGTAGATGGGTGATTGCCAATGGTTGGGAAACGAATAAAGGAGCGAAGATAGAGTGTGTTTGATTAATGGGTGCAAATATACAATTTGATACATGAAATATAACTTAATGTTTAAGAGATCAGTAGGCTGACTTTAATTTAAAATATTATATATTTCAAAATACCTAGAAGAGAATAATTTGAATGTTTCCAGCATAAATAAAAGACAAGTATTTAAGGTGATGGTTATCCCAATTATACTAATTTGATCTTTACAAGTTATATGAATGTATTAAATTATTACATAACTCCAAAATATGTACATCTATTATGTCTGAATGTAAAAGTAAAAACTCAGTGGTGGATGAAATAACTCAAGTACTTTAATACAATATCAAAAAAGAACGTGAAATATTGACTCCTGAGTGTAAACATGAACAATATCTAACATGAAAACATATATTTCTGGAGGGGATAAGTAGAAAGAATTAACACATTACTTCAAATAATTATTAGATTAAAAAAACACAAAAAATACAATGATCTCAAGTCATGTAAATAGGAAAGTAAAACAAGCCAAATAATCTATAACCAGAAATATCATTTGACCCAGCAATCCCACTATTGGGTATGTACCCAGAGGAATATAAATCATTCTACTATAGAGACACATGCAAACATGTGTTAATTACAGTGCTGTTTACAATACCAAAGACATTGAATCATCCCAAATACCCGTCAATGATATACTAGATAAAGTAAATGTGGTACATACACACCATGGAATACTATGCTGACATAAAAAGGAATGAGATCATGACCTTTGCAGGGACATGGATGAAGCTGGAAGCCATCATCCTCAGCAAACTAACACAGGAATAGAAACCCAAACACTGTGTGTTCTCATTCATAAGGGGAAGTTGAACAATGAGAACAGATGGACACAGAAAGTGGAACAACACACACCAGGGCCTGTTAAAGGGGTAGGGGTGAGGGGAGGGAAGTTAGAGGACAGGTCAGTAGGTGCAGCAAACAACCATGGCACATGTATACATATGCAACAAACCTGCATGTTCTGTACATGTATTCCATTCATTATTTTTTAAAGAAATTTTTAAAAAGCCAAATAAATAAAGTGCTATCTCTACCATAAAATAGAAGATAGTTTGTACATTTAAGTCATTAATTCTATCACACCTCCGCTTTCACCAACTAATATGATTTTTGCTTCTACACATCATATAATAAAAATTTTGCAGAAAATATTTGTGTGATGGTAGATTTTTAAAGTTTCTTCAATTTAAAAAGAGGATTTTTAAAAATTTTTAATTTTGTTATTGTGACGGAGTCTTGCCCTGTCATCCAGACTGGAGTGCAGTGGCGCAATCTCAGATCACTGCAACCTCTGCCTCCTAGGTTCAAGCATTTTTCCCACCTCAGACTCCCAAGTAGCTGTGATTACAGTCACATGCCACCACGCCCCACGCCTGGCTAATTTTTGTATTTTTAGTAGAGATGGGGTTTTGCCATGTTGGCCAGGCTGGTCTCGAACTCCTAACCTCAAGTGATCCTCCCGCCTCGGCCTCCCAAAATGCTGGGATTACAGGCATGAGCCACCACTCCTGGCCTAAAAAGAGTTGTTTTAATGTACAAATGTCATACAATAAACTGAAATTTTGAAATGCATAATTTGATAGGTTTTAACATATCACACTGTGAAACTATCACCCAATTAAGAAAACCAACAGATACATCTCTCTCAAAATTTTCCTTGTGCTTCTTGGAGTCCTTCTCTCACCATGGTCTACTTTACTAACAACTACCATAGATAAGTTTGTATTTTGTAGAAATGGAATCATAAAGTATAGAACATACATTCTGACTTCTAAAACTCAGCATAGTTATTTTGTGATTCATCTCTGTCACTACATGTATCCATATTTATTCATTTTTACTGATGAATAGTATTCCATTATATGTTTAGACCATAGTTTGTCTACTCATTCTGGTTTTAGATTTTTTTGGCTGCCTCCAGTTAGGGGCTATTATAAATAAAGCTGCTATACACAGTCATCATCAAGTCTTGGGGAAGGCATGTGTTGGATACTTAGGAGAGGAAGGGCTTGATCATAGGGTAGGTGTATCGTGAATTTCTAAGAAACTGACATATAGTTTTCCAAGGTAGTTGTATCATTTTAAATTCCCACCAACAGCGTAGGAGAGTTCTAATCTTTCTACTCCTCATTAACGGTTACTTTTTTAAAATTTTAGTCATTGTAATAGATGTGTAGTGGTATCTCCTTGGGATTTTAATTTGCATTTTCTTCGTAACTAATGATGTTGAACTGCTTTCACTTGCTTATTTATCACCCAAATATTTCCAGAGTTAAGCATCTGTTAAAATATCTTGTCTGTTTTTATTGGGTTATTCGTTATCCTGCTATCCAATTTTTGAAGTTTTTTTAAAAAAGTGTGTTCTATCTATGTTTTATAAGCCTAATTTGGAAAACAAATTATGCAATAATTATTTATATGGCTATATTAAGTACTAGGGAGATACTATATGTAATGCATTCATCACACAGCTTGGCAAAGTGTAATCTATCAGTAAGTTAATTATTTTTTAGTTATTTTTGCAACTATTGCAGGTGAACACAGACTCTGAATGTCACTACCATACTGTGGAAAAGTCAGCAAATATTGCAAGTTTTCTGTGCTGCATTATGAGAATAATGGTAATAGTTCTAATAGAAATGATAGAACTGGGAAACACAACTCACATAAAATTAAAGATACAGAACAATATTGTAGGGATTTTGAACTAATTGTAGACTTGTCTATTCTTCCAAATTATATAAATTTATAGTTGAAAATTAAGGAGCATTATGAGAAATCAATACTTCTGAGCTTTTACCTAGAAAGAAAATGAGCCAGAGAATAGAATGAATGGTGAACTGGCAGCTTTATTACTCCAGTGTATTTGATTATAAAATGAGCATGTAAAAGTGGAAATCATACATTTTATATTCTCTCAATTTAGAAAGAGTTATTTTCATAAGGATTGACTCTTTATTAATGGATTATTTGACTGTATCCATTTAGAGTACCTGACATTTAAAATAAACTTAAAGTCATACATTCAAACAACTTTCTCACGTACCAACAATAAATCTAACTTGTAGATTTTTGCTTCAAGTGAGTTAGGTACCTAATTTAACTTTTACAAAAAATATCTTTAAATTATAAAAGGGGAATGAGTTCTGAAAGAGGAGAAAAAATAGTAAGGTTCCTAAATACATTTATTCTTGATTGTTTTAACTTTGAATTTTGGAATAATTTTTAACTAAAAAAAGTTGAGAAATAAAATGATATTTTATAGGTTATAACTTGTTAACATGTGTATTTATTTTACTGCTAAACTTGTCACAGTTTTAGTCAATAGGAATTAATTAAAGTTGACTCCTTTATCATTTCTATGTGAAGCCCATTTTTGAGCACTTTCTTATAAAACCTGGAGATATTCCAGGCTCATCTTTGTACTTTCTTGATTTGTAGATGCCGTGATAGAATATCTGTAAAACACAGAGAATTGTTGATAAAGCTAACCTAAACTCTAAAAGTCTTCACTAAGGTATTATGATATAAAATTACCACATATATCAATAGCCTTTGCACAAAGAAACCATTACCTGTTAAAAGATGGAGAAAATCCCTTTATGATAGCAACAAATAAATGAAATACTTAAGATTGGACTTGTAATTAAGGCATGTTTATTCATGTTTTTAAAAGTCTTTATTTCTATATATTTAAAATTTCTTAGATCTAATATTTAATATATGATATAAAGATATTTTGTAATGTTGATGCAACCTTGTTTCTAAAATAAATTCAAGCTGACCATAAAGTTTTATTGTCCTAATGGGGTATTGACTTCTGATCACCATTTTATTTAGTGTTTTGCACTGACCTTTCTAAAAAATATCGGCTAACAATTTTCATTTTTGTGCTATCTTTGTCATTTTTGAAAATCAATGTTAAACAGCCTTTATAAAAAGAATTAGTAGGCCAGGCGCGGTAGCTCACGCCTGTCATCCCGGCACTTTGAGAGGCAGAGGCAGGTGGATCACCTGAGGTCAGGAGTTCGAGACCATCTTGGCCAACATGGCGAAAACCCATCTCTACTAAAAATACAAAAATCAACCAGGCATGGTGGTGGGCGCCTGTAATCCAGCTACTCGGGAAGCTGAGGAAGGAGAATCGCTTGAACCCGGGAGGCAGAGGTTGCAGTGAGCCGAGATCGCACCACTTCACTCAAGCCTAGGCAAAAGTGAAACTCCGCCTTAAAAAAAAAAAAAAAAGTTACTTCTCTTTTCATGACTTGTTCATGGGTTTCTGTCAATACCAATAAAGTGGTTCTTGTAATAGCCAAAAAAAAAAAAAAAAAAAAAAAAAAATTAGTTTTCTTTATCTTTCTTCCTCCCCTCTACTTCTGGAATTCCCATAACATGTATGTTACAAACTTTGTAGCTGTCCCACAGTTCTTAGATATTCTATTATGTTTTTCTTTGCCTTTCTTTTAGCTTTTCAGTTTTGACAGTTTCTGATGGGATGTCTTCAAGATCGAAGTATTTTTTTTTTCCTCAGCCATGTCCAATCTACCAGTAAGTACGTAAAAGGCATTCTTAATTTCTCTTACAGTGGGTTTATCTGTAGTATTTCTTTTGGGTTCTTTCTCTGAATTTCTCTCTCTCTGCTTACATTGTCCATCTGTCTATCTGTTCTTTCTCTCTCTGTTTTTGTGGTCCATCTTTTCTTGCATACTGTCTACTCTACATATTAGAGCCCTTAACACCTTAATTATAGTTGTTTTAAATTTTCTGTCTAACAATTCAAACCTCACTGCCATGTCTGGATCTGGTTCTAATGCTTGCTCTTTCTCTTTTTTTTTTTTTTTTTTTTTTGCCTTTTAGTATGGACTGTCATTTTTGTGTTAATACTTGGATATGAAGTACTGGGAAAAAGGAGTTCTATAAATAGACCTTTAATAATGACATGACAGGGGAAGCATTTTATGCTCCTTTGATTAGGTCTCAGTCTTTTAGTGACCCTACGCCTCTGGACTGTGAACTTTGCAAATCCCGTCCTGCTGCCTTCTCGGTCGGATAGGATGGCAAGAGTGGGCTGTAGTTGGTGTTTTCTTTCCTCCAGGTTCGTTAGGCTCTGATAAAACCCAAGCGGATTAGGTTCTGTTTAAATTATTTCTCCTGAGGGCAGACATTTTAAGAAAAGTGCTCTGGCTTATGTCAAAATGGTTCCTTTCACTTCTCCTGACAGAAGCAGGGGTTTTTCTTTAATATTCATAGTGATAACCTTGTAGAACTCTTTTTTTTTTTTTTTTTTTTTTTGAGACAGAGTCTTGCTCTGTTGCCCAGGCTGGAGTGCAGTGGCACAATCTCAGTTCACTGTAACCTCCGCCTCCTGTGTTCAAGTGATTCTCCTGTCACAGCCTCCCTAGTACCTGGTATTACAGGTGCATGCCACCATGCCTGGCTAATTTTTGTATTTTTAGTAGAGAGAGAGTTTCAACATGTTGGCCAGGATGATCTCGAACTTCTGACCTCAGATGATCCATCTGCCTAGGCCTCCCAAAGTGCTGGGATTACAGGTGTGAGTCAATGAGCCTGGCCCATGAACCTGGTAGAACTTTTGGAGATAAAACTTACAAACGTATGGGGTACTCAGTGATTGGGTCCCCCTGGAGGTTTTTATGTCTCAAACCTGTCCATGCTGAGCCTATAGTAATTTGTCACAGTTCAGGTTTCCCAGTCTCAGCACTCAGCACAAGTTCTCAAGTGGCTTATGCTCACGGGTTATTGCTCAGATGAGCCAATATTCTCTGCATTTGACAGTTATTCTCTCCGATTTGAGGAGCCCTGGCTTGCCCTGTGATCTAACTTCTATGACAGATCTGAAAAGAGTGTTGATATTTCAGTTTGTTCAGCTTTTCACTTGTCAGGACAAAGTGGTGGCTTCCAGCTTTTTACATGCTGCACGAGAAACCAGAAAACTCTTGCATTTTCCTTCATTTTCAATTTCTAAAACATTTGTGGAGCATTGAAAACATCTGCCATTTGAAGAATAGGGAGAATTCTTCTGTGAATTATCTAGGCCTGATGAATTTTTTTTTTTTTTTTTTTTTTTCCTCTAGAGACAAGGTCTCACGATGTTTTCAATGCTGGTCTTGTACTCCTGGGATCAAGTGATCCTCCCACCGGAGGCTCCCAAAGTGCAGGGAGCCTGGTGATTTTTGTGGGTGAGTTTATTATTTAATCTGCGGAAAATGGGCTATTTAAACTTTCTATTTTAAGTCTCCTCTTTTTTATTCTTTTGCCACTATACTATCTAGTGTGAATGATGTCTCTTTTTTTATATGTTTGATACTGAATTATCTATTGTATTGAGGTTTTCATGTTTATTTATATAGAGGTTTGTAAATGAATCATTTGTTTATTTGTTCAGTTACTTAATTGCTCCTTTACTGGTTGTTTTCCAATAGACATTGCTTATTTATATAAATCTGTGCTTTATCCATATTTCTCTAAATCAATTACTTAAAAAAAAAAACTTTGCTACATTAATTATGACTACTTCTATTGTATCTCTACCTCATTAATTTCTGCTTTTATCTTTATTTCTTCCTATACATTTTTTGTTTACTTTGCTGGTTATTTTTTTCTATTTTTTTAATCTTGAGGTTTAATTAATCTGTTTTCTTCTGTTCATTGCTTTAAACGTATCCCACAAATTTCAATATGCAATATTATTTTCATTGCTTTTTAAGAAACTTTTACTTGAATTTTTATTTCATCTTTCACCTGAGGGTATTTTTATAGAAGGCTTATTTAGTGTACATGTAGAATAGTCACAAGGATTATATATCAATTACAATAAATATATGTATTGAACTAAATTATCTATAACCCATACATTTGATCTTTTTCTTATGCAAACATGAATACATCCACTTTATTCCACCTAAATCTTATGCTACTCAAAACTAGAGAAATTGGTGTGAAGCAGTGACTGTCTTTTCAGCATGTTAAAATTTCAGCCCCTGAAGCAGGGAAAAGAAAGAAGAAGCCAGAAGACATAAGATTGACAGAAAAATATATTAAAAGTGGAATTTTCTGAGAGAGTTTAAAGATTATGATGTAATTGTCTAACATAGTAGCAATTTCAATAGAAAGGAAGAATATAATCTAGCAAGAAGAGTAAGGAGAAGATTTTCCAGGCAGTGGATTCCTGGAGACATTTCTTACATGTAACATTGTGTTCTTTGGAAATGCTTTGATTCAATATAGTGCTTCAGTAAGGTCCTGCATAACAAAGGAAGAGTCTTGTCACCAGAAGGTCAGCATGTAGTCAAATGGGGTTTAAGACTATCTTATAGCTCCAAACAAAAATAGAGCCCAAGGCAAAAATAAAGAGAATCCCAGTCTTAAGGGTGAAAAACACAATGCATCAAAAAGAAATCATCAATGTTACAGACCAAGGCTAATTCTGCATGTCAAAGCTGTACATTTGCTTCCAGCGAGGCATTATATGAGGCATAGGACTGAATTTCCTAATGGAGTTCATTTTCAAGTCTTATTCTCCAGTGGAGAGAACTAAAGAGTTAGAGTGTGTAAAAAGAATGTAGAAAGAAACCCCATAAGTTAAGGTGTATCATACAGCCAAAAGACCACTTTATCTCTCTAGACACATTTCAAGGTTTCAAGTGATTGCTGTATTAAGCTGTACAGATATAGACAATATCTATTATCACAAAAAGTTAATTTGACAACACTTTTCTATATCATTAATAAAACAGATGACATTCAGTGTATTGCTCTTAAATGATAATAGATAATATTTCTGCCAGGAATTGATAAATTTGGCAACAACAACTATGCTTCAAAACCTGTCCACATTCCTACCATCCCCAGAATAGAAGTTGATAACTTTTGCTGGTAGGCTTTTCTCTAACCCTTTTTAAATTCAGTGGCAAGTAATTATGCTATAATTATACTATATTATACTATTTTCCTTCTATGTAATTCTATCTGATATAAATCCATATTTATATATTTTTAAATAAAAATAGCATTTTACTAATTCAATTGTTACATTGCCAGATAGAGTTAAAATGCCAGATCATTTAGAGAACAAAATAGAAAATATTTGAGGAGTAATATAAATTTTTTTTTGGTAAAAGAAAAGTAATTAGGAAATACTATCCTCCTTCTCCAACAAATTAAACTCATTTAGATAATTGTGATTTTTTTATACTTGAATGAAGGAACCATTAGTTTTTATGAAAGTATCTTACTTCTAGTAAGATATATAATTTTAAAAGAGTCTGCATAAGCATTCATATTAAGAATTTTTTTAATCAAATTAAATGGCTCTTTCCTAAATGGCTCTTTCCTAAGTGACAAACAACAGAAGTCAGTGATATTTTGTCGTCAACAAATATCGACTTTATTTTATAAATAAAGTCAACAATATAAAGTCAACAAATGTCGACTTTATTTTATTTCTTAGAAAATTTCCTTATGAAAACAATATTTTCAGGTATAGTGAGTCTGTCACTTAACCTGTTATATTCAATTGGATTTGCTTGACAATTCACTATATTGTCATTAATTATCAAATTATGTGAGAATTTTCACTTCCCTTATTTGTTACAGAGATAATTTACAATAAAATAACTATTTTCTAGATTTCATATTCCCAATAAAGTGCTATATAATGTCTTAAATATTAAATTTTAATGATCTGTGCATAAGTATTTCTAAGTTGCCTTGTAATAGGTAGAAATTTGATTACAGTTGAAACAGACCATTGAAAAACCATTGATTTTATTGAACCTTTTAAACTATTTTTGTAAAGGGTCTCTAAAATTGAGTTGATATGATTTTATGAAACAGACATATTAATATCCTCATTCACTTGAAGTACTTTTGTCATTTTTTTTGAGGGATACAGAATACAGCTTTTAATAAAGATAAATTTTTCCAAATATTAGGAGAATATTGGTTCAAATATTTTTTCTATATGACAAAACTCTCTAAAGCTGATGTATTTCAAGATTCCTCAAAATAAATTGAGGAGAAATTGACATTTTTTTAAAATAAATTCATTCAAATTCAAGTTTCTCATCATATAGCTTCAAGAAAAATAATAGAATTTTATATGTTATCCTTTGTTTTTGTTTTATGACTGATTATTTTCTGTAGAAAAATCATTTAAAATACAAAGTATGATATTGTTTTATGCACCAGTGCTTATAACCCTTAAGGTTTATTATAAAGCACAAACGCAAACACATGTGCACAAGCCCAAATGACTTAAGTCACTGATTCACTGAATAGAAAGAAGTATCCAAAAATCCTAAGCAGAGCAGAAAAAAAAAGTCTCCCAGCCAAATAATGAATGGCTCATATAACACAATGTTAACAAAATTTAAAAAGTTCAATTTATAAAGAATAAAGATATTCATTCCTTGAATAAAGAAACTAAATTTTGTTTTCAGAGATTATGCAATTTTAGTATTAACTGACAAATTAAATAAATTCAGATTATGAAATGAAGAATATTAAACAAATCTCAACTCAGTAACTTGTAGAAAAAGAAAGTTCTGTCTACCTTGGCTAAAAGTACTATGACGTCTTTAAGCCATTAAACTTCCATAATTATAATAGCAACTTTACAAAAATATCTTTATGTATAATAGAGGAAAAATAACATTTGCTTCATGGAGTAATTGCATGGTTTGAGCAAGGTGCTTATGCAAAATTATTTGTGGAACAGTTAATCGTATGTATTATTTCTGTTGTCATAATGATTCTAAAGGTGTTATTTTGATCTTTAGCATGTATTTACAACACTAAAAACAGACTTTCTTAGGATACTTCAAACCTGTTTTCAAATGAATACTCTTTAGCATTCTGCAGACCCTGAACAAGACAACTAAGCCTCTAAATAAAGGAGTGTTCTTCAATGGTCAGAAAGGACTTCTTGCCACAAAATAGGAATTGAGGTCTGCTGCCTTGCAGAGGTACTTATATAAAGTTTTACTTAAAACAGCATATATTTTGACTAAATAGGTGACCTTTAAAGATAAATTAGTGACCTCAAGTTTCTGCTACTTAACAATACATGTGACTTTGGACAAGTTTAAACATGTCAAAGCTATCATTTGCTTATCCGTATAGTGATAGAGCACCGCCATCTTGGACAAACACTGCCACTTTAAGTTCCAGCTCCCTTTCTAACCTCATGCATTTCAAGAAAATCACTTCTCTTCTAACAACAAGCAGCCAGAGAGAGCAGACAGTAAAACACAGATAAGACAGCTTGGATACAAGGGGATCAGGGAAAGTCTCTTGGGTAACCACCAAACGTCACACTCACACAATGGGCCCCAGTAAAATGGTGGGCCCTAATAAGCGCATCCCTTTCTCTTTAGGCGCACTAAGATAAGGAAGCTAAAAGCAGACTTGGGGGTTATACCTACAGCTGCAGGAAGATATATGAGAACACACACCAAACTCTCCCTCCCAGGTAAGCAAGACAAAGAGACAGAGACATTCTGAGCCTGTGGTAAACTCTCCTGCCCTGAACCCTTAAATACTCTTGTCTGTACGATAGAGTGCTCCTGACCTAACTCGGCCTGAAGGCCCTCTCAGGTTTATTCTCCAAACTAAACCTGTCTTTGACTGTTGAGCTGCTTTTCGTGTTTCTTTCCTCTTTCTTTAACTCTTACATTTAGGTCACTTGACAAAGGGAGCTTGTGAGGGAATCAACTACTTAGCACAGGACTTGTTACTTAGTAAACTTACGTGTAATATTTGCAAAGAAAGTGTCTGTTATGATTTTAAGGAAGAGAGTCCACTTGATAAATCCATACTTCAAAAGTATCCAAGATGCCTAAATAATATTTCTATTTCATAAACTGTAAATGTTTCCTCAGTAAATACCAGGGAACAGAATATGTGGGATGAATTTAAATGTTTGTTATTTATCTCATATCCTTTGGATATTAGATCTGGAAGTTTTGGTTCTAGAGCAGTACTTTCTGATTAGCAGGCCAGTGGGAATTATGTAGATTAGCTTAAATAGTTCTAGAAATTACATATATTAGGACTTGGTCTCAAAAGTCTTGTAAGCAATACGTAAGACACTGAAAAAGAATAATAGACAAAATGTTTGGTTTACCCAATCACAATATTTGTAATTTTCTGCCTATGGTGTTGATTAGAGCCTCAGAGAACTAAGAAATATCATAGTAACCATAAAAAAATAAGACCTAGAGCATCTCATACATACTAGAGAAAATGAAACTCAACTTTGAATTAGTGGATCCCTGCTGACTTTACCACTGACTTTTCTTGTGGATCATGTCTCATTATTTCCATCAAGATTGTGATCATTACTTCAGATCTTTCAATAATTTATTGTCAACTCTACAGAATTTGAAACATCCTAAACAGTGCATTTTTTTCTCTTGTATTATCCTGAAATATTTTATTCTAGCTACATAGATTTAGTATAGTATATGCCATTATGAAAATAGCTCATCTGTTTCAGCAATGTACTTAGAATGCTTTTCTATACCAGACTTTTGACCCTAACCTCTCTCTTTGCATTTTTCCTTTTCTGATGAGCAATATCTATGCTGATACCTCACTATTTCATACATAGTTACAGTCCCATAGCACTTAATTTTATAAGGCATAAAAAGCATTTGCCAGAAGAATAAATTCTATCTCTAAGTTCTTCATGATGAAATTGTAAATGAAGAATAAATTATATCTATAAACTCTTCACTGATGAAACAATTATGTAAAAATATGAGATTCTTTACTGTTTAGTTAAAGGATTGGTAAAGGTATTTTGAATTTTAAGATATTCATATCCATAAGAGAGGAAACTTCAGAATTCAAGTTGGTTAGCAAATCTCTCTCAGGTAACTTAAAGAGAGAGAGAGATGGGGGGGGGGAGGGAGAAAGAGAGAGAGAGAGAAATAAGAAGACACAGGAATATTTGGATTGCTAATGTATCTATGCAATCACTAAAACCAGAACTGCAAGTGTTATTTCTGACTTTTTCCTTTATCTTATCCCAGGCATTTAACTGCTGTTGTAGTACTTAGAATTATCTCTCCTTAACAACTTCTGGGATAATTTTCTCCTTCATATCCACACTGATAATTGCCTTAGTTCAAGTTATCATCACCTCTATTTGTTCTGTTGGGAGTGTAGCCTTGCTGACATTCTGCCTCTAAATTCACAATCTTTTCATTCATCATTTGAACCATGCCAAAATAATCATTCTAAAGAATAAATATAACATATATTTACCTATTTGAAACATTACAATAGATCACTATTGCCTAGTAAATAAAGTTCACAGTTAAGCTTGACATACAAACATCTGCCTGGTCATCTCCCTTGAAATCATTGTTGTCTCTCCTCAACCTAGCACACCCTACATTTCTAGAATGAGAAATTACTTACAGTTTACTGAATATTACACACATTTTCAGAACTTTTAATGCTTTGTGCATGCTTACTCTTCAATCTAAAATGTCCTCATCACATTATTTCTCTTAAAGAAAATACTTAATGATATTGTGATGTATAAATCATGTACCACCAATGATACTGACTTAATGATCACCATTCATTTTATTTAAAAAAAAAAAATGGACTTTGAGTGAATGAAGAACAGAGCGAGGGTATGAAGTCTGTAATCTTAATAATACAGTTATTGTTTCTCTTCTTAATTTTAAGAACTTCTTTAGTTTCTATTGTTTCTAAATTAGCTCCTCTGGCTACCTCTTAAAATTCTGAGCTTCTAATAATGTGTTAATAACTTTTCTTTTGCATCTACTTAGTCACTATTTGCTTGTATATAAAACTAATAAGTGCAACAGGTACAATTTGAAAGAGAACACTAAAAATATTTTGTGCAGTAATTATATATGGAACCAAGAGGGTCTAGAGCTTTTTATTTTAAAAAACAGTGGCAAGAAAGCTTATCCAATTGAAATTCTGAAAGATGTGATGTAGACTGATGGCAGATATGTGTCTGAGGAAAGCTCTAGAAATATATATTTTTTCCGTCTCTATTCAGAAGAATAAATATTAAATTTTTTCTTAGGTGTTGATAAAAAAAAAAAAAGTTAAAAACCTTTCTTATCCACAGCCTTGTAAGATGGAGAGCTTAACTTCTTTACTTAAAGTGGGACATGTGTAATTCAAATTCCATATGACTTACCAACTTCATCTTCTGATGGGAACAGACCTTGAGAAATATCTTAAAAATATACAGAATTTAAGAATGGCATTAGAGTTGGACAGCATGAAACAGCATCTGGTGAAGAAAATCAATTTAATAAGAAAGCATAGATGTAAAAATGATCAGTTCGAGCATTCAAAATAATATGAAAATGTTTCACAGGACACAAACATGTTGACACTGAAGAAAGACAACATCTTGACTGACAGGTATGCCAACCCCTTTTTTTAATCACAGTTAGGAAAACACCCCTATTTACAATTGGTTAATAACATTTATCCTTAAATTTCAGTAAGTTAATTGACTTTTAAGATGAATTCCTTCACTAATCATTTTCATTTTATGTATTTCTAGATACATCGTATTGATGCAATAATTTGTGTTGCTTTCTAGATTCAAGCAACTTTTATTCATACCATAATGGTCAAAAGATATTGAAATGCTATGTTTAAAAATCTTTTCTAAATTAACTTTTTGACTCTTTTTATAACACTTAGCTTAAAACACAAACACATTGAATAGCTGTAGAATATATTTTCTTACTTTGTATTCTTATTTTAACAATTTATTTATTTATTTTACTTCTTAAACTTTTCTGTTAAAATCTAAAACACAAACACACACATTATTAGTCCAAGACAAACAAGGGTCACAATCATCAACATCACTGTCCTCCACTTCCACATGTTGTCTCACTGGAAGATCTTCAGGGGCAATAACACACATGGAGCTGTCATCGCCTATGATGACAATGCCTTCTTCTGGAATACCTCCTCAAGGACTGACTGAGGCTGTTTTACAGTTAACATCTTTCATAAGTAAAAGGAGTACACACTAAAATAATGATAAAAAGTATAGTCTGGTAAATACATAAACAAGTAACATAGTCATTTACTATCTTTATTAAATATTACATACTGTGCAAAATGGTATGTCCTTATTTATTTATTTATTTATTTATTGTATTTATTTATTTTTTGAGATGGAGTCTCGCTCTGTTGCCTGGGCTGGAGTGCTGTGGGGCGATATCTGCACCTCCACCTCCCGGGTTCAAGCGATTCTTCTGTCTCAGCCTCCTGAGTAGCTGGGAATACAGGCATGGGCCACCACACCCAGCTAATTTGTTTTGTACTTTTTAATAGAGACGTGGTTTCACCATACTGGACAGGCTGCTCTCAAACTCCTGACCTTGTAATCCACTGCCTCGGCCTCCCAATGTTCTATACTTTTATATGACTGGCAGCACAGTTGTTTTGTTTATACCAGCATCACCACAGACATATAAATAATGTGTTGCACTGTGATATTATGATGGCTATGACATCACTAAGCAATAGGAATTTCTCAGCTCTGTTATAACCTTATGAGACTACCATTATATATGTGGTCCACCGTTGACTGAAATGTTAGGCAATGTGTGTGTGACTGCAATTAAATTTTTGGCTATTTTATAACTTTAATTGATACTTATAGAATGATAAAAAACCTATATTATTAATACATTACTATGTATTTAAATTGCTGGAACATGTCCAGGCGAACACTTGAGATATTGTGCCCATTCATTGCTTGGAATATCGGGAATGAATCCTCAGCATTTGGTAGCATACTTGCCAATGAATAGGGATACATTAATTTTTTAAACAAGCAAATAAAAAATTACTTAGAGTTATAATCAGTATTGTAATACATTTGGTAATATTTAATTTTTATTAAAAGTGTTTCATATCCTTTTATCATACTTTTTCTTACTGCAATGGAAGTCTGAATATATTCAGGAACTTTCTATACATGAGCAGTCTTATGAAATAATTTTTAAATAAGTGGCATTTTCACAAATTCTGATAATAGCCAGGTACATCAGACTAGACTGGATTTAGATGTTCTTAACATGCATAATATCTCTGTAATAGAGTTATATACAAGATTTGGAACAAATACCCCAAACCCTTTGTTGTAGCCATCAGGGGGTAGAGGATAAATTTTTCTCAATATGAGAAAAGATTCTGTATGGCTTTAATAACTGAAGTCGATTATAAGAGAGGTATCCTTGCCCTTAATAGTCTACTCCAAGGTCATTTAACTTGATAAAATCATCCTGGAAATACAACTTGTGATATTTACTGTGCATTATATTAAGAATTCTAAAAATGCCTCTGTAGTACCACCAACCCAATCACACTGTTATATTTCATTTTGTGATGTAAATTAATAGCCTTTGAACAGCTGTCTAGGCAAAAAGAATTATAGGATCCTTGTTTAAACAGTGGAAGTGTATTATGCAAAAGAGATCATTTGAGCTACATTACTTTAAAAAATTTCATACTTTCTGGTTTTTATAACACACAGATCATCTAGACATGTCACGGTTTTAACTAAAGTTTTTCTTACCATCATTAGCACCCTAATTTTACAGGAAAAAAAAAAATTTGCTTTTTCTAGAATAGTATATATTATTATTATACAACAAAATTTTTTTCCTCTATTTTCAGCACAGTGGACGGTTGCATCTGCTCCCAGAATTGAAACCACTTTGACAACCTTTGTCCAAAGAAATGGAAGAGTAGGTGATGTTTGTCCTTTTTGTGCAGAAGAATTTAGTTTCACTTGTGAGGTTCCCCTGCACTAAGGATTGTGGAAACAATTGTTAATATTTAGCTTAGTTGTCTCATCAGGGACTGATGACCTGCCTTAAAATTCATCACTAGCATCAGTCATTGCTTTGAGACATATAACAAGTATTAATTCTTCAAGGACCCCAAAGAGTGAGGTACAAAGTAAGACCCATGGTTGCACAATAATTACATGATTTTTTCGAACTATTTTAACAGAAAAATCTGGGCATTTTTGTGTGTGAAAGGATTTTAAGAATACAACGTAAATTTGTATAAGGTGTAAGGAAGGGGTCCAGTTTCAGTTTTCTGCATATGGTTAGCCAGTTTTCCCAATACCATTTATTAAATAGGGAATCCTTTCATCATTGCTTGTTTTTGTCAGGTTTGTCAAAGATCAGATGGTTTTAGATGTGTGGTGTTATTTCTGAGGCCTCTGTTCTGTAACATTGGTCTATGTATCTGTTTTGGTACCAGTACCATGCTGTTTTGGTTACTGTATCCTTGTAGTATAGTTTGAAGTCAGTTAGTGTGATGCCTCCAGCTTTGTTCTTTCTGTTGAGGATTATCTGGGGCTATTCAGACTCTTTTTTGGTTCTATATGAAATTTAAAGTAGTTTTTTTTCTAATTCTGTGAAGAAAGTCAATGGTTCCTTGATGGGGATAGCATTGAATCTATAAATTACATTGGGCAGTTTGGCCATTTTCGTGATATTGATTCTTCCTATCCATGAGCATGGAATGTTTTTCCATTTGTTTGTGTCCTCTCTTATTTCCTTGAGCAGTGGTTTGTAGTTCTCCTTGAAGAGGTCCTTCACATCCCTTATAAATTGCATTCCTAGGTATTTTATTCTCTTTGTAGTAGTTGTGAATGGGAATTCACTCATGATTTGTATCTCTATTATTGGTGTATAGAAATGCTTGTGATTTTTGCACATTGATTTTGTATCCTGAGACTGCTGAAGTTGCTTATCAGCTTAAAGAGATTTGGGGCTGAGATGATGGGGTTTTCTAAATATATAATCATGTCATCTGCAAACAGAGACAATTTGACTTCCTCTCTTCCTATTTGAATACCCTTTATTTCTTTCACTTGCCTGATAGCCCTGGCCAGAACTTTCAATACTATGTTGAATAGGAGTGATGAGAGAGGGCAACCTTGTCTTGTGTCAGTTTTCAAAAGGACTGCCTCCAGCTTTTGCTGATTCAGTATGATATTGGCTGTGGATTTGTCATCATCAGAGTGAACAGGCAACCTACAGAATGGGAGAAAATTTTTGCAATCTATCCATCTGACTAAGGGCTAATATCCAGAATCTACAAAGAACTTAAACAAATTTACAAGAAAAAAACAACCTCATCAAAAAGTGGGCAAAGATATGAACAGGCACTTCTCAAAAGAAGACATTTATGTGGCCAACAAACACACACAAAAAAGATAATCACCACTGGTAATTAGAGAAATGCAAATCAAAACCACAATGAGATACCATCTCACGCCAGTTAGAATGGTGATCATTAAAAAGTCAGGAAACAACAGATGCTGGAGAAGATGTGGAGAAATAGGAATGCTTTCACACTGTTGGGAGCGTAAATTAGTTCAACCATTCTGCAAGACGGTATGACAATTCCTCAAGGATCTAGAACTTGAAATATCAATTAACCCAGCAATCTCATTACTGGGTATATACCCAAAGGATTATAAATCATTCTATTATAAGGACACATGCACGCATACATTTATTGTAGCACCATTCCCAGTAGCAAAGACTGGGAACCAACCCAAATGTTCATCAATGATGGAATGGATAAAGAAAATGTTGCACATATACACCATGGAATCCTATGCAGCCATAAAAAAAAAAGAATGAGTTCAAATCCTTTGCAGGGATATGGATGAAGCTAGAAACCATCCTTCTCAGAAAAGTAACACAGGAACAGAAAAACGAACACCACATGTTCTCACTATCAAATAGGAGTAGAACAGTGAGAACATATGGACAAAGGGAGGGCAACATCACACACTGAGGCCTGTTGGGGGATGGGGGGCTAGGGGAGGGATAGCATTAGGAGAAATACCTAATGTAGATGATGGGTTGACGGATGCAGCAAATCACCATGGCACATGTATAGTTATGTAACAAACCTGCACGTTCTGCACATGTATCCCAATATAATAAAAATATGATGAATTTCATTAAAGGAATATAACATTTGATCAGACTGAATTTATTTATATGGGTATGATAATCACAGATTCTAAGTATAGTATGTTAGATTGAGTGTTTTGGAGACTCCAATAGTTTGATTGGTTAGCTGACTAAAAATTTGAACTCAGCTGGGTGCAGTAGCGCAAAACATTTTGAGAGGCCAAGGGAGGAGATTCACTTGAACCCAGGAGTTCAAGACTCACCTGGGGAACATAGCAAGACCTCATCTGTACAAAACGTTTGTTTTAAAGTTAGCTGGGCATGGTGGTGTATGCCTGTAGTCCCAGCTACTTGAAGGAGCTTACATGGGAGGATCACTAGAACCCAGGAATCAAGGCTGCAGTGAGCCGTAATCCCATGACTGCACTCCAGCCTGGGTGACAGAGTGAGACCCTGTCTCAAATAATAATAATAATAATACATAAAAAATAAATTAAGAAATTAAATATTGACCCAAAGAAAGCCTAGTATAAATAATGTTGAAATTCTAGAACTTATTTAGTATTTTAGAAACAAAAATGTTCAAAGACTTAGGAAGACTGAAATGCTAGAGTAAGTTTATCATGTAAGACCTCTGACCCACCTCTTAAATATGTGTCCTGGAGAGTTTTGTCATTTGTAATTCATCAGTCACATATGGGGAGTCTCTGCTTCCTCTCACTTCTTCCAGATTTGGGTGAAGCAGCAGAACACTGTGCAGGCATTATGATTTCTCCAGCAATTACTGAAGGGGCCATGTTGGGCATCTCAGATGCATAGGATAGTTATCCTTCCATGAGACAAACTCTGACCATGGAGTACAGGAGCCAAGAAAAGACTGGCAAATCAATTTTCTCTTGCTTCTTCCATCTGATAACCCTGTCTGGATGAATATTTGCAGTTGCCGAATATCAGATATGAGTGTTCTTAACTCATTAAGGGACAGTGGCCAGTTTGTTAATGCATCCTTTTTGCCTTTACTCACATTCCTCTTTGCTTCACTTTCATTTGCATCATCCTACCTACATTGGAATGTGACCTCCCAAAGGTAATGAGGATTATTACTTAGTCTCAGGCTCTGTTTTATAGTGAACATGGATTGAGATAGCAATGGATCCTAAAATGGCATTTAATAAAGTAAACTTTCATTTATGATTTTTTGTACACTAACACCATGTATGAAATAAGATGCAATATAAAATAGATTTTGAACCAAAAGCAAATATTTTAATTATTTACATCAGAGTTATTATGATTGAATTCAAATCTAAGAAAATATATTGGGTGATTATATTATTCACAGCATACTTGATTGTCTATACAATGTGTTTCAAGAGAATTTGGTTTAAATTTTTACTCTTTGGTCACCCAAGAAGACATTTTAGATATATTTATACTTATATTCTTAATTATATGTACACCATTGGTTAATTCCTTCATGAAAAATAATTTCATGAGATATTTTGAAATTTTATATTTATAATTATCTATACAAATATTAATTTACCTGTTTTGTAATAAAAAATAATTTAGCTTTTTAAAAATATGAAATATAGCTGTAAAGAAGAGGTTTGTCATTTAACTTTAACAATATTTAGCATTACTTTTGAGAAGCTATTTTAGAAATGAAGCCTATATGAATATTTAATATTTGTATAGTACTTTTGATGCTTAATTGTGACCCAAGTGCTTTGTATTAATTATGTCATTCATTTTAATAATCATCCTGCTTGACAGTACTATCATTATGTCTCTCAAGGCTTAGATTGGTTTAGCCTGTTGCCCATGTAACTCATTTAGTGCAGGATGGATATTAAACCCAGGTGGTAGGGACAACCAGCAGAACATGCCCCCATAACTTCTAAATTAATTGTGAATATTGTGTAGGTGCTTATTATTTAAGATTAGTTGTTATTCTCATATGAAGATATATATTGAGTCTTCAGTATTATTTAATCTCAGGTCTATGCTCAGAGTCAAAAATCTAAATCTGCAATTTTGAATTCAATGACGTGACTACAAATTTTAATCTTGGCGACCAGCCAGGAAATACTGTATTTCCTTTTTAATGAATAATTGTTTATTTAACATAATATGTTAATTTAAATATTGTTAATTTAATATGACAGAAAAATATTTCTTATTTAGGTTACTAAAATTTTTACAAAAAGCAAAATTGTTGGTAATATAAATGATATTCATGTTTTGGAGGAGCTATTTTTCTGTATAACCATTTAACTTAACTAACAAAATCACATATTAGTTGTTTTATTTCTTGAGGATGTATAATTTGTTTCTGTTTGAATGCCTAGGTTTTGTATAAAAATATAAATGTATTTAAAATAAATTATCATGTATATAGCCTTACATGTAAAGAAAAAAGTCCTTATCTCTTGAAAGATGACACTAGTTAATTGGAACCTTTTTCCACCCAGCAATTGCTCTGCTAATACATTAAAAATACAAATAAAAAAAGCCTCATTTGAATAATTTTTAAATATTTGTTACTAGAACAAAAATAATTTTTATAAACACCTGTTACATATGGGTCAATGAATGCAATTTAGTTTTGTCAACAAATAATGAGTTCTGAAAAAGGCACACATCTATACAACCATCACAATAAGACATAAAAAACTTTAATTACCCTCGAAATCCCTTTATGCCATATACCAATAAATCCTCTACTTCCTTGTTCCCAGGCAACCACTAATATCCATTCTGTCTCAGTAATAGATTTGTCTTTCCAGATTTTCATGTAAAAGGGAGCCAAGTGGAATGCATTTTTGTGTCTGACTTTTTTACTCAATAGTGTTTAAAGAATCCTCTATATTATTTTGTTTCAGAATTTTTTTTTTTTACTGTTGTGTAGTGTTGCATTGTATGAATATGCCATCATTTGGTTATCCATTCATATGCTGATAAACATAGTCCTTTTCCAGTTTCTGCTTTATGAATATAAATACTACATATCTGTGTGCAAGACATTGTGTGGACATTTGCTTTTATTTCTTACTTGTAAATGCCTAGATGTGGAATTGTTGGATTATATGCAAAGTCTATGTTAATATTATAAAATAATAGGTTCTCAAATAGTTATTTTTTTCTACCAACTATGAGGATTCTAGTTGTTTCTCATCTTTGCTAACACTTGGAATTATCAGATATTTAAAATTTTTCTTATCTGAAAGATGTGTAGTGATATCTCATTGTAGTTTAAATTTGCATTGCCCAATGACCACTTATTTTGAGAATTTTTATTTGGTTTATTTGACTTTTCTATATTTCTCTTGTGAAGTGTCTGTTTAAATCTTTTGCACAACACTTATGATATTTGTTGCCTTATAAAATTGATATATTTTGTATAATCTGTATACATCTGCATACATTTATCATATAAATATATAGAGACTTTTCAATAACTTATAGTATCCAAGTTAAAATAGTTGTATGAACTTATAACTTAGTGTTTTAGAAACAACTGCTAGAAGAACATAAAAAAGGATTAGTGAAATAAATTTCCCTATAAAGTTAAGAGATTTAGGAAAAGTATATTCAGTGCCATAAGACTTTGTTTTTTTAAATTTTAAGTGCATATTTCATTTTCTTATGAAACATATAATCTTTACAATGGTTTGACTAATTTTTATAACTCTGGAATGTAAAAATTGCTGAAATTCAGAACTAGACATATCATTTCTATCCCCAGGACATTGACAGCACGCATATTATAATATGGAGGTGTCATATGTGACATAAGGCAACTTAAAGACTTAGCTTTCTACGTTAGCAAGGGAAAAAACAACATATTTGGTCAATCTGGAACATCCTAAAACTTTCTGATAAAAATACTAGCATTTGTCATTTTGAAAATCTGAAAATTATTGTATTAATGGTTATAGATATTAAAAAGTAGATGACGATAGATTGAAACCATTTGCAAAGTGAAAGCAATTAGAAATGGTTAAAGTATGTTGTTTTATTTATTGTTGGTTAAGAAATGTAATATAACTAAGTAAACATTCCCAAGCAATTCCATTTCTACTTACTCTTCCTCTTTCTGAAATTTGACCTTATAACTTAATAACTTAAAATGTAGCAATTACATATTTTAATTCCACTACCATGATACTTACTATACTTACCTTTTGAGAGTTAGAATCGTGTTTGTCCTGATGATGTGGAGGAGCTTGTAGTTAGTTTAGAGGATCTTTGAGGAATATAAATGTTTAAGATAAACATATAAAACCTAGAATCAAGAAAAAGACCTTTTTCAGAAGATGAAACTGTTACTCAGGTTACTTGACTGGGAGTTCCCAGACCTCCAGTTTCAATCCTCCCTTCAGCCTTCAATCCCTAAGAGACATCCAGCCCCAGCAATTGGATTGGGCAGGCTGTCTTGACGCACCATGGTGCTGAATGCTTGAGGACATGTTTCAAGAGATGGCCGGGGTTAGTGTGTGTCATCACATTTAAGGGGAGATCAAGAGACAAAAGACTGCCCTGCTGGAGCTGTGTGGTCTTCTCCAAGTGAGAGCTGCTGGCCATAGGACTACTTTGCTTTCAGGGGAAAAGGAGGAATTCATTTTCAGTAGCCACAAGAAAAGCAGTTTCTTTTCAGAAGCAACGAAGTAACTTAACAGAAAAACTGAAAGAAACCACAGATCTTTTGAAAGAAGCAGCAGGCTGCAGCCTAAATTGTGAACCAGACTAAAAACTCCCTACAGGAGACAGTGAACCTGCTCACACATCCAGCACATCACCACCACAACCACCATCTGAGAAAGCCATTGCACAAAGATTCTCTATAACCAAGGGATTCATACCGAGTCTGCACCACTGAAAGCACACGGAGCTGCAGCTAGGTGACAATAAACTATAAACATTAAAGTCACATCCTTAAGGGAAAACAGAAATTAAAAAGACAACCTAGCTCAATCAAAAATGAGTTCAAACGTCATTAGAAGAATAGTCTGTCCACATGAGAAGGAGCCAGAAAAATAATTCTGGCAATATGAAAAACAGGGTCTAAAACATCCCCTAAAATATCAAACTATCTATCTATTAGTGTATCCAAATGAAACTGTAGAAACATCAGATAAATAATTCAAAGCATTAATTATTAAGTTACTCAAATAAATACAAGAAAAAGGTGAAAGCCAACATAAACAAATTTTTAAAAATCAGGATATGAGTAAGAATATTTCTAAACAGATAGATATTTTAAAGAAAAACCTACCAGAATTTCTGAAAATGTGAAGACACATTTAGGGAAATATAAAATGCAGTGGAAAGCTCAAACAATGGAATAGACCAGGTAGAAGAAATATTTTCATTGTTGTGTCTTTTGAATTAAGCCAATCAGACAAAATAAACAAAAATGGATTTAAATAAATGAACCGTCTCCAAGAAACATGGGGTTAAATAAAATAGCCAAACCTAAAAAATACAGGTGCTCCTGAGAGAGAAGAAAAAGTAAAACTTTGGAAAATCTATTTGAGAGACTAATTAAGGAAAACGTACCTTGCCTTGCTACAGATTTAAATATCCAAATACAATAAGCCCACTGCAAAAGGGGACTCACTGCAAAAGGAACACCACCAGGCTTATGGTCATCAGTCTATCTAAAGTCAATGGGAAGAAAATAATTCTAGAAGCAGGAAGGAAAAAAAATAATCAGATAACCTATAAAGGAAAAACTACCAGTCTAGCAGGAGACCTCTCTGTAGAAACTTTACAATCCAGAAGGGCTTGAGGTCTTATCTTTTGTCTCCTTAAATGGAGTAACAATCCTCCAAGAATTCTGTATCCAGCAAAACTAAGTTTCATAAATGAAGGAGAAATAAAGTCTTTGTCAGACAAGCAAATGTGGAGTGAAATTATTAATACTAGATCAATCCTACAAGAAATACTAAAAGGTGTTCTAAATCTTGAAATACAAGGTTAATACACACCAGAATAGAAACTCCTGAAAGCATAAAATCACAACACTTATAAAACAACAACACAAAGAAGAAAACAAAGTCACTAGTTCACAATCGACATGATGACTGGAACAGTATCTCACATCTCAATATTAACATTGAATGTAAATGGTCTAAATGATCCACCTTAAATATACAGATTGGAAGAATGAATTTAAAAATTCACAAATCAAATAGCTGCTGTCTTCATAAGACAAACCTAACATGTAAGGATTCTTATAGACTCAAGGTAAAGGGGTGAAAAAAGATATTTCACACAAATGGAAACTGAAAGTGAACAGGGGTAGCTGGTCTTATATTGGATAAAACAGACTTTAAAGCAACAACAGTAAAAAAAAAAAAAAAAAAGAAAAAAAAAGAAAAGACAAAAAAAGGCCATTACATAATGACAGAAGGATCAATTCAACAAAAGGATATAATAATTATACATATATATGCACTTAACTCTGAAGTTCCAGATTCATAAAGTAATTACTACTGTGGTAGGAAAAGAGATAGCAGCACGATAAGAGTGGGGGATTTCAGCACTCCACTGACAGCACTAGAAAGATCATAGAGGCAGAAAGTCAACGAAGAAATACTGGATTTAGACCGGGCGCGGTGGCTTATGACTGTAATCCCAGCACTTTGGGAGGCTGAGGTACGCGGATCACCCGAGGTCAAAAGTTCAAGACAAGCCTAACCAACATGGAGAAATCCTGTCTGTACTAAAAATACAAAATTAGCCAGGCATGGTGGCACATGCCTCACATGTCTGTAATCCCAGCTACTCAGGAGGCTGAGGCAGGAGAATCGCTTAAACCCATGAGGCAGAGGTTGTGGTGACCTAAGATCACACTATTGCTCTCCAGCCTGGGAAATGAGTGAAACTCTGTCTCCAAAAAAAAAAAAAAAAAAAAAGGAAGAAAGAAAGAAAGAAATACTGAATTTAACCTGTACTCTAGAACAAATGGACCGAACAGATATTTACAGAGCATTCTACCCAAAAACTACATTAGCACAAGGAACATTCTCCAAGATAGACCATATGAGAAGCCACAAAATAAAGTATCAATAAACTTAAGAAAATAGAAATCATATTAAATATCTTCTTAAGCCACAGTAAAATAAAACTAGAAATAAGTCAAAAAGAACTCTCAAAACTATTCAAATACATGGAAATTAAACAATCTACTCCTGAATGATTTCAGGATTAATGAAGAAATCAAGATGAAAATTAAAAATTTTGAAATGAATGCCAACAGTGACACAATTTATCAGAATCTGTGGGATACAGCACAATGCTAAGAGGAAAGTTTATAGTGCTAAATGTCTAAATCAGAAAAATCTGAATTATCAGAAATTCACATCCTAACATCATACCATACCACAAGGAACTAGAGAAACAAGGAAAAACCAAACCCCCAACTATCAGAAGAAAATAAATACAAAAATCAGAGCAAAACTAAATGAAATTGAAACAAAAAAGTACAAAAGATCAATGAATATACCACTGATTATTTGAAAAGATAAACAATATTGATAGACCACTAGCTAGATTAAAAAAAAATAAAGAGAGAGAAAATTAAATAAGCTCAATCAGAAAGGAAGATCACAAATGACATCACAGGAATAAAAAATATCATTCCAGACTGATATGAACACCTCTATGCACACAAACTAGAAAGACTAGAGGAAATTTATAAATTTCTAAAAACATGCAACATTTTCCCCAACCCTCAGCTTAAATCAGAAAAAAATAGAAATTCCAAACAGACCAATAACAAGCAGTGAGATTGAGTCAGTAATAAAATAAAGAAATCCAAAAACAACAACAAAAAAAGCCCAGGAACAGATGAATTCATTTGATTTATTCCAGGCATTCAAAGAAGAATTGGTATAAATTCCACTAAAACTATTCCAAAAGATTGAAAAGATTTCAAAAATCCTTCTTAACACATTCTATGATGCCATTATCAATCACCCTGATACCAAAGCCAACAAAGGACATAACGACAAAAAACTGCAGACCAATATATCTGATTAATATAAATGCAAAACTTCTCAACAAAGTACTAGCAAACTGAATTCAACAGTACATAAAAAAAAAATCACCATGATCAAGTGAGTTTCATTCCAGTGATATAGGGATAGCTCAACATATGCATATACAAGTCAATCATGTTATTCATCACATAAACAGAATTAAAAACAAAAACCATATTGTCATCTCAGTAGATCCAGAAAAAGCATGGAATAAAATCCAGCATACTTTATGATATAAAATCTCAACAAACTAGCCATAGAAGGAACATATATGAAAGTAATAAAAGTCATATATTACAGATCCACAGCCAACATCATGCTGAATGGGAAAAAGTTGAAACACTTTTTTTCTAAGAATTAGAAATAGACAGGGATGCCCATTTTAACCATTTCTATTCAAAGTAGTACTGGAAGTCCTGGCTAGAACAATCAGGCGAGAGAAAGAAATAAAGTGCATCCCAACTGGAAAAAAGGAAATCAAACTATCTCTGTTTGCCAATGATATGATCTTATACCTAGAAAACTCTAAAGATTCATCCAAAGCACTCTTGTATCTGATAAATGAAATAAGTAAAGCCTTAGGATAAAAAATCAATGTACAAAAATCAGTAGCATTGCTATACACCAACATTGACCAAGCCGAGAATCAAATCCAGAACTCAGTCCCTTTAAAATAGCTACAAAAACAATTGAAATATAATTAGCAAAAGAGGTGAAAGATCTCTACAAAGAGAACTACAGAGCACTACTGAAAGAAATAATAGATGACAAACAAATAGAAATATATTTCATGGTCAAAGATCGGAAGAATCAATACTGTAAAAATGCCTGTACTGACCAAAGCAATCCATAGATTCAATGCAATTCCTATCAAAATACCAACATCATTTTTCGCAGAATTAGAAAAAGCAATCCTAAAATTAATACGGACCCAAAGAAGAGCCCAAATACTCAAAATAATCCTAAGCACAAAGAACAAATCTGAAGGCATCATATTACCTGACTTCAAATTATACTACAAGCCTATAGTAACCAAAACAGCATGGTACTGGTATAAAAGTAAATACACAGACCAATGGAAGAGAATGGAGAACCCAGAAAAAAAACTCAAACATTTACAACCAACTGATCTTTGGCAAAGCATCCAAAAACAAATTGGGGAAAATGCATCATATTTAATAAATAATGGTGGGAAAACTGGATAGTCACATATAGAAGAATGGAACTGTATCCCTCGCTTCCACCTTATACAAAAATCAATTCAAGATAAATCGAGGACTTAAATCTGAGGCCTAAAACCATAATAATTCTAGAAGATAATCTGGGAAAATGTATCTTCTGGATATTGGCTTGGACAAATAATTTATGTTTAAGACCCCCAACAGCAAGTGCAATAAAAACAATAGTAATTAAATGGGAATTAATTAAACTAAAACGTTTCTGTACAGCCAAATGAATAATTATCAGCATAAACAGAAAACCTTCAGAATAGGAATATTCACACACTATGCATCTGACAAAGGACTAATATCCAGAATCCACAAGGAATTCAAAGAAATCATCTGGAAAAAAAAATCCCATCAAAGAGTGGGCAAGATACATGAATAGATATTTCTCAAAATAATATGTATAATGTCCAACAAATACGTGAAAAAATGCCCAACATCACTAATCATCATGGAAATGCAAACTAAAATTACAATGAAATACCACCTTACCCTACCCAGAATGGCTATTCTTAAAAAGTTAAAAAAACAATAGATGTTGGTGTGTATGTGGTAAAACAGGAATGCTTTTACACTGCAGGTAGGAATGTAAATTAGTAAAACCTCTAAAACCTCTATTGAAAACAGTATGTAGATTTCTCAAAGAACTGAAATTAGATCTACCATTCTATTCAGTAATACCACTACTGAGTACCCAAAGGAAAAGTACTATATCAAAAACGCATCTGTGCACATGTTTATCACAGCACAATTCACAATTGGAAAGATATGGAATTAATCTAAGTGCCCATCATCCAATGAGTGGATAAAGAAAATATTTTTGTATAAAAACAGTATATATATATTTATTTATAAACATAAATATATAAATACATATATTATATATATTTACATATATATTTTTGTGTATGTCCATGTCCCCCAGAACTCCCCTGAGGTTGTAGGCTCTTGAGATAATCCTTAGGAGATATATATGTGCGTGTGTGTGTGTGTTTATATATATATATGTATATATATGTCTTGAAATACTTCTCAGTCATAAAAAGAACAAAATAATGTCTTTTGCAGCAGCTTGAATGGAACTAGAGGTCATTATTCTAACTGAAGCAACTCAGCAATGGAAAACCAAATATTCTATTTTCTTACTTACAAGTAGGAGCTAAGCTACAGGTACACAAAGGAATATAGAGTGGTATAACAGAGTTTGGAGACTCAGAAGGGGGCAGGGTAGGAGGGGGATGAGGGACAAATAACTGTCTATTGGATGCAATGTGTACTACTCAGGTGACAGGTGCACTAAAATCCTAGACCTCACCAGTGTACAATTCATCCATGTAACCAAAAATTCCACTGGTACTCCAAGGCTATTTAAAAAAAAAAAAAAAAAGAAGAAGAAGAAACTCTCTCTCTCTCTCTCTCTCTCTCTCTCTCTCTCACACACACACACACACACACACACACACACACACGAAGATGAAATTATTTTTTAATGCAAAAAAGATGTTATCAGATCCACAGAGAAGGACATAAAATCTAAGCCAAATAGATTTTGCAGACTTGAACATAAAATGTGTTCCCATTTCTAGTTAGAATATAGAGGAATGAGGAAGTCCTTCTTGTCTTCCAAAATAACAAGATAAAGAATAAAAACTTCACCTTATATTATTTTCCCCCCACTAATAGCATTTATTTATTACAAGATGCTTAAAGATAAAGACACTTCTCATTGGATTTCAGGAAAAAAACGTAAAACATTGGGGAAATCTCCCATTCCCCAAGACGTTGTTTCTGATGCCCAAAGTCACATGGTGCCTTGTCTCCTGGGTGGGCATACCCTTAGGTTAGGCTAATGACCTTGCCCAGGAAAAGACTGCTGCATATGAAGTGGTCAAAGATCATCACAATGAAGGGCCTGTTGAAAATGATAATGAGAGGCTTGAACGTCAACTTTAGGACATCCCCAGTGGTGGCAGCTGCCTCACTCTTCTCATCAAGTTGCAGCATGGACTTATGGACCACCTTTTACATCTTCAGCTTGACCTCTTGGGTGATGTCTGAAAAGTTTTCCTGGTTGGTGAAAAAGTCTGCAATGTCTGTGTCCCTCAGAACTCCCCTGAGGCTGCAGGTTCTTGCAATGATAAGCCTTAGGATTTACAAACCAATTTGCTCATTGGGAGTGGGCAGATGGGATTGGATATTCCTGAAGCTGGACCTGACAGAGAAGAGAGCAGCAGCTCATCTCACAGCCAAACCCTCATTGATCCCTCATGTGATCCCTTCACCTCCTGCATCCAGTCTGACAAGCTTTTTGGGGACAGAGGAAGGGACAGGGTAAGAAGCAGGATCTGCCTCTTTCGTCATCTTACAAGCACCTTTCTCTTGGGGCCTCTGAATTACAAATTACTTTATCCTTAACAATTCTTTTGAGGCTGATTCACCTGAGATACAGCTGGTCCAATAAGCATTTAAGACAATGCTCCCCAGAGCACCCCCTGCAAGAAGCAGAGGAGTAAAGGGAGCATCCAGCTTGGAGCAACAGTACTAGCCTCAGCCATGCTGCTAACCCTGTGACTTCACTCAGGTCTTACCCCTCTCTGTGCTAGTGCCTTCTTTCATGCAATAAGATTGTTGAATACAGCTGTCTCAGGGCCCTTGAGTGCTAAAGCTCAATGTTTCTGCAAGATGATTCAGCTGACTGTCTCCAGTAGACAAAGCAGATATAATTTCTAGAAAGGTAATTGGAATTATGCTTGAAGGTAGAGAATAAATATAGGACTAGGGTAAGCATCTACACTTTTTAGCATATTAAAGCTTTTATTTTATTTTATTTGTACTGTAAAGGGAGAGAAGATGTCTGAAACTCTGAAACTGAAGAGGAACAGTGAAAGGAAACAGACTGTCCAGCAGGTAGAAAGGAAGGCATGAGACCCTCTCTTCATTCAGCCAAAGCAGCCCTGTAGGAAGCCTGGAGATGGGCAGCTAGCCAGTGTGAATTTTAAGCCTTATTGTTCAAAAGGTATTGAAGCATTAAAAAATGAGTCAGATGAAAAAAGAAGAAAGAATAAACAGCAAAGCAGTTAATTCAATCTATCCATATAGTTACATTAAATAAGATGGAAGTAAAGTTTTCAATCAAAAAGCTTTAAGACTAAGATTTACATAGATTCTATTAATACTTTGTAAGAATAAATATAAACATAAGCATTTTTATGAAAAATCAGAGACTTTCAGATAAAAGCAAAACCCATCTATACATGTTTTTGTTTTTTTATTAAGTACATTTGGAAAGTAAAACCATGAAAAAAATGCAAACACTATGAAAATTGGTGTGGCTATGCCAAAGTCAGAAAAATAGACTACAAAACTGTGAGTATTACCACAGATTAAGAGGACGTGTAACAAAATAATTGATTAATCAAAGAGATACAATAATCTTAAATAAGTGTATACTTAAAAAGAGATTTCAAAGTACACGAAACAAAATTTCATGCACCTAGAGTACAAAAGTAAAAGTTCACAGAATTTTTCACCCTAACTCAGTAATTTATAAAATAAATAAAGAGGAAAAATAAGTATAAAGAAGATATGAACAGCGCTGTCAACTATGGACCAAAGAAAAAAATCACAGAGGAAATTAGGAAATAGCCTAACAGTGTAAATGAAAACAAAACTCAGACTTTTATGCTATAAAATTAACCAGCTATTAGAAGAATAGGTATAGCTTTAAATCTTTCTGGTGGGAAAGAAGAAACATATAAACATCGATGAAATAGGCATACGTCTTAGAAAGCCTGAAATAAAAAGCCAAAATAAATCCAAAGTGGATAAAGGAAACACCAAAACATATTGAAAAAAAGAGTGGACATAAATTAATGGGGAAAATGAATAATAGAGAAAACCTATAAAATGAAAATCTAGTTCTTTGAAAAGACTAACAAAATTGATAAAATTCTAATTTCACTTATTAAGAAAAAAGAGAGAGAGACAAAATATACCAGTATATAAAAATAAACAAAATATACCAGTTTATAAAAAATAAACATCAGATAGCACTAGAGGTACTACAGAATTTAAGCTGATAATGGGTGATTATATAAACTAATTGGTGCCATATGATTGTTTAATTTATCTAAGCAAGTTTCTTCTAAAACATAAATTATCAAACTGAAATAAGAATAGTAAATCTGAGTAGTTTTACCTTTCTAAATAAATAGAATTTGCTTTTGAACATAATTTTAGAGTGAAAACTCAGGCCCAAATAGCATAATTGCTGGATTCTAGCAAATATTTAAACAATAAAAAGATCAATCATACATAAAATCTTTTAGAATTGGGAGTATACTTATTCCTTACCTGACCAAAATCTTTGGTCTAAAACAAGCAACGATATTTTGGCACCGAGTGAAGGGTAGTAAACCCTTATATTTCCAGTCTTTGGCAAAAGTACACTATTTTTGAGAGTGGGACAGAAGCAAAAACTGTTAACTCATAGAGGAGCAAAAAGAAACCAGTTTGTACACAGGATCCTGCTCTGGTAAAAAGAAAAAAGTAAGCTCCACTCTACTGGGGGAATGTCAGAAAATGTTTTCTTCCCACAAATACAAGGCAGAAAGATCTAAACTTACTATAGAAAAATTTTAAAAATTGACCTTTCAACTTTGTAAATTCCATGCCCATTGATATACAACTGAAATATAATAATGTATAAAATTTCTTTAGCGTTAGAAAATTTTTTAAAATGTACTGTCCAATGTCTTTTCAAAATAAAATTTCCATCAATAAATTAATTGAAATTAATCATATACAATATATTTTGTATTAACGAGTCATTTATACCATCTTAGTGTAACATTTAATATGCATGTAATAAATTTTAGAATATGCCATAATTAATTGTGGAATTATTGATTAATTTTGTTTCCTTCTTTCTTGCACAGTAGAGAATAACCTAGACCTATGGCTATCTAGATATAGAATATATTTTTCATCTCTTTAAACAAATTGCTACTTTTGATCATATGTCTAAGTTCGTACAACTGAAAACTAAGTAAAAGTATTGTGTGCCATTTCACCTGACTCAATTTAAAGAAAATTTATCCCCTAGATTTTCAACTCCTCTTTTCCTGAGATCCAGATCCTGAACGTGCCAGAAAACACTTTTGCCTTTGTAAAACCTTCTGACAAATCGACCTTGGGGAAATACTTACATGTTCTTTTCCTCAGTTACCTGAACTATAAAAGTAGTAGAGTACCTGAAACTAGATTTACCATATGCATTAAAACATTAGAAAACTGAACAGTTATTGGTCAGCAGGAGGACATGACTGTGATCCCTGAAAGTGAAAAAAGCCCCCCAAAACTGGAGGTGCATATTAACACTGCCCTGACTTTTTGCCTGAGGATATTTTTCAATCCCCACATCAGAAAGGAGAAGCCTAAGTAGACAATGGCCATCTCAGAGCCTCGGAGACAGAGACTGGAGTTTGAAATGTAAAATAGTACCTGGAAATTGTAGGCATGATATCTGACTTGAGGGAGAACTATAGAATGAGCTAAACTACAATAAATCTTCTGGATTCTTTGACTTAAAATATTCTGATCATGCATAAATGCCACCAGCACCCCTCAAAACAAGCAAACAAACAAACAGCTGCCAATCATGACTGATGCCCAGAGCTCACATAGAGTGTGAGAAGATTAAGTTCATATAGCCAGAATCAAGAGAGCTCATTGAGCATTTGGAGCAATCAGTAGAGAACTAGGAATAAACATGCTTTAGCAGTAAGGGGAAATTAAGCCAAGTAAAGGCCACTGCAGACTTCACTAACAAAATTTATAAACAAGCTCCTTAACAGTGGATCTGATTTGCTAGTAACTTGATAGTTACATTAAAGGAAGAAAAGCAAATCTAAACTGCAACAATCTAACAACAATGCCTGTGTCTAATTATATATTATTATAAATTAAAGAAACAGAAAAAATTTAGTCATAATCAGGAGGAAATTATGAATTAACATAAACAACTGACAGAAGGGCTTAAAAAAAATGACAGAGATGGGACTGACAATGACATTAAGGAGCTATAGCTAATATAAATGTGCTTGATACTTTTAACAATGAGTGAATATAACAAGACTAGAATGAGAAACAGATGGGAAAGGTAGAAATGAAAATAAAATGTCTTAAGTGAAATTTTTCTTAATTAGATCACATGAGAGGTGGCAGAAGGAAAAAAATCACTAAGCTATGTGACAACAATAGCACCTACCTAAACTGAATCACAAAGAGAGAAAGGAAAAAAAATAAAATATAAACAGATTGTCACTAATCTATAGCATCTTATCAAGCCACCCAATATAAATGTTCCCGTAGTTCCCTAAGGGAGGGGCACATAAAAATATATATGAATAAATAATACCCTAAAAGTTTCCTGTTCTGAAGGAAAATGTACCAAAACTAGGAGATCAACAAACACTAAGTAAAATAAATCCAAAGAATATCACACAAAATCACATCATAATCAAATTCATAAAAGAAAGATATAAAGAAAAACTGTTAGAATTTTGATATGAAAATACAATGCATACAAAGGAACAGTCTTAAATTCTGACCTGAGACTTCTCCTCAGAAAATAAGCAATTCAAATAACAGCAAAGAAGCATCTTTAATGTGCCAAACGAAAAGAAAGAACTGTCAATCAACTCTTTAAATACATAGTTAATGTATGCTTTAAAAGGTAATGTGAAATGAAGACATTAACAGATGGGCAAAAGCAGAGAGATGATGATGCCTGGAGAACTGCACTGCAGGAAATGCTGAAGGCAAACACTTCCATCTCCTGCATAGCATGTAGAAAACCAGAAAGTACATCATTCCCACCCTGACAACTAGACACAGCTGGGTAATCTATAAAATAATAACTTTTTCTAAACCTGGCAGAGACCTGAGTTCATATGACAATCAACCAGCCTGAAAGCTAAAGAAGCCAGCACCTAAAATGAGCACTGCAAACCTTTGGCAGCAGGAGGAGGACAAAGTCTTCAGACAGGCAGGAAAGAAGAAATTGCTAAAATGTTTACTGAATTGCCAAAGGCCAAATGTGATCTAGTATGTGAGTATAGAAGCCCAGAGGAATTTCTACGACGTTGAAGGCTATTCTCCAAAGATCTCCCTGAGTTCTCATGAGAAAGATGGAGGGCTGGGAATGTCCAGAAAAAGCTTCTCTTGCTGGAGCAGGAGTGGGAAGAAGAGTGACATTGCTGTAAGAAAGGCACAGTATCTTGCCTCGTTCTTTCTACTCTGAGTAACAAAAACAGTTGAGGTCCTTCAGGAAGGGCAACAAATTCTGTTGCCGTCGGTGCACACATGAAGACTCACAACAGCTGGGAGAAGGAGAGACAAATAAAATGTCCGACGTCTCAAGGTTGGGCAAGAAACCATCCTGTGTTCAGGCTGTTAGAGAGCCTGCATCCCCCATTTTACTGGTTCAGCCTGAGTTTTTTTGCTTTTGTTTTTGTTTTTCACGCCTCGTGTTACTAAATGTGCGGTCTGGCTTTTTCAGTGATCCAGAAGAATTTGCCTGAAGGGGTCAGTGCCTGGTTTTGTTGCTGGCAATTTTGAAATTCATCAGGGATAATAGCCAGGTTGTCACCGGTGAGAAAAAGTCCATAGTTCTTGAACTTGTACACAGTCTCCATCCCTGTCAAAATAGATATGCCCCTCCTGGGCCTATTTTACTGATATGGGAATGAACAAGGAAAAAGGCAAACTGGCACACAGAGGCCAAATTGACCCTATTTGGTTTTTGAGTGTCATCTCTGTGATGAATGGTTTCTTAGTGGGTATTAATGTAATTAACCTAAACCGTATATATTATGCTTACTCTAATCCATTCATCTACATTCTTCTTTTTCAGATCTCTTTGTCTCAATATTACAATATTAATTTCCCCCAGGATCTTGATCAAGCAGACATTTTCCATTGCCCTATCTGTCACAGGTGTCAGTATGTAACTACTCACTCAGATCATTTTTTCTTTCATTTGAAATGAACAACATGCTGTCTCTTCCCTGTGACCAGAGTTCTCTTCTGCCACCTTTAGGTCACGTTTTACTGCTATAGCCATTCTTACTAAAGAAAAAATGTATATGAGAAGAGTTAACAAGCAAGAAAGATTTTATGGCTCACAGCAGGGGAGAGAAATTCAACTCAGCTTTACGGTAACAAAAGGTATTAGTGTTTTCAAATGCTGGGGTGAGCTAATGAAAAGAAGTACTAGACAGTGTTAGGGGATGTTAGTCAATGTGATTAGGCTGTATATATTTGCTTTTTGATACTTATTGAAATTAGGCTCTGACCTTCCTATAGAAAACAGGTACTGCCTTTTTAGATGATTATATTTCATAGGGATGACTTCTAGGGCCTTGACAAAGACATTCCTGTATTGTAACTCTAGCAAGAGACTGGGAAAGGATGTACATTACAAATAAAGTGATAAATCATTTGCAATTACAAGGTTTTTGTTGTTGATGATGTTAAAGTAAATGCTCTAAGAAAAAGGATGTCAAGGGACTAGAGTCCAGATGAAGCCTATCTGAAACTGCCTCAAACTGAGGGTAATTTTAAGAAGGTTTTGGTCAATATACAACTAGCGTAAACAAATTATGTTGAACTATGTACTAACAGTACTTGAAGCTTTCAGCCATTAGGGAGAACATTTCAGAAAGAAAAAATAAAAGTGAGCTGAGGGAGAGGCATCAATGAAACAGATCCATTTGTGTCTTCTGAATTTGCTTGGAACTGGTCCTAGATGAATCAAATCTATCATTCAATGGTAAGCTGCATGATTATCAAATCAACAATTCAGTAAATAGGTGAAAATACCCATCTTTTATTGGACAGCCTTTATCACATAGTAACCTAAATTTTCTTGCTGAACAAGTTGGTTCTCACACTGCTAATAAAAGCATACCTAAGGCTGAGTAATTTACAAAGAAAAGAGGTTTAATTGACTCACAGGTCCACATGGCTGGGGAGGCCTCACAGTCATGGCAGAAGGTGAATGAGGAGCGAAGTCACATCTTACATGGCAGCAGGCAAGAGAGCTTGTTCAGGAGAACTCCCATTTATAAAACCATCAGATCTCATGAGACTTACTCACTATCACAAGAACAGTATGCAGGAAACTGCCTCCATGATTTAATTATCTCCACCTGGCCCTGTGTGGAGACATGTGGAGATTATTACAATTTAAGGTGAAATTTGGGTGGGGACACAGAGGCAAACCATATCATTCTGCCCCTGGACCCTCCCAAATCTCATGTCCTCACGTTTCAGATCATAATCATGCCCTCCCACAATCCCCCAAAGTCTTAACATAATCCAGCAATGATCCATAAGTCCAAGTCCAAAGTCTCATCTGAGACAAAGCAAGTCCCTTCCACTTACAAGCCTGTAAAATCAAAAGCAAGTTATTTACTTCCTAGATACAATGAGAGTAAAGGCATTGGGTAAATACACCCATTCCAAATGAGAGAAATTGGACAAAACAAGGGGCTACAGGCCTCATGCATGTCTGATGCCCAATGGGGGAATCAAATCTTAAAGCTCCAAAATGATCTCTTTTGACTCCATGTCTCACATCCAGGTCATACTGATGCAAGAGGTGGGCTCTCATGGCCTTGCGCAGCTATGTCTCAGTGGCTTTGCAGCATACAGCCACCCTCACAAGCTGCTTTCACAGTCTGCAGCTTTTCCAGGCACACAGTACAAGTTGTCAGTGAATCTACCATTCTGGGGTCTGGAGGACAGTGGCTCTCTTCTATGGCTCCAGTAGTCAGCGTCCCAGTGTGGACACTATATGGGGGCTTTGACTCCACATTTCCCTTTCACAGTGCCCTAGCAGAGGTTCTCCATGAGGGCTCTGCCCCTGCAGCAGACTTCTGCCTAGAAATCTAGGCTTTTCTATACATCCTCTGAAATCTAGGCAGAGGTTCCCAAACCTCAATTCTTGACTTGTGTGCACCATCGGAATAAGCAAGTGGAAGCCACCAAGGCTTGGAGCTTGCACCCTCTGAAGTTTCAACCTGAGCTGTACACTGGCCCCTTTCAGACACTCTGGGACTCACAGCACCAAGTCTAGAGACCGCACAAAGCAGCAAGGCCCTGGGGAAACCACTCTAGTTTTTCCTCCTAGATGTTCCACCCCTGTGATGGTGGGGGGGCTTCTGTAAAGACCTCTGACAGGCCCTGGAGACATTTTCTCTATTGTCCTGGCAATTAACTTTTGGCTCCTTGCTACTTATGCAAATTTCTTCAGCCAGCTTGAATTTCTCCCTAGAAAATGAGTTTTTCTTTTCTACTGAATCATCAGGCTGCAAGTTTTCCAAACTTTTATGCTCTGTCACCTCTTGAATGCTTTGCCACTTAGAAATGTCTTCCACCAGGTACTCCAAATCATCTCTCTCAAGTTCAAATTTCCACAGATCTCTAGAGTAGCGGCAAAATGCCGCCGATCTGTTTGCTGAAACATAGCAAGAGTCACGTTTATTCTAGTTCCCAAAAAGTTTCTCATCTGCATCTGAGACCACCTCAGCCTGGATTTCATTGTCCATATCACTATCAGCATTTTGTTCAAAGCCATTCAACAAGTCTCTAGGAAGTTCCAAACTTTCCCACATTTTCCTGTCTTCTTCTGAGGCCTCCAAACTGTTCCAACCTCTGCCTGTTACCCAGTTCCAAAGTAGCTTCCACATTTTCAGGTGTCTTTACAATGGCATCTCACTCTACCTGTACCAATTTACTGTATTAGTGTGTTCTCACACTGCTAATAAATGCATACCTAAGACTGGGTAATTTATAAAGGAAAGAGGTTGGGTTTACTCACAGTTCCACATGACTGGGGAGACCCCACAATCATAGTGGAAGGCAAATGAGGAGCAAAGTCACGTCTTACATGGCAGCAGGCAAGATAACTTGTTCAGGGTAACTCTCATTTATAAAGCTATCACATCTCATAAGACATATTCTCAACCATTAGAGCAGCATGGGAAAAACCCGACTCCTTGACTCAGTTACCTCCACCAGGTCCCTCTCAAGACATGTGGGGGTTATTACAATTCTAGGTGAGATTTGAGTGGGGACACAATTCTAAGCCATATTAATGTCCTAAATGGCAAGTCTTTTAAACAATAGCCTGAACTACAGAGTAAATTTTACTCCTACTTGCAATCAAATTTTATCAGTATCCTGAATAATCAATAAATGGGTAGAAGTAGTATATGTATATAAGTGTGGTAAAAATTCACTGAATTCACAGAATCTCCCCAAAATTAAATACTCTTGTTTTTCATTAGTGGCAGAAAATTCAAAGTGCAGCAACTTATCTTTTCACTTGCCTTATCTCAGAATGCCTCAAATGACAACATTCCATCAGACCTCCTCTGCACAATTGGTCTCAGAATCTTTGTGGTGTTTATCCACTATCATCTGACATGTATGTATTTTACTAAAGCATTTAGAAATCTTGCCATTTCTTTCTCATTAAATCTAATTAGCGTGATGTCACAAATACAGTGGATCAGCATTAAGTTTTGCGCAACATCCAGACAACTAAAGCTCTCCCTGGTAACTACTTAAGACTGACAGCAGGAGAGTTAACATCACCAAATAGCTGGTCTAAAATTGCAAAGAAATGGTTGCCATAGCTTTGGCTGGATTAAGTAGTGATTCTGAAAGGATTTTAAGTGGTGCTTGAGTGGTTTTCTGATAAATAGGCCTTCCATATCGCCTGCTCTCACAACAGAATATAAAAGAAGTACTGAATGTTTCTATTTTGGAAATATTTTGTAAGATAACTTGAAGATGATCAAAGATATCTAATACATAATCTCTCTTCTGAAAGGTATTAAATCTATTTTAGTGTAAAATATTTTATATAAGTAACTTTTTTAAATAACCAGCAAATAAAGTTTATATATTAATTACATCAACTAAACATTATAGCTTACAAATTCTATGAGGACTAAGAGGAGATATATATTCCTATAAAACGGCTTGAGAAATTATTTGTTCCTAAAGTTGTTTGTCCTAAATTTAAAAAGTAGATTGGAATTATATGGAGTTGTTCTATCCCAAGTAGGTTAGCACAGTATTGGGTCACTGAAAACTTTAAGAGGATATGTATTCATGAAGACGTAACTTAGAAATTAAGCAAATGGCAGTGTTGCCTTATATGATAGCAAATTAGAGTAACAGTGGCAGCCTTGCTAATACAAAGTGAGTATAAGCTAACTTAAGTCATGTTTATGTCCCTAAAGAGGTTGCCCGCTTTTTTTTTTTTTGTCATCGTCTAGGACCATATTACATCTTTTTACATGTTACATCTTTCTTAGAGAGATGATGTCTATTCCCTAGTCAAATTAAGAGTCTTTTCAGATATAAAAATCTCTTGAGTTCCGGTATGAAAATTGCAATGCTTTGTGTCCTGCTTTACATGTCGATGCTGTCTTGACCTGGTGTCCAAAACCCCACTTTATACATTAAGAATATTGCTGTGACTGCTGAGTGTGACCACGGCCCCAGAACAGAGTTTGTTTTCCAAACCGTATTCTTGGATGTCTTGAGCAGAAACACTTAAGTTGACTTTTAAATAGGCAGAATATCAAAGGCTTCTACATGGAAAATGGCTGACAAAGTCACTTGAGAGATCATATACAACATAATAAATACATTCATCTGCCATTTCTCATCTCTCCAAGATTAGTATAAATATCTAAAGAACTTAGACTATAAATAAAATCTTACAGGCTAGGAGCAGTGGCTCACACCTGTAATGCCAGAACGTTAGGAGACCAAGGCAGGTGGATTCTTTGAACCCAAGAGCTGGGGATCAGTCTGGCAAGATGATGAAACCCTATCTATACAAAAAATACAAAAAGTAGCGAGGCATGGTGATATGAACCTGTAGTTACAGCTACTTGGGAGGCTGAAGTAGAAGAATCACTTGAGCCTAGGAGGCAGAGGTTGCAGTGATCTGAGATCACACCACTGCACTCCAGCCTGGGTAACAGAGACTCCGTTTCAAAAATAAATAAATACATAAAATAAAAAAAAATCTGTAGGACATTTAAAAATATTTAAAGATAGTTAGCATTCAAATACAGATAGAAGCCAGACAGTTAATTCCAAAAATTACAACAGAAATAAATTGGAGGAATTAAAAATTTATGAGTTTCTAGTAAAAGGATGTTTATCAAATTCCATAGGTATGGCCATGGAAAACAGCAGTGTGGTAATCTCATTGCTTATTATCAAAAGTGTCCAGAAATCAGAGTTCTTATCTAAGAAATCATCTGGAATTAAATGGTAAACTTTGGAAGCTAGATAAAACAGGAGAAGTGAAACATATGCAAAGAATAGACTGCCAAAAATCACATGTTGAGCTACTAAAATACTGTCTGACCTAGGAGCTGCGGTGAGGCATGATGCTAAAAAAGGAGGCAGAGGCCAGAGAGAAATCCACTTTTAAAAGATAGAACAGCTGGGCACGGTGGATCACACCTGTAATCCTCGCACTGTGGGAGGCCAAGGCAGGTGAATCACCTGAGGTCAGGAGTTTGAAACCAGCCTGGCCCACATGGCGAAACTCTGTCTCTACTAAAAATACAAAAAATTAGCCGGGCACGGTCACAGGTGCCTGTAATCCCAGCTACTTGGGAGACTGAGACAAGAGAATCACTTGAACCCAGGAGGCGGAGGTTGCAGTGAACTGAGATTGCTCCACTGCACGGCAGCCTGGAAAAAAAAAAAAAAAAAAAAAAAAAAGGAGCAACAAGAAGCTATAAGTATGATTTTTTTTTTTCCATGATACATGCTTCAATTGTGTAAGATGACTCAAAGAGTTGAGTATAGAGTCCATAGCTAACAAAATAACTGAAGACCGGAGAGGTCTGAAAGATAAGGAAACCACAAGGAGAGTGAGCTCTATCATCTACTATAAGATTTATTTGGTCAATATTTTATTCAGGGAGAGGAGTAACTGAGAGGGTACCAGCATAAGAAGACAGTGGAAAGTAAAAAAGAATTGGAGATTACAAGAAGTAGCATACTTTAGCTATAGTTTGAAGCCAGTTAACTTCCTATTACAGAAACATTCCACAAATCTCAGAAAAGCATGACAGAATCTAATCTATACAACATATCATCTACATTGTCTAGTTTTCAACTAAATACTATGAGATGAACAAAGAAAAAGAAAAATGTGACTAACCTATAATCAGGAAAAAAGACAGAAACTGACTACAAGTGGAATCATCTGTTGTATTTGGAAGACAACGATTTCACAGCAGCTGTTGTAAGTAAGTTAAAAGTTATCAAATGTAGTATAAAGGCTCCAAAAACAATGCCCAAAACTGGAGGCTTAAGAAGCAGCCTGAGAAGCAAAGTCTCTTTCTGATCTTCTCCTATCCTCCTGTCTCTCACCCAGGCAAGTCATAGAAACTAGCATCCTTCTTCTCCAAAGCAGGTCAGAGAAATCAGAATCATTTTACTCCAAAATAATAGCCATAATGCCTAAAAATATTATTCTAAACACCTACTACTACCAGATTTTTCTGTAATAGCTAGCCTCAAAGAAATTAAGACTCTCATTTCAGTAGGCCCCTACCCCGTAACCAGGAGAAAAAAATTGTAATACAGACAGGCCAATAAAAATCTTAACAGAGAGCCCTTGTTGAGTTTCCCCACCCAATCTGTTAGTATCAGATCACATACTTCTTGTCCAATCATATTTTTAATTGGCTGTCTACACATCATTGAACCTGAGCATAAAAATGTATAGTTTTTCCTTTTTCTTTGGTCTTCATTCTGATGGCTCCTGTGTCACATAAGACTATGATCAAATCCATTTGTTATATTTTTCTCAGTTAACTTATCTTGTTATAGGGGTGTTGGCCAAGGTTTTTGTGATGGGGAAGTAAGAAAGGACCTATTTTCTTCCCCAATAATAGTTTGTTCAAAATATTGAAGAATAACGTTGCATTTGTGAAGAATGAGACTGATAATCTCCATAGAGAAATAAAAATTCTATAAAACAATATCTGAAGTTGCATATTGTGATTGCTGAAATAAATATTTTGGTAGGTGATATGAGCAGGAGATTGAAAATACAAGGAGAAAGAATTAGTGACTAAAAAGAAATAAATAATACAAATTACCCAATCTAAAGAGCAGAAAGGGAACAAAATAAGCAAAATACAAAGAATATTAGAATTTAGTGGAGCCATAGAATGTGATACAAAATTTCAAAATTGTAATCCCAGAAGGAAAGGAGAGATAGAGAGGTGCAGAAAAAAGTATGTGAAGAAATAATGACTGGTAATTTCTAACTCATGAAAGTATTAAATTACAAATCCAAGAACTTGACAAACTACAAACAAGATAAACACAAAATTATCTCCTTATAGATGGAAACATCAGGGTAAAGTCCAAGACGTGGATGCTAAAAAGAAAGTCTTGGAAGCAACAATAGAAAACCAACACATTGCATTAGGGGGAAAATAATAAAATAATATGGAATGGAGAACACATTGGCACAAAATATTTCATGCAGTAAAGTTTAAACAAATTATGAAGTAAGAATTCAGTGTTCAGTAAAGCTATCTCAAAAGAGTGAAGATGAGACAAGGCAAGATAAAAACATACTGAGATAAAACCAAAACAGAAAAGTTGTCATCAACAAAGTTTTACTACAGAAAATGATAAAGGAAGTTAGCCAGCTTAAAGGAAAATGACACTAAATACTAATGGAAATCACCTGGAAGATATTCAGGGTAAACATTTGAGTCAATTATGAGATTAATATTTTGGTTTTTCCTTTTTTTAATTTATTAAAATATGTATTATTTGGTAAAGCAGATATTATATTGAGAGACTTGTTGTGTATGCAGTTGTAAGATTTATATAAAAAGCAAACCAGGTCTGGGTGCAGTGGCTCATGCCTGTAATACCAGCACTTTGGGAGACCGAGGCAAGAGGATCACAAAGTCAGGAGATCGAGACCATCCTGACTAATACGTTGAAACCCTGTCTCTACTAAAAATACAAAAAATTAGCTGGGCGTGGTGGTGGGCGCCTGTAGTCCCAGCTACTTGGGAGGCTGAGGCAGGAGAATGGTGTGAACCCTGGAGGCAGAGCTTTCAGTGAGCTGTGATCGTGCCACTGCACTCCAGCCTGGGCGACACAGTGAGACTGTCTCAAAAAAAAAAAAAAAAAGCAAATCAAAAGAGAAAATAATAGAAATTATTTACAAATCACATATCTGATAAGAATCTGGTACTCACAATATACAAAGAAATTTTACAACTCAACCACAAAAAGCCAAATAACTCAAATAAAAAGGGGCAAAGGATTTCAATACTCATTTATTCAAAATGATTATATAAAGAAAGAATATATGCAATAACAAACATGAAAAAATTCTTAATGTCAGTCATTAGGAAAATGCAAATCAAGATTACAGTGAGATACTATTTCAACCCACAAAAATAGCTACAATAATAATTTTAAAAGAGCATGAGTTGGCAAGGATGTGCAGAATTTGGAATCCTCATACATCGCTGGTCGGGAAGGAAAGTGATAGAGCTGCTGCGGAAGAAAGTTTGTCAAGTTCTCAGAAGTTAAACACAGAACTACTACTATATGACCCAGTAATTTCTCTCCTAAGTATATACCAAGAGAATTTAAACCAAATGCTCATGCAAAGCCTTATATGGAAAAATTCATGGTAGTGTTTTCATAATAGCCAAAAGGTAGACGTTAGACATTAGCCAAATGTCCCTAAACTAATAGATAGGCAGAAAGTATAGAACATCTTTAGGGAGTTTCCAGGTAGCTGAACATGTGGAGGTTCCTGGAGGGTGGCTCACCCAGGAAGGACTTGAAAGCTCTGGGCACCTTCCCTCCTGCCTCGCCCTACCCATCTCTTCATCTGTTTCCTTTGCAGTATCCTTTATAATAAACTGGCAAATGTTTCAGAGAGCGGATTTACTATGTGTACAGTACTTGCCTCTAGTAATTCGGGTAATTCTCATGGGTGCCAGGCTACCTCATGAAAACCTGGAGATGAGTTCATGTTGCACCCAGTATGCTTCTTGATGAAATGTGATGAAGTGGAAGGCATCACACAGTTTTTTGTGGCAGTGGAAAGAAGAGTGAAAACATGACACCCTGTGTGATCTCTGCAACATGCAAACCGTTATTCAGGCAGTGATCTTCTGTAACATTAAAAGGAATGTTGATTGATGGAGAAAATGAGAGAAGCCAATTTCAGAGTCCTTGATGCACAAAGGAAATGCCTCAGAAAGACGGAGAGTCCATCATGAAGGAGTTCCAATGCAGCACCCACTGAGTGCTCATTTCTACACACATCTGGGTCAGGGAGTTGAATGTCTCGCAGGTGTCCTTCATTATTAGCTATGACCTGCCCGATAACAGAGAATTGTATATACAGATTTGGGAAATCAGGTCAATATAGCCAGGAGATTGTGGCCATTAATTTGTTAAGAATGAGGACAGCCGCATCCTCAGAGATGATGAACAGTATTATTCCACTCAGACAAATGAAACTTTTGTGAATACTGCTGATGTGATCTGAAGAAGCAGTCCCAGTATGCTGAAGACGAGTTGGAGACTGTTCACCTATTTTGTACTCCTATTTGGAAATATGTGGTGGCAACTTCTATTTAATGGGGCTTCTATGAGCTCTCTTCTCACAACCACCCCCAAGGAAAGCTCTGGGGATCCTGCTGTCTTTTCTTATCCACAGTAAATAATAAATTGTTTTAAGTATTTTTTCAGTAAACATATAAAACTTTCCCCCAAAAGGAATATCCTTTAGACACAAAAAGGGAGAAAGTACTGATACACACTACACCATAAACTTTGAAAATACCATGATAAGTGAAAAAAAAAGCAGTCATAAAAACATATACATTGTATAATCCACTTTTATGAAATGTTCAGAATAATCTAAAAGAGGAAAGAAAAAGTAGATTAGCTATTGCTGGAGGCTGGGGCGAGGAAAAATAAGGAGTGATGGCAAAAATATGGGGTTTCTTTATGGAGTATATTAGTCTTCTCAGGTTGCCGTTAGAAAATACTACAGTCTGGATGGTTTAAACAACAGAAATTCATTGCTCACGGTTCTCTAGGCTGGAAATTCAAGATCAAAGTGCTCTCAGGGTTGGTCTCTAGTGAGGCCTCTCTACCTGGCTTGTAGATTGCCATCCTCTCACTGAGTCCTCACATGGCCTTTCCTCTGCTAGCACATGCAAAGAGAGATCTGGTATTTATTTTTTTCTTCTAAGGACACCAGTCAAGTCACATGAGGGCCCACCTTTATGACAACATTTAACTTTAATTACCTTCCTGTATGCCCCATCTCCAAATATAGTCACACTGGAGGTTAGGGCTTCAATATATAAAGAATTCTTTTTTTTTTTTTTTTCCTGCAGAGATTGGGGTGGGTATGGGATGATAATGTCATGCTATGAGTTGTATCAATAAAGTGTTTGTGTATGCTTGCATATGTGTTTGTATATGTGATTGCTCACATTTCATTGACATCTTAAGACCATATGTAGGGGATCCTCAGACACAATAGGTATCCACATTGTCTCACCAGCTCTTTACAGTAGGGATTTACTTAGTGCTCACATAAAAACTGGGAGTAGGGCATAGTCCTGTTGCCACTCTCCATGCTACTGAAGCACAAAAGCCCATAGACTTCCTGGAAACCATAATGCCACAATCTCTATGAGGTAATGTCATAGGTAACATTCATTGCTGCTGAGAAAGTGAAAAAAGCCAAAGCAACATTTCTGGTCTTGAAATCATTCTTCTGTTCTGCTGCAAGCATCTGCCTCCAGGGGAAGAGTAGAAACAACAACTTTCTGCCCCTGAGGGAGTGAACTATGGTTTTAATTATGGTGTCCCTTCCAAAATTCTTGTTGAAGCTTAATCCTTAATGCAACAGCATTAAAAGGGTGGCTTTTAGAGAAATAAGTCCTGAAGGCTTTGCCCTGATGAAATGAATTAGCACCCTTATTAAAGGGCTCTGCTTAAAGGTTGTACTCTCTTGCCCTTTAGTCATTTCTGTCATGTGAAGCCATAGTGTTCTCTCCAGAGGGAGAAGCAACAAGACACCAGCAGAAAGAAAACCTCCTGGCACCTTGATCTTGAACTTCTTGGCCTCCAAAATTATGAGAAATAAATTTCTATTGTTTATAAATTATCCAATCTGTAGTATTTTGTTAGAGCAGTACAAACTCAGAGAGAATGTCTGGAATCCACTCACTCTTGGAATCCTGCACTGATGCAAAGCAGAGGTCTGCTATTTTGAAGGATAAACAGGAAACTCTTCCCTACCCAAGATCCCCACAGATGCAAGGCAAAGGCAATCTATGTCTTTACTTTTCTACCTTACCATTTATTCAACAGTGCTGGGTTATGTGCTGAACTAATATTAAATATTCATTTCTAAGAAAAGTGTCTTAAATGTTATCTGGATTCTATTTAATACATAAAAGCAGAAAATTTTATACTTTTCCAATAATCATAGTTAATTCAGTTGTAACTTGAAGATATGAACTAGTTGCTAAAAAATTAAATATAAGTGTATTTTCATACTTTTCATATTATTATAAACTTTAATTTGCCACACACATGTCATATGATATTTGCTTTAATATTAAGAGAGGATCTGCAAAAAATGAAATAATAAAAGAAGGCAAAAATAGAGTATCATTAAAGATGCTATCTGGATAGGTAAAACTTACATTATCTTGATATCTTGCTTCTTCAATAATGATACAGTTAATCCAATTGTAACTTAAGGATATGAAATAGTTGCTAAAAAATTAAATGTAAGTATATTTTCATAATTTTCATATTATTATAAGCCTTAATTTGCCATACACATACAAAAATGAAATAAGAAAACAATGATAAAACAAGAAGGCAAAAATATATTATCATTAAAGATGCTATCTGGATAAGTAAAACTTACATTATCTTGATATCTTGCAGAATATAAATTGTTTTCCCCTATAGACTCAATCAGAAACCCTGCATTCTTTTATATATTTAATAAGCTAATATTTTGTGTAGTCTCATAGTAGATACTGAACTCTTTTTCAAAAGAATAAGAACCCAAGGGAGCATTTTATGTCCTCCGTTAGTAAAGTGAAATATGTATTATGTATAATAGATAACACAAGAGCCAGGAGAGACTGCTTTGTCAATCCGATTGGGAAAAAAATAAATAGTTGGAGCTGCAAAACTACTCAGTATGATAATTATGAAGTGTTAAATATATGAACCTATGCCATACATCAAAGTTGAATTCATTTTTATTCATTTACCAGAAAAGCAGTAACAGCCAAATCCAGGGAAATCTCTTTGTTCCCAGCACCAGTACTAGTGCAAAATTGCTTTGCTCATTGAGTAACGCATGGTAACAGAATGGTTAATCTTAATGAGGACACTAATTAAGACATTTGAAGGACAAATTTTTGGTCTAGATTTGAAAGACAAAAATAGGAAAGTGATACGGTTTGACTCTGTGTCCCTACCCAAATCTCATCTTGAATTGTACTCCCATAATTCTCAAATGTTGTGGGAGGGACCCGGTGGGAGATAGTTTGAATCATGGGTGTGGTTTCCCCCACACTGTTCTCATGCGAGTGAATAAGCCTTACGAGATCTGATGGTTTTATCAGGGATTTCTGCTTTGGCATCTTCCTCATTTTCTCTTCCCACTGCCATGTAAGAAGTGCTTTTCACCTCCTGCCATGATTCTGAGGCCTCCCCAGCCATGTGGAACTATAAGTCCAATTAAACCTCTTTTTCTTCCCAGTCTCAGGTGTATCTTTACCAGCAACATGAAAGCGTACTAATACAGTAAATTGGTACCAGTAAAGTTAGGTGTTGCTGAAAAGATACCCGAAAATGTGAAAGTGACTTTGGAGCTGGGTATCAGGTGGAGGTTGGAACAGTTTGGAGGGATCAGAAGAAGACAAAGAAATTTATTGGGAAGTGGAGCAAAGGTGACTCTTGTTATGTTTTAGCAAAGAGATTGGTGGCATTTTGCTACTGCCCTAGAGATTTGTGGAATTTTGAACTTAAGAGAGATGATCTAGGGTATCTGGTAGAATAAATTTCTAAGCAGCAAACATTCCAGAGGTGACTTGGGTTAAAAGCATTCCATTTTAAAAGGGAAACAGAGCATAAAAGTTGAGAATATTTGCAGCCTGACAATGCAGAAAAAAACAAAACAAACAAACAAACAAAAAACAAAAACAAAAAAAATATTTTTAGAGGAGAAATTCAACCTGGCTGCAGAAATTTGCATAAGTAGCAATGAGCCAAATGTTAATCCCCAAGACAATGGGGAAAATGGCTCCAGAGCATGTCATAGGTCTTCATGGCAGCCCTTCCCACCACAGACAGGGGAAGCCTAGGAGGAAAAAATGGCTTTGTGGGCTAGGTCCAGGATCCCATAGGAACTCAGTGCTCTGCGTCAAAGTCACGCCAGTCATCACTAAAAGAGGCCAAGGTACAGTTCAGTCCATTGTGTCAAAGGATGCAAGCCCCAGCCCTTGACAGCTTCCACATAGTGTTGAGCCTGCAGGTTCACAGAAGTCAAGTATTGATGTTTGGGTACCTCCACCTAGATTTCAGAAGATGTATGGAAAAGCCTGGATGCCCAGTCAAAAGTTTGCTGAAGGGATCCCTCATGAAGAACCTCTGCTAGGTCAGTGCAGAACGGAACTGTGGGCCTGGAGCCCCCACACAGAGTCCCTACTGGGGCACCACCTAGTGGAGCTTTGAGAAGAGGACTACTATCCTCCAGACCCCAGAATGGTAGATCCATCGACAGCTTACACTGTGCACCTGGAAAAGCTTCAGACAACACCAGCCTGTGAAAGCAGCCAGGAGGGGGACTATACCTTGCAAAGCCACAGGGGTGGAGCTGCCCAAGACTATGAGAACCTGTCTCTTGCATCAGTATGGCTTGGATGTGAGACATGGAGTCAAAGGAGATCATTTTGAAGCTTTAGATAATTTGACTGCCCCACTGGATTTCAGACTTGGATGAGCCATGTAACCCCTTTGTTTTGGCCAATTTCTCTCAGTTGGAACGGATGTATTTACCCAATACCTGTACCCTCGTGGTATCTAGGAAGTAACTAGCTTGCTTTTAATTTTACAGGGTCACTGGCGGAAGGAAATTACCTTATCTCAGATGAGACTTTGAATTGTGAACTTTTGGGCTAATGCTGAAATGAGTTAAGACTTTGGGAGACTGTTGGGAAGGCATGATTGGTTTTAAAATGTGAGGACATTCTATTTGGAGGGGCCAAGGCTGGAATGATATAGTTTGGCTCTGTGTTCCCACCCAAATTTCATCTTGAATCATACTCCCATAATTCCCATGTGTCATCCAATTAAACCTCTTTTTCTTCCCAGGTTTGGGTATGTCTTTATCAGCAGCGTGAAATGGACTAATACAGGAAGCAAACATAAGAAACAAACATACATAAGAAGTGAAGTATTTTCTACATCTCAATATATCTTTTGCTCATATTCCCACTTTAAAAAGCCAACTAATCTGACTTTCGCCTTTAGGTGAACTTAAGTAGTTAAAACAAAGCTAGAATAGCCACCAGAGTGTGTGGAGTATCATCTGGTAGCCTACACTGTAAAAACATGTAAAGCAGGAGTCCTTTAATCAATGAAGAATGAATGTATTTTTGCTGTTCTAAATTCAATTCAGTTCTGAAGAAATTACTACTATAGTTGGAATATAGAATTTTCTCCAAAATATAAGGTAATATTACATAATAGTGATTACAGAGGTAAAATTAGCATATAAAATTTTCCCCTTTAAAAAACCCAAATTGGAAAATTAATGTATATCAACTGACAAACTGAAATATTTGCAAAACACTGTAAGTTTTAATGCAATAATTATCCAATTGAGAGACGTTCATTATTCTAAGTGTCTAGTATTATATAAAACAAAAACAACTGCAAATAGCATTACGGTCAATGTTAGGAATTGGTGTTAAAATTATTGAAATCATTACTATAAAATAATTATATCTACTGTTCCATCATGATAAGATTGTTTTATTGATAGAATCGAAAAAAGCACAAAAGAAAAAATAATTTTTATAAAACCTGTATGTGATTAATATAGCAGTTCATTTTTTTATGTCAAATAGAAAGTTTTCATTTTATGACTTTATTATTTTAACATTATGTAAAAATAACATTTGGATATAGATTCAATCTCAATAAAGAATGAGGTTGCTCTTTTGGTAAATCTACCTAATTTGCAGGAGGCTAGAATCAAAGCTGCTGTAATAAAGCCTTCTTCTTCATTATGTTTAAGGATTAAACATTATGGATGTTCTTAAGTCTTCAATTACTTGCCTTGATATTTTACCATTTGATTTATAATATCTATGTTATTTTGAAATTCATCTGACAGAATAATGGTAAAAAAAGGAAGCAAAACTTTAAAATTCAAAATGTATAATTGAAGCCAGAGTATCTTGAGACACAGGAAAACTCATATGTTAAAAAGATTGCCCCAGAATTCAACACTAAAATGTCAAGATGAAAGATTTTTATCTACTTTTTCCTTTATAATCTTTTTCAGAGTGTGTGTGTGTGTGTGTGTGTGTGTGTGTGTATTAGCAGTTTGGCAGAAAATACTCCAATCCTGACTCAAATAATGACTTGAGTGCTACAGTTCATCAACAAACATATAACATCTTTTCACTCATAAGCAGTTTTCATACAGTTATGTCTTATAAAACTATGACATAATATCTAAACCAGAAAATTGACATTGCCATTTGTGTATAATTCTACTGCATTTTATCATATGTGTAGATTAGTGTAGCCAACACTACCATCAGCTTATAAAACTGTACCATGGCCTGAATTGGTGGCTCATGCCTTTAATCCTAGCACTTTGAGAGGCCAAGGCGGGCGGATCACTTGAGGTCAGGAGTTCAAGGCCAGCCTGACCAACATGGTGAAACCCCATCTCTACTAAAAATGCAAAAATATTAGCTGGGCATTGTAGCATGTGACTGTAATCCAGTTACTCAGGAAGCTGATGCAGGAGAATTGCTTGAACCCAGGAAGCAGAGGTTACAGTGAGCTAAGACTGAGCCACTGTACTCCAGCCTGGGCAACAGAGCAAGACTCCATCAAAAAAACAAAGAAAAAGGAAAAACTGTACCATGTTACCAAGATTGTTGTAGTTTTACCCATTTATATTTCTACTTCCCCACCTTCCCCACACCAACATCTCTAATCCCTAAATGATTGTTTTCTTTTTTATTATTATTATTTTTTCTCTTCTTTTTTTTCTATTTTTCTTTTATTATTATTATTTTTTTGAGATTGGGTCTCACTCGATCGCCCAGGCTGGAGTGCAGTGGTGCAATTTCGGCTCACTGCAACCTCCACTTCCTGGGTTCAAGTAATTCTCCTGCCTCAGCCTCCTTAGTAGCTGGGATTACAGGCACACCCTACCATGTCTGACTAAATTTTTCTATATTTAGTAGAGACAGGGTTTCACCATGTTGGCTAGGCTGGTCTTGAACTCCTGAACTCAAGCGGTCCGCCCACCTCAGTCTTCCAAAGTGCTGGGATTATAGGCGTGAGCCACTGCACCCGTCCATGAATGATTGCTACGTTTATGGTTTTGTCATTTTGAGAATGTTTTATAGGCAAAATCATAATGTATGTGCCTCTTTAAAACTGGCTTCTTCACTTAGCACAATGCCCTGTAGACCCACTTGAAATTTTCTGTATATCAGTAGTTCTTGTTATTGCTGAGTAATATTCCATGGCATGAATATAGCACTTTTTCTTTAACTCTTCAATTATTAGGGACATTGTTTTATATTGTTGGCAATTACAAATAAAGCTGCAGTCATCAATCCTATACAGGTTTTCGTATGAATATAAGTTTTTATTTCTCTGGAATAAATACCAAAGAGTGCAATTGCTCAGCTGTGTGGTAAATGTATGTTTAAGTTTTTATGAAACTGCTAAACTGTTTTTCATAGTGGTTGCACCATTTCATATTCCTACCAGCAATGTATGAAAAATAATTCCTTCTCATCCTCTCTAGCATTTGCATTATCACATTAAAAAAATTTAATAAGTGTGAACCAATGTTGTATTGTGGCTTTTCTTTGTATTTCCCTACCAGTTATATTTTATATCTTTGTGTGTGCTTATTTGCCATCCATATATCATCTTCAGTAAAAGTTCTATTTTTCCATATTTTTGATTTTTTTTAACCATTGAGTTTTGAGAGTGTTGTCTAGATAAACTTCCTTTGTCAGATGTTTGCCAATAATTTCTTCAAATTTGTAGTTCATCTTTCTTCCTTCTTAAAAACATCTTTCATGGAACAATATTTGCCAATTTTCATAAAGTCCAATTTATCAATTTGTGTTTTATGTATATTATGCATAATATAACACATATGTATGTATTATGTGTCTAATTAGTTGTTACCAAGCTCTGTATCCTAAAAATTTTCTCTTGTATTATCTTCTAAAAGTTTTAGAACTTTGTATTTTATAGTAAAATTTATGATCCATTTTTAGTTAATTTTTTTCACATGTGAAGGTTAGGTCAAAGTTTATTGTTTTGTCTGTAGATGGTTAATTTTTCCAGCACCATTATAGTCATTATATCTTGTAATACTTTTTAATCCCCATCCTCTTTCTCTACTCCTTCTGTGACTCAGATGCCATAAATGTTAGATCTTTGTTGTAGTTTCATTGTCCTTAAGGAACTGTCCTTTATAATTTTTTTCTATTTTCTCTGTGCTGTTCACATTGGAAACTTTCTATTATTCTATCTTCAAGTTAATTTATTATTTTCTCCACCCTCTCCATTCTGTTGTTGGACTCACCTACTGAATTTTTCATTTTATCATAATTTTTAGTTGTGAAATTTGTGTTTTCTTTGTATCTTTTATTTTTATTGAACCTTTTGATTTGTTTCATTTTATTCAACCATGCTTGCTATGGTTTGAATGTTTGTGTACCCTCATAACTCATATGTTGAAATCCTAATTCCCAAAGTAATGGTATTAGAAGGTAGGGTCCTTGGGAAGTGATTGAAAAGAAAGTTCATTCTGACGATGTTGGGCAAAATATTCTGTAATTTTTGATTAGCTAATTTTTTTTGGTGGTTGTAGAGGTCTTCTTTTTTCTATAAATATTGTCTATCTATTTGTTCTTGCTATTCCTGGGAGAATAGCAAGAAGTCTCCAGGATAATTTTGTTTATTTCTACTTCTCCTGTAAGTTTATATGCATTTTGAAGCTAAATTGTTTATTTGCTAAAATTTTTAATTTTACATTTTCCTAGGAAATTGACTTTTTTGTATGGCAGTGAGCATTCAAGCTGGGGTTGCTTTAACCTCCTCAACCGATCTTATAAGTTCATTTAACTGTTAATTTAATATATTCAATTGTGATTTCATATCTCATAAAGTTTCTGGAATCACACTTGTCACTTTAATGGGATACAGCATTGAACCAGACAAGAACTCTGTGCAGTCTTAGGATACTTTTTATTGAGAACAGAAGAAAATAAACAAATATATAATAAAATGGCAGATTTGATCAGTGGGAAAAATAAAGTAGGGCAATAAGATAAAGCTTTATGGGTATTGTAGAGACCTAGAGTTAAAACAAAACTTAAAAGTGGGTGTAGCTGGCAGGAACAGAGACAGGTGTAGAGGAGATCAAATGTTCCAAGAAACAGGGTTGACCACAGATGGCTCACCAGCACCCAAGCATTCTGTTACAATCATCCAGCTCACCTCTCACCTGCACCCAAGCATCCTTTCAGCAAGCATTCAGCCCAAGCAGCACAACCTTATGTAACTCCCCTCCAGCCCATGCCTCTTGGCCTTCTTTCTGCTGTTTTGCCTGTTGTTCCCTTGAGGTGTATCTCCTCCTTTTATCCAATAAATCTTCTTTTCTTTCCCCACAACAGTCTTGTAAATTATTTTAATCACCCACGCAATGGCCTCAGGCAGTTGTTGATCACGACATTTTGGTAACCTATGCAGGGACATTCAGATCATAAATTGTTTTTCTCATTTTGTTGAATTATCTCTCTGTATTCTTTTGTATCTCACTGAAATTTCCTAAGATAATTATTTTGATTCATTTGCTGTTTTTTTTTTTTGTTGTTGTTGTTGTTGTTGTTTTGTAAATTTTTGGGAGGAGTCTGTTACTAGAGAATTATTGTGTTCATTTGTAGGTTCATGTTTTCTAGCTTTTTCTAATGCTTGTGTCTCTACATTGATACCTGCACATTTGGTGGAACAATTACCTCTTCTAATTTTATGGAGTAGCTTTTGTAGGAAAAGACTTATTTTGTTTTCAACAGAGATGAATCCTAGGGTTTTAGTTGGGTAGGATGTGTTGGCCGTGATCTTGTTTGGACACAATAGTGTAGTGTTTGTGGAGTTCTTCAGGTGTAATTCACGTTAGTGATGTTTGTGAGTGCCTCGGTGGCCTAGACTGCAGAAGTCTTTGGCAGTGGTGGCGTAGATTTGCTGGTATTGGGCTTTCCAGGCTGATTCTCAAGCTGTGGAGGCATTCATTCATGTGATGGGTTGGTCAGCTTAGGGACTGACACATTCATCTGGCTAATGGTGTGGGTGTGTGGCAGTTCAGCTCACTTGGGGTTGTCTTCCCAGCTGTGCTGGGCCAGAGTCATGGCTATTCCTGGGCCCTGCCTCTGAGCAGTAGGGGCTTGGCATTGTGTTCCCTTGTCTGGACTTGCTGGAATGATGGTGGAACCTCAAGTTTGAAAAGGTGCAGTGACTACTGGCCCCCCAGAGCAGGGCATACTCCAGTAATGGTTCCAGTTTCAAGATGGCATTGTGCTGCAGCAGCTTGTGTCATGGTTATGGAGTGCACAACATGTGCTCCTGCTTTGGAGTAATGCAGCTGTCTGAATTTCAGGCATCCCCAAACTGGGCTAATGGTTTGTGGAGACTGTGGGATCCTCCTATTGTAAGAATTGTAGGTGTCTGTGGTACAGTGAAGGAGTTATATTCTGCTTACCTTTTGCCCTCGAGAGGGAGTTATTTCTGGCTCCATGCCAATCCTGGTAGGGTAGACGGTGTGGCAGAGGCAGAATGCCTCAATCCCTTCTCCATACTGCCATGATGGGCTTCTGTGTGCCACAGGAATCTTGCCACCTTCTTGCTTCATTCCAGTGCTGTCTTTAAGATACTGCAGTCAAATTTTAGTTGTTTTATTCATATTTTGATTTTTTTGTGTGTGGAAAAAATGAACCTTCATCTATCTTCTGGGAAAGACTAATCAGCCATCTTACTGACATCATTCTTTCGTGACTTTTTGATGTTCCTACAAAATATCAAAATTATAATTGCTCAATTAAGTTATAAAATATACATTTAAATGTTTATAGATACATACATTCTTTCCATAGCGATTAAATAACTATATAGGGTTTTTATGCATTATAAGTATGAAATAATAACATTATATAGGTATATATAACTGATTTTGTGTAATTAGCACCTTGGCACAGCCTGGAAATCTTAACATATAGTTTTATGTTTATTATTTACCTGTGAGATGCTTATTTGTATTTTGCATTTTTTTCAGCCATATTAAGAGAGACTATTTGCACATTTTATACCTTCTGTGAAATTTACATTTTAAAATATCTTTTAAGAACAATTAAAGGAATAAAACATCTAAATTTTAAAAATATGTATTCATAATACCTGTATACATTTGAATACTTTCTACTGCAAATTATTTGTGAATTAATATCTCAGAGGGCTTATTTGGAGAAAAACCCTATATATAAGAACAATACATTGGCAAAGAAGTAAGATAAAAATGCAGGTAGTTCAATTAATGCAAATGATATGTAACTAAAATTTGCATTTGCTATAATTTTGATCTATTTCAAAATATTGCTTAAAGTTCCAAACGATTAAGTATGCTCAGTATTCAGATTTTTGCCTTTTTAAAGACAAAAATTTTCTATTCAACCATGCTTTCAGATAATTAAATATACTTTATATAAAAATGTAACTTGTCCATCATTTCCATATATATTCTATTTATACATTTTTAATTGACTAAGTATTTTTAATGAAATGATAAATATAGATAAAACAACATAAAATAAACCCAGACAATTTTATTGAAAGTATCATGAGAATCAAACAGGAAATGTATGTAATATAGGGATATTAAAATAAATAAAGAATATATTTTAGGACAAACAGCATGGTGTTGATTTAGTAATAATGAATGCATGTGTATGTATAAATATACATATATACACACAGAAATGTACACATACAAATATATGAATAATATATATTTTTCTGGCTTTAATATGAATTAAATAATAGTGAACTAAAATGTACTAAATCCTTATTATTTTTCAGCATTAATGTTTTGCATTCTAAATATTTGTATTAATTTCAATGTGAATAAGCAAAAAAAAATTTTTACAAACATAATCTGTTTATTCCAAGGTATCTCTTTTAAATTTTGTCATATTCATATAGTTGTTCAATAAGTTTTGATTCAATATTCTTTTTCTTTTAGAGGTATAAATGCCATCAAAACATGCTGGAGTATTCATTTTTAATAAATTCGTTTAACTTTCTTTCAGTAGCTAGTAGTTGATACAGAGATATTGTATGTATATGAGTTTTTATTTTTGCCTTGAATAGAGACTTCACAAAATGAAATATCTATTCCTTTTCTCAGCATTTAACTGGATTTTCACTCCATTAATAATGTTGTTACTAATTTGTTAATAATGTATCAAGTCCTAAGCGCTAATAATGGATCATGTGCTAAGCTCTAATGCTCATTTAATCAACTTAGTACCTTCTGGCATTAAAGGAATTATCATTTAATATATTACAAAGTTAGCAGACATATTTATGATATAACCTCATAAATTATGTATTAATTTTCTATTGTTACTGTAACATATTACTCTACACTTAGTGTTTTAATACAAGCATATTTATTCTCTTAAAGGTTTATAGGTCATAAGACCAATACGGGTCTCACGTGGTTAAAATAAAGGTGCATTTCTTTCTGGAGACTCTAGAGGAGAATTAGTTTTCTTGTCTTTTCCAGTTTCAGAGGCTGTCCATTTTCTTTGGCTTTTGGCCTTCTTTGAAGACAGCAATATTGCATCACATGTGAGCCTTTTTCATGCTCAGGACCAGGAATCTTCTCAGTTTTTATTGAATCATGTGATTATTATTGTATCTTCCTGAAGAGATCTTTGCTTTGTTATTCGAGTATTCCACATGTGGTATTTTGCCAAAACAGGCAGAAATGAAGTTCTTGTAACAGTTAATAATATTGACAATGGTAACAATGACAGCTCTGCTAACCATATGCCTAGGTACAATGTAATGAGCCTGTATCTGTTTTTACAATCCTCATGTTGTAATTACAAATATTTGTGACAAACTCGAAAGTTTTTTTTTAAAACATCTACTCTGTTTATTTCCAAAACTGCATGACAATGACATTTTATTTTACAAGACAGATTGTGATTTACCAAGCAATATGTCTTTTCCCCTGCCTGTCCATAGTTCTTGTTTAAGGGCTGAGAAGCCTGTGAACCATGTTAAATAATAAACCAAATATTTCAGATAAAGCAATCATCCATTTTCTTACAGAATTATGTCAAGGCAAAAGACTTCAGATCAATTCAATTAAATTCAATAGAATTTTTTTCAGTGATTATATGAAAGACATTTGCAGGTAATGCGGTGTTCGGGTGGTGTTGATAATGTAGAAACAGTAATTAGACATGATATTTGCACGCATTTTGCCTAAGAATCAGACTATTGTATACATGATAATCGTGAAGAGCCCTAGGCAGATAACATTCTATTATTTTTATGATAAATGTTAATAATTTTTAATAAATTTAAAACTAGCTTTATTTATAAGTATGCCATTTATTGACTGCCTTTTACCTTTTATTCATCTTTTACTTGATTAATATTTTTCAAATTAAATTGAAAATGTTGAGCAATGTTTAATTTGATACATGTACATATTGTATAGAAGTCAACCTCACAGGATCCATATAAGCATTTTTTTCTTGTATTTTAAAATCTGAACCCTGGATAAATAAGGGCCATATATTCTACTTTGTATTGGTATGAACCTGGAATAAACCTAATTTGTTTCATGATTTAGCTTAGCACTGTTCAAATTTAGAATATGTATCTCTAGGTCCAAACATAATTGAACATTAACTTAAGTAGTTTCATTAAACAATGCCAAATTAAACATATAAGCCATAGAAAAACTTAATTCAGTTGAGCTTTCTATTGCTAAATATCACATAAACTCCAATGCCAGGACTACCCCAAATATCTATTCTTTCCAGCCCCCACGTGTCCTCAATGGTCATTAAACCTACTCTTTATTGTTTGTCATATTTCTTCTTCAGTTCTAGCTTTTACCTTCAGCACCTATTTATTTGTTCTTTTCAGTTGTGATGAAATGTGTTGCTCTCCCTTCTTTCAAATGCTAGCTAAATTCTAGAATATTAGTTACTGGACAGAAGAATCAGTGAGCTTATAAAAAATCTAATATTGATATGTTAGTATGTGATATATTTAAGTAAATATGCAATAAAGTGTCATTCTCCTGGTTATTCCCAAATATTCCAGCTCAGATATCAGGCAAATTTTGTGGAATTTATTCTGTGGTTACAAGTCTCAATGTTTGATCTCTACATTTTAACGTCTGAAAGACCCTTTTGGCTGGTAACGAAATATATTCACACATTTCAGGGATTTGGGTATAACATCTTGGCAATTTGGCAGTTGAGGCAGGTATATTCTGCCTACTCCATTGATGTTTAGCAAGTCAGTCCTTTATTGAGAATAAAATTTAGCAAGCAAAACCAGGGAAACATCTGGTTTACTATTTTCATGTTCTTTACCAAGTTTAGACAATCAGTAGGAAACTTTAACGAATGGCCTCTAAACTATTTAAAAATTATAATTTATGCAAAAAATAGTTTTGTGAAATAATTAGGGAAAGTTGAATTACTTCTTTTTTTAAACATCAGCATTTTCTGCTTATATTGCTTAAAAATTACACCAAATTATATTCAATTTAAAACATTATGTTTTAGTGCTTTGATGTTATTGTGATTCTGATAAAAATTGGGCATTATTCTTTTGCAGAATTTTTCTTAATGAAAAACTGAAGAGAAAAAATTCCCAAGCCAAAAACAAGCAGAAAAACTAGATTCTACTGTTTAAGTATTAATCACTTTCTAATATAATTATGAGATTATTTGCATTCATATTAAAAGCTTATTTTACTTTTTAAAATTTAAAATCTTTAATAAGAAGAGTTGTCATCTTACATCTGTTTCCAAACATGTAATTAGCCATCTTTAAACATATTTTGAGTGTCACATATTGTGAAAAATTATAAAATGTGTTTTAAAAAATTTAATTAGGACTTTATGCTCTTTCTATTGTGATGAGAAAGTGTACTTGGTTTTTCATCCGTGCCCTTATTAAGCATGGTTCAGCAGTAATACCTTCTTGAGTTCTGGAGGTACTGTCTCAGGAAGTCAGATTTGCTCCATTAACTCCATACAGAAAGGAAGTTCTGAAAATGGAAGAAAAATGAATTTTAGAAATATCAATTAAACCTTTTGAATTTTCTATTGTAACCTCAAGAAGGGTTGATTTTGATCAAATTATTTAATATTAAACCTCAAAGACAGAACACCAATGTTAATTTTCAATATCTATGTCAATGAAAGGAATTATTGTCCCAGTGACCTAATATAGTCTATTAATCTGACTGGAACTATGGACTTGTCCTTTCCTCAAAGCATCACATGAGTAAAATAATATTTTATGGAACTCTGACAGCTTTAACTTGGCAGAGCCAGGGTAAAGATCAACTTGTGGTAGGCCTACTCTTCACATTTCTGCTTACAGGTTTCATAGAGCAGGAGCAAGCATTTTTTTGAGTGTCAGTGTCTGGAATGCTGTCTTTACAGATTTGCATATTTATTCATTCAACAAATATTTTATAAATTACTCCTGTATGAAAGTCAATGATGAGACTTTCCAGAGAATACAGAAATGAATTTTACATGGACTTTGGTTCTGATCTTTGTGTGTCTGGATTTTGCTACAGTTTCTAGCAAGAGTGAAGAAACAGAAAAAAAAAAAAAAAAAATAACTAACATCCCTTTCAGTTTTGTGCTTCTTGTCTATCAACTGAGTCTGTTTACCTGAATTAAACCAATTTCCTTCAAATGCCATTACTCTTCATTCTCACACTGTTATCATTTCTTTCAAAGCTCTCACTTCTTCATGCTAAGAGGCCAGAGAAACAGTCATTCTGACATTAAGTCTTTACAGTGCTTTATCATTACCTCTTTATTTCTTGCCATAAAGTGCATTAGCAACTATGACTCATGGATTTAAAACACAATCATGCCAACAGTACCAATCTGAGATTACACACAGTATCAGATTTGTGAATCAGAGTCTTCCCATACATCAGAGATATTAACCAGTATCAAGCTTAACTAAACATGTTTAAGGATATAAAAACTGCATTGCACAAATGAAAGAGGCAAGTCTCGGATCCCCTAGCACAGCTCCTCAGTTTCCTTGTTCTCCCATTGAACACGCTTTGACCTAGGTTATAGATGGGCTCTCTAAATGGGATATGTGGTCACTTCACGTAAAAAGAGCTAGGTAGATTATGAAACGCCACCGTTTTAAACCCAGATATTTATATAAGTTCCTAGATGTCTGGTTTTGTTTTGTTTTGTTTTTTTAAGTATTCTAGATAACCGGCACTACACACTGGCACTATTCTCTAAACAAAAAACATTTAGGGTTTTCACCAGGTCTGTCATAAACATGGCTTCAAAGAGATTAGGAAGCTTTAGCTCCTTTTTTTTGCCCTGTTTCTCACTCACACAGAATTCCAGCATGTCTTTTTAGCCATTTATCACCATTCTTTTTTAAAAATAGTATTTCTCCTATTTTCCATTAAACGCACAGAAAGCAAAACATAACAAAATGTTTGTATGATATTAAACATTCTTAAAATATGCTATTTTCTTTGCCTTTCATTATATGAAGCACAATTTTGGTTGGACTTTTCTATGGAAATTCACTATGAATGCTTTCTCTCTGTGTGTGCCAAATACAAACGAATGTTGCAACTGCAGGTACCCTAGAGAATTAATGCAGGTTGAACATGATGCTGGTAAATATATTTTTCAATGTTTAACAAACCTTTCAATTAATTACTTCCTCTGTTTAAACTTCAAATACTATCTTTATTTCTATCAGAAGTAATTCTTTTAAATAATTTTAGTTCTATATACTTCAGTGTGGTAAATTTAAAAACATATTATAACTTAATTTTACATTTTTTGGAATTTTTTCTTTGCTCTATTAAAAAATGAGAAAGTATAATTTTATCTTCAGTTGAGATAGGACAATACTACCGAAAAAATAGCCAGTGGCTGTTTGATTGGTCATTCACATGGTCTGCAGAAATTCACTTACTCCCACACCAAGCACTTCATTAAGTTGAATTATAATTTGTCAATTTAATATTGCTTATTGAGTAAGTTAAGTAATTTTCATGCCTATCTAAAGGCATTTAAATTCTTATCAGTGTGTATTTATTATTAAATAAAATGCTTTAGTGTTTTATTATTCAAACATCAACTGTATGACAGACATTTTGAAATATTATTGTATACATTTACTATTAATATTAATATAATACATTACTATTTTATTAATAAGATATTAACTATATAATATATTAACTAATATAGTGTTTAATGTATCTTATATTCAGAAAAATCTTCTGCTTATGACTCTTTAGTGAATATATTTATGATATCATAATATATATGAATATATGAAAATGAACTAATTTTCTAAAAAAAATAGAATACCATGAAATTTGAAGGTAAGAATAATGCACTTATAAATAAAAAGTGATTTAAATAAGACTTATTGCCTGTATTTTCACACTGCTATAAAGAACTGCCTGAGGCTGGGTAACTTATAAAGAAAAATAAGGTTTAATTGACTCACAGTTCCACATAGCAGAGAAGCCTCAGGAAACTTACAATCATGGTGGAATGTGAAGAAGAAGCAAGACATGTCTTTTGTGGTGTCATGAGACAGTGTGAGCAAAGGGGGATGTGCTACTTTTAAGCTGTCAGACCTGTTCAGTACTCACTCATTATCATGAATTGGGGAAACTATCCCCATCATCCAATCACCTCCCACCAGGACCCTCCCTCCACACATGGGGATTGCAATTCAAGATGAGATTTGGGTGGAGACACAGAGCCAAACCGTATCAGTAAGTATATACATTTGACCCAATATATACCTAGTGGTTGATATTTTAAATATGTATAACCATTCAACAATAAAATGTAACAATTTTTAAGACCCAATATTTAGAAGTTATTCAATAATCTTGTTTAAAACAATATTTACATGCTATTATAGTTTTAAAGTAACATATTCTAGAATCAGTTATCAATTTTTGCACATTTGCCTAGGGATACATCATAACAAAACAATGTAGTCATGAAAATTTTCAGTATATTCTTAAATTTTATGTATTGGTGCAAAGGATTAAGGATGTACACATGTGGACTTTGGTTCATCATTGCTTTTCAAGCAGTATTGACTGAAAGAAGTAAAGATGATTATTACTTTTTTCTTTTCTATTCCTAAGTATCTATTCCAAAAGAAAAACTCTTTGTACCTATTGATCAAATCTACTGTTTTCTTAATGATTACAATATAGAGAAACTAGGTAAAGATATGAATATAATTAAATTTCCTAAATTCTTAAAGAGAATTATAAATGCTGGACAATTGTAAGATTATGACATCATAGGTGGTCCCTGATTCAAATTAGAATGTTTGACTTTGTAATGGTGCAAAAGTGATATGCATTCAGTAGAAATAGTGCTTCAAGTACCCATGCAACCATTCTGTTTTTCACTGTCAGTACAGTATTAAATAAACTATGTAACATATTTAACACTTTTTATTATTAACTATACTCTGTGTCAGAATTTTTGCCCAACTGTAGGGTAATGTAAGTTTTTTTTTTTTTTTTTTTTTTTTTTTTTTTTTTTTTTTTTTTTTTTAGCACATTTAAGGTAGACTAGGCTAATCTATAATGTTTACTAGGTTACATGTATAAAATGAATTTTTGGCATGATATTTTGAATTTATGGTGGATTTATCGAGATGCAACTCCATTGTTAATTTTAGGAGCATTTGTATATTTTAAAAAGTGGTTGAAGAAAATTGAAAGATTGGATAGCATCTTCCTGCCAAAATGTTATAATTGTGTTGTTTTTTGTTTCTAAATTTTTGAACTTATGGGGAAGGGCATAATTGCAAATGCTTCACTTTGCTTTGTCTATATAAATTATATTTCTCTTCTACAAGATAAGTCATGTCCAATTTACCATGCAATACGTCTTATTTAAATCACCTTTTATTATGTAGAAGTGCATTATTCTTACCTTCAAATTTCATGTTATTCTATTTTTTTTTTTAGAAAATGAGTGGGTTTTTAATATAAATCATATAGTATTTGCATTAATCTTTAAATTCATATATTATTCTAAAATCAATATATCACTAAAAAATCAAAACAATTACTTGTTTTATCCCTCAGTGTTGTAGTCACTTTAGTTATTTTTTGTTATCTACAATGAGGTGTTATTTACAGTAAGATACATATGTATTATATGTCTATATATTTATCTATATGACAGGAGATCTGGTTTATATATGATTGTGCATGTGAGATACAAAATAGCTAAAAGATTTTAACATATGGGGTTATTGATGAATGATAATGTTCTTTTAATTTATCAAATTTTGTTGAATTCATATGTTCTGTTTTGTTTAGAATAACTTTTTCCTAAAATATGTGAAGAGAACAATTTTATGGAAATAATAATTGCTTTAATAATTAAAAATTATAATAAAAAGCAAATAAGTCTGGATCTCAAATCTCAGTTTTCACAGCTTAATATAATTAATCACATATTAACATTCTATTATGAACAGTATGTATACCTGCATACACAGATATTCAAAACATTATGTGTTTGTCCATTGTATAAGGCATTTGTATTGCTCATTGTTAAGTGGGTGTAATTATGTAACCCTGGATAAAAACATAGGCTAATATAAAGTTTTTATGTGCACTTTTAAGAAATAGTTCTTTTCTCAATGTATGTTTCAAAAGTTGAATAACAAGGAAAAATTCAATTCAGTTATTATAATATCCAGTCTAAGAAACCCATCAAGATCTTAGTTGATTTAACATTCTCTCATCTTCCCCAGTGTGGGCATGCTTCAGGTTTGAAGTCCCTATGGAAAAAGAGGAACTTTCTATTTCTCCTCCATTCTCACATTACGTTTACCTGCCAGAGAATTTCTTACACCCTCAGACCTGGGATGGATAGTATAGAGGAATGCTAAGATTCTGATTGTATCCATTCCTTCCTAGGATGACTTTGTACCCCTTAGTCCCAACAAATATTTATTATTGAGTTTTAATGGATTCACTAGGGAGGACTGGTGACTTTTCAACTGAGGCTATCATCACCTGAGTTAACTTATTTTTGATGGTTTCTTGTGATTCATTTCTACCACCCAACATTTCCTCTCAGCTTTTTGCTGCTGGCCTGGGATTGCTTCTTGTGCTTATGTAGACATCATTGCCAGGATTCAATATGGCCCGATCTCAGTTTTTTCTCCTGCTTGGTCCACATCTTGCTCATGGGGTGGGACAGAAGAGGTGGGGAAGCAGAAAAGATTGAAAAAACAGTCATTAATGCTTTGGAAAACTCTGTGAGTCCAGGGAAACCTAAAGCACTTCCTTCTAGTTCCCATAGCCAAACTTTTTCTGGTGTGGGTTCAGCAACAATATATGTCTCAACTACAAGAATATATTGAAAAGCATGCCAACTAAACCCATGGAAGCTTTCTTACCAGACCAGGGGTGAAAAATTGGCATACCCTCTCACAATACTGCATGGCAAGGCAGAAGCTCCCTCTGATGTTTCTTCCTATTTGCTAAACTTTTTTCTTTTTTATTCTCGAAGTGATAAATGAAATCAAGAATATAGGTATTTGGTTCTCAGACATTTCCTATTCTGCAAATAGTGATCCGACTTTGGAATTTCATATTTTTTAAAACCTTGGAGTCTACTGATAAAGCTCCATTAACACCCTTAACAAATCTGTATATCATCAGCTGGGATTATCTGTACAGTTTCACATATTGTTCTATTTCATTGAAAACAAACTATAGTTTCTTATATTAGCACATGTCAGTTATCCCTTTTCTTTGTAATAGCTGTAGAGTTTTCATTATATGAATGCATACTTACTGTATCTCCAACTAATAATTTAGTTTGTTTCAAACTTTAGGTCTAAAAAACTACTTTGAGTATTTTCACATCTAAATTCTCAGTTTTCTAAAGCATTTTACTTTTATTTTATTGAACTAGAGTGAGTCAAAATTTAATGTATATTTAAATGTTTTTAAATATTTTATAATATTTCTACACTGTATATCATCAAATTATACAACCATCATCAGTATATGCCAGTGTTGAATTCCTGAAACCATCATCCACATTGTGTGAAATCAAATGGTGGAGATTTGCCAACCTGGTAAAATAATTTCTGTATAGAGATTTGGTTTTTAGTTTTAAACCTCTTTGTCATAATTAAGTTTGAAGATTTTCTCACAATGTTTTTAAGCACTGAAAAAAAGGTTCAATGAACTGTTCTCCTGAGTATTTTGTTCATTTATTTTTCCTGATAGGCAATTTTTGTAATTCTTCCTCATGTTTAGTAAACATGTTTATGATATTAATGAGATAAAGGATTTGCTCCATACATTGCTAGTATTTTTACCAATGACATGTATTTTTACTTTGAAAATATATGTTTTATTCTTTTTGTATAGGCCAAATTTATTACTAAGGGTTTAATGTTTACCTTAAGAAGGATCTCTGAATTCCAAATAATATTTAAATAACATAACAGATATACATAAATTATATAAACATAAAATAAGTAAAATGCATAAATATTAAATTGTATATATGAATATATGCATCTAACCATTAACTATACTCAAAAATAATAAAAATTATTGCATAAAATATTCCACAAAACACCTTATTACACTGTGTATCCATCTGACATAAAAATCAAAAGTAGTGGCTTTATGGAATATTTCAATAAATTAGCAAATTTAGTAAAATTACTTTGTAACAGAATTCATATATTTTAATGTATTTAATTAAGCATTTTGTGATATATTTTATCTGTTTCTCTTCTTTTTCAGAATTTTTCTTGCAGTTTCTTTGTATGTTCCATATTTATTTTTCCACCTTAAAATTAAGAACCTTGAAAAAGTTGCCTATTTAGTATTTTTATGGAAATAATTCATTTGAAATATATTTAAGGAAAAAATATTTACGATATTGAGATTTTCTATCAGAAAATGCTTTTCTATTGTTGATTTATTTTGCTTGAAATCAGTGTCGTTTTACTTTTAAAAAACAACTTTTTGTTTCATTGATTTTTTGTATTGGTTTCTTCATTTCAGTTCCCTTTATTTCTGCTCTGATCTTTATTATTTCTTCTACTAATTTTAGGTTTGGTTAGCTATTGCTTTTCTGATTCTTTGAGATGCATTGTTAGGTTGTTTATTTGAAGTTTCTCTTCTTTTTTGATCTAGGCACTTATAACTAAAAAATTCCCTCTTAATACTGCTTTTTCTGTATCCCATAGGTTTTGGTATGTTTCCATTATCATTTGTTTCAAGAAATTTTTCAATTTACTTCTTAATTTCTTCATTGACTCACTTATCATTTAAGACCATATTGTGTAGTTTCCATGTGTTTGGATACTTTCCAAAATTCCTCTTGTTTTTTATTTCTAGTTTCATTCCATTGTGGTCACAGAAGATGCTTGATATTATTTCAGTTTTTTTGAATGCTTTAAGACTTGTTTTGTAACCTAACATATAGCCTATCCTTGAGACTGATCCAGGTCCTGAGGAAAAGAATGTGTACTCTGCAGCTCTTAGGTGAAATGCTCTGTAAATATCTGTTAGATTCACTTGTTTTATAGTTTAGATTATGTCTGATGTTTCTTTGTTGATTTTGCCTGGAAGATCTGTCCAGTGGATGCTAAAGTCTCCAGATATTATTATATCACAGCCTAACTCTCTCTTAAGCTCTAATAGTATTAGCTTTATGTATCTTGGCATTCCAGTGTTGGGTGCATATATATTTAAAATTGTTATATCCTCTTTCTGAATTGACCCCTTTATCATTATCTTTATCTCGTCTTATAGCTTTTGTCTTGAAATCTATTTTGTCTGATATAAGTATAGCTATTCCTGATATTTTTTTGGTTTCTGATGGTATGGGATATTATTTTGCATCCCTTTATTTTCAGTCTATGTGTATATTTATAGGTGAAATATGTTTCTTGTAGGCAACAGATTAATTGGGTCCCGTTTCTTTATTCATTCAGCCACGGTACGTGTTTTGATTGGAGAGTTTACTCCATTTACATTCAATGTTATTATTAAGTACTCCCGCTATATTTTCCTGATTTCTGGTTGTTTCATAACATTGTCTTCCTTCTTTCTTTGCTCCCTGTCTTTTTTTAGTGAAAGTAATTTTCTCCTCTGATATGATTTAGTTGCTTTTTTTGTATTTTTATATATTCATTGTATGTTTTTTAATTTTGGTTTGAGGCTACTATGAGACATATAAGATTTGTTAAATCTTATAATACTATATTATAGTATTTGTTATAAGATAGCAAATACTATCTTATAATCTATTATTTTAACCTGATAACAACTTAACACTATTTTAAACAAACAAGCAGAAAGAAAACAATGAAGACTCTATAGCCTAACTTTGTGCCCTTGTTTTTTAACTTTTTGTTGTTGCTATTTATATTTTATTATACTATGTCTTGAAAAGTTGCTGCATTTATTATTTTTGATTGGTTCATTGTTTAGTTATTCTACTTGAGATAAAAGTAACATACACACCACATTTACATTGTTATAATATTCTGTGTTTTTCTTTGTAATTATTATTACTAGTGAGTTTTATACTTTCAGATAATTTCTTATTGTATATTAATGAGCTTTCTTTCTTATTACTCACTTTGGCATTTCTTGTAGGACAGGTTTACTATTGATGAAATCTCTCAACTTTTTTCTGGGAACATCTTTATTTCTCTTTCATGTTTGCAGGACAATTTTGCTGGATATATTATTCCAGGGTACAAGTTTTTTGTTTGTTTGTTTATTTGTTTGTTTTTTCTTCAGCATTTCAAATAATGGCATGCCATTCTTTCCTGGCTTAAAATGTTTCCACTGAGAACTCTGCTGCCAAGCGTACTGAACCTTCATTGTATGATATTTGTTTCTTTTCTTTTGCTGCTTTTTGAATTCTTTATTTTTCCTTGACCTGTGGAAGTTTGATTATTAAATGCTTCTAGATAGTCTTTTTTGGGTTAAATCTGCTTGGTGTTCTATAACCTTCTTGTACTTGGATATTGATATCTTTCTCTTGTTGTGCGGACTTCTTTATTATCTTTTTGAATAAACTTTCCACCCTTATCTCTTTCTCTACCTCCTCTTTGAGGCCAGTAGCTCTTAGATTTGCCATTTTGAGGCTGTTTTTTCAGATCTTGTAGGCATACTTCATTGTTTTGTATTTTTTTTTTTTTTTTTTTTTTGTCTCCTCGGACTGTGTATTTCCAAATAGGCTGTTATTTAACTCCCCAATTCTTTCTTCTGCTTGATCAAGTCTACTGTTAAAAGATACAGATACATTATTCAGTATTCCAATTTCATTTTTTAACCCCAGAGTTTCTGCTTGATTCTTTTTAATTATTTCTACCTCTTTGTGAAATGTATTGGATAGAATTCTGAATTCCTTCCCTACATTATCTTGAATTTCTTTGAGTTTCCTCAAAACAGTTATTTTGCATTCTCTGTTAGAAAGGTTACATATCTGTTTCTCCAGTATTGGTCCATGGTGCCTAATTTAGTGGATTTAGTGAAGTCATGTTTTCCTGGATCATCTTGGTACTTGTATATGTTTGTGTGAGTACAGGCATTGAAGAGTTTGATATTTATGTAATCTTTACAACCTGGTCTTCTTTATATCTGTTCTTCTTGATGAATCTTCTCAGATATTTAAAAAATACTTGGGTTTTGTGGTCTAAGCTGCATTTGCTTTAGGAGGGATGTCAAAACCAATAGCGCTGTGGTTCTTGCAAACTCATAGAGGTAACCAGCTTGATGGTCTTAGGGAAGCTCCAGAAAAATTCTTTGGACTATCAGGCAGAGATTCTTGTTCTCTTCCCTTAATTCACTCAAACAGAATTTGTCCCTCTGCCCTGAACCACCTAGGGCTGTGGGTGGCTTGACACAAGAACCCCTGCAGCCACCACCCCTAAAACTGCACTGGATTGGTCCCGAAGCCAGTATAGCACTGGGTCTTGTTCAAGCCCTGTTATAACAATTCCCTGGCTACTGTCTATTTTCGCTCAAAGCCCTGGGGCTCTACAATCAGCATATGTCAAAGCCAGCCAACACTATACCCTTTTCTTCAGCGTGGTGAGGTTTCGTAGTCCCTGGGAAAGTCCAGAGGTGCCTTCTGGGAACCAGGAACTAGAGTTAAAAAAACTTATAAGTCTACTTGATGTTCTATTATGCTATGACTGAGCTGGCACTCAAAGCATAAGATGCAGTTATTCCCACTTTTCCCTACCCTTTCCAAAAGCAAAATAGCCTCACCTAGTGGCCACCACCACCTTAATCCCACAGGGAGCAGTCCAGTCTCACACTACCAGCAATGTTCCCTAAAGGCCCAGAGCTATGAAGTCAGCTATGGTGAATGCTGCCTAGCCTGGGACTCACCCTTCAAGGGAATGGGCTCCCCTCTGGCCCAGGTCAGCTCTAGAAATTCTACCCAAGAGTCAAGTCCTGGAATCAAGAATTCCAAGAACCCACTTGTTGCTCTACCCTTGTGGCTGAGTCAAGACAAAGTCCCTTTTACTTTTCCTTCAGCTTTTCTCAAGTAGAAGGAGTCTCACTTCACAGCCACCACAGCTAGAAAAATGCTGAGTCTCGCTTGAAACCAGCATGTTTCTCACTGAAGACCTTCATTGTGGAAACTGTGAATTGCTGTTGTCTACCCAGGACTCGAGTTCGCTTCAGTTATGAGGTGATAAATCCTGCCAGGACTGGGTACTTTCTTTCAAGGCAGTGGGTTCCCTTCTGTCCCAGGGTATGTCTAGCCATGTACAGGAGCTAGGGTCTGGAATGGGGCCTTGAGACTCTGACCAGTGCCCTATCCTGATGTGACTGAGCTGATATCCAAGATACAAGACAAAGTACTCCCCACCTTTCCCTCTCCGCTCCTCAAATGGAAGGAAGGAATCTTTTGTTAAATTTTATTTATTTATTGTTTTTGAGACAGACAGAGTTTCACTCTTGTTGCCCAGGCTGGAGTGCAATGGTGTGATCTCAGCTCACTGCAACCTCCGCTTTCCGGGTTCAAGCAATTCTTCTGTCTCAGCCTCCTGAATAGCTGAGATTAGGAGCATGCACCACCACACCCGGCTAATTTTGTATATTTAGTAGAGACATGGTTTCTCCATGTTGGTCAGGCTGGTCTTGAACTCCCAACCTCAGGTGATCCTCACTCCTTGGCCCCCCAAAGGGTTGCGATTACAGATGTTAGCCACTGTACTCAGCCAGAAGGAGTCTTTTTTGGAGCCACGAGCTATGAAGCCTGGGGTTAGGAGAGGGGTGATGTAAGTACTCCCTTAGCTACTCTGGCTACTATCTCAGCAGGTCGTGTGCCCACCCATTCCACAGTCTCTGGCCCCAGTTCAGCCTCACGACTCACCTAGGTGTTGCAGTCCTTGTGGCCTAGATTGCCTTTTATGTGTATTTGGGGCCCAGAGCTTTTTAGCCCATGGTGTCTAGGCTTGTGGGAACTCTAGTTCTGACTGATGGGATTGGTAATTCCCATCTGGTTAGGGTTGATTTTGATGCACTCTCCCTGGGCAAGCATCAGCTGACTTTGGTTAGGTTTTACTTTCTGCTATAACTAAGGCAACACTGAGTTCAATGCCTTACAATCATTGTTGGCTTTCGCTCTCTCTCCCCAGGGTGCAGAAGTGCTCTCAGTAGCAGACTGCAGCTGCCAGAGCATGGGGGAGGGGTGGTGTCTGTGATCCAAGACTGCTTTTCCTACCTCTTCAGTGCCTCTTTTGGCAATATAAAGTTAAAACCAGGTTCTATGGGTGCACACCTGAGTTTTGGTTTTTACAAATGTGCTTTTTTTGAGGGTAAATAGTTGTTTGATTGGTGTATTTTCAGGGGGACAATTGGTGGAGTATTCTGTTCCCCAATTTTAGTCCCCAATCCAGAATCTGTCAATATAGATGTAAAAAGCTGTTTTTATTTTCATTGTCAGAAATCACTCCCACATTAGAACATTTAGGTAATATAGGTCATCAAAAAGAATAAGAAAAGACAATTTTATCATTAAAGATGTGAAAATTATTATTTTATTTCAACATATATTTATCTATTACAAACACATTTTCTCAGTTAATAATCATTATACAACATGTATTTGTCTATTACAAATATATTTTCTGATCAATAATCATTATATAACTTTTTCTCATTGTTTTAATTAATGATTTTACCTTCTAATTGTGTGAAAATTCTACATTTCACATTTCTTAGCCAAGGACATTCCATCTATTGCCAGTATTTTGCTAGTTTAATAAACATTGGATGAAAATATTTGTGGCTAACCCTTGACTCAGATTGCTTGTATTTTTTTCTGTTTCATTAGAAAGGCAAACAAAAAAAACAAGCAAAAATGCTAATAGCTTTAACAATTCAAGACAATTCCAGTTTAGTCAGGGGAACCAGACAGCATGGAGATAGTGCTGGTATTGCCTACACAGGTATTCAGGAACCTGCCCTGACTAATTGGTTGATTCTTCGCTAGTGGGAATTTCTGAGGTAAGTCCTCCATATGACAACTTGGTATTCTTTATTCATTATACATTAACCAGACACAAAGAAATCAGTAAAATATATTATGTTAGACAGTAATAGTAGGGACAGAAGGGAGATGAGATGTATTATAAAATGATACATATTTGATCCTTGAACAACACCAGCAGGGTTAAAGGCACAGACCCCCGTGCAGTTGAAAATCCACATATAACCTTTGATTCCCCCCAAATTTAACTATTAATAGCCTACTGCTTACCAGAAGCCTTACTTATTTAATCAACAGTTGATTAACATATATTTTGTATATGTATTATATACTGTATTCTTGCAATAAATTAAGCTAAAGAAAATTCTATTAAGACACTAATGAGAAAGAAAAAATATATTTACTGTTTATTAAATAAAAGTGGATCATGATCATCATAAAGGACGTTTCCTCATTGTCTTCACATTCAGTAGGCTGAGGAGGAAGAGAAAGAGGAAGTGGTGAGTATGTGTCTCCGAAGTGGCAGAGGTGGAAAAGGTGGAGGAGGTGGAAGGGGAGAGGGAAAGGCACACTTGGTGTAACTTTTTTTTTAAGTTCATGTATAAGCGAACCCACACAATTTGAACCTTTGTTGGTTAAGCATCAACGGTACTCTAGCGAAGCTGCAGAGAACATAAACAGAAATAAGTAAGAGGTCATAATAATAATCCATGAGATATTATTGTGGTTGAAAGACGGGTGATGTCAAAAATAAGTAAGAGGTTATGACAACAATCCATGTGATATTACTGTGACTGAAAGAAGGGTGATAACAATGTAGGTGGAGAGATAGGCTTGGAATCTAGATATATTTTTAAAGTAATTTAGTAAGATTTGCTGATGGATTAGATATAGCATGTAAGTTAAAACAAACTCAGATGTTAAGAATGGCTTGAGGAATTTGGCCTGTTCATCTCAAATATAATATCTGATGTTTACTAAGATGAGAGGTCGGCCGGGCGCAGTGGCTCAAGCCTGTAATCCCAGCACTTTGGGAGGCCGAGACAGGTGGATCACGAGGTCAGGAGATCAAGACCATCCTGGCTAACACGGTGAAACCCCGTCTCTACTAAAAAATACAAAAAACTAGCCGGGCGTGGTGGCAGGCGCCTGTAGTCCCAGCTACTCGGGAGGCTGAGGCAGGAGAATGGCGAAAACCCGGGAGGCAGAGCTTGCAGTGAGCTGAGATCCGGCCACTGCACTCCAGCCTGGGCGACAGAGCGAGACTCCGTCTCAAAAAAAAAAAAAAAGATGAGAGGTCTAGAAGAGGAGAAGAAATTCTATGAGTGGGAAGAGAGGGTAGGGGGCAGGTCAGGAATTTCCTTTGCACATTTTAAATTTGATATAGTGTGAAGACTAGGTCAAAGATGAGAGGAAGAGAAAACAGACTTTTTACTCCCTTTATCTATCAATATAATTATGTACTTGTGTGTCTCTTAAAAGCGTGTGTTTATATGCTTTTAAATTACACACATGCTTTTAAAAGGCACATAAGCACATGATTATATTAGAATGATAGATATTAGTTAAGTATTTTATTAGCTGTATGCTTGGTTATAATGCACAGAAAACTAAGTAAATGTACACAAATACACACATATATACTCAATATACATATACTAATAATGTTTATATGAAGTGCATATGAATGTATGTGCATATAATTTACCTAGTTTTCTGTGGAATGCATCCAAAACATCGGGGTGAATAACTGTTGTCCTAAAATAGGACAGACTTTGGTGATTCAGATGAATTGTTTGTAATATAAATGAAAGAAAAAAGAATGAAAATAAAATTTTCTGTATGATAATAGAAATGTATTGTTAAATTGTTATGTTGTAAAATGTAATAACAGAAAGGATATTTGTATTGTTCGTAAAATGAAACCTTCCTGGTTCTCCATTTTGTTATTCACAAAGAAGGTACAACATAAACTATTTTGATTAGGTTAATATTTTCATAGTTCTTGGAGTTAAAAGGTAGTTTTTCACAAGAGTCATGTGTAACGATCAGTTGTGTGTCTCTGTTGTGTCACAAACTGTTTTTGTAAGTGCCACTCACAAGATGAGAGAAATTTATTCAACTGATTAATGGATGATACGGTAGGAGAACAATGAGTACTAGCCAGGGAGAAAATGACCAACAGCAAATTTATATATTTTTAAATTTGGTTGTGTGATGAAACAGTTCCTCTTATTACAGTATCTTCAGTAAAATGCACATTTCTATATAAACATTTTAGAATATCTGGAGATACATAAAAAAGCAAGAAGTTTTTTTAAGGTGAAGAAAGGATATGAAAATGACCTGTCTTTAAGGGACAGGCATCCACTGGAACATAAAATCTTTTGTATCTTATTTATGGATTTTTTATTTCATCGAAATCTTATTTGTGGGCATCCAGTAAGAGATATTTAATAGATGCTCACAGAAAAGGTTTGACAAATATTTGTTGCATGAATGGGTAAATTAATTAATAAGCTATAGTGAATACATCTGTGTTGTAAAAGGAAAGATGAGCAAGGTTATGAATATATAAATGATATGTCATTTTTAACAGCGTTGTTTTTAAATTATATGTCTCATGAACAGTAGTAGCTTTTCTTGCTATGATGTAGGTTAATGTATATGTACGATGTATGTGTAATGTCAATGTTTTAAAGTGTGGTTATTTAACTATCACACTTAATAAAGAATCTCTTTCTAGCTGTAGGGGAGAGGAAAGGGGACTTCAACAGTCAGGCTCTGCAAACAAAATACTAAGGTTGGCATTGTAATATTTTAACATCAACCTCGTCACAGACTTAGGTTGGTACTCTCTGATAGATTCATGACAATACTGAGACCCTATCAAATTACTTATGGGATTCTGAGATAGTTACATTTTTTATTCTTGGCCAAAATATGGTTGGATAGCTTCTACAATTATTGGGTAAACTCTATTATTCTTTAGCTCATGATAAAAAGTTATTGCCTTTCTAGGATTTGAACTTCCTTGATTTAAGGGCCAGATGGGACTTATTGCCATAAAGCAAACTAAAATATGTCCAGGAAGGTTCATCTTCTAGTTTATATTCATTTGATTTTTCTATGCCTCTTTCCTAAGCTGTAACACAGGGTGTTACCTTCACACCTTTGTTTTAAATCCCAGAAAGCACTTAGACATCTGTGGATTATTTACACACTTTTTAAAAAAAATTTGAAACAGATGCATAGATAAACAATGATGCAGCTAAGAAACATTTTTATTGTTAGGATGAAGCGATAGGCCTACTATATCTCAAATGAATAGTAGATATAAAATGTTTCTACTCTCTTTCAATTAGAAGTATGTTTTCTTTTTCAAAGATGCAAGTGCTTTCTAATGTAGAAATTAAAAATTTGGCTCATAAACTATCTGAGAAGACTTTTTGAAACATGTACAATATAATAAACTGTATATTTTAATTTGATATCAGTTCTACAGAGAAAACTATACAGATTTATATATATTCTAAAGTATATACAGTGCATATTCATTGAAGTCTCCACCAGATCAAGATACAAACATTATCAACATTCCTAATGCATCATTTTTCCATCATTCAAGTGCCAAAATATATCTATTATTTTAAACTCTATCACCATAGAATAATTTTGCCTGATCTATATATAAATGGAATTATAAAGCATATACTTTATTATGTAATGCTTCTTTTACTCTATGTCACATCTATGAATTTCATTCATCATGTTGTTTCCTTCATATATTTCTATTGCTATGTAGTATTTGTTTGGGTGGATAATCCACAATTTATTTATTTACATATTTTTTTCTGTTATTTTTGAACATCTTTGTTTAAAGTCTTACAAATTATGAATAAAAACGCTGTGAATATGGTGTATTAATCTTTTTTGATTGACATAATAATTCCTTTTTTAAGAAATACACTCAGATGTAAGATTACTGGATAGTATGTTGTATTTACTTCTAACTTTAGTAGTATTACAAATATTTTCTAAGGAGGTTGCACTGATTTAAGATGCAACCAATAATGTATAAGGGCTTGAACTACTCCACATTCCCTCTTGATGTTGTCTTTTTAATTAAATCTATTCCAATGGGAGTATAGTGGTATTTCATTATGCTTTTGATTTGCATTTTCCCGATTACTAATGCAATTGAGGTCATTTTAATATACTGGACTTATTGGGCATTTTGACAAACTACAATATATCAGATAAGCTTTTAAGCCCTTTTGAATCCTTTGTCAGGTTATGTATTGCATATATATTCTCCCAATATGTGGCTTAAACTTTGACTAATGTGATTTTTATTGTATAACCATAAAATAACTTTAATAGGCTCAGAAATTTCACATTAACTCAAAATTTATTGATGTTTATAACATAAAAGAGAGCATCTTATATCAGATGTGTTTCTGCATCTAGTGAATATGTAATTTTATATTTTTCATAGAATTTCACAATTCTTGACTGACATTTGTTCAAATATTGTTTTGCTACCATTCTCTTCCTTCCTCTTTCAATATTGTCATTACCTGTGTTTAGACACACTCATGATTTCTAACTTGCCATATAAACTTGTTTGGTGTATATTTGTACATATGTGTGTAATGTTCATATTTCTAGGAATTTATTCCATGTAGTTTATCTAATTTTTGTTGTACCATTTTTCCTAGTTTTATCCTATAATCTTTTATATGTGTAAGTAATTAATAATTCCTTCAATTTTATCTGATTTTAGGTATTTGTTTCTTCTCTATTTTTCTGTCAGTTTAGCTAAAGTTTTATCAATGTTCTTTTCTTTTTATAAACCAAGTTTTGCCTTCATTGCTTTTCTCTATTGTTTTCCTATTTTCTACTTTATTTATTTGTCCAGTAATATTCATTATTTCCATTCTTCTATCTTTGGTATAGTTTGCTCTTCTTTTTCTAATTCCTAAATGTCAATTTAGGTTATTGATTTGAGATTTTTTTTTTAAATGTATGTGTTTTTGTTATAAATTTTCCTCTGAGTATAATTGTCACTTTATCCCATAAGTTTTGATATGTTGTGATTCCATTTCATTTTACGTTTTTAAAGTTTTATTTTCCTGTGAATTTTTTGACTCATCAATATCAATTGTTCAGCAGGATGCTGTTTAGTTTCTACATATTTTTAAATTTCATTTCCTCTGTCATTGATTTCTATCTATATTTTATTGTGATGAGAGAAGATGCTTTATATAATATAGGGGGAATCAGCCCCCAAAATTTCAATGTAGGTTCTTTCCTATTTTCCCTAAGTGTCAGCTGGTCTGAGAAATAAAAGGAAAGAGAATAAAAGAGAGAAATTTTAAAGCTGGGTGTCCAGGGGAGACATCACATGTTGGCAGGTTCTGTGATGCCCTCTGAGTTGCAAAACCAGCAAGTTTTTATTACGGATTTCAAAAGGGAGGAGGGGTGTACGAATAGGGTGTGGGTCACAGAGATTACATGCTTCAAGGGCAATAAAATATCACAAGGCAAATTGGCAGGGCAAGGTCACAAGGCCGGGGCAAAATCAGAATTACTGATGAGGTTCCATGTCCCTCTGTGCACATATTGTCATTTATAAACATCTTAACAGGAAACAGAGTTCAAGAGCAGAGAACCAGTTTGGCTAGAATTTCACCAGGCTGGAATTTCCCAATCCTAACAAGCCTGGGAGCTCTGCAGGAGACCAGAGCTTATTTTATCCCTTATCTACAACTGCATAAGAAAGACACTCCCAGAGCAGATATTTTAGACGCCTCCCCCCGGAAGTGCATTCTTTTCCCAGGGCTGTTCCTTGATGAGAAAAAGAATTCAGCAATATTTCTCTTATTCACTTTTGCAAGAAGAGAAATATGACTCTGTTCCACCCGGCCCCACAGGCACTCCAACTTTACGGTTATCTGCTTTGTTTCCTGAAAATCGCTGCTATCCTGTTCCTTTTTGAGGTGCCCAGATTTCATATTGTTCAAACACACATGCTCTACCATTTGTATAGTTAACACAATCATCACAGTGTCCTGATGCAACATACATCCTCAGCCTACGAAGATGGCAGGATTAAGAGATTAAAGTAAAGACAGGCGTAAGAAATTATAAAAGTATTAATTTGGGAAACTAATAAATGTCCATGAAATCGTCACAATTTATGTTATTCTACCATGGCTAAAGCCGGTCCCTCCATTTGGGTTCCCTGACTTCCCGCAACAATATAATAAATTCAATTATTTTTTTAGTTTCTTAAGACTTGTCTTGTAGCCTAACATGTGGTGTATCTGGAAGAATACTCCATATGAAGTTGAGAAAGATATGTATTTTGCTCTTGTGCAGTGAAGTGTTCTGTATATTGTTTTAGTGTAGTCAGTTATACTGCTTTTCAAATATTCTATTATTAATCTTTTTCTAGAAGTTCTATTTAATATTGAAAATGTACATTTACGTCTTCTATTGACTTTGATGTGGACAATTATTACTGTATTACCATCTCTTTCTCTCTTCAAGTCTGGCAATTCTTCATGTATTTTGGGTTTCTATTATTTGCTGCATGTATGTTTATAATTGTTATAACTTCTTCATTGATAAACCCTTTTATCAACATAAAATGTTCTGTCCTTTGTCTCTTGTAACAGCTTTTGACTTAAGATACATTTTTTCTGATATTGCTATAGTCACCTGATCTCTCTTTCATTATTTGCATGGGATATATTTTTCCCATGTTTTCACTTTCAACTTATTTGTATTATATTAGTTTGTTCTCACATTGTTATGAAGAACTACTTGAGACTGGGTACTTTGTAAAGAAAAGAGGTTTCATTGACTCATAGTTCAACAGATTGCCCTGGAAGCATAGCTGGGGAGACCTCAGGAAACTTACAATCATGGCAGAATGCAAAGAGGAAGCAGGCATGTCTTACACAGTGGGAGTAGGAGAAAGAGAGCAAAAAGGAGCTGGTAAAAAATTTTAAACAATCAGATCACATGAGAACTCACTTACTATCATGAGAACAATAAGGAAGAAGTCCGCTTCTGTAACCTAATCACCTCCCACCAGGCCCCTACCCCAACACTGGGGATTATAATTCAGACATCAGATTTGGAGATTTGGGTGGTGATGTGGTTTGGCTTTGTGTCCCCACACAAATCTCATCTTGATTTGTAATTTCCACATGTCAGGAAAGGGGCCTGGTGAGAGGTGTCAGAATCATGGGAGAGATTCCCCCAGGCTGTTCTTGTAATAGGGAGTGAATTCTCATGATCCGATGGTTTAAAAGTATGGCACGTGCCCTCCCCCCAGCTCCTGCCACCATGTGAAGAAGGCTCTTGCTTCCCAGTCACCTTTCAACATTATTTTAAGTTTCTTGAGGCCTCCCCAGCCATGCAGAACTATGAGTCAATTAAACAATTTTCTTCATAAATTACCCAGTCTCAAGTAGTTCTTGATAACAGTTTGAAACAAAGACTAATACAGGCGGGGACATAGTTCCAAACCATATCATTCCACTTCTAGCCCGTTGTAATTCTCACAACCTTTCAACATTGAAAAATACAATTATCCCTTCTCAACAGTCTTTCAAAAATCTTAACTCATTTCAGCACTAACTAAAAAGTCCACAGTTCAAAGTCTCATCTTAGACAAGTCCCTTCTGCCTATGAGTTTGTATATATCAAAAACCAATTAGTTACTTCCAAGTTACAATGGGAATACAGGCATTGGGTAAACATACCCATTCCAAAAGGGAGAAACCAGTCAAAACAAAGTGGCTACAGGCCCCATGCAAGTCTAAAATGCAGCAAGGCAGTCATTAAATCTTAAAGATCCAAAATAATATTGTTTTACTACCTGTGTCACATCCAGGCCACACTGATACAAGCGGGGGACTCTGAAGGCCTTGAGTATCTCTTCCCTGTTCGTTCTGCAGGGTACAGTTCCCTTGGCTGCTTTCATGTGCTGGCATTAAGTGTCTGCAGCTTTTCTAGGCACAAAGTGTAAATCGTTGGTGGATTTACCATTCTTGGGTCTGAAGGGTGGTGCCCTTCTTCTCACAGCTCCACTAGGCAATGTCCCCATGGGGACTCTATGTGGGATCTCAAATCCCATTTTTTCCCACTGCACTGCCCTAGTATTCTCCATGAGGGCTCTGTTCCTGTAGCAGACTTCTGATTGGACATCAAGGCATTTTCATAATCCTCTAAAATCTAGCTGAAGGCTCCCAAGCCTCAACTCTTAACCTCTGTGCACCCACAGACTTAACACTATGTAAGAGCTGGCAAGGCTTATGGCTTGTACCCTCTGGAGCAGTGACCTGGGATGTATCTGGGATCCTTTTAACCACAGCTGGATATGGAGCAGCTAGGATGCAGGGAGCAGTGTCCTGAGGTTGTGCAGGGCAATGGGGCCCTGGGCCTGGCATATGAAACCACTCTTCTCTCGTAGGCCTTTGGGCTTGTGATGGTTGGGGCTGCTGTGAAGGTCTCTGTAATGCCTTCTAGGATTTTCTCCCATCCTCTTGGTCATTCATATTTGGCCAATGGTAAACAAAATAAATTTATGTATGCACATTTATTCAACTGGCTTGAATTCCTCCCCAGAAAAGGGGGTTTTCTTTTCTGCCACATGATCAGGCTGCAAATTTTCTAAACTTTTATGCTCTGCTTCCCTTTTTCAGATTATCCCTTTGTTCATGAATTTGACTATATACAATTAGGAGCAGCCAGGCTGACTCTTGAATGCTTCACTACTTAGAAATATCTTCTGCCAGATACCTTAAATTATCACTCTCAAGTTCAAAGTTCCACAGATTCTTAGAGTAGTAGCACAATGCCACCAACCTCTTTGCTAAAGCATAGCAAGAGTGACATTTACTCCAGTTCCCAATAAGTTTCTCATCTCTATCTGAGACCATCTCAGTCTGGACTTTATTGTCCATATCACTATCAGTATTTTGGTCACAGCAATTTAACAAGTCTCTTAGAAGTTCCAAACATTTCCTAATCTTCCTGTCTTCTTCTGAGCTCTCCAAATTGTTCCAACCTCTGTCTGTCATCTAGTTCCAAAGTCACATTTAATATTTTCAGGTATCCTTATAGCGATGCCCCACTTCTCTGCTACCAATTTTCTGTATTAGTTTGTTCTTATATAGCTATAAAGAACTACCTGAGACTGGGTAATTTGTAAAGAAAAGAGATTTAATTGACTCACAGTTCCACAGGCTGTACAGGAAGCATGGCTGGGGAGACCTCAAGAAACTCACAATCGTGGCAGAAGGGGAAGAGGAAGCAGGTTTGTCTTACCTGGTGGGAGCAGGAGAAAGAGAGTGAAATGGGAGTTGTTACACTGTTTTAAACAAGCAGACCTATTGAGAGCCCACTCACTATCATGAGAACAGCAAGGGCGAGGTCCACCTCCATGATTCACTCACCGCTTGCCTAGACTCTCCTCCAATACAATTCAAAAGTGAGATTTGGGTTGGAGACACAAATCCATACCATATCATGTGTCTTTGAATCTAAAGTGAGTATATTGTATACATCATGTATTGGAATCATGCATTTTATACATTCTGCTGAACTATGCCTTAGATTGAACAGTTTAATACATTTTAAAGTAATCGCTAATAAGAATTTATTTCATCCAATTAACTATTTTTCCCTATGCTTTTTACCTTTCCTCCCTCATTTCCTCTACTACAGATTACTTTTGTGTTTATTTAATTATTTGTAGTGTTCTGTTTGGTTTTCACTTATTTCCTACTGTGTAATTTAAAAATATATTTTCTCAATGTTTACCACAAAAATTACAATTAGGTTTATATGTTTACAACAATCTGGTTTGAATTGGTATCAAGTTACTTTCAGTTACATACAAAAACTCTGTTCCTATACAGCTCCACCTTACTTTACATTTTCACAAATAAAATCTCATTATACATTGTGCCCATTCACATATATATAACTACGTTTATACATTTGTCTTTTATACATTCTACTTTTTAAACCTTTGAATTACAAATACAAATATAGTAATAGTACATTTTATATTTTCTCATATATTTAACTTTACTGGAAGTCTTTGTTTGTTCAGCCATGAGTTACTCTTTAGAATATCATTATACCTGAGTTTATCTCTTTAGCATTTTTTATAGACAGGTCCGCTGATAATGAATTTTCTAAGTCTTTGTTTTTATGGGAATGTTTTAATTATCCTTCATTTTGAAAGATAGTTTTGTCAAATATAAGATTATTACTTGGCAAGTCTTTTTTTCAGCATTTAAATAACTTTTAGAAGCTGAGAGAAGCAGAAAATGATAAAGTATTAGTCAAAGGGTACAAAATTTCAGTTATGCATGATTAATAAGTTTGAGAGATCTCCTGTACAGCATACTTACTATAGTTAATAATATGGCATTGTTTACCTAAACATTTGCTAAGAGGGTAGATCTTATGTTAACTGTTCTTATCACAAAAAATAAAAGACTAAATGTAATAAACAAAGAGGGTGAGTGGAAACTTTTGGAGGTGGTGAATGTGGTATGGTATCAATTGCAGTTATAGTTTCATGGGTGTGTACTTGTCTTCAAAATAAGCACATACATTACTCATGGAGTATTTTTAAGATTAATTATTTGTCATGTATGATTACTGAGGTCTTTGATCCCTTAGCCTTTATTCATATAGTGTTAAATTTTCTTTTTCTCAATTTATTGTTTACTTTTGCTGTATCTATTTATAGAATTCTGATACATTAAATATGTACAGCTTTTTGTATGTCAATCCTACCTCAGTAAAGTGGAAAAAAAATGCTATCCCATTGTCTTCTAGACTTCATAGTTTCTGATGACAAATTGAGTCTGAATCATATTTGAGATCCAACGTAAGTGATTACTTGCTATTCTTTTGCTGTTGTCAAGATTCTCTGTCTTTGGATTTCAAGAGTCTGATTTTATTGTGTGTTACTATAGTTCTCTTTCAGTTTTGTACTCAGAGTTAGCTTTAAATATTAGGTGTATGAATAATGACTATAGTCAAATTTGGGACAGTTTTGACTCTTATTTAATTGAAATATTAGTTCTACTCCTTTCTCTCTCTCTTCTCATTCTATAACTTTCATAATGTGTTTGTTGATTCACTTGGTGTGCCAGCCCCTTAGACTAACGTCATTTTTCTTCATTTTTTTTTTTTCTTTCTGCTTCTCAAATTGAGTAATTTAGATGCAACTGGGTATGTTCAGTATGGTATGGCCATAGACCGGATTGAATAATTTCAATTGTCCCCTGAGTGCTCTGATTTTTCCTTCTGCTTCTTCAAATCTCTGTTGACTCCTCTAATGATTTTTTCATTCTGTTTATTGTACTTTTCTTTTTTTTTTTTTGAGAAGGAGTCTCGCTCTGTCACCCAGGCTGGAGTGCAGTGGCCGGATCTCAGCTCACTGCAAGCTCCGCCTCCCGGGTTCACGCCATTCTCCTGCCTCAGCCTCCCGAGTAGCTGGGACTACAGGCGCCCGCCACCTCGCCCGGCTAAGTTTTTGTATTTTTAGTAGAGACGGGGTTTCACTGTGTTAGCCAGGATGGTCTCGATCTCCTGACCTCGTGATCCGCCAGTCTCGGCCTCCCAAAGTGCTGGGATTACAGGCTTGAGCCACCGCGCCCGGCTATTGTACTTTTCAACCACAGAATTTCTATTTGTTTCTTTCTTACAATTTATATATCTTTATGTGATTCTTATTTTGTTCATGATTCAGCTCTTCATCCATGGTTTCCATTAGCTCTTTGAGTATATTTAACACAGTTAATTTAAATACTGCCTTTTTTCTTTCTTTTATACTGTTGAATACATAGTTAGTTAATTAATGGGCATCTTATTTTATTTTATTTTATTTCCAACTTCTATTTTAGAATCAGGCATATATGTGCAGGTTTGTTATATGGGTAATTTGCATGTCACAGGGGTTTTGCATACAGATTATTTCATCACCTCAGTAATAAGCCTAGTACCCAATAGGTAGTTTTTCAAGCCTCACCCTCCTTCTACTCTCCACCATTAAGTAGGCCCTAGTGTCTGTTGTTCCCTTCTTTGTGTCCATGTTTACTCAGTGTTTAGCTTCCACTTATAAGTGAGAACATGTAGTATTTCATTTTCTGCTGTGTTAATTCATTTATGATAATGGCCTCCAGCTCTACCTTTGCGGCTACAAAGGACATAATATCATTCTTTTTATGTTTGCATAGTGTTCCACGGTGTGTGTACCACATTTTCTTTATCCAGTCCACTGTTGATGGGCATCTAGGTTGATTCCACATCTTTGCTATTGTGTCTCTGCTACTGTGCTATAGCATGTGCATTTATAGTAGAAGTATTTATATTTATTTGGATATATACTCAGTAACAAGATTGTTGCCTATTATGTCCAAAGGTTATGTTTCCTAGTGGAAAATTTCTGTTAATGTGTGTGTGTGTGTGTGTGTGTGTGTGTGTGTGTAATTATGAATGGGTTATACTTTCCTACATCTTTCTATGTTTTGTTTTTTTGTTGTTGATAATTAAATATTTGCATGTTATAATGTAGTAACTCTAAAAATCAGATTATCCCCATTCTCAAGGTTTGTTGTCTTTGTTCTATAAAGGTCAGAGTCCTCTTTTTGGTTACTTTTTTCAAACTCTTTTTTCCAAGATTCATTCCTTGTCATGTATAGTTATTGAAGTCTATGATACCTTAGCTTTTATTCAGATAGCTTTTTAACAGAGATTTTCTTGAATTCCAAATTGCTTTTTATTTCTCAATTTACTGTTTGCTTTTGCTACAAACTTTAGACATTTTATAGAGTACTGATGAAGTTGATTTCGACAGTTTCTGTTTCCGTCTCAATATTTCTGTGGAGGGAGAAGAGATTGGAGCTGCTACTCTACCATTTTGCTGATATCTTTGCTTTTTAGAAACATTTTTCTTTGATGCAGGATGTTTTATATTATAATTTTAAAATATTTACAAATATTATTTTTGTACTAAAGATTTATATATTTTTCTGAAACCTAAAGTAAACTTGTTAATGGTCATTTTAGATTCTGTTTTTGTTGGTATATTTCCATCTAGTCTATGCTACGCCAGCATAATATCTAACTAAAAACCTGGAATGTTTACTAGGGCTCCTCTACCTTGGCAGTTTTGGCAGAATTCAAGCTTCTGTTATCTCAATATCACACGACTGCTGACCTCTCTTCTAATTTCTTTAATATCCCACTGCCGTTTTCTTTTCTTCTTCTTCTTTTTTTTTTTTTTTTTTTTTTTTGAAGACAGAGTTTTGCTCTTGTCACCCAGACTGGAGTGCAATGGTGCTATCTTGGCTCATTGCAACCTCCGCCTCCCAGTTCAAGCAAGCAATTCTCCTGCCTCGGCCTCCCAAGTAGTTGGGATTACAGGCATGCGCCACCACTTCCCTCTTTTTTTTTTTTTTTTTTTTTTTTTTGGAGTATCTCCTTGTGCTTTTTCTACTTAGAATTTGGGTAAACTTGGTGGCAATCATATTTGCAGGCATTTCTTTTAGGGTAAGTCTTTTGTGTTTCCTCCTTTCTAAGATTTTTCTCCCTCAAGTTTTTGTAAAATTGCAACTCTGCCTCCTTCATGGATTATAATACCAGTTAAAGTTGAGTTTTTGCTTTGACTCTAGGATATGGCATGTAAAATTTCCTCAGGGACAAACTTGGTTTGACTGTAAACCCTTTAAAATGTACATTTTTTCTTTTGGGAGCCATAGCCCCTTACACTATACTGATTTTATTTATCTCAAATGCCTATGAAAAAATTTCTATTTTCAACTTATTATTTATTTTTACTTTATTTTTTATATATTTTTACTTCAATAACTTTGGGGTATAAGTGGTTTTCGGTTACAATGATGAATTTCATAGTGGTAAAGTCTGAGATTTCAGTACCTGAGTAGTGTACATTGTACCCAGTATGTAGTTTTCTAGTTTTCTATCCCTCACCCCTCCCTTTAGCCACCCTTCTGCGTATGCAAAGATCATTATAGCACTCTGTAAGCTTTTGCATATCTACAGCTTAGCTCCCACTTATAAATGAGAATGTGAGGTAATTGATTTTCCATTCCTAAGTTACTTCACTTAGAAAATGGCCTCCAGTTTTATCCAAAATAATGCAAAAGATATTATTTTATTCTTTTTTATGGCTGAGTAGTATTTTGTAATGTATATGTACTACATTTGTTTATCTACTCATTGGTTGATGGGCATTTAGGTTGGTTCCATATCTTTGCAATTGTCAATTGTGCTATGATAAACATATGCATGCCAGTGTCTTTTGGATATAATGACTTATTTTCCTTTGGGTACATTCCCAGTATTGGGGTTGACAGATGAAATGTTCCTTGTTAAATTTTTTTTTCTTTGATAAATATGAATACCATTTTTCATAAAGGCTGTACTAATTTATTTTCCCACCCACAGTGTATAAACATTTCCTTTTCAGCACATCAGTGCCAACACAATGGCCATTCGATTGGTGTAAGGTGGTACCGCACTGTTATAATTTATATTTCCCTGATGATTAGTGATGTTGAACTTTTTCCTCATGTTTTTGTGGGTTGGTTGTATATATTCTTTTGAGAAGTGTCTAGTCATGTCATTTGTTCACTTTTTATGGAATTATTTGTTATTTTTCTTACTGATTTGTGTGAGTTCCTTGTAGATTCTGAATATTAATCCTTTGTCAGAGGCAAGGTTTGCAAATATTTTCTCCCTTTTTGTAGGCTGTCTATTTACTCGGATGATTGTTTATTTTGCTGAGCAGAAGATTTTTAGTTGAATTAGTTCCTACTTATTTATTTTTGGTTTTGTTGCATTTGCTTTTGGGGCCTCAATCATAATGTCTTTGCCTAAGCCAATGCCTGAAAGAGTTTTTTGTAGGTTTTCTTTAGCATTTTTGTGGTTTCAGGTCTTAGATTTGAGTCCTTAATTCATCTGGAGTTAATTTTTTGATATGGTGAGAGCTAGGGATCTAGTTGTACTCTTCTACATGTGGCTACCCAGTTTTCTCAGCACCATTTATTGAATAGGGTGTCCTTTCCCCAATTTATGTGTTTTTTATGCTTTATCAAAGGTCAGTTGGTTGTAAGTATTTGACTTTATTCTGTGGTCTTTTTTCTGTTTCATTGGTGTGTATATTTACTTTTATACCAGTACCATGCTGTTTTGGTTACCATAGCCTGGCAGTATTATATAATTTGAAGTCAGGCAATGTGATGCCTCTAAATTTGTTCCTTTTGCTTAGAATTGTTATGGCTTTTTGGTCTCTTTTTCGTTCCATATGAATTTCAGGATTGTTTGTTATAACTATGTAAAAAATGATGTTGGTATTATATTAGGAATAGCATTGAATTTGTAGATTGCTTAGGGCAATATGGTCATTTTTATGATATTGATTCTTTCAATCCATGAGCATGAGATGTATTTCCATTTGTTTATGTCAACTATGATTTATTTCTGCATTTTTTATAGTTCTCCTTGTAGAAATCTTTCACCTTGTTTGTTAAGTATATTCCTAGGTATTTTACTGTTTTTTGTAGCTATTGTAAAAGGGACTGAACTCTTAATTTGATTCTCAGGTTTGGTCAGTGTCAGTGTATAGCAGTTCTACTGATTTGTGCACATCGGTTTTGTAACCCTTGACTTTACTGAATTCATTTATCAAAACTAAGAGTCTTTTGGAAGAGCTTTTAGAATATTTAGGTATATGATCATATTTTCAGCAAGCTTTTCTCTCTTTTTTAAAACACTTGTTAAGATTTTAGCTAAGAGTATTCAAATTACTTCCCCAATTTTGTTGTTTAGTCATCTACCCTGCAAAATCTCTGAATTCATCAAACATCCTAAGGCAAAACCATCCATACACTTGAGACCTCTAAGTCCTTTGCCAGTATATCTTTCATCCAGTAGGAGGCTTTTATAGGTGTAAAATCCACATTTTCATCCTACTGGTTGCCTTCAAGATGAGGAAATGTCCACTGGGAATAAATAAGTAGATATATCACCTCTCTCAGCTTCTCTTGTTATGTAGTTCTGCAGTTTTAATGCCTTGGGCATTTCCTGTTAATTCCACTATATGAATTTAGTTTTTCTAAGCTAGAGCACTGGTCTAATGCTGTCTACTCTAATCCACATGCGAGTGGAATATTGATACACTTATTTAAAATGGTAAAACCGATTAACCTCTAAGAGCATTGCTAATGGGAACTCTAGAAGTCAATTCTGGAACGCAAATAAGGTTATATTATTTCACATTTTAAATATATCACAAATATAAAGTACATGGATGTGTTTTTTTAATTTTTTTTTTTTTTTTTTTTTTTGAAACGGGAGTCTCGCTCTGCAACCCAGGCTGAAGGGCAGTGGTGTGATCTCAGCTCACTGAAAGCTCCGCCTCCCGGGTTCACTCCATTCTGAGTAGCTAGGACTACCGGCGCCCGCCACCACGCACGGCTAATTTTTTGTGTTTTTAGTAGAGACGGGGTTTCACCGTGTTAGCCAAGATGGTCTGGATCTCCTGACCTCATGAACTGCCCTCCTCGGCCTCCCAAAGTGCTGGGATTACAGGCATGAGCCACCGCAGCTGGTCAATTTTTCCATTTTTTATATGTATGTATGTATTTCGCTGTTTTCCCACAGTTTCATTTATTTATATGTGTTTTCATTAGATTTCTTCATACACCAAATATTCAATTATACAGAATCATTTAAACAAGCACACACTAATACACACACACACACACTTTGAGAAGTCACAATTACAAAGTGAAAATTTATAAGAATCACACCAAATCTCACCTCTTCCCAACTACACCTCTAGTAATAACTTTTCAGTGGGACTTAAGAATTTTAAATTCAGTCATAACTTTCTTGCTGTTACTGAAACTTGGATTCCTCCTGAAGAAAACGTTTCCCTGAGAATCTCCCTTTAATAATTTATTCTCTGTCTCACCTCTAGCCCCACTGGTAACAGGTTGGTAAATGACTCCTGTTATTTTTACACCATTATCTCTCAGTTCTTCATAATAGTTACTGGTATAAATCTTATTTAATTAGGTTATTCAAAACACCACCTCTTCTTACTGTAGCCAGTTACAAAATTTTATTTCATTACCTTTCTCACTGCATAAATATTTCAGTTCACATCTTCCATAACTCTTCCCAATACTTCTTTGCAAACTCTCAATTTCAAAGTGTATGCAGATTATTCTTTAAATATTCTGGCCTTATTGAGACTTTTCTATCATCTGTCACTGGATGTCATTCTATTATCTACTATACCTCAGGTCCTAAATCCCTTGATCACCTACATCGATTTTTGTCATTTTAAAAAGTTTCAAACCTTGTCCAGTCATGGTATCTCATATCTGTAATACCAGCACTTTGGGAGGCTGAGGTGGAAGATTTACTTGACTCTGAGACCAGCATGGTCAACATAGTGAGATCTTACTATTTATAAATAAATTAAAATGTCAAACCTATATTATTCACTATTAGTTAGTTATTTTTTTTCTTATTTTGTGAATACTAGCACAAATATTTTTTTAGAATCTACTAATACTAAAATTTATTGATAGAAACTACTATTCTTCTCATTTTGCTGTGGCCTGATTTGTCTGCTTATCCAGCATAGATCTCATGATCCATTAATGTATTTGATTCCTTGTATGTAAACTTTTAATTTCATTTGTTTTTCTCAATATATTTTGCTTAATTGGAAAAAAACCCCTAAAACTTTTATTAAATCTCTCCCCCCATCAAGTTTCTCCCTTCCATCCTCCCTTCTTTCTTTCCCTCGTTTTCCTCCTCCTTATTCTTCTCTCTCCTTCTCCCCCTGTCTTTTCCTCTTCTTCCACCAACTTCTCTACTACAGATGATTCAGATGAGGACACAGGGTGAAAAAGTACCTAGAGGTGATTGAGTTTTAGATGACAGGAGTCAAGTGGATCAATATTCTTCTTCTTCACATACCTCTGCTTGCATCCCCACTGTGTCCCCCAAAATGGTGTTTTGTAAAATGGAAGTGCCGCCTTCTTGAATGTGAACTTCTATGAAAATATGTTGCACAAGCTTTGGGGTTAATAAAGAACTTGAGTTGAGTTCTGACCTTTTTCTGTGTATTTCTAGTCTGGTGGATTATTAACCCTCCCAAAACTTGTTTCTCCATTAATAAAAATGAAACTTCATGTGGTGGTTGTGAGGATTAAATAATGCACTTAAAATAAAGTAATTTATATGTATCTGCTACTTAAAAATTGTAGGGTAACTTATGGTGATAAAACAGTTAAGTAACTTGATCAGGACAGGAATTATATATAAGAAAATTGCAGGCCAGGCCTGGTGGCTCATGCCTGTAATCCCAACACTTTGGGAGGCCAAGGTGGGTGGATCACCTGAAGTCAGGAGTTCCAGACCAGTCTGGCCAACATGGTGAAATCCTGTATCTACTAAAAATTCAAAATGTTTCAGGTATGGTGGCACATGCCTGTAATCCTGGCTATTCAAGAGGTTGAGGCAGGAGAATCACTTGAACCTGGGGGATAGAGGTTGCAGTGAGCCAAGATCATGCCACTGCACTATAGCCTGGGTGACAGAGCAAGACTCCATCACAAAAAAATATTTAAAAATTACATATAACTATACACACATGCACACATACACATAAATTAGTGCATATATAACTGGTGAAATGTAAATAAGTTCTTTGGATTGGATCAATTTCAACGTTCATGTTATACTACAGTCAACACCAGTTTTGATGTTTTACTATAGCTATGCAAGATGTTAACATTGTGGGAGGCTGGGTGCAATATGAAGGGGCCTCTCTGTACATTTCCTGTAAGTTCCTGTGAATCTATCATTACTTTGCAATACAAAGATAAAAAAATATAGTCTAGCTTGGTGCTTTGTTTTTATTGTAGTAGTTGTTGTTGAGGGTGTTGAGGTCGTGACAAGTGTACGGATGTGATTTTGCTGTTTGTGCTGGAGCCAAGTATTGTTTGGGTGGCCTCTGATTAAGGGTAAACTCTCAGTCTTCCACTCAACCGAGGGGAAGGATCTGCAAGATTGACTGTGAAGAAGCTGAAATCCTGGGAAAAAAATTTAGGGCAGGGTCTTTATTTTTGACTGAATAGAGATTGTTATTTCATATTTATTTTCTGCTCCTTTGAGTAATGCCTTAATTTATGCTCAAATGTTTCCTGTTTTTAATTTGATACTATAGGTAAAACAGGGAATGGGGTTTTAGATCTTGATACAATTAAAGAGGGGTATATTTTCAAAGAGGTACACCCATGATAGAGTAAATAAAGTGGTAGAGGTGATGTCATAAGGTCAGTTATTGGAAATAATCAGATTTAAGTGGCATCCCTGGAAAGCAAAGAGGAGCATATATCAAAGATACAATAGTTGTATTCCGCAGCAAAATATGATGCTCTTTATAATTACCAGTTGATAAGAACCTTAATTCAATGCAAATGATGCTTTTCCAAAATCATCACAGACATCCTCCATCAAGGGCATCCATTTTTCAGCAGAGACACCTCTTGGTTAGGCCTTAATACACAATCACAAGTAAAAATGTATAGAAATTATTTATGTATCTACTCATAGCTAAAATATTTTAAGTAGTCACTGATGTTGTATTTCCCATTTATGGCATTTGTGGAATATCATGATCAAGGGCCTTTCCATCTTTCTGTCAATACATTTTCCTTTACTCTTATTAAACACACTCGCATGCCTATACTTACAGGATAAACTGATAGCATCCTTTTATATATTCTACACTTCAATTGCCTTGAGAGTAGTTTAAGGCAAAGGACATTCAAGCAATAGGCTTCATGGAAAATAATTAAGTGTTAAGAATAATTATAAAGTTATCTGGCAATGGAAAAAATGTCATATAGGAAAAAGCTTAGACATAATTCAACATTTAGTTGTAGTATTCCTGTCCTTTAAATTTATGCTGCTTTTTGTGCATTGCTTTCTGCTAGATTCACTAAAACACATATGCAGCTGTGACAGTGACAGCTTGGAGTTGAGCAGATTGACATAAAAGCCAAATAAAAATGCTATACAGCCTTGTGAAGGGCATATGGAGAAGACTTGGCTTTAGAAGTTATTTTATCTATATTAGGTTTATAATTATAGAGACATTTTGTATATTCTTTAAAACATTAACTAAAGGTATACTGAGTTAGTATTTCCAGTATACTAAACAAAAAATAGGTAATATTAAACATTTTTATATTTATTCTAAGTGTACATATTTCCCATTTCTGTATAATGTTTTACAAAAATATTAAAATATATTACAGATCTCTAAAATAATTTGTTTACTAAGGAAAAACATGATTTGTGTCTAATATGGATATCTTAATATCAATGCTAGATGGTAAAACAATACCCCTTTCTAACACAGTATTCAACAATGGTTACTTTGAAACAGAAAAATAAAGTTGGAAATTATGCTGAGTTTATCTTAAGTAATGCAGCAACAGGGCAATCCTAATCTAATATTATACCTCTATAGAGAAAATATTAAATCCTATCACCAAAATAGTTGCCCAGTTGGATTTTGTTTTCCTGTTTATTATAATAATTATAAATAATTTTTGTTAAGCTTAATAGGTAAACTTTAATAAGTACAAATTACAATGTTTCCCTCCTAGCAATGAACAATTTCACTCTTTAAGAATAAATGGACTGGGTGTGGTGGCTCACACCTGTAATCCCAGCACTTTGGGAGGCTGAGGCGGGTGAACCACGAATGAGGCCAAGAGTTCGAGACCAGCCTGGCCAAAATGATGAAATTCCCATCTCTACTAAAAATACAAAAGTTAGACTGGTGCGGTGGCATGCACCTGTAATCCCAACTACTTGAGAGGCTGAGGCAGGAGAATTGCTTGAATCCGGAAGGTGAAGGTTGCAGTGAGCTGAGATCGTGCCCTTGTACTCCAGCCTGGGTGACAGAGCAAGACTCTGGGAGAGTGGGTGAGGGAAAGAGTAAATGAAGGTTAAAACAAAAAGGTATGGGAACTGTTTGGCTCCTATCACACAAGTAGCCAGATGGATTTGGGCAAATGCTGCATACCAAGGATATTTGAAAATCCTTCTTTCACCCTCCCTCCCTCCCCACTTTTTGTCCTCCCTCCCTCCCTCCCTTCCTTCCTTCCTTCCTTCCTTCCTTCCTTCCTTCCTTCCTTCCTTCCTTCCTTCCTTCCTTCCTTCCTTCCTTCTTTCCTCTTTCTTCTTTTTTTAATTGGTTAAACTGAGGCCTCAATACATAGTTGTGCTTAGTATTAGTTCACTTTATTCTTGACCCCTATATAATTTAAAAAGTAGAAAAAATTATTTGTTGCTCATTTCTTCATTGAAATTACAGCACTGAATTGATAATTTTATCCTCTACTTTGTAAATTGAATATATATACATATTGTAAAGAATATATATATATATAATATATATATGTATTTCCAAAGAGTATTTAGAAAATGCAAACCAAAAATAGAATTAAGGAAGGATATCCTTATTCTATGCCATAGAGAAAAATCACATTTATCATTTTGATATTCCTCTATTTGAATATACTTCCAACTAAAATATGCATGGCTGTATTGAATCTCATAATCTGTAGTTTTACTGCAAGTGTTTTAAGTTTTCATGAATAATCTTCATGTCAATGAATGAACATTAACATCGCCATTCAATGGTTTTATAATTTTTCATTTCATGACTATTCCATAAATTTTAAGGAAAGTCCTATGTTAAAAGTTTAATGTGTTCTCTCTCTTACTGTTATCAGCAATCCTCTAATTCAGACCCTTGCCTATATTTTAAATTACTTTTATTCTAGAAATGCTTATAAATTGATTCTTCAAATAGTAGTACATGCATTTTAAATCTTCTCTTATATGTTAGAAAATTACACAAAGGAAGCATTCTCCTCATTTACACATTTAAAAAACAGCCCTTACAGGTATGATTTATTTCTTATTGCCTGATGCTAATTATCTTTAGGAAGACTGAATATTCATATATTTAGAGTAGCTTCATAAAATACATTTATATTGCATTAAAATTGAACTTACTAATATAAATGTAGAAAAATCTTTATAGGCATTTTGGGCATTTTTGTTACTTTTTACTTCTTTTTTTGAAATTTAGACTCACAAAAAGTTGTAAAAATACTTCAGTGTGCCTACTGCCCCTCCTTCCCCCAATGATAACATTTGGTGTTAGCATAGTACATTATCAAAAAAACAAAAAATTGACATTGGCCAAGACAATTGATTATATACATTAGGGGGATCTCAGCAATTTTGTACGCAGTCACTTATTTATGTTACCTTTTTGTGTATCTTCTGTGACATTTTATCATGTCATAGATTTATATAAACATGATTACATTTTGCATTATATTTTAAACCCATTTTAACTAAATTTTATAATAATTGATTTAAGTGAGTTATTTAGCTAGCAATTATTATTACTTTGTCATATGTATGCTTTGTGAATATTTTTATGTAAGGTGTATTTATATTTGCCTTTTACTTTTGGTTTGTTGTGTTTTATTCATTTTTCTTCTTTTTCCTTTGTTTCTTTACAGTTCAAAATTTGGATAGGTAACTTATAAATAAAAGGGAAATAATAATTTCACCTCTCTTATAGGCTTGTTTTACACAGATAATTCTCATATTACCATACAAGGGCTTAGGACACTCAGCATATTAAGTGTTATATATATTATTAGTATTAATATTTATTTAGTTCTTAGTTATGCAACAGCTTCTTTATGGGTATCTTCTTCTGTTCATTTATTCTCATTCTGAGCCTAAAGCCACATTTTTAGCCTTCTAAAATTTTCAAAGCACATTTTATGTGTTCACTGGAAATAGTGCTTTTAGTATCTCTAGACATAAAATGTCTATGAATTTTTCTAAATATTTCATTTTCAGATTAATGTTAAAGTTTGTATTAAAGTTTATAATATTTACAACTACACTGAATAAAGTTCTGTTTCATCCTGAAACATGATACAATGTTCCATCACTGAAGCATCCATTATATTCCTCAGTAGACTCTTGTAATTTATTGTTCATATAAATCATGATTATTACCTTCTTGAGGTTATTTTATGCATTTGGCATTTTTGTTAGACTTATAAATTAGATGGTATGAATTGTATTAATCAGGTTCTCCAGAAAAATATAACAGAATGTATTTGTTATATTTTTGTACCATATACATTTAATTTTTATCTATCTATCTATTTATCTATCTATCTGGAAAGAGAGAGAGAGAGAGATGTATTCATTTTGAGGAATTGACTCACTCGATTTAAAGGTGCAAGTTCAAAATCTGCAGGGTAGGCCAGCAAGCTGGAGACTCAGGAAAGACTTGCAGTCCCAGCCCAAAGGCAGTTTGCTGCCAGAGTTCCCTCTTCCTCAAGGGAGGTCAGTCTTTGTTCTATTAAAGTTATCAATGGTATAAGACCCGCCCACGTTACGGAAGGTAAGCTCTTTACGCAATGTCCACAGATTTCATGATGTCCCTTCATGAAAACATCCAAAATAATGTTTGATCAAATGACTGGTAACTCTGGCCTAACCATATTGACATGCAAAATTCACCACCAAATTATGGTTTTTTAACTGATATATATATATATATATAATGTCTTAATAGTTTGCCTGATCTTATTAGGGTCTACAAATATCCAGTGATTGAATACATTTGGGAAAAGTGACAAACTAAGTTAATATCATTCTTAAATAATACTGTAATTTCTAATGAATCTCCCCTTTCTTGTTATCATCCTTTTATTACAAGTTAAAGAAATCCAACTCAGATTAATGAGATAAAACATATGGTAATCTGCTTTCCTATCATAACCACTTGACTATCATTATGTATCCTATAAAGTCATGTTGTAAACCCCAAATATACACAATAAAATTTATTTTTTTAAAAAAAGAAGATTTTTTTTTTCTGTCTTAGGCACCTGCCTATTGCAGTGATTATGTCAGCTTTAGACAGTTATGTCTAGAGGTCAAATGATGTAATCAGCAGACTGTCTTTGTTTTCTTTTCTTTCTGCTGTATGTTCAGTCAGGCTTACTCTATGAAGGGGTAGCAATTGCAGCTGACAATTTTTGAGTTAGATTGCTTTACACTTAGAGAATTCTAAGGATCAAAATAATTGGTTCCAGGGGATTTTCTGATTATTCTGCCTTGATTTATGTGCCCCTCCCTGAAATAGTGATAGCTAACAGGGGATAAATATTCTGAGTAGATGAACTGGAAATATACTCCTAAATTTGTAGTTACTGGTAGGAGAGAGAAAGGAAGGAACTGTAAAAAATTACATATATTTGAATGCACTTCCAGCTTAATAGAAAGAAACAAAGCTTCTGGTAACACAAGATATGGAAGATGAATTTGGCCAGAATAAATAGTATATTTTACATAATTAAAAATCTGGCAGTTTACCCTTTTGTTCCAGTACTGATACCTATAATTTAATTGTTTTCCATTACATTGACTTAATATTGGTAACAATGCTATTTGACATACTATTATAAGGTTATTTTTGTTATTTAGATAGTGATTTCTCTAATATGTCCTGTATTCCTTGTATGTTAAGTTGAGTTAGTGTTTTTTTGTTTTGTTTTGCTTTGCTTTTATCATGTTGTAAGTTATACTCTTTAATGAGTGCAATTTTTAAAGATCAGGATCAAAGGTGCAATTTATCTGATCTTAAGGCTCTTTTTTTTTTAACCTTTTGTTATAACTAAATTAGCAAATATATCACATCAAACTTGTCACTGTTTGAATAACAGTAACATTTTAAATGTATGTAGATATTGTAGGTAGAAGAAAGTTGAAAATATATGAGGGTGTCTTCAAAATTTTCATGAAAAAATGTGTACTATGAAAAAACTAGATTAATTTAAAAATTTTGGGCACCAAAATAAATTCATAATAACTTGTTACAAAATATCTAAACAGAATCTAGTTTAAAGCCCTAAGAAAGATGAGACATCAGTTTTTTAAAAAGTCCCTAATAGAGCAACATGAATTCTGCTAAAATCGAAGCAAAAATAAATACACTTTATGTTGAGTCTTGGGCAGAAGAATAATGGTGAAATCAGTGATTCTTTATGAAAACAGGGACCATGCCCCCCCAAAATTAGCACTTTACAAATATAAATTTGTTTTAAGAAAGGACCACACAATTTGCAAGGAAATAATCTTTTTTTCCCCCCTTATTGAAGAGGACTGATAATTAACAGCAGAAACAATAGACATCTCAATTGGTTCAGCTTACACAATTGTGACTGAAAAATTAAAATTGAACAAAATTTCCCCTCAGTGGGTGCCAAAACTGTTTCACTCAGATTATCTTCAGAGGAGAGTAGAGCTTTCAATGGAATTTTTAAACAAATTGGATTGAAATTCTGAACCATTTCTTAATATAATTGTAACAGAAAATAAAACATGGCTTTATCAGGACTGTCCTGAAGACAAAGCACCATCAAAGTGATGGATACCAAGAGGTGGAAATGGTCCAGTCAAAGGAAAAGTGGGCCAGCCAAGAGCAAATGTCAGGACAAAAAATTCTGGGGGTTGCCCAAGGCATTTTGCATGTAGACTTCTGAAGGGTCAAAAACCAACAACATCTGATTATAACCAGAGTGTTCTGAGAAAGTAAGCCAAACCTTTAGCAGAAAAATGCCTGGAAAAACTTTGTCAGGGAGTCCTTCTCCACCACGACAAAGCTGCTGGTCATTCCTCTTGTCAAACAAGGGTAATTTTGTGAGAGTTTCAGTGGAAAGTCATTAGGTATCCACCATAGAGTCCTGATTTGGCTTCTTCTGACTTCTTTTTGTTTCCTAATACTAAAAACTATTTCAAAGGCGCCCATTTTTCATTCAGTTACTAAAGTAAAAAAATTAGCATTGATGAACTTAAATTCCCAAAACACTCAGCTCTTTAGAAACAGGCTGAATGGTTTGTATTATCGCTTACAAAACTATCTTGAATTCGATGGAGGTTATATGGAGAAATAAAGTTTATATTTTTATTTAATCTTTTAATTCCATTTTTTTCCACACAACTTTCCACACAATTTTTCCCGCATATGTTCATGAAAGAGATTTGCCTTTGGTTTTTTTTTTTTTTAATTTATTTATTATTATTATACTTTAAGTTGTAGGGTACATGTGCATAACGTGCAGGTTTGTTACATATGTATACTTGTGCCATGTTGGTGTGCAGCACCCATCAACTCGTCATTTACATCAGGTATAACTCCCAATGCAATCCCTCCCCCGTCCCCCCTCCCCATGATAGGCCCCGGTGTGTGATGTTCCCCTTCCTGAGTCCAAGTGATCTCATTGTTCAGTTCCCACCTATGAGTGAGAACATGCGGTGTTTGGTTTTCTGTTCTTGTGATAGTTTGCTAAGAATGATGGTTTCCAGCTGCATCCATGTCCCTACCAAGGACACAAACTCATCCTTTTTTATGGCTGCGTAGTATTCCATGGTGTATATGTGCCACATTTTCTTAATCCAATCTGTCACTGATGGACATTTGGGTTGATTCCAAGTCTTTGCTATTGTGAATAGTGCTGCAATAAACATACGTGTGCATGTGTCTTTATAGCAGCATAATTTATAATCCTTTGGGTATATACCCAGTAATGGGATGGCTGGGTCATATGGTACATCTAGTTCTAGATCCTTGAGGAATCGCCATACTGTTTTCCATAATGGTTGAACTAGTTTACAATCGCACCAACAGGGTAAAAGTGTTCCTATTTCTCCACATCCTCTCCAGCACCTGTTGTTTCCTGACTTTTTAATGATCGCCATTCTAACTGGTGTGAGATGGTATCTCATTGTGGTTTTGATTTGCATTTCTCTGATGGCCAGTGATGATGAGCATTTTTTCATGTGTCTGTTGGCTGTATGAATGTCTTCTTTTGAGAAATGTCTGTTCATATCCTTTGCCCACTTTTTGAAGGGGTTGTTTGTTTTTTTCTTGTAAATTTGTTTGAGTTCTTTGTAGGTTCTGGATATTAGCCCTTTGTCAGATGAGTAGATTGCAAAAATTTTCTCCCATTCTGTAGGTTGCCTGTTCACTCTGATGGTAGTTTCTTTTGCTGTGCAGAAGCTCTTTAGTTTAATGAGATCCCATTTGTCAATTTTGGCTTTTGCTGCCGTTGCTTTTGGTGTTTTAGACATGAAGTCTTTGCCCATGCCTATGTCCTGAATGGTACTACCTAGGTTTTCCTCTAGGATTTTTATGGTATTAGGTCTAACATTTAAGTCTCTAATCCATCTTGAATTAATTTTCGTATAAGGAGTAAGGAAAGGATCCAGTTTCAGCTTTCTACTTATGGCTAGCCAATTTTCCCAGCACCATTTATTAAATAGGGAATCCTTTCCCTATTTCTTGTTTCTCTCAGGTTTGTCAAAGATCAGATGGCTGTAGATGTGTGGTATTATTTCTGAGGACTCTGTTCTGTTCCATTGGTCTATATCTCTGTTTTGGTACCAGTACCATGCTGTTTTGGTTACTGTAGCCTTGTAGTATAGTTTGAAGTCAGGTAGCGTGATGCCTCCAGCTTTGTTCTTTTGACTTAGGATTGTCTTGGAGATGCGGGCTCTTTTTTGGTTCCATATGAACTTTAAAGCAGTTTTTTCCAATTCTGTGAAGAAACTCATTGGTAGCTTGATGGGGATGGCATTGAATCTATAAATTACCTTGGGCAGTATGGCCATTTTCACGATATTGATTCTTCCTATCCATGAGCATGGTATGTTCTTCCATTTGTTTGTGTCCTCTTTTATTTCACTGAGCAGTGGTTTGTAGTTCTCCTTGAAGAGGTCCTTTACATCCCTTGTAAGTTGGATTCCTAGGTATTTTATTCTCTTTGAAGCAGTTGTGAATGGAAGTTCATTCCTGATTTGGCTCTCTGTTTGTCTGTTACTGGTGTATAAGAATGCTTGTGATTTTTGCACATTAATTTTGTATCCTGAGACTTTGCTGAAGTTGCTTATCAGCTTAAGGAGATTTTGGGCTGAGACAATGGGGTTTTCTAAATATACAATCATGTCATCTGCAAACAGGGACAATTTGACTTCTTCTTTTCCTAACTGAATACCCTTGATTTCTTTCTCTTGCCTAATTGCCCTAGCCAGAACTTCCAACACTATGTTGAATAGGAGTGGTGAGAGAGGGCATCCCTGTCTTGTGCCAGTTTTCAAAGGGAATTTTTCCAGTTTTTGCCCATTCAGTATGATATTGGCTGTGGGTTTGTCATAAATAGCTCTTATTATTTTGAGGTACGTTCCATCAATACCGAATTTATTGAGCGTTTTTAGCATAAAGGGCTGTTGAATTTTGTCAAAAGCCTTTTCTGCATCTATTGAGATAATCATGTGGTTCTTGTCTTTGGTTCTGTTTATATGCTGGATTATGTTTATTGATTTGCGAATGCTGAACCAGCCTTGCATCCCAGGGATGAAGCCCACTTGATCATGGTGGATAAGCGTTTTGATGTGTTGCTGAATCCGGTTTGCCAGTATTTTATTGAGGATTTTTGCAATGATATTCATCAGGGATATTGGTCTAAAATTCTCTTTTTTTGTTGTGTCTCTGCCAGGCTTTGGTATCAGGATGATGTTGGCCTCATAAAATGAGTTAGGGAGGATTCCCTCTTTTTCTATTGATTGGAATAGTTTCAGAAGGAATGGTACCAACTCCTCCTTGTACATCAGGTATAATTCAGCTGTGAATCCATCTGGTCCTGGACTTTTTTTGGTTGGTAGGCTATTAATTATTGCCTCAATTTCAGAGCCTGCTATTGGTCTATTCAGGGATTCAACTCTTCCTGGTTTAGTCTTGGAAGAGTGTAAATGTCCAGGAAATTATCCATTTCTTCTAGATTTTCCAGTTTATTTGCATAGAGGTGTTTATAGTATTCTCTGATGGTAGTTTGTATTTCTGTGGGGTCGGTGGTGATATCCCCTTTATCATTTTTTATTGCGTCTATTTGATTCTTCTCTCTTTTCTTCTTTATTAGTCTTGCTAGCGGTCTATCAATTTTGTTGATCTTTTCAAAAAACCAACTCCTGGATTCATTGATTTTTTGGAGGGTTTTTTGTGTCTCTATCTCCTTCAGTTCTGCTCTGATCTTAGTTATTTCTTGCCTTCTGCTAGCTTTCGAATGTGTTTGCTCTTGCTTCTCTAGTTCTTTTAATTGCGATGTTAGAGTGTCAATTTTAGATCTTTCCTGCTTTCTCTTGTGGGCATTTAGTGCTATAAATTTCCCTCTACACACTGCTTTAAATGTGTCCCAGAGATTCTGGTATGTTGTATCTTTGTTCTCATTGGTTTCAAATAACATCTTTATTTCTGCCTTCATTTCGTTATGTACCCAGTAGTCATTCAGGAGCAGGTTGTTCAGTTTCCATGTAGTTGAGCGGTTTTGATTGAGTTTCTTAGTCCTGAGTTCTAGTGTGATTGCACTGTGGTCTGAGAGACAGTTTGTTATAATTTCTGTTCTTGTACATTTGCTGAGGAGTGCTTTACTTCCAATTACGTGGTGGATTTTGGAGTAAGTATGATGTGGTGCTGAGAAGAATGTATATTCTGTTGATTTGGGGTGGAGAGTTCTATAGATGTCTATTAGGTCTGCTTGCTGCAGAGATGGGTTCAATTCCTGGATATCCTTGTTAACTTTCTGTCTTGTTGATCTGTCTAATGTTGACAGTGGAGTGTTGAAGTCTCCCATTATTATTGTATGGGAGTCTAAGTCTCTTTGTAAGTCTCTAAGGACTTGCTTTATGAATCTGGGTGCTCCTGTATTGGGTGCATATATATTTAGGATAGTTAGCTCTTCCTGTTGAATTGATCCCTTTACCATTATGTAATGGCCTTCTTTGTCTCTTTTGATCTTTGATGGTTTAAAGTCTGTTTTATCAGAGACTAGTATTGCAACCCCCGCTTTTTTTTGTTCTCCATTTGCTTGGTAGATCTTCCTCCATCCCTTTATTTTGAGCCTATGTATGTCTCTGCGTGTGAGATGGGTCTCCTGAATACAGCAGACTGATGGGTCTTGACTCTTTATCCAGTTTGCCAGTCTGTGTCTTTTAATTGGAGCATTTAGTCCATTTACATTTAAGGTTAATATTGTTATGTGTGAACTTGATCCTGCCATTATGATATTAACTGGTTATTTTTCTCGTTAGTTGATGCAGTTTCTTCCTAGCCTTGATGGTCTTTACAGTTTGGCATGTTTTTGCAATGGCTGGTACCGGTTGTTCCTTTCCATGTTGAGTGCTTCCTTCAGGGTCTCTTGTAAGGCAGGCCTAGTGGTGACAAAATCTCTAAGCATTTGCTTATCTGTAAAGGATTTTATTTCTCCTTCACTTATGAAACTTAGTTTGGCTGGATATGAAATTCTGGGTTTAAAATTCTTTTCTTTAAGAATGTTGAATATTGGCCCCTACTCTCTTCTGGCTTGGAGAGTTTCTGCCGAGAGATCTGCTGTTAGTCTGATGGGCTTCCCTTTGTGGGTAACCCGACCTTTCTCTCTGGCTGCCCTTAAGATTTTTTCCTTCATTTCAACTTTGGTGAATCTGGCAATTATGTGTCTTGGAGTTGCTCTTCTCGAGGAGTATCTTTGTGGCATTCTCTGTATTTCCTGGATTTGAATGTTGGCCTGCCCTACTAGGTTGGGGAAGTTCTCCTGGATGATATCCTGAAGAGTGTTTTCCAACTTGCTTCCATTTTCCCCCTCACTTTCAGGCACCCCAATCAGACGTAGATTTGGTCTTTTTACATAATCCCATACTTCTTGCAGGCTTTGTTCATTTCTTTTTCTTCTTTTTTCTTTTGGTTTCTCTTCTCGCTTCATTTCATTTATTTGATCCTCAATCGCTGATACTCTTTCTTCCAGTTGATCGAATCGGTTACTGAAGCTTGTGCATTTGTCACGTATTTCTTGTGTCATGGTTTTCATCTCTTTCATTTCGTTTATGACCTTCTCTGCATTAATTACTCTAGCCATCAATTCTTCCACTTTTTTTGCAAGATTTTTAGTTTCTTTGTGCTGGGTACATAATTCCTCTTTTAACTCTGAGAAATTTGATGGACTGAAGCCTTCTTCTCTCATCTCGTCAAAGTCATTCTCCGTCCAGCTTTGATCCGTTGCTGGCGATGAGCTGCGCTCCTTTGCCGGGGGAGATGCGCTCTTATTTTTTGAATTTCCAGCTTTTCTGCCCTGCTTTTTCCCCATCTTTGTGGTTCTATCTGCCTCTGGTCTTTGATGATGGTGATGTACTGATGGGGTTTTGGTGTAGGTGTCCTTCCTGTTTGATAGTTTTCCTTCTAACAGTCAGGACCCTCAGCTGTAGGTCTGTTGGAGATTGCTTGAGGTCCACTCCGGACCCTGTTTGCCTGGGTATCAGCAGCAGAGGCTGCAGAAGATAGAATATTTCTGAACAGCGAGTGTACCTGTCTGATTCTTGCTTTGGAAGCTTCCTCTCAGGGGTGTACTCCACCCTGTGAGGTGTGGGGTGTCAGACTGCCCCTAGTGGGGGATGTCTCCCAGTTAGGCTACTCAGGGGTCAGGGACCCACTTGAGCAGGGAGTCTGTCCCTTCTCAGATCTCAACCTCCGTGTTGGGAGATCCACTGCTCTCTTCAAAGCTGTCAGACAGAGTCGTTTGCGTCTGCAGAGGTTTCTGCTGCGTTTGTTATTGTTTACTGTGCCCTGTCCCCAGAGGTGGAGTCTACAGAGACAGGCAGGTTTCCTTGAGCTGCTGTGAGCTCCACCCAGTTCGAGCTTCCCAGCAGCTTTGTTTACCTACTTAAGCCTCAGCAATGGCGGGCGCCCCTCCCCCAGCTTCGCTGCTGCCTTGCCGGTAGATCACAGACTGCTGTGCTAGCAATGAGGGAGGCTCCGTGGGTGTGGGACCCTCCCGACCAGGTGTGGGATATGATCTCCTCATGTGCCTGTTTGCTTAAAGCGCAGTATTGGGGTGGGAGTTACGTGATTTTCCAGGTGTTGTGTGTCTCAGTTCCCCTGGCTAGGAAAAGGGATTCCCTTCCCCCTTGCGCTTCCCAGGTGAGGCAATGCCTCGCCCTGCTTCAGCTCTCGCTGGTCGGGCTGCAGCAGCTGACCAGCACCGATCGTCCGGCACTCCCCAGTGAGATGAACCCAGTACCTCAGTTGAAAATGCAGAAATCACCGGTCTTCTGTGTCGCTCGCGCTGGGAGTTGGAGACTGGAGCTGTTCCTATTCAGCCATCTTGCTCCATAAACTGCCTTTGGTTTAATACAAATTTTCTCTTTGTGGAAAATTGACTGCTATAATTATGTCCATTTTAAATTTTTTAGCATATATACTTTTCTGACTGCTAGATTTTTGTTGCAATGCTTCCTTTCTTCTTTTTTTATGTCTGGTTGAATTGATCTATTTTCAGCCCTTTATTATTTTATCAATTATAATTTTACTTTTTATTAGTTTTGCTTTTGTTTTTAACTATTTATTTTCTTTAGTTCTCTTTGTTGAATTTCTAAAATTTCATTCCGAAAATTTTAGTTACAAAATTCGTAAGAGTTGCCAATATAAAAAATTTCCTATATACTCTTTAGCCAGCTTTTCCTCATGTGAGCATCTTAAATAACCATGGTACATTTTTCAAAATTTAGAAATTTCAGACACAATACAGTAAAATAAATAAGAGTAATTTATAAGAGTGACTTGTTAGGTTTCACAGGTTTTGGAGATCTTGTTTATCATTTTTGTTGCAAATACTAAATGGATTATATAAATAGTGAATATTGTCCATAATTATATTTTTAGTTTGAGAACATTGTAAGTTCATGCAGTTAGTTATAAGCAATGACAGGGAGTTCCCTGAAAATTTTCCTTAATATCTCTCTATTGTGACATATTATAAGACTAAAAAAAATACAATCAAGGTGCATTTATTCATCAAAATAAAATTATGAAATAAATACATGAATTGTATGTGTTTATTATAGATTTACAAAGCTACATATAAGGGACTTTTCTTCCCAAATCTCAGAAGATTAATTTCAAATGGTTAACTCCATTTGTGTAATGCTAACTGTTATTTAATTAATCTTATGTCATTAGACTTCATGTTTATTTTCCACTTGATATAATAGATTTCATGTGAGGTTTTATTTTAATGCACACATCTTTAATGTGTCACAGTCTACCTTCAGTGATTGCACTTCACATATAACATGAGAACATTGCAACAGTCTACTTCCATTTTCCCACGTCTCTTTTAGTATTGTTTTGTTTTGCAATAGAAATTAATTTTACAAGTACTATAAAGTATACTTTACACTGTTATTATATTTGCTTCATTTTGTTTTATCATTATATTTTAATGATAATGAAAACTTATTCTATATTTATCTACACAATTACCTCTTCTGGTATCCTTTATTCCTTCATGAATAAAACAAGTTTCTACCTAGTATTGTTTTCCTTCTCTATAAAGGAAATTTCTTTAACATTTCTTGTAGTACTCAATTATTGGTGATGAATTCTGTCAGCTGAATATGTCTATATGTCTTAGAAAATGTTTATTTCCTCTAATTTTTAAAAGATATTTTGGCTGGGTATATAATATTTGGTTGACAATTTTGTCCCACAACCATCTCCACCTGTTAGTATTTCAACTATTTCAACCCGGGCTTTTTTTTTTTTTTTTTTTTTTTTTTTTTTTTTTTTTTTTTTTTTAGCTGTATTAGTCTTTTGTGTTGCTATGAATAAATACCTCAGACTGGGTGATTTACAAACAAAAGACGTTTATTTTGGCTTACAGTTTTGGTTCACCAGCATGGTGTTAGGATCTGCCTCTGGCGAGGGCTTCAGGGAGCTTACAATCATGGTAGAAGGTGAAGGAAGAGCCAATGTGTCACATGGAGAGAAAGGGAGCAAGAGAAAGAGGAGAACGTTCCAGGCTTTCAAACAGCCAGATCTTGTGTGAGCTTGTATAGTGAGAGCTCACGCATTGCTGCAAGGATGGCACCAAGCCATTCATGAGAGATTCATGTCCATGATCCAAACACCTCCCACCAGGCCCCATCTCCACCATTGGGGATTACATTTAAACATGAGATTAAAAGGGGACAAACATCCAAACTATATCATTAGATTATAGCATTTATGATGAGATGTTTAATGTCATCTTTGGTCCTCTGTAAGTAATTTGCTTTTTTCCCTAGCTGTTTTTAATACTATCTCTTTTTCTCTACACTTCAACAATTGAATTACATATCAACCTCATTGATGCTTCCTTAATATTTATTTTTCTTGTTTTATTAATCATTTTGTGTATTTAGAGATTTGATTTTCATCAAATTTTCAAAACAGATTTTGGTCATTATTTCTACCTGCTGCTTTTTTCCTGAAGCCCAATTACGTGTATTTTAGACTGCCTAAATTTACTCCACAACTCGCTACTGCTCTGTGTATAATTCTTCAGTTTTTTCCTTTTTGGGTTTTATTTGGATACCTTCTACTGCTACATTCTTGAGTACACGGGTCTTTTATTTTACAGTGTGTAATATGCTGTTCATCTCACACAGTGTGTTTTTCATCTTAGATCCTGAATTTTACATCTCTTGAAATTTGACTTTGCTTGTGAAGTTGTAAATGTATCTTCCATCATGCTCATCTATTCTTCTGCCTGTTTCTGTCGACAGAATTATGACTGGTTGTAGGTCGCATTTTTCTGCTTCTTTAAATGTGTCACAAATTTTTAAATAAATTCGTGTATTAAGAATTTTACATTTTGGTGTGCTGTATTTTCTTATATGACTTTAAAAATTATTGTGCTCTTTGGTATACAGTTAAGTAACTAGGAATTTTTTGAGACTTTTTTTTTCTTTTTTTCCTTTTTTTTTAAGCAAATATAAACAGTCTTTAGTTCAGGTCCAATTTAGCCCAGTTATTGATAATAACTTCCAGTGGATTCTACTAATGCATCATTTATTAGGCCTTTTCATGAAATTATGTTGCCTATTTCTTTCCAGTGGTATTTCCCTAGCCCCAGGTAGTTTTCGTTCTACAGGTACGTATCAGTTCTCAGTCAAGGATTCAATGACAAGGCTCTGCTGTTCCCCAGAGCTGCCTCCATCTTTCCATGCAACTCTGTTTTCTCTGGCATTCTGCCTTGGCCATTCTAGCTGTCTTGTCCCTAGAATTCAGAAGCCTATATCTTCTACTCAGGTAAACCACAGGTTTAGCTTGAGTTTCCCTGTCTCCTTTCCTGCTCTCTAGTCTAGAAATTTTTTCAAGATGGTGAGCCAGAGGCAATCATGAGGATCATTTGTTTATTTCTATCATCTGAGCAGTCAGTGTTTTTGCTTTCTAATCCATTGTATGAAAGTCATTTTTTTTCATATATTTTGTCTTTTTAAGATGCTTAATACTGGAGGATTAATTTGGTTTGGGTTATTTCAATATGAAGAGAAGCTAAAGCCTTCTATTTATTTAGCTCATACTACCAAAAAAAAAAAGGAAGAAAAAAATAATTGCATAATATTTATATTTACTACAACAGTTTTCTGTTCTCATTATATTTATTTTAATTTCTTTCCTTTTTGCCATGTTTGGGCATAACTGCAAATCTTACCCACTCTGTTTTTTAGGAAGTGGACACATAAACTTTTGACTATAAGCATATTTCCTTCAAAGTGGCAGTTGTGCCATTCATGTAAGTAATCATATCTGACCCAATTTTTAGAAGATAATTGATTGCCAGTGATCATAAACAATCTTAGTTCTCTTACACATTTAGGGTGAGTGTAAGTGTCAAGCCCCTGTGATGTCTGTTAGTAGAAATATGAAATACCATCTAGCATAATCTCAACTCAGCTAGACTTGTTGCTTTACCTTTTGAAGTCATATATATTTATTTCTCTAAAAGATGGACAAACAAAATTTAGAAAAAAAGTTTGTATTAGGGAGTATTAGTTAGCAGCCATAATTTATTCACTCTATTATTCCCTAAAGGGAAAGAATAAATTATATAGTGATTATTAAATAACCTCAGGTCAATAACAGAATATAACACAAAGGATTTCCTGAATCAATGCAATGTTCAATAATATTAATCTTAAAATGATAAGAAACAGGAGAATATTTTTAAAAGTCCATAAGTATATACTTATAGTTGCCCTTAGGATCTTCTCTTAATTTATTCTCATTTTAGCTACTCATTTATCATGAAATAACATAAATTTTTAGTTGCTACTCCACCTATGAATTTCCATTTTTTTGTTTCATATTATATATGAAATATTTTAACTGAATTATTTTCTTCTTAAAATAATGACCATGATTTTATCCATACATTTATTAAAATATAAAGATACTTTAATTAATATGCAGTTCTTAAGGATTGTTTTCTTAACAACAAACATTCTTAAATGTATTCTGAAATTTTTTTGCTATTACTGTGTTAGGTTCACAAATCATCTTGACTACCATTATTTTTTTCTTTGTAAAAAAGCTTTAAAAGTACATAATGTATATTTTAAAGACATTTAGTACATTAAAAATAAGACTTATGTCCATAGTATTTTAACTCAATAGCGATTTGACAGTATTTGGATTTGAAAGAAAGTTAGAAATCAATAGCCTTTATTTGATTAATTAGGACACTGAGTTTCAAAACCTTGTCTTTGACAAGAAGCTTATTGGTACTTCAATATCCACGAAATTTTATCAGTTTATTTCCAGTCTAAAACTAATTTGTTTTCTTTAATTTATATTCATAATAATGATGATTTAGGAGAAGCAGATCTACAGAACAGAGTTGTTGACTTAACGCTTGGTTAAATATGAAATAAAACCAGCAGTAACCCATTTCTCTATCACTCACTGTTTCCAAACTCTTTATCTTCATCCTGTCCTTGAAAAAGTGGCAAACAGGAACTCGCAGCTACAAGGAAGGGTGTTAGGGTCCAAGCAACTGAGGATAGCTGACTCCTTCAGGTACTATGAGCACAATGGAAAGTATTCTAAACTAAGTCCCCTGTTGGCTAAGCAATGTGTCCAGACCTATGAGCTGAAGAGAAATACAGTTTCAGATACTTTGTCTAGCTTCTGTAGATTCATAGACACATTTGTTAGCTTATTTTTAATATGTTCCATTTTGTTAAGCACTACTATATTTTGGCATCTGGTATGTCTAGTAGGAAGCACAAATAGTGGAAAATAGGTTTTGGAAGTAGTCGTAAATATGTAAGTTGTTAATTATGGTGACAATGAAGATGCCTTCAACCATAAATAAAGAAAAAAAGTTAATATGTTAAAATAAGAGTTTTATTATCTCACTTCTGTCGACGGGTGTTAATAGAGAGGAGCCAAGAATATTTAATTCTCAGGCTAAGTGCAGTCATCAATAGTTTATTTTCTCTTCATCTTCTCACTCTGCCATTCTCAGCAGGTTTTTTTTTTTTTTCTCCAGATATGGTCACTATACCTTCACATAACATTTAGGCGATTTATCTGTATACGCTAGTGTCTAGATAAGTAAGAAATTATGCCTCTCTTAACACACTTTTCATGAACAAGAAAAACCTTCCAACAAGCTCTCTGAATTGTTTCACGATGCCTTCCGTGGAAAGGCTCATGAGACTTTTCCAACCGGGAGTAAAACGCAGAATGAAACTCTAGTAAATTACTTGAGATACTGTGTTATTTATCTCAAGGACGGTATTATACATTGCCAGCACCATTTTAGACACATAGGAGAGAAGTTAGTTTATTCCATAAAATGAATGCCTTAGGGCATCTGAGTTAAATTCTTGCCCAGAACTCCAGGAAAAAAAGCTCCAGTTGTGTAAACCATAATTCTTCCATGGATCTGTGATCTAGGGATGCAAACGTCTTTCTTCAAGTAAATAACTGCTAGAGTAAATTGAACTTAATTGAGTTTTTACTAGCAAATAAAAAGGTAGAGAATGACTTTAGGGTAGGAAATTCACTTTATTCAACATTTCTTTTTTTAAAGTACTATGCAATACATTATGCTGTGATATGTCACCCAGTTACCCCTTCAGGACTGAAATAATTATTTTGCCTGCTGCTGAAAGTGCTGGCAGAAGACATCCCTCAATTGTCAGACGTCTTTGGGAATGGTCTCAGCTAGAAAGTTTTTTCTTACTCCCTATCATGCCCTTTCCCAGAGGAGTCTGTATCTAATGACAAGACACATAAAGGCCTGACCGCTTTGCCTCAATTTGAGGCAACACTGAGGGTCCATTCTTGCATCAGAGGGGGTCAGATGAAAACTTTGCTGGATGTTTCCCAGCCCATCTCCTCCCTTTGCCCAGCCCAGTTTGCTTCTTTTCTTTTCCACAAGGGATGATCTCTCCAACACACCCAAATCAAACACATGCATGCCTGTCTGCATCTGCATCTTGGGTCCGTTTTTCCAGGTGAAAAGTTAGTTTGCAATCATTTTAGATCTAAGTGTCCAAATATATGAAGGGGGACATGAATGTTGATACCATAGTGCTGGGAAGGGGAGAGCGTCGTCCCTTTAAATGATAGGAAAGTGGGGAAGATAAAGGCAGGTCCCTGGCTAGGGCTCCACCCCCACGGACTTAGATGAGGACAGGCACTCCTGCCTTCATGCAAATGTTGCATTTTCCAAGACCACCTTGGCTCGCCATGCCCCCATTCCGGTCCTATAAAAACCCGAGACCCTAGCAGGCGGACACAAACAGCTGAACGTCGTGAGGAACACATCAGCGGAAGAAGACACAAGCGGCTGGTCGTGGAGGACACACCAACAGTCACCGACAGGCTGGCAGGCCATTGATAGGTGGAACGACGCAGAGTTTGGCTGGGGCAGTTGGAGAAGAGCCCAGGCTTCCAAGCAGCCTGACTCCAGGGGAAAACCATCTTCCTTCTGGCTCCCGCACCTGCTGAGAGCTACTTCCACTCAATAAAACCTTAAACTCATTCTCCAAGCCCACGTGTGATCCGATTCTTCAAGTACACCGAGACAAGAAACCCCGGGATAAAGAAAGCCCTCTGTCCTTGCCACAAGGTAGAGGGTCTAACTGAGCTGACTAACACAAGCCACCTGTAGACGGCAAACTAAAAGAGCGCCCTGTAACACATGCCCACTGGGGTTTCAGGAGCTGTAAACATTCACCCCTAGACACTGCCCTGGGGTCAGAGGCCCACAGCCTGCCCATCTGTATGCTCCCCTAGAGGTCTGAGCAGCGGGACACTGAAGAAGCGAGCCACACCCCCATCGAACTCCCTGCGAGGGGGACAAGGGACCCTTTCTCATTTCAATGTCAAAGTTGTTTATGAAAAATGATAACTTGTGTAGACAGAGATCTCTCACCCAGTAATATGCCTGACATGGCATATAAATGGAAATACACAAATATGTATGTTAACCAATGCAGTTTTTCTTGAAGTTTACATCTTATTTTTATTTTACTTTTAAATAAATTTCAGAGAACTTGAGCTCTGCTTATGATCATGAAACTTATGTGCCAAAGCTGGAAAAATTCACATCTTAATACAAATCTCATGTTCACTCTGTTATATCCCACTGCTTCCTTGTGAGAATAAAATCACGCATTGAGAGAGAATCATAACAATCTGACAATAAATAATTCACAACAAAAATTGTACATTTCAGATGGAAAAGACGACTCAATTTCAAAATCCCAAATAAAGGAATTAAATTTCTAAATTGTCTGTAACTTATTTACCTGTGCTATGAGTTTATTTTGTAGAACGATGTGTGTGTATTTACAAATATATAGTAACATCAATTCTTTAAAAAATGAATTTTAATTTAATTTAAAAAAAAGAGTGAGACCCAATGTTACTAAGTTTAGAGAATATAAAATGTTCTGATGATAAATATCAGTACATCTAATGTCAGGAAATCATTCTAAAAAACTCAGTGTCATTGTGTATGATTTTCACTTTCTATATGACAAATCCATTATATGTGATGTAAATCATCATATATAAATATTCACACACATATATATGTTAATTCTCATAGGAGGTTATACAGTGAAATAGTGTAGCATAAATAAAAGAGGAGGGGATGTTACAAAATTATCTTTTGCTGGATTTTCTACAAGAATGAAAGTTCAGAAACATATAATGAATAAAATACATAATGATTATGTCAATTCAAGAAACATTACAGTAGGAGTATAACATTTAAGTTTTAATTAGTAAGAGGTAGGCAGATGCTATATTTCAATGTGCAAATATCCTGCCAATTTTATAGACTGTGTTTTAAATGGAGACATGAGAATTTCTTGATATAGGAGTAGATTTAATAGTCAAGCAAAAAACAGCATCGGAATTCGCTTATTGGATAGATCTACAAAGTACAGTAATTTATTAGAAGGTTCAAAACATTTTGGTGCAGATGTGCAAGGCATAGAACTCACAGGCCAGCTCTTTTCAGGTCTTAATAAGAGCTTGTCATCTTTTTTGAATGATTTCTTTCTTTATATATATATACTTTATGTTCTAGGGTACATGTGCACAACGTGCAGGTTTGTTACATATGTATACATGTGCCATGTTGGTATGCTGCACCCATGCTCTGGTCATTTACTGGTGTCAGTAACACACTTTCAGTGATTTAACCTGAGCCTCTTTTATTAAATATCTTATATCCATTACTTGATTCCTTAACTTTATATTACCAAAATTTGCATAGTATTATTGCACATATAGAAAGTAACACAGGGTACCATGTCTCTTTCACCACTCTTTTTTTATTACTAAAATTTTACTTTATTTTAATTCACAGGATACATGCACAAGTTTATTACATGATTATATTGCATAATGCTGAGGTTTGGGATTCTAGTGAACCTATAACACAAAGAGTGAACCTAAAATCCAACAGGTAGTTTTTCAACCCTCACTTCCCTCCCATCCATAGATCCTAAGATAATTCTCAAAATTTTAAAATACAAAAAAGGTTTTTAACAACTACAAGTTTTAGTGATTCAAAAGACATAAATTTTATTTAATCAAAACATTTTTTTAAATATTAAATACTCTGTACCAGCAGGCATCCTTCATCTTACAAACCAGATTACTCCTGACTCTCTTGCCAATTCAGTTATGACAATTTTCTTCAAATCACTGTTCATCGAATTTTTGCTTCATCCCTTAATATCAACTGATTTTTCTCAAGAGTACTAGATTCCCATTAATCAAATATTTGATTCTAGTTTTCTCAAGTATAAAGAAGGAATAAACTTATTCATATACAGCTCCAAAATGACCTCAATCATTCATCTCCTCTTCAACTCATGTATCCAATGAATTATCTATTAATCTGTAATTGTTATATTAGTTTGTAAAAAGAAACAAAACAAAATAGAAACCTTTTATTGATTCCTTCTAGACTTTCTGCTTCCATAAATAGACTGCAAGCTCGTTGTGAGGCTTTTATTAATACATTCTCCCATTTCCCATTGTTGAGATAAGGTTGGATGTTATTTCCTCTTCCATTCTCTCTGAACTTCTCAAAACTTACAATATCTAACATTCTTTTTTAAAATAAAGAAAAAACACATTCAAAGCATGCCATGGAAATCAATAGATTTTGGTAGAAAGAAGTAAATTTACAAAGTGTATTTTCTTCTCTGATGCATATTCCAGCTCAACCAGAATTGTATCTGCAGAAAAACGCCAGGACCTTGGAGCTTGGGGTGGGGTGTAGGGGGGTGAGGGGGTGAGTGGTGTGGTGGAGAGGATACTGGAAAGCAAAGAAATAAGCACTGGAATTCCATATTGTTATTTCTTTAATTCTAAAAGTGAACTGAGCCTAGGAAGCTTTCTGGCTTTAAGGAGCATAACATGTTATCTGGTATATCTAAGGACAGGAGGCCAGCTGCGGTGGCTCACATCTGTAATTCAAGCCCTTTGGGAGGCCGAGGTGGGTGGATCACGAGGTTAGGAGTTCAAGACCAGCCTGACCAATATGGTGAAATCCTGTCTTTACTAAAAATACAAAAATTAGCTGGGCATGGTGGTGTGCACCTGTAATCCCAGCTACTCAGGAGGCTGAGGCAGGAGAATTGCTTGAACCTGGGAGGCGGAGGTTGCAGTGAGCCAAGACCATGCCATGGCACTCCAGCCTGGGTGACACTGTGAGACTCCATCTCAAAAAACAAACAAACAAAAACAAATAAAACCAGAAATGCAAGTTAAATGAATGGTTTTGCTCTAAATCCCTGAAGTGGCAACAGGGATTCATATATTAATATGAGAAGTTCATATGAGAGTAATTGCATTTCAAACCTGGAAACGTTATTTTACATTGTTCTTCCCCTTTCTTAATTCAACCTTGATACCACACACATCAAAACAAACTACATTGTCTTACTCAAGGAAATGCTCATGTTTGTGGTATTCTCACACTGTTGCATCTTAGCACACTGTAATGTACATATATGGAACTCATACTATCTTGTAAATCCCTATCACCTACATAAAACATGTGACAGAGCGCACAAACCCTCTGACTAAATGACTTTTGCAGTCCCACATGTTTCATTCCATATGTTTATTTTGTTTCCACCCCATTCTACCTTTTTTTCTACTGTATATTGTTTCCCTTTATGACTGGGTATCAGTTATTTTACATTTAACAACTTATTCTACAAACATTCTTCAAACATAAACCATGTGTATATTTTAAGTTCAATTCATGAGTGGAAATACTTATCAAAACTATTTAAACTTATGCTATGTGAGCGTACGCATACACATATGTGGTACATATACACCACGGAATACCATGCAGTCGTAAAAAGTAACGAGATCATGTCCTTTGCAAGGACATGGAGGGAGTTTGAACCCATTATCCTCAGCAAACTAATGCAGGAACAGAAAACCAAACACCGCCTATTCTCACTTATAAGTGAGAACTGAAGGATGGGAACACATGAACACATGTGGGGGAACAACACACACTGGGGTCTGCCAGGGACGGATGGAGGGGAGAGGGAGACCATCAGGACGCATAGCTAATAGGTGCTGGTCTTAATACCTAGGTGATGGGCAGACTGTGAAGCAAACCACTATGATGCACATTTACCTGTGTATTAATAGCAAGCCTACACATCCAGCACATGTGCCCCTGAAATTAAAATAACAGTTGAAGAAAATTTTTAAAAGAGTAAATAAACATTTGGAACATAGCACATTTGCCGATTTCCTTTTCTCCATTTTAATGTTGTGTCCCAAGTAATCTCCATCTGTAAAATTCATAGTCCTTTTCTAAAGGCTAATTCAAATGACACTTCCTCTGTTATTCTCCCTTATCCCTCATCTAGAAGCAATTTTTTTTCTGCCCCTGAGCATGAATTGTGCCTTTGCAGGGATGAAAGCAATCATATCTTCCTTACATCAGCCTCAATCGTATCTTCCTTTTGTCAACCTCAAAGCCAAAACAAAGTTTGTCTTTATAATTTCTATAACATGTAGCATGATTCTTAGCATATTGTACATCATAAATATATACCTCCTAAATATATAAATATGCAATATCTATATATTATTCTTCTAGATATTTTTGCTTGTCACATATACATTTTGCATAATACTGACGATAATGAATACAACTCTGATTTCTTTTCTTTCTTTCTTTTTTTTTTTTTGAGACAGTTTGCTTTTGTTGTCTAGGCTGCAGTACAATGGTGCGATGTTGGCTTACTGCAACCTCCGCCTCCTGGGTTCAAGTGGTTCTTCTGCCTCAGTCTCCCTAGTAGCTGGGATTACAGGCGCCTGCCACCACTCCCGGTTAACTTTTTGTGTTTTCAGTAGAGACGTGGTGTCACTATGTTGGCGAGGCTGGTCTCGAACTCCTGACCTCAGGTGATCCACCCGCCTCAGCTTCTCAAAGTGTTTGGATTATGGGTGTGAGTCACTGTGCCAGGCTCTACAACTCTGATTTGTAAACGTTATCAATTAATGTATAAGATAAGCAGCATTGTTTGTAAGTTAAAGTGGAAAGTGAGTGAGAACATCTAAATTTGAGCACTACTATATCAATGACAACAGTAATTCTGTGTCGGAAGTTTGGTATATGCCAGCAATTTTCTGTGTGCTTAAATGCCTTATATACTTAAATTCTCATCAAACTCTTTGAAGTTTAGGTGTTTCTCAGATAAGGAAACTAAGATTAAGAAATATCAAATAATTTGCCTAAAGTTGCACAATTCAAAATATGAAAACAACAAAAACACACATGCACTAACCAAAATCTCTTTTAGACTCCATGTTATATTGCAAAGTGACAAATATGACAAATCTCTAGATATAAAATAATCTAACTGTATAGTATGGAAAATATATATAATTATTTTTCTTCACCACTTATTTTATCCAGTTCCTTAAGTTGCTTAAATGTCAGGTGGACCTCCCTGTCCTTGATTTGAACTCCACAATTCTATGAACTTCAGAAATGTAAGCACTTCCAAAGATCCCTAAAAATGTTGACAAAAGTTGAAATTCAATTAATAGAGGCTTATATCCTTTAGAGTCTTTCTTCCCTTTGGGTTTCTGCTTCCATTCCATTTGTAGTGCCTTTTGAAAAAAACTGTGTTAGTCTAAACGTGAGATCACGCATACGCAAACACACATATACACACACACAAATTAAAATTACGAATATTCTGAAAAAAAATTCCATAAGCATTAATGCATTATTTTTAAATGACCATCGAAAAATGTTGTTAGCGACCATAGCAGAAATAACTGTTCCTTCACCAGCATTACCATTTTTTTGGCTCTCATCTACTATCCTTCATTCGATCATCTTTGCTCCCTGCATCCCATTCTTTAGAATAGAAAAGAATTTCAGAACTTCTAGTATAGATGTTAAAATAATACAATTATTGTACAGAGTTTTAATTATATTTTCTAAAATATTGGTTACCTAGAAAATACCAGCAGGAGAAATTATAATAACATGTCTTATCAACTGTATTATTGGAATTGACAAATGAAGTAAAGTATAAAATTATTTTCATTCTATTTTCATTGGTTGCATTTTTCTCTAAACTTGATTGAAGTTAATAAAATTTCTACCAGTTCATCACTTTTCTATAAGGTCTGATGTTTGACTTAGTTATTAGGGTAAAAGTAGATAGTAAGAGCTTCAGAATAAGACAACTAATATATAACTAAATTATTCATATAGTTTAGTAATTCAAAACAAGGTAAGTACATTTTCAGTTAACTTCAAAATATTATCTTTCAATGTCTATTGTTCCCATATGTATGTCCATGTATACCCAGTGTAGAGAGAGTGAAGGGGAAGTGTTGAAAAACTATTATGCCTGTTGGTTGGATACTATGCTTACTACCTAGATAATGAGATCAGTTGTAACCCCAAACCCCAGCATCATGCAACACACCTGCCCATGTACCTCTTGAATCGAAAATAAAAGTTAAAGTTTAATAAGTAAATCAAGTAAATTAAAATAAATAATAGGATACTTTCAAAAAATATTATCTTTCAAAACTCTATAGATTTCAGAAAATGTCAGGCATTTAAATCTTGTTTGTTTTATCATTTACTTACAAGTCTTATTCTTAATATTTTTAGCAATATTGACGATACCATAGTGAAATACTGAATATTTTTAAACATGTGAAATGAATAGATAACTTGCCACATAGAACAAAGTTTCAAATTTATTTTGAATGAAGTCTTCCTTTCCCGTCCTAAAGGATCCAGATTACGTCTGTATGTGCATTTGTGTGTGTGGGTGTTGTTGTTGTTGTTGTTGTTGTTGTTGTTGTTTTGAACTATTGCACACTCACAAACCATGTTAAATGTCTAAAAAAAAAAAAAAAATGAATGTAGTTATAACCCTAAATTTCCTAACTCTGCTTATCTCTAGTTCATGTAGGATTCCTGTCTTCTGAAGAATGTGGTAAAAATTTACTTTGGCATCACCAGAAGTTTTGTCCAACATGCTCATCAGCATTACCCTGGTGTTCCTCCCCTCTTGCCCTGTTCACCATCACCTCTCCTAGCAAAGCTAATTGTGGTTTTCTGTCCTATGTCATTGATGTGGCTGCCTATATGAGAACATGCTTAATAAGAATCAATATTTGCCTGCATTGGAAGAACTATAATAAAGACATACACAAAGATAAAATGATAGAATCTTCTTTGAGTAGAGAAAGAATTCCTCCCTGCCCTCTCTTCCTTAGTGTGTCTCGTTTGTAATGCAGTAGGCCCAATAAAGGCCTGGCCTTTTTATTTTACAGTGCAACATTGCAGATCTTCTGACACTTGGAACCAGAAACACGTATGTCTGAAATTAACTTAGGTTTCTCTTAGAGTATAAAGGAGATAATCACAAGGCATAACCATTTGTAACTCAAGTAGATAGAAGTTTTAATTGTTCCTTCTTTTACTTTACTGTATATATATGTGTAAAATTCTGTTCAGACTTCATAGTCACTTTATGTCACCTCCAATGTATATGCCAATATTACATTGTTTCTTCTCTCTTTTCTACATTGATTCAGAAGAGTCTTTTGCTGGCAAGATTACTTCCTGAACCTGTATTACTCAAAGGAATAAGGTTACCTAATAAATTTTTTCATAGTGAATTTCTCCATGAAAATAAATCACTTTTCTAAATTCCTTCACTCATCCTGGACTATACCATTCTCTCCATGTTTTCTCCCAATATATTCATCTAAGAGAAAAAATATCTGTATTTTAGAAGAAGTTTGACCATGAAATGCTATGATTTCCTATAAATGTTATATATCATTTGATTTATTTTGAATGAAGATAAGATGAAATATACCACTCTGGATAATTTTTAATTTTGCCTCTCAAGCACAAAACTTTAGGGCTATTTTTTATGGTTTTACACATATCAAATCATCCACATATTAACTTGTTGGAATCCATGACTGTCTAGCAAAGACAGGGAAATTAGCTACATTTCTAGCTGATACATATTTGTTTGGTAAAGATGTTGTGATATGTATTCCTTTAGCAGAAATTTGTAGGGTGGTCTATCTGACACTAAACACGTAATATTCTAGGGGTTTAAAAAGGCCTCTGCCTTAAGGCACTTTTATTACAGTAAGGTAATTGTTTAGTGTTAAATCATCTCTATTTATCTGATTGTTGAAAATTTTGATCTGTTGTCTCCTTGAAAATGAACCCCATCCTTCTTTTAATGTTAAGAACACTCTCAGACCATTCAAATAGTGTGGTTTGATCTTTTAACTTGGATTTCCCAATTCCTAGACGTAGATTTCACCACTTTTCCATCGTGAGTTAGAATTCAGTGTTGGTGACTACGTCTACATGGTTTAAGTCTAAACTCCATCATCTATGAGGGGTGAGTAAAACAAATTAAAGCTTTTATGATTCAGTAACTTTACCTGCATAAAAACAGATATTATTAGTACCTAATACACATGGTTGTGGAGAAAATTAACTGGTAAGGTACAAGTGGGTCACATGGAATAATCTCAGGAATAATTCTCAATTCATAATAACTAGTACCATCTCAATCTTGCTTGTCATCATTACTTCCAGTAACAAATTTAAGTGATTTCCATGAGAATATGGCAGGTTACTTCAGAAAAAGTAAGATTACACCATATATTACCTATTGGTATTAAAAGTAATATCTAACATATACATAATCTATTATACTTAAACACCACAGAATAAATGTTAAAATGAAGTGTATTTTATACTTGATGTCCATCAATGGCATTACAGTATGCTACAGCAATTAAAATAATGATACATGTGAAGAAAAGTTATGTATTCACATTTAATAAAAGAATAAGAATTTTCTCAAAGTGACCACTTTTTCCTTTTAATACAGTCAAAACATTTTAATATAAATAACGGGTTTAAAATAAATGCTAAGAAAAATATGTGTGCAAAGAGGGTGGAAAAATCATAACTTATTTAACTTATTTGGATCTCAGTCTCCTTTTTGGCAAAATGAACTAGTACCTAGGACTATAATGTTAATTAGCCTTTGTAAAAACTAGGGTCCCCAAACAATAACTAGAAAATAGAGAAACGGTGCGCAACGTATTTTAGGCTATCAGCTTCAACATTTCCCTTTATATTTTGACAAGAACACAGCCCCAGTTGGATTATTCTTTATTCATTCAGTTGTCTTCTTCCTAAAAAAATAATTTGAAAAGATTAAGAATGGAGCTCCACTTCATTATCATCAACCAGACACTTCTGCTCCCTTGTGTCCTTTTCGCTAATGCTGGTGCTTTAATATGCAGAATGACTTCTCGTAAAACAATTGTGTATGCCTACTAAGGCACTTTCTAATATATACTCTGCATTTGCAAATTACTTGCTATAAAAATGTAAGTTTCTTTTCTTTCCGTCCTCGCCATCATATGTGATCCTGAAATAGTAATTTTTTTCTTTTAAATGAATACAGGAGAGCCGAGGCCAATATAAATCAACTGTAAAATGAATTATTTGAATAAATGCAATTAAATATATAAGAAAAAAACACAAAGCTTTGTGTTGTAGTTTTCTTAAATCCTATTAGACTTTGGAGTCTTCAAATAAAGAATATTAATTGTTATTTTTCAAGGAATAGAGAAGAATAGACATTTTCATTTAGTTTGAAAAGTTGATTAGTTTGTTTACTCAAACACATATTAAACATCAATCTTTGAGTTCAAGAAACAAATGAGTCTGGCAATTTGTAGACCCATCAAATGCCCTAGGCAGAATATATTTTATTAGATTCCAGGATTTAGACACAATTTTATCTAAAGACCTTGCAGAATTTGAGATTAGAAGACATATCAAACTGGAAAGAAACAGTTTTTGGAATAATACATGAATAGAAGTGAAGAACATTAGAAACACATATGTAGAAGAAATAAGAAAAATAAATATTAAAATACAAATAGTTGCTATTGTTAACATAAAATATTAATATTAACTGGCTAAAATGATATTTGAACAAACTACAGGTATGTGAACAATTCTTTAAGGCTTTTCATAAGAGAAAGAAAACGAAGGAATGGGGTTAGGTTGAAGAGGAGAGGGGTGATATAGAGAAAAACATACATAAAGAAGTTTAAAAACAGGACATAGAACAGTATATATGGAAGAACTGGATTGAAAAATAAAGGAAAGTAATACAGTCAAGAATAATAATATAGGCTAATAACATACTTCAGGAAGAAAAATTTTATTTAACTTATTTGATATATGATACTAGAGAAGTCAACTAAGTATAAAAATAAACTAAAAATTTTAAACTTTAAAGAAAAATTGGAAGCAAAATGCATTATTATAAAGAAGTAAAAAGACTCATTAGGTAAACATCATAGCTTAATACATTTCATCCACAAGAAGATAAAAGAAGTAACAAAAATGCCTGCTGATGGCATTTGTATAACTGTTATATACTGCACTAATTTTATAAATGAGAATATAAATTCTTAGAGGTTAAGTAATCTGTCCAAATCTTTTCTCAAACAGAATGAAAGGTCAGAAGCAACTGCCATGGTGTGCATAATTTATTGTATGTAGGAAGCATTTTTATTGTCTCCATAAATACTCTATTTTGAATGGTATCAGAATTACATAAGTCCAGTCATTTGATACCTGAATACTCAAAATATATCTGTCATTATTATTTTCCAGTTTGAGGTTATTACTCCCTATGTTTATCACATACTACATGAGTGTTTCATTCTGAAAATACAGGTTTTTTTCATTCCCATGAAGTTAGAAAATATGTTTTAAGATATTTTTTAAAATATTTACTGATGACTTTTTTTCTGTTTTTTTTAGCTCAGCTCTGGTATCCAATAACATTCTGAAATGTGTAAGTAATTAAAAGGAATCAGTAAGAAAATGTTTTAAATAAGAGAACATCAGTAGAATATACAACTAATGCCAACTAAAATAGAACCTAATTCATTTTCATGACATGAAATTATGCTGTTTCATCTTTACTAAATAATTTCGTGTAATTCTCTTTTTTAGTTCTAATAACTTCAGATTTGAGCTTATACAGCACATCTTTTTATAGTTTAAACAGAACTCTCTAAATACGATTTCAATCTGCATGCCTATGTTATCTTAAAGAACCAATTGCTTTTCCTAGAAAAGGCGAACTTTCAGATGAGGAAAAAAATAGATAGAAAGCCCTGACTTTCACATTTAAATAATCATTCTCTTCTAAACACTGAATCCACTGAGTCCACTTATTCAGAATGCATAAACTAAATGGTCCGTAGTTCTGCAAAGTGCTAGAAGACAAATTGATTAGAAAATGTCAGGCATTTTTTTTAGTTACATGACTTTATATCTTCTAGATATGATTGAATAAATTTGGGCTCTGGTTTCCATTGTTCTGTCAATACTGATAATCCTCTTACTAACATTTTAACATCACTCTTAACACTGATTATATTTTGCTACTCATAATTTACTAATTAATTTTTGCTGCTTAAGATACAAAATGCATCTTAAAAATACAACAAAAGCATTTTAAGTATAAAGCTTGAATATGTTATGTAATTAGGTCCTCACTGGATTTTTTTTAATGTAATGCTTGTTTCAAACACCAACACGTATTAATTCCCCTCAAGTGTTTTAACACATTTTTGAATATTTCTCAGACTTTTCATCTCCATCCTTGCCTCACTGATACTGACTCTTAAAATGTGCATGTCATTCTTATAATGTTTGGATATACTGTGGATGGTAAAACAGAGACAAATGCTGTGCTAACATGGATGCTGCTATTTTAAAGATAGGAAAGTGGTAAACCTTATGACAAATCCTGTGTTTTGGGATAAAATGCATCTGAAGGTGTCAACTCACTATGAAATTCAGAAACCCAGATTGGGTAATATTAGATGTAGTGTTTATATTGTGCTAAGTGCATATGAACACTTGAAATTTCTTGCATTTTATTATTAATATTTATTTGCCTATTCTGGCATTAAACCTGATTCTGCATGAATTTGCTCTTCTATTTTCATTACAGGACATGTTTCTTTTTATTATTCTTTATTTAAAAGCAGTTTTTGACTTTTTATTGTAGCCATTCATTCAAATAAAGTCATAATATTTTCAAAAATAAATTGTTAAAATTTTATTAGGGATTTAAAATAAAAATGTTATGGATTACCATGGAAGGTAAGTTTTACATGTAATTAATTAGTTTGTTTCTCCCGTTATTTTCAGATTATTTTTTCAGTACTAAGTACAATATTATCTGTTTTTGTAAAAGTTATGAAGGTGTATTTAATTTTAATTGCAAATGTTTCCTAAATATGATTGAGTTCAATGGAGATGCAAATAAGACATCATTTTATTTACAGTATAAAATGTAAATATTAACTGTTAAGTAATACAAGTAGACACAAACTGAAAATATTAATAGTAGATGATGAGTTTGGAGATTTGAATTATCTGATTTTGTGCTACTCTTTTGTTTTGCAGGATTCTAACATTTTGTTTTACCTTTTTCCCCATCTGATATGGTTTGTCTGTATCCCCACCCAGATCTCATCTTGATTTGTAGTTCCCATAATCCCCACGTGTCATGGGAGGGTCCCAATGGGGTGTAATTTAATCATGGGGACAGTTGCCCTCATCCTGTTCTTATGATAGTGAATGACTTTTCATAAAACCTGATGGTTTTGTAAGGGAATTTCTCCCTTTTGCTTGGCACTTCTCCTTGCTGCCGCTGTGTAAAGAAGAACATGTTTGCTTCACCTTCTGCCATGATTGTAGGTTTCCTGAGGCCTCTCCAGATATGTTGAACGGTAAGTGAATTAAAGATCTTTCCTTTATAAATTACCCAGTCTTGGGTATGTATATAAATAGCAGAGTGAGAGCAGACTAATACACCATCTAAGTTCCAAAGAATGCTCTGTGTAACTTTTAGTCTTTTTCTCTCTCTCTCAAAACGTATGCATTTTGTATTTTACAGTGCTTTCATATTGTTTTCCATAGTGGCTGTAGTAATTTACATTCTCACCAGCAGTATATGAGTGCACATTTTTCTTTACATTCCTGGTGGTAACTGTTATTTTTGTCTTTTTGATAGTCATTTTAACTGGGGTAAGATGATATTTTATTGCGGTTTTGGTTTGTGTTTCCCTGATGATTAGTGATGCTGAGCATTTTTTTCATATACCTGTTCATCAATTTTATGTCTTCTTCTGAGAAATGTCTATTCAAATCTTTTGTCTGTTTTTAATCAGGTTATTATTTTGTTAACCATTGAGTTGTTTGAGTTTTTTATATATTCTGTTTACCAATCTCTTGTTGGATGGATACTTTGCTAATATTTTCTCTTGTTCTACAGGTTGTTTCTTCACTCTGTGGAATGTTTCCTTTGCTATGTGGAAGTTTTTAGCTTAATTTAATCCCATTTGTTTATTTTTGCTTTTGTTGACTGTGCTTTTGGAGGTCTTAGTAAAAAAATTATTTGCACAGATCAATGCTCTGAAGCATTTCCCCAAAGTTTTCTCCTAGTAGTTTCATAGTTTCAGGCCATACATTTAAGTTTTTAATTCGTTATGAATTTATTTTTGCATATGACAAGAAGTAGGAATGCACTTTTCTTCTTCATATGGATATACTGTTTTAACAGCACCATTTATTAAACAGACTGTCCTTTTCACCAATGTATGTTCTTGCAGGCTTTGTTGAAAATAAGTTGGCTGTCAATGTATAGGTTTTATCTCTGGGTTCTTAATTTTGATCCATTGGTATAAGTTTCTGTTTTATGTCAGTACTATGCTGTTTGGGTTACTATAGCTTTGAAGTATATTTTGAAGTCAAGTACTGTGATTTTTCCAGTTTGGTTCTTTTTGCTCTTTTTATCTATGGTTACCCTACTGTGCTATTAAACATTTTATTCCTTTGATGTCACTCTCTTCTGATACCCATTAACTAACTTCTCTCATTCCTTTTTCTCCCTATCCTTCCCCGCCTCTGTTAACAACTTTTCTACTTTACACCTCAATGAGATCAGCTTTTCTTTAGTTCCCATATAATTTTTCTTTTTGGAAAAGATGAACAAAATTAACAAATTTTAGCTAGATTAACTAGAGAAAAAGAGAGAAGACCAAAATAAATAAAATCAGCAAAGAAAGGGGAACAACTGATACCACAGAAATACAAAGAATCATTAGACACTATTATAAATTATATGCCCACAAATTGGAAAATCTAGAAGTGTATAAATTTCTGAAAACATATGGTTTTCCAAGATTGAACCATGAAGAAGTATAAAAACTGCAGATTTTTATTTAATTCTTCAATAATGAGTAACAAGATCAAAGCAGTAATGAAAATTCTGGCATCAACAAAGTTTAGGACCTGATAAATTTACTTCTGAATTCTACTGAACATTTAGAGAAGAATTAACACCAATTCTACTCAAAAAAAGAAGAAGATAGAGTATTTCCAAACTTATTCTACAAGGCCAGAATTGCTTTATCTAGTTGTAGTCTTTTGCAGTATTATACAAATTTTATACTTTTTTTTCTATTACTATGAAAATGTCATTGCTGTTTTGAGAGACATTGCATTGAATCTGGATATCACTTTGGAGAGCATGTACATTTTAACAATATTAATTTACCAAGTGTTTTTTCAACATCTATTTAAATAATTTTGTGCTTTTGTCCTTGCTTCTGTTGACATGATGTACCACATTTACTGATTTTCATATGCTAAATTATTATTGCATACATACGATGAATCCCACTTGATCATGCTAAATGATATTTTCTGTGTGATGTTGGATTCAGTTTGCTAGAATTTTTTTTTTATTGTCAATTTCAAGTCGGCCAGAAGAGACAACTTGTAATGTTCCTAACACGAAGCAATAATAAAAGTTTAAGGTGATGTCTGGATATTCCAATCATACTCATTTGATCATTACATATTGTATGTCTGTATTGAAATATCACAGGTATTTCCATAAATATGTATAATTACTATGTACCAATAAAAATAACAATAAATAGAATGAAAAGAAGTTGTACATTCCAGGCTTCCCCTTTATATAGTGACAATATCTTTAAATCTTGTCCATGCCTTCAAATAATAAATATTTTTAAGTTACTTCCTTTAACTCCAGTCTTACAGATATAAACAGAAATTATGTAGAAAAAGAAATGTGACATCATTTCATGCCTAGAAAAAAAAGTGTAATTAAAAATTTATTACAAAATATAATTGAATTTGGTAACAATTTCTTATGCAATTAAATAAGAAAATTAATAATATCATATATATAGAATATTAAAGTTTATATTTAAAGTAATAACCTAAACTGTATTAGCAAGAGAAAATAAAACTACTTATGAATAAATTTATCATAAAATTGACAGAAATTACATGAGTAAATGTTGAAATTAATGCTGAGGACAATTTTGACAAATGAGATACATCTATATTGTTTGAATGGAAGTCACTGAAAACATTTTAAATAATGTAAAAAATTAATCCAATATCAATATGATTAACACCTCTTCTTATAAAATAGGGTATATTAACACATGTCAAAATGATAATGATATTCATAAAAAATAGTTGATATGTAAGAACAGCTTAGTTAGCCATCACATCTCTTACTTTGAATATATAATTATAAAATCAAAATCACATGTTATTTCTTGCCTGAACTATTCTATGACTCCTTATCTCTTTTAACATAGAATGGCTTCACTTCAGTTTCAGCATTATTTTCAGTTATTTTTACAAATACACATGTGCACATGTGCGCATGCACACACATGCACACAACCACACATCTAAATGATTGCAATGATGTACTCTTACATAAACTCCTCAATTGTTCTTCTTTGCCACCATTTCTAAAATTGAATCCATATGGTGATAAATTTCATTACTATTTTTTTACCACTCACCAACTGTGTTTCAATTGAACACTATTTTCTTGGTGACCTCTCTAAGAAATTCTCACATAAAAATAAAAGTTATAAATGTGCCATGACAAATGTAAGATGTTATGATATATGAATATTCATTTACATATATAATTCTCGATTACTTAAGTGTGATTTTGAATATCAAAATCATAAAATTAACCTTATATATTTAACACGCAAGTTCACAATTTTAAAAAAGGAATTGTGAAGACAGAATACAATCAAAAAAATACATCTTAATTTAGACTCTTCTCTCAAAACATAGAAATTCACTAGGAATACTAAGCATATTCTAATTAATTAGTCTATCCAATATTTTTCAGTAAATACCACTAGTTATAAGACATAAGAATGTATGATTTGGGTTTTAGAAAGTATGTAAATTAGTAATTAGAAAAATACAAATTATTAAAATATCTGACAAGTCATATTTGGAGAAGAAAAGACAGCTTGATAGCTTACTTCTCAAAAAAAATAGAAACTAGGATAAAAGCCAGAAAATTACAGTGTCATTTTTGTGATCCTGAGGAAAATATACACGTCATAGCTATCAGAATTATTCTTCACAAAATAAGGTCTCAAACAAAGAAATGTCCAGGTCCAAAAGTTTTCACTTGAGAATTTCATCAAGCATTAAAAAAAATTAATACCAAGTTTACACAATATTTTTTCAAAAACATAAAATAAAGGGAAATACTGCCTATCTCTGGTTATGAGCCTGTTATTACCCCAATACCAAAACTAAGCAAATCATTATTTAAAAAAATAAAACTCCAAACCAATATCACTCACGAACCTCCATGCATAATTCATTAAGAAAATATTAGCAAATCAAATTCAGCAATGTATAATTTATATGCAATGACAATTGGAATGTATTGCGGGTATGCAAGGTTATTTCAACATTAGAAAACCAATGAATATAATACACTCTAGCAACAAGCTAAGACAGAAAAATTATAAGACTATATCAATTGGCTAAAAAATAGCATTTCACAAAATCCAATAAACAAAACCATCAATTAACTGAAAATAGAGAGAAACCATATAAACTTGATAGGCAGCATCTAAATATACCTGTTGTTTATAGCTTACTTACCATTGAGAGACCTAATGCTTTCCCCCTAAGTTCAAGATCAAGGCAAGCATGTTAGCTCCTATTCAAAATAGTTCTGGAACTTCTAGTCACTGGAAAAGAACAAAAGACATTTTGAAAGGTACATATATTGGAAGTGAAAAATACAACCACAATTTTTTTTTTTTTTTTTTTTTTTTTTTTTTTTTTTTTTGCGGACAACATAATTTTCTGCATTGAAAATTTCAGCAAATTTATAAATAATTCTTCTGTTAATGAATAAGTTCAGCAATCACACAAGTTAAAAAATCAACTTATAAAAATAACTAAAATGTCTGCACACTGGCAACTAACAAGTGGAAACTAAATTTCAGATGGAAACACAAGTTATTTATACTTCTTAAAAAGAAAATAAAATATTTCGTGTAACACAAAACAAACCAAACCATGAATGAAAAATTTACCATGAATATTGCAAAGTGGTGAGGAAAGAAATAAAAGTGATCTTTCTACACAGGGAGACATACCATGTTTGTAATTTGAAAGAATAAACATAGTAAAGATGTCAATTATTTTTAAATAGCCTTATGTGGCTGTGGCTACCATATTGCATACTACAGACACAGGACATTTCCAACCTGAATTTAATACACATAGCGTAATATCTCTCCTCTGGCCAATCCACCCTGTAAATCTCATTTATCAAGATAAGCTTCTTGTCCTAATCACTGACACCCAAGAACAATAACCAGAGGCTAATCTCCCATAAATCCATGGGAAATAGTGGGCTGAGTTTATAACCAATTTATCTGGCCTAGGTTCTGTATGCAAGGCAGATAACAACCAAGTTTCTTTGACTGTATTATTATGTTCCACTATTAGCATGACTTAGAATAGCACTAAACCATAAAAATTTATCTTCATAGGAGTGCAGAGAATACAAACAGCAGAGAGATTGGTTGACCCGTATGAAAGTCAAATGGCTTCCCCTATCGTAAGCTTCCCCTCATCTGACCTTTGGCAACATATCCTACATTCATTGTGTTTGGTCAAAATTCCTTGGTCAGATTGAAAATTCCAGTTGATTTTTTTCAAGTAGAAACCCCTCTCCAAATACTTGTCCTCAAAACAATACTGGCTGCAACTCTCTAATGCCACACACACACACACACACAAAGTCTTTCCTAATTGTCCCTTTGTACTAACCACTCTAGGGACAATAATTTTTGAGGCGGTGATGAAAACATGTGCAAGACATTACACAAAAGTGAAAAGAAACACAAATAATCATATCCAAGGAATTATCCACACAAATTAAACAAATGGCCCAAGGACTTAATCTCCTCATATTTTAAGGGCTATAACCATATAGTCCTAAGTAACTATTGACTTCTTAATGGGAGGTCTGTGCACTTGCTAACATATTTTGCTGTACTTAGCTAGATAACACTCAGCAAGTTTTTTGGATAGCAAGTGGCATGTACCAAATAATGTCACACTATTAACCAAACAGACTGAGCAAATTAAAATCTTATTTTCTGATCTATTCTTCTGGCTTTTTCTGAGGGCAGGCTAGCTGTGAAGAGGTTTTGAAATCCTGCTGTGGTCCCTTGTAGGATTCTTTGTCTTTAGAATGGTATGTCATTGGCTCCAAATTCAGATATTATGAAGTACAATACAACTTGGATTCTTAAATGATTTGGAGCTAAAAAGAATGGATTTATATATAAATGGGCTAAAAATGGCACCTCTATATTGGCCCCTATGTTGTTTACTTCTTCATAACAAGCTAGGATCATTGGCTCAAAGGTTTAATTTGAGGCAGTGTATTAGTTCGTTCTCACACAGCTATAAAGATACTACCTGAGACTGAGTTATTTATAAACAAAAAAGTTTTAATTGACTCACAGCTCTGCATGGCTGGGGAGGCCTCAGGTAACATACAATCATGGCTGAAGGTGAAGGGAAAGCAGGCACCTTCTTCACAAAGCAGCAGCAGAGAGCGAGAAGAGCAAATTGGGCACTGCCAAACACTTTTAAAATCATAAGCTCTTGTGAGAACTCACTCACTCAGGAGAACAGCATGGAGGAACCATCCCCATATACAATTACTTCCCACCAGGTCCCTCCCTCATGGGTATTACAGCTGAAGATGATATTTGAGTGGGAACAAAGAGCCAAACCATATCAGGCAGAAAATTCTAATTTTTCAACATCCAATTATTTGAAAAATAGCCAATATCAACAAACTTTTAGCCATTTAGAGCTTGTCTGATTTCCATACTGTGTGTAAGTTCTCCCCTAACTACAGAAAAGACCCATCCTAAACTAGGCAAGTCCTTAACCTGCTGTTGTCCTTTGAGCTCTCTGATTCAGACTCCCAACCTTGAGCAACATTACCTAGATATGTAAGTTTCCACTAATTCCTCTGTTCCCTGGTAGTTCCCTTGCCCTTTCTGTTTCTGTGAGATAGCCCTGCACTTCCATCTTGGAAAGTTACCTACTGAGAATGACTTCCTCTTTCATGAAACTCTGTCCAAGTGGTTGGACACCCAATAAAACTTGTTCAACACTGTTTTCTCATGGTCATTTGTTTTCCTTGATGAGTCCTTGAACTTAACACGTTGTCTCTTAGTTGTCAGCTATTCTCTTACAGCTATATTATGAAGACCTCATTTACATTCTTGCCCTTTTCTAAGCAGTAGACTACTGTTTCTTGTTTCTTCATGACTGTTAGCTTAATGAGGAAGAATATAATTTATTATCTAATCAAAATAGTAAATAATATCTAACAAGATATTAAATGATGAAAAAAGGCCAAGAAGTAAAAATAAATTTGCAACTTAATATTTGAGGAATGCTTATAGCTGCAGCATGAAACATTCGCCTATCATACTAGAAATCTAAATAGAATATGATTTAAGTAAAAATGTTATTATCCTTAATGTAAAGCAGTTTTCTTTAGTTTTTTTTTAAGGTATGGAAGAGATTCCTAGTAATTTTCAGCCATCTAAATAGTCATCCCATTTTCTTTCAACAGACACTGATATTTAACATTTTAAACAAAGTGATTCTCAGTGGGCCTAGTGACTGTCATATTCTTCTCTAAGACTACAGGGGTGTCAGAGTTTCCAGATAACATTATTGAAATAAAACCTTATACTCATAGCAAGCATATCAGAAAATCACTGTTGTATAACAGTTTGAAAGCTCTGGGCTCTTGTTAAGTAGCTAGCATCACAGTTTGTCAGAATCATCAACCACCAACTGGGACAGTGATATAACAGTTTAAAGAAGCACTGTTCAAAAGCACTGTTACCTTTTCAGTGGATGTAATTAATATTTAAAACTGTTGCCTTCACCTTTTATATTCCTGTGAATTGAGTTAGTTGATTGTTTTAGGCTGAGCAAAACCATTATAACTGTGAATATAATCAGTGTATTCCTTTCCTTAAAGCTAGATTGTATAAAATAATTTCTGCTTAAATATATCTTCAGTTTAAGCATTAATGACCATAGAACAATTAGAGTCATTTTATCTAAAAGATTTATTATTATTGTTATTAATTTCAATGGAACAAAGGAAGATTTCCTGTCTCTTCCAGTTTTGTCATGTTAGCTTCAACATCAGGCATTGCATTAGGAAAATGACAGAACTGCTTTAATAAATTTCAAATGTCATTACATATCAAAATTTAAAATGAGTGGCAAATTATTTTTCCATTTATATGAATAACCAATGCTTTTCTTCTTCAATCTGTTCTGTCCAAACATTCAAATGAGGGAATTTGTTCATTACGGTAAAAACTATTTAAAAGTTGTTCAAATGAGACAACATGTAAAAAATGTAACATTTACATTCTTAAGTAAAAATATGTACTTTAACCTGGAATTTATTAATATAATACTCAATTTTGTAACTTAACGTGTTTTGGATGTGTATGATGTTATAAATGCTCCATCTATAGCCCTCAGGCTTTCATAATTCTGATCTCCTGGACAATGCCCAGCTACCACTATCTCTATCTCTGCCGGAGGGCTTTCTCTAGGGAAGGCTACTGGATGCCATCAGAGCCTGCCATTCAATCTGGGAGAATGTCTCAAATAAATTTATCCCAAATTCCTGTCTCTCAGATGGAGTAACAAATATGTGTTCTATGCTATTTCTTATGGTGCTGGCTGACCTGATAACACAACCTCATTAGCTGCCTTCTCTATCCAGTTTTAATTTCTGACTGAACTACTAGTATTTCTGTACCTCCAAAATGAACTACTTACACTTGAATTATTTTTTCATGGGTGGCTGCTGGAGGAATCCAAAGTATAAAATTCATCAGTTAACTTGCTGGTATTATTCTCTTACTGTTCTCTCTCCTGAATCACAAAATATTCGTGTTTCTTTTTATTCTCAAGAGAAATTAATTTCTCTATTCTAATAATAATGAGCTACAATATCTACATCATTCATTTTCTTATAAAGACTCTCTATTTACTCTTTTCACTCTCTATTTACTCTTTTCTCTGCTCACCTTCAATAAATACTTCTTGATAGTATTTCTTGTAAAAGAACCACCTCCTCACATCGTACTCTTCAACTCACTCCAATCCAGAAAAAGGCTCTAACCCCTCCAGAGTACTACATGTGTTCATACCAAAGTAACTGTATTTTTAAAGCCAATAAATACATCTCTGTCTTCACTGATGTCAAAATCGCAATAAAATTTGATGTTATTGAATACACCCTATTTCTTGTGAAACTTAGCCTTTGAATTTTTATGTCTGTAAACCATTTGGGCCATTTCTATTTTTTTTCTTTTATTGTTTACACTGATATGTATCTTTGCACAAGCCCTATATATTTCTTTTAGTTTTCTTTCTTCTTTATTAGTAAGTGTAGCAACCATTTATGCACAGCCTTGAGACAAATACCCATGAGACGTAAACCATTTTCTCTTTCTTTGTATTCCCAACATTTAATGTATTACAAAGAAACAACAAGAACAATAACAACAACAAAACACACAAAAGAACCTACTGTTGCATATAGCACCTTGTTTTTACACTTTCTCTAAGCTTTTCAGTATCTTTTGCCTAACCATGAAATTCTGGCCTGAGCCACCATCGGTTTAAGCCTGAATAATAAAATTGATTTCCAGCTCATATCTGATTCTATGCCGGCTTCCTTTCTCTAATCTCCTCTTCACACAGGAACCAGAGTAACATATTTTTTTTTTTGATACAAGCCTGATATACAGTAAAGATACCATTTCAATTCTTCCTATTGCCTAAAAGCCCACCAGAATCTGGGTTTGCACCAGCTGTCAAAGACCATTTCCTAATGCTCTTCCATTTCTGTGTAGGCTTTTGACATAAAGTTAGGGTGGAGTCATGTATTGCAAATCTTTTAAAAATAATACCGAACACAAAAATATTGAAAATAAAATTATATATGAACATAATACTAATTTAGAATGAACAAACAAATCGTAACAGATTACAAATGTTTAAAAACTTGCAAATTCTAAGGATATCACAAAATACAGAAAAACAAGACAATATTATTATTAGTTAACCGGTTGAATTATTCTGTAGTATTTTTTACTGTGCTTTACTGGTGGAATCTCTAATTGTGTCTTCATATCATAATTAGAATATAATTTTCTAAAGGGAAAGTAGAAAGATAATTCAGCCTCACATCATGTGATATTTATTATGTATTGTTTGATGTCTAAGCTATTTACAAACAAACATTCTGGTTGGTACTTTACAAACACAGATTCTGATTATTTTAATTTCAGGTATGCTAATCAAAACAAAAAATAACAAATTCTATGTTTATAATTTTGTGTGCCACATTGTCAGTTTCTGATGAGAACTTCCATTTTAACTAGGCATTAATGAGAACTAGATCTTCACTTATGATTTTGCAGCCTTATGAATGTAAATGTTTTCCACTAGCTGCCTCCTGCCTGTGATCATGTTACATTTTAGTTATTCTACAGAGTCTTCATCCTTCTTTTTTGAGGTGCTAAAGCACATAAACTTTTCAATGCACATCTAAAAACTGGGTGAAGAAATATTTCTAGAAGCAAGTCCCACGCAAGTATGGTTAAAATTATAACTGTGTAATGTAATGTTATATATGTGTGTATATATACACACACACATATACATATATATACACATACATACATATATGTACGTATTCCAGTCTCTCTCTTCATTCTAGTCTCTCTGTTCATATATCTCATATATCTCTTCATATATATGTAATACATACATGATATATATGTGTATATATAGAATATATGTGTGTGTATATATACATACATACATATACACACATGCATTTGGCAACATTCATTCACTGGACCCCACAACTACTTTTTGTAGTTTGAATATTAATCTTAGCAACTTCTGTCCCCCTTGTAAGTGACTTTTCTCCTAAAAAGAGGCAACCATACTAGTAAGAGAGAAAGAATATTTTTATATAGGAATTAGAAGAACAAGGATCAGTTAGCATTCATTGTTTTGGGACACAACCAAGGCATTTGGGAATGAAAAAGGAAGATCTGAGGGAGGCATCCCAAGAAATTAGAGTTCTAACAAATGAAATAGAGAGAAGAAAAAGAACTACCCCAAATCTGTAGAATTTGTCTCCACTGGGGGGGAAAAAAAAAAGAAGAACAGGAAACAATGATCACTCGGAATTTTGAGTGTGGACCAAGCATAACCAAAATTTAGGAAAATAGTTATGTGAACAAAAGCCTGAAGTTCATCCAACTGCAAGATATTCCCTTTGGCCCAGAACCTTGCTGAGTACCATGCAAGATATTCTGTGCATGCAATACTACCCTCTTTCCACTGCGTCTTACATGCAGTAGTTTATTAAAGGGCCAAGGTACTTCATAAGTCCTTTAATGGAGAGGGTAGGGGGCTTTGACAAAGAGCAAGTTGTTGGTGGTATAAGAGGTTAAAGCCCTAAGAATAGTAGTTTTATGGAGACAAGTGTAAAAATTAATCCCATAAAACTGGTTAGTTTTTCATTGTTACTACTACCTACTGGATATAATCACCTTGAAAGACAAAGATAATGTGGGATAATCAATAAACATTTGTAGAATGAATGATTGTATGCATGAATAATACTTGTCTCCTTCATAGTATTATGAATTTGTGTTTGGATATAAGGCATGTGTTTTAGAATACAGTCAGCATTTGATTAATTCCTCTGTTGCTTACCAAGCTCTCTTATCCTCAGTAGGAATATTTTGAAAAGAAATAACAACATGATAGGTTTACCTAATATAAAAAATGACATGAAATGTGAGTGTCCTAGCTTTTTAATTTCAATTTAGAGATTGTCTGATTTGATAAAAAATAGCAAGAGATATAAAGAATTCAAGCTAGATATTAAGTCAATAAAAAAATTAAAAGTAAAAAGTGAAAAATTCATAAGTATGGCCAAAAATATTAATACTCTCCTCTTAATAATTGATCAGTGAGACAAAAGTAATAAGAATATAAAAGAGTTAAATAATTCTATCAATCAACTTAACTTAATTGACACATGCACAACAGTCTACCCAACAACAAAATAATTTACTGTCTTCCAAATGTACAAAAAAGATTTACCAAAATAGACAATATTCTGAGCCATAAAATAAGTTTGAATAAGTTAAAAATGATTCAAGTCATACAAAATATAGTTCTTTCACTATAATAAATTTATATTAGAAGTCAATAACAGAAAGATATCTGGAAAAATCTCCAAATAATTTGAAACAAACTAGCAACTTTAAAAATAATGCATGAGTCAAATAAGATATTTTTTAAATTATAAAATATGTTTATTTAATGAAGGTGAACAGTAGATAAAATGAATTTAGAAATCATTTTGAATTGAATGAACATAACACATGTAAAATATTGAGAGATGCCACCACTAAAGAATGATGATGTAGTGGAAAATTTACAGAAGTAAACATCAATACTAGAGAAAAGAAATGGTTTTACATCAATGATCTCAACTTACAGCAAAAAAATCTAGAGTAAAAGTAAACCTAATCTCAAGTAAATAGAAGAAATTAAATAATGAAGATGAGAACAGAAATCAATGAAATACATATCGAAAAGACAATAGATAAAATTTAAAAATCCCAAACCTGGTTATTTCATACATTCAATAAAATGTATAAATCCATGGCCAGGCTGAAGAGAAAAAAAGTCAGCAAACAAAAATTACTAATGTAAGGAATGAAAGAGGTAACATCAATGCAGATTTTTATAGCTGTCAAAAGGATAATAAGGAAACACTATGAATAACCATATGCCAGTAATTCTACAACATGAAATAAAGAAATTCCCTTACAGACACAAATTACCAAAGTCATTCACTAATTAGGAAATAAACTGAGTAGCTTCATTTCTATTAAATAAGTTAAATTTGTACTTAAAAACCTTCCTACAAAGAAAATTCTAAGCCAACATAGATTTGACAAAATCCAACATCTATTCCAAATTACAATTCTCAACAATTTAGGTATACAAGATACCTAAATTTAATTAAAGCGGCATTTAATAAAACATATAGTTTGCATTATTTCAATTAGCAAAAGACTGAATATATTCATTCTAATATAGAGATCATGACAATGATATTTCATATTCCTTCTTTTTGCTTCTATTGAACATACTATGAGAATGTATTGTTGAAGCAATGCTGCAAAAAACAGAGAGAGAGAGAAGAAAAAAAGAAAAAGAAGGAAGGAAGAAAGGAAGGAAGGAAGGAAGGAAGGAAGGAAGGAAGGAAGGAAGGAAGAAAGAAAGAAAGAAAGAAAGAAAGAAAGAAAGAAAGAAAGAAAGAAAGAAAGAAAGAAAGAAAGAAAGAAAGAAAGAAAGAGAAAAAAGAAAGAAAAAAAGAAAGAAAGAGAAAAGAAAGAAGGAAGGAAGGGAAGGAAGGAAGGAAAGAAGGAAGGAAGGAAAGAAGGAAGGAAGGAAAGAAGGAAGGAAGGAAAGAAGGAAGGAAAGAAGGAAGGAAGGAAGGAAAGAAGGAAGGAAGGAAGGAGAAAAGAAAAGAGAAGAAAAGAAAAGAAAAAGAAATACATTCAGATTGGAAAAGAATTGGAAAACTGCCTTTATTCGCAGATGACATGATAAACCTTTGGTTTCCTCCTGGGAGTGATAGTGCTCCTCAGGAGACATATGTTAATATCTGGAGATATTCTTAATTACCACAAGTGAGGTGCTCTTGGCATCTAATATATAGAGGATCAGGATGGTGCTAAACATGCTATGATACACAGGATGGCTCCCTACGACAAATAATTACACAGTCCAAATCCCAATAGTGATTATATTGAAAAACTCTTTTCTATATAGAAAATACAGTGGAATACATATATTTTTAAATTTAATAAATGCATTAAGTGAGTTTAGATAAGTTTTTAGGATATAATGTCAACATGCATACATAATAATATTTATATAAGAGCAATGAAAACTTGGAAATTGAAATTTCAAAATATCACATACAAGCACTTCAAAAATTAAGAAATATTTAGAGATAAATATGGCAAAAGATGGGTAATATCCATATAGCTGAAATCTACAAATAAGACAAATTGAAAATACACAAATAAATGGAGATATATAGCTTGATCATTTGTCAGAAGACTTATTTTTTGACATTATTATCTATAAATTATATATAGATTTTGAGCAATCTCAACAAACATTTTAGCAGAATATTTGTAGAAATTAACAAACTAATTCTACAATTAATGTGGAAATGTCAAGAACCTAGAATAGTTAACATAACTTTGCAAATAAAAAATAAAGTTAGAATTTCAGCAACAATTGATTTCAAGACATAGTATAAAGTTATGGTGATCAAATAGTTTGGTATTGACTATTATATATATTATATACATGTTATATACACATATATTCAGAACAATAGAATAGAGAACCCAGAAACAAACCTACATATATATGGACAACTGCTGTCATTGGGATATGATCATCAGTGTGGCAGTGTTGGGAAGTGTGGCCTAGTGAGAAGTGTTTGGGTCATGGAGGCAGATCCCTCATGAATGGTTTGGTGCTATTCTCACAGTAGTGAGTTCTTACACTCCCAAGACAGGATTAAGTCTCTGTGAATAGATGAGTTTCCAGGAGAGAAGAGTGTTATAAAGTGAGCTTTTCCTCTTGTTTGGTCCTTCTTCTCATGTGTACATGGTTGATTCCCCTTTGAATGTCTCCAATATGTTATGATGCAGCATGAAAGCCCTTGCCAGAAGTCAGGGCTATGCCCTTGAAATTCCCAGTCTGTAAAACCATGAACTAAACAAACCTATTTTATTTGTAATTACCTAGTCTAAGGTTCTGTTATAGCAACAGAAAATGGATTAAAAGTACTGATTGATGAAAAGTCTTTTTAAAAATGCAAGCAGTGGAGAAAGGACACTCTTTTCAATAAATGGTGATTAAAATAATTGGGTATGTATATGAAAAAGAAAAAAGTTTGATTCATATCTCTAACAATAACCAAAATTCACTTAAAATTGGCAATGAACTTATGTTTCCTAAAATTATGAAAAGATCTAGAGAAAACAAAAAAGGCAAATGAAGGTTTGGTAAAAATCTCTTAGATATGGCCTCCAAATTATAATTCATATAAAATGAGAGCTTTGACTTCTTCAAAATTAAAACTTTCCTTTTGAGTTTTTCTCTTAAAGGATTGAAATGAAAAAGCACAGATATAGATAATGTATTTCAAAATATATCTAATCAGAAACTTTTACACAGAACATACTCGTTTTCTATTGTTGCATAACATATTACCATAAATTTAGCAGCTTAAAACAATATCCATTTATCATCTCACAATTCTGTAGGTCAGAAGTCCAACTGAACTGATATGGGTTTTATGCTCAAGGTTGTAAGGCATTAATCAAGGTAATGTCTGGGCTGGACACTTCAGATTGTGGTCCTAGTGAAAAATTCCCTCCTAGGCTCACATTCACAGTACAATAAATGCCAGAATTTATTTCCTTGCAGATGTAGGACTGATGTCGTGTCTCATTTCTTTGCAGACTCTTAAACAAGGACATCTTTTACCTCCTTATGGTCATTCGCATTCTTTCTCATAAAGTTTCTTCCATTTATAAATCAGCAATGGTGCATTCATTCTTTCTTATTCTTCACATCCCGCTGACTTGTGCCACCAGCTTGAGAAAACTCTCGGTTTTAGGGTGTATGTGTTCAGATTAACCCTACTAGACAGTCCTCAATAATTTATTTCAGGATCAATTAATTGCCTATCACACAGAACATGTAAATAACTCTTAAACAATTTATATTATTATTATTATTATTATTATTATTTGAGATGGAGTCTCGCTCTGTTGCCCAGGCTGCAGTGCAATGGCATGATCTGGGCTCACCGCAAGCTCTGCCTCCTGGGTTCACGCCATTCTCCTGCCTCAGTCTCCCGAATAGCTGGGACTACAGGCGCCCGCCACCACGCCTGACTAATTTTTTTTTTTTTTAATTTTTAGTAGAGACGGGGTTTCACCGTGTTAGCCAGGATGGTCTCGATCTCCTGACCTCGTGATCCACCTGCCTCGGTCTCCCAAAGTGCTGAGATTACAGGCATGAGCCACCATGCCCGGCCCAAACAATTTAATTTTTTTTTTTAATGCAAAAGGTTTTTGAACAGATGCTTTACCAGAAAATATATATGGATGGTAAATAAACATATCATCATATACTCAACATTACTAATTACTACGGCACTGCAAAGCCAAACTACGTTAAGATAACACTATACACCTACTAGAATGACTAAAATTACAAAGTCTGACCATATCAAGTCTAGGCAAGAATGTGGAGTATTTTTCCCATTTACTGTTGCTAGGGATTTAATATGACACAAACACTTTGGAAATCCAACAATTTCATAAAAAATTAAACACTAATCTTTCATACAACCTAGCCATTCCCTGTATAGGTATTCACCCAAGAAAAATGATGGAGTATTTTTCTACACAAACTATTACATGAATAGTCAAATCTGCTTTACTGCAAATGTGAAAACTGGAAAGTAACAGATGCCCATCAATTGGTGAACAGATAAACAAATAAATACTGGTATATATACACAATGGAATATTATTCATAAACAAAAAGAAGGGGATTATTCATGTCTACAATAAATATATGAATCTCAAAATGTCCTGCTGAGTGTTAGAAGGCAGACTGCCCCCACCAACAGCAACAACAATAACATAAAATTGCATATGGTATGATTCAAATTGCATGAAATCCTAGCAAAGTGAAACTAATGTGTACTGAAAGTAGATCTAAAGTTTAGTAGGGAAAGGGTCATGAGGGTCAGGAGGGAAGAATTACAGAGGAGAATAAGAGATTTATGAGTTTATGGATGTGTTCAATGTCTTGATTTTGGTGATGTTTTATAAGCCATCAGTTTGTGCATATTAAATTTGTGCAGTCCACAATATGCAAATTATACCTTAATAACATTGTTAAAAATTGAAAAAGAAATGCATTTTATACAACCAACTTAATTTATCTTCAAATATTTTACACCACTTTCAGGTTTTTATAACAATTCTTAAAACTGTAAATGTGTATGTTTTTCTGTCTCGTCTTTGTGGTATTACTTTTGCAAATATTTTTCTATATTTTCTGTAAGACACGAAATCGATAAACATAATTTATTTTTAATGTAGGTAACCAGTTATCTTGGAATACTCTTGAAAAGCCACATAACAATGTTTTATGTTTACCTATATATTTATAATTTATTGCTTATTTTATTTTGAATATTTGGATTTCTATCAGTATGATTTCTAGAATTCATATATATAAACTTCAATTTACCTGTGAGGTATGGCGTCTAGGAGGTAAGTTCGTTTTTTAAAGATTTAGGGCAGCAAAAGAGTATAAGTCTGGAAGAAAGTGTGATAATTTGGAATATTTACTTTCAGTAATGGGAGGTGAATTAGACATGAATATGTCAATCTGGAGTCATTTGGATCAGAATGATATATTTTCCTGCAGGATATGCTTAAAAACTTCTACAAATGGCAGATTTTTTTCACATTTTTAGCCTCTTTGAAAGACATTTGATATATAAAAATATAAATCTCATATTTCTATTTTGCCTTCAACTAGAAAAGCATTTAAAGCTGTTCATGATAAAAGTTTGGGAAAATTTTTAAGAGTTTTGAAAAAATTAATAATTGATTAAAATGTTTTTATAAATACTATATTTTACAGTGTAAATATTAATTATGAAAGTATTAACAATTTGATAGACATGCTAAGCATTTCTAATAAGCAATATATTATTTTAATGTTATTGAGAACATGAAATATTGCAGAACAGATAAAATCTGTATGCAAAATAAGTTATTGAATAGTTTATTTTATGATTAAGTTTATTTAATTCCACTTCCATTGGAGATATCAATTTATGTAAACAGACAGCTACTTAGAAAGAAAATGGGAGATATTACAATTCTTGACATCTTTGTTTTTCTCAAGGATTGATGGATTTCTTTTAAAGTAAGTGGTGAAATGATAATATTACTAGATATTGCTTAATAAGCAGGAAATTGGTATTATTAACATAGCTAACCTTGAGTAATTACTATGCTGAACACTGATTCAATAAGTTTATAAAACTTAAATAATTTAATTTTACAACATTACTTTGAGGAAGTCACTATTTATTAATAACTCTTTTTTCAACATGAGAAGACTGAGCTGTAGAGAAGTAACTAGTTAATAATTCCAAGCTAGAAAGTGGTGAAGCCAGGATTTCAACCCAGGAAAATGAGATACAAAGCTACATTCTTAATTAATTATGCCTAATTGAATCCATGAGACATAAGCACAGCAAATAAAATAAATGTAATTTGTTTAAACTCCAACGATTACTGGCCTGGCTTCACAATATTAATTCTTTAATGAGAATATTTTTAATCTGAAAGCAGAGCCAAGTTGCTGGATGATAGTAACAAGATGCTCAAACTATTACAGCTGTGCTTCAGCATTTCCTCCCTAAAGCACCACAGTGATTGTCACAAATTTATATAATTACCTGCCTGGAAATAAAAAGAGCTGGAAAAAAAATCCATCAAATGTCTACCTTTTATGAGCTTAGGACATTCTGACAAGAGTAGTACATTTCAAGCCTGTGGCTCAAAATCCCATGATACCGAAGATAAATCCGAAAATTGACATTATGCATTTTGCCCTACAGCAGCATGCCTTATTATATAGATGACTTCATCTATTTGAAATGCGCTGCAATTTAAATATCCTCCTCCAATACCTTTATATTTAGCACCTATTCTTAAATTGTGTGGTTAAAATAAAATTATTTGTACTTTCTGTGGCAGATGGTTTTGAAACACAAAGTAAAAGGAAAGCTAAATGTTTTGACCCTCCTCTTTCTCAATTTCTTGAAACACTATGTCACCTAAAACAATTACATTCTAAATATAAAATATTCACTGCAAAATATCTCATAAATTGGAATGGAAGGTACTTCAACAGGTGAGAAATTTCTGTAACTTATAAGGCTACAAAAAATATTTTCTTACACATTTGACCTATGCATCCATGATGACATCAGTAAAATAAGTTGAAATAGTCTATTGAAACTTGATCTTGACAAGAAGCATAATGCTATTTTTTAAAGACACAAAATATACTCAGAATATAAAGTGCATTTTAAAAAATGGCATTTAGAAGAAATAAGAAAACAATATAGTTATGCCAAATACTGTATAGAACATACACTTATTTTTGAATAGACTTTGTAATGATTGAATAGTATTACGTAAAATTTATATGAAGGCTAGACATGGTGGCTGATGCCTGTAATTTCAGCACTTTGGGAGGCTAAGACAGGAGTATCACCTGAGTCCAGGAGTTCCAAACTAGCTTGGGCGACATAGTGAGACCTCATCTCTACAAACAAACAAACAAACAAACAAATAAGTTAGCTGAGTGTGATGATGTGTGACTGTAGTCTCAGCTACTCAGAAGGCTGAGGTGAGAGGATTACTTGAGTCTGGGAGGCTGAGATTGCAGTGAGCCGAGATCTCGCCACTAAACTTCAGCCTGAGTGACAGAGTGAGATCCTGTCTCAAAAAATATTATTAATGATAATAATATGCAAAGTTAGATCTATATAACAACCAAAATAATCTCAAAATAGAAGTATGAAATAAAAAGGCATATACTAGCAAGTCCAAGATTTACTCTAGATGTAATTTTATATGTTACATATTTATTTTTTGAAAAATCTGATTTTAGTTAGCCCAATTGAAAAATGCTAACGACATAAGAATTTTATAAAAGGTTCATTGATTATTTGATCTAATAGTTCAAACTTAGTTCTAAGAAACGTTGTCTCTATACTGTCAATTCTTCTTGTTGGAAAATGAAGTGACTTCTGTAGATTTCTATTGCTATATAACAAAACCGTTATAACGTTTTTCTTTAAAACATCTACAAAAACCATATATGGTACTGTCAAGAAAACGTAGGGTTTTAAAAACGACTAGTTAGGCTACTTTAAAGTTTTAAGAAAATGTTCACAACCCATTAGTTGAAGATATGCAAACTGAATTGCAAAGTGCATGAAGAGTTGTCTCCATTCTTGGCTGCATTCTCTAACTAAGCTCAAAGGATGTGGGTATTTCTGCTGGGTGGTTCTGCTGACCCGAGCTAGACTTGGTTGATCCCGATGATATTTTTCAAGCATTTGCAATCATAATTTGGGATAATTTTGGCAGATAAAATTGTGATGCTAGCTTGTATAGTATGTCCTCGACATAGATAACTCTACACTTCAGCAGACTAGCCCACTAGGTTCTCATGGCAGAAGCTGGAATTAAGAAAAAGAGGTTAAGGGTACAATGTCTTTGAAGTTTTTATTCAGTGCAGCACATTATTTCTTCTGATTAAGTCCATTGCATAAAACAAGAAACACTGAAAAGGTCTTAGGCACAGAGAGGGGCTAAGAATTAAGGCCACTTTTTCAATCAATATTCAACAAAATTTTATTATAATTTATATTGATGGCTGATAAAAACAGAGATTGGACCATCAACTGCATATACAGTATAATTATCACTAATGAAAAATCAGACGCTTCTTTTTGAAAAACTTAATAAGTTCCAGCTTGTTTATTGAAGCTCACATTTTTGCTTTCACACTAATGTGCTGCAATGATAATAACAAATGAATTTATTACATCCTCACATTGCTTTATAACCATTGTCCAAAATTGTTTTCTTGATAATTTATGTTCTTCATGACTTCTCTCCGTAAGAATTGATTAGGGGTCACTTTTAACATCTTTCTGTCCTTTGGTTATCTTTTCAGTCATAATAATAAAAAAGCTCTAGATGAGGTCTTGTTTGTCGTTATGGTAAAAAACATACCTAGTACAATAAGTCCTCTAAAATCTTACATTTTCACAATGCTACTAAGAATCTCAGTCCAGATGGCCTTGCAATGACATTTCAACTAGGTTCCAAACTTTTATTTATTCATTAATGAACTACTAATTACCCTTTTTCCTATATTCCCAAATATATTAGATTCTGGAGAAATAAAAATTACTGATACATTGGACTTGTCCTTAAGTAATTTTCCATATCTTGGAGAGATTTGTTTATGAATTGCTAAGTACCATTTAGCCCTATGATAGAAATGCACACACTGCACAAGGGAATAAGTGAAAAAAATCTACCACTAGTATTTCTGTTTAACTCACGGTATTGATTCAACAACTCTATAATTAAGAATTAGCACAAATAAGATCCGGCCACTGCACTCCAGCCTGGGCGACAGAGCAAGACTCCGTCTCAAAAAAAAAAAAAAGAAAAGAATTAGCATAAATGTATAATTATAACTATTGATACAGTAATTTCAAGTGACTTTTTAAATAATTATAGACAAAATTATTAAGACTTAAATCTATTTATTTTGTGTTGGTCCCTAAGTCCGTACTTTCCTTCACGTTATTTCCTATTGCACTTTGCTACAAGTTGTTCTGTGAAGGCCAAAAAGCACATAGTAAAGATTACAAATTTCAGATGATAAAAGGGCTAGGAATATCATCAAAATAAAGTCACACTTTTTAATAACAGGCTAAAATGCCCTAAACCTATTATCAATAGCTATTATGTGTGAGACTGTATTTGAAAATTGTATGTGTTTTATGTGTCTACAACTTTATAAAGTTATAATACATAATATGACAGAATTTTATTAAAAGATATGAAACTCTCTTAGTTGGCAATGTAGAAAATCACATTCTATCTGCATGAATTATCCAGATAATTGCAGTTGCAAAGATAGTTACTCAGGTGTAGATGCTATCCAAAACTTTGCAGTTCACTCCACTTGATTTCCATTAGGAAGTAATAGTGTTACTAAAACGTATCCTATGACTTTTTACTATGAAATTCTCAAGCAACTACCTTATTCTGTAAAGATAAAGTTATTCAAGCTCAAATTATTAACTTACCAAAATAAAAAGGTATTTTCTTTTTAAATTTAACCTTAATTTTGGAATTTGAACAGAAATCAGTTTGTGAATTTTGATGCTTTTTTACATGTATGAAAATTATGAACTTTTTGTAATGTTTTCACCAAATAACTTGATATCTAGGAATAAATTTTAAGAAATCATTTATGCATTTAACAATTTCTATTCATAGATATTCATTATGGTGCTACTTATAGTAAATAATGAAAAGACATAAATAACAAATATTAGGAGACTGATTAAATCACTTATGCAAAAGATGAATGTTATGCATTCTTTATAGTTATTTTACTGTCATGGGACAAAAAATATTTTCAACATATGTTGCTGTTGCTATATTAAAGAGCAAGTAAAGACCATATGCATTATGAATCCAAATATTTTAAAAAGAAAAAGGAGAAAGAGAGGTAGAGAGAAAGGTATGGGGCATGGAGAAAAACTGTTGACCAGGTTGGTCTCAAACTCCTGGCCTCAAGCATTCTTCCCACCTCAGGCTCCCAAAGTGTTGGAATTTTAGGTGTGATACATTGCATCTGGCCTCTGTATGGTTTTAAATTAGTATTTGTGTACTGAGTTTGAACAAGAAACATGTAGGATACATTCAACTCCTTCATTACACTTCCAGTATCCCTGAATTCTACAGTATATAAAATGTCATCATTAGTATACATGGTTTTAAAAATAAAACTTTAAGAATTAAATTGATAAACTATAACTTTTGACCAAAAGAAGTTATGATTCCTAATCACGTGCAGACACTAATAGAATTGAAACTATATTAAAATTCTAAGAAATGTTCAATGATCTTATTGTAAAGCATCAACTGATATTGAAATGTTGATTATAAAAAATGTTAATAATGTGTCTTAAATTATCCAGGAAACAATTTACAGAGAAAACAAATTTTAAAAAATTACATATATGCAGATAACTTGGATATAATGGTTACAATATGAGAGGAAAGGATATTTTAAAAGAAAGAGGGAGTCAACATATTTAAACACAAAAAGTAAAGTAAGATTACAATTGACACTGGTTACTGATAATTTAACAAAAGTAACATCAATAAGGTGATAAGCAAAAAGTAATTTTTAAAGGGAACTGAAGAGACATTTAAAGAAGAAAAATAGGCAATTTGAGAATAAATGGCTCATTGTGGTACTTTCCTGTGTAAAGATGCTCAATTATAGTGAGAAGACAGAATTTGGCCCAAATTGAGCAGAAAAATAGAGGCTTGGAATTCAAACTAAGAGACTCTTATTTTATTTTCTAGGTATTGTTGATAACTATTATAGATAGGATTTTAATTTTAATATTAAATTTTGGCAAAACAAAAACTTAAAAGTAATTTTGGGGCACAAAATAAGGGATGTTGAAATATCTATGGTCCTTAGAAGCTATATTTATTGTCATTTCCATATAAATGAAGTCGATTTTATTAATCAGATTATAGATATCATATAAAATGTGAATCTTTACTGATTTTTTACCAAAACATAATTTTTGTATTAAACAGCCATTCTGGATATGTTTCCTATTCCAACATTTATTTTTGTAAATTTAGGCTTTCTGTATTTAAAAGTTATGTTATTAAGTTTTTCTGCATTTATAATTATTAAACTTTCTAGAAGTTTAATGCTAGATATTATTCCTGATACCTATGTATTTATACCCTGTACCTAAACCCTCTTTATTCCTCCTCCTAGCTCATGTTGTAGCATGTATCAATAATTCATATTTTTTTGTTTGAAAAATGTTCCATTGTATAGCTATACTACATTTGCTTATCATATTTTAATATCTGTTCATCAGTTGATAGACATTTTCTACTTCCTTGTATTATGTGTAATGCTGCTATAAACACTTATGTATACATTTTTGTGTGAACATATATTTCCAGTAAGCTTGAGTGGAATTGCTGGATCATAATGACACCTCAATGCTTAACATTTTGAGACACTGTCAAACTCTTCTCCATAGTAGCAGTGCCATTTTACATTCCTACTAGCAATCTATGGGTATTCCAAATTCATATCCTCTCTAACTTTTATTTTTATTCATCTTTTTTATTACAGCTATCTTAGTGGGTGTGAAGTTTGTGGTTTAGATTTGCATTTCCCTAATGATTAATGATGGCAAGAATTCCTTTATGCATTTATTGGCCAATTGCATATGATCTTTTGAAAAATATCTATTCAAATCATTCGTGCATTGATAATTGAGTTATTTGTTTTTATATTAGTGAATTGTAAGAGTATTGAGTTTAGTTTTTAATATGGAATCACGTGTCTATATATATATACTCTTCTATATGTATACTCTTCTACATGTATACTCTTCTGTACAGTAAATCCTTATCAGATATACAATTTACAAATATTTTCTCAAATTTTGAAGATTGTCTTTTATTTTATTGATACGATATATTAATGCACAAGTTTTAATTTTAGTAAAGCACAATATATGTATTTTTTTCTTTGGTTGCTTGTGCTTTTGGTGTCATATCTAAGCAACAGCTGCTTAATGCAAAATCATGAATATTTGCACCTAAGCTTTCATCTTAGAGTTGTATGGTTTTAGTTCTATGTTGCATGAACTAAGATCTTAGTTTAATTGTATGTTTTTTCATCCTTTGAGTTGATTTTTGTATCTATGTAGAGTCCAAAATTATTTTATTGCATATGGATATCCAGTTGTTCCATCAAAGTTATTTAGTTAATGCTTTCTTGTATCTATGTCAAAAATTAATTGAACTTAGCTGTATAACTTTATTTTTGAAAGCTCAATTCTATTTTATTTGTCTATGTGTCTATTCTTGTGCCAGCACTACACTTGCTTGTTTATCCTAGTGATATGGACAGGAGGCAGGGAAATCCTAGGTAGAAGAGGGTGATTGCCCAGCAAAGTCCCCACCCTCAAGCCTGGAAACTCGTGGCCCTAAATGGAAACCATCATACCTGTTTGTGTGTCCAAATATTGCCTTTTCCAAGACCACTCTGTCCTGCCATGCCCCTAGCCTGTGACCATATAAACCCCAAGCTCCACAAGCGGACAAACAGAAGAGTGGCAGAGCAACAGAGTGGCAGACGAGAGAAGAGAAGGAACATGTGAACGTTGAAACGGTTCAGCTGGGGATGGTCAGAGAGGAGATGGGCCATGGGGCAGCCAAACTCCAGAGGAAGACCAGAGGAAGATCATCTTCCCACTGTACCCCCTTTTCAGCTCCCCATCCAACCTGCTGATAGCCACCTCCATTACTGAATAAAATTCAGGCATTCACCATCCTTCTAGTCTGTGTGACCTGATTCTTCTAGAATGCCAAACAAGGACATAGGTGCCAAGAGGGCTGAGTGTAAAAGGCTGTCACCCTGACTCTCCACTAAGCTGGTTTAACACTTAGCCATCTGCGGATAGCAACTGCTAAAAGAGCATTAATTGTAACACAACCCTAGACATTGCCATGACTCTGGACCCCAAAAGCACTCACCCTGGCTCCTGCACCTGTCTGTCTGCCTGCTCTCCCTCCCATAAGGGGTTTGAGTGTATGGTGGCCAAGTAAACAAGCCACACCCCTCTCACAAGTCCCACAAGGAAGTCAGGGAACTATCTTGTTTCAGTGGTTTTTAGTAAGCTTTGAAATTGGGAATTGCAAGTGATCCACCTTTGATCTTTTTAAATATCTCTTGGCTATTCTACATATTTACATTTCCACATGAATTTTAGGATTAGTTTATCCATTTCGATGGAAATGCAGTTGAAATTTTGATAGGGATTGCATTAAATTTGTAGATTAGGAGGTATTACCATCTGGAAAAACCAAATGTTTGAATCCACAAATATAGATATCTTTCAATTTATAAATCTTCTTCATTTCAGAAATTGTTTTACACTTTTCTGATTTGAAGATTTTTACTACTTAGTCAAATAAATTTCTAACTTTTATTCTTTTGCTACTATTATAAATGGAATTGGTTCTTTAATTTCAGTTTTGGATTGTTTATTACTAGTATATAGGAACAAAACCAATTTTCATAGATCCTCATGTATTTTAATTGCCTTGATTGGTAACACAAACTTCACATATAGTTCAAAGACAAACTTAAAACAATCCCTCAATTGATACATTCTCTTACAACTCATTTTTACTGATATTTCCCATCATTAAATGCTCAAGAATATCCATCTTTATAACTATGATCCATTAATTGAATCTGTGATGTCATCTATATTCTATATGTTATTCACATTGACTTTGTAACCTCAAGAAACCTTTCAACTCTCTTCACGTATTTTTACTCATAGCAATATTATTCACAATAGCCAAGAGGTAGAAACAATGCAATGTACATCCATGAATGAATGAAAAAAGAAATTATGGTATATACAGTTGACTCTTGAAAACATGGGTTTAAACTGTGCAGGTACAAATACACTTAAATTTTTTCCAATGAAAATATTGGAGAATTTCGGGGATGTTTGAGAAAAATCACCAATGAACCAAGCGGCCTAGAAATATAAAAAACAATTTAAGAAAAAGGTATTTCATGTATGTATAAAATATATGTAGATATTCCTTGTCTATTTTATCATTTACTACCCTAAAAATATACAAATCTACTATAAGAAGTTAAAATTTATCAAAACTTACATGAACACAGACCAGATATGGTGTCATTCACACTGGAGAGACATGTAAACAGATGTAATGATGCAATATTAAATCGATACTGCATTAAATTTGCTGTAGTACATACTGGATGACTGTAATAATTTTGTAGCCACCTCCTGTTGCTATTGCAGTGAGCTTAAGTGTTGCAAGTATCCACTTAAGATGCCAAATGTATTTCACTAAAAATATAAAATGCTAATTATTTTCACATGAGCGGTTTGTCTCTCCAGTAAATGGCGTATCACAGTAAAAAGTGATCTCTTTTCACTTTTTTTTCTTTTTGTGAGACTGTCTCATTTTGTCACCAAGGCTGAAGTTCAGTGGCATGATTGCAGTCACTGCAACCTCCACCTACTGAGCTCAGGTGATTCTCCCATCTCAGCCTCTTGAGTAGCTAAAACTACAGGTATGCTCCACTATGCAGAGCTAATTTTTGTAATTTTTGTGGAAACAGGGTTTCACCATGTTGTAAAGTCTGGTCTCAAACCCCCGGGCTTACATAATCCACCCACTTTGGCCTCCTGAACTGCTGGGATTACAGGCACGAGCCACCATGACTGGCTTCTTGTGTATTTTTAATCACTGTAAAGGTTTTCATTACTATAAACAAATAACACCAAGGGACCTATATGAAGCACCCCTAGTGATGCTGAAAGTGCTTCCAAAAAGCAGAAAAAAAAGTCATGTCATTATAATAAAAGCTGAATTATTTAATAAGTACCTTAGATTGACTCTGCAGCTGTGGATGCCCACCATATCAAGATAAATAAATATAGCATAAGGACCGATGTGGAAAAAAAAACAAACAGAAACACTTGTGACGCCATCACTGCAGCGTGTGAAAACCTTGCGCATTTTATGAAATAACGTTTTACTTCATATTAAAAATGCAGCTTTTATTTGGGCACAGAGTTTCTATTAATATAAGGCATATTTATAGACATGAACATGATTTGAAATACAGCAAAGTCATTACATGGCAATGTAAAGCAATAGAAGCTGAAGTATTTAATGCCAGGAAATTATGGCTTGATGATTTCAGAAAAAGATTTTGCTTATAAAATACCATGGTAACAGGAGAAGCAATTTTTGCACACCAAAAGGTAGCAGATGAGTTCCCGGATGCCACTAAGAAAAATAATTGAGAACAAAAAATATCTACAATGAAGGTGCTCTATTTTGAAGAGAAAACAATGCCATGAAGAAGATTTAATAGTAAGGAAGGTAAGCAAGGGGCAGGATTCAGGGCAGAAATAAATAAGCTCATTCTACAGTTTTGTGCAGGTATAGTGGGGTTTATGAGTGAACTTCTTTTAATTACAAAGCTGTTAACCCATGGGACATGAAGGGAAAAGATAAACATCAGCTGCCAGTCTTTTGATTGTACAACAAGGAAACCTAGACAATGAGAGCCCTTTTTCTGGATTGGTTCCATAGATGGGTTGTCCACCATGTCAGGAAATACCTTGTCAGTAAGGGACAACCTTTTAAAATCCTTTTGATATTGGAAAATGCCCCTGGCCCTCATAACTAGTATAAAAAATCCCTTCATAGAAATTCATATGCCATTTTACATGACAAGTGTATGTATTTTTAAAACATCAGTAATTTGATTTCACAATGTAAGCAATTTCACAATATAAACAAATGCAGTGTATATTTAACACATCTGTAATTTGATTTCACAATATAAGAAAATTTGCCGTACATCACTGTATATTACAGTGCATTATGTAGCAAAGTTTTGTTTATAATTGTAGATGCTTATGTTTGCATGTATGTATATATGTACCTATGTATGTATATTTATCCATGGTATAAAATTGAGGTATTGTTGGCCAGATTATCAGACAGAAGCATACAAAGCCCTCCGAAGATGGTACACATGTGGCCTTTTTTTTTTTTTTTGAGACGGAGTTTCGCTCTGTTGCCCGGGCTGGAGTGCAGTGGTGCGATCTCTGCTCACTGCAAGCTCCGCCTCCCGGGTTCACGCCATTCTCCTGCCTCAGCCTCCAGAGTAGCTGGGACTACAGGCGCCCGCCACCACGCCCGGCTAGTTTTTTGTATTTTTTTTTAGTGGAGACGGGGTTTCACCATGTTAGCCAGGATGGTCTCGATCTCCTGACCTCGTGATCCGCCCGTCTCAGCCTCCCAAAGTGCTGGAATTACAGGGGTGAGCCACCACGCCTGGCCTGTGTTAAACTTAAAACAAATCCCTATTATTTTATGGACATTATCCAAGTCATTGAGATTCAATAGCCATTTGAAAAACTGAGACAAAGATTCATATAGAATCCCCAAAACAGGAAATAATTATACCCTTCTGAGTGTGAGGGGAGACCAAAAAACTCGCGCATGTCTTAGCTCCAGCTGCTTTAATAAAATATCATAAATTGGCCGGGCGCGGTGGCTCAAGCCTGTAATCCCAGCACTTTGGGAGGCCGAGATGGGCGGATCACGAGGTCAGGAGATCGAGACCATCCTGGCTAACACGGTGAAACCCCGTCTCTACTAAGAAATACAAAAAATAGCCGGGCGAGGTGGCAGCGCCTGTAGTCCCAGCTACTCGGGAGGCTGAGGCCGGAGAATGGCGTGAACCTGGGAGGCGGAGCTTGCAGTGAGCTGAGATCCGGCCACTGCACTCCAGCCTGGGCTACAGAGCGAGACTCCGTCTCAAAAAAAAAAAAAAAAAAAAAAAAAAAAAATCATAAATTGGGTGGCTCAAACAAGAGACGTTGTACACCGTTCTGTAAGTTGAAAGTCCTAGATAAGCATGCCAGTGTCCGAGATCTCTGATGCATCTTCTTCTAAGAACACAAATCATATTAGAGTCCTATTCCCCGACCTCATTTACCCTTACTTATTTCTTTATATGTCCTATCTCCAAATAAGATCACATTGAAGATTAGGCTTCAACATAAGAATTTTAGGGGTAAACAACTTAGTCCAGAGTAGTACAGATGCTTCTAAACTTGTCAAATAGATTCTCAAAGACATATTTTTAGACCTGCATATTTCCAGCCTTCATTGTCTGTTTTTAGCAATGCTTGAATATTAATTAATGAAAATGTTTATTTATTGTTAATTTAAAATTCTAATTTTATAACTTCATTGTCAAAAAAAAAAAAAGACTCTGGCAACACTTACCCCACATAGTTGCATAGCAATGATCAGACAAAACTGAGTCATCTATTCATTTTTGGAAGGATATTGACTCTACTCTAGGACTCACTATTCTCTAAATCTGAGGGTAAGTTTGAATTAGCTTTTATCATTTGTTAGCACTGTGTTACTTTTAGTTGGAATTAACAAATAAAAAAATGTTCATTTAAATAAAACAATGCCTGATAGAAACAATCTAATATTTACTTAAAATAGCTTATTATATGCTGGGCGTGTGGCTCATACCTGGAGATCACTTGAGGTCAGGAGTTCAAGACCAGCCTGGCCAACATGGCGAAACCCTGTCTCTACTAAAAATATAAAAATTAGCCGGGTGTGGTGTCGCGTCTGTAATCCCACCTACTCGGGAGACTGAGGCAGGAGGAGTGTATGAACCCAGGAAGCGAGTTTGCAGTGAGCTGAGATGGCACCGCTGCACTCCAGCCTGGGCCACAGAGGAAGACTCCATCTCAAAAAAAAAAGAAAAAAAAAAGGCGTATTATATATCAAGACTTCCCAAATGTAGAGCAATGTATTCCTTGAACAATGAGAAAAATCTTTGCTCATATTTTTTGTTGTTTACATATTTATTTGGCATCCTTGAATATATTTTTCTTTTATGATTATAAAGGAAATAAAATCTTCAATAATAATGCATAATTCATTGATTTCATAGAGAGTACATAAATATATATCTTATACAAACTATTATAAAAGACAATTACTATTGCTGTATTTAGATTTATCTCATAAAACCAGACTTTTCACATGTATCTTCAAAATTCGTTTGTTCATTATCAATTAAGCCAACTTGTCCAAATTATTTCATTTTTATGACTACTCACTTGAGGTATAATAAGATTTAACTCTATAATAATACAGCTTGAACTGTAATCCTTTGCCAATTACTTATTTGTGTTTGATAATCTCTGCAAAGTAAATAGTTACCATATTATATTTTCAAGAAATGAATGTAGCTGTATATCAAAACCAAGTTTTCTCAGTACAAGTTGTATTATGTTTTCCCTACAAAATAATTTACTTTTCTTTTTTTTTTGAGACGGAGTCTCGCTGTTTCGCCCAGGCTGGGGTGCAGTGGCGTGATCTCGGCTCACTGCAAGCTCCGCCTCCCGGGTTCCCGCCATTCTCCTGCCTCAGCCTCCGAGTAGCTGAGACTACAGGCGCCCGCCACCACGCCCGGCTAGTTTTTTGTATTTTTAGTAGAGACGGGGTTTCACCATGTTAGCCAGGGATGGTCTCAATCTCCTGACTTCGTGATCCACCCGCCTCAGCCTCCCAAAGTGCTGGGATTACAGGCTTGAGCCACCGCGCCGGGCCAATAATTTACTTTTCTTATTTTTAATGTGTAAACTTTTAATTGTGTCATTTATAATGTAATAGTGCAAGCATCCTAGAACCCGGATTCGAGGTCATTTGAAAAGTAACGTATTTACATATGTGCGTAGAAAATCCCTGGCTAAGGCAGGATCAATTCATAATTCATCATTGCTCTCTTTCTGTTTTCCTCTGATGATTCCTGTCACTTCCAAATGTTGCCTTTATCATTAGTTTGGTGTCTAGATGATTGGAGATATGCCCACATCAAATACAATGTGCAAAAATGGAAAAAAATGATCAAGTTATTCAGTAAAGTGAAGAAGTTTTACCCCATATTACGCCCAGGTGATATTTTCCCCTGTCTGATTAGCTGACTTAGGTTACAATCACATTCTTCAACCATTCAGCATTATGGACTTTGAGAGCTCAATAATGCGTTTGACTAATCAGAATTTGTAATTAGAGCTGAGAGTGGGATCAATGTCCCTCACGTCATTGAAATGATATACAGATCACTTAGAAAGGAAGAAGCAGGGAATTTATATTTTAAAGAAAACCAGTAAAAGTGTCTTTCACATTTGACTTCTGGTGTGAGAAAATGGTTACAGGATTAAATTGACTAGATCGCCAAATGAGATGGAGACATATATTCTTAAAAAAACATCTATAAACACTTGTGTTTGGTCTGTGTATGTGTGGGTTTGTTAAAATCTGTGGGTAACATACTCCAAAAAGTAGAAATCTGAGTAAGATATAAATTGCTACTTATTGAAAAATAAACGTAAATTAGAACAAATTACATACACACACCTAGACACACATTTGTTTTTAATTTCTTTATGATGAAAAAGGAGAGAATGTTTTTATGTTTTAATATAGCTGTGAACACAAGGAATTTACTTGATAATTTGAGGGGAATTTTATTATTAAACTGCTGGGGAAGGCAGGAAATTTCAGGCATTTTACTATTGTTTATATTGTTTACTTAGGCTATGCAATCATCTTGTACTTTGGTGACATTCCTTGGGAACAAAAGAATAAGTCAAAATGAGGAATAATACTCTGTGTCCTTTTAGCACAGTGCAATTAGTATCAAAGTAAAATACCAACATCATTGTTTGTTTTTGAGATAAACTTAAGTGAGAAAAGTTCATAGTGGATGACAGTAAAATTAGTCTATTTGAGCCAAGCTATGTGGTAGTAACCAATAAATTCTGAAATCAGTGTTTAAGGACCAGAAAGGTTAATTTATAAATCACAGAAAATCTGCTGTAGTTCAGAGGAGTCAATCTTCAATACAGTGACTTAGTTTTCCATGTTCTGCTCTTCTTATGCTGCTGTCAGCTCCACATGTGAAATACAAAAGGCAGAGAGAAGAGGCAAAATAACAGCCTCCGCTGGACACGTATCACCTCAATCCAACCCAAATGCATAAAAGACTGTGATATATAAGATAATGTATGTATAGGCAATGTGTACTAACTACTCTGCAACAGGAGCTTTGGCTGAGTGTGTGTGGAGTCAGTGTTAGAGGGTAAAAGAAGAAGGGAAGAACAACAAAAAGGCAGTGCTAGATTTTATAACTGTACCCCGATATCCATGTCTCATCTCTTGAGTAATTATTCTTTCATGCTTGGCTACACATCACTTTGACCCACAGAATGATATTAGAAGAGATGTTTTCTTGTTGAACAAGAGACTCAAGAGCCCTGTAATATTTCATTCCTGCCAAGATGAGTGGATATGCTCCAGATAGCGTCTGCTTCATCAACACTACAGGGGACAAGAAAGGTCAGTGGAGTGACCCATTGGACTTTCTTTTTATGGCCTCAGGTTTTTCAAGATTGTCTCAGCAACCTCACAGACACTCACTTTCTTCATTGCTCAAGTAAATGCTAGCTTTCTCATATGAAATTCCAGAGGTGATACCTGAAATGTACTAGGTTTATGGTCAAAGATCTGATGAAGGGAATCGAAACTAAGTGAAGCTGTAATAGACTCCATTTTGTTCCATCTCCCACTGAGGCTGAAGGACCAAGAGATTACAGCAGGATTCTAGCCAAGGTCTATGCTAAAATCCACTTGATTCACCTATGTACTTTCTGTTTGAGGTTAAGCTGTTAATTTTACATCTTTGTGGTGGTTTTCTCAGGTACCAAATTGGAAACATAATATCATCTAATTCAAGGATTTTCTTTTTATTAGCTTGTTTATGAATAATGCTATTTAAATTGATGCCTTAACAAAGTTGAATATTCTTGACATAGAACTGACTACATACACTGTCAAAAAATAATCATTTGATGAATTTAAAATGTAAAATATAGGATGATTAGAAATATCACATGTATTTACAGGAACAATATTTTCATATCTTTATAAGATAATAATTACAAAGGTGGCCTAATTTTTTATAACTGGAGGACACTTGTCCTATTATATAGGTCCTTTTTCTCAGTCTTACATTTGTTTCCCTTTTAATATAATAATTTTTACCTTCAAAACAGCAATGTGGGAAGAAGAAAAAAGTGTAAACATCAAAAATTTCCAATTAGGAGCATCTGGTTGCCAGCACATGTATACCTAAGAGTTTGGTGCTTTAATGTCTCAGTGGTTTTTAGATGCCCATTTCCATTCACATGTACCAATTTCAATGACTTGACCAAGTTTAAAAGTCTCTTCAAAACATATAATGTTAGTGGCTTAATGTAAAAAGGAAAAACTAATATAATCCCAGTTGTGCCTTGAAAGCTCATTTATACATAGAGAGCAGTTTTGAGATTTATTGGTTCTTTAGACTCAGTGTAAAGGAATCACAAAATACATTTTCACAAGGACAACTAAACAAGTTGGTTTATGGCATAATAAAATAAGGGAAATTACTGAGTGTTTTGGGGGCAACAAATGACAGTGATCTCACTCTGTTACCTCAGAGGTTTAAAATGGTAGAGGAATCTTGGTGTGCAGGCTATAATTGTTAATGGCAAAATGCTCAATGGAGACATGAAAGAGCAAAAATGATGCTCTGAGGACCAACAATGATTCAGAAGACACTCTAGGTAGCAGGCTCAGGGTAGTAATTCGATTTGAATTATGTTTCTCATACCAATCAGAAAGAAAACATGAATTATTTGGAAAGCTAACCAAAAACATACTTGTTATTAAGTAATCTTCATCAGTATTGCTGCTCTAAAAAGTATTTACTTAAAAAAATAAAAAGTTCTGTTCAATATTTTTACAATATCAATTTAATTTGAAATTCCATTAATGGTGCATTAAAAACTGAGTCAAATTGGATTGTTTGTAACCCATAGGATACATGCTTAAAGGAATGGATACTTTATTCTCAATGATGTGCTTATTTTACATTTTATGCGTGTATCAAAACATCATACATACCCCATAAATATATGTATTTATTATACACCCACAAAACTTTTTTAAATAATGAAAAATGTTAAAAAATGAGTCAATTTCAAAAGTAGATTACTCTCATTCTGTTTTCTTAAAAAAAAAAACTTTGAATAGTTTTGAAATATATTCATTTTAAACTTAAAAAAATTAGTTTTATATAAGCATATTATTTAATGTTAACCAGATACATACAACATGAGGGTAATGAATATCTTAGAAATACAGAGTGACATCTCAGAAATCCAAAATTATTCTAAAATTGTTCTCAATTTTTCAACTTGCAAATCATTTTTGCACTTTGTTGCTCAGTTAAATGTATATATTTTTGCTAGCTAAGTAATACGGATTCAAATACTCAGTGAAATTTGTGTTTTATAGACAATAATTCTGAATCTTTAATTGAGTCAGAGCTGATGATTAATGACTATATCGCACAATGGATCCACTGAAATCTTTTCAGTGTACTTAAAAATTGTTCATGTATTTGAGCGACTATTTGCATAAACAGACTGGACAACTCAGATATTTAACAAACTCATGAAAGTCGCTTCTGATTAAAAACAAATAAATAAAAACCTTAGATATTTGTAAGTAGGTTTGCCAATACCTTACTCTATTTTTTTTTTTACAGACAATAGAGGATACAGCCACATCATTAGAGGCACAATTTCTTTCTAAAGTAGTAATATTTATTTCTTGATTATTAATGGCTATATAAACTAAAAATTTAAAATTTCTTTGGAAGTGACAGCAAATCAGATTAGTATGTGTTCATATGAGAGAAAATAGTAAATTCCGTCAAAAAACACTTTAAAAAGTTACCACAAATATATAGAAAATATTCCTATAATATTAATGTAATATCTTCCTATACTATCGAGGCAAGAACAACAGTTTCAGAGTACAGAAAATTTTATCATAGACATAATGTACCTAAAGAAAATTCAATTTCTCAGTAGATAGCTTTTGTGTTTTTTCTATTCATCAAGTAAGCATTGAAGTCTTTATCTTTTAAAGACAGTATTTGAATGAAGACTTCTGAACTCAAGAATTACTTACAGCATTTCTAATTTATTGTCCAACCTTTTTCCAGCCACAGTCCACATGTTTTAATGCCACGGTGTTTTATATCATAGAACAGTGAATATGGCGCATAAAACAGAATAAAATATCTTAATATCTTAGGTTTTTTATAACAAATTATCTTCTGTTTTGTTTGATAATGATAAATCATTCACTTTAGAAATGTCAGCCGTCAATAGTTGATTAAATTATTAACAAAAATAAGTAATAATAATATTTACACGTTAGACTTTCTATTTAATTTTCTTAAAAAGGCATATTTGTAGTTTTTTCTTAGTTACACAAGAGTCACTGCATGTGTTCTGCAGTTAAATAAACAAATCAACTAACTAACATCTTTGTATTTACATGTTGACCTATTTGCCCCAGAAAATGTCATTACCCACATAATATCACTAAGATACACTGCTGAGCTGCATTATTGAGAAATTAGACCATAAAATAAAAACATTAATTAAAATTAAAAGCCCTATAAACAAAATATACTTAGCAAAATGAAGGGAAGTAACTGAAAAATACAAAGAAAAGGATACTGCTAAAAAACATGGATATTTTATATGCTCACAAATTTTGAAATAACAAACCTGTCTCCTTCTTCAGCCTAGCTGAATAGTGCTGACAGAATATCCCAGGAAGCCTTGTAGTCGGGAGTCACAGGCAGTCGGAGACAGATTGGGGATTTAGAGGGCAAAGGAGATGCTCTAAGTGAAAGCACCAATTTATCAACCTCTGACAATACTGAATCTGAGAGAAATAGCAGGAAAGTGGGCAAATAGCAAATGACAATGAAAGAAGAAGTAGAAAACACGTTATCTTTTGTTTCAACCAAGTTAATTGATAAAGAGGGAAGATTCTTAAGATATTTTTAAACTTTGAGTGAATTGTATACTATACTATTGGATTTCACTCAAATGTATTTATGGCTATGAAACAAACTCAATAAATCTCATATATAACTCCATGTAATTTTTCCTTAATGCAATGCATTTTATTTTTAAATCATTCAATAATGATTATATTATTGACTTTAATGTCAAATAGTCTTATAAAATATTACTAAGACTCTTAAATACCTATTAAATTGAAAAATGTGCATCAAATTTATGTAAGTATAAAAGGTAAACATTTGTATCTGTTTAACATTATAGAAACAAAGCAACAAACAGACATTATTTTACACTGATCAGTCATATTTTATTTTATTTTATTTATTTATTTATTTATTTATTTACTTTGAGACAAATTCTCGCTCTGTCGCCCCGGCTGGAATCCAGTAGCACAATCTCGGCTCACTGCAACATCTACCTCCCAGGTTCAAGCGATCCTCCTGCCTCAGTCTCCCGAGTAGTTGGGATTACAGGCCTGCAGCACCACACCTGGCTAACTTTTGTATTTTTAGTAGAGACAGGATTTAGCCATGTTGGCCAGGCTGGTCTCGAAATGCTGATCTTAAATGACCTGCCAGACCCGGCGTCCCAAAGTGCTGGGATTACAGGAGTGAGCCACCTTTCCTGGCCTATATTTTAATCAAGTAATTTCAAAGTCACGCTACAAACTTATGCCAAATAGATGAAGCTTTACTGTGAAAATATTAGTTGTTGGCATATACGTGTTAAATACTAGTTGATTTTAGAGATGTCACATAATTTATAGGCCAAGTTTTTTCCATACAATTACACTAAAAGTTCTTTCAAGTTCTAAGCATATTTTGTTCATAGATATTGTGTGGTAAAGATCCAGAAATATCCAGGAATTTTCCCAGGAATTTATTTATCTCTTCTAGGTTTTCTAGTTTATGTGTGTAAAGATGTTCCTAGTATCCTTGAATGATCTTTTGAATTTTAGTTTAATGTCAGTTGTAGTATCTCTCGTTTTGTTTCTCAATAAGGATATTTGAATTTTCTCTCTTCTTGGTTAATGTTGCTAACAGTCTATCAGTGTTATTTATCTTTGCAAGAAAACAACTTTTTGGTTCATTTATCTTTTGTACTATTTTTTGTTGTTGTTGTTTCAATTTCATTTACTTCAGCTCTGATCTTGGTTACTTCCTTTCTTTTGCTGAGTTTGGGTTTGGTTTGTTCTTGTTTCTCTATTTCCTTGAGGTGTGACATTAGATTATCTGTTTGTGTTCTTTTAGATATTTTGATTTAGGCTTTTAGGGCTATGAACTTTGCTCTTAGCACCACCTTAGCTGTATCCCAGAGGTTTTGATAGGTTGAGTCATTATCATCATTCAGTTCAAAGAATTTTTTAATTTCCATCTTGATTTTGTTTTTGATCCAATGTTCATTCAAAAGCAGGTTATTTAATATCCATGTATTTTCATGGTTTTGAGTGTTCCTTTTGAAGTTGATTTCCAACTTTATTCCACTGTGGTCTGAGAGAGTGCTTGATATAATTTCAATTTTCTTAAATTTATTGAGGATCTTTTTATGGCCTAATATACGGTCTATCTTGGAGAAAGTTCCATGTGCTTTTGAAAAGAATGTGTACTCTGCGATTGTTGGATGAAATGTTCTGTATATATCTGTAAAGTCCATTTGTTCCGAGGCATAGTTTAAATCTATTGTTTCTTTGCTGGCTTTCTGTCTTGATGGCCTGTCTAGTGCTGTCAGTGGAGTATTGAAGTATCCTACTATTATTGTGTTGAATATTGCCAAAATTAATCTACAAATTCAAGGTAAATTCCTGTCAAAATATTGGAATTAGAAAAAAAGTTTTAAAATTCATATAGAAGCAAAAAAAGAGCCTGCATAGCCAAAGCAAGAATAAGCAGAAAGAACAAATCTGGAGTCATCACACTACCTGATTTCAAACTATACTCTAAAGCCATAGTCACCAAAACAGCGTAGTACTGGTGTAAAAAAATAGTCACATAGACCAATGGAACAGAATAGAGAAGTCTCTGCCCCCACCAGATTCAGGCAAGGGTCCCCACCCTCTTTGATTTCTCTCTTTTCCACTAAAAGAATATAGTGGAGACCATAATTAAGCAGGACAATGACTCAAATTATGGGCTTAAGTGAGAGGTTAGAAAAAAGTCATATTTTATCGGTATCAAGTGTAAATATACTTCTTCTTCTTCTTTCTTTTTTTAGGAGACCAGATTTTACTCCATCATCCAGGCTGGAGTGCAGTGATGCAATCACAGCTCATTGCAGCCCAGGTTCCTCTTGAACTCCTGGGCTCAAGTGATCCACTCACCTCACCCTCTCAAAGTGCTGGGATTATATGTGTCGGCCACCACACTAGGTCTAAATTTACTTTTTAATGCATAAAAGCAAACTGCACGCTTCCTGCCAAACTGGCCTATTATGACCAGTTTGGGAGGAAGTCAAGGTTTAAGCTGTGTTAAAATTTTCCCTTTCAATACTGTGATGATCATCCATGTAATGCATCTATTTGCTCACAGATGGTCTTCACCTTAAAGTCCAGAAGCTTGAAGTTTCATAAACTCAATTCCTTCATCTAAAGTACATTTACTAGTTTTATTGTCTAATATCAAAATACCCTGAAGAGGAGTTATATCCCCCTGGTAATAGAATGTAAACTCTACAAGTATAGGATGTTTTGGTCTGCTTTGCTCTTTTTCTTTAGTGAATGGTCTATATTTCACCATTATGTATTCATGAAAGTCCATCATATACTTGTTGATTTGTATTTTTTTTAATTTGAAAAGCAAAGATTTGTAAAGTATTTTGCAAATATGTTCAAAGTTAGCACTTTGTATATGACTATTTTTCATTTTGAATTTCTATGTTCACAGACACTTTCTGGTTTCTCCCTTTTCTCCCTTAGATGTCATGTTTAGGTTATTATCCTAATCATATAGCCACATAAAAAATACTTTGTTATTTTTGTAATTTATAATCAGAGTATTTGATGTTTTTTGAATTTATGATTATATGTAAGATGAACCACAGACCTACCTTTTTTTCCAAATGATCAGCTAGGATTTCTATCATATTTTATTGGTTCTCCTCTAAATTAAAATGCCATTTTACAGAATAAGTATATTTTATTGGATCGCCACTATTATGAAATGTCATTTTATAAAATAGATTATGATTTCTATAGAAAATCATAATCTTTTCCATTCTTTCTGTCTATTCTTTTTTATTATTATTATACTTTAAGTTCTAGGGTACATGTGCACAACATGCAGATTTGTTACATATGTGTACATGTGCCATGTTGGTGTGCTGCACCCATTAACCCGTCATTTACATTAAGTACATCTCCTAATGCTATCCCTCCCCCCTCCCCCGACCACAAGACAGGCCCAGGTGTGTGATGTTCCCCACCCTGTGTCCTAGTGTTCTCATTGTTCAATTCCCACCTATGAGTGAGAACATGCGTTGTTTGGTTTTCTGTCCTTGTGATAGTTTGCTCAGAATGATGGTTTCTAGCTTCATCCATGTCTCTACAAAGGACATGAACTCATCCTTTTTATGGCTGTGTAGTATTCCATGGTGTATATGTGCCACATTTGCTTAATCCAGTCTATCATTGATGGACATTTGGGTTGGTTCCAAGGCTTTGCTATTGTGAATAGTGTTATTCTTAACCAATGTTGCATTATTTCATGTATTGTAAGCCATTCCCACCCAACCTAAAATGAGTGTTAAAATGTCAATCACATCTGTGTTTGTTACAATAGTATTTAATGAGGGTGGTGGAGAGGTTAAAATTCATTGTTTCCATATCCAGCACTTTAATGCTTATGTACATTTTGTTAATTAAAAAAAAAAAACCCTGATAACACATTTCTCATATTAAGTTTGTACAAGACTTCTTGTAAACTTGAGAGAAGATAGTGACCTTGTCCCTTAAGAGATTAAGTAGAATTATAGTGGACCCAGAATAAATGAGATATATGATTTCCCTGGTCTAGGCAAAAACAATGCTCTGTCTTCATACTACTTCCAGATTAGCTATCTATTAAAAGGACATGTCAAAAATACAATTAAAGTGAATGTATTTTATCGAAGGGCTTTTTCTTTCTATGTCTTTGATTATACATAATGGTTGATGGAGTGTTTCTAAGAGGTCAGATGTGGCCTCACAATAAAGAAAAAAAAAAAATTACCATGATTCCCTTTAATGAATGAAGCATTGAGTTTTAAGAGTAGATGTCTAGCTCACATTAAATTTGTTTTATTAACTTAATGCCATGCAATGGCCTTGAACTGTGGTTTATGAAGCAGGCTCTGAAAGCTCCTTGCAGTACAATGCACTGGAGAACTTGTTAAAATGTTGGAATTCTGAGTATCTCTTCAGATCACTGCAATCATAAGGCTCAAGAAAACTGCATTATTAAAAAGTTTTTCAAATGAATCCTATGGATATTAATATTTAGTGTAGGCTAATCTAGCAAATATGCAATTCCACTATTTTCTAAAGTAAGTCTATTATATTCTTAATTTTAAACCACCTCTCTGAGGAAAAAATACAAACACTAAATTAGTTACACATTTAATTCATTTGTTAAAATAAATATAAGGATCATTTTACATAATTTGAAATCCACTGTGCAAAGGAATTAAAATACAACCTGATGATGAGAGAAGGTATGTTATTAAGATAAACATTTGCCTATGGAGCACACTAAAAGGTTAATACTGACAAGTAAATTATGTCTCACTTTTTTTGTCTACATTCCAACTCTTGCCATATTTTCTGTTTTCCCATACTGACTTATAGCAAGAGATGATAGCAGCTGCATTCCTCTTGCCTCAGGATTTAAAACATATCAAGCTTTCCAACTGATGTAATCAATTCTAACTCCTTGTAGGAACTTTGAGCTTTATAAACAATCCTTCCTGAAGGGGGAATTGACAGACCAAGTAATTTTCAATAAACTGTCTACCATGAAAGGCCTTCCACATATTTCATGCTACTGCTTTAAACAAGTGGACATAAAAATTACTGTTCTTGCTTCACAATCCATCTGCCTTAGCTGAATTGGCAAGTCCTTACTTCAGAACACATTCCGAAAACAAAACCAAGCATGCCTTATTTCATTTCCGTGAGAGAATATATTTCCTAGGGCCCTAGTACATAAACTTACCTCTTCATTCCCGCTCCCTGCCATCTCCATGCCTCTCCTCTGGAAGAACAGCATGTCCAAGCTGAGAAGTAATAGAATGAAAGAGCTCATGCTCTCCCTATTTTGGCCTGAATGACCATAATTGTAAATACCACTGTATTTCAGATGAAAACTATTAGTCGTCTTCAAATTAGAATAGTTTCTCCACTTTCATTTGTCATTAATGACTTGACATTTTTACAGAATTCAGTTTTTTTCATTTTGTAGAACCACATCTATTTGGGTTTGTCTTATGCCTCTGTTCCAATAGTATTTCCTTAGATTTGAATAAAGCGACATTATGAAATGTTACTTCTAAGATGAGGTTACAGAAAAATAGTGGTTTCTAACTTAGGTCCTTCTCTAATTTCCTAACTTGCTTTCTATGCAGACAGCTAGTTGACACGCTATCATCTAAACTATGGAAAGTCCCATATGGCAAGGAACTCACATTTCCAGGCAATGGCCAATGAGAACCTGGGGGATGTCAACAACTATTTGAGTGGACTGGAAGCTGATTTTGCCCACGTTGAGCTTTGATCTAACAAAAGCTTGGGCCAACATCTTGAATGAAACCTTTCAAGACACCCTGAGTCAGTGACACCCAGATAAGTTATACTCAGATTCCTAACTCTCAGAAAATCTGGAGACTAAAAAATATTTGTTGTATTATGCCTCTAAGTCTTGGGGTAGTTTGCTACATAGCATTGCATAACTACTTCAAATGCCTTCTCTTTATTTTCCCATATGTAAGACCTTGATTTTGAGGACCTGCTGACCAGAAAATGATAGTCTGGGCCTCAGAGAACTTAGAGTTATCACTTTATCCTATATTATAGATATTAGGATAATGTTATACTTTTCTTCATTCATCCAAGTATCCTAAGAGGGTGGTTATCAAACTACAGTACAGAGTTTAGCAGTATTAGATAACTAAGTGTCACTACAGATTTTATGAAGTTCTGGTCAATTGTATCTAAGCTATAATACAATAATTTAAATCTAGGTATTTTTAAATATCCTACAATGTTTCTGTATATAGACAGGTTGGAAGTGCAATACTGTATACTTTATATTATTAATGTAATAAATATACTAATGAAAACATTACAATGTACTCTTCCTGGAACATAACTATTATAAAGTCAAATGCATTATATGATAGTGTCTTAATATAACTTTTCATTTAAAACAAAGGCCATAAAAAGTAAACTCAGCCTCAATGTAATGCCTAAGTTTGTAGAAAATATTGCCAGTCTACCAATCAATAAAGTAATATAAACTGTGCACCTGTCAGGTTCTTCATTTGATCCCATAAAATCCCTCTCTCCCCCCAAAAAATCATTGTGTTAGATATTTTATATTAAATTGGGATTTGGAGAAATAAATTTCATCCCAGGTTCTAAACAGAAAATTGCAAAAGTAGGATTTGTACCAGGGCACATCCAACCCCAAATGTACTACCTCTTGTGAACTAGAAAGTGCTGTGCTCAGTGGGATTAGGTATATGGTGACATTGTACACATATCACTGAGTGAAGGAACTCAGATTTCTATTTTGTTGATTGTGTTTGGGGCAGAACATCCTGAGCATATTCATTATGAATCTACTTTTTGTGTACTTGGGGAGCTACTGAACTTTCCCTTTTCAGGAAGTCATATTACCTCTTAGCCTAACGTCATCTATTATTTCAAAATAAGAAAGAGAAGGCAAAGAAAAAATGTAATGTTCAAATAAGAACTTAAAATATTCTCAACAACTACCATTTGTTCATTTATCTACATATTTGAGGAGCTTATATTTTATGACGACAATGAAATGATATGGCAGCAATCATAATGTCCAACTCAGATTTCCTGCTGTTAGGAGCAATATTGACAAAAAGCCTCCATTACTGTGTGATGAATCTACCATCATGTCAACGCTGAGGTACACTCCCCACAGACTCCTTGAAACTGGTAACTGAGAGCAGGATGCACTAATACAGACCCATACGTACAAACGCGAGATAGCTTTGATGGGAGATTTGGCAACATGACACTTGTTCAGCCTGGCTGAGTGTTTCTTAGATCCCTGCTAAAATCTGAGGGCCTTTCTACTGGATTTCCCAATCTTCACAGAATTAAGATACACACTATTGTATGAAGGCTCTTTTAATCTCTTCTGACATGCTCCTTTTATTTCTGTTAGAAGAAATTTTCTCACTAAATCTTTTGTTGGTCCAGTTCAGAAGCTTCTCAGAAAGCAGTGATGAAAAAAAAAAAAAAAAAAAAAAAAAAGTCCTGGTGAAGAGTGCCACTGAAGTATAGTGATTCAGGCATTAGAAAGATAATATTGGGAAATACACCAACACAGATGGTGATCACAGGCATCACAGGGTTCACATGTAGGTAAGGGCTCAATGTGAGCCCCAGAGGGGCTCTTTTGAGGTTTACCAAGAGGCATTTTTCCTCTTATAGATGCAACTAGTCAGCAGACAGGAGACTTGATGTGAAAGATTGGCAGAAGTTCAGAGATAATGCTTAGTTAAGGTAAGTCTGTTACAGAAAAATCATGACCTGAGTGTGAAAAATCTGGATTCTCTAAGCATGCGATGGAGGACGACTGGATGGACGCCCCTAAAGATGTTGGTTCAGAGCTTCTAGAGGTGTCCTTCCCTTCCCCAATATGATATAGCACTTTTGCAACAGCCACATTCAGTAATTGCTCCTATCTCTTCTCTTGACTGCCAGGACAAGAAGTAGGGTTAAATTCCAACATGCAGAGGGCCTGCCAAGAGAGGAAAAAGTCTAGATGCTGAAGGTATGACACTAATTAGATAGCAAATTCTGGAGGGACCAGATCAATGTCCTTGAGATTATATTAATAGCTTTAGAATGCTTAATCAAGGGGACCAGAATGTAAGAGTGGATAATCAAAAATCTATTGATTTGGCATTTTCTTGGGATATTGGATTTAACACCCTTTCAAAGACTCCAAGCAGTGGACAAACATGCTGCCAGCATGGCTTTTTGAGGCCTAAAATGTAAATGACCACCGCCTAGTGAAGTGAAGATGGCTGTGTTACTCCAAAAGTTAAGGAGAAATAAAAAGGCTGAGGAAAGAGGTCATGTGGAAATGCAAATTATAGGAGACATTAGAAAACTCACAAGAGGATTATGTGCCACAGAGGGCCCGGATGACACACCAGTCACCAAAGGCATCAGGAAACTGTGAATGAGAATGGCACCAGCATAACTGACAGCAGAAAAGACTGCCACAGAGATGGCATCATTATTACCCAAGAGAATGTTGGGCCCTCAAAGAAGAGGGCAAAGGATAGCACTTAGCTGGCAGAAGCCAAGAGATAGCAATGATCATAACAAGGCCATGGAGACTCTCGGGATGAACATGAAGTCAGGAGGAATTACAATGGCAGGCAGCAACATAAAAACTGTTGATTTATGCAAATTGAAATGGACTCCCACCCAAACAGAGATAATACATAAAAAACAGTATTGCATACCAGGCAGCAACATAAAAACTGTTGATTTATGCAAATTGAAATGGACTCCCACCCAAACGGAGATAATACATAAAAAACAGTATTGCATACCAGGCAGCATGATAGATTAGTATCACTAGAAGAGATATAAATGTCTAAAGAATGTAGAGGCTATTGTCCTTGGTATATCTATAATTAATTAGTGTGGTCCTTTCAGGAGATAGATAATACCTGGATAATAATTATAGATGACCACAACCTTGACTAAGTGGTATCCTGATCACAGCCACAGGGCTGGACGTCATCTATGCGACAACAGATAAATAAGACCCCATATACAACATATGCAGCCATTGATATGGTGAATGTATTCTCTTCCATTCAAAGAGAAAATAACATAAGGAACAGTTTGTAGTCATGTGAGACAGCTGCCAATATTCATTTACAATTTTGCCTCAAAGCTATGCTAACATTCTCACCCTCTGCATTATATACTCCAAGATACAGCGCAGACAGTCCTGTTACCCACTGCAGTTGCCAGTGTGTCTCTTCTTCAGCTCACATAGTTAGGGTAGGAGTAGGGGAACCATATAAACAGCTGGAGGAGGAAGAAATTCCCTGAGCTTGGATTATGTTTGACTTAGCCAGAGATTGGCTACAAACTAAAAAATCACCAGTGATTTCATAATAGCTACTTTCAAACTTTCACTTGAAAGACAGGGGAGAGGGTAACTATTTTGAATGAGAGGAACTATGAGTAGTTAAACTGGTATTCCCATTAATTAAGATGAAAGTGGTCAAGGGAATAATATGTATGTTTCTTGGTACTGATTAATGTCCTAGACTTTTGATCAGGATCTTGCAAGGAAAAAGACTTGAATATCTGAGTAAAGGAGATCTTGATGGAAAGAAGCACAGGGACAGATATATAGCAATGGCAATGAAGAGTTAAGATTATTGTATCACACATCAACACCCACCAAGAAGCATTCATCAATAAGAAAGCAGTGAATAATCAAGTATGCACATAAGTTGGCCAGTTGATATTAGTTACTTTATTATCAGCTACTCTGAAATGTGCTCTATGGACACATAAAGTGAGCGTCCACAATGGCAGTGACAGAGGCTGTGTATAGGTCCAGTAGCATGAATTTGCATTTTCAAAGACCAGTTTTACTACTATTGCCTATGAATGTCCAACTTCACAGAAGATGTAGTGAGAGAATGAGCCTATGACCTTGGGATCTATTATTAGTACCACATACCTCACCTTTCAGAAATAGACAGCTTCATAGAATGCTACCATTTCTTTCTAGAAACACAACTGAGGTTTCATCTCAGAGGCAATCCTCTCCAAACACACTGTGCTATTTTTCCAGACGCAATATCTATTAAATCAGAGCTTCATATGTGAGTATGGGAAGTCACAATGTTACTTCTTACTATCACTGCAAATGAACCACTGGAATTGTGGAGAGTGGTGTCCCTGCAACTCAGGGGTCTGTGGATTTGGAAGTTTTATTCCCCATAGGGGATGCTCACTTGCCAGGAGATTAGCAAGGCTCTCACTGAATTTCAAACTGTAACTGCTGTTGAGTCACTTGGGAACCCTTATATATACAGACTAGCAGATAAGGAGTCACCATACTGATGGGTATGAATGACCCTTGTGAGATATGGCAAGGTTTCTCTTCAAACAGCCTGCTCAGCTTCTTATTCTCTAATTCCAAGTAACCTCCACTTTCTTCTCCTTTTTCTTCTTTCTAATTTTAATACATACCTAGAATACCACAGCCTAAGTCCACATCCCTTTCCTTATTTGAAAATAGACTGACTCTCTAGTCCTCTGTAGATAACCCTTTGCCCATCTCCCCTCTCTTCCACCACTCACCCACCTTATCTAAAAAAAGTTTAAATGTTTAGCCAATCGAGTCTAATTTAAATTGTGTGGTCCAACCCCAGCCAATGGGAAAAGGATACAGGGAGAAAACACAAGGTGAAAATAAGCTTCTACTCTCCTTTGTTCAGTGTGTCCTCGTGACAACCAGCCCTACAAAAAAAACACCCTTCTGCAGAAAAGTAAATTTACTTTACTAAAAAATCCTTTGTTTAAATACTCATCTTTATTTACAACTCCAGACTTAATTTCTAACAACCCTGATCAGCAGAAGGGAGATTTGGTTTTAAACAGCAGAGTAGAAATACATGTAATATCCAGGTGAACTACCCTGGTATCTGCTGGTATTCATCTCCCCAATTAAAACTTAGTGGATACTTGCACCAATCCCAGATTAAAAAGAGAATAATGAGCAGGGTTTGAATTCTTTAGGAATGAAGTTATGAGTCATGCCATTTCTTAGGTCACCAAGATTGCAGAATTGACAATGAAAGGTGAAGAGAATTTAAAATTTAAAATAGAGCAGGAAGAGGATGAGTATTACTTGTGACACTGAAATCAAGTGGAATGGCAGGTAACTCTGTAGTTCCCCCCACTCACCTCTCACTTATGAGTTTTGTTTTTTTTTTTTTTTTTTTTTAATTTATTTATTATTATTATACTTTAAGTTGTAGGGTACATGTGCATAACGTGCAGGTTTGTTACATATGTATACTTGTGCCTTGTTGGTGTGCTGCACCCATCAACTCTTCATTTACATCAGGTATAACTCCCAATGCAATCCCTCCCCCCTCCCCCTCCCCATGATAGGCCCCTGTGTGTGATGTTCCCCTTCCTGAGTCCAAGTGATCTCATTGTTCAGTTCCCACCTATGAGTGAGAACATGCGGTGTTTGGTTTTCTGCTCTTGTGATAGTTTGCTAAGAATGATGGATTCCAGCTGCATCCAAGTCCATACAAAGGACTCAAACTCATCCTTTTTTATGGCTGCATAGTATTCCATGGTGTATATGTGCCACATTTTCTTAATCCAATCTGTCACTGATGGACATTTGGGTTGATTCGCCAGCAACGGATCAAAGCTGGACTTATGAGTTTTGTCTCAGGGAGGGAGGCTAACAGAGATCATAGAGGAACTGCTTTCCAAACCTGTGAGGAGAAAGAGGCCTGTGCAATACGAGGTATGAACTGTGATAAACATAAAATACACTACTCAACCTCCTCCTCAGGAAACCTAATTGACCGTTGGTGTCAGCTGCTGCTCTCTGAAACTAGCCGTCCATTTGCACAAGACCAGGTGTCCCATGGGATGCTCCCAGCTAATAACTAAATGCAGCAAGGATACAGTTGCCAGTTTCTTTCTGCAAGACGAAGAACTCTTCTGTCCAAGGACTTTGGCTCAAAGACTCCTCACTGGCCTGACTGAATCTTTCCTAGAACCACATACTGCAGTCTGAGACTCTTTCTACCCACACACTGCGCTTCCTCTGATACCTGCACACTGGTCAAGTCTGTATCACAATCTGAAATATTTTCCAGCCTCCTCTGCCCAATCCCACTTTCTTTCACAGGTATTTCTCCCAGTAAATCTCTTCCATGTCTAATCTTGTCTTGGCATCTGCTTCCCCAAACTACACAGATGAAAGTCTTACTCTAATGATATCATATATACTGTCATAATTTCAATTTTAGCCACTATCTATGATACATATATAATAGCAGTTTTTGAGGGGATTTTAATTTACCAACAATTAGGAAATACCTTTGGGACTTTTTTTCTGTGTGCTTGTTTGCACTACTGTAAACCGATATTTTGTTAAGAATAGATGCATAATGATAAAAAACATATTTTTATATTCTTATTTCTTGATTGTATTTCTCAAAGTGCTTTTAATATATTGTTCTTTGTTGTTGAGTTCATCTGAGTTCCATTAATTTTCATCATTTAATTTTACATATTGAATTAAACATTGTGTTCATTTATTAACCTCAATGTCAAAAGTCTATGATATTTTATTTCAGCATAACTTGTTTTACATGATCCAAATATTGTTAGAGAAAAAAATATTATTACCTCAGAAGATGAGAAAAAAATGATGTGTTTGTTGTATGTGGATGAATGTGTTTTAGATTTTAGTATTGTTCTCCAAACTTGGCCCTTTAAAATCTGTCTTTTCAATGTCTCATGTCTCTGCATTATTCATTGCTCTTTGTATTGCTGGTGGTATTATGATTACTTAAATCAGTTTAGATAAAATTGACAGAATTTAAAAAACCTGCCAAATTAACAGTTAGAATGTTTAGTAATGGAACTTGACTCAGTAATATTTATAATTATAGGCTCAAATACTTCTAGGCATTTCTCTATCACTTTTCTTTTTACTTTTCTGAATGTTTTATTTTTTTCCTCATTGAGCACTGCCTTTAATCCCATGCTGACAAAATATTGAAGTGTATGTTTTAATATTTTTTCCAATTAAGATTTCTGAAGAATCAAGTTTTTAAAATTGCAGAAATATGCTCTGATTTTTTTTTTTTTTTTTCTTATGTCAAGTATTCTCTCTTAGATCAGGAACCTGCAGCTAGTGGGACCATAACGTAACATAAAAGATTTTTCTGGAACCACAGAGTAAAAGTGGAAAGAGGACCTAGTAGAAAGGACTATTTCATGAGGAAAAGAAAAAGATGTTTGCCAAAAAAACAAAACTAAAAGGAAAAAAATATCCACTCTATTCTAAAATTGATGCCATTATTACAGACTTTATGATATAACAGAGAGATGTTCAAACATGAGTTTTAGTATCAGTGTGAATCTAAATTAGAAAAATTGAGTTAAAATTAACTGTTAAATATAAGAGCAAATTCCGAGATGGTTTGATCAGGAAAGTTTGTACTCAATAGCAATACGTAAAACCTTTAGATGATAGCAATATGTATAAACCTTTATTTTGTTTGAAAGAAGAGCAGAATAATAGCATTATTATGAGTCAAGCCCATCAGTCATTCTGATTATTATGTCAGAAATCATTCTGAGCTCCAAAATATTCCTCAAATACAGTTGCAGTATTTGATTGGTACCTAAAATTGATTAGTATCTAAAAATAGAAAGTTCATATGCAATGTAACAACTTTTAATAGTCAGTCTATCACATTAATCCTGCTTTTCTCTGTTATTTTTATACCTTGTCTTTGTCATGTCACTCATCATATAGTCTTGTACTTACTTGTTTAATATCTGCCACTATCACTTGACAGTGAGTTTCTTAAAGTTAGAGACTTTATATTTATATCCTTCATAGTCTATAAAATGCCTAGTGTAGTGTATGTTCTGGAAAAAGTCTTTTTTAGCAAAAAAAAAAAAAGAAAGAAAAAAAAGGACTATCCAAAACAGGAAATTTGTTACCACACATCCAGGATTTATCATTATAAAAAGACTATAATGTGAAAATAAGGAAAACAATCTATCTGAAGTTATGTTAGGTCCAAAACAGAATAATTTTACAAAAGAAGCATCTTTTACAAATAAAAAAATCAGACCTACTCATTGTTGGATCATTGAACTATTGACCACAACTAAGGTCATGTGTCATTTAAGGACTAGAGAACAGATAAGCATTTAGATGAAATTCAGGAGGTTGCAACTTCAATGCTTTTAGATATACAAGATCAGACTATTTCACGGTTTTTTTAAATAACAAATGCAAATCCTTTGTACCATAACAAAACCAGATTACACATTGTGATACTGAAATAGTTAAATTTGTCTCTCTAAACTATATTTAGAGCATAGTATTTCAGTTGTAAGTATGTTTTAAATATAAAATAAGGAAAGCTTAGAGTAACAGCAGGTAAAGATACAAAATAGATAGGATAGTTCAGGTTTTTTTAAATACCTGATTTTTAAAAATACAAACGAAATCAGATAACAGGTAAGACAAAAAATGGGAAGACTTCAGATGGTTTTCATTTTGTCTATACTTGTTACTAATGGAGATAACCAGATAGGAAAATGTGTTTAACAATTTAAGCTAAAACTTTACTATAAAAAAAAAAGTGAAATACAGAATAGTGTAAAAGAACGGTGATATTTTTGCAAAAATTATAAAAGTAAAATGCAAGAAGAAATAATGGGACTAATATACAAAGTATGAGCTGTCTTTCAATATCTCACTTTTATAATAGTAGCCATAATTTCATGATAAATGATCATGATAAAATGTACTGTAGAGTTAAAATGTTTACCCCCACAAGATATGGAAGTCTTAAGGTATCAGGTGATAGTAAATTACTTCTTTCTAGTCACTGTGTTCAGTAATAATCTATTTAGTGTGTCATGTATTTAGAACACACAAGCTAATGTCAAATCATAAAATAAGTATCACATAGTTTTATTAATAATTGTAATATATTTATGCTATATTTCCTAATCAGCAAGACTGGTTCAATAAGTTGCTCACTAAGAATAAGTTAAATACTTTGGAAACTAACTCTCTCAGGCTGCTAAGCACCATTTAACATGTTAAAATTGTGATTTACTAAATGGCAGAAGTTAACCTAAATGAAACAAATGCAGTTCTGCCATGTTTTGTTTTGTTTTGTTTTGAGGCGGTCTCACTCTGTCGCCCAGGCTGGAGTGCAGTGACCGGATCTCGGCTCACTGCAAGCTCCATCTCCCAGGTTCACGCCATTCTCCTGCCTCAGCCTCACAAGTAGCTGGGACTACAGGCGCCCGCCACCACGCTTGGCTAATTTTTTGTTTTTTTTTAGTAGAAATGGGGTTTCACCATGTTAGCCAGGATGGTCTCGATCTCCTGACCTTGTGATCCCCCTGCCTGGGCCTCCCAAAGTGCAATTTTTGATTAATGTATTTTGTTGTGGCCTCTGCAGTTTACACTCTATATTATGCCTGATCTGAGTAACGCTCTTACAAAAGTTTAAGTAGAATACACTTCTTTGGATTGTTTCACCTAATATTATACTATTATGGCCAAGACCATAGGCTGTTGACCTCTGGGTGTTGGGTGCTTCCATTGGGTGGCTTCTAAAGACACATCAAGGGAAGTAATTAGAACTATGTGCATGAAAAAATTAATAGATGAGAAATGTCTGAGTGCCAATACATGTTTATTCTAAGAAGCCTTTCATGCAATTGGTGGGGATCAAGTCCACATCACATTTTTACAAATTTTACAATTACAAATTGCAATTATAATTACAAACTTCACATCAGAGTACACAACACGTATAATTAGAAGTCATGCTTATTTTGTCTTTTTCCTTAGTCATCACCATCAAGACACAATCATGTTCATTTCTTGTGACTCATGACTGTGCCGAGGAGATAATTTGAAAAAAAAAAAAAAAAAAAATCCAAAGGAAAGTAACTATATGAGATTTTTCAAATATTGGTTATGATTTGAAGATATCTATACTGTTCGTGAGTTTTCCTAAGGGAATGCTGATGTTCCTAGTATTATTCCCAACAAAGTAAAAAGAAATAAAAATAGATTTGCATATGCCCTTATTTTTAATAAAATATAGATTTTTATTCCATCCGGAAACACTTTTTAGTTATTTACTTGGTGAAGAAATATGAAAGCAAAGACGTGTGCCAAAAATAGATAAAATTCATTACGGCAATTTTATTCTATGACTTCTTATGCCTTTGCAGAACTGAGACCTATCTTTCAATATTTCTGAATGTTGAAATAAATGATCACAGATTCTTATGTGTCATAATACCAACAGTGGACATTTTGATTGGTTGCTTAAAATTATTTGTTATGAAAATAAAGAGCAAGTAGCAACAGTGAAAATGTCATAATCATAATATAAGATGTTAATTTGTAAGACTGAAATTATTTAAATTTCAATAAATGTTTTGGACAACTTACAAATATAGTTAATATGACAGACCATAGTTTGGAAAATGAGTAAAAAACAATATTTTGAGGCAGTAGTATAAATAAATGTGTAAAGTATTGATTCTGAGAAATCTGAAATATGCTTTAGAAAGGTTTTGAAATCTTCTTACCATCAACATTTCTACATCTTTTGAAATAACAGTTCTGTCTCTCTGCCATAAATCATTTACTTAGTTCTTTCTCCTAAATTTCTAAATTCTAATAACAAAATTCTTAATTATGTCTAAAACCAAAACTATCTCTTTGCATTACTGAAATGTCATGACCAACGGTCATTTGGGAATAAAAGAATTAACAGCTGGTCTGTAACTTTTTTTCTTCATTGAAGTACCTGGGAATAAATAGTGTAATCAAATTGCCTTCAAAAGATACTAATTGAATCTCTTGATAGCATTTATTAGCAGAATGTTTTCCTATTTATGGAATGTTTTTAGCAAAATATACCTGGTCTGTCTAGGTTACTTATGACCAACACACCTGAAATTTATGGATGTTTGTGGTATGACACTCTGGAAAATGTTTGAGTTAGAGATGGAATTGTCAGATGAACAAATATTGGTATTTCACGGTTGTGCTGATTATAAATTTATTGCCTCTCAACCACAAATTAATCTTTTTAGACTGCTCTGGGAACACAGATTTGGATCCTTTTAAATATTTATTTTTCCTGTACCAGCTGGCAGAACATTTTGTCAGCAGAGGGCACTGTAAGAGAAAAAGAGCTTTGTTCTGTACTTTGGATATGTTGGCTTTGTAGGTTCTGGTAGCGTTCATAGCTTCTGTAGCGCCTAACTCTCTCAGCTTAAGTCAGGCAGCAATACCTTGATAGCCAGCAGATTCCTTGACACATCCCATCTCCAGAGCAGTTTTGAAGAAGAGTGGCATTTTCCCAGTGTCCAGCTCCTGCAGTATGTGGTAATCAAGTGGCACTTCACAGCACCTCTCAAACCACAGGCATTTCCACAGTATCTGGACCCTGCCATACACATTGGACAGCAGAACCATGTAGTAAACAGTCCAGTATCCCAGATGGTGGATTTCTGGCAAGTTCCACAGACCATATTTCCAGCAAGTTCTGCTGGCATGACACCTCACAACTTCTCTGTCATCCAGTGAGCAACAGCTGTGCCATCTTCTACGAAGTTGAGAACTCAACAACTGCGTGATTTTCTCTCTTCATTGAACCCAGAATGATACGATAATCTAACTAGCTCCGTTTCTAAAAGTGATGCCCTTATTATATCATGTAGAAGCATAAATGTTAAATTTGGATGAGTGTCTTATAAAAAAGATCTGTGGGATGGGCTGGCAGTCTCAGGCTCTTCCACGCCGTGTCTGTGTCTTTCAATTACCTATAACCTTTTAGTTTGATTCTGAGCAAAGTATATGATTTTTGTGTCTAATTTCACAACTCACTCTCTTGTATTATCTCTGTATACGTGAAAAGAAAACACAAATCATCACAAAAATTACATTGCTGACTCTCAAAAATAAGACAAAGGGACAAACATTCACCATAAATCTGTATTACAAAAGCACTGTTGGAAAAGTACTAGTATGTTCTAAATAAAATATATTAAATGACTTCATTAAAGAAAAAAGATAAAGTTGCCAAATGTAGATTTTTTGGAATATAAGTGTCCTATATCTTCATTTAGTTCTATAGAATCCTTTAGATTTGGCTATCATTAAAAAAATTATTCTCAACTCTGGGTACCGTGCTAACATCTATTCTCCATTTTCCATAACACAAGTATCTTTCAAAAATACACTATTTTATTATAAACTCTATATTTTTAGCACTCTTAAGGCAATGAAAGTGAGAGTAGATAACCTAAGGATTGGGTGAAAACAGATTTAGTAATAAAATAGTTTGACCGACAACATGGTTTGGGCCATGTAATACCCACATGTCATGGGAGGGACCCAATGGGAAGCAACTGAATCATGGAAGTGGTTCCCCCCGACCCCTTGCTGTTCTTGTGATAGTGAATGAGTTCTCTTGAGATTGATGGTTTTATAAGGAGCTTCCCCCTTCACTTGGCTCTCATTCTGTCTCCTGCCTTCCTGTGAAAAAGTGCCTTCCGCCATGAATGTAAGTTTCCTGAGGCTTCCCCAGCCATGCTGAACTGTGAGTCAATTAAACCTCTTCTCTTAATAAATTGCCCAGTCTTGGGTATTTCTTCATAGCAGCATAAGAATGGACTACTACACTTGTTTATGTATTTAATAAAAATTAAGAAATAAGACATATGCTCAAAATCAAGGAATGTGTATTTTTAAATATTTCTTCATTTTTTTTTTCACAAATAAGACACAAAAAACTACTAATTGTGTTGCTGTGAAGATTCAATGAAATAATGAATGTGAACATTATCTTTTATTATTATTATTATTCAGGCTATGGCAACGAATCTACAAAACAACCATTTCTAAAATTATGATGACTTATTACAGGAAGGTTTAGTTATTGTTCACAATACATGACTATAACTAGGCAACTCTATCACTTTTCCTTACCCCAGGACTCAGACAGAATGAGCAGCCACCAGACTAAATGTTAGCATTCTGCTGGTAGAGTGAGAGAGATCTCTGGATAATCTTACATTGACAATTAAATGCTTCAATTTGGAACTGGAACTTGTTCTAACAACTCATTGGGTAGGACTTACTATATATCCACCCCACTAAAAGACAGCCAGAAAATTACATCAGGGTTCTGAATATACAAAAAAGGAGAACTACTTATAAAGTTAGAGTAACTGTTGGCAAAAGAATTTGAGAATTTGAGAAAACTTTGGCTCCATTTTGAATTCAAAACACAATAAACCTTTTCACTGAAAGACACCTCAAGTCCAAAATCATATATGATATACAATAGGTTCTATAACAGTTAGACCTGATCCAGACATTTATACAGTGAAAAAAAGTATCTGTCCCTTAAATACTTGATACATACACCACATTAAATGCTCCAATTTGACAAGAAAGAGAGAGAGTAGAAAACATAGATCTCACTGGCGTATAGCTAAACAGAAATTCTGCTGTGCAGTTATTATGGGGACCCTTCACTGTGGATGGGGAATGTTTCTTGATTAGGACAGGTTATTTTCCTAAAGAGTGAGGGATTCCAAAATGATATTCCTGCATGAACTTTGTCTCTGCCTCCTAAGATTTTTTTCCATGCTTCATTGTTGCTTGGTCAAATTTCAAGTGGGCATTAGAGGATATATTTGCTTATGGGGCAGTTTTCTTTTGCCAACAGTTACTTATACCCACAGGTTTTTGTTTTTTTGTTTGTTTTGTTTTTTGAGAACATTTTGGTTATTAGATTTGCTATATTTTTTTGACGTTTTTGCTTGTATGATGGTCTCTTGTATTTTGCCTTTTTGTTGTTAATTTTTGTTTTAATTTCCATTTTAATTTTAGACTCCAGGGGTACATATGCAGGTTTGTTACAAGAGCACATTGTGTGATGCTAAGGTTTGGCTTTTATTGACCCTGTCAGCCAGCTAGTGAACATAATACCCAATGGGAGGTTTTTCAATCCTTACCCCTCTTCCTCCCTGCCCCTGTACTTTCCTCTCTCCCTATTTTTGAAGTCCTCAGCGTCTATTGTTCCCCCTTTATGTGCATGTGAACCCAATGTTTAGAGCCCACTTGTAATTGAAAATATGCCATATTTTGTTTTTGTTCCCACATTAATTCACTTAGAATAACAGCCTCCAGCAGCATTCATGTTTCTGCAAAGCACTTCCTTCTCTTTATTGTTATGTAGTATTCCATGTGTTTATGTACCATACTTCCTTTATCCATTCTACCACCGATGGCACATAAGTTAATCCCATGTCTTTTCTATTGTGAATAGTGCTGCAGTGAACATCGAGTGCATGTATCCTTTTGGTAGAATTATTTATTTTCCTTTGTGTATGGGATTTCTGGATCTATTTGTAGCTCTATTTTTAGTTATTTGGAAAATCTTCAGACTGCTTTGGAGATTTGCATTCCATCAACAGTGTATAAGCATTACCTTTTCTCCATAGTCTGCAAACATCTGTAATTTTTTGACTTTTTAATCATAGCCATTCTGATTGGTTTGAGATTGTATCTCATTGTCGTTTTGATTTCTATCTCTCTGAGGATTAGTGATGTTGAGCATTTTTTAATGTTTTTGACCACTTGCATGTCTTGGTTTTGAGAAGTGTCTGTTCATGTTTTTATCCACTTTTCAATGGGGCTGTTTGTTTCTTGTTGATTCATCTAAGTTCCTTATAGATACTGTATATTAGTCCTTTGTTGGATGCATAGTTTAAAAATATTTTTTCATTCTTTGGGTAGTATATTTATTATTTTGATAGTTTCCTTTGCTGTGCATTAGTTCTTTAGTTTAATTGAGTCCCATTTATCTATTTTTTATTTTGGTCATCTCACCAGAAGTTTATTAAAAGACTTGAGAAAAGATTGTGAGCAGTGTCAACCATGGATATTATGTCTGCTCTTATTCTTTATCTCAGTGCTTTATTCTTCCTAATTATAAATCCTCAACCAGAATATTATTTCTCACATTTTATTGCAGATTTTATAAAACCTATAGACAAAAATTAATAAGGTCTGTGATGTACATTTAAACCCAGTCCACATGGATATTGATCCCTCCTGTAAATCCTTAATATTTCATAGTACATGCAGTTGTTCATCAGACATAGCACATTTTAGTCAAGACATCCCCTCATCAACATAAATATCCCCTACCAGGTTTTGGTCTCTTAATCTACCAAACTCTGAGAAATCATCATCCCATGCTGGAGTGCTACCCTCCTCGCTCCGGGCCCATGATACTTGGGGGTGACTATACTGAAACTATACCTGGCATCCAGTTCTTACTTCAGGGCCATAAAACTAAGATCGCCCACACATTCCCCTTAAATAAGACATCTTGATGGGCTAATGACTACCACCATATTAGCCAGTCATTTGAGCACTGTCATGCATTTGGTATTTTTAACTTTTGGGAGTAATATCACTCAGCATCGCAGAAGACCTGGTCCCTGCCGAATCCACTGTAGACAGACTCGGATGAAGTCCATAGTTTACATCTCGACTGATATGAGCAACTAAAGAGAAGGCAGTCGAGGTGTAACTACAGCTGAATGGTTCTCTGTTTTCATGCTAAGCGTGCTTCAATATTTTTTATCTGCTTCTTCTTACACATTGGCCGAGGTTTATACTATGGATCATTTACATTTCTAGAAACCTGAAATATCGGCATTATTCTCCTGCTCACAGACTATGGCAACAGCATTCATAGGCTAGTGCTCCCAGGAGGCCAGATATCACTCTGAGGCACTACAGTAATTACAAATCTACTATCAGCCATTCCATATATTGGAACTCACCTTTTGCAATGATGATGTGATAAAAATCCATCATCAACATAATGCAAAGTAACTGAAAACCTTGAGACATTTTTTGACAAAACATATGTTAACTTCTCGTTGGCAATCAGTGGTGATTCATACATAATTGAGTGAAAATTAAATAAATGTGCCATTTTTAAGTGTAAAATAATTGCTGTCACTTAAAGCATGTATGCAAAACTCATAATTTTCTAATATATGTTGACATAGGTTCTAAGGCTTTAATAAAGGTTTTTATCAGGGAAAATACGTACTGGAAAATTATCTGTCTCTGAGAAAAATATGCAGTTATGCAACAAAACTAATATTCTACTCACAGGTAGCAAAAGTCAATATTGCTAAGGCCTTACTCTGGGTAAACATTAGACAGGGTGAAAAGTAACATGAGCTTAATCTTGTTGTAGATCAGCATGGACTGAATGCTTATGACCTCACAAATTCAAGTGTTGAAATTCTAACCCTAAAGATGATGGAATTAAGAAGGGGCCTTTAGCATATAGGATTAGTGCCCTTATGGAAGAGACTCCATAGAGATCTCTTACCCGTTCCATCAAGTGAAGTTATAGCAAAAAGATGGTTACCCAGGAAGAGGGCCATCGTAAAACACTGATTCTGCCAGCACCTTGACATTGGACCTCCTAGCCTCCAAAACTGTGAGGAATAATTTTTTGATTGTTTGTATTCTACTGAAGCTATGAAATTTTGCTGTTGTAGTCCAAACAGTCTAGCACAAGGTCCCAAAGAATATGAGTATAAACATATATATGCATATATGACATATGTATGTGAGTATACACACACAGATTTCTGAAAAATTCACTCTTTAATATATAATTCTACATTTCTATTTTATTGTGTATGCTAAGATAGAATGAACCACATGAGTTGCTTCATTTAAATTCTTGTTCATTTTCCAGTTTGCACTTATACCATGGTCCTTTTTTTGATTTCTAATATATATCTCTTCTCAAGACTGGAGAAGTACACCCAAATCCATCTTTCTACAGAAGTTTCCTGGAGAAATAATCTAAATAAATTGTAGTAATTCCTTCATATGTTTGGGCTCAACGTCAATGGATTTAACCACAATAGATCAAAAATATTTTTAAAAGTTGTATCCGCACTGGCTCTGTAGACTTTTATTTCTTGTCATTATTCCCTAAAGAATACAGTGTAATAAGTATTTGCATGAAATTTACATTACATTAGGTATTATAAGTAATCTAGAGATGATTTAAAGTCTGTGGGAAGATATGTGTAGGTTATATGTAAATACTATAACATTTAATGTAAGGGACTTGAGCATCACTGAATTTTGGTATCCATAGTGGAGTTAGTCCTAGAGCCAATCACCAACAGATACCAAGGGATGACTGTACTTCAGTGAAAGGGAATAAGTAACAAAAATAATCATTTAAAGAGACTACTCCATTAAAGAGACCACTCTTTTATTTGTTCTCTCCAAAAAATTGTTCCAAGATAAATCATATGTAAATTATTGTCATTTCTAGTCTTTATAAATAATAGAGTGAAATGAGGGGGAAAATAATTTATATTACCTACATTAATAATGCTTTGTTTGGGGTTTATGCAACTTGGGGATGGTTGAGCCAAAAGAAAAATAATAATAATGACAATGATAATAATAAACAAGTAGAAGAAGAAAAGGAGAAAAATAACTGATTTGCTTAGTTCCAGATTACACTGAAAGTTTTAATTTTGAAAAATATGTTTTATGATGAAGAAAAACAAGAAGAAAAATGATAAAAAGAGACAGGAGAAAAATAATTGGATTGCTTAGTTCTAGATTACATTGAACATTTTTCTTTTTGAAAAATATATTTTATATCTAGTTATAATATTACTATACTGTTGAACTAAAAAGAAAATAGAACATTCTTGGTAAGCTCTTGTTGAGTTATAGTTTTAGGAATATTCAAGTATTCACCTGCCTACTTGTCTTTTTTTTTTTTTTGATGTCTTACAGGAAAAACACAGTATGACCCAACTAAAACTCTTTATACTATTTCCCAATACCTGCTCTTAGTCAAATAAATACATCAATACTTCCTGTATTTGTAAATGTTACCAATTTATATGCTATTATAAGGCCAAAACTTAGGAGTCACAGTTAAAACTTCATCTCATTCTCTTGAAATGTTAACATAGAACAGGTGAGGTAAAAGTAGAAGGCTAGACACTCTTGCACTGACCCCTCCCTTTTTACATCAGTGTAGATTCTTAGTAAATTGTAGGGAATTAAAATTCCCCAAAGGGTACATTTCTTCTGTACAATATTTATTCAGGCTATATAATTGAAGTAGAATTCCTTTATACCAGAGTGTGAAGACAAATTGCATGCGAACCAGAAGAAAAACCCCAAACACCCTGTAGAAAAGGAAGTTACCTACTAAATTTCATTTCATTCAGATTTTTCTGAGTGAAATTAAGTGTCTATCTTAGGACCATACTTGTCCCCAGAAGGACCACCCATACAAAGCTACAGCCATAACAAAAAAAAAAAAAAAGAAAAAAGAAAAGAAAGAAAGAAAGAACATTATACAGTATAATAGATGGAGGGTTGTGTAAATAAACAGATAAAAAAATGTTAAAAATCATCAAAAGGATCTTTAACTTGTTTAACTGGACAAGAAGAACTGGATAGTGCAAAGATCTCTGCAGGTCATATGTCTGAAAGGGCTTACCAGAATTTGCAGGACGTACTCATGTAGGCCTATTATTTAGGCAAAGAAAAGGGACAGCACAAGATTGACTGTCCTGCATGTCCCTCTTTTAACCCAGTAAGGTCAGTGCAAAAAATGCATGTCAGATTTGCAAGTCAAATTTGTTAAACCCGTTGGGCCAGTTGCAAACCACTGTTAAATATACTGACCCTGAGGGTCCTTCATCAAGTTTCAGACTTAAAGGGCACATTGTAAATCCACTGTTCTCATACTGGCCCAGGTTTAAAGAAAGTATTTTAAGTCCATCTGTAAATCAACTCTATCTCCTGAAACAGCTTAGTAAATTTCTTAATATTAAGTGACTGCATATTTATATCAAACATTATTTTTACTGAACATAAATGAATTACTTTGTTTTAACATGTGTCTATAGTGGGGTTTTTATTTGCTTGTTTTTTTAGCAGCCTGGAAATCGTCCAGTAAAGATGTACAAATTATAACTTCAATAATTTATGCAATATTAATTGGGTTAACACTGATACACAGGGATTCCAGATATTCAAAAAAAAAAAAAAAAAAGCTTAGATTCAATAGTTTTATTTTGTATTAAATGGTGATACATATCTGTATATACACATATATATATGTATGTAGCTACATCTATATATAATTGCAAGAAATAAGGTTAATTGTTCTTTTTATTTTTATTTTTTAACTGGGAAATTTATTTTAGGTGTATGTGGATGTGATTGTGTGTGTGTGTTCATCTAGTAGTGAGTTACTTTTCATTATAATTTTATTTTTATTTTATTTTATTTTTTAATTTATTTAGATTTTGTTAGAACAGGTTGGAGCTCAGGTCAAAATTGAGCAGAAAATAAAGAGTGCCCATCTATCCTCTACTGCCATGCATGCACAGCTTACCCCACTATCGACATAGCCCAGAATGGTATATTTGTTACAATTGATGACCCAACATTGACTGGACATTGTCACCCAAAGTCCACAATTTACATTAAGGGTCATTCTTGGTGTGCATACTATGAGTTTTGACCAATGTATTATATTTTTATATTATTATAATATCATCCAGAAAAGTTTGACTGCCCTAAAAATCTTCTGTGATTCGTATATTTATCCCTTTCTTTCCTCTAATTCTGGGCAAAAATTAATCTTTTTACTATCTTCAAAGTTTTGCCATTTTCAGAATGTCATATACTACTAGAGCTGAATCATATGGTACATACCATTTCCAACTGGCTTCTGACACTTAGTAATATGCATGTGTTTCCTCCATGCCCTTTCATGGTTGATAGGTCATCTCTTTTTAGCAGTGAGTAATATTTCATTGTCTGGATATACTAGTTTATTTTACTCAGTCACTATTGAAGAACATCTTTATTATTTCCAAATATTGGCAACTATTAATAAGCTGCTATAAATAGCTTTGTGCATGTTTTCATGTAGGCCTCTGCTTTCAATTCATTTGGCTAAATACCAAGGAGCATGATTGCTGGATTATATGCTAAGAGTTTGTTTAGTTTTTTTAGGAAGAGTCAAACTGTCTTCCAAAGTAGCTGTACAATTTTGCTTTACACCAACAATAAATGAAAGCCATTATGGTATGCTTCTCCTTGAGTTAGAGCTGGTGCTGTTACGAACATCAGTGACAACATTCCCATAATCACAGCTTAAAATATACCCCAATTGCCTGGAAATCATTTCTTTTCTTTTCTTTCTTTTTAATTTTTTTTCTTGGCTGATAAAAGATAATGGAGGTTATAATTTGAGCATCCAAGAAAACTCATATGGAATTAAAAATGTAGACGGGAGAATATTATATTTTGATCTACTTCCTAGATCATTCAGATGCTGGTATTCTAAACCATGTGAGTAATTTTCTTCTCAAATTGTAGAAAAATTGGTATCTTAAATCGACTTCATAGATTAATATTCTCTGTTAAAACCGCTTTTAACAGAGACAGAGTTAATGTGGGAGAAATTCCTAGAGAAATGACTAATGAGAAAGATTTTGAGTAGCCAATTTTTTGCACTGTTTATGATGCATTACATAGTTTGGACAGAGACAAATTTCCTGCTTACTATTTTTTTTCTTTAGGAAACTAGTTTCTTAAATCCATAAAAATTCTAGTAGAGATTAATGCAATTTAAAATGAGATTGATTGAATAGCAGAAAGAGTTAAACTCCAAGAATCTACTATATCCAGGTCAAAAGCTTCGACAGACTGTCAATTTAGACAGTAAAAATTTCTGGGAAAGAAGCCAAGTGAGATAGCACCAAGATAAAGAGTCGTAAATCTGAAGAATGAAGTTCTGTCTGCTTCTAAAGGACCACCTTATTTATCCTGCTCTTTTTAAATTTAAAGATATTTGCCTTACAAAATCTGAGGCCGATGGTGGGGACTTATCAAGAGTTAAAGGCAACAAGCATTCATTTTTGCCTCCAAGTTCATTAAGACATCAGAAATATTTAGAAGCTAATGCCAGAGTTCAGCTGTATGCCAGAGTTCAGGTATTTAGGATGCTGTATGCCAGAGTTCAGGTATTCAGGATGAGATAAAGTTTGTTTTCATTCTTTTTTCATAGTGGGATTACCTTAAAAGAAAATACTATTATAATTTCGGAGGAAATAAATAAACATAAATCTGAGTTTGCAAAGTTGAAGTAACTGGAAATGTCATCATGGTTCCCTGGGTATGTTTTTAGAATTAGTTTATTCTGCTCCTGCAAAAATACCATTCTTGACTAAATAGAGCAAAGGAATACAGGCTACTGATTACTGGGCATTTAAAATGAGACAGCTCAGAGATGTTAACCTTCACCAAAATTCTAGCATTCGAGATACAACATTGGTAGTAGGGTTAGTGAGTGAAACTAAAACAATGATACAGATTTTGAGGAAGGAGTGATCTAATCCCCTATTTCTAATATAATTATTTATCTGATGCCTGTGAATTACCTCTGGGCATCAAAAAATAAATCATGTTGTATCTTCTGTTGATATAAGGACACCTGATATAATTTTATTTTGAAATATCTCTCTGCATTTCAATTTATTTGGTAGAAAGTCAATGATCTGGGGGATGCATCAACTTCAAAACAAGTTCATGTTGACTGCCAGTATAGATTCTTTCACATTACCTTGAAAAAGCAAATAAAAGTCGTATTTCCTTTTTGGTTACCAGAATATATAACTTTATCAACATTTCCATAATCTGAAAAAATAGACTATAAACAAATGAACTTTGAAGTTGGGCTTCTTTGGGAAGTGGAATCGGAGACAGAGATTTATATACAAGAGATTAAACAGGAATTGCTCTTTTGATAAACATTGTTGAAGACTGAAGAAAGCAGAATTGGCAGAACAATAATTTGAACTAAGATTCAGTTACTACAGAGGTCTTGGCTGGTCAAACTCAGAGCTCTGGCACGGGGATAACCCTACAGACTTGTCTTGTATTGAAGCCAGGAAACTTACCTTTACATTTGTTCCCTTGGCCAGACATTGAACACTGGCTTCTTGGGTAAGAGAATATAAGTTTAGGCAAGAAAACTTTTTTAGATGAGAGCCATTCTTAAGGAGGGGCTCAGGAGATAGATGTGAGCTGCCAACACTGCAAAAACCTGAAAGAAGTGAATGATTTATTCTGGTAGCAGGGGACTTCTAGGAAGCCCTAAGAGCGTAGACCACTCTTGCGTGCCTTAGAGCTGCTCGTTCATATAATGTGATAAGAAAACACATTTTCAGTAATTTTAGCCAGCAACTCTTCCTGGAATAATTATAAACTGATATTTATGGGTATGCCTAAAAGTTCCCATTGCTATACCTTGTTGATATTATATTCCTGCAGTTATATGCTCATAATAAACCTGATACTTATGTTATCTCTAATATACTACCAAGTCTAGATTTGTCTTGTGTTTGACTTATGATTCTTGTGGTTTCAGGGATTTACCTTACAGCTTGACTAAGAATTTTATCTCTGAGTGGTCTTAACTCCTGATCAATAAGCACTTCTCAGATGACATTAGTGAACTTTACCACTTACTTTCATTATTTGGCAAAGAATAGATGCACAAGTGAGTCACTTGGGTGCCTGAATATGTAATATTAGTTGTACTATCTCTTGATCATTTAAGTTCACTGTCTCTAAAAGGAAAGTGACTTGTTTCCTTGTCAGTGGTTCTCCTGCAATGAGGAGCATGAAGTGAATGAGTGACAGCCATAGATTCAAGTTGAATTGGACTCTTGTTATTTCCCCAATAGAAGCATTTTCCTTCTGAGAACCAAGGCTCCAAAACAGAACCTACAGTTGTGTAGACAGGAAAGGCAAAATCTCCAGATGGGTTTCTGGAGAATGCTAAAAAGTGACACTACTACTTATGTACCTTGGATTGCATTTTACTTATTAAGGACACAGGGCTTCATAATTATCACTGATGTAGAGTGTATACTTTATCTTGGCACGTAGTGTCCATCAGCACAAGGCATCATATCCAAATGGCACTTCAACTTCACCTTGGACAGGCCATTTCTTTGCCCTATCAAGCCAGCACGTTCTGTGTACTGAATGGTGCAGTAATATGATTGGACTCTTGAATCTTAGATCATGAGTTGCAAAATTCTTGATATAAAATTGGTATCTTAATCCAATTCAGTATTATTCAGGATCCTGTGTTGGTGAATGAAACACTCTGTAACCCTTAAATATTGTGTGGCCAAGACATTATGTGCAGGAATGTCAATACCATACTTTATATGTGTTGATTCTAGACAAGATAAATTGCCACACCTTTTGGTATTGTAGGATCTAATGCAATGTCTCTTTGCCACAACAAAGTGGCTAGTTAATCCCCTTAAACTACAGTGGCATGTCAAGAGTTCATAATTCGTCCCTGTGCGTTGCAGTTACAGTAGCTAAATTGCCCTTCACACTTTATGTTCACCACAACAGTTCTTTTTACATGTCTCCTACTCATGGTCTCCTAGTCTGTCATTTCAGACCTAGATCAACCAGCCCAGTCAAGCCATTAATATTGGGGTGTGTGTGTGTGTGTGTGTGTCATTCTTTTCTCAGGCTTACTCTCTTTTCTCACAGAGTGAAGGTCCAGAGTTAATGTGAAAACTAACCATCAGGAAGATTTTCCCTCTCCGCCTTTCAAGGGCACATAAAGGAGGTCTCTAGTATATTCCAAATGCATTTTCAGCTTGCCCTGACATACGAAGTGAAATCACATACCATATCAAGACAATCTATCTGTAAAAACAAGCATGGTCTTTCTACTCTATCTGCTGGTTATATTGGAACCACCCTAAAGAGACACAGTGTGAGCTCATGGAGAGGCATGGTAGAAGCATGGTAGGAAATACAGGGGCTGACTACCTGCTCAAATAATTTACTTCCATCCTCCAATATTGCTTGTGAACTGGGTTTACCACATTTACTTCACCATGAAATCCTGCCTACCCAGCCAGTTTTATGAATTAGTGAGTGCAACGGAACTTACCTCATGGTTGGCATTTCTGGCTACCAGGCAACTTGGTGTTTTATGGACAGGCACTTCATCTCTACCTGGATTCACTATCATGCCAGGAACGGCTTTTCAAATGGTATTTTCCTCTGTGGATGGCATAATTTTATCAATGATCTATCAGGCTGCCTTATGATTCTCCCATGGGGGCTTGCTATAAATTCTACACAGTGTCTTTCTGTAATACTAACAAGTCTGGAACCATAGGGTCTGCCAAATCCTACAGTACGAAAATAGGATGGACTTGCATTACATTTCAGACCTTCTTCATCATCCTTTTCTGCTCTGATACTCACCAAGAGCTGTTAGTCTTTTGTGTCACATATTATATGAGTTAAAACATCATTACCAATTGTGAAACATGGTAATTCCATAAACCTAAGGGCCTACCAAATATTCTGTGTGTTTGTTTTTCTCTCTTATTGTGGAAAGTGTAAGTTACAATAATTTCCCTATTACCTTAAAGGAGCCATTCCAGTATATCCATACCCTAAACCAATGGAAGCCTAATATTTCCTACTAATGATGAATGCCCCTGAATGTACGTAAGCTTTATTTCAACCCTCTGTAATGCATGTATCTTACCAAAACTTTTAACCTACTGGCCAATTCTTGCAAATTGGGAGAATTAATGTAATACAGTTGATACAGAAGATCAATGTCATAGTCTCTGTTTTTCTTCAGACCATATTATGGCAGAGAAAAGAAGAGTTGGGCAAGACTAGAAATGTATGTTGTTCAGGATCCCATCTATACGCAAATTGTTTGGTTTTAGTTGTTGTTATTTAAGGTCTTCTGAGAAGCACATACAAAGATGTAATTAGACAATGAAGAGATTTAATGGGCAGGAGAAGGTAGGCAGAACATTCTAACCTTGCAATAGGATTTATAACTATAAAAACAACAGGAAATAAAGAAGAATTGATTTGGGAGAGTCGCAGACTGCAGTGAAGCTCTGAGAAGTTCTTGACCAAGTAAACGAGAAGCCGCAGAGGAAAAAATGCCCATTAGTGGAGTACTACATTGGGCTAGAAACAACCCAACTTTATTCCCTAGTCATGCTCTTCTTTGTCTATGAGAAATCTGAAGAGAATGCAGCCTTGTCATGAGACTGCTGGAAATCCAAATGTGTGGCAGATGGAGGATTGTTACCATCTACGCTGCTCACAATAGGTTCTCTCAAAAGTACATCTGAGTAGCACAACTCCATGGCTGTCAAAACCTGACTCTGATCAGGTTTTAACACCTATATTTATAATTTTCTTCTGAAAGAAAGCATCTCTTTTCTAGATCAGGCATTAGAATTAATTATAGCAATAACAACATCACTTTCCCTTATCCCAATCTCTCAGAGGCAATGAAATTAGGGCAGTTGTCAACTGCACTTTTGGGTTTGTGCCACAGAAGAGGAGCCCTCAAGTGACAAATCTAGGATCTTATAAGGAGCTGCTGTACAGCTGCCACCCTCCCCTCCTGAGGAAAGAAGAGAAACCTTATTTTCCTAATGTAAACAATTCTCAAATAAAAGTCCCTAGGTTTTTGCCTTCCTTCATGGCTTGAGGTTTTATTCCTCTTCAAAGTGTAAACACATAGATAAATTTATACATCTCTAAGAAGTATTTTATTCTTGAATTTCTGTTCAACAATCCATTATCCTAGATTGCCTGTATTTTTTGCTCTGAAAGCCATGAACATTCAGAAGGATAAAAACATTTTTTGTTACAATTTCATACTTCTTGTACAGCACAAATACACTTAACATATGCACAGGCAGGAAGCAGCTCCTCTCTGGCTCCTACGGGCCTCTCTTTCTCAGTTCAAATTTAGAAGAGGGAGGTTAGTGACATGCAGGCCCAGCTATGTAGTTGTTTTCAAAGCCAAGCTTGGCTCCCATCACCTTCTTCCTCTATTATTTATTCTAAATTCTCATGCTCAGCTATCATCTTTGCAGGTTTTGGTTTCTTATGTGGTAACTCAAATTCTCATTCCTGAGTGATGTGAGTTCTTCGCAACTATCCTCTTCTGAGGCCAGAACTGCTGCATAAATACATTTATGGTTAGAATTAGAAACTAAAACACTATGGTTTACTAAAGTGAATCATGTGGGTTACACACCTATTCCTTCCTTCCCTAATTGTGTAAAATCATCTGTTTTCTGCTGATCAGAAGAAATCACCCTTGTCAAGATCATGAATTCTTTACTTATCTTCTGGTCCCTATACACAAAATATCTAAAGTACTTAGATGGCAAGCACCTAAAAAGCTAAAATGTGTAGTTTAATGTGATGCTTGCTGTATCATGAGAAAGTGCTCTTATGTAGTCTAAAATTATCCTTAATTCATTATTACATCCCACCACCCTTGATTCAGCACCTTCAGAATCCAATCACACACATACCATCCCGTCTCCTTCTAGTAATTGTTGGCCAAGATCTGCAATTCATTTATGATGCCTTCTGTAACATTAATAAAAATGTCTATTCCTTTCCATACCAGATAATATTGTGAATAAATGCTTATAGTAGGCTAAATAATGGCCACCCCAAAATATTAAGTCCTAATCCTTGAGACATAAAAATGCTAAGTCCTAATGCTTGTGACAAAAAAATGTTATGAGGCAAAAGGGTCGTTCAGATGTGTTAAGAATCTTGAGAAGGGAAGATTATCCTGAATTACTAGGGTGAGCCCCAAATACAATTTCATGCACCCCTGTAAGAGGGAGGGAGAGGGAGTTTTAACATGACAGAAGAGGGGAAGGCAAAGTAAAGATAGAGGCAGAAATTGGAATGATAAAACCACAAGCCAAGAAATGCCAGTAATGACCAGAAATCCTGACAGCACTTTGATTTGGGATCACTGATACTGACTTCAGACTTTTAGCCTCCATAACTATAAGATAATACATTTCTGTTTCTTTAAGTCACCAATTGTGCTAACTAGTTAAAGCAACCACTGGAAACTAATACAATGCTAACCATTAAGACTGCACTCAGGAAGAGATGTAAGGTTACATGATGAGGGGAGCACATTTTTTCAACAAGGAAGATAACTATGCATTTTTTCAATTGCTGAGTTTTCTGCTTTAGCACAGAGGACTGGGACATTATGCAGGTACAGAGGTGCCATGAGAGTCTGAGATTTGTTGACTTCTGAATACATTGACAAAGACAACTCTATATGAAGTCTCAGAGCCCCAATCCTTTCTATGAGGTCTCTGACCTCAGTGTAACATATTGCTAGCATTGAGAATACAGCCTTCTCTGTAACTAAGACTTAGCCATGATCCTGAGCTTTTCCTATGTTCCAGCTGTAGGAAATGAGTCTCTTTACATGCTGCCAAGGAGGCCATCTGGCTTTCACACTTGGGTTTTAATTGGAGATTAATCATCCCTAGACGTTCTAAAGCATTGAAGAAACTCAGCAGCACCTGCTGGATTTTATAGAGTTAGTATTACTAATTCATATAAAACTCTCAAAATCCTGAGCCATTGGACTCGCTAGTATATTCCTTTGCATTGGTATTTCTTCTCAGTTAAATGCCAATGGAAGGTTAATAATTATACCACTACCACAAGCCATACTAATGGGCTATTAGTCATCCAACTACCACTAACGACAGGTTCTTCACAGCCAACCAACTAGCAAGCCATCCAACCCCAAACTCCCATTTTAGAGTTGGCTACTTTGGTTGACTCCTGGCTTCAAATGTTTAGGGTCAGGTTTCCTAGGAAAACAACTCTGACACACAGATTTACATAAAAAACTCTTTTTTGCTTATTTTTTGGTCTTTGTTTTGTTTGGCCGGGAAAGAAGGGGTTTTCTTTGTCATCCTGGTCCTTAATAGTTTAGCCAAGGCTCCTCTCAGCTGCTCTCCTGCCCTGCCCTGTCCTCTACAGCCCTCTCTTGGAAGGACTCCCCTGCCCACCAGTGGAGGATGCCAATGTGACATGAAGGCTGCTGGGAAATGTAGTCCATGGTCCTAAAGGGCCCGCTCTGAGTCCCAGGAACCCCTCTTCTAGCTGCAGGATGAGCTCAAACCTTTTAAGCCTAGAATTTACAACAGTTTGGGGGCCTTTCTCTCTTGGTTCTGCAATTAGCCCTATCCAGAACACTTTGCAAAGCTTAAGAAGAGCCCAGGGCTATTCACAACTTCCCCTTCCTCTAAGGCCTCCATCACAGTGAGGTAACAGAATTGTGATTTTGACATCATAGACAATTCAGTTCCTTGCACTGGGGGAAAGGGAGAGTATCATGATTACAGTTGGATCACCTAAGGCAGAGAGGGAAGGAACCAACAGGTATATGAAGAAGACTGTATTTCCTCCTCAGGAAGAAAAAAATCACTTATAAGTAAGTCTCCACCACCGTCTCTCACTTCAATCAATGTTTCAAGTCCTTTTTAAAAGCCCTGAATTTAGACGTTAGAAGGTGAAGAGATTGGGGAACAACTAGACGGTTACTGGTTGTTACGTAAATTTGAATCTCAGCTAGCATTAAAGATGGTTCAAAGAAATTGGCAAAATAATGGAAAAAGAAGAGGTTTTAAATAATGCCTTCATGCTGTGATTTCTTTGTAGGGCAGAATTTTAGATTTTTAATGTATTGGAAAGTAGTATTAATGCAATTAATTGTCATGGTTATATTTAGTAACAAAGTTCCCCAGAAACATCTGTTTTCTCTACATATTTTGTATTCTGCTTAAGCCTAGATAGATATTTTGAACCCAGAAAATTTGAGACAGGTTTCAGTTAATTTATAAAGTTTATTTTGCCAAGTTTGAGGATGCACACCCATGACACAGCCTCAGGAGGTTCTAATGACATGCGCCCAAGGTGGTCAGAGCACAGCTTGGTTTTACACATTTTAGGCAGACATAAAACATCAATCAATATATGTAAAATGAACATTGGTTCAGTCCAGAAAGGTGGGAAAACTCAAAGCAGGGAGGGGATTTCCAGGTCACAGGTAGGTGAGAGACAAACAGTTGCATTTTTCTGAGTTTCTGATTAGTCTTTCTAAAGGAGGCAATCAGATAGGCATTTATCTCAGGGAGCAGAGGGATGACTTTGAAAAGAATGGGAGGCAGGTTTGCCCCAAGTAGTTCCCAGCTTGAATTTTCTTTCTGGCTTAATGATTTTGTGGTCCAAGAAAATTTCAATGGTCAATTGAGACAAACAGATCTGAGATATTTCCACTGATTACGACAAGGTGGCAGGTTTACGGATAACATTCATTAGGTTTCTGAACTTTCTGAGCAGACTTGGTGACACTGCCAGCTCTAGCAGCCTTCTTGTTCACACTTTGATGATGTTACTGAACCCTGATTTGAATGCTTGCTGTTCAAAAGAGAGATATGTGAGGCTGAGGCAGGAGAATCGCTTGAACCCGGGCAGCAGAGGTTGCAGTGAGCCGAGATACCGCCACTGCACTCTAGCCTAGCCTGAGCGGCAGCGGCAGAGACTCCATCTCAAAAAAACAGAAAACAGAAAACAAAAAACCCTTAGTTTGTAATAAAGTGTGCCTCTGACCTAACTCTGCCAGAAGCCCTCTTCAAGGGCGACCTTTCGTGATTCTTTCCTCTTTAATTTTTACATTTACCATGAGATTAAAATATATATATATATTTTGGAATATCTTTAACTTATGAAGTGACAGAGCACTACACTGAAAACGACCAAACTTTGATGAGACGCAATATCGTTATGATGTTAGTTCTCCCTGAAATGACTGGTAGTTCCAATGCTTCGTTATATAATCCAAGAAGGCTTGTAATAAAAATTAACAAGCAGTTCTAAAGTTCATATAAGAATATAATAACTTAAAAAAATCAAATCAGGTTGAAAATGAATAATAAGTTGCAAGATACTTTAAAAAACTATACAGTCTTAAAGGAATTTTCTTTGTAATCATTGGTAGGAAATTTTCTTAGGGAGACTGAAGGAGCAACCATAAAATAAAGAAATTGATAAGTTGAAATTAATCAAAATTTGAAACATTTGCCCATCAAAACACCCCATAAAATAAAAAATCAATTACATATGGTAGATATACTGCTTGAGAATTTTAGATTAAACAATTAAATAGTAGATTCTTAAATTACATTTTTAGCTACAAAATAAAACCATGCTCAGCTTTTGTTTTAAAACATATTCTAATTTATATTCAATCGATAAAATAATTATTTCCAAGTAAGATTAATACTGATGTGACATTAAGGGTTAACTGTAAATGAAGGTTAAGTGATCTCTAAGTAATTTTGAGAATGAAAACTTGTGGGGAAAAGAAAAAGAGATACACTCCATTTTGTTCTATATTTGAGATGCTGTTAATCTGTGACCCTACCCCCAACCTTGTCTTTGCAAGAGACATGTGCTGTGGTGACTCAAGGTTTAAAGGATTTTGGGCTGTGCAGGGTGCGCTTTGTTAAACAAGTGCCTGAAGGCAGTATGCTTGTGAAAAGTCATCACCATTCTCTTAATCTCAAGTACCCAGGGACAAATACACTGCCAAAGTTCACAGGGACCTCTGCCTAGGCAAGCTAGGTATTGTCCAAGGTTTCTCCCCATGTGGTAGTCTGAAATATGGCCTCGTGGGAAGGGAAAGACCTGATCGTCCCCCAGACTGACACCCGTGAAGGGTCTGTGCTGAGGAGGACTAGTAAAAGAGGCAAGAAGTCCTCTTGGCAGTTGAGATAGAGAAAAGCATCTGTCTCCTGCCCGTCCCTGGGCAATGGAACATCTCGGTGTAAAACCCAATTGTATGTTCCATTTACTAAGATGGGAGAAAACCGCCTTAGGGCTGAAGGTGGGACTTGCTAGCTCAATGCTGCTCTTTGTGCACTAAAAAGGTTTATGGAGATGTTTGTTTATGAATATGAAGGCACAGCACTTTTCCTTAAACTCATTCATGTCACAGAGATCTTTATTCATATGTCTTACTGCTGACCTTCTCCCTACCATGCTCCTATTATCCTGCCACTTCCCTTTTTCTGAGATGGTAAAGATAATGATCAATAAATACTGAGGGAACTCAGAGACTGGTGCTGGAGCGGGTCCTCTGTATGCTGAGCGCCGGTCCCCAGGGCCCACTTTTTCTTTACACTTTGTGTCTCATTTCTTTTCCCAAGTCTCTCGTTCCACCTAACGAGAAACGCCCACAGGTGTGGAGGGGCAGGCCACCCCTTCAAAAACTCTTTGAGGCTGAGATCTAGTCTATTATTAAAATAAAATGTGAGAAATTAAGAGATACAATTGTTTATAATAATAATATTACAATTTATTTAAAGTTAGCCTGATCCCTTTTTCCCAATATATGTAATTGGTAACTAAATATTATGAAGCACTATGCACCCTTTATCCTTAAGTCATTTTTATTCTTTAATCACAGAACACTGAAAATGATGACAATTCATATATTCATAGAATAGCTTCAGGTTACAATAAAAGTATTAGATGTACTTTCACCATTTCCACATTATTTTCTAAAATTATTTTAGTATTATCTGAGGAAATTGCCTTAATAATTTCTAAAAAGAAGAAAACGTATACATCTCAAAACTCACTTATTATTCAAGGGCTTCTAATAAAAGCTGTAGAAGCCTTGCTTTCAAAGGCAATTTTTACTCTCACAACAATTTTCAATTTATACTTCAAAATGGGTCAAAAATAAATGAGCTATTAAAGACTACTGGGTTAAGCATCACTGCTCTTATCATTTGCAAATTGATGTATCTTTATATCAATCAAAATAAAGTGATTCAACAATAATATTCATCTAATGTTTAGCTGTTGTTAGAAAGTACATTATTCTGTACAAATACTCAAGGATAGAATCCCATGGTAAATGTAAGAATTAAAGAAAGAGGAAAGAATCACGAAAGGTGGCCCTTGAAGAGGGCATCTGGCAGAATTAGATCAGAGGCACACTTAGTTACAGACTAAGAGTTTTTTTTTCTTTTTTTTTTTGAGATGGAGTCTCTGTCGCCCAGGCTAGGCTAGAGTGCAGTGGCGGTATCTCGGCTCACTGCAACCTCTGCCTCCCCGGTTCAAGCGACTCTCCTGCCTCAGCCTCCAGAGTAGCTGGGGTTACAGGCACACACCACCATGTCCAGCTAATTTTTTTTTTTTTTTTTTTTTTGGATTTTTAGTAGAGATAGGGTTTCACCATGTTGGTCAGGCTCGTCTCAAACTCCTGACCTCGTGATCCTCCTGCCTCGGCCTCCCAAAGTGCTGGGATTACAGGCGTGAGCCACCGCGCCCGGCCTCAGACTAAGAGTTTGTAAGTATTCAAGGTGATAATGTTTATCAGAGGCTTGGACTGCTTCTATGTCTTTTTGTTGTGCTTTTCTGGGAGGGAGAGTTGTGTGTCTGTTCCCATACATCTTTCTGCAGCTGCAGACATACACCCTGAGTCTGCTTTTAGATTTCCTATCTTAGTGCACCTGAAGGGAAAGGAATGTGCTTATTAAGGCCCACTGTTTTACTGGGGCTCATTGTATGAGAGTGGAGTTTGGCAGTTACCCAAAAGACTTTTCCCCCACCTCCCTCTGTGCCTGAGCTGTCTTGTCTGTATTTTATTGTCTGCTCTTTGTGGCTGCTTGTAGTTAGAAGAGAAGCTTCTACATGATTTCCTGGAAATGCGTGAGACTAGAAAGGGAGCTGGAACTTAAAGTGGCGGTGTTTGTCCAAGATGATGGTGCTCCTCCTCTGTTATAAGGACCACTTTTATAATTTTTTAGTTTTTATTGCTAGGTTATAAAAAGAAAATTATTATTATATACTAGATTTTACTAAAAAACATTTATTAGAATCCTTAGCATTTTCTTAACACAGACATATTATACACACATAAAAGAGTTTTTGCTTATTTCTCTATCTGTATCCTTTCTAGCTCTTAGATTATGCCACCATTTGTTCTTTCTAGCGCAATACTGAATATAAATATTAAGATGGGCCAGGCGCAGGGCCTCACACCTGTAATCTCAGCACTTTGGGAGGTTGAGGCAGGAAGATCACTTGACCCCAGGAGTTCAATAACAGAATGGGCAACATAGTGAGACTCTGTCTCCACACACAAAATGAAAGTAGCTGAGGTAAGAAGATTACTTAAGCCTGGAAGGTAGAGGCTGCTGTGAGCCATGATTGAGCTATGACACTCCAGCCTGGGTCAGAGACCCTGGAAAAAAAAAAAAAAGAGAGAGAGAGAGAGAAAAGAAAAAAAAAGAAAAGAGAAAAGGGAAAGGAGAGAGGGATGGAGGGAGGAAGGAAAGAGAAAGAAAGAAAGAAGGAAAGAAACAGAAAAGTAAAAAGAAACGAAATGAAACAGAAAGAAAAGAAAAGGAAAAGAAAGGAAGGAAGGGAGGGAGGGAAAAGTTAAAAGTTAAGATAACATACTCTTAATCTCCAAATTAAAAGAAGCCATCTAATATTTTAACAATAATAATCTTAGTTGTAGATTATACACAATCTATTCTAACCTTAGAGTTAATTTCTATTCCTATTTTATGAAATTTTTTTTTTAAATTATAAATTGGTTTTGGATTTTGTCAATACATTTCCCGAATATGTTGAGATAATTCTTAAAATTTTTTTGTTGATAATGTGCAAGACTACTTTGTTTGATTTAAAATATTAAAACAAACTTCCATAATTGGGATAAACCCGTGCCTTAGTGTGTTAAAATTTTTATATGCTTTTACAATTTGATTAAGAAATTCATATTTTATTTTTGAGTGACTTAAATGAGATAAATAAAATACAATTCACCTTTATTTCCTGAAAGAAGTTTATAAAATTACTATGTTTTCATTATTAAAAGTTTGACAAAATATACCAATGAAGCCACCAGGTCCTTGAGACTTTTTGCAAAATGTTTTAAAAGTATAATTCTTCTAAAGTGATGTAGGGCCCTTTAGTGTTTTAAATTCCTTTTGTATCATGTTTGCTAAACTTGAGTTTTCAAGAACTTTGTTCATGTCATGTAAATAATTTATTAATGTAAACAGTTTTCTTCATATTGTTCGCTAGTTTAAAGTCTTTACAATGTCTAATGGTGCCTCCATCATTTCTAATGATTATTTATTTTTTCATTTTTTATCTTGATCAACTCTGTTAGGAATTTATCAAAATAACTAATATGTTCTATCTGTAAGCTTAAATTTATGTTTCCAACTTTGTTAATGTCTACCTTCATTTTTAGTTATTCCCTTTGTTCTACTTTCAATTTGTGTGGATTGGCTTTCTAACTTCTCAATATGGTATATTACATAATCAATATACAATTGTTTGTCAGTATTATGATTTTTAGTTATAGAATTTTCATTTTAGTAGATTCTATTTCTATAGAGTCTTGTTCAACCAACAGGATGACACTGTTCTTCATGTCTGTATTTATATTTATAATGGTAGCATCAAAGTCCTTGTCCTCTATTTCCAACATACGGGTCAACCCTTGATGTGTTCCTACTTATTGCAGTTTTTCCCATATACTACATGTATACACACACACACACATATACAAATGTATGTATACACACATACATACACACACACACAATCTCCTTGAACAGATTCAGGAGTATCCACCAGTAATTTAGTTGCCTGACAAAATTGCCTTCATAAGTTTGAATTAAATAATCTAATTGCTTCATGAGAGTTCTTCGCTCTGGCAGAGCTTTAGCTTCAGAAATGCGTAACCTTTGATTCTCTATGCATCAACAATGACTTGCTGCTAGGCTTCCCAAAGGCCTCAATGAATGGTCTTCCCAGAGGCCAAGCTTTTGGCCAAGGACTTTAGGAGAATCCCTTCACAGTTTTCTGGGTGGGGGTTCTCCTCTGTATAATTTTACCATTCCCAAAACCTGCCTAACAAATTTGCGAACTGAGAAGCTCTGATCTTCCCATGTATGCACCTCGGCTCAGCTTGGGATCTGCTTTCCTGATTAGGAATACCTTCAAAGGTAAAACCTTGGGTGAATGTGGAGCTCACTTATGGATCCAGCCTCTTTGACTTTGCTGTTTGTTATCCAGCACCAGAAAACAGTTCACTTATAAATGTGTACAGTTTTGCAGTTGCTTAAAGTGAGAAGTTCACCTTAGCTATGGGTTGAGGAACCCATATTTTTAACACAACATGAAACAATAGAAAAGCAAATATTGTGAATTCAGAAAAGCTACTGAATCAAGCTTCTGCCTAAAACATACAGAAACTAATTTCACACACACACACAGATACACAAACACGTGCATTCATAGAAAATTATGAAGGTCTAATTTTAACCAAAATTATCTTGAGAACAAGAGGATTAGGAATGCTACTAACACTGTATAGTCACACCAAAAATCTGCTAAAAGTATCATAACCTTAACCTGTTATTCAAAATGATTAAGAAACATTAAGATATTTATAGGACATATGAAAATACAATATGTGAAAGCTACAAATATCTGAAATGGGTGGCAGGAATGCAGAAATAATTAGTTTTTTTAAGTATTTAGAAATTAAGATTAAACAAATAAGAACTCAGGAGTGAATTACAAAAATAATAATGCATTAAGAAGCATAAAAGTTAAAAAGAAAAGAAAAAGCAAAATATAAAAGCAATATAAGTTTTTCACCACAAAGTAATGAATATTAAATGTAGACAATAAAACTCTGAGTTAATAGAAATTTCTGAAGCAGTAAATCAGGCAAGGGAGCAGAACATATACTAAAATGTATTGTTCAGAAAAATTTTATTGAATTAAAAAAAGAAAACTACATAATGTTCCAGAATGATCAATATGTATTCCAGTAAAACTGCTAGACTTCAAGAAAAAGAATCAGTTCTTTGAGAATCTAGACAAAAACAAAGAAAAAAAAAAAAAAGCATGAGGTATTTATATAGCATAAATTTATGGCAAAAATATATATCAGAAATAACATATTTTAAATTCTCAAAGAAAGACAATGGGGCCCTAAACTTTAGCCATTACTGAGAAATGGAATATTTAAGTTCCAAGAGTTCATAACTATTCCTTCAGTAAGAAAAAGAACAACTGAGTCTAATGTTGCCTTTCACTTGTGATAAACATTCTTTGGATGTAAATAACATTATGAAGAATAAGCTTCTTCTCTGAAGTAGTCAGAGAGCACAGATTGCTCATGATTATAGGCCAGATACAAGGACAAGAAAGTTGTAATAGTCAAACTTCATCTTTAATTAACTATTTTATTTATTTATTTATTTATTTGGAGACAGAGTCTCGCTCTTGCCCAGGTTGGAGTTCAGTGGCATGACCTCAGCTCACTGCAACCTCTACCTCCTGGGTTCAAGTGATTCTCCTGCCTCAGCCTCCCAAGCAGCTGTGATTACAGGCACGAGCCACCACGTTCAGCTGATTTTTCAATTTTTAGTAGAGACGAGGTTTCACCATGTTGGCCAGGCTGGTCCCGAACTCCTGATCTCAAGTGATCCCCCACCTCGGCCTCCCAAAGTGCTGCCATTACAGGTTTGAACCAATGTGCCCAGACTAAGTAACATTTTAATCAAAAGGTTGTATGAGCATCCCACAAATGAACAAGTCGTTGAATTAGAACCCTAAACTACAGATTAGCCATGGCCCATGACAATCACTGAAGGTTAACTGCATCAGGAGAAACAATGTTTAGAAGCAAAGAGAATACCATTTGTGGATCAAGGATGGAAGCCTGGAAGTGTATGGAGTTGTTTTCTGTTCTTTCTCCCTGGTCCACTTAAGGTTATCACAAGAATAGAGAAACTGAAGAATCATACACATGCATCCTACTCTTTGACTAAAATAAATTCCAGAAATCAATCAGGTAATTTTTTTTTTTTTTTTCCACCAGAAAAATGGTTTTGCCTTGAACTTACTTCCAGGGGACATGGAGAAGTTGTTGGACTATTTGGAAGACCCGTGATAGTCACGTAAATAAATATTATTATTTCCATTATAAAGATAAGGAAATTGAAGTCCAAAGTAAAGGAGCCATTAGTTAAGATCACACAAATATTAAGTGATGAAGAAATAATCCACCTTATGCAGTCTGACCCAATGAATTATATACAAAAACACCATACTATACTACCTCTCTTTGCACTACACAGAATATACTATTGAATTTATGTTGTTATATTTATAGATACTATCTTGATTTTATGCAACGTACTCTTGCCTACTTTCTAGTTGAAGTATTTCTTCAAGAAAACCTTACATTATGTACATTCCAAATGTAGAAGCACATCTGGCAGCGCTTACACCACTGTCCTATTCTTAGGTTCACACAAAAACTGCAGTGAACTTCTCAGATCATTCAGTTTAGAACTGATGCTAAATGAGTGATGAAAGCCTCATGGATGCTTTGATTGCCTAAATTCCTTGGCTATTCACTGGGAAATAGTAAGAATTACATATTAACGTTCAACATGAGGGAACCAATTACTTTATGTTGTAATATGGCTTAATATGTACTTACAAAAAGATGCATTGACTCAAATAGCAATCTCATCAGCTGACCAGGTTACTCATGTAATAGACACAGGTGAGTTATATTGACAATACGGAAGTAACTCCATTTGTAACACTGGTAATTCTAAGAAACATCACTGCTAGCTGTAGAAAATGTGACTCTGTGTATTTAATTAGCAATATTAGAATTACCTGACATTACACTGTGTCAATTCTAAACTCTTCAGTGAGAAGAAAGACTAAGAGGGTAAAGTAGAACAATTTGTTCATAACTTTACCTTGTGGCGTTACATAGTCTATACGTTTGTAATGTATGCATGTAGTGTTAACAAGATGTGTTTGTGTGCAAGCAAGGGCAAGTGATATTGACTTCTCACCTCTGTAAGCCAAACAATATAGGGAAAAAACTTTAAAGATACCAGTTAAAATTAAATATCAGGTCTCACATGCTGAGGAAGAAAATATTTTGTACATATTATAAATGAGACTTTCAGAGTTAAAAAGCATGAATACTTTTTTCTTACCACACAGTTATAAGTGACTGAGTAAATATCTGAGTCCAGCTTATTTCTAAAGCCCACATGCTCAATACTGTGTAGTTTTACATTTTTTCAGAAGACAATAATAATACATCAGCTGAGTGAGTATAAGCCAATATATGTACTTCTTAAATAAAAGTCAATATTTACTGTAGTATTTTCTTAAGGCTGCCATAAGAAAGTATCAAAAATGGATGGCTTAATGTAACGCATGTATTTTTTCACAGTTCTGGAATCTAAAAGTCTGAAATCAAGGTGTTGGCAGGGTGAGTTCTTTATGAGGACTTTGAGGGAGAATCTGTTCATTGCCTGTCTCCTAGTTTCTAGTGTGTGCCTGCAATCCTTGATTTTCCTTGACTTGCAGGTGCATCACTCCAGTCTCTGCCTTTGTCTTCATGCGGTGCCCTTCCTATCTCTGTCTTCTTCTTATAAGGATGCAAGTCATACTGGATTAAGGTCCCAGCCTTCTTTAGCAGGACCAAATCTTAAATTAACTAATTTCATCTGTAATTATATTATTTCCAAATAAGATCACATTTTGGGGTACTGGGTCATGACTGCAACAAATCTTTTGGAGGGACACGATTTAACCCAGAATATCTACTACATGCTGAGATGCTCTATGTAAATTAACATATTCAGAATGTGTTATTCATGACCCAAGGAGAAACCATATACGTTTTGAATCTTTCTTCCAATTGAGAGCTAAACAGCAACCTTGACTTCATAAGCAAGTGTAAGATTATTTTTACAAAATAACTCAAAATGCGAGAGTTGTAAAAATATTATGCAACAGAACAGTATAACAACTATACCGACTGGAGAGTGAAAAGCAAAAAGTACAAATAGCAATATAAATAAATACTTCATATCTTCTGAAAGACAGAAGATATGAAAAAAATTTCAGATATCTCTGAAATATAAGTCCAGTGATGTGCAATAATTAATAGACTTGTGAACTCAATTAATTACGTGTTTCTAGAGGAAGAACGAGAAAGTGCATTTTAGCAAGAATTCAGATAGATTCCAAGGATATCAGTAAAAGCAGAGGGGTATGCAGAAATTTGTTGTGGAGGTTATAAATTAAAGGGCAGTGATTATGCAGTTGTAGGCTCAATGTTTGATATTCATTATTTTTATCATTAATAATTAATTTCAAAAATTAATGTTATTTTGCCAAAAAATAGCATATTATAATTATATGTCAGCCCACATTGTTGAAGATTAAATTCATTATTGTATTAGCAAAAATGCTTTATAGCATTGAATTAATCAAAACATTAAATTTAAAACTTCATATAAAAGAAATTCATACTTCACATAAAAGTATGGAGCTAAGTATTCCAGGGTTGAGCATCTATGGAGCTCTCTATACCATACTTCACTATTCTTGTTTATGGTTTTTAAGTCAATTGTTTTATTTTGACTTCTGGAACTCCAGTTATGACAATGTTAGGCTAGTATAAAAAACAAAGGGAGGCCCCAGCTGTACGTAGCTGCCTGGGTTATCTTGCGCCTTGGTAATTATGACACTGCTGAGTCAACAGCAGCCAATATCTGTTAGACATTCTGAGCCTCATTTACGCCAGCTCTGCGTTGACTATACCAGGATGCCAGAATAGTGGAAAGGAGAAAGAAAGGGAAGAGGGCAAGCCCTTCCCTAAAGATTCAGCCACATTGAAATGGCACTGTCAGTCTCACCCAACACTTGCTCTTATCATTCACTACCAAGAACTTCTACCTAATGGGACAAAAAAGAGGTTGCAAGTAAACATATTACTCACCCAAACTTTGTAAGGAATATTGTGCCCAGATTGAAAAAGAGCTTGTGTTTCTTAGGAGTAAAGGTAAGATGGATATTGTATTCTCTATTGGAGAACCCAAATATGAAACAGCTTGCTAGTGTCAGAAGTATTGAACTCAATCTTCAGATTTTCAATTATGTAGACAGGGTGAATTAAGTTCAAAAAGGTTATTTTGCAGAGGTCATCCCAATACCTAATGCAACTATAAGAATGTAAATCCAGGTCTCCTGGACACCAATTCATGCTTGATTTGAATATAATATGCCCCTTTGAATGTAATTTTTTCTAGACAAGGACAAAAATTATATTTACAGCTTAAATACAAAAGAGTTACTTCCAAATGTTTAGTTTTTCCAGTCATCTTTAAAAATGAAATGTAAAACATGGATATAAGTGTTCAAATCATAAATGCTAAATTTCAATAAATTATTTAAAAATTAACAATTTAATAATCACACACCAGTTTTAAAAATTACTGATACTGGTATTGCTCCTGTCCTGCCACCTCTGAGTCAGTAATTTCTTCACTCAAAGGCAAGTAACAGCTTGATTTTTAACCCCATAAAAATTTGCCTAGCTTTGTATTCTAGATTTATAAAATCATATATTTGTATGCATTATGTTTCTAAAATTTAACTTAATATGTCAACATAACTAGTTTATTTTTTTAATACAGTATCCTTTTGTGCAGACTTTTAATATTCTATTGATGATATATTTGAGTCACTTCTGTGTTCTGAATACTGCCTCTATTCTAAATACTGCCTCTATGAATATTCTTGCACATGGGCTTGAAGCATATATACAGTAAGTGCTTAACATTGTTGATAGGTTCTTGGAAATGGTGACTGTAAGCAAAATGATGTATAACTAAATCAATTTTACTGTAGGCTAAGTGACAAAAACAAGAGTTAATTTCCCATATCATAGTTCTGGTCACAAAAACATTACCCAACTTCCAAATAAAGACCTGAAAGACTTCTATCATTGAACATTAAAATAAATATGAGCTATATATACACTTAAGAAAGATTAATAAAAACAGGTAAGATAATAACTCACAATTTTTAGTGAATCAGTGAGTGATGGTGGTCATCGTGGTGAGTTAAATCAAGGAATAAGTGGTTGCAAAGCAAAAATTGTAAGGAGCACCTTCTACAGCCATGCAGGTCAAAAGCAATCACAAATATGGCAGGCTTGCTGAGAGATTTCCTCCCACATCATTTATTGCTGTGCATTTGTCTAATCATCATATACTTTACAGATGTTTATTTTAGGACAATTTGTGTTTGGCATCCATTCACTTTCTAATCTTATTCCCCAGTGCAGGGGCACAGGTGACCACAGCCTATCCTGGCAGCTCAGGGCCCAAGGGAAGAACCCACCCTACGCAGGACAGTATTTCATTGCAAGACACACTCACACACACTCCCACCCTCATTCAGACTGCAACCATATAGACATGCCGAGGAACCTAACATGCACATCTTTAGGGTGCGGGAGTAAACAAGGAGACCTGGAGAAAACCCAGGCAGACATGGGGAGAACTTGCAAACACCGCAGGCAGTGGCTCCAGACAGGAATCATTTTTTTTTTTTTCTCATCAACATTATATGAAAATAACAAAATGATGTTGAATTAAATGACATTATTCAAGGAACTGTGCATTTCCATTTGCTAAGAGAGAAATTGCTGGGTTATATTTTGTGTATTTAACTTCACTGAACTCTCCAAAGGGTTTGCAATCATTTTACTTCCATCATCAGCTATTGGGAATCCTATTTGTTCCATATTTTTTTACCATTACACAATGTTGTGATTGTTTAGATAGATAAGAGAGAGAGAGAGAGATGATTGATAGATAGATAGATAGATAGATAGATAGATAGATAGATGATAGATAGTAGATAGATAGATGATGATAGATAAGATAGATAGATGATAGATAAGACAGATGGATAATTGATTATAGAGATAGATAGATAGATAGATAGATAGATAGATAGATAGATAGATAGGTAGATATTGCTCACGTAATAGACACAGGTGAGTTATATCTGAGCAAAGGCTTTTCCTCAGTGAGGAGCAAATTTCATTCTTATGGTTTCATTTAGAATTTCTTTGACTCCCTGTCTCTATGATGCATAAAATATTCAGGAAGTTGGAGTATTCTTTCTGAGAACAGCAGCCATTACGTGTGCAGTCCAGCGCTGGACGCTGGCACGGCTCCATCTGAGACAATGGAAGATTTGGTATCTTGTGCACTCTGCTCTTTCTCCACTTGTAAGTTCTCCTCTACACCTCCCCAAAAGAAAACGACTGTGTTTTACAATTCTCGTATTAGTGCTATACGGCACTAATAACCTGTGTGTCCCCGACTATTTGCAAATAATTATAATAAAACAAGTGAATAGTGCACAAATATAACCTTTTTAAGTAAGTATTTTAAAATATATTCAAAGAGAGAAAAAATCTAGACACTTTGAGGGATTTTTTTTTTTTTTTTTATGATTTCTCCAAGAAGCAATTTTCAATCACTGAAAGACATGTCTTTTTGAAAAAGCAATAGCATATAAAATAAAATGTAGGGACAACCTGAGGTAATCTCTCTGAAGCCCCATAACAGTTTTAAGAAACTCTTCAGGCACAAACAAAAAAATCTCATTAATATCACTAGCTTATTTGGAAAGAAGACAAAAAGACTCAAAAATGGAATGGCTACAATTCTTCAGAAGCATCCATCTAGAAAAACTCTCATATTCATACATTCATGCTAATGTAATTCTTTTGTAAGCACAATATGGTGTCTGTGTATGTGTGTGTGTGTGTGTATACATGTTTATATCTTAGAATACCCTTTTAATAATGTAGAATAGAAAATAGGAGTGCTTTTTAATTTAAAAAGTTTAAATCTGATTCAGAATTTAAACTCACTATAATTTTTAGACAAAATATAATTTGACTGCGCTATATATAATATATCTCTGGAACTAAAATTGTAATTTTTATAATTTCTATTTATAAATGTTTCCTGTGTAGTTTTCAGTTTAACCTCAGAAGGAAAAGAAGAGGAATCATTATTTTTTGGAAATAAACTTCTCAAATTTGTAATTTATACTAATAATAATTGAGATTGTGGCTTAAACTCCAAATTAGTTTGCTGAGCATAATAATTACATCACTGTAGTGAATTGAAAAGTAAACAAATAAACCAGTTTCCAATTTTCTGCCTGGATTTCAAACCTCCTCTGCAGATAGTAAATAAAAACAGTATCATTGAGCCCTTGCTACTCCAAGTATACTCCATGCACAGCGGTCACCAGCATCAGCTGTGGGTATTTTTCAGAAGGGAAGAATTTCAGAAGCCTGCCTGGTACCGCTCAGCCTTGACTGTAACAAAACCCCCAGTTGATCAATTTCTAATTGAAGTTTGAGAACTCTTGCTGCAGACCTATAATTGTTGAACTTGGCTGCATTTTAAAATCACCTGAGAGAATAATAAAAATGCTGATGCCTGGATTTCATACCCAGGTATTCTAATATAATTAATACGACTGTGGCTTGGACATTGGGTTTTTGAAGGTACATTATATATTCCAATGTAGTGCTACTCTTCTAGGCTCTTCACAGAATGGTTAATCTCATGTAATTCTAAACGCAATCTGCAATGAAGACATTATTGCTTCCACTTTGTATTTGAAAAGTGAGGGCACAAAAAAACCTTAACATTTTGAAGTTTAAAGATCATAAGGCTGGGCACGGTGGCTCATGCCTGTAATCCCTGCACTTTGGTAGGCCAAGGAGGGTGGATCGCTTGAGGTCAGGAGTTCGATACCACCCTGACCAACATGGTGAAACTCTGTCTCCACTAAAATACAAAAATTAGCTGGGTGTGATGGTGGGCACCTGTAATCTTATATACTCGGGAGGCTGAGGCAGGAGAATTGCTTGAACCTAGGAGATTAGGAGGTTGCAGTGAGCCAAGATCACATCACTGCACCCCAGAGTGGGTGACAGAGAGAGACTCTGTCTCAAAATAAATAAATAAATAAATATGAAAATAAAGATCATAATGCAGAGCTGGTATTCAAATTATACCCTCATTTTTTCTGTAAAAGTCATATTGTCTTCGGCACATGATCATAGGTGTGAAATTTCAGGAGCATATACACTGAACGACACTAAATATATATATGTATAAATATATTTTATATATACATATAACATCTAAAATGAAAAGTTCTGACCTAGTCTTTTCATCATGGAATTATTAAGACTGAGAAGTTTACTAGCCAATTTCAATTAAAATCTGGCTTTATTCTTTAAACATTTTTTGCTATAAAATATCACAAAGACTACCACCAATGTTGACGTAGGGGAAGTAGTGATTTAACTAATCGCTACATGTCTAAGTGTATAGTATTTGTTTGTTTAGTTTTATGTTTATGTAAAAAATGGCTTATTCCAAAAGACACACGCAAATTAGAATGGATGCATGCAAATTAGTAAAATTCAAATTCTCAAATTGGATACCCATATTGAAATAACAAAGGGAGATTTGGTTAGGAATAAAACATACTTTAAAGTCATATTAATTGCTTGCTTAAGTATACATGCTCATTGTTACATTCGAGCAGCAATTATAAAAATTGAAATTTAAAGAGTTTCAGGAGCCATACTTTTCATTAGGCAAAAGAAAATAATTTTCATTAGGAAAAAATAGATAATTCAAAAATTTCAAAGAAAAAATAGATAATTAAAAATGAGAGATTTTATTCAAAACGCTTTTGCATAAAGAAAATGAACAAATTTAACATACGAAAAACACTAGCTGGATGTTTTTGTTGTTTAAATTTTTTAAAGCTTTTTAAACAACCGAATGTAAAGTAAAGGTGAGGAAATCTTACTCTAGAATTTTAAATTATGTTTTAGCAGCAGACTATTTTTATGAAAATATCACATGTAGTTGTAAAATAATTGAAAAAGACAATAGCTATCATTTGATTAAGCAAATATATGACACATAATTTGTAAGTTTTATTTTTCATATAGTTTGTAATAATTTCATTAGATATTATTGTCATTATATTTTATAGTTGAGGAAGGTATAGAGGAGATTGAGTTTAACTGAAAACTTGTTAAAAGTACAGCTATTAGACTGAGCAGCCAGAAGTGTAATCTTGACCTACTCATTTTTCCTCATTTTTATCAATAAACACTTTCATTAAATCTTAGACCTTACAAACCTGCTTTAGAATATGGTATGTAGATCAGGGGTCAGTCAACAAAATGGGCCAAACCCAGCTTGCCGCATGTTCTTATAAATAAAGTTCTACTGGGCCAGAGTCATACTCCTTTGTTTCTGATGTCTGCGGCTGCTTTCACACTACAATTGTTGACTTTAGTAGTGGTAACAGAAATGATAGACATAGCAAAAGACCTTCTCTTTCATAGAAACAAAAATGTTTACTATATGGCCATTTACTAAAAAAGTGTGCCCACCTATGGCGTGAAACAATATTTTCTGAAATGTAAGTTTGGAATATTAAAATTATAATCAATATGCATTGGAAAAAGTTTCTTATTGTCTAATATTTTGGGGAAAATGATAGATAAAACAAACTAAATTATTTTTCTTGTATGATTCCTCAGCATTTTAAATATATTAATATGCTTTTGATACTTAAATTGAGATTATATAGTATAGCTTTAATACAATTTTTTTTTGTTTTTTTTTTTGTTTGTTTGTTTTTTGAGACGGAGTCTTGCTCTGTCGCCCAGGCTGGAGTGCAGTGGCGCGATCTCGGCTCACTGCAAGCTCCGCCTCCTGGGTTTACGCCATTCTCCTGCCTCAGCCTCCTGAGTAGCTGGGACTACAGGCGCCCGCCACCGCGCCCGGCTAATTTTTTGTATTTTTTTTTTAGTAGAGACGGGGTTTCACCGTGGTCTCGATCTCCTGACCTTGTGATCCGCCCGCCTCGGCCTCCCAAAGTGCTGGGATTACAGGCGTGAGCCACCGTGCCAGGCCTTAATACAATTTTTAAAACTCTAGGATGTATATACATTCTTTTAGAACTACTTTGTGAGTGGTAGGAGTACAGCAGAGAACCATCTGGTAAGCACTGCAGTATGAAATTATAGTTTAATTTCTCCTTTCAATTAATATACCTTCTAATTATACATTTTACTTTAAGAATAAAATTAGATATAATTATTCCATGTTTGTATAATAATTATTTCCAAACATTTTTTAAAAATCAAATAAATAATAATTAGCTGAAAAGTTAGGAAATTATTGCTTTTTATATTTATTTCAAAATGATTGACTGTCTCAATCTATTTCTTTTACCTAATTACTTTTGAACACATCAACACTTTTCATAAAATCTTTTTAGAAAATACAAAAATGGTTTCATTGAGTATTTTCTTATTTTGTTGCTGCAAAAGCACAAACAAGTTAAAGGAATAATACAGAGAATGTCATTAAAATTCCATTGTCGTTCTCAGCCCCTCTGGTAGCTACAGTCAGTTTAGGAGTTTTTTTCATAGTAATGAAAAGTAGAGTTGGAGGACATAATTTTAGTGTAATACTCCAAGAAACATTTGTTTCTCTGTTTAGATGCTGATAGCTTTTGGTAGCAGCAGGTTTGAGGTTACACTCTCTGGAAAAATATCACAAAAGGATTGCTATTGTAGTCTCTCATATAAATTCAAACATGTGTGCTTTGACAGCGTCCAGATCATTGGTATAATCAACATCAAAGAAGCCGGTAAGGATGGTGGGTTATTATAGAATTCCACACACACTGCCTTGGTAGCATTTCCAATGGCAAAGTTTACTTGAGAAAAAATATTTTAAAATATTGATTGCAAAGTTAAATTGGTCATTTGTGTCCACATACCATTTAATCATGTTGACTATACGAAGAGTTTAGCAATGAAAACAATTAAAAGGTCTGTATTTTAAAATCAATATATTTGAACCAAATAAATATGAAAAAGGGAATAAAAATATTTAAAAACTAATAGTAGTTAAAATATAAATAGCCATCTACTTGAAAGTTTATCCCAAGCCATATTTCTTCAACATTTTGTAACATTTATTTAGATTTTAAGTATATTGGTAAAAATGTTAGTGCCTTTAATATATTTGTTTATGTACTATGTACTATGGCCCATCATATGTGAAATCTCTTTAAATAGGGTTAATGATATTTAGTACTACTTTTAGGAATTTGATAGAAAATATTTAAGGCAGCAGTTATTATATATATACATCAAGAAATCTGCCTTTCTCATAGCAGAAAAACTACCATTGAGTACTATCCTCATTACCTGGGTGGCAGGATCTATATCCCAAACCTCAGCATCATGCAATATACTCATGTAACAAACCTGCACATGTACATCCTGTATCTAAAATAAAAGTTGAAATTACAAAATAATAATAAAAGCTAAAAATGTTACAAACTCTTATCACAATATCTATAAAGGGTCAAAATAATTTTTAAAACTTTAACCAAAATTTGTTTTATTAAATATATTGTTGTTTTATACTCCTGAGAGAGAAATGAGAATCCTACTATCAACCTTTTGTAGTAAATAAGAATAGGAACTTTTAAAAAATTCAGATTAAAACCTCAACTAATTTAGTTTGTGTGATTAATTGGACTCCTTTCTTTTCTGACTTTGGTGTAATACCAGGACATGTTTGATTTAAAAAAAAGATAAAAATGAAATCATATGGGATAAGAAAAATGCACGGGCAAGTATATTCTGCTGTGCAATATGACAAAGTGAAAGAAACTGACCCACCCCGGGTAGCCTATGTGAGTCAGAAGTAATTGAATGGAGTTGGCATTAAAAAATAAAAGTAAAACAAATAAGTGTCAGTTATTCAATGTTCCAACTCCTCAGAAATGCCTTTGCTATTGACTTCTGTATCCAGGCCACATCTGTCCTCAGGAGCATTGCAATAACCAGTTTGGTTGTAACGACAACTTTTCGTTAGTCAAAACATTCCACAGTAGCCAGGGTATTTTCACTCTGGATTTGAAGCGAGGAAAGAAGTAGCTTGAAAAGAGACACACTGATTTAGACATTTTGCAGTGATAGCAATATGCTGTCTCAAAAACAATAAGGGGAAAATAATAAATAGATTTTATTGATTATAAAAGTCACTGTACTCACAATTTTCTACTGTAAATCGTGAATGAATATTAAAAGGAACTCAAATTTGACAGTCTCAAAAGATGCATCAAGCAAATTATATCTGATTGTCTTAAGAGTAAATCCTTGAAAGTCAAGATATCTGACCTTTTAATATAAGAATGCTCATTTTTATTCTCCTAAATTCTGTGGATTCAAGCACCATAAGGCCTGTTAGCTGATTTTGATCAAAAACCTAAAAGACAACATGGATAAAGTTTTACATATCTCTTGTCTAAAGAGGGAAAATGGGAAGTATATCATATACAGAAAGTCTGTTTAGTGATGGTCAATGTGTTCAATATAGACAAACACAATACTTTGCCCTATCTTATGGAAATCTGATTTTTTACCCTTGTGAACGTTTTATCAAGTGTACATTCTAATTATTGATTTTATAGTCATTGCTTAACTAAAAAATATTATTTGTTTCATATTTATAATTAGCACTGTTAAAAAATAAAAAGAGTGATTTAGAGTGTGTCTGTACAAAACTGAGTTGTGTGACATTGACAGGACTACAGTCCGAATTAACTTAATATACGTTTGTGTATATTTGTTTGCATTTTTTCTCATTTATTATTCTTCTGTTGCATATTAAGTGATTTTTAATATAATTTGTACAACAGAGGAGTGGAAGTATTTAGTCATTTTGGAGTAAAGCATATAAAATATTCAAGGCTTTATAATCCTAAACTATTACACATGTTTGAAAAAAACATATGCTTCACTGGTTATCTAATTTCATTTCACTATTAAAAGGAAAAACACACTATCAGCATTTTAAATTTAAGATTATTACACATATTCAAAAAATCATTTATTGAAGATGGATGTGCATGTGAAATAGTTAAGCACAAGAGAAAAAAACAAAATTACAGATAGCCTTATGTTGTCAAAAACTGTTGAGAACAAATTTTATTAAAATAACTACAAAACTAATGTAACAAAAGATAAAAAAAAGATGATTTAATATAAATGTATGGTAACAAAATAACTGTCTAACCTTCCCTGGTTAAGGTAGAGAGGTATTTACAGAGCAGGAAATAGTGGAAAGGAAATAATTATTATTGTTCTTTCTTATAATTATAATGCTGCCATTTAGTAATAGGAAACAAGACCATTTGGGGAGTCTAAGGATAAAACATGTGCCAAGCTACAGTTTAAGAAAGAGCACTGGGGCTGGGCGTGGTGACTCATGCCTGTAATCCCAGCACTTTGGGAGGCTGACGCAGGTGGATCAGGAGGTCAGGAGTTTGAGACCAGCCTGACCAACATGATGAAACCCCATCATGAAGTCTTTGCCCATTATAAGTCATGCTGCTATAAAGACACATGCACATGTATGTTTATTGAGGCACTATTCACAATAGCAAAGACTTGGAATCAACCCAAATGTCCATCAGTGACAGATTGGATTAAGAAAATGTGGCACATATACACCATGGAATACTATGCAGCCATAAAAAAGGATGAGTTCGTGTCCTTTGTAGGGACATGGATGCAGCTGGAAACCATCATTCTCAGCAAACTATTGCAAGAACAGAAAACCAAATACCGCATGTTCTCACTCATAGGTGGGAATTGAACAATGAGATCACTGGCTAACCCCAGTCCAGCATCACACACTGGGGAGCATCACACACTGTGGGGAGGGGGTGGGGGGAGGGATAGCATTTGGAGATATACCTAATGTAAATGACGAGTTAATGGGTGCAGCACACCAACATGGCACATGCATACATATGTAACAAATTTTCACATTATGCACATGTACCCTAGAACTTAAAGTATAATTAAAAAAAAAAAATAGTAAACTGGGGCCGGGCACAGTGGCTCACGCCTGTAATCCCAGCACTTTGGGAGGCTGAGGTGGGCAGATCATGAGGTCAAGAGATCAAGACTATCCTGGCCAACATGGTGAAACCCCATCTCTACTAAAACTACAAAAATTAGGTGGGTGTGGTGGCAGGCCCCCATAATCCCAGCTACTTGGGAGGCTGAGGCAGGAGAATCGCTTGAACCCGGGAGGTGGAGGCTGCAGTGAGCCGAGACTGTGCCACTGCACTCCAGCCTGGCAACAGAGCAAGATTCTGTCTCAAAAAAAAAAAAAAAAAAAAAAAAAATAGTAAACAGAAGGTGAAAAAATTAGTAAAAATAATGCTTTGAAAACACATGCAACTAGTAGTTTGTTCTTCTGAATAATATCTAAAGATATCAAAGTAAATGGATCACTTAGAGATCACAAAAATGACTTTATCTCGTGTAAGATGGAAGATATCTAATCAAGCTCAATAAAATAAAGTTGCTCTGGTCTTATGTCTTAGTATTTTTATGAGGGTATTATTATTATTAAAAAATATAAATGTGAAAGAAATAAAATATATTTGACTTCATTGTCTTCCAAAGCCTGGGAATCTTTATTATCACTCACTCCACTTCTTAAAAGAAAATGAGTATCACTTACAGCCACTTTTAATTTATTAATTCACTGATGTATTCATTGACTTATCCATTCATTATTTTTAATGAAAGCTTTATGAGAGCAGAAGTTTTTGAAGGTCTCTACATCTGTTTATCTTATCTAACATCTGTCAACGTATCTTAATATTTTTTTTAACTGCTGATTATTAGTATATTGAACAATACATAAAACATTGTTAAATTAATGAAAAAATAAACAAGTATCTTAGAAACCAAAAGGTTACGGACAATTAGAAACTGACTGAGAATCCAGAAAAATCTGAAAAACTAATTAGTCAAAGAGTTAAGATAAAGTAAAAGCCAATAAGTAGAATGATTTGTTTGATAAGAGTTCCAAAAGTTACTGGCTACAGAAGCACAATGTACCCCAAAAGCCAGAGCTGCCAAGTGAGGATTTGCATCTCTTTCAAACAGGGATTGGTTGAAAGATCTTTGGGGAGTTGTAAAACATTTAGATTCCCTTTTATGCACCATATACCATGTAACTGACCCACTTGTTCCATGGCAGAAGATGGGAGTTGAAACAGGGAGAGAGTGCTTTTCGCTGTGTGGAGATGTTTGTACACCCAAGAGAGGAAAAAAAAATGGAAATATAAAAATAAAAGAAAAGAAATCCTGAATCCCTAGCAATTATTACCTCAATTTACCTTCTCCTTTTATAGTTCCAGAATGCTGAAAGTCAATCTTGGAGACTCTAAGTAGAAGTCTGAACATATCTCACTAGGGAGTTGATCAAAATAAGAAAAAATGAACTATCAATAAAAAAAATTTCAGTAACTCAGTGACTCCCAAAGAAAAGTGCTTTGCTGTTTTATCACCAAATTTGTGAGCATCACAAATCAATACATATCAGCCATAGAGAGAGAGCCTCCCACCAATTTTTTTTTATTTTTTAAAATATTGTTTTAATTACGTGAGAAAAGAGGAATCAGCAGAAACAAAGCCTCCAGATGAAAGTGGAAAAACTTAAAGACATAAAAATTACCAAAAAAATTACACATGAAACAATAATTGGTACTTTCTAAAAATGCTAATACATAGTGAGATGTTTATAAAGATACATATATGTATTTATTTAATATAATATACATAATATAATATATGTATTATTCTATGTTTTATGTATAATAGCAGAAATAAAAAGTCATAAACAACATTGGAAGGTAAAGTTGATTAAATATCAAAGAAAGTAATAAATATCAAAGAAAGTAATAAACTCAAAAAACAGAGAGCTGTATTATGATAAAAAGAGATAAAGTTAGTTAAACTATAGGACAATTTCTGAATGTAGAAGAGAAGACAGTAAAATAGACTAGAGGAATAAATAAAATATTTTAAATGAATAGTTCAATAAAATTTCCCAAGATTGAAAAGTAATAATGTTCATAATGGAAAGGCTCACCCAGCAAGATGAATTCCCAGCAAGATGAATAAAGATGCACACCAACATTTGTCATAATGAATTATCAGACCACCAGAGAAAAATAGATGTATACAAAGGGTCTAGAGAGAAATGAACTGAAAATCAACAAATAAGAAAAATAGTATCCTCTACACAGAAAAAGTAAAAATGGCATTGGGCATCTTGATAGTAATGTTAGAAGACAGAAGCAATGTGAGCAAAGTCTTCAAAATTATGAAAAAAGAATTATGTCCTGCCTAGAATTCCTACTTTCAGCCAAACTCTAAATATCTAAAACAAGAGTAGAATAAAAATATAATGAGATATACATCATTGTAATAAATTGTTTTTCCATCTATTTATGTGGCAAATCCACTGGGAGATGTGTTGCATACCCAACGTGCTGTAGTACACTAAGAAAAAAGACACAAATCTCAAGAAATAAACACTTCCGTTTTTTCCACACCCTTGTCAACACTTACGTGTTGTGTTTTTGAAAATTGCTATTGTAAGGGGAATGAGGTGATAGCATATAGTGGTTTTGATTTGCATTTCCCTGATAATTAGTGATGTCACGCACCTTTTCATCTTGTCACAGAGGGAAAGTTGGTAACTATATGAAATGATGGTTATGTTAATTTGTTTCAGTATTGTAAGAATTATCTTATCTGTATATAGATATATAGAAAGCCATAGATATATATGTATGTATACATATACATATATGGATATATATAAATGTGTGTATGTACGTATCTCATAACATCATGTTGTATGCTTAAATATAAACAAATTTGTTTAAAAATTAATAATAGAAGCACTCATAATCTTAAAAAATAACCAAAATATCTGAGATCCAGGAAACATTTTCGAAAGAGGTTTAGAGAATTCTATGCATGAGGATTAAGGGAAGTGCCAGGATGCCTGTTGTGTGAAGCCACTGTGAGCAAGCACTCCAAACTGGGAAGGGAAAAAAACATTACTGTGGAGGGCAGAGGTCAGTGTGGTAGAGAAAGGACTATGGATGATGACGTCATAAGGTGCTCAATTCATGTGGAATGGAGATTCAGATCTACAGCAAGTAATTGCAAAGAATCTGTGAAAGGTTCATATAAAAATAAATCTAAGGAAAGCAAGTAGGCACATATTAACTCTAGAAAACCATAAAGCTAAGCAAAAGTTAGCCTAGATGTGTACAATTTAGTCTTATTTTCTTTTGTCTATATCTGGTAATTTTTATCTAATTTTTATTTTAAAAATAGCTGTTTCTTTTAGCTGTTCCTTTTGCCATATTCAGCATTTTAAATTTAAGGTATAATTATCAATTCATCTTATTACTTATTTGTTTCAAAATGCAGTTTAATGTTTCTTGAGATATTCTTTGTGCCTCCATATATCAAGTTTGGAAAACATTCTATAGATGATATATGCACATTATATTGTTAAGTTTATCAATTAAAATATAATGGACATAATGTTGACATATTTGAGATTTTTGTGTTTTTATATATGCATGCTATTATGATTGTATACTATTATAGATAATTAAAATAAAATGTCTTAGCCACCTATTAAATAAGCCTTATGTATTTTAATAATTTAGAATTTACATGTTTATATTGTGCCTACTGTATCTCTCAATGATAGTAGTAATAGAAGAAACACTAGTACTCATTTCAAGAAATAATTTAAAAATTTATGTTGGAAATTGATCTATGTAATAAGCTCATTTAATGCTCAAAACAATAAGCATTATAATTTTCCCCCTTTGATATAAAGATGAAGAAACAAACATAAAGTTTAAGTTACTTTATTAAAGTTTTACAGATAAGTGTCAGACAAGAATCCTAACCCAAGTAATCTCCTTCTACAGTTCATGTCTTTAAGCACATTTTATTTTTGCTTAAAAAGTACAGTTTAGCACTCTAGATTGACCAGTTTATTTGTACTTATGTTATGGAATTCACTTTCTACTGTATTGTAAAAAATTACTAATTACAGTACAAGATTATCCCAAAAGTAGTACCACTAAATTGTTTTAATTTTATTAATATTGATTGTTTTTAAATTTAGAATATAATACTGTTAAGCAAAGTATATATTTTTGACCTTCACATACAAAAGCCTGTATAAATATAGCCTATATAAATATTAAACGCAGATATAAAAACTGTGTTTATGTTTAATAGTACAGCTTTATTGAAATATAACTTACAAACAGTACATTCTCACTCAGTGTGGTTGACAGATTTTTAAAAACTTGTCTTTAAGTAAAAAAAGACATAAAAAGAAACCAATCTGAGTATTTACCATAGGCTAACTGATGTAGGCAAGACTTAAATTCCTAAGGCATATTTCTGGTCACAAAAACATCATCATACTTCTAAATAAAGACCGAAACATTACTAATATCAAACATTGAAATATGAGCTACACATGTATTTAAGAAAGATTAATAAAAACAAGACAATTGCTGGGCGCTGTGGTTCATGCCTGTAATTCCAGCAATTTGGGAGGCCCAGGCGGGTGGATCACGAGGTCAGGAGATCAAGGCTATCCTGGCCAACATGGTGAAACCCCGTCTCTGCTAAAAATAAAAAAAATTAGCTGGGCATGGTGGTGGGCGCCTGTAGTCCCAGCTACTTGGGAGACTGATTCAGAGAATCACTTGAAACCCGAGAGGTGGAGGTTGCAATGAGCGAAGATTGTGCCACTGCACTCCAGCCCGGAGACAGAGTGAGACTCCGTCTCAAAAAAAAAAAAAGACAATTATGTACTCAATTATTCCAGTTCAGGGTCAAGCGTGGCCAGAGCCTACCTCTGCAGCTTAGGGTACAATGTGGGAACCCATTCTAACAGAATGCCATTCCACCTCAGGGTGCACACACACACACACACACACACACATACACACACTCACCATACTGGGACTATTTAGACTTGCCAATTAACCTAATGTGCACATCTTAAGATGTGGGAGGAAACTGGAGTTCTCAAAGAAAATCCACAAAAACACGGGAGAACGTGTAAAGTCCACACAGAGGCCCCACTGAAAATCAATTATGTTGTTAGAGGACCTGCGGTATATCTACTCATTCAAAATGCACAATTCAGTGTTTTTTAGTATATCCACGGATATGTGCAACTATCACCACAATCAATTCTGTGACATCTTCATTGTCTTACACAGAGACTCTGTGCATATTAGCAGAGACATCCTTCTTCCCCAAACCCCTCTGGCCCTAGGCAACCACCATTCTATTTTCTGTCTCTATAAATTTGCATATTTTGCACATTTCATGTAAATGTAATCATACAGTAGGTGGTCTTTGTGACTGGCTTCTTTCACTTAGCATGATGTTTTCAATGTTCATCTAGGTAGCAGAATGTATCAGTTCTTTATTTCAATTGCTGAATAATTTTTCATTGTATGGATACACCACACTTTATTTATATATTCATCACTTAATGAATATTTGAGTTATTGCCACTTTTTCTTATTATAAATAATACTGCTATAAATATCCTTGAACGTGTTTTTGTGTGAACATATGCTTTCATTTCTCTTGTGTTGATACTAAGGAGTGGAATTGGTGGATCATAAGGTAATTCAATGTTTTAAATTGTGAGAAAATGTAAGACTCTTTTTCCAAAGTTCTGTACCATTTTGCATTCCTCACTGCACTTTATGAAGGTTCCAACTTTTAAACATCTTTTAAAATGCTTATTTTCCATCTTTTAAAAGAATAATTATTCTTCTCTTTTGAGATAAGGTTCTACCCAAGGTAGTGTGTGCAGTGGTGTAATCCTAGCTCACTGCAACCTTAAACTTGAGGGCTCAAGCGAGTTTCCCACCTCAGCCTCCCAAGTAGCTAGGACTACAGGCAGGTGCACGCCATTATGCCAGGCTAATTTTTTTTGTGTTTAGTATAGTTCTTTTTTAGATATAAGATCTCACTATGTTGCTCAGGGAGGTCTCAGACTCGTGTTCTCAAGTGATCCTCCCACCTCAGCCTCCCAAAGTGCTGGGATTACAGGCATGAACAACTGCACCTGGCCAATGACAATCATTCTATTGGCTGCAATAGATGCTGACACCATATTTGTATAGCATTCTGGACTATAAGCCAATTAAACCTCTCTGCATTATAAATTATCCAGCCTCGTGTATTTCTTTATAGCAATGCAAGAATGGCCTAACACATCAGCAGTACTGTGGATCCTCACTGCTGTGTTTTAAACCTTTATATTCAAATACAATATCTTTAAATTGAAGCCTTACAAAATTTTCTAACTAGGTAACTACTAGTAGCTTGTATACATAAGGGTAAAGCTAAAGTTGTGTAAGTGTTTATTTGATAGTAATGATATTTCATATGTATGTATGTATGTATGTATGTATGCATTTATTTTATTTGTTTTTGAGATGGAGTCTTTCTCTGTTGCCCAGGCAGGAGCAGAGTGGTGTGATCTCGGCTCACTGCAACCTCCATCTCCCAGGTTCAAGTGATTCTCCTGCCTCAGCCTCCTGAGTAGCTGGGACTACAGGCGCATGCCACCAAGCCTGGCTAATTTTTGTATTTTTAATACAGACCAGTTTTCACCATGTTGGCCAGGCTGGTCTTGAGCTCCGGACCTCAAGTCATCCACTCGCCCTGGCCTCCTAAACTGCTCAGATAACAGGCATGAGCCGCCATGCACGGCCCACATTTATGTGATAGTATTTGTTTTTTAATATTTGGTGTCACTTTTCTTACAATTACTTAGTAAAAAAATAACTAGCTCAGTATTATAAATGTACCATATATAAATTTGAAAGCAATAAAATAGAGGCTGAAAGGTCTTTGAATATAAATGGCAGTGTAAATATACGGAATACAATAATGAAGAGTAAAGAATGTGAAATGACATAATAATCAGATGGAGAGAACAGTTTCATAGCTAGGCCATAACAGAGTTAATCTTCACTTTCTGATTTCACTGTTTCACAAGATATAACTATTGTTTTCTTTTTAAAATATAGCCTAAAATCAATGGAAAACAATCAGTGAAAATAACACAGAATGATCGCTAACCAGTTCTATTAGACCCCCTTGATACAAATTATTTAAAGTCAAATTGAATACACATCAGATATGATTAACTCTTGCAGAAACAAAAAAATCAATCACCTCTGATTATTTTGTCATTGAACAGCCACCTATTTAAAGAAACATTTTTATGTTTACCCCATCTAAACAGTTTACTTCTTGAAATATGCATTATCTTAGTAGAGTATAGTAAGCACATAAAGCCACATAAAGCCGCTTATAGTAAGCACCCAATATGCATTAGTTCATTATGTGTTGAAGTTTGGAAAATATGAAACATTGGCAAATAAGTATACAATCATCCATTGATAGGCATGATTTTGGAGATATAGAAGGAAATGATATTCTATGGGGCAAGTAGTATTCCTCAGTGAGAATGAGAAATGGCCAGAAGGAAATGAAATAATCACCTGGCTTCATCATTACCTTTTCATCATTATCCAGCCCTATGCTTATTAAGGTGGCACACCTTAATAAGGTTAAGCATATAGTTAAGCATATAGTCTTCAGAATTACAGAATCTGAGATAAAATTTTCACTCTGCCAGCTTCTCACTTTATGATCTTAACCTACAAAAGCTTCTCTTTATTTCTCTGTTAAATGAGTATAAAAATACTAACAGGAGTGCTTACAAAATTAAACATTTATAATGTTTGACATAAGGAGATAGTGAAATATAAACATTATCATTTTTCTGTCTACATACCATGTTATACTTTTATACATGTTATTGTAGCATTAATATTAATTTGTATATTTCATAATTTGTTTTCTCAGCATTTTCTAGATAGCTAAGTGCCTCATTACATAGCAACATCTCAAAACTAGACGAGTGGCATTTACATGTTAACATATATCCAAATTATTTTGAGGAACCATTAAAGCATAGATTTCTACTCTACTCTCAAGTTTATGATTCAGTAGGTCTGGGTGGGACCTGTATATTTTATTTTCAAAAATTTCTAGGTGATACTGATTCGGCTCATCCAGGACCCACACTTTGAGAATCACTGCTCTCAGTAATAGAATAAATTAATTGCTATATTTAACATATTAACTTCCCGAGTCTAAAGTTGAATAGTATCTCCTTTTATCATATGCATCTAGATTTGTGTCTATCCTCAAATGTGAAAAGCTGGTTCAGACTTCCTCTAGCTTTTTTCTTTACCCTGACTTTAGAACCATCTCTGGAAGTTTTGAAGGTCACTATCTCTATTTCATTACAGTATCTGTTTGAGATCATCCTCAACATATTATGTACCCTGCGAGTGAAAGTAGCCAACTTTTTTTTTGGTCACTTTGTCGTCAGGCTGGAGTGCAGTGGCACTATCTCGGCTCATTGCAACCTCTACTTCCTGGAGTCAACAATTCTCGTGCCTCAGCCTCCCAAGTAGCTGGGATTACAGGCGCCCACCTCCACACCCAGCTAATTTTATTATTATTATTATTATTATTTGTATTTTTAGTAGAGACAGGGTTTCACCATCTTGGCCAGGATCGTCTTCATTTCTTGACCTCGTGATCTACCCGCCTCCACCTCCCAAAGTGCTGGGACTACAGGCGTGAGCCACAGCTACTGGCCAGCCTACAATTTTATAGTACTTACCATATGCCAAGAACTCTTCTGGACACTTTACATGAGTCACTAATGTAAGTCTCAAATGATCCAATGTGGTAAACATCAATATTGTCATTATTGTTTTGCATATGTGGTAACAGACGACATTTATTAGATTAATTGCCTAAGTTCACATAGTTCATAAAATGGCAAATAAATCTGAACTCAGCCAATCAATTTCCAGGGCACATTTTTTTTAGTTATATTATAAAATATCTCAATTTATAATGTTGATCTAAATTATTTTATGCCATCTACTCTTGCATATTTGGTTTACTTAGTTAAAACAACATTTGGATTAGGAAATGATACAAGGGCTAATCTATTTGAAACATACCTAGCAACTCTTTATAATATAGATTCCCTTTTTTTCAGCAACTTCTTTTTGAAGAGTTGCAATTTATTTGTTATATATGTGTGTAAATTTTTATGTTTGTATTTATTTGCCAGAACATTCCAAAGCCTAGCAGATTTAAAATATATTGTTAAAGGCTGAAAGAATACGGTGATATTTTTATTGTAATTATAATTAGTAAATTTTAAAAATTATTATGCCAAAAATATGTATTGCATATCTCAAAATGGCACCTAGTAAATATCCTCACTTTTATATCCAGAAAAATAGGAAAAAGCAAAGAGGGACAGATATTAACTTTATTTACTACTAAGCCTAATGTGGAGGTTACAAGTATGCTATCAACCAAATAATTCTACTAACTGAAGCTCTGAATTAAGCAGATTTAGTAATCATGATATTACTGAAAAAGGGCATTTCTCATCATATTCAAGCTCAGAGCTCACGCTTTGGACAAACTATGCCTAAGGAAAAGAAGGGCATTATAGTGTTAAGCATTGCTTTTTAATCATTTTCAAATTTTACTTTGTGAAATTAGTTAAAGGGGGTTGAAATTAGAAGAAAACATGGGGGAAAGGCTTTTTTTTTTTGAGACAGAGTCTCGCTCTGTCACCCAGGCTGGAGTATACCATGGTGCAATCACGGCTCATTGCAGCTTGAAGCTCCTGGGCCTAAGCAATACTCCTACCTCAGCCTCCCCAATACCTGGGACCACAGGCACAAGCCACCACACCTGCCTATGCTTTATTTTTATTTTATTTTAGTTTTTAAACATTTTGTAGAGATGGGGTCTCCCTGTGTTGCCCAGGTTGGTCACGAACTCCTGGGGTCAAGCAATCCTTTAGCCTCAGCCTCCTAAATTGTTGGGATTACACGCGTGAGCCACCTTGCCCAACTGTGAAAAACTTATGGACATTGGTCTGGGCAATGATTTATTAGATGTGACATCAAAAGGATAGGTCACGAAAGCAGAAATAAGTAGGACTACATCAACCTAAATAGCTGCTGCAGAGGAAAGGAAACAACCAGCAAAGTGAAAAAGACAATCCAAGGAATCAGAAAGAATATCTGCAAACTATATGTCTAATAAGGGGTTAATTTCCAAAATAAAGAATCATACAATTAATTAATAACTTGATTAAAAATGGGCAAAAGACTCGAATGGACATTTCTTAAGAGAAGAGATACAAATAGCCAACAGGTATATGAAAAAATGCTCACCATAATTAACTATCGAGAAAATGCAAATTAAAACTAAAATGAGATTCACCTCACACCTAGAATGGCTATCAGAAAAAGAAAGGATTGTAAGTTTTGGTGAGGATGTGGAGAAGAGAATGCTTGCACACTGTTGGTGGGAATGTAAACCAGTGGAGTCATTATGGAAAACAGTGTGGAGGTTTCCCAAAAAATTAGAAATAAGATTACCATATGACCACACAATCCCACCACTGGTATATATTCAAAATAATCATTATGGGAGATAGATATCTGCACTCCCATATGTATTGCAGCATTATTGAGAGTAGCCAAGATATGAAATCAAACTAAGTGTCCATCAATGGATGAATAAAAAAAAGTGCATGCATACACGCACCCACACACACACTTTAGCTATAAAGAAAGAGAAATCCTATTATTTGTGACAACATGGATCAACCTAAAGGACATTATGTTAAATGAAATAAAGCAGTCAGAGAAAGACAAATACTGCATGATCTCACTTAAATTGGATCTTAAAAATTTTGATTACAGAAGCAGAGAGTAGAATGGTGGTTACCAGAGACTGGGGTAGTTGGAGGAGGCTGAGTTGGGGAGACCTTGGTCAAAAGATACAAAATTTCAGTTAGACAGGAGGAAGAATTTCAAGAGATTTACTGTACAACATGGTGTCTATAGTAAATAACAATGTATTATTGTAGTATTATGATGTAACTCCCATAACCCTTGTTACAGTCTTTTGTTGTAATGTTGGGTGTGTTAGGCCTCAGGGATAGGCCTCAGGAAACAGGATCTCTCTGACCTTCTCCTGACCTTTCACTTTCTTGAAGGCAGGACTCCTGCCTTTTTATTCTGGGTCTTAAATATCTCCCCACAGAGGGTCCCAACCTATACCCTGGGGGCAGAATTGCTGACATTATGAAGCTTCCATAAAAATTCAGGAGGACTGGGTTCGAGGAGCTTCTGGATCTCTGAACACAGGGAAGTTCCTGGAGAGTGCTGTCCAGGGAGGCCATGGAAGCTCCATGCCCCTTCCCCTATACCTCTTCCTACACACCTCTTTGTATGTATCCTTTGCAATAGCCCTTATAGTAAGTCAGTAAATGTATAAATATTTCCCTGAATTATGTGAGCTGCTCCAGCAAATTAATGGAAACCAGAAAAGGGGTCATGGTGTTGGCAGTGGAAGAGATGGGAGTCACCCGCGGCATATCTGTGTGGGTCTGCGGCAATTTCAGCCTCTGCTTTTTCAGAAGAAAGAATTCGCTGAGGGGCATAAAGCAGAAAAGAGACCTAAGCAAATTCTAGAGGAGGAGTGGAAGTTTATTTAAAAGCTTTAGAACAGGAAAGAAAGGAAAGAATCCTTGGAAGAGATCCATGGGCACCTAAAGGTCAAAGAGAGAAAAGAAGGGCCTTTACCTTGGTCCTGGGACTTGGTAAGCTCACCTCTTTCTCATGAGTTGTCCATTAGGGCGGGCTTTCTGCATGTGCAGTGCCCTCCTTACCCTTGTGAATTGAGCACGAACGGTTTGTTTAGGAAGTTGTATGCATTTCCGTCTGAGGCTTTCTTCCTTTTTCCAGTGGAGTACACCTGGAAGATCATAGTTTGCCATTTTTGTCTCTTAAGGTGTATGCCGGCAAGTTGCTTCTCCCTGGGACTTGCCTTTAATTAACACTTTAATCTTAAAAGGTGTGGACCATCAGGAACTGGCCTATTCCTCACACCAGCTGCCAATTTATCCCTTTTAGAGAGTCAGTGCAATAATTACCGAACCATCACCCAAGGTTCCTAGTGGGGTGGCAGGGAGCCCTCTCCCGCTCCATTCATGCCAGTCTCGCTACCTGTAATAATGGGAACCCCAGCTTGAAGCCAGTCAGTCAGATGTTGCAGAGGCCTGGGGTTGCAATTTGCTGTCTCAGGGTGTCAGGCAATTTTAGGGACGGAGCCCCCAACATGTGGGCTCTGTCACTCTCTCCAGGTAGACTGTGTCAGAACTGAATTGGAGGACACCCAGCTGGTCTCCACTGCTTGGTGCATGGGAAAACCCCACACATATTTGGCCACAGAAGTCTTCCTGTGTGTTGATGATTATTGTTGTGGTGACAAAGCAGAGGCAAACCATGGTTAGAAAGAGTTTTTCTCGATGTACTTATATTGTTGAAATGCAAAATAAGAGAATGTTAATTGTTCTCACCATAAAAATGAAACTATGTGAGGTAATGCATATATGAATTGGCTAGCTCTAGTCATTCCACAATATATATACTCTTCCAAACATGTTGTACATGATACATATAATTTTATTAGTCAATTTAAAAATAAAAATAAAAAATAAGCAATTACTTAGACATTTCTCTAAAGAAAATATACAAATGGCCAGCAGGTATATGAAAAGATGTTCAACATCATCAATTATCAGATAAATTCAATCAAAACTAAAATGAGATATCACCTCATACCTCTTAGAAAGGCAATTATAAAAAATAATGATAATAACCTCAAAGATTTCAAGTGTTAGCACAAAATGAAAAAATTGGAATCCACGGTGGGAAAGTGGAAATTCCCACTGCTGGTTGGATGTAAAATTTACAGCAAATATAAAAACAGAATGGAGATTCCTGAAAATTTTAAAATAGAACTGCCATATAATCCAGCAATGCCTCTTCAAGGTGTATGTTCAAAATAATTGAAATCAGAATTTTGAAGTAATATATGCACTTCTATTTTTGTTGGCAGCAGTATTTATACTAGTCAAGACATGCAAACTTTCCAACTGTCCATCACAAACAAAAGAATCAAAAAATGTGATAACAATGGAATATTATTCAGTCTTAAAGATGGTGAAAATTCTTATATTTTCAACAACATGGGTGAACCTTCAGGGTATTATGTTAAGTGAAATGAACCAGTCACGGAAGGACATATACTACATTATTCTACTCATATGAGATATCCAAAATGGTCAAACTCATCAGAAAATAAAATAGTAGTTGCTAGTTCTTGGGGCTGGAGCAAATAGGGACTTGTTATTCATTAAGTATAAAGTTTTAGTTAGGGTTAATGAATGATTTCTAGAGATCTGCTATACAAATATTGTCTGTAGCTAATAACAGCATTGTGCATTTCACAATTTGTGAAGATAGTGTATCTCATATTGAGAGAGATATACTTAACATGTATACCTCATGCATATGTTAATTAGCTAGCTTTAGTCACTCCACAATGTATATACACTTCCAAACATCATGTTGTACATGATACATGTAATTTTATAAATTGATTAATAACATGCACACACACCTGCATGCACACACACACATACACACAAAGACACAAGGAAATTTTGGGAGGCATTGTCTATTCCCTTGATTGTGGTGTCAGCATGCATCCACTCATCAAGTAGTACAGATTAACTATGTGCAGATCTTTTTCTGTCAATTACACTTCAATAACGCTGCTAAAAAAAGATGAGAATGCTTACTACTTGGAAAGATCCATTAAGAAGACAGACTAAGTAATGTTTCTATGATTATTCTATAGCTGTTTTCTTCATAACCCATTGGGCTTAATTATTAGGACCATGATCTACCAAAAATTAGGTCATCCCCTTTGTTATAACTGATTAAAAGTTTTTCACACAAGTTTTCCTGAGACAACTACTCTCAAACCAACCCCTTCTCCTTTGAGACCACTGGAAAATGGTTAATATTTTGTTGTCTGAGGCTCTGAAATAGATCTGAATAATATTCTAATTAACTTTTATGCCAAACCTACTTTGCTCCAAGGCTAACAATCTATTTTCTACTTAATTATCCATCCCAAATTAGGTTTGGGCAGATTATACAACATAGCCTATCAGGAGGTATTCTATGAGTTTAAATATTTCATTAAGAAATCTAATAATAAAATTCATAAAGGCATTTAATAAAAAAACAACATTATAGACATATTATAAATTTGAATATAAGCCCCCGAGTGGTATTAACTTTCCAGGGAAATATCAAAGTTCAAAGATTAAATCCTCCCACTCGTTAAATTTCAAAGGAATTCAAGTTTGAACTAAAAATATCCTGCCTTTGTGTGCTGAAAATCCAAAGGAATTAAAACCTGCCCCAATATTAAATTACTTTTTATTTTAGCCAAATGGTTCTCCAAGTGTAGGTGGTGTTAGAACTCTGTCAGTAGCTCAAGAATGAGGTTTCTTTCACTGGAATTACTGCAGTTTCTGAGACACAAAGGTTGAATTAGCTTAATGCCAAGTCTTCAGGTATCACATATTTTTATTTTACAGGGAAAAAATATTATGGAACTTACAAGCACCAAGGTTAAAAACACTGCAAGAGAATGAAAATCTAGGCAAAACTATTTTACCATGCTAAATTTATCAGTGATGCCCAAGATGATAGTAAAAATTTATTGATATTTGAGTAAGTGCCAATGCAGATTTTAGATTTCAACTACATATGTTTATCAACCAGTTAACGACTATTGTCTAATACCAACAATGTATGAGTTTGAATTCAACTAGGAGTAATATCCTAGATAGACTTTTTGTTTATCTTTATGTGTTTTCTATATCTGGGCTGAAAATGTGCTTAAAACTTTAGGGTTCACGAGGACTGCCTCCTAGGAGTGGCTTTCAGTGAATGTTCACATGTTTTTAAGTTGCAAACAGCATTTAGGAGAAATCTGAACTGAAGCTGGTATTTATAAATCTGCATTTTAAGCCCTTATGACCTACAGAGGACCAGTAACTAGTTCTAATACCAGTATGTAGAACTAGTTTACTACTAATACTGCCTTCTCCTTAGGGTACTACCTTTCTTCTCTTTAGATTTTCACATTTTTATAGGTAAGCTTACATGTTTATGTATTTAAATGTTGGCAGCTTGAAATTAACCATTTTCCCCCTACACATGATCCCATAGACAAGTTATATGAACTTAAGGTTAATGCTTTAATATGTCCTTATCTATTTGTGTCTAAAAGAATTTAGAGAAGTAGATCTAATTTCATCTACCTAACCTCACACTAATAATTTTTTGACAGTGATCTGTAATTCACTCAGAACTCATCAGTTAAGTAGTTTAAAAGTCCAAAAGGGCTATATTATTGCAAAACTAAAATCTTTGCTTCAGCCATGCCTACTTAAAAATATATGTACCTGTGTAGAGAGATCTAGCAGCTTGCATTTTGAAGTTGCATGTCTCTGCAAAAGGCTGTGCAGTCTAGTATTTTGGTGAAGTTTATGCAGCTAATATTTGCTACTTTGACACTCCTATAGCAGTCTACTGAATTTATCTACAAATTTTCCATGCCTGGTCATGCAGTCCTGCATTCGCAGTGACTCACCAGTGGATAATCCCACTACAAACAGGAGTCAAAATGCCATGTGGTTTCTTCTTTGGTCAGAGCAGTTTAAAATAATCTAACTGCTGAAACAACCTGTCCAGTCACACATTAGCCAGTACAAATGGACAAGTTTGAAATGCTTTCTTCATATATTAAAATCTTAGATCTCTGTACCCTGAATCATCACAAGACTTTTGGCATGTTATTTTGGTCTGAAATTATATTCCTGGCTTTACTTATTTCCATTTCTAATCAATGTCCAATTGTTGAGGACTTTGTAGCAACCCAAATACAATCCCCTCCTTAAGCAAGGTAAGAAAAAAGAAATACCTGATGATGGTATCAATATTGCTCTTATTGCGAATAATAGCTTAATCATTCATGTTGTTTTGCAGATCAAAACAGGTCCGCTAACAGAACTCAAGATTGAAAAGGGTTTATCCACCTAGACACACAGAGGCAATGTGGTGGAAAGTATGTCTTTATAGTAGAGAAGTGTCTGTTCTGTGGAGGACAAGGGAAAACCGTCTTTCAAAAGAGACACAGACATAGCTTAGCTCAAGATACCCAGTTTATTTTCTTGACTTTATACAAAAAACAAACAATACCACCTTCTCTTAAACAGATTGAGTAAGGGAAAGCTTTTCCCTTAGGATCAATAGGGGATTTAGGCGGCAGTACAGGTCAGGTGTGTTGCTTGTACTTTAGTAAAATGATGAAAATCATATCCTTCTAAAACCTTATAAACTAGAATGTGCTACAACTTTAGATTTCGATACTATTTAATGCAAAGGCAATTATTAACTACATCAATTTTCTACATTTTAAAAGAAAATTTCTTAAACCATAGGCTAATTTATTTCATTAACTATGTTTATAAATCAATGCAAGTATTTTAAAACAGTCAAGATTGTATATTTAGTTCTACAAGTGGATCCAAACATAGATACACTGATGAGTTTAATTTCTAGGAGGTGGATGGGGGCTTGGAGAAATAATTATTATTGTTCACAACTTAAGTATAAATAATAAATAAACACAATTTGATGAAGAATGGCTAACTCCACCTTGGAAGAAATTCTTAGTTGTTTACCAGCATTTCAAAGCCTAAGTATTTTTTATTGATATTTATGAAATCTTAAAAATGAATAGAAACCATTTTTCTTTTTATTTATGTTGGTAAAATAAATATATTATTCTGTTTTAAAGATATAACTTAACTATGTGACAAAATGATATGTTAAGTCTGCCTAAATACTAGAAAAGTTCATTTGTGTGGTTGGCCGTTGGAACCAAATGGAACTTCAGAAATCATCCAACCCAGTCTTCTGAACTGTCGTATGAGTTAAGTCTCACAGCAAAGTATGTGGCAATATTTCGATAATACTCTGTTCTTCTGACTTCTGTTTCACTATCTTTTGTCTGTATCAAATTGCCTCTCCCTTTTGAACTACTATTGCTGTATACAAGATAGTTTCAATTAGCTCTGGACAAATCACATTTAATGATTTGTTTGTGCATACTGATATTCTCAAATAGACTCAGTCTAGGAACAATCCTGGAGTCCTTATGAGTATTAGGAGTTTGGCTGACAGCAAACACTATCCCACAGTTCAGTTACAGAAAATGCATTGAGTCTTGTTTTCTCTAAATGATGCAGCTCAGGAAATAGTGATAGCCTGAGTTAATTAAGGATTGAGTATTAACGTTAGCTTCAGTGTAGATATACTTATTGCTTTCAGTGGAAAAAAATCTGCAATTAATTCATTTATTGACATAACATAATAGTTTAGGAAACAAGATGTCATACTGTTAGAATAATTCTCATTTAAGATAGTATATAAAATTGAAGGTTAATGATGTGGCAACAAATAAAATAAGCCAGACAAGTCCCAGATTATCATACAAACATGCAGAAGAGTGTGTACCATAACAGCTCTGGTCTAGATAAGGTCAATATTCTTCTTTCTATTATTTCTATTTTCAGAATTAGAGGCTGATAACTCTCTGCTTCATTACTCTCAAAATTACAATATTAGGAAGGAAACCTGATTTCTAAGACACATTTTTATTAAATACATCTACAATAAAATATGAATTCTTTTTCACTGGAGTAATACATCAAAACTTCAAGAACCAAAATGTATAAACATGTGGCATTATGTAACTGCCACTTTGTTAATTTATTCAAGCAACAATTATTTACTGAGTAATGCATCTATCAATGTCCACAAACAAGACAAACAAGACAACAAGGAAACAAGAAACATTCTAGGTATTTTATACTGAAGTATTTTATACAGAGAATTGTATAGTTGACACAAGAGCTGAGACGACAAATAAGAGATGATGAAGTAACGTAAAGAACAGCAACTGGGAGGACAAGTATCACACAGAGTAGGGCAGATATAGGGAAAAATCCATTTGCGAAGGCACTAGAGAATTAAGAATACCATGATGATTAGTCTTCCAACAGTGCCTCCCTTGGTTGAAACCACATGGTAACCATTGAGTAGAAGAACCTAGGAGATACAGTTTTCAGAACAGCAAAGTATGAACTGGAATACAAATCATGCAAACAGGCACATGTGCCAGCTATGTACCAAGCATTCTTCTGGGAGGCAGGAATTCAGAAATAAACAAAACTGACCCAAATCCTTGTTCTCAGGGAGGTTTATAGGTGGGTTTATAGGTAATACTTAATATCTACGTTGCTCATAATTTCTACAAATAATCCAATATAATTTAAATACACCAGTCCAGTAAGCCTCATAAAATATCTATAGGAGAGTATTATTATTGTTCTCATTTAGATAAGAAATAAAAAGGCCAAGAGGTTAAATACCTGAGATCCCAATGCTTGCAGTGCCATAGCCAAGATTTAAGCCAAACATTCTGGCTCAGAGTACATTCTCTTTAATCCTGTTCCATCCTACATTTTTATATCTTATACTTTCTATCTTTTCTTTATACCATAAATAATGATAATTACAATTATAACATTTAGAACTTTTTAAAGTTTTAAAATGTTTACATACAGATATCTAAAATTTTGAATAGCAAGTATAAATTTGTCCACTATTGCAAAAAATATAAACACATTTCCCTTGCTTCTTGGACACAATAAAAGCGTACTAATATTTTTTGAGATGAAACTTTATAACTTCTAGGTAATATTTCCATACCTCAGTTTTTAAGGTTTTCAGTTGGTGAGACAGAGAATCAGAATCAGAAAACAATGTTGTAATTAAATTTCACATAGAGGTAGGGAACAGCATAAGGGCAGTGGGTACTTCTGAATATAACAAGAATTTAGCCTACTTTACAATCTTCTCATGGCCACACAAAATCACAGAAAGAGACTAAACATACTAGTACGGTTTTCTAAATAAATGAATATATTATCTCTAATACTTGCTACCAAGTAAGAGAAGAATTATTTCTGAGTCTAGTCTGTGGTTTCCTATATAAATGTGAAAGCATTTTTATGGGAAGTAGGTTTTACCTCTTTCCCCCTTATGTTTTCAGCAGATCGGAGGCAGCATTTGTAGAAATGTCATTTATTGTACTTTACTTCATATAGAACAGTAAAATCCAAATGTCTCCTCATCAGGGCTGAGGCACTATGATCGTAGTTCTTGTCCTCCGTCCATAGTTCTTCTTATTTTTATATTTTCCCATTTTTATTTATTGTTTTTAAGAAAGCCAGAATAACTGTGCCATGCCTCAAGTAGGTGGGACATTTGGCTTAAAATTATATCGTTTCAGGTCATAATGACTATGTGGTCTTTGATTTTTTTTAACTTCAAAACAATTCACATAGCTTAAAACAATTGAAATGTGAACTGATGACTTTGGGGAATCCTTGCTGCCCTTTGTAAAAGATGGATGCAATAAACATTTCTGCCTAGTGCATAGAATACTGACGTCATATAATTATGGCCATGCTAGGCAACAGCCCTTTAGTCAGAACACTATTAGAAAAACCACACCCTGTTCTAGAAGGAATTGATTCTGCATGAATTATAGGATACAATGGGAGGCTTGGGTTTGCAATTTGAACTCTTTTCTTCCTATTTCTATTTCTTGCCTAACAGGTTTACCTTTAAATATTATACACATCCAAAATTATTTCTTGTTCTAATTTCACACTAAGTATAAAAATTAAATTTCTTAAAATATTGAATTCCTAATTATACACCTACAGATTGTTACATAAAAGCCATTTTTTAAAGTTTATTCATCTGTTAGTGAAACTCTTCTTTTGTTAATATTAGGAGAAAGCTGAAGAGTAAAAAAGGAGAAAGAGGATATGTCATGATCGTCTTAAGCAACTAAATGAAAACGTAGTTGTATACAAAGCAGTATATAACTACAAAAGCCTTCTAGTTCAAGAGCTAGTTTAACTTTATAGTAACTATTCCATTGAAAATCTCTGGTCTGTGGTTTCTGTCTCCTGATTGGATCTTGACAGATCCAAACATAAATGCTGAAACCAATAAAATAATTTGGTCTAATGTTATATGTTTTACTAATGTTTTCACATGTTAAACAGGCTAATACATTTTGAAAACAATCTTAATTCCATTATATTAAGAACATAACTATAACAAGAATTAGTTTATCAGAAAAAAAATTAAAAAATTAAACAATATTGTAATGTGATACTCTAATAGCTACTATTGAAATAGTAAATTTTATTGAAGGGAATGTTTAATATTTAACAGTGCAGCTATTAACTATCTTCTCAGTCTATCAGGCCATTGATAATATCAAATAGAATCTGATTCAGGTCATTTTATATATTGTCATCACAGGAAGTTAATATTATGTTAGTGATGAATGTAGCTATTATAGGTGACTAATGGCATTTGTGATTATAAGATAAGATATCAATTATGTTAACTTGAGGTATCATAAGTGGATGATAATTATGATAGTGAATAAAAGAGTTATGAGTTATTGGTAGTTATGAGTTATTGGGTAAATTATAACTATAATGAGTTTTAAATATTGGGTTTGAAATTTCATTTATGTCATTAGATCAATGAGAAATAATATTAGAGACTCTGTAATTGAATAAGGTCATTCATAAGACTTCTCCAACCAAAGCATTTCAACAGAACAGCATACGACTTTAAAGGAGATTTTCACAGCCAGGTACAGGAGTCTGAGGTGGGAAGACTGCTTGAGGTCAGAGTTCAAGGCTTCAGTGTGCTGTAAATAGGCCCTGCACTCAAACATGGGCAACACAACAAGACCCTTTCTCTAATATTTATATATATACACACACATACACACACACATACACATATATATATATAAAATATATATATATATATAATATATATATATAAAATGAAAAAATACTTTCTTCCACAGACAGACCTAAGCAGGTTTTAATATAATCTTTGGAATCAGGTAATCCTAAAATCATGAAGACAGAGAAAAGATGTTCCCCCAAACCATGTAATTCATATAATATCAGGACATTCTCTAAAGGCAGAATTTTAGTATGTCAAACTGGATAGCAGACTATCACATCTGAAATAATGAGTATTTGAACATGCAAAAATGGAGAAAAGATGACTCCTTGAACTTTATTCTCATAAGTCTTTAATAATCAGTCCTCAATCTGGGGGTCGGGGAACAGTTGTACTAACCCCTTGTAAGAACAAGAGTATAACCTTACTTTTTTTTTTCTTTTCCTTTTAGTGAAATTTCCCTAATATCCCCTGGCAAAATAATTGAAATGTTTCCTCTTGCTATGATCTTAACCTGTATATATTAGGATCTAATTTATACTCTTGTTCAAATATGTTATATTGCTTGAAATAAGTTTCTATGCCTATTTTCTTTGCAACAACCTAAAACTACGAACACAAATTTTTCTACAATAGGAATGATATTAAATTTCTGAAGAACAAGGGAGGCGGGTAGTTAGGAATAGCTGGTAAAAGAGAGAAAAAACAATTTCCATCTGCAAAATAAAATAACATTGCTGAAAAATATGTGCACATGGATAGGTAATTGGACCAAACACATAGTGGACATAAAAGCTATTAAAACATTGTTTAATTATCTGTATAACTATTTGACTGAAAATCCTGCACCTGAGAGAAAACATCACAATCAATCATGTATTTTCGTGAAAGTCATTTAACTGACATTTATATGGTACCTACTCTCTGCTAGTTATTAAATATTTAAGTGCCTGAATCTTCACAACATTATTATTCAACAATTATTGCTACCACTTTACAGATGGAAAACTCAACAAATATATGATAAATAATAGTATAACACATATCATATACACACATATGTATATATTCATTGTATACATTTGTAATTACTTAGTTTTTTCTAAATACACATTTGATTGCAAACTTTTTGCAATGAAAATAGTAAATCCAGTTGAATAGAAAAGGGAATTTTCAACAATCTTAGATTAACTTGCATAGCAAGCCAATAAAAACCTATTTGCTTGAGGTTAATGTTAAAGGGAAAGAAGAATCCTGAGCATCAGGGAAAGGAAGAATTATATTTTTCATGTCTATTGAAAAATATGCAAACTTATTTAAATAAGACAGAAAACGGGCATTTTACAGCAAGCACCCATTATTTGTGTCCACCATGGTAGGCATCCTGTCTATGATTTAGAATTTTTCCACATTATGAGACAGGCTTTTCTAAGGTGAAAATTTAAGAATTAACATTTTCAGATTCTTTTGCTGCTAATATGCATATATGTTACCTAAGTGCTTCCAGTTTGAAACAAACCCATTAGGGGTTGAATTAAAGCATGAGGCTTTAATTCACAAATGGGCAACATGAGGATGTAGTTGCATGTTCTAGCAATGGTTTGCTATCTTTTTTTGGTGGCAGATGTGGTATAACATATTAATCATTTCACTATAGTTTGAAATATAAGTTGTTCCTCAAAGTTTGACATATGTATATATAAATGTTTTGGCATATAATTTGGTTAATAATTTTAAATCTTTCATAAGATAGATTCTCAGTGATTAATAACTATGGATATTGGCTCTTTAAATATTTTCATAAATATCTTATTAGCTGATGCAACTCTAACCAGCTCTGAATCTATCTTGAACATTAACCTTCAAAGGCACTGAATATTATATTTTAAAATGTCAATTTGATGGGTGAAAATGTTGCTATATTAAATGTTATTTATTTCTGCATTTGTCTTTCATTGACTATATATTCATAGTTTATAATCCATGTGTCTTTTATGTTTTCTGATGATGTTCTTTAAGTAGTTTGTTAATGATGATCTTTTTGGTCTTTTAGATTTGTAAGTTATAAATATATCATGCTAAATATATATATTTACTGTATTTTAAAAATGTGTAAGTGTACAATAAATTACTATTGACACTAGGTACAATGTGGTAGAACAGACATCTAGAACCTATTCGTAAGTGAAACTTCATACCTGTTGATTAGTATCTCCATTTTCCTCTTTTCTTAGCCCTGGACATCCACCATTCCACTCTTTGATTCCATGGTTTTTATTAGTTTAAAAGAATTAAGTAATTTATATAAGTGAAATCATGCAGCATTTATCTTTCTGTAACTGGCTGATTTCTGTTAGCATAATGTTCTTAAGATTTATCCAAGCTGTTGCATACTACAGAATATTCTTCTTTTTTAAGGCCAAATAGGATTCCATTCTATGTATATTCCAATTGTATTCCATTGCATGTATATTTTCTTCATTCCTTTACCTGTGGATGAATGTACTGTATTTTCTTTACCTATTTATCTGTGAATAGACATTTAGGTTGTTTCCACATCTTGGCTGTTGTGCATAGTGCTACAATAAATATAGGGGTACAGATATCTCTTCAAGATACTGATGTTATTTCCTTCAGAAATATGCCCAGAAGTGAGATTGCTGGATCATATGATAATTATATATATTTTAATTTGTTTGCAGAACCTTCATCCTGTTTTCCATAATAGCTGTAACAACTTAACATTCTTGCCAATAGTGTATAAGCGTTACCTTTTCTCCACATCCTTGCCAATACTTCATTTTTTTTTTTTTTTTTTTTTTTGAGACAAGTCTCTCTCTATCGCCCAGGCTGCAGTGCAGTGGCGCAATCTCAGTTCACTGCAAGCTCTGCCTCCCAGGTTCACGTGATTCTCCTGCCTCAGCCTCCTGAGCATCTGGAACTACATGCGCCAGCAACCACGCCTGGCTAATTTTTTTTTTTTTTTTTTGGTATTTTTAGTAGAGACGGGGTTTCACCGTGTTAGCCAGGATCGTCACGATTTCCTGACCTCATAATCCACCCGCCTAGGCCTCCCAAAGTTCTGGGATTACAGGCGTGAGCCACCGCACCCGGCCACCAATACTTCCTGTCTTTTATTTTCTCTATAATAGCCATCCTGACAGGCGTAAAGGGAGATTTCATTGTGATTTTGATTTGCATTCCCATAATATAATGACATTGAACATTTTTTCACATACCTATTGTCCATTTGTACGTTTCTTTAGAGAAATGTCTACTCAAGTCCTTAGCCAATTTTTAAATTAGTGTATTTGATTTTTTGCTGTTGAGTTGTTAAGAGTTCCTTTTAAAAGTTAGTAGAATCAGTGAACCTTATTTTTGTTTTAAAAACCGAGGCGACTTATTAGATGTCTTGGTTTTAACCTTCAAATTTCACCAGTTAGAATGCTTAAACAAAAACTCGCCAAGATTGCTACTTCCAACAAGACACAAATTTGCCAGAAAAGTGGAGTGCAGCAGAACTTTATGGTTCGTAAGCCTTTTAAATATAGGCCAAAGAATAGTATGTCAGTGTGCATTTTCTCTTTGTCAGAGTTATAAACGCCCAATTCTTTGCCCTTCTTTTTTCCTGTGACAAATAGGAAAGCCCATTTTCTGAGTCTGCTCATGTAAAGACAATACTGAGCATAAATGTTACAGTGTCTGGAGAGTAAATGATTGAAAGCATTTTGCACATTTTCAGAAAACTTCTAGGTTTGTATGGTGATTCTGCTTAGAACACTTAAAGTCGATGTATGAATACAGTCTCTTCTATGCGCGAGAGAATGTAGGGAATACAGGGAAAGGATCATCTAAATTTTGCATGACAATCAGGAAAGAGCCAATGTGAAACTGATAGTATAGGGACAAAACGATGTAAACAAATAAGCAGCAATATTGAATAAACATGGCATATTATATGATTATTTATAAGAAGTGAATGAAATGGCCTTGTTGCTAAGTATCTAAAAGAACAGATATTCAAGCAAAGATTCCATATACTCTATTTATTTATTTATGTTTTGAGACGGAGTCTCGCTCTGTTGCCCAGGCAGCAGTGCAGTGGCGCGATCTCAGCTCACTGCAAGCTCCGCCTCCCGGGTTCACGCCATTCTCCTGCCTCAGCCTCCCGAGTAGCTGGGACTACAGGCGCCAGCCACCATGCCCGGCTAATGTTTCTTTGTATTTTTAGTAGAGATGGGGTTTCACCGTGTTAGCCAGGATGGTCTCCATCTCCTGACTTTGTGATCCACCCGCCTCGGCCTCCCAAAGTGCTGGGATTACAGGCGTGAGTCACCTCACCCGGCCAGATTCCATGTAAAGACTTGTGAATTGAGTCTTATTTACTTGTCTGCTGAGATAACATGATCTGTAGAAAGATAAAATAGAGCTAATAATTGTAATTTTGAAAGTCACTCACAATAGAGATTTTAAAATGTCTTATATATTCCCTCTTAGAACCAAACATCCAAAAGTGTATTTTAATTGAAAAATATTTATATTATATATCTACATTTGTCTATCTATATCTTCATATATTTAGTTTTTCTATGAAACCAAAAAATTGAAAACCTAACGATATAACAGATTACTGATTTCATTTCTTCTGAATTTTTATTTCTACACCAAAGATATATACAAAAGATCAATAAATCTTTTTTTTTTTGAGACAGAGTCTCACCCTGTCATCCAGACTGGAGTGCAATGGCACGATCTCGGCTGACTGCAACCTCCACTTCCCAGGTTCAAGAGATTCTCCTGACTCAGCCTCCTGAGTAGCTGGGATTACAGGTCACACCCGGCTAATTTTTTGGATGGGGTTTCACCATGTTGGCCAGGCTGGTCTGGAACTCCTGACCTCCTGATCCGCCCACCTCAGCCTCCCAAAGTGCTAGGATTACAGGTGTGAGCCACCACGCCTGGCCAATAAATATATTTTTTAAAAGTTTAACAATAAATATACTTCTTCTAAATTATTAGTCATAACATTCACTTGACATCTAATTAATATTTTACCTTATTTTTTGTCAATTGGAAAATATTCTGAGTAGATGCTCTATGAAAATTACCATGTGAATATAGATAAAAGTTATTTCCTATTTTACTTCTTCTTTATGTGCATCTTATCTCTTAAGAAGATTACTTTCTCCATCAACATATGTGCTGTGTTTTCATTTTCCCCATAAAGCCAAAAGCAACTACTATAATCACAATATGTACTTAATAATTAGTTTAATTAATTACTATTATCAGTGTTTATTAGTATTAAGTAATTGTATCATTATAGACAAAGAAGTTGCAGAGTTTGATATACAAACATTGGTATGTATGAGATCGAAGCATCTTCTTGTGAGGTAACAGGATTTCAGCAAGGCAAAATGGAACAGATGCATTTTTTTAAACTCTTCATTACTCTATAATTTACTGGTGGTAATTTTATTGCAATTTGGAATTTATAGGCTAGCAATCTAATTGATCAACTAGAAGATGCTTAAAGTATAATAAAACTTGCAATGCTGTTATTTATTTCCATAATGAGTGAATTAGTGGTTATTTAGTTTTTAACATACTTTCATATTTTGTTTTATTGTCTGAGAAATCAGGTTAGAAAATTTAACCTCCCAGAATTTGTTTTGAAACTGTAATAAAATTATACCATAGTATCGAATAGTCTATAAAGTTTTCAATATGCTGTTAAATTTCAGTTTTATGATTAAAATATGTTTATAAATTGTTTTGGTCACGTGTTCCTACTTAATCAGCATAAAAGTTAGTGGCTGAAAACAAGCATCAACAAAGAATTTCCCATTGCCTGTGACCTGTTTTGTATGACCTGCTAACTATTGATGTTTTCCACATTTTTAAAAGGTTGTAAAAACAGGTGCCATATATGAATCACAACTTCTAAAATATTTAGTTTGTAACTTTTTCTTAAAAATGGTTGCTAACATCTGGCTTAAACCAAACCACCAGTTCATTATAGGGTTTACCTGGCTGTTTTCTGATCTTTTATCTGATCTCTTATGCGATTGGACTCAGGTGGTAGTTGGGCCTATGGCTAGAGGTGGTTGTTTGTAACCTTATACTTTTCATGTGGCTTTTTTCTCTGTTTGGTAGTTTCCTGAAGGACTCCAAGAGTAAAAAAGAGGGAGTTGCCTTAATGCTTTATTTATACGTGGACTAGAAATTTAGAATGGTACTTCCTCTGCAGTCCATTTATTTGTCAAATGTATCACGACTCTGCTGGAGGGATTTAAGTTGCATATTTTGATGGAGAAAAGTAATTATTTACAAACTAGGAAGGGCAGAAGTTTGGGGGACATCCAACTCTCTGGCCACAATAGTTTATTTCTTTCCTTGTGTCAATTATAGCCATTCCATTTTTAGACACCGTCCTGCCAAAGTATCATTCTTTTACATTATCAGCTTGAATTCTAGAATTGCCTTATCTTTTGCGAATAAAGTTTCTTTGGTGTGGAATCTCTAGTTCATCTACTTAGATATTGTTCCTTTTGATCTGAGAACCTTTAAAAACAGACAAATTTTCAGTACCCCATTCACTAAATATATAATAGTGAACAAGGACAAAGAATGTGTAGTTGGCTCACATTCAAATAGAGTTAAAGTGGTAGGAAGAGAGTAATAAGCAGCTCATAACATTTTTTTCACACATTTTTAAATTATACTTTAAGTTCTAGGATACATGTGCAGAATGTGCAGGTTTGTTACATAGGTATACACGTGCCATGGTGGTTTGCTGCACCCATCAATCCATCATCTTCATTAGGTATTTCTCCTAATGCTATCCCTCCCCTAGTCCCCCATCCCCCAACAGGCCCCCGTTTGTATGTGATGTTCCCCTTTCTGTGTCCATGTGTTCTCATTGTTTGACTCCCACTTATGAGTGAGAACATGCGGTGTTTGGTTTTCTGCTCCTGTGTTAGTTTGCTGAGAATGATGGTTTCCAGCTTCATCCATGCCTGTGCAAAGGACATGAACTCATCATTTTTGTGGCTGCATGGTATTCCATGTTGTATATGTGCTACATTTTCTTTACCGAGTCTATCACTGATGGGCATTTGAGTTGGTTCCACGTTTTTCTATTGTGAATTGTGCTGCAATAAACATACGTTTGCATGTGTCTTTATAGTAGAATAATTTACAATCCTTTGGGTATACACCCAGTAATGGGATTGCTGAGTCAAATGATATTTCTGTTTCTAGATCATTGAGGAATTGCCACACTGTCTTCTACAATGGTTGAACTAATTTACACTCCCACCAACAGTATAAAAGTGTTTCTATTTCTCCATATCCTCTCCAGCATCTGTTGTTTCCTGACTTTTTAATGATTGCCATTCTAACTGGTGTGAAATGGTATCTCATTATAGTTTTGATTTACATTTCTCTAATGACAAGTGATGATAAGCTTTTTCTCATATGTTTGTTGGCTGCATAACTGTCCTCTTTTGAGAAGTGTCTGTTCCTATCCTTTGCACACTTTTTGATGGTGTGGTTTGTTTTTTTCTTTTAAATTTGTTTAAGTTCCTTGTAGATTCTGGATATTAGCCCTTTGTCAGATGGATAGATTCCAAAATTTTTCTTCCATCCTGTAGGTTGCCTGTTCACTCTGATGGTAGTTTCTTTTGCTGTGCAGAAGCTCTTTAGTTTCACTAGACCCCATCTGTCAATTTTGGCTTTTGTTACCATTGCTTTTGGTGTTTTAGTCATGAAGTCTGCCCATGCCTATGTCCTGAATGGTATTGCCTAGGTTTTCTTCTAGGATTTTTATGGTTTTAGATTTTACATTTAAGTCTTTAGCCCATCTTGAGTTAATTTTTGTGTAAGATGTAAGGAAGGGGTCCAGTTTTGGTTTTCTACATATGGCTAGCCAGTTTTCCCAACACCATTTATTAAGTGTTTATTTTTTTGTCAGGTTTGTCGAAGATTAAATAGTTGTAGATGTGTGGCATTATTTCTGAGGCCTCTGTTCTGTTCCATTGGTCTATATATCTGTTTTGGTGCCAGTACCATTCTGTTTTGATTACTGTAGACTTGTAATAGTTTGACGTCTGGTGGTGTTATGCCTCCAGCTTTGTTCTTTTGGCTTAGAATTGTCTTGGCTATATGGGCTCTTTTTTGATTTCATATGAAATTTAATTTTAACATAGTTTTTTCTAATTCTGTGAAGAAAGTCAATGGTGACTTGATGGGAATAGCATTTAATCTATAAATTACTTTGGGCAGTATGGCCATTTTCATGATAGTGATTCTTTCTATTAATGAGAATGAAATATTTTTCCATTTGTTTGTGTCCTCTCTTATCTCCTTGAGCAGAGGTTTGGAGTTCTCCTTGAAGAGGTCCCTCACATGCCTTGTAAGTTGGATTCCTAGGTATTTTATTCTCTTTGTAGCAATTGTGAATGGGAATTTACCCATGATTTGGCTCTCTGATTGTCTGTTATTGGTGTATAGGAATGCTTGTGATGTTTTGCCCATTGATTTTGTATCCTGAGACTGCTGAATTTGCTTATCAGCTTAAGGAGATTTGGGGCTGAGACAATCATGTCATCTGCAAACAGAAACAATTTGACTTCTCTTCCTATTTGAATACCCTTTATTTCTTTCTCTTGCCTGATTGCCCTGGCCAGAAATTCCAATACTATGTTGAGTAGGAGTGGTGAGAGAGGACCACCTTGTCCTGTGCCAGTTTTCAAAGGGAATGCCTCCAGTTTTTGTCCATTCAGTATGATATTGGCTGTGGGTTTGTCATAAATAGCTCTTATTATTTTGAGATATGTTCCAGTTTAGAGAAGAACATAAAGGACCTGATAAAACAACAGTTTTTAAAATATCCAACTGGGTACCTACATGTGGTTCCTTGATTAGACCTTCTAGTTTCAATGAAGTGGCTCCCCATAGATCTTGGCTCCATCCTCAGGAATTTTCATTTGCCCTCTGACTTAACCTCAGTTTTCTATAAGAAATGGCTCATGCTTTTAAAATTTTGAGGTCCCGTGTGATCTCTTTTCATTATAAACGGTCTCCTTTTGTTTCAGTTCAATATGCTATAATTCCTTCAATAAGCTTTGTAGGTTTTTAAAATTTATCATATTATAATAAAACTCATTAGACAAGAAAACACATAAAAACAAAAAATAGCACTCACATTCCCTTCAGAAGTAAGAGCTTCTGTACCTTAGACCTCACATCCAAGGCTACTGAGGTAAAATTTTTCTTAAAATTTTCAGAAATTCTATTGTTTGACCTGGCGGTCTTTTTGTCTAGCTGAAAATTTCTAAAGGTGACAAATTGAAGTTTTTTGAGCCTTAACAAAGGCATGTACAGCTGATCCCTGATCTGAAATTTACACAGAGATCAGTTTATACTGGCAATGGACAAGATTTGACCTTTGCTCTGAGGCTATTTCCTGCTTTGAAAGCTTTTTTTTGTGTTCCACAGAGACTGAGAATAAGGCAAAGTTTTATTTTTGAAGACAGAAAAGTATTGCATTTTTGTATTTTCTCTAATTTATCTTGAAAAATTGAGCACTTACTTTTTAGCCCTTCTGGCTACTCTTGTACTTTATCATCAACTGATATACAAATTTGATATTTATATTTTAAAAAGTTCATACTCTCAAAACTTTTTCTGGTACTATCTTTAGACAGATCAACAAGTTGGGGTAACCTTTTCAATTTTTCATAATCCTTTTATTGATTATTTTATTAATTATATTGCTTTTATAGAACTTGTATCTCTTTCTTTCCAGCTCAAATAATAACTTCGAAAGTTCCCTTCATGCCTAACAATCTTCTCAAGGCATTTCCAGCTTCCATCTCCCATGATGTCCCAAAGTGTATAATATGTATGTGAAGCGTTTTTCAAAAGCAACATTCCACTTAACATTAAAAAATCTATTTCACTTCAATATTTTTGAATAAAAGATAACTTCCAAATTTGGTGATTTACACAATAGGCATTTTATTCTGTAAGCTGGCAGAAGCAGAGTGGTTAGGTTGCTTAATAGATTTAGCTTGAAGTCTCTTAAGTGAGTCAAGTCACATGACTGTTGGGCCTACCAGCTGGGTCTGGATATCTGGTGCCTGTGTATTTCTCCATGTGGCCTCTCTGTATGTTGTGTCTCAGCTTTCAAGACCTTAACAAGTGGTTTCTCTCTCTAGCAGAAAAACTTGCACTCTTACTTGGAATCATAGTTTTCCATGACAGGGAGAGTAGATTGCCAAATCTTAACGACAGTGCTCAGTAGCCCAAGACTGCACTCTGTCCACATTCCACTGATCAAAGCAGTCACAGGCTCAGCTCAGATTCAAAGAGCATCTCCACTCTTGACTGTAGGTAGTGCATGCCACATAGAGAGTAGTAGATAGGTTTCACACTATCTTTGGAAACTGTGTGTGTGTGTGTGTGTGGGTGTATTCTTTTATCATTTAAACTAAAGTTGTTCAAAACCAGGCTTGTAAACGTTTTCTTATTTTTCTTTCCATTTTAAGGAAGAAAGCATGCAGGTTTACCCATTCCCTGCCACCCCAAAAATGAAATGGCTACTAGAGATGAAGCAAGATGCTGTATAAACTAGAATGTTGTTTGTCAGTTTGCAAAGTTTATCACTTTCAGGAAATCACTTTTCTTAATCTAGTTGGAACACCAAATTGGCATTTTATGATTGTGACAACACTGGAGTTTGTAGCAGAATTTGGAATATATTTTATCTCTGATTTACGAGAGGGGCATGGACTGGATGAAATGACAGAATAAGATTGCCTTGAAGAGATGAAACTCAATCTCTGGAAAAGAAGCCAGATCACTCACTATTACTAGTAATATAAAAATTGCAGAGCTGGCATTTGGAGGATGTAGAGTCTCAGAATAATCCACATCTTTCTATGTGTAGCCTAAGACCCTGATCCCTCACCTTGACAGTCACACACATTTGACATTGAATGTGTCCAGTATATGGTCATGTGCTGCCTAACAATGTTTCAGTCAATGAAGGACCACATATACAATGGTGGAACCATAAGGTTATACTATAGTATCTTTTTATTTTCTATGTTTAGGTAAGTTTAGAGATACAAATACTTGTATTACATTGTATTACAACTGTTTGCCGTATTCAGTACAATAACATGATGTACAGGCTTGTAGCCTAAGAGCAACAGGCCATACTATACAGCTTAAGTGTGTGGTAGGCTATTCCATCTAGGCTTGAAAGTACACTCTGATGTAGAGTGTGTAAATACACTCTGATATTTGTACAACGATGAAATCACCTAATGACACATTTCTCAGACAATATCGCCATTGTTGAGAAACACATGCCCCTATTACTAAATTTTTAATGTTGAATAAATGGAGCAATATGTAATCATAATTAATTATAAATGATAACTAAGATTGTTATAAATTGGTAAACTGTTCAATTTAGAAAAAAAATCTAGCAGTAAAATTTAACGTTCACTTACTCTTTCTTACTGATATTAAATACTATTTTGTTGCTCTTTAAAAAGTTATATTTGCATTATTTTGTGAAAGCTTTGAAAAAGAGTAAACAAACTGTTGAAAGAGCTCTTATTTCTTTTCTATGCCTCTTAAAAGAAAGAAGTTCAAGTTTTCCTAAGGTATTGTTATGGCTAATACATTTTTAGGCATGATAACATCTCACATACAAATGTTACTCGCATAATATTGTCATATTATGTATTATTACTCAAATGCTGGTTTCAATAGAAAGCATATTACATGTTCTCAGAATCTGAGTTAATTCCCAGAATTAGAAATTCAATGCAACCACATATGAAAATTATGCATGATAACTGCCAACTTCAGTTTATTGTAACATTTTTTGAAACTTGCTGAATTATTGAGTCAAATACTCTCTTCAGCATCTCCTCTCTATGGTGAAAATGCCTGTATAATAATTTTATATGTAGGCAATATTTCATATATATTACTATTTTTAAGCTAAAAATATGTGAATTTTAGAAATTTAGCAAAATATGTATTTTAATGTAATTTCCACTTGGGTAATTATCTTGTAAATAGTTTGCATGCTTTTCAGTTCTTCTCCTTTACCATGGCTGCATATCTGTATGGGTCCTAGTAGAGATGGAAACTCACTCATTAGAATTCCTGCAATCTGTTAGTGTTATTCTTATTGTGCGAAATTTACAGTCTTTGCGTGGAGTTGATCCCTGAATAAGTGAAATCTCTTTAGATCAGGCCAGATACACTTTAGAAAAGTAATTATTCTGTACTTTCCAAGTAACTACATCAGATTGAACAGATATATTGAGCTTTAGAGACATATTTTTCTGAACTCTAATGTGCAATAGTGCAGCCTAATAGTAAATCTTGGAATATCATACCAGAAAATAGGCTTCTGAGCAACTAAAAGGCAAATGGCAACTTTTGCACTCAAAGAAGATGAACAGATTGTGAATAATTTAAGGAAAGACTTAAAATATTCCAAACCTACTATTCCGGAATAGTAGGAATAAGTCACAACACATCGTGAATTGATGGTGGGAAGTGGGGCTGGTGTGAACGTGTACACCAAAGTTCAAAGAGTTTTATAGTTAACAAAGCAAATTTAACCCAGATAGCTGCCTAAATCATTAAAATTATGGAATGAATTACATAACTCCTTAGTCTTATGGAAGGTCATAATACATAAATGTATTAGCCGTAATAATGGAAGGTCAGTGTATTTCCCAATATGATAACAAATACCCATAGCTTATGATTTCATGTTTCTTTCTGGTTTCAAATCCTATTGCTGCTAAATGTTCTCTTTTACCTGCTGCTGCCATGTCATGTTTTCCTGCCCAGCATTAACTCAAGTATGGAACACAGAAATGTTCCTTTGGTGTGCCTGATAAACCAATTAAACAATATGGTTGCATTTAGATAGCAGAAGATGCTCAAGATTTATGGAGAACACGGCTAACATTGCAATACAAATGGCAGCTAAGGTAGAGCTAAATGTTTGACATTTTAGTTTCCTTTGTTTAGATAACTTGAATACTCCTACTATATTCCACTATGATGTTTTACACCAATTATGATATGCTTCATATCTATCCCTTTTATATCTTCTCCAAACACAGGATATTTCTAAACAATTTAGATAGATTAAACGGAGAGAGAGAGCCTCAGAAATGGGTAAAAGCCTGAGAACTCCCTTACTCGCAGGGGGATGGGCATCCCTGGGGAAAGAGTTGTGGTTGCATTCTTTGTTGAAATAAAGATCAATTGCTTTTACCTTTCTAACATGTTAAAATGTTGAATATAATTGAATTGAGAACATATATGTAAAATGATGCTAAAAATTTACCATGATCCAACAACTGATATTTAACAACTGTTTTTAGCGTATTTCCTCTTAATCATTTGATATTTAATGTATGACTACACATCCAGAGGTAATCTCATCAGACATTACGCCATGTTTCTGTGTAGTGATTTTCATGTGCAGATTTGACACTGTTGAGGGCAAGGTTTATATATTAATGTAGAAAGTATTCATTAATAGTATTTATTGGATCTAAATGCAAGATAATTTAAAAGGGAAGATGAAACATGTTTGCTCACAATGGATGTTTTATTAGTATTGATACTTATCAAATAAAATCCAATAATTCAGGTGATTAATTACCAGGTTTAGAATTAATGAATAATCAATGATATTTCATGGTATTAAATAGCACTTATATTGTACATTTTGTTGATTTAAAAGTAGGTTTTTAATATTGATGCTCCCTAAATGCAACTATATTAATTATTTTTGTCTGGTGTTATAGTAAAAACATATTTGTTGTTTGTTTTTCAAGTGATCAGATGCATGAAAATATGTCATCTGCACTGTATGAATAAGAAAATGGCTCAAGAAAGACATGCCTTTTTGCAGGGAAAATAGGTCAACAAACTCTCGACAAAGAACAGAAGGGAACTCCTTCAACTGAAAAACATCTATAAAGAGCTACAACCAGTATCATATTCAGTGATGACTATCTACATGATTTTTCCTTACAATCAGGAATATGGCAAGAATCTCTCTGTTACTCAACGTAGTACATGAAATTCTAGCCAGTGCAATTGAGCAAACCAGCAAGATAAAGAGGTAAAGGACCTCTGGTTTAAAAATGTTTTATTCACAGGTAGTATGAACCTGTATCTGGAATATCTTAAGGATTTCATGAAACAATTTATGAAAACTAATAAGCTCATCAATGACTCTGAATAAAGATAAATATATAAAAATCAAATGTATTTCTACATACTAGAAATAATCAAAACATGAAATTAACAAAGCAAGCATATATGTATAGCACTAAAAAAAAAACCTGCTTAGAAATACATTTACTGAAAAAAATGCAAAAGTATATACAGAAAACTACAAAACTTTCCTGGGGGAAATTTGAACAGATTTAATTAATGGAGAACATTATGTTCATGCATTTGAAAGAGCATTATTTTTAAGATGGCAATTCCTGATCTGTTGATTTAATGCATTCTCTATTGAAGTCTGAATAGAATTTTTTCACAAAATGACAAACCAGTTGTAAAATATATATGAAAAAATAAGACACAGAAAAGTACAAAGTCTTTTTTAAAAAGTTAGAGAACTTACATTACCTGATTTCAACAGTTAATATATAAAGGAATAGTATCAGCAGAAAACTCAGAGTAAGTAGCTCCTAAGGCCCATCTCTCTACAAAAAACTACTAATAAAAGAAAATACAAGCAGAAAGTGTCAGAATCAACTCATTGGCACTCTGGAAAACAGTCAGAGGTTCACAGGAACCAACTAAATGTTAACCACAGAAAAACCACCTTAAAAATGTGCAGAACTTGGTAGTATTGTTACCTGTTCTTGTGCCACCTCAATTCCCTGCCTACCAGCGGTCTTGAAGGTGGCAGCTCATGTTCTCAGTGAGACCCTGGTCCCTGGCTCCAGAGGGAACAAAGCAGACCTTCTATGTCAAGAATTGTGTTTGTCTCTTTTAACCTGTCTGAAGACATCCTGAGGAATGGAGACAAGGTGTTTGCTTTGTTTCAACTAAACTGAAATTCTCTCAGGAAGAAAAGGAGTTATGCAGAGGGCTGGCCTTCAAAACCATGAAAGGTAAATGGACAGTCCCTCTACCATCTGGGACAGACAATTACAGTGAGGCAAACAATATGTGGAAACCTGAAAGGAGGCTCAAGTTACCCTCTTGGCCCTCTTCCAAGTGTCCTTTAGTTACATCTTGCTCTAAAAGTTGTCCTAAATTTCACTCCTGCTCTACAACTGGCCTCAGTGTCTTACCCTGCCTTACGCTCCTTGGCTGAAGTCTTTCTTTCAATGAGGCAAAAATCAAGTTGGGGCAGACCTGTATGAATTCATCACTGCTAACATTGCCTTCACATTTCTAAGAGGCTCGGTAAGAATTAAGCTTCATTTTGTGTGTGGCAGCAGGGACCAGATACAACAAACTTGTTCTTTGCCTTGAACAGGATAACTTCACATGCTCATGCCACTGTAACCTTTGAAATTTCTCTGGGATGAGAAGCCACTGAATCTTTCTGGGATTTATTTCACACCTTTTGACACACAAATGTCTGTTCAAATGTGTAGTTTTCTACTTCCTGATCACTAACAATCAGCATATCATCGATTTAATGAACCAGTGTGATGTCTCATGGAAGGGAAAGGGGATCAAGGTCCCCGCTGACTAAATTATAACATAGCTTATCTAAGAAGCTAAGATACTTCTGAAATGACAGTGAAGGTATTTTGCTCTCCTTGCCAGCTGAAAGTAAACTGCTTTGGTGGTCTTCATTAACAGGTACAGAACAAACAGCTGTCAACCTGAAAGAATCCAAAGGGTCAGAATTCAGTTTTGAATAGTTTATTCAAAGGAAAATCTAGGAATAGCCATCCAGAGAACAGACTCCAAAGAAATGGAATCAATTCTCAGACATTTAAAGTTATAGTCTTGCTTATATCGGCTTGACAGGAAATCAAGTTTAGTAGGATTATAACATTTTATTCAAGGCTGGTTTATGAGTTACAATGATTTAATTAGTTATAGTTTGCTTTCTTTTTCATACAGCTTGTTTTTATTTCCATTTCAATTTAAAAGAGTATATTTAACATTCCATCTTAATATATGGCAATAGTCATGAATTGTTTTTTGTGTGAAAGGTAAGAGGGAAATTAATCCATAATGAAGATCGACAGTGAAGAGAGACATAGTCTTCCTTTGTGATCTTTAGTCATTTACAACATTTTATAAAACAATGTAGGTAAAGAAGAATCTAATCTATAAAGAGAAACATAGGTTATAGATAGCTGTCTAGGTTACAACTGCCTGATATGAGTCTCCCCTAATCACATTTCCCCAAGGCTGAAAACATTTTAAAGTTTCAACAGCTTAAATTTTGAATTACTGATTTCCACACAGCATTTGCCAGATCAATAGCAGCATACAAGGTTACAGGAGAGGTGTTAATTTGCTCAAGTAATGAAAACACATCTGCAACAGCATCTGCAATTTGAACATTTACAATAATCCACTGTCCCCTTCTCCAAGATCCATTTGTTTTCTGCGTATGCCAAATACATGACTCGAATAAGGCTCTATGGAAATCGCCACGCCTGCATCTTTCAAGTCTGTGATGGTGGCACTAATCTTTGCCATACCTCCAGAAATGCATTATTGCTTTCAGTTTATTATATGTTGGGGTAGAGGCAATTATATTGGCTTACACTTAAAGTTTTCTACCACAATAACTCTCAATACGCAGGTCAGGGAACCAATGTGTGGATTCTGCCAGTTGCCAAGTATGTCTAATCCAATTTTACATTCTAGAACTGGAAAAATAACGTAGAATGGGTTCATGGATACATTGGTCCACTGTGAAATTGAGTTGAGCAAAAATTCCATAATCATCATAATTTCTCAACTCTGGTATACTACAGTAACATTCTGGGTATTCAGGAAAGAGTGTGTCATTTCATTTCCAGTCTCCAGTAATCTCCAAAATGTTTGATTATTTCCCCTTTTCCATTGCATCATTACCTGCAAACATCCATAGGTCCATTTGGAAAAGGATGGTAAAAATAAATAAATAAATAAATAAATAAATAAAAACAAGCAGTACACATTTTCGTGGTGTAGAAGTGTCCTGAAAATTGGTTCATATTTTAGAATTGATTGATGGGTCATGAATATCTTTTTTGGTAGATATTAGACCTCTATTCACTAAACCTGTAACTTTCCCTTTTACACAGATCAAATAAGACTTTAATAGACTGTCCATCTATTAATTTTCTAATTACACTAAGTACACTGTGATTAACTAGCCCATACCATAAGTCACTGCAAGTCAAAGTTTTCTGATTACTCCTCAGTTTCTGCTGTCCATTAACCATGCCCACCTTGTCTTTGGCAATTAACTGCAGTCATGAGACCACTGCTGCCCTGGACTATCATTATTTCCATTGCATCTTGAGGTCACAGTTTGACAACAGAAGTATCTACTCTAATTTCTGACCTACAAATAAGAACATTCAAGACTTCCCTTACAAATTTATTTCCCATGGTCAAGGTGAAAGGTGTGTCATAGGGGTGTTCCAGGGTAATTGAGCAAATCAGTAAGATAAATCCATTATAAAATTGCAATATCTCTACTCTCTCCCTTCTTGTACATTATACTAAAGTACTTTTAACATTTTAATTTCCTTTAGTGTGGAACATGTTTGCTCTTTCAACCCCTCAAGGTAAAACATCAAATCTAGAATCTCTACTTAGGGTCTCATGTCAATAAATTCAGCCTGACTTAATTTTACACTCTTTCCTCCTTGAATCGACATTCTTAAGATTCATTCCCAAACATATTTCTCAGATCTTATTCTGTATATATTTTTAAAAATATTTAGTTATTTGGCTGGGTAGTGTATTTCCTCATGGATTCACTTTGCATCTTACTCTTTCGGGCCTGCCGAGACTTGAATTAGCTTTACATCTAAAATCACAGAGAGGTGGTAGAAACAGGTACTGAGAAGGATCAGCAGTGGCTGATAAGGCAACTACCTCGTGGGATGGGCTAACCCACTCAAGCAAGGAAAGAATGGCTGCTTTTACTGGCAAAAACACTTAGCAGAGTTCATGGGTCCTTCATCAGGATCTTCCTACATCTCCTATTTCAATTTTCATAATCCCATTTCTTCTCAATCAATGCCTCACTTTAACAGAATCTACCCTGTGGGGTTAGGATAGGAATTCAATTTCCGTTGTAATTCAGCTATTCACCAAATGAAACTATTAATTTTGTTTTCAGAAATGTCTATGGTACAGGCACATGAGATAAAGGCTCTTGTTGCATTTACTTTCTCTGGAAGCCTCTACTGCCCCCACTGAAGCACTTTGGGTGATAGCCAGCTGCCAGAGCTGGTGAATTCACCAGGGACTCTGCCACCACATTACAGTAGGTTTCCCACATGCAGCACCCATGCCATAGCTGCCAGAGACTGTTGCTGAGAGTTTCTTGCTACTGCACATCACCATTGCCCCTCTGGAGTACATTTGCCTATAGAGCCATCACCATCCCCACTGGAGCACTTCTTGCCCACAGTGCTACTGCGGAATGCTTTCCTCCCATGGCCTCTGCTGCCCACGACAGAGCATTGTTACCAACAGTCTGAGAGTACCATGGCCCCTCTAACCCAGCTAGTGCTCAACCTCAAGGGACCAGAGAACAAAGATAAAGGCCCAGTCCCTGCCACTCAGAGCACAAAGCTCGAGTGTGGAGCTGAGCCTTGGCCCTCTAAAAGAATCTAGAGGCTGATTCATTTAACTGTACCCAATGTGTACCATAATCAAACCCTCAAGGGCAATCAAGAACGTAATAAAAACACAAAAGCCCAATCCAAAGGATAGCAATTCCAAAAGATAAAGGAACGTCTTCCCTCACAGATGAGAAAGAACCAGTATAAGGACCTCTGGCAATTCTGAAAGCCAGAGTGTCTTCTTACCTGCAAACTATCACACTAGCCTCCAAGCAATGGGGCCTACATATTGCAGATATTAAATAATTAAATAATGCATACTTATATTTAAAAATTTTAAAAGGTAGTTCACAGAAAAAATTGTTTTATAATTCATAGAAATAAATAAGCAGTTCTCACATTTTAATGATTGTTATAATATGTAAATTACATTTAAACTGTGCATTTTGATAAAATTTGATGTATAGGCACTCCTGTGATACCATTACCACCAATTAATCAAGATAATTTAAAGGCATATTGGCAAAGATGTAGAGCAACTGGAACTCTTATGCACTAAAGCTTGGAATTTAAAATAAACGATCACTTTCAAAAACAATTTGGAGATTCTTAAAATATTAAACATACACAAAACCGTATGACTCAGCCATTCTGCACTTAGATATTTACCTAAGATAAATGAAAGTCTATGTCATTAAAGAAAATTTGCATATAATTTGTTCATAATAACCCCAAAATTGAAATAAATTACATGTCAATCAATGGGTAAATGAATAGATAAATGATGTTATATTCATAAAATGGAAAACCATTCTACAATAAAAAGGTGTAAACTCTTGATACAAGTAGCCACGTGGCTATATCACAAAATAACTGAAGTAAAAACATTAAATAAAAGAGTCCATACTGCATTAACCAAATTATAGCAAACATACAAAGAAGAGCTAGTATCAATACTACCAAAATTATTCCAAAAAATTGAGGAAGAGAGACTCCTTGCTGCTCCATTCTACGAATCCAACATTATTTTAATGCCAAAACCTGGCAGAGACACAACAAAAAGAGAAAACTGAAGTTTTCTCTTTGTCTCCAATGTCTCCTATGAACATAAACGTAAAATTCCTGAACACAATTCTAGCAAACCAAATTCAGCAACACATCAAAAAGTTAATCATAATCAAGTGGGCTTTCATCCTAAGATGCAACGGTGGTTGTGCATACCCAAATCAATAAATGGGATTCATAAAATATAAAAAATAAACATGATCATCTTCACAGAGGCAGAAAAGACTTTTGATAACATTCAGTATCCTTTCATGTTAAAAACACTAAACAAAATAGTTCTCAAATAAAAATACCTCAAAATAATAAGTACCATCTATAACAAACCCACAGCCAACATCATAGTGGATAGGCTAAAGCTGGAATCATTTCCATTGCGAACTGGAACAAGACAAGGATGCCCACTTTCACCACTTCCATTCAAGATAGTACTGGAATTCCTAGCCAGAGCAATCAGGTAAGAGAAAGAAAGAGAAGGCATTTAAAAAGGAAGCGAGGAAGTCAAAATATCTCTCTTCATGGATGATGATTCTATACCTAGAAAACCTAATAGACTCTGCCAGAACACTCTTAGATCTGATAAACAAGTTTAGTAAAGTTTCAGAATAAAAAGTCAATTTACAGAAATCAGTTGCATTTCTATACACCAATAAAATGCAAGCTGAGAGCCAAATCAAGAAAGCAAACCCATTTACAATTGCCACAAAAATAATAAAACAGCTAGGAATACAGCTTTCTAAGGAAGTGAAAGATTTCTGAACAGAATCACGAACGACTAAAGAAAGAAATCAGAGATGACATAAACAAATAGAAAAACATTCCATGCTCATGGATAGGAAGAATCAATATTTAGAAAATGACTGTGCTGCCCAAAGCAATTTACAGATTCAATACTATTTCTATCAAGCAACCAATGTCATTTTTCACATAATTTAAAAAAAAAAAAACTATTCTGAAATTCATATGAAACCAAAAAGGAACCCAAATTGCCAAAGCAATCCAAAGCAATAAGAACGAAGCCAGAGACATCACACTATTCAATTTCAGTCTATATAACAAAGCTATAGAAACAAAACAGCATGGTGTTGGTATAGAAATAAACACATAGACCAATGGAACATAATAGAGAACCTAGAAATAAAGCTACAAATCTAAAACCACCTGATCTTCAATAAAGTTAACAATTACAAACAGTAGGAAAAGGACTCCATTTTCAATAAATGGTTCTGGGAAAACTGGCTAGCCACATGCAAAAAATCTGAATCTGAGACCATTTCTTTTACCATATACAAAAATTAACTCAATATGGATTTAAGGCTTAAATTTAAGATCTAAAACAATAAAAGCTCTAGAAGAAAACCTAGCAAATATCATTTTGGAATTGTCCCTGGGAAATAATTTTTGACTACCCAAAAGCAATTGGAATAGAAACAAAAATTGACAAGTGGGAACTAATTAAACAGCTTCTGCATGGCAAGAGAGCTAACAAGAGAGTAAACATACAACTTACAGAATGGGAGAAAATATTCACTGTCTATGTATCTGATAAAGATCTAATATCCATAAGAAACTTAAACAATTATATAACCTAAAAGCAAATAACCTCATTAAAACATGGGGAAAATACATGAGCAGACACTTCTCAATGAAAGAAATACATGTGGCCAACAAATATGTGAAAACATACCCATTATCGCTAATCTTTAGAGAAATGCAAATCAAAACCACAATAAGATACTATCTTTGGTCAGAATGTAAATTAGTTCAGCCATTGTGCAAAATATTTGGGAAATTTCTCAAATAAGCTAATTAGAACTACCATTTAATCCAGCAATCCTGTTACTGGGTATACCCAAGGAAAAATAGATTATTATGCCAAAAAGACACATGTACACATATGTTCAACCTGGCACTATTCACAAGAACAAAGACATGGGATAAACCAATTTGCCAATCAATAGTAGACTGGACAAATAAGATCTGATACGTGTACATCATGGAATACTACACAGCCATAAAAAAGAACAAAATCATGTCCTTTGCAGCACATGGAAGCAGCTGGAGGCCATTATCCTAAGCAAACTAATGCAGGAACAGAAAATTAAATGTTGTATGTGATCACTAAAACATGAGACCTAAACACTGAATACACATGGATACAAAATGGGAACAACAGACACTGGGGACTGTCTCCTTGAGAGGAGAGGGTAATGGGGGTATGGGTTGGAAGGCTACCTATCTGTTACTGTGTTCTCTACCTGAGTGATGGGATCATTCATACTCTAAGCTTCAGTGACATTCAATTTACCCATGTAACAAACCTGCCCATCTATCCCCAGAATCTAAAAGTAGAAATAGAACAAAAACTATATATATACACATATATATGTATATGTCATATATATCATATATATAATATGTATGTATATATCATATATGTCTCATATGTATGTATATATGTTATATATGTCATATATATGTCATATATATGTCATACATCATATATATATGTAAAAACAGTTGAAGCAGAAGCAGTGATGAAGAAACACCATGGGGTGGGAGTGGATCCATGACCATGAGGTCCACTGATGTAGCATATATTATACCATCCAGAAGACTGCAGCATTTACCCAGAGGTTAATACTGTTGTCATGGTTCAGCCAGGGAAACGTTAACATGGAAAACAGCATGCATAGGTCAAATAGAAAATCCAGTATCCATTGTATTAGTCTGTGAACCTGATATTTAAAATTTAGTAATAAAAGTAAGGATTATAAGGCAAAATTGCCAAGCTGAAAGAAAAAACTTTTTTTCCATTAGCTATCCCAACCATATTTACATTGATTGTTTCTTTGATTCATATTATTTCAACTCAGCTTCAATATATGCTTTATACTGTTAATTTATGTTAATGAATTACCAGTTACAGTGATTGCTGAGGGGCAAAGTTTAATGGGATGATGTGTAACTTTAAATTTTACACTTTATATATATATATATTACTTTCACAGAATGTTTCCACAACTATGCATAGATAAAATAATTTTCTCTGTTTGGAAATTCTAATAACATCACTACTTTCATGGAGGTGCATGTTGGGCTAAAAGTATTTGATGAACTTAAAAAAGTATACACAAGAAGTGGTTGCCTTTAAGCTTCACCATCCAGCAATGGTCAGGCTAAGCACATGTTGAATTATAAAATAGTCCTTAAACTAAATGAAGTATATTCTAATACTTAGAGAAATTTTACTGTTACAATGAAGAGATTTATTCTGAGAAAATTGTATTTACTGTTATGTGATTAAAAACAATGCTATGTTCTTAGAATGCATACAGATGCTGACAATAAAGAATATTAATTTATAAAACTGGAAAGTATGTTATAAAAACTGTTTTGGCTTGGCACAGTGGCTCACGCCTGTAATCCCAGCACTTTGGGATGCTGAGGTGGGAGGATCACGAGGTCAGGAGTTCAAGACCAGGCTGGCCAAGATGGTGAAACCCTGTCTCTACTAAAAATACAAAAAAAGTTTGCCGGGCGTGGTGGTAGGCGTCTGTAATCCCAGCAACTCTGGAAGCTGAGACAGAGAATTGCTTGAACCTGGGAGGCAGAGGGTGCATCTTATATTAAATAATAAAAATTTGAAAATATTATTGAAATATTTATTGATTATAACTTGATAATATACAATGTCAAATCCTTCTAGACCATAAGTATATAAGATTTGCTCACATAAAGTATCATAGGAAATCTGTTTAAACTAAAATAGTATGTACCAAATGCCAAAGTTTAGAGACATGGATGACAAAATTTAGTTAAATAAAAAAATTAGATATGCGTCAAATAAATAAGGCCCAAATGTATACAGCCCTAGATCACTAAGCTTATTTGGTTGCTTTATTTAATGTTTATAAATAAATCAACTGTTTTATTACTTTTCTTGATTTTTGAATGTTAAAAAATGAAATAAAATTTGTAATGAAATATTTTTACATGAAAACAGCATAACTCTAATCTGTCAATGAAGAAAAACTGTTGAAGCTTATACTACTGTACTGTTAAAGGTCAACTCCAAATCCCAGTTCAATTGACTACAGTTTAGAGATCCAACTCTGCATGAGTGAGTGAGCTGAGAAATCTACACCAAAGGGAATCATCTTTCTAGAAGTGAAATCAAGGAATATTTGACAGAGCAGAATAAAATATTTTTTATTCTTTATTTAAGGAAAAAAGAAAAACTGTTCTAATAGACATTTTCATAGGAAAATACAATATGTTGTAAAATATTTTCAGTTTGTGTCTCATATAACATTTTAAAATGAAATAGTAATAATGCATAAACAATCATTTTAAAATCATTTGACCTTTAATTGTATATGAACTTTTTAATTTGTTTCCAGTTTTTATTTTGTAAATTTCACACTAATATTTTTAACATATTCTAGTTATAAACAAAAGAAATGTTGAAAAATAATATATGAATTCTTAGTGAATTTTGAATATAATATAAATGTCTACTTCGTGTTAAAGAAATACATATTACATCTAATTCATGTTAAAGAAGTAGAGAGACATTTATAAAGAAATCTATATAAACTCACCAAAGCAATTATTTTAAAGTTAGAAAAATACAGTATATTGGAATATGTTATTATGCATACTTCAAAACAGATATACATTATGAATGTTTAAAATTAGCCATTAACAGCTTGTGAAATATTGGAGTTCACTTTGAAAAAAAATCCACAGCTGTGCTTTGTGTTTATCTTATATTAAATAATGAAAATTTGAAAATATTATTGAACTATTTATTAGTTATAACTTGGTAATATACAATGTCAAGTCCTTCTAGACCATTAATAAGAATATAAGATTTGCTCACATAAAGTATCATAGGAAATTTGTTTAAATATTCACCAATTAGAAATTTGGTTACATGCTGTGAGACAGATTTTTATTAAAGATTTAGCTTGGACAGTTTGATGTAAACCCCACAGATGACACATGGCTCATAAGTCCTCAGACACTGTTATTGACTTTGTCTGTTCCCTGTGACTGACATGTCAACTTTTATTTCTGAATCTGAAAATCCCTGATGCATCTATGTTTTCTGTGATTCCTGACACCCTCACTCAAAGATGAAACAGAATTTTGGACAAGTTTTGACTTACTGAAATTTGAAGTTGGAAGGGATCAGTAAACTTTCCTATTTATAAATCTATAGATAGGACATAAGAAGTTCAGAACTTTTAAGTGGCTAAATTTTTCTAAGGTCAAACTGACTTAAAAAACTAGGATGTATCTAACTGCTAGTTTCTACTTTCACATTACCTTTTTATTTTTTTCCTGAGAGTAAGAAAAGAAGTAAGTTATGTGAACAGTAGTGTATATTTTTAAATACTACCACTCATATCTTTCTCTATTCACTGGCATCGCTGCACTGCTAGTAGTTAGTTCAGCATCAAGAGTGAGGCCAAAAATAGTCTGAATATAGAACTAGAGCTTTGTTCTCCTCTGTGTCTGGAAAGTCACTTCAGCAAAGCTGAGAAATCAGTTATTATGTGCTAAGTGTTCACAGCTGGCAAGTGAAGTATGCGAGACAAACAAAAAAGTATAAAGAGGCAACATCATAGGCTTTGAAGAATTTATGTTTGGACTATAAAAATAAAAGGTAACAACTAAAATATAAATAGACAAAGATATGTGAGTGTGAGTGTGTCCAGAAACTAAAAAGGTGCCTGAGGAAAGATGCAGGCATGTTAAAACAAGATACAAGCCAACTTGTGTAGGATGTACTTACAAAATATGGGACAATTTGAATATCAACACATGTAATAGTAATAGCAGACTATAACTTAATAAATAAAGTAGAATTCATGAGGTTAAACTGATATAAATAAATATATGAGTAAATGTGAGAGAAAAAATAGTTCTTCCTTAATGCGGAATGCCAGGTGGTAAATGTGTAAGAACTGATGAAATTAAAGAGTCACCATTTGGCAACAATCACAGTTACAATTGACCAGAGAAAAATCATCAATTGATGTTATAATTATTGGGTGAAAAAGTAATGAGAAATCGGACTTTAGTATCAAAGAATCTTTCCACAAAAGACTTATTAATTAGATACATTAGTTAGATACATTGATTCAAAAATAGCAACAGAAGAAATTTGGCAGATGCCACTTTAACCATAAGACCAAAATTAACATCACCAGTAATGAAATAAATCAAAATCTTGTAGCACCTGGTAAGACATAATGAGAATATAGTATCACTTCTGTGATATTTTTGTCCTTAATGTTTAACTACAATCTAAGCAGGGTAGGAAGAAGAGAAGTATCAGATAACCATAAAAATACTCAACAAAATGGAAGCTTAAAGTTTTTAAAAATACTATGATCATCAGAGATAAGACTGAGGAATTGTTGTAGATTGAAGGTGACTAAGAAGATATGACGAATAAATATTAGGTGTGGTTTTGGATGTTTTAGCTGAGTTCTTTATTGGAATAGTGGGTAAAATGTGAATAAGTTTACAGATTAGATGGGTAGTATTATTATGAATATTAATTTCCTAAATTTTATGGTTATATTATACTTTTGGAAGTATTCTGGCTAACTATTGATCTTTTTGAAGAAACAAAGAAGGAAAAAAGAGACACATGAAGAAAAAAAAAGAGGAAAGTAAAATTGTGACTCTAAACAAGTGTAGGTGGAGACTAGAGAGGCGTTGTAGGGTAGAGAGCTGATCTTCCCAGCAGAAACGTAGAGAAACTTAGGGAAAGAGGGAATCATGACTGCAGGACCTCAACTTACATTTAATTGATCCAGAAAAAATATGTTATGTCTGCTTATTCTTCTACTCATTTATCAATCATCCTTAGAGAGGAAAAATATGATAAAGCAAATGTGGTAAAATGTTAGCAATAGGAAAGAAGGGATTTAGAATATTCTAGTGTTTTCTGTCTTAATCTTGCAAATTTTCTTCTAAGTTTTATGTTATTTCAAATTAAAAAGGTAAGACAATAAAGCAAATGATATGTTTGATGTTATAAAATGTTTATGACTAGCAAATATTAGTTTAATCTGATCTATTAACACAATTTATTTCATATAAATGTTTCCTAATATTGCACCATATTTCCATTACTTACTAATATGGCATGATGTTTGACTTTAATATTTGATTTTGGATTTTTGAGACTTGGTTTTCAACTGATATTGTATAAATTGGTGGGGTGGGGAGAGGGCACTACAAGGAGAACCTATACCCACCTGGTTTACTATAAAAATCACAATGACTTATAGACTTGGGAGAGGAACTTACACCCATTTTATGAATCTCACTGGAAAGAGGTCCTTTTATTTGGATTGATATGTCAGGTGAGTAAATGCAAAAGGAGTCTGATGGAAATCCATAACTCCATAAGTAAGTACATATTATTTTAAACTAATTAATTACAAGATAAAAAGTATGCTGTCCAAGAGAAGAATACATACAAAATAACATACAACACCTAACTTAATTTGGTAAGGCTGAGCATTTCAACTTCATTCAATGCTGTTTGAACATTCCTCATAAGGGAAGTTCATTTATTGACAGCCGTTGTTTATTTATTTGTGGACTTTAGAGTCAACTCTTAATTGCTTCCAGTTTGTTTGAAGATGAATTTATGTTTTAACTGGGAATAGAGATTACATTAAGCCACTCTAAATATTTATAACAGTGAGTGAGTAGTCCATATATCTCATGGATAGTTTATTAATATGACATTTTCTCACTATTCTTTCCTAGTTACTGTAAATTTAGAGCCCTAAGGTTTCCAGATCTCCTGTGGGAAGATCAGCTCTCTACCCTACAGCAGCTCTCTACTCTGTACATACATCTGTTTAGAATCACAATTTTATTTTCTTCTTTTTTTCTTTATATCTCCTTTTTACTTCTTTCTTTCTTCTTTTATTCCTATAAACAGATTCCAATTATTTTATATTTTCCAGAAATCCCTCAAAATCATCATCTGTAGAAAACATTTCTAATAATTATTTGTATCTGTATCTGTATTATACTAAGTCTATATTTACATTTATCTATCTATATGTCTTTTCAAAGTCAATTGGAAGTCAGGGAGATGAAGTAAGATGGCTGAATGAAATCTCCCCGATCATCTCCCTCAAAGAAATACCAAATTGAACAAGTATCCACACAAGAAAACACTTTTACAAGAACCAAAAATTAAGTGGGTAATCACAGTATCTGGTTTTATTAGGTTGGTGCAAAAGTAATTGTGGTTTCAGACTAGGAATTTTAAATCATTATAACTAGGTTAAAACACATCTTTATTAATCAAAACAGGAACTATTACAATCAGCACATGTTGCTAACGGAAAATAAAGTTTGTTTATTCCCAAAGCATAAAAATCTGTGCTTTGGGATTCAATGAACTCTTGGAAACCATTTTCTGCATCCTGCTGACTGTGGAAGCATTTTCCCTGCAAAAAGTTGTCTACATGCTTGAAGAAGTGGTAGTGATTGGCAAGAAATCAGGTGAATATGGGAGATGAAGCAAAACTTTGTAGCCCAATTTGTTCAACTTTTGAAGTATTGGTTCTGCAACACATGGTTGGGTGTTGCTGTGGAGAAGCATTGGGCCCTTTCTGTTGACCAATGCTGGCATCAGGCATTGCAGTTGTCAGTTCATCTCAGATATAATGGTTTCCCGGGGATTCAGAAAACTACAGTGGATCAGACCGGTAGCAGACCACCAAACAATGACCATGACTTTTTTGTGGTATAAGTTTGACTTTGGGAAGTGCTTTGGAACTTCTTCTCAGTTCAACCACTGAGCAGGTCATTGCCAGTTGTTGTATAAACCCACTTTTTGTCGCACGTCAAAATCAGATAGATAAATTGCTTGTTGTTTCATAAAATAAGAGAAGAAAACACTTCAAAATAATGATTTTTACAATTTTCGCTCAGCTCATGAGGCATCCACTTATTGAGTTTTTTCACCTTTCCAATTTACTTCAAATGCCAAGCAACCATAGAATGGTCAACGTTGAGTTCTCTGGTAACTACTCATGTAGTCGTAAGAGGATCAGCTTCAATGATTGCTCTCAACTGGTCGTTGTCAACTTCCAATGGCTGGTCACTACACTTCTCATCTTCAAGGCTCTTGTCTCCTTTGCGAAACTTCTTGAACCATCACTGCACTGTATGTTCATTAGCTGTTCCTGGGCCAAATGTGGTGTTGATGTTGAGAGTAGACTCTGCTGCTTTATGACCCATTCAGAACTCAAATAAGAAAATAGCCTGACTTTGCTTTTTGTTTCACATCATTTACATGGTTTACAATAAACAATAAACAGCAAATAATAAGTCATTAGCAAATAAATAAATAAATAAAGCAAGAAGTGCCCATTAAGATGATGTATAACATAAACACATTTACTTACATATGTATTCCAACATCAAATTCCAACAATACAAAAAGTTCAATACTTTTGCACTCACCTTATAGCATCATCTCAAGGAAAAAGGAAGTGAAGAGCACAGAAAGGACAATTTCAGATGTTCTACAACCACCTCTCTCCCATTCTCCAAAAGTTCCACACAGCAGGGGAAGAGAATCAGTGTGCTTGAGAAGAGAGAGTGAAGTGATTATGGGACTTTGCATTGGAACTCAGTACTGCTCAGTCACAAAAGAAAGCAACACAGGGTAGGATTCAGCCACTGGCCATAGAGGGAGCATTTAAACTAACCCTAACCAGAGCGGTATCATCCATCCTAGAGGTTGGAACCTGAGTTCCAGCTAGCCTCACCACAGTAGGCTCAAGTACACTGGTTTTTAAAATTTAGATGTAGGAGTTTCTTACATATTTTGGAGTTTTTACCCTTTTGAGATTATAACTATTTTCTCCAATTCTATACACAGTCTTTCACTCTGCTTATTATTCTTTTACTCTGCAGAACTTTTTAGTGTGATGTAGTCCCACTTCTTTGTTTTTGCTTTTGTTGCCTATGCTTTTGACATCTAGCCAAGAAATGATTGTCAAGTTCAATGTCATGATTCTTTCTTCTCATGTTTTCTTTTAGAAATTTTAGAGTTTTAGGTCTTATGTTAAAGTTTTTATGGAGTTGATTTTTGTGTGTGATAAGATAAAAGTCCAATTTTATTCTTTAGAATATGGATATACAGTCTTCACAATAGTATTTGAAGAAACTGTCCTATATTTATTATTATTTTTACCATTGTTAAAAAATCAATTAACTGTATATGTATGAACTTATTTCTAGTCTCTCTATTCTGTTACATTACTCTGTCTTTATGCCAGTACCATACTAATTCAATTACTGTAGTTATGTAATATGTTTTCGAATCAGGAAGTATGAGGAGAATCTGGGGCTTGATAATTTTCCTGATCCTGTTATGCTGAGTTGGCAGTATGAGCAATGGCTGATGAGTGCATACTGGTAAATCATCACCTTGGCTCTCAGCAGTTCCCAATATGGGCCCTTTTCTGTTAGCTCTCAGATTCAGGCAAGACAGAAACCAGTCCCTTGATCAGTCTCCCGAGAGTCAAAATATTGAACTTACTGTCCAGTTATCTCCTTCCCTCCCCAAGAAGACTCTGAGAGCCAGGAGTTTTCACCCAATTTGGCAATTGCCAAACAATTGGCAATTGTTTGGCAATGTACTGAGTGGAAAGTTATAGTGAGATAATTTTACAAATTTTCCTACCAGTTTTGGTGGTTGGTTTCACACTTGCTCATAGAGCATGAGCCTCTTAATTGGTCTCTGAATTTCTAATACATAGAATATTCTGTATATTACTAAACTGGTGTGCCTGCGGGATAAGGAAACCCAGGGCTTCCTAATTCTCCATGTTGGTGGTGATATCACTGACAAATTTTACTAGTGAGGAAAATGAATTTCAGAGCAACCAATGTACTTTACCAATGCCACATAGGCATAAAATATCCAAGATTTAATGGAAGCAAAAGCTTTTTCCCTCTTTTTTCTCTACATCTTTGGGGTGTTGAGTTGCTTCTATCTCTACTCATATGCCTTGTCTATGACACTATAAAATGAAAAACCTGTGTTCACAGTTCATCCTTTAGTCACATGAAAATAACAACTTTAATTGAGCAAGGTGCATATTTAGCCCATAATCTGTAATTATCTTCATTTACTGATTTATAATTTGAAAGTTCTTAGAACTTAGAAAATTAGACCAACTCCTCTTAAGAATTGTTCTGCCATTCCTGAAAGATATAATGAAGATGAAGAAAAACGTTTTCATCCTTTGATCAATAATTGTAATTTTAAAATAATATTTATTTAAACTGTACCCTGACTCCTACAGAATTCCTAAGAAGATTGCTAATCTAGCAATTAAAAATCAATGACTTTTTTCAAATTTCATGTTCATAACTTCATGATTACAAGTCCCTATTTTTCACTGTTTGATTTCTTAATAGCATATATTTAATTCAACTTTATTCTTGGTTCAAATATTTTGCATTTACTCTGTGACTTCTTTGCACTGCATCTTCAAGTACTTGTGGTCATAAGTGCCCAGTGATGGCATTCAGAATCAAGTCAATGCATTTAGGCATGTAACCAGTAAGGAAAAGTGCCTCTTCACTTAAAAACAGACTTTTCTTCATAGTCTGATGAATGTTTATAAATTTTATGGAGGCAATTGTGTCTATTTAGTTTGATAGATGATTATTCAAATGAGGCATGAAGAAATAAAAAAATGTAGATGAAATTCACAAGGTCATAGACTTGTGAAATATGATGACCTTGATTAAAGGTGACAGGCTTCTTAAAGAATGTATGCATGAATCATGTATCATTTCTAATAATTTACAAAAAGGCTGCAAATTCATGTGGAGCTTCATTAATTATGACAGATAAAATATAGCTACAAATGCAAAATGGGAGATCTGTGAATGTGTTACAAAATACAAGGGTTGTATAAGTTGCCACTATGTTAACTAAATAATAAAGTTTTAGCATCCCTAAATCACTGTTGAGCACTAACATGACCACCCCAAGAGGAAAATTCAACACGTAAGTACCACAAACTTCATGCACAAAATTACTTAAAATGTTATATAAAATTACCTTCAGGGTATGTATATAAGTTGTTTATAAAATATAAATGAATTTTATGTTTAGATTTGGGTCTTATTATGTACAGGCAAATATTGCAAACATTTTTGAAATTCAAAGCACTTTTGGTTCTAAGCATTTTGAATAGGGACACAACGCACACACCTTTGTGCTCATTAAACAACAGTAAACAAACCATCCTATTATCCAAAAATACACGAGGACAGAAGTTCAAGTCCAGTCTGCCCAAGGCAGTGAAACCCTGTCTCTGTTAAAAATACAAAAATTAGCTGGGCGCAGCGGCAGGCGCCTGTAATCCCAGCTACTCAGGAGAATCGCTTGAACCTGGGGGACGGAGGTTGCAGGGAGCTGAGATCATGCCACTGCCTTCCAGCCTGGGCAGCAGAGTAAGGCTCTGTCTCAAAAAAAAAATGTTTTTGGTTGTTGCTTTTGTTTGGCAGATTAAAATTTGTTGTTGTTTTGAGGAGCTATTATAAAAGCAGTATCACAATTTTTTTTTGTTTTTTGTTTTTTGGTTTTCTGATGCTACAGAAATGTTTCTACGCTCTGAGAACCCTTTGTGCATGGATGTTAGGCTTTTTTACTCAAGAACACTGATGTCAATGGGCAAGTACAGCTATTCTTCTAGGGCATTTATAGATCTCATTGATTCTTCTTGGGGGCAAATAAAAACTCAGTTATCTTCCAAATCTTGAGGGTATTTTGTCCTTTACAAATTTATTTATTTTAATAATTCCATCAGTATTTGTTTTTTAAACAGCTTTATTAAGGTATAATTGATATATAAAGAACTACACATTTTATTGTGTATAATTTGATGGGTTTGGATATATACAAATATCTTTGATACCATTACCAAAATCAAGGTAATTGCGTCCACACACACACAAAAAAATGCACTCAAAATATGTATGTTATGGTTCCTCCTATGTTGTTCTTCCTTGACTTAGTTTATTGCACTAAATAAAAATGTATGCACCCTGTGTGTCTCATCTACAAATTGACATGACTAGAAGTAAAACCACAAAGTTAATCCCCAACTATCTTACTATCTTTTTTTAACGTTAGTATATGTCATTACAATTTACCAATTAGTAGTTCTGCCAGAAATTTGGAAGAAATGGGTACATCTGATTCCTCATCTATTGCTTTCGTTGATACATTCTATGTGTGGTAGAAAAGACAGAGCAGAAATGGTATCATCTGTCTCTCTCCACTGTATTCTGTTTTCTAATTTTTAAAAAAAGCTCTTTCAGAGAATGAATATCCTGTATCTTCAGCTTTTATGAAGGGATAGGAGTTTGCCAATAATGATTACAATAAAATATTGTCTTACATTTCTGTTTCCCTCAGTAAACTAAACAGCACGAAGGCAAGGTTGATGCACATTTTGTTCAAAATTTAAAACCTGGAGTTGAATATTACTTTTCACATTTTAATTTACCTTTTGGATATCCTATTTAAAATGTTTCTATTAACATAGCTTTTGGTTATGTTTCTTTTTCATACGTCATGGATATTAAACTCTGCATATTAATTGCCAATATATTCACTAGTGTATTATTTATTATTTAACTTTATTTATAAGAACTTTTGTTCTTCCAAAAGTTGTTTCTAATTAGGAAGATCTTCGTAACCTCAGTGTTGTATATTTGTTTACATTTTTTTGTATTTAAGAATTTAAGAAATTCTGCTTTACACTAATTTGTTGGATAGCCACTGACGCTGCTCCACCATACATTTGCTGCCTTGAAAGAACAGAATAATTTTCTTAAATAAAAAAGGAAACACCAGGGAGCCCAGGAACTGAAAGCAATTACTGAAAGATAAAAGTGGGAACACTAGGTGTGTTCTACTATAAGCACAAGAAGATGGGCCGGGAGTAATGCCAATGTTTGTCAGAGTATTACCGTGAGTACCGCCAACCAGTGATCTCCTGCCTAAGTCTATCTCTGCCCACCATTCACACAGAAAACTGGAATAGACATCAGAGACCGAGGTGGCTACCTCTAGAAGAGCACACTGAATATGGCATACTGTATTATTAAGAAATAACTCTTCCCTGGAAGTCCAGTTTCAGTACGAATGAGGAGTGAATACCCTCAAAAGCTAGCAGACTAAGGTGCACCCCATAAAGGCATTTTTCTATGCTTTATAAGCTCATAAGAAACCTGGCAGAAGGAAAACCCCAATGGTGAATTGTGGAAACAACAGTAGAAGACAATTGATGACAAAATGGAACTACAAAGAGATGACACAGAGGTCATTATTAAAGAAATCAATATACTTTGGAGAGAAAAATAATGATAAAAATTAAAAAGCAACATCAACATTTTAAAGAAAAACCATAAAAATAGTTGCTAAAACATTAAAATGAATACAATTAATATAATCAGAGAAATAAGGTGACATCTTAATCCTAAAACAAAAAGGATAATTGTTTCTTAAAAAAAAACTCTGACTGGGAATTTTTCTAGTAAAGCTGCTTAAATCTTTGCACTTTGATTCAGTGGGAGGCTTTACAACTCATGCTTCAGGCATATTTGGGTGACTTTTATGATTACTTTTTTTTTTGTCTTGCTCATTTCTTTTCCCTCTCATTTCTTCTGGACTTGTAACAAAAGCATTTAGCTCCAGACTCTGCTGGCTGCCATTCTAAAACCACCAGGGAAAGCAAGCTTAAAATCATACAAAACAAGAGTAAAAGAAAGCAAAACAAAGCAGAAACAAATGATCAAAAATCAAACAAATAAACAATATGACAAAAAAAGAAGTGAACATTTGGAGGGATCATTGAGCCAGTTTCTCTTTTTCAGAGCTGAAAATATCTTAACTGATAACAGAAACAATGCTTGTTATGACAAATCTAGATAGAATGAATACAAGTGAAAAGTAAGCTGCTGACCCAGAAGGTAGAACATAGGCTAGCCGACTAAGGTGCACACACTAATAATATGTAGTAAAAAGTATATCCGCATAGTAAGAAAAAAGGTATTAAAATATACTATATGCTATGGAATAGTATATAAAGATGTAAAAAAAGTTTACATATGTAATATTGAAAATGTCAGGATGTAAAATTTGTATAAAATATTTTGTTATTTTAGTGAGAATTAGAGAAGGGAGAATATTTTAGTGGATATACTGTCATGCTATGTAGAATAACCTTGGTCTTACATTAAAGTATATTTTGTAAGCAAAGATGATGTTTTGGAAGTATGATTTGATGAGTTTGAATATATACAAATATCTTTATTACCATTACTAAAAACTACCATAAGAATTCAAAGTCATAAAAATAGTTTATTACACCCACCTGGACAACATGGTGAAACCTCGTCTCTACTAAAAATACAAAACTAGCCAGGTGTGGTGGCAGGTAACTGCTATCCCACCTACTCAGGAGGCTGATGCATGAGAATCACTTGAGCCCAGGAGACGGAGGCTGCAGTGAGCTGAGATAGCGCCACTGTACTCCAGTCTGGGCAGCAGAGCAAGACTCCATCTCAAAAAAAAAAAGCAATTTTTTATCATTTCCTTCAAGGATTTCTATCACTTCATTTTATGCAAGATGTTGAACTGGTTTTTTCTATTTTATTTTCTGAGAAAAAAATAGAGTTCTTTGAGTTCTGAATTTAATTATTATAGATTTGAGTAAATATTCGTATCTTCTTGGTATAGAATTACATAAATTTAATTCTTAATAGCATGTACTTGAACATTGTGTTTTCTTTTATTTTTTTAAATTATACTTTATGTTATAGGGTACATGTGTACAACGTGCAGGTTTGTTACATATGCATACATGTGCCATGTTGGTGTGCTGCACCCATTAACTATCCCTCCCCCTCCCCCCACCCCACAACAGGCCCCGGTGTGTGATGTTCCCCTTCCTGTGTCCAAGTGATTTCATTGTTCAATTCCCACCTATGAGTGAGAACATGCAGTGTTTGGTTTTCTGTTCTTGCATTAGTTTGCTGAGAATGATGGTTTCCAGCTGCATCCATGTCCCTACAAAGGACACGAACTCATCCTTTTTTATGGCTGCATAGTATTCCATGATGTATATGTGCCATATTTTCTTAATCCAGTGTGTCATTGATGGACATTTGGGTTGGTTAAAACTCTTTGCTATTGTGAATAGTGCCTCAATAAACATACATGTGCATATGTCCTTATAGCAGCATGATTTATAATCCTTTGGGTATATACCCAGTAATGGGATGGCTGGGTCAAATGGTATTTCTAGTTCTAGATCCTTGAGGAATTGCCATACTGTCTTCCACAATGGTTGAACTAGTTTACAATCCCACCAACAGTGTAAAAGTGTTCCTGTTTCTCCACATTCTCTCCAGCACCTGTTGTTTCCTGACTTTTTAATGATTATCATTCTAACTGGTGTGAGATGGTATCTTATTGTGGTTTTGATTTGCATTTCTCTGATGGCTAATGATGATGAGCATTTTTTCATGTGTCTGTAGGCTGCATAAATGTCTTCTTTTGAGAAATGTCTGTGCACATACTTTGCCCACTTTTTGATGGGGTTGTTTGTTTTCTTCTTGCAAATTTGTTTGAGTTCTTTGTAGGTTCTGGATATTAGCCCTTTGTCAGATGAGTAGATTGCAAAAATTTTCTTCCATTCTGTAGCTTATCTGTTCACTCTGATGGTAGTTTCTTTTGCTGTGCAGAAGCTCTTTACTTTAGTTAGATCCCATTTGTCAATTTTGGCTTTTGTTGCCATTGCTTTTGGTGTTTTAGACATGAAGTCCTTGCCCATGCCTATGTCCTGAATTGAAGGGGTGGCCTGCATCTCCACACCTGTGGGTGTTTCTCGTTAGGTGGAACGAGAGACTTGAGAAAAGAAATGAGACACAGAGACAAAGTATAGAGAAAGAAAAAGTGGGCCCAGGGGACCGGTGCTCAGCATACAGAGGACCCACCCTGGCACTGGTCTCTGAGTTCCCTCAGTATTTACTGATCATTATCTTTACCATCTTAGAAAAAGGGAAGTGGCAGGATTATAAGATCATTGTAGGGAGATGGCCAGCAGTAAGACATATGAATAAAGATTCTGTGACATAAGTTTAAGGAAAAGTCCTGTGCCTTGATATGCATATGTAAACATCTCCATAAACCTTTTTAGTGCATAAAGAGCAACATTGCACTAGCAAGTCCCACCTTTCACCCTATGGCAGTTTTCTCCTTTCTCAGTAAACAGAACATACAATCGGGTTTTACACCGAGATGCTCCATTGCCCAGGGACAGGCAGGAGACAGATGCTTTTCTCTATCTTTGCTGCCAAGAGGCCTTCTTTCCTCTTATACTAGTCCTCTTCAGTACAGACCCTTCACGGGTGTCAGGCTGGGGGACAATTAGGTCTTTCCCTTCCCACAAGGCCATATTTCAGACTATCACATGGGGAGAAACCTTGGACAATACCTAGCTTTCCTAGGCAGAGGTCCCTGTGAACTTTGGCAGTGTACTGTCCCTGGGTACTTGAGATTAAGAGAATGGTGATGACTTTTCACAAGCATACTACCTTCAGGCACTTGTTTAACAAAGCACACCCTGCACAGCCCAAAATCCTTTAAACCTGGAATCACCACAGCACATGTCTCTTGCAAAGACAAGGTTGGGGGTAGGGTCACAGATTAACAGCATCTCAAATACAGAACAAAATGGAGTTTCTCATGTCTACTTCTTTCTATATAGATACAGTAACAGTCTGATCTTTCTTTTCCCCACACTGAATGGTATTGCCTAGGTTTTCTTCTAGGGTTTTTATGGTTTTAGGTCTAACATGTAAATCTCTAACCCATCTTGAATTAATTTTTGTATAAGGAGTAAGGAAGGGATCCAGTTTCAGCTTTCTACTTATGGCTAGCCAGTTTTCCCAGCACCATTTATTAAATAGGGAATCCTTTTCCCATTTCTTGTTTTTGTCAGGTTTGTCAAAGATCAGATGGTCGTAGATGTGTGGTATTATTTCTGAGGGCTCTGTTCTGTTCCATTGGTCTATATCTCTGTTTTGGTACCAGTACCATGCTGTTTTGGTTACTGTAGCCTTGTAGTAGAGTTTGAAGTCAGGTAGCGTGATGCCTCCACTTTTGTTCTTTTGACTTAGGATTGTCTTGGCAATGCGGGCTCTTTTTTGGTTCCATATGATCTTTAAAGTAGTTTTTCTTTTCCAATTCTGTGAAGAAAGTCATTGGTAGTTTAATGGGGATGGTATTGAATCTATAAATTACTGTGGGCAGTATGACCATTTTCACGATATTGATTCTTCCTATCCATGAGCATGGAATGTTTTTCCATTTGTTTGTGTCCTCTTTTACTTCATTGAGTAGTGGTTTGTAGTTCTCCTTGAAGAGGTCCTTCACATCCCTTGTAAGTTGGATTCCTAGGTATTTCATTCTCTTTGAAGAAATGGTGAATGGGAGTTCATTAATGATTTGGCTCTCTGTTTGTCTGTTATTGGTGTATAAGAATGCTTGTAATTTTGCACATTGATTTTGTATCCTGAGACTTTGCTAAAGTTGCTTATCAGCTTGAGGAGATTTTGGGCTGAGACATTGGAGCTGGTACCATTCCTTCTAAAAATATTTCAATCAATAGAAAAAGAGGGAATCCTCCCTAACTCATTTTATGAGGCTAACATCATCCTGATACCAAAGCCTGGCAGAGACACAATAAAAAAAGATAATTTTAGACCAATATTCCTGATGAACATTGATGTAAAAATCCTCAATAAAATACTGGCAAACCAAATCCAGCAGCTAATCAAAAAGCTTATCCACCATGATCAAGTGGGCATCATCCCTGGGATGCAAGGCTGGTTCAACATATGCAAATCAATAAATGTAATCCAGCATATAAACAGAACCAAAGACAAAAGCCATGTGATTATCTCAATAGATGCAGAGAAAGCCTTTGACAAAATTCAACAGCCTTTCATGCTAAAAACTCTCAATAAATTCAGTATTGATGGAATGTATCTCAAAATAATAAGAGCTATTTATGAGAAACCCACAGCAAATATCATACTGAATGGGCAAAAACTGGAAGCATTCCCCTTAAAAACTGGCACAAGACAGGGATGCCCTCTCTCACCACTCCTGCTCAACTTAGTGAGTAGGACTTCTGGCTAGGGCAATCAGGCAAGAGAAAGAAATAAAGGTATTCAATTAGGAAAATAAGAAGTCAAATTGTCCCTGTTTGCAGATGACATGATTGTCTAGAGAACATTGTGTTTTCTATTTTACTTTAAAGTAAATCAAATGGATCTGTTTGATTTTTTTTTCAGAATAAGATACTTAAAATCTCTATTATTTACTAATTTATTGTTTCTATTTTGAGTTTCAGTTTTCCATCTGATATTTTGTAGGTTTGTTTCACTGTTTTTTGGTTGTTGTTGCTGTTGATGATCAGCTTTCCTAACTTTTATCTTGCTCTTTCTGTTTATGTGTGTGTGTGTGTGTTTGTAGATAGGTAGATATAGATATAGATATAGTTTAGTTATTAAATCTGATTAGTGTTGACTTTTATAATTTCATACTTGTATATTGTTTTTCTTCATCATATATATATCAATAAAAGCATTCCAACCAAAGATTAATAAATGTTTTGGTAGATTTATTCAAAAGAATTTAAAACTATATTTTCTTTGATAGACTACTGGTTATTTGCAAATAAATGTTCTCTATAAATATCTATGTTTCACTTATTCATTAAGCACAAAGTTTGCTAAATGTTTGTATCTATGTTTAAACTAAGCCGAATAAAAATGTGTTTTCTTGGGCATTTACTAGTAGATGGTACAATCTTTATTTGAACAGTATAATTTATACTAGTTTACATTTCATCTGCAACTGTTGAATGTATAGAAATATACTACAGGTGTTATGCATATGCACACATGCATGCACACTTGTACAGTTATATACACCAGCATACTGATGTAGACTAGCAAATTTGCTAATGGTCTGATTGAATAAATAATTGATTGAATAAATTAATAAAGAAAAAATTGAATGAGTAATTAAAATCAACTTATGTATTTTATTTATTGAAATCTGAATTATAGAATGATTTGATCAATAACATTTTGTTTAACATTACACAATTCAAACTCTATCTCTTTCCTAAAAGTAATTAATGTATGGAAATCTCCAAGTGGTGCTTTTCTTATAAACTTTATTATTATTAACCTATTAAATATTTTGCCAAACATTACTTCCATAAATCTATTTGGGAGACCAGGAGCAAAATCCTATTTTTGCCTGACTCAATCATACAGCTGATGTTTAATTAAAAACAAAAAACTGATTATAAGCTAATGATTCAGAACATCCCCCTAGGGGATCAGAGAGGAAAAGCTGACATAATGTGACAGACGCTTTCTTTCAGCTGCTAGTTACAGGAAGCACTTCCAAATGTAAAAAGTCAATTTATTTTCAGAAAACATATTATTGTACATAGTAAAAAGAAAATTAAACAAATAGGCTTTGAAATAAGTAGATATCAGTGTTACAAATAGCAAATCTCCAATATTTGACTTGGAAATAATAAAATAATAATATGTTTCTTCAACTGTACTTTTCTCTATGACAGTGAATTACAACAGGAGAAAAATCAGACATCCATGCCGTGGATGCTAGTGTATTTTTAGAAGCTGAAAGGTAAGTAGCAGCCCCAGCTAGTAGAGCTTTTTACTGATTTCAATCCATGGAATGTACCTTAGTTAAGTATAGATACTTATGACATAGTGATATAATTTAAAAGAAAGAAATGCCATTTATATCTCACAACAAAATTTTTCTATAATATTAGTTACACTGAATTTACATGTAAGCCATAAATGTGAAAGATGAAGAAATCCAAGAAAATAAAGATATATCATCAAATGATTTTGATTTAGGATAAATTGTTTTAATAATAATTATACAGTAAAAATTATATCTTCGTAGTAATAAAAGATATTAAAATCTATTCTTCATTTTGACATGCAAAGAAAAATAGGTAATCAAATGAAAAGGGAGCTGATGGAGACCAATGAAAATAAAACAAATTGTATGATACATAGTAATACATTTAGTAAGGTCTATGTTTTTTATTATAAACTAGATACAAATTTACACACCTTGTAGAAATATAGTGTATCAGACACTGTTAGGCCCTAATCCAATCTATTTTTAAGTTCTTTCTTTTAAGCTTCCAGCAAGAGATGACCAAGTAGCTAGACTCTGGCTGATAGGATTTCTGATACACTCATACTGGGATGTTTTTAAATTTTTCTTATATAGTCAAACACCTTTCTCCTCTTCTTTCTCCATGATGAAATGCAGACATTGCAACAAAGATATAGGTTCTATATTGAGACCATATGATAATAAGACTAAGAAAAGAAAAATACAGTCATGAAAACACAGTTCTGGTAGAGTTGATCTAGTTGCTCCACTGAACTGACAGTCCTAACAATGCTTGTCATCATATTCCAGAGCCTTGGATGTTAGCTGCATTCCAGTATCTTTAGACTAAGCCCTACAAGAAACCAATACAAAGTACATTTCTGCTTGTGCCTCAGTTCCACTAGTTATAAGTAGATAGTACAATTGCAGAATTGTTTATAGGTTAATTGATAGTTTAAGGGCAAATTACAATCTAAGGAGATACTGTAAGAAGATAGTGCAAGGAGATCTTGTTTAATTTATTTTAGGCTGAGAAGATAGAATTAAAAATCTTGCCATACGCTAGTCCTTATATTGACTTCAGCTAATCTGTAATTTATTCAGGCTACCTGAAAATGATTTTATCATGCTTTCCATCTAGTTTAAGGTTCTTGGACCACTGTATCTTCAATTCTTTTCATATATCTTTTGTCTGATTTGTGTCATGCATCTTATATTTATATTTTTATAAACACAAAATTGTTTTTTATGATTTTCCATAGATAATTATCTTCTAAAATTAGTAAAAATATAGCTTTAAGAAATAAAAAGAACATATTTTATATTGCCTTTATTTAATTCATTACTAGCATGCTCTGTTTCTTTGTGTTGATCCAGGTGTTGTGCCAATGAATGTCTTTATTCATTTTTAAACGTTAAAGTCTATATTTCCTTTTAACATTTGAAGATATTTTAACTGGATATAGAATTCAGGGTTGACAGGTTTTGTTTTGTTTTTCTTTTCAGCACTTTACAGATGTCAATATATTGTCTTCTAGACAACATGATTTCTGACATCTGGGGTCATTCTCACTTTTTAAAAATATATTATCTTATATTCCTCTGGTTACCTTCAAGATTTATATATGTTCTTTGATATTATTTATTTGAAAATGATATTCCTCTATGTTTTATACTCCTTGATGCTCTCTGAAGGTATTGATTCTTCAGTTTGTTGTCTGTCGGTAATTTTGAAAAACATTTTGGTTATTATTTCTTGAAATATTTCTTCCACCCTATTCTTTTTAACAATCAAATAGGCATCATGTTGCTAGGTCGCAGGAACATACTCTTTACTAGTGCTTCTGTACCTCCCCTGACATTCTCCCATAGCTCTTGGATGCCCTATTTTGCCCCATATCCCTATTATCTCTGGACCTGTTTCGGTTTGACTAACTTCTGTTAACCTAGAGTCACTTATTCTTTGTTCACATGTGTTGAGTATATTAATGAGCCCTGCATCATTGAGAGAAATATAATCAGTCGGAGTTAAAGAGGGAAGAGGGGGGAGAGTAGAGAATGAGTGGAAGGTTTTACAGCAAAGTCTATCTGTGGGGCAAGCCATTAAACTATATACTATCATGCAGGAGCTGAGGCTACAGTCTTCCACAGTGAAACTTATTTGCTCTCATGGTTTTTAACTGATTAGATGATACCCATCCAAATTATTAGGGATAATTTATTTTACTTAAAGTGGAATGATTGTTGATTGTAACTACATCTATAAAATACTCAAGAACAACACCTAGATTAGTGTTTAATTGAATAACTGGATACTATAGCCTAGCCAATTCAACACATGAAACTATCACAAGCCAGTGCAACACATTTACTGTCTGTGTTGCTGTGTTTTCACTTCTATAATTTTTGTTTAATTATTTGTTATAATTTTCATATCGCTGCTGACATTACCCATATGATCCTGCATGTTCTGTACCTTCCCTGAAACACTTCAACATATTTATCATAGAGAGGGAGATCCTGCATTGGTGTTGTATCTGAATATGACTTTGGATCTTGGATGTGTATTGCTTTCCTTAGACTTACGTATGCCTCATATATTTCTTTTTTATGACATAAGTTGAACTGAACTACAGTAAATAAAATAACAGCTTTTATGCCTACAAATGACTACACCTTCTCTTTTTCAATTGCTACTTAATGTAAGAATTTGAGCTATTATGATTAGGAAATGGACCAGTTCTCAAGTCTTGCCTTTTTTACATTTGTTCTTAGCACTTCCGGATGTCAAATTCTTATAGAAATAATTTGTGTTTGAAATGGGAGGAGCTACTCTGATGAAATATTTATTTTTACTCAATGTCTGCTCTACCCTTAGCTTTAGGTCTTACCTATGTTTAGCATCTCAGAGATGGCCGTCTTACAAGATCTTTCCTTCTCTACCTCTCAACAGTGTTTTACTATCATTGTTACTGGATTTTTGTTAGCCTAGTGGGAATGGGAGTGGCTGGGGACAGGCAGACATTCTTTGTTGTTTAAATGTAGCCTCAGTGGATCTCACCAATGTGGTCTTTTCTAATGCTTCTGAGCTTCCACTGGCTTTAGTGCGTAGCCCAGCATGTATACCTGCTCCTTAATAAGGTATAGGTTTATTTAGATTTTGGTCCTTTTCTCAAGATGAAAAGGGCTTTCCCTAGTTCCCTGACAGTGCTTGTGCCCTTACCTCAATAAACTGAACATTTTTTTATTAGGAAGTAAAGGAATAAAATTCTGGGTAGAACTTCTTGTCTCTCATGCAGCAACTTCCCTTCTCCCAGGTCTGCATCACAAGGGACACATCCTTAAAATTTTTCCAGTCTATTCTGTGAGTGCTCAGTATGGTTCATAAAGAAAAAATCTATAGAGGATACACATGTCCCCATTTGTTAAAATCCCTAGGGGATTCACACTCATCAGTCCACACTTGGCCTTCTCCAATTAGGGAACAATCCTGGCTACACTCTTCTTTCCTGTGTCCTGTTGCCTCTAGCCTAGCTAAAGCTGTCCCACGTTCATGCCTCCTTACAGGCATTCACCCCTCCTTAAATAGAGCTCTCTGATGCATTCAAAATAAGTCATAAACTTGAAGCCTACCTTGAACTTTTCGTTGTAAGAGTGGGTGTGATGTCCTTTCTAGCTCTCTATATCCTCTACTGAAATCACAAGTCCCTCCCTCCCTTCTGTCTCCAAACCCCATCAGTCTGTGTTTGGTCCCTGCATTAATTATTTGTCACTGCATAACAAATTACCACAAACTGGGTGGCAAAGGAACCCATGTTTATCATCACATAGTTTTTGAGGGTCATACATCAGGATATGTCATGGATGGATCTTCTGCTTCAGGTTCCTTCACAAGATTGTGATCAATGTGTCAGCCAGGCCTGTGTTTCATCTGAAGGCTCAACTAAGGAGAGATTGACTTCCATGGAAAAGTATTCACAGGAGGTTTGACTGAGGACCTCTTTTTCTTGCTTTGATTGTAATTACCTATAGTTTCTTGCCATTTGGGCCTCTCTAACATACAGTTTGTTTTACTGAACCCAGCAAAGGGAATAGTCAGAACAGAAGTTACACGCTTATGCAGCCTAATCATGAGAATAGCCTTTCCATCCATCCATCCACTTTGCTTTATTCTATTGGTTAGAAGTAACATACTAGGCTACCTTATACTCAAGGGGAGACACTATTATACAAGGGCGTGAATAAGAGGCAGTGGATATTATTGAGGACCTTTGTAGTACATGCCTGCTGCAATACTCAAAGTACATATAGTTACTGAACTTTGCTGATCCTTCCATATCTCCAGGATCCATGACTATAACTGCTACCAACCTCTGGGCTGCAGCAGTGTATTGTCCATAACCCAAATAAGGTAATGTAGGAGATTTTACTTCCAAACATGTTATTCCCCTAGTCATTTAATAATAAGTTAATATTTTCTGTATATTTGGGGTGCTAATACCCTATATGGTTATAATCTCTTGCCCTGTCAATCCAGAAACAAATGCACTATCCAAATTATCCAGGAAGAAAAATAATTTATGGCTAATTTGTAATTAAATGTAATGTTGAGATAAATTGAACATATCTATATTGTGGCTGAATTACTGCTGTGGCCCTTCCATTTATATCAAAAGTAGTTTACCAGTATCTAGTGCTCTGGAAATTTTATTAGTCTCTTTGTTTTTAAATTTCTAATTTTACAAAAGTATATATTCTTTACTTCTTGCTTACACCAGCATCTTGAGATGAGAGTGGTAAGGGAGATGTAAATTTAAGGTGATTTTTTCCTCTTCTCCTTTTAAAATCACAATTCTAGTAATATTTGACTATAAAATTACTCTCTTGGCTACTGGCAACATTCCTGAAATGTTTACTTATGAGAACAGTGTGATTGATTAGGATACTGTATTGGATACTCTTTCTCTATTTCCAATACTGAATATGACAAATACACACACCCACACCCCACAACAACAATAACAAAACACAGCAAAGATCAAACATGGAGTAGCCAACAATATTATGTCATTCAGGTGCCCAAGAGAAATGAACCTGATTTAGGGATATGGTGGGGGCTAACCTCATCAGTATACGTTGCAGTTACCACTACAAAAGCGGTTTCTTCCTCAGTTAGTGGAAGATTTCACCTGCAGAAACATAGAATTTTACTTAAGATAACCAATTGGTTATATTTAATTGGCTTATTGCCTGGCTGTGTGAGAAAAATACAGTTGCAAATGTCACAAAAGGAATGAATAACTGTCCTGTAAGATACTCAAGTCATTCACTTTAATTTCAACCTGCTGAAAAGACTTTTTTTCTATTTCTCTACATAGCTTTTGATCCCATAAAAGGAATCTGGAAATAAATCATGGGGCAGATGTTTTGACCTTCACATCAGTGGATATTTTTCTAGGTATTTTGCTTTTCAGGAAAGCAGAGTCTTGATGATATATCTAGTGACTCAACTTATAAACAGGAAACCAAAGGTACTGTGACCTTAGATAGATGTGGTCATTTGTAAGTGTCCTATTGCTTGTGAAATCACATCATTAATTCAATTATATATCTTATTAAACCTAGTGCTACGAACCTGTGTCCTCATAAAATGTATATGTTGAATTCTTAACCCCAAGTATCTCAGAATGTGACTGAACTTTGTTATAGGGCTTTGGGAAAGTAATTGAGGTGAAATGAGGTCATACAGTAGGCCCTAATGCAATGCAACTGCTGTCCTTATAAGGACAGGGGGTTAGGACAAAGACTCACAAACAATAATGACCATGAGAAGATGCTGGTGGAAGACAATTATTACAAGCCAAGGAGAGAAGCTTCCGTAGAGACAGCCCTGCCTACACTTAGATCTTGCACTCCTAGCCTCTATGAGAAAATAAATTTCTGTTGTTAAAGCCGCCTTGTCCGTGGCATTTTATTTTAACAGTTCTAACAAATGATATACCTAGGGACTACATTTCTTGGCTGAATTCTAGATTTCTTCAGGTTAATATTTTGATGATGATCTATCTTCAGAACCTGTAGTACATTATCTTTAGCTCGCAGCCTGATGTTATTATTGAGTCTTTGGTCCTCCGGGAGTTACAGCTAGGGTCTGGGTTGGCCAGAGTCTCTCTGGATGAGTTATTTTTGGATAACTATAATATTCCCATAATTATGTAAGTTTGCTATACAAAAAAGTATTGTTTTCTATATATGACTTGAAGGGAAAAAGTGAGGACTTATGATATCATTTTTCTGCAAAGTAGTTTCCCTCAATTCTCCCCAAACCAACCTAACAAGGCTTGCTCCAGCTTCTCGCTAGAATTCTGACTGATTATGACTGAAGGCATTGTAAACAGAAGGGAGTTTTTTGTTGTTATTGTTGTTATACTTGCTGTCTTCCCGCAGAATACCATTACTCTCTTTTGACTTTTCTTCTCCCCGCCATTTCTATCAGAAGCCTTTAGTAATGAGTCACTAGGCACACACAGTCACCACAGGAAGGTTAATCCTTTTGAGTCGAACAGCAAATATGTCAGGACAGCAGTAGGCAGGACAGGCTGAGCTGGGGCTAGAGTGTTCAGTGGAACTGATTTTTCAAGTTCTCTGGTGCTGGTAGGCTGACGTAAGAGCGTGGGATCTCTGATAGCTGCTGCCAGGCGGGTTGGCTGCTAACTCATTGTTCTTTCACAGTTGAGGCGCCACTGGGCCTGCGTGGTACAGCGGTCCAGGTGTACTTGGCATCGACAGTTAAAGACTAGTCACCCGTGGTGGTAGTGATAGTAATGGCAACATCATAGGCTACAGTAGTAAAGGAATTTTGCTTGTAGAGGAAAAGAGGAAAGGTAGCATGGCAGAGGCCACTGAACCCCCACATTGGAAGACAAAAAGAAGCAGCAGCTTCCATTCCAGATGGGAAGACACAAACAGGATTTTTGTAACCCTTAAATTCCTTTCACAACCAGATTTTAATTTCCATTTATCCACCAAGACTTCTTTCTGGGAAGTGTGAGGATTTACTTCATGAATGGCACTTGCTGTTTCCCTGAAAGCTGAATAATGAATTTCTTTAATGTTTACCTGTGTATTACAAATTGACTGTGTTTGTCCCAGAACACGTGTGGGTTTCCTGGCATAGCTTTTTTGATCTATTTCTTATTCTTCTTAGTCCTTTCCCCAGTGTCTCCAATGCAAGGTAATTCTGTTGATCAAAAAAGTAGCTTCTCTGGGTCATCCAACGAACATTCCTGGTCTCACTACTAGAATAGTCTCAATTAGGTCCTCAGTCTCTGAGCAACATTATGTCTTATACTAATGATCTTCTGCACTAAATCATGGGAAATATTATGTTCATTTTTATCTTTCCTCCACTTAAGCAAGGTGCCTAAACCCCATTTTGAGGGCTACAGAGAGGACTACATTGAGACTTGGCAAAGTCCTATAGAAGTTTTGGTTTCTTATGGTAAACTGTAAGTATATAGTTTATTAATGATGCATCAGACAGATAAACATTTGATGAGCAAAGCTTCCTTAGGTTTCCCAGCTCTTCACAGGGAGTAGGCTTGAACTGATGATCATTTAGGCTATTTTTCAATTGTCTCCCAACCTCTTTCCTCTCAGCACCATCTCTGACCTGCCTCGTAGCCCAGGATTCTAGTTCTGTGGACAGAATCACACAGGGGTGTGTGTGTGTGTGTGTGTGTGTGTGTGTGTGTGTGTGTGTGTGTGTCTCCCTGTATGTCTTTAAACTGGTATCTATCCAAAGCATTCACAGGAGTTCATAAAATAGGAGAAAAGAGAAATACAGATATTTTCTCACTGAACAACCTTCTAATTCATGGATTGCATCCACACATTTATTTCAATGATTATTTAATATGCTTCCATTGCTTATGAGAAAAAAATCCATACCTTGTAACATGAAATTTAAAGACATCAAGCAATCTGCTACATCATGGCTTTCTGACTACTTCCCTGACCTTTGCTATACCTTCAGGTATAAAGATTTTTTATACTTTAGTGCCATTTTAATATAGCGCTTTTGTTTAAGCTACCCTCTTTCTCCACCTTGATTATCACCCTGCACTTGCCTAATTATTACACAGTTCAGCTAATTATCTCCAACTTAAACACCATAAATCTCCAACAAAACACCATATGTCAGGTGTCATAATTTCAGGGAGCTCTTTAACATGCTACTTTTTAAACTTTTAAATGTGTCTCTACTGTGCTATCAATAAATTTTGTACAAATGTACAAAAACAGTAGAATAAATACATAAATCTTGGTATATTTATACCACGAAGCATAGTACAACACTAAGAATGGATAATTCTTGTAATCATAGTGTTAAAGTAAAGATTCCAGGTACGAGAGAGTACCTGTTGTATGACTCCACTTTTATAAATTTCAGAAACAGGCTACAGTGTTAGAAGTCAGGAAAGTGTATACCTTGGTAATGAGTAGCGGAGAAACGCAGATGGGAATGCTGTGGGACTGAGAAATTGTAAACATTGCTTAGTGGAGTGAGGAAGATGTAAACAAGTGGAAAGATAGACCACATGCACTGTTGCTAAAATGCAATACTGTTATCAATTCTCTATAAATTGACCTATAGATTCAACAAGGTATCAACAAGACTTTCTATGCCAGCTGTTATAAAAGCACTAACATAGATTATATAATTTACCTTTAATTGAAAGGGACTTGGAATAGTCAAAACAAATAGAAAAAGACGAATACAATTGAATATCTCAAAGTTCCTGGTTATAAGACTTAGTATAAACTACAATAATCAAAATAATGTAGTAAAATATTGGCATGTGGATATACAAAAATATAATCATACTAGATAACCAAGAAATATACCTACATATAATTCAGTTAATTGACTTTGCTTAAGTTGAGTGAAGTAATGATTAATATGTGCTTTTTTAAAAAAATTAGGGCTGCAAAGACTGTAGACACACTAAAAGAAAAGAATACTAATCACGACTTCACATTATGGACAAATATTAAAGTGACATGTATCTATATTTATATATTTTCTTTTAATAAAGATAAAATATTTATAACCATTAGGTAGAATAATATTGTAAACAGCAGAGAAAACAGTGAAAATAACACTTTAAAATATCAGAAAATTAGGCATTATTAAAATCAATAATATTTGTCATTAAAAGACACTATTAAGAAAATGGATAATTCACAGATACAGAGAAAATATATTCAATGCGTATACCTAAAAAAATATTGAAAACTAGAGTATATTTTATTTGCATGAATTCAATAACAAAAAGAAATTAACATAAATAGTGACAATGAGGAATGATATAGGACCCAGAGTTCACCAAAAAATAAATGATTGTTCAATAAGGCCTTGAAAAAGTGTTCAGCTATATCAATTTTAGGGAAAATGGCTGAAATTTAAAAGATTATACTTAAAAGACTATAATGGCCAAAATTAAAAGAAAGAGAAGCATAAATATGTAGAAGAATGTGGAGCTCCTGAGACTTTCATATATTCATGGTGCAGGTACCAAAAAGAACCAGCTAAGAAAGTGAGTCTTTGTTTGTTTTCTGCTGCTTATAGAATATATCTGAAACTGAGTAATTTTTTTTAATGAATGTATTTCTTATAGTCATGGAGGCTGAGAAGTCCAAGGTCAAAGGGTCACACCTGCTGAGGGACTTTTTTCTAGTAGGACTCTGCAGACTCCCAAAGCAGTGCAGAGCATCACATGGTGAGGAGGATGAGTGTTGTAGTTCAGGCATCTATACCTCTTCTTATAAAGAAAGCCACATCCCACTCTCATGTCAGCTTATTAATCCACTAACCCATTAACCAACAAATCCATGAATGGATTAATCCATCTATGCAGACAGAATGCTTGTGACGTAATCACCTCTTAGAGACTCTAACCCTTCAATACTGCCACATTGAAAATCAAACTCCAGCATGAGTTTTGAAGAGGACAAATACTCAAACCATAGCCTCTTGTTTCTCTTGGATAATCTGGAATTTTTAGACTGCAGTCAAACAGAGGAAAAAAGTGGTTCTGAGCTTCTGTAACTTATAATTAACTCATTTCCCTGCATTTGGAGTGCAGGGGATAAAAGCTGAACATCACAATGAAAAATGGTATACATAAGAAGTTCAAATGTAAAACAGAAGCCTATAGAGAAGAAACGGTAAGCTCACTTGCTTGTGTTGATCAGTATATTACGTGGCACATTTAGACATAGAGAAGGAATCCAGAGAGTAAAAATAGTTTTAACCAATACATCCTTGCATTCCCCTTATGTTGAGCAAAGAAAGCTGATGTGGTGGACTCTTACAGTTCTTTAAATAAAATAGCAAGTTGTTACTTTAGCAATTTATCATGCCATTTATTAAAGTACTTTATATTTTGCGACAAATTTGGCTGGATGGGTAGAGATGAGCTTTTCTTACTTAGATGTTCACTTTTGGGACAACTTTAAAATACACTTTTATTACTTTTTGTTTCCTCAAGTTCGTGCTCTGTGGGAGGCGATCTATTATAAGGTAGATTTGTTCAATAGGTCCTGCAGGGCTTGACAAATACATGTCTCTAGGGATGTTATTTTGGTGGTATAAAATACAAAGAAAACTACTAAATAAATGTAGGAAATAGATATAAAATATACAAAAAACAACGAATATGTTTTTATTTTAGATATTTAGAAATATGAAGATTAACGTCAAAGAAAGCTCATCCATTGCTTTTCCAAAATGTAGAATTAGCTTGATAAAATATAATTCCTAAAAGGCATATATTTTTGCATTTTAGCTGTCTCTCTAATAACTTCCTCAATGAAAACCAATTTTCCAAAATTATTGACATTATTATTATTATTATTATTATTTTATGGAGTCTCACTCTGTCACCCAGGCTGGAGTGCAGTGGCGCAATCTTGGCTTACTGCAAGCTCCGCCTCCCGGGTTGATGCCATTCTCCTGCCTCAGCCTCCCGAGTAGCTGGGACTACAGGTGCCCGCCACCACGCCTGGCTAATTTTTTGTATTTTTAGTAGAGACGGGGTTTCACTGTGTTAGCCAGGATGGTGTCGATCCCCTGACCTCATGATCCGCCCGCCTCAGCCTCCCAAAGTGCTGGGATTACAGGCGTGAGCCACCGTGCTCGGCCAAGTTTTATTATTTTTAATACAAATTGTCACACTATATCTAGAGAAGAATACAATTTTAGCATTTCTAGACCATATTCTTAAGATATGTATTTCTAAATAAATCTCAATATCTTTTCAGCCATTATTCAACAGATAAACTTTGTGGGTTACCAGAAAATAGTCTTAGGTATGAAGTCAAATAAACAACAAAATTATCAGCATATTGTTAGCAGCCATTTGAACTTCAAACCTTATATCTTTAAATGTATGGCTTCTTTCCAGTTTAATCAACAACATTAAAAATATTATTATCATTATTATTTCATCCAAAGAGTAGCAATATAATTTCCTAGTTATATGGAAACTCTGAAGTCAAAATGCCTCGATTCAAATCCTGACCTTGGCACTTACTAACAATGATACTAGGCGAGTTACTTTGTCTTTTTGCACCACAATTTAGTTTTGCCACGTACAGAATTAGTCTAATACTATCCACATTACACATTTTGTGCGAATTCAATTTGTTTATCCATGTAATGAGCTTTGAACAGTGTATGGTGCACACCATGCAGTTTATAAGTGATTATTATTAATATAATTTTCATTCTCTTTGAGAAAACAAAATGTTATCATGACAAAGCTACTTCGGTTCAAGTTTTTTCCAGCCATTAATACAGCCCATCAAACACAGTTAGTTGTCTCTTTCATTAACTTCTGTCTAGCTAACTACCTTCGTTACATTTCTAAAACCTGCTTTCTGCTTCGTTGAGAATATTGATTCCAATTTTAAGTAGATGTCCGTCAGTTTTACATGATGGAAGTCATTTACCTATACTTTGAATAACAGTTCCACCTCCTCTTTCCGGACTTCGTTCCTCAGTCATTTACCCAGTTTATTTATGTTGTTTTTCTCATTCTTTCTATGTCCTTAACTAACGCACATATACAAGTATCGTCACTCCTTTATCTCTTGATACTTTACCAAGTATCATCCCTCCCCACTTTACACCTAAAGAACACACCCTAAATGCACTCTCCACTGCCTCATTCCAGTTTTTGTATGTATCTCTGTTATGTCTCTGGAACAATTCCCATTAATAGCAGCTGCAACTTTAATGGTGCTATATGAAATCAGCAAGTATAGCTTTTGTTTTTAAACGTACATCACTGCCAAATTTCAAAATGTTACTCATTTGTTTTTGCAGCTCTACTCCCTCAATTCCATGACTCAACATGCTCCTTGTTCTTACACCTTTGTGCGTAAGAATTTTGCAACATCTCCTTTGTGGGCTATTAAACTTTGCCGTGCCACTTAAACGCTGGTCTTTTGAAGGGTTCTGCACAAACACTGTTCTCTTAATCTTTTTTTTTTTTTTTTTTTTTTTGAGACGGAGTCTCGCTCTGTCGCCCAGCCTGGAGTGCAGTGGCCGGATCTCGGCTCACTGCAAGCTCCGCCTCCCGGGTTTACGCCATTCTCCTGCCTCAGCCTCCCGAGTAGCTGGGACTACAGACACTCGCCACCTCGCCCGGCTATTTTTTTGTATTTTTTTACTAGAGACGGGGTTTCACCGGGTTAGCCAGGATGGTCTCCATCTCCTGACCTCGTGATCCGCCCGTCTCGGCCTCCCAAAGTGCTGGGATTACAGGCTTGAGCCACCGCGCCCGGCCTGTTCTCTTAATCTTTAAGCCTCCTTCCTTTCTTGGAATTTTTTCTACCAATTCCATATATTAACATTTTTCCAGTCCATGTAACACTTCCATATGGTAAAATGCACATATCTAATGTACAGAGTTGAATAATCTTTGACAATGTCATCCTAATCAAAGTATAAAATATTTTATTTATCTCAGAATGTTACACTATGTTCCTCTAAAATGTGCTATGTATTAAAATATTCAATTTAACTTAAATAAAAATCTTCAATTGTTTTATAATTTAAAAATGCACATATAGATCATATGTCATTCAGTTTTTAGTGTTTTGGGTACAGTTCATAACATTTTCCATAGTGGCTGCACCATACTTTATCTTCATCAACAATGTATAGTGATTCCAATTTCCTTACATCCTCATCAACAATTGTGATCTCTGTCTCTCACTCTATATATATACACACACACATATATATGTATGTGTGTATATGTATACATATGTATCTAGGTATATATGTAATATATAAAATATATGTTATATATAGGTTTAATATATATTATAGATATTATATATTACATGTATCTTATAATATGTAACAATACCTCCTTGTGTGTGTACCATATATTACTTCCTGGTATGCATTCCAAAAAAATTGAAATCAAGATTTTGAATAGATACCTGCATTTCCATGTTAATTGCAGCATTATTCACAGTAGTCAAGATATGAAAACAATCCAAATGTTTACCAACAGATAATGGCTTAAAAAATATTGTATATACTGCCGGGAATGGTGGTTCATGCATGTAATCCTAGCACTTTGGGAATTCGAAGTGGAATGATTACTTGAGCCCAGGAGTTTGAAACCAGCCTGGGCAACATAGTGAGAGTCCATTTCTACAAAAAATTAAAAAATATATATTAGCTGGGTATGGTGGTGCGTGCCTGTAGTCCCAGCTACTTGGGAGTCTGAGGCAGAAGAATTGCTTGAGCCTGGTAAGTTGAGGCTGCAGCAAATTACTATTGTTTCACTCTATTCCAACCTCACAGCAAGACCTTGTATTGAAATAATAATAATAATAATGAATATAGCATATACATACAATGGAATATTATTCAGCCTTTTTTAAAAAAGGAAATATTGTAGTCCCAGCTAGTCGGAAGGCTGAGGCAGGAGAATGGCGTGAACCCGGGAGGCAGAGCTCCTAATGAGCCGAGATCGTGCCATTGCACTCTAGCCTGGGTGACAGAGCAAGACTTCGTCTCAAAAATAAATAAATAAATAAATAAATAAATAATTTTTTTTAAAAAAGGAAATATTGTCTTTCATTACAACATGAATTCATGTAACTGGTAGGACATTATGCTAAGTGAAATAGACCAGTTACATAAAAACAAAGACCACATAATTCTGTTCATATAAGATGTCTAAAATAAACTCACAGAGCAGAGAATAGAAAGATGGTGGCCAGGAGCCAAGGACAAGGAAAATGGGAAATTGTTACTCAATGGGTATAAAGTATCATTATGTGAGAAATACAAGTTCTACAAATCTGCTGTACAGCATACTACCTATACTTAATACAGTATTTTGCACTTTAAAATGTTAAGGGGATAGGTCTATTTTAAGGGTTCATGCCACAAAACACATGCATACCCACATAAGGAAATTTTTAGAGGTGGTATATATGTTTAGTACTTTGATATCTTTAGTAATATTATCATGGTGTATACATATATCCAAATTCATCAAAATATATACATAAAACATGCAATATTGTATATATTAATTATATCTCAGTTTATTTGGCTCAGAAAACAAAAAATCAAACTTTATGAAATTAGATATATTCATATATAAAGAAATATTTATATAATTAAATGCTTATTTTGGAAAAAAAGAACAATCTCAAATCAAAATCCTAGTATTTTTTTTTACAAAAAACAAACAGTAAAGTAAACTCAAAGCAAGCAAGGAAGACAATAATAAACATAATAGAAATCAATGAAATTAAAAGCATAAAATAATAAAAATCAATTAAACCAAATATTGCTACTTTGAACATAAAAATAAAATTGATAAAACTTTAGCAATGCTAGGCCGGGCGCGGTGGCTCAAGCCTGTAATCCCAGCACTTTGGGAGGCCGAGACGGGCGGATCACGAGGTCAGGAGATCGAAACCATCCTGGCTAACACGGTGAAACCCCGTCTCTACTAAGAAATACAAAAAAACTAGCCGGGCGAGGTGGCAGGCGCCTGTAGTCCCAGCTACTCGGGAGGCTGGGGCCGGAGAATGGCGTGAACCCGGGAGGCGGAGCTTGCAGTGAGCTGAGATCCGGCCACTGCACTCCAGCCTGGGCTACAGAGCAAGACTCCGTCTCAAAAAAAAAAAAAAAAAACTTTAGCAATGCTAATGAGATGGATGGGAGAGACAGACAGAGAGAAAGAGAGAGAGAGAGAGAGAAAGAGAGAAAGAGAGAGAGAGAACAAGGGAGAAATTATCAATATTAAGAATGAAAAACAGAACACCACTCTAGATTCTCTAGATATCAAGAGGATTATAAAGGAATATTAGGAATATTACACATGACTTCATGCCAATAAGTTTACTGAGGTAAAATAAATGAATTCCTTGAAAGACACAAACTACCAAAGTTACTCAAGAAAATATACAAAAGGAATAGCTCTGTAAATAGTAAGAACACTGAAAAATTTAATTAACACATCTTCACATAAACATATGTGCACACAGACGCATATTCACAAGCAGACCCTCAAATCATCATGCCCAAATGGTTTCACTGGTAAAATCTTACAAATATTTAAAGAAGAAATAAAAATTTCTACATAAAACATTCCAGATAATAAAAGAGAAGGAATTATTAACATTAACCAACTCACTTTCCATAGTATTACTCTTTTTCTTTCAATTCTTCAGATTTTAAAATTTCTATATATATTCAAGTTCACTCTTTTTTTGATAATCCTAATGTAATGCTGAAACTTTTTATCTGATTTTTATTTTAGTTAATAAATTTTAATTTCTAGGATTTTCTTTTTTAAATTTCTGTTGAGTTTCTTCACCAATAGTATATTATCTCTCAGTTATTGAAAGTATTTTCTTTTAATACTTGAGAATATTTATGCTAGCTGATTTGAATTCATCATCTGCTTAATCCAACATTTAAGCCACTGTGAGTCAATTCTGTTGACTGATTCTTCTGCGTTTGCATATCACTTTCCTGTGTCATTGTGTGTTTAGCAATATTTAGTTGGAAACTGAGTATTTTATACAATACGTTGTAGCAACTTTATATTCTGTCACATTTTTCTGTTAATTTTTAATTCTAGTAGATTAATAACTAGCATGGCTTCTCTCTGAAACTGTGTCTCCCTGTGGTATGTAGCAGCTGATTATCTCTAGTATGATGACTTCGAACAGTGGAATTTTTTAGCTTGGTCTTCATATATTTCCCTTGGTCTTCAAATAATTGGTGCTCAGCTAAAGATCTAAGTGGAGACGGAAAGTAAGCCTTCTTTTGGCTTCCATGCTTCTGAGGTTGTTCCTTTATTTTCAGAGTATTTCTTTCATTCATTCCCTTATAATCTGTACTCTGACATTTCAAAGCTACTCAGCATCACATTTTTGCTAACTGAGCTGTGACTGGTTGAGAAGGTAGTCAGTTAAATGAAGCAACAAACTGACACACAAGCTTCCTGAAGCTCTCACTTCCATGAGTGAACTCTCTTTTGGTATCTACTTGCTTTTTTTATTTTTTAACTACTAAGACAGAGATCTCCTTTTTTGCATTCATAATTTAGCTTTGAGTCTCATATTTTGGGGAGACTGCACTGATTGGGTTCTCACAGTTTCTGTGGTTCTTGCACAGACCCTTTCATGCTTCTTTTCAAGCCCTGAATTCTGATTTTATTGCCTTTAGCAAGTAGTGCTATGACTTTTCCTACCCCTGGTTTATCTTGGTTTTGGAAATTGAGTTGTGCCCTCAAACTAATAAACAAAAACTGTCAATAAATATCACATTCAGTTGCATTTTCATACTTAAATTATTCTACAACTTCTGTTGCATATTGGATACTTTCCAATGTCTTTTACTTTTTACTAGTTTTTATATTTGTTTTTGCACACTGATCACATTGCTATTTATCTCCTTTGGCATTACCAAAAGTCCTGTCTCTTTTTTTTTTTCTTACAGACCATGTTTTCATACCTTCATTAAGGTATATTTCTGTCTAAGTCCATTTGTGCTACTCTAACAAAATACCACAGACTGGGTAACTTATAAAAAAACAGAAAATGATTTCTCACAATTCTCAAGGATGAGAAGTCCAAGATCAAGGTGCTGACAGGTTCAATCATCTGGTGAGGATTCCATTTCTGCTCTCAACATGGCACCGTGAACTCCGAATTCTCCTCAGGGGATAAAAACACTGCGTCCTCAAATGGCGAAAGGCAGAAGGCAAGCTGGCAAATTCGTGTGAAGCCCCTTTTATGAAAGCCCTAATCCTACTCACAAGAGGAGGAGTCCTCATGATCTAATCACCTCCTAAATGTGCCATCTCTTGGTACCATCACATTGGCATTAAGTTTCAGTGCCTGAGTTTTGGAGGAAAAATATTACTATAAAACTTACAGCAACTGATATAAAAATTCACATACAGTATTTTAGGAATACATCTTGAGTTGTGACATATGCATGCATCCATAAAACTATCACTACAATCAAGCTAATAAACATTTAAAAACCTCAAAGTTGTGTCCCTTCTATATTTCTTTCCCCCATTCCTTGCCCTCCTATTCCAGGCAATTTCTGTTCTGATTTCCATGACTACAGATTAATTTATATTTTCCAGAGTTTTACAGAAATTTAATAATGCAGTATGGACTATTTTATTTAATGTTTTTACCTCACTTATTTTGTGATATAGCCACATGGATACTTTTATCATGAGTTTACACCTTTTTATTGTAGAATGGTTTTCCATTTTATGAATATAACATTATTTATCTATTCATTTACCTGTTGATTGGCATTTAATTTATTTCAATTTTGGGGTTACTATGAACAAATTATATGCAAATTTTCTTTAATGACATAGACTTTCATTTATCTTAGGTAAATATCTAAGTGCAGAATGGCTGAGTCATATGGTTTTGTGTATGTTTAATATTTTAAGAATCTCCATATTGTTTTTGAAAGTAATTGTTTTAAATTCCAAGCTTTAGTGCATAAGAGTTCCAGTTGCTCTACATCTTTGCCAATACTCCTTTAAATTATCTTGATTAATTAGTGGTAATGGTATCATAGGAGTATCTATATATCAAATTTTATCAAAATGCACACTTTAAATGTAATTTACATACTATAACAATCATTAAAAATGTGAAGACTACTTATTTCTATGAATTACAAAACCATTTTTTCTGTGAACTACATCTTTAAGTTTTTAAATAGAAGTATGCATTTATTTAATTTCTGCAATGTGTATGTGCTTTTCCCCCACACAGTAATTCACTGTTCGGTATAGGCTGTACCAGATGAAAGAAAAATGTTTTCCTTACGTGGCAAGCTCTGCATTTGCTTTTTTGTTTGTGTGTTTGTTTTGGACTACAATAAAATTGTGTCTGTAATGAGAATAAGAGTCAGAAAATAATTTCCGAACTTCGCAAGCCTCTGATCCCTAACTCAAATCTCCTGCTGGGTTATGCCACGTTGTTGATCAACAAATCTTTTACAGGCTTGGTGTTAGATTTTGATACATGGAGAGGGTGAGGAGCATCTAAATACAATCTGCTGCCCCTGAATAGGTTACCTCCAGCCTTAGGCAGCATTTTACAGCTACTCAGTGAGTTACAAACAGCAAAGTTTAAGGGCACATTTTGCTATCCCCACAGGCAGCCAGAGAGCAAGAAAGATGAGCAACATCTGATGCTCACTACTTGGTTTTTCAATGCAAAATGTACTTGAATATCTATTGTAACAACCAGGAGGAGGGTGTGTTCCTGCCGATAGTTGACAAGGAATCTGTTGCACTGCTGGAGGAATTCTTATTCTAAGTGTCCAAGAAACAGTACACTGCCCAAGATGTTGGATTTGAAAGTAGGGAGCTTATGCTAGACATCTGGTAGGTGAATCTACAAGCAACAGTTTAGAAACTCTGCCATCAATAACCCAGGCTATTTCATTCCATTTGGAACTCTTGTACTTTTAGAGTCATTCAAGCTGCAACATGACACCCTAACCAATGCGTATGTACTCTGCAAATTAGAGCTTCACCATTATTTTCAAATATTTTATGTGATAGCTCTTAGAATTATTAGAAAAAATAACAGTATCACAATTGCAGTGAAAGAAAAAAATAAATTTGGGGATTCTTTAAATGTAAATTGTGTGACATACAGAATGGCTGTAAAAATGGCTTTAAACCTGTTACCATCTATTATGAAAAAATGTTTTCTCAGTGGCAATTCTCAAAATGTTTGCAAGACTATTAACAAAAAGTTTATAAAAACAATTGTGTAAACCCAGTTCAAGTAAAATAACATATAAAATTGTGTTAATGGCAGCAAATGTGTTTAATATAATTTTGAAAAATCTTTATCTGGATATTTCAAACAACTTTTATTTTGATAGCTATCTTAACACTTTACATTGATCACAGTAGTATAGAATCAGGAAAATTAATTGATTTAATTACATTTATTTGTCCCACATAGACATGCTCCATATAGATAATCACACGTTCTCTATAATTTGTTACAGTTTGCCATCCATTTTCTATGGATGTAATCTGAAATTTGAGAAATACTATCCAAGCAAATGTAATACCAAATAATATCTCTTGAGATTATTCTTGTTACTTCCAGTCACCTGTGTGAAGATGATAATCTTCTGAATGTTCTCTTTAACTGACATTGCTCATCTTAAAAATGCAGGACCTCTTTGACAGAAAGGTTGTATCCGTTTCTCATTTAGAAATTACAAGATGACCCATCTAGAAAAGTAAGGAGGTGATCTGAAATATTGAGTTACTTTCCTCAAGTTTGAAATTGTTGGACATTCAATTAAATCATGTTTTTTTCCTAAATAATGTAATATAGTTTGAATGTTTGTCACCTCCGAATCTCATGTTGAGATGTAATTCGTAATCTCGGATGTGGGGCCTGGTGAGAGATGATTGGATAATGGGGCAGATTCCTAATGAATGGCTTAGCACCAACCTCTTGGTGATAAGTGAGTTCTTGGCCAGTCAGTTCACATGAGATCTGGTTGTCTAAAAGAGTCTGGGACTGCCCCCTTCTCTCTCTTGCTCCTGTTTTAGCCATATAATGCACTGGCAGCTCCTTCACCTTCACCGTGATTGTAAGCCTCCCGAGGTACACGCAAGAAGCAGATGTCCCCACCGTGCTTCCTGTACAGCTTTCAGAGCCATGAGTAAAAACAAAACCCCCTTTCTTTAGAAATTACTCAGCCCCAGATATTTCTTTGTAGCAATACAAGAACAGACTAGCACACAATGGAAACATAGAGCCAAATATTAAAATGGATTTCTGAAATAGTAATAAGGAATAATTTTTTCGATATTAATATTTTCCTCCCTAAAAGTGTGTGCAGCTTGCTTCTTAAAAAAAAAAAAAAAAAAAAAAAAAAAGAGCACAGTTACACATATCTTGGTAAACTTCTCAGTTCCTTATCTTTGGTTCCATCTTCCTTCCCTATTTCTGTAAGGGTAATTCCATTCCTCCAGTTACTTAACTCAAGCTACTTAGTATCATATTGACTCGTCTATTTCCCTTATATTTATCAGAAAATACAATTGATCAGAAAATACCAATAGCTCTACATTTGGAGCTATCTTGCCTGCTGCATTGCTAATATTCAGCACTCAGGTGTGATTATTTAGCACTTGAATTACTGCAATAATCTCCCAACAGATTATCCTATGTCTTTTCTTATTCCTTACAGTCTATTCTCAACAACAACTAAAAAGCTAAGATCATAATGTGTAAATTTGTCATATCATTTTATTCTTTGTTCAAAATCCCACACTGTCTTCCATGTTACTAAGAGTAAAAACAAATTCCAAACTCCTAATAATGATTTATTTTAGGCCAAGGAATGATATATCTTATTTTTTTAACCTTATGACATCTTTACTAATACACAAATTAGGTCACAATGTTTCAACTATTTGGAACTGTTAAAATTTCCAGCAAATACAAATAATACCCACATTAGGGGATTTGATTTATTATTCCCTTTGCCTAGAATATTCTATTCCCAGATATCCACTTATATTAGAACCTCTCCTCTTATAAATCTTGGTTCAGATGTCACCTTTTCACTGACTCTTATCAAGTTCTCAGCATTTCTGTTACTTTTATGGCTATTAATACTTGTATAATAGAAACATAATTTATAAAAATATGATTTATTTTTATATGTATTTACTGTTTAATGTCTGTTACATTAAGAGGGAGACACTATGAAGAAAAATAAATTATTTGATTATTTTACTCATTGGTGGATTCCCTGCACATAGAAACATCTCTTACCTAGACAACCTACTGCATACGTTTCTTCTGAATAGATGAATAAATGCAGAGATGAACGATGCATTTTAGAAGGAAATGTGTCTTTCTAGCTCATTTAGTGATTTAACCAATGATCTACTCAATTAGATTTCATTTAAGAGTCAGAAGAGGAATATGGAGGTAGCATTTCTTAAGTATATCTCTGGAATAGCCGAGTGAATTTTTCTTGTAATAATTAACTTTTCTCTGAAGAAATCTCTGAAGAAAAATGACTAGAAATAGAAATTTATACATATTTGGTCTTATACACAAAACTTAAACACAAAAAGAGTAGAGTTTAGAGGAAAACGGATAATACAGAGTTCTGACTTAGCACATGATTTGACTAAACCCTATGGCGTCAATCACAAGGATGTGGAACTATGAGAGAAAAAACAAACAAACAAACAAAAAAAAAACCTAAAATCACAATTTAATTTAATTTCTCTCCACTCAATGAAAGATAAGAAGGACTTTGCTGGAATAAGTAATTTATACTTCAAAAATATTTATTTTCTATAAGGCAGTAAATGTTAGAGGAAGATTTTTAAGTTCTAAATCTTATTTTACAAGAAGAAAATGTAATCAGGTGAGTTATTAGGATAAGCATTTACATTCAAGGAGACTACTCAATAACTGCTTATATTCCACATTTTGCCATGATACTATTACTACTTCTCTAAGAATGCTAGTTCCCTCGGAAATTGATGCCCTCACAATGGGCTTTTCAGAGAAATTTCTTTCAGCTGCTGTTTCTAGAAACAGTTTTAGTCACTTCCTTCCTATAATTCTTTAGTCACAAATAGTTGAAGATTCTTAGAAACTTGATGTCTTTGCATTCATAAGAGGCAAAAAATAGCAACCTCTCAGTTCCTTTCTCCCCTCCAAACTGTGATGTAGTCACGTCTAATTTGACCACTAGGAAAGTGACAACCTGAACAAACAGGTCACAGAGAATTAAGACTTTTTCTCTAACGGTACTAAGTGAGAATTGATGAAAATCTTCTATATTTAATTATTTAAAACTTATGCCTACCTAGAGGCACATACTATTATTCATTATTCAGTGATAAGGATATCTAGAGAGATTCTATAAATTAATGAAGTTTATATAATTAGAAGATTGGACAGTCAATATTCAGGCCCACGTTTCCCTGAGCCAGACAAAATGACTCTTCCCCTCCTGACTGCATTATCTGCAATATTTGGATATAAATGAATATGTGGTCCTACCAGGCTATCATGTCTACCTTGTTTTTCCACATGAAGCTTAGGCTATCAGTGTGCCCAATCACAAGTCAGGTTCATAGAAAAAAATTAAAACTTCATCTTTAATAGCTGTATAACTGAAAGACCATTAATTAGCTCTAGGAATTTTAATAAATTTGAGAGAGATTTTTCTTGAGAGCAGGTTAAATATTTTAAATTGTAGGCAAAGTACTTTATGTAGCAGTGTCGAAACTTCTGAATTAAAGACCCAATTAAAAATCTAGACAAAATAAAACATTCCTATAGATAATCGCTAATTAATATGTCATGAAAATTGTTACTTTATATGATTAACTGAAATACTAGGCAATTAAATAAAATTTTGAAATCGATAGACTCCAGGTAGTAGTGGTGAGGGGGGCTGCCACAAACAGTACCCATCTCAGCAAGCAGTCTCTGTCCAACACAGCCACAGCAGATACAGCCAGCACATGTTCAGCCTTGGAAGCCTCTTCATCCTGATAGCTCTGAGATTCCCTTGCCCACTGAGAGATACCCTGTGGGATATAACCCACTCTGACCCCTAAGGCAGGACAAATAGGACCAATTGGGACTGACTAGTGAGAGCCACAGTCAGAACCACTTAAACCAAGCAGACAAAAATAGTACTGCAAATGTTTGGAACTTAAATTGTCATTGAAAACAGTTCAAATAAGCAGGATAAACATGCATGCTAACCTAAATAGGATACCTGTCCAATATAATAAAAGATTTATATAGTGCCAAATACTTCCTAATATAATAGGTAAGTACCCAGGATATACTTGAAAATTCTTCATCATACCAAGAACCAAGAAAATCTCAACTGAATTAAGACAGGACAATTAACTGTCATGGACACAGAAATTAAACAGCTGTTGAAATTTTCTGACAAGGATTTTTAAGAAGTTATTATAAAAATGCTTCAACAATTGATTTTTGTAATTGATTTTCTTGAAAAAAATCAGAAATTCAGAAATTCTGAGTAAATATTTTGAAGTTATAAAAATAGCTAAATAAAAATTATAAAACTAAAAACTAAATACCAGATACAATTTTCTAGATGAACTCAAGATGAGAGTAGAGTTGACAGAGAATAGAATCAGGGAACTTGAGGACAGATCAACAGCATCCATCCATCTGACCAACCAAAAAAACAGATAGGAAAAAAAAAAAGACAGGAACATGTGAAAAACAACAACCAAGATTCAACATTTATATTATTTAACTTTCAGAATAGAGAAATACTGTAATGGTTAAATATTTTCTTATTTTATTTTATTTTTATTTTTTTAGACAGAGTCTCACTCTGTTGCCCAGGTTGGAGTGCAGTGGCAGGATCTCAGCTCACTGCAATTTTTGCCACTGGGTTTCAAGCTATTCTCCTGCCTTGGCTTCTCGAGTAATTGGGCCTATAGTTACACGTCACCATTCCCAGCTAAGTTTTTGTATTTGTTTTTTTTTTTGTAGAAATGGGGTTTTGCCATGTTGGCCAGGCTGGTCTTGAACTCTTGAGCTCAAGGGATTCACCTGCCTCAGCCTCCCAAATGCTGGGATTACAGGCGTGAGCCATTGCGCCTGGTCTGGTTAAGCATTTTCTTTTTTTTTTTTTTTTTTTTTAAAATTTATTTATTATTATTATACTTTAAGTTGTAGGGTACATGTGCATAACGTGCAGGTTTGTTACATATGTATACTTGTGCCATGTTGCTGTGCTGCACCCATCAACTCGTCATTTACATCAGGTATCACTCCCAATGCAATCCCTCCCCCCTCCCCCCTCCCCATGATAGGCCCCGGTGTGTGATGTTCCCCTTCCTGAGTCCGAGTGATCTCATTGTTCAGTTCCCACCTATGAGTGAGAACATGCGGTGTTTGGTTTTCTGTTCTTGTGATAGTTTACTAAGAATGATGGATTCCAGCTGCATCCAAGTCCCTACAAAGGACTCAAACTCATCCTTTTTTATGGCTGCATAGTATTCCATGGTGTATATGTGCCACATTTTCTTAATCCAATCTGTCACTGATGGACATTTGGGTTGATTCCAAGTCTTTGCTATTGTGAATAGTGCTGCAATAAACATACGTGTGCATATGTCTTTATAGCAGCATAATTTATAATCCTTTGGGTATATACCCAGTAATGGGATGGCTGGGTCATATGGTACATCTAGTTCTAGATCCTTGAGGAATCGCCATACTGTTTTCCATAATGGTTGAACTAGCATTTTCTAATTTGATGAAAAACACAAACCTACAGAGTTAAAAATCTGAACGTACCCCACACAGTTAACCCCCAAATAATGCCAAGAGATGTTTAATTGTATTTTTAATACAATTTTTGAGACAAAAAAAGAAAGAAAAAATCTCAATTCTGTGAGAGATAAATGATGTGTTACCTGTAAGACAGTACCAATTCTAGTAAGAGTAGTTTCTTCATCTGAAGCCGTAGAGGCCAGAAGAAAGCAGTGCAACATTTTTCAAGTGTTAAAATAACTTTTCAGCTGTGAATTCTATAACTATCAAAACTATCTTTCAGAAATAAAAAGTAAATAAAAACATTCTCAGACAAAGGAAAATTAGATTGCTTTGTCAGTAGCATATACCTAAAAGAAAGTTTTCAAAACAGAAATGCAATAATAATATAAATAATTTTGAAGCATCTGGAAGAAAAAAAGAGCAACAGAGCAGAAATATGTCTGCATAAAAGTAGTCACCTCTTCTCAGGAGTTCTATAAATTGTGTTTGATAATAATAATTAGATTATAACACTAGATGATACCCATCACAATAATACTTAAAAGTGGGATCAGTAATTGAACTTAAATGGAAGTGACACTTTATTGAAAGTGGCAAAACATCAAAACCATCAAACTGTAATTAATCATATATGTAAATCATACCCAGGGCGACCAGTAAAAAGAAAACATACAAAAAAATATAATGAGAAACACAAAAAAACCTGTTAAGTAACTCACAGGAAGGCGAGAAAGAAGAAACAGTGGAAAAAGAATCAGAAGAAGCGAAAAGCAAATAATGAGAAACAAACTTAAGAGAAAAAAAAAATTCTGGTACAAAATTTGAAATCTAAAACTGAAATATTAGAAAATAAAACAATCTTTAGCCAAAACAATCTAAGAAAGAAAAACTTAGAGTTTTTAAAGGGTAAACAAAATAGAAGAAGGAAATATGCTACATTATTAAGGAAACACATTTTAATGGAAGACTTTTAAAAGTAAATCCAGGTAATGTATTTTGTATGTGGCTATAAATATTTGAATGAATACTGTATTTTCCCATTAGGAACTTTTTAAGCCTATTTAGAGTTGTAATATCATCCCTATATTCTAATTCTAGAACATTTTCAACATTCCCCCCCCCAAAAAAACAAAAAATCTACATACTCATTAGCAGTAACTCCTTATCATTGCCCTTTCCTCTCCACATACAACTACTTGTATGGTCATAGACAACCATTGCCTATAATAATCAATTGACTAATCAATTGCCTGGCATCATAGTCAATCATTAATCTACTTTCTCTATACATATATAGATTTGCTTATTCTGGAGATTTTATATAAATCAAATCATACATTATACAATCTTTTATGACTGGCTTATTTTATTTAGAATAATGTTTTCAGGGTTCATCCATGATGCATCTTGTATTAAAACTCTATTCTTCTTCTTTTGGAATAATATTCCATTTATGAATATATGACATTTGGCAAATCCATTTATCAGTTGATGGATATTCGGGTGGCTTCTATTTTTGGCTACTATGAATAACATATGAACATCCATGTAAAAGTGTGTCTGTTTGTTTGTTTTTGGTGCATATATGCTTTTCTGTCTCTTGAATATACACCTAGGAAGAGATTCTGTGTTTAACATGTTGATAACTGGCAAATTCTTTTCCCAAATGGCTGGAACATTTTATAATCCTACCATCAGCGCATGAGGCTTCCAATTACTCCACATTGTCTCCACAGCTTGTCTCCTTTTTAAATTATACACATCCTTGTAGAGTCCAGCCCTACTGGTTCCATGGGTTTTTTCTCTTCACGTACAGAGATGAAAGATCGTAGAAATAAAGACACAAGACAAAGAGATAAAAGAAAAGACAGCTGGACCCGGGGGACCACTACCACCAAGACACGGAGATCGGTAGTGGCCCTGAATGCCTGACCGGGCTGCTATTTATTGTAAACAAGGCAAAAGGGGCAGGGTAATGAGTGTGAGTCATCTCCAATGATTGATAAGGTCATGTGAGTCATGTGTCCACCGGACACGGGGCCTTTCCCTTTTGGGTAGTTGAGGCGGAGAGACAGAGGGCAGCTTACGTCATTATTTCTCCTATGCTCTTGTCAGAAAGATCAAAGACTTTAACACTTTCACTAATTCTGCCACTGCTATCTAGAAGGTGGAGCCAGGTGTACAGAGCGGAACGTGAAAGTGGACCAGGAACGTGACCACCAAAGCGCAGCCTCACAGGGAGACCGTTTAGACCTCTGGATGGTGGGGGTGGGCTTCACTGACGTCAGGCCTTCCACAAGAGGTGGTGGAGCACAGTCTTCTCTAACTCCCAGGGGGAAAGGTCCCAGTCTGCTAAGTAACGGGTACCTTCCCAGGCACTGGTGCCACCGCTAGAACAAGGAGCTCTCTCGTGGCCCTGTCCGGGCGTGACAGAGAGCTCACACTTGCCTTCTGGTCACTTCTCACCATGTCCCTTCAGCTCCTATCTCTGTATGGCTTGGTTTTTCCTAGGTTATAATTGTAGAACAGAGATTATTATAATATTGAAATAAAGAGTAATGCTACAAACTAATGATAAATAATATTCATATATAATCATATCTATATTCTATTTCTAGTATAACTATTCTTATTCTATGAATTTTCTTTATTATACTGGAACAGCTTGTGCCCTGGGTCTCTTGCCTTGGCACGTGGGTGGCTTGTCGCCCACACATCCTAGTGATTATGATGTATTGCTGTCATTTTCATTTTCATATTGACTATTTTTGTATTGCTTAAATGTACTTGACATAGGAGTGACATTTTGAAATAGAAGACTTTTTAAAACATGTTTATTAAAACAAGAAAGAAGGACTAGAAAGAATGATGCCAAAGGGAGAGAGCTGTATGGTTAATACTAAATTAGTACTCTTTTCAGGCTTAGGAAAATCCAATTACCCATCTTACTAAAGATACCATTTGCTTTCTTTTAGCCCATTCAGACATGTCAAGGAAATAAAACATTATTTTCATATATTTTCTCATAAAATGAACTCAAGTATATTAAATTATGAGATACATTATTTACACATAATAAACTAAAAGTCTAAAATAATACTACTGTATTTATTTTACAATTTTAGATTTCACTGGAAAACTTCATCTGAAGCAGATTTTCTCTATATTGTAATGTATTTCCAGAAGAGCTGAACACATATCCATCTCTATTAAATATAACTATTTAAAAAATTTTTCTGAACCCCCTAAAAAAAACACTTAAGAAAGATGTTCTGCAAAAATCATCCGCGAAGTTCTCCAATTGAGGAGGCAATGGGGTCCACTCCTTCCAGGCCTTTGATCCTAGAACATGTATTGTATCTCCTTCGATTTTCAATTATCATCTATTTCTTGAGGTCGTTTTATGATACCCTACGTGCCATTTAAAATACTTAATTAGTCTTTCGTAAGCCTTCTAGATGTCATACGATATTGTAATATTTCTGGATACAGCTAACTCTTCAATACTCATTTGCATGACTAAGATAACCAAGCAAGCTTGTAGCCTGTTGAGGCCTTTAAGGAACTGTAGAGTTTTGGGAGATATATTGCATACTCAGAGCATGTGAATGCAGCACAGACACAGAAGGAACCTGAGCTTTAGTAAATTAGAGAAGAAAGATAAAAACTGGAAAATGCTGTTGAAAATTGCTAAATGATGTAAAGTAAGACCATAAAAATAGATATGAATTGCAACAGTGAAATTCCTATCTACATTTCTAACTGGACATTTATCAGGACTGATTTAAATTAGAATAATCTCTTCTCAAACTAAATATTGATTAGCCTTGTCTTGTTCATTTTCCAAAGTTAGCATTTTACTTGGCAAACATGATTATGTTACTCCACTGCTAAAACCATCAATTAGCTTCTACTTCCTCTAATCTACCTATCAAGCATATTTATTTGTTATGCCAGGCATTCATTTTGTGAATTATGAAAAATGCAGTGTTTCAAAATGTGTGTACATCAAAGATCCTGCATGACCTTGCCGGTGTTTACTTCTCCATTTTAAGACTATTTTTCTTTCAAACATTCCAAACTTCAGATCTTACATTGCAACTCTATCAAGAAATTGCATGGGGACTGGAGTCAAAGGGCCAGTTCTCCTTCTTCCATCCTTAATGCACAAGTAGTTTTTCTTGATCTTCACTTTACTCATTTCAATAAGAAAATTTTACTAGTCTTGTAGGCAATGACCTGTACCAACATAATTATTTAAAGTAATTTGAAGCATATGTCCAAGTAAAGAGTTGCAATTTAAATAAGGCTATTTTCAAAGGGGAGTTTGCTTTTCCTTTCCCTACATTTCAGGTATTAGTAAATCTTTTATTTTTCATATACTGATATAATATGCTTCATGTGCACCTATGTATTTGCATGTATACTGATAATCTATTAATCGCTGCACATTTTATATAGCTAAATATTTTTATTTTCAAAATTCTTTTGAAGCATTCCAGAAAATTGTGGAGCTCTATGAAGAAGATCAAGTATTTTCTTATTTTTGAAGACACTGCAGAAATAAATGAAACATCATCTAGATAAGTGCAAAAGGTTGATTACTATTAATATAAAAGCACAGCTTTCTGAATGATTTCCTGTTATGAGAAAAGAACACTTAGGAAAGTAATTGACAATTACTTATATGTTCATTTATTTAAAATATGTTTGAAGACCTAGTAAACTATTAACATATTAATATACTCTGATGATCTATTTCACTAATTAATACTCTTAGATTTATATACATGATAATATATAATAATAAGTTTCTCTTTAGTTGTTTTGTCCATTTTGAGAGTTTTCTATTCTCAACTATACTCCCCAGGCTAGAGGGGAGATGGTATTATTGGTAAATGGAAACTTTCAGAACCCTTTAAATCACACTAAGCAAGTAAGTGTCTACTCCAATCTCTTCCCATTTCAAAGTTGCATAGGAGAAAAGAACACCCTTCTGTTAGGTCAAAAGGCTCATGTTAGGAGCTCTGTACTATAAAGCAAACAATTACTGAATCTTTGTAGCTTTAAATGCCAAAGATAAAAGGATGTACTAGACCTCTGAAATTCTGAAATGTTTCAAATATTTCATCACTAAAGAGGACAGAGCACTGGTGATATTACCATTCTAAATACCTGTTTCCCCTCCCCCGCCCCCCGAGATGGAGTCTCACTCTGTAGCCCAGGCTGGAAGTACAGTGGTGGGATTTTGGCTCAAGCAACCTCGGCCTCCTGGGTTCAAGCAATTCTCCTGCCTGAGCCTCCCAAGTAGCTGGGACTACAGGAGCCCACCACCACACCGGCTAATTTTTGTATTTTTGGTAGACACAGGGTTTCATCATGTTGACCAAGCTGGTCTCGAACTCCTGACCTCAGGTGATCCACCTGCCTCCGCTTCCTATAAATACCTAATTCTAAATAAAATCAGAAGTTTTGAAAATAAAGCAGGCAACTTACTTATTAGACACAAACGTGGACCTTTACATAGTGAGAAAACAAACAACAGATATTCCAAATAATTCAAAAGGTTTAGAAGCACTGTATGATACATGAAATTTATGTTAGTAATGTGCTTTAGCTTAATTGATACATACTTTTAGCATTACATCTTAATGATCAGCTTTTAAGTATAACCTTGGAATAAAGGTGATTGATAAGTTAACTGATAAAAGTTTTAAACATTGCCTTTCTTAAATTATGGTTAACAATATTGCACCTAGCATGTCATTGTCACATAATCAATTTTGATGGACACAGGATTTATAATTCTATAATGAAATATAATAAGATATTTTTTAAAAAGATGCTTCTATCAACCTACATTTGAATGACTTTCAAGTGCTTTACTCATAACACTAAATTAGTGACATTAGTGTCATTTTCTTAGCAAGAAATCATCAAAGAAAGGCTTAAATGTAGGGGAAAAAAGGCTTTTATTCAAGCACACAACTTCAATAATGCAAGGGGAGTGTACCCAATTACCAGTAGGCAAATTGGTTTTTGTAGACATGTTCTATCATAGTCAAACTTTCTCCAGTGTGAATTTTCCGGCCAAAGATATCAAATATAGATATACACACATAGTGCCATTGTCTAATGAATTTCATAGGATTTGGTGACAGATGAAAAACACTTCTGTTACATGAAAGCAAGAGCTACATTCCTATCCATCATGAGTTTAAATATGTCATTGAATTTTTAGTTATGTTATATTTTATATAGGTTCCTGAGACTTGCAGAATTCAGTGAGAGGCAACATTAAAACTATAAATTACCATTGAATTGCATTAATATTAAAATATTGTGTGTGTCTGTGTGTATGTAAGTCACGCAGAATTTATGTTTGAAAAGATGCAAAATAACTGAAAGAATAGGCTAAAAATAAGATTTTGTAAAGATAAAGTAAAAGGAGGGAAATTATCTATATCTGTATCCTAGGATCTCAATTTCTATCTAGATAAATGTATTTGTAGGCAGATGTAGACAGATACAGATATAGAATAGTGTTTTATTACTTGGAAATATGTATGTTACCCCTCCGTTTTTAAAATTACCAATTTGATAATTAATTGCATTAAAGAAATCATGTCCCATTAGTGAGAGTTATCAAAGAAATGATGAAGATTAGTCCACAGTTTTGGTCTTACAATCCTATTTATTTTTTGGTAAAACTACAAACATTCTCATTCTAAAATCGATTTTAGTACTCATTCTGCTTCAGATTAAGTGTAATAATGGTTCTGACTTTATGTTTTTAGGTATATTTACCTGTAATCATTTAAGTTTCACATCTTCTTCTTCTGGATCTGCCTCACCTCAAGGCAAGCTAATACAAAAGCCTGGGTGCTCACTCCTTTGCCACTGGTGGGAAGGTTAACCACATAAGCACCTAACTTCACACAGCTCCACAGAAACCATAACCCAGTCATCCAATCATTTTTTCCCAGTCTCTTCCACAAGGTGCACTTTTGTACCAGCTTGGGAAACCTGCATTATTCTCTCCACAAAGCTTCAAAATGTTGGTCATTAAACTTCTTAACTCTCTTGGTGGGTGGGTGGGGGTGTGTGTGTGTGTGTGTGTGTGTGTGTGTGTGTGTGTATAGCATCAGTCTCAATATCTAAACCAAATTTTGGCTAGGAATCCATCCTGACTCTGAAAAGTTGCTCTAATAGTGAGAACCTTACATTCTCACATATTTTGTTAAATATAACAATTATTAACATTTATATTATCATAATTTGATTTAATACTAATTTTGATGCAATTTAAATAATATAACTAAAACAGAGCTATAATTAAAAATAGAAAACATACCAAAGTATGGACTTAATGTATGCGTAAACTTAAAGCATTTCTTTTTTTTTTTTTTTTTTGTTTTTTTTTTTGAGACGGAGTCTTGCTCTGTCACCCAGGCTGGAGTGCAGTGGCCGGATCTCAGCTCACTGCAAGCTCCGCCTCCCGGGTTTACGCCATTCTCCTGCCTCAGCCTCCCGAGTAGCTGGGACTACAGGCGCCCGCCACCTCGCCCGGCTATTTTTTTGTATTTTTTTTAGTAGAGACGGGGTTTCACCGTGTTAGCCGGGATCGTCTCTCGATCTCCTGACCTCGTGATCCGCCCGTCTCGGCCTCCCAAAGTGCTGGGATTACAGGCTTGAGCCACCGCGCCCGGCCTTAAAGCATTTCTTAAAAAGCTACAGTTGCAATAAAATAACACATTGCCATAACATAAAGCTAATTCCATTATATTGAAAAAAATGCCTGAAATGAATATTCAATTTTAATATTTTATGACTAAAATAAACCCATATTTATAGTTATATAAATACTGAAATCACCAAGATGGCATAATGAATTAATAAATTGCATATTGTAGCAAACATTCATTGGTGCAAAAAGGTTAGATATGAACAAATTGGGTAAATATAAATAATGTTGACCCAATAATACTAGAACAACTCATTTTTTATGAGTTGTTCTATTTCAACTCATTTCTATTAGTGATTACATTGATTTTGTCTTGTAAAACTTAATTTAAAAATAAATAACATAAAAAGCTAGCATTTCTTAATTCAGGCTAAAAATCCTTTTATCTGTTTAAAAATAATCATTGCACATAGAAATTAATATTGAAATTATCATAATTATAAATTTTATAATTTTACTGCAGTCATATGTTTACAATATTAATAGTTATGTAATGAAACACATTAACCTCATAGATTGTGATGCAGACTGCTTATACAAATTATAAATTCTGCCATGTCATATTGTGGAAATCAGTAATTATAGTGCATATTCCTAATGTGCTTATTTTACCATTTTGCCGAATAAATAAAAATTAAATACCCAAATGTTCCTCTCTGATCATTAGATTCATACCCAACTACCTATTTCAATATTACTTAGGTGTCCACTAAACTTTTTAAACTTAGTGTGTCCAAAATTTAACTTCTAATGCAAGTTTCTATTTCTCTGCAATTGAAACTCTTTCTGTAGTGTGTAAACCCAAGTAGTTGTAATCATTCTTGTTAAATTTTCACCTCTGCTGTGGCTTGAATATGTTCTATTTAAAATTCAGATGTTGTGATTTTGATAGTGTTAAAACATAGGGCCTTTAAAAGGTGATTGGGCTGTGAGGATTCCTCCCTTGTGAACTAAGGCCCTTGTAAGAGGGATTTCACACATTATTTGGCTAGCTTGCCCTTCTGCCTTCTGCCATGTGAGGACACAGCAAGAAGGTCCTTACCAGATTAAATGTAGGCACCTTGATCATGCACTTTCCATATTCCGTAACTGTGAGAAATAAATTTATATTATTTATAAATTACCTGGTCTCAGGTATTTTGTTGTAGCAAGACAAATGGACTAAGACAACATTATATGTCCATTAGTCTGCCATCTACTATTTACACCTCTATTCCCAAACTAGGTCCAAAATCTGACCAGTTCTCAAACCTTTGAATTTTGCCACATTATGAGCTAAGCCAACATCACCGCTTAAAATGATCCTTGAAGATCCACCTTGGTGGCCTCTTTTTTTCATTACTACTATGCATATCTCAGCTCTTCAGCAAAATTGGTTGCTTTATATGCCATGTCACATAGCACTTAATGCGTCTTTACTACTGTATTTGTTTCCTCTAGCTGCTTTAACAAATTACCAAAAACTTGATGGCTTAAAAACAAAAGGAAGGTATTCTTTTACATTTCTGGAGTCTCACATTCCCTCCACAGGCCCTAGGGAAGAGTGCTTTCACACTGCGCCTACATTCTCAGGGTTTCTAGTGTCCCAGACTCTGCTTCCATCTTCACGTAACCTCCCCCTCCTTTACTTGTGTGTGTCTTTTCTGCGTGTCTCATATAACAACACTTGTCATTGGATTTAGATCTGATGCAGCTAATCCATGGTGACCTCATCTCATGATCCTCAATTAATTATGTCTTCGAAGACTCTTTTTCCAAATAAGGTCATATTTACAGAATATAGGATGATTCAGATGTATCTTTTAAGGGCCATGATTGAACCCACTGTAACAACTGTTTATGTATTTATTTCATGTGAACTTTTTTCTTTCTCTTTTCTCCCTTTCTCTCTTCCTCCTTCATTTCTTTTCTTCCTTGGACTAATGTGACATGAATGAGCCAATTGCATCACAAAATCAAAGGGAATAGACACACATACAGCTAATATTCAGAATAAGTAACATTATAAGATATGTATTAAAAACAATGAACCAAATACCAATATTTTTAATAAAGACAAGATCAGAATTACTAATTTTTTTTCAAGCGCTCTAAGATAGTTCTTTTTTATATATGTCAGTTTCAGGTTTCTCTAATTATCTCTCTCATACGCAAAACAATGTCAAATTCCTCACTACAGTCTTAACTTTTGTTAAAGGTCAATAATTATCTTTGTCTATTTCACCACATAATACAACATATAGCATTGATACAAAGGATGCACTAAAGGATGTACACAAATGAAGGAACTGGGACATGAGTTTCTTCTTAAGGAAATTATTCTCCATTCTTTGAGAAGTCAATTGAATAGGATGAAGAAACTGCTTTATATTATCAAGTTTTAAATTTTGTATTTACTTATTTACTTTTGTTGTTACTTAAATCAACTTTAAAATAAAATACAATTTATATTTGAGTACAAAATGGTGCACAATTCTTACAAAAATAAAACAAAAAAATAGTCCCTGGTGTGATTCCGTCCTGCGCGGCTGTTCTCTGGAGCAGCGTTCGTTTATCTCCGTCCGCCTTCTCTCTCACCTAAGTGCGTGCCGCCACCTGATGGAAGATTCGATGGACATGGACATGAGCCCCCTGAGGCCCCAGAACTATCTTTTCGGTTGTGAACTAAAGGCCGACAAAGATTATCACTTTAAGGTGGATAATGATGAAAATGAGCACCAGTTATCTTTAAGAACGGTCAGTTTAGGGGCTGGTGCAAAGGATGAATTGCACATTGTTGAAGCAGAGGCAATGAATTACGAAGGCAGTCCAATTAAAGTAACACTGGCAACTTTGAAAATGTCTGTACAGCCAACGGTTTCCCTTGGGGGCTTTGAAATAACACCACCAGTGGTCGTAAGGTTGAAGTGTGGTTCAGGGCCAGTGCATATTAGTGGACAGCACTTAGTAGCTGTGGAGGAAGATGCAGAGTCAGAAGATGAAGAGGAGGAGGATGTGAAACTCTTAAGTATATCTGGAAAGCGGTCTGCCCCTGGAGGTGGTAGCAAGGTTCCACAGAAAAAAGTAAAACTTGCTGCTGATGAAGATGATGATGATGATGAAGATGATGATGATGATGATTTTGATGATGAGGAAGCTGAAGAAAAAGCACCAGTGAAGAAATCTATACGAGATACTCCAGCCAAAAATGCACAAAAGTCAAATCAGAATGGAAAAGACTCAAAACCATCATCAACACCAAGATCAAAAGGACAAGAATCCTTCAAAAAACAGGAAAAAACTCCTAAAACACCAAAAGGACCTAGTTCTGTAGAAGACATTAAAGCAAAAATGCAAGCAAGTATAGAAAAAGGTGGTTCTCTTCCCAAAGTGGAAGCCAAGTTCATCAATTATGTGAAGAATTGCTTCCGGATGACTGACCAAGAGGCTATTCAAGATCTCTGGCAGTGGAGGAAGTCTCTTTAAGAAAATAGTTTAAACAATTTGTTAAAAATTTTCCGTCTCATTTCATTTCTGTAACAGTTGATATCTGGCTGTCCTTTTTATAATGCAGAGTGAGAACTTTCCCTACCGTGTTTGATAAATGTTGTCCAGGTTCCATTGCCAAGAATGTGTTGTCCAAAATGCCTGTTTAGTTTTTAAAGATGGAACTCCACCCTTTGCTTGGTTTTAAGTATGTATGGAATGTTATGATAGGACATAGTAGTAGCGGTGGTCAGACATGGAAATGGTGGGGAGACAAAAATATACATGTGAAATAAAACTCAGTATTTTAATAAAGTAAAAAAAAAATAAATAAATAAAGCCTGCCTAAAAAAGGAGGGAGGAGAGTTTTACAAGAAAAAAAGAAGTACAATTCAGAGAAATTCATCAGGAGAAGAGATTCTTCCAATGATATTTTCATAGAATACATCTCCATTTAGAAAAGATTTGCCAAAATTTTTGAGCACCAAGGATATATCAGGCCTTAAATAGCATTACATTTGAATCCACGAAGCATAGTATCTCTGAAATTATTGGTTTTTTTTCTGCATTTATGGGGTCAAAGGCAAAAACTTTGTTTATTTACTTTCTTACAGCTCGGGAGGCTCACATTCCCTCCAGAAACCCCACAAGTAATGTTTGGTGAACTAGGAATGTTTAGAAAGGCAGTGTAGACTATCTAATAATTATTTAAATATACCTATTCTGTTTCTTTTCTCCTTTTACCTGCATACACACACACACACACACACACACACACACACACACACACACACACATTTTTTTCCATATATTACAGGAGTGACTCTTTTAAAGCCATTTAAAACTTCAGACAGATTGACTGTGGATATAGAAGCAAAAGGGCAAAATTTCCCCATTCTCAGAGCCTTAATATCAATATATTTCTGGTATTTTTATTCTCATTAATCAATACATCACGCAATACTTATTGTACCAATGTACAGATGTACCGCATACTGTGCTAATTGATAGGGTGCAACAGAGAACATGACAGACGGTGTCCTTGTTCTGCTTAAGCACATGCTATAGTGAGGAAAAAAGGAAAACAATTATTTAAAGTATTTAAATACACTATTTAAATAAATAAAAATCACCATTAGTTTTATGAAATAAATAAATTGGGTTCTTTGATGAAGACCATCAAAAGACTAATCCCTTAAGTGTCTCTAAGAAAACAGAAAGTCTTCTTGTAAAAGGCATATTTATGCAGTGTATGTAGAAACCAGAAAGGGGAGAACAAGCCAGGAGTAAGAAGATTGAGGGGTGATAAACACACATGCACACTCATACACACACACACACACAGACACGCACATGCATGTATATTAAATAGTTGTAAAATGCAGGCAAGTTGTTTTAATTGGGACAACCTAAGATCTATATTTCTTTTTTATCAAATCACATACCTATAAATAACGTAACGATGAGAAAAAACTGTGAAATTGTTACAAGTTTTAGAGATATTAAAAATTGTGTTCAAAGGAAAAACTCACTTGTAAGGAAGAAAATATATATGACTAATTTTTACATTTTATGGAAATATAGATGAGACTAAAAATCATGACAACAAAGAAATATATGGCATAAAATCATGTAAGGTCTTTAAAAATCTTGTATTAATAAACAAGTAAAAAATTAAACATCAATGTATTCCTGCCAAGAAGATGTTTACTCTTTGAAATATAAAACAACTTAGTACATTAGATATCTAGCTTTTTTTTTTTTTTTTTTTTAAAGATGGAGTTTCACTCTTGTGGCCCAGACTGGAGTACACTGGTGTGATCTTGGCTCACCGCAAACCTCTGCTTCCCAGATTCAAGTGATTCTCCTGCCTCAGCATCCTGAGTAGCTGGGACTATAGGCATGTGCCACCACGCCTGGCTAATTTTGTATTTTTATTAGAGATGAGGTTTCTCCACGTTAGTCGGGCTGGTCTCAAACTCCCGACCTCAGGTGTTCCACCGGCCTCAGCCTCCCAAAGTGCTGGGATTACAGGTGTGAGCCACCGTACCTGGCATATCAGTTTTTAAATAGTGAAGGTACAACCATGCAAATATATCATAGATATCAAGTCAGTGACAATGTTATATAATTAGAGAATAGTTGGGACACTTCTCAGGGTGTTTTTCCAGCTTTACTGAGGTACAATCGACCAATGAAAATTGTATATATTTGAAATGTAAAACATGATGTTTTTATATACATTGTAAAATAATTACCACAATCAAGTTAATTAACACATCCATCATCTCACATAGTTGTCCTATGTTGTTGCTGTTGTGAACCCTTAAGACTTACTCTCTGGAGGCTGGTTAATGGTACAAACATACAGTTAGGTAGAATAAATAAGTTTCATTGGTAGCAGAATAGGGTGACCATCAGTAAAAACAATGTATTGTATATTTCAAAACAGCTAGCAGATAGGGCTTGAAATGTTCCCAACACATAAAAATGCCAAATACTCAAAGTGATGTAAATATTCTGACTTAATCATTACACATTTTATGCATGTAACAAAATATTATAAATATGTAAATAGTACATATCAATTAAAAAATGTATTCAACAAACTGTATGTAGATACTTTAAAACAATAGTAAATTGAGGAAACACATATAGCTTTAGAGAGTAAGAAACATATTAGTCAATTACAGTGTATGGCACTTATGTGAACAACAATCTATATTAAAAATCACATTTCAACAACAGGGAAATTTTGAATACTGACTACATAGTTTTCTAGATTAAAGAGTGCTATATTGTAATTCTTTAAAGAGTTTTTATCTTTTAGAGATACATACTGAACAGTTTGCTAATGAAATGTATGGGATTTTGTTAAAAATGAGCACAAAATAAATAAAATAAATAAAACAATGTTAGCCTTGGAAAAACAAATTATCTGAACAAATTTGAAGTAAATATTATTATCTACAGTGACTATACTACATGTTAGAATTCCAGAACTTATTAACCATATAACTGAAAGTTTATATTCTGTAAACACAACTTATACACAATTATTGCAATATGAGAATATTCTGAAATTGACTATAGGTTTGCCTCTACTAGTGAGTTTTATACTTTCATGTGTTTTCATGTTGTTACTTAGTATCATTTAGTTTCAATCTGAAGAACTCTGTTTAGCATTTCTTGTAAGGCAGGACTAGTGGTGATGAACTCCCTAGAAGTCACCAAAAAAAAAGAGGGCTTTTATTTGTCTAAAAATGTCTTTACCTCTCCTTTATTTCTGAGAACAGCTTTGCCAGATATAGTTTTCTTGGTTGACAGGCTTTTGTTTGTTTGTTTTGTTTTTTTTGTTAGCACTTTAGATAATCCTACCCCTTCCTGGCCTAATCTATCCTCCGGTTTCCTGATTATTCTGATTATTCTGCTTGATTGATTCTGCTGCTGAAGATCTGCACTGATTCTTTTTTTTTTTTTTTTTTTTCGGTTATGCCATTATTTTCTTCAACTCTAGGATTTCTGTTTGGTTCTTTTTCATGGTTCCTATTTCTTTTCATTAAACTTCTAATTTTGTTCATGCGTTGTTTTCCTGAACATTGTTTAGTCATCTAGCTATGTACTTTTGGATCACATTAGACTTCTTAAAGATGAATATTTTGAATTATTTGTCAGGCAATCTGTAGAGCTCCATTTCTTTGGTGTTGATTACTACTTGGGCTTTATTAGTTTCCTTTAGTAGTTTCATGTTTGTCTGATTTATCATGATTCATTTAGCCTTACATTGATGTCTATGCCTTGGAAGGAGCAAACACCTCTTCCAGTGTTTACAAACTTGTTTCAGCAGGAGAATGACTTCTCCTTTCAGGTTCCTGAGCTGATACAATTGCCTCTGTAATCATAATAAACTGTGGTCAAAGCTGGTCGATGCAACTTTTGGTGGTTCTGCAGTTAGTTCTTTGCTTGGCAAACCTGTTACCAGGGACTAGGGCAGCTGTGGATCCTGTCTGGACCTTGGCAGGCTGGCTGCCTCCAGGACCTTGTTCAGCAGGGCTAATACTGGGACAAGGGCCTGCTTTAAGGTCTGCAGTTGGTCAACAGGTAGGGGGGTCTGACACCAGGGCATGGATAGGTGTGGCTCTCACCAGACCCTTTGGTAGGTCCGTGGTTGGTCAAGACTGGCCAAGGACTGTGGCTAAAAGGTAGTGGGACCAAGTTACAAGGGTTCTTTAGGGTGTACAGTCTGCAGGCCTATCTCCAAGGGCATATGGGCATGCTTCCTGCTGGCTTCCTAGGGTACTTGTCATAAATGGTGTTTCAGTGATTTTTAAACATATTCTATTGAATTGTTCTGTGGTATAGTTAATTATTTATAGGAACAATCAATGCCTTTGTAGTAGTTAAAATATCCAAACTCTGAAATAATAATCTTCTCATATTTTTTGTAAGTACAAAACCAATGTAATTATTATCTCTGCCTACCAATAACTTAGTTTATTGGAGAAAAAATGTAAAGAAACAACTATCATATAAAGTGATAAATTTTACTATGGTTGTAAAGCAGTTTTTGGGAATATAGGGTTATGGTTAACCTGGTTTAGATAAGACAGTAGTTTTCTGAAAGATGTCAGATACATAGAGATTTATAAAGGGGATAATAAGTCAGGACACAATTCTATATAAGCAGATTTCAGGTGTCTGTATACACACACACACACATACATGCAAATATCAACAAGTTTTCAGGTATTAACGAATTAAACAAACTCTACAATAGCAAAAAAGGGACATAGAAGACATATTCCCAAAAGCAACCCCATCTAAAACATTGGTTTCTTTTACTGTTATAGTTTCTTTCATACTAATAATCATTATTTCACATTAAGTTGCTTACATATTTGTGTACCTTTTGTCTAATTTTTACAAGGTCAACTAGTTCCCTGAGGAGACACACACACACACACACACACACACACACACACACACACACAAATGATTATTTAAACATTTTAAAATAAGAGTAATTGCTATTATAAGGTATAATACAGATGGAGAAAATACGAATTATAAGAGAAAAAATAGGAGCATAAATTAAAATAATAATTAGAAGAAGCATTTATGAAGAAGTAATATTTTGGTGCAGACAAAATCAGATTCACATTAGAGTTTGATGAAACTTTTCCAAGTATCTTTTATTCCAGGGAAATATTAAGATAAATGTGCTATTAGCATTTTGTCCTTTCAATATCAAACTACTTCAAAGAGCTTTGTTTGTCAGGCATAGTGATTTATTTAGCTAGCTCAAATAAAGGAGTAGAGAAATAGTGTAAAAACATGAAAGAAAACCTATTAAGATTGCAAGCCAATGTTTATCTATGCTTCAGATGAAGAGAACCTAGAAAATTGTAGTTGTTGAGGTCAGTTTTTCCTTTCTCAGAATATGCATGCTTTCTTTGTTCCTGCTTTGTCTCGTAGTCCTTATGATTTCTTTCGTTTGTTTTCCTTTCTTCACAGACTGTTCTCCTGGAAGATTATTTTGTTTGCATGTAGCCCAACACAGACACTGAGCTAAGTAAATACCAACATACATTCCAGTGGCCACCACCAAGAGATTACACTCATAACATCTACCAATAGACAATTGTAAGAAAAAAAAATACATTAGGTGGTTTGTTTATGTTTGTTCAACCTTGTTAAAATAAGTTGTTGCTCAGAAAATCATGTATATTTTATTATTTAATTTTTAGAACAACATTGGTGTGATGGTTAATTTTGGTGTCAACTGACTGGATTAAAGAATATTTAGCTGGTATTCTCGGTGTGTCTATGAGGATGTTTCCAGAGAAGATTGGTCTCTGCCCTTAATGTGTGTGGACACCATCCTCTGCCCTTAATGTGTGTGGACACCATCCAATTGGCAGGGAGCCTGGAGAAAACAAAAAAGAAGGAAAAATAATTTTCTCTCTCACACACACTCTCACCTACTCTTGCCCCTCTGCCTTCCACCATGGGATTACAAAGCAAGAAGATCCTTGCTGGATGTGGACCCCTTGACCTTGGACTTCCCAGTCTCTGGAACTGTAAGAAATAAATCTCTGTTCTTTATAAATTACCCAGTCTCAGGTATTCTGCATTAGCTGTACATCTGGGATAAGAATATTGATTTGATTGTTACTTAGAAAATATTTCCTATTTGAGTGGTCTAAAGTACACTTGCATTTTCCTAGAACTTTTTCTACTGTAAACGGCTGATGGTGCTTCATATATGGATTTTCACTACAACTAAAATACACAAATTGATTTAATCAGCAATTAAGATAGACCATGACACCTTCTCTAAGTAAGAAAACAATCAAATTTTGTCACTCAATAGTTCACAACTGTGATGGACAGACCCGAAAATGACTCAAAAATGATTCCTGACTTCAGGTGTTCATGTCTTTTTATAAACTCTTCCTCTTGTGTGTGGACAGAAGCTGTGACTTTTGTCTAAATAATAGAATTTGGCAAATATTAGGAAAGATTGCTCCTGTGATGTCTTACTTTATAAGATTCCATTTTGCTAGTGGAAATGGGCCTTATTATCCCCCCAGCTTTAAAGAATAAAGCTGCCATTTAGTGAGAGTCTATGGAGAGAACCACATGCCAATAAACTGCTGGAGATTTCTAGGAGCTGATAGCAGGCCCCAGACAACAGCCAGCAATAACTCGGGCCCTCAGCCCTTCAACTGTAAGGAGAGTTCTGCAAACATCCTGAGGGCGCTTACAGAAGGATTTACCTCCAGTTGAGCTTCCAGATGAGAACCCTGCCCTAGCCAGTCAACATGTTGAATATACCTTTTCAGAGGATCAAGGTAAGTTGTGCCCAGACTTCTGACCCACAAAGACCGTGAGATAATAGCTAATCTTAGACACCATTGTATGTAACACTCCAGGGAAGTAACTTTTGACAAAATGTTGTAAATGTGTTTCTATACAATATTTAAAGCAACAAACTTGTATTTACATTTACTTGCTAATTATATTTTGATTATATCATATATGATACTTTTTCTGAATAATTACATAAAATACAAACATACATTTACTATAAATAATTCATATGATCTCATAACTGTTGCATACTTGTGATGACTTTCTGCTGAGAATAATTTTGTCATGTTAATACAATGTCCCAAAATGTTAGATTGCCAGTAAATTATAAATAATTCTATACTTTCCTCAGGATCATCTTCCAAATAATTTACAAACTTCAGTAATTGCTTGTGGAGGTGCGTTTTGCCCCTGCATGATCAGAGATGCAACACATTGATATCCATCTAATGCTCTTGCCATTCTTTACTCAAGTGGTCCTACTGCCCACCTGTCTTTGCTCTTACAATATGCAGGTCCTAAAGTTAAGGCTTATCTAAATGCTAGAATACTCCCTCACTTATATGACTTTATTTCATTATCTGTATTTTTCTTCCATAAGTTATGACCCCATTTATTTACCTTAGTCCCTTAGATAAATCTGTCCCTATCTGAATCCCATGTGTGGCCTGTGTTTAAGTTCTCTTCCAGTAGATTCTTGGCCACCTACAAATAGAGTGGTATGCCAGGGCTTCCAATTACACTTATGCAAATCCCTGCTAATTAAAAAATCTCCCCAGGTTTACAGCACTTGGCAGTTGGCTTTCCCCAATCATCCAGAACTTGTCTAGGACATATAATAACATCAAATAACAGCTTAACAAGTACATATTTATTACTAACCATAATATAAGTTTTTTTTATTATTATAAACTCAGACCAGGCCCGGGGGATCATGCCTGTAATCCCAGCACTTTGGGAGGCTGAGGGGTGAGGATCACGAGGTCAGGCATTCAAGACCAGCATGGTGAAACCCTGTCTCTACTAAAAATACAAACATTAGCCAGACATGGTGGTGGGTGCCTGTAATCCCAGCTACTCAGGAGGCTGAAGCAGGAGAATGGCTTGAACCCAGGAGGGACCGCAGTGAGCCGAGATCGTGCCACCTCACTCCAGCCTGGACAACAGAGCGAGACTCTGTCTCAAAAAAACAAAACAGAACAAACAAACAAAAAACTCAATATAAAATAAAAAATTAAAAACAAGTATAAAAAATTAAAGAAAATACAAAACTCCAGCATTCATATACACCATTATATTTCTTTACTTAAGGCAAGCATTCTAAATTATATAATTTTTTTATAATACAAATCTATATGCTTTCTATTTTCAAAATTATTTTGAATTATAAATTTTAGTTTAAAATACAGAGGTGCTATGGATTGAAAGGTAACATCCAAAACCTCACGCTGAAATGCAATCCCCAATGTGGCAGTATTGAATGGCAGTGCTTGGAAGAGGTGAGTAGGTCATAAGGGCTCAATCATGGAATAATAGATTAAAGAGTTAGTAGATTAAAGGGTTATCATGGAGGTGGGAGTGGTGTCTTTGTAAAATGAGGAGTAGAGACCTAACCTAGCATGTAGCCTATTTGCCATACGATGACCTGTCCAGATTTGAGACTTTGCAGAGTCTCCAACAGCCAGAATGCTCTCACCAGATGTGGCTCCCCAACCTTAGATTTCTCTGCCTCTATAAATGCAAGAAATAAATTCTTTTCTATGTGCATCTCAGGTATTCTCTTATAAGAAAGAGAAAATTGACTAAGATAAGAGCTATATAGTATAGGTGTTTTGAAACATTACCTGGTACAAACACATCTTTAAATAATTTGTGTAAATTTTAATATATTTCACAAATATATACGAATACACACACACACTGAAATATGATTATTATAGGTGGTTTTATAATGTCCAAAATGATAAAATTCAGTTTACCTTGAACTTGTCAATATATCATATAATTCTCAAAATATTTGTGAGGTAGGCAACAGAGATAAGTTTACCTTCATGATACAGTAAAAGTAGGGGCTCCGAAAACCTAACACAGTATTTTTCACAGAATTTCAGTATCCTTAAAAATGCTGGAATCAGAAATCAGTTAGAATGTTCCAAGGTAATGTTAAATGCGTCTGCCAAATTTTCTGGAAGCTGAAACTTAGTAAAATTAAAAATATGCCTAAAATAACCAGAAATTCAGAAACTTTATTTGCTTGGTTTGTTAGCAGCATGGGGAGTTAACCTCTTGTCAATGAAATTTTGCAATCATAATCCCAGAAAACCTCAGTTCTCTGAAAGGCAATTTTCAGATTACCCTGATATTTATTGATTGATTGAAATACAAACAATGTTTCTATCATCATTCATTCCTTCAGCGAGTACTTCTTGGCTACCTATCTGGCACAATACACAATGTTAGGCTAGGTACTCTTTTTATTTGAAATATATAGAGACATTATCTTTATATTTTCTTGCTGATTATTTTACAGATCTGAATCCCCAAATCTTGGAAAACTAAAGGAAGTGGACTGAACTTGGTCTGTTGAAACATATCATCTCTTCAATGTAGTTATTTATTTTCCCAAACAATATATTTGATGCCATTTAATATAGCCCTGTGTGATCTGTACAGAGTGGCTCCTTTCTGAGTGATTGATTTTGACTTATTTAATAATATCAATATATTGAAAGAATGTCTGATAATGCTGATTATTAGACATTATAGTATATTAGACATTTTAAAAATATATTATTAGACATTATATATTATACATATATTATGACATTATGTTGTAATGTCTAATAATCAGACATCATAACATGTCTAATAATCAGAATTTTTAGACAATATATTGAAAGCCTTTCTAATAATGCTGATTATTAGACATTATAGTATAACAAATATTTTTCATCTATGCTGTGAATAGCTGATATATTTATGGTTTTAATATACCACTTGCTTATATTAACGTATGTCATTAATAGCTAATGACAAAAGCAGCTTTCAAAAAAGAAGTCTCCTCTTCTCAGATTATATGTATGTATAGACACACACGAACACTGTAACTGTCAATGAATTAATTACTAAAACAAACTCAAACCCAGTATGTGGAGAACTTAGTATTTTTAAAATTATTCTATCATAGTGAATAAAACACAATATCAAAACAATCATTTATGATTGGAAAATAATGATCTAAGTATACTTTCATATTATTCCAGTAATATTCTTAAAAGGTAAAACACTTTTAGATCACAAGTTACAGAAATGATTCATACTCAATTATTTTTAATGAATATTCATTTATTAGTACATGAGAGACTCTGCTGGGCACTAGGGATCTTAAAAAACACAATTAGAACCTGGCACCATGGCTCGCACCTGTAATCCCAGCACTTTGGGAGGCCAAGGCAGGCAGATCATGAGGTCAGGAGTTTGAGACCATCCTGGCCAATATGGTGAAATCCCGTCTCTCCTAAAAATACAAAAAGTAGCTGGGCATGGTGGCGCTCGCCTGTAGTCCCAGCGACTCGGGAGGCTGAAGCAGAAGAATTGCCTGAAACTGGGAGGCAGAAGTTGCAGTGAGCTGATATCATGCCACTTCACTCCAGCCTGGGCAACAGAGCCAGACTCCACCTCAAAATAGATAAATAAATAAAAAAATAAAAATAAAAAACAAAAATCAAAAACAAAAACAAAGAAACAAAAACACCACACAATTAGAAAATAAACTTGCTGGAAATAAACTTAGAAAAACAGGGAAAAGATATAAAAATTAACTATAAAAAGATAACAGTTTTATTATAATAAAGTAATAGTGATTGGAAAACAATGAATAATTATTTTTTGATTTCATTAAAGATAGAATTTTTGTATTGGGCATGGCTGATGATTGGTGATTTTCCAGATAAACTGGTAGATCATTCCTCAGGCACATTGGGTTAATAAAAAAAATGAATACTGTGAATGAGCAGTGTGGAAGGTAAAGAAGAGAGAGGAAGCAGAAGTGGATCAGGGCAGAGGAGGGCTGGGTCGTATATATGTAATTTGGCAGAGTGACCTGGAAAAACACACAGTGGTAGGAGATTAAATGATTGGTGATCACATTTGTAAAAGACAATGAGTAGAATATAAAACATATAAGATCATTTGAAGAGGAGACAAAAATAAGAAGAAGATGATCGGCTGGCTATTTCAAATGGCAATAATGAGAAACATGTTGACCATACAAATGAAAAGAAAAAGTATATAAAAATATTGAATCCATAGGATATAGTAGGGAATTATAAATCACAGAACTCTAGTTTGGAAGTTATTGCCAACTAAAATACAGAACATGGGAAGAAAAACAATATGCTGATAAGGTAATTATTGATTTTTTATTTATTATTAAATTACATTAACATGTATATGTGTTAGGAAATTCTACTTCTTGAATCCTAGATGAGAAATGCAATTATATTAAGCAAAGTCACTTAAATTGTTTAAGAATGCCAGAATTTCAATTTTAGCACTTTCTGTGAAAACACATAAGATGGTGAGGAGTTTTGGATAGACTGACATGAATTGTGGACATACAAAAACAACTAGAGCTGAAAGTTTTACTAATTGGAAAATGGATGACCTGAGTGAATTAATGCAAATTTACTTGTGAGAAAGAGGAGCAAGATGACAGAATAGAAATTTCCACTGACTGTCCGCCTGCAAGAACACAAATTTAACAACTATCTACACATACAAAAAAGCACCTTTGTAAGAACCAAAGATTGGGTGAGAACTCACAGCAAAATGTTTTAATTCATGTCATTGAAGGAGGCACTGAAGAGCTAGAAAAAGTGTTGAATTGCTGATGCCACCCCTCATGCCCTGGCAACAGCAGTATGGTGTGCCCTAGAGAGAAGGAAAGCCAGCAATTGTGAGGCATTGAACTCAGTGCTGTCTTTGTTACAGAAGAAAGCAAAATGGGACCAAACTCAGCTGACAACTGCCCACGGAGGGTGCATTTAAACCAGTCCTACCCAGAGGGGAATCATTAACACCAGCAATGGAAACTTGAGTTCCCCTAAGCCTTGCCACCATGGGCTAATGGAATCCCCAAATAAACTTGAAAAGCCTACACCTAGATGAGTCCCAGGGCTGAGCTGAGCCCAGAGACAGTGGGTGGGGTGGTGGGGGATTAGGGCTGCAGGGCTGGGGGCACATGACCTATTGAGACACCAGCCAGGGTGAATAAGGGAATGTGGGCATCCCCCCTCCCCTAAACCTAGGCTGCTCAGCTTGTAGCTCCAATAAAGGCCACTGTCTTGCACCTGAGGAGAGGAGACAAAAGAGTGGGGAGGCCTATGTCTTACATCTTGAATACCAGTTTAGCCACAGTAGGAAAAGACACGATATGAAAATGAGTAGCTATCATTATATAATTTCTAAACTTTCCTTAAGGTATCCTTACATGTTTTTATATTTTCTCCTAATCACAAATGATAAAGAAATCAAATAGTCTTATTCACATTTTTTCCCGATAAAACTTAGTTTCTAAGAAATTATATAAATTGCTTATTTTCATAATTATATGTTATAGCCAATATTTCCAGGTACAGATTGAATCCCTTCCCTCCTTCCTAACCTCCTCCCAAAATACTAAGACATCTCTTTAGCAAAGATAGATTGCATTAACTTAAAATACATCTGGTCCCAGAATCCCCATTAGAAAATTAGGCTCATAATCCATTCCTGCATTCCCAAGCTTTTCATAATCCAACATCTAGCTTAATTTCTTAACATTTTAAAAAATTATTTGGATATTAATTTAGATTTTTTTCACTTACCATAATTTTTTGAGTTTAATTTATGTTGGTAAGTTTAGGAATATTTTATTACTTTTTATTGCTGTATAGTATTCCATTGTTTAGGCATACTACAGTTTTATAACTAACGATGGTTATTTGGGTTATTTTGGCTATTATGAATGATAACCTTATAGAAATTTGTGTACAAGTCTATGTGAAAATGTTTTTATTGCTCTTGGTTAGATATCTAGAAGAGGAATTACTGGAATTTAAGACAGATTAATGTTTAAGTTTTCACAAAACATCAATAAGTTTTCCACAGGATTCTGCAGTACTTACATTCTCATAAACAATATATAAGTGTACCAGTTTCTTTACATCCTTGTCAACACTAAATATACTTGCTAATTTGATTATAGCCATTCTAATGGATGAGATTAAACTATAGTTTTAATTGATATTTCCCTAAGGACCAATGATGTTGCACATGTTTTGATGTCCTTATTGACAATTATATTCTTAGATAAAATGTCTATTCAAATATTTTGCCCTTTATTAAATTGTCTTTTTATTAATAAATTGTACATGTTCTTTTTAAATTTTGAAGACAAGAGTTTTCACAGATATAGGATTCATTAATATATTTCTCCATTTTGTGGATTATCTTTTCATTTATTTTAATGGTGCCTGTTGTAGTGTAGATATTTTTAAATTTGATGAAGTCTAATTTACTTTTTTTTGTTCATGGATTGTGCTGTTGATGTTCTATGTAGGAAATATTTGCCTAAGCTAGTCCACGAAGATTTTCTATTATATTATCTTTAAAAGTTTAATCGTTTTTGTTTTTACATTTATGTTTATGATTTATTTGAAGATGACTGCTTTGCATGATATGTGGTACAGGTCTTAATGCACCCTTCATATATGAACATGCAATTTTATAATTACTATTTGTTGTAAAAGCTATGCTTTCTCCATTAAATTGCTATGCCACCTTTGTCAAAAATCAATTGTCTATAAATGTAAGAGTTTATTTCTAAATTATTAATTCAGTTCCATTAATTTACATGTGTATCCTTATGTCAGTACCACACTTGATTACTTAGCACCGTAGTAAATTTTGAGATCAGGAAGAATGAGTCTATAAACTTTGTATTCTTTTTTGAAGATTTCTTTTCTACACCGTGTTCTTTGCATTTACTATAAATTTTTAGCAAGTACTTGACAATTTACCTAAAAACATATGGTGTTATTTTGATAGGGATTACCTTGACTGTAGATTGCCATTTGAATATAATTGTTATTTTTTATATGACTGAGTATTCAAATGAAGAAGGAATGTCATTTCATTTAATTAGATCTTATTTTTTTTCCAGCATTGCTGTGCAATAGTGTACAAGGTTTATACTTCTTTCATTAAATTTATTTCAGGCCAGGCCACACTATGATCCTACCTACTTGGGAGTCTGAGGTGGGAGCACAGCTTGAAATCAGGAGTTGAAGACTAGCCTGGGCAACTAGTAAGACCCCCCAATCGCTAGAAAAATAAAAATAAATTACCTGGATGTGGTGGCACACACCTGAAATCCCAGCTACTCAGAAGACTAAGGTAGGAGGATCCCTTGAGCCCAGGAGTATGAGGCTGCACTGAGCTATGATCATGTTACTGCACTGTGGCCTAGCCAACAGAGCAAGACTCTATCTCTGAAAAAAAAAAAAATCCAAAGGATGTTTTCCTTTTCAATATCATTGTAAATGAAATTAGTTTCTTAATTTTAATTTTTGGATTATTATTGTTAATATATAGAAATATTATTTTTATACTTTTCATATTTTATAATGATTTAATAGTTAAACAGTGTTTGTGAATACTTCATACTTTCTAGATAAACCCCCTGTTTTTGACAGAAATGAACAATGGAATATGAGTTTGTTTGAATTTTGACAGATAGCCTAGGCAGTTTGTTATGGACTGGCTTCTCTGGAATGATACACTGAGATATAGTTGGGATAAAGTTTTTTTTTTTTTTTTTTTAAGAATTTTTATCAGTGAAAAGGAGGGAGGAACAGGACTGGGATGAAATAAGGTGGACAGCAGTGCATGACATAGAAACGCTGACCATTCCAATAGAAGTCTCTGAAGTGAATATAGCCCATTCAAACATTCTGTGTTGTCAGACTGAAATTATCAGGCCTTCATTCATTCACTTTACTCAGTCATAGGCTGTGGGCTACCCAGGAAGGACATCACTTAACTTCTTGGAGCTGAAAAGTCAGTCATTCATTGAAAGTGAAAATGGGCAGCACACCTTTCATGTCTATCCATATAATTTTGCATAATTATTCGCTGAAAGTTTGGAAAATTATGAAGTTACTCTCTGCCTGAAAATAGAAGCAATGTTTATAATACTGTCCTTGAGTGAAATACTTTTTACTATCAACCCATGTAATAAATTATTGCTTCGTTAGAATCAGAGCTAGTAATGTGCACGTAGTTTCATAAAGATAATCCAGAATTAGTTGTGGCAGTTTTCCAGGGTCTTTCAGTATTTTTAGTGTAGCCCTAGCCTCTGTAAGCCATAATTGTATCTAAAGGTTAGAAAAAATAATCCATTCAATTACTATTGGAGTTTTTTGGTTTGTTTGTTCAACAAAAGCTTAATTCATTGACCACTTTGTGTCTTAAATGCTTTAACTTTACCAAGGAAACATTCTAAAAGGTAAAAACATTATTACATATGTTAGGAAATTCCCATTGGATAAACTGCTTTCTGAAACTGAGAAAATTATTTTTAGAAGTTTCTTTTTATCCTTTAGTCTTACCTTAATACTTTGTTGCACTCAGGAAATAGTTTTCTCAGTGGAGAGAATAAGCTCACACAAGTCCCACAAAGTGCTAAATAAGCCCCTGCCTATGTATTATTTATAAAGAAAATCTGGCCCTATGTGCTTTTTTCTTCAATGTTTTCATTCTATTTCAACCCTAACTTGCTTAAGATATCTTTTTTATTCCTATCTTTTATAAATGTTGTTAAAATTCAATGAAATACGAAAAGAGTACAGTAAAATTATTTAAATTTTTGTACTGTCATCAATCTTTAGAAATTTTATGACAAGTAAATCTATAACTATAGATATTAAACCAAGCATATATAAGATGTAAGCTACTTTTGAAATCATGTGAAAAGAACAATATTTTGATCTGGATTTTCATAGTATAAATTTTCCACACATGATTGAAAATCAACTCATTTATTATTTATTTATTTATTTATCTATTTATTTATGCCCCATCAGGAAGTGATTCAAGAAAATGGCAACCAAGTACCAGCTCACAAATAAGATGAACTATATTTTAAAATTCCTATAAATATCTGTTATAGAATTTTATTAATATTAAACCTCAGGAAAGAGATTGCTTTTGTGTCCAATTTAAGTTTAACCTTTAGTTCATATACCTATAAAATTTGCATTTTCAAATGAATAAATTGAGCCAAAGTCATTTAGGAAATGTATACATCATATTCGTGTATTTGTTCTTCTTATAGCATAATAAAAATATGAACTACAGGAATGAAATCATGAGTAAATCATACTGTTAAATCTAAAGATTTCTTGGGTAAGCAAAATTTGAAATAGACATTTTGTTGTTGTTTAACTAGTGAGTTCTAAACAATTTCTGTCATTTTAAGAAAATGAATTTTAAAATGCTATCATAAACAATTATGGTAGTCCCAAATTAATCCACCTCACATTAGAATTCACTTTCCCATTACATTTCATTAATTTATTATCAAAATGCGGAAAGAGATTATGATTTTCAGTAAAGTACCAAGCTCAAAATTCTAAATAAATGTATGGTGAGAGTGTCTACTAAAGGTAATTTTGAAAGCTTCTAGCCATCTTAAACAACACGATTTATATTTTTCTGCAAATAATAATTTGAAACTAGAAAGAAGATATGTGTTATGAGGTCAACTTTCCTCCTGTTTTACTCATAATTTTTGTATTATTGCGGCAAATGAAGACTGATAGATGTTAATCAGTATTTGTAGAACAGCTTGTTTATGACAAGAAAACATTCACATGAATAATTTATTGTAAGGTTTTCATTTATTATTATGTGTGTGTATTCCAGAACAAATTACCTTATGCAATTGGGACACTATAATATCATACAAAAACATAGTGAAACCAAGACTCTCACTGAAGTCCAGGATGAACCATAGGCATAGATTCCCCGAATAAGACCTAGATCAGACTTCAGGAAAGGCTTTAGGATCCAGGAAACAATAGCAAACAAAGTATTGTTCTTCATAGTTAATTGTTCCTACTCAATTATGACAAAATAAAATTATCTAAATTTGCCTATCTTTACTTATGTCACCATAAAAAATAGAAATTTTTGCATACCCACAAATACTCATATACTTTGTTAAAATATACATACATAAAAAATCCCCCCTCTATAAGCTGCCTCCTCTATGGATCTTCACAAATCAGCACATCTTTGGAATCAGCACCCAGGTCAAGAAACAGACCATTTATCTTCATGTATTTTGGTATTATGATTACTTAAACTAAAGAGCATTTTTTTTTGTTTTCATTAACAGCTTTATTGAGATATAATTGATATGTAGAACACAGTATAAGGCTTAATGTATACAATTAGATGAGTTTGAACATATATGCATTCACCTGTTAAACCATCACCACAATTAAGGCAGTAAATATATCCCTAACCTTTGAATGTGTCCACATGCCCTTTTGTGGTTTTACTTTTTTGTGATAAGAACATTTAACATAAAATCAACACTCTTTAAATTTTTTAATTGCACAATGCAATTCTTGTCTGCCTAAGAATTCTGTTACCAACTGTAAGTTCATAAGGTTTCCAAAAACACCCTCAAGTTTGATAATTTGCTAAAACAGACATACTGAACTCTTAGAAGCTTACTATAGTCAGATTTATGTTTATTATAGAGAAATTATGCATTAAAAACAGTCAAGAAAAAAAATAACCATATAGGGAAGAGTCTGGGAGGGTACTGAATGGGAATTTTCCACATCCTCAGAACATGTTACCCTTCTGGCATTACATCTGACAATGCACTAGAGGTATTGCCAACCTGCAACTCTCACCAAAGCTTTAGTGTCTAGAGTTTTATTGAGGCTTCCCTATATAAACACAATTGATTGATTCATTGTCAGTGTGATTGAAATCTCCAGGTCCCTCTCTCCAGAGGTGAGGCAATGTCATGTGACCCAAAGTTTCAACCTCTTAATCACATGGTTGGTCTTTCTATTGTGGCCATATTCTATCCCAAGACTACTGGGTGTGCCTGCCCAGCCCCACCAGAACCACCAAGTTAGCACAAACTATCAGATGTGGTCCCAGGGGGCCACTATAAACAAAAAAGATACTCTTGTCACTCAGGAAATTCAGAGAGTTTACAAGTTACCTTCCAGGAGCTTGAATAGTCAGGCCTCTTTTTGATGTGGCCACCTGATTATACTGAAGGTGAAGCAAAGAGAATTGTCTTTATTATTTTGGGATATCTCCAAATTTTTCCCAAAACATACACCATCTCCAGCTTCCAAGTCACATTTATTATTTGAAATTCAAATTCAGAAAGCCTAGAACATGCAGGTACACAATAAATCCATGGGAATTGCCTCCCAACATCTTGGTTGATCCCTTCTTTCAACACTTGGAATTAGTTAACAATATATCATCCAATCTGTTTATTTTAAACTGTATTCAATGTGACATGTTTTCAAAGAGTGATGTTTTTATTTAAAGAAAAAGTGAACATCAAATTTTCTGAACTAGATTTTCATCATTAAAGAAAACGCAATGTCTGCTATTTTAATGTAACGTCTGCTTGTTTGTAAGAAAGTATAAGTTTAAGTTCATCTGCAAAGTCTAATATATAAAAGTAAAACATATAAAAACTATTTTAATTTTTGATATGCAATTTATTTAATAAGTATAAAGCCTCATTTAAAACAAAATATTCGTTTTATATAAAAATTATACACATGGTAAGTAGTTATAAGTGTTGACTGTGTTTTAGAAAATAGATTTTAGAACATGGTTTTATTTAGCTTAGTGGTTTTGGTAAAACATTTTAAAATCAATTACTTTTTGGAAATCTAAACAAAATAGTTATATGTGGGCATCAATCATATAAGTTAGTATATCGAAGTCTTGAAGTTACTTTATATTAAAGAATATATAACACATTTTATATTAATTTGTTAACGTATTACATATCTATAATGATAGCTCAAATTTAAAGGTTTTTATTATTCAAATTGTACATGAAAACTGTGTTATGAAAAACTATACATTGAACCAAGTAGGTATTCAATATTATAAAAATATTGAATTAATATTACAAATATTAATTACAACTAACATTACAAAATGCAATTTAATTCAAACTAAAATAAGTTAGATCTTGAAATTTCATAAGATCAAACATAAAGCTATGGGTTTTGTACTACATTTTGAGGTTTTTAAGGCTAGTGGCTTTTGTTTTTCATAGTTTTCATCTCCAATAACATTGCTATATTAGAAATATTAAGGAATACTATGCAGCCATGATATTTTAATGTAGTAGTGTTACTGGAATACTATGTAGCCATGATAATAGTTTGGGACATGGATGAAGCTGGAAGCCATTATCCTCAGCAAACCAACACAGAAACAGAAAAACAACCAATGTATGTTCTAACTTATCAGTGGGAGCCGAACAATGAGAGCACGTGGACACAGGGTGGGGAAAGACACACACCGGTGACTGTTGTGGGAGGGCAGGTCAGGGGAGAACATCAGGAAAAATACCTAATGCATGCCAGGCTTAATACCTAGGTGATGGGTTGGTAGGTGAAGCAAACCACTATGGCACACGTTTACCTATACCTAACCTACACATCCTGCACATGTACCCTGGAGCTTAAGATAAAAAAGAAATTAGAAACAATATATAACATATATTAAAATTATCACATCTGCTTACTTGGACTGTTAGGTCTAATTAAAAATAATTATTTCATTGTCAAGCTTTAAATAAAATATCAGCTAAACACATACTTGAAATAAAAAAAGTGAAAAAATATTTGAAGTAAATATGAATTGGACTCTGAATACTTTTAATAGTGTATCCTTCTTACTAATGCCAACTAAAATTAATAGTTGAATCTATGCATGAACAAGTTGAAAGTGGAGTGTGACTAGATCAGAAGCTCAGTAAGAAGGGTAATATTGCGTGTGAAATGCCAAGGTGTGGAGGGAGTCAAGAAATAGGCTGTTCCCTTTTTTCAATAGAGGGCTACATTAATTTTTTTTTAAATTGTGTGTATGTGAGCCAGGGGTTTAGTGGAGAATCAGACGCAAGCAAAAAATACTTACAGTAAATTACAAATTCAGAATAGAACAAGGATTTTTCTGAGAAAACTATTTAAATGCACATAAAATTTAATGCTAAAATGTCAATTCTCTATGAAAAAAATGTTCTGTATTTCATAGACAATGATTATAATTGACAGAGTTTTCACTGTTTTTTTGGCCTTTCACTTCGTTCAAATAAGCATTTTTCAAATTTCTAAATATGTGCAAGACTGCTAGTTGCTGAAGGGTTTACAAAGGTGAATAAGATATTTAAACAATTGAGTATTTTGCAAGGCAGATTGAATTTAGTACTAAGTAAAAGAAAAATGTGCTATTTTACAGAGGGAAAACTTATATTGTTCTTATATAAAAGAGCAATTTACATTCTAAACAACAAAATTACAGCCGATAGAAAAGCATATACTTTTATCAAATAACCATATTCACCACTTATATAATGTGAAACAAAATTTTCTTACAATACATTTAAAATAAAATAGATTGAATGTTTTCAAAGTATTTTTGAAGCACACATTCTTATCACTCTTCTTTACTAGTTCATAGGACTTTCTGGAAAGATAGCAGCAAATAATTGGTGGCCTGAAAATATGCTTCTCTAAAATGCAATGGTATTTACCTTTATGAGCAAGTGAAGAAAAAAAGAAGTAAAAATGAAAATAAAATCAAATGGTAAACCAATAGAAAGTTTAAAAAGCCAAGCAGAAGAGAACCTATAAAAGTACACTGAAAATATGTATACAAAACAATCGTTTTCTAAATATGCTTTATTATTTTTCTCAGATAAATTTTTCTAACCCAATGGTAGCTACCAGTATAAATAAACATATGGAAAAGACATTACTTTGTCTAGTAATGTACAACCACTGTGATGTAAATGTCCAAAATGAACTCAGAGATGCTCAGGGCTAACTTTTTTTGTAGTGTATCTACACATTCAGTGGAGTACATTTTGTTTTACTGACCTAAGATTTTTATTATTTTATTATAAATCCACCTGATTTTATCATCTCCTCTCTATATACATTGTCTTCTACATTAAGTGGACCAAAATGGTCACGCTCTTTGCTGAAATTAATTAAAGAACTTTTCAACATTATTTATATTTTTGTTATATATATAAATGATGATACAGTGAGCAATATTTTCCTGCAGTATTTCATCCATAATATTATCCTTTGGTCTTCTGATGAAGCCTCTTAACTGTCAGCTGAACTGTGCCTTTGTCATGGTTGAGAGGACTTTGGTTTACAACTGGCCTTCTCAAAAGAGTTGTCTATTTGTGCACCCCTCAGTTACTCATGTTGCATGTCATTGATGTTCCCAAATCCAAAGAAAAATCTGATTTATCAGCTCTACAAATTTATTCTCATCCTTTACACTATCTTTTTCTTAAAAAAACAAAACAAAACAAAAAAAAACCCCAAAAAATCCTTACCTTTTGAAATATTTTCTCTCAGATTCCATAATATTATCAGCATTTTTTCATTAATTCACCTATTGTTTAGTCAACAAAAATTAATTTTAGGATTAGTAAATATTTCCTTCTCTCACGTGGAATGTACAGGAATAAATGTGTTATAAATCAGCATCATTACTCCCTTGATAGAGATAAGTATCCAATACAAATAGAACAGTGAGTCAGACACAATATAGTTGGTGACTGGAGTAATGGTTATTGGTGTAAGTACAGATTTCCTAAGGAGGACTATACATGAAGCATTAAAAGTGAGTTGGCATGAGCTGAATGAAGTGAAGATAAATGAAAAAGCCATGTAAGGTAGAAAGGATAATCTTATCAAAAGAATAGCAATAAAATATATAGTCCAGTATCTTACTGTTATTGGAAATCACAAGGATAATTTGCTGGAGCATAAATGTGAAATAAAAAGTTAAAGAAAGAAGTTCTCAACAATTTTTTTCAGAAGGAAATATTTCTCATTAGTTATTTCCTGAATGTTTAATTTTTTATAATGTCAATATCCATGTGTGCCATCCAGTCTTAAAAGTCCATGAATGAAGGTACACGTGGAGCCTGTGATGTGAGTTAAAATATTGATATATCCATATTATATGTTACCACATTCTGCCAATGTATTTCTTTTTCAAAGAGTCTACATAGTGCAATGCGATTTTTAAGAAACAATATATACTCTATTATGGTCAACGGTGTGAAAGAAAGTAAAAGAATATATGCTCTAACAATCGGAATCTAAAATAGCCTTACTATATTGAGTTGCCATAAGTATGTTGAGTATTTATTTTTACCTGTCTCTAATAAAAATAAATATAATTGAAAAAATACATTTCTTCACCTCAAATCTATTATAAAATTGATTTCTTTCCAAAAATGGAAACCTAGTTCACTTAGACCAACTAGCTGGCAGAAAACAATGAGGATGTTTAATTAAATCTTTAAAACATCTTACTGAAATCATCAGAAATCTAACAACTCTTTGAAAAACAAGGACGAAACACTAGATTCAAATGTATATATTTTGCTTAAAAATAAATTAAGGCCATAATTTGGGGAAACTTTACTCTTAGAAAAATCTGTAATAGTTGATGGGTGCAACAAACCATCATGGCAGGTATATACCTATGTAACAAACCTGCACATTATGCACACATTCCCCAGAACGTAAAGTATAATAAAACAAAAAACCATCAACACAAAATAATCTAATGAACTATACACCTATGTATATTTGCCAACACTTAATACAAATGTAAAATAGAAGAAAAAGAAAGAATATTAAAATCTGCAATAGTAAAGTGGTGGCTGAGAATCTTGGCAGCTCTTTTAACTCTCCTTTTGGTTGAGGGAGATACATTTTTTAATTTCATAGTTCACCAAATATGTTGAAACTAATGCTTCCCTTTATATATTTTTAAATGGAACCCAAAATGATACAACCATGGAATGAAGTGGAGATTGCCTGGTTTTAAGGAAACTAAACTCAAGCTTCAATTATTTTAATCTCCACAATAAACTAGAATCATCTGGTGGTGTTATTGAACTTAAGACTCCAGAAAACATGAATTATCTCTGTATGAAGCTATTATCCAACATCTTCAATAATCTCTACTCTTTCCTCATACAATATCCAAAACTCAGTTTAAGATAGCGAGGCTTTCTAAGATATAAGTAAACAAAGAAAAGAACTAAAATGCAAATAGTTACCGAGAGGTTCTTGATAATGGAAATATGAAGAAAAATAATATTAAAACAACTATGCTTAATATGTTTCAATAGACTATAACCAAGAAAAATCATTTCTCAGGGAACTCTAAAAAAGAACAAGCCAAATAAAACAAAACATACAAAAAATTCAGAATTCAAGACTTAATTGATTTAATTATTTAGTGATTTAATCTAATAGTAGATTTAACACAAATAAGGAAAATCTTGTGATGCGAAAAAAGAGAATAAAGCATAGAGGGACTAAATGATGTAAAATGCATATAAATAGGGGTTGGCAGGTTTGGTTTCTCCTGAGGCCTCTCCTGCTGAATTGCTACTTTCACCCTTATGATCTCATTAAGCCTTAATTACCTTTAAAGGCACTGTCTCCAAATATGGTCACATTGGATTTAGGGCTTAACATACCAATTAGAGAGAGGGAAATAAAACTCAGTCCAAAACATATGAAAAGGTCAAGCATACACATAATTGGAATTCTAGGAAAAGAAAAGAGACAAAATACCGGAAAATAAAAATGTTTGAAGGAATAAAGGCCAACGTTTTACCCAAACTGATTAAAAAAAAAAAAAAAGATATCAAGTAGCCACTAAAAGAAGCAGCAAATCAAAGAAAGTAACTCCTCAAAATATAGAAAAATATCTGAAAATCAAATCAAATACAAAATTTTAAAAGAAGCCACAGGGCAAAAATACACATTACATTCACATGACTAGAAAATATACTGACAGCATTCTTCTCGATATGAGTTTGCGTCCTTTGTAGGGACATGGATGCAGCTGGAAACCATCATTCTTAGCAAACTATCACAAGAACAGAAAACCAAACACCGCATGTTCTCACTCATAGGTGGGAACTGAACAATGAGATCACTTGGACTCAGGAAGGGGAACATCACACACAGGGGCCTATCATGGGGAGGGGGGAGGGGGGAGGGATTGCATTGGGAGTTATACCTGATGTAAATGATGAGTTGATGGGTGCAGCACACCAACATGGCACAAGTATACATATGTAACAAACCTGCACGTTATGCACATGTACCCTACAACTTAAAGTACAATAATAATAAAAAAAAAAAAAAAAAAAAAAGTAGATGCCAAAAAAAAAAAAAAAAAAAGAAAGAAAGAAATGGCAATTTTAATGTGCTAAAAGAAAATAAGAACGATGTATCCAATAAAAAGACCCTGGATGAATTAAATGCAGCCCATAAATTTTTTTTGCCAATCAAAAATCAGAGGAAACACATTGCATACAGACTGAACCAGATGGAAATGCAGAAATTCATATAGGGTAAATATGTTGTCATGAAAGTATTGACTGGATTAAAAATAACATCTTACTGGTTTTAAATAATACAGAGAGTAAAAACACAGGTAGCATATGAGATGTGGAAAGTTGCATGGACTGAAAGTGTCCAAAAGTCCTTGCATTATCTAGAAAGTTGTAAAAGTAACAATACATATTAGACTTTAAAAATCAATCGTAATCACTCAAAAAAGTAATAAATAAATATACCTAAAATGTTATAGAATGGATGAAGAGTGATTTAAAAAATCAATTAACAGTTAAAATTAGCCAGGTTAATTTTCTAAATATAAACATGTGAGACAATTTAAACTTAAAGGAAGGCAATAATAAGATGTAATATTTAAACACAATCTATCAGGTTTTGCAGTTAATGAGAATGAACTAAATATTCAAACTAAAGAACAAAATGTTGTAGGCTTTAATTCCTATACATCATCTTTTATGGAAATATAAATCTAAATATAATGAAAGTTTTTCAGAAAGTAAAAATTAAAAATACTATATAAATGCAAAAGCAGTTTTTGGAAATGCAAAGACATCTGTCACAGAATTAGGATAAATCTCAGGTATTGCGGTACTTTCATATCTATTTTTTTTAAATATATTTTTGTATAACAGAGTTTTCAGAAACTGCTAAGAGGACAGACAGGGTAGGTGTCAAATTAACCTTCGGACTCAGCAGTAAGAAATTTGTTAGCAAGTTGAGAAATAGCAGTTTTAATGGAGTATTGATTTGGGATTCAAATTGATGAGATATATGCAGTAAGTAGGATGGAAGTAGGAGTGTGAGTGAAAGGGAGTTGTGTGGATTGCTTAACATCCATGTGTGACCTTAAAGAGGCTATCCCTAGGGTAAATGGAAGGGTAGGGATTAGGTGAATTTGATTATTTGTTTGTAGGAAAATGAGAGTATTCCCGTGGTATGTTTTCAATTTACTCTGAGAAAGATATTAGCATAGTGAGATTCTGTATCGAGGTGTTAATGTCATCCAAATGAGAAGTACATCAACAAAATGTTAAATTTAATATATATTTTAACTAACTGTATATAACTTTTTGAAGTATTTGTTGTCAAATTGTACCTTTTTATATAATTTTGTGTATTGCATAGATTTTTTTTCACAGCCTTTATATCTCTACAGGAGTATCTAGAGGCAAAATAATATATGCCACCTACTGCCTTGATGTTAGTGGCACAGAACTGGCTTCCCGCTGGGCCCCAAAAAGGATCTCGATCTTACCAGAGGTCAATGTAAAAGAGGTTATATGTGACAAACAGACCCAGGCTAAAAATCAAGAATGGGTTTCAGAAAGAAAACAAAAGTCAACTAATCTTTACTGAGAGAAAATATAGCAAAATAAGAGATTCAAGGAAAACATATGTATTATTTCAAATATTATTTTGAGAAGATGAAATCTTACATGACTATGGCTATTATTAATGAACATGTCTAACCTCTTCATAGTCATTGTAGCCTAATTAGCTAGGGTGGTCTTATATTTGATGCATATTATTCTGTCTTTGAATTGTCTCATAGGACCAAACATGCATAGGGCCACACAGGCTGCAAATTTGGGCTGACTGTTACATTTAAAATGCACATGCATATCTTGGTATGCTTTGTTTGAAGGACATAAAAAGTATTTTAAGAAATTTCGGGCTGGGCGTGCTGGCTCATGCCTGTAATCCCAGCACTTTGGGAGGCTGAGGAGGGCAGATCACGAGGTCAGGAGATCGAGACCATCCTGGCTAACACTGTGAAATCCCATCTCTACTAAAAATACAAAAAAAAAAAAAAAAAAAAAAAAAAAAAAAGAAAGAAAGCCAGTTGTGGTGGCGGGCGCCTCTAGTCCCAGCTACTCGGGAGGCTGAGGCAGGAGAATGGCGTGAACCCGAGAGGCAGAGCTTGCAGTGAGCTGAGATCATGCCACTGCACTCCAGCCTGGGCGACAGAGCAAGACTCTGTCTAAAAAACAAACAAACAAAACAAAACAAAACAAATTTTGAGAAAAGGATGTATTAATAATGATATATCTGTGAGTGCAATATGTACACATACACATACATATTCATAGAGTAACCAAAATATATGTACATGTTTATATCATATGTGCCTACATATATTATAAGCATATATAGATTATATATATGTGTATGGATATGTGTGTATGGATATGTGTGTGAGTGTATCTCCTGAAAGACTCAGAGAACTTTCACAGGAGATTAAAAACAATATAAAAATATACTCCCTGCCAAAAGTATATTTTGAAAATTATCATGCTAGGATAATTAATCTAAATATTTTGATTAGATAATTATCTGCTATTTCTTCCATCTTTTGAGTGTGAATGAAAGTATAAATACAGACCATTTAGCACATAGCTAATAGCACAGAATGTGATCATTTCTATTCAATAGTACCTGCAGTTTTGTACAAAAAGCTCTTGATTTCGCATTGATTAATTGTTCTTATCTTCCACCATTGGGTTCTTAATCCACTTTTTGTTGATTTTGGCTTTAAATTATTACTTGGTAGAGTTTACCACCTATCCAAACTCCCTGTGAGTTTGGATTTTATGACTCTTCTATAGTTAGCTAATTTTTTTTTTTTTTTTTTTTTTTTTTTTGAGACTGAGTCTGGCTCTGTCGCCCAGGCTGGAGTGCGGTGGCCGGATCTCAGCTCACTGCAAGCTCTGCCTCCCGGGTTCACGCCATTCTCCTGCCTCAGCCTCCCAAGTAGCTGGGACCACAGGCGCCCGCCACTTCGCCCGGCTAGTTTTTTGTATTTTTTAGTAGAGACGGAGTTTCACCGTGTTAGCCAGGATGGTCTCGATCTCCTGACCTCGTGATCCGCCCGTCTCGGCCTCCCAAAGTGCTGGGATTACAGGCTTGAGCCACCGCGCCCGGCCAGTTAGCTAATTTTTAAAATTTAGATCTCTTTCAAATTTGTTTATATGCATGCAGCAAAATATGATTGATCATCTTAACAGTTTATTGTGTTGTACTTGTGAAAAAGTTATTTCCTAAGTATTCCATCTTATAGTTGTACTTCTATTTTATGACTTGATTAACAGCATCTCTCTTTGACCCATGGCTAAAACATACTTTTTCCACTAGTTCTAAGTTGAGTTTTTAGTATATCAATTATTGGTTTCAAGAGTTTATGAGTTTATGTTTCTCTAATCACATAATTTAACGTGAGAGCTTACATTAAAATACTTTTTTAAGAAAATTATCCCAAAGAACATGATTAGGAGACTTGGAAAAGGGAAACTAAATTAAAAAAAGCAAATCCTAATTGTATTGTTAATCTAGGGACAATTGGGCTGGGCACGGTGGCTCAAGCCTGTAATCCCAGCACTTTGGGAGGCCGAGATGGGCGGATCATGACGTCAGGAGATCGAGACCATCCTGGCTAACACGGTGAAACCCCGTCTCTACTAAAAAAAACAAAAACAAACAAACAAACAAAAAAACTAGCCGTGCGAGGTGGTGGGCGCCTGTAGTCCCAGCTACTCGGGAGGCTGAGGCAGGAGAATGGCGTAAACCCGGGAGGCAGAGCTTGCAGTGAGCTGAGATCTGGCCACTGCACTCCAGCCTGGGCGACAGAGCGAGACTCCATCTCAAAAAAAAAAAAAAAAAAAAAAAAAAAACTAGGGACAATTGGAATTCAACATCTTTTAGGACTATCTGAGGAACTAAAAATGGATCTCAGAATTGTCTACTTGACACATAGAAAAGAGTATTTGTCACTGACTCTTTTCCCCATTAATCAATAGTTATTCCCAGGGTTTCACATCCTTGCATTTTTAGGTTTGACAAAGGTTCCCATGGAGACTAATGCAAAAAGTTTTACTCACTGGGAAGACACCTTTAAGACAGAAAGCTACAGATATCTGTTGCAGTTGAGGGAAGGTGCTGTTTCCAGACTATACTGAATTGAAACCTATTGCCAAAGCAATGGCTGGAAAAAAATGAAGGCTAAGAAAATATGAGATATTTATTAATTTTCTACAGCCTAGTTTTCTTCTTTCATCCTTTAGATATACTCGTTTCCCATATAAAATCCAATTTATTAATATATATGTATATATCTACATCTGTAATATATACATGCATATATATACACATGTATATGTTCACATGTATATACACATATGTGCATATATATACACACATATATGTGCAACTTTAGAAATGTAAGAGAGAAGCATTTTTAAGTGTGGAATATACTGCTTCCAGTATGCGAGGAAGCCAACTATGCAATGTATCCATTTTTAGTAGTTATAATGTAAGAGGTTCAAAGGCTTGTCCTTTACTACAGAAAATACATCCTAGTACCCCCAGCTCACTGAACCCACAATATTTCATGTGTGTGTATATATATGCACATACGACAACAGTGCTGTTCTCACCTCCTCACCTTTTGTCCATTGTAGTACCTCTTTGCTATAAATTTGTTCCTTATTTCTGAGGACTATTATATAAAATCCTATACCAGTAATTAGACATTCCTTATAATTGCAATAGGGATGATGGCAGTGGTACTTTGTACAAATAAGACAAGTAATTTCTGGAATTTATAATAATTCCCAGAAGTATGAATCTCTGTCTTTTACAGGATGGATATGTTCTATTATAATTAACCTGAGATTGAATGTTGGCTTGTTTCATTAAGGAGTGGCACCATATTGAGTGGACTGAGTTGTTTAACTGCTGACAGTTTGGACAACCAGCAGTGGCAGTAGCATGACCAGCATTTGTGAGAAGGTCAGCATCCAGTAAAGTCTGTGTATAACTTCTATCACTGTATCAACTCTGTTTATAAGACTATTACACAACCATCGGGTTGTGTGCAGAGACGCAGAGACGAGAGATTGTAATAAATAAAGACACAAGACAAAGAGATAAAGTGAAAATAGCTGGGCTCAGGGGACCACTACCATCAAGATAGGGAGACCAGCAGTGACCCCAAACGGTGTCATAATTACTGTCAATAAATATCAATGGGTGCACTGATATTTATTGCATAAAAGACAAGGAGGCAGGGTAAGGAGAATAAATCTTCTACGTGATTGACAAGGTGAAGCATGTCACCTGATCACAGGACAGGGGGCCCTTCCCTCTTAGGTAGGTGAAGCACAGAGACAGAAGGCAGCATATGTCAACATTTTCTTCTATGCACTTATAAGATCAAATACTTTAAGATTTTCACTATTCCTTCTACCACTATCTACTACGAACTTCAAAGAGGAACCAGGAGTACCGGAGGAACATGAAAGTAGACGAAGAGCGTTACCATTGAAGCACAGCACCACAGGGAGGGGTTTAGACTTCTGGATAACGGTGGGCAGGCCTGGATAATATCCAGCCTTCCACAGGAAGCTGGTGGAGCAGAGTGTTCCCTGACTCCTCCAAGGAAAGGAGACTCCCTTCCGCGGTCTGCTAAATAACTGACTAGTTATTTGTCTTCCCAAACACTGGCTTTACCGCTTGACCAAGGAGCCCTCCAGCGACCCTTATGCGAGTGTGGCAGAAGGCTCACCTCTTGCCTTCTAGGTCACTTCTCACAATGTCCCTTCAGCACCTGACTCTATACCCACCAGTTAGTCCCAGGTTATATTAGTAATTCAACAAAGAGTAAAATTAACTGCTAATGATTAATGTTTATAGTAATGATTGATAATTGTCCATGATCATCTCTAAATCTAATTTGTATTATAACTATTCTTATTCTAACTATTTTCTTTATTATACTGAAACAGTTTGTGACTTCAGTCTCTTGCCTCGGCACCTAGGTAATCCTCCGCCTACGCATAGAGATACTCATAGCACTATTAGATCTACTTTATGAGATGGTCCAAGTGGAAGGGCTGCTTGTACCACAGCTTGAACTTACTAGAAAGTCTTCTATTTTTCTGAACCCTATTCAAAACTGGCAGCTTTAGAAATGTGGTAGTGAAGCATTTTCAATTGTGGAATATACTGCTTCCAGTACGCAAAAAAGCCAACCACGCAACGTATCTATTTTTTAGTAGTTGTAAGATAAGAGGTTCAAAAGCTTGTTACTACAGACAATAATACATCTTAGTACTCTCAGCTCAGTGAACCCATAAAATTTCATCAAAGTGTTATTATCTGTCTATGTGGATCTTAAGCATCCAGCGAAGATGCAACTTTCTGCTCAGTGGGTGTGCTTGCTTAATGTCAACAGTGTACCAGAATCATGTTCTGCAGAATTCTGAAATGACCAAGTTCTCTTTGGATAATGTGAAGGAGAATTAATACGGCCTAAGAGCAAAACAGTTAATATTCTCTTCTAGGAAACACAAACTGGTTTAGATTTTCTTTGTGGATAAGGATTGAGAACACATTGACTTGATAAATACTATTTTTTATCAAGTCCCAGAGACAAAACTCATCTGTCCAAGTAAAAATGCCATAAAAGAAACATATAATTCAAGTCTGAATAGAATTTAGTGAAGACTATGGTAGTCTAAAATAATCCACCATGACCTATCTTATTATTGAAGGATATATAACTGGATTGAATAATTACATAATAGCGAACCATCTTTTTATATTTTGTTCGTTGAATATGTCACTACTTTCATACATTATACAAGGGATAAAATATTTCTTCTATTTTAATACGATGGCTGGAAGGTGGGTGGATTAATTTTCACTTGAATGCTTCCATTGAAATTATTCTTACTTTACAGATCAGGCATAATGTGAGGAGTCTGACAGGTGCCAAGTTTAAATATCCAATTTTGAATCTGGTGATTTGAATGTAACTACCGAATCAAAGATTGAAACACATTGGACCTGCTGTGAAACAGACTTCGGTCAAGATTATTTCAATAATTTTAGTCATAATGGTATTTCAGCCTCTCTGATTTATTTGTTCTTGATCATATCTTGTATTCCAATGCCTTCTAGAGTTTAGGTATCTCTCTTTTATAGCCTAAATGTTATACATGTCTGTAAGTTATTTTTTGGTATAGTTTTGGATAAATGCTTATTTTTTAATCTTTATGTTTGGTATTAATTCTCAAGGAAATTCAGCTTCTACTTTAAGCAGTAACCTTTGGATCTGATAGTTATCCTAGAAATAAGTGAGGAATTTCAATTCTTTATTTGAGATCTGACACAGTTTTATTCTTCACATTATCTCATTATGGTTTATGGTTTTATCTATATATGTGAGATATATATATATATAAAATCTGTTATATAATATGAATAGATATTATATATAATACCTATCTATATCTATAGAGAAAGAGAGATAGAGAGAGAGATGTGGTGGTTAAACATGTCAGGTTAACCTCTAGTCAACTGCATATTCATCCATCCCCTAGAAATACTATGTTCTATTAATCATTGCTCTGCTAATCAAAGTGTGATATGTCAGCAGCAGTAGCATCATATGAGAACTTATTAGAACTTCAGAATCTCAGGTCCCAAACCAGATATCTTGAATTATAATCTATATTTTTAAAAATATTCTTATATAATTTATATGATTTTTAAAGTTTTAGAATCACTATAATAGCAAATATCACAAATTTCTGTAGTTGAAAGCACCTGGGCTTCTATTTCAATCTTGCTGTCCATTAGAATAACTTCAACCATTTGTCTCAAATAATGAGTTCTGCTACTTAGAGTCTACTAATATGGATTTTATAATTCTTAGATTCATGATTACTAAGAAGCTTAGTTCCATGGTACCATGCTCTATTATCAACTTTGGCCTAAAGAGGAGAGCTACTCATGAGCTTTTTAAGAAAATTGTTTCAGTGTGTCATTATAAATTCATTCTATTATGTTCACCTCTGTGTGTCTTTTGATTGCTTTCTCATCACTTAGGCAAGAAAATTCTAGCATTTACTGCAGGACATTTCCATGTGTTACATTTTAAGTAATTATTCCTAGAGTGTATTGCAATGAATTCCATGTTATTTAGTCAGAATTTTAAGTCCTGATTCACAAAAAATATCTCACATATCAACAAATACTCTCCCATGTCCTTAGCATTGAACTGGAGATTCTAGCCAGTGCAGTAAGGGTAAGAAATCAAAGAGGATTCAGACTTGTTTTTAAAAAAAATAAAGCTGTTTTTATTTGCAGACAACATGATTATCATTTTAAAAACCAAGTATGATTGTTAAAGTGCTACTAGAACTAACACATAATTTTAAAAAATATTAAGTGTAAAAGAACAATAAAATTGATTTTGCTTCAAAATATTAGCAACATTTACTGGGGGTCATATTTTAAAACAACACTATTGATAATAAGACCAAAAATAATACATGAAAATAAATCTGAAAAAAAAAAAAACAAGTGCAAGGCCTGCATGTTCGAATCTATAAAACATTATGGGCGTAACTAAAGACTATCTAATTAAATAAAATATATACCATTAGGGTTTATATACCTTAAAGGTAAATGAACTAAACTTTTAAATTTAAAGGCAGAGGCTGGCAGATAAATTTTAAAAATATGTGAAACCAATACATATTGTCTACAGAAGACTCACTTTAGATCCAATTAAACAGATAGTTTGAGAGTAAAAGAATGAGAAAATATATTCAGTGCAAATGGTAACCATTTAAGAGCTAGGATGGCTAAACTAATATCAGAACAAAATAGACCTTAAGTTAATTTTATTTAATGGGGACAAGTTATATAATAATAAAATTCAAATCCATCTTGAAGATATAACAACTATGAACATATATACTCCAAAAAATAGAGTCTCAATGCGTATGAAACGTACATTGAGAGAGTTGATGGGATAAATTGCTCTGTGATAATTGGAAACTTTAATACCCCACTTTTGATAATGAATAGGACTAAAGAGAAAAATTAATAAGGAATAGAGGATTTGAACAACAGTAAAAAACAAGTAGACTGAAAAGACATATGCATGGAACCATGCAAAAACAGAATACATTTTTTTAATTGCACATGGAATATCTTCCAACATAGATTACATATTAGGACACAAAACATTACTCCATAAATTAAAAAGTTTGAAATCTTACAAAATATCTTCTTTAGCTCAAATGGGATAAAAACAGATATCAATAAAATAAAGAAAACTAGAAAATTCACAGATAGGTAGATTTTAAACTACACACTTTTAAACAACCAATAATTCAAAGAATAAATCACTGGGAAGTTAAAAAAAATACTTTGAAATGAATAAAAATGAGAATACAACCTACCAAAATTTATATGATGCAGTTGAAGCAGTGATAAGAAGGACATGCATAGCTATAAAGGCTTATATTAACAAATAAAAAAGAATTTTAAATCAATATTTACCTTTACAATTTAAATAACTAGAAAAATTACAAACTAAATACAAAACTATTTGAAGAACTAAAGTAATAAAGATTAGTTCAGAGTTAAATGAGGTAAAGAAAAGAAAAACCATTGAGAGAATCAACAAAATCTAAAATTAATTATTTGAAAAGATCATTAAAATGACAAAACGAGGTAGGCTAATGAAGGAGAGAAGAAAATTATTAAAATTATGTATGAAAATGAGGTTATAACTGACTTTTTAAAAATAAATGACAGAAAATAATGCTATAAACAATTCTACAGCAATAAGTTAGATAATATACATGAAATGGATGAATCTTTAAAATATACAAAAGTTCTAAATGAACTCTAGAGAAAATTAAAAACCTGAACATACCTACAATAAGTAAACAGATTGAACAATCATCTGTTTATCTTTCAACAGATAAAAGCAGAGGAACATACATTTTCACTCATAAATTTTACCATTGTTTTAAAAAAATTTACCAATGTTTATAATTAACACAAATTCTTCTCCAACTTTCCAAAAAGAAGATAAGGGAATGTTTACTATCTAATTCTACAAGGCTAGCATTACTTTGATACAAAAGACAAAGACATTTCAAAAAGAAAACTGCAGAGCAATATTGCTTATGAGTACAGACTCAAAAATCCTCAACAAAATATTAACAAACCAAATGCATTAACATATTAAAATCATTAAACACCATAACCAAGTGGGATTTATTCCAAATATGCAAGATTTTTTTTTAATGTTGAGGCCTCCAACTTTAGTGCTTGTTCTTTTGATATTATATCTAGGAATTCATTGCAAAATCACAAAAGCACAAGCAATAAAGTTGCAGGGCTCAACATACAAAATTAATCAATGTGATATACCACAATAATGGAATAATATAAACCACATGGTCATCTCAGTTGATGCAGAAAAATCATTTGAGAAAACCAGCATTCTATCATTATTAGAAAACAATAACAACAACAGCAAAACCTGACAAACTAAGAATAGGAGTTAACTTTCCAAACCAAATAATGGGATTTAGGAAAAATCCATGGCTAACATCATACTCAATGGTCTAAAAACTAAAAGTCTTTCTTTTAAATCAGGAACAACACAATGATGCCTGATTTTACTACTTCTATTCAACATTGTGTTGGTAGTTATAACCAGAGAAATTAGACAAGAACAAAAGTAAAAACACATATTGGGAAATAGAAGAAAAGACGAATAGCTAACTTATTCACGAATATATCTATTCCAAAAAATTCCAAACATTCCAAAGAATTCACAAAACTTGGAGCTAAGAAAACAAATTCAGCAGAGTTAGGTGATACAAAATCAACTCACACAGATAAGTTGTGTTTTTATAAACCAGCATAAATAATCCAAAAAAGTTAAATTCATTTACAATAGCATCCAAAGAAATAAAATAGCTCAGAATCAATTTAACCAAGAAGGTAAAAGACTTACATAGCATAAACTAAATTATATTACTGAAAACAATGTTAAAAATTTGAATAGAAAAATATCTCATGTACATGCATTAGAAAATTAATATTATTAAAAAGGAAACACTACCAAAAGTGATTTACAGATTCAATATCATCCTATCCAAATCCAAATGACATTTTTTTCATAAATGGAAAATGAATCCTAAAATTCATATGAAAAGGGACCCCAGAAAATTAAAGACATATTGAAAAAGACAAAGTTGGTAGGCTCACACTTCTTAATTTTCAATCTCACAACAAAGCTACAATTATTAAAATGTTGTGGTATTGGCATCAAAATAGGCCTTTAAAATAGTGGAATAGAAATGAAATTCCTGTAGAAATCTCATTCCTTTATGACAAATGATATTTCACAAGGGTGCCACTACCATTTAAAGAGAAAATAATAGTCTCTTCAACAAATGTTGTTAGAACAATTAGATATCCATATTCAAAAGAATGAAGTTGTGTCCTTACTTGATACCATATATAAACATCAACTTAAAATGAATTTATAAAAATAAATTTTAAGAGCTAAAACTATTAAACTTTTAGAATAAAACATATTAGTGAATATTTATGACCTTGAATTAAATAATATATTCACAGATAGTGTATAATAAAAGCACAAGAAACAACCACAATAAATAAATTTGGTTTCATTAACATTAAAAACTTTTGTGTATCAGAAGGCATTATCTAAAAAGTGAAAGGGCAATTTCTGAAGTGGAAAAAAATGATATGCGTATTTCTCATAAAGGTGTAGAATTCAGATTATATGAATAATTTATGCATTTCAACAGCAGATATAAAAACTAAATTAAAATTTGGCAATGTAATTTCACAGACATTTATTCAAAGAAGATTTCAAGTGATCAGAAAATGCATAAACATGCTCAACATTATTAGTTACAAGAAAATGCAATGCAATCACACAATGAGATACCACTTCAAACCCACTAGGGACATTATAAGTAAAATAAAATGGAATGTAAGTGTTGAAATGGAACACTTGTACTTTTTTGGTGGAAATGTAAAATGGTACAGCCACTGTGAAAAACATTTTGGCAATTCCTCAAAAAGTTGAACCTAGATTTACCATATAATCCAACAATTTTATTTTTAGTTTTACACCCTAAATAATTAAAAATAGGTACTCAGACAAACATTTGAACACTGATGTTTCTAGCTGCTGCATTTTTTTTTTTTTTTTTTTTTTTTGAGACATAGTCTCGCTCTGTCACCCAGGCTGGAGTGCAGTGGCGTGATCTTGGCTCACTGCAAGCTCCGCCTCCTGGGTTCACGCCATTCTCCTGCCTCATTCTGTAGAGTAGCTGTAAACAACATATTTCTAAATAACACATTTATCAAAAAAAAAAAAAAAAGAAGACATTTCCAGATAATTCTAAAATATTTTGAACTAATAAAATATAATTAAAATTTATCACAATTTGTTGAATGTAGCATAAGGCATGCTTAGACGAAAATGTGTAAATTGAATGCTTATATTTGAAGAGAAGTAAGGCCAATAGCCTAAGATTTCACCTTAGGGAACTAGATAAATGAAAGCAATTTAAGAAACAGAAAATAGTAAAAATAGAGCAGAAATCAATACATTAACAGCAGGAAACAAATGTCTTACTCTACAAACATCTACAGACATTGAAAGGATAATAAGGCAATATTATAAACAACTTTACTACTCCAAATTTTACAACTTAAATAGATCAATTCCTTGAAAGTCACAAACTAACAAAATCATGAAAGAAGTAAAAATAGCCCTAGATCTATTTTTAATTGAATCAATAATTTGCAACCTAACAAAAAGGAAATCATAAAATTCTAGGTGGATTTATTGCTGAAGTATACCAAACATTTAATGGATAAATCATACCTATTTTTTGTACAATCTCTTCCAGAAAACGGAAGCAGAGGGAACATTTTCTAATTCACTTAATTAGGTCAGCAGTACCCTAATATCTAAATCAGATAAAGATATTACAAGAATGAAACACATAGACCAATATCTTATGCACATAGGCACAAAAGTCCTTAACAAAATACTATCAAATTGAATACCAAATTTATAAGATTATTTATTTAACTTGATTATTTGGGATTTTTTCAGACATAAAAGGCTGGTAACTCAACAGTTACAAATGAATGAATGTAATATCTACTTTATCATTAAGCTAAAGAAGATAAGTCATTTAATCCTATGAACAGAAGCAGAAAAGCATTTGATAAAATCCAACACCCATTTTTTATAAAAGCCATAGCAAACTAAGAATAGAAAGGACTTTCTCAACTTGATAAACAATATCTATAAAAATTTTGGAACGAATGTTATACATTATAGTGAGAACCTGATATGTTTTCTCTAAGATTGAGGACAAAGCAAGAATGTCCTCTCACAGCACTCTCATTCAACAATGTACAGTACTCCTGTTTTATTTCCAAGTTCTGAAAAAAAATTAAATGTTCATATTTTGGTCAATTCTTTGGGATTTTCACATAGAAAATCATACCATCTGCAAGTATAAGCAGCTTTAGTTTTTCTTTTCTTTTCCAATCAGAATGCTTTTTATTTCATTCCTTCTTTTCCTTATCATTTTATGTAGGATTTCTAGTACAGTATTCAAGAACTAAAAGACTCAATATATTTAAGATATTGGCTTTTATTATCTTGATCTATAGATTCAGTGCATTCCCACCCAAAATCCCATCAAGCTAATGTGTTAATATTGACAAACTTATTTCAAAGATTATGTGGAAAAGCAAAACTCGTAGAATAACCAAAACAATAATAAAGAACAAAGTTGGAGGACTCGCTATACTCCACTTGAAGACTTAATGTAAAGCTACGGTAATCACATAAATTAATTGAATAGGATAAAGAGCAAAAAGGGAGGATCTCCAAAATGCATAATCAATTGATTGTTAACAAAGATTCAAAGGCAATACGATGGTGAAAGAATAGTCTTTTCAACAAAGTGTGCTGAAAAAATTGTTGACAAGTATGTAAAATCTGTCTCACACATAGACACAGAATTTACGTATTTTACAAATATTAACTAAAAATGATTTAAAGACCCAAATATAAAAATAAAAATAATAAACCACTTCTGGGAGAAAATATTGTAGAAGATCTGTATTTTAGTTTTTTGATAAGTTTCTAGATACAACACCAAAAGCACTATCAATGAGGGAAAAATTAAGTTGGACTTGATTCAATTTAAAAAGTTTTGCTGGCCGGGCGCGGTGGCTCAAGCCTGTAATCCTAGCACTTTGGGAGGCCGAGACGGGCGGATCACGAGGTCAGGAGATCAAGACCATCCTGGCTAACACGGTGAAACCCCGTCTCTACTAAAAATACAAAAAATTAGCCGGGCGAGGTGGCGGGCGCCTGTAGTCCCAGCTACACGGGAGGCTGAGGCAGGAGAATGGCGTAAACCCGGGAGGCGGAGCTTGCAGTGAGCTGAGATCCGGCCACTGCACTCCAGCCCGGGCGACAGAGCGAGACTCCCTCTCAACAAAAAAAAAAAAAAAAAAAAAAAAAAAAAAAAAAAAAAAAAGTTTTGCTTTACAAAAGACAATGTTAAAAAAAAGTGAAACACCAAGAAATAGTAGAAAATATTTTCAAGATACATATTTGATAAAAAGTTTGTATCTGAAATACACAAACAACTTTCACAGAGAAAAATAAGAAAAAAAGAAACAACTTAAAAATGGGCAAAGGATCTGAATAAGCACAACCACAAAGAATATATACAGATGATATCTAGACATGTAAATAGATTACAATATCATTTGCCATCTTAGAATTGCACATTAAAACAACAATTTAATCCTAGTATACATACCTATTAGGATGGCTAAAATTTGAAAAACTGACAACACTGAATGTTGGCAAGGATGCTGAACAACAGGAACTCCCATTCACTCCGGCTAGGAATACAATATTGTACAGCTCCTTTGGAGAAGGGATTGAGAGTTTCTTATGAAATTACAAAATCTTACCGTATGATCAGACAACTGAACTCCTAAATATTTATATAACTAATTTTAAAACATATATTCACACAAAAACCTGCATGTGAATGTTTGTAGAATCTTTATTAAAAATTATCAAAACTAGAAGGATCAAATATGTTCTTTAATAGGTTAGTGGATAGACAAGTATGGTGAATTCATACAATAGAATATTATCTACTAATAAAAATAATAAGCTATTAAATCATTCAAAGACATGGATAGGCCTTAAATATATATTGGTAAGGTGAAAGAAGCAAGTCTGAAAGACTGCTATGTGCATTCAACAAATTATGAGACATTCTAGAAAAGGTGACATAATGATTACATTTAATGCTGTATCCTGGATGGAATCCTGGAACAGACAAAGAACATAAGTGAAAACTAAGAAAATCATAATAAGAAGATGTGGATCTTAGTAAATAATAATGTATCAGTATTTGTTGATTAGTTGTAATAAATGTACTATACTTGCTGAAGAGGTTTAACAGGGGAAACTAGGTATGTGGCATATGAGAATGTTCTTTCTTATCTTTGCGAATTTGCTTTAAATATAAAATACAAAAGGTTATTTAAATAACCCACATATTATAAATAAATATGAATTAAATTATTATGCCTTAAGCTGCTGTAAAGGATTCTTTTTCCCATGGATTTCCCATCAGTGTATTTAATATTCATAGAAACACCCAGGATTATCCAAGTTCTCTGCAGTGGGAGGCAAATGTCAGTGAATAGTAACTAAATTACTAAAATGATAAAATTTCCATCTTAATGTGTGACTATGATAATAATAAGTATTATTATTGCAACTATTTTGAGTTTACTGTATGCTTTATCATTCTAATTAATTTATACTATAATATTATCACTGATTCACTAGAACAGCTGTATGAGTTATGGTATTGATATCTTCATTAAAACAATTTTTTAAATATATAAAATTTGTACATTTTTATGGGGTACATGTGATATTTTGGTGCATGCATAGAATATGTAATGATCAAGTCAGGGTTCTTAGGGTATTCCTCACCCAGAATATTTATCATTTCTATGTGTTGGGAATGTTTCAAGTCCTCTCTTCTAGCTATTTTGAAATATATATTATGCTGTTATTATAGTCACTCTACTCTGCTATTGAATATTGGAACTTATTCCTCCTATTTAACTATATTTGTACCCATTAACAAAACCCTCTTCATCACACTTCCTCCCAACACACACACACACACACACACACACACACCCTTCCCAGTTTCTGATTATTATTCTATTCTCTACCTTGATGAGATCAACGTTTTTAGCTCCCACATATGAGTGAGAATATGCAATATTTGTCTTTTTGTGCCTGGCTTATTTCACTTAACATAATAAACTCCAGTTTCAACCATGTCACTGCAATTGACAGGATTTTATTCGTTATTATGGCCAAGAAGTATTTAATTGTGTATGTATACCATATTTTATTTATCCATTCATCCATTGATGGACACTTATGATAATTCCATAGCTTTGCTGTTGTGAATAGTGCTGCAACAAACAGAGGGGTGCAGGAATACCTTTGATACACTGTTTTTCTTTCCTTTTAATAAATACCCAGTAGTGGGATTGCTGAATCATAGGGTAGTTCTACTTTTAGTTTCTTAGGATATCTCCATACTGTTTTTCATAACGTCTATACTAATTTACATTCCCCAAAAAAGTGTATGAGAGTTCCCTTTTCTCTGCCTCTTCACTAGCATGTTGTTTTTAATGTTTTTAAAATAATAATCATTTTAACTGGGGTAAGATTACATCTTATTTTGGTTTGGACAGGTATTTATCTGATGATTAGTGATGTTGAGAATTTTCTAATATATTTGTTTACCATTTATATTTCTTCTTTTGAGAAATATCGATTCATGTCCTTTGCCTACTTTTTAATGACATTGTTAGTTATTTGCTATTGAATTCCTTACATATTTTGAATTAGTCCCTTGTCAGAAGACTAGTTTGCAATTTTTGTCCATTCGGCAGATTGTCACTTCACTCCATTGTTTCCTTTGCTGTGCAGAAGCTTTTTACTTTAATATAGACCAATAGAGCAGAATAAAGAACCCAAAAGTAAATCCACCTTTTTATATATAATTGTTCTTTTTTAAGATGCTGAGAACATCCACTGACAAACAAACACCCTTTTTAATAAATGTTACTGGGAAAACTGGATATCCATATGCAGATGTATATCTTGCATTTTATATAATGTATTATATATAATATAAAAATCAACTCAAAGTGGATTAAAAACCTAAATATAAGATACAAAACTATAAAGCTACTAGAAGAAAACATAGAGGACATACTACAGGATATTGGTCTATGCAAAGATTTTATGACTAGGACTTCAAAAAGATTTTATGGCTAGGACTTCAAAAGCATAGGCAACAAAAACAAAATAGGCAAACGATACCCTCATTTCACAGAAAATTGAAGGGAGCCACTGGGAACTTAAACATTATGTACCTATCAAGTAGCAAGTCATGTAAGATGTGTTAGCATCAGACTACTATGAAAAATTTCTTTAGAAAACTCCTTTGATAAAAATATTACAACTAAAAGACTGTCTGGCCAGAATCAGTGGCTCTCTGTTTATAGAAATAACTTTTTCAGTAACTTGAGGAGTGGCTTAGGTTTCAGGCATGTACACTTTTTGAAACATGACCTCAAGTCTACTATAGAATTCATGAAAAATTGTTCTTCTGAGTATGTGTTCATGTGAGAGTTTGTTCAGTCGTGGCAGGATGACTATTAAAGGTTATGATACAAATCAGAAATATTGATTAGGTAATGGACATACAGAACATAGGTATGCGGTCAGGACGGAAAAAGTGTTTTGAAACTTTTCTACCTGTAACTGAACACATGCAAGTAAAACATATTTTCCAAAAGAGGAAAATAAAAAAATAAAAAAAAAAAGTAGAGAGCCACTCTCAGCATCTTAGTTGAGAACAACACTAAGAGTAGAAGGAAGGCATATATGAATACAACGGCAAAAAAGTGGGTGATGGCTAAAAAATTTAGAATAAGAAGCAATGGAGAAACTGACTTTCAGGGTGGAATAAAAGTGTCCCTATTTCTAATACTTCAAAGACGATAAGAAAAGAAAATTACTGCTATAGTTGGCTTTTGTCATGCTCATTTGGGCTAAGGTAAGGAAAGGATGAGGTAACAGGCTCTGAAAAGGTGGGAATAATGTAAGCCATTCTTTTGAGAATCCAGAGCATGAAAAGATTGTTAAAATTCAGTAGCAGAAAGGAGGCATAGATTAGAGCAACTTCAGCTCATTTAAGTTATAACTAAAGATTGTGATTGTTGTTATGTAACTCATCCTTAAGTATCTTGACTTCATTTACATAAACACTATTGACCTGGGGAGAGAAAACTTTATATTCACTACAATGCTAGCAATATGAAAAGACTACACATTTGTCACAGTTGAATTTTAAAAGAATTTTTAACTCAGCTATCCTTTGAGAAACAAGTGAGTCCTAACCTCCCTTGCATCCCTGTCAAATTGAAGTCTGGAGCTTTTATGATATTTATAAGGGTGTCTTCCACCAGAAACAATAATGTTGTTGGAATTACTGAATCTATTAAATGTTATCCTAACATTTTCTTATGTAGGCACATCAAGGGAAAGCATTAAAAATTACATTATAAAACTGCACAATTATAATATTTGTAGAACCATAAAAGAAAAAGAAAAGTTTATGTTACAAATTGGTTCTGTCTTTTTGAGTCTTAAGAACTGGCCTAAAGGGCCTTATGCACAATTACTTCAAATTTGTATTCTTAAACTTCTAATAATTCAGTGGCTAGAAACAGCATTCCATTTAGATTCTGGTGTTGGTGGTAATGTTACATTTTGTACTTTCAAAATATATCAGCATGAATTATCTCTGCTTGCACCTTGACAAAATCATTTAAAACTTATGTCTGGAAGGTAATGTTAACCATGTCTGTGCACAACTAGATACTGATCACAATAAAGGGTCCCAGAGTTAAACATTTTATTTTGTTCTCTGTTAAGGAAATCCAAAATAGAAAGTCTCAAAAAACGTAATTGAAATATTTCAAAGCCAATTTCCATTTCCAATGGATTATCTTTTTATCATATCCAAATCAATGTCAATTGCCTAAGAAAATCATTTGTATCCATTTCTCCAACAGAATCATAAACTTGCACTGTTTTACTATAACTTACATATCACCTTCTTTTAAATTAATAAGACGATTAGTTTATTCCCCTCCACTTCACAGAAACATTTAATTAACTCATCTTACCCAAATTCTCTTGAGAAGTTTCTAGGTGAAGTGTTTCTACTATCCTCATTTTCTATCATATTCTACATTCAGCACTTTTATATGTTTATGCACACAATCAATGCTCCATTAATCTTGATAATAAGAGAGAAAAAATCAAATGCCATTTTTTTATGATACATTCTTTTGTTCAAATGTTAGGGTTCTTAGAAATTTTGTCATTAAAGTATATTGTTTTTGTACTATTAATTGTACAAATACATATTCCATGTAATTTTTATGGTTTGCAAAGCATCCAAATATATTTTTCCTCCATTACTAACAAAATATAAATATATATATTAAGTATAATTACGTTACTATGGCTAAATTTATATGGCTTTAATTTATATATTAAAACTCAGACTGATCTTTGACCTTTTTCATTCTTCTCTATTCACTATATCCACATATTAACACATCTTATTGGAACTTCATTCAAAATATGTTAAAAATTATTTCCTATCTTGTCGACACATCTGTTGTTTACCCTGACCTAGGCCACCATTAATTCTCAGTGAATTACCGCAATAGTCTCATTACAAGAATAAAACAACAGATTTTAGCCATTAATGAGACAAGAAAAATAAACTAAAACTATAAAGATGAAAAAAATCAAAAAGTAAAATAGATTTCATTTAAGATGACATGCTTATGTTATATTAATCTTTAGAAATATACCAAATCTCTTTCTTCCCAAAACACAGCATAACAAAAGACTAGAGCTCATAAGCAAGGTCTAGTGTGACAGGTTCCCCACTGGGTTACTTAAGGGTGTAGGCCCGCTGCTTGAACCTTAAAGGCCAGTCAGTGAGTCAAGGCCATGGGTTCTCAGGGACACCAGCCACTGGATTCTTAGGGATGCCAGGCAAGAAGCAATTGTCCATGAAAACCGAAACATCCCAGTGAGTAGCTGAGAGCCTACCAAGGAAAACAGTCCCATCTCACACACACACAGTAGGCAAAAAGCTAGTAAATTAGCTTGAAAGCAGCTTAAAGATTAAAAGCGGCAGGACTCTTTAAAGCTGCCCGGCTGCTGCCCAGAAGTCTCCCATATGTAAATACTAATCAACTCACCAAACTAGACTTGTCTGAGTCATCTTTTAGTCTCCTTCCAATTTGGGACAGGGGAATGTTACAATCCCAAGTTTTTCTCATAACACAAGGTTGGTAGAGCTACAGAATACAATATTAATGTGCATAATCAATTGAATTTCTATGTCCTCACAAGAAACAACCCATAACTTAATAAAGTAACTCAATTAAAAACATCAATAATGATAAAACAGTTTTAAACAGTTTTTTTCTTTAAATGGAGACCTGCAGGATTGCAAATTACAACACATTGCCTAGATATATTAAACAAGAGGCAAATACGTGGAGAAAAATACAGTGTTCATTGGTCGAAAGTCTTAATAATTTTAAGATGGCAGCTCTCTAAACTGACGAAGAGATTTAATGAAATTCCTATAAAAATCCCAATAGCACTTTTTTATGGAAATTGACAAACTGATTAAAAACTATACATAAAAATGCAAATGATTTAGACCAACCTGAAAAGAAAAATTATTGAAAAACAAGAACTTACACTTTCAGGTTTCAAAAATTCTAGGAAACCTAAATAATCAAGATGTTGTGATACTGACATTAGGACAGACATATAAAACAAGGGAACAGACTAGACATTGCAGAAATAAATGTGACATAAACCCATTAAAAGATGCTCACCATCATTGGTCATCAGGTACATGCAAACATACATATACAAACACACACACATGTAATTAGACACATCTACACACTTACTACAATGGTTATTAAAACTAACGACAAAAATCAAATATTACAGTTGTGTAGAAACTAGAGCCCTCATACATTGCTGGCAGGAACATAAAATAGTACAAACATTATAGCAAACAGGGTGGCAAATTATATATCCCCATGACAAGGAAAAAATTAAAAATCACTTACATGAGAAAAGATAGTAGGACAGCAGTGCGCAGTTACTCTCTTGCCCAAGGGATACGCTAACTTTTCAACTGTTTCATATTATGTTCTGTGGGAATATTTAACATACTGATACTCCACAGAACATCACACAGGTGATATATCAATGATAACATATTAATCGGAATGAGTTAACTACAAGTTAACATCCAATTACAATGAATGTTACAGTAAGACCCATGTTCACATGGAGGGGATAGAGTCTGAAAAAAGTGGTTTCCCCCATTTGCGAAGATTTCAGGAGTTCAAAGATCTGAATCATATTGCAAAACCCCTTCTAAAATTAAAACAAATAAAGTATTGTACTGTATATCCCTTTGTCTCCAAGAAAGACAGCTAGTGCTATTTTTCTTTTCCAGTTAAGGTATCACTATTCACATATCCTGTCCCCTTAGGTCAGGTCTACCTGACATTTAATGGTGATACATTTCTTCTCTCAACTACTGTTCATTTTCTTACTAAAAATAATAGTTCAGATAAAGTAAAGTTTTAAAATTTTTCTTCTTTATAAGATCACAGAAATCTGGAGAAAAATCTACAAATTATAATCCTTATTCTCCAAATTTTGCAATCTCAGAAAGGTTACTTTAAAACAATATTTAACTAATGTCTAACCCAATAGCTGACTCCTTACTATATATAACAATTACAATAGCTAACATTATAATAAACCCCTTCCTAGATTTCTACACTTCACCAAATTTCATCTCTATCATGAACCCAATAACATTTGAGTTACATCACTTTATTAACATAGGTATAATGTGTAGTTTCAAAATATACAACTTTCTAAAAAACGATAGTCTGGGCTGAGCATGGTGGCTCATGCCTATAATCCCAGTATTTTGGGAGACCAAGTCTGGTGGATTGCTTGAGCTCAGGAGTTAGAGACCATCCTGGACAACATGGTGAAAACCTGTCTCTACAAAAATTAGCCAGATGTGTTGGTGCACACCTGTAGTCTTAACTACTCAAGAGGCTGAGGTGGGAGAATAGATCATTTGAGGCTGGAAAATCAAGGCTTCAGTCAGCTGTGATTGCACCACTGTACTCCAGCCTAGGAAAAATAGTGAGACCCTTTCTCAAAAGAAAGAGTATTCTTATTTTCCTCTTTTTAAAAGACATCTTTGAATCATTGCAAAAAGTAGGATTTTTAAGAAGATCTCTCATGAACTTTCCATCTTTTTCCATTATCCACTACGGCCCTTTCTTAGAAAAGATTGGCCTTTCAGATTCAATGTGCATTTGGATTTATGCATTTTGAAAATGTGTGCCCCTAGAACAGATAACTACACGCCCCCTGTTCCAGGAGTATAAATTTTCCTGAAAATTTAGGAAAATATGTTACTATGTAATTATTCAGATATATTATTTAAGGTAATTACATTAATGTTAAAGTCAGACTTCAAATACATGTTACATTTATTAATATTACTGTGAGCTACAGCCTCTGACACCAGGGAAACAAACACACTATTCTCATTGCACATCTAAAATCAAAGTTCCTGAAGTAAATTTTACATACCTGTCTGTAGTATGAACGAAAATCCAGTACTTTATATTAGTTTCTCCTTTTGGGGGGAAAGGTATTACGGTGTGATTCCAAGAGCTTATGATGTGTGTTCATTACCTGGATATCCATACCATATCCAACTGTAATAAGTACATTTCCATCAAGTTATATATAGATGTATACTAATTATTACATAATAAACATTGGAGAGTCTTTGTGCTACTAGCACAGGCTGTAAAAAGTAATGTGAAAGTCTGTATAAAATGTGACGCATTTTATACAAAGACAGGCCAGAATACATGGGCTTCTATTTTCAAAATTTGTCTTCTGGCAATGTTGATACATTTGTACTATTACATCTCTAAGGTAATTTTCAAGCATTTGCCTTTCTTTGTTATATAAATCTTCTCTTTCTAAAGGGATCAACTGGGATTAGATTTTTATCCTACTGCTAAAACATAAAGCAAAAAGGCCAAAAGTGATCTCATCTTTTCAGAGCAACGCACTTTAATAGCAGCAGCAGGTGCCTCTCTTTTCTGAGCTTTCCTTCACCTGAATGTGGTTCTGGTACTTAAAAGTACAGTATTTATTTTTTACATAACATAGCCCTAATGTAAACCAATTGCCTACCATGTGCTTTTACAAAGAAGTATTGATCCATTTTCCTGTTGAAGGAAAAGTTCCTATTTTGGGACTTATTGAGAGATGATATGTGGATTTCCAGTTTGATGCCTTCCTAAGGGATTTAAAGGTGATTTTTGCTTTAAAAGAGCAGAACAATACATTTTTTTTTTTCCCAAATGAAACCTTTACTTGCTGGCTAAATCATAGATATTTTATTACTTAGCAATATTGTCTGTTTTTCTCTTTATTATAAAGACTCCTACATATATAATTATCTTGTTTGCTCAGAGGTATATTAATAAAGCAAGGCCGGGCGCGGTGGCCCAAGCCTGTAATCCCAGCACTTTGGGAGGCCGAGACGGGCGGATCACCAGGTCAGGAGATCGAAACCATCCTGGCTAACACGGTGAAACCCCGTCTCTATTAAGAAATACAAAAAACTAGCCGGGCGAGGTGGCAGGCGCCTGTAGTCCCAGCTACTCGGGAGGCTGAGGCCGGAGAATGGCGTGAACCCGGGAGGCGGAGCTTGCAGTGAGCCGAGATCCGGCCACTGCACTCCAGCCTGGGCGACAGAGCGAGACTCCGTCTCAAAAAATAAATAAATAAATAAATAAATAAATAAATAAAGCAAAAAAGTATGTGTTAAACTAATACTCAATGGTTTGAGAAGAAATTTCCTGACACAGTAGTTGAACAAAAGTCTTAGATTGTTCCATCTGAGCTTTCATAGATTACATGTTATTCTTATTATGAGCTTGTCATAAATGAACCTTGTAGTACTAGGGTGCTTTAGTTTACAGAGTCTAATGAGTTTGTAACACAATAAGAATGGAAATCCTCTTTTAAAAGTAGTTTATGTTTTAAAAGCACATCCTATCCTTTTATAATGTCAAAAAGTTTAACAAAAATTTTATTAAAATTCAAAAGGTTAAAATATGTTTATTTATTTAACAGTCTACTTTGATTCTGGTAAGAGAAACTAAAAATTATGACAATCCTAGGCAAAATGTACAGTAAGCTAAGTCAGATTTTAATGTAACCCCATGTAGCCTAATTTTCTTAGAATCCAAGAGTTAGCATAATATATTACTAGCATAAAAATTACAGGATTATTCTAGAAGTGCTGTTGTTTCTGGACCATGTTGGGGATTTTATTTCGAGTATTCCTACCATCAATTTTTACATTCATTCTGAATCTGTTTGGGTGACTGTGATTGTTAGTGCCAGTAGGTGTGTGCTAACTAGTAATATTGGAAGATGCTTTATCTTAAAGTAATGTAACTCTGTTATAGAAGAATAGTCTGTCCTCCAAATAATTAGTGTATTTTTATTAATAACTTTAAAATATTAAAGACATTCTCTTCTCCCCAAATGTCAGTATCAAACATTGTTTACTTCCTTACATCTTAGTTTCACATGCATTATCTCTAATTTTATAGCAAGTTTGAATTAGGCAGAGTCATTAATATCCTATCATTATAAATGATCACAGAGAGCTTTATTAACTTGCTAAGGTTTACACATCTAGTAAGAAAACAGTCGAGAATTAACATGGATTTTCTGATTTCTTGCCCAATGTGCCTTTCACGGTACCATGCAATATTTCAAATGAAGAATCACTATGTTGTTGACTGTCCAAGATTAAATATGAATGAGAAATAAAAATAAGCATAGAGGATGAAGGTGATAGTTTAAAAGTAAGTAAAATATTTTTATCTCTAAAAAAACTAATGAAGGAATACTATAAAAGTAACATTAGTAATTATTATATCATAATATTATATAATATATCTTCTGTATGTATTTAGTATAAGTAAAATTTGTAAATTTACTTGGAACAAAATTTGAAGTTTAGAGTTTAGATTTAACAGAAAATTTGTATGTTTTATATATTGCTGTTGAAGACACTTAATTTTTACACAAAACCTTTCCCAATCCTTTTTCTCGCTTTTTTGCCTGCCAAGCAAACTGAAAAACCAAAAGTCCACTTTCTCAGTTTGCTTTACTTTCATGGAAACCAATCGATGAGAAGTGAACAGAAGTTGGCTAATTAAAATTAAATTTTAAAAATAATATTATTATAAAAAGAGACAAAGGTTACCAAAGCAACCTTTCTCAGTTCTTCCATAATCCTTTCTTTAAAGTGAACAGATGACTACAGCCACAATAGTTTTGAGGAATATTAACAGAAGAATCATAGACATAAACTTAAAGGTGGTTGAACCATGAAACCAACATAAGCAACATCTACTGTCAGACTTATTATATCAGGAAAATAAAATCCTATATCTATAATATAATTAAGTTAGGTTTTCCCTTACTTACCAGAGAATGAATGCCTAACCATTTCAATTGTTCTTAAAATTTACACTTGAAAAACAGTAGATGGAAGTTACGTTCTTTAAAATGAAAGTAAATATCTCCGGGCGCGGTGACTCACGCCTGTAATCCCAGCACTTTGGGAGGCCGTGGCGGGTGGATCACGAGGTGAGGAGATCGAGACCATCCTGGCTAACACTGTGAAACTCCGTCTCTACTAAAAATACAAAAAAACTAGCCAGTCGTGGTGGCGGGCGCCTGTAGTCCCAGCTACTCAGGAGGCTGAGGCAGGAGAATGGCGGGAACCCGGGAGGCGGAGCTTGCAGTGAGCCCAGATCGCGCCACTGCACTGCTGCCTCGGTGACAGGGCGAGACTCAGTCTCAAAATAAATAAACAAATAAATAAATAAAAAGGAAACTAAATATCATCTGTGAGCTTTTATGACATTATCAAAGGTGAAGACGAATATAAAACCAAAGTCAATATTTTGATAAGTGCTTTGTTTTAAATTTGAAAGGGGCCGTAAGTGTCAGTCTAATTCTCCCTCTCCTTTTAAGTTTAGTGACTGAAGAGCCAAAGAGCTGGCAAATGTATTTTGATATAAGCAAACATTACCACCCAAACATTATTTAAGTGGTAAATCAAAGAAATTATTTTCTCATTGATTGCTCTTTCAGAAAACAGAGGCATTGAAAAACTGCAAGCTTCTGTATTGCAATTAAAATGGTGAACATACAGCAATTATGTAGTAGTTAAGAGTATTAACAGCAAAGCCTTATTAAATTACATATAGGAAATTATTCTTAGAAGAAGCAATTTATGACAAAAATGATGTATTTCCTGAAGTTTTGTCTACTTTTCAAAAAAGTACTATTTTCCTGGATGATATCTGATACTCTTATTACTTAGTTTCAACTACTCACTTTATGTTGGATATTCAAATTACATATTTGTAATTTGATCAGCAGTTCTAAATCGTGTTCCTAAAAACTTAGTACATATCTTCCAACTCATGTTAACTTCTCTCAAATGCCTTTTGATTATCACGTACCATCAAAGTGTTTGTTCTCCTGTATTTTCTACCATATTTTAAGGTACTTTTACCTCCACAGCAGTCAATATTTAATCCAGATCCAGTCTTTTCATTATATTTCATTATATTTCCAGTGTCTCTCAACATCCTGACCTCTTATTCATTTTCACTGTCATTTTAGTTCTTCATTATCTTACATGAACTACTATAATAGCAGTAGAAGAGCTGATTTCCCTACTTGCAATCATTCCATTTTCTATACTGCCTCTTTCCTCAATATGTGTCTATTTTTGTAAAAACTCTTCAGTAGCTTCACAGTGGCAAGCAAACTCATTACAGCAAATAAGGCCATTCACAATCTGGCTCTATCTATATACAGCCTTACGTCCTGTTCTTTCCGTAACCAAAGCTACGCTTTGCACAGAGAAAACCACATGCGAGCCGATGAACACACAATTATTTTTCCTGCTTCTTTTATTTTGTTCATATTTAAGTGCCCTTTCACCTGCTTCCACTTGTTGAAGCCCTATTCATCATATAAGACATAGGCCAAAGTGTGATATCTACTGATGCAACTCCCTGATTTGATGAAACAACAAATTGCCTGGTAAAACTCTGCCATAATGTCATCAGAAGAATTGTCTGAATCAGCTTGCTATAAAGAAGAGGAGCCAACAAGGATTCTCTTCTATTTGAATGCATTTTACTGGGAGATTTCATGGTAGTGATTTCCTTTGCCCTTATAAAATCTGAACTTATTTGTAACTTCACATATTGTATTTTAATTAATGTCAATTATGTTTATCACCTCTGAGAGCCTGTGAAGAGACAGTTTCATATACTTTTTTTATTTAAATACTTGCTCTACACAGTGTCTGACAAAATGTAGATCCACAGTCAATGTGTTCAAATACTATAAAAAGTCAATGACACTAAAATTGAGATAGTATGGTCGACACTATGATTAATTCACTGAACAGTTCTTGTTTTAACTTTACTATGATGAAGCTTGTTGGGTATAAACACGTAGGATAAAAATTTTAATGGATTATTTATGATTTTTTGAAGTTTGCCCATTATGTGTCTTTTCTCCCAACACTTACTCAATTGATTGTAATAAACATTATTTTTTGAACATAAAAAACAAAAAAACATATATGTACACACTGATTACTACCTGGCATTAAAGTGTGCAATGTGGGTTATATGGCAACAGAAAAGCTACATTCCCTGACATCATTTGTAATTCTACACATACACACCTAATAGAGCTTTAGTGTGTATATTTTTCTTAAATTTATTTTTTTCTACAAGTTCTAATACATTGTATTTGAAAAATATAAAAACCTAAATTTGGGAAAAGATGGTTTTGACCAGAGAAATGTGGAAAGAAGTGATATATGCTTTCTGATGCCTGAAAAATTAGAATTGGAACGTTTGCTTAGTCCTGGAAATGAAAAGCATATCCTGAGCCTGACAGAACGCTCTATTGCTAGATTTAAACAATTTTGGCCAAAATATTTTTCCCAGGTTTTCATCTCGGGTTTTTATGGTTTGAGGTCTTACATTTAATCCATCTTGAATTAATTTTTGTATATGGTGGAAAGTGAGAATCTAGTTTCAACCTTCTGTATTATGCCTAGCCAGCTATCCCAGCACCATTTATGTATGTATGTATGTATGTATGTATGTATGTATTTATTGAGACAGAGTCTCGCTCTGTCGCCCAGGCTGGAGTGCAGTGGCGCGATCTCGGATCACTGCAAGCTCCGCCTCCCAGATTCTCGCCATTCTCCTGCCTTAGCCTCCCGAGTAGCTGGGACTACAGGTGCCCACCACTGCGCCCAGCTAACTTCTTGCATTTTTAGTAGGGACGGGGTTTGACGGCCTAGCACCATTTATTGCACAGGGATTCCTTTTCCATTTGCTTGTTTTTGTCAACCTTGTTGAAGATCAGATGGTTGTAGGTGTGTGGCTCTATTTCTGAGTTCTCTATTACGTTCCATTGGTCTGTGTGTCTGTTTTTGTACCAGTACCATGCCCTTTTATTATTGTAGCCTCATAGCATAATTTGAGTTGGATGGTATGATGCCTCCAGCTTTGTTCTTTTTTGCTAAGGTTTACTTTGAATATTTGGGCTCTTTGTTTCTTCCACATGAATTTTAGAATTGTTTCTTTTCTAATTCTGTAAAAAATGACATTGGTAGCTTGAGATAGTACTGTATCTGTAGATTGCTAAAATGACAGTATGACCCTTTTAATGATATTGATTCTTCCAATCCATGAGCATGAGAGGTTTGTCCATTTCTTTTTGTCATCTCTGATATTTTCAGCAGTGTTTTGTAGTTCTCCTTGTAGAGATCTTTTACCTCCTTGGTTAGCTATATTCCTAGTTATTTCATTTTCCTTGTGGCTATTGTAAATGGGTTTGTGCTCTTGATATGATGCTCAGCTTGGACATTATTGGTGTGTATAAATGCTATTAACTTTTGTACATTGATTTTGTATTCTGAAATCTTGCTAAAATTGTTTAGCATTTGTCGTGTCTCTTCTGGAGTTTGGTATTGGGCTGATTGATTTTTTTTTTGGAAAAGTTTTAGTAAAGTTGGCCTTGGCAAAAAAATTATGGTCAAGTCCCTAAAACCAATTATGAGAAAAAAAATGAAAACCAGGACCTAATTAAACTAAGGAACTTCTGCATAGAAAAAGAAACCGTCAACAGAGTAAACCTACAACCTTACAGAATAGTGGAATATATTTTCAATCTATGCATCTGACAAAGGTCTAATATCCAGACTCTTCAAGGAATATCCAGACTCTTCAAGGAACTTAGCAAGAGACAACCAAATAACACTATTAAAAAGTGGGCAAAAGACATAAACAGATACTTCTCAAAAGAAGACATAAAACATAACATTATGAAATGTTCAGCATCACTAATCACTGGAGAAACACAAATCAAAACCAAAATGAAACATCATCTCACACCAGTCAGAATAGATATTTTTAAAAAGTCAAAAAACAACATATGCTGGCAATGCTGCAGAGAAAAGGGAATGCTGATACACTGCTGTTGGGAATGTAAATTAGTTCAGCCACTGTGGAAAGCAATTTGGAAATTTCACAAATAAATTTAAACAGGGTTACCATTAGACTTAGCAATCCCATTACTGGGTATTTAGCCAAAGAAATATAGATCATTACACCAAAAAGACACACACATGCATATGTTCATCACCATGCTATTCCCAATAGTAACAACACGGAATCAAATTAGGTGCCCATCAATGGTGGATTAAAGAAAAAGTTGTATGTGTACACCATGGAATGCAACACAACCATAAAAAGCATAAAATCACGTCCTTTGAAGCAACATGGATGAAGCTGGAGGCCATCATCCTAAGTGAATTAACACAGGAATGGAAAATGAAATACCTCATGTTCTCATTTATAAGCAGAAACTAAACATTGAGCACATATGAGCATAAACATGGGAATGATAATCACTGCAGACTACTAGGAAGGGAGGGAGGGCGCTTGGTTTCAAAAACTACTTATTAGGTACAATGTTTACCACTTGGGTCCAATATACCCATGTAACAATCCTACATATGTACTCCCTGTATCTAATATAAAAGCTGACATTTTTTTTCCCTAAAGCTGTAAATATGGATTGCTCTCTTGTCTTCTAAATGTAATGGTACACATAATAATTCTGGATGTAGCATAGGTTTAGTTTCTTCACAGGTACTTTGCATTTTATTTACTTTTCTGTTTATTGATTGTTGTTTATTGATTGTTGTTGATTGTTCCTAGGCCTGTTAGCTGGCAAAGCAAAAATTTATACAGGTGTGTATATCAACCTCTATTTGGATACAGATCTATTCGTTTTCCTGCATGTAACTACTGTATCATTATTGAGCTAATTCATTACCACATACATCATCCCAGTCTCCTCTTACTGCTTATCTGTAATCCAACATTCAAACTGTAAGAAATCCGGTTTCAGGCCGGGCGCGGTGGCTCAAGCCTGTAATCCCAGCACTTTGGGAGGCCGAGACGGGCGGATCACCAGGTCAGGAGATCGAGACCATCCTGGCTGACACGGTGAAACCCCGTCTCTACTAAAAAATACAAAAAACTAGCCGGGCGAAGTGGCGGGCGCCTGTAGTCCCAGCTACTCGGGAGGCTGAGGCAGAAGAATGGCGTGAATCCGGGAGGCGGAGCTTTCAGTGAGCTGAGATCCGGCCACTGCACTCCAGCCTGGGCGACAGAGCGAGACTCCGTCTCAAAAAAAAAAAAAAAAAAAAAAAGAAATCCGGTTTCTGCCATCTGCGATCCATTTACTTAACTGTTCACTTTTTGTATTCTTGTATATTGGCTCCAGAATTGTTAACTCATTCCCCTGTAAGACACAACTTTATAGAATAGAGTATAGTGCTTATGAATAGTTCCTTTCAGCTGTAATTTTTCATATGCCACTCATCAAAGTTGCTCAGGTTAACATCTCCCCATACCACGCTTCAGTGAAGTTGTTTGCTAAATTTGTAAAACAGTTAAATTATTTTGTCACATTTTACATTTCACCCTGGGAAGTTCCAACTTCCTAACTTTTAAAAAAAATCTTCATATGTTAGGTTTTACTGTTTGTATTGTAATTCACTATTTTGTCATAAATTTCAATTGGTGTTAATAAATGTATAGTGTCATTTTCTGCTATCGCAGCATCACAAGAAATAGTTGCACAATGCTATGACATTCCCTGTGTTTTATGTATTCAAACTCCCTCTTCTCAAACTCTAGTAGCCATTGACTTCTTACTGTCTCTGTAGTTTTTCTTTTCCAGAATGTCATATAAATGGCATATTATAGTATCAGTCTTTTCAGAGTTTCTGTCACCTACATATATACACTTAGGATTCACCTCTGTCTTTGTATGGATTGACAGCACATTCCTTTCTATCCTTGGATAGTACCCTATTGTACGAATGAACCAGTGTTTGTACATGCATTCACTTATTGACAGACTTATTGGAGATACTACTTGCCTTCAGTTTGGGTTAGATTTTAAATAAAATCTATAAATAGTCATGTGCATGATTTTGTATGCACGTATGGTTTTAAAAGTCGGCTAAATACTTAAGAGCACAGTTGCTGGATCTTATGGTAAGATGACATTCAGCTGTGTAAGAAACCGATAAATTATTTTCCAAAGTGGCTGTACCACATAGGAGAATTCCCTGTGCCTCTTTATTCTTGTCAGTTTGCTATGGCATCTTGGCACATCTATGGCATCTTGGCATATCATCTATGGCATAATCTTGCTAGTTTGCAAGATTTTGGTCATTGAAATAATTGTGTACTGATACCCCATTCACGTTTTAATATGCATTTCCCTCATGACAACAGAGTTTGAGCATCCTTTTGTATGTTTATTTGCCATATGTAAAGCTTCTTTGGTGAGTTATTTGGCCAGATGATAGTCCATTTTTTAAGTTAGTTTGTTGTTTTATTGATGAGTTTAAAGAGTTTTTTTTTGTATACTTTGGATAAAAATTCTTTATCAAATATGTATTTTGCAAATATTTTCTCCCCATTTCTGACTTTTTTCATTCTCTTTACAGTGCTTTTCATTGAGCACAAGTATAATTTTAATGAATTCTAACTTATCTTTTTTTTTCACAAATTATGCTTTGGGTGTTGTAATTCAAATTTATTACCACACCCAAGGTATATAAATATTCTTCTATGTTAGGTCCTAGAAGTTTACAGTTTTACTGTTTATGTTTAGATTTATGTTCCATTTTGAGCTAATTTCCTGCAAATGGTAAAGTCTATGTAGTACTGCCATTTTGCATAGGGCTGTCTAATTATTTCAGCACCATTTTTGAATATGCTATTATTTCTCCACTGAATTGTCTTTTTGCATTTTTATAAAACAGTTGACTTATTTGTGTATGTCTGTTTCTGATTTCTTTATTATACTTTTTATATACAACTTAGTTTATATGTCTATTCTTTTTTTTATTATTTTTACACATTTTTTGTTTTAGACAGGGTCTCAATATTTTGCCCAGGATGGCGTCAAACTCTTGGAATTGTTGTATTTTGTATTGGTTTTGTTTTTGTTTGGTTTGGTTTTGTTTTCAGACAGTGATATAGTTTGGATATTTGCCTCCTCCAAATCTTATGTGAAAATTCATTGCTAATATTACAGGTGGGACTTAGTGGGAGGTATTTGGGTTTGAAGCTGGATCCTTCAAGAATGGCTTGGTGCCTTTCTCTTCTTCCTGGTAACAAGTGAGTTTCCATTCTGTCAATTTCTGTGAGAACTGATTGTTATAAAGAGGCTGGCACTTCCTTTCCCTCCCTCTTTCTTCCTCTCTTGCCATATAATGCCTGCTGTCTTTCTTCTTCCATAATGAGTAGAAACTTCCTGAACTCCTCACCAGAAATAGTTGCTTGTATAATGATTATTGTATAACTTGCAGGACCATGAGCCAAATAAACTTTTTTTAATATAAATTACCCAGCCTCAGTTATTTCTTTATAGCAACACCAATGAACTAAAACAGACTGTGTCTATAGTAAGTATTGAAATCAGGTAGTGAAAGATCTACAATGTTGCTTTTTAAATTTTTATGAAAAAAAAATGAAGAAAACAAATGACTAACTTACAAGGTAGTTTGCCAAAAAATATGCCATTTAATTTTGAGGAAATAGTAATAAAAGGCATAAAATGTTAAGTAAAACATTTTCAGGAAAATTACTAGTAAATTAATTTCCTCTGATGACAATTGGCACAGGTATGGAGATAGATTTGTGGTCAATTCTTGGTTCTGTCACATTAGGTGTATGACTGTGTTTCAATGTTATGTGGAAAACACTAATAATAAAGACTACTTCAAGAATATACATAAGGATTAAGGTAAAGTATGCATTCAACTGAAATTGATGTTAATGTTATTTTTAACATGATAATCATAATAAATGACTGCGTGGAAAAGCATTTGGAAAAAAGTTAAACATAAGTAACTGAAGTGGTTTCATGATTGTAACATTTGATGTAACCTTAAAAATCATAATTAGGTAGAATTGCATTAAGCAGCAATTGACACTCAAAAAGCAAATATCCAATATGTTATTATGTCAATATTTCTTTGTTGGTGTCCCTTTGCTTTAAAATTTTCCTTTTTATATTGTGCCTTTGTAATGGTTACTTTATTAGGTAGAAATTTCTTGAAATCTTTTTTGTAACTTAGAGAACTGAATAGTCTCCTTTTGTACTTGAAGTATAATTAGATAGAGCTAGGATACTTAGGACTATAATTTGAAGACTAGCTGAATCAAACAGGTGACACGTAACACCAAAGACTCAGAGCATTTTCAGTTCAGATCACAGCTTTTAAGAACTAAGATGAGTGGTGTAAATCTCAAAACAGATGATATACTATTTTCAATAGTTGTTTAGTAGTCCTGTTTTTTAATTAGAGGCAAATCATCATTATTTCTAAGTTTAAGATAGAAACACAAAACTCAAAAAAAGTTTTAATATTTAAAAATGATATAATATTTTCTAAAATTTTCTATTATTAATGTGGAGCTATTTTATAAAGATGATTACACATATTTTCTCAAGATTTCTTATGTAAACTTCTGTGAGTACATCAAATTGGCTTTTTCATAGAGTCAATATTGCTAAAATGGCTATGAGGATTTTTGTCTAAACTACCTCTTTCTTTTGTGTAATATTATTTAAAGAATTGCATTTTATTAGCTCCTATAAATCAAAAAGATGGAACAAACATGAATGGCATCATTAAAGAGAATATTATCTACAAGCAGATAAAGACCTATACATAAAACAAAACCACAAGCGGTGGCATGTGCCTGTAGTCCCAGTTCCCTCAGAGGCTGAGGCAGGAGAATCACTTGAGCCCAGGAGTTGGAGACTGCAAAGCCCTGTTAATGCACCTGTGAACAGCCACTGTACTCTAGCCTGGGCCACATAATATGACCCTAACTCAAAAAAAAAAAAAAAAAAAAATCAAAGTCTAAAGTATTATTTGAGTTTTTAGGACAGAAGGGTAAATTGCAGTTTGAAAAGATTAGAAAAATCTACTTTTTTGTTTTTAAATAACCTACATTTTAGTGTAAACTAATGAACATTAGCTTTATATATTTTCAAGATGATTAACAGAAGAAATAGGAATATAAAATCACTAAACATCTCAGCACAATGGCAAAATATATTTTATAGATTGATAAAATACATTTTTTAAATATACACATAGCTATGTATATACACACATACACACATGCTTATATTTATTGGAAATATATATCCAATGTCAATTTTGCATACATATAGGCATATACATATGCATACACATACACAGACACATTCAAACAGACACATATGTGCATGTATGCCTACATACATATATATGTAACTTTACCTAAGTGACATACTATACACACATGCATGCATGCAAACACATTGTATGTGGTGTTTTCCTGTTAATATTTTATAAGCAATTATATTGGGACAATTCTCCCTACAAAGATTTCTCTCCTAGCAAAATGGCAGACTAGGTACCCTGAAATAAATAAGTCTCTTATCTAAATTAAATACATAAATACTAAACTAAAAAATTCTAGATACATATTCCAGAATCTTATATTTTAAAATAGAAGACTGTGCTTGAAAGAAAACGAAGTAAATCATTTGCTCTCAGTGAAAGACATAAGCTTTGAAGTAACTAGCTGTCCTGCGATCATTACCAATACAAGCAGATTGAGAGTTTTGGTTTTCAAGACAGCTTGGCAAATGATGTGAGATGGGAGTGGATAGGGGGACTTGGACCCATGCAGATCTGAAAAATCACTGCATAAATGTCAAAAATAATAAGTCTATATGCTCAAAATGTATAAACTGGATATGAAATTCTGGCCCACACAGACAAATGTCAAGGAAATTTTTCCCATCACATTATTGTTTATTGAAAGAAAAAACATCTCTGCTGAGAATTTGAGGCCACTGGCTAGTCTCATTTTGGTTTAGGCTTGAATTGAAACATTTTCATGGCCAATCCAGGCCTAATATGTTAATAGCAATTTAAAAGATCCCAGATTTTTTATATGAATAAATATAAAATTTCTGTGCGGTTGGGGGAGAGGGAAAGACTTTCAAACTAAACCACAAAGAACCTTTTAAAGGAGAATGCAAACAAATAGGAGCTTGTAGACTCAGTAAAATTTCTCTATAAACTGAATGTCGGCTCTGAAATGTGCTTTCACATCAATAACGGCATCCAGCGTGAAAGCTCTAATATAATAGTTTAATTCTTCCCTTTCCAATCTTCCCTACAGTCCCCTCTAAAGCAATTATTCTGTTCAAAAGAGGATTTGTTTTTGATATTCCTTTAAGGATCTTTATTTATTCCCCCAACAGTTTCTTTTTCTGCATCCACTGCACTGTTAAGTGCTTCACCACATTGTTCTCATTTCTATTATTTCTGAAAAAAATCTTCAGGATTCTGCTTGTGGGAGTGGATGACATTCTTGCAGTGTTTACAGGTAAGGTTTTTTGTTTTGTTTTTTTTTTTTTGGTCTACGTATTAGTTATTATAAGGAATTTACTGAGTATTTGAAACATTAAATCCAAGCTCAAACTCAATTAAATATTGAGAAATTTGTTTTCTCACATACTGGAGATTTAAAAGTAACGCAACTTCAAACATAATATAATGAGCAGTTTTGCAGCTTATAAAGCTACTAAGAACCTAGGTTCTTTTCTTCCTTCGAAAATGCAAACCCGCTAATAAATAGGTTTTGCTTTCAGAAAGCTAAATTTTGTTGCTTTTGCCAGATTGGGTCACATACCTACCTTTAAGCCCATGATCAATAAGGGTCATAGTTCCACTAAGACAAACAAATCACGAATTTCATATAAGCTCAGGATATGGTCATCTATATGTAAGTCACATAGAGGCAGAGTGATGTCTAACTAAATAAAATCAACGTATTTTGCTAGCAAGAATATGGTTGGGTAACTAAACTTCTAAAGTAGACACAGTTAAAAGAATGAACTTAATTGTTATTTTAGGTAAAATGAAACTTAAATGTGCTTCCATTGACTTTAAAAGAGTTAAGAATGTGGATATGCCATAATTTACAGAAAAAAATATAATAGTGTTGTTATTGTTCTAATTTTCGTCAATTTTTTGCTATTACCTAAATAATGTTGTAATGAGAAACTTTGTACTTAATACTTTCCTTGCATTCTGATTATTTCCTGTTACCTATTCATAGAAGGCAAATTAATGTTTCAAATCACATTTAAATAATCCACCTTAGATATTGTGTAAAATTATTTTTTCAGAAACATTGAATTTATTTCTTCATCAACAACATAAATTATTTAAAATCTTTTAACTCAAGTCAGAAAGGAATATTTTTGGTTACTTCAACTTACTGACCAATTCAACTTAATTGATTTTAAAATAAAATATTCTTATTATTTAATTTACTTGATTTTAAATATTACAAAGCTTGATTATATATAATATGTATACTATATATAAAATGAACTCAGTAGCCTACATACATATGCATGCACACATATTCTGCAAATTACTTATATACTTTATTTTTCTTTTGTTGACTTTTTCTCTTATGAATATTGGAAACCTATACACATTAAAAATGAACTTTTTGTAATATGTACTGTAAATATTTCCCACTTTAGTTTTTGTTATTTGCTTTTATGACATTTAATTTTTACAGTTTAATATTATCTGTATACAAATGTATATACTTTTCTTGTTTTCCAATTACAGAATATGTTCCACAATGATCCAACATAATCTGTATTTTTCCACTTATTATCTCTTTGAGCTAAGCAAGTTTCTTCTGTCAATCTTCATTTCTCAATATGTAAAAGAGAGTGAAAAATTTATTTACTCCACTGAATACCAGTGAGAATTACTTAGACAAAACCAGGCTTAACTTAAAAATCAAAAATAGTTATTAACTCACTATCATCCTGCTAGTTGGGTAAAATAGTGAAAAATCAATTTATTTGTTTATGTTAAACATTTTAATTGTTTATGTTAATTGTTTTAGGTTGCTTATATTTTTTCTAATTTTTTAATGTTTAGTTTGAAAATCTAAACAAAATGAATATGCTTCAGAGCATAAAATTAGTGTCTAATGAAAGCATCTTTGTGAACACAATGCTGGATTATTTTATTTGTTTATGTTAAATTATGTCATTTATCAATGTGTTGTTAGATGGCTTATGCTTATTCAAATCACGTAGCTTCTAGGTATAAAATTAACATTAGATTCCCTATGCCAAAAAGCCTAATTAAACTTTCTAGCTTCAGGAAAAAAAATAAATACAACTTTTCAATTCAATCTATTTCTTTTCTATAACTTCAAGTGATGTTTAAAATTCAGTGCATTACAAAATTATTTAAAAATGTGTTTTGAAACTTTGAGGCTGACTCCTTAGTTATTATTCAGATTGCATGTTCCCTCTTATAAGTTTACTAACCTCTTCTATCATTAGGAAATTGTCAATGATGTTAGGCATTTCTCTTCTACCCCTCTGCTATTATTTCACCCAGAATAGACTGAGTAGGGCATGTGCAGCCACTCCAGCTTCCACCCATTTTTTATCAACTATTTTCCTAACTAAAAACAGATTTCATATGCCAGTTTTTTACAACTCTTGTTATCCTATTCAGATTTTCTACCACTTATTTATTACCTTGTTTTATTTTGAATATTGCCCCTCCTTCATCATTTTTTCTATTATGGGATATATATATATGTATACATATATATACTTGTGATGCTTCCTCTACATTCTTGCATAGGTGGAGAGAATGCTCAATAACTATTTGTTAACAATAAATTTGCCTATACTTTGAATTTTTTTTTTTTTTAGAGGGAGTTTCACTCTTGTTGCCCAGGCTGGAGTGCGATGGCATGATCTCGGCTCACTGAAACCTCCGCCTCCTGGGTTCAAGCGATTCTCCTGCCTCAGCCTCCCAAGTAGCTACGATTACAGGCATGTGCAAACACACCCAGCTAATTTTGTATTTTTAGTAGAGATGGGGTTTCTGCATTTTGGTCAGGCTGGTCTTGAACTCCTGACCTCCGGTGGTCTCAAACTCCTGACCTCAGGTGATCCACCAGCCTCGGCCTCCCAAAGAGCTGGGATTACAGACGAGAGCCACTGCGCCTGGCCTACTTTGAATATCTTTATAAGATGACTTTGTTTGGCTAAAACTAAGGTTATGTTCCACAAAAATCAAACTTACATGTAGATAGACTTAATGTCCAGCAAAAATAGAGGGGATTCATCATTACATATTAATTCCTACCTTTGGCTTTTTAATTCATCACAGGGAGCTTAAATGTTAGTTGGGTCAAACTATGTCATGAATTAGAAAGTGTAATTGTCATGAATAATTCCATAAATTTCGGATAGTCTTCCAATATGACATATGAAAGAATACTATTTTTCTTAAAAATAACACTGAGGTGAAGCCCATCTTTTTGCAATGATAAAATTCCATTGTAAGTATGCAAATTCAACCCATCCAAAATATCTACTTAAAATTTTTATATCCTCTCTTCACATTCTCGAAATATTAATAGTAAGTATCTGTTATGATTTACTATTAGTTAATTTTGCAACACTTTGAGGTCAGTTTAGAGATGGTAACTTAGGCCAATATTTAATACAACTCCATACATACTCATCATAACTTAAATAATTGTCAAGTTATCAAGTTTATAGCATAGGAATTTGATTTCTTTTATTCAAAAAAGAAAACATCAATAAAATATGAATAGATTGTCTATGAATTGTATAATCAGTTAATGTGTTTAGCCAATAGTTGCTGAATCCTGTATTATATTCAAGTGCTATGTAATCAGATAGAAAGAAAATATATGATCATTAAGAAATGCATATTCTAGAGAAGATAACATTAATTATAAAGAAAAAATATTTTCTGAATAGAGCTGCAATGAGAGATAAAGAAAGATAGGGAAGATAGCTTAAGAATTAATAATATGAGTCAAGAATTAAAGAATGAATTGTAGTTTTCTTAGGCCCAAGAAAGAAAAAAATATTTGAGAAAAATTCACTGGTATACGCAAATCAATAAAGACTTAGCATATGCCAAGAAATAAAATAGTTAAGAAACTGTATGCATCCAGAACCTCGTGATTTGTTCATTTTGTGTTTTCGGGAGGAAGGCTGTTGTATAATATGGGAAAATGTTGGGAATTTAAACTAAAGAGAAAGATACAAGTCTTTAATGTGATGCAAAATAATTTAGAATGTATCCAGTAAAACATGCTTAGTTTCTGAAAATATCCAAGTCAGATGTCCATATCTGTTTGCTATAAAGATCACTCTAGTTGGGAGCATTGATGATTAACTTGAAAGTAGCTAGCCTAAAAGCACCAACTTCCTGGTAGTCTATTTATAGGTCTTGGAACTGTTAATCCAATCTTGGAAAGGGATGATGAAAGTTTGCATTATGACAGTGTGAATGCTATTGAAGAAAAAGGCATATATAGAAGTTGATTAGATGGTAGAAGAAATAGAATGAGTGACCAGATGTTTATCCAATTGGCCATTATATTCCAGTGTTGGAAGTGAATCTGCAGGAAGATTTCCGGGTAATTATCAAATATCTGTTAAGCCCTTAGGTTTTAAGAGTTAATGTAATCTCTGATAAACAATGTTCACAGAAAGTGGGGAAGAAGGGTCCAAATTACAGTTTATTTACCCTCTCAAACCACCTGAACAACTCCTTTCAGAAAATTGTATAAATCAGAGTAAGTAAAAATAACACATATTTCTGAATACCTTTTCCCACATACAAATATTTTCAAATGTTAGCCTTTCCGTAAACCTGAGATATAAGTATTCCTCTCATGTTATAGTTGAGATGTGTCTGTCTTTTAGCTATTGGGTATTAAGAAATATCCCCAAACTCATACTAATATTGCAAAAATAATACAATACTGTATAATTATATCTCATGTGTCACTGGCTGAAATTCACTGATCTCAGTGGAGCTTAGCTTATCAAAGCTGTCCAGCTGAGATAAATGGGACATCTGGGCTCAGTGTCTGTCACATGTCTCTCATCCTCCTGTTGGAGTAAGCAGATTGGACTGGACATGATCTTCTCTTCAAGAGGGCAGAAGCACAAGGCCCAATGTACAATTGCTGTTCATAACTCTACTCATGTCATGTTTGTTACCTGGGTCCCTACACGGGCCAAGGCAGAACACATGGTCAAGCTGAGGTGCAGAGAACTACCCCTTGACTACACAAGAGTATAAATACAAGGAGGAGTGAAACTCCAGGGCCATTACTATTACCAATGCAACACAAATAGGACACTCCATTTTTTAAGATTGTAAACTCTACGGGGAAAATGCTTGAGTCAACATCCTGGCCGTATCATGGGCTCTGTGACCTTGGAAAAATCACTAAGCCTGGTTTCTCATTTTAGTAAAGTAAGACAGCAAAACTATTTACCTCATATCATTAATGAGTGCACATTTGTGAGCCCTATATCTAACACAAAATATGTACCAAAAATATTATTATTAATTGTATTATTCCATATGTATAGACATTGAGGTTCACAGGAGTTGACATATTTAAAAATAAAATTTAACATTAATAATATGTATTGAAATTAGTGCTTGAATGTAGAAATTCAGATTCCCTGACGTTGGATTTCAGATTTGTTACAGAACATCCTGCTGTCACTATGTAAAAACATTGAAGTATAATCACCATAGAAAAAGGAAATATAATTAATCCATTATTACATTCTTTTTTCCTTTCTTTATTTCTTTTTGGAGACAGGGTCTCACTCTGTTGCCCAGGCTGGAGGGGGCACCACCTCGCCTCACCGCAACCTCTGCCTCCTGGGTTCAAGTGATTCTCCCGCCTCAGCCTCCCGAGTAGCTGGGACTACAGGCACCTGCCATCATGCCTGGCTAATTTTTGTATTTTTTGGTAGAGAGAGGGTTTCACCATGTTGGCCAGACTGGTCTTGAACTCCTTACTTCAGGTGATCTGCCCACCTCGGCCTCCCAAAATGAAGGGATTACAGGGGTGAGCCACTGGCCTGGCCTACATTATTAAACTCTTAAGCTGCTGTTACACAGGCATCATTATAGAAATTTCAGGGTAGAGAATTAGTTGATAACTACTTTAAAATATTTAAAGTATAAAATACATACTTTGTTCTATTTATAAAACATGACATGAAATAAATGACACATTAGCTGTATTAAGTCAAATAAATTGTCAAAGATAAATCAGATGTATTACATGTAGACTGATATGGATTACTGAACAAATGTAATAATCACATTTTTAAACTCAAGCTCTCTAATACAGAGTGTAAAACTAGGACACTTGCGAAGGTAGCACTGTAGTTAACATTTTATCTTAATGATATTATGCTACTTTAATACAAGAATTACTATGTAATAGCACAAAATCAACACTTTTAAGATGCCCGCGTATGTACTGGAAATTGATCATCATATTCGATTTTTTCTATAGATATTGAATATTATTTTAAGGAATGCATGCAGACAATTAGCTCTTTCTCCCACAAAAGCATTTTTGTAGACACATTGCAGTTTCATTTTTCTTTAATGACTGACACTGCTCCATATGTTCAGAGCTCATACTTCCGAAAGAAATTTGACAAATTGTTTGCTGTGCATAGATTTTTTTTTTCTGGCTTTTGAATAAAACTTCCTTGTCTATGGTACATTTTAGAAAACAATTTCTGCACATGTGACAGGTGGGTGACTTAGTAGACAAATTGTCAGGATTCTGGCCTGTGCTGCTTGAGCTATTTATCCTCTAGGGACAAATAAAGTGTCCCTCTTCCATGGACACTTATGCTCTTAACATTTTCTACTAAAGTGAAAAGAGCAATACATCCATTTTACTTCCACTGGTCATGAAAATATCCCCATCATCATCATACACAGAATAAATATCATTGCTTTATTTTGGCTTTTCTATCTGAAGGTGCCTGAATTTAAACTGCAACCTTTATGTATCATGGCATTTGCTAAACTCTCCTCATCATGTCATCATGTTCAAATTATTTAAAACCAGGGTTGGTTCTGGAGTACTCGCAAATAAGTTCATTTAATTTTTACACAGAAATATTATTGAATAGCGGATCTAGGAAATCACCCACCTAATCTTACTTGCTCCAGTGTGAATGAAAGGGAAGAGAGGGATAGAGGCAGAGAAGGAAAAATAGAATGAGAGGGAGCAAGGTCAAGGTAATATTTACCACTTAGGCAGTACTGAATATGGGTAGGCGCTATTCTAAATCAGTTTAGACTTAGACTTATCCGATGAGGTGGAGATCAGCATTATCTATATTTGCCTGACAAGAAAACTAATTACATGAGTTTACTTGATCAAGTTCACACAGGTAGCTAAAGTCAAAGTCAATCAATCTGTCTCCAAAGGCTGGCTCACTACAGTGCTGCGTTCAATGTTCTAAGACAGGCTCAGAGGAGATGAAGAGCACAGCATAGCAGCTCACAAACAAAACACAATTGATGTCTCAGTCATTTAACATGCAAAACCACACTATCAAGTCTCCATCTTCTCTTATATTAGCCTCTCTGATTCCTGACAATAAACTGATTCACTTACTGCAAACAAATTCATGGGAATTCACCATACAACATGGCTACTTAGAAACAATGATAGAATAAAACAGACTTATGTCAGCAACATGGCTCCTGTTTGCTATGCCATATAGATATAGGTAGTTAGGTAGATAGACAGACAGACAGACAGATAGAGATGTATCATATAAATATATTAGAGATATATATAATGTATGATTATATTAGAAATAATGTATGATTTTTATTCTTATATAGTTATTTTCTGGTTATGATTCCCTCTTTCCAGTGGCATTCAAACATGACAAGCTTAACCTCATAACTGAGAAAATAATAAGACATTAGCTAATAGATGATATCACATAAAATGTTTATTTAATATGTGTAAGAGAATAGATTGAAATTGAAACAAAACAGAACTATAAAGAGGTAGCAAGAAGGACTTAAGACAAAGATAGGAATATGTTAATGAATTTGATTGTAAAATAAGATGAAATAGTAAAAAGAGAACAAATGGACAAGTGAAAAAATAAGCAGAATGAAAAATAATTAAATACAAATATTTGGAACTGTGGATACTTTTCAACATATTTGTACCCATTTTTAATGAGACTTCTAACAAAGAGGCACGGTATCTTCAGGAGAATTTCCGGAAATTATGTAACATTTCGTATTAGTGTGTCATTGAGCACACTAACAAAATATACATTTTATAAGATGTTCACACAATGAAAAATTGCTATTTCTTTTTTTTCTTATTGAGGTTGGTTCTACACTTCCTTCTAGGTCATCCTTCCTATAATTTCTTGAAATCATCTAGTTACCTCAGTTTTTCTTTACTGGTAGTAGTGACACCCTTTCCAAAACTCTGTAAGGTCCATATGAAGGTGTGAGCCTACCTTACCAGAACAAGCTTAAAAAGTTAATTTATTTGTAGTTCATATTAAGAAGATTCAGGATTAAAGTTTATAATACAAATATATAAGATTTTTAAAAGTTAAATTCAGTTCTTAGATTCTAAATTAAGATACTTAGAATTAATTTTGCTCACACTCCACCAAGAATTCTTGTTGTGCCTGATATTTCCGCACCTCTTCCTGTAATTTGTTTTTACTGTGTGGTTTCTTTCAATACTTCTCCTCTCCCAGTCCATTCAAATTTCCTCTAGAAATTATTTTGTTCCACAATAATCACTTCTGCATTTCAAGCTCTTCACCAGTGCTTGCTTTATATTGCTAACCACGTTTTTCTACTTGTGAAATTTTTCATTTAGTTACAGATGAAATTCAACCCTAATCCTTAAACTTGGTAATAGTGCTGCTGTATGCCAAATGATACCATCTCTGTTTCTCGGTTTCTGATTCCTTTCAATCATTTCTGTTTATGGGTTGTTGTAATTCAAAACAAGTGCTCTCCATTTTTTTTTTTTTTTTTTTATAATGGTGACTTCAAATGGGACACTGCCTTATATTTTCACGAACTCACTCTAATTATTTAGACCCGCATGGGAAGAATGCCTCTGTTTAAAATACAGGGAAATGAAAGGAATTTATGTTGAAAGACATTCCCTTAAAATGATTTTTGCATTGCAATGCAAAAAAAAAGGAACTTAATTCTAAAATATTAGGTATTCCTGGCCTTAAATTCTCAGTTTCTTGGCCATCTCCAATCCCTGAGGTTTGTTATTATGTGACTTTTTTCAGTCTTTCAACATTCAATATTTAGTGAGCATGCAGAATTTCTGTTAATTTCATATGAACAAACATATATTTTTATGTCCAGATCTGAAGTCACATATAAAGCACACTAAACAAAATAAGCTCCCTCTCTCAGAGAAACTCTGCTATCAAATATTTAGAATTTTTCAAATCTTTTTATTTTCTTACACTTTACTCTTATTTATATATTAGTCACCTAAGCACTAAGCAACTGCAATACTCCTGTGTAAGCACAGTATGTTCAATTGGTACTCTATGATTCTTAAGTTATACTTTTTATAGTACTTATCTTTTAAAAGCACACACACTTTACTTACATAAATCATTAAAATCAGTTGTATAAATCACTTCAAATTCATTTAGGGAAATTGATATAATTTATGTTGTAATTCAAATGTCTAGGAACATGATAGCTAAGTTTGAGATTGATATCTGAGACTTATATGATATTTTTATTATTAATCTCTAACAGAATGACAATTATTGTATCTTCAAACTCATATTATACCATTAGGGAATACAAAATGTATTACCATAAGTACATCGACCAATTATTGGAATGAATGTAACTAAAACATATCTGTCTCCTCCTCTACCTCTCTGGTAGTACAATTTAGCAACCAGATTAACCATCACAAAAATTTTTAATGAGAATCTGAAGATCCTCATTTACATTTAAGAATATGAGTTCTAAATAGGACCAAAAGAAATGCACATGTAGGTATTTAATGTTTTTGGCATCAAGGAAATTATGAAGACCTCTGTACCTTAGAAAAAGCTATAGGGTAAGTCTAACCAATCTCTTGATTTTGTGAGCAGATCAATATGACACCCCTAGCTGTAAGTGTAGGAAGATTGAGACATTTATACTACTTCTTTTAGCATGATAGATGATTAATTTTAACTTGCCAATAATCTTTTACATATTATACTTGAAAAAAGATGGATCTTTCATCATAGGCTACCCCTAAAAAGAAAGGAGCACTATTTGTTCATCTAGTCAACATCAGGCCACTGGGGAAAATATTCAGATATTACTTTTTATTGTCTGTTTCATCCGAAAAGCCAAAACAAATGTTGAAAGAGACTACACACAATGGCTGAAGTATCACGATTGAAATAATAAAAAGAAGAAAGAAGACCAATATAAACACATAAGTAGATTGCCATATTGTTTAGTTTTCTCTTTTGCTTTCACTAAAAGTTTTCTCTTTTGCTTTCTCTTAGTGAAAGCAAAAGAGAAAACTAAACAAGGAAAAGGATTCTAGAAAAACATTAAGTTACACAAAAGAAACTTAGAAATTATAAAATAAATTTAGATTTAAAGAAATAACCTCTTTCAGAAAGATATAGAAAATAACTTTATATTTTGAAATGCAAAACAAATAAAATATGGCATGCACCCTGGACCAAAATTAGAATGATTTGAAAAACACAGAGATAAGGTTAAAAGACATGACAAAGTATTATAGGAGAACAAATATTTAAATAATAGAAGTTCCAATATAAGTAAACATCAACAGATGGAGGAGAAATAACAAGAACAGGAATGAATGAAGAAAGCTTTCTACACCATTTATGGAATTGTGTTTCAGTTGAAAAGGTTTACACGAAACTTAAGGAGTAACACTGAAAAAGTAACAAATAACATATGCTGGCGAAGTTTCTGAAATGAAAAAAGAAAAGAAATTTTAAATACATTTTAGGTAGAATAAATAACAAAGTAAAGTGATATGATAGTTTACATTTATATCACCTAAAATTGGAAATATGATATTTTTAAATTAATAGGTAAAAGAATGCATCTTAGAAATATTTGTAGCATCAGTTGAAGCTTAAAATTATCCTACCTATAAATAAATATAAGGAGTGATACACACCAAGTTATTAATTTTGATTTCTCCAGAGAACACAATATGAAAAAGGGTGCAAAATATAATTAGAAGAGGAAGAGGAATTCTGTTTCTGGCTATGTTGGAGTAATTTGTAATAGAATCACTTGACTGCTGCAGTTTAAAAAAGTAGTAAAGTATATATATTAGTCCGTTTTCAGGCTGATGATAAAAACACACCTAAGACTGGGCAATTCACAAAAGAAAGGTTTAACTGGACTTACAGTCCCACATGGCTGTGGAAGTCTCACAATCACGGTGGAAAGCAAGGAAGAGCAAGTCATATCTTACGTGGATTGTGGCAGGCAAAGAAAACTTGCTCAGGGAAACTCCTCCTGATAAAACCATCAATTCTTGTGAGATTTATTCACCATTACAAGAACAAACATGGGAAAACGCTTGCCCCCATGATTCAATTACCTCCCACTGGCTCCCTACCAAAACACGTGGGAATTCAAGATGAGATTTGGATAAGAACACAGGCATACCATATCATCCTGTCCCTGGCTCCTCTCAAATTTCATGTCCTCACATTTCAAAACCAGTCATGCCTTCCCAAGAGTCCCCCAACGTCTTAACTCATTTCAGCATTGACTCCAAAGTCCAGTTCAAAGTCTTATCCAAGACAATGCAAGTTCCTTCTGCCTATAAGCCTTTAAAATCACAAGCAAGTTAGTTACTTCCTAGATACAGTGGGGGTACAGGCATTGGGTAAACATAGACATTCCAAGTGGCAAAAATTGGGGGGAAAAAAGGCAGACTACAGGCCCCATGAAAGTCCGAAATCCAGTAGGGCAGTCAAATCTTAAAGCTCCAAAATTATTGCCTTTTACTCCATGTCTCGCATCCAGGTCACACTGATGCAAGAGGCAGGCTCCCATGGACCTGAGCAGCGTTGCCTCTGTGGCTTTGCAGGGCATAGCCTCCCTCCTAGCTTCTTTCATGGGCTGGAATTGAGTGTCTATGACTTTTCCAGGTGCACAATACAAGCTATCGGTGGATTTATCATTCTGGGGTCTCCAGGACGACAGCCCTCTTCTCACAGCTCCACTACGTAGTACCCAAGTAGGGACTCTGTGTGGGGACTCTGACCCCACACATTTCCCTTCTGCAACGCCCTAGCAGAGGTTCTCTATGAGGGTCCTGCCCCTGAAGAAAACTTCTGCCTGGGCATCCAAGCCTTTCCATACATCTTCTGAAGTCTAGGCGAAGGTTCCCAAACCCCAAATTTGACTTCTGTGCACAGGCACACTCAACACCATGTAGAAGCTGCCAAGGGTTATACTTATAATTAATTACAACCCATATTATTAGTTATTCTAGGTGGAAAAATAACCCATATGGAATTTCTAGTAGTTCCCAGAATATTCTGGCATAAATATATACCACTTGCAACAGAAAATTATACATATTACCTTAAGCAGTTCTAATCATCCTAAGCAGCATAATGATGAAATATCTGATCATGACATATCAAGCAGAACTGCCTATCATGAACTGTTTTTTTCTTACCCTAAAACTTATAAGGTTCAGTGAGAACAAACTGGTTCATTTAGAATTAAGTGAGATCAGGGCCAGAGAACTTAAGTGAACTGCATGAACCACGACCCAGATTCCCAAATGATCCATCACACTGCAGCTCTTTGCAAGCCCATATCTGTGGCCAAATGAAGGGTTTCTTGTAATCAATGGATGGAGGAGAAAATGCCAAATTTGGTTCTGTAATGGGTCAGCTGAGTATATGGGTATATGCTGAAAATGAAACAGTGCTCTACTAAAGCCTCATTCAAGTAAGAACTTGGAAAACAGTCATCAGGGGAAAACACCCTGAAAAAGAAAAACTTCAAAGAGTGCATATGGTCATGTGGTTGTCTAATTTCTGGAGAAATATATGAAGCCTGAGATAAGAACATTTGCAGATTTACAAGTATTTGTGAATGGCTTAGTTCATTGTTCAAGGCACATGGAATGGAATGATTAGAAAATCGAGGGGTAGTGCTCTACAAAGGTCCTGCTTTCAAGACGAAGGAGGTTATTCCTAAACTTCCACAAGTGTGGGCTGCCTATGAGAATCACATCCTCTAGACTAAACGGAGCTGCCTTGTGAAAGTTTGTCTCCCTCCACAGGGAGGATGCTGGATGACAAAGGCATGATCTCCTTTCTTCAACATGGGACATTTGTGAAAGGCCATTTTATCTCTAGAGCTGCCTATAAATTTGGCTTGAGGTGTCACCCTCAATAAGCTATGCTTGCTCTGTTAAAGGCTTTATTATCTAGAGCATATTTTGTTTAAACATCTGCATGTAGTCAGTTTTCCTAAAATCCTGACCAAAGAGTAGGTGTTTTAAGAAAATTGCATGAATTTATTAATTTTAAAAATAATAATATGTAATAAAAAGAAACAAAATACAGCCACTACAAGCTTGCAAGGCAATTAAGACTTTTTAAATGAATTCCCTTTATTGCGCCAAGCATAGTATTAGATGTTGAAAATACCAAGGTGTGGAGTCGTAGTATTCCTTCCCATGAAAAGTACTTTCATTTTACTTTTATTTGCCTGATTTTGCAAAGTTATAAACTGTGCTTCAATAACTTCCTTATTATTCCATGTATTTAAACAATTTTAATTGTTAATAGGAGAATTGAAGGAGTCATATGTAGCACCCTTTCAGAACAGAAGTCTATCATCATGTAGATGAGTGCTGTGAGATTTTCTTTCTTGGAGAATTTAATACTTAGTGACAGATTTTATTCTTTAGAAATTTGGCTATAGCGGTTATTTCTTTACACATCCTGTCTAATTAAAATTGGAACAGCTCATGTAGAAAATGTCAATAAAGATTCTGAAGTGTTTTAAAATAAGTATTTGAAGGTTTTATTGTTTTTATTTCAAACAGTTCATTTTTTCCTGTTGATTATTTTTCTTTCTGATTGATTTGTCATCACAGAAAACAGTTATATTCATGCTAATGTAGTAATTTTCTTTAACTGTTTAGTATTTAACTTTCCAATGTTTCTAATTTTGTTAAATTATCTTGTTATAAAGCTGTACTTTGCTTTATAATTACTCAGTTGTATTTGGTAACAGGAAAAATTGAGAGATCTATGAAAATAAGCAGGAGCAAATTAAAAAGGATAATTAGAAACTGGAAAACAGTGAGCCCAGAAGTACTATATGTATTGTAGGTATCAGAGTTTTTTTGTTTTTTTGTTTGCTTTTTAAGCTTCCTATCAGTTTGTCTCTGAGGAACAAAATAATGGAGAAAATACATTCAGAGGAAAACAGATTGGCTATTATCACATAGTAGAAGGTAAAAATAAACAATACTTTTGATTATACCATCTTAGCAAAGTATCTATGTTACATTTATTGACTTAAGTATAAGTTATAGTTATTTAATTACAGAAATTATAAAACATTATAAGAACTTATAATGGTGTACTAAATGATACATATGTCTGAAAAAAACCCACAAGATGAACTTAAAATATTTTAACTCTGGATCTAATTGAGCCAGCATGAGAGATTTGCATTCTAAAATATCATGGCAATTGCTTTTTAAAAATGTACTGACCCCAGTAAATTAAATGTAGGATATACTTGAGGATGTCTATATTTCTGAGCTATTAAATTGACATCTTGATTCATTTATGGATATGGTTTATTTTGCACACAGTCTACATTTATGGTTGACTTCAATTATTTTTTCTTTTATATTAGAGGAGAAGATATGAGTAACAATATTTTGGAGTAAATATGAAATGAAACTTTTTCTTGTGAAAGATATAGTGTATATTAGTTTTATTTCTGAGTAGCCTATGGATAACTATAATCAAACATGTATCAAACAGTACCACTGAAGAAGTATTTGAGTATACTCGGAACACTTATGACTTAGCCTATTACCCTGGCACAATTATTAATAAAGACCTTTTTGTCCTTCTTAGAAGTGAGCCATTTGGAGTAACACCTTACAATGTCACACTATGTTTAGGTAATTAATTTGTTCTTCTGAATAACCTATCAACTCGTTTCTTACATCCAATTTACACAAATTTAGTTTTAATCACTGCTTTAAGAGCTCTCTGAAACCAGTAACTCATTTCTGAGGCATAGTAAATCCTGAGACCACCACGCTCACACGGTGCTATCATGTACTATATGAAATATATGTAAAATAGAGCTAAACCTTATTTTATAAATTAAGATAATTCAGTGATTACCTTGGTCCATGTCATTCACCTAGTAAGTGGTAGTGTCTGCATTATTTAACTATTTTATTCATTCATTTATTTGTGAAATGTTGGGTACCAATTACACTCATGTACTGCAATCGCAAAGATGAATAATGTAACCAAGCACTCAAAAAATGTAGCATCACTGTGTGGGCGATCATATGATTTGAATTAAAGCTTCTGTTTCCTTATCTAGCATTCTTATCACCATACACATCACTTCTTTAACTTCTTTCAAATTAACACAACAAATACTAAGAATTTTATTAGCTGTGGTTTACATCCTAGGTTTATGAAGCAAAAAACACTGTTTCTTTTCTCCCATAGTGTATTACTTTTTTCATATCAGAATGCATGTCCCTGTAGTATTTTTGAATCACATTTACTAAAACTATATGGTACTATATTTAATGTATATGCTTTTACCATATTTATAAGCTATCTCTTTCTACACAATTTTAACATGTGCTCTCACACACATGTACACATCTTCATTTTATCTTCCATAAGTAGTGATTGTATATGAATAATAATACACAAAAGTCATCATAATTACCACATAAATGAGCAGTATTAGAATTTATAGGCCGGGCGCGGTGGCTCACGCCTGTAATCCCAGCACTTTGGGAGGCCGAGGCGGGCGGATCACAAGGTCAGGAGATCGAGACCACGGTGAAACCCCGTCTCTACTAAAAATACAAAAAATTAGCCGGGCGCGGTTGTGGGCGCCTGTAGTCCCAGCTACTCGGGAGGCTGAGGCAGGAGAATGGCGTGAACCCGGGAGGCGGAGCTTGCAGTGAGCCGAGATCGCGCCACTGCACTCCAGCCTGGGCGACAGAGCGAGACTCCGTCTCAAAAAAAAAAAAAAAAAAAAAAAAAAAAAGAATTTATAATAAAAAATTTTGAATTTTTTATTCATAAATAGGTATGGTACTGATAGTCACACCTGTGTCTTATTATCTTTAAACAAAAACCTCTTAGAATTCATGAGATACAATATTTTCAAATTTTATGTTTTCAAGAGAGATATTGCCTCCAAAATTCACTCTTACATTGTTGCGGTTTCAATTTTATCAAGATAACCAGTTGAATTTAATGCATACGTGGTGCCATTTCTTTCAGAGAAAATTGTTAACATTGCTTTAAAAATATTAGAAATTTGAGGCCAGGCATGGTGGCTCACGCCTGTAATCCCAGCACTTTGGGAGGCCAAGGCGGGCAGATCACTTGAGGCTACGAGTTCAAGAGCAGCCTGGCCAACATGGTGAAACCTCATCTCTACTAAAAATACAAAAATTAGCCAAGTGTAATGGCACATGCTTGTAATCTCAGCTACTTGGAATGCTGAGCCAGCAGAATCTCTTGCGCCCAGGAGGTGGAGGTTGCAGTGAGCCAAGCTCCAGCTTGGGTGACAGAGCAAGACTTCATCTCAGAAAAAAAAAAGAGATTAGAAATCTGAAATGATGCCAGAGTCAATGTAAGATGCAGTTTTTTGCCTTACATTGCATTTGATGAAAAATAAAATTGACAGCTCTTTGCAAAGCTAGTCATACAACTATATTTGGGCAAAGCTAGAATTTCAAAAGCAAATAATTCATTATTCATAATTAAATGTTATACCGAAACATCTTATTCAAGTTAAAATATTATGTATCTTAGAGTGACCAGCAAGCAGAAATACGTTTTGTTTTTACTTTTTACATATGAAATAAGGTTATATTTTAAATTCACCTAGAAAATTTTAGATTACAATGAATACCTTCTACCTTATTTTGCAATAATTGTTTTTGTGTTTGAGAAGAGTACTTAAAATTCAGAATAGCATGAAGCAAACACTTCAATTTTCAGATATGAATTTCACAACATCATAACTTTTGGAAGAGAAACATCAACAGTACATTCATTATAAAAATAAATAATGTGGCCGGGCATGGTGGCTCTCACCTGTAATCCCAGCACTTTGGGAGGCCAAGGCGGGCAGATCGCTTGAGGTCAGGAGTTCAAGACCAGCCTGGCCAACATGATAAAAATCCCTGTCTATTAAATATACAAAAAAAATTTTTTTTTTGTATGGTGGCCAGGCATGGTGGCATCTACCTGTAATCCCAGCAACTTGGGAGGCTGAGGCAGGAAAATCTCTTGAACCAAGGAGGCGAAGGTTGCAGTGAGCCAAGATCATGTCACTGCACACCAGCCTGAGTGACAGAGCGAGAGTCGATCTCAAAAAAACAAAAACAAAAACAATAAAAATAACCAATCAATATGTAAAGTGTACATATTAAACTTTAATATGCATGTTACCTATGATACAGCAAAACCATTAATTTAAACAGCATATATGTATTTAAGTACTCATCATAATTTAGCTACTGGGAGCAGTTAATTAAAAATACACTGGAATTCCATTAATAGGATAACAAATAAAATATATGTTGGATGTATAATATACAATACTACTAAATAGTTAAAAGCAAAATGAATATATATTCAGCAATGTGATTTAATTTAAAAATCATACATATAGAAATGTAATAAAAAGAAAAATCTAAAACAATATAATTGGAGCTAATTAAAATAATCTATACATACAAAAACAATGTTTTATATATATTACTGGAAGATATATCTCAATAATACATTAAATGGGTATTCACCTGAGAGAGAAGGAAATAACATAGAAGGAGGAATTTTTAGTGTAATTTAATTACATTAAACAAGACAGATCCATCTAAAATGAATGATCATAATATGTCTTCAATTGAGGAGTATAATTATCTACATTATCTACATCGGAGTTTTACAAATTCTTCCAAAATGACAATTGTATATGTGTATAAATATAAAATAAATATGCACCTGATTTATTAAATCAGATGTCAATATATATTCGCATCTGTTATATGTTTGGAGTGCTGTGTTCTAGGTGCCAGAATAGGAGTTTTAAACAAAATTAATTTTTTCTTTCATGGATCTGACATTCTACCTCTAGGAAGCAGACAACAAGCACATAAGCAGATAAATCAATAACATGTAAAGGTAAAATGTAAAAAAAACCCATCACGATAGTCTTTTATCAACTAATATTTGGACAGAGAACTGTATGACATTAAAGAAAAATATGCGTGTTTATGCAAAAAGAGATTCTAAGAGCAGACAGTGAGTACCCCTCTAAAATGAAAGTTGATGCTTAGTGTTTAGATGGTAGAAATAGCACAGGTAAAGTTCTCTATATAACATGAATATTTCAAGTTTATATTCATTTTTTCTCGAGGTCAAAATTGACTTATTTTAGACATACATTTTTAATCAAGAATATTTCATTTGGTGACATGACAGAAACCCAACTCGATCTGTAATAGGACAAAAGGAAAATCCCTTGATTCATGCTACCTAAGTGTAGAAATAAAGAAAAAAAAATGACTGCAATCATTGGAATTCAAATATGCTGTTAGGAATTTGTGTCTGTATTATTTAAAGTTTTCAGTCATCAGCATTAGAAACCAAGTTTTGCCAATTCAAGCAGTAAATAAATGGTTGGAGAGAATATTTTGTAGCTCACAAAATTTGCAAGAATTTTCAAGAATCAGACTCAAAAAAGTAGGCAGGTGACAACAAATTTTGTCAGCAAGGCCAAACATTTCTCACTAGGGAATGCCTTTGGGCCCTTTGAAATGTATCAGTCCATTTGTGGTTTGAGGATTTGCTATTAACATTTAATATGTGGGACCAGAGATTTTGAATATGCTGCAATGCACTGGGTAGGTCCTAGACCAAGAAAAATGTAGTGACAAAATCAGAACAACACAGAATATTTACTGCTATGTGCCTGGACTCTGAAGTCACTGTTCTAAATAACTTTTATTCCTCTATTTTTACATTATTCTTTCATTATAAGCTTCCCAAATTGGGACATTATTTGGTCATGTATACTTCACATCTTACAGTCTTGCTTTTGTGAATAGTGAAGAGAAAACATCCACTTTATTTCTCTTCCACACTGAGATTCACTTGTAAAGAAAACGTTTTCAAATGTTTGATGACTAAAAATTTCGAATCCCTACCACAATATCTCATGACGACTTCTGCTTAGTTTTATTTTTATAGTCACAAAATGAACAACATGTCTGTGGCAACACTCAGGCCATTGATGCCTTCCCTCCTATGTATCAAATCACACATTTGGACTTTGAACTCTCGCATTTCAGATGCTCAATCTTGAGGTAAACACCGTTGCCCTGTGAACAGCTGCCCACGGTCTGTGGCTAAGAGTCAATCTCTACCCTATTTGAACTTTATGGATGAGTTTCTTACAAGACATAGAAGTTTTATTTACAGAATAAGTGAAATGATGCTTGAGAATAAAGACAATAGACATCCAGTCCTGTCGGTATGTAGAAATGTATTTTTTGTGTGTCCACAACTCTAAATTGAGTTACTCACCAATATAGTTTTTATAAAGTTTGGATTTTTAAAGTATTTTTCTGATGAAAAATACCTTAGGATATACATATAAAAATTATCTTCAATGTGAAAAGAGGAATGTATAAACAGTTCTTTAAAAAATAAACTCTATTGCTTGTTTTTAAGGCCAAATAAAGTTATATTTTATTGTTGATACACATAACTACATCTTTTCTACTGTGTTTGGCTAAAATTGTATCTTTGAATTTTAAGTGAACTAGGCAAAAAAAAGTGTATTCCTCATTTCTATTATTAATGAAATAAAGACTGAATGTAGGGGAGCTAGATTTAAGACCATTCCCTGAAATGTTGATTAATATCAATGGACCATGGAATGTGGAAAGTTGTAAAAAAGCTTGCTTTGAAATCTACCAACAAAATATTATTTACAAAAATCATCCCTAAGTCACTCTATAAGATTTTACATTAGCTTCCAGCATAAATAGAAATGCCACATATTGTCCCTCCTAAAATACTCTCATTTTGTATCGCTTACAGGTATAGTAAAAGGGAGCATGAACTTGAGAAAATGCACTTTCAACACAAAGCAGTAATAATATAAGGTCAAATCAGATTCTGCCTTGGAGATAGAAAACTCTGAAGCAAGGTAGAGCTGTTTTGTCGGTATCCTACGTGTCAGTAGCTCTGTGACTTTGTGTATTATTTAAATTCTCTAAGCATTTTGTTTTTCAACAAATATTTTAATAAGTATTAATTAGTATGCCTAATGCTATAAAAATAAGAAGTAATAAATGTGATTTGTGAAATCTTTCCTCAGGATTCTTGAATATCATAGGCACAATACAGAGTAGTAAAATGCCAGTAGACTGTAAGATACTAATGGGAGCAAATACAGGAGTACTTACTACAGTGTAAAAAGTCAAAAAAACTTTCTGTGGAAACTAATGTTGGAAAGGCAGTGGTTTAAGCAGATAAAGAGGATGATGGAAAGTGCTTCAATAGAAACTATAGTATTTGTAAAGCCTTAGAAATGAGAGAGAGCCTAGGCATTTGAAAGAAAAAAAAAAAAAAGTACAGAATGGTCATAGCACAGAACGTGTGGGAGTGGTTTAAAATGAGGTTGGAACATTAAAATGAAACCAGTTTCTGACATTCCTTATAAGGTATTTTAAGGTTTTTGGCTAAGTAGAAAGAGCAAATAAAGAGTGAGAAGTGAGGAATAGATGAGGGAGGTGACTTCAAATCCAGATATTCTAACTTCAATTTCCAAATATTTTATATTATTACATAGATAATACATTTACCTCCACATTTACTGACCCTTAGCTTTACTTTGTTCTGACAATCATATTTCTCTCTTCTGGTTTCTTGCCTTTGGGCATACATATTTAATGGGCTCTCGTGCTTAAACAAAAGTCTTTCCTTTGATAATAACATACATGTTATTTAAGAATTAATGGTTTTTTAGAACAGGTTTAGTTTCAAAGCAAACTTGAGAAGGTACAGAGATTTTCCTATATACCCTCTACCCAACATGTGCATTCCTTTCCCCATTATCAACATCCCCCAATTAGAGTGGTGCATTCATTACAGTTGATGAATCAACGTTGACACAAAATCACCAAAAGTTTATCATTTACATGAGGGTTTGTTGTTGATGCACATTCTGTGAGTTTGGACAATTTATCCTGACATGTATCCACCACTATAGTATTATACAAAGTACTTCCATTGACCTTAAAATACTCTGTGTACCACCTATTCACCATCTCCCCTCCTCCCTATCCACTGACAACTGCTAGTAGTCACTCATCTTTTTGCTCTTTCCATAGTTTTGTTTATTCCAGAATGTCATATAGTTGGTATAAGGTAAGTACTCTCTTCAGATTGGCTTCTTTCATTTAGTAATATGTATTTAAAGTCCTTCAATGGCTTGAGAATTCATTTCTTTTTAGCACTGAATAGTAACAGTTCATATTCTAGGAGTACCATATTTTACGTATCCATTCATCTCCTAAGTGTATCTTTGTTGCCTTCATGTTAGGGCAATTATGAATAAAACTACTATAAATATCCATGTGCAGGTTCTGTGTGAACATAAGTTTGCAACTCCTTTGAGTAGACACCATAGAGCACAATTAGTAGACTGAATGCTAAAAGTATGTTTATTTTTATAAGAAACTACCAAACTCTTTGAAAGTGGCTTAGCCATTTTACATTGCCACCATCAATAAGTTAGTGATGCTTTTGTTCCACATCCTTGCTAGAATTCTGTGGTGTCTGTGTGTTCGAGATTTTGGTTGTTCTAATAGGCATGAAGCAACATCTCATAGTTGTTTTAACTTTTATTTCCCTTTATTATTATATAATGTGGGAATCATTTCATATGTTTATTTGTTACCTTTATGTATTTTCGATAATATGTCTATCAAGGCCCATTTTTTAATCTAGTGTTTTTGTTTTCTTATTGTTGAGTTTTGAAAGCTCTTGGTGTCTTTTAGATAACAGTCCTCTATCATATATGTCTTTTGCAACTACTTTTTCCCAGTCTATAATGTGTCTTCTTGTTCTCTTGGCATTGCCTTTTGCAGAGCAGACATGTTTAATTTTAATGAAATCAACTTTATGAATTATTTTTTCGTGAATCATGCTTTTGATGTAGTATCTAAAAAGTTATTACCATATCTAAGGTCATCTAAGGTTTTCTGCTATACTATCTTCTAAGAGTCTTAGAGTTTTGTGTTTTACATTTAAGTCTATGATCTATGTTGAACTTGTTTTGGCAAATGGCATAAGATCTGATTAATTTTTTGCATGTGGACAGCCAATAATTACAGCATGAGGTCCTGATCTTTTAAAACATATTCACATGGCTTATACTATTTTTAAACCAAAAATATTTAGCAGATACAATTTAACCCCACTGTATAAATAAATTGAAAAAGTCAGCCAACAAACTATTTTCCTTCTTTTTTCTGTTTTCTCTCTGCTTCTAATGCTGTACTTGAATTGCTTTGCTACTCAACATCTCTTAACTTATCACTAATCAATTCCAATGAAGAAGCTCATTATGGTCAGGTTTTAGTCAGAACTTGATGCCCTTATCTGCCAACTGTAACTTGAAGTCTTATAGTCACATCTCTCCTTTATATATAAACTATCATCTAGAGAAAACATCACTCTATATGTCAATTTATGTGTCTATCTAGTTAATTCAAAATAAATTAGAAATATATGCATACATTTTATGGATCAAACATACAGTTTATCAAATCAATACACATTTAACCAAATGACTGTTAGTCAGATTATTCATAACATATAAATTACCAGAACAAAAGAACCATATCTTGTAAATTTCTGACAGCAACTTGGCAATACATAGCATCTAGCAAACTTGAGGTCTCTTGAAAACATTTAGCAACGCTTGTTAAACAATTATCAAAGAATTAACTAATTTAGAATGCATGGGGGGGAAGCAAATACTGAAATACAAACTGAGTAAAAGGAATAAAAAGTTCTAAAAAGTACTAAAGAAGTATTGTTCAATAGAGCCATGATAATGGAAATGTTCTAGTGGCTAATGGCATTTGCATAGGATAGTGCAAATCAAAGATTCATAAACTAAAATTGATTATCATGTCACTAATAAGACTACAGGGCAATTTTAACATTTAAACTCATTATAACTGTTTGAATTTGCTTCCTGGTTGAAATATTTAGCATAGTGTTCATAACCAGGTAACTAATCATTAAAAAGAACAGAAAAATCATATTATGAAACTACAGGTGGCTGGGAGTGGTGGCTCACACCTGTAGTCCCAGCACTTTGGGAGGTCAAGGCGGGTGGATCACCTGAGGTCAGGAGTATAAGAGCAGCCTGACCAACATGGTGAAACCCCGTCTCTACTAAAAAAAAAAAAAAAAAAAAAAAAAAAAAAAAAAAAAAACTGTATATATATATATATATATGTGTAACTAGCCGGGCGTGGTTGTGAGTGCCTGTATTCCCAGTTACTCGGGAGGCTGGGACAGGAGAATTGCTTGAACTCAGAAGACGGAGGTTGTAGTGAGCCGACATGGTGCCACTGCACTCCAGCCTCAGCAACAGAGTGAGACTCCGTCAAAAAAAAAAAAAAAAAAAAAAAAAAGAAAGAAACAACTACAGCAATAAAGATTGAATTGTATTTTTTGTAACAGATTAAAACAATCAGTAAGTTTTTTAGACTCAGCAATTAATATCACTGTGATCCTTCTTTAGAAATTGAATATAAATAACATTGCAGAAATTAAAGATAGTATTTATCATTCTCAATCATAGATATACAAATAATAAGTCTTTCCAATTCTTTTTTGTTTTTTTGTTTTTTTTTTTTTGAGACGGAGTCTGGCTCTGTCTTCCAGGCTGTAGATTCAGAGGTGAGATCTTGGCTCACTGCAAGCTCTGCCTCCCGGGTTCACGCCATTCTCCTGCCCCAGCCTCCCGAGCAGCTGGGACTACAGCCGCCCGCCACCACGCTCGGCTAATTTTTTTGTATTTTTAGTAGAGACGGGGTTTCATCGTATTAGTCAGAATGGTCTGGATCTCTTAACCTCGTAATCCGCCCGCCTTGGCCTCCCAAAGTGCTGGGATTACAGGCGTGAGCCATGGGGCCTGGCCAAGTCTTTCCAATTCTATGAGTATAACTAAGTGGTTATGAAAATGTACTCTGGTGACAGATTTTCTTTTAACCCCTATATTCATCTATAGTTTCTAGTTGAAGCTATATTTTAAAATATACCGTCTGCACATTTTAACAAAATAACATAATTTGTTTATAAATTGATTAATTAATGTGCTTTGTCATTTAAATGACACGAAAAGGTTAACTGTTTTTACATAGAAAATATCCTCCATGTGAGTTTTACAAGAAATTGTTCCCTTTGCCCATCCAAGGACTACCTAGAGCAGAGTGCCTCTTGTGCATGATAATTTGTAAAGTTTATGAGATACACTCCAGAGAAACAGTTCCTAAGTTGTGACATACACATCCTAGAGTGTATTCATTGGTATAACAAACAGAAATTTGGGGAATTCTGTTTTTTTTTTTTTTAAATCTCATGCTCTTCATTACTATATTTTTGTTTTAAATGCAAATAATAAATGTGTTTAATGCATACTAGGTAATTTACAAACAAGTAATCAAATACATGTATATTGGGATACAAACCCCAAAAATTTAGCTTATGAAATGTGACATTTTGAAGTCATTGACTGATATCACTCCACTGAAATAGCACAGGCATTCTATTTATTAATACTTTGCTTTGGTAACAGGAAACATTTGTTTTTCTTCCAAGTTCACTAAGCAACATTTACACCCAAAAGTCTCTTGAACTTTTATTATTTGATTTGGGTATTTTTCTGTCTTTTTCTTTCCATAGTTTGTGTTTCAGTGTTTTACACCTGAAAAATAAAATAGAAGATACTGAAAAACTAAGCATGGAAGCCTATATGCCAGAGAACAGACTATAAGCTAATAGTAGAATTTCTAAGGTAGCATATTCTCTGACCTGTCACTCTAAGTTTCCACTGCAAATGGACACATGTAATCTGAAACACAATTTTGTATATTCCTAAAGAGCTTCCCCAAATTTAGCTCTTTATTTATGTAATGGTCCCTGCCACTTATTTACCTCATATACGCAAATTTTATTAGTTCTTCAAGGATGGATTCACATTCTTTTCCAGAAAAAGTTACTTTAGTGCTTCCTAACATAGGCCATAATATGAAATATTTTTGACTAATCATCAAAACAAGATACCTTGTTTTCCAGCAAGGCATAATAGTGTGAAAAAAAAATTTTGGAAGAAAAACACCAAATATTACTTTCACTTCTGCCACATACTCTGATATTTGGCAATTCAGCTAATTCGAGTCTCATAATTCTAGTTGTTAATATGTTTTTTAGTTATTACATACTAGGATTCTTTTGTTTCACCACATTTTCAAAGTAACAATAAAATAACAACATTATTCACGTGTGTAATCAGTCTTTGCAATATATCAGCAATGCAGATCCAATTATAATCAACCACTGAAGGTCATGTGACAAATATAACTTTGAAATATGTTTTATGTTTACTGCTGAAAAAGATTAATCTGGACTAAGAATTCTGACTTCATAGCTGCAGTCTCCTGAGAGGCTCTGTCAGAAACAGACTAATTTAGTTTACTGCAATCAACAACAAATTATGTCATCTCTAAATTTGTCTTCCAAATGACCATGAGGAGAAGCAGCATTGTTTCTAAAAACACTAGGGACTGAAACTCCAAACAAGAGAAAGTTGGTATGCTGCAGAAAGAAGAATGTTTAGTTTCAACAGTATAATTAACACCCAAACTTTAGACAATTATGTAGGAAAATAAATATGACTATATGCAAATATAAATATGACTATAACTTTATAGCTAAACACTAGAAATATCCAAAGAAAATAAAACGGCTAACCAGTTCAATTAATCAAGGCTCTATAACCAATTTTAACAATGTTTGCAAATAAACATTCCCCCTTTGGTGTATCATTGCAATAAAAATATTTTATATAAAAACAAAATTAGGCTTTCACAGGTATTGTTATTTTCACATAGCTTGTATTTTTCATAAAATCCAAAATATTTTCATATTTCTTATCAAGCCGTTACTCATAATTTTTATACTTCTACAAAAAGCACAAATTATTATTATGTTATAGAAATACATTTTTTTAAATGTGATGCCTCATGATAGGAAAAGTAAATAACTTATGAAAGGCCACCACTAAGTTAGGAGTGAAGCAAAATTTCATATCTAAGTTCTTGGGATCCAGGCTATATCCTAGAAATATAAAATATTGAAATGAAGATGTGAATTCAAACAAAAGAAAAAAATAAACGTCTAGCAGTTTTGGAAAATGTATAACTGATTCCTGTAAAATGTAACGCATTTTCTAAGAGAAGTGGTAACCTATAAGAAACATAGAACATATTTATTTATTAAGTACGGAAAACATGTGAATACATGTGAATAATGATGCAAGAACATGGGAAAGCAGATATTGCTTTGACACACTGATTTCATTTCCTTTGGATAAGTTCCCAGTACTGGGATTTCTGGGTCATATGGTAGTCTACTTTTAATTTTGAGGGGAAACATTATACTATATTTTTTATAATGATTGTACTAATTTACATTCTGACTAACAGTTTTGTATATTGATTCTCTTTTCTTTACATCCTCTTCTAACTTGTTATTTTTGTCTTTTTGACAATAGCCATTCTAACAGGTATGAAGTGATATCTCATTGTGGTTTTAATTAGGATTTTCCTGATAATTACTTATGTTGTGAAATTTTTTTAGATACCTTTTGGCCTTTTGTCTGTGTTCTTTGGATAAATGTGTACTCATGTCCAAATCAGATTGTTTTCTTGGCATTGAATTGAGTTCCTTATATATTTTGGATAAGAACTAATTACCAGATGTGTAGTTTGCAAATATTTCCCCCCAGCAGACTTATTTGTTAAGTAGAGGAAATATCTAGATGTTTTCTAAACCACCTACTGTCGGATACTATATTAATATAATTAATTTTTGAACTTTTTATAAAACTTATCTTACTGTTTTTCAAGGTAATTGTAGCCTCTTGTTTTTAGAATGAGTTATTAAACACACACACACACAAGTTAAAAACAATCATATATTTTTATACAATTAATTAAGTGTCTTTGAAACAGATCTAAAAATAAATGATAGAAATATAAAGGGACAGATTATGTGACAGCAAGTATGGCTGTAGAAAATCTAAAATAGTGTGATCACAAAGTATAAACAGTATGCAACAAACAAAGCTAAAAATAGAAATCTAATTTTAAACATTGAGGGAAAAGTCATATTATTAGTTTCCAAAACATATTTGAGAGTCACAGTAAATAAAACTGAATGATTATAACACAATAATACACAAATAGAAAAGGAAAGTAAGTTTTGTGTTCTTTTAAATCCATGGGGAATCAATATATTGCTTAGATGTTGTAATAAATTAAATCGAGACTATTTCTTATATGTTCAGAAACTTATTCGAAATCTTATTAAAATCAGGTAGTATAATGTCTCCCAATTTGTTCTTTTTGTTTAGTCTTGCTTTGGCTATGCAGGCTCTTTTTTGGTTCCATTTGAATTTTAGTATTGTTTTTTTCTAACTTTGTGAGGAATGATGGTGATAGTTTGATGGAGATTGCATTGAATTTGTAGATTGCTTTTGGCAGTATGGTCATTTTCACAGTATTGATTCTACTCTTCAATGGGTATGGGATGTGTTTCCATTTGTTTGTGTCCATGTATTACATCTTTTAGCAGTGTTTTGTGGTTTTCCTTGTAGAAGTCTTTTGACTCCTTTGTTAGGTATATGCCTAAGTATTTTATTTATTTTTATTTTTTTTGGCAGCTATTGTAAAAGAGGTTTAGTTCTTCGCTTGATTCTCTGGTCACTGTTGATGTAGTAGAAGAGCTACTGATTTGTGTACATTATTCTTGTATCTGGAAACTTTCCAGAAATTTTTTGTCAGTTCTAGGAGCTTTCTGGAGGAGTTCTTAGTGTTTTCAAGGTAAATGATCATACTGTCAGCAAACAGGGACAGTTTGACTTCCTTTTTACTGATTTGGATGCCCTTTATCTCATTCTTTTGTCAGATTACTCTGGCTAAGACCTCCAGTACTATGTTGAAGATCTCATTTCAAACTATACAGTAAGGCCATAGTCACTAAAATAGCATGGTACTGGTATAAAAATAGGCATATAGATTAATGGAACAGAATAGAGAGCCGAGATATAAACCCAAATACTTACAGCCAGCTGATCTTTGACGAAGCAAGCAAAAACATAACGTGGAGAAAGGACTCCCTTTTCTCAAAATGGTGCTGGGATAATTGGCTAGCCACAGGTAGGAGAATGAAACTGGATCCTCATCTCTCACATTATACAAAAATCAACTCAAAATTAATTAAGGACTTAAACCTAAGAACCTAAACTATAAAAATTATAGAATATAACATTGGAAAAACCCTTCTAAACATTGGCTTAGGCAAGGATTTCATAACCAAAATCCCAAAAGCAATTGCAATAAAAACAAAGATAAATGAGTAAGACCTAGTTAAACTAAAGAGCTTTGGCATGGCAAAAGCAACAGTCAGCAGAGTAAACAGACAACCCACAGAGTGGGAGAAAATATTCACAATCTATACATATGACAAAGGACTAATATCCTGAATCTACAAACAAACTCAAACAAATCAGTAAGAAAAAAATCAATCAGTCCCATCAAAAGGTGAGCTAAGGACATGAATAGACAACTCTCAAAAGAAGATATGCAAATGCCCAACAAACATGTGAAAAAATGCTCAACATTTCTAATGATCAGGGAAATGCAAATCAAAACCACAATGTGATACCACCTTACTCCTGTAAGAATGACCATAATCAAAGGATGATAAAACAATAGATACTGGCGTGGATGCGGCGAACAGGGAACACTTCTACAATCCTGGTGTGTATGTAAACTAGTACAGCTGCTGTGGAAAACAGTATGGAAATTCCTTAAAGAACTAAAAGTAGAACTACCATTTGATTCAGTAATCCCACTACTGGGTATCTACCCAGAGGAAAATAACTCATTATATGAAAAAGATATTTGCACATGCATGTTTATAGTAGCACAATTCACAATAGCAAAATTGTGGAACTAAATCAAATGTCCATCAATCAACGATGGATAAAGAAACTGTGATATATATATGATCTCTCTCTCTATATATATATATACACACACACACACACATACATACACACACACACATACACATGTCATGTATATATCACAGTTAGGAATACTGGCCATAAAAATGAATGAATTAACAGCATTTGCAATGACCTGGGTGAGGTTAGAGATTATTATTCTAAGTGAAGTAAATCAGGAATGGAAAACTAAACATTGTATGTTCTCACTGATATGTGGGAGCTAAGCTATGAGGACACAAAGACATAAGAATGATGCAATGGACTTTGGGGTCTTGGGGAAAAGAGTGGGAGGGGGCTAGGGATGAAAGGCAACAAATATGGTGCAGTGTATACTGCTCGGGTGATGGGTGAACCAGGTTCTCACAAATCTCCACTAAAGAACTTACTCATGTAACAAAATACCACCTGTACCCCAATAACTTATGGAAAAGTAAAACAAAAAAAAACCTGACTAAATATTGAGCACTAGAAGGATGCTTAAAATATCTATGGCCGATTTAGATAATTTGGAGTTATAGAAAAGATTAAAATAACAAAATATGCCTTTGTGCTTCAACCTAGAATATCTTCAAAACATAATATTAACTGAATAAAAGAAAAAGTAGAACACAATGAAACAAAATTTCATTCTGAACAAATAATAAATCAAAACTATTTTATTTGTATGTTTGCATGCATGTAAAAATATTGAAGTACTTCTAATAAATAACCATCAAATTTTGAGTGAGAGTGAAAAAGGTGGTTGAAGGATGATTTAAAATTTACTCCATAGATTTTTTAAATTGTTCGCATTTTAAAACAATAGTATATTTAACAAAAGAGATTTTAAGTGCTGTGGTGAGCTACTGGAAAAATACTGGAGGACATTAGAGCGGAGTTTGGTCAAAGTGATCAGGTCATCTGTATTGTATAATTGCTGGTTGTTTATATAAGACTTCTACACTCCCTTGCATCATGGGTGACAGGGGCTCTTTCCTTCTTTCTTAGAGCTTTGTTGAGCTATAATAGATTTACAAAAATAAAAAAATAAAAAAATATCTCCACACATTTAATGACTACAATTTGATAATTTGAACATATGTATATAACTGTGAAACCATTACTGCAATTAAGGTTATAATCATATCCATAACCTCCAAGAGCTTCTCGATGCTCTTTCTTGTGTAAGTGTTTTTTCTTTTTGTTTTTGCATGCATGTGTGTATATGCTGTGTGTGTGTGTTACAAACACTTAACCCAAGATCTTCCCTCTTGACAAAGTTTTTAAGTGTACAATATAGTGTTGTTAACTATAATCACCAGGCTGTACAGTAGATGTCTAGAGCTTATCTTATGTAACTGGAACTTTATACCCATTAAACACCTTTTACTTTCCTTCTCCCTCAAGTCCCCAGCAACCACCATTCTACTCCCTTCTATGAGTTTGACTATTTTATGTATCTTATATAAAGAAAATGTAGCATATGCATACAGCAAAATATTATTCAACCTTAGAAAGAAGGAAATTCTTCCAGATCTGACGACATGGATGAACCTGGAGATCATTAAGCTAAGTGCAATAAGCCAGTCACAAATGACAAGTATAGCAGTATCTTCCTTGAGAAAGAGGTTTCTGGGTTGTAGAACTGGCCAGAGGCTAGAATAATCTTTAATACACCTTAATACATCTTTAATATGTCTTAAAGGGGAAAAGAAAGTGTTTATAATTGCAAGTTTTCTGCAAGTAGATGTTTAGGAGTTCGGGAAGTCAGGAAGAAACAGTCAGGAAGAAATCTGTCTAAAGTTTAGCCAAACTGAGAGAAACGACGTTAAGGCCTTCTTGATCAATACTATTTATGTAAACACACCAACATGGCACAAGTATACATATGTAACAAACCTGCACGTTATGCACGTGTACCTTAGAACTTAAAGTATAATAATAATAAAAAATAAATAAATATTCAAAAAATAAAAAAAAAAAAGAAAATAAGCAAACTTTCCCATGAGGACCTTACACAGTATTTTTCTCCCTCTATTCTTTTCTCTATCTCTCTGTAATAGAGAAAAACATTGGGAAATTAATCTACTATCAATTGACAGAAAGCCAATTCTTAAATATAAGCTATAAAAATAATGAAACATAATATTGTTTAAATTTACCCAGGTTAAGAAACATCTCCACCTAAGTTATTTGATCAGCAGTTTTCAAGCTTGAGCCCATTATTAGATTAAATTGCAGAGTTAATTGTTGCGAGCTTTTCTAAGTGCTTTTACCTATTACCTACTGTAAGGAATCTGTTATTTGTATTAAAATATAAAAAGTAAACATTGATTTAATTGTTACATCTACGTAACTTTGAAATGATATGCTATACAGATAATTTGTATGTAAGAATATCCTGGCATATATACCTTCCTCAATAGTATGCAGGTCATGGACAACGCCTTTTATTTCTATACCCCAATGAATTAAGTCAATGCCTCGCAGGTAGTGAAAACTCCGTAAGAAGTGGCTGAATTCACAAATGAGTGAATGATAAACTGGATATTTGGTCTGATATTAGTTGTAGGAAGATTATTAACTCTCATAGTATTTGTTAAAAGCCTTGTTATTTTATGAAAAATTATATCTCTTGATTTAACAATTTAAAGGGCTGGAAAATCCTCTTTAGTGTTAGTTTAAAAAGGTCCTTTGTACAAACATGGACTTGACCTTTAATAGTGTAGGAGTCAATTTTATGAGAAGAAAATAAGTGATCATTAGATTAGCATATTCTTTTACTTCTAAATTACAGCCTCTTCCTCTATTATTATGTTCGATATTATTTAAATTCCTCTTTAGATTAATAGGTGACCATTTGCAATAGAAAATCTTTTGACAGATTGAAAGAGCTTTCGATTTTCTTTTGGTAACAATTTTGAAAGAACTTGTTTTTAGAAAAGAATGCATATAGTCCCCCAGTCCTATTGCAACAAACTTTGCTAAACATATTATGAGTAACAATCATGTGGTTGTAAGAATACAGCACATATGTTTATTTCATATGTAATATCTGATATGTTAACAAACATAGCAGTTCCTGAGAGATACCTTATTATATGTTATCACATTCCATTATCACAATTAACATTATCTGCATATTAATGAAAGGGAAACCTAGTTCAAAGATGTCATTTTACTGTATCCAGGTTACAAAGCTATTATGTTTCGGAGCTAAGATTTGAATGCAAAGCAGTTTGTTCCAAGACTGTGCCATTCCTTAAATTACCTATCTCTACTCTTGCTTTTGTTCATTAAATTATTGTGAGAAAATAGTGCAGATACTCAGATTTCTCTTCTGTTTGTAATCATTAAGAAATAAGTGGTTATCAAAGTCTGTATGTTTCCCAAGCACTTTGGAGAAGAGAACTTGTATGAAATCTCTCTGATCTCTAGCTTCAAGAAGTTTATAATGGCCAGAGAAATGAGGCAAAAACAAAGGTAAGAGGCCCATCGATATTTTAAAACTAACGCCTGTAGTGGTTACCTTCACAGGCTCAAATAACAATAATTAAAATCAAGTTGGAGAAGAGGATCCAAAATGAAAAACACACAAAAGCAAATGAACCTAACACAGTACAAATGAATATCATACTTGCACACAAAAGAGCGTGGAGGTAGTGAAGAAAAGAACTAACTTAAGTAACTTTGGAAAACGGTATTTTCTCTATATCTGATAAAACCGAAAGAAAGAACTATAAGCTACTGTGTTGTTGCACTAAGTAGCTTGCTTTGAATAGGGGTACAGATTAGCAATTCCACAACTATTTAATATATATTCTAGAATTAAACAAACAAAATGTGGATAATAAGCAGCAGATTTTTCCCTGTCAGATAAAGCAGATAAAAAATTAAAAAATGAAGGCTAAAATAAACCCTGTGAACTAGGTGTCAGTGTGAACTCAGGTGGGGGGAGGGGGAGAGAGAGAGAAAGAGAGAGAGAGGTGTGTGTGTGTGTGTGCGCGCACGCATGTGTGTATACCTGTGTGATGCATTTAGCTCTATCCTGAGAAGACTTGATAGGTAGTGACAACTCAATAACACTGAGTATATCTAAGACCTGAATATTATTTTGTGAATTTCCATCTCCAGAATTAGAAACCAGACTCATCGGAGAAATGGATAATTGCAGGACTAGCATACAAATGTTCAAAATGGAACTAGAACGAATATGAGAATGGTCCCAAAATGTATGAAAGTATTCAAAGCATGATGAAGATGTGTAATAGAATAATCAATTTAAGAGGTTCACAATGTCCAACCAAACATGAGATAATATGAACCACAAAAGATAATGGTCCATACTGGAGTATTACACAAAAAATAAAATCAGAATTCATGAATCTACACTAATGTGCATGAGCAATGTAATGCATACATTTAAAAAAAAAAAGGAAATTTCTTTATTATAGTAGTATTACAACTAATGTAAAATATAGTATAAATAAAAAACACAATTTTACAAACATTATGGTGATAGGTGTAACGTGAATTTTATCAGTGGATGGTAAAAATAATTGAAAATTATGGTAAGAAAAAAATTTCAAACAATCTCAGCAAAATGTATTTTTAGTTAAAGTAGAAATGTTGTTAACAGTGGAGAAACTTAGTGGACAACCCCATAAGCAAATAACAAAATTAACACAACTAACAATGACACATCTAATGCCTTGTACCTGTTGATATGATGCCCTGAGAAATAATAATAAATATCACACAAGTTCATATTCTACAAAATAAGTGGCCAATATTTTCAAAAATGTAAACATCATAATTTTTTTAAAGGACTGGGAAAACAAAAAGTAAAGGAGAATGAAAAAGCATGACAACTAGATTTAATCTTAGACAACAAAAAGTACACTTGTAAAACAATTGTTAAAAGTAAATTAAGTCTAGAGATTATAGTGTTGTATCTATGTTATGTTTCCGGCTTTCATATTTGTACTGTGGTTTTGTAATACGTTAGTTTTTAAAAATATGATATACAAGTAACTAGAACTGTTTCTTTTTGTTTTGCTTTGTTATTTTCTTTCAACTTTTATTTTAAATTCCAGGATACATATGAAGGAGCAGAATTTTTTTAATTGATTTTGCAAAATTTTTGATCATCATCTGAAAATCTTTCAAGATATAAAACTTTAGAACAAAAGACCTAAAATAATTCCTTAATACATGCTGAGTCACATTTTATCTGCTTCATGTTAAGAAGAGAGAGATGAATACATAGGAACAATTTTGAAAGGCTTTCATAAAAGAGGTAGGACTAATGGGTGCCTTAAATAGAGAAAACATAGTATATATATGGAATCATATAATGGATGCAGAAATAGATATAGAATATTAGTTTTGATGTGAAGTTGGTGAAGATACAAATGGTATCCAAAGAATATATTGGTGAGCATAAAGATAGCAATAACCAATTGACCACCCGTAACATTTTTAACTTAATTTGATAGACTGTTTACTATATATACATATACATATATATGTATACATATATATGTGTGTACGCGCGCGCGCGCGCGTGTGTGTGTATATATATATATTTTTTTTTTTTTTTGAAGCAGTGTCTTGCACTGTTTCCCTGGCTGGAGTGCAATGAATGGCGCAATGTCACCTCACTGAAACCTCTGCTCCCCAGGTTCACGCGATTCTCCTACCTCAGCCTCCTGAGTAGCTGGGATTACAGGCACACACTGCCACACACGGCTAATTTTGCTTTTATTGATTTATTTTTAGTAGAGATGGGATTTCACTACGTTCGCCAGGCTACTCTCAAACTCCTGATCTGCCTGCCTCAGCCTCCCAAAGTGCTAGGATTACAGGCGTGAGTCACTGCGCCCAGCCTCCTTACAATATTTTTTATGGTCAAAAGTGAATGTGTATATGTTGTTATAAAGAACGTTTTCATAAATGGTTAATATTTCACACACTCAAAAAAATAAATAACTAAAATACACAAGGAAGAGATGGAAATCAAACAGGGAAATCAAGTGAGTCTAATGAACTGATGGAAAAGGAATGGACAGGATGAGTCTAAGTAACTTTTGATCTTGTTTTAATTTTGAGTTATTTTATAAAAAATAAATAAAATTTTTCGCCATCTCTACGGAAGACCCAATTAGACATATAGTAATAGGTTTGGCAGTAAACTTAGGAGGCCATGTAGTAATGAACATAATCCTGACTTGCTGGTTTGAAGAACAGAATTGATGTTCCTCATTTGCCATCCAGGGTATGACACCGGCCAATATTTTGATGGATTTGAGTCTCCGTTTTTTTTTTTTTTTTTTTCTCTAAAATGAAAGTAGTGTAACAAAGTAATAATAACACTGAATTTGGAAATAAAAGCAACATGCAAATATATGTATTTGCGTGTTTCTTACAAGTTATTGTAAACTTATACTTTCACTCTCAGAATCTGAGTGACTGTGTTTGTAAATGGGAATGCTTATTATGAACCACAGGAAATTTTTTTAGAGTCAAATAGGTTAAATGTGAGATTACTTCATAATGTATGAAACAATATGCAAACATATATTTACAGCACTGGTGACTATCCAGAAATAAGTTCCCTGACTGCAGAAGAAAAGCATCTTACATTTTTTCCTAACTCCATTACTGGTCACAGTGCCTACATTGTAGCACGCATTCAAGTATCACTGAACTGCCTTACATATTAAAGCATGGAATTAGATATTTCAAAATATAGAAATAATGTAATACCTCATAAGATACATATACTCTTTGGCTTTAGTGAATAGATTATGCTTCAAAAAGTATTATCAATATTTTATAGACTTTTTGTTAACCAGAAAACTCTTATATTCTTACCCATAGCAATAAGACATTGTCTACTTAAATCAGTAAATGTTGGTACATCATAACTCCACAATAAGATGGTTTTATTAAATGGTTCCATCATACTCTGTTGAACGTAGTGCTTTTTATGCCATTACCCTATTTTTAATTGTTTCATTCACTTGGATCTTCAGAGACAATGTAGATAGGAATTTTTAAAAAGCAGTTAAGTGAATATTCTTGTAACTTATATTTAGTATGTGCAAGTATCCAATTAAGCTTCCATTTAAACATCTTTTTTGGGCAGTTCTCAAAGGAAATAGAGTATGTGACACATGTAAGCTAGACACAAACTGCATTCGTTTTAGAAGAAAAGTATAATATTAATTTACATGATTCATTTTGCTTATAAAATATTTATACAAACTGTGGACATATATAATGCTCTAGAGACAAGAAATAGCTTATAAGTATGTTTTCAGAAATTTGAATGTGATTTCATTTAACCTAGACTATTTTCTGAGCTGGCCCATACTGAGCAAAGCATATATGAATTATTTAATGACATATTTTCGATACTGCTTTTATTACAACAGTTGATAAACAAATTTTACTTCTCGCAACAAATAACTTGTTCAGTATGCTTTTGTAGAATTTAGATACAGTTCCAAACAAAAATTTCCAACTTATTTTTGAATAGTCAAATATTGCTAATACAAATTATGTATCTGAAAGGGTAAATTTATTTAATATAATTGATATTATTTACTAATTATTCTTAATTTTCCCCAATCTAGTAACATCTGAAAAAGTGAAATGGTAGTTGCTGGGTATAAATAATACATTAATTCAACAGGCTATTAAATATGTCTTAAAATAAAAATGTCATCATTTGATCTGAACAGTTGCTTTAGCGTTATTTTTAATTAATGGCAAGTAATTTTTTATTAAATGTATAACTCAAAAACATTAACTATATATGCAAACTTAGAATTTTCTGGATATCTTGATATGATTCTGACCATTTATTTTAAATGATCTAAATTTAATACCTCCAGATTCACAAAGTAAGTAAGACAATTATCTCTAGTACTTCCGAAAAATTTCTTGGTTAGTACTGATACACACTATTCCAGAAAGTCTACACATTCTGATGTTCTTGAATTTAATTCATCAGAAATATTCTTTATAAGACTTGTTGACTGAAAAATAACAGGTTCTAAATCAGCTTGCCTTATATTCAGAAGAAAATAAGAATGTGAACCTTAGTGCATGATATATGAAAAAAATCCTGCATTTCAGTCTTATAGAAAATGACTAAATTTGCTTTCAATTTCTTTGTAAAAAATCTACATATACATTATTAAACTAACAAAATGATAATTTCTTTTTTATTCTCATTTGCTTTCTCAGGTTGAACCAAATGATAATTTCAAAAGCAGATAAGAATAATGAGAGAAGAATAGTATAAGCCGATTTTACTTGTGTTTATTAAAAGTCTTAAATAAAATATTAACTACTTGAAAGCAATAGGATATGAAAAATTATGGCGCCATACTTGTATTATTGGAGGTACAGTGACTAAAGTGTTAGAAGACAGACTAAATTGCAGAGGGTTATCAAAGACAGATACTATTTTTCTCATGCATGCTAGTAAAAAATAAGTGTCCAACTGATGCTATGGTTCTATCATTCTTGGCAATGTGGATTGTCAAGGTGCTCCAGTTATGAGTGTGAATTACGTCTACAATAAGTAACTTCCAGGCAATTACCCAGATATTTGCTCACATCACTTTCACTCTCATACTTCGGGCATGAACTAAACCATATGGCTAAAATGAGCTGCAAAGGAAGTTAAGAAATGCAGACTTCTGATAAGCAGCTGCGGGCCCTCCAAGCACACACACACCCCCTAAACAAACAAGAATGCGGGAGGAGAGAGACATACACACAAACAGAAAGAGAGAGATAGAGAGGGAGAGAAAGAAAGAATAGATACTAGTGCATAGTTCAGTAATTGCTGTGATGACCTCTGCTACCTAAGGTCTGGATCTGAGTGTACCCCTTATACCCTTCCTCCCACACAAAGAACACACTAATCATTCTTAAGGAAGAAAATTAACAACACCGCGAGTTATAACACCTGGCTGAAACTGAAGGATCTCTGGGTAATTAAAAATCCTCTCTGCCCTGATGTTTTATAAATTGGGAAAAAAAAAAAAGAAAAGTGGTTTTTTCATCTCCATTCCCTAGCATCATGTGGAAATGAAACAAGAAAACTGCATTTTAATCTTCCACTCAAAACACAGAAGGATGAAACAAACAAACAAACAAACAAATAGTCCGTTGTCCCAGTCTACCACAAGCAAAGGTTGGCAGTCTCTTTGCTTTGGTAATGGAATAAATTCCTTGATTAGCCTATAGAATATCCCATTGTTCTGCTCTCTTAGTGGAATAGTTAGTAGTTGCTTTGTCATTTTTTTCCCATGGTCCTACCATGAGTGTTGGGAGGTTTCTTCTTTGTTTTTTCGAGAAAGAGGAAAAAGTTGTTATATTTTCATAAAAACTTAAATTTCATCCAAAATACTTGATTTTCATGAAGGAAGGAAGTATCTTTGCCCCTAGTATACGTATGTGGAAACTTTCAGAACCCTGAAGATAAATACATTTCAAACAAGTGAGTTTGAAAATATCAACAGCAAAATAGGAAGTAAATAATTAGAGATGTAAGAACTAGACGACTTAGCATTCAAATAATAATATATACCCTTTTTTAAGAGTAAAATCTTGATTAAAAGACAGATGAAAACTCCATAGGAGTTCAGAACTCATGGTAAGCTCTATCTTTGTAATTCTTTATAAAGCAAACATATATATATGTTTTATATATTATAGATACATATTATATGTATATGTATTTGAGACAGAGTTTCACTCTTATTGCCCAAGCTGGAATGCAATGGTGAGATCTTGGCTAACGGCAAACTCTATCTCCTGGGTTCAAGCAATTCTCCTGCCACAGCCCTGTGAGTGGTTGGGAATACAGGCATGTGCTACCATGCCCGGCTAATTCTGTATTTTGAGTAGAGACGGGGTTTCTCCATGTTGGTCAGGGTGGTCTCGAACTCCCGACCTCAGGTGATCCACTCACCTCGGCCTCTCAAAATGCTGGGATTAGAGGTGTGAGCCACCGCGCCCAGCTGCAAACATATTTCTTGTATTTTCCAATACCACAAAATTATGCTGAGATATGATTGTACTAAAAGCTGATAAAGACTGTGTTGTTATATTTAATGGTACTCTGAATTTTATTGTCATTTCTAAAATTGTATTCAGAGAAAATTATGCCCGTGTTTCTATAGAGAGAATTTTAAATAATACATAAGCATACAAATTTGAGCAACGTTGATTAAGGTTCTGTAAAATTGAAGCAGGAAATAGTATAGAATATAGTTTTATTCATTTTATTACAATAAGTCTCTCACAAGTATGCTTCAGTTAAGCTCAAAGGGTAGAAAAATTAACCTGGAAGGGGGCATTCAGATATAAGTAAGTTTATTTTGGAGACATTTCTATGTCACCTGAGATTATTTTCTATAAAAACAGAAGAAAGATGAATATCACTAATGATAGCACAAACCACTAATTAGAAGGCAGTATGTAGAATTTTTCTGGAAGAATAAAATTATAAATGACAAATTAATTTTATCAGGAATTGTAAGAAAATGCAATGAGGGTAATAAGAATGTTATCTTTCAATACAATGGACAGCAAATTGTAAACTGAATGTATTCACTAACACAAAAGAGAAAATTATTTTTAATGATTGCCTATTGTTTCTCTCTACATAAAGTTTGAGTTTCATGTCTGACGACCTTATGACTTTTTAAATAGACACTTAGGGTGACATCATTACATTACTTTATACAGTATTACTACATTTCCATAGTAAAATTTAAGCAAGAGATTAATTTTGAAAGACTTTCAGAGAAAGACTTGTAAATAATAGACCTGAGACATAAATCAGATGTGGACCTTTGCTTTTTTTTTTTTTTTTTTTAGTTTTTGTTTAATAATAAAAAATTGGGGTTTGTAAAAATTTAGAATAATCACAGGAACGTTGTCTGGCAACATTTTGGCTATATTAGTAACACTACGTGCAATAACAGCAATACATTTTCTTCCATGAAAAATTAATTTTCCATTTCTATTGCAAGGGGAGAGAAAAAAGTAAGTGCTGCGTATATCCCCCAAATTATAATTCATTATTTCATACTTAAGTGTTCTGTGTTACCACAGCATAAAGGGTTGTCACAGTGCAATGGTGGCACCTATTGGCATATGGGATATATGACATTAAACTGTCTGAATTTCCCCAATTTTCTCTTTTCAGTGCATATACGGTCTAGAATTGAAGAAGGCATGGCTAAAATCAGCACTTTCAATTTTAAATGAACAAGTTTAAAAGCCAGCACTAAATGCAATGTGTAAGGTGGCGTTAGTCATGGAGGTTCTCTGACCATGGGATATTAACAAGAATGAGAAGAGGCCGGGCGCGGTGGCTTACGCCTGTAATCCCAACACTTTGGGAGGCCGAGGCAGGCGGATCACGAGGTTAGGAGATCGAAACCATCCTGGTTAACACGTTGAAACCCCGTCTCTACTAAAAATACAAAAAAAAAAAAAAAAAAAAAATTAGCCGGGCTTTGTGGCCGTCGCCTGTAGTCCCAGCTATTCGGGAGGCTGAGGCAGGAGAATGGCGTGAACCCGGGAGGCAGAGCTTGCAGTGAGCCGAGATCGCGCCATTTCACTGCAGCCTGGGTGACAGAGCGAGACTCCGTCTCACAAAATAAATAAATACATAAATATATAATAAATAAATAAATCCCTGTTCTTTCGTTTTTAAAAGCTGCTCTGAGGGGAAGAGGGCATAATATCTTGAATAGCTATTATGTAACTCAAAAAAATTTGAAAATGTTCATCAAAATTATGGCAGCTCCTTGAAGACACAGAGAGTGCACAAACAATTCAGAATCTGGTTGACACAATTAACCAAGCATTTCAAGCCCAGGAAATCTTACTGTGCCCACTGTTCATTTTAATGTTTGGAAACTACATTGCATTACATTTGAAGCTAAGAGGAATTAGAAATATTTTAGGTGAGGAAGTTTATCTTAAGGATTAATAAGGATCTTAGAAGGTTTGATGACTGGAAGGGTGTCACTAACCAATTCTCAACAAGAGCCCTAAGAAACAACCTTTTCATTTCTTGCTTCTGTTTTCATTTTCTTCATATCAACATGCTATTTAGCATTTATTAAGTTTTTGCTAATAAGATAACTGAAAATGATTTACTATATTCTGAACATTATAAAACATACATTTTAATATTTATAATGTAACTAACAGAAAATGATCAGGTTTTTCTTTATAAGGATAAATGATTTTAAATCTATGAGCATGAGCACATCATTAGACTTTAATGGTAGAAATTAAACTAATCATGTCTAATAATTATGTACAAATAGAAAAGTGAATCATATACAATATTTATAGACTCACCATAATGGATCAGTTTTCTCTATACAACACCCAAGCATAAAACTTGGAGAAATCAGCTAGCGAAGAGTTCAGTCAAATCTACAAAAGAATGATATTGATTCCTTCTATATAGTTTTTCTTCTTAGGCCTGGATATATTGTGCATAACACAATATTTATTATGTACTATATATGATATAATACATAATGTGTAATATATAATGTAAAATCATAAGATTAATTTTGGAACATGCTCTTACATTATTGAAACACAGATTAATTTACATATTACACATTACTCATAGTAATATATTATTACTGTACATATTAATTATACTTTCAGTCACATGAAGACAGCTTATAAATATTAATGTATGACAAACTAAAATGAATGAGTATTCCCCACAAAACATACATTCATCACCCAATGAATATTTATTTATGTTATGTTGCCCATCACAGAGTAGGAATTATTGGATATAAACGCACTGTTCTCCTGGAGCTTACAGTGTTAATGCATTCTAATATTTCCCTTATTATAAGGGAAATATATATTAAAATAATGATAATGACAAAGATAATAATAATGAAAGAAATAAAAAAGAGGTGATCAAGAACAAGGGTTAGAATGACAAAAAGAGAAAAATAAAATGGTATTAAATTATATGAAGACAAAGTAAGGAAGAGGAGTTGGTAGATGGGGGTGCACAATGTTAAATATGTGATTCATGTAGTCTTCAGTGATATGACATTCAAGCCAAACTTCCATTATGTTAATCAATGCTGAATCCATTTTTTCTAATGTGGAATAAATAATGATAGCACAATTTCTAGAGAAAAATGTAGATTTGGGGTAGAAATTTAGAAGTCATCAAAATGTTTATTTATGCACAAAAGACTGGAAGAAATTACTAAAAGAGGGTAAATGTTTACAGAGAAGAGAAGAGTTCCAAGGGTTCAGCACTGAAGTACTCCAGCATTCGTGAGACTGAGTAAAACAGAAAGAACTAGAATGAGTGACTTAAAAGGAGAGAATGTGGTTGTTGGAGAAAACACAGAAGAATGTGGTATCTTCCCCAAGAAGAAAGAATAAATAAGAATTTGTGCTAATCATTGCTGATAGACCTAATACGAGGAAAACTGAGTGATTACTATTGAGTTATCAATATATGTACACCACTGGTGACCTAGTAAAGTTTGGTGAGTGCTAGAGGCAAACTCCAGATTGAGCAGATTCAAGAGGAAATGGAAAGAAGTGCATAGAAGAAGTGAACAGAGCTATAAGAGTACAGACAACTGTATGTATGATCTCTGCTCTAAAGAAGAACAAGGAGATTGGGAGGTCGAGGCGGGAGGATCACGAAGTCAGAAGATCGAGACCATCCTGACTAACACGGTGAAACACCATCTCTACTAAAAATACAAAAAAAATTAGCCGGGCGTGGCGGCGGGTGCCTGTAGTCCCAGCTACTCGGAGGCTGAGGCAGGAGAATGACGTGAACCCGGGACCCGGGAGGCGGAGCTTGCGGTGAGCCGAGATAATGCCACTGCCCTCCAGCCTGGGTGACAGAGCGAGACTCCGTCTAAAAATTCACAAATCATCTGTGTTTTTTTATAGTCAGTTATACAAGTGTGTACAGACTCAGCAACACTCTGTCTGTTAGCAGAGTGTATAAAGTACAATATAGTAAGTGGACTAGATTAAGAGGCAGACATCATAATTACAGCTATGCTAAGTGGGCAGTCAGCATACAATAAGCACTTTTCTAAGTGCTTTACATACATTGTCATAATTAATCCCCACCAAAAAACATAGAATATCATTATCTCATTTTTATAGAAAGAAACCAAGCCATAGACAAGTAAGGGAGTCTATGGCCATACCACCCTGACTGTGCCTGATCTCTTCAGACAAGTAAGGGGCTCTCCAGTTTTCAAAGGTACGTAATTAGAGAACGAAAGCCCAAATAATACATTCTTCTTTCCAAAATGAATACCTTTTCTACCATGCAAAACTCTTTCTTTGCGAGTAGAAGGAAAACGATCATCTGCTTGAGCAGATGATCTAGAACATAGAATAGCTTGCAAAGAGCTTGTAAAGAGGTTGTGGGAGGTTTTAAAGCTCATGAGTGCGACTGTGGCTTAGAGTCATTTTTATTTCAAGAATGAAAATGAAATTAGTTTGGGTAAAAAATGATGGGACTGTCTTAGAACATAGAATATAATATGGATAAATATTGAATATATGAGAATGGAACACAGGAGAGGAATTCTAGTGGTAAATGCAGCTTTGGATGTCATCTGCATAGCATTGATATCCTTCAGTTAATTAATTCTATAGTATTTGATCACCTATTCTCTGAGTACTGAGCTATGTGTTACAAGTATAGGAGTGAAATAGACTTCTGCTGTCAGCAATTTTACTGAAAAATAGACAATACTGATAAAGAAAAATAATTAAAATACATTGTGATTGCTTAAACATCAACATATTAGCATATGTAAATATCTCTAATCTATATTTGGAGGATGAGTGAATGTTAGAGAAGGCTTTCAGAGTAGATGAAATTGTTATTATTATTTTTTTTTAAAGAGAAAACATGAGAAGAAAAAACCAACCCAGATCTTTGGAAAATATCTGAAAATAAGACCAAGAGAGTCAAAGAATGAACAATTTTCTAATAGAAGATGAAAAAACCTATAGACTTTTCTACAAAGCAATGTGAAATACTGATTGTAAAAGGAAACATTTAACAAATACCACCTAAAGCTTTTTTTTTGATATAAAATTAGAAAAGTACATATGACTTGCTACTGAGTAGTTTCCTCTCAGACAGAGGGAAGGCAGCTCTCTGAACATGTTAAATTAAAGAATAAGTGTCTGGTTAGGAAGCACAGGCAGGAAATAAGGGCTAACGCTTTCAAAAAGAAGAAAGGTAAGTACAATAGTGAGGGAAAAATGTAAAGGCATTGCCATGAAGGCAGAGAAATCACTTACACAGATCAGAATCCAAGAACAGACCAACATAAAGTCAGTCTCTAGACCCTGAGCACTGAGTGCCCCCGAGTGAACAAAAAGAAGGCTTCATAAGCAGCAAGCATCAAACATTAGAAGGAATTTCAAATGTGTGTGATCTCTTTATCCTAATGGCTCTTCAATTACATAATTTTCCATTAGATTGGACAAAGATTATCGACCTCCCTCTGGTGGACAGAAGTCACCTAAATAAATGATCTGTGGTACATATACTGCCCTGCCACCTTCTCCCTTTCCGCATACCCATATACACAGCTTCTGAGACTAAAACAAATGCTGATTTATGCTGTCAACCATCTTCCCATAGTCATAGACCTTACTTCGAAAACAACATACTCTCAAGTAGACAGAATGAAAAGATTGATCAATCTATAAGAGATCTCAAGTCTACTTTCAAATGTCATTTTGCTTATGATTGGAAGGTTTTAAGGTATTCTCATTGAACTTATCATTATTTTATGCTGGACAGCTCTCTACAGTCTATACCATCCTAGTACACTACAGAATGACACCTTATTCAAAGATGGATGCTAAAGTTAGCAGAAAAGACAGATGTCACATAATTGAAATCACAGTTGGGAAGACTTTAGGAAGACATCACATACATATTCAGCGAGCAACTAATATAGTTTTTATTTGCTAATTTTTATTTTATTTTTATTTGAAAAAAATAAGAGTACAGTGTGATTACTGATATATGCATACATTATGCATTGATTAAATTAGGCTTATTAACAAACCCATCACCTGACATACTTATTTTTTTGTTTGCTGAGAGCATCTAAAATCTACTCTGTTAGTAATTGTGAAATATGCATTACATTACTATTAACTATATCACTTATTTAGCCTTTTTTTCTTTTCCATAAAACATAAGCTCCATGAGGACAAAAATTTTTGTCTGTTTTGTTCATTGTTATATCCTCAGTTCCTTAAGAATGTTAGAGGTATCACAGGTATTCCATAAGTATTTATTGAATTAATGTTATATATTTTTTTGAACTTTAAAATTAGGCTCTACACATTAACATGCTTACACTATAAGTAGTATAAATGGAATTGTGGTTCAAAATTGCCTGTACTATTTTTACTGTTTTTTCCTGTCCTGTCCTCTCTTCTCCTGTTGTGTACCCTTGTTCTTTCTCTCTCTCTCTCTTCCTCAATGAATTAACATCTCATAATCTTTAGTTTTATTCCCTCCACAGTCAAAAGATTCAGTCTGAATTTGCCTGTTTAGGATTTTTTCCTCATCCTCACCTCCTTGTAATATTTTCCTTTTCAATAGCTGCTCTTATGGACTGTTGTGATGTAAGATTAGAAGAAAAACATATAGGAAAATGGGAGGGAGTGGATTAATACCATGAGCAATATGTTCTTTTAATTATTTTGTTTCTGTTGATCAGTTTTATTTTATCTTCATGTGAGAATTTCAAGGCATAGATTAATCATTCTTGTGATGATATTTTTACAATTACAGAGATAAGCCTGTAGTTATAAGAATATCATTATAAGAATGAAAAATTACACATTTAAGAGTATATCAAAGTATATTTTATTTAGCATAGTCATAAAATACTTGGTATAATAATCAATAACTATATCCAAAATGTGAACATTATATATTCACAGATTATATTCTGATAAAATATTCATAATTCATTATATATAAAATTTAATAAATATATTTTCCATATTAATTAATATTTTCCCTTAGAAAACATAGCTCAAAATTTTATACTAATAGTATCTAGGAATATAATATTCCTACTTTAATAAATGGAAGATTAATTTTTAATATTTTATATAAATTGTTTCTCATCCTCTGTTACATTTATAAAGGTATGTTTTTTGTGTAAAAATAGAAAACAATTATTTGATTGATATAGCCAATTTGTTTACCTGGAAGATCCAAACACTGTGTATATGGATATCTCTGTGCTTCCTTGCCATCAACTTTCATACTTATATTTTTAAATGTTAAAGAGACACAAATTCTCCCGGAAGTTACCCACATCTGCCTTCATTTCCCTTTTGGTAAACCATTCACAGATTTTGTGAGAGCAGATGAGAAATACAATATTATGAGAATTTCACTTTCATAAGACATATGGTCTATGAGAAAAAAATGTGGCATACCTATAAATGTGTATCTTCTTCTGGCATGTAGGAATCTATGTCATTTAGCATATGTATCTATGAATGAGGACAGGTCATTACATTAGGTTATTTCATTCATGTTAATTCTTGTTCTCATAATATTAAAATTTCATATTTTGTTATTCTCACGAGTAATGTTAAGATAAACACATAGTACACAACAATATAGCATTGCCCTTTCAAGGAAACATAAAATTTATACTTAGTTTGGGTAAATGATATGCCAAATTAAATATCTCAAGAGAGATGGATGAGTATACATGTATACATGTTTCTCTGTGTGGGTGTGAATTTAGATATCATATTCCAACCTACAAAATTGTATATTATCAGATATTAAGAAAAAAATAAACAAAATGCTTTGTCAAAACTTATTGAGATGGGATTAGTATCATAAAATAATATATTTTTTCATAAACACAGTAAAATTTAGCCATGAATATTGGCAATAATTAATTAGTATTAAATTTAATAATAATTTGTTCAACTTTTAAAAAAATCTTGCAGTAATTTTATTTTACTATGATGTATAGCAAAAAACACATTGAGTACATTTGCTAAAATGCACATCTGATTATAATAAACAGTTGGTATATTTAGAAATTGTCCAAAATTGTCTTTGAACAATTTCTAAATATATAAACTTCAGCAATTACACGTGGACATTCAATCAATCATCATCTTGGTTTAAGTAGGGTTTTTTATTTTCTAGTCATATAGATTTGTGCTATTATATTACTCATATTATACAGAAAAAAACTTAATGTACCATTTCCTGACATTTAAAAATTTCTTCACAACCACAGGGGAAAATTAATGGAAAAAAGCCTCTAGAGATCTGCTTGTTACTAATGTTACAGATATATGACTAGATGTCACATCAGTTAACCCCCTTCCTATATTTGAAACCCTATGTGATTTGGGAGGGAATACAGATATTAATTTTTCAAATCTTTAACCTACCTAATTTGTAAAGGTATTATAAAGGATTATCTTAAATATATGTTACTTATCAGAAAATTATAATTCCTAGAAGAAAGAAGGTAAAATTTTCTGCTCTATGAAAAAAAGATAAATAATATGTGAGTTATATTTTACTCCTCTCAGATGTTATGGTATAATAAGGACTGAGGCATTTTAATATATAAGCAGATGAGTGTTAAATAAGTCAGATAAAGATCTCTATGTTTTACCAATACAAAATCTAAAAATAAAATTTATTGCATGCGGCATCATGAAACCTGAACATTATAGACTTGACAAATGCTAAAAAATTTACCCTCTAATATATATTAGTTTTACCTGCATATTGTCTGATCCGTTTAATTACTTTAAGCCTGATAATTGTTTATCCATAATATATAGACATTAACCTTGATCTTCATGTTGGTCCGTGATATTTCAATTTCAAGGCCAAAACCCCAATCCAAAATATGTCAAGTGATAAAAGATGTCCATTTTTGTAAAGGGGAAGTGCAAACAGAGAAGCTCATTTTATGGATAGCAGTTCCTCTGTTCAAGATTACCAGCTCTCTCTTTCTTCTGTTGACCAGTGTTATTTTTATTCTTAAGTAGGCTTTCTCCATGCAGCATCAAGTATTGACCCTAGGAATTACAAGCTTATTTATCTTTAACAGTAATTGCTTATATATACTGAAATGAGAGAGAGGCAGAAAAACAAAATGAAAGAAGGATGTCCCTCCAGTGTTATACAATGGTTGTCTGGTTACATGTCAAATTAATGTATATATCTTGAGTAAGATCACAATATACTGAGTGGTAAATCTATGTGAGTACTACAGGCATAATATATAGGGGTAATAGAGAAACTAAACAAGAAAATACATATAAAATGTGTATGTATTTTCCTTTTTGCATAAGAATAATATCTACTTAAAAAAAATCCAGTGTCTTTTTAACACTCTTGGACATAGAGACTCTCCTTTCAAAAGGCCTACTATTGTAATTTTCATGTTTCTTTCTATAGTGTGAAATAAATAAAAATAATATTTCAGTTACTTAGTAACCAGGATTTGAATACCCAAACTCTTTTGCCTTTAAATATGCCTTTCTTTTCTCTTGCTTCTAAAAATTAAATCATTGGTTACAATATTAGCAGTTTTATACATTGATATATTTATATGATATTTATCCAGCCTAATCATTCAAATATTGAATTATAAGGGTAACTTTTAAATAACAGCGTATATATTCTCCTGGATGGTGATTAGAAACAAGTAAATCCAAATAGCTATATATGTAGCACCATTATAAAACAGACCATTAGTTAAGATTTGCTTCATTTTAAGTCTCTTTTTTCCTAATAACTTAATCCACGAGAACAAGACACAGGAGGCTATTCTGAATCACACAGCAATGTTAAATCCTGCAGAGCATTCAATTATTGGTTTAGGAACTTGATATATTTTGAGATATATTTTTATTCACTATCCTCAGCAATACTATGTGCTATGTCTCTTTTGTTGGAACGTGTTCAGAGGCTCTGGGAGTAGACGTTATGGCTGTAATTATGTTTGTATGCACTTTATAGCATTTCCCTATAAATTGGTTTATGTAAATTATTTTAAATGAAATATTGCTTAGATGGCAATATCTTTATTAATTGTTTGAGGATACCACCTGTTAAACTTTTCAGTTTTAGTTACTTGTATTTATTTTTCTTGCAAATAGCATAGTAATTACAAACAAAAAGTCAGTTGTACTGCTTTAATATCATTTTCACAAAGTACCAAATGATTTAATTGTTTTATAATTCAATACATTTTGTTATATCTGTGGGTTAACAAATACAAACTTACTATACAAAATGGTAACTTTTAAAATTTATATAAAGGTTTTGCATTTACTTTTTAACTCTTCTAAATAAAACAAAATTTTTTGAACACTATGACTCTGAAAGCTATATAACATGAGAAGCATCCAATTATTTTGTTTTTAAAATTTTGCAATGAAAAAAAATGTTTATAACCTGAGACATAGGGCCTAGTAAAGATGTATTGTTCACGCCCTATTATACTTGTGAGAAAATTCTGGTGTTAGTTCTTATTTTTAAGTGATATTAACAGTCTCTATGAAGAGTGTACATCCTATATATCCGGATGAAATGCCCAAAGGAGTTGTACAGTATTTAATTTTTAAAATAGACAATGAGAACTAGGAGAATAGTGTTGGCTACAACATTGTCATTGAGTTTCATATAATCAATTCGAAAGGAGGAGTGAGTGAGTTAGTTAATAAAAACTGTTTTAGGTTACTATCCAAACAGTCACACGAAAAATAAGCTATGCCATTACAAAATATGTATCAAAATACAATTAAAACCCTCATGAATTCTTCATATTCACTCTCATATCCACACTGATAATATTCTTAACTTCCCTGTTTGTATATAAATATTATCCTCACTTTAGTTTATTTTTGACTCTGCATCCTCTATCTCTCTTTCACTCTGTCTCTCAAGAATTATAATCCAGATTTTTTAAAAAGTCCTCCTTAAAATCGGTACAAAAGACAAGAAATAAAAAAGACGATAGTTATAATTAATAATTTATTGGTTTTTACATTTAAAAATTCTAATATAGAAATCACAAAGACATTCTCCTACATGTTCTTATAACATTTTAACTTATTTTTTAGTCTATAGGAAATTGATTGATACATTGTAACCACATGTATGATTTAAATAAATTGTGTAATATTCCAGTTTTGTTTTGTTTCATATAGATTACCTATCATCCATGGTCAAGAATTAAGTAGTTGATCAGCTCTCCAATGAGTAACAATTCTGTCTCTTCATTTTTTATATATGAAGTTTTCACTTTGGTTGTTGATACTTTTTGAGCTATTTTATTTCATTGGTCCATTTATCTGTACATGCATCAATAAAGTATTTTATTTAGAGAATTGTAATTATCAAATGTCATATATGTATATTCACACTTTGTCTATTCTCATGTATATATGATTAACATATAAAATAGTAATAAATGTATATTCTAATCAATATCTTTGCAGTCTTTTAAAATACAAATTGACAAACAGATTCTAAAATTTTATGGAAATACAAATGGCTTAGATTGTTAAACTTATCTTGCAAAAGAAAAAAATGGAATACTTAAATTATTTGCTTTCAACAATTACAATAAGACTATATTAATCAAAACAGTGCAGTATTGGCTTAAGGATAAACAAGTAAATGTAACAGGAGAGACAGTCTACAAATATATCATAAAGTTGTTTTATTTTTGTTTTTTTAGCAATGCCACTAAGTATACCAAAAACAAAAGTCAAAACATTTCCAACAAATTATGATGAAATACTAGATAAGTACATGGAAATAATGAACACAGAACCATGCTTCATACCATATAATAAAATTATCTTAAGATGAATCATGGCTCTTTACTTAAAAACTAGACCTATAAAACTTTAGAAGAAAACTTAGAATTTTAAAAAATATTTGTAATATTATGTCAGGCAAGGTTTTTTTTTGTTGTTGTAACAAAGCCCCAAAAATATGAACCGTGATTTTAAAAATTAACAAAATGATCTTTATTGAAATTAAAATCATGTGGTCCTCAAAAGACACACTTAAAAAATGTAAAGAAGACTTGTCAAAATCTGAAATAAAGTTTAGAAAACTGTATATCTGACAAAGGGTCAAATCCAGATAAAAATAAGAATTAAACAATAATAAAAACTGACTAATTGAAAAGGCCATAATCTTTACAAAAGGAGATAGACAAATAGCAAATATGAAGATGAAAAAATGTTCAATGTCAGTAGTAATCATGGAGTTGAACACTTCCATGTTATATATATTAGAATCACTGAAATTAAAAAATCTGACAATACCAAATAGAGATTGGGATGTGGAGAAACTAGAACTCTCATACATTTCTGTATATACCATAAAATATTACAACCATTTTAGAATCTAGTTTGTCTCATTTTTATTATTTTTATTAAATTAAATATATACCTACTCTATAAATGTGTAGTTTTAGACCCTGGAATTTGCACACACTAAATGGGTAAATTAAAAAGAAATAGAGAATGGAATAATGATAACCAGAGGCTGAAAAAGGTAATGGGGGAGGGAGAAAGTGGGGATGGTTAATCGGTACAAAAATGTAGTTAGATAGAATACATATAACCTACTAGAACAACAGGGTGACATTACAGTCAACAATCATGTGTACATTTTAAAATAAATAATAGTATCACTGGAATGTTGTAACACAAAGGAATTATAAATGCTTGTGGTGATACATGAATAATTTACTCTGATGTGCTGATTTTGCATTGCTTGCTTATATCAAAATATCTCAGGTACCCCATAAATAAGTACCCATGAAAATAAGCAAATAAAATGTCTTCAAATTTTTTCTTCAATAATGTTTATAGCATCTTCTTTATAGTATAGAATTTGAAGCAAAATAAATGTCCATCAATAGGTATTTATGAAATTATATTCATAACATGTTATAAATCAAATCATGTTATATTCAGGTAATGATATTCTACTCTGAAATCAAAAGGATGAATTACCTGCACATGCAGCATTGTATATGAATCTCAAACCACTACGCTGAGCAAAAGAAAACAGACCCCAAAGAGTAATACTATGCTATATTGTTTACATGAGTGCTTAAGTAGAGGCAAAATAAAGCAGAGATGGGGATTAATGCAAAAGTGAGAGATGGGAACTTTCTGATTCAAAGGAACTGTTCCATGCCTACATTGGGTTGCTGGTTACATGGTTGTTTATGGTTTTCAAAATTCAACTTAAAATTTGTGGATCTTATATATAAATTATGATTCAACATAATGTAGCACTCTAGCTAAATCACCTATAATTACCACTCTGATTTTCCTTTAACTCATTGTATTTGATTAATTGATATTATTCTTATTTACTTATGAACTCATAAATTTAACATTCTTAGGTTTTTTAGTGTGACAAATTCCTTCCAAATAAGTAGTCTGTCAAGCTGCCAAATAATAGTATTCAATACTGTCTTTTTGCTGCAAGTATACTTGAGAGTTTTAGCAAGTAAATTCTGCAAATATGTCAGTGTTTGAGATGTTTAACCCTGCTTATATCCATAAAAATATATAGTACATTAACTTCAAATAAGTATGCCAAGTGTCATTATAGGGGGATTCTGGCTTAATCTCAGATTGAATAACAATTTCCGGTATGTGATATATCAAAACAGCAATACAATATATATGGAGTTAGAGATATAGGAAAAAATAGCAATTACAAGTAAGTGAGTAGGAAGGAGAGACAAGAATTATATAATAGTAAGATAAGATATTATGAATAAGCATAATACACAATTTCATGTGAGCTGAAATTCCACATATTCTACAAATGTGACACCAACTTTCTAACAGCTCTTTCAAGGAGGAAGCTACAAACACACGTAAAGCACCATGAATGTAAGATTGTCATGTTAGCTTCAAGCATAAGTCTTCTTAGTATTTATTTTCTACAAATTATCTAGAACAAATAATATAAACAAAAACAAGAAATTCTATTGATCAATATCTTCCACATCATCCATCCAATATATTGAACAATGGCTTTTTAAAGTTTATTATATTATTTAATAAAGATTAATAGATTGAAATTACTAATTATAAGTTGACACAATACAATGCAATTCAACAAAATCAAATTGTCCTGAGATAAACCAACACTGTACAGGTTTAAGTTTTTCTGATCATGTGATTTGATCAAGGATAAGAATCCAGGAGGTTAACTTTCCAACCTTGTAAATATTACTGGGGGAGATTTTGTTTAAGAGCACACCTACTTATTTGTCCACACCTATCTATTTGTTTAATTTTTTATTGGGTGGAATGCAAACTAAACCTATTGTTTCTCAGTGCTAGGAAAAGATTAAACTTTTATCCGTAAGATGCAGAGCATGCCAAACTGCTTCTTTGGTGATTCTTTCCCTATTGATAACCCCTTCTGCTGAATTTTATGGACCTTGCCCGAGTGTACTTTTCTCTAATGCCTTCAGGTGTCAATCTTTGAGACATTCATTACTTTTCAATAGGGGATATTAATACTCCCCTTGCTCTGTTGATGTTTGAATATTAAGGCATTTGACCCAGTAACTAACAAATATCATACAATAAATGAAAGTAACTCCCAAGATATATACACACACACGCACAAACCCACCCACACTTATATAGTATATAAATTCGTTGCTACAAAGTGTTTAAAATTCAGGGAGAGATAACACTTTATGGTAAGACAGCACTCATGTTTTATAGATATATTCCTTTCCTCTATTTACTTTAAATTACATTTCTCAAATAGATCACAAAATTAGAATTCCTGGAGTAATTTTGTTAAAGAAGTACATTTATTTCCTATTGCTGCTGTGACAAAACATCATCGCTCTGGGAAGCTTAAAACAACTATAATTTATTGTGTCACAGCCCTGGAGTCTGAAGGAAATTTGATACAAAGGTGTGAGTAGGGCGGTATTTTATCTGATGGTTCCAGGGGAGAATCCTTTCTTGCACCTGCTTGTTTCTGGTGTTTGCCAGCATTCCTTTGCATTCCTTGGCTTACAGATGCATCCCTCCAGTCACAAGACTGCCTTTCTATATGTATTCACATGGCCTTTCTTATGTATGTGTCTGTTCCTGTGTCCAATCCCCCCATTTTGAGAAACACCCCCAACATATTGATTAGAACTCACCCTAATGAGCTCATGTCAATTTGATGACCTCTTTAAAGACTCTATTTCCAAATAAGACCACATTCTGAAGCACTAGAGATTAAGATTTCAACATAGCATTGTGTGGGGACACAATACAATCTGTAACAATGCATTGCACCGTGCTGTTATTATCAACCATAATTGATGTTTTAGGTTTGGGATCCGACTCTTATTATTTGTGTAACATGGGATCATTTACTTACCCTCTCTACTCCTCTGTAGTTTGGCCTGTAAAATGTAAATTTTGGTGTTCCAGTCAAACAAGATAATGCTTGTAATTGCTTAACACAGTGCCTGGCAGAAAAAGAAGCTGTTTTTATCATGAGAGGTGATATGCAAACTTAAATATAAAAATAAACTATCATAGAAATGCTTATCTAAATAACTGTGAAACAACGTAAGTACTATTATAAATAAAATAAAAATAATAAAAATATAAAACAAGTATATATATGTACATATATCTTTTATAACAAAAAATTAAAACAAGATTTTAAAATATTTTTACCAGGCATCAATTGATGCTTTTTACAACTTTCCTAAACCATTTCGAACTCCCTGAAAATTCTGCATACTACAAGCAAAATTTGTGGCTGTGGCTGTCACAATCCAAATCAGGCCTCCTAGAATTGCTATGGAAACCTCACTTAGGACATCAAAACATTTTAAGATTTCACAAGTAGATGAATCCTCCTTATTTTTTTATTTTCTAGAAAATCTGTTCAGAATTTTTTCAAGAGATGCTGTATATTTTTCATTTGTAATTTATTTTGCTTCTTGATCATGCAAAAGTTTATCTACTATGAGAATTCAAGTGAGATTACGGGGTGAACAATAATTTCTCCCTCCATCCCTACCTGGCTTCAAGCAATGGCAGCACCAGAAATCAAATTTCCGGAGTTGGATGTAATCTATCACTTTTCTTCATGTCCTAAAATTAATGTCACTACTACTGTGCATTATCACTTTGTTAATTTTTAAGGATCAAAGGACTCTGGGTAATGAACAGCTGGCTTTCCAGGAATGACTGTAAGAAAGTGATCTATATCCTTGCTTTCAAAGTTCTGCTTACAAAGTCATTATCATACTTACCCCATAAATAAGAAAATAGAACTGGGGCAATATTCCTGTAGTGTAGTCTTCATTTAATAACTCCTTACTACTGTGATTCAAACTGTACCTGGAACCTAGTATGACATTCTGAGAGATTCAGAAGAGTGAAGGACTCCTCAACTTGTCCTCAATTCCATAAGTTGGTACCTTGTGATCTCTACTGGTAGTCCACAGACCCATGTACAGGTATCTAAATTTTATTTGATCATTTCTATACTCATTCATCTTAGCTATCATTTCTAAGAGACACTTTAATGATATTGTATTGAGTTACTATCTCTATAAGGTCCATAGTTAATTTATTTAATAAACTGGTTTTCCAATTTTGCTTAAATCAACAAAAAGTGATTTTACTCTGAACAATAAAACCTCATATTTTGAATAAATTTAAATAGTGCCAGAAATGCATCTGCTTCTTGTTCTTTGGAGCACAGGCTATTCACATTTAAGGGGAAATGCATGCTTTGGAGTTAAATCTGTCTGATGATATTTGCTTGTATACCCTTATATACTTAAAAAAATACATTTTCAGGAAATTCTGAAACAGAGAAAAAATGATTTTTTGGAATCTTGTCACTCACATGGTATTAATGAAATGATCATTTATTATTTGCTTACTATAATCCAGGCACTTCTAGACTCCTTACATATATTGCTGAATTTAATTTTCACAATAACCTATGCAGTAAATATCATTTTTCATTATATTGTCAATATTCTAAAAAAGAAAACTAAAACAGGATTTTATAATTAGCTAACAAATTAGAGTCCTTTTTAAAAAAGAGGTATCATAAGAATTTAGTCTACCCCCCAGAAAAATGCTCTGACAATAATTTGTATAGAAATTGTCTTCCTATTAGAACATTAGTGCCTTAATTAGTGTTCATTATTGAAAAAGACAATGCATGCATCATAAAAAAAGAAAGATTCTAGATTTATGGAACTTATCTGAATATGGGTATTAGGAGTTTCCTTTTCCATTAAAGAGATAAAAATCTAAGTATATTAAAAGTAAAATCATATGTATTTCTGTATGTGTATATAAATATGTGTATGTGTCTATATATGAGTGAGCTTAGTTATATGTTAGTTATGACAGGGACTGGAGTGTGGTTATGAAAGGAGCTATGGAAATGCAAATTGAAATAAAAATCATTTTTGTTGTTTGTATTAGGTTGGTCTTACATTGCTATAAAGAAATATCCAAGACTGGATAATTTATTTTAAAAGGAGGTTTAATTGGCTCAGGTTCTGCAGGCTGTACAGGAAGTATAAGACAAGCATCTGTTTCTGTGGAGACCTCAGGAAGCTTACAATCATAGTGGAACATGAAGGGGGAGCAGCCATCTCATATGGTGGGAACAGAAGCAAGAGAGAGAGTGAGTTGTCACACACTTTTAGACAGCCAGGTTTCATGAGAAGTCACTCAATATCGCCAGGTCAGCATTAAGGGGATGGTAGTAAATTATTTATGAGAAACCTGCCCCATGAGTCAATAACCTCCCATGAGGCTCCACCTCCAATACTGGACATTACAGTTCAACACGAGATTTAGGTGGGGACACATATCCAAACTATATCAAGCAATACTGAAAATTTAATAAGGAATGATATAATAAATAATGGGGAAAAGGATAAAAATATACTGAAGGTAATCAGTCGGACTAAATTTCCAGGATCAGAAGTATATATTTTCTAAGTAACAAGAGAAGGAGAGAATAGAAGCTTCCTAAATTTTAATTTGGAAATGTATATTGAGTTCTATGCTAGATAGGAATGTAATGTTTGTCTGGAAGCCACTGTAAAAAAAATAATCAGGTTTTGAATAGAAGTCAAATATGTTTGTTTGTTTTCATTGTAGTAAAGGAGAGAGCAGATGTGTGTTGCAATGTAGTAAAACTGCATTACAAATTAGATTGTTGTGAAATTTCTCATGCATGTGCCATTGAGGATTTTCTAGAAGTCTGTTTGTAAACATCAATTATATTTTCATATTTTATTTTTATTATCTTAGACCTCTAGCAACATTTCCATGAGGATCAATGTTAATTAGTACGCTTTATACTAAGATGGCATGAGCACTTTACTAATTCACCTTTTTCCTCATATTCCTTATATTCACATAAAATATTTTAAACCTTGGTTTTACCTATATCTAAGGTTATTAAATCAATCTAAAAATTGTCTGTGAATGTTAATAATATTTTAAATAGAATCATAAAATATTTTAGTTCTTTATTCTTTATAAGAACCTCATGAGAATTTAGAATAAATGATTTGAAATGATAGAAATGAAACAGAATTGAATCAGGAATGTCAAATATATATGCAAACCTGACTTGAATTTTTCAAATGTGTTTCAATGGAAAAGAAAATAATATGTGTTATAAACCAAGTATATGTAATAGAACCTCTTTTAAAATTATATATTTATTTCCAAATTATTACTTTGGGAAATGACATTTGAAAAGAAAAGCAAAAAGAAAAAGAAAAAAACTAATAACAATAACAACCAAAACATACACCAGAACACCAAACTCTGCTTGTAATCTCCCTAAAACTAGGGACTTGCTTATTACCTCTTTTCTTTTCATCATAGAGACTAATAGAGTTGTTTGAGCCCTTCCTAATGTCTCCATCTCAATGACTTCCTTTAGAGTTATTTAATTCATGAAACAAACCTGATATACGTATTTTACCTTAACAACTAAAGTGTCATATGGCAATTTTTTTACACGCTTCCAAATAAAATTATAAAATTATTAATGTTTGCCAGAATGAAACTTAAAGTCACGAAAAAATAGCCTCCAGTTTAAACTATGGAAATGGAGAAACATGGATGTTAAGTATGAGTAAATATATACACATACACCAGATGTACATAATTAAATATCTTCTTATAGATATAAGGATGTTAAAATATAATACATACCATAAAAATAAGTCAATTCACTGAGTATTATACACCAAAAGGAATATTTGTATCTTAAATATAATATACACATATTACACACACACACACACACACACACACTCATATGGGGGTTGGTTTTTAATGTGATTATACAGAGATATATATAAGGATTGAGTAAGATTAGTAAATTAAGGTCAGTGAATATACTCTAGAGAAGGCAGAGCGTTTGCTTTTGAGCCTCATTTAAGAAAATTTATTTCACTTCATAATACAAAAAGAAGTCAAAACTAAAATAGAACCATAAGAAGAGTGACTTAAATCAAGAAATATATGATCTTCAATCAGAAAGTGTGTGAAAAATCTAGGCATGATTATTCTAAAAATGCCAGTCTGATATCCTGATTAAATCTCTATAATCCAAGTGTGTATATGAAATAGCGTCAGTTTTCTCTTTCAGAAGGAAACTGTTTTGTTCAAACACATACATGCATGTGGACGCATGAAGGGGGAAACATATAACTAGAATCTGGAATCACTGGAGCCAGCAGGCCTTTGAAAGAAGAAAATCCAACACCATGAACCTGGAACATTGCATGACGTATAAGTGCATCACAAACCATTCCAAGTTAAATACATCAGTGAAAACACAGTATTATACCATGTATAGATATTTCAAAAACATGCACAATCCAAACAATATATTGATAAGGAGAACTAATATAAATTCTACTATAAAATAAGTAGAGCAAAGTTTGGAAAAATCACAAAATTGATAGTTATAAATCTGAAGTGCCAACATCCAGTCCTATCATATATTAATTAGAAATATATTTTGTATTTCATAGATATCAAACAGAAACTATATAGAATAAAAGAGAGAAAAAAAAAAAAGAAAAAAAATGGCCAGGAAAATGTTGACAGTACATCTGTGGTTGGTGCCATGGTTAAAAACCTTGCTAAGCCCAAGTAACTTTATCAATACAAATAGAAGCATACAAATGACACACAGAAAAATAGCAAGGCAAATCGTTTTTATTATTTTATTATTATTCAAATAAAATTCAAATACAGTGAAATGAACAGGTCTGAAGTATATAATTTAATGTATTTGTACCATGTATTATATAATGAATGGTGTAACCAAAACTTGTATAAAAATAGGACAAATTTTCATTACTCCAGTAAGTTTATTTCTATGCCATTACAGCAAAACCATCCCCCATAAAAACTGCTATTCTGATGTCTGTCACCATAACTTAGATTTTCCTTGTCTTGAATTTCTTATAAAGAGATTCATCGAACAAACACTCTTTCATTGTGTCAAGCTAAGCATTGTATTTTCGAGATTTGTACATGTCATTGCATGAATTAATAGGTCAAATTTTTTACTGTCGATTAGTATACCATTGTGTGAATATATCAAAATTTTTAATATACTCTCCAGTTAATGGGAATTTACATTGTTTATTATTTTTGTCTAGAATGAATAGTGCTATGCATATATTTTCATGTGAAAGCATGTTATCATCTCTTGGGTAAATATTCATCTCTTGAGTGAAATTACCAACTTATTAGTTAAGCATATTTTAATGTTATATGAAACTATTAAAGAATTTTCCAGTTTGACACCATCATTTTTATTTCCAGTAACAATGAAAGAACACTGTGAAATGAAATAGCAAAATAGCATCTACTTATACTGAAATTTGGGGAAGCTATTTCTGAGGAGGAAATGAAAGGTGAAAAAGAATCAGTCGTATGAAGAGACACATACATAATGTACATCTTATACCAAGGCAACAAGGTAGAAAATGACTTGGTGTTTGAAGAACTGAAAGTAAATCAGGGGAAAATGAACTGAGCATGAATTACAATAATTAAGATAGAAAGATTTGACAGACTATTATATGCACAATAGGGATGTGTTGCACTGGGTCAACTAGGAGCAATGTGAAAATAATATGAGTCCGAAAGATCATCCCCAGTTTTGTATAATAGAATTGTGTAAACACCAGCCTAAAATAAGCAATCCACTAAGAAAACAAATATGAAAGAGCAGACAAGAAATGGCACCAATAGGGAAAAGGTAGTTGAGAAAGAAATGGTAGAATTTCACATTTTGTATATCATTATAAATAGAGCCATGGGCATTTGGATTTATTTCTATAAGTTATTTTTCCCATGTTCTTTGACTCTTGATCTTTTTAAATATGCATAATAATATTAACTTTGTCTTCAAAAATTTGTATTAAATTTTATTTTGACAACCACATACGTTTCTTAACTTTAATAGCCTTTACTCTTTCTCTGAAAGTTCTTTTTCTGTTTCCTTTTTTGGATTCATGGCTACATTGTCTGTTTGAATATGTGTCTTCTAACTAGAGATTTCTTTTTTAATATTAATCCCCCACCTACACCAACTATCTCTTTATGCTGCTGTGTTTTTCTCATATAGCTGTGACCTTGACTTGCTCAGTACTATTTACAATTTAACTTTTAATAATTGAAAATGAAGGTAAACATTTCAATCTCTTACCCTATAAGAAAATCCTTGCTGCACCACAGATACTTGATTCGATATTGTCTTTCTTATTGAATCATCAGGGATACAGGAAGTCTCAGTACAGTAAGCCTGGACGTGGCCTAACTGGTGCTTTATTTAACTGGGGGGGAACTATAGATCACTGAAATTTCCTTATGGTGAAAGGTCTTCTGATTTTGAACCCGCCTAGAATTAACTTCATAGCTCAGAATGGAAGAAATCAGCGCTTGTCTCCTATGTTTTTCAGCTATATCTTATTACTTGAAGTGATTGTCCCTGAATTAATTTGTTAGGCTAAATAAACTCACCGAGAGGTGTGAGCCTCCACATATGGCTTCTCAGCAGAAAGCAGGTGAGTAAAAATCAGTCTCCCAGGCTTTTCTCCAAGGAAGATGTCAACACAGTGGCTGCATTCCTCCTGGTACTTGCTAAGATTCCTTACTATCTCATTTTTAAAGATTAAAAACATATGTTAAAAACTAAATTTTCCAACATAGTATCTATTTGTAAGAAACTGTTCTGTATGCTTTCATACTATTGACTGGTTTTCTTAAGTAGTGTCCTCACCTTTGTATTCTGACTGTCATCTGTGGTCATTTTGATGGGCTCAGAAGCAGGATAAGTTGTTTATCATTGTTTAGGTAATGTCAATAAGTCTTAATATCAAAACTTCTCATGAGCAAGAAGATATTACCTCACATTTGTTTAGTTTACTTTTGTAATATTCTGTATATGGGTGTGAAAATATTTTAATTTTATCAGTGTGTTAAAAGTGGTATTGTTTTCTTATGCTTGGTTCTGGTATATGTGACATGGAATAAAGCCATTAAGAACTTACCTAAACAGTTCTTAAAATAAAATCATTATCAAAAAATTAAAAAAAATAAAACCAACTTAATTCCTTCATAGTGAATACATATTATTAGAAAATCACATTTGCACATTGGGTCTTAGAAAGCACAGACCTGTGGCTTTAATTTCGATTATGTTGACAATTATTCTGCCTCAACTCCCTTATTCCTGGCAAAGAATAAGTTTTTTACTAAACGAGAGAGAGAGAGGCCAACACAACCACAGCAAGTGTTATTTTAATTTTGTTAAGCCTAAAGTTTGAATGAAGCTAAGGGAAATCAACATATTGTGCCCTAGGTAATTCATAAGAATAGACAACAACCACAGAGTTGAGGTGAAAGGAAGGTTAAGAAGGGCAGAATATCATATTATCTACTTTTTTTCCAGTCATTTTCTTCCACACGTTAAGTAGTAGATAGCATTGTCTCATGCTTCAGGACTTTAAGCGAAGAAGATAGCACAGTGAACATATTTCATGCCTACAAATTTCATAAACTTTACTTAAATGATCTAGTAAAAATAATTTCTGGCCAAAAGTGTGCTGTCATTTAATATCTTAGAGTTATTATTGTTGTACTATACTTAAAATTAGAATTTCAAACATCAAGCAATTTTAAGGTCAATTCTGTTATAAATAAAATGGTTCTCACTAACATTTTGCCTTCAGCATATCATGTTGAATTGCCCAACCTTAGCTGTGATGCTTATTATACTTTTTTTCAAAGTATTTGAAACATTGAAACAACACAATTTACTCAACAATTATTTGTTGGTCATCTACTCAGTGTCAGTGTTCTATGTACCACACTCATAACAAGGAATAAAAGCCGACAAATTTCCTGCCCAATGGATTGTACATTCTTGCAGAAGAGACAAACAGCAAGCATACACGTACACACACACACACACACACACACACACACACTGTACACAGAATGACAGCTAGAGAAACTTAGGGATTGTATTGTGTAGTGTACATATACTATAAGCTGTATGATACTCAATATCATTTGGATATAGATTGAACATTGATTAAAAGAGTCACAGTGCATAATAGGTGCTCACTTCCAGTTTATATAACCTCAAAATTACAAAGTGGGTAAAGAAATCCACAAACAAACAGCAGAAGTCACATTGAAAGATAAGAGTACAGGTCACGTGGTGCTTCCAGCCCCAATTGGATGCTCCATCCACCTGTGATGGACCTACTTTATTTGCAACATATAAAAAAAAAAAAGCTAGAATGACAATGTTGGCAGGGAAAAACAGAGAAAAAAGACACAGTTACATAAATATTTGATGGACCAACATTTAAATTTTAGAGCAGTTTTGGCAACAATAATTATTGGATGAGTGCTTTCTAAATTTTACCGCAAAAAAAAAAAAAAAAAAAAAAAAAAAGAAAAAAGAAAAAGAAAAAGAAAAGAAGAGGAAAAAGGAGGATCTAAATCTTTCTGCACCATACACTGATGGTCACAACTTTTCATGGTAACACATAATAACAAGCTTGTCTCAATTCTGTATCATTGTTGAAATGAAATACATATTAGCTCATATTCAATTTTACTAATTATACAACTACCTCTTGAAATAGAGAAAATATCAAATATCATTAACAAAAAGTATATATGTAGGGAGTTTCTCTGAATATGCTCTGATTCTGGGGGCTGCTCAATTCGTGAAACATTCATTGCTCAATTAAACTCCTTAAAACTTAATTCATCTGAAGTTTTTCTTTAAACAGATGGTGTCAGAAGCAGGGTCTGAAGTAGAGCTTCTAACGACCTCCAGGAGCACTGAGAGAACAAGCGAGGTACCTGCAAGGACCCATTTGTGTCCCTTGATCTCTCAGAGTGCCTGGGAATTCTGGGTAAATTCTCTCTCCCATTTCAGAGCTCCATGGATTTATGTTTTGAGCTCTGAGTTTCTTTGAGCAAATTTTTGATCCAAACTGGGCTTGGAAGTCACAACAGAAACCGGACTGGGCCCAAGACTGGATTGGATCCAATCATTAACTGGCTTGGATCCAGTTAGAGGCCTCCTACATCTCACTGGGTAAGAAAGAAACTGGTCATAAATGGTAATGTGGCAAGGGTTGTAAAATTTGGCTTTTGGGAATTTTCAAGGATTTTTGTGTTCTATTCCTCTATTTCGTTTTTCTTGCATACTTAGGTAGAACGAAGTCAATGACTAAGTTAATCAAGGGAACCTCAGAGTAAAGCCAATATTTTAGGTAAAAATGGGATCCTTAATTTCTGAAAAACTGAGTTCCTTCTGGTTTACCCATTAGGCCCATAAGTCAGCAAAGTCTTACAGAAATGGTGAAGTCATACTAAAGACAACTTACAGTGGAACGTTTCAAATGAACAACAAGGGACTGAAGTGCATTAAAAAAAAAAACAAAAAATGAGGGCTCCCAAATTAATCTAGAGATGCCTATTGATGTGCAGAAGCTTCCAAAAAGATTTTAATGTTTTTACTTAAAGATTTTATGAAAGCCAAATAATAAACTTAAGTGACTAATTGATTAAAAATTAAATCTGCTAACCTTTCAGCTTAGTTACCATCCTCATCCAAAGGAAACACACTGCGGCACCAATTGTCTGACTTTGGTAAGTAAAGGGGGACATTTTACCTGAGTAAAGGGTGGGATTGGATTATGGATCTTCTCCTCAGTGAAGTCCCTCTTGGTTAAAAATGCATGAATGACGATAGGGTCCACCTGGGACATGTTTGAGACTTGCCAGTTTGATATTGAGTGCTGAGCAGAGTAGATAATGTTTGTCACAGCTATTTTGCTCTGGCCAAAATGGAAAAAGTTAATTTTGTTACTCCATGCAACCCCTTGGGCAGAATCTTGCAAAAATGAAAGGATTTTGCCTGTGGTTCCATGATTTTCCTTTGTGATGCAGTTTTGTCCCTGGAGATATAATGTGGGGAGCAGCGTTGCTAGGGCCACTCAGGGAAGGGGAACCCAGAAACCTGACATGCCAGCAAAAGGGTAAGAATTTCTTCCCAGTCAGACTTCTGGCCCCTCACTGCACAAACCAGTTGAATGAATGGTAAAAATTACTGTTTATCTCCTTTGTAAAGTTTTGATTAATGTGAAAAGGAATTCTGAGGCTAATCTTAAACTATAACAAATCTGATTTATTTTGAGCTATGAATCTGTCTATGTCATTTTGTCATGAAGAGGGGTACCTTAGGATGGAACACAGGCTTAGAACCCCATAAAATCACTGCTCAAGATGGCCCAGCAAGCTGGTCAGTAACAAACTTAGCTATAGTTTGCTGAACGAACAAACAAAAACTTGATGAGGTCTCCATCTTGTTTTATGTCCTTGAAAGCTTGACCTTGTAACCATGTGGTGGTACTTTCGCTTGGTCTCTGCCTTATAGGGAAGAAAAATTTTGGGGCTCATGTCATGATTAGCTCTAAAAATTATATTAAGTAGTTAAAAGCCTTTGCAAGCTCAAATTAACTACTCTAGACTCCTGGAAAGGACAATTGAGACTACCCAGGGCTGAAGCTCAGTAACTAAGGCTCTATTCTTTCACAGTGGTGGCCTGGGTTCAATTTCTGGCTTAGGTAAGGAGTCCTTTCTGGTTTACTATGTACATGACCTTTATCATGTATTGATTCTGTTGACTTTTACCATTTGTTGATTCTCTACCCTTCCACAAACCATCTTGAATTTTCCTTTCTCTGAGCACTTGGGAGGTTATCTTTGGTAAAGTTCAAAAGCCAGAAATATTGGCAGTTTGGCATGGCTAAAGTCAGGTACTAAGAAATTTGAAAAGAATTTTAAAAAGAATACCATGGCTAAAAGTCAACGTAATTGGGGCTGGGCACAGTACTCACGCCTGTAATCCCAGCACTTTGGGAGGCCAAGGCAGGTGGATCACGAGGTCAGAAGTTCAAGACCAGCCTGGCCAAGATGGTGAAACACTATCTCTACTAAAAATACAAAAATTAGCCAGGCACGGAGGCAGGAACCTGTAATCCCAGTTACTCAGGAGGCAGAGGCAAGAGAATCTCTTGAACCTGGGGGATGGAGGTTGCAGTGAGGCTAGATCACACCACTGCACTCCAGCTTGGGCAATAGAGTGAGACTCCTTCTCAAAAAAAAAAAAAAAAAAAAATCAGCTTAATTAAAAACAGATATTCAAGTTCTAACAGCATGGGACTCCTTGGGAAAAACAGAGGAGGCAGAACAGAACTTGTTTTGGGAAAAATCTCTGTTTTCCTCATGAAATCCCAGGAATGGGAGGTAGATAGAACATTCTGAAAATGTAAGACCAAATATAATTTTAGCAATGGTTAATGGCAGTTATGGGGTGATAGGAGACTCACGGCACCTTTGAATAAGAGAAGCATGGTCTTGGCCAACTGGAAGGTATGACAACGTCAACATCCCTATCCCCCACTAAGAAATAAGGCTCCCATGAAGGATGGGCTAATTGTAAAATGGGCTAATTGACTTAGGGTTGCAATGCAGTAAAATGCATAGTAAAAACATTGCACTGTCTTCTGCCATAGCATTTTCCACCTTTTTGGGATCTAAGATCTGGTATAAAAATGAGACCCTTAATTTTGGGGAACTGTTTTTGGTCTTCCAGCTGTGCCTACTTATTAGGCCCTAGAAACTGCATGTTTTTCTAGACCTGTTTCTTGAAGGGCTCTCCGTTGAGACCAGTAATCCAATTCAGAAACTGCAAAGGAAGCATGCTACCACTGCTGGATCTTCTGTCTGTCTAAGTAGTTATATATGTGTTGTGTGTGTGATGTTTATATAAAAAAGAACTCTAATTGGCTTAAGCAGAAAATAAGTGCTCAAATAAAACATTTTAAAAGAAAAATAAAAACTATAACTTTTTTTAGTTTATGTAACCTTAGCAATCTTTGGGAAACATAAACAGCTTTAAGATTATTGGTAAAATAAAGACATTCGGTCTAAATTAGGCAGGTCAGATATTAGGCTTGCTAAATGCTTTAAGGTCATAGACTGCTTCTTTGGCTTTTGAAAATTTTTCAACTTGCCTGCTTTACAGCTTGGTAAGGCCTGGGGACATGTGAAGTTAGGTATGCCCCTAGCTATGCTGGAAAGAGCCAAACCTTAACTCCACTTGGTATGTAATTAAAATAACTTATCAGATTTTTTCATCAAAATTAAAAATTGCTAAGAGTTACCATTATCACACGTAATGAAGATTACTGAAATAAAAAGCTGTTTTACATGCAAGGTGTGTAAGAAAAGTAAAATGTGTTAGTAAATGATTATAAGAAGGCATGCAAATGTAAATTTTGCCTAGTCTAGAGTGATTGTTTAAAAAGGTTGATAGGATTGTTTTAAATTGAATAATATAAAGCTAAAGGTTTAAACAAGTTGTGGAAGCTTTGTAAAAAAATTAATCTTATATAAAGAAGTTCTATGTGGACATTGGCTAAGGTTAAAAGGATATTAAGTTTTTCTGTAAATTGAGCATTGGAATAAAATCACAGGAGGTTTTTTTTAGAGCACTAATATTCTCTTTCACAAAAATAGTAAAGCATTATAAAATGTTTATGAAAATCTCACCTCATGATCAAACTGATTAAAATTGGATAGATTTGTCTGCAATGTTTTAATAAAAATTGTGATTGACATTAATAGCACACTAATGCAAGGATGAAATTTGTCTTTCTCTGTTGAACAAGATTTTCATGTAATATTAAAAGATAATGAAATATTTTGTTTGCTTTTTGAATAAACTACCAATAAAAGAAGGAAATGCCAAAAGACAGATTGTTCAGAAATCTAAGTGTTCCCTCTGTTCGGAAATCTAAGTGTTCCCTCTGTTAATCAGTAAAAGGTTTTGCCTTTTTAAAACTTTTGAGTCATTATTTTAGCTAAATGAATGACTTATGGTAACCTGGAGTTCTATTTCATGATATCAAATGTTTAAACCTTTAACACATTTGACAGTCTTCCCAAAATCAAATTTCAGCTTTAAAACTGTCTTTTCTGACCTCTAATTTTGCAATGCCATAGAGGGCCCCAAAGCATCTAACAGAGAGCTAAACAGGATTATTTGATATGTTTAGTTACATGGAAAGCATTGTTAAAAAAAAAAAAAAGAAAAAGAAAAAGAAAAAAGAAAAAAGACTGATATTTAAGCTTCCTCAGGTTATATTTTAGTATATGTCATCAATATGTTCCAAAATTCTATGGAATTTCTAAAATTTTAATATGCCTGAGTATATGCTATCAATCATAATTATGGTTATTAAGTTATTGTAGACCACAGAAATAACCAAATCTCCTTGTCAATTATGTTTTTAACTGTAACTATTTAAAGTCATTTCCACAGTTAACTGCTTCATGTTGATGCAGTTTTGGGAAACTTCACAAGTACACAAAATCCTAGAATATGGAGTTTTTGAGGAAGTTCATGAAAGTATGGAAAGGATCCTGAAAAGCACTCTTGAATACAGGCTTCTAATAACGTTAAAAATCATATCATGGATAAGAATTCCCCATGAATTTCCCAATTCCCCAAGAATTGTACTGCATAAGAATTCCTGGAATTTTAATGGAAAAAAAAAAAAAAAAAAAAAAAAAAAAACTGACGGAGTTATAAAACTGCTAACCCAAGTAGAAAAAAAAGCTAATTGAATATAAACGAAATACTTTGCCAGATTTGCATGCTAAATCAGCCAGCACCAAAATTGTTTATATATACAGATTGAATGAACTCCATGGTCTAAGTCAAATTACCTATGCAAACCCATCAGTTATTGAAGCGATGCACTTAATTTGGAGAATTAAACTGGAATTTAAGAGGATATCTCTAATGTTAATTAAGCATGGACTCTTGGAAAACTAGAATGACCACTTTGTCCTTCCGGAATCCTTAAAGCTTTTGTTATTAAAAGTTCTGCATTCCATGATTCATCATGGAAAAGATAAAATGATCTGAATTAAATGTATCGGTTTGGTGTCTTATAAATTACTAGAATAGTTTATAACCCATGTTTGGTTTGTCAAACCCATATTCCTAGGAAAACAATCAAAGCTTCAGGTACATTTGGCTACTTGATGGGCCATTTAAACATTTATAAAGGAATTTCATTCAATTATCATTTTCATTGCTTGTTTTCTGGTTGTATAAAAGCTTTCCCATGCAAGAGGGCTAATGTTATAACAGTAGATTATTATGCTACAGTGTATTTTCACCACATCAAGAAAGCTTTTTATGGCTCACTGACTGGGAAAATCAATGCTTTCATAATTTAGAACCTGAAGATTGGGTCTTCTGAGAACATCAGAGAAAGCCTGTCCTTGCCATCCACACTGCAGCAAAACTTTGGGACCTTGAACTTTGGGTTCACAATCTCACAACCAAGACGGATCCCTCTACAATTTTGGAACAGTACACCCATTGGAAACCTTAAGGTAAAGCTAACCAGGGAAGTTTCTCCCCAGAAGAAGATGGCATCCTTGATGTGAACAGCTTTTCCCAAGATCATGAATCAAGAGTTCTCCACTATGATGAGACTCTTATCTTAGGATATTTCCTTGTTTATGACTCTATGAACAATAGAAATGAAAAAGGGGTCTGTTATGTGCACTTATGGGGTATAATTTTATGTGTGAATGATTTTGCACCCAGCCTTATACATGGATAAACTTATACTTTAATAGATAAAAAATGAAAGCCCAATGTAAGTGAGAAACTTTAATGGTACATATGTTGCCTCATAATCAGTCAAAAACAGAACATGGATTCACTCCTTTTAACGCACATCATAGGTTAAAGAGAACATTGCCAGGAGGCCTTCACTCTTCTAGAAGAGCCTCATTTGTTAGGTCCTTTTTCCATGGTTTGTAATAAAAGGGGCAATGATTAGAAATGTATCTGTCATGATAAGCTCTATAGAAGATTCTACTGTAAAGGCTATGGTTACACAACAGACTTTAAATTATCTTGTGAAAGTTATGTTAAATAATGGAACTGGCTGAACAGAAAAGTATCTGTGGAGCTGCTAGCACTTATGGCCTATGGAGAAAACATTAGGTATTATAGACATTCAGTTGTAGGGGATTAACAAAGAGACTGCGTATTAAAGTGAATAGACTCTTTATCTAACCCATTCTTTGATCTATTTGATTTTAGATTGCTCAGTTTATGGGGACCCTGGGTAAGAAGCATACTCCAAACTCTTTGTATTATCCACTTGATAGTCATAAAAATAGTCTTCCTGGTGCGCTATATTCTTTCAAAGGTTTTAAATGTTTGCATATAGCTATCTCTAGAATTTCAAATGTTCTCTCTTCCACTGGAATAACAAGAGCTGAAAGAAATGTATGACCATGAAGACACTGTAACTTATGAATGACATGCTGAGGTCAGAAACCCAAAGTGATGGTAACTGGGAATGGCTTTAAGGCCCTAAGTTTTGGTCACACTGTCACCTAAGTGAGAACCCAACCAAAAAGGGGGATTTTTTTTTTTTAACAGAATTATAGGAGGCCATTGTTTTGGACTGAGCTTATTCCCTATGCCCCAACAGACAAAATTAAACCAAAATGGAATCACTCATGCTAAATGTGACTAATTAAACTAAGACTTTAAGGAAACACATAGATCCTAGAACATATCCAGGTTAGTTTTTCTCCTATAAACAGGATGTTTCAGCACAAGGAGATACCCTCTACTCAGTCCTTGTTCCTATCTTTGCGAAATTCACTATATATAAAAATTAACTCAAAATGGCTTAAAAGATTAAATGTAATACCTCATACTATAAAAATCCTGGAAGAAAACCTAGCAAATGATCTTCTAGACATTTGCCTAGTCAAAGAATTTATGATTAAGTCCTCAAAAGCAAATGCAACAAAAACAAAATTGACAAATATGACCTAATTAAACTAAAGCACTTACGTACAGCAAAAGAAATTCTCAACAGAGTAAACAGACAACCTAAAGAATGGGAGAAAATATTTGCAAACCAAGTATCTGGCAAAGGGTTAATATCCAGAATCTTTAAGGAACTTAAGCGAATCAACCATTAAAAAAAATTTTTTTTAAACTTTAAAAGTGTACAAAGCATATCAACAGACCCTTGTTAAAAGACCCATAAGCAGCTAACAAACATCACTAATCTTCAGAGAGGTGCAAGTCAAAACCACAATGAAAAACCATCTCATATAAGTCAGATTGGCTATAAAAAATTTGAAAAAGAACAGATGTTGATGAAGTCACAGAGAAAAGGGAACACCTAAGCATTGTTCCTGGGAATGTAAATGTGTTTGGCCACTGTGGAAAGCAGTTGGAAGATTTCTCAAAGAACTAAAAATCAAATTACCATTTCAGCCTGCAATCTCATTACTGGGAATTTATTACTCAAAAGAAAATAAATCATTCTCCCAAAGAGACACCTGCATTCATATTTTAGCACAGCATTATTCACAATAGCAAAAGACATGGAATCAACCCAGGTGTCCATCAACAGTGGATTGGAGAAAGAAAATGTATAGATACACCATGGAATACTACACAGCCATACAAAATAACAAAATCATTTCCTTTTCAGCAACATGGATGCAGCTGGAGACCATTATCCTAAGTGAATTAATGCAGAAGCAGAAAACCAAATGCCACATGTTCTCACCTATAGATGAGAAATACACACTGAATACACATGGGAGGCAAGGCAAGGGTTAGAAAACTACCTATTGGGTTTTTTTGTTTGTTTGTTTTTAGAGACAGAGTCTCGCTCTGCCACCCAGGCTGGAGTGCAGTTGCGCGATCTCAGCTCACTGCAAACTCTGCCTCCCGGGTTCATGCCATTCTCCTGCCTCAGCCTCCCGAGTAGCTTGGACTACAGGCACCCACCACCACACCCGGCTAAGTTTTGGTATTTTTAGTAGAGACAGGGTTTCACTGTGTTAGCCAGGATGGTCTCGATTGCCTGACCTTGTGATCCGCCCGCCTCAGCCTCCCAAAGTGTTGGGATTACAGGCGTGAACCACCGCGCCCAGCCCCTAATGGGGATTACGTTCACTACTTGGGTGACAGAATCATTAGAAGGCCAAACCTTAGCATCATGCAATATACCCATGCAACAATTCTGCAAATGTACTCCCTGGATCTATAATGAAATAAAGAAAAATCATTAAACCACAAAAAAACACATTTAAAAATATTATACATAATTCATATGTGTTATATTTCTGATTACATAAACACTTGAGTGCCCCTCTTATAAAATATTTACCATGTAAGGAACTATATTTTAGCCTACCTCAGAAATAATGTTTTATTCACAAGTATTTTGTCATTCTTTTTAAAATTCATGCTTGAGATTTTCACACTCCTTGATCTTTCAAAGAGCTTTTATAAAGGACATTTGTTCACGACCAATTTGGTATTTAAGGCAACTGGCAATCTTGTGCTGTTGATCATTGTTTTTCTCATATTCACATTTTTATTCCACACCATTAATCTGCTCCCTACCAACTCCTACACTAAAGCTAGCACATCACTGTAGTACCTATTTCTTCCATATTAAAAGTAAGTACTTTTCAAAAGCAAGTACATATGGTACTTACTTGTGAAGTTAGTAATAAGTACCCAAATCTAGTATATTTCTTGTGGCATAATTAAGGGTAGGGATACACTATCACCAGATGTACATTCCTTGCCTTGTAACACTATCTAAACATTTCCTAAAATTGAGAAACAAGCAAATACTTGATAGACTGACATTTGTAATCTCATATATCAGTTGTTATTCACCTTGTACCTAGCAAGATGTAATCAGATATCCTTCATGTTTCCCTTTGGAAATTGCCACATCTGTCCCCTTGAGACTGTGGACTTTCTAAAGAAATATAAAATTCATTTCCCTTTATATCGTTGTTCTTGATAAATGTGAAAAACTATGTTCATGCCTTTTGATTTATGAGCAACGTTTCATAACATTCAGAAGAGTATATGCCATATTTGCTTGTTCTCATAGCATGTCTTAATTTTTCAAAATTATTTCCATAACTTCAATTATACAATATTATTCTCAGAGTACATTACTGAATTAAGTCATATTACATATTACAAGTCCCTGAGACAGGGTTTACACCTGGCAATTTTCTTAATAATTTAAATATTATTTATGGAGAGTTGTATATTACTTTTCTACACATTCAATAGCTTCTTCATGTCAGTTAAAGATAAGTCTTTGGCTTTTATGTCCAAATTTTGATATAATGATGTTCATTAGTTCAATGTGGCCATTTTTATAACTTTCCTGGTTCTAGATGAACAATTTTACTTTTTCTACCAATGCCAATTTTTTTAATATATGAATACACAATTGTTGTACATATTTATGGGGTACATGTAATATTTTGATACAGGCATACAATGTGTAATAAGCAAATCTGGTCAATTGGGATATGTATCACTTCAAACATTTATCCTTTATTTGTGTTGGGAACATTCCAAATGTACTTTTCTGGCTATTATGAAATACACAATAAATTATTATTAGCTGTAGTTGCCCTATTGTGCTACTGAACACTAGATCTTAATTCTTCTAATTGCATTTTGTACCCATTAAAACCAATCTCTTTATCCCTTTCTCCTCACCCACTACCCTTCTGAGCCTCCAGTAAGCATTATTCTACTCTCCACCTCCACTCCATTAGATCAATTCTTTCAATTTTCATATATGAGTGAGAACATAAGACATTTGTGTTTCTGTGTTTGGTTTACTTCACTTAACATAATGTCCCCCAGGTCCATCCCTATTGTTGCCAATGATTAGATTTCATTTTCTTTCGGCCAATTAATATTTCAATGTGTATGCCATATTTTCTTTCATCCATTGATGGGCACTTAGATTGATTCCTTATCTTGGCAATTATAAGTAGTGCTGCAATAAACATGGAGTTCAAATTATCTGGATGGAGTGTAGAATCTCTTTGATATACTGATTTACTGTCTTTATGATATATACCCATGAATGGGGTCACTAGATCAAATAGTAGTTCTGGTTTTAGTTTTTTGAAAAAACTCCATACTGCTTTTTTATAGTGGTTATACAATTTATATTCCTACCAACAGTGTACGGGTATCCCTCCTTTTCAGCACATTCTCCAGCATTTGTTACTTTCTAATATGTGTGAATTAAACATACTACTTGCATACCCTTAATGGACTTAACAAAATAGGTTATTCCTGCTATTACCTCAGCTTATTGAGGATCACGCCTCTGGCTTCAAAATTGCTGTCAAGAAAGGTGACACAAAAGCTGTGGTTTGATGATGAGGTGACATTAAAATCTATCATATCTGACTTCCATAGGCTTATTGCTGTAGTATCTATATACAAACAGGGCCTAGGATCCTCTCTGTGGCAATAACTGTTGGAAGTTATAAAGGGATTGTATCTACTTGTAGCCATTTAATCATGATAACCTAAATCACTTTCTCTTACCTTCTGTCTACCAGTCATACATTTTCCCAGATTATCTACAATCATCTATATCTGCCTGGCTGATTGGGTGTCAGGCTGGCACCACATGTTTCCTCTGCTAATTATTCCTCATTTCTCTGTATTAGCACTTCTTTGGCTTTACACTCTTATCTTTTTTGCTTGTTTGTTTTGAAACAGGGTCTTTCTCTGTCACCCAGTCTGGAGTGCAGTGGCACTGATCATGGCTCACTGCAGCCTCGATGTCCTCGCACTCAAGCTATCCTCCCATCTCAGCCTCCCAAGCAACTGGGACTATAGGCACATGCCACCATGCCTTGTTACCTTTTTTGTATTTTGTAGAGATAAGGGGTTTTGCAATATGGCCCAGGCTGGTCTCGAACTCCTAAGTTCAAGCAATCCACCTACCTTGGCCCCCTAAAGTGCTGGGATCACAGGCATGAGCACCGCGCCTGGGCTCCATTCATCTTCATCCCAGAACCATGCCAAGCTCATAGTGACAGTGATCAGGATGTGAAAAAAAAGATCATGAATAATGTTCATATTCAGTCTATGTCAGTACTTTTGTTTCTGGCTACCTTTACTAATTTTATCCAACAACTTTTGTGAGCCAGTATTTAACATACTTAAAGTAAACCACCAGGATTCTGCTCAAATTGGACCTCTAACAATAATGATCTAGACTACCTATGGGTTAGTAATAATACTACTGGCTCTCCTTTAGTATTTAGTCTGGAGATTTGCAAAGCCTAGAAAATCAGAAATGCTATTCAGCTGACTCCCCGGGAGAAGTCTAGTATTTTCTAGGTGGGGTTTCAAGAACATTTGATGTGGTGGAGGTGTCATTTTTTGAGACATAAGCATGGTCACTGACTAGGTACTGGATACATTTGAATTGTCCTTGTAGTGAAGTGCATGGAGCTATGATACGCATGCCTCAGCTGTGATACAATCCTTCCTGGTGTTCACACATGTCCCAGCTGTCAGTGACAAGCATTACAGCAGGATTCTGATATTTATCTTGATCTATAACACAAGTCTACTCAGCACCAGTAAGAGTATAGAGATTGTTCCCTCATGGAGTGACCAATCAGCAGCTAGCTTTTCGAGAACCCACCTCCAGGAGACAGAACTGGATCTGTTAGAGGCTCTTTGCTTTTTTTATTTTGATTTCCCAGGATTGTCAAGGGATTAGCTGGCAGATGCTAATTTAGGACCTTCTCATTATTCTTAATACTATTACATTTTGATGTTTTTAAAGTTATGCCATTATATATTTGAAGTATAAATTATAATAAAATTACACAATTCAAATGTTCTATTTAATGAGTTTTGACAACTGAAGACATTCATAATCACAACTAAAATGATGTGTAAAACATTTCTGTCATTCTAGAAAATTTCCTCGTGCTCGATTTCTAGTCAATTTCCAGTCCGCAAGAGGTGATTACTTTCTAAATTTTATCACTATGCAGCCAGCATCATCAGTGCACTTTTTAAAATATATCAGGCAATAAATATTGCAAGTTTTGTGGGCTCCATATTTCTGTCTCATACATTCTTGTTTTGTATAATCCTTTAACAATATTTTTAATGCTCTATTCAGTGCTATACATATTCAAAATTAGGGAACAGAATTGATGTGGCCCTGTGCTATAGTTTTCTGACTTCTACTGCAGGTTAGTTTTGAGTGTCTTTAACCTTCATTTAAAAGGAATAATACAGTATGAACTCTTTTGTTTCCTAATTTCTTAGCTCAATCTATTGTATTTCTGGTTCATCTACATTGTTGCACACATTAAGAGGCTATTTCTTTTCATTTCTTAGAAGTATACCATTAAATTTTTATACTACAATTTTCAAATCCATTTATCCAGTTGATAGACACTTAAGTTGTTCTCTTTGAAATTACCCGTGGAATGACTAGGACATGGGATATGTGTATGTTTATGAAAATTTGGCATTCCATTCTTCAAAATGAGAGTATTATTTTGCACTCTACTAGCAATGCACATTTTTTTTTCCCCTAGGCCAAAGCCTTCAGGTAATGGGCTCATTTCAACGCCTCCAAATCCGGTACCCTGTTAATAATTAACAAAATCACCAATTGTATATTGAATAGAATAAACAAGTAGCAGCAGAAGGTTCTGGAAGCATCATCACAATGCAAGGACTCACTCTAACATGTCCTTATGATATTATTTATACACTCTCAGATTTTCTTCAGCAACATGGATACTAATTTAGCAAAGGCCTCTTGGCACCAGACACCCTTGTTAGGTATATAAGGGTATGAGCTGTCACTGAAGCACAATATCTGAGAAACTGTTCATAGGGCAGACAAAGAGGCAAAAAATGGAATATGTTCTTGAAGATTATTTTCAGAGCTTACAGCATGTGGCATATGTTGCAGCAAGTACTTTAGCAGAGATTCACCAGAAGAACTGGTCTAATATCCAGGGAAGAGGCTACCACTGACCTCCTGTTCCACAGCTCAATCTTGTCTGCTTGGGTCTTGGTATCCTACATCCCATATCTTCCTCCTCTAAGAAAAAAACCCTTCTCAATTTACTTACATTTTATTTGCCATTGCATTCCATATAGCGCTACCATATCTCCCATTGCAAGAGTCCACTCTCACAAACCCCTAGAGCCCTGGTACTCAAAGTGTGGTTCATGAAGCATTAGCATTGTTTTTTAGTGTCTGGCTCTGCCACAGACCAACTGAACCACTATTTCAGTTTTAGTTAGATACCCAATATGATTCACGTGCACATTAAAGTTTAAAAAGCATATATGGAAAATTTTCACAAATTCGGGCAAATGATGCAGCAGCTCAGTATTTCAAACGTGGCAGGCCTCTAATCAGGGCTTGTGTATTCTTAAGGTGTTTATATGTATATAGGGAAGGAGGTTCTGTTCACTTTTCTCTATCCTTCCCACTTAAACAAAGTCATCTTGAAATTAAATAAGCAAACCAGATCTGCACTAGATCTATACCAGGTTAAATCTGAACTGGGTTCAAAGATTGCTAAAAATAATCTCTTAGATATTACTTAACCTTCTTTTCACTTTAGTATACTCCTACATCAGTAGAATAAAATAAAATATTATGAGTTCACAAGAAGAGGATGCAAGTAAATAGGTAAACCTAAAGCCCCCGTGCCTCCATAATGTAAGGCAGTACATGTAACTCCTGTACATGTAATGCAGCCAGCATGGAGCAAGGAACCCTAGGTAAAAGGGGCTGGAACATGGTTTTATTGTCTTTATTCAGTTAGGATAGAAAAGTTACCTTTCCGAAAGACATCTCTAAAGGCCTCAGATCATGTTATCACTTACACCAAATGCACTATTTCAGCCCATTTAAAACATCTCCATTATTATTTCTTATAAACTATATAATTGACAATGAAATTTTGCAGCAGGCTATGTCCCCAAATTCCATAAATCCCACATCTGTTTATCATAAACAATTGTATACAGACATCTTATGGTGCATCTTGCTATCACATTCAGTTGGTAAGAATTCTGTATTTCTGTAGTAATTGTTCTCTAGATTAGTATATTCATAAATGGGGATAGATCTTCCCTGTTTTTCTTCTCTCTCCCCCACATCCTCAGGATAGAAAAAAACTGGTTGTGGCCGGGCGCGGTGGCTCAAGCCTGTAATCCCAGCACTTTGGGAGGCCGAGATGGGCGGATCACGAGGTCAGGAGATCGAGACCATCCTGGCTAACACGGTGAAACCCCGTCTCTACTAAAAAATACAAAAACCTAGCTGGGCTAGGTGGCGGGCGCCTGTAGTCCCAGCTACTCGGGAGGCTGAGGCAGGAGAATGGCGTAAACCCGGGAGGTGGAGCTTGCAGTGAGCCGAGATCGCGCCACTGCACTCCAGCCTGGGTGACAGAGCGAGACCCCGTCTCAAAAAAAAAAAGAAAAAAAAAAAGAAAAAAGAAAAAAACTGGTTGCTAATTAGCTATTAACACTTTCTTTCTCAATCTGCTACTCCTCTGCATCCTCAGGCGTATGATAAGCCTGACCATAGCCTGCCATCTACTAAAGCCTAATACTAATCATACCTGTTAATATTTTATAGGTAGGGAAAGCTATATGTTATTTTCTTTCTTTTTTAGAACTGCAGTAAAACTCATTTTGTCCTACTTTTTTTTTTCAATTATGCTTTGTTCAATACCCCTAGTATCCAAATAATATATTATCAAAAAGATTATCTGAGGATCTAAGGGTTGCTTGTACCCGTGGAATACCAAAGCTAATAAATACACAAGCAGGTGCTTTTCTATTTAATTGCCCTATTACAATCAACTGTACTAAGTTTCTCAGGCATCTGAATGTTATAGTGCCTGACAATGGGTCCTTAAACACTTGTTTTAGAGTGGATTCTAACACCACTGGGACTTTTCAGCTCAGCCAATAATTGCATCGCCACCCATTGCTGCCCTTTTAAATCAAGTCACCATGGAACTGAGTTTAAGAATACTAAGCATCACAAATTGAGAACATTCTCAGAAAGTGCTAATCACCTGCTTTTATTACTTCAGAATATGTACCATCTATATATCCATAAAAAATAATGAAGGTTTTCTTAGATGTAATTTCTAAAGGAAAATTTAAGAGGAGGAAAAAAAGAGAGAATATGAATTTATTTCCATAGATTTAGATTTTTAAAAAAATATAGTTGATCTTAGCATTAACCATGAAAGTAACTCTCTGTGTCAGTCCTGGAGCTCTTTGAATTTTGGAGTCAACATATGTCATAACTGAATGTGCTACTCTGACCCATTCCCTGTGTAACATGTAAAGCTGCGAAAAATGAGTAGGGCTTAGAGCAAAAGAGACCTCTGCAGCATGTTCATAAGGCTGTGCCAGTCCCCCTGCCACACAGGCCTTATGACACATCAGACTCAGTTTGTCTGAATGTGTCCAAGGTAAGGATGCTGTGTAGAGACTCAAAAGAATCACAGCATAAAACTCTTGGGTTTTGAGACAAGTGTTTATGTTCTTCTCTATGGTTAATATTTTCTTTTTGTTTCTTTTACTTTCGTTTTAGCTTCAGGAGGCCCATGTACAGGTTTGTTACATGGGTATACCGTGTGTTCCTGAGGTTTGGCGTATAAATGATCCCATCACCCAGGTAGGGAGCATAGTACCCAATAGGTAATTTTTCAATGAATACTCCTTCCCACCTTCCCCCCTCTAGCAATAGTCCCCAGTGTCTATTGTTGCCATCTTTATGACCACGTGTACCCAATATTTAGCTCCTGCTTATAAATGAGAATAGGCGACATTTGATTTTCTACTCCTGTGTTAATTTTCCTAGGATAATGCCCTCCAGTTGTATCCATGTTGCTTGAAAGGAAATGATTTCATTCTTTTTTATGGCTGCATAGTATTCTTTTGGGAACCAGCTCATTGCTTGGTACAGAACCCTGGTAAAGACTAATTGTTTAATAATGGGGCACCAAGTTACTCTACAACCTCTGTGGCAATGAGGATCCATCAAACCATAGTGCTAATCATGTGCAGCAGGAATCCATTATGAAATGAAAGATATATGTACATGTGTAAGTGTGTATGAAATTAGGCTTCAATAGGTTGTGACAAATGAGTAAGTTGTGTGAGCAGGGGGCTCCGATTCTCAGGACACATCTGCTTGCTGCATCACCATTCCACTGTCCACACATGCATGTGGCCTAATAAGGAGTTTCCTAACCCCAGATTAAAAGAGGAAAAAAAAAATGAGCTTGTTTTACACAGTATGCTCTCAACTGTTGGAACCGGACTGCTGGCATAGTTCAACTACCTTCTGGGGTAGCACCGACAGACAGAAAAGTGAAATCCTCCAAGTGAGAAGAGCTTTGGAAAATATATTTGAATGACCACTTTGCCTCACAGGAGGGAAAGAGTGATAGAACAATGCCTCTTCTGAAAGGTGGCCCCATTCTAATCTTAAGAACCTGCAAATAGGTTACCTTATAGTGCGTAAGGGCCTTTTCAGATGTGATTGAATTAAAGATCTTGAGATAGAAGCATCATTCTGGATTTTCTGGGAGAGCACAACATAATCAAAACATAAGCACATTTTTTTTTCTCTCTCTCTGATGTCCTGCCTCCTTCTTATAAGGATAATCACATAGTTGTATCATGATAAGAAAGAGGCAGGAGGTCAGAGAAAGAAAAAATATGCTACAAAGTTGGATATGAAGATGGAGGAATGGGTCATGAACAGTCTCTAGAAGCTGAAAATGTCAGAGGAAAGAATTCTCCCCTAGGGCCTCCAGAAGGAAAATAGCCCTATAAACACTTTGACTTTAGCCCTGTAAGACTCATTGCAGACTTCTGACCTCCAGAACTGTACTATAATAAAACAAACCTAGGTTGCTTTAAGCCATTCAGCTTAAAGTTATTTGTTACAGCAGCAATACAAAACTCACACAGATAAATATATTCCAAATCCTTCAAATGACTAATTGTTTAGTTGGTCAGGTATTAAAAAAAAAAATTAAATACCTATTTTCTGCTGTAATGTCATCTCTATGATTTCCGGCCTGATTCTATCATTTAAATTTTCTCCTTATTATGGGTTATGTTTTCCTTCTTATTTGAGTGCTTGGATTTTTAAAAATTGTAATCTTGGCATTGGTATTTTTAACTTGCTGGGTGCTGGATGATTTTTATATACCTATACATGTTCTTGAACTTTGTTCTGAGGTACAGTTACTTGATAGCAGTTTGATCCTTTTGAGCCATGCTTTTAAGGATTTTATGTAGGACCAGTATAGTTTCTAACTTACAGCTAATGTTGACATACTACTGAGGGAATATCCTTCTGAGAACTACAGTATATTCATTTGTCCCTGGGATTATGAGGTGATTCACTCTGGATAGTGAAATAGGAACCATTCCAGAACCAAGGATGGCACTAGGCATTGTTCCCTCTGTTTTGGGGGGGAAATATTGTCTCTGCCTAAGGTAGTTTCATCACATGCATTAGCAGATCAATATTTAAGTGAAGAATTGAGGGGTTCCCTTTGCATATCTTCTTAGCGCTCTCAGTACAACTCTCTCTTCCCTGGAATTATGCCCTACAAAATTAACCTACTTTAGTCTCATAAACACTCAGATTGGTCTCTTTAACCCACAGAGACAGTCAGGCTCCCCCCTGATTACCCTCCTTTCCCTGTGGCCTGGAACTCTTTCCAGGCAATGAGCTGGAACAAAGATTTGCCTTAAATAATTTGCTTACCCTATCCCATGGATTATTACCCTGCACTGCTCGATGTCCAGTGTCAAAAACTGATGTTTCACAGTTTGTCCATTTTTAGATATTATCGTGGACAGGAAGGTTTAATTACTTATTATTCCATCTTGATAAGCAACAGAAATAATTTACTTGTGAGTTTGAATAATTATATTGCAGTCTTTTTTATTACCTCACAAAAAGTCACTTGGAAGCTGTCTTTCAATAAGGTCATCTCATTACCATAGCCTGTGCTGAAATACTATCAATGCCCTTTCTATATATGCAGTAATACTAATAATACTCATGGTTTAGGAAGTAGGATTGCTGTAAGGTGGAACGTGTAATAAACAGCTAGATGGCTGAACTATATCACTAATGTTTTGAGGATAACTACTTTACTGAACTGGAAGATATTAATAGGGCAATTGAACATTACTAATTGTTATCATTTATTCTTTTCAGTTGGATATCTTTGTCTTTATTCAAGTGCCAATTCCAATTGCGTTTCTTTACCCTTTCACCTATCAGCTCAGTAGAGAAAATACTATCATTTTCTTTGCTAAAATCCATTCTCATTAACAATTTCTTACAAGAAATATATGTATCTCTGTTATAAATTTGGATATGGCATCCTCTGTGCCCCTGAAATCTTAAAGTGGCAATCATTTTTATTTGGGGTTTATAAAGATGTGGGTAAGGATATCAACTCCATTTGCTGATTGTAAAGTATTTGGAAATAGCCTGCTCTGAATTTCCCCAGTTTTAAAATAGGAGAGATAATATATACCTAGAAGATTTTCTTTGAAAATTAAAAATAACACATATATCAAGCTTGACAAAGCACAAGATTTCTGAAAATAAAAGCTTATTCTTGTGTTATTCTTGTGATATGTCTATTATTACCCACAAAAGTAATGTTTCTCTTGTCACTTTAGAGGGTTAGGCAGATGTTGCCATAAGGGAGAATTTGTCTGTTTAATTTTTCTCTCTCTCTATATATATATGTTTGCTACTTTAAGAGCTTTTCTCAGGTTGCCTGGCAACTAGCCTGCTGGAATATGGTAACCTCTTCCATTCGACAGAGAGAATATGTACTCAACTTTCTCCAGATTACAATATTAAGCAGTTGCCATTCCCACTAATTTCTATAAACTACTGGCATCTAAGCTCAAATGCCTTTGTGCACAAACATAGGCTGTTTTTTGCATGTTTACAAATTCACACTCATTCTCACTCTATAAAAGACCATCTCACAGTGCTTGCAGTTACATTTAACTGAAATTCATGTTTCCTTGGGATACTGAGTGTAAGTGAATTTATGAACTTGCTGAAATCTCCTGACCAATGAGGTCCAGTCTGGGCCAAGTGAGGTTGCTGATGTCCACCTGTGCTATTTACACAGTGCTTTCTTTTTAAATTATTCTATTTTTTAAATCTCTTCTGCAAAATTACTAGATGTCAGTGATGCTGAGTATGTTTTAACTCTGTTCTGTCTTATTCTCCCTCAAAATTAAGGAAATAACAATTTTCCAAGCTACTGAATAACTGAATAAGTATCAAGTGACTACTATTTACTTCTAAATAGTCTTCATACAACTCAAATGGCTCACCATTTCAGCTGCCTACATTTCCATGACATGAAAAATTTAGAAAATAACAAAGGAAAAATAACATATGCTAGAGGAACATTCAAATATTAAATAAGGATCTTGAGTTTGGAAGACAAGAGTAGAAACATGATAGTTTTTACAATGGTGTTCAGTTGTGAAAATTAGTGAGCAGTAAAATTGCATATAGTGAGTGGTAACATTATATATAGTTTTCTACATGTGCATTTATTATATATAATATTTTATTAAACATTAAAAAATAATAACTATCACCAAAATATGGGATATTACCATTAAATATGTATGAGTATGACTTTATAAAACTGTGGTTATTTTACCTGGTTCCAACTCAAGACATTTTCAATTACTATTGAAATGCAGAGGTTTTTTTCTATATTAAACCTCCCTGATCTCCTATATCATAATAATTGAAATTCTATTTTAAATTATCTCACTGCAATTTTGTTGCTAGACTGCTTTGGTATATTAACTATAAAAAATGGCTCAAGTCATAAAACCTTCCTGAATTCTAAGCTTTTGGATCATGATTTTTAGTCTCCTACCATCAAGATGGAGAGTCTAGTTTGACACCTCTTAATTCTGAGATGGTCTTTTGAGTTGCATCATTATGATATGCATTAGTCAATAAAATAAGGTGGAAATGACATGACAGGAGCTATCTAGGCCATAAAAGACCTTGAATATTTTTAGTGTTCACCTACTCCCCTGCCATTACCATAAAATCATATCTGAGTTATCCTGACAGAAGACTAGACATATGGAACAGAGATAAACAACAAAAGTTTTCATAGCTGATAACCTAAAAGTGTCAAAGTCCAGCCAAAAATTATCAACACCTACAGGCCAACCTGAAGCTGACCACACATGCATGGTTGATAACCCAGAGACTACTTAGAATCAGCAGAATTTTCCCTGCAAACACAGAATTTATAAGGAACATTGTTTTAGAAACTAGATTGTGTGGTAGTTTGTTATACAGCAGAAGCTGATGAATACAATTCCAAAAAAGTTCAGGAGGTTGATTATTAATTAAGCTAATCGAAGAGGTATCACAGGTGAAGTCCAACTGAATGAAATCAAAGAAATAATATAAGATGCAAAGGAAAAAATATTCAGTGAAATAGATAGCATAAATAATAAAAAATCACAACCTCTGGAAATGAAGGACACACTTAAAGAAATGCAAAATGCACTGGAAAGTGTAGCAATATAATTGAACAAGCAAAGAAAAAAACTTCAGAGCTTAAAGACAATGTTTTTTAATTAACCCAATACAATGAAGACAAAGAAAAAAGGACTTTAAAGAAAATGAACAAAACCTCCAAGAAGTTTGGGGTTATATTAATTGACCAAACCTAAAATTAATTGGCACTCCTGAGGAAGAAGAGAAATCTAAAAGTTTGGGAAGTATATTTAAGGAAATAATTGAGGAAAACTTCCCAATCCTTGCTTGAGATCTAAACATCCAAATACAAAAAGTTCAAAGAAAACCTGAGAAATTAATTAAAAAAAGATCTTCACCTAGGCACATAGTCCTCATAGGTTATCCAAAGTCAAGACAAAGGAAATAATATTTTGGGAGAAAAAAGCACTAGGTAACCTATAAAGGAAAACCTATCAGATTAACAGCAAATTCCTCAGCAGAAACCCTACAAGCTAGAAGAAATTGGGGCACTATCTTCACTCTCCTTAAACAAAACAATTATCAGCCAAGAATTTTGTTTCTAGTGAAGCTAAGCTACATAAACAAAGGAAAGATACAGTCTTTTTCAGACAAATACATGCTGAGAGAATTTGCCACTACCATGACAGCACTACAAGAAATGCTTAAAGGAAATCTGAATTTTAAAATGAATCCTTGAAATACACCAACATAGAATCTTCTTAAGGCATAAATTTCACAAGACCTATAAAACAACACAATGCAAAAAAAAAAAAAAAGAAAAATTCAGGCAACAAATAGCACAATGAATGCAACAGTATTCAGTTGGTGCAAAGTAATTGTGGTTTTTGCCATTGAAAAGTAATGGAAAAACTGCAATTACTTTTGCACCTACCTAATACCTCACATCTTAATACTGACATTGAATGCCAATGACCTACATGCTCCACTTAAAAGATACATAATGACAGAATGGGTAAGAATTCACCAACCAAGTATCTGCTGTCTTCAAGAGACTCACCTAACACAGAAGTACTCATGTAAACTTAAGATAAAGGGGTAGAAGAAGATATTTCAAGAAAATAAACACCCAAAGTGAGCAAGAGTACCTATTATTACACCAGACAAAACAAACTTTAAAGCAATAACATTGAGAAAAGACAAAGAGGGCCATTATATGTGATAAAAGGACTTGGCCAACAGGAAAATATTACAATCTTACAATCTTAAATATACATGCACCTAACACTGGAGATCCCAAATTTATAAAACAATTACTACTAAACCTAAGAAATGACATAGACAGCAACACAATGATACTTAGGGACTTCAATACTCCACTGACAGCACCAGAGAGGTCATCAAGATAGAAAGTCAACAAAGAAACAATGGATTTTAACTATGCACTAGAACAAATGGACTTAACAGATATTTGTGAACATTTTACCCAACAGCAGCAGAATATACATTTTATTCATCAACACATGGAAGATTCTGCAAGATAGACTATTTGACTTGACCACCACAAAACAAGTCTCGGTAAATTTAAGAAAATTAAAATTGTGTCAAATACTCCCTCAGACTACAGTGGAATAAAACTGAAAAACAACTCCAAAAAGAACTCTCAAGACCATGCATATTCGTGGAAATTAAATAACCTGCTCCTGAATGATCATTGGGTCAACAATGAAATCAAGATTATAATTAAAAAATTATTCGAACTGAATGATAATAGTGACACAACCTATCAAAACTTCTGAAATATAGCAATCGGGATGTTAAGGGGAAAGTTAATTGCCTTAATGCTTACATCAAAAAGTCTGAAAGAGCAGAAATAGACAATCTACTGTCACCCCTCCAGGAACTGGAGAAACATGAACAAACCAAACCCAAACCCAGCAGAGGAAAAGAGTTAAAGATCAGAGCAGAACTAAATGAAACAAATACAAAAAATAAATGAAACTAAAACCTTTTTATTTAAATGATAAATAAAATTGATAGACCATTAGAGAGATTAACCAAGAAGAGAGTAGATCCAAATAAGCTCCATTAGAAATCAAACGGGAATTACTAAAACCAACACCACAGAAATACCACAGACCATACAAGGCTACTGTGAACACCTTTATGCACACAAACTAGAAAACCTAGAGGAGATAGATAAATTCCTGGAAATATACAACCTTCTTAGATTAAAACAGGAAGAAATAAAAACTCCAAACAGATATATAGCAAGCAGTGAGATTGAAATAGTAATTAGAAAAAATGTCAACAAAATAAAGTTCCAGACCAAATTCACAGCTAAATTCTATGAGAAATTAAAAGAAAAATTGGTACTAATCATATTGACAATTCCACAAGATAGAGAAGGAGCGAATTCTCTGTAAATAATTCTATGAAGCCAGTGTCACCCTAATACCAAAATAAGGAAAGGACATAACAGAAAAAACAAAACAAAAACCTACAGACCAATATCCCTGACAGAATACAGATGCAAAAAATCCTTAACAAAATACTAATCAAATCCATCAGCATATTAAAAAGATAATCCACCATGATTAAGTTAGTTTCATACCAGTGATGCAGGGATGGTTTAACACACACATCAATAAATGTGATACCACACATAAACAGAATTAAATACAAAAAATACATGATCATCTCAATAGATGCAGCAAAAGCATTTGACATAATCCAGCATTCCATTATGATTAAAACTCGAGAAAATTGACATAGAAGAAACATTGTAATGTAACTAAAGCCATCTGTGACAAACCCACAGCCAGTGTAAGGCTGTAATTTGATGAAAATTAACCAATTTTCATCTTTAATAATGCTAACAGCCCTAGTAATAAAACTAGGAATAGCCCAGAAGTAACCCAAGGAACTTCCCTAATGTCTGGTTTACTTCTCTTTGCATGACAAAAACTAGCTCCTATTTCAATTATATTTTAAATATTTTCATCAATAAACACAAGCATTCTCTTATCTCAATCTTATTCATTATAGTAGGCAGCTGAGGAGGACTCAATCAAACACAAATGCTCAAAATCCTAGCCTACTCTTCAGTTACCCATATGGATTGACTGTTAGCAGTACTAATATAGAACCCAGGCATTATTTTTAACCCAATTATTTACTTTATTCTAACAATTACCGCATTTCCAGCACTCAATCTGAGCACAAGCAGTACAACCCTATCATTATTCCACACCTGAAATAAACCAACATGACTAACACCTATAATCCATTAATTTTATTATCCCTAGGAGGTTTACCCCTGTTAGGATTTCTCCCTAAATGAGTTACCATCCAAGAACTTACAAAAAATGAGTCTTATTGCCCCAGCCATTATAAATAGTATAACCCTACTCAACCTATACTTTTACATATGTGTAATTTACTCCACCTCAGTGACAATATTCGCCACATCTAATAACATAAAAATAAAATGACAGTTCAAAAACAGAAAGTCCATATTAACCCTCCCCCCACTTATAATCTCCTCTACCCTCCTCTTACCTATTTCTCCATTAACACTAGCTGTGATCTAGAAATTCAGGTTAAATGAGACCAATGGCCTTCAAAGCCTTTAGCAAGTAAATTATACTTAATTTCTGCAACAAACCTAAGGACTGCAAAACTCCACTCTGCATCAATTGAACGCAAATCAACCACTTTAATTAAGCTAAGCCCTCGCTAGCTTGGTGGAATTAAACGCACGAAAATTTAGTTAACAGCTAAACACCCTAATCAACTGGCTTCAATCTGCTTCTCCCAACGCTGGGAAAAAAGGCGGGAGAAGCCCCAGCAGGATTGAAGCTGCTCCTTTGAACTTCGTCTGCATTTTCATGTTGAATTCAACATGAAAATCACCTCGGTACTGGTGAAAAGAGGCCTTAACTTCTGTCTTCAGATTTACAGTCTAATGCTTACTCAGCCATTTTACCTTTTTCACTCCACTTACGTTCATCAACCGTTGATTGTTTTCAGCTAACCACAAAGACATTGCAACATTATACTTACTATTCTGAGCATGAACAGGGATGGCGGGCACAGCCTTAAGCCTCCTTATTCGAGCAGAACCGGGACAACCAGGTACTCTGTTAGAAGATTATCAAATTTACAACGTTATTGTTACCGTCCACACATTTATCATAATTTTCTTTATAGTTATACCAATCATAATCGGAGGTTTCGGCAACTGATCAGTTTCTCTCATAATTGGCGCTCCCGTTGTGGCATTTCCCCCGAATAAATAACATGATTTTCTGACTTCTCCCCCCGACCCCTGCCTACCCCGTTTCCTACTATTATTTGCGTCCTCAATGGTAGAGGCTGCCGGTGGGACCCGCTGGACAGTTTATCCTCCCTTAACAGGAAAGGTAACACGCAGGATCCTCTGTAGACCTGATCATCTTCTCACTTAATTTAGCAGACATCTCTTCTATTCTAGGAGCTGTTAATTTTACTACCACAATCATGAATCCCCCAGTCATATCCCAGCATCACACACCCCTCTTCGTCTGATCAGTCCTAATTACAGTAGTTCTACTTTCTCTTCCAGTCCTAGCGGCCGGCATTACTATACTATTAACTGACCATAATCTCAACACTACTTTGTTTGACCCAGCTGGTAGAGGTGACCCTGTCCTGTATCAACACTTATTCTGATTTTTTGGCCACCCTGAAGTCTATATCCTTATCCTACAAGGCTTCTGGATAATCTCCCACATCGTAACACAGTATTCTGGAAAAAAGGAACCATTTGTGTACATGGGCATAGAATGAGCCATAGTATCAATTGGTTTCTTAGGATTTATCATATGGTCTCACCACATACTTACAGTAGGAATAGATGTACATACACGAGCATACTTCACCTCTGCCACTATGATTATTGCAATTATTGCCCTCCCCACTGGCGTCAAAGTCTTTAGCTGGTTAGCTTCACTACATGGCAGCAACATCAAATCCCCACAATTCTTTGATCCCTGGGATTTATATCCCTTTTTACATTAAGAGGTCTGACCAGCATTGTACTAGCTAACTCATCACTAGACATTGTCTTTCATGACACATATTATGTTGTAGCCCATTTCAATTACATCTTATCAATAGGAGGCGTATTTGCTATTACAGGAGGCTTTGTCCACTGATTTCCCCTATTCTCAGGTTACATACTTAGTCAGACCTACGCTAAAATTCACTTTACCATCATGTTTACAGGTGTTAATTTGACTTTTTTCCCACAGCATTTCCTGAACGGGGAAAAGTTGAAAGCATTCCCACTGAGAAATGGAACCAGATAAGGAGGCCCACTCTTACCACTTCTGTTCAACATAATATTGGAAGTCCTAGACAGAGCTATCAGAAAAGAGAAATAAATAAATGGTATTCAAATCGGTAAAGAGGAAGTCAAACAGTTGCTATTTGCTGCTGATATGATTATATACCAGAAAACTCTAAAGACTCCTCTAAAAAGTTCCTGAACTGATAAGGGAATTCAGCAGAGTTTCAGGATACAAAATTAATGTACACAAATCCATAGTTCTGCTATATACCAATAGCGACAAAGCTGAGAATCAAATCAAGAACTCAACTCCTTTCACAGTAGCTGCAAAAAAAAAAAAAAAAAAAAAAAAAAAAAAAAAAAAAACCTAGCAATACACCTAACCAAGGACATGAAAGTCCTGTACAAGGAAAACTAAAAAAACTAGTAAAATAAATAATAGATGACACAAACAAATGGAAACACATCCTATGCTCATAGATGGATCAAATCAATATTGTGAAAATGGCCACAGTGCCAAAAACAATCTGCAAGTTTAATGAAATTCTCATCAAAATACCACCATCATTTTTCACACTTCGTGATTCATGGAAGGAGGTCAAAACAAGAGCTTGGAAGCAGTTGATTTCAACCCTCATGGATGACTTTGAGGGTTTCAAAACTTCAATCATGGACATAACTGAAGCTTTGGTGGAAATAGTGAGAGAAGTAGAATTAGAAGTGGAGCCTAAAGATGTGAATGAAGTGGTGTAATCTCATGACAAAACTTGAATGGATGAGGAATTGTATAAACATAACTTTTAAATGCACTGGAAAACCACACAATTTATGTCACTTGCTTTATGGCAATATTTACTTTGTTGCAGTGGTCCAAAATTGAACCTGCAATATCTAGAAGTGTGACTGTACCTATATCTAAATGCACTGGGAAATGACACAATTTATGTGACATGCTTTATGGCAATATTTGCTTATTTATTTATTTATTTAGAGTGGTCTGGGACTGAACTATCAGTATCTCAGACGTGTGCCTGTACCTGAACCTGAACCTGGAGGTATTCTACACACAGACACACACAGACAAACAGATACACACACACAGGCACAAACCCATTTTATTATATGTAAACATCTGATAAAGGACTATACAAAAAGGAACAATTATATTTAAAATGCTACAATGATAGAATATGCCATCTGACTCCAGTGATGTTCTTTCCTTTCTACCAAACTATCAACTTATAGAATTAGAAAACAAATAATATACGATGCAATGCTTAGATGGTGCAATAAAATCCTGTTTTAACTTGATAACTGAAATTCTCAGATATAAAGAAGCATTTAATTATCTTTGTAATATATTACTTATAATTTTTGCATTATTAAATAATACAATTTGGGGTTAGTATTTAGTTTTAACATATAAGGGTCAAATCAAATATAGGAGTGAGTTGTTTTGGAGCTGGATTTTCAAAGTTTCAGGTTTTATGTTTATTATGAGTTTTAGAAAAGTATCATACTGGTGTTAATTTAAAATCAAAGGCATATAATAAGCTTTTTAATAACTATTTTTGAATATGACTTTCTGCCCACTCATGAATTTTGAGAATATTTGACTAAGTCTCATATCATTTAAAAAATGAAATAATGGAAAACTTTATTAAAAGAATATATTAGTTAACACATACATAGTTATTAGTGCAAGTACATAGGTGTATCCTGTACCACACAGAGTTAATTTTGACTCTTGTTTGTGACAAGCAAAGATTTGTTGAATGGTATAATTGAAAAAGAACAGCATAAAATTGCAGACACTGAATTCTTCAATTAGGAAACTTGATGTTATCTATACTCAGTGTACAGGTTGGTGTTGTCCTAAATTGTGTGATGATGCCGCTAACTACTTTTATAGTTAAGAGCTTTATTGCCCTTGGGCTATTTTTCACTTTTTCAATTTGGTTTGTAACATTTCTGACTTTACCTATTTCAATCCAAATCTAAGAGAAAACTTGAAAGGCTTTGTTGACTTTTATTTTGTGTCTGGGGATTGAGTCCAACCAGAGTCTCAAGCAAAATGTAAGAATTGCAAATCTATCCAAACTGAATAACATAATAGTTCACAAGCACCGAATGACCGAAACAGAAAAATGATAAATTTTGCCCATCCTTGGACAAGCTAAAATCTGGCAAGTAAACATAAGAAAAGAGGAATCCCTCTAGGCTTTCTATAACAGAATTTAAAATCATATAATAATTGGTCGTAAGTCTAACACTTTTACTCTGTAGCAAAACGTATTTTAGAAATGTCAACAAATGGGATGCAAGCATAATTATTCTCCCTTTCTGTACTGTTTAGCTATAATAGAGCTCATGCCCTTAAACCTTGTAGATTTAAATATGTTATTTCAGTGGTCTTAAATAAAATCAAATAAAACTTATTAATATTGATGATAATATAAATGACTTCTGGAATTTTAGGTAATATTTCAGACTATAAAGTTAAGTGCTATCACTTTATTTAGATATTGTTACATTAATATTATATATTAATTGTATAAATATGCTTAGGAAAAATATGTGTAGTATTACTCTATGCTTAGAGTAAATATAAAGTATGACTTTAACCTTCAGTTGTGAACATAAAGAGTCCTTTATATTTTATTCAAAATAAGTGAGAATGCATTTCCAAAGAAGCTTTAGGGTCTCAGCAATCCAATGCACAGTAGTGAGATTATTTTTTTGATTTGACCTCTAATAATGACAAATAGCTTTGAGGTTCTTTTCCATGTACTGTGTAATAATGAACTAGGTCCATTTTTAAATAACAGAGTTACACACAGATCTGTATCTCTCTCTGTCCTAATAGCTTAAATGCAACAGAATTATTTTGGGTCCATGAAACTTTTTTTTTTTTTTTTTGAGACAGAGTCTCACTCTGCTCGCCAGGCTGGAGTATAGTGGCCCCATCTTAGTTCACTGCCACCTCTGCCTCCCGGTTTCAAGCAATTGATTCTCCAGCCTCAGCCTCCCAAGTAGCTGGGACTACAGGCACATACCACCATAGCCGGCTAATTTTTTGTGTATCTTTAGTAGAGACGGGGTTTCACCATGTTGCCCAGGCTGGTCTCAAACTCCTGACTTCAGGTGATCTGCCCACCTAGGCCTCCCAAAATGCTGGGATTACAGGCATAAGCCACCGTGCTCAGCCTTGAAACTCTTTTTGAATTGTGAGTATAGAAAGGTAAAATAGTACTGACCTGTCCAACCCGCAGAGCCTGGCTGAACGACGGATGAACAAATGCACTCCAACACAGATATCCAATGAAAGAGTGGACTAGGGGACCAGGCCACCCACAGACACCAAGGAGTGTGCTGTACAGAGTCAACAGCCACAGCACTGACAAGCTGGCGTTGTGGGCATTTATTCAGCATAGATTTAATAACAAAAGCCTTGAGTCAACACACTTGTGGGCAATTCACATGGTCACGCCCCCCACCTCCCAGAGTAGTTCTGCATGCAGGTGATTAAAGGCCAGGTTTCCAGGCTTAAGAAACTAACTTATCTAGATCAATTTCCTTACACTTTCTTGTTATCTACTCTGACAGAATTCAGCTGCCTTCAGCCAAAACCTTTTCTGAAGCTTTTGTAAAACCTCCGGCCTTCCAAGAAGCTTTCTTTGCGTCTTTCTCCAATTTTTCCTACCCCCCTGACCGATCTCCTACATAAACTCATGATGATCAAATGGTAAATAGCATTAAATGAATGATAGAGGGCTTTTACTGGATATTTGATCAATTTATTTTCATCGAATGGATGTTTCTTCAGCAAATAAGCACCTGAACATCCTGAAGAAATTGGACACTGAAAATGATTAGCATCAGGCCAACCTTTGATTCATCCTGTAAAGCAATGTGTCTCAAATTTTCATGTGCCCACTTATCTATAAAACTTGTTAAGATGCATATTCTCACTCACCAGGCCTGGGATAAATTCTGACATTCTACATTTCTAATGATTTTCCAAATGATGTCAAGGCTGGTAGGCCTTACATCATATTTTCAGAAGCCAGTTTCTAAAAGATTTTCTCTTCATAAATTGATTTTAGATTTTTTCCAGTTCCAATAAAATTAACTATAAATCTCTTTAGAGTTTATGTGAAATTCAGAGACTAAAATCATGGAGAAATATTTAAAAGAAGAAAAATGTCTAGACCTCATTTTGAACAGAATGGAGAGTTGATTCTATATGCAAGCCCTGAGAATGTATATAATTCCAAGAAGATTTAAGAGACAGTCTCATGTTAAAACAATCTATGTAAGATCATCCTGATTCTCAACAAGTTCATTTGTAGAAATTCTACTTCTTCTACCAATATATTTATTACTATATATTACATATATATATATTCAGAATAAACATTATTTATTTTTTCTACCATTAAGAAAAATGTTTTAAAGTATCTAAAATACTGATAATTACAATTGCTTTAGTTTTCTCCTTTATTTTGAATTTGAATTTCAAGTTCTAAATTGATTTACTCAAACACTTGAACTAAAGGCCTAGCAAAAGGAAAGCTGTGTCATTTCCAGGCATAAAAACTATTTATGTGATGGGCTTCAAGAAGACTTGACTACAAGTATCTAACACTTGCCATCTCTGCAAGGAAGGACCATATTAGTGAGTAGAGAATCACAAGTTGACTAAAGAATCACAAGTTTGTTGGGGTCCGCATGTTTCCTAAACAAAGGAATGAACACACAAGACAACACAAGACAAGACAAACATGGCGGCCGCCTCGAATGGCGCACTCCGCTTTATTTTATACAGTCGTTTGTGGAATGTTGTCAAGTCACAAGACACATTGTTGTTTTTCTGACCTTTCCCTGACTTTCTGGATTTTCAAGATGTTTACATATAAACAGGCCCCAAGAGCAGGACTTATTGGGAACGCCCTGCATCGTTTGCAAGAGCAGGACTTGTCGGGAACACCCTGCTTCGAGAGCAGGACTTATGGGGAACGCCCTGTTTGTGAGAACGTAGACCTCTACATTTCCCCTTTCCTTATTTACAAGTTTGAATTTCTTTTAAAACCATCATTACATGTTGGGCTCGCTGGGATTCGGTGTTTGCCCTTCAGCACCGTCTCCAGCAGACTGTGAAAAATGACAAAGGCAAGAACAACAATCAATACATTACTAGAAACAGAGGTCAGCAAAGTTTTTACAGGACTCATAGGGTTCAAAGATGTCAAACTTTGTGCAATACCAGTCATCAAATCTACACCAGTCAGCAACGGTAACTGATTGCGAAATGTTTCAGAAATGTTCTGTGTTAATTCTTGTATTTCTAGGGAAAGATTATTATGACCAATTAAAAGTCTCTTTATCTCAGTCCAGTTATGTACAGTGCTGTTTAAAGGAACAGGAGTAATACAAAATTGGGTAGTGTTTCAATCACTTTCAACAAAGCTCAGGTATTCAACACTGTTAGCTGATCTCCCAACCAAGAAACCACTTACTCCAGATTATTCACTCGTTCAGTCAAATGTGCATCTATGTCTCGTTGCTGCTGCCACAACAAATGTGATTGTTCATGCCATTGTTGCGCAAATTCTGCATTTTGTATACTCCGGTGTAGAGCTAATCCAGCAACAGCGGTGGTGGAAGCCATTGCTACAAGTCCTATCACCACGGTCATGACGATTCCAACCATCCTCTGACTGCGGTGGACAAGATCTTGCATAACCTTGTAAATTTGAGTAATCCTAGCAGATTCACTCCAAGTACATGTTAAGTTTACAGGTAGCCAGGTTTCTTTTCTGGCTCTTAGTATATATAAATCGGAATGAGACTCATTCCAATTATTATTCCACCAAGTAGTATTTATACAACTTAAGAATGTACAATTGTTTGTACAGTTAACTACCCCTGTATTATTATCCCATTTAAAAATTCCTGTCAACAACAAGTAAGGCTTTCTTACACATGCAATAACATATCTAGAACTATTTTGATGCAAAGATATATGGAAAGGGTTAGCAATATTAGTAAAATTTAAGGACATGTTTCCCGTGAAAGTGAACATTGGTTTACCAGCAGCTAGCAACTTCCAAATATGACCTTGTATTTGTGAGGTATTAGCCAAATGTGGCAAGGGGGTGATAGACCACCATCATGCCAAATAATAGTTTCATTGCCATCTGCAGAAATGCTGTGATTACCTTATGCCAACGCAGGTTGACATGGCTGAATTTAGTCTGAAAATCTCCATGTACACTCCAATCTGTAACAAGGTATTTATGACTCTTCCCTTTTACTTCTAACAACAATCGTGGCCCACTACTTCTACATCTAGTCCACTCTAGTTGGGAAACACCTCCGGACACATCAGGGATAGGGCATAAAGATAATGTACTTGGCAGAGTTTCATTAAGTACTGCAGTATGATTATACTTAAAACTTTGAGCAACAATAATCATAGTAAAGGCAGAGATATGACTATGGTTATAGCGAACAGCCAAGCCTTATGAGAAAGATGCAGACAATGTGGACTACCCCCCCAAGACATATAGGTAACCCTTCAACCCCAAATTGATATGAACTATTTACTGTGCCAGTGTTTAATTCAGGATCCTGGTTTTAAAAAGGCGATGGCATCCAAGCAGTATCATTAGTAAATACTGGGACTTCTCTGTCTCCCCAGGCCACACATTGATATAAGGGTGGAAAAGGAATATAAGCACAGTATGTAAATTCTCCAGCTGTTACCTGACAATTTACTACGTCCAGCATTAAAGTCAGTGAGGTTTTGGGCTGCCCAGCTTGTTGAACAACCCCTTCAGCTTCTTAACTGTTTCAGTTGTCCCCATGTCGGGGTCTCCGCACGAGTTCCGAAGGTGAATGTTCTCTGAGCGCTCAGATTTAGCTGCTGGAATTCCTTCAGTAACTCTTTGGATCGGCTCCTCTTCGCCATGGCACTATTTCAATCGTCGAGATGGAAACCACTCGTCTCCGGCACCTGTACGGACAAGAGCATAGCCTCGGCCCCATTGTAAAACTTTTCCTTTTAAATATTGTCCTTGTAATGAAGGATAATACACCCACTGATTACTGTTTTGCGGTTTTTCTAAAGGCTGTTGAAAATGTTTCACCGCTGCAGACTGCTGTAATTGGCACCAATGGTTGAGAAAATTTAAAGTAAAAAGGGCTTTCAGAATTTGATGTTTTGGGGAATCTCGCCCATCTCCCCCTTTTAGTTTTAAAAGTTGTAATTTTAAGGTAGCATTGGCTCTTTCAATAATTGCTTGACCTTGACTGTTAAATGGAATACCAGTGGAATGATGAATATGGTATAAAGAGAGAAAGGCAGCCAATTTGCAAGAGCAATAAGCAGGGGCATTATCAGTTTTTAATTCAGCAGGGACTCCCATAACTGCAAAGCAAGTAAGTAAATGAGTAATAACAGAGTCAGCCTTTTCAGAGGGTAATGACGTAGCCCACTGTAAATGTGACCGCGTATCAATAGTGTGATGAACATATTTTAAACGACCAAAGGAAGGAACATAAGTTACATCCATTTGCCAAATGTGATTTTGTTGAATGCCTCGAGGATTAATACCTGGACTTAAAAAAGATGCAATAATAGGAGCACAAGATTAGCAGGCTCTGACAATAGCTCGGGCTTGACGGCGTGTTATAGAAAATTGCCGTTGTAATCCTAAACTATTAGTATGATGTAGGTGGTGCTCATCCTGAGCCCGCTGGACACTGCCAATAAGTAAAGAATCAATCTGACTATTGCCAAAAGATAAGGTCCTGGCAAAGCTGAATGAGAATAATTTTTATAGGGTCAGCACCAAGCAACTGACGAGCTCGATGTCATCCTTTAATAATTAATTCAGCCAATTTATCAATATATGGGTGAATTTTCTTAATGGCTTTATTAGCCAAAAACAGCCACTCCAGAATATTATTATATTGGTGTAAAACGGCCATTGGTGGATGGGGAGTATGCAAAAGACACAATGAAAGTGGAAGATCGGGTGCAATATAATTAAGGTGAGCTTCACTAATTCTAGTTTCTACAAATGACAATTCTTCTTCTGCTACAGGGGATAAAGTCCCCATAGGTTGAATACAAGTATTTACAGCTCTAAGATCAGTTAATAAGTGCCAGTTTCCCTTTTTTTTTTTTTTTTTTTTTTGACAAGACAAACACAGGGGAATTCCATGCAGAAGTACTTGGTTCAATATGCCCCTCGGCCAATTGTTCCTTAACTAAATTCTTTAAAGCCTTAAGTTTTTCTTTAGATAATGGCTACTGTTCCACCCAAACAGGAGTTGTAGTTTTCCACTTTAATTGTAAAGCTTGAGGCTTGTGGACAGTGGCTAAGAGTTTAAAGGATTGTAGCCCATTTTGAAAATCATATTTTTGGCAGCAGAAGAAATGAGGAATGCTTAAAAAGGCACCAAATTGTTGTAAATGATCACGGCCCCAAAGGTTAATATTAATGGGAACAATATAAAAGAACACTTTTCCTTGTTGTCCTTCAGGTCCTACACAGCTCAGGGGCTCGACACTTTGGTAGACTATAGAAGCAGTACCTAGGCCAGATAGAGGAACCGATACTTGTTTCTTTTTCCAATGATAGGCCATTGAGCCAAACATTATTATATACATCCTCTCCTGTGTCGACTAATCCCTCAAAAAGTATCCCATTAGTTTGCAATGAACATAAAGGTTTTTGATCAGAAACTAAAGTTTCCCAGAAAACAGTTTTCCCAGTACTACCGAGACCTCCTTGACGAGACACATCTCTAGATAAGAAAGGAAAAAAAGGCAATAAAAGCAATTGTGCAATACGTTCCCTTGCTTCTAGGCGCATAAATTGTGAGACTTGTACCATAATAAGGATTTCATCAGTAAAATCAGGATCAATAATTCCTGGGACCACCATTAACCCCTGCATAGCACTGCTGCTTCGACCTAGTAAAAGTCCTACATGTCCCTTTGGCAAAGGACCACACACTCCGGTAGCCAACTTATATATTCCTCCATTAGGAGATAAAGTATAAGGTTGGACAATAGCTAGGTTAGCAGCGGCACTCTGCTTAGTGGCAGCATAAAGCTGAGAAACTGGGGTAGGGTAAGATGCCTTTAAGGAGGACTCGAGGTCATTCCTTGATGTTGTAAGCCACTGCTCACTGGGTACTGGCGTAGGCCTGCATTGTAGTTGTTGGGGCCCCAAGCCTGCGGGCCCCGGTTCCCGTTTCCCGAGAGGGGTGACAATACATTCCCACTTTATCAGTTTTTGAACAGCATTCATTGGTCCAATGTCGACCCTTGCCACATTGTTTACACATATCAGATGGTAACTGTTTGGGTGAAGGAAAAGGGACAAGATGGAGGAAGGTGAACAAGATGGAGCGGTCCCTGTTGTTTCCGGGTTCTTCATCACAGATTTTCCCGCGGCCAGGAAAAGAACCAAATCAACTGAGCATGTGCAGAATGATGTCAAGCCAGGGACACTGAAATTCAAGAAGCCACTCCTACACAAACGTCCCAAACTCTTCCCCTTCCAGCTCCCAGGCATAAAAGTCCGCTGCCGGCAGGAGCCGGTGTGACTTCTTCGGCCCCCACATTTGTGGACTGGAGAACATCACCCGAGAGCGCCGGGCGCGACTTCCCTGGCCCCCCACACCTGAGGACCAGAGAACTTCGCCGGAGAGTGTGTGCATATTTGCAATAAAAGACTGCCACTTTCTGACGTATTTTGGCCTCATGTTTAATTACTTAGCTCTCCTAAATTAAGTTAAATTAAATTAAATTAAAACAGTAACCTTTTTTCTTTTAGAGCAGAAGAGCCTAATTTTTTTGGCATTCCTTCTTAAAATGACCGGGTTTCCCACATTGATAACATATACCTTGTTTAGAATTGCCTTTTAAAGCCTTAGAAAGTGCCCCAGCAAACAACTGAGCATTGTAAATAGCTCCTCCAACACCTGCACAAGCCCGAATGTATTCAGCTAAATCAGCTCCACTAGCTTTTAGAGGACGCAGCAATTTTTGGCACTCGGGATCAACACTCTCAAAAGCCAGAGTATCCAGAAGAATTTTAGCAGCAGGGCCTGAACCTACAGTCTTTAATACAGCATCTTGAAGATGTGCTACAAAATCTGGATACAGCTCAGTGGCTCCTTGTAGGATCTTTACAAAAGGTAAAGAAGTTTTACCCGCTATTTCAACCTTAGTCCACGCTTTTATAAACAAGGCTTTAATCTAAGTGAGAGCAATATCATCTAGGCCTGCCTGAGCATTAAGAGTGGCCTATTGTCCTGAACCCGTAAGCTGCTCTTCAGTAGGTCCTGGGGGATTTCGGGTAGCATTTTTTCTAGCTTGTACTCTTGCTTCCTCCCACCACCAACTTTTTAATTGAAGCCATTGTGAACGATCAAGGACAGCCTGTCCCAACATTTCCCAGTCAATAGAAATCATCATATGTTCTAAAGAGAAGGAATCGAGAAGGCCAAGAACAAACTGTGACTGAGGTCCATAATTAGCATTTCTTTCAAAAATTTAAATTGTAGGGCTGTAAAAGTCACATTCTGGCCACCATTTGGGAACTGAGCATTGGGGCCTAAAGCAGCCCATGTTATTGGGAATAAATCTAATTCCTTGAAATCATCCTTTTCCTTCGATTCCTTCTTTTCTCCTACAGGAGGAAGAGGCACAGAGAAAACCTGACCTGACATAGGCAAAGAGGTTGGAGGTGGAGGCAAAGGGAAATCCTTTTTCAAAGGAGATGGCGGAGAGATAGGAGAAACAGGAGCAGCGGTACCTTGCAATTTTAACAACTGTTGTAACATCTCTAAAATGCGCTGCAAATCAGAATTTACTTCAGATGAAGGAGGCATTAGCTCTTTTTCCAATTCCTTGTCCTCAACAACCGGGGCGTAAATATGTCCCTCTCTAGGATCATTCCTCTCTAAAGCTTCAGATGCCTCACCTCCTGTGGCAGTATCGCCACACTCTGAAGTCAGTTTCAAGTAACTCTAATGCCTGAGTAATGGAACTACACAAATTCCACAAAGTCAGAGGCATCATTTACCCCCGCTGATGAGCTTGATGCAGGGCTTTAACCACTTGTAACCATTCCTTTAGATTTAACTGCACTTTGTTTTGATATTGAAACCAATAACAATGTTGTTCAACATAGGCAAACAATCGCTTCAAAGTCTTATGTTCCTTAACTAACTTCTACTCCTATAGACATCAACAGTCCCTGGAGTAACCACAAATATTCAGAGGCCAGAGAGGTGGAATTCCCCATAATTTTCCCATGGGTCCCCCTTTCTTTACCTGCCTGGGGTGTTCCCCCTCCGGTTCCTTGCTCTCATGGAGCCACGGACCCTGCTTGCTGCGCCAGATATTGGGGTCCGCGTGTTTCCTAAACAAAGGAATGAACACACAAGACAAGACAAACATGGCGGCCGCCTCGAATGGTGCACTCCGCTTTATTTTATACAGTTGTTTGTGGAATGTTGCCAAGTCACAAGACACATTGTTGTTTTTCTGACCTTTCCCTGACTTTCTGGATTTTCAAGATGTTTACATATAAACAGGCCCCCAACGCCCTGCTTCGTTTGCAAGAGCAGGACTTACTGGGAACGCCCTGCATCGTTTGCAAGAGCAGGACTTGTCGGGAACGCCCTGCTTCGTTTGCAAGAGCAGGACTTACTGGGAACACCCTGCATCGTTTGCAAGAGCAGGACTTATGGGGAACGCCCTGCTTCGTTTGCGAGAGCAGGACTTATCATGAACACCCTGTTTGTGAGCACGTAGTCCTCTACACAAGTTGACTAAAGCATCTAAGAGACAACACAGAAATTTAGCAGTTAAGTGACAGAAAAGCTGTGGAGCATGAAAGAAGACGAAAATGAAACAGACAACCTAGCCAAGATCAACTTGGAGCCAGGAGAATCTCCCCTGTGCAGGAGAAAAGGTGAGTGAGAGATTCCCAGTGGTCCACATTCTCACTATGATCCTCTGTATTTCTAGCCATGGGAGAGGCCCTCAGCCCTTGCAAGCACTGAGCCTGGTATAGGGAGTTGCCTGGAATCCACCTGATGGTATTGTTCCAGAGAGAGAGAGGTTATGCTGAGCCCCACACAACTCCCAAGATCCAAGCAGCTGCAGCCTGCTGCCATTTTGAGAGCCCAGACTCCACTAGACTGCATCCTGCCCTGGGGCCTCACAGCCCTGACAGCCCCGATCTCCACATTCCAAGATCTCTGTTGACATCTCCCCACATACACTCCAAGGGCTGCAGCATCACAATGCCAGCTCAACTGAGCACTGCTGCTGGGTTACATACTAAGCAGAGATGCATGAAAAATCTTTCTACCAAATTCACTGATATAATTGCAATTCATGCCACATTTGAGTTACCTATATATACAAATGTATTTCCTTCCTTCTGGTTTTCTTCCTTCCTTTCTTTCTCTATTCCTTCTTTCCCTTTCTACCTTCTGTTTCTTTTTCTTCCTTCTTTCCTTCCTCTATTATTTCCTTCCTTCCCATTCTCTCTCTACTGACTTTCCTTTCTTTACTTTATTCCTTCCTTTCTTTTCCTTCCTTCCTTCCTTCTTTTTTCTCTATCTTCCTTTCTCTCTCTTCCTTTCTTTCTTACTTCCTTCTCTTTTTTCTTTTTCTGTCTTCCTTCCTTCTTTTCTCTTTCTTGCTTACTTTCTCTCTCCATTCCTTTCTTTGTTACCTTTCTTCTTTTATTTCTCTTTTTGTTCCTTCTTTTTCTCTCTCTTTTTTGTCTCTTCTCTGCACTCTTTTTCTTTGTTTTGCTTTCTTTTCTTTTTCTTTTTTTTCTTTCTTTTTTTCTTCTCTTTCCGTTCTTTCCTTTCTCTCTCTTTCTCTCTTGTCTTCCTTTCTTCCTCCCTTCCTCCTTCCCTCCCTCCCTCCTTCTTTCTATCTCTTTCTTTCTTTGCTTTATCATTCTTTCTCTTTTCTATTACTTCAATTATCTTGTTAATTCACTGTGCTACCTGAAAGGAAATTTCATTGTCTGTATTCTGTCTTCCTCTCTCCCTCACTCTCTTCTGTCATGCTCTTTGATTCCCATAACACATTTATTGCTGCATACCTTTAGAAAATTGAAGTAGCCAAAAACAAAAAAAAAGACAGCTTATACAAATTTTATGTAGCACTTCTATGATCTGCCATGAAGGGATCAGCATTGAATATGGTCAACATACAGATAATCTCTCATTCTGAAGCCTCTGTAATGAACAAGTTAAGAAGAAATGGCTTAATATATTCCTTTCATTTCCCATTGCATAATATTATTTTGTTTTTCTGGAGTGTGATTTGTTAGCTTGTTTATTTTTATTTATTTCTTTTTACATTCTCAAGTCTCTTGATGTTGAATTAGTATGAACTTTCAGATTGTTTTTACTTCCAGATTTCTGCCCTTTTGTTTTATATCTTTATTTAGAATAGCCCTATGTATTTTATTTGAAGCTTGTTTTTAAATCTAATGTTTTCATTTTTTAAAAGGAGGAGGTACCATTCTCTCCCTGAAAAGTATCTCTCAAATTGACAACTCATGTCATTAGAAATAGCCTGTGTTGATAACATAGTAATCTGCATGCCATTTAAACCCCCTGCTCCATTAATATTTATGAAAACTTACATTGCATATCCTATTTCTATTATTTTTTTATAGTACTGCCTCTCAAGACCTTCTAATTCCACCTCAAATTGTCCAACCATATTATACATTTTGTGACTGTTGTTGTTTTCAAAAAATAAGTCATAATGGGGAGAAAAATAAATTGTAGAGTAGAATATTATCAATATCTTGCTGACTCTAATTTATTTATCTTTCTACCTATGTTACAGGACCTCAAATATCTCATGATATGAAGCAAAATTTATAAGTTGCTGACTCTTTTCAGCATTCAGAAAGCTCAGTTCCTCTCCTTAATTCAAATGCCTTTTAAGAGGAGAGATTGTATATTGGGGGGGGAGCGGAGCAAGATGGCCGAATAGGAACAGCTCCAGTCCCCAACTCCCAGCGCGAGCGACACAGAAGACCGGTGATTTCTGCATTTTCAACTGAGGTACTGGGTTCATCTCACTGGGGAGTGCCGGATGATCGGTGCTGGTCAGCTGCTGCAGCCCGACCAGCGAGAGCTGAAGAAGGACGAGGCATTGCCTCACCTGGGAAGCGCAAGGGGGAAGGTAATCCCTTTTCCTAGCCAGGGGAACTGAGACACACAACACCTGGAAAATCGGGTAACTCCCACCCCAATACTGCACTTTAAGCAAACAGGCACACCAGGAGATCATATCCCACACCTGGCTGGGAGGGTCACACACCCACGGAGCCTCCCTCATTGCTAGCACAGCAGTCTGTGATCTACCGGCAAGGCAGCAGCGAGGCTGGGGGAGGGGCGCCCGCCATTGCTGAGGCTTAAGTAGGTAAACAAAGCTGCTGGGAAGCTCGAACTGGGTGGAGCTCACAGCAGCTCAAGGAAACCTGCCTGTCTCTGTAGACTCCACCTCTGGGGACAGGGCAATGACAAACGCAGCTGAAACCTCTGCAGACGCAAACGACTCTGTCTGACAGCTTTGAAGAGAGCAGTGGATCTCCCAACACGGAGGTTGAGATCTGAGAAGGGACAGACTCCCTGCTCAAGTGGGTCCCTGACCCCTGAGTAGCCTAACTGGGAGACATCCCCCACTAGGGGCGGTCTGACACCCCACACCTCACAGAGTGGAGTACACCCCTGAGAGGAAGCTTCCAAAGCAAGAATCAGACAGGTACACTCGCTGTTCAGAAATATTCTATCTTCTGCAGCCTCTGCTGCTGATACCCAGGCAAACAGGGTCCGGAGTGGACCTCAAGCAATCTCCAACAGACCTACAGCTGAGGGTCCTGACTGTTAGAAGGAAAACTATCAAACAGGAAGGACACCTACACCAAAACCCCATCAGTACATCACCATCATCAAAGACCAGAGGCAGATAAAACCACAAAGATGGGGAAAAAGCAGGGCAGAAAAGCTGGAAATTCAAAAAATAAGAGCACATCTCCCCCGGCAAAGGAGCGCAGCTCATCGCCAGCAACGGATCAAAGCTGGACGGAGAATGACTTTGACGAGATGAGAGAAGAAGGCTTCAGTCCATCAAATTTCTCAGAGCTAAAGGAGGAATTACGTACCCAGGTCAAAGAAACTAAAAATCTTGAAAAAAAGGTGGAAGAATTGATGGCTAGAGTAATTAATGCAGAGAAGGTCATAAACGAAATGAAAGAGATGAAAACCATGACACGAGAAATACGTGACAAATGCACAAGCTTCAGTAACCGACTCGATCAACTGGAAGAAAGAGTATCTGTGATTGAGGATCAAATGAATGAAATGAAGCGAGAAGAGAAACCAAAAGAAAAAAGAAGAAAAAGAAATGAACAAAGCCTGCAAGAAGTATGGGATTATGTAAAAAGACCAAATCTACGCCTGATTGGGGTGCCTGAAAGTGAGGGGGAAAATGGAACCAAGTTGGAAAACACTCTTCAGGATATCATCCAGGAGAACTTCCCCAACCTAGTAGGGCAGGCCAACATTCAAATCCAGGAAATACAGAGAACGCCACAAAGATACTCCTCGAGAAGAGCAACTCCAAGACACATAATTGCCAGATTCACCAAAGTTGAAATGAAGGAAAAAATCTTAAGGGCAGCCAGAGAGAAAGGTCGGGTTACCCACAAAGGGAAGCCCATCAGACTAACAGCAGATCTCTCGGCAGAAACTCTCCAAGCCAGAAGAGAGTGGGGGCCAATATTCAACATTCTTAAAGAAAAGAATTTTCAACCCAGAATTTCATATCCAGCCAAACTAAGTTTCATAAGTGAAGGAGAAATAAAATCCTTTACAGATAAGCAAATGCTTAGAGATTTTGTCACCACTAGGCCTGCCTTACAAGAGACCCTGAAGGAAGCACTAAACATGGAAAGGAACAACCGGTACCAGCCATTGCAAAAACATGCCAAAATGTAAAGACCATCAAGGCTAGGAAGAAACTGCATCAACTAACAAGCAAAATAACCAGTTAATATCATAATGGCAGGATCAAGTTCACACATAACAATCTTAACCTTAAATGTAAATGGACTAAATGCTCCAATTAAAAGACACAGACTGGCAAACTGGATAAAGAGTCAAGACCCATCAGTCTGCTGTATTCAGGAGACCCATCTCACACGAAGAGACATACATAGGCTCAAAATAAAGGGATGGAGGAAGATCTACCAAGCAAATGGAGAACAAAAAAAAGCAGGGGTTGCAATACTAGTCTCTGATAAAACAGACTTTAAACCATCAAAGATCAAAAGAGACAAAGAAGGCCATTACATAATGGTAAAGGGATCAATTCAACAGGAAGAGCTAACTATCCTAAATATATATGCACCCAATACAGGAGCACCGAGATTCATAAAGCAAGTCCTTAGAGACTTACAAAAAGACTTAGACTCCCATACAATAATAATGGGAGACTTCAACACTCCTCTGTCAACATTAGACAGATCAACGAGACAGAAAGTTAACAAGGATATCCAGGAATTGAACTCATCTCTGCAGCAAGCAGACCTAATAGACATCTATAGAACTCTCCACCCCAAATCAACAGAATATACATTCTTCTCAGCACCACATCGTACTTACTCCAAAATCGACCACGTAATTGGAAGTAAAGCACTCCTCAGCAAATGTACAAGAACAGAAATTATAACAAACTGTCTCTCAGACCACAGTGCAATCAAACTAGAACTCAGGACTCAGAAACTCAATCAAAACCGCTCAACTACATGGAAACTGAACAACCTGCTCCTGAATGACTACTGGGTACATAACGAAATGAAGGCAGAAATAAAGATGTTCTTTGAAACCAATGAGAACAAAGATACAACATACCAGAATCTCTGGGACACATTTAAAGCAGTGTGTAGAGGGAAATTTATAGCACTAAATGCCCACAAGAGAAAGCAGGAAAGATCTAAAATTGACACTCTAACATCGCAATTAAAAGAACTAGAGAAGCAAGAGCAAACACATTCAAAAGCTAGCAGAAGGCAAGAAATAACTAAGATCAGAGCAGAACTGAAGGAGATAGAGACACAAAAAACTCTCCAAAAAATCAATGAATCCAGGAGTTGGTTTTTTGAAAAGATCGACAAAATTGACAGACCGCTAGCAAGACTAATAAAGAAGAAAAGAGAGAAGAATCAAATCAACGCAATTAAAAATGATAAAGGGGATATCACCACCGACCCCACAGAAATACAAACTACCATCAGAGAATACTATAAACATCTCTACGCAAATAAACTGGAAAATCTAGAAGAAATGGATAATTTCCTGGACACTTACACTCTTCCAAGACTAAACCAGGAAGAAGTTGAATCCCTGAATAGACCAATAGCAGGCTCTGAAATTGAGGCAATAATTAATAGCCTACCAACCAAAAAAAGTCCAGGACCAGATGGATTCACAGCTGAATTCTACCAGAGGTACAAGGAGGAGTTGGTACCATTCCTTCTGAAACTATTCCAATCAATAGAAAAAGAGGGAATCCTCCCTAACTCATTTTATGAGGCCAACATCATCCTGATACCAAAACCTGGCAGAGACACAACAAAAAAAGAGAATTTTAGACCAATATCCCTGATGAACATCGATGCAAAAATCCTCAATAAAATACTGGCAAACCGGATTCCGCAACACATCAAAAAGCTTATCCACCATGATCAAGTGGGCTTCATCCCTGGGATGCAAGGCTGGTTCAACATTCACAAATGAATAAACATAATCCAGCATATAAACAGAACCAAAGACAAGAACCACATGATTATCTCAATAGATGCAGAAAAGGCTTTTGACAAAATTCAACAGCCCTTCATGCTAAAAACGCTCAATAAATTCGGCATTGATGGAACATACCTCAAAATAATAAGAGCTATTTATGACAAACCCACAGCCAATATCATACTGAATGGGCAAAAACTGGAAAAATTCCCTTTGAAAACTGGCACAAGACAGGGATGCCCTCTCTCACCACTCCTATTCAACATAGTGTTGGAAGTTCTGGCTAGGGCAATTAGGCAAGAGAAAGAAATCAAGGGTATTCAGTTAGGAAAAGAAGAAGTCCAATTGTCCCTGTTTGCAGATGACATGATTGTATATTTAGAAAACCCCATTGTCTCAGCCCAAAATCTCCTTAAGCTGATAAGCAACTTCAGCAAAGTCTCAGGATACAAAATTAATGTGCAAAAATCACAAGCATTCTTATACACCAGTAACAGACAAACAGAGAGCAAAATCAGGAATGAACTTCCATTCACAATTGCTTCAAAGAGAATCAAATACCTAGGAATCCAACTTACAAGGGATGTAAAGGACCTCTTCAAGGAGAACTACAAACCACTGCTCAGTGAAATAAAAGAGGACACAAACAAATGGAAGAACATACCATGCTCATGGATAGGAAGAATCAATATTGTGAAAATGGCCATACTGCCCAAGGTAATTTATAGATTCAATGCCATCCCCATCAAGCTACCAATGAGTTTCTTCACAGAATTGGAAAAAACTGCTTTAAGGTTCATATGGAACCAAAAAAGAGCCCGCATCTCCAAGACAATCCTAAGTCAAAAGGACAAAGCTGGAGGCATCACGCTACCTGACTTCAAACTATACTACAAGGCTACAGTAACCAAAACAGCATGGTACTGGTACCAAAACAGAGATATAGACCAATGGAACAGAACAGAGTCCTCAGAAATAATACCACACATCTACAGCCATCTGATCTTTGACAAACCTGAGAGAAACAAGAAATGGGGAAAGGATTCCCTATTTAATAAATGGTGCTGGGAAAATGGGCTAGCCATAAGTAGAAAGCTGAAACTGGATCCTTTCCTTACTCCTTATACGAAAATTAATTCAAGATGGATTAGAGACTTAAATGTTAGACCTAATACCATAAAAATCCTAGAGGAAAACCTAGGTAGTACCATTCAGGACATAGGCATGGGCAAAGACTTCATGTCTAAAACACCAAAAGCAACGGCAGCAAAAGCCAAAATTGAGAAATGGGATCTCATTAAACTAAAGAGCTTCTGCACAGCAAAAGAAACTACCATCAGAGTGAACAGGCAACCTACAGAATGGGAGAAAATTTTTGCAATCTATTCATTTGACAAAGGGCTAATATCCAGAACCTACAAAGAACTCAAACAAATTTACAAGAAAAAAACAAACAACCCCATCAAAAAGTGGGCAAAGGATATGAACAGACATTTCTCAAAAGAAGACATTCATACAGCCAACAGACACATGAAAAAATGCTCATCATCACTGGCCATCAGAGAAATGCAAATCAAAACCACAATGAGATACCATCTCACACCAGTTAGAATGGCGATCATTAAAAAGTCAGGAAACAACAGGTGCTGGAGAGGATGTGGAGAAACAGGAACACTTTTACACTGTTGGTGGGATTGTAAACTAGTTCAACCATTATGGAAAACAGTATGGCGATTCCTCAAGGATCTAGAACTAGATGTACCATATGACCCAGCCATCCCATTACTGGGTATATACCCAAAGGATTATAAATTATGCTGCTATAAAGACACATGCACACGTATGTTTATTGCAGCACTATTCACAATAGCAAAGACTTGGAATCAACCCAAATGTCCATCAGTGACAGATTGGATTAAGAAAATGTGGCACATATACACCATAGAATACTATGCAGCCATCAAAAAGGATGAGTTTGTGTCCTTTGTAGGGACATGGATGCAGCTGGAAACCATCATTCTTAGCAAACTATCACAAGAACAGAAAACCAAACACCGCATGTTCTCACTCATAGGTGGGAACTGAACAATGAGATCACTTGGACTCAGGAAGGGGAACATCACACACCAGGGCCTGTCATTTTGAGGGGGGAGGGGGGAGGGATTGCATTGGGAGTTATACCTGATGTAAATGACGAGTTGATGGGTGCAGCACACCAACATGGCACAAGTATACATATGTAACAAACCTGCACGTTATGCACATGTACCCTACAACTTAAAGTATAATAATAATAAATAAATTTAAAAAAAAAAGAGGAGAGATTGTAGCATTATCTTTGATGCTAAGAAATTGGAGACAATTTAGTTGTCAATTAATGGAGGAATGCATGTATAGCCTGTGGTAAATGTAACAGAAGAAATCAAAGTTCTAAATGTTAATACCAGTATGAATGAGTCTTAAGCACATAGGGCTTAGTGAAATACTAATAAATTGGTATAATGTATATAAATGTATTATATGTATCTAGTATGGCTATCTAAATTTTCTAAAAGCATATAGAACCACAGCAGTAATAAACATATTAGATGACCCCTAGCCATCTAATGTCATGTATTGAAAGAGAAATTGAATTGGGGGTAGGGATATAAGAAGGGAATTAAATGAATAAAATAAGAGATGGTCTTTGCATGGACCAATGGTAATTACATACCTGGAGCTAACAAATAAAACCAACTCAAATCTCTTTACCTGAGGTGCAAAAAGGAGCAAACACTCAAAAAGATAAGTTATATCTCCTTATTTCTTTTGCCTGTTCAAGTAACCAAAATATATCTAAATCTAAAAGGAAAGGAAAAACTTAGTTTTCTAGAACTTGTTCTTTATTACAATACTAATATTTTAAGGAAAGTAAATTTCTCCTGTGAGAAACACACATTCACCCATCTAAACCCAAAGAATGGACTCGGAGACATGAAGAACAGCAGAAGCGAGAGTTTTAAAGGCGGTCTTGCAAGATCGGGTGCCTGGTAGGCAGGCACAGGGGGAGCAGTTACAGCAGGAAATTTATCTCCTAAGCACACAAGTCCCTACCCTGGTTCCTCATTGGTCCAGTACGATGGGTTACAATCTTTGCAGTGTTGCATAAGTTTCGTCATCCCCCCTTATAAGGTTATACCTTGTCTCCCTTCCCTCTTAAGTTTCAATTTCCTAATAATGATTCTTTCTTCTCTTTTATGGGCTGACCCCTCCTCTACATTCTGTTCACTTACTGTGACTTTCTAGGAGCATGAGCCATGCGGTTTGTCACATCCACAGGCTGGTAGCCATTACTTAGATTTATCACGCCTTGAAAACAGAAAATTTAAAATGTTTTCTCATACTCTTTTAGGGAAACTTTATGAAGTTCATTCTTTTAGTTTCTATTATTTCCCTACATGCAAGGTCCTGAAACTACATCATGATAAAAACACATACAAATCTGTGTGTGTGTTTGTGTGTGAGTAATTTTAAATAAGTGACATAATTATCATACACAGAGACATATTTAGGGCTTTAAGAAGGCAAATGATAAGAAAATATCTCTAGGACAATACATTTTCCAAAAACTTAATGGCTTAGAGAAATAAGGATATGATCTCATCCTGATGGGTATCCAGATCTACTGTAGATCATGTAATACATGTTGGGCTTAGCTGAGCTGTTTCACCCCACGTCCAGGTCTTAGCTCCTCATCACACATGGGGTTTTATCATTTATGTATGTAAAGTTACACACACACACACACACACACACACACACACACACCCCATTAATATTGTTTCAAAGCCCAGCTGACAGGACAGCAGATATCCAGTGAAAAGTTTTCTGATGGCATGGGCAGAACAAATGAGCAAGAAGAAACATGCAATTCTCCTTAAGACCTAGGGTTTAAAATGACACATGTCACTTTTACTACATTCTTTTTAGCCAAAAATAGTGTTACAGTGGAGATCAAGTTCAAGCCCGGAGAGGAATTTCTCAGATCTCTGCCTAGGGAGTAGCCATTCTTTATTCCTTTACTTTCTTTGTGCACCTGCTTTCACTTAAAAAAAAAAAAAAAAAAAAAAAAAAAAAAAAAAAAAAAAAAAAAGAATTGCTCTATTCCTTTAGTGAGACAAAAATACATAATGGGATGTGAAAAACTGTATCGTATTCACTCTCTTGCTTACAATTACACGTATTTCTCTCATATGGAAATGTATTTACTTTCATATCCAGTTCTCACAAATCCTATCTATGCATGTTATTAGCCTTGAAGTTCAATATGCCATTTTCTACCTTAAGGTTGGATACAGTTCTTCATGATCTGAAGATTTATGAAAATATATGTTAATTGCCAGACATACCCAATGATGGAACCAGGACAGAACAACTGCAATAAATACTCCCTTTGCAAAAGGGGAGAATGAGAGTTCCAAAGAAGAAAGAAGTTACTGCTTCATAGTTATTAGAAATCCTACTTGGAAAATATTATCCGTCTTCCCTATAGACTTAGATTATCCTCTGATTATGCCTCAGCTTTGTTCCCTAAAATTTGCTCCCCAGTGCATTGTTTTTCAAAGCTCTTGGCTGATTTCTTTAAAAGGTTTGTCCTTTCCTTCCTTGCTCCTTCGCCACTTCTGCAAAAGTAATTGTAGAATATGCCTTTCTTTGTAGCTCAGTTACTTTATCAACTTGCTTTCTGAATTTTAAAAGTAGAGGAACAGAAGTTTTTTTCATATTAAACTGTCTTATTCCCTTTCAATCCAGACTGTCATCATTTTTGCCAACATGACTCTCAAAAAGCTTGTGATTTTCTTCCTATGGTTCCAGTCTGGTCTATGTATCAAAATTCACACTCAAATTTCTTTTTTCAGACATACCTTTTTAGACTTAATTAAACAAACCACAGGCACTAATAAATATTCAGTTAATTTTTCCAGAAACCTTTTTTTTTTTTTTCTGACTAGAATATGTTAGGCATTTTCTTTACTTTTTCAGAGGTTTTAACAAAAGGTTCCATGGAAATCCCTTTGTTTTGACCATAAAAATTAGTCTCCTTCTCGCTCTCGCTCGCTCTCCTCCACCCCCACCCAACTTCCCTATCTCTTCTCAGACAGAGTAAGAAATAAGGGTTTATTTTCCTCTAGTGTGAGTTAAAACTGTCCTTACATCCAGCTCCCTCCTCACTGTACATTTAATATAATAATATTATAAAGCATTGTATTCATTGCTAGAATCTTGTTAAACAACGCTTATTAAGCACTTACTTTTTGGTAGACTCTGTTTATTATGATCTATGTAAAAGTTATTTTTAATGAGGAAGCTCAAGCAAAAAGAAGTTTAATTAATTTGCTCTAAGCCCTTCTCAATTAATTACTATTTGAGAGGCTAGTAACCAAAGCTATTGATCTTGATGAAGTTTGTATATGGAAAATTTCTGAGAAAATTCTATATCCTAGCAACAGCTCTATGTTAACTCTATTCTCCTAATGCTCAGAACAGTTTAAAATAATTACCTGTGACAGTTAGGAGTGCCAATCTTCTCATTGTATCCCAGTTGCATCTTACCCCATAGGTGTTTTTCAATCAGGACTCATATAGTTATAAATAATGGGAATGGGTTAAAACACTTTCAGTTAAATGACAGAAGCAGAAGTCACATAAGTCTCTTGTTTTCAAAAAGTTATTAGTTGCATAATGAAATACATGCTTAAAGCAAAATAATTATAATATATTGGCTCCACTGGGAAGTGTAGGTTGGAAAATCTCTACTCCTTGTCCAAGTATATATGTAATTCTTGGTCCCCTTCCACATTTATTGAAGACTTTGGCACTAGGCTCATATTCTTCTCTACCTTTCATTCCCTAGCATCATGTGAGGTCTCAGTATCCACATAAATAGAATAATAAACACCATAAAATAAATTTTTGTCTCTTCAAATTAAATGACCTCACCTGCTCTCAAATTCAACTTCTCAATTCCTTTGCCAGAAGGGAGCCTTGTAATCACCCTCAGAAATAATAAATCTTAATATCTGTATCTTCAGTCAGAGCTCCATATTCGTATCTGTCTTTTATGTATCACTTTGCTTTCTTATCAAAGAGTTTTGTACATTTATTCTCCAGTAAGAATCACTTTATCTGATGCTTACTGGTCGAATTTTCTCTTTTACTTAATTTGTATTTTATGATCAACCACATAATCTTCCTCTTTCCAGCTATCTAAGGACCATTACACTCTTGTTATATTGCATTTTCTGCCCTCAAATAGCCACTCTGGGATCAGTCCAAAAATCTTTCTTTTCTCAGGTATACTGAGCCCTGAAAAATTATTTGTAGAGAAAGATACAAAAATTCCGCAGAAAACTCTTTAGAATTTCTGCATTTTCTAACTTTCCTTTTCTTCTTAGCATCATTTTAGCCATGAATCAATCTCCACAAACTCTTACTACTACACTTCCTATTATCTTGCTATCTTCATTGTTAAATAGAGTGCATTAGCATTAGCTATTAATTACCTAAACTCTTTCTACTCTCCCACTTTTTAACAATAGAGATCAAATTACCTCACTTTAATCGTTAATAAACATTATTTTTCTCTGGCTTTTCAAAGTCACTCTCTCAATGCAAACTTTAACCACATCCATATATTCAGAAACCTATTTTCATAAATAATATTCTTTCCTCTTCATTGTTTTTCTCTCCATGGGCTCATTGAACACTATAAACATAGATTCAAGCCTATGCTAGCTTAAAAAGTAAAATAAAATAACTACCTTTGACCCTGAATTTCTATCTAACAATTGCTTACTATGTATCATCACCTTCAAATTTAAAATTTTTAAGAGTGGATTTATGCACTGCCACCGCTTCTCAAATCATACTCACTATTCAGTTCTGTGCAATCTGGCTTTCATTACAAGATGTATATTGAAAGTTTTCTTATTAACATATTAGTTTCCAAGTAAAAAAGACAGAAAGAAAATAATCCAGTTTACTTGGCCTTCTCCAAACTTTTGATGCTTTAGACACCATTTTTTTCTCCTTCTGTGAATATGTACTGGTGTCTTCAGTGAAGCACTAGTGTATCTACTCCTCACCCAGCTAACTTATCTTGGCTTACAACTAATCTTTCTAAGTAGGGCTTGATTTTAGAAGTTAGCATAATAAAATATAAACAGTGCTGAAGAATTGGCATTTGATCATGATTAAAATATTATAGCTGCCTCTTAAAGAACTCAATATAGATACATTGAATGTGAGAAGATCAGAGTATTCTGAAAACAGTCAACCTAGGTTGTAAGCATGAGAGATACTGTCGCTTCCATTTTCTTTTAAGTGTATAGGGAGACAGAGAAATCAGATAAGAAGTTCCTGCTTTCAGGCCATGTCACTCAAAGGACACCCATACAAAGTTGACCCTTTGGAAATAAACTGATTATGCCCTTGGCCTCTAAGCCACAACAGGAAATTGAATTCTCTGCTGTATCATTGAACTTAGTTCCTGACAAGGACTTCTAGTGTGTTCATTCTTTGTGGTTCAGCTGAAAGCTCAAATTGGGAAAGAAAGAAGGAAATGTCAATATCAAATGGAAGTCATGGGCACAGCATAATAAATTAAATTCAATGGAAGTAATCTCAACATTTTAAATATGAATGTGACTTTAACTCTTTCTGATCAAGACAATTCTTAAGACATATTCTAGCATATCTGCAATATTTTGAAATATTTATGTTGCTTCTACAGAAGTGTTTTATAACTTCACGTATAATTTCTCTTTTTATGTGTTCAATTTTGTTTTCCAGTAATATTATGTGGCTCCTGAAGATGTAAAACACACACACGTGTGCACGCACACCTATATACATACACATCTGTTAGTTGATTTAGTTTTACTGCTTCAGTTTCTCTATATTATTTAGCCAGTGTTTGCAAGTAAAACAGACTCTTAATAAATACAGGTATATACTGACTTGATTAAATGCATATGATACTTAAATATTAATCCATACAACCTAAACTTTAGAATAATGTAATGCTTGCAATATTTACAAACAGAATTTGAAAAGGCATATTTATTTCATTGTTTTAAATGTGCAGAGGTAGATATGTTTTAAATTCATTGTCTTATGTTTGGGACCGCTAGTTGCAAAAGAGATGTGGGTATTTTCCTTTTCTATAAGTTCCTTATTTGAAATATCTACCCTTGATAATTTTAATCTTCTCTGTGACTATTATTTTATTCTATTTATTTGTTTTAATACACAAAATATTTTATGTTACTAAGTACATCAAAGTACTAGTAAAACTTTTCATAGTTTGAATTATTAAAAAGAACATTTAAGATTAATTCTGAGTTTATTTATTTATTTATTTATTTTTGAGGTGGAGTCTCGCTCTGTTGCCCAGGCTGGAGTGCAGTGGCGCGATCTCGGCTCACTGCAAGCTCCGCCTCCCGGGTTCCCGCCATTCTCCTGCCTCAGCCTCCCGAGTAGCTGGGACTACAGGCGCCGCCACCACGCCCGGCTAATTTTTTTGTATTTTTAGTGGAGACGGGGTTTCATTGTGTTAGCCAGGATGGTCTCGATCTCCTGACCTCGTGATCCGCCCGTCTCGGCCTCCCAAAGTGCTGGGATTACAGGCTTGAGCCACCGCGCCCGGCCTGAGTTTATTTTTATAACAAATATGGTTTATTGAATTATTTCATCTTGTTCCAGATGAGAAATATACTAATTATTATAAAACCTTGAACAGAATGAAACAAAATTGAATAAATATAAAATTTCTCCATAAGACAATTTTAAATTGTAAAATATCATTACAAAAAATTAAAACATAAATTAGTATCAGAGTGAATTTCAGTTTCTTGATTTTTAAAAATATTGTGTATCAAGAAGTGTTTTAATTTTATTATAAAGGGGTCAAATGATTTAAAGGTACAGTTCATGGTGCTAAACCATTATAAGTTACCTGTAAGTCATACTTTTCTTCCTGTTCGTAACTTGAGAAACTACATTTATAAATATAGCTTCTCAAACAATTCATAACTGAATTATGCTATCCTACTTGCAATTACAATCATCACAATTTATATAAATTAAATTAATAAGCTAATTCGTGACTTTTTATTATCAAGATTTTTCATGCCATTGGTGTGTGAGAAAGAAATCCAACACTTTTCCAATACAGGACCCAGTAGTAGATCTCTGCTCAGTGGCTTCCATTAATCTGGGAGACTTGAGAGGCTTAAATAGATATTACAATGACAGAGTAGATTTTAGAATTTGGCTATTAATAGCATCTGAATTTGTGGGGTTTTTTCCTCAGTAACTGAGAGAAACAAAACTGGCTGAAGAAGAGCCAGCTTTTTCTAGGTCAGTTGCCTAGGATGTCTCCTTGTGTCAGGAATCACTCACTTTATAAATGCAGTGTCAGCGTAATGCTGATGTTCGAAACAGAATTGTCACAGATGGTATGTTTTAAAATAGAACCTGTTGTGTCCATGAATTAAATTTTACCCTATTGGAAAATATATAAAAGTAAATCTACTTGAAGCCAAGATTTGAATTCCCACTGAAAAACATGGAGAAGGAATGGCTCACTGAAAAATTTTAAATTTCTTTCTTATTTATAACATGAATCTAGTAGTGATGATAACATACCTACATGCATGTACTTTATTCATGTAGAAATTAAGAATATTTTTTAAAGTTTTAAAATATTTGTAATTAACTAACTGAATAAACAATAAAAACTTCACAAAGGTTTATATTTAGCCACAAAAGCATTAAAATGAAGATTTGTGTATTTTGTATTTCTTTTTATATTCTTATACCACTTCCCACTATTTTTTATTCACTTATCTTAGAGATAACTGAGAAAAATGTTCCAAGATCTAATTGAATGCCCAAATTACACAAAGAAAGAGATAATACTACTTTAACTCATTGCCTACAAAGATCAAAGCTCTAAACTAAATATATAATCACTCTCAAATCAAGTTTATTTTGTTTCACATTTTTAAAAAAGTGGTAACTTTTTTTTTTTTTTTTTTTTTCTCTTCAGATGAAGTCTCGCTCTGTCTCCAGGTTGGAGTGCAATGGTATGATCTTGGCTCACTGCAATTTCTGCCTCCCTGGGTTCAAGCTGTTCTCTTCCCTCAGCCTCCTGAGTAGCTGGGACTACAGGCACGCTCCACCATGCTCAACTAATTTTTATATTTGTAGTAGAGACGGGGTTTCACCATGTTGGCCAGAACGGTCTCGATCTCTTGACTTCGTGATCCGCTCACCTCGGCCTCCAAAAGTGTTGAGATTGCAGGCATAAGCCACCGCACCCGGCCAATTGAAGCAATTTTTACACCCCTCTGAAAGCCTGTACTTTAGGAAAAGGAGTACAATGCGGGTGAAACAGTCTTAGCATGAAGTCAGAAGACTTATATTTAGGTTCCAGAATTAGCCACATAATTGTCTATCCATTTCGATTTTGGAAAAAATACTTACATATTTTGACTTTGTATCTCTTCTTTTTTAAAATAAGACACTAATATATTTTAACTTATTATTTCGTAATGCAAATAAAACATACTATAAAAAATTTCATTGATCAATGTAATAATCACATTATTACTAATTATTACTATTAAATATTTTCCTTCTTACCAACTCGTTCCAACCATACATAACAACCTTACTTTTAGATGCAAATTCAAGACATGATCTTTCCTCATAATTAAATGTAAAATGGTCAGTGCAGATAATTATAAAATTGATTTCATTATCCTTGTCTTTTTAAAACATCTAATTAGTATAAAAAAAAGAAAAACAAAACAATGAAAGAAAGAGAAAAAACAAGTGGTTGACGAACAAAATAGTTAATGAAGCAGGGATTGTAATTTGAAGTGCCAAATATTGAAATATCCAAAACCAAAATTAAACTCGTTTTCTGTTACAGAGTTTGAGAAATCTGAATCAGCAAGAAGTATTTTATAAGCTTTAAGGAAATGGTAAAACAAAATTAAGTTCAGGGCTCTAATATTCAAAACATTTTAGTTTATGCTAGTCAAAAGAGTATTAAAAGACAAAAATTCAAAAAGCATGAAATAGAATGTGATGAGATGATATATAACAATAAAGATGCAGTAGCAGGGTGATAAAATTACATATCTACTGTAGAATCTGCATGACTGTGATAGGATAATGATTATGAGTTGAAAGATAGTTGACACAAATAAGGCATAATTTGAGTTTCTTTAATTTAAAGGGCATAGAAGCTTATCTGCTCCAAGGCGGCTTCAAAGAATAGAGATTAAATCAAGGTGGTTTTTAGGCAGAGACACAGCTTTACTAGCCCTAAAATTTCCACATTGTTCCATAGTGCTGAAAATATGGCCAGAGGTTATAAAGGATTATCAGGACTTTGGGGAAGCTTTGGTCCTCTTTTCTCAATAGTTCTTTTTACCGTTCTGGTACTTCCTAACTCTTCTGGAAACAACTATCAATCATTGTGACCATATATCAGAAATCATTGATATGATAAACTTGTATATATTCCTAACTGTTTACTCCTAGACTAAATTAAACATAGGTCAGGCTAAGCAGAACTAAATCTCAGGCCTCCTTGAGCTCTTTCCTTTGTCATTAAAAGTTTCAATATTGCCAGAAACTGAATGTTTATGTTCCTGCAAAATTCATATTTTGAAACCTAATACCCAATATGATGGTATTTGGAAGTGTCACTTTTAGGAGGTAATTAGTGCCCTTATAAAAGAGATCTCAGAAAGCTCCCTGGCCAGTTTGGCTAAGTGAAAATACTGATAGAAATTGTCACCTATGAACCAGGAAATGGAGCCCTCATCAAACATCAGAACTGCCAGTGTGCCGGTCTTATAGTCGGCAGCCTCCAGAAATGTGAGATATGCTTGTTACAGAGGCCAAGTCTGTGATATCTTTGTTATTTCAGTCCACACTGATTAAAACAATTTACCTCCAAGGAAAATGCTCAGATTTTTTTATTGTACTATAATTTTCTTACTTTTTATTTTGCACTAAAATAACAAAAATAAAGAGTCTTGGGACATAGTTCTTTCTTGTTTTGATTATTTAAAGTTTTACAGTAAATTCCATTTTCAAAAGCTTCATAATATTGACTGATTTAGAAAATGTATAGACATTTCAGGTTTTTTTGTGGAAACAGGATTTCATTTATAATTGATATAATTTTAATAACTTTTTTTCAAAAACTAGGGTTCTGAACAAAACCATGTGTTTTTTTAGGGAACTTATTTTATTTTTACATCTGGAGTGATGTTGGTTTGTTTTTGTTCTGTTTATTTTCAATAACATTTGAAGTTTTATTTCATTCTTGGTATACTGTAAGTTTATAAGTTTCACAGAAATTTTTTTTTTCAGATTTGCACTTGGTATGCATATATTCTGGAAGCCATTTCTCTCTGTAAAGATTATTGAAAGTAGGAAATTACTGATAGTATTCATAAACCTATTAGAATTATGTAAACAGTGATTATGCCTGAAGGTTTTACATTCTCCTCCACTAACTTAAATCTTTGCACTGTGAGAAAATATGGTATATAGCCCTTAGCCAGCAATATAGCTGGCAGTGGCCTAAAAATATATCCATTTTATTAACAAAAAAGTATACTTTGTGATTTTAATCATCCTTTTAAAAAATTTTTGGTTCTCTTTAAAATACTTTGAAAATATTTGCTTTGGCTTTGAAATTTTCTGTTAGAGTTTCATATATGAAATAATGGAGTTCACAAATTATGCATTTGTAAACTAAAAAGAGGTAATAATACATAGAAAGTCTTTTAAAAGCTACGATTCTTCAAATTAATTTAGCTCCCCAAACAAGAACTATTTTTTTTAATCGAAATCCAACACTTGAACAATAAATTGAGTAATTCTATGGTTAGTGAGTTGGGGTAGAATGGGAAAGTTGGACATCAGTGACTGTATGTGTGTGCGTATGTGTCTGTGTGTGTGTTTATGCTCACTATGCAGTTTATGATATTGTAAGTCTTAGATTAGGTTAATTTGATGTTCAGTGTGGATTGAATATAGGTTTTTGATTTGACATCTTTTCAGCTAATTCTTTGTTTATTCTACTGTATTTGAAGCAACATTGCTGAATAGAGATCCTTTCCCTACCCCGAATCAGTGATTTATTAATGTGTCAAGAAAACCTAACTATTGATTTTAGGTAAATTTTACATGTGTGTAAATACATATATGTATCAATTGCCATGAAAGCAGATTTCTATTGCAAATAAATTATTTATTCACAATATAAGCATATAAAAGTGTGTGTCATATATTCTGAAAATAACAACATTTTGACAGGAAATATATTAAATGAAATGTATAAAAGTGCCAAAAATAAGTTCTAAATGAACTTGGAAGCAAAAAGACAAACCCATGTGTTTTTTCCTGGTGGTGACAATGGTGTTTGTAGATTTCTGTGTGTGAGTATATATAATTTATGAACTCTAAAGCTTGTGATTAATATAAATAGGACTTACACAATTTTTCTGAGAAAAATGATTACTAAAAAACTGAAACATTGCATGTGAGGTTTTTAAAAACATCACCTTACAAATTAAAATAAGAACGTATATGTGAATATTTGTGTAATAGCAGAGTAAAATAAAATGGCAAAAATGATTATTGCACCCTTTATAGAATTGAATGTTTATGGTATAATTCATTATTTCTGGGTGGTTTAGTTTTATGTGATTTTGATATATTTCATATCTTCTAAGTTGCTACAATGAATATGCATTACACGTAAAACTTTCCAAAAAGTTAGATACCTTCTGTTTAAATAATTTTAAGTTCTTTTGCCAAATGGTATATCTACCATACACCAACTCTCATTATGTATGATAACTAGAGTAGATAGAACTTATGTAAATATTCTGATATTGTTATAAAATATTTAGAAATATTAGGTATAGGTTAATTAAAATATTATCTTAAATACAAAACAGGATAATTGTAAGTGGTTGCATATGAATTTGCAGAATAGGAGACTAGAAAAAAGTAAAATGGTAAAAATTATTGTAAAATAGAATTTTATGTGTGTATGTGTTTGTGTGTTTATGTGTGTTTGTGTGTTTATGTGTGTTTGTGTGTGTGTAGATATATTTTATTATTAGATGTTCCTGGGTGGTGGTGTTTATGTGCTTTTGGTGTTCTTATAAGCCATATACTGGTATTCTAGGTTTTCAAAACTACTACAATAAAATAGTGTTTAAAATGTTATTAAAAAATAATAAGTTAAAACATTTGTGCCCAGGTTTTTAATTTTTAAGCCCCCATGATAACTGACAGGTAATTTCTATACTATCATCCATTGTGTTAACTGACTGCCCACATTCCCTCGGAAAGGCATCTTCAGACATTTTCCTTATATTAAAAAATGGCTTCTGCATCTCTCCACCTGTGGGTCCTCTGGCTATGGAAGCTATTCTGCCCACAGTGGGGTGCAGGCTGAGAGTGCAAACAAATTAATATTTTGAGAATTCATCAATGAGAGAAAAGTGTTGGTAAATAATTTCCCTATTTTTGTCACCCCTCAGGGGCACAAATCTGACATAGGTTTCACAAAGTTTTTCAAATTATCTCAGTTAAGTATTGAGCCCAATTACCCATGGACACAAATCTGTCACTAAACATATCTATTTTTAATGTTGTATTTTTTAATTTTTAATGTTTATGAATCCATGCTTTTTATTAGCTCTCTTCCTTTCTCTCCACTACTTCTTCACTACCACTCAGTATTCCTTGAATTCACCTCCCCAGTAAAGTACTTGTACTCACAGTCTTGTCTCAGGGTCTCCTTATGATGAAATCCAAACTAAGACATATAAACATATGTCAATCTGATTTTGGTCCTTTAAAATATTTGTTCATTGAATAATAAATGGGTATACCAACCACAAAACCAAAGAGAATAAATGGAAGCATACTTGTATAAACTTAAAATTAAAGGAAAGAGGTAACGAACTCATACTTTAATATGACTGGTTTAAGATGACTAGGATTCCTGTAGTGTCTGCTCAGATAACCTTGGTAATGAACTCTTAACAAATAGGATTCCTGGACAGCAGGTACCCTTCTCAGGTACAGTCAGACAAACATTTAAGCAACAAAATTATTTGCTTTATCCTTTTATAGTTCGCAATTTTTGGTATAGACTTCAGGGGTACAAGTGTAATTTTGTTACATGGATATATCACATAGTAGTGAAGTCTCCACTTTTAGTGACTCCATCACTGAAATAATGTACATTATATCCGTTAAGTAATTTTTCATCATCTACTCCACTGCCATGCCCCCACCCTCTGTGTCTCCAGTATCTATCATTTCACAGTCTATGTCCCTGTGTATATATTATTTAGCTCTCACTTAAAATTGAGAGCATGTGGTATTTTTCTGAATTGTTTCACTTATGTAGTGGCCCTCATTTCTATCCATGTTGTTGTAAAAAACATGATTTCATTCTTTGTTATGGCTGAATAATGGTCCATTGTGTATACATACCACACATTCTTCATCCAATCATCCACCGATGGACACTGGTTAGTTCCATATCTTTGTTATGAATTGTGCTGCAATGAACGTATAAGTGCAGATTTTTAAAATGTAATTGTTTCTTTTCCTTTGGGTAGATATTCAGTAGTGGGATTGCTGGACTGAATATTGATATGGTTTGGCTGTGTTCCCAACCAACTCTCATCTTAAATTCCCAAGCATTATAAGAGAGACCTTGGGTGGGAGATAACTGAATCATGGGTGGAAGTTTTTCTGGTGCTTTTCTCATGATAATGACTAATTCTCAGGACATCTGATCATTTTATAAAGAGGAGTTTTCGTGCACGAGTTCTCTCTCTTTGCCTTCTGCCATGATTGTAAGGCCACCCCAGCCTCGTGAAACAGTAAGTCCATTAAATCTCTTTCTTTTGTATATTGCCCAGTCTCGGGTATGTCTTCATCAGCAGCATGAACATGGAGTAATACAAACATAGCTGCCATTTTAATTCTTTGAGATATCTTTATACTGTTTTCCATAGATGTTGTGCTAATTTATATTTCTACTAATAGTGTGTAAGTGTTTTCTTTTCTCCATGTCCTTGCCAACATCTGTTAACTTTTGTCTTTTTAATAAAAGTCATTGTAACTAGTGTAAGATGAGATCTCATTGTGGTTTTTAATGTGCATTTCTCTGAAAATTAGTAATGTTGAGCTTTCTTCATATGTTTGCTGGCCATTTGTATGTCTTCTTTTGAAAACTGACTATTCATATTTTGTGCTCACTTTTTAATGGGGTTACTTGCTTTGGTGTTGTTGAGTTGAATTCCTTGTAAATTTTGGATGTATCCCCTATCAAATACACATTTTGCAAACATTGTCGTTCATTCTTTAGGTTGTCTGTTCACTCTGTTGATTGTTTATTTTTCTGTGCAGAACCTCCTCAGTTGACTTAAGTGCCATTTGTCTACTATCGTTTTTGTTGCTTATGCCTTGAGGTTCTTAAATAATTAATTCTTTGCCTAGACTAATGTACAGAAGAGTTTTCCCTAAGTTTGCTTCTAGTATTTTAATAGGTTCAGGTCTTACATTTAAGTCTTTAATACATCTTGAGTTGATTTTTGAGTTGATCTAGTTTCATTTTCCTGCATATAGCAATCCAATTTGTCCAGAACCATTTATTGAAAACAGTGTACTGCCGGGCGCGTTGGCTCACGGCTGTAATCCCAGCACTTTGGGAGGCTGAGGCTGGCGGATCACAAGGTCAGGAGATCGAGACCATCCTGGCTAACACAGTGAAACCCCGTCTCTACTAAAAATACAAAAAAAAAAAAAAAAAAAAAAAATTAACCAGGAGTAGTGGTGGGCACCTGTAGTCCAAGCTACTCAGGAGGCTGAGGCAGGAGAACGGCATGAACCCGGGAAGTGGAGTTTGCAGTGAGCGCCACTGCACTCCAGCCTGGATGACAGAGCGAGATTCGGTCTTTAACAAAAAAAAAAAAAAAAAAAAGAGAGAGAAAGAGAAAGAAAAAAAGAAAACCGTGTCCACAGCGTCCTTTCCCCAGTACATGTTCTTGTCAACTTTGTCAGAGATTTTTTGGCAGTGGATAGATGGCTTTATTTCTGGGTTCACTATTCTGTTCCACTGACCCATGCATGTGTCTATTTTTATAATAGTACCATGGTATTTTGGTCATTATAACCTTGTAGTATAATTTTAACTAAGATAATGTGATGCCTTCAGCTTTTTTCTTTCTGCTTAGAATTTCTCTGGCTATTTGTGGTCTGTTTTGGTTCCTCATAAGATTTAGGATTTTTTTTTTCTAATTCTGTGAAAAATGATGTTGGTAGTTTGATAGGAATTGCACTGAAACTGTAGATTGCTTTGGGTAAATGTTCCTTTTAGTTTTTTTTAATTTATAATTTAAAAAATAGAGATGCAGTTTTGCCATGTTGACCAGGCTAGTCTTGAACTCTTGGGCTCAAGTGATCTGCCCTCCTCAGCATCCCAAACTGCTGGGATTAGAGGTGTGAGCTACCATGCCTAGCCAGAATGATCATGTTAATGCTATTAATTCTCTGATCCATAAGCGTAAGACAATGTTTCATTTGTCTGCATCATTTATAATTTCTTCCATCGGTGTTGTGTAGTTTTCCTTGTAGAGATCTTCTACCTCCTTGGTTAAATATGTTCCTAGGTATTTTATTTTTTTGTAGCTAGAGTAAGCGGAGTTGCCTTCTTGATTGGGTTCTTAGCTGGGTCAATATAGGTATATAAAATGATATTTTGAAAATTTACTGAATCCATTTATCAAACTAAGAGTTTTTTGGTGGAGTGTTTAGGGTTTTCTAGGTATCATATCATCAGGAAACAGGGATCATTTGACTTCCTCTTTTCCAATCGCATAAAGAGATTTAAGGAGAAACTCATATGACCATCTCAATAGACACAGAAAAAGCATTTGTTAAATTCAGCATCCCTTCATAATAAAAATTCTCAACAAACTAGGCATAGAATGAATATACCTCAAAATAATAAAGGCTATATATTACAAATCCATAGCCAACATCATACTGAATGGGAAAGAGTTGAAATCATTCCATCTGAGAACTGGAACAAGGAAATTATACCACTTTCACCACTCGTATTTTACATAGTACTGGAAATCCTAGCCAGAGTAATCAAGCAAGAGAAGACAGTTGATGTATTTAAGCTATGTCTAAGATGCTAGACTCTACAGGTAGATCATGTATTAAATGTTAAGATTTTTAAGGCTTGAGGATCAGGAGCCTGATAATGTAATGCCAATAGTATTGCACAGCCATAGTTTTCATTTTGTTAAACAGTCCATATAGATTTGAAAATGATGTTGATATTTTCCCTAGGTTATATTTTAAATTATGATATTCAGTTTCTGGGAAATCTGTATTCACAAATGTTTTAGTATAAAATGCACATTATGAGTAGCTTTCATTCATACAATATAACCAATGTCCTGGAACCAAATGATGCTTTTCTCTTCTGCAAATTTAACTAACTAAATAAAAGCTGATTGTTCTCTTACACTGACAGTTATGTTGAAAAGTAATTAACATTACACCAGTTGATATATATCTTTTCATCCTCTGATTTATTGGGAGGCACAGCATATAGCAACAACCTGTTATCTTTGAGCATTATAAATACCTTTCCTGACTAGGATAGCTTTTCTTTTTTTTTTCTAGAATGTTAAGTTAAATTAACAGTAATTTTACCCACTTTCTCTAAATTTATTTTTATGTGCATAAAACAAGAACTGATGCATAACAAAACAATTTTAGTAGTGGCCCGCCTTGTCCAAAATGTCTTACAATAACACATAGCTATTTTAACATGTAAGAAATTGAAGGAGAAAATTATCATCCAACAGATAAAACAAGGACTGCAAATAAAAAATTGAAAATACAAACATATATATGAATGTGTGTTAATGCATATGCTAAAAAAGGTATAAAGTGGCATTTTTCCCTAGTTTTTTTATAATGTAGTTATCACTTTCAGAAAAAGAGGCCATATATTTGGTCAAATTGACTTTCTGAGAAATCATGCCCTAATTATGTGACTTTTCTCAAACACTGGATTTATTTCTGCTTCAAGGCCTTTGTACATAGTTACTTTGCCTGAAAATTCTTTGTTCTTCTTTCATCGTTTGTCTTTAACTGGTATGGGTAGAGATTCTCCATGCTTTCTTTAGTAACCTGTTAGCTAAGTGAAAAAGACTTTATAATAATAGGGGAGGAATCAATCACCATCTATGCAGAAAATTCTGAGAGATGGAGTAACAGTTTCCAATCTGGAGCATAAAGATAGCATGTAAGGCAGTGCTGGTGGATTTGACAGGAATCAAAACGGTACAGACAGAATAAAAGAGTGGTTTGACAGATGTGAAGCTGACTATGTCAATTATGTTCTTATAGATTAGTGGGTTGAAATCTATTAAATTATATATGTATTAAGACATCTATTAGTAATTTTGAAACAATGAAACATAAAAGTAAAACATACATGACCTATATAAAAATAACTGAAACAAAATGATGCTCATTGTAAATAACTTCTGTGTAATTTATCAGCCAAATATGGTAATATTTGAGAGACATGCTGCTATTAATAATAATGCAGTATAACATTCATAGATTGATAGTGATGCGGAAAAACCAGTGTGTATGGCCATCCCGATTATACAGAGAAATAATACTTAATATGTTTACATAGAAACAGAGGTAGAAAATATTTCATGAAAGCATAGTGGAAAAAAATAGCTGAGATTTCTATGACTGAGAAAATGCATGTGTATTTAATATGAATAATTTTATTGATATAGAAAATTTTTCTGTGGTTTAGATCACAGGTTAGAAAACCATGGACTACTGGCTAAATTCAGCCTGCCTCCTGTTTTGTATAGGCATAATGTGGTTTTCATTTTTCATTTTTAAATGGTGACATTTTAAATAATGTTCTAAAAAGGTAATGTAATCATCTATATTTTGCCTTTTTCCAAGTCCTAATTCTATTTACTACATGATCCTTGAAGAAAAAAGTTGTCTACCTCTGCTCTAGCTAAAAAGCCACCACAGAACTTCCAGTAAAACATGCTTTATGAGATAATATAGAAATATCTAAACTATATATTTCACCCGTTAATACTCTGCCATGTTCTTGATTTTGATATCACTGTCTGTTCTATTTAGGTGGACAATTAAAAAAATATATATATATATAATGTAATAGATTAATAATTAATCATCAATATATTATTAATTATATATTCAATATGCTGAATTTTATTACTTACAACATATATGCATGAATACATGTACTCCAAATAATTCTTATAATATATATAGCAAATAATCATTTTCAATGACCTGCAAGCACTGCTACACATAGCAATGCCTTACATTCCTGGGGTCTCAAACTGACTTACTTCTGAAATCATATCCCCACAGTCTGTCTTTCAGCCTTACATGATTACTTATCTAAAAACAGGCATTTGCAGAAATGCTTTGAAGACGGGAGATTATGTGGAACCAATGATACATTGAATTCCATAGAATGTTATAATATTATTGATGACTTTGGACCAGTTGGCATTTGACTTCATGACTGGCATATAGTAATGCTTTATTACTAATAAATCCACAAGATACGCTTCTGAGCACAAGCTTTTTTATTATTCATATTTTCAATTGACAAATCATAATTATATATATTTATGGGATACAATGTGATGTTTTGATATATGCATACAAAGTGTAATGATTATATCAAGCTAATTAACATATCTGTCACCTCATTTACCCATCAATTTTTGTGGTGAGACATTTGAGAGTTACTGTTCAGCAATTCTGAAATGTACACTACATTCTTTATTTGAACTTTTCTAGTATAGCCATAATAACACACATAGGTAGTCATTGTGTTTTTTTTTCCATTCTCTGTTCATATAAGCTTTACTTCATTTTCTATTCATACAGCAGTTTTATAAAATTTATGTATTTAGATTAAATTTTGGTTTTCTCATTTTTATTTCTTTATTATTCTTGCATGTGAAATATACAATTTTAGATAAAATGTGTTTTCTTTGTTTCCAAAAAAAGCAGATGTAGTTTATTTGTATGAATTTCAAAGATATTCCTTAGGCTTCACTGGAGGTTTGTGATTTCTTTCTCCTTGAATTCTCAGAGATTTCTTTCAGTTTGTAATTATTTCAGATCAAAACTCTGATAAAATTGTTTTATTTAGTTCCTTGATTCTTTCTCAAAACTGAAAAAAAAGTTTACTCTTGACAAAGATAGGCCGCTAACTATATAGCGTATTTTATGTATGGTCCATGGATGTCATAGCTTCTTCTCTCCATTCCAGGCCTTTGGCTTCAGTAGTACCACAATCTCCTGAATCCGATTACAATCTTCAATCTAACTCATTATTTTTGTTTATACTACCTACAGCTCAACTAACATGAACTTTATAACTTGAAGGGGATGCCAGAATTTTTTCTTGAATTACCAGCTGTGGCAGAAAGATACAGGGAATAGAATGTGAAAAGTTGTTGTAGTAATGGAAAATGACATACTTAATGCCTTGCTACATTTGTCTGTTTTTAACGATATTACAAAATAATGAAGAACTTTAATGTAAATTCCAAAACAAATAAATAAACATTTGTATTATTACATATGTCTACTCATTTTTTCTAGTCTAAATTAAATGCATAAAAATATGTAAATAATTATTGAATTATTCAAATTTAAATGCATGTGTAAAATAAAGCAATTTTTTTTTTTAGACAGATTCTGGCTCTGTCACCCAGGCTGGAGTTCAGTGGTACGATCTCGCCTCACTGCAACCTCCACCTCCCGGGTTCAAGTGATTCTCCTGCCTCAGCCTCCCGATTAGCTGAGACTACAAGTGCATGCCACCATGATCAGCTAGTTTTTTGTATTTTTAGTACAGACGAAGTTTCACCTTGTTAGACAGGAAGTAAACTTTTTTTAACCTAGAATATCTCTCCATTTATTTAGATTTTTTGGCTTATTTTGCTGCTGATATAATAAAGTAATATTTTAAATATAAACATGACCAAATTTGTATATCTTTGTCATGTATATAATTGCTAAAGGGCTAGTGTTTATGTAGAGTGTTCCGGCTTGATTTTTGTTCCCACGGAAAACCTACCAATCCCCTATACCTGTGAATGTGAGCTTACTGCAGTGTAGGATCTTTCCAGAGGATTAAATTAAGATGAGGTCATTAATACAGGCCCTAATCCAATATGAGAGGTGTCATGAAAGGGGAAATTTGGACAAGAGACAGGCAAGGGCAGAGGTATACGGAGAGAACTCTCTACAAGCCAAGGAATATTTGAGGCTATCAGAAACTAGGAGAGAGTCATGGAAATTACTCTCTTTCAGATTCCTCAGAAAGGATCAATCCCTGCTGACACCTTGATTTCAGACTTCCAGCCTCCAGAACTATGAGACAGTAAAGCTTCTGTTGTTTAAGTCACAGCTACCCAATTGTGTGGAAATTTGTTATTGCAGCTATAGAAAAGTTAGTAAATTCCTAATTAATGAATTTAAAGAGAGAAGACAGAGAGATTATGTTCAGGGTTAGGTATATATATGTATATACACACACACACACATATGTGTATATGTGTGTATATATACACACACAACTAATTATATATATATTTACAAAAAACATATATGTATGTATACATAATTGTATTTATTTTAACATATTCTGTTGTATTAAAATATGGCCCTTTTAAAATATGACTTAGGAATAGGATCAGGAATCTAAATGGTTGGATGTCAACAGTGAGATAGTTTAATCATTATTAAATTTTTCTTAATATAAGTACAATAAGGCAGAGTGTTATTGGCCCCTATTTTCCATTGTGTAGAATGAAGCATAAAAAAAATAATAAGCCAGGCGCGGTGGCTCAAGCCTGTAATCCCAGCACTTTGGGAGGCCGAGACGGGCGGATCACGAGGTCAGGAGATTGAGACCATCCTGGCTAACCCGGTGAAACCCCGTCTCTACTTAAAAAAAAAAATACAAAAAACTAGCCGGGCGAGGTGGCGGGCGCCTGTAGTCCCAGCTACTCGGGAGGCTGAGGCAGGAGAATGGCGTAAACCCGGGAGGCGGAGCTTGCAGTGAGCTGAGATCCGGCCACTGCACTACAGCCTGGCGACAGAGCGAGACTGCGTCTCAAAAAAAAAAAAATAAAAATAAATAATAATAATAATAATAATAATAAAACAAATAAACTCTTCAAAATACCTCAGTATTCGGTGACAAAGTTATTGTGTCTTCATGTAGTGTAATTTCTTACATTATTTATTCTTGACTGACAAATAAAAATTGCATGTATTTGCATGCACAACATGTTTTGAAATATGTATACATCGTGGAAAGGCTAAATCAAGCTATTAACTTATATATTACCTCACAAACGTGTCATTTTCCATGGTGAGAACTATTAAAATCTAATTACTTAGCAATTTTCAAGAATACATTTTTATTAAGTATATTCCCTATGTTGTGTGATAAATGTCTTAAACTCATTCTTCCTATCTAACTAAAATTTGTGTCCTTTGACCACCATCCTCCACCTCGCACACCTCTGGTAACCACCATCTATTCTGTATTTCTATGAGTTCAACTTTTTGTATATCATATATAAATGAGATCATGCAGTAGTTGTCTCTCTGTGCCTGGCTTATTTCACTTGACATAATGATCTCCAAGTTCATCGATATTGGAATCAACAGTTTTTTCTTATTTGGAAGGCTGACTAGTATTTCATTTTGTGTATTTATACCACATTTTCTTCATCCATTCGTCATTAATGGACACTTAGATTCCACATCTTGGCAATTTTAAATAATGCTGCAATAAAATGTGGAGTGATATGGTTAGACTTTGTGTCACCACCCAAATCTCATCTTGAATTGTAATCCCAAGGTGTTGAGGGAGAGACCTGGTGCAGGGAGACTGGATCATGGGGGGCAGTCTCCTCCATGCCATTCCCATGATAGTGAGTGAATTCTCATGAGATCTGATGGTTTTATAATGGTAGAGTTTTCCTGCACTTCCACTTCTGTCTCACCTGCCACCATGTAAGATGTGCCTGCTTCCCCTTCCACCATGATTGTAAGTTACTTGAGGTCTCCCCAGCCCATGCAGTACTGTGCGTCAATTAAACCTGCTTTCTTTATAAATTATCTTCTCTCAGTGTTGTTGTTGGTGATGTTTTTTTGTTTGTTTGTTTGTTTGTTTGTTTGTTTGTTTTATAGCAGTGTGAGGACAGACTAACAAATGGGGTAATTTCAAAGGCTTTTTTTCTCAGCAAACAAACTATCCCTAACTCCTTCCGCTGTCATTATATGCTCTTATCACACATATTATTTTATAAGAAGTTAATTACAAATACCGTGCATGCAAATCTGAAACAATCTGTAAAAGAACCTTTTCATCCCTAAAGTTCAACAGATTTATTTCTTAATTTTCATACCCCAAATGAGATGCCAGTTTTTTTAATAGATAGTTCGTTAAACATAAGTTTTGATAAACAATTGCCTTTAAGACAGTTACCAATTGATCTTTCCTAGTTAATGTAGTACAGCAATGAAACAACTTATCATACTTCCTTAATGTAAGTTCAACTATTTCTGAAAAAACAATATTCTTTGGTGTTAAGTCTTTAGAACAGCTTGGGTATTAGCACCTCTATTTCATGGAGCTTGTCCATGTACTTTAAATTTGTTGTTTCTTGCCTTACTGGTGATACATTTGTTTATTTTAGTTATTACTTCAAACTTTAAAATAAAAACTGTATTTGTCACATGTTTTGATTACATTATTTACTAATGTATTCGGTCTCACAATGATATGTTCTACTAAAACATGACTTAGCAATAATAAAAGCAAAAATCTAATTTCCCAGAAAGTAGAATAAGATACCTAACATTCAGCAACAAGGCAAAACTGGAAACCCTTTCTTGTGTATGAGCCAAGAACATTCCATTGCTATTCAGTGTATACTTGATGTTGCCATCTACAGTTCAGTATCAGCCATATTACATAACAAGCAAAATTAACATATTTTAATATAAAATTTTATGTTTTCCCATGGCTCAATATATGTCAGACATAACATTTACTAAGGATAGAAGTCATTTTTCAATTAATGAAATACATTGTATGTTAGCTAGTATAAATGAGCTTAAAAATCATATTATAATTACATTACTTTTTCTATTTGAATCAGGAAATATTGCATATAAAAATCGGTTTTAGAAATGCTAAACTTTTTTTTCTCATGCAATGAAGAGTAATATTTAAACCTTCTTAAAATTATGTAAATGCCCTGAATTTCACAATTAACTAAGAGAAGTAACATAAAAACACACTAAAAGTATTATAATATTTATGTGGAGTAAATTTAAATAAATTACCTGTAGTGAATTTAGACAGAAAGGTAAAAAAGAGAGAATGTCTTCAGGGGGAGTGTGATATTAATTAATATGAATAAAAAATGTTTAATGTATTTAAAATTATCCCAGGAATTTTGCTGTAGAGGAAAATAAAAATAAAGAAAAAAAAATTTAAAGCATTAAGTATGGGTTGTTAAAGAAATTTCATAGTTTCTGTAACATTCTCTTTACTATCTAGAAACTGTACATTTATAAAATATATTTACCAATATTTGAATAGATGTAATAGAAATTAGTAGAATGCAGTTAAAATTAGTAAAATAAAGTATAAGAAATTATATTACTGTTTAATTGAGCTACTATCTAGTTTTAAGTTCTGATTTTCCTACCAAGTACAATCATCATGCTAAATTGATGACTGGTGCATTTGGAACATGAAACGCACTTCAAATTAATATATTCCCTAGAGTTAAGGAACCATGTTAGTCTCTCTTCTGGAGAGAGGGCTCAGGGAACGGTTTTCGTAACCTTCAAGTATACTAATTTAAAATATGGATTTTGTTTTTTATTGCATCTAAGCACTATCATCAGACAACAATTAGAGATTCCATTCTCTCCGGCATATCAAGACAATCACTCTATCACTTTTCTTTTCTACCTACTCCTCTTCCTCATCCAAGAACTTTTTCTCTCTGACCATACAACGGTTTTTACTGCAATCTGTACAGGTATTATGTTATTGCTTATTCTGTTTACTTTCAGCAGTTTTTGTGTTTTTATTTTTTATTTCTATTCTGTTCATACTAAATGCTGAGGCCAAGTCACGTGATATTTCAGGAGACCTTGTTTCCCAGACGTCTCCTACTCTGGAGAAAACACATATATCTCTAATAAATGCTGTGACAATGAGGAACTGGATAGCTCCACAAAATATAGGAAAATATGTTACTAGGTTTCAGCTGCTTTGAAAGTTAACATATTACACATACAGCAAGAAAAAGTTGTTCACATTACATAGTTTGTTTCTCATAATCTGTTATGAACAACAACAAAACAACAATTACAACATATGTTTTATTCATCCACAAAGGTCTTGAGATGCTGAGTATAGAAATAGACAAAATACAGATTATATAAAACAATAAAGCTCTGACCTCCAACCTTTGCTGCTGCAGTCAGTCTAAGAAGCCAAACCACAATCTCTACAAGAGTCAGTCCAATACAACCAGTTCTTGGTCAATAATTCCCAGTATCTCTAATTTTGCTCCTGCTTTCAACTTATGGCCAACTAGAGAAAGCAAAATATGGATCTCTAGTCAATCACATAGAACTCCTTGCTTCTACTTAGCCAACCTACAGCATCCCCATGACAGCAACCTGCAATCAGTGCATAACTTTTTTCGCTATAAATCTCTCACACTTCCCTGCCTACCTCTGAGTCTCTGTCAAATGCAAGTGATGGTGGCTAACTTCCTTTCTATAGCAAGCTCTGAATGAATACCTTTTGTTTGTTCTCATTTAGGTTGTCTTCATTCATTTTCACAGTTTCTCTGGAGGTTTCAACAAGACATGGTCTCCATTGCCCATTGCTGTGGACCCCAGTCATCACCCAGTGCAGTAGCCACAATGGCTCCTGATGCCTTATGACAAGTCAGCACCTGGTCTGAACTCTGCTCTCTTTGCATTGAGTTCTTTGACTTTTTATTCTAAGTTTAGTCATTGCTTTTAGTATTGGTTCCCGTTTGCTTGGCATCCTTGGTGGAATCAGGCTTCTTTTTTCAATTTCTTTTTGTTGTCTTTTGTTTTACTGCTTTGGGTAGTGCTATCTAAATGTATTTATCATAAAAGCAGCAACACATGAGCATAGGCCCGTAAGCCTGTTTTTCAAGCCAGCCAAACAGCACATTTAGTGTGATGTTTACACTGGACCTCTGTCCATTTTTATAAACTTTGCTGTGGGTCATCCATAAAACTAAATGAAGTTCTCTCTTGATTTTTTGTTATTGTTTTTCTGCATACCTGGTAGTGATCCAGATACAAAGATCACAGTTTCCACCTGCCGAAAGAGCGTAGATTTTTAGATCTGCACTTGGAGATAGCCACTGTTGGGTTGCATTGGACTTTCTAGTGATATAGGAAATAGTATTATAAGAGACCCATTAAAGTTCAGATAGATTATACCAAACTGTTATCCAAACTTTCCCAATATCCCTTAAAGCTAGAAACAAAAGAAGGGCTCAGACCTATGTTGAAAGCCTAATACACGAAGGTATTCTTATACCCAGTGCTAGTCCCTGTAACACTCCCTTCCTATCAATAAAGAAACCAAATGGACGAGCACATCAATATGTTCAGGACCTCAGGACCATCAACAAATTTGTTCTCCCTCTCTTCCTGGTAATATGTAACCCAATGAACGTACTGTCATTCATTCTTCCTGAAGCAACTTGCTTCACTATAATATATCTGTGCTCTGACTTTTTCAGTGTGTCTCTTGACTAGGAAAATCAATATCGTTTTGCCTTCTCTTGGAAGGAACACAACATACCTGGATAGTCATGCTCCAGAGAGTCTTTGAAAACCCCTCTTGTTTTTTCTCAGTCCTAAATCAAGACTTAAAGGAATTAAATTTCTCTTGAGGTTCAGTTATGGTGCAGCATGTGGTGCTCTTTTACTTTGTTCAGAGAACAAGGAAGCAATTTGATAGGATTTGTTCTATTTTTTTTTATTTTTTCTCTCAGCCTTTGCAGGAAAGGGGCATAAAGTTTCAAAAGATAAATCACAATTTTCCCAAGACATTGTTCATTACTTACATCATGGTATATCTTGTCAGAAAAAAAAAAAACCTCTCCTGCTAGATGGAAGACCAACCAATCTTAATTTTTTTTCTGAGATTGCAATATCTCTTTATGAATTGACTAAGTCCTTGGTAACAGACCCTCTACTCTGGGAGCCCACAGATGAAATGGACTCTCTAATCTTAAGATGCTTTTTAACAGCCTCCTCTAGGTGTCACTAACTATTAAAAACCATGTTGTCTATTTGTGCATGAAAGATCTGGGCAAGTCGGAGTTTTAACTCAACTTCATAGGAAACATCAAAAAACTATAGCTTCTCCACTGGCCTGCTTTCAAAGAATCATTCTGTTTGTCTTTGAGCAATAGCTGTGCCTACAAAAGTTGTTGATTCCATGCTTCTAATGAAGTAGTCCTAGGTCCCCTACTTGGTCTCATGCTTTGTCAAGCAGAACTGACATTACTACTGATGGAGAACATGCAACAATTGTCAGCTAGCCAATTAACCTATTTTGAGACTATATTACTCCTCCCTATTACATTATTATTCACTTCTGAAACACTTTAAACCCAACCACTCTCCTGCCCTAACCAGAAATAAACAGAACATCAGTTCTTATTACCTCAGTTAGGGACATCAGTTCTTATTACCTCAGTTATTTACCTCTGTACCTTGACTGGATGTATCATAGACACCCTTCAATAATTTTGATCTATTATTTGTTGATCAATTATGCCTCAAAACTGAAACTAGAGGTTATCAAATAGAATATGCTATCGCTAAATTTAAGCTCACTCTTATAGTAGTAGTTCCCTATCTGAGGTAAAATCAGTACAGATATCCACATTTACTGTATTTACTAGATATCATCAACCAGCCAGAGTACAGAAATTAAACATATATGTAGATAGTAGGTATGCTTTTGTAGCACCACATAATTTTGGCATACTTTGGGAAAAAAAAAAAAAGGTGTCTTACCTCTGCTGGAACCCCCATCAAAAATGGACACTAAGTTAAGGAATTCTTAGATGCACTCCTACTTCCCAGAAGGGTGCCTATTGTAGTAATTGTGTATCATGCAAATAATAATAAAAGAGATAAATGGAAGCCACAGAAAATATTCTAGCCAATTATTATGCCAAGATAAATCAGTCTTAATCAAGGTTAAGAGTCTATCTAAATCTTCAAAGAATAATTCTCTGGAGGAATTCAAAGAGGCAATTATAAATCTTCTACATTTAGCCCCTAGTTTTCCAGAACAAGACAAAAAATAATCAGATTGTAACCTTTACTCAGATCACATCTGATACTCAAAGCAGCTGCTTGGCGGCATTAGATGATTTAACATGGATTTTAGATAAATTTTGCCATGAAACTACTCATCATGGTATAGACTCATCGCTTACTATTTTAGTTTATGTTGGTAAGAATCCCTTAAAAACACAGCTGAGGTTATTTGCAAGTCATTTATCACCTGTAAAAAACATAAACCTAAAAAAAAAAAAAACCAAACCCCAAGGGACCTTTGAATAACTATGCAGCTTCTACCCTCCCTGGTATTTGAATATATTATAGTTATTTTATTTCTATTTTCAGGATGGTTTGGAGCATTGTCCATATTAGAGACTAATTCTTTAAACACAATAGAAAGATCAAGATGTTCTGGCAATACAGTTACTATGGAGATAACGGAACAGTCCCTGAAGAGTGAGGACCTTAATCTCTAGGCTTCCAAGTTGTTTAACCTCACACCATTAGAAAATGATCAAAAGCGGAAGACTAAGAGACTAAATGTACAATGGTCAGACCTTACATAAAAATAGAGCTGTGATCCACAAACTCTGCAGCAAATCCTTTGGGAACCAAACCATTACCTCCCCAACAATGGGCCAAAAGGGACCAAGAAGAGTTGATCAATAACTTGCAGGTTTCCTAATTGTTTTCATTTTCCAGAGGGATCAGATAAACCAGAGAAAGCTGAATATGCTCCTTAACCAAACTAATGGAACGTTCCACCTCTCTTTAGCCTGTCTTTGACTTTCTCATGCTAACAGTCTTCACGTGAAGCCTTTTTCCACTATCAAGCTTGCAAACTGGCCTGCTACTGAGTCTCCATCAAATACAAGTGGTGGTCGTTGACTCTCTTGCCTTAGCAAGATTTGGATAAATAGTTTTTGCTTATCCTGTTTGGGTGGTCTTTCTTTATTCTCATATCTAACTAACCAACATTTAATTGAAGGAAGTCTTTTTTTTTCCCCACTTAATGTAAAACCTAGTTCCTATGAAGAATGTTAGAGTTGTTTTTATTAGCAATGTACACTAATGCCAATATCCTAATTCATACTATATTCAAGCCACAAATCAGCTTGAAATAATAACTAAATATATTCATTTAGTTTATTTTAGAAATTATAGAGAAGCCAATGGTTAGGCTTGCTTTATTCCAGATCAATGGGAGAATCAAAAAACAGGAGTCTATTATTGTGAGACGACAACAACAAAAAACAAACACTTACGTAGTGGCTAAAAATGAGGTAATTGAGTAGAATATGGACTCTATTCCCATCTGACCAGTAAAAGATTCAATGAACCATAGCTTTGGACTCTTGCAGTGAAATTTATTACTATCAAGGGTTGCATTGAACATAGGAATTAAAGGAAGTTCAAGAATTTCAAGTGAAGCTAGAGGGATTGAAAGGCATGAGGAGATCTAGTCACTTATTTGAAATTTTACATTTTAAAATAAATTTTAGTAATAATGTGCTGCTTCCAAAGCTTAATATTAAATTCTTGATTCTAGAGTATTTACCCCATTATTCTACCCTGAAACAACTCTTCTCAATTTCCAGCCCTGCCACAGTCCATGTCAGTCTTGACCTCTTTTTGGCAGGTATGAACAACTCTAATGATGAGAAGATCCTGGCAGAATTAAAACTGTACCATGGTTCCCAACACTGAAATTCAATGCTCTTTCTGGTATGCCTTGCAACTCCAGGGAAAAATTTATTTGGTAGAATGAAACAAATCAGTGTGTATAATTTAAATTGCATCAATCAAATAAAAGAATAAGAACTATGTGTAACTGCATTATCTGCATAAATCAACTTAGCAATATTTTAAAAACAAATTCAATAGAACTTTTTTGTGCTAATGCATTAAGAGTTACGTAACATTTATCAGATGTAACTTTTATGTATCAAAAAGTCTTTCCTAAAACTAAAAAAAAAAAAATAGATTTTTCCGCATCCTTGAGCAACACTTCACTCTGTGAAAACCAAAAATATATGTGCTTAGTGAACTTAATCCACTGAGCAGTATTTTCGCAGATATTTTCATGTATACCTAAAGTATATTTTAAACTTTAAAATAAGTTACAGGGCCAGAGCATTTCAAAAATTTCTTTCTCAGATATAAAAATAAATGTCCATTCTTTTCATAAATATAAAATTTAGGGGAATCAAAAGCCTTTCTTACTACTACATGCACTTCTATAATGAGTAAAACTTTCAAATCCTTTACAAAGCATTTGAAACTCAAAACTATGAGTACATTTTATACAGATAGTTTTGAATCTCATAATTATATATGATTATAACAATCATTTTAAGTTAAAATATTGTGAAGACAGTAATTTGTTAACACATTAACTAATGTTATATAGGTTTTAAAATGTTCATTGTATTTTTTATGTTTCATGTTCTCAGTTACAGCTAAGACTCATATCCTCATTATGAATAGGGATTCAACAGACAAAGTCATCTCTATTTTTTATTTTACTTCAAATTCTGCATTAAAAAAATTATAGCTCTGTGAAGCTCTAATAATAGTTCTTCATCAAAATATTATTTTTTTATGTCAGAACACGAGGATCAAAAGCTAAGTAGTAAGGAAGAGTATAAATGCTGATTTATCAGACTGATGTTACCATTAGTATTATTCAGATAGCTGATTACACAATTTTCAGTTCTACTCTACTTAAATTCTGTTGTGTGATTTAAATATACATCCCACTTAAAAATAAACCTGTTCAATATTCAAGTCAATGATTTTACATAGAATTTTTATTCAATTCTTAATCAGTGCTAGAATAAATCTTAAAATGTCACTGGCAGAGGGTATTTTACCTAGTTTATTAGAATTTAGAGATTTATCTTAAAGACAGATGTCCCTGATGTGAAACATATTATTAGAAAGAGTTCTGGGTGGTGAAGTAAAGATCATGGATTAGGAGCATCTGGGGAGTGCCAGAAGTGACTCTGAAAATTATAACATGCTACTTTCTGGAAAATGATTCCACAAAGACAATATGTGTAAGGAACATGGCTGTGCTATGGTCAAGGATAGGCCAAGGTAGGACGTTTACATCCTGTGTGACTCAGTGAGTTTAGAGAGCAGGCATGTAACTCCACCAGTTATCACAGTCATGCAGCCACAATATGGGAAGGCCGTCCTTGGCCCTATGGAACTGTTGTCTGTAAGAGGTATAATTGCCCTGCTGACACTGTGCATGGGGCTCAGCTCAACATGGCCTGACATGGCGGCCATGCTGGTGCCCAGAAAAAGAGAGGGAGCCAGAGCTGTCCATCTTTGGAGACAGACAGGGAGGAGCCAGGACATAGCATGGCTCACCTTGTACCCAGAGAGGGAAAGAGTTAAGCTGTTGACCCTGAAGGCAGGGGAGAGCAGGCTGTGTAGCTGTATGTGGGAGCCAGCTACTGAGATGAGCCACTGGACTAAGCAGCTGAGATAGGGCAGACAGTGTGAGAGTAAGCTCCTAATGAGAGCTGCTGCTGAATACAATCATCTTTCACTTGCGTGTGGCCTCCCGAGTGTTCTTTCTGCTCATCTACCCACTCCCTCTGGACCACAGCATAGGCTGGAACCTGACCCTGAACATAACATTTGTCACAGTCATGAACTTGATAATTGGCATAGTCAGCAGGTTGAGGTTAGTAGATCTTCAGCCCTTGGGGCTCCCGAGTCAACTATGTGGCTGAAGCATGGTTTGTGGTACCCCGTGGCAGCAGTGATGCTCTCATGGGCCCAAGTGGAAACATGTGAGGCAGTGGACAGTTCTCCTGCAAGTGTGGAGAAAGCAGTGAAGCAGCTGGAGGCACACAGCACCAAGAAGGAATGCACATTCACTGGTCGAGTCAGATGGGCATTTCTGACTGCACTGTGTGAAGTACATGCTCAGTCCCACAGGTAAGGAGCCTCCTGGTGAAAGCTGCATGCCTGGGGGCCCAAGTGCACGTCCTGGAGCAGGGTGTGGGGGTAGCAGACTTCCAGGTGCAAACAGGGCACTTAGAGGCTCAGATAAACAATCTGAAGCCAGAGCTGGAAACAGCTGTCAGCACACCCTTGAGCCCATCCTCCCAGCTGGACACTCCCCCGTCTGGTCTGATGGGTGATGGTCTAGGGGTGATGATGGTTGGTGCCGTGTTCAATTCCACCCCTTGATTCCTGGACCTGTGAATCCTGCCAATGGGAGAAACAGTACCATGTATTGGATGCTGATTCAGAGCATACACAGCCATCTGGAGAACCTTGCCCCATCCCTGCAAAGCACTGCTACCTAGTTGACATTGACACGACTTCAAAAGTCCATTCCACCAGTCTATCAATCCAGCTGCTTCAGGATGATGGGGAGCATGGTAAGACCAGTGAATTCTATGAGCATGAGCCCACTGCCACACTTCTGTAGCCATAAAATGAGTGCCTTGGTCAGAGGCAATGCTGTGTGGAATACCATGATGGTGGATAAGGCATTTCATGAGTTCACAGATGGTAGTCTTGGCAGAAGTATTGCATGCAGAACAGGCAAACCCGTATCTGGAGTAAGTGTCTATTTCAGTGAGCACAAACCTCTGCCCTTTCCCTCATGGAAAAAGTCCATTATAATCAACCTTCCACCTGGTAGTTGGCTGATCACCTAGAGGAATGGTGCCAAATCGAGGGCTTAGTGTTGGTCTCTGCTACTGGCAAATTGGGCATTCATCAGTAGCTGTGGCCAGGTCAGCCTTGGTGAGTGGAAAACCATGTTGCTGAGCCCATGCATACCTCCAACCCTGCCATCATGGCCACTTTGTTCATGGGACTGTTGGGCAATAACAGGTGGCCGGAGAAAGAGGTTGAGTGGTGTCCACAGAACAGGTAATTCTATCCACTTGTTTATTAAAATCCTCCTCTGCCGAGGTCACCCATGGGTGAGCATTCACATGGGATACAAATATATTCAGTTTTTGGCCACTCAGAGAGGTCCATCCACATACCTCTTCCCCAAATTTCTTTGTCACCAATTTTCCAAGCATGCTTCTTCAAAGCCAAACCACTGACTACAACCCATGAATGAGCACACAATCGCACACCAGGCTATTTCTCCTTCCATGCAAAGTGCATGACCAAGAGCACTGCTCGAAGTTGTGCCCACTGGGAAGATTTCCCTTCACCGCCGTCCTTCAGGGACGTCCTAGAAAGGGGCTGCAGTGCTGCAGCTGTCCACTTTTTGGTGGTGGCTGCATATCATGCAGAACCATCTGTGAACCAGGCCCTAGTCTTCTCTTCCTCTGTCAACTGATCATAGTGAACCCCCCATGAGGCCATCAGTGCAGTCTTGGGGAAAGAAGGTAGGGTGACAGGAATGGAGACAATGGGCATTTGAGCCACTTCCTCACATAACTTACTTGTGCCTTCAGGACCTGCTCAAGTCCAATCACATATGTACCATTTCCATTTGATGATGGAATGCTGCTGTGCATGACCCACTTTATGGCTAGATGGATCAGAAAGTATCTAGCCATAATTCATGATAGGCAGTTTAGGTTGCATGATGTCTTGATGACCCATAGTCAAACATTGAGTTTCCACCAAAGCCCAGTAACAGGCCAAGAGCTGTCCCTCAAAATGAGAGTCGTTATCTGCAGAAGATGGCAAGGTCTTGCTCCAAAATCCTAGAGGCCTCTGTGGTGATTCAGCTATAGGGGCCTGCCAAAGGCTCCCAACAACATCCGTATCTTCCACTGACATCTCAAGCACCATTGGATCTGCTGGGTCATATGGCCCAAGCTGCAGAGCAGCTTGCACAACAGCCTGGACCTGTTGCAGAGCTATCTCCTGTTCTGGGTCCCCCTTCAAAACCAGCAGCCTTTCAGTTCACTTGATAAATGGGCCAGACTAACACACCCAAATGAGGAATATATTTCCTCTAAAATCCAAATAGGCCCATGAGACATTGTGCTTCTTTCTTGGTTGTAGGAGGGGCCAAATGCAGCAACTTATCCTTCACCTTAGAAGGAATATCTCAATAGGCACCACACCACTGGGCCCCTAGAAATTTTACTGAGGTAGAAGTTTCCTGAATTTCAGTCAGATTTATTTCCCATCCTCTGGCATGAAAATTTGTCATCAATAAGTCCAGTGTGTTTGGTACTTCTTGCTCACTGGATCCAGTCACCCTAATGTCATCAATATAACGGACCAGTGTGATATCTTGTAGAAGTGAAAAGCAATCATAGTCTCTTTGAATAAGATTGTGACACAAAGCCAGAGAGATGATATAGTAAAGTTATACTGCTCATTTTGCCAGCTGAAGACAAATTGCTTCTGGTTGGCCTTGTGAACAAAAACGGAGAAAAAGGCATTTGCCACGTCAGTGGCTTCATATTAGATACTAGAAGATGTGTTTATTTGCTCGAGCAACAAAACCACCTCTGGAAAAGCAGCTGGAATTGGAGTCACCACTTGATTAAGTTTATGATAATACAATAATGGATCTGTCATTCTCCAAGATCCATTTGCTTTCTGCACAGGCCAAATGGGAGAGTGAATGGGGATGTGGTGGGAATCACCACCCCTGCATCTTTCAAGTCTTTGATGGTGGGACTAATCTCCACAATCCCTCCAGAGAAGGAATATTGTTTTTGATTTATGATTGTTCTAGATGGAGGCAGATCAAATGGCTTCCACTTGGCCTTTCCCACCATAGTAACCCTCACGCTACAAGTTAGGGAGACAACGTGGGGGTTCTGCCAGCTGCTAGGTATGTCTCTGCCAAGTATGTATTCTGGCACTAGGGAAATGACCACAGGATGAGTCTGGGGGCCCACTGTAAGTTGGACCTGAGCTGAAACTCCATCAACTACCTGACCTCCATAAGACCCTACTTGAGCTGGAGGACCACAATGATGTTTTGGGTCCCCTGGAACCAACATCAGCTCAGAGCCAGTGTCCTATAGTCACCTAAATGTCTGCTCATTTCCCTTTCCCCAGTGCACAGTTACCCTGGTAAAAGGCCAGAGGTCTCCTTGGGAAAGGACGGGAGAAAGATTCACTGCATAAATTGTCAGTAATATAGTGGGGTCCGTCTTCAAGGGGACCTGGCCACCCCTTCATTCAAGAGGTTCTGGGTCCGTAAACTGACTCAAGTCTGGAAATTGACTGAGGGGCTGTGATTCTCTGTTTTTGTAATTCAAATTAGTCTTCAGTCCATTCAATGTGGAAGTTTTCTCTTTATATAAATTAAGTAGGAATGCAATAGGATTCCTATCAATTTATATTCTAGGAGCACTATGATTAATTAGCCAATGCCAGAGCTCTACACGAGTCAGACTATTCTGATTGCTGTTTTGTCTCTGCTGTCCATTGTAGTAGCTACACTTACCTTCCCTTTGATGGTTGAGTGCTACCACCTGGCCTCTGCCACCTCAGGATCAAATTATTCCCATTGTATTTTAATTTCGTAGTTGAGCGACGATGTTAGATCTGACATACAGAGAAGATCAATTACAGGGCTCTTAAAGTTGCAGGTGCCGCCCTCACAAATCTATTTTGCAAGACATTGGTCAAGTGTATATCTTCTGGATCCTACCAGCTTGGAAGAGTAGATCTAAAGTGACTAATCCAATTCACCACCCCAATCTCCCTAAGCCTTCAGATCCCTTCCTCTACATTAACCCAAAAGAGGTTAGGCATTTCCAGTTCACTCACAGTGGGCCATCTTTTAATTCATATCTCAGCTAACCAAACAAACAAACTATTAGAACCTTTCTTTAAACTCTCCAAGCTGCAGCATTAAATGCAGAGTCCCTACTTAGTGGGCCCAGATCAATAAATTCAGCCTGATCCAATTCTATGTTCCTTCCACCATTATCCCATATCCTTAATATCCATTCCCATGTTTGTTTTCTAGATTTCTGTTTATATAAATTAGAGAACTTAAGCAATTCTTTTTGAGTGTAGCACACCTCCTCATGGGTCACTCTCAACCTCACCTCTAGGGGCCCAGCAGGACTTTAGTCTAGTTATAGTTATAGAAGAAAACAGAGGTGTTGGGGATGGCTCCTGAGAAGAATCAACATTATCTTGCCTGGCAACTGTCTCAGGGGAGGCCATCACTGTTGGCTCAGGCAGCACAGGGTTTATCTCCTTAGGCAAAGGTGGAAAGGCTGATGGCAGCATGAATCGGGGAGGGGATGTTGCCACTACTGGGAATGGGGAAGCTGTTCCTTCTGTTGATAAAGGTTTGTTAGAGTTTAGGAACCCAGCTTCATCAGGGTCCCCCCACACATCCAGATTCCAAGTTGCAGGGTCCCATTCTTTTCCAGTCAATGCCCTCACTTTAACAATAGACACCTGGAGAGGCTGTCAATGCACCTTTTATTGCAGGCCAGTGACTCCTATGATAAGAGCTTGTGTCTATTTTTCTACAATTTCAGCTCTTTTTCTACAAGAGATAAGACTCTCACTCAGGGCAATCTTAGCAGATTTGAGGCTCAGTGTCTGCTTCTTAAGCCAGGAGACAGAATGTCTGAGTTCATCATTTTATTTCATCATTTTGTCCACTGAACTTAGGAGCAGCCAACTAGCTTCATTACATTCCTTGTTTCTCCACGTATGGTCAAAAGTATTATGTGTAGAATCACTAAACTCCTTGCCTTTCACAAGCAGTGAATTAGGAGTGTCAAATGCATTTATTCTGCATACCTCTCTAAACAGTTAACACCAAAAACTATTAATGTTCTCCATACTATTAGAATTAGAGTCCTTAGCATTTTTCAGTCTAATCATATTAAACAGCTAACTCCAAAAAAACCAAAACAAATTAAAGAATTCCATCCTTAATATTCTATTCTTCTTGGACCACTCCTGATTCCAAAATCTGTATTAGTTAGGGTTCCCTAGAGAGACAGAACTAATAGAAGATATATATATCTAGAGATATCTAGATATCTAGATATCTCTAGATATAGATATAGATATAGATATAGATATAGATAGGAGTTTATAGACCTGGTGTGGTGGTTCACTCCTGTAATCCCAGCATGTTGGAGGCTGAGGAAGACCAATCACGGTAAAAACTGTGAATGGGTACTAGGCTCAATGCCTGGGTGATGAAATAATCTGTTCAACAAATCCCCAAGACACAAGTTTACCTATGCAACAAACCTGCACTCGTATCCCTTAAATTAAAATAAAAGTTTTGAAAAAGGACCACATAATGAAAAAAAGAATGTTTTTATCTTTTCATATTTCCTATATTTTACAATTTTGCTTATATGAAAAAACTTCTAGTTTTACCAAATAAAAAAGTTTTAAATTTAGTTCCATAACACCAGATTTTACTGATTCCAGGCTATAATTCTTTAGAAAACACTCTTTAATTTAAACACATAAATTGAATTTAATGGTAACATTGTTAGTATTTCAATTTAAATGAAAATGTGTTGGCAGGTAAATAATGTGTGACCAGTATCATAGATGTATACCAATTTCTTATTATTAAGGTAGCTATTTAAATTAAAAAGGGACTGTGAAACTTAAGTATAAAGGGTGTTAAATGGGCTTATTTTCATAAAGAGCAAAATGCTAGGTTCGAAATTACATTGTTATGTTTTGAAAAGGTTAAATGAGCCATTTCTAAATGGTTCTTAGAAAATATATGAGAAAAATTTTCACAAATAATAGGGAAGAGTACTTAAATCAGTAAGTGAAAATTAATTTACCAAGTGCTGTGTGATGCAGGAAAGTAGGGGCAGCTAATAATTTTGGCTATTAACAATAAACTGGTAGGTTAATTCCTCATTCATTTTCAGAGTTGTCTTATTAATATCTTAATTAAATACATAATGAAATTTGATGAGGCATGATCAGGTTTTGCAGCAATATGTTTTTATGAACAATTTGAAAGATCAAAAAAGAAATGTTCAATTGAGATATGATCTAATAAAGATATGAGATCATTTGGAAACTTGCCAATTAATCTTGGGCACATGAACAGCCATATTTATTCTTTTCCTTACACCTGCTTTTTGATTATTTGAGACATATTATAGTAACTTTCATATACTGTTTAAACATGTTACTGCCATACAGTAAGTTAGAAGACAAAGAATTTAGAATCAGACAAATTGAATTATCATTCTGGTTCTGCCAATTATTTTTGAAGTTGGAGAAGTTACTTACAATGTTTAATCTTTTTGTTCTCAAAATTCTTCAGAGTATTTTTTGTAGAAAAGAAAGTTTGAATTTTAGTAAAGATAAATTAGGTTTTATTTTATTAATTATGCTTTACTGATGTATCTAAAAATTCAACACCCACCCCAAGGTCACCTAGATTTCCTCCCATGTTTTCTTCCAGCCATTACATAGTTTTACATTTTACATGTAAGCCTATGGTCCATTTTGAGTATAAGTTCAATTGTTCCAGCAACATTTTGGGAAAGAATATCCTTTCTCCATTGAATCGTCCTTTTGCCTTTATCAAAGATTAAGTGACCAAATTTATGTGACTTGGCTTCTAGGGTTTCCATTCTGTTCCACTGGTTTTCCTTCTATTTGACTGCCATTACCTTACTGTCTTGCTTACAGTAGCTTTATATTAACTCTTGAGATCGAATATTTCTTTTTTGTTTGTTTGTTTGTTTTTTGTGTTTTTTTGAGATAGAGTCTCGCTCTGTCGCCAGGCTGGAGTGCAGTGGCGCGATCTCGGCTCACTGCAAGCTCCGCCTCCCGGGTTCACGCCATTCTCCTGCCTCAGCCTCCTGAGTAGCTGGGACTACAGGCGCCCGCCACCATGCCCGGCTAATTTTTTGTATTTTTTTTTTTTTAATAGAGACGGGGTTTCACCGTGGTCTCGATCTCCTGACCTTGTGATCCGCCCGCCTTGGCCTCCCAAAGTGCTGGGATTACAGGCGTGAGCCACCGCGCCCGGCCGAGATTGAATATTTCTTCCAATTTGCTTTTCTTTTCTTTTTTTTTTTTCTTTCTTTTTTTTTTTTTTTTTTTTTTGGTGGGAGTACTGAGTCTCACTCTGTCACCCAGGCCGGAGTGCAATGGCGCCATCTTGGCTCACTGCAATTGTCATTTCAAGCAATTCTCCTGCCTCTGCCTCCCGAGTACTTGAGATTAAATGTGTGTGCCACCATGCCCAGCTAATTTTTTTTTGGATTTTTAGAAGATACGGCGTTTCACTTTATTGGCCAGGCCAGTCTTGGACTCCTGACCTCAATTGATCAGCCTTTTCTGGCCTCCCAAAGTGCTGGAATTGCAAACAAACCACTGCACCCTGTCTCAATTTGTTTTCCTTTCTCAGTATTGCGCTGTATTTTGCCTTTCCATGTGAACTATACAACAATTTTATCAATATCTGCAAAATAACTCCCAGAGATTTTTTTTGAAATTTTAGTTAAATTTGGGAAGAATTTATATCTTAATTTTACCGATACATTAACATAGACTATCTATTTATATTTTCTTTTATTTATTTCATCAGTAATTTGTAATTTTCTTCATACAGATCTTGTTTATGTTTTTAATCTTTTATGCATTTATTTGTAGTGACATTTTAAAAGAAAGGTTAAAAATTTAGAATTCCAGCAGTCCATGGCATATGTTCAAAAAAGCAACTGAGTTTTGTTAAATGATCTTTTATCATGTGTCCTTGCTTACTAGTTTCAGCAGACTTTTGAATATTCTCTAGGATTTTCTTGATAGTCTATTACATCATCTGCAAATAAAGACAGTTTTCTTTTTTTCCTTTCAATCTGTATACATTTGATAGTTTTTTAAAAAATATTTTCCTATATATAAATTCCTGTACAATCTGAAGTAGGAGTAGTGAGAGAAGAAGACAAAACTGCTTTGTTAATAATCTCAGGAGAAAAGCACCTAGTTTCTCACCACTGTTTGTTTTTCAGTGTAGGTTTTTGCAAATAATCTTTCTCGATTTCAGGAAGATGCCCTCTATTTGTGGTTTATTGATACCATCTGTGTTATGTGATGCTATCTGTAGTTTGCCATAGTGTTTTCATGGATGTGTTTTGGAATTTGTTAAAATACTTTTCTGAGTATATTGAAATAATCATACATATTTTTTCTTGTTTAACCTGTTGATATGGAGAATTTCATTGATTGGTGTTCTTTAGTTGAACTAGCTTTGCATACCTGGAGTAAATCCCACTTGAGCATGGTATATAACAATTTTTATGAATTAATGAATTATATTTGCTAATATTTTGTTAACAATTTTTGTATCTATGTTCATAGTGGCAATGAGTAGTTAGTTTTTCTCTACTGTAAAGTCCTTACATTATTTCATTATTAATGTTGGCATCAGAGAATGAGTTATGGAATGCTCCCTGTGCTTGTATATTCTGGAAAATATTGTAGAGGATTAATGTTATTTTTTCCATAAAAGTTTAGTAGAATTTAACAGTAAAATCATCTGGACCTGGTGCTATTTTGGCATGGTTATTTATTTAATAATAATAAATAAATTTTAATTATTTTAATAGTTATTTTATTATCATCAATCTTTTTGGTAGATACAGATCCATTCCTAAAATCTATTTTTCTAGTGTGAATTTTGGCAGTTTGCATCTTTCTAAGAATTAGTCTATTAAATTTAAGTTATCAGTTTTCAGGGCACAGAGTTCATTGTAGTATTCTTTATTATTTTTAATGTCCATCATTAAAAATGTCAGTCTTTTTAATTAATATCAGAAACGTCTTCTCTTTTGTGTGTTTTTCCCCAGGTTATCCTGGATGGAGTTTTATCAATTTTATTGATGTTGTCTTAGAATCAGCTGTATGTATGGTTGATTTTCTTTATTTTTCTGCTCTGATTTTCTCCTGATTTATGTGAATTTGAATAACCCTTATTTCTCCAGTTTTCTTGATGTGGAAGTTTAAGGTATTGCAGGTTATCTTTTTAAGTCTAAAAAGTTCTGAGATTCTCAAACTCAATTCATCAACAAAATTTATATAAGGAATTATATACTAGTGCATTAATTATTAAGAAAAAAACAATTATTTTCATGAATTTGTTTTCTTTTTGACAGTAACATGTAGCAGTGTCTTTGGTTTATTACATATTTGGTGAGCCTTGATTAACTTAATTCAGAAAACATTTTGTTAATATTTTTTTCAAGAATTCACAACTTTCCCTTTCTGTCATCCAATTTATCTTTTTTCTCTAGTTCTAGTTCTCATTTGTTAAATATTACTGCTTCTGGGATGATCTTCCATGCCTCTTCTTTTTTCTTTTTGGTTTGAATTTTGTGCCAAAACAATATCAATTGATTTAATATTCCAACTGACTAAATTGCTGCGTTCAATCAGGTACCTATGAAATCCACTGAGTTTGGAATTTCAATTATTATGTTTTACCATTCCAGATCTCTGCTTCTATTTTTCACTGATCAGCCTGTACATTTTGTAAATAAAATAATTTTATCCTTCTTATACTTCTAGCTGTACTAATATTAAAATTTACTTTATGACCTATTATCTCTGTTTAGGTACTAGAACATTTTTTAAGCAAGAAGTTTATTTCAACAACAAGATATTTGACTTGATTATGTGGGATATCATCAAGGGAAAAAAAAAGAGAGACTTGAAAGAAAAACTGTTCAGGATTTATTTTATTTAGATTAATTTATCCCTAATTAAAGACAGATTATCCTACATGTCTACGTATAAAAGAAATTATAAAATTGTCCTTGGTTTTATAATGATATATGAAAATGTTAAAATTCTTCAACTGAACAAGCCACACAAGGATTTTTATTTTGTTGTTGTTGTTGCTAAAACAGTGAGAACAAAGTAACTTACTAGAATATAAAGAGAAGAGCTTAATGAGCATGACACTAATGTACAAAGGGGATTTTGTCACAGAACCAGGATTTTCCCCTCTCTCAGCTCCACTTGATGTTGGTCAAAACATACCACTGGCCATTCAGTGAAACACACACACACACACACACACACACACACACACACATATATAAGCGTGCACACACACACATATATATATAATGCACATGTAACAGCTCTTTTTATTCTTTTTTTTTTTTTTTTTTTTTGACACAGAGTCTCACTCTGGCATCCAGGCTAGAGTTTAGTGGCGTGATCTTGGCACACTGCAACCTCCACCCCCTGGGTTCAAGTAATCCTCCTGCCTCAGCCTCCCCAATAGGGATTACAGGCGTGCACTACCATGTCCAGCTAATTTTTATATTTTTCGTAGAGATGGGGTTTCACCATGTTGGCCAGACTGGTCTCAAACTCATGACCTCAAGTGATCCACCCACCTTTGTTCCCACATATAACAGTTCTTTTACATACAATTAAGGAATGGACCCAGCGTGCTGGCTCATGCCTGTAATCCCATCACTTTGGGAGGACGACATAGGAGGATTACTTGAGCTCAGGAGTTTGAGAACAGCCTGGTCAACATAGAGAGATTTCATCTCTACAAAAAATTTTTAATAATAGCTGGGCATGGTGGCACCTGCCTGTAGCCCCAGCTAATGTGGTGGCTGAGTTGGAAGGATTGCTTGAGTCTGGGAGGTCAAGGCTACAGTAAACCATGATCACATCACTGCACTGCAGCTTGGGCGACAGAGTAAGATCCTGTCCAGAAAAAAAAAAAAAAAGAAAGAAAGAAAAAGAAAAAGAAAAGGTGTATCATAGTAGTCAGGATGTGATGGAACCAAATTGCAGTTTACTAATTGAGAATGTAATCTTGGTCTGTTAAGGACATTGTTCTGGAATGAAGATGAGATGCACCTTCCCTGGCTGCTTTCCTTTTTCGCAGATCCCTCCTGTCTACTGCTAGAACATATCAGTTGTATCTTCATACCCCATTTCCAAATGTGCAGATGTGTCTGTTTCATCGATTGGCTGCCTGTAAAACTGGAATCTGATTTGCCTCGTTGACAAGCCCTGTCGTTCACAGTAGGCTTTCATTAGTTTACTAAGTGGTGTATACCTCTTCATCTTCATCTTAAACTGCACTACAGAACCATCATGACCTGCCACCCTCAAATTAATACCATCATTGTTCTTGGTCTTGAATCTTTCCTTGAGTTTTTCATCAGCCATAGTCCCAGAGTCTTTTTGGCTGCCATTTCACAAAAGAGGTAACAAGTCTGCATAAACAAGCATTCAAGAAGCACCAGGAGCCTAGAATTGTATATGTTTATTGCTTTTGCTTCTTTTTGCCTATGTTGGTAATCATTAAATTAATGGTGATTATGGTTTATGTGTCATAAAAGTAATCAAGACTTCATATTTCCTCATTATAGATAGTGCTTATATTGGTGATAATCTCCTTCTAATAATTGAACAGGACACTATATATATTTGGGTGGGATTACTAGTGTTTTATTTTCTTAGAGAGGGCACTGTGCCTGTCTGATTCTGTGCCAGCACTGACTTATACAGGTAGTATGCAAAGTCCCCACTGATAGGAAGTACTATAGATAAGGAATGTGTGGAAGATGCACAATCTATGTGATCATAATGAATTTTCTAGAAGTTTTGTCCTGTGGTGTTATCTCTGAAGACTCACCACATCACCTCAAATGAATGATGAATGCATTCATCAATTAATAAGATTTAAATGATTTGCAATTAGAGTGTGGGATTGTATAACTGTTTAGTTATATCTGTACAAAGGAAAATGATACGATTTAATTACCCACAATAGATTAAATAGAAGCAAGCTCAGTGCTAAAGGAGAACAGCTGAAAAAAATACTGGAATAACAAGGGTATAAACATTTGATGGATTCTATTTATTCTTGAACATTGGAAGAATAAAATTGATGGCAAATTTAAAATACGATTGTGTTAAAAAATAATACGTGAGATGAATGAAATACGTTTTTAAGATTCTAAGTGTGTTTGAAATCTTTTCATAAAAAATAGTTTTCAGTGCAGAGAAACAAGCTGATAATTCAAAATTGGACATGTGTTATTTAAAGGCAGAGCAATTACTTTAAAATACTTCTACAGCAGAAACCAAAAAAATGGTAATCTTAGAAAGCATTATGCAAACATCTACGTTTCATTTATGTGTCTAAGTGAGCAAGCAGTATCAAGTGCCTGCCATGTTTTAAGCAGGTGATTTTGAAGTGATGAAAAACAAAAGTTTAAGGCCCCATTTTTGCCCTTTAAAAGGTTACAGCCGTGTGCTTGACGCAGGCCAAAAAAAAAAAAAAATCAATATTTAAAGCACAGTATACAATTTGTCATAATAAAGATAAACATAAAGAGTTTTGGGATTACAAAGTTAGATCAAAGAGGAGGGACATCTGACAAATTATAGTGTTTAGGTGGAGAATACCAATTTCTCAGAGCAGATGCTACTTGACATAAAACTAGAAAGAAAAAGGAGTTTTGCAGGCACAATTAACGCAGGGTGTCTCAGAAGGAAAGGGGTAGATGTCAAGAAAAACAAATAATTATTGAACAACATTCAGGAAGATATATATATTTGAGATAATATACATACATTTCAGACAAATAACACTTCTAAAATGATCTGTCCTTATATACAATTTAGAATATAAGAGTCCTTAAAAATTAGTAAATCCTAAAATTTTAGAAATTCAAGACCTAAATGAGCATGATGATTGAAACTGAAGTACGTTGAATATTATCAATTAACTTTGCGAAAACCAGCTTCTATTATTTCCTTCAATAAAGTCAGTTTGTTGAAGCATACTTTTGTGCCATGTAAAGCTTTTTCTCTCTACATAAAGAGCAAATGAATATTTTTGTTTTCGGTTATTTATTTTTGTTTTGTTTTTCTTTTTGACAGAGTTTAAGACATCTTTCTAATTCCATGTTGTTACACAGTCACATTTGAATGCTTCAAATAAAATATTCTTCTGAATTTATCGGAAACCTAGATATACAATCTTGTAAGAGATGGCATGTAGGATACAACTAAACTGACAATGAAAAAGACAATGGGGTCTCTCATGTGAAGTAAATTGAGAAGTTCTGATTCTCCTTCTTACTCTTCTTTTTATTTCTTAAATTTTAATTATTTTTAATTTTTTCTTGTTATGGATATACACTAATTGCGCAAATTTATGGGGAACATGTGATATTTTAATACAAACATACAATGTTTATTAAGTCGGAATAATTGGAATATCCATCATCTTAATCATTTATTTTTTCTTTGTGTTGGCAACATCCAATCCACTCTTCTAGTTATTTTGAAGTGCATAATAAATTATTTTTAACTATGGTCACTCTATTGTGCTACCAAATATTAGATCTTATTCTTTCTATGTAGTGATATTTTTGTACTCATTAACAAGCTCTTGTTTATCGCCTGCCACACTACACTTTCCAGCCTGTGGTAACCAACATTATATCTTCTGTCTCAATGAGATCAATGTTTTGTTTTCCTACATATGAGTGAGAACATGCAATATGTGTCTTTTTCTGCCTATTTCAATTATAATATCTTCCCGTTCCATCTATGTTGTTGTACATGACAGGATTTTATTGTTTTAGATGGCTGAATAATATTTAATTGTGTGCAGGTACTACATTTTTTAATCCATTCATCTGTTGATGGATAATTAGGTTGATTCTATATCTTGGCTACTGTGAATACGCTGCAATGAACAAAGAAGTGCAGCTATCTCTTCAATATACTAATTTGCTCTGCTTTCTTTTGGGTATATACCCAGTATTGGATTGCTGGATCATATGGTAACTCAAAAAAATTTGCACATCGATTTTTGTAGGTGCTTCATTCATAATTGTCAAAATCTGGAAGCAACCAAGATGTCCTTCAGTAGTTATATGGATAAATAAGTTGTGGTACATCCAGACAATGGAATATTTTCAGTGCTAAAAGGAAATGAGCTATCAAGCCATGGAAGTATATGGAGGGACCTTAAATACATAGGGCTAAGATGCCAATCTGAAAAGTACTACATACTGTATGATTCCAATTATATAATATTCTGGTTAAGAAATAACTATGGAGAGAGTAGAAGTTCAATGGGTGCCTGGGGTTGGGAGAAGAGAATTGAATAGGTGGAGCACAGATAATTTTTAGAGCAGTGAAATACTTTTTCTCATATTATAATGGTGAATAAATGACATTATATATTTGGTCAAACCCTTAGAATGTTGTACAACACCAATATGAGCCCTTATATAAACTAAAAACATTGAGTAACTGATGTGTTCATCAAACATAAAATAGTGCACTACACTGGTTGGAGGATGTTGATAATGGAGGAAGCATGCATGTGTGGGGGCAGAATTATATGGAAATTCTCTGTACCTTCCTTTTAATTCTCCAGTGAACCTAAAACTTCTGTAAAAATAGTCTTTTTAAAAAGAGATTATCATACAGTTTTAAGAAATAATGCAGAGAAATTTCATATATCTTTACTAAATTTCACTTAATGGTAAAAACTGGCAAAACAGTAGTTAAGATCACATCTGTGGTGTTCTTTGTTTTTATCCATTTTCTAGTTTGGTATAAGAATAATATTAGCTTCCTAAAATAAATGAAATGTATTTCCATCTCTTCTGTCTTATAGAAGAAATTATATGGAATTCATATTAATTTTTTATTAAAAGCTTGGTAGAATTAAATAAAATGTTTCTCGCTCTCTGCATATATATATCATATTTTATATAGTAAATTCATTTTATAGAATAAATTTTAATATATGATTATAAATTCAATTCTTTTAATATATAATTTAAATTACATCATATTGGGTGAATCGCAGCATTTTGTGTTTTTTTAAGGATTATTTCAATTCATTTAAGTTGTCAAATATATGGTTAGAATTATTCATAGTGTTCCCTTCTCATCCTTTTGGTATCTGTAGGGTAGGTAGTGATATCGATATCATCATTCTGATATTGACAATTTATTTCTTGTTTCTTTTTCTTCTCAGTTTTTATACAAACTTGTTAAATTAATAAATATTTTAAGAAATATCTAATTCATTGCTTTTTAAATTTGTCTTCTTTGAATTCCATTAATTTATGCTCTTATTTTTATTATTTCCTTATTTTGCTTAGTTTTCATTTATTTTTCTGTCTTTTGATAGGTTCTTGAAGTGAAAGTTTAGTTTATTGATTTCCTATACTTCAATTTTTCTAATACGAACATTTAAAGCTACAAATTTTCCATACAACATTGTTTTAGCTGAATTCAACAAATTTTGAAATGTTGTATTTTAAACTTTATTTGGTTCAATGTTTTCTGTTTGCATTTGTATTTAATGCCCCTTGGGACATCCTCTTTGACCTGTGAGTTATTTATAATTGCGTTGTTTAGTTTTCAAGTTTTGAAGTTTTTCCTTATTATCTTTTTGTTATTAATTTCTAGTTTAATTTCATTTTAAATAGAGAACACCACACATATAATTATAATTCTTTTAAATTTATTGAGCCCTGTTTTTTTGTTTCCAGGATGTAGTCTATCTTGGTGTATTTTCTGGAGGAATGTAAAAAAAAATCTATTCTGCCATTATTGTGTGAACTAATCTATAAATGTCACTTTTATCTGTTGGTTGATAGTGTAATTGAAATCTTTGTTCTTTTTTTTTCTTGTCATTCTATCAATTATTGAGGGAGGTATTGAAGTCACCAACTATAATTGTGGGTTAGTATATTTTTCCTTAATGTTCTATCAGTTTTTGCCTTGCATAATCTGCAGCTCTAGTTTGGTGAATACTCATTTATTATTGCTATGTGAATCCACAGCTTGGTGGATTGACTAATTTATCATTATATAACACCTTCTCTGTCTCTGAAAATTTTTTTGCTCTGAAGTACACTTTATACAAAATATAGCCACTTCTTCTTTACTTTGATTAATGTTTACATTATATATGTGTTTCCATACTTCCCCTTTTAGCTCACCTATATCATTACATTTTAAGTGATTTTTTGTAGACAACTAATAGTTGGATCATGGTTTTTCAATCCAATCTTCTAGTATGTGTTTTATAATTTGTATATTTAGTGTATTTATATTTAATGTATTTATTGGCATATTAAGACTTGAGTCTCCCATTTTAGTTTTTGTTTTAATTTGCTTTTGTTGTTTTGCATTTCTGTTTCCTTTTTCCTACTTTTCTGTTAGTTATTAAAACAAATTTTAGACTTTCATCTGTTTAGTGATTTCATTATCAAGATAGTTCAGACTCTGGTTCAGATCACAGTATGGAAAGAAAATACCACAGGAATAAAAACATAATTTAGTGGATAAAATTACATTTTTCAGTTCAGATAGATGAGATTTTTAATCTAATTCCTGACTTGAGGCAAGTTATCCCCTCGATCATTTTTTATTCTCATTTTAAAACAGAAGTAACAATACTTTTCTCATGGGATTACTTTCATTGTTAAATGTAACAATAAATGTGAAAAATTTAGCATATTATAGACACTGCTTGTATTAGAATCTGCTGTTATTACATAACACAGTACCACAAACATAGCATTTCAAACAATGCCCACTTATTATTAGCTCACAGTTCCGTAGCTCAGACATTCAGGCTTAGCATGACTGATGTGCTGCTCAGGCTGTACAAGACTGAAAACAAAATGTTGGTGGGGCTGTGCTACTTTTTCTAGAGACCATGGGGAATATTTCTTTCTTTCCTTCTTTTTTTTTTTTTTTTTTTTGAGGTGGAGTTTTGCTCTTTTCGCCCAGGCTGGAGTGCGATGGCGCCATCTCGGCTCACTGCAACCTCTGTCTCCTGAGTTCAATCGAATCTCCTGCCTCTACCTTTCGAGTAGCTGGGATTACAGGTGCCCGCCTCCATGCCCAGCTAATTTTTGTATTTTTTTTAGTAGAGACGGGGTTTCACCATGTTGGCTAGGCTGGTCTCAAACTCCTGACCTCAGGTGACCCACCCGCCTTGACCTCTCAAAGTGCTGGGATTCCTGGCATGAGCCACTGCGCCAGGCCGGGAATATTTCCTTTCCAAGTTCATTCAGGTTGTCCGCTGAATTTAGTTCCTTACAGTACCGAGGAACTCATTTTCCTGCTGCCTGTCAGCTGCCAGACACTTTCAGCTCCTAGAGGCTATACTTCCCTGGTCAAATAACTCACAATGGATGATGACCCTCTTATACCTTGAATCTCTGACTTCAAGAAGATTCTGGGCTCTTTTAAGAGCTGAAAGATTAAGTCAGGTTGCCCTAGATAATATTCCTTTCTCAAAGTCAATTATGCCAAGTAATATAAACTACCTACAGGAACAAAAAATCAAACTTATTCAAAGTCCCTGCAGGTTAAGCAGGTTTTATACATCAAGAGACAAGGATCTTGAAAGCCATTTTATAATTCTGCTGACCACACTGTAAGTATGAATTAATATTTAATTAGAAGGACAGAGTTTGTGATTAAAATGGTGGATAGGATACCCTAGAACAAATGGACTTAATAGATATTACAGAGTACATTCTATTCATCAGCACATGGTACATTCTTCACAATAGGCTATGTGGTAGCCACAAAAGAAGATTCAGTAAATTTAAGAAAATTGAAATTATATCAAGTAATCTCTCAGACCACAGTGGAATAAAATTGTAAATCAGCTCCCAGAGGAACCCTCAAAACCAAGCAAATAAAAGGAAATTAAATAACCTGCTCCTGAATGATCATTGGGTCAACAATGAAATCAAGATGGAAATTTAAAAATGACTTGAACTGAAGGTAATAGTGAAACAACCTATTAAAACTTCTGGGATACAACAAAAGTGGTGGTGCTAATAGGGAAGTTCATAGCATTAAATGCCTACATCAAAAAGCCTGAAAGAGCACAAACAGACAATCTAAGGTTACACCTAATGGGACTAGAGAAACAAGAACAATCCAAATGCAAGCCCAGTAGAAGAAAAGAAATAACAAAGATCAAAGAAGAAAAAAAAAAAAAAATTAAAGAAACAAAAACAACACAAAAGATACAGGAAACAAAAATCTGGGTTTTTTAAAAGATAAATAAAATTAGACTATTTGAAAAGATAAATAAAATTAGACTATTAACGAGATTAATCAAGAAGAGTGAACATTCAAATAAACTCAATTAGAAACAAAATGGGAGATTTTATAACTGATAACACAGAAATACAAAATATCATTCAAGAATACCATAAACACATTTATGTGGATAAGCTAGAAACCCAGAGGAGATTCCTGGAAATATACAACCTTCCTAGATTAAACTAGGAAGATAATCTCTGAACAGATCAATAACAAGCAGCGAGATTGAAATGGTAATAAAAAAATTGCCAAAAACAAAATAGTCCAGGACCTGACTTCTATCAGAAGCTGAATTCTAACAAACATTCAAAGAAGAACTGGTCCAAATCCATTGACATATTCCAAAAGATAGAAAAAGAGGGAAGATTCCCTAAATCACTCTATGAAGCCAGCATCACCTTAATACGAAAACCAGGGAAGAGCATAACAGAAAAAGAAAACTACAGATCAATATCCCTGATGAATATAGATGGAAAAATCTTCAACAAAATACTAGTGATCCAAATTAAACAGCATATCAATAAGAAAATCCCCCATGATCAACTGTGTTTCATACCAGGGATGCAGGGATGGTTTAATATATATAAGTAAATAAATGTGATACACCAAATAAGCAGAATTAAAAACAAAAATCAAATGATCATCTCAATAGACACAGAAAAAGAATTTGACAAAATCCAGGATCTGTTAAATAAATTCGGCAAAATTTCAGGATACAAAATTAACATACACAAATCAGAAGCTCTGCTCTACAACAATAGTGACCAAGCCGAGAATCAAATCAAGAACTCAACACCTTTCACAATAGCTGCAAAGATAATAATAATAATAATAAAATGCTTAGGTATATACCTAACCAAAAAGAGGAAAGACCTCTACGAAGAAAACTACAAAACACTGCTAAAAGAAACCATAGATGACACAAACAAATGGAACCCCAACCATGCTCATGGATGGGTAAAATTAATATTGTGAAACCGACCATATTGCCAAAAGCAATCTATACATTCAATGAAATTCCCATGTAAATACCATTCTTCACAGAACTAGAATAAAAAAATCCAAAATTTATATGGAAACAATGACAACAAAAAAGCCCACATAGCCAAATCAAGATCAAGCAAAAGGAACGAATCTGAAGGCGTCACACTACTTGACTTCAAACTATACTATAAGGTCATAGTCACCCAAACAGTATGGTTTGGGTATAAAATTAGGGACATAGACCAATGTAACAGAATAGAGAACACGGAAATAATGTCAAATGCTTAGAGTCAACTGATCTTCAACAAACCAAACAAAATGTTAAAGTGAGGAAAGGAATCCTATGCAACAAATAGTGCTGAGGTAATTAGAAAGCCACATGTAGAAGAATAAAACTGGATCCTCATCTCTCACCTTATACAAAAATCAACTCAAGGTGGAACAAAGACTGAAATCTAATCTCTGAAACCATGAAAATTCTAGAACATAACATCAGAAAACCTTTGCAGACATTGGCTTAGGCAAACAGTTCATGACCAAGAACCCAAAAGCAAATGCAACAAAAACAAAGATAAATAGGTGGGACTTAATTAAACCAAAAAGCTTCTGCACAGCAGAAGAAATAATCAGTAGAGTTAACAGACAGAGTAGGAGAAAATCTTCAAAATCTATGCATCCGACAAAGGACTAATATCCAGAATCTACAAAGAACTCAAATAAATCAGCAAGAAAAAAAACAAAAATTCCATCAAAAAATGGGCCAAGGACATGAATAGACAATTCTTAAGATATACTAATGGCCAACAAGCATATAGAAAAATGCTCAACGTCACTAATGATCAGGGAAATGCAAAGCAAAACCACAATACGATATCACTTCACTCCTGCAAGAATTAATAAAATAATAATGATTAATGAAAAAAATAAAAATAATAATAGTAGATATTGGTGTGGATGTGGTGAAAAGGGAACACTTTTACACTGTTGGTGGGAATGTAAACTAGGATAATCACAATGGAAAACAGTATGGAGATTCCTTAAAGAACTAAAAGTAGATCAATTGTTTAATCCAGTAACCCCATTACTAGGCTGTCTACCCAGAAGAAAACAAGTCATTATACGACAAAGACACTTGCACATACATGTTTTTAGCAGCACAATTTGCAATTACAAAAATATGGAACCAGCCCAAATCCCATCAATCAGCAAGTGAATGAAGAAAATGTGGTACATATAGACATGAAATACTACTCAGGCATAAAAAGGAATGAAATAATGACATTCACAGCAATCCAAATGGAAATGGAGACTATTATTCTAAGTGAAGTAACTCAGGAACGGGAAACCCAACATTGTACGTTCACACTCTCATATGGGAGCTAAGCTATGAGGATGCAAAGGCGTAAAAATGATACATTGGACTTGGGGAACTCAGTGAGTAGGGATGAGGGGTGATGAGGAATAAAAGACTGCACATTTGATACAGTGTACACTGGTCAGGTAATGGGTGAACCATAATTTCATAAATCACCACTAAATAACTTATTCATGTAACCAAACACCACCTGTTCCCCAAAAACCTATTGAAATTTTAAAAATTAAAGTAATAATAACAATTATTATAAGGACAACTGATTTTAGTGTGTAATAACCAATGTAAAATGAACATATTTGAAAGGGTACACGAAAAACATATTATCATATTAAAATTTTTATTCAAAAACATAGTCTGTTTTAGACGGCTCCAAAAACGTTATATGCAAAAATGTAACAATTTTATTTTAGAATGGTACAATAGCAATACAATGACAGAACTTACTCTCCCTACCTTTCAGTATTTAAGTTGAAAGATGATTGTTAGCTTGCCTGCATCTGAGCTGGCAGAGGGAAAAGGTGAAGCCTTTGAGACATACAGACATGGAAGTAAGAAGTAAAAATAAGTAGACCAGCAATGACGAAACACAGACTTAATGTCATACTCTGAGTTTGAAGAATGGCTCAGCAGATATTGTCTACCTTAAAATCAAGAAGAACAAAATATTTCAAAACAGAATATATACATAAAATATTTCTACTATCTTTATAACTTTTTTAAATGTTTTGATTACTTAATCTCAATTAAAGTGTAAGCACCTGTTGCTGGTGTTGCTGGTGTTTCTTTTTTCTTTTCTTTGCTGGTGTTTTTTTTTTTTCTTTTTTTCTTTTTCTTTTTTTTTTTTTTTTTTTTTTTTTTTGAGACGAAGTCGCGCTCTGTTGCCCAGGCTGGAGTGCAGTGGCGCGATCTCAGCTCACTGCAAGCTCCGCCTCCTGGGTTCACGCCATTCTCCTGCCTCAATTTCCCGAGTAGCTGGGACTACAGGCACCCGCCACCTCGCCTGTAATTTTTTGTATTTTTAGTAGAGACTGGGTTTCACCGTGTTAGCCAGGATGGTCTCGATCTCCTGACTTCGTGATCTGCCCGCCTCGGCCTCCCAAAGTGCTGGAATTACAGGCGTGAGCCACCACCGCACCCGGCCGATGTTTATTAAGTTTCATTAAATTATCTCCTTTACACACTTTTCTTTGGTATGGAAATTCCAGAGGCTGTGTAATCTGCTTGATCACTCTGTTGCTCTTTCTCAGTAAGTAATGATAATGAGTATGATGACTTAAAGTGGTTCCACATTCACAATACTGCAGTACTTGAAAATAATTTGGCTGGGTAATTATCTATCTTCACCATAATAATTTAACACCTGATTCTGTCACAATGCTCATTAAGCAACTGAAGAATCTAAATCTCAATGTTCAGCTGAATTATCTATGCAATATGCTTTGGGTCATTGTCATAAGGCTAAGGCTGAACTTTTGTTCTCTGAGTCAGATTTTCAAAATGACTCATTCATGATACTGCTTTTAGCAAGGCTGTTATTCCTTCTAAAACTCATGGGTCAGTGTTGCTAGGAGTTGTTAGAAAATTTATTCACTTGAAGCTTTCAATATATCAAATGTCATGCTTCTGTGCATTGTTTCAATTTTTCATTAAATTATAAGAGTGTTGAGAACATTATTGTGTGTAATATTGTCATGCTTTATACAAAGGGCTGGAGATAGTGATTTTCCATTTACCTCTTCAGCTAACCTGGTACAGAAAAATGATGCAGTGAGGAAGGTAGCTCACCACAGGATCATGGTTCCAGCAGATATTACTAAAAGAGAGAGGAAAACAAAAATAAGCAAAAAAAAAAAAAACTCCACACATATTCCCAAAGCTCTTCCACTGCCACTTTGTTATTGTCTTCTTCACTAAATATGGCTGCCCTGCTTTTCATTTTAGATCGATTTGATCTGTATAATAATGCTCCTACTGAATGCAAAGAAGGTGTTTGATTCACTAATATGCAGTGATGGCTATTCAGGATCTGAAAACCATCTCTAGTAAGAGCTGATAGCTTTGATTATTGATTAAAAGATCGTACACACATTTTCCTAGTACAGCCAAGCTGTATAAAGAGTCCAGTGGAAAGAGTCAAGAAGTCTCTTTATGGTTTCTTGTATGGTTTTTTATGAGGTGCATATTTTCTTAAAGTTCAATTGAAATGAAAGATCACATTAACAGTGAAAAACTGCCAGCCTGACTCAGACATTTTTGTTACTGTGTTCTAGAAGGATATACCAACCTGACTAATCTTTGAAAATAAAGATAAAATAAGGTGGGTATAGCATATTTACGTTTCAAGAATAAACAAAATTAGACATGTTTTGATATGTCTGGCAAATTGAAAGAGCAGGTCACCAAATCTGATTTACATCAGGGTTAATAAGTCTACTGTGATTCAAGTACACTAAATGACCCAGTAAAAATGTTTGGTTGTTAGAGGAGAAGAGAAAATGCTGAATGCAGTATAGTGCTTGCTGTTCACATTATAACTGGTTCCCCTCCACTGGGCTCATTCATGCTTTATGCAAGGCCCTGTGGTACGTATTCAAGGAAGGAAGAAGTAGACCAACAACAAAAAGGGCACAGACCAAAAGCAAGAATCTTGAGTTTGATCTATAGCTAAATAGATACCAAATGTAGAATTAAGATAAAATATTTCAAATCAGAATGTGTACAAGTAGCATTTAAAGCATAGTTATGTAGCTTGGGCAAGAGAGGAAAACCCCATCTCTTAAAAAAATTTTAAAATTACCCAGGCCCATGTGGTGAGCACCTGTAATCCTAGCTACTTGAGAGGCTGAGGCAGGATAATTGCTTGAGCCTGGGAAACTGAGACTGCAGTGAGCTGTGTTGATGCCACTGTACTCCAGCCTGAGCAACAGAGTGAGACACTGTCTCAAAGAAAAAATAATAACTATTTTTAAAATTTTCAGTATTTATTCTTAGTTATGGGTTAACATTTACTTTTGAGGTTTCTTAAGTCTTAAGAAACGTGCTTTAAATACTATTAGTATGGAAGTTATTGAACTTGGTGGACTGGGGAATAGAAAAAAAAGAAAGAAAAGGAATTTTAAAGAGTTATAGTATAAAGACTTTGTAAAGTATAGGTATTATAAATACCTATTTTAATAACCAAAGGGAAAGAAACATGGAGAGAGAAAAAAAGGAAAGGAAAGGAAAGGAAAGGAAAGGAAAGGAAAGGAAAGGAAAGAAAGAGAGAGAGAGAGAAAGAAAGAAAGAAAGAAAGAAAGAAAGAAAGAAAGAAAGAAAGAAAGAAAGAAAGAAAGAAAGAAAGAAAGAAAGGAAGGAAGGAAGGAAGGAAGGAAGGAAGGAAGGAAGGAAGGAAGGAAGGAAGGAAGGAAGGAAGGAAGGAAGGAAGGAAGGGAAAAGAGAAGGAAAAGGAAAGAAAAACAATCGAAAGGAAAGAGCTTTGTTATCCTGGAAACTCTACAGCTAGTGCTTGAGCAGAAGATGAGATGCTTGTTGGATAAGACTGTCTTTAGCTCCTGCTTTTAGGGACAGCTATGACTGGCAGGAGAAGCCATTCTCAAGAGCACATAAAAGATGCCCCAGAAATATTTAGAAGGATTAGTTTGACAGACCGCAGTTTTTATATCTGAGGTTATAGGAAAGAAGCTATGACATCCTGGTTAATCCTATTATAAAATCCTGTCTATAGAGGCAGTTGGGGAAGCTTGAAAAACCTGGATTGTGCTTAATCATTGTGGGGAAAAAAAAAAAAAAGAAATATGTGTCTTTCTTTTGGGTCTACAGAATAGCTCATATTAAAAACAAAACGAAACAAACCCCCAAAATCCTGATTTTTTTTTAAGTGCTTGTTATTAACATCATCAACTGCAGGTCAGATAATGGTTGGCCCATTTAGTCCTTCGTTAGTTTTCACTGTCCAAATTTAACTATTCCTAAACATATTGTTCGGGCATATTTCAAAGCACATAGAAATCTGTTTTAGAAACAGTTTTAGAAATGTTTTACATATATTTATACCTCTTTTATAAACAAACAGCATTTCTTCTAGGCTGTTGTCATCCAGAATTTAAAGTAAAATCAGAAATTAATGGTAGGGCCAACTATAATACGAAATAGCCTCACCTGATTTTTTTTTTTTTTTACAAAGGTAAAGCTAGATTATGATTAATTTACCTGCTTGATTCTTTTCCCCACACTGCAATACTCACTGTCAATGTCTTGCTGATCTTCTGATTTTATAGGTATAGGGCCTTCATTTGTTGTTTGGACACTCTGGAGTACTCAGCATGCTACCGAGACCTCAAGCTCTTATCACCACAAGCAAAAGTGTCAGTTCTGAAATACTGCTGAGAGGAAGACTCTCAGGCAAAAAGGAATGCAAAACAAGCACTTCACAGGGAAGAGGGGTAGGTGCTGCTTCAAGACTTATTAATGAAAGATGAAATGTGTAAAAATAATGCTTTGAGTTCCTAAAGTTTATTTACCACTCAAAAATATGGGATTAAAAATAATCACATTAGCACAGTTTGCAAAAGTTTGGAGGAGGGCTTTGTGTTAGCTCAGCTAATAAATATTTTCATTTTGTTCGTTTTTCCTCCATCATATAAGAACAATATAAGTAAATATAATGCATGTATTTTTAGCAATTTATATTCCTTTTGTATATGTATTGGCAAAGTGAAAAAAAATTAAATGTTGACTTAAAACTTTATTTAGACAGAAAATGAATGTGAAAATGAGGAATATTACTCTATGAAAAAGATTTAGAAATCTAAAGTAGACTCCAATGTATCATTTAAATTTTTGGAACTTCCATCTCATTCATTTTTAAGTATCAAGACATGAATAGAATTTATCACTGAGGATTTACAGGACTCAAATGCATAGAGTTTTTGATACCCCAGAGTAGAGCAATCTATGCCTATTTTTGTACAAAATCTCATTTTCTCTGATAGCTTTAGTTATCTGCTTTTAACATGCGAAAGCGGAGGTCCAAGACTCAACATTGAGTTTTGCCAACCTTTGTGGCTTTTTATGGCAGGGTTGCTGTTGTATAAGAAGGAGGATAGGGAAAGTCCAATGATAGAAAAAATGGAACAGAAAATTTAGGGTGAAACCACTCTCTCCTTTTCCCCTTACCTCTATTTAATACTTTCTTATCAGATACACTGACTTTTGTATATTTTCACTCTGGGCACTGATATTCTTCTAAAACTACAGTGTCCCATTCCTCACAGTATAGTAACAGAGCGATTGCAGGGAGCTCTCACTGGTGAGAAGTCTGCCTAGACCTCTTCATCTGCTTCTCATCCCATCTTAACATTGCTGTGTTGAAACTCTGGCAAACCTTATACTCCTGGACAAGTGTTGCTGTTTGTCCTTTTTATGTTGTTAGGGAGGGAAGACTTTCACCTAAACTATCCCCACACTGTGACATTCAAACCTTTTTCACTCTGGGCTGGGATATTCTCATTTGACAACCTTCCTTCGATTTTCCTTGGATTTCTTTGCCTTTTTTATTTGGTTTGAAGATCCACATACTCTCATGTTTTATGGTATCTCTTGAGTTGGGGCAGGATGAGGAAATGGCAGTAGGCATTCTTCGCTAGTTCTTTACATCCTTATTGATTAATCCTTCATATGGATGAAATGTATAATATAACACTGTCTTAGACATTGTTTTAAAATTAATTTTACATCATGATTACTTTTCAATTTCAGTAAATATCCTTTGATAACATCATCTTAAGGTCTTATATTTCACCTATTCTTGTGTGACTTGGTTTTGACAATCTTTTCAAGATCTCATGTAAATAACAATGGAGAGAACAGCTTTGCCAAGAAACAGTACTTTGAGTCTGTCATCATCTGAATCTATGTACTGTTTTTCAATGATATATCTTTCTTAGACAAAGACCAAAAATGAAATTAGAAACCTACTTTACTTTAAAAGTACAGACAAATGAGCTAATCTCAGATATGCCTTTACATAGTAAACTAAAATTATTTCAGCTCCTCCAAGAAGTCAAGTCCACACTGTGACTTGACTCACTGTCATACTTGGATAGATTCCCTGTCCTCACTACAATGCTTTTTTTTTTTTTTTTTTTTTTTCCTGTTACCAATGTTGTTTATCTCAACTATGTGATAAGCTGAAGGGAAACAGCTTTAAAAAAAAAAATCTGTTCTCTCCTAAGTATACAACATGTATTATTCATCTGGTTATTATTAGAGACTGGAATATAAATATACAGTGTGTATTTGCAAAATGAATAAAACAGGCACCCATACTGTCCACCTAAAAAAGGAACATCAGAGAAAATTGTATCCAAATATGTTAAGTTGACTCACAAATGAGAAATAAGGATTATAATCTGGAATGCATGGAATTACCAGCAGTACATCGGGAGAGGAAAAATAAATAGACACAAATAGATGCTTTTATTAGCAAAATGGAAAGTTCCACGTAAGCATGAAACTAAGTTCACTGGTTCCAGAGACTCAAAGATAGAGTTGTTGATGGAGATGCCATTATTGGGGAAGTATTCTTGTGAGAGCAACATCTTATTTATTTATTTATTTATTTATTTATTTATTTATTTATTTATCTATTTTTATTTTATTTTATTTTATTTTATTATTATTTTTTGAGATGGAGTCTCCCTCTGTTGCCCAGGCTGAAGTGCACTGGCACGATCTCAGCTCACTGCAAGCTCCGCCTCCCGGGTTCCCGCCATTTTCCTGCCTCAGCCTCCCGAGTAGCTGGGACTACAGGCGCCCGCCACCTCGCCCTGCTACTGTTTTGTATTTTTAGTAGAGACGGGGTTTCACCGTGTTAGCCAGGATGGTCTCGATCTCCTGACCTTGTGATCCGCCTGCCTCGGCCTTCCGAAGTGCCGGGATTACAGGCGTGAGTCACCGCGCCCGGCTGCGTCGTTTTTGAATTACTGCAGTACCAAAGAATGTCTAGTGATGGACTTTGTCAGAGCAGAAGATGTGTGAAGGGTGTAAAAGGGTTTTCTGTGGCATTTTTAAAAAGTCCTTGGAAACAGTTCTTATCTCAGACATATAAGCACAATACTCCTTTTTGTGACTTCCTGGCTCTGCTTTGTCTGGGTCTAACAAAAGTGTTTTCACCCTCATATCTTTACATTTTTCAAAATCTAACACAATATGGAAATCTAAATAGTTCATTTAAACTTGAGAGTGTCAATTTCATTATATGTAATATTATTAAACTTTCTTCCAAGTGTGTTATATTAGTCAGTGTCCCAACAAAGTAATAGACAGATAAATCTAAAATTCTGAAGATAATTTAATTAATATATTGTTTACAGAGTAGTAGGAAGAGTTAAGAGAACAGACAACAGATATTGAATTATCCAAGGACTACCTACAGCCAGATGCCTTTTCCTTCACTAGACCTGAAGAAATAGTAGGAGAAAATGGTGTTACTGGATTCAGAGGTAACTGGAATCTTGAAACGGGACAGAGCAAATCTATCACCAAGATCCAAAGTGAAGAAACATCCCAGTATCTCACCCCTCCAATCCAGTCTTCCACTTGCACATTCCTTTTAATTAAACCAGAAGCTAGAGGCTAATGGCTACTAGTAATGAAGTATATAAGTATCAACCTTGTAGACAACAGAGGAATGAAAATAAACCTGAAGCATTGATTATTAACTACATTAAAAAATCATGCTTGTTATGAAAGAGATTTTTGTAATATTACTTATGAAAAAGAATACTGTCATTAATAATATAATATAAAATTATTTTTTATTTTTGCATGAATATGTGTGTGTGTTTATAAACACATACATATACATTAAAAACAAGTTGAAAGAAGATTGAAATATGCCAGACCTAAAGTGCCACAGTGCTCTTGGTATTTTTTCATATTTTAAAAATATTTATTTGAAAATGATTCAAATTAGTATCTATTTCATCATTATCATCATAATTATTAGGTTCTGACCATGATATTAACAGCTTTTTAATTTTAATGAGTGCCTTAAGTATTTATTTCTGTGATTTGTAATCACCCTATACTTTTTATTCTGACCTAAATATCATAATTTTCTAAAATCTATATAGAAAATTATATAGAAATTTGAAAGATCTAGAATAACCAAAGTATTTTTTTAAATAAAAATGTTGGAGTAATAACACTATATAATGTCAAGACTTAACTTATTGTAAAGAAATAGTAGTCAAGGCAGTGCAATGTTAATATCAAGACAGACGAATATTTCTATGGGACACAATAGAGGGTCTTGAAATATACCTACACGATTATGGAGCCTGATTGTTGATAAAGGTACAAAAGCAAATCAGTTGAGAAAGAATGACCTTTTCAGCAAAGGGTGCTAGATATGCCTGTTTCAACAACAGCAACAAAAACATTGGTTTATAACTCTCACCATCTCCAAAATGTAACTCAAAATTGATCACTGACCTAAATATAAAACTTAAACCTTTAAGCCTTCTAAGTTGGCCTTCTAAATTTGACATTAAATTACTCAAGGATTTCTTTGATTTCTTGAACACTATCACCCATAAATCTATAAATTAATAGATTAAATTTTATTGCAGTGTTAATAGAATTAAGTGAAAAGCCTTAGATGGTGAAAAAAAATCTTTACAAAGCAGAAATACAGTAAAGGACTTATATCCAAAATATTTGAATAACTCTCAAATACAACAATAAGAAAACAAATTAATTGTTTTTAATTAGCAAAAGTTTTGAATACACATTTCACTCAGTAAGATGTATGTCTGACAAACATAAAAAAAAGTTCAACATCACTAGTCATTTGGAAATGCAAGTTAAAAACTACAATATGATGCCACTATACAACTACAAGAATGCCTAAAATTAAAATGGCTGGTCATACCAAGTGTTGGCGAGGATGTGGAAAAAGTGGAGCTCTCACATACTGTGGGTAAGAATGTAAAATACTACTGTTATTTTGGGAAACTTTTTGGTAGTTTCTTAAATAGTTAAAGATAACAGAAAAAAAATGAGTGCATAATGTACTATTCCATTTATTTGAAATCCTAGAAATTGCAAATTTATATATATTGCCCTAAAAAATATCAGTGATTGTCTGGGTACTAGTACATAAAAGAAGAGAGGGATGGGTCAGAGACTTATCAAAATATACATTTCAGATATGTGCAAATGACAACATGTCCATTATATATTAATAAAGATATTAGAAGGGCAGTAAGACTACTTTTATGTAAATGACAAATTTTAAGCTCACACAAGCAAAATAGCTTTTCTGATATCACCACTCTATAACTCTTAGGCCAGGTACTTAATTGTGGTGTATTCTGATTTCAAATATCATTATCATTCATTATTTCAACAAATTTATTGAACACATATTATGCTAAGCCACCAATTTAGGTATAAGTATACAACAAATTTTTTAAAGCAAAAAGATGAGTCCATATTACAGCTGTTATATATAATACATAGTATTATGAAAAGACATACAATAAGCATTATAAATAATAAAAATACTACATAGTGATAAGTGCTAAATATTAGCTAAATATTAGCTAAATAAAGGGTGAGAAATCAAGTAAAGAAAATGCGACTATATGATATTTAATTAAAATAATTAAGAAAGACCTTAAAAATTTGAAATTTTAGTAGCATTCATGAATGCAGTGAAAGAGATAATCCTGTAGATATCTGTAGGAAGAACATTCTGGAAGGCATATGAGAAGAGCAAGTACAAAGACCCAATCATGAGTTTTTCTACTGTGTTATACACACAGAAAGGAGGTCAATGTGGCTAGAACAGAGTAAGAAAGTGAGAAAGGTACAAAGTATGAAGTCAGAGGTATAGTAAAGCACATAAGAAAGATGGATAAAAGCCTAGAAAGTCATAGTTTTACTTCATGAAGGAAGATTTTGAGCAGAGAAATAAAAATCTGACTTACATTTTATAAAACTCATAGTCTTCAATAGACACTGGAAGACTCTCTCTACTTAAACTTATGATCTCCCATCCATAAATTGTCACCTCCCTGGATACTGTGATCATGTCAGTACACCATGATCATGATGTTCTGTAAATGTCTGCTGTATCTTTAGCAATTTCTTAAAAATTTCAGCCTATTTCCTACTCATGAAATGTTTTCTTGATGTGAAGTGTGTTTTCATTAAGAATCACTTTGGTACCGTAATTAATTAAAGCTCAACTGAAGCTGTGTTAAGAATAGATGGGGGCCAGGCGCGGTGGCTCATGCCTGTAATTCCAGCACTTAGGGAGGATGAGATGGGCGGATCAGGAGGTCAGGAGATCCAGACCATCCTGGGTAACATGGTGAAACCCTGTCTTTACTAAAAATACAAAAAAATTAGCTGGTCATGGTGGCAGATGCCTGTATTCCCAGCTACTTGGGAGGCTGAGGCAGGAGAAAGGCTTGAACCTGGGAGGCAGAGGTTGCAGTGAGCCAAGATCGTGTCACTGCACTCCGCCTGGGCCACAAAGCATGGCTCCATCTCAAAAAAAAAAAAAATAAATAAATAAAAATAAAAAATTGAAGGGGATGTGGCATTATTAAACCATATAAATATGACTAGCTTCATACTTAGATTTAATAGTTCAGAGGAAGGTATCAGTGCTTTCTCTATCTTTTCCTGTAGATCTGTTTGGCTCTGTTTCCTGACTTCATTTTTTTTTTTTTTTTTTTTTTTTTTGACAGAATCTTGCTCTATTGCCCAGACTGGAGTGCAGTGGCACAATCTCGATTCACTGCAACCTCTGCCTTCCGTGTTCAAGCAGTTCTCTACTTTAGCCTCCCGAGTGGCTGGGATTACAGGCGCCTGCCACGATGCCTGGCTAGTTTTTGTATTTTTAGTAGAGACAGCATTTCATCATCTTGGCCAGGCTGGTCTTGAACTCTTGACCTGGTGATCTACCTACCTCGGCCTCCCAAAGTACTTAGATTACAGGCGTGAGCCGCTGCGCCCGGCCTGACTTCATTCTTTAAGAGATTCTGAATGCCTGGGGAAAATGGCAACTATTTGCAACCCCAAGTCACATTACAATGGCTTACTCATTCAACCGCTTAAAATGTCTTATCCTTCTCAGAGAATATAAATTGAACACATTAAATGGTTTTCACTGGACATGCCCAGTTAATTTATCTAATCCCAAGTCCAATACTTCGGCCAAGAGGATACATTGTCTATCTGACAGACATGATGTACTCCTATGGTCTGGGAAAGGCAGGTCACTATTATTTACAGCAACTTGTCTGGGTCACATACCTTACTCCTCTGGCCTGAGAAGGGAATGCCACTGTGACTTTTAGCCATCGGGAATGAAGAGATGTCAGGTCATGAAAAAACAGGAGTTCTGTAAATGAAGATTGGGTAGTGATATCAAAGAAGGTATATGGTAAAGTTTTGTGAGCAGAGGAAAACTATCAGTACCATAGTCCAAAATGGACAGTGGTCAGGAAATTCAAAGGCAGGTAGGATTAAGAGGAATTCAAGAAATAGATAATACACAATGTTTTATGTTATATAAAACAATCTTGGGGAGGGGGTAGGGGGGAAGGGGGAGGGATTGCATTGGTAGTTATAGCTGATGTAAATGACGAGTTGATGGGTGCTGACGAGTTGATGGGTGCAGCACACCAACATGGCACAAGTATACATATGTAACAAACCTGCATGTTATGCACATGTACCCTAGATCTTAAAGTATAATAATAATAATAATAATAAATCTTACACATGATTGGAGTAGCACTTTAAATCTGTCAAAGCTTAACTTACTGGGCCTTCCGGTATTTCACTTCATGTAGGAAGCTTACCTGACCATTGAGTTAAGTAAAAAGAAAAGCATGTGGATGTGCATATGTGAATGTAAAATGTATGTTTGTAGGTAAATGTAGGCTAAAATATTTCAATATGGATATGTATATAGGTGTATACTCATTAGTAGAGGCAGTGACTTTGTTTTTGAACCTCTAACAACAAGGACATTTACAAAATAATACATTTCCAGTGATGTATTCTTGAAAAAATTAATAAATTATGTATTTCACATGTGACGTAAACCACAAAGATTGTTTTCAATGTAGTCATTCTTATATGCTATGCCTTCTTATATGCAGCAAGGCTCTCTTTTTAAAATAAAAGCAGCTAAATAACAAAAGGGGATATACTCTAAAATTCCTCTTTATAATTATTCTCTTTTATTAAAACTTACTTTTGAACTTGGAATTAAAATAAAAATTATGTATATGTTAAATTATGAATACTGAATCAAAAACAAAATTGTAAAACATGAATGCATGTGTATATTTTAATTAACTTTCCCTTATATATACTTTCTTTTTCATTTTCTTAGAAGAAGTAAAATTAGGTTGTATATTGCTCATTTTTTAAGTGCTATTACATTTAGAATGAATGAGATTTGCACCATTTTATTAAACACATTCACATTCATTTGTGTTATATAAACATCTTGTGACAATTGGTTCACCACCTTAAATTGTTTTGTACAGACAGAAAACACATCTGCTGAACTGGATGACCCCATCTCTACCAAAACATTTGGCAGCCATGACAGGATGCAATTTGTTTTGTCCACATAACAATGACTAAGATGTGCTGATGTTACTTCAGCTTTCTAATGTTCTACTATCTGACGTGTTCATTTTACATGATCTATCAAGTATAGGTCACTGGATATTTCTGAGAACAAGACAATGAAATGAAATGAAAATGAAAAACAAAATCTTAGTTTCTTTATACTAGATAGTGTAAAATTACAGTAGTACATTTTATATTTTCCAGTGAAGAGGTCATGGGAATCAGCCTGCACATTAATATAGAATTTTTATTGTCAAGGGATTCAGCAGAATTTAAATTACTAATTTCCTGGACTGGACATGTGACAATGTTGCCCGGAAAGATGTGTCTCTATTGATTTATTGATTGCACACTATAATTAAAACAGAAGAAAAAGCAACACACACACACACACACACGCGCGCGAATCTTGTTTAAAAACTCCTTTCATGCAACAACTCTCTAGAAGGCTAATTAGCATTTTTTGTGTTTTATAATTACCTGACATTGTAATAAACCGCATGTTAGATATGCTTCTGTTTGTGAAGCAAAAATGTATGACTAGTTTTCTTTAAGGTGAATAAAAAAGAGGCTATTTATTCTGTTAACAGATTTCCCCCACTGGCTGTCCTCTCCCTTCAAAATATAACATTTTTATTTCTATATGCTTCCTATACATATGTCACTAATACATATACAAGTACATCGCTTGTTATGTGACCTTGTTCTAAAGAATTCATTCACAGATACTGTCTGTCAGGTATCCTTTCTCAGCAGTCTCAAGATATGAACTCAATTGACAAAAGGCTTTATTTTGAGGAACTTTGTACTTTGTTCTCATCACTCTTAAGGCATTTCAGCATCAGCACAGCTGTAAAATTGTTTTATCTCCTCTTCTTTTTCCCAATAAGGATTAGCCAAGGTCCAAGGAGTATTTCAAGACTGATAAAGCCTCGAGTGCTTTTACACTGAACTTGGAATGAGTCCAAATATTTCTAATTTCCATTTATCAAACTTAAAGTATCACAGAAAGCTCAAGTGGTTCAGAAATTCTCCCTGCCTTCAGGACTGAAGTACTCATTCCTCCAGCTGCTGGGACTATAATCTCTCAGCTGAGTCCCTCCGAGGAAATGATAAATTTTAGACAGACACCTCACCAAGGTTATGTTTCCTTTTGGTGACACAGCCCACATCCAATAACTGGCCGACACAAAAACAAGGAGGTGGTTTGGAGCTGAGGAACTCGTATAAGGCCTGGTCCTTTCCTTCCATTCAGGATAACCCTGCAGAGCCACCTGGGCTCTAGTGGTATCAACTGAAGTCTTTGTGGTACCCACACACAGTTCTAATTATCCCTCTCCCCAATTCTGTTGTTCTGCTCTCCCATAGATGTTACTTCAGAAAGCAATACACTTTTTGCGTGCAAGTCTCTGGAGCACAGCCTATTTCCTAGAGACACTGACTTACAACACAACTCACTTAAAAGTAAGAAAATGCAGATCTAACCTGTTAACAAACCTGGAAATTAATACAGAAAATCTTCCTTCACTAGCCTCACTGTATGAAATTACAGTGAATAGAATGAAAATGATGTGGCACTGTGGAGTGACATTTTTACAGGGTCTGAATATACTTTGGTTGCCTTGATCTGCCTGTAAATTATAATTCAAAGTCTAAAGTACAAGATAGTGGTTACTGAGATTTATTCTTTGCACTCGTGTATGTTCTTTCAGAGCTGATTCTCTTTAAAAAAAAAAATAGTACGATCCCTCTCTCTGTATGTATGTGGGTGGGGAGGGGCTGTGGCAGGTGGGAGGTTTAAAATCACAGTGTTACATCATGCAACATTAGACTCAATTATAACATACACTTTTAGAATATGTCTAAAAATTGTTTCTTTGCTTTTTATCCACTTCTTATTTACATTTTCAAAGTTAAAGATATATTTTAAAATATCCTGTGGCCTATTTTCTCCCTTCCCCTGAGTAGCTGGTGGTCTTTTCTGCCCTATCTTTTCTGTGTTTCTCCATGTAAAGTCTCCTGCCAGGTATTAATAAGTAGGCTGCATCCCATGAGCAGTCTAGGAAAGTACCATTTTACAGTGTTAACTGTACTCCATATTATCTTGTTTGTTATTTTTTCATTTGTCAACATAATAGATGAAATGCAGTAGAGCTTATTGTTTGTTTTTCCTGTCCAAGATAACTACCAGAATTAAAACTATTTATATACTGACTTTCAAAAACATAGTAGAATAGCTTGTGGGTCCCTATCACAATATGAATTCATTTCAAAATTATTCCTAAGCAACACTTTTACACTGTTGGTGGGACTGTAAACTAGTTCAACCATTGTGGAAGACAGTGTGGCGATTCTTCAAGGATCTAGAACTAGAAATACCATTTGACCCAGCCATCCCATTACTGGGGATATACCCAAAGGATTATAAGTCATGCTGCTATAAAGACACATGCACACGTATGTTTACTGCGGCACTATTCACAATAGCAAAGACTTGGAATCAACCCAAATGTCCATCAGTGACAGACTGGATTAAGAAAATGTGGCACATATATACCATGGAATTCTATGCAGCCATAAAAAAGGATGAGTTCGTGTCCTTTGTAGGGACATTGATGCAGCTGGAAACCATCATTCTCAGCAAACTATCGCAAGAACAGAAAACCAAACACCACATGTTCTCATTCATAGGTGGGAACTGAACAATGAGATCACTTGGACATGGGAAGGGGAACATCACACACTGGGGCCTATTGTGGGGAGGGGGCAGGGAGGAGGGATGGCATTGGGAGTTATACCCGATGTAAATTATGAGTTGATGGGTGCTGATGAGTTGATGGGGGCAGCACACCAACATGGCACATGTATGCATATGTAACAAACCTGCACGTTGTGCACATGTACCCTAGAACTTAAAGTACACTTAAAAAAAGAAAAAAAAGTTTTCCTAAGCTATTGTCCCTAAAATTATTTCTAATCCAGGTGTGTTAGTGTCTTGTGGCTGCCCTATCAAAGGAAGGATAAAATCTTCACCCAAAATAGGGTTTCGATATTCATATTGATAATGTTACTCAAGCATCAAGAGGATATAGAATATTAATTACTCACACTGTACAGTTTTCTTGGAAAAGAAAGGCAAGCTTTTACTGAGGTTCAAAAATGACTTACCAGAGAAAGGAGGGGAAAATGGATTGAGTTTTAGAGTGTTTGGAGTGGCCATGCGGTTACAGTTCTTACAGGCATGACTGAATTATGCATGGTTTGAACTTTCCACCAGAGCCAAGGGAGAGACACTGTGGACTTTCAAATCATCTTGCTGAGATGTGAGACAAGAGGTGTGTAGGGAGGTCTTGGAATCGGAAGATGTTAGAGGTCGGATATACAAAATGAAATGAGATTCTGTATTACAGTTAGAAATAAAGGAAGTGAAGTACGACCAAATGCTAGAAATAGAGAACAAACTAAAACCATCGAGGGAAGAGCAGGCTGAAATCCTGGAAAGGGCACGTATGCTATGAACCTGGTTACCGTTTATGGAATCAGACTGACTGAGATGATGGATGGCTTTGTGCCCCCACTAAAGGAATTGGGAATTGGCATTTCTCAATAAAAGCGTCAAATTTTAAGTGCTGTCTTGCACCTTAAAAATAAACTAGCAAACCACCCTGTATCCTTCCTAACCTTAGCTAGAAATAGGACATGATGTTTGTCATCTGTCTATGGCTTTAAGACTTTAAGTTTTAATAACTTACTTTTTTTCAGGGAAACTGAAACCTTTAATATGAAATCGATATGGATTCTATAACCACAGATAAACATTTTTATCACACACTCAAGTATAAGCATTTACATAAAAGATTTACTGTAAAAATTGATTGTGAACGTGGGAAATATATTGGACTCTGGTAGAACAAGCAAAATACCAACTTGTAGAAATATCATGAGATTCTTGTTGTGTCACTTTGCCAGCCGGAAACATTTGTGGATGATGGCACCTTTGCCCACATTTCGCTGAGGCTTGCTGGGCTTGTTCTGCCCGCTTGGCCTGGCAGGCTGCACTCAACTCACGCTACAAGCCTGGATATCACACCTGCTAAGGGCAAGCCAGGTGCAGAGCAGGGAGGGGTGCATGAGCAAATGAGCACAGGATCCAGTCGCTGGGCACAGCCAGGCATGCTGGCTGCGGCTAGGCGGGCAGCTCCAGGTTCCTCCACGGGCACTGGCTCCCTCTGAGGCTGCAGTTGGACCAGACGTACTGCAAGCAGCTTCCACTGCTCTCACCAGGGAATACGGTTGTGCCCAAAAACTTGGAGATGCCAGGAACTGCAGAGCTCCAAAGAGGGTGTCACGTCCCTAGCCTGGGGAGCTCCCAGGTCTGGGCTCTCCAAAGAACTGCAGCTCTTCTCTCTTCTCTCCTTCTAGTTGCCAGCAATGTAGAGAGGATGGGGGTGTGTTTTAGTCAAGTTTGTGTTACAGCTCTTTCAGTTCTGCCATTTGACAGTTCCTAAGTTTTTGCCCCTCATCCAAGAAGAATGAGGTACACAAACAACCAGAGGGTGAGCAAGGTGAAGAGATGCTTTTATTCAGTTACAGTATAGCTCTCAGGAGACCCGAAGTGGGTAGCTCCTTTCCACAAGCAGGACATCCTGACATCTGCAAATCTCAGTTGAAATAAGACCAGAGTGGTAGCTCCTACCTGCAGACAAGTCATCCCAATGAGTAAACAGCTTTCAGGGGAGAGCAGACCCACAGTGAGTAGCGCCTCACTGTAGGCAGGTTGTCCTGACTTCTGCTCAGCTCTCAGCTGAGAGGAGATACTCAGTGGATAGTTCTTGTCTGCAGGCAGGTATTTCAACATCTGCTCAGCTCCCGGCTTAGGGAAACCCACAGTGGGTATCTCCTTTCTGCAGGCAGGTCATCCCAATATCTGCCCAAGTCTGGCTGAGTCTGGGGTTGTTACAGGCTTCAGAAGAGAGGAAGTGCATGCTGATTGGTCCATGGGCAGCCATGGACAGGTCTGGAAAATGTACCATAAGTTGTCACTCCTGTCCACAGAACTGGCAGTCTGTTCCTCAGGCTTCAGGCCATTCTGGCCTGAAGGTGGGATTTCACTGGGGACCTACCCCTTTTGTCCCAGGAGCCTGTCTGCCTCCTGCTGCCATCAATATCCTGTCCACAGTCTCCAGGTTGTTCATGCCAAGGAGTACCTGAAGGCCTACACCAAGCTGCCCTCAGCTCCCCTTTGACCTCCTTCTCATGATCATTGGCATCCAAAGTTTGGAGGGGGCAGACACAGCAGGGGGCTGCTGTCAGTGCCACCCTGAGCATATGCACACATAGCGAGGTCGTGACAATGCTTGGGTTTGGCCATGACTTTGCCGCAAATTCAGAGCAGTTGCTGAGAGTGGGTAGAGGTCAGGTCGCAGGAGCAGGCACTTTCAAGCCTGTAGGGGCAAAGGGTTTCCTGGGCCTCTGAGAGATGCCTAGATCTGCAGCTGTGGCTGGGTGGCAGCACCTGCTCCCAGGAGCGTGGGGCTCCCCTTTCCACTAACTCAGAAGAGGGCGGGCCCCCACCTGTTCCTGGCTCCCCCGGGGAACCACTGAGCCTGCAGCCCCAGCCACACCTCCCTTGCTGCAACTGGTATCTTTGCAGCAGCCATTCCAGACAGGCCACTGCTGCCATCAGAAACACATCTACAACTGAGAGAAGGAACAATAAATGAATAAAATGACATCTGATTATGATAAGATTACCTTAAAAAATGAAAAACAATGTCAAGAAATGAACCTACCAAAAAAGCTAGAACAAAACCCCAAAGAATTAACATTCATTGAACAATTTAGAATAAGTATAACATGAGCATGTTTAAAAATACAAAAATAGCTGGGCACAGTGGCACAAGCCTGTAATCCCATTTATTCAGATGGCTGAGACAGGAGGATCACTTAAGCCTAGTAGTTTAAGGCTTCAGTGCACTCTGATAATGCCATTGCACTCCATCCTGGGCAACAGAGTGAGATCCTGTGCCAAAAAAAAAAAAAAAAAACCTAATAAAATAAAAATCTTTTAAAACAATACAAATACAAATCTATATAAATAAAACTCAGCAATTATACAATTTTATGAAAAGCACAATATTGAATAAAATTGAAGAGAAATTATAAAAAAAGATATGATTATCAAAATGCAGAATGTAAGGAATAGCCATGTTTAATAGAGTGAAAGAAAGTCTCAATGATGAAGAGACTTAAAAAACATTGACCCCAAAACACCTTACAGATACATATATCTCAAAGTGACACAGAGGCCTTTTTTTTTTTTTTTGAGACAGAGTCTCCCTCTGTTGCCCAGGCTAGAGTGCAGTGGCATGATCTCAGCTCACTGCAAGCTCCGCCTCCCGGGTTCACGCCATTCTCCTGCCTCAACCTCCCGAGTAGCTGGGACTACAGGCGCCCAACACCACACCTGGCTAATGTTTTGTATTTTTAGTAGAGACAGGGTTTCACCACGTTAGCCAGGATGGTCTCGATCTCCTGACCTTGTGATCCGCCTGCCTTGGCCTCCCAAAGTGTTGGAATTACAGGCGAGAGCCACCGCGCCTGGCCACAGAGGCCATTGAAGGGGCTCCCAGTGGCCAAAGAAAGAACAGAAAAATTAGTAAGGTAGGGATTATGGCTGAAAGTAGAACATAATTATATAAATATATATTTAAATACATAAACCAGTGAGGGAAAGAGACAAATCTCTGATGCAGAATAATTTCAAATAATGTATATAGATATTCTGCCCTTAGGCAGGGAGAATATGAATTCAGACTCTTTATGTATGAACTGTGCCCACTGACTTTTTTCCAAAAAGTACGTTATGGAAAAGTGGTCAAAAACCTAACTTTAGAGAACTCTGGCAAACCCTACTTCAGACAAGTCACACTTTGGGTAATCTAGATCAACATCTACAGTGATAAATCATATTAGTAGCACATATCCTTGATACGATGTGCTGAAAACCTCACTTTACCTTTATGGTCTTTCTCCCAAAAACCCTGAGCACCAGTCTAATCATGAGAAAATGCCAGAAAAATTTCAATAGAGGAGCACGCTACAAAATACTTGACCAATATCCCTTAAGGCTATCAAGGTAATTAAAAACAAGAAAAGGCTAAAAAATTGTCATAGCCAAGGGGAATCTAGGGAGACATGATGACGCAAATTAATATAGAATCCTAGACGAGATTCTAAAACAGAAAAAGGTCTTACTTAAAACTAATAAAATTTCAATAAACTATGAACTTAGTTACTAATAATATATTAATATTGACACATTAATTTTGAGAAATACACCATACTAATATTAATGTAAGGTGCTAATGAGAGGGGAAATAGTTTAAAATATTACTTTAAATATGAATTATCTGTACTATGTTCTCAATTTTTCTGTAAATCTAGAACTGTTATATAACATAAAGTCCATTAAAAATAATTTACTGATTTCCACCTTAAGGAAGATGAAGCGTATACATTTTTCCTAATCTTCTCACTAAATGCAACTGAAAATCCAGAATATTATACATAAAATAAACAAGATTCTAAAAGATAGAAAGAAGGAGACAACCCTGTACAAACTCCAAGGTCTGAAGGTTGACATGGTGATGAGTTGCCCAGGTATATACCACATTTGGAGCTGAAGAAGCCAAAAGCCCAGAAATGCTCGTGATTGAAGACTAAAAAGAAAAAAAAAAGAAAGAAAAGAAAAAAAAAGCCCAAATAAAAACTTGCTCTCTCTTACCAATGATCAAAAAAGAGAAGTTCCAGTAAGAAACGATAATTTTAAGCAATCACTTCTCTACCAGTCAAATCTCATAAAATAATTGTGTGGCCACATTCTTACCAACAAATGCTGAGTAGGGAGCGTATACAACCATCTTTGCAAGGCATCCGAAATCTCCCACATGAGGGGTGTCAGAGAAGGCCAATTAGGAAGTAAGGAACAGGACTGGAATCTCAAAAAGTCTGTAATGATCTCTCCTCGACACCCCAGATCTCCAACTATTCGCAAGAATTAGGTGCCTATGCCTCTCCCACCATAGTGGTATGCCATAGGCAACCTAGTGAAGGGTCAGGACTTTCATGTAACCCAAAGGTAAAGAGGCCACACTATCACAGTGTCAGTGAAGACTCCATGGTGAGTCGTAACTACAATCCCTGCATAGCAGTAATACAAAGTTTCCCCAATATCAGATGTCAAGGTAGGCCAAGTAGAAAACCTAGAATTCCACTTCCATCTGGCAGTAATAAGGCACACTCCCCTTGTGCCAAAGTGGTTTTAGACAAAACCCATGAACACAGAAATTTCAAGTAAAATCCTGAGACACATAATACTAAAAGGTTCCAGGTTAAAATTCAAAATCATTTATCAAATCGAGAACCAAAAAGTTTTCAAAGTGAATGACAAAAGACAATTAGTAAATTCTAGCACTGAGATAAAAGCTGTGTTAGAATTATCTAGTCAAAGGTTTTAAAGCAGGCATTATGAAAAATGCTTTAAGAAACAATAATTAACACAAATGAAACAAATGAAAAAAATCTTCAGCTGAAGAAAGAGAATGTCAGCAAAGTAACAAGATATAAAGGAGTACTAAGCTGAAGTACAAAGTACAATAATATTGTATTTTGAATATTGAATACAACTGCAAAATGCAATAACCGAAATAAAAGGTTCAGAGGATTGACTCGAACACATGAGGGTACAGAACAAAAAACATCAATAAATACAAGGGAAGAACAATAGAAAGCATCTAATATGAAAACAGAGACAATTGGTAGGAAAAAAATGAACTCAGTTTAAGCTACCTGTGGAACAATAAGAAGAGATCTAATATTTTCCGTCCTAAAAACTACTAGAAGAGAATATATCTGAAGACTTTGTAGATTTGTAAATAAACATGAACTTTCAAGTTCAAGAAGTCGAGTAAAACCTAAACACAATAAACATAAAAAATCCACTTTAAGGAACATTATCATTGAACTTTTTTTAACCTTTATTTTAGGTTCCAGGGTACATATAGGTAAATTGAATATCACAGAGGTTTGGGATACAGTTTATTTTATCACCCTAGTAATAAGCAGAGTACCTGATAGGTAGTTTTTTGACCCTCACTCTCCTTCCACCCTCTGCCCTCACGTAGGCCCTTGGTATCTATTGTTCCCTTCTTGGTGTCCATATGCACTCAATGTTTTGTAGAAATTGACAAGCTGATTCTAAAATTCATATGAAATTGTAAAAGACCTATGTTAACCAAAATAACATCAAAAAGAACAAATTTAGAGGACGTACACCAACTGACTTCAAGCCTATTTAAAAAGGATACTCTAGAAGCAGTATGATATTGGCATCCAAATAAGACAACTAGATCAAAATAACAAAATAGAGTACAGAAATAGATATACATATATATTTTGATTTTTGACAAACTGATATTTGGCAAAGAACAAAGTCATTCAGTAGAGAAAGGACAGTATTTTAACACATTATGTTGGAAAATTAGGTACATATATGCAAAAAATGACCCATACCTCACACCATATAAAAAACATACACAAGTTTGTCCAGTGCATAAATGTTAAATTTGAAACTACAAAACTTCAACATTCAATGTGATTTACCACCACTAAATATTATTTACAGTGGTACTTAACACTTTAATATCTCCAAAAAGTCGACATTAGTTTTGATTTACTATATTGGTAGATACAGGCAATTCTAGGAGTTGCTACTTGGTCTTTCATGTAACAATAATCCTCACTTCACAAGTTAGGGAAACAACGTGCAGGTTGTGTTTGGGTCTGAGTATGTCTGTTATAACTTTGCATTCCATAACTGGAAAAACAAACACAGAGAAGACATGGAGACTAATGAGTTTACTGAGAGACAAACCACAACCAAAATTCAATTAATCTTCTGACTTTGGCAGTTTTCTAATTGGTTAATCCCAATGACTTTTGAAGTTTCAAGAATTAGTGTTGATTTTAAACCACTGCCCACAGTTCCATAAAATTATGTTTCCCTTTTCCCAGTGCATAGTTGTACTAGTAAATGATTTCAGGTCACTGGGGAAAGACCAAAGGGAACACTTAAATACAAATTTCAGCATCATAGCAGGATTATTCTTCAAATTACTATATTCTTCATTAAAGAGGCTTTGAGTCTGAATTTAAGAACTGATGGCTGGGCATGGTAGCTCTCACCTGTAATCCCAGCATTTTGAGTGGATAAGGTGGAAACATCACTTAAAGCTACAGAGTTTGAGATTAGCCTGGGCAACATAGCAAGCCCTATTCTCTTAAAAAAAAAATTCATAATAATAATTAAAAATAATTAGATGGTCATTGTGGTATGCACATTTAGTTCCAACTATTTAGGAGGCTGAGGCCAGAGGACTTCTTGAGCCCCAGGAATTCGAGTCTACAGTAATCTATGATTGCACCACTGCACTCCAGTCTGTGTAACAGAGCAAGGTCCCATCAAAACAAAACAAAACAAACAATTGGTTAATGTCATGTGATTGCCTGTTAAAAATACCTAAAGATTTTCCACTTATGCAGATCAAGTAAGACTACTTTTGGAGAGAGATTGTCCATCATTTTAGTCCTCAGGTGACCAAGAATGATTAGTCAATAACATTAAACATACCTGCTTATCAAACCACACTGTTTCCTTTTTCAACTCTACTGCCCATTATGGTTATCACAACTACCTTGTCTGCCAAATGTATTTCCTCTATGCATCCAAATTTCTAACAAAATTCCAATCTATCTCTTTATTTGCCCTTGAAAAATGTCAAGTTAGAAAACACTCATCATATTAAATACTGGCCAATTATTATTTTCTTCTTTATGAAATGGCTTCATTTTTTACCTTGTCTGCATCTTGAAACACTTTTATCACTACCCATCACTAGAATGTCTTTGGAGAATATTTCATGTCTGATTTCTGTACTGTGTTTAGATGATTTCTAACATCATTTCTAACAATTTCTACTAAATAGTGCTGTGATTTTCTTTTCTAATCTATTCCAAAGTAATTTATATTTGTTGTCATTTTAACTTCAATGTTTTATTCTGAGTCTTTGATGTAATTGATTGAGTTTATTATTCCATTTTATATCTTGTTAAAAAAACAACTCAAACTTAAATTTGTAAATTTAATCTTGCCTACCTCAGTGATCTCTAATAAAAACTTACATTTTATTTTTATGTCTTCAACATAAATCATTAAAACAGCAGTTATTCTCATATAATAATGTCTTCTACATATTAGAAGAGTCACAATGCTTATTATTCAGAAAATCTATAACATTAGTGTGCCATGTTTTAAAAAATAAACTTTTTTCTTTCAAATTTCTATAAATAAATATACCTGTCTAAACAGGTCCTTGAGTTAGATTTGTTGAAAACTTGCAACATATATTTATGCTTATTGACTATCATTGCACATATTTTTAAAAAGTCATCATTGATATTTTGTAAAGATTTTATTGATACTAAATCATCATTTTCCCTCATACCAGTGAATACTATACCTTTAGATCTGGGGGGCAGGGAGAGAACAATAAAAATAATAAAATAAAACAAAGTAAAAGTAACATATCTGGCATTATTGAATTTTCTCTTTATTGTCATTGTATCTATTTGATTGGTTATACTTGGTATATTATAGCATTTAGAAACATTTACATTTCCTCCTATAAACTGAAATTCTACATTTTTAATTCATGTTCAAATGAGTGAAATATGACTATTGGACTTATTGTCTATCGAATATGTATTACAGGTTTATGTAAGTATTCCATGTTCTCAAATTGTGTTATCTTGACATTTTAATGTATCTGAAAAGATGACATTTTTCTTTTGCACGTCTCCTGTCTTGCTCTAAAAACTTGTGATTTCAAAAACTTTACTTTCTCTTTTTGTTACTTTTGTAAGTTGCTATGCAACTAAAATAGGGGCTTTGCTATAATTTTTTTTCATTTGAACTATTTGCTGTTATGTCCTTTACATTTTTAAGCTTTCAGTGTTTACGAGAGAAAATAAAACCTATAATGTTAGCCAAATAACAAAATTACTCTTATCATGCATTTAATATATCAATAATCAAAATTAATCTCTATATTGTTTAGTCTATGAATATTCATTTTGGTTTCAGAATTATAAAATATTGAAATTTCATTACTGTGAGAATGTTGTGATTTTATTATAAAATTATAAGAAAGTAAAGTTTTGCAGAGTACTAAAAATGCACAACCGACTAAAATCAAAATCATTCGTTTGTTAATTTTTGCTTCATTTAGCTAGTCTTCCAGGGTCTCATTTTTTTCTGATACACAAGCTTTAAGCATACTTGTAATATTCTTAAACTAGTGAAAAATTCTAAAGGTTAATCTTGTAGACTAATAAGCCAAAGGAAGATCAATATATTTTTCACATGGTCAAATTATTAGACTAGAAATTTGGATCCAAAAACAGTTACTACATTTTGATTTAAACACAGACCATGAAGAAAGACAAAAAATAAGTTGAGTATGAGGAACAGTGTGCGGGGAAAAGAAAGAGATCAGCCTGTTACTGTGTCTATATAGAAAGAAGTAGACATAAGAGACTCCATTTTGTTCTGTATTTGAGATGCTGTTAATCTGTGACCCTACCCCCAACCTTGTCCTTGCAAGAGACATGTGCTGTGGTAACTCAAGGTTTAATGGATTTTGGGCGTGCAGGGTGTGTCTTTGTTCCTAGAAAAGCTAGGTATTGTCCAAGGTTTATCCCCATGTGATAGGATGAAACAATGTTGCTAAAAGGTTTATCTCAAGGCACAGGATTTTCCTTTAAACTTATTCATGTCACAGAGATCCTTGTTCTTACGTCTTACTGCTAATTTCCTCCCTAAAAACGATCCTATTGTCCTGCCACTCCCTTATCTTTAAGATGGTAAAGATAATTATCTATAAATACTAAGGGAACTCAGAGGCTGGTGCCGGCGTGGGTCCTCTGTAAGCTGAGCGCCGGTCCCCTGGGCCCCCGCTTTTCTTTCTCTATACTTTGTCTCTGTGTCTTATTTCTTTTCTCAAGTCTCTCGTTCCACCTAACGAGAAACACCCACAGGTGTGGAGGGGCAGGCCACCCCTTCACAGTGGAAGGAAACACGAGGGGGAAAAAGGAAAGAGGCCAGAAGAAGAGCTGAATTTGTAGGTTGCACTAAGCTATTTGAGATTTTTTCACACAAGCCTGTCCATTTGAGTATGATATGTAGATCAAACATAAATGCTGCATAGCGCTTACATTTTTAAGCCTTCTACAAAAATGTCATGTAGCAGTAGACCCTTGATTTTATTTTAAAACAATCTGAACATTAGACCTATAGGTTATTAGGATAAAATGCCAGAACTTCATAACCAGTGGATGGAAGGGACACATAGATGCAAACATTATTTAGCTATGACTATATATAAATAGGTCATCTATTCACACAGCATAGAAAAAAGTAGTTTTACAATCTCAAAAGTAAACAGAAAAGCAAATATATTTGCTCACTTTAAAAAAGCATACACGAATAAGGTAGAAATTGTGTGGGAGCATCAATCTCTTTCTAATTTAGGCAGGTATATTTATAAATATGTCAACACTAGCCCCAAACAGATTGGTTCTCACTGTCAGCAGTTGGCTACGTCAATGTGAAACTGATTAAGAAGTAACTAAAATACTTGCTTGTGTCTTAAAAATAAAGCTGAGAAGACACATTTTTTTAGCCCTTGTTTTGTGCTGTTTATTGTGGTATTAAGCTCCTTTTTTCCTAATGGGGTTTAAAGGAAAAAAAAAAACACCGGCATGATAAGAATGTATGTGTAAGGGAGAAAAATGAGAACAATAACAACAAAAACATACAGTGAAAGAATTACTGACCTCTGCTCTCCACAAATATTGTTATGCTACAATTTAATGACTGAGCATAAAAAGTCTCCAAATTTTTACAATTTAATGATTGAGCATAGAAAGTCTCATAATGATGAGAATAAAAAGTCTCCAAAGGCATGATTAATTATTCACTTAGCCAATGGTCTTCCTGGTTAATTTTAAGGACCTTTAGTTAGAAGGAAATATAGATATTTCTTGGGCATTTTAAAAATGCACCATTCATGCCCAAAACAGGATTAAAATTTAGAACCTTATTAAGTGGGAGCTAAACTATGAGGATGCAAAGGCATAGAAACAATACAACAGACTTTGGGGTCTTTGAGGGAAGGGTGGGAGCAGGGTGAGAGATAAAAGACTACGTATTGTGTACCATGTACATTGTTCGAGTGATGAGTGCACCAAAATCTCAGAAATCACCACTAAAAACCTTATTGGTGTAACAAAACACCACCTATTTCCCCCAAAATCAATTGAAATAATAATAATAAAAAAACAAATTTAGAACCTGAGACGTACATATCAGCCAGGTTGAAGCCATTCAATAGGTAGTGCCAAACTGGCTTATAGATTTTCTTCGCCATTTTCCCCCAGCCTCCCTTTAGTCCTCTCGACTCTACTCTCATTGAGAATTAATGCCACGTTTGATCATGTAGATGACATAATGAAAGCAAAGCTAAAATTCAACCAAAATGCCTTGTACTTAAAAATAAATAAATAAATCTTCAGCTTTTTGTCGCCCCCATACTTAGCACTTTCAAATCACTATGAAAGGAAAGTGGGAGTCAGAGAGGGAAAACAAATGTTTCATAAAGCAATGTTAACATTTGTTACACATACTTCCAATTTTCTCTGACTGTAAGCATACAGTAGACACCAAACAAAATGCTTGGCAGTGGATGATCTGCTGAAATAATCACTCCTGATCTGAGGACTGCCCTCTATCAAGACTGGGTGAAAACAACCATGTTTGTACTCCTTGATCTGCCCCACTTTCTGGCTATGGCTTATGATAACAGGAGGGGATACCTGTTGAAAACAGGAGTAGTGATTCACGTTCTAGTGGTTTGAAATTGGGAGAGATACCGGTTTCTTCTGAATATCTTTTTGAAGCATGATTATTTAAAAGTAGCAGGTAGTTTTTCACCATGTCCAGACTACTGGCTGGGTGCGGTGGCTCATGCTTGTAATCCCAGCACTTTGGGAGGCCGAGGCAGGCCAATCACAAGGACAGGAGTTCAAGACCAGCCTGACCAACATGGTGAAACCCCGTCTCTACTAAAAATACAAAAAAAAAAAAAAAATACAAAAAAAAAAAAAAAAAGCCAGGAGTGGTGGCGCCCATCTGTAATCCCAGCTACTCAGGAGGTTGAGGCAGGAGAATCGCTTGAACCCAGGAGGCAGAGGTGGCAGTGAGCCAAGATTGTGCCATTGCACTCCAGCCTGGGTAACAGAGTGAGACTCTGTTTCAAAGAGAGAGAGAAAAAAAAGTTCAGACTACTGAGAAAGATATGGAGAATGAAATTTTGGCACCAGACTGCAGAAGAAGGAGCCTAAAAGAGTGGCTTTCTGCAATCAAGACCAGGTTCCTCATTTCTGACCACAAATTTTTGGTGGTCAGAATAATCTCTTATATTTAACTTGGTAAACTTCTTATGATTTTTTTTTTTCTTGCTTAATGAATCTCAAGTTTGTTTCTTGGAACAAACAAATTAAAAAAATATATTTCACTTTATAACTTATTTTGATCACTACTTACTTTTAATAAGTATTAATTATGCTAGGGAAAATTAATAACCTTAAGTTGATTTGTAAGCTGCTTTATATTTTAAAATTGCAAAAATAACATATTTCATGTTGAGATGCATCTCAGCAAATATTCTCATATGCAAATACACATAATTAAGAAAATGGTTGTTAATTAAATGCAGGATCACATATAAAACACAATCATTTGTCCTGACAATAGAGGTATAAATAAGAATTTAACTATAGTCATTAAAATTTCTGCTTAAGGATTTATATAAATGGAAATGTATTCAGATCTTGCCTAAGCTGAACAAATAATAATGGTTCAACCTTTTCACTTATAAAATAGGTTTATTCATGTGTTTGTTTAAAGGGGGTAATTGGAATTAAGGGGGGATTTTTTTTCCTATTAGGGAGCCAAGTTAGTAAGTTATTTAACAAGAGAAATATTATTTGACTCACTTAGAATTACCTCTCAAATGCCTGAGATTCTAGACTGAGATGGAGCCATCAAGAAGAATGTTCCAAATGACCTGATGCATCCCATGAGAAATAATGACTTAACTTGATTGGTAAAAATCAATGGTATCTTAATTGTTTTTTGCCCAAGAACCATTTATCGTCATGTTAAAACAATATCCAGAAGTAATGCAGAAAAAGTGACAACGTGACACAGTAATGCTGGGCTATGGAAATCTATTGTACACCTTCTATAAATTAAGCTGAACACTTGGTTCTTTAAGATGAAACACAATGTGGTGATTTCCCTTTTCTGAAGAAATGTTGCAGCAATGTAGATTTCCATGAAATTATTTTTGTGAAAATGTCCATGTGCTCTCTCTTAAATGAAGCCTGGTTTCAGGTTTCAGCTTATTCGGGTTTCATTGCATTTTCATTTTATAATAATATATTATAATATGCTGCATTATTTTACTTAAAATTTTTATTTCAGTCATTACAAATGAGGAGAAATGTGTTTCTGTGCTTATTTCCTGAAACATACTAGAGACTCTGTAGACGTTTGCTGAGCAAGTGGCTTAATAGCTGAACTGACAGAAGTGGATGAATGGATAATTACTGATTATATTTTTATGTCAACTTTGGAAAATTGCCTACTTAAGTCCTTTTTATATCTGGACTTTTTTTTAATTAATGATGTTTAAAAGTACACTATGTGTGAATTTTAACATTGTGACTTTCAATTTTGTTTAAATTATGTGGAATTTTAAAGTATTTTCTTATCATATTTAATCATTTTATTTATTATCACTTTGTTCTCACACTTAGAATGTCCTGCTTTCACTGAGACTAATTATAACCCAAACTATTTGTGTCCTTTTAATTTCTTGCATTATACTTAAATAATTCATTTACTTCAAATCATATTATTAAGTCAATCAAATTTTTAAGAAACATTAATTAATTAATTCCTAGGACTCTATCTGGTCATAGTTCCAAAATACAGTTAGATAAGTGTACTTTCCATTATACACACATTTGAATTACCATTTTGACTTAAACATCAAGTTTTTGAAAAGCAATAGCCTATTACCAGAGGTATTACTTTCTTATGTTAATTTATTTCACATGGCAATGTGTGACAGTTTCATAATATCAAAAGACAGAAATCAAACAATATATAAGCAATTTTCTTATACATTCTACAGAAAGTGATTTTTTAACGGAAAATTAGACATTACTTCCACTGAATTTTTTAGGACTTTGCTGGTGAATTTTCTCTTACATTCAGATATCTGAAAAGGAAAGACTAGAGGCAGATGGAATGAAGGTCATTGATAGATAATCCCGCACAGTACTCTTTTTCCAGGGTGATATGTCATGCAATGCCACTACCTCAGTAAGCAAGGTGATTGATAGCAATAACACTTGATGCATTTCTCATTAGGGGTATGAAGATCCCGCTTCTTCAATGCGCCAATACATTTTTTTTGCCACAAACCCTAAGCATAATATCTTAAATTATAAAGCAAGATGGAATCATCTATTCAGAATGGGCCTATACAGTTGAAACATTGAAGAGGATTGTGTCTCTGACAAGCACAGATAATTCCCATGTAGCTTCCAGCCACAGCAATTAAACATCATTTTTAGTTTCTTTTTAAAAAAATCTCCAGCTATCTTCTGAGCTGTTAAAGTAAAGATACACTGGGTGACTTGAGGCTGAAATTTTTCCCCTATTTATGTTGCATATTTTATATACGTCTTTGCTGCAATGTTTAAGTTATATAACCATTCCCCTTAGTGTTTTTGGAGCATTCTGCTGATGTCAATTATTAAAAGTGACCTTATATAGAAAAAAGAAGGTTGTTACTTTTCAGCAGCATATTTCTCAGCTGTATAGCACAAAACAAAGTTGCAGATTACAGGCTTTCACTGTGTAGCTGAAAATACAGGTAGATTCAGGGTAAAAGAGTAATGTAGTTGGGTCTTTTTCTACTAGTGACAGCAAACAACCTCCTGGGGAGATTTTTATTTTTTCTCTCAATAACTTTGATCTTTGTCCTCTCATTTATTTCTTTCTGAGTCATTTCTGTTCCCGATAGTGACATATCCATTCCTCTTGCATGAATCATTGATGACTGAAATAGAGCGGTAGATGCAGACACTGTGAGTGTACAGTGACAAGAAAGCACAACTGAATTTGGAGTAAAATAGATTTTATTAACATTCCCTTTAAACCAAGCTTTTATCCTTCCTTAAAGTAGATGAATGCACTTATCTCATATGGTTTTGATATTCATTTAAAACACTTAACCGACTCCATGGTATACAGTAGAAAAAATGAATATCAGTACCCATTTCTTTACTTTCCTCATATATTGTATATAAAATATATTATCAAAATGATGAATAATACATAGATTGTTCAGTTTCCTACAGAGACATAAATTGGTAACTAAAACTGAAATACAGAACATAGTAATAATACTGTTGGAAGTTGTACTAATTAATGAAAATTCACATTAAATATTCATAAAATATTTGCTGTAGGGATTGTGGTGCTATATTTGATAATATTCTATCTTTGATTGCCTGTATTCAATGTATTACTATTTTTGAATTTATTTTAAATTGTCACCAATTTTTCTCCTTATAATTTTTCTATTGTTAATTTTTATACACACATAATATTTGTACATAGTTATGGGTACATGTGATATTTTGATACAAACATACAATGTGCAATAATTAAGTCTGGGTAATCGTGATATTCATCTCAAACATTTATCATTCCTTTGTATTAGGAGCATGCTAAATCTTCTTCTCTATTTTGAATTCTACAATAAATTATTGTTGATGGTGGTCACCCTATTGTTCTATCAAACATGAGAACTTATTTCTTCTATCTAATAGTATTTTTGTACCTATCAACCAACTCCTTGATCCACCCCTCCCCACTACTGTTTCCAGCTCTGGTAACCACCATTCTACACACTGCCTTCATGAGATCAAATATTTTAGCTCCCACCTGTGAATGAAAACACGTGAGTTTTGTCTTTCTATGCTCTGATTATGTCACTTAATATAATGTCGTCTAGTTTCATTGATATTGCTTCAAATTACAGGATTTGTTTCTTTTTCAAGGCTGAATAGTATTCTATTATATGTATATATACTATACATTTGTATCCAGTCATCCATTGATGGACACTTAGGTTGACTCCATATCTTCGTTTTTGTGAATAGTGCTGCAATACACGTGGGAAGGCAGGTATGTCTTTGATATACTGATTTTCTATCCAGCAGTGGAATTGCTGGATCATATGGTAGTTGTATTTTCAGTTTCCTGGTGAACCTCCATACCGTTTTCCATGGTCGCTGTACTAATTTATATTCCCACTACCAGTGTACAAGTGTTCTTTCACTGCATCCTTGCCAGCATTTGTTATTTTCTGTCTTTTTGATGATAGACAATTTAACCAGGTTGAGATGATACCGCATTGTAGTTTTGATTTGCATTTCCAAGATGATTAGTGATGTTGAGCATTTTTTATATACTGGTTGTCCCTTTGTACATCTTGTTATGAGAAATATCTATTCAATTATTTTGCCCATTTTTAATTGGATTATTTATTACTATTATTATTGAGTCATTCAATTTTCTTATACAGTCAAATTATCAATCCCTTTTTGGATAAATAGTTTGCAAATATCTTCTCTCATCTTGTAGGTTGTTTCTTCATTTTTTCAATTGTTTCCTTTACTGTGAAGAAGCTTTCCAACTGGAAACCCCTGTGTCCCACCATATGAAAACAAATCAAAATGGATTAAATACCTAAATTTAAGACCTGCTATTTTTTTTTTTTTTCTTTGAGACAGAATCTCACTCTGTCACCCAGGCTGGAGTGCAGTAGCACGATGACCTGCTACTTTTAACTACTAGAATAAGACGTTCAAAATAAACTACAGGACACTGATCTGGGCAGATTTCTTGAGTAAGACCTCAAAAGTACGAGCAACCAAAGCAAAAACTGACAAATAGGGTCACACTGAGCTAAAAACTCTGCACAGCCTCTTAGAATTTATTTCTACTTTTTCTAAAGTAGGTTTTCACTATTAGTTCAAATGTGGTTTTGGTTCAACTTCTAAACTGATACTTTTGAAGACAGCATCTTTTCACAATTTTAATTTTTGAACTGCCAGATAGTATTTCTAATGCATTTTCATAATGCAGTTTGTGCCTTGGCTACCACATTTATTCCAAATTACTTGGCATAATAGTAACACTTTCCAAATATGGTAACATCTACTTACCCAAACTCTATGTCACTCTCTCTAATAATATTTTAATCTAAAAAGAAAGTTTTTCACTTTTATCTGAAAAAAAACAATAAAAATATCTATGTTTGGAAATTTGTTTTTATTAACGTTCTTATCAAGAGATAACTTTGATTTTCTAAATTATTTACTTAATTCATTCTAGTAATTTTCTTTGTTTCTATCATGTTGAGTGTCAGTATCATAAAATTGATATATCACTTTTTATCTTCATTAATATTGTATCAAATTTACCTTTGTATACCACACTATATTTTATTTATTTATTTATTTATTTATTTATTTATTTATTTATAAGATGGAATCTTGTACTGTATCCCAGACTGGAGTGCAATGGCACAATCTCGGCTCACTGCAACCTCTGCCTCCCAGGTTCAAGCGATTCTCCTGCCTCAGCCTCCCAAATAGATGGGATTACAGGCACCCATCACCACTCCCAGCTAATCTTCTGTATTTTTAGTAGAGACGGAGTTTCATTATGTTGGTCAGGCTTGTCTTGAACTCCTGACCTTGTGATCCGCCAGCCTCTGCCTCCCAAAGTGCGGGATTACAGGTGTGAGCCACCATGCCCGGCCCACACTATATTTTAAAATGGGAGAGGCACAATAAATACTTATTGAGTCTACGCATTAATGTAAAATTAATTATTTAATAAATGGCCAGGTGAGTCATGAATAAACAAATATAATAATTTGTGATTACTAAAAAATAATTTCAGTGCTAATATTATTAAAAAGATACTAATAATTTGAATATATACATTTTTTGATCACTCACTTAAGACTAATGATCAAACCACTCCCCAAAGAAACTATAATAAAACATCATAGTAGCTGCTCAGAAATGTGAACACTTCAATAACAGACAAAATAATCATATATTATATTAGAATTATTGCCTATTTCTTTGATGATGTTCAGAAAATTTACAAGATATTATCACTACATTTTAAAATTTGAATATACTATATTTTGTTATTGTTTTACTTATTTTGTGAATGACGGTCATTGAAATTCCTTTTAATAGATTTAATTTATAATATTTTTAAGTATTCAATTTAGCTCTATTACAAATATCTTAAGATTTGCATTTAATATGTAGAAATCCACATTGATATACTTAGTTTCATATTGTTAATATATTATTTTCTTAAGTTTTACATTTATAAAACGTAATACTCAAGAATAATCTGAAAATATCACATTAGAACGAAGAGAAACAGAAAAATTTCATTAATAAAATTAAATTCTATGATTATTATTGAGCATCAAATTCCTTCAATATTGCCTCTTTGCTTATTTCAACCTCATTTTCTATTACAAAATATATTATTCAATACGCCTTATACATAGGTCACTTTCAATTATATTTATATGGCCTTTTTACAACCACTTAGAGTAGAATTATCTGAAGATTTTTTAGGCATATATGTTTGTTTCTATAAAGCTAAATGTATGTATATTTATATAAGAGTTTGCATTTTATTTCATGTAAACTTTTGTTATAATATGTGAAATTGGCAACTCGCTCGGGGTTCCCTTCCACGCTGTGGAAGTTTTGTTCTTTCGCTCTTCGCAATAAATCTTGCTGCTGCTCAGAAAAAAAAAAAATGTGAAATTAAAAAATGAAATCTAAATGTATGCTCCAACACTCATCATTTGGTAATAGGTCTTTGAAACTATCAGATATTGCTGATGTACATAATACTATCCCTAACACAATGAAGCTGCTTATCTGGACCAAGATTATCAGACATAAATATATTTGACAAGCCATTGAAGCAAGTTCATAACTTCAGCTGTGTTTCTTTTATTTCTTTCTCTTTTCCTCCTTCTATTTATCTTTTTATTCACTCTAAGCAAAGTGTAAAATCTATCTTGACCTCTTTATCTCTCATCTATCATTGCTACATAATCAGACAAAATTACTTGTTTAGTAAATTCATAATGTATTCTTCATGTTATGCAATCAAAATTTTGAGACAAAGGTCTTCAACTCTTCACATATTTTTACCAGTTCTGTGGTGTGTTTCCATTTATTTAAATTAAAACATATATTATCTAATAAAATGAAAGTAATAAATTTATATTTCAGTTTTTTAAATTTTAAGTTACTTAATGACACTGTTTACTGTAAATACAGAGCTCACATACATATGAGAGAACATTACTTTGAAAAGATGAAGCATTACATTGGGACATAATATTAACTGCACAATTAGTTATAAATATTGATTTACATATTACTTAAATAAAAATTGTGCTACTTCTAAGATCGTCAGTCATGAAATGTTCTAGTTGATATCTTGTTAAGACATCTAAAATTATTCCATAGCGACATTAATAGAGTAATATTATTCCACAACTAACATTAAACTTTTTCAAGAATGTAATAATTTTTTTAAAATGTCAATTTACATAATAGAATAGCTAAAAGATACTGGAATTCCTCTGGTCTATGAGCCTTTACATATTCAAAATTGCATCTTAGAAGGAGAAAGAAAGTTCCAATTTGTTATGCCTCTTCTGGTATATGTTTGAAAAATTACTCTTTCAAATGTCAACTGTTGGAGCTGACATGGTGACTCAGGACTATAATCCCAGCTACTCTGCAGGCTGAGGCGGGAAAATCTCTTGAGACCATCATGGACAACATGGGAAGACTTTGTATATACAAAAAGCTTTAAAAAATTAGCTGGGCATGGTGGCACATGCCTATAGTCCCCACTACTCAGAAGACTGAGGTGGCTAGAGCACTGGCACTCAGAAGTTCAAGGCTGCAGTGAGCTGTCATCATACTACTACATTCCAGCCTGGATGACAGTGAGACGTCATCTCTAAATAAATAAACAGAGACATAAATATCAAATGTTATACATACAGCCTTGTTTAGTAAAATATAACCACCTATTTTTTTCAAGTTTTTACATACTTTACTCTTGCACATCAAATAATGTGATTTATTTATTATTATTGACTCTTCTTGTACAAACATGCAGCATTATGAGCCAAGACCTAGAGGTTAATGGCATGTCCAAGATAAAAAAAAGACCTTGAATTTTTTTTTTTTTTTTTTTTTTTTTTTGAGACGGAGTCTCGCTCTGTCGCCCGGGCTGGAGTGTAGGTGGCCGGATCTCAGCTCACTGCAAGCTCCACCTCCCGGGTTCACGCCATTCTCCTGCCTCAGCCTCCCGAGGAGTAGCTGGGACTACAGGCGCCCGCCACCTCGCCCGGCTAGTTTTTTGTATTTTTTAGTAGAGACGGGGTTTCACCGTGTCAGCCAGGATGGTCTCGATCTCCTGACCTGGTGATCCGCCCGTCTCGGCCTCCCAAAGTGCTGGGATTACAGGCTTGAGCCACCGCGCCCGGCCTAAGACCTTGAATTTTTACATGTGATGCTATAAGAGTTGTGGTACTGTATGGAAGTTGTATGTATAGCTCTTTAATAGATAAATAAAAATATATTCAGAGTTAATTCCCATGGTCACATAACAGAAAGCTATCAATGACTAGACCCAAGACTGCTCATATTGTACGGTCTTGTTAAATTACAGCATTATAAGGCACATATTGTTTTGTAATCTACTTTTCCATTTTATTCCACCTAATCTTACTTTTTGGAACTATCTTTATAAAAAAATGCATATGCTTGTCATTGTGTCACTCTTATCATTACATGCTTCAGAAAAGGTCAAATTAAGGACATACATTTTTAAATTTGAGGAAGAACTCACATAAAATTAACCATTTGTAAAGCCTACAATTTAGTGGCATTTAGCACGTTCACAATATTCTGCAACAATCATTTCTATCTACTTCCCTGTGTATTAAGTATTTCCCCATTTCTCTTTCCCCCAGCTCTAGTTATCATAAACTTATTTCTACCTCTATAGGTTTAGTATTCTGGATATATCATATAAATGAAATCATACAGTATGCAATCTTTGTGTTTGAGGTTTTTTCACCTAGCATAATATTGCGTTTTCAAGGTTCTCTCATATTGTAACAGATATCAGTCCTTCATTCCTTATTGTGGCTGAAGAGTATTCTGTCATGTGGATATAACACATTTTGTTTACTCATTCATCAGTTGATGGATAGTAGAGTGTTTAAATTTTAGCTGTTCTGAATAGTTCTGCTGTGAAAATTCATGTACAAATGTTTGCTTGGAAAATGCCTGTTTTCTGGTTTTCTGTTTTGTTTTGTTTTGTTTCTTGCATATACTTAGGAGTGGAATTGCCAGGTCATGTGGTAATTTTATGTTGGACTTTACTCATCAGGGACATGCAAATTAAAATCACAATGAGATAACAGTTCACATCTGTTAGGATGGCTATTATCAAAAACAAAAACAAAACAAGAGTTAGTGAGACCATGAATAAATTGAAACCCTTTCATGTTGTCAGTAGAAATGCAAAGTGGTGCAGCCACCATGCAAAATAGCATGGAGGTTCTCAAAAAAAAAAAAAAAAAAAAAAAAAAACAGAAAAAAACCATAGAACTACCATAAGAGCCAGCAATCCCACTTCCGGCTATTTATCTAGAATTAAAATCAGGATCACAAAGAGATATTAGCATTTCCCTCTTCACCGTCTATTCACAATAGCCACGATGTGTAAGTAACTTAAATGTATACTGGTAGATAAATTGATTTTTATATGTAGTATTTACATACAATGAAATATTATTCACCATTAAAAAAGAAGAAAAACAATTTTCCTCAGGCAGATTCCTTTTTTCCCACTGTTTCAATATTAGTGTCTTGTATTATTAATGAAATTGAGTTCATAGATGCTTTGATTGTGATCGGGAAATAAAGTTAAGTCAATTGTCTATAAGCAGAAGTTCATCCATGGGAGCAAATTCAATAAACTTTCCATTATATGTTTTTGATGGCAAGGAAATTGTTCTCAGTTTTACAGCTGTTAGCACACAGATTATGGCTGGAATCTGTAGAGGAAGACCCACCATAGAACTTATGCATGTATCAAGAGGCTTGACTTAATATACCTAAAAAACAGACGGTGACTTTTCTTCTCCCTTCCCATTATTGTACGATTGCATTTGACTTTCACCCAAAGATTGTTAGTTCATAAACGTTATATGTTTATCTATATGCATCTATGTTTTGGAATGAATGTTCGTTTTAAGAAAAAATATATAAACAGGTAAGAAAAGGATGAAATGCATCCAAATTAAAAGAATAATCAGCAAACAAGTTGTCAGTATTCATGTTTATGTCCTTTCAAGCTTTTATGATTCTGTTTGTGTTACTTTTGCATAAGGATGAAATTAGAAAATATTCTGTAAGAGAGACTTTTTTTTTTTTCCCCACTATAAGAACATGGCCTTTATATCTATAGATGTTTTGATTGACTTAGGTACAGTAGGTTTTGTGGACAGACTAGAATTTCTTTAACCAATCTTCCACCTTTGAACATTAAGATAAAATTCAGTTTTATTAAAAGTTTAATTGCACTGAATGTCTTATTAGGGCACAAAAAGGCAAGATCTGCACACGTTATGTTTACTCGTCGCTCCTCAGTGTCTATCTTAGAGTCTACCTGACATATATTCTTCCGGCATGACAGAATAAATCAATATTTAAGGTATCCTTTTCTACTTGTTTGAACGTTAGTTTAGAATTGATTCTTAGAGATAAGGAAATTCATCTATTTGAATGGTTTGGGGAACCATATGTATAACGCTGGGAGCAGGTAATTATTCCTGATAAATAAGAAGAAAATAGATCATTAAATTAATGAAATTAAAAGGTGAAAAAAAAATAGTAAGTAACCAAGAATTCAAGCAATTCCTAATAAATTGAAATTACAGCTTTCAGCATTGTATTTTTTTGAATATAAGATAATCTGACTTAAAAAAATTCTTTATTCTTGCTTTTGCATTTTCTGAATATCTTCATTCACTTGTCTCTCATAAAATTTCAGGAAATAACACTCACTTGAAAATGTAATAATGATGTCATATATAATGTTCACAAAATCTCATTGCTATCATGTTGACAAATTCTAATATCAAATTGTTATTTACAAAAGCCTGTATTTTTAAAGTGCTTCTTGATATTCAGCTAAAGTGAAGAAATTCATTGTTTCAAAACAAACTGAAGTAGCTTTAAAATCGAGAGATATTTTTCTAAAATTTACTTTAAATCTAACCCCATACCTCCTTAAGAATAGCTCATCATAGAATGTACTTTTTCTAATAGTGGTTAAGAAAATGCTTATGAATTATTGCTCTGTAAATTAAGGATAAAATAAGAAAATTAATATTTAAAAAATATAACCTATTAACTGATAACTTTATGGGATGAATATACATTTTCTAAGATAACCTAAAATTTAATATTTAATTTTTGTTATATGTAGAAGTTATGAGAAAAATAATGTTATTTTGTTCTAATCATGATATTGTAGAACTCAACAGATGTGTCTATGTTGACACAGGTTTCACACTGCTGAAAAAGTTTGAATGTTATTTTAAATATTTATGTTTCCCAGTGCTAATGACCAGTTATCAACTAGTTCTATCAAGTATACAGTTAGTATGGTTCAAATACCAGTCATTAAGAAATGAATGATTAAAACACTCAAGAGTAATGTGTCGTTTTTCATAAATATGACTTAAGAAGCTTAAGTGAGAAGGTTACTGAGGCTGTAAGTGATAAAAGAACAAGGATAAAAGAATGAAAATAGTAATAAGAACTTTAGAAAAAGTTTCTACTTGTCTATCTATCTATCTGTCAATCATGTATACATCCATTCATTTCTCTGAAAATAGATATAGACTGGACACTGGCAAATGTAGTTTAAGTATTAAGACTATATTTATGACTGGAGAGTACAAGCTCATTGTTGTTAAACAGGAACAAATGACGTGTGGATTCACATCAAATTACCTGGGCTTAAACCACCTGCTACGTACTAACCAGAGCAATGTACTTAATTTCTCTCTATTTCTGTTTCTCTCTATAGAAAGTAGCAATAAAAACTGTCCCTAACTTAAAGTATTTTATTGCTTTTAAATAAATAGTAAGTAGAAATAGCTTACACAAACATAGCAACAGCTTCTATGTCTTCATTATCAATATTATCATCCTCTTTTCCTTATTATAATATTACAACAGGACTGTAGAATAAGATCGGTTTAATTTAAATCCCTAATGTTATCATTGTTTCTCTGTAATATTCAGCATGACTGCTACCTTCTATGTGCTTTGGTTTGCCATAATTCAACTGACAACTAGTAGTATCTTTCTTGCACAAATTTTTGGAAAATTTTATATAATATTGGTAAAATGTTTAGTGACATATTTGCACTCAGTCAATTGTAGCTATTTTGATATGATTACTAATAGTCTCCTAAACTGTCTTCATAATGCCTGTCTTCTGCAACTCTCCTTATCATTTTCATTTCTGCCAGAATTTTCTTGCTGAAAATAAATTGACTCATGTCAAATTGTTTCATAGTTACCTTTAGGATAGGTATACAAAGGGAAAGAAACTAACATAAATATAATGAATTCCTTTTTGTCAGGCAATACGCTAAGCATATCATGTAAGTTACCTAATTTGATCCTTACAACAGCACTCCAATGGAGGTAATTGTTTTCCCAATTTTAACTGCTGAGATGAAGAAACTGGAAGAAGATGAATCACGTTCTTCCAGCAACATTGCTGTCTCACTTACTAAGACTTATTCTTATGAAAAATCCCTTAGAGATTCTTTCCTCCTTGCAACCAACATTTTAATTTTATGAACTGAAAATAAATAAAAATGGAAACTGTAATCCCAGCACTTTGGGAGGCCGAGACAGGTGGATCACGAGGTCAGGAGATCAAGGCCATAATGACTAACACGGTGAAACCTCGTCTCTACTAAAAATACAAACAAATTAGCCAGGCGTGGTAACGGGAGCCTGTAGTCTCAGCTACTCGGGAGGCTGAGGCAGGAGAATGGCGTGAACCCAGGGGGCGGAGCTTGCAGTGAGCTGAGATTGCGATACTACACTCCAACCTGGGCGACAGAGAGAAACTCCATCTCATTAAAAAAAAAAAAGAAAAAAAAATGAAACTATTAGAATTATCATTTGTTCAATAAGGGTATGGCACAATAAAAATTTCCAAAGTATCAGTCGCAGTTTGACGAAATGGAAATTGTTAGTATTTCCATCAATATATCTGGGGATAATATGATAATAAATGATGTGAGGTGCTTAAAAACGTTGTAAAACTTTACAGAGATACAGGAAATCTAATGTTATATTGTTCTTTGAGGTAAAGCAGATACTCTGAACATGTTAAGTTCTAAGATAATTTTCAGAATTAATGCATAAAGTATGATAGTATTAAAATAATTTTAATTTAATAAAAATTACTTATGTGGGATGAATGAGCATCAGCAAGGATAGCTGAACATATCAAAGACAGCTGAACAATATATGGATAATATGAATGAGAAAAGTTCTGCCAAATGTTTAAATGCGTCATAATAATACAAGAAGTAAAAGTGCTAAGTACAGGCACAAAACAACAGCTCTATTAAGTAAATACAGCAGTGGAGAACTCTAAAAGGTTCTCATTCCTTTGAAAATTAATATTGTATTCTAAGTTTAGTACTTAAAACTATTTATATCATTAACTCAATTCTACTTCTAAGAATACAGCCTAAAGAAAACATTTCTAAGTATTGTATAAAAATTTAGGCAATGTAAGACATTGGCTTACTTGTTAATTATTCATCACTGGGAATGCAAAAATGAGGGAGTATAAATTCCACTAACAAATATGAATTTGTATTGAATACTATTATAAGTAATTTGCAAAACAAAATTTATTTAGGGGGAAAAATCAGTGTCAATGGGTCAAAATGTTTCCAAAGATTATACGTATGTGTTTGCAACACTATTTAGCAAATGCACTAGTCTCTTATTAATGTTTGGTTCTTTCCTATTTGACTAAACATGTACCTTTAACATATAAATACATATATAGAACATATATATTCTATTTATAAATACATACATTTATATATATGTCTATATAAAAGACATAAATATGTATGTCTATTATTTATGTGGGATGAATGAGCATATATATTTATCTCTATATAGACATATATATTTATAAATGTATGTATTTATAAATAGAGAAGTATAAATGCTATATATGTAGTATATACACCTACACACACTTACATAGTAATTCCTCTTTTGGAGCCTTTTTGATAGCATTTATCTAAGAATCAATGTTTTTTGTTTTTATTTTTAAAAGAACTTGAAAATAAAAAAGCTGTAAAATTCGTATGCTTGTTTTTGGTATTGTAGATAAATTGGGTCACAGAACAGATTCAGGGTATGTCTACAAATGGCATTAAGAATACCAAGGTACATTTGCTATCTCAGAAGACATAAAGACAAAACAAGTGAAAGTAATATAAGAGTAAAAAGACTCCAGATACATGAGTGAGTTCGTATATTTACCACTTCTCCTCAGGTATGTGACTTTGATCAAGTCACATAACATCTCTCAATGTAACATTCTAATGAAAATGAATAGGTTAGTATAAATGAACTATAAGGGAAATATTCCAATTCAAAATCTGTGATTCCCTATTAGTCTCTGAAAACTACTGAAATATTTATGGGTGAACTTCTCACTTAGGCAGGTATTGAAACATCAGATGAATGATAGACCTTAAGAAACTATGATATAACCTTTGCAGTAGATGACAGGGCAGGGAAGTAATAAAAAATTTAAAAGGTGACAATAATGCTGTAGTTATTAAGTGGTATAAATACCATAAGATATATGTTATATTATTAGAAATGATTCAAAATCTGTTACATATAATCACACTGTAGCTTATCTATAAATAAGTAAATAAATACTACATTAATTTAAAACTAAAAATGCAAGACTGATAAAATATACTTGATATGTCATTTTCCAAATATTCAAAATAAAAAAATGTTGTTAAACGACTCTTATTTTAACAATTTTCTTCCATATACTTACATATATCATAGTTTTTCTTTTTAAATGAAATTCAGATGCTGAAAACTTCACTCGAATTTTTTAAATCTATTAGTTATTGTGGATAAATTAAATTTCAGAAGATAACATAATCACCTAGAAATCTGGGAACTATATGACTACTAAAAATTGAGCAGGACAGATAATCAAATTTAAAACTGTTTAATGAAAACAAGTATATTGAATGAATTGTTTAAAAGAAATTTGTTATTATACCCAGCTAAAAGTTCAAGGATAATGCTGACTTTGGGAATCCTATTATTGATTATCTCAAGTGAGTTTACAAAGAATAAGTTTGCTTGTTTTCATTTCTTAGCTTTTTCTCTAGATTAGTATTATTTTCAAACAGTGCCTCCTTTTACCGCAACAAAACTACACTAGTAGTTACACAGCTGATGTCTTCTCACATTTAAGTTCAATAGGAAAGAGTAATAATACATTTTATATTCCAGAAAATCCCCCCAAAAAGTATTGATATGGTTTGTATGTGTGTTCCCTCCAAATCTCATGTTGAAAGGTAACCTTCAACACTGGAGGTGGGCCTAGCAGGAAGTGTTTGGGTCACTGGGGGTAGATCCCTCATGAATTGATTGGTCCCCTCCCAATGATAGTAAATATTGCAAGATGTGCTTGTTTAAAAGAGCCTGGTACAAGCTGGGTGTGATGGCTCACGCCTGTAATCCCAGCACTTTGGGAGACCGAGGCAGGTGGATCACAAGGTCAGGAGGATGAAACCATCCTGGCCAACATGGTGAAACCTTGTCTGTACTAAAAATACAAAAGTTAGCCGGGAGTAGTGGTGTGAACCCATAATCCCAACTACTCAGGAGGCAGAGGCCAAAGAATCACTTGAACCCAGGAGGCAGAGTTTGCAATGAGCCGAGATCCCACCACTGCACTCCAGCCTGTGTGATAGACCTAGACTCCATCTCAAGAAAACAAAACAAAACAAAACAAAAAAGAGCCTGGTACCTCTTTCTCTTTCTTTTGCTCCCTCTCCTGCCATATGACAGACTGTCTCCCCTTCACCGTCTGCCATGATTGTAAGTTTCCTGAGGCCCTCATCAGAAACTGAGCAGATGTTGGTATCATGTTTGCACAACCTTCAGAAATGTGAGTCAAATAAACTTCTTTTCTTTCTAAATTACCCAGTCTCAGGAATTTCTTTCTAGCAACACAAAACAGACTAACACAAGTATCATTGCATCCATTCAGTTCTTATTGGATCCTATGCCCATCCCTAGTATGAAACTTTGAGTCAGAGGAATGTTTCTTGATTCCTTTAGGCCAATCTTACCCTGTCTTCTCTAGAAGAGGACTTCAGCCAAACACTTAAACATATGGGCCATTAATGGAGAAATTCTTCATTCTTCGGGAAACATAGATCTGCATATTGTTTCTGTTTACAGTCATTCTCTTAAGTTTTTATAATCATGACTTTAAATATGCCCATTTCACTGAGAGCTCCTTAAATGAAATCACCAGTAAAATTCTTAAATGAACTCCATTTTTCAAGTATGTAATATTATGCCTACTTATATCTCTACATTTAAGACTAACAAATATGTCAAACATAGTATGTTAAAAGTGAAATTTATACTGCCACACCCCCTCACGCACCCTCCTCCCCTAAAGATAGAACATTTTCATTTAAGTGAACATCAACTTAATCTTACTATTTGTTCAGGCTCCCAAATTTGCTGTAAATTATTTCCCCAAAACTTTATCTCACATCCCAAATTTAATTAGCAAACCTGTTTTCTGTTCCTACTCTCAAAATATAGCAGAATCTGCCCACTTTTACTCAACTGCACTTCACTACCCAATTCCACACCATCATCATTTCTCTCTTGAATCCTGTAATTACTACCACTGAATATATGTCTCAATATAATAAAATATATTGTGTCTCAAGTTTACACATATAAAAATGGATAAATCCATGATCCAAATCATAAATTATAGAATATAAATCACAAATCATAACATAAATCACAGATGACAGCAAATATATTTTTGTTTAGAACACAACATCACTAAAAAAATGTGCCATGATTTACAAATCACAAAATTAATACTTGAAAATAAGCCACTACTTCTCAAGACAACCATGAAATCCAAGAACTTGGGGCACAAATGGGATACTTTCACTTATTTTACTACCAGAGAGCACGTTGTTTTAAGAAAATTGTATTGCTTTTTTTGAGAATAAAGGAGAGTGACAAGGAATAAAACGTAACAATTGAGTTTTGCTTTGAATGCACAATTATTGCTAATTTTCTAGTCCTATTTTTTGGAGTGACTCCTTTCTCGCAGGTGTGTGGGTTATTGCTATCAATATCTATCATATCACATATGAATATATTAATATCTGTGATAATATAAATATGATAAACTAATTTTATTATCAAAATACAAATTTAAAAGAGTTTTAATTCAATTTTTATTACTGGATTTTAAATAAGTCCATTACATATAAAGATACATATTTGCATGTAAAAACTACCTTTGAAACAAAAAAATTACTGAGGCAAGCAGAAATATTTTACATTGTTTCAAAACTCATTAATACCTGCCTTAAATACAGCTACATTTATGTATCTGCTTCTTCCTTCAATCTGTCCTATATGATGTTCTTGTTGAAGAATTTGATAATTTGGACTCACATACATTTGTTATTAGGAAAATGAGAAAAATTGCAATAGCCATTTCAGATAATTGTGAATAGTCTGCTTTAATATTACACAAAAATTCCACAAGAGGTTACTTCTTAAATTGTATTTATAATTAGAAAAATTATAATTTTTATTCTGTTATATAAAATCAGTGAATCCATGTTGCAGCTTTTTTCCTCATGCATACATTTTTTTTTAACAATTTTCACCTGTCATTTGAAAAGTATTGGTTTACAGAATTATGCACAACTTTCAAATCCCAACACACTGTATTATATGGTATTTTTGAGGTCACATTTATTAATATCATTCCCAATTTTGTCAGAAAAATATTTTCACTGAGGAGCACTCAAACATAAAATGTTGAATGCATGTTTTCTAAAATTCTAATTTTCTCTTGAAAACTTATATTGTTTTATTGAAGCGACAGGACTCTTCACTATTTTTCAAAACCAAATTCTGTCAAATCATCAAGTAGGTATAACCACAAATTGTCTGTACATTATTCTTCAAATGAAAAGCATATAAAAATAGTAGCTAGTAAAGATCGCAAATCAAATAATCACACAAGTACTTTTCATTGACATGGACATTATACTTTAGTATACAGCACAACTGCTTTAGGCATACTTTTCATTATGTCACATAATATATTAAAATCCATGTACTCAAGGACAAATATTTGATAAAATGTATAATATTTACTGTTTCATCAGACATTCTTAAGTAAAAGTGGATTACTATTTAAAATACCATCACAAATATAACCAGGAACCATATTCGTTAAAATTATTTGATGGAATCCAAATTATTTTATATGTATACGAATAAGATAAGTAGCCAACACCAAAGTAAATAATGAGGTGGGTGGAAAATATTGAGTTCATCATTAATGTCATCATTGACAATATTCACCTTGAGTTTTGGTAGATTCAATATATTTAAGAATAATCAACACATACACAAACTGCAGACAAAAAGGTCTTGTTTTGTTGGTAAAAATTTACTATTGAAAGTGTGGAATCACTGAAATAATCTGAATATTAAAATAATGGATAAATATAACTAAGCAACTTTGTACAGTAAAAAAGTTATCCATATATTAAACATAGCTTTGAAAAATATGTAGTGATACAATGCAGGCCAATAACATGTGACATTAAATACTTAAATATGAGCAGTGAGTGCATTACACATCTGGCAGATATCTGGCAGATTACAGAAGCTCTTATTGTTGAACTTTATTCAAACCATTATTCATTTTCTAAATTGTTGATGTATCATGTTTGGTAATTATAAAAATAATTGTGTGAGGGAATTTTCTAAGTGCAGAAAAAATATTACTTTATAGATAGTATTAATTTTATTAGTGTATGTTGTGGGACATACATATAACTAATTTATATTTAATAGTTGTTTGATACTTCATAGATGCTAAATATAGGTTACAGTGTTTATGTATATGCTAAAATTGGCATTATACATTACTTGAACTTATATAAAAAATACTGGAGCTGATAAAACAGTGTAAATAATAATTGGAGCTTTGAAACTGTAGTAGTTATTAACTTTCATAAAATCATTAATAGCATTTCATGCTAAATTTTTTTGAATATGGACATTGCCACACAAAAGTAGAATACTATCATCAATTTCAAATTTCTTTTTTTTTTTACAGGAATCACACATTTTTTACATAAGAAAGGAAAGACTACTACTCCCTCCTTTATTAGGTGATAGCCTACTGTAGGCTGTACAAGCATGGCACACATATCTTCTTGGTTTCTGTTGAGGGCCTCAGGAAGCATACAATCATGGCAGAAGATCAATGGGGAGCAGGCATATCAGATGGCTAGACAGCAATGTATGGGGAGGTCCCACACTCTATTAAACAACCAGCTCTTGTGTGACATCATAAAGTGAGAACTTACTCAATTCATAAGAGCATCAAAACATTCACGAGGGATTCACCCCCATGACACAAACATCTCCCACCAGACTGTATTTCCAATATTGGGGATCACATTTCAACATGAGATTTGGAGGGGACAAATATCCAAACCACATCAGTTAATAACAGAACAGAGAATATATTAGTATTTGGTTGATATTACTCAAATATGGGATGATTTATACAAGTGGTCTGAATAGAGAATAATATCTAAAGCTTGAAGAAATTGGTGTGGCCAGAAAATCATGTACAGTGAAAGAGCCAAATGATTTCCAAAAGTTTTCAGCTGCCTTTTAGATAGTTTCAATATGTGTGTGTGTGTGTGTATATATATATGCATGTATATAAAATATATTAATATTTTATTTAGGTTATATACATTTAACAAACAAAATATACAGACAGAATCTAAATCATTTTCCATATATTTATTGGCAGGAATAAATGTATAAAATGCACTAAAATCCATAATAGGATTGCAGGTAACAGAATGTTGATGTGATGCTATAAATAGCCATTTATGTCAAAAGAAATCCATGAGAATCTCTAATCTCCAAGTGAGGAAGTCCAGTTATCAACTCGCATTGCTATAGTAAAAGAATGCATGCTGTTGTAGTTTAAAGAACTGAAGAATGTTTACTGTGTCGTAGTTTTTTGGTTGTTTTCTCTGAATTTTTTCAAAGGGGCCTCTTAAACGGACATATCACATACACAGGAAATAAAGCAAATTACTTGTGGTAGGTGGTAACTTGCTTTTTGGTTCTTTGCTTTTTCCAATGCCTATTATTGAGGACAGGTTCTCGAAAAGTTATTAACATCTTTAAACCACACATTGAGACCGGGCGCGGTGGCTCATGCCTGTAATCCTAGCACTTTGGGAGGCTGAGGCAGGTGGATCATCTGAGGTCGGGAGTTCAAGACCAGCCTGACCAACATGGAGAAACCCCATCTCTACTAAAAAAATACAAAATTATCTTGGTATGGTAGCGCATGTCTGTAATCCCAGCTACTCAGGAGGCTGAGGCAGGAGAATCGCTTGAACCCGGAAGGCAGAGGTTGTCGTGAGCGGAGATCGTGCTGTTGCACTCCAGCCTTGGCAACAAGGGCAAAATTCAGTCTCAAAAATAAAAAAAAAAAATTAATAAAGCTATGGTAACTTTTATGTAAGTTTTTTCCAACTTCTTAGAAATGTAAATAATACTTACTTTTTCTGCCATGAATGTAACACCAGAATTCCAACTGCTGCCTTATTTGCAGAAATATGATATTCCTGTCTGATCACAGTGGAAGTTTAATACATTTTATTAAAATTTTCATAACATTTATTACAAATATTATTTGCATTAATTATTAGTAGAGATCAATCTGATTTTAGATTATTTCCTGAAAACTTGTGCTTAAAGCAAATAATTGCATATTTATATTTTCTCTCATATTTCCAGATGTGCATGTATAAGAAAAGTAAATTTCTGCTAAAAGTGACAAAAACTACATTTATGATTAGCTGAAAGGTACATTATGCAACTTTCAAAGAATGCTATAAGTATGTAAACATATAACTACATTTGAGCATATATGAATAAGTATTTTAAGTATATACATATATACATGTATATGATACAATAAAATATTACTGATGTTCTAGAAAACAGAAGTGTCTAGGGGAATCTTTTAGGTTCAATAACACTTCAAAATCTGAATAGAAAATCTGAAATTGATAAATCCTTTGTCTCTCAAAGCAATACCAGCCAATATAAATAGAGAAAATGTCTAACTTCATAATTCCTTTAATAGCCACGTTTTATTTTTTGAATACTTTAAATCTTCAAGACTTTGGATCTCACATATCTGACCTTCCCACAAGCAGCCCTCCAACGGCCTTTTTAGATCGCCAAAAAAGTTCATATGGTCTCTGCTTTAGAAATTTAAAATGAGTATGTAATGCTTTGAAAGGGAAATATGATTGCTAATTATTTAAAAGGGATTGAGTAAAGAGATTAAATAAAAATTTCAAAAATTGAAGATTGAGTATAAGTTAAAATGTACAATAGAGTAACTTCATATTTCATTGGATATTATTGCTGACTCCATGAAAAGAGAATATTTAATACATTCTAATTTCAGCTGATATCATTAACTGGAAATGGTACATGGAGCTGAATTTTTTGGACTACTTAGGTTATTAATTGTGCTAGATTTATTAAAGGACTTAAAGATTCAATTTAAACATACTTACATATAAATCGGATGCTTTTAAACAAAATCATCATGATTTTTCTTATGTCTTTATGTTTGGTCAGGCAACAAAACCAGAAGAGAGAAGAAATGAGAAACAATATTCTGACAAGTAAAATTATATAGGTAATGCTACCTATATATGGCAAATATTTATAAAGCATAAGCTTCAAATTCTGTGAGATTCATGGACTACACACCACCTAAGATCCTACAGTTCAATAAAGCCATTTTTATCTAACACAGAATATAATTATTAAGACACCAAGACTTCAGACTTTTAAGAGGCTCTCAGCTAGCGGTTTATTAAAAATGATGTCACAATTACTCTCTTCAATTTTCTTAAGTTTTGCTCACATAACCAGTAACAAAGCAACATCTTAGGAAAATAGAAATTACATTATGATAATTTAGGGGGCTACTCAAAAGTGTCTACTTTATCATGCCTCATATAAATGCCCATGAATTTTAACACTCACAGCAGAGATTCTGAGGTTCATTTGATAAGAAGAGATAGGGAAATGAATAATCAGAGATTCAATTCATTAAGAATATTTTATGTAACAAATCTCACATTATGAAACCTAGAGACATTTTGAAGGAATACTGATACCCCAGCACTATGAAAATTCTGATTCAATTGGTTTGGAATGGGGCCCAGCTCACCCTTTCTCCCTTTCTTGCTCTCTCTGTGTCTCTCTCTCACATTTGCTTGCTACCTCCCTGGTAATTCATGTGCATAGGGATCTTTTTTAATACTCACATGCACCTTATAACTATAATGTGTCTTGATTAAGGATGAGGACAACAAATTAGTTTAGCAACTAATGGTATCATATGTAAAAATACCAAGAAGTACTAAAATCAGATTTCAAATTCATTTCTGCATGACTTTTCATACACGTTTGTACTTTTCATTTTTGTGCATAAGATTAATATATCTATGAAAATATTTGAATTTACAATCTGATTTATCAAAGACCTACAGGGGGTAATTATATAAATATTCTCCCTCTATTCTGTGATATTCACTGGCAATGACTGAAGGCTTTCCTACTAGTAGTCGTCATTATTGTCATAAGTAAATACTGGTACTTAAAAATTGCTTATTATTTTGCACTTGGTAGTCTCTTCATTTGAAAGGAACACTGCTATGTGCTTGGTAGATTGGAAGCAAAAAAAAAAGAAGGAACAGTACTAAGCAATATTGTATTTTCTCTGCCCCGTGGGTGACAAAGCAGGCTTGAAGTGGGGTGCCTGCATTTCCTGGGGCTTCTATAACAAAGTACCACAAACTGAGGGGCTTACAACAACAGAAATGTCTTCTCTCACAGTTCTGGAGGTCAGAATTCCAAAATCAAGGTGTTGGCAGGGTTGTGGTCCTTCTGAGACTCCTTCCTTGCCTCTTTCTAACTTCTGGTGGTGGCCATCAAGCCTTGCTATTCATTGGCTTGTAGCTGTATGACTCCAATCTCCCTCCATCTTCACAGGGTTTCCTTCCTGTGGGCCCAGTTTCACATCATCTTCTTACAAGGACACCAAGCATATTGGGATACAAGCCCACCCTAAAGACTTCATCTTTATTTTTTCATTGTGATGAAAACATGGATATAACACTTACCATCTTAGCCATTTTTTAAGTACACAGTATAATAATGTTAACTACATGTACATTGTTGGACAACAGATTTCTAGAACTAATTTATGTAGTAACACTGAAACTCTATACTCATTGAACTATTTTACTTTTCCCCTTCCCTAGTCCCTAGCTACTACCTGATACTATTTTCTGTTTCTAAGAATTTGACTATTTTAGAAACCTTATATAAATAGTATCACACAATATGTTTGTGTGTGATTGGCTTATTTCACTTGACATAATGTCCTCAAAGTTCATTCATGTTGTAGCATATGAATGGATTTTCTTCCTTTTTTTAAGACTAAATAATATTCCATCATGTTTATATGACACATTTTCTTTATTCATTAATCCATTAACATGTAGGTTGCTTATGCAATTTGAATATTGTAAATAATGTTGTAAAAAAACATAAATATGACAATCTCTCTCCAATATCCTGTTTTTAATTCCTTTGGATATATACCCATATGTAGGATTGCTGGAACATTATGGTAGCTGTAAGTTTAATTTTTTGAGGAATCTCCATATTGTTTTCCATAGTGGCTGCCCCATTTTGCCTTCCCAGCAACAGTGCATAAGACTTCCAGTTTCTCCATATCTTTTCAAATATTTGTTTTCTTTTTGGTTTGGTTTAGTTTGGTTTTTAAAAAGGAGTATCCATCTTAACAGTTGTGAGGTAATATCTTATTGTGAATTTGATTTGTATTTCCCTGATTATTAGTGACAATTATCAAATTCTCATATGCTTGTTGGCCATTTGTATATCTTCCTTGAATGTTTGTTCAAGTTCTTTTCCCATTTTTAATATTTTGTTGCTGCTTTTGCTGTTGCTGTGGCTGTGGTGGTGGTTGTTTACTTGTAGGAGCTCTTTATATATTTTGAATTTTATGCCTTTATCATATGTATGGTATGCGAATATTTTCTCCAGTTATGTAGGTTGCTTTTCACTCTCTTGAGTGTTTCCTTGGCCATGCAGAAGTTCTTAAGTTTGGTGTAGTACCATTTGCCTATTTCTGTTTTTGTTGCCTGTGCTATTGGTGTCTTATGCAGGAAATTATTGCCAATACCAATGTCAGCAAGATTTTTCTCTATTTTTTCTTCTAGGAATTTTATAGTTTCATTTAGTACATTTAGGCCTTTAATTCATTTTGAGTTAATTTTTATGTTTTTAATTGTCTAACTTGACTCTTTTCCAGGTAGGTATCTATTTGTTGGAAAGACTATCCTTTCCCCATTTTATGACTTGGCATCATTTTCAAAGATCATCTAACTACATAAGTGTGGGTTTATTTTTAGATTCTCTATTCTGTTTCATTAGTCTCAATGCCTGTCTTTATGTCAGTACCATACCTTTTTGATTACTTTTACTTTATAATATCTTTTTAAATTAGTCAGTGTGAGAACTCCACTTTTGCTTTCTTTTTCAAGATTGTTTTGGCAATTTGGGATCCTTTTAAGTTCACATTTATGATTGTTAATTTTACATGTCTCCTTGACTGGTTACCCAGAGAGTTCGTTGATGTTACTTCTGGGTGTATCTGTGAGAGTGTTTCTGGAAGAGATTAGCATGAATCAGTAGACAGGTAAAGAAGATATGCACTCACCAATTTGGGTGAGCATCATCCAATGCCTTGAGAGCTTGAATAGAATAAACATTTAGGGAAAAGGTAAACCTTTATTTTTTCTCTTGAGCTGGGACATGCATCTTCACAGGGTCTCAGACATCAGAATTTATTATTTTTACAAATAAGCTTTCTTCTTTATTCTTTTTTTCTCTTCTCCTTGTGAGATACCAATAATGAATACATTTATTGGCATGCTGGTGTTCCATGAGTCCTTTGGACCTCTTTATGTTTTTCATTTTCATTGTTGTTGTTCCTCTAACTCCATATTTTTAAATGACCTATGTTTAAGTTTAATGATTTATTCATCTGTTTGATCAAGTTTGCTAATGAGTCCTTGCAGTAGTTTGTAAAAGTTTATATTCTCCAGAATTTTTATTTGGTTCTTTTTTATAGTTTCTATCTCCTTCTTAATATTTTTATTTTCTTCACGCATCATTTTCCTAATTTCATTCAGTTTTCTATCTGTGTTATCATATCATCCTTAGCTCCTTTAGAATAATTACTTGGAATTCCTTGTTTTATATTTCATAGAACTGAATATTTTAGGAGCAGTTTTGGAGATGTAGTTTTTCCCTTGATTGGGTCATGTTTCCCTGTTTCTTTGGGTGTCTTTTCATTTTTTGTTGTGATTCTTGCATTTTTAAAAAACAACCTCCTGTCTCAGGCCTTATGAACCAGTTGTATACAGGGAAACACTTCCATAAATCAGACAAGCTAGAAATTCTGGGGACCTCTCAAATTTTTTATGGAGATTCTTCTTCTCTGGGCTTGGAATGCAGTTTGTGAATTAGAGAGGTTTGCAGGGGTTTTTTTTTTTTCTTCTTCTTCTCCTTCCCCCCCCTTTTTTTCTCCTTTTTGAGGACTTGTAGTTTCTTACTTCCCCTGTTGTCTAACTCTGGCATTGTAGATTCTCTGGTGCTGCAACAAACCCACTGGGCTCTCTTTTGTGCTCAGCAACCACAGGCACAAGTGTGTGTTTTTCCCATCAGTGCCATGAAACAGATGAGACAGAAGTCACTTCCTCAGGCATCTAACCCCCAAAACTAAAACATCTGAAGTATGCTCCACTCTTTCCTTTCCCTCCTGAGGAAGCAGCCACACGCTGGGCTTATCCTCCTTAAATGTGAGCTGTTCTGCTTTGAGGGAGAGACAGAAAAAATTGAAATGAAACGTTGTTCTTGTTCCTTTAAATAAGGCTATTTCTGGATTTGAGCTTACCTGGTTACTATTAATACAAAAGTTATTAAGAAATTATTTTTAGGCAGCTAGAAAGGGTAAAAGAGTTCTCAGTGGAATTTTCCTTTAATAAAAAGCAGCCCCCAAACCATTTCTGTCCTAACAGAAAGCAGCCTTAAAAGTCAAGCTGCAGGTATAGATATGCAAGCTAGAGGCTTTCATATGTAAATGCAAACAGCTCTACCTAGAAGCCAGGTACATTAAATATGGTAGTTCCTGCTCCTTTTTTCTTGTCACCATGTGTGCAGGTGTCATGGCACCAGCCAGGTCAAACCACGTGTGTAGGTGTCATGGTGACCTTCAGGTAGAAGCCACATTTGCATAATAAAAGATTAGGGTGAGAAGGTTAGTCTTTTTGTGGGCTATGTAAATGGCACACCTGGTCAAGCCAATCCCCGGACCCTATGTAAAACAATTACTGCCTTCTCAAGCCTCTGTACAAAATCCACTGTGTTCTGTCCAAAACCTGGGGACATTCTCTTGGACAACTTGCTTTCTCAGCATGAGGAAGCTTTCTCTCTCTTCTTTGTCAATTAAACTTTCTTCTCCTAAACCTACTCCTCATGTGTGTCTGTGTCCTGAATTATTTTTAAGTGTGAGACAACAAACCACAGGTAATTCCCCAGACAACAAAGCCGTTTCATTTGGGGAGTCTTTTGGGATCTGGATCAGAAGGGAGATCTAAACATTGGAGTGGTGAAGATGGAGCGAGCCTCAAATCTGTCCTTTTGTCTCAAGACTCTCTTTGAACAAATTTTCTTTCATAGAGAACCTTGACATCATGTGTGGGTGGGAGAAACACTGGAGCAACTGAGGATTTTGACCAAAGCACAACATGGCATTATACAAAGGCCTCCAACAGCCCATCTGGGTGTTGGTCATGGATCTCCAGATCACAAAAGTTTCCTTCTTTTCTAACCATGGTTGCTATGTCTTGTATCCTCTCTGTTTATGCAATGTGCAGGAAGTTTTCCAGTTCATGTAAACAGGTCTGTTGGGAAAATGCCACAATACTGGTGAGCACATGGTATTTCTCAGCCAACACCACCACCTAATGGAAATAGCAACCCTCGTGATGGCGTACATTGTAGGTCCTTTGCTTTAACACTGCAGCTTCCCAATTCTCTCTTTTTGTGCCGCTAGAAAAGCCCCTTCTATGAATGGGAAAGCTCTGCCTTCAACAGGAGTAAAATGTCCTGTGTAGCCAAATTTTAGTTCCAATACTGTCCCATCTACAGGAGAAATTAGCATTAGGCCTCTAGGTTCATTTCAGGCACCCATTCTGTCTCTAATTAAAACAGTACTTGATTAGGTAAGGGGATTTTAAGTTTAGAATTTAACTGGAACCATTTTCCTCAAGGGCGAATGTTTTAGCACATGCCGTAATAGCAGGCGACTAGCACATCCCCTCCGTTAAAGAAGCCTTGCTCAAAAGTGACTATTACAGTCTCTTCAGAGATCTATTTTTTAGGGAGCCAGGCAGATCACACAAGTATAGAAAATCAAAAGGCATTCACAGGAGGATAACTAAGGCTGTGTGGGTAAAGCGTGGTTAAATCCCATTACTTAGTTCATCCACTGCTATGGCTTGGAGAGCCACACTTGCAACCATGGCCAGGACATTTAACATGGTGCCAGGACTCAGGAACCAAGGAGAGAAAGCAATCAAGCTGACGCTCCCACTGTATTCCACTCCACCCTGGGTCACAGTGAAAGGAGGGAGACTAAAAGGACACTTTCATTCTCATTTATTTTTCTAGATAGGTAACAAATCAACTTCAGCTTGCACTCCTCTGGAGTGCACTCTGAAACACTGGTACTCCTTTAACTTCAGGACTTTGAAGCGAAAAGCAACTCATTTTCCTTTGCACAAAGGCATGGCATTTCTACTAAACCTTTGCAAGCATTGTAAGATCAACCCAGCCTTTTTTAACAGGCATATCAGACAGGCCTATAGAGAATAATTCCCCAGAATTAAAGAAGCAACTTCCAAGGGATTCATTTGAGAATCCCTGTTATTTGGGGCCACCTCAAGTTCCCTTCTCATTACAGGACCTTAGGCAAATAAAGAAAGACTTAGACCAATTTTCTGACAACTCCAATAGGTATATAGCTTTTCAGAATTTAACTCAGATGTTTTAACTCAAATAGAAGGATGTTATGCTGCTCCTACCCAAACCTTAACCACAAATAAAAAACAGGCAGCTCTGCAGGCAGTAGAGAATTCCAGAGATGAGTAACATATGTCCTATAATACACTAAAAGGGAAGAAAGGAGATAGGGAAAGTGAAGAAATAGCAGAAACTCTATTCCCAATAGGAAGTGAAGCAGTTTCTCTTGACAACCTTGGTTGGAACCCCAATGGCTCTGCAGATAAATGGAAAAGAAAGGACTTTTTAAAATGCCTATTAAAGGGAATACGAAGAACTAAGGCCAAACCTCTCAATTATTCTAAACTGTGTATGATAGACCAAAAGTCAGATGAAAATCCTGCAGCCTTTATGGAAATGGAAAGACTGAAAGAGGCACAAGTAGTGCCCACCTCCTTATCCTCCAATTCTGTCAAGGGACAGCTCATTCTAAAGGACAAATTTATTGCACAGGCAGCTCCCGATATTAGAAAGAAACTACAGAAGCAAGTTATAGGAGAGCACCTTAGAGAAATTCCTGAAGGTGACCATTTTGGTCTTTTATAGTAGGGACTAGGAGGAGGCCTAAGAGAAAAAGAGGTAGCTCAGGAGAAAAACAAAGGCTCTAGTAGCTGCTTTGCAGGATTACAAAGTCCAGGATCCCTGAGGTACATCGGCTGGTTGCTATCAGTGTGGCAAGCAAGGGCATTTTAAGGAGTGCCCATACAGCAAGAGGAAGCCACTTTGATCCCGTCCAGCCTGTGGTGGAGACCACTGGAGATCAAACTGACCCCAGAGGTAGAGGTCACCAGGTTCAGAACCAGTTTCACAGATGTTCCAGCAGTACTGATGGTACCAGGGCTCAAACCCCTGACTTCAGTAGCTCAAACTGCCATTACAGCTCAAGAGCCCTGGGTGATTCTGTAAATTGAAGGAAGTAAAGTAGACCTCCTTCTAAACTCTACAGCTAATCTCTCTCTCTTCACTTCTCTAATCCCGGCCTCCCCTCTTCCCATAGCACAACCATAAGGGGCAACTCAAGAAAAACTCCAATCCAATATTTTTCTCAACCTCTTAGTTACAGTTAGGAGAACGTACTGTTTACACATGCCTCCAAGCCATTGTCACCATGGTTCTACTAGTCAGAAAAGCCTCAAAATTAGCCTTAGGAAATAATTGTTTATACCCGATGTAATGTGGCAAAATTACTGTCCTCTAGGGGGAGCCCTTAGCTAACAAACAACCAGTACAGCAAGCGATGCATAAGGCAGGATATGCACTAGTCACTCTAAATAATGTCTCTCTCCAGGCACAAGTGCTCAATTAGTTGGACTAATAGCTCTTACAGAGCAGTTAAATTAAGCACGGGAAAGGTAGTTAACATTTACACTGACTCCGAGTATGCTTTCTTAGTTCTCCATGCTCATGCTGCCATTTAGAAGGAAAGACATTTTCTTACCACTAATATATCTTCTATAAAGTATCACCAGGAAATAAGGTTTCTTTATCCTTATTATTATCCTAAGTTTTCCTTCCATAAGAAATATCAGTGATACATTATAGGGAACATCAAAAGTGCACAAATAAAGCAGCCAAAGAAAATAGGTTAGCTAATCAGGCATGTAAGTGAGCAGCAAGGATGCTTTAAGGCAGCAGCACACTTCAAGTCCTTCTAATCTAGGAAGGCTCCGTAAAACAAATTAAACCTCGGTATTCCCCTGCAGACATAAAATAGGCCACTTCTTAAGGGTATTTTTCCAGCCCTCAGGATGCCTGCGGTCAGAGGATGGCAAACTCCATTTGCTAGCCTCCAGTCAATGGAAAGTCCTTAAAATTCTTCACCAACCTTTTGACTTAAGAAAGGATAAAACTTATCAGTGTGCTCCGAGATTGTTTTCAGGAAGAAAACCTCTAAATTGGTTAAGCTTGTAGCCTCTTTAGCTCACTTCCAACAGGAATTAACACAACTAGCAAAAGCCCAACCCCAATAAATAGGACCACTTTCACTTAACCCAGGACATTTGGTATTAGTGAAAACTCTCCTCTCTCTCTCCTTCCCTAAACCCAAGCTGGAAAGGACCCTACATTGTTCTTCTTTCAACCTCCTTGGCAGTAAAAGTTACAGGTATCAACTTTTGATTGTATCACACTCAACTCAAAGCCTGAAGAGCTGAGGAAGGAACCCCTGACAGCCCAGAGTAATGTCCTAAATATCGACGTGAAGAAATGGAAGATCTTAAGCTGGTAGTCATAAAAGATAAGCAACCGAGTGAACGCTACTCATCCTACTCAGTCCCACTCCTACCTTACCAGATACTTCTTTATCATTTCTACCTTTCCTCTGAAAATTCATTGCCAAATATTAGAACTCCTTTTTAAAGCATACTTGCAGAGAGATTTTAATTATACATGGGATTGCCAGTGAAACTTCATAAATCCCCAAAGGGAAATATATCTTGGCAAGTAAAGTTTTAAATGTAAATAATTTTGTTATACCACTCTTGCAGTAATTGTTATACTCACCCTACTATTTGCAATAGAACTATACACTGTGGCATCCACAATGTGAAATTCTGGTTGTAAAGCTCTACTTGCTATAATATTTTGCCTAATTATCATCTTTATAACAGGATTAATAATTGCAGGAAAGATTGAGTCAAGGTTGTTTTGCTTATAGCAAGAGTAATAGTTACAGACAAGAAGTAAGTGTAGAAGTTTTACTATGATTAAGTTTGATAGAACTTTTTTATTAAAGATTGGTAATATGGTGGACTCAAAGCTGTGAAAAGAAAATTATAAAGAAAGAGATTTTATATAAGGAAGGATCTTGTACGGCAAATTCTTGTCCTAAAAGTAAATGACTGGTTGTTTAATGGAAGGATGTGTAGGATAAGTCAGAAAGTTTAAGTATGTTGTAAGATTTTCTATGGAAGTCATGAAAGAATTTAATAATTAAATGAAAGGAACTGCCAAGATTAACACTAAAGTTAACTACCTGATGACATATTTCTCCCAACCATATTCCAAGTTATAAAAATGGCCTAAATCTAAAATTATTCCCTAATGGCAAGTCAAGGGAGACATGTATGTTTTTTTTTCTCCCAAATAAAGTGTTACTTTTATATTAATATCTCTGGTATTCTACAGTGACATCTGGTGGAAGCAAACTGATATTACAATCAATTGATAATAACTGACAGGTATCAAACTCTACTGTCATAGTTATGGTCTATAATAACCCCACTAATAGTGGTAATCCTAATACTCGTATTCTAGCCCTACAAAATTTGTCTCTTTTCACCTAGAAGCAAACTCCAAATGGTGCTGCGAACAGAGCCACATATGGACACGCCATTCTTCTGAGAACCCTTAGATCAGCCTCAGGAGGAGCCCCAACTGCTGTCTCCGCACATGATGGCCCTTTTAAGCAGGAAGTAGCCAGAAAGAATCGCCATCCAACACCTCGTAAAAATAGTTAGGGTTACATCTCCTGAGGGAAGAATAATACAGGAGTTGTTAAGGAATTATATTTAGGCAGCTAGAAAGGGTAAAAGAGTTCTCGGTGGAATTTTCCTTTAATAAAAAGCAGCCCCCAAACCATTTTTCCAACAGAAAGCAGCCTGAAAAGTCAAGCTGCAAAGCATAGCAAGCTAGAAGCTTTCCTATTTAAATACCAGCAGCTCTACCTAGAAGCCACGTACATTTAATATGGTGGTTCTTGCTCTCTTTTTATTGTGGCCACGTGTGCGGGTATCATGGCAACGGCCAGGTGAAACCATGTCCGCAGGTTTCATGGTGACCATCAGGCAGAAGCCGCATTTCCATAATAAAAATTAGGGTGGGAGGGCCAGTCTTTTTTCGGGTATGTAAATAGCACAGCTGGTCAAACCAATCTCCTGATCCCTGTGTAAATCAATTATTGCCTTCTTAAGCCTCTGCACAAAATCAATCACGTTCCGCCCCTAACCCAGAGCCCCTCTCTTGGGCAACCCACTTTCTCAGCATGAGGAAACTTTCTCTCCCTTCTTCTTCTTCTTTGTCTGTTAAACTTTCCACTCCTAAACCCACTCCTCGGGTGGGTCTGTATCCTAAATTCTTTCTCATCGTGAGACAACGAACCATGGGTAATTCCTCAGACAGTGGAGCTGTTTCACTATGACTTCATAACTGGTTTCTGCAGTTCTTTTAAAGATTTTTTGGACACATATATATTGCTAAGTCAGTGTTTCTGTGGGGCAGTGAGGTCTGCGGTTTTTTATACTAGCAAACTGCTGACATTATCCCTGAAAAGAGCTTACTTTTTTTTTTTCTTTTTTTCTTTTTTTTTTTTTTTTTTTTTGAGATGGAGTCTCGCTCCGTCGCCCAGGCTGGAGTGCAGAGGCGCGATCTCCACTCACTGCAAGCTCCGCCTCCCGGGTTCACGCCATTCTCCGGCCTCAGCCTCCCGAGTAGCTGGGACTACAGGCGCCCGCCACCACGCCTGACTGATTTTTTGTATTTTTAGTAGAGACGGGGTTTCACCGTGTTAGCCAGGATGGCCTCGATCTCCTGACCTCGTGATCCTCCCTTCTCGGCCTCCCAAAGTGCTGGGATTACAGGCGTGAGCCACCGCGCCCGGCCAAAAGCTTACGTTTTTGATATCAAAACCAGATTATTCATGTAATACTATGACTTCCATTATTTTGTATGTATACATATACATTCAATTTTTTATTCATTCGTAATTTCCTGATTGTGAGATAAATGGCATTACATTTTTCAAGAATGTTAAATAGACATGAGCCTTTCATTTATATCGCTACTCAGTGAGTAATGATAACTGATAACATTGATGCAATTACTATTTATTGCAGTGATAGAACTTCCTAAAAACCTATTGGGCTTGTTCAAATTCTAATAAGCCTATGAAACACATCGCATATTAAAATTATCAGTCAATGAAGAGCAGGTGAAGAAATCCAGTTGAAGAAATGACCAGCCTCCAAATTAAAAATCACATTTTTTTCAAAATTGATTAGTTTAATTAAATAGCATTTTTACCTTTGGAGCCCTGAGGTTTGAGAACCTGATGAGCACATCTAAGTTTTAAATATTCCAAAATGTTAGCTTATAAACTAACATAAATCTCGAAAGAATTATGGAAATAAACTAACATAAATCTCAAAAGAATTATGGAAATATTTGGGAGAAAAAAGATGACAATTTCGACAGAATGAGAGGAATTAACTTGTACACTTTTTGGACATCAAATTAAAAATTAAATTTTTCTTAGGTAGTCCTCTTGCCTTTTTACTTCTCTTATTCTACTGAAGTTACCAAACCCCCGCCCCAAAATGTTGCTATCTTCTACCTTCTTTTCGCCTTTAATGGAAACCTTATAATTTCTAATGCCTCACTTACTTTCTCTTTTACTTGCCTTAAGACTATCATATAATTTAGATATTTATTTTGGTTTTCCTAGTATAAGATTATTATATCATGCAATTGTGTGTTTTTATGAATTCACTTAACACATATTTTGTCTTACTCTTAAACAATGATTTGAAACGTACTATACATATTGTACAGGGTACATACATTATGGCATAATGTACATTGTGCATATATTTTCAAATTCCAAGTCTGTAAACATTCTTTCCAGAAAGAGAAGACGCTGGCTCTAGTCTCTCTAATAGTCGTCAAGTTCATATTAACTATATTTACATCTCATCACATCCAAAATAGGGCCATAAAAAACGCATTTGCTATATGATGCTCGATGTGATGATAATAGATTTTAGGCAGAGAAAATTAAAAATTACAGTCTTATAATTTTGAACATGATTTCTTATCTCAAAATTTATTACATAACTGCTGTAGTCAAGCTGTTATATATGAAATCTATGCTTTCCTAACATAACAGTGTGTAATATAGTATTAATCACTGAAGTTACTTTCAGTTGCATATTTTGATTAGATTTCAATTTTTTAAGCTACATTAAAGTTTCTAAACCATTTTTAGATTCAGAAACTTTAATTTAAATATATACGTTTAGGAATTTCTGTTTCTGCTACTTATGAAGACCTTAGAAGGCATCACTTTCATCCTTCCTTCAAGCAAAAAGAAAAACTGAACAAACTAAAAATCAAAAAGCATTCTTAAGTGCATCAGAGAATTAAGGTTTTGTAACAGACTGATTCTCTTAAAACTAGAGAGACATTCAAATACAGAAAGTTACAGCTCACCAGGAACAGAAGGTGCTAGAAGAGGAAGAAGAGGAAAACTTAAACACTTGCTGATCAACTGTTGGTCACATTGTGTATAGAAGCTTCAGAGTTAAAAACTCCTGAAGATTCAGCCTTAAGGTTAACTGTAGTGAGCTTTATCCCCAGGAGCTCATCCAGATTCTCAGGGTGAAAATATGAAAAAAGCCCCTCACGCTTTAGCAAAAGGAGAGGAAAACTAACCATCATGGAGAATGCTCATGAGAAAGTAACTAATTTGAAATATACTAAAAGAGTATTTTTCTCTGTCCTCAAAGGAAACCACTGTGCAAGAAGTTAACTAAAGTAAAGGTAGGTAAATACTCAGTTTCAACCTTCTCTGGTCTTAGTTGAGGAAGTCAGTTCTGTGAGTATGGTGTCGGTCTGTGTGTGTGGTGGGGGAGGAGGGAGGGACTGAGGGGCACGTACAAACATCACACCCTAGGGACACGGGCCCACTGAAAGACTGAGACTGAATCATGGCATTATTGAAGGTTTCCTCTCCCCACACACCTTACCAGCACATCAACAGAGTATCTGTATAATAGCAGAAGATTTCATCTGATAGAACTACAAGGCTCAGACTATATGTAATGAAGAATTTCTAGGGAAACTTAAAGACAACAGGAAAGACAAAACAAAGACAGTAGAGGAAATTGAAGTCATGCATTGCTACGCACAGCAAACAGTAAAGACTAAACAACTTTCAGCCTCGTAAACATAAACTCTCATACACAATTTCTATTTCCAGATATAACATGTCTGACTTCCAACAACAACAACAAAATTACAAAGCATGTTTCAAGGCAAGAGAAAATATAACCTGGATAGACAATGAAATTTCAATTTCTTAGAAAAATTGAAACAAGGTGGTAATATAGTCATTTTTAAAGAAAACAAGCACACTTTGGAAGGCCGAGGTGGGCTGATCACTTGAGTTCAAGAATTTGAGTCCAGCCTGGCCAACATGGTGAAACCTCATCTCTATTAAAAAAATACAAAAAATTAGCCAGGCATGGTGATGGGTGCCTGTAATCCCAGCTACCTGGGAGGCTGACGCAGGAGAATCCCTTGAACCTGGGAGGCGGCGGTTGCAGTGAGCTGAGCTAACACTATTGACTCCAGCCTAAGGAGCAGGAGTAAAATTCCATCTCAAAAAAAAAAAAAAAAAAAAGGAAAAACATACCCTAAACAGTTCCTTGATGATTAGTTTGATGGCAACAGAAAATGTAATTTTTGAAATACCAGAAAAATAAGTTTTTCTTATTAATACAAATTATAAATTCTAAGTGATTCAAGGAGTGAAGTTTCCTAAGGAAAACTGACAACATTGGCTGCTAATATGCCCCTTCTTTTTAAGAAAAATGTACATTGCAAAATTTTGAGTAAATTATATTCTTTTAAATTTTTGGATGATGGTGGGTTTTATGTGTGTAAATACATATTTCTCAAAGAAAATAGCATTATTTGGAGTTGTCTAAATGGCACAGTGAAATCAGAGGAGTTAATTTCAGGAGGGTTGAATAAAAAAATTTATTCAATCACAGATTGTAAAATGAGGTTAATAGATTTTGCTTTTATTAAAATATATGTTTTTAATTGTCATTGCTTTTCTTGGAGGTAATCACTATACTTTACCTTGTGATAATTATTTTTATGCTTTTTTTGTTTAATAGTTGTATGCATCTCTACATAACAAAGTTAAGTTTTGCTCAATTTAAACTAATGTGGATACAATCTTAATGGCTGTATTATATTTGATGTCATCTTGTTTGCTTCATATTATGTTTTATAGGTTAATCCCTGTTATAATTTATAATTTTTAGTTTTCATTATTGTCTGATATTTATTATATGTATGTAAAATATTTATTTTTCAGTTTTATTCTTTATGGACATGATTATTACAAACAATTAATTATAGACATTCTTAAACATGAAACACTGGAATGAAACATTTTTACAAGTAGAAAGAAAATTGTATAGATAAATGAAAATTTATTCACTGAGAGACCTACTTTTTAGAGTGTAAATGTGTATATAAACATCTCTTAACATTTTAGAAGCCTACTGTGCACAGACTTACAACACAATTGTTCAAGGGAAAATATTATTATTGAACAAAAAGCTTTGGCTTACAGTTCAATGGTAATGTTACAAAACTAAAGATCAAGATAAACTATGGATTAACTCTTTTTGCCCTTTTTGACCTTAGCACTTCCTCTTGAGCATCTAGACTAAAAATGGTAGTCTCGCTGGTTGTCAATTGGCAATTGGCTTTTTGGGGGCTCTTCAGAAACTAATGTCAAAATTGACTTTGCTGTTCAATAGCATATTGTTTCAAGTAAATGATATATTTATGGATTTGGCAAATTCACTTGGTCCCCACAACTGTATACTCCTGAAAGTCTGAATATTTTCTTATTTGATTTTGTATTTCTATAGCCTCTGTTAGACCAAAATGAGTAATCAGCAATTATTTTTGAGATAATGTATTCATTTAGTCAAATAATAAAATCTATAATATTTATTTACGAGAATTTATAAATTTGTTTTAAATCAGTTTCCTTGAGGCTTCAGGTACAAAGCACAAAGTATGAGAGCCAGGAAATTGACAAGATTGTGGAGAGGAGGAAAACTACTATTAATATGAGAGGTGCATATAATTTTTATTTGTGAGGGAATAGCCTGCTGACAACTTTGATGGTCACTGAATGTGTGTAGGGGATCTAAGTAAACATGATGAGACATAAAATATTTGGACTACATCTGAAGTTGCTAAAGTAAAAGTTCATGCTGGATGCTTTTTAGAGTCTCTTTATGGCTTTCTGATTTTTACCACTTTGGAGATTTTTAGATTTCTTTTTTGTCGGTGATAGATTGTGATGTCTGCCACAAACACATTTACCTGAAAAGTGAGATAGAGATTATTTAACAGGGAATTTTATATTACTCTTTTCATGACACATTTATTTGCGTCATCTGTTTTTATACTAACTAAACATTTTAACCAGCACCTATCTCTCTCAAAAGGCCCAAAATAGCTCACTGAACTAACATCCACCATACCTCATTATTGTCCATCTGATTCTGAAACCCATAATATGTATGTAATATTTTTACCCCTTAACTACAAAGAAAAAAATGTAACTTTTTCTAAATTATGTGATTTTTCTACACTCTTTTTCATGGTTATATGTATATAGTTAGCTAAACTTTTTGATTTTAGAATTTTAATTTCTACTTTTAAAGTTAAGCTAATGCTAATGGCGGTAGAATCATTAAAAGATAATAGAGTAAAATGTGCAATATTTGTGATTCTGAACTAAGACTTTTATAATAGATATCATCTTAATATATTTCTGTAAATTTGGCTAAGAAGAACATCAACTTGTTAATACATACTTATGTTCAGCTTTTATAGTTTTGTATCAAAAGTTGCATGTGTATAATATTTTTGCAAAAATAAAGTTTTGCAAATGACAAATAAATAATCTATTGTTAAGAAAAGAGTAATAATGTAACTATTGCAATTATGGCCTTTTGTTATGGCTAGAAATTAATATGTTGAGAAAAGGCATTGCAAAGCAGACTATAGAGGTATTTGTCTTAGTTGGCAATTCTGAAATATCAGTTGCCGTTTAAATTCAATATGATTCAAATGGTCCCAGATTTTTTAATTTAACCTTGATACAAAATGATGAACCTTGATGAAAAATGCTCTTATCTGATGTAAGTAAGGAAAACCTTGCCATGGCTTTGAGTTTCTAGAATGTCAATCTGTATTCACAAGATTGCAATAAACTTAAACCAATAGTACTAAAGCGTGTGAATAATTTATTTGCTGATAATTTAGTATACTAAAAGAGTAGTATAAAGAGCATATTAATGAGTATACATGTTATTTTCAATTTGTACATAGTTTTCACGTTTTCAAAAACATATTACATTTCGATTTTATCTTTTTATTAACTTATTTAATATATACCATTTCCTATAACATTAAAAATTTCATAGAATATAGCTGACAATATAAATAATAGAGCATAGAAATTATTTTCAATGCTTAAGCTTTTTGTTTACCATAAAATCCACTGAAGTAATTAACTGAATGTGAAAAAATGACAGTTAAATATTTCACTAATTCTATATAATGTCAGAAAATAACTCATTCATTATACAAGATTTCTCAGTATAATAGTAGTTTGAGATACCAATTTCTAAAATAATAAGTAAATGCTTATTTCTAACTCCTAGAGCATATATGAAATATAATTAGAGTTACACATTTTAATTACTGTAATTACAAAATATTTTGGCTTCCTAAAATCCTTTACAGGCTATCGCACTCCTGGAGTTTTTCAATCTAGTTCTCTGTCATTTTTGCAACCTCGTTTGATCAGACTTTTTTTTGTTTGTTTGTTTGCTTTACTTACCCACAAGTTCATAGCATATCTGGAACTATGGAATTTATTACAAATTATATCCATATTTAAAGTTTAGAGATTTTGTTTTGAAGAATACTGTATATTGGTCAACTGCTGACTAGTATTGAGTACAAAGCCTCTTTGAATATTTATCTACATGATAAATATTTGCAATTATTGTAGGGACATCTGTTGAGCTTTAAATATTATACTTCTAAAATTGGAAAATGAACACTAAAATATATATCTATATCATTAAATCCTTCAAAAATAGGTGATAATTTTTATTTTGATGAATTAGATAAAGTTTATGTGAAAAATTCTCCCTGCTTATAAAAGGGAACCCTAATATTATGCATAAGAAAGGTGGTTAAGAGCCTTGGCTATGCGGGCTCTTTTTTGGTTCCTATAAAATGTAAAGTGGTTTTTTTCCAATTCTGTGATGAAAGTCAATGGTAACTTGATGGGGATGGCATTGAATCTATAAATTACTTTGGGCAGTATGTCCATTTTCACGATACTGATTTTTCCTATCCATGAGCATGGAATGTTTTTCCATTTGTTTGTGTCCTTTCTGTAGGGTCCAGGCCTACAGTGCCTGTGGGTTTTTCTCCTCATGTGTGGAGATGAGAGATTGAGAAATAAAGACACAAGACAAAGAGATAGAAGAAAAGACAGCTGGACTCAGGGGACCACTACCACCAAGATGCGGAGACCGGTGGTGGCCCCGAATGCCTGACTGCGCTATTATTTATTGTATACAAGGCAAGGGGCCAGGGTAAGGAGTGTGAGTCATCTCCAATGATAGGTAAGGTCACGCAAGTCACGTGTCCACCAGAAGGGGGCCCTTCCCTATTTGGTAGCAGATGCAGAGAGAGAGAGGGGACAGCTTACGTCATTATCTCTTCTGTGCATTTATCAGAGAGATCAAAGACTTTAATATTCTTACTAATTCTGCTACTGCTATCTAGAAGGCAGAGCCAGGTGTACAGGGTGGAACATGAAAGTAGACCAGGAGTGTGACCACTGAAGCACAGCATCACAGGGAGACATTTAGGCCTCCACATGGCTGCATGTGGGCTTGACTGATGTCAGGCCTTCCACAAGAGTTGGTGGAGCAGAGTCTTCTCTAACTACCCCGGGGAAAGGGATACTCCCTTTCCCAGTCTGCTAAGTAACAAGTGCCTCCCCAGGCACTGGTGCTACCTCTAGACCAAGGTCTGCTAAGTAACAGGTGCCTTCCCAGGCACTGGCGTTACCTCTAGACCAAGGAGCCCTCTAGTGGCCCTATCCGGGTGTGACTCCTTCAGCTCCTATCTCTGTATGGCCTGGTTTTTCCTAGGTTATAATTGTAGAGCAGAGATTATTATAATATTGGAATAAAGAGTAATGCTACAAACTAATAATTAATAATATTCATAGGTAATCATATCTATATTCTATTGCTAGTATAACTGTTCTTGTTCTATATATTTTCTTTATTATACTGGAACAGCTTGTGCCTTCAGTCTCTTGCCCCGGCACCTGGGTGGCTTGCCGCCCACACTCTCTTACTTCCTTGAGCAGTGGTTTGTAGTTCTCCTTGAAGAGGTCCTTCACATCCCTTGTAAATTTTATTCCTAGATACTTTCTTCTCTTTATAGCAATTGTGAATCATGGTTCACTCATGATTTGGCTCTCTGTTTATCTATTATTGGCGAATAGGAATGCTTGTGATTTTTGCACATTGATTTTGTATCCTGAGACTTTGCTGAAGTTGCTAATCACCATAAGGAGATTTTGGACTGAGACGATGGGGTTTTCTAAATATACAATCTGCAAATGGAGACAATTTGACTTCCTCTTTTCCTAAATCGAATAGCCTTTATTTCTTTCTCTTGCCTGATTTCCCTGGTCAGAACTTCCAATACTATGTTGAGTGAGCGTGGTGAGAGAGAGCATCCTTGTTTTGTGCCGGTTTTCAAAGGGAATGCTTCCATCTTTTGCCCATTCAGTATGATATTGGCTGTGGGTTTGTCATAAATAGCTCTTATTATTTTGAAATACATTCCATCAATACCTAGTTTAATGAGAGTTTATAGCATGAAGGGCTGTTGAATTTTGTCAAAGGCCTTTTCTGCATCTATTGAGGCAATCATGTGGTTTTTGTCATTGGGTCTGTTTAGGTGATGGATTACATTTATTGATTTGCATATGTTGAACCAGCCATGCATCCTAGGGATGAAGTCGACTTGATTGTGGTGGATAAGCTTTTTGATGTGCTGCTGGATTTGGTTTGCCAGTATTTTATTAAGGATTTTAGCATCAATGTTCATCAGGAATATTGGCCTGAAATGTTCTTTTTTTATTGTATCTCTGCCAGGTTTTGTTATCAGGATGATGCTAGCCTCATAAAATGAGTTAGGGAGGATTCTCTCTTTTTCTATTGTTTGGAATAGTTTCACAAGGAATGGTACCAGCTCCTCTTTGTACCTCTCATATAATTTGGCTGTAAATTCATCTGGTCCTGGACTTTTTTTGGTTGGTAGGCTATTAATTACTGCCTCAATTTCAAAACTTGTTATTGGTCTATTCAGGGATTCGACTTCTTCCTGGTTTAGTTTGGGAGGGTGTCTGTGTCCAGCAGTTTGTACATTTCTTCTAGATTTTCTAGTTTATTTGTGTAGAGGTTACCTTTATCTTAATAAAGGAATACTCAGATTTCTTTGTAAGTCTTGCTTCATTATAGGTTGCCATGCTGTTTCACATGGCTTTCAGTATTCCTCTACTTTAACTTAATCTGCTTTATATTTATCTCACTTAACCTTGCTGTAGTATATGAGTGTTTAGAGTTGCTTTGAATCTTCTAATGAAATAATATGAATTAAAATAAACAAGATGTTTTATTTTTCCCTGACACAATAACATAACCTATTTTTTAATTTAAAACCTGTGTAGTTTAACAAAGTAAAAAATTACTGACCTTTTTTAAAAAGTACAAAAACACAGTATTTTGAATTAGAAATTAGTATTAACATAGAATAACATTTTCACACACTCTTGTGAATACTGTCAGTTATTCCTAAAATTAGAGAATAGGAGATAGTAAAAATACATTCTGTAAGAGCTGAGAAAAATTAACTTTAGAATATGAATAAACTTTATGTTTATGTCACACTAAAACTTATTTTGCTAAATTACATGTGCAAGCTTGTGCACTTGTGTGTTTTATGCTAAACCCATCGAGGTAACTTTTCTTTGTTTTGTATTCAAATCGAAATAAAATTACATTCAATAACTTGATTGACTGATTTTAAAGAATCTCTTTGAAAGTAATTATTTCTTTATTCTGTTTTTCCAAAATAAGTTTCAGAGTAATTAGGTATCCCGCAATATGCATTAACAAAATTTTAATAGAAACACAATCTTCGACCTTGTCAGCTTTAAATTAGGAATCCATTTACAAATGAAATTTTAAAATCCAAACACATTTATTTAAAACTAATATGCGATCTAGACAATACACTACTCTTATATTACAAAACAATTCTAGGGTCTAGAGTCTAGAGTCATACTGGGCTTTGATTTAATTTTAATTCTTTCACCTTCAATCTAGTTTCTGTGGAAAAAGTTATTAGATATTCTAAACTAACATATTTTCCACTTAAAAACAGGAATAGCAATAAGAATGTTGGATTTTCTGAGTCTTAATTAACGTGGACTATCTGAAAAATTCCCAGGGCAATGTTTGAGACGTAGAAGGGTGTCAGGCAAGGCGCGGTTGCTCATGCCTGTAATCCCAGCATTTTGGGAGGCCGAGGTGGGCAGATCACAAGGTTAGGAAATCGAGACCATCCTGGCTAACATGGTGAAACCCCCTTTCTACTAAAAATACAAAAAAATTAGCCAGGTGTGGTGGCGGGTGCCTGTAGTCCCAGCTACTCAGGAGGCTGAGGCAGGAGAATGGCGTGAGCCCCGGAGGCGGAAGTTGCAGTGAGCCAAGATCGCACCACTGCACTCCAGTCTGGGCAACAGAGCGAGACTCCGTCTCCAAAAAAAAAAAAAAAAAAAAAAAAAGAGGGTGTCAGTTGACAGTACCCATTACTGATATAAGTGCTTTATTATATCAACTGTAGCAATATTTCATATTTAAATCAAAATGGCATAAAATATTGGAATGGATTCATGTGTTACACAATGCTGTTAATTATCTGTATATATCCATTCTAATAATAAATTGACATATCCAGTTAATAAATATAAGCTGCTGACTTTTTTTGTAACCAGAGCTATATTATTGTGCTTTATTAATTTCATACATTCAAAACTACTTGTGTAATGGTTACTCTTCTCTTAACACAGATTCAAAGATTCATTGATGCCACTTTGAGAATCAAACTTGATGTCTCTTTGAGAATAAAACTAAAGACACAAAATGGGTTTTATCCAGTATCATGACTCCCTCAGTTTGAAAAAGCACTGGACAGGTAGAGCAATATGCATCAACATAGTGGAAGTCTTGTGATTCTGTTGCAACAGTTTTGCTATTTCAGTTACTTTTGAAAAATAGGTATCAACAAAGAGACTGCTGTGGAAGAAATTATCTAAAATACACTTACACTCACAATATTTTCATATCATTGCAGAGTGTCATAAATCTTTCTATTGCCTATAAACTTTGAATCTAATATTTAAATTTGAATCGAAATATGGTTTATTTGTTTTGTCTCAAGGTGGGGATTAAACTGCTTTACTAAAACATTATCTTTTAATGGGATTTCCATACAACTCATTATTATATTTGAACATGATTAATGTTATTTCTGTGACCTTTTTCCTTTTACCATTGAGAGACATTTTACTATTACATCATTGAGCTGATGAAAGAGAAGAGAACTTATTATTAATTGTATGGCACACATTTCTCAGTGCCTCAATTATTTAACATTTTATATAATAAGACACTTTAGAATGCCCCTAAGAGATGTGCCTCCTACATGCTGAAATGTGTCACCCTGGTTTCTGGTATTCTCTGCTATCAGATTTTAGAACCCGAGAAAACTTTTTATGAAGTATTACATTCTCAGTGGTCCGTGGCTCAAGCAATTTAGAGTACTGACACCTTTTATTTCAATGGTATAAGGTCTTCTTACAATGCTCTCCTTTAGTTTCTGTACATTATGTCTTCCCTTCTGAGGAACCCATGGGTACTCCCTTCTGAGGAACCCATGGGTACTCAATCAGGAAAGAGACTTGTCCTTTCCTCTTCTAGTAGAATGGGATACAATGTAACAATCAGAAATATTCCATTTCCCTGGGAAAAAATATGTTAATAATAGGAGGAGAGATGATAATATATAGTCTAGCTCCTTTCTTTTCACATTTTAACAAGGTGTCTCACAACATTTTGGGTGGTTGACTGCTCTTATTTCCCACATCAATATAATGAGAAAGCTTGGGTTTTCACTCATTTGGTACAAGCAAATGAGTGATTCAAGGTACTCTTCTAGTTTTCTTTTTTTTTCTATTTTTTTTTAATTTCATTCAATAAGCCTTGCACTCCTATTTTTCTAGTTTTCTGAATTTTTTTTTTTTTTTTTTTTTTTTTTTTTTTTGAGACGGAGTCTCGCTGTGTCTCCCAGGCTGGAGTGCAGTGGCGTGATATCGGCTCACTGCAAGCTCCACCTCCCGGGTTCACGCCATTCTCCCGCCTCAGCCTCCCAAGTAGCTGAGACTACAGGTGCCCGCCACCATGCCTGGCTAGTTTTCTGTATTTTTAGTAGAGACGGGGTTTCACCATGTTAGCCAGGATAGTCTCGATCTCCTGACCTCGTGATCCACCCGCCTCGGCCTCCCAAAGTGCTGGGATTACAGGCTTGAGCCACCGCGCCCGGCCTAGTTTTCTGAATTTTTTTACACCATGAAACAGTGTGAGATTTTGTCAAATGCTTTTTCTGCATACATTATGATCATTATTTTTCCTCTTTATTCTATTGATGTGGTGCATTATTACATTGATTGATTTTCATATGTTGGTCCACCTTGCATTTCTATTTGGGTATGGTTATATGATCATTTTAATATACTGGTAGGTTTGGCTTACTAGCATTTTCTTTCTTCTATATTTATAAGGGCAATTGATTTGTAGTTATTTTCCTGTGATGTATTTGAGTATCATAGTATCAGGGTCATGGTGGCCTCACAGAAAGAATTAGGGAGTAGTCTCTCCTCTGTATTTTTTTTTTTTTTTTTTTCTGGAAGGGTTTGAGAAGGATTGGTGTTGACTTTTTGAAAATGTTTGGGAATATTCACCAGTGAAGCCATTTGTATCTTTGCTTTTTTGTTATTGTTGTTGGAAGGTTATTGATTACTGACACAAACTATTTATTTGTTATAGTTCTGTTCAGATTTCTCTTTCTTCTTGAGTCAGTTTTGGTATCCTCTTTAGTCTTTGACATTTGTTTTTGATTGGAATATCTCTCTTTTAAATAAGTTTTAATTATAAACTTATACCACTTGGAAAATAAGACAATATATATAGTTTGCCTCTCCTCTTTCTCAGCTCAAACTCTACACATGCACAGCTTATACTGAATTTCTTTATGGAGGATGAGAAGGATCATTCTCATGTGATTGAAACTCAGTTCCTAAACTTTCTAGTTTAATATTCCATCACTGAAATTTCCACAATGTCTTGGCAAGGTAGGAGGTGTTAGAATGTCAAGGTGTAGGAAACTAAAAGATTACCAAACTTTCCAAACCAGAAGTTTACAGAACAAAAAACATATACAAATAAATATTCCAGTGACTAATAGTCATATGCAAACAGAAAATACAAAAACAGGTTGACTCCATACCAAGGGTCAGCCAAAACAAGGTTTCACATACATTTTGACACGATTAAGAAAAATCTTAATAGATGCACATCTGAAAATTAATATATACTTATTAAGCATTATTCTGCATTGAAATTTGTGTACTGGTTGTGATCATATCCTCTTATCCAGGCTGGATACTAGGTTAAATGTAAAAGAAAAAAAAATCAATTATTATTCACTATAGTTACTACACTAGTAGTTACAGTATTACATATAACGATTTAAAAGCCATTTTTATGGTTTGCAAGCACAACGACCATGACATCAACTTTTTTGTTTTAGCAATCTCTTTCCAAAAAATGTTTTTGATTTGAATTATATATAATTGTAAAGCACACCTTTGCAAGTTTGATTTTAATAGCTTGAGATTTTTAATTATATAACTACCTACAGTTTTGTATAATTATCAGAAGAATATTTTAAAACATGCATGTAACTATTGCATTTGCTTAATTTTATCTTGTTTCAATAAAGTGAGTACACTCTGATGTAATTCTAATAAATCATCTTGAAATATATTCTCCAATAAATAAAATAATTTATTTTATTGGACAACAGAGATGAACACTAATAGTACTTATGATTTGAATTATTTATTCTAAAATGGTACATTTATACAATAGATATAGTTTACATCTTTTTATATATATCTTTTAAACCTAAAAATAATATAGCATGTAACTGCTAATACATTTCATGTGTCTCATTTATTATTTGAATGATGAACACATAATTTTATTTTTCCTGGAGTACTATTACCATTGCATATTTTATTTTAGAAAATAAAATTCTAAAGAGAATAAACCATAAGTAAACTTATTTTATACCTATATTAAATAGCTCCTAAATTTAGTTTTTTAAAGAGTCTTGTGGTGTGCTCATTTTGAGCTGTATAATTTTCTAAAATTCTTAAATTAGGTATAAAAATGTATATTGCAGATAGAGATATTGAATGTATGTCAAAGAGTTTGAAAACTGAAAATAAGACGAATGAATCAATACAAAATGTCAAGAAGATTGTGTAGGTTGGATGGCATTGGAGTGTAATGAACACTTAAAATTGCCCAGTATACCAGGTTGAGGATTATCATTTTTAAATATTCCTCTTATTGCTAAGCAGTAACAAATAAATTTACAAAACAATGTGTAACTAGAAGGGTATAATCCAGAAAAAAAGACTCTTGATCGCTTCCTCTCTCTTCTCTCCTGCCATTAGTGTTGGGATGATACTTATCTTTTCCTTTAACAGCACCAGCTTTCCTTTAGGTAGGATAACAGTACATGAGTGATTGACTATTTGCCTGTATTACCCACTGTACTTTAAATAAATTTTATTGTGCTCACTATGTTTCAAGAATTCAACACAGTTCACTTTCTTTAATATTTGAAATTGGGCTTTAAAAGGTGCATTTTTATTTTCATTCTATAGATAGGTGTAATAATTTCCCAAGGCTGCCAGATTGCCCCAACTTGGTGGCTTAAAATGAGAAGTTGATTCTTTTTCACAGTTGTGCATTCCAGAAGTTTGAAATCAGTTTCACTGGGCTGGAATCAAGATGTAATCAGGGCCACACTCACTCTAGAAGCTCCAGGGACAATCTGTTTCTTTTCTCTTTGAGCTTCTGGTGGCTGCCACCACTCCTCGATTTAGAACTGCATCACTACAACACTCTCTCCATGGCCACGTGGCCTCCTCTTCTTTCGTGTGTGTAACCACCTTTCGCTTCTCTCTTATAAAGCTACTTCCTATGACATTTACTACCCACCAGAAAAATCCAAGATAATCTCATCCCAAAATTTTAAATTTAATTACATTTGCAAACAGTTATTTTCCTAAGGTATGAGTCGCAGAATACGGAAATTGGAACGTGTGCACATCTTTGGAAGCCATTATCAGTCTACTACAAGGAAAAAATAAATCACAGTAAGTTACTTTATCCATAGTCACACAGGCAGTAAGGGGGCTGGCCTAGGTTAGGTCCCAGATGGCCTTCAAAAGCACGCGATCTTTCTCTCTCTCTCTCTGGTACTATTTAAAAAACATGAAGCAGCACCTGTGCCTGTTTGGTTTACCAATGTTTTTACCATTTCTTAAGACAATGCATGGCTAGGCGTGGTGGCTCACACCTGTAATCCCAGCAATTTGGGAGGTTGAGTCGGGTAGATCACTTTAGGTAAGGAGTTCAAGATAAGCCTGGCCAATGTGGTGAACCCCACCTCTACTAAAAATGCAAAAATTAGCCAGGTGTGCTGGCGCTGCGTGTAATCCCAGCTACTCGGGAGGCTTAGGCAGAAGAATCACTTGAAGCCAGGAGGCAGAGGTTGCAGAGAGCCGAGATAGTGCCACTACAGTCCAGCCTGGTGACAGAGCGAGACTCTGTTTTTCTAAAAAAAAAAAAAAAAAAAAAAAAGACAACGCATGATTCGTAATACATACTATGTAAAGTTTTTCTTTATTGGATCACTTTGTTGGCTATCCAGGTTTGTATTTTAACATATTTCTCTAAATTTATAGAATAAAATTAGCACTGATTTTAGTTCTTTGCCTTAATTGCTTATTAATAGGAAAACTATGTAAATTCAAGACTAGGCTGCAAACTTGGATTTTGCCTTTATTGCTAAACTTAATCTTTTCAGTTAACACTATTATGTCACTTATAGGAGACTACAGTTCATGGAAATGTACTTGAAAGACTATTTCAGAAAACGTAAACCTGAACTAGGACACAACTCTATTGCAGACTTAAAATTTTTCTACTATAACACACTGCCAAAGGCTGCAAATTTACTTTGATTTCATAGTTAAAACTTTATTGTCTTCTTTTTAAGACTTAGTATCTCATTTGATAGAGGTTTAAGTTTTCATAGTTCTCTAAATATCTAAATAATAAATTAATATATTTGAGGTGAAAATTTTAAAAACAGAAGTAGTGATTTGGAATGGAAAATAAATCAGTAACAAGTACAGAGAGTACTGTCTTATGACCTAGGAACCTTGATTTTGAGGCAAGGGTAAACACATTGAAATTTTAAAATTAATTTTGTATGTTTTAATGATTATAAAAATACCTGTTTGTAGTTGATAATTTTAAAAATTTGTATTAATATATAATATATATATATATATACACACACACTCTCTTATGAGGTATGTGTGATATTTTGATGAATACATAGAATATGTAATTATTAAGTCTGAGTATTTAGGATATCTATTACCGGGGGCATTTATCATTTCTTTGTGCTGGGAACATTTTAAATCTTCTCTTCTGGCTATTTTAAAATATACGATATATTGTTGTTAACTATAGTGATTCTACTGTGCTAAATAATTTACATGTAAGTAAGAAAAGTTTAACTGTATTTTCATCTTTTGATTTACAGATTTATTAAATGTAGAGGGCATGTATTAACTCCATATTTATAGAAGATAAAAAATAAATTAATTAAATATCATAAACTTTCTGCCTTCCTGTTCTTATCGAGTTTTTTGTTGTTGTTGTTGTTCTTCTTCTTCTAGTTACAATGATATTTATAGTTCTTCTAGTGATCCTATTTCTAACATGGAGAAAAAATAACTTCAGCCTCAAAGTCTTGATGCAACAAATATATAGGGAACTCTATTAAAATGAACTGTGTATTACTTTTATAATAGTATGTTGCATGCTTTTCCTATACAGATATGAAGGCATTTGAAACATTTGTGTAGTGTAGATGTATTAAATAAAATAGCACTTGTGGAATCACCTAGAAAAGAACTTGACATGTACAGGACCTTGGTGGAAGTAAAAAAATTGTTTTCCCTGATTGCTTCCTCATTCATGCTCTAAGTATATCAAGAGCTACTTTTAGTGAGACTTGCTGCTAACCTGCTTGGAAAGTGACCTGTTCCTAAAAGAATTTGCTTTGTATTCTGTATGAGTGGGTAAATTTAGAGTGCAAGGGTCTGTGACACTTTGTATGCATTATATCTTTTATCACCACAGTAAGCCTGACATTACTATGCATATTTTATAAGGAAGAGGGAAGTTTGGTGGATTGAATAAGTTTCCTAAATTCACCTAGTTAATAAAAAGCAGAGCTAAGATTAGAGCCCAGGTTTTTTTCTTAATCTATTCACTAGAGTATATGGTCTATTATGAAAGAGTCACCTATTACAACTATGTTCATTATATTTTTAGAAAAGTAACTAGAGAGGCTTTTTCCATCACATTATATGCCTGAAAAGTTTAATGTTTTCAGATAATTGATTTAAAAATTGAGGGTTTTTATTCTCACCATTGTTTTATATTTATCAGTTTAAAAATTAAAGGATAAATGTGATATATGCTTTTGGAACAAGAGAAATAAAAGAATAATATGTAAATAAAAATACATTTTTTTTCTCTCTCTTCCTCCGCTTCATGCTCCATCCCAATAACATAGAATTAACCAACCTTAATAGTCTGTTATGTAATCCTCTCAACTTTCTACTTGTTCTTCTGGACCTATATCAATGTGCACACATGCAATGGAGGATATAGTGCATAAATTACTCAAAGACTTTTCTTTTACTTAGTATAGGATAGATATTCCTACAAATAATTTTATAGTTTATATAGATACATGCATACAGGTTTAAATAAAATGTAACATCAAACATACAACCAGTGCATTTTTATATTATTCTGAACTCTGTCTACTGAGGATACTGCCCACAAGTTCCAGTCAGTCACAAAAATGACATTTTCTAAAGATTACCCAAGCCTATTGTATAATAAAACCTTTTGAAAAATTCTTATGTTCATTTATTATTAGAAATAAAACAAAAAACTCATAATACCAGAGAGAGAAAGAAACTTTCTGCACATTCTACAGGAATAGACATTTATCCATCAAAGCTCATGTCATTCATAGTAGTGTAAAATTAGAAGACACCATTTCAAATAAAAAAAGGAAACAACACAGTGATGCTTGCTAAAATTATGTCTTCCTTTATGATAATATACCAGTATTTCAAAGAGGTATAGTAAGAGGTAATAAAACATAAACTTTAGAAAGGGCAAAAAATTACATTATTTTTAGATAATGTGACTATACACCGAGAAAACTCTAGAGAATCACCAGATAAATTTATTTGAATTAACAAAATTTCAACAAGGTTGCTGGATATAATCTTAATATACATAATTCAGTTCTACTCTAATATGACAGCAACAAATGATATAGTATTTTAAGAAAAGAATGGTAGCAAAGCTGTAAGAAACTTATTTAAGATCCCTTTATTAAATCTATAATTGCATATGCTCTGTGGATTCTTGTAAACTATCCAACATGTGAAATATGTGTAGTTGATGTAGTTTGCAGGACATTTAAACTGATTTCTGTTTCTATAATGTTTAAAATGGCTAAGGCTCTATTTGAGGACAAGAAAGATGAGAAAGGAAGTGAGGTGAGAAACCACTGTTGCCAGGTTGAATTCCTAGCCATGCCTGTGGGAGATCATGTTCTAATCAATGAGAGGAATAAAACCGTATCAATGACTCTTGGAGTTGGAAGATCTGAGGTGGAGAAAATTAATAAATGAATCATAAAGAAAATCATGTGGAAGAAAATCAACCAAGAATGTAGTTTCTTGAGCACTTTTGTTTGTTTTAGCAAAAAAAAAAAAAAAAAAGAAAATAAATAAGAAACATTTCAAGGCTGTTTGAACCCTCAGGATATGAATAATGTTTCAGTCTGTAAATGCAATGTATATAACAACAAACGGTAGGTAGAGAGATACCCGTTTTGATTGGAATATGGTCCTTGTCTTTTTAACATTCGGTAAAAAAAATATATAAGCCACAGGAATAAAGAATCAAGAGACTACTAAAACATGGAGATATTTGAATAGACAGTTACGATTCTTTCTCACCTTTATCAAATATATTATTGGAATGAGTAGAGTGCCTGTATGTCGGACATTTCTGTTACAGAAATCATGAAAGAATGGATTGCCATGCATGTCCATTCTCATTTGTGTTTTAATTTGATATGTGGGATAATACAATTATCTTTGGAAAATCAAGTAGTTCATTTAAAAGTATATAGAAACAATTAGAGGACATCAAGATATTCTGGTATTAATTAAAATACGTTGGATACATGTGTACTAGTATCCATAAAATTCCTTGTTTAATACATTACTGAGGCACGTAAGATAAGCTGATGGATTTGGAGATTTTAACAAAATAATACTTCTTTTTAGTATCAGCTGTGCCCTACGTGAAATTAACAATGTACGTTGTGCAGAAAGCTCAGGGAGATTGGAATTCCTTGACTGATTTTTTTCTAATGCTTTTTTTTCTTCTGTTTTGGAATAACATCAAAGCCATTTTGCATTCACATGGGATGGACTCTAACACACATTTACTGTCCTTTACAGGGATATTTAAATTCCACAACTTACTGCAGTAAGTACTAGTAAGAACACACTTAAATTTGATTCCATGGAAAAGGACTTACCTATGATTCTTACGATACAATGTTGATATTTCAAACTGAATTCAGAGCTAACAGTAAACTACAATTTCTTGTTAATCTAATTGAGGATGACTGATTAACTCAATGAAAGTACAAAGCCAAGTTAAAAAGGTGACAAGTAAAAATTTACACATAATTTAAAAGGGAATTGTTGATGGTTACGAGGCTTTAGTTGAAATAATATTACAGAAGAAATAACATTTTTCAGGTCTGAAATAGTCAGTTCTGGTTATATCAAAATACTATTCCATCAGGAAGAAAATGCTCAGAAGAATTCCCTCATTAGATGGGAAAGCATCTATTCATCACCTACAAATAGACAGCTGACACAATCCTTTGGTCCTACTTTAAATACTATAAGTGAATTGGACAAACAGCAGCATAGTTTGCTGTTATTGAAGGATTCCCAAAAAGCAGCATGGTAGCTCAAGTGTGGAAGGCCAGCATGCAGTCTAAAAAGCAGCTACATTGTGACTGAGTGATAACTCCTTTTTGGCTCAAGTTGAGAAAAGATATGGGCAGACTTAAAAGATGTGCTCCTTATGGCACTATAGAAATTGGATAGTAACAATAATGATATAATTTTTTGGCTTTTTGAATAGTGAACAATGGACTAACAGTATTATCTGAAAGGTTGATCTTAGAAAACTAGGAGATCTTAGAAACTAGTAAAAATAGTATGTTATGAAAAACTTCATGACCTTTGGCGGGAGGGAGAAAGTGAAAGCAGAGTAGGGGATAAAATGTAAGTGGGGCATGCATGTGCACATCAAAAGACTATTATTTCAAATTCTAAATACGACTGAAACCAACAATAATATGCCTTCTTTTAAAATTTGTTTTTGGAAGTGTTCTCTTAAATACACAGGATTAGTAGCTGTAGCATGAAGGCATTCAAGCGATGTAACAATAAGCAAGAAAAAAAAAACAAATAAACATATATTCCATTATCTCTTTCAGAAGCTTGAAATGTGACTAACATCTGTTTCTTTGTGAATAAGAAAATTAGAAAATATATCTAATCTACCAGGATGGTCTGGACCACCCCTTAGCTGGTAGGTGAATTACATTGGCCTGCTCCCTATGGTTCCATGTAATTACAGGTGAGTCTTGACTAGGATAGATACTTAATCTGAAGTTTCGTTTGCATATCCAGTAACTGAAACAAATTCCTTCAACACAAATAGATATCTAGAGAGAAAATATTTCATTTTGTATCATATATGATCAAAGAATTTATTTTACTACAAATGCAAGTGCATTTGTAGTAAACAAATGCAAGTGCATTGGTGCCAATGTGCTAAGAAGCATCATTTACCATGAACTTATATATATTAATACCACAAAGTAGTGCACTGATTGAATACTGCAATGGGCACTTGTAACACCCACTTATTAAATGAGGGTAGGGAGAGATGTGGCTAAAAAATAAGGGGATACATTGGTTTGCCTATTTGAATAAATATGTGATAAAACAATATATGTAATACGAAAAGGTGATCAGCTTTGGAAAAATTGTTAAGTTATTATGCAAAAAGTAGAACAGAGGATGTGGGGAATGACAGAGGAACTATATATACTCTCCTCTGCATCTATTTTTTATTCTTCTTATCTGCTTGATCCTGTGGTGCCAGCAATTGGATTATATTTATGACTCAGAGAGAAAAGATCAATTGCTACCCTAACAACATGACGACATCTCAAAATACAGTTGGCCTCTCACATCAGTGAGTTCTTCATCTGCAGGTTCAACCAATTGTGAATCAAAAATATTTTTTAAAAACACAAAATAACAGAAGAATAAAAATACACATAAAATCAAGTAGAAAACTATATATATATATATAGTACTGGATGATAGAAGTAATCTAGAGATGATTTTAAATGTTCCGGAGGATGTACATAGATTATATGCAAATACCACACCACTTTATCTAAGGGATTTGAACATCCCCAGATTTTGATATCTGAAGGAATCCTAGAACCAGTCTCTCATAGGTACTTACAGACAACTGTATTATTTTGAATTCCTAAGGAAATGATGGGATGAGCTGCTGCTTTTTCTTACTTGTATAAACTGAAATTAGAAGTGTCTGTCTCTATACTGCCCACTGAATGACACTCTAATACATTTACATTTTTCCTATCTAGTTTTTATGGTTGGCAATGGATGAAGTGGGGGCATTAGGCAAACTCATACTTCCATCAGGTGTCAGCCTCAAAAGAAAACAGAGAAAACATTGTCTAATAATAATGATTTTATTCATTAAAAAGCAGAAAGGATTAAAGGAGTAAGCAAAAATAAACAACTATGACAAAGCCACAGATGCATTAAGAGAGGAGAGAGTAGAACAAAGCCTTTGCTAGCAAAAAGGAGAAGTTTACATAAACTGCTTGAAAACAGAATTCACTAGCGCCAGAGGATCAACGCCAGAATTGGCATCAGTCCATTGGTATAGATACCCTTACAAGCCAAGTATTCTTTCAAGAACATCTTATCTGAATTGCCACAGTTCTAAAGAAGAAATTTATTGTGGGGTTATATTAGAAATGACCTTGAAACAGTCCCTATCTTATATATATAAGCGTGAGCTCACCTCCTTCATACTTTCTCAGCTTCAACTTGTTTGTTTCTAACAAAAGTGATTTCACCTGGTGTCTGCAACTTTCACACAGGTCTATTGGTAAATCTTTCAGCTGAATCTGACATTCTTACCCTTAGGTTGATGGGGGGGGGGGTGGTCTGGGTTTAAATTTTTTGACAAATGGAAAGAAAGGAAAGTAATTGCTGATTGAAAGACAGTCAGTAAATTAACAATGTAAAAATGAAAATATAACGTTATGTTGAAAGTGCACCGCAAAAGAATAATATTATATCTTAGTTATATATTACAAATGCTTTGTAAAAGTAAGATGTAATAACTGTTGCCCCGTTCATGCACACAAATGACAATATGTTTGGCAGATAAACAATATTGGTGGTTCATCGATATGATTGATGGAGAAGCATACATTGGCCAAAACATTCTACAAAAACCACAGGTGGAATTATTATAACACAGGAAAGGTGAGTAGGCAGTCAAGGTGTTCTCAGCTCAGGTAGCCTAATAGATCCATCAGCAGAAGTTGTTGTGGGTTTATAAGTTGGTGCTGTGACACCTCGATTCATGGTGCATTCACAAGGACAAAGACCAGTACTTTACTTGTTTGATAAGAGCCCAGAATGAAAAGGATATAATCAAGACCACCCAGCTGCTGAGGGGGAAGAGGAAGAATTCTGGGCCCGTTAGCCTCCACAGTCATGTATCTTTCATGGCTGTCTGGAGAGTACCTCCAATGAGACATATAAGTGCTACAAGGTTGTGGAGTGGTTCTTAGATGCCTGGCTTCCTTCTGAGAAGGCAATGTATCCTGACTACTGTGCCGAGAGAGCAGTGGAAGTAATGGTGGAGAGAAAGCTGGGAGTGAGAAGTTAAGCAGCTGCAAGACGAAATCCCACCTGGTGGTCCTAAGACTAAAGCTCTGCTCCCTTCAAGAAAGGAAAGCAATTTTCTCCCACTGCAGTTGTATATTGTAACCAGACTCCAGCAACGGGAGCAGCCCATGTAGAGAGAGAGAGAAAAACACCTCACCTTTTGTTGTGGTTAGTGAAATAAGTTATAGGACATTCACATGCTTGTCCTAGTAAAAATAATTGAAGTGGTCTGGTAAAAATTTAAAAATAAAGAAAGAAATTAATACAGGTCAAGTCTTAGGACAAGCTGAAATTACTTTTAAGGAGAAGAGCCATACTGACTTAGCCTGCATTGGATATTTAAAAGAGATGTTATTTCGGAAGAAAGAGAAAGATTGGCACCTAGCTTGGACATTCAACACGGCTATAGAAATGCATGAGACAAACTCAAAAGATATTTAAACAATACATTAGGAAACAAAGATAGAAGATACCATGCACTCTGAACCAAGAGGATCTATTGAGCGTGCTTCTTTAGAAACAAGGATAGTCTAAGATTTTGGCAGTGTAAACACAAGAAATACACTCTTGTGATATTTATGATCCATAGCTTCAAGGAACTCACAAATGTATAATGTAATTTGCACAGGTGCTTTCTGACTGCCAAAGCCCTATATATAAATAAAACCAAATGTATGCAATAATGCAGTTACTAGGAATGGAGAATCAAGTTAAACTTGACTCAAATTTTACCAGGAAATGAAAAATAGAAATGATTTACAGATAAATTTTACAGGAAATCTTTATCAGTATATTAGTATAAAACAGAATTGTGCTCAACACAGTAATGGCTCCTCCTAATCCTTGGAGCTTGTTACCTTACATGGAAAAAGGAACTTTGCAGAAGTGATTAGGGTTACAAATTTTGAGATGCCGATGTCATCCTGGATTATCACACAGTCTTTAAAAGTAAAGAGCTTTTTCTGTCTGGGTCTGAAGAAAAAAGAGAGATCTGATGCATGAAAGGGACACAACCTGTCACCATTATCTTTGAAGCTGGGAGAAGAAGACCAGGAGCCAAGGAATTTGGATGACCTCCATAAGTGAAGATCGGCCTCAGTTAACAGCCAAAAAACAGGATCTTAGTTCTATAACCAAAAGGAGCTGAATTCTGCCTATAACGCAAGTCAGCCAGGAAACAGACCCTCACATAGAGATTACACAAAGGAATACAGATCTTCCAACAACTTATATTTAGCATAGTCAGACTTGTGTCAGACTTCTGGGCAACAGAATTTTGAGATGATGTATTTGTATTATTTTAAGCTACTAAATGTGATAATGTTTCTACTCAGAATTGGAAAACTAACACAAAGGTATATGGCTATTCCCACAAGAGACTTAGAATTAAGAATTAACTGAGACTTAGTCCTTGGTATTAGTCAGTAGATATATATAACACCATTTGTTTTGTAGACAGGGGCCTAGAAAATATTGTTGTAATTTTAATTGAGTGATGTTTTTTAATGATCTTAATCTGACTCACAATACATCTGCTGTTTGGTTTAATATTTGTTCAATTGCTAAAGTTAATTTGATTAATTATAACAAAACTTTCTATAATGCTGACGTCTACGATCAAATGCTTAGGAGATTGAATTTAAAACCTCACAAGATGTTCTTCTGATGAAATATTATTAGTCAAAGTACGTTTTGTTAATCAGTTAATTGTCATAGTAAATCAACTTATTGATATATCTTATAAAAATTCAACTTTTTGTAATGAAGGAAGTTTTGCCTTTACCCCTCTTTTACAGATGTTAAGCTTGTATATGATTTGAACAAACTTATGCAAGATAATGTGGCAAACTCAAATATTTCTTTAAAATTATGCCTAAACTATATTAAATCATAAAATAATAAGTATTTTGGTATTTGTGATTTTTTTTGTTTCTAAAAATGGTGCAAAAGATGCATAAAACAGAATGACATTGTATGGTTTAAAGTTGAACAAGAATTGTGAATGTAGCCGCTTTTAAGACAAATTAACTTAAAATTGAACTGTTATCAGATTTATCTTCCGGAATGCCTGCGAGTTTAGTGCTGACCTGTGGCGAAGGTAAGCCAAGATGGGCTAACTTGTAATTGGCAATGAGCTATTTAAAGTTTGAAACTCCTTTGGTGGCACATGACCTGCATGTTTACGTTGTTCAGAGAACTTAAACACTTGTTTTAGGTAGTTACACAGTCTGGCATGGCTATATGAACAGTGGACTATAAAAGATCCCTCTGTGAACTATCACCCAAACTATCCTAAACCAGATGCGGTGATTAACAACTGGGGAGAAAACCTCACCCTGTGTGACTTAGAAAGGATGCTGTGTGTGAAAATTTGTCTGGAAATATTTTAGGACTGCCATTCTTGCGTGTGCTTTCTGCTACTGTACCATGTAATTCACATTTATTAAATTTGTATGCTCTGTGGAGTTTCTAGAATTCTTTCAATTGTGAAACACTGAAACTGATGGGATGCCAAGTGGGAAACAAACAATCAATTTAACAAAAGACATCCAAGACATTTATTGAAACAAAATACAAAACTTTATTGGAAGCATAGTTTAACAAATGCAATGTGCATACACAAGATAATTATTTAAATAAATATCTTAATCTTACTCAAATTAAACTATGCATTCAGTGCAATCATAATGAAAATATCAGCAGTCAATTCTGAATTAAACCCAGAAGAGAAAAAGAGGCCCAAAATTGTCCACTTTTCCTTTATCGGCTCAGTATACCCAGCCCCCGTTTGCTGTAAGTGTTGGTTCTGAGAGGCACACTGCTGCCTTCTCTGTAGAATTGCTCTAAGCCCCTTGGAAGCTGCCCTGTCAAGGTTTCCTTTCCTCATTCATAAGGAACAGAGAATAGCTAATGGCAAGACAATAGTTGCCTTCTTGTCTCAATGAGGAACCCACTGAAAGGAAAAATTAGAGGTCTAGAGTTCTCCATGGAGACAGACTAAAGCTAAATTCAGATTCTTGCATAGCTTTCTTCAGCAGTTTTGCCCTGCATCCTTTATTTCCTATCTCCAAAAATTCTTCCTCTACAATCATTTAAAGAATAACTCAGTGGGAGTTGAACAAGGAGAACACATGGACACAGGGAGGGGAATATCATACACCTGGCCCTGTCGAGGGTAGGGAGCAAGGAGAGGGATAGCATTAGCAGAAATACCTAATGTAGGTGACAGGTTGATGGGTGCAGCAAACCACCATAGCACGTGTATACCTATGTAATAAAACTGCACGTTCTGCACATGTACCCCAGAACTTAAAGCATAATCATAATAAAAATAAGAATAACTCCAGCCTGTGGTTCTCTTTTATTAAATCTGTCCTATAACACACATTCTATGAGGCTAATGTTACCTTTAATCAGAGATGTTCGTAGTATGAAGAAACACAGTATATGTATCTATATTTGTGTACATATATAGATATGTGTGCATACATTTATAGATATGTATGTATATTTGTGTATATATATAGATAGGTAGAGAGGTAGGTGTAGGTATGTTTAAGAATATCCATTTACCTATCTATCTACCTATCTATATCCAGTGATGCACTGTATAATGACCTTTTGGTCAATAGTAGACCACATATACAATGGTGGTTCCATATAATTATAAGGGAGCATATATAGAAATCTTACATATGGCACTTGATATTGTCACTGCAGGTCAAGTAGGGGAAATCACTGTCATCAATAGTGGTGCTGGGACATTTGTTTTTTATATAAAAATATGTGAATAAATATATATATATTTATATATATATGCCAGCTAAGTTTGTATAAATATATGATGTTTTTAACAATGATGCAATCACCTAATGATGCATTTCTCAGAATGTATTTCTGTTGCTAAGTTATATGTATGTATATACACACATATTTATATACATACATTCACACAGGTGATATTGTTACTGTTGTTGTATCTGTTTATATATATTGCCAATTTCACATAACAGGATTCGATGAGGATTCTGTCCCCTCACACTATCAGTTACAATGTCATCTTAGGATCTCTTTCCACCAGAATGAATATGGAAAGGGATACCTTAGAATTCAAGTACTGTGGATGGAAAGTACATGATGGAGATATTCAAAGGATGTCTCAAAAAGAGTTGTCCTAAAAATGATGTGGCTGCTTGGTTTCGTGGCCATTAACAAAAGCCATTAAATGTGTGGATATTTAGTGTGGCTGAGGAGATCATCCTCTTTCCACCTTTCAGTATCCCTGACTCTCTCACTTCAAATATTAATGCACAGTTTGAGCTCCAGTAGTTTCCTTACCCATTAGCTTTGCCTTTTCCTACCAGAGAACAATGGTTATTTGATCAATGTTCCATTTTAATTGCATGCAATTTTCTAATTTTATTTAAAAATTTTAATTTTAGTGTTTAAAAATTCTTTACTGATATTTTAATGGAAAGGTGAAAAAGAATTATTTATACACTACTAGACTGATGCTAGTCCAATAAAGATAGAAATAACTTTAGTTATTTCCTGTCCAGGTGCAATAAATTGGTAACGAACACTCATGTACAGTTGGCCAACCATCTCCTTAATGTACAGTTATTCATATGACAATTCATTAATCTATTCAAAAAATAAATATTTGCTGGCCCACTTTAGTAGATTAAAAATTTCTCAAAAGAGAGATGCTTTGGATTCCAATTGTAACATTAATTTCAAAGCACAAAATACTACAAAGAAAGATATACAAGATACATACTTTTGTACAGACTACAAAAAGTGCACGCACAATGTGATAAACCAGATAGATAGATGGATTATAAAAGAAACACAATATTAGGATTCAGTTTTTACAGGAAATAAATTTTATCCTGGGGATTTTAGATTTAAATTTGCAAAGATTCAAATATAAAGGGTATGTCAAACACGGAAAAAAGGGTATGTCAAACACGGAAATTTAGAGAGACACAGTGAATACTCAGAGACTAGGAACAATTTAGTTTGGTTCATACTTGCAGAAAGAAGATTAGAAAGGTTAATTGAGGTTAGACCTTGAAAAATTATTATTTCTAAAGATATTTTAAATTTGTCTTGTAGACAATAAGCAAATATTACAATTGTGTAGGAGAATATTGGTACACCAAATTGTTAATAGCTACCATGTAAAAGACACTCTCTAAGCACTTTAATATAGTACTTATTCAATCATCATGAAAACTCTCTGAAGTCTTTATAGAGGTCATAAAAACTCTATGCAGTTTTTCAAGGGTGACAGTTGAGGAGAACTAAAATAATTTAGAACAAAAAATGGTTTCCATTTTGATTTTCTAACTTTAATCAACTCAAATTAATTTCATGTGATCAGAGTACACTACTTTTCAAATTGCATTTATCAATTTGATAATTTGTGATGAAAATGTATGTTGATGATATATTAATAACCAAACAGCTGGTACTTGTCTTAGAATGCACATTAATATATACAAAACTGGCTGCTTTGATTGAATTGCTACTTTAAAAATAAATTTTAGATCTTTTATTTTATTTTATTATTTTTTATTTGAGAAAGCATGTGTAGGTTTGTTACATGGATACATTGTTTAATGGTGAGGTTTGTGCTTCTAGTGTACAAATTAAAAAACAGTGAACATTGCACCAATATATTTTAAATTATTTGTATAGCTTCACAATATTGGACTTTATTTAGACAGCAATTTCTTTGGGTTCCTTCATAATATAAAGGTATTGTTCTTTTGTTGTTTGTTACAAGGCAACTTAGCCTTCCTGTTTCTGTCAACTAAGCACATGTCTTTTCATTTTTAGTCTCAAAGTTTCCGTATAACATATTGTAGTTTGCCAAATAATTTAGAAAAAAAAATGAAAACATGGTAAGATGAAATGATGGAGCAGAGGTCATTTTTGTTATCAATCAGGACAAACTCCAGGGGCAACAGAGGCAGAACCCATCTTTAATAATAACCAACTACATGTATCTGGTCTCAAGCACTGTGCAAGGCACATTAGAGGAAACAAAACTCCTTAGCAATACATAAAGCATTGATACAAAGGATACTAACATATATTTTGTATAAACCTGAGAAAAGTCTAATCCGCAATGTAAAACACAAATTAGGATGGCAGTGTCCAATTTGATTCCAAGATTTTAGAAGCTCATATCATATTAGTAACTGAGATTAGGAATGAAATTGAAACACTTTTTAATTTGCTTATTTATTTATTTTTTAAAAGGCTATTTGGTCACTGGTAATTATTTTAATGCTTAAAAAATAGTTCATGTTCTGGTGAGGATGAGGAACAACTGTAATCTTCATTCATTACTTCTGGGTTGCAAGACAGTATAGCCACTTTGGAAAACAGCTAGCATTTTATTTTATAATATATTGTGCACTCACCATATGACCCAGTAATCTTGCTCTATTTACCTCAGGATAATGAAAATGCATATTCATACAAAAATACGTTTGTGAATGTTTAAAATGCCTTTATTCACAGTTACCTAAAACTGGAAGTTACTGAGATATCTTTCAACTGTTAAATACATAAACAATACTGTTTCACATGTATGTAATAGAACTCAGCCACAACAAGGGGGAACAAACAGAAACTATTGATCAATACAAAAATATAGATGAATTCCAAATGCATTATTATATGTGAAAGAGGCCAGACTTACAAAAGCTTCCTACTACATGATTCCATTTATAGGATATTGTGAAAAATGACAAAATCGTAAGGACAGGGAACAAATCAGTGGAGGTGGGAAAGCCACCAAGAAGCCTCAGAGTGCTGATGCCTGGACCCAGCAAGAGGTTCTGCAATGCTCCGTTTTGATGCTGATGAAGGGCTAACAAGAGCCAGGAGTAGAGAGAGAGAAAGAGCAGTTAAGCCCCTTCCAAAGATCTCCCCATCTCCAACAAGCACTTCTCACTGTCAGAATTTAACTGGTGGTCTGGAAGGGTATCTGGGAAATATACTTTTCAGGGATCTCAGCTCCCTACCCTTATAAATATAACAAAACAAAAAAGAATGGAGGGAAAAATCACAGAAAAGTGACCTTTATACAATGTTATTTTCTGTTTTCTGGAGACTTTGGAAAAGAAAAAAAACAGCATCAGTCATATCACCCTACAACAATGGGAGAAGATACATAGATATAGAGATAGAAATATTTATGGATATTTTACTACACATATATGTATACAAATTTATTTTTTTATTAGTTGGAAAGAGCATTCCTAATTTAGATATAAGTTTAAATATCTAAATTATATTATTCTGCAAATATGAAGAGAATACATATTTTCTTAGCACTACATTCTCTTCACAATATCATGTCACAATAATACTAAATATTACTGTTTAGAAAAAAAATTATTGATAGATTTCTAACCAAACTGTGATGTCATTGATCCAAATGCCCAAACCTATCTGGAAACCATTTTAGCTGACATAGAAATTTGGTGTACTATAAGTTTTTAATACTTAGATAAATTAGTCCTTGGAATGTGTTTAAATTTGCTTTTCAAGAAATAGGCATAAAATTGGCTGGGTGTGGTGATTCATGCCTGTAATTCCAGCACTTTGGGACACCGAGGCGGGTGGATCCCTTGAGGTCAGAAGTTCGAGACCAGCCTGGCCCACATGGTGAAACCTCATCTCTGCTAAAAATACAAAAATTAGTCAGGTATGGTGGCAGGGCCTGTAAACGCAGCTACTCGGGAGGCTGAGGCAGGAGAATCGCTTTCACCTGGGAGATGAAGTTTGCAGTGAGCCGAGATTGCGCCACTGCACTCCAGCCTGGGTGACAAAGCAAGACTCCGCCTCAAAAAAAAGTCATAAAATTGAAAGACAAAAATGTGTAAATGAATGTGTAGTAACTCAGTAACTAAGGTAGCAAGAGAGACTGATTTTGTATTGTATAAATTTAAGGAGTACCACACAATGTTTTGAGATACATATCCATAGTGAAACAATTACTACAGGTGAGAAACTTAACCTATCCATCACCTTCTAGAGCTAAATTTTTGTGTGATAAGAGCTCTTAAAATCTACACTCAGCACATTTTCAATACACAATTTAGTGGTCTTATTAACTAAGTAAAAGCCATATGTATTTATAACGGAAGCACTGGGATCCATTAAATTCATATTCTCTCTTATGTCCCTGGGATGTCTTTTCATCACTGGGAAAGAAACAGTGCTTCTATTTCTACCTTAAATTTCCTCTCCTATTCTGAATTTTGAAAAATCTTACATATGCAGTTACCCAATTCATCAATTATAAGAAGTTGTTTTGTTTTCACCCCTGCAAAACCAGCTTAAAATAAAGTTGAATTACGATGCTGACAAATGGACTGTCTTTAGAAACTTCTGATGTTAGTTCACTATAGTGAAGAGCAAACATACACAAAAGTGCACTGGTGACCACTGTAGAGTCCTATAATCATATCTGGGTTATCCTGCACTCAAGTTTTCTGCCTGCAACATCGATGAGACAAACTCTAAATTAACTGTAAAAGAAAACTACGTTTCCTGATCCTCTAACTCTTCCCACCCTCCACCCTCTGATAGGCCCCAGCGTGAGTTGTTCCCCTCTATGTGTCCATGTGTTCTCATCATTTAGCTCCCATTTATTAGTGAGAACATGCAGTATTTGGTTTTCTCTTCCTGTGTTAATTTGCAAAGACTCTGTCTCAAAAAAAAAAAAGGAAAGAAAGAAATAGGCATAAAACTGAAAAGCAAGAATGTCCATCCATAGATGTTCCATCCAGCTCCATCTATGTCCCTGAAAATGACATGAACTCATTCTTTTTTATGGTTGCATGGTATTCCATGGTGTATATGTATGACATTTTCTTTATCTAGTCTATCTTTGATGGGCATTTGTGCTGATTCCATTTCATTGCTGTTGTATACTAGGCTTAATACCTGGGTGATGAAATAATTGTACAACAAGCTACCACGACACAAGTTTACCTGTGTAATAAATATGTACATGTACCCCTGAATTCAAGAGTTAAAAGAAAAAGAATAGTATTTTTGAACAGTTTTTCCATCTTGTGTTTTCTGTAAAAGCACTTATTTTTTCTGCCACTGAATTTAAATTGCTTTTAATAATACTTTATGAGTAAAACCATACTAAACTTAATAAAAAGAGCCTGGCTCTATGAAAATGTACTTCTAAAGAATAGCCAACATATTTTAAGTGACTAAGTTATTTAACAGAAGCATTGATTTATATAATATTTAATTCAGATAATAATTATAAACAAACGGAAGCAAAGAAGATGGGAAGATGAACTATTTTTAAAAAAGTTTTAGCATTAGAGTAATGGAGTTATAATTCTTCAGAGAGGTAGAAAAAAAAGGAAAGAAAACTAGAAACCTCTCTTGAGATTAATATTAGGGCAACTGAATTTAACTTCCTGGTTATCCTCAATATTCCTATTAAATTTGTTTGCATGACCATGTAGTAAGACTATGATCTGAAATGTAAGAGTCTGAAATGGGAGTAAGGAGAGAATGTGTGTCACTCATCATAAACAATATTTAAAATGATAATCATAAATAAAATGATATTTTTGTGGACTAATCAATAATAAAAATGCCTGGGGGATGAAAAAGTCTGTAATTTGTGGTCTATACAGTTTTTGAAGTTCATTTAACTATTTTAAAATGAGAAAAAAATAGATGGAGATTCTGATTTCATGCATCTATCAAGTAGTTAGTGGGAATTAAAAATGCTAGGATGGTTAGTAGACAAGGAAGTAGTATTAACAGTATTGACAGAGAACTAATTGAAAACCCAGAGAGGTAGATTGACAGAAAATAAAACTGCAAATAGGAGTAAGGGCAGAGTGAAGAGTAGGAGGTCTCTCTCTCTCTCTATCCATATAACATACATACATACATATTTCTTAAAGATGGAAAGGTTATATTAAATTATATTAACTCTATCTATCGCCATGTGTAGACATTTATTATTATTATTATTTTTTAGATATGCATTTTTCTCATGGGCCTACAAGTTTCCCAAAGGCAAGGATAGGGTATGGCTTTGACCCATTTAAGTCTCTGTACCAAATATAGTTTGTGACAAATATTACACTCTCAATGGATATTTTTGAAGTAATTAATGTAAAAAAAATCACAAGTTTTATAAGTTTGTTGCTAACATATTACCTCATGAAAACAAATGAAAATTCATGGAGACAGCTAGACACTACTGATAGAAATTAAACATTTTCTGTTTTTGAAAGACTCAGATTTCAAAATTTTCAAGTCTTATGTTTTACATATATTTTCTGCTCTACACCTATGTGATTTTACACACACACGCACACACACACACACATATATATATGCACACACTTACCATTACAGGAAGTATGGTAAGTGCTATAAGGTGAAATACTAAATTACAATTGAATTAAAACAACACGATTACTTTCTTTTATGATATCAGGAAAATAATGGCAAAAGATAACATTAATGAGCAGTTTACTAATTTACTTAGTGGACTAGGTGGTCAGAAAAACATTAGATATCTAAGGAGAAGGATCAATATGAGGAGATAAAAGAAATGTCAAATTTGGGTTATGAAAAATTTCTTGTGTCATTCTTTGACTTTTTCTTAATATCATATGCAAAGAAGCCCCACAGAGACATTTTCAGATGACGAATGACATGCATAGCTTTGCATTTTACCAAGATGATACTGAGTATAAGGAAAATAAAGAAAGAGCAATGTGAGACTTAAGTTAGAGAAATCAGTTAAAAAACATATAAATAAAGCATAAAAAATGATGATGCTTTTTTTGTGTGTCTAGGACACTATTCTTTGATAATACTTTATCCTTTGATATTATAGAAGATCATAAACTTTCTTTCAATGATTTGTATCTAGCAAGAGAAAAAGAGTCATATATAGAAATGATTTGAAGCAATTTAATATAGTGTGTAATTAGTGACATACCATGAATATCCCAAGATTTTTTAAAATTTTTGCTCATAACTTCAAATAAGTTATTTGCTTCAATCAAAACTAAGTTTGAGAAATACATTTAAAAAAGTGTACTAACTTCAAGACTACAGACTGAAATGTTGTAAAATACAAAATAATTTGTTCTATGAAAATAGTAAATATCATTATTCTATTAATTATATAACATATCCTAGAATGTCAAATGACTTGGCTTAAATAGAGTTATTATTATCTTCTATTGTATGTCATGCCATTGTCAAGGTGAAAAGGAATAAACAATATAGACATCTCCTACAAAATAAATAATAATGCCAAATAGATGTATTGCTATTATAAATGTTAAGAAATATCAAGCATTATTAAGAAAGTGAAAAAAATATGATAAGCTTACATAAATAATGTTTTAGAAAATCACAGTGATCAGCTTTGATTATCATATATAATAAGCATTCAAATTACCCAATATTTCATTTATCAACAGTTTTATGGCATTTTATGATATTCTAATATATTACAATGATCACCTATAGTTTTAAAGTGAGTTAGCACTTTAAAAGTAGACACATACATACATACATACATATATACCTGCTTACATATACACATACATGTACATTTATACATACATACATATGCACACACACAAAAATTGGTTAGTTATCAAAATATCTTCCTTCTTTTCGGGATACAGTGTATTGTACACTGTGGTCAAATTCAGTCACCTCCATCTTAGGTAGAAGTCATTGCTAAATAGTAAACATTTATACATTTTTAGAAAATATCCACCCCAGCTCCAATGAAAGTTTGTTTATTCTATTCCATACTGTAGTCATGTAGAGTTAGAGATTATTACTTTTCTATTTTTCACATCACAAAATAATGACTATAGTAGTGCACTTTCTGTAAGAGTTGTTTAGAAGAGCAGGAGTCAATAAAAAATGAAATGCTCTCAAATGCCAATTGGTTGAACTTTTATATCATAAGCAATAGACATTATTTACCAATTCATAAGTGTAATGCTTCACTAACACTTCTCATTTGATGAATACACATTTTATTCTGAAAAAGCTGAGAGAAGGGCATCTAGCTTAAAATGCTCAGATTGACTGTTCCTTTGGGCTAGGTCTCTAATTAAAAGGTAAAATGAAGTTCCAATTTTTCTGGGAGGAAGTGGAAAGGATGGTATTCTCTGGGTTTTATTTTACCAATAAAGTATGAATATGTTTAACAAACATTTATATAGAACTTAGAATTATTTTGTAGACAATATTTCAAGCAATTAATAGCATTATTTTATCTCATAAAAGTTCTATGAGGCAGGTATTTATTATTCTAGGCAAACCTTTGCTATGATCTTATAATCCTTTGAAGTCATCTTTGTCACAACACCTTTTATATTGCTTTGGAAGGAGACCTATACCACAGTATTTTAAGTATGGCTTAAAGCAGGGATGATAAAATAATCATTTGTGTATATTCAGCAACAAAAAATAGGTAAGTTAAATAATAATCTGCTACATTTATAAAACTGAATACTGGGGTAAAATAAGTACTCATTGGTCAAATAAATAAAAAGTAAATTAAAATGTAAATTATATTCAATATGTGTAAAAACAAAACTTAAAAATATTCAATGTTGAGTTTAAATCATCAAGTATCAACCCATCTTTACTGTTTTAATTAGACGGTGGGAAAAGTTACCCATTTGGTTACAGCAGTGATTATTGATATTGTTGGTGTCAATATCACTTTACACCTTTAAAATAATTCAGAAATCCAAACAACTTTAGTTTATGTGAGTTGTTAGTAATTAAAACTGTAAAATGTTTAAAAATACATTTGATTATGCAATTATTAAAGACACAAAAAAATTCTTAGTATAAGAACAATTTCAAATTTTAAAAGGACCATGTTTTCCAAAATAAAATAGAATTTATTGAGAAGAATGACAAAAATTTATATTTTTGCAAATTTCTTTAATGTCTGATTTAATAAAAGAAATCTGGATTGTCTTTTCTGCATTTTCTTGCAATATGTTGTGATATTGGTTAAAAATTTCAAAGAATTCTGGGCTCACACAGATACAGTTGGGCTCACACAGATACAGTATATTAACAGCCTTTCATAAAATTGTGAATATTCTCTACTGATTCTATACCAAAATTGGCCAGCAGTTGTTTCTTACAGGATACTTGCACTGTGGCAACTGAAATAATATGAATGGTCTTTTAATACACTGCTAAAATAAAAAATATATATATATCGTACTTTAAATAGATCTTATGATTCATTCATAATTTTCAACCATAATGCATTGGCCATTTGGCAAATATTGGTTTGATGAGTTACACAGCTCTTCCAGATTTCTAGCACTTCCTTTTCATTCTTTCTTACACTTTCCCTTTTCTCTGCTTACACTACTCATGCATTCTTGTATATAGTGCACTTTTTTCTATTATAGCCCTTAGCATACTTATCATAGTTCTTTTAAATTCTTAATTTTATAATAGCAGTATCTGTCATGTTTGAGTTTCAGTCTGACACTTGCTCCATCTTCCATCTTTTCAAAGTATATTTTTTGTCTTAGTATCACTTGTCATTTTTCTGTTGAAACTGGACATGATACAACTGAGTAATTCCCATGGAAGGTTTTTTTTTTTTTTTTTTAATGTTTACCAGTTTATTATAAGGAATAGTACAAAGAATACAGATGAAGAGATGCCTAGAGCAAGGTGGTGGAGAAGAGCTTCCATGCCCTCCCTCTCTAGGGGCTCCACCGTCCGGGAGCCACCACTTGTTCAGCTATCCAGAAGCTCTTGGAATCCTGTCCTCTGCGGTCTCTATGGAGGCTTCATTACATAGGCAAGATTGATAATGTGATTGGTCAAAAATCACAGGGTCTAAACTAAACAGTTCCTTGATCTGTTCAGACTTTTCTTGACCTGTGTAGCATTCCTTCCTCTAGGATATGCGGCCCTGGCTGGACGCACTCTGTAATCAAGGTCTTTTGACTCACAATCGGATTAGAGTCCTGCCTTGGACAGGTTAAAGAAGAACAGAAGAAGGTTAGAGAAAGAGATTCTGTTTCCTGAGGCCTAAAGTACTCCAACATTATAACAAAGACTATGAAAGTTAGGAGCCAGGAACCTTGGACAAAAGTCAATATATAAATATATTACAACACAGGCCACCCCCCGGTTTTTGAGAGCAAATCCCTTACATCTAAAGAACATACAACTCAAAAGGCACTGCCACATTACTAGAAACCCATTCAGTCATTAATACTCAGTCTGGTCCTTTATAGTGAATGAGTATCTTTCAGTATAAGATCACTCGGCTTTGTAGGCTTCCTTTCAAACCTGTCAGGTTCCAAACGCAGGAGTCCCATTGGTAAATACACAGCTTCACACTGTCAGGTATCTGGAATAACTGAGCTAGGAAACTGTGTCATCTCTTGCTCTGAGACTCTTTTGAGTTGTTAATGTAGTATTGAATTTCCCTCAATTAATAATCCACTTATTGACTTCTTTATTCTCAGCTATGATTCCTTCTTCTCTCCATTATTATTCAAATTTTTTCACCTTTGAAATGGATATCATTAGAATTGCCATTGTGTTGATCTGTATTTAGACTGCAATACTAGTCTAGCAAGTACTCCCTCCTCAGACTACTCTCATTCAGATAGGGGGAGGTTATATAGGTACAGAATTAGTGAGCTATTTTAACCACCAGATAATACAGGTACCTTCATTATTAGCTCCAACTTTGCTAGACGGGGTGAAAGTGTAACCTACCCCCATTAGGCCTTTGGAAATTTTAACATAATGTTTGAAAACATAGTTACAGTTTCTTGCTTAGAAACCATACCTGTTTCTAGCACTTGTTGTAGCCCTGGTCCTAGGACCACTGCATCAAGTAGAAAATTAAAAAAAAAAATAGGTAATTTGGGGAAAAAAGAACAAAATTGAGTCATTATACCAGATTTTATAGATACCTGGACAATGTCCTATGAACAGCTCTTGATTGACCAACAAAGATTTTCTTGGTTTACTGACAGCAATTCAATGTGAATAGACAAAATTCTGTTTGGAAGTCTGTTACTTTGGTCAAAGAAGGTTAAAAACAGGTCAAGTCAATGGACTGAATTGCATGAATTAAACAGTGGTAGAATCCCTGTGTTGGGATTTTACTCACAGGGTACTCTGTGAGTAATGTACTCTCCCTTTGTCAAGAGTTACATAGTCATACTAGTATCCTCCCCACCCTCTCTTCCCCAGATCTCCCAGGAAAACAGAAAAATTTACTGGGGGAACACGTTTAATCCCACTCATGTTGAGTGTGAGCACCCATTCGTGAAGGTAAGTCAGCTCTTCATGTTTTCATTACCTCCTGTGTAGACAACCAGTGTTTTAATTGTTTGTTCTACTTCTCTAACAAACTATTGCACTGAACAGGTTATCTCTCTCTCTCTCTCTCTCTCTCTCTCTCTCTCTCTCTCTGTCTCTCTCTCTGCCCACTGTTGGACATTATGAGATGTGTTCCTTGATCTGAAAAAATAATGACTGACCATTGGAATCCATGCAATATCTTCTGTTTTTTTTTTTTTTTTTTTTTTTTGTAATGTCTCTCTCAGTATTTACATCCTCTACTGGGAAAGCAAAGCCTGTCTGTGTCTATTCCTGTTAAGACCCGTTTGTAGCCCCTCAATGAACTTCCCATAGTAAGGCAGTAAATGCACCTCAAGTGAAAATCCTGCAGTCCAAAGTCAGTTTATCTCATAGGTCTTTCCTGCTATGTTCATGGCTTTCCCACCAGGGAATCTGCCCCATAGCCATGGGCAGTGTGTGTCTCTCTCTCTTGCTGAAAATCAGAACAGTTCTTACTGGCACTGTGTACCTCAGATGATACAAAAGGAACATTATCTATATTCAGCCTTTCTCTGCACTGCTGCAGTACCCCCACATCCATTTATTTCATAGACCCAGGTGACCACCTTAAAGGAGCACATGAGGATACCTGCTTGTCAGTTCCAGTCACTTTCTGAGCCTGGAAGGAAATTATTCTGATGGGCATTGACTTATTTGATTTTAATGTTCAGATACATTTCTATAGGGCCATACACCATATGGACATTCTTTTAATAGGTCAGGCATTCATTGCCCTTCTGCCTGACTCTGTGGCCAGTCCATTGGTCACTACCCATGAGTCAGTAAAATCCCAACACAGGGATTCTACCACTATTTAATTCATGCAATTCAGCCCACTGACTTGATCTGTTTTTAACCTTCTTTGACCAAAGTAACAGACTTCCAAACAGAATTTTGTCTGTTCACATTGAATTGCTGTCAGTAAACCAAGAAAATCTTTGTTGGTCAATCAAGAGTTGTTCATAGGACATTGTCCAGTTATCTATAAAATCCAGCAGCTCCTCACACTATTCCAAAGTCAGCCCTAGGATTAAAAAGCTCTCTACTTTTTAGTATTCTCTTTTTGCATTTTCCAGATAGCATAATCTTGAATAAACAATTTCCATTTTATTACAGTATTTTTCTGGGTACTGCTGTCCCCATTAGAATGCTTCTCTAACTTCATTCAAGACAGCATGGGTAGTTCAGGTGTCAAGATCATTTTACATCTTTCAGTAATAGGGGTTTCAATGAACTTCCCATGGTAAGGCAGTAAATACACCTCAAGTGAAAATCCTGCAGTCCAAAGTACAAAGTCACTGGGAGGTGCTCACAGGCTTTTGCCATAAGCCCTAGTACACATTCCACAGAAGACTATCAGGTGGAGAATTCCTTCCTACCAGCACTCCAGGTTCCACTCTCCACTGTGTAGGCTCAGGCAATATTACTGATTCCCATTAAGTTTGTACAATTGAAGTTGCCTGGATGGTCGATTTACATGCCTGCTGTTTTACAGTGCTAGGTAGGGGAAACATTCCCCAGTCAGATGCAATGTCCATTTCAATAATACAGTCAGGTAAAAGAGGTACAATAAGAATATACAACTTTTGTAATCTTATGAACCGTTACATTTTTATGTTCTGTTTCCAGAAACTTCTCTTTTCCACCCCCAGACCATTTTACCCTCTCTTGTACAAAAGGTTTTGGGTTCATAGCCAGGGACTGGGCCAAGAGACCCTGGCCTCTTTGTCAATTTTTACCTCGATTAACCAGTCTAACCACTATCCCTAGGCAATTTCAGATGCAGTTCTTAATTGTCATGTTTACCTTTGTGCTTTTAAAATGTCTCCAAGTGGGGAGAAATATAGCAAACTGGTTTGGGGCTCTTTAATGTTGGAGGAACAGCAGGGCTCCCTTGGTCCACCCAACCGTCGGTAATATTGTAGTAAGACATTTGTTTTAACCCTACCAATTCCCATTTTATTCATTCTATTTTTAAATAATCATCTGAAGATTTCCACTCTGATGGAAAAAGTCCCATGCTCTCCTCATTCTTCTTCCTCTTACTTTTACCACTATCAATGTTCTCCTTATCCATCTTATTTTCAAATAGCCATGTAAAAATTTCTTTTCTGGAAGAAATCTTTTCTGGATGAGTCCTTTGAGTCTCCCCTATATCCTTCATCATTCTCTTGTTAATTAACCTAATGGTTTTATTAGCATCATAAGACCCATGAGGAGAGGCTGAGATAACAAATTTGATAAAACTTTTTGAACTATTGTTTGAGTCTGCAGGATTAATGTCATTTGGGGTGCCCATGTAAAAAGCACCCCCTTAATCATAGCAAATTCCATGACCTGAGTAATGGGAATATTCGGTGTGTGAATATCCCTGTCATCATAAAGTCAATCCCACATGGCTTGCATATGAGCTGCTTCATCTGTGGTGTTCCACTTGGCATTTATAGGTCAAGTTGGACATCCTCCTTCTGAGGACATAAATATCTTACAGTGGCTTTCAGACAGTCCAACAGGCTGGCCATTTCCTCAAGAATAACTTTCTGTGTGTCCGGATAATCTATAATTATTTGATAATGAGATGTGAAATCACCTTTTCAAAATTATGACAGTAAGAGAAATCTGTCTTAGTTGATTCCATCTTACTTCTGACTTCCAAGCTGTGTCTTTGCTCATTTCTGGGTATAGCCCAGGCTAACTTTAGGGAGAATTTAATTTATAGTTTAACTTGAAAGCAAGGATGAAAATAGTCTCTCCCTAATCCCTTCGTTGCTCAGGGACCAAAGATTCCCTTTATAAGCCTAATGAAAGGCCACAAGAACAGTATTATGAGAGGGTCATGAACTCTGCTAAAATGTAGGCATAGTTTCTATAATCTCTTACTGCTCAGGAGCTATGCGGCCAGAGGTCACAAGATTTGTGACTTCCCCAATTTCTCCTAAAAATGATAAAGCCACTGTTGTAAAACCTAAGATTGTTTTTCTGAATCTTTCAGACTTATCCCTCCCAGGCTTATGACTGACGACTGAACAGATTCTGTGGCCCCACCCAGAGGCACATAGGGACTATTTTCCACACTCCTATGATTTCATCCTCAACTAATCAGCAGCACTTATTCCGTAGCCTACCGCCCACCAAATTGTCCATAAAATCTCTAATCTTTGAGCCTTCCAGGAGACTGATTTAAGCGGTAACTCCAGTTCTCCCATATGGGCTGGTCTCTTGACAATAAAACTCTACTGCAATACCATGGTCTAAGTGAACTGGTTTTATCTGTGTCAGAGGCAGGAAGAACCTGTCAGGTGACTGTAGTTGTAAGTCCTGTATCAACCAAACATGCTCTTCCACTCTGCAGAATTTAAAACCAAAGACACTGCTCCTAAATTAGTTATTAGCACAATCAATTTTAGTAAAGGTTCATCAGAAAGCTGATGATACGGAACAACAAAATGGAATAATTTCTTCGCACTTTACCATCTGGTTTCAATAGTTTTGTGGTTCTGTCCTTCCCCCACATTAACTACTTTCTTGGTAACCACAGGTCTCAGAGGTACTTTCTGTTGTCTCTGCATAATTTTGTCCTTAGGTGTCAGGTTTGAGCTGGTGGCTAAAAGTCAGACTCACTGAAATCTAAGCTTGGTGTACCATCAAGGTCAGACCCAGCACTCTCCTTCAATTTCATTTTAGCTATTATAGATAACAATAACGAAGGGATTGGTTTTGCCTTTTTTCTTACTAGTGTAGATTTCTTTATGCAGCCGGTGAACCATCTTCCTGGGAGTTTGATCCATCTCTAAATTCCATCTGATACCAAATTCCACTGATAACTTTTACCTTTAGTAACTGAGAACAATATAAGTTCATGCCATGGGTGACCAGGTAGCCACTGAAGAACCAAATGTTCCTCACTCTCCACCCTTTCATCTTTTCTGTTCCCAAACTACATGTTTCCCTGAGCCTAGGCTTATTCCAACAAATTGCACTAATCTGATATCAATTATTTAAGAAAAATTTTTAAAAAAATCTCTTAATCAGGTATTTTCTCTGTTCTCACACCACAACAATCAACACGGAAGACTTCTTTGACCAAATGTGTGGGGTTTCTTTCCCCACACATCAAGTAACAGACCCCAGCTGGGTGTCTTCCAATTCAGTCCTATACTATAGCATCATATCCCGCAGGATAAGGGCTCAGTCTCCAAAACTGTACTCCTTTCTTCCCAGATACTGGTAGCAAGTCTGGGCCTTCAGAACTTATGACAAACTGGCTCGAATTGAGGTTCTCATCACCCCTTCTTTGAGTTTGATTAATTTGTTTGAGTGGCTCATAGAACTCAGGAAAATACTTACTTACATTTACTGGTTTATGATAAAGGATGTTAAAAAGGATACAAATGAAGAGACCTCAGGTTGAGATATGGAAGAAGGGGTGCCAAGTTTCTCTTCCCTCCCTGCTTGCCACCCCTTAGGAGCATTCAACGTGTTGAGCTCTATGGGAACTCCCCAGTGGAGGTTTTACATCTTAGACTTCTGCCTCAGTATGTTGTGATTCTGTATATACCTCTGTCTCTACAGTTTTGAGGACAGCAGTTTGCCCCATGACCTCAATTCTCTGATTGATCAAGGAAGACCTATTAAATTCCAGTATATTCAACTATGTTCTTGTTGTGAGAACAAGATTGATGACTTCCAAGCTCCTTACATACTGAACTGAAAACCAAAAGAATTTATTTTTTCTCCTGAGATTATGTGGTAGTAAAGAATGCAATAACTGGTACAATGTGTTGCCAATTACTGATTTGTGTGTAAATGTCAACAGTTTTACCTACCATTGCTTTTTGCCACTAGCACAAAGTACAATACTCTAAATGAGGTACTAACATTATTTATACATTTATTAATAAATCTTCCATTTGACAAGTTACTGTATCATTTAAAAATGGATTTTTTTTGGTTTTCTTTGCTACCTTTTTTACTCTGCTAGCATTTAACAATATAAAATGTACACAACTTTTTTAGTCTTTTAGCTTTTTGGACTCACATCTTCAAGAAATGCAATATAATAACTTAGTCTGTGTTTCCACAGTTTTTTATTTCCAGTGTAAAAATTGTAACAAAGATCTTCCTGAAAATTTAACATTTTCTTTTAAAATTTAGAACATTGATCTTCAAATGATAACTGGCATTATGTATACTATTCAATAAGGTTCTATTTCAAAAGATGAAACAAATTACTTGACATTTACAAAGTCAAATATAGATTCATCATATTCTTATATCTTTTTAAAATTTTTATTATCATGATTTTTCTAATTTTTTTTTGTTTTTATTGTTTTTTTTAATATTTTTATTCCTTATTTATAATTCTGTCTAGAAGAGATCCTTCTTTTATGTAAGTCAAAGAACTCTCTGATATGTCAGTTATATCATTTTGATCATATTTGGATCTAGACAGTTCTGCTGTAATTGAGAAAGTGAGTCTTCTAATATTTGTCTTAATTCAGTAACGAATTTTTAAAGATAAACGCAAGTACTTATTCCAGAATAAATAATTGTCAAATACTAAAATAATAGTCATTTTCAACTTTTTAAATTTTAAGCTCTTTTAAGACAACAAAGTACACTTATTCAATTCATGTGTGTGTGTGTGTGTCCTTCCACATGGGCTCAAGGAAAATTTAGGGATTTCAAAATATCAACATTCTGGATGAAAATGAAGTTAAAAAGATAACACATATAACAGAAAGCTGGCAGCAAGAGCACATCAGTAATACTGAGTACAATCTAAGTTAATATCTGAAAATGTACACATATATGCCCTAAAACTATCCAACTTCTTGAGAAAACAGGAATACATATTCAAATATTCTATTAGCTGTCAAAATGATGGTGTCATCATATTAAAGGCAAGTATCATTTTATTATTATTACAAAACATATTTTTGGTGATTCAGATTGCCTGGTCTCAACAGAAACTTTAAGTTTCCTTGGACCACACTTTAAATACCACTGGTTAAAAAAAAAGAATCTCACATCTACTTGCTTTGTTCAAGTGCATGTAAGTGTAACTATGAAAAGTTGGTTTGTTTTTAATTTCTCCCTCCCCTTTGAGCTCAATGAGAAAATGACATTTAAGAAAAGCCTGAATGATTCCAGTAAGTTGATAGAATAAAAAATCCTCTACTTATAGACCACACAAAAACAATAATTTGAAAGCTATCTATAAACTAACATGACTTTGTGGGAGATTTAGAACTCAAGATGTGGTTGCAAAACCTCAGTGGAGCCCAAGACTGAGAAAAGCCATTTTGGTGAGGGAGGACTGTGCCCAGATGACAGATTCACTGATCATGCTACTGGCTATAGAATGGAAAACAACTATGAACCTTTGTGGACTAAGCTAAAGCCCCATTGGCTTTGGTCCTTCATTGCCAAAGATGCAGGAGGAGTCACATTTACTCATGCCTCAGGTAACAGGTTCAATGACTTTGATCACATCTGTGGACCTGGAAACAGCCTGTGATCCAGCTAAAGCCTTCTGAACTATGGTTCTGGAATACTCCTGTCCATTCAGGAACCTGTTGGGAGACACCATCCGTGTCCTGGGAGGGAAACCAGCCAACCTCACTTCAACTGTAGATCCTAAGGCAGCCATGTCAGTTCGCTCTAGCTTCTTTCAGCTACAGATCAAGAGCAGTTCTTCCCACTCAGAGACCCAGCAGGAGACACACTCCTACAACAAAGGCAGGCCTACCAACCTTGGTTAGAGTGTGAGTCCTGAAGCAGTCTTGTGACCAGGACACAGTCCCATTCAAACATGGAAAGATAAAGCCTCCCCTAGACAAATAAAAGCTGAATGAATTCTTCACCACCACACTCAATCTTACAAGAAATGCTAAAGGGAGTTTTTAAATGAAGAAAAAGGACAATGTGCAAAAAAACCAAAAACAAACAAAAAAATTTGAAAGTACAAAACCACTGATAAAAGTAAGCACGTGAACAAACCCAGAATACTCTAATACTGTAATTGTGGTATGTAAATCACTAAGGTCTCTAGTATAAAGACTAAAAGACAAATCTATCAAAAATAATAATAGCTAGAGCAATTTGTTAAGAGATAGGCAATATAAAATATATAAATTGAGAAAACAAAAAGCAAAAATGTTGGGGATGGAGATTGAAGTTAATGTGTAGATTTTTTTTTTTAATCTTTCTTTGTATCTTTTCTTTGTGATCAATAATTACTTGTCTTTGGTTTAAAATAATGTGTTACATATGTAAGATTTATTTTTTCTAAGCCTATGAGAACCACAAAGGAAAAACCTGTGATGGATATACTAAAAGTAAAAGGCAGCAACTTAAATTTTATTATTATAGAAGATTACTTATCCACAAAAAAAGAGACAATAAGAAATAAAGGAAGAGAGGAATTACAAAACAACTGGAAACCAAGTAGGGAAATGGCAATATTATGTCCCTTCCTATAAATAATAACATTGAAGGCAAAGGATTAAATTATCTGATTAAAAGGCAGAATAGCTAAATGTTTTTTTTTTTAAAAAATGACCTAACTGCATGCTGCCTACAAGAAACACACTGCACCTATAAAGACAAACATAGACTGAAAGAAAATGGATAGAAAAATATATTTCATGTAAAACCAAACCAAGAAAGAACAGGAGTGAATATACTTAGATAAAATAGACTATAAGTTGAAGACTTTAAAGAGACAAAGAAGGTAACTATATAATGATAAAGGGGTCAATTCAGCAAAAGGATATATGAATTGCAAATATATATATGCTGCTATAGTTTGGACATTTGCCCCCCAAACCTTGTGTTGAAATTTGATCCCCAGTGTTGGAGGTGGTGCCTAATGGCAGTTGAAGTCATGGGGGGTAGGTCCCTCATGATGATTTTGTACCACTTTTCCGAGTAAGGAGTGAGTTCTCACTCAGTTCCCATGACAGTTGCTTATTAAAAAGTCCCTGGAACCTCCACATCCCTCCTTGCTTCTTCTCTCACCATGTTTTCTCTGCACACACCAGCTCCCCTTCACCTTCCACTAATGTAGCCAAGAGATCTCTGCACTCCCATGTTTATTGCAGCACTACTCACAATAACCAAGATAGGGAATCACCCTGAGTGCCCTTCAATGGATGACTGTATAAGTAATACGTGGTGTATATATACAACAGGATATCATTCAGCCACAAAAAATAAAATGCTGTCATTGCAGCACCATGATAGAACTGGATGTCATTATGTTAAGTAAAACAAGCTAAGTACAGAAAGACAAATATCTCATGTTAATCACTCATATGTAGAAGCTAAAAAAGTGTATCTCATGAAGATAAAGTGTAGATGGGCAGTTACTAGAGGCCAGGAAAGGTGGTTGGGGGGGCGGGATGGAAGGACGAAGAGAGATTGTTTACTGGGTACCAAAAAAAAAAAAAAAAGCAGATAATAGAAATAAGATTTAATATTTGATAGATCAGTAGTGTGAATATAGTTAACAATAATCTGTTATATATTTCAAAGTATCCAGAAGAGAAGGATTTGAATGTTCCAAGCATAAAGAAAATTAAATGTTTGGGGTAACGTGTATCCCAATTACCCTGATTTCATCATTACACATTATATAAATGTGTCAAAATATCACACTTATTTTTAAAATGCATACCTCTATTACATAAAAATGAAAAAAAGTATCATAAACCATGATCAAGCAAGATTCTTCTCAGAATCCAAGCATGGTTCAACATATTCAAGTTAACAAATATGATATACTACATTTTAAAATGATAAACACCATATGCTTATTATTACAGACACAGAAAATACCTTTGAAAAATTTTAACATTATTCATATCAAAGGTAAATACCTCAACACAATTAGGGCCATATATGACAAGCCCACAGCTAACATCATACTCAAAGGTAAAAATGTGAAATCCTTTTCTTTAAAAGCAGATACAAGTCAACGGTGCTCACTCTTGCCATTTTTATTTACCATAGCAGTGGAAATACTAAACAGACAAATTAGGCAGGAAAAATTTAAAAAATGAATCTAGACCAGAAAGGAAAGTGTCTCTGCTTGCAGAGACCATAAACTCAAATGTGGAAAACCCTAGTGACACTACCAAAAACTTAAAATTAATATACAAATTCATTATAGCGGCAGGATACAAATTCAACATGCAAAACTCAGTTTTGTTTTTCTATATTAGCCACAAACTTTCTGAATAAGAAATTTTTGAAAATTTCATTTACAATACCATCAAAAAAATTAAGTACTGAGAAATAAACTTAACCAAGAAGGTGAAAGTTACATACATGGAAAACTGTAAGATATACAAAAGAAATTACAGAACACAAATATATGAAAAGATAGCTCAGGTTCATAAATTAAAATAATTAATATGTTTAAACATCCATAGTACCAAAATCAATCTACATATTAAAGGCAATCCCTGTAAAAATTCTTATGGCATTTTTCAGAAAAATAGAAAAAATTCTAAAATGTCTACAATATCACAAAGGGCTCTAAATAGTCAAAATATTCTTAAGTAAAAAGAACAAAGCTGGAGATGTCATATTTCTTGATTTTAAAGCATGTTACAAAGTAATAGTAATCAAAAAAGTATAGTACTGGAATGGAATAGTCACAGACACATAGACCAATGGAACAAAATAGAAATTCTAGAAATAAACTCATGCATATTGCAGTCAACTAATCTTTGAGAAGAGTGCCAAGAATAAACAGTTGAGAAAGAATAGTCTTTTCAATAAATGGTAATAAGAAAACTAAATATCCATATGCAAAAATACGGAATCAGGCCCCTATTTTACACTACTTACAAAAATTAACTCTAACTGAGTTAAAGGCTGAAGAGAAACTTAAATTCCTAAAGGTAAACATAGTGAAAACTCTCCCTGTCTTTGGCCATGGCAATAATATTTTTGGATATGACACCAAAATCATAAGCAATGAAAGCAATTATAAATAAGTGGCACCACATTTAACTAAAAAGTTTCTGCATGGCAAATGAAATAAAATGAAAATGAGACCTACAAAATGGGAGAAAGTGTTTGCAAACCATGTATCTGTTAAGGAGTTAATATCCAACATATGTAAAAAATTCATACAACTCAATAGCAAAAAATAAAACAAACAAACATAAGAAACCCACATAGCCCAATTTAAAAAGTGAGGAAAGGATATGAGCAGGCTTAAAAAACAAACAAACAAACAAACAAACAAAAACCATACAAGTGGACACCAGATATGCCAAGGTACTCATCACTAATTATCAGTGAAATGTAAATCCAAATCACAATAAGGTATCATCTCACACCTGACAGAATGACTATTACCAAAAATCCTAGATAATAAGTGCTGGTGAGGTTGCAGAGAAAAGGGAATATTTGGACACAATTGATAGAAATGTAAATTGATAAATCCATTATGGAAAACAGTAGGTAGTTCCTCCAACAATTAAAAAAAAACTACTATATTATGCAATCCAGCAATTCCACTTCTGGGTGTATATCCAAAGAAAACAAAATTAGAATATTGAAGGGTATCGGCATTTCTATGTTTATTGCAGAATTATTCAGAATAACCAGATATAGAAACAACCTGCATATCTAGAAATAAACAAAATTATACACATATACACATATATTAATAAAATATTATTTAGTCATAAAAAAGAAGAAAATATTGCCATTTACAACCATATGGGTGAACCAGAAAGACATCAGGTTAGGTAAAATAATCCAGGCATAGAAACACAACTTATGTATGATCTAGAACAGGGAGATGCTAGTCAAAGGATACAAACTTTCACTTACAAGAATAATAAATCTTTGGTTTCTAAAGTACATTATGGTGACTGTAGTTAGGAATACTGTATTACATACTGGAAATTTGCTTAAAAAGTAGAGTTTAAATGTTTTTACCACACACACAAATGGTAATTATGTGAGTTAGATAGATGTGTTAATTAGCTTGATTTGCATAATCATTTCACAATGTATAGAAAATCATTGCATTAAACACCTTGAATATATACAGTATTTATTTGTTAATTACACTGCAATAAATCTGGATATCAACAACAAAGAAATAGCCAAAGGAGATGAATGAAATGTTGACCCTCAAAGGCTACCCTAAAGACTGTAAGCATATTTGATGTGTCAGATATTTATGCCAAATGATAGAGCTAGCCACAGAACAGTGAGGATTCGCTTTCCTTTTCTAATTTATTACTGTCTTCCATTTTTCTGAGATGCAAGAAGAAAAATCAAAAGATTCCATAGAATCAGAAGGAAGTCTATACAGTCCCCAGAATATTTAAAGATACCTATGCTCATAGATCTGACTTCAAATGCTGACTCTAATATTTACTATGACATTGACCCATTAAAAGGAATCAAATCCAATTTTGAAAATTGGAACAGTTTCTTCTTGCATCTAGGATATTTAAGTTATATAATCAATCGAAATAACTAACAACTTCCACCAAAACAGCTAAATCAAAGAGCAAATTAATGACTACATAAGCATACCATATGTATTTAATTATTCTTTAACCTTCCTAATGCATAGGTCAAGAAATAAGAAGCTCATATTATATACTACTAAATCATCATTTTATTTAAAGGTAATTATTTGAAAATATCTGATTTAACAACAGTCACTATTATTTTTATCCATCCTTTTCAGATTCAGAAAAATATGATCTATAAATAATGAAATGTGTACAATATAACTGATAATTAAAATGATAGCAATTGCATTTATGATTAGTGTAAAAATATTTTTCATTAATATTGACTTCATCTCACTTGATTATATGTTAGTTTACCAATATTAACAGTTGTTCACTTATTTTCACATATAAATAATACATAGATTTTAACCATAAGCTATTCTTTGGGAAACACAGATACATGTTTGTTTTAATGAATGGAGGTTAATTGAAGAACAGCCTTAAATAAAGGAAAAGCTTATAACAGAACATCAGCAACAGAAGTTCAATTCTTTCTGAAAATGAATATTAAATTGTTAGCAAATCTAAATTTAAGGATCATAGCAAGTTAGGGGATTCTTTCTAATAATTGAGCTACTCTCAAAAATGGTTAATAAATGTTACTTAGTTTAAAAGACAAGCTTTGCATAAAGTACAGCTATTTAATCTTGTTAAAATATGCAAACTACATTTTCTTCTTTATTAGTTTTGTGCCACAAAATATTTAATCCTCCAAAAGGAATATGTATGAACAAAAGTTGCAAAAAATGTAATCTTACCTTGTAATCACTCATAAAGATTAATTCTGCTGGCATAAAAAGTTGAAAAAATTTTGGCAGCCTAGTAGTTTTAGTTGAAAGGAATCTATGCTGACAAAAGATATTAATGACAGTGACCCAAAATGAAGATTCCTTTATTATTGCCTTCCTCTAAAGTAATGTTTCCGAAATGAGTTAAGAAAATATTAAATCAGTTTCTGATTTATAGAAGCAGCTCATTTCTTTAGAAATTGCATTATATTTTGGTTCCTGGCTCTGTTTATTTGTAATGAATTCATCTACTTCAAGAAGTATATTTTTTTATGAACTTCTGACATGGCAGTGAAAAATTAAAAAGAAAGATTGCCAGTTGTTTATGTTGTAGGAAAATGGCTTCCTGTTGCCAGAGAAAACTTGAGGTAAAAACAAGGCAAAATTGAAACTGATATATTTGTTTTTATATTGGAAAAATTCATGGGATGGAAAACTCATATTATATTGATTTCCTTTTTTACACAAAATGCTTATCTGGAGGAATATTCCATGTTGGCTGATCTATGCTGATACAATAGAGCAAATAGATCATTGTGCTCTTACTAAGAAATTGAATTCTGATTGGCTTGAAGAGTCAGGCATTTTAAATTTTTATGTAGTTGAAATTGTCAGCACAAAAACACTAGAGTTCAAATGCAGGGTTATAGAACTTTGTTTTAGTTTTTATTTCTGATCATACATTGTTACTTCTTCCTTCTATTTTATACACATCCCTTTAAAATGTACTTCTTTCTACTATAAGCACTTTTCTAAATACATATTTCTAAAAGTAATTTTAGCTTCCCAAAGATAACCAACACTCTGCTTTCATTGTCTTCTTAAACAAAATGCCTGTCTACCCTCAAAAAAGAGAGAAGCCAATAAGAATGCACTGCCCGTTTTATCTCTTTCTCTCTTTTACTCTCTAGTGTACTAATCTGCTAATTTTTAATTATTTGTTTTTATGTCACATATTTTAAGTTCCAAAGGCCAAGGTTTTCATTTTATTTTATTATTTTATTTTATTAAGTTCTGGAATACATGTGCAGGATGTACAGGCTTGTTGCATAGATAAACATATGCCATGGTGGTCTGCCACACCTATCAACCCATTACCTAAGTATTAACCCATTACCTAAGTATTAACCCAATCATGCATTTTTCCTGATGCTCTCCGTTCACACTCCCTCTGCCCCAACAGGCTCTTGTGTGTTGCTCCCCTCTCTGTGTCCATGTGTTCTCATTGTTCATCTCCCACTTATGAATGAGAACACGCGGTGTTTGGTTTTCTGTTCCTGCATTAGTTTGCTGAGGATAATGACTTCCAGCTCCATTTATGTCCCTGCAAAAGAGTGATCCTATTTCTTTCTATGGCTCCATAGTATTCCATGGTGTATATGTACCACCGTTTCTTTATCCAGTCTATCATTGGTGGGCATTTGGGTTGATTCCATGTCTTTGGCATTGTGAATAGTACTGCAATGAACACACGTGTACATATAATAGAGTGATTTATATTCCTTTGGATATATACACAGTAATGGGATTTCTGGGTCGAATAGCATTTCTGGTTATAGGTCTTGAGGAATCGCCACACTGTCTTCCATAGCGGTTGAACTAATTTACATTCCCACCAACAGTATAAAAGCATTCCTATCTCATGGCAGCCTTGCCAGAATCTGTGTTTCTTGGCTTTTTAATAATCACCATTCTGACTGGAGTATCTCATTGTTGTTTTGATTTGCATTTCTCTAATGATCAGTGATGTTGGCTTGTTTTCATATGTTTTTTGGCCACATAAATGTCTTATTTTGAGAAGTGTCTTGTTCATTTCCTTGGCTCACTTTTTAATGGGGTTGTTTGGTTTTTGCTCATAAGTTTTTTATGTTTCTTGTAGACTCAGGATATTAGATCATTATCAGATGGATAAATTGCAAAAATTTTCTCCCATTCTGTAGGTTGTCTGTTCACACTGATGATAGTTCCTTTTGCTATGCAGGTCTTCAATTTAGTAAGATCCCATTTGTCAATTTTTGCTTTTGGTATAATTGCTTTTGGCAATTTCATTATGAAATCTTTGCCCATGCCTATTACTTGAATGGTATTGCCCAGATTTTCTTCTAGTGTTTTTATAGTTTTCGTTTTTACATTTAAGTCTTTAATCCATCTTGTGTAAGGAAGGGGTCCAGTTTCAATGTTCTGCATATGGCTAGCCAGTTCTCCCAGCATCATTTATTAAATAGGGAATCTTTTCTCCATTGCTTGTTTTTGTCAGGCTTGTTGAAGTTCAGACAGTTGTAGATGTGCAGTCTTATTTCTGAGTTCTCTACAGTGTTCCATTGGTCTATGTTTCTGTTTTTGTACCAGTACCATGCTGCTTCAGTTACTGTAGCCTTGTAGTGGTTTGAAGTTTGGTAGTGTGATGCCTCCAGCTTTGTTCTTTTCTGTTAGGATTGTCTTGGCTATTTGGGCTCTTTTTTGGTTCCACATGAATTTTAAAATAGTTGTTTCCTGGTCTTTCAAGAATTTCAATGGTAGTTATTGGGAATAGCATTGAATCTATAAATTACTCTGGCAGTATGGCCATTTTCATGATATTGGTTCTTCCTATCCATGAGGATAGACTGTTTTTCAATTTGTTTGTGTTCTCTCTGATTTCTTTGAGCAACGGCTTGTAGTTCTTGCAAAGGTCCTTCACTTCCCTTGTTAGATATATTTGTAGGTATTTTATTCTCTATGTAGCAATTATGATTGGGCTCTCTGCTATCTGTTGTTGGTGTATAGGAATGCCTATAATTTTTGCACATTAACTTTGTATCCTGAGACTTTGCCAAAGTTGCTTATTAGCTTAAGAAGTTTTTGGGCTGAGATGATGGGGTTTTCTAGATATAGGATCATGCCATTCGCAAACAAAAACCATTTAAATTCCTCTCTTCCCATTTGAATGCCCTTTCTTTCTTTCTGTTTCATGAATGCCCTGGCCAGCACTTCAAATACTACGTTGAATAGGAGTGGTGACATAAGGCATCCAAAGGTAGAGGTTCATCCAGTTTTAGAGTTTGTATTGTATATCTCACATCCAGTAAACACAAAACAAGCAACAATAATAGACAAAATGTAATTTTATTTAATAATTTTAATATTAGTACTGATAGATAAAATTATAATTCTTCTGAGAAAAAAATACTAAATTATCTATATTACCATAGTTCCATAGCTGACATGTAGCAAAATGATTAAAGAAATGGATCCGTTTCTACATGTTCTTCCTGTATTCACACCCTCTGCAATATGACTTTGCAGCAACTCCTATCAAGAGTTGAAGTTTATTTTATGACTTCTTAAATTGTGAATAGTCTTATGACTTGCCTTGGCCAAGAAAAGGCAGCAGATGTGACAGTGCACCAATTCCAAATGTAACACTCCATGGTCTTTGCACACTTTGCATGATTGCTCTTGGACTCTAGCCTCAATGATAAGAATAAGCTACTGCCATAAGAGACCCTATGGAGCAGAAACAAATTAGAACACTAGTCCCAACTAAGGCTACAGACGTTTGTGATCAGCTGGGATCAACCATGCCCAGCTAAGGTCAAAGAACTCACATGTTCATAAGTAACAATAAATATTTTTTATATGGTTAAGATTCCATTAGTTGGTGTGTAGCATTATTACTATAGATAAATAAAGCAGTAAGAAAAGTAACCCAAATAATGTTTATCTTATTAGAATAAAAATAAAAAGTATCAGATTAAGGAGAGATTATAGTCTACTCAAATTTATGCAGAAACAATTAAGGCAAATTTTGACACATATGGCTCAAGTCATCTTTCAAACATGTAATTATATAGAAATAATTCTAAAAATTATTTTTCTCCTTTTTTTTAAATGCAAATCCAGGAACTTAAGTCCACAATCTCTCTTAAGGGTTGGGTTCAAGAAGATGCATATTTATTTTTTTATAAATGTTATCTAAACTCTGCAAAGATTGAGTCTTTCTTTTATTTTCATTTATAATATGCAGGTGTTCAATAATTTAAAATGCATTCAATTCTGAATAGCATAGATTCTAAATCATTTGCAGAGTAAAGCAGTTGAAAATGATGGCATGAACAAAAAAATGTTTTGAATTGGTATTTGACATATACAAGGACAGCCTCACACAATTGAAAAATATAAGTGTAGAAACATGTAATCTGAGGATATGCATCAATCATTTATTAAACATAATGGTCTTTTACACATTAACTCCCTATACCAGCTGGGCGTGGTATTGTCCACCTGTAGTGGAGTTGGGGTCGGGGGTGAGGCAGGAGGATCTCTTGAGCCCAGAAGGTTGAGACTGCAGTGAGCCACGATTGTGCCACTGCACTCCAGCCCGGGTGGCAGTGAGAACTTTTCTCAAAATAAAAAAGTGACAGTGATGTGAATATCATTTTAATTAAGCCATCATTGCTCATTTTCCATTGATCCATAATTGTTTACTATGCTTGCATATAGTTTTAAATAGGGACTTACTACTACAGTTATATTACTCACACTTTGAGAAATAAATATGAAAAGAGAGAAGTGATTTTTTTTTTTTTACATAGTGATCTTGTTTTAATTCATTGGTAGTGTAAAAATGATTTATTTGATTTTTCCAGTTGATCAACTTACCAAATACATTTATTCAATTAGCACTTTCTTTCTTACTACTTTTATTTATTCTATTATTACACATCACAAAGTATTTCAAAGTATGAAAACAGTCTGTTTCTGGGCTATAAATCATTCTTTACATTGATCTTCTGTTAATTTAACAATAGGTGATAAATTCCATCTTGGATTCAATACTGATACAAAACCATTATTCAAAAATAATTTGAAAAAAGTAAAGTTTTATTTATAAACTAAAAAATGCAATGCTGTAACTATTATTTTATTAAATTTTATGTATATTGAGCTGCGAGAAAAACAAAACTAGTGATACTTATATAGTTTTTATATTATCTTATTAATTACAATTTAAGGTTCTTTTGTACAGTAAAGTCATCCCATTTGTGGTTTTGCTTTCTGTGATTTTTGTTACTTGCAGTCAATTGTGATTCAAAAATGTTAAATAGAAAATTCCAGAAATAAACAATTTGTAAGTTTTAAGTTGCGTGCCATTCTGAGCACTGTGATAATATCTTGCAGTTATTCTCCATCCCACCTGGGGTGGAATCATCTCTTTGTCCAGCATATCCACACTGTAGATGCTACTTGCCTATTAGTCACTTAGTAGCCGTCATGGTTATCAGATCAACTGTCACTGTATTGCAGTGCTTGTGTTCAAGAAATCCTTATTTTATTTAATAATGTCCTGAAGGAACAAAAGTGGTTATGCTGGCAATGTAGATATGCCAAAGAGAAGACATCATGTTCCTTCTATAAGTGAAAAGGTAAAAATTTTCAACCTTAATTAAGAAAAAAACAATGTATGCTGAGGTTGCTAAGATCTATAGTTAAAAAAAAAAAAAGAAAAAGAAAAAGAAAACCTTCGAGTGAAACTGTAAAGAAAAAAAAAGAAACTTATCCTAGTTTGGCTGTCATACCTCAACCTGAAAGAGTTATGGCTACAGTCCATGATAAGCGCTTAACTGAGATAGAAAAGGCATTATTAAATTTGTGGGTGAAAGACATGGACAGAAATGCTTTCACTGATGGCCCTCAGGTTTGGTACTATCCCTAGCTTCCAGCCTCCACTAGGGGTTTTGGAATATATCTCCCATGGATAAGTGGGAACTAGTGTGTTTCTTATAGGCCTAACAATACAATTATATACATACTGTTTTCTACAATTCATTTTAAATTAGTTATGGAAAGAGAAAATAAAGATATGCATTTATACCATTTATTATAATTACGTGATTACCTTTACTGGTGTTCTTTTTAACTTTTTTTTTTTAAAATCTTTTTTTTTTTTTTTTTTTAATAGAGATGTGGTTGCCCTATGTTGTCCAGGCTGGTCTCAAACTCCTGGGTTTAAAGGATTCTTCTGTCTTGGCCTCTCAATGTGCTGGGATTACAGGTGTCAGCCACCATTTCTGGCCAGCTTGTAGACATTTGCTGTGGTGGTTGGATTTGAACTTTCCTCTGAGTTTGCTTGCTTTCAGCTTAAAAATACTTCCTTGAATATTTCTTGTAAAAATGGGACTGCTAGCAGAAAATTCTTTCAGTTTTTATTTTGGCATGTCTTTATTTGGTCTTTATTTTAGAAAGACAGTTTTGTTATACATCAGATTCTTGATAGACGGTTCTTCTTTCAGCATTTTCAATATGTCATCTAAATGGTTTTTACCCTCCATTCATTCTGATGAGGTGTTAGCTGTTAATCTTATTGAAGAATCCCTCGTAAAGTAAGAATCTTTTCCATGTTGCTTCAAGATTTCCTCTGACTTTGATTTTTATCCTTTTTTCTGGCATATGCCTGGGTTTGAACCACTTTGCATTTATCTGATGTGCACTATTTTGAACTTCATAGATATGCAAATTAATGTTTTTCAGATTTTTTTCTAACCATTATTTATATTTTTTCTTCATTTCCATCTCCTTTCTTTCTGATATTCTCATTATGAATATGTTGGTGAAATTAAAATTGTCCCACATATCTCTGAGACTTCTTTTTCATTTTCCCATTGTATCCTTCAGGTTATATAATCTCTATTTATATATCTTAAAGCTTTCTAATGCATTATTCTGCCATTTCAAATTTACTAATAAGGCTTCTACTTAATTTTTCATTTAACTTATTGTAATTTTCAACTTCAGAATTTTCATTTTGTTCTTTTGTTTAGAATCTCTATGTCTGCTATATCTGTAGTGATATTCTGTATTTGATGTGACGTTTTCATCATACTTTACTTAGTTAATCATGGTTTCCTTTAGTACTTTGGACATATTTATAATGACTACTTAGAAATCTTTGTTAAACCTGACATCTGGGTCCACTCTCAGGCAATTTCTGTTGGCTAACATACAATATTTTCCTGTGTGGAACACTTGTTCCTCTTTCTTCACATGTTTCATAATTTGTTGAAAACTAGATATATTAGCTAATATATTATATCATCTGTAGATACTACTTTCCTTCTCCACTCTTTAATGCTATTGCTGTTGTTCTAGTTTGATTCTTTGTTTGTTTTACAAATAGATTAGGTTATATTAGTAGAGTCTAGTAAGCAGTAAGGCCTTAAAAACACTCCTTGGAGGGCATAGACTTGAATGTGCGCCGTTATCCTGGACGACAGAGGATTTAGCAGGGATCTCTTTGACTTTCCTTCCTTGATCTTTCTGTTACCCTGTCTGGATCTTTTGATATTACATGAAGTCTATGAAGCTTCATTACTGCGAATGCATTATGTATTGTTTTTCACAGTGCTTTTGAGTTACATTGCTCATGAGTCTGATCCAATTAAATTTGTTCAGGGATAATTTTTGAGTCCAGTTTTTGTAGTTGGTTCTGACCCCAGAAAGACTCTCTTTAATTATCTCTTTTCCTGGTTCTTCCTGGTTAACTAGTTTAATTTGTGGTTTGACTTCTAATTAATTAAGATGTCTTATTCTTTTTGAGATCACCCTTAGGACCTGACTTCCCACAATCTGTTTCAAATAACCTCAGTTACTTTTGGGACAACTTTTCAGATCTCTTTTTCTATGGACTGGCTGTCCTGGAAAAACTCTCTGAATAGCTACTCAACCACCATCTTTCTGTGCCCTTGTAGAGCCTTTTATCTGTGTGCACATGGAGAGAGAGAGCTCTGATATCTCTTCTTCTTCTAAGAAAATGAGTCCTATTGAATTAGAGCCCACCTTATGACCTCATTTAATCTTCATTACCTCTATAAATGCTTCATCTCCAAATATAGTCATATACTGTGATAGTGCAGCTTAGTACTTCAACATATGAACAGGAAGGAGGAGAGGCACAATTCAATCCATAACAATGACCTAAAAGCTCAAATTATATTGAATGTTGCCGACATCAATGTCAGTAACAAACTAAAAAGGGAGGATTGTTCAGAAAAGCATATTTAGGTCATGGGTGTACTTTTCCCAAGACTTTCCAACACTCAATTACTTGAGCAGTAGTTTTTGAAAAATAATATGTTAGAAATAATTATAACGAAATTGACTCATTGTTACTGAGGATCTTATGATGTTCTAATTACCCAACGTAGGCTCACAACTGGTGGGAAATCTGAATCTCATGATAAAGGGTATTCTGAAAGATAAAAATTACTCAGTGTATATAAAGGTATTAAATCTGCTAAGCAAAAGGCAAAGAGGCAGTACGGGCAGTGGCAAGAGTAGCCTGGAAGAGGAAGCAGGAGCTTATAGAGGCAGTGTGACCAGAAGTGCATGCTCATCTTGTCACCATTTGTCAACTATCTCTTGTCAGAGATAATTTTCTAAAATTTGAAAATATCATGACATTTTGGATTGAGTTATACGACTCATAGCCTTTACTTTTGTACATCATGAATTTATGGATTTTTGTGATACATTTATTCTAACTTGTAGCTTTTCCTTTTTTTGGTCACGTGACTAATGTCAACCTTTTATACAATCTACTAAACTCAGAAAAATACTCCTTCTGACTCCATTTATTTTCCATAAACTTTTAATTCTGAATCTCTACAATGCCATTTTTCCAGGATTAAATTAAGATTGAACTACAGTTGAATATTCATGTTAATTGTAAAAAGGGTAATATGAAATTAAAATTATAATTAATTGATGCATATACACTTTCCTTTAAAAAAACAGCATTAAGTGTCAGAAACTTGCTTACCAGTACAACATATGCTACAGTTGTCACAACATAATTCTCTGAAATATTTTAATTCCTATGTTATTCTGCCATTAGGATGGGAATTGGTGATCTTATTGAATATATACCAAGAGAATATGAGGTAAACAAAAGGAAATGTTAAATTCATAGATTACCAATTTTACTAAATTTTATAATACAGAGTATATGTATGTTTGTATTTTTAATGAGGTGGTAATCTAGGTATAGTTAATATGACATTATACTGCTTATTCACAATTAAACATCACTTTTAACAATATTTAAGAAAAATTTATTTTATGCAAAATAGAAATACTTCATTTTATTGAGAACAATATTAAGTTCAGTTAAAGAAATGCATGATAAATTGTGCTTTCCATTTAATGCATTTAAGTAGGCTGAGTTTTTGCTTAATTTATTTGAACAAATCATTTGCTCTTGCTACAGTGTCTGAGAAATTCTGCATTAGGATGATATTTCTGTTACTCTGAAAGTCACTAACGAGTAATTTTTCAAATTAAGTTGGTGATCTTTGAAGACCAAAAATAGCCTGGTTCTTTGTTATATATGCTTTATGTGTCTTTCTTTATAATAGACTCACAGTGAATAACAAAATGTGTTGATTAAAAGATAAATGATTATATACTTGGCGATGTGCATTCTCATGTTTAGAAATAGTTTCTATAATCAATGTTCAAGTAAACCTTGACCCAATAGGAAAAACTACATTAAAGAATATTTGAACCATTTTGACTATTTGCAATTATTCAAAATCTTTTTTCTAAATTAAACATATCACAAAATTAAAACTCTCAATAGCATATTTATCCAAAAAATTGATACGTGTTAAATAATATTTATAGAATGTATGCACTAAGGATGTCATCAATTTTAATGTCGCATTTTAAAAATATTTTAAAAGTTTTACTTTAGACAGAAAAAACCTGAATAGCAATCACATAGAACACTAAAGTAATATGGTTAAAATGAATTTAAAGTGCTATGAGAGAAATCAGAATGACATTGGGGTAAAAATTAAGTTTATTTTTTTTTAAATATTCAGCATTGAAAAAAGTAATGATGAAGAAACATCTTTGATCCAACTTTTCTTCAAGAATTATAGTATGCATTTCAATAGTGATTATACTTCTCTATGAAATAAAACCCTGCAACAGAAATAGACTGAAATATTAAGAAAAAAAAGGTATGCTGAAATAAATGTATATAGTGTCATAATACATTCTAAAACCAGAAAATGAATTAGGGTGATGATGTTTGATGAAAATATATTTTGGTAAATATTCATGGAATTATTTTAAATGGAAAACACTTCATTTGCAAAAGACATATGAGTAGGCTATCATGGAAATTATATTAATACCAGCAATAAACGGGAATGAATGAAATGAAGATAAATGGAGAGTAACGTTGCAATATACTGATAGGGTTTTTCATATACTACAGAAAAGACTGGGCTGATTAACAACCAGTGAAGAATCAGAAGACTGAGGCTGCAATCCCACGTCCAATATTTATTTGTGTGATAGTGGGCAGGCGACATCATCTATTTGTGCACCCATTTATTTCTTCATCTAGATACTGCCAGGAAGCTGTGATTAGATTCCTTTGACAGTCTGGTTTTCCATAGCATTAATTACCTGTTTCTTTTATTTGCCTGTGTAGAGATAATTTCAGGACAGTAGTTCTAAAATGCCTGAATCAAGAATAGTAACAACAGCAACATTTACCTAGAGAGTACCTAAGACATGTCAGACATTGGGAAGTTTGCCAGTTATCAAATCATTTGATTCTTACCACAGTACACTGAGGAGGACTGTTTTTATATTCCCTCCTCTATTTAAAATGAGGTAAGCTGAGACGTAAACAGTTTAGTTAATGCATACAAGATCACACAGCCTTCCCGTAAGGTGAGTAGACTTTGAATTCCAGCAGCCTGGCTCCATGTTTCTTCTTAACTCTCGTTTTATACAACCCCTCAACTCAAGACGCTTGCTCTCAACTTAATGCGTGTGTTATGGGATGATGGACTTATATTTTTGAAATTAAGAACTGTTATGAAAAGTTTAAAATATCTGGTCTCTTTTCCTACAGGTAAAGTTAGGAATAAAAGTAAAAAAGAATATACAAAAAAAGAAACATAAGTGTCTTCAATTGCAACTTCAGTCTTTTTTTTTCTTCTACCTATCCTTTTAGAAGTGAAATACCTCAGTTGCCAATATATGAATGCAATAAGGATGATTGGTTCCTTCAAACTTTTAAAATAATTTCAATTGAAAATTATTTTTTATTTGACAGGTAAGTGATGAATTTGCTAATTTTCGTGATCCTTTAACAAACTTTAAACAAGTTACTATTAAATTACAGAATAAGTGCATGCTTTCTACAATAACATATTGACTAAAACTAAAATAAATGATTTCATATGTAATAAATTATATTTTTTAAATCGAAGAACTAGTGGAATAAATTAACAAATTTCTTAAAAATTGTATATAATAATAGCTACAAATTGGGGTACTTCTCAATTAGGACTGCTGATTGGCAGTTTGACCATGGATTCTTTGTGTTCTTTCAAATTTCATAGTGTCTAAAAATTTATATTTAGAATTTATGCTTTAAGTGCATAAAAGTTTGTGATAAAAATACATTTTTAAAAATATTTTTAACAGGAAAGAAAGCTCTTAAAGCTTTCACTTCCTATTCAGCAATGTACTAATGACTATTTTAAAAGCAGATATGAACACACAGAAGCTTTTTGACCTTTATGAATATTATGGTATATTATATATCTACATTACTTGCAAACATTAAAATGATCACTTTTTGATCAATATATTATTGCTTATTATTAAAATGAATATTAAGGATTTCCTAATCCATAGAACATTTGGCTTTTCCTTGAAGAGGTTATAAATCTGGTGACAAAATTTATAAAGAAGACAATTTTTCAAGTGCTGTAAATTCTGTTACTAAGCAAAATAAAATGAGATTAAAAAAACTTTTCTATGCAACTATAAAAAAATTAATATCATTAAACAAACCAGTTTAATGATATTAAACTTTATGAATTTTGTTTGTAAATTGTAGAATTTATAAATTGAATCATAGGCATGTCTTTAATTTCTACATATAATTCCTTAGAAATATAAAATGTTCCTTTTATGGCAGGAGACATTAACTTTTTTCTCCATAAGTTTCACATATACTGTGCACACATATATATATTTATATAAATGAATGAATTCATAGAATATTTTTTAGATCGCAAACATTTTCTTCACTCTTTATATTTGTATTAGCACACTAATTATTGGTAATTAGAATAAACCATTGGAGACAGGACATAATGAATTGGCTACTTAAATACTTCACACTGAAAACAGTACTCAAGATTAGAAGATAGTGATTGTTTTTGAAGTACTTGTAAGGTGAGAACAAAAATACATGCTATCATGACTTAATTTTATCTTTTTCATCAATATATGTGTATCTGCAAGTATTATGTATATGTGTTTTTCCATAGTATAAAATATGTTTTAAGAATATATACAACTTTATGTCTAACTTTGATGTTTGTACAGTTTAACATAATGAAATCAACCCTTTTCAAGTTTATGCTAACAATTTTACCCTATCTTAAGCCACTTATGTAAGATTTAAAATCAGAAAGATATTTTAATTCATAATTTAAAATCACTCCTAGTTGGACACTCTTGTGCTCTATATTTTTGTGTTTTGTGTACTAATCTCTACACACACACTATGGATAGCCTGATGGATTACAAATATTTTCACAAATTCAAAAACTTTTAACAGTGTAACTAAAATATGTCTGTATACAAGTATTGTGTACCTCTTGCACATTTCCATGCAAAGACAATTTTAGAAATCCTTATATAATCTTTTGAAAGTTCTCTATATTTTAAATAAAATGAATTAAAATACTCACAAATTACATTTATTTTCAACTAAGTGAAACAGAGTGAGCACCACATTAAGAGAGGAAGGCATTTGATTTTTCCCATATTGTCACTAATTGACTATGTAAATACACCCAACCACTGCACTTTTCTGTGCCACAACTTTATTATCTGTGTACTGTTAAAACTTTGTGTTATTATATATCTCTATGATATTGAAACTCAAATATCTGTTATTTCTCCCCATAACATTTTGCATTTTTGGTACATTGTAGAGAGATGTTGTGGTGAATTTAAGAGTTTTCCTCTCTTGCAAATCCAAAGATAGAATGATTTTGATAAGTAAAACAACATCTCTTTTGGAGGTATTTTGAAAACACATTGTAATAATGCAAAATATTGAAGCAGTGGATTAAGCATTGTACATCCATGCATGTTGAATCATAACCTGTTATCGCTTGGTATATTACTTTTCCTAGGACTTCTATAAAAAGTTACCTCAACCAGGGTGGCTTAAAACCAACAACAACAACAAAAATAATTCTGCCTCATTTTTAGAGGCTAGAAGTCTGAAATCAAGGTTTTAGCAAGACAACGATTCCACTGAAGTATCTAGAGAAGAATCCTTCCTTGCTTCTTCTAGCTTCACCTGGCTCCTGGCAACCCTTGGCCTACCTTGGTGTGTAGGTGATAAATCAAACCAATCTCTACCTCCATCTTCACGTCTTCTCTTCTGTGTGGGTCTTCTCTTCTTCTTATAATAACAGGAGTCATTGAATTTGGGGCACACCCTAATCCACTATGACCTCATCTTGAAATCTATAACTAATTACATCTCAAAGGCCCTGTTTCCAAAAAGAGTCACAATCTGAGGTCCCAGGTTGGGAATACATTTTTTGGGACACCATTCAACCCACTATACTGGCATTATTATTAGGCTAGCCTTTTTTCTCTTGAAATCAATTTTATTAAGGTATAATTTATAAAAAATTAAACAAGTCCATATGAGTGTATAGTGTGATGAGTTATGACCCCAGTAACCACTTCCTGAATCACCCCCAAAACACCCTTTTTCCCTTTGATAGTGCATCCTCGCACCCAGGCCAAGGGAACCACTAATCTACTTTCTTTCAGTATTGACTAATTTTGCCTGATTGCATTTTCACACAATCACACAGAAAATTTTTAACTTATATTCTTCAGTGTATTTTTCCTGGTTCTTCTATGTTGTTGTATCATCTACTTTTATTGCTGACAGATTTCTTATTAATATACCACACATGTTATTCCACTCACTATTGATATACATTTGAGTTGCTTCTAATGTACAGCTATTATACATTAAGCTGTTAAAACATTTCTGTACAAAACTTTCTGTGAAAATATATTTTTATTTATTTGGGGCAATTACCTTAGAGTTCAATTGCTGAATATCATGGTAAGTTTTCTTTAAAGTTTATAAGAAACTGCCAAACTATTTTTCAAATTGGTTGTACTGTTTTATATACCCAAAAGTAATATTAAAAAGCCCAATAACTTCACAAAATATTTTAATGCTTCGCTTATACAAATAGTGTAATCTAATAATACAAAGTAGGGGGAATTTTTAAACATATAAGTAAAAGCTTTAAATAGCCATCAGACAGTTATTAGTAAATAGTTTCAAAATTTTGTGGCATTTTCTTCTATAAGAATATGTATGTATCCTATTGATATTTAAAAGTTAAAAATTGATAATATTTTCTATATTTTGTAGTCTTTCTTTTCACTTAAGATTAAAACATAACTATTTTTCTATAAAATTAATTTATATAGAGAGTTAGTAACTAGCACTTAATGTTGTTATCATTAATAGGAGTATTTGAAAATTGTTTTTAACGGCTATATTACATCCTCCTTTGCACATGTATCAAAATTTATTTGGAAATACCCTAGCGGTTGATATTATAACACAACTGTTTTCCATTAGTAACTTTTTTTATATATGAAGTTGAATTACTTTTCAAAGTTATAGAGGTTTCACACTTTCAGATAGTCAGCAATCTTGAGATGCTTTCACCAAAACAAAAGGACAATTGACTTTCCTTCAAAAGAAGAATGCTTATTTCTCTGTAAAATATAGCATGTAAACACCATAACCGAGTCTTCCTTTGCCTGGGAGATTCATAAATACATTTGAACATAACAGCAAGAACAGAATCATTTCTAAGGGATGCACTCATATTAACCATTGAGAGAGCTGAGCTTTGTTTTGTAACAAACAACAGCTGCCACATCTTTCTGGTCTCTATTCAGTCGTCATGTTAGGAACATTTAATTGGAGAGGTTTCCCTGACGACTCTGTTAAAGAGCATTTTCTCCCCTGTTCCTATTATTCTTTGTGACTCTTATACTGCTTTTTTCATTATAAAAGCACTTTTTAGCACATAGTATTTAATTGTTAATTTGTTCTCTGAGTACCTTCACAGTCCCATTAAATTACAGACCAACGAAAGTAGGATTGTGGTCACATTGTTCACCAATATATCTCCAGCCCTAGAATAGGGCCTCGCAGGTAGTAGGAGATCAATAACTATTTGTAGATTGAACAGATGAATTAAATTAACTGTTTTAATTTTATGAGCCTTTACTAAGGAAAATTTTAAAAAAGAAAACGAGAAAGAAATACCATAGCAACATAGCCTATAAGGATATTGTTGAGTTTATTGTTTCCTTGTAGGAAAAGTTATCTCTACTGGAAAAATAATTTTGTTTCCTGAGTACCTCACATGATCCTATAAACCGGTCACAGTAACATTTAATTCTCATTTCCACATTGGGAAGCCCACAGTCTTTCATGGAAAGCATTTATATAAACAATCTTGCCCCTGACTTTACAAATTAACTCTCGTTTCCTTATAATTTGCCATCATTTTTACCTTGCTGCATTTAATATTTTTTTTATAAACTGCCTAAGGATAACACTAAGAAAAGACAAATAAATTTGTCTGCTTTTACATTCAATAATTGCCAATGATTTTCTCATTTTTGATAATCATAATACAATACAATACAATACAATACAATACAATAGCGCCAGTATAATGGGTTGAATGGTGTCCCAAAAAATGTATTCCCAACCTGGGACCTCAGATTGTGACTCTACTTGGAAATAGGGCCTTTGAGATGTAATTAGTTATAGATTTCAAGATGAGGTCATAGTGATCATGGATTAGGGTGTGCCCCAAATTCAATGACTCCTGTTATTATAAGAAGAAGAGAAGACCCACACAAAAGAGAAGATGTGAAGATGGAGGTAGAGATTGGTTTGATTTATCACCTACACACCAAGGTAGGCCAAGGATTGCCAGGAGCCAGGTGAAGTTAGAAGCAGCAAGGAAGGATTCTTCTCTAGATCCTTCAGTGGAATTGTTTTTGTTGAACCTTTTCTAACTTCTTTAGTTTATTTTTAAAAATGTGTTTTATCTGTATGTTCGTGCCCATTAACTGACCCTCTTTAAGATCTAGTGTTCGTTAGCACAATAGGTTGAATATAGTTAACAATAATTTATTGTATATTTCAAAATAACTAGAGGAGTAAATTTGAAATGTTCCCAACACAAATAAATGTTTGAAATGCTGAATATCCTAATTATCCTGATTTAATCATCACATTTTATATGCTTCTGTTCAAATATCACATATAATCCATAAATATGTACAACTATTATACACCTATAAAAATATAAAATAATAAATGAAAATACATATCCATAACTTTTTGTTCTTTATCTTCCTCTCTGTAGCTTGCTAGCTAGCTCTCACTTTCTAAAAAATAGATTTTTATTCTTTTATTGAGATGGGGTCTCACTATGTTGCCTACACTGGTCTCGACTTCCTGGGCTTAAGTGATTCTCCTGCTTCGCCCTCTGAAAGTGCTGGGATGTGCTGGCATCTCATTCTATTTTTTTTTTTTCAATCTTTATTTTAGGTTCCAGGGTACATGGCCAGGTTTGTTACATATGCAAACTTGTGTCATAGGGGTTTGTTGTACAGATTATTTCATTAACCAGGTATTAATCCTGGGATCCAAAAGTTACTTTTTCTTCTCCTCATCCTCTTCTCACCTTCTACCCTCCAGTAGGCCTCAGTGTGTGTTGTTCGCTTCTTTGTGTTTATGAGTTCTCATTTTTAAACTCGCACTTGTGTGAACATGCGATATATGATTTTCTGTTCCTGTGTTAGTTTGCTGAGGATAATAGCCTCCAGCTCCAACCATGTTCCTGCAAAAGACATGATGTTGTTGTTTTTATGGCTGCATAGTGTTCCATGATGTATATGTACCGTATTTTCTTTATCTAATCTGTCATTGATAAGCATTTAGGTTAATTTTATGCCTTTGCTATTGTGAGTAGTGCTGCAATGAACATTTGTGTACATGTGACTTTACAGTAGAATGATTTATATGTCTGTGGGTATATACCCAGTAATAATACTTCAGGGTCGAATGGTTGTTCTGCTTTTAGCTCCTTGAGAAATCACCATACTGCTTTCCACAATGGTTGAACTAATTTACACTCTCATCAACAACGTGTAAGTGTTCCCTTTTCACTGCAACCTTGTCAGCATGTTATTTTTTGACTTTTAGTTTAGTTTAGTTTAGTTTAGTTTAGTTTAGTTTAGTTTAGTTTAGTTTTCAGAGGCAGAGTCTTGCTCTGTCACCCAGGTTGGAGTACCATAGCGCAGTCTCAGTTCACTGCAAACCTCTGCCTCCAGGGTTCAAGCAATTCTCCTGCCTCAGTCTGCCGAGTAGCTGGGATTACAGGTTTCCACCACCATGCCTGGCTAATTTCTGTATTTTTAGCAGAGATGGGATTTCACCATGTTGGCTAGACTTGACTTTTTAATAATAGCCATTTTGACTAGTGTGAGATGGTATCTCATTGTAGTTTTAATTTACATTTCTCTAATAATTATTGATGTTGAGCTTTATTTCATATGCTTGTTGGCCACAGGTATATCTTCTTTTGAAAAGGGTCTGTTCATGTTCTTTGTCCACTTTTTAATGTGGTTGTTTTTCTCTTGTACTTTTTTTTAAGTTCCCTATAGAGACTGGATAGACCTTTGTCAGATGTATAGTTTGCAAATATTTTCTTCCATTTTATAGGTTGTTTGTTCAATCTGTGGATAATCTCTTTTCCTGTGCAGAAGCTTTTTAGTTTAATTAGATTCCACTTGTCAATTTTTGCTTTTATAGCAATTGTTTCTGGTGTCTTTGTCATGAAATCTTTGTCTCTCCCTACGTTCAGAATAGTATTTCCTCAGTCGTCTTCTAGGGTTTTTATAGCTGGGGTTTTATATTTCAGTCTTTAATCCATCTCGAGTTGATATTTATATATAATGTAAAGAAGAGGTCCAGCTTTAACCTTCTGCATATGGCTAGGCAGTTATCCTAGCACTATTCATTAAATAGGGAGTCTATTCCCCAACGCTTGCTTTTGTCAGCTTTGTTGAAGATCATATAGCAGTAGGTGTGCAGCCTTGTTTCTGGGTCCTCTATTCTGTCTCGTTAGTTTATGTGCCTATTTTTGTACCAGTATCATGCTGTATTGGTTACTCTAGCTCTGTAGTATAGTTTGAAGTTCGGTAACATGATTCCTTCAGCTTTGTTCTTTTTGCTTAGGATTGCCTTGGCTATTTGGGTTCTTTTTTGGTTCTATATGAATTTTAAAATAGTTTTTCCTAGTTCTGTGAAGAATGTCATTGGTAGTTTGACAGGAATAGCACTGAATCCTATAAATTGCTTTGGGCAGCAGTCTCATTCTTAATAGTAAAGATTTTTAACAAATTTAATGAATTTTGCTAGAAATTATATAGTAAACACACACATATGTGTGCATCTGTATTTTTGCTTATGGCCTTTGTTTATAGTTTTATTTTAAATCCATGTTATCATTGATATAAAATGTTATATTTTTTGTTGTAATTAATTTATTAAGGCAGATATTTAATCGTATTATTTTGTTACTTTGTCAGTATCATGCCTTTTTTTTTTCCTTCATAGTTAGGTTTCCTTCAGTGACTGAAATAGGAACTGGCTCATGGGTACTGCTGGATAAATTCTATGTTCATTGACTAAATTTGTAATTTTTGCTGGGGTATATCTAGGTCTGCTCTAATAACATTGCATCTTCCTAGAATATGTGCTTTCCTAATTTGCTAACTAATATGCTTATTAAAACTTAAATGTTTTAATCTATGAAACTTTGATCATGCTGCTTTTCTCTGTATTCTATTTTCTCTTTATAGGATTTCTCTAATTTTTATGTTAGGTCTTGGCTTCAATATCTATCATGTTTTTCCCTAATGGTTTCTTATATTTTTTTCCTATTTCTGAGATCATTTTACTGTATTTCTTAATTTATTTATTTTTGCAATGTGCACATTACATTTTCTTTCTCTTACTCTGATTTGATATAATATCTCATATCAGCTGGTTCTTGTCCAAAGCTGCTTGCTCATGTTTTATAATCGCTTGGAAATTTATTGAAAACATGAATAGGGCACATCTGAGCACTTAATTTATTTCTTAAGAAAAATCTATTCAGATGATAGAATTTCTTGTAATATATTATTTTAAACAGTGTTTCTCAAAGTGTAGCCTCTTGACTCCTGGGAAACTCTGAGTGCTTTAAAGGTAATGTGAAGTCAAAACTATTCTCTTAACAATATAAAAAATTTGTTTGGCTTTTTCACTCTCATTCATTGACTAGAGTACAGTGAAATTTGCCAGAGGCTATATGAAATGCATTATCACCACACATTTAACAATGCAGAAAAAGAATTAGAATCCAGCTGTCTTCTCTTAAGCCAGGTATTAAGGAGATTTGCAAAAATTTAAATGAGTCTCACCCTTTTCTCTAATTCTTGGAAAAATACAATTGTTTTCCATAAAATGTAGGACAATTATGTTAATAAATATTTTAAATTTCTTAGTTTTCATATCTAATATTGTAAATAGTAATAGACATAATCCACATAAAATTGTTCTTTGAGGTTCTTAATAGTTTTTAAGAGTATGCAATGTTGCTAAGGCCAAAAGTTTGAAAATTGCTGCTTTGGAGTATTCTCATTCTTTTTAAATATAGTGTATATTTTTTCTTAAAATAAGTAATACATTTGCAACTCTCTAATAATGACTTATGAAGTGACTGAAACGTTTTTTGTTAAAAATTTTGAATATGTGTAATCAAAGAAACATGGTCACTGGAGCCAACTCTGTCCTGGGAAACACAGTGAGATTTTGCTTCCAAACAAATAAATAAAATTTAAGAATTAGGCACGTAGAATCATAGGACTGGTGTTGGATCAGAAGATGAAGCTGTAGAGAGTTATCTCATGTAACATCAACTCTGTTAAAAGAAATAATCTAATTTCCATAAAATTATCTCTTGTGATTGATACAGCTAATGGGATAAGGAATCCTTAGCTTCTAAGGGTGTCAATACATGTCTGCTAAGATTTTCTTTATTCATTATTAAGATTCATTGCTCTCTTGATGATGGTGTAAGCAGGAAGTTATTGGGGAATAAGGAGTGAGATTTAACACTTTACAAAAATTTGACACCATTTTCAGTGTACCAAATATTAGAAGAAATTTCTTCTTACAGTATCACATGTATGTGACATACAGTGCCTTCATTTCTGGCATAGATATATGCAAACCCATAAATGTTTCCCCAGTTGTGTGTTTCAGTAGAAATTAAGAAGAAAGAGACAAATGCCTCTGCTCACAACATCATCTTGCTTATAACTCTGAGAAGATTACTTTCACTGTTAATGAGTATTTTTTTTTAAAGAATACCCTGTTTTGGAGAATATTTTCACAAAAGACATTTTTTTTTTTTTTTTTTGGTTTCTTACCTTCTGAAATTTCTCCTAATTTCTCATGTTCAGATTTAATAAAGTCACACTGGTATTCACAAATCCTTAGCCAATTAGACACTAATCTGAGGCCTGATATAGTATATTCTAAAAATAAAATAACCAGATATAAAGCAATATTTGTATAATGCATTCATATTTATACATTTACACAACTTGTCTGTTACCTAAATTGGTAACAGGCAGAGAAACTTGGGATATTAACCAATATTTTTCTTATTTGAGTCAAAGAAAACTCCTGGCAGTTTTCTTTTGAGTTAGTTCCTCGGTCTAATGTTGGTAATTGTAGTGAATTTAACACTGTATCTTTTTTTAATTGCCCAAAGCATAAATAAGAATGTGATCATGCCTCAACAAAATTTAGTTCCCAAAACTATGTAAGGCAGCCAGTAGGATCTGATCCTTCCCTGAACCCACATACATCTAAGAAGACAGTAAGTCAGTGAAATCGTTAATGTGATTTGTTCTAAGTGTCAAATTGGGAAAGAAAATTCCTCCATCAAACAAATGAACTATAATGTGTAGCTTTATACTTATTATATGTTAAAAGAGATGTGAGAGTGCTATAAAATCCTATATGCATGTGAGAAAATATTCTGTTTTTCAAAGTTTGGTTTGATATCTTGCTTGTCCAGTGGAGTTGATTGGTAGATGTTATTATTCATTTGCTTTTTATGTAATGTGCCTGGGGCAAAAACAAAATTTTCATGAATGATTACCCCAGAATAAAGGTATTGAATACTGTGAATGTCAATAATATCTTATAATTAGAGAGACACCTGTACTAAATCAAACTGTAGTAAACAACTTTACAAAGCATTTAATAGTTCTTTGTATGTTCAATTTATTTCCTGCAGCAATCTACAGGTTTCCAATTGTGGTGAAGCATAAAGTATACTGGCAAATTGCTTTCAGAATATTCAGAAAGTGTTCATTTGGTTTAAAAACTGTCCTTGTCCTTAACATTTGTTTTCTGAACTTTTATTGTCCAAATATATCTAGTATTTTATTTTTAGATAATATTAAGGCAGTGTTAATAATATGGTTCATTATCACTATCAAAAGCCAAGGTTGTAAGCTTACATTAATATTTGTGAAAAAAAGTTATTAAATTGTGAAATTAGTTTTCTATATTTAAAAGAAATAAAAATATACAAACACTTGCTTATTTTTAATAAGTAATTCATGCAGGCTCCTGGCCTACAGAGATACATTTACTGATGTCTCATATTCACTCAACTTCACAAGAAAAACAAAACATTTCAAAAGAATACAGTTTGATAGACAAGATCAATGTGCAAGGCTTACTTCATGTAATACTTTGTATTACACAGACTGTCGACAGGGACAACAGAAATTCCACCTTTATATTTTCACATTCAGGATAATTTATTGATGTTTTCCTTACAAGATTAATTTTTGACCTGAAATCTTATCCATTCTCAGTTACATTATATATTAAGTCTATTCTACCTCTGTTTTTCAAATGGAAAGAATTAATATGTGGATTCAACAACAGCAACTATTTTCAGATAACAAATGAATTAAAACAATCAAAAGTATCAGTATGTTGATTTGTAAGTATTAAGTACAGATAAAAGTGTAGGAAGTAGGAAATTCTTGATAAATACCTTACTTTACCACCAAAATTGATCTGTAAAAATGTCCTTTTTAATGTCTATATTTAACTTATTCTGTAATTTTTTTCCATTTCTATTTTGTATTCCAAATGATTAACAACTCTTGCCTAAATTAGTCTTCTTGCTTTATTACTATTATTAATAATTGAATGCAATTATTTTGTTTATAGTTTCTTCTTTATTATTGATTTTCCCTGAGTAGAATATCAGTTCCATGTAGGCAGAGATCTTCTCTCTCTTTTAATCACTTGTAGTCCCAATATCAAGATTAATGTCTGAAAGATAGTCAGTACTTAGTTAATATTGGTTTAATTAATAAATATATGAATGAAAATTACTGAGTTTGTCCACAATAGCAATTCTATTAAATCTTGTATATGACTTTCACGTTTCTCTCAATCATTATTTCAAATAAAGTCATTAGAATAAATCTAAATTCTACCGTATTAAAAGATGCTATTCAGCATTTTTCTTGCACAGATCAAGCGGTTTCTAAAGTCTGAAATTCGAGATTTAAATGTTTGTTTTTCCATATGCTGTATGTAATTCTGAGTAAATTATTTAATCTCCCCCAAAATGCAGTTTATTCATCTGTAAAATGGTATTCCTAGCAGTACTTATGTATAGTACAGCATAAGCTAGTTATGAGAATTAACTGCAATCATGCATTTAAAATACTTAGTTCAGTGCATGTAAATATTAACCAGCTATGTTCAGTTTGTGTGTTTGCATCTGTCTATATGACTTATAGTTGTTATCATCACATTGTATCACAGGCAAAAACACAATGCATATATTTTGCTTTTTAACATGTAATTTTGGTTTAGTTCTCAGGTTAATACATTAGAAACACGATTAAATTTCAAATCTTCTATTTTAGGGTAAATATTTGGTACAGTATTTAATGTTTAGTTCCTTCTAAATATTGGTTTCTTCATATGTAAAGCTGAGATGATACAGTTGTTTTGTGATTAAATGAGTTAATTAATGTAAAGCGCTAAGCAGTGTGCTTTGTATATTATTTATTGAATGAGTGATAGATAACAATGATAAATATTATTATTAGCCAGGTACTTTATATAGTGTACTTTTCTTTTTATACTCATATCTTATTCCTCTATTACCCATTGAGATCTGTCATTATATTCTATAATTGGTTAAAATTATTATGATTATGACAAAGTCAATGATTTAATGCTAATTCATTTACTTAAAATTCAATTTTTGTCTCATGTTAGTTTTGGAGTGCTGGCATAATTAATCTTTCAGGGACTTGGTTATCTTAATTGTAAAATGAAATAAAGAATACCTCAAGGTTTTTGGAAGAATTAAATTATGGTAGAATATGCGAAAATATCTTACACACATTAGTGTTATATGAAGTTATTACGTACTTCCTCCTCTACCATACATGCCAATCTGATCAGTTCTCATTTGCTCTACCAAAATGATTAAATAGGGATTTTGAATGTGATGGTCTTCCTTATAAATTATGATCAACTCATGTCTTTATTTTCTAAGAAAAAATGTTCACTCCTTAAAAATATTTCAATGTGTATTTTTATGTAATAAAATACATATGGTCTTTCATTCAAAGACCATAATAGCCAGCAGAATATTAATCCAAAAACATTAAAAATAAAACTCTCCTTTAGTAATTAAGATCTTTGGTTACAGGTGATAGATATCAATTCAAACTAATGTTTCAAATAGTTGTTTTTAAATTATCATGAGTCATTAAGGTAAACCATGTTCAAGTAAAAGAGTAAAATAACTCAAATGACATTGATCCATTCAAGCCATCAGAACTTTCAGTTCATATTTATGTGTCCCTTCATGAGTTTCTCCTATTCTAGATGCTCTGTTATTTCTCTGGTTCACAAAGCAGGAAACGTGACTGCCTATATATTGTAAGCATTCAACATGAGAAACATTTTTTCTTTCTTTAAGTAGAAATAAAAATCCTGAGAGAAAATAATAGTGAGCTCAGCTTGAATATGATTTCTGCTTTTGGAAATGCAGACCCTCGAGTTACAATATGAAAGAGTTAAAGATATTACACCTAGAAAACTGAATAAGAGAATACAAAATTTATCGCTGTTCACTTTGTATCTTTCCGAACTCCATAACATTGATTTTTTCAACACTTGATTCTGCTCCATCTTTAATTTTTTCCCCTGCAATTTTCAAAATGTATACTATTAATAGTAAAATCCCCAGTAAAGTGAACAACCACTTTTCATAGTTGCATGGCTGACATTTGGTGTAACATTTCCAGCACCAAAATAAAACTTCCCTCAGAAAATATTCCCAAAGAGTAGCAATTTGGCACATCTCAGCTACTGCTGAGTAAATCAACTTCGTAACATATGTTTATTTTACTGTCTATTTATTAGAATAGATTTGAATTTTTTTTTTTTTTTTTTTTTTTTTTTTTTTTTTTTGAGACAGAGTCTGACTCTGTCGTCCAGGCTGGAGTGCAGTGGCGCGATCTCGGCTCACTGCAAGCTCCACCTCCCGGGTTCCCGCCAGTCTCCTGCCTCAGCCTCCCGAGTAGCTGGGACTACAGGCGCCCGTCACCACGCCCGGCTAGTTTTTTGGGTTTTTTTTTTTTTTTTTTTTTTGGATTTTTACTAGAGACAGGGTTTCACCGTGTTGGCCAGGATGGTCTCAATCTCCTGACCTCGTGATCCGCCTGTCTCGGCCTCCCAAGATTTGAATATTCTTAAACATTCGATACTGAAAAGTAGGATTCAGCCGTATATCTGTAACATTCAAAAATGTATATCAGACGATCAGTGCAAATGTGAAAGGGCTTTACTTAGTTAAGGTGATGGACTATTTTTCCCCTGGGAAGAATTAATTTGAGGGAAATTGGAGAGGTATGTCAAATTAGTAGTTATTTACTCTCATGTATGTATGATATTTTAAAAGTAAGACGAATATAAGTTCTTTTAACTAGAATGTTATTTAGGGTAGAAGGCTATTTCAGTAAGGAAAGGCATGCCACAGGAGACTTTCTTTTAATCTTGAGAATTTATAATTCAACCTCAAATAAGCATATTACATGTTTCAGGAGCCTGAGACACAGGAGAAGAAAGGTTAAAAGAGAAAAAAAAGTATTCTGATGTTTAAAGTGGAGTTTAAAGAGTCCTGAAAATAGGCTGAGACTAAAGAGAAAGGTGACCAAAAATGTTGTCATGATGGCTAAAGGACACTAAGAGAAGTTAAATCTAATCATTAATTTTAAGTTTTAATTATAATAATTTATAGTATCAATTATTTATTAAAGTATATTGTACACACATACCTTTTTTTAGTCCTCACCTAGGAAATGAAAGATAGGGAGAAAACAGCTGTTAGAGATAGAAGACAGATGGATATGTAGCATTTTGCGTGTTTCATAATGCCTTTGAACAAACTGTGAGGTTGTTTATCTTCGGTGAGAGAATAATATGACTTAACCATAATACTGGCTCATAATGCCAGTTTATAATAATATTGTTGTCTGAATGTTACCATCAAATTGGGGAAGAGAAAGACCAAGCTAATGGAATCACAGAGACCAAGCTAATAGGAATTTAAGAAGTAACTGATAAAAATACCACATTTTACAAGTTTAACTGCTAATAGAGGTTGTGGCTTTGGTTGTCATAGCCGCAGTTAATCAGTCAGGATATAACAATTTGTTCAAACACATTTCAATAAATGATTTATAGTTATTACCTTCTTAAGTTGTCCTGTATTGCAATTGGAAAAACATATTTATTTTACACATTGTATTTCAAGTCTTACAGTAGCTTCATGAGTAAGCCATGTTACAGCCTACCTAACTGCATCTCTTTATTGATTAAAAAAAGATTGGTGAAATAAGTTAAATCACATTACAAAGTTTTACACCTTTATTCTAGTTTAATGATTCTGAAATCAGGCTCTATATTGGAATACCAAGCACTACTCCTCCCAGAGTTCCTAATTTAGTCTGGTTATATAGTAGAAATCAGTATTTTAATTATAAATCTATTTAGGTAGGTCTAAAATAAAGTCAAGGTTGAAAAATCATGCCCTAGATTACACATAAGATCAACCATTTATTAGGATTTGTGTACCAATCTTTTATTGCTAGATATGTAGGAACCAAGTAATATTTCTAGTGAAGCCTAGATCATCAATCAGTCATCATCAGTGATATGTAAAAATATGTTATGGGTTCGAGAGAAGAAAAAGGGAATGAATGTTTCAAGTCAAATGTTGCAATGAAAATATTTTGGAACCCATCTTATATCATAATGTTTCTTCCTTCCCCGTTTGTATAAAACATAGGCAAATTGTTCTCATTTGAGAAAGAGCTGGAATTAGCAAAATGGTTAATGCTAAAAGGAACAGGTTCTGAAAGGAGTTAGACTGTAACTTCATATATCTTTGGACCCTACAAGCTCAGCAGACACACAAGATTTGTTTGTATTTGTTGTCGATATGATTTTCTAGAGCTTGGATTTTTGTCAGCTGTTGAACAATAAGAAAACCGTAATTGGAAGCTGTCTTGCAGCAAAATATTTTCTTTTTGTCACACAGAACCTGCAATAATTAGCAGCATAGACTGTTTTGCTGAGTGTTAATACATTTAACATAAGATTTTATTGTGGGTGAAATATATACCTGGAGCTTTCTATAGAAATACAAAATGTCATTTTTGCTTCCTTTTTTTTTTTTTTGTCGACAGATTGGTTAATGTAGCAGGATAAAAGCAGATATTTTGAGATTGCTGTAATCATAGAACATTGAGGGTTCAAAACACCTTAAATATCATCCATTCCATACCCTTTTTGGATAAGTGGAAAATACAATAGACACATAAAGATGTTTTATAATGAAGGAGTATCTCTTCTAACTAAAATAATTCTAAATAGTGCTTAGAGAACTGTAGCAAAGGCATGAATCTACCAAATATATTCTTGTTATTTAAATTTGAGATTCTTCAGAAAAAAAAAATGTACTAAAGTCGAATCTCTGTTCTATTTCAGAAACAAATACAAACCATTTTCAGGTGTTTAGTTCATGCCCCAATTCGCCAAACTGTTCAGCTATGGGAGAATAGTTGAGGATCAAAATAGCTTTGGGCCATGATGAATAATGAGCAAGAGAATGGACTAATTAATAACGCCATGACAGTGTAAGTCACTTCACTGGAGCTTAAATTTTGGATGCCAAGAGCTGCACACAAGTGATTAATATTCACTATTTAAGGTCAATAAAATTTATTTTTACTATTAAGGAATCCACTTTTATACTTTATAAGCAGAGAAGGAAGGTGAGACTAGAGAAGTTTATAATAATAAGGATACAATGCAATTTACATACTCTGATAAGAGAAAATGATGGATCTCACTATTATGGAAATAAGTTCAAAAGGAGTTTTCTTATTAACACATAAGACGTTTAAAAATTAGAGTGACATAGTGAAATAGATTCTACACAATTGTTTCAAAATATAATTTACCAAATTTGACGTAATCACTGCTCCTTTTGGGGTTAGAATTTTATAACACATGAATGTATACTTAAGGTTGAATTTTGAAAAGAGAAATATAACTGTTAAGATTTCAGAAAAGTTTTCTGTTTATTAAGAACCTTGACAAATATTATTTTTCTCAATTTCTTCTCACATCTCCTGAATTATTTGCTTCCCATCTTTATCAGGATCAATAAGGACATATTACAATATTTGAGTCTACTCCCGACATCCAACCATAGTTATGGCTTTAGGAAAACAGTCTCACACACCCTCTCCTACAGACTTAGATTCTCCATCACTATCTCTATCTCATTTTCTCTCTTTCTCTGACTCTCTCTTTCTTCTACTATTGCATTAGTTAAAACAAAACAAAAAGCAAAGACCAAAGCCATTAAGTGCATATAAAACAGTAAAGGTGAAACATCCAGGTAAATATCATATTTTTTATAAAGTCAACTCAATATACTGACATGACTAAAATCTTCTTATCCCTTAAAGTCAACCTTTCACAAATTTGCAAAGCACACAGATGCTGCTTCTCTTCTTTTAGTTGTAACTAAGAAAAAATTATATGGCTGTTAAGAGGCAAACTACAGGGCCTTGCAATATCAACCAAAGCCTAATTGACCATGAATGCTTTAATAATTAAATTTAAAAGAATATTCAAAAAGAATATGCATCTATTTTCAAGTATATTTTCTACAAACAGAATTACTAAAAAACTCATTCTCAATATTCTTTTTTACATATTTATTGAAGTATAATTGATATATAACAAATCTGAACATGTTTAATATGTATAATTTCTTGAGTGTGGACATGTGCAAACACCCTTGATATCATCACTGCGGTAAAGGAAATAAGCATATCCACCATCTTCAAAAGTCTCCTTGTGTCCTTTTGGTTTTTTTGTAAGATGGTTTAACATGAAATCTACTCTTTTAAGAATTTTTTAAAAGTGCAATACTTTATTGTAGGCATTATGTTGTACAGCAGATCTTTGGAATTTACTCATCTTTCATAATTGGAACTTAATGCCCATGGAGCAACAGCCGCCCATTTTTTTTTCCTTTCCTCCTGCACCTGGCAACCCCATTCTATTCTCTGCTTCTAGGAGTTCCACTACTTTAGATATCTCGTGTAAGTGTATCATGCAGGATTTGTTCTGTGACTGGCTTATGCTACTTAACAAAATGTTCTCCAGGTTCATCCATTATGTTGCAAATGGTAGAATTTCCCAATTCTATTTTACTTATGTACCACATTTTCTTTATCCATTCATATGTAATTGGATATTTGGATTGTTTCTATAACTTGGCTATTTTGCGTAATGTTGCAATGAACATAGGAGTGTGTGTATCTTTTTAAGATCTTAGTTTTATTTCTTTGGACATATACCCAGAGGGGAATCACTGTATTATTTGGAAGGTCTATTTTTAAATTGTTGAGGAACCTCCTTGCTGTTCTCTACAGTGGCTGCGCCATTTTACATTTCCATTGAAGTGTAAAAGATTTCCAGTATCTCCACATCTTCACCAATCATCTTTTTGTATTTTTTTTAAATAACCATCCTAGAAATAGTGAGTTGATATCTCATTGTGGTTTTAATGTGTGTTTCTCTGATTAGTGAATATACCTGGTGACCATTTGAATGTCTTCTTCAGAGAAACATCTATTCAAGTCCTTCATTCATTTTAAAGAAAACAGAGTTGGAGTTCTCGCTGTGTTGCTCAGGCTAGTCCAGAACTCCTGGATGCAAGCAATCCTCCGCCTTCCTCCTCCCAAAGTGCTGGGGATATAGGTATAAGCTACCATGCCCAGCCTCTTTGCCCAATTTTTAATCATTTAAATTCTATTTATTATTATTATTATTTGTATGTTGTTTGTGTGCTGTTGAATTATAGGAGTTTTGTGATGGTTAATATTGTCAACTTGATTGAACTGATAGATGCAAGGTATTGTTCCTGGGTGTGTCTCTGAGGTTGTTGCCAGAAGAGATTAACATTTGAGTCAGTGGACTGGGAGAGGAAAACCCACTCTCAGTGTGGGTGGGCACCATTCAATTGGCTGCCAGCATGGCTAGAAAAAAGCAAGTGGAAGAAGGTGAAATATGCCAGCTTGCTGAGTCTTCTGGCTTTCCTCTGCCTCCTGTGCTGGATGCTTCCTGCCCTTGAACATCAGACTTCAGGTTCTTCAGCTTTTGGACTCTTGGACTTACACTAGTGGTTTGCCGGGGAGTCTTGGGCCTTCGGCCACAGACTGAAGGCTGCACAGTCAGCTTCCCTATTTCTAAGGCTTTGAGACTCGAACTGAGCTACTACTGACTTCTTAGATCCTCAGCTTGCAGGTGATCTATCGTGGGACTTCACTCTGTGATCCTGTGCGTCAATTCTCCTTAATAAACTGCCTTGCATATATACATATATTCTATTAGTTCTTTCTCTCTGGAGAATCCTGACTAATGTAAGTTTCTTATATATTTTGGGTATTAATTCCTTACCAGGTAAGTGGTTACAAATAATTTCTCTCATTCCACAGATTGCCTTTTCACTCTGTTAATTGTTTCCTTTACTGTGCAGAAGCTACTTAGTCTACTTTTTTCTATTTTCTGCCTGTGCTTATCCAAACAAACAAACAAACAAAAAAACATTGCAAAAACCAAAGTCAAAGAGCTTTCTTCTACTTGTTTCGTGAAGAGATTTAACAGTTTCAGGTTTTATGTTTATGACTTTAATCCATTTTTAGTTTATTTTGTGTATGGTGTAAGTTAGGAGTCCAGTTTCATTACTTGCATGTAGATATCCGGTTTTCTCAACACCATTTGTTGAAGAGGTTATTCTTTTACCATTGTGTGTTCTTGGCACCTTTGTGAAAGATCATATGACAACATATGCATGTATTTATTTCTTGACTCTCTATTCGGTAATTCTTAAATAATAACTTGGCTACCTCCTTGAAGTGCATAGCACTTACTATTTGAATTATTTAGTAAATATGCATTGCACATTATGTATGTGAAAGGTACTGAATCTAATTTCTCAAACAGCTTAACACCTTTTTTAAATTATCTCAATTTTTTTACATCTCCTTTCCTCACTTAAAATACAGAAAAGCACCATTTATTTTTAAAGTCAATGCTTCTAGCAATGATTCTTTCTCTTCCAAGGAATTGCTTCATTTGTTTCCCAAAAGCTTTCCAGATGGATCCAAGCTTTACCAGTTACCTAGTATTGGTACACTTAGGGAGTTAAAAGACTTAGGTTATAACTTAGGTGTTAAATTGTGAATTGAATTTGCATTGGAAATCTTGGATTTCTCATAAGTCTAGATAATGTGCCACTTTAAAACAAAATGGTAATTGGTGTATTTTGAGGAAATGTGATAGAGGGGCTATGGAAATAGAACTGAATTGATTACAAATGTAACTTGTTGTATCTTGACTGGAGGTGTGCTTAGCATTATTCTATTAATGTTGGAAGGCAACATGACATAAGTAATAATTTCCTAAGATTCTGTAAATCAGACTAATCTCTGTTTCTCTAAATTACTTTAATCCCAATAGGCTTCCTTTATCAAAAGGAAAATCTGCTTTCTGACCACTCTTTTAAATTACTAATAGTATCTTCATATCCTTTATTTTTTTCTAAAGAAAAATGTTCTTTTTTTATTTTTGACTTTTTAAAAATTATTGACAATTATTTCCACTGCCACTTCTTAATTTAGAACATTATCATCTTTTATATGGAAAAACAAACATGATAAAAGATGGAAAAGGAAATTTATTATCAGGCTTTGAAACTTTTTTGGGGGAAAATACCCTTGAGAGATTATTTCTGTTTTTAAAAATTTTAAGTAAAAAATCTTCATTAACTATATTTCTATAAGCGTGACTATATCTGTTCTCAATTCATTACTATGAAAATTGTTTTAATTTTGTGGCTTATCTAGGACCTCTCTTCTCAATGTGTTCTCTTTAATATTCAAAGTAGCGTTTTATAAATTGAGCTTCAGTATCCAAAAAATGAGTATTTCAAAGCGTAAGTTAATGCTTATAAATAGTGCCATTTTGCTACAGTATATTATCTTATTTGATGACCCTTAGATTCATAATTTCTAAAAGAAAAATAACAATACTTGTTATTATACTGTATTATAATATAATATCTAAATTAAATATCTGCTTTTCAAAAATATTTATCCCAGTCTCTAGTCAATAATAATTGCCAAATATGTATTCATTGATACCTGACACAAGTGTCTAGAATTTACTTGATGTTCAGGAAATATTTACTGTCTAGTATTTTCTATCTACCAGTTAAATTAGAAAAGACTCCTCTTTCTAGGGGCATGTTTCTTTGAGATTAATTATGTAAATTCCCTTATTTTTGGCAGAAAATTAACAATATCTACATGGAATTCTAGCTCTCTGGACATTTTCAATGCTTGATTCCATTCTTTACACGTGAGTCAGTGCTTTTGAGCACAGGCTGGAACTTAGGTTGGAGTCTTGGATCCGAACTTGCATGAATTACCTAACATCTCGATGCTTTGATGTTAGTAAATGAGGATTATTTGTAAATGAGGATGATGGCTACCTCACAGGGCTTTGAGCAAGTTTTAAATGAGATAACATGTTAGGACCATTATAACAGTGTCTATTATATAGTAAGCACTATCTAGACATTAGCCGTAATGATCTACCTATGTTATTAGACAGTCTCAATTGAAATATCAACAATTAATTTAGAAAGCACTCTATAAGGGCCATTAAATTGTCATCAGATATAATTCTCAGATGCCCATAAGTTAGGATAATAAAAAAACTCACAACAATAAGGTGCTTTACCTTAAATTTCTCTTTTCTGATCTACATTCCAACATGAATACACATTTCAGCACTAAACAAACTCTTTGCCTCAAAACATTTTAATGTTTACCCAACAAAGTTAAAGCATTTTAGCATGATTTTTAAAAGACTCCATTGTAATACAGCAGCCTGTCTTCCTTCCTATCATATGGTTCTCAGCTATTCTCCTCTATATACTCAATATTATTTCCAAAATAGAACACTCTTTGTCATGATTTAACATTGTCAGTGTTCTTTTTTTTCTTTCTAAAACACCTCACTCCCCAAATGGACAATTCATATTGCTAATTGGAAATGACGCCACCTCTAAATACAAAAACCAAAATCCAACAAGCCAGACCTATATAGTAACCATACAGTGGTTTTTTTTTGTTTTTTTTTTTTTTTTTAATCGTTTTCTCATTTGCCCTGAGAATACACCGGCAGTGCTTGTGACTGCAGTGTTTGCCCGAGATCACTTTGCATGAAATATCTTGCTTTTATTATTTTTTTTGCATTGTTCTAATATACCAACTTCAGAAACAAATGACTTCATTCTATGTATAACATTCTGGGTTTTTTGTTTGTTTGTTTTGTTTAGTTTTTCTTCCTGAGTCCTGCTCTTCTTGCCCAGCCTGGAGTGCAGTGGCCCGATCTCGGCTCACAGCAACCTCTGACTCCCAGGTTCAAGCAATTCTCCCTGCCTTAACCTCCCTAGTAGCTGGGATTACAGGCACCTGCCACCACACCAGGCTAATATTTTTTTGCACTTTTAGTAGAGACGGGTTTTCGCCATGTTGGCCAGGTCTCGAACTTCTGACCTAAGGTGATCCGCCCACCTGGGTCTCCCAAAGTGCTGGGATTACAGGCGTGAGTCGTGGCGCCAGACCAGTTCATATTATATTGATCATTAAATGGTTTCATATTATAATGATCATTGAATAGTTTCATTAAAATTCTGTTTAAGAAGGCATACAAGAGTTGTAATGTATTTGGGGAAAATAACAACACTTGTTATAGTAAATGTAATAAACAAAAAAAGCTATGCCCATTGTTTAGAAAATTTAGCTCTATTTTTCATTCCATGATGAATATAGTGAGGACAGTAGAATTATACCACCATTACACCATAATTTATATATGAACAAAGCTTATATAACACTTGTATTTTCTCCCTATGGTACTTGTGTTTACTTCAAGTTTACTATGTTTAGCAACCATTTAAAATAGCAAAATACGAACAGAAAGCACAAACATGCAAAAATCATGGTTGAAGAAAATATAATGGAAAAAGAACACTTGTTTGTAGTGTAAGAGATGAAGCAAGAAGACAATGCCATGTTGTTTGACCTCATCTGGGAATGTGCATCTCAGGTGACAAAGTATTCACTGCTATGAGCAATTACATTTCTACAAGTGACTGAAAATTCACCATGAATATCGATTGGGGGTTACAAATAAATTATAGTTAGTAGGTAGATCTTCAAATACAGATCTGAAACGAATAAGTATTGATTGTGCCATTTTGTTAGAATGTTTTCTGTGGAATTTCGTTGTTTTCTATGTAGTGACTTTGTCGGATGATATTTCTCGTGTTGTTAGAAATTGGAAAGAAACAAAACGATCCTTCCATTTCCAATTATTATCTAACCAGGTTTTGCTATATGTTTTTTATACAAGTACACACTTTCAAATGACAGAAAAACTCCACTACTTAATGAAATAATTCAATGTATTTCCTCAAGCTTTACCGCTTTGTAAGTTCTGTTCCCACAAATAAACTTAATTTTAATTATTTAAGACACCTACTCTGTTGTTTATTCTCATATTATTTATTGATGTCCACACTAACTTGGTAGGTGTGGTAAGGTAGAAAAAGATAGCACTTTGTTTTGATGAGCATGTATTCAGTGGTGCCTAATCTGCAGCTGGAAATACACATCAAGTCTGCATCTAGGTACTATACATAAACAGACTTCCTGTAGAGGAGAAGATTGAATTATATGAAAAAACTCCAAACATAAAACACAAAATGTTCTGAACACAGTTTTAAAATTACTTGTCATACAAAGAAACAAAACAGTGCAACTGGAATGAGAAAAAATAACAGACTGATGCCAAAATTGAGATGAGTCGTGTAGTAGAATTATGTAGCAAATATTTTAATGAATACTTCTACAAAGGTTTCAAAAATTATAAAAATACTTGGAACAAATAAAAAATGAAAGTATAAGTAAATGAATACAGATAAAAACAGAAAACAGAAATTTTAGATGAAAAAATACAACAATTGGAATGTAAGAAAACCATCAGATTGGCTAATAAAAGATTGAATATGACTAAAAACAGAATAAGGCAACTTTATGAGCAACAAAAAATATTCAGGCTGAACAACAGAGAAGAAATAGACTGGAAAAAAATAACCTCATGAAGGCGAGATAATATAAAATCTGTTATTTGTATAATTTGATTTCCAGAATAGCTAAAATTGTTCCAATATGGCAAAAAAATAAACCTACAGATGCAAGAAGTAGAAGAAATCCAAAAAAAGAAATCCAAAGAAATCCATGCCAAGACATATCACCATCAAATATCTGAAAACTAAACACAAATACAAATCTCAAATATGGCTACAGAAAAAATAAATATAGAGAAACACCAAAGCAAATGGCAATGGACTTCTCATCTCTAATAATGAAGACCAATAGAAAGTGACACACATATTTTGAGTGCTGAAATAAGGTAACTGTCAACAAACACTTTCATATTTAGTAAAAATATTCTTTAAGTATGAACATGAAATAAAAGTAATCTCAGACAAAGCGAAACTATCTGAATTTGCTATCAGAAACATATCCTAAAAGAATGGTTAAAAGCAGTTTTCCAAATAGAAAAGAAATAATAAATAAATATCTGTGTAACATCAGAAAAAAATGAAAATAATAAAAAGTATAAAAAAATGTATAAATATAATACATCCTCATTCTGTTTTTGTGTGTTCTATATGGTATTAGATTGTGGATGCCAAATTAATAACGTTGTCTGATATGACTCTTATTGTACATAGAGAAAATATTTACTACTATACTAAAAAGGAGAGAGGGCAAAGAAACCTAAATGGAGGCAAGGAATGTATTAGTATTGTTATTTATTTATTTATTTTGACACTAATGTCTTGATAAGTTATGCATATATAATAAAATACAGTGACTCCTAAAAATTTACATGGAGATATAGTAAGAATCTCTAGAGATAATCAAAAACAGAATGGAAAAAAAAAAAAAATCCCACACTAATGAAGGAAAAGTAAAACAGAGGAATGCAAAACATAAGAGATAAATAGAAAATATACAATAAAAGGATAAACATAACCCTAATATATGGATAAATACATTAAATATAAATGTAAGTGTTCCAGATGCACCAGTTCAAAGTCAGAGATTGAGACAGAGGATTTAAAAAGTATGAATCAGCTGTATTCTGTCTACAAGAAACTGATTTGAAATATAAGAATAAAATAAAATATATACTAAAAAAATTTTCATCAAAAGCAGACAGGAATGGCTTAATAATGTTAGAATAAAATACAATTCACAGTAATGAAAATTTTCAAGGATGAAGAGGGACATTAAGCAATAATAAAAGTGTCAACTCATCAAAAAGACATAACAATTTTAAATGTTCCAAACATCAGAGTTTTCAAGTATAATACAAAAAAAAAACTGATGGAAATAAAGTGAAAATTTAAAAATATAACCTGATATTTAAAAAAATACTCTCAAAACGATTGACAGAACTACAAAAGAGAAAAACAGCAAAGATACAGAAATGTAAAGACATTATCTACCAACAGAGTATAAATGGCATGTACAGCACACTTCACCCACCAACAACAAAATTAACACTATTCAAGTGTCCATAAATGGTCACCAAGACAGACCATATTTTGGCTCATAAAATATACGTCAATTATTTGTATGAGTTAAAATAATCTGGACTATATTCTCTAACCACATGAAATAACATTAAACTTCAATAATAGATAACAGAAAACTCTCAAAAACTTTGAAGTAAAACAATTTTAAAGTGCATGAAAAGTATAAGTGGGTCAAAAAAAGAAGTCTCCAGTGAAGTTAAAAACAACAGAACAAATATAACAATAAAATAAAAACAACATTTCAAATTTTGAGGGATACTGTAAAAGAAACATATTTATGCTACTAAAGGCTTACAGTGGAAATGAGAGTGACATAAGCAAGATGACTCACTAGAAGTGTCCAGTGCTCACCACCACACAAGAAAAGACAAACAACAACAAATAATAACTAAAATTTAACTGGAGTGTTGGATACAGAGTACTAGAGTACAGCAAGATAATGGTGACGTTACTGTGGTACTTAGAAGTCCAGGATGACTATGAAAAAAAGGAAACAAGGCATCTGACCTCTGCTGTTTAATCTCTCCTGCAGGACTGATTCAGAATCAAGATTGTGAGGAAAAGGTAAACAGATAAATTCATCTGTCTCCCATTGCCACTACGTACATCTGCTGTTCTTTTTTTTTTTTTTTTGAGACGGAGTCTCGCTCTGTCCCCCAAGCTGGAGTGCAGTGGCGCGATCTCGGCTCACTGCATGCTCCGCCTCCTGGGTTCACCCCATTCTCCTGCCTCAGCCTCCTGAGTAGCTGGGACAACAGGCGCCCGCCACCGCGCCCGGCTCATTTTTTTTTTTTTTTGTATTTTTAGTAGAGACGGGGTTTCACCGTGGTCTCGATCTCCTGACCTTGTGATCCGCCTGCCTCGGCCTCCCAAAGCTGCTGTTCTTACTACAGAAGAATCACACAGTCTTCACAAGCCATGAGCTCAGATTGAGATGTTGCCTGGAATTCATGCAGCTGCACTGCTCCAGATATGGGTCACAAATTGTGCCCCAATCCATGACCCAAGCTGCTACACAACAGCCTAGCAGAACTGCCCTGAGCAGACATAACTTTGAGTCAGATGAACCACTACATATATAAGTCCTAGACTGGAGTAACAGCCTAGTATCTCCAACCCCAGCAAGCCAGTCCCTGAGCTGGTAGACCCTCCAAGTGCATGCATGTACCCAGCCTGAGGGACAAACCGGTGAGTCCAGCCCTGGCAAAGCTATTCCACCATGACTAAAAACTGCCACAGTCTTTGCCACTGAGACACTCACAAACATCACCAAGACGTATTACAGTTAAATAAACTATGCAGAGACTACACTACCATCATCTACCCAGAACCAAAGCTAATGCACCCCACTCAATTCACCTCAGGATCCACTTATAGGAATAAGTCTTTCCCTATTAAACACACTTTATATAATTGGAAGATGTAACTATTCCACCAGATGTGCAGGTATCAATATAGGAACACAATAGACATAAATAAAAAAAGGTAACATACACTTCAATAGGAACTCAATAATTCTTAAGTAACAGACTTGAAGAAATAAGAAATATACACAATACCAGAGAAGGAATTCAAAATAATAATCTTAAGGAAACTCAACAAGATACAAGAGAGAATACAGAAAGGCAATTAAACAAAATTAGAAAAAAAATATAATCCAAATGAGAAATTCAATAAAAAGATTTATATAAAAAAGAAGCAAACATAAATCAATGAGTGAAATAAATATAATCGAGAACTTCAACAAATGACTAAGCAGAAGAAACAATCTCTGAACTTGAAAACATGTATTTTGAAATAGCCCAGGCAGACAAAGAAAATAAAAAAGAAATATAAAAAGAATGAAGAAAGTCTACAGGGATGATGGGTCACTATTAATCAAATATTTGAGGACTCTATGTGGATTCCACAAAGAAAAGAGAAAGAAAAGCTATATGAAACATATTTAATAAAATAATAACTGAAAATTTTCTCAAATTTTGGGAGAGAGATGAACATTCAGACCCAAGTAGCTCAAAAGATCTTCAAATGTATCACACCCAAGCAGATTCTCTCCAAGGCTCATTATACTCAATCTATCAAAAGTCAAACACAAAGAATTCTAAAAATAGCAAGAGAAAAGCATCAGATCACGTATAAAGGAATCTCCACTAGACTAACAACAGATTTCTCAGAAATCTTAAAGTCTTGGAGAGAATGGAATAATACAATGAAAGTGTTAAAGAAAGAAAAAAATAAAAGAACTTCTCAGTCAAGAATGCTATACCCAGCAAAAAAACTGTTCTTCAGAAATGAAGGAGAAATAGCTTTTCACAGACGAGCAAAAGCTAAGGAAATTAATCATCATTAGATTGGCCTTACAATAAATGCTTAAGGAAATCCTGCATCTGGAAGTGAAGAGATGATCACCATTATCATAAAAAGATGCACAATTATGAAACTCACTGGAGGAGCAGATATATAGAGGAGAAAGATAAAGGAATCAAACCTCATTACTAAAACAAAACAAAACAAAAACAAACAAAAAATAAAACATCACAAACAATGAGACAGGATTAAAAAAAAACAAAAGAACACACCAAATAAAATCCAGAAAACTATAAAATGATAGAGCACGTCTACACCTATTAATAATAACCTTGCATGTAAGCAAATTAAATTCTCCCATTAAAAGATATAGACTGACCAAACGGGCAAAAAAATACCCTAAAATATGCTGCCAATAAGAAACCCACCTCTCCTGTAAGACACACGTACACTAAAAGTGAAGGGATGGAAAAAGATATTTCTTGCAAATACAAATCATAAGTAAGCAAGAATAGCTATACTAATATATAAAATAGACCTTAAATAAAACCTATAAAAAGAGACAGGAGGACATTATGTAGAAATAAAGGGGTCAATTCAGCAAGAGGATATAACAATTGTAAATATATGTGCACCCAGCACTGGAGCACTCAGATATAAAAAGCAAATATTAGATCTGAAGAGCAAGATAGACTCCAATACAATAATAGTTGAAGACTTTAATACCCCACTTTCAGCATCAGATAGATCATCAAGACAGAAACACAAAGAAACATTGAATTTCAACCCTAACATAGACCAAATTTATCCAGCAGATGCTTGTAGAACATTTCACCCAACAACTGCAGAACACACATTATTTTCATAAACACATTAAATCTTATCCAGGTTTGACCATATGTTAGCACATAAAGCAACTCAAAAAATTTTTAAAAATCAAAATAATGTAAAATATACTTTCTGATCACAATGGAATAAAACTAGGTGTGAATAACAAGGAGACTATTTAGAAATGCACAAATACATGGAAATTAAACAACATGCTCATGAAAGACCAATGAGTCTGTAGAGGACTACGTGCTCGCAAAGGAGGCGTTCCCGATAAGTCCTGCTCTTGCAAACCAAGCAGGGCTTTCCCAATAAGTCCTGCTCTTGCAAACGAAGCAGGCGTTGGGGGCTTGTTTATGTGTAAACATCTTGAAAATCCAGAAAGTCAGGGAAAGGTCAGAAAAACAACAATGTGTCTTGTGACTAGGCAACATTCCACAAACGACTGTATAAAATAAAGGCCGGGCGCGGTGGCTCAAGCCTGTAATCCCAGCACTTTGGGAGGCCGAGACGGGTGGATCACGAGGTCAGGAGATCGAGACCATCCTGGCTAACACGGTGAAACCCCGTCTCTACTAAAAAATACAAAAAAAAAAAAAAAAAAAAAAAAAAAAAAAAAAAACTAGCCAGGCGATGTGGCGGGCGCCTGTAGTCCCAGCTACTCGGGAGGCTGAGGCAGGAGAATGGTGTAAACCCGGGAGGCGGAGCTTGCAGTGAGCGGAGATCTGGCCACTGCACTCCAGCCTGGGAGACAGAGCGAGACTCTGTCTCAAAAAAATAAAAATAAATAAAAATAAAGCAGAGCGCGCCATTTGAGGCGGCCTCCATGTTTGTCTTGTCTTGTGTTGTCTTATGTGTTCATTCCTTTGTTTAGGAAACACGGGGACCCCAACATGAGTCAAGTAAGAAATTAAGAAAATGTAGAATTCCCCAGAAATAAATAAAATAGATAAAAAAGCATATGGGATATCACCTATCAATTCAGAGAAAGTCTGAAGCCTGGGGTGCTGGGCTCAGTTCTAGGTGAAATCCACGGCCTGGAGTGAGAACTTATGGCGCTTCTTCTGGGCCTGCCCATGTCTGCCCATGGACCAATCAGCACACACATCCTCCCTTCTCAGCCGCTAAAAAACCCAGACTCAGTCAGACTCAAACAGATGTGGAATGACCTGCCTGCTGAAGGGAACTACCCACTGTGGGTCTCCTGAGAGCTGTTCTGTCACTCAATGAAGTTCCTCTCCTGCTTGCTCACCTTCCAGTTGTCCACGTACCTTATTCTTCCTGGATGTGGGAAGAGAACTTGGGTCTGCTAAATGGTGGGACTGAAAGAGCTGTAACACAAACAGGCCTGAAACGCTGCCCCACTCACCACGTTGCAGGTTATGAGAAGGAGAGAATAGCTGCAGTCCTTCAGGAAACCCAGACCTCAGGGCTCCCCGAGCCAGGGCTGTGACACCTTCTTTGGATCTCAGCAGTTTCTGGCATCTCCAACCCTCAGGGCGCCACCGCATTCCCCTCATCCAGACGCTGGTACCCACAGTGGAAACCACTTGTGGTGCATCTGGTCCAGCCTCCGCCTCACACAGAACGGACACCTGTGCCGGTGCCTGCAGCTCCCCACCGCACCACAGCAGCTGAGGCTTGGCTAGCTGAGTGCGGTACCCCGACCCTGTGTTCACTCACTCACTCATCCCCTGCTGCTCCGGGACTGGCGCACCCTTGGCTGGTGTGGGACCCGTGGCATAAGCTGAGCACAGTTGCTGGGCCTAGTGGAGGAAACAAACCCAGCAGGTGTGAGCAATACCAAGGCAGAAGGCACCACTGGCTACAGAGGTTTCTGACAGGTGAGCGATACCCCAAAGATCCTGTGACAATACTTGATAATAAACAACTATGTTACAGGTTTATGTATTTACTGTACAATACTGCTTATCATTATTTTAGAGTATTTACCTTTTGGAGCAAGGCAAAGGATGAAAGATATAATAAATATCACCCTACACATTAAGATATCTATCCTGTAGTTTAGAAACTTATAAAATACTACTCTGAGAGTTTATATGGGAAAGGACCCTCAACATCCACTTCAGAGAAAGAGAGGAAGACCTTTGCTCAGAATGTAGACAACAAATTCTCCTTGGGGCTAGATGGTAAGAAACATAGTTTTTTTATTTTATTTTATTTTTCTCTTTAAACTACAAATAAATGTCTCCAGGGTGAAGATAAGACAAGAGTCACCCAGTTTAAATCCCATGGAATGTATCCATGGCTCCAATCTCATGCTGCTTTGAAATACAAACATCTACCTTTGGAAAATTAAATATTTTATCAGTAACTTCCAAGGCTTCTTCTTTCACCCAGGTCTCAGTAAAACTTGTTTGGAAATGCTTATCCATGAAGAAATAATATATATACATATATATATATATATATAGTCCAACACCAGCCTCACACAGAACTGGCACCTGTGCCAGTGCCTGCAGCTCCCCATCCTACCACAGCAGCTGAGGCGCCTGGCTGACTGTGTGCAGTACCCCGACCCCATGGAGATATATATATATCTCCAATTTTATATATAGTGTATATACATACACACACATATAGTTATATGAATGTTATGTGTATAAATATATATTTTTTATCTATGACACCACACTTATATTTACACCAAGTTTCATATAACAATGTCCATAACAGATTTGTAGTCACACATGGGATATAAATGCCTTTCAATGAATGACTCATTAACTTGCAATACTACTCAACAATAAAAAGGAACATACTATTGACACACACACAACGTCTTGGATGAATCTCAAGGAAATTATTGTGAGAGAAAAGAGCTAATATTGGAAGATTATATACTATATAAATTCATTCATATAAAATTCTTGACATGATTGAATTTTAGACATAAAGGACCAGTTTGAAATTGCCAGTCATTAAGGACTATGGGAAAATAAAAGGAGATGAGCTGACTACAAAATTATCCAATAGTTCTTTATTTTGATTGTGGTGGTGGTTACAAAACTCTATACATAAAATATAATCGCATACAACAACACAAAGTTATGCATGTATACACAAATGAGTGCATGTAAAACTGGTGGCTTGAATGTTGTACATACAAATGTCATTTTCTTGGTTGTGATGTTGTACTATTTGTGTAAAGTGTTGCTATTGGTAGAAAATTGGTGGAAGATTTGCAGAAATTCTGTATAATTTTTCAACATTTTGTGAATCTATAATTCTTTCAGAATAAAAGCTTAAAAGATCATATGCTTATGGACTGGAATTATTATTTTTCAATACCTATATGTGTAAAACAACAGTTTCAAAAATCATATATATAGAATCTCATTAAAGATAAGTGTTAATAGATAAACTTTTGCAATGAATTTTAGTAATAGGAAACATATTTTGAACTGCTTTTAAATAAAATGTTTATTCCAAAACAAGTTTGATTTTTCTCATTAGTAGACCTGTTTTATGAAAACTATGCATATACTATTATCATTTTTAAATTTATAATTTTACCATTAAAACATTGTGAAATTTGTTTCTCTCTTGTTATATAAGTAACTATATGATATCATCCTTTATTTTGCCTCTTGAACTGCAAATGCCTAAAATAATTGCTCTCTGGCCTGTTGCAATAGAAGTTTACCCACCTTTTGATTAGCTCTTCCATTTGAAGATGTAATGTCCACTATATTTTTCAAGGTTTTGTTTTGTTTTTGAAGGGACTTTTCTTCCAATTAGTCTTGCAGGGAAGAAGCTATGGATTTTCCTGTTTTAGATGATGAACGTGGGATTAATGTGTTAGAAGCCAAGGAACAAAATTAGGTGGAAGAGCCTCCCCCTCTGATATGAAGCCTCTCATCTAAACATTTCTGCTAGAGGAAATCACTCAAATTTCCCTGAGTCCTAAGTTCAGGCTTTCATGCAGGAATAATTTTCTGACCTTTTGAGAAGTTTGGGATGGATTGTATTCAAGGACTTGCTTAAGGAATTTGTAGTAGAGGTGGTGAGGATTTAGTATTTTAGCTGCCTCTTTCACAGACTGTCATGTGATGATCCATTCAAAACTACACTTTATCCTCATCTTTCAAGGTTCTCTGTGTTATTCATTGCTGAACTTTTCAGGGATGCTGCAGAAAGAATTAGCCTTTTTCTCCTTCATAGTATCTTTTGTGATTACTCTGGTATCATCATTTTTTACTGTGATAAGCCAGTTATGAATCATCCATCTGCTTTTTATCTTCTAAGAAATGTATTGGCATTTCTTATCTACTTTTATCCCCTCCTTCTTTGTCCATAGGATTTACATCATTTTTATTTATTAATTATATTTTAGAAAAATTTTATGATAAATGACTTTTTTGGTAATTATTTTCCATGTTTTATGGGAACTCATTTTCTTTAAATTTAAAATAGCTGGACACATAGGGAAGACCATAATAGCTATTATAACTTTCTTTCAGTGAATAAAAGCATTTCATCAAAATGGTTTAGAATAATTAAATACTTTCTGTTTTTGTATGTAATATTAAACAAATGAGCCTAGATATCAGATGATTTATGTAGATTCCATATTGTTAGTCCTGGAGTAAAAATGTAATGCAACTTCTCTTTCTTTTGCAAAGACTCACCAGAAATAATTCTGTTACTGCTACCTAAAATTCAAAAGCTTAAACATTTCTGCAAATTTTATATTCACACTTCTGGATATAAGTTGCCTCTAAAAGGTTCAAACTGTGAGAAAATATATGGAAAAATGTACATCTTAAATACTGCTTATTCTACCAATGGAAATTATTTAGCTATACTTCTCTTTATTGCTTCTGGATTCATAAGACGCAGATATGAAAAAGGTAAAAAATGAAGAAAGGGGATAATATCTGGAGTGGATATTCAATACGGAGTCACAGGATACGGCCAAACCCTCTTCATGGCTCCTACCCTGCTCAGTGCCTGGGGGATTTACACTGCCTTTAAGATAATCTTAAGATGAAAATGCTAGAATGTGTTCAAGTGTAAGTGCATGTTCAGTTAAGCACAGAATTGTCAGTCTGGGGCAGCAAGTTAGACCCGTCTTACTGAAAAGGAACCCTACAAAACCTGTATTCTGAGGCAGTTTTTATAGGAGCCTAGCTATATACTAAATGTACCACTCTACTGCTATAGCATGATTGTGCAGAATTGTAAAGCTCTGGCTCAAAGCAATGTAGAGGTGTAAAATTTAAAGGGCAAAGGGACAATGAGACCAAGTTTAAAAAAAAATCATATAGCTCAGGGATTTAAAAAATCCTTGCGCGTGGCAAGCCATTTTTGATGGATTGGTGTTGCAAGTTTTTGTGCCCGAGAGCATACAAATGGAAATTTTAACCTCTACTAAAATGATATTAATCAGTGATCTGATATTTTAAAATATTGAAATATCTCCACCGAAATGAACTCTCTTAAAGGGAATTCTTACAAAAGCCAAAAGTTAGTGGCTGTGGAATGATTTTTAAATAGTCCTATAAAAGTATTACATTCAACATTTATATAATCAAACCTAGAATTGAATATGATACTTTCACATTTACAGTGAGGCACATAAGTCGTGTGGGCCAAATTGAATGGGCTTGAAATTGGTAAAAAGAATTAGATACAGAGTAGGAAGACATGGTATATTGAAATTTAGTAGCGTCTCTTAGAGAAGAGAAATCCATGTTAAAAAAAAAAAAAACCTCTAAAATCAAGGGAGTCCAAAATTAGTTTAATTTAGAACTATGATTGATTAGTTCAGTGGTTAGAATATATTAATAGAAAATGTAGGATTGGCTGTTACTGTGGAGTTCATTGACAAGCTGTTTTTCATAGGGATGATCAAAGTGAGGAAAAAAGTAGTCATTTTGTTTTTCCTGTTCTTAGACATAATGGTCTAAACTTCTTTCTTTCCTAATTAATCCTTCCTTTTGAAAAATAATTTATCTACCAAATAATGTTTTCCTCCCTCCCTCTTCTCCTTCTACCTTCCATTTTCCTTCCTTTCTTCCTTTGCTCCTTCTATTCTTTCTACTTCCCTCACTTGTTCTTCCTTTAGTCCTTCTTTATGTTAAATACAAGGCTAGAAGTAATTGAAATACAGATTTAAATTCTTGCTTTGTGATCTTATTATTTTTCTAAACATTAAAAAATTATTTGAATTGGATGTAATTTTATCTTAGAATGTTCTTCTGAGCAATATAGATTCTATCATTTAAGTTCTTAATTCAGGACTGGTAAATGGGCGATACTCAAAACATGATAAATATTATTTTATATTTTTATACAGTATTATCTTGGTATTTATCTTCTCTTCAGCGCTATTAAATCAACTATCCTTAAATTCTACAATATCACCTAGTAACCAAGATACTCAGTTTTATATAACAGGAAGAGATCTAATTTTGAAATGTAATGACTCTTCTGTGTGTGTAAGAGAATGAGTCACAATTAGACAATCCATGTTTCAATAGGAAATGCTATACAGAGTTTTTAAGGGTATGTTATGTATAACAAACAGCTCAGTAAAGACTCTCCTGATAGTCTTTATGCAATTAATAAGTTACCACCCCAGTCCCTCAAAGAAAAATAAAACTAATGTCTTTCTAGAGCCTTCTTCATTAAGATTGGCATGGAGAACTAGTCACTTAAACAACTTCAGAGTATTCCCAACCTATCTTTGCTGAATCAACAACACAAACCTTGAGAATCTACTAAATTCATACTTCTGTCTTTCCAGGAATATACCTTGAGCATTTTTTCCTACAATGTCTTACTTATGACATACATTTGCTGACAGTATCCTTTATTTACCCATATAATACCAATAACATTAAGTTAATCTACACCAAATCAGGTCATTAATTATATCTGATTTTTCCAGTATTTGGTCAGGGAAACATTAGTATCAAAACCACCTTCGAAATTCAGTTAAACTGCAAAACCTTAAGTCTTACCCGAGAAATATTGAATAAAGCAAAATGGGGGTTGGTGTTATTAAATTCAGCAATCCTAAGGGATCCTGTGTACACTGAAACTTAAGAACCACTGATAATAGAGAGACAGATAGATAGATGATTGATGATAGATAGATAGATAGATAGATAGATAGATAGATAGATAGATAGATAGACAATAGATAGATAATAGGCAGATGATAGACAAATAGAGATAGAGGTAGAAAGAAAGAAGAAAGAAAGAGAGAAAGAGAGAAAGAAAGAAAGAAAAGAAAGAAAGAAAGAAAGAAAGAAAGAAAGAAAGAAAGAAAGAAAGAAAGAAAGAAAGAAAGAAACTAGAATAGAATAGACAGATTGTAGTTTCTTAAGGCTGTTGCAGCAAAGTACCACAAACTAGGTAGCTTAAAAGAACATAAATTTACCCTCTCACAGTTAAGGAGGCTAGAAGCCCAAAACCAAGCTGTTGGCAAGGTCGGTTCCTTCTGGAGTCTCTAAAGTAGAATTTGTTCCATGCCTCTCTCCTAACTTCTGGTAGTTGCCAGAAATCCTTGGCATTTCTTGGCTTGCACCAGCATCACTTCAATCTCTGCCTTCATTGGCACGTGTTTTCTCTTTGTGCCTCTAAATCTCCAAATTTTCTTCTTTTTCAAAAGACATTAATCATTGGATTAAGGCCTAGCCAAATTTAGGTTATACTCTGGAAGCAAAAAAAAAAAAAAATTGTATTGGTTTAAAGTAACAGAAATACATTTTTTACTTACTTCTGCTATTCTATCATGAGACTCAATCTGACCAAACTTCTATAACCTTTGATCATCATTAGTCACTGTGTCAAAGAAAGTGGGAAAACATATGCTGTTCCTTAAATCTTGTTGCTTAAAAGTGGCATGTTTGCTCGTCATCACCAAAAAATCAAATGGCCACATACAATTTACAGAGATAAAAACAAAATTTGCAATGAAGGTAAATGTGGCCATATAACTGAAAGGAGGAGAGTTTATTCAAGAAAAATCATGATAAAGTCATTTGAGTTAATTGTGTACACCTGTACTTTAAATTATATTTTACTCTAAGTTAAATTACAATGCAGAAAATATATTATACTACTTTATATTTCTGAGTGTTTTTAGCTAGTAAGATCTTAATATATATTAACTCATCTTCAAAACAACCTATACATATAATAGTGTTAACTTGTTTTTCATAGATCAGGAAAGTAATGTATAGACATAATTACTTACTAAACACAGATTTTGCCTTCAGATTAACTTTTGAAAAAGAAATCACCTTGCCTTTCAGTTATATTTTAATGCAACTAAGCTGTGGCATAAATAAATACACAAGAAAGTAAGTAGGTAAGTAATTAAATAACTAAACAAATAAGCGAATAATCAAACATATAAAATTCATAATTTTAACTTCCAAAATACCAAGAAGAATGCTTCATTGATACAGATCTTCAGTCTTCATCTGCGACCCTCCATCCTGGCTTGCCTGGGACAGTGTTACCTAACAATTGTGAATTCATACAGAAGAAATTTGTCTAATTGTTTTAATCTGTGTGACTTCATTTACATACATTATGAAGAAAAAGCAAAGAAGTCTAACCCACCATCAGAACCATAAATGCTTTTTGGAGAAGGGAGGAGTTTGTGATTTGGAGGATGCAAATGGTAGGCTTTGGGGTGGTGGCAATATTTCATGTCATGTCTGATTGCTGGTTACATGCATACTTTATTTATTTATTTTTATTTATTTTTATTTTTGAGATGGAGTCTCACTGTTGCTCAGGCTAGAGTGCAGTTGCTCTATCTCGGCTCACTCCAACTTCCCTTTCCCAGGTTCAAGAGATTATCCTGTCTCAGCCTCCCAAGCAGTTGGGATAACAGGAGTGTGCCATCACACCCCAAAATAACAACAAAAAAAAAATTTGTATTTTTAGTAGAGATGGTGTTTCGTCATGTTGGCCAGGCTGGTCTCAAACTCGTGACTTCAGGTGATCTGCCTGCCTCAGCCTCCCAAAGTGTTGAGGTTACAGGCGTGCACCAGCACGCCCAGCAGATGCATATTTGCTTTAAAAGAGCACTAAGCTGTAAGTTTTGTCTTTTTACTTTATGGAATGTTCTATTTCTTTTTATAATTAAACATTTTTTAAAAAAGGAAAATATTCAACAAATGGAGAAATATCAAAACAGTAAAATTACACATGAAAATTTTAGATATGTAAAAAACAAATGTATCTCTACAGAAATATGAATGCGGTTGACATTGGGTGCTCCTCCTGACTCTGCAGGGGCTGTCAACTAAGCTGGTACCCTGAATTCTAAAACATAATAAGATGTCCAGTGTTTTTGTTGAGGTAAAAAAATTATGGACATGAAATAATAATTATGTGAATATATGAGGATGTTTGAGCATATAAAGAGATAAGAACCAAATTTATTATTTCTAATACAGTTTAATTATTTGTTTATTCTTTGTAATGATCATAATGACCAAAATGATACCAGCGCTCTGCTAATTGATGATTAGTTAATTTTTCAATGAGAACAACATTGCATTACAGTGATTAGAATTTTTGCCAAGAAAGAAAGAAAGAAAGAAAGAAAGAAAGAAAGAAAGAAAGAAAGAAAGAAAGAAAGAAAGAAAGAAAGAAAGAAAGAAAAGAATTTTTGCCCAAAAAGACACAAGGGGCAGTACTGATAAGCTTCCTGTATCTAACTGTCTTCTCAGTCAGGGTTGTTGTTGTTGTTATTGTTGTTTGCCACTGTATTAGACTACCTGTCATTTAACTAGATAATCATATCAGAGATGTTATATTTTATCCACAGATCTTAAAGGGGTAGGGAGTTCTTACATTCCTGATTATAATTTAGAGAGAATGATAGAATATAGAGTGGAGTGGGAGGCACAGTAGGTCAGGCACAACGTGGAATCTAGAACACTGACATCTAGTTTATATTAGAAAAGCTCAACTGGAATAGTTTAAAATTATATTGAAGGCGTTGATACCCACAAATGAAAATGGGCCAAATTGCTTCCAGGACTCCTTGACATTTTCTAAGTAAAATGTTAATACAAGTTTTGCTAAGTGGTCTCTTTCTTCAAAGCTGCCTCTTGTGTTTAATTCTCATTGGCCTCTAGAACAGACAATGCTACTTGTCATTAGTTTGTCATTTATGGGGTTGAACATATGGTTAGCCCAATCATAATTAAATAAATGATTTAGCATAAGCATGATAAAATTAAAGTTCAATGAATAATAGTATGATCACAATCCTATTTTGGTAAAGGTGCCCATAAATTTGAAGTGATCAAGATGAAATAATTATATTACATTTGGACATTTGGAACTGTTACTCCACAAAGCAAAAGTGATGCAAAATAAGCTGTCTGTAATTCTTTTGCAGCATTACTCACAAAGAAAAATAAAAACACAAACAAAAATAATGGATTTATATACAAAACTTTCATAGAAAGAGTTTCTAACTTACTAGTAGGCTATGCATTACTTTTATTGGTTTACCATTTTGAAAAAAAATTACCACATCATCAATGTGTATTTAAACAAAAAATTATTCTTTTTAAAAAAGGAAAATTAGTTTGCTATGTTCCAGATATCCACCCAAAGCACCATATAGAAATGTCCCTAACACTGATAAAATTATCCTCTGACAATATGTAAATATTCCATTAAAAACTCAAGTTTTCACAATGAGACAATGATGTCAATGATATTAAACATTTATTCATGACGCTTTTCCTAAAGCTTTAATCTCTCTAAAGTTGGGGCATGAAAAGTGAGAAGTGGTAAGAAGAGCTTTAAAATTCTTGTTTGACTAGTACTGTCATGTAATTTCTAGGGCTTCATTGTATGTAATTCCCCAACATAATGATCAAGGATTTTCACCCTGTATTATTATAAGTTACCATGAAAAATGTTTAGATTATCTACTCCTTTTTCAATCATTAGGTAGCCAGTAGTGCCCACAATTTCTTAGGTTGATTTTAATTTTATTTCTAGAAGGTCCTGTGTCATGGCAAGACCTAAGACTTGACATGTAATTTTGCTTTAGACATATATATTTCTGCCTGATTTCTGTGGCTAGAACACATTAACTTTCCTCAGTCTGGGGAAATTATCTTAAATCCTCTCTTCCTTTTACTATGTTCTGTTTTTCTGAAACTTATTATATTATTTGTTCTTTGTCTAAAATGTTCTTTCATAATTTTATTTATTTGTTTTTCACTCTATTTGGTTGAATGGTTCTGTTTTTCTAGGTTTTAATAGAAAAAAGGTACATATAAAATATTCTATAAATAAACAAAACTTACAGTTTAATGAATGCTTTTAAAGTAATACTCATGTAACCAGCAAGCTGGCATGACATGAAACATTTCCAGTATCCCTGAAGCCTATTATTTGTACCTTTCAAATCACATACTTCTCCAAGAAGTAATTATGGTTCTGACTATGTTACTTCTTTACTTTTCATCATAATTTATATAACTAAAGTAATACAGAAAGAATCTAAGTTTTTCACTCAATATTGTTTGTGAGAGTTATTCACGTTATTGTGTGAAGCTAAAATCTATTCTATTTTATCACTGTATAATTTTCCATTCTTTACAAATAGAAACAATGATTTACCTATTCTTCTGTTGGTGAACAATGATTTTATTTAGTTTTAGGATATTATAGATAATTCTATATGAGCCCTCTTATATACAACTCCTTGTGTGCACATATATCTAATACTGTTAGATACACAGCTAGGTGTAAAGAAATTTGTCTTATAATATATGGATATATTCTGCTCTAATGGATCCTGTGAAATGATTGTCTTTCACACAGGGATTCTACTAAAAGCCCATTGTTCCACATTCTTATCAACACTTGGTATTGCCAGATTTTTTTTTTTTCATTACCATGTAGTGAGTTATTGATTTACATTTCTGAGATTACTGAAAGAATTAGTGACCTTTACATTTTCACTGGTTTTACAAGTCTTTTGTCCCTTTTACTATTGGCTGTTATCTTCTTTTTTATGATATTCTTTTAATCTGACTTACTTCTTTTTTGAATTTCTTTTTTATTGTATTTATTTATTTTTTAAAGGTAGGATTTTGCCATGTTGTCCAAGCTGCTCTCAAATTCCTGAGCTCAAGCAATCAGCCTGCCTCAGTCTCCCCAAGTGCTTTGATTAGAGGCATGAGCCACCATGTTCGGCCTTTTTATTGAATTTCTTAAAATTGATACTATAATATTAAAGTATTTATTATTTTATTGTTACGGTATTTTATACTATTCAGGTTGAATGTCTTCTATTTTTTTTAATTCGTTTTACACCTTTGTATTAATTTCAAAATATTGAGAAAACATATCATTTTATTAATTTGCAGCTTATTTTATTGGTTCAGGAAACATGCGTTGTGTGATTACCATCTTTGAAATGTCTTGACAGTTGCTTTATGGTACAGTATATTACAATTTTTTTAAAAAGTTCTGTTTGTGTGTGTTGGTTAATACTGAGCATCAATTTGATTGGATTGAAGGATGCAAATTATGGATCCTGGGTTGCTCTGTGAGGGTGTTGCCAAAAGAGATTAACATTTGAGTCAGTGGTCTGAGGAAGGTAGATCCACCCTTAATCTGATGGTCACAATCTAATCAGCTGCCAGTGAATACAAAACCAGCAGGAAAATGTGGAAAGGTGAGATGGGACTAGCTTTCCAACCTACATCTTTCTCTCATGCTGGATGCTTCCAGAAATACTTGAACATCAGACTCCAAGTTCTTCAGGTTTAAGATTCGGACTGACTCATCTTGCTCCTCTAGCTTGCAGATAGCCTATCGTGGGAACTTGTGATCATGTAAGTTAATACTTAATGAACACTCTCTCTCTCTCTGTGTGTGTGTGTGTGTGTGTGTGTATCTGTGTGTGTATCAATCCAATATTTTATATATATATATACACACACACTTACATACACACACACACACACACACACATTTGGTTCTATTAGTTCTGTCTCTCCATGGAACCCTAATTAATACAGATTTTGGTATCAGGAGTAGTTCTGGAGGAACAGAATATTAAGGACAGAGTTCTTTCTTTGGTTTTGGGGTTTCTGGAGTTGGCTGCTTAATGTGATTAGACCCAAAAATGCTAAGGACTACTTCTACTAGTATTGAGAACACTGATAGTCCTTGGTTATCAGATAGTCCTTGGCGTGAACTGTTTAGAGAGTTGTGCAAAATAAATACATTTGACACTTCTGATTCACTGCTTGTGAAAGGAAAGGAGTTTAGTGACTCTATATATAATACTTTTGACCATATGTGGAGAACCAAGGAACATAATGATGGTGGTTAGTTGCTCTTAAGTTCAGTGGACAAAGTGATGAAAGAAAATGATGAACTCAGGAATTCTGTCTCCCAGCTTCAGAAGCAGATACTGAGCCTCCAATCTGCTAAGACTGCCCTGAATGTGAGTCTTATCTCCTGTAGAGAAGAGCTGAAGTTGTGGAAAAACAGACACAGACTCTTATCGTGCAAGTGGCTGATCTGCAAAGAAAGATGCATGTACAGGCTCACCAGGTATCTACTGTTAAAGTGAGAGCATTGACTGGAAAAGAATGGGACCCTGCAACTTGGAATGGGAACGTGCAGGAGGACCCTAATGAAGCTGAAGACACTAAGTTTGTAAACTCTGATGAAACTTTTTCACCAGAAGGAACAACTTCCCCATCTCCAGTAGTGGCAACATCCCCTCCCTTACCCATGCTGCCATCAGCCTTTCCACCTTTGTCTGAGGAGATAAACCCTGTGCTGCCTGAGGCAACAGTGATGACCTCCCCTGAGGCAGTTTCCAGAGAAGATAATGTTAATTCTCATCACAAACCACCCCCAACACCTCTGTTTGCTTCTAGACCTATAACTAGACTAAATTCCCAGGGGACCCCTAGAGGTGAGGTTGAGAGTGTGACCCATGAAGAGGTATGCTACACTCAAAAAGAACTGTGAGTTCTCTAATTTAGATAAACATCAATCTGGAAAACAGGCATGGGAATGGATATTAAGAATATGGGATAATAGTGGAAGGAACACAGGGTTGGATTAGGCTAAATTTATTGATTTGGGCCTACTAACTAGGGACTCTGCATTTAATGTTGCATATCAGGGAGTTAAAAAATGTTCCAATAGTTTATTTGCTTGGTTAGCTGAAATATGGATTAAAAGATGGCCCACTGCCGGGCGCGGTGGCTCATGCCTGTAATCCCAGCACTTTGGGAGGCCGAGGTGGGCGGATCACAAGGTCAGGAGATCGAGACCACGGTGAAACCCCGTCTCTACTAAAAAATTACAAAAAATTAGCCGGGCGCAGTTGTGGGCGCCTGTAGTCCCAGCTACTCGGGAGGCTGAGGCAGGAGAATGGCGTGAACCCGGGAGGTGGAGCTTGCAGTGAGCCGAGATCCGGCCACTGCACTCCAGCCTGGGCGACAGAGTGAGACTCCGTCTCAAAAAAAAAAAAAAGTAAAAAAAAAAAAAAAAAAGATGGCCCACTGTGAGTGAGATGGAAATGCCTGATCTCCCTTGGTTTAATGTAGAGGAAGAGATCCCAAGGCTTAGTGAGATTGGGATGGTGGAGTGGATTAATTAGTTTAGACCTGCTCATCTCAGCTAGGTGGGTCCAGAAGGGATACCCTTGACCAATGCCTTGCAAAATAGATTTGTGAGGGCAGCACCTGCATCTTTGAAGAGCCCTGTAATTGCTCTTTTCTGTTTGTCAGATCTAAGGTTGGGAACCACAGTCACTCAACTACAAAATTTAAATACACTGGGAATAATTGAATCCCGAGATGGCAGGAGTCAAGTGGCAGCACTCAACTGTCAAAGGCGAGATGGGAGTAGCTACTATAATGGACAGCATAGGCTAGGCAAAGTGGCAATCAGAATAGTCTGACTCTTGTAGAGCTCTGGCATTGGTTAATTAATCATGGTATTCCTAGAAGTGAAATTGATAGGAAACCTACTGCATCCCTACTTAAATTGTGCAAACAGAAAAATCTAGGTTGAATGGACAAAAGACTAATTGAATTATAAAAACAGAGAATCATGGCCCCTCAATCAGTTTCTAGACTTGAGCCAGTTTACAGATCTAGAACCCCTTGATGAAGGGGAGGCCAGGTCCCCTTGAGGAAGAATGCCACTACATTATTGACAATTTATGCAGTTAATTATTTTCCCATCCTTCCCCAAGGAGACCGCTGGCCTTGTACCAGGGTAACTGTGCACTGGGGAAAGGGAAATTATCAGACATTTCAGGGACTACTGGACACTGGCTCTGAGCTGATGTGATTCCAGGGGACCCAAAATCTTATTATGGTCCTCCAGTTAAAGCAGGGACTTATGGATGTCAAGTAATTAATGGAGTTTTAGCTCATGTCCAATTTACAGAGGGTCCAATGTTTCCCCAGATTCATCCTGTGGTTATTTTCCCAGTGCCAGAATGCATAATTGGCATAGACATACTTAGCAGTTGGCAGAATGCCCACATTGGCTCCCTGACTGGTAGGGTGAGGGCTATTATGGTGGGAAAGGCCAAATTGAAGCCATTAGAGTTGTCTATACCTAGAAAAATAGTAAATCAAAAACAATATCAATCCCTAGAGGGATTGCAGAGATTAGGTCACCATCAAAGACCTGAAAGACATCCCCGTTCAACTCTCTCATTTGGCTTGTGCAGAAGACAGATGGGTCTTGGAGAATGACAGTGAATTATGATAAGCTTAACCAAGTGGTGACTCCAATTGCAGCTGCTGTACAGATGTGGATTCATTGCTTGAGCAAATTAACACATCTCCTGGTACCTAGTATACAGCCATTGACTTAGCAAATGTTTTTTTCTACATTCTTGCGCATAAGGTCTACTAGAAGGAATTTGCCTTCAACTGGCAAGGCCAGCAATATATGTTTCCTATCCTACCTCAGGGATATATCAACTCTCTGGCTTTGTGTCATAATCTTATTCCGAGAGACCTTTATCACTTTTTGCTTCTGCAAGATATCGCACTGGTCCATTGCTTTGATGACATTATGCTGATTGGATACATTGAGCAATAAGTAGCAAACACACTGGACTTATTGGTGAGACATTTCATGACAAAGGATGGGAAACAAAAATGACTAAAATTCAGGGCTCTTCTACCTCAGTAAAATTTCTAGGGGTACAGTAGTGTGGTGCCTGTTGAGATATTCTAAGGTAAAGGATAAGTTGCTTGCATTTGGCCCCTCCTACAACCAAGAAAGAGGCACAATGCCTAGTGGGCCTATTTGGATTTTGGGGGCAACATATTCCTCATTTGGGTGTCTTACTCCTGCCCATTTATTTAGTGATCTAAAAGGCTGCCAGTTTTGAGTGGGGTCCAGAACAGAAGAAAGCTCTACAACAGGTCCAGGCTGCTGTGCAAGCTGCTCTGCCACTTGGCCCATATGACTCAGCAGATCCAATGGTGCTTCAGATGTCAATAGCAGATAGGGATGCTGTTTGGAGCCTTTGGCAGGTTCCTATAGGTGAATCACAGTGGAGGACTCTAGGATTTTGGTGCAAGGCCCTGCCATCTTCTGCAGATAACTACTCTCCTTTGAGAAACAGCTCTTGACCTGTTACTGGGCTTTAGTGGAAACTGAACATGCTACCATGGGTCATCAAGTTATCATATGACCTGAACTGCCTATCATGAACTAAGTGCTTTCTGATGCATCTAGCCATAAAGGGGGTTGTGCACAGCAACATTCCATCATCAAATGGAAGTGTCAGTATATGATCATGCTCGAGCAGGTCCTGAAGGCACAAATAAGTTACATGAGAAAGTGGCTCAAATGCACAAGGTCTCCACTCCTGCCAACCTATCTTCTCTCCCCCATCCTGCACCAATGGTCTCATGGGGGGTGCCCTAAGACCAGTTGACAAAGGAAGAGAAGACTAGGGCCTGGTTCACAGATGGTTCTGCGTGATATGCAGTCACTACCTGAAAGAGGGCAGCTGCAGCACTGCAGCTGCTTTCTAGGACATCCCTGAAGGACAGCTAGTGAAAGGAAATCTTCTCAGTGGGAAGAACTTCGAGCAGTATACCTGGTTGTGCACTTTGCATGTAAGGAGAAATGGCAAGATGTGTGATTATATACTGATTCTATATATATCCTATTAGTTCTTTCCCACTTAGAGAATACTAATACAGTGTGCTACAAAGATACATGTTTTTTTGTCATCTAGTTTTATGTATTTCTGTTTAAAAGGGAACTGTTTGATTTTGTTCTTGTATTAACATAGTCTGTATTTTTTTCTGTTTCTTACTGCTTTTGAAATTCTGTCATTTGATTTTTCAACTTGTGATGTGTCCAAATGTAGATTCTTTTTTTTTTATTCTTTTGGTGTGTTATTAGGTATCTTAAAATTTTGTTAATAGTTTTATTAACATTTGATTAAACTCTTGCCTTATGTCAAATATTTAAAAATGATTTCTACCTTAAATTGCTGTTTGTTTGTTTGTTTGTTTGTTTTTTTCTGGGACTCAGTTACTCATATGTTAGAAAATTTCAAATTATCCTATGTTTCTCTTAGTAGTATTTTGTTTTCTTATTTTAGTATTTTAGTCTTTTTATTTTTTTCTGCTTTTTTGTGGAAAAATTATTCTAACTCTTTTGCATTTTATTCATTTTCTTTCCAGCTGTGTCTAATTGTTAGTAATTTTATATATCATAGATTTTATCTGTCGAATTTATATATTTTTAAAATATATATATTACTTTAATTGACAAATCATAATAGTATTGCACTTATGGAGTAAAATGGTGACGTTTTTATACATTCATACGATGTGAAGTCATTAAATCAAGCTACATTTTTGAAACTAGTTGTATTATTATTAATAGTTTGGTATTATCTGCAAAAAATGTTTTTAAAATATCCTCGATTCAAGAAAACACACTTATTTTTAAGTCTGCCTTGTAACTTCAATATTTATAGTTCACCATGTACTTATATATTGCCTTACATTTATGTTAGTTTTTTAATGTTATATTTTATTTTAAAAATTTACGAACTAATTCATGAGTCAAGGTGATACTATGTTTCTTCAGGGTATTTTTTTTTTCTTCCTACTGCCAGGTACCTGTGAAACAATAGCAATCTAGGATCACCTTTATCTACTTTCTGGCTACACAGAAGGCTTCAATCAGTTACTAGGTCTGTGAAAGTATTGTGTTACTACTGGTATACAGCCTTTATGAGGCCTTAGGGAATGTGTAGAGTTTTATGACTTTGGACTCCTATTATTTTTATTTTAGCTTCATAAGGCTGTAAAAAGTGCTTTTCATCCCCTTAGACTTTTCTTTCTGAGTATCTGATATCCTTAGTGCAAAGAGCCCTAAATGTTGTACACAACTCTCTCATGTCTTTTTCTTCTTGGCTTTGTTCCAGTCATGTTGCACTGTAGTGTTTACTCTGTGAGGCTTTCCAACATACTTTCTTTTTGACAGGATTTCAGTTATTCTGAGCAGGAGAGTTGATTCAGTTATCTCGTCTGCCAATACCAAAAATGAATTCTTTTCTGGATTGTTAATTTTAGGATTTCTAAGAAATATGGTATTTTATTAAAAAATAAATTTTAAATTATTTTTTATTGTTATGTGTGCCAAATAAAACGATGTTTGGGGATTTATTGCCTCTTTGGATTTTTAAAAAATAACCCACATTTTGACTATTTATTTGCCCTTATCTGAATGATTCATTCTTACTCAATGGTAATTTCTTTTTGTTAACCTTTTGTGATGTTGTTTCCATAAATCTCTATAACTTGTGTTAATACTGTTCTTATTAAAATGTGACAAATAATTAATCACAGGACTAAGAAGATTAATCTAGGTAACGGGCATAAGGTTTTCTTTTCTACTCCTCATCAACCACTGTTTCCTAAGATATGTGCTCCCTCAAGAGTGTTACAATCTGAGTTGATGGATTCACATTATAAAACCTAGTTCTCTCCCATGCAGCTTACTACATTTCTTTGAGATTGTGTCTCTATTAAGGACTGAATGTAAAAGATACCAGTGTAGTCATTCCGGTAATGGTGTTGTTTTCATTACTAATTCAAGAAACATTCATGTAATGTGTCCCTGGAATTCCTTCAGCTGTTTGCAACAGAAATTTTTTAAATATGTATTTGCCTTTCTCCAAGGAATTTGAAGTTTATTGGGATAGTACGTTATCTAAATTAATAGTTACAGTAAAATGTAATGTTATTTTTACCATCATGAACATAGAAAGTGTTGTAGAAATAAAGAAGGAAAATTATAGCAAGATAGCAATTGATAACTAATTTCATTTTCAAAGATAGTTTCTTTGCTGCATGAGTTAGAAGAAATTTTGGTATCTAATTTCTTCTCATAGAACCGTTTAGTCAGTTTTTATTTTTTCCAACCCACCTATAGTCTTTTATACAGAGATGTTTGAAACCTCCACTGTGGAACTTTCAGAGTTTTGTGGTATAAGTAACTTGCCTCATGGTTGCCCCTATTTCTATTAAAGGTTACATGGTTTAAGGCTTATCAACTCAGTTAAAACCCTACATTTGCTTTTGAGCTCCCAAAATTGGATGGCTGCCCTTTCTTATACTTTTTGCTCTTGAAACTACATCTGCTTATATTGTCTCATCTTTTTAATTGTTTGTTTAATCCATTAATTATCTCATTAGTAGAGTTTTGATAAGGAGAAAAGGCAAACAATGTATGATCAATTAGATATGTTTTCTATTAGTCCTAATTTGAAGTCTCTGAATATAATTTAGTACTTAGAATGGTATAGTGGATTCAATATTAATTTTACAGTGTTTTTCATTGGTACACTATGTCTGCTATAATTTATTTTGGAGAATGAATGAAAAGACAGGTATAGGAAGTTTATAATAAATTAGTTTTGTCCTTGTTTGGTCATTGGCAGATATGCGATATGTTGGTAGTTGAAACACAATTAAACAGAAAGGGAAGATAAAACAGAAAGCAGAGGAATGAGAGAAGAAAGGTCAGACCAGCCTTTAGTGAGAAAGATCAAAATTACTGAAATATTCTCCAAGGAATAATCTTAAAGAATTTCTAGGAGTGTTTTAATAAGAAACTTTTCAGTTCAGTGGTTTAGGTTACTAAGTGAAAGTAAGAGCTCTGGATAAAGAGATCTCCTTTCAATTTTGATTATACCAATTACTACTGAGTAACTAAAATTAATGACTTCTAACTGGATGCTTTTTATCCAGTTGTTAGCTTTCATAGAGAATATAAAAATTAAATGAAAATGTACTGTGTATTATTAACATCATTAAATAGTATTCTTAAATTTGGGGTATGGTTATAGAAATTGGAAAATTGCAGTTATTATAAAAATATAGATATTTAATAGTGTTTTCTTTATTACTGCTTTAGGAGGAAAAAGTAGCTATACAATACAATAAGTTTATGTGTCCACTTGACTGGGCCACAGGGTGCCAAGAAATTTAAACAAACTTTATTCTGGGTCTGTCTGTGATTGTGTTTTATGATGAGATTAAAATTTCAACTGGCAAACTGAGTAAAGCAGATTTTCCTTCCAAATGTGGGCCTCTTCCAGTCAACTGAAGTCCTGAATAGAACAACAAAAAAAGGCTAAATAAAAGAGATCTCCTCTTGTCTGACACCTTACCTGAGTCCTGGGTCTTTTTCAGACTTCAAATTTCATTGGCCATCATTATTCTCAAGAGTTGGAATCTCAAGGATTTCTCAGTCTATATAACTGTAAGAGCCAATTCTTTATTTTACAGATAGATAGAATGATCGATAGATAGTTATCCTAGTTCTCTAAATAGCCCTGACTAACACAAAGAGTTTAAGGGTTATTATCCAGTGCTATGCAATCTTTAGATTACTTAAACATTAAAAATATGGTGCTGTTTCTTCTATTTGCTTTTATGGATGTTTGTGCACTTTAATTATTTTAAATTTGTAGAAACAATTGCCCAGAAATTATGAGTTACTCTATTGACCTATCAAATTTCAAATTTTAGATTTAAAGCTTTAATTTTTCAGAATCACATAGGGTAGTGCTCGATTACCCTTTTTTTTTTTTATTAATTATCTCTCAGCATCATACTTATGTTTGAACATTTTGTAGTTTTACATTTTTTATGGAATTAGTATAAATCTTTTTTTTTTTTTTTTTTTTTTTTTTTTTGAGGCGGAGTCTTCACTTTGTCGCCCAGGCTGGAGTGCAGTGGCACCATCTCGGCTCACTGCAAGCTCCGCCTCCCGGGTTCGCGCCATTCTCCTGCCCCAGCCTCCCGAGTAGCTGGGACTACAGGCGCCCGCCACCGCACCCGGCAATTTTTTGTATTTTAGTAGAGACGGGGTTTCACCGTGTTAGCCAGGATGGTCTCGATATCCTGACCTCGTGATCCGCCCGCCTCGGCCTCCCAAAGTGCAGGGATTACAAGCGTGAGCCACCGCGCCCGGCCGGAATTAGTATAAATCTTAAGAGCCTTTAGCTCAGACTTTGCATTTTAATCCATTAAAACATGAATGTTCTCCTTTCAGATTTATATTATAGTAATACTAATAGAAAAAATGGTAATTATTGACATTTCTGTGTAATTACTAGTGCTGTTCTGCATGCTTTAGGGAATAATCTTCCCTAACTCTCATAGCAACACTATAATTAGTAACAATCATTATCTACATTTTGCAGATGACTTAGTGATATTAAGTGACTTTTCCAAGTTCACAAAATGATTTTCAAGGCGCCACTTCACAGTCAAGCAGGCTGACTTGCGATGTCATAGTCACTGGATGGACTCCTAAGTTCTGTCTCCCTTAGTGGGATAGGGAATGGGAGCAGTGGTGACACAGAAGGTGAAGCCTGATTTGTTAGGCCAAAAGAGCATTGTTTGTTTACATGGTGATTTTACCATGATCATTCTGTAAAGTCACCTTTCATAGTTTTGCATGTTTCTCTGTCCTGTTTTAGGTCAACAATTTTCCAAATGTGGCCCATGGGTTCTCTGGACATGCCATGGTAAAATAAAAAATTCATCGTCAAATAATGTTAGAAAATTTGACATTTCATAATTTTCTCTTTAAGATTCAATATGTAAATTAACATATTAAAGTCTCTGAGAAGTCCTGAATCAAGAAATGTTCTACTATGGAGAAGTGTTTTGATTTAGAACCACTTTTTATAAAACCGTTACCAATATTCATGATAGTAAAATGTCTAGAAAATTGGCCTCAGAGAATAATCATTAAAATATAGATCATTCATATTTTCTTTAATCCAAAAAATGTTTATTGAGCACCTATATGTGGGCCATGCACTGTGCTAAGTTATGGGGTGCAATGGTAAGAAGACACAGTATGTGAAGAAGTTCAAAGTCTACTGAAGGAGACAAAGAAGTTATATTTATAAATATATGCCACAATAATGTGCCCTGTTATTTGAAAACATGTCCCAGTACAAAAGAAGCAAAAATCTGGAAGTTGAAGAGAGAATGGCGAGGTTGGGAAATTCCATTTTGTTCATATGACTGGATCAAGACATTTGAAGTGTGCAAAATTTTAATTAGAGTGGTGATCAGATAGCCTGTCATGAACAGTCACAGCAATTCTAATAAAGCGTTAGGACTCTGTAGAGATATTGCAATGATTTTTACTGAAATGTTCAGAGTCTTTCATGATTTGGTTGTTGTTTTCTTTTGTGTTTGCAGAGTGATCCTCTGGCGGAAATAAATTATTTTCTACATCGTCAAAAAAAGGCACTGGTCAAAAAAAGCCCTGGAATATTTTTATTTTTGCATTATATTTTAAAGTAATAATTATTACATCTATTCCACAAAACACAGGCCACACAAACACACTCTCTCTCACACACACACACACACACACATATACAAACAAACAACCACAAAACATTTTAAGAAAATGTTCCATTTTATTAAAAGGAAAGAAAATTTAGTCTCTGCTATAAACTAAAAGTGTACATGCCTTCAACACTTATATATTGAACCTAATCCACAGTGTGATGGCATTTGAAGGACCTTGGGTGGTAATTAGGTATGAGTGTGTAGACCTCATTGGTGGGATTAGTGCCCAAAGACAGGGCAGAGCTTCCTTCTCTTTTGCTGTTCTCAGTCATATAAAGATACAGTGAGAAAACGGTGACCTACGTACAAGCTGGGAAGCAGGCCCTCGCAAGGCAAGCGCTCACCAGACACTAGAACTGTAGGTGCCTTGATGTTGGAATTCACAGCTTCCAGAACTGTGAGAAATAAATGTTCATTATTTGAGCCACCCTCTCTGGTATTTTTGTTATAACAGCCTGAACTGACTATTATAATCTCTGTAAAGATACTGATACAAAGATTTATTTCTAAAAATGACATCTAACATATTCCCAAAGGAAGTAATAATTTTCAGATATTCATATTGTATTTTAAACAATTTAATGTATAAAATTAATTTAATGGACATAAAGGTGTTTCCAAAAGAAAATAAAGCAAAACAACCTTGCTTTCCTCAAAAATCAGGCAGTAAGCAAACAAAACTTCTTATAATTAGCTGTGCATTTATCTTTTGAGGTGAAATACGTATTTCTATCGCCTTGACTGTGTACTATTTTGAGTATTCTATGTAGTGCAGATTGCTAACTAGGACTCTAATTGACTTAAACTACTTGTTCCAACTCTCAAACACTAGGAATAACTGACAATCACAATAGAATGGACATTTCCATATATATTCATAAACTGTAAATTTTTTAAAACAGACGTTTGGTGTTATAAATTGCTTAATTGAATAAACTGTAAAATATTAAATAATTCAAAAATATTTTTGTTACTTTTTCTAATATTTTAAGGTTTGAATAAACTAGTATATCTTCTCATATAACAGTTTCTTTGGACACTATATAGTCTATTTTTGCAAGTTATTATTTATAAAGTGCTAAATATATTTGCATGCATTATATAGACCAAAATAAATTTTACTGGTTTATTTTCTAAATTATATTATTTTTCTAAATATGAAATTGCACAAAATTAAACACAACTGTATTTAGTAGAACAATAAGTAGATTGTAAATATCACTAAATGTATTTATTAGATAAGGAAAGGTGGAAATCAGAATCTCATATAGAATTCTCAAATCCTTCGGAACATCCTATAATGAAAGTTATCAACCTCAACAGTGTAAACTCTCATTACGGTGAAATTGTCAAATTATTTTATGTTTCTGATAGCCAAGATATTCTGGTCTAAACTCCAACAGAGTCAGATATATGCTTGCTCTGGGAGGTCTGTGGTGATTGTTCTATTTTCCTACCCATCCTTTGTGATTATAAGAATGCATAACTAGGAAAAATAAACTTACCCTGGAACTGGAGGTGCAAATGAATTAAGCTATTTATCCTAAGTTCTTGTATGAGTAAATAGGGAAAATGGAGCACTGTAACAGAATAGAAAAGTGAAGCAAAGATGAAGAGATAAATTTGGTTTTATTGTTGTTTGTTCTTTTTAGGCATCAAATGAGTTCCTAGAAAAGCATGGAGTAAAACATATAGCAAATACACAAAGGTTGATGTAAAGTGCACAAATCACAACCTTCCTGAAAAGGAAATTGGAAATACATGAAAGAAACTTTAAATCACTCACAGCTGTTGATCCAATAATTCTATTTCTATGAATATTCTCTAAGGACATCATCAAACATTAGTGTAAAAATGTAGTGCAAACTCGTATCTATTTATATGTTTAATATCTAAAGTTCACCAGTGGAAATGATTGATTTAGATATTCATATGTTATAAGTTTACTTCATTGTACAATCACATAAAGCAGGGAGTGGTTAAGTAAAATGATAGATAAAACCTTTGGACTGTGATGAACTAAACAATAGATTATATTATCTGTATTATATTATTAAATATTTAATAATTAGAATAATAAAAAACAGAAAAATTAGAGAAATGCAAGAAATTAGTTATAGTATATTGCCAAGTACCAAAAATATATTTACACTATGCATTTTACAAAATGTACAAAAATTGGAAACAAATTGATTTTTTAAAATGTTTAATAGATTGTGTATACTTATATCATTTGATGTGTTTTTGTTAATAATGAGTACTTTCTTTATAAAAAAGTATTATTTTTAAAAGAAACAGAGAAGGAGAAAAATTAGTGTGTAAGTAAATATTTAAAGTTATTGTCTTATTAGGATTGCCAGATAAAGTATGGGATGCTCAGTTAAGCTTGATTTTCAATAAAAAAGACCTATTTTTAGTATGTCTTGCATTTTCATAAAGTAAGTGAAAAGGTATATATTATACTTAAAACACATTGACTAATGGAAATTTAGCTTTAAAGGTTGTGAATAACACACTGGGAATCACTTATTTCTATCCAGAGAGATATAATTTCTATAGATATATGATTCTATTCAGTCAATTAAAAGGTTTTGGCTTTGTTAAAATGCATCAGGTTTAGGGTTGACAAAAACACTAATTAAAATATGTTAATAAAATGGTAAACTAAAAACAAAGATGACAAATCTTGCAATCAAATTAAGTTTTTGCTTGGATGATAATCATTAACTTTTATATCTTAATTAAAGGCAGTCTTAGTTAAGTTTCTTCTAGCTACCAAGTATGATTTACCTCTGTCACCAAACTGAACATGCCTGTCTCTAGTTGATAGCTGCAGGGGAAGCATTATAAAAAGAGTAGAATTGTCTCTTCTTAGCAAGAATAGAATAACTGTGCTAATTCATGCTGACCACAGTGATGACTGCTAAAGTGGCCATCTTGGCGCGGATGCCAGTAGAGACAGTGATAGGGTAAAATGAGTATATGGAGATGAGAAGAGCTAGAGGGAATTGTTTCAGCACACATATTCTCTGGACCTTAGAACATTTATAAAAATAGTTGAGAGAGAAAATGTTGGCTTATGTCAGTGTGAAAGTGTTTATGCCATGCTCTGTTCCTAGGTATATGAATGATGTCAAATTTACAACTCCACTCCAAAAAAGTGTATTTAAAGATAAGTAATTTAAAATTTAATTGAATTTCTAACGAATAATTCATGTACTTAATCTTGTATGTGGAAGTGCATTAACAAATATTGTGTATACATTAATCCTAATATATACATCCATAATAATAAACACGCACACACAAATACGTTCTCTAAAGTCATTAGTCTAAATATTCTTAAAAAGCCACAATTACAACATTTTATACTAATAATTAATCTCTAAATACATATTGTAATTTTAATTTTAATATCAAATATACAGAAGATAAAGGAACTGAGCTTACGTAGACACGATGTTTGCTTCATATTTTGCATATTTTTCTTGACATAAAAAGGGAGTATTTGGCTATCAATTACATTTGTTCTTCTTGGTTTCTTTGGAAACAGGATTGAAGTTCAATTTCTGGATGGCTTATTGTTTTACTTCTTTTCTCAATTACTAATGTAAAATCAGTCGGAAAATTGTGAAAGCCTGCTGAAATATCCCAGTTTGATTCCACTGAAATAGATATGCTTGAGTACACATTGAAGTCATCAAAGAAATAGCTGTCTTTTACTTTTTAGCTTGCTTGTCCTTTACACACAAAAGTCTCTTTTTCTTTTAGTACTTTATTTTTAAATTTTACATTTATTTAATTTTTTAATAATTGACAAATAATTATACATATTCATAAGGTGCATAGTAATGTTTGGTACATATAATGCATAGTGATCAGATCAAGGTGATTAGCATATATGTCGGGGAAACATTTATCATTTCTTTGTGCTGAGAACATTCAATATCCTCCTTCTAGCTACTTGACACTGTATAATACATTATTGTTAACTACAGCCATCCTACAGCGGTATAGAACACTAGGGATTTGTACATTTACCAAAAAAAATCACATCTCCTGAGCCACATGCTGACACTTTTTTTTTAAATATTGACATCTAAAAATGTGTCTCATTATTTTGCAATATGTCACATATCATAAAATAGTGTGCTTCACTCCTTTTTTTGTCCTCTTTTTGACAGATTCCTTTTATTTCTATCTGATCCCTTTATGACAAAGATACATGTTGAGCCTTATGGATTATGAAACAATCGTGGTATTTCTATTAGTCTGCCAAATATTTGCTAAAAATAGCAAAAAGAAAATCTAAATGCCATAACAAAAGATTGATATTCAGTTTTTAATGAGTTTGAAACAATTTATATCTCTTCTTTGTATTCTTAATAATTAGAAGAATAGTTGACATGCACACACACATATACACGCTCGCATTTCATGAAAGTTGCTAACTATATATGCTAGCTTCCACCATGCAACTTGACATCTGTGAATGACAGACTAATTTGTCATTTATGGTCCTGAAAGTGTTGAAGTCTGACAAAATAAATTCACACTTTCTTCTTCTATAAGCAATTCCTTACCATCCACTTCCATTGCCATTTTCACACAGTTATTGACTATTACCATCCCTATTTACATAGAACAGACGAAATTCACTATAATCACAATTCCTTTTGGGGAGATTTTTATGCCTCATCGATATTGGTGGATCCTGACTTTGTGGAACCTGAAGCATAAAATTTAGTGGGGGAGTAGTTTAAGTAAATTATACAAAACTAAAAATTCATAATCAAACATCAAAATAAATATTATTTGGAACAAAAAAATCACAACCAATTATGTGTAAAAATTCTATAAACCTACAAACAAAAAATTCAGAACAAGTATATAGTATTTTATTAATTTTCCAGACCCTCTTACACAAATATTTAACTATACTTTTGTAGCATAATCGTTGGTCATTTCTTATTTCAATAATCTCAAAATTGTTTTTCTTTTTTTTTTTTAATTTATTTACTATTATTATACTTTAAGTTGTAGGGTACATGTGCATAACGTGCAGGTTTGTTACATATGTATACTTGTGCCAGGTTGCTGTGCTGCACCCATCAACTCGTCATTTACATCAGGTATAACTCTCAATGCAATCCCTCCCCCCGCCCCCCTCCCCATGATAGGCCCCGGTGTGTGATGTTCCCCTTCCTGAGTCCAAGTGATCTCATTGTTCAGTTCCCACCTATGAGTGAGAACATGCGGTGTTTGGTTTTCTGTTCTTGTGATAGTTTGCTAAGAATGATGGTTTCCAGCTGCATCCATGTTCCTACAAAGGACTCAAACTCATTCTTTTTGATGGCTGCATAGTATTCCATGGTGTATATGTGCCACATTTTCTTAATCCAATCTGTCACTGATGGACATTTGGGTTGATTCCAAGTCTTTGCTATTGTGAATAGTGCTGCAATAAACATACGTGTGCATGTGTCTTTGTAGCAGCATAATTTATAATCCTTTGGGTATATACCCAGTAATGGGATGGCTGGGTCATATGGTACATCTAGTTCTAGATCCTTGAGGAATCGCCATACTGTTTTCCATAATGGTTGAACTAGTTTACAATCCCACCAACAGTGTAAAAGTGTTCCTGTTTCTCCACATCCTCTCCAGCACCTGTTGTTTCCTGACTTTTTAATGATCGCCATACTAACTGGTGTGAGATGGTATCTCATTGTGATTTTGATTTGCATTTCTCTGATGGCCAGTGATGATGAGCAATTTTTCATGTGTCTGTTGGCTGTATGAATGTCTTCTTTTGAGAAATGTCTGTTCATATCCTTTGCCCACTTTTTGATGGGGTTGTTTGTTTTTTTCTTGTAAATTTGTTTGAGTTCTTTGTAGGTTCTGGATATTAGCCCTTTGTCAGATGAGTAGATTGCAAAAATTGTCTCCCATTCTGTAGGTTGCCTGTTCACTCTGATGGTAGTTTCTTTTGCTGTGCAGAAGCTCTTTAGTTTAATGAGATCCCATTTGTCAATTTTGGCTTTTGCTGCCATTGCTTTTGGTGTTTTAGACATGAAGTCTTTTCCCATGCCTATGTCCTGAATGGTACTACCTAGGTTTTCCTCTAGGATTTTTATGGTATTAGGTCTAACATTTAAGTCTCTAATCCATCTTGAATTAATTTTCGTATAAGGAGTAAGGAAAGGATCCAGTTTCAGCTTTCTACTTATGGCTAGCCAATTTTCCCAGCACCATTTATTAAATAGGGAATTCTTTCCCCATTTCTTGTTTCTCTCAGGTTTGTCAAAGATCAGATGGCTGTAGATGTGTGGTATTATTTCTGAGGACTCTGTTCTGTTCCATTGGTCTATATCTCTGTTTTGGTACCAGTACCATGCTGTTTTGGTTACTGTAGCCTTGTAGTATAGTTTGAAGTCAGGTAGCGTGATGCCTCCAGCTTTGTCCTTTTGACTTAGGATTGTCTTGGAGATGCGGGCTCTTTTTTGGTTCCATATGAACCTTAAAGCAGTTTTTTCCAATTCTGTGAAGAAACTCATTGGTAGCTTGATGGGGATAGCATTGAATCTATAAATTACCTTGGGCAGTATGGCCATTTTCACGATATTGATTCTTCCTATCCATGAGCATGGTATGTTCTTCCATTTGTTTGTGTCCTCTTTTATTTCACTGAGCAGTGGTTTGTAGTTCTCCTTGAAGAGGTCCTTTACATCCCTTGTAAGTTGGATTCCTAGGTATTTGATTCTCTTTGAAGCAATTGTGAATGGAAGTTCATTCCTGATTTGGCTCTCTGTTTGTCTGTTACTGGTGTATAAGAATGCTTGTGATTTTTGCACATTAATTTTGTATCCTGAGACTTTGCTGAAGTTGCTTATCAGCTTAAGGAGATTTTGGGCTGAGACAATGGGGTTTTCTAAATATACAATCACGTCATCTGCAAACAGGGACAATTTGACTTCTTCTTTTCCTAACTGAATACCCTTGATTTCTTTCTCTTGCCTGATTGCCCTGGCCAGAACTTCCAACACTATGTTGAATAGGAGTGGTGAGAGAGGGCATCCCTGTCTTGTGCCAGTTTTCAAAGGGAATTTTTCCAGTTTTTGCCCATTCAGTATGATATTGGCTGTGGGTTTGTCATAAATAGCTCTTATGATTTTGAGGTACGTTCCATCAATACCGAATTTATTGAGCGTTTTTAGCATGAAGGGCTGTTGAATTTTGTCAAAAGCCTTTTCTGCATCTATTGAGATAATCATGTGGTTCTTGTCTTTGGTTCTATTTATATGCTGGATTATGTTTATTGATTTGCGAATGTTGAACCAGCCTTGCATCCCAGGGATGACGCCCACTTGATCATGGTGGATAAGCTTTTTGATGTGTTGCTGAATCCGGTTTGCCAGTATTTTATTGAGGATTTTTGCATCGATGTTCATCAGGGATATTGGTCTAAAATTCTCTTTTTTTGTTGTGTCTCTGCCAGGCTTTGGTATCAGGATGATGTTGGCCTCATAAAATGAGTTAGGGAGGATTCCCTCTTTTTCTATTGATTGGAACAGTTTCAGAAGGAATGGTACGAACTCCTCCTTATACCTCTGGTAGAATTCAGCTGTGAATCCATCTGGTCCTGGACTTTTTCTGGTTGGTAGGCTATTACTTATTGCCTCAATTTCAGAGCCTGCTATTGGTCTATTCAGGGATTCAACTTCTTCCTGGTTTAGTCTTGGAAGAGTGTAAGTGTCCAGGAAATTATCCATTTCTTCTAGATTTTCCAGTTTATTTGCATAGAGGTGTTTATAGTATTCTCTGATGGTACTTTGTATTTCTGTGGGGTCGGTGGTGATATCCCCTTTATCATTTTTAACTGCGTCGATTTGATTCTTCTCTCTTTTCTTCTTTATTAGTCTTGCTAGTGGTCTGTCAATTTTGTTGATCTTTTCAAAAAACCAACTCCTGGATTCATTGATTTTTTGGAGAGTTTTTTGTGTCTCTATCTCCTTCAGTTCTGCTCTGATCTTAGTTATTTCTTGCCTTCTGCTAGCTTTCGAATGTGTTTGCTCTTGCTTCTCTAGTTCTTTTAATTGCGATGTTAGAGTGTCAATTTTAGATCTTTCCTGCTTTCTCTTGTGGGCATTGAGTGCTATAAATTTCCCTCTACACACTGCTTTAAATGTGTCCCAGAGATTCTGGTATGTTGTATCTTTGTTCTCATTGGTTTCAAAGAACATCTTTATTTCTGCCTTCATTTCGTTATGTACCCAGTAGTCATTCAGGAGCAGGTTGTTCAGTTTCCATGTAGTTGAGCGGTTTTGATTGAGCTTCTTAGTCCTGAGTTCTAGTTTGATTGCACTGTGGTCTGAGAGACAGTTTGTTATAATTTCTGTTCTTGTACATTTGCTGAGGAGTGCTTTACTTCCAATTACGTGGTCAATTTTGGAGTAAGTACGATGTGGTGCTGAGAAGAATGTATATTCTGTTGATTTGGGGTGGAGAGTTCTATAGATGTCTATTAGGTCTGCTTGCTGCAGAGATGAGTTCAATTCCTGGATATCCTTGTTAACTTTCTGTCTCGTTGATCTGTCTAATGTTGACAGTGGAGTGTTGAAGTCTCCCATTATTATTGTATGGGAGTCTAAGTCTCTTTGTAAGTCTCTAAGGACTTGCTTTATGAATCTGGGTGCTCCTGTATTGGGTGCATATATATTTAGGATAGTTAGCTCTTCCTGTTGAATTGATCCCTTTACCATTATGTAATGGCCTTCTTTGTCTCTTTGGATCTTTGATGGTTCAAAGTCTGTTTTATCAGAGACTAGTATTGCAACCCCTGCTTTTTTTTGTTCTCCATTTGCTTGGTAAATCTTCCTCCATCCCTTTATTTTGAGCCTATGTATGTCTCTGCGTGTGAGATGGGTCTCCTGAATACAGCAGACTGATGGGTCTTGACTCTTTATCCAGTTTGCCAGTCTGTGTCTCTTAATTGGAGCATTTAGTCCATTTACATTTAAGGTTAAGATTGTTATGTGTGAACTTGATCCTGCCATTATGATATTAACTGGTTATTTTGCTCGTTAGTTGATGCAGTTTCTTCCTAGCCTCGATGGTCTTTACATTTTGGCATGTTTTTGCAATGGCTGGTACCGGTTGTTCCTTTCCATGTTTAGTGCTTCCTTCAGGGTCTCTTGTAAGGCAGGCCTAGTGGTGACAAAATCTCTAAGCATTTGCTTATCTGTAAAGGATTTTATTTCTCCTTCACTTATGAAACTTAGTTTGGCTGGATATGAAATTCTGGGTTTAAAATTCTTTTCTTTAAGAATGTTGAATATTGGCACCCACTCTCTTCTGGCTTGGAGAGTTTCTGCCGAGAGATCTGCTGTTAGTCTGATGGGCTTCCCTTTGTGGGTAACCCGACCTTTCTCTCTGGCTGCCCTTAAGATTTTTTCCTTCATTTCAACTTTGGTGAATCTGGCAATTATGTGTCTTGGAGTTGCTCTTCTCGAGGAGTATCTTTGTGGCGTTCTCTGTATTTCCTGGATTTGAATGTTGGCCTGCCCTACTAGGTTGGGGAAGTTCTCCTGGACGATATCCTGAAGACTGTTTTCCAACTTGGTTCCATTTTCCCCCTCACTTTCAGGCACCCCAATCAGACGTAGATTTGGTCTTTTTACGTAATCCCATACTTCTTGCAGGCTTTGTTCATTTCTTTTTCTTCTTTTTTCTTTTGGTTTCTCTTCTCGCTTCATTTCATTCATTTGATCCTCAATCGCAGATACTCTTTCTTCCAGTTGATCGAGTCGGTTACTGAAGCTTGTGCATTTGTCACGTATTTCTCGTGTCATGGTTTTCATCTCTTTCATTTCGTTTATGACCTTCTCTGCATTAATTACTCTAGCCATCAATTCTTCCACTTTTTTTTCAAGATTTTTAGTTTCTTTGCGCTGGGTACGTAATTCCTCCTTTAGCTCCGAGAAATTTGATGGACTGAAGCCTTCTTCTCTCATCTCATCAAAGTCATTCTCCGTCCAGCTTTGATCCGTTGCTGGCGATGAGGTGCGCTCCTTTGCCGGGGGAGATGCGCTCTTATTTTTTCAATTTCCAGCTTTTCTGCCCTGCTTTTTCCCCATCTTTGTGGTTTTATCTGCCTCTGGTCTTTGATGATGGTGATGTACTGATGGGGTTTTGGTGTTGGTGTCCTTCCTGTTTGATAGTTTTCCTTCTACCAGTCAGGACCCTCAGCTGTAGGTCTGTTGGAGATTGCTTGAGGTCCACTCCAGACCCTGTTTGCCTGGGTATCAGCAGCAGAGGCTGCAGAAGATAGAATATTTCTGAACAGCGAGTGTACCTGTCTGATTCTTGCTTTGGAAGCTTCCTCTCAGGGGTGTACTCCACCCTGTGAGGTGTGGGGTGTCAGACTGCCCCTAGTGGGGGATGTCTCCCAGTTAGGCTACTCAGGGGTCAGGGACCCACTTGAGCAGGGAGTCTGTCCCTTCTCAGATCTCAACCTCCGTGTTGGGAGATCCACTGCTCTCTTCAAAGCTGTCAGACAGAGTCGTTGGCGTCTGCAGAGGTTTCGGCTGTGTTTGCTATTGCCCTGTCCCCAGAGGTGGAGTCTACAGAGACAGGCAGGTTTCCTTGAGCTGCTGTGAGCTCCACCCAGTTCAAGCTTCCCAGCAGCTTTGTTTACCTACTTAAGCCTCAGCAATGGCGGGCGCCCCTCCCCCAGCCTTGCTGCTGCCTTGCCGGTAGATCACAGACTGCTGTGCTAGCAATGAGGGAGGCTCCGTGGGTGTGGGACCCTCCCGGCCAGGTGTGGGATATGATCTCCTGGTGTGCCTGTTTGCTTAAAGCGCAGTATTGGGGTGGGAGTTACCCGATTTTCCAGGTGTTGTGTGTCTCAGTTCCCCTGGCTAGGAAAAGGGATTCCCTTCCCCCTTGCGCTTCCCAGGTGAGGCAATGCCTCGCCCTGTTTCAGCTCTCGCTGGTCGGGCTGCAGCAGCTGACCACCACCGATCGTCCGGCACTCCCCAGTGAGATGAACCCAGTACCTCAGTTGAAAATGCAGAAATCGCCGGTCTTCTGTGTCGCTCGCGCTGGGAGTTGGAGACTGGAGCTGTTCCTATTCGGCCATCTTGCTCCGCCCCCAACCAAGACCCCAAGCTCAAAATTGTTTTTCATAAACAGAATATAAAAGCAGAGCTCAGTATTTCATCTATCAATTAGGATCGAATGAAGGGATTATTTGAAGTAGAGTTGCTGTTATTGGTAAAGTTAGAATTATTGCAGAACTCTAGAAAACTACCAAATTTCTGACATATATGAGATTTAAATATATTTTTTATTTTTAAAACTAGCACAAATATTTTTATGTACACAGAAATAATGTAAAGTTATATTGTGTGCAATTCTTATAAAAAATAAAATGTGGTATATTTATAATTTTATATACTGCCCAGTCAAGTACATTCCTCACAGGGGATAACTTATATTTTTACCAGATATCAATGAGGAATTAACTTTCTGTTTATAGTTTTATATATCTGATGATTAGAAACAAAGAATGTAGCCTCTGCTATTGTCCCAGGTAAGCACCTGGAGAGATTTTCAAGTTTGCAGTGCAAGGGGAGCCCAGCACTCTCCAGAGTTGAGGCATGAAGGTGAGAGGCTTAAAATGAGATCAAGGCAGCCAGATTGGATTTATATTCTCACTGGGAAGTAAAAAGATTATTTGAATTTCCTTTGTTTTGAAACAATCTGTGATATGTCTTGGTAGATCTTAAGTGTTTAGCCTATATAAAAAAATAAAACAAGTTCTGAACTATTTTGTATTATTGTCTGGGAGTTTGTTATCTGTAACTTTATATCATCTGACTCTTCCTAGCTTATGTGATTAATTTCATAGTTAAACATAGCAATGCTACCCGTTTTGAAAATTCTGTCTAGAACTCTCCATAATATACATCTTTGTCATAACACAAAATTTCACATTTCACAAATTTTATAAATTTAACACTTTCCATGTGAAATGATTATGGTAAGATATTCTTGGCACATGTTTAAAGTTAAGTGTCATTGGTGAATTAGGTATTACATTTAAATATACCATGGTGTCCTTGATATTTTGTTTTATCTTCCCTTGTTGGGGTCCATCTTTTCATGTGCTTATTTAAAAAAAAAGTTTTCTAGTTAATATCATATTGCTAAGATCCTCACACATTTTATGAAAAAGATGTTTTCACTATGGATGCAAATTCACACAATGAAATTGAATTTCATTAATGCAAATTAAAATCTTCATTATCATATTATAATTGTAGTTAAATAATAAATAATTAAATCAGTAATACCTCTCAATTTTTAAATCTGTCTCTTAATGTTATTAAAATTTCATTTTGTAGACATTTGAAAATGGCATATTTTTCATCTTGATTTTATTTATATCCTAACAAGAAGATACAAGGTTTAAATAAACATTAAATTAGAACTGAGAACTTAGAGCTAATTTGCTACTATTATCTAAAAGGTTACTAATTTTATATGTGTTACTGCTCTTATGTGATTCATTAATAGGTCCTTTGCAGAAACAATATAAAATGCTGAAATTATAAAATAGCATAATTATTTTTATCTTGTAGATATGGCAACTGAGGTATAAAGAGATTAAGTATATACAGGACTTAAGTACAATCGTTGGAATACAAACTTAGGTGTAGTTTATAATCTATAATGACTGCAATATTAAACTATAGTACCAATAACAATTCTATATTTATACTGCAGATATCCTCTTCTAATCTGTAATTCTAATTTCTCACTAAATTTAATATCAAAATTTGAATTTAAAATAATGATAAACAATGATACTATAGAAGGTAAAATAGATATTCTGGTTTTGTTATTACAATGTTTTTGAATCTCATGGGAAGTCAATGTGGAGGGAACAAAACAAACTAAAGATATGATTTGAGAAAATTGTGGTGAAACCTTGCAGTGAATTAAGAGAACCAAGCTTATGTAATGCAAGAAATTATTGTTGTAGTTCCCTTTAATTTCCAATTTTTTTTAACGTTCTCAACCATAGCAACAAGAAGTTCCAAAGCTGTGCACTCTTTCTTGACTTACTGAGCAATTATATGGTCTAGGTTCTCTTAACAAAGACAAAAAGTTGGCATAATTTATTGTTCTCTCAAGGTTATTACATGATCTTGGTTTTGACCTTAATTACTCAGATTCTCTGATATCACCAACGTACTGATTATTTAATCCCCCACCAAACAATTACTTTTCTACTCTCTAGATTTTCAAACATTGTAAGAGACTGAAATAAAGAAAAGTATTTGGTTCATTTTGTTGTCACAATAAAACCCTTATAAGGGGAAAACTTTGAAACTTTTCTCAAATTCTGAAATTAACTGGTCAATTAAAGGTTTAAAAATAGTGTACCACAATTTGAAAGCTGAGTTAAAGAAAGAACGAACTCTGGAAAATAGTCAGTCTCTAGAACTTCGTTGTATATTAGCAGGATTTATTTTCTAAATTTATACAAAAAAATATAAGATTATTTAAATTTTCTTTCCTAGAAAAATTTGTGACCTGCCAGGGGATGGAATTTGTTATATTAAAATGGGAAAATTATAAGATATGTATGCCAAAATACTTGCATCTGTTTTAAGAGAAAAAGAAGAAAATAGCCTCTGACATAGTGTATATAAGTAAAATAAAATAATAAGTAGAATAAACTGGTTATTTGATATTAACTTTATTATTAACAGGAAGCATGACTGGAAGGCCTCAAGAAACTAACCATCATGGCAGAAGGTACAGGGAAAGCAAGCACCATCTTCACATGGTGGCAGAGGGAAAGCAAATGAGTGAGATGGGGGAAGTGCTACACACTTTAAATAACCAAATCTCATGAGAACTCTGTCATGAGAACAGTGACGGGGAAGTCCACCTGCATATTCAATTACCTCCCATCAGGCCTCTCCTTCAACAGTGGGAATTACAAGTCAACAGGAGATTTGGGTGGGCACACAGAGCCAAACCATATCATACATAATGAAACATAATTAGGCAAAAAAAAATAATAATAATGAGGTTGTGTCATTTGTAGCAACATATATGAAAGTGGAGAGCATTACATTAAGTGAAATCAGCCAGGCACAGAAAGACAAGTATCACACGTTCTGAGTTATATGTGGGAGCTAAAAATGTGAATCTCATGAAGATACAGAGTAGATTGGCGGTTACCAGAAGCCAGAAAGACTAGTAGGAGGAAAGCAACATAAAGAAAGGCCAATTAATGTGTATAAACATATAGTTTAATAGAATAAATAAGACCTAAGACTTTCTGAATCAGTAGAGTAACTTTCATTTACAATAATCTATAGCATATTTCAAAATAGCTAGAATACTGACTGGGCACAGTGGCTCATGCTTGTAATCCCAACAATTTGGGAGGCCAAGTTACAAGGATCACTTGAGCCCAGGAGTTTGAGACCAGCCTAAGCAGACCATGTCTTTACAAAAAAATTAATAAATAAAAAATTAACTGGACATGGTGGCATGCACCTGCAATCCCAGCTACTCAGGAGGCTGAGGAAGGAGGATCGCTTCAGCCCAGGAAGTTGAGATTGTAGTCTGAATGGTTCTTAAAATATTATCTAGTTATATATTTAAAAAGGTCTCTGTTTTGTTTTGAATTAAACCCAAAATATTTGTCATGTTTCAATCAGTGTAAAATGAAAACTGATTAACCTGTACTTGTGAATTTTGCAATCGATTATAATTTTAACAGAATATAATCAATTAATAGGCTAATAAGTGATATCTAATCAGAATGCAGAATGATGGACATCTGGAAAGTTGAAGAAAACAGATTTGAAGACAAAAATAGAAACAGATTTGAAGGCAAAAATATGATGTGGTGGCAACCAGCACACTAAAGCTGAAATCTGACAGGGAGAGCAGATAATACACTGAATGCAAGAATCAGAAAAAAAAAAAATTATATTTTCTTGCATTGTATTTGTGTCATCCAAAGACCAAATAGTCAAACAATACAATTCTTAACCTGCATCAAGATTTACTAATGATTAGCAAACGTACAAAACAGAAAATGCAGCATATGCAACTTCAGTGTCTCGGAAACCCTGAACCTGTCAAACCCAGCATCAGCTCTTAAGTTGCAGACTTATTTATAACAACTAGACATCAAAGTGTACCCTTCAAAAGCATTTCTAGTTCACTGCTGAGATCACTTTATCTGTCTCCCAGTAAATTCTATCTATAGATGTTTGCAAGAGGATATGCTTAGTGCTAGGCTTGATTATTAACTCTTGTATTTGTAATATTGAACATTTAAGAGCATCATGATCTTGGCAACTCACAGTATATTGTTATTAGAACAGCCATTCTCACTTTGGAATGAGACAAAGATTATACTGTGTACAATAATGGGTAATAGAATGTTGGAGTATTACAGGTGAAGTAAGATTTTCTCATTATCTATTTTATGCTCTAAACTTTTTTACTTAAGGCAATTTATAATAAAATTTTGACTGATACTATAAAACTTTAAATAACATGATAATTCCTAAACATATAATCTAAAATATAACCATGTATGTCTGTTTCTATCATTAATTTTATGTTGGCAATCATCATTATATAATTTAATAAGTTGAAAAACAAATCATAAGGTTAACAAACAATATGCTTACCATCTCCATATTTTATAAGGCACTTCACATTATATATTTTGTGGGCACAATACCTAACGTTTAGAGTTTAAAAACCTTCCACTGTTATATGAATCATTATTATATTAAATGCATATGAAAACTATTTGTCTCAATATATGAGAGCTCGGTTTGCATACTGCCCTATTGACATACAACTCTTCCTATGATGTAAGACATTCTTTACTTGGATTTAAGCCATAGCTATATTTAAGTTTCCAATGCCATATCTTGGTCTTTTTCCAGAAATTCTAGAGTACATTCACAGTGAATCACTGAATACCTTTTCAGTCTATATCATCTAGGAGCCACAACATGTGCAAATTTTGACCTTTTACGTTGTTCTCCAATGACAGATTTTTAAACTGAAGACAAAGAAATAAGAAAAAACCACTCACTAAAATGTTACATTTTCCTTAGCACTATATAGTTTTTCTTCTTTTTAATAAAGTTTAACTTATAATCGTTTACTTTCCAAAGAGAGGGGATGAGACTTAAACAGGTAATGAACTATGCTAGTCTCAAAGCACAGAAAGCAGGCATATAAAAAGGAGAAGTCAAGATAACTCAAAAACAGTTGCCTAGACTCATGTTTTCTAATTCTCTCATTCTCTTTAGAGCCTAGTAAACTCAGGATTTGTTCCTCGCTATGCCATCATGGTATTTTTATTGTTGTCAAGTTCTCCAGTTGCCTCTCCACATTTCTTGGCTAATAGTTTTTAGGTTTTATTTTACTGAACCTGTCCATAGCATTTGAGAAAACTCAACAGTTTTCCCTTAAAATACTTTCTTTGCATTTCAAGACGCCATGTGCATCTGACTCTCTCTTCTCTCATTGGCTACTCTTTTTAAATCTTTCCTGATTTTTTTCTTTGCCTTCCCCTTTTCCTTAAGGTTGGCATTTTCAGGACTCCTTTCTTGTACATCCTCTCTTTTTTTTTTTTTTTCAGTCAGCCCTCACTCCCTTGGCCATATCATCAACAAGCTACCTAGCCATACATATAGTCACTCTCAAACTTAAATCTGTAGCTTACATAACTTCCCAGAACAGGCCGACATGTACAATTAACCATTCAACATTTCCAATTAAAAGTTTTGTAAAATCACCAAACTTTACTTATCTAAAATGGAGCTCCTGCTGCTCAGCGTCAGCGCCGCCAAATCAGCTTCTAACTCTCTACCCAAATTTGGTTGTTTGTACAACTCAAACACTTAAGAGTCCTTTGATTTTCTCTTATTCTTGATTCAATCTCTCAGTAAACACTTCCAGCTCTATCTTCATAATACATTAAAGAAAACCTTTGAGCACTTCTCAGTAATTTTATTGTTGACACTATAGCCTATGTCATCATCATAGGCTTGAATAACTGCAACAAAATATCAGCTAGAATTTCTATTTCAACTTCTACCACATCAGTGTATTGTCAACACAGCAGTAATACTGTTAAAATAAGAGCCTACAGCCGGGCGCCGTGGCTCACGCCTGTAATCCCAGCACTTTGGGAGGCTGAGGCGGGCGGATCACAAGGTCAGGAGATCGAGACCACGGTGAAACCCCGTCTCTACTAAAAGTATAAAAAAAAATTAGCCGGGCGAGGTTGTGGGCGCCTGTAGCCCCAGCTACTCGGGAGGCCGAGCCAGGAGAATGGCGGGAACCCGGGAGGTGGAGCTTGCAGTGAGCCGAGATTGCGCCACTGCACTCCAGCCTGGGCGACAAAGCGAGACTCTGTCTCGAAAAAAAAAAAAAAAAAAAGAGCCTACGCAGTCTATACCCAGTAAATAGAAACATATCAAATCTGTTAAAGCTCATGAGTTCATAGAAACATATCAAATCTGTTAAAGCTCATGAGTTCATAGTAATACTTAAACTAAACAAAACAAAAACAAAATGACAAAAAATAAAATAAAATTTTCAATGCCTACCTATGGAACATGCTTAATCTCCTAATTTATTATTTTGAATATAGACAATTGAAGCAATATAAATAAAGAAGGTTTTATAATCACTATTTTAAACCCTTTAATAAGAGAATGTATCTAGCCAATGATAATTTATAACTACTAATATTACAGAGATTGTGTGCTTCTGGTGGAGGTGGAAAATAATAAGAAACAAATATGAAATTGTATTGCAAGCAACCAAAACAACTAAAACCAATGAAGCACTTTGATAAAGACATCAATGTATAGGCCGGGCGCGGTGGCTCAAGCCTGTAATCCCAGCACTTTGGGAGGCCGAGACGGGCGGATCACGAGGTCAGGAGATCGAGACCATCCTGGCTAACACGGTGAAACCCCGTCTCTACTAAAAAATACAAAAAACTAGCCGGGCGAGGTGGCGGGCGCCTGTAGTCCCAGCTACTCGGGAGGCTGAGGCAGGAGAATGGTCTAAACCCGGGAGGCGGAGCTTGCAGTGAGCTGAGATCCGGCCACTGCACCCCAGCCTGGGCGACAGAGCAAGACACTGTCTCAAAAAAAAAAAAAAAAAGAAAAGAAAATACAGCACAGTATAATAAAAACACCTGAACAAACCAAAACCAAAAAATAAACCAAACAAACAAAAACAGTGAAGAACATGTTAAAAGACACAAAGGAAAAGCAATAAAAATATCCAAACCAGGAAACCATACAAGGCATATATACTTTGTTTTCTTTAGCAGATACATTGCTAGGGGATAAAAAAATACAAGAAAGAGATATTAATTAATTTAAAAAGACTAAATAATCTATCAATTGAAATATTGAGATTTTATTGAACAAAACTACAAATACAGCAGAAATAATTAACAGTAGACTTTAATATAAATCCCTTGTTCTGTCCTTTAAAGATGTTGGCCTTCATTAGAGCTCTTTGCTTTCAGCAGGATTGTGATATATATTTCAATTTTTTTAATTTATGAAAAATAACTGACTAAAGAAAAAAAACTAGTTATATATATGCATATATATAAAATCCCTGGGTAACTAACCAGATGTGAAATCTAAGAAACCACAAATTAAACACCACTCTCTGATTATGTTGACTATGTACACGGTTAGCACAGTGTATAATCTTTAACTAAAATGTATGTGTGAAAGGAAGGGGTAAACAATCAGAGAGTTAGATTTTAATATTACTACCCTCAAGAGAGAGGGATGCTATGTTGGTACCTCTTTTCACTTTTATTACTTGAATTATCAGTAAAGTTTAGCATTGGGTAAAATCTATGATTGCTATGGATCTTTTAACAAGTTAACACTTATGATAACAAAGAAAGTAATTGGGGAAATTTGGACTCCGATGGATATTTTCTTTTATTAAAGAATTATGATTTTTAAGTGTAACTATTTTTGTTATCTTTGGGTTTTTAAAAACAAATATCTTTACTTTTAAGAGCTATATACTGAAATATGTACTAAAGTAATCTGATGAAGTATATACTGAAAATAATAAAGAGAACCATGGGGAGTAATTAGGTTTATAGAGTAAACCAAATTGGCTAAATGTTGATGATTGAAGCTAAGCAATGAGTTCATGACAGTACATTATACTATTCTCTCTGCTTAAGAATATTTTTAAATATTCTATTCATATGCATTTATAAAGGAAAATATGTTTTAGAAGGCTTGAAAGTATTTGTTAATCTCACAAGTAAATAAACAGATGTGGAATGAATTGCAGAGATATATGAAATAAACAGTCATAATATGTCATGTAATTGTTGATAGTTTTCAAAGTTTAGGTGCCATTGCAATTCAAAGCAGAATTTGTCTTGACAATGTGCATCTCGTGTACAGAATATACACCAGTGAATTGCATATGGAACAGAAGAGAACACCGACAGTTCTCATAAGAAAGTGAATGCAACTTGATTAGGATGTCTGGTGTTGGGTTAGAAAGAAAAATAGCTTAGAAATAGTAGGTCTAAATTTAATATGCACTCATGAATTCTGAAATAAATATACTTTCTCAAGTGTCACCACACTTACCGATAGTAATTATGTAGCATGATAGAAAATGTAATGCTAGTGTCCAGGACTTCTTGAAAAGCAGCTAGGGCAAAGACAAACATGAGCTTGAGATACATTGTTGGGAGGGAGAAATATTTTCAAGACTTTATCATCTTACAAAAATATAGGTAAGTGAGGTGATAGACATAGTGATTAGTTTGATTTAATCATTCCACATTGAATACACATATGAAAACATCAAATTCTACCCACAAATGTTATAATTTTTCAATCAATAATAATATTAACATTTATTTTTAATAAGATAGAAGGCATACAAATTAACATGTAAACCAAGGAGCCTTCAGAATGAAGTCCCAACTTTCCAATGAGTTGCAGAAATGTATATACCTTCTTGAGACTTCAGAAAGAATGGGAGCTTGCATCCTGGTAAATAAAACAAATTATTATGGGGGAAAAGAGAAATTATACTGAGGGGCAATAAATGATTGTTAAGAAGAATGATTGGATGAAGGAACAAGAGATTAACTTGTAAATAGTTTTCTTTGGGACTTCAATGATCCTTGGAGAAAGTCATTATACTCATAAAAAGGTCTGTTTAGTTATAATCAAATATTGGTCTTCTTTTCTGCAATACATAATGAGATAAAGGAGAAGGGAGAAAAAAATCCATTATTCTCCTCAGTGGGTCTGGATCTTCAGCTTCTTTGGAAGATACCATGGGAAGTTTCAGATGAAGATGTTGGAGCTCAGAAACCATTACTCTAAATGTGGCATTTTGACATTCTGAACTGAATAATAATAATAATAATAATAATCAGTTTTAAGGAAATAATTTGTAAGGTACTGTTGAGATGAGCAAAGACCATAAAGTTAATGAGATATCTATCCAAAAATTTAGCAGAGCAATGATTGAATGAATGAGAATAGCAATAGATATTGCCACTTAGAACAAGGCAAATCTTAAAAAAAAATACATATATATATATACACACACACACATATATATATATATATATCGAAGGTATGTTAATAAGAAAAAAGATAAAATAATTAAATTATTTTTTTATTAAATATTATTAAATACTATTAATTATTTATTATATTTTATTCAATTAAGTACAGTCAAATTTACTGGAACTTTCTAAGAGCTCTCAGGCTGGTTAACACAATTTGTGAGATTAAGAATAGAAGAAATTTCCAACTTGTGTATGAACTTCAAGTATCATCATTATTGCTCACCTGGAGACATAAATGTTTCATTTCTGAGTAAACTAAGTTATCCCCAAGATAAGATAATTCAGCTAATAATAATTAGGTCAGCCTTATCTAATGGGTAGAAGCTTGGAAGAAAATAGACCTACGAAAAATAACTTCCAAATTCTGATTAATAACCTTGACTGTGCACATTATATAGAATTGTGAGAGTGCACATCCTTCTAATGAAGTTATTCTCTGAGATGTGGTTAAGCCCATGATGTTTATGAGGCACTCAGTGCAACTACATCATTTTCAGTGAAGCAATGGCTATCTCCAAAGCATACATTCCCTCCATATTTGAGTAGCAGAATCATAAAGGAAACCTATCTTGGTGCTTGAAGGGCAGTGTTCAAATAATTTTATATTTGTTATCACCCAAATAATAGATCTACTTTTTAAATAAATTGACACAGAAAATGTGATTTTCCTAGCTCCACAAGTTCTGAGTACAATACATTACCTGTCATCTGCATAATCAATACTCTATACGTCTTTAGGTTTTACTCAGAATAAAAGGCACCTCTCTTACATTGCCTACAGATTTTACGTAATCCATTTCTTTCACATGTTTTGTTTCCTCTCTTGCCTACTTCTGTCTTGCTTACTTTGCCACTTTGCTTCATACAAATGAAGACAGTGTCCTTGATCCTTAAACGCACCAGGTGTGATGTTGCACATGTTGATTCTTTTAACCAGACCTCTCCATCACAAGATATTGGCTGGCTCACTTCTTTACCTCTGTCAGAACTGTACTCAAATGCCACCTACTCAGCAATAACTTCCATGTAATTATCTTTATAAACTCCAACCTAATCTAGCACATCCCACCAGTTTTCCATAATTTATTTTCATAGCCATCCAACATAGTCTATTTTTTAACAATGTATTTTTTTCCTGACTCCCCTCAATAGAAAGAAAAAGAAAAAGAAAAACTCCATGAGGGATAGAGTTGGGGTCAGTTTTGTTCGCATCTGTGTTTCTATCATCTAGGACATTACCATTTAGATAATAGGTAAATTTAAAAGTATATCAGTTGAAGAAGAAAAATAGCTACACATATCTGAAATTGGACTTTCATATTTTCTTCTAAACACTAGAATGTCTTAATGAGATATATAGAATTAAATGTTTATCATTATGCAGTTTTACTCATTGCAAAGGCAAATGAGTTATATATAAAACCTGGATACAAAAGGTTTTATTTCAGATGATAATTGACATTACTTTTGTCAAGAATTGTCTTGTTTTCTATCTACAAAGGAAAAATACGTATTATTACCCTTTGTATCATTTTATCAAGGCAGGGGTTGCCCTTGTTCCTTTGATGAACTAAAAAGACACCTATTAATCTATATTTATAAACAAATGCTTCTCTTTCATTTGGGGAAGACAAAACAAAAAACAAAACAAAATAAAACCTCTAGGAATTTATGCCCTTGAATAAGCTACTGATTCTGGCAGTAACTACTGAAAGCCTGTAATACACATCTACTCCAAAGTAGTTCTGGCTGTCTTCTCCAAAGCCACTTTCTTGTACTTACTTCAAGCCTGACTATTGTTAATTACTGTTTCTCCCTTCAGGATTTATTGCCCTCACATCTACATTACTTACAGAGGCTGAGAGTAACATTTCCAAATCTTATAAGACAAAATGTGCTGATTCCATAGCATGATATCCAGGAATCTCCATGATTATTCTCTACCACTAACTGTATTTTCTGACATGCTGCGGGATCACAGATTTGTTCTAGTCTGATCAAACTATTGATAGTTTTCTGGACTATTATATTATCCATATTTTTGTCTCTGATTAAAATTCCTTTCATGAATTTCTGTTCTTCCTTCAAAGCTGACCTAAACCACTTGTTTTTTCTTTTCAGTTTATGTATTATTTCCTATTTTTTACACTGTATTTTAATCATTAACACATTTTTTAATGCTGCTATCTTTGTTTTCAGGGACTGTGTTATACCACTTTTAGAAATCTAGTTTTTAACAGAGTCTCTTTTCTCAAAACCTAACTCAATACACAAATGAATTTCATAACATTTTGTAGATTTACTCAATATATGTAATATAGTTCTGAGTATCAAATAAAAAATTTTACTGTACTTCTTATTTGTTCATGGGTTTTGAAATGTTGTCCATTTTCTTTCCTTTAGAACTACTACACTCCTGACTTTTACAGCTGACTCCTCTTTTAAAATTTCTGGATGTGTCAACATAGTGAGATTACCTCAAAATTACTTTTTGAAATTTTCTTATTTTTAGACAAGAAAAGTGGTTCAAGTTGCCTACTGTGGAGTTAAAGTGAACTGGAAAGTTTCATAAAACTTGTTCTGCAACTTTCTCTTTACTTCCAACTCTTCAGCCAGCCCTTTCTTTTTCATAGGAAGTCCAGTGTAAGTTTCCCTCCCCAATCTTTTATCTGAGTGAGAGCTGAAGCTGTCAAACGGTCAAGTCAAAAATTTTTTAGATGCTCAGTTTTTAGCAAAATACAAGTTCCAAAGGAAATTTAAGTCTCATTTTCTTCATTTTTTGCTCTATTTAAATGTGATCATCTATGTTAATAAAACTTAAAACTTTTCCCTGAAGAGTGAAACATAAACACAGACACACACACCCCCAACACACCCACCCATACACACACACACGCAGACACACACACAATACACTTTGCTGTCTTTTCATTTTCCTTCAAATTAACTTCCTAAAATATTATTTTCATTCTCAATTTTTGGTTTGTTGGGTCTTCTGAAAACAGTTCTCTATCCCCACTTCATCCTTAAAACCGAGGAAAGACATCACCTTACATTTGGAAGGAATATGAAAGCGCATTTTCTTCCAATACTTCTCAGGCACTTAAATTTCTATAAACATCTTCAATAAGTGTTTACCAAACCTCGCTTGAAAATCTCACATTTCCAATGTGAGAGTTCTCCCTTAAGTTAGAAAAAAAACAAAAACAAAAACAGAAACAAAAAATTTCAAATGTTAGAGTAGCCCAAAGACAAAATGGAATTTTTGTTGCTTCTACGAATCGGCTAGAATTATACTACTCTTTGGTGTAATACAGAACAAGTACTTGAACTTCCTGATGAAAAGTCCTTTAAATATTTGAAGAGTGCTGTAATGATTTACTAAATTTTTTATTTGTTAGTTATTTTTACCGTTAAGAAATTTTCAAAGTTTAACAAAGGGAACGAGTAAAAGTTAGCACACAATTTCAGATATCTTAAGACCAATAACAATCTTTGAGTATGAAGGGAACGAGGTGCTTTAAGACTGACAAAAGCATCTTCAGGTTGCTGCCAACAGGCTTCACTTCCAACAGTTCAGAGCCTAGAACCAACTGCATTTTCAACCTTGTACTTTTGTATCTGTCAGACTACTTTTAACCTTTTATTACTTTCAGTTATGTACAAATGCTTGCATTTTATACAGGCAAATGCTTTCTAGACAACATACCTGCTCTATTACCCTATTTGACTTCTTTTGAAATGCAAGAAGTTTTACTTATTTTTTCATGTTTGTGCATTGTTTTGTGATTTTTAAAATTTATATTTCTGTAACATCTGATGTTTTTAAGTTTCCTTGATTAAAACTATTTTTTTCTGAATATTATTTCTTCTTCTGGTTATTTATTTTGTTTTATTTTATTAAATTTTGCTATAAAATTACAAAACTAACACAATCACCATAACAAGTAACACAATGCAAAATATGTGAAGAAAAAATAATCATCATGACATACTCCTCCCACTTGCTACCACATTTGCCTAAGAGAAGCAATGTTGACAAGACTGTAAGCATCTTCCACAATTTCCCCCATGTGGATAGAACTGTGTGTGTATGTGTGTGTGTAAAACATAAATGTTTTATTGCTTTTGTTGTTGTAGTCAATTTACTATACCATGTGTATTAACCTACATTTTTCTCATTTAATAATATATTACATTCTTTCCTCTAGGTCAGTAAATAACATCAAGAATGTTCATTTTTATAACTGTATAATATTCTATGGTATTTTTGACCCACTGTTTTACATAAATATTGCTCTAGATGTTTTTTCTTATATTTTTATCAGTCTTTGGCTGAATTATTATAACTTATTATCACTTTACTGTGCTTGACACATTAGAACTCTTGGAGTGTTTTGTAAAATCTTCTGCACTACCCTTTTATTCTTCTTGTTGTGAGATACACTCTCTCCATTTTCATGAAGTCATGATTCGCTTATCAAAATAATTGATCCATAAAACCTAGCCTTACGCAATTGAAGCAAGTGAAACATGTATTGCTAGAAATACTTATTCTTAATGTATTTGCTGTATGTGCGTGTACAACTCAGATTTATTTCACCTGGACTATAATGCCACCAAAAATACTACTACATTGCAAAACTGTGAGGATTCATTATCTGAAAACCTAAGCAAAATCCTGTCAGGTGTTGGGGTTAAAAGTTTTCTTCTTTGTAACAAAAGCCTACCCAATTCATGACTTTTAACTAAAAGTGAGACTGAGAAGACCATCTCAGTCTCTGTCGGCTTCAATGTGATAAAGGAGACTCAAAAGTCACTAAAAATCTAACAATTTCTCTAGCCACATGTTAATTCTCTTATGAAACAGTGACCATTAGCAGTAGAGGCAGTTATGTAGAATGCACACAAGTTGATCTTTGAATAACTTGGCTTATATCCTGGCTAGGTCAAACTTCCAGAGATGTATTTACCTTATTTATAAAATGGAAATAATTGTACCTTCCTCACGGCTCACCTGTAGATATTAACAATATAAAGAATATAGGTACTTATAACCATAACTTGGGCATAGTAAACTTATTTTTATTTGTTCACTTATTTATTTATTATTTGTTTAGAGACAGGTTCTTGTGTTGTCACCCAGGTTGGAGTGCAGTGGTGCCATCACAGCTCATTGCAACTTTGACCTCCTGGGCTCAAATTATCATCGTATCTCAGCCCTCTGAGTAGCTGGGACTACGGTCATGTGTTATGATGCTCAGCTTTTTTTTCCCCCTAAATGTTTTGTAGAGATGAGTCTCTCTATGATGCCCAGGCAGCTCATGAAATCCAGGGCTCAAGCAATTCTTCTGCCTTGGCCTCCTAAAGCACTACTATTATAGGAATGAGCCACCACACTTGGCCTAGTCAACTTGCATAATGTGAAATAGCTAGAATAGCAAAGTCTCTGTATAGTAATTCAATAAGAATCGTTTAGGCATCTACTGTGTGTCTGGTACTATTCATGGCCCCAAACTCAGTGATAATTTAAATATAATGCTGTTCCTCATGTTCATAGAAATGGAAAAATTAGTGAAAGCTGGGTAATTATTAAGGTCTTCAGTGGATGGAAAGGTGACAAAAACCTGGATTTGAGAGAACAGAGGGCATATGGAGACAAAAGCATTTTGTTTGATACAATAGGATCAAAAAATATTAATAAAGTAATTGGATACAGAATTGGTAAGTTAGCTGAAGGTAGATAATTCAAAATGTTAATGCCACGTAAGTACCCCATCAATGGTCTTCAAATATTATGCATGTCTTCTAAAGTGGCAACATGATTCTTCATAATATATACCATACTGTATTTGGGGGATCTTTGTGATATATTGCAACAATTACCTTTCCAGCAAAATCTGACTGTAACTTATGACAAAGTAGCACTGTGTTCTATCCAGATGCCATTGATATGTTTACTCCTGTCCCTTTTATAAGTTCCTAAGTCAATACTAAACCAATTTACAGCTTTTCTACTTAGGAAGGAATTTTCTTTCCTACATAATATATACCTGTCTTTGCATCATTTATGGGGAACAAAGTATTACTTAACAAAGACTCAGGTAATTTTTCCATGGTTTCATAATTCTCTTTCACTAATGCAATAACTATAAATATACTAGTTATAGAAACACTTAGGTATAATATAAAAATAACCACAATAGCCTACTTATCATTAATCTAAATTAGAAACTCATAGCATTTTTTATTCCCACTAAAAATGTCACTGAATAACAGTCCCCAAAAAGTGAATATTCACTCATTCTATTATCATTTCTAAAATGTAAGAATAAGTTAAGAAACAATATGATAAGAATTACATTTCTTTTAATATGTGTAATATCTAACAAAAAATTGAATGAGTTAGTTATTAGGATAATTTAAGTTTTTAAGGAAATTTGTGGAATTATCTGTCTTAAGCAAATGACTCTTTTATCTCAATTTATAAAAAGTGACCTTAATTTTTTATGGTATTCTGTGTGAAGCCAGGAAAATCCTATATTTCCTTTTTTTTTTTTGCTAAAATAAAAATATATATAATGAAGAGTAAGCAAAATACATACTATATTTTATGATATCTACGTAACTTTCTCTTTAAATTATTTGGTTGAATCTTATCTTTCAAAGCAAAGCAAAATTATTTTAAGGAGAATAGATCTCTATATTGTTCACATATATTTTATAATGTGAATGTTTTCTTCTTCCTTGATTATGTTTTTTACACACGACATCAAATGTTATCTTGCTTTGTAACTATCTGTAATAGTCTAATTGAGAAAAATGGGATAATTCCTACACATTTCTCAGCAAGAAAATGGATTTTCAGAGACCAAAAAAGTCAGGAACAGGTGATGATAAAATAAATGTGTTCCTCTAACCTTTCTCCCCACCAAGAAATATAGTTTGCTATTTTAGGAGGCCCATGCTTTTGAAGACTATATAGTCAAAATTATCAGCATATATAACACATAATGATATCCCTAGCTTCTTATATTTTTAAAGAACATAGCTTTCTTGTAGTAGCTTAAAAATGCCCTTTGAAAAGTTTACATGCATCCAAAACCTCTATGCTTCCCAGAATTCTAATGTAAAACTCTTTTGTAGTTATATTAACTCTACATACTGAATTGAACTCATACTTTTATTTCAACTGATTAATATGAGTTTTTACTTTCTCAGATTATTTGATAATCTATAATAGAGAAGAACTTGAGCTTGATAGATTTGAAACAAGATTCTTTCAAGGAAATAACAAATCAATGACTGAACAGGAAAAGAGAAAAGAACGCAAAAAAAAAATTATATATGGTCAGGGAATAAAATAGTGGACCATTACTCTCAGGAAATATTGCGCACAGTTGAAGCATGCTCCTAGCTTACAGAATAGCTAACATAGCTAACAGCTCTTCTATGGCTAAATGCTCTACATCACCTAGATCTTGATAGAAGTGCAGACTTTCAGGACCCACCTAGGATCCATTAAATCAAAATCTACAAGATCTGCATGTGATCAGTAGACAACCAGTTTTCAGTTAGTGGGCAACAGAGAATTTCTGGACCTATTTGATGATTGATGATGATGATGATGATGATGATCATATGAGTAACTATCAGTTGAACACTTACCATATGCTAGACTTTGTTGTAAGTGCTGTATGTTGAGTTAGGTGCTAGCATGATTTCTGTTTTATAAATGATCTCATGATCTTGATGACCATGTTACAATGTATATACAAGCATCAGAAGAATTCATGCATGGAATAGGTGTAAATCTCATGTGCAAAAACTATATCCGCAACTTTGTCTGCAATGTAATCTGTTTCAGAAAGGGAGAAGCAGAAATGATTTTGTTCCATTGGTTGACCGGTTTGTTAGTATATTGTTTCATTTTGTAATATTTTTCAAATTTAGATAATAGTCTGTTATTCTGTCAAGCAAAACAAAAACAAAAATGAAAAAAGCAAAAAAAATACTAAAAATAGACTTATTTGAGAAATAACTGCTTAAAAAAAGGACAGAGTGAACTTTCATTTAGCTTTAAATAGGCTATAATTAAACTGAAGAACTTTTTAAAAATTTAACACCTCCATTTTATCCTGTGAAATTAAATAATTCAAACTTAAAGTTGTTGGAACTTTAAATTATCCTGATCCTTGAGAGCAATATGGCTATTCAGCCTGACTATAAATATGGCCTAGAGTTTCAGCTTCTGCTTTTTTTTTCCCCCTGAATAACTAGGGAGATCAAATAGCACCACGGATAACTCCGCCCAGATTACTACCCCTCCTCATGGAAGAATAAAGTAATCTTCCTTGGAATGTAGAAATCTGTAACCAATCAAATTTGCTGTAATACATGCATTGGTTCATATGGAAAATGTGATCTTGCTAAAATTTTTCTGTGTCTGCTAATGTAAGTGAAACCTTAACTTCTTCACTTTAAAACTCTGACCCTATGTTTTTGGAGTCTGTTTCCCAGGTGACTCTCCTCATCTTCAAATTTTTCACTCAGATGAACTTTATACTTAATCATATTTTCTAAATACTATTCTTTAAAATTGACAATTCTTAAAAGAAAGGGTTATATAAAGGAAGGAAACCATTTAAAAGCAAATAAAATTTTATGACCCTCTAAATTTATTATGCTAATGGGAAAGTTAAGCCCTGGAGATTGAGTTATGTAGCATATAACTTCTGCTTCTGTATTTTTAATAGAGACGGTGTTTCACCTTGTTGGTCAGGCTGGTCTCGAACTCCTGACCTTGTGATCCACCCTCCTCAGACTACCAAAGTGTTGGGACTACAGGCGTGAGCCACTGCGCCCGGCTATGAGCATGTTATTTTAAAAAAGATGTAGTATTGAAATTTTTGTTCCTGTTTCTATAGGTAAAATTGAAGAAATGCTCTTGACTGAAAAGAATATGAAAATATAAAAATGTAAATGTATTGATGATGAGTACTGCATAATTAGGTTAGGTTATAATTAGGAGCTTCGACGTGCAGATCTTTCTAAGTTGTCCTTCTCACGGCAACACAGTCTTCACATCCCTCGTTGTTTGAAGGATTCCTCTGGATCTTGCTACACAGCCAGTGATATCACTTGCCCCCTCTCTTCTCAGAGCTCCTACTATTACACGGCACAAATATTTCAAATAATCTTAAAGTTTGAGGGAAAATATAACAAAATCATTTTCTTAGCGAATAGACATCAATCCTTAGTTAATGAAGAATCACATGATTTTAGAGTAAAAGGGAAGTGATCACATTTTCAAGATACTATAGTCAGGCACAGTGACTCATGTCTGTAACCCCAGTGCTTAGGGGAGCTGAGGCAGTAGGACTGCTTAAAGCCAGGAATTTGAGACTAACTTGGGCAAGGAAACAAGACACCTCCATCTCTACAAAAAATTAAAAAAAAAAAAAAAAAAAAAAAAGCTGGGCATGGTGGCATGGGCCTGAAATCCCAGCTACTCAGGAGGCTGAGACAGGAGAACCCCTTGAGCCCAGAAGTTCTAGGCTGCAGTGATTGCAATCCAGCTGGTGTGACACAGCAAGATTTCTAAGTTAGCCAAGATCACACACCTAATATATTGGATGGAAGGTATACGTGACTGCATATGCTCTACATTCAGACAAAGAAGATAATAAATAAGACTTCTGTTGACAAAAAGAGTAAAACTCTGTAAAATATTTGAAGAGATTTATTCTGAGCCAATATTAGTGACCATGGCCCATGACACAGCCCTCAGGAGATCCTGAGAATATGAGCCCAAGATGGTTAGGGCACAGCCTTATTTTATACATTTTTGGGAGATATGAGACATCAATCAATCAATCAAATGAACATGTAAGATGTATATTGGTTTGGTTGAGAACGGTGGGACAACTGGAATGGTTGAGAGGGGCTTCCATGGTATAGGTAAATTTAAAAATTTTCTGGTTGACAATTGGCTGGCTTATCTAAAAGACCTGAGATCAATAGAAAGAAAAGGTTCAGGTTAAAATAAAAGATTGTGGAGACCAACGTTCTTTAGAATTCTCATAGTGGCTGACCTTAGGGACAACAGATGACAAATGTTTCCTATTCAGACCTATAAAAGGTGCTGGACTCTCAGTTAATCTCTTCAGGATTGGGAGGGCCTGGAAGAAAAAGATCTAGCTATGTTAGTATAAATTCATTACAGATATAAATTCCCATTCTCCCCTCACCCCCTCACAAAGGATGGCATTACAGGGCCATTTCAAAATAGAGCAAGAAACAGGTTTTGGAGTAAAATATTTTGATTTTCTTCTTTGTTACGTAATGCTATGCTCCAGTCAGATTGGAAAGAAAGTCATGATAAATAGGGTTAAATAAATCCTATCTGAGGAGAATTTGTGGTTCTTAGGGCCTGACTCCCCACACCCTTAGATAGGAATTTGGGCAAGATCAGGAAAAATCAGAGCTAAGTCCTCACTTTTATCCTGAAGACTCTAAGTACTTACTGCTCATGTTGTTATTCAGTGTGACAATGTGATCATCTCTTAATAGCTGAACCAGTGCCCTTCCTTTATGTCCAGGGCACTAATTCATACTAAGATAAGTATAAAATGAGACAGTGGGGGGAGTCTAGCCTGACTGTCAGAAACAGGATCTTTTTTTAGGTAACCATTGATAATATGACATTAATTTTTCTAGTCTTATTTCAGAATAAAATTGACACAATAAAGAAAATCACCCACCTTTCTCCTGCTAATGAAGCCTTAATGATTTTTTTGACATATTAAATAGAGTTTGGGTATTTTAGTAGTGTAATAAAGCTTTGGAAGGAAAATTGATACATTTGGGAGACCATGAGTAATGAAAAATTATTTTCCCGAATAAAAATGAAAGAATAGTAAGTTGGTAAATAAAGTTTCCAGAGAGTTTTGCTTTAAACTTCAAAACTTAAGTTTTATTTGGCAAATATATGCTGATGCATTTATTGCCCTGATACAGTATTATTTATGTATCAAAAATTATTATTTTTTTAAAAAATTACATTTTAGATGATATCTGGGATTAATACAACTCATAAAGTAGTAGAATAACTCTTTAAAAGTACATTTATATATATCACCATCTCATTATCAAAAGGGTTCAAGGTAGTAAATATATGTACATTAATTTTGATTTATTAAAATATTACCATACTAGTTATTTTTAAATATTCATACTCACAATTTAGTTTGCAGTTTATGCTTATTTTTGGCTTTTCAAGAAGATGTATAAATCACTTTAGAGAGGTATATCTGTGCTTTCCTTTACTCTTAGGACAAAATCAGACAGCGGCTAACTAAATTACAATGGCCAAAAGGCAGTGGACATGAGGCCACAGTTACTCCTTTGAAATTCCTGAACCCCTTCTGCTTATGTAAAGAATTCCAGGAACTAAGTTATTCACAAACTGAAAATGACTATTTCAACAAGCACTGTAGACTTTAGCCAATCATCCCTTAGCTAGTTTCTGTTAACCAATGGTACTTTTATTCGAACAGGCTGAGACTGCCTTTTTATACCTCTTCATTTTGTCCTTAAAAATCTGCTGTAACCACCCCAACTAGGAGCATCTGCCATATTTGGTTTGGAAGTGTGTTTTCAGGGTTACAATCCATAAATTTGGTCCAAGTGTACTTTCTACCTGAAGGCATTTGCTTTAGTTCTTTCTTTCAGGTGGACATTACTAATATGTACTATTCACTAGCTAAAATTGTGAAAGTTAAGGAGAGAGAGAGAGACAGACAGACAGAGAGAGAGAGAAAGAGAGAGTAGATAAAAGTAGCTTTTTCTTGGTTTGTTCTTTCTGTGAAGATGTAAATACAATGCCCTCTTTCATGACAGCTCTCACATGCATGCGCACACACACATACACTTTTTATATTTCAAATTGATTTTTAGTCACAGTTATAGGGTTTTAGTTAGTTAGTTAGTTTTTACTTTAGTATGATTTGGTTCCCTGACATCTTTTCAATAATCTCCCTTCTTAGAAGCTTGGTTTTCATGGCCTTAGTGTTCACAATGCATTCAAACTTTGCAGCTTTTCTCTACTCATTCTGATTTTCATGCTTTCATTTATAAGTAAATGAAAAGCCTGAAGAATCCCCCTGCTGTGCAGGAATGACTTTAGAATGTGACTTTCCAATGACTGAGAGGCTGTCCTTTAGGAAATTTTACTCCTCTCACTTGCCCCCACAATGAATCACCTTTTCAGCATTCTTTCATATTTTAGAGATCTTTTTGCCTAGAACTCATTTAAAGCAGTGTAACCAAGTGGAAAGAAGGATGAGCTGAAAGTCAGGGAAATCAGGTTGCCACCTGGCTCTTGTGCTGAATATTCACTTACTCTGTGTTCTGAACTTTTCTGTGAATGTTAGAAAAATAAAATTGTCTTCTCTGCTTTCCACTGTCTCCCTCTTTCCCATTCCCGTCCTCTTTGCCCTTCTTCCTCCTTTTCATACTTCAAAGAGATTTGAAGGATAAGTTACATACTAAGCCACAAACTTTATATGAATGTCAGAGGTGTTTGAACCAGAGCACCTCCATCTTAAACAGTGGCTTGGTAAAATAAGGTTGAGACCTATTGGGCTACATTCCAAGGTTAAGGCATTCTTAGTCACAGGATGAGACCAGAGGTTGGCACAAGACACAGATCATAAAGAGCTTGCTGATAAAACATGTTGCAGTAAAGAAGCTGGTCAAAACCCACCAAAACCAAGATGGCAATGACAGTGACCTCTGGTTATCCTCACTGCTACACTCCCACCAGCACCAGGATAGTTTACAAATGCCATAGCAATGTCAGGAAGTTACTCTAATGGTCTAAAATGGAGAGGCATAAATATTCCACTTCTTGTTTAGCATATCAAGAAATAACCATAAAAATAGGAAACTAGCAGCCCTCATTGGGGCTACTCTGCCTATGGAGTAGCCACTCTTTTATTCCTTTATTTTCTTAATAAACCTGCTTTCACTTTACTCTATGGGCTCGCCCTGAATTCATTCTTATATAGGATTCAAGAACGCCTTCTTGGGGTCTGGATCCAGACTCATTTCTGGTAACATATAACGGTGAGATGTTTTTAAGCAAAAGAGTTACAAATCAGTGTACTGCAGGGAATTGCTTCTTCTGTTCAATGTACAATAATAAATATATGTGAAGGGGTGTGATGAGAGAATAATGCCTTTTACACGGGGTCTACTATGCACTAGTTGTTGTGTTAGGTGTCCTACAAACACTATTTTATTTATTCTTCACTACTGTACTATGACATGTGTATACAATCTCAATTATATAAATAAAAAATAGATCTGGAAATTTTAATCGTTTTACTAATTTTGTAAATTTATGAAAAAGCAGATGAAACACAAGTGTTGGTGTCAATATGGGGAGAGTGAGGGTTGAGGAGTAACTACTTACTGGGTCCAGGATTTATTTTTCAAGTGATGTGAATGTTTTGGAACTAGACAGATGTGGTGGTGGTGGTGGTGGTGGTGGTGGTGGTAGACTAGATAGTTAGGAAGTCAGGAACAGGGCAGGACAGGGATGTCAGACGACCATCAGGTGATGGTCAGGCAGTTGTTAAATTGTCTCTCTAATGAAATAATAATTGGTTGCAGCCGGCACCAGGAAAAGACAGTCTCCTAATAGATAGAAAACACCTGAAGCGGGTGATCGGCAGCTTCCCAATAAGATCTCATGGGTTGGGCAAGTGGGCCCAAACATGCTCACTAAGAGACAGAACGGGCAGAGTTTCCTGGTATATGATCTTCTCCTAGGAACATTCGACTGGTAAGGAAAAAAATACCTCAAATAAGCATGTGCACAACTTCAGCATGGCACATGAGGCCACTCCCCAGTGCTGGCAGGCCACTGCGCATCTGGAGAGCCCACCTCCGGGGAAGGATCAGAGGAAAGGACACACAAACAATGGAACCGTGCCAACATCTCAAACCTCAATATGGAACTCCAGTAGCTCAGTAGATAGTGTAGAAGACTCACATTATTCTGCAGATATGTTTTAAATGCTAAAACCAGAGCAAGTGGAAAAGCCTATCAATCTTAAATAATGATATTTCAACAGTATGATTAAGTATATAGCGTTTACTCAAGTAGAAATTATGAAGATGGCCACCTGGGAAAGTAAGGTCTCCAATCAAATGGGGTCAGCATTTGCAAAGTGGAGAAATTAAGGTTTTACTTATGTAGACAAAGATGAAAAGTTCCAGCAGGGTTATATGTTTTACACTGGACAGGTCATATGCCACAGCAATTTGGTTGGTTTCAGATTGCCACATTTCAAAGATTATTACTCTGGGAGGAAGAGTAGTAATTTGACAAAGTCTTACCTTCGAGGAAACAAAAAATGAGGTTTCAGTTGCATGCCACATGACATGGGCTGTATAGCCACATTCCTTCAAGGCTCACGATAATTTAAAGTTTCAACAGCATTAAGTTTAAATTATTTTAAGTTTGAATTATTTAATTTTACATTTCCCACATTTCATCAAGGTATTTCAAAGAAAGCATTGCAGATTAATTCAAATGGTTTGGCTCCTTTAATATATGGAAGCACAGTCTCATATTCACTCATAGTCTCACATCCACTCATAGTCGTCTCATATCCACTCGCAGTCTCATATCCACTCACAGTCTCATATCCACTCACAGTCTCGTATCCACTCATAGTCTCATATCCACAGGCCACTAGGAAGGCTCATTTCTAGAATGTCATATCCCACAACAGGAAGAATTTGTCAGGCTACAAAGCTGATGAGGTATAGACCAAATTTAAAGCAACATGAGTGGAGTGACTTTGTGATCTGAGTTAAGATACATAACTGGATTTCAGTTAATGCAATTTTTTAAGTGATCATTATTTTAACCTTTTTCAATTCCGTGTTGGCTCCATTGCAAACAAATCCTGCAACATCTGTGAAAACAAAAACAGAACAAAACATAAATGATTATAATTTCTAGAACAAATAACAGCTTTTGCCACCAGGCTCTCCAATATTCAAAACAGTTGCTTAGCCAAGCATTTAGAGAAGGTGTTGGATCTGAAAGGACAGCTTTTTAGGTTTCGTATTAGTCATTAATTGATAATGCTATCCGATTCATTTGGGATATAGACACAACACTCAGTGTTTGAAATAGTGCACGTTCCTCCTTGGGCTGCAGTGAATATGTCTAAAGCCCCAGTTTTGTAATATAGCCTTTCTCATAAACGTAACTTCATTCTTTTATAACAAGATATTCATGAACTATCATTTACGTTCTTTTTTGTATAAGGGCCTCTACATGCCAAATGACATCCTCAATACCCTATTGTAGCAAAAAGATGGAAAGTAAATGATCCTACCAGTGATACACAGAACCAACCCAATCAGATTGGGAATGAGGAAGATGTATGAACTTTGAAAGTATGTGAACTATTAATCCTTATACCCGGGCATAACCTAAAAACCACCATCTTAACCGTGTTGGGGGTAATTGTGGTCATAGATTGATGCCACACCACCAAGAGATTTCATTTGGAGCTGGCCATTTAATACTAGTTTGCTGTACCCATTCAGTGGCCTGTCAAACAGCACTTTGTATTACAATGGTGTGGATACACTGTTCTTTGAGTATCTGTCTCATTGGTGCTATTGGGCTCTGTATCTTTGGTGTAATAGTTTTGTTCCCAACATAAAGGGACGAGATGACAAAACTAACCAAAAGGTGGGGTATGCCAGATAAAATCATCCCGGATTTGTGTTAATACTATCCCAAAACTGAGTTGTCATTTCAACTGGTGAAAAACCTGTGTGAAAGCTAACAAACTGGTTTATTTCACCAAAAAGCTCTTCCCATGCCCTTTGACTTAGTAAAGTCTTGTTAATAGGCCAGTGATGCTGTAACATACCTGGATATGCTTTGGTCGAGGAATAGGCTGAGGCGGATATCCAGGCTTGTGTGACTCAGTGAGTTTGGTGTGCAGGTGCACACTTCCACTTGTTACATAACCTGTTTGCATAAGTTCATACTTGACTCTGAGCCACTATTTTCTGTAAAATGTATAATTACCCTGCTAACACTGTACTGGGTGGGGTGTGGTGGGGGGGGTCTCTTGGGACTTGGCTTGGCTCAACATGGCTTGACATGGTCATTGTGCTGTCGCGCAGAGAAACAGAGCGAGAGAGCCAAAGGTGTCTCTCTTGCAGTCGAACAGGGGGGATCCTGGACTCAGCTTGGTTCGCTCATACGCAGAGAGAGAAAGAGTTAAGCTGCTAATCCTGAAGGCAGGGGAGAGCCCACCATGCAGCTGCAGGCATGAGGGTGGGAGGAGCGTCAGAGTCTGAGCAGACAGCTGAGATAAAGGTGGACAGTGTGAGAAAGCTGTTGATAAGAGCTGCTGCTGAATACAATCATCTTTCACCTACCTACAGCCCCCCGAGTGTTCTTTATGCTCACCTATCCACTCTCCTCAGACTACAGCATGATCTGGACCTGGTCCTCGGGACCTGGCAGATGCACATTATCCTTAGTCATGCTAGTGTCAAGCACCAATGACTGTTTGTGAGAAGCTTAGAGATATTTCTGATATTCTATCCAATCATGTCCTTGGAGTAGAGATACCCACCATGGTATGCCAGTACCTTAGGGAAGGGATATGAAGCTGAATATCTCACAGTTATTTTTCTGTAATCCATTGGCATAGTCCTGAGCCTATTGTAAGAAAAGCTCTGCTTTATGAACAACAGCTAGTGATAGCAGAAACAAAATACAAGAACTAGGGACCAAGAAAAGAAAAAAGAAATAAGATTTTGTACAAACTTATAAAAGACCTTCCCCCTATATTAATGATTATCAATATTACATATTTCTTATGAGATAGGCCTGGTCCACTTTCTTAGGAAAGCTAATAACCTCAGATGGCATATTGTTCTTGTTCTTGCTGGCTGTGAAGCATTTTAATTATAGATCACTAGTTGGAGATGAAGTTCAAATTGACAAAGCAGCTTTCTTAAATAGGTGATGTGTATTCAGGAATCAATTCTTTTTCTTTTCTTTTCTTTTCTTTTTTTTTCCAGCTGGAATTTCCCTCTTGTTGGCCAGGCTGGAGCACAATGGCATGATCTCGGCTCACCTCAACCTCTGTCTCCCGGATTCAAGCAATTCTCCTACCTCAGCCTCCTGAGTAGCTGGGATCACAGCGGTGTGCTACCATGCCCAGCCAATTTTGTATTTTTAGTAGAGATGGGGTTTCTCCATGTTGGTCAGGCTGGTCTTGAACTCCTGACCTCAGCTGATCCAACCACCTCGGCCTCCCAGAGTGCTGGGATTACAGGTGTAAGCCACCGCGTCCAGTCAGGAATCCATTCTTTTACACTTAGTAGCAAAAGATTTGGCTAAAAGCACCTGATAATATTCCTTCCACCTTGATCGGAGAGTTTTTTGTTTGTTTGTTTGTTTTTTGTTTTGTTTTCAGTTCTATTTCTAATTGACAAAATCTCCCGGTTGAAGTCCATGGTCCTTGAGTATTCCATCTCTTGGGAGTCCATGTGGAAGAGTCTTTTACTAAATTACAGTTTTTAGTTAGCTATCTCATAAGGAAATTGCAGTAATACAACATATTTCTTTTTAATATCATAGATTCACAATTTTGGGGAGCAATTTCACAGGTCTGTCTGTTATAATTTCAAATGGGTACAGTCAGTATTTATCAAAAGGAGGTGATTTTAAAATAACCAAAACCAATGGAAGAGCTATTGGCCAAAGAATTTTTAAAACCTCAGTTAATTTTGAGTTTTGATTATTTTGTGTGTTTCACTAATGTAGATGTCTAGGGGGAATAAGGCCAGTGAAAATTTTGGAGAATTCGCCAGATTTTGGATACTGACTAGATTATTTGTCCAGTAAAATGCGTACCTTTGTCACTCTTCAGTAATAGAGAAACACCACAGGTTGGAATACTTTTATATAAAAGAATGCCACTTACTGCTAAGGTTATTACTCTTCTGCATGGAAATGCTTCTGCCCAGTGACAAAACATACAAACTGATACTAGAGCATATGGGTATCCTTGTGATGGCAGTAGCTGGATAAAATGTAATTGCTGTACCTTGAAAGTATATCTGGTGAAAGAAAACAACCTTAAGAATTATGTAAAGTTTCCAGGGGTTATGTTTAAGGCAGATATGGTAGCAATCATTCACCTTATTAGCAAGGATAGGAGAAGGTTTCTAATAACACTACTTTTCCCAAGCAATCATCTTATCAGGGCTTCATTGAGTTAAAACACATACTGAGAAAGATGACTGTGATTTGATTGGAAGTATGAGTAGAGCATTTGTTCCGTATCATAGCCCAGTCTCAGAAGATTAAGTACCTGGTTTTGTTCCTCAGTTTTCTTATTGTTTCTGGAACTGCAGATTGTGCTAATTTTATATCAAAATTGAGTGCTTCCTTAAAAGCTAAGATGGGTTGATTTTCTTCTTTAAATACATTTACAGCAGCCCTTTTGATATACTCTCTTTGAATTTATTTCTCTGGCTTTCTGGAGTGTCTGGCTTTGGCTTGGATACTTGATAATAGCTAATGATTGTGGCCATAGTATGACTTCCAATAATTCTAAAACAAAATGTCCAACTTTTATGGACTGACTAGAAGAGGTTAAAAACTATCTTTGTTTCCACAGCATTCCAAAGTCATAAGCTACTGTGAAAGCATACCTGGTCTCTGTATAAATATTAACAGTTACTCCTTTTGCCGATTGATAGACCCTAATTCATGCTATTAACTCAGCTCATTGGAGGCAAGGTCACTCTTGGAAGATAGGCAGTTTTTATTTCTTCAGTCAAAGATGTTATAGCATAACTTGCACAATAAATTCCAGATTCGTCCTTTAAGTGAGATCCATCTGTAAACTAAATAACATCAGCATTAGTAACAGGCATTTCAGGTCTATTCTAAGAGAAAGAAGCTGGTTGGTTAAGATCGTACAATCATGTGGTGTTTCATCTGAAGCCAGAGCCAGAAGAGTGGCAGAATTTAGATGATTACTTCTGGAGATTATAACGTGGGGACCAGAGAGAAGAAAAAATTTATGAGACGCTATTATACTAACTGAACAATTTCGAATGTGGTGAGAGTTTAGAAGTACTTCCACAGAATGTGCCATGAAGAGAGTGAGGGGAGATCAACACCACCATTTCTTCAGTTGCTCCTACTTACCGGGCAGTAGCTTTTGTTCCTCTCATGCTAGGTGTCAATCCTTTATCCACAGGGCCCAGTTATTGACTGTAGTATCTACAAGTCTATTTTAATCTCCATGTTTTTGAGTCAGAACATCAAAGGCATCTCCCTGATTTTTACGAGCAAAAAATAAAAGTAAAATGTTGTAATTTGGGTGTATTAACACTGCGGCAAGTATAAGTCTTTTTAATTTCTTCTTGTGCTAACTGATTTTCCTCTGCTCATTCCAAAGGGTTTGGATAATCTTGTTCGAAAAGAGTATAGTAAGTCTCAAGTTTTAACTATAAATTTGGAATCATGTTTCTGTATTATCCTACTAACTCTAAAAATTCTCAGTTATTTCTTAGTTTTGGGGGTAGAGAAGGCCAATACTCATTTTAATCCATCTGGATTGATTAAAAGGCCTTTCTTTGATACTAGATGACTTAAATATCTTGTTTGTTTTTGACATAATTGAACTTTTTCTTTTGAGGCTTTGTGTTCATTTGAAGCTAATTGTTGTAACAAGTAAATTCTATCCTCTCTGGAGGCTTGCTTATTCTCTCACCAGAGAAGTAAATCATCTATATACTGCATCAAGGTAGATTCTTAGGAAATCAACATCCAAAAGGTTTGCTTTTTAATATTTGTAAAAACTAATTTGGGCCCTCAGAATATCCTGGAGGCATCAGTGTCCCTGTGTATTGTCTGTCTTTCCAGGTGAAGATGAAAATACATTGACTATCTGTATCCACAAGAATGGTAAAGAATGCAATACATAGGTCTATTCCAATAAAGAACTTACCTCCTGTTGGAATAGCAGTAAATAACATATATTTGGTACTACTGGATGTTAAGGAATGGTTATCTTATTAATTTCAAAATCATCATCTACTATTTGGTTTTCTCATGGGGAAGATTGGAGTAATACTTGGGCTTGTACCAGTAATAATCAACCCTCTTTTTTAATAATTCAAAATTATACATCTTATCTTTCTAATGCCTCTGACCTTAAAAGGTATTGTTTAAGGTTCAGAAGTTTTGATATTTATTTGAATTGTAGTGTGTGTTAGGTCTGTGATAAAAATTTACTATTTTTTTTTTCTATGTGGCCTTGTTTACTAGACTTTAAACTTCTAGAAGGAAAGAAAGCTTGTTGTTCATCTTTTGATTCCCCACAGCACCTAGCACAATGGCTTCCTAAACTAGAAACTTAAAAATTACCTTTTAGAATAGATGATTGAAAAAGATATACATTGAATATTTAATATCAGAGAACTTGATTACATTGATTGCTTGATTATGTCTTAGTTTATAAATTGCGCATTTCTAAGACTAGCAATCTTCCATACTATAAAAAATCCTATGTAGTCATCATTAATAATATATATTTTTTAAATTTTAGAAGCAGTCTATTTAGAAAAATACTGCTTAATGGTATATAAACAATTTGAATTTGATAAAGTTTATTTTCTAAGACTTTTTTTTATACTTTGCAACTAATATAATGAGAAACTAAAAGTATTCTCGATAAACATAAGTCATAGGACTGTTGTCCTCATTAAAAAAAAAAAAAGCGGGGGGGTATGCAATTGTGTGGAAAAGTACTGATAAAATCCCATTCCAATTAAGATGATACAGATTTTACACTTTCAACAATATTCACAACAGGGACACTCAAGCTTCTTTAAGTACTAATTACTTCATAGAAAGATTTTGGAATTTTAAAAACAAAAAAGCGTAGATTTTTTGAGTCTTAATTACAGGCTTCAAGACTCAAAAAGTGCATATCTGGAATTAAGGTAGATTCTTTATGATAATAAATATTCTTGTACTGTCACTCTGTGAAGTCTAGGGAAGTGCTCAGCTTGATTGAAGGCAAAGATGAGTCAAGCAATTAGGCAAGTTATCTAAAAGTAGAAGGGACTTGGATTTGATATTCACAAATGTACTCAAAAAAGAGATTTAACCCAAAACAACAACAACAAAAAAAATAGGAAGTAGATACATACCCTTGTCCAGAATTCAAATGAAGTCAAAATTCAAATGAAGACCAAAGAGAGTAATCTACGGGACATAGACTAATTTCTAAATGTGAAAAGCAATCAGGGAAAGGCCATGAGGAAAACATCAGAGATTCAGCTGTGTGATCACCCAGGGGAACTTGCAGAATATAGTCTCTGAGAAATAAATTTCTAAGTTAAAATGATGAAAAGTAAAAAGAAAATATTGATGGTAAATTGGTATTTCTCGGAATAGAACTGTCTTAATCACAATGAATAAGGGACAGAGCTGATTCAAAATTATGTGCCATAGCTGACTCATTAAGTGGTAATTAAGTTTACAACATCCATGTTAGAGAGACATGAGGAAGGATAGGCTCTTCTCTCACAAAAATCCGAAAGATATTAACTAGTGTGCCGTATGCCGATTAATTTATTTATCTAATTACCTAATTTTGATACCTTTATTATTACATATTAAAACTAAAGCTTCATGCTGACTATGGTAGTCTAGATTCTTCTGAAGCAAACAGTCCACCTTATTAAGAACTAGGATCTTTGGACAATGTATCTCTCTCTTTAATACACACACACACACACACACACACACACACATACTCCTGTTTGGAAATTTAAGAAAGTTAAAATGGCAGGAAAGAATTGAAGGATCAAGGTATAAGAGAGAAGAAAACTTCACAGATGTGAGCTTGAAATTTGGTGATCCATTTCCTATAAAGCAGTGGTCTTCAAAGTAGTGACCCCAAATAAGCAACATCAGCATTGTGTGCAGACTTAGTAATATAAACTAGCGGGCTGTACTCTGGATCTAACAAATCAGAAACTCTGAGGGTGGAGACCTGCAATCTATTCTTTAACGAACACTCCAGGTGACTCTGATCTACACCAAAGTTGGAGAATCACTATCCAGGAAGAATTTAATGATTACAAAGTTGGCATCATAAAATGCTTTTGGTAGGATCATCATGATGGGGGGATAAATTTAGGTTTTTCTCTAACAACAAAAAAAAGTGATATATCGAGAGGCACATGCAGAAATTTCATCATGATGTTAAGACAGAGACATATTTCTTAAACTGGAAACAAGGTGAACTAACAATGGAAAATGATAAATTGGACTACATTAAAATGTGCATCTTATGTTCATCAAAAAATACTACTAAGGGGAACAAAAATGAATCACAGAGTGGGGGGAAATATTTTTTATCACACATAATTAATAAACAGCTCACATTTGGAATATATTTTTAAACACTCCTATACATCCATGTAAAATAGACAATGTGAAATAAAAAAATGAACAAAAGGTTTGAACGGGCACTTCCAAAAGAAAATTACAATTTGGCCATACTGGAAAAGGGAAAAGTAATAGGTGAGCATTTGATAGGCTCCTGTGGAACCATGAACACTAACTAGAAGTGACATCTAGCCTAAAAGTTGACATCTAGGCAGCAGTGAAGTAAAATAGGGGAATGAGGTAGGTCTGAGAAATATTTGCATAGGAGAGAATTGCTATCACAAGTCCTCAAGACAAAATAGAGTCCAGTGTATTGAGAAACTGAGACAAATTCAGCATTTCTGGGGTTTAATGTACACAATGGATGGTGTAGCCAAGAGATGATAATGGAGAGGAAAATAGTGGTACTGCTGCTTGTAGACGTAGGATAGTAGATGGTAAATAGAAGAGAGTAAGACAGTAGATAGACAGACAAATTAAAGGGCTCTGGTCTTGATTCATGGTAGATAGAAGAACTGCCTTCTACGAAAGTGGCAAGTGGGAAGGAGAGATATAGTATAAACCTGAAAAATGTGTGTGTGTGTGTGTGTGAACATATATACATATGTAGGGGGCTTGATGAATGTTTGAAAGTAAGGGGTGATGAAGAAGGAGGAGACAAATTTAAACCCACGTTTCTGACTTGCACATTACAAAGATAGTGAGTCATTCACCAAGACAGTAAATCAAGAGGGAAAAAAAAGTAGTTTTATTGTTTACTTTTCTATTTTTTTAAGTACTAAATCAAATACATATCAACAGGTACAATATCAGAATTTTTGATATTTCCGGCAGTGATCAGTATAGGTATCTTTCTTTTTTATTTTTCCATAGGTTATTGGGGTACAGGTGTTGTTTGGTTACATTCCTAATTTATTTAGTGATAATTTGTGAGATTTCAGTGCACCCATCAACCGAGAAGTATACACTGAAATCCACGCTATTTGTGGTCTTTTATCCCTTGCCCCACTCCCATCCCTCCCCGCAAGTCCCCAGAACCCATTACATCATTCTTAATGCCTTTGCGTCCTCAGTGCTTAGCTCCCACATGTCAGTGAGAACATATAAAAAGGAATGAATTAACGGCATTCACAGTGACTTGGATGAGATTGGAGATCATTATTCTAAATGAAGTAACTATTTTTAATAGTTATTTATTTCATAGAGGATGAAATTGGTGAATTTTCTTTTTGAATATATTATCTATATGTTTCATTGTGCAGGAAGGAACATCTCAAAAGTAAAATTTTAAAAAAAAATTAAACATAACCAGGGAGGCTGAGGCGGATCACTTGATCTCAGGAGCACTAGGCTGCAGTGAGCCATGATCCCACTACTGCAGCCCAGCCTGGGCAACAGAGTGATACTTCAGCTCAAAAAAAAAAAAAACAAAAAAAACACTAAGTTTATTATTCTAATAGCAAAAGTGCCAAATGACAAGGGGAATCACTGGAAAAATGCTTCCTAAGTTCACAGCTTAGAAGAATTCTCATTTGATCAAAGCAATTCCTGTGTCTCAGATCATGGTTGAGACAAAGGGACGTACATTCTCTCCAACATGAATCTATGGCATGCATGTAGATGAAGGAATAGGTAAAGAATTAGAGTCAACAGTTCACTATATCATAGTTAGAAACTTGCAAAATCTAAGAAAAACATAAACCAGGCACTAGGAAGAAGAGGAACAGGAAGGATCTCAATCAGGAACTCACGGAGAGAGTCTCATTAAGACACCATGCTGCTTACAAACTGGCTTGCCTCCTACTGGCTTCTGTGAATGTGTTATTCTAACAAGATAGAAACACACATCTTTAGTTTCAAGAGTGGGAGGTGGAGGTGTTATTAGCCTGACAGTTAATAATTGTACCTGGACCATAGCGTGAGGAGAATTAGTTCCCCAAAGAAAAAGAGATCCTACTTTGCCAAATGTATTTGAAATGTATGCTTGACTCATAAGAATAACTGATGTCCACTACAATTGCTTTGGATGTTTCAACATCCAGCTATATATTATTCTCATCAAAACGATCACATCTAGGTGTGATGTCAAGATCATCACTGATGATGAGAGAAACAGACATAGTATAAACAGATTGCAGATGAACTAACGAATTTATTCCCGAAGGGTCAAGGGAAAAGACAAACATGAAGACTGAAGGATTATTTTACAAGATAAGATTTTAGATATTGGAATAAGTACAGGACACTGAGAATTTTTAAATGTCATTGAGTCTTTGTTGCTTTTGGACTTTAGAAGCAATGGTGTCAACCTCTTTTCTGCCTACAGATGGAGTTACCAGGTCATTTTGGGAATATTCTCTTTACTAGTGGAAAAAATAAATAAATAAAAATTCCTTAGTTATGTAAATGTAGAAATAGAAGCAATTCCTGCCCTGAGGAATGGTATAAAATGATCTTTTTACATTTCTTAAGGTTTAACAGTTTGTTTTCCTTTCCCTTAGTCTGCAGAATTCTGAAGACAGAGGTGTTGAACCTGTCTGGTTTAAGAATAGTAACCTATCCATATTGTGGCTATGTGATAATTTTGTATAAAAGTAACTTATGAAAAGTCAATTAAGGATTAGTGAGGCAGGCTTGGGAAACATTTAGAGAGTATCAGTGCTTATTTAAACACATTATATCTTTCTAAAATTTTAAGACAAATATTGTCAACTCCAAACAGAGACTAAAATCTAGATTTCATGTCTCTTCGTGATCTGTGTGTCCATGTCTATTGAAGGATAGAAGACAGAGGATAAATGCAGGCATAAGCAGATAATTCCTTTCTCTCCTAAGGTTGTACCTAAAAGATCTGCCCTCCCCACCCCCTTAATTGTTGTATTTAACAAGTAATCACGAGTACTTACCTGGTGTTAAAACTTTATTAGATACCAAGAATACATCTATCAGGTGTGTGTTGTGGGGCGAGGAACAGGGTGTGCAGATAAAAGTTTCTGGCCCTTTGAAGGAAATTTGATTTTGGACATTGTAAGGCTGATATACTTATGAAACGTCCAAATCAAAACATCAGTGTACAGTGGTGTTTGAAATGCATGAAGCTTTCATAGGACAACTGCACAAATCCCATGCAATGGAAGGAAAAGGACCAAGACGGCAGAGGCACTTCCCTCAGCATGACTAAACTTTAGACAAAGCTTCTCTCTGCTTCTGAAGAAGACCTTCAATCATTTACATTAAAATACTTGTAAGTGTAAATTTTTCTCTGTCATTTTGAGATATAAAACTTTTCAAAAACTACTGGCCAGTTTTACAAGCCAGAATTGTCTTTCTCAAGGACCTGGGAGTCATGCCTTTGAGATGTTGTTATCAAGGAAGGTAGCCCAGTTTCTGCAGGCAAATAGGAGCCTAACTTAGGTGGGCGCCTTTCTCCAAGCTGTAAAACTACTTGTCATGAAGACAGGAGAAAATTTACTTTTCCCTTGGGTAAAGTCAATTAGCAAACACAGGTGGCCCCAAGACCCCCATCTCCCACTCCAGCTCTTAAAACTTCAGTCCTTTGTTTCAGACGAGTTAATTTCAGACTGAGTTCTTGCCTCTTGCCTACTACAATGGTCTTGAACGAAGGTTTGTTTTTTTTTTTTTCTTTTCCTGATTAAATTTCTCTGGAGCAATTTTTGCTTTTAAAAGAGATTGTATCTCTCTATAAACGAAGTGCTTTGTTCAGATAGATAAATGAGATCACAGTGAAAGATCACTAATCTTTTCTGAAGCAATTAAAGAAGTAAGCACTGACCTGATCAAGGACTTGAATAAGCATATGAATGTTAATGAGCTGCTAATTAACAACATAATCTCTGGATTTCATAGTACAGTCCTCCCTTGGCATTTATGGGAATTGGTTTCAGAACCTCAGGAAATCAAAATCCTGTGATGTTCAAGTCCCTGATATAAAATGGCATAGTATTTGCATATAACCTATGCACATTCTCCCATATACTTATAATACCTAATGCAATGCCTACACATCATTCTATTCACATAAACTCAGTACTTGGTGTGCAACAAATTCAAGTTTCACTTTTTGGAACTTGGTAAATTTTTTTTTTCCTAAATATTTTCAATCCATAGTTGGCTGAATACATAGATGCAGAACCCACAGATAGGGAGAGCTGACTGTACTTTGCAGTAACCATGTAAGGAGTTTAATATTAATCAGAGAAAAATACATATGTCCTTTAGTATCAAGTCCAGAAAGAATCATTAACATGAATCAACACACAAAAGTTCATGTTCAAAGTCTTTCAATTGACTATTAGAGAACCAGTAATTTTGAGAAAAGGAACTTGAAGAATATATATTTTATATCATGTCTCACTGATGCAAAAAAATAAAATGATCTTAATATGTCCTTCAGGCTCTATCAGTTAGAAAGATACATCAAAATATGTGTGTACGTGTGTGTGTATTCAGCATCAAAATTAAAGAGGCATTTGCCATATTTGCTTTAGACCACGCTCTTTTTTTTATATTTATCATAATATGAGACAACAAAAACATTCGTGTTTTTCCTTCCTTTAATTTTTAAGTTAGATTAATGTAAGTATATCAAATGCTTGTTTTAATTTACATTTTTACAATTATTACTAAAGCTGAGCAACACTTTGTGAGCTATTGGCCATTCGATATTTTTGTCTGTGAATTACATTTCGTATCTTTTCCCTATTTCTAGTGGATTGTTTTTCTGTTTGTTTTCTTGGTTTAGAAGAGTTGTTTGATTAAGCTGGGTTAAAACATTCCCCTCTTCCTATATTTCTACCTTGTTTATTGTGGTTTTTAATTTTAATGTGGAAAAAAATTCATTTCTTCTTTTTATGCTTTTTAAAATGTTATGGTTTATATTATTTATATCTTTTTGAATAAGCATTCTTTACTCCGAAGATACTTCTTTTGTTCTTATAAAACACCATGGTCTTTTAAAGTTGTTACTTTGCTCAGTGAAAATTTGTGTGTATATAAAGCAAAAAGTAGGAATATATAACATTTTACATATGAATACCAATATTTTTATTGCCATTTAAAATAGCTTATTTCTACACAAATTCATATTACCACTTTTGTCACATAAAAGCTGTTCATATTACCTCGCTCATGTATTTGTTCATTCTGACACAATATGTTATTTTTATTAAATACAACTTTTTCATAAGTTCTGAAATTCATGAGTGGTTTCTTGCTCTTGTTTCTTCCATCTTATATTTCATAATTCCTTCTCCACTTCCTTTTTTTAATATCTTTTTCTTTAACTCTTTAAACGCAAGCCATATTTCCTTGAAAACTTCTCCTTCCATATACGTTCAAGACAAGCCTGGCCAACATGGTGAAACCTGTCTCTACTAAAAATACAAAAATTAACCGGGCGTGGTGACAGACACCTCTAATCCCAGCTACTCGGGAGGCCGAGGCGGTAGAATCGATTGAACCTGGGAGGCGGAGGTTGCAGTGAGTCGAGATCATGCCATTGCACTCCAGCCTGGGGGACAAGAGTGAGACTTTATCTCAAAAAAAAAAAAATCATATTTTCAAGTTTTATTTAAAAATCTCTTGAGATTAAATAATAAATTAATCTTGTGATAGTTGTCATAATTATGATCTTAAATATTCCCTTTTATCACATCTTATATCTCTTATTTATTTCACTATTTTTACATATTTTTAAATACACTTTTAATATTCTCCCTAAAGATTTTGCCCTTCTTTGGTGAAACTAATTTTTTTTTCCCTTGTGGATGTTGTAATAAACTCTGCCTTTACAACAACTTTCAAAAATCTCTTTACTGCACTGACTATAAACTCCAGAATGATGTTGAATAGAACTGCTGATTTTGATGTTCTTAAATGTAACGTGTTTTTTATTCTAAGCGATCACCATGAATTATGTTTGCTACAGATTTTTGTAAATGTTCTATTTCCAGGAAAAAAAAAGTACTTTTATTTTCTCTTTTGTTTTCCAATTGGCAGAGGAATCAATTTCATGTAAGATTTGTCCCCTGTGCCTCTGTCTGAATATCTTGACCACTCAGGCAGCTTATCTAGAAGACAAACCACTGATTTTTCTGTGTATAGACTTTCTGTCATTGGAACATAAAAGCCAGAAAATGTTGTGATTAATTCGTGCATGTATTAAGTGAAAATTCTTCCCACCTAGGATTGTGCAGGTGGGTGGGCAAATACACCAACTAAATTTATGCCAATATCCTGTGTATGGCTGTCTAATTACTTTGTTTCAGGAAGGGAAGTTCAAGAGCCTTCTGCTATAGGGAAGTATTTCAGCAAGCTGAAGTACAGAAATTGAGAAAGGAGAAGTGGCTCGTTATCAGCATGCTAAGCTTGTTGGAGACGCTTTCCCTGAGCAGATAAAACAATGGACTCAGCAGTTGCTATTCCTCAAACAGGATTTTGCTACTGGCTGTTAACCTCATTTCTTTTACACGAGAAAGATCTGAGATAACTGTCCATTTCTGTTTTGCAGTGTACAACAAGGGTGAAATTTTGAAGAGCCTTGCTCAGTATGCAATTAATCTTAGCTCAATTTACAGAAATCTTGGGGTAACACAGAACAGAATGGTCACTCTGCTGGAGTGAAGTGCCAAGAATTGCAAAATGAGGAACAATTTTTACCAAATAATTGAAGATTATAGTACACACTTTATTCTCTAGCTTACCAAGGGAGGTGTGGGTGTCTATTGGGGTATCAAGGTTGGAAAACAATGGAGCAGGGCAGGAAGGTACTTCCCAGAAATAAATTACCATCCTTAGAAGATCATAGGTTAAATACTAATGTCATCAACTGTAATCAATTCAGACTGACCCAGACAGAAAACAATGTAGAAGTAGATTGAATAAAGGGCAGTATATTTAGCCATTTAGGCATTGAAAACACCTGTTTTTAACTCATTAGGGGGTAAGAAAGAAATAGAATAATCAGCAGTGAGTCACAGCTGGCAAGTGAGGAAGGTGATAGTCACCCATGGCTGGGGTCGAAATACTTTTCTAAATCTTGAGACAGAAATTATCTAGAATTAAATTAAAAACACGATTGGTGATGTCCCCAAGCAATAGGAAAGAGGACCACTGTCATAGGCAAGGAGAAACACATTCTCAGCACCCCACACAAGGATGACAAGCTTTGGAAAAATGTCTAGCTTTACTCATCTAGTTAAAACTAGAGAAAACATCAACTGTGAAAATCCAGGGTTGATTTCCATGTGCAATTTCTACTCTGGGGAAAGAAATCCTGAACCAAGACATACTACCAGCCTTCTTGGGGATGGAAGATTATCCTTTTGAGAGAAAATATTACTGGGAGCAGAGTGTTGAGGGATGATAACTTGATTAACCTTTATTATCTTTTTAGTAATTTATCAGCCACAATTGATTTATACTCATTGTAATCCTTTCCATTAAGTCACAATATTGAATTATGTCAGGGTTAGGCTTTTACAAATAAACTTGAACCGCCCCCCCAGAATAGTGACTAATCAGTTTTATTCACTTTAAAATGTCAGTTTGAAATTACATTATAATAATAATAAAATTAAAAGTTCACTCTGTCGTCCAGGCTGGAGTGCAGTGGCGCGATCTCTACTCACTGCAACCTCTGCTGCCCAAGTTCAAGCGATTCTCCTGCCTTAACCTCCCAAATAGCTGGAATTACAGGCATGTGGCACCATGTCCAGCTAATTTTTGTACTTTTTGTAGAGACGGGGTTTCATCATGTTAGCCAAGCTGTTCTTGAACTCCTGACCTCATGTGATCCACCTGCCTCAGCCTTCTAAAGTGCTGGGGTTACAGGCAAGAGCCACTGCACCCAGCCTTATTATTATTATTTAGTTTATATACGTTGAGCTATTTTGGTTTCAAAGATAAAGGAGTCGAAGGAATCAATATGTAAAGCTGAAGGAATCAAACACAATTTTATTAATTCATTCAGTCATTTATCCATATATGCACTAACAGATTCTTTCATGAGAACCTCTTCTGTGCTAGGCTTTGGAAACACTGAGGATATAGCAATGAATACAATTAAATTTTTTTAAAAAGCTCCCTCTTGGAGCTGACATTCTAGTTATAGTGAAAGGGGGAAGCTTATCTGAGAAGGCAGCGCCATGCAGATACCTGAAGGAGGAAGGAATAAGCCATGGAACTCTCTGAAGGGAGACAATTGCAGAAAAGAAAAAGCAAAATCCATGAGACAGAAGCATACCAGGCATGTTTGTGGGATGGCAAGACCAGTGAAAGTAGATGGAAGGAAGCAAAGGGAAAGACTGGTAGGAAAGAGGTCAGAGGTGGAGAAAAACAACAGTGTTTTCAGACTTGGCCTTTATACTGAGTAAGGATAGAAAGACAGGGAAAGGATTTGAAAAAGGTTTCACTTGATAACACATGTATTATTAAATTGCCACACAAGCTTCTCTATTAAGAGTAGGCTATAGAAAATTGAGTGCAGAAGCAAGGAGAGTGAAATAGTAATCCAGCTTTGAACTTTCCTGATATGCTCAGAATTAGTAATAGTAGTATATGTATGATAGGAATCGATCGCCTAAAAGACTGATTTAAAATAATATGCCTTTAAAACAAATCTTATGAAATTTCATTAATATCTTACATTAAATGCATGTTTTCTTAGATTTTCAGACTGCTGTTTGCAATTTATCAGTCTATTTCTGCATCATTACTATAATGTGCCATAGTATTTAGTTGACTGTTATGATATATTTACTATCAGAAAGAGTCACTTCACTAACTTTTTCTTTTTTCTTTTTTTGTGATGGAGTTTTGCCCCTGTTGTCCAAGCTGGAGTTCAATGGCGCGAGCTTGGCCCACCGCAACCTCCGCCTCCTGGGTTCATGTGATTCTCCTGCTCAGCTTCCCGAGTAGCTGGGATTACAGCCGTGCCACCACTCTCGACTAACTTTTTGTATTTTTAGTAGAAATGGAGTTTCACCATGTTAGCCAGGCTGGTCGTGAACTCCTGACCTCAGGCGATCTGCCAACCTACACCTCCCAAAGTGCTGTGATTACAGGTGTGAGTCACCGCTCTGGACCACTAACTATTTTTCATAATTTGTCTTTTAAGATTAAAAAAATTTTCATAATTTGCTCTTTTAAGATTAAAAAAAGTAGTTGAATTTTGTCACGTGCCTTTTTTTGAATATTTTGTGGATTATACAAACGGAATTTCCACAAGCAAAACCATACTTAAGATTTTGGATTGAAATACACTTAACTATCAGTATTCTTCTATCTACTTTTTAATTTTACATGGTAGTATTTTGCTTATAATTTTAATGCCATCTATAAATGATGCAGTTAGAAACTTATATTCTTTGCTGTTATTCAAGTTTGATAAATATCATATGAATCCTAAGGTAAATTTGGAATTTTTATTTTTTCATCTTAATATTGGTTGGAGCAGGAGATTATCTAATTAATTTTTTTTAGTAATTTATTTCTTCTACTTGGATTCTCTATAATTCCATTTTATCCTGATATTTAAATAACCAAATACATTATATTTAAGCAAATTAATTTTACTAATTTACTTTAAGTTATTAAAACAATTACTAATGCAATTATGTATAAATGAGCATGCCTTGGAGATATTATAGGTTTGGTTACAGACCACCCTAATAAAGCTAATATAGCAACAATCCAGTCACATGCATTTTTTGATTTTCCAGTAGAGTTAAAAGACTATATTGTAGTCTATTAAATGTATAAGAGCATTATGTCTAAAAAATGTGCATATCTCAATTAAAAAAATCCTTTATGGCTAAAAATTACTATGGTAATCTGAGTCTCTAACGAGTCGTAATCATTTCGCTGGTGGAGGGTCTTTCCTTCATGTTAGTGACTGCTTATTTATCACGGTGGAGGCTGTCGAAGGTTGAAGCGGTTGTGGTAATTTCTTAAAGTAAGACAACAATGGAGTTTGCCTCATCCATTGACCCTTCCTTTCACAAAAGATTTCTTTGTAGCATGTGATGCTGTTTGATAGCATTTGACAAACAGTAGAATTTATTTCAAAATTAGAGTCAATCTTCTCAAACCCTGCTGTTGCTTTTTGAACTAAGTTAGTGTAATGTTCTAAATCTTTGATGTCATTTCAACAATGTTCACAGCGTCTTCACCAGGAGTAGAGTCTATCTCAAAGAAACACTTTCTTTGCTCATTCATAAGAAACAACTTCGCATCCATTTAAGCTTTATAATGACAGTGCAGCAACTCAGTCACATCTTTAGGCTCTACTTCTAATTCTAGTTTCCTTCCTATTTCCAGCACATCTGCAGTTACTTCCCCCACTAAAGTCTTGAACCCCTCAAAGTCATCCTGTTAATGTTGATATATTGACCTCCTCCCATGAATCACAGATATTCTTAATAGTATCTAGACCAGCAAATCCTTGCCAGAAGGTTTTCCACTTACTTTGCTCAGATCGGAGGAGTTACTATTTATGGCAGTGATTGCCTTATGAAAATTATTTCTTAAATATTAAGTCTTGAAACTTGAAATTGTTACTCAATGCATGGTCTGCAGAATAGATATTGTGCTAGCAGACTTGATAATAAGAATAGTTATTTCAAACATAGGCTTCAAATGTTTAGTAACCATGCTGTTAATAGATGTGCTGTCATCCAGGCTCTGTTGTTCCATTTATAGAGCACAGGCAGAGTAGATGTAGCATAATTCTTGAGGGCCCTAAGATTTTCAAAATGGCAAATGACCAGTGGCTTCAACTTGTTGTCACCAGCTGCATTAGTCCCTAACAAAGAGTCAGCCTGTCTTTTGAAGCTTTGAAGACAGGCATTGACTCTTCACTATCTATGAAAGTCCTAGTGGCATCTTCTTCACATAGAAGACAATTGAAAATGTCTTGAAAATCTGTTGTTGAGTGTAGCCCCCTTCATCAATTATCTTAGCTAGATCTATTGGATAACTTGCTGCCACTTTTACATCTGCAACTGCTGCTTCATGTGGCACTTTTATGCTATGGAGACAACTTTGTTTTTTAAAGCTCATGAACTAACCTCTGCAAGCTTCAAACTTTTCTTCTGTATTTTCCTCATGTTTCTCAACCTTCATATAATTAAAGAAAGTTAGGTCTTTGCTCTAGATTAGGCTTTGATTTAAGGAATTTTGTGGCTGGTTTGATCATCTATCCAGATAACTAAAACTTTCTCCATATAAGTAATAAGGCTCATTCTCTTTCTTTATCATTCATGTGTTCACTGGAGTATCACCTTTAATTTCCTTCAGAACTTTTTCTTTGCATTCACAACTCTGTTTTCAGCATGTCTTCCTCACTAAACTCAATCATTTCTAGCTTTTGATCTAAAGTGAGAGATGTACAACTCTTCCTTGCACTTGAAGAGTTAGAGGTCACTGTAAGGTTATTAGTAGGCCTAATTTTAATATTGTTATGTCTCATGGAATAGGAAGGCCCAAGGAGAGACAGAGTGGTGAGCTGGTTGGTGGAGCAGTCAGAACACACACACTATTTATCAATTATTTTACCTTCTTATATGGTGTGGTTGCCTCAAGACAATTACAATAGTAACATCAAGATCACTAATCACAAGTTACCACAACAGATATAATTATAAGAAAAAAGTCTTAAAGATTGCAAGAGTTATCAAAATGTGACACAGTGACTCTAAGTGGACTCATGCTGGTGGAAAAATTGTGCTGATAGACTTACTCAACACGGGGTGCCACAGATCCTCAATTTATTTAAAAAATGCAGTATCTGTGAAGTGCAATAAAGTGAAATACAGTAAAATATGATATGGCTGTATATATGTGCACACATGCACACACACACACATACATGTATGTCTCGGGTCATTTTCTTTAGATTACGACACTCAGTGAAATTCTAAATGTTGTATTTTTAACATTTATTTGTAATTTACCCACAAAATAACTTTTAAATTTTAATTTCTCCTTTATTTATTCTCTTCTATACTTCAGAAACTAAAATTATCTCTGTTTGATTTTCATTCGTCAGCCATATGTATTTCTTTAAAATTACTTTTATCTTTGTCAAAAAATTTCTTTCCATTCTCAGAAATTTTCATGTCAATAATTTGATTTTCAGATATGTCTACTCTAAAACTCGGTGTGTCTATTTAATTGTTCATTTATCATTTCTATTATTATTAATACTCTAATGAAGTAATGAATTTATTTGCTTATACATTTAATTGTGTATACTGTTTTTTCATGACATAATCCTAGCTTGTGTTTTTACCTTTGTAAAACTTCATCAAGTTTTGATGAAATATGAATCAAATTTCTTGATGTATGAATCATTTGCTGGAGAAAATGTCTTCTATTTCCTTAGGTATGCTTGCTTTCTGAATGTTTCTTTATTTTTTTGTTGTTGTTGTTGTTATAATTTTTACACAATATAATCCTCTTATTCATCTTTTAACTTTCTTATGATATCTCTACCTTCTCTTAATCTAAATATATTATACCTAATTTTTTATGAAATCCCTGCCTACTATGCCAGAACTCAGTTTTTCTTTCACTTTAATGATATGGTTTGGTGGGGTGATATTGATTGTTTGGATCTTATTTACTGTTCTTCCTGTTTAGTTGCTCAAATCCTATGCCAGAAAATATGCCCATCATTCCCCTATTAACGCTTAATAACAATATTAATATTGAACACTGAAAATAGGTGAAGCTAGACACAATTGTTATATTCACTTTTATTATCACTCCCAGTGGGTATTCTAGATGCAAAGAACCACTGCAAAGTCTACAACACATGATTCACTGAGGAGGAGGCTTTTCTTATATCTTCTTCCCTGGAAGCAAGCTAAGCATTGAGCTCTTGTTCACCCACACACCCTAGAGAGAGTATAAGTTCATAAGAATCAAAAGATTTCTTTGGATAAAACACAAGAAATTTGATGTTTTCTGCTTAATATACTTACAATTTTATGATTTCATATATTCTTCCCCTTGTACTTTAATGTCTTCCTTACCCTACTATACCAGTAATTTGCAATGTCAAAGAAGAGGGGCCAATATCAGGAGATATCTGTAATTGTTCCATCTGAAAGGAACATGCTATTGACCTCTGATGGGTTGAAGTCACTGACACTGCTAAACATCCTGTAATAAACAGGACAGCCCCCCACAACAAAGAATTATCTGCTTCAAAATATTAATAGTGCTGAGGTTCAGAAAATGTTTTAGATCAGGCTGTTTCTTTTGCTCTAAGTTTCCACTTGATCTTCTTTGTCTTGTATTTTATATACTCCTTGGTTGCTGTCTACCAGAAATTTTGTTATCAAATATTATGCCTAACATTATTCTTTTCTTGGTAATGGCTGGCAACTCTTGTCTTGAAGAACTCTTACTAATGTCAATAGTCACTTTCCCAATATAAGGAAGTAAGTGCAAAGAATATTTGAGATGTAAAATAGATTAACAGAATTATTTTAAGGCATTTTTATAATTCATATTCATTATAAGTTTTCATGGAAAACTAAAAGGATCACACAATGTAATTATCTATTTAACTAGCTAGGAACAATATTTATAGTTAACCCTAAGAATATTTAAGGCCAGTAGTAATTTACATTTTCTACTTTTATTATCACTCCCATGTATATTCCAGATGCAAGAGGTAAAATGAAAGGACAAAGCACATATGTATTTAGCATTATTTATGAACTATTAATTTACTGGAAGTGTAAGGATATATAAACCTTACTACCCCCATCTCCAAGATTTCACAATAAACTGGGGAAAATATCAACATGTATAATCTATTCAAAAGGAATATCATATAGATGATATTTAAGGCCATGAGGCTAGATAAAACCTAGGAAAAAAATTAGAGGCTAAAAACCTGTATAGGCTAAAGGACAGAGCTTTGGACTCTCCAACACTTAGAGGTTGGTAAAATGAGAAACATAAACTCTAAACTATAAAAAAAAAATTAAAAACTATTTAAACAAGTAAAAAATGTAGGAGAAAATCTAGAGGGGAATGATATCCTAGAAGCTAAATGAATAGCTTGTTTCAAGAAGAGAGAAAACAAGTACTTCAAATATGGCTGACACATCAAACAAGACAAGACTAAGAGATGACCATTCAATGTAACAAAGCATAGGTCTTTTGTGATTTTGTTGAAAACAATTTTAGAGGATGGTGGTCATTAAACCCTGATTATAGTGGATTCAAGACAGAATGGGGAAGGACAGGAATTTGGAGACTATGAGTTTAGAAACTATTTCAGGATGAATGTTTCTAAAAAGAAGGCAAGAAGTGGGTCATTGCTGAAAGGGTACTGAGAACAATAAAGCTTTTTGTTTGTAAGATTGCTTAAATAAAATGCTTACAAACAAACAAAAAGCTTACAAATAAAACTTTTTGTTTGTAAGATTGCTTAAATAAAATGAGAGAAATAATGATCATATACTTTGTGAAATGATCCAATATAGAAGGAATGTTTGATGATGCAACCAAAAGATTGGATAATTGCTAACACTCTCTTCTTTAGTTAGGTATGAATAGGCAACCAGATCTAGTACTCATCTGTAGGGACCGGCTTATCTAGGATTGGGGAAGCCCTATGCGCATACAGGGAAACCAAGTGTATCGTATGATCTTGATTGACATTGAGACCAGTCAGTTGGGTTGTGAGGTTTTCTCCACCAAGTTAGTTGTGCCAGTAAAGGTATACAGAAGGCAGAAAATTGAATATAACAATGATTTTTAATTTGCCTACTGACTTTAAAGAAAAAAGCAAAAGCAAGAGAGCAGCAAAGAAATTGAGAGTTGTTCCAAAAAAAAAAAGTGATTAAGAATGATTATAATGTTAATGATAGCATACTGCAGAGAATGCTAGGCAAAATGAACTTAATTTTAAGTTTCAGAAGAGACATCCTTAGCAAGAGACAGACTCTAACTTCATCTTTCATTATGGACAGTTGAAGAATAAAAACCAGATATTTAAGAAGGCATTTAAAGAGGTAGGTCAGGACAAAACAAGATTTGGAAAATAGAGACCAGACAAATCAAAAAACAAAAATATGAGGGTCTAGAGGTTTACTTTTTTTATAATACCTGTGGCAAGTTTGGAGTATCAAGAAAACCAAGCAAATCCAAACGTCTGTAAAATTGAAAAAATAAAGATTTAACAATGTGCTATGGGAGCAAAAGGCAAAATAAAATTACTTGTGGAGTGGAAGAATCATGGGGAAAAGTAGCTTGAGTTATATCTTAAAGAAAGTATAGAATGATAGCAACAGGCAAATAAAACATTCATTCTCTCTCTCTCTCTCTGTCTCCTCTTTCTCTTTTATTATCTGCCAAGCTAAACAGTTGGAGTACAAATTCAAAGATTTTATTGACAAAGAAAATAACGTAAATATAGAATTACTACCATAAATTAAAATATTCACTTTTGATATCCTACATTTACTTTCCATCGTTGTCAGGTGAAAAACAAACTATAATAAATACATATTTCATGTTAAGAATATGCAATTTGACTTATAATTATTAAATGTACTCATTCTATCAGAATAGCTTGATTATGCCTTAAAAACAAACTCGACAATTTCAGTGGCTTAAAACAAACACATTTGTTTTTTCCTCAAGCAATGTCCACTGCAAGTCTAAGCAACTTTCCATGGGCAGCTGGGGGTTGTGTTTCCACATCAACAGTACTTCTGCTTTTATCACAGGAGAAGGAGAGCAGACTGGAGAACTGGATGCCAACTAAATGCTTCCAAATGTAAGTGATACACATTTCTGATTATATCATTACCCACTGGAGGTCAAATGCTTATGTTTAACTTCAAGAAGGTGAGGAAATACAAATATCTTGGGTTCTTTTAAACACAAGAAAACAGGATATTGGTGACTTGTAGATATGCCTGACTAAACATATGTTATGATGTTTCTTTTATTTCTGTCTTTTTATTATGATGGAGATTTATAATAATTCTCTAAATGTCTCAGCAAATTTATTTTGTCTAAATTAATGGCAATATACTTCAAACATAGGATCTATGTTTGTTTCTTGAATCTATTGTTAACTTTCTTGATAGAACAAAATACACAAGTCAGATATATCTGCACCCCTGTGTTCATGGCAGCACTATTCACAATATCCATGTTATGAATTCAACCTAAATGTTCATCAAGAAATGAATGGAAAAAAAAAAAAACTCATATATATACACAATGGAATACTATTCAGCCTTAAAAAGAAATTCTGTCATTTGAAAAAATATTGATAAGTGAAATAAGACAAACACTGTATGTTTTGGCTTCCCTGCGGCATCTAAAGCTCATGAAAGCAGAGAGTAGAAAGGTGGTTACCAGAGGTTAGGAAGATAGGGATAATGGGAAGATGATAGCTGAAGGGTGAAAATTCTTAGGAGAAATGTTTGATATTTTTTTTCTTTTCTTTTGAGATCAATCCCACACCTTGGTGAATATACCTAATAATTGAGTGTTGAACATTTACATTTCACTGAGAATAAATTTCAAAAATTTGTATCACAAAATTATTAAACATTTGAGGTGAGGCATACGTCATTTATCTTGATTTAACGATTTCACAGTGTATAAAACAATTATAATACTGTTTTTAAATCTATAATTTGTCAATAAAAGTCATACTAACCAAGAAGATACATTTCAAAAATAGTTTAAAATGTGTGAGTTAACTTATTTGAATTCCACATATTCATGTTCTTCAGAAAACTAATCATAATGCATTCTTTTTTTTTTTTTTTTTTTTTTTTTTTTTTAGACGGAGTCTCGCTCTGCCGCCCAGGCTGGAGTGCAGTGGCGCGATCTCAGCTCACTGCAAGCTCCGCCTCCCGGGTTCACGCCATTCTCCTGCCTCAGCCTCCCGAGTAGCTGGGACTACAGGCGCCCGCCACCTCGCCCGGCTAGTTTTTTGTATTTATTAGTAGAGACGGGGTTTCACTGTGTTAGCCAGGATGGTCTCGATCTCCTGACCTCGTGATCCGCCCGTCTCGGCCTCCCAAAGTGCTGGGATTACAGGCTTGAGCCACCGCGCCCGGCCATGCATTCTTAATTTACCAAAAACTAAATACATATTTTGTGATTTGATGATATGATTTTCAATCTAGCAACAAAAACAATTTACATTCCACAGTGAGTGTAAATCCACAGTGAATGTAAATTCACTGTGGAATGTAAGAATTTGGAAACATTTATTTTTTTCTTTTAAGAGCTTTCTGCTCTCAATCTTTCTCAGCTATTATTAGTTTTTTATTGTCAAATTTGTTTAAAAAGTGACAGAAGCACTTTGGGAGGCCCAGGCGGATGGATCACAAGGTCAGGAGATCGAGACCATCCTGGCTAACACGGTGAAACCCGTCTCTACTAAAAATACAAAAAGTTAGCCAGGCAGTGTCGCGGGCACTTGTAGTCTCAGCTGCCGGTGAGGCTGAGGCAGGAGAAACACTTGAACCTGGGAGGCAGAGGCTGTAGTGAGCCAAGATCGCGCCACTGCACTCCAGCCTGGGCAACAGGGAGAGACTCCGCCTCAAAAAAACAAACAAACAAAAAAACAAAAAAACAAAAAAACAAAAAACCACACACACACAGAAGTGACAGAGGCATGAGGTAAGAAGGAGCTATGGAATGCAATTATGCTTCTAGTTTTCCTCAGTGTTTCTGAATGGGCTGATTTAAAAAAAAAAAAAAACAGCAACAACAAAAAGACATTTTCTTTGTTACAATAAGCACTAAGAAATGGTAAATTGTATTTTTTCACAGAAGTGCTTTAGTGTACATGTCGTTGGAATAAATCTGTGCAGATTAACTGAAACTTAAGAAGGATTTAAAATGTCCCTTTGTTGTCTAGCACAGTACCCGTGGGTGCTCCATAAGTGGTAGTTGATGATGATGGCACAGAGAGATTGAACATGGGTATTTAATAGCCTTTCATAGTGAAAGTGGATATGACTTTTAAAAATACTCATGTTAGCTACACTGAAAGTGTATGTATCCTCTTTATATTGTGAATAGCAAAGCTAGAAATCAGACTGTGTCTACATAAGACTAATCATCCAGATATGAAGTGAAAGATGCCATTTTTTCTCCTGCCGTTTAAAGGAATCAGATATTCTAAATGCATTTAGGGGAAACTATACCATGCTGAGATAATTATCCATGTGTTTGCAACTCCTGTCTCTTACAGCTATCAGATTTTTAGTTGTTTGTTTTAGGATTCCATGCAATAAAGTAACAAAACTGCTATTAGTTCATGAGTGTTGGGTTTCACTTTTTTAGAATAAAGTTGACATTAAAAAAAAACAAGATCAAAGAAGATAAAAATGCACATAAGTGATGATGAATACTGTTCAATATATAGTTTTTGTTTCATTTCTGCATAAAATTCTTTACAGCTCTGGATATTGTAGAACTACCAAGGTTTACATGTTTTTATGAAAGGAAAAATGGATTGTGTTTAGATGAGCAAAACATTGTAAAATGATCTGTGCAGGTGAGATTGGTTTTGGAAGCTGGTAGAAGAGACAATATACATTTCGCTGAGTGGTATATTAGCAGTCATTTTTTTCTTGACACATACTTAATTATAAAACTTATAATAAATGGAATACCTGAAAAAGAAGGGAAATATTCTTCTGATCATTAACTTTAATCATAATATTTGACATAAGAAATCACTAAAATTTTTAGTCACTGAATATAAGAATGGTAAATTTTGCTAAATCTGGTTCACAACCTGTAATATTAAATTAATAGCACTAAATAATCATATCTAATAGATAAATTTACAATGTTTACTTCAAAATCTCCTGAGCTCAATGTTGGGCATTTGAAAGGTATTATTGTGAGGTTCTTTAATAGTTCACGTGATTGATAATTATAAATGAAATTATGTTTTCCAGTCTCAATAGAGCGATTTTCCAAATGCTGGAGCAGGGTTGAGATGCTTTGTACAAAAATTCTGGCATCTTTCTGATCTGCCTCTGAAAAGAAGATAGTTGACCCTCTCTCTTTGTAGCTCACTGTTTTCACTAATGTTCACTTTCAGCTTTTATGAAGAGCTGACTAAGAACATGTATTGAAACATGTCCATGTTGTAAAATGTCTCAGGTAGCTGTGTACCGCTCTGGGTGAACATTTGTTAGAGAAGCTGCTCTTTAAAAATTGTCAACTTGGAGTCAGCAAGTTTGTTTTCAGAAGAATCTTTGACAGGCAGCTTTCAGAACCTTCTAAATTGGACAAATAAATAAATAAGTGAAATAAAAATAAAAATTGAACTTTAGTGTCTAGACAGAAGTTACCACATCAGAAATACATTGGATTGCAGAGCTCAGAAGAGTTAAGAAAAATTTCAGAGTGAACAAGTATCTTCCTGAGAGGAAAGGGATTTACATGTTGAACATTTTAAACAGATTAAGAAACATACCAAAGGCCACCCAGGGAAAATTCACAGTGATTAAAACCTAATATTTACATGGCATTTCTATGTATAAGGCACTGTTCTAAATTCTTTCATAATAAACTAGTTTAATACTCCCATTGACACTATGAGGACTCTTAATATCCTAATTTTAGAGCTGAAGAAACTTAGCCAAACTAAACTAATCTCTCTAAGATTATGTAACTTCCACCAAATCACACAGCTATCAAGATAAAGACTCATCAGCATCAGCGGTTTTGCCCCCAGGGTTTTAGCTCTTAACCATTATATCACAGCTGAAATCTGAACTGATAACCTGGTCTCCACTTTAGGATCTAGATGGCTGTGGATATTATCTGGATATCTGTTTCTAGAATACTAGCATGTGAGTGCAGCTGGAAGTAATTCACTCTCTCCAACTCCCACAGCCCCACCTACTCATCCTGAAAGAGTGTACTTTAGAATAAATTTTATGTCATATTAAGTGTACAGTTGAAACATGAAAGACCCATCTGGGAGATATATCAGACAGAGAATATAAGTAGCCTTGGGAGATAATATTTTAACAAGGATAGTATCTATGGCTGTAAAAACAATAACAACAAAAAGAGTGTTAGTGGCTGGAAAATATATTATGGTTTTCTTCTATCAGAGATTTAGGAGCAGGACTTTGAAGTGAGTAAGCATCAGTATTCATAGACTATTTGGGGAAAAGAGAACTTCCGAAAAGAGATGAGTACTTATTTTAATTTAAAAATAATTCCATAAATCCAACTTTCTGTGGAATCAACACATCTTGATAAATATTTCAACAATTTAGTAATTATGTCATCTATTCCTTTCTTGGAAAATAGATGAAACTGTTTTTTTCCCCTAATGTGTTTGAGTTTTCTTTTTCTTTTCTTTTTTTAATTAATAATGGATTCAGGGGGTACATGTGCAGGTTTGTCACATGGGTGTATTGCATAATGCTGGTATTTGAGTTTCTAGTGAATCCATAAGCCAAATAGTGGACATAGAATACAATAGGTAGTTTTTTCAACCCTTGCCTTTCTTCTTCTCTTCCCCATTTAGGGGTACCCAGTATCTATTGTTTCCATCTTTATGCTCATGTATACCCATTTTTTAACTCACAAGTGAGAACCTGCAGTATTTGACTTAGTGTTTCTGCATTAATTTGCTTAAAATTATGTTTTCCAGCTGCACCCATGTTGCTGTGAAGGATATGTGAAGGATATTCCATTATTTTATGGCCGTGTAGCATTCCATAACATGGCTGTGGCACATGGTGTGTATGTACCACATTTTAAAAATTGTTGACACACTCTCAGGGTTTGAATGGATACAAGAACCTTACAGGTTCCATTTGAATTTTAGAATAGTTTTTGTTCTCATTATCCGAAAAGATGAGATTGCTAATTTGATAGGTATTGGATTGAATCTGTAGATTGCTTTGGGAAGTATGGTCATTTAACAATATTGATTCTTCTGATTCATGATCATAGAATATTTTTTCATTTGTTTGTGTCATCTGTGATTTCTTTCAGCAGGGTTTTGTACATATTCTTGTAGAGATCCTTCACCTCCTTAGTTGAATGCATTCCTAGGTATTTTATTTTTTGTGTGGATAGTGTCAGGGTTATTGAATTCTTCATTTGGTTATCAGCTTGAATATTGTAGATGTATATAAATGTTACTGACTTTGTATATTGATATTGCATCCTGAAGTTTTATTGGATTCATTTATCAGATGTAGGTGTCTCTTAATTCTTAGGAGTTTTTCGGTAGAGGATTATGTCATCAGAGGACAGAGGTAGTTTTACTTCCTCTTTTCTAATTTGAAAGTCTTTTATTTCTTTTTTTTTTTTTTTTTTTTTTTTTTTTGCCTATTTGCTCTGGCAAGGATTTCTAGTACTATGTTGCATGGGAGTGGTGAGAGTCAACATCTTTGTCTTGTTCCAGTTCTTAAGGGAAATGCTTTCAACTTTTGCCTCTTCAGTATGACGGCTGTATATTTGTCATAAATGGCTTATTATTTTGAGTTCCTTTGATGCCTAGTTTGGTGAGTTTTTTTGTTTTTTTTAATCATGAAGGGATGTTAGATTTTATCAAATGCTTCTTTGCATCTATTGAAATGATCACATGGTTTTTGTTTTGAATTCTATTCATGTGGTAAATCACATTTATTGATTTGCATATTTTGAAGCATCATTACATTCCAGAAACACTCGCATAAATGAGATGAAAAGATAAATTATCTTTTTCTTTTTTCTTTTTTTCTTTTCAGACTGGTTCTTGCTCTCTCACCCAGTCTAGAGTGCAGTGGCACAATCACAACTCAGTTTGGTCACAACCTCCTGGGCCCAACTGATACTCCCACTTTAGCCTTCTGAGTAGCTGAGACTAAAAGAATGTGCCACCATGATTGGCTATATATATGTAGCCAGAGTTGATTTGTTGTATTTTGTTGAGGATTTTTGCATCTGTGCTCATCAGAGATACTGGCCTGTAGTTTCCTTTTTTTGCTGTGTTCTTACCAGAGTTTGGTATCGGGTTAATACTTGTTTCATAGAATGAGTTAAACAGGAATCCCTCCTTTTAAATTTTTTGGAACAGTTTTAGTAAGATTGGCACCAAGTCTGTTTTTTTTTTTTTTAAAACACCTGTTAGAATTCAACTTATTTTTTGTTACTGTTCCAGTTTCATAATTCATGATTCATAATTGGGCTGTTGAGGATTTCAACTTTTTTTCTGCTTCAGTCTTGGAAAGCTGTGTGTTTTCAGTAATTTATCAATTTATTCTAGATTTTCTAGTGTGCACAAATAGAGATGTTCATAATAGCCTCTGAGGATTTTTTATCAATTGTAATGTTACCGTTGTCATTTTTGATCTGCTTTTTGAATATTCTTTCTTTTATTCTCTGTTAATTTAGCTTGTGATCTATTTATTTTGTTTATCCTAGAAAAGAACCAACTTTTTGTTTCACTGATCCTTTGCATGGTTTTGGGGGATCTATTTCATTTAGTTCTGCTCTCATATTTGTTATTTATTTTCTTTTGTTAGCTTTGAGTTTGGCTTGTTCTTGATTTTCTAATTTCTTTAAGTGAAACATTAGATTGTGAAATCTTGCCATTATTTTGATGTAGGCATTTAGTACTATAAGCTTTCCTCTTACTGTATCCCATGGGATGTGGTATGTTGTATCTGTTGTATCTCTATTTTCATTTGTTTTAAAAACTATTTGATTCCTACCTCAGTTTAATTATTTACCCAAAAGTCACACAGGAGCAAATTGTTTAGTTTCTATATACTTGTGTAGTTTGGAGAGTTCCTCTTGGCATTGATTTCTAGTTTCATTCCACTGTGGTCTGAGAATATATGCTTGATATGGATTTGATTTTTAAAAATTTATTGAGACTTGCTTTATGACCAAGCATGTACTCAATTTTAGAGAATATTCCCTGTGCAGATAAGAAAAAAATGTATATTCTGTGGTTGTTGGGTGAAGTATGCTGTAGATGTCTATCAGCTTCATTTGATAAAGAGTCCAATTTAAGTTTAGAGTTTCTTTGTTAGTTTGGTGCCTCAATTATTTGTCTTAGTGCTGTCAGTGGGGTTTTGAAGTCCTCCACTATTATTGTATGTCTGTCTATCTATTTTCTGAGGGCCAGTAGTATTTGTTTTATACATATGGGTGATTCAACTTTGCGTGCATATGTATTTAGGATAGCTAAACCTTTGTGTTAAATTGAATCCTTTGCCACTATATAATGTTCTTCTTTGTCTTTTTTTTTTTTTTTTACTATTTTTTATTTAAATTCTGTCTTATTTCATACAAGAATAGCAACATATGCTGTTTCTTGTATTCTATTTACATGATAGGTCATTTGCCATACCTTTACTTTTGGCCTATGAATTTCATTACATATGAATCTCTTGAAGACAACCAAATGTTGAGTCTTGTTTTTTGCCAATTTGCCACGCTTTGTCTAAGTAGATCATTTAGGTCAGTTAGGTGATTTATGTTCACAGCTAATATTGATATGTGAAGTTTTGTCCTTGTTATAATGATGTTAGCTACTGGATTTGTGTAATTGCTTTACAGTGTCTGTGAGCTTTGTACTTACATGTGCTTTTATGGTAACAAGTATCTTTTTTTTCATTTCTGGTAGCAAGTATTTTATTATGGTAGCAAGTATCCTTCTTTCATGTTTAGAATTCCTTTGAGTATTTGTTGTAGTTTCAGTCTGGTGGTGACTAATTCCCTTAGTGTTTGCATGTTCATACTAACCTTGGATATACTGATGACTTTAACTCTTCAGTGTGGTCATCTTGTATATTATATTGCAGGTGTTCTCTGTACTTCCTGTATCTGGATGTTGATCTCTCTATCAGGATTAGAAACATTTAACTAAATTATTACCTCAAACATATTTTCCAACTTGTTTGCTTTATCTTCTTTTCTCCCAGGAATGGCAATACAACGTAAGTTTTATTGCTTTATATAATCCCATATTTCTCGAAGATTTTGTTTAGTTTTTAGAATTATTTTTTCTTTATGACTGGGTTAATGTAAAAGATAAATCTACAGTCCTGAAATAAATTCTGCTTTATCTAGTCTATTGTTAAAGCATCCAATTGTATTTTGAAATGCCTTTAGTGAATTTTTCAATTCCTGAAATATGATTTATTGTTTCTTTTTTAAATATAGCTATCTCAGCTTTCATTTCCTAAATTCGTTTTCTTTTTTTGTGTGTGTGTATTGGATTTCCACTTGCTCATGGATCTTGTTGAGTTTCCTTGCTATTGATTTTTTGAATTCCTTGTCACTTCAAATTTTTTGGTTTGGTTAGGATCTACTGCTAGAAAGATGATGAGATCCTTTGGAGGTGTCAAGACACTCTAACTTTTAGCACCAACACAGTTCTTGTGCTGATTCATTGTCTTCTGAGCAGGCTGTCACTTCTTATTTTTGAACTTACTATCATTTGAATAGGACATTTACTTTTTTAAAATTCTTGCTTCCTTTGGGGGTATGACTGTGGTGTACGTTGCATATGATCATTTAGCTTTATTTCTGGGTGCTTTCAGTGGGTTGAGATCTGTATGGGTTTCTTGGTTGTTGATAGCTTCTGTGCAATGGCTTTCTCAGAGGCTGCTTGTTGTAATGATGGTTTGGATGTATGAGCCAATATTATCACCTGTAGGGCTGAGGGTGGGGAGGTCTCAGGAAGCTTATCTTTTAGACTAGCACTAAGTCTTTCTGATAGCAAGTTTTTATTTGGTGGTATAGTTCAGACTGCCACACTGTAGGTGGCCCTTAGAGTAAAATCCAGTTCCAGCTCAGGTAGGCTGATGTTGAATGGAGGCTCTCACTCTGATAGGGGTGCAGGAATGTGGGGATACAGGAATAAGAGGAATGAGGGAGACTGTGTTAGGATGAACTTAGGTCTTGCAGGAAGGGGCTTGATGGAGTAATAGCTATTCACTGTGAACTGGCAGGAATGCAATCCACTTCCCTATTGTGCCCCTGTTGCAGGGCTTACAACCAAAGTTCATAGAGAATTCATCCTTTGGTTTCCAATCACAGTGTGCTTATGGGCTGAAGACATAACTCTCTGAGGGCCAGCACCAAAATGTTCTTGGGGCAAAGCCTCTTCCCCAGTCCAAGGCAGCCAACCTTTTGACATGTCTGTCCTCCATTGCTGGGACACTGTTGCTCTGTGTAGGGAAGAGAAGTTGGACCCTGCCCTCCATGTAAGTTCAAGTGGCAAAGGCTCACTTTCAGTGGAAGTGGAGGTGTCACAAAAAATAAAAAGATAAAATAAATAAATAAATAACATAAAAAATGCTTTCTCTTCACTCAGAGAACATGCTGGCCTTTAGCAGGAAGAAGCACTGCTGTGTCCATAGCAATGTATGGGGTGTGTGAGATGACACCCTCTCTATGTCTATGCCAGGGTATCACTGTTGTTCTCTTCAGAGATTGCCACCATATCTGTGTTTTCTTCATCCCAGTGGGGCTCTGATGGGCTGCAGAACTATACTTCCTCCCTTATGGGTAGCTCACACCCTGGGGAACAACCAGTCCCTTGTGCTTGCCATAGTCAGAGTGGGTTTGGGGTATGTTTCTGAGGGATCTGATGGTATGGTGACTAAAGGGCAGAGAAATCCCAGGCAGAACATTGTCTCGCAATAGGTGCTCAACCGGGTTGGTGTCTGCCATCCCAGTTCGGGTCTCAGAGGAGTGCAGGCATGCCTCCACTTGCTGGCCACCCAGATCTCTGTCCCTGAGAACTTCTCAAATCACATACCACCAGTGTTTCCCTGGTTCACAAGAGCAGAGAGACTCCACAACTTTTTGACAGTAAGAAGATCGTCAAAGTGGAGAGGGGAAGCAAAGAAGCACTTCCACCTACCCTTTCTGTGGGGCTCCAAGTTCCTCAGGAGTAGGTCTCTGCCAGGGTCTCGCTGTTTCTAGTTGAGTTTTCTATGGTAAATTCATTTTAGAGTGGGATTTGTACTCTGCCTTATTTTTATTTTTAATTATGTTCTGTATTATACAACATTTTTATTCAAGTCGGGTTATTATTTAGCATGGTGACTAATTTGAAAATTGTTCTATATTTTCTTAGTGGCAACAAATGTTCGTTGTATTTCTACAGTTGGAGTCAGACATGTGGACAGTGGTGTTGAAATCTCAATATCTAACTGTCTATTCAATGAAAGCAAAGAATGGAGCTTGGCTGGGACAGGATTACTTCTTTCTTCCTTTTCTGTTGAATAGTTCCAAGAGTAAGTTAACAGAATTTTTGTCTAAGTAATTCCCATGGCTCATACCACTTTGTTCGTCTCAAGCTTTAGGCTAGAAATGAGGTCAGGTTTGTAATCTCTTAATTCTGATCCAAGAAAAACTTCAAGGCTACGATTGGGATAAGACTGCAAAAGCATTTTCTCTCTCTCTCTTTTTCATTAGAAGACTCAGAGTAAAGGGTATAATATTAGGTCTGCCTCTGGATGCAACAGGGCATTATAGAAATTTCCATTTGAATTATATTTGCTTAATTCTTTCTCCGTATTAGCTTTTTTTTTTTTTGTCAATGAGAAATTAAAAGATGACTCTCCTCTTTTATTCACTCTGCATCTTCCTTGGACTCAGGATTTTTTAATTCCTTTTAAATTCTACACATACATTCAAACTAGCTTATTAACTTTCTCAAATCATAGCTGAGAGCAAGAGGCAAGTTGAAAAGGCGCAGGCACCCTGCGAAGCAGAACTAAAGTCAGGAAGCATTAGAAGGACATAGTAAAATTGATATGCTTTAATTAATGAAAATCTGCGACACTGAGAATATATTATGCTTAATGGCTTACTGTTTAACAAGCAAACATTGTGACTAATACATTTTATTAACAGATAACTTTTTTCATCCAAAATACTAAGTGTATCCTCAATAGTACAACTTAGTTTTGGACATTTCTTAAGGCAGAACACATGTTGCTAGCTAAATATGGACTAAAGGAACTGTAGCTCTATACCCTTTCTAGTATTAGTCTGTTATTTGTGCACATATGTTGCTCTGCTTTAACTTGGTTGTGTGGACCTAAAAGTGAGGATGATATACTGTAATTTTCATGCCTTTTGGACATGGTTTAAAAAATGCTGGACATTAAGCGTTTGAAAGTCATGTTGCCTGTGCCACTTTATAGTATGATATATTCTACTATATATATCTTACTATGATTACAGTGAAAGGAGATTGTTCAAATAAAATTACTCACGGTTAAGGCTGAAATGGATGATTTAAATAATTGTTCTAATTCACTTTAGGCAAGTGTTTTATTTTGATACCTTTTAAAAGAAAAAACGAAACATATTTACAATGTGCAGATAGAATGGAGCAAATTTATAATGTGAGTGTTTGGAAGCCTTTACGAATCAGATATCTATAACAGTAATATTTATGTCAATATGAAATAAGTGTTGATTTATTAATACAATCATTGTTTATCAAGTGCCTGCTATGTACCTGTCATTGTGCAAAAATGGGAATAAAAAGTGAGAACTGATATAGAACCTGCCTTTATTGAGGTTGAAATATAGCAAATTAGGTTGGGCGAAAAGAAGCAATTTAAAAGGAATGATATTGGCGCTGCTCATGAAGGTAAAAAGCACTGATGCATAAGATGACACCACCTAGGGCAAGCTACTTGAAGAAGGAAGTAATGAGAAGAGACTGAACAATGACATGATACTGCCAAGTGTGTCTGATACCTACATCTCATTCATACAAGGAAGCTTAGATCTACACAATCCTCCTCACCCATCTATACTGAACACTATTTTACCAATTTAAAATAATCCTATCACCTGTTATGCTAATATTCAAATTATTCTTGGAGATTTTAAAAGAAATGAAAAGTAAGTGCTAAGTTGTCAAGTGTGAAAGATTGACTTTCTGATTAAAATTCTTTAAATACTAATTGTTCTATTATCATAGATAAGTACTAATTCGTACACACCTAAATCACACAGTTCATATTTAATTACTTCAAATTATCACACAGAAAATATTTTGATAACTATTTTAAACTCTTCAACCACCCAGAACTGATATGACCCCTGAAAATCAATGCCCATTTGTTTTCATTTGTTTCCTACTGCAATGGTGAGTTCCCAGCACGCTGAGCCTGGCAATTTTTCAGGGACAATCTAAGAAATTATCTGGATTAGTTATCATCAGCACATAGAAAACATTCACAGTTATGTTATCCAGACCACATTCTACAAACCCACACAAGTTAGAGCAAATTTTCTTACATAGATTCTATATCTTCTAGCTATATCTTCTTCAACAGAATTGAAGCTAAAATGTAAGAACACAGAAAATTTGGGAATAAAAGGTGGAAAACATATATTAAAAACATGAACAAAAGGAAAGCTAACATTTTTACAAATTACACTGAATGAACATTAAGCATTTTTAAAAGTCCTAGAGATATTCTTTGGAATAACTAGAAGTTATGAGAAACTCTTTTGTTTTATAATAACTAGATCCTAAAACTACAGATTTTTTAAATGCATTTGCTCGTTTCAAAATATGTAGAAGCTATCTCCATGAATCCTTGCAACACCAGTGAAAAAACAAAGAAAGAGGCACACAAATAAGTGAGAACTCAGCCTGAAGCTGAAGGTAGATGAAAACTAGGGTACCCAAAAAGTTGTCCAGGAGACAGAAAGCACAGGGAGTCAGGAGGCCAATTATGAGGGTCTTTTTCATTGGAAGAGAAACAAAGAAGGAAAGACAAATCTGACAACATTTAATTTGATCTAACATTTAGATGTACATATCCACAATGATGGTGACATGCATAACAGTTTTACTGCTTTAAAAAATTCACTACACTTCACCAATTCAACTCTCTTCCCATCCTGTCGAACTCCTGAAAACCAACGACTTTCTTATCATCATTATGGGTTTGCCTTTTCCAAAATGTGATAAGATTAGAATCACATGTGTAGCTTTTACAGACAAGCTTCTTTCACTTAGCAAAGTGCATGTAAGTTTCCTTTATGTCTTGCTGTGGCTCAATACATTCTTTCTTTTAATAATTTAATAATATTCCATTTTATGGATATGCCACAGTTTATCGAATCACCTATTGAAGGAATGTGATCAATGGATACAAAACAATCTTGATCAAAATCTCAGGAAACTATTTATAGATACTGAAAAACTGATTATAAAGTTAATATGGAAGGGGGAAAAACCTAGAAAAACAAACACAATGCTGAATAAAAACAACATCTGAGGACTTACATTAATAACTAGTATAAAACTACAGCAATCAAAACAGGATAGTATTGGCAAAAGAATAAATTTATAGATTGATGGAACTGAATACAGAGTCAAATAATACAACTGGGCTTTCCCACACAAAAATAGAACCTAGACAGAGACTTTGCGACATTAAAAAACACTTAAAATGAATCTAAGACTTACATATAAAATACAAAACTATAAATTTCTAGAATAAAACAAACATAGCAGAAAAATTATGTGACCTTGAGTTTGGTGATGAGTTTTAGATACAACCTTAAAGGCATAGCACCTAAAAAAAAAAAAAAAAAAAATTTGATGAATTAGATTTTATTAAAAGTAAAATCCTCTTTATGAAAGTCACTGTGGAGAGAATGAAAGACAAACCATAGACTGGAAGAAAATATCAGTGAAAACACACATCTGAACAAAGGACTTGTATACAACATATATGCAGATCTCTTAAACTCAACAATAAGAAAATAAGCAACCCAGTTAAAGGATGGGCAAAATATTTAACAGACTTGAAAGAAAATATACAGATAGCAATTAAACATATAGAAATATATTCTATACACCTTGTCATTAGGATATTGCAAATTTAAATAATGATGCTACTACACACCTACTAGCATTGCTAATGTCAATTGAAAAAGAGAAAATATCAATTGATACGAAGGACGTTGAGTAACAGAAATATCTATTGAGTGCTGGTAAGAATATAAGATGCTACACCACTTTACAAGACAATTTGGTAGCTTCTTAAGAAGCTAAACATGGTCTTACCCTATGATTCAGCAGTAACTATGTTCTTGGGTGATCCTCAACTGACTTGAAAAAGTGCATTCTCACAAACATTTGCTCATAAAATATTCATAGCAGTTTTTTATTTGAATCAGAAATAGGTAATTCAGTTAAATCTGGTTCCAGTCACTGAGTAGGAATAGTTCAAATGTATAGCTTTTATTTTAATTTGCTCATTTCAATTTGTTGCCGGTTTGGAACCTGGGTTGTAAGGGTGATGAGTTCATTATAGTTTCATTTTAGAGAAGTCAGTCATCAAGTGAGTATACCTAATCGATTGTTGTATATTTACATGTTTAAATCAGGAGAAACATCTGAATTGCTAGTAAATATTTGAGCTTGAAATCAAACCAACTTGGTTTCTTGGTATTGTGTATATACCAGACTTGTTTGACTTGGACTATTCATGCAGCCCGTAATTAGCTGAAAAAAATATGTTAGACACATCAGGTTAGGTAGAGTTGACTTCAATGAATCAGAGCTGCCAATTCTGACAAAAATAAATGCCTCTATAAAGAAATATTGTGCTTACAACTACAAAACTAAAGTGGAGAAATTAGCAAATTATTTTTAAAATAAAAATGCCTCTACCTCCTGGACTCAAATAATCTTACCACTTCAGCCTCCCCAGTAGCTGGGATTACAGGTACATTCCACCATGGCTGGCTAATTTTTATTTTTTATTTTTTTTAGAAATGGGAGTCTCGTTATGTTGCCCAAGCTAGTCTCAAACTCCTAACCTCAAACAGTGCACCCACCTTGGCATCCGAAAGTGCTGGAATTACAGGCATGAGCCACTGTGCCCAGCTGTGTTATTTGTTTTTAGCTTGTTGATTTGTTTAAGTTCCTTATACATTCTAGATATTAGATCTTTGTTGGATAAACAGTTTGTGGAAATCTCCCATTCTGTAGGTTATCTGTTTACGCCATTGATGGTTTCTTTTGCTATGCAGGGGTAATTTTAATGGAATGTGACACATATTCTATGAATATATGTAGGGAACTTTTTATGGAAGATGACACATTGGCATAGATGTTGTAAGTTCCTTCCTCTCTCTTTCTCTCTCTCGGGAATGCCAATGTGTCATAGGTTTGGTCTTTTTACATAATCCCATGTTTCTCAGAGGTTTTGCTCATTCTTTATTCTTTATTTTTAATCTTTATTTTTATCTTACCGATTTGATTGGAAGAACAAGTCTTCAAGCTCTAAGATTTTTTCCTCAGTTTGTTCTAGTCTGCTGTTAGCACTTCTGATTGTATTCTGAAATTCTTATAGTGAAATTTTCAGTTTCAAAACTTCACTTTGGATCCTTCTTAAAATGGCTATGTTGTTTTTCAGCTTTTGGGTAGTTTTACTGGATTTCTTGGATTGGGTTTCAACTTGCTCTTCAATCTTGAGCTTCTTTGCCATCCAAGTTCTGAATTCTATGTCTGTCTTTCAATCATTTCAATTTAGTTAAGAACAATTGCTGGGAAGCTAGTGGACTCTTCTGGAGGTAAGGAGACATTGGCTTTTTGAATTGCCAGAGTTCTTGCGTTGATTCTTTCTCATCCAAGAGGGGTGGCATTCCTTTAACTGTGGTGGGAGTTGAGTATAGTCAATTGGCTTCATTTCTGGGTGCTTTCAGAGGGCCAAGGCTCTGTGTAGGATCTTGATGTTGTGGCTGGATTCTTGCACTGGTTTCCACAGTGGTGTATATTGGCAAAATATTTTTGATATTTTGATCCATTTTCCTTGGCCTCTAATAATATGAAATTTTATAGTGGAAAACAAAAAACAAATAGGGCTTTGAACTCCTAATTACGTTCTCTTTTCATAGAGCCCACTGATTCTCAATTCCTTTAAAGCACATACAATTTTCTCTATGTAACTTCAGACTCTGAATTTTCTGTAATTTTCCAAATAATGATAAAGAGTCCATTGCCCATTTTTAGCAGATGATTTCGTATAACACTCAAAGTATGAATTCATGGTTCAGAATTACCCTGAGTCTTCAAGACAGCATCACACGAGACACAACTCTATTCCTGTGGCTCCAAGGAAGTAATAACTTTGAATGTAAATAATGTTGGGAAGATATTTGTATTAACACATGTGCTGTAGATGTTTTATATGAAATATTTTTTTCAAGTAAGTTTAAAATAACAGCCAAAGCAAAAACATTCTTTAAAATTGTTTGAAATATCTTTGGAATGCAACTAATATCAATAAAATTATAACTAATCAAAAGAAATATATGGAGAGTGGTTAGATCTAGTTACTAATTTATCAATGCATTTAAACATGCATTTATATTCCTGGGTCCCTATGAGGTGCAATGGGGACCCAGAGACAAATTGAATAGTCATTGTCCTCAAGAAATTTGAAGTCTATGGACAGAAGACAAAAATGAAATTTTAATGAACTGTAATAAATGCTATCATTATGTAAATGTTACTAGGGTACAAGGAAGAATCTATCATTCTGACGTGTGTGAGTGAGTGTATTTGTGTGTGTTCATTGCTTGAGGAGTTAGGAGCACAGTGGGATTTTTCACTGAAGGTTTTCCAAAAGAAGTTTAAGCTGAGATGTGGGGATGACATTAGAGATAACCAAGGAAGGATCACTGGAAAGATATTGCAGGCAAAAGAATGAAAATTGTAAGGATTGGGGGCAGCAGAGAATATGAAACCATCCAGTAATTGCAGGTGTTTTCTAGTGCTAAATAAACCTAGTAAAATCATCCAGTGGTCAGTACGTCCTGAAGTTACAGGTTAAATCTACAATAACTGGAGGATAAAAGACTTAATATGAAAACCTATTTATTTGGCCATCCTACTGGGTCACACATTCCAGAATCAAATGTAACAAAGATGTCTTTATGCATAGTATAAAGAATGAAATAAAGTATAACAAGTATTTTGTTAAAAACTTGAGTGGAATTTTGTTAATTCCACTCAAATGCAGATGATCATAGTATTGAATTATTAGTTTTGGGGGTTTTGTTTTGTTTTTGAGATAGAGTCTCACTCCAGTCACCCAGGCCTGAGTTCAGTGGTGTTATCACCACACACGGCACACCTTGACTTCCTGAGCTCAAGTGATTCTCCCACCCTTCAGCCTCCCAAGTACCTGGGACTACAGGCACTTGCCACCATGCCCGGCTAATTTTTGTATTTTTTGTGGAGAAGGAGTTTTGCCATGTTGCCTAGGCTGGTCTCAAAGTCCTAGGCTCGAGTCATCTGCCTACCTCCACCTCCCAATGTGCTAGAATTACAGGCGTGAACTACAAGGCCCAGACTTGAATACCAGGTTTTTGTTTTAAGGTAACTTTTAAGAAGATTGTGTTGACTCAAAGGGCAAAGTGTATACAATGGAATAAAAGGAAAACTTTTTCCATATATATATGTGTCTGTGTGTGTGTGTGTATATATATATATATGAATATATACAACTTTCCTGTTTCATATACATATAGAGATACATAAACACACACACACACAGACACATACACAAAGAGAGAGAGGGAAATTTCTCGTAATTTAAAAATAGCACTGACAATGAAACATGTAAAAACCATTATACAATTATAAAATTAGTATGGATATTCAAAGATAATATTTATTCCAAATAAAATGGTAAAGCTTTTATAGTCATTGAAATAACAGTAGCTTAACAGGTTTCTGGAAGGAAGTACTTAAATTAGGAGCACCTAACTAGTAGCAGCTATGATGTATTTTGGTACTCCAGAATCTGTGATGGGGAGTTCATAGTTTTAGACAACGAGGTAGATGTAAGGCATACTGCTTTGGGATTTACATTTATGATTTTTAATAATCTAAGAAAGCAGAAAGGAGAAGAAAAAAAAACAGAAAAAATCTAAATAAATTTAATTGTTACATTTTCCAAAGCAGTTGGTAAAATTGTTTGGAGTCCAATACATGTAGTATGATTTGTTTTATCAGCTAACCCTGTAAGATACATTCTCTTAACATGGAAGACATTTACAATGTCAATTGTCATTTATTCAGCAGGGGTCAAAAAGCTAACTCCTCAGCCATGTTCAAAACAGTCTTGAACAATTGCTGAAACTGCCCTTCCCACAATGCTAAGTAGCACCCCTGTCTTTTTGAAACATGGAGTGAATATAACACTTATGACCTCTCACCTCACAATGTCTTGATTGGCAAATTGAGTGAAGGTATTAATCTTGTTCAGCTTAGATATAGGGCTGACTTTGGGGCCAGCTTGGAAAGAGGACACAATTATTTTTTACTCTTCCATGTAGGAAGCTCTCAGATTGCCAAGGCCCATGGTTGTGCAATTGTGAAATGGACTGGGTATGTAAATCTGTCTAAAACCTTAAGACTGAGGTTTTAGCAAGTACTTTTACTAATACACCTAAGTTATATCCTTATTCCTACTTTATCAATAATAAGGCATACATTTCAATCTTTACTTGCTAACTCCACTGATTTGAAGATGGATACAGTTGTGAGGAAAGGCATGATATTTATTTGATCATAAAACTTCCAAAGATAAATAAAAATTCTTTCCGGGAGTATTTTCCAAAACTAAAAGATTTGTGAGTTAATACAAATAATTCATACAGCTACATGCTACCTTTTTTACTAAAATTTTAAATTATTACTGTTTTCTTTTTCAAAAGAGTTGCTTCTGTGGCTATACAAAATCTTTAATCCTTGAACCAAATCAAATTAAAATATCACTGAACATAAAACTAAACCAATTATGCAATCAATTAAAATAATATAATTAAGAATTCTCCTTTTTTCTTTTTCATAAATGTTTTTTACATCTGAGTAAATTCTTAAGTTTCCTAGATGCCTGTCATCACTTTGCTTACATTTGTGTAATTCAGTTCATTCATATGGCAACATCACAAAATTTTGTTGATATTTAATGTTGCATTAAGATTTTAATTTTCTTTAGCCTAAAGCTATTTAATGTATGCTTCTTTCTACCTCTCTTGTATTTCTCAGTCTCTAGTGTTGGAGAGAAATTTGAGGGAATATTAATGCATATCAGAGAGGAAAAGAGAACAACATTGATTTCAGAAGTAATTAGAAAGTATGCCTCCTTTTTCATGCAACATACTCTAACAAAACTCCTTAAGTTATTAACTGTATTGTACATCTGTGTTTTCCATAGTAATTATATAAATAAAGCAGAAGTAATTTGGAATGGGTATATTTTGTGATTTTTGAAGTTCAAACTTTATTTGGGCTGGATTGAAAATTATCAGAAAGTTAAGCATCTAGTTTTAAAAGGAAAATTAGCATACTTTATTTTCATCAGTTTCCTTTCTTTGCTATTCTCTTCCCTCTTTCTTAAATTTATTCTTTTTCATTATTGAAAGCTTCAGGAAAATATCTTCTGTGTCATAGGTGCCCATCAGCTAGTGATTTCATGCTGCTTACCGCACACAGTGTTTATTACCAATTTAAGTAATTGAACTAAGATGTTTATTGAACTTGTAGCCAGACAGTTAAGTCCATACCTGATGACTCACTGTCTGTCCAGTGCAGCACTGAAAATTGGAGCACACAATCCCTAGTTTTAGCACAGGTTAAGTAAGACTAGACTTACAAATTTACCATCAGTCTTCTTTCCCTCCTATTTTAAAAAAGAAACCAAAAATAATTGTGACTTCTATTACAGATCTTATTTTACATGCTGATTCTGAAAACATGCATTCTCTTTCTCTCTCTCCCTCACACAGACACACACACGCACACACACACATAAACATACACACACATACGGCTGATGTGCTGTTTTATGATGCTAAGAAATTAATAGGGATCACAAGGGCCTATTGCTTTCATTTTCTTATATTTCAGTTCGTTCAGTAGGCATTTGTTGAGTTAGAATATAGAGGATACAGAGATAAATAAAAAAACATACTTTGTTTCCTCTGGGAATTTCAATTTACTGGGGTAGACACATATGCAAATAAGTAATTAAAAACTGCTGTACAATGTATAATAATATTATTTGATAAGACATTTTCAACATCTCACCTCTATCTACTCAAATCTTAACACTTCAAAGAGGCCAGTACTGGAATGTTTTTGACTAAAGGCTTTCCCTAACTTCTGATAAATTAGCAATTTACTAGCATTCCAGAGAATTAATAAACCCTACAGATGACAGGAGTTAATGTAAAAATACCCTGCTTTCTTATCTTAGCTAGACTGGACTTTATGTGGGATTAAGCTTCCGTTGTCCACAGTAGTAATTTGTTGGATATTTTTTTTTTTTTTTGCTTCATTCTTTTCCCTGTATCATTTTTCCATTCCTGTATTTTCTGATATCAACTCCCAAATAAACTGCTTGCACTCACAACTTGTTGCTGAGTCTGGTTGTGCAGAATCGAACTAAAATAATTGCCTAATAAATGTTTAACTTATTATTATTGTGCCCATAATAAATGTCTACATAAATAATACATATCTAATTTATTATTTATTATTAGGATTATGGAGGCATTGCATGTTTAAGTAACCATAGGCAGTTGTGTTTAGGGAGTTCTGAGAGATGAAGAAATAGTAGTTGACATAGACCAACTTATGATGGAGAAAATAATTTAAAATGTGACAGGGTATCACTGAAGGTTTAAATCAGGAAAATGATTTATTTTAATACACAGGTCATAAAAGTGGCCTTAGTGCAAAGGGAGATTGGACACGTACATGTACATCTCCCCTATACACACACATACACATACAGGAAAACAGAAGAGATGATTGCAATGACTGACCTAATTATTCTCTTTTCTCTGGGAATACAAAACATTTATCCCTTAATGTGCTTTTATGAATGGATCTGAAGTGTTGTCCTTTTAAAAAATAAAATATGCATAGCCTCTATTACACACCAGATATGTAAATGTACAATGGAAGACAGACTGACACTCAAACCCGGTTCTGCCCTCAAGTAAAAAAATAGAACATTAGTGAATACCAGTATTCAATGGATGAAGAAGGATAATCCATATTGAAAGGGTTCTGAGAGCCTGGAAGAGAAGTCAACGGATAGGAGAGTCGGAATAGAGAGATTGGTCAATAATCACAACCAGCACAAAACTCATCAGGTAAGATAAACACTGAAAATAAGATATTTAATTTCAACATTTTGGTGCCAAACACATATCCCAATTAACAAGGACAAACAAGATTTATGACATTTTTCACTGTAATTTAATAAATAGCTACCAGAGTTTATAATTTATGAGCAATGCTCCCACATGATGCTCATCCTCATATGCTGTTTTCCAAGTAAAAATTTCTGTCTTAAGGTGACAATATGAATAAATATACAGATGGTTTGATATTCAAGGCAATGCTATGTTCTGAAATTATGTACTTTTTAATATTCTAGTCATTTAATAAATTATCAAAAGAGATCACAACTGATAACACAAAATAAAATATAAAATAAATTAATGTTAATTATAAGGCCTAAGAAAGGTAGTACATCTAAATATTTTAACACTTTGTTGATGACTCACACCTTACCCAAAATATAAACACTTCAAAATTTTCTCTAGTTAAAAGAAGAAACAAATTAGCACACAAATATACCACATTTCACCTTTGGTCTTTCAAGTGAGCAAATGAAAATGAAGGGAAAAGCAGGAAATGCAATATTGTATGTGTATGCATGTATGCTGTATATATGGAGAAATAAAGTTGAAGGTGAAAAGTCACTAACAGACAAGATAAAATCTGATTAAACTCTTTACATTTGTCAGGGTAGACACCTTCAGACTCCTCAGACCTACTCACTTCTGCTATGAAGCCCCATCCCTCTTCCCCTCCTTCTTCTCTTCCTCCTTCATTTTTCACGGGCTCTCCACCCTCCTCCAGAACATTAGAGAGTCTAGAAGTCAATACTCCCTGGTGGAGCTCCTCTTGCAGGAGCTCCATTGCTTGGCAGATACTTGACTAATACACCTTTGAATTGCCTGTGATCACTGGCTATGGTGTGGTGCTTTTAGATGTGGACATTGCCAAAGAGGAGAAAAAGGCAGCCCTAGCTTTGACCTAGGAAAATACTAAAAAAAAATCAATACAATGGTTGTACTAAAATACAATAAATGTATTTTGAACAATTCCACAATTGCTTATTTTTACATAAAGTAGAAACGTATTGAACTACTATCTTCTTTTTGGCATTTGTAATTATATATCATTTTTCTTTCTTCCTTTAGTATGTGGTTCATTCAAATGCAAATAGATAACTGGATAAATACAAGTTAAAGGTTTAAATTTTATTTAATACATACAACAAAACTACTCATAAAGCCGTAACATATTCCTAAAATGGTAGTGCTGAGTTGGGATCAATTTCTTATTAAAAGTCTTCAAGTAATATGCAGGAATTCAAATAGATAGGTACAATAATCATCTGGCACCTTTACATTACTCAAATATGTGAGATTTAAAGGAGTAGACCTGTTTGTTTCTTTTTTATATAAAAATTTCCATAACAAATGATGAGAAATTCAATGTAAAACTGAGAGAAGACAGATATCCATATATTTCTAAGCAATTGAATATGAGAAGCCCATATTCCAGGGGCAATTTTAAGAGAAGAGCTTTGGATGATTTGGAGGCTGCCATCAGGGTCAGAAAAGCAGTAAAGATGATCCTTCCTTAAACTACGTATTCATGACTCTTTATGGACTGTTGCTTCTGCCTGAACCATCAACCATATACTATATACAATGTTTCCCAAGAAATGACTCTCATGGCCACTGGGAATATTTTTTAAAAAAGCAGAGGGCAGGGGAAAAAATCAATTCATATAACCAGTAGAAGATATATAAGCAAATAAACATACAGGGAAAAGCCTCAAGTAAAAGAATAAGTTCAGCACTAAGGACTTCAAGTTATTTGCATAAATGTAAGTTCGTCTATCAAAATAATTTGTATTTATTCTCATGTCATCACACAACAGATAAATATTAGCTAGGGATGTGAATCACATGGCAAATTTTCTTCAGTGATCTTTACAAAGAAAATTAACATGTTGAATCACTAGGAAAAATATGATGGACATCAAGAAGACAAATTGTATAGTTATTAATTCTAAAAGTAAGTATTTTTTCTATGACTTTTGAAAGATGAAGTCCAGAGCAAGTAGAACTCTTACAAATCATAAGCTGATATGGTCTTGCTATTAATTTTTTATGTTTTTATTTATTTCTATTTGTTTACTTCAAATTTTAATTTTTGAAAAAGTAATTCTTTGGGTTCAGATAGACATGGAGAGAACAAGAAAGTCCACTTGTGGGTGTATAAGCAACAGATACGCATGCATATTTTCACAAAAATTTATTCACTAGAATGATCATACCAGCATTATGTATCTTTAAGCAGTATATATTCTCAACAGTCCCAAACTGGAAACTATCCAGATATTTCTATCAAACATATCTAGATGGTCACCAAAATTATAATGAGTACATTATACTATATTCACTCAATATAATATGTGTATATATACAAAGGAATAAACAATAAAACACAACAACCTATAGATTAATCTCACAAACATGTCATTATTTAAAAGGAGCCACCTAGGATAAATTCTTGAGGAGATGAATATCCCATTCTCTATATGATGGTCTCATTTCATATTGCATGCCTGTATCAAAACATTTCATGTACTCCATAAATATATATATCTACTATGTATCATAACATTTTAAAAATAAAGGAAGCCACACACATAGATTATACACCGTATGATTACTACTTACAAAATAAAAAGGCAAAATTAAAATACAGTATGAGAAATAAAATTGACGGTAAAACTCTAGATAGTATTTCTGACTGCAAGGGGGTGCAGAACAGAAATATTTCAGAGGCAGAAGTTTATTTATATGTTATTTTTCTCCATGCATATATTTTCAACATAATAGCAAAAGAAAAGGTTGTGTCCAATCTCTGCTTCTGCAGTGAGACCTCCACCAACTCCTGAACAATGTCTCACCAACCACATAGTCTTTTACAGCTTTCCAGATCTTCTCTAGTTTAATGGACATTAGCTCGTTTCCTATTTTTAGTTGTTATAAAGTTTTGCAATAAGTGTTCCTCTGTGTTATTTTGTATGTGTGTGACTATAATACATCAATAGGATAATTCCAAGGAGTAGAATTGCAGCACTCTTAGTAAGAGTGTTTGTCCGTAAACACACTGCCTTTCATTAGGGATGTACCAAAGCATACTGTCAGCAATATATGATATAAAGCTTTGACAAGTAGAACAGTTTGATCAAACTTTTCTTTTTTCACCAAATTATTATGAAATTTGTTGCTTAGTGTGGTCTTAATTTTAAATTCTCTGATAGGTGATATTTTTACATGTCCAAGGGTCATTTGCATTTTATTTTCTTTGAATTGTCTACTTATTTGCCATTTTTTCTATTGGTTTATTGGTGTATGTATAATTTAGGAAATTCATTTCTAATCTATGATATTGGCTACAAATGTATTTTTCCATTTTCATTTGACTTTATGACATATTTTAATATTTATTTATGTGTTTAATAGTCTATGTAGTAACTTTTATCAAATTTCTTTATGGTTTCTGAATTTTGAGACACCGTTTGAAAAGTTTTTTCCATCCTAACATTCTAAAAATTTAAGTGGTATCTTTAAGTTCATTAATTATAAGAAGCAAATTTTGGATCCATATGGCACTAATTCTATTTTTTTATTAGGATGTTCATTTCACATTCAGAAAATTGTTCAGAATGTATGTTTTTGATAATTTGTGTACATTTCTCTAAGTATACCTATATAGATATCACATTTTTAAAAGGTATATAAAAATCTAATGTTTCATTTAAACTTTTACTTTAAAAATAAAAATATGTTAGGCAAATGAGAAAAAGCATATCTGGGCATCCTAAGCCCTCTGTAAGAATCAGACAAAATTGTGAATCTCACACATGATATCCAAACGTGATAAAAATTTTTCCCAGTCTTAGTTTCTAGCATATATAGATACATATATACATACATTCAAACAAATGAATGACAACAAACAAACAAATAAGTAAATAAATAAGTATAGAGTAATAGTTGAGAATATATGTTTTATTCTGGGAGTTGCAGAGGTTAAAGAAGTTTACCAAGAAAACAGAAAGAGACAATTAATTGTAAGAGAAATAATAAAGGACTTTGAACTTAAGTTCATGTTGATTCCTTTTTATCTGCATCTTTCTCCTTTTCCCTTCTTGCCCATTCCACCCAATTCATCCTGAACTTATATCTGTTTATTCAGCTTTGAATCTTCTTCACCACAAATTGCCTGCAGAAAATTTATGTTACATCTTCCTGATGTTCTTTTTTTTTGCCGTTTGTCATGACTAATCCCTACTCATTCTTCTGAACTCAAATGCATGCCTTTAACATGAGTTCCATTGCATTAGTGTTCCTTGTTTTATGTTTTAATTGTATTTCAAAGCTCTGATTAGATATTTAACATACTAAAATAGAACAATGAACACTCTTGCAATCATGTAGCAAGTTGCATTTATATTCACCAATTTGGAAGTTCTCAAATTTGAATAGCTTGCTTCTGGGCAAATAATATGTTCATGTTGGACTAAGGTTGATTCGAGATTAAATGTATCTTCTTTGGCCCTGAAAAATCTAAGAGGTGGTTAAATTTGGCCAACTCGGTTTTAGCCCTAAGGGGATAAAACAGAGACTCTAAGAAGATGGCAGATTAAAGCAGCCTTAAAAAAGCCCCTGTGAAGTCTGTCTTTTGTGCTAACACAGGGAACATGTGAATAGCAATAACATTTCTCTCTGAATAACAAAGGAGACTAAAAGATTTTAGTGAAAGAAGCTAGTAAAGAATGCAGTGGCACAGAATACCTTGGCCATGCATGGAGTACTGGAAGGAATCTTTGAAGGATAAACCAATACATGGAGAATTTCAGGTAAAGCATCAAAGATATATTCATTTATTCAGATTATGTTTCTTTATTGCCTGCTTAGGTCATAAGTTATACAGATCAAGTAGAAAATAAAATAAACAATCACATTACTTATGTAGGGCTTTATGCTTTAGGTAATATGGCGTATTTATCTGAGGGAGGATATTTATATAACTTAGATATCACCTTTGTTTCAGACCTATACTATCATTAGCATTTCAGGTTAATAATTTGAAGACTGCTCTTTACTTGATATGTTCCTTTACGGTACTCAAAAATTTTTAATTTTTACTCGAATATGCAGGCAACTACCTACCTCTCTATCTTGTAACCTCTAATTAAATAAGATATAAGAAGACTACTTTAACAGAGGAATTATAAAATATTCAATTTATATATTGTATATCAAGTCCTCACTAAATCTCAGCTTTTATCAGATATTTCTGTCTAATTACAAAACTCAGAGGAAATGGGAAGAAAATAGGTTAGTAGAATGTTCTCCTGCCAGAAAAATAAATGTCATTCTCCACCAATTTAATGGCCTATAGAACATAAATAAATTATTGTTTCATAGACATACAATGGAAGGTCTACAGATGCCCCTCCAAACCTTCTGAGTTCCAAGCCAAGACACGAAAATTTTAAAAAGCAACAAAAACCTATGAACATTTTGTTTTTTTAAATTCCACAGATCAACACTGCTTTTCTATATACTCACCATTTTCTGCCTTTTCATAAGGTGATTAAAAAAAAAAAATACTGTATGAGCCTCCAAGTTACTGTGGAAAGACAGCTTCTGCTCTGGGAACCTCTTTCCACTTACGCCAAGTGTCTTTAATGTTTTGATTTTTCCTCTGTTTTATATTTATAACCAACCCTTATCTCATATTTCTGCATGTCTTTCAAGTGAGGAACTAACTGTTGTTCTGAAAGCGTTTGATGAATGTTTACACATCGGAGCCTTAGAAGATACAGATACTGTCTCTCTGCAAAACAGAGGACAGGCAAGCCTGTATATGAAGTAAAATCTGAGAACACTTAAAGTTCTTGATATCTCTTCCTGTGGGAGTCTAGTCCATTTTCAAACTGCCATGCAGACATACCTGAGACTGGGTAATTTATTTATAAAAAAAGAGGTTTAGTTGACTCACAGTACCATATGTCTGGGGAAGCCTCAGGAAACTTACAATCATGGCGAAAAGGGAAGAGGCATGTCTTACATGGTTGTAGGTGAGAGAGCAAGCAACAGTAGAGAAAACTGCCTTATAAAACCATCAGATCTCATGACAACTCACACACTATCATGAAAACAAAATGGAGGAAACTGCCCCATTAATCCAATCACTTCTTATCAGGTCTCTCCCTAAACACCTGGGGAGTACAATTCAAGATGAGACTTGGGTGGGGATGCAAAGCCTAACCATATCATTCTGCCCCTGGTCCCTCCCAAATCTCACGTCATCACATTTCAAAACTGATCATGCCTTCCCAACAGACTCCCAAAGTCTTAACTCATTTCAGCATTAATTCAAAAGTCTAACCCCAAGGTCTCATCTGAGACAAGGTAAGTCCCTTCTGCCTAGGAGCCTGTAAAATCAAAAGCAAGTTAATTACTTCCAGGACACCATGGGGGTACAGGCGTTGGATAAATGCTTTCACTCCAAATGGGAGTAATTGACCCAAACAAAGGGGCTATAGGCCCCATGCAAGTCCAAAATTCAACAGGGCAGTCATTAAATCTTAAAGCTCCAAAACAATCTCCTTTGACTCCATGTCTCACATCCAAGTCCTCCTGATGCAAGAGGTGGGCTCCCATGGCCTTGGACTGCTCTGCCCCTGTGGCTTTGCACTGTACAGCCCCACTCCTGGCTGTTTTCACAGCTGGCATTGAGTGTTTGTGGTTTTTCCAGGTGCATGGTGCAAGCTGTCAGTGGATCTACCATTCTGGTGTCTGGAGGATGGTGGCCCTCTTCTCACAGCTCCACTAGTCAGTGCCCCATTGGGGACTTTGTGTTGGGGTTTCAATCCCACATTTCTCTTCCTCACTGTGCTAGCAGAGGTTCTCCATTAGCACTCCACCCCTGGAGCAAACTTCTCTCTGGACATCCAGGCGTTTCCATACACCCTCTGAAATCTAGGCAGAGGTTCCCAAACCTTAATTTTTGACTTCTGACTTTTGAGCAATTGGGAGAAAGCATGTCAAATGGGAATGGGAGTTCTCACTCTGGTCCAAGGATTTTATCTGGAACTAGTAGCCTAGTTTTCAGGCTGTAGACTGTTCTTGGCTTGAAGGTCAAGTTTGACTGGGGACCTATCCCTGTCTGCCTAGGAATTTGCCTGCCTTCTGTTGCTATCAACACTAAATAAAACATTGATACAATTTATTGGCTGTTACTACAAGAGTGTAAGTTAATTAAACATGAATATCTAGAACCAAGCCAAAGCCAATTAAATATCTAAATTCTTTGTCTCAATTTATTAATATATACTTTCAAATTTATACTATAGCTTAAATTAAATATTGTTGTTTTGTTTATCAACAGTATTGACCTATTATTTTTTTCTACTCAGATACCACAGTTTTTTTGGGAGACAATTTTCTAAATGGTTTTCTATCGCATGTTTTGTAAGCAGAAGCACTGATAGTTTCTATTCTAAACTGTTATTGCCTATATAGTGAAGTACTTTGAAAGGTACAGGTAGCATCTCCTTCTTAAGCAGAAGGCATATTTGTTCATTCTCCAGTATCCTTTCAAAAAAATTCTACCTTTTGAAGCATTTTGCTTGCACCTGTTATTAAAAATCAGTTCCTTAAGCTTGGGGTTCCTCATCTGTGACATAAACCTACTGTGTATACAACATGTACCTGGGCCACTCTATGTCACTCCTCAGGGACTTGGAGGATAAGAGAAAGCAATATAAACTTGAAGCTCATGCTGCTTGCTGTGATGCGAGTGATCTCTGACTAAAGAGTTCCATCTGTATCTTCTGTCAGCATCTAGGAAACTGTGGCAGGATAATTTGTCAGTTTGAATGTATGGTAAAACCTTATACCCATCTCACGTTTTGAAAGTTTTGTGATGCATCAAGATTTATAGTTTTAAATGATTGAATTCATAATCAAGGCCTCAACTAAATAATTGTCTTACTAAGTTAGAATATTAATTGAAAGAAAGTCATTAATTTCTGAGATAACTGAAATAGCTAATAATTAGCACCATATTCTCTAATTAATAACAGTTCAAGGCATAAAACCTAAATGTGCTAAAAGGAGACAAGATTTTTAAAAATTCAGTAAAGTGTCTTGTTGATTAAGAATTCTGCTTATCTGTCTGCCTTGCCTGATGAATTGATTTAATTTCTTCAGTCAGAATGAGCTAGAAAGAAGACAGGGAAGTAGAGTATTTAATTTCAGTTACAATGTTTTATTTTTCATATTTATTTTTGCCTAAAAAGAAGAACCACTTAATTATCCCCTCCATTGCTAGAGAGCAAGACATAGTTTTATAGTTGAAAGACTTAGTAAATATTTTAAAACAGACCTGGAAAGTATTTCTAATTTTACACAACTAAGTGGTACAAATTAAATCAGAAATTCTAGACCATTTAGACACTTTCTATTTTATCGTCATATTAGTGACATAAGTCTGTGATACAAAAGATATTATAGATTTTGAAAATATTCAAATGTATGCATTTTTATTGTTATGAGTTACATATGCTAAAGTGAAAGTGTTGGTTGTTTAAGGATTCTAATATTGCTAATTACATATGACGAATAAATTTCAAAATCATTACATATCAATAAAAAGTTTTTAAAGTAAATTGTTGAAAAATATGTATATGTTTAACTTAATATTTTAAGTAAAGTTAACTTTTTTTTTTTTTTTTTTTTTTGAGACGGAGTCTCGCTCTGTCACCCAGGCTGGAGTGCAGTGGCCGGATCTCAGCTCACTGCAAGCTCCGCCTCCCGGGTTTACGCCATTCTCCTGCCTCAGCCTCCCGAGTAGCTGGGACTACAGGCGCCCGCCACCTCGCCCGGCTAGTTTTTTGTATTTTTTAGTAGAGACGGGGTTTCACCGTGTTAACCAGGATGGTCTCGATCTCCCGACCTCGTGATCCGCCCGTCTCGGCCTCCCAAAGTGCTGGGATTACAGGCTTGAGCCACCGCACCCGGCCAAGTTAACTCTTAAACAATAAAATCTTTAAAAATTAAATCATAATTATTTATTAAAAATAAAATTAAAAATTCAACAAACTTATCTGATTCAAGATCCAGTGTAACCCTATTATTAAAATGAGAAGGTAAACTTAAAAGCTATTATACCATCACCTAAAATCCATTTCTCAGTTCATTAAATTACTTCTTACAGGTCACTGACTTTCTTCCCTCCCCCTGCTTTTTTTTTCTTTGCTTTCCTTTTTTGTTTTTTGAAATGGGGTTTCACATTTGTTGCCCAAGCTGAAGTGCAATGGCACGATCTCAGCTCACTGCAACCTCCACCTCCCGAGTTCAAGCGATTCTCCTGCCTCAGCCTCCTGAATCGCTGGGATTACAGGCATGCACCATCATGCCTAACTAATTTTTTGTATTTTTAGTATAAACAGGGTTTCACCATTTTAGCCAGGATGGTCTTGAACTCCTGACCTCAGGTGATCTGCCTTCCTCGGTGTCCCAAAGTGCTGAGATTACAGGCGTGAGCCACCACGGTTGGCCAGGTCACTGACTTTCATTGTAGAATAAAAAAGGACTGAGTAGACTTTTAAAAAATCGTTGGTTACCTAACTCGCAGTTTGAAAGAGTTAAAGTCATCAAGCATAGTCAAATGCCTTGTATGAGTCTTATTAAAATTACCATTGTACTGGTTGTCCTTTTGATCATTGCTGCAGTAGTGAAGTAACACTCATACAATTACAACAATAATAATGAAGACATTAAATGTCTGCATCCAAAAAAGAATAAAGTTTTAAGACTTGATTATCATTTGGAATGACAGATTTTAGAAATTACAAAACTACCTTTAATGGAGCACACATGAAAATTTGGGAAATCTCTCATGATTAGGTACACACATCGTTTAACTCTTTCAGTATCCAAAAGGTATCCCTTCATAGAGTACCTTTCCTTCTACCAGTGAATACATAGTTGTGTTAGTTATTTTTTTTGCCACATAACCAACCAGGCCAAAACTTATTGGCTTAAAGAAGCTAATATGCATGCTCGTTATTTGGAGCTGGGATTACTGGGCAGTTCTTTTGATCTCATAGGCCTCATTCATGCAACTGCAGGTTGGTTATCTGCTGGGTGATGCCATACACATACACATATATTTAGTAATAATGGCCTCTGGCCACACGTCTTGGTATTACGGTTTTAAGGAACAGAGAGAAAAGCATGCAAGGCCTCTTGACAACCTGGCCTAGAACTGGCACCCTATCTCTTCTGTGTCTTCTATTAGCAAAATTATATCATTAGACTAACCCAATTTAAAAGGTTTAAGACATAGATTTTATCTCTTAAAGTCCCTTTGCAATGAGAATGAATAGAGAGAGGAGAAAATTGTGGCCATTTTTTTTTTGTAATCTACCCAAAGATAGTATATAAGGTAGAAAATTATGACAGCAAGAGTTGACCTTCAAATTGCTTTGTGTTAATATAATTTCAATTGCCCCCATTCACAGGCTTGAGGGTTATAATGTTATATATATTCACCTACCTGGGAAAAATTGTTACTGGCACCATGGTAATTTTAGTAAGTATTTTATAAGTAATTTTAATATTTTTGTTCTCATATATCTGTGTGTGTGAATGCATGTGCATGCATGTGTGTTGATGAGTGAAGAATAAATGAAACATCACAAAAAAAGGAGAAAGAAAATCATGCTCAAGACACATAGTATGCAATTGGAAATTTAGATTTCATTGGTATTGTAGGGGAACAAATAAATTGTGGCATCCTGGTGACTCTGCATGTGTCCATCCATATAGGACATGTAGGCAAAAGTTTGAACCACAGCTAGTCTGAGCCTTGGTGGAACAACTTACGAGGTTTCTAGAAGACAAAAGCCTTCTCATAAAAGGATATGAGAAAATGCCATGAGGTCGTATCTACTCACCTTCTTATATCACATGAGAGGCTGTCATGCCTCCGTTTCTCATTATTTCCCAGGTTCTGATGAGGGATGAGGCTTTCGGCTCTGTGCCCCTTAGGTTATAGCTGCAGTCTATAAACATACTTAACAACTTTCTAGCATTGAGTGCTCAAGAACAGAGTGTCTCTTTCACTGCATTGTCAACTAGCCCTTTTTGTTTGAGTTTTACACTTTTGAGTGTGGGGGACAAAGAGCACAGTGCATTGTCTCCTTTTGCTGTTCTTCCTTTTTCTGGCCAAGTAATAAAATGTTTGAATCTAAAAGGGACTTGTCATATTTTACTAGCTAAATCTGTCTGACAAGCCTTGGCATGGGCCTTGCCTGCTGCTCTGTGCTTGGCAGGGATATATTTAGAAATATGGCTGCAGCTATGTTCTGACTTATCTCTCTCCTCTTTTGCTCATCTTTCACCATCACAAAAACTGGAAAACCGCAGGTAGTGTTTCTCCCTAACAACAGTAGATAGCATACTATATTGAGTTTCCAATAAAGCAGTTGACTTGGCTTCCAGAGCCCTGCATCTTGACAAGGATTGTTTGAACCCCTGTGAACAAAGCTATCCTCACAGCCTCCTCAAAAAGATTCTTCCTTATCAACTTTGAATCAATATCATAATAAGAAACATAAACCTTAGTGTTATCCTCCTGTATGTGATATGATTTATGTATTATTCCCAGAGGATAAGAGAAGGCTTTCTATTTTTTTTATGCTAAGGGCAGTCATCTCAGAGTCAGGTACCAGTCTCTATGTCTTTGAGTGTAAATAATGCTTAATTTGAAATAGATTTTTTAAGTTGTGGAAACCTGTGACTCTTCACTCTGTCCCTCACCAGGAATATAACAGGCAGACTCAGCCAATTGTGAGGTGGTAACCAAACTTACTTTGTTTTCTAAGCATTTTTTAGGTTGAGTATCCCTGTAATAATATTTTAGTTTCAGCATGCGATATTGACAGGAATAAAAGCATTTCCATTAGATGCTGTTAGTTTACACAGGTACCATGAAATGTATCCCATGATTCTTAATGGTCCAGACACCAAGCAAAGTCTAAATCAATGATATGTTCTTCTAATAACTCTTTAAAATCACATCTACTACCCACATACCCTTTGTTTAGCTTTCCTTTGTTTTAAGGCTTTTCAGTGTCTTCTGTATTTAAAAAAATGTGGTCACGGATTTTCAGTGCGCTTTGACCAAAACTGGAATATACTGGGTGATTTGTTGTACCAAAAATTCTAAATTTGTATTCAACTACAGTCCTTAATATTATAGCCTGTGATATCTTATATATATAGTTTTTAAAAAATACTAACCTTTCAGTGTATCAAAAACTCCTAAACTTTTGACAGAATTTAACTAGCATAAGAACTGAACATTTAACATAAATTTACTAATTCCACATATAGTTTTCAAGAATAAAATGTGTGTACTTTATAAAAATAGTGAATATTATATTTCTTGTATGTTAATATTTAACCTATACATGCCTAAACATCATAAGGTTATCAGAATTACACGATTTTAAATGACAATTTAAAATATGATTAAACAGTGAGCAGAAGAATGTAATTGAGTATTCCTGTACAGAGATTGCCTTCAAATCTGTCAGTTTTGTTTTTCCTTCTAGAGAAACCAGCAATTTTTGACAGATATGAACTGCAGCAATGATGCAATTTCCCCTAGAAGTTTCAAATTGATTTTTAAACAATAGTGATTTATCTTTATTTTTAAACTATGCACTGTTGTATTCTAGGATAGCACTCAGATTTTCATTTAGGAAAATGACTTTGTGAAAAGAATATGTATTATTTGGAAACTTAAATGGTCAATTTCTAATGAGTGAATATAATGTTACATATATTAAGAATTGTCTTCACAAATAATAAACACTTATTACATGTGAAATACGTAAGCACTTCTAATATCAGTTTTGTGATTGTAAATTGTTTCTAATCATAAAAATAATTATGACTCCTAAATATAAACAGTTTTTGTAAATACTTACCTCTATGCTTCTTTTTTATTAGTTTACCTTTTCCTCTTTCAATATACCTGTTTCATATGCCAAGTTCTTTGTTTACCTGGAGGATCACTTGAGCCCAGAAGTTTGAGGCTGCCATGAGCTAAGACTATACCACTGCAGTCCAGCGTGGGTGACAGAGATGGACCTTGTCTCTAAAAGAAAAAAAAAGAAATATAAAGGGGTCTTATATTCATATTTGCCTATTAAACTAACCCAAGGCTAATTAAATACCCTAGAAATCATAAGAAGAGAACAAAGAGTCTACAAGTTGGATATTTTTATGATTTGTGTTGACTTGATGATTTTCCCATTAGAAGTATGATGCAAAACATCTACAAAATAATGTAATATGTTGCCATCATGTCACCTTTCATTCTCACCTGTGGTTTATTGCAGCAATTTAGTTACACAATTACATTTTTTCACCATTGCAATATCTAAAACCTAGCTAGCATTTATTTTTATTATCATTAAGCATTTTTCTGGGGAATTATTTTGTCTCCTTATACAAGGCTAAAAAGTAACATAAAATGAATATTATTTATTTAAGATAGAGTTAATGGAAAAATATATTCAAAATAAAGAAATGAAATATGTCTTTATAAGCCTTTCAAAAATGGCATGACAAAAATGTCAGCAACAATTGTGGAAGTAAAACAAGTCCTCAACTGTCTTTACAGGAATAAAAGAATGCCCTCATAACTAACTATATAACTTCTTGTCATACTTGGAGGTTAACAGAAAAAAAGTCAGAACTGGGGGGAAAAAACAGTTAACTTAGAAGTGTTATCCAGATTTGGAGTCAATAATTACTATTAATCTAGCATATCAACCATGAGCTAGAAAGCGACTATTCTTCCTTCAAAACCGAAGAAAGTACACAAGATTAAAAATTACACTAATTATGACTCAAAATGAACGCTGCATGAACCTATGGCATTACATCTTACACTCTGATTTTTCAAATAATTGTGCTTAACACATTAACAATCTCAGAAAATAGAGAGTCAAGTGAAATAAGATTAAGAAGTGAAGACTCCTCACTTCCATTTTGCCCTAGTGATCAATCCACAGGTCAATGAACTTAAGGTCAACTTTCATCTCAGCATTAAAATTCTAACACTGCTTTGAATTCTATTTCACTGGTTGCCTTCAAAGTCATACTTGAAATTTAAGTCAAGAAAATGACTGGTATCTGGCATCACATTCTGTGACTGTCATAAAACAGACAAAACTTTAAACCACCGAAGAGGCCTTTTTAAAATATAATTCAATGGTAAGATCAATAATGAAAGAAACTCATGGAATGGACAAATATTTGTTAAACACTATCAAAATAACTCCTTGACTATTTAATAAATAAATAAATTAGGCCTGGGTGTGGTGGCTCATGCCTATAATCCCAGTACTTTGGGAGGCTGAGGCAGGCAGATCAGCTGAGGTTGGGAGTTCGAGACCAACCTGACCAACATGGAGAAATCCCATCTCTACAAAACATACAAAATTAGCCGGACGTGGTGGCGCATGCCTGTAATCCCAGCTACTTGGGAGGAGAATCGCTTGAACCCAGGAGGAGGAGGTTGCTGTGAGCCAAGATTGTGCCATTGCACTTCAGCCTGGGCAACAAGAGCAAGATTTGGTCTCAAAAAATAAATTAATTAACTAAAACTCAGATGTTATTCTGTGTATTCAAATGTATAGAAATATGAATTAATTAAACATTTATTCATCAAAGAGTAAACTCCTCTGAACAGACAGCATTAAATAGTTGAGCATTTATTAACCCTCTAGAGTAGAAAAAATTACCTAAGCTTAGAAGCAATTAAAGAAATAATAATAGTTAACAAAGATAACTTTCTCTGTGACATGAATTTCATCTTTTAAATAATATACTAAATGCTTTTCATCTGCATACCAACCCTACAAGGCAGATATTACTGTCAACTCCACTTTATAGATAAAGAAATTGCAGCTTAGAAAAATTAAGTACATTATCTAAAGTGATATAGTTAATGGCAGGGCCAAGATTTTAACTCAGGGATTCTGATTCCAGAATCCACATAACAATGTAACAAATGGGAAGAATTAGCCATATTAAATCAATTTTATTTTCACCAAAAAGAAAAAAAAGGACAAATGTATAAGCAAAATATTAACATATTTATTATATAGTATTCAGGCATGCCATTGCCAACAGTATAGGTGACTTGCTACTTAGATCAGCTTCCTTATTGAAAACAAATTGAAATATAGCATATCATATTTTTAGTAAAAATAAATATTAAAAATTGAAAAATAAAAGTGAAAAATAATCACACTAAAAAAGGAACAAATGACAGGTAATATGCAGAGCCAAACATGAGCTTTAAACATTATAGTATTCACAAAATTGAGTCACTATTAGCATAAGTTTTATGGCCTTGCAAGACTTGGGGCACAGAAAATAAGGTCTAGCTCATGCCTCAGTGGGAGATTCTAATAGACCCACAAAGGACTACATACTTAGTAGCCCTAATGTGTAAGATTTTCTAGTATGCACTAGAAAGAGAAAGACAATAAAGTTTTCCTGGTTAAAACTTTGGTGCCTAAGGAAGAAAAAGAAGCAAAGGAAAGAAGGAAAGTAGAAGAGAAGTAAGGAAAGGAAAGAAGAGAGGGAGAGTGGAAGGAAGGAAGAAATAAGAAAGTCAATAGCGTGTTCATGTGGATTCATAGCCTAAATTCTCACTACCTAAGTAATCTGTAGATCCCCAAGCCCATTTAAAGGTGGGTCCCAGACTACTAGCAGACCCAAGCAATTAATAAAAGCAAATGTAAATTCACTTAAAAGGGTCCCACCTTCTCAAGAGTTAACAAACTGAATAACAATTTGTTATTGTTATTCAAAATGAATAAAGTTCCAAAGTGAGAAATTTAGTAAAAACTGAAAAAAAACATAAGAAAACAAGTTATAATATTACAAATATTATAGTTCAATACATTAAATTAAATACTTCATTGACTATTTTACCAGTAATTGGACATCAGTAAAGAGAATTAATAACATGGAATATAGAAATGAAGAAATTATCTAGAATATATTACAGAGATACAAACAGACAGCAGATAATTTAAAAGGAAAGAAAAGAATGAGTTTACATGTAAAATGTAGCTGATTTCTTACAAGGAGCAAGAGAAGTCAGAAGACAGAAAGACAGTACACTCAATCCATTTCAGTAAAAATGACTGGTAAGCTAAAATTCTAGTCTTAGCATATGTGCTGATGAAGAAAGTGAATCATAAAAGCATTTTCCACAAAACATAACAATAGAGATAATTCCCAGCAGGTTGCCACTAAAGGAAATTCTATAGACTGTATTTCAGGCAGAAAAACCATGAAGATTTAAAAACTTGTAAATATTTGAATGTGTACACACAAATCAGACAGTATAAAAAAAGTTATACTGTCTATAAGTTAAAGTTAAAAAGTGTTTTAGAGTTAAAATTAAAAAGCCATATGTAAAGTATCTTTAATAATTACAAATAAGAGATGTGTGTGTTGAATTAAATTATAGCAAGGTATTTATGCTGTTTAGGATAACTAGGGTGTACTATACTATATTTTGCTAAACTATGTGACTAGAGGTCTGGAGTTAGAAATATGGAGGGCTTCAAAGACAGGCACATGACAAAAAGAGGATTTGTGTTGTCCTTGGTTATATTATGAGTTTTGGAATGTACATTAAAGTCAATAAGCAAGTAAGTTTCAGTGTGAAGAATAAGTGGGAAAGAACAGTAAATGTAGAGAGAACAGAAGTCCGGGCTAGAATGAAAAGAAGAAATAATTAAAAGGTAAAAATAACAGGACTCATTCATTGATTGGCTGCATAAAAAGGTGATACCATGTATAATTCTCAGGTTATTATCATATTAAAAGTCAACATATACTTTTCAGTTTCCACTCTTGTGTGTACAGAGGCTAAAAGTTATCATTCAGCCTGTAACAATAAATAAGTTAAACAAATTGAAAACAAATGAGCTTTCTTAGACCCAGCAAAGAATTGAGGTTACAGGGCAAACACTACCCTGAAATCTATTTTTAAAAAGGTAAATATAGTGAAGTATAGCCAAGATCTGTTTACCAAGAGCAGAGGGCACCAGAGAAATGAACTGACAGGAGCACTTAAACAATGGCTGTAGAGGGACAAAACTAAGAATTGCATTAACTCTGTTCTGAAACCGGCAAGCAAGAGGTGAGCAGAGTAAAATATGCAAAATGTTGGGAGACAATAAAAAAGAAAACTAGAATTTTATATCCATCATAGTATCTTTCAAAATTGAAGGAGAATTAATAGAATTTCTCAAAAAAATGAGGAAATTCATAACCAGTAGACTTACACTGTAAGAAATGTTAAAAAAAAGAGAACAAAAGTTTTTCATGGAGAACAAAGGGGAGATATTTTCAAACTTCAGTCTAAATAAAGATAAGAAAATCATCAAAGTATAAATAAATGAAGAATTTTATTTGATGTATTCATAACTGGTTTAATAGATAACTGCTTACAGTAATAATAATAATGTCTTCAATGATTACACTATATAGATAAGTGAAATAAATGGCACTAACGTTATAAGTGACTGGATGGAAGAAATGGGAATACTCTGTTATAAGGTAACTGCACTACCCATTAAATAGTTGTTATTCAAGAGTGAGATTAGATTGAGAGTGAGATTAGATCAGTTCTAAATGTCTATTGTGAAATCTATGGCAAACATATAACGAAAGTATAGCTAATATGCTAAGAGAGGAGATAAAATAAAATAATGTAAAATATTCAGTTAAAACTAGAGAAGGCAAAGCAAGAAGAAAAAAATGAAAAAAGAGCACAATGAATAGAAAAATATTTATTAACCTAGTAAGTATTAAACAAATTATATTAATAAACATTTTAAATATGAATGGTTTAAATACACTAGTTAAAGGATAGAGAGTACCAGCGTGGGTTTCAAGAACAACAAAAGCCCCCTCAAAAAGACCCATAACAAGATCCAGCTATAAGTTGCCTCCAAGAAACTCACAAATTGTTTTTGTTTTCTTTCTTTCTTATTTTTTTTAACTTTTATTTTAAGTTCAGGAGTACATGTGCAGGTTTGTTACATAGGTAAATGTGTTTTTACATAGGTAAATGAGGGTTGGTTGTACAGATTATTTCATCACCCAGGTATTAAGCCTAGTACCCATGAGTTATTTTTCCTGATCCTCTTCTTCCTTCCACCTTCCACCCTCTGATGGGCCCCAGTGTGTGTTGTTCCTCTCTATGTGTCCATGAGTTCTCATCATTTAGCTCCCACTTATAAGTGAAAACATGCGGTATTTAGTTTTCTGTTTCTATGTTAGTTTGCTAAGGATAATGACCTCTAGCTCCATTCCTGTCCCTGCAAAGGACATTCTCTCATTCTTTATGTCTACATAGTATTTCATGGTATATATGTAACATATTTTCTTTATTCAGTCTATTGTTGATGGGCATTTAGGTTGATTCCATGTCTTTGCTATTGTGAATAGTGCTGCAGTGAACATATTTGTACATATGTCTTTGTAATAGGAATATTTATATTTTGGCAGGTATATACCTAGTAATGGGATTTCTGGGTTGAATCATGTTTTTGTCTTTAGGTCTTTGAATAATTATCACACTGTCTTCCACAATGGTTGAACTAATTTACACTCCCACCAACAATGTGTAAGCATTTCATTTTACTCCACAACTTCACCAGCATCTATTATTTCTTGACTTTTTAATAATAGCCATTCTGACTGGTGTGACATGGCACTGATTGTGGTTTTGATTTGCATTTCTCTAATGATTAGTAACATTGAGGTTTTTTTTTTTTTTCCATATGATTGTGGGTCATGTGTATGTCTTCTTTTGAGAAGTGCCTGTTTATGTCCTTTGTCCCCATTTTAATGGGGTTGTTGTTTTTTTTCTTGTAAATTTGTTTAAGTTCCTCATGGATACTTGATATTAGCCATTTGTCAGATGCATAATTTGCAAAAAATTTCTTCCATTCTATAAGTTGTCTGTTACTCTTGATAGTTCATTTTGCTGTGTAGAAGCTCCTTAGTTTAATTAGATCTCATTTGTCAATTTTTGCTTTTGTTGCTATTGCTTTTAGCATGGTCATCATGAAATCTTTGCTGGTGACTATATCCTGAATGGTATTGCCTAGATTGTCTTCCAAAGTTTTATAATTTTGGGTTTTACATTTAAGTCTTTGAAATGTACCTTGAGTTAATTTTTGCATATGGTATAAGAAAGGGGTCCAGTTTCAATCTTCTGCATATGGCTAGCCAGTTATCCCAACATCCTTTATTAAATAGGGAATTCTTTCTCCATTGCTTGTTTTTGTTAGGTTTGCAGATCAGATAGATGTAGGTGTGTGGTCTTATTTCTGGGTTCTGAATTCTCTTCCATTGGTCTGTGTGTCTGTTCTTGTACCAGTACCATGCTGTTTTGGTTACTGCAGCCCAGTGTAGTTTGAAGTCAGGTAACATGATGCCTCCAGCTTTGTTCTTTTTTGCTTAGAATCGCCTTGGCTATTCGGGCTTTTTGTTGTTGTTGTTCCATATGAATTTTAAAATGTTTTTTTTATCCCTAGTTCTGTGAAGAATTTCAATGGTATTTTGATAAGAACAGCATTGAGTCTATAAATTACTTTGGGCAGTAGGACCATTTTCATGATATTGATTCTTCCTATCCATGATCATGGAATATTTTTCATTTGCTTGTGTTATTTCTGTTTTTATTTATTTTTTTAAAGGCACTGATAGGTTCAAAGTAGAGATGGAAAAATATATGCCATGCTGGGATGGACTGAATGAACATGAATCCCCCAAAAGACATATTAATGTCCTAATCCCTAAAACCTGTGATTTCCTTTTATTTAGAAAAAGGGTCTTTGCAATTGTTAGTTAAGTTTCTCTAGATAAGGTTCATCTACTGAGCTGTGTCAGTAGACACTAAATCCAATGTTTCTTTATAGGAGATACACAGAGGAGAACCACACAAGGAAGAGGGGAAGGCCAGGTAAAGATGGACGCAGAGATTAAAGCTATGTATCCACAGAAAGCAATGCCTGGAGCCAGCAGACACTAGAAGAAACAAAGAAGGGTTCATCCTTAGACCTTTCAAATAGAACACAGATCTGCCAACACTCTGAGTTGGACTTCTGGCCTTCACAACTGTGAGAAAATAAATTTGTTCTTTTATTAGTCACCTAATTTGTGGCAAGTTGTTATGAAAATGCTAGGAACCAATACACATGCTAATACTCATCAAATAAAAACTAGAGTAGCTATCTTAATATTCAAAAAAGCAGACTTCAAATGAAACAAAATTTTCAGGGGTACAGAGAGTTATCACATAATAATAATAAAGAGGTCAGTTCTCCAAGAAGACATAACAATCCTTAACATGTACGCATGTAACAACAGACTGTCAAAATGCATGTGATACAAACTGATAGAAATTCAAGAAGAAATAGACAAATTAATTATCATATTTGCAGACTTCAGGATCCCTCTTTCAGCAATTGACAAATCAAGGAGGCAGAACAGCAGTAAAGATGTGGTTGACCTGAACATCACCATCAATTTGATCTAATTGACATTTATAAAATACTTGATTCAACAATAGCATAATGCACATTTTTTTCAATCTCACATGGAATATTTATCAAGAAAGCCACACTCTGGGCCATAAACCACACCTTAATAAACTTAAAATAATTGTTCAATGGATGTACAGATGAGTGCAAGATGAATGAGTTCTAGAGATCTGCTGTACAACATAGTGCCCATAGTTAACAATTCACTATTGTACACCTAAAATTTTGTTAAAAGTGTAGATCTCATGTTACATATTCTCAACACACACACAAAGGGGCAAGATAAAATTTTAGGAGATGATAGATATTTATTATCTTGATTTTGCTGATCATTTCACATGTGTATGCAAATCCCTAAATTCATCTAATTGTATACAATAAATATGCCCAGTTTTATGGATTTCAGTATACATCAATAAAACTCTTTTTTAAAAAACGTAATCCTACATGATATGCTTTCAGACCATGATGTAATTAAACTAGAAATTAATTACAGGGAGTTAGCTCAAAAATCAAAATTAATTGTAGATTTAAAAACACACTATAGCCAGGTATGGTGGCTCACATCTATAATCCCAAAACTTTGGGAGGCTGAGGCAGGAGGATTACTTGAGTCCAGGAAATCGAGACAAGCCTGGGCAAACTTTTTTATAGAGTCCTGTCTCTATAAAAAAATAAAAAAATTATCCAGACATGGCGGTGCATATCTGTGGTCCCAGCTACCTGGTCAGCTAAGGGAAGAGAATTGCTTGATCCCAGGAGGTTGAGGCTGCAGTGAGCCATGTTCACACCACTGCACTCTAGCCTAGGCAACAAAGCAGGACTCTCTCAAAAAAATAAAAAATTAAATTAAAAAACTATTCTACTAAATATCAACACATAGGTCAAAGAAGAAGTGTCAAGAGAAATTTAAAAGCATTTTTATCTAAAATGAAAAAGCAACTTATCACTAATCCATGTGATGCAGCCAGAGCAGTGCTTAGTGGGACATATCATTGAATAGTTGTATTCAAATAAAAGAAAGATCTAAAATAAGTAATCTAAACTTCTACCTTAGAAACTTATGGAGAGAAGAGCAACATGAGCTGAAAGCAAGCAGAATAAAATAAATAAAAATTCCAGTAGAAATCAATGAAATTAAAATTAAGGAAAAAGTGGAGAAAATCAACAAAACCAGAAGCTGTTTTTTAAAAAAATACAAATGAAACTGACAAAACTCTGTCTAGGTTAACAACAACGACAACAACAACAACAAAAAGAGAGAGAGAGAGTGAGAAAGAGGAGAGAGTGAAGACACAGAGTATCGATATTGTATATAAAAGAGGGTTCATCACTATTGATCCTATCTACACATCAAGGAAATAAAGGAATATAGTAAACAACTCTATGCATACAAATTTGACTTTGATGAAATAGGTAAATTGTTTGAAAGACATAAACTATAATTAATGGAAAATGCCAAGCCAAGATAGTTTTGCTGGTTAATTATACCAAACATTCAAAGAAGAAGTGATAAAAATTCTCTACAATCACTTCCAGAAAATCGAAGCAGAGGAAATCTTCCTACTGCTTCTTTGATACCAAAATTACTCTAATACTAAAACCAGATAAAAACTTTACAAGAAAGGTAAGCTACAGATGAGTAACTCTGATGAGCTTAGATAAAAAATATTCTCAACACTATATTAACAAATTAAATCAATCAATCCTTAAAAATCAGTTAAATATCACAGCTGAATCAGATTTATTACAGGTATGCCAGGCCATTTCAACATTTGAAAAATCAGTTAAAAAATTTATCTATCATATTAATGGGTTAAAAACATATGAACATATCAATAGATGAAAAAAAATAGCATTGAGAAAAATATCCCACATCTATTTGTGATTAAAACATTGAGCAAACTAACAACAAAGAACTTCTTCAACTTGTTTTTAAAAATGTACAGCTAATATTCTATTATGTGGTGAGAAACTGGATGTTTTTCCCCTAAGATCAGACAGTAAAGGAAATAAAAGGCATATATCTTACAAAAGAAGAAATGAAACTTTGATTATCTATTTAAAAAAACAATAAATTGAAAAGACACCTGGAACAAATACATGGCTATAGCAAGGTTGCAGGATACAAGGTTATTATATAAAAGTCAATAGCTTTCCCACATACCAGCAATAAACAATTTGAATTTGAAATTAAAAACCAAACAGCATTTATAATAGTATCAAATATATGTAGTATTTAAGCATAAGCATAATTAACTATGAATAGAATTTATATGTGGGAAAAATACAAAACTCTGATAGAAAGTAAAAGAGCTGAACTCATGGAGAAAGAGTACATTCATGGATTGGAAGACAAATATTTTTGGTGTGTCATTTTTTTTTTTTTTTTTTTTTTTTTTTGAGATGGAGTCTCGCTCTGTCGCCCAGGCTGGAGTGCTGTGGCATGATCTCAGCTCACTGTAACCTCCGAGTCCCTGGTTCAAGTGATTCTCCTGCCTCAGCCTCCCTAGTAGCTGGGATTACAGGTGAGCACCACCACGCCCAGCTAATTTTTGTATTTTTAGTAGAAATGGAGTTTCACCATGTTGGCCAGGATGGTCTCAATCTCCTGACATCATGATCTGTCCGTCTCGGCCTCCCAAAGTGCTGGGATTACAGGCGTGAGCCACCATGCCCGGACAGTGTGTCAATTCTTTTTGACTGTATCACAACACAATCAAAATCAAAACCCAAGCATGATATTTTGTGAATGTCTTTAAACTGATTCTAAAGTTTATCGGTTTCTAAAGTTTATCGGTGAATGCAAAGACCCAAAATAACCAGTACAATACTGAAGAACAAAGTTGAATAACTGATATTACCTAGCTTCAAGACCTATAAAGCTACACAGAAATCAATATGGTATAGAGAAAGAAAAGACACATAAATTAGTGGATCAGAATAGAAAGCTAAGAAATAGACTGATGCAAATCATCTCATTTTTGACAAAGGGACAAATATGATTCAATGGGGAAATGACAATCTTTTAGCAAATGGTCCTGGGACAAATTAACATTCATATGCAGACAAATGAATCTAGACTTAGAATTCATACACACACACACACACAAAATAAATGAATCATGGATCTAAATATAAAACAAAACTGTAAAACTTCTAGAAGAAAACATAGGAGAACATTTATATGAAGTTGAATTTGTTGATATGCTCTAATTGCAGAGAGCATAAAATGCTTGATCTATGAAAAAAATGGATGAATTTAACTTCTTAAAATTAAAACTTCTGGTTTGCAAAGGACATTATTAAGATAATCCAAAACCAGGACATTGACAGTAGAAAAGTATTTGCAAAACACATACCTGATAAATAAAAATTGAATCCAAAAATGTACAAAGAACCTTTAAAACTCAACAATAAGAAAACAAACTGAATAAAAATTGTACATAGGTCTTGAATAGACATTGCACCAAGGATATTATACACATGACAAAGAACTGTATAAAAAGATCCTCAATATAATTTGATTACAGGGAATGCAAATTAAAATAAAAATAAGACATTACTACACATCTAGTCTATAGAATAGCTAAAATCAAAATAAATAAATAATGCCAAGTGCAGGCAAGATGGGGAGCAACAGGAACTATTATTCATTGCTGGTAAAAATGCAAAGTGCTGCAGTAATTTTGGAAAACACTTGTAGTCTTTTGTAAAACCAAACATAGTCTTACCGTATGATTCAGTAATTGTGCTGATATTTATCTATCCAGTTAATTTGAAACTATATGCTTATATAACAATCTGCATACAAATATTTATAGCGCTTTTATTCATAATTTACAAAATCGGAAACCAACCAAGTGGTCCTTTACTAACTGAATAAATAAACTGTGTGGCAACCATAAAATGGAATATTATTCAGCAACAAAAAACCTTTTTTCAAGGCATGAAAAGACATGAAGGGCACTTAAATGCATATTGGTAAGTGAAAAAAGCCAGTATGAGAAAGCTGCATATTGTATAATTGCAATTATATGACATTCTGGAAAACACAAAAGTAAAGAGACAGTCAATTGGTCATCTGTGACCAGGGACAAGGTGGGGGAAGGTGGTGATGGAGGAGTGTAATAGGTGAGAAATAGGGCATGTTTAGAGCAGTAAAATTATTCCATATGATACCATAATGATGGATAGAAGGTATTAAGCATTTGTCAAAACCCATAGACTTCTATAGCACAAAGAGTGAATATGTGTCAATAAACAGTATAAATTGTTTAAGAAGAGGGGGCATTTCAAGAAGAAATGCAGACTGTTACAAGATAACCTAACTGAATCACATATTTTTCAAATAACCTTCAGGGATGGTGGTAAAAATTGCTGATCTAAGCATCTTTGGACGTGAATAGAGCCTGTAAGACTAAAGAAAAAATAAACTGCTGATAAACACTATACTTAGTTGATAAAGTTATTTCCCATGGTTGCATGGATTAACAATTCTACTACTGTTCTACTGTGCACTGTAATTGAATGATGAAGTAAATGGATGGCAATGGCAGACACCAAGTTTCTCACTGCTGGAGAGGGAGTTTACAGACAAGCAAAGGGAAGAAGCTAAAACGATCTCTATAGTAATGGATTAGAGTTGGAGATAGTAAGAAATTATGCTTAGCTTAATATAGGTAAATCAGGTAACATATAGAAATATTTATGGATATGTGTATAAATGCATTAGTATAAACGCATATAGTTTTTGCTGTATCAGCTGGGAGGGCCTTAAACAAATGACACCCATGAGCAACGAGCATGCCCTTATCTTGATTTCTAATACCACTTTCCAATAAAAAGAAGAAGAGTTCCTTAAAGAAATGCTTGGTTCTAAGACTAGGGGAGCAAATAGGAAAGTTGAACTATGAGCATCTTGTAGTATCAGAAAGTAAAAAAGCATTCAAAAAAATTGTAATACATTTTTTAGGTTATTTCAAAGCATCATGAAAACCAGCTGAAAGAACTCACCACGGCCAAAGGTAGAAAATTTGAGTAACAAAATTTTTGTTGCTGAATTAATTATTGCATTTAATTCAATTGATTTAATTAATCATTGCATCAAATTTAATTGAGTTTATTATTGCATTGAATTCAATCAATTAATTAAATAATTTAATTAGTGAATTATTTTATTTATTTATTTTTATTTTTATTTTTTTTGAGACAGAGTTTTGCTCTTGTTGCCCAGGCTGGAGTGCAGTGGCATGATCTCGGCTCACTGCAACCTCTGCCTCCTGGGTTCACGCGATTCTCACACCTCAGCCTCCTGAGTAGCTGGGATTACAGGCACCTGGCAAGACGTCCAGCTAATTCTTGTATTTTTGGAAGAGACGGATTGCACCATGTTGGCTATGCTGGTCTCGAACTCCTGACCTCAGGTGATCCATCTGCCTCGGCCTCCCAAAGTGCTAGGATTACAGGCGTGAGCCACTGCGCCCGGCCAGTAATACTGAATTATAACCTCAAGTATGAAAAATAAATATATGTAAGTTTAATCTGGTATAAACAAATGAATGAGCACATTAATACATGAAAGAGACACATTTCTTAAGCAGAATAATGTCATAGGATGTATGTAGGTTTTGCACCCTTAAATGGGGGAGCTATGCTCATTCCTGTGCATAATGACTTCCTCCCAAGTGTAAAGTAATGATAAGGGGGTAAATAATAACTTTACAATTGAGAACCCGGATGGACACAACCTAAGATAGGTGACCAAAGGCAACGTCACCGCTCATAAATCATGTTGATGGTATACACTTAATATGACATAATAAAAATGACACTGTACATCTATAGTCTTCCTCCCAATAACTCATAACCTCAGTTTTATGAGAAAAACATGTTTATATTGGGCAATCTGCAAAATACCAGACCAGCACACTTCCAAACTGTCAAGATAACCAAAAAGAGAAAGGTATAGGCCAGGCACAGTGGCTCATGCCTGTAATCCCAGCACTTTGGAAGGCTGAAGCAGGTGGATCACTTGAGGTCAGGAGTTCAAGATCAGCCTGACCAACATGTTGCAATCCCATCTTTACAAAAAATAAAATAAATAAATAAATAAATAAAAATTAGCCAGGTGTAGTGGCATGCCTGTAGTTCCAGCTACTCAGGAGGCTGAGGTAGGAGAATGACTTGAACCCAGGAGGCGGAGGCTATAGTGAGCCAAGATCATGCCACTGCATTCCATCCTGAGTGACAGAGTGAAAACCTGTCTCATTAAAAAAAGATGAAGAAGAAAAGAAGAAGGAGGAGGAGGAGGAGGAGGAGGAGGAGGCAATTATTTTAATTGGCTCTCTACATTTCTCTAAGATAACAACTTAACAAAAGTTTGTATTGAAAGAGGTAGTATTCTTTCTTTAAAACTTATTTCTCAGAAAGTAAGAATAGAGCATAAAGTAAATTAGTAAAGTGCTTATTTATAACTCTTGGCACTCATTGTATTGTGTAGTATACTTAATTAAAATGTTGTTATATTTTATATCTCCATCAAAGCTGAACATTTGCACTGGGCTCCTATTTAAATTAGCCAGTTCTACTTATCTTACAAGGGCAATAATCATTCAAATGAAAACCTCATTGAATAAAACAGGGGTGAAAATGTATTTCAATGGTTTCTTCACTTTGTATAGTGACTCAGAATAGTGTTTGATCCCAGACATTAAGACCAGTGTACTTACTAAAATGAGAGAAAGAGAAAAAGGAGCAATCATTACTTGACTCTCTGCTAGCATCTCCATATGAGGCTTGAAACTTTTCCACATAGTACCTTACTAAATAATACAACAGGAAGGAAGCTCTATTCTTGCTATTTTGTACATCACAGAACTCAAGCTCAAAACGCATAAATAACTTACTTTGGAAAATTATGCAATCAATAGCAAGCGTTGCAGGCCACAGAGTGATGGGGGCAGAGAATTTTCAAATAAACCTATTACTGGCCCAATAAGCAGAGAAATAACTTGCTCATGTATACAGTAGACTACCTATGAGATTGGCTCCTTAATATTTGTTTGACTATGCCACTTCTACTTTATGAATGAGTTTGCTTAATCACCTCTTCAAATATCTCTCTGATACTAAGACAATATGTCTTGAGAGTTATCTGATGCTCTCTAATGGTGGGGCAGTTTAGAAGTTATCACCTCTCTTTCATATGGAACATATGAGCAGCTGCTCGAGGAAGACAAGTCGAACACCAGGTAGCCCTCCTTAAGAAGATCTATTAAATTTCTGCAAAATGCTTTAGTCTACGTATCTTCTTACTTCATGTATGACAAATCTCATCTGAATTGTGGAATCATAAGATCCAAGTGAGTTAATTCTGGTACTACTCTCTTTTTTTAAAAAAAATAAATAGTTTCTGCTTAGAGTTTCTTGAAAATCAGATTTTTCTGACATTGTACATAGGGTTTAAAGTAATTTTTAGTAAAGAATATAATTTTTGCCAAAATCCAAATATCTCTGCTATTATCTGTACATATTTATTGAAAGTGTTTGTCATAGGTAATTTTTTAATGGTTTGATTACTTTTTCTATTTATGCCACTATATATAATTCTCAAAAATTCCAAAATCGGGCTAGGACTTCAGTGTCTGCTGGATTTATCAACCAGGCTATGTTTGTTGTATATGTCACAATTGTCCTTTATCTCCTGAGCTTCTTCCTTCAATGAGTTAATTAACATGTTATTATAAATATAGCACACTAACATGCTCTTGGTGGTTATGAACACCTCCAGATTTTCATTGTTCAATATGGAAGTCACCTGCCACATACAGCTATTTAAATTTAAGTTAATGAAAATTAAACAAAACAAATTTAGTTACTCAGTACCACTAACCACATTTCAAACATTCAATAGCCAGGTGTGGTTATTGGCTATCCTACTGGAGAGTATAGACATTGAGCATTTTCATAATAATAAAGAGTTCTATTAGACTGCACCATATTAGATTATAAAAATATGTCATCAAAACTCTAATTTCCCTGTGGCAGTGCAGTAAATATATACTAGGCTACATTTTGTGAGGATGCAAATTGCAGCTGGCTGGAATCTGAAACTGGATTGGAAAAGATTGGGTTAGCAAGGTTTATAATGTTGTACCAGCCCCCTTGGTATTTTGTATATCCTGCAGAGTTTTCGTCACTTCCGGACTAGCTGAAACAAACAGAAGAATATCCTTCCTTAATGTAGTCTAATTTTAATATCTAGGAATTATCTACTTTATTTACTGGCCAGGCAGGACATTATTAGGAATGAATATTATCACAATTTCTTTGATCAGATTAATAAACACTTAAAGACCTGATGGAGTTTGAAACTGCTTAACGCTTACTACTAGGACCAGGACAATTCCAATGGCTCTGTCAGTGTGACCAATTAAACTATGTGATGGTTGGACTTGGACAAATATCCACATGAAAGTTGCAATGCCCATAGGCCACATTCACAAATAATATTCATCCAAATTACACATTCATGTATAAGTAACCCAATCACCAAATAAAATCTCTAGGTACACATTCCAATTCTTATGTTCACTTCTACGTTGTTCGTCTCACCTACAGAGTATCCCACCCTAACGCTTTCAAATACAAGCCTTTCCGACCACCATCCCCATTCTTCTCAAGGATTACTTTACACTGAATAGCACCTTCATCTCGCAATCGTTAAGTACCTCTGTATATCACTTGCAGGCCATTCACCCAAATCATTGAAAGAAGACTAAGATCTCTGGCATCTTAGCAGATTGCAGCCTCTCAACCTTTTTTTTTTTTTCCAGACTCCATGGCTTTATGTGAGGGAGTAACTTCAGCCCTATTTCCCTCCAGATGAGTAAAAGAGAGAGTAAAGTTACTATTTTGCTTTAAAAGGTGGGGTTTTGGTAGCAGTGACTCTCCCACCCCCCAAATTTTGATTGTGCACTATATAACTGCTTATCACAAACATCATCAATTTCTTCTCTTTTTAAAATAAAACATTTCTGAAAAGCCATCTAAGCAGATGTACCTTGTTTCCCACGTGCCATTTTTTCATGTCTTTATATTTCTCTTCCTTTTGTTTATATGGTATTGATCTTTTGGATATTGTGTGGTCACATGCAAAATATATGATGACTAAGATTAGAAAGCCCATGCCCCCTCTTTGTTATTTCCAGCATCATGAGTATCAATTGAATTAAGCCACAGTCATCATAAAGTCAGACCAATACCTTCTATATGCGTAGCCTTCCACATGTTTGGAAAAGAGTATTCCATTTGTGGACGGAGGTGGAATGAAGGCAAATTTTCCTCTCAGGATAGGTTTGCCAAACTCTCCAATTAACCTGTTGCATCTGATTTGCTGTCATATCATGATAAATCATCTGGTCACAAATGTTCAAAAACACTCAGGTATTAGTTATCCTTATTAGCAGTACTAACTGATGTGTAGGGGTACAAGACAGTGTTACATCCTTGTTGGAGGCAACTCTGAAAGGCCATCTAAGCTACACAGCTTCTGTTTATTTGCTGAAGGCTCAGTCACACGAGTGCATTGGAGATCAACTTCTCCTTTTGTCTAATTCTATCTTCTTCATTTTCTTATTGAATGTCTGCTAAGGGTAATTGTTCCCTATTAATTTTCTGACTGTGACATCTCATAAAAGTCTTTAAAAGAACCTGATCTAAGTCTGAATGAGTTAGTGGTTCATTTTGAATTTGAGCATTGCTGAAGATGATTTATTGGACCTTTTTTTTTTAAAAAAAAAATTACTGATGTTGATAATTTTTGTTTTTTCTTTGTGGACTACTCAGATTTCTCAGTAAAGATGCTCTTAATATGTTGCCTTGGAAGCAAAGGACTAGCTTCCAGGGTTCTTAGAACCACATACTAAGGACTATGGTTCTAAAAATGCTAGATTGGTTCTAGAATGCTGAAGAATCCCTAGCATTCAGCATAAAATGCTAGGGACTGTCAGCATTCACCATGTGGTATTTTCACAATTACTAAATTCCCTTGTTTTAGATACTGTATTTATGTTCTCAACTCTGGCTGTGGTCACCCAGTGGATAGATTCTCTGCTTTTCCCTCTCCAATGAGTAAACCTTCAGCTGTTTGGGGGAAGAGCAATCAACCGGTGAAATGGGTTTGGAAGGAAATCTTAGAATCAAACTTCTTAAACAAGTTTCAATTCTTATTTAGTTATCTCCATTCTCTCATTCCAGGTACGGGTATTTTCTTAGTCTGTGGAAGATTCTGCTTTAGAGTTCAGGCTATTTTTTGATCATCCTTCATATCCACTTCAGGATTTGACATTTTCTAGTTCTACTAAGTGTGTTAGTACTCACCCATACGCTTGCCAAACTTTCCAAAGTACTTTCACCATAACAGCACCTTGAAGTTCTGATTTCCCTTCTATTGTTTTATACTTGATTGTTGAAATTAAAGAGAAAAATTCTTTAAAAAATGAACAAGTATTTGACATAAAGAAATCTTTGCAGTTGAAAAACTAACATATTCATCATATTAACTGGTGACCACAAAAATAAGTTCAAAACAAGGGATCTCTTCCAATAATTTATTTTGAGATCTCAGACCAATCTGTCTTAATACTTTCATTTGAAAGATGAAATTAAAATCTATACTTCAATATCTCTTATGGTTTTTTTTTTTAAATCACATGTCAAAGTGTAAATTTGTATTACAAGTAAAATATTGTTGCAAATTCTAAGTACCAAAAAAGTTTTGTCAGGCATACTTTTTTTTTCCCTAAGCATACTGTATGCTGAATGCTGACGATCTAAAAAATACATTTTTCTGTTTTTATGTCAGGAAATTTAAAGAGCATTATGCTAAGTATATAATGGATGTCACCCAATCCTTAAACATTTGAGTCTGGTAAATGTTTTGAATGTATATACCACATCTACAAAATTATTATGAGGTAAAAATGCTCGGAAGGTTTCAAATCAATTCCCTTTCTCAAAAAATTGTGTCTGTAAATTATCCAAGTTTTCTGAAATAAAGAGTTTATATAATTCTATTTTTCAAATTTGGCATTTTATAAATTTTCATATTCCATTTAATGTTAAAAGAGGGATGGTCAATGTCTTATCTATGTGTCTAATGAAGTTAGGTCTTTCATCAATTATGCTTTCATACCATAATGGCTGGTTCATATCAAACATTTTTAGATATAATTTAATTGCATGGTATTTTCTTTCATTCTCCCCAAAACTCAAAATAAAAACATTTAAAAATTTATAACACAGTATTTTCTAAATCTTTTAAGTTTTTAACTTGTTGTAGCATTTTAAATAATTAAATAATAGTTTAAATTCACTGAAAATTATCTCTTACTTTTTGATAGGCCTTTTAAATAATTAATGTCAATGTCTTCAGACGTGGACGGTTAAAGTCCAGTTATATTATCCATAGTTATTTTGCACTCAAGCTTCCTCTATACAGATAGATAAATAGGGTTTAAAAAAGAACATATAAAGCACACTTATTCATCTTTGAGGTTAAATCAGCTTATCTATTTGGGAAAATAATTATCTTCTCTTTCCTTACCAATCCATCCAAATCTCTTCCAAAGTACACGTTAGATGATTCATGAGTATAAAAATAAAGGATAGTCTTTAGAAATCTCATCAGTGTTGATATTTCATTTTGAAACATGCATTATATTTTAATCAGTTTTCCTCTGCACTCTCAGAATCACATTTTTTTCTTTCAATATGATTTTATTTTCAGTACTGCCAGCTTGGGAGCTCTAGAGCCCTGTGTTTAAAAACACATCAGACTGCCCCCAGTTTAAAAAGCATTCAGTGGCTCCCGCAGCACTTACAATGAATGCCAAACCCCTCACCCACTCTTCCTACGTCACAGTGTGCTGTTCCTACCTGTCAGTAACTAATTTTAATCATACCAAACTTCCTTCAGTTTCTAGAACACATTGAGCTCAGTCCAAACTCTGCCTTCTGGCCGGGCGCAGTGGCTCATGCCTGTAATCCCAGCACTTTGGGAGGCTGAGGCAGGCAGATCACCTGAGGTCAGGAGTTCAAGAACAGTCCGTTCAACATGGCAAAACTCCGTCTCTGCTAAAAAATACATAAATTAGCCAGCATCACGGTGGGCACCTGTAGACCCAGCTACTCAGGAGGCTGAAGCGGGGAGAATTGCTTGAGCCTGAGGTTGCAGTGAGTACAGATAATGCCACTATACTCCAGGCTGGGTGGCAGTGCAAGACTCTGTCTCGAAAAAAAAAAAAAAAAAAAAGGAAGGAAGGAAGGAAGGAGAAAGAAAGAAAGGAAAGAAAGAAAGAAAGAAAGAAAGAAAGAAAGAAAGAAAGAAAGAAAGAAAGAAAGAAAGAAAGAAAGAGAAAGAAAGAAAGAAAGAGAGAGAAAGAGAGAGAAAGAGAAAGAAAGAAAGAAAGAAAGAAAGAGAAAGAAAGAAAAAGAAAGAAAACCTCTGTCTTCTGTCTCTCCATAATATTCAGTCTACCTGGAATAATTTTCCCCTAGTCTTTTATATGATTCACTACTTCCCCTCCTTCAGGAATCAGTATAGAACTAACTTTTTCAGTGAGGCATTAGAAAACCACGTATTTGTAAAGTACATATCCTGCTACCTTACATACTTGCTCAGTAACATATCATCCTCATTGTAGCCTTCATAAAACTTACCACAGTTTCCAGCTTAAATTTACAGAACTCCTCATTTAGATTACAAGTTTTATGAGAGACCATATCAGGATTATATAGCCTTCAGCTCGATGCCTAACTTAATGAATAGATATTGGATGCCCAAGTGAAATGTATATAGGTGTTATACATGACATTAATTTATTCTATATTAAGATTAAATCCTAGAGTCTTATTAGATTATAAAAACAACTTACTTAAGTAATGTAACAAAGAGCCTGACTCAAAAAAAATGACTAATAACAACTTTTAAGCCTTATTTATCTTCCCTTTCTGTCCTACATCTGGGCAGGCTGATAATAAAGCCAGGTACACCCTTCTTTGGTACCAATGGGAAATTCAAGCCATGTGTGGAAATACTCATGCTTTCGTTTCCAAACTACCATAAAAACCTCAAGCCAGTATCCTTTTCTTGCTCTCACAAGCCATTTTTGGACCTAACTGGAGCTTCCCTGGTCTCCCTAGAAAAACTTGTTATGTGAATAACAAGACATTTTATGCCCCCTTTGTGTTTGTGTGACGTCATCAATCTCGACTACCAAACAATTTTTTTAACAGGGGGTCCATCCTGCTTTTGCAGTGTGGTGTACAACAGGTACAAATATAATATTTCAGAAGTCCTGAAAATATTCTTGACCCATTGTGCCCCTACTATTTGAGTAATATTTTTCATGTCACTACTGTACCCACTGTGGGGGGGAAAAAAAACCCTAACAGCTCCATTTATTAAGTAGTGAATAAGTACCTCAGTAGATATAAGTGCTTATATCCCGACAACTTAGTAGCTATTTGAAAAAAATACACATGCATGAAAGTAGCTTTTGTCATATCCAACAGATGTCACTGTGATTCCCTTGAAAACATAAAATATCTGAAAGTGATTCTGTGAGTTCAGAGGCACCACTGGGAGTCTGGGGAGTATGGCAATGGCAGATGCATATGGTACCCTCAGTCCATCTGTTTCCAGTCCAGCCAATGCTGTCACTGACATGCATATTACCAGCATCATATCTCAAGCTTTGTGCCCTAGTAGCTCTTTGTTTTTTACCTCAGGGATTTCTCCAGAGACATAAAATGCCACTTAGAATACAGATAGTGTCAACTTAGTTCAGAGTAGTAAATGCCCACAGAGGTAAACCTCAACCAGGGAAAAGGGTGTTTGATAAAGGACTTAGACTTCCCATTCATTGGTGACTCACATCTGAGGAACATTCTACAAGGATCCTGGGATGATACCCAGTGGAATTTGTGTCCCAGTTATCCATAGCACCAGAGAGTTTAATAAAATAACATTTCCCCCCACCCCAGACATTTTCTTCTGTCTCACTTCCATTATTCTTCCTGGGATCACTGTCCAAGTAAGCTACCACCAGCACACAATTTCTTGTTTCAGGACACATTCTAAATGTTCTAAATATTCTAGATATGAAATTTTAAAAAAAGTTACATAATTTTAGTGGAGTCATTTAGCTCCTTCCAAACATCTATTATACACAAGAGAAACCACATAAAATATGGAATTGAATTTAAGATTCTAGATGAACACTGTGTTCTTCCCTTTATGTACGGAATGGATCATGCAAAAGTGTCAATATCTCTAAACCTTCTTCTTTTTATCTGGATACTGACTGTAGTTGAATTTAGCTAATCAGATTTTTACAAGGATGTAAAGATATAATACCTGTAAAGCAACCAGTGCAATATTAGAATTATATTAATTATGCAATATAATTAGCTGTTATTGTTAAATAAACAAGACTTGGAAGTGGTCTTTTAGTTTCCATTTGTAGAACTTATTAATTGTATTAGTTTTACCATACTGGGTCAGCAATATTTCCTAGCTACATTCTAGTTTGACAGGGTTGTCTAAAAGGTGTTGGTATACTTCATTAATTCAGGCTGAGAACAAGTTATTTGTGTAATATGTACTATCAAAGTCCAAAAGTACAAAAATAAGGCAGTCTCTAAACCTCATCTAATAACAGCAAAGCTATCCCTGTCACTTCTTCAAATATGCATATTCTAAGACTCAAAGATTTGTAAACAGTTAAAATCATGGAACTTTTGACCGGGAAAATAGTCTCAATTCATTAGCAACGAAGTAGGAAAGTCAAGTGAAAAACATGTTTAGCATACATGATCTATAGCGTCACAAACTATGAATATATTTTTCTTTCTAAATCATGATATACTCTGGCATAGACTTATTAGAAATTGGCTGAGAGGTTTGAAACACTTGTTCTGCTGTTTTAGGATTCATTTTAATTGTCTAGAATTTCAAGTAATTGGGGCAAGGGTTAATATTATTTTTCACTTGACTTATCTAAATAATTATCCCAATTTTCCAGTTCATTTTCTGCATGTCAATATAACCTTCAGCTGTTTCTTTAAAGAGTTATTTGACATAGTGTGAATTAGCTCTGCCTTTTAAAATAGAATGTGCTACATGTGGGTTTTCACAATAGTAAGTGAAGTAAAGCTTTAGGAATTAGGAAGTTAATATAAGTTTGATAAGTGTAATTAGCCAAACTAAGTAACTGACAAATTTCCATTTTATTTTATTACAAATTAATGGTGTTGGCTTTAGCAATTTAGCACCATACATCATGCTGTCTTGCAAATATTTTGTCCCCTTGGTTACTTCTAGAGATCCCTATTCAAATTAAAATATACTGGTAGATGTAACGATCAATGCTTTTATCCATCCATTTAGGTTTTTTTTTTTTTTTTTTTTTTAATTTTAAGGCACACATTTTGCATTTGAATGATTCTTTAGAATTTCCAAGTGGTTTCATGTTCAGTAACTGTTCTAATGTTATAATTTACTTTTGTTTTGGTGGAACAGATATTAATAGTGAGTATTTTTCAGTCAGAATTGCTTTCTCACTTCTAAACATAATACTAATTGTGTTAGAGTGTCTACTTTTTCTCAATCTTTATTCTCTCACTGATATAGAATTACATATTCAGTATCTTTGCAATTTAACGTTGGCGTGTCTCTGACTGCAGTTACTGAGTATATTTCCCTGTCTTGTTCATGTTGCATTTGATGATAGAATGTTATACCATGTGACACAAATAGAAACTTTAAATGTGCTTGGGCAGTTTGCTTGGTCTCTTTGTGCGCTTCCACCATCTCTATGAGAAGAACATCTCTTGCTGCAAGTCCTATGATGAGACATGTAGGGCAGAACCTCACCAGGCTTGACCTGGAGCCAATTTTATCCCTTCTACTGATCAAGGAACAAGAAAAGAAAATGTTGTTGCTGAGGTGCGATTTGCTATGCACTTTATTATAGCAGAAACCTGACCAATTCCCCAATATAATATTGGGACTTCAATGGCAATGTATATATTATGAGACTTTGCCCTCTTTCCTTAACTGCTTCTTCTAGGTGTAGAAATCTCCCTCCAGGTGAGGCTTAGTACCACAAAAGAAAACAGGAAAGAAATTTCTGTCATTTAGGGATCATGTGTTATAAACACTAGCTCCTTGCCTGTTTATTGTACAGCACTGTACACGTTCCATCCCCATAGAATCATGAACCTCATACAATGAGAGAAATTTGCAGTATAAAGAACAGATCATAATAAATAAATAAATGAGAAAACTGGGACTTCTGCTTCTGATAAAATGAAGTAAACACACTTGTCCTCTTTTTTACATTAAACACAAATAAAATCCCTGGATATCATATATAAAACGAACATAATGAGACTCTAAAAGGTAGGAAAAGGGAGAAGGGCTAGGGATATTAAGACCAAAGAATGGAATGGTTGTTAATTCCTGTTTGTTTCTTTTGTTTGTTTGTTTGTTTGTTTTTCCTTGTATTTTCCAGACTTGGAGCTGAAGAAGCTAACACCGAAAAATACCAATACATGCAGCCAAGGCTCCCCTAAAAGCTTTAGTTTATAGCCAAAGGTTCAAGAAAAGGGTGGCCTATTAAGACAGAAGACTTTGACAAAACAGCTTTACTCTAGCAAAAAATACAGAAAAATAAAAACAAGCAAACAAACAAACAAAAATGTTGTTCTCACCCCCCCTCCCCCAACATAATAGCAAATTCCCAGCGGGAGCTTAGATTTCTAGCATCCTCACGCTGTAATGAACCTTCTCAGTTCTTGCACTGGGATGGTAGGAGAGAAAGCCTAGTAGGAAGCCAGCTTTTCCATCCCGGCCAGGAAATAACAAGGCCACCCTTGTGGTGTCAGTGGGATTGCATGAAGAGCTTGGGTTTTCAAACCAACCTGTCATTAAGGAGGTGACCCTTTCTTCACCCCACTGAGAGTGTCAGAAAGACCAGTCAAAGAGTCATAAATTTTACCTCAATTTTACAGCAGTTATGAGGCTACATTCCCCCAAGTATCCTTGGGATTTATTAATGATATACTCCTACACCTCCTGGCCAGAGACAGTGTATCTATCATTGAAGGCCTGATGGGGAACTAGAACTCCCACCTACACGAAGTCGTGATAACAAGCACTCCCTGTTGGGTGTCAACATAGGCTGAGTGGGAACTATGGACTTTCAAACCTCCTCATGGTAATGCGGCAGCCAGTGCCTTTTATTTGTAAGAACGGTATTAGAGAGAAACAGTGAAAACAGAAATTTTAAATAAAGTCCAGAGCCTCATTACCTCATACCTGAAACGTTAAAGTTTTAATAAGTGTATTAGTCTCTTTTCATACTGCTATAAAGATACTACTTAAAACTGAGTAATTTATAAACAAAAGAGGTTTCATTGACTCACAGTTCCACATGGTTGCAGAGGCCTCAGGAAACTTACAATTATGACAAAAGGCAAAGGTGAAGCAAGGCATGTCTTACATTGCTGGAGGAGGGAGTGCATGCATGGGAATCTGCCACTTTTAAAACCATCAGATGTTGTGGGAACTCCCTTAGTATCATTAGAACAGCATGAAGGAACCTCCCCCATGATTCAATCACCTCCCACCAGGTCCCTCCGTCAATATGTGGGGATTACAATTTAAGACGAGATTTTGGTTGGAACACAGAGCCAAACCTTATCAAGAAGCAATCACTTGTCCTAAAAAGAATCATAAAGATCTCAAACTGTTTAGAACAATGCAAGAAAAAAATTCTCAAACTGAATGAAAGAAGACAGTCAATAGTGGCCAACGCCAGGATAATAATGATGTCAGCATTATCTGACCAAGATATTTTAAGGCAGCCGTCATAAAAATGCCATGATAACCAATTACAAAAATGTTTGAGATGAGTGAAAAAATAATCTCAGGAAAGAAATAGTTTCAACAAAATGCAATAACTGATAAAAAAAAATAAGTAAGTAAAACCTGAGTGTGTAGACCCAATACCAGAATGGAAGAAATAGAGAAAAACAAATAAATAAATAGGTGAATTTGAAAATAGAACAATAGAAATCACATAATCTGAGCAAAAGAGAGAAAATAGAGTTAAAAAAAAATGAATGGAGCCTCAGAGACCATAGAACTATAGCAAAAGTTTTCATATTTGTGGCGTTCTTATACCAGAAGACTATCAAGAGGATACAGCTAAACAAATTATTCAAAAGACTAGTGGATGAAAAGTTTCTGATATGGTTTAACTCTGTGTCACGGCTCAAATCTCATGTCAAATTGTAATCCCTAATGTTGGAGGTGAGGCCTGGTGAAAGATGATTGGATCATGGAAGCAGTTTTTCATGGATGGTTTAGCACCATCCCATTCGTGCTGTTCTTGTGATAGTGAGTGAGTTATTGTGAAATCTGCTTATTAAAAAAGTGTGCAGCAACTTCCCTTGCTCTCTCTTGCTCCTACTCTGGCCACGTAATGTGCCTGCTTCTCCTTCACCATCCACCACGATTGTAAGTTTCCTGAGGTCTACCCAGAAGTTGAGCAGAGGCCGGTTCCATGCTTGCTGTACAACCTGCAGAACTTTGAGCCAATTAAGTGTCTTTCCTTTATAAATTACCCAGCCTCAGATGTCATTATAGCAATGCAAGAATAAACTATTACAGTTTCCTAGTTTGGCAAAACATTTAAAACTACAGAGTCAGGAAACAGAGCAAACAACAACCAGGATAAACCCAAAAAATTCTACACCAAGACACAGCATAGTCAAACTTCTGAAAACTAAATACAAAGAAAATCACCCTGGGAAACAAAGAGGAGAAATGACACCTTAAGGGGAATATAGTTCAAGTGACAGTGGATTTCTCATTAAAACCCATGAAGGACAGAGGAAGCAGCAAAACATTTTTCGAGTGCCAACCAAGAATCCTATGTCAGACAAAAATATCCCTTAACATGAAGAGACAATCAAGACATTCTCAGAAAAAGTTAAACCAAGAGAAATTTTCCCCAGCAAATCTATGCTAAAAATGGCTAAAAATTTTCTAGACAGAAAGACAATAAAATAAGTAAACTTAGAATATGAGAAAGGAAAAAAAAATATGGTAAATAAATTTATAGGTAAATACAATAGACTTCCTTTCTCTTTTTGAGTTATCTAAATTTGTTTAATTATTGAAACAAAAATAATATTTATTGATGTGATTAAAATATAAGCTAGAGACAATATTTAAAAATATATATATAAATAAGGAGTGTAAACTGGCATAAAGAGATTAGGGTTTTTATACTTCCTTTGAACTGGCAAAGTAACCACATCAGTAGACCGTGTTGTTTTGTCTATCTATCTATCTATCTATCTATCTATCTATCTATCTATCTCTCATACCTATAGCAACCACTATAAAAGCTATAGAAAGTTCCAAAGAAAAACTGTACTAGACACTTGTTAAAAATGACAAACAAGGCTTTATTCAAAACTATGGCAATAAAGTAGGGAGACTATCACAATAGGAGAGAGATCAAACTTATCTCTGTTGATACAAAAGGCAGGGGAGTCTTTATGCACTGAGGCGAGGTAGTGGAAAAGTTCTGGAGGATATTAAGGGGAAATTGGCCAATGTGATTAGGCCACCTGAGTTTGCTAATTGGCACTTACAGAATTTAAGCTCCTAACTTCCCATAGACTGGAAGATGATAGGTATGCTATCTAACTTGATTATTACATTTCAAAAGGATGACTTCCAGGTCCTTGAAAAAGATACTCCTGGATGGCAAAACTGTCACGGAGCTGGGAGATGATTTACATTTGAAATATGCAGAAAAAATACAATTGCAAGTTTTTTAAGTTAATGCTCTGTAAGAAAAGGGATGCCAAGGGTCCATAGTCAGAAAGAAACCTAATTAAATTTTAGACAAGCTGAGAGGAGGATTACGGATGTCCTGGTGAAAAGAATACACTGAAACACACTACACACAAATCAAAATGAAATCCTCAAACATCATTCAAGTTACCCACCACAAGGCAAACAATCCAAACCAAAGAAATTAAAAACAAAGTGGACAAACAGAAGAATGTCAGTAACAAATTGTAACATATCAATAATTAAATTAATTGTAAATTTTCTGAATAGCCAAGACAATTCAAGATAGAGGTTGGCATAGTCAATTGAAAAATATTGACCAATCATACGCAGTCTTCAAGAAACTTACTTCAAATATGATATGGGTAGATTGAAAACAAAAAGATGGGAAAAAGTATATTGTGTGATCATTTCAAAAGAAAGCAGGGATGGCTACTAATATAAAAAGTAGACTTCAGAGCAAAGAATATTACCAGAAAGAGATTTTATATAATAATTTAAAAATGATTAACACAGCAAAAAGGCACATCAATTCCACATATATATGAAACAAGCAACAGAACAACAAATTGTTTGAAGAAAACTCATGATAGAGCTAAAAGGAGAAAAAGACAAATCTACTTATAATAAATGAGTTATCTCACTCAAAAACTCATACAACAAGTGAGAAAAGCAAGGAAATAGAAGTGCCCAACAACACCATCAACCAACAGGATCTTACTGATATTTATAGAACACTCCACCCAACAAGAATAGAGTACTCACTTTTAAGTTCCTATGGAATATACACTAAGATAGACCATATCCTGAACAGGAAACAAATTCAACAAATATTTTAAAAATTAAAAGTATGCAGATTATGCTATCTGACTACAGTAGAAACTACAGTAGAAATCAGTAACAGAAAGATAAAAAGAAAATCTTCAAAGTTTTAGCAACTAAATACTGCTCTTCTGTATACTCCATGGTTCAAAGAGAAAGTCTCAAGAGAAATAAAGACCACATTGTGCAGAAGGAAAATGAAAATGCAACATATCAAAGTCGCTAGGGTAAGCTAAAGCACTAGGACAATTCATAACACTAAATGTTTATGTTAGAAAAGAAAAAAAGTCTAAAGTCAATCATCTAAGCTCTGACATCAAGACTTTTAAAAAAGAACAAAGTAACCCAAATAATTAAGCACAAAAATGTGAAGATTAAAGATAAAAACAGAGATTTGATATAGAAAAAAGAGATACAATCAGTAAGAAAAGCAAAACTGGCAGAGAGAGAGAGGGAAGTGGAGAAATACAAAATACCAATACACCAATATCAGGAATAAAACCAGTCTTCAAAAGGATAACAAGGGACTGCTACAGAGACATCTGTACACATAGATTTGACAACTAAGATAAAATGAAGCAATTTCTTGAAAAAAAATTACTAAAAATTATTCAACAAGAAATAAATAATTTAAATAGCAGTATAACTACTAAGGCAGTTGAGATAACTTAACTCCTCAGAAGGAAACCGCTATACCTCAGTTATTTAACTAGAGAATACTACCAATGATTTAAAGAATTAACATTAGCTCTACACAATCCTTCCAGAATGTGAAAATAGAGAAAACATTGTCCAATTTATTTTAGGAAACTGGTTTACACTGATACTAAAACCAGATAAATACAGTATAATCAAAGAAAATTGCAGACCAATACTCATTATGAATATAAATATAATAATCCTTAACAAAATATTAGTAAATATAGGCTGGGCGTGGTGGCTCACACCTGTAATCCCAGCACTTTGGGAGGCCGAGGCTGGTGGATCACGAGGTCAGGAGATCGAGACCATCCTGGCTAACACGGTGAAACTCCGTCTCTACTAAAAATACAAAAAAATTAGCCGGGCGTGGTGGTGGGTGCCTGTAGTCCCAGCTACTCGGGAGGCTGAGGCAGGAGAATGGCGTGAACCCGGGAGGCGGAGCTTGCAGTGAGCCGAGATCGCGCCACTGCACTCCAGTCTGGGAGACACAGTGAGACTCCGTCTCAAAAAAAAAAAAAAAAAAAAAAAAGAAAGAAAAAAAATATTAGTAAATAAAGTGCGGCTATATACAAAAGGGGTGATATATCATGACCATGTAATGTTTATTCCGTGGACACAGCCTGGTTTAATATTCAAAAATCATTCAGTGTGATTTACCATATTAACAGTAATGTTTGAAAAAGTAACATCATATCAACCTGTGGGGCGAGGAAGAACTCGGGACAGTTACTCAACATTCATGCATGATAAAAACTCTTAGGAAAATAGAAAACGAGGTAAACTTTCTCAACTTGAAAAAGAGCATTCTTAAAAAATAAAATAAAAACTACTAGCATATTTTCTCCCTTATGATCAGAAATAAGACAAAGAACACATGCCCTCACAGCTCTTACTCAACTTTGTTCTGGGAATTCTAGGCTGTGCAATAAGCTAAGCAAAAGAAATAAAGATATACAGGGCAGAAAGGAATAAATAAGACTGCCTCTATATACAAATAACACAAGTGGCTACAAAGAAAATATCAAGAAATCTTAACTAAACAAAACAACCTCCTAGAAATAATGAGTCCCAATAACAAGGTCACTATGTAATAAGATCGACATAGAGATACTGATGCTAGTATCTATATACTAGCTATGAATGTATTTACACAATAATTTAAAAAACATTTATCATTTATAATTACTCAGAAAACATGCTTCGGTATTTCTAATACTAACAAAAGGTAAATCTAAGAAAACAAATTGGACTTTTTTGCTAAAGTCTACAAAATAGTGTTAGAAGTAGTGAAATAAAATCTAAATATAAAGAGGGACATACGTGCTATATATTTGGCTTGGAAGATGGAACATAGTAACGATGCCGAGCTTCCCAAATTAATCCCCAGGTTTAACATAATTTCTGTCAAGCAATGAACGTTAAAAATTAAATATGAATATATAGTATAAAGATATTATACAATTATGTGTAATAAATATAAATATATATTATATAACATGTATACATTTATATATTATAACATTTGTTTAAAAATAGATCTTTTGTTATACCAAGTAAAGTTTATATAATTGTCACCAGGTTTCATCTCTCTAGATTTTGTTAATGTCTAGGTTTAGTTAATGTCTAATTACTTGCTAATTTTCAGTTACATTACCCATTTGTTATTTTAATTATATTTAATTAAATTAATTATGGGGATATGAAGACAGGACTTTCTTCTAATTGCAGGTTGATAAAATGAATATGCACAGTCATAATTAAATGTCTGTTTTTAAAGAATACAGAAAGATGTGAGATTAATCAGAATTTTCTTTGTTTATTTCACATATGATATTAAAATACATTAAAAATTAATAGAGGTCCCAATATATTTTTTGTTTGTACTAACTCATTTTCAGGTTTTCATCCATTGTTTTAGGGTATTCACTCTATCTCTTAAATTGCAAGATATTTGAGAAAATTTAATAGTTTTTTGTTAAACAAATATCTGATGAGTATTTCTGTCCTCAAACCTAAATTTCCTGACTTTTCTAATCAGAGTGAGAGATTATGACTTTAATATTCACACAAACTGTTTCCACTAACAGCAATTCATTACTCAGAATATGTGAATTTCTCTGTTTTGATTCCATCATTAACATAAAATATGTTGCTTGTTATTACAATGATAATTAAAATCACTCAATGCATTAACACACACATATTAACTGTTAAATAAATAATAATTTATGTTATAATTAATATAATTATAATTGTTAACTACTTTTCCTCCACATTGTTCTAAAGGAACAAGGTCATAAATATAAATATAAATAACAACGAAGCATATCATGATTATTCCTAAAACATTTATTAAATGGCTAATTGTTAATTGTTTTTTTTTTTTCCTCTTCCAATTTCCTTTTGGCATTTATTTCATTTTCTCTTTTGAAGTTCCCCCTTCAGACTTTTCCCTTCTTTTGCTATTTTTAAAAGCGTATTGCTATAGTTTGGATGTTTCCCTTCACTAAACCTCAGGTTGAAATTTGATCCCCAATGTTGGAAATGAGTGCCTAATGAGAGGTGTTCGGATCAGGGAGGGGATCTCCGTGAATAGATTAATGCCCTCCTTGGGGTAAAGGGTGAGTGAGTACTCAATCATTAGTTCCAATGAGAGCTGATTGTTAAGAAGAACCTGGTACCTCCTCTCCTTCTCTCTTGCTTCTTCTCTCATTATGTGATCTCTGCGTATGCCAGCCCTGCTTCATCTTCTGCCATGAGTGAACACAGCCTGAAGCCCTCCCCGAGGAAGGCTTCATAGCTGATGCCATGTTTCTTTTATAGCCTGCAGAACTGAGCCAAATAAACCTCTATTATTTATAAATTACCCAGCCTCGGGTATTTCTTTACAGCAACATTAAATGGACTAAGACACATATTTTCCTTAAAGTATGTTTACTACATTTTTTATTTTCTGTACCATCCTCTGAATTGCTCATTTAAACAAACAGAGATAGAAAATATACTACTAATAAAATAATTAGCTTAAAAGTAAATATAAATATGTAGTAATTTAATATAAGTTCATGTTCATTGTTGTTGACTTCAAAATAATAATTGTGCATTTTCCATTTTCTGTCTCTTATAATCCAAGGTAAATTTTGCTTCTTGAATCTATCACATTATTTTTTCTGCATGTAGGAAATGAGTAGAAAATGAATAGAATGCTTCTTTCTTTTTTTTTTAATAAGTGGAAAATATTTTTAGATTTTAACTTGGAAAAATTTACTCAGAAGTATTAGAATGTAAGAAATAAAAGCATCCGTGTGTTGTTCAATTATATATGTATACTTATACATATATAGATATATATTTCATTTGTATATATTCAACTATATGTTTTTGAATTTTACATTCATAAGCATATATTCATAAACATATACAGTTTATAAATATGAAAAATATTAAAATAAAATTTAAAACCTTTGCTTGTTTAACATAAATCCAAACATTTTAGTGTAAAATAGCAAACAAACAAGAATTTATTGTATTTTCTCTATTAGACTTCATTAGAGTAAAAGTTTACAAAACAAATAAACTCAGGAAAATATATGCTCAATAAACTCCCGAAAAGTAGAAACCAGATGGAATGAGTGGTGATAGATGACACAGGTGAAGAAAATGTCATAAGGTGCTTTAAGTAGCTGTCTCACCTTGCAAAACTTTCTTTGAGAAAACAGCTCAGGTTAGAAATTGATAACATCAGGAATTATGGAAGACATGTAGCTAAAATAAAGTGCATTAATAGGCACCTCCAAATGAAACAAATGAAACAGTGAAACACACACACACACACTCACACACTTATGGCATACTCACAAAGTAGACCATTATTCCCTCCCACTACTTTAGTGCTGCTGGAGGAAAAAAAAAAAATCAGAGTTTTTGTTGTTATTGTTGTTTGTTTGTTTTTCCCAAAGTAATTAAACAATCTGTCTTGGTAGCCTGGGAAACACTAAGGAAAATTTGAAAGCTGATATACTAAAGCAAAATCTTCTACTTCCTGCAATTGTTTGATTCAAGAGCATGATGGTTGGTACTTTCTATGTCTCTCCTAAAATGAAATCTGGCAATAGATCTGCTGTACTGTGAAGTTATATACACACTTCCTTGTTGTCACACCAGATATTTGAGAAATTAAAGAAAGAGAAGAAGGCATAAAAAATGAAAAAAATCTAATGAAAATGGATAATTCAAGGGATAAATACATAAAAATAAAATAAAAAACAACAGCAAAATATTAACATTCAAATAAAGAGTCCCAGAAATATTCGAGAAGCTATTACATCCATAATATGAATCTGCTGAGTGTGGACTAAGAGAGAGAGAAGATAAGGAGGAGAGGAAGGGTTAAAAACTGACTGTTGGGACTATTCTCAGTACCTGGCTGACAAGGTCATTTGTAACCCAAACCTCAGTGTCATGCAATATACCCAGGTAACAAACTAACACATTTATATCCCTATGTCTAATATAAAAGTTGAAAATAATAATAAAATCCAAAATATATAAACACAAATTACATATGTGGGTCACAATTCTGCACAATAGAAAACTATGTACCAAGATTCCTGTCCCAGTACGCTTTAATTCCCTACTTATAATTTCCAGGAAACCAAAGGCATAAATGTACTGGCTTTTTTAGACACCCAGAGATGTGAGCATGTTCCCATATAGCCCTTCCAATTGCATCCTGACCCACAGCACCCCCTGCTATTTCAGTTCTAAACAAAGATTTATGTCAAAATTTAAAAATATGTATAATCATCTGTAAAAATGGTCTCAACTCCCAAATTTGAAGGTGACAATATTATACTTTTGATTTATTTCCCTTTTTTGATGCTAAATTTTTCAAATTTGATTGATTGATTGATTGATTGATTTTTAGACAGGATCTTACTCTGTCGCCCAGGTGGGAGTGCAGTGACACCATCACAGCTCACTGCAGCCTCAACCTCCCTGGTTTCAGGTGATCCTCCCATCTCAGCCTCCTGAGTAGCTGAGACTACAGGTGTGTGCCACCATGCCCAGCTAACTTTTGTATTTTTTTCTAAAGACTGGGTTTCACCATGTTGCCTAGGCTGGTCTCAAACTCCTGGGCTCAAACATCTGCCTGCCTTGGCCTACTAAAGTTCTAGAATTATAAGCATGAACCACTGCACCCAGCAATTTTTATTTTTATTTGTCAAATAATATAATTGGTTATATGTATAAGACACAATGAGATGTTTCAATATGTATCTACTTTGTGGAATGATTAAATCAAGCTAATTAGTATATTTGTCACCTCACATACATATGGGTTTTTGTGGTAAGAATATTTAAAACTTAATCTTTAAGCAATTTTGAAATATACCATCCATTTTTAATTATTGTCAGCATTCTGTGCAAAAGATCACTATAACTCAAATCATAAGACATTGCCTTACTTTGTGGATAAAAATCAAGGTCAAAAAATATGTTTACATATACAAACACACACACACACACACACACACATATTCATACTTGTATATTTATAATAGAATCAGCATGAATTTAATGCAGATTCCAATCAGAAATGACTTAAACATTCTTATAATGTGTTACGCTGCCACAATTATAAAAATAGTATTTGCTCTCTCTCAAGTAATACAAAAATCTTGCATTCATATGTTAGACTGCCTACTATCCTCCTTTGCCCAAGAGGTACATGATACAAGCAAGCCAATTGTAGAACAGTATCCCTCTAGATGCAGTAATAGCTGCAAACATTTATGAATTTGACACAAGCCAAATTTGGCTAGATAGCAGTCTTTTATGGCAATTTTTCCAGTTGAAAGAACACACTCTTTTCCCTTGAATTGCGAGTTATGAGGATGAGTACATAGGGATGACTATACTTAAGTATAATTCATGAAGAACTAGAGAAAACAAGGCAAATAATCCATAAACAGAAAAGGGAAATAGAGAGTTTGAAAAAAACAAATTCAGATTCTAATCGTATCATTCAACACAGATGACGCTGGAACCTGCTTTAGGTATATTTGTTTGTTTATAATTTATTCCAGAGACTAGAACTGAGTCATAGCGCTGCTTCAAGGTACATGGTGAAGTCTAAAGTAGGCAGGGATGCCTCTGGGGGTATATTTTGGAGGAGCAGAAGCAGCTCCTCATCTAGAGTAAGTGCAGCATCACGGACTCTGGGTTAATCCATCAGTTGCGGTCAGTGTTGATAAAGTCTGGGGAAATCCTCAGTGTTGAAAGCTGCAAGTGTCTGCAGTGATGAGGGCCATTATGATCCTCTTTTTTTGTTTTTCCTACACAGGAAAAGGCTACACGGAGGGGATCCATCCTGGTGCCAAGCTGTACTCAACCAGGTGAATAAAGTTTCACAGGTAAAAAGTTTCTTCAATTTTTCTATGAGGGCATCTTTAGTTTTAGTTTTTATGCCACGCAAACTTCCCGCATTGTTTTCCTTTTTGTGTGTGGGAGGGCTGTGAGCATTGGGAATTCCTAGTCTGAACATTCCTTATATTATTCTTTAAGAAGTTTCCTATAGATAGTATATAGTTAACGGTTTTATTAAATGTGCATATATGTGATTATTGATATAACTTGACTTCTACCATTTTGATATTTATTTGTGGTTTGGTATTCTATTATTTGTTCCCTAAGTTGCAATTCTTTCCTTCTTTTGTATCTTTTGTATATATCTTAAATCTTCTCTCTTGGGGGAGCACACTTTCAACATAATTTTTATAACGGTGGTTTAGGGAGATATAAACATCTCTAAGATTTTATAATCTTTTAGTTTTAATATTTTCTGACTGCTAACAAAATGTGGAAGGGTTTCAATCATTACATCCCCTTGCCCCATTTCATATGTTATAATCACACAATACACTAATATTCTTTGAAAACTACTAATAATATGCAATATATTGTGTGATTATAACATATGTAATGAAGCAAATGTTTCCTATCTGCCCTTTGTAATTGATAGTTTTAAACAATCGAACTTCAATTTTACTGTTTTTTCTTTATCTTTATTATGCTCTTGAGCCTATCCTTTATATATTTAATTCAAACATTTTTTATTTCTAAAATTTCCATTATTTTTATTGTTTCATTTTCTCTACTGAGAACTTACATCTTTTCATTTATTTCAACTATAGTTACTATGACCTCATGGAGAATAGTTATAATTTATATCTACTTTAATGTCTTAATCTTATAAACCTAAACCCAATATCTGGGTCATTTTGGATTGGCATCTGTTGTTTTTCTTTTCTTTTTTTTTTTTTTTTTTTTTTTTTGAGGATTAATGTCATTTCCCTCAGTGTTTGGATATTGACTAAATTTGGCTTTTACCATCAATGTTTTGAATATTAAATTGTAGATTTGGCTACAAACTTAAAGACTATAGACTATTAAAATACTCTAAAGCAGAGGTCAGCAAGCTTTTTACGTACAGAACTGGATAGTAAATCTTTAAGACTTTCCACACCCTATGGTCCTGTTGTGACAAACTGACTCTGCCATTTTAGTGCAAAGACAGCCACAAATGATCTATTAATGAATATATGTGCTGTATACAATAAAATGTCATTTACATAAAAACAGGCAGTAAGATGGACTTGGCCCACGAGCTTTAGTTTGTCAAGACTTTGCTCTTAATAATGTTGATCTATTTGTTTTAGTAGATATTTACCCTAGGTTGGTCAAGACTACAAATTCTGTCTTGGCTCTGTGATCTGTATTCCCAGCATCAGTACAGTTATCAAATGGATTTTTGGTCTGCTTCTTTGGGTGTCCTTTATGTACTGCTTTAGCTATTAGTCTGAATCTTGGGTGGTCGCTTAATCTCAGCCCAGCCTTTACATATTTCTTTGTGTCTTCTCAACACATGCTCACGAGGTTGGCAATTTTTGTGTCAGTTTAAACTGAAGTTCAGTTTTCTACAAATTTGCTGTTCTACTTTTGGTCTGTCATGTTTATATGGAGCACAGAGGTAACACCTGAACTTGTACAGTTTCATATACTCATGAGAAGTAGGATATTTCAACCTCCAGCTCTCTTCTCTTCTCTCTAGGATTTCCTCTGTACTTTCTGGCTGAAGATTTTTCCTGGTTTTGTTCTTGTTTTTTTTTTTTTCTTTTGTCCTATAACAGGCTTTTCATTTTAAACTTTAGCTGTCTGGGCCAATACCACTGTGGCAAGATGCTCTGACTAGAGTCTATGAGTAGGTTAAATCTGCAAGAGAAAAGATTATGTATTGCTTTACCAGGTTTTAGCTTGCTTCCAAAATCCATCTTTTAGTTTACTTTTTAGAGACCTTGTGAATTATCCTGTTGGGCTCATGTAATTGCAAGTGTCCTTAAAAGACGAAAGAAGGAGGCAGAAGCCAAGACTTGGAGAGATATTTGAAGATGGTCCACCGCTGGCTTTGAAGATGGTGAAAGTAGGTATGAGCCAAGGTCTTTAGAGTCTGGAAAAGGTCAGAAAATAGATTCTCTCCTAGAGCCCTCAAAAGAGACACCTCTGTCTGACACCTTTATTAGGCTCACCAAGATAGATTTTGGAATTCTGACCTCCAGAAGTGAAAGAGAATACATTTCTATTTTTTTGAAAGGATTAAATGTAGGATAATTTGTTACAACATTATAGGAAACTGATATAATAACTTATCTATGACTACCAGAAATTGAAATATGATACGTAATTTCTTTTTTTTTTCTTTTTCTTTTTCTTTTTTTTTTTTTTTTTTGAGATGGACTCTCGCTCTGTCGCCCAGGCTGAAGTGCAGCGGCCGGATCTCAGCTCACTGCAAGCTCCGCCTCCCAGGTTCACGCCATTCTCCTGCCTCAGCCTCCCGAGTAGCTGGGACTACAGGCGCCCGCCACCTCGCCTGGCTAGTTTTTTGTATTTTTTTTTTTTTTTTAGTAGAGACGGGGTTTTCTGGGTTAGCCAGGATGGTCTCGATCTCCTGACCTTGTAATCCGCCCGTCTCGGCCTCCCAAAGTGCTGGGATTACAGGCCTGAGCCACCGCGCTCGGCCGTGATACGTAATTTCCAAATAATTCTAAGAAAAAATAAATACAAAACAAACATAAAACAAATAAAATTAAAATCACAAAAGAGAATGATTAAAAATACCTGTTGATATTTATTTGTTTGTCTGCAGAGGATACACATAAAACATAATCTCACAGATTAGTTAAAAATAAAGAGTTTTGAAACTCTATGCTAGGCAAAGTATAAACCAAAAGGAAATTAGATATGGCAAACATTGTTAATATTTACTTCCAACTTTCATATCCAAATCACTTTCTCACCAAGATGGCTTAATGGGACAATGCCAGATGATAACACATAAGTATAATTAGTGTCCTGGGAACAGTTTAGTTTTCTGACAGAGGCATCTGTCAGTTTTCCTCCCCATTGTTTTTTGCTGCAATATAGATGGCGTGGCAGAAACTTCAATACTCATTCTGTGTCTGATTCAAAACACTAGATGATATTAACAACTATTGCCCTCTCATTATTAAGCTGCTGAATTAGAATAAAAAATGTCTGCCTGCTGATTTTTTTATATGAGGAAAATAAAGTTCTATGTTTTTAAGTCCCTACCACACGTTTTTCTGTTCCTTGAAGCTAAACGCATTATTGATTTAATAGGAGGGCAGTAATTTTACTATCATTCAAGTGAAATTTAAAGTGAGCCATAGCATAGTAGATAAAGATAACTATGGCTTTGGAAAAAATAGAGTAACACCAACATACTATAAAAATGCTGTAGTTATGTTCCTAAAATATTTTTTGAGATGCACACACACTCACACACACACACGCATATATATATATACACATACATACACACCCATATGTATGAACATTTGGAATTCAAGGATAACGCAATGTCAAAGAGATGTACTGAAGTAAATTTTGAAATTCTAAAATGTATTTCCCAAGTGGACTAATATACTGATGTAATGTGCCATATTTATAAATTACAGAAAAAATGATATCATCATTTTTACCTACATGTACATAAAAAAAAATGCTATATTTCAAAACACAAATGTAACTTTAAAACTCTTCAAAACTCTTGCAGTAGGCTGAAATGTCCTTGATCATGTAATTGCTATATACCATAAAACTACATTAAATATCATATTTAATGATCAAACATTTTACTTAAGATCAAGAAGATAGATGCTTGCTATTAATTATAATAGATACTAGTTTTTAATTATAATATACTGTCAGTAGCACAAAAATCAAGCAGGCATGTATCACATTTCAATTTTAGCCTTCATATACGGCCAAAATTTTCTATTAACTTTAATTTGGCTTTAGCCTTTAGAAAACAAATTTGTCAAACGTATATTTCAACATCACTTATGAATCCCCTGCACAGTTGTAAGAATGTACCTATTATTCTATTTTCATGAAAATTCTGAAATTAGTATTTATGCCTTGAAACCCAAGTTGTAGATGGAAAATCAGAAATAAATTGGTTATTTTGAAGGCCTTTGAAATGACTCCCAACATTGACTTCCTTGTATTCACTTGGGCTACAACTAGTCACTTGCTTCTAAAAAGTAATATATGGCAGAAGCAATGACTGTCTGCTCCAAAATTCGGTTCTAAAGCCGGAGATGTCCATCTTGCTCACACTCTTTCTTGCCCTCCTACCAGCTCTGACTCAACCAGCTGCCATGTTGTGAACTTCCCTAAGGAAAGAAACACATGGCCAGAAACTGAGGGTTACCTTCAGCCAGTAGCAAGCAAGGTGCTATGTCTGAGTGTCTGTGACTCCCCGAGTACCTATGTTGAATTTTCATCACCAAGGTTATTGTATCAAAAGACACAGGTCTTTGGGAGATGATAAAGTCATAATGTCTCTGCCTTTCTAAATGGGATTACTGCCCTTACAAAAGAAGTTCCAGAGAGCGGTCTTGCCTCTTTTACCATGTGAGGACCCAATGAGAAGGTGCCACTTATGAATGAGAGAGTGGGAGCTCACCAGACACTGAATCTGCTGGCACATTGATCACAGACTTCCCAGAATCTAGAACTAAAAGAAAGAAATTTCTGTTGTTTGTCAGCCACCCAGTTTATGGCAGTTTGTCATATCAGTCCCAAAGGACTAAGACACAAACAATCAAAACCCAGGAAATGAAAACAATCTGTGAGGAAGAGACTCTAACCAATAAGAGTGGGTGTGGAAGTGATTCTTCCCCAGTTGAACGTCCAGGTAACTACAACCTAGGGGACACCTTGATTGCAGCCTGTGAAATATTCTGAAGCAAAGAACCCAGATAAGCAATGCCTTTGCTATAAAACTGAGATGACTTGGCTATAAAACTGAGATTACAAATGTTGTTTTAAGGCACTAATTTTTGACATAATTTGTTATGCAGCAATAGACGACTGTGACACTTCTCTCTTTCAGAGCAGAGTATAATGGAACAAGACATCCTGTGTCCTGCTAACATTGTGAGGTGTGAATTGACTCTTGGTCATTATTTTATGGGTAAAAATTGAACATGAAATCCCTTTAGGCAGAACGCTGCCTTACATTATATTTTCTGTGTTTTAATTAAAATATTGTTACGACTGTATTGAAACTGTGAAAGACGGTAGTTATAGTGATATACAATACTGTTTTAGAAGTTTTCTTTTTTATTTTTTTCTAGCAAATTGTCAACATTTTCCAATCACTTAAGGTTGTAGAGAGGTTTTTTCAAAGCTGTGTTTTATGGACCCACCACGTTCTGTACTTATGTGTCACGTATTTATAAAAACTAAATTCATTTAATATTTAAAATATTAATATATAGACATGTTAAATATTTTGCATTAATAAATAATGTGAGAAAAAAGCAAATAGACAAAACCTCATATCCTTTTAATGACACTAATACATATTTTAGGTGGCAGCAAGATATGAAAATAGACTGAGCAGCATGATGATTTAATGAGCACTGGGAATATGTGAAAAGATTACAAGTAAACTAATGAAGTGAGAATGATGTGAGTCTGTCTGTTTTGCTTATTCTATGTAATATTTTATATGGCAAATAAGAGAAAGATTTATTACTTTGGGAAAGTTTTGACAAAGATATAACAAAAAAGAGAAAGGAGATTTTGAAGAGTTTAGATTCATTTTTAACACATCATTAAATAAACTGGCAAAAATATGTAGGAACATCTGTACTGATGGTACAAAAGCCAAAATGAGAACACAGGATTCGTTCCAAAGTGCAAATTAGGAATCAAGGTATACTTCCTGGAAAAGGGCTAGGTCATAAGAAAATGCTCACATCTTTCTAAACAGTTTTACAGAGTATCAAATATATGAAACTATGGTTTTATGAATATGAACCTTTCAGTTATTTTTAAATGAATATTGTAAACTACTGAATTTTGCAAATCCATTAGTTTATTCAAATCGAGTGATGTGCACAATATCTAGGACACAAAGTATTGTCTTTTTCAAAAATGACTAAGAAATTCAATTTGTCAAATAGTTCTCAAATATAAGATGATAGAATGCAAATTATGTTTTTCTTCAATAAAATCGATAAGCTTAATATGAAAACATTTGATATCAATGTTAAATATATATTGATATATGTTTGACTTTAAAATAACAGTGATAAAATTAGACTTAAGAGTTAGACATTGAAAAATAATGGATTTATATTTTTTGATGGTATTTTAGATATAAAATGAAGATTTATATATCTCTAGATAGCATTTTTATATAATTTTGTATATGTTTGTACAATAATTAATATATTCAAGATAATATAAAATTCAGGAAGCAGGAAAATGAAATATGCAGATATGCATTATCACTAACTCATTCTTCTGACTTTACCTAGATGTAAAAACTATTTTGAATTTAATGTTTACTATTTCATTGTTTTTTTGGGAAGAACATTTCCATACATTTATGTTTTCATGAAAACTATTATTTATACTTGTTTTTGGATGTTATAGAAATGATACTACATTTTCTTTTATTCTCAACATCATATTTTCAAGATTCATTTTGTTGGTAAGAGTAGTTTTGTTCCATTCATTTTTATTACATTTTTGTTATATTTTATATGTATAATATAATTTTTGATTTTCTTATTAATGTATCTACAGAATGTTTTCAATTTTTGTATTATAAATAATGTTGTTATGAATAGCCTTCTGCCCTGCCTGTCACCTGATGTATATATGTGTGTATGTGTGTATGTACGTATATATAACATATATAATACATATATATGTATCATTATGTAACTAAGATTGAAATTGCGTGGTCATAGGTTGTATACATGATCCGTTTTATCAAACAAGTTCAAATTATTTCCCAAGGTGGTTGTACCAATTACACTTGCATTAGTTGTGCTTGAGGATGCTATTTTTCCACCTCTTTACCTGTACTTTGGTTGAGGCCTATCTAGAGGTTGTAGAAAATGTCATCTCATTGTAGCTCAATTTCCATTTACCAGATTATTAAGAAAGTATAGCATATCTTCATAGGTTTATTTGTCATTTGAATTTCCTCTTCTATGAAGTGCTTGTTTATATCTATTGCCCTTTGTGTAGCTTATCTTTAGTACACATTTTAAAACAATTATCAAATCTTATCAAAACAATTTGTCTTCCCCTTAAAGCTGAACAGTTTTAAACTGAGAAAAGCTATAACCTTGAAAAATTGTTTTCTCAAAATATTTTTCTTTTAGCTTAACTGAAAATAAGTTTATTCACATAATGAGGTGAGATTTCAAGGCAAAAAACCATAGCATTTCTCACTTACATTTTTTGAGGAGTAATATTTTATATATTGTGTCACAAAAACAAAATATAACATATGAAAACATTTTAAAAATTATAAAGTTATAGTAAAATGTAAGTCTTGTTATTGTTAATTTATCAAACTTGAACTTATAGATGATTGCCTGTGGACAGTTGTGCCTTGAAAGCAAAATGTACACTATTGTATTGCCAGCAGAAGTCTCACAATTAGGAAGCATCTATTAAATCCATTTCCAAGTCAGTTCTTGCAGTACTGGCAGTTTACTTCCACAGTGGTAGAAGTGTCTTATACTGCAGGCAGCATTTGGTTGCCTTGAAAAGAATTGTACCTTGGAGTCAGCATCTGTTTCAGGGGCTTGGTGCAAAACTTCGAGTATAATCCTAGATAGAATATTAAATCAAAATAGTTCTGAGACTCCTACTATTGAGAAACATCATTATAATATACACTAAGTAAGCATTTATAATGCCATCATAAAGTCTCATGGGTAAATGTCTAGAAAACAATCCTTATTGCAGCAATGTTTACCCAGGATTTTGTCTCTTTCGGATGTGATTTGCAGCCCCAAATACACTTTAAATCAGTGATTTAGTCTCTAGAAGAACCCAGGTAATAAATGAGTTAGGTCATTAGTGAGATGTGTTATCAGTGATTCACACCTCATGTGTATAGCGTGCTTTGGAGAACTCCTAATTGCAATGCTGGGAATCTTGCCCTCCAAACACAACTACGCAAGATCATTGTGATTCAGAGTACTGACCTGCTTTGGCATAAGGTATATTCATGTAGTACAAATCATCTATATTTACAAAATATATCAATTCTCCTCTCGAAACTACCTCTCTCACATTTCCTCAATAATAAATTTATCATTGTGAAGCCACTTTCTTCTTGGGAGGCATAGCTATTTAATGTGACGTTAGGAATTTACCCTCAAGACAGCTACATTGAGAATATGATGAGAGAAAAAATATTCAGCTTTTTCAATGCAGAAAGCCTTATTTGAAAGACACCTTGCATCCATGGAACACAGGGAACACTGCCCTGTAGGTGGTTTTATATCATTGTAATAAAGAAATTTGAGACTCGGAGATATGAACAGATGATAAGGATGGTGTCATTATTGCTTGGAAAGAAGTTATTTCCTAATTTCTTTTTCCCACTCACCTGATAAACAATATAGTATGTTTTTTCTTTCTCTGATCGTAGGTGCATTTCAGTTGCCCATCAGTGTTCTTGCAGTAAAAATTAGTATTATATAGTGATATACGTAACTATGTAATAGTAAATTACATTTATTATAAGTCGTAATTTTTAATGTTAATTAAATAAAATCACCCTTACAATTAGATATTCATATCACCATTTCAGAGATACTTAGAGGTCTTTTTGAAGGGAAAGTGTAAGATTTTTCATGTCACTTTTAATGCTATCAAAAATTAGATTAATTATAAACTATTTTAGTTGTAGCTAAAAGCTAGCTATACTGTGCCAAAGAATAGGGGATTTAAATTGCTGTTGTCACTTGTATTATCCATCAAATTGAGAAAGAATAACAGAGAGGAAAACATTATATTTGCTTGGGAATTTAACTGTAAATTGAGAATTTCTATGGCAAAAAGATTGACCCTGGGGAGAAATTGGTAATGGTTACACAATTTCTTTTAGGTGGTGATGAAAATGTTCAAAAGCTGATTATGTGATGGTTGTAGAATTCTGTGAATGTACTAAAACCCACAAAATTTTGCACTTTAAAAGAACAAAATTGAACGGTATGTAAGTTATCTTTTTCTCTTTCCAACAGTGGAAACAATAGTGGCACCAACTTATGAAAAAAAAAAAAAAAAAAAACCCGGCCGGGCACACTGGCTCATGCCTGTAATCCCAATTTAGGAGGCCGAGGCAGGCAGATCATGAGGTCAGGAGATTGGGACCACCATCCTGACTAACATGCTTACTTGTGTGTGGTGGCGGGCACCTGTAGTCCCAACTACCTGGGAGCCTGAGGCAGGAGAATGGGCGTGAACCCAGGAGGCAGAGCTTGCAGTGAGCTGAGATCACCTCACTGCACTCCAGCCTAGGCGACAGAGCGAGACTCTGTCTCAAAAAAAAACCCAGCAACTTCTCTTTAACATAATAATTTCTTTCTTGATATTATACAATCTGGAGAAAAAGAAATACTGTCATAAAAGTTAATAATATCTAGTAAAAAATACAGCCTCATGAGAAGAAATATTATTTGCAAATATTAGAATACTTTTACATAAATGCATGCTTTAACCCTTTAAATGATACGAAATGCTTAGATCATAATGATTTAAAAATATTTCTAAATAAATAATCACTTTCTTATCAAAATGCCATTGTTATTTCTATAAGAAAATCATTCAAATCTCAAGTGCTAAATTAATTGCCCAAAGACATAACACTTTCACATAACAGAATATAGAATAAAAAGAAGGGAAATTACTGCTATAATTAATGTCTTATTAAGGCCATTAATATGAATTATTATATTTTTCTGAAAAAGCAAGCAGTGTGGTAAATTTTGGAATAAAATAGAATTAAACAGCTTTAATTGATTTATCAACTTTCCCTCACATATGCATTAATATAAAATGACTTCAAATATTATACAATCTCCCATTTTACCTTGAGGGATATTTTCAAAAAAGTAAATTTTTGTCAAATTAAATGTATTACATTTAGAGTTGTAGTTTATATCATGAAGGACCTATTTATAATATCTGAAATATATGTTTGGATATATAACATCAAATCAACATTTATTTGGGGTATTGTTCTAAAAATCATAAAACATATAATATATAATTTTTTAAGTAAATAATTTCTATGTAATATATCATTATAAAAAGAATTATAAATAAAGGCAGTATATTATAATTCTGTATGAAAAAAAAGTGTACTTTAGGACAAAGAAAAACTGAATCTGATTGAGTCTTATCATGCACGTCCGTGTGAAGAGACCACCAAACAGGCTTTGTGTGTGCAATAAAGCTTTTCAATCACCTGGGTCCAGGCGAGCTGAGTCCGAAAAGAGAGTCAGCGAAGGGAGATGAGGGTGCGGCCATTTTATAGGACCTGGGTAGGTAAAGGAAAATTACAGTCAAAGGGGGTTTGTTCTCTGGCGAGCAGGAGTGGGGAACACAAGGTGCTCAGTGGGGAAGATTTTTGAGCCAGGATGAGCCAGTAAAAGGACTTTCACAAGGTAATATCATCACTTAAGGCAAGGACCGGCCACTTTCACTTCTTTTGTGGTGGAATGTCATCAGTTAAGGCAGGGCAGGGCATTTGCACTTCTTTTGTGATCCTTCAGTTACTTCAGGCCATCTGGGCGTATACATGCAAGTCACAGGGGCTCAGAGGCCTGACAAGCCTTACATACATTTCTAATCTACTCTATTGTTGAGGGGCCTATTCATTCTGAAAGAATCAGCTTGCCCATATATGCCTCTGTACATTGATCACACTATACTCCCGGTGAAGGGTATTCATCCACCCTATATCCATCTGTCAAGTTTCTACTTAAGACTGAATCAATATTCTTCAAAAACTCAAGTACTCTTGGCTGGCTTATGCAATAAAAAAATACCACTAATATTCTAGCTAATACTGAAGGGTGGCGTGATGAATTCACACAGTCACTGAGAGCAGGGAAACCAGGAAAATGGTTTAATGTTTCACTGAAGCTCCACCTCAAGGATTGTGACATTACTAGAAGATTACATACATGATCAGAGATGCAAGATCAAGAATGATGGGAAAAATAATGAAGGAAGGTGGTCTTTAATGAGCAGAAGTTCTGAATGAATGGGGCTAAAATGTGTAAGTGATCTAAAAATAGCATGTCAAAGTGCAACAGATGTCCTTCTATTGGACACAGATAACAATTGAAATATTTGTATTATAAGACTACTCTCATTTCTTTCAAATGATTTGCCTACTACATTCAGCCTATCTTCTGTTTTATTCAATTTTCTCATATTGCTTTACACATTTTCTGGAGATACCAACGCTTCTAAGACATGATCCTAAGCCATTGATGAATTATATATGTACACATATACATTTTTTTGACAACTTCTAGGTTGGCTTACTCATTTAATATTTCTACCTTGCCTATTTTAAAAGATGCTGTTATGCCCAGACCGTTTATTCCCCGAAGAAGACCACCAGAGTCCAGAGTCAAAGCTAAGCAGCAAGGATCTTTATTACAGGTTCGAACCTGGAACTCTCCCTCGCTTGCGAAACGAGACGGGCAGGAGAGCTCCCCTACTGAGCTCCGAGCAGTGTTATATAGTCTAAGAAAAGTGGGCATAGAGTTATTATACAAATCAGATATATGATTGGCTAGTGTTTGAACAAGGCGATTTGGCCAACTATGATTGGTTCCCGCCATTTCTGATATTTCGGTTCAACCTTTGAGGCGGGAGAGCAGGTTTATGGCAGCAAGAGTTTATCTTACTTAAACACGTCTTGTGACCTTGCCTCAGAACTTACAAAATCTCTGGTACGTGCAGAAAAACAGGTACTCACAGAACTTATGAAATCTCTGGTATGTGCAAGGATTAGAGAGCAGAACAAACGGTGTAGCGGGGGGGCGGGTACACATCTATCTTTGTGTCCTTTCAATGCATCATCATAACTTTGATTCATTTGCCATTATCTTTTGAGTTTACGAAGGCAGTATATACCTGTGGTGCTAGAAATAGTCAATCAGTCTCCAGAAGTGGGTATGAAGACATGAAAGATCATGCACACTTGCCAAGACCAGCTCGGTCAGGGAGACCCTAACCCAATGGCACTAGAGGAATTAAAGACACACACACAGAAATACAGAGGTGTGAAGTGGGGAATCAGGGGTCTCACAGCCTTCAGAGCTGAGAGCCCCAAACAGAGATTTACCCACATATTTATTAACAGCAAACCAGTCATTAGCATTGTTTCTGTAGATATTAAATTAACTAAAAGTATCCCTCATGGGAAATGAAGGGATGGGCTGAATTAATTGCAGCAGGAACACGCCCTTAAGACACAGATCGTTCATGCTAATTGTTTGTGATTTAAGAATGCCTTTAAGCGGTTTTCCTGCCCTGGGCAGGCCAGGTGTTCCTTGCCCTCATTCCTGTAAACCCACAACCTTCCAGCTTGGGCGTTAGGGCCATTATGGACATATCACAGTGCTGCGGAGATTTTATTTATGGCCAGTTTTGGGGCCAGTTTATGGCCATATTTTGGGGGGCTTGCTCCCAACACACACTAAATGACCAGTTTAGTCAGTGATACAATTGCCTGTCTAAGTATAGAGACAGAATCTCAGAAAATAATTATTAGGTTCTTCAAGTCTCCATCATTGCTCCTACAAATATTGTCATTTGGAAATTAATTCTTTAGAAAGGCTTGTGACCAGATCAACTATCATTAAATACAACATTAATTCCTCATAAGATATAAAGAGACACCAAAAATGAGATTTTTAAAAAATCAACTATTTTTAAAATGTAAAGTTATTATGACTAAACTAAAACTCACTTGTTAGAATAAGTTTATATGATCATAATTAAAAGTCTAGTGTTTTAACCTAAATGCCAATAAAATAAATAAGTTAATATTTATGTGTGTGGATATACAGATGGAATTTGAAAAAAAAAAGTAATGTAAAATGTTAAAAAAGTCAGAATTATAACTAGATATTTAGTCAGTTGTTAGAACAGTTGACAACTGACTAATAAAATATGCTGTTTATTTAATTTGGATATCTTATCACTGTAAAACATATTGCAAAGTTGGAACATATCATAAATTGGGTTACTTTTCTAAACAATCTCCCATTCCTCTCTGGGTAGTAACCACCAAATTTATGGCATTGGCATTTAGATTCAAATAGTAATGTAGTGAGAATAGTTTCTTTTTATCTTATTCTTTGGTGTGCTAGCCTCTTATGAGGAATTTAAGATTATGTTTTTGTTTCTAGACACAGCCTGATTTATCCTTTAAAAATAAGCACAATTTCTTATTTTGACAGGAAGTAAGCACATGTTTTATCAAAGCCAAGAATCCTGTCACACTCTTTTCCACAAATTTGTGTTGGTACACAGATAATGTGGATCATTAATATATGTCAAATAGAGATTGCCTTTTAATTATTGATACTAAAAGATTTATTTTTAAGAGCAATTTCAATGTTAAGAATCACCAAACACAAAAACCACTAGATGAGTTAAAGATAAATTTCTCTCCAAGCTGATGATTCATATATCTCATCACAAAATAAGGCATTTATTTTTGAATGCAGTAGACATGGTTTCGTGATTAAGGTTAATGACACAGCTTATTGCTATTCAAATCTCACTGAGGCAATTTCAGGAGCAAGGTGCTAGTGAGAAGCAGCTACCGGTATTTAATAGAGCACCACAACGAAACATTACAAACTACAGTGTGCTGCTCATATAGGACTTCTGATTCGCCTTAAAGGAGCCAGGGCCTTCAGCCTTTTACATGGCATAAACATACATAATCTCAGAGGAAAAAAAAGAAAAAAACTGAAAAAATAACAGCCTGAACAAATGAGAAAATATATGATGAAAAAAGCAGCTGGATCTCACTTTCTTTTCTACTCAAAAGAAAATTTGAACCTCAGGAAAATATCTTAGGAAATCATTGCAATGATGCATGTCTAATGGATAGGAAACATAGAGTATAGCTATTGCAAAAAGCAATTGACCTTTGAGGTAAAATGAAAAAAACCTGCTATTGTGTTCACAAAAAGGAATTGGACCTACAACTGCCTACATGCTGGTGTATAATAAAGGGGTTTTACATGGAAATTTGCTCAGGCTTAAATTTTCTTACCATATTCTATGCAAAGTTGAAAATAGAAATCAAACTGACTGTAGACAAGAAGTTAAATGTAAAGACAATTCAGTCCTCAATATACTTAGTCTCCAAGAGATTACCCTGTGTCAAAATAGTGGGCAGAGCAGACTTCACTAGTTTCAGAAAAATAAATGTCTCCATTCTATTGTCTTTTTCACTTGTCACATACGAGGTGACTATAACTATGGCAAAGAGAAGAGAGATATGTTTCTCACACTGCTATAAAACTTAGTTGAAATTGGTAGAGGCATTGGGATCCACATTCACTTTTCAAGTGGCCAGAAACGCAGCTCTGGCTGAGAGTGAGGTGACGTGACTCAGTTTTGTGAGGTCCCAGACTCTAAGGGTCTGTGTCTATTAAAATCTTTCTGCTTAAAATTGTTTAATGATATGCATTACTCTTTAACATGGCAAAACTTACCAAGACCCCCAACATAAGACCTTTACCTATCTTGCAGCCTCAATACTTTCATTACTCCCTGCTCTTCAGCTATATAGGATATTTGATGCATTGCAAATAGATTACGTTGTGGTTCAAGTTCTTTAATTTCCCCAAAACAGTCTGCAAACTTTTCAGTCACCAAAGTTATCAAAATAACATGTACGTATTAAATCTCACCTTAAACATCAAGCCCTCATTTTGTGAACTCCAGAAAGACATTGTTAATTGCACTTTATACACACTTTTATAGCACACTGTATTTTCCTATTCATTACATCAAAATTCTTGTAATTGTATTTACTCTGTTTTCCCTGTTTTACAAGGCTCCATGAGGGCAGGGGAAAACATCTATTTTGGTTACTACTGTATACCCCCATCACACTGCACAATACTGGATTTAATTGAATTCGATCAGTTCCATGAGGTAGTAAGCTAGTGTTACAGACACACAAGCTGTTCTTTATCTTCCAGTGCCCAGTGTGTCTGAGTCCCTACCTAAGTTCCTCTTTAATTTTCAGTTTCCTTGGTCAGTCCACCTAAATTTTCTGAATTATTCTCAGTATCTTTATTTCCTTAGCTATATAACAACTCTGTGGTGGACGAGAGGTTGGGATGCAGAAGGCAGAGAATATAGTTTTCAAAGTTATATCTTTCTATGATTTATGGAAATATGTATGCTGAAAGAAAATTAATAAATGACAGTAAGATTTTCAGGTAATCTGTAAAAACATATCTACCCTACAATGTAATTATACTGGTAAGGGCGCCCACTTTGAAATTTTAAAATTTATTTGCCAAGTGGACTAATCTATATCATATAAATCTTGTCATAATTTGTAGAAATTTATCTCACCAAAGAGTACACTTTATGTTTCAAAGACTAAAATACTTCTGAAATTTTGGAAACCAACTCTGTAAGACTGAGTCATATAAAATGCCAAACAACAGTGGACTGACAAGACAGAAGGCTATTCCTGTCACATAAAGTAAGTTTTGAGGTAACCAATTTAGCTTCACAAAAATTCTAAGCTTTTTAGGCCAGGTGTGGCGGCTCATGCCTATAATCTCAGCACTTTGGGAGGCTGAGATGGGAGGATTGCTTGATCACAGGCGTTCGAGACTAGCCTGGGCAACATGGTCAAACCTTGTCTCTACTAAAAATACAAAAATTAGCTGGATGTGTTAGAACACGCCTGTAATCTCAGCTTCTCCGGAGGCTGAGGCATAAGAATCACTTGAACCTGGGAGACAGAGGTTGCAGCAAGCAGTGATGGCACCACTGCACTCCAGCCTTCCAGCTGGGTGGCGGAGTAAGACTCTGTCTTAAAAAAACACAGAAAATTTGAAGCTCTTTAAAACTGTATGCATTATGTTTTCCCTTCATTCTAAGCATGCAGTTTTTACCTCATGATTAAAGATAGCTAATCCAGCTTCAATCATCACAACTGCTGTCATTGTTAATACTGAATGCCAACTAGATTGAATGGAAGAATGCAAAGTATTGATCCTGGGTGTGTCGGTGAGGGTGTTGCCAAAGGAAATTAATGTTTGACTCAGTAGCCTGAGAAAGGCAGACCCACCCTTAATCTGTGTGGGCACCATCTAATCAGCTGCCAGCATGGCTAGAATATAAAGCAGGAAGAAAAACATGAAAAAACTAGAATGGCCTAGCCTCCCATCCTATATCTTATTCCCGTGTTGGATGTTTCCTGCCCTCTAACAGGGGACTCCAAGTTCTTCAGTTTTGGGACTTGGACTGGCTCTCCTTGCTCCTCAAGAACTGATAGGATATACAGATATATATCAAAATAACTGATTGGAGATATATATATATCACCACAGACACTTAACATCAGCCACAAAAGCAACCTGTAGGAAGACTGCACCCTGCAAGGCCATAGGGGCGGAGCTGTTGAAGACCACGGGAACCCATCTACTGCATCAGTATGACTTGGATGTGAGACACGGGGTCAAAGGAGATAATTTTTGAAATGTTAAGATTGGACTGCCTGATAGATTTCACACTTGCATGCACCCTGTAGTCCCTTTGTTTTGTCTAATTTCTCCCATTGGGAGCGGCTGCATTTACCCAATATGTGGACCTCCATTGTATCTCGGAAGTAACTAGCTTGCTTTTGACTTTACAGGCTCATAGGCAGAAGTGACTTGCCTTGTCTCAGATGAAACTTTGGGCTGTGGACTTTTGAGTTAATGCCAAAATGAGTTAAGACTTTGGGGGACTGTTGGGAAGGCATGATTCGTTTTGAAATGTGAGGGCATGAGATTTGGCAGGGGTCTGGGGTGGAATGATATGGTTTGGCTCTGTCCCCACCCAAATCTCATCTTGAATTCCCACATGTTGTGGGAGGGACCTGGTGGGAGGTAATTGAATCATCGGGGGACAGGACTTTGCAGTGATGTTCTCGTGACAGTGAATAAGTGCCACAAGATCTGTTGGTTTTAAAAAGGGGACTTTCCCTGCACAAGCTCTCTTTTTTTGTCTGCCACCATATGAGATGTGCCTTTCACCTTCCATCATGGTTGTGAGGCCTCCCCAGCCACGTGGAACTGTCTAAGTCCATTAAACCTCTTTGTTTTGTAAATTTCCCAGTCTTGGGTAGGTTTTTAACAGCAGCATAAAAATGGACTAATACCACTGCCATAACCATTTCCTTCCAGCAAGAAAATTAAAGAACATAGTGGAAAAAATGGTACATGCTAGCCAGCTGCTAAGATTCCCCAAATTGCCACTTTCACATATATACCATTGGCAAGAAGTTATTCACACAGGAAGCAAGAGAGGATAGAAAGCAAGAAAGAGTGGGCTATTACTATCTATTCTGGGCAGACAAATGGAAAACAATTATAGGAGGGGATGGAGTGGGAGTGGGGTACTAGCAGAATTTGCCATTGCAGCTAATTTCAAAGTTAAAACTCATAGTAAAAGTCTGAGTAATTAAAAAGCAAGATTGGCATTATATTTCATTTAATAGGGTACATTAAAATTTACTTGGTACACAATATACCTAATTTTCCTACTAAATAATTTGAAGAAAATGAAGCAGGAAGACACTTCATAGTAAATATAAAAATACTAAATGCAATATTGTGTTCCCATTCATTATTAACATTTAGGAGGAAATTATAAGTATAAAAGTGTCATAACTAACATAATCTATGTATATTAGTAAAATAAATGAGAACATTACATGTAAAAAATGTTACCATATGTTAACCCTGTCTCTACTAAAAAGTACAAAGAATTAGCTGGGCATAGTAGCGGGCGCCTGTAGCCCCAGCTACTCAGGAGGCTGAGGCAGTAGAATGACGTCAACCCGGGAGGCGGAGCTTGCAGTGAGCCGAGATCTCGTCTCTGCACTCCAGCCTGGGGCAACAGAGGAAGACTCCGTCTCAAAAAAAAAAAAAAAAAAAAAAAAAAAAAAAAAAAAAAATTACTATATGTTAAGTTTAAACTCTGTAAGTTTTGTTTGTTTGTTATTGCTATTAGCTATTGAATTTATTCCCTTCTATTGATATCTACACTAGGTTAGTACAGAATTCAGGCAAAAAAAGTGAATGTAAACATGATTTATATTATGATAGTTATATTTAAGTTTATCTTACTTATCTTCTAGCTACATTTACCAAAATCATATTTATATCACTACATTATATTTATGTGAATTACCTAGAAAGTAAATTCCATGAAAGCAGGAATGTTGGTTTGTTCAACACTATCTACATAGTGCTTAGAAGAGTGCCTACCACAAAGATGTGCTTATTAAATATTTGTTGAAAGAGCAAATATGTGGAATAATAGTTTTGAAAATTTAATTTAAAAAACAGATCTGTAATATCAATGTATCAATTGTAATATCAATATATACCACATTCTCCTGATACTACTTCTCTGCCCATAATGTCATTTCTGCTCTTTATTTTTAATTAACCCCCTGAAAGTATTTTTATTGTTGCTATTTATTGTTTTAAAAATCTTTCAAAGAAGAAGTGTCACATTGATATTTTATGTACACATTCATACAAGTCAGGCTAAAATTTTTTTTTTCTTTTTTGTCAATTGTTGGTATTACTCTGTTATTCAAATGCATTAAAATTCCAGTTTGCCTGACTGTGATTTTATTTAATCATTAAAGTTGTGTTTAGATGAAAATATTCAACCTAAAATATCTGATTTTTGAGTTTTGTTCCATTTTAACAAGCAAATTGCATTATGTTGCAATTATTCTGATCACAGTTGTTTATATTTATGTTCTATGTATGATTCTTAGGGCTTTATATGCAATATCTCTTTGTTTTTCCCAATAATCCCATTATACAATGTTACCAAAGAGTAAATAAAAGCTAAGGAAGCTTTATTAATTTCCTTAATATCACATCAGTATGAAATTGTTGAGTCAGAATATGAGTCAAGATTTAATACCAGAAAGTGTGCCCACTTCTGGTCTTTCTACCTTTGCAGTATCATTTAATTATATAGTTGTTGTTATGGTATGAATCTATGTCTCCCCAGCATTCATATGTTAAAACCTATCACCAGTGTGATGATGTTATGAGGGGAGACCTTTGAGAGTTGATGGGATCAGCAGGGCAGAGCCCTCATGAATGGAATTAGTGACCTTATAAAAGAGAACTGAGAGAGACTTCACATCCTTTCATCATGTGAGGACACATCAAGAAGGTCCATCTGTGATCCATAAAGCAGGCCCTTGACAGACATCAAATATGTGAGCACCTTAATTTTGGACTTCTCAACCTTCAGAATTGTAAGAAAAAAAAAATTCTGTTGTACATAAGCTGCCTAGTCTACAATATTTTTCTTATTGCAGACTAAATGGTCTAAGACAGCTGTTAAAATAATCAATAATTTTTTTTTTTCGTTTTCCAGAAGAATTTCACTTCTCCATAGAAGCTAAATGATCACACAGGTACATCCAAATGAATTGACTGAAGAAATCACCAGGAAGTGCTTTGACTCTGACTATGAGGAAGCCTCTTTTTCTATCTTCCTATTTATCTCTCTTTTAAGAGATTAACTTCAGAAGGCTCTTCTTTGTATAAAGCATATTATCACTTGCTTATATTTTCTTAAGACTCTTCAATGTGTTCGTTGAAGGGTCTGGAGTAATTTATCCTCTTCTCCAGGAAATCATACAAATTTAAATTATTTTTGAAAGACATTGTCTGCACATATAAGCTTAGAAGAAAAATAAGTGCAATAAATGCCTAGCATAATAGCATTATTTATATACATTTGTGTGTGTGTATACATGTGTGCATCCATGACATTTTACTATTAGAGATCCATTGCACACCTAGCACAGTATGTCATGTATGATCTGTAATAACATGCATATGCTAACATCCCTGCTTTCCATATAAGTAAATCACCTCCATGTCAACATCTATTCTTTCTGAATTGTCACATATAGGTCCTAAACCCCACATTTCTCATCCTAGCACATCTGTATTTCATTGGTTCATTTCTAGAAGTATTTTAGAGTAAAAGATATATTCCAACTCTGATAATTTTACACATTAGCAATAATTGGCATGTATTAACTTCAGTCATATACACAAAATACCTTTCTCTCTTATTTTCACAACCATCCTTTCAGAAAATAAAACATCATTTGCTGAAACCACATTGAACAGGAGTATATTTGAAGAAATTCAAAATAATCATAGTTTGATGATATTACAAACTTCATTTGAAGGTATATGATGAAAATACAGATTGCCCAGCTTGTTATTTTATTGTGAAACATATCCAGAAAATTTCTGATGATGGAAGAGGAGTAGCAGAATGAAGTAGGTATTTTACAACATCATTATACTAAAAACAAAAAATAGTCTTGCTGTTAAAAACTGGTTATTCTTTCCAGGACTTACAAAGTTTTTCCTCTACTCTTATAACTATATATCTAAATTATTGTCTGCATAGCTTGGTGTGCCCTTATAAAGCTCACAATAAAAATCCATTTGTTCCTTCTGTTGTACAATTGAACAGTGTGAAGTAATTTGGATATTTGATATGCTCGTTAGGACTTCTTATATTATTAATTCTAATTCTTTGTTGCATTGCAGTAATCCTATGGCCAAAATATTTTTACAAACTTTATTTAAGAAAGCTTACATACTCTTTCTTATATCCCCCTTTGACTCAACAGAATTGTAACTATGGAGATATCAGAAAAAAATGGTCTTCTAAAACCCGACTTCAAAATCACATAATCATAAAAAAGTTAATAGGTTTAATGACCTATCATGTGTAATTACATGTAATTATATATGTGTGTGTGTATATATATATACATATGTGTGTGTATGTGTGTATATATACTTTTTTTTTTTGAGAGAGAGAGTTTCCCTCTGTCACCCAGACTGGAGTACAGTGGCATGATCTCAATTCACTGCAATCTCTGCCTACTGGGTTCAACCGATTCTCATGCCTCAGCCTCCCAAGTAGCTGGGACTACTGATGAGCACCACCATGCCCAGCAAATTTTTATATTTTCATAGAGACAGGGTTTTTCCATGTTGGCCAGACTTGTCTCAAACTCTTGGCCTTAAGCAATCCACCTACCTGGGCCGCCCAAAGTGCTAGGATTACAGACCTGAGCCACTGCACCTGGTCAATTTTATAATATTTTTAAAAGGACATAATAAACGAATTTAACAGAAAGGTGACCAATTAAGAGATGATACGTTCACTGTTTGTGACTACAAAGTATTAATATAAATTTTCAATTAAAGTGAATTAAACATTTATTTTGATATTACTATGTGCCAAAACTGAGCTTTGAATTTAGGAGAGGAATCTAAATAACACTTTTATTTTCTTAATGTTTATTTATTGTAAGAGAAATTTATTAAAGTATGCTTAAAAATATTGAATATTCCTTCAAAAGGTGGGATCTTATTCCTCTTTCCTTGACTGTGAGGTGGACTAAGTGACTTATACCTAACAAGCAGAATACGGTGGAAGTGATGGTGTTTTACCTCTGAGACTATGACATAACAGACATTGTGGTTTGCTCCTTGCCCTCTCTTTTTTATCTCACACTGGGAGATGCCATCTGCCATTTTTCAAGCACAATAAAACAGGCTAGTGGAACAATACACATGGAGAGTAGCTGAAGCATTTTGCCAATGGCTATGTCAGGGAGACATCTAAGAGGTGAATATCAAACCCCAATTCAACCTTCAGGTGGTGGAAGTCCAAACTGACATTTTGACTGCAAACTAAAAGAATTTGAGCTGAAACTACTTAGCTAGGCTACTTCTATATTGTGACCCACAGAAACTGTGAAATACTAAGTGTTTATTCTTTCAAACTTCTAAATTTTGACCTATTTTTGACACAGCAATAGATAACTAACACAGACAAAAATAGTATTGAAGACATAATGATTAACACTGTGGAAAGAAAGACAAGGAGGAAGTGATCCTCATGTAATTGATGTATGAATAGTTGGGAAGGAAGATGAAACATTAACTAGGTGATAGGAGAGAAAGTCATATTATTTAGAGAGTATTTCTAAAATATAATATCACATCCTTTTTATGATCAGGTATTATGGACCCTGGAAGAGTTAAGTGGAAAACAAATTCGAAAGTCAGTTTGCTAATGGGTCTTCAAACATCTTTCCATATTTTAGACAGCAAGAGAAAGCTGTATCAGTGATGCTTTCATTTGGATATAGTGGTTTGACCCCTCCAAATCTCATGTTGAAATTTGACTTTCAATTTTGAAAGTGGTGCTTCATGGGAGGTGATTGGGTTATTGGGGCTACTCGTTCCTGAATAGAGTAAGGCCCTCCCTGGCATGAAGGCCAGTGAGTGAGTTCTCAATCTATGAGTTCCCAGGAGAGGTGGTTGTTAAAAAGAGTCTGGTAACTCCCGCTCCCATCTCTCTTAATTGCTCTCTCTTACCATAGGTTTTCTACCCATCCTGGCTCCCCTTCCCCTTTTGCCATAAGTAGAATCAGTTTGAGGCCCTCAATAGATGCAGATACCTGCACCATACTTCTTGTACCACCTGCAGAACCATGAGCCAAATAAACCTCTTTTCCTTATAAATTATTTGACCTCAGGCATTCTTTTAGAGCAATACAAACTCAGACAAGAGATTATTATGATTATGATAGAAAGTAAAAGATGCTAATTTATAGAGCTTTACATTCCAAGATGTGACTAGGATGCAAATACATTAAAAAATTCATAGGAGTCCAGAGATAGGAAATGGATATCTCACTGTAAATGGGAATTATTAGCCAAAAAAGCATGGATTATAAAGAGGAAAAAAAAAAAGATAATTTCTATAGCTGCAGTCTCAAAGGTTAATCCTAATTCCTTTAAAAAGAGACACTAAAATTTGCTTATTTTTTAAAATTACTTATGCACGCATACATGTATTAAACTTTGCATAATCTTTGTTCTAAGTAGGGGTCCATTCCTTATTATAAAACTATTTCCCTTTTTCATAATTGTTCAAGTTAGATAATCCCTTTAAATATTATTCTCTCTAGATAATCAGAATGGACAGTATTTGTGTGCTAAAATAAGTATCCTGGTATTTAGATGAATATGCTCGAGTAAAAAGCACTCTACAGAATTGAGCGCCGAATATTTTGTTATTCAAAAACAAAATTGGAGGAAAAAAAGCAACAGGGCAATGCATACATAGTCAAATGAATTTTAATTAATATTTCTTTCCTTTTTCTCGGCCTACCTGTTACAAAAATCTTATGTGTACTGATTTTAACTATCATATAAAAATGTGAAATAAAAGGGCACGACTATTTACTATTAGGTTAATGCAAAAGTAATGGGAAAAACCACAATTACTTTTGTACCAACCTAATATTAATTCTCATTATTCTAAGCTAAAAATCTTGTTCCTTAAAGTTGTATTTTGTTAGAATTTGAATGTTACATGCATGTATGTTTGTGTGGGTGTGTCTGTGTGATGGTGTACCCATGTTTTACCCAGGGACTGTTCTCTACTTTGTTTCTAATTCTGAAGACTTCCTAATTCTAAACACTTCTACAAGAAGTCTTAATTATTTATCTGAAATAATTTTTGAACACCTGTTATGTGCCAACACCTGAGGATAAAAAGGTAAATTAAAAATGATGAAGTTTTGTTGCATTCATAAAACATACAGTCTACTGTGCAGTCACACCAAAAACATTATACAAAAAAATAATCAGAAGAAAAATAAAATAACTGCCATGAAGGGAAAAAAAGGGCTTAATTTGATCTACCTTCAATAACATTGTTATAAAAAGCATCTCAAAGAAGAAGAGACTTGAGTAGAGATTTGGAGGATGAGAATGAGATAGCATTGAGAATGATGCAGGAGGGTGGAAGCTGAGAGCATCCCAGGCATGAAAACCGCTCATAGCAAAGATCATGGGGAGAGTGCAGTATGTTGACAGAATGGGAAGAAAGCCAGTATGGTTGGATTATACTAATAAGAGGGCACGCTGACTTGCAATGAAGCCAGAAGGAATGAGATTGGTGAGATGGTAAGTAATGAAGATCTTAGTCTGTGTGTAATGGAAAGTTATGGAAGCAGGTAGTATAGGAATTATAGAGTACTATGTGGTTTATATTTTAGGTTTTATAAAGCTAAATGACTAAAAAAGTGATAGCTAATGTGGACAAGAAGGTATACAGATTTAGATGTGTCCAAGTGAGGGATAATGGCTGCTTGAACAATATAGTTTCAGTGTTGATGGAGAGAAGCCAATTAATTCAAGGGTTTGTTTGTTTGTTTGTTTGTTTTAGACAGAGTCTCACTCCGTCACCCAGGCTGGAGTGCAATGGCACAATCTCGGCTCACTGCAACCTAGCCTCTTAGGTTTAAGTGATTCTTCTGCCTCAGCCTCCCGATTAGCTGGGGTAACGGGTGGGCACCACCATGCCTTGTAGAGGTGGAATTTCATCATGTTAGCCAGGGTGGTCTCAATCTCCTGACCTCATGATCCACTCGCCTTGGCCTCCCAAAGTGCTGGAATTCAAGAGATGTTTTTAAATAGTATTGGCAAATATTGATGATTTTGTAAATTAAGGGAGAGAAATAATGAAGGCTGACTTTCCTACAGTTTTGCTTATAGCTTCTGAATATATATGGTTATCAATGTTAAATTAGTTACAAAAGTATAAATATTTAATATTTCTCAGTAAGTGTATGGGAGTTGGTAGAAAAAAATGATAATGGTAATTCCTGAAGTTTAAAATGTTGTCAAAATATTGTCACTTCCAATCCTAGGATTTTGCATACAACTCTGTGCTGAGTATTATGTACATACAACAATAACTTTCTATTTTAGACTCTTCTCTTTTTTGATTTTTGAGCAATTTAACTAAATTAGTAAAATAACTTTGAATTCATGTATTCTCTACCTTAGTTGAGAATCTTGAGAAAGTTTTTCTATTACTCAATGCAGCATCAATGTAACTTCAGCATTATTGCCACAAAACTCCCTGGACACTTGAGGCAGAAAGGAAAAAAGGAAGGAATGAAGAAAGGGAAAGAAACAAAATACTAAAATTAAAGGTTTTTTTTTTTGGTCATGCTCTCAAATAAATTAATTATCCATTTATAGTCAACATACAGCATGATGAAATGCTTATCCGTGAACTTTCACTGTGTGACACTATTTGGTATGGTTTGGCTCTATGTCCCCACCCAAATCTCATCTTGAATTGTAGCTCCCATAATTCCCTTGTGTTGTGAGAGGGACCTGGTGGGAGATAATTGAATCATGGGGAAAATTTCCATCATAGTTTTCTCATGGTACCGAATAAGTCTCATGAGATCTGATGGTTTTATCAGGGGAAACCTTTTTTGCTTGGTTTCCATTCTCTCTTGTCTGCCACCATGTAAGACATGCCTTTTACCTCTGCCATGAGTGTGAGGCCTCCCTACCCATGTGAAAATGTAAGTCCATTAAACCTTTTTTTTTTTTTTTAATCTATAAATTACCTAGTCTTGGGTATGTCTTTATCATTGCATGAAAATGGACTAATATAGTAAATTGGTCCTGGTCGAGTGGGGCACTGCTATAAAGATACCCAAAAATGTGGAAGCGACTTTGGAACTTGGTAACAGGCAGAGGCTGGAACAGTTTGGAGGACTCAGAAGATAGGAAAATGTGGGAAAGTTTGGAACTTCCTACACACTTGTTGAATGGCTTTGACCAAAATGTTGATAATAATATGGACAATAAAATCCAGGTTGAAGTGGTCCCACATGGAGATGTGAAACTTGTTGGGAACTGGTAAAGAGTAAAGGTGACTCTTGCTATGTTTTAGTAAAGATTGCAATGGGAAAGTTTTGGATTAATCTTATTTAAAATTGATGCTACAATAAAGTGTTCCTCTTCTTCCCAAAAAAAAAAAAAGACTGGCGACATTTTGCCCCTACCATAGAGATTTGTGGAACTTCAAACTTGAGAGAGATGCTTTAGGGCATCTGGCAGAAGAAATTTCTAAGCAGTAAAGCATTCAAGAGATGACTTGAGTGCTGTTAAAAGCAGTTTTAAAAGGGAAACAAAGCATAAAAATTAGGAAAGTTTGCAGACTGACAATGCAATAGAAAAGAAAAACCCATTTTCTGAGGAGAAATTCAAGCCTGCTGTAGAAATTTGCATAAGTAATGAGGAGCTAAATGTTAATTGCCAAGACAATGGGGAAAATGTCTCCAGGGTATGTCAGAGACATTTGAGACAGCCCTACTCATCACAGGCCCAGAGGCCAAGGAGAAAAAATTAGTTTCATGGGCTGGACCAGGGGCCCCCTGCTTTGTGCAGCCTAGGGACCTGGTGCTCAGTGTCCCAGCTGCTCTAGCCATGGCTAAAAGGGGCCAAGGTACAGTTAAGGCCGTGGCTTCCAAGCGTGCAAGCCCAAGCCTTGGCAGCTTCCACATGGTGTTGGGACTGCAGGTTCACAGAAATCAACAACTGGAGTTTCAGAACCTGCGCCTAGATTTCAGAGGATATATGGAAGGACCTGGATATCCAGAGCCCTCATAGAGAAGCTCTGCTAGGGCAGTGTGGAAGGGGAATATGGGGTCAGAACCCCCACACAGAGGTGCTTCGTGCACTTGGAAAAGCCACAGGTACTCAATGCCAGCCCAAGTAAGCAGCCAGGAGGGAGGCTAAACTCTGCAAAGCTATAGGGGCAAAGCTTCCTAAGGTGGTGGGAACCCACCTCTTGCATCAGCATGACCTGAATGTGAGACATGGAGTTAAAGGAGATTATTTCAGAGCTTTAAGATTTAATTACTGACTCATTGGATTTCAGACTTGCATGGAACTTATAGCATCTTCATTTTACTTAATTTCTCCCATTTGGAAAAGGGTGTATTTATTCAATGTCTGTATCTCCATTGTATCTAGGAAGTAACTAACTTGTTTTTTATTTTACGGGCTCATAGGCAGAAGAGACTTGCCTTGTCTCAGATGAAAATTTGGACTGTAGATGTTTGAGTTAATGCTGAAATGAGTTAAGACTTTGGGGGACTGTTGGGAAGGCGTGATCAGTTTTGAAATGTGAGAACATGAGATTTGGTAGGGGTCAGGGGCAGAATGATATGGTTTGGCTCTACATCCCCACCCAAATCTCATCTTAAATTGTAGCTCCCATAATTCTGATGTGTTATGGGAGGAACCTGGTAGGAGATAATTGAATCATGGGGGTGACTTCCCCCTTACTGTTCTCATAGTAGTGAACAAATCTCATGAGATCTGATGGTTTTATAAGAGGAAATCCCTTTTTCTTGGTTCTCATTCTCTGTTGTCTGCTGCCATGTTAAACATGACTTTCACCTTCCACCATGAGTGTGAAGCCTCCCTAGCCGCATGAAACTGTGAGTCTGTTAAACCTTTTTCTTTATAAATTACCTAGTTTTGGAGAAGTCTTTATCAGCAGTGTGAAGACGGACTAATACAACTGTTGAAAAACCTCCATCTGGTACAAGAGCCATCATTGACAATTGAAGCACTTTATAATAGTTGATATGAAACAGGGTGATAAGAAGCCACTCTATTTCTTAATAGCCATTCTGATTCAAGTCCATTTTTCTGATTAATATGTTTTCTTGGCACCCAGCAAGACCCAGGTGTTGCTAATGAATTTGTGCAAAGTTGTCACCTTTTTGTACTCCTCAATATGACCATGAATTTAGCAAAAGTCATCAGATGTCCAATGTATGCAGTAAGATGCAGAATTTGTAGAGAAACAGCTGGCAATATGTGTTGTTTTCTTCATGAAATTTCACTAAACTGTGCTAGGCTTTATGCAATACATTTTAATTGTCTATTTTTGCAAATATTCTGGCTTACTGTAGTCTCTACTGTAAATTGTTTATGTTGTTTACATGCTTAATTTGCTATATTATTTACATATATAACTTGTTAATTGATTGCTAGATATATATTTAGAAGTTATCAAATAATATTTTATTAAAAAATATCTCATAATTCTAGTAAAAACGTAATAAAAATAACAAAAAATTGGTAAGTTAGTTATAATAGATGATAAGGTCTACATATTTCGTGAACCAGGTATACCACGTTTTCTGTTTTTTGTTTGGGAGGAGGATGGTTGCTTGCTTCTCACCTATGTTTTCTGGTCCAGGTTATTTACTGTTTGTGTCTAATATTACACGTTTTTACCTTGATCTCCTTGATCTTTTCTGGTTTTGAGCCACTTTGAATTTATTCTTGTTCTTTTTACCTGTCTTTTCTAGTTGAAATAGTCTTTCTATGCATCTCTCTTTAACTGGTTAAATTATGCTTTTACTTAAGACCATAAATTTATTATGTATTTTCTCAGGGAAATCTTTCTTAAGAAATGCTCAAATTATGGCAGGAAAAAGTGTCCTCCATAGTGCCTATCACAACTGAATGTATGTATTTCTTTATATGAACCCGATATGGTTTGGCTGTGTCACCACACAAATCTCAACTTGAATTGTATATCCCAGAATTCTCACGTGTTGTGGAAGGGACCCAGGGGAGGGTAATTCAATCATGGGAGACAGTCTTTCTTTCCTGTGCTATTCTCGTAATAGTGACTAAGTCTCACAAGATCTGATGGGTTTATCAGAGATTTCCGCTTTCGCTTCTTCCTCATTTTCTGTTGCTGCTGCCATGTAAGAAGTGCCCTTCACCTCCAGCCATGATTGTGAGGCCTCCCAAGCCATGTAGAACTGTAACTCCAATTAAACTTCCTTTTCTGGGTATGTCTTTATCAGCAGCATGAAAACAAACTAATACAGAACCTTTAGTTTGTTTGTTTGTTTGTTTAAGGTCTGCTATGGTTTGAATGTTTGTTCCCTCCAAAACTAATTTTGAAATTTAATTGTCATTGAAACAATATTAAGAGCCAAAACTCATAAGAGAAGAACATGGCATCAGGCTCTACCCTCATGGATAGAATTGGTACAATTATATATGGGCAAGTTTGGTCTTCTCTTGGTCTCTCTCACTCTTCTATCTTCTGCCCTAGGCTAGTGCGGCAAGAAGACCCTTACTAGATGCCAGTACCTTAATCTTGAACTTCTCAGCCTCCCAAACTGTTCGCCAATATAGTTATATACCTGCTATGTACTTTGAGCATTAGTTTCCTGTTATACAAAATGAGGGTTATCATAATACAAACAAAAATACATAAAATTTATCTAGCTTTGTTATGAACCAGGCACTGTGCTAACATAGGATTTTGAAATGTAGATGGTGTCAGCAAATGGGTTTTGCTAAATCTATAGTACTGAGCATTTTATGTGTTAGTAAGAAATCTTTTTTATGATTTATCAATATGTACCATTTCTCAAACTTCATTAGATAAAATTGAAGAATTATGTAAGTTCTCTACATAAGTCTAAAGAGTTCCAAGTTAGTAAGAAACATTCATCCTGCATTTCATAGGGAGAGACAATCGGTAATATAACATTTATGACCATTCTGAGTTCCCTCACTTGTTACTCCAAGGAAGGAAGAGTGATTTAGCTGATAAGTTTAAGTGAGGAAACACCACTCATGTTTTCTTTTCCTTCTTCTTATGTCTTGCCTGTTCTGAGATTATGTTCAGAGCTACTCTTGTTGCAGCAATAATGTAAGAAGGATAGGACATTTCCATTAGGGAGTCCTACAATGTTCTTCCTGTGCCAGTGACTGGTGAATACATATGTCTAATTCAGGGTTAAATATGAGTAAATCAGAGCCCAAAAAGTGCTTCCCAGGGTCAGCTTTATTGAAAAATAAACTGAGAGTCTGATCTCTATCTGTCTGACACTTGGCATTCGTCCTTCAGTGTGTTTTGAACTTAGGTGAGAATGAAACTCGATCTTTATTAAACCGATAAATACCCCCCAACAGCTCTGTTTCTATACTAAACTCTTTATGTGACCTGTAAAAAGTTGAGTGAAGACATTGTGTAATGAAAATAAAACAATGTGCTAATAATAAACAATGTATTTATTTTAAGCTCATTGGATTTTCATGCAGTCTAAGTAGAGATACTTAAAAAAAAAAAAACTTTCCTCTTGATTATGAGATACACTAATTTGAAAGTACTTTGTAATTCACGAAATATTAGAGTTGGTAAACTTCTATTAACATTTTTAGAAATTATGTTTATATGTAATGCATGCTTAGTTTCTCTTATTTAATTCTCTATGTGATATAGAAGGAGAGCTACAGTGTCATGAGGCTATCTCTCAGCTTCCAGAAAACTTTAAACTATAGACTCAGGTTCAGGCTAGACATTTTTATTTTGATTCTGTACTTCCATGATTGGGTTAAAATATCATCAGCCTCTGAATTTGGAGAGAACCATTTTCTCTTTGTCAGGGCATGTAGCATGGCATATAACATACAATGAACATACATTTTTATCTGGGGAACTTATACATAAGGTGGACAATCTATTCTGGCTTATAGTTCTAGATTATTCATGTTGTGTTGGTAGGATTAGTAATGGTTTCTCAATCACTTTCTGAAGTGCTCTACTATGAATGATACATTACAAGGTCACTTTGTCTATAAATAAACCAAAGGAGCAAAATACCTGATTGACTGCCTAAGGGCTGTCATTAGAAAACTTGGTATTCTCAGGTTTAACTTGATAATATAAGCTAATTTTAGGGAAAATTCTACTCCTGGTTTGTGATATACCTTGTTTAGGACATGGAATGTTACACTTAACATTTATTCAAATTCACCAAGCTCATGAGTAAAGGATCTGAACTAGAACATGAAGCTTCAAGCCCATGAGTCTTTCCAGTATTTTTCACTATAGGTTTCTGTATATTTTTCTTAAACTATCCCAAGTATTCCCTGAAAGGAAGAATTCAAGGTTCAGACACAAAAGGCAACCAATTGGACATCAGCCTGATGACTCCTTTGGCTGCCTGCTTTCTCACAGAAATCAGACCAGGGTCCTGGAAAGAGACTCTGGGATGGAGAGTAGAGTGCAAGTGGCTTAGTAGGTAGTGGTGTTCAGATTTTCATCTGTAGAAGGGGACTAATGGAACCAGGATTGGGTAGAATGGGAAGGTGGTCAGTAAAGCAGTCTCAGAAGAGCATATGAAGAGATCTGTAGCTTGGATAGCCTTCAGAATTATCCTGAATTCATGCAAAGTGGTTAGGTACATGCACACACCTTATCAACTAGTTGTTGGAAGTGGAATGTCCCCCAAAAGAAGTATGACCTTGTGAAGTAGCTCTATTCATCTAAGGCAATTTGGATTAGAGGCGAGAATTAAAGGCTGACTCTAGCACCACATCCAGTCACTGCAAGAGTAAATCCTTCAGATTTAAAGCAGAATTTTGTCAATGACTCATAATATCCACTTTTATATACTATTCAAACAATTTATATTATGGTATTAAATTCCTCTAAAAATCATGAAACTGTGTCCATTTAGAAAGCCCATGAGTAGGCTCCATGAGATCTGTGAATTCCTTGAAACTGGACATTCTCTATACAACACATGTTGAAAGCATATGTTGATTTTTCTATGGGAAGTAGTTATAACTTTCATCAGTAAATCAAAAGGACCTGGATCTTCAAAAATGATAAGAACACAACCCTTTTCAGTAATTAGCAAAATCTATGGCTAAACTCTCTGAACCTAGAGTCCTTGACTTAAATTATTAAGAACTATTTATTCATTACTTTTTCTAGTGAGGAAAGTATAAAATGAAATAGAGATAAAGAAGACAATAGTCTCTGAAGTTTCTCCTTTCTTGTCTCTCAAATAGAAAATTCTGAATCTCTCATATCTACAAGTTGAACAAAATAGCCCCTGCCTTGAGAAAGAAGAATATTTATTTTTCAGTTATCCAAGTGTGAGAAGGCAGTATGAATATATAGACAGAGATGTGATATGATATGATATATTATGAATGCTCACATTATTAATAATAACTCATTACCCATAGAGTAGGGGGAAATTGTGAACTATAAACACAGGGTGTTGTCATTTATATAACAGGTCAAGGTTTTTCACTCCCTCACCTTGTTTCTTCACAACTTATCCCAGATGAGAAGGGTCACTTAGTTCACTATGAAAATGAGGTTATGCAAAGAGGAAGTTTATTCTGCAGGTGTTTCCCCGAAAACATATTAGAATCCTTCATTGCTCTTTATGGTCAGAGTGGGATTTGATTGTCACTATCCTTGACTGTGGGATGGTGGAAAATTGAATCTCAACAAAAAAGAAAGGACAGAGCAGAAAGGAAGGGAAAATGAAAGAAAAGAAAGCAGAAAGTAAGAGAAGAAAGAAAGAAAGAAAGAGAGAGAGAGAAAGAAAGAAAGAAAGAATAAAGAGAAAGAAAGAAAGAAAGAAAGAAAGAAAGAAAGAAAGAAAGAAAGAAAGAAAGAAAGAAAGAAAGAAAGAAAGAAAGAAAGAAAGAAAGAAAAGGAAGGAAGGAAGGAAGGAAGGAAGGAAGGAAGGAAGGAAGGAAGAAAGAAAGAAAGAAAGAAAGAAAGAAAGAAAGAAAGAAAGAAAGAAAGAAAGAAAGAAAGAAAAGAAAGAGAGAAAGAAAGAAAGAAAAGAAAGGAAAGAAAGAAGGAAGAAAGACCAGCCAAATAAGGATGAACTGACTACTTCGTGTCCCCTTCCGATGATTCTTTTGTATCGTTTTCCAATGAAGCTTTTGGAGAGAATGAAATAGGAGTGGACCTATCCAGTCTTACATATGCAATTTCACATAACCAACTATTTATTACTATTTCGAAATAAGAAGGTGTTCACTCTGGTAATCGAGTGTATCTACATGCATTTCAGATATTGCTGTTCATAATACAATATTAAATTGAAAGAGGCCCTAACATGAGTAGGTTATGCCCTTACAAATATCATTGTTCTCAAATGGGTTTTAAGAATACAAAATGGCAAAGGAAGGCAATGAACCCCAGAGTATATTTGAGTTGTGAAATTACGAATTACTTTTGTATATGTAGCTTAGGTGGAACACTTTCCAATTTTAATGATTTTGAGTATCAATCTAGATCATAATATTAGGAGAGATATTACAACTTGAGTCATATCCCATGGCAGAATATTATTTATTTTGACTCAAAATAATCTACTTCCAAACTGACACCCTATCTTTAACTAGAGTATGCATATTGGAAGAACGTTAAAGGAATATTGCAGTTGCATAAAGTATTTTTTTCTTTTTTGGTAAATAAACAACTGGAAAATGCTTAGTTTGTTAACACATGTGGGACTCAGAATGTCACTGGCAGTGACACTTTAGGATTGGTTGGTTTTTTACTGTTGACCAGGTACCAGTGTTGGCAGGGATAATCTGAAGAAATGGAGCAATGGAGAGACTTACTTGGCTGCATTCCAGAGAAAAGACAGGTTATCTTGCATTGATGCCATAAAGAAGCAACTCCAAACTCAGTTATTTTACTAAAGCTAAAACTGTATTTCCTGATATAGGTATTAAGGAAACATGGGGAAATCTGAGATATAAATATCAGTTTTGTTGTGTTATCTTATTACCTGCTTTCACTACCTTTTATCCAGGAGTATAGCTTCTAGGACTTATATAATTTTGTATGTAAACTTAGTGAATATAGAAACATCCACTGGTGACAGCAGCACTGATAGGAGAGCACCTTTTTCCTCTCCAAGCCCTAAAGACACATTTTGAAGTTTTCCTCCATTTGCAATTAAAAAAAAATTTTAAGTTACATGGCATTATGTTATGAGATACATATACATAGTGAAAAAAATTGTCACTAAAGTGAAGCAAATTAACGCATCCATCAGCTCGCATACCTACCCATTTTTTTGGTTTGTTTGTTTTTGTGTCAATTTTTAAAAACTTCTGTGTGGGGGCAATTTAGTTCAATAACATCAAATTGTTGAAAGAATACATCACTTACAATCAGAAATTTTGATGTCAATGGCCATTTATTGGCTATAACCTTTAAATTATCACTAACCTCCCACCTATGTTCCCATTTTAAAAATGGAAAATATTTTTCTCAAGATTTCCAACAGAGATAAAAGGATAATAGAAAAGGAAGCAACAGTGGGATCTCTTAGCACCCACCCATATAATTTTTCAGGCAATTTATAATCATGTTCCTCTGGTGAATGACTTTTAAGATAGGAAATCGATTTGATTTTTCAGCAGATCAAGTGAGTCCTAAAATGATAGGGTGACTATAACAAATAACAGTGTAGTGTATATTTCAAGAAAGCCAAAAGAGATTTTGAGTGTTGTCACAAATAAATGATAAATGATAATAGTGATGGATATGGTAATTACCCGATTTGATTATTATACTCTGTATACATGCACCGAAACATCACATTGTACTCCATAAATATGTGTAATTATTATGTCAATGATAAATAAGAAACATAAATTTTGAAATGTTCCTTTAGTTTTGGCCTTAACTTCTCTGTGAAATGATGAATTTAATGGCAATTAGACGGAAATAAAGAAAAGCTTTTCAAGGCACAATTATGAAGCTGCTAATATCTTTCATGAAGCACAGCATGATTTGTTTCTGCTGCCTTGTTCTATTTCATTTGGCTGGAATCCCAATTGATTCAGGCATTCGTGTATGCTTCAAATCAGTGAAAATCTCATGCTTCTAGATTTTTTCCTCACTTCTTTTTTTAATGCAACACCTGCTTTCTTAGTGTTATTTTTTTCCAGTTATCCAGATACGGAAACACAAAGTATAAAAGCTCATTTATATTCTAATCTGTGAAGATCATTTTTAATCCTGTTTTTCTCAACATTCAAATTTGTTTGCTATTCAATGTATCTTCTCATACCCCCTTTTTTGTTTTGTTTTGTTTTGTTAATTCTACAAGTGCTTAAAAATTAAAAAGAAAACTGTTTTGGCTCTAACTACACCTAACTGAATTAACACTTTCTATTTTACAAATAATTAAAAAGAAATATTACTGGAAATATTTATACTGCATAGAGTTACATCTGCTGAAAGGAAACACACACACACACACACACACACACACACACACACAGAGCATTTCACTTTCAACCTCTTAGCTTTCTTTCTTCCTTTCTTATTGTCTCTACTGCCATTCCATTGGAGAAGAGACTTCTTCAAACCCGATATATATTTTTTTATTTGTGTGACTATACCATTTTGTTTATACATTCATTTGTTATTGGACAATTCTATCATTCCAGGTTTGGGCTATTATAAATAAAGTATCATGAATACACATACAGATCATTGTGCAGACACGGTGTGTAAATTCCTAGGAATGGAATGACTGTCCATCCGATTTGTATACGTTTAACCTTACAAAAATTTGTTGGCCAGGCGCGGTGGCTCATGCCTGTAATCCCCGCACTTTGGGAGGCTGAGATGGGTGGATCACGAGGTCAAAAGATGGAGACCACGATGGCCAACATGGTGAAACCCCATCTCTAATAAAAATACAAAAATTAGCTGGGCGTGGTGGTGCACAACTGTAGTCCCAGCTACTCAGGAGGCTGAGGCAGGGGAATCGCTTGAACCTGGGAGGCGGAAGTTTCAGTGAGACAGGATTGTGCCACTACACTCCAGCAAGGGTACAGAGCAAGACTCTGTCTCTAAATAAATAAATAAATAAATAAATAAATAAATAAATAATGGAATTGTTGGTCAGATTTTCTTTACTTTTAATAATTATTTTACATTTTTTTTTAAGTTCTGGGGTACATGTGCAGAATGTGCAGATTTGTTACATAGGTAAACGTGTGCCATGGTGGTTTGCTGCACCTATCAACCCATCCCCTAGGTATTAAGCCCAGTATGCATTAGTTCCTTTCCCTAAGGCTCTCCTCACACTCTCCCTCAACAGGCCCCAGGAAGTGTTGTGCCCCTCCCTGTGTCCATGTATTCTCCTTGTTCAGCTCCCATTTATAAGTAAACACATGTGGTGTTCGGTTTTCTGTTTCTGCATTAGTTTGCTGAGGATAATGGCTTCCCGCTTTACCCGTGTGCCTGCAAAGGACATAATCTTGTTCCTTTTTATGGCTGCATTGTATTCCATGGTGTATATGTGCCCCGTTTTCTTTACCCAGTCTATCATTGATGGGCATTTGGGCTGATTCCATGTCTTTGCTGTTGTGAATAGTGCTGCAGTGAACATACGTGTGCATGCATCTTTACAATAGAATGATTTATACTCCTTTGGGTATATACCCAGTAATGGGATTGCTGGGTCAAATGGTTTTTCTGGTTCTAATCTTTGGGGAATCACCACAGTGTCTTCCACAGTGGTTGAACTAATTTATATTCCCACCAAGAGTGTAAAAGCATTCCTATTTCTCTGCAACCTAACCAGTATTTGTTGTTTCTTGGCTTTTTAATAATCACCATTCTGACAGGCGTGAGATGGTATCTCATTGTGGTTTTGATTTGCATTTCTCTAATGATCAGTGATGAGCTATTATTCATATGTTTATTGGCCACATGCATGTCTTTTGAAACCCCAGAAGAAAATCTAGGCAATACCATTCAGAACATAGGCATGGGCAAAGACTTTATGATGAAATCACCAAAAGCAATTCGAACAAAAGCAAAAAATGACAAATGGAATCTAATTAAAATAAAGAGCTTCTGCACAACAAATGAAACTATCAACAGAGTAAACAGAAAACTACAGAATGGGAGAAAATTTTTGCAATCTATCCATCTGACAAAGGGCTAATATACAGAATCTGCAAGGAACTTAAGCAAATTTACAGGAAAGAAACAAACAATGCCATTAAAGAGTGGGCAAAGGATATGAACAGACACCTTTCAAAAAGAAACCCAATCTTTTAAAAATTATGAATCAACTCTCCTCACTTAAAAAGACAAAGGCAAATTGAGAAAAAACGACCAAATTCTGATTAAAACTTTTTGTTGTTATTTTAAAATACCCCTGAGAATGAAAAAATCTTGTTCAATTTTTGGCTCTTGTAGAAAATATCAAGTTTGAATATAGTCAGAATCTAAAACTGGTTTTAGAAATGTCCAGATCAAGTGTGTGTGTGTGTGTGTGTGTGTGTGTGTGTGTAATATATGTGTGTGTGTATATATATATAAAAATACTAAATGTATATAATAAATATATATTCGTGTATTTATCATATATTCTATAAATACATATATGATGGTGATACAGAAGGTGGCAGAGAAGTTCTGGGTAGAGAAGGGCAGGGTCGCTGGTGAGGGTTCCATTCTCAGACTTGTGCCTGCAGACCTAAGTGAGAACAGGCACTCCTGTTTTTGTGCCAAAATGTTGCATTTTCCAAGTCCACTCTGGCACACCATGCCTCCCATCCTGTGCCCATATAAACCGGAGACCTCAGTGGACACACACCCACATGACTGTACATCAAGAGGAGCTGTGGAGAGCAGCAGACAGCGGAAGAGAGTGGCAGGGAGTGGCAGGGAGCAGCAGGATGGCATTGCAGGGAGCAGCAGGATGGCGTGGCAGAGAAGGAGAAAAGAGGTACCCGAACGTCAAGAGGAGTTCAGCCATTTTTGGACAATCTCCCCTTGGATAATCTCCCGGAGAAAATGATCTCCCCCACTCCTCCACCTTCCAGCTCCCCATCCACCTCACTGAGAGCCACCTCTGCCACTCAATAAAACCTGACATTCATCCTTCAAGCCACCTGTGATCCGATTCTTCTGGGACACTGGGCAAGAACTCAGGATACAGAAGGCTGTCACACTGGCTCTCTGCCCTTGTGATAAGGCAGAGGGCCCATTGACCTGATTAACATTCAATCTGTCTGCAGACGGCAGAGCTGAAAGAGCTTTGTAACACTGGGGCTGCAGGCAGTCACCCCTAGACACTACCGTGGGGCCAAGAGACCATAGCACTCACCTGGGCCTCTGCACCTGCCCATCTGCATGCTCCCCCTAGGGGTTTGAGCTGTAGTGCAACTAAAGAGGCAAGCCAATCCCCTGTCACATGTCCTGCAAAGGAAATAAAGGAACTCACCTGTTTCAATCATAAGTAAAATGTGCATATTATATATGATACATATATATACACACATATATATGAGAGATATATACACACACACATACACATACCATGTAGTATATATAATACTTAAAACTCATTTGAAATAAAATATATAGAAAACTCTCAAAAAAATGAAGGAAAAGAGTGAAGGAAAACTAAAAGGTGAAATATAAAAGTTTTATTATAAATTTTGTTAAATATTTCTGTGTGTGTATATATATTATCTCTATATATGTAGTCTTTATAGCTATATAATATCTATATACTATAAACAAATCTAAGAGAGAGAGAAAGGCAGAGAGAAAGAGATACAGAGAGAAAAATCTATATGCCTCATCTCCACATAAACATGGTGCTGGAACAGAGAAATACAGAAAATTATATTCAGTTATTGCCCCAAAGACACATTATTCAGATTTCTCAGGAACACAAGACACAGAGACCAGGTAAGTAGAAAATTCTGTGTTGGAGATCTCCTGGTGTAGCTGTTTGTGTAGCTTCCCTAACTGAAAGATCCAACATTTAAATGTTCACATAAAATGTTAAAAAAAGAAAAAATTTAAATGTGACTGAATACACCATTAAATCTCCTAACATAACTCCAGCATTCTAACCACTATTAGTCATTCAAACAAGAGTTATGAAAAACTCAAGACAAGGCTTTTTCCTTCATTTTTAGTCATGTTTTTAGGTAGAAATTATTCTCATTCATGAACCTGCAGGGGATAGTATAGATGGAAATGACAGCAGGAAAGACTTCCATCAGAGGTGAAAGCAAAAGAAAGAAGAGGAACAATTAAAAATAGATTTCCAGATTTAATCATCTTGAAGTATGGTATTTGTTAGGTTTTTAAAATGCAAAAGACATGCAGCAGTATTTTGTTTTGAGCTCCACAAACATAACAGGCTGATTTGGTACACCTGTCGTCATCGCTATTTAACATAAGAAACATATCTTGAGTGCATGTGCAACAAACCAAAAATCTTAAGTATATTTTGCATAACATATATGAGATTCTAGATGCAGGTGTTATGGCTAAAAATATGTGTTCCTGTAAAAACTTTGACAGATGAGTAAACAGAAACTGAAATGATCTTGTGCTGTTGGAGTAAAGCAGAATATTATAAATTACAACACTTATCATTTTCTCTCAAGGTATGGATTTCCATTAACAAGAATGCAGAATTAGCTTTGCAAATGGTAGGTGCAGGTAGGTGCAGGAAGCCATTATTTCTGAATGCCAGGTGGTAGACACTGCTATGATTATATTGTCATAGGAACCATTTTTTCTCTAGTTTTCCCCATATTATCCTTCACAGAAAGTAGAATGATGACAATGCAATAAATATTTGTTTTATTGGTATTGTCCTCATTTCCAGGCATACATTCTAACCTAATCACCAACCACTGTCATGTCTTTGTGTCTAGCCAAAGACTAGTTTGGAAGAGGAAGCACCTGGATTTTATTATGCTCTGTTCTACTGTTCATTGTAAATTACTGAGAGCATTTTATTTCTCTCCATTATTTCCAGTGTCCAACCAACAGATATGTTCTCTCAATGAATGACAAGATATGTATGCCATTGTTGATGCATTTTTCATATTATATATTTTTGATTTGTCAAGGATTCTGAAGATCTGCTACTTACAAATATTTTCTCTTATCTATTGCCTTGTTTTTAAAATACACACTAAAATGTGCAACAAATTCCCCTCCAAAAGACTTTCCAGTGTCTCAGTTCTTATGTCATTATCACCACTCACACGCACGCATTCACATGCACGCACGCATACGTGCCTGTAAATGATTTAGCTACTTTTCATAATTCAATCAGGGGTCCTCAGGTATTCAGGGCTAATTTGCATAGTATAAGTGGAGAAAAAAAGAGAGACGTATTTATATCTTTCCTAAGTGGTCCTTTATAACTATTAAGATGTCCTTAAAATAGAAACTGTAACAGTTGGCATTTTAGAATTTATCCTGCTTTCAGGTGAGTTTTCTTTCACACAGTGTTGGGAAAAATAGATTTCTGCCAAAAGTATTTAAGACAGTTGATGACAACTATTAAAATAATAGTAGTCCAGTGTCAATCAGAGGTTATTAATACAATTAAATTCAATTTAAAATGTCTTTACAGTGGGCCTAATTAGAGAAAAGCACTGAATTAAATTGTCATAATTACAAAACTTCATCAGGTTGTAAATCCCATAGATAAATAGAGCCATACTCACAAGCGTGTGTGTCAATAGAGGTGTGTTTATTAAAATAAAAAAATACAGAAAACCATATTTCAGTATGATGCAATGAATACAAATGTTAACTTTGGAAGAAAATACAACTCATAGAGAATTTTTAAAAATTATATTGGAATTATACCATCTTCTTGTTATAATCCAGTACTTAGGTAAGAGTATGAAAGGCCTGGTTAAGTACCTAAGTTAACCATGGTGAGGAAAAGAAGATCAATTTAAAAAAATATATATTTTAAATTTCTTTAATTGCTGAATGCCTGTTTGGCTAATATTTGAAATATCATTATTTAGTCCCACAACTGATGCATTTTCCTGCTTTCTCATCATTTTGTTTGCAAGTCATCTGAAAGTCTTATTTCCTCATGTATTTAACACATTACCAAAATGGAGCTGTGCTGTTATCCTACAGTATAATGTTGGAATCCTATGCTGTAATCACACGGGATAATATTGGAAAAATAGGAGTATTTAAATTATTTATTTACCTGTATTTTATTTTTTTGAGACAGAGTCTCACTCTGTCACCCAGAGTGGAGTGCAGAGGCATGATCTCGGCTCACTGCAACTTCTGCCCCAGGGTTCAAGAAATTCTCATACCTCAGCCTCCGGAATAGCTATTACTACATGTGCACCACCACAACTGGCTATTTTTTTTTTTTTTTTTTTTGTATTTTTAGTAGATATGTGGTTTCACCATGTTGGCCAGGCTAGTCTCGAACTCCTGGCCTCAAGTGATCCTCCCACCTTGGCCTCCCAAAATGTTGGGATTACAGATGTGAGCCACCACACCCAGCCTAAATTATTTTTGAATGATATTTTTTCCTTCTGTTTTCAAATTACTTCCAACGGTTTCTAAAGACATGATCACAGCTGCCTGAAACATGGCTTATTCAGTCATGTCACCTAGATCACTCTCAAATGCTCCTGAACTTGTGGTCAGTCTTTCACATGGATATGCAATTTGTCCTGGTGAATCTACCTGGTGCTGCTGCTGCTGCTGCTGCTTTTCAAATAGGTTTCTCTTCTCTTCCAAAGTTCTTTCGAAGTGAGATTTGTCCCTGAGGTCTATGGAACATCTTGAGATAAATTTGTGGAATTGCCTTGCATACTTAGCTGAATAGCTCTGCAGAGATGTGCTTCTTCACCTTCCAGGTCAATTACTAGGCGACTTAGTCCCGGAGCCCTCTGCAATTCCTCCTCCTCATCTAACATTTCTGACCATTCATTTGTCTCTAAGACTCATTCCAGATCTGTTTCATGGAACCTTTGCTGTTACTTTATCTAAGTCTTCTGTAATAAGTTTTGGTCGATGCATTTATTGGAGCCTAATCATCTGCAGGAGTTGGTTGGCCGCATAGTCTGGCAGGTCGTCCTTAACAAGAAATATAGAATAACATTCCTGTTGTAATTGAGCTGAGAAAAGTGCAAGGTAGTTATCTGATGTTAAGTCTGAAACCCTCAAGAAAGTATTCGAATTAAACATTGTTCTCCTAACTTTCTAACTGTAAACAAGTATTCTTTGTAATTGCATGTAAATTATCTTACATTTATAAAGTTGATCCTGAGCCTTTGATACTCCGGACTATTGAACAAGATTAGGTCTAAACTCCAAATTTGCAAGGCATTGCTTATAATCTGAATAGAGAAAAAACAAAAACAAAAGCAAAAAAAAACCTGTCACTTCTATTTCCAGAAGGCTACTGTAAAAATGCGTTTCTAGTTTCTTCTCTAGAAACTCTTCCTTCTGCCATTCTCATCCTCTGTTCTGCATCTAGCTGATGTACAATTGAAGATAATTCCACAGGGCTAAGATATTCTCCTTATAATAAATCATGCCAGCAATGTTGAGTACAAAGCGAGCCTTCTTGTTTCTCATGAAAGATTGACTACTTGTTTATTTGTCAAAGAAGCTCCATTTTTAACCAATTATCTTAATTTCAAAAATTGTTTCACTGTGTTTTCATTTTCCTACTGTGTGTTTTCTAAAACATCTGTTTACACTAAGATATCTTAATTATGCTTTAATGTTTTTTCTTGCTGTGGCATACCAAAATTTCTGTTGAAAAAAAATGTATCCCATTTTCTTTGGTTAATGGGCTTGATATTTAATTATCTCCATTGAGTAGTACAAAAATTATATCATATTAAACTGACATCCAAAGGATTCTATGACAATAGTCCAAAATCATAAGGACTATGGGCTTCTAGTAATGGTTATTAATATAGCTCTTTAATGTTTTTAAGATAACCCTCCTAACAGACTTAATTTTCTATTACTGTGAAAATTGCTCTAAACATTATTAATAGCAGCTTAAAACAACAAGCATTTATTATCTCACATAGTTTTTAAGATCAGAAATTCAGTAGTGGTTTATATAGCTGATCCTGATTGAGGATCTTTTATAAGATTTTAGTAAAGCTGTCAGTCAAAGGTCAGTCATCTGAAAGTTGACAGAGACTGACGGACCTGCTTCCAAGGTAGCTCACTTGTATGGTCAGTGGCAGAAAGTCTCGGTTGATTATCACATGAGTCTCAACATAAAGCTGTGCTCCCTTGCAGCTGACTTCTCCCTGATAAGTCACTTAAAAAAGTGAGATACTAATTCACATACCCACCAACAGTGTATAAACATTCCCTTTTCACTACAGCTACACCAACATCTATTGTTTTTGATTTTTTAATAATGCCCAATACCCATACTAGAGTAAGGTTGTATCTCATTGAGGTTTTAATTTTTATTTCCCTTATGATTAGTGATACTGAGCATTTTAAAAATATTTGTTGGCCATTTTTGTATCTTCTTTTGAGAAATGTCTGTTGTTGTCATTTACCTACTTTTTAATGGGATTATTTGACTTTTTTTCTGGCTGATTTGTTTGACTTCCTTGTAGATTCTGGATATTAGTTTGTATAAAGATATTAGATGTATAAAGATATACATCTTTGTTGGATGTAAAGTTTGCATTTTTTTTCCCAATTCTGTAGACTGTTTATTAAATATTTCTTCTGCTGTGCAGAATCTTTTCAGTTTAATTAGGTCCTATTTATTAGTTTTGGTTTTGTACCCAAAAGAAAAGCAGTCACTATTTTAAAAAGACACCTGCATGCATAGGTTTATTGCAGCAGATTTCACAATTGCAAAGATGTGGAATCAACTTAAATGGCTATCAACCGATGAGTGGATAAAGAAAATGTGGTATATTAACAACATGGAAAAATACTCATAAACAAGAATACAATAATAAATTTTTTAAATATGGAACTGAAGGCCATTATCCTAAGTGAAGTAACTCAGAAATGGAAAATGCAATACTGCATGTTCTTACTTAGAAGTGAGAGCTAAGCTGTGGATACACAAAGACGTGCAGAGAGGCATAATAGAAATTGGAGACTCAGAAGGAGGGAGGGTTTGAGGTGGGTGAAGGATGAAAAATCATCTATTAGGTACAAGGTACTCTATTCAGGTAATGGATACTCTAAAACTCCAGGCCTCACCACTATACAATTCATTCATGTCACCCAAAACCCCTTGTACTCATAACTATCGAAATTACAAAAACAAAAAGAGGGACCAAGATGGAGGTCACAATGTATTTTATAACTCAATCACAGAAGCAACATACCATCAATCTCTCATATTCTATTGGCCACATCGATCAACCCTAGTAGAAGGTGGGAATGGACTGTACAATGGAATCAATACTAGGAGGTGGAGACCAATGGAGGTTACCTCAGAGGCAGGCGGCCCCACACATGATCAAGATAAGTCCATATAACTTAGTATTTGAGAACTAGAATAAATTTCCTAAAAGTGTCCTCTAATAAGTCCATCAGGGCTCTAGGTGAAAAATCAGTCAAAAGCCATTTTAAAAATAAGCATAGTTTACATTATTCTATGGCATTTTCTTTTGGTCACCACTCAGTGATTTCTAGGGCCTCTGTTCCACCTGCTGTCCAAAGCAACCAGAGGGACTACATAATGCTAGTCACCTTGATGAGCTCCAAATACTTAATATATCTCCCTCTCTTCCCCAACGCATGAGCCTGAAACTTGAATAGTTATGATGTTGTCCTGAAGACTATATAATGTGTTTTGAACTAACAACCAATCTTTGAAAAATGTCCTCCCATAAGCAGAATGCAGTTGGAGACAAAGCACAGAAGTTGAATCACACCTAAATACATAGTTGGGAAAAAGGTCTATTGTTATCACCCATGATTCGTGGCTTTGCTCATTTGAAAGTCTGGGTTCTGAAGAATGCTTCCAAGATGAGTCATGTTGATTTAGATGAGATTATCTCTGGCCAAAGTAGCTTTTCACATGATTAAATCAAAAGTCAAAACAGGGTATTTATATTGGCTGGCATGATCAATCCTCATGATCCAAATAGATAAATATTACATAAAGGAGGAAAGAATATGAATAGAATTCAGATGACCCCCTACTACACCCACTAGCATAACAGCACAGAGGCCTAAATGTTATTGTAATCTGTACAGGCAGGAACACCAAAGTCACAGATATTTATTAACATAAGTTTGGATCATAGAATTAGGTAGAGAACCCTGTCAGGTTGAGATTGCTGTCTCAAAACCAGAAGAATTTGAAATGGGTGATAGAGGAGGTAATTTGTAAATTATATGTTATAAACTAGAGTATCCATTTTTAAATATTTGCTAGTGTTTGCACTTATATTTATATTGTAACAAATTTCCTCCTGTGAAAAGCAGTAAGTATTTTCTACAGAATTCAAACAGAATTGGATGCAAAAATTACTGAAATTTTAGGCAATTTTCCCTTGAAAATGAAATTTGTTTCAGTTGTACAAGAAATATTTGTATTATGTCATATAGGATAAATTTTTTCTAAATAAAAGAAGATTGTATGTATAATTTTGGTTATAGTAGATATTTGTTACTTGTTAATTATCCATCGTGTAAATATCCCTTGAATTGTCAAGGAATCCCTAGTGTGATGGTGGAACTTGAAGCAGGCAGGGCCCCATCCTACATTCATACCCTAATAGCTCATAGACATATAAACTTGGGTTGAGCTTGAATTCACATATTTCTTTCTCAGGCATTGAATGTTAAGGGAGAGTGAAAGTTATTCAAGAAAAGTTTGAGGTTATTTAAGTTAAAATGATCAAATTTCCAAGAGTGGCATTCCTGAGTGATGACAGGGCTGTTTCCACAAACATTAATGTTCAGAGTAGCATCTAGCCAGTCTGTTTCAGTAGCCTGTTGTCTACTGGTTAGTTATCTTGTTCTTGCTTAATTTTTCAGCCTGGTCCTCCAGATTTACCCTAGGAGCAATTTTATATCATTTATTAAGTTATTTTCATTTTCATGTTACATTTTTGGTTTTGCTACCAAGTAGTAGCAATTTGAAAAATGCTGCTTTGATGTATATAGCAAGTATATACTTCTCCTTGATGGGGCTCCTGAATATGAGATAAACAAGTCAACAGTCTGTTGATGAAAAGAGAAGAGAAGGAGAAGAGAAAGTGGAAATTACCAGTTTACATTGCACCATGTATCAAGTAAATGTGGGTTTGGAACCTTTATGTCAAATTTATTGCACAATAAAACATAAGAAAGTATTATGGTTGTGTATTTCTTTTTTAGTCTATTTTAAACTGTTAGTAGTTTATTGTACAGTTGGTAGAAGCTGGAGCAGCATATAAAACATTGAATATTGCAGTTAGGTAAGTCCTAGGGTTGTGAAATTTGAAAAGGTTTGCTAAGATTCTTTATTAAATCAAGAGTCAACTTTATAGACTCATAGTGACTCAGAAGATTGTATTTATTTATTTATTTATGTGACAGGGAATGAAACACAGCAATGCCAAAAGATCAAACTGAAAAATAGTTTTAATATTTTGTTGAAGAAAATACAAATAATTTTAATCACTTCATCTGCTTTTTCTGAAATTTCTTGTTATACTTGTTTTCTTAATCTATTCTTTTCTTCTTAAGATAGTGTCTCGCTCTATCACCCAGGCTGAAGTGCAGTGGAACAATCATAGCTCACTGTAGCCTTCAACTCCTGGACTCCAGCAATCCTCCCACCTCAGCCTACCTACAAGCTAGGACTACCTGACTCATTTTTTTGTTTGTTTTTCTTTTTTATAGAGACAGGGGTCTCCCTATGTTGCCAAAGCTTGTCTTGAACTCCTGACTTCAAGCAATCCTCCCACCCTGGCTTCCCCAAATTTTGGGAAGTCACAAGTAGGAGCCACTGTGCTCAGCCTCAATTTTTATTTATAAATATCTTGTTGTTAGCTCACCTATAAAGTTATTTTTTGTTTACATTTTTTCCTATGTGACCACATCCAGTTTTACAGCTTTAAATAACATCAATATTCCAATGCTTCTCAAATCTCTGTCTAAATCTGAGCTTTTCTCTGAACTGCAGATTCATATCCACAGCCACATAATATTAGGTGATGGAATCATATGAAATTGATGACATTTGACTCTTTTGGACTCACAAAATACTTATATTGTTCAAATTATCCATATCTTTACTTGGATATTATATACTAATGTCACATTTTACATTTTCAAAACATAGCTCATAATTTCCATCCCCTTAAACTCCTTGTCAAAACTTTTCCGAATTCAGGCTTTTAATCGCAGTAAATGGCAACACATTTTACACACTTGCTCATAATTGAAACCAAGAAGGTTCTTGATTGGTTATTACTTCACATAACTCTAAATTCAGTTCATTAATAAGCCCTATTTTTCTACTTCCAACATATTTTATAGCCACTTATTTCTATCCTTAGGAATAAAATCCAGTTAAAGTCACCATTACTTCTTGGATTGGCTATCATTATGGTCTCCTGATTAATTTCCCTGTTTCTACACTTGACTACTTTTAAAGGATCTGTTCTGTTCATAAAAGAGAAGGTATTTTTAAAATGTAATTTATATCATCCCATTCCTATACTAAAAATACTTGTCTCCATATCACATTTAGATAATCAATATTATTTATTTATTTATTACTTTGGGTAATTTTTATTTTTATATATAATTTCAAAATTACATAAAAGTTAGAAGAATAGAACAAAGAACTTTCATACCTAAACAAAGGGTATACAGATGGTAATTTTAAAAATGTTTCTATCCATTTGTTTTATCACTCCTTGTTGTTCTCTCCTCCTCCCAACCTTCTTTCTCCTCTCCCTCCTCCACTACACTGATTGTTTTTGGAGCCATCTGACAGCAAGTTGGAGATATCATGACTCTTGACATGATTCACTAAGGACCCAATATTACCTCCTTGGTATGCCTATGCATAACCTAAATCTAATCATGAGGACACATCAAATAAGCTCAATGAGAGGCGCATTCTGCAAAATATTTGGTCTACACACTTCAAAAATTCAAGGCTGTGAAAGAAAACATATATTGATTATTTACCATAGCCTATAAAATGCTACATATTCTGAGTACAGCTATTTCTCTGACTTCATCCAGCAACACTCATGCCTTTCTCATTATGTTCCAGACACTCCATTGTTTTTCATTTTTATTTTTCTCCTGCAACATGCCAAGCTTGCTCCCCTTCCTTAGTATCTTGCTGGAGCACTCTTATCTTAGATCTCTTATCTTAGATTTCCCTACAGTGATCACCTTCTTGTCATTGCTTTTCCAGTTCAAATTCTATCTAACAGAAGTAACTTCCTTTAGATAGACTTATATTTCTCTCCCACAGTACTCTGTTTTCTTTACCTCATAAAACTTTACTTGAGGTTTAGTATAGTACTTTTACTTTTTATTACCTGGTTTTCCTCTCCCCCCTCCCCTTTATCTTCCAGAATACTAATTATTTTACAATTGGGACTTGCTTACCTTGATTACTATTATAAACTCTGCACCATGTTCCAGTAATCTGGTAGTCAATTAATAGACGTGTTGAAAGAATGTAGAAATAGATTCCGTAAACTGATAAAATGACATAGACTATATATTCATTTTTAAGAGGTTCATGCACTAAGAAATGTGTAAAGCAATGTATTTTGATAAATTATAAAATATTTCCTGAATATTTTGTCAGAATTTTTAAATATTTAATAATTCAATCTGATTTTTACAGGTATGAATTTTTCTTTTAGTTACCTTGGGTACGCTTACAAGTCTAGTGAACCATCACTTAACTGCCTTGAAAGAAGAGATTGGTGTCAATAATTGAGTTACAGTTGCAAAAGACATAGTACATCTTGTTAAATTTTGAAACATGAGTATGACTTCAAAATAATTATGTAGATTCTGGCTATTAAAGGAAGAGGAAATTAACATGGAAATAATTAATGTGATGTTGTCTTGTATCAATTTAGCTAAACTAGAATTACATAATTTGAAATTCCCTTTCCTTTAAGGTTCTAGTGCAGTGTTGGCCACAAAATAAATTTGTGCATGATTTAGAAGGTGGAAGTGAAGCAGCAGCAGCCCATGTTTAAACTCCGAAATTTGATGTAAAGTTAGGTATGGTTTCAGATAGCTCACATTGTACGAGTCTGCCAGATTATCTTGTTGGCATGAGGAAGTAGTTGGATCTGCAGCACCTGGAGGTCCCACTGAGTCTCTGTCTTCAGCATTTTCAAGTACTTGGCCAAGTGCTTTTGAAATTCCATAGTAAAGTGCATCAACTGTATTGTAGGTCATGAACATTATCAAAGTTGGAGGCTTCAAAGCAGTAAGACAAAAACGCAAGTTCGAATTTCATTTATTCTTATTGATTACAGGCCAACTACATGGATTTTTAGTTTAGTTAGTTTTTGTTGTTGTTGTTGTTGTTGTTTTTCATCATGCTTTGTAGTGATTTAGCAGCCTGGGACAATGTAAGATACAATTTCTAAATTGAAGACAAGTTGCCACATCTGTCCCGTCCTTAAATTAAGAGAGAGGCATGATGTTTATTGAGATTTTTAGATTTACTAAGTGACAAATATCTCACTTTGGCTTGCTAATCCAAAACTTTTATCAAGTAACCTGAGAAGCTACTAGTTTGGAGTGTGGCTCAAATCAAGAAAAGGCTCTTTAGCAGGTCTAGGTTGCTTGCAAACTGCTCTGCCACTTGGACCATATGACTCAGCAGATCCAATTTTTCTTGACATATCTATGACAACCAGGTATGCTGTACAGAGCACTGGGCAGGCATGTGCGGATAATCATAATGCAACTCTAAAGATTTTAACAAAATTACGCCACTCTCTAAGGATAACCAGTCTTATTTTAAGAAAAAGATCTGGGCATGTTACAGAGCCTGAGTAGAGACTGAATGCTTGACAATTAGCAACAAATTTATAATGTGAACATCATGAAAAGGATGTTGTCTGACTGACCAAACCATAAAATTAGGTGAGCACAGCAGCACTTCATCATCAAGCAAAATTGTTATATATGAGATTGAGTTCAAGTAAGTCCTGCAGGCTCAAATAAGGCATCTTAGAAAGTGGTCCACATGTGCATTGTTCATATGCCTGTTAAATTGCTTCCTCACTTTCAATACTTGTTATGGTTTCTTATGTCCATTAGACCAAAAACAATACTCTAGCCCATTTATAAATGATTCTACATAATATGTTGATACTACCTGAATATGGAGCACTACAAAGTTTTAGCTTCATACTGGAAAATCATTTTTAAAATAATGATAAAGGAAAATCTTTCCAGTTGGCAGAATTTTGAGCAGTACACCTGATTGTTCATTTTACCAAGAAGAAGAAATGCCAGATGTAATGATCTGAAGTCATTCATGACAAGTGGCAAATTATCTGGTTGGATGGTCAGGGACATGGAAGGAACACAATTGGGAAACTGGTGACAAGGAATTCTGGGAAGAATTATGTAGATAAGCTTCCTCTGAATGGGCACAAAATCTAATGATATTTGTGTTCCGTATGAAGGAAAACCAAAAACCATTTCAGCAGATGGCAATCTTCAAACCCATGTGGACAAGTGGAACTGTTCTGTGGATGCAAATCAGTCTATCTACCCAGATATCTCTGTTGTAGCCCAGTGGGCATAGGAACTTAGTGGTTATATCAGCAGGGATGGATGTTATGCTGTGCTCAGTAATATGGGGCTTTGACAGCCAGCTTGATCTGGCTAACTATGGGTGAGTGACCAACATGCCAACAGCAGAGATCAATAACAAGCTCTAATACTGTGCCATTCCCCAGGGGGATACTGGCATGCTGATTACGTTCAACAGCTTTCATTGTGAAAAGGGCAGTGCTTTGTTGTCTCTAGAAGAGATACTCTGGTATTAATTTAACTTCCTTATCCAAAATGCTTTAGTTAAACTCATCATCTATGGACTTATCAAATACTTTAATGACCTCCTGAGTATTCTTCACATCATTCCTTTTGAACAGGGAACTTATTTTGTAACAAACAAAGTTAGGCAATGAGCTCATACTTGTTGACATAACTAGTCTTACCATTTCCCTCACTACACTGAAGCAGGTAGCCTGAGAGCATGATGGGTTAGCTGTTTCTGACTACTCAGTTATGGTACCAGCTGGGCAGCAAACACCTTGCAGACTGAAATAATGTCCTTCATAATATGGTATATGCTTCATATCAGAAACCACTATATAGTTTTTATGTTCTTCTCCTATTCAAAATTCACTGTCTAGAAATCAAAGGGTGAAAATGAGAGTCATTTCTATTACCTCTATTTCTATTACCTCTTGTATTCACTCGTGACATTTTGCTTTTCTTTCTCAAATTCCTAGAATTTGAGGCTCTGCAAAACACAGGTGTTTGTTTCCATGGGATAATACTTTCACCAGAGGACACAACAATGATAAGCTTTTGGAGAACTATACTGCAAACTTTAGAGAATGGAACATGTTAGAATTTGGAGAGGAGGATAATTATCATTCAAAACAAGAGTGTTAGAAAAGACCTCATAGACAAAATAATATTTAAACAGAGATTTAAAGTGGGATACAATGCCATGAAGAACTCTGGGAGGTAGACTTCCCAGCAGAGGGAACAAAAGCACAAAGTCCTCAATACAAGATCATGCTTCACGTGTTCGAGATCGCCCATTCTTAACATTTGTAGAGTCATGGACCAAAGTACAAATGGAGGTTTATAAACCATATATTTAAATATTTTAAAACGATAAATCAAGTTAACAAATCACTATAATCTGTATTTGACAATTAAACCTTTATAATGACCTGGCATTTGGGACTCTGAAATTCCACACAGGAGCATATACCATTGTGGGAAGGGCAAGCCCTCAAAGTGGGACAGCAGACTGATATTTACCTCCTTTCTTTTTCCACCCTGGGCTTTTGTATCACACCACAAAGGGTCACATGTGTTTGTGGGAATTTATCTTCCATATCCAAACTCTTATTTACTTCCGAATGAACACAGCCTTTGGCCACTCTTCGGGCCACCACACTTGTGAATATGGTCCAGGGAAGAGACTTGTGAAGGCCCTGGAGGTGGGATTAGAATCTTTTTCAGAGGGAATTATGGGATTCCAGGTGTTTGTAGCATATACTAGAATGGGTATGTGCATTGGTACATTCTCTGTCTCCACAGACTCCCATTTAGGGGAAGAGTATTGCTATAGGAAGGCCGACTAGAACCATTTAAAATACCCAGCTCAGAAAAGGAGATCCTTCTTTATCTAATGGCAGTAGCAGTTTGAGGACAACCCACCAGGCCATGTGACTGCAGTAGAGTTAGCAAGAAAGAATGTGCTAGATAAAGTTATAGAGAAGTAGGAGCTAGAACAAAATTGTCAGTGGTTATCAGCCCCAGTTGCCCATTAAGATCACTACAAAAGTACCATTGCTTGGTTAGCAACTCCACAAATTCTGATTCAGTTGATCCGGGCTAAGGTTTAGTCATAACAAATTTAAAAAGCCCTGGTGACTGAATGTAGAGCCAAATTTGAAAACCATTTATATTTTGCTTTTCTCTCTGAGATAGGAAATTATTGGATAATTTTGATTAGAAGAGTGCCACAAAAGAGTGCACATTGAAAAGGAAATTAATATAGAAGCAGGATGAAGAAAAGTTTCTAGGGAGTATAGAGGAGATGTAGTGAGATCAGTTTAGGAGGCTATTGAAACAATACTGGGAAGAGATAATGATGCTTTAGACCAAAATGGAAACACTAATAGAATTCTAGATGATAATACTGATAAAGAAGTCTGAAGTTCAGGATAACTCAATATATGTACTTTTTAAAATAAAATAACTGCATCTACAAGATTTTGGAATAGTACAGCTTTTAGACAGGTTTATACAGTCTCAGCTTTTCAACAGTGAAACTTGTACAGAGTTGCAAATAATAATAATCTTTTCACTTATTTATAAATATTCATGATAGCCAAAAAATATTTAAAATGATATGGAAACATGATAAATCATATTTGTACCTTGCTGTTTATACCAGCTCTAGATAAATTCTATGTGCATTATAACACATTAAATACTATTTGAGTTACTAGGTTAAAAAAAATATATATATATACAATAGAGCCTCAAATGGTTCATAATTTTTCTAGCTTACAACTCATAAAAACTCATTATTAATGTCAAAATTAATGAAGACAGATTTTTTTGCCAAATGGTAAAAAATTGCATGCTTTCCAAATCTATGGTTAAGTTAGTAAAAATGTGATTTTTGAATAAACTGGCTCCAAATCATTATTTAAGTACACTTTAGAAATATTATCAGCTTTTAATAATTTTATTACAAGAAAAAGTATGGACTTATTCCCTAGGTAAGAGAACTAGGGCAGGTGGGAGAATTTAAGGGGGAATGATGAGAAGAAATGTTGAGGTATACTATTATTTTAAAATGCAATAACTGAAATTACAAACCTTCAGATCTGTTTCTCTCTGTTACTTGCCTCATGTTAATATTGTTTATGAATATGCTGCAACATGTGCACTGTCAGAATAAAATCTAGAAAAGGCCCTCAATGCCTAAGCATTTCAATTCATGCTTTTACCAATCTATTTTTCATGTTATATTTTTATTGTGTCCTATTAACCCCATTAATACAGGAGGAATTCCTGCCTTAGGATTATGAAGATGGTTGAACACATGACTCTTAACACTGGACAGATGAAATGGACAGCAGTTCATTAGTCACTTACACTCACAGTCCAGTGGAGGAGGACAACCCATACCATATTTGGCAGTTGCACTTGGGAATGGAATGACCAACCAGGTACTGTGGGATGCAGGCTTTGTAGAATCTAGAGTAGAGTGACTTTTGATTTCCTTGTGGGGAAGTCCTTGTGTTGTTTGCATAATTCTGAATGCCGACAGGAAACTGAAACCCACCAGTCAGAGATAAGCAGAAAGTGTACCTGTTCTCTGAGATAAGGAGGTTTCTTTGGCTAGGTGTCCTTATCTGCAAGAGTAGAGCAGGCAGGAATCTTGCCAATTAGGTCATTTGGGGCCCCTCCTCATTTTACCAAATGTCAATGCAGCACATATTTAATTTTAGACCTCACGCCACAAGTTACATGGAACCACTATATATTACTTATCCATAATCTCTATCTATCTATTACCTATCTATCTATCTATCTATCTATCTATCTATCTATCTATCTATCTATCCATCCATCCATCTATCCACCTACCTATCTACAACATTTAGGGAGAGGATGAATCCTCTGTGGCCTCTTCACATCTTTGATAAGAAGATGCTCTTGGCAGCTACATATGGAGCTGAAATGTGGCCAAACTGCCCAAGCCAACAGGGAGACCCAAGAACAAGAAATAAATGCCTAATGCTGTATGTGTCTGATTTTTGGAGATGACCATTTAAATTACTTAACAGAAGTTGAGTAATGCAGTAATCAATACAAAGTATTTTAACATGAATATGTAAATGATTAGAATAATTCATATTAATAATCTATGGAGTACATACATATGGGTTTCTGATTATCTGATTTAATTTTTATAAAAAACAAACATTTCTGACTATGTCTCACTCTGGGTAAGCCACACGCTGTTACAGTTTCTTTATTGCATTCACCTTTTTTCAGAATACACGCAGAATTTGAGCAGTAAATTTCAATTATTTGTATATTGCTTTGTAAATAAATACATAGATGGATAGATGGATAGATAGATAATTGATTGATAAACTATAAGGACTTAGCCCATGTAATCATGAAGGCAGGCAAGTCCCAAGACCTTCAGGATAAGTCAGCAACCTGGAGAATTGATGGTGCCATTCTAGTCCAAAGACTGGCAGCCTGGAGACACAGGAATAGCCAGTGTTTCAGTTCTAGTGTGAAAAAAACAAGTGTTCCAGTTCAAAGTCCATCAAGCAAGAAGAGTTCTCTTTTACTTGGCTGGTGGGAGGCAGGAATTGGCCTTTCTCTTCTATTTAGGCCTCCAACTGATCGAATGAGACTCACTGATATTAAGGGGGCAATCTGCTTTACTCAGTATATTGATTTAAATGTTAATCTTATCCAAAAACAAACACTCCGACAGAAAAACCCAGAATAATATTTGACCAAATATCTGTGTACTCTGTGACCTAGTCAAATTGGCACATAAAATTAGCCACCACATTAGGTAACCCAAACCTATCTGGAACAATATTATCACTATGATATGAGAATAAGGGAAGGTTAGTGCATAATTCCACTGTAGGCAGAAGGCAGATAAAATGAAAATCACATTCCTATGGAAGTACCTGTATCACAGACAGGTTAATATCCAGCAGGCTAGAGGTAGAATTTAGAATTGACTAATTTAAACGGTGCTAGAGTTGGTTTTTATCTCATGTTCAATAATTAATTTTCACCAAATCATATAAGAAAATGATACAAGAATTTGTTTTTGATGTTACAAAAAACTAATTTTTCTTCAATAATCTTTTTTTTTGCATCTGTTAAATCAATTAACTCTAAATAATATGTTACTGGCAAAAAAGTCCACAAATAAGATGTCATAAAAACATTGAATTATTAAATGATAGACAAATAGGCTTAATTAATCTACTTTTTTTTTCTTTAGAGACAGGGTCTCTAAGTATTTAAGTAGTTTAATAAACTCCTTTTCTCTCTCCCAGGCTGGAGTGCAGTGGTGCTATCATAGCTTACTGCTACCTCAAACTCCTGGTGTCAAGCAGTCCTCCTACCTCAGCCTCCCAAATACCTGGGACTACAGGCATGTGCCACAACAGTTGGCTAATTAAAAAAAAAAAAATAAAAAACAGACAGGATTTTGCTGTGTTGCCCAGGCTGGCCTCAGACTCCTGGCTTCAAGGGATCCTCTCGTCTATACCTCCCAAAGCACTGGGATTTACAGGTCTGAATTTAAATATAGTTTTATTCAACTAGATAGTCTCATCTTAAATATTTTTCTTGACAATAGCATGACCAAATTTTTAGTATAATAATATCACAGTATTTTCCAAGAGATTTGACATTTTTATCAAATTGACTATTACAATGAAAATTAATGACTAAATTTTCAAGTGTTTTAAAATATATATTTGGTCAAAAGGAACATATTATGCATACACAATAATATCAATATCTAAAAAAGGCTCTGTGAAATATTGTGGCACATAGAATTCAAACTAATAAAACTGGCACAAGCAAATATTTATTTTATAACTTACTTTATAATTTTAACCATTAAAAGTAGGCATACATGTACATTATTGTGATTATGCAACAAAATAGTAAAAGTATGGAAAAGTTGAAAAATGTGAAAATGCATTAATCAAAATATTAGGAATAAATATTTCTGGATTCTGGGATTATGTCAATTTGTATTCTTATCTTTTCTGTTTATTTTAATTTATTGAAAATTAACTTTCACAAATACTAGTATTTATGATATTATCAATAAATAGCAAATCTTTTTCCTTCTGATTGATTGTTTAGAATGTATTTGTTTCCTAAATTATGTAGTTAATTCCAATAATATTTTTGTGGATCTATCATGTGTCACAAGTGCACAACCATTCTGATCACAATTATAAAAATCTAATATTTTCATTTCTAGTACATTACTTTCACAACAGATTCATCTGATAGTTATTATTTCTGTTTCATTGATTAAATTATACTGGGAAAATAATTACCCTTATATGCTGGTGTCAATATGGTTCTCTTCTTCCTCATCTAATATTGGAAAACATTTCAAAGATAAAATTTAAGGAAAGAGTTTGAAAGCAACTATAATGGAAATTTTCAAAAATATAGTAAAAAGAAGAAAAGTATAATAAAGGCTGTGAATGCATCAGCAGCTTCAACAGTTAATTATCAACAAATGATTGTTTTATTTCATTTGTATCCGCAGTTATGTTACTCATAGAGAATTATTTTTGAGAAAACTCAGATTTTTGTCCATACATCCAAAAATAATCAAATACGTATTTCTTAAGAAAGGCATCCTTTTAACAGGAGAGCCCTAATGTTTACTACCTGTTTGTAGATGAGAACAATGTAATAATACCATCAACTACAAGGTCAAATATAAAGTTTTCTAATTTTCTCATAGTTTTAAATAGTTGATTCATTTGAGTAAATGTCCAAGTATATTACTATATTATTGATTTATTTCCTTAAAGCATCTTATAATTAATAGATCTCCTTCAGTTCTTTTTTTCATTATCATGAAGAACATAATAAATGCATTTTTGGAGTAGAATAAAGTCCAACATTCTATTACTTTGTGTCAATCCACTGAAATTACTTATTATATTTCCATTTATTTTGCATTTTTGTAAAAAAGTTCAACTTATATTTTAAATATAGAAAGTATATGTGCAGATTTGCTGCATGGGAATATTGCATGATGCTGACGTTTGCAGTACAAATCCTATCACCAAGATAGTTAGCATATTACCTGAGGGGTAGTTTTTTAACCTACCCTCTCCCTTCACCCTGTAGTAGTCTCTATTGTTTCTATATTTATGTATATGCATATGTTTGTTCAATACCTAGCTCTCATTTACAAGTAAGACTATGAAGTATTTGATTTTTCTGTTCCTGTGTTAATTTACTTAGGATAATGGCCTACAACTCCATTCATCGTGCTGCAGAGGATATTGTTTTATTCTTTTTGATGGCTTCATAGTATCCCATGGTATGTATGTATCACAGTTCCTTTATCCAATCTACTATTGATGGGTACCTGGAGTGATTCCATATGCCTACTATTGTGAATAGTGTAGCAATGAACATATGAGTGCATGTCTTTTTGGTTGAATAACATATTTTCTTTTGAATATGTCTACAGCAATGGGATTGCTCGGTCAAATGGTAGTTCTGTTTTAATTTTTTTGAAAAATCTCCAGACTGTTTTCCACAGTGGCTGGAATAATTTACATTCCAAACAACAGTGTTTAAGCATTCCCTTTTCTCTGCAGCCTCACTAGCATCTGCTGTTTTTTGACTATTTAGTAAGAGCCATTCTGACTGGTATGAGATAGTATCTCACTGTGGTTTTGATTTGCATTTCTCTGATGACTAGTGGTGCTGAACATTTTTTATATGTTTCTTGGCCACTTTAATATTCTCTTTTGAAAAGTTTTGCACATTTTATTAATAAGGTTGTTTGGGTTTTGCTTGTTGATTTGTTCAAGTTTCCTATAGATTCTGGATATTAGGCCTTTGTCAGAGGCATAGTTTGCAAGTACCTTCTTTCTTCCATTCTGTAGGTTGTCTATATGCTCTGTTGGTATTTTCTTTTACTGTGCAGATGCTCTCTAGTTTAATTAGATCCCAGTTGTCTTTGTTTGACTTTAATGTCACAATCTTATAATGCAATAACTATAGAACAGAAACATACCATATTCAGAATTTAGTAAGATAAAATACGTTTTATAAACTACTTTCTTAGATTTACTCTCATATATCGTGTTTTCAACATAAACATACACGAAAAGAAAACATTTAACAAAGTTATGGTATCTGAATAATGAGTATCTTTTACTTCATAAGGGAAGTAGCTGTGGTCACTAAGTATACAATATATTATAGTTATGGTATATACGCTAGTGTTAATAAAGAAGAATGGTCTGACCATTTCCTTCAACTCTAGTTGAAGAAAAATCATAGCAACCTGGTCTCATTTCTTGTTTGCTACTGAAAGCAAAATAACTGTGTTTTGATTAATAATTATCTCTAAAATTTTAAGTGTGTACAAGTGAGGTGAAACACAGTGGGATAGAGAGGCACAGCATGTCTAATTGAGAAAACTGCATGATCAACAATACTGTGTTACAGAAAGAGACAGACAAAAATCAATTTAGCAGAAAATTGGCCCATGACTGATTAACAAAACAAAGATAAACAAGACTAAAATCTTAGTTGACAATATTTCATGTAACAGCAGAAACATACAATGTTCATGTTTCTAAGTCTGAAAAGTACAAAAAGATGATGAAAATAGAAGTAATAGTAGTAATAAATTGTCAAAGCATCACAGTAAAATTATCAACTTTCTAATTCAAGGGTGAAAACTCATCAGAAGAAATAAAAATGCATGGTCTTCAGTGGAAAACGCTTTTCAAATATGTTTCATGATACCAGCTCAGGTCATGACTCTTAGCTTATCTTGTTTAGTCTGTCAAAAACTGGTGACTAAGAATCTAAGCGTTGACAAATGTAGGGAAAAAAAAGTGCTTGTTTTGTCTTGTTTTGTTTTGTTTTGTTCTGAGACGGAGTTTCACTCTTGTTGCCCAGGCTGGAGTGCAATGGTGCAATCTCAGCTCACTGCAACCTCCACCTCCTGGCTTCAGGAGATTCTTCTGCCTCAGCGTCTCAAGTAGCTGGGATTCAGGCATGCGCCACCAGGCCTGGCTAATTTTGTATTGTTAGTAGAGACAGGCTTTCACCATGTTGGTCAGGCTGGTCTCAAACTCCTGACCTCAGGTGATCCACCAGCCTCGGCCTCCCAAAATGCTGGGACAGGCGTGAGCTACCACACCTGACCGAAAGTGCTTTCCAAAAAGTGGTTACACCGTAACTGAGAACCTGTTTTTTAGTTGTTGGTGTTTAGGTTTTAGGTGCATTCAAACACATATATTTCAAATGATAATCAGTTGATAAATCGGTATACATACTGTGCAATACTCATTAATCTGTTGTAATCAGGATATCTGATGTATTTTATGGTTTAGAACCAGATTTTCTTTGATACAAAAAATCCCTCAAATTTTGACATAATGGAGTATGGTTTATTTTATAGATAAGGAAGCTGAGATTTGAAGAGAATAACCCGCTTACACGAATAAGAATATATGACCCAGAGAGTTTGCCACAGATCATAGTCATTATGCTTTTTGATCAAGAGCAAGACTGTTCAGAAAATATTATGCGAGGCTTCATTACACCGTGTGTTTTAGAGTTTGTCTTATTTTAAAAAGGTTTTGATTTTAACCAGCAGAATTGTATTTTATCATTTTGTATCACACATATACACATTCCTTCTGGGAACTGTGAACCTGAGATTAAGCCACCTTGGCTTGACTCTGGTCCTACCTGGTTCCCTCTGCTGCTGGTGGCCTCTGCCAATGTCTTCATCTTCTACATCATTTGTTACTCAGTAACTCTTACTCCTTCTTCCTTTGGCTCCAGTGACATGTTCTCTGTGTTTTCCTAATTCTTCCTCACTCATTCATATTTTTCTTAGTTATATCCTATTTCTTTTCTCTATTTTTAAAACTAAAAGTGATCAAATCCTCTTTTATATAGACCTTTACTGGTGATGACGATTTTTTCCCACCTCAAACCTCATCTTTCCTCCAACCTTAGAAATAGCACTGTCATTTACCAGGTTGTACAACATCTTGAAATCTACCTCGACTCCTTGATTTTTCTCCAGCCCATTCTCATTTGTCAAATGTAGGATTTTATTTTTGAAGCATATCCATTTTGACAGATTTCTTCATTGATGTTCTTATAATATTTTTAATCTTCCAACAAAGGTCCATTTCTCTTTTGTCTCTATATATTCCGTGCTTCTAGAAGTGCTGTTATTTTGTCATTCAAATAACAACTGTGTTCTGATAATTCCTGAATCTGTATCTTCAAGCCAAAACACTGTTCATATAAAATCTGTGTCACCAGTCTCATTTCTGGGATGCCTACTTGCATATTTCATATATATCTAATAATGATAGAATATGTAAAATTATTGAGTGCTTATTATGTACCTGGCCCTAATCTGAATGTTTCATTCTAGTTTTTCTTTGAACAATCACAGTAACACTGTACTTTTGTTTCTATTGATATCTGTACTTGATCTTGGAAAGTTAAATAACACACTCAAAATTCACAATAAATGATAGCACTGGATTGTTAAACTCACATAATCTAGCCCCACAGAGAACATCTACACAGCAAGCTCACTTAAAAATGCAGAAAAAGCAATTCATTATTTCCCTTTTCTCAATCTACTTTGTCTCAATAACTCAAGAACCATTAAAGACAGTAAGACTATCTTTATAGTGGATTTAGCTAGAAAAGCTGGGGCATATTCTACTCCATCCTACCCTCCTTTATGGCCACTCAGTCCTACACATATCTACTAAATCATGATGTATTGTCAATTCTAAAGCCTACTTATCATTTAAATTTGTTCACTTTTCTCTACCTCCCTTGCTTATCCAAGTTCAGATAACTATCACCTTTCAAAACGTTCACAGCTTCTCAACACATCCTGTTGCCATCAAGGTAGACTACCTCTTATTTCTTTTCTACACTGTAGGCTACACAATTTTAATAAAATATTCCCACGTCTTCTTGAGCTTTAAATACTTCAATTGATGTGTCTTTTAATTAAAGTACAAAAGTAATAAATGTAACTTATAAGGTGCTCATGATCTGGCTCCCTCTTCCTGAAACACTTGATCCTCTCATTTAGTTTGGTTAATATTTACTGGTATACAAATCTCAGTTTGGAAGTTGCTGTCGTCAGGCAATGTCCTTAACCCTCTCCCTACCACCCAAATAATGGGTAGGTAGCCGAACCTTGCTCTTCTAGCACCTCATAATCTCCTCTACACTTACCCTGCTTAGGCAAAAGTGATAGCTTATTTTCTATGACTCTCACTGGAATTCAAGCTCAATGTGGGAAGGGTAGTGTCGCTTTTGTTCGCCACTGAGTAAAAATCTCTGCCAATGTTTGTTGTGTTCTAGGCACTCATTAAATATTGCTTGAGTGAATGAATTAATACATTATTAAATTATATTCATTTGTTTCCTAATTTTTTATATATCATTACTTTCAATTTAAACTTTAAGTTTAATTGAAATTAATTGCACATACACAACTCTCTAATATGTTTTCCTGGTGCTGATATTTTACAAATTCAAATTATTGTCCTTTCCAGATTCAGCTTTTAATTTATGACCTAGGTTTAGGAATGGTGTACATTTGTATTGAATGTCTTCCTCAATACAAGTTTGTTTTGTATATACTAAAAAAAATTCTTAAGTGAGATGATTTAATGTAGGCATTTAAATATTGCACTGTACAGGGCATGTTAAATAATAATCCAATGAGTGAATGTTGCTTGTCTTCTATTTTACACCTCTTCTGTGAGCTGTTTATGAAATCCAATAGATAGAGGGTTTAGTGACTGTACATCACTAACCTTCCACACAGCCTTGTCAGTTCAATTTTTCATCTTTCTATTTTCACCCTCCTTCATCTCAGTAAAATTGCTATGGACTACTGATCTTGAATCAAATTTATCTGAAATTCAAATATAATGAAAATGAGAGTTGATGAATGGAAACTAGTCATAGCTATCACTTTAGATCTTAGGCAAATAAATTCAAGTTATGGAACATCCACGCTTGTGCCTGCAATAATAGGAGCAACAAGATAAATTAATTCAGTAGTGAATTGCAACTAATTAGTGTCCATATAATACTATTTGAATACAGTAATTGTTCAAACATCCAATGATTTGTTTCTGTCATTCAATGTCCTACTTTAGCTACTGAAGATTTTAAGTAAATGTCATTGACTCATTTTTTCTATTTATTATGAAACCAGAATATAACGTACATGTCAGAAAATGTGAATTGATTTGTGGTCATCAAAGTAAGACTCATGTAATTTATTGTATGTTTTTCTCCCTCTTGGTGCATAGAAAATATGTGTAGTTCTGAGTAAGAATGGAAAAATAAAGGAAGAAGAAAGATCAAAACTTCTCATTCTTTCCTTGGGTTCTAGTCAAGGTTAATTCTGAGAGAAACTCTTAAAGGCTGTTGTTAAAGAAGATAATTGAAAAATAACAAAACCAACCAAACAAACAAAAAACTGCAAATATTTTCAAGTAAGATAATGGGCTTCTTGTTTGAACCAGCTGGTATTGTGGTTGTTAGACCAGATGGTTTTGTTTCAAATAGATCTGGTGTTTCTTTGGATTAGAACAAATTCATATACACATAAGATAATTGTATTACTCAGGGTTCTCCAGACAGACAGAACCACTGAGAGAGAGAGAGAGAGAGAGACAGTATGTGAGAGAGAGAGAGACAGACAGAGGAGAGAAAGAGAGAGAAAGAGAGAAAGACAGATTGAGAAAGAGAGAGGGGAGAGGCAATTTATTAAAATAATTGATTCATAATTACTGAGGTTGAGAAGTTACTGCATTCTTTGTTAATATGACTAACATTTGCTGAGCATTAAAGATACAGTTTGGCGAGACTTTAAACCTTATTTCTTTGATATTCCAATTTGCATCTGTACTGACAAAGTTTATTCACATTACGCTCCAATGCCAATCTTCATATATCATCATTGTTTCTGTTAAAACATGCCATTACTGACCCTTTGGTAGGCCACAGGCTCTGATACACTTATGTGCAAATACATGGAAAAGATATTATTAAAGCGATTTTTCAGAAGCTTCCTATTATCTTTTCAAACGTAACATTCCCGAACTCACATGACTCTGGAACTAAGACGTGTACCAGTATATGCCAATAATTGCATAAATAATATTTTTTTGTTGTTGTTTAAATAACTATTCACTTATTTACTAAAATTAATTGAGGACAAAGAAAACCCTAGCTTTTCTCTTGGCTCAAATCTGAAATGTAATAAGTTAAGTGATATATTAAAAAGTAAAATATCATTTATGTATGTTACATAAACAAGTAAACCATTTTAATTAACGTTTTTCAGCCAGTTATATTTATTCTCTGGAGCATTTAAAGCTTTTATTTTCTCAAACATATACTTTTTATTATTAACCTAATAATAAGTTTTCATTGTAGATGCTTAGATTTTTGTTATTATGGACTTTGAAAAAGATATTTAAAACCTTAGGAATTTTTGGAATATTTTGAACACATAATAAGTTTAAGATAATTTGTTTGTTGTTATTAAATAAATTATCAAATAAATTAATCAAGAAAATTTACTCATTTTATAAAGGCAAACATTTTAGCATCTTTTTATTTCTCTATTTGAAATGATATCTTCTGCAAGAGAATTCAAGATGCCTAGAAAGCAAAGATTGTTAATTTACTCCAAAATTAAGATGCTAGCTTCATATTTTCCTATAAAATAGTAGCACTTTAAATTGACTTTGCTTACCAAACATTTTATAATAATTTTACTGTAAATTAGTCTTCATTTCTATAGAAAGTAACAAAGCATTACAGATATTTGAACTCCATCAGTGTAATTTTATGCCACTTAACACATACAAATTGTGATTTATTTCAATATGTAGAAAAATAAGTAGACTAAACTAATTTTCAGATTTTACAACAACTTTAAAATGCATTGCATTTACTTTATGAATTTGTGATTTTGGTGGATCTCAAATAGCTAAGGAACTTGACAATTAATCCGACATTTTTTTAGGGTAGAGTGCTCCTTTGTATGATATGCATATGTGAATAACTGGTTTACTGATCCGTATCACAGCTCAGATAGATTAAAGGCAGATAAACAGGTCTGCTGCTTATGCAAACTCCATCAGAGAACAAAATACTAGTTCCTTTTTATTGTAGACTCATTTGAACCCTATAATATATTTTTTGGAGTCTATCTTCTCTTACTTTCAGAAAAGATCATTATATAATAGGGCAGAAAAATATTTAGCACAAACAATGCTTACAAATGTTGGCTTTCTTTCCACTTCTCAATTTTATTTACAGTTTGATAAGATTTATTAGAACAGTGGTACATGGTAATAGTAGTGCCAGTTTATTAAGCTCTTGATAAACTGTAGCAGAAGTTTGTAACTCTTAATTCTTAGGTAGCCTCCTTCGTAAGATAAGGGTATTTATTATCTTCCCACCTCTAACTTTGGGTCATCATGGTCAATTTTGGGGCAGGAAGAAAAGTCCAATTTAATATATCTCTACTTTCATTGTGGTTTTTTTTAACGGTTTCTTGTATATCGGTTATTATACAGTCTAAGCTGCTGTAGCTAAAAAAGAAAAGATCCATAGTTTAAACAAGATAGAATTTGATTTTTCTATTAGGTTCATTAGGTGGACCAGTGATCCAGGCTAACTTTATCTTTTCACTCTATAATCTTGAAGCATGTAACTTCTACTGTAAATTCTAAGATGTTTACTTCACTGCCAACCATGATGTTCATACTCTAGCCCTGCAGAAGGAGAAAATGGGCCAATAAATGACGTTTTTAAGGGCACATCCAGAGGTAACACATTTTACTTATCTGGCAATATTGTATTGGCCAGAACGTAACCACATGACCACATCTAGCTTCAAAAATTTTGAGGCAATGTAGTGGGATAACTGGGTAATAATGTGCTCAGCTAAAATTTGGGCATTGCATTATTAAAGAAATAATATTAAATAATTCTGAATATTTTGGGACAGTAAGTAGTTTCTGTCATTTCTATTAGTGGAACACATCTGAATAAGCAGTGCTTTACCCAACTGTCTAAGGGCAAATTATGATGACTGAGAAAGTATCCATATGTTTAATATTAAGAACTTTACATTAGTAAATCTAAAATCTGGAAATGACAAGTTATGTTACTATAGTTTCTAACCATATAAAACTCATGCTCCAGTTACAAGGGATACATCTGTGTACTTAGAACAAGCTTTCATGTTTTTATGCTACATTGTTCTTGCATGTTGTACCTTTTCCTTGCGTTGTCATTTTTGTCAAACTTCTGTTAAATTTGTATTCAAAGTTCAAGATCCAGCTCAAAACTATTCTACTCTTCGAAGTCTTCCTAATTTCATCAGGCCAGAGTGATTTGCACACGACTGGGGTCCTGTAGAATTATATGTATGTTTTCATGATAGCATTTTTGTATGTTAATTATATGTGGATATATTTCACAAATGCAAAGAATCAATGCTTAGAGAATTGTGGTTAATCTTATTTAGTTAAAGAATAATAAATCTACCTACTAAGCACAAAATAAACCCATATGTTTCTGACTCCAAAACTAAAATTTCCTTTCCACCGATTTCCACGATCTTCTAGAATGGCAAATTTCTACATTTCTCCATTCCTACTATGAATAAATAGCCAGCCCAACAATAACTTGATGTCTGAGAGATTTAGTTCAGACATTAGAAAGCATAACATTTCTTTTATTAAGAGCTATGACATAATAAAACTCATAATTAATTGTAGAAGTCAATTCTAGAACATTAGATCATGGTAAGCAAATATATCCTAGTCTCAATCTTTGTGATTTGTCTTGATTTGTCTCTACAGATATTAAATATTTACTTAAGTAGCAAATATTGTTTAATTTAATTAATATACAGATTTGCATATTCAGTTTATTTAATATTTATTATGTTCTTGGTACTGTGCTAGCCCTAAAGATTTAGTTGTTAAGGAGATGACCTAAGTTGTAGCAAATCTGGATCTTGTGTTCAGAGAGTAACTGATAGTGCAGGTGTCAAGAAGGAGATGAATGGACATTATACTAGCAACCATAGCGATAAGGAACTTTTCAATAATATTAATGCTGTTGAAAACAGTAAAATAAACACAGACTGATGGAGTAGACAGACTGGAGAAAATATTCACATTTCTTGCTCAGGGAAATCCTCTCTAAAGAAGTGACATTGAAGTAATATTAGTGTTTCGAATGAAACTCTTTGAGAGTTTCCTCATCAACTTAGGTGGTTAGTACTGAAGCCACCAGAGGCCCAGAGAAAGGGTACATTTGTGGGCAAGGCTGCTCTGAAGGAAAACATGCAAGAAGATCCACTTGCATGGGTCCCTTCAGGGCAGCCTTATCTACAAGGTAAAAGCATGAGTTTATAGTACTTACTGACCCTGAGGGGTAACCAGCATACCTAAAGGCCACACACATAGATGTCCCAAAGTGAAGCTGGAGAGAGAGAAGAGATCACAGCAACTAACCATACATATTAGGGCATAGGGTTTGGGTCACTTTAAGTTCATGGGCAAATACCTCAATGCTCCTTTTAAAGGGAGTAGTGGGAAAGTGGAGAGCTTAGTCTTCTGGGCAGGAGAGATGTTTCCTCATTCTTATCTCTGGCCACTGGCTTGAGCCATTTGGTTGTGAGGTAGAATTGAAAAATATGTTAAGGGGTGATTAAACCCTGCCTCTGTTTTGAGAAAGCTAAACATCTCCCTAAGAACTGGAACAAGATAAGGATGCTGTACTAGTCTGTTTTCATGCTGCTGACAAAGTCATACCTGAGACTGGGCAATTTACAAAAGAAAGAAGATTAATGAACTTTCAGTTCCCTGTGGCTGGTAAAGCCTCACAATCATGGCAGAAGGTAAGAATGAGCAAGTTATGTCTTCCATGGATGGCAGCAGACAAAAAGAGAGCTTGTGCAGGGAAACACCCCTTTTTAAAACCATCAGATCTCATGAGACTTATTCACTCTCACAAGAACAGCACAGGAAAGACCTGACCCCATGATTAATTACCTCCCACTGGGAATTCAAGATGAGATTTGGGTGGGGACACAGCCAAACTAAATCAAAGGCCCATTCTCATCACTCTTATTCAACATAGTACTGGAAGTACTAGTCAGAGCAATTTGACAATAGAAAGAAATAAAAGGCATCCAAATTGAAAACAAGGAAGTCAAATTATCTCTGTTCACTGATAACGTTATCTTATTCCTGGAAAACCCTAAAGACTTCTCCAAAAGACTTTAGGAGAAAGTCTATTTTAGCATAGACTTGATAAATAACATCAATAAAATTTCAGCATACAAAATCAATGTACAGAAACAGTAGCATGTCTATATGCCAATAATGTTCAAGGTAAGAACCAAGTCAAGAGCTCAGTCCCACTTAAAGTGGCCACACACACACACACACAAATAAAATGTCTAGGAATATATTTAACCAAGGAGGTGAAATATCCGTACAAAGAAAACTACAAAACACTGCTGGAAGAAATCTTAGATAACACAAACAAATGGAAAAACATCCCATGATATTGGATTGGAAGAATCATTATTGTTAAAATGACCATACTGTTCAAACCAATTTACAGATTCTATGCTATTTCTATTGAATTACCAATATCATCTTTTACAGAATTAGAAAAAATTTTTAATTCATATGAAACAAAAAAAGAGCCCAAATAGCCAAAGCAATTTTAGGCACAGAGAACTAAACTGGAGGCATCAAATAACCTGACTTCAAATTATAATACAAGGCTATTATAACCAAAATAGCATGATACCGATACAAAAATAGACACATAGATAAATGGAACAGAATAGAAAACCCAGAAATAAAGCTACATACCTTGAATCAATTCATCTTTGACAAAGTTGACAAAAAAAAAATTGGAGAAAGGACAATAAATGGTACTTGGAAAATTGGATAGTAATATGCAGAAGAAGGAAACTGGACCACTATCTCTTATCATATAAATATAAGAAAACTCAAGATAGATTAAAGATAGATTAAGGACTTAAATGTAAGACAAATCCTAAAAGAAAACTTAGGAAATGCTATTCTGAACAGTGGTGCAGACAAATAATTTATGACTAAGAGCTCAAAAGCAAATGCAACAAAACCAAATATAGAAAAATTGGACTTAATTAAACTAAGAAGCTTCTGCACAGCAAAAATTGGTTTTTTTTTTCATTCTCTAGGTTGTTTACACTGTTGACTAAACAATCAATATTATTTAATCAATAGTGTAAACAGATAACCTGCAGAATAATAAAAAAAATGTTGCAAATTATGCATCTGACAATGTGTTAATATCTGATGTGGTTAGGCTTTGTGTCCCCACCCAAATCTCATCTTGAATTGTAATCCCCCAGAATCCCCATAATCTCCAGGTGTCAAGGGAGAGGCCAGACAGAGGTAATTGAACCATGGGGTGGTTTTCCCCATGCTGTTCTCGTGATAGTGAATGAGTCCTCCTGAGAGCTGATGATTTTACAAGGGGCTTTTCCCCTTTCTCTCAGCAATTCTTCCTGACACCCTGTGAAAATATGCCTTGCTTCCCCTTTGCCTTCCACCATGACCGTAAGTTTCCTGGAGTCATACTGAACTGTGAGTCATACTGAACTCTTTCCTTTATAAATGACCCAGGCTTGACCAGTTCTTTATAGCAATATGGAAACAAACAAATACAATATCTAAAATAGTGAAACTCAAACAACTCAACAAGAACAAAGAAAATAACTACATTAAAAAGTGGACAAAGGAAATGAACAGATACTACCCAAAGATGACATACAAGAAGCCAATAAATGTGCAAAAATGCTGAACAACACTAATCATCAGATAAATGCAAATTAAAGCCACAAATGAGATACCATCGTACCCAGTTAGAATGGCTATTACTAAAAAGTCAAAAAACAACGGATGATGAGGATTTGAAGAAATGAGAATGCTTGTACACTGTTGATGGGAATGTAAATTTATAGAAACTGTATGGAAAACACTATGGAGATTTCTTAAAGAACTAAAAGTAGAACTACCATTAAACCCAGCTATATATATATATGTGTGTGTGTGTGTGTGTGTGTGTGTGTGTATATATATGAGATATATATGATAAAACACCTGGACTTACATGTTTATTACAATACTATTCACAATAGCAAAGTCATGGAATAAACCTAAGTACTCATCAATAGATACTGAAATAAATATAGATGACATAGAATACTATACAGCCATAAAAAGAACACAATCATGTCTTTTGCAGCAGTGCAGATGGAGCTGGAGGTGATCATCCTTAGAGAAATAACTGAGAAACAGAAAATTGAAACAACGTGTTTTCACATGGGAGCTTAACAAACATGAACATAAAGATGGAAATAATGAACACTGGAGATTACAAAATGTAGGAGTGTGGGAAGAAAGTGACAATTGAAAAATTACTTATTGGGTACAATGTTCACTATTTGGGTGATGGTTACACTAGAAATCCAAACTTCATCATTATACAATATATCCATATAGTAAACATACACATATACCCCCTGAATCTATAGTAATTTTACAAATGGATACTGAGACAACATAAAGTTATAAGCATTTACTACCACCAGGACCTCAACAGTTCTCAAAGATATAATGATATGAAGACAAAAAATTCCAAAAAAGGTTTCTCTAATAGGAAAAGAAATCTATAAGTGTTTCACAGAGCTTTGTATATTCAATAAACAATAGAAGTCTATTTTCCTGGAAAAGCATGAGTCCAAAAAAACAGTTAAAGATGAAGTTAGGAAGATAAACAAGAGTCAGATTCTATTTGGCCTTGTGGAATATTGTAAAGTGATAGAAAGCCATACATATTTTTGAAGCTAGGAAGAAATATAAATTGTTTTACTTTATTAATGTTTGCCTTTGCTACCCTAGAAAGAGGAAAGGAAGACTATTTTGAAGTAGGGTAGGTAAGAGATGACATTGATCTAAATTAAAGTTATAGTAATAAAAATCAATATAAGTGGATGAACTATGAACAAATTTTAGAGTTAGAGTTAATCAGACTTATTTATGAACTGGATGTAAGGTCTGAAGTCAAGTAAGCAATTAATTTTCATGCTTGGGTTATTCCTGAGAACTGGGTAGATTATTGCACCATTTATTAAATTAAGAAAGATTCAGATGGGGCAGATATGCATGTGAGAAAATCATAGTTATGTTCTGTTCCTTTATGATTACATCCCCATTGGCTATTCAACAATTATATAATGGTATAGAACCCAGGAGAGAGGTCTGAACTGAAGATAAATACCATTTTTACATACCAATCTTGAAAAAATATAGACAAATAATACTAAAAGAGCTAGGTATTAACCTTGAGACATTCCAATAATTTCAGTCCAGCACAAAAAGCACATTTTGCGGAAAAAAAAAAAATACAAAAAAGAGATTAAAAAGCCGGAAAAGGACTAGCCACTAAAGAAGAGGAAGGAACAAAAAGAAGAATAATAAGGAAATCAAGAAAATATCCTTTTTTGTTAAGAAGGAAGGTATAGTCAACTGTATAAAATGTTACAGAGCAAGAGAATGCAGTAGAGCAGAATCTATGCCTTTAGATTTGGACAGATGGAAGTTTCTGGTGTCCCAGATCGAGTTTATCGGAGTGATGAGTAGGGAACACAATGAATGAGAGGTGAGGACATAGACACAGTGCCTTACAGAGAATCTCTCAGGAGTTGTGCTACAAAAGGATAAAGGAATGAAATTAATATCAAAAGGGGCAGTTAACTTTCCTTAATCTTCTTTCTTGCTTCCTTGCTTGATTGATCCCTTTCTTCGAAACTCTTCCTTTCTCCCCTTCCCTTCTTTCCCTTTGTTTCTTTCTCTCTCTCTCTCTCTTTTTTTTTTTTTTTTTTGGAGAGGGTGTTTATATTAAATCAGTTTTATTTTATATGAAGTTGAGATTTATAGAAAAATTAATGATAGTAGAGTTCCCACATTCCCAATATTCAGTTTCCCCGATTATGTATATTTGCTAAAATTAATGATGCAATACTGATACATTATTATACTAAGGCCCATATTTTATTTGTATTCAGATTTTCTTATTTTCACCGAATGTCCTGATGCTGTTCTAGGATCCCATGAAGGGTATTACATTCCATTTAGTTATCATTTCTCCTTAGGCTCCTCTTGGATGTAATACTGCTATCGTTCCCTGTTAATGATTGCCTTGACAGTGATCAGGTATATTTTAGACTCTCCTTTAATTGGGATTGGTCTGTTGTTTTTCTCATGATTAGACTGATTTTATGGGTTTTAGAGAGAAAGACTACAGAGGTAAAATCTAATCCCATCACAAAATCAAGGGTGCATATCATTCACACGATTTATCATTGTAGATGATAACCTTGAGTTAGTGATTGTCAGGTTGTACTACTTTAAAGTTACTATTTTTCTCTTTCCTTCAGAAAGAATCAACTATGTGCAGCCCAGGCTCCAAAGAGTGGCAAGTAATGTTACCCTCCTTAAGAGCCTCTTTCATATAAATTATTTAGGATCTGTCAATATAAGATACAGTATAAGATATTTGCCTCTTTTCTTCCCCTCTATTTGTGTAAATATTCAATCATTTGCTTATACTTTTATGGACTCCTGCACATTTATTTTATACTTTCTGTTATAATCCAACAATACTATGTATTATTTTAATTTGTTTTGCTTACACTGTTCCAGACTTAGCCATTGGGAGCTCTTTCATTTGGCTCCTGTGACCTTTTGATATGCCTTCTTCATTGTGCATTTTTTGGAGCACTTTTTCCTTTCTGGCACTACAAGACACTCCAGGTTTATCTAGTGTATTTCCTGCTCCATTCCTAGGATCAGCCATGTCTCCAATAAGCTCTTTTTTCTTGTACTGAATGAGGAATGGATAAGAAACCATATTTGATTGTTAGAGACTCTTGTTGCTAACAGTGTTTTCGCTTCTGAAGCCCATCAGCTAAAAGAGGAAAGAAAGTGTGTATACTAGCTTGTGTATATACAATATCTGTAAATATTTTCTGTACATACACATCTATATCTCTATTATGATAAGCATGATTTATACTCATGAGATCATACCTCTATCTCTAATTCATTATTATGTGAATCATTCCTGTTTTCCTCCCTTGCTTATCTGTATACCAAGCTCTGAAATAGTGAGAAATAGTTTTCACAATGCAATATTCGCTTTTTTACTTACTCAATTCTAGTACATATGTATCAAAACAGAACTAACACATATTCCTGTGATAAACAATTTTGTCAACTAGAATACAGTTATCATTTACAGTTTACTTTGCACTTAGACTTACAGTTTCAAAGCTTACTTAGGTCAGCATTTTTCCCACCCCCACCTTTAGTGAGATTGTTTTACACGTTTGCAATACAGTTGGTTTTATCTGCTGTCATATTCTGCATTGATCCTAGAATCTCTCAACTTCTTAAAGGATTTTTTAATTGCAGACATCAATTATGTAATGTAAAATTCTGTGTATTTACAAAAATATAGTGACATCTGTCTATGATTATAGCATTATACAGAATAGATTCTCCACCCTAAAACATCCCTAGTGCCACATTAATCCAATCCTTTTCTTTCCCCTGATTCTTGTCAACCAGTGATCTATTTCTAATCTCTATAGATTTGCCTTTTGCAGTAGATCATATAGTTGAAATCATACAGTATGTAGCCTTTTTAGGAATATTCCACTTAGGAATAAACATTTAAGATTCATTAATGATTGTACATGTCTTGACAGCTTATTTCTGTTTATCACTTAAATACCATTCTACTGTATGGATGTACCACAGTTCATCTATTCACCTATTGAAGGACATCTTGATTTTCCAGTTTGGGAAGATTATAAATAATGTTATTATAAACATTTGTGTGCAGGTTTTTTGTGAACCTGAGTTGTCAAATCAGGTGAGATGAAATATGTTGGAACATGATTTTCTCAATAATATGTTAAGATTATAATTAACTGTGTAAAAAGTTGACCAAACTCTCTTCCAAAATGGCTGTATCATATGGATCCCTATCAGGAATAAATGAGAGTTACTGTTGGTCTATACCCTTATCAGAAATTAGTATTATCTGTATTTTGGATTTTAGCAAATCAAACAGATGTGTGGTGGTATCTTGTTATTTCAATTTGTGATTCTATAATGACAAATGGTGTTCAGTATATTTTTATATGCTCATTTGCTATCTTTATATCATGTTGGTGAGATATCAGGTCATATTTTATCTATTTTTAATTAGGTTGTCTTTTTTTTATTGTCAAGTTTTAGGAGTTTTTTTGGTAAAGTTTTAGATAACAAGTTCTTATGTGTTTTGCATATATTTTCTCCCATTTTTGATTTGACCTTTTAGTTTCTGTAATAGGTTCTCCAGATTTAAAAAAAAAGGATATATCTATATCTATATCTATATCTATTTTTAGATAGATAAATGGATATAGTGAGAAAATAATGTATTATAATAAATTATCTCATATTATAGCCTTCCCACTTCGGGGAAAACAATCTGCTTTACTTAATTTACCAATTAAAATATTAATCTCGTCCAGAAAAAAATCTCACAAACACACAGAGAATAATGTTTAATCAAATATGGCACCCCATGGCCTAGTCAAGTTGACACACAAAATTAACCACTGCAGTTTCTTAATCATGTCTTTTTGTGAAGATTTTAATTATAATAAGAAAGATTCAAAAGGAAAGGCTGGAAATCAAGAACAGTATAAAAAGAAATAATGACAAATATGTCAATGTAAGTGAGTAGACAGCCCAGAAATACCCTCACACAAATATAGTCAACTGATCTTTAAGGAAGGAACTCAAGGAGAAATTCTTTCAGAGGAGAAAGGAATATTTTCAACAGTGGTGCTACAACAATCGGACATTCACACACAAAAAAAGTTAATCGAACCACAGACTTTACACTTACAAAACATTTAAGTCAAAATAGATCACTGACTTAAATGTAAAATGCAAAACTTCAAGGCTTCTAGAATAAAACAGATCAGTTCTATGTAGCCTTACAGTTGGTAATTTTTCTTTAGATATAATATCAAAAGCATAATCCATGAAAGAAGAAAAGTGATAAGTTAGACTTTATTAAATTTTAAAACTCCACTTCATTGAAAGAGACCTTTTACCAGCTCACTGATTTGGAAAAGAAACAAAGATTTCAAGAACTGGCTCCTATTTGAATTTTTTCTGACCTAATTCCATGCCACTTTACATACACAACTAAAGTATGTTCTCTCAAAAAAGAAAGCAAAAAAGGAAATGAAAAATGATTTTTTAAAAAAGAGAGATAATACAGTTGTTTGCTTGGAGGCAGAATTGGTCACTTGCTTATTGAGAAATGGGTGTTTATCCTGACATTAATTCCTTAAATGTAATCAATGAAATAATTTTATTATTTAACAGATACAAAAAACCATCCATTTCTATAGTTAAATATTATTGGAACAAATAATGCAGTTTGGATCTTTGTCTGAGAAAATATTATTTTGCATATAGTGCAGTAAAGTACCAGGAAAATGAAATGTGGAATCTGACCATCCTTAAGTCAAAAATGCAGTACAGAGCTAATGTTTAATAGCTATATGATATTAACGTACTTAACTATCCTTTTCTGTAAATTTTTGTTAGTACACCATTGATATATTTATTTTGATCATGAAGATAACAGAAACAACACAAATATGGAAGAGGTCATAATCTGTTTTGAAAGGTTGTTTCATGCTGCCATATAGGTAATTCAGTTTCATTGTTCTGTTTGCCTTTACTCTTATTCAGGTACCAGGTGGTACCTTCTATGTCTAGAATCCATTAGCAAGTAGTGATTAGGATTCTAACCAGGTCTCCACGTTTGTCCTTGTGCTTATTCATACTCATCATTACCAGTGCCTTCTGAGATACTTAAGATGGATAATGTCCCTTTGCTGTCCCTTCCCAACTAGTGAATCTTCCCCATATGACAAAAGCCAGCTGTCTTTGGAGTTTACACTATTTTTAAAATAATAAACAAAGTAGATCTGAGAAGATAAGTAAAGACTAAGAAGAAAAGAAGTCACCATGTTACCTTTTTAAAGTCGCCCATTCTAGTGCCCCACACAATTTTTCAAGAAAGGTCTTCACTCTCCATCTTCAGAGACGTTTTCACACCTGGGTCTTCCCAAGTGTTGTACAAAAGAGAATGTCCTCATCTTAGGCTCTGTTTGTATCAGTTTTGACCGGATTTTGGAGAAAGAGTAGATTGAAAACCTAGAAGTGTTTTAAAGTCACAATCTCTTATAAATGATGATAGAATAAACAAACAAAAACAAAAAATAAATAAAAAACAAAATAAATACAGAATATTTGAATACTGTCAATATTGAATACTGTCAATATTTGAATACTGTCAAATAGTGAATTTTATACAATATTACATCCAAACCCTGAAAAATACACATTATTTTCAAGTTTGGCATTTTATAAACACTTGACTATAAAATAATTCTAAATAGATTTCAAATACTTCAAAATATTGAAATATTAGAGTATGTGCTCTGCTTACAAAGAATTAAATTAGAAATTGCAAAATGGTATACTATCTGGATAATAAGTATAAGAAACTTAAGTGACTGTATTAATTTTATTTTTCATTTTTTATTTTTGTGGGTACATAGTAGATGTATATATTTATGAGGTACATGAGATATTTGATACAGGCATACAATGCATAATAATCACATCCAGGGAAATGGGGTATCCATCACCTCAAGAATTTATCCTTCTTTTGTTACAAACAATGCAATTATACACTTTTAGTTATTTTTAAATGTACAATTAATTGTTGTTGACTATAACCACCCTGTTGTGCTATCAAACACTAGATCTAATTTATTATATTTAACTATATATTTTCTTACTCATTAATTATCCCATTCCCCACCCTCAGAGTGACTATCCTTCCCAGCCTCTGGTAACCAATATTCTATAGTAGATCTTCACAAGTTCAATTGCTTTAGCTTTTAATTCCCACAAATAAGTGAAAACATGTGAAGTTTGTTATTCTGTGCCTGGCTTATTTCATTTAAAATAATCACTTCCAGTTCTGTCCATGTTGTTGCAAATGACAGGATCATTTATTTTACAGAGGAATAGTGCTTCCTTGTGTATATATACTACATTTACCTTATACATTCCTCTGTTGATAGACATTTAGGTTGCTTCCAAATCTTGGTTAGTATGAAGAGTGCTGCAACAAATATGGGAGTGCAGTTATCTCTTCGATATACTGATTTCTTTTCTTTTCTTTTCTTTCTTTTTTTTTTTTTTTTTTCTGAGACTAAGTCTTGCTTGATGCCCAGGCTGGAGCGCAATGGCGCGATCTCGACTCACTGCAAGCTCTGCCTCCAGGGTTCCCGCCATTCTCCTACCTCAGCCTCCCAGGTAGCTTGGACTACATGCGCCCAGCACCACGCCCAGCTGATTTTTTGTATCTTTAGTAGAGACGGGGTTTCACCGTGTTAGCCAGGATGGTCTGGATCTCCTGACCACATGGTCCGCCCGCCTCGGACTCCCAAAGTGCTGGAATTACAGGCGTGAGCCACCATGGCCGGCCTGATTTCCTTTCTTTTGGATATATACCTAGCAGTAGGATTGCTGGATCATATGTTAGTTCTATTTTTAGTTTTGTGAGGAACTTCCATACTCTTCTCCATAGAGGTTGTATTAACTTACATTCCCCACAGCAGTGTACAAGGATTTCTTTTTCTCTACAACCTCGCCAGCATTTGTTATTGTCTGTCTTTTAAATAAAATTCATTTTAGCTGGCATAAGATGACATCTCATTGTAGTTTTCATTTGCATTTCTCTGATGATCAATAATATTGAGCACGTTTTCATAGGTCTGTTTGTCATTTGTATGTCTTCTTTTTGAGAAATGTCTATTCAGATCTTTGACTTATTTTTTAATCAGATTATTAATTTTTTCCTGCTGAATCATTTGTACGTTCTGGTTATTACTCCCTTGTTAGATGGATAGTTTGTCAGTATTTCCTCCAGTTCTGCAGGTTGTCTCTCCACTTCGTTGTTTCCTTTGCTGTGCACTAGTTTGTTTTGTTTTATTATTTGATATAATTCCATTTGTCCATTTCTGCTTTGGTTGCTTATCCTTTGGGATATTACTCAAGAAATCTTTGTTCAGTCCGACATCCTGGGGCATTTCCAGTAACTGTGCCTGACTTACTTCACTTAAAATAATAACTTCCAGTGGACAGATCTGGAAGTTATTATTTTAAGCGAAATAAGCCAGGCACAGTTACTACGATGTCTCCCTGTAATAGTTTCATAGTCTGAGGTCTCAGATTTAAGTCTTTAATCAACATTTACTTTCTTCTTGTATATGACAAGATATAGAAATCTAGTTTCATTCTTCTGCATATGGATATCCAGTTTTCCCAGTGCCATTTAATGAAGAAATTGTACCTTCCCCAATGTATGTTCATGATACCTTTTGTGAAAATGAGTTTTCTATAGATGTATGAATTTATTTCTGAGTTCTCTATTCATCCAATTGATCTATGTGTTGGTTTTCATGCCAGTACTATGAGGGTTTGTTTACTATAGCTGTGTAGTATACTTTGAAGTCAGATAGTGATTCCTCCAGTTTTATTCTTTGTGCCCAGGATGGCTTTTTTAAATTCTGTTTTTTTTTTGGGCGGTGTGTGTGTGTGTGTGGTTCTATAAAAATTTTAAGATAGCTTTTCACACTTCTGTTAAAAATGTGATTGGTATTTGGTATTGCATCAAATCTGTAGATTGCTTTGGGCAGTATCTTCATTTTAATGATCTTGATTGTTCCTGTCAATGAACATAGCATATCTTTCCATTTTGCGTGTGTGTATCTTCTTCAATTTCTTTTGTCAATGTTTTATATTGTTCATTGTAAAGATCTTTTACTTCTTTGAATAAGTTAATTCCTAGGTATTTTATTTTATTTGTAGCTATTGTAAATGGGATTACTCTTTTGACTTCTTTTTCAGATTGTTGGCTGTTGACACATAGAAATGCTATGGATTTTTGTATGTTGACTTTGTGTCCTACAACTTTACTGAATTTGCCTATCACTTCTAATTTTCTTTTAGTGAAGTCCTTAGGTTTTTCCAAATATAAGGTCATATTATCTACAACCAAGAATAATTTTACTCCTTTCTTTACAATTCGGATGCCTTTTATTTCTGTCTTTATTTTTATTTTTTTATTTTTATTTTTTTGGTTGGTCTAGAGAGGACCTCCACTAGTATGTTGAATAACAGTGGTGAAAGGGAGCATTCTTGCCTCCTTGCAGATCTTAGAGAAAAGGCTTTCAGTTTTTCCCCTTTCAGTATGATCTAGCTATGGGTCTGGCACCTATGACTTTTACTGTATTGAGTTATGTTCCCTTTATACCCTGAATAACCTACTTTGTTTAAGTGTACCTCTCTTGTTTTTGTTTGGGTTCCATTATCATTGAACCTTTTTCCATCTCTTCATTTTCACTCTGTCTGTATCTTTATAGGTGAAGTGTGTGTTTTTGGAGGCAAGAACTCATTGGGTCCAGCCTTTTTTTTTTTAAATCCATTCAGCCACTGTATGGGTTTTGATTTGAGAGTATATTTCATTTACATTCAATGTTAATATTGATAAGTAAGAACTTCTGCCATTTTGTCATTCATTGTTGCTTTGTGGTCTTCACTCCTTTTCTTTCTTCTTGTCTTCATTTTCATGAGGATGACTTTCTCTTGTAGCATGTTTTAATTTCTTGATTTTTATTATTTATGTATCAATTGTAGGTCTTTTTTTTTATTTGAAGTTACCATTAACCTTGAAAATAACACCTAATACCCATCATTTTAAACTAACAAGCTAACATTGATTGCATAAACAATCTAACAGATAAGCAAAGAGAAAACTAATAAAAACTCAACAGTAATTTCATCCCTCTGCTTTTAAATTTATTGTGTTTCTATTTATATCTTATGCTGTCTATGTCTATAAAAGTTGTAGTTATTATTTTTGACGGGTGAATTTTTTAGTCTTTCTACTCAAGATAAGAGTAGTTTACATACCAAAAGTACAGTGTTATAATATTCTGTTTTCTGTGGAATTACTATTACCAGTGAGTTTTGTGCCTTCAGATGATTTCTTATTGCTCATTAATGTCCTCTTCTTTCAGATTGTAGAACTACCTTCAGCTTTTCTTGTGGGAAAGGTCTGGTATTAATTAAATTTCTCAGCTTTTGTTTATCTGAGAATATCTTTATTTCTCCTTTGTAATTGAAGGATGTTTTCACTGGATATACCATTCCAGAATGAAATTCAAAATATAAAACTCAATTGAATCTCTCTATATTATCAGTATAATTAATATTGATATATACATCATGCTGTTGGCATTATCAACATTTAATAAAACCCTAAGGATGAACTTAATGGAAAATATGCAAGACCTGTACATTGAAAACATCAACATATTGCTTAGGAAATTTTTTTTAAAACTACATAATTTGAGAGATATATCATGCTCTTGGTTCAGAAAATTTAATATTGTTAAGATGTCATTTCTCCCTAAATATATCCATAGATTTAATCTCTATCAAAATCTCTCTCAAAATCTTAGCAGGCATTTGCAAAGACTGTTAAGTCTATCTCTAAAATTTATTTGGTGAAAATAGGGAATAAATAGCAGAAATGATATTGATGAACAAAAGTATCAGACCTGATTTCAAAACTTATTATAAAGTTAAGTGTAACTGGTATACATACCTATATAGAAGAATGAAACAGAATACAGAGTACAGAAATAGACCCACACATGTATGGTGGTTTGATATTCAACAAAGTGGACAAAGTGAATCTTTACTCCAGAGCTTTCTGAAATATTATTGCATCCAGGCACATTTGGAAACTGATATTATCTGTAACTTAAACAAGTAACTGAAAAACTCGATTACCTCAGACTCTCTCTAGAGGCATCAGGGTCTAAAAGAATATCTTGGTACATCTGTAACCTGGGACACAAATTTGTGAGTCCTACCTCATTTAACTAAATTTACTTGTAAATGACTAAATAAAGTCCTATTGGGAAAAATGTTAGCTTGAGAGCTAGGTGAAAATAAAATTACATTTTTGTATAGTTGAAGTTTTTAGACATCACTCTTTGTGAAATTTCAACTCAGCCCTTGTTACATATAGTGGTATGCCCAATGCATGAACCAAATTCTAGCTCTACTCATGGACAATCAGAAGATAAGGGCTGAAGCCTCACTTTCTAAAGACCTAAGTAGCTTCATGTCTGGGGCATTAACACTGACTTTTTATTGTGAGATCCTTTTTTATTACTGCTATCCCAACATAATTATTTGTTGCAGTGTATCTGAGAAAAATCAAGAGCAAGAAATCAAGAAAAAAATTGACATTCAAGGGCATTGAAATAAAATCAGGTAATTCAGAGAGAATCAATTAAAACCATATCCTTAGGTGAACAGACAATAGATATAAAGTGGGATCTGACAAGATGAGAGCAACACAGAAAAATATGTTCTACTTATTGTAGGTTCCATATAGTCAATGCATAAGAAAGAACTGCTTACTGGTGTTGTTCATAAACTGGAACAAAAGACTAAGAATGAGTGTGAATTTCTCTGGAAGTCTCTAAAATTATAATGCGTATGGAATAACCTACCCTAAATTGCCTTAAAATTGAGAAGTATAAAAAAAATCGGCCGGGCGCGGTGGCTCAAGCCTGTAATCCCAGCACTTTGGGAGGCCGAGACGGGCGGATCACGAGGTCAGGAGATCGAGACCATCCTGGCTAACACGGTGAAACCCCGTCTCTACTAAAAAAAAAAAAAATACAAAAAACTAGCCGGGCGCGGTGGCGGGCGCCTGTAGTCCCAACTACTCGGGAGGCTGAGGCAGGAGAATGGCGTGAACCCGGGAGGCGGAGCTTGCAGTGAGCTGAGATCCGGCCACTGCACTCCAGCCTGGGCGACAGAGCGAGACTCCGTCTCAAAAAAAAAAAAAAAAAAAAAAAAAAAAAAAATCTGTACCCTCATTTCATTCTAAAGTCAAAGGGGAAGGAAATAAAAATTTTTCTTTCTATATACTAAGTACAAGTAACTTTATAACACTTATATTTTATATCCACTCATGTGGTGGGTGCATTTTTATTAGTGCTTCTTACAGATAAAGTAAAGACTCAGAGAAATTAAATAGGTTGCCAAAGAACACACAGATGGTAAGTGGTGAGCTTGGACTTTGTGCTTTGTTTTAAATCTGAATTTTGTGATTTTTCTATTATGCTAGGGAAAAATAACTACAATGAGAATGTTCACATTTTATATAGAGCGAAATTATTTTAGTTCGTAGTTTGTTTTCAGTGGCATATTTTAAGTTGCTTCAATAAGCATTTCAAATTTCATTTTTAATATCATTTATTGAACTTTCTCACTATTCTGGAACAATTAGAAGCTGATGTTTCCATTATCCTTCGGGAGGGAAATTGGAAAAAAAGAAATTGCCTTTTATATAAAATCATCCACAAGGTCTATGGAAGAGCAATACAGTTTCCTAGGTCCCTGTAATAGCAGCTTACCCTGATAGCATTCCTTTGATGACACAAAGCACAACAGAGGATTTTAAATATGAATTTGCTGAATTAAATTATTTTCCTAGATATGTGGAACAAAGTGCATCCTCGCCCTGGCATAGCCACTTTTCCATTTCTCCTTAAATATTAAGAATATGTACAAAATTAATTTTGATTATTTGATCACATTTTTTTAACCTCTGGATAAAAACAATCATTAGATTTACCATTTAAAGGAATATAGAGATCATATGACCAACTCTTACTTTTCAGAAAAGATTTCTTTTTTAATTTTCTTTTTCCATTCTTTTTTTTTTTTTTTTTTTCCTATTAAACTTTAAGTTCTGGGTTACATGTGCAGAACGTGCAGGTTTGTTACATGGGTATACATGTGCCATCATGGTTTGCTGCACCCATCAACCTATCATCTAGGTTTTAAGCCCTGCATGCATTAGGTATTTGTCCTCATGCTCTACATCATCTTACGTGCCACCCCCGACAGGCCCCAGTATATGACGTTCCCTTCCCTGTGTCCATGTGTTCTCATTGTTCAGCTCCCACTTATCAGTGAGAACATGCAGAATTTGGTTTTCTATTCCTGCATTAGTTTGCTGGGAATGATGGTTTCCAGCTTTATCCATGTCCCTACAAAGGACATGAACTCATTCATTTTTATGGCTGTGCAGTATTCCATGGTGTATATGTGCTACATTTTTTTTAAAATTCACTTTAACACTGATGGGCATTTGGTTTGGTTCCAAGTCTTTGCTATTGTGAAAAGTGCTGCAATAAACATACGTGTGCATGTGTCTTAGAGTAGAATAATTTATAATCCTTTGGGTATATACCCAGTAATGGAATTGCTGGGTCAAATGGTATTTCTGGTTCTAGATCCTTGTGAGGAATCGCCACACTGTCTTCCACAATGGTTGAACTAATTTACACTCCCACCGTCAGTGTAAAAGCATTCCCATTTCTCCACTTCCTCTCCAGCATTTGTTGTTTCCTGACTTTTTAATGATCACCATTCTAACTGGTGTGAGATGGTATCACACAGTGGTTTTGATTTGCGTTTTTCTAACAACCAGTGAAGATGAGCAGTTTTTCATATGTTTGTTGGCCCCATAAATTTCTTATTTTGAGAAGTGTCTGTTCATATCCTTCATCCACTTTTTGATGAGGTTTTTTTTTTTCCTTGTAAATTTGTTCACGTTCCTTATAGATTCCGGATATTAGCCCTTTGTCAGATGGATAGATCGCAAAATTTTTCTCCCATTCTGTAGGTTTCCTGTTCACTCTGATGATAGTTTCTTTTGCTGTGCAGAAGCTCTTTAGTTTAATTAGATCCCACTTATCAATTTTGGCTTCTGTTGCCATTGCTTTTGGTGTTTCAGTCATAAAGTCTTTGTCAATCCGTATGTCCTGAATGGTATTGCCTAGGTTTTCTTCTAGAGCTTTTATGATTAGGTTTTACATTTAAGTCTATAATTCATTTTGAGTTAATTTTTGTATGAGGTGTAAGGAAGGGGTCGAATTTCAGTTTTCTGCATATGGCTAGCCAATTCTCCCAGCACCATTTATTAAATATGGAATCCTTTTCTCATTTGTTTTTGTCAGCTTTCTAGAAGATCAGATGGTTGTAGCTGTGTGGTGTTATTTCTGCAGCCTCTGTTCTGATCCATTGATCTATATATCTGTTTTTGTACCAGTACCATGCTGTTTTGGTTACTCTAGCCTTCTAGTGTCATTTGAAGTCAGGTAGTGTGATGCCTGCGCTTTGTTCCTTTGCTTAGGATTGTCTTGGCTACACGGGCTCTTTTCGGGTCCATATGAAATTTAAAGTAGATTTTTTTCTAACTCTGTGAAGAAAGTCCATGGTAGCTTAATGGGAATAGCATTGAATCTATAATTTACTTTGGTCAGTATGGCCATTTTCACTGTATTGATTCTTTCTATGCATGAGCATGGAATATTTTTCATTTGTTTGTGTCCTCTCTTAATTCCTTGAGCAGTAGTTTGTAGTTCTCCTTAAAGAGGTCCTTCACATCCCTTGCAAGTTGAATACCTAGGTATTTTATTTTCTTTTTAGAAATTGTGAATGGGAGTTCACTCATGATTTGGATCTCTGTTTGTCTATTTTTGGTGTATAGGAATCTTTGCCATTTTTTGCACATTGATTTTGTATCCTGAGACTTTGCTGAAGTTGCTTATCAGTTTAAGGAGTTTTAGGGCTGAGACAATGGGGTTTTCTAAATATATGATCATGTCATCTGCAAAGAAAAACAATGTTACTTCTTCTCTTCCTATTTGAATACCCTTCATTTCTTTCCCTTGCTTGATTGACCTGGCTAAGATCAGAGCAGAAGTGAAGGAGATAGAGACACGAAAAGCCCTCCAAAATATCAATGAATCCAGGTGCGGGTTTTTTGAAAAGATGAACAAAATAGATAGACAACTAGCCAGTCTAATAAAGAAGAAAAGAGAGAAGAATCAAATAGACACAATAAAAATGATAAAGAGGATACCACCACCGGTCCCACAGAAATACAAACTACCATCAGAGAATACTATAACCACCTCTACAAAAATAAACTAGAAAATTTAGAAGAAATGGATAAATTCCTGGACACATACACTCTCCCAAGACTCAACAAGGAAGAAGTCGAATCCCTGAATAGACCAATAACAAGTTCTGAAATTGAGGCAGTAATTAATAGTCTACCAACCAAAAAAATCCCAGGACAAGATGGATTCACAGCTGAATTCTACCAGAAGTACAAAGAGGATCTGGTATCATTTCTTCTGAAACTATTCCAAATAGTAGAAAAAGAGGTACTCCTCCCTAACTCATTTTATGAGGCCAGCATCATTCTGATACCAAAACCTGGTAGAGACACAATTTCAGGTCAATATCCCCGATGAAGATCAATGCAAAAATCGTCAATAAAATACTGTTAAACCGAATCCAGTGGCACATCAAAAAACGTTTTCACCACGATCAAGTCAGCTTTGTCTCTGAGATACAAGGCTGGTTCCAAATATGCGAATCAATAAACGTAATCTATCACATAAACAGGACCAATGACAAAAAGCACATAATTATCTCAATGGATGCAGAAAAGGCCTTTTATAAAATTCAACACCCCTTCATGCTAAAAACGCTCAGTAAACTAGGTATTGATGAACGTATCTCAAAATAATAAGAGCTATTTATGACAAATCCATAGCCCATATTATACTGGATATCAATAGCTGGGAACATTCCCTCTGAAAACTGGCACAAGACAAGGATGCCCTCTCCCACCACTCCTACTCAACATAGAAAGTATTTGAAGAGTTAGTAAAGCAATGCCACGCCCAGAGTCTGGATCTCCTGACTCCAGATAATGGTTCTATCTTCTGTGTCCCACTGACTTTCATTTACCCATGTAGTTTATTATTGTCTAACTAAAAACAATCTTTAAACATTTGAGAATCTTTTTGAGAAACTCAATTGTTGTCAAAGAATACGTTTACATAGTGTTCAAAATGCCACCATACTGAGTATGCTGCTATAATAAGACTAAGCCGAACCCTACTGCCAATTTTAAAAAGCAGCAGCACAAGGAAAATCAACAAACTCTAAAATCTTGTCATACAGTGTATGGTCTATTGGTATGCCTCTTATTTCTTCGTGACAGCTTCTGAGTAAGAATTCTTATGTTTCATCTTGTCTGCATTTTACACTATTGAGATAAGTTCAGAGACATCTTACAATTAATGTATGTAAGAATTATAAGCAATGGAGAAGCTTACCAGAGAAATATCAGTTTCAATAGAAATTCTACCTAGTATAGATTCCTGTAAAAAGTTGTCAAGCCCACCCCAAAATAAGAAATTTAAAAACGAATCAAATTACATGTGCAGTCTATACAATGTAATATGACAGTTACTTAGGGTTTTGTTGTTATTGTTGTTCTTGTTTTAAATATCCAGGGAACAGAATCTAAATAGTACAATTTGTGGTAAATGTCAAGGAACATTATTCTAATAAATGCCATTGTAATTATAAGATGGAAATTGTTCTATTACACAATAAATAATCTGTTTTGATAGAAGGATCAAAGGTATAAATTTCATGATCATTCAGTAAAGGCACTTATTAGAAATTTTACTGGAGAGGAAAAAGATAGGAAGGGATAACAATCTGTAGTAAAACCATGCCACTTAGCAATACTATTGGTTTCTGGCTTTTTAAATATACTATGCACTGAATCCTCTTTTGAGAGAGTAATTATAATAATTTTAAATACATGAAAACCAAACACGAAGTTCATTAAAATTACATTTCCCAGTTAGGACAAAAGAAACGCAAAAATATGTTTCCTAAAGTTATAATACAGGTTCTCATTGTGAGAATCAATGAAATTTTACACATCACCTATCAGCAAAAATAAATTAACAAAATATCTCTGTTATTCTCTCTTTTTATAATTTTATTTTTTATTTTTTGCTATAGAAGAAGAAGTATTGAATAGGTAAATGTGGGAAACTACAAAGATATGGAGGATACTCTCAAAAACAGATTTTTGAGAGACAATATTAACATATATGAAGTAATTCAAACATAAGAAACATATTGTTCAACCACTTTTCTAAGTCAGAGCCTCTTAAGCTGGGTGAGATATTGACCCCTCGGCCCTCAGGGAAGCCAGGGACCATTCGTTTATCCCTTTGTGCCATATAAATATTGTGTGTTTTATGATATTGCCAATGGTAAAATATATTGGCCTGGACAACACATTTTATAGAGTGCTTAAAAAGGGAAACACTACTATGGATTTCAGGGAAGAAAAAAGATGGGGAATGTGGTTGATAGGATGCTTACAGTATTCAGCATATGAGAAAGCAGATATGTCTGCTTTCTTTCAAGTTTAGAATGCTTAGCTCAAAAGAGATCTGTCTGGCTGGTATCTGTCTGGCTTCTCAAGTTATACTGTCTGGCTGCCTATGTATATTTGAGGATAAGCAAGAGGGAAAGGAGGATAGTGTGAGCGGAAGCCAACGTGATTTTAGAACACTTGCAATTGATTCGCCAATTCAAGAGTCCTACAGAACTCAAGGTCAGTCTAACTCTAAGGTGAAAAACCCAGATCGATTTTGCAGTGGCTGAATGCTTCCCACAGCGCAAGCATATCCAGACCCATATGGAAAAATGTATTAGATTAGAGCATTTAGTTTATGAATCAGGCATGACTTATCTGTCCTTTAATGGAGTATAAAGTAATATTTCTAGTATCCCCCAAAGTGACACAATGTGATTTTAGAGATTCAAAATGAAGGTTCTCATGAGAAACTATTCAAAAATGGAAACAGACAACAGATCATTAATCTTTTAAGGCAAAGGTTTTGGAACCCTTAATTTTTTACTTTATGGAAACTCTAATTGTACTACACTTATCAAAATGTAATCAATGTATTTTTAGAACTTTTTTTAAGAAAATCACATTCTGCAGTTTTAGATGATCTAACCAAATGTATTTTAACTGTAAGAAACATGTATAGGCAAAAGTTATGCTTTTTAAAAATTGTTTCATTAACTGGAATACATAGCTAGCTCATCTTGTGACTACCTTTACAACATAATGAGTTCTTTTTTTCAAGAGATGTTTATATATTTATTTAAGAATAAATCGGATTTCTGAAAATGTTGTCAGGGAATAAATAGCTTTAGTGTCTTTTTATTTTAATAAAATTGGTAAAGCAATGAAAAGTTATTTGAAGTAAGCTTAATAAATATTAAATGTATTATTATGGTATTTGATGTTCAAAGTACCTATACACATTTTACAGGCAATTTTTATATTTAAAACCCTTTTATTTCTCTGAGGCCACTATTAAAATAGCTGACAGAGGATAATTTATTTTGTTCAGTGAATTCCTGATTGTTGTACAAGTAAAAGTTCTCTCACCTTTCATTCAACAATTCATCTTTCTGAAGTGATTTATTTTACTGTTTCCAGACATGCTTTATTACCTACAGACTTGGCATGTGCTTTTTCTTCCTTTGTTTCTGGAAATTGACTGAGTCCTAACTAGTATGCACATTATAACAAGTTATAAACTTGCAACATTTTACATTATTACAGAAATCCTGTTGTCTTGTTTTCATAATTTTACAAACATGCCTATATGCTGTTGTATAAAATTAAGAAAATATTAAGATGTAAATATATATATTATGTCAGATTATCTTTGATAAATAGGATGCAATTGTAGGGCCAGGCCCTGTGGCTCATGCCTGTAGTCTCAGCACTTTGGGAGGACGAGGTGGGCAGATCACCTGAGGTCACGAGTTCGAGATCAGCCTGGTCAACGTGGTGAAACTCCATCTCTACTAAAAATACAAAAATTAGTCAGGCATGGTAGTGCACGCCTGTAATCCCAATACTTGAGAATCTGAGGTAGGAGATTTGCTTGAACGTGGGAGGCAGAGGTTATAGTGAGCCTAGATTGTGCCACTGCACTCCAGCCAGGGAAAAAGAACGAGACTCCATTTCAAAAAGAAAAAAAAAAGTAATTATATTGCATATTAGGTGGCAAAATCAATAGTGAAATAGTATTTGGGGTATCAGAAATATTTATCGTTATCTCATGAGAATGTATCTGCTTAGTTTCTGATTAGTAGAGAAATGCTCCAACATGCAAGTGGCATTTATAGGAAAGAAAAAGAGATTACTTTTTATATTCTATATGCTAATGATATTGTGTTTAACTTGATGGTGTAAAAGAGAAAAATTAAAGACTAATAACTTTAATTAATGAGATTTAAAAAAAAACTGGGATCCAATGGATATAAACACTATGGCTTGTCGATATCTGTGTCATTGGCAAAGTTGTTTTCTCCAATTTTTTATTTGTAAAATTTCCCCTTCCAGCTCTGAAGTTCTATAATCATCTGCCACCAAAACATGTTATTGTAATTCTGAGATTATTTTACATATATTTTTTCACTTTACTCATATATATATACACACACACACACACACATGTGTGTGTGCACGGAACATACATATTTTGGTTTATTGACAAACAGTTGAATGTCTAGGAACTTTTTTTTTTTTTAGCTAACAACTATTAATTTGTATTCTGCTCCTTAGATGCACTTGCTTACAAGTTCAAAATCAGGCTGTGTTTGAAAAAGCAAAATTTAGATAAGAAATAATTACATCAGGGAACAGCAAAATGCTTTTGAACACTAGCTTGATCTATTATTCTTATTAGAATCTCCTTTGAAAAGATATTCTTTAAAGTGAGGCTGTACCTTTGAAACATGGCAGAAAGCTTTTGGAAAGTCTCAGGAAAAAGTTCAACAGGAATAAACACGCGGAAAATGTTCCTGCTTCTGCTCAACAATTAATTGTATGTAAATAAGAAATACATTGACTCCCCTTTGTTATAAAAGTTGCCTCTAATGTTACCTTTCCCTCAGTCTCTGGTTTGCTTTTTTAAACAATTTTAATGACTTCTTTCAGCATGCTTTATAAGCAATTTATGCCATTTTCTATTTGAAGACTTTCCAGATGGAGAGTTCTGTCATGAAGCTGAGTGCCTTTATCTCAAACTTTGCCAAGCAAAAGGCAGAAATGTGGGAGTCATGACTATATAAATGGTTGATGAAATTGTAAGACTGGGTTATATGAGAGAGAGGGACATCAAATATACACCAGCCATGGGGAAGTATTCTGATAGGAAAAGGAAAAGGAAGAGTGCGTCGTGTTTTAGAAGGTAAGGAACAGGAAAGTTTTGGTAATTAACAGTTGGTGCATATTGCCTAATGCTTTGGATTTCAATTAGGATAAGAGCTAAGTCATTCACATTGACATTGGATAATATAGAGGATGAATGCCCTTGATGAAGCTGGATTAGACAGACTTTGAAGAAAAATGATGAAAAGTATTCTTAGTTGAAGAATGAATGTGAATATGAGAAAGTCAGTTAGTGAGTCTAAAATATTCTGAAAAGGTAAGTTGAGCAAGAATATAGAGCTAAATACTGGTAACTAAACATGATATAGATGGAAAGCTTTTTTTTGTTTGTTTTGTTTAGAAACATGTACTAAAGTGGGAAACTAGAGCCAATAGAGAGGGAGAGATTAAACATAAATAAGAATAAGGATGGCCTTTGAGTCAGAAAAACAAAGCATTACAGAAGAAAGTAGCCATAAATATGGGGTAAGTAAAGTGAGAATGGCTGCATATACAGAAAAATGAACACATGTGGATGGGAATAGGAAGTTGGTCAACCTCACTCTTTTATTTCCTTTATATAGTGAATTAAGAGGCTTTCTTATATACTTAAAGACTAGGTATTTTTAATGTAATACATTAAGTTATAATTCTAGTACAAAAAGTCACACTTTGTTTCTTCCTCCTTTTCAATATCTAGTGATACCGATAAGTGTATATTTAAGAGCATGCTCTATCTTATGGACATTAATAAATTAGTTTTCATTTTAGAGGTAAAGACTATGTCACCTTCTAACTAGAGATGGTCTCTGAAAACTAATAGATTATTAATGTTTTATTTACAAATAAAATTATCCTATTCAAATATATGTTATTAAAACCTCTTATGAAAAGCCTTTTGAGGTTTGTTATTCCACAGCCATTGCTAAAAAATGTGATGTGAATAGTTACATTTGGGGTTGTGCAATGTAGCAGTTGCTTTTATGATCCAAGAGTCACGGATCCGCCACATGTTCCACTTGGTCATAAGGTTACTCCTCTGATGGCTATAAGGCAATTTCAGAGATTAGATCCATGCATAAAAAGAGCTCTAATTTGGTGTGTTAAAGAACAAGGATGATAGTTACTCCACTGTAGGCCAACTGGTGCTTTCCTCATTTCCTACATCCAGATATTAATGAAAGCAACTCAAGATACATGCTCATATAAATGAAGTCTGTTTTAAAACTATGGAATCCTCTGGTTTTTATATATAAATTTTATATATATATATTTCCATAAAGTATATATATATTTAGAAAAATTTCTAAAAATTACTTTTCTTTCTCAAATTTTTAGCTGATAAATAATTACATATTAAGAATTCATTAATCAGTTCCTACTAAATGGAACTCTTCAATGATACTAGTCTTAACAGGAATAATGAAGTAAATTTCTAGTGTATTTCAAAACATCCTTATCTTTTAGTTATTTACTATTTTTTAGATATTTACTGCACTCAATATAGTTGACAGTGCACTAGAAGAACAAAATAAACAGAACATACATTTCTGTACTTTACTGATGATATCATTGCCATTTGTTTTGCCTCAAAGAAAGAGATTGGCATCCCTCTTTTTTTCTCTAAAAAGCACCATTTATTTTTCCTCAAAGCCATGAAAAGTTTTTTTTTTTTCTTTTGTGTTTCTAAAGCATTCAGACACCCACGAGGTCAGTCTCATACTTAGTGATAAGCTGAAAACCATAATAATAATTTGTGGATTTGCAGATGAATATATATAGTTTAGACAAGTTTAATGGAAGGAAAATTGAAATTCTCTGCTTAATAAGAAAACTCAAGTTTGGTCTGGGGCTTAGCAGAGGAAAAGGAAAGGCCTCGGCAAGATGACAAGGGTCTGGAGCAAGAAGAAAATGAATAGGTAGTGAAAAATTACCTTTCTTAGGAAATGCCTGATGCATTTCTAGAAAAAGTGATGCCTAACATTGGATTTAAAGTTATTTCCCCATGGGAAATGGTAGTTCATGCCTGTAATCCCAACAGTTTGGGAGGTCAAGGTGGAAGGATCACTTGAGTCCAAGTGTTCAAGACCAGCCTGTGCAACATGTTGAGACCTCATCACTACAAAAATAAAAATTAAAAACGAAAGTTATTTCCAGCACCATGTGATAATTACATTCTGCTACTCCCTAACCTTGAGAAAGGTCTGTCAACTAAAACCACCTGGTGACAGGGTAAATAGGTGTGAATGAAGTGGCAGTGACAAAATCTAGCACAGGGCACCACTGTAGAAGTAAGTTAAAGCAGAAAAGGCAGCTGTGTAGGCTGATTCATCAACAAAAATGAAAGAAACTACTTGTTCTACATGTAATAGAAGAATGGGATCTTTAAGGTGGAGGACAGATGTTCAAATGCTACTTAACATCTATAGCAAATACTCATAATGCCCAAATTGCCTCATTCCCAGAGAAATCTGAGTGAGACAGCAGAGCAGAGCAGAATCTGAGTGAACATAGATTCACTGCAACCCTTTCTATGTCACTATTGTCTTCTAAATTGGAAAAGTATTAAAAATAACATGCAATAGTTTAAATTAATCAACCCTAAGCAAACCACATTAAATATGTGAAAACACACTTTTAATATATTAACATTGTGAAAAGGTGGGTAAGTGAGAAAGGTTAAGCAGTACCCCCTTTCGAGCAGAGGGGGAAACTTTTGTGAGGGGTTGAAGAAGGCAGATCACTGAGAAGTTGCTTCCTGAGCAAGAACAAATTATATTCCAGGGCTAATGAGAACATGAGAGAGGGTGAATTATCAGCCTCTTATAGCTATTATTAATCTATGGTTTCCAGCAATTTGCTTGGATTCTAAGAAATATTTAAGGCATTTCAAGGCAGGCAAGACTCTGAGAGGCATCACAACTTTCTTGTAAGTTTCATTATGAAACAGTTGAGTCAAAATTCTATTCATTAATTTACTTTTTTTTTTTTTTTTAAGTATTTACCAAACACTGCAGAAGCAGCTATGAATAAGACCTATTTTGTTTTTGCCTTTCTGGAGTTTGTTGGTATTCTGGAGGAGCAGAGAAATAATAAGAACGTCTGTTGCTCTTTCTTCTGGTTACTATGACTACCTAACAAATTACCCCAAAATGCAGTGGCTTAAAACAATAACAAACATCCATCTGCCATTTGCACAGGACTGAGAGGGTGCAAAGGTTAGGGGCTGAAATCATATAAGGGCTCATTATTTACATGTGTAATGTTGGAGGCTGACTGTGAACTGAAACTTTTCTGTCAGGTGGAGGAACTATACACAGGCTTACTACGCCTGAGTGTTCTCAAAAGATGGTGTGTGGATTCTAAGTACTAGCAGTCAGAGAAAGGGGAGTGGGGGGGGGGGGGCGGGGGAGAGAGAAAGAGGGGGAGAGAGAGAGAGATAAACCTGTACTTTTATTGTTTTGGGTTTTGACCTATCCTTGAAAGTCACCAGCATTATGTATTAAAGCACATTCTATTCATTGCAACAGTCATTATGTCCAACCCAGATTCAAAAGGAGAGGAAACAGACACCATTTAATGTGTGGTGACAAGGTTCTAAAAATTTGTGAACTGAAAAGTGTCTGTGGTCATTTTTGGTATCTGCAATTTGGCACATTTTGTTATTTCAGCTTCTAATTTAATAAACAAAAACTTGAACATAGTATTATTTTAAAATACACATTTACTTAAAAATCTTTCATATTAAATGTATTTATGTCTCTTTATAGTTTTATTATTACTACTACTACTATTATAATTGGCTTGTAAACTTCCAAATCCCATTGGTCTTTAACTTTTTCTCAGTTAGAGACTAAAAGTTTGAGTGTAACATTCAAAAGTCAACATTGTAAGAAGTCTAGTGAAAAGACCTACATTAAATTTATTGGTTCAGAATATTTAACTTGAAATGTTTCTTCAGAAGAAAGTAGCATTTTATCAAGTGGTTTTTCACATTAACCTATAGAGAAAATATTATAAATAGACTGTGTCTACTACCCCCAGCTCACTCCAATAATAATTAGCATTCTGTTTTACTTCATGGTCATTTAACCTAGAAGAACTTGTTGCCCTGGCATAATGTAAATAAAGCTTTATCACAAGTAAGAATTCTATGTCATATAATATCATTCTAACACATTCTCTGTGTTATGTTCTACAGTAGAAATTGGTTCACCCTTAACAACAACAACAAAAAGTGACACAGCACCAGGTAAAGAAAACAATGAAAAAAACATAATTCTTAAAAAAATGTATTAGAAAAATGCGAAGAACATGCCAGTTTTGTTCAGATTAAAGGTAAGAGTCCATTAAGGTAGAAAGGGTCATTGCTGAAATGATTACAGTAGTCAAATGGCATCATCAGCCTAAACTTCATCATTTTTTTTAAAGGTTAGTAGGCAAGAGAATCTCTCTGCTCTTTGAAAATGTCAAATAAAATGTTACTTTTCAAAAGTGTGAATCATTGTTAATCTAAACATTTCAAGGACAAATAATATTAAGGAAATAAATACATTAACATTGATATAAGGACACTGAAAGAGAAAGAATAATGAAAGACTTACAAATGCAGTAGTAAAACAGTAGAACTAAAAGAAAACAAAAAGTAGAATGGTGGTTACAAGAGGAAGGAGAGTGGAGAGAATGAGGAGGTGATGGTCAAAGGATACAAATCCTCAATTAGACAGCAGGAAATTTTTTTTTTAAATTTGAGACATATTACACAGCATGATGAATACAGTAAATGTTATATTTTACATTTCAAAATTGCTAAGAGAATAACTTTCAAAAATTCTCATGACAATAAGTATTTGATGTGATGGATATGTTAATTGGCTTGATTTAATTATTCCACATCTTATTCATAAATTATAACATCACTTTTCACCCCACAAATATATACAACTATAGTTTGTCAATTTACATTTACAAATAAAATTTAGAAATTCAAGTACAGAGAAAAGAAAATTACTAAAACAGAAATAATAGGCAGAATTAAATGAACACAATTTGTGATAACACAACCTAATGGACTCACTTAAGAATAGGAGACCAGGGTACAATCTTTGCAGTAATTAGCTATTACTTCCTCTATCTCTCTGTACTTCCATTTCTTTCTTAAAAAAAGTAGTATTTGTCATGTACTACCTGGCAAGGCTGCTATAAATTAATACTAGTTTGTTTGTAACAGTTTTACATTAAGTTGGAGTCGGTTTCCAATTTTTGTGATTTTTAAACATAGATCTTTTGCCCATAAGCTAATGTACTAATATAACTGACTTTCTAAAAATAGAATTTCCAAATAAAAGAATATGTGCATTTTAAATTTTGAAGTATGTTAAACATATGGTTTATAGTATATAATACTGGCAGCTTGGCTGGTCATGTTTCTCTAATAAAATCACACAAGATAAGCCAATATTTTCAACTACCTGGGATGTAAAAACAAAAGAATGTGGAATATTTGGGAGTTCTTTATTCTTGAATTCCTGATGCCTAGAAGAGACCTAGTGTATGCACAGCACAACTTGCTGAAGTGAACCAAGAGATTAAAGATGGTCATCAAATCCATATGCATGTCAAACATTGGGCCGTTCCCAATAAACATGTCTCTCGCGACATGCTCTTCTCACATGAAGTACTCTTCTTCAAAGCTCATAGAAGTTCTTGTGAAGAACGACATATATAATTTATTGTCTTATATACTTCAATCCACAGTGGCTTATTCTCTTTTCTTAGGCAATTACACAAACTCCTGTCAAACAGAGATCCATCGTAATTGTATTTTTTTTAAAAAAAATATGCTTTAAATTTTATTTTGTATAAAATGTATGGTTATCATGGGATAATTTTATACATTTATGAGAATTTTTAATGCTAAAAATACGTTCAGAGCTTGGAAAGCATTCTTGTTCTTCTTCTTAGAAGAAAGAAGCTAAATAAACAGAATATCAACAACTCTTATCAGATACATTAGAGAATTCATGTCACAGGACAACTTGTAACCCCAAAACTATAGCAATAGAAAAGCGAATGCAAAAAATGTGATCATTTTTATATACTCACAGAGCTCTCTGTTCTCCTTAGCCAGGTCTACCGTCAAAAAAAACTATTTTAGCATTGCCTAAACAACCTGAGTTTTACCAAAACCTGACCAACCTAGGGGAAGAGAAATATCTAATCCTAACCCCTTCTAGCCTTCAATTTAGAAAAAGAGAAATACCCAACTTAGGCTCACTAAAACCTAATTTGAGGACTACACAATGTTACCTCCACCACCACCACTCACACATGCCATATCATCACAACAATAAAGCTCCTGTATAATAGCAAGTGGTTACAGCTTATTTAAAGAGTACCAGAGAAAACCCAAATACAAAGGAGACTAAAACAATAACACTAGGAAAAATTTTAATTTCTTACACTACAGCTATAACAAAGAATAAAAGAATCCTAAATCCTAGCTAGCTAAACAGAAAACCTCACACTCAAGTCATGTCTTTGTTAGTTTCTATAACTCAATTACAGCATGCCCACTTTTTATGTTTGTTTGTTTTGTTTTGTTTTGTTTTGGTTTTGTTTTTTGAGACGGAGTCTTGCTCTGTCGTCCAGGCTGGAGTGCAGTGGCGTGATCTCGGCTCCCTGCAAACTCCGCCTCCTGGGTTCACGCCTTTCTCCTGTCTCAGCCTCCCGAGTAGCTGGGACTACAGGTGCCCGCCACTACGCCCGGCTTTGTGTGTGTGTGTGTGTGTGTGTGTGTGTGTGTGTGTGTGTGTGTGTGTGTGTTTAGTAGAGACGGGGTTTCACCTGTTAGCCAGGATGGTCTCGACCTCCTGAGCTCGTGATCCGCCCGCCTTGGCCTCCCAAAGTGCTGAGATTACAGGTGTGAGCCACGGCGCCCAGCCAACATGCCCACTTTTAGCAAAAATTACCTGGCATATTAAAAGACAAAAAGCACAGTTTGAAAAGAAAAGCAAGCAAGCATTAGGCTCAAATATGGCAGAAACTTTGAAATTATTAAACTGAAAACTTTAAATAACTCACACATATGCCAAAATCTTTAATGGAAAAAGTGAACAACCTACAAGAATAGATTCCTAATGTAACAGAGAGATGGGAAATATAAAATAGAATCAAAACAAAATGTTCCAAATTAAAAACATCGTAACAGAAATGAAAAACGTATTTGGTGGTATCATCAGTGGACTGGCCACAGACAAGGAAAGGAATCATTGAACTTGATCTATGCTATGTGTGGAAACTTGAAAAAAAAAAGGAACTGAAAGATGTGTTAATAGAAATTTGCAAAACTGAAATGCAAAAGAAAAATGAATGAAAACAGAAGAGTATATCCAAGAAATATGGGTTAATTTCAGAAGGTATAACATGGATGTAATAAAGATATCATAAGGAGAGGAAAAAGAAACAGAAAAAATAAGTAGTAATGATTGAGAAATTTTCAAAAATATTGACAAACACCAAATCACAGATCAAACAAGCTCAGAGAACACAAAACAGAATAAGTACTAAAAACATACACATAGACATATTATTTTCAACCTGCAGAAAATTTGAGCAAAGAGAAAATCTTGAAGAAGTTGAGAAAAAAAAAAACCTTACTTATAGAGAAATAAGGGTAAGAATTACATTAAGTATTTTGTCAGAAACCATGAAGGTTATTAGCTCGACAGGGTTGTTCATACCTAAAATTCTGGTGCTGCAGAAGGCAGAAGGATCACTTGAAGCCAGGTGTTCAAGACCAGCCTGGACAACATAGTGAGATTCTGCCTACACACACACACACACACACACACACACACACACACACACACACAAATAATAAAAGTAAAAAATAAAAAATAATAAAAATTAAAATTAAAAAAAAAATTTCCCAGGAATGATGACTTGTGCCTGTAATCCTAACTACTGCAGAAGCTGTGGTGAGAGGACTGCTTGAGTCCAGGAATTTCAGGCGGCAGTGAGTTTGGAGGGAATATAGTTAAATGTTTAAAGAGAAGTGTTGAAAATCCAAAACAAAACTCCACTAACCTAGAATTGTCTCTTCAGTGAAATTATCCTTCAAAAGTAAGGAGAATAGAACTCCTAAGATAAACAAAAAATGAGGGAATTTGTGACCAATAAACATGTCTTGTGAGAAATGTTAGAAGTTCTTGACAGAGAAGGAAAATAATATAGGTCCAAAGTGTGAATGTACATAAAGAAAAAAAAAAAACTAGAGAAGAAATACAGTTAAAATTAAAAAAATTAATATATATATTATTTTTTATTTTTTTAAATTACACTTTAAGTTCTAGGGTACATGTGCACAATGTACAGGTTTGTTACATATATATACATGTGCCATGTTGGTGTGCTGCACCCATTAACTCATCATTTACATGATGTATATCTCCTAATGCTATCCCTCCCTCCTACCCCCTCCCCACAATAGGACCCAGTGTGTGATGCTCCCCTTCCTGTCTCCAAGTGAACTCATTGTTCAATTCCCACCTATGAGTGAGAACATACTGTATTTGGTTTTCTGTTCTTGTGATAGTTTGCTGAGAATGATGGTTTCCAGCTGCATACATGTCCCTAAAAAGGACACAAACTCATCCTTTTTTATGGCTGCATAGTATTCCATGGTGTATATGTGCCACATTTTCTTAATCCAGTCTGTCACTGATAGACATTTGGGTTGATTCCAAGTCTTTGCTATTGTGAATAGTGCCCCAATAAACATACGTGTGCATGTGTCTATATAGCAGCATGACTTATAATCCTTTGGGTATATCCCCAGTAATGGGATGGCTGGGTCAAATGGTATTTCTAGTTTTAGACCCTTGAGGAATGGGATTCCTTGAGGAATGGGATTCCTCAAGGATCTAGAACTAGAAATACCATTTGACTGAGCCATCCCATTACTGGGGGTATACCAAAAGGATTATAATTTATATTTTTAATTGACCAAAGAGATAACAATTTGTTCAAGGTAGCAGCAATGTATGTGGTGATTACAGAGTGTGGATAAGTGAAGTAAATGACTGTAATATTATCAGGTTTGACACGGTAAAATTTGGAATGCTCTGTTATAAAATACTTAAACTAACAGTGAAGTGACATAGTTATTTGAAAGGGGACTCAGATTAGTTATAAATGTATATTGTAAATTGTAAAAAACTCATTAAATTTTTTGAAACAACATAATTGTTATAATAAAAGAGGAGAGAATATGGAATTATATAAAGGCAAAATTAGAAGCACAGGAGACAGAAAAATATAGAAAACAAAAAAGAAACAACAAGGGCAATGAATAGAAAACAGTTACAAAAAATAGATTCTAATCCAATGATGACAATAATCACTCTTAATGTAAATAGTATAATATAAATTTTAAAAATAGACAAATAACATCATGATAGATACAAAAATGAGATCCAACTATATGTTGTCTACCAGAAACCCATATAAAATATAAAAACATAGATAGAATAAAAAGTGATGGGATAGAGAAAGACAAATCATGCTAAAACAAATTAAAAAAAAAAAAGCTGGGCTGGGTGCGGTGGCTCACATCTGTAATTCCAGCACTTTGGGAGGCCAAGGTGGGCAGAACATGATGTCAGGAGTTTGAAACCAACCTGACCAACCTGATGGAAACCCATCTCTACTAAAAATACAGAAATTAGCTGGATGCGGTTGGGCACGCCTGTAATCCCAGCTACTCAGGAGGCTGAGGCAGGAGAATTACTTGTATCCAGAAGGCAGAGGTTATAGTGAGCCAAGATCATGCCACTGCACTCCAGCCTCGGTGACAGAGCGAGACTCCATCTCAAAAAACAAACAAACAAACAAAAAAACCAAATAGCTGGAGTAGCTATTTGAGTAGCTATTTTAATTTCAGAAAATCAGACTTCAGAACAAGGAAAATCTTCTGGAATACTAAGAGGCATATAACCATAAATAGTCAATTATTTAAGAAGAAAAAGTAGTCCTTAATATGTATTAAATCAGAAACAGAAGAGGGCTCATGAACCTTTAAATTTCATTAAAAATATGATAAAAATACTATGCTTGCAAATTTGATAAATAAGAAGGACCAATTATTTAAATATGTAATCCAGAATATACTTTTTAGGAGAGGTAAATAATTTTCTGTTACTGATTTACCTTGAAACAGTTGATATGCTAAGCATTCAGTACTATTTCAAAATATTATATTGCTTTTTATACATTAATACAATCTATTTAATGGAGACTGCTTCTACCATATTGTCAGTCAATTCACATTCCTTGAACACCTCTCATTTACCAGTAAAATAGTATTTCTCACATTGTATTAATTAGCAAAACAACTGGTGTTATCAGAAGTAAAGAAAATTCAAACATTTACACCTTCCCTTCTGATTTGTGTCTTTCAAGTGCTAATATAATCTTCCCTAAGGAAGATATTCTTGATTATATTATGTATTAGTTTATTTGCGTGCTGCTATGAAGAAATACCAGAGACTGGGTAATTTATAAAGAAAAGAGGTTTAATTGACTCACAGTTCCTCCTGGCTGATGAGGCCTCAGGAAACTTGTAATAATTGTGGAAGGTATCTCTTCACAGGGAGGCAGGAAAGAGACTGAGTGCCAAATAAAGGGGGAAGCCCTTGATACAACTATCAGATCTTGTGAGAACTCACTCAGTATCACAAGAACAGCATGAAGGAAACCACCTTGTGATTCAATTATCTCCACCTGGTCTTGCCCTTGACATGTGGGGATTATTACAATTCAACATGAGATTTGGGTGGGGACACAGAGCCAAATCATATCACTCTGCCATTGACCCCTCCAAAATCTCATGTCCTCACATATCAAAACACAATCCTGCCCTTCCCACAGTACCCCAAAGTCTTAACTTATTTCAGCATTAACTCAAAAGTCCACAGTCCAAAATGTCACCTGAGACAAAGCAAGTCCCTTCCATCTATGGGCCTGTAAAATGAAATCAAGTTAATTACCTCCAGATACAATGGAGATACAGGCATTGGGTAAATACACCCATTCCAAATGGGATAAATTGGACAAAACAAAGGGGCTACAGGTCCCACGCAAGTCTGAAATCTAATAGAGTAGTCATTAAACCTTAAGGTTCCAAAATGATCTCCTTCAACACCATGTCTCACATGTAGGTCACACTGATGCAAGAGGTGGGTGCTCATGGACTTGAGCAGCTCTGCCCCATGGCCCTGCAGGATACAGTCCCCTTCCTGGCTGCTTTCACAGACTCGTGTTGAGGGTTGGCAGTTTTTCAAGGTGCATGGTACAAGCTGTTGGTGGATCTACCATTCTGGGGTCTGAAGGACAATGTACCTCTTCTCACAGCTCCACCAGACAGCATCCCAGTGTTGACTCTGTGTGGGAGCTCCAATCCCACATTTCCCTTCAACACTGCCCTAGAAGAGGTTCTCCATAAGGGTTCCACCCCTGCAGCAAACTTCTGCCTGGACATCCAGGTGTTTCCATACATCCTCTAAAATATAGGTGGAGGTTCCCAAACCTCAATTCTTGACTTCTGCACACCCGCAGGCCCAACTCCACATGGAAGCTGCCAAAGCTTGGGGTTTACACCCTCTGAAGCAATGGCCTGAGCTGTACCTTGGCCGCTTTAGCCATGTCTGGAGCAGATGTGACACAGGGTACAAACTCCCAAGGCTTCACACAGCAGGGGGACCCTGGACCTGGGCTAAGAAACAATTTTTCCCTCCTAGGCCTCTAAGCCTGTGATGGGAGGGGCTGCTCTGAAGGTCTCTGACATGGCCTGAAAACATGTTTCCCATTGTCTTGATGAATAACATTCGGTTCCTTGCTACTTACACATATTTCTGCAGCTGGCTTCAATTTATCCACAGAAAATGAGTGTTTTTCTATTGCATCCTCAGACTGAAAATTTTCTGAACTTCTATGCTCTGCTTTCCTTTTAAATATACATTCCAATTCCAAACAATATCTTTGTGAATACATAAAACTGAATGCTTTTAACAGCACTCAAGTCGTCTCTTGAACAGTTTGAGGCTTAGAAATTTTGCTTCCAGATACCCTAAATCACCTCTCTCAAGTTCAAAGTCCCACAGATATCTAGGGCTGGGGCAAAATGCTACCGGTCTCTTCGCATAGCAAGAGCCACCTTTACTCCAGTTCTCAACAAGTTCCTCATCTCCATCTGAGACCACCTCAACCTGGACTTCATTGTTCATATCACTATTAGCATTTTTGTCAAAGCCACTCAACAAGTCTCTAGTAAGTTCCAATCTTTCCCACATTTTCCTATCTTCTTCTGAGCCCTCCAAAGTGTTCCAGCCATTGCCTGTTACCCACTTCCAAAGTTGTTTCCACATGTTCCAGTATCTTTACAGCAGTGCCCCACTCTCTGTGGTACCAATTTACCCATTTACCAATTCATTAGTTTGTTCTCACACTGCTATAAAGAAAGACCAAAGACTGGGTAACTTATAAAGAAAAGAGGTTTAATTGACTCACAATTCTGCATGGCTGGGGAGCCCTCAGAACACATAATCATGGCAGAAGGCAGCTCTTTAGACAGTTTTCAGAGAGAGAACCAGTACCAAACGAAGGGGGAAGCCCCTCCTAAAACCATCAGATCTTGTGAGAACTCCCTCACCATCACGAGAAGAGCACTGGGGAAACTGCCCCCATGATGCAATTATCTCCACTTCGTCCTGTCCTTGACATGTGGGGATTATTACAACTGACGGTGAGATTTGGCTGGGGACACAGAGCCAAACCATATCATATTATTTGGAATACTTGAGTAGTATAGATTGAATAATATAATTGAGAATATAAATGATATTATGTTATTTATACAATTATATTATTCTGCATATTGAGTATTATAAATCAAATCTCTCTTTTTTCTGTCTCTCTCTCTCTGTCTCTCTCTCATGCTCTTTCATGCCCACCTATCTCCCTTCTACCTTGACTCCCTGTTTTCTTGCACATAAATACATGCATAGGCATCATTGTCTATGTTGAACATTTTGCAAAACCTAAAAACTATATTTGGCAAATTTTATCAGGTAGTCACTCCCACTTAGTTCCTGGGTTTGGATCATGATTGTTAGCCAAAAATAATGACTTATTCTTATCCAGAGCTTAATTCAAATTAAGGATGTGGCAGTTCTTGCTAATGAGATGTATGAATATTCTACTGGACAGTGTGTGTATATGCATGGCAGAAGATTTTTTGCTGAAAAATCTGTTCTTTCTTGTAAATGTGATAGATGCCTTTTGCTCTCTTCTTGTCCTTACTGTTTGGTTGTTATTTTTTTGATTGCATGTCTGGAACTCTACCAGCCATTTTGCAATCAGATGGCAAGTCTGCGATTCAAAGCTCTCAGTGTGGATAGAGGCATGGAGGTGTAGAAAGAGCCTGGGTTTCCTACTGATATTGTTAAGGTAATACACCAGCTTTGGCTTCTAATAAAAGGTCAATATTCTCATGCTATCAGCCATTGCAAATCAGGCAATTTTGCCAAAATGTCATACTTGGCACAGCTGTTCACAAAAACGAACTTGCTTATTGGTAAGACAAACTTATTTAGATACAGCTGAACCAAAAAAAAAAAAAATCCCTGAAATGAAAGAAGAAAGGTATTCATGAACAATTGTTCCTTGTGTGTTTCTAAAGGAAGAAAAGAGAAAGTATACAACTCCTACTATCCAGGGATGAGGACCAGGAAGAAGAGAGTTTTGGAAAAGTGGGAGAGAAAGCATTAACTGCCCTAAAAGCATTTTCACAATTTTCCATTTAACTTGCTCTGGTAGGGTACTGAAAATATGATAGAGAAAGATATTGTTGTGGAACGAATAGAGGTTGTTAAAGGGAATTTCATGTCCAAGTGTCAGATTGCCCAATTTTTACCACATGAAAGTTGTTTCATTTCTTGCTGCTGATATAGTGCTTATAATTGATATAGTGCTTATAACTAATAGTGCATATGACTAATATAGTGCCCCAATTTTACATTTGCCTGAAGATACATGATCTTTAAAAATAAACTCTATAATGTTACTTCCTTTTAGTTACATTTGCAGTATCAATTTTGATACTACCTTACACATTTTGACTATCAGGTGGCTATGATGGGTGGACATATGGATGAGGCTGACTCAAGACTTTAAAGATACAAAGAACATGCACAAAATTGAAAATCATTCTCCAGTAAATCAGTGTTTATAAAGTACTCTGGGACATTCTGTAAATGGTTTCTTACAATGTCTGTTGCTGTAATAACATCTGGTCATAGGAAAGTGAACGATGAAAGAGAGAAAGTTAAAGCAAGACAGTCTCCACTGGTAGTAGCTTCCAAGGCATGCGTCATCTTTACTGACATTTTAAAGTATATATAAAAATACGTCATTTGTTTGGGTTAGTTTTGATGATGGATTGTCATTTAATTGTATCTTCTGTGTAACTCCTTCTGTAAGTTCAACCCCTTAAAAGGCAGATGTTTCAGGCATTTTGGGTCTTACAAATTTAATGGGTTACTATTTTTTGTGTGTGTGTGTGGCAAGTGGTGTTTCCAGAATGATGATGTAAGTTTTCAGAATAGCTAATGAGATCGAAGTCTCTGAAATTATAATTATGTGCCTTGATTTTGTTTATAAAGAAATAAATTTGGTGGCATCAGTTTCTTAAAATAGGCAAAATGACACAGTACTCTAGTGATACTTGTTTGGAAATATAGATAATATGAGTTAGAAGGAATTGCTTGTAGTCAGGAGAATTGGATAACTTCATGATCTTTTACTTGTAATGTCAATTAGCTATTTCTCCTCGTGTTTATCTGATCTATAGATGATTAACCATAAAGTCACAAAGACTAGTGATATGAAAAAAATTTAAGCCCTCAATAAGTAAATTAGTCCTAATATGGGCAACTTACCTTGACACTTTACATATAATTATTTTGAACTTCTCACTTCTTGACCTTCACGTGTTACTTAAACTTCTAGTCTTTTTCATATATAGTTTACTCTTTCAACACTTTGTCCCCACCCATATGATAAACTCAGATTTAACCATCCTTTGGGTTCCTGCTTAGATTTCTGTTTATTTCAGTAGTCTTTTCTCGCCAGCAAATCTGGATTAGGTGCCTTGTTTTTTAAATTCCATAATTTCTCTGACAAAACACGTTACATATTTAAATTGTGTTTATCTCTGTGAAGTCCATGTTTAAAACTCTCTATAACACCATAATTCTTACCGCACTGTATTAAAATATACCAATTTAAATATTTACAAGGTTTAATAAAGTGATTTTTTTAAAGCGTTAAGTATTAGAGAAAAGATTTACTTACAAAAATAGTTACTACTCAAATGTTTCTATAAATACTTCTAAGCTATCTGGTTGTATTTGTGTTCTGTGACTTCCATAATAAATTATTGCAAAGTTAGTTTCTTAAAAAAATAAATTTATCATCTCTTGTAGTTCTGTATTTCAACAGTTTTGTTTGTTGGTTGGTTGGTTTATTTTTAAGTTAGGGTCTCACTACGTTGCTCAGGCTGGATTTGAATTTCGGGGGCTTAGGTGATTCTCCTGCCTCAGCCTCCTCAGTGGGTGGGGTTACAGGCATGTGCCAACATGCCCATCTTTGCCTGTCAGAATCCATCTGCAACCATCATTAACAAAAACAAATTAACTGACAGATAACAGTGTATGTTTGTTTTTTGTTTGGTTGCTGTGTGGTTTTTGTTTTGTTTTGTTTTGGTTTTTTTGGTTTTATTTTTTTGAGATGGAGTCTTGGTCTGTCTTACCCAGGTTGGAGGAGTGCAGTGGTGCAATCTCGGCTCACTGCAGCCTCCACTTCTCGGGTTCAAGCGATTCTCCTGTCTCAGCCTCCCAAGTAGCTGAGACTACAGGCATGTGCCACCACACAAGGCTAATTTTGTATTTTTTGTATTTTCATGATGTTGGCCAGGCCAGTCTTGAACGCCTAACCTCAGGAGATCCACCCACCTCAGCCTCCCAAAGCGCTGGGATTATAGGAGTGAGCCACCACGCCCAGCCGACCCACTAACAGTGTATGTTTTTGTTGCATACAATGTGATTTTTGAAGTATATAAACATTGTGGAATGGTTAAATCTAGCTAGCTAACAAATACATTACATCACATAGCTATTTTTGTGGTGAGAGCACGTAACAACCACTCTCTTTACATTTTTCAAGAATACATTATATCATCATTAACTACCAGAGGCTTTGGTGATTAGGGGAGAGGGGGCAATGGGAAGCTCAAAAGGTACATAAGTACAGTTAGGGGGAATAAATGTCAAGAGACCTATTGTACAACAAGGCAACTACAGCTAATGGTGATATATTGAATTATTAACATTTGATATTGTATTCGAGCACACTTAGAGGATTCAGGTATAAGAAAGGGGGAATGTTTGGGGGGGGGGCAACCACTCAAATTAGTTTTGCTTCTTTTGTTTTGTTTAGCTTTATATTTTATTTTCCAATTGAGACATCTGTAGATGTTTTCTATTTATGAAGTTGTAAAGAATATTTTTAATTGTAATACAATCAATCATATAGTAAGTCCTCACAGCGGGACTTCCAATGTTAATTTACTGAGTCCACCAAATAACTTAAAATCCTTTTTAAAATAAATCAGAATTACTTATCTCCATTCAAAGTAAGAGTATTTTGTTGTTGTTGTTGTTTTGCTCCAAATATAAGAGGAATTTTAAGTACAAATGTTAACTGGAGTCTTAATTGCAACTAGAAAAATTCAATGTATCTTTTAAAGCATTGAAGGATATGGCATTAAATAGAAATATAATGGTGAATAACACTGTAGATGAAATTTTACAGACACAGCTAATCCTCAGAACAACTGGACCAGGAACTTGAACAAAGCTAAGACTTTATCTTCCTTATTATCATTTTTTCTCTTTGAATACACTTCATTGTTTTCACTCACTCAGACTTTCTCTTTATGATGAAAAACACGTCCTCTTAAGGTGTTTGAATTTTACATCTCACAATTTCGGTTGCTGGAAAAAACTTGACTATATACTCTTGGGCCAAGTTTAATAATCCTAGATCAGAATTCTTCCTACATTTTGTTTAATTATCCAAATGTGGAGCAACAGAAGGCAGGAGTGAGTGCCAGAGTCACTTTCTATTAAAAATACAATATCCTTGTGCAATGGATAGAATTAATTCCTAGAAAATACTAACTGGGGAAACGTGCCAGCAATACCAAAAGAAAACATAAGTATTAGTCAATATATTGTGTCTAAAACTACCAAATGCCTGAGTAAATTAAAAAAAAAAAAAAATTGTGTGTTTTGGCTTTAAATAAATTAATTCTACCTTGAATCTTGATATAATCAATAATTTATTAGCATGCCCTACAATTTATCATTAAATCAATTACAATGAGAATTTTAAATGTTCTTTATAGATATAAGATATACAATAATTCTTATTCACCAAAGCAGTACTTTGTTAGATTCAATAAGTTCTAATTACCAATAGAAATAGATACATTGGAACTGTTTTTCACAGTCAACATTTAAACCAAGTAATTATTTCTTCTTTTTAAAAAACAATTAGTAAAGACTTAAAATAGAATACTGATTCTTTGAGCACTTGTAAATCAGATAAAAATTTCTGCATGCTCACTTTGCCTGGCTCCAAGGCTTGTGAAAATTCCCTTAATTCCTTGTGGTATATTCAACACCTGGTAGTATATAATGTGTCTTAGCTGCTCACCTTTAGGGGATATAACGCAGTTAGGAAGTGATTGCATAACTTCTAGCTTACTGCTGTCTATCAAAGAGAGATTTATGAATAGAGGCAAATAAAATAGCTAATGTAAAAATGAAAACCGCTACCATTTTATACTATTTTTTAATAAATCACTCTTCAACAAGTATAAAACTGTAGCTCAGAAACTTTAATGTTTTAAGGTCATGGGTTCTTTAAAGATTTAAAGATGGATCTAGGTCTCATTCTTTTTTTTTTTTTTTGAGACGGAGTCTCACACTGTCGCCCAGGCTGCAGTGCAGTGACACGATCTAGGCTCACTGCAAGCTCTGCCTCCCGGGTTCACGCCATTCTCCTGCCTCAGCCTCCCCAGTAGCTGGGACTACAGGCGCCCGCCACCACGCCCGGCTAATTTTTTTTTTTTTTTTTTTTTTTGGAGTTTTAGTAGAGACGGGGTTTCATAGTGTTAGGTAAGATGGTCTCCATCTCCTGACTTCGTGATCCGCCCGCATTGGCTTCTCAAAGTGCTGTGATTACAGGCATGAGCCACCGTTCCCGGCCGGTCTCATTCTTAATACTATAAATTCTTTAGCATGATGTTGATACTCATCTTTTTTTTCTTCTTTTTATTCTACTTGCTTGTAAATGTCTGTGTAAAAGTAAATGTCACAAATGTGTCTATATATACTGGCAAGAAATATGAGTATATTCTGACCGGGCGTGGTGACTCACGCCTTTAATCCCAGCACTTTGGGAGGCCGAGGAGGGCAGATCAGGAGGTCAGGGGATCGAGACCATCCTGGCCAACATGGTGAAACCCCTTGTCTATTAAAAATACAAAAAAATAGCCGGGCGTGGGGGTGGGCACCTGCAGCCCCACCTACCAGGGAGGCTGAAGCAGGAGAATCACTTGAACTTGGGAGGCGGAGGTTGCAGAGCGGCAAGATCACGCCACTGCTCTCCAGCATGGGGACACAGAGAGACTCTGTCTCGAAACAACAACAACAAATAAATATTACTATATTCTATAATTTGTCAATTTTCAATGACATGTAAGGGAAAAATGTGTTTAATAAGAAAGTGTTTTTTGTTGTTGTTGTTTTGTTTTGTTTTTTGTCCATATAGGTAGGAAGGGAGAAAATAAACCGTAAACAGGAAGCAACAAATAAGAAATGACCTTATTTTATTTTTTATTTTTGTGGGTACATATTAGGTGTATATATTGATGAGGTATATGAGAAGTTTTGATATAGGCATGCAATGTGAAATAAGCACATCATGGAGAATAGGGTATCTATTCCCCCGAGCATTTATTCTTTGAGTTACAAACAACCCAATTACATTCTTTATTTTAAAGTGCACAATTATTGTTGATTATAGTCACCTATTGTGCTAGCAGATAGTGGGTCTTATTCATTCATTCATTTTTTTTTTTCTTGGACCCATTAACAATCTCCCCTTACCCTAATCCCCCTGCTAGCTGTCCCAACCTATAGCAACCATCATTCTCTCTATGTCAATGAGTTTAGTTGTTTTTATTTTTATATCCCATAAATAAGTGAGAACATACAATGTTTGTCTTTCTGTGCCTGGCTTATTTCATTTAACATAATGACCATCAGTTCTATCCATGCTGTTTCAAATGACTGGATCTCATTCTTTCTTTACGGCTGGCGAGTACTCTAAGGTGTAAGTACCACATTTTCTTTATTCATTCATCTGCTGATGGATACTTAGGTTGCTTCGAAATCTTAACTATTGTAAACAGTGCTGCAAGAAGCATGGGAGTGCAGATATCTTTTTAATATGCTGATCCTTTCTTTGGGTTATATGCCCACCAGTGGGATTGATGGATCATAACAGCAGTTCAACGTTTAGATATTTTAGAAACATTTAAACTTTTCTCCATAATGATAGTACTAATTTACATTCCCACCAACAGTGTATAAGGGTTCCTTTTTTTCCACATCCTTGACACCATTTGTTATCGCCTGTTTTTTGGATATAAGAAATTTTAATTCGGGTGAGATGATATCTCATTGTAGTTTTGATATGCATTTCTCTGATTATCAATGGCGCTGAGCACTTTTTCATATGCCTGTTTGCTATTTGTATGTCTTTTTATGAAAAATGCCTATTCAAATCTTTTGAACATTTTTTTGGTTATATTGTTAGATTGTTTTCTACAGAGTTGTTTGGGCTCCTTATATATTCTGGTTACTAATCCTTTGTCAGATGGGGAGTTTGCAAATATTTTCTCTCATTGTGTGGGTTGTATCTTCACTTTGTTGATTGTATCCCTTGCTGTGCAGAAGCTTTTTAACTTATTTATTTTTACTTCAGTGGCCTGTATTTGTGGGGCATTGCTCAAGAAATCTTTGGCCAGACCAATGTCCTTCAGATTTTCCTCAATGTTTTCTTGTAGTAGTTTTACAGCTTGTGGTCTTAGATTTGTCTTTAATCCATTTTGATTTGATTTTTTAAAATGGTGACAGATCATTTAATTCTTCTGCATATGGATATACAATTTCCTCAGCACTATTTATTAAAGAGGCTTTTTTTTTTTTTTTTTTTTTTTTTTCAATGTAGGTTCTTGGCACCCTTGTGAAAAATGAGTTCACTGCACTTGGGTGGATTTGTTTCTGGGATCTGTATTCTGGTCCATTGATCAATGTGTCTGTTTTTGTGTCAGTACCATGCTGTTTTCATTACTATAGCTCTGTAGTATAATTAGAAGTCAGGTAATGAGATTCCTCCAGCTTTGTTCTTTTTGCTTAGGATAGCTTTGGCTATTCTGGGCCTTTTGTGGTTCCATACAAATTTTAGAACTTTTTTTTTGTTCTATTTCTGTGAGGAATATCACTGGTATTTTGAGAGAGATTACATTGAATCTGTAGATTGCTTTGGGCTGTATGGACATTTCAACAATATTGATTCTTCCAATCCATGAACATGGAATATTTTCTAATTTTTTTTGTCCTCTTCAATTTCTCTCATAAATGTTTTATAGTTTTCATTATAGAAATATTTCACTTCTTTGGCTAATTCCTAGGTATTTAATATTATGTGTGGCTATTATAAAGAGGATTACTTTTTAAATTTCTTTTTCACATTATTCACTGTTGATATATAGAAATGCTACTGATTATTGTATATTGATTTTGTATACTACAACTTCATTGAATTTGTTTTTTGGTGGAGTCCAAATGTGAGATCATATGACCAGCAAACAAGGATAATATTACTTCTTTCTTTTCAATTTGGATGTCCTTTACGTCTTTCTCTTGTCTGATTGCTCTAGCTAGAAATTCCAGTACTATGCAGAATAGCAGTGATGACAGAAGGCATCTTCGTTGTGTTTTAGGTCTTAGAAGAAAGGCTTTCACTTTTTCCCCATTCAGTATGATACTAGTTGTGGGTCTGTTGTACATGCTTTTATTATGTTGATGTATGTTCCTTCCATACTTCCAGATTTTTAAGGTAATTACTATAAAGAGATGTTGATTCAAATGCTTTTTTGGTGGCAAATGAAAATGATCATATGGTTTTTGTTCTTCATTTTGTTGATATAATGTATCACATTACTTGATTTAATTATGTTGAACCATCCTTGCATCCTAGGGAAAAATCCTACTTGGTCATTATAAATAATCTTACAATGTCTTACAATTTGGAGTGCTAGTCGTTTGTTGAGGATTTTTGCATCAATATTCATCAGTTATATTGAGCTTTATTTTTTTTTTTTAGGTGTCTTAGTTTTGATTTCAGGGTAATATTGGCTTCATAGAATGAGTTTGGATGTATTTACTCCTCATCTATTTTCAGAATAGTTTCAGTAGAATTAGTGTTAGTTTTTCTTTAAATGTTTGATAGAATTCATCAGGGAAACCTCCAGGTCCCAGGCTTTTCTTTATTGGAAGGCATTTTATTATGGCTTCAATCTTGTTAATTGATATTTGTCTGTTTAGATTTTAGGAACCATTCAGGTTCTTCCTCGTTCAATCTTGGTACATTGTATTTATCTAGGAATTTATTCATTTCTTCTAGATTTTCCAATTTATTGGTACACCATTACACATAATAGCCACTAATAATCCTTTGAATTTCTGCAGTATCAGTTGTAATGTTTCCTTCTTTATCACTGATTTTATTTATTTGGATCTTCTCTCTTTTTCTCCTAGTCTAGCTAAAGTTTTGTTGATTTTGTTTGGCTTTTTTTAAGAAACAAGTTTTTGTTGCATTGATCTTTTGTGTGTTTTTTTTTTTTTTTTTTTTCATTTCAATTTCATTGATGTCTGCTCTTATTTTACTATTTCTTTTCACCTACTAATTTGGCATTTGTTTTGCTAATGCATTTCTTAGTTCTTTAAGATGCATTGTTAGGTTGTTTATTTAACATTTTTCTTCTTTTTGATGTAGGCATTTAGAGTATAAATGTCCCTCTGAGTGCTGTTTTTGCTGTATTGCATATGTTTTGGTATGTTGTGTTTCCATTATCATTTGTTTCAGGAAATTTTTCAATTTTCTTCTTAATTTCCTCATTGATCCACTTGTCATTCAGGCACACATTGTTTAATTTCCATGTATTTGTATAGTTTTCAAAATTTCTCTTGCTATTAATTTCTAGTTTTATTTCATTGTAGTTAGAGAAGATATTTGATATTATTCCAGTTTTTTTAATGTTCTAATACTTGTTTGGAAACCTAACATATAGTCTATCCTTAAGAATAACTAATGTGCTGAGAAAAAGAATGTGTATTCTGTAGCTAATGGATGAAATGTTCTGTAAATATTTATTAGATCCTTCTGATCTATAGTGCAAATTAATTCTGATGTTTCTTTATTGACTTTATCTCTAGTATATCAGTCCAATGCTGAAAAGTAGAGTGTTGAAATTCCCAGCTAGTATTGTATTTTAGCCAATCTCTCTCTTTAACTCTAATAATATTTGCTGTATATTTCTGGGTTATCCAGTGTTGCATGCATATATATTTAAATTGTCATATCATTTGGCTGAATTGAGCCCCTTATCATTATATAATGACCTTCTTTGTCTTTTCTTATAGTTTTGGTCTTGAAATCTATTTTCTCTCATATAAGTATAGTGACTCCTATGTTTTTCAGTTTTCATTAACATGGAATATCTTTTTCCATCCCTTTATTTTCAGCCAATATGTATCTTTATAGGTAAAGTGTGTTTGGTTTAAGCTACAGATCAATGAGTCTTGCTTTCTTATCCATTCAGCCAGTGTATGTCTTTTGGTTGGAGAGTTTAGTGTATTTATATTCAATGTTATTAATGGCAAGTAAGACATACTCCTGCCATTTTGTTATTTGTTTTCTGGTTGCTTTACAGCTTTCTCTTCCCTTTTTCATCCCTTTCTATCTTCCTTTTAGTGAAGGTGATTTTACCTGGTGATAATATTTAACTTTTTTGCTTTTAATTTTTTGTGTATTTATTGTATGTATTTTGTTTTGAGATTACCAGGAGACTTTCAAATGCTGTCTTATAATCCATTCTTTAAACTGAATAACACATTAGCACAGTTTACATTAACAAATAAACAAGCAAAAAGAAACAGAACAAAAATCAACATCTTAACTTTGTCCCCATGATTTTTAACTCTTTGTTGTTTTTATTTATATCATTGTAATGACTATGTCTTGAAAAGTTGTTGTAGTTACAATTTTTGATTAGTTCATCATTTAGTCTTTCTACTTATGATAAGAGTAGTTTACACACCACAGTCACAGTTTTTTTTTTTTTTTAATATTCTGTGTACTTACCATCACCAGTGAGTTTTGTAACTTCAGGTGATTATTTACTGCTCATAAATGTCATTTTTGTTCTGATGGAAGTTCTCCTATTAGTATTTCTTATAGGACAGGTCTGATATTAATGAACTCCCTCTGCTTTTGATTGTTTGGGAGTCTTTATTTCTCCTATAAGTTTGAAGGATATTTTACTGGATATACTATTCTAGGGTTTAAAATTGTTTTCCTTCAGCACTTTAAATATGTCATACCACTCTCTCCTGGCCTGTAATGTTTCTACTGAAAAGTCTGCTGCCAGATGTATTGAAGCTCCATTTATGTTATTTGTTTCTTTTCTATTGCTGCTTTTGGAATCCTTTTTGTATTCCTGACATTTTGTAGTTTGATTATTAAATGCCTTGAGGCAGTTATCTTTGGTTTAAATCTGCTTGATGTTCTATGACCTTCTTCTACTTGAATATTGATATATTTCTCTAGGTTTGGGAAGTTCTGTATTATCCTTTTGAATAAACTTTCTACCCTTATCTCTTTCTCTACCTCCTCTTAAAGACCAATAACTCTTAGATTTGTCCCTTTGAAGCTATTTTCTAAATTCTTTAGGTGTGCTTCATTGTTTCTTATTCTTTTTTTCTTTTGTTTCATCTGTGTATTTTCAAACAGTCTGTGTTCAAACTAAGTACTTTTTTCCCCTACTTGATCAGTTCTGCTATTAAAGGACCGCAATACATTCATCAGTATGCCAACTGCATTTTTCAGCTTTAGAATTACTGCTTGACTCTTTTCAATTATTTTAACTATTTTTAAAATTTATCTGATCAAATTCTGAATTCCTTCTCTGTGTTATCTTGAATTTCTTTGGACTTTCTCAGCACAGCTATTTTGAATTCTCTATCTGAAAGTTCACATACTTCTGTTTCTCCAGGATTGGTTCCTGGTAATTTATTTAGTTCTTTTGGTAAGGTCATGTTTTCCTGGATGATGTTGATGATAGTAGATGTCTTCCAGTGTCTGGACATTGAAGAATTAGCTATTTATTGTAGTCCTCATTGTCTGGGCTTATTTGTAACTGTTCTTGGGAAGGCTTTGCAATATTTGAAAGGACTTGGCTCTTGTTATCTAAGCTGTATCTGCTTTAGGGGCACCCCAAGCCCAATAATGCTGTGGTTCTTGCAGACTCCTAGAGTACTGCCTTAATGGCCTTAAGCAAAATCTTGAAGAATTCTTTGAATTACCAGGCATAGACTCTTTTTCACTTCCCTTATTTTATCCCAAACATACAGAGTAGTCTATTCTGAGCCATCTAAAGTGGGAGTGGAATGACACAAGTATCCCTGTGGCCACCTGCACTATGACTCCATTGGGTCAGACCTAAAGCCAGCAAAGTGTTGGGTCTCACCCAATTCCTGTTGTAACTACTCCCTGGCTACTGCCTATGTTCACCTAAGGCCCTAGGGCTCTACAGTCAGCAGCTAACAAAGCCAGCCAGGGCTGTGTCCTTCACTTTAGGGCAACAAGGTTCCCCATTCCCCTAGTGGGTCCAGAAGTACTGTCCAGGAGTCAAGGATTAGATCCCAAAACCTTAAAAGTCTATCTGGTAATCTATTGTATTGTGGCTGAGCTGGTGCCCAAACCACAAGATGCTGTCCTTCCCATTCTTCCCTCTCCTTTCCAAATGTAGAGATGCCTCATCTTATAGCCACTGACACCAAAGGCCACAAGAAGTACTGTCAGACTACCACTAATTTTCCCTTAAGTCTCAAGTTCTCTAATTATGAATACTGTCTGGCCTGGGACTCACCCTTCAGGGAAGTGGGCTTCCCTCTGGCCTAGCGCAGGTCTAGAAATGCTGTCCAAGAGTCAAGTCCTGAATTTGGAAACCTGAAGGACCTACTTGGTGTTCCACCCAAGTATGGCTAATTGAAGAGCCAAGCTATGTCTAAGGTGTAAGACAAAGTCCCCTTTACTTTTCCCTCTGCTTTTCTCAAGCAGATGGAATATTTTTCCCATAGCCACCATAGCTGTTAATGTGCTGAGTCTCACCTGAAGTTAGCAATCCTCAGAGGCTCACCCAAGGCCCTCGATGTTGTACTTGGGTATCACTACTGGTTATTCAGGACCCAGTGGCTCTTCAGTTAGCAGGGGATGAATGCTGTCAGGAATGATTCCTTTCCTTAAAAGTAGCAGGTTTCCTTCTGGCCCAGGGTGTATCTAGAAATATCATTTGGAGGCTAGGGCCTGGAGCAGAGGACTCATGACTCTGACCATTGCTCAATCCTGCCATGGCTGAGCTGGTATCCTGTGGGGATGTCAGTCCTCCCTACTCTTCAATCTCCTTTCCTCAAGTGGAAGGAAGGGGTCTATTTAGGGGCTGCAGGCTGTGATGCCTGGGTTCAAAGAAGGCTGGTGCCAGCACTCTCTTGGCTGCCTCAGCGATGTCTTAGTATATTATGTGCCCCTCCAGTCTACTATCTTTGGGTCTAGTTTGTGGAGATAGCAATAATAGTTGGTGGAAATGATAAATCAATTTAAAAAATAACTTTCAATAACTGAAAATGGCATGATTCGTTGGAGAACACTTAAGAAAGTCATTTAACAAGACCACCTCTGGAGTGATTGCTCAAAATGTATTTGTCATCCCCCATTTAGCTCCCTTCATGCAAATGTTACAGAGAATCTTAAAAAGAATGGCACAATGACATATCCAAATCAAGTTGCCAACAAAATTAATAATACACTGACTTAAATTGTGATCAACAATAAAATTTCTTAAGAGAGGCAATGAGACAGCTCACTCAGTAGGAGTACATCTTAGGCTACAAGGAGTTTTGGGACTCAAGCTGCACTGTAATCACACATCTAAGAATCAGAAGAGCTGGTGTTCTGTCATCAAACAGTCCAGAATATTCAAGCTATGAATTGTTTACTGATGATTTGCACTCTCCCTAAGTTACCAAAATCATTCATTTTACAGTCAGCATTTACAAGTAAAGTGTGACTATTTCATTATGTTTTATAGAAGAAGACAAAAGATATGTGTGCATTTGCAAACTATTTTTGACATAATTAGGTGAACTTTTGACATACAGAAGTCTGAATTCTTTTCAACCAAAAATAAATGTACATTTTAAATCCCTTCAGACCTTTGAGATGCAGGAGTGCTTACATAACTGGAGACATGCCTGCTTCCACTGTTTCTATTGTAAACAAGAAATCTACATTGAGCAGAATTCTACTAAGTCTAAAGTGAATTTTTATAACCTATGTCTTATCTAAACAGAAACAAGACATGTCTAAATGTCATTTCTGCAATAGGCAAGGTTTTTATGGGACATTAAATTTCTCTTTATAATACATTCTATGCCAAGGCTCCTTGTTCCTCACGTGTAATTTCTGTGCCTTAAGCACCCTTCCTCATTACATCACTTTTTTTGGCCTTCCATCTATGTGCATTATCTAATATTTTGAAACATTTATAAATAATTTATTAACATTATTTGAATAGTTGCTATTCAGCAACTACTATTTTATGCAGAGCATCACAGATATCAGCTATATAAATATGATCTATGCTCTCTGAAAAGAGAGAATGGGAATCAGATGCACAAAAATTCTTTGCATACACAGTGGCTTAGGGCTGTGTTAAGGGTATATAGTGGATTTTGAAGACACATGGGTGAGAATAGTCAACTCTACCTAGAATCAGCCTGAGAATGCTTCCCAAGGGATTTAAAACTTGAAAATGGAATAAAAATTTTGCAGATGATTTAGAAGAAAAGACGTTCCAATAAAAAGTCTAGTATGTATAAAGTCCCAAAACTCTGAACTGGTATGAACATATCTGCAAGAATTTTATTATAGTTGGAACTCTAAGTATTGAGAGGGAGGATGGGAAATATTGAGAAGGTTTGGGAGTTAGAATAATGAAGAGGTGGCCTGCCCCTCCACACCTGTGGGTGTTTCTCATTAGGTGGAACGAGAGACTTGAGAAAAGAAATGAGACACAGAGACAAAGTATAGAGAAAGAAAAAGTGGGCCCAGGGGACCGGCGCTCAGCATACAGAGGACCCACTCCAGCACCGGTCTCTGAGTTCCCTCAGTATTTATTAATTATTATCTTTACCATCTCAGAAAAAGGGAAGTGGCAGGATAATAGGATCATCATAGGGAGAAGGTCAGCAGTAAGACATATGAATAAAGATCTCTGTGACATGAATAAGTTTAAGGAAACGTGCTGTGCCTTGATATGCATATACAAACATCTCCATAAACCTTTTCAGTGCATAAAGAGCAGCATTGCCGAGAGCATCCTACCTTCAACCCTAAGGCTGTTTTCTCCCATCTTAGTAAATAGAACATACAATCTGGTTTTACACCTACAGAGTTCCATTGCCCAGGGACAGGCAGGAGACAGATGCTTCTCTATCTCAACTGCCAAGAGGCCTTCTTTCCTCTTATACTAGTCCTCCTCAGCACAGACCCTTCACGGGTGTCAGGCTGGGGGATGATCAGGTCTTTCCCTTCCCACGAGGCCATATTTCAGACTATTACATGGGGAGAAGCCTTGGACAATACCTAGCTTGCCTAGGCAGAGGTCCCTGCGACCTTACCTTCCGCAGTGTATGTGTCCCTGGGTACTTGAGATTAAGAGAATGGTGATGACTTTTAACTGGCAAGCTGCCTTCAGGCACTTGTTTAACAAAGCACATCCTGCACAGCCCAAAATCCATTAAACCTTGATTTACCACAACATATGTTTCTTGCAAGGACAAGGATGGGGGTAGGGTCACAGATTAACAGCATCTCAAATACAGAACTAAATGGAGTCTCTTATGTCTACTTCTTTCTATATAGACACAGTAACAGTCTGATCTCTCTTTCTTTTCCCCACAGAATAAATATAATGATAAAGAACATTCATATGATTTGGTTCTGTTTCCCCACCCAAATCTCATGTCAAATTGTAATCTCTATGTGTCAGGGGAGGGACCTGGTGGGAGGCGAATGGATCATGGAGGTAGTTTTTCCCCAGGCTATTCTCATGGTAGTGAGTTCTCATGAGATCTGATGGTTTAAAATTGTGGCACTCCTGCCTCCTCACTCTCTCCTGCTGCCTCGTGAAGTAGGTGTTTGACTCGTCTCCACCTTTTGCCATAATTATAAGTTTCCTGAGGCCTCCCCAGCCAGGCAGAACTGTGAGTTGATTAAACCTTTTTTCTTTATAAATTTCCAAGTCTCAGGTAGTTCTTTATAGCAGTGTGAAAACAGACTAATACAAGCATTAAAAATGCATTACCACATGTAATTGTATCCAGAAACCTGCAGATAGTAGTATTTTTTACGAAAGCTAAAATCCAGGGAGGTTAAGGAGCTTGTCCAAAGCCAATAGCTCCTCTAGGTCTTCAACTGTCGCATATCAGGCTATTACCACCATTATAATGCAGAGTACAGATAATGATTGAAGTACTTTTTTTATATATATATATATATACTTTAAGTTCTAGGGTACATGTGCACAAGATGCAGGTTTGTTACATATGTATACACGTGCCATGTTGGTGTGCTGCATCCATTAACTCGTATTTACATTAGGCATATCTCCTAATGCTATCCCTCCCCCCACCAACAATAGGACCCGGTGTGTGATGATCCCCTTCCTGTGTCCAAATGATCTCATTGTTCAATTTCCACCTATGAGTGAGAACATGTGGTATTTGGTTTTCTGTTCTTCTGATAGTTTGCTGAGAATGACGGTTTCCAGCTGCATCCATGTCCCTACAAAGGACACAAACTCATCCTTTTTTTATGGCTGCATAGTATTCCATGGTGTTAATGTGCCACATTTTCTTAATCCAGTCTGTCACTGATGGACATTTGGGTTGATTCCAAGTCTTTGCTATTGTGAATAGTGCCACAATAAACATACGTGTGCATGTGTCTTTAGAGTAGCATGACTTTTAATCCTTTGGGTATATACCCAGTAATGGGATGGCTGGGTCATATGGTATTTCTAGTTCTAGATCCTTGAGGAATCGCCACACTGTTTTCCACAATGGTTGAACTAGTTTACAGTTCCACCAACAGTGTAAAACTGTTCCTATTTCTCCACATCCTCTCCAGCACCTGTTGTTTCCTGATTTTTTAATGATTGCCATTCTAACTGGTGTGAGATGGTATCTCACTGTGATTTTGATTTGCATTTCTCTGATGGCCAGTGATGATGAGCATTTTTTCATGTATCTGTTGGCTGTATGAATGTCTTCTTTTGAGAAATGTCTGTTCATATCCTTTGCCCACTTTTTGACGGGGTTGTTTGTTTTTTTCTTATAAATTTGATTGAGTTCTTTATAGGTTCTGGATATTAGCCCTTTGTCAGATGAGTAGATTGCAAAAATTTTCTCCCATTCTGTATGCTGCCTGTTCACTCTGATGGTAGTTTCTTTTGCTGTGCAGAACCTCTTTAGTTTAATTAGATCCCATTTGTCAATTTTTGCTTTTGTTGCAGTTGCTTTTGGTGTTGTAGACATGAAGTCCTTGCCCATGCCTATGTCCTGAATGGTATTGCCTAGGTTTTCTCTAGGGTTTTGATGGTTTTAGGTCTAACATTTAAGTCTCTAATCCATCTTGAATAAATTTTTGTATAAGAAGTAAGGAAAGCATACAGTTTCAGCTTTCTACTTATGGCTAGCCAATTTTCCCAGCACCGTTTATTAAATAGGGAATTCTTTCCCCATTTCTTGTTTTTGTCAGGTTTGTCAAAGATCAGATGGCTATAGATGTGTGGTATTATTTCTGAGGGCTCTGTTCTGTTCCATTGATCTATATCTCTGTTTTGGTACCAGTACCATGCTGTTTTGGTTACTGTAGCCTTGTAGTATAGTTTGAAGTCAGGTAGCGTGATGCCTCCAGCTTTGTTCTTTTGGCTTAGGATTGTCTTGGCAATGCGGGTCCTTTTTGGTTCCATATGAAGTTGAAAACAGTTTTTTTTCCAGTTCTGTGAAGAAACTCATTGGTAGCTTAATGGGGATGGCATTGAATCTATAAATTACCAGGGGCAGTATGGCCATTTTCACAATATTGATTCTTCCTATCCATGAGCATGGTATGTTCTTCCATTTGTTTGTGTCCTCTTTTATTTCACTCAGCAGTGGTTTGTAGTTCTCCTTGAAGAGGTCCTTTACATCCCTTGTAAGTTGGATTCCTAGGTATTTTATTCTCTTTGAAGCTATTGTGAATGGGAGTTCATTCATGATTTGGCTCTCTGTTTGTCTGTTACTGGTGTGTAAGAATGCTTGTGATTTTTCCACATTGATTTTGTATCCTGAGATTTTGCTGAAGTTGCTTATCAGCTTAAGGAGATTTTGAGCTGAGACGATGGGGTTTTCTAAATATACAATCAAGTAATCTGCAAAGAGGGACAATTTGACTTCTTCTTTTCCTAACCGAATACCCTTTATTTCTTTCTCTTTCCTGATTGCCCTAGCCAGAACTTCCAATACTCTGTTGAATAGGAGTGGTGAGAGAGGGCATCCCTGTCTTGTGCCAGTTTTCAAAGGGAATGCTTCCAGTTTTTGCTCATTCAGTATGATATTGGCTATAGGTTTGTCATAAATAGCTCTTATTATTTTGAGATACATTCCATCAATGCCGAATTTATTGAGAGTTTTTAGCATGAAGGGCTGTTGAATTTTGTCAAAGGCCTTTTCTGCATCTATTGAGATAATCATGTGGTTTTTGTCTTTGGTTCTGTTTATATGCTGGATTACATTTATTGATTTGCGTATGTTGAAACAGCCTGATTGAAGTACTTTTAACCTTTAACCACTGTCAAACTAGCTATGCGCTGTACCCTTGAAACATTAATAGCTGACTAGCTGATTAATTTAATTTTTTTCTATGGTATTAGTGGATGGCAACAGTTTGCTTTGAAGCTTCCTGAGAAAGTAAGTAAATACAGTCATGTATGACTTAATGATAGGGATATATTCTGAGAAATGCATTGTTAGGTGATTTTGTCATCATGCAGACATCATATAATGTACTTACACAAGGCCAGATGGTATAACCTACTACATACCTAGACTGTCTTGTGTAGACTATTGCTCCTAGGCTACAAAGATGTGTAATATGTTATTATACTGAATACTGTAGGCAATTATAACAAAATAGTAAGTACTTGTTCCTCTAAACATATCTAAACATAGAAAAGATAAAGTAAAAATATAACATTATTATTTTACGGGAATACCATAATATATATGGTCTATTACTAACCCAAATGTTGTTATGTAGTACATGATGGCATATGTATGTACAATTTATACATGTTTATATAAATACAAATTTATACTTTATGCAAAATCTGTATGTAAACATAAAGTTTATTTTAACTATATATTTATATATGCACTTATGCATACATATATGCATGCATACCTTAATAGAAACTTTCAGTGGTAATGCAAAATGTAGGGAAACTAGAGAATAAAAATGAATGTTGCAGAGTTACAAATCTTTGCAAACCACTATATTGATGGTCACCTTCTTTCCATAACCATAGCATCACTCTCGTTTAGAAAGTTCCAGAGAAGAATCAAAGAGGCTAGAAAATTAGTCTTTAGGTCACATCAATTTACAGATCCTCCCTGACTTACAGTGGTGTTATACCCAATAAACCCATCATAAAGTCAAACCACGACAAATCAGGGATACTTAATTAGTCTGTTTTCATAATGCCATCAAGAACTGCCCGAGGCTGGGTAATTTATAAAGGAAAGAGGCTTAATTGACTCATAGCTCTGCAGGGCTGGGGAGGCCTCAGGAAACTTATAATCATGGCAGAAGGCAAAGGGGAAGCAAGGCACCTTCTTCACAAGGTGGCAGGAAAAAGAAGTGCCCAGTAGAGCCCCCTGTAAAACCATCAGATCTCATGAGAACTCACTCACTATCGCGAGAACAGCATGGGGGAAACCACACCCATGATTCAATCACCTCTACCTGGCCCTGCCCTTGACACATGGGGATTATGGGAATTATGGGAACTATAATTTGAGATGAGATTTGGCTTGGGACACAAAGCCTAATAATAATCAGATACTTTCATTGTACCAGAAAATCAGTTTTATTCACAACCAGGAATGAAAGTCTGCAGAATAGATAGCAGACTCAAAATTTACAGCATGAAGTTTACACATATTTTTTTAACTCCAGCTAATGTGCTGGAATTTAGTTCAGTGTATGTTTCTGAAAGAATATGGGTACTATAATCCTAGGTGATAAATATATGTGTAAAAATAGATGCAAATAGTTTTAGACAAAAATCATAATAATTATTCTTTGAGGAGAACAGAGTCCTTGATTAGTAGTTTTTCTCAAAGTAATATTATTTTAAAACAGTGAGAATAAAGCAATTTAACTTGTAAAATTGAAAGAAGCTAATTTTTGTATAATTTTGAAACAGGAAACAGTAGGTAGGGAACCAAGACCTCAGAATTTCTATGTATGTTCTCATTGAGTTTTCACTCCATTAAAAAAAATAAAAAGAATCTGTACTTAGAACACCAGTTTGTCTATCATTAAGCTTATATTATCAAGTTTATTCTAATAAAATTTTTTAAAGTGTATGAAAAAATACATTATTTGAGATTGATTACATCAAAAATGTATTCAAAACTCACGCTCAGGAAATCACTTATTTTAGAAATTATTGATTATGATATTCCATTCTTCATGCTATAATTACAGTCATCTGTTTTTCAATCAAATTGTAATCTTACTAAGAGCACGAATAGTGTCTTTTTTCTCTCTACCACCAACACGTTGTTTAGTCCAAGACAAATAGTCATATAATAAATGTTGTTTGTTTAGATCAATTCATGATTAAATACATGAATTATTTTTAACAAGCATACTTATTGTGACATACCATAATCAGGCATTAAAATAGAAATATTTTAATAATGTCTTTTATACCAATTGTGATAATTACCAATTTTTTAAAAATTGTAATACAATATGAAAAGCAAAAGTACTCATTTGTGTATCTTTCAATGTTGATTCAAGTTATTCCCAAGTTTAGACATTTATTTTCATTTTCTTTTAGATATCCACACTTTGAGTATTTTTTTCAATATTATAAGCTTACAGGTTAACTTGTTTCATTATACTTTTCAAACTATAAAAATAGCAATTTGTCTTGGTCTGTTAGGGCTACTACAACAAAACGACTTAAGAGTGGGTAACTTACAAACCATAGAAATGTGTTGCTCATTTTATGGAGGGAAGAAAATCTAATATTAGGGCACCGACAGGATAGGTTTCTGGCAAGGGGCCCACTCATAATCGATGGCACCCTCTCTGTATCTTTGCATGGCATCAGTGTAAACAGTCTCTCTGAAGCCTCTTTTATAAGGGACCTGATCGACTTCTAAAGTCCCTATCTCTTAACACCATCTTTTTGGGGGTTCTGTTTCATCATATGAGTTTTGGCAGTGACGAGTCACAAATGTTCAGAATATAGCACAATTAAAATCAGACGAATTTTGCAATCACTGTTTTAACAATTGGTGATAATAACAATCAACAATGTATACTAAAACCAGAGTGAAAGTTTGTTGGAGGTAGAAAAAAGTTCTAAAATTATCTAAAAACTATGTATGAATCACAAAAGTCAAATGTACCTGCATGATATATACCGTCTTTAGGAAATGCTGAACATTAGCATCACAGCACTGGAAGAAACTGACATTACATAGTTCTTGATATATTTCAATGATAAATACACAATATAAACTATACAGAATTTATGCCAAAATATTTACCCAAATCTAAACATAAGGGAACCACTTGGCAAGTCCAGGAATGGGACATCCTGTGAGAAAATCAGCCTGGTTTATTGAAAAATATTAATAACTTAAACACCACGCACTCACATAAATACACACACACATACACAAAACAGGCGCACAGCTCTAGGAAAGAGGAAACTCAAATACAAAAAAAATTAAATGTAACGTGATCTTGATGGCTCTCAGCTACAATCTGAAAATGATGTATACTTGGTAATATTATGATATCTGTTTTAAATGTCTTAAAAGTATCATTAATATTCTGATTATGTAGAAAATGTGATACTGAGTAGACATCTGATAATGTATTTAAAAATAAGTAATATAGTATTTTCATTTTACTTTGTAAAAGATTCAAAAAGAATACAGTAAGACAAAAAGGAAGCAAATGTTGCAAAATATCAACATTTAAAGCATTCCGGTAAAAATATATTACTTTTTTGAATTTATGTGGCTTAAGATTTTTTCAAAATAAAAAAAAAATTAAGGGAGTCCTATGCACAAATTAGATAATCTAGATGAAATGGATAAGTTCCTAGAACACACAACCTAACAAGATTAAATTATGAAGACATATATAAAATGAGATTAACCCTGTAACTAATACATAAATTAAATCAATAACCGAAAGCTTCTGAAAAATTAAAAGCCCAGGACCAGATGGCTTCATTGGTGAATTCTAATATATATTTAAATAAAATTAAAAACAATTCTTTACAGACACTTCCAAAAAATTCATGATAAGGAATACTCACAAACATATTCTGTAACATCAGCATTTTCCTGATACCAAAGTCAGAAAAATATAGTATAAGAAAACTGCAATTCAATAGTCCTTATAAATATTAACCTAAATAGGTTCAAGAAAATAATACCAAACCAAATGTGACATCACTTCTAAAGTGTTATACACAATGATCAAGTGGGATTTAGTCCCGAAATGCAGGGATGCTTCAGCATATGGAAATCAATCAATGCAGGATACCTATTAAGAGAATATGGGCGGGAGTGCGGGGGAAACATATAATCATGTCAATTGACGCAGAAAAGCATTTAACAGAAATCAACACATTTTCATGGTAAAAAAAAAATCAACGAATTTGGAATAAAGGGACACAACTTCAACCTAATAAAGACCATATATGCAAAGCTCATAGTCAACATTATACTAAAAGGTGGAAGACTGAAAGTTTTTCTTCTGCTTTTAGAAACAAGACAAAGATGATATAGTTTGCCATTTGTATTCAACATAGTACTACAAGCCTTACCCAAAGCAAATAGATGAGAGAAACAAAGAAAAAAAGAAATGGTATCTAACTGGAAAGAAAGAAGTAAAATTATCTCTGTTCACAGATGATTTTATACATATAAAATTTTAAGTACTCTGCAAGCAAAATTTCTAAAACTAATACATGAATCGAGCAACATTGTTGGATTTAAAATCAAAATGTAAAAATCAGTGGCATTTCTCTAGACTAACAATTAAGGGTGTAAGGAAATTAAGAAAACAGTTCCATTTAGAGTAGCATTGAAAAGCATATAATATTTAAGAATAAACTTAACCAAGAGGCAAAAGACTTGTACACTGAAAGCTACAAAATGTTCCTGAAAGATATTAAAGAAGAGAAAAATACATGTTCATAAATTGTTCATAAATTGAAAGACAATATTACCAAGATGTCAATACTATCCAAATAATTCTACAGATTCAATACACTCCCCATAAAAATTTCAATGAAGACTTTTGATGAAATAGAAAAGTTTATTATAAAATTTATATGGGAATCTCAGAGGACTCAGAATTCCCAAAAACAATCATTAAAAAGAAGCATAAACTTGGAGATCTTACCCTTCATAATTTCAAAACTTACTACAAACCCGCAGTAATCAAAACAGTGTGGTACTGGCATAAAGGTGGAAATATAGGTCAATGGAATACAGAACCCAAAAATAAATCCTCACATGCATAGTTAAATTATTTTTGACAAGGGTGCTAAGGCCATTCAATAAGGCAATGAAAATCTTTTCAACAAAAGATGTTGGTAAAAATTGATATCCACATGCAAAAGGTAATCCCAGCACTTTGGGAGGTCAAGGCTGGCGGATCATCTGAGGTCAGGAGTTTGAGACCAGCCTGGCAAATATGGTGAGATCCCATATCTACTAACAATGCAAAAAGCAAGACATGGTGGTAGCTGCCTGTAATCCCAACTACTTGGGAGGCTGAAGCAGGAGAATCACTTGAACCCAGGAGGCGGAGGTTGCAGTGAGCCAAGAACATGGTATTGCACTGCAGCTTGGGCAACAAGAGAAAAATTCTGCCTCAAAAAAAAAGGAAGAAGAAGAAGAAGAGGAGGAGGAGGAGGAGGAGGAGGAGGAGGAGGAGGAGGAGGAGGAGGAGGAGGAGGAGGAGGAGGAGGAGGAGGAGGAGGAGGAGAAGAAGAAGAAGAAGAAGAAGAAGAAGAAGAAGAAGAAGAAGAAGAAGAAGAAGAAGAAGAAGAAGAAGAAGAAGAAGAAGAAGAAAAAATAAACTTGGACTCATACCTTATGCCACACACAAACACTGATTCAAAATGGATGAAAAATCTAAGCATAAGCACTAAACCTGTCAACCTCTTAGGAAGGAACATATGGAAAATCTTCATGATATTGAATTTTCCCATGATTTATTAGACATAACAACAAAATTGCCGGCAAAAAATAAATTAAAAAATAGATAAGTTGGACTTAAGATTAAAAACTTTTATGCATTAAAGGGCACTACTAACAGAGTAAAATGGCAGTCCAGGGAATATGAGAAAATGTTGGAAAATAACACATCTGATAAGGGATTTACTCCCAGATTATATAAAAGAATTCCTAAAACTCAAAAATAGCAAAAATAAACCCAAAAAATGGCAAAAGACATATTTCTACAAAGAAGATACACAAATGACCAAAAAATACATGAAAATATGTTCAACATCACTAGTCATTAGTGAACTGCAGATCAAAACCACAATGAGATACTACTTCATGTCTACTAACATCTCTGCTGTTAAAAACAAACAAAAAGACAAAACCAGAAAATAACAAGTGTTGGTCAGTTTGTGGAAAAAAATAGTATTTCTGGTAAGACTGTGAAGTTGCTGCTGGAAACAGTATGATAATTCTATACTATATTTAAAAAGTAAACATGAAATTATCATATGATTCAGCAGTCTCACATTTTCGTATATATACCTAAAAAAGTGAAAGTGAAATCAAATATTTGAATGTACATTTTTATAACAGCATTAGTCATAATACCTAAAAAGTAGAAGCAATTCAATTTCCATCAACAGATAAATGCATAAACAAAATGTACTATATACGTAAAATGGAATACTATTTAGCCTTTAAAAGGGAATAAATGTGGTATATGGCATAACGTGAATGAGTCTTGAATACCTGCTAAATGATATAAGCCAGTCCCCAAGGGTTGATATAGTATGATGGCACTTACACTAGGTTTTTAGAATATTTCAATTAATAAACATAAAATGTAGAATAACATTGCCAGGGGATGATGGAAGGGTGAAATGGGGGTTAATATTTACTAGGTACAGAGTTTTAGTTGGGGAAGATAAAAAGGTTCTGAAGACAGATGGTGATCGATGCTCAATAATGTCAATGTACTTAATGCCACTGAATTGTATTAAAAATAGTTAAAATGGTAAATTTTATGTGATGTATATTTTGCCACAATAAAAAATAAAAATAAAATAAATGTGAATAAAAAATTAAAATAAATTTGAAGAAAAAAGGAGTTTAGTTAAATGTGACATTAACCTCTATGATTGCTTGTTATCATTTGGGAGCATTCTTTTTTCACTGAAACTTAGTTGCAATTGACAAGCAATTTCATGTTTTTGATAAGGAATTGTTTCACTCTGATTGCTCTGCATGTTCACTTACTATGTCTTCTCTATCAAAGCATCATAGGATAATGCAAATAGAAAGTACCAGAGTTCATTAGATTCAAATCCTTCAATTTATGGGAAAGAAAATACAGGCTTAGAGAGGAGAGTTGTCACATTTCTGAAACTATCCAGGCTTTAGTACCAAAAGACTAAGAGTAAGCCACAAGACTTAAGATCTCCAAAGGCAATTAATATTGGTATAGTTGAGTGGATTTAGGATGCCACAGAGTTGAGAAATAGCGAAGGACTTTTGCTTTAAAATGCAGTACATATGACATTTACTTCCCAAACGCTAGTATGCAGAAAGGATCACATTATTTTAAAAAATCACATTACATCAGACTATAAAACCTTTTTCTCACTACTTTAGTTAAAATTCAATCTATGTATTGTTGGACCTACCTGCCCATTGCCACATCTACAGCATGCCTCTATGGACTCCCCAAGCACCTTTGTTCTATATTCCACTTTTAAAATCATAAGACCTTGTTAAGTTCTTGAAGCCAAGAGAGCCCAGTTTATGCCAGCATTTCTAATTTGTATACCTGGCTTAATATATTTTTACTCATCTTGCATATTTAAATAGCTTCTCACTTTACAACTGCTGTACTACAGTATGAAACATTTTCATATTATTTCATATTGAATTATTTAACAGACATTTAGCGGACACTTTCTATATAAAGGATTCCAGAAATGAGTAAGCAATCAATTTATATTCTCAAGGAATTTTCATTTTGCTGAAAAAGCAGTTAAGTTAGTAGATTACTGCACTACAGTTTTTGAGAGTAGCCTAAGGTGAGATGAGATACGACTTTCTAGAAAAGATGAAGCCCTCATATACAACATAATTTTGTCAATGACATACTTAGTTCAATAGCGCCATGAAGTTACTTTTTTTTTCAGGCTTACAACTAAAATATCTGATATTTTTCTACCTTTGCAAAATTTAATTAAATTTAAACTATTTAAATTAATTAGTATCTTAATAATAAATACTAATGTAGTAAAATGACTTTAAGGATAGTGGTAAATAAAAAATAAACATGTCTACCTCAAGCAGATTGTGATTTAGTGGTATGGAAAGATGCGAAAGCTATGCATGCATGCAATCAAAAGCTTAAGAGTTATCTAGATTCATTGGCTGCTATTTCAAAATGATTGCTGCAGGAAAATGTAGATACTTTATAAGAGAACTATAAACCTGTTTTGTTTTTCTTTATTTGGGATTGATCAAAGTATTTTAAGTCAGAAGTGGCTTGTATATAAATTTACTCGGGTAAGAAAATATATTTGGTAATGAAAAGACATTGCAGGAATTTCAATAATCTGGTTGAGGGTACTTCCTTAACTATAAGGATAATTTAATCACATTTCAACTCTTTTGATTTGATTTATTCTGAACCATAACCTTAGTTTAAAATAAAAATAAATTTCTGCTATTCAAGGGGAAACTAAAAGCAATTGCCTAGATTCATGCTTTCTATGTGAAAGGGAAAGCCTACTTACAACTTACTGTGAGTAATTTATTGGCAAAAATAAAGGCTCATCAAATTCAAATGACAGACTCTATACCAAAAAATAAACTGCCATTTTCAAAACTGAATTTTTTATAAAGGAATGCTTGAGATAAACATTTAATAATTTTGTTGATTTTTCACTTCTGATTTTGAAGATAAAACTTGAAGTATCATGTGCATCGACACCCTAGAGTTTTGGTTTTGTTTTGCTTTTTCTCTCTGTGGATGGTACAAAACTGTTCCAGCCAATTTCACCTAAATCAATCATCCCAGGTCTACATACATGGGGGAAGAATCATCAGGGATTTGTCATGCTAGAGTCTTCAATTCCTCTAAGAGACTCAGGCTGCTGTTGAAAACTGTAGCCAGAACTGTCCTAAAATCATTGTGTTTTTGAAAGTCAATGTGAGTTTCAGAAACACATTATCATCACTCACTGATTAAGAAATCTTAATTTGGATGAAGCTTGGTTTCACCTCCCTCCCACCAATCAAAGTCTCCATTTTTAGACATAAAGCTAAAAAAAAAAAATGTAGTAAGTTGGGGGGAAATTTGCATACTGCATGTGGCTATTTTGTAAGTAGATGTTTGTTTTGTTCCAAACAACATCCGAATCCATCTGGAAGTGGCTGAAGAATATTAATAAACTTCAGTGTAATTTTGTGGTTAATGAATGACACTTTTGATGTGGTAGGTGTTCAATAACATTTCTAATAACAAAACAATGTTTATATGAAACTCAATATCTTATATAGACTGTGTTATTGAAATATTTGATATTTTGAAGAGCTCATATGCGAGATGCCTCTTGTACCAAGAGGTAGGAAAGCTAGGCCTCTTGTATTAAACAGTTAGCTAAATTGTGGATGCAGAGGAAAAGTTCTTGAAGAAAATTACAAGTGCTACTCCAGTGAACACATGAATGATAAGAATGAAAAACAGCCTTATTGCTGATATGGAGAAAGTTGTAGTGGTCTGGATAGAAGAGCAAACCAATAAACCAATCACAACATTCCCTTAAACCAAAGCCTAATCCAGAGAAACACCCTAACTCTCTTCAATTCTATGAAGGCTGAGAGAAGTGAGGAAGCTGCAGAAGAAAGGTTGCAAACTAGCTGAGGTTGGTTCAAGAGGCTTAAGGAAAGAAGTCATCTCCATAACCTAAAACTACAAGGTGAAGCAGCAAGTGCTGATGAAGAAGATACAGCAAGCTATCCAGAAAACCTAGCTAAGATAATTGATAGAACTCTTGCTAGTATAAACAACAGTTGCTATACTAAAGAACAATTGGAATTAGAATTCTTCTACTGGAAGAAGACACCATCTATGACTTCCATAGCTAGTGAGGAGAAGTCAATGCCTGGCTTCAAGGCTTCCTAGGACAGGCTTAACTCTTATTAGGGGCCAATGAAGCTGGTGACTATAAGTTGAAGCTGATGCTCATTTACTATTCCAGAAATCCTAAGGACCTTAAGATTTATGCTAAATCTACTCTTCTTATGCTCTAGAAATGTGACAAGAAAGCCAGGATGTCAGCACATCTGTTTATAGCATAGTTCACTGAATATTTGAAGCCCACTGTTGACACCTACTGCTCAGGAAAAAAAAAAAAAGGTTTCTCTCAAAATATTACTGCTCATGGACAATGCACCAGACCTCACAAGTGCTCTGAAGAACATGGACAAAGAAATTAATGTGGTTTTCATGCCTGCTAACACAACATGCATTCTGTAGCCAGCAGATCAAAGAGTAATTGTGACTTTCAAATCTTATTATTTAAGAAATACATTTTGCAAGCCTATTGCTGCCATAGAAAAGTGATTCCTCCGATATATCTGGGATATTAAATTAAAATGCTTCTGGGAAGAATTCATGATTCTACATGACTTTAAGAACATTCATGATTCATAGGAGGAAGTCAACAGGTCAACATTAACAGGAGTTTAGAAGAAGTTTATTCCAACTCTCACGGATAATTTTGAGAAGTGCAAGACTTCGGCAGAGGAAGTAACTACAGATATGGTGGGAATAGCAAGAGAATTAGAATTAGAAATGGAGCCTAAAGAGGTAACTGATTGAATTGCTGCAATTTTATTATCAAATATTAATGAATGAGGAGTTGCTTCTTATGAAACCTACTTCTTCCTGGTGAAGATGCTGTGAATACTGTTGAAATGACAACAAAAGATTTAGAATGTTATATGTAGTTAATAAAAACGTGGCAGAGTTTGAGAGGACTACAGTATATTGTAAACACATCCTTTATATGCACTGAAAACCCCCCAAAAAGGTGCGGCTCATTTTATTTCAACATTTGCTTTATTGGCATGGTCTGTAACAGTATCTCCAAGGTATACCTGTATTTTTAAATGTTGCTTTTCCCTTCATGGTTTGTATGACTCTCTAAGAACAATATTTTTTTTTTTTTTTTCAAAAATTACCTGTGTTTAGCCCACTTTTTGATGAGATTTTTTTTTTTCTTGCTGATTTGTTCGAGTTCCTTGTAGATTCTGGATATTAGTCCTTTGTCAGATGCATATTTCGCAAAAATTTTCTCGCACTCTGTGGGTTGTCTGTATATTGCTCTGATAATTTCTTTTGCCTTGCAGAATCTTTTAGTTTAATTAAGTCCTATCTTTTACTTTTGCTTTTGTTGCATTTGCTTTTGAATTCTTTGTTATAAACTCTTTGCCTAAGCCAATGTCTAGAAGACTTTTTCTTTTCTCTTTTTCTTTCTTTCTTTCTTTTCTTTTTTTTTTTTTTTGACTGATTCTCACTCTGTCGCTCAGGCTGGAGTGCAGTGGCGTGATCTCGGCTCACTGCAACCTCTGCCTCCCAGGTCCAAGCAATTCTCCTGCCTCAACTTCCAGAGTAGCTGGGATTACAGACACCCACCACCACACCAAGCTAATTTTTGTATTTCTTTCATCATGTTGGACCAGGCTGGCTGGAACTCCTGACCTCAGGTGATCCACCTGCCTTGGCCTCCCATTTTCTAGAATGTGTAATTTTTCAAGTCTTAGATTTAAGTCTTTGATCCCTCTTGCATTGATTTTCATATAAGATGAGAGATAAGGATCCAGTTTCATTCTTCTACATGTAGCCTGCTAATTATCTCAGCACCATTTGTTGAATAGGATGCCCTTTCCCCACTTTGTTTTCGTTTGCTTTGTGGAAGATCAATCGAATGTAAGTATTTGGCTTTATTACTGGGCTCTCTATTCTGTTACATTGGTCTATGTGCCTATTTTTATACCAGTACCATGGTGTTTGGATGACTATAGCTTTGTAGTATAGTTTGGAGTCGGGTAATGTGATACCTCTAGACCTGTTCTGTTTGCTTAGTCTTGATTTGGTTATATAGGATCTTTTTGGGTTCCATATGAATTTTAGGACATGAACAGGCAATTCTCAAAAGAAGATATAAGAATGGCAAGAAACATATGAAAAATAATGCTTAACATCACTAATTATCAAGGAAATGCAAATTAAAACCACAATGCAATATTACCTTACTCCTGCAAGAATGGCCATAATTAAAAAAATTAAAAAAATAGATATTGGCATGGATGTGGTGAAAATGAAACACTTTTACACTGCTCGTGTGAATATAAACTAGTACAACAGTATGGAAAACAGTATAGAGATTCCATAAGGAATTAAAGTAGAAGTTCCATTTGATTCAGCAATCCTACTACTACCGAGAGGAAAAGAAGTCATTATATGAAAAAGCCCCTTGCACATGCATGTTTACAGCAGCATAATTTGCAATTGGAACCAGCCCAAATGCCCATCAATCAATGAGTGAATAAAAAACATACACACACACACACACACACACCCCACTATGGAATACTAGTCAGCCACAAAAATGAATGCAATAATGGCATTCACAGCAACCTGGATGAAGATACAGACCATTGTTCTGAGCGACTTAACTCAGGAATGGAAAACCAAACATTTTATGTTCTCACTTATAAGTGGGAGTTCACATATGAGGATGCAAAAGCATAAGAATGATTCAATGGAGTTTAGGGACTCAGGAGAAGGGTGAGAGGGGGTTGAGGGATAAAAGACTAAACATTGGCTACAGTGTACATTGCTCTGGGATGAGTGCACCAAAATCTCCAAAATCACCACTAAAGACCTTATCCATGTAACCAAACACCACCTGTTCCCCAAAAACGATTGACATAAAAACAAAGTGAAAACAAACAAAAAAATTACCTGTGCTGCTCACCCCCAAAAAGATATATGCAAATTTCAAGCTCAGATCCTCAGAACCTAACATAGATTTTAAAAATAATGAGTGCTAAGTAATTTTTGTTAAGTAGAACAAAGTAAATCAATTAGGTGTATATTTTGCTGTCATGTTTTTCATTCTTTCTGTTTCCTGTACTCACATTCTGAAATCGATTAGATTAAAGAGAAAAATCTCTTGTCACTTGAGACAAGTGAGCTGCTTGTAGATGTTTCCAATTACCTTGCCTGAAAATGCCAATACAATTCTTAAATTACTAACAGGAATGAATCATTTTAGCAGTTTCCCATAGATGCTATTATCTGAATGAGTTTGCATTCTGCTGAAACATTTGTATAATTATTTCAAATATGAGTTAAGTAATCATGTCAGTGTTTTGTTCTTAATGGTTTATTTGCTGGACATAATATTATATTTGCAATATTATCAATCTTAAATTAATAAAATTTCTACCTTGATCAGTATGGGTATATAGATTCTCTTACAAAGTTCTTTTTCTAGAAAACAACTAGTTCTGAGATAAGCTATAATGTAACTCATTTGAAAGTCACAGAAATATTCAGGTCATAGACTAAAATGAGAAGTAAGTGAAGCCTAGAGTAACATTGGGCACATTAGGTGTTTAATAAGTATCTGAAGCAGTTATTAATGCTAGAGTGTTGCCCAGTGAGCAAATGCTAACAAAGAGGGCCAAAAAAACCAGAGATTGTATTTTTACAGTATTGAGAGAAAATAACTCTAAACCTAAAATCTTGAAGTCAGAGAATATACTTGTCATGAATGAGAGTAAAAGAAGTACATTTTCAAGTACAGAAAACTGAACAGAATTTACAGCCACATACATCACTAAAAAAGTTTCTAAGAATGTAGTTCTGGAGGAAATAAAATCACGCTAACATGAAATTATGAGATGAAAACAAAGTGAATATGCAATTAAATCTAAACAAAAAATATATGGATAATATGATAAAATGCTGCCTAAAGTGTGAGATTAAAAGGAAAATGAGACAGGACTAAATTAGACAATAATAGTGTGCTAGTTGGGAGGGTGTTAAGAGTCCACGTGTTCTAGGATTTGTTTTACTATTTGCAAGAAGGGATAAGACATATATTAACAAGATATTCATGTTGCAAAGTTAAGTGCCCACCATGAATAAATATTAAACAAATAACATATCATGACCAAGTTTGGTTTATCACAAAAATGCATCATCATTGGTTTTATATTACATATTCAATTAATTAACATATCACATTCAATTATTAAAATCCCTAAACCATATAATCATTTCACTTGCAGCAGACAGCACATTTGGTAAAATTCAATAACCATTTTTCACTTTATTTTAAAAAATTGAACATGTAGATGTATAGATGCTAAAGCCTACATAATGCTTCATGGAGAAATGTAAGCATTCCTCTCTCTATTATACATACAAAACAAGTGTGGCCACTCTCAACATTTCTATTCACGTTGTATTTGCGTCTGGTCAGGCACGGTGGCTCACGCCTGTAATCTCAGCACTTTGGGAAGCCAAAGCAGTCAGATCACTTGAGGTCAGGAATTTGAGACCAGCCTGGCCAACATGATGAAACAAACCCTTTCTCTACTAATGGTAAAAGTTAAAAAATTAGTTGGGTGGGATGGCAGATGCCTGTAGTCCCAGCTACTCGGGAGGCTGAGGCATGAGAATCACTTGAACCTAGGAGGCAAAAGTTGCAGAGAGCCAAGATCGCGCCACTGCACTCCAGCCTGGGCAACAGTTATTGAGACTATATCTCAGAAAACAAAACAAAACAAAACAGAAACACTGTGTTGATGCCTTAGCCAGAAATATAAAAAAGAAGAGACAATATGTTTATTATTCTTAGAGATTATATATATATTTTAAAACAATCTAAATTGAAATAATAAGTGAACCAGAAACAATCTTTAAAAAGTGTACCCAAAACTCCTTCAAGATAATTGTAAAATGGAGTGGAATATATTAAGGAATACCTGAATAAATAGAGAGGCATGCATATTGCTGAATAAGAAACCTAACATCCCAGCGTCAGATAATCACAGGTTGATTTGCAGACATAATTGAATAACCATAACAATTTGACACAGGATTTTTCAAGTAATATTCTAAAATTTAAAAGCAGAGAAAAAGACTAGGAATATCCAAGACATTCTGGAAAAGATGAAAGGGAGAGATTAGAATATTAATGCTTGCTTAAAGCCAAATTAGTTTTACTAATTTATATACTATAAGCACAAGGACAGACAATGTAACTTGTGGAAAAGAATAGAAAAATCAGAAGCAGATATTTGCAAATATTAGTTAGAAGCATGATACATGTAACACATCTGAAATTTTGAAGTAGTGGGGAAATTATTAATGTTCAATAAACAGTTATTGCACTGGTTATCCCTATGGTTAAAATGAAATGCAATGCCTAAATCACACTGAACTCAAACATCAAGTTCAGATTATACAGAAAATTAAACGTGAAAGGCAAACTTTAAGACATTCCTAAAAAGTGTGAATATAGTTATGCTCCTTGATCCATGAAATATTTAAGATTATATATCTTAAATATTTAAGATTTAATATATAAGCTGACCATTAAGAGAGATAAATTTGATCACAATAAATGGATAAGTTTTGTCAAAAATATGTAAAAAGACAAGCCACAAACAGGAAAAATATTTGCAGCATATTTAGATAACAAAGTATTAATAATATTAAAAAACATTAAGAAATCCTGCAATTTAAGAAGAAGTAGGTCAATGACTCAATTAAAAATTTTTTGAAAGGCTTGAGTAAACTTTTTCCAAAAGAGTAGCAACCAAAGAATGGCCAACAAATGAATAAAAATATATTTATCCTGTTTTGTAATGTGGGAAAGACAATTTGTCTCTCTGAATTATCATTTTACATGAACTAAATTTGCAAACATTATTTAGAAGTTGAATAATTCTAAGAATAGCTGCAGTTGTGGGGCAATGGAGATTTATACCTTGCTGGTGGAATTTAAATGGATACAATTTCACATTGGAAAGCAAAGCATATATCTTTGATAATTTCTTGTGAGTGCATATCAGGAAACACAATAGTAAATTAACAGCATGTAGCTTATAATGTAGTTTGAAATAATGAAAACATCCATCAACATAAAAATCAATAAACACTGTATTTACACAATGAAGTATTATAAATACTAAAATGAATTAGCTACGGCTACATACATATACAAGTAGGATTCTTAGAAACATAATGTGTAACATGTTTCACAGAAAATCACATACATTATATTATTTTTATAATGGACAAAACTAAGCAAAAGTCAATGAAATATTTCTTAAGAAGAGATATGTGTTTTCCCATGTACTCTGAAAAGATGAAGAAATTAGGTGATAGATATATGTGTTGTGCACATAGATACACACATATGTACATGAGTAAAGCAAGACAATGGTAAACACAAACTCTACCACTGTATTTAATAGCAGTAGGAAAGGTAGAGGTACAAATAGAGAGATTAAACTGTGCTTTACTTCATTATTTGGATGGTAAATTCATAGTATTTTGGAAAGATGTTCAATAGCTTATGTATAAGTTAAATATATTCTTTTGTATGTATCAAATGAAAATATGTCAGTGATTTTAAAATTGTAAATTGGTATAAAAGCTCTAATTGTGTAGGTTTTATTGTTGTTGTTGTTGTTTTGCCATTTCCCGTATCTGTTCTTCCAGAAGTCTTGGCATGTTCTTGACTGCTCAATAAAGAAGGATGTCCTGAGAGACTCACAGGGGCAAGGCATAATTATTGAAGGTCCACCTGTATAACTTGTTTACGCTGCACGTTTGATGAGTTTTCATTCTTATGACAAAACCACACACTTTGCAAGTTTTGAAGGGGTTATGGGATTTTCCATAGAAAATCTGTATATTAAAAAAAGGCTTCCTTGCCAAGATAGTGTGTATGATCATTTCTTTCTAATTCGTTTGCTGGTACATTTTGAGTAGAATTGAAATAGAAGTTATGTCATATTCTATATTTTCTCTCACCTACTCATTTTCTCTTTAAGACAAGGAGAAGATTTATAAGCATATATTTGATTTCAAACTTAGTGTACATAAACTGTTTAAAATCCAGAACCTTGTATCTCCCTTAGGAAAGTTTTTTTTTTTCTGATGTAAGTACCAAGAATCTGTATTTTTGACTAACAACTCCAAAAGAAATAAATGAAGTAGCCTTTTCTAATGGAAATTTGAGAATCCATTCTACAAGAATGAAATTGGCACATTAATTGTGAAGGATGATTATTGCTAGTTTCATTTTGCCACAAATCTCCTTATATCCTAGTCTTGCCATTTGTGAGAAAACATTGGGCTTCAATAATTATTATTTTAAATGTAAAGGGAAAGTGACTCATTCATCACTGTAAAAAATTTGTCACAATTTCAAATGTACTTTTCATAGCCATACTATTCTTAATGAAATCTTACCAGGTCTATAATAATATACATATGGATTTTGTGTTTCTCCCTATGTTATAGTATTGAGAGAATTATGAACCTATGTATCTTGAGTGGAAATCTTGTATTTGTTAGAGCTATAAATCATAAGGTTTGCCCTAATTGCCATCCTCCAATAATCATGCAATCCTAATTTACACAACAAAAAAAGAAACATTGATTTTGGCTTGTGAGTAAAGCTTACAGTGACAACAATTAATCTTATTTTGCTTTTAAAAACTGCACATTTGGTGTGACAATTATCAAAGATTAATGATATGGAAACCACAATACTGTTTTCTAATCATAATTATAGTATGATATTTAGCAAATACTAGTTTCAGAAGAGATTTTCAGAATCTCTTAGCAAATACTGTCATGACAGTCATGAAATGCGATGGTCTAACACAACTTAAAGATATACTTAGAGATTCTTAGTACAATATCTTGGTGTTTTCTGTCTAATGGGTATTATCTATTATCTAATACTCTTATTTTGCATAGCTGTCCATGTGGACATTTTTTTTCCTTAGGTAAGAATTAAAGTAATAATTCAGACATTATAAACTTACTGTTTATATTACAACCTTAATAATCTGAAAAACATCCACACCTGAGATTGCTTCTGACATAACAAATGTCTGCCCATAAATATCAAAGTTTCATTCTAAAATAGTTTCTCTTCCAACTATAATGAGATCCACAATCATTTCTTATCTTTGAAAAAGTAGGAGAAAACATAGAATATGCCATAACTTCTATTTCAATTCTACTCAAAATGTACCAGCAAACGAATTAGAAAGAAATGATCATACACACTATCTTGGCAAGGAAGCTTTTTTTAATATACAGAAAATGGCTTTTAAATCTTACCTATACTCAACAGCCTAGACATGACCCAGAATTGCAATCACTTCCAATGCAGAAAAGTAATTGGACAGGGTCAAGTTTGCAACCATGATTTTAAAATTTATGAGAATCTTGACTGTAGTCTTAAACATTGCCAGGGAATCAGACTGTCACAACTTAAATCTCAAGAGTCTGTATAAAGAAATATTTGGCAAGTTTTATAGTTGTAATCACTAGTGAATATGGGGACTAAGATAAGATTCTTCATTACAATTTAAGGGAAGAGGCCCTACCATTCATCTATAATATTATAATGAAAATTAAAATGTAGACCACAGATCAAATCTGAGTCCATTTAAAAAATATTTTAGAAACCCAACTTACTGGTATGTACCTATAAGGGCTTTAGTAATAGCTATTTAATTTTTAGTCTACACAAACAAAATAATTTTAACAGATGCATCATTACCCATATTGCCCATCATGAAATATATTATATAGTAAAATAAAACTCCATTTTATCCAACATGCACTTAATTCCTCTTATATTTAATGAAATAATAATTTATTTTCTGTGATATAGTGTTTCAATTGCTGACCTTGATTCTTTTCATTCTAAACTTAGAGAACTGAAAGCAACATATATTCAGATATGCAAAACAAACAATGCAACTAATTAAAAGAAAAACATCACTTTTTTAGAGATTTAGAAAATATGAACAGCTAACTATGGCACCTTCTCAGTGGTATATTATTACACTATTCTTTAATAAAAATATAGGTGGGAGCAAAAGACAAAGCTGTTAAGATCAAATTTTATATAATAGTTGTACATAAATGTGAACAAAGTCTGGAAGAGAACATGGAAAATATAAGCAATTAGTTTTTAAGTTAGATTTGCATAACACTCATTGATTTTTAATCTGGTAATTTCTTATGATACATCTTAAATTCTAAAAACTCTCCAAAATGAAGGAGAGAAATTATCACCTGAACAACATCCACGATGTATTATGAATGTTATCTTTAAATATCCATAACTTTACCAAATTTTCAAATTACAAGTTATTAGAAAATTGAACAATGTTTGATTAATTGGCTAGCCATAAGTAGAAAGCTGAAACTGGATCCTTTCCTTACTCCTTATACGAAAATTAATTCAAGATGGATTAGAGACTTAAATGTTAGACCTAATACCATAAAAACCCTAGAGGAAAACCTAGGTAGTACCATTCAGGACATAGGCATGGGCAAAGACTTCATGTCTAAAACACCAAAAGCAACGGCAGCAAAAGCCAAAATTGACAAATGGAATCTCATTAAACTAAAGAGCTTCTGCACAGCAAAAGAAACTACCATCAGAGTGAACAGGCAACCTACAGAATGGGAGAAAATTTTTGCAATCTACTCATCTGACAAAGGGCTAATATCCAGAACCTACAAAGAACTCAAACAAATTTACAAGAAAAAAACAAACAACCCCATCAAAAAGTGGGCAAAGGATATGAACAGACATTTCTCAAAAGAAGACATTCATACAGCCAACAGACACATGAAAAAATGCTCATCATCACTGGCCATCAGAGAAATGCAAATCAAAACCACAATGAGATACCATCTCACACCAGTTAGAATGGCGATCATTAAAAAGTCAGGAAACAACAGGTGCTGGAGAGGATGTGGAGAAATAGGAACACTTTTACACTGTTGGTGGGATTGTAAACTAGTTCAACCATTATGGAAAACAGTATGGCGATTCCTCAAGGATCTAGAACTAGATGTACCATATGACCCAGCCATCCCATTACTGGGTATATACCCAAAGGATTATAAATCATGCTGCTATAAAGACACATGCACAGGTATGTTTATTGTGGCACTATTCACAATAGCAAAGACTTGGAATCAACCCAAATGTCCATCAGTGACAGACTGGATTAAGAAAATGTGGCACATATACACCATGGAATACTATGCAGCCATAAAAAAGGATGAGTTTGTGTCCTTTGTAGGGACATGGATGCAGCTGGAAACCACCATTCTTAGCAAACTATCACAAGAACAGAAAACCAAACACCGCATGTTCTCACTCATAGGTGGGAACTGAACAATGAGATCACTTGGACTCGGGAAGGGGAACATCACACACTGGGGCCTATCATGGGGAGGGGGGAGGGGGGAGGGATTGCACCGGGAGTTATACCTGATGTAAATGATGAGTTGATGGGTGCTGACGAGTTGATGGGTGCAGCACAGCAACCTGGCACAAGTATACATATGTAACAAACCTGCACGTTATGCACATGTACCCTAGAACTTAAAGTATAATAATAAAAAATAATTAAAAAAAAAAAAAAAAGAACAACATTTGAGGAACGCTGGCTTAAGTCAGTATGGATGAGGAGCCCTTTTAACATAGAAAATAGGCTGGGCTTATTAGACATGGCTTGTTCTTTGCCATGGAAAGTAAATTAAAGTATTAGGATGGTGCAAAAGTAATTGCATTTTTTGTCATAGTGCTTTGCATTGTATTTCTCTGCCATCTGGTAAGGAATTGTCCTCATGTACATCTTAAAACCAAGTCAGAAATTTTTCTGTGATCATATTTGAGAGAAGGAGAATAAAGTGATCATAAATAACACTCAGAGATCTGGCACACATCAGCTCAACTCTTAATTCATTGAAGAAAGCTTGGTCATATATCCATACTTAGCTGCGAGAGAGTTTAGCAAATATAGTCCAGCCATATTTATGGGTATAATTATATTACAGTGGAGCAAGGAATAATGTATTTTGATGGCTATCTAGCAGTACCCACTGTGATATGTCACATAGCTAGTTGTTCATCCGTGTGTGCAGAATTGGAATACATTCCCAACTGTAAAGCAAGAAGACAGTTACCACAAGGCTCCACACTTAACTCTGTATAGACTGAGAATGAGAAGTTAGCCTCACTCTTAGGGGAGAACACCTTCAAGTGTAAGGCATAAACTGTCCTCTCTCACAGTTATTCTCTGTTGAGTGTTTTTACAAAAACTGAGTACAAGTTACCCCGTGCGATTACTAGGCCTATTTCCAAATACAAAGACCAACCAGCAAGCAAGTATCTGAAATCATCTCTAGTAATCAGCAAAAGTTCCAAAAGTGAATTATTTTATGTCAACAGGGAACAAGTGATTAGTCTTAGTATAAATATTTTAAATCCTTTAGTATACTCTAAAAAATTGCTTCATAGGATTGAAAAATAAAGAATGAAGAAAGACAAAAAAGTGCAAAGGATTTGCCAACTTAAGAAAAATCATAAAATAAACTTTGCAAGAATACTCATTTTAGCTACTTTTCTCTGTAATTAGTATAAACTAAATATGAATTAAATGTAACATAATAGTTACTTTCAGAAAAGTCAAACAACCATGTGCAATGTACATACTAAGTTGAAGCATTAAAAATTGCCAATATTTGTTTTTAATGTACTAAAGTAGCTAATTCATGTGGTTTAACCTAGGATTATAGCCTTTAATTAACACATTAAAAGATTTAATTTCAAAAAAGAAACTTTTTTCCCCATTAAATAGATATAGAATAAGTGTTTAATAATATTTCAATTATATTATCTGATAAATTCATATTTATCTGATTTGTCCTGACTTCAGCCTTACTCCTATAGGTCCACTTAATATCTTTGCCTTTATCATGCTATGCATCTGTATAGTGTTTTACTATGCATATGGTGTTTTTACTGTCACATCTGATCCACAGAACATTTGGTTAAAGCAATTAAGGCAGTTACTACATGTCCTATTTTATAGGTAAAGAGATAGAAACCTATCTTTGAAAAGTCAGGTTCTAACATAATCTCTTCTAAGGTATCTTTCTTTACTCAAATGTGTGATATAGATGGTCCTCCTCCACGTTTCCATGGTACTCATGCATACCTCAATGATAGCACTTATTATGGGCACATTAAATGCTTGTCCAATTGACTTGTAAGCTCCTATGCACCTCTTCCTGAAATGACCCTGTGTCTCCAGCAGCCGGTAAAAGCCTGGTAAATAGCAGACTGTCAATAAAGATTTGCAAATGAGTGTATTCTTTACAGTAACAAGACGTTGCCCCTACACACACATACACACACACACAGACACAGAGCATTTGAATATACATTGTAGTATAATAGATTTTACTGAAAACTGAAGTTGGTTTTGTTACAGAAATGTAAGGAACTTCAAATTGAACAAGCAACATTATTATTTTTACGTATATGTTGTGGCTATTATAGCTTCTCAATCTCTAAGAAACTTCCTTTCACCCTCTACTTTTTTCTCTCTTCATCTTTTCTTCTTTCGCCCTTATTATAAGCACTTTCTTCATTTCAAATAGAAAAGCAAATTCCTTTCTTTATATCATACCTCTCTCTCTCTCTCTTCCTTCTTGACCCTGACTTACTATTCAAGTAACTTAAGATATAATTTTTCCAAACAAAGGCAGTTCCCTCAACAGAGAATTCTGGTGTCAGTTGTTAGTGTTCTTTTAAGATTCCTGTATATATAAATCTTACCAACCAAGCAAGACGAAAAGTGGAAAATCTCATCATACTACTATATTCTACCCTAAAAAATGTAAAACTCAAGTGTCAGACCGAGAGATGCAGATTGTCAATGACTGACACTAAATAAACGAATAATATTATCAAGTTGAAAAATTACCATCTTGAGGGCAAAAAGAAAAAAAGTATAGACAAGGAAGCTTAAAATATCTGCAGAATTTAGATCTATGACCCTTAAGCTGCTTGCCTCAATTCTCGTTGATCATCACACGTATAAGCTTCTTGAACAGAATTAATAGATGAATCACACGACTTGTTCCCCATCAAGCAGCTGTTAAGTTAGAGTCAGTCTTAAAACCCAAGTGTTTGATTTCAGGGTCAGGGTGCTCAGTCTTCACTACAGTCCATCATTTACCTGTGGTTATTTGGGGGGAATTTAGGCGGAATAAATAATTCAGCATATGTATATTAAGCATAGCATATATAAAACTGCATTTACATAACTTACTCAATTTTATACCATTCCCATCTCACCTTACATGTGGTACAGTATTTAGCCTTTTGCAAACTGATTGAACTTAAGGTTTATGTTTTTTTTTAGTCTCCATGGAAACATTGACAATATATTTGTATACTGAGGGTTTTCTTTTGTTGTTATATGGTAGCTCAGCAAAATGTTCAGTTATCTCAGATAAATTGAAAATACAGTCTGCTGAAGTGAGTATTTAAAATGAATAGTCTTTTTTTATTATTTCATCTACCTTAAATAAATAGCTTTGTACTAATACTGATTTTCAAGTTAGGAGTTATATTCTAGGAAATCACATCACCTTAGCCTCACACACTAAAAAGAATAATTTGTTTTTTTTATATCCTTGTTTAGTATTTGAAATCGCTTTCCAGGTAGAGAATTTTAAATGGTAAATGAGTTCAGTACATGAACTCAGACCATCTATTTAACTTGCAAAAAGATACATTTTTAACAGTTTTACTGGGCAACCAATTCCCAACAGTTTGACAGATTCGGCTTTAAGGTCTAGTAGTATATGCTGGCCATACCTCACCCCACAATTTTCGAGGGCAGCTTGAGGTCAGTTTGCATTTTTGTAGAACCACTGTAGAGCTGAAGACAGACAGCCAGGGCTGTCTGTGATGATTGCTCTGCCATTTTTCTTGAACTTCTAGACTTTGATAAGCACAATCTGTCAACACGGATATAAGCAGAAATGCTGTAACCCAGTGCTTTACTATTTATTTTGCACACCCGGCTGACAAAATTGAGCCTTGACAGAGTTGCAAGATTTTTCAGTGTTGATTTTTCTGAAAACTCATTCCAAAGCCATTGAATTTTGCAATTTAACATGTATGTTTCATTCTTTCAAATAACTTATGAGATCTTTTTATTGAAGGCAAGAATTAGTGAAACTAAATTAATTCCGATTTTTCCCTGCAGGGAATGAGATGTAATATCCAGTCAAGTCAATGGAATCTCTAGATGAAATGATTAAAAGGAAATTCTCATGTTTACTAGGACCTGAATAATTTCAAAATAGTTTAAAAATTCAAGCCTCTCTTATCACAGGTCACAGCTCTTTAATAAATCCCAACAGACAAATCAGAATTTCTCAAACTACTTTGTTTTGAACCTCATGGTCAAAGTTCACTAAATACTTGAGACCCTCTTTGAAAAAAAACAATTTATTTGGAGATGTCAAACAAATTAGAAGAAAAAAACCACTTTTTTTCTATTGCTATGAAAAAATAAACTGAACATATATTCCAGAATTTAGCATTTTCTCTGCATAATAATTATAACAGGAAATAGTCTCTCTTATAGGAACAGCTCAGTTCCCATGCCATTTCTGATGCTTTTTTTTTTTTTTTTTTTAGTTTGGTGTCTTTCAACAGAGCCAGTAGAAAAGAACAAACTAGAGCAAGATAAAGGTTTAACTTTTTTAAAAAGTGGAGGGCAGAAAACCAAAATCAATATTTGAAATTATACCCTAATTCAATATTGAAGATAAAAAACTAATCTGCTACAGGGTGTACCTTTAGAGGTTTATAAAGTTCAATATTCTGTGGCTTCAAGCATTCTATCAGTCCCTCTACTTATTCTATGTTATGTCTTATATGAAAACAAAAAAACATATTTTTTCCCAATCCCCAAACACAATTATAGTTTGTAGAAAAATAAGGGAGTCAGTTGACTTCAGCATTGAAACACCCAGATTTCACTGCGGGGATTTTGTATTTAGAATAACAACATAAAATAGCATTTCAAATGAGTTGTCTATAGACAATAGCATTTAGGTTGATACTTGGATACAATCCTTCTTGTCTTTATAGAACTGAGCAAAGAATGATCATTTGAGGAATGTACCTCTCTGTGTATAAAAGAAGAGAATCAAAAATAAGAAATTTGTTCAAATTACACATATATTCCATATTTTAATTGATTACTATTAATAATAAGATGATTTCTCATAATTTTACTAAGTCAACCCCAAGAGAATGAAAAAAAATTAACAGGTTGAACGTGAAAACAGTTTTTTTAACTAATTTATCCATTTTCTATCTTAACTGTGCTAGACCAAGTCAGATGAGTGGGTTTGAAGTTCACATAATAGATAAAAAATGAAGGTGGATGTCATTAGCATTTACTGTGAGTCATGTACATGAATGAAAATTCCAAAGGAGAAGGTGGAAATTGAAGTGATGTTCAAGAATTTTATTCCAGGAACACTGACCTGCAAATAATTTTCAAAGAAAGAGAAGACCATGGCAGAGACAAAGGTGGGGTGGTAGGGAACAAAACAAGAAACAATTAACAAGGTATAATGTGACAATTATTGTGTCACGAGAACCACAGAGAAAAGCTGTTCAGAGAGAATTATAACCTGCTAAACCCTGTGGAGAGGTCAAATGAAAAAGGATTAACAATGATTGTGCAACAAAATATGAAATACCATTTGCTAGCAATAGCACTTTTGGTAACTGGTAACAAAAGAAGCTAAATTTTAAAAGTTTGCAGTTGAGAATTAGGGAAACTTTGGATACAATAAATGAAGACTCTTGGCTGTAAAGGAGACAAACACAATACTAATTAGAAAAAGGCTAATTTTCTTGCTTGATATTAAAACAAATTAAACCGGAAAAGGTGACCATGATGAGGGAAATACGTTTGGAGCATAGGAAAATGGCTTAAGCATAATGAAATACTTAAAACGGCAACAGAGAATAGACTCACATTCTGTGAGTAAAATTTCTTTTGGAGAAGAAGGGGAAGAGATCTTTCACTGATATACAAAAGGTACAGGCAAAAGGAAGCACAAATCTAATGTCAGTTATGAAGGTAATTGAGACTCTGCTATGCAGGATCCCAGACTATTAAGAGTTTTCATTTGTGCCTTCTTCATGGTGCTTTTTCTTCTCCTAATTTTCAGCATTACCTTTGCATTTTTGTCATACGTTTCCTGTTTCAATTCCATTGAGGTTCCTCCTACTATGGTGAGATTTTCTCTTTATCCTTTTAAAAATCTGTTCACAAGATAAGCAAGGCATTCACAAGACATTTACAACCTACACACTCAGTGTTATGAAATACTCTCTGTTCCTGGCTTGGAGCCCATTACTTTGTAATCGTGAATCATGCATGTCAGAAAGAAGATGATGTATATTAAATAGGTGCTGAATCATTTCTGGCTTTTTATTAGTAGGCCACACTTAGGTATTTCAAATTCAAGAATACAGAATTGATCTGGACTTGCTTTTGGTTTCCTACCAAGATTCAACTTGAAGATATATTCTTTTCCTTTCCTGTTTAAACCAAGAGAATTGGGTAAAAATCAATGAGTAAGATGAATAGGGCCAATGAGCATGCTCTTTATCATATTTTGGATACATTTTTGTGAAATTCACTATAGTGTTGAATTAACCTTGTCAAATCTATCATAGCTTGGATACATGTTTGTGAAATTCACAATACTTTTAAATTAGCTTTGTCAAATCTACATTGAGCAGCCTCCCTACGTTTTGAAAGAAGCAATCAAACATCAGAAACAAGTAATACAATTCCTTATGGGAAGGAATACACTTAATTGTATAGCAAAATATGGAAACCTTCTTGATTTTTAGAATATCAGAATTCATCTTGATTCAAAAGAATAGCATATTTGTGAAATGATTCCAATTTTTTTAACAGCTGTACCAAGGTATAATTGATATACAATGAATTTTACATGTTTAATATATGAAATTTGATGAGTTTGTATATATTCTTACTATTGTGATACTATCACCATAATCAAGGTAATAAACATGTCCACCACCTACAAAGCTTTTTGTGTGTTCCTGTGTGTGTGTTGGCGCGGGGGGTAGAGTTATGTGTGTAAGATAAGAATGATTAATGTGAGAGTTACCTTCTTACAAAATTTTAAATGTATAAAACCATGTTGATAACTACAGGCAACATGTTTCACAGAAGATTTCTAGAACTTATTAACATTGCAGAACTGAAACTCTACACCTATTAAAAAACAACTTCCCATTTCTCTTCATCCCCAGTCCCTGGGAAAAAAAATAATTTCATTCTCTACTTCTATAAATTTAACTATTTGAGTTACCCTATACAATACAATATTTATTTTTTTGAGACTGGCTTACTTCACTTTGCATAATGTCTTCCAGGTTTACCCATGTTGTAACAAATGATAGAATTCCCTTTTTGTTTTAAGCCAAATAGTATGTATACCACATTTTCTTTGCCTATTCGTCTGCCAATGGCTATTTAGGTTGTTTCTATATCTTGGCGATTGGGACTAATGCTGCAATAAACATGGGAATGCAGATGTCTCTTCAAGATACCAATTTCCTTTCCTTTGGATATATACCCAAAAGTGAGATTGCTGGATTATATTTTAATTCTATTTTTAACTTTTTGAGGAATCACCGTATATTTTTCCATAGTGGCTGCATTATTTTGCTTTCCAACCAACTGTGTGTACGGTTTCAATTATCCACATCCTCACCAACATGTGTTATCTGTTGTTGTTGTTGTTGTTGTTGTTTTGTAATAATAGCTTTCCTAACAGGTATGAGGTGATTTCTTATTGTGGTTTTGGTTTGCTGATAATTGGTGATGTTGAGCACCTTTGAATCCTGATGATTAGTTATGTTGAAAACCTTTTTCATGTACCTGGTAGGCATTAGTATGTATTATTTGAAGAAATGACTATTCAAGTCTTTTATCCACATTTAATCACTCAACAAACTAAATATAGGAGAAATGCAATATAATAAATGCTATTTCTGATAAGCCCATAGCAGATAACATCATGCCCAGCAGTGAAAAACTGAAAGCTTTTCATCTAAGAGCAGGAATAAGACAAGGATACTGACTCTTACCACTTCTATTTAACATAACACTAGAAGTTCTAGTCAAAACAATTGTGCACAAAAAAGTATAAAGTATATACAAATATATAAAATAGGATAAGAGGTAAAAATATGTCTATTGCAAATGACATAATTTTATATGTAGGAAAGCCTCCACAAAAAACTGTTAGAAATAATAAATTTATTATGTTACAGAATACAAAATTGACATAGAAAAATCAATTACATTTCCATACACAAATAACAAACTATTTAAAAGGAAATTAAGGAAACAATCTTATTTATGATGGTACCAAAAATAATAAAATACTTAGAAATAAACTTAACCAAGGCAGAGAAAGACTTGCACTCTAAAAACTGCAAAACATTGATGAAATAAATCAAGAAAGACTCATTTAAATGGAAAAACATTCACGTTCATGGATTAGAAGACGTAATATTGTTAAAATGTCCATACTTCGCAAAAGGATCTAAAGAGCCAATGTAATCCTCATCAAAATTTCTATGGCTTTTTAATTTTTTTGCATAGGTAGAAAAAGCAATCCTAAAATTTATATGGAACCACAAAAACTCAAACTAGCCACAAGGATCTAAAGAATATAGCTGAACATATCATACTTATTGATTTCAAAACAATATAATAAAACAATTATCATAATAGCATGGTATTAGCATTAAAACAGACATATAGACCAAAGGAATAGGATACATAGTGCAGAAACAAACCCATGTTTATATGGACAACTGACCTTCAAAAAGGGTATCGAGAATACCCAATGGTGAAAACACAGTCTCTTCCAAACGTAATGCTGGGAAAACTATATTCATATGCAAAAAAAATGAAATTGGACTCTTTTCTTACACTATACACAATAAAACTCAAATTTCATTGGACTTAATGGTAAGACTTAAAACAACAAAAATTCTAGAAGAAAGTATAGAGAGACTTTTCTTTGATATTGGTTTTGGCAATGGTTTCTTGGATATGGCACCAAAAGCACAGACAATAAAAGAAAAATGGACAAGAGGACTACATCAAACTAAAAAAAAAACTTCTGTACAACAAAGGACATCATCACAAAAGTGAAAAGGCAACCTACGGAATGAGGGTCAATATTTGCAAATCATTTTCTAAAAATAGTTTAATATTAAAGTATATTTAAAAACCTCTACAACTCAAAAGAAAAGAATAATAATCTAATACGAATGGGTAAAGTCCTCCTCATTTTTTTCCTGTAACATCTTTTTGCTTTTGATTATCTCCTTCTTTGTTATATAACCATTTATTTCTGCTGTATTTTCTCAATGACATATTCCATTTAATACTCTTAGGAAGGAATTCTCCTAAAGTCCTTTTCCCTTTCATTTGAGAAAGGAAACAAAGTTGGTGATGAACTCAGATTTAAAGACAAAATTAACACATGGCCAGAAGGTTACTAGGGTATTTTTCGCAGCACATATTTCTCAGCTCTCAAACTACAATATTTTTTGTTGTTGTTGTTGTTGTTTTAATAAAATTGCTCAGATTTCCCAGGCATGTTTATCTCTGGCTATCACCAGGTGGTGTTGCATTAAACTTCTGTTAAACTGCTAGGTGCCAATAAGCAGCATGACTTTCTTATTTCATGTTAGAAAGATAATATAGCCTTCATTTCAAGTCATTTAACATAACTCAAATTCAGAGTTTTCTTGAATAAATGGAAAAACATTCATGTTCATGGATTGGAAGACTTAATATTGTTAAAATTTCTATACTACACAAAATGATCTAAAGATCTAATGCAATCCTCATCAAAATTTCTATGGCCTTTTTGTTTACATAAATAGAAAAAGCAATCCTAAAATGTCTTCTTTTGAAACATGTCTTCATATCCTTCGCCCACTTTTTGATGGGGTTGTTTGTTTTTTTTTTCTTGTGAACTTGTTTAAGTTCCTTGTAGATTCTGGATGTTAACCCTTTGTCAAACAGATAGATTGAAAAAGTTTTCTCCCATTCTGTAGGTTGCCTGTTCACTCTGATGATAGTGTCCTTTGCTGTGCAGAAGCTTTTTAGTTTAATTATATCCCATTTGTCAATTTTGGCTTTTGTTGCGTTTGCTTTTGGTGTTTTAGTCATGAAGTCTTTGCCTATGCCTATGTCCTGAATCGTATTGCCTAGGTTTTTTTCTAGGGTTTTTATGGTTTTAGGTCTTACATTTAAATCTTTAATCTACTTTGAGTTAATTTTTGTATAAGGTGTAAGTAAGGGGTCCAGTTTCAGTTTTCTGCTTATGGCTAGCCTCTTTTCCCAAAACCATTTATTAAATAGGGAATCTTTTCCCCATTGCTTGTTTTTATCAGGTTTGTCAAAGATCAGATAGTTGTAGCTGTGTGGCATTATTTCTGAGGCCTCTGTTCTGTTCCACCGTTCTATATATCTATTTTGGTACCAGTACCACGCTGTTTTGGTTACTGTAGCCTTGTAGTATGAATTCAGATAGCATGATGCCTCCAGTTTTGTTCTTTCTGCCTAGGATTGTCTTGGCTATACGGTTTTTTTTTTTGTTTTTTTTTTTTTTTTTTTTTGGTTCTACATAAAATTTAAAGTAGTTTTTTTCTAATTCTGTGAAAAAAGTCAATGTTAACTTAAACAGGATAGCATTGAATCTATAAATTACTTTGGATAGTATGGCCATTTTCACGATATTGATTCCTTCTATCCATGATAATGGAACGTTTTTCCATTTGTTTGTGTTCTCTCTTATTTCCTTGAGCAGTGGTTTATAGTTCTCCTTGAAGAGTTCCTTCACATCCTTTGTAAGTTGTGTTCCTAGATATTTTATTCTCTTTGTAGCCATTGTGAATGAGGGTTTGCTCATGATTTGGCTCTCTGTTGGTCTATTATCAGTGTATAAGAATGCTTGTGATATTTGCACATTGATTTTGTATCCTGTGACTTAGTTGAAGCTGCTTTTCAGCTTGAGGAGTTTTTGGGCTGAGACAATGGGGTTTTCTAAATATACAATCATGTCATCTGCAAACAGAGATAATTTGACTTCCTCTCTTCCTATTTGAATACGCTTTCTTTCTTTCTCTTGCCTGATAGTCCTTGTCAGAACTTCCAATACTATGTTGAATAGGAGTGGTGAAAATTTCTATTGACCTAGTTTCAGATTTTTGTCTTCTTTCTTCAGTTTGTTGAGTTTACTGATTAACCTGTGAGAAGCATTATTCTTCTCACTTAACATATTTTTCATTTATAATATTTTCATTTGATTCTTTCTTACAGATTCCATTGGGTCAAAATTTTCCATCTATTCATATATGTTAACCGGCTTTACCACTAGGGCTATAACTATATGAATCATATTATTTAATTCTCCTATCCATTTATGCCAATATTTGGATTATAAATAGGCCTGATACTGTTGATGCTTTCTCTCTTAATACGCTGGTATTCTTTTTGCATTTTTCCCTAGATTATTTGTGTGTTTCACAGGTTTTGTGTGGAAGTTAAACAAATTGTGTTCGATAGATGTATCTGCTAAAGTTCAACCAGGGAAGACTTTACCAGTAGGAGATATATGTCAAAAGATTGATGGGAAGAAATCAACTTATAGGGGAAGCAGAGTAAGATGGCAGAATAGAAGGATTCACTGATTGCCTCTCCCCACACGAGGACATCAATTTAACAACTATTTACACAAAAATAGCACCTTCATAGGAACCAAAAAATCAAGTGAGCACTCATAGTTCTTGGTTTTAACTTTGTATCACTGAAAGAGGCACGGAAGAGGTAATAAAAACAGTTTTCAATAACGGACAACACAACTCCCCCAATCCCTGGCAACAGCACTGCGGTGCAGAGAGCATTTCTGAATGCTGTGGGAGGGGACGTGCACCACCTGTGAGGCATTGACCTCCGTGCTCTCCTGTTATCGCAGAAAGAAAAACAAAACAAAACAAAACAAAACAACACAGCTTATGCCCACCAGTGGAAGGAGCATTTAAGCCAACCCTGGCCAGAGGAGAATCACAAATCCCAGCAGTCTGAACTGAAGTTCCCACAAGACTCACGTCTGTGGAGTAAAGTGCTCTGGGGCTCTAAATAGACTTGAAAGGCGGTCTAGTCACAAGGACTGCAACTTTTAGGTGACTCCAAGTGCTGAACTGGGTTAGAGTCTGTCGACTGCAGTATCATGTGACCTACTGAGACATCAGCTGGGGCAGCTAAGGGTGTGCTGGCATCATCCCTGCCCTAGCACAGGCGGCACAGACTACAGCTCCAAAAGAGACCCCTTTTTTATGCTTGAGGAGAGGAGACAGAAGAGAGGGGAGGACTTTGTCTTGCAACTTAAATATCAACTCAGCCACAGCAGCCTAAAGCACTGATCAAAATCATGGACCAATTGAACAGAACAGAAAACCCGGAAACAAATCCACACACCACAGTAAACTGATTTTTTTCTTTTCTTTTCTTTCTTTCTTTTTTTTTTTTTTTTTTTTTTTGAGAGGGAGTCTCACTCTGTAACCCTGGCTGGAGCGCAATGGTGAGATCCTGGCTTACTGCAATCTCCTGCTCCTGCTCCTGGGTTCAAGCGATTCTCCTACCTCAGCCTCCCAAGTAGCTGGGACTACAGGCATGTGACACCATCTCTGGCTAACTTTTTGTATTTTTAGTAGAGACGGGGTTTCACCATGTTGCCCAGGCTGGTCTCAATCTCCTGATTCAGGTGATCTACCCACCTGGGCCTCCCAAAGCGTTGGGATTACAGGTGTGAGCCACCGTGCTCAGTTTTAAACTCATTTTTGACAAAGGTCCCAGGGACATACAATGGGAAAAATACAGTTTCTTCTATAAGTGGTGCCAGAAAAAACTGGATATCCATATGTAAAACCATGAAACTAGACCCCTATTTCTTGACATAGACCAAAAAACAAACAAACAAACAAAAAATAATCAAAATGGATTAAAGACTTAAATCTAAGAGTTCAAACTATGAAAGTACTTTAAAAAAAAGGGGGGCGGGGGCAACTCTCCAGGAAGACAATCTAGGCAAAAATTTCTCACAAGCACAGGCAAACAAAGCAAAAATAAACAAATGGGATCATATCAAGTTAAAAAGCTTCTGCACAGTGATAAAAACAATCAACAATGTGAAGTGACAACCAACAGAATGAGAGTAAATATTTGCAAACTACCTATCTGACAAGGGATTAATAACGGAATATATAAGAAGCTCAAACAACCCTATAGGAAAAAAATATAATAATCTGGCCCAAAAATGGGGAAAATAGTTGAATAGACATATGAGAGGCAAACAGGCATATGAAAAGGTGCTCAACATCACTGATCATCAGAGAAACGCAAATCAAAATTACAAGTAAATGCCATCTCCCCTCAGTTGAAATGGCTTATACCCAAAAGACAGGCAATCACAAATGCTGGTGAGGATGTGGAGAAAAGGGAATCCTCCTACACTGTTGATAGAAAGTAAATTAGTACAACCACTAGGGAGAACAGTTTGGAGGTTCTTAGAATGCAGAAAATGGAGCTACCATATGACCCAGCAATCCCACTGCTGGGTATAGACCTAAAAGAATGGAAATCAGTATACTGAAGAGATATCTCATATTTGTTACAGCACGTTTACAATGGCCAAGATTTGGAAGCAACCTAAGTGTTCATCAATGATTGAATGGATAAAGAAAATGTGATACATATATACAATGGAGTACTCTTGAGCCGTAAAAAAGAATGAGGTCAAGTCATTGGCAACATTGATGAATCTAGAAATCACTATGTTAAGTGAAATAAGCCAGACACAGAAAGACAAACATGTTATGTTCTCACTTAGTTGTGGGACCTAAAAATCAAAACAATTCAACTCATTGACATAGATAGTACAAGGACTGTTACCTGGGGCTAGGAAGGGTACTGGGAGGTTGGGGCAAGGTGGAGATGGGGAACGGGTTCAGAACACATAGAAAGAAGGAATAAGAACTAGTGTTTGATAGCACAGGGGACTACAGTCAATACTAACTTACTTGTACCTTTTAAACAATAAAGGGTACACATAATTTGATTGTTTGTAACACAAAGGATTAATGCTTGAGAGGATGGATACCTCATTCTCCATAATGTGATTATTACGCATTGCATGCCTGTCTCAAAGCATCTCCTGGACTTCAAAAATATTTACACATATAATGTATCCATACAAATTAAAAAATTTTAAAAAAGAAATCAACTTACATGATTGAGAGAGCTGGCTAGGAATGTCCAAAATCCATAGGACAGGCCATCAGGAAATGTGTGATTGATCTCACAGGCACAGATGAAATGTGCTGCCCAAAGGCTAAATTTAATCTTCTCTTAGGGAAGCTTCAACTCTTAAGTCCTTTCAACTAACTGAATCAAACTCACCAACATTATATGAGATTATCTCCCTTATTTAATGTCAATGAATTATGTACTTAATTCACATTTGTAAAATATTTTAACAACTCTTAGATTACTGTTTTACTGAATAACTAGAGGCCATAGCGTGGCCAAATTAGGACATCAAAAACCTCTACAATATTCGAGAATGAAATAAAAGTGTTTCTGCCTGGAAAAGGGCTTGTCTGTGGGAGTGAGAAGCAATGAGAAGTTGAGTCAATACAGCCAGGAACTGAACTGTGCTTTCATTGTTGTTACTATAATACACCATAAGCTTCTAATTCTTCCAGTATTACTGTATGTTTAGTCTAGGGGACTGTGTGCTAGAAAGTTTTTCTTAATATTTCTGCTTTATTTTCATCTTTAATCTCTTTGTGAGCTTTTGTCGAAGACATGCTCTCACTCCTTCACTGTTCCTTTGCTCTGGCAATGGAGCCTTGCTATTAGTTATTTGATGGTGCTGGACTCATGATACAGTGTGGAAGTGGATTTTTCTTGTTCTGTTTCAGCCTCTGTTTCAGGCAAATTCTTCCCCTGGGACTCTAGGATAAGGACTTCCCACCGATGCTATCCCTCTACCAATGATAGGGCATTTCTAAAGTTCCATGCCCAGGACAAGTTCTTATTCCTCTCAAGTTGTAGGAGGTACCTTGCTATCATTATCCCCTTTCTTCATATGATATGTGTCTTCATCTGTGCCATTATGAAAGCAAAGTTTTCTGTTCCCTAAGCAACTTAAGCCTTTTCTTCCATAGGGCAGATATCAAAGAAAGTTCCAGGTAAAATTTTAAACTTTGTTTACAGCTGCTCCCCTATGTCTGAGCTAGGTCATCAAGGGAAGTTTCAATGTATCCCATTCCCAATTTTTCTGATGAGAGTACGTGGAGAGTCTATGGAGGAGAACATGTGAGGGGACAAAAATTCTTCTTCTTTCACCCATTCCCCGCAGTTCCACACTCTCCACCAAGATACACTCAGTCTTAAGAAATTTGTTAATAAAATAATTTTTCTTTTTTCTTTCTTTCTTCTTCTTCTTTTTTTTTTTTCCCCCCTGAGACAGGATCTCACTGTGTTACCCAGGCTGGAGTGCAGTGGCTCGATCTTGGCTCACTGCAGTCTCCACCTCCTGGGTTCAAGCAATTCTTGTGCCTCAGCCACCCAAGTAGCGGGGATTACAGTCATGTGCCACCACAGCTGGCTAATTTCTGTATTTTTAGTAGAAACAGTGTTTCACCATGTTTCCCAGGCTGGTCTCGAACTCCTGGCCTCAAGTGATCCACCCACCTGGGCCTCCCAAGGTGTTGGGATTATAGACATGAACCACTGTGCCAGGCCCATAAGATATTTTTTTTCTTACAAGCTTCTATGACACATGGTGTCCTTCCTAGGAAAGCAAGTTTTCAATCCTATCTATCTTTGGGAATGCTTATTTTTCCTTGTATTCCAGGCTAGTTGTTTGTCTTTCAATCTCAGCTTTCTGTGTGGGTTCAAGAAAGGTTATTATTTTGTAGATTATTTGGCTTTTTCTTGTTAATTTGGCAGTGATATTCCTTACAGCTTTTTTACAATATAATGGGAAGCTGGAAACTTCTAGCCACTTTTAATTCAGAAAACATTTAGGCCGGGCGCGGTGGCTCAAGCCTGTAATCCCAGCACTTTGGGAGGCCGAGACGGGCGGATCACGAGGTCAGGAGATCGAGACCATCCTGGCTAACACAGTGAAACCCCGTCTCTACTAAAAAATACAAAAAACTAGCCGGGCGCGGTGGTGGGCACCTGTAGTCCCAGCTACTCGGGAGGCTGAGGCAGGAGAATGGCGGGAACCCGGGAGGCGGAGCTTGCAGTGAGCTGAGATCCGGCCACTGCACTCCAGCCTGGGCGGCAGAGTGAGACTCCGTCTCAAAAAAAAAAAAAAAAAAAAAAAAAAAAAACATTTAAACAGGAAAAAGCAATGGAGAATATAGGTGAGTCTCAATACAGCTCTCTTCTCTCTAAGATCATATTTTATTTACTATTACCAATTTAATAAAAACAAAAACAAACTATTGTTCTCTTTTCAAATACTTCATATAACTTTAGTAGTTTTCTTATCAAGAAATTTGTTTTCTACAAGCTATACTGTCACAGCTGGAAAAAAAAAGAAAAAAAAAAAAAAAAGAAAGAAAAGAAAACTCTTGTAGCTATTCTGCTTAGAATAAGCCAAAGGGACCAAGGGCATATGTCAGAAGCACAGTTAGGAGGCTTTGTAAGTAAATCAGAAGATTGATAAAATTACAGGTAGGAAAACTGCATGTATTCTAGATAGTGTTGAAAGTAGAGCTGACAGTATTTGCTGATGGATTAAGTGTGGGTTATGAAAGCAAGAGAAAAGTTAAGAAGACACCAAAATTTTTGTCCTAAATTGTGTGAAACAGGAAGTATCTATTTACCATGATAACAAAATTGTGAAAGAAGCAAATTAAAAGAAAACTCTGAGGAACTGAGTTTTATTCATTTTCTACTTCAAAATTTGATTTCAAAGTAGAGATGCTGAATAATTGAGCATATAAATCTGTACTTCAAAGAAGATATTAGGTTTAAAGTGTTACAAAATATATGTTAAATTATACATATAAATACATTTTCATCCCATAATTCATTCCCATAACATAAATAAGATCTTTAACCTATCAATTTTGGAAGCCGTTTAACACAGATATCTCTAGAGATGTACTGTTTCACAACATATCTTGATTATTCCTACCTTCAGCTGACAATTTTTACTCTGCTACTAAGGGTTATTTTCTGACTTACTCTAAGAAACAAAGTTGAAAACACACCTTGGTTTATTCTGATTCTTGGCGTTAGTAGATAAGCCATTGTCGATAAGATGGCACAATGTCTCTCCAAGCATCACAGTAAACTTTGCATAATTCTAATAAAATAATTTTTGTGACATTTCAGAAAATCAGAAGGGCCTAATGTTAGCCTGTGTGTACTTTAACTATATTATTTGACTAGAGAATCTTTTTCAGAAATATATGTGGTTTTTTTTTTTTTTTTTTGAGACAGAATTTTGATCTTGTCGCCCAGGCTGGAGTGCAATGGTGCAATCTTGGCTCACCACAACCTGCGCCTCCAAGGTTCCAGCGATTCTCCTGCCTCAGCCTCCTGAGGAGCTGGGAGTACAGGCATGCGCCACCATGCCCGGCTAATTCTGTGTTTTTAGTAGAGATGGGGGTTTCTCCATGTTGTTCAGGCTGGTCTCAAACTTCCGACCCCAGGTGATCCGCCGCCTTGGCCTCCGAAAGTGCTGGAATTACAGGCATGAGCTACCATGCCCAGCCCTTATATAGATTTTTAAATGATACTTATTTTGCTTGTTAGTCTCTCAGGACAGTATGTGCCCAATTATTTGCTATAGAAATTGAAAAGATATTTTAATTTTTGATGAAGCTTGCCTTTATCTGAGAAAAATATACCATAAATTTTTTTATATTTAAAATGTTAAAATATGTATAATGTGTTACCTTGTAAGGGTATAAATTTTGATAGAGAATTTAATAATTAAATTAAGCGGTTAACTCTAGGGTTTATTCCAGAAGACTCTATTTTTTAAAAAAAGCATTAAGATGTGAAAATGTGGCCGGGCGCGGTGGCTCAAGCCTGTAATCCCAGCACTTTGGGAGGCCGAGACGGGCGGATCACGAGGTCAGGAGATCGAGACCATCCTGGCTAACACAATGAAACCCCGTCTCCACTAAAAATACAAAAAAATTAGCCGGGCGTGGTGGCGGCGCCTGTAGTCCCAGCTACTCGGGAGGCTGAGGCAGGAGAATGGCGGGAACCCGGGAGGCGGAGCTTGCAGTGAGCCGAGATCGCGCCACTGCACTCCAGCCTGGGCGACAGAGCGAGACTCCGCCTCAAAAAAAAAAAAAAAAAAAAAAAAAAAAAAAAAAAAAAAAGATGTGAAAATGTAACAGTATAGCCAGAAATAAAAATTATGTATTACTTATAGGTGTTTTAGTTTCCATCAATTTTTTTATACAATTCAACACATTTTTATTATTTTATATATAAAACATTGACTTAAAAGTTTCACATTTTATTTGTTTATCTCAAGACAATGAACTTCCAAAGGAAAAAAAAATAACCAAAGAGTTCAATATCACTTTTTCCTGCCAAATTAAAATACATTTTCTGCTGGGAGCTAATTTTTGAAAATTATTTTTACACTATTATAGAAATACATAAACTTCTTGCATTATTCAGCAAAGTTTTGGACCATGGACACTAATTCCACTGACAACTGAATTATTTTTATAATAATAAAAACAATCTTAAAACAAATTTTAGGAAGCTCTGAGCAACTCTAATAACAAGAAGATTAAGATATAGACATACGGTAAATATTTAAAGGTGCTTTATCATGGTAGGAAACATATGATCAGATATTATTTACTCTGTCTCTTCTTTTTCACTTCCAAACCACCACTGGCTTGAGTGTCCCTAAGGGTAATTTTGTTTTGGTCTCTGTCTCTCTTGACCCTCTGAAATTTGTATGTGCACAAATTCTGTACTTTACCCAGCCCAACATTGCCAAACACTGAAAGATCAAATTTCAAATATAATCAAGGTAAAAGTATACTTTATATTAACATTTAGGGGACACTTTACTTTTATGCCTATGTTTTATTTCTGCCCTTTGGTCTCTTCTCTTCTCCATAACTGTGCTTGACTTTGCTTCCCTAGTTTGGTATCCCGTGGACCCTTTTTGACAGATACATATACTATGTTACTACCCCAAAACACAGGCAGGGAAATAGTGAGGGACAAGAAAGGGGATAATAGAATTGGTCAGCAGAATGCAAGCTGTTTTCTACTTTCATACTAACTTCCATTGGACCTTTAACTTTTACTTTATTTTAATGTCTTTGCAGAACTTTTCAATAATATTTTTAATATTATTGATATTTCATTCTCATCTTTTCTCTTCTGGAGTAATACAACAATGCCTTAACTGGCTCTATTCTGCCCAACCCCATAGGCAGTCAGACCTTATGGTTATCTTCCCTTGTTCCCTGAAAATCACTGTTATTCTGTTCTTTTTCAAGGTGCACTGATTTCATATTGTTCAAATACACATGTTTTACAATCTATTTGTACAATAGTGGTCCTAAGGTGACATACATTCTCAGCTTATGAAGATAACGGGATTAAGAGATTAAAGTAAAGACAGGCATAAGAAATTATAAGAGTATTAATTTGGGGAACTGATAAATGTCCATGAAATCTTCACAATTTATGTTCAGAGATTGCAGTAAAGACAGGCATAAGAAATTATAAAAGTATTAATTTGGGGAACTGATAAATGTCCATGAAATCTTCACAATTTATGTTCAGAGATTGCAGTAAAGACAGGCATAAGAAATTATAAAAGTATTAATTTGGGGAACTGATAAATGTCCATGAAATCTTCACAATTTATGTTCTTCTGCCATGGTTCCAGCTGGTCCCTAAATTCAGAGTCCCTGACTTCCTGCAACACTCCCTCAATACTCATTTCTTCATGTGTCCTTGGAGGCTATATGGTTGAAATATGTTAGCAGGATAGGATGGAAGAGGCATGGGTAAATACATGAGCAGGGAGCAGAGACCCCTTTATCTACAATATTAGACAATTATGTAAGAAAAGAATAATTATTTCATTTTATGAAACCACCAATATCAAGAAGTTTGTTTCTGCATTTATCATACTTTGACTAATAAAGACAGTAATACTTTCAAGCACTATTGGCTTAGTGGCCATATGGTCATATGGTGAGCATTAAAGGGACATATATCATACCAGATATAGAACAATATGTTTTATTCAGTAGTAAGTTGGTAAAACCATTGATCATGATAATTTGAAAGGCAAATCTTGAGTTTTCTGAAGCAAAAGCTCTAGGAAAGTGGTTTAAAAGAAACCCTATGTAGTTTTAGCAAATATTGGTTACATTTGGCAAGAAAGTGCAAGAAAAATATAAGTTTAGGAAAAAATTCAGTGGTTTTGAGGAAGAAAGAAAAAGGAATTGATGGCATTCAGAAATACAGGGCCTTGAAGGACTGGAAAAGTTGCTTGCTTTTAGACAAATTTTAAGAAAAATGAGATTGAAAAAACCTTTAGTGAGGAAAGCTCATTAAGTCTCAACATTTGAACAAAGGTCATATAAGAGATGCAGATTTCCCATTCTAGCCAGATAGCCTAAAGATAATCCTTATTTTCCTGAAAGAGAGACACAAAGCACTAATCTGAGAAATACTTGGTTAGGTCAATGGAGCCCTAGAGAAAAGATTTCTCATTAGAAGAATTTTACATTGGACAGAAATGGCCATTGCTAGGAAATCTGCCATGTCTTGGCATTGTTTGAGAGGAGCTTAGGACTGTGGCCTCCAAGGGAAAATTGAAATGGATCCTAAAATTGCTGCAGCTGGAGGCTGTTAGCCAACTACTAAGTAGGTTTTCTTTCGAAGGTAGATCAGGTCACAGTAGCACACGTGAACGGCTGCCACAGGGCAGATGACTTTTCTTTTTATCAAGCATCATAAAATCTAAGATGCCAGTTATTGTAATTGTGCCATTACTTTATGTAATACTAAAGTTTTAAAACACAGCCAAAATTATATGACAAGTTGCTTTACTATTATTTAAATTTCTCATTCAAATACTTCACATTCACAGTCCTTTCCTTGAATCACTTTTTGCAGAGTTTTCAGTGTTAGTATTTTTGCACAAAATGTCATCTTTTGTGCCTTCAAGAATGAACAATGTATATTTTGTTTTATTCACCCATATCCAGAATACATAGGTCTGAAAAATAAAAAATAGGTGTTGAGAGATGTCTCTCATTATTGTACTTCATGACTCGCTTAGAATTTTTTATTTTTCTTTAGGATTTGTTTATTTTTTGTTGTGTTTTACTTGTTTGTTTTCTATGCCTGTGATGCTGAACCATGGTGATTTACAGATCTTAATACCCAAAGGAGAACTGCCCATAGTAGAGGACATACAAATGGGTTCACTAAGTTGGAAGTTGAGCTCATTATTTGACCTTTCGGTATTTCTCATTTCACTGAACAAACAGGCAAGCACAAGCCTGATGTGTAGCCTGGGATGCATAACTGAATGAAAAATTGGGTTTTACTCTGCTATGTGAGCATGTGTGGACCCTGAGGAAATCCTCTGAAACACCTTTTAATACTGTGGTATACAGTGGTAAAAAATCATAGATTGTTCCAAAAGGTTAATACAGGTGAGATCAGCAAGTACTCTCAAAATCCTGAGAAATGAATATTTGGATCACTCCATTAGATAAAGAGACCTGATCACATGAGCTGCTGGAAGAAGGTAAAATATATGTGTAAAAGGGGAAGAAAATTGTACAGAAAAACTATCAGGTTGTGGCTAGGTAGAACAAGGACTGTAATAGATACTATATTTTTTCCTTGTTTTAGGTATTTATAATAATTTTCACTTTTATCCATTGATTTTCCTCTATAATTTTATATAGGATGGGTTGGAGGTGGTCATATATACAATTATTTAACATATGACAAGCTATTAAGATGATATAGTAAACTAAAGGAAAATTATCTCCCAGAAATGAGCACAGGAAAAACAAAACTTTAGAATTCTGCTTCTGGATTTTCATGGACACACAGATGGCTGTATTAGGATAAGTGAAAACATCTTATTATTATTGTTATTTGAAAGTTAGATATGCGAAATCAGGTGTGTGTGTGTGTGTATGAGTAGCCAAACCATGGACTCTACAGTTGCTGTTAGTTCAAGAGATGTCCCTTTAAAACTCTTTTTCTAACTTGTCATCCTATGCTCTAGAGCCTGGAAATCTAACACAGTATTTTCTAAACTTTCTTACAATAAAGTCTTATATATGACAAAGTCCTCCAAAGATAGATACCTGTGTGAGATTTGGAGACAGATGTGAGATGTATAAAGTGGTAGCTGTACACTTCTCACTAAAACACGCCTGTCATTTTACTGCCTCCACTGAGCTACCTCAGTCCCTGCCTTCAGTCTGTGTTAAGTGTTGTAAGCTAGACTTTGGGCAGCTATAATTTCACACCCATCAAAGTACTTACACTTTACTGTACTCTTCCTACTAAAAATAATGGTGGTACTAAACATGTATTCAGCTCTCAATATCTATAAATATTCAACTAAGTGCTTCATATGCATTATGACATTTTATAGTGCTTCAAACAGATCCATGAAGTTGGGTTTATATTGTGATTATTAACATCAATTTCTGTGATATTAATCTGGAAAGGGGTCTGCTAGCTTCAGACCTGTTTGAGGGTAAGGATTGCAACTGCTATCATAATTTATAGCTTCCAGTGATATGAAAGACTATTTGGAACCTCTGAGGTTGTCAATGAACATTTATTGAATGAATTCATAGCTGGGTAATATTTCTTCCCTCTAAGACAAGGGCTATCTTAAGGGTAGGAATGAATAATCTCAATATTGCCATGCAAATTATATGGGAGTTGTGAAAACTGAATGTTTATTATACATGTTATGTAAACTCCAATATGACTGGGATAGATATTTAACAGATTAAAAAAAATACTGCTGCACAATACATTTAAGTGGGAGAAATAGAGGAGCACAAATAGAATCAACCTTTGGTGGAGTAAACTATATTACTGTGAATAAGAAAAAAGGACAAATGTAAAACTATTTTAACTCTTAAAATATTCAAAAACCCAATTTAAATTATGACTGTTCTATGAAGTAATTTTGGGTAGTGTGACAGAATTTATTTTCTACAAGTAACATAAATACCTTGAAAACTTGATATAATAATTATATTATAAATTTTATAACTTTTTTTCACATTTCTTCATTGTGTTAATGATTTTTTGTTAATTTAGTGAAAGATATTTCAAATTTTCTAGATTCAGTTAACTAAGAAAAAAATCAATATAAGTGACAGTTAAAGAAATCAATATGTATACAAGTGAATATTTTTGAAAATAGTTACATAACTAAATATAATCATTTCTATTCAAATGAAGTATGTCTGTATATAATTATACCTTGAATATCACCATGGAACTCATTTGAAGTATCACTAATAATGCTAGAAATACTTCCTAGTAGTGAGAAAAGTCATCACATTACAAAAAAAGTTGAATTTCTTGATAGGCACTGAAGATTGACGTCTGCAGCTGTGGTTGTCTACCGTTTGAGACAGAGGATTCTTCTTGTGAACAGATGACATAAACTTAACAGTATTGATAAATAAAGTACAGTACTCAAAGTGTGTTTTTTCTTCTTATGATTTTCTTAATAACGTTTTCTCTAGCTTGCTTTATTGTAAAAATATAATATATAATGCCTATAATGTACAAAATATATGTTGAACTGTTTATGTTAACTGTAAGGCCACCTATTCGTAAAGTTTTAGGGGAGTCAAAGCTATCCATGTATTTTTGACTATGTGGGAGGGTCAATGCCCCAACTACCACATTATTCAATGGTGAACTGTAATTGAAAGATGCATTCTGTTTAAAAAGAACAGGAAATCTATTTATGAGGTAATGAGAACTGACTTGATATATTAAATGTTAAGAGAAGATACTGGTGTGAACTGTTTTTGGATCAGGTCACTGTGATAAAAGTGCAAAGAAAAGTTAGGAGTGGACAAGAAAAGATGTTTACATGTTAGTTGTGGGGGCATGGCATGACACTTTCCAGGCATGATATGGAGGTTAGCTTAAACTAAGCTGTTATTGGCAGAGAAATGGAATAGCGGCAAATGTTATAATTTAGCAGGTATAATAGGCACAACTTGCAGTACTGTTATGGATAAAAGGGTTTCAAGAAAGAGATATCAAATATGACTTTTGGGTTCTGTATCTTTACAGAGGCTCAATCTACTCATTGCATGACTTCTACTCGTCCTTCAATTTCAACTCAAATTGCACTTTCTCAAAAAACTAATCCAACCTATTTAACCTCACATAGCCCATATATTTAATAAACATGCACACACATACACACTTACACACACACATTTTCTGTATTAAGCAACAAGAAATAAAGGGAACGGTTGAAGAAACATGTTCCCGGGGTATATTTGAGAAAATTTATTCCCCACAGCAATTCAGAAAACCAAAATATCCTTAAAATGTGAGAATTTGGGGAAAATATAGGAGGATCTGAATATAAATCAGTTAATTGAATAAAAATTACAGAGCTAAGACTTCTGAACAGATTAAAATTTAGTGGGACCAGGTTGTCAAAACTTCAAGGTGAAATAAAGGAACAATTGGCTATAGATCTCCTCCGATATCATAGAAAAGAGACAGGTATGTTTCTAAGGTCTAAACTGAAGATGAATTTAAAGGTATATAAGGTATACCATGTTATCTCTTTTCCTTTTATTTTTTAATTGATTGAGATATCATTAATATAAAATAAAATTCACTCTTTTAATAATATAGTTCTATAATTTTAACTTCTTTCCCCAAGGATCTACTGGTTCCTATTGTTTGGTCTATGATAGAATGAAGTGTACATAGAATCAACCCATATGCAACATTTTAGTCTTTCTCTTATCACTTAGCATAATGGAATTGAAATTTGTGTTAGGCTGAAAGATGGCCCCAAAGATATTCAGTCGGTATTAGTCTGTTTTCACACTGCTGTAAAGAACTATCTAAGACTGGGTAATCTATGAAGAAAAGAGGTTTAATTAGCTTACAGTTCTGCAGGCTTAACAGGAAGCATGACTGAGAGGCCTCGGGAAACCTACAATCATGAAGGAAGGTGAAGAGGAAGAAAGGATCTTCTTCACATGGTAGCAGGAGAGAGGGTGAGTGAAGCAGAAAGTCAGACACACTTTCAAACAATTGGATCTTGTGAGAACTCACTATCACAAGCACAGCAAGGGGAAGTCTGCCCCTGTGATTCAACTACCTCCCACCAAACCCCTTCTCCAATACACTGGGATTACAGTTCAAGATGAGATTTGGGTGGGGACACAGAGCCAAATCATATCTCAGTCTTAATACCTGGGACTTGTGAATGTTACCTTATAAAGTTTTTGCAGATATGGTTAAGAATTTTGAGATGAGGAGATTATCCTGTATTATCCAAACAGGTTATAAAGGCCATCTTAAGTGTCTTTAAAAGAAAGAAACAAAGAAAAGTTATACCCACAGAGAAGAGGAGGAAGTAGACATTGCAGTGATACAGTCAAAGAATGCTAGCAACCACCAGAAGTTAAAGAGGCAAGGGACTGGGTTCTCTCCTAGAGCCTCTGGAGGGAATATGGTCCTGCTGACACCTTAATTTTAGCTCAATAAAACTGATTTTGTACTTCTAGTCTCCTCTCCTGATATATGAGAGTATAAATGTATGTTGCTATAAACCCCCACATGTGATAATTTGTAATAGCAGTCATAAGAAACTAAAATTCTATGAGTTTCTTCCATGATGTTGCAAGCTTAATAGTTTATTCCTTTTTAATTGCTGAGAAGTATTTCAATGCTTGATGTGTATGATTTATTTATCCATAAACCAGTGGGTGAACATTTAGATAGATTCTAGTCTTAGAAAGTTATTATTAAAAGCTGCTATAAATATTAACACACAGGCCTAGATATAAACATATATTTTAATATCTTTTGAGTTGTTACCTAGGAGTGGGATTCCTAGGTCATATGTGGCATATATGGGCTATATATGGTAAATATATGCTTAAATTTATAAAAAACTACTGAACTATTTTCCAGAGTTGCCTTTCCAACAATTCTGTAATTCTGTCAGAGTTCCAATTGTTTCTCACTCATGCCAACACTTGGTAATTTCATTATTTTTAATTAAAAAAAAAATCTAGAAGGTGTGTAGAGGTATCTCATTATAATTTTAATTTGCACTTCCAAAATGATTAATTATATTGAGCATCTTCATGTGCTTATTGATGAATTTCCAACTTTTTAATTTTGGGGGGACTGATTCTATTTTTGGGTAGTTTTCTAAATAATTCAAATGGATTATGAGAAATATGACAAACTTTAATTCTCATATTATTTCAATGTAAGTGTAAATCTTCACAGAACTCAAATATTATGAATATATCATGAAGACCTCGTTTTGCAGCACACATGTAGGTTACAATCCTGAAAGCTTTGTCTAAAACATATGCCTATCTATTTATACAAAAACGTACATAGACACACACATGAAAGATTATAAAAAAGTAGTACATTAGAAGCAAAAACATACCTGCGGTCAACAAACATACAAAAAGAAGCTCAATATCATTGATCTTTAGAGAAATGCAAATCAAAACCACAATCAGATACCATCTCACATCAATCAGAGTGGCTGTTATCAAAAAATCAAAATATACCAGATGCTGGTGAAGTTGTGGAGAAAAGGGAACACTTAAACACTGTTGTTGGGAGTGTAAATTAGGTCAACCAGTGTTGACAGAATATCACTGAGACAGAAATATCATTTGACCAAGCAATCTCATTACTGGGTATATATCCAGAGGAATATGAATCATTCTACCATGAAGATATGTACACATACATGTGAATGTTCATTGCAGCACTATTTATAAAAGCAAAGATATGGAATCAACTTAAATGCCCATCAATGACAGAGTTGATTTTTTAAAAACGTGGTACATATACGCTATGGAATACTACGCAGCCACAAAAAAGAACAAGATCATGCATTTTGTGGGAACATGGATGGATCTGGAGGCTATTAACCTCAGCAAACTAACCCAGGCATAGAAAACAAAATACTGCATATTCTTAGTTATAAGTGGGAGCTAAATGACAAGAACACATGGACACATGGAAGGAAACAACAGACACTGGGATCTACTCAAGGATGGAGGGTGAGAGGAAGAAGAGGAGCAGAAAAGATAGCTATTGAGTACTGGGTATAATGCCCGGGTGATGAAATAATCTGTACAATAAACCCCCATGACTCAAGCTCAAGTTTACCTATGTAACAAACATTTGTACGTACCCTGAACTTAAAATTAAAAGAAAAAGGGATACTATACACATTAGCAAAATAAAATGTTTTAACTTAAAAAAAAATAAAAACACATTACCAGAACTTTTTTTTTTACCTCAATTCCTTAACACTGTCAATACTCACTCTATTCAAGTTATCAAGACTGGAACCCATATAAGATTACTAGTTTAACAGTTTAATTCTATGCTTTTAATAGATGTTGTTTATTTTTCATTTATTTTCATATCCATCATGAATGTAGTCATTTTGTATTTACTTTCAAATCCATCCTTTGCTGTGTTGTATCCTAGCCATTGATACATCATAACAGTAAAAAAGAAAAACAGTTCTTAACCTATCAATATTATCAGGTATTGTTTGCATGCACTTATTAATTCTGAGATCTACAACCCTAAAAGTATTATCAAACCTATGGAAAATGCTTTAGTGCTTTACACTTAGATAAATGCTAAAGTACTTTACAATTAAAGCATTTTAGCATTTTTCTGTTTGACATTAATTCACATACTACTGCCTTTCAATGACTATCTTCTGTGTTTCTTTACATTCTTCAGAATGTAAAGAATTTTGGGGGTTCCTGAAGGATCTTCTATTGAGGTTTCAGGATTTTCCCATACCTCAGAAAGGGGCCTCATATAAGTAAATCTTATATGATCTAACACAATTATGTCTCTTATTTTTGTCTTTTTAATTTTTTGAACAAAACTACTTCATCATTGCTTTCATTAAAACTTTATCCTGAAATATCTGTCAGACCATAATGTAAACAATACAAAAATATATTAATATTAGGGAAGATATCCACAAAGTAAAAAAATGAGTGGCTATTATTCATGTTTAGGACATATAAAAATATAAATCAACTCCAACAAATTATATGAAAGATTACAAAAGGTAGGCAGACAGATAGATAGATAGATAGATGAATATTCATTCTGTGATGTGAAATAAATATGCTAAAATAAAGTAAGAAACCCATCTTTGGAAAAATAAGTAATTTCTCTTACTTAAAATATATTAATGGAGTATTATTCCATTTGAAACTCAGGAGCACAACTAAAATTCTCTTTATCTCATCAAACAAATGAAAGTTGTGATAATAGTAAAGAGTGACTCAAAGTCTTTGATAGAGTTTTAACTATTATACATTATTTGAAGTCACACATGGAAAATATCATACTTTGTTTAAAGCAAAAGTTGATTTGTTTCAGATATTAAGGAAAAGAAATGGATTAGCAATTGGAATAATAATAATGTAGAACATAGGCAAAATATCAAAACATTCATACTAAGAAGCAATTGGAGATCCAGAAGCTTATCTGAATGATCAAAAAAGATCAATATGTGTATAAAGCATGTAATGCTAATGTTATTTCATCATATTTTTATCAAAAGTTTTTCCTATATTAATTTCTCTTCCCTCAAGCTACACTTCTAATTTCTTTCCTTCTCTACTAAACTTCTTGAAAGGCAATATAGGAGTCAGAAGTGTAAATTTCAGAATCCTGGAAAATTAGCTGTAAATTTTAGTTCCACTGTTCAATTTGTTGCTACCTTGGCGAGTAACTTAATCTGTCTTTTCTTAATTTACTCATCTATAAACAGTGGTAATAGTACCTTGACTATAAAATTAAGAAGAATAACTCATTTCTGATAATGTCATATTTTAGCATTAGCTTTATTTATTTGGGGAAGTAGGTGTTAGCATATGGGTAATAATGTTAGATAAACCACGAGAAATGTTCTGTTCGATTCTGCTGCGTGTTATTATAGGGCTATCCTAGATGAAGCTACAGCTAAAGATCTTATATGATATAGACCCTCTGGCTTCATAGGGATTTTCCATTAATAAAATGAAGTTATGAATATTAATAGTATTAATAGAATGCCACCAACATTTGCACTGTAAATAGTATCAAGATGTTTTTGTTTTAACTATGGCTCTATTGCTGTTAGTGGTTGGAGTAGGGACCTACATCTAGAAAATTATTATAGATTTACAACTTTTAAATCCCTCTTGTTATTTCATGAAATGTCCTAAAAGTATACTATAAATTCCACTAAGTCAGAGACTGTCATTTCATTCACCATTGCCATTGCATCTCTATTTCTTAGCACTGTGCATGGCTGCTGATAGGTTTTGTCATTCTGCTTCATATCTGAAAAACGGTTTTGCCAGATGAAAGATTCTTAGTTAATTGTTGTTTTCTTGACGTATTTTGATTGTCATGCACTGCCTTCTGGCCTCCATTACTTCTGATTAAAATCAGCTATTAATCTTATTGGGGTTTTATTCTACATAAATATTTTTATTTTGTTCCTTTAAAAGCTTATTTGTCTTCAAATATTTTTATTATACGTCTTGCTGTATCTCTCTGTGTGATTATTCTATATGGATTTTGTTGATATTCTTGGATGTGTAAATTAATGAATTTTTTTTTTGTAAATTCAGGGAGGTTTCAGACAATGTTTATTTGAGTAATTTTTCTGCACTCTTTTATTTATTCTCTTCTTCTGGTACTCCCATTAAGCATATGGTTGTGGACTTAGTGGTGTTACACATTTCTCTGAGGCATTGTTCATTTTGGTTTATTCTTCCTTTTCTCTGTGCTTTGCACTCTATGACCTGTAATAATCTCTCCTTAAGCTTGCACTTTATTTCTTCAGCAGTTCCAAAATAGAATATGTGCCCCCAAACAATAAAACACTGTTGAGTCTTCTAGTACAATTTTTCATTTCAGCTATAGTATTTTTCAACTAAAGAATATCTATTTGATTTTTGATGTCTATCTTTTTATTGCTATCCTCTACTTGCAAAAAACACAAAATGACTGACAATGGACTTTAGGTATGGTTTATTAGACTGAGAACTGAATTACAGTCTTAAATAAGTAACCAAACTGGTGAGCTAGAAATATTAGGTCTATATGTTTAAATCATTAAAAATATTTAAAAAGATTTAAAAATATATCTATAAAAATACAAATAATTCAAGGATTATTCTTTAAATGTATGCACAGAGGTTAAGTTGTTTTAGGTTACATTATCGAATCAGTAAAATTATCATGAGCCAAACTGCCAAGAACCAATTCTGTACCTCTGAACACAATTACCTGTGTGAGCTTCGGGATCAGAATTTTATTTAGCCTTTTAAGTGCTTCAATTTTCTTACTGGTAAATTAAGGAGAATAATATTTGCTATTACTTAGTATAGTTATGAAAACTAAATAAGTTAATCTTTTAAAAGCCTTATCATTCTGGCATAAAGTAAGGCTTTAATAAGTGCTAGTTACTATTGAGTTAGTTTGAGCTGGTTAATAGTTCATTTGTTTAACATAATTCAAATTTTGCTTGTTTGTCTTTTCATTTGTTCCATTTCAGGGTCATTTTTCTTTGAAAGTTATACTCCTTTTTTTTAACAGTATATCAAATTTTTTATATGTATGGCCAGTGGAAAAATGACTGCTTATATTTCAAATTTTGTAATTATGGGCAGTATTTTTCATTTTCAATATAATTATGTCATGTTATTTTCCTTTCGTTTTCCTTCATGTCTTAATTAAGACATGGATAATTCCCCCAAAATATCTGTAACAGAAGATAGCTGAGCTTACTTACTATAAATCCTTCATTCTATAGCCACAGGCTAGGAAAGGGAGAAAGAAAAAGCACCCACAACGTGCTTTTCCCAGAGTCATGGGCCCCTAGTAATTAGCAAGGAAGAATAATAGGTTGAGAATTGTTTATGTCAGAGGATTTTATTTTCCTCTATGTAAAGGCAAAAACATAAATCCTAGATACTTCATTGTTAAATGTGTTTCTCAGTGATTTGGCATCTGAATCAGAATCACAAGGAAGCTTATCAAAATGCTGATTCCAAGTTCTCAAAATAATTCTATTCAATCATAATACCTTGAATACAGGTTGGTAATTATTATTTTCAAAAGCAGGCAAAGTATTCCTAAAACCATGCTTAAGAAATAACTCCTAGAACTAGAACTATTTTTTCCTCTATATGAATTATTTTATTTATTTATTTATTTATTTATTTATTTATTTATTTATTTAGAGACAGGGTCTCCCCCGTCACCCAGGCTGGAGTGCAGTGGCAAGATCTCAGCTCACCATGACCTCTGCCTCCCGAGTTCCACTTTAAGCTATTCTCTTGCCGCAGTCTCCCGAGCACCTGGTATTACAGGTGTGTGCTACTATAGTAGTCCAGCTGATTTTTTTTGTACAGACATGATTTTACTATGTTGGTCAGGCCGGTCTTGAACTCCTGGCCTCAAGTGATCCACCTACCTCACCCTTCCAAAGTGCTGAGATCATAGGCGTGAGCCACCACACCCAGACATCTGTCGAAATTTAATAAACTGCTAAGGCTACACCTAGTTAAAGGTTGTAAACATAATGGAAACTTCAGTTAGTTGCGCCTATTTCTTTGAAATGTAAAAATTAAGAACTAATTTTAATGTACTCATTGAATGGCATTATTCATTTTTGTATTTCTTTTTCATTAAAAGAAAAACCTCCATAGAATTGAGACATAAACATTTAAAAAGTACAAATTGGTGTAATGTAACTCAGAGAAGCAGCATTCATCAGACTAAGAAATTATCAAATTAGTTATTAAAATTTAGAAAAGGAGAAAATTTTATCATTGACTTCAATTATTATTACAGTATTTTATATATGTTAAGTAATTATTACAAAATTAAAGACTCAAGGATAAATGCTTAATTTATGTTAATGTATGCAAATTTATACCCACACAACAATGATATTTATATAACACTGAAAAAGCATTGTTATTATATAATTTGCTATTTTCCACTTAAGTTTTGTTCTTGGAAAATATCTTTTTATTTTTCAAAGTTTCTGTAAATGTCAGCAGTGTCTATAGGCTATTGTAAGGTAAATACATGATTTTAAGGCAAATATAAAATTATATTTTAGGCCTGTTAAAATCAGCAGATTTTCATAGTGCTAAAGTAGCATCTGCACCTATGAAACATTTTTCTCCAGAGGATCCATTTTCTGGTTGGGAGTTAACGACCTTTGTTATTCAGTCCTTTGAAATCCATGAAATATTGTAAAGTTACATAAGGTTACACAGAGTTTGTCTACTTATTTTCCTAGGGGATGAAAATAGAGAATAAAAACCTAAAAGTCAGTTTTAACTTATTCTACAAAGGGAATAAGAAATAGATGATGTGTAAGCAAAAGTGCCATGATGGTTTAGCAAGAATGCGGAAATATTGCTTGCAAGGACATAATGAGCTACAATATATGTATTCATATGGACCACTGATTTAATTAACATCAAGTTAGTAATTAATCAGTTTATCAATAATACCCTAAATTTATTTATTAATCAATTGCTTATGAAACTATTGCTATGTTTTAGTCACTATTATAGGTATCACAGATATAATGGGAAAAAATGAGAGGAAATATAGTTAGAAGGATAACAGGGAGTGATGCAAAATTTATCATATAGGAACTTGTAGACAATTGTAAGGACTAGTTTTATTCTGGGTTAAATGAGTAGCCACTGGAAGGTTTGAGCAGAAGACAAGTATTTAACTTTTAGGGGAAATGATTGACAACTAAATTGAAAATAAACTATAATAGTAACAAGAGTGCAGACAATAAGAATCATTAGAAAATTATACTAATAATATCAATAACTTGTAACAATAACCCAGATAAGAAATTACAGTGGCCTGCACCACATGGGATCAGTAGAATTAAAGAGAAAGAGAAAGATTGATGGTTTACTGACATATTTAATGAGGACTATGAGACAGAAAAGAGTCAAACATGACTCCACGTGTTTGGGCCAACACAGCTGGAGGTATAAAGTTGCCAACATCTTAAATGGATATAAATGTTGGTGGGCTTGAATGGTGAAGATTAAGAATTTAGTTTAGGTTGTACTGATTTGGAAAATATTTTGGACATCCAAGTACAGTATTAAATAGATATATGTACGAGTCTGAAGTTTATGAAACAGATTTAGGCTGGAGATATAAATTTGGAAGTAACCTATAAATATAGACAGCGTTTAAAATCAATATTCTGCTTAGAATCACTTAGGGAGTGAGTGTAGATAGATAAAAGAAGTTTAAGAATTTCAGATAAAAGAAACAAAATGTTTGTGGTGTGCTGGAAAATAGTGAAGAAAACTTTTCCTGCTGAAAGAAGCAATCAATTTTGTAAAGTAATGAGGAAATAGGACAAAGCTGACATTGATGATCTTTATATTAAAAATATTAATTTCTTCAAGTTTCTGACAAAACATTTTTTCCGTCTTTGTTATTGATGTTTTTATGTGATGCTATTTCGTATTCGTCTTTGTAATTAATTTAATGAAAGATGAGAGTAGATGCTAACTAATTACCACTGTTCAGAACGTAATAGACTTTTAAATCATTTGTATTGCCAGCTCTCTTCCCATAATTCTTAGGGTTAAATTATTGAAAAATGAAGGAGTAGAACATGACAATTATGTAGCATGGGAAAAAAGGCACTGGAGAACAACTTAATATAATTTTTATTAGGATTTTTATCATCTGAGGATGTAAACATCTAGAATATTGTACTTTCGTATTTACCCATGTCTGAAGCTTAAATTGTTCTTTCATTGTTTAGCAAATGTTCATCTTCATATGTTATTTGTGTATTTTCTCAAGATATAATGCTAAAAGAATATTAGAATAATCCTCAGGACTCTTTGTTGTTTGCTTTTTAATGAAAACTGGTCAAAATAAATAAAAAAAAATAAACAATGTTAAACTTAAAATGTTAACATTTTTGTGATTTCTATGGTTATATTAGGCTTTTCCTCCAAAAATCAATGATGTCATCAGTTAACCAAGGGTTAATATACTTTACACATTACTTAGAAGATCCCAAAATAAATATGATACTCTATATTTACACCTAGTTTTTGAAAACCAACACAATGATCCAAATGTAATTGAAAAGGGAGTAATAAGAAAATAGATTTATAACAAAAGAACATGTAGTTCAGGACTTAATTATATGGGAAGAAACAATACTAGAAGACAAAGAAAATGGTAAGATCTTTGTGCTCATACTTAATATCTACATGGATACTAGGGCATCAAATAAAAGCTGATATGAATATGTAATATTATTCCCTTAAATCTCACTACTGAGATAAAAATATGTTATTTGATTTTTTAAAATAATGAATAATTTTTGTTTAGTATCTAAATTATATTTAAATATAGTATATTATTATACAGTATAGTATTATACATTATAATACATAAATTATATTTGTGTTAATATATCAGGGTGGTGCATACATAATTGCAGTTTTTGCATTGTTGAAATTTGCACTTTGATGCTGGAATTCATTCTTAAATATGGCTATGTTATACATCACTTTAATACACATTTCTCACTTTATGATTTTTTGCTAATGACATTACTTGCTGTTTGTTTTATATTTATTTTAGACAATGGAAGTGATGTTAGACAAAAAGCAAATTCAAGTGATTTTCTTGTTCGAGTTCAAAATGCATCATAAAGCAGCGGGGACAACTTGCAACATCAACGCCTTTACTTGGCCCAGGAACTCCTAAAGAACTCCCTTTTCATTTGACTTATGCATGGTCATATTACTAAATTTCTGTTCAGTGAAATGAGATTAGAAGTGACATGAGCACCTATTGAATCTGTAAAGGAAAGAAACATCTTCCCTTCGAATTTTCCTATTTCTTTCCTGCTAAGTGAAATACAGTGCAGTGGTTTTTCAAGAAGTTTTGCAAAGGAGACGAGAGCCTTGAAGATGAGGAGCATAGTGGCGAGTCAATGGAAATTGACAACAGCCATTTGAGAGCAATCATTGAAACTGATTCTCTTATAACTACATGAAAAGTTGCTAAAGACCATTCACCTAATAAATTTAAAATATGTTAAATATAATTTTTCTTATTTTACTTCTTAGTTGCAATACTAGAATATTTGGTGGTAAAATGTGCCCCTCAAATACTTACTCATAAAATAAAGTTAAATTCTGTGCTCAAGTAATTATGAACTACATCAATTTCACTTGTAAAATTTATGTAGAAAAAATGACCATTTTATAAAATACGTTTAGACTGTCCAGCTTTTTCTAGGAAGTCTACCTTTTCAAGACAAATCCAGTGACCACAGAGAATAATAAATAAGATATTCCCCTCAATAAAGCAGCCCCAAAGGCTTTCAAGGAAATTATCCCATTACCAGGACAGGAAATTTTATCATTTGCCCAGAATGATTTGGTACTTGCTGCAGACCAGTGATTTATATGTCTTCCCTATTCATTCTTTTTTTCTGAAATAGTCTTTTAGGTAGATTTACCTTGATTTTACTTCACCTTGTTGTTTTTGAGTTGAAAAATTAGTATCATTCTTTAAGTTTATAGATCACTGAATCTGATAGAGAAAATCATCATGAACATTGAGCTGGTTTCAATAATTGGATGGGATTTAGTGTTTTCCACTATGGAGAGAGGGTAATATTGCTATGTAGGAAACAGGGTATGCCTACATATTTGGGTGACCAGAGGGGAGGACTCAAGCAGAGATGTCAGTTATTATACCAGTACTATCTCTTTCCTTCTTCCTTGAATAATGAACACCATGAGGTTTTGTTGGCTGTATGGCAATTGAGTTAAAAACCACATCTCTCAGTCCCTCTTTGTTTGACTTATGCATAGCCATGTTACTAAATTTCTGTTCAATGAAATGAGGTTAGAAGTGATATGGGCACCTATTGAGTCTGTAAAGGGAAGAAACGTCTTCCCTTCCAATTTCCCTCTTTCCTCCCTGCTAAATGAAATGCACGGTGAGATGCTGGATTAAGCATAATAGAGGCAATTCAAAAGCCAGATTTGAAGATGATAAAGAAAGAAGAGGAGCCTGTATTTTTAACATTCCAAAGCTGTCACAACAATCCTGGAATACCTATACTCAATCTAGTAAGTGGAAGACATCTCAATTCTCTTGTTTAGACCACCATGATTTTTAAATTTTGTCTTAGAAATAAAACTTGTTTTACTCCCAACTGAAAGATTAAAAGATCGGCCGGGCGCGGTGGCTCACGTCTGTAATCCCAGCACTTTGGGAGAACGAGGCGGGCGGATCACGAGGTCAGGAGATGGAGACCATCCCGGCTATCGCGGTGAAACCCCCTCTCTACCAAAAATACAAAAAATTAGCTGGGCGTGGTGGCGGGAGCCTGTAGTCCCAGCTTCTCGGGAGGCTGAGGCAGGAGAATGGCGTGAACCCGGGAGGCGGAGCTTGCAGTGAGCCGAGATTGCGCCACTGCACTGCACTCTAGCCTGGTCGACAGAGTGAAACTCTGTCTCAAAAAAAAAAAAAAGAGAGAGAGAGAGAGAAAGATTAAAAAATCATACAGTCCTCTAAGAACAATATCAAACAAAAAATAGATTCTCAGTAAAATAAAATACTATTTGATGTGTACTTGTAACCCAGAGATAAACGAAACACAGACACTATTTAATGGAAGTTCAGAGTTAATGAGACAGAAAGAGTAAATATATTATTCTATTATCATTTGCTTTGCAGTATGGTGTTCCAAATGAGTAGAGTTTATAGGTTAAATATTTCATTTTTTTCCAGTAATATTCACATATTCATTCACATATTCACATATTTCATTAAAGAAACTCTGTCATTCCATTATTTATTTCATATTCTACATTCCCCAAAACAAGGAAAAATATTAATTGAATATTATCAACAAAAAGCAAGAGATAAGGGTATAACTTCCCAACAGGCTCTCCTTGCCCACTGCCCAGACAGGGCCAAATTATCAAGACAGGATAATTGCAATAGAGAAATAGTTTAATTCATGTGGAACCAGATGTGTAGGAGACTGGAGTTTTATTACTACTCAAATCAGTCTCTGAAAATTTGAGGATCAGGGTTTTTAAGGATATTTGCTGGGTAGGATAATTCGTCAAGTCAGAAGTAAGATCATATGGAGTGGAAGTGGATTTTACTTTCTGCCTTGTGTTGCTGGGTGGAATCACAGAACTGGCTGAACCAGATTGCTGGTCTGAGTGGTGTCCACTGGTGCATCAGAATGCACGGTCTGCACAATAACTCAAGCACTGATCTCATGTTTTACAGGAGTGATGCTATCCCCAGGAGCCCGTTCAGAATCATGCAGCCTACAGCTGCATGACTCCTAAATCATAATTTCTAGTCTTGTAGCTAATTTGTTAGTCCTACAAAGGCAGACTTGTCTCCAAGTAAGAAGGGGGGTTATTGCAGAAGAGGGATATCATCTTTGTTTCAAAGTTAAACTTTAAATTCCTCCTAAAGCTACTTGGGTCTACACCCAGGAATGAACAAGGACAGCTTGTAAGTTGAAGCAAGATGGAATCAATTAGGTCAGATCACTTTCACTGTAATAATTTTCTCAGTTATATTTTTTTGCAAAGACAGCTTTAAAGGTGTTACCAATATTTTAATTCCCCTCCCTTCATTTAAATATAGGATACTTTAATAGTCTGGGCATTTTTCTTTTAAAGATTCAAAACTTGGCTGCATTAGTTATGTTTTCTTCCATCATTATTAAATATTTTTAAATGTGGGAAATCATGAGGCTATATTAGATCTACACAGCAGTGGAATAAACAGGATGCAGATGCCAGTAACACTACATCTTATTACTATACCCTTGTATTTTTATACCCACAATGTGCAGATATACAGATGTGCACACACATATGTCCACACCCACTCACGTATATTCTTAATCCAGAAGAAATAAGATAGCGCTTACATAATACTAACATAGGACACTATTGTTAACTATGTTTACTATGTTCACAGTTTACATTAGGGTTTACTCCTGTTGTACAGTTCTACAGGTTTTTGAAAATGCATAATGTCATGTATGCACTCTTATAGTATCATATAGAATACTTACATGGCCCCAAAATGCACTGTTTATCTTTCCCTTTCATCTTCCCATGAACTTCTGGAAACTAAGGATCTCTTCACTAACTGCATAGTCTTATCTTTTCCAGAACATCACGTAGTTAGAATTATACAAAATATAGCATTTTCAGACTCATTTCTTTCATTTAGCAATATACATTTAAGGTCCCGCCTATCTTTTCATGGCTTGACAGCTTTCTTTCAACTTCTTTTTATTATTATCTTCCTACTCCAGTTGGAGGAGAAGAAATGCTTGTGTTTTTTTTTTTTTCAAATCACCATATATTTTATTATTAATATATGGATATCTCACAGTTTCCTTATTCATTCGCCTGTTGGAAGACATCATGTTTGCCTGCAGGAATATTTACAAGAACTGAACATAGGTTAAGGTAATCCCTCTTTGAACTCATAGTAAAGTCCAAATTCCTTTCCTTGTTTTACATGGTCTACAGAATTCGGTGTCTGTAAACTTCTTCAATCTTAATTTATGCTACTCTCTGTTTCTTGCTCATTACTCACGAGTATCTGAGGATTCACAGTGATCTCCTTAGTGCCTCAGAGCATCTGACCAATTCGTTCTCTCCTGGGAACATGGCTCCTCGACTCTTGATTCATGGCTGAGTCCTTGTCATTTTTTTGAGCTTCAGTATAGACACCACCTCCCCTGAGAGGTTTTCTCAGAAAGACTTGTTCTCTCATTATCTATTGCAGTACTCTCTGCTTTCCTGAAATGCCACTTACTTTATATTGCACTTATTCATTTTAATATTTATGTATTAATGTATTTATTATGTTTTTTTTTAATTTTTTCTGGAATAGACAGAAATTCCCAGAGGGCAAAAGTTTAGCTATTAGGTTAACAACTATGTACTCAACACTTAGCATGGAAGCTCAATAAAGATTTGTTAAATGTAATGAACATTATTTTAATGTTTCCTAAGGGTACTATACACACACACACACACACACACACACACACACACACACACATTCTTATTTTCCCTTAGGACTTGATGTGTAATTTTTATCAGCTCATTACTAATAGCTCAACTCTCCTAAAGAATCAAAAAATTTACTTGTAGAAATCAAAATGTGCCTCTAGATTTTTTTGCTGACCAGCACAAATAAGGGGGAGGGAAGCTGTATTGTTTTTGGAGTTTTATTTTGTTTTTATTATATAGAGACTATATTCAAATCACTCAATAAACGTAAGTATAGAGAATAAGCAATAAAGAATTTCTTCACATTTTTCCATAAACTTACACATTATTTTTTAATGAATTTTTTATAACAGTATATCTTAGAAGTTTCTTCATATCAGTATTCTAAATTTTAAATTAAAATGTACTCATCTGAGCCACAAACAAAATTAATAAGACCTTTTCATGTGTTCTCTAGGGGAAAAAAATCAATAATATTCACTAGAAAATTCTGATTTGCAGACTAATGCATGCTTACCCTTTCTTCACCATACCTAATGCTACATAATTGTAAATAAAATTAAAATAAATTGAATATACACTATAATAAATGTTTTTGTGGAAACATTACTTATTATTTGATGCCACAGAGAAGTAAGAAAGCAGTTCTACCAGGGATATAAAGTGAGTCTTCATAGAGGAGATATTTGAAACATAAGCTTGACATATAAAAAGAATTTAATTGGATTACAGAAAGTGGGATGTGGAAATTTATATAAATCTTTAATATCTGTGAATAAAATAAAACAGATCATTTAGTATGGCAATGGAGAAAAAAAAATACCCATTCAGACAGCAGAAACAGGTCCGCATAAATGTCAGCTTAAGCCATTTAACATTTAATTTCTTTTTGAGAATCATTCACATATTGGAGTTATTCACTGTTTTTACTGACTTCTAATGAACACAAATCTCAGTCCTCATTGAGTTTAGTTTATACTCAAGGAAGGGGTGTAAATAAACTATCTAGAATATACAGTAGGTTCAGAATTAAAAGGAATATGGGAAAAAGCTGTATGAGGAAGAGGGAAACAAGGTGGGTTTTGAGGGGTGAAATTTTAAACAGAATGTCAAAGAAGTCCTAAATTAGAAGGTGACACTTTAGTAAAATCTGAGAAAGGTGAAAGAAAAAGTAATGTCTATTAGCTTGTGGATGTGGTTCACTGTCATTTACTTCAGAACCCAGAATAATGGCCACAACATAATTAGTAGTCAATAAATATTTGTTGGATATATAAAGGAATACTTTAATTTGTAGAGTAATGATAAAAAGATTTATTGAAAGTATCAACAAAAGATACTGGGAAAGTGTGTGAGCTGAGTTTGAGGAAAAACATTTATTTTCTGTTAAAAAATCAACCCCGCCTGTAATCCCAGCACTTTGGGAGGCCAAGGCAGGTGGATCACGAGGTCAGGAGATCGAGACCATCCTGACTAACATGGTGAAACTCAGTCTCTACTAAAAATATAAAAAATTAGCCGGGTATGGTGGTGGGCGCCTGTAGTCCCAGTTACTCGGGAGGCTGAGGCAGAAGAATGGCGTGAACTCGGGAGGCAGAGCTTGCAGTGAGCTGAGATCGCGCCACTGCACTCCAGCCTGGGTGACAGAGCCGGACTCTGTCTCAAAAAAAAAAAAAAAAAAAAAAAAACACATTAACGCCATAGGCAATAAGATTAAAGTCCATGAATTCTTTGATATTATATTTTTGACTTATTAATAATGTTATCAAATCATATTTGCTTTTTGGGAAAATTATATTGAAAAAGTGGTAAAGTGAATAGAGACAATTTTCAGACAGTCCAGTTAAAAAGAAGCCAATGACAAACGCTGTGATATCTCATACTGGGGGCAGAGTTGAGCTAGAGAAGTTATGATGGTTCAAACACGCTTTTTAAATGAGGTACTATAAGATTTACTCAAAAAATCAATTGATAATGAAACATAGTGAGGTTATTAACAATGCTCAAGTTTCTCACTTGGTGGCTGAGATAGATGGTAATTCAAATCACTTACATAATTGATTAGAGTATGAGCAATTAAGCTTGGGAAGACAAAAACACTGAATTCATTTTGCACTTGCTGAGCATGCTGTGACTTGAGTTACAGATAGAGCTATTTGGTTTTATTATATTACAGATATTAAATGAAATGCTATAAAGACAAATAGAAGGCTAATTATTTGTGTTTAGAAGTGAAGAAGTTCAGGGTAAGCAATAAAAGGAAAGTAACATTTGAGGCAAATCATGAGACATGAGATAGCATTATCTAGTGACAAGAAAAGGTTAGAAGTCATTCTGAGCAAGGAGAAAACCCTAATTTCATAAAACATTGAAAGTATATTATTGAACAGGGAGGAGGAAATGTATTAATATTATGGTTATTGTTATTTATATGGGGAATATAAACAACCAGACAAACTTAAGTTGTACATGGAAGTCCGTTTCTCACATTGATTTTTCACATGAACCATTCTTTGCTTTTATTCTTCAGGTAGTTTACCAGCTTATATTTAAAGTCCTTACGAGAAGATTTGTTTCTGCAAAACACAGGGATGATTCAGAAAGCTTTAAAAGACTGTTGGATTTGACTATTATGAAACAGTCTATCACCATAGTCAGTTAAGTGTTTGAAGAATATTTTGTTTACGATAGAGTGTTTGTGATATTGCTTGTCACTTCCCATTACCTTTTGATCAACATGATAACAGGAATGGCACTGCTAGGAGCAACTGACTTTGACATTGTGAAGGTGTTTAATAGAGTTCAGTTATGGCTATAAGTTTCATACACTAGCCATCTGACTTCTACTGTAATCAATTATTCTAACTCTGCAGGACAGTTAAATTGGGTGACCTCTAGGGCTACATGCTTGAAATAACATTTTAGTAAATCTATATAATACATAGTTGATAAATCCCAAATTCAGCTCATGGAAGTATCACTTAAATGAACTTGGCAAATAGCCTATTTAAGAATATGACTGATGCCTGTGCAAAATACAATATATGTTTATGCTCCAGTGGATCAGACAGTAGTAGTCAAGAAGACTCGAAATCTAAGAACAACATTTGCCTTCCTTATTGCCTTTATCACACATTTTTAATTCACTTTAGGTAACTCAAATTTTACAATTTACATACATTTATATGTACATTAAGAGATATTAATAATAAATTCAGGAAGTAAAATTTTGGTTATTGCTATAGCTTCTTTAAAATGTTCAATGTTTGGCCTCAGAATGCCATAATAGCCAATCTGGCATTAACTAAGCAATTGCTCAAGTGTCCATTTAATGCAAGTTGTAATCAACCTAAGTTTTATATGTATATCCAGAACTCAAAAAATATAATTTGACAAATGCATCTTCTCAAGGTATTATGACTGCATTAATAAGGGTATGACTAAAGTATATGACAAATATGATAAACACTGACCTCTGACCAGCATAATGGCCATTTTCTTTTGTATTTACAACTTATTTACTGCTATGTTTCCCCACTATGAGTCTGTTTTCACATGTTGAAATTTCATATTGAAACCAATATCAATTTATCAGTTGTAGGTATGAGTGCTTAATTACTAGGGATTGATTTGTACATCATCATTCTAATGAACCACAATTTCTCAGCCTTGGGCACAGATTAGATGTCATTTTTTACAAAGGAGTTTTCTGTCTCCTTTATATAATGTGCTTTTCCCCCCAAATATTAATCTCCAAGTAGAAGCAATCAACATGAGCTACAATAATAACATTTCTCAAAAAGATATTGTTAGTGGAAAGTTATGCACAATCCGACTTTATAATGCCCTAGGTGTCTGGACTTATATGTGAAATATCAGTACTCGGAAACCAATAATTAGATTCCTGTTAAACAGTCTATAAGAATTTAAATAACAATAATAAATTATGTATTATATTACAAGGACTAAGTGAGTTTAGTGCATACCACATAAGAACTGACACATACAAAGGTATTAATAAGTGTTATCTAATAGTGGTAGTAGTAGTAATAGTTCTATCATGATCATTACTACTACTATTATTACTTTGTTTTGTGTCCCATAAAAGAGGGATCTCCATTCATTTTATTATCATTGCTTCAGTTGGAATGAAAACGGAGATTAGTTTTGTAGAGTGATATATAGAAAAGAAAATAAATGCAACTCATTTTGTACATTGATTTTGTATCCTACTGGTTTCAGTTCAATGTATTACTTCTAATAGGTTTTTTTTTTTTTTTTTTTTTTTTTTTTTGAGACTTCATGGTTTTCTAAATGTAGGATCAAGTAATCTGCAAACAAGGATACTTTTACCTTTTCTTTTCCAGTTTGGATGTCTTTATTTTTTCTCATCTGATTGTTCTTGCTAGTACTTTCAGTACTATATTGAATAGTGTTGAGAGTAGCATCTTCACGTTATACCAGATATTAGATAAATAGCTTTCATTTTCCCCCTTTTATTATGTTTTTCACCAGACTTTTATTATGCAGAGGAAAATTTTTCCATACCTATTTTGTTAACAGTTCTTAACATAAAAAAGTGAACTTTGTCAAATACCTTTTCTCATTCTATTGAGATGATCATTAAATTTTTTTATTCTGTTAATGCCATTGGAATTTTGATAGGATTGCACTGAATAATTGTACTCCCACCTCAAGTGATCTTCCCACCTCAGTCCCTAGAGTAGTTGGAGTAGCTGGGATTATAGGTGCAGGCCACCACACCCAGCTTATTTTTGTATTTTTAGTAGAGAAGGACTTTCACCTTTTTGGTCAGGCTAGTCTCGAACTTCTGACCTCAAGTGATCCAACCACCTCGGCCTCCCAAAGTACTGGGATTACAGGCATGAGCCACTGTGCCCGGTCCCATGTAGGTCATATTTTAAAAGCAATGAAACAAATATGGGATTTCATTGTTGTTTAAATGTTTCTGTAAAGAATGATATAATGGAGGAAAAGAGATATGCTTATCTTCAAAATATTTTCAAATGTCTTATTTGTATTTAAAATAAACATCAATTGGCTTGAGGAAAAATTAACATAAGAAAAATTTACAAAATTTCCTGTATAACCTTTGGCTGTTGCTTTTGTGATTCATTTAATTTAAAGACCTTAGGAAATCTGTGGGAAGCAACAGATTTTAGACTTCTCTGCAGAGGTTATTGTATATCTGAGCTCAGTGCTTGAACAATTACCTCACATGCTATTAAGTTATTTGGAAAAATACATGTAATGTTGTGACAGACAATCATCAAGAGAACAATCTCCACTAAGTATCAGACACAGACTATCAGCCTATCAATATAAATGTAAAATATGAATATAAAATATAAATACATATATAATATAAATACAATATAAAATAAGGCATTCAATATACTTTATCTCCAAACTCAAGTAGAGTTTAAGTGTTTTAGTCTTTATAAATCTCATTCTAATGTCTTATTGGGACTAGTTTTTCATGTACCTCATAAGAAAATTAAAACGCCACTCATTTAAGAGATCTATAAATAGTTCAAAGTGAATTAAGATACACTCATGGCCCACAATATGAATTGTCTTTTTCTATATTTGACTAAACACAAAAAGTAATTAAAATTAGTTACTAAACATTTTTCAGTTTCATGGACTGATTTTGTAGTGTACGGATTTTCTAATATAATACAGTTGCTCTTGATATACTGAGTGTTACTAATCAATATTAAATGTGATGTTTTTAGCTTCAAATAATAGCACCTAATGTAATAAATTAAACAAAACCCAAATATATTGTCTCTATAAATGGAAATTGTAGGGTAAAACAAATCTCAGGTATAATTGGATTGAAGGACTCAAATCCCTCTCCATATCTTAGTAATATTTTGTGTTGCCAAGCATCATTTCCTTCTTTGTAAACCAGGCTTTCTGTAGGTAGAGAACAGCCTGATACTACTAGCTGCTGCTTCACATACATCCAGCTAGATAACTTAGTCAAGACTAAGAGGAGCTGGCTTTTCAAACAATAGTTTATGCATCAAACAACCCATTCCAACCTTCTTTTGAATTAGTACTCTACCCTTGTTCTAGTCATATGTTTTTGATAAGACTTCCAATTATACTCCTTCTCAGTCTTAAAGTTAAATGGAATTTTAGTGCTCAGTTTTCAGGACATAGTGATTAGTTTGGGAGAATGAAAATGACACATTAAGGCCAATTACAGGTCTTTTCCTGGATGTTCATATTTTGACTTATAATTATAGGAGCCAGGAGTCTTCAATTAAAGCACTCGCTTTATACTTGTGCTGTAATTATTGATTCTGTCTTCAAAAAGCAGCCCAAACGTAATTTGCATAATGTTTTCATTTACCGCGATGAATCGATAGGCAGGAGGTTATGAATTAAAGTAATCCAAATTAACAAATATATATTGAGGATCTGCTATGTGTCAGGAACTGTTTTGGATGCTACAAACTTAGACAAGAGATGATACAGTCACTTTCTTTATGCTTATACATGGATTTACTCAATGCTCATAGAAATTGACCACCATGTTGGCAGATAAAGATGTTGCCTGAGTAGTGCAGTGGTTCTCAATTCTATCAAAATTAAAGTTTTCCCTTCTATAAAATTAATATTTGTAATTCTATCCACATAATAAGTTAAAACAAAATAATGCTTATTTAAATATATAAATGCTATTTGGAACCAAATGACTATCAAAGGTTCACAAAATATTCCCAACATGCAGTGCTCCATCCCAGGTTTTGGATCCCAAAAGAATGAGGTGGTTTGATTCCATGTGGTAGTTACGCGTGTTTGTTTTGTTTTATTTTGTCTTTAACTTTCCAAATACCTTTCCATCTCATCTGAGCATATTGAGTGTATAAAGATAGTACTTCAGACATGAAAAATGCTTTTCTAAATTTTCTCAATAATTACTTCAATTTGTTTAGCTTGTATGATAGAAAAGTTTTTAATTTAAACACTCCATTGCAATTTTGTTTTATTTTCTTAAAATATGATCATCCATACACTACATTCTTCTAGACTTCTTTGATGGCTATAATGGGCCACTTTACAGTGGCATTTTTAAGCTTCTGTTGATCTTACATTTGGCTGAATTTCTTACAGCTACTAAATGAAAGATGCCAGATGAAAATGCTTATTTATACTCCAATTATTTAAACCCTGGAAAACAAATTAGTTTATAGTGACAGAAATCAGACTGGTGCCTCGTTGGGGTAAGGTAGTGGTATGTGGTGGAGAAAAAATGTCAGAGACAGCAAAAAATTTTTGGAGGTGATACACATATTTACTTTTAAAATTGTGATTTTATGGATGTATGCATATATCAAAACTCATCAAATTGAACATTTAAAGTGTGTGATTTAATATATGCCAACTGTGCTTCAATATTACATGTTGCAAAAAATTATTAAAATTCTACATGATAGAAATGAGGCACATACCCCTTAAGCAGGTTTTTAAAAAAAAAAAAAATCCCAGGATTGGGTATGGAAAGATAATTAATATGGCATGGTTTAGTATAAGAACTTATTTGATCACATTTACTTTTGTTTATTTATTTATTCATTAATTCATTCATTCACTTTTCAAGACAAGGTCCCTCTCTGTTGCCTATGCTGGAGTGCAGTGGTGCCACCATGGCTCACTGCAGCCTTGGCCTCCTGGGCTCAAGTGCTCCTCCTACCTGAGTAGGAATAGCTGCGACTACAGGAGCATGCCACCATGCCCAACTAATTTTTAAATTTTGTTTAGAGGTATGGTCTTGCTATAATGTGTTGCTCAGGCTGATCTTGAACTCCTGGCCTCGTGTAATCCTCCAGCGTCGGCCTCCCAAAGTGTTGGTATTACAGGTGTGAGTCACTATGCTCAGCTACATTATTTTTTTAAGTACCCACTGGGAATTTTATTTTGGCTTGTATGTTAATATGATATAATGTAGGGAGTTGATAATTCTGCCTCCCATGTTTTCCAATCCAAATATTATGGGGAAATTGGAACTAGATTTGTAACAACCATTAGGAAAGTTAAATATGAATAAGGGCATTGCAAACCTGAGAATAAATATTAGAATTGATCACTGCATTGAAATTCACAGCATGGTAAAATTTTATTGCCATGTGTAAACAAGTCCAGAACCTTTTTAGAGTTAAAAACTCTAAGTTACAGTTAAAACTTTAGTTGGCTATAATCTTAAAAATACACTATAAAGAACTGACAGCACCCTAAAGAAATATGATGTTTAAGCAAGAAAATTTGGCCGGAGCAATTTGGCAAATCATGTAAAAGACAATAATTCATCTGTCTTATATTTCTTAACTGCTTTAAAAGTTTCACAAATATTACCTTAACAATGATGTTCAGAGAAAAATGATACATGAATACAATGCTACATTCTATTCAGGGAAGGCATTCTTCTTAATCCTGTAAATATTAAGGTTGTATAATTATGAGTAAATACATAAATTTGTAAATAAAGTATTGATGAATGTATTATATATGAGTATAAATGATAATGAGTTGCATTGATGAAACTCAAGAGAAATATTTTTTATTCTAAACTGAGCCTTATAGATATTAAACGGTTGAAACAGAAAAAAAAATACTTTCATGTAAAAGCCATATGCAAGTTTTAATATCTGAACATTGAAATTTGAATTCCAACATGGGTTGTCTTTATTTTGGACCAATCTTGTGAACAGATATTTTTAGTGGCATGAATGTAAAGCAAAAGCATAGTCATTCTAGACAGGATTAGTGCACACCACAGCATAAGGGTTTGGAATTTTCCTTGAAGGAAGGATCATTCACATTGACAGTTTTCCTGAAATGGGCATGGTTCTGAGGCAGAAAATGAGAACTAATTAGCTGGGTCACATGTAGAAGAAGAGAGGGTGAGTTTTGTTTGTTTTTCCTCTAGTGACTTGTTTTTCAAAACTGTCAAAGATATTAAGAGCATTTCTAGTAATCCAGGATTGATTTCTGGTGATAACAATACTATTCTCTAGTGTTCCTTCAGAAAGGAAAAAAAAAAAAAAAAAGGTGATTTCTTGGTTGCCACTTAATATAAAGCAATTAGAAGAACGAACCAGGGATGCTAGTCTTTTTGAACAATACACACAGTACTGATAAATGTTCACTGAAATTAAAAGCCTGCTTAAATTATTTGAGTTTAGAATCTAACTCTATTGTACATACAAACCCAAGTGGTTTGGGATAAATTTAATATACACATGTTTTTCCTGTAATACAACTTTTGTGAAAATCGAGGTAAATTGTACCTTCTTTGTACATATTCACTAACGGTGACACTGCTGTAGTATGATACTTGAATTTTTAGCACAACATGTCTATATCTGTAGCAGCTGTATCATTGTTGCCTACATTGTAGCAACTGATTCTACTTATGGTTACAAGCTTTAACTATTTTTCTTTTATTTCCCTTTAAATATGTTTTTGGAGAGATATGTATCTAGGTTATATTATTTATGAATTTTAATTCATTATGTTAAATAGAAATGAGAAAATAATTGTTATCAAAAGAAGAATTCATTCTAACAGAGCTGAGAATCACTGACATAGTAGACAAGAACTAGTCAAGGAGTAGCATCATATGTTATCTTTATGTTAAACTACATTTCTATTATGATAAGCCTCCTTTAAAATGTTCCAAAAATCTCAGCTGGATCTCAACAGAAATAAGAGAAATTTGAGAAAGGTCTTGGGACTTGATAATAATTAGAAAAATGAATATTAAAAGTATTTCTCATTGATAAAATGCTAATTGGCTAAAATAGTTTAGAGATGAGTTCAACTCTGATGTAAACAAGCTGGAAGTATCTAGCATTCCTGAACCTTCTAACTTCACGGAAAATACCTGAAGACTGACCTCTGAAAAATCTTGATTCCAGGCATTGGTTTGGAAGTTAATTAAATCTTTCCCTCAGAATTTGGAATATTATCACATTTATCTTGATGAAACTTTCATATAAATGTGTTCAAAGTACCTTTAAAATCATAATGAGGAGTATGACTTTGTTTCTGGATATTTCACTGAGGACGATTCTAAGCCTCACCCTTTCTTTTCTCTTCTGTGCACAATCTGGACAAACTGATAAGAAAGCCTGGGTGTCACTCCTTTGGCACTGGCAGGAGAGTTAAACCACATGAGCCCTTTCCAGCACAGAGAAGCTCTCATCTCTGCCCCATCCCCTAATCGCAATAAAAACCCAGGCCAGACTTCCCTCCTGGCTTTCTCAAGCCATTTATGACCTGCCCTGCTTTCCCCAGATACCTCAATTATGTAAGTAATAAACCTTCTCATATCCACTTGGGGTGTGTGTGTGTGTGTGTGTGTGTGTGTGTGTGTGTGTGTGTGTAATCAACAGTGTAAACATCTCAACTAAATCTTGGGTGGGGGTTCACCTGCCTCTGCAGGGGGTCGGGGGGCGCATAACAAAAGTAGAAAGATAGGAATTCACTGGGCTATAGAGAAAGTTGCATGACACTTGCCAGCCAAGTGTTTGCTTAATGAATGGCATATTTCAGAGCTATTTGGTCAAAAACATGCCTTCTATATAGTCTAGCTGTGAGTTTGGAAGGAGATGCCTTGCAAGTGGTTTAAGTATCAGTGGCTGCTGTTACCTACAAAGGCTAACTAATACACTATGGTTGTGCATTACCAAATTGATGTAGATAAGTTCACAACATATACACAATCTCATTTAGTCTTCACCATAGAACTATGAATTAAGTACTCACTAACTGCAGAGGTGAAGAAATTCAAAGTTACTATAGCTATATAATTTACTCAATACACACAAGTTAGAAGTGAGACTCAAACTAAGTTCAATTCCAAAGACCTATTCATAATTGTCTCATTGTTCATATAGCCTTTTATTTTAAACCTTTAACAATTAAATTATAATGAATTCTAATCAGGAAACATTCCTGTACTAACATTATTTAGCAAAGTTTCTAAGGAATTATAAATGGAGACCAACTGAGTGAAGGGCTTTATAATTATTGAAAAAAAAAAAAAAACAAGGTGAGATGTGAGATACTGGTAAAATGTAAATAAAGAAAAGGAAAAAGAAACAGAAAACATCAGATTTATTCTAGGTTAAACTCAAATCTTATATTCTTTTAAAATTGGTAAAATTGTATAATTATTTCTATATTTGTATATTTTTAAATATTCTCCATTAATTGATAGCCATTGTACTGATGTCTTTAAATATGTGAAGTTGAAAATTTGCACTCGGGGGCGTGGTGGCTCAAGCCTGTAATCCCAGCACTTTGGGAGGCCCAGACGGGCGGATCACGAGGTCAGGAGATCGAGACCAAACTGGCTAACACGGCGAAACCCCGTCTCTACTAAAAAATACAGAAAACTAGCGAGGCGAGGTGGCAGGCGCCTGTAGTCCCAGCTACTCGGGAGGCTGAGGCAGGAGAATGGTGTAAACCTGGGAGGCGGAGCTTGCAGTGAGCTGGGATCATGCCACTGCACTCCAGCCTGGGCGACAGAGGGAGACTCCGTTTCAAAAAAAAAAAAAAAAAGAAAGAAAGAAAAAGAAAAGAAAGTTTGTGAAACATTGATTTTGTTCAGTTTCCAATTTTCTAAAGAAAAATTAAGCAGTACCATAATTAGCAATACATTTTTCTACGACTTGCTATTTTTTTTAAATTCTCTCCTTTAACTTGGTAGATCTAAATTTATTCAACTCTTATTACCAGGCAAATTAGAGACATAATACAAAAATATTTCTTCTCAGGCAATCTGTGTTATTTAATGAGGAGTACTTCCTTTACTATAAATTGCACAAAGGTATAAGTGGGGAGTCAAGGTCAGAAAAATGTGGTCAGTGTCAAAATTGACTTCCTCTTCTTTCAGTTTCCCTGCCAATATCCAGTAAAATAATTAACAGTAAAAAGTAACATCTAACCTTTGTTGAGAATTCCTTATCTATTAATTTTTAAGTCACTTTACATGTATTAACCTATTTATCTCTCACAAAACTCAAGATGCAAATACTTACTATTATTATTTTCTAGATTAAGAAATTGAGAAAACTTTTCTTTATTTTGCCAAAAGTCACAACTACAAATTTTAGAGATGGGCTATAAGGCAGATGTCAGAGTCTATGCTTTTAATTATTTCTTATATTGCTTCCCTATCATGGCAAAATAACACAACTTTCAAAATGTAATAGGATTGTGCTTTTTAATTTTTTTTTAAATTACCTTATCCATCCAATGCTTAAAGAAGTTTAATGTTCTAAGGAGATAATGAGAGAGGCTCAGGTATAACCAAGTCTGTTTGAATATATCACTGATTTTCAACCTTCCAATTGCTTTGTAAAATCAATTAAGTAGATAATAAACTCTTTTATTTAGAAAAGTAGTTCATAGCATTTAGAAAGAGTATGAATTGACTCAGAACTTTTATTTCAATTACACACATAGAATAAAAGATATATATATATATATATACTGGGTCAAAATGTAAAGTACATCTTTTGCTACAGATAAAAAAGTTTTAAAAATATCTACTGGGTCATGATCATCACTGTATGAGCTCATTATTTAAATATTAATAACTAGCATACTAAGATGAGAACTTATTTAACCTAATTTTTAAAATCTATAGAAAACTGACCGGTAACCACATTTAAAGATAAAAGACAAGATGCTTTCAACTTAACACATGGAACAAGGCAGGGGTGTTCTATTTCACTACTTTTATTTAATGTTGTACTGAAGGTTATTGTATTAGTCTGTTCTCACACTGCGATGAAGAAATACCTGAGACTGAGTAATTTACAAAGGAAAAAGGGTTAATTGACTCACAGTTCTGCATTGTTGGGGAGGCCTCAGGAAACTTACAATCATGGTGGACAGCAAAGGAGAAGCAGGAACCTTCTTCACAGGGTGGTAGGACGGAGTGAATGCAAGCAGGGGAAATGTCATGGTTTTGTAAAACCATCAGACCTTATGAGAACTCACTCATTATTATAAGAGCAGCACGGGGGAAACAGCCCCATTGATTCAATTACCTCCACCTGGTCCTGCCCTTGACAGGTGGGGATTATAAGGATAAAAATTGTCGGTGAGATTTCTAGTGGGGACACAATCAAACTGTATCAGTTATTGTCAATGCAATCAGGCAAGAACAAAAAAATACATAAATATCCACACCGAAAGGGAAGAAGTTAAACTGACTTCATTTGCATGCAACAAAATTGTCTATGTTGCAAGTCTGATGAAATTTACAAAATGAATTTACTAGAATGAATCATTGAATTTGGCAATGTTGCAAGACATAGGTCAATATAGAAAAATCAAGTATATTTATATGTGAGCAACAAACAATTGGAAATGAAATAAAAAAGAAAGACCCCTACAATAGCATCAATACATGAAATACCCAGGGGAAAATGTGAGATAATTGATAAAAAAACTTCTATACTTAAAATACAAAATATTATTGGGATAATTTAAAGAAAATCTAAATGAATAAAGGGATAGCTTTTTATTGTTTGGAAAGCCAATATTGTTGATATGATAATTATTGATAAATTGAGCTACAGGTTCAAAACAATTCCAATCATAATTTCAGCAGGAATTTGTTATTATTGTTGTTGACACTGACAAGCTGATTCTAAAACAGAATGGCCAAAACAACATTGAAAAATACTACGTACTTGGAAGACTAACACTACCTAATTTTAATAATTAGCATAAAGCTACAATAATCAAAAATAGCACGGCAGTAGATAAAGATAGACAAGCAGTTGAATGGAATAGACTGAAGATCCCAAAAATAAAACTAAGGATAAATGAAAAAGTTGAGTTTTGACAAAACTGCAGAGGCAATAGAAGGGAGAAAGCATACTATTTTTAACAAATGGTGCTGGAAATTGGATATCAGTATGCAAAAATAAATGAATGAACTTGGTTCCATAGCTCACATCACATACAAAAATTAACTCACAATTGTTGATTCATCTATTATAAAACCTAAAACTATAAATCATCTAGAGAAGGGTTCCCTAACCCCCAGACCATATACTGGTACCTGTCTATGGCCTGCTAGGGACCAGGCCACAAAGCAGGAGGTGAGCGGTGAGTGAGTGAGCATTACCACCTGAGCTCTACTGCCTTTCAGATTAGTGGTAGCATTTGATTCTCATAGGAACCTGAACCCTACTGTGAACTGCACGTGCGAGGGATCTAGGCTGCATGTTCCTTATGAGAACCTAATGCCTAAGGATTTGTCACTGTCTCCCATCACTCTCAGATGGGAATGTCTAGTTGCAGGAAAACAAACTAAAGGCTCCCACTGATTTTACATTATGGTGAGTTGTGTAAGTATTTCATTATGTATTACAATGTAATAATAATAGAAATAAAGGGCACAATAATCATAATGTGCTTGAATCATCCCAAAAACCACCCCTCGAACCCCTGTCTGTGGAAAAACTGTCTTCCATGAAACTGGTCCCTGGTGGCACACAGTTTGGGGACCACTGTGCTAGGCAAAAATGTAGCATAAAGTCTGTGTAACCCTAGGTTAGTCAACAGTTTTTTAAATATTGTATCAAGATGCAACTCATTAAAAAACAAACCGACTCTGCTCTTCAAAGCTATTAAATATTGCAAAATTTTTTTAAAAATTGAAATTTTACATGATGTGAGTAAGGTAAATTAAGTCCCTTCAAGCAGCTTTTCTTGACCTAAAGATGAGTATGGAAAGATAACTAATACAGCATGGTAAAGTACAAGATTGGTACTCCAGAAATTTTAAATTTAAATACCATGTCGGTGATTTAACTCATGTGTGATCATTCATAATATTCTAATCTCTCTATGGTTTATTTTCTTCACATATACAATGGAGATCATAAGAGCTGTACTATGCAGTTGTTGTGACAAAACTATATATGATTTACCTCTTTTATTTCATCTCTACCTCCACTCCCCCAAATTATTTCAGTGGTAATTTACATTGAGAAATTAATCAAAAAGTTTCCTCATGAGAAATCAGCAGTTAATTCAAGTCAACAAAATGTTGTTTTGTGTTTACTAAATACAAAGCACTATTCCAGGTTCCTTGAGCATAAGAGTAGGCAAAAGTTCCTGACTTTATGGAGCTTACATTCTAGAGATAAGAGATGTATACTAAAACCCAGTGCATATCGCAAGTCAGATTCTTCATTCTTTCAACATGTATCTATTATCTCCTGTAGTTTTAAGTATGTCAGAAGATGTTAATTCCACAAGAAAAGAAGGAAAATGGGACAAGGACTTAGAAGACTGGAGGGAAAATACTTTATTATTTTATGTAGAATGGAGGAAAGGGAAGAGTCCCCTCATAAGCAGATTTTATCAGTGAAAATAAAGACAAGAATAAAGTGAGGGAGTGAGTTGTGAGGATGTCTAAGGAAAAACATTCCAGGAGAAACAATAAGTGCAAGGATTCTGAGGCAGGAGCACGTTTGGCTTATTCAAGACATTTAAGGAGGCTAATGTAGACATTTATGGAGGCTAATGTAGAAGGGTAGAGCAGCAGCTGATATAGCAGGCAGAGGGCCAGAAAGCATGTAGCTTTGTCAGCTATTTTATTAAATTTGCCTTCTACTGAATGCATTTGAAGACTCTGAAGTTTTGGCACAGCAATTTCATAATCTGACTTAAACGTTGGACTCTATGACCACAGCCATTTTTTTCTGTAGCTTTCTGACACAAGTATGTGGATGAAACACATGAGACAAGTGAATTGTTTTTGGGTAAGAATCCTAAATTCTAGGTTAACTAAGTTATCATATCTATATTATAATAATTCATGTTGCCTAGACTAGAAATAGAACTAACCAGCCTATTCCATTCTTTCTTGATTCTGGGTCTGATTTCTTACCTGATCTTTTATAAGGAAAATAAGGAAATAAGATTTTTTTTTTTTCCAAATCATCTGAGATTTTTGAGACCTCTGAGCCTCTAGTTATCACACACTTCTCAGGTGGTGATTTCTATCCTACACTATCCCTACACACTCATGTTGAGTAGAGAAGTACCAGGAGATATCCTGGGCTAGTCACCTGAATGATAAATTTATTCGACTCAGCCCTTGATGTCCTGCCCCCTTCTGATGATCAGAGTCACTGACTCGTTTCTTTTCTCAATGACCTTTTGGCACAAAGAACACAAAGAAACTTTGGCATATAAAATTTAATGGAACATTCACTATATTCCCTGATGTGATCTTTCTTTTCTGAAAACCAGTACCTTTAACTACATAGAGCCTAGAGTTGAGAGAACAGAAAGCACAATTGCACGTGGATCACTGAGAATGCCTATAAGAGGAGGCTCCTACTCTACACTTGGGTTCTCAGATCCATATATTCTATCTACTGGAGACATGGCACTATTTGCCACTCACTGTTTTGGGATGAATCTTTTATCACAGGGAAGGGCACCTATCCTTACAGAATATCATCACCAAGCTGAATTCCCAGCTGCACTTTCATTAGTCTGTTTAATCACATTATCAGGAAAGCAGTTGTCTGGATGGTCTGAAGGGTGGAATATGTAAAGAGACGTGTTCATTCCCTTGGCCACGTACATTCAGCCACAGCTCCTTTGCTATGAAATTGTTCCCTGTGTTTGAAGTAATCTTACCCAAGACCATCCTTGTCAATGGATCAAACACCCTTTAAAAATGTGAATAGTGGTGTTTCCTGAAACTTTGCTGGCAGGAAACACAAACCCATACTTGGAATATGTGCCAATTCCCATCTGAAAGAATCATTTTCCCTTCTAAAATAAAAAAAATTCAATATATTCAATTAGTCACCAAGTGAGTGATTGCTCCCTTTAGGGGGATGCTTCTATTAAAGTGTGGATCTCTGTGATTGTAGTTTGGATCTTCAGTAGTGACAGTATACATACAAGATTTGGTAATTGAGGCCCCATGATTATTTACTCCATTAATAGTCTCTACCCCTACTACCACGGCTATTCAATTATGTCAGTACTAGGATAGTTAATGACCAAGACTGGTTGATGTTGAAAGGCCACATCGCTGTGTTTACTTGATTATCTTTACTCACATGGTGGATGCTCTCTGATAGTTATTAATGTGATAAAAAGATATTCACACTTTGTATTCATTCTCATTGGTCTAGCCATATTCTTTTTTTTCAGATTACCTATACCTTATTATCTAAACTTTTTCTTAAAGATCCCTGAGCAACCATCTAAAGTATCACTGCTCAGTAGTCAATATGCATATTTACATTAGGCCCTTTGCTTTTCAATATACAGTGATGATGAAGTGCTCTTATCAAACTTGTACCAATTAAGAGAATTCCATCTCCATAAGTAGAGTTGTAGTGCAGTAGCTGCCCAGTATCAACTTGTACCACGCACAAAGTTCAATTCATGAAACAGGGTTAGATTTTTCTTCAACAATCACTAGTCAAAATATGTTCCTCACACACACAGGTGGTCACACCTGTGAGCTGAGGGGTATACATTGGGAAATGATATGGTATCTGGATTAGTCAGGGTCCTCTAGAGGGAGAGAACTAATAGGATATATACACACATATATATCCTGTTATATATGATATATATATTATTAAATATATATATATATATTAAGGGGAGCTTATTAAGGAGTATTAACTCACATGATCACAAGGTCACAAAATAGGCCATCTGCAAGCTGAGGAGCAAGGAAGCCAATATGAGTCCCAAAGCTGAAGAACTTGAAGTCTGATGTTCAAGGACAGGAAGCACCCAGCACTGGAGAAAGATGTATGCTGGGAGGCTAAGCCAGTCTAATCTTTTCACATTCTTCTGCCTGCATTTTATTCTGGTCGCACTGGCAGCTGATTAGATGGTACCCACCCAGGTTAAGGGTGTGTCTGCCTTTCCTAGTCCACTGACTCAAATGTTAATCTCTTTTGGCAACACACTCACAGACATACCCAGGATCAATACTTTGCATCCTTCAATCCAATCAAGTTGACACTCAAGTTTAACCATTCACAGTGCCCGATAGGGAAGATGACATTGATGTCTGGATGACTTACATGTGCCTTCTGCCTTTGCTCATATCTGATCCTGAATGGATTGCTTCTGGGGCCACCCAAGTTTGTGGGTTTTTAAGTCTTGACAGAACCCCGCACTTTAAGGATATTTCTGGCAACATAATCACTTGATGTCCCATAGATAGGCATTTCTTCTCTAAAAGTGCTTAGTAGAATACACAATGATGGTTTTGGAATAGTGTATATTTAACAGTGTATATTCCTCTGTATTTTGGTCAAAATACATGACCTATGTCGTGAATACACTAAACTCCATTCTTAGTTTTCCTTAATGGGCCCATCAGCAACTTTTTAACACTATAGGGTCTTCTGAGTATTTCTAACACTATAGGGTCTTCTGAGTCATATGACCCAAGTGGCAGACATGTCTTTACCACACACATCACAGAGCCATTTATATTTTGTGCATGATTGAAAACTGTAAATCTTTTCTGTCATTTACAAAATGTGCCAGGACAGTATGCCCAAGTGTAAAATCTACTCTATCCAGAACGTGAAAAGACTTAGTAGGCATCATGGTGAATAAAATTGTGGGATGTGATAATTCTTCCCTTCTGCTGATGGACATGGTACCATATATCCTATATCATTGCCCCACTTGAAAACTTCACTGATATGTTTAATCCCTGGATATTCGGTGGGTTTATCTCCTATCTTTTGGAATTCACATCTTACCAAACTCCAAAGCACTCTTCAGTACCAGCACATTCAGTCTTATGAATAGTATGACATCAATATACTGAATTAAATAGAGATATAACAGGTACCGTCTTCATGCATCCTTTGGGTATCTAAGATGCCATTAATATCTGGTATTTACCCCCTAAAAAGTGAGAATATTCTTTATTTGCTAACTTAGATGTGAAGCGTAATTTCAGAAACAGGCTTGGTATTCATCATTATGATAACTCTTATCCCCCAGACCAATAAATTGATGTGGAGATTTTAATCAATGCTCAGGAATGTCTATTAAAATTGTACCAAAGGGAACATTGAATAGAATTACTTTATCTTATTCCTCCCACTAAGTATAACTAAAAACCCTGGACAAACAGAAGAAGACCATGAAAAGATGAGAGAAGAGGGAGACAGACTAGGGACCTTAGGATCAAGGGCAAAGATAGTGATTAGTTTACAGGGTTTCTTTTTGTCTGATATACTCAAAACTTGGAACTCAAGAAGCTGGAAACCAAGAAATAAAATCAGGTACATAGAAAACAAGGAAATAATTTTTAAAAAATGGCCCCTCAATGTGCCTAATGTGTCTAACCAAAGGACCAGGAAAGTAACATCCAAGGAAGACAGAAGACTTGAAGAAAAAGTTGATTACTCTAACCAAATACCACACACAAAAAAACCATGCCCCACTCCTACCCATACTATCAAAGGCAAGTGGATAGCATAGACTTCCATCACCAACAGACTGTAATGAGGTAGGGTATTTTTTTTAAAAAAAGGCTAAATAAGAATCAAGGACTTCCACCTTTGCTGGGTACTATGTAGGAAGTCTGTCCCTCCCCTTTTCTATTGGGATGATGTCAGAGGAGGCCTAGTTGAGAGTGAGAATTTTACCAATACCCATTAGTAATGAGGCCAGCCCTAATGCCAGTGATACTCACGTGAGGAGTTTAACAAGGATCTACTACCGCTCTCAACAGGAAGGTATCTGTGAAAGACTACTGAGAAGTAGATACTACCATCCCCATTCAATAGCATCTAAATACTGCTTCTGATGTGTTAATGAAGGAAAAGTGAGAAAACTGGACATCAGCCTCTATCTGGCAGAGACGAGGCAGTAACACACTTCTCCTGTTACAGCAGTGTCAGAGACAGGCAGCTATAAAAAATTTTAACTTGATTGAGAGGTTCATAACATAATAACCAAAATGTATAAGTTTGTAATGAAAATTATTTGTTATACCAATAACCAGTGTGATCTCAAATTGAATGAAAAAAACTCAATGGATGCCAACTCATTAATGATGGATATGTTATAATATCTGACAATATTTGACAAAGATTTCAAAGCAACCATCATCAAAAAAAGTCACAATGTGCAGCTACAGACATTCCTGAAAAAACAGAAACTTCCAAAAAATAAGACCACAAGTCTCAGAAAATACATAAAACATTTAAAGAAGAAATAAATGTACACTTTTAACTACATATATACGATAACTGGAATGTTGAAAACTCAATGGATGGACTGAAAAAGAAGAATGGAAAACAGAGGAAATAATTAGTGAACTTAAAGATAGACTAGAAACTAATCTGAAAAACAGAGAAATGGACTGGGAAAGGGCTAGTAATAAACAGAGCCTCAAGAACTGTGAGATTATTAAAAAGTACCTAATATCTACCACTCACATCATAACATGCATGGAAGGAAAGAGAAAGAAGGCAAGGCTAAAGAGCATTTGAAAACAGAATAGGTAAAACTTTCCAAAATTGACAAAAGACAAGACAATGGAATCAAGAAACTGAGTGAACCCCAAACACGATAACCCCAAAGAAACTCACACTTCATTGTAATCAACCTCCAGAAAGCTACAAACAAAGCAAAGTCCTGAAAGCAGCAAGAGAGGAATGACACTTTACCTATAGGGAAAAGCTATTTGAATGACAGCAAGTTTCTTACCAGAAACTATTGGGGCCAGAGGGAAGTGTCACAGTATTTTTCCAGTGCTGAATAAAAAGGAATTGTCAACTCAGAATGCTGTATCTAATGCAAATGTTTGCTGAGAAAAATGGAGAAATTAAGACATTCTCAGATGAATGAATACTAAGAAACATCGTTGTCCATATAACTATCCTAAAATAGCTAAAGAAAGGTCTCCAAATAGAAAGGAAAGGATAAAAGAAGGAATCTTGAAACACCAAGGAAAAAAATAACAAAATAATAGTAAAAAATAGTTAGATTTAATCCATTATTTCTCTCTTGTTTCTAAAGAAAATTTCTCTCTCCTCTTTCTAAATTATGTTTGACTTAGGAAGAAAAAAAATTAAAATACTGCCTGATGTATTCTAAATGTATGTTCTGATATTAATTTTATGTGTCAACCTGCCTAAGCTTTGGGCCCAGTTCTTTGGTCAAACATTAATATAGATGTCACTGTGAAGGTATTTTGTAGATATTATTAATATGTACAATCAGTTAACTGTAAGTAAAAGAAATTCATCTTGATAATGTGGGTGGACCTCATTCAATCAGTTCAAAATCTTTAGACAAAAGTTGAGATTTCCTAGAAAAGAAATAATCCTGCTTTAAGATTGAAACATGAAAATCTTAAGTGAGTTTACAATATGCTAGTCTGCCCTACAAATTTCAGACTCGAGCCTACAATATAAAATCTAACTTAAGTTTACAGCCTGCCAATCTGGTTTATACACCTTAGGAGGCTCCAGATCCCTGCAGAATACTGAATGATACATATGCAGATAAAATATTTAATACAAATATATTAAAATTATTAAGTATAAAATAATATAGAGGAAGGTAGATTTATACACTTCACTTGAAGCAGTGAAATTACAACACCAATAGGCTGACATAAGTTATACATATATACAACGTAATACATAGGAAAACCACTAAGAAACATATAAAATAAATAAAGGGAAACAACTATGTATACATTTTTAAAAATCTTTACACAATACAAGAAGGCAGAAAAAGAAAACAAAGACACATAAACACAAAAAAACAGAGAGAACAAACGGAAAGAAACCAAAAATGTCAGACTCAGACCCCATCCTATCAAATATCACATCAAATGTAAATAGTCTTAAGCGATTAACGTAAGGACAGAGATTGGCACATCATATGAGAAAAATGTGACCCAACCATATGTTTATAATAAAGTCACTTCAAATATTAAAATGTAAATAGATTTAAAATAAAAGGATCAGTCTTTAAGGATTTCTAGGTATAAGATCATATCATCAGTAAACCGAGAAAATTTGGCCTTTTTATTTCCAATTTAGATGCCTTTTATTTTTATCCCCATTACTCTAGGACTTCAGTAAAATTTCAGGATACAAAATCAATGAGAAAAAATCAGTAGTATTTCTATACACCAATAAAAAGCTGGGAACCAAATCAAAAACTCATTCTTATTTGCAATAGCAAAAAACAAACAAATAAACAAACACACACCTAGGAATACACTTCACTAATGAGGTGAAATATCTCTTGAAGAAGAAGTACAAAACACTGATTAAATAAATCATAGATGACGCATGTGGAAAAATATTCCTATGATCATGGATCAGAAGAATCAGTATTGTTAAAATGACTATACTGCCCAAAGCAATCTACAGATTCAATACAATTTCCATCAAATTGCAAATGCCATTCTTTATATAATTTATTTAAAAATCCCAAAATTCATATGGAGCCTAAAAAGAGCCCAAATAGCTGAAGCAATATTAAGCAAAGAGAATAAAGCTGAAGGTATTGCATTACCTGTCTTCAAATTATACTGCAAGGCTACAACAACCAAAACAGCAAAGTATTGGTATAACAAAACAAACACATAGATCAATGGAACAGAATAAAAAACCCAGAGATAGGCCAGGCATGGTGGCTCAAGCCTATAATCCCAGCACTTTGGAAGGCCAAGGAGGATGGATCACGAGGTCAGGAGTTTGAGACCAATCTGGCCAACATAGTGAAACCCTGTCTCTACTAACAATACAAAAATTAGTTGAGTGTGGTGGTGTGCACCTGTAATCCCAAGCTACTCAAGAGGCTGGGGCAGGAGAATCATGTGAATCTGGGAGGCGGAGGTTTCAGTGAGCAGAGATTGCTCCATTGCACTCCAGCCTGGGCAACAGTGAGAAACTACTTTTCAAAACAAAAATAAAAACAAAAACATAAGAAAACAAGAAACAGAAATAAAGTCAAATGTGGATAACTAAGTGATCTTTGACAAAGTAAACAGAAATATACATTGGGAAAAAGACACCCTATTGAATAAATGGTGGCGGAAAAATTGGAAAGTCATATGCAAAAGAATGAAACTGGACTCCTATATCTTACCACATACAAAAATTAAACTCAAGATGGAGTAAATACTTAAACATAAGACCTGAAACTATAAAAACCCTAGAAGAGGCAGGGCGTGGTGGCTCATGCCTGTAATTCCAGCACTTTGGGAGGCCAAGGTGAGCAGATCACAAGGTAAAGAGATCGAGACCATCCTGACCAACATGGTGAAATGCTGTCTCTACTAAAAATACAAAAATTATCTGAGCTTGGTGGTGTGCACCTGTATTCCCAGCTACTCAGTAGGCTGAGGCAGGAGAATCCCTTGAACCCAAGACGCAGAGGTTGCAGTGAGTCTAGATAGTGTCACAGCACACCATTCTGGTGACAGAGGGAGACTTCATCAAAAACAAACAAACAAACAAACAAACAAACTCTAAAGAAAACCTAGCAAAAGAAACAGTCAACTGTGTAATTAAACCACCTACAGCATGGGTTAAAATAGTTAACTATGCATCTGGCAAAGAGTTAACATACAAAATCTACAAAAAAGTCAAACAACTCAACAAGAAAAAAACAAACAACCCTATTAAAAAGTAGGCAAAGAACATTAACAAACATTTTTGAAAGAAGACATGCAAGTGCCCAACAAACATCTAAAATATTCTTAATATTAATAATCATCAGAAAAATGTAAATTAAAACCACAAGGTGACACCATCTTATGCCAGTTCAAATGGCTATTAAAAAGTCAAAAACACCAGATGTTAATGAGACTGCAGAGAAAAGGGAACACTTATACAAATGTTGGTAGAAATATATCTTAGTATAACCTCTATGGAAAATCATACAGAGATTTCTCAAAGAGTTAAAATAGAACTAGATATTCACTAAAAGAAAAGAAATCATGTTATCAAAAAGACACCTGCACTTATATGTTTATCACAGCAATATTCACAATAGCAAAGTCATGGAATCAATCTAAGTGTCAAACAAGGGATGATAGGATTTAAAATGCAGTTTATATAGATACATCCAAATGGAATTTTATTCAACCATTAGAAAATAATAAAACCATGTATTCTGCAGCAACATCAATGGAACTGGAGGCCATTAACCTTAATAAAATGACTCAGAGACAGAAAGTTGAAAGCCACATGTTCTCACTAATTAGTAGGAGCTAAACAGTGGGTACATATGAACATTCAGAGCAGAAAATTAGATACTAGAGAGTTCAAAAGATGGGAGGGTGGGAGGAGAGCCACAGATGAAATACTACCTACTGGGTACAATGTACACTATTCAGGTGATGGGTAAACTAAAAGCCCAGAGTTCACCACTACTCAATACATCCATATAACACAACTGCATTTATACCCCTAAATCCATAAACACTTAAAAAGTAAAAGAAAAATCTAAACTAAAAGGATGGAAAAGATACATTATGCAAACATTTGTGAAAAGGGAACAGAATTAATTAATATCTCAATTAATATATTATTATAAAATAAAATAGATTTTGGAGGAGAGAATATTATCAGAAACAGGGAGTTCATTATATAATATTAAAATTGCCAGCTTCCACAGAAGACAACAATCCTAAATGCATATGCACTAAAAAACAGCTGCAAAAATAGGTGAAGCAAAAATGGATAGAACTGCAAGCAGAAATAAACAAATGCAAAGTTATAGTAGGAGAATTTAAAACTCCTCTTTCACAACTAATACAAGAATTAGATGACAGAAAATCAGTAGAGATATAGATGAACTAGGCAACATTGTTAAATAGGGAAAATTTAACTGACATTCATAGAAATACTCTTCCCAACCAAAGCAGGATACACATTTATTTACAGTGCCCAGAAAATGTCACCCAAAATAGGTTATTTTCTGGGCCATAAAACTAAGAATTAAAATCATACAAAGTATGTTCCAATCACAATGGAATCAAAATAAATCAATAACAGAACGTAAGAAATTCTCCAAACATATAGGAGCTAAATACATTTCTGAATAATTCACGGGTTAAAGAAGTATTCTCTAGGGGAATCAAAACATACCTTAAGCTGAATATAAATGAAAGTAAAATATATCAAACATTATGGAACACAACTAAAGTAATACTGAAGAGATATTTGTGGCACTAAATATATACAGTAGAAAAGAAGAAGAGTCTCAAATCAACGATTTCGCTTCCACTTCAAGGTAGTAGAAGGAAAAACAGCAAAATAAATTTAAAGCAAGCACAAGGAAGAAAAAAGATAAGGGCAGAAACCAATGAACTTGAAAAGAGAAAAAGTTATAGAAAAAAAATCAATAAAATAGACCTGATATTTTTAAAAGAATAAAATGGAAAAACCTGTAGCAAGACTGACAAAAAGAGAGTAAAGACAAACATTATCAGTATCAGGAATGAAATAGAGCATATAACTACAGACCCTGCAGACATCAAAAGGATAACACCAATTGTATGCAATCACTTTTTAAATAGAAAAAGAGTCATCACTTGCCACTTTTTAAATGAAGTGAGTAATACCCTGGTTCCAAAATCAGGAACACAGAATAAAGAAAACTACAGATCAGTATCTCTCATATCCCCATATATCCCTCATGAATATAGGTGTAAAAATATAACTAAATATTATAATAATCAATAGAAATAATTTATATAAAAAAGTGGATTATACACCATCACCAAGTGAAATTCATTCCAGGGATGAAGGCTGTTTCAATATTTCAAAATCAATCAGTGCAATTAACCAAAATAACAGGCTAAAGAATAAATATCACATGATTACATTCACTGTTGCAGAGAAAGCATTTTACAGCATTCATCATTTATTTATAAGAACAATTCTCAAAAAATAATGAAAAGGATTAGAGGAGCAATTCCTCTACTTGATGAAGAGCATCTACAAAAAAAACCTGCAGCTAATTTTATACTTCTTAGGGAAAGACTAAATTCTTTACACCTAAGATTGGGAATAAGGCAAGAGTGTTTGCTTTCACTACTCTTATTCAATGCAAGGCTGGAAGGTCTCGGTAGTGCAATAAGGACAAAAGTGGAAATAGAACACATGCAGATCAAAAAATGAAAAATAAAACTTTTCTATATGCAGGACCACAGGACATAAGATAAACATAATAACCAATTTTATTTCTGTATTCTAGCAATGGCACACAGACGCCACAATTTAAAATGCAATACAGTGTAAAACTGTTTTCAAAAAAGAAAATATTTAGAGGTATAAATGTAACAAAGCATGTATAGGACCTCTACGCAGAAAACTATCCACCATAGAGAGAAGAAATTCAAGAATATGTAAAAACTGGGGAGATGATACTGTATTATTGAGTTGAAAGAGTCATAGAAAATATGTTATTTGTTTCTCAACTGATATATACATTTAACATAATTCCCATCAGTTACAATGACTTTCATAGTTACAGAAAGACTAATATTTATATGAAAAAAGAATAAATAACTAGAGTACCTGAGAACATTTTCATGAAAAATGGTGGAGAAATCAGTCTACCTGATTTCAAGACCTATTAGATAGCTGTAGTAACCAAGACTGTTGGCTATTGGTAGGGAGATATACATATACATTAATGAAACAAAATAGAGAAATCTAAAAAGCACAAGAATATGCCCAACTGACCTTTGATGAAGTGCAAAGAAATTCAGTGGAGTGACTGCCTTTTCAGCAAATGATGGAGTAATTAGACATCCATGAGGGAGAAAATCAATCTTGAACTAAATCTCAGAGATTATGCAAAATTTCATTCAAAATGAATCATGAATTCTAAATATAAGTGTAAAACTATAAAACTTTTAAAAATATTCAGGATATAGAGGAATACAAATAATTTTTGGCCTTGACATCAAAAACAAAATCCATACAAAGCAAAAAATCATAAATTGGGCTTCATCAATTTTCTTTCATTATCTGCAGAAGACCCTGTTCAGAGGATGATGAAATAAGCTCCAAACCACATATCCAAAAAAGCACTATATCTAGAACATATTTAAAAAGCTCTCAAAACTCAACTGTAAAAGAGCAAACAATCTAATGAGAAAATGGGAGAAGACATGAAGAGCCATTTCACAAGAGAATACACAGATGGCAAACAAGCACATGAAAAGATATTCAATGTCATCAGCCATTAGGGAAATGCTGATTTAAAGCACAATGAGATATCACTACACCTATCAGAATAGCTAAAATAAAACACAGTGACAACACCAAATATGGTTGAGGATGCAGGGAAACTAGCTTACTCATATATTGCCAATGGAAATGCAAAATGACACAACCCACTCTGGAAAATGGTTTTGCAGTTTCTTTAAAAACAAAACAGCAACAGCAATAACAATAACAAAACAACAAGAAGTAAAATGTATCTACCATAAAACTCAGAATTGCACCTCTGGGAATTTATAACAAAGAAATAAAAAATTATGTTCACATAAAAACTTATGCACAAATATAAATCTCAACTTTATTGATAATAAGCAAAACCTGGTAGCAGTTCAAATGTCCTTCAGTGTATGAATGGTTAAGTAGCTTTAATGAATCTCAGAGTACTATATTGAGTGAAAAATAATACAATCTGAAAACGTTCCACACTATATGATCCCATTCATCGAAAAGTCTTTACATGAAAAAATTGGACAAATAAAAGACTAGTGGTTTTCAATGTTTATGAAGGTGGTGAGGACTGTATGGAAGTAGATGAGGCTACAAAAAGGTAACACAAGGGACTCTTGTGATCAGTCTTCAATATTTTGACTAAATAAATGGCAATATCTTTGTTGTGATAGTGTAGTTTTGCAAAAGATTACCATTGGTTAAGCCTGGGTAAAGAATATATGGTATCTCTATATTATTTCTCAGAATTGCATGCAAATTTACAATTATCTCAAAATAAAAAAGTTTGCTTTAAAATATGTAAGCAATTGACAGCAAGAGAAATTATTACTATGTGAGTCAATGAAAGCAATGGGCTTACTGTGAGCCAATCTGGGTCATGAATCCATTTATTACCTGATCACCATGCCCTTGTACCCAATCTAACAAAGGTCATGGTGATTTTCATTTCTCTGAACATCATTGACAATTTGGATCATGTATCCAATAGCTCTTAAACTGTTTGTGTATTAGAAAGTGACTGATGGACAGTTAACCAAGTTACTCAATCTAAAGCTTTGCTTTAGGTATTTTGGGGAAAAGACTGAAGGTGTCATTACTGTTTACACTCATTACCATGTTGCAAGACTCTCAAAAGGTACTTGTTTTTTAGCCAATGAGTTCCAGATCTAAATAGTTACTCAGATCTGGAAATTAGGCAAGCTATTTTGCACATTTAAAAAAAAAAATTAGAGCATCTGCATTCAGTCATCAGATAATCAATTTTTGATATCATTTGGTTGCATGGGTTGAACAAAATTCTTATCAGATACTCATCTATCTTGATCCTGAGAATTTTGTGCTCTGTAAGCCATATTATGAGTCAAGATTTTAAGCTGCCAATCCCATATTCCCACTAGCAGGAAACATCTAAAATTGACACCCTAACACCACAATTAAAAAAACTAGAGAAGCAAGAGCAAACACATTCAAAAGCTAACAGAAGGCAAGAAATAACTAAGATCAGAGCAGAACTGAAGGAGATAGAGATACAAAAAATTCCTTCAAAAAATCAATGAATCCAGGAGCTGGTTTTTTGGAAAGATCAACAAAATTGATAGACCGCTGGCAAGACTAATAAAGAAGAAAAGAGAGAAGAATCAAATAGATGCAATAAAAAATGATAAAGGGGATATCACCACCGACCCCACAGAAATACAAACTACCATCAGAGAATACTATAAACACCTCTATGCAAATAAACTAGAAAATCTAGAAGAAATGGATAATTTCTTGGACACTTACACTCTCCCAAGACTAAACCAGGAAGAAGCTGAATTCCTGAATAGAACAATAGCAGGCTCTGAAATTGAGGCAGTAATTAATAGCCTACCAATGAAAAAAAGTCCAGGACCAGATGGATTCACAGCTGAATTCTACCAGAGGTACAAGGAGGAGCTGGTACCATTCCTTCTGAAACTATTCCAATCAATAGAAAAAGAGGGAATCCTCCATAACTCATTTTATGAGGCCAGCATCATCCTGATACCAAAGCCTGGCAGAGACACAACAAAAAAGAGAATTTTAGACCAATATCCCTGATGAACATCGATGCAAAAATCCTCAATAAAATACTTGCAAACTGAATCCAGCAGCACATCAAAAAGCTTATCCACCATGATCAAGTGGGCTTCATCTCTGGGACGTAAGGCTCATTCAACATACGCATATCAATAAACATAATCCAACATATAAAGAGAAACAAAGACAAAAACCGCATGATTATATCAAAGATGCAGAAAAGGCCTTCAACAAAATTCAACAGCCCTTCATGCTAAAAACTCTCAATAAACTAGGTATTGATGGGATGTATCTCAAAATAATAAGAGGTATTTATGAGAAAGCCACAGGCAATATCATGCTGAATGGGCAAAAACTGGAAGCATTCCATTTGAAAACTAGGACAAGACAGGGATGCCCTCTCTCACCACTCCTATTCAACATAATGTTGGAAATTCTGGCCAGGGCAATCAGGCAGGAGAAAGAAATAAAGTGTATTCAATTAGGAAAAGAGGAAGTAAAATTGTCCCTGTTGGCAGATGACATGATTGTATATTTAGAAAACCCCATCGTCTCAGCCCAAAATCTCCTTAAGCTGATAAACAACTTCAGCGAAGTCTCAGGACACAAAATCAGTGTGCAAAACTCACAAGCATTCCTCTACACCAATAACAGACAAACAGAGAGCCAAATCAAGAGTGAACTCCCGTTCACAATAGCTTCAAAGGGAATAAAATACCTAGGAATCCAACTTACAAGGGATGTGAAGGAACTCTTCAAGGAGAACTACAAACCGCTGCTCAACAAAATAAAAGAGGACACAAATAAATGGAAGAACATTCCATGCTCATGGATCAGAAGAATCAATATTGTGAAAATGGCTATGCTGCCCAAGGTAATTTATAGATTCAATGCCATCCCCATCAAGCTACCAATAACTTTCTTCACAGAATTGGAAAAAACTGCTTTAAAGTTCATATGGAACCAAAAAAGAGCCTGCATTGCCAAGACAATCCTAAGCCAAAAGAACAAAGCTGGAGGCATCATGCTACCTGACTTCAAACTATACTACAAGGCTACAGTAACCAAAACAGCATGGTACTAGTACCAAAACAGAGATATAGACCAGTGGAACAGAACAGAGCCCTCAGAAATAATACCACACATCTACAACCATCTGATCTTTGACAAACCTGACAAAAACAAGAAATGGGGAAAGGATTCCCTATTTAATAAACAGTGCTGGGCAAACTGGCTAGCCATATGTAGAAAGCTGAAACAGGATCCTTTTCTTACACCTTATACAAAAATTAATTCAAGATGGATTAGAGACTTAAATGTTAGACCTAAAACCATAAAAATCCTAGAAGAAAACCTAGGCAATACCATTCAGGACACAGGCATGGGCAAGGACTTCATGACTAAAACATCAAAAGCAATGGAAACAAAGGCCAAAATTGAGAAATTGGATCTAATTAAACTAAAGAGCTTCTTCATGGCAAAACAAACTACTATCAGCATGAACAGGCAACCCACAGATTGGGAAAAATTTTTGCAATCTATCCCCCATCTGACAAAGGGCTAATATCCAGAATCTACAAGGAACTTAAACAAATTTACATGAAAAAATCAAACAACTTCATCAAAAACTGGGCAAAGGATATGAACAGACACTTCTCAAAAAAAGACATTTATGCAGCCAACAGACACATGAAGAAGTGCTCATCATCACTGGTCATCAGAGAAATGCAAATCAAAACCACAGTGAGATACCATCTCATACCAGTTAGAATGGTGACCATTAAAACGTCAGGAAACAACACGTGCTGAAGATGATATGGAGAAATAGGAACACTTTTACACTGTTGGTGGGACTGTAAACTAGTTCAAAAATTCTGGAAGAATGTGTGGCAATTCCTCAAGGATCTACAACTAGAAATACCATTTGACCTGACCATCCTATTACTGGGTATAATCCCAAAGGATTATAAATCATGCTGCTATAAAGACACATGCACACATGTGTTTATTGCGGCACTATTCACAATAGTAAAGACTTGGAACCAACCCAAATGTACATCAATGATAGACTGGATTAAGAAAATGTGGCATATATACACCACGGAATACTATTCAGCCATAAAAAAGGATGAGTTCATGTCCTTTGTAGGGACATGGATGAAGCTGGAAACCATCATTCCGAGCAAACTATTGCAAGGACAGAAAACCACACACCACATGTTCTCACTCATAGGTGGGAATTGAACAATGAGAACACTTGGACACAGGAAGGGGAACATCACACACTGGAGCCTGTCGTGGGGTGCGGGGAGGGGGGAGGGATAGCATTAGGAGATATACTTAATGTAAATGACGAGTTAATGGAACTCCAACATGGCAGCACATCATCATAACACATGCATACGTGTGTAACAAACCTGCACGTTGTGCACATGTACCCTAGAACTTAAAGTATATTAAAAAAAATTATCAAAGTAACTATAGCACAAAGATATTTGTCACCACATGACTTACAATAATTTAAAATGAAACAAACAAAACCCTAGACCCTAGATAGACTAAATCTAGGTGATTGGTCAACTAAAAGATTCTGTTGGAAGAGAGATGGGAACTGCATGCTATGGAACACTAAGAATTGAAGAGAAAAAGAAAGAGAGAGAGATGCCTAAATGCCATCTCTTTATGAATGGACAAGGATTTCAGAGAGAAGTTACACAGGTAGATGCTGGAACAAGAAGAGTTGGGAATGAGGAGAGCAAACAACATGATGGGAAGCTGGAATCCCAGCAGCTTAAATGGCTAAACAGCTTTCAGAGAGGGATATCTAGAAATTAACACAGCATCTTCACTGTTGTGGCAAAAATGCTTTTCTCCTTAACAATTCAGTGAATCTTTGTAGACAAACAAAAGAGCGCTTTTCTTAGTTGTTCTGTAAGTAAGAAAAGGACAGGGCTTTTTATCTAGACTCACATAGTGAGGACAGGAAAAAAAAAAAAAAAAAAAAAGCTTAATGAGAGATCTCTGAACTCAATCAGCAGGTAGAGGCCCTGAACCTATATATTCAATAAATAAATGCATTCATTCACATGAATATGAATATCATTTCATTTTAATTGGAATGACTATATTCTCAGACATGGAAAAGACACAAGAACATACTTCTAAGTAAAAAAATATATATATTTGATAATTGGGCAACCACGGGAAAATTCGAGCAAACACAAAACATTTAATGAAATCTATATTTTGAGAAAACCGAGCAGCAGAGGCATTTCTAACGAGGTGTCTATCAAGCTCTGATCTGTCATGCATAGGTTGAATACCATTTATAAAATATGTACCTATGTCTCCCTTTCATGTTAGACCTAAAAGTACCTATCTTTGAACATTCTATTCTCTGGGGCGAATCTAAGCAGCAGGTAAGAATTCCTGCTGTGGTTCACTTAGAAACAGAGAGAATCAAGTTAACATAATAACAAAGAAGGGCTCAATATATAAAAGGTGGGCTGGAAAATATATTCCAATATTTTAGTGAGAAGTGTTTTGGCTTTCAAAAGGCTGAGCATCCACCTGTGTCACCAAACAACTCATCATGTGAAGAGAGAGATTTAAGGAATAGATTTTGCAGTAACTTTTGGTTAAATCAAATATTCTAGGTAATGGGAAAAAGAAACCTTTTATAGAGTAGCTATCATTAGATGTTAAGGTGCATATTCACTAGGAGATATGTTTAGTTTCTAATGCAATTCAAAAATAATAAATACATATCAAAAAGTCTAGCTTTGATCTTTTTTGTGTGTGAGTAACCTATCAATTTTGATTTGGGAAAACAGGCCTAACAACTAAGAGTGCAATATATGAAAATGAACCAAAATTGATTCAAAAACCCATATGGAATTGAAAAGAAGATTATCTCTATGTATACCAGAAAGAAGACCATAAAGAATTCTGATTCTTTTTACACATATACAACTTACAATCACAAATCACTAGCATTAGTATGTGGACCTTAGGATTATGAATCAACAAATAGTGACCCAGTCTGTCACTGGGCCACTATTTAGTACATTATTACTAAAGTAATAATACTTTCTATTCCTTCTGAGGTTAGTACAATCCAATCTCAGATGGCTTTCATTGTTAGAACTCTGAAATAACTACAATTGCATTAGGTAATTGCATGAGCTAACTGAGATTTCAAAACAGTACTTTTTATTAAGAGTTCTAAAAACATATTGATAGAGTAACTACTCTTGGGTGACCTGTCAAATTATAATTTGAGCTACATAAGAGCAACGTATATGTAAGGAGTTGAGTTACATAGCTCAAGAATAATTTCCAGACTTAAAATCTCATGGTTATTGCTGATACAATATTCAATAGTTTTTTTCTCCCTTGCATTTCTCCTTTCCTTTCCTCACTACTTCCCTTCAACAGACACTAAGTACCTAATATTTCCAAAATTATACTAGATTGTCCTTATACTTTATTTTTATAACTATATCATGAAGTATATAATTATCCATTAGCTAAGCACAAATGGGATGTATCTAAGATCTGAAACTCTTTCTGATATTCAGTCTTTCTGGTATTCATTCCCAGAAATATTACATTAAAAAAAATGTATAGCTTAATAAAAGGAATTATACATTATACATTATACTTATTCATTAAATGTTTCCAAACAATCCTTTTAGTGGTATTCAGTAACAAATTTATCTCTCTTTTCTATCCATTCAATAAAAAAATTAATTGGGTGAAAATAAATATTCAATAGTTGAGAGCTATCATTTTCTCTGTTCACTTTCCTCCTTGGAAGACTTTTAAACTGCAGACCCAACATCCTGGGTCCTCCCATTGTTCCTTATATGATGTTGTCTTATGTTCCCCTAGCATATAATCTCCTCCTCTGGGTTAGGTTTCTAGTAATTTGTAGCCTTTTGAAAACAAAATACCTAAAATGTCACAAAATACTTCAAAAGCAGACTGACTAATATTGAGTAGCATGTAACTCTAACTCTAACCTCCCTTTTTTTCTAGATATTATTTTTCTGTTTAAGCAACATATGCTATGAATATCAATGTATTTTCTTTGAGATTATATATATACATTCTCCTTATTTTGTTGATATGTTATTTGCAAATACCAATTTAAATAATAGTTTAGAAACTAAACTTTCAAATTTCTATGAAAAAACACAAATGCATCATGAACATAGACTTTTCTGTATTCTTCCTGAAACACAGAAGGCTTGCTCCTGCCTTAGGGTCTTTACATGTGCCGATTGCTCTCAAAATTCTCAGGTCCAGTTGTCTGCATAGCTCACTTATTATCTCACTTCAGATATTTGTTAAAATGTTACCTTTTCAGGAATGACTTCCCTGATCACTCCATTGAAAATCATAAACTCCCATCTTGAAATTTTCTATCTCTTTATCCAACCATTATTTTTGTCCAATTTTTATTTACGTTACCTATTTTTGGAAATTGACTGTCTTGCCCTACTATTTTAGAATTTTAGTTCCCCTGATGCCTGGAATTTTTTTCTATTTTGTTTACTGTTGTGTTCCCAATGATACAACAGTGGCAGAAAGAAGCAGATGTTCAATAAATATTTAATAAATAAATTCTTTCTTTTGACAACATGTAGTAATTTCACATCTTCTTTTTTTCATTGAAAAGGAACTCAAAGTCTGGTAATTTAAAAAGTGACTGAGAAGCAAACACAATAAATAAAATTTAGACCCAGTTAATCAAAACACAAAATATGTTTTGTAATATATATAAACATTTCAAAAATGGAATACAGATGTTTTGAACTTCAACTTCAAAAGATGACTCCAAAATCATTGATGAAAACATTATTGAAAAGGAAAATGAATGACTTCTTTGATAGTATTCAAGTATAAACCATTTTTAATATAAATTCTAACATTTCTATGAAAAACAACTTCACTGCCTGTTTGATAATATTCTATTTTAAGTCTTTATTGGTGGAAATTACAATTTTGTAACCAATGTAAAAATCAGTCTGTAAAGTGACTCATGAAAATTTATCAGGATGTTATTTAAGATCATGTTACTTTTCATTTAAATGACATTAATAACTCATTAATTTATATTTCAAAGTAAAATGTGCATGTAAATCACAATTATTAATCTTCCACAAATCCTGCTACTACACAAAATTTAAATGTCTTTTTATTTCTTTTACTTCCATGGGGTATAACTGGATTTTAATTATATTAACTTTAAAAAGTCACCTGATTCTGAAGTTCAAATTTAATAACAAAAATAAACATACTAAAATACAACTTGTCTTTTCAAATAGGTACTAATGCTTTTTATTTTTGTTTTCTGTTGTTGCTGTTGTTACTTGAGCAAAAGGAAAGAAATATCAAAGACAAATGGACTACAAAGGAAAAATAACAAATACTTTGCTGTCTAAATCATAAAATAACACTAGATTAAGGCATCTTTCTTTCCTCAGGTAAACTATCAAAATTCAGAACTTAAATGTCAAACCTGAATGTCCAGATGCATTTGTACTAGACCAATTAAGGTTTCTTTAAGTTTTATGATTTTTAAAATATTGTGCCTCTTCAAATGTTTTAAATAAGACGTACTTGTGGTGTTATATGGCCATAATGCTAATAAATACAAAGTTAAATATTAACAGCAGCCCCAACCTCAACTGCATGCCAACCCTGTATCTCAATTTTCTTAACAGAATTCGGTGTTCTTTTAGATGAAATCTATTCAAACATTAGGCATGAAAATGTCTGCATCATTTAGGTAACAGAGATCTTTGATTTTAAATAATTAATTCTTTTGACTTTAAGGGCCGTCATAGTATTTTATATGAGAATTCTAGGTAATACAACTATATCTATTTCTATTGAATTCAAGAAAAAAAAATAGATATGAAGAAATGTTTTCCCCTCCAAATTTTGCTATGAGAAAAAGCCAATGCACTACAACTGCCCTAATCAGTTATCTGATCCATGTACTTGTAAAGTATTCCGCAAATAATTTCATCATTACCAAAAAAAAAAAAAAAAAAAAATTAGGCTGGCTGAAGTGAGGGAGTTGATTAGATTTTTTAGCAGAAATAAAGAGTTAGCAGATTCTTTTTTCATTTAATCTTTCAGTAAACATGGAAGAGGGCTTTATATCAGTGTATCCTATGGTTCTAATGGCTAGGAGAGGATTCTTACATATTCCTAATTGTTCTTCCAGGCACTGACTCCCTGCCCTATGCTGGTCAAAACTCACCCGGCTTGCTATCTTCTCATCAGATTAAATAAATGGTTGAGAACCAATAATGCCTATTATAAATTGTATTTATTTTCATCCGCACTTATGTTCAGAGAATGAATAAGAAAAGGCAGCGGGGACCCACTCCTTTGGATTATTTATCAAAGAAAAAGAGAAGTCATCATGAAGCTAAACTCAGATTAGACAATCACCAGAAAGTGCTGTGATTTGGAAGAAATTCCAGACCACATTGAGCACTTTTTTTAAACTTAAATAATACATTCGCAGTTTTTTTTTCTCATCTAGTGATGCTGTCCGCTCCAAGGACCCATTGCATATAAAATTTATATATTCAGAGAGTTATCATCAAGAGTGTTTACCTGACTAATCATATTTAGGTACAAAAACAAATGCAAGCAAGAATCACAGCTGCACTTTCTAAAACAAACTGAAAGGAGATCATGATCTTCAGCATAGTGAATTTTTATAACCCAACCTAGAATTTTGGCTCCAGATGTGAAAATTTAGAAATTTTCTATCAGAACTTTCCCAAATCAACCAGACATTCTTTTTAAAGAAACGATTATACTATTTACAAAATCAGTAGCATATAAGGCCTAGAAGCAACAGCTGCAGGGACTATTAAAAGGACAGAGTGTACTATTATAGCCATTGTACAAGAGCTCCAGGCTGGGCATTAATCTTCTATCTGCATATCTGAACCTACCCTATCAGAAAATTTGTCTCCATATGAGATGGTGTATATACTCCTGAATTTTTATTCTTATGAGTCAAAAGTAAGACAGCTTAACTAGAATTTGAAAAGAGAAAATGAGAAATATAGATGTATATAATATTACAGGTATTTTTCAATAAAATAAATTATTTTTGTGAATTCAACATATGCATATTGAGTGGGGTGTGTGTGTGAGTCTGTGTGTGCATGTGTGTGCTATAACTAGATTCCAAGCCTGTCATCAATCACCAGTAACAGAGGCTAACACCAGGACAAAAGTCAAACCGATAACCTTTACTTTAGAACAAAGCTGGAGGCATCACGCTACCTGACTTCAAACTATACTACAAGGCTACAGTAACCAAAATAGCACGGTACTGGTACCAAAACAGAGATATAGACCAATGGAACAGAACAGAGTCCTCAGAAATAATACCACACATCTACAGCCATCTGATCTTTGCAAACCTGAGAGAAACAAGAAATGGGGAAAGGATTCCCTATTTAATAAATGTGCTGGGAAAATTGGCTAGCCATAAGTAGAAAGCTGAAACTGGATCCTTTCCTTACTCCTTATACGAGAATTAATTCAAGATGGATTAGAGACTTAAATGTTAGACCTAATACCATAAAAACCCTAGAGGAAAACCTAGGTAGTACCATTCAGGACATAGGCATGGGCAAAGACTTCATGTCTAAAACACCAAAAGCAACGGCAGCAAAAGCCAAAATTGACAAATGGGATCTAATTAAACTAAAGAGCTTCTGCACAGCAAAAGAAACTACCATCAGAGTGAACAGGCAACCTACAGAATGGGAGAAAATGTTTGCAATCTACTCATCTGACAAAGGGCTAATATCCAGAACCTACAAAGAACTCAAACAAATTTACAAGAAAAAAACAAACAACCCCTTCAAAAAGTGGGCAAAGGATATGAACAGACATTTCTCAAAAGAAGACATTCATACAGCCAACAGACACATGAAAAAATGCTCATCATCACTGGCCATCAGAGAAATGCAAATCAAAACCACAATGAGATACCATCTCACACCAGTTAGAATGGCGATCATTAAAAAGTCAGGAAACAACAGGTGCTGGAGAGGATGTGGAGAATTAGGAACACTTTTACACTGTTGGTGGGATTGTAAACTAGTTCAACCATTATGGAAAACAGTATGGCGATTCCTCAAGGATCTAGAACTAGATGTACCATATGACCCAGCCATCCCATTACTGGGTATATACCCAAAGGATTATAAATCATGCTGCTATAAAGACACATGCACACGTATGTTTACTGCGGCACTATTCACAATAGCAAAGACTTGGAATCAACCCAAATGTCCATCAGTGACAGACTGGATTAAGAAAATGTGGCACATATACACCATGGAATACTATGCAGCCCTAAAAAAGGATGAGTTTGTGTCCTTTGTAGGGACATGGATGCAACTGGAAACCATCATTCTTAGCAAACTATCACAAGAACAGAAAACCAAACACCGCATGTTCTCACTCATAGGTGGGAACTGAACAATGAGATCACTTGGACTCGGGAAGGGGAACATCACACACCGGGGCCTATCATGGGGATGGGGGAGGGGGGAGGGATTGCATTGGGAGTTATACCTGATGTAAATGACGAGTTGATGGGTGCTGACGAGTTGACGGGTACAGCACACCAACATGGCACAAGTATACATATGTAACAAACCTGCACATTATGCACATGTACCCTAGAACTTAAAGTACAATAATAATTTAAAAAAAAAAGAAAAAAAAATCTCACAACCAATGTACAAAAGCGACTGTGAAGAAGTAGTCATCCCAGCTTGGTGCAAGAAAAGAAATTCCACTTGTACAAGGACCTTGGATCTCTCTTTATATAAATTATTATATATTATTAAGGTCCTTATTTGGGCTTGATAGCTGAGTATTATGTTAGAACTGCCCTACAATCCTTATAAAATTTATACACAGGGCTATACCAAATGAGGTTTCTCTTTAAAAAATTAGCCCCCGGGCGCGGTGGCTCAAGCCTGTAATCCCAGCACTTTGGGAGGCCGAGACGGGCGGATCACGAGGTCAGGAGATCGAGACCATCCTGGCTAATATGGTGAAACCCCGTCTCTACTAAAAATACAAAAAACTAGCCGGGCGAAGTGGTGGGCGCCTGTAGTCCCAGCTACTCGGGAGGCTGAGGCAGGAGAATGGTGTAAACCCGTGAGGCGGAGCTTGCAGTGAGCTGAGATCCGGCCACTGCACTCCAGCCTGGGCGACAAAGCGAGACTCCGTCTCAAAAAAAAAAAAAAAAAAAAAAATTAGCATAATTGTTACGTTAGTCTTTAACGCATCTCATTTTTCTTGTTAATTCATTGCCATTCCATGCTGTACTTTCAAACCTTTTACTCCAGCCCACTGCCCCACAAGCCAAGGAATTTGCTGATCAGCATCATCTTTTGAGTAATAGTTATTTATGCTTATTTATCAACCAGTTATATATTTATTGTAATAGCTTGGTCTAAAAGCATGAAGTGAAATGTGCTTTTTCTTATTAAAATAACTTAGGTGGAAATAAATATAATTTTATGGAGATCTTCTGCTACACTAATAAGTCATATATTAATAGTCTAGTAAAACAGTATATTGGTATAAAGATGTAACATATTTCCTTAAATATTATAGTGCATTTGGACAGTTAGATCGCAAACTGATGATATTCCATTTTGTCTTAAAAATGAAAAATATTTCCCTTCATCCCTGAAAAGGAAGACTGTCCATCCCAAACAACTGTCATCTTTCACTGAGGTAATAACACAATCCATGAGTATGTCATTCATTTTTCATCCATTCTTTTATTTATAAAACCATTTATTGGACACATTTTATGGTGTGCTTGTTATGTGCCAGTGTATTGTGCAATAAATGTCCTATGATGAATAGATTCCGGATGGAAAAGGACTGTTGGTAAAAGACAATCATAATTAACCAGGATTCCAGTAGATTCTTCCTAATGTGAGGTGTGTGTACGTGTGTGTGTGCGTGCATGCTCGCACATGCTCGTGTTTACAGAACAGATTTAACGTGAAAAAAGCTTGCTTTTTAAAGCTACACCATAAATTTAAATCTTACACCTGCTACTTATTACCTGAGCCATCATGACTATATTACTTAATTTCTTTAAATCTCATTTTTAGCAGTAAAATTGATATTGAAATCATCTCATAGGATTGTTGTGATAATTAAATGTTTAAAGTATGTAAATTACTTAGAGAAGGAGATAGAATTAATTGGTATATGAAGGATATCTGTTATTTTTTTGAACTATGTATTCAGTATCACTTATGTGTGATGTTTTATGTGTCAACTTAGGTTATGTCACCCAGTTATTTAATCCAATACTAATCTTGACATTGATGTGAACATATTTTGTTGCCGTGATTAACACCTACGATCAGTTGATTTTAAGTAAAGGTTACTTTGGATAATATGATTGGGCCTCATCCAATTAGTTAAAAAGGCTTTAAGACGAAAACCCTAGATTTTTGCAAGGGAAGAGAAAATTATGTTCAAGATATCTACATTAACTCCTGCCTGAGTTCCCAGCCTGCTGGCCTGCTCTATAAATTTTTAACTTAACAGTCCCAAAAATCATGGGAGTTAATTCCTTAAAATGAATCAAACCTCTTTGAGACTGGGTAATTTATAAAGAAAAATGGTTTAATTGACTCACAGTTCCTCATGGCTGGAGAGGCTTTAGAAAACTTACAATTATGGCAGAAGGGGAAGCAGGTAAATGTTACATGGAGGCAGGCGAGAAAGAGAGAGAAGGAGGAAATGCCAAATACTCATAAAACCATTAGATCTCGTGAGAACTCACTATCACAGAGAATGAGGAAAAGCACCCTTATGATCCAGTCACCTCCCACCAGGTCCCTCCCTTGAAATGTGGGGATTAGAATTTGAGATGAGATTTAGGAGACAAAAACCAAACCATATCACTTTCCATGATTAAACAAGATACAGCTCACCATGTTGTTCAGTAATTATATAGTCTTCTATAATGTATTATAATACTTAATTAAACATCTTAATTTAGTCTTAATTTATTTATACATACATTTTGTTGTAACATTGAATGGGATATGCCTATTTAATTATTTTTTCTTTTCCTTTCTCTTCTTTTTGGAAATGGAGTCTCACCCTGTTGACCAGGCTGGAGTACAATGGTGCCATCTCAGCTCACTAAACCTTCATCCCCCAAGTTCAAGCGATTCTCCTGTCTCAGCCTTCCAAGTAGCTGGGATTACATATTCATGCCACCATGCCCAGCTAATTTTTTGTATCTTTAGTAGAGACCGGGTTTCACCATGTTGGCCAGGCTGGTCTCGAACTCTTAACCTTGTGATCTGCCTGCCTCATCTTCCCAAAGTGCTGGAATTACAGGCATAAGCCACTGCGCCTGGCCTGTCTGTTTCACTTTTAATTCTAATATTGCTGATTTAAAACATTTAATTTTACATAATGTAACTTACTAATCATTTGGATAAATTATTAATTTCAATATATAGCTTTTTTTGGATTTTCTGTGGAAATTTATATATCTTCTAGGATTCTAGGATTTTCTATGGCTCAGTTTACAACTTAAACACATTTCATTATTATAATTATTTATATATGTATATCATTGCCTGGGATCTCCACTAAAATGTTCAACAGAAAGGAATGGAATAATACCAAGAACATTCAACAATCATAAAATTGTATTTATCCAAACGTTACTTTAAAAAATTTGAATCCATAAAATGAAACTGAATTTTAAAAAAGTTTGAAAATCTCCTCATTATTTTTAGTTTCTAATTTAATTCAACCGTTATCCAGAATATGTGTGATAATGATTTTTAGAAATTTGTTGTGTCTTATACTCTATATATCACATAGTTAATTATTTAGTTTATATATGTATAAGTCCATTTTCATGCTGCTGATAAAGACATACCCAAGACTGGGGAATTTACAAAAGAAAGAGGTTTATTTGAACTTGCAGTTCCACATGGATGGGGAAGCCTCACGATCATGGCAGAAGGCAAGGAGGAGCATGTCTTACATGGATGGCAGCAAGCAAAGAGAGCTTGGGCAGGAAAACTCTTCCTTATAATAACCATCAGATCTCATGAGACTTACTATCATGAGAACCGTGTGGGAAAGATGTGCCGCCATGATTCAATTACCTCCCACAGGGTCCCTTCCACAACACATGGGAATTCAAGATGAGATCTGGATGGGGACACAGCCAAATCCTACCATTCTGCTCCTGGCCCCTCCCAAATCTCATGTCCTCACATTTCAAAACCAATTGGGCCTTCTCAACAGTCCCCCACATTCTTAACTCATTTCAGCATTAACTCAAAAGTTCACAGTCAAAAATCCTATTTGGGACAAAGCAAGGCCCTTCCGCCTAGGAATCTGCAAAATCAAAGCAAGTTAGTTACTTCCTAGATAGAATGGGAGTACAGGTATTGGACAAATACAGTCATTCAAAATGGGAGACATTGTCGAAAACAAAGGGACTACAGGCCCCATGCAAGTCCAACATTCAGCAGGGCAGTCAAATCTTAAAGCTCTAAAATGATCTCCTTTGATTCTGTCTCACATCCAGGTCATGATGATGCAAGAGGTGAGTCCCCATGGTCTTGAACAGCTCTACCCCTGTGGCTTTGCAGGGTATAGCCCCCTTCCTGGATGCTTTCAGGGGATGACAACTGAACAAGCAAAAAAGCAACCACCACAAAATGGGCAAAAGGCATGAACAGACCCTTCTCAAAAGACATATATTTGGGCAGCAAACATGAAAAAATACTCAGCATCACTAATCACCAGAAAGATGCAAATCAAAACCAAGGCAAGATACCATCTCACACCAGTCAGAAGGGCTATTATTAAAAAGTAAAAAACAACACATTCTGGCAAGGTGGCAAGAAAAAGGAACACTTATACAATGTTGGTGGGGAGGTAAATTAGTTCAGCCACTGTGAGATAGCAGTTTGGAAGTTTCTCAAATAATTTAGAACTACCATATGACCCAGCATACCCATTACTGGGTATATTTCCAAAAGAAAATACATTGTTCTACCAAAAATGTAAGTACTCTTGTGTGTTCATCACAGCACTATTCACAATAGTAAAGACATAGAACCAACCTAGGTACCCATCAACAGTGGATTAAAGAAAATGTGGTACACAATAGAATATTATCATGTACCACAACCTTATAAAAGAATGAAATCATGTCCTTTGCAACAACATGGATGCAGCTGGAGGCCATTATCCTAAGCAAATTAATGCAAGAACAGAAAACCAAATTCCACATATTCTCATTTATAAGTGGGAGCTAAACAATGGATACTCATAAAGATGGTAACAATAGACACTGGGGACTACCAGGGAAGAGAGGAAGAAGTGGGGAAGGGTTGAAAAACTACCTGTTGGGTTATTATGCTCTCAGTACCTGGGTGACAGGATCAATTATACTCCAAACCTCAGCATTATGCAATATATCCACGTAAAAAACCTGCACATGCATGCCCTGAATTAAAAGTTGAAATTATGTTTTAAAAAAGAATCAAAAATGAAATTTATCACCATATGCTAAATGTCTAATTTCCTTTTATAATCCATTCAGTTTTTAATTTGCCTTTGCTAAGAGTTTAAGATATATAACATTTTAGGATGCTTGTATTTTCTAGGGAGTTATTTTTTAATTGGTATTTATTTAATTGGTTTAATATTTTATCTTTTTCTTTCTTCATGTGTGGCTTTGTTTTCAGTATGTTTTCCATAAGTTGTATATATCTGAAATTGGTGTGTGTGCACATGCATATGTGTGTGTGTGTCTGTGTGTTTTTTCCTAAAAAAATCCCATAATTGGATATTTTTAGTGATTATTTTTACAAACTATTAGAGGCGGGGTACGGTGGGGGGGGATCTTTTAGGCACTCATCAACCACTTTAAGAAAAAAGAAAATATGACAATGTTGCTAAAGCCTTTACTATATTCCTCCCCAGTGTTATCTTTTCTTCTTCCTTCCCCAAGGATAATCACTATTCTGAATATTATATTTAATATGTGTGTGCTCTTCATTACATCACATTTGCATGTTTTGAATAATCTATATGAGTGTATATGTATATACACAGTTGGCATCTCTATTTTTTAAAATTATTCTCAAGTTATTATGTTAAAGAGTGTATAGTTCCTTCATTTCCACTTCTGCATAGCACTTTTTAGTATTCCATTATGAATACACCAAACAATGTATTCTGAATCTTGTTGACGGGCACTTACGTTTATTCAAGTTTTTGCTATTAAAAACAATGCCAATATGAGCATTATTGCATGCCTACTGCATGTGTGCTGAACTATCTCCAGGAAGCCATGAGCATATTCCAGTTTATTAAATGATGTCCAATTTTCTTCCAAAATGATTAAACCAATAGAAAAGTCCATGTGCATAATACAAAGGTCTGTCATAAAATGCTTTAGAAGTATTTCCTTAACAAGGAAGGCATACTATTATATAAGTAAAATAAATCTCTTTCAATTGGGAAAGTTAACATATTCAAATACTGTTATTTATTATACAGACCAAATTAAAATTTCCCACTCATCACAATAATATGCATTATAGCTAAACAAACATTAATGACTCAAAAGTCATCCTAATTGGTTTTCATGACTCTTTAGACTACTTTAATCTACTTTAACCTTCACCATCCCTCAAACTTTCTTTCCTCTCATGACATGGACACCTTCTAAAAATCCAAAGCATTTATTCTCAAGAAACCTCTAAATTTACATTTGACTCATTATTTCCCCAAGATCCAATTAATGTAAATCATCTTGTTATACCACTACATAGAAAATATTGTGTCAATTTGCCCTATCATTGGTGAAGTTTGATGCTTTATAAGGTAATAAAGTGATGAAATTTTTTTTTCATTTATATATTTAAATGGTTACTTTAATTCATATATTTGTTTAAACTCTTTTTTGAAATGCTCATAATCATTAAGCAACTTATGGAGTGAGATTTTGAGTGTGTGAACATAATTTTCATCAAAGGTTTTCAACTTGCAATAATTTAGCAAATGTATGTCTTCTAAAATTCCATTCTAATTCCAAATTATATAATTAATTCCGTTCTAATTAATTATATAATTTCCCCCATCCCATCAGTCATTCTTTTCTTTACTGCTTTTTTTTTTCCTTCTTTCCAACCTTGGTTGAATAAAAAAAATCTCTTCTTTACTTCCTAAACGTTTGGTTTAGTAGTTATTGAGTATATTTCCACTATTTTTATAGTTATATTTTTTCAACTTACATACCTCAGAAAATTTTCTAACAAAGCATAAAATCATAACTTTTCTAAAACATCTAATAGTATTCACAGTTTCTACCAATTTGTCTGTTAAAAATTATAATTTAATTTTTCTTATAATTAAGTTATGAATTGTGATAAAAAACGATCTTAGCCTAATTTATTTACTTTTATCTCTTACCCACCATCAGAATTTTATAACGTCCCTGTTTCATTTTTATAACTTTAAAAATGCACATACCCTACTGGAATTGTTTTTAACTGGAAGTGTTAATTAAATGTAATTATTTGTAAAATTTTCCTCTTAACATCTTTTCATATCTCACATATTTCTATACTTATTAATATTTAATAAGGGCTTCCTGGAAGTGAATTCTCTTAATTTCTGTTTTCATAATCTATTCATATTTTGTGTTTGTTATGATATTTTTTCTTGATTTATGCTGAACAAAAATTCTATAGATTTGTGCTGCAGACTCTCCAACTATTCTCCCCACCCCTTAAATGTTCTTTCATAATTGTTAAATCTCATTTCTTCTTGTCTGTAATCTGTGGGAATTCCTCCATATTAAATTCCCATTCATCAATATTTATTTGCATGTTTATCCTAGGATTATCCTTCCAGTGTAGTATTTTTTTATTTCAGTTGTGAAATGCTTTATTTCTAAGATTCTAATTTTTTCATATTTACACGTTTTTGTTCCTCCCTACTTCTTTTTGAGGGTTTCTTTTTTAATCGATGTAATTATTTCATGAGTATGAAGAATTATAATTCCTCCAACTCTCAAATTTAATTTTATCTTACATAAATTATTGTGTGGTTGTTGATTTTTTAGGGGAGATACTGTTTTCTCAATGTTAAATGCCTTCATATATTTTAGAATTTTATTGTTAGATTGAGATTAACCCTCTCTTTCTCACTCTCTCTCATTTCTCCTCTCGTTTCTCTTTGTTCACTCTTTTCTATTTCTTGAATTTAAACAGTTTTATCTTAAGACTTGGGCTCCCATTTCAAAAGCAAATATATTTTATTATGGAAATTGGAGATTCTTGCTCCTGTCATAGAAAGGATATTAAAAATAAAGCTATTGACTGGATAAGTTAGTTCCGTTTTTTCTTAATGAAACAAGGTTCATGTTGTCTCTTGTCACTAAGGCTGCAATTCACTATGAGATGCACTTCAAGTAACCAGCAGAAGCATATAGTTCAGTCTCTTTTTCAAAGTAGAAGAGACCCAAATTTTTCCTTAGATTAAGAAATAAATCTGAATCTAGATCGAACTCATTTGGAAATTGTTTAATCTTTACTGTTCCACAGACATGCTTTAGTGACTAACTCTCAACCTGGAGTCTCGTAGGTTCATGGTTTTCTATACCTTTCTATTCTGCTTTTGTTTTGTGAAAATGTGATATGATATTTGCAAACAGAAATAATATATTGGTTTTCTGTTTTGATATTGTGTCTGTCATTCTGTTAAGTCTGTATTAGAGAATGGAGCAGAATGTGAGGTCTTTGCATTGATGTGACCAGAACCCAGTATCTGCTGGCATGTTCTGTGGTATTCGTGCAAAAATTTAAGATTGATATCCTGAGAAGCTACACAGCTAGACACTAGAGCTCTCTCTGTGTAAATTGCATGTGTATTTCACTGCAGCCTGTGTGTTACAATCAGTAAATTATCAGATATCAAAAGTTCAGAAAAGCAGTAAGCAAGGAGGGTGGTATATCAATGTCTCAAGGTGAGAGTCAATTTGAAATGTGAAAGAGGAAACAATAAAACTTTCACATAGGAACAAAAATTAGAAAACATTTAATCTGTACATTGCTCTCCTATCTCATGTCTTCTATTTTGTGTGTGATAAGGTATAGAAAGTCAGATACTTTGTTTATGGTGGGTTAATGCATGTAATGGAGTAAAATGGTCAAAAATTGAGGAGAGTAGAAAAAGTACATCATAATACTTCTCTAAAGTGGGTGAGAGGACTTCTATTTTTGGAAAGGTGGAGTAAAAGTACCCTTAGAACAGATATCGATTTTCAGATTTAAAACAACTCAACACATGGCCAGGGCAGTGGATGAAAATTAACACATATATCAAAGCAAATATGAAATTTCAAGACAGCATGAACAAAAATGATCCTCTCAGCTTCCAGACAGCAAAACAATAAGTCCTAAGAATTCTTTCTCATAAAGCCATTGATATATGTGTTTCTCAAAAACAAGGGAATAAATCATTAAAGAATAAGACATAGCATCCAGGCAGAGAAAAAAAAAGATAGAGGGAAAAGAAACCTCATAGTGCCAGAGAGAAACAAATTCAGACTGAAGCATGTCAGAAGAAATTGAAGTATATAATATAGTTCTAAATTTATGGACAGTAGATTTTTCACAAGTGGGGAGATTTTGAGTGTTAATCGTAGGTACCTAATAAAGAAAGCAAATGGAAACATTTGCTCAATGAAAAAAACTTGAACAAGAAATAAACATATTCATAATAAATAATAATTATCATTTTTCATCACAAATATGAATATTTACCTAATCACAATAATATAAATTTTCACTTATCTAGTCAAAATTATAACTGATGAATGAAGTGGGAAGAGGGGGACAGACAACACGTGTTCTGTGTTTGGATCTGAATGTTTTAAGAATTATAACCACAACTTCAGTGGTAGCTAGTCAGTAGATAATATCTAACACTAAAACATTTAAAAGTATATATTTTTTAAGTGTTTAGAGATACATACCAAAATAGCTAAAGACTTGAATATGATGGCCTATAGGGAATTGGAAGCTGGGAAGATGCTATTTTTATGTAACACACCTTGAAGTTTTATTTAACACTTTATATATAAATATAAGTATTTTTATGTATTCTTAATATGAATATATAACTACTTAAATATAATTTTATTTTCATCAAACAATGTAACTTATACATAGGCAGACAAAGCTATGAATTTATATATGAATTTATCTTCTACATATTTATCTATGAAATCTTTGGCAATATTTTCAACCTCTTTGAATCTAAAATTTTTCGTCTGTGAAATTAACATAATACAATCTACCTAAAACAGTTGCTAGTAAAAGGAAGTTATAGGCCATGTAATACTCTTGATATGTTGTCCATCACATAATGGGGACTAAAGATATGAAGTTTAAAATATACATAATTGAAAATTGATTTGTAAAATATTTCCAAAGCTTTTTAATGGCTATTTTGCATCTTGTTAAATTAATGTCTTTCCACTATAATGTACAAGATAATTATGTACTCTAGCAGATGAAAGTTTAAGGGATAAGATGAATAGGGTAAAATAAAACTATTCATGTAGACTAAAACTATTGAAAGATCAAATACGTCTGTAGAAAGGTTTAAGATTTAGATTAATATTCAATTACTGACTGTTAAGAGTCTGCTTTTTTATTGATATATTTATTATCTCTACATGGTAAAATGTTGAGCGCAATTAGCTTTACAGTGGAAATTATAAGATTAATTATACCCGTTGCTTTTGTTTCTGCTCATAACTTGTTTTTTGACTGCAGCATCCTTTTGCTCCGAGTCCGGCCAGTCCTGGACTGAGTGCATCGCATCGTCTTATTGCCGCTCACCTTTGCAGAGGATGCAAAACCAAAGCTATTTCACTTTATAAGGGTCTTTCTGAACAACAACAGAAGTTTACCTCACAGTGAGGTTTTATATGATGTTCCACAACAGAGAATATCTTATACTTGGGGAAGAGATGTCGTTGGGCCCAAATGGAGCCTATTTGAAATGTGAATTTTATTTTGATTTCTTAAAATTGTTAAAGATGAATAGTTAGAAATAAAATTGGACAGAAATGTTTATCATTATTATAGATATTTATTTTGAATATTTATGGCATAAATATACATTTCAACAACTTTATAGATGTCCTAATTGACTAATAGTGATGGGACTGTCTTACACACAATTACGTACAATTCAATGTATAAATTTACCCTCTCTCCAACTTGTGGGCAGGGTATAAGATGGGAAGAGGGACCAAAGTGTTTTTTTTTTTTTTTTCTTTTTTTTTTTTAATTTTGAAACAGGTTAATTTTTATGAAAACTTTGATGCTCTTTTTAATCTTATTCTGTTTTTTTTTTGTTGGTTGGTTGGTTGGTTGGTTGGTTATTCTTGTTTCCCCTACATTTGTGCAAATAACAGCTAACATTTATTGAACATTTTTTGATTATTATGGTAAATTCCATTTCTATATCTTTTCATTCAATCCAGATGATAATCTCTGATTTTTTTAACTATTCACTTTCTCATTTTACTTTTTCATGTGGAAAAAAAGAAATTGAAAGTATGGAAGGGCAAATGCATGGCCCAGAAACTCGGAGCTAGTAAGTTATTTATGTATTTATGTAGATATGTATGTACTTATTTATTTTAAATGAAAAATAAAAATTTGTATGTATTTATCATGTACATGTTGTTTTAAAATATGTACATATTATGGAATGACTAAATTGAGCTAATTAACATATGTATTACTTCACTTTTTTCTGTAAAGAACAATTAAAATCTACCCTCTCACCAACTTTTAATACAATACATTGCTATTAACTAGTGATCATGATGTACAATAGATCTCTTGAACTTATCTTCCTCTCTAACTGAAATTGTGTATCCTTTGACCATCTCCCCAAGTGTCCCCCTACTCTGCCCAAAGTAAGCACCATTCTACTCTCTACTTCTTTGAGTTCAACTTTTTTAGATACTACAAATAAGTGAGATTATGCAGTATTTGTCTTTCTGTGTCCAAATTATTTCACTTAACATAGTGTCCAACAGGTCCATCCATGCTGTTATAAATGAAAGGATTTCCTTCTTTTTAAAAGCTGAATAGTCTTCCATTGTGTATTTACCAAATTTTATTTATCAATTTATTCACTGATAGGCACTTAGGTTAATTCCATATTTTGGCTATTGTAAATAATGCTTCAATGGACATGGGAGTGCAGATAGCTCTTTGGCATACTGTTGTATTTTCTTTTGAATATATACCCAGTAGAGGAATTGTGGGAACATATATTTATATTTTTAAATTTTTGAGGAACTACTATACAGTTTTTCATAATTTTGTGCCAATTTATATTCCTGCCAACAGTGTTCAAGACTTCCTCATTTTCCACATTCTTAATAAAACTTGTTCTCTTTCTTCTTCTTTATAGTAGCTATTCTTACAGATGTGAAAGGAAATCTTACTATGGTTTTAATTTATATTTCTCTAATGATTAATGATTTTGAGCATTTTTTATATCTCTGTTGGCCATTTATATTTATCCTTTTAAGAAATAACCAGTCAGATCATTTGTCTATTTAAAATCTAGGCCTAGCGCAGTGGTTCACACCTGTAATCCCAGCACTTTGGGAGACCAGGGCAGCAGATCAATTGAGGCCAGGAGTTCAAGACCAGCCTGGCCAACGTGGTGAAACTCCATCTCTACTAAAAAAAAAAAAAAAAAAAAAAAAAAAAAAAAAAATTAGCCTGCCATGGTGGCACATGCCTGTAATCCCAGCTATTCGGGAGGCTGAGGCAGGAGAATCTCTTGAACCTGGGAGACGGAGGCTGCAGTCAGCCTAGATCATGCCACTGCACTCCAGCCTGGGCAGAAAAGTGAGATTCTGTCTCAAGGAAAATAAAATACCTGGTTATTTGTTTTCTTACTACTGAGTTGTCTGGATTCCTTAGGTATTTTGGATATTCACTTTTCACCAGATACATTGTTTGCAAATATTTTCTCCCATTCTGTAGGCTGTTTCTTTACTCTGTGGATTGATTCCTTGGCTGTGCAGAAACGTTTTAGCTTAATGTAATTCATTCATTTTTGCTTTATTGCCTGTACTTTTGGATTTACATGAAAAAATACCATTGCCAATGACATGGAGGTTTTTCCTTGTTTCCTTCTAGTAGTTTTACAGTTTCCAGTCTGCCATTTAAGTCCTTATTTTGCATTTATTTTTATGTATGGTGTAAAATAAAGTTCTGGTTTTATTCTTGTGCATATGAATATCCAGTTTTTCCAATGCCATTTATTGCAGAAATTGTTCTTTCCCCATGTGTGTTCTTGGCATCTTTGGTGAAAACCAATTAATTATAAATGTACGGAACAATTTCTGGGCTTTCTATTCTGTTCATTTGGTCTATGAGTCTGTTTTTATGACAGTACAATGTCAGAGCTAGTAATTTTGATGCTACACCCACGTAACCAGGTATTATTTCTTCACTATGTCATGTTATCTTTACGAGAAAAGTAGGAGGTTCATTGAAAAATATGCATAGACAAATATTTTCAAATAATTGACACTTTTTCTTAAACTTTCATCATTAAAACTAAATTATTTTGAATTCAATAAGCATTCTTTTAAAAATAGGTATGTTAGTTAAATGATACTGTATTAAACTGAATATAAAAGTATTTAATATCATAGGGAAGACTACCAGTTATTTGCACAAAAATAATTCAAAGGGAAAACCTCTTATTTCTTGAACTAGTTTCACATCAACAAAGTCATACTTTCACCTGGAGAGAGAAAGTAGAGTTAGTGCCTACATGTTGACAAACAATAATGCAACCCAAGTATTTCCAGTGTTCTGGGAAATGGTTTCTCCTCAGTCCATCTGCTATGAGTCCAAGTCCTTTATTTGGGTACTTCTGACATTGAGTTTGGCTCAATGATTTCAATGAAAAGTTCATTCCACACCAGACCAAACCAGAAAATTTCACTAACTTACATTACCACTGGGCTTTTTCCCTTTTTTTCAGATTTCTAGAAGTGAGGGGTTGCCAGGATTGTATACTAGTGTCTGATAGGAGAAACTTAAGAATTTGAAGTTGTAATAGGCCTGATTCTGCTGGTCTACATCTCTCTGAATTTTATTTAAATTATATCTGCAGCATGAAAGGTGGTCTTTCTACAAATTGGATTTTATGAAATTAATTTTCTGCATGCAATTGGATTTTATTTAGAGCAAATGGGTTGTTCTCAGATGTGTAAATACCACTACCTGTCACTTGGCACATTGCCCCATGATGAAAAGTTATGCATCTCTGAGACTTCAATCATTCTTTCAAGCCTAGAACATCATTTAGCTTATTCCAATAGAAATTTGCTAAATGCTAAGGTAGCATTTAGCACACTCTAAGATTTATACTCATCTGAAAATGACTCTATTATCTTATTGGTTCAAAACAATTATTGTTGTAAATTTTTTAAATGTGGAAGTTTTTATCAGGCAATATAATGCTTAAGAATTAGGACTGCTTGGCTCTTTTAGTTTCATTTGTGTAATGTTGCTTTTAGAATTTCATAGTTTAGACACATAACATTTTTCTAAGCAGAAATCAAACTGCCTTATATTACAAATAATAAAGTAGCTTCAGAAAATGACTTGCAGAACAGTAGGTGTCCACTACTATCTCTTCCTCTCTCTCTCTCTGTCTCTCTCTCTCTCTCTCTCTCTCTCTCTCTCTCACACACACACACACACACACACACAGAGTCCCCACATTGTTGTTTCACTGATTGCCTTTCTTTTCTTTTTTAAAATATTTTTTGTCCGTTTTCTCTAATAAAAATCTCTTGACCTCCAAATAGAATATTTCCTCCTGGTATGCAATCTTCCTACCATGACATTTATCATATTTCATAGTTTACTTAATTACATATCTGTGCCCACCAGACTCTATACAATTTGTAACAAGGACCATGCCTATATTGTTCCTGATCATATCCCTAGAATTTTGCACAGTGTAAGGCATATGGTATAGTCTCAGCAAATATTTGTCGAATGAATTCAGGAATTAATATGATTTTAACTCAAGACTCAAATAATGATCCATGATTACCTAGCCTGAGCTTTTGAAAGTATATATTGTGTGAATACTTCTCAATATACTTTTATGTATGCAGTTTCCTGATTACCATCATATCCCACACAATGACATTATTTTTATTGTTTCCTTCTTCCTAACAGAATATTTTAATGAAAACTACTGAAAATAATTTATTCTAAACAGAATAAAATATTAAATAAAAACTTTAAATAAAATATTAGATTTTGTTCTGTTTACCATGAAGAAAATCAGAAGAGTGTGTGAGTGTGTGTGTACATGTGTATGGGTATGTGTATGTGTGTGTGTGTGTGTGTGTGTTCCTTAAGGTAGCTGATAAGGCACATTTCAAGGATGAGAAGGAATCCTGGATTATGTTAACCACCATAAATAATTGGAGGGCACACATCTTGCTAACTATAACTATTCAGATGTCAATCAGAGGCTCATTAGCCTTACAAATATCAATCTCAAGTGCTCTCTGTACTATGTGTGTTCTCAGAAGACTAATGAGTTACACTAGACGTATATAACAAAGCCCCTTATATGAATGCATTTTCCCACTATCTGGGTATCACACAAATGCTGTGATGAAAGTTAAGGCAAATGAAAAAGCACCACTGAAAAATCAAAGGTCAACTTTAAGTCACCTTAATATTACTGGGGAGAGAATTGGGGAGGAAATGATGAAATGGTAAGGAAGTATGATTTCCTATAGCCAATTCCACATACATAAAATTAACAGAAAATCTATTCAGAACCCATTGGAGACAATTGTATTGGAGACAATACAAAATAGGAAGCTTACATCTTTAAATATACTAAACATATATACTTTTTCATGTAAACAGTGGCTGATCCGGAATTATAGTTATTAATTATGCCGACATTTTGTTTACAGAAAAAAAAAATTTTCATCTTTGAAATGCTAACCTTAAACTAATGTTAAAATTATACAAAGCATCTGTAACAGAAAAACAGCCACAATATGAGCCAAACAAGCAAATGCTTGACCATAAATACATGGATAATTGTTTCTAGTCCCATCATTTACTACCATTTTGGCCTTAATTTTTCTAAGCCTCAGTTGTCTGATAATGCAAAATAGTCCCACCTGAGTAGGTTTCTAGTGAAGATTAATAAGATAAAGCCCTTAATACAGTTTGTGCTACAAAGTAGGCATCCAATAACAAGTATTATTGTTTACTTGATTTAGAATATGAGAAGACTCAAATACACATATATTGCCAATTATGCTAGAACATAATTTTTAAACTAGTAAATTAATTTTTTAAGCCATTCCTGGTTTTTTAAATGCAATTTTTTCCTCAGTAACAGATAAATAAGCAAGGATAATTTAATGACAGTTCCAGCATTGTTTGTTCATTTTTTTGTTTCCCCTGAGTCCCTATCATTGCCTGTTTTATTTTCCATTGCTTAACAGATTGGAAGTGAAAAAACATAAGCAAAGAAATACAGCTAAAAAAATAGTCCCCATGTTGATTGAAGTTATTTCAAGAGGATTTCAACAAATTCCCTCTTCATCAACCCAGATTAGTTGGAAAGCCTTTGGTATTTGTCATTCTTCACAGATCCTAATGAACAACCTACTTTGGCAATATGAACTATCCCGATCCAGCTATCTCATCTGGACGTTTTTCCTATTAGCTAACTTCCTCTGGCTCAAAAGATAGCAGTACAAAGATCTGAAAAAACAAAAGGGCAAAAAGTGAGTTCTAGACATCATCCCACTTTCTCCAATACCCAGGCACTCATATTTCCTGTGCCCAGTTTCTTTTGGCTAAGTGAAAGTTAAATGACTAAATATGGGAGAGTGGCAACTTGGATTGCCAGAACAATTTTCAACATTAAGATTGTGGATTGTACTTAACTTGCATATTGCTGCGGACTTGACATAGTTTCATTGTTTTATGACTCAGAATTACCTACAGAAACAGAACCAATAAGAGATGATAGATATTTACATAGATAGATAGATAGATAGATAGATAGATAGATAGATAGAGAATTTATTAGGAGAATTGGCTCCCATGATTATGGAGGCTGAGAAGTCACAATATAGGCCATTTGCACTCTGGAGAAACAGGGAATTCAATGATATAACTCTCAATCTAAAGCCAAAGGCCTAAGAACCTGGAAGTTATTAGTGCAAACCCCGGAGTTCAAGTGCCAGAGAACATAGTAGTTCCAAAGTCCAAAGGCAGAAAAGAAAGTTGTCCCAGCTCCCAAGAGGAGAAAAGGAATTCACCTTTGCTCTGTCTTTTTATTCTATCCAGGCCCTTAGTTAATTGGCTAGTGCCCACCTACATTGGTGAGGGTGAAACTTTCTTAGTAGACTGATTCAAATGTCAGTCTATTAAAGACTATTATTTCAGGCACAGCCAGAAATAAAGATTTACCAGCTATGTGACTATCTAGTCAAGCTGAAACCTAAAATTAACCATCACAGGTACCATTTATTAAGGCAAAATATAAGGAAATAAATTAATTATGAAGAAGCCATTTTATTTTCTAAACTAAAATAGATATCAGGGCAAATGAAAAGTAAGTATAAGATTTGGTGTCTTCCCCAAAATAACACATTACATAAATAGATCTATATTTTAAAAGCACATAAAGGAGTCACAAAGTATAAAACAACAATCCAAAAGGTACCAAAGGGAAGACCATGTAACACAGGGAAATTAGAGTAAGAAGAAACGAAAGGCCAGGCGCTATGGCTCACGCCTGTAATTCCAGCACTTTGGGAGGCCGAGGTGGGCAAATCACGAGGTCGGGAGATCGAGACCATCCTGGCTAACACGGTGAAACCTCCTCTCTACTAAAAATACAAAAAAATTAGCCGGGCGTGGTGGTGGGCATCTGTAGTCCCAGCTACTTGGAAGGCCAAGGCAAGCAGGAGAATGGCGTCAACCAGGGAGGCAGAGCTTGCAGTGAGCCGAGATTGCACCACTGCATTCCAGCCTGGGCCACAGAGCGAGACTCCGTCTCAAAAAAAAAAAAAAAAAAAGAAACTGAAACAAACAAACAAAAAAAGAAAAACAAATACACTAAGCATACAGAATGTTTCCACTTTCTATGAGTTATTTTCCTAGGTGACATTTAAAAACAAGCATAAATAAATGAAAGGAAGAAATCATGCTGAGATAAACAAGCAGAGTTGCCCAGTATGGAGATGAATATATGATAGCAGATAACACTAAACATGTAAGAAAGTGTCTATAGGCTGGGCGCGGTGGCTCAAGCCTGTAATCCCAGCACTTTGGGAGGCCGAGACGGGCGGATCACGAGGTCAGGAGATCGAGACCATCCTGGGTAGCACAGTGAAACCCCGTCTCTACTAAAAATACAAAAACTTAGCCGGGCGAGGTGGTAGGCGCCTGTAGTCCCAGCTACTCGGGAGGCTGAGGCAGGAGAATGGCGTGAACCCGGGAGGCGGAGCTTGCAGTGAGCTGAGATCCGGCCACTGCACTCCAGCCTGGGTGACAGAGCGAGACTCCGTCTCAAAAAAAAAAAAAAAAAAAAAAAGAAAGTGTCTATACACTTAAAACACAGGGCTTTTTTTTTTTTTTTTTTTTTTTTTTCTATAGTTTTTCTAGGAGATAAGAGTTGAAGTCTTTATGTGCTAGTCAGAAAATGTTTTACCGCATCCATTTTTCTTTGTATGGATAGATGCAGAGAGCAGCAAAAGTGGACTGAGCAGCTTTTCTTGAGCCTAATATATTTTGGTATTTCTTTTTTAAGAACTGCAAATGACCTGTGAAAAGGGAGGATATACAGTCAACTTTATTTTCAAAAAAATTATCCATAGAGCATTTTGTAATTTGTCAACAGCTCTGTACTCTTGGGGATGATCAGCTCCAAAATTTTCTGGAACACTTCCATATCTCAGACAGGTAGAGCAAAACAGGAGCTGTTCTTTTAAAACCAGTGGTTTTGACTATTGTCTAAAAATAAAAATAAAAAATAGGAACTCCTTCATGAAAGATAATGGAAACTAATTAAAAAGAATAAATGTTGTATACTTGCCTAGGTAATAATGACTTTTATGCCTTTACATCCTCTTATCAGTCAAAATGAACCTACATGGTAAAACTTCTGTATTTGCACCATAAACAAGAGCACAGACAAGATTATAGAAATAGAAACCTCTTTTGTTTTTTCCATTTTTGTAAAAGTAAAGGAAAGTAAGTTTTGTTGTTTACAGTGCAATTACTGTGAGGTGACAGTTACTTATGTGTTAATCAATAAGGCAATACTCATTTCTCTCTAGCATTTCATGTTTGGAGATGACCTGAGTTAAACAGGACTGGTCCTTAACTCAAAATCAAATTTGGTTTATAAATAAAATTTATCTCATACCTTCTAAAAGTGTGAGCTGGTCAGTCATATCATTCAATTCCTCATCTACCCTCATGAGAGTACCTGGTTACAACAGGCAGTCAAAATGGATTAGCAATTTGAAGCATAACTAATTTTTAAAAGAGACATTAAAGCTTCTCCTCAGTGGAATGTTGACTGTCGTAACAATTGAAAATGGATCATTTACAACTAAACACATGAAACCATTTCTACAGTTAAAGCATTGTCATTTGTATAATACCTGAAATAACTAACACAAACAAAAAATACATTACAAAAAGCCATTTTGAAGTCTTTATGTAAATTAAAATTTTATGACATTAAAACAAATGTGAATTTTGTTTCTGGAAGTGTGTGCTTTTGAATAAGCATTTGCTAAACAAGGTGTGAAATGTTTTGTGTGTACTTTCTTATGTAATCCTCAAATATGCTCTATACAGTACCTCACAGAGGAAAAAATCGCAAAACATTTTACGTATTTGAAGTTGTCTGCATCTGAGCTTTTGGTATGTCATCAGAATATTCTGTAGCAAACTCATTTGTTAGTAAGTATAGTAATACTGTTTCAGATTACTTATGTTATATGAGATTTATGCTTTAGATCGAATGCATACATATATTTGAAGATAATTGTTTGAATATGCTGTACATGTATTTGAAGATATTACATTGTCCAAGTGCATCAAACTACCAGTATGTTATAAAAACATTAAGCTGCAAAACATTAAAAAACCTTATTCAATGTTTTATATTATTAACTTTCTATGGCTTAATTTTTTAAATATTTCAGTTTTCAATATTTAGACTACTGTGTAGTCTAAATATTCTGTCATGGGATAACCTAAGGCATAGTTTTAAAACTTGAGCCTTTGTGAAACTGTTTTTTGATGTTCTTAATAGCTGTCTTCCAAATAAATTTATAAAACAAATCTATTTTTAAGAAGGTATCTGCCTATAGTGTAAATGATTAGCCACTATTGTGCAAATATATTTCAAAGCACCCCAAGACGCTGGATGTACAAGCATCAATGAAATAATCACAATGTTAATAAAATACAAATATAAAATACAATATGCACTCCAAGTTTAAATACACTGGTTAATTTAGTTCACCTATCTTGCAAAGTTAGGTTACCATAATTATTATAATTGATCACCACACACAATTTTTATGACATTTAAAAATCTATGCAATGGTTCAGTGACTTAGAATATGCACTTTTAAATACAGGACTAGGACATTCTCAATATGGCCCTGTAGGACAGATTAACATTGGCATGTAAGATTTCCTTTGTGCAACCATAGAGATGAACCAAGATCAATCATCAAATCAACAGTCAGAAACAGCCCCGGGCTACAGAAACACATTTTTTAAAAGGTCCCCTCTCATACCCTAACTCCCCACTGCAACCAGCCTGGATTCAGTAGAAATCTGACAATTCTGAAATATTAAAAATAAAGATACTAGTAAAATTGAACTTGAAATATCTTTTTTAAATATCCCCTTAACTGAATACTATGACCCAGAGCTTTACCTTTGAATCAAAAGATTGGTTTGTGGAGATGCCAGAAAAAAATAAAAATGTGGTAAATCTGTATTTACAACAGAATATACATACAATTAATGTGCACTTAGAACAGACATGCATATTAATTAGATTGAGTGGCATATTTATGAGCTTTAGTAATAGGCTGAAATAAGTTGACCATCAAATGAGAGATCAAAGGATTATCATAAAAAATAAATTTGCATGACAGATAAAAGTTATTCTTACATTCATGTGGACAAATTGTCTTTTAGCCAAAGCAGCTATAACTTGCAGCTGATATATGAAATCAAAATTGTTCAGCACATCCCCCAATATCTTGCCATATTAATTAGAAAGCTTTCTACACTATTACAATTTAGCCATGAAACATGACATCAAAACTTCAGATTAACTGCTAACTGGTGATTTACATGATAAAAGTCATATTTGCAGTTGGAAAAAAGAAAATGGCCAAGGAAAATTGTGAACTGCAAATGCAGTAAAATCAAACCTGTATAAGGTCTTCAAGAAGTAGACAGTGATTTTGAATTGCTTATGCTTAAGAAATGCAATAATTTTACTTTAGAATAAATGTTTGCCCATAGTTAGATATGACATATTTTACCAACCTATAACCCCCTTTTCTTTTTCTTTAAGAGATAGAATCTCACTCTGTCACCCAGGCTGGAGTGCAGAGGTGCAATCTCGGCTCACTGCAACCTCCGCCTCTGGCGTTCAAGCGATTCTCCTGCCTCAGCCTCCCAGGTAGCTGGGATTACAGACATGCACCACCATGCCTGGCTAATTTTGTATTTTTAGTATAGGCGGGGTTTCTCCATGTTGGTCAGGTGGGTCTCGAACTCCCGACCTCAGGTGATCCTCCCACCTCGGTCTCCCAAAGTGCTGGGATTACAGGCATGAGCCACCATGCCCAGCCTCCTATAAACTTTTTAGTAGCCCTATGCATGCTGACATTTTGCTACAGAATGAAGTTTTGAGTAAATATTATCAATGACACAATTAAACAACTAATGATACATAATAGTGTTTTAGATAGAAAAGGATTAGGTTTAACCACATGCAACAAAAACATCAAAACAACGGTAGCTTAAATAAAGTCAATTGTTCCCCCATAAAGCAAAGACCTCTTGTGTTTTTGCTTTATCATCTTGATTGCATGGATTTCTTTTCAAAGGGTACAATATAGTCCAGGAAACTTGCAGTTCACATAATCATACGCATATTACACATAGCAAGAATTCAGAAGAAAGAAAATTATCAATCTCACTGAAAGGCAGCTCCTATGTCTTTCTCAAAATGCTCCACGACACTTTCATTTGCATCTCACTGGCTAGAATTTGGTCACAGGTCACTCCTAGCTACAGGAAATGTTAGAAATGTGGTCATTGCTGCCTAAATAAAAATAGAAGTTACATTAAGCAAGTAGAGGATTGATATTAAGTGAAAAATTATAGTTTGCTAGAAATAGTATTTTGGGTCACAGAGGCTCCTGTTTTTTCTTGTTTGTTTTTTGTTTGTTTTTCTTATTCCATCATATCCTAACTTCTTTAAAATAAACTGTTAAGTCCTTAGATGAGTGACATAGCAGTGCACATAATGTGTAAGAAACCTAGAGAAAGTTCTGTAAGGACAGCAGATACTGCTATATTGGTTTTAGCCAATCTAGACACTAAAATTATGATGCTACTTTACAGTAGCATATACTGTGGCAAATTACCTATGTAAAAAATTATTTAAACTACTGATTCTTTTATGTGCAGATTTTAGAAATATTAAAATTTATTCTGTTGAGCATTATTAAACCTTCTGTGTGTTGAAGGCCTAGTCCCATAAACTATGAGCAACATCTGAAAACACCCTGATGATAACCAGAGTGGCTGGAGAAATGCTCTCTGCATTGTCACTGCTGGCATCTATTTGATTTCTTTCCCCCTCCATGATGTATACTAGAACTTCAGATTGTTCTTTTAAGTCCCTTATCACTAAATCCTACTCACTTCCTTATGTTTATGCTTCAATAGAGTCATTAAATATTGAGGCTTCTCTTGTTGCTTTGAGAGTATTGTCTTTACTCTGTTTCCCCAACTTTGAATTATCCAGGCAAACTCAAAATGCAATCACGATGTAGTTTATAAGATGGCAGCAGAGGGAGATTTGATATAAACAGATAAGCTAACATAAGGATGAAGGCAAAGGTAAAGATTTTAGAGATGTAGCCACAAGTCACAGAATGCCAGTAGCCACTGGAAGCTAGAAGAAACTAGGGACAAATTTTTCTCTAGAGGTTTCAGATGGAGTATGGCCCTTTGACACTGTGACTTTGGCTCAGTGATACAGATTTCACACTCTAGCTTTCAGAAAAGAGAATAAACTCCTGTTATCTTAAACCACCCAGATTGTGGTAATCTGTTACAGTTTCCACAGGAAACTAATACAATAATTTTATACAAATAAAAATATTTTGAGTCTTAATTATTGCCTTTATTTTTTAACATGGATTATTTTTTCTTCCTGCTTACCTGCACAACTAAAATTCTACTCATAATTGACTTCCAAAAACTGATAGCAGGATGACTTTTTGTAACCACTACACACTGAGAGGAGCTGTTAGAGGTTATCCATGACCTATACGATATATCAGGCTGTATACGTGACACTGGATACAAAACAGTAAACTAGAAGTTGCAGGCCCTTTCTGCAAAGATTTTACAGTCTGTTGGAACACAGTAACAGGTAAAACAATAAATGTTTAACTATGTTATGACTCAATGTGGACTAGCAATAGAAGGACTCGTTTTAGATTGGGTGGTCAGATGCAACTGTCATGAATAGATTATAACATTTAATTTGAAACCTAAGGAATGTCAATGTCGCAATGATATTATAAGTAAAAATTAACATGTAATTTTACTCTGGGTTTCAATACAATAGTGGCTTATAAAATCAATTAAGTGAATCATGACTAGTCATTAAAATTTTAAAAAATATTCAGAGATATCACATATGGTAAGGATAAGAATCAGCATTGTTTTGTAAACTCTAGTTTTAGTTTTTACACACACACACACACATATGCACCCACACATGTTGCGTCATGGTATGCAGTTTATTTCTGATTGTGAACTATGGCCACAAAAGCTGAAAAGACAATATTCCAGGTAAAGGACACAGTAGGTATATAGGTCTTAAAGAAAAACAACAGTTTGAACTATCTAAGGAACTAAAGCACCTCCGTGGACCCTACCTTAGTGAACACTGGGTGGAACAGTGGTGGCGTGGGGCAGGCATGTGGAGGAAGGAGTTAGGCATGAGGATGGTAAAGTCAGCAGGGCCTGCTCATGCGTGCTGTTAATTAGAGGCCCTGCCTTCTATTTACACATTTACTCAGTTGTGTGAAAAACATATTGGAAAAATCAAGAGTAGAAGCAAGAATGCCACTCCGCAAGATCCAACAGTGGTATAGGCAGGAGATATTGGTGATTTATACACAGGTGACTGAGATGGTAGAAAGAAGATTCTATTGGGAAAAGGTTGAAAGGTATGTACTACAGTTATGCCAAAAATATAATGTTTGCGTACTTTGGATTTGGTTTTCTTTTTACCTTTCTTCATATCTTGTATCTGGATAGCACTCATCATATATCCATAGAATTGGAAGAAGATATGTTATTGTATTTAAATTAAATGTATTTTATTTTCTTGCCTTAATCTGATCTACATTTTTCCTTTACTTGTCTCCTTTCTATTTCTTCAATTCCTTTTGTGATTTTCTGAAAAACAAGGACTACAACGTATTTGAAATTGATAAAAATCAAAATGAAAATGAAGGAAAATTAAAATAAATTCTTTGTCCTTCTAAAGATGGCCATGCAACATATTATCCAGTTTCAGAATCTTACCTACCTTCAACTGACAACTTGAGGCTGTGGTCAGTCAGCTGATTCCAGGACCAATTATGCTCCTAGGGGTACATCACTCAGTCTACACATTTCTGTTTTGAAAATACACAAAAGGTTAGTGACTGTAAATATTTTGTTGGTAGTTTCCTTACTTTTGCTATTTGTTTTTATTTTCCATTTGAACATATTTTCTGCCTTTCCCCCTAAGCATAGCAGGCATAACCTCCTCTAGAAATGTAAAGAATCAGAGGTAGAATGGGGTTCTGAGGTAACTCATACTCTATATCAATGTATTTTAGTGCTATTTTAGTGACTTTTCCAGACCAGTAAGCTTTTGTGTTTTGTTTTGGTTTGTCTCTCCCTCTCTCTTAATTCTACCATATCTCATATGCAGAAATAAGGTGCAGAGAAAATTGCTAGGAGAATTTGGCATGTGAAAATCAATTTACATTCTCTTTTTCCATCTGAGCTGCTGCTTCTTTGGGTCATTCATAAGGTGCCTGTGGGTGGAGATATTTTATTTAATGAGGATGAATTCTTTCCACATTGTGCTTACACACCCTGGTCAATCAGCACATCCACACAAGTCCTCAAATGCAGTAGAAGGGAAGTACCACACTCATGATTTACCAGTCCAGTGCTTTACCATTCCCCTCATCTCTTAAGGAAAGCTAGTTTGGCAAGCTGTAGGTATACTTTTATGCATTTGCTAACGGCAGTATTTCTGTGTATAAAATTAATACCTCCATGTATGGGGGTTCCCCTTGTGTGTTTTCCAAACATAGTTTCTATCCAAAATGGCTTTAGCATTTTCTGAAGCAAAAAAAGTCCCTTATTGTGGTCTTTGGTTGTAAATTCTGTGTCCCCTCCTAAGTTTTTACCCATATGATTTTACAAGGTTAGTAGGCTGAGAAAAGTTTGAGACACTGTGACACGCACACAAAGCGTTAATAATCCATACAAGTATCTCTTAAATAATCCATTTAACAAATACTTTTAAAATCACACATGTGATTCAACTTATAATCACAAGTACATTTTTATCTTAAGTGTTGATAGTACCTGACTGCTAAAAATGGGCATATTTGTGGTGCTCACAGAGCAATGGTCTAAGGACTGTACTAAATCTTATTGTTATATACAAATACATTTTGCTTCAATGAGAGAAAACTCACAACATGCAGACAGTGACCAAGTGGGGACCCTCGATGTCTGATTCAGGAACTTCAGGCTATTACAATTTAGTACAGAAAAATCCATTCCTTTTGGCCTTAATGTATCATCTACGTTTATTCCACATTTTTTAAAAAATCAAAATAATAAAGACAAGAGGGAAGATAAGGTAAGCCATGAAATCATTTCAATAAGTTCCACCTACATTTTTTCTTTCATTTTATTCCTTGCTGCTTTATGGGAACAGTATTTTCTAATATCAAGATAAAAAATCTGGAAGAAGTGAGTAATCCTATTTCCAGTTGTTAGAGTTGTATGAGTGTTCAGGAACTTGTATTGTGTTATGCTTTCAAATTCCATTAATAGTCATTTGCCTTGACAGAAAAATCTCTGCTATTTTGTACTTTTTTTAAAACTAAAACCCCTCTAATGGATTTTACCAATAAGCAAGTGCTTGAGTCTCAGTTTTGTGAGCTGAGACTGGCACCTACTGGTAAAATAATATAGATCTCAGTTGAAATAAATTTTTTCAGTCATAGGTAGAAGTATATGGTTTCGTGAGCTACTGTGATATTGCTTTCTTTCATTTGAGTTAGTAATATCAAAATTAAAAAGTATAAATTCTCATTTTCTATATTCATATTATCCAAGTAACATTTAAAAGATAAAAGGCAGCTAATGTCCACTGATTTCAAGAAACTTAATAAATCTATAAACTACTTAAATTTCCAAACAAATTAGAATGAATCTGTCTGAATTTATTATCAAGAATAAGTGTGTCCCACGGAACTGAGTTAAGAACTATAATGGACAATACATAAATGGTCTCATATATGCCTCAACATTAATTTGAAATCAGGAGTGCCTTATCTCATAAGGTAATTCTATCACTCGTGTTTCTAAATCCAGGCTGGATAAATATCAGTCAAGAAGACCATACAAGTGATTTATGTAATAAACATGAGGTAGACGATAACATTTAAGATACTTGTTTTCTGTCCTTCATGTCGGTTCTTACAGACCTGGTTTATAGCATCAAGGTCTACAGAGTTGCCTAAACCCAAAAACGTAAGAAGCATTCTTGATTTCTTGTTTGTCCCTACTCTTTTCATCCATTTCCTTAGTAAGTTTTAGCTCTCCATCAGACATATGTCCTATATTCATCTGTTTCATTTAAACTTTACTGCTCCCCTTGCCAAATCACCATCTTCTCACCTGGAATACTAGGCTGTTAGTTGACAGTGGTGGGGGGAGGATCTTCTGTTTTATTGCAATTCTAATAATCCTATTCTGAACACAGCAGAGTGATATTTAAATGTAAATCCCATATTTAAATTGCATCATGAGCTACAGAAGAAAAAGAAATGTTTCTGTATTCAGGATGGTGTTTGGCACATATTATATCTACTGTAGTAGCAATATTTGCTATCACATTATGCTAATTAAAATTTCTTTACATTTCAAAAACAGGATACTAAACTCCCTTAAATCACAAGGCAAATTTAGCTAGATGATATTTTTTTAAAGATGTATAAATCATAATTCATAGGATTAAATTTGTTCTTAAATTGATTACATATTTGATACACTATACTACAGAGTCTCCAGTTTTATGAATATCTTAGCACAGAGAAAGTTTACATTTTATTATTGCAATTCTATAGATTTTTGTCCTGGGAGTAATAAAGTTATACATGTTAATTATTTGTCTTCAACCTTTTCCATTAGGTAGTATGAACATCTAAATTATAGGTGTCAAGTGCTACTTTGGATATTCAGAATATTTTTAACAGCTTTATTAAAGTATAATTGACATTGAGAATTACATGCTCTCTCTCTATATATATGCTATAAAAATATACTTCCATTTCTCCTTGACCAATTGAGTGAAGTTTACTTTTACATATGTTATAAACACTTCAATACATTATTATTTTTGTTTAACAATTATTTTTTAAAGAAAGTGGCCAGGTGTGGTAGCTAATGCCTGTAATCTCAGCGTACTGGAAGGCCAAGGTGAGAGGATCTTTTGAGACTGGAGTTTGAGACCAGCCTGAGCAACATAGAAAGACCCCCATATCTACAAAAATAGAGTTAGTCAAATGTAGTTGCACACGTCTGTTGTCTCAGCTACTTTGGAGACTGAGGTAAGAGGATCACTCAGCAGAGGAGTTTCAGGCGGCAGTGAGCTATGATCATAGCACTGTACTTCAGCCTAAGTAACAGAATGAAATCAAAAAAAAAGAAAAGGAAGGAAGGAAGGAAGGAAGGAAGGAAAGAAGGAAGGAAGGAAGGAGGGAAGGAAGGAAGGAAAGAAGGAAGGGGAAAGAAGGAAGGGAAAAGAAGAGAGAAAGAAAGAAAAGAAAAGAGAAAAGAAAGAAAGAAAGAAGAAAGAAAGAGAAAGAAAGAAAGAAAGAAAGAAAGAAAAAGAAAGAAAAAGAAAGAAAGAAAAAGAAAGAGAGAAAGGAAGGAAGGAAGGAAAGAAGGAAGGGGAAAGAAGAGAGAAAGAAAGAAAAGAAAAGAGAAAGAAAAGAAAGAAAGAAAGAAGAAAAGAGAAAGAAAGAAAGAAAGAAAGAAAAAGAAAGAAAAAGAGAGAGAAAGAAAGAGAAAGGAAGGAAGGAAGGAAGGAAAAGAAAGAAATTAAACTAATAAGTAATTCTGTAATTTGTTATAAGAAAAATTTGATAAAATAGATATGTTATCTAAAAAAGAACTAAGATCAGAATATTTATCCTTGTGTAGATCCATATTTCTTTCTCTTTTTATCTACAGTCTGAAATTATTATATTGTAATGAATTATGCTGGTAATGAGTTACTTCAGCTTTTGCACGTATGTCTGGAAAAGTCCTCATTTGCTATTATTTTAAAGCCAATTTCACTAGGAATAGTTTCCTAGGTTATTATCTTCTGCCTTTTCGTTGTGCTTTAAAGATGCTGCTCAATTATCTTCTTACTTACATTGTAACTGGCAAGAAATATGTTGTCATTCTTATCCAAGTTCCTTTTTATACAACATATCTTTTTTTGCTCTAACTAATATTATGATTATTTTTTCTTTTTTACTGGTTTGAGCAATTTGAATATCATGTATGTTGGTAGAATTGTCTTCATGTTTCTCGTACTTGTACTTGAAGTTTACTGAGCTTCTTGGGTACAAGGGAATAGAGAGGTCACAAATTTGGAAACTTTTTAGCCATAATTTCTTCAAATGTTATTGTCTACCCTCTCTCTCCTCTCAAGGATCAGAGAGCAGAGATCTGTACCCAGGCGAAGGCAACAGGGAGGCTTTTGCTTGGTGATAAAGCATTGAAAAACCACACAAGCCATTACGGATTGCAAATAGAAGTTGAATTAAAAGAAACAAAGAAATATTTATGAATTTTGTTGTCATACCAAATAACACAAGCAGTTTAAATTAGTGAACTTTCTTTTGTGCCATTGCATTGCTTTAGTGTAACATAGAAACTTCCTTGAGTTGATTATAATATGATACGTAACCATTTAAAAAAATGACCCAATGTGAGCCTTTGACTTGCTCTGGACCAAGTCTCTTCATACAACCTTTTTCCTCACCACATTTTAAGCTTCAGGAAAACAAAGGCAATGTCTGGCTTTTTTCCCATTGCTATATTCTCTGTACCAAACATAGTGCCTGTTATATAAAGGGGACTCAAAAATTGATGTACTAAAAGAATAAGTCATCAACAGCTAGAAGAATTGGAAGAGAAGAATGAGAAGAAGTATTTGTATTTGAGAGAACAGCATATATGTAGGCAGAGAGTAATAAAAGAGCATATTGCAATTAGGTTACTGTAGGTACCCTTATAGAACAAAGAAAATTCAGAGGGGAATGATAATGGAAGTCACAAATAGCCTCATAGAGCTGAGAAAAAAGAAATGCTGCTTTATTGTGGAAACTTCAGTGAAATATTGAAACATAATCAACTTATGGATTAAAATGAGTAGGTTTAAATTTTTGAAAGTTCATGCAAAAATCTAGAGGCTAGATTGAAAGTGGTAAAAACATGAGAACAATAAACTAATTAGAAGTCTATTGCAGTAGGTAGAAGCACCTGAGCTAAGAGAGAAGCAACAGAAATAAAATAGGAGGAAATCTATTCAAGATAATTATAAAAATCATATTCGAAAAACATGTTTTCTTTCTTTTTTAGGTGAAGGAGTGGTGAAAAGAAGTATTTTCAATCTATAGGTGGCATCAAAATCATGTTGGGGAAGAAAGAAAATAAATTAAGGTTTAAAAGCTTGAGGTTGAGGTACTTGTGAAAAATCTAAGTGAAAATAGCTACTTAGCTTTAAAGTTCTGAGAGCTAGTATTCATTCATTCAGTTCATCAGTGATTGTTTACTGAGAATCTTTTCTTGTGTGTTCCAGGCACTGTTTTATAGGTGCTGAGGGTTCGGTAGTGAAGAAGTCCTTGCACTTATAAAGCTGAGAATATAAAGTGGGTATAAACAAAAATCAAGGAGACAAATGAATACATAGTGGAATTTCAGTTAGTGATGGGTAATGGGAAGAAAATAAAGCAGTTTCAGTGTCTAGAGTAGAGGCTATTTTAAATTGGGTAGTCAGAAATCCTTGTAGGCTAGGAGATGATATTTAAACACAGACTTTCATAATGAGAATGAATTTTGTCACATTAGCTAAGGGAGAAGAAAATGTTAAGTGGTGGCAAGTTGTCAACATTGTCAAAACCTACAGAGATATAACAAAATCAGGATATATAAATGTTCTTTGGCTCTAGCTATTTGGAGGCTACTGGTGACCAAAATGAGAACAGTATGAGTAGGAGAACAGATGTTGGATTGGAAAAGAAAAGAGTAACTGGGTTTGAAAAAGAACAGTTAGCATAATTTTTAAAAGAAAGCTTGATGGCAAAAGAACAGAGAGAGAGGTAGGACTGATTCCAGGAGAGACTGGAGAGTAATTTGTATGTTTTTCCAATTATATTTTTATGACTCTTCATAGTACATTTTATGCAGTCCTCTTGAGAAAATATAATCGAACTCACTGAGAAAATAATATGTTATTTTGGGGTGTGTGATAATATATTTTTCTCAGACCATTAATTCCATGGAGAACTAAAGTGGACAAAAGCTGCAGTGCTATAAGTAAAATCTCTGTGTGCTCCCTGACATAGAGCATTGAAATCCAGCCACTCATGGCTTATACCGTAATGGTTTGGGCTTAGTATTTTTAAAACATTTTTAAAATTAAGGGGTGAGACTTGTTCCTTGAATCATTGTTTTTATAACGAGATTTTAAACTATCCTTTAGAGAATGATTAAAATATTTGCTCTTTCTGATTTAACATCATGGGAGCAAGTCTTGGTAAAAATGTTACACTTTCGATAATAAACATGCAGATATGCCTCTAAAAATAAAAGCTGAAAGACTAAGTATAATTTGGTCTAATAATCTTAGTTCCACCATGCTGGTACTCTTGAGTGTATAAGCAATTCTTATTGTACCAAATAACCCTTAAAATGTATTGTCAAACGATGACAACAATCGTTATTTTCTTCTCCTTTCAGTGATTGTTCCTTTGTATTATCAGGCAGTGATGCTTTTTCTGATTTTTAAAGTAAGATTTTCTAGCTATTTTTTGAAAGCTTTTATCAAGAAAGCCTCTGGTGCTGAAAATTAAATGTCTCCAGCAATGTGTTTTGTCATTAGAATGTGAACTAATGATCTGATTGGGTCTCTACCTAGAAACTGCTCAGGAGACCTAGATTTTAATCGAGTCTAGCAAGTTAAATAGGGCTGTATTTGCCATGCTAGGCAACCTTCAGGTCTCAGACAAGTTGCTGAGCATTTTTCATTACCAATTAATGTATGACACTTTAAATAATATGGCTTTGCTATTCTTTACTGAAAAACAACTAGGGCAGGGTTCTTAAATGAAAAAAATGTTAAGAATATGTTCAACTCCTGCAATTAGATTTCTATTCAGAATTCCCTGCAATTATTTCTAAAGGTAGAAAGGTGACTCTAAGACTTTCCACATTCTTTAATAATCTAAACCTTTCTCACCACAAGAACAATGTCTACATTATGTGCGTGCATAGTTGCTGAAAATACTTAGGAAATGACAATGCTTTATCATCATTTGGTGAATAACAAATATATGACTTTTCTTTTGGATCTGCCAAATCATTATTAATTGAATCAAATTATTGTACAGGCTAAACCATTTTTTAAACTGGGCTTTAGGGGACTCAGATTTTTTTTTTTTATCAAGACCTTCCAGAGAAACATGAGTCTGTAAATTAATCTTTACACTGCTTTGTCTATAAAAGTGAGCAAAGAGAATGTAAATAGCTATATTTATTCTATACTATAAATTCAGACTTCATTATAGGCAGACTTCATATTTTCTCTTTTCTAAAATGTTGTTTGGAAACTGGTTGTTTTCAACTTGAAAGATATTTCTGATAGCAAGAAAATTAAAATTGATGATAAGTATTTAAGCTCCCACAAGTCCTATATATTAGATATTGTATAGTCTACTCATATTACTAATTGAAATAAAATTACATTGAGAGATTTATATAGAGGGTGGAGGTTTTTGAGTCTTACTTCTCAACAAAATATAGGCTTTTGGAGGGATAGAAGGAGATGTAAATTGTGGGAATGAATTACACGATAGCCACATACAAAAAATGAAATACCAAGAAATACAGCTAACCAAAGAGACAAGAGATCTCTACAAGGAGAATTACAAAGCATTGTTGAAAGAAATCAGAGACGACACGAATAAATGGAAAAATTTCCATGATAATGGAGTGAAGGAATCAATGTTGTAAAAATGGCCTATACTGCCCAAAGAAATTTACAGATTCAATGCTATTCCTATAAAACTACCAAAGTCATTCTTCACAGAATTAGAAAAAAAGTATTTTAAAATTCATAAGAAACCAAAAAAAAAAAAGAGCCCAAATAGCCAAAACAATTCTAAGCAAAAAGAATAAAGCAAGCATCACACTACCAAAATTCAAACTATACTATAAAGCCACAATAACCAAAATAGCTTAGTACTTATACAGACACAGACACATAGAGCAATGGAGCAGAACAGAAACCTCAGAAGTAAAGCTGCACAGCTACAATTACCTGATATTCAACAAGGATAATAGAAACAAGCAATGAAGAAAGGACTCCCCATTCAATAAATGTGCTGGGATAGCTGGCTAGCCATATGCGGAAGAATGAAACTGGACCCCTATCTTTAACCATACACACACAAAAAATGGATGTTTTAATTTATGTATGTCAAAAGGGTCAATGAAGTTACTTAATCTATTAATCACCTCATCAATTTATCATTATTTTGTAGTGGGAACATTAAACATCTATCCTTTTAGCACTTTTGAAATATAAAATACATTGTTCTTTGTGGTCACCATTCAGTGCAGTAGAGGACTAAAACATATTCCTTCAGTCCAACTAAAACTTTGTACCCTTTGGTCAACATTTGTCCTTACCCCATCACCTAGATTGCCATGTAGAGTGTACTATCTGTCTAAATTAAATTCAAGATAAAGAAGAAAGAATAAGAATAAACTGTTTCCTTTTATTTTCCTGTATTCAATACTGGTCTTCAGCAAAATTTTCCAAAGTCCTGTGTACACCCAAATCCTACTGTCTCTCCAGCTTCATAGGTTGTCACAACTTTCTCATAAAGGGCAAAGGCCCTCTAAAGAACCACTAAACCAAGTCAAGAGACTAACAATTGGAGAGTAATTTTTAAATACATAACAGACAAATAATGACTAATCTTACATAGCGCTTTTTACATATTCTTACAAAAAGAAAAAAGCACTACAGAAAAATGTTCAAAAGAAATGAATAGGTAGTTCTGAAAAAATAAATGAGAACGTGTCTCATGATCATTTGAAAGGATATTCCACTTCTCAAAGAAATGAAAGTTAAAATAATCCTTTGGAAATCACTTTCATCTACCAGATTTAAAAATAATGAACATTTTGTTATATTTAATTCTCTCAAATGAATGGAAATTTAGAAAATCTTATTAACATTAGCGGGAAGATAAAATGATACAAGGTATAGGAACAGCAATTCAGCTAAATTGGTCAGTGATTAAAATGCACAAACCAATTTTTTTTTGTAACTAAGTCGAATTTTAACTTTTATCTTTTTATAAACTTTTATTTTAAATTCAGAAGTACAGATACAGGTGTGTTACATCAGTAAACTTGTGCTGTGGGAGTTTGTTGTATAGAATATTTAATCACCCAGGTACTAAACCTGGTAACCATTAGTCATTTTTCCTGATCCTCTCCCTCCTCCCACCTCCCACCCTATGATAGGCCCCAGTGTGTTGTTCTCCTATGTATCCACGTGTCACTAAATGCAATTGCAACAAAAATATTGTTTTATCTTTATTCTGTTTAAGAATGTATAATAGACATACCAGTCTGTAGATATGTAAGCATAGTCAAAGAAAGCAAAGACATACATTCTTTGATAGTAACACTAAAATTATCTGAAACGGTAAATGACTAAAAGATAAGTTTATGTGCCATTTGATACTTATGTACCATAATATATTTCATTAGAGAGTAGTTTATTTCACTGCCCTTTAGTGAAATAAATTATGGTATGTATGCCTCAATGAAAAAGAATGAAGCAAATTTAGGCATCAAAATAAAGATACTAGAACAAAGGTATTAGCATGGTCTTATTGGTATAAAACATGTCAGAAATACATGGAGGGATACTCAAAACTCTTCATGCTGCCTATGTGGAATAAACTTGTAGCTCTAAGGTGAGAGGGAAACTATGTTTTAGAGCAAATTTTTTTCTACATTTTTAATATTTAACATGTGCATGTAGTAATATTTTCTAAAGGTGGTTCTGATACACATGCCATTATTTTTTAAATGTTTTCTTCTTTATCCATATAATCTGGTTTTTACTAAATTGAATTAAAATTTGAATATATTCAATAGCCTTATAATCTGCAATTTCAAAGATGTTTTCAGGGGAAAGGAAAAAGATAATTGAGAACATATTCTATGCTCTGTCCATCTTGCTTCTCACAATTTTCCTATGAGGTAGACTTTGCCATCTATTTTATTGTTGACAAAACATAATCACTATATTAGTTTGCTCAAAGTCACAAACTAGAAAGAAGCAAAACAAAAATTCAGAGTTTAGTCTTTCATCAAAGACTAAATTTTAAAAAATGCTACAAATAAAAATTTTCAGCTGGCAAATTTCAGTGATATGAAAAATTTCAGTCATAATTGAATAAAATCAAATCAGGAAAAGACATTTTGTTTCTCTAGTTTATTGTTTAGATACATTTTTGCACTTTTAAGATGCTTAAGTTTTTATATTTTCTTCCCTTTTTCACCTTTTAGCTTGTGAATTCTCATGAGGTTCCTTCCCCACAAGAGTGGTTAAAGAAATAGCAGCTGGCAAGAATCAGTGCATAAAGACAGAATCCCTTATGAGGAATATGTAGAGGGGAATAAAGACGGCACTTGGGAACTCTCAATATGTGAGGTATGGGGGAAGATCATAGCTTCCATTACAATTATGTCCACATCATTGTATCAATACATAAAGTGAGAATTTAAAAACTCACACAAAGAGGTTTTCATGTTTTAGGGTAGTAATATTAGTAAAAATAAAACAGGATTGCAAAGCCAACCTCACAGAGAATTTGGGAGCAAATACCCTGCCCAAGTCTAAAAATTAAGACTTGTAGGTATTGCCTGTTTCCCCCCAAAAAAGCTGTATAGATTTCTAAGATTAGGAGCATATAGAAAGATCAAGTAAAACAAGGAGAAAAGATATTTGCTTCTTTTAATATTATATTCCATAATGAAGTACCAATGAGTTTATAGTGGAAATTAAAAGATTCACACAAAGACATTACTATATTTTAGATCAATATTATTAATTTAACTGCACAAAGTTCAATCAAATAGAATGCAGCATTTAATCAATTTGTTACATATGGCCTATCTATAGGAACAGAATTTATTTACCTGCTATTGAGACTTTATTTTAGTTCAGTATTATCTGACAAATTTGTTTAAGCACCTCATGTATCCCAAACAATTTACTAGGCACAGATAGAGAAAAATGAGTAAGACAGGATTCTTGACCTGGACAATTTCACTATATTCTTGGGTATGACACTACCTGATTGTTTGAAAAAATGTTGAGCTACCAGATTGATAACATCACTTATATTTACCCACTAACTTGAAAGAAATCAGATTTCATATTTGCTGGGAAATATCTAAATCTTGCACTAAACCTAGTGACATGTTGTTCTGTTTTTCAACTTGTGTATTACACTGTGTCAATCTTTTGATTTCACAGTCCAGAAGAGACAAAAGCATAGAATGAGGCCCAACCACAGTCTACTGTTGCCTGAATAAGAAATCTTACTTTCCTTATACTGACATTAATGGGTTGTTTTATCCTGGTACAGGCAGAACGCTAAAAGCCTGACACTGTCTTCAAAAAAAAATGTTCTAAGTCTTGAGATTCTTACTGTCATCTTGGAAACAAGTGTATAAGACAAAAAAAAAAAAAAAAATGAAAAGTAAGAGAATGTTTTTCAGAAAATATCACAGAAATTCATTACATAATTAATTAAATCTGTGAAATTAGGAAATTAGCTTACATGTAATCTCTTTCCAAGAACTTCATATTTAAACCCTAGCTGAGATACATGTCTTCTTTTATATTCACATAAAACATTTTTCGGGGAAGTAGAATAGCTTATTATATTTAAACCCTGAAATTAATAGGATTTAACAACATAAATTTGTGTTCATGCATGACAAAAGATGATGACAAATTATTCCAGTGCCCAATGTGGGTTTAAGTATTTTTACCTCTCTGTGGTTTTGCATGCTTGTTTCCTTTGCAATAGCTATGCATAGATTTTGTGTATGTCTTTCTAGTTATTAATTACTTTCAAATGCAGCAAACATGTCATGAAAAGTATTGTGGGGAGGAGATGTGGTAATTCTCAAATTATATTTGAATTGGCTGTCTCAAATCCCTGTAACCTAATTTGTATTTCCTTCCCATAGGGCACATTACCCCCTCCCATATCTTCTCTGCCTCAAGTTTTTGATAATTCAGTGAAACTTACTGATTATCACCTGCTCTCGTGGTAGTCATCTAGTGATAGGCATAGTCTCTTTCTTGTTGTGCCTCACATTCTAAGCTCAAAATTTAGTTTTATCAATTGTTGTGGTGGTGGTTGTGGTTGTTCAATTTTGTTTTTTCATGTACTGTGGGTTTCAATTGTGCCTCTCAGACTAAGACACTCTCCTATTTCAATATGATTAGCACCAATAAAAACCCAAGCTTGAATAATGTGAAACAAATTCAAGTATGTGCACATAACCTGGATATTCGTTAGGCCTCACAAATGTATGAGCCTGACTTAGGGAAGATCATTGTATCTGTAGGTTTGTTTACTGACACAGCCACTGTTTATGCTGTGGTACCTGATATGGTTTGGCCAGGTCCCAACCCATATCTCATCTTGAATTCCCACCTGTTGCATGATGAACTAGCTGAAAGATAATTGAATCATGGGGGCAGCTCTTTCCCTGCTGTTCTCTTGATAGTGAATAAGTCTCATGAGATCCGATGGTTTTAAAAATGGGAGTTTCCCTTCACAAGCTTTCTGCTTGCCGACATTCATGTAAGATGTGACTTACTTCTCTTTGCCTTCCACTATGATTGTGAGGCCTCCCGAGCCATGTGGAACTATAATGCCATTAAACTTCTTTATTATTATTATTATTATTATTATACTTTCAGTTCTAGGGTACATGTGCACAACGTGCAGGTTTGCTACATATGCATGCATGTACCATGTTGCTGTGTTGCACCTATTAACTCGTCATTTACATTAGGTATATCTCCTAATGCTATCCCTCCCCTCTCCCCCCACCCCATTACAGGCCCCAGTGTGAGATGTTCCCTACCCTGTGTCCAAGTGTTCCCATTGTTCAATTCCCACCTATGAGTGAGTGGTGTTTGGTTTCCTGTCCTTGCAACAGTTTGCTCAGAATGATGGTTTCCAGCTTCATCCATGTCCCTGCAAAGGACATCAACTCATCCTTTTTTATGGCTACATAGTACTCCGTGATGTATATGTGCCACATTCTCTTAATCCAGTCTATCACTGATGTACATTTGGGTTGGTTCCAAGTCTTTGCTATTGTGAATAGTGCTGCAGTAAACACATGTGTGCATGTGTCTTTATAGCAGCATGATTTATAATCCTTTGGGTTTATACCCAGTAATGGGATGACTGGGTCAATGGTATTTCTAGTTCTAGATCCTTGGGGAATCACCACACTGTCTTCCACAATGGTTGAACTAGTTTACAGTCCCACCAATAGTGTAAAAATGTTCCTATTTCTCCACATCTTCTCCAGCACCTGTTGTTTCCTGATTTTTTAATGATTGCCATTCTAACTGATGTGAGATGGTATCTCATTGTGGTTTTGATTTGCATTTATCTGATGGCCAGTGATGATGAGCATTTTTTCATGTGTCTGTTGGTTGCATAAATGTCTTCTTTTGAGAAGTGTCTGTTCATATCCTTTGCCCACTTTTTGATGGGGTTCCTTGTTTTTTTCTTGTAAATTTGTTTGAATTCTTTGTAGATTCTGGATATTAGCCCTTTGTCAGATGAGTAGATCGCAGAAATTTTCTCCCGTTCTGTAGGTTGCCTGTTCACTCTGATGGTAGTTTCTTTTGCTATGCAGAAGCTCTTTAGTTTAATTAGATCCCATTTGTCAATTTTGGCTTCTGTTGCCATTGCTTTTGGTGTTTTAGACATGAAGTCCTTGCCCATGCCTATGTCCTGAATGGTATTGCCTAGGTTTTCTTCTAGGGTTTTTACGGTTTTAGGTCTAACATTTAAGTCATCTTGAATTTTTAAGTCATCAAGATGAATTAATTTTTAAAATTAATTCATCTTGAATTAATTTTTGTATAAGGTGTAAGGAAGGGATCCAGTTTCAGCTTTCTACATATTTCTAGCCAGTTTTCCAGCACAATTTATTAAATAGGTAATCCTTTCCCCATTTCTTGTTTTTGTCAGGTTTGTCAAAGGTCAGATGGTTGTAGATGTGTGGTATTATTTCTGAGAGCTCTGTTCTGTTCCATTGGTCTATATCTCTGTTTTGGTACCAGTACCATGCTGTTTTGGTTACTGTAGCCTTGTAGTATAGTTTGAAGTCAGGTAGCGTGATGCCTCCAGCTTTGTTCTTTTGACTTAGGACTGTCTTGGCAATGTGGGCTCTTTTTTGGTTCCATATGAACTTTAAAGCAGTTTTTTCCAATTCTGTGAAGAAACTCATTGGTAGCTGGATGGGGATGGCATTGAATCTATAAATTACCTGGGGCAGTATGGCCATTTTCACAATATTGATTCTTCCTATCCATGAGCATGGTATGTTCTTCCATTTGTTTGTGTCCTCTTTTATTTCACTGAGAAGTAGTTTGTAGTTCCCCTCGAAGAGGTCCTTTCCATCCCTTGTAAGTTGGATTCCTAGGTATTTTATTCTCTTTGAAGCAATTGTGAATGGAAGTTCATTCCTGATTTGACTCTCTGTTTGTCTGTTACTGGTGTATAAGAATGCTTGTGATTTTTGCACACTGATTTTGCATCCTGAGACTTTGCTGAAATTGCTTATCAGCTTAAGGAGATTTTGGGCTGAGACGATGAGGTTTTCTAATTATAAAATCATGTCATCTGCAAACAGGGATAATTTGACTTCCTCTTTTCCTAATTGAATACCCTTTATTTCTTTCTCCTGCCTGATTGCCCTGGCCAGAACTTCCAACACTATGTTGAAAAGGATTGGTGAGAGAGGGCATCCCTGTCTTGTGCCAGTTTCCAAAGGGAATGCTTCCAGTTTTTGCCCATTCAGTATGATATTGGCTGTGGGTTTGTCATAAATAGCTCTTATTATTTTGAGATATGTCACAGCAATACCTAATTTATTGAGAGTTTTTAGCATGAAGAGCTGTTGAATTTTGTCAAAGACCTTTTCTGCATCTATTGAGATAATCGTGTGGTTTTTTTCTGTGGTTCTGTTTATATGCTGGATTACGTTTATTGATTTGAGTATGTAGAACGAGTCTTGCATCCCAGGGATGAAGGCCACTTGATCATAGTGGATTTTTGATGTGCTGCTGGATTAGGTTTGCCAGTATTTTATTGAAGATGTTTGCATTGATGTTCATCAGGGATACTTGTCTAAAATTCTCTTTTTGTTGTTATTGTTGTGTCACTGCCAGGCTTTGGTATCAGGATGATGCTGGCCTCATAAAATGAGTTAGGGAGGATTCCTTCTTTTTCTATTGATTGGAATAGTTTCAGAAGGAATGGTACCAGCTCCTCCTTGTATTTCCAGTAGAATTCGGCTGTGAATCCGTCTGATCCTGGACTTTTTTTGGTTGGTAGGCTATTAATTGTTGCCTCAATTTCAGAGCCTGTTATTGGTCTATTCAGGGACTCAACTTCTCCCTGGTTCAGTCTTGGGAGGGTGTCCAGGAATTTATCCATTTCTTCTAGATTTTCTAGTTTATTTCCATAGAGTCATTTGTATTATTATCTGATGGTAGTTTGTATTTCTGTGGGATTCATGGTGATATCCCCTTTATCATTTTCACTGGGTCTATTTGATTCTCCTCTCTTTTCTTTATTAGTCTTGCTAGCGGTCTATCAATTTTCTTGATCTTTTCCAAAAACCAGCTCCTGGATTCATGGATTTTTTTGAAGGGTTTTTTTTGGCTCTATCTCCTTCAGTTCTACTCTGATCTTAGTTATTTCTTGCCTTCTGCTAGCTTTTGAATGTGTTTGCTCTTGCTTTTGTAGTTCTTTTAATTGTGATGTTAGGGTGTCAATTTTAGATCTTTCCTGCTTTCTCTTGTGGGCATTTAGTGCTATAAATTTCCCTCTACACACTGCTTTAAATGTGTCCTGGAGATTCTGGTATGTTGTGTCTTTGTTCTCGTGGGTTTCAAAGAATATCTTTATTTCTGCCTTCATTTCGTTATGTACCCAGTAGTATTCAGGAGCAGGTTGTTCAGTTTCCGTGTAGTTGAGCGGTTTTGAGTGAGTTTCTTAGTCCTGAGTTGTAGTTTGATTACGCTGTGATCTGGGAGACAGTTTGTTATAACTTCTCTTCTTTTACATTTGCTGAGGAGTGCTTTACTTCCAACTATGTGGTCAATTTTGGAATAAGTGCAAAGTGGTGCTGAGAAGAATGTGTATTCTGTTGATTTGGGGTGGACAGTTCTGTAGATGTCTATTAGGTCTGCTTGGTGCAGAGCTGAGTTCAATTCCTGGAAATCCTTTTTAACTTTCTGTCTCATTGATCTGTCTAATATTGACAGTGGGGTGTTAAAGTCTCCCATTATTATTGTGTGTAGCAGTCTAAGTCTCTTTGTAAGTCTCTAAGGACTTGCTTTATGAATCTGGATGTTCCCGTATTGGGTGCATATATATTCAAGATAGTTAGGTCTCCTTGTTGAATTGATCCCTTTGCCATTATGTAATGGCCTTTGCCTCTTTTGATCTTTGGTGGTTTAAAGTCTGTTTTATCGGAGACTGGGATTGCAACCCCTGCCTTTTTTTGTTTTTCATTTGCTTGGTATATCTTCCTCCATCCCTTTATTTTGAGCCTCTGTGTGTCTCTGTGCATGAGATGGGTCTCCTGAATACAGCACACTGATGGGACTTGACTCTTTAACCAATTTGTCAGTCTGTGTCTTTTAGTTGGAGCATATAGACCATTTACATTTAAGGTTAACATTTTTATGTCTGAATTTGATCCTGTCATTTTGATGTTAGCTGGTTATTTTGCTCGTTAGTTGATGCAGTTTCTTCCTAGCATCAATGGTCTTTACAATTTGGCATGTTTTTGCAGTGGCTGGTACGGGTTGTTCCTTTCCATGCTTAGTGCCTCCTTCAGGAGCTCTCGTAGGGCAGGTCTGGTGGTGACAAAATCTCTCAGCATTTGCTTTTCTATAAAGGATTTCATTTCTCCTTCACTTATGAAACTTAGTTTGGCTGGATATGAAATTTAGGGTTGAAAATTCTTTTCTTTAAGAATGTTGAATATTGGTCGCCACTCTCTTCTGGCTTGTAGAGTTTCTCCTGAGAGATCCGCTGTTAGTCTGATGGGCTTCCCTTTGTGGGTGACCTGATCTTTCTCTCTGGCTGCCCTTAACATTTTTTCCTTCATTTCAATTTTGGTGAATCTGACAATTATGTGTCTTGGAGTTGCTCTTCTTGTGGCGTATCTTTGTGGCAGTCTCTGTATTTCCTGAATTTGAATGTTGGCCTGCCTTTCTAGGTTGGGGAAATTCTCCTGGATAATATCCTGTAGAGTGTTTTCCAACTTGGTTCCATTCTCCCTGTCACTTTCAGGTACACCTATCAGATGTAGATTTGTTTTTTTCACATAGTCTCATATTTCTTGGGGGCTTTGCTCATTTCTTTTTACTTTTTTTTCTCTAAACTTCTCTTCTCTCTTCATTTCATTCATTTGATCTTCAATCACTGATATCTTTTCTGCCACTTGATCAAATTGACTACTGAAGCTTGTGCATGCATTACATAGTTTTCATGCCATGGTTTTCAGCTCCATCAGGTCATTTAAGGACTTCTCTACACTGGTTATTCTAGTTAGCCACTTGTCTAATCTTTTTTCAAGGTTTTTAGCTTCTTTGCTATGGGTTTGAACTTCCTCCTTTAGCTCGGAGAAGTTTGGTCATCTGAAGCCTTGTTCTCTCAACTCGTCAAAGCTATTCTCTGTCCAGGTTTGTTCCATTGTTGGCGAGGAGCTGTGTTCCTTTGGAGGGGGGAGAGGTGCTCTGATTTTCAGAATTTTCATATTTTCTGCTCTGGTTTTTCCCCACCTTTGTGGTTTTATCTACCTTTGTTCTTTGATGATGGTGACGTACAGATGGGGTTTTGGTGTGGATGTCCTTTCTGTTTGTTAGTTTTACTTCTAACAGTCAGAACCCTCAGCTGCAGGTCTGTTGGAGTTTGCTGGAGATCCACTCCAGATGCTGTTAGCCTGTGTATCAGCAGCAGAGGCTGCAGAATAGCGAATATTGCTGAACAGCAAATGTTGCTGCCTGATTGTTCCTCCGGAAGCTTCATCTCAGAGGGGTACTCGGCTGTTTGAGGTGTCAGTCTGCCCCTACTTGGGGGTGCCTCCCAATTAAGCTACTCGAGGGTCAGGGACACACTTGAATAGTCAGTCTGTCTGTTCTCAGATCTCAAACTCCATGCTGGGAAAACCACTACTCTCTTCAAAGCTGTCAGACAGGGGCATTTAAGTCTGCAGAGGTTTCTGCTGCCTTTTGTTTTGCTATTTCCTGCCCCCAGAGGTAGAATCTACAGAGGCAGGCAGGCCTCCTTGAGCTGCAGTGGGTTCCATCCAGTTTGAGCTTCCTGGCTGCTTTGTTTACCTACTCAAGCATCAGCAAGGGCAGGCACCCTTCCCCTAGCCTTGCTGCCACCTTGCAGTTTGATCTCAGACTGCTGTGCTAGTAAGGAGCGAGGCTCCGTGGGTGTTGGACCCTCTGAGCCAGGCACGGGATATAATCTCCTGGTATGCCGTTTGCTAGGACCATTGGAAAAGCACAGTATTAGGGTGGGAGTGACCGGATTTTCCAGGTGCAGTCTGTCATAGCTTCCCTCGGCTGGGAAAGGGAATTCCCTGACCCGTTGCACTTCCCAGGGGAGATGATGCCTTGCCCTGCTTCAGCTCACACTCAGTGGGCTGCACCCACTGTCCTGCAGCCAATGTCCGACAAGCCCCAGTGAGATGAACCCGGTAACTGAGTTGGAAATGCAGAAATCACCGATCTTCTGCGTCACTCACGCTTGAAGCTATAGACTGGAGCTGTTCCTATACGGCCATCTTGGAACTGCCCCTCTCCATTAAACTTCTTTCTTTTGTAAATTTCCCATTCTTGGGTATGTCTTTAATCAGCAGTGTGAAAACGGACTAATTCAGTACCCAACATATGGCCACTGATTACTTCTTGTTCCTTGATACTTGGGGCATCTTTATTCTCTTTGGTACATTCCTCCATAGTTTAATAAATGTCCCTTCTTATGATTTCCACATCTCATCCTCTCTCCCTAAAAGAAGTACATTTTTCTTTCAGAGATTGTTGGGGAAGAGGAAGAGGAGTTCTTTAGCAGAGAGGGTGACACTCCCAGTGAAACAGTGCTTTAGTTTTCATGCAGCACTTTCCTTCCAGTTCTTTTAAATAGAGCTCCTGGGATTGGGAATGCCAAGGCCTGTTGATAAATAACTGTTTATATAACTGATATGTTTTGGCTGTGTCCCCAGCCAAATCTCATCTTGAATCGTAGTTCTTTTTTTTTTTTTTTTTTTTTTTGAGACGGAGTCTTGCTCTGTCGCCCAGGCTGGAGTGCAGTGGCCGGATCTCGGCTCACTGCAAGCTCCGCCTCCCGGGTTCACGCCATTCTCCTGCCTCAGCCTCCCAAGTAGCTGGGACTACAGGCGCCCGCCACCTCGCCCGGCTAGTTTTTTTTTTGTATTTTTTAGTAGAGATGGGGTTTCACCATGTTAGCCAGGATGGTCTTGATCTCCTGACCTCGTGATCCGCCCATCTCGGCCTCCCAAAGTGCTGGGATTACAGGCTTGAGCCACCGCTCCCGGCCCGAATCGTAGTTCTTATAATCCCCATGAGTCATGGGAGGGACTTGGTAGGAGGTAATTGAATCATGGGGTGGGTTTTCTCTTGCTGTTCTCAGGAGAGTAAGTCCCACCAGATCTAACAGTTTTATAAAGGGCAGTTCTCCTCCACAGGTTCTCTTGCTTGCCACCATATAAGATGTGTCTTTGCTCTTCCTTCCACCTTCCATGATGACTGGGAAGCCTCTCCGGTCATGTGAAACTGTGAGTCAATTAAACCTCTTTTTTTTTATAAGTTACCAGTTTCAGATATTTCTTCATAGCAGTATGAGAATGGACTAATACAATACCTGTAAAGATTCTGTGACAGTCAAGAAGCTTAGTTTGACCAGAGTACTCAAAGCATTTTCAGGGTAGGGGCTAAAAAGCTGAGTTTATATGAATACATAGGCATATACATATGCACATACACACACACACACACACACGCATATACATGTTTTTATATATATAAATGACGTTTCATATGTATATATGTTTTTATATATATATAATGTTATATAGAGAGATCAAATGTTACATAATTTTACAGAATTATATTTAACATCTCCTAAAGTTCTTTAAATATAAAGCAACCCCCAACTACCACATTCACTTATTTTATTTAGTCCTTAAAAAACTGAGGGGTGTTGATTACTATATGTTTTAAACCCAACAATCAAGAATGTAAGCAACTTGCTCTGTCATATGACTATTAATGCGTATAGCCAGCAGTGCAGCCAGTTTTAAAAGGCATTGTGGTCTACATTCTTTCCATTACTCCTCATCTCATCCTATTATTGACCCATCATTGTTGATATAGGAAATCAGTAATAAAAATATAAAATTTTAAAGAGTTTAAGATTCTTGTGTTGTAATTGAATTATTTGAACTGAATAACTGGCCAGTGGATTTGTAAAGTTACACAGATTGCTCATGATTGAGGTAGGACTATAGGCAATATTTTGATTCTTGGTAAATCCTTATTATTCTGATAAAGCAACATGCTCCAAGGAAGTCATTAATATGTGTTATCATTAGTTAGGCTAGAATTAGTGCCGGGACTCAAATCCATACTATGTTTTCTACAATAAGACTGCTAGGACATAAAATAGGGACCATGGGTAATTAATTGATATTTCCTCTAATGGAGAAATAAATATTTTAAGACACCATGAAGAGAAATTTGCTGAAATTTTAAAATAAAATTTGAAGAAACATTTTTATATCTAGCAGTAAAAATTAAATACACTAAAATCAGTGCAATAAAGAAATAGAATTAGACACTCAAAACAGAGAGTTTTATAACAACTAGATATTTAGAGAAAACAAAATGAAAACTTTTTATAGCCACTTATGTATTTCTACACTAGTATTTTTCATTCAGTTTACATTACTATCTAGAGAGCAACTATTCTAAGGCTGTTTGCTAGCCACAACTTTTTTGGTTTACAAAAAAAAGTGAAAATAATATTTTTTATAAAACAGGAATTTATTGACATACATACCTTAAAAGTATTTTAACAGAGGCAAGCGTGACTGGATCTGCTGGATTAAATAATGTTACTGAATTCCAGTTTCTTTCTGTCTCTCTATTCTGCTTTTCTCTGTCTCTATTCCCAGGTCCTTAACCACTCCTGACTTGAATAATCTTTATTACCAGCAATATCAGTTGGAAAACATGAACCTTCTTCCTAAGCACTCCATAAGTTTACATGCCTGAACTCATTCCTAGAGTCAGATGTATATAACAATCAGATTGGCCAAGCCCAGGTCACATGAACTGGAATATGATGATGGAATCAACTCCATAGGAGGTTGTTAAAAGATGTAGGGTGTTTTCCCAAAAAAGGGAAGGGTATTAATGAGAATGGTGAAGATGCTTGGGCAGAATAAAGCAAATGGTATCATCATCTAGACCTGTGTCTCAAAGAGCTTACAATTTAGTAAGTTAAAGCAGTAGGCTCATAATCATAGTTACCACTGAATCCCACAATTAAATGTAGCTTTTTACCAAATGATGGAGTAATATTTTATTCAAAAATTTTACTGAGTTCAAACCAGAGCTTTTCTGGGTTCAAAGCCACGCTATAAGCTATGCTGTAGAATTGATGAGGCATAAGTGAAACACAGTTTCTGGTTTTAATTTATCTTCTTTGAGGGACACAACATGATACCATATAGGTATGTAGGTAGATACATAGATAGATAGACCACTAAAACTGTGTCAAACAAAAAAAAATGTATAGACAAGGGAGATAAAAATACATTAAAATCAAAATATTCAAGATTTATTCTTTTTTCTTTATTTTACTAGTTAGGAGACTTTGAGCAATGCAACTAATTTCTCTAGGTTTTATCTATAAAATTGAAATAATAGCATTCATATATCTCATACTTTTGTGGGAGTTAAATGTGACAAAATGTCTGAGAATTCTGTGTCATTGGTGAAACGCTTTCCCAATGAAGGCTTTAAAAGTGTTCCACATATAAATAAGTAGTTTGTGCTAATTTGTACCATTAGCTTACTGTCTGTTCAGTTCTATTAATTTACTTTTGGGTTCAGTGGCTGTTTGAAGTTTCAAAAATAATAATAAACAAATATATACATATATGAGACATATATATGTCATTTAAATTAATTGAGGAAACTTTGGGCATTAAATGTCCTTAAAACCCAGGGAAAAGCTAAATTAGCAATGAGAAATAAATTAACAGTCTGATTTGTTTTGGCTGTGTCCCACCCAAATTTCATCTTGAATTGTAGCTTCTATGATTCCCACATGTTGTGGGAGGAACCTTGTGTGAGATAATTGAATCATAGGGGTGGGTCTTTCCTGTGCTGTTCTTGTGATAGTGAATATGTTTCATGAGACATGATGGTTTTATAAAGGGGAGTTCCCCTGTACAAGCTCTCTTTCTTTGCCTGCTGCCTCCTGTGTAAGACATGACTTGCTCCTCCTTGCCTTCCACAATGATTGTGAGGCCTCCCAACCATGTGAAACTGTAAGTCCATTAAACCTCTTTCTTTTGTAAATTGCCTAGTTTCAGGTATGTCTTTATCAGTGGCATGAAAATGAACTAATATACAGTCATTTGTAAAAATCTGTCATGTGAGAGAAATAAGACATAGTTTTACACATACAAATTGAGAAGTGACCATTTCAAAAGAAAAGAGTATAATTACCAAAATATACACTGACAGAGCACTCTGTGTAAGGCAAGGAAGCTGTTTTAATTATTGCCTATGTTGAGGGGTTAGTGTAGAAGATGGAGGTCAAAAATCTTTTTTGTAAAATGTTAAATATTAATGATTTCAGGCTTTGAGAACCAAAAAGTCTATTATAACTACTCTGTCATTCTAGCACAAAAGCAGCTATAGATAATATACAAACACATATGTGTGACTGTATGCTAATAAAAACTTATACGCAAAAAACTACGGATTTGGTTGAGGGCTGTAGTTTATAAACCCTTGGTTTAAGGCAACAAAATCATTAACAAATTTAGCGAGACATAAGTCAAATTTGTTTTTCCTTTCTCATGTCTAGCTTTTGCTAGCTTTTTGCAAAAGGCAAAGTGGAAGGAATGATTTTAAAAGTGTCATAATATGATAAAGTATTATTGTAAAATTTTACCTGAAGCATAAAGTGTCTCAAAAGTCATTTTTACAAGACCCATTTTGATGTAATTTAACTAAACAATGCAACTGTATCAAAAAATCACTGCATCTTTGACAAAAATTTACATATCTCACTTACCAAAAAAGATGCCATTTCCATTAGCATCACTTAAAAATTCAAAACTCTTTAATTCATATAGAGGCAGTTGAAGATCAACTTTAAGATTTTCCATTAATTCACAAAACAATTACCAAGGAAAGGCCTTAATTATCATGGGTTGCTTTTACAATTACATAGAAAAAGGTAATCACCTGTCAACTGAAAAGAGAAAGATATGTATTAATAATAATAATTGTGTATGTTTGCATATGTGAGAAAGAAAGCAGGGATATATGATATGTAAATAGATATATATCTATGAAGATGAATAAAAATAGTGGGAAATGGAATATTCATCTATTTTTAACTTTCTGGAACCATTTCAGCATTTTTTATAACCACTCTGCCAATGTTGAGGAATTATTCTTTCCTACTCTCCCATGAGCTTCTCCCGTTTTCTACACATAGGCCTGAATACTTGGTCCAAGAAGAGACAGTAAGAGCGTCCATCCCTTGCAATCACAGTGCTTGGCTGAGAAATGGGGGAGTTGATACAACCCCTTCAAAACTTTCCCTGGAATTTAATGACTGAAGATGGGAAAGTCACTATGTAGCCTGCCAGAATTATGCTAGATGTTTATGGAAATATTTTCTGATTATGAATTTCTCTCTATATATGTACATGAAAAGATAAGATCATCATATACTCTTGTAGTTGTCTTTTATGGGAAAATATACACTTTTATTCATAATTAAATTGTAACTTACTTATATTACTGTAAGTTATCCAATTCAGTTTATTAGGATCATAATATTTTGCATACACACAGATACAAATTTGTCCCTCCAAAAGAATTTACCACGTAGTCTCTCAAATAAGAAATGACATTTACAGCTAATATCCATTGAACATTTACTGTGTGCCAGACATTGCTTTCATGTAATAACTTGTGTAATCCCAATAAAATCCCTATCAGGTGGTGGTTGCTTTTGTTATTATTATTATTATTGTCATTATTATTATTTCTTTACAGAGATGGAAACTAAGGCCCAAAGAGGTCCAATAACTTGTCCATGACAATATAAGAACTGGCATAACTGAGATTTGAACCCAGCAATCTAATTTCATAAGACCAGCTCTTAACCACTATGCTATTGTTCTATGTATCTGAGAACAAGTATCTGAGAATGTTTACTATGCTCTTGTTAACCTAAGTATTAGCAGCCTTTCAGATTTTATCAAATTAATGGTTTAAAACATTTCGCTTCAATTTATTTGATCAATAGCAGGTTTAAGCATCTTTGTAGCTGGCCATTGGTCATTTGCTTTTCTTTTATGAATTACCCCTTCAGAGGTGTTTTCTATTTTTCTGTTAGGCTACATGTGTTTTAGTTATTGATTTGAAGGAAGTCAGTCTGTTATAGGTGTTGCAATAATTTTCCTTTATCTTGGCATTTACCTTTTATATCTATTTATGATTTTCTCTCTGTAAAGACATTACAAAAGTTTCATGTGGTCAAAACTATCAATCATTTCCTTTATGAATTATTGATACTGTGACTGGCTGAAGAGAAACCACTGCTAGAGAATACAAATACATTTTCCCCTAATGGTTTTGTTTTGTTATAATGTTAAAATATTTAGCATTTTGAATTCAGAAATAAAAGACCTTAATGTATCTTCATCAAAATTAGTAAACAATTACCTTTGTCTATTGAAAAATCATTTCCCACTGATTTTAAATGCCACATATATAATTCCCAAACTTCTACAAATCCTTGGGTCCTATTTCTGAAGTTGCTCTTTTATTCCATTGATGTATGTTTCTTTTCCTAAGTCAGTAATTTATTTCTATTACTTCTAGACATTAGTAATACTTGTAGACACCAGTTAAAGCTGGTCCCATTAAATAGTTATTTGTTTTCAAAACATTTTACCTATTGTTACAAATCTTCCAGATAGGCATTATAGTAAGTGTTGCATATTAATATAAGTATACTTAACACTCTTACTATATTAAATCTGGAAAATGTTTATTCACATTATTTGTACAAGGCTTTTATCGTTATACCTTAAATCTTATATATTACCTAGACATTTCTTATCCACTTGTTTTGATGTTGCTATGTGAGCATTATATTTTTCTCCCTCATATTTCATTACTACTTTTTAATTCACCACACCCAAATTAGCTTCATTTTTAACCATATTTTTAAATTTTTAATTGAGATATAAAATGTGTATATATTTGCCACATACGACTTGGTGATTTTGAAGTATGTATACATTGTGAAATGGCTAAACTGGACAAATTAATATAATTTTGAACATTGCTACAAGAGTAGATTTTAAGTTTTTTCAACACAAATAAGTGATAAGTTTGTGAGATAATGAATTACTGCTTTTGTATCAAAATTTTGCCTATAATTCAGTCATTCCACTAAACTTTTATTTCAGTCCTAACAGTTTGTAACTGAATTAATAGCATTTTCCTGATAGATAACTCTATTGCTATCACTAAGAATCACTCATCTCCTTTCTAAATCTGTAGTTCTTTATATTTATTCTTTATCTCATCTTGTTAGAAAAAAAAACATTCAAAAAATAGTTGAATCATATTTACATTGCACTATGGTAATATCATATTTGGTTGATGACATTGACAGAAATTAATATCTTTTACAGAATCTCAGAACGTGGCTTTATTTTGGAAGAAGATTGTTACAGATGTAGTTAGCTAAGATGAGGTTATCGTAGCAGGACAAACATCACATTAAAACAGAGTCAGAGATTAACATAAACCCAGGGATGCTCAAGAATGCCACCAACCACCAGAAGTTCAGAGGGAAGCAAGGAGCAGATTCTCTCCAGTGCCTGCTACAGGAACCAGCCCTGCCAACACCTTGATTTTGGATTTTTAGCTCCCAAACTAGGACTGAGAGAGAACAAATCTCTGTTGTTTTAAGTCACCTACTTTGTGGTACTTTGTTGCAGCTGCCCTAGAAAACAAATACATGTGTTGACTGTAGCTTTTACTAAGGGAAGATGACATCTTTAGGGTTCTAAAGATATTCTTCATCAAGTTTAAGAAATATCCTTCTACTCTTCTTTTACATAAAGTTTATACTATGTTTGTTAACTAGAATCACTTCTCAGCAGGCATAATTAATATGATCCTATTGTTATTTTCTTCTTTATTAATATTGTGATAGATTGCAAGAACCTCGACAAAAGCCTCTCTTCCCTTCCTGTATGTACAAATCATTACAATGTGCTTTTGCAGTTCCTGGGCATTAAGAGGAGAGTTCTGGTTTTCCATCCTTTGAAGTTCTGCTGTCTTTGTGCCTTACCTTGTGCAACAGAATGTAGCAAAAGAAATATTTTTCTATTCCAGGACCAGGCCTCAAAAGAACTTGCACTTTTTGGTGCTTCCTTTTGGAACCTGATCACCACCATCTGAGCAAGTCTGGGCTAGACTGATGGATGATGGATTCTTCCTGAACTGACAACCAGCCAGCTACCCTATAATATAACTATGGTTATCAGGTGCTAAGAAACCACAGAGGCATGACTGAGTCTAGCCAAAGTCAGCCAAGCCCAGCCCAGACTAGGCACACTGCTCAGCTGACCCACAGACTCAGAGGGATAATTAATGGCCACTGGTTTTGGCCGCTAGGATTTGGAGTGATTTGTTATGCAGCAAGAACAACTGCTAAAAATATAAACAACTAAATAAATATATGTACATGCATATATAAACTATATAAAAATATACAGCTGATACATATATATACATATATGCAGTTTATCAATAGATTTATATAATTAAAGCATCCCTCTTTTCTTTTTAAAGAAAGGGTCGTGCTATGGAATTATTATAAAATAGTGTTAGATCCAAATTGTTAACATATCATTTAGAATTTTTTAAAATCTATGATTCTGAATAAACAATCTTAATTCTCCAGTCAGTAAAATACATTAATATGGCATTAGAATTCAAATCCTAATAGGAGTAGAAATAAATTATTTTTGAGTCAATGTAAGATATTGATAAAATCGGGCAAACTTGGTTTGGCAATTGGGGTAGGGATAAATCTATTTCAAAATCACACAGAAATAAATTTGAAGCTAAAGTTTTTAAAAATTATTTTCAAATGGAATCAGTATTCAAAAACAAAAGTGAATCTTTGTAATATCTTGGTCTTAAAAATTATTTTAAAAGACAATCAGAGGCAGAAATAATAAAGAAATTAGTGATATTTTTAATACAAACACTTTCACATTCTTGTAATTTAACCATAAAGGAAAACAACCCCAAAACAAAACCCTGTAATTATAAATGTAAACGACAAATGGAAAATAATTTACAATGGTTATGCTAAAATTATTAATATACAAATATATACTTAAGTATTAACAGTAAAATCATATACCATGCCATGAAAACAAATATGTAATAGATATGACTAAGTAAGTCTTTGAGAGTAGAAATTCAAATAGCTATTTATGGGCATTGGAAAACTGCCCCTAAACTCAGGAAGAGGAGAAAGAAAGCCACAGCTCATAAGTGATGCATGTCATGGGCTCTGGAGTGAGGACAGGAGAAGTATCAGAGACATTTGTCATTCTTGACTTTTGTCATTTCCCCTGATGAGAAGTCCTTACATGCCTTTCCTTTGCTTCTCCAAGTTCTTTTTCAAAGATTCAGTTCAAATCCCACCTCTTCAACAATTATCTCACTAGCCCATCTATCCAAGCCTATAATAATTATTGCCTGTTCACATATAACTTAAAGCCTGAATCCTACCTTTGGCTCTGGTATGTCTTACTTGAAAGGTCATTCATCTGTTCATCCTATAGGCTCTATCGTGTCAAAATGTGCTTCTTTCTAGAATGTAGAATTTTGCTTCAGTACATAATCTACATAAATAACATATACACAGATATGTGACCAATCACATTACTTCTTTGTCTTTCAGTGATTGGTCACTGCATGTGTGATAATCACTTTATATACCAATAGTTAAATGTTATTATTTATTGGTATCTAATAAGAAAGGTGTTGCCTTCTTGTCTCCCACTGATAAATCTACATGACATTTTCAAAAGGGGATAATAAAAGAGGGACTTGGCGGTCAAAGATGAAAGTATAGCAAAGAAAAGAAAAGTTAAAATTTTGAAAGTGAAATTTGAATCAAAGGTACAAGGAGTTGTAGAAGAAATCTGTGTGTGAGTATGCTGACACTGCTACCATTTAAGACTCTAGATGTGTTGCCTGATGAACTTAGTGAAGGCAAAATTATTTAGGTAAATGAGGAAAGGGGTTGTGAGGTTCTGTGTCCCAGAGAAAGTGAAAATGGCAACAAAAACAACAACTACAAAACACATTTTACGTTAAAGAACCATTTAGAGTTATTTCATAAGATTGAAAGCACAAAGAATAAAATGTTGAAAGTTGATCAAACTTAAAAAGGAGAATGCTCTATTGTAATTTGTAAGACAAATGCAGAAGAAAAGCAATGCTCCAACTATGTTGGATAAGATTTTTTCATAAGAAATAAAGCAACTTATTTCCCAATGTTTCTATTTTAATAACAGTGTACTGGCCGGACATGGTGGCTCACACCTGTAATCCCAGCACTTTGGGAGGCCAAGGTGGATGGATTACCTGAGGTCAGGAGTTTGAGACCAGCCTGGCCAACATGGTAAAATCTTGTCTCTACTAAAATACAAAAATTAGTCAGACATGGTGGGGATATCTGTAATTCCAACTACTTGGGAGGCTGAGGCAGGAGAATTACTTGAACCCAGGAGGCAGAGGTTGTAGTGACCCAAGATTGCACCATTGCACTTCACCCTGTGCAACAGAGAAAGACTATCTCAAAAAACAAAAACAAAAACAAAAAAAAAAAAAAAGAAAGAAAAAAAAGAAAAAGAAAAAAATTTACAGTGTACCAAATATTCATTTTACTAATTTTAATATCTACATATACTAATACCTACAGTAAGATAATTTTTAATGTGTTGACAAAAATGTCTGAAGTTCAGAAACAATTGTAATTTATCCCATTGATTATTGAGATCATTTTGTATGCTTTCAGCTTTCATAGTCATTTTTGCATTCCTGCACTACTGCATTTCCTTCCCTCCAGATAGATATAAACATAGAAAATGCATACGTACATACATATAGCAGTTAATAATAAATGCTATCAGGAAAAATAAAATAAGTGGTACAGAGTGATAGGTGTAGCTGGTCGAGAAATATATTTCTATTGTCATAAAATGATTCTTTCAGGTAAGTTTTTGTTGTCCTCCACCTTCTCACCCCTTCTACATTATATATGAGTGAATTAAGGCTAAGAAATAAGTAAAGTACTGATCCATGGTCATGAAAATATCAAGTGCTAGAGCTTGGAATCAGACTCATCTTTATCTGAATATAGGCCACATTCTTTCCACTATAGTATGCAACTTCCCCAAAGAATTTGTAAACATGTAAATGCTGAATGCAACTTTAATGTAGTAGGTCTCTTAAATGACTTTAGTTGATAGTCTGTAGTGCAGCTAAAGCCATTCATATACAGGTTTTGCTGATTGAGAGGCCCACAGTGTGATCAATAGTCTAGTCTTTTTGAGTCTAAATAAACAAGACTTTCAGCAGCTCACTGCCAACAGCACTTCAGGTATTCCACAGTCCGTTTTACTGGTCAAACATTGGCATGTTACCAAAAGACAGTGAAAGGAGTATTTGCTTAAACTAACACGTGTTCCATTTAGAAAGAAAAATCATATAGCAACATGACTTCACAAAGGAGAGTAACTGTAGATAGCAGTGTAACTGCTTTGAGAGATGTGGATAGAGATGTTCTATGATTTCAGAACATTGCTTTTTCCTCCTGGGAAAATTAAATTCTGATAAAGATCTCTAAGTATAGGGAACTAAAATTAGTCTTTGATTTCTTTGCATTTAATGGTCTTTAATTCTCTTGCATCTAAAAGTCTTTGGCAACCATGCAATCATCAAAACACTTCAGCAACTTCTTAACTAGGAAACTTAACACCTACTTACACTATTGTTAGCTCCAGTAGTTCAAAGAATGCAAAGTCAATAGCAATTAGGAAAGAAAACCTCTGAAAAAGGGAAAGATAGTAATAAAGCACCTAATTGTTTCTCTTAAAACCCACTCCCTTGGTACCTTCAAATGTTAATGAAATGTCATTTCCCCATGACAAGTGGCACACAGATCTTTTTCTTCTTGGGTAGGAAAAAAGGCATACTGTGACAACATATATAACACTATTCATTACTAAAACTTACATTATTCTAATGTTACTGGCTTATAATTAATGTGTAAGTGATTCTAGAAGCTTAACCCCTAGCCCCCTATTTGTTGCTTAGCAACAATCAAGCTGAGTAAAATACTGCTAGGCTATTGACTATGGGTCACTATGGGAAAACCGGCTTGAGAATTATTCAGTTGGGATTGCTTTCTCTGGAGTCTTTTAAGCATTATCTCTATGTAATTTAGTTGAGGCAAACTTGCCTTGCTAATGGGAAACCCTGTCTAAATAAATGTAGTGCCATATGAAGACAGAATTACTTACTGTTGACTTTTTACTACAATGAATATGAAGATTATTTTTCAAGAACACATTGAATTTCACTGTTCCTAAAAATGTCTTGTTTAAAATATAAATCAGTGTTAATTGCCCTTTAAGGTATAAATGCAATGATTGTTTCTTTTCCTTGAGGCTCAGCAGAATAAGCAGGTGTAACTCTCTGGGCATTGTACATGGCTGGGGAACATTTCTACGTCAACTAATGCAAATTCAAGTGAAAGATGGAGCCAGTTATCAAAAAAAAAAAATTCAGACTCCAATTTCTTCTAATAAAAACACAAGAAATCAAGACAAGTGTAAAGAATTCAGTTGTGTTAAAATGGTCCAGAGAATCATGTGGTTGTGTGTACTACTTTCATGACAATTTGCCACCTAATCAACTCAATTGCTACTTTTGGCAGCCGATAGGTCAGATAAGAAACTGATCTGAGGAAAGATTAAAGTCAAATGCTTACATGAATCTCTCTCTCCTTCTCTCCCCCTTCCTGCTTTGAATTTTCCATGTATTACAGAGATATAGGCATATAAAATATTTATCTATCGTTCTAAAAATAAAATGAACATTTATTGTTACTGATTCAAACTTCAGTTTTAGTAGGGAGAAAAGGGATTATAGTTAACCAGTCAGCAATTTCTCAACTTCAGTGGCAGCCAATGTGACATTAGAGTGTTACTGTTCTTTTTTTCTTTTCTTTCTCTTTCTTTCTTTCTTTCTTTCTTTCTTTCTTTCTTTCTTTCTTTCTTTCTTTCTTTCTTTCTTTTTGTGAATAGCAAGACGATGTGAAATCTCTCCATTTTTAAATGTAGGTTTTATACACACACACAAATTTTTAAAAATCCTGTGAAGGCCAAAAACAAGAAAAAACCAGATATCTGTGACCATTTCATCCCAGAGCTACCAAATTATAACCTCTAATTTATATAGCCAAAACAAAAATATGGAAATGTAAATGATGTCCTTAAGGCAAGGAATTTGTACTTGTAGATTTTTGCTATACATGAAACTATGAAAACAGGTAAAAAAGCAGGTGTTTGATTGGGACTCACTTAAATATTTAGTGAAGGAAACAAATTATTTTCTCATAACTTTTACTGTATGTTTTTATCCATTTGGAATATTGATTGAAATGTGTCTTATTCTACTATATAAACAGAATAATTTTTTATCATTTATTCTATTAATATGTTACTAAATTAAATAAAACATATATGCTATGAATGGAAGATAATGCACAAAAATTTGTCACCCAAATTTATACTGACTTAAGGTTTCTGTTAGATATAAAACTATAATATCAAAATTATTATTATTATTATTATTATTTTTTTTTTTTTTTTTTTTTTGAGACAGAGTCTGGCTCTGTCGCCCAGGCTGGAGCGCAGTGGCGTGATCTCGGCTCACTGCAAGCTCCGCCTCCCGGGTTCACGTCATTCTCCTGCCTCAGCCTCCCAAGTAGCTGAGACTACAGGTGCCCGCCACCTTGCCCGGCTAGTTTTTTGTATTTTTTAGTAGAGACAGGGTTTCACCAGGTTAGCCAGGATGGTCTCGATCTCCTGACCTCGTGATCCGCCTGCCTCTGCCTTCCAACATCAAAATTATTTTAATCCTTATCCAGACGATGTTAGAAAAACTAATTCACCTCTTAACTTTTACCTAGAATGCTGCTAAGACATCAGTGAAAACATTCTTTATTCTGATCTTAATATCATTTGATAGTATGCCACAACCTTCATAAGGAAGGCCTATAAAGAAATAGCCCACACTGAGATGAGTAAATATGTGGTCGTGCAAAGACTTTGTTAATATGCAAACTGAATCACATAACTAAAACTAATTCTGCACTTAAGTGATTCCTGCTAATTAAAGATCTGAAGTGAATATAAAATAGGTACAAGCAAAGAGAAAGAACTGTCAGTATGTTTCTAGTACTGTCCATTGAGGAGTGACTGATTGCCTCGGATATTTGAATTTACTATGTTGAGTGTAATCATTAGGTGGAGATACTAGGTTCCCATAAACCAATCAAATTAGCCATTAATCAATTACCTAGCCTTCTCTGTCCTAATTAATTACTCATGCTGAACAATCCTTTATTTACAATTTAACTTCATATTTAAATTTGCCTTCAGAAAGGTGATAAGCAACTGATATGAGAGTTCAATAATAATACAAAGCAATTGTATTACTTATCACATGTATGTGTGCATGGGTGTGCATACACACACCACACAAATTACTTTTTTATTGATTTTAAACATGCTATCAATTAAGCTTTATTATCACATGTCAGGAATCTGAACATAATCACTTCTGAATGCAGGCTTAATTATGTTCATATGCCTCTAAAATATGATAATTGGACGTCAATCTTCATGAACTTCAGATTCATCTAAGGAGATTTTATAAAGTAAACACTCAAAGAAAGCACTTCCAGAGATTCTGATTAATGAGGTCTGGAATAATACATCTCCACTTTTAAAGATACTCATTTCTGGCATAATGGGGTGAATAGATCAACATAGCCTCTTTCCAAAATCCACCTAAACTCAAAGCAAGCAGAAAGAAAGAAATCTTAAAGACTACAGGGAAGAAAAATGAAATAGAAAACAAAACAAAATCAATAGTAACAGTTATCTGATCTTTGACAAATCTGACAAAAACAAGAAATGGTGAAAGGATTCCCTATTTAATAAATGCTGCTGGGAAAATTGGCTAGCCATAAGTAGAAAGCTGAAACTGGATCCTTTCCTTACTCCTTATACGAAAATTAATTCAAGATGGATTAGAGACTTAAATGTTAGACCTAAAACCATAAAAACCCTAGAAGAAAAACTAGGTAATACCATTCAGGACACAGGCATGGGCAAGGACTTCATGTCTAAAACACCAAAAGCAACGGCAACAAGAGCCAAAATTGACAAAAGGGATCTAATTAAACTAAAGAGCTTCTGCACAGCAAAAGAAACTACCATCAGAGTGAACAGGCAACCTAAAGAACGGGAGAAAATTTTTGCAATCTACTCATCTGACAAAGGGCTAATCCAGAACCTACAAAGAACTCAAACAAATTTACAAGAAAAAAACAAACAAACCCATCAAAAAGTGGGCAAAGGATATGAACAGGCACTTCTCAAAAGAAGACATTTATACAGCCAATAGACACATGAAAAAATGCTCATCATCACTGGCCATCAGAGAAATGCAAATCAAAACCACAATGAGATACCATCTCACACCAGTTAGAATGGTGATCATTAAAAAGTCAGGAAACAACAGGTGCTAGAGAGGATGTAGAGAAATAGGAACACTTTTACACTGTTGGTGGGACTGTAAACTAGTTCAACCATTGTGGAAAACAGTGTAGCGATTCCTCAAGAATCTAGAACTAGAAATACCATATGACCCAGCCATCCTGTTACTGGGGATATACCCAAAGGATTATAAATCATGTTGCTATAAAAACACATGCACACACATGTTTATTGCAGCACTATTCACAATAGCAAAGACTTGGAATCAACCCAAATGTTCATCAGGGACAGACTGGATTAAGAAAATGTGGCACATATACACCATGGAATACTATGCAGCCATAAAAAAGGATGAGTTCGTGTCCTTTGTAGGGACATGGATGCAGCTGGAAACCATCATTCTCAGCAAACTATTGCAAGAACAGAAAACCAAACACTGCATGTTCTCACTCATAGGTAGGAATTGAACAATGAGATCACTTGGACACAGGAAGGGGAACATCACACACTGGGGCCTCTTGTGGGGTGGGGGAAGGGGGAGGGATAGCGTTAGGAGATACACCTAATGGGAATGATGAGTTAATGGGTACAGCACACCAACATGGCACATGTATACATATGTAACAAACCTGCACGTTGTGCACATATACCCTAGAACTTAAAGTATTATTAAAAAAAAAAGAAAAAGTAAACGAAACCAAAGTTGATTAGTTTTTAAATATCAACAAAATTGACAGTTAATCAAATAAGAAAAGACACAAATTACCAAAATCAGCAATAAAAGAGAAAACATTACTATGTATGATGCTTCAGATAGTAAGACTAATATAAGGGAATATTTTAAACAAAAATGCTATCAAATTAGACAATTTAGATGACATAAAAATTTTCTAAAATGACAAAATTACCAGAACTAAATTATGAATAAAATTTAAAAAATTGAATGGTAAATATGTTTCATTAGTAATTGAAAACCTTTCTACAAAGAAAATCCTAGGGCCTTATTGGTGAATTCTGTCAAGTTTTTCAAAAAGAAGTAATGTAAAATTTCAAAAACACTTTTAGAATTTCAGGAAAGAATCTTTCCCAACTCATTCTATGAAGCACTGGTCTCAAACAAAAAGACATTGAAGGAAAATAAAACAAGGATCAACATATTTAATGAACACAGATGCCAACGTCCTTACAAAGTATTAGGGAATCAAGCTTACCAACACATCAAAACAATTATACATCAGGATCTTGTAGAATTTTTACCAGAAATTAAAGGTTGATTTACCATCTAAAGCTCAATTAATGTTATATTTTATATTTCTAGATTAAAGGATAAAAAAACAACTGATCACCTCAAAAGACAGAAAAAAAGCCATCAAGAATATTCAGCATTAATCCATGATTAAAAATCTCAACAAACTGGTAACATAAGGGAATTTCTCAACTGGATATAAAAAAAAACTCCCAACTAAAACTTATATCTAACATCACACTTAAAAGAGATAAAATGACTTATTTCTTCCTAACATCAGACAAATTATATTTGTAAGTTTAATTGTGGTCCAAGAGAATAGCCTGCCATAATGTTGTATGTATTAATATTAAAATGCAAGTTTGAGAAGCAATTTAATAAAGATGGAACTAGTACACCTTTTCCAAATAAATACAGAAGTAATATAAGCACTCATAGTTATTCTATTTCCAAAGAAAGCTAATATTAACTTTTAAAAATATTTTCTTCTAGTCTTGTCTATGAAGAAGCTTTATTTTTTATCCATATAGTTGGGATCATGTTAATTATCTGTATATTATTTGTAAACTTCTTTTATCTAAGCATTTTCTGAGCAATAGATATGTTATCCCATATTGTTGAATAATATTTAATATTTTAATATTTTATAATGCTTTTATTGTTTGATTATCCAATATGTATTTTAAGAAATTAAAGTCTCTCAGCTTTTCAATAATATCTACTTAGTCTAAAATTTATTTGCTTGTATGTTTCAAAATTTGTATTTTTTTCTTTGAGAAGTATGAAACTACATGAATATAGTTAAGGCTGTTGATATACAACTTCCACTGATTCAAATTGTCTATCCAAAGAGTAGCATCCTGGTGACCATAATATCCATTCCACTGCATACTTCTTCATCCAATTCCAAAACCAAACTCTATTGATTTTGCCTTTTTGAGGTAAAATTTAGTATCTATTAAAACTACTCTCCCTTTCCCCAATAATCTTATTTTGTATAATATTTTAGCTTGGGTATTACTAAATGTTTTTTTCTTCCACATGAATTTTAAAGTTATTTTATCTGATTTTTATAAAAAAATCATAAGATTCAAATTAGATTTCCACTAAACATATATTGATTTTTATTTGCATATTTCTTGACTATGTCTTACAATAAAATAATGTCATTTTCTCACATAAATCTTAAATATATGTTACTTGTGTTACTAGATATTTTTAATGTCCATTATTACTTTACTAAGGATCGTTTTAAATAACTTTTCCAGCAAGTTATCGCTAGAATAAAACAATTTATTGTTTGCATATTTGGCTTGCATTCAGCTGTCATGTTAAATTCTCTTAATGATTCTGATAGAGTGTCACTTCAATCTTGCCTTTTTGAAACTCACAATTACTTAAAACTGGAAGAATGAAAGAATGCTAATGTCAATATATTAGATAAAATCTTTAAAATAATGTCAGATGCTAAGTAAAGCTAGAAAGATTGAATGAATGGATCTCCTTATATTGAACTGCGCTTGCTTTCCTGAAGTGAATTATATTTGGACTATTTTTTCATTTATTATCTATATGAATCATTTTTTATCTGATTGAAATGTTATTATGTTGGGAACAGGCCTCCAAATCTGGCCATATACTGGCCCCAAAACTGGCCATAAGCAAAATCTCTGCAGCACTGTGACATGCTCCTGATGGCCTTGAGCCCATGCTGGAAGGTTGTGGGTTTACTGGAATGAGGGCAGGGAACACCTGGCCCACCCTGGGTGGAAACCCGCTTAAGGCATTCTTAAACCACAAACAATAGCATGAGTGATCTGTGCCTCAAGGGCATGTTCCTGCTGCAGATAACTAGCCAGAGCCCATCCCTTTATTTCGATCCATCCGTTTATTTCCCAGAAGGAATACTTTTAGTTAATCTATAATCTATAGAAACAATGCTTTTCACTGGCTTGCTGTCAATAAATATCTGGGTAAATCTCTGTTCAAGGCTCTCAGCTCTGAAGACTGTGAGACCCCTGATTTCCCACTCCACACTCTGTATTTCTGCATGTGTGTCTTTAATTCCTCTAGCACCGCTGGGTTAGGGTCTCCACGACTGAGTGGTCTTGGCATTATTGAGATTTTTGGAGTTCCGGGTCAGTTGTTACAGTCCAAAAATCTAATATCTAACTAGAAATTCTGACCTTGTACAAAGTGCTTATGTATGGGAGGGGATTAAGCTATGTGACCTCCAAGTTCCTAATCTTAAAATATACATATTACATAATACATTATTTTAATATATATATTGTATATTACATAACTGTAAAATACATATTTTACAATTAGGTACCTGGAGCTCATCTAGCTTAGCAGCTATACACACACACATGCACACATACACACTGTATATATATTATATATGCATTATATCTATATCTTTATATATATGCATTATTCTGGGGAGCAGTTTTAGATTCACAAAAAATTAAATGAAAGATACAGAGACTTCTCCTATACCTCTTGCCCCCATATATACACATTCTTTTTACATTTTGTTAAACATGTTGCCCTTTGAAATATTGGAAAAATAGCAGTTTTTGACATCTCAAAATGTATTTTTACAGGTAGAAAAATTGTTAGCTTACAAAAAAATAAAGTTTTTCTTTTTATAGAAAGAATAAAAATAATTTTCATAGACAAAATAAGACATATTCAGCAATAAGTAGACCAAATATTTAATTTGTAATATTTAGAGATTTTCTAATACCTATGAACTTCAAGGACCTCATCTTAGAAATCATATTAAAAATTCCAGCATACTTTTCTTTAGAAATATTTTGTGATTGTTTTCCCACTACTCAGAATTATTGCATGTAGTTTTTCTTTTGTAATGGTTCGAGTAATAATTTGCAGACTTCTCACTTCACAGAAATTCTGATGCTTTGTGATTGCTACTTTCACCCCATGAATTCTAAAAGCACCTTTACCTACAATCCTTATTGCTCAATAACAGTGGCTTCATTTTAACTGCTGGAAGTTTTGTTAGTACACAAATATATTTATAGCTTAAAGACACAGTTTTATTACATTTAGAAACATTTCAAGTGTCTGCTTTCATTTTAATAGTATTTCACGTTTTTTTTTTTTTTTTTTTTTTTGCCCTGCATTTGACTTTATTATCATTTGGCAATTTCCTGTCAGAACAATTATATTTAGATTTCAATCCAATGATTTCCCTCTGGCTTATTCTTTTGTTGCAAGCCTCATAGGCAATTAACTTTCGTTGCATCGCCCTCCTGCTTGACCTCACATAGCAGCATTAGGAAACATCAGGAGAACAGTTTCCTTCTGAATTTTTTCTTTTTTTTTTTTTTTTTTTTAGTTTAGATTTCTCCTTTCTGATGATTGCAGTCAAGAATTGCCACTCATTTCTGAGATATTGCACTCCTCACCTTTTCCATTTCAGGCTGACTAGCCAGAACCATAATTCTGTTTTCCTCCAGGGTAAACTCCTTATTGAAAGAAATTCTATGTAGCTCTGACATTACCAATGATTTTAAAACTTTCTAGTGGTTTCCAGGCTAGTTGTTAATTAATTCATAATAAATCAGGGTGGTCACATTTCAGGAATGGGTGACACTAGGTACCCAAGACCAAGAGAGGTAATAGAAAGTGAATTATCAGGAAGAATTTCTTTTTTTTTTTCTTTTTTTTTTTTTTGAGACGGAGTCTCGCTCTGTCACCCAGGCTGGAGTGCAGTGGCCGGATCTCAGCTCACTGCAAGCTCCGCCTCCCGGGTTCACGCCATTCTCCTGCCTCAGCCTCCTAAGTAGCTGGGACTACAGGCGCCCGCCACCGCGCCCGGCTAGTTTTTTGTATTTTTTAGTAGAGACGGGGTTTCACCGGGTTAGCCAGGATAGTCTCGATCTCCTGACCTTGTGATCCGCCCGTCTCGGTCTCCCAAAGTGCTGGGATTACAGGCTTGAGCCACCGCGCCCGGCCAGGAAGAATTTCAAGTACCAGCTTGCTGTGGCTAGGATTCTACTAAATTCAAGTTATTTGACAAACCTGAAATTCTCTTTAACCCAGCATATATAATATAAAATTTGATTGATAGTATTGCTGTAACAGAGTGGAGACTGCCCTACAAAAATCAGTAGGTAATGTTTCATTGAAAGTCCTATGGTTCTTGAATTGCCTGTATGGTAACTTACTTTAAAAGTATTTCAGTCTAAGTGATAAGAGATGTATGTGTCCACATCAACAGAATTATTCTGACAGCAGTTGGATTACCTTAATCAGGAATCAATATTCCCAAAATACTGTTCGGAATTTCAGATATCATTATGGAAATCTACACCAGACAGTTTGCTCATTAGCAAGGGGATTTTAGAGGAAATTCTTTTACTGGTAAAATAGAGATGTTCAAGAAGAATGATTTGAAAAATTTGCATGGGCATTAGTTTTCTAAGATTAGGTACAAGAATTTGGAAAGCAGGACCTATAGCTTTTGAGTTATATAACCTTGTTGATCCTTGTGGTAGGTTATTTTAATGGGCCTAGATTTTTACCTTTCCCAATATGCACATTCTTTGCCATTCAACTTTTGCTGTTTCTGACTTAAGAGGTGAAGTATGTTACTCTGCTTCTTCATTACTGACTTGGCCTCATGGCTTGCTTTATCCAAGGAATATTAGTGTAAGTGATATAACCAAAAGCTTGCCAAGTACCTGTCCAATTGAGTGTACCTTCTTTTACCTCTACTATTCCCATAAGATGAGCTTCCCCCAGGGGGTGCTTCTCCAATTGCCTCAGACCCAGAGGAAATCCCATCTCAGCTAGGAGCCAAGCCCCGCTGGAGCTACAACTTAAAGCAGAGTCACCCAGCCAAGCCTAACATAGATCAGCCAGACACTCCGCCCTAACCTGCCAACATTAAGAGACATGAACTAAACATATGTATTTTAAGTTTTCTTTAATGTCATTGAGAATTTGTGTCTATTATGAAGGACTACTGTAGTCATTGTACACTGGTACATTTCTACATCCAAATTCACAGGGAAGTTAAATTTGCCTTCATTATAAGGTTGGCAAGTTTTTTCCTTAAATAATCCACAAGTCCACCTTGGAGTCAAGTCTTCATGCAAAGTGTTGGGAGAATGTCTAAGGTAAAGAGAGGCACTTGCCCAAGTCACCAGATTGGTTATATGACCATTTCGTGAATACTTGCTGTTAAATATTTGTACGTTAGGCAGTATTTGCTTTTTTGATACCACCACCTGGTACTAAGGATCTGAAAGAAAGGAAGTATAGTTCCCACCTCCCTCTCAACCCCAGAGACTATGAATATTTATCAACAGATCCCTGACATTTGCTGAATGGTCAAAGGGCTTAGGTCAGTTCTCAATAGTGAAGAAGAGTAATGCTCAATTTTAGAAAATCACAGACCTTTTATCAGGAAAAATTTCATATCTGCTTCATGGGAGGATGTCCCATTATACACAGCTATATTTTCCTGCCCCCATACACATAAGAATAAGATATAATACCTTCTAAATTGCCAACTAACAACCTCAAAGTTTGGGATTATATTTTACTGTAAGCTATAGACAGAGATGTTTAAAAATTTATACTTTCCTAATTTATGATTTGTGGATTTCTAAAATTTGTGACAAGAAAAAATGTCTCAACCTCTTTTATATACGCAATGTTTTTCTCACTGCTGAAATTGATTTTGCATTTCTTGTGCATTTCTCCTCTCCTTTCCTCACATGCTGAATTTATATCAACTACCAGTTTTCAATCCTTGGAACAATAATTCAAGTTAGAAATTCCTACCTAGAGTTGTCCTCAGTTATTCAAACCATATTCTAAATCCTCTGATTTCCAAAACTCAACTAATTTTAATTCCTTTAAATGTAAATTAAATGTCATACAGATATTTAAAAAAAGAAAAGGGGGAGTTATTTTTTAAAATATACATGAAAACAAGAAAAATTTGTATGATATACCTCTAACAGCTCAAGATAAATAATTCTTCTGATAATAGGATAAAAACTTTGCTGATCTTGACTTGAATGTCATTTGGTATGAAAGATAAGAGAAAAAACATTTTAATGTTATACAGCTCTCTGTTGGTATCTGTGGGAGACTGGTTCCAGGACTTCCTGTAGATACCCAAATTTAAGGATGCTCAAGTCCCTAATATAATGGTGTACTATTTGTACCTATTTTCATATACTTAAATAATCACTAGATTACTTGCAATGCCTAATACAATGTAAATGGTATATAAATCGTCTTTGAACTGTATTGTTGAGGGAATAATGGCATGGAAAAAAGTTCAGAACTGACAAAATTTCTTTTATGCTAATATTTTCTATCCTTGGTTAGTTGAATCCACAGTTGCAGAATCCACAGATAGGAGGACTGACTGTATTCACAATATCCTGATGCTGGAAGATTTCTTTTAGAAAGACCAAGCACTATTCACAATAGCAAAGACTTGGAATCAACCCAAATGTCCATCAGTGACAGACTGGATTAAGAAAATGTGGCACATATACACCATGGAATACTATGCAGCCATAAAAAAGGATGAGTTTGTGTCCTTTGTAGGGACATGGATGCAACTGGAAACCATCATTCTTAGCAAACTATCACAAGAACAGAAAACCAAACACCGCATGTTCTCACTCATAGGTGGGAACTGAACAATGAGATCACTTGGACTCGGGAAGGGGAACATCACACACCGGGGCCTATCATGGGGAGGGGGGAGGGGGGAGGGATTGCATTGGGAGTTATACGTGATGTAAATGACGAGTTGATGGGTGCTGACGAGTTGATGGGTGCAGCACAGCAACATGGCACAAGTATACATATGTAACAAACCTGCACGTTATGCACATGTGCCCTAGAACTTAAAGTATAATAATAAAAAATAATTAAAAAAAAAAAAAAAAAGACCAAGAAGCCCTAAGTTCTGATTTAGGGGATTAGTTGTACATGGTAGGACAGAATGAAAGGATATTTTCATTGCACCCACATTTCACAGAATACATTTTTAAAATTCATTAGCAGCTGAAATCTTTGGAAACTTTAGCTCTAATCTAAATGTTGACATCATGGATTTATCAGAATAATTAATAAATTGATATTTGACTTGGAATTGCACAGAATCAGAACTGTCTCAGAAATCACAATATGACATCAGAAAATCACCCACTGAGTGAAATTGCTTGTAGTGTCAGAATTAGATATTTTGCCCTGTATTTAATCACCTAGGTCACATGCTTTTGGTTTATTAGTCTTTCAACTACTCATTATTTTGAATATTTAAATATTTAACTTTTTCACATATTTTAAGATGGTATTACAAAATCATCATATGATGGCAATAAGATTTGCATGTATTTACTTGGTCAGACATGTTTCTCACAGCTAATACATTTTAGTTATGTTTAATTATTTTTCTAATATGCGACTATTAAGCTGCCATTTTGCAGGTCCTTTATTAATGTCAGAGAGTAATAGTTGCTGATCCCAATATCTGCTCTCCTAATCTCCTGTAGCAGAGAACCACGAAGCTCTGCGATTAAGTTTTGACCAAAAAGACTAAAGTGGAAACAATGGTAACAGCTCTTAATAACACATTTTAAAAGACAAAGGATGTATTTGCCGCTTCTCCATTTTGAACCTTTCCACAATGTTGCTGTCTGAAAGCTAATTTGTACAATGAAAATAGAACTCATGTAAGCAATCTTGGAGTGAAAGGAGAAGGGACCCTTCTGAGTAGAGAATATTTATATCTGGCCAGGACTGCTTGCTTCTGGACTTAATTCAAGTAACAGCAATTTAAGCTCTAATGTATTTAAGTGCCAAATATTTTGGAGTCAGTTTTTTTTGTGTGTGTGTTTTTTTTTTCATTCAGTCCATCCTTAATCCTAATGTATATACTCTTTAAGGATTAGATATAAATATTTATTTGCATAACTTTGGTTTTATTCTCACTTTGAAACTATCAAACGAAAACATTATTCAAGGAAACCACTGTTGAGGGAATCAATATTCACATTTTCTGAAAAGATAAGCGGAAATAACTAATGAGCAAAAAAAACTCTTTTTGAGTGCCAGGACAAATCCACCACAGAACACAGTTACGGTTACCAAGACAACACAGTCCCACCAGGAACAACAGCTTATGATACAGCTATTGCACAGGTAAGACAATTTCTGGCGTGTGTTTGAGTCTCAGGCCCTTCACTGTGACGACTCCTATTCCTCTATGATCTATGACAGAACTTGCTGGTTTAATTATATGCCCTAGGTTTATGTATGTAGCCCACCCACATGCACACACACAAACACAGATATGTGTAACCCATAGAAATGCGCATCTACTTCATTTGTATACATACACAGTTAACAATTTAAGGTAGCTTGTAATTTTGCCACATAATTGTAAAACAACAAATTATATAAAAGCTTAGAGACATAAGACATCACTTGGCAGCAAGTTTCTCAGAAACAGAGGAGCTTGAGCAGTTGCTGAAAGTTTATGTAGAATATGGGTGAATGGAATAGAAAGAAAGTGATTATTAATAGAAAAGATCATAAAGAAGCAAAATGACTGGAAAGAGTAGAAATTTTATGGACAAAGGAATGAGAAACTACAACTTTGTTTGGCTGATGGTAGCTGCATTGACTATGGCCAGAACTCTGAGAAACTGGTTTCTCTACAAGCCATATGCCATCACTTCAATATTCTGAGAACTCTCTTTAAAATGAACCAGGACTTCCTAAAGGATTTTTAACAGATCAGAGATCTTTTTGAGATATTCTGTACAATGAAAGGATTCAATGATCAAATAAAGTGGAAAATACTTTGTAGTGATCATTATTTTGTCGGCCCAATAACATATGCTCTTTTCAAAAGCACTTTGTTTTTCTTTTTTGAGCTCTTCACTTCTAAGCTTTAGGCATATGGATCTAGTGATGAACCAATCATAGTATTCCACCCCCAAAGTATGTTCCAAACCAAACCCATTATATGCTTTTTAGCTTGTATTCTTTTAACTGGAAATGGGGCATTCTCTCTTTGTAAGCAAAGCCATGAGGTACTAGTTTGGAAATGCTAGTGTAATGTACCATGTCATTGAGAAAGACAGTCTGTAAAGAATGAAACTGATAAATAGAAGCAGAAATAAGATATACAGCTAACCCTTACAGTATCCCTCCCTTTAATTCAATTCCTGGTTTGAACTACTGCTCACTTCTGCCACATATTTCTATAGTTTGGTGCACATAAATTGTGGGGTTTTGCCCTCCTTAAACTCATTCCAGATCGAGTTCTCTCACTTACAGCAAACATGAACCAGGTTAATTCAAGCTGTAGACTTTTCTCATCAGATAAAGATTAGCACTATATATTAGCATATACAAAGTTTTAAAAATTAGTCTTTCGGCTGTTTAATGTAACCCAATATTTCTCCCTAACTGTAGAAAAAGGAATCTCCATTATGTCTTAGGGTGGTGACTCCAAACCCATATACACTCTTCCTTCTTCTTGTGAGCCAAATTATGCCATGGACGCCCTGTGTGAGCTCATTTTCCTTCTATTCTTAGAAGGGATGAGAGATACGAATCCTCTTAAGTAATAATTCTGATGGATTGGGAATGGCTATTTGGAATGCTATGTTAAGAAGAATTTGCATGCTGCACAGAGCTCAGTGAAAAAGAGTGCCATATTGATTAGTAGTATCTGACAGGGGATTACCACATAGAGTGCTGGTGCAGGTAAAACAAAATCTTCCTCCTTTAGATTAATAGTGGGTGGATTGGAGTGATGTTGCTAAAATGATATAAAATGTCAGTTAGAAGACATAGGTTCAAGAAATCTATTAATACCATGATGGTTATTAACAACATATTGTATACTTGAGAATTGCTGAGAGAATAGATTATTTTTTAAAATGTGTACTTTATTTATATTGATACCTAATAACAGCACATATTTATGGGCACATGTGATACTTTGATATATGTATATAATGAGTAAAAATCACATCAGGGTATTTAGGATACCTATGACCTCAAACATTTGTCATTTTCTGTGTTGAGTACATTTCAAATCTTTTCTAGCTATTTTGAAATATGCTGTCAATAACTAATAGACTTCATGTTTTTAGCACAAGAAATGGAAACCATGTGAAATAATGCATGTACTATGTAGTTTGATTTAGCCATTTTACAATGTATACACATATCAAGCCATCATGTGTACATCATAAATATATAGAATTTTAAACTGTTAATTTAGATTTTTTTTAAAAATAAGCTACTACATATGTTGACCTTTCATGACCCTCAGTCATAAAAAGATGGATCTAGAATAACAAAAACAGTTGGCTCAAGGTGCTTCTGCAATGCTTTTTTTTTTTTCTAAAGGAACCACTTTAGGTTCTGCACCTTCTAAACTTGGAGAACCCTTTCATATTAGGACAGGCTCAGGTTCCTTGTGTTATAACAACAAAATGAAATTCAGAAGAAATGGAAAGAAAACTGAGGAAAAAGAGCTGCTCAAAGGTACATAATAAAAAGCAAAGACATTTGATGATGTGTTATTTTTTTCCTCCTAGAAATGCATATTTTACTTTTACCTATATAAGCTCTCTTCTTCTGAGGACATTCAATATCATGCACTCTAATCCCTTGCAAGGGCATTCCATTGTCCAAATCAGGGACAAGGAAGCCTAGATGATGCAATCTATACAGGACAGATGCTATGATGACACAAAGAGGTTATTAGAAGAGTGAAAAGTAGATCTGGAGGGGTAAATGAAAAATATCCAGCACAGATGCTATGGGCCAATAGGGAAAGAATCAGTAACAACCTTATATCTGAGCTAACAAACTGGAATCATAAAATGTTGTAGGTATAAAACTAAAACAAGACTCCCATTCTTTATAAATTAGCATGACCTACTATTAGAAATACCAGAGTGAGAGAGCTCTCAAAGCATCAGAGTCATAAAAAGACAGGGTAGGAAAGGAAACAGTGGGAATTGAAAATAGATTACATTTGAAGGTAAATATACTCTTCCCTCTTACTTGTAAAGTAAGTCACATCATGGATGCCCTGTGTGAGCTCATTAATATCAACCCTCTTAAGTACTAATTCTGATGGATTGGGAGTGGCTATTTGGAATGCCATTGTTGAGAAGGATTCTGGTACTGCACAGAGCTTAGTGAAAAATGACTCTTCTTTTCTTCACTTCTAAGCTTTAGCCATACGGATCCAGGAATGGATTGATCATCCCTAGATGGCAGCAAGAACTGAGCATAGTTCGGTAACAGTTTACATAACTCTAAAAGATATAGTAGGAAGCCAAGAAAATTTGTTTTGTTTTGCTTTGCTTTGTTTTGTTCCACTTTGTTTATTTCACATTTAGTTGGCACCATTTAATTAGTACTGTTAAACTGATTTGCAAATGTTGACTTATATAATCCATTTAACACTAGACATAAGTGCTATGCTTCTTCTGGGGAGAGCAACAAATCCATTACAGTGAAGTTCTTGACCATAGAAGGCAAGACAGACAAGTGAAGACTCTTCCCTGACAGGCAACCTGACAAAGAAAATTGTATTCTCCCTAATAAAAAAGATCATCTCAGGTAGAATGTCACCAACCCCATTTTAGAAACATGGCATCAAAGACATGAGATGTGAAATATTCCTTAACAATATTCACTTGGATAACAAAGAATTCCTTAAATTACTATTGCTATCCTATTTTCCTGTAACTTCCCCAACACCCCTCTATTTTTACAGAAGTAAACTTAGATTTAATAGAAGTCGTATTTGTTACATTCCATCGAATACTTCAGAATCCTAATTATTGGCTAACTCCCCAAATCCATTGTCTTAGTTCATTTTGTGTTGCTAAACAGAATACCACAGACTGGGTAACTGATATAAACCAAGATTTATTTCTTACAGTTGCATAGGGTGGGAAGTCCAAGGTCAAGGGGCCCAGGGGATGATAAGTCTCTCTTTCTGTGTCATCCCATGGTGAAAGGTATAAGGGCAAGAGAGTATGTGAGAGAGCAAAAAGAGGACAAACTTGCTTGTACAACAGGCTCAATCTCATGATAACAAACCCACTCCCACAATCACAACTTCAATCCATTTATGAAAGCAGAGCTGTCATGTCTTAATCACCCCTTAATGGTCCCACATTTTAATACTGTCATAGTGGAAATTAAATTTCAACACGAGTTTTTGATGAAACATTCAACTTACAGCATCCATAAAACTCTTTTTTCCCCCAGTTCTACTGCCAATAGCTGTCTGTCTCAGAGGCAATCTCTGTGGGCATAATTCTCAATGCATTTTATCAGGATCATACACACTATCTCCACTAAGTCTAAATTCTGTTTTTAAGAGCCATTAAAAACCCTAGAATCTTCATGAAGATTTTATTTTTTTTCTCATCATCTTTAGCCAGAAATAATATTTTCCTCTATTGATATGTTTCTCAGTTTATCCTCAGCCTACTTCATTACAATTACTTGGACTTTTGATTAGGAATGAAAATTCTAGGCCCATTCTAGAAGACAAAGGATCCAAAGCTGCATAATCAACAAGGTCTCAGAGATTCCGATACCAAATTTTAAGAAACACTGTTCTAAATTAATACAATACTTTTCTTGTCTATTTCTCAAAGCACTCATCAATATCTGCCATGATTCTAATTATTTTGCATCTATCACTAGATTGTAGGTACTTCGCAACAATGGCTTTTGTAGAATACATAATTCTTTTATATTTTTATCCTTTATAATATCCAGCAATTTCTCAGTATTAGATATATTTTAAATAAATATTTGTTTCATTTTTACAATTTTCTGGGAAGAATGAGGTTTTTTTTTTTTTTTTAGATACACAGTCAGTCATGCACGACATAGTGAAGTTTTGGTAAATGATAGACCATACAACATATGTGATGGTGGTCCCATAAGAGTATAATACAGCTGAAAATTCCTATCACCTAGTGATATTGTAGCCATTGTAAAATCTTAGCACAATCAATTACTCCTGTGTTTGTGGTGATGCTATACTGCTAATCATATAAAAGTATAGCTACAATTATGCATTGTATATATTTATTCTTATAAGAAGTGACTGTGTTACTGGCTTATGTATTTACTATACTATACTTTTTATTATTGCTTTAGAGAGTACTCCTACTTATAAAAAGCCTCAGGTATGTTCTTCAGGAGATATTCCAGAAGGCATCGTTATCATAGGAGATGATAATTCCTTCAATGTTATCGACCCTGAAGACCTTCCAGTGAAACAAGATATGGAATCAGAGGACAGTGATATTGATGATCCTGATCCTGTATAGGCTTCGGCTAATGTATGTGTTTATGTCTTAGTTTTTAACAAAAAATAATTTAAAAATGAATACATAAAGATTTTAAACACAGAAAAAAAGCTTATATAATAAGAATAGGAAGAAAAAAATGTTTTTGTATAACTGTGCAATGTGTTTATTTCCAGCTGTCATGAGTCAAGAAGTTTAAAAAAAGTTTAAGTGAAAAAGTCACAGGACGCTAAGGTTAACTTACAATTGAAGAATTTTTCTATAAATTTCATGTAGCCTAAAGGTACAGTGTTTATACTATCTATAGTAGAGTACAGTAATATCCTAGGCCTTCACATTTACTCACCAGTTACTCACTGACTCACCCACGACAACTTCCAGTCCTGTAAGCTCCCTTCATAGGAACTGCCCTATACACGTATTCCACCTTTTGTCTTTGACACCATATTGTATTGTACCTTTCCCATGTTTAGATACACAAATTCTTATAATTGTGTTAAAATTCCCAATAGTATTTGGTACAGTAACACGCTGTACAGGTTTGTAGCCTAGAAGCAACAGGCTATACCATATAGCCTAGGTATGAACAACAAAGCGCCTTAAGGACTCATTTCTCAGAATGTATCTTTGTCATTAAGTGATGCATGCATACAGTTCCATTATTGCACCAACAATGTTAATTGCTCCTTTTAAAAATTTCATAGATGATAGATTGACATGCTATATATAGATTGACATGACGTATATAGCTATATAGATATTTACATATATTGTTTTTGTGTATATTTGAAAATACCACTTGTTTACCAGCATTAACAATAAAGCATGAGGCTTGAAAGTTACTACCAAGATATTTATACAGTAGGAAACTCAGGATAGTGGAAAAATGTAAAAATAAAAGATTTAAGAAGGGTCTAAGATATCCCTTGAGCTAAACAGAGATCCTACCTCAATGACAGAAATATCTCCAAGGAATATGCCCCCAGATTTACCCCATGCTTCCTCTCAGATCATTTAAACAAGAGCCCAACTAGGTTGTCTGCTTCCTTTTGAAATTATATCTGCTTCAGGCAGAGCTAGGCTCAAAGGGACCAATTACAGTGAAAAGGGTGGGGGGTGGTTATTTCCCTTCAAAGTACCCTTCTTAGGTCTTTCCATGTAGTCTTTTTTAGGACTATAAACCTAGTTGGGCAGACTGTTTTTTTCCCTTATAATTCCCTATAGTAACTCATCCAGTGCTCCCTGTAACACACCCAGAACTTTCATAAATTGTGTTAATCAAGCTGAGGATAAAATGTTCGTCTCTGTGTTTGTACTCCAAAGTGTTTAGTTCATTTAGTGGAAGTTTAGCTTTATAAAAGCACCATATTTCAAGCAGAGAGGATTTAGTTCTGATTTTTTGGGAAGGTTAATATCTATCTAGTTATCCAGAAAGTTTCACATGAAGATCAATTAACCTATTTTTTTTCCCCCCGCTCAAATTAGGCTTTCCTGTCTTTGGGGAGGTTGACTATCTTGAAAGCCAGTCAGAAAGGTTTTTATTAAATAGCTCTACAGTCTAGCAACTTTCACTCTTTGAAAACCTTAGCCAGACATATTACTACAGAGGAGACCTTAGGCAAATAAATCAAAGAAACCCAGGGTATACGCCCATTATCCATGTTTCAACAGTTCTCTTTCTGACAGATACAACTCAGGTGAACCTCTCTTTTGTAATTTCTCTTCTCAAATTTGACATGGTTCTGTGAAGTCTGTCATAGAGCAATTAAAAATAAATCCAATCACACAGTTCAACTGTATCTTAAAGTTTCAGCTTGTTCAGCTAAGACAGCTGAGACTTTTAAATAAGGAAAAAAAAAAGAGCTTGCATAATGCCCTTTCTATACCATTTTTATTCAACTATGCATGTGTGTATAGCATAGAATGACATTTACACACTTTTAATATTATATTAAAGTTTTAGCTAAACAATGTGATCACTGTAAGTTTACTGTGTCAAATACTTTAAGATTAAAGTAAATCAAAGTTATATTTAGATACATATGTTTTTTAATTATAGCCTTTCTCAAGCAACACAAAACTTGATTGGTTATTATTCCAATTAGTCTAACTGCCTAAGAGGATCTGGAACAATTTCCATGTTAATGAATTATCACACCAAGTCTTTTATTTATTTGGGAGCTATTAATAAAAATGCACTAGGGAAAAAAGGAAGAAAACCCATTCTGTGCTATGCGTCTTACAAAGAGAACTAGACTGGAGTTTCTGAATTCTAATCCTCATTTTACTGCTATTGCTTACAAAAATAAAAATCTTTGAGTGAAAGCAGAAATGACAATAGACAGGAAAAGATACTGTTTTGTTTGTTTGTTTGTTTGTTTTGAGACAGAGTACCACTGTGTCACCCAAGCTGGAGTGCAGTGGTACTGTCTCTGCTCAATGTGACCTACACCTTCCCGGTTCAAGCGATTCCCCTGTCTCAGCCTCCTGAGTAGCTGGGATTACAGGCACAGATTACCATGCCCAGTTAATTTTTTTGTACTTATAGTAGAGATGGGGTTTCACCATGTTGGCCAGGCTGGTCTTGCACTCCTGACCTCAGATGATCTGCCCTCGTCGGCCTCCCACAATGCTGAGATTACAGGCGTGAGCTACAGCACCCACTAGATACTATTTAATATTCATTACATGCCAGAAACTACACGTTGTTTGATTAATATGACAAATAACCTCCTTATTTCTTCCTTTTATTTTTTTCTCACTCTGTGGCCCAGGTTGGAGTGTAGTGGCAGGATCACAGCTCAACAGTAGCTTTGAACTCCTGCACTCTTGGGATCCTCTCACCTCTGCTGAGGTGAGAGGTAGCAGAGATTATAGGCAGACACGACCACGCCCGGCTAATTTTTTATATTTTTGTAGAGACAGTGGTCTCCCTATGTTGCATAGGCTTTCTCAAACTCCTGGGCTCAAACCATCCTCCCTCTTTGCTCCCCCTCCCACAAAGTGCTGGGATTATAGATGTGAGCCACTGTGCCTGGCCTTATTTCTTCTTAATCAAATAGAGCAGACATCTGTATGTGGGTCAAGTCAAAGTATCTTTTATTGGATCAGTCATTTCTAAATGTCTTCTATTTATAAAACCTCAGATTTTATCTTCCTAATAGAACACCAGTTCTTAAATTTTGCACTGGATATGCAGACCCGAAAACCAGAGAGGAAAATATGAAACATTTGTGTAAACAGTCCTGAAGTTTTGGTCATTCGGGATCATCTCCTAGTCTTAAAAATCTAGATGTGAGGTTTTAAGAATCTTATGGATACAGGAGAATCAGGGTATATGGAGAACTAAAACTGTGAGTCTACATTTCTAGTGAAAGGGTAGACTAGGAAAAAAGAAAAAAAGAAAGAAAGCTTATCTGCTTTCTGACGTAAGTAACAAAAATAGTCACCTCCAAGAAATCGGTAGCCAGAATTCTATCCTGCTGTGTATTTGATATTGAATTAGCACTCTTTGTATTGTTGCCCACAAACTCCAAAGCAGAGAAAGCAGAAAAAGCAGAAAAGCAGAAAAAGCAGAAAAGCAGAAAAAGCCATCCCAGGCTTTAATATTCCTGTCAATACACCAGCTAAAATATCCTTTGGAAGTTTACATTCTCATCCCAAGTCCTCATAAAATTCTCTCAGATAATGCTCTAGTGAGCATGAGCTCACAGGACCAAACTTAAATATACAACAGGAAGTTAATCAATATAAGGCAGAGTTTGCAAAAAAAGCAAACAGCAGAACCCGAACTACAACAAATTCAGATATGAAACAAAAGTGGAGTGACAGGTTTAAATTGTTATAAATAACTTCATATTATGGGGATGGAGGGAAAGAGAAGAAAAAATAATAATTAGCATTCATCATTTCTAAATGAAGTATCTGTATAAACATTTTAAGAGTATCTAAAATAAAAATGAAATGTATGTATTTTGATTTACTGTCAAGATTTTTGGGGGCATTCAAATAAAAATTAATTTAAATATACAAAGAAAGCATATTATCTAGGTGTATCAGATTTATATATTGTAAGTCATACGTATAGAAAGCATAAAATTAGCATATATGTACAAAACTATCAATCATAATAAATACTTATTGATTGAACTCAAGAGTTAAATATGAAAAGAGATGATTTTGTTGGATAAAATAAAATCCAGCTATTTGCAATTTAAAATCTGCCTGTTCAAGGCATAGGACACAGAAACTTTGCATGTAGACTAACAGAAGAATGTGACTAATCGCAACCTAAAAATCCATCAAGCAAATATCAAGATAACCATAAAAATGGGCAAATCCATAATCAATAAATATAGTTTAATACAACTCTCATAATTGATGGATCAATTTAAAAAATTAATAATAAAGAAGATTTAAACAAAGTGATTACAAATTACTTAATAGACACAGATAACCCTGTAGTCAACAGAGAATACATATTCTTTTCAAGTATTTGTGGAAAAGAAAGTAATATTTTTATTAGATTGAAAGCAAAAGTACTCAATTTTTTAAAAAAGGAAACAAGACACTCAGACATAATTATCATTAGTTAGATATCAACACATAAGCAAAGATAGTAAAATAAATTAAAAATTAAAAAGCACAATTCTGAGCTTAAATCATAATGGATATCTGAAAATATTTAAATATAATGAAAATGCTATCTATAATTTTTCCTTTGAGTGCTTATAAGAGGAAATAAACCTGAAAATTAATAGGTTAATTATTTCAAAAAATCAAAAGTACATAGAAAAGTTAAGTATACAGTAAATATACAATTAAAATTTAATGAAATTGAAGGCAAAATGCAATACATAAGATTCTTAAAACTGAATATTGGTTATTTAAAGAAAAATTAACAAAGTAGATAAACCTATGAACATTTCAGTTAAAGAAAAGTTTCAAATAGGCAATATTAACAGTATGGAAGGGTAAATAACAGCAGTGTTTTTCAAAAGATATATAAAAATATATACACTATGACTACTTCAACTTGAAAACATCTCACATTCTAGAGAACGCACTAGAAAAATACAATTTACAAAAATTAACCCAATAAGAAATAAAAACCATTAGTAAGGTCTACATATTAATAAGATAAATCATGCTTAAATATCTAATCCAGAGAGAGAGGAAGAGAAGAAAGAGAGACAAAGATAAGGAAGAAGGGAAAAAAGGAGGAAGGAAGGGAGGGAGGAAAGGAAGAAAGAAAAATAAAACATCACACACAGATGGAAAAATAAATGATTCATCATATATGAATTGTTCCAAGAACTTGAAATACAGCAGTCTGTCCTATCAATGCATGAATCAGTATAAATTATTGTGATAAAGATTGGTAAACATGGTAATATAATCCATAACATTTTGGCTGCACTCTTAGGTCACCAGTTAGATACTACATTTCTTATTATGCCTTTTTTAACTGTTATTTTAGGTTTGGGGGTGCATGTGAAGGTTTATTACATAAGTAAACACGTGTCACAGGGGTTTGTTATACATATTATTTTATCACTCAAGTATTAAGTCCAGTACCCAATAGTTATCTTTTCTGCTCCTTCCCCATCTGCCACCGTATCTCCTCAAATAGATCCCAGTGTCTGTTGTTTCCTTCTTTGTGTTCATAAGTTCTTAACATTTAACTTCCACTTGTAAGTGAGAACATGCAGTATTTGTTTTTTGTTGTTGTTGTTGTTCCTGAAACACTTGCCTGCATGCGTCTTTGTGGCAGAATGATTTACATTCCTCTGGGTGTATACCCAGTAATGGTATTGTTGGGTCTAATGGTTGTTCTGCTTTTAGCACTTTGAGGAAAAACTATATTGCTTTCCACAATGGTTGAACTAATTTACACTCCTATCAACAGAGTATAAGTGTCCCCTTTTCTCTGCAACCTTGCCAGCATCTGTTTTTTGACTTTTTATTAATAGACATTCTGACTGGTGTGAGATGGTATCTCATTGTGGTTTTGGTTTACATTTTTCTAATGACCAGTGATGTTGAGTTTTTAAAAAAATATATGATTATTGGCTGCCTGTTATGTCTTCTTTTGAGAAGTGACTGTTCATGTCCTTTTCCCACATTTTAATGGGATTGTATCTTTCTCTTGTAAATTTATTTAAGTTCCTTACAGATGCTGAATATTAGACCTTTGTCAGATGCATAGTTTGCAAATATTTTCTCCTATTCTGTAGGCTGTGTGTTTACTCTATCGATAGTTTGTTTTGCTGTGCAAAAGCTCTTATGTTTAATTAAATTCCACTTCAATTTTTGCTTTTGCTATAATTGATTTTGGTGTCTTTGTCATAAAAGTCTTTGCCTGTTCCTATGTCCCGGATGGTATTGCCTAGGTTGTCTTCCAGGGATTTTATAGATTTTATAGTTTTACACTTAAGTCTTTAATTCATCTTGAGTTGATTTCTGTGTATGATGTGAGGAAGGGATTCAGATTCAGTCTTCTGCATATGGTTGCTAGTTACCCCAGCACTATTTATTGAATAGGGAGTCATTTCCCCATTGCTTGTTTTTGTCAGCTTTGTTGAAGATCAGTTGTGTGGCCTTATTTCTGGGCTCTCTATTCTGCTCCATTAGTCTACGGGCTTGGTTTTGTACTAGTACCATGCTGTTTTGGTTACTGTAGCCTTGTAGTATGGTTTGAAGCCAGGTAACTTACTGCCTCCAGCTTTGTTCTTTTTACTTAGGATTGCTTCAGCTATTCAGGCTCCTTTTAGTCCCATGTAAGTTTTAATTAGTTCTTTTTTTCCCCCTAATTCTGTGAAGAATATGGTTGGTAGTTTGATAGGAGTAGCACTGAATCTATAAATTGCTTTGGGAAGTATAACCATTTTAATGATGCTGATTCACACTATTCATAAGCTTGGGATATTTTTCCATTTGTTTGTGTCTTCTCTGATTTCTTTGAGCAGTGTTTTGTAATTCTCATCACAGAGATCTTTCAGCTCTCTCATTAACTGTATTCCTACTTATTTTATGCTTTTTGTGGCAACTGTGAATGGGACTGACTTTCTGATTTGACTCTTGGTCTTCGTTTGGCTGTTGTTGTATAGGAATGCTTGTGATTTTTGTACACTGATTTTGTGTCCTGCAACTTTAAGTTGTTTATCAGCTGGAGAAGCTTTTGGGATGAGGGTTTTCTAGATGTAAAATCATGCCATCTGCAAACAGAGATAGTTTGACTTCTTCCCTTCCTATTTGGATGCCCTTTCTTTCTCTTGCCTGATTGCTTTGACTAGGACTTCCAATACTATGCTTAATAGAAGTGGTAAGAGACAGCTTCATTGTCTTGTGTCAGTTTTCCTTAAAGCTAGATAGGCTATGAATCTATATTTTAGCCAGTAAGAAACAATCAGAAATCATTCACAAAAACTTTGGAATAACATCCTTAAAAATAGAAGCTAGTTGCCTCTCATTTTCTCTTCCTCTCTAAAGTAATAAAAGTTGATTAAATGCAAATGACTAGTATCCATTTAGCAGAATGAGGATGATACAGTGAGATTTTGTGTAGGGACAGTTTAGAAGCAACTTGGTCTCTAGACGTCTTAATATCTGAAACATCTGCCTGCATATGAACTGAGAAATAATCTTTTCTCTTCTTTGTGCTATGGTGATTGTATCTCTGTATAACACTATACTAATCTTTATCCTACAACACCAACTCCAGACAAGGATATCATGACACAATAAAGGTATCAGCTAATTTTACTTTTATATGTAAATCCAAAGGAACAAATGAAATGCAACCAAAGAGAATCTTCTAAAATATATTTTAGAAATTCATAACCAAATTCAGTTATTCAAGGAATATAAAGATGGTTTAACTATAGGATAGTACTTTACCATATTACCAGATTAAAAGGAAGAGAAAATTATCATCTCACTAGGTGCAGAAACAAATATTTCCCTAAAGTTTATAAATTCAATATTAAAATTAAAAATATAAACGAGTTCTCTGCAATCTAGGAATAGAGCAAATTTTTTAAATTGAATAAGGTGCATCTATCAAAAACCCTACAACAAAAATGAATATAAAAATGTTACAAATATTAGCTTTAAGAGTTTGAATAAAACAAAATCCTTATATCATAAAGGATATTAAATATCATACTAAACAATTCGGTCAGTGCAGCAACTCAAGAAAAACAAATAAACGTATAACAATGAAATAAAAAATATTCTTAGTCATTTACAATATAATTATTGGTTAGAAACTGGAACAGAAGTTACATTTTTTTCTTAAAAATAATTAAATAAAGATATCGAATATAAGATTATAGAAATCAATATGTGTCATATAAAAATGATGCATAAAACTTAGTAATAAGTATTTAGAAAAATGTGCTTTAAAATAAATAAATGTTCTCAATTCTATGTACGTGTGTGTACAAAATAAAATAATTCCAGTAAAAATGTTTAAGTTTTTGGGGGCATCAGGGCAAACTTATTCAAAAACTTGTATGAAAGAGTAAAAGACCAAATATAGTTAAAATATTTTGTAATTAAAACAATTGGAAGGTGTCGACTTGCCTATTAGATGTTAAATGTTATGATAAATTTATAATAGGACTGTAAGTACAGTATTGATGTAGTGATAAATGAATAGACAGAAGAGAAAAATAACCACAAAACAAACATATGTCTACAGGGAAATGTCATTGGTAACGAGAAATGTAATTGAATATCATTGCAAAAAGGTCAGACTGATTTAAAAACTACAGTTGGAATGATATAGTAAACTATATAGATTCCTATCTCACACCATGCACAAAAGTACATTACTGAGAAAAATGAGAATTTCAAAGCTTTAGAAAAAAAATAAAATATTTTTTAATTTCCAAAAGGGGATTTTTTTTCTAAAACATAAAGTATATATAATTTAAAATATTGAAAGTTTTAGCTGTATTTAAATTTTTATGAGTGTCTAAGAGCAACATAAGCCATAAAGAACATGTCACAAATGGGGACAGTCAAATAGCAATGTTTATATTATCAACATAACTTAGTAGCCACACATATTAAAAATATCTGTTAGTCAGGAATGAGGTTGTCAATAAGTATATACAAATGTTCAACCTCATGGGTAATCATGGAAATATAAAGAAAGTCACAGTGAAATTCAATTTCACATGTATCAGACTGGCAAACAAGTATTTAAGTGAATGTAAAAAAAACTAAAATTTTAACCACTGATGGTGAGAGTGCAGTTTAGCACAATGGCATTTGATAACTAAGTTGGTGAAATCCTAATAAAGTTGAAAAGCTGCACATGTTTCAACTAAGTGATTCCACTATAGGTTTATGCCTTAGAGAAACGCTTGAATATTTTCTCTTAGAGACATGTACAAGAATGCTCAATGCAGTTGAAACCTCAAGTTTCAAAATAACTTAAACGTCAAAATAACATTTGTCAAAATAAATGATAAATTTTAGTATATGCATATTAGGGCACTCTACAGCTATGAAAATAAATTATATAAAGCTCCATGAATAATCATAATTTTATATTTCAGTATATATTAAAATATGAAAAATAATACTATACATTGCATTAATTTGTATACTTATATAATAAAGTACATGGGAATAAATGAAATTTGTAAATGCTAATTCAAATTTAAAATGATGATTAACTATGATTGGAAGGGTGGAGAATATAATCCAGGAGAATTAGAAAAATTTTTTTGAAATATTATTTTCCTTTCTGCTTTTTTTTCTATTATTTCTCTTTCTGCTTTTTGAAATTACTTCACAATTCATATAAAATGTATCGATATATTAAGATATTTTTTGTAGTATATGACTACTCCTGATTATAGTTGTGGGTGAATATTAAAACATAAACACAACATTTTATATAAGATAACTACATTAAAACAAACAAAAACACTGAAGTTACATCATTTTAAATAAGTTAAATAAGTTGATTTAATATTAGATACACCAATTTTAAGAGTAGAACCTAAGCCAATGAAGCTATTTCTTTGAAGGATCTAATCTTCCCTGCTTTAGCACAGATAAAATTTTCCCAAACTCAGGAGCATGTGAGTAATAACACTATACAGATACTTGGAGGAACAAAGAATTTGTCACCATGCTAGGAACTCATCTGCTTTTCTGATTAATATTAAATGTGAGCAATTTCAGACTACTGATTAGATTTATCAATAATTAATACAATGTTATTGTGGATGATTGAAGTTATTTCTTTTAATGGGATTCTCAAATCACTTTTAACATCATGATATAAATTCTTTATGACATACAGCTCTGCATACACTTTGTCAACCCTATCAGACATGCTTTGTAATAATAAATCAACCAATCTCAGGGCACACAGGAGGAAAACATGTTTTAGGCTAATGTCTAATAAATGCTTACAGAAAAATATTAGGGGTAGCAAGACGGTTGTTCTTTTGCATCTCTGTGACTTATTTTAATTTTTAACTTATTTCATTTTAAGGTTTTTTGTTTTTTTTTTGTTGTTGTTTTTTTTTGGTGACGGAGTCTCGCAGTGTCATCCAGGCTGGAGTGCAATGGTGCAATCTCAGCTCACTGCAACCTCCGCCTCCGGGGTTCAAGTGATTCTCCTGCTTCAGCCTCCTGAGTAGTTGGGAATACAGGCGTCCGCCACCACGCCTGGCAATTTTTTTGTATTTTTAGTAGAGGCAGGGTTTCGCTACATTGGTCAGGCTGGTTTCTAACTCCTGACCTTGTGTTCCGCCCGCCTCGGCCTCCCAAAGTGCCGGGAGTTTACAGGGGTGAGTCACCCTGCCTAGCCAGGTATGTTTATTCCATAATTTTATCTGCATATAATAAAAGAAAGTCGAAATAACAGCTTTACAGTCAATTTAGTGTATCATTATTGTAATATGTACATTTGTAATGAGAGTTTTTGTTATATTTGGAGACCTTATAAACAAGTCTATCAAAATAAAATGTTAATATTCATTAAAAATATAAATTGTCATTATCTCCAAATGTAATTTTTTTTTTCTTTTGAACATTTCTGCTCCTTGGTGTCACAGAATAGATACTTTAACTAAAGGAAATTAATATGTGTTTGTATGCTAAATCTCTCCTGAGAATATAAAAGTTGATGGAATAGTGAGACAACTTCTTGAGAATTCTTGAGCCAATGAAAATGGCTATTGAGGAAAATGAGTGATATCTACAATTTTAGAGGATCTACATAACATTTGCTCAGAACTCTCCATGGCATCCATGAGTTTGAAAGTATGTTCCGGAAAGAGTGTAACTTCATCCCAGAAACACATTTTAAACTGTTTAAAATATCTAAAGTCTGTAATTCTATATCTAATTGAAGAGTTTTACATAAAACTATACAGTCAACTTATTTATAATAGCAAGAATAAGGTGCCAATGTGCTGATTGAATTAGAAATGTGCAAAACCAATACAAAAAGTTGATAAACTTTTCCTTGAGCTATATATGTACTTTTTAAATAAATGAAGAGATATAATGTGTTGCTTGGTGAAAAAACAGTTGTAAAATATTAGCTTCTCTTAAATTATTGTACATACTTTGTGTAAATACCTGTGGGTTTTTAAAAGTTTTATAATTATTCTGGACAAAACAGTCATTATATAGCAATACTTCTTAGTCAAGACAACCCTATGAGGCAGGTATTTTACAGATGATGCAATTAAGACTACGACAGTTTAAGTTTCTGTTATTTTCTGATATTATCCAGTTATAATTAGTGCTGTTTTTAAATTCAACTTTCTCTGCCTCCAAAGCTATTTCTTTCAAAAAAAAGAAAAACTATGCTCTTTTGAAGAAAAAAGGAAAAAGACAGAAAGAAAACAAGAGGAAAGGAAGAAGAAAAAAAGAAAGAAAACAAGTAATTAACATATTCTGCTACTGTGTCAGAAACAGATTGACAAAGCAATGGAAAAAAAATGGAAATGCATAGGTAGCTATGTAGATATATATGTATTGTATCATTGCATATACAATATATAACAAAATATTTGACATAAAATATAATTATCTATGATTTTGAAAATATATGATATAATTAGATATGATTCAACATAATAAAAGAACCATTTCAAATCAGTTAAAATACAGCAAAATAAATGAAGTTGTGACAAAAAAAAACTACAGCTCTGTTTCAGACAACTGACTACAATAAATTATGAGTAATAAACCATTGTACGACTTGAGACCATGATAAGCAATAAAAATGGACAAAATGAAACCATAAGGCAATAAAATAAAAACATAGGAGTCTGTTCACATGAATAGAGTACAGAAGACTTTTTAAAGTTAACCCCTAGGACAGAATTCTAGAATTCAAAAATTTCTAAAAATGAGGAGTTTTTTTTCACAATTCATCTGGCAGCAAAACCTGAATTCCCTTAAACTGAGGCAACAAATGTCCTGAACTAATATGAGGTTATTCTCCCACATACTGTGAATTTCAGTTATTTTTTTTTTTCAGCAGAAACCTCAATGTTAGATTATAGGATGTTTCCCCAGACTTCAGCAATGGGTTAAAAAATATATGGTATACACATAGTACTGTCTTTTAAAGTCAGAAAAATTCTGAACTCGACTGTACATCTTATCCCAAGGGTTTTAGTTTATACCTCTTATTAAATCAGAAAAGCACCAAAAAATAACTAGAGGCATTCAAAAAAATTGCAAAACATTCCAAAGATTTTATACCCTTAATATAAAATGAGTTCTTTGCAGTCAGAGAAAAAAATGTATTCACTATACTAACAGAAAAAAAATGTTGCATTGGGTTAAAAAAGCAGATAAACCACCAAAGAGGAAAAACAATTGGCTCATAAGAATAAACAACAATGCAAAATGTCACTGGTAAATAGATACAAAAAATAAATTATTGCTGAGATATCATTTTTCCTTTGTACAATTATCAAAGATATAAAAGGAACACTAATACTCAGAATTGGCACAGGTTTATTGAAATTTCAAGAATTTGAAGAGATGGACATTCACATACTCAGCTGGAAATAATGTAAATCAATAAAATTTTTTAAGGCCGGGCATGGTGGCTCATGCCTGTAATCCCAATACTTTGGGAGGTCAAGGCGGGTGGATCACTTGAGACCAGGAGTTCAAGATCAGCCTGGCCAACGTGGTAAAACCCCAGTTGTACTAAAAAAATACAAAAATTAGCTGGGCATGGTGGCGGGCACCTGTAATCCCAGCTATTCAGGAGTAATGGCTGGAAGTCATTATCCTTCTCAAACAAACATAGGAAGAGAGAACTAAATACCACATGTCCTCACTTAGAAGTGGGAGCTAAATGATGAGAACACAGGGATATATAGAAGAATTGAAAATTTTCAACTGACTCTTGCAAAATTTTATTCCCCAAATTGGTCTATTCATCTTCCTAATCCCAAATCAATTAATAGCAGTATGAGTGTTGGTATACTGTAACTTGCTGAGGCAGGAGAATCACTTGAACCCAGGAGGTGGAAGTCACGATAAGCAGAGATCGCATCACTGCACTTCAGCCTGGGTGACAGAGCCAGACTCATCTCAAAAATAAATAAATAAATAAATAAATAAATAAATAAATAAATAAATAATAATTTTTTAAAGATAAGTTTAGTCATCCCTACCAATCAGCAACAGAATTTCTTAAAAATAGATTTGACAAATTATCTTAAAGATAAAAATACTTATTAAAAAATCTTTAGCTTTTATGATAGTCATTGCCACATTATGAATAATGGAAAGTTATGAAGTACTTAATACCTAACAAGAGGTTTTGTTGATAAACAATGCTGTCTCAGAAATGATCACCACCAAGGCATCAAAATTATGTTTTTGAAGAAGTATTAATGAGAGAGATGATCTGGTAAATATCAGGTTATAAAATAATATGCATATTATGGCCACATTTATTTGTTTTAAAATTTTCATACACACATATAAAAATACATAAACATATTATAGAAATGTTTTTTGATTTTGTAATCAAATGTAGTAGAATTCTATGTCCCAAGCCTTCACTGGCCTGATTTAGGAATTATCCAAATATCAGCCCTTATTACCAATCACTCTTTGGCCTCAAATCATGAAAAAATACTCAGGTCTATTTAGTTCAGAAGATTTTTTAAAAATGCCTTTGTTTAGGTTCATTTAAAACTCCACAACTTTGTTCTCTACAGAAGTCACTTCATTTATTCTTAAGTGAACTTTGATTATCTTAGCTTTCCCAGTACTTCAGTACAAATTGCAATGTGCATGCATTTTTTAGTGATCACTTAGAGAGGAAATTAATTTGTCTTTGATCCTTGAAAAATAAGATTTGATTAGATTCTGTAAAATGGCCTGTAAGATCCATTTCTATTTAACCTTCATTTTCACAACAAAAAGCCTTTAAAAATGTAACCTGTAACTGACTGGTAATTTTTAAAAAATAAGTTTATTTTCAATAGCACTCCAATCTTGCTGTTTATGCCCAACTGGATATGGTGGAAGTAATATAATATATTCATGAAGAGTGCATTCACTGAAATCATATTATTCTGCTTTGAACTGCAGCTCTGCTGCTTACTAGCTGTGTAGTCTTGACCGAAATCCCTAGTTTATCTCTGCTTCAGTTTACTCATATTTGAAATAAAAATAATATCTATCTCATAGGATGATTATCAAAATTACATTAGTTACTAATTGTAAGAATCTTAGAACAGTCATCAACATGTAGTAAGTACTAGGTAAGTCTTCATTAATGAATGAATTATAATGTATTCAAAAGCAGCATATCTGTTTCTTTACACTTAAATATAGTAATTTGTCCAGTGGTCACTAAAAATCCAGAAAATGTTCAGCAATAGGAAAATAAATAAACTATTATCACAATCATTTATTAATAATTTCACAAAGAGGAAATAAAGATGTGTGTTCTAATAAAGAGCAAGATGATTCAGGATTTTATGGCAGAGATAGAGGAAGATTAAAGTTCACTTTTATTTCAAGAACTGTTCCCTGTTCAAATTCTCAGAAGGCATGGGGAAACAGAGAATGTGTTATTCATAAGGCATGTTGTGGGATACCAACACTTATACAGTTATTAATTGATTTGCAATCAGGAAAAGGAATGGACCAATTTTGGGGCTAAAATTTTGCAAGGGTCAGTTGAAAATTTCCAATTATTCTATGTGCCCATGTGTTCTCATCATTTAGCCCCACTTATAAGTGAGAACATGGGGTATTTGGTTTTCTGTTCCTGTGTTAATTTGATAAGGTTAATGACCTCCAGTTCCATCTATGCCTCTGCAAAAGACATGATCTCATTATTTTTTATGACTGCAAAGTATTCGATGGTATATCTGTACCATATTTTATTTATCCAATCTATCATTGATGGGCATTTAGGTTGATCCATATCTTTGCTATTTGCAATGAACATACACATGCATGTGTTAGAACGATTTATATTCTTTTGGGTATATACCCAGTAATAGGATTGCCAAGTTGAATAGTATTTCTGTCTTTAGGTCTTTGAGGAATCTCCACACTGTCTTCCACAATGGTCGAATTAGTTTACACTCCCAGCAACAGTGTATAAGCGTTCTTTTTTCTCCACAAACTTGCCAGCATATTTTTTTTTTCCCGGACTTTTTAATAATAGTCATTCTGACTGGTGTGAGATGGTATCTCATTGTGGTTTTGATTTGCATTTCTCTAATGATCAGTGATGTTGAGCTTTTTAAAACATGATTATTGGCTGCATGTATGGCTTCTTTTGAAAAGTGTCTTGCTCACGTCCTTTGCCCACTTTTTAATGGGATTGTTTTATCTCTTGCAAATTTGTTTAAGCTCCTTATAGAAGCTGGATATTAGACCTTTGTAGGATGTATAGTTTGCAAAAACTTTCTCCCACTCTGTAGGTTTCTGTTTACTGATAGTTTCTTTTGGTGTGTAGGAGCTCTTTAGTGTAGTGTGGACAGTAGGAGGAGGGAGAAGATCAGGAAAAATAACTAATGGGTACTAGGATTAATTCCTGATTGATGAAATCTGTACGACAAACCACCATGACACAAGTTTACCTGTGCAACAAACCTGCACATGCACCACTGAACTCAAAATAAAAGTTATTAGGTAAAGGAAATGAGCGATATTTACACACAATAGAGCACTATTCAGCCATAAAAAAGAATGCAATCCTGTCATTTGCAACAACTTGGATGGAACTAGAGGTCATTATGTTAAGTGAAATGAGGCAAGCACAGAAAGACAAACATTAGAAGCTCTCCTTCACTTGTGAGATGTAAAAATAAAACAAAATGAACGTAGGGAGATACAGAGTGGAAGGAAGGTGGGTAGTGAGGAGGTTGGGAGAGAGATGGGGATGGTTCATGGTTGGAAAAAAAATTAGTAAGAATGAACAAGACCTGGTCTTTGATAGCACAACAGGATGACTACAGTCAATAATATTTTAAGTGTACATTCTAAAATAACTACAAGAGTATAATTGGATTGTGTATAACACAAAGGATAAAGGCTTGAGGGAATAGATACTCCATTTTCTATGATGTAATTATTATTATTACACATTGCATGCCTGGCCTGTATCAAAACATCTCGTGTACCCCATAAATATATATATCTACTATGTACCCGAAAAAAATAAACAAAAATGAGAATGAAAAATAAAAGAATGAATGAACAAATAAATAATTCAATTTTTCCATCATATTTTATACAAGCAAGGAGAAATAAAAGAGAAATTGAGGAAAATTAGGATTCCAGTAAAGGATTATTTGAGGATATTCCCACCCTCAAACCCAAACAGAAATAAATTCCTCTAGCTATGCCTGGAGCTCAACAGAACCTGGGGTGTATACATGTGTGGTTTCTGCTACACTCCTGCTGCAGTGAGTTACTTTAATCAGAATTACACTCCAGGGGTAGTGAAGTAGCATTAGAAAGAGAAAGGAAACTCTCCAACTGGCTACTCCTGCCAGAGGCTCTGCTATAATCAGAATGAATGCTAGAAATAGATTTGTATGGCTAAAATTAATGTCTGTTCATTCATATATTCAAATTGTGTTATTGGTGAAATAATGAGTAATAGTCAAGAAATGTGGTCGGGATAAACTATCAGAAGACTACTCTTTGCATAAATGAATATGAGTCTGTTAAGCCCAATAGCCTCTATATTTAGGGACAGTGATCTATACTTAAACCATAAATGATTACATGTCCTCTGCCCATTTTTAAAAATCCAAGGTCTCCTGACTCAGACAGAAGTTAAACTAAGCCCCCAAACTGAAATGCTGTTAAATTTTCCTCAGGTGAAACTTTGAAACAAAATATTTTCCAAGGTTTCCAAGGACAAGAGAAACACAGAGAGAGAAGGGAGACAGCAAGAATTTGGTTTCTGACATTTTTCTTTACAACCTAGTTGCAGGACAGGTAATTTTCTCCTCCAACTACCACTGCCAAACAAAACCAAACCAACAGACTCACCAAAACAGCTGTGTATTGCCAAATTGGGATAGACTAATTCATATTTTTAATTTCATAACAATTATAAAAAGTATTATTTTTCACAGCAAACAATTGTAGTTACTCATATATATTTAAATTCCATGTCACACTATTAAATCATATGCTATCACCATTTTCATATTGCACACACTTAATTTGAGTATGTGACATGGAAATTTGACTCCAAATTTTCTAGAAAATCTAGAAAAATTTCCGAATTAATGTAGAAAAAAAAAAAAAACACTAGTTGAGAAAGAAACGTTAGGGAGCTATCTCAGAAAAAAAACAAAAATATTTCATGGGCCAGTGGGTTCCAATACGACTTCTAGGTAGCTGAAGTTACTGCTACTATTAACTGTCAATTGATTTATTTGACACTTATCAAAGAACACTGTGAACAGCCCAGTAAGCAATGCACTTTTACAACAGACTTAAATTTGCAACCATCTGTGCAATTTAGAAACAGATGGTAAAAATTCTGGCCTTTTTTTTTTTTTAACCTGGCTTTAAGGAAGGCGAAAAATACTCTCATTTCACAAATTGTTATATTCAGCTCCATTTAACCTATTTTAGTCTCCATAGGATCTGAAACAACTGCTTTTATAAATCATTATGTTATCTTTAAATAGAATCATTTGATTTAATTTACATACACATTATGTTTCTTAAGTTAGATCTATGTAATAAAGAGGAAAAACATATTTATATATGTAAATACTAAACTAAAATAACAACTATATTAGCATGGTCATTATATTCTATTAAAGTCCTACTCTAGTTATCCCTAAACTTATTTTTATTAAATACTTTCAACACTGGCAGAATAAAAAGGGTGCATTTGGGAGTTATTGCAGTTGCTACTTTGCTTTATATTTCAAACAAGTTGCCTAATTATCTGCTGGATGTTAGAGACTAAGACTCCCCAAAGAACAGATGATACAGAGACTCCTTCTGCATTGCTTATCAACATTCTTACTTGGCTTGGGAATGCCTTAGGATTCAGAGAACTCTCAGTGTATTGTAGCTACTCTCAAAAATGGCTAGTGACTGACACATTGTGATACATTTAAATTTCAACAAAATATGTTAGAGTGGTGGGGATGTTCTATGGCACCAGACTAGCTCAAAAAATGCCCACGACTACTCCCACTCAGATTTTCCAGGCAGTGGGAAATGGAAGTATAGTGAAGAGAGAAGAATGACAGGAAAGAATTTCTGTCATAGAATATTCCCTGTTTTATGATCAATGTGTTACAAAAGTTGACAGATTATAGGTCAACTCCCAAGTATCTATGCCCACCCCATTAATCCACACCCCAATTTCCAGTCTATCTGCCTGAATTTGCATCTGGCGTGAAATCAGAAACAAAGATGGGGCCAGGCATGTTGGAAAGAGAATACTTGGTCTGGCATGAAAGCATTGAACAGCCAGAGCCAGTAGCAGAGTTACGGCCAGCTGGATCCAAGGAGGAACTGGCATGAAACAGTGGTGGGATCAGTTCCCAAAGCAGAGACGAGGCTAACCAGAAGGGAGGAGAACAAGTGGCCACATGGCTGAGAAGAGAGCCAGGCATTCAGGATTCCCATATATCCAAATCAGCCTCATTCCCCAGTGATCCAGATATAAAAAGTTTTGTTTTATTTCTACATAAAGACACAGTATTTGGTATGAAGCCCAGTGCCAATGCAAAGTTTTTGCCAGCAAGCATGGCCCAATTCAGTCAAAATTCACAGGGAAAAATTTTTTAAAAGAAAAACACAAGCACAGTTTCAGTTATGTATTATGTTGCAAATACTTGAATTTCAGGATAATACTTATCATACTGACAATGTAATGACAATATCAAATTGCTATGATGTGTAGAAAATTCAAATAAAGACAACATTAAAGGATTCAAATGTAATCATTATAACATATTGCGGATTGCAGATCTGATTTTAGAAATTTAATAAAGATGATGGTAATGCTTCTTTTTTTCTTTTTCTTTTCTTTTTTTTTTTTTTTCTTTAGAGAGAGTCTCACTCTGTTGCCTAGGCTGAAGTGCAGTCTCCAACTGCTGCCTCCAACTCCTGGCCTCAAGCACTGCTCCCGTCTTGGCCTCCCAAAGTGCTGGGATTACAGGTGTGAGCCACTGCTCCCGGCCCTGGTAATACTATTTAAGAAAATAGTATATTTGAGTCTTCTTATATAGTATTAGTCAGACATGACCCTTTTTCATAATATCATCTATGCTCTGAATTCGCAGCCCCTTGCTTTCTCTTGCTTTTTTTTTTTTTTTTCCTTGAAGAAATTTCCACATCTACTGGCTTCCTTTTACAAATATTTAAACATGTTCAGGTCTCTCCTATATTGAAGTAAACCATCTTTCCTTGACACAGCATGATCAGAGTTTGATACTTTCATATCTATAATTCATTAAAGGTGGGCCGTCACAGGAAGGGGTGTGAACTGGACAATCCCTGAAGAGGCTGACAGCTGATGACTGCTGGCAGAGAGCACTCCCAACAGTGGATTCAAGTCCTTCCTTGAGAAAGATTGAGTGTCATATCACAGTGTCCAGTACAGTTCATCCTTTTAGTTATGTGGACTTGCTTCTTCAAAGACATTTCTGGAAGTAGCTCCTCCAGAGTTCTTGTATTTTTTTCCTACGAGGAATATAGAAAAAAAAGAGGTAGTGTCTGTACAGCTATAGTGGGTCTCATTGTCTTCATCAACTCATCTAGCACATCTACTATCTTGCTAGCTTACATATAAATGTTATGACAGAGGCTCTCATGTTTGAGGATTATAGTCCTCTAATCTAATCTAATTAATTCTCAAAAGAGAACAAATTATTTGGCTGATGAACATATTCCTCCATTTTGTTTAACTGGAGCCTTATCTCTTTCTACTTAAGATCAGTTATCCCAGCTGGGCACAGCTGTAAGCCCAGCACTTTGGGAGACCGAGACAGGTAGATCACCTGAGGTTAGGAGTTCCAAATTAGCCTGGACAACATGGTGAAACCTCTTCTCTACTAAAAATACAAAAATTAGCAGGGTATGGTGGTGGATGCCTGTAATCCCTGCTACTCGGGAGGCTGAGGCAGGAGAATCACTTGAACCCAGGATGTGGAGGTTGCAGTGAGCCAAGATTGCACCACTGCACTCCAGTCTGGGTGACAGAGTGAGACTCCGTCTCAAAAAAAAAAAAAAAAAAAAAAAAAAAATCAGTTATCCCAACTGGATATTGACTCCTCTTTTTTCCTTCTGGTGCCTTAGTACAAAGAGCCTGTAGTTCTTAAGCAGCAGTTGCAACTTATAATGCAATGGGTCTCTTATACCCCTGACAGAAGGATCCCCTATTTTAGAAATGAAGTTTTCTAAACTAGCAGTGCCCATGAGTGAAAGGATTGGAAGTAAAACTTATGCAAGTGGGTCAACCTTTTGTTATCTTTTTTTTTTTCATAACATGAGTAGAGCTTAGCAATGATCATTTATTTGCCCTTTTCTTTATGTTTCTAATTACTCATGATTTCTCAAATACGATAGGTATATCATACAAGCTAATACATCTAATTCCACCAGTATAACATTCCAATATGCTACCTGGTGCTAAGATTAACAGCTCCACCTAACACCAATGATGAAATCCTCATTGTCAGCTTGGTAGTAAGTGATCCAGCTTTAGAGCTTCCTCTTCAGCACTAGCTTTCTTAGACAGCTTGGGCTTCCCTAGAAGTATGCTCTAACATGGAGTTTAGCATGCTAGTGGTTTATTATAGAATGAGGAAGGAAGCAGGAGGCAGCAGAGGGAAAGTCAAGCTGCGATGCAGACCCAATCACATTTTAGCAACTCCATGGGAAACACCAGAGCTAGAATGGCCTCCAGAGATTTTCTGAACTAGACACAGATCACCAGAGCTTCATATATCTGTATCAGCCATTGGATGTGGGATGTCCATAGAAGGGCTTGGGCTAGGTAGCTTCTTTTCAGCTGAAACTTCTTTTGGAGTGCCCTGAAGGGGCTCAGACTAAAGGCTGTCCACTGACAGCATCCCCCGTACCTAGTACAATACATATTTCATTGAAAGATCATCTATTAGGCAAATCACTGTGTTTAACACATTTATAGTTATGAAAGTTACCTTCAATTCTATATTACTCAAGAGTACAATTGCTGGGCATATGCTTTAATTTTGGTAAATACTATTAGATTTCTTTCAGACGGTCTCAAATATTTATATTTGTAGAGGCATCTGGGAGAGTTCCAACTCCTCACCACATCAACCTTTAAGTGAGGTTAGGTAATAACCTACCTTTCTGATTATAGTTCTTCCATTGGGCAAAGGGCAATTTTTATTACTTTTATCACTAGTGAATTTAATATCTATGCAGCTGTCAGCCTTTGGAGGTTCCCCTCTGTGAGTTGCCCGTTCACCTCCATTAGCTGCTTTTCTATTCAGTTTTATGTCTTCTTTCTTTTTCTTTTTAGAAATTAATCTCTTGTCATTTTCAGATGTTGCAAATATTTTTTCTCAACTTGTCACTTATTTCTTCAGTTGGTTTATGATCTTTAGAAATATTTAATTTTAGTATAGACTAGTTCATCAACATCTGACTATGCGAATTGTAATTTTACAGCTTTTTCTACCTCAAAGTCATAAAAATGTTGCTTTATTTTCTTGTTTTATTTTATTACCTTTACATTTAGGTGTTTCACACTTTTAGAGTCTACATATACATACACAACCAATTTTGGCAATTTACATATTAATTTCATCTTATTTGTCCAATGAAGATAATATAATCATTCATTACATTATAATGTTTTTATCTCTATTTATATTGTAATTATGTCTCCTTTTTTACCCTTGATTTGTATTTTTCTCTTTTCTCAATAATTGGATGTGAAATGCCAGGTTTTAATATTTGAGTGACTAAATGGATACAGGATTTATATGGCTTAAGTTCTGCACATGCTATTTTATAAAAATGGGGATAATGGTAGTATTTATCTCATGGTGCTATTATAAAGACAAATGAGAAAGTAGGAGAGGGAAGAGGGAAAGTCAAGCTGTGCTGCAGGCCTGGGGACAGTTTTAGGCAATTTTCATTGCCTCAATTGCCTCAATTGAATTTTACATAGAATACTTTGAATGTAACGTGAACAAAACAAGAGCTTAATGAATGCTATTCATTATTATTATTAATACTACAATTATCCTTTATTATTTCATCAATATTATTATTTGCAGGTGAATCATAATTTTAAGCTTTCTAGCAGCCAGCTTGAAAAAGATAAACCTAATCAAGTACGCAGTTCACACAGTCCAAATATTTTGAGACATTAATTTTTCCTTTCTGTATTTTCTACTCTTACCTCTCCAAAATACCCATACATACACACACACACACACACACACACACACACACACACACACCCCTCTGCAGGAAAGAAGCAGGTGTAACTCCATTGTTAAAAAGTAAGGAAGGTCTGGAGTACAATGTAAAACAGCCTGAAGGACACAAGTAATTATTTTCTGCCAAACTAAACTTATATTTCCCTTTGGGAGAAACAAAAGTCATGGGTATCAATAAAATGAGATGTAGGTCCTGTCTTTGTCAGAGAGTGAGGGCCTGGAGTGAGACCACGATCCCAGACAGGAAGGCAGGAATGGCTGCAAGAAGCATAGAGGGAGATGGAAGGACAGATTTCAAGATGTTACCCTCATCTATTATCTGCTGATTCAATTAATATTTGACTTAATAGGTCATAAACTTGAAATTTTTAAAGTCACACTTTCTAGGCTTTATCTCATAATTATTGAAACAGAATTCCTGGTGCAGAAGCCCAGAAAACTTTCCATTGAATGACTTTTTTGGAATGATGTTTAAGAATAGCTAAAGAAATGATGAAGAAATGAATAAGGCAATGTCTCTTATTCAGCTATTATATCCGATCGTGCTTGCATTTATTCACTCCTTCACAGACAAAATATTTACTGATTTCTTCATATATCCAGCACTGTAGTAACATTGGGAAGAGAACAGATATAATTCATGCCTTACCATAGAGTACTGTTTGATAAGTTATATAAAGAGATAACTTACATGACAGTGTGATAGTCAATATGACAGTGCTGCTCCAATAATGATGATGTGGGAGCACCTAAAAGGGGATATTTTCAATAGATTTTGAGAAGCTTTGAGAGATAGAGAGATTTTCAGCAGTAAGCTTGACATTGTCCTACCCTGGAAAGTATGTATCCAGGCAATACAGTATCCCCAGCACAGCATCTATTTCTCAGAGTGACTGACTCAACAATTGCTTCAAGTAAATTTTCTCATCATTATTTCTCATTAACTAATGTGCTGGAATCAGGCTGGCATCCTTCCAACTATCTTAAGGTTTTATACATCCGTAACAAGTGATTTGGCTTTGTTATTTTCTTGATATCACTTCTAGATAGCAGCTGACATTTAGGTTATCAGATGAGACCTCCTTTGTTGCCTACATCTTTCAAAACACGTTTCAAGTTCCTTTTAGAAACAAAAATAAAAAGCCACTGTGCATTAAGAAATTAAGCATGTGAGGCAGTGAAAATGTAGTGGTCTTCACATACCTTTTGATTTCTTTACTTAGAGCCTAAACATAGATTTGAGATCCCTCAATTCAGTTCTCGGTACCCTTTCAAGTTGTAGTAGTCTCCGGTGTCTTATAAACTGTCATAATTAAGGTCCTTGGAGGATTGAAGTAATCCTAAATATTACTCTTATTTAGCAGTGGCATACATACCCAAATCAACACCCAGGAACACAGACACTATTTCACTCACTGTAATCAATAAGCCAAACTTTATAAAGATCCTGGGTTATCTGTGTAATTAATAAAGCATGGACACTAAATAAGATTGACATTTGTAGAATTGTCTGAGGAGTTTCAAAACCAAAACTAAAATAAAGAAATGAAAGTACAAACTACCAAAGAATTACAGGATATATTCTAAAGTTGTAATTTTCTTAAAGACTTAAGACTATTTTCAGAATGGAAAATTGAAAAGGAAAAGAAAAGAATGTTTCCAGGCTGGGCATGTTGGCTCATCCCTGTAATCCTGGCATTTTGGGAGGCCAAGGAAAGAGGATCACTGAGTCCAGGATTTCGAGACCAGACTAGGCAACATAGTGACATCCCATCTCTACAAAAAATAAAATAAAATACATTAGGCAGGTGTGGTGGCTTGCACCGGTAGCCCCAGCTATTCAGGAGGATGAGGTGGGAGGATTGCTTGAGCACAGGCAGAAGAAGCTTCAGTGAGACATGATTGTGCCACTGCACTCTAAGATGGGTGACAGAGCAAGACCCTGTTTCAATTATTAAAAATGTTTCCATAAAAGTTCTGTTTAAAGGAAAAGTATAAAAAGCCTTTCTATTATGAGACTTAGACCAGAAAGTAAAATGGAAATAAATAAAATAGTTTCAAGGGTTGTTGAGATTATTTCTTTTTCGTTTGAGCAAACCTTTAAAGAGCTCAAATAAATGTCACTTTATTTACTTCTGTGAGACCTGAACACTCCTGATAAGTTAGTAGGAAAAAGAAATAGGAATTGCATGTGAAACTATTATAAATACATAGTTTGTATTCCTTGGATTTCATTATGAATGCAAAGAGCACATTTAGCAAAATACCATGAAATTTCATTTGGTATTTTTAATTAAATCTCATGAAATACAATAAAGGAAATAATAATAAAAATGATATTTCCAATACTTTTCCAACAAGTGAATGTTCAAACTGAGCTAGTGAGACAATAATGGTCCTGAATGCTAACTGCATGTAATATTCAATTGCAGATCAGTGAGTCGCTGGGTTGAATTATAACATCACTACAATTATATATAATTTTAGAATAATTTTGTATAATTTTAGAATAGGTTCTATATATTGGCTAATAAAAATCAGATAATTTAATTCAGAAAATTGGTACAAAATCAATTATATTAATAAAGGGACTCAAGTACTAGGATACTCTGTGGTAAAATTAATCTTGCTTTATTTTCATACCCAATACCAAAGTTTAGAAGTTACGAAAGCATGCATGTTCACCCCTGACTTATTTTTTTTAAACTCAGTGAGTTGTGATTTCTAATTTAATAGTAGAGTTCTCTAACTAGCCGACACAGTTGTTCAAAGCTTTGTCCCTAAAATTTTGCTAATCTCATTGTAGAATATTTTGCAGCAGATAACACTAACAGTGAGCATAGGTTATGAGACAGAGAAATGTTACCACTTCCCAGACAGAAACTCAATGTTCTCACAGTGTTCTTTGAAATATGCCTCTATATGTCTAGGAAAGATTGTGATCTCAACAACTCTTTGCTGACAGTACACTCAAAGGCAAAATAAAATATCTATTCTACCTGCCAATTAGTTTCTCACTTAAAGCACCTTACTCTGCTCTAAATGGTCCTCTGTTCCTCATTTCTGTCAAGAAAAAGCATTATGAAATTCATAATGAAATGACTTGCAGTGGTGCCAAAATTGTGGTTCATTTTTATCCAAACAAATTCCAAAAATACAGGAGAACCCACGAAATCAAGGAAAAATGATTAAGGATAATGGATGCCATATTAAATAATCAACAAATATCAACACCTTTACTGGATACATGCCAGAACCATCCTAACAGATTTAGAACTCATGGGAGACTACCTAATGTAATTAAAATTTTGATTTTTTTCAAATATCTTTTAGGTAATTTTGCCAGAGAGTATAAGATGAAAATATAAAGATGGGGCTGGGCGCAGTGGCTCATGCCTGTAATCCCAGCACAATGGGAGGCATAGGTGGGTAGATTATTTGAGGTCAGAAGTTCGAGACCAGCCTAGCCAACATGGTAAAAACCTGTCTCTACTAAAAATACAAAAAATAGCCAGGTATGGTTGCGGGTGCCTGTAACCCCAACTACCCAGGAGGCTGAGGCAGGAGAATTGCTTGAACCCAGGAGTCAAAGGTTGCAGTGAGCCGAGATCTTTCCACTACACTCCAGCCTGGGCGACAGAGCAGCACTCTGTCTCAAAACAAACAAACAAAAACAAACAAAAAAGAGAACTTTTTGCTTTCTTGATGATATTTAGACCATGTTGAAGCACAGACTGGCTTCCTTATATGAACTCTTCGCTCAGTGAGTTTTCTACTGGAGAAGTAAAAAGGAGCAGTCAGATCAACATGAATACTGCATATCTTATACAGTAGAATATAGGAAAGTGAAAAAGCTCTTTACTTTTTGCCTAAACAAGAGACTTTGGTATTTACGTAATGGATTGTTGGGGCAATAGGAACAAGCAAAAACCTAGAGCAAATTCAAACGTAAAAACGCTGGTATAGGCCGGGCGCGGTGGCTCCTGCCTGTAATCCCAGCACTTTAGGAGGCCGAGGAGGGCGGATCATGAGGTCAGGAGATCGAGACCATCCTGGCTAACACGATGAAACCCTATCTCTACTAAAAATACACAAAATTTGCCGGATGTGGTGGCAGGCGCCTGTAGTCCCAGCTACTCAGGAGGCTGAGGCAGGGGAATGGCATAAACCTGGGGGCTGGAACTTGCAGTGAGCTGAGATTGTGCCACTGCACTCCAGCCTGGAGACAGAGCAAGACTTCATCTCAAAAAAAAAAAAAAAAAAAAAAAAAAAACAACGCTGGTATAACCTTAAAATATATTGGATATCATAACCTGATATGTTTTCTTCATAATTGACATGGGATGGTAATAGACTTTAGAGGAAAAAAGATTTCTATGTACAAAAAAATGGCAAGCAATGGTTTTGACATGTTAAACTATATGCAGTGAAACAAAATAAATATTCTCAACGCATTTGATGAGATTTTATGATTTCTATATGAATTTCCAGGAAGGTGATATAGAACTCAAGTAGCATTTACAAATGTACTTGGATATAGAGTTCATTTGTCGTCTACCACAACCTGGGTTTAAAGCTATGTGGAATATAACTTACGAAATGCTGAATGAGTTACAGAAAATGGGTATGAAATAGAGCCATTCTTTAAGCCACTCTTCCATAAAGGCATATGGATATAATCAAGTTCTGGCTTGTCTAAATCCAATTCCAGTTTATTTGTTTGTTTTAATACTATCTACCAGAAAATACAGTAGTCAGAATTTAAAATAACATCATGTGCAACCACAGACAAAATATCTGTCACAGGTAACAAGTGACAACCATTGAAAGAATAAATTTTTCTCCATTTACTGTCAGTCATTCAGAAAATAGTTATGAAATAATACATGTCAGACATGATGTGAGATGCTTGGTTTCCAAATATGAATAAAATAAATACACCATAATCCTTTCACCCAAGGAACCTACAATCTAGTATTTGACAGGTGGGAAGAGGGGAGACATTTAAAGAGATAATACAATCTACATTGTAGATTTCATCAAAAAGGAAGCACATAATTCAAAGTCATGCATTGTTTATGAAAAGTCGCTAATATAAGCTTTACATCCAAAAATCATAACTATAGAAAAGTGTTACAATTCCAAATTCCATGTATTTTTCTAAATAACTTGGTTATTGTATGAAATCTAGACTTTCTTTGTGCACATTGCCCATTATCTATTTTACACTTACAATAACATGCTGTAAATCAAAATCAAGCCTCCAAACGTACCTTTGAAGAGAAAGAATTACAAATAATGTACAAAGGCAAACAGCTGTTGCACTAGATTACCCTTCCTGAAAAATGTGATAATGCAGACCCTTTTCTTTCCTGACAGCCATTTAATAAAATAAAGCTCCCCCAAGTGAGAAGTGCCTGCCAACAAAGCTTGAAAAAGGTGGTATGCACTCCAGCATCTTTTTTTGCTGTGTCAGGATCCATACAGAAACATTGTAAAAATAACTTCCATAAATCCCTTTCTTTTGTTCACATTTTTCCAAACATTCTTGTTCTGTTTGATCTTTTTCTTTTCTTTTCTTTTCGCTTGGCTCAATAAAGTTATGTGATAGTTTTGCAATTTGTTCTTCTAGGATTATCTAAAGGTGTCATTTATGTACTCTTGTCACAATGTCCCAGAATCTGTCACCTAAAATAGATTAACAGCAGCTGGCTTCAATGATTATGGTGTTCTCTTTGCATTCTGTCTCAAGAAGTTGAAGTAGAAAACAGGAAATTTTGTAATTCTTGGAAAATGAAAATAAACTAGTAGTTGTGCTGAGGAGAGATTGTAACTAATGTGCTCCATGAACACAAATAACTGAGTTCAGAATAATACATAAGTTTAATTAATAATATTGCTTTTAAGCACTGCAAGAAATAGAACATTTTATTTATTGTTCACATAATTCATATTTCTGAGGTGAAACCAAGGTACTAAAGACCCAGTCTTTGGAATTTCAGATGTTGAGAACTGTTAATTCATTAGTTGATTTTTTTTTCTTTGATCTCCTCAAAATTTCGTGTCTTGAAGATAAACCAAAAATAAACTTAAGAAACATGGAAATCTACTAACTCAAGTAAGGAAAAACTCTAGAGCTAAAATCTTCAGATATGGATGAATTCAAGTTTTATAATAAAGAGTCTGTTTCTTTCCCACTGTCTCTTATTGCTACTCTCTTAATGGTAAAAATGATGGCCCAAGACTCATGCTATTAACTGATCAACCTGCTGCAAAAACAGTGACCTTAGCAACGTAACTCACATAAATTCCTAAATGGATACTGATTATTCTTAGCTTAGATTGCTCCAGTGTTACTCATTATTTCCAGGGAGGTGGAGTATTTTGATTGGCCAACCCAGATTATGTTAGACACCTGTGAAAGAAAAAGAAAAAGATCATCTGATAATTTAAAAAGTCCACAGAATCACATGGAGTAGAATAAGGGTTATTTTCCAAAGAAAGAATCACTAGGCAAGAAAAGAAAATTGGCAATTGTCTCCTATATCTTACTTTCAAAATATGTCTTTAAAGATAACATAATTAAATTGTAAAATATTTGAGAAACAATAAAGAAAATTAGTTGACTATATGTCCACCACCCTAATATAACTGTTGCCATTTTCATTTATTCTCTTTTTAGATATATATAGACAGATGATAGACAGACAGACAGACAGATAGATAGATAGATAGATAGATAGATAGATAGATAGATAGATAGATAGATAGCAGACTTTACTGGCATAATTATGCATACAAATACAACACTTTTTTCTTAACACTAGGACATAGACTTTTTTCATGTGTTAGTTTTCTTTTTCCTTTTCTTCTTTTTTTGTTTTTTTGAGACGGAGTCTCACTCTGTTGCCCAGGCTGGATTGCAGTGGCACGATCGATCTCAGCTCACTGCAACCTCCGCCTCCTGGGTTCAAGCAATTCTCCTGCCTCAGCCTCCTGAGTAGCTGGGTTACAGGTGCATTCCACCATGCCCAGCTAAGTTTTTTAAAACTTTTTAGTAGAGATGGGTTTTCATCATGTTGGCCAGGTTGGCCCCAAACTCCTAACCTCAAGTGATCTGTCCACCTCGGCCTCCCAAAGTGCTGGAACTACAGGCGTGAGTCACCATGCCGGCCTTATGTATTCATTTTCAAAGGTACTTAAACTGTCCTCTTGTGATGACTTCTTAAATTGCTTCACATTTTCATTATAATAATTAACCTAACAATGAACATTACTGTGCATATATTTTCTCCCTCTTTAAATTAGTTGCATAAAATAAATTCTAGGTAGACTCAATAGTCTAAAGCTTAGGAGAATTTTATGGGAAAAGATAATTTTTAACAAAATTGTGTACAATACTTTGTAAATCTCTGTTATAGAACTTATTAGATTATGATCTGTTTCCTCACAGTGCATACAATTCTGAATATTGATCATTTTTCTCATAATACTGTTTTTAAACTAGGATTTAAATCTTCTTCTTATTTTATTTTACATTTTAAAAACCTGACAGGTAACATTGCATGTATTTATCATATATAAGGTGATATTTAGAAGTATATACCCATTGTGGTTTGACTACATCTAGCTAATTAACATGAACCTTACCTAACATGGTTATCATTTCTGTAATGAGAAAACTTAACATCTACTCTCTTAGCATTTTTTAAGAATACAATAATTTTGCTGGGCGCGGTGGCTCACGCCTGTAATCCCAGCACTTTGGGAGGCCGAGGCGGGCGGATCGCGAGGTCAGGAAATCGAGACCACCCTGGCTAACACGGTGAAACCCCGTCTCTACTAAAAATACAAAAAATTAGCCGGGCGAGGTGGCGGGCGTCTGTAGTCCCAGCTACTCGGGAGACTGAGGCAGGAGAATGGCGTGAACCTGGGAGGCGGAGCTTGCAGTGAGCCGAGACCGCGCCACTGCACTCCAGCCTGGGCGACAGAGACTCCGTCTCAAAAATAATAATAATAATAATAATAATTTTATTAACTAGAGTCACCATGCTGTACAATAAATCATTTGAAATTATTCCTTCCACAAAATGGGGAAAGACAGTATCTTTGAGAAATTAATCTAGCAAAACTGGATATCTACATGCCGAAGAATGAAATTTTTGGCATTTTCTCACAACATACACAAAAATCAACTAAAATTGATTAAAGACTGAAGTATTAGATCATAAACTATGAAACTGCTAGAAGAATACATAGGGGAAAAGCCTAGGTGTCTAGGCAACGATATTTTGGATAAGACCCCAAAAGCACAGATAACAAAAGCAAAAATTGACAAACGGAGTTACCTCAAACTAAAATCAATCAACAGAGTGAAACAATCAACAGAGTGAAAAAACAACCTACAGAATAGGAAAAAAATTTCCAAACTGGACATCTGATAAATGGTTAATAACCATAATACCACATAAAAAACTCCACTCAATAAAAGAAAACAAATAACTTGATTTTTAAAGATGATTGAAATATTAATTATTTAAAATACTAATGATTGTCATAAATTTAATGCCCATTGTGTGACAAGTGCATGCTAATTTATACTATGAGGAAGTTTTGATATTCCTATTTTTCAGATAAGAAAACTAACTCACAGAGAAATAACACATTTCCAAGTTCTCTCAACTGGTACAAAATGTAAATTAAAGACTTCCTAACATAAATATTATCAGCCTTTCCCATTACTTCCCATTACTTCTTTTCCAAATTTGTGATCTAGCACCTATATCAATAAGAAAATATTTGATCCTACACTACAAATATGTGTTTGCATAAATATATATAGATTTCGTGCTTGTACTACTAATACATCATGTATATTTTTGAAACAAATTTCAAATAAAGAACTTCAAAAAGTAAAATACGAAAAAAAAGTGAGTCTGTTGTTTCTTTACACATCCCAGAGCAATGGCTTACATATCCCCACCCTTTCTGGCAGCCTCCCTTGTCTGTTCTCTTCCCACAACTAAGATTATCTGACTCTCATCTGCAGAATTCAGTATTCCTGTGGCTCTAGCTAAAGGAGCACCCTAGCTAATAAAACAACCCAGCTAAGGAAACACCCTTAGCTTTAGGTATATAAGTATTTAATTTTAGGGTGAATGTATTTTTCTTTCAAATGATACTTGTACATTTCACTTTGATCTCAGGTTCTAGTGGGACTACTGCACTTCCTAAGGGTAAGTGTTCGTGTACCTTAGGCTGTTAATGAAGTTCTACCATCCCTCTTCAAATTTAAGCCTTAATAACCAACACAGTACTTTGATACCTTTAGGTTATGGACTCTATTTTCCATCCCAACTCCAGAGATAAATATTTTATGTAAATCACAGAATGATTTAACTCTAATAGCAATGGTTTTCCTACTCTAATTTACAAATATTGAGCTTCTTTTCTTGCTCTGTTTCTTCTGCGCTGGGATTCATCTTTAGTTATTGCTTAATTATCTTATGCAAATTATTTCCAGATTTAGCACCTATTGCTTGCCACCGTAATCTTAATTTTGTTCTATCTAAATAAAATCTATCACCTGTTCTTTACCAGGGTTTGGCCTTCTATCCTTCTAGATCCTGAAGTCAAGCTCCAGTTCTCATCCCCATTTGGTCTACTCTGCTTAATATAATTACACTTTTTTTCTGCCACATATCATCTGGCTTACCATATTTCAGAGAAGAGGAAATATTGTTTTTCTTTCTATTTGGGCTGATTTCTAATTGAGATTCTTTAAAATAAGCTTTACACAATGACTAAATGGTTTTATTTAAGAAAAAATTATATATGTATAATATGTGTGTGTGTGTGTGTATATATATATGTTTTATGCAGACCCTTGATAATCATAGTATTCCTTCTCCCTCTGGAAGTCAGTTTATTTAATAATGTTCTTTATTATTTTAGACTATAGATTTGAGTCCAATTTTCTCACAATTGCCCAAGGGACCAAGTACAGAAAGATGTAAAAATTCATCAACATTTCTGCAAAAGCATAACCTTCAACATTTTCCTAAATGTGCATTGATGGCAATGCTGGTCCCAGGCAAAATCAAGAAGTTGAACCACCTGTATTGCCTTCTGAAATGCAACTTCAATGTGGAACATCCTTATTTCACAGGTGTTTTTATACTGTCTTAAATCCATCTGTAAAAAGAGTTGCAATGTAGAGAAAAATGTAACAGTATTGATAATATCATGGATTCCTCTTCCCAAGATATATTGAATTTTATAAGATAAAAAAATGGGAAAGCTATATTTACCATGGGAAAGCATCAACATTATCAAAGAAATCACAGTTTACCTGTTCTGTCCGGAGGGTCCAATCTTAATTTTTAAATAAATTTTGAAGGATATTAGCTCTACAAAAACTTACATTAAATTATTCAATGATTTAAACATAATTTTATTTAAATTAAAAGAATGTACTAATTGAACAAGGAATTCTTAATAAACAGTACAGGAATTTTTAATTAGTTAAAATAAATAATTTTTAACATTTACATAAAAATTATATAATTTCTTTTTTATAGTCCATAAATGTAGTTGCCGTGGTCTTGAAAAATTAGTTTATTTTCCAAAATTACATTGTAACCCTTACGTCTATCCTTCTGATTAAAATAGAATGCACTTCTCTTATGGTTACTTCATTACGAAGCCTCATATGCATACTGCATCGAAAAAAATAGAATAAAAGAAGAATAAATTAGTATCTTCCACAGTTGCTTACATTCTTTAATTGATACTCATAGCTCAGTCAATAACATCTAGGTTCAAAATTTTACAAAGTCTGTTTTCAATTTACCTGTTCTTTCTCCAATTTATACCTTAAATGACTCCTATGTTCAAGTCAGATTTGAAACAACTCAATACTCCCTGAACTAGCCACAAACATTCCTACCTTACTAGAATGCCCATTTTACCGCTGCCTCTCCAAATTCTTCAAGGCCTAATCATTGGTAATATTTCCTACGTAACATAGGCCATCTTGAGGATCTGTTGAATGCAATGGTATCTGTCGATAACACACACACACACACACACACACACACACACACACACACACACTTCAGTTGTAATACTTGGGCTATCATATGTTCTTTATATTAGAAACTTCTAGCCTATGTGATATGATATGCTGCTTCATCAGTGACTTTTTTTTTTTTTTTAGTACTGTTACAAAAAAAGAAAAAATGTTAGAAGGTGATGCAAAATATCTGGATTTTCAGCTCTGCAACTAACTTGAACAAGTCACTTCATCATCTTGTGCCTCAGCTTTGAGTATGAAATGTGATAATAATGGCATATATCCATGAGTTACTATCCTATTTTTAACATTCTGATTTTGAGATCCACATCCCAAAATATAATCACGGAAAGTTAGGCTTCTTATTGTTTATTTTTATTCATTAATTAATTTAACCCATGTTTATTAAAAGCTGACTTGGCACTAGATGTTGTAGTAAAATACTTTAATATTAGTTTAATGAGACAGAAAACTCTAGAACTTGTCAGGAGATTTTAGTGAGCTAGGGGGTATACTCTAATCCATTTGCTCCCAAAAGCAGACTTCATTTTTTCAGTTGGGTATCAGAATTCAACATTGCTTTCAATGCCCACTTTCTTGGGTGGCCAGTAAGTCCTGAAGAAGTCTGTAACTGTCCATCTCTCTGTCACTGTTGCATGTTAAGCAATTGGACTTTCTCATAATTAAAATATCAAGGAAAAGCACAAATGACCTGTTTTATTATTTAATATATATTCTTAAATCTTTCATTTTTGATATTTTCTAATGTTTCTCTCCCAGATTGTAAACGGTTAACAGACAGTTACAATTTCTTGTTCATCTTTATAATCTATATGCCTTGTATATAATTGGTAATCAATATAAATTTACTGATTTATTTATCCAAACACATCCCTCTCAAATATAGTGTGTACTATTTCACAGAGAAGGAATTCCTGCTGCAAATTTGGGTTATCCAAGTAAAACAGCCTGAAAGAAGAAATATAAGTTCTTTCCTACTATTTAAGCTACTTGCAACTCTTCTTGGGTAGCTGGTTATTCTATTACTCAAGTAATAGTTAAGTCCTGAATAAGTTCTGCCTTATGTACTTATACATATTTAGTAAGTATTTAATCATCTGTTTAAAAAATAATTATTTGCTGCCTACTTTGTGAAAGAAAAACTGCCATAGAATTTAAGTGTCTACAGAACAGAGGTAAGACAGCTAAACTCTCAATGAACTTTCATTCTAGTGAGAGAGACAAACAGTAAATGTATAAATAAATGAGCAAAATAATTTCACAAAATAGTATACACTATGAGAAAAATAGAAATGTGTTGACACCATACACTGTACAGGGAAGGACTCTGAGTAAATGAGAGTAAGCTTAGAATTTACTGACAAGGTCAGCAATGTGACAGTTGAAACATTCCAGGTAAAAAAAATGGAAAATGTTTCCAAAATTCAGGACAAAATGCAGTGTGACTGAAATCTAATTCTCTAAAATATGTTGCAGTAGATCACATTCAAAGATATATATATGAGCCAGAAAAATGTGAAAACATCTAAAAAATAAAGTCTATACCAATGAATTAGGAATTTCATATCATCTAATCCAACATTCAGTAGTAATTATGTTCTTCCTATTTCATAGAAAGATAATTTGCCATTCAAAGACTTTGTGTAATTTTACCAAAGAGATAACTGGTAGAGTTGGTGTTTGAAACCAAGAAATTTTCTTTACAGAGCCCATACTTATCTCACTATACTAGCCTACTTTGACTGTATTTCCCAGGGTTTTTTGTTTTTGTTTTTTTTGTTTTGTTTTTGTTTGTTTGTTTGTTTGTTTGAGATGGAGTCTCGCTCTGTCACCCAGGCTGGAGTGCAATAGCACAATCTCAGCTCACTTCAACCTCCGGCTTCTAGGTTCAAGCAATTCTCCTGCCCCAGCCTCCCAAGTAGCTGGGATTACAGGTGTATGCCACCAAGCCAGGCTAATTTTTTGTATTTTTAGTAGAGATGGGGTTTCACCATGTTGGTCAGGCTGGTCTTGAACTCCTGACTTCATGATCCACTGGCCTCAGCCTACCAAAGTGCTGGGATTACAAGCGTGAGCCACCATGCTTGGGCTGTTTCCCAGTTCTTTATCTTGGATCCTTTTAAGGACTTCTATGCAATACATCCTCTAAACATTTTTCCTACAGACAAATGTTTCACTTAAGTTTTGAAGTATCCCTTGACTAACTTTTTGGTACCAATTGTCAAAATCCTCCCATTCTTCTGTTTTTTTTTTTTTTTTTTTTTTTTTTTTTTTTTTTTTCCTTAATTAAAACACCTTCACCACAATCAAGGTATTACACATATCCATCATCTTCAAAAATTTCCTTGTGTTCTTTTGTGTTTTTTAGTTGAACTTGTCCCTCGATGCTGTGCATTCCTTGTATTTCATTTCAGTCTATCCCTCTGTTGTGCCAAGTGAGATAGCCTCTCTGGAATTCTTAATTTGTTGATTAAAAGTTATATAATTTCTTTTAAAAATTCATATTTTTTAAAGCAAAAAGAAAATAAAAACATGTCACAAATACTCCTTTTGGATTACAAAATTCAAAAAGCGAATAAGCCATAAAGAATGCAGAGATCAAGAAAGAAATTTTGTTATAAACAGAAAAGAAGTTTTAAACAGATGGAATCTTTAATGAGTAGGATGATAGCATCTAATGAAGTTTTGCTAAACAAGATTGAGTGGTTAAAAAACCGAAGTTGATTGTGTATTACTAGACTCTAAGGTCGGTGAATTCTAAAGATGATGATTTGATTGCATTTATGGAAATATGGATTCCTAAGTTACTGGGGACTGATACTGAGAATGATCAAATTAGAGTAAAAGGGCATTTTAGATGCCATGGAGAACATTAATAATGTAAGAAAACAGGCAGCTCCAAATCTCTGATAACAAAAGGTACACAGACATTTCCATAGATATAGATAAATTACTTTTTAAAATTATTATTCATTCTGCCAATCTTATCAGAGCAAAGAAATGAAAGATAACTCTTCCACTTACTTGTGCCTTAAAGAAAATAGCTGTGATAAACAAAGACCCCAGAGAAATCCTTAATCAAGAGGTTCTGCATTTGTTTTCCTTGCCTCTTGACAAGACCTATAGTAATAAGATTCAACAACAATGGATAATCTTATAAAAAGGTGCACCAGTCCACTTGGCCATCTATTCAGAATTTTAATAGCTATCCTATACAGTACATTCATTATATATCACAAACATTTATATTTTTCTTTTTTCCACTTATCAACTCATTTTAATCCTCACAATAACTATCTGAAGTGCATTTTAGTATATCAACTTTATAAATTAAAAAAAAAAAAACTGTGTCACAGGAATGTTATATATCTCGCTCAAAGTTAGATGGTAGTGAGTAAGTTACAGATCTTGGATTCAAACTCAGGAAGTATCACTCCACATTCTGTGCCTTTCATCACAATATTTTTCTGTCTGTGTTCTGCCACAGTGCAAGGGATCTTGAAATAAAGCAGTGCACACAATTGGCAAGTTATAATATATAAAGTTCCTTTACTCAATTAACTTGACTTTGAAGACATAATTTTACTCTTTCCCAGGCAGCCTTAATATGTCTTCTTAACAGGTATAGTTAATTTTTTGGAGTCATTATACCTTTTTTACCAGTTAATCTTTACTTCTGCCCCAACCACTATCTGTTATCTCCTCTGATCAGTCAAAGAAGGGAATGTATTTTCCACTTACCCAAAAACATATTTTCTCAAATCAACATTGGCATAACCAATAAAATTTGAGAAGGAATTATCTTCAAATTGCAAAAATTACCGTGCTCGGCCATTTCCACATCAACCTTTAAGAGATACCTTCCTAATAGTTCCCCCCAGTCTTCCCATTAGATCTCTGCTTCTATCGTGCCACTATCCCTACTCACCTGGGTGCAAATCTCTCCCTCTAGCAATTTCTATGATTTGTTGGCTATATAGCTCAAGTTAATATTCTAAAATTTTTTTCCATCTTTAATCTTACATTTCTTTGATATTTCTACTTGATTTCAATAAAATCATCTTGCGGCATTGACCTTCTTCACAAAAGTCCTTCCCATTTCTTTACTTCCAAGAAACCTGTATTCGTCCTGATATCATCCTTTTCCACAAACCTTCACCAGTTCCACTGTACCATCTCCCACCTTCCACAAAGAAAAGTAAGTTTATAAAGGGGATCGGAATATTCTGCTACAACTTTCAGCTTTTTAAAATTTCCACATTAGTCATACAAACACCTTTTTACTTGCCTTCATTTCAGACAAAGTTTAATGGCTTTAGTAACTGAGTCACAATTTTCCTCCCTATTCTAACCCCTCCTCTCTTTTTTAGTCTACTCACAAATTTCCTACCACTATCTTCGACTTCAGGACTGTGCTTCACTTCCCCTCAGCTTCACAAAATAAGCATAGTCCTACCAGAGATCTTGTAAGTCATTCAGAATGTTTTAAACTCTGAGATCACAGACTGTAAAATTTCTTTTTCTAAACACACTCTGATCACCACCCACTTACCACATTTCGGTTGTCCTTCTGGAATCTGCTTCAGAGACTGTAATTCGTTTTCACAGAAATCTAGAATTGGAAATGACCTGTTCTGAACTCTAATAAAGAATGCCTAAACTACTCTTGAAGGCGAAATTCTCTTCTGTGTTTAAGAAATTTACAGATGGAGAGATTAGTACTTTGAGGAGAGTGATGTCAAGAGATAGTTAATTTGGACTTGTGCAGACGTAAGTCCTATTTAATGTTTAAATTCATCTGTAGGCGTTAGTTCTCAACTTCAGAGCAATACACAATACATTTTTTACTCTCTAAAAAATCATAAATACCTAAGATACAAATACTTCAGATAAACCTTCTTGTTTTTACTGATTTCATCTTTTTTCCTCATCATATATATTATTGCTAAATGCACGCCAACGCTTTGTCAATAAGTCCATAAACTTGGGGTGCAGAGAGGGGAGTAGTCTTCCGCTAGTTCAAAAATACATACTATCGGGCCGGGCACAGTGGCTCACGCCTGTAATCCCAGTACTTTGGGAGGCCGAGGTGGGTGGATCATGAGGTCAGGGGTTCGAGAAAAGCCTGATCAACATGGTAAAACCCCGTCTCTACTGAAAATACAAAAATTAGCTGGGCGTGGTGGCGGGCGCCTGTAATCCCAGCTACTGAGGAGACTGAGGCAGGAGAATTGCTTGAACCCGGGAGGCGGAGGTTGCAGTGAGCCGAAATTGCACACTGCACTCCAGCCTGGGCGACAGAGCAAGACTCTGTCTCAAAAAAACAAAACAAAACAAAACAAAAACCAAACAAACAGACAAACAAACAAAAAACATACTATCACAAAAACATCAGGTGTGGAGATATGCTTACCCCATCCTCAGTACTGAGAACAATGCCTAACACATAGTAGATACTCCATATATATTTACTAATCAAATGAATGAATGCATAATTTGAAGGGTATACTTCAGATGTGCTATATTTAACATACACTATAATGGAATTATTAGTACTTTAGACACTGCTTTAGCTTACAAAACCATATATTGACTCAATTTTTATAATAGCCTTGTTACATAATAATACAATTTATGGTTTACTACAATTTCCATGTCTTGACTAGGTTGAATTTATTTCATTATGAATTAGTTTTTATTGTGCCATCACCTCCCTTGAATTCAACGCAGTTTTGTTTGTTAAATCCAAGTGTAGTTTTCACAGTTTTCCTGTTACATTTCACTTTCTTAGATGTAGCCTATTTCATCATTTTATTTGAAATCTTTCTGAGTCACAATGCTGTAGTGCATCACGTTAGAGATTCTTTGCTAGCTTTGGGTCATTCATCTGTTTGATTTAAATAACCTATTTAGAGCATATGGTAAACAGAGATTGACCATTACGTCTCTATTCCAAACATTGTATTAAAAATGCATAGAGCTTTTTCTAACATATCTACTCCCTCTGCCATCTTCCCTGGAGTTTCCATCATTTTGAAAAGCCATCTATGTCTTTATATAATTACTGAGTAAAACAGGACATTTCTGCACAGTTCTGCAAGGAATCCCATCCCAATGATGATCAGACATTCCTTGATTCAGTAAATATTTAACAAACACCTACTGTATGCCAGAGTCAAAGTTATTACATTAAAAACAAGTCCTGATGTTTGTAGTAGAGACAAATAAGTTCATAGTGGTAGATACTGTTTAGTGCTATGTAGAAATAAAAATCTATGGTAATGCAAATTGAGCATAAGTATGTGTATTCTAAATAAGTGATCAGGGAAGACCTTCCTAAGGTAATATTTGAGCAAAGATTTAAATGAAGTGAAAAAAAAAAAGCTATTACAATATCTAGGTGAGGAAAAACAGCAAAGCTTTGGGGTATAATTATTCTTGGTCTATTCAAGGAACAACAAAAAAAGCCAGTATGGCTGAATCAGAGTAACACCAAGAATGAATCAACCAATTATTCAGCACTTCTTGAATACAATGAGGCATGTAGTCACTTATTCATATAATCACACTATATTCTAGCTAAAATATTTCCTTTTGTGAGCAGAGTAACAAGAAAAATAACGTCAAATGCCTCACTAGATTTCATATACATCATATTTCTGTTACTGGGTATATAACTCCTAGGTCTCCTAACTCCATTTGCCTTCCAGATCAACCTGAACATGAGTATTAGCCATTCAATGATAATTTCTATGTTACTCTACAATCCCTTACCTCTTTATTCTACTAAAACATATGCTATCTAATCTCCCCTTAATCCTCAGAATTGTTTGAGTATCTCTAAATGATTCACTGTAATGTTATTAATGTCAGCAATTCGAAAATCTTGTCTACCTCTTATGCTTTCACAACAACTTCCTAGTTGAAGAGTATTGTTTTCTTATGACTTTTCCCACTGATAAGCTTTTCACTACTCTCCTGTCATTTCTGGCTTTCTTTGATGTGCCCTCTACCGCTCTCACACATTGATAAATTTGATTTTTCATAATTGAGTATGATTTTAGAGAGTTATAAGCCTACCAGATTTAGATGTAAGTGAAGTCCTCTTTGTTGATTTTCATGAATGACAAGACATTGAATTATAATGTCTCTCTATGCCAATTTCTTCATCTGTAAATTGGAGATAATATAGTTTCTTGCTTGGGCACTTACATTGACCTTAGAAGACCTCTCTCCAGCTCAATGTTGTTCCTTCTTTAATCCACGGGATTCTTACATCTCAGTAAATATTTTATCCTATGATACTGTAACTCCAAAGTCATGTCCTTGCTCATGTTACCCTCTGCCTGGAATACTTTTCCCTCACCTCACTTCCTTTGGTTCTTGGTAAATGCCTATTGTTTTCCCATGCATAGGTCAAATATTTATTCCTCTGAAACAGCTTGTTTAGGTTATCTAGGCAGTCGATTTTACCTTATTTAGCATTTTCATAGGACTTCATACATGCCTCTAATATTATATTTTATTTGTGTTTCCTAGGGGACTGGAAGATACTCGTGGGTTGAATTATTTATATATGATCACCTTTAAAAATAAATATGATGTTTTTATTGTCTTAAAAAAATCTTAGAACAAAATGGGATATAAATATAGCTACCTATCCTATGTATAATTTTGTATATATGATTATATATATAATATATATATAGCATATTATATTATGTATTTAGAGTGAAAAGTCTTTTTTTTTTTTTTTTTTTTTTGAGATGGCGTCTCACTCTGTCGCCTGGGCTAGAGTGCAGTGGTGCGTTCCTGGCTCACTGGACCCTCTGCTTCTGGGTTCAAGAGATTCTCCTATCTCGGCCTCCCGAGTAGCAGGGAATACAGGCACACATCACCATGCTCAGCTAAGTTTTGTATCTTCAGTAGAGATGGGGTTTCACCATACTGGCCAGGCTGGTCTAGAACGCCTGACCTCATAATCCACCAGCCACAGCCTCCCAAAGTGCTGGGATTATAGGCGTGAGCCACTGTGCCCGGCCAAAAGGCAATATTTTTAAGATCCCAAGCTCTATGGTAAGAATTTGTGGGTTTATAGTCCATTTCTATCACCTCAAAATTGTATTACCTAGGAAAATTCACTAAATAATCTTTGAGCTCAGCCTCAGTTCCTTACTCTTTTAGCAATGGTTTATAATTATTCCCACATCACAACATCATAATGAGAATTAAATGAGTGCCTACAGAGCACTTGGATATTTAAAATCTTAAATATTATCCCCCTTTCTCTTCTAATATATTTTCCTCTTTGAGTCTAGCAATGCATCTTGTACACGTCAGGGAATCACAGGCATCCACTAGGGCACACAGCACAGTCTCTGCAACATAGTAGATAATCAATAAGTGTTACTGAGTGAGAAATGCACAGATAAAACACTGCCTTTCTACAAGCAAATTTCACAGAAATTTTACTGAAGGGTAAACTTAAAATCCTAGATATAAAGTAACTTGTCTGAAAATATAAAGCCAGCAAGTAAAGACCAGAGTTCCACTTTTTACCATTCTAGTTTCATAAAGTACTCCTCACTACACTGCATTTTCACAATTGATGTGTGTGTATTATAAATAAATACAAGGAATGAAGTAAATGTTCAAGGAAAGAAGGAAAAGTGAAAGAGTAGGGGGAAGCAAGAAAATACGTTCAGTTTAATTACAGTTTATTTTCCATGGCCTCTAACTAATTGAGGGAAATTTATAAAGTTTGCCATCTTTTGACCAAACTCATATTTGGGATTTGGAGATTTATAATGTTTCCCTTGACCACTGCTGTGTCTACACTGCTCTGTTTTTTCTATAGCCAAGCACATACTCTACACTCTTCCAAATAAAACATACCTGCCAATATTCCTAGCCATTTGTTTTATCTGGACACAGATTGTGTTATTCAAATAGAATCCTAACTACATGAAATACAATTTAATTAATATTTATTGAGAGTCCCTAAGGTGTATTCATTAACTAAATGAAGAATGATTTGTTTTTAATAGCAACATGACACAATGCAATCTGAAAGTGTAGTTGGAAGCTCCTACAATCACTAATTAAAGAAGAATGAGTATATTAATGACCTTGAGGGCCTTTGCCACTGGGAAGGAGAGATCTGGATGACACATATAATCAATAATGAAGCGAAGGACTGGTTTATTTTCCCTTTATAGTCTAAATCCAAACTTAATGGCTTGGACACTAATATAAGTTAATGAGAAGTTCACAGGAGAAATTCTATAAAGTGTATGCTGACAATGCAAGTGCTGTGAACTGACTAAAAGCAGGAACATTCTTAGCAACTTGAATAAAGAAACCTTTTATAGTCAAACATTTTCATCGCAGGTAATGAAATAAAATTTATATTGCCTTTTTCTCGCTAAGCAGGTCTCTGGAAACATACACTCACATGCACATAGTTATGTATATTACACTAAAACACATATACACACATACATGAGTAAACCAGAATGTCTTTCAGAAGACCTACAAAGAGTAATTATATAAACAAAGCTAAAGTTCTCCTTGGTGGTTATGTTATCCCATCCTTCTTATAGTTGTGGTATGTGAATTACTGCAGATGACACCTTCAGTGGGACAAGTTATCAACATAAGAAATTTCAGGAATAAAGCCAACTGGAAAGACACGCCAGTTACAGCAGAATAAAAGACAGTATGACACCAAAGCATTTATAGAACGTGTGCTGCTTTATGGATCCATAAGCACAGACACTGCAATACTGCCTGCAAGGACAGACTGGGGCTCAAATGTCAACAATGTTCACTACTGAGTCAATCATCTCTGAGTATAATAATGACATACCTGAAGTAAGTTTTCAGTAGCTTTTTAGTTCATACTTTTCGCTGTTCATATCTCTGTTCATCTGGACACCCTCTATTTAAGTGGTAAAATTCAGTCCTTCCACATCCCTTTACTGAATTGTTCCAGCCAAGGCCTTTCCTTACATAGCGGAAGTGCATACCATTTACTTATTTTCTCCTAAGATGATCCAAATTCAACTCTCCTACCTCCCCACTCCCATCACCGTTGCCACCATCTCTATAACTGGCATCCTGTAAAACATTGGGTTCCAAACTCAAGGATCATCAGAATCACCTGGAGGGTTTATTAAAACACACATTGCTGGGAGCCACCCCCAGAGTTTCTGATTTAGAAGGGCATTTCCAGGAAGTTCCCAAGTGATGCTGATTTAGCAGGGTATTACCAGGAAGTTCCTAGGTGATACTAATGATGCTGGTCTAGGGACAATTTTGAGAACTGTAACCTACAAGGTATTTAAACACTCATTAATATTTATCCATTAAAGGGCAATGATAATACCCCATGATCCCTTTAAACGTATTTTGTAAATGTACATAGTATAATACCAATGACTATACCTTTCAGAACATGAGTGAGTGCCTAGCACATAAAAGGTGTTTGATAATATTTATTAAATGAATCTAATCCAAAATAATAAATATATAATATGTTTGTACCAGTAATTTCAAGATTAGGCAGCAACTTGAGAGGGAAGAGCCTTTCCTATAGACAGTTGCCTGCTCTGTGATATAGGAAAAACACATGAGCTCACAACGGTGATGCCAATGATAGTAATAACACAAAATTACAAAATTTCCATAAGGAGAATTTTAAAGATTTTAAAACACTTTCATAGCCTTCACATACTGGACATGAAACAATTAAACAACACATCGGAGGCTGAAGCATACTAGAGAAATGTGTGCAGCGCAGCACAGTGCACGTCCTAAAGTCATTGACATCTACACAGCAGGGAGGGCTGTCTCAGGTTGTGACCAACTGAATGTTATTCACTTACAACCAACATCCAGAACAACCCAGGTGTCCCTTCCCTACTAGAAAAGGCTGCTACTTCTGGCTTTACAGGTAGGCACTTCACACAGCACATATTAAAAGAGAGCACACATTCTTAACGTTACAGCAGATTGAAAATTTTAATCAGAACCAAATTAGAAACAGTGAGAATCAGAGCAATACAAATCCATGAATGTGGGAGATGTCATTTAAGAAAATGCAGATAGAAAAAGGAGGGCTCCCTAAACATAGTTTCAACCCTGGAACAAAGATACATCCATTTTAATTCAACGGATATGAGATAGAAACAGCGTGGGGCACAGAAGATTAGTAGGGTAGCAAAAGAAAAATTTCCAAGAGAGATTAGGACAGAGACAATTCCATAAGCCATAAATGGACAATTCTTAACTGTTGAGGTAAGGGAGATTCAACATTATGTGTAATGGGAGACATACAAGCTTAAATTCACTGTATATAGAAAATTGAACATTTAGAAACTATTGAAATTATTCTAGACAAATGCAGCATATCGTAGGGCTTGGTTTTATAACAGGGCATGTTTCCTTTTTATGTTATCTTTTTAAAAATTTTACCTTACTTGAAGTTCCAGTTCAGTTACATGTGCAGGATGTGCAGTTTTGTTACACAGGTAAACATGTGCCATGGTAGTTTGCTATCAACCTGTCACCTAGGTATTAAGCCCAGCATGCATCAGCTATTTTTCCTGATGCTCTCCATACTCCCTTCACTCCCCCAACAGGCCTCAGTGTGTGTTGTTCCTCTCTCTTTGTCCATGTGTTCTCATTGTTCAACTCCCGCTTATAAGTAAGAACATGCAGTGTTCGTTTTCTGTTCCTTTGTTAGTTTGCTGAGGATAATGGCCTCCAGCTTCAGCCATAAAGACCTGTTTCTCTATGGATAGCACAACACTTCTTTTCAACCCTCAGCATTCAACCCTGTGAAATCAGCAATGTTATGCCTACTTTACAGATAGAACAAAGAACATTGAGGCTTAGAGCTGGGACTTGAACTCAGGTTATTTGAGTGCAATCTCAGCATGTGTTTCATATACACAACTGTCTCTTTTTGGTGCCTTGCAGTTAAATCCCGGGTAATTATTTAACTGAATGCCATACCTAGGAAGAACATAACAAAGAATATTCAGGTCTATTCTTCAGACAGATTTACAGTCTACATGATTTTGCAGCAAGTATCTCAGAAAATAACTCCTCCTTATCAGTTTATTCACTTTTATGGGAAAATACCAAGTTTTGAGGCAGGATTTTGAATACAAACAAAACATAGCTTCTCAATGGGTTCACAGGAAATCTTACAGCATTATGTATTTAAACAAATGCAGGTTACTATGTTTAGACTAATGGTCCCACCATTCTTTATAGCCTATACTTTACCATATTTCTTCTTATTTTAATTTCATACCAGTATTTAGTTTGAAAAATATTTCTAGGTCGGGCGCGGTGGCTCACGCCTGTAATCCCAGCACTTTGAGAGGCCGAGACGGGCGGATCACGAGGTCAGGAGATCAAGACCATCCTGGCTAACACGGTGAAACCCCGTCTCTACTAAAAATACATTTTAAAAAATGAGCTGGGCGTGGTGGCGGGCGCCTGTAGTCCCAGCTACACGGGAGGCTGAGGCAGGAGAATGGTGTGAACCCGGGAAGCGGAGCTTGCAGTGAGTGGAGATCGCGCCATGGCACTCCAGCCTGGACGACAGAGCAAGACTCCATCTCAAAAAAAAAAAAAAAAAAAAAGAAAAGAAAAAAAAATATTTCTAATGCTACTAAAAATAATTAAATGCTTGCTATGAAAGCAGCTTTACTGTTGAATCACTGATATCTGTGAACACAGCATATGTCATATGAATCTCAGCATCTTGGGGTTTGAAAGTGCCTTATTAGGGACTTACTTTCACCGCCCACTGAAGTGCAATGGAAATGCAAACATTGAGATTGGATAGACCTCAATTTGAAATCTAGCTCTGGCACATATTAGCTGTTGGATGTTAACCTGTCTGAAAATCAGTGTATTTATCTGTAATTAGGATTTATAGAAAATTATAATTTTATGTTGCCTTGGCATCCATTTTGAATATGTTTAATTTTTTCATATCAGGAGCAGGGCATAGTCACCCTTGTTTACACTTTTCCACCTCCATCTAGTTTCTTAATGTGTCCAATCCAGATATCTGCTTTATACAACCAACTCCCGGTGATCATCTTCCTATGGAAAAGCTTGATATAACTTATTGACTCCACACACCTCATGCACTGCTCATATACACCACAATGACTGCCTCTCAGTCACAGTGGACTCCATGGAACTCATCCCCGCTTGCTCTAAACCCACCATCAGAACTTGCTGCAGGAAACCCACCTAAGTAATGCCATGGATTATAATAAAGACTTCAGCACACAGATCTCTGGCTCACTCTCATTCATTCCCCACCCACTGGTTGGGCATGCATGTCCTGGACTAATAGCCTTTTCCCATTGGTCCTCGAGGGTATGCTGCCCTCTCTTTCTGGGACCTGTAAATAATAAATTGTTTCTGCTATTTAATGTTGTTTTCTTGAGTTGCCTACTCTGTCTTTTACCTGAATAAACCACCCAAACTTAACTTCTTTCCCAGTTAGGACCTCCTACAGAGTCGATATCTTGGTAGGAATAAACCGAACACAGGTCAAACAAAAGTCACAATGGTCTTAGTATAAATAAGTTTCTAGAGGGATACATTGTCACAGGTTGGACACTTAGGCATTAGGTAGTCTGCCAGAATAAAGAAATATCTGATAAAAGGCATATTGTAGTCATCCAAGACTAAATCCCCTGAATTTCTGTTCAGGCAAGGCTAGAGCTTATGGCCACTATCATGAGACAGGCCTCAAGACCAGACTGGTGAAAAAATATACAATAGCATAGAGATAGGAAAACCCTGGCAAATTTTCAAATATATCAACTATGCCCTCTATGTGCTCTCTATTCATATTTTGCATTTATTACAATATATACTTAATTATTAGTTTACTTTATTATCAGTCTTTACCACTCAAAGGAATGCTCCATGAGGTCAGAAAACATATCTGTCTGTTTGCCACTGCAACCCCCGTGCTGAACATTATGCTGGTACACAGTTGATGATCATAGCTTTTTACTAGCAGTGGGGAGGGAGGGAGGGAAGGAAGCAGGGAGGAAGGGAGGGAGGCAGGAAATAAGGAAGGAAAGAAGGAAGGAAGGAAGGGAGGAAGGAAGGAGAGAAGTAAGGAGGGAAGGAAGAAAGGAGAGAATGAAGGAGGGAAGGAAGAAAGGAGAGAAGGAAGGAGGGAAGGAAGGAAGACAGGAAGGAAGGAAGGAAGAAGAGAAGGAAGGAGGGAAGGAAGGAGGGAAGGAAGGAGGGAACGAAGAAAGGAGAGAAGGAAGGAGGGAAGGATGGAAGGAGAGAAGGAAGGAAGGAAGGAAGGAAGGAAGGAAGGAAGGAAGGAAGGAAGGAAGGAAGGAAGGAAGGAAGGTTTGAAGGTTGGTTGTGGTGGCAATTAAACACTCCATTAACATTCATTGATATTGTTATCATTTATGTGAGGCACGAATCTCTTACATTATGTTTATTAAAGGTGGGTATAATCTTTGCAGACAGTCTCCAATGAAAGCACACTTACATTTCTTGAGGTGGCCCATTCCATATCCAGTGACTCCGAATGGCAGCAGCATCTCTGCAAATCAGAGAAGTTTCTGGGTATTAGATCTTGTTCTCACTACTTATATTCCACAGAGCAAGTTTATTTTCCATCCACAGAAGTATTCTTCAAATATTTAAAGACAAAATGTTGTATCTGTTTCCTTCTCTTAAGAAAACTCTCCTCTCTCTCTCTCTGTTTCTCTGTCTCACTGTCTCTGTCTCTGTCTCTGTCTCTGTCTCTCTCTCTCTCTCACACACACACACACACACACACAGAGCAGCACAGACCTTGTTTATTTAGTAGATTTAATCTTTGAATTTTGTTTCTGCTTAAAGTTATGGCGTATTTTATCTGGTTAATTGAAACTCTTTTGGAGATAGTGTTCAGAGTTAGGTCCACAGATATGGTTTCACAGGCTAGAGGCGAATGGAACAGCATAACCACATCTTTCTTTCTAGAATCTATACTTGTATTCATTTCATCTTCATGCTCTTCAGGCACTTGCCTACTAACCTAGCCAGTAGAGTGAAGGTGTATGTTGCAAATACTTCATAAGTTAGTACTTATAAAGTAATGAGAGAGGCAAGAATATTCCAGAGAATAACTTTAAAATAACAATGGGGAATTTTGCTAGGAGGGCCTAATGTATGAATGCAGTAGGCATGTTAGAAAGTTTCAGTGGAAGGAAAATGCACATTTGATTTGTAAAATGAAGGGAGAAGGAGACATTTTTAGACAGGATATTGTGGTCTGTACTAGTCAATTTTTGCTGTGTAACAAACCATCCCAGAATCTCAGTTACAATCATGAATTATTTTTCTTGCTCACAGGTCTGCAGCTTACTGGGGGAAGGTCTGCTTCAAGTTGAAGAATGGCTGGACTTTCCAGGTCTAAGGGTGAATTAATTCTACTCCACATGTCTCTGCATTCTCCTTGAATCAGAAGATGTCGGCTGCCTTCTCATGTGAATCCAAGAGTGCAAGAGGGGAAGTAAAAGCTAATAATTATTTATCATGTCTTGGCTTAAGACAGTCTCAATCAAATAACAAGGTCTGAAGGCAACAGGATGGGGAAGTATTCTATACCTTTCTACTGTTGCATAATGGTACAATACAGAGGTTGGGGGCGAAGGATTGAGTGCACAAGGGCATGGGTATCTAGTAGCAACTAACTCTTTCACACATAGGGTAGTGGTGGGGAAAACGTCTGACCAACTTGTGTTCCATGAAGTTGTATGTTGGTCCCTGCCATGGACTCTGTGATGCACAAAGCCACCCCATTACCAATCGCAAGGGCAAAAAACCAAACACCACATGTTCTCACTCATAGGTGGGAATTGAACAATGAGATCACTTGGACACAGGAAGGGGAACATCCCACACTGGAGCCTGTCTTGTGGTACAGGGGTGGGGAGGGATAGCATTAGGAGATGTACCTAATGTAAATGACAAGTTAATGTGTGCAGCACACCAATGCGGCACATGTATACGTATGTAACAAACCTGCATGTTGTGCACATGTACCCTAGAACTTAAAGTACAATAATTAAAAAAAAGAATTAAAAAAATCACAGCTTTATGCACACATGAAATCTGTGTTAAAAATAAGAGGCTGAGAAGTCCTTCCATCAAAAAGATTGAGAATGTTAACAAAATGGTTTTATCATTAATTTCATGGTGTAAAATTATGTAATTTTGTAATTTTTGTAAAATAAGGTAAGTAAATATCTTATTCTTGGTAATATTTTGAATATTTTGATACAGTAATCTTTCAATGCAGTAAAATGTACTTGGAATTGCTTCAGAAGTACACATAATGCATAATTATAGGAGAGTAAACTGACATACCAATTAAAATATAATGGAAAAACAGATTGTAACTTTTAATTTTTAAAATAACTACATCAAGTAACAGTAATACAAAAGTTCAGTGACGAAACTAATATACAGAATTTTTTTTAGAGAAAGAAAGCCAGCATGGCAATGTATGTTTTGTTTCTTTGTATTCTTAGGACTTCAGAAATGTCTGAGATTTTGAAGAGTGGATATAAAAATTAATATAGATGTTTTTAATGAGTATTAGATTGTTTAATGTCAGTCTTCTAAATTTTGGTTGCATTTTGTTCAAAATCAGTTAAAAGCTGTAAGAAAATATTCTTAAACTGGCCCATAAAAAATTTCAATTGTTTAAGCTTTAATCAAATAACAATTTTTAAAGGAATTCAATTCAATTCAAAGTTATAACTTTGAAATTTATATCTATCAATGATGGGGGTAACTGGTAAGTTAAATTAGGAAGCTCAATTAGTATACAAGATTTAATTCTGACAGTTATGATTGTGCTTTGAGATACCCCAAATTATAGAAACAACCTATTGTGGAGGCCGTATTTTCTATTGGATAAATTCATACTGTTATTTGAAATAAAATTGCATTGTGAAAAATCTGCAACTGTTGCAACATGTACATTTCTAGAATCATTGAAAGAGTTATAAACAGAGACAGATTAAGGCCTTTGTGTTAAAAAGATATTCATCATAGGATGTTACTCTTAATGTAGTCAAAAAGAGAGTAACTGAAAACAGTTGGTGTAAAATATTTATACATTTCATTATTAATTTATGAATTATGAAGTTAGACTCATTAGAAAGAGCATGTTTCTCAAAAAATGACAAATCTGCAATGAGAGAACACAGAACAGTGGTTGTTGGGGGTTACGACTGGAGGGAGAGTGTGACTACAAAGGACAAGCACAGGGCGTTTTTGAGGTGAAAGAACTAATCTGACCCTAATTATATCAGTTGTTACACAAATCTATATATGTGTTAAAATTATTGGAAATGTACATCCAAAAAGTAAATATATGTGTATGATATTTTAAAAAATAAACTAGATCATTCATTGCCTACAGTGAAAAATCAATTGCTATTATCAACAGTTTCGAATGTATTATCTTTAAAATGTAATCAATTAGGATGGCATGGAGTGGCTGGCAAGTTGGTCGAATAGGAACAGCTCCAGTCTGCAGCTCACAGCAAGATCAACGCAGAAGACAGATGATTTCTGCATTTCCAACTAAGGTACCTGGCTCATCTCATTGGGACTGCTTAGACAGTGGGTGTAGCCTATGGAGGGCAAGCAGAAGCAGAGTGGGGCGTTGCCTCACCTGGGAATCACAAGGCATCAGGGAACTCCCTCCGCTAGCCAAGGGAAACCATGAGGGACTGTGTCGTGAGGAACAGTGCATTCTGGCCCAGATACTACGCTTTTATCATGGTCTTCACAACTCACAAGCCAGGAGATTCCCTCCAGTGCCTACACCACCAGGGACCTGGGTTTCAAGCACAAAACTGGGCAGCCATTTGGGCAGATGCTGAGCTAGCTGCAGGAGGTGTGTTTTGTTTTGTTTTGTTTTCATATCCCAGTGGTTCCTGTAATGCCAGTAAGACAGAACCATTCACTCCCCTGGAAAGGGGACTGAAGCCAGGGAGCCAAGTGGTCTAACTCAGCAGATCCCACCCCCATGAAGTCCAGCAAGCTAAGATTCAGTGGCTTGAAGTTCTTGCAGCCAGCAGAGCAGTCTGAAGTCCACCTGGGATGCCCAAGCGTGGTTGGGGGAGGGGAGTCCACCATTACTGAGGCTTGAGAAGGCAGTTTTCCCCTCAGTGTAAACAAAGGTGCCAGGAAGTTTGAACTGGGCAGGGCCCACCGCAGCTCAGCAAAACTGCTGTAGCCAGACTGCCTCTCTAGATTCCTCCTCTCTGGGCAGAACATCTCTGAAAGAAAGGAAGCAGCTCCAGTCAGGGGCTTATAGATAAAACTCCCATCTCCCTGAGACAGAGCACCTTGGGAAAGGGGCCTCTGTAGGAGATTTTGTTTTTTTTTGTTTTTTGTTTTTCATATCCCAGTGGTGCTTGGAATGCCAGTAAGACAGAACCATTGACTCCCCTGGAAAGGGGACCTTCAGCAGACTTAAACACTCCTGCTTGCCAGCTCTAAAGAGAGCAGCGGATCTCCCAACACAGTGCTCGAGCTCTGCTAAGAGACATTCTGCCTTCTAAAGTGGGTCCCTGACCCCCGTGCCTCCTGACTAGGAGACACTTCCCAGCAGGGGTCGACAGACACGTGATACAGGAGAGCTCCAGCTGGCATCTGGTGGGTGCCTCTCTGGGATGAATCTTCCAGAAGAAGGAACAGGCTGCCATCTTTGCTGTTCTGCAGGCTCTGCTGGTGATACCCAGACAAACAGGATTTGGAGTGGACCTCCAGTAAACTCCAGCAGACCTGCAGTAGAGGGGTCTGACTATTAGAAGGAAAACTAACAAACAGAAAGGAATAGCATCAACAAAAAGGACATCCACACAAAAACACTATCCAAAGCTCGCCATCAAATACCAAAGTAGATAAATCCACGAAGACGAGAAAAAAAAAAAGAGCAAAAAGGCTGAAAATACCAAAAACCAGAATGTCTCCTCACCAACAAGGGAAAAAAACTGGACAGAGAATGAGTTTGACAAATTGGCAGAAGTAGGCTTCAGAAGCTGGATAATAACAAACTCCACTGAGCTAAAGGAGCATGCAGTAACTCTATGCAAGGAAGCTAAGAACCTTGAAAAGAGGTTAGAAGAATTGCTAACTAGAATAACCAGTTTAGAGAATAACCTAAATGACCTGATGGAGCTGAAAAACACAGCATGAGAACTTTGTGAAGCATACCCAAGTATCAATAGCTGAATCAATCAAGTGGAAGAAAGGATATCAGAGATTGAAGATCAACTTAATGAACTAAAGCCTGAAGACAAGATTAGAGAAAAAATAACGAAAAAGAATGAACAAAGCCTGCAAGAAATATGAGACTATGTGAAAATACCAAAACTACATTTGATTGGTGTACCTGAAAAAGACAGGGAGGATGGAACCAAGTTGGAAAACACTCTTTAGGATATTATCCAGGGGAACTTCCCAAACCTAGCAAGTCAGGCCAACATTCAAATTCAGGAAATACAGAGAACACCATAAAGACACCCCTTGAGAAGAGCAACCCCAAGACACATAATTGTCAGATTCACCAAGGTTGAAACATAGGAAAAAATGTTAAGGGCAGCCATAGAGAATGGTTGGGTTACTCACAAAGGGAAGTCCATCAGACTAAGAGTGGATCTCTCTGCAGAAACCCTACAAGCCAGAAGAAAGTGGGGGCCAATATTCAACAACCTTAAGGAAAAAATTTTTCAATCCAGAATTTCATATCCAGCCAAACTAAGCTTCATAAGCAGAGAAATAAAATCCTTTATAGACAAGCAAACGCTGAGCGATTTTGTCACCACCAGGCCTGCCTTACAAGAGCTCTTGAAGGAAGCATTAAATATGGAAAGGAACAACTAGTAGCAGCCACTGCAAAAAAGTACCAAATTGTAAAGACCATTGACGCTATGAAGAAACTGCATCAACTAACAGGCAAAATAACCATCTAGCATCATAATGATAGGATCTAATTCACACATAAAAATATCAACCTTAAAAGTAAGTGGGCTAAGTGCCCCAATTAAAAGATGCAGACTGGCAAATTGGATAAAGAGTCAAGACCCATTGGTGTGCTGTATTCAGGAGACCCATCTCACATGCAAAGACACACAGAGGCTCAAAATAAAGGGATGGAGAAGATTTACCAAGGAAATGGAAAGAAAAATAAAAAGCAGGGATTGCAATACTAGTCTCTCAGAATTAGAAAAAAAACTACTTTAAATTTCATTTGGAACCAAAAAAGAGCCTGCATAGCCAGGACAATCCTAAGCAAAAAGAACAAAACTGGAGGCATCACGCTACCTGACTTCAAACTATACAACAAGGCTACAGTAACCAAAACCACATGATACTGGTACCAAAACAGATATGTAAACCAATGGAACAGAACAGAGGCCTCAGAAATAACACCACACATCTACAACCATCTGATCTTTGACAAACCTGAAAGAAGAAATGGGGAAAGGATTCCCTATTTAATAAATGGTGTTGGGAAAACTGGCTAGCCATATGCAGAAAACTGAAACTGGACCCCTTCCTTACACCTGATACAAAAATTAACTCAAGACTTAAACGTAAGACCTAAAACCATAAAAACTCTAGAAGAAAACCTAGGCAATACCATTCAGGACATAGGCATGGGCAAAACTTCATGACTAAAACACAAAAACCAATGGCAACAAAAGCCAAAATTGACAAATGGGATCTCATTAAACTAAAGAGCTACTGCACAGCAAAAGAAACTATCATCAGAGTGAACAGGCAACCTACAGAATGGGAGAAAGTTTTGCAATCTTCCATCTGACAAAGGGCTAATATCCAGGATCTACAAGAAACTTAAATAAATTTACAAGGCAAAAACAAACAACCCCATCAAAAAGTAGGGAAAGGAGATGAACAGACACTTCCCAAAAGAAGACATTTATGCGGCCAACAAACATATGAAAAAAAGCTCATCATCACTGGTCATTAGAGAGATGTAAATCAAAACCAAAATGAGATACCATCTCACGCCAGTTAGAATGGCAATCATTTAAAAGTCAGGAAACAACAGAAGCTGGAGAGGATGTGGAGAAATAGGAGCACTTTTACACTGTTGGTGGGAGCGTAAATTAGTTCAACCATTGTGGAAGACAGTGTAGTGATTCTTCAAGGATCTAGACCCAGAAATACCATTTGATCCAGCAATCCCATTACTGAGTATATACCCAAAGGATTACAAATCTTTCTACTATAAAGACACATACACACATATGTTTATTGTGGCACTCTTCACAATAACAAAGACTTCAAACCAACCCAAATGCCCATCAATGATAGACTTAATAAAGAAAATGTGGCACATATACACCATGGAACACTACACATCCATGAAAAACGATGAGTTCATGTCCTTTGCAGGGACATGGATGAAGCTGGAAACCATCATTCTCAGCAAAGTAACACAGGAACAGAAAACCAAACACCACATGTTCTCACTCATAAGTGGAAGTTGAACAATAAGAATACATGGACACAGGGAGGAGAACATCACATATTAGGACTTGTCAGGGGGTGGGGGGCTAGGGGAGGGATAGCATTAGGAGAAATACCTAATGTAGATGATGGGTTGATGAGTGCAGCAAACCACCATGGCACACATATACCTATGTAACAAACCTGCACGTTCTGCACATGTATTCCAGAACTTATAGTATAATAAAAAATAATAATAGTAAAAATAATAATAACTAACCAAAAATATGCTAATAAGAATATGTTCTAGATTCTGGAACAACCATGAAACTCTTAAGTATACAAAGAAACACTAATTATTCTGCTTCTATTGAATTTAATGCTGAGATAATCAAATTGAAAGGATGATTTTAAGTTTTTCTTTAATATGCACATTATTTCTTAATTTTTAGAAAAATTACTTCTGAATTAGATTTTATTAGAATTGTTAATATGTCTATCAACATATAAAATTCAATTTGTGGGTCAATAATATTCCAAAGCATAATATAATTTAAATTATCAGTCTTCTCTTTTTCTACCAAATGCATTCCAGTCTGGATGACAAATTATATTGTTCTCCTACACACCCGCCTAATTCTTTCATATCTCTTAGTTACCTTGTTAGCAATATTCTCTATGTGATTCTCATTTTTCCTTTGTTCATCTGACAAACTCCCATTCATCCTTTGCGGTTCAAGTCACCTTTGAGCAACTAAGTGATGATTAATTTCTAAATCAGTAACTGAGTGTCCCTAACACCTTGGTATATCTGAATTTAATATTATTATTCTGTGCAGTTGTCACGCATTTAATTTCATGACTTGTTGGTGGGTGGCACCTTGTGGGAAAGCTGTGAAGAGGAATCTTGTCTTATTCATTTTCTCCTTTTATCACTGTATGTACTGCCTGACAATTGTTAATTACCCAGCAGACATTTGTTTAGTAAATAAATTTAAGTCCTATATAGTAAATAATATCAGAATATTTCATTTATTTCAATAGTATGAAATAAAGCATATAATTTAATGTGATTTATTTTAATATACTCAAAGGAAACTAAAATGCCATTACCTAATGACAAGTTATATTTATAACCTATGTTATAATGCTTTTGTAAGGGTTGTTGTTGTAGAAAGCATAATTTTGTATTTTGTAGGTCAGTAGCATCATACACATGCACAGGTAATATAACACCTATTATATTACACAGGTATATAATACTCTATTATATAAAAATATGAGCCTGTGGTGTAAAACAAGTAAATCTTGCTGGGATATTTCATTAGTGAACTTTGAAAATCAACAAGCAAATACAAAACCCCAGGCCTTATATTTACATAATTTTCATTTCAAGAAAAATCTATGTATTATTAAGCACCCAGAATTGTTCAAGGCTTGCAAACGTTCCATTAAAATACAAGTAATTTTGTTGTTGGTATTGTGATTCTATCTCCCTTTCACCAAGTGCATAGTAGCTTTACGGTTAAGAAGGATCCAAAACCACTCTCAGCTTTAAAGGGCATCCCAGCTGTTGAGCCTTTTTTTGATTCTTCTTGCTGCCATGATTAGTTTAAAAATGTCAGTAAGCAAACTTTATCCAGTGCTAAATCCCTTTATGTATGTGAATGGTGTGTTGTATGGCTGTGAGGTCTGGAACTGCTCATTACACTTGGATGCCATGGAGGAAGTCGATGTAGCCAATGCATAAAAAAGTAAATAAAAAAATTATTAAGTTAGAGCCCTCATTAAACTATGCCTGAAGCCTGATGTCTCTATGAAATTTTGTCTTACTAATGTAAAAAAATTTTTTCTTTCCTGCAACAGAAATGATCTCAATTGATTCCTACCTAGTATTATTACAAATTCCTCTGTGAGTTCTCCATTCTGAAATGGCACTTACTGTAATACCCAAGACTTGAATTACATGAGACTGACCTGGTGGAAGCCATGCTACCCAGAAGTGAGGGAATTGTGAGGATTACCTACTTTTCAGCAAGAAGAGCTCATTAGCCCACAGCTAATATACCATGCATTTGGTTAAATGGCTGTGAGGGGAACCATATGTCCAGTAAGTAGAAATGTTTTCCTTGGAAATCATCAATGCTAGCAATAATTAACACCATATTATAAAAATAAAAAGAAAGAATGAAGTCCATGCACCCTCATGTACCTCCCATCTCTTTTAACTCTCAGTCCAGATCATAGAATAGAAATAAAAAGTTTGAATAATCTGAAGGTTTATCAACAGGCATATTGAAGGGAGTGTGGTATAAAAGAAGACAGGCAAATTAATCACTATTAAAGAAGGTTAAATGCTATACATTTTGAAAAAGGATCAGATTATATGAGATCTGATTGTTTTAGATTAAATATACTATGCTTTTTACCTGTGCGTGAATATAAGTAACTCAATTTCCCATGTAGTTAATAAATTCATTTTCACTTGCTTCCTATGACTAAATGTCTGGCAGCAGCAGCAATCTCTGGGGCTTTACAAGTGGCTTTTATTCCCTGAGATAAACACTATCTTCTCGATTTCTGCTTTTGTATTTTCATTTGCTCTAGAGGTGAGATCTATTTCTGAAAGGCTGTGCAGACCTTCCTGAGTACCATCTTCTGGGCATTTTCAATTCTTGAGTTTAGAAAAGAAAAGCTTTTGAGTTTACTAAAATCTTTCTCAGCAGTGCTGCTCGAAATTATGATTAGTGCTCTGTATTTGGGAGGCACATGTGTTGTTAATGTCTATGGAGAAAATATCAAGTGCGAATGTTTTTGAGGAGCCAGGTGCATATAATGACAAGAATGACAAAATTCAAGATACATTTTGTGAATAAATATTACAAAATTTTCCATGACTTTTAACAAATTATTTGAATCTATTTAAATAACATGATTACATGATTTTCAAAATCAACCTTCAAATCTTTTTATCATTTACTAAAGTTCACCTGTGCTTTTTGTATGTTGATCTTACAAAAACTATTTCATCCATGGAATAGATTAAATGTGCAGCATACTTGGTGCTTCCTGGTTTGGAAATCAATTCAAAGCAATATCAAGTCTTGAAATTTTAAAAAGTTTGTGGCAAACCCATGAGGCCACACCAAAATAAACTATTTTTAGATCTTAGAAAATCACGTTTAAAAGTGACTTCATTTCGTGAAATATTGTCTTCAACTCCCTTGTTTCTATGACACTGAGTTTATTTTTAATTGTCATATCTATAGAAATGCTGGTCAAGCAAGAAAGTAGAGCTTTATGTTTTTATTCTATTAAGAAACTAGAACATGAAGAACACAATACCTAACATTTATTTTTCACAATTATAGTATTAATTTTTGATGAGGGTGTTTTCTGGGAATCACTGAAGGTAGCTGAATTGGGTTGGGTTGCCTAAATTCATCTGGGAATGCAGGATGTCTATGAATAATCAGTTGGACTACACGAACATTTTTTTTTCTCTAAATGACATCACATAAGAAAAAAAATAAAGTTGACAGGGCTTCAGCTTACCTCCACTTTTGAATGCCAACTGCTTGACTTACATTAACTTATTTACTCCTCACAAGGAGTGATGCTATCATTATCCCCATTTGGTAAGAAAATTCCTTCTTATAGATTTACCCAAGTCTACATCTGAAGGGAGAGATTGAAGTTCCAAGTTTTTTTTTCTTTTTTCCCCCCCCATTTCCATAGGTTATTAGGGAACAGGTAGTGTTTAGTTACATGAGTAAATTCTTTAGCGGTGATTTGTGAGATTTTGGTGCACCCATCACCCAAGAAGTATACAGTGCACCCTATTTTTAGTCTTTTATCTGTCACTCCCTTCCTCACTTTCCCCCTAAATTCCTAAAGTCCATTGTCATTCTTACACCTTTGCATCCTGATAGCTTAGATCTCACTTATAAGTAAGAACATACAATGTTTGGTTTTCCATTCCTGGATTACTTCACTTAGAATAATAGTCTATAATCTCATCCAGGTTGCTGTGAATGCTATTAATTCATTCATTTTATGGCTGAGTAGTATTTCATCATATATATGATGTAATACTATATATATAATATATATCTATTATATATCATATATATGATATATATGATTGATAGAGATATATATATGCTGTATATATGATATCACAGTTTGATATCACAGTTTCTTTATCCACTCATTGATTGATGGGAATTTGGGCTGGTCCTACATTTTTGCAATTGCAAATTGTGCTGCTAAAAACATATGTACGCAAGTATCTTTTTCTTATAATCCACATTACCTCCTTTACTTCATTTCATCTAAGGTAAGCTAAATTACTAACATGTAACAAGTATTTTCTTGTTTGTCATTTCAAAAAATCAACTTTTGGTTGTGTTGATCCTTTGTATGGATTTGTATATCTCAATTTTGTTCAATTAGCATCTGATTTTAGTTATTTATTTTCTTCTACATTAGGGATTAGTTTTTGTTTTTCTGGTTTGCCTAGTTGTGATGTTAGGTCGTTGATTTGAGATCTTTCTAACTTCTTGACGTAGGCATTTACTGTTTTCTACATTGTTCTTAGTACTGCTTTTGCTGCATTCCAGAGATTTTAGTATGTTGTCTCTCTACATTCATTTGTTTCAAATATTTTTTAAAATGTCTTCCTAATTACTTTGTTTAGCCAAAAGATATTTAGAAACAAGTTGTTTAATTTCCATGTAGTTGTCTGGTTTCAACAGATCTTCTTGGTATTGATTTCTCTTTTTATTCCAATATGGTGTGACAGTATGATTGTTTGGATTTCAATTTTTTTAGTTTATTGAGACTTTCTTTATGGCCAAGAATGTGATCAATCTTACAGTACATCCCATGTACATAGAAGAATGTATATTCTGTGGTTGATAGGTGGAGTGTTCTGTAGATGTCTATTAGGTGCAATTGGTATCAAAACTGAGTAAGAAAAAAAAAATGACCAACTAAAAAATAGACTGAGACCACAGGGTTTCAATGCCACATTCTGCCAAAGTTACAAAGAAGAGGTAGTACCAATCCTTCTCAAATTATTTCAAAAAATTGAGGTAGATGACTCCTTCCAAACATATTCTATGAAACCAGTATCACTCTGATAGCAAAAACTGAGAGTAGCACTTATTAAGCAAAAGTAAAGCCCTCAGCAAAGAGAGGTAACCTGAAAGCAAGGTTCCAGAAGTGGGGCTGAGTTCTGGGTCTTTTACGTTGTAAGACCATGGAAGTCTTCTGTGGGTTCTGCAAAGAAACAACAAAAAAATAATACTACAGGCCAATATCCCTGATGAATATAGATGCAAACATTTTCAAGAAAACACCAGCAAATTGAGTCCAGTAGCACTTTTTTTTTTTTTTTGAGATGGAGTTTCACTCTTATTGCGCAGGCTGGAGTGCAATGGCATGATCTCAGCTCACCACAACCTCTGCCTCCTGGGTTCAAGTGATGCTCCTGCCTCAGCCTCCTGAGTAGCTGGGATTACAGGCACCCACCACCATGCCCAGCTAATTTTGTAGTTTTAGTAGAGACGGGGTTTCTCCATATTGGTCAGGCTAGTCTCGAACTCCCAACCTCAGGTGATCTACCCACCTCCACCTCCCAAAGTGATGGGATTACAGGCATGAGCCACCACACCTGACCCAAAAACTTAATTACCATAACCAAATAGGCATTATTCCTGGGATGCAAGGTTGGTTAAACATATGGAAATCAATACATGTGGTTCACCATATAAATGGAACTAAAAACAAAAGCCATAAGATTGTCTCAATAGACACAGAAAAGCTTTCGGTAAAATACAACACCCCTTTATGATAAAAACCCTCAGCAAACTAGGCATTTAAGGAACATATCTCAAAATAACAGCCATCTATGACAAGCCTACAGCCAACATCATCATGAATGGGGAAAAGCTGAAAGTATTCCTCTTGAGAAGTGGAATAAGACAAGGATGTCCACTCTCCTCATTCCTATTCAACATAGTACTAGAAGTGCTAGCAAGAGCAATCGGGCAGGAAAAAGAAATATAAGGCATCCGAATAGGAAAAGAAGAAGTCATATTATGTCTTTTTATTGATGATATGTTTCTATACCTAGAAATCCCTAAAGAATCTGTCAAAAGGCTCCTGGAACTCTTAAACAACTTCAGTAAAGTTTCAGGACACAAAATCAATGTATAAAAATCAATAAACTTTCTATACATCAAGAATGTTCAACTTGAGAGCATAATCCATTCATAAAACCCAAGAATATAATTCATCTATTATAGCCACAACATAGTAAAGTACCTAGGAATACATCTAACCAAAGAGGTGAAAATTCTCTACAAGGAGGACTACAAGACATAATAAAATAAATCATAGATGACACAAAGAAGTGGAAAAATATCCAGAACCTACAAAGAACTCAAACAAATTTATGAGAAAAAAACAAACAACCCCATCAAAAAGTGGGCAAAGGATATGAACATTTCTCAAAAGAAGACATGCATACAGCCAACAGATACATGAAAAAATGCCCATCATCACTGGCCATCAGAGAAATGCAAATCAAAACCACAATGAGATACCATCTCACACCAGTTAGAATGGCAATCATTAAAAAGTCAGGAAACAATAGGTGCTGGAGAGGATGTGGAGAAATAGGAACATTTTTACAATGTTGGTGGGATTGTAAACTGGTTCAACCATTGTGGAAAACAGTATGGCGATTCCTCAAGGATCTAGAACTAGAAATACCATATGACCCAGCCATCTCATTACTGGGTATATACCCAAAGGATTATAAATCATGCTGCTATAAAGACACATGCACACGTATGTTTACTGCACCACTATTCACAATAGCAAAGATTTGGAATCAACCCAAATGTCCATCAGTGACAGACTGGATTAAGAAAATATGGCACATATACACCATGGAATACTATGTAGCCATAAAAATGGATGAGTTCGTGCCCTTTGCAGGGACATGGATGCAGCTGGAAACCATCATTCTCAGCAAACTATTGCAAGAACAGAAAACCAAATACTGCATGCTTTCACTCATAGGTAGGAATTGAACAATGAGATCACTTGGACTCTGGAAGGGGAACATCACACACCAGGGCCTATTATGGGGAGGGGGGATGGGGGAGGGATGGTATTGGGAGTTATATCTGATGTAAATGATGAGTTGATGAGTGCAGCACACCAACATGGCACAAGTATACATATATAACAAACCTGCACATTGGGCCCATGTACCCTAGAACTTAAAGTATAATTTAAAAAAAAAAAAAAAAAAAAGTAGAAAAACATTCCATACTTATGGATTGGAAGAATCAATATTATTAAAATGACCATATTTATCAAAGCAATTTATAGAATCAATGCTATTTCTATGAAACTTTCAATGTCACTTTTCAAAGATTTAGAAAAAAAATCTAAAATTCATATGGAAGCAAAAGGAGTCTAAATGATCAAAACAATTCTATGCAAAAAGAACAAAGCTGGAGGCACCACATTATCTAACTTCAAACTATACTGTAAGAATACAGTAACCCAAACAGCATGGCACTAATGCAAAAACAGATGCACAGACCAAAGCAACAAAATAGAGAACCTAGAAATAAAAATGAATAGCTACAACCATCTGTTCTTTAATGAAGTCAAGAAAAATAAGCAAAGGAAAAATGTATCCCTATTCAATAAATGGTGCTGGGATAACTGGCTAGTCATATAGAGAAGAGTGAAACTAGACCCCTACCTTTCACTATCTAAAACATTAAATCAAGATGGATTAAAAATTTAAATGTAAGACCTAAAACTATAAGAACCCTAGAAGAAAATTTAGAAAACACCATTCTGGACATTGACCTCAAGAAAAAAATATGACTACAACTATGCCCTTCACAAAGATCTAATATCCAGAATCTATGAGGAACTTAAACAATTGAATGAGAAAAAAAAAAAAAAAACATAGCCACATTAAAAAGTGGACTGAAGAGATAAACAGACACTTCTCAAAATAAGACATACAAGTGGCCAACAAACATGAAAAAAACGCTCAACATAACTAATCATCAGATAAATGCATATCAAAATTACAACGAGATGCCATCTTCTTGCAGCCTGCTTTGTCCCTAATTCAGCTAGGTCTGAGTTCCTGTCCCATGACCAAGAGGAATAAGGCACATGAACACTGGAGAGTGAGTACAGTAACCCTTAATAAGCAAAAAGAAAGCACTCAGCAAAGAGAAGGGACCTGAAAGCAAGGTGCCAGAAGTAGGGCTTAGGACTGAGTTCTGGGTCTTTTATGTTCAAGAGCGTGGAAGTCTTCTTTGGGTTCTGCCCAAAATGGGAGGGTTAAAGTTCTCTCCTAAGGGTGTCGCATCTGCACATGCCTGGGATTGGCCAGAGTGACTTCATCTTAGTTATTACCCATGAGTGCCTAAGTAAAACACATGATGGGGCTAAAATCCCAATGCTAACGTCACATTAAAGACATTATAATGAGTTGGATCAAGTTAAGGACATTTAAGTTGATTTATTGCCCCTGCACCTAAGTTGGGACAGTCCTTTCTGAGCAACATCCTGGCATAAGGGAATGGTCTTAACTATATTTCTTCCCATTAGCTACAGAGCCAGTGCAGGTACAGTCATGTCATTACTTTTCTACTCCCAAGACCCTCCCTCTCTATCTAATTAACCAGCCTCTAACTGCCTCCTCTCTCAATCAGTCAGAAAGGCTATAATGAAAAATTTAAAAATAATAGATGCTTGTGAGGCTTGGAGAAAAGGGGAATGCTCATACATTGTTGGTGGGAATGTAAATCAGTTCACCCTTTTTAGAAAGTAATATGGTGATTTCTCAAAGAACTCAAACCAAGACTACTATTCAACCCAGCAATTAGTGAGTATATACCCAAAGGAAAACAAATCATTCTACTGAAAAGACACATGCACTCATGTGTTCATCACAACACTATTCACAATAGCAGACATGGAACATGGAATCAAAAAAGGTACCCATATATAGTGGATTGGATTTTATATATATATATATATATATACACACACACACACAAACACATACATATGTGTATGACACATATACCCATGGAGTACTATGCAGTGATAGGAAAAGAACTGAATCATGTCCTTCACAGTAACATGTGTGGAGGTGGAGGCCATTATCCTAAGCAAATTAATGCAAGAACAGTAAACCAAATACAACATGTTCTTTCTTATTAGAGGAAGCTAAACACTGGGAACACATGCCACAAAGATGGAAACAATATGTAATGGGGACTCCAAAAACAGGAAGAGGGGAAGGAGTGAAAGGGTTGAAAATGTACCTATTGGGTGCTATGCTCACTATCTGTGTAACAGATCATTTGTAGCCTAAACTTCAACATCACACAATATACTAATTTAACAACATGCACAAGTACCCCTCAATCTATAATAAAAGTTGAAAAATTCAAAATGTCTTTTCAATTTTAGTCTCGATATATATTTGAGGAAGTAGAGATGGGGAAGTGATTTGAAATCTCTAGGAATAAAGTGCTGGGAACTCAAGTAAAAAATGAATCTTCCTGCAGGTCTATACCAAGGGCAAGTTTAATTTTTGTATAATGTCAAATATTCCTACAATACATTGCTCATATTTTTTCATGTGCACATGAAAAACATACATAAACAGACAAATTGTGGAGCTGCATTGCTGTTTGTAACAGAGTTAAAATGTGCAAGAACTTTGTTAAACAAATTTAGCTAGTAATAAAAAAATTATTTCAATTCACCATCCCATAAAAACCAGCTTTTTTTTCTCTCTCTTTTATCACAGTCCTTGAGTTAGAGCTGAAAAGAACAAAACATACAATATGAAGTCTTAACTACCAGTAAGTCCTTCCTAAACAGCTTCTGGCTTTGTGATTTTTTTCTCCTCAAACTCTTTTGAAATAAGCTTCATTTGGAATACACCCTGAAAGCCAACTGTGTTGGAAAGTGTTCACAATGTTCTTGTAATTTTTAATCTATTTTCTCAACCAATAACCAATCACGTCATATAAAAAACTGTGGAGAGCCACCCAGAGGCAAACTTTTTATATTACTTCTGAAATATTCAGTGATTTCTTAGAAAATCAAATACCTCTAAATTTTAAAGGATTACATTAATGGCTAAAGGACAACATTACTAAACCTTTATTTCTCCCTTTAGAATATTTAGGAAACTGCAAATTGGTTACATTCACTTTTGGAAAATGCCCTGCTATGCAATAATCTAATCCCTTCAATTCAGCCCATTAAAAAAATTCAAAACTCATTATAATTTCTTAGGGAATTTTTATTTTCAGTCACTTTCTTTGTACTAGGTACCAAAAATGTTGGCTGTGTAGGACTTAGAGCAAATTTTACAAACGTAGAAATTTATTTCAGTATTTGCAACTTTAGCTACTTGTGATTTCTGTAAATTTTTAGAATATTTTCTTTTTGTACTCTTCTACTCACAATCACCTGCTACTGGGTAGTATTTTAGTAATTTCTATGATTTTAATTTATATTTTCACCCAAAACATAACGTGAAATATTAATATAAATAATAAAAATGACAATAGCATATCCATCTTATATTTGATTGCACCTATTTTATCTTTATTCAACACACACACACTTTTTTTTTCTGACAGATTAAAAGCTCTTGAGGGCAGAAAAATATTTAATTCCTTTCAGTAATATTGCTTAGAGGCATTCAATAAATATGGTTAAGTGACTCGAATTAAGCAGAATTCTGTCATCAGGAGGGCTACAAATAAAGGGGCAAATACATTGATGTAAAGAATTGAGGTCTCTTGGGAAAGCACTTACTTAAGCAACTTCAACTATATAGTGCCTTATCACTGCACTACAAAATATGGTGGTGGAAAAAATCACAGTGGAAAAGGTGGATTTCTTAACTTCTGATTTGGAGCTAATGCTTTGATTCAGCCTACATACAATGTAAAGCCAGGAGTAATAAAAATCATGGTAGCCATTGTTAACGAATCCTATGCTTTAAGGAAGTCAACTTTCTATAATTAGACTCATATAATTAAATCAGACCAATAATAGACAGGTCAAACTTGAGTTATGTCTAAATACACAATAATATTTCTTGTGTTTGACTTAAAAATATTATAAGGATTTGACAAAAAAAAAACACTTTAATCGTCATTATACATTAATGGTGCCATTATTAAAGGTTAAATGCAAAACTACACTGGAAATTGACTTGTGAGAAGATTGTATGCTGAGCAGTTCTGCTCATCAGACTTCATGGAGCATTTAACATATTAATACATTTTGAATTAATAATACTTTAAAAAATATATTTTCCCCTCAGATATTAGCCCATTTTACTTAGTTCATCAACCTTGTTCCTGACATGGTCACTAACACTACATAATGCTGTATAATGCTACATAGGTTTTGGATTATTTAATGGAAGTGAAAATAATTTTGAAGTATATTTTCAAATATAAGAAAATGTTCAATGTCTCTTGCAGCCAAGTGAATAAGAATGTTCAGGCCAAAGCTGAGATTAACTGTCTTGTGGCATTTCGGGTCATCTTTATAGGTCTCAAAGAACATTCAATAAATTATTTCAAAGGCAATGGCCTTAAGTTGCCTGTACAATACAATAATGTCAACTTTTAAATTATTATTGTTTTTAATAATCTGTTGTTAATGAAATGATTTTACATAAGTATGCAGGTTAAATATGTAGTTGTATTTAAATAATTATTGCTCTGATCTGAATGCTTGTATTCCTCAAAATTCATATGCTAAAATCTGAATCTCAACGTGATGGTATAAAGGAACTCTTCAAGGAGAACTACAAACCACTGCTCAGTGAAATCAAAGAGGACACAAACAAATGGAAGAACATACCATGCTCATGGATAGGAAGAATCAATATCGTGAAAATGGCCATACTGCCCAAGGTAATTTATAGATTCAATGCCATCCCCATCAAGCTACCAATGACTTTCTTCACAGAATTGGAAAAAACTGCTTTAAAGTTCATATGGAACCAAAAAAGAGCCCGCATCTCCAAGACAATCCTAAGTCAAAAGAACAAAGCTGGAGGCATCACGCTACCTGACTTCAAACTATACTACAAGGCTACAGTAACCAAAACAGCATGGTACTGGTACCAAAACAGAGATATAGACCAATGGAACAGAACAGAGTCCTCAGAAATAATACCACACATCTACAGCCATCTGATCTTTGACAAACCTGACAAAAACAAGAAATGGGGAAAGGATTCCCTATTTAATAAATGGTGCTGGGAAAATTGGCTAGCCATAAGTAGAAAGCTGAAACTGGATCCTTTCCTTACTCCTTATATGAAAATTAATTCAAGATGGATTAGAGACTTAAATGTTAGACCTAATACCATAAAAACCGTAGAGGAAAACCAAGGTAGTATCATTCAGGACATAGGCATGGGCAAAGACTTCATGTCTAAAACACCAAAAGCAACGGCAGCAAAAGCCAAAATTGACAAATGGGATCTCATTAAACTAAAGAGCTTCTGCACAGCAAAAGAAACTACCATCAGAGTGAACAGGCAACCTACAGAATGGGAGAAAATTTTTGCAATCTACTCATCTGACAAAGGGCTAATATCCAGAACCTACAAAGAACTCAAACAAATTTATAAGAAAAAAACAAACAGCCCTATCAAAAAGTGGGCAAAAGATATGAACAGACATTTCTCAAAAGAAGACATTCATACAGCTAACAGACACATGAAAAAATGCTCATCATCACTGGCCATCAGAGAAATGCAAATCAAAACCACAATGAGATACCATCTCACACCAGTTAGAATGGCGATCATTAAAAAGTCAGGAAACAACAGGTGCTGGAGAGGATGTGGAGAAATAGGAACACTTTTACACTGTTGGTGGGATTGTAAACTAGTTCAGCCATTATGGAAAACAGTATGGCGATTCCTCAAGGATCTAGAACTAGATGTACCATATGACCCAGCCATCCCATTACTGGGTATATACCCAAAGGATTATAAATCATGCTGCTATAAAGACACATGCACACGTATGTTTATTGCGGCACTATTCACAATAGCAAAGATTTGGAATCAACCCAAATGTCCATCAGTGACAGACTGGATTAAGAAAATGTGGCACATATACACCATGGAATACTATGCAGCCATCAAAAAGGATGAGTTTGTGTCCTTTGTAGGGACATGGATGCAGCTGGAAACCATCATTCTTAGCAAACTATCACAAGAACAGAAAACCAAACACCGCATGTTCTCACTCATAGGTGGGAACTGAACAATGAGATCACTTGGACTCGGGAAGGGGAACATCACACACCGGGGACTATCATGGGGAGGGGGAAGGGGGGAGGGGGAAGGGGGGAGGGGGGAGGGGGGAGGGGGGAGGGGGGAGGGGGGAGGGGGGAGGGGGGAGGGGGGAGGGGGGAGGGATTGCATTGGGAGTTATACCTGATGTAAATGATGAGTTGATGGGTGCTGATGAGTTGATGGGTGCAGCACAGCAACATGGCACAAGTATACATATGTAACAAACCTGCACGTTATGCACATGTACCCTAGAACTTAAAGTATAATAATAATAAAAAAAATAAAAATAAAAAAGAAAGAAAGAAAGTGGGGCCTTTGGGAAGCGATGAGATCATGAGGGTAGAGCCCTTATAAAAGAGACTCCCCAGAGAGCTAACTAGTCCCTTCTACCATATGAGGACACAGCAAGAAGATGCTGTTGGCTGGGCGTAGTGGCTCATGCCTGTAATAACAGCACTTCGGGAGGCTGAGACAAGTGGATTGCTTGAACTCAGGAGTTTGAGACCAGCCTGGGCAACATGGTGAAACCCCATCTCTACCAAAAATACAAAACTTTAACTGGGCATGGTGGCACGCATCTGTGGCCCCAGCTTGGAGGCTGAGGAGGGAGGATTTCTTGAGCTCAGTGAGTGAATGTTGCAATGAGCTGAGATGGAGCCACTGCACTCCAGCCTAGGAGACAGAGTGAGACCCCATCTCCCAAAAAAAAAAAAAAAGAAAAAAAGTGCTGTCTATGAACCAGGAAGAGAGTTCTTACCAGGTATTGAATCTACTAGTGCTTACCTTGGACATCCCAGCCACCAGAACTGTGAGAAATAAGTTTATCCAGTTTATACCATTTTTGTTATAATGGCCCAATTGTACTAAGACAGTAACTATTTTATTTCGTTACAAAGAGTAAGTAAACTTTAATTAATTAATTCAGTTTAACATATATTATTTAGATTTGTTCACATGAAACAATTAAATATTTGGTTTTGTATTAGACAGATATTGATGTTTTGTCTATCAGTCATTTCCCTTCATTAATAAGCATTGCCTATTTTTATTTGGAGATCTACCTGGCCCTCATTCAAAGCCCTTGTAGTTTGAATAGAGCTAACATTAAACCCTACCTGTAAGAATGCCACGTGGGCCAGGGCAAAATCAATATGAATATTCATACCTCTGGCAAAAGAATTGTTTTCAAGTACAAATGTGTAACTTAATACTTCCTAATAAAGATTCAGCCTGGTTATTTGAACTGCTGAGAAAAATGAATTCTTATTCTCAGAGTTTTAAGCCAGTAAACTATATTTTTAAGCCAAAAAAGCTACTAACCATCTTGTCACCTTTTGAATACTTTGTATGAAGCAGATACTAAAGAAAGTAGAGATACAGAGTGATAGATTTCCAATGAACTGGGTCCAGCACACCTGAAGCAGCATTGTGGACATTGCCAGACACTTTCCCAGTATCTGTTTCAGGTTTCTTCCATTGTATGGAAACCATGTCAACTTTGTGGAGCTGGCTATAAACCCAGTTTGAAGAAAGGGCTGTGATTGCCCCATACCACCAAGCTTAATCATATTCCACAAGCCATAATGACTAGTTCACAGATGGATATTCAACCCCGAATTAAATTAATCAATAAATAGCATCTTTTTGTTCACAGTGATGGACTCAGGATTAGAAAAATGTCTTAACTTGATCGAAAATGTTAGATTTTAGGAATTTAGATAAAGGTTGTGGAAAAAGAAGTTATTTCTTCCTCTTGGACATTTAGTGCATCAGTGTGAGGTTGGATTTGTTTCAGGCATTTGGCCACCATCAAGAGCCTCAACTTCATGATGAATCTAACATATGGGCAGCATCGAGGGAAAAATCACACAGAAAGGAAGCCAGAACCCTAATAAATCTGTTCCTCCCTAATAATGGATTTTTAATTAAATGAACTAATAAACTAATAAGCTTCTTGAAATATCTTAAGTTGGGTTTTCTCCTTGAAATGCCTGAAAGTATTCAAATTGACATACTTTTTCTACTCCTGGGCTTTTAGGTTATATAAACTAAGTAATCCCCTTTATTTGTTTAAGGTAATAGAGACTGACTTTCATCATTTGCAAGTGAGAAAACACAGAGTAAGGCAAATAGTTGTTTTGGGCTTCAGACATATGTATGAATCTTCTAACCAGGTCATTCACACATACAGATAAATGATGGATAGATAGTAATTTTTAACCATGGTGGCATATTAGCTTTCTCTCATTTCTATTCTAAATGAAAAGTGCTATTTTCAAGTAATAGAAGAGGGTCATTCCTTAAAAGAACTAGCATGTCTGCACATACTTTAAAAATATGTTATTAAAAGCATTATATTTTTAAGTTTACTTTTAGCAAGCTTTTAATTTGAAACCCTGAGAACTCACTGAATTAATTCTCAAGAAAAAAAGCATAATAAAACATAGTTTTATATTAATCAGTAGAGACAAAACTAAATCCTTCCATATCGAGACATTATTTTATCAAGTACATGAGCTGTTCCTAGTCTCCAAGAATAATCCAACTACCTGAACTCAGGTTCCCATTTCCTTGTTCTTTCTGAGGAAATTGCATCCAGTTGTCCCTCTTTTCAGCCAGTTTTCAACACAGCAACCAGATTTCTAGAACACAAATCAGATCACGCATTCCTCTACTCCAAAGCTTTCATGTCTTCTCATCACTTAAAGAGTGTACTCTTAAGCATGGCATTCAAGGGCCTTCCTGAACTGGCCCTGCCAACTTAACTATGCACTTCCACCACTCCTTATCCCCCATTACCAGATTCGTGTTTTAGAAACACTGAACTACAAATACTTTCCCAAACATGGCTTGTCCTTTCCAGCCTCCATGCCCTTACAAGTGTTGTTCCCTTTGTCTTCCTTCAAGGATGCAAAGGACTGGCCTTATACATCATTCCAATCTTATCTCAAAGATTACCCTTTTAATGTTACTTTTCCAATTCTATCACCACATTTTGTATATACTTTTATCATAGTATATAACATATTATTGTGCAAATATTTGTTTAACAGAAGCTGTTAATCTATTTGACTGGCTAAAGAGATTAATCGAGTTCACAGATTTATTTTTGGTTTACATAGTATTTCTTGACATACTAAAATTTGAAATGTTTCCAACAAAGTCTCTCATTGTAATATTCTTTAGTGCAGATTGATTTTATTGTATTTTTTTCAGTTTCAAAGAACAGGACTCAAATCCAAAAATCCAGAATCCATCTGAGAATAAATTGTTCTATGATAGATCTATAATGTATGGAACATTTTCTAACGTAATCACAAAGATCATTTAAAAAAGAATAGATGGCCGGGCGCGGTGGCTCAAGCCTGTAATCCCAGCACTTTGGGAGGCCGAGATGGGCGGATCACGAGGTCAGGAGATCGAGACCATCCTGGCTAACACGGTGAAACCCTGTCTCTACTAAAAAATACAAAAAACTAGCCGGGCGCGGTGGCGGGCGCCTGTAGTCCCAGCTACTCCAGAGGCTGAGGCAGGAGAATGGCGTGAACCCGGGAGGCGGAGCTTGCAGTGAGCTGAGATCCGGCCACTGCACTCCAGCCTGGGCGGCAGAGCGAGACTCCGTCTCAAAAAAAAAAAAAAAAAAAAAAAAAAAAGAATAGATCAACAGCACCAGCACGTCTGATTTAATGTCATTTTAATAATAAATAAGTCCAGGCTATTTTATTTTTCTTGACTCAAGTTAATAGTATACATACTCAAGTGTAAAATCCTTACACTAAAAAAACCACCATGATAATGAGAAGACAAGCTATAGACTGAGATAAGAAGCAAATTACTCAATTCAAAAATGGGCAAAAAATCTGAACAGATACCTCACCAAAGAAGATATTTACTTGGGGACAAGCATATAAAAAGATGTTCCATATCATATGGCATTAGGAAACTATGGAATTATACATTAGAATAACAGTGAGATACTTATATACACCTATTAGAATATCCAAAATCCAAAACACTGATAACACTAAATGCTGGTAAGGATGTGGGTCAACTAGAACTCTCACTCTTTGCTGGTGGGAATGCAAAATATAGCCACTTTGAAAGACAGTGTGGCAGTTTCTTACAAAACTAAACATAATCTTCCTACATGATCCAGCAATTATACTCTTGGGTATTTACTCAAATGAGTTGAAAACTTACGTACACACACAACTTTGCACTCCAATTTTTATAGTAGCTTTATTCATAATTGCCAAAACGTGGGTAAAAAACAAGATGCCCTTGAGTAGGTGAATGAATACGTATACTGATATATTTGAAAATAAAATATTATTCATTGCTAAAAAAGAAATGAGCTATCAACACTTGCAAAGATATGGGGGAAATTTAACTGCATGTTACTAAGTGAAAGTAGCTCATCTGAAAAGGCGATATATTGTATGATTTCCATAATATGACATTCTGGAAAAGACAAAACCATGAAGACCATAAAAAGATCAGTGTTTGCCAGGAATTGGGGGGTGAAGTAGGAATGAATAGGCAGAGCACAGATTTCTTGGGTAAAACTATCTTGTATGACACGCTAATGTTGGATATATGTCATTCAATTTTCATTAAACCCAAAGAATATACAACACTAAGAATGACCTTTAATGAAAACTACTGACTTTGAGTGATACTGATGTGTCAATGTAGGGTCGTTCATTGTGACAAATATACTCATCTGCTGCAGGATATTAAAAGTGAAGAAGGCTGTGGCTGTGTGGAGCAGAGAGTGTATAGGAAATCTCTGTCGCTTCTAACTATTTTTGCATGAAACTAAAGCTGCTTTTTAAAAATGCATTTTTAAAAAAAATTCTAATAGAATTTTTGTTGAAACTCACAACTTCTAGTAAATATAGATAATAAAATCAGGCCTCATTTATACCTCTAAAAATCTACAATTTTTGTTCAAATGAAAAATCACTGGAGAACTAATCCAAAAATAATGTTTGTGCAATCCATTGGTCCTGATATATCAGTATCAAATACTCATGGTTACATTTCTAAGCACATGCTTATGTAAATATACCACAAAAACAACATTACTTAGCAATAGTGACTACTATAACAGTTATAGAATGGTTCAGGTGTCAACTACACTGAGTAGTAATTACTCCATTGTCAAGAACTATAAAGGATCTGAGATTTTATCCTTCTTGCAAGCTAACAAGTTAAAGTGATAAAATTTTATAGATTCTGACACAAGACATAAGACTCCTCTGTCAGAAATTAAGTATGGATTATTACACACAGCAATAGCAGTATCTCCAGTAATGGCATTCCTGTGCTGTTTCCCTAAACTATAATTCCCAAATAACTATATGAAGTAGGCCAGTTGACAACTAAACAGGCAGTAGGTTGAGTTTCGGAGCAAACCTCTGAGCTTAGGAAATTTAAATACTTGATAAAGAGTATTGAGCATGTTTGATGTTTGTTCCAGAGGAAGTCATTGCCTTTACTCTACTAATAGCAAGCATATGTGCATATTGTTCCAGAAGGAGATCGTATCTGTATCTTCCAAGATGGTTTGCTAAACAAACATTTTAGAAAAAATACCAAGGATCAAAGGACAGTCGATGTCTTGCTTAAAAGTTGTGTAGTAATGTGAGAGATTCATAGAGAATTGTTCCCCAGATTCTGTAAACATCTAAACACTTTTTCACGCTTTAAAAAACTAAACTACAGCGTGCCTTCCAAAATTCAATTTCTTTATCAGGCTATGAAAATGAAGTTTTAAGGAAAAGTGTTTCATTTATTTCTCTTTTTATGTGATTTATTTTTATTTATCAGATATTTTTGACATTGCATTTGTCACTGAAATATAATTTCTGCATATCCAAGGGTTGAGGATCACTGAAATTCACTTTAAATGTTAAACTATAGGAGCTGAAGATACCTGACACTATTTACAATTAGAGATTCAGAAGAGCTACATATGAACAAATGTTTAAGTACTCACAGAGGTGAAAAATGACTTTGATGCAAAATGAGTTATTTTTCTTTTATTACTCAACAGTGCAAAGTAGCCTCAAGGTGAACTTTGCATCTATTTGGAAAATTAGATTGTGGTGTCATTATGTCTCAATGTAACCTCATGAAATCTGAGAATATTTTTTTCTGCTCTCAAACTGAACATATTACCATTAGAATTTCCTACAAAGTGAAAGCTGATAAGTTTATCATTGAGTCCAAATTCATGCTTTATTTTTAACAGCTTCATTCTGTGTAACAGAGTGAACTGAATATCACTGAGACAAAGTAAAATAAAATTATAAAAAAATTGAAAATAAAAACCCACCAAAATTGGTTTTATATGTCTTTTTAAATGTTTCAGAGTATCAGCACACTAAAATGATCTTGTGCGACTTAAAGCAACTGTAACCAGTTTGGGAGAAAAAAGACAAAACCAAAAATGAATCCAGCACTTATAAGCAAAGGAAGCTCTACCCTAAAGAGAAATATCCAAAGAAAAACAGATACAATTTTTCAGGAAATAACATTTTTTTTTCTAATACAATGGATTATTGTTAAAAATAGGCATCCCAGATAAAGGAATAGGCTCTCCACATCATAAAATATGACTTCAAAAGAACAATATATTTTTTGATCATTGGACGTTATTGAAATCATGGTACATCTGAGTTATAGTAGCAAATAACAGATAATAGGGTTTTCAATTTTCATCAAAATGTCCATAGTCACAAAGAGAAAAAACATAAAGTATAGTATTGTCTCAAAGAATTTATAATTTACTTTTGAAATATTAGAATGTATATAAGAAAAAGAAAACCAACAATACGATGCTGGCTAACTCATTTTTCTTCTTTCCTTGAAATTATACTTTTTTACTTTAGTGTATTGATGTATGTACATGCCTGCGATGGTTAATACCGAGTGTCAGCTTGATTGGATTGAAGGTTGCAAAGTGTTGATCTTGGGTGTGTCTGTGTGTGTGTTGCCAAAGGAGATTAACATCTGATTCAGTGGGCTGGGAAAGGCAGACCCATGCTTAATGATCAGCTGCCAGCATGTCCAGGATAAAAAGGAGGAAGAAAAACATGAAAAGGCTAGACTGGCTTAGCCTTCCAGTTTACATCTTTCTTCTGTACTGGATGCTTCCTGCCTTTGAAAACACTGGACTCCAAGTTCTTCAGCTTTGGGACTAGAACTGGCTTCCTTTCTCCTCAGCTTGCAGATGGTCTGTTGTGGGACCTTGTCATCCTGTGAGTTAATAGTACTTAATAAACTCCCCTTTATATAGATATAGATATAGATATAGATAGATATATAGATATAGATTAGATATAGATATATATAAGTTCTATCTCTCTAGAGAAAACCCTGACTAATACACTGCCTCTATTACCAAGCCATAGCTTTTTTTTTTTTTTTTTTTAACGTAGATGGCTCCTCTTTAAGAGTTCAGGGTGGGATCACATAAGTGTATGAGCTTATGTAGGTCATGGAAGCTTGATCACTTGAACCCTTTGGACTTCCCTTGTTAGAATCAGCCTTACCATTCTAAGCGTCCTAATTATCTGAAGAACCAATGATTAGTTTAAGAACAAACTTAAACTAATTTAAGTTGGGTTTATGCTACTTGCAACTGGAAGTGTGTTAGTACAATTAGAATCTGGTATAGTAATTATTACATGTTTCCCAAGTATCAAAAAGTGAATCATCACTTGCACACAAGTAGAATTAATTATGCATCTCTCTTCCAAAATGGACATACAGTAAAATTATATCTGTATCATGAAATCAGCCATGGTGGAATATTTACATCACAGAAATTGGCAAATGCTTCACACTAGGCCCTTCTCAGCTTTTCATGAGAGTCATTTACTAAACATTTACAAGGACGCCAGGCGACATAATCTACAGAATCATGTCTTCCAAGTTAGATTCATATGACTATATCATCCAGCATGTAGCTTTTAAAAATTGAAGAGCTATTAATACTGCTAATTTTCCTCATGTCTGGGGATATTTTTGAAACTCTTTGGCTTTAATTATAAATCACACTTATGCAAGTAAACCCTGAAACCAAATTTGACCTGATGGGAAAATATTCAAAATGATTTAAGATGTTACAATTTCAAGAGACTTCTTACACATTAGAATGAAGCAGGGCTTCTGTGTATCTTAATAAAGATAAAGCACTTGTTTGGCTTTTTAATAACAAGAAGACTAGCAGCTGTTATTACCAATATTACTTATTTTACTTTAATTAGCCTCTTCTAAGTTTCTCCTATGATTATGTATTTTATTCTTCTTGTGAATTTTTCTCTGCATCTTCTGCATTTTCCCCTCATATTTTAAGTCTCTTTTATTTAGAAGTTTTTATTTCTTTCACTCTCTGTGGCTCAATAATCTTTCAAAGCCACTCTACTTTTGCTTCTCTGGTTGAACATGTGGGTTTATCTGTTTCTACAAAGGACTTGAGTTAATGTTGTTTTTGCTTAATTCTAATGATATCTGAAAATACCAAAATCTTATACTGAATAATAATTGTAATTTTAATGACACTTTATGAACACAAAGTTAGAAATATTCTATCTCAGCCGGGCACGGTGGCTCATACCTGTAATCCCAGCGCTTTGGGAAGCCAACGAGAGCAGATCACTTGAAGTCAGAAGTTGGAGACCAGCCTGGCCAACATAGTGAAACCTGTCTCTACTAAAAATACCAAAAATTAGCTAAGCATGGTGGCGGGCACCTGTAATCCCAGTTACTCAGGAGGCTGAGGCAGGAGAATCGCTTGAACCCAAGAGGCATAGGTTGCAGTGAGCCAAGATTGTGGCACTGCACTCCAGCCTGGGCAACAAGAGCAAAAACTTTGTCTCAAAAGAAAAAAAAAAAAAAGAAAATAGAAAATAAATATTCTATCCCAATAAATACAATTATTTTAGTTGAATTCATTATGCCATTAATTTATTTACTGGCATACAAATTAAGTATAAATTATCTTCTTGCCTCTCTGTTAAGCACAGGTAAATTGAAAAGCAATGCTTGCTGTCTTTCTCTAAAGAATAATAATCCAGATTCATAAATGTACTTTTAAAATACAGTCTGAGAAGAGTTTTCTGGTTGTATGTACACAGCGTAGCTAAGAGAAGCACAACAAATCAGGAATTAAGTAGTCAGGAAAGATTCAAGGAATTACTGCTGCTGTCTAAGCTGAGATATGATGAAGAAAGTGCTAAGAAAAGGATGGAATATGAAGAAAAAGAATGTCTCATGTAAGGAGATGATCATATGCAAATGCATTAAGTTCAGATAATGGGTATACTTGAGTAATGTAAGTGTGAGGATTGGTAAGGGCAAGGCAGCAGCTGTTTACAATCAAAGATTTGTGATCTGTATGATCTGGAAAACTCCTTTTTATCTGACTTAGTCTTTTCTATGCCATTTACTTATCCACGGGCAACTCAATCACACAAAGATTGATTTTTCCATTTCTTGATCATTTGACTTAGGCCCTTTGTTTTTTTACTATCCTTCTGAATATTTATTTGTGAACTATTCTCTCTCACTCTCCCTCTGCCCTATCTTTCTCCCTACAACTGCCACCTCCTCTCTCTTGCAACACCTCACTGTTCAATATATAATTTCTCACCATTGCCAGAACAGAATGGTATGGCTTGATTTATATTTTAGACTTTAAATGTGTTTCAAATAATCTTAAATTTTTATTACGCATTGTCTTGCTCTCTATTCAAAAGTGATCCAGGCAAACACGATAAGTGGTTGTTGCAGTTAAATCTAACTTACATTTTGAAAACAATTAAACATAAATATTTTGGAGGTCATAATAACAAAAAACCTGAATCTGTTACTAAAACACCAGGTGTTTGCTCTAGGCCCTATTGCTTATTACACAGAAAGCCAATCACTGAGATGAGTATTGCCCGGGAAAAAGGCTTTATTCAGGTGCTGCTGCAGAGATGGGGAGTCAGTGTTAAATCCATTTTTTAGCCAAGGAAAATTATATGTTTATATGGAAGGGAAGAAATGTATCCATGTTTGAGAAAACAGAAATGTGGGGGGTAAGAAAGAGGAGTTGGACAACAGGAAGCAGGTGGTCAGATAGGCAGTCATAATGGTTGAGGGATCTGGTGTCTAATTTTCCAGATGCAACGATCTGGTAAATTTCAGTTCCTTAATACTATCTGGGAGACCTGATGGTTGGTTTCTGGAGAAAAGAACTCAGAGATAAGACAAATGTAACTTTCTCAAGTTTTTAGACTGTGGGGTCAATTTCTATATTTATTCAAAAGAAACCATAAATATGTGTTCCATTGGACAATAGGGCAAGATTCATGCTATGATGCAGGAGTGTTATGGTAGAAATACGTTTTTGCAAGAATTCCTTCCTCTCTCTCATATCCAACCATTATTTTTCTTTCCAGAAATGGTCCTCCAATATTATCAGTATGCATAACTCTTGGCATTACATATAACCCAACCTTGCAAATCAGAGTGCAATGTGAATAGTTCAATAATGGGCACTTGATCTAAGCTAGCTTGGATAATATTGCTGGGAATATCTTTAAAAAGTGTACTTAATTTAGGACTGCATGCAGAGAGCATGTCTAGATTTTTTCTTCTTTGTGAGAAGTGTTAATTAAAGTTTGCCACATAACAACATTAAGGCTTAAAACAACACTTGTTTTTAAATCTCATAGTTCTTGTAGGTCAGAAGTTTGGGCATGGCTTAACTAGGTCCTCTGCTTCAGGGTCTCAAAAAGTTGCAGTTAATGTCCTAGGCCAGTTTCAAATCCTTGAAGAGTATTCACTGATATGTGACTATAAAATACAAAATATTTCCAAAAATAAAAAATAATAAAATTTTGAGTTTTATACATGTAGTACAGTTGTCTAAAGACTATTAAATCACTGTATCTAAGATGATGACAGAATATCCAAAATATTCAAGCCATAAGTATCTTCTCTGGGATTAACTTTCTATATTGGGCTTAGAGCATTCACCAGTAAGGCTAGAGTTTCTGATTTTTTGTTTTTAATTTATGCATTATTATCTACCTGTGGGTACTTTACCTAGGAAAATTTAATTCATTTGCATGACATTTTGAATTTTCTTCAACTGATGCCCTTTACCTCACTTACAAGTTTGCAGAGAGTTTTCTGGGTACAGTGGGAGGCATGGTAAAATATTTTTTGTTTTTAATTGATAGAGAGTTTCAAAGTTATTATTACAAAAGCAAGGCTACTATGGCTACTATGGCAATCACCTACTTATCGATTAAATGCATCCATAGACTCAGGTTTGTTTGTAACTATGGATAGATAATCTTATTGAACCTACTCATGCATTCTTTGGAGATATTTTTTAAGAATTAATTTTTAGAGATGATGTTTCTGCAGATTAATACAATTGTAGCTTATCTCATATATAAAAATCAACTCAAATCAATAGGATACTTAAATGTTTGACTCGAATCTATAAAGTTAATAGTTTGGGCAATGATTTCTTGGGTAGAACTCCAAAAGCACAGGCAAAAATAGACAAATGTGATTGCATCAAACTAAAAAGTTTCCACACACCAAAGATAACAGTTAACAAAGTGAAAAGAAAGCCCACAGATTGAGAGAAAATATCTGCAAACAACACATCTGAAACAGAGCTAATATCCAAATTATATAAGGAACCCAAATAACTCGACAGCAACAAAACAAATAACCCAATTTACAAATGGTCAAAGGTCTGAACAGAGATTTCTCAAAAGAAGAGACACAAATTGTCAACAGATATATTAAAAATGACCAACATCTCTAATCATCAGGGAGTGACAAATTCCAGATAGCTCCTCACTCGTGTCAGAATGACTACTATCAAAAAGACAAATGGTAACAAGCGCTGGTGAAGACGTGTAGAAAAGGGCATGCTTGTAAACTGTTGGTGGGAATGTAAATTAGTACATTTTGCAAAAATAGCATGAAAGTTTCTCAAAAAAAATAAGAGCAACTATATGATCCAACAATCCCCTTTCTAGGTATATATCCAAGGGAATTGAACTTGGTATATGGAAGAAATATCTGTACTTTCATGTTTATGTGAGCATTGTTCATAATAGCTAAGATAAGGAGGCAACCTAAGCACCTATCAGTGAATGAATACATGAAGAAATATGGTATATACACATGATGGAACACTATACAGACTCAAAAATTAAGAAAATTATGTCAGTTAAGACAACATGGATGGAACTAGAGGACATTATGCTAAGTCACATAAGCTTGGCACAGAAAGACAAATACTGTAAGGTTTCAGGCATTTGTGAAATCTAAAAGAGTAATATGTGTGGAATTTAAAATGTCTATCTCAGATTGCATAATATAGTATACTTCAAAAGAATATCCTATGTCCATTCAGCTTTTCTTCCTCTATAGCACTTTATTTATTTATTTATTTATTTATTTATTTATTTATTTATTTATTTATTTTTAGTTAACAAATAATAATTGTGTAAATTTATGAAGTACAATGTGATGTTTTGATATAAGTATTCATTTTCATTATTTTAAAATTTTTATTATTTATTTTTAAATTTTATTTTAGGTTCACAGCTTTTCAAAATACAAGCAGCCAAGTCACAAGAACATTACCCAATTTATTTGTATTATTTCTGTTCACAGTCAATAACAAAAAAGTTTGGCTGACAAATCTCCCTTCATTCTAGAAAATCAAACATATTTAAAGAAGTTTTAGATAAAACATGTCAGAGAGCAAATTTTGTCTCTTTATTAAGAACCTAATGCTATGTTCATAGGGCTTGATTTATCATTTTACAAAATATTGCCTTGTCATTCAGCATAGTAGTGAAAAGTGAGTTGCAGGTTCTCAACAAGGGAGAACTCCAAGAATTTGAGAATGGGTTTAGAAAATGTTAGTACTGAAATGAAAGCTAGTAAGCAGATTGCATAAGTCAAATAAAGTAACTATTCCAAGAATGCACCTATATATGGAATTCAGATATATCTTAAGTAGCTTAATATGAAATCAATCTTAAGTCACCACTCAAAACACGGAGATGACCTATTTCACTGACTTGACAGTAAGGCAGCATTTTATGTAAAGGGGAGAAAGAAGCTTGTGCATCATTCAAAACAATCCAGAATTTAAGTTGTGTAAGTAGTTATTATGAGTAACATAGGCCTGGAAAATTAGAGGTATATAAGGGAAGATGAATAGAGAAAACTATCAAATTTATGCATTTAGTAAAAGTCTCAAAGCAATATAAATACATCACTAGATCTAAGATGATGGTGGAGTAGACAAGATGGGCATGGCATAATTGATTTTTCTGGATAGGTATGTTGTAGAGAAAGATGCATCAGATATTATTCATGACCACCATATCCTTTTGCTCTGATATGTGATTCCTAAGCTATTTCCATTGGTCCAAGGGAAACAATCAAAAAGTAATTGAGCATCTTGTATTATTAAACAGAGATTTCTATCGACCTTTGCATTCTGAACCCAAAAAATATGAAGACATGCCTTTCAACCTGACCTATATCAAGGTACAGATATGAGACACCACTGAAAAAGGCTGCCATCTCTTTTTCCCTCTCTCTCTATCCCATACGTTTCTTAATTACACACCAGGAGTATGAAAGCTTAAGTACTTTAAACAGAAGAAATTTTCTACAACTCATATATTATAGTGATAATGTGTAATAATAACTCCAACTTCTACTAACTAATTGGATATTTACTGTGAAGAAGATCAATTCATATGAGCAAAACAGAAGCTATGAAATGGATATTGAAATAAAGAGTTACACAAAAGTAAAGGAATTTTAAATTAACTTATATTAAAATATTGTTAAAACTAAGGCATGCCTCATTGTACATTCTTGGTATTTGATGAGGACATTTAATCAATTGTTATCTAAAATCCATTTTATACTCTACTGTACACCAACGTGTTTTTTTTTTTTAATTGCCAATACATAAGTAGAGCTTAAAACTATGAAAATGCCAGAATATCAATAGGATTTCTTCTAACTTTGACTCTGGTTAACCTGAGCATTAATAGACTTTGAATTGATATTAAATTAGCAAAGATAATTTATTTAAACTAACTTCAAATTTACCTTAACCCCATAATCCTTTTAAAGAAAAAATGTGCTATTGGGTTTCTTGAATTAAGAAGATTTATGAAAAAATATGTTTACGACTTGAAAACAAAGTCTAATCATAACACAGAAGTTATGTTTATCTACCTGTTCCCTACTTTGGTAATGAGCAAAAAGAAAAGAAAACTATATCTACATCTTTCTTGTTTAATTGATGATTAAGATTTCTAATCCAGCTTCCAAGATCCAGACATCAGACTGCCATTTCCAGCTACAGATGGAGAGTAGGCAAGCCTTTCTAAGATATAGAGGCAGACATAGAATTCGGTTAGAAGTTAGTTGAAGAGAAGCCAGAAGTTTAAGGCCTGCCTGAAAATAACCAAAGTCAAAGAATGTCTGAATTTAAACCTCACTCACAAAAACTGTGATGAGGAATGAATAAATATAAAAGTTTACAAATGCAAGTTGGAACTAAGTTTATCTTATGGTACAGGGAGAGGAGTCAAGGGAAAGTGCCATCTCTATGGTATGCCATGAAGAACCCCAAAGACACAAGTCTATGGGCATGTTATTCACATTTTTAAAAAAATATAAGTTTCCAGTTCTAGATTCTTGAGGAATTGTCACACTGTCTTCCACAATGGTTGAACTAATTTACACTACCATTTGACCCAGCAATCACATTACTGGGTATATACCCAAAGGATTATAAATCATTCTACTCTAAAGACACATGCACATGTATGTTTATTGCAGCACTATTCAAAATAGCAAAGACTTGGAGCCAAACCAAATGCCCATCAATATTAGACTGGTTAAAGAAAATGTGGCACATACACACCATGAAATACTATGCAGCTATAAAAAAGAATGAGTTCACGTCCTTTACAGGGACATAGATAAAGCTGGAAACCATTATTCTCAGCAAGCTAACACAGGAACAGAAAACCAAACACCACACGCTCTCACTCATAATTGGGAGTTGAACAATGAGAACATATGGGCACAGGGAGGGGAACATCACACGCTGGGGCCTGCTAGTGGGGGCGGGGGTCAAGGGAGGGATAGCATTAGGAGATTAGGAGAAACACCTAATGTAGATAAGGGCTTGATGGGTGCAGCAAACCACCATGGCACATGTATACCTACGTAACAAAACTGAACGTTCTGCACATGTATCCCAGAACTTAAAGTATAATAATAAAAAAGATCAATGCAGAAAAAACTCAAAAAAATATGTTTCTTCATCTTTTAAGTAAAAGCGAGTAATAGATAGCTCATGAAAATAAAACGTCTGTAAAAATTAAGTGAAATAATAAATATATAACATGTTGCTGTGACTACTATTTAAGTGGTCAATAAATAAGGATTATTAATAGAAGAACTATCTCTTGTAACTCCTGTCTAGAAGATGTAACATCTACGTTATTTCAGATAATATTTGCATAGGAATCAATTGACTTTCAGCTGAGAACTAGAAAACTATCAGAAGCAGCTGGAGTAGGAAAATGAAAAGTTTGAAAATCAAAATTGATGGAGTCCTGCACGAGAACAACAACAACAAACTGGAAACGTTGTCTAGGATAGGCCCTTGTTGACACTGAATGAAGCGCTACTTAGTAATTATCCAGAGTTAAAACATGTGAACTTGATTTTGTCACTTTTCTGTAATGTCAATGTCTACAAATAGCAAGTATTTTAAAACACAACCCAGACCGTCTATATCTTGGCAGAAATGCTAAAATAAATACTCAGCAGATTTAATAAGAACTTACTGTATGCTTTAAATTTTGATTTCCTAATTCTTCCCTTTGTAATTTATTCTTGGGAGACACAGTTATTTGCTATACTAATGGATCAATAAAGAAAATATCATTCAGTTAAGCACATGCACATAAAACAGAGAATTACAGAATTTCTGATAGAGTTCTGAGGTCTATAGAAAAGCCTTTGTTTCATTTGAGAATTTACAGATTTTTTGAAAACAGCACTGAGATTAAATATGTGAAAAGGTTCTACTATAGTGTTTGGGACATTGTTACAAAAATATACACATGAAACCTATTCATTTTTATTACATATTAAATATTTTTAAACACCTTTTACATGTAACACTGCTGGCGTATATAGGAAATTATAGGAGAGTTATAGTTTCTCTAGAGACACAATTTTTTTCCTATTTATGCAGTTTTTGAATTATTCTCACAAGCCCAAATTAAGCAGTTGGTCTTCATTTTCCCTATTTACAATTTATTGATTTATCTTATACAGGAAATAAAAGAAAATGTCAAATTAAGATACGTAGAGTTTAAAACTATGGAAATATCATTTAAATATGGCACTGCAAGAATAATAGATCAAAGAGTTTGTCACATTTCTATCTCAGAAGGCTTTCAGTGAGGTAAGTTTAGACATAAGAGTATGATTCTATTATAAGAAACTAGAATGTAACTCCATAGACAGCAAGACCCTACACCTTGCTATAGTTATAGCTGTTACTCAAGCCTACTGTTAACCTTCAACATTCTGAACAAAGAAAACTATAATAGATTATAACCTGACTTCACATATATTCATAGAACTAGCCATGAATAAAGACATTGCCTAATCCAATTTAATCTTCAGAGTCATATAAATTAAGGTAGATTTATTTTTCAGTATTTGATAGTCTAGCTATATCCTTAGGTTTCCAGCCCATGTACATGTTTACAACACTTTTAACCTAGTATTTCTAATAATATATTTGAACAATCAGGATGTTAAAATGATACTGTCAAATATTTGCATTAACCAAATGAAATTTAGCTCCGTGGGCAATTATATCCTAATTGACATTCTAATATGTGTAATTAGAATGTTAAAGACATACTTTCTATGGAATATCACACGCAAAATAATACATTTAGGTACATTTTAGCACCTCACAAAACAATGTATTCATATATTTAAATTTATTTCTCTATTGCTTATTTTTTTAAGTAACTAAATGTGAAAAAAAATGCATAATGAAAGTCCATTTCACAGTAACCCAAGCGCCCACCTTATAATGCTCCTGATTTCTAACCTCATTAAAATTTAATAAATATCATTTGAAAACTCAAATACTGTGTGCTTGGGGGCAAGGTCTTTTACATTCGTGCTGTGAGAATACTGCCTGCTTTTCCCTTTCCTGAAGCACTTGGCTTTCCAAAGCTGTAAGTAACAGGGTGGAAACAACAAACTCCCCAGAGGATGGTCAAGGATCATACTTTATTAGATAGCACATATGGAAACTGTGGCCTGTTTTTCAGTATTTTGAAAGTGTTTTTGCTTTCTCAAGTAAAAGCATGCTTTCTCATGCTTACCAGGTAGATGTTTTATATCATGAATGAGACCAACCTTATGGACTAAAACTGTTCAAGGCTTTGTTATTGCATTGTTCTAGAGGTTAAAGTGATGAAAAAAAAAATCTATATCTAAAGTACCAAAATGTGTTAGAGATATTTCTGGAGTGTGGGTAAAGAAAGCAGAGGGAGGAGATAAATTAGATAACCAACTACAAGTCATAACTTTTCTTTATTTTCATGTTTTATCCTGCACCCACCACCATAACTGGATAATATTTTTTGTATTTTTAGTAGAGATGAGGTTTTGCCATGTTGGGCAGGCTGGTCTTGAACTCCTGACCTCAGGTGATCTGCCTGCCTCAGCCTCCCAAAGTGCTGGGATTACAGGCGTGAGCTACCATGCCTGGCCACAAACTTGATTTTTATGCTGTCCAGAACCAGGGGAATACTATTACATTTCATATCCTCCCTAATCCCGATTAGAATGCAAGCATTTTCAAAACAGGGAATTTTGACTCTTTGGTTAACACATGTAGCCACAATTCTAAGAACAGTGCTTGGCACATAGCAAATGCTTGATAAATACTTACTGAATGGACAAGTACATTTTTCATCACATTTTCCAGAGTTGAATATTTTCTCTCTGTCAAAACAGTAAGTGTGAAGAAGACATAATATGAGTGAAATGTTGGGATACAATTTCTGAACATAGGCATAGACTATACTTCCAAACCCAGAGAGGTTCTTCTAAAAACACATAACTTTAATCACAGAGAGGATCAGGTACAAATGTGACTTAATATAAATATATCATCATACTAAAAGAAAAAAATTTGATTTGTTAGAAGGCTTAAAACACTTAGTCAAAATAGAATCACAACTCACTGTGAAATAATAGTCATTTACTTCACCAGAGGGACAATCAAAATATTTCAAAGGCAAATGCAGAAAGTTGCATGGATATTAAACACACACACACACACACACACACACACTCCTGAAGTACAGAAATTATCTTGATAAAAACATACAAATTTTATTTTTTAGGCCTACACCAAAAGGTAAAGCAACAACAACAAAAAGCCCTCCTGCACTGATTGCTGCTTCTTATGGGAAGCCCATTTTGACAATCTGAAAGTCAAACCTGATGAAAAGATACTTGAATTCAATCAAATATTAGAAAATTATATTCCCAAAGTTATGCGTGTACTTCATATAATGGAAGAAATAAACAAGAAGATTAGTACCTTGAGCATGGCAATGCATAGCTTTCAGGAAATAAAAAAGTAGAACATGTGAAATTTTCTGGTTACATTGAGCACTTCAGATACATCAAGAAAAACAGAGTGTAGAATCAAGTAATACCGGAGGGAAGCATTGCTCTCCTAGGCCTTCAAGACAAACATTTTTAGTGTTGGGCTTCAATAGCTGAGTCAGAAGGAAAAAAAAAAAACCTGCAGAAGCTGTAGAGATAATGCTCTGAAGATCAGAGAACAGTGACTTTTGAAAAATATTTCTTAACTTACTAATGTTCAATGTATGCATGCTGAAGAGGGTAAAGCTAGCAAAGAGTATGACCTGGCAAATCAAGGTATAAAATTCTATGGTGTGAAAACTGAGAATGGCAAAATTGATTTACCTTTCTTTGCCAAAGTTTAAGTAGCACAGAATAACCTAAAGTGATTGAAGATTTGTAAATAAATGCACTTTATTAATTATTGCTGTCTTTCCTTTCCAATTCAGCAGCTAATGCATGTGTTGAAGAAAATACATACACACATATGTGTGTTTGTAAGTAAAAGTAAGAGAGGGAAGAAATAAATCAGATAACAATCCAGTAGTCACACATTTTCTTTGTTTTCATGTCTTATCCGAAACAAAAATTTGGTTTTTATGCTGTCCAGAACCAGGGGAATACTACTGTATTTCATGTTTCTCCAATTAGAATGCAATCATTTTCAGGGTGGGGGATTTTGATTATTTGGTTTACATATGTGCCCACAATTCTAAGAATAGTGTATACACGTATACACACATATTACACACACGCACACATACACACACACACACACACACATATATATATATATATATATATATATATAAATTTTTTCTTCTCTAGCTCCCTTATGGAATTCAATGCCTGGAGTCCTTAAAGAGTTTCAACTATTTATGCCACTGAATATTCCCCTTCAATTTCATGAAATGCTTAAGCTAACTGCTCAATAATATTAGAAATTGATATACGTCTAAGCTAGAACTGTCTTAACTATATTAACTTTACATCACAGCCTCATAAGAACACTGAACAAAGTCAAGCCAAGTGCGTGGTGTGAGTTTTCTGGAAAATTTTCAATGTGGGGGTGAGAGGGGTGTGAGAATTTAAATGGGTTCCCAGAGTAAAAATACATGTCAGCAGGAGGAAACCACAAGTGGAAAAGGATGGAGCTGATGTTGAGAGGAATGTGTCAGAGATGTTATAATTGGACTCAAGCAGAACGCCCATGCTGGGGACAATGGGATCCGTTTGCAAGCAAGCATGCATTACCAATGAATGCCTTCTCTCTCCCTTGCTTGAATTATGATCGTTTCACAAGACTCTTTTTGACATTCTCATCTTAGTGATTTTACCTAAGCCAGTTACTTCAACATTATCCTTTTCATAGCTTCCCAAATTATTATTTAGTGGTTTTGAGTTACACAGACATGGATCTAAATCTTTCTTTAAAATACTCTTTTTAAAAATTTGTATTTATTTGTGAGTACCTAGAAGGTACTCAAAAATAATTAAAAACATATATATGTGTGTTTAAATAATTAAAAACATATATATTTATATATTTATGGGTTACATAAAATATTTTGATACAGGCATGTAATGCATAATAATCACATAACAATAACAGGTGTATTCATCACCTCAGGTACTTATCCTTTGGTTACAAAAAATCCAATTATATTCATTTAGTTATTTTTAAATGAACAATTAAATTATATTTGACTATATTCTCCCTGTTGTGCTAGCAAATAGTAGGTCTTATTCATTCTTTCTAACTAACTTTTGTACCCATTAACCATCCTTGCTTTCTCCCCACCCCCATCTCTACTACCTTTCTCAACCTCTGGTAACCATCCTTCTACTCTTTATCTCCATGAGTTCAATTATTTTAATTTTTAGCTTCCAGAAATAAGTGAGAACATGTGACATATGTCTTTCTGTGTCTGACCTATTTCACTACAGTAACCTCCAGCTAATCCAAATTTTTGCAAATAACAAGGTATCATTTTTCATTATAGCTAAATTGTGCTCCATTGTGCACAGGTACCACATTTTCTTTGTCCATTCATCTGTTGATGGACACGTGGGTTGCTTCCAATTCCTTGCTATTGTGAATAGTGCTGCAACAAACATGGGAGTGCAGATAGCTCTTTGATAAACTGATTTCCTTTTCTCTGGGTATATACATAGGAGTGGTATAGTGAGACCATATTTAGCTCTATTTTTAGTATTTTGAGGAACCTACAAACTGTTCTCCATAGTGGTTGTACTAATTAACATTCCCACCAACAGTGTATGAGGTTTCCCTTTTCTCCACATCCTTGCTACCATTTGTTATTGCCTGACTTTTAGATTTAAGCCATTCTATCTGTGGCAAGAGGGTGTCTCATTGTAGTTTTAATCTGTGTTTTTCTGATGACCAAGGATGTTGAACACCTTTTCATATACCTACTGGTCATTTGTATGTCTTGCTTTGAGAAATGTCTATTCAAATATTTTGCCCATTTGTTTTATAAGATTTTTAGTTTTTTTCTATATAATTGTTTGAGCTCCTTATATATTTTGGTTATTAATCCTTTGTCAGATGGGTAGTTGGCAAATATTTCCTCCCATTCTGTGGGTGGCCTCTTTACTTTGTTGAGTATTTCCCTTGCTCTGTGATACGGTTTTGCTGTGTACCCACCCAAATCTCATCTTGAATTGTAGCTCCCATAATCCCATGTCATGAGAGGGACCCGGTGTGAAGTAATTGAATCATGAGGCCAGGTTTTTCTCTGTGCTGTTCTCATGATAGTGAATAAGTCTCATGAGATCTGATGGTTTTATAAAGGCAGTTCTTCTGCACACACTCTATTGCCTGCTGCCGTGTAAGATGTACCATTGCTCCTCATTTACTTTCTGCCATAATTGTGAGGTCTCCGCAGCCATGTGGAATTGTGTATCAATTAAGCCACTTTCCTTTATAAATTACCCAGTCTTGGGTATGTCGTTATTAGTAGAATGAGAACAGACTAATACACTGTGCAAAGGCTTTTCAACTTAATGTGATCCTATTTGTTCATTTTTTGCTTTGATTGCCTGTGTTTAGGGGGTATTACTCAATAAATCTTTGCCTAGTCCAATGTCCTGGAGAGTTTCCCCTATGTTTTCTTCTATTAGTTTCATAGTTTTAGATCACAGACTTAATTATTTAATATAAATAATTAAATTTTATATAATATAATATAAATAATATAAATAAATAAATATAATATAATAAATAAAATAAAATAAAATAATTTTATTTTTGTGTATGGCGAGAGATAGGTGTCGGCTTTCATTCTTTTGCATATGCATATCCAGTTTTCCCAGCAACCTTTATTGACCATACCCTCCTTTCCCCAATGTATGTTGTCAATGCCTTTGTCAAAAATGAGTTCACTGTAGGTGTGTGGGTTTATCTACAGGTTCTCTATTCTGTTCCACTAACATATGTGTCTATTTCTATGCCAGTACCATACCATTTTGGTTACTATAGCTCTTTATTATAATTTAAAGGCTAGTAATATGATTCCTCCAGTTTTGTTCTTTTTGCTCAGGACAGCTTTGGCTATTCTTGGTTTTTAGTGGTTCAATATAAATTTTAAGATTGTATCTTCTATTTCTGTGAAGAATGTCATTGATATTTTGACAGGAATTGCATTGAATTTGTCGATTGCTTGAGGTAGCATGGACATTTTAACAATATTGATTCTTCCAATCCATGAACATGAAATATCTTTCCATTTTTGTGTCCTCTTCTATTTCTTGCATCAATGTTTTATAGTTTTCACTATAGAGATCTTTGACTTTTTGGTTATTTCCTAGGTATTTAATTTAATTTGTAGCTATTATAAATAGGATAACTTTCTTGCTTTCTATTTCAGATTGTTTTCTGTTGTCAAATACAAGTGCTACTGATTTTTGTATGTTGATGTTATATCCTGCAACTTTACTGAATTTGTTTATTAGTTCTAATAGTTTTTTGGTGGAACCTTTAGGTTTTTCCAAATATAAGATCATATCATCTGCAAATAAGGATAATTTGACTTTTTGCTTTCCAATTCAGATGCCCTTTATTTCTTTCTCTTGCCTGGTTGCTCTAGCTAGGACTTCCAGTACTATGTTGAACAACAGTGGTGAAAGTAATCATACTTATTTTGTTCCTGAATTTATAGGAAATATTTTAAGTTTTTCTGTATTCAGAATAATACTAGCTTTGTGATCTAATACTTGGAGGCGGAGCAAGATGGCCGAATAGGAGCAGCTCCAGTCTCCAACTCCCAGCGCGAGCGACACAGAAGACCGGTGATTTCTGCATTTTCAACTGAGGTACTGGGTTCATCTCACTGGGGAGTGCCGGACGATCGGAGCTGGTCAGCTGCTGCAGCCCGACCAGCGAGAGCTGAAGCAGGGCGAGGCATCGCCTCACCTGGGAAGCGCAAGGGGGAAGGGAGTCCCTTTTCCTAGCCAGGGGAACTGAGACACACAACACCTGGAAAATCGGGTAACTCCCACCCCAATACTGCGCTTTAGGAAACAGGCACACCAGGAGATCATATCCCACACCTGGCCGGGAGGGTCCCACACCCACGGAGCCTCCCTCGTTGCTAGCGCAGCAGTCTGTGATCTACCGGCAAGGCAGCAGCGAGGCTGGGGGAGGGGCGCCCGCCATTGCTGAGGCTTAAGTAGGTAAACAAAGCTGCTGGGAAGCTCTGAACTGGGTGGAGCTCACAGCAGCTCAAGGAAACCTGCCTGTCTCTGTAGACTCCACCTCTGGGGACAGGGCACAGTAAACTAAGACACACAGACACCTCTGCACAGACGCAAACGACTCTGTCTGACAGCTTTGAAGAGAGCAGGGGATCTCCCAACACGGAGGTTGAGATCTGAGAAGGGACAGACTCCCTGCTCAAGTGGGTCCCTGACCCCTGAGTAGCCTAACTGGGAGACATCCCCCACTAGGGGCAGTCTGACACCCCACACCTCACAGGGTGGAGTACACCCCTGAGAGGAAGCTTCCAAAGCAAGAATCAGACAGGTACACTCGCTGTTCAGAAATATTCTATCTTCTGCAGCCTCTGCTGCTGATACCCAGGCAAACAGGGTCTGGAGTGGACCTCAAGCAATCTCCAACAGACCTACAGCTGAGGGTCCTGACTGTTAGAAGGAAAACTATCAAACAGGAAGGACACCTACACCAAAACCCCATCAGTACATCACCATCATCAAAGACCAGAGGCAGATAAAACCACAAAGATGGGGAAAAAGCAGGGCAGAAAAGCTGGAAATTCCAAAAATAAGAGCGCATCTCCCCCGGCAAAGGAGCGCAGCTCATCGCCAGCAACGGATCAAAGCTGGACGGAGAATGACTTTGATGAGATGAGAGAAGAAGGCTTCAGTCCATCAAATTTCTCAGAGCTAAAGGAGGAATTACGTACCCAGCGCAAAGAAACTAAAAATCTTGAAAAAAAAGTGGAAGAATTGATGGCTAGAGTAATTAATGCAGAGAAGGTCCTAAACGAAATGAAAGAGATGAAAACCATGACACGAGAAATACGTGACAAATGCACAAGCTTCAGTAACCGACTCGATCAACTGGAAGAAAGAGTATCAGCGATTGAGGATCAAATGAATGAAATGAAGCGAGAAGAGAAACCAAAAGAAAAAAGAAGAAAAAGAAATGAACAAAGCCTGCAAGAAGTATGGGATTATGTAAAAAGACCAAATCTACGTCTGATTGGGGTGCCTGAAAGTGAGGGGGAAAATGGAACCAAGTTGGAAAACACTCTTCAGGATATCATCCAGGAGAACTTCCCCAACCTAGTAGGGCAGGCCAACATTCAAATCCAGGAAATACAGAGAACGCCACAAAGATACTCCTCGAGAAGAGCAACTCCAAGACACATAATTGCCAGATTCACCAAAGTTGAAATGAAGGAAAAAATCTTAAGGGCAGCCAGAGAGAAAGGTCGGGTTACCCACAAAGGGAAGCCCATCAGACTAACAGCAGATCTCTCAGCAGAAACTCTACAAGCCAGAAGAGAGTGGGGGCCAATATTCAACATTCTTAAAGAAAAGAATTTTAATCCCAGAATTTCATATCCAGCCAAACTAAGTTTCATAAGTGAAGGAGAAATAAAATCCTTTACAGATAAGCAAATGCTTAGAGATTTTGTCACCACTAGGCCTGCCTTACAAGAGATCCTGAAGGAAGCACTAAACATGGAAAGGAACAACCGGTACCAGCCATTGCAAAAACATGCCAAAATGTAAAGACCATTGAGGCTAGGAAGAAACTGCATCAACTAATGAGCAAAATAACCAGTTAATATCATAATGGCAGGATCAAGTTCACACATAACAATATTAACCTTAAATGTAAATGGACTAAATGCTCCAATTAAAAGACACAGACTGGCAAACTGGATAAAGAGTCAAGACCCATCAGTCTGCTGTATTCAGGAGACCCATCTCACACGCAGAGACATACATAGGCTCAAAATAAAGGGATGGAGGAAGATTTACCAAGCAAATGGAGAACAAAAAAAAGCGGGGGTTGCAATACTAGTCTCTGATAAAACAGACTTTAAACCATCAAAGATCAAAAGAGACAAAGAAGGCCATTACATAATGGTAAAGGGATCAATTCAACAGGAAGAGCTAACTATCCTAAATATATATGCACCCAATACAGGAGCACCCAGATTCATAAAGCAAGTCCTTAGAGACTTACAAAGAGACTTAGACTCCCATACAATAATAATGGGAGACTTCAACACTCCACTGTCAACATTAGACAGATCAACGAGACAGAAAGTTAACAAGGATATCCAGGAATTAAACTCATCTCTGCAGCAAGCAGACCTAATAGACATCTATAGAACTCTCCACCCCAAATCAACAGAATATACATTCTTCTCAGCACCACATCATACTTACTCCAAAATTGACCACGTAATTGGAAGTAAAGCACTCCTCAGCAAATGTACAAGAACAGAAATTATAACAAACTGTCTCTCAGACCACAGTGCAATCAAACTAGAACTCAGGACTAAGAAACTCACTCAAAACCGCTCAACTACATGGAAACTGAACAACCTGCTCCTGAATGACTACTGGGTACATAACGAAATGAAGGCAGAAATAAAGATGTTCTTTGAAACCAATGAGAACAAAGATACAACATACCAGAATCTCTGGGACACATTTAAAGCAGTGTGTAGAGGGAAATTTATAGCACTAAATGCCCACAAGAGAAAGCAGGAAAGATGTAAAATTGACACTCTAACATCGCAATTAAAAGAACTAGAGAAGCAAGAGCAAACACATTCGAAAGCTAGCAGAAGGCTAGAAATAACTAAGATCAGAGCAGAACTGAAGGAGATAGAGGCACAAAAAACCCTCCAAAAAATCAATGAATCCAGGAGTTGGTTTTTTGAAAAGATCAACAAAATTGACAGACCACTAGCCAGACTAATAAAGAAGAAAAGAGAGAAGAATCAAATCGACGCAATTAAAAATGATAAAGGGGATATCACCACCGACCCCACAGAAATACAAACTACCATCAGAGAATACTATAAACACCTCTACGCAAATAAACTGGAAAATCTAGAAGAAATGGATAATTTCCTGGACACTTACACTCTTCCAAGACTAAACCAGGAAGAAGTTGAATCCCTGAATAGACCAATAGCAGGCTCTGAAATTGAGGCAACAATTAATAGCCTACCAACCAAAAAAAGTCCAGGACCAGATGGATTCACAGCTGAATTCTACCAGAGGTACAAAGAGGAGTTGGTACCATTCCTTCTGAAACTATTCCAATCAATAGAAAAAGAGGGAATCCTCCCTAACTCATTTTATGAGGCCAACATCATCCTGATACCAAAGCCTGGCAGAGACACAACAAAAAAAGAGAATTTTAGACCAATATCCCTGATGAACATCGATGCAAAAATCCTCAATAAAATACTGGCAAACCGGATTCAGCAACACATCAAAAAGCTTATCCACCATGATCAAGTGGGCTTCATCCCTGGGATGCAAGGCTGGTTCAACATTCGCAAATCAATAAACATAATCCAGCATATAAACAGAACCAAAGACAAGAACCACATGATTATCTCAATTGATGCAGAAAAGGCTTTTGACAAAATTCAACAGCCCTTCATGCTAAAAACGCTCAATAAATTCGGTATTGATGGAACGTACCTCAAAATAATAAGAGCTATTTATGACAAACCCACAGCCAATATCATACTGAATGGGCAAAAACTGGAAAAATTCCCTTTGAAAACTGGCACAAGACAGGGATGCCCTCTCTCACCACTCCTATTCAACATAGTGTTGGAAGTTCTGGCTAGGGCAATCAGGCAAGAGAAAGAAATCAAGGGTATTCAGATAGGAAAAGAAGAAGTCAAATTGTCCCTCTTTGCAGATGACATGATTGTATATTTAGAAAACCCCATCGTCTCAGCCCAAAATCTCCTTAAGCTGATAAGCAACTTCAGCAAAGTCTCAGGATACAAAATTAATGTGCAAAAATCACAAGCATTCTTATACACCAGTAACAGACAAACAGAGAGCCAAATCAGGAATGAACTTCCATTCACAATTGCTTCAAAGAGAATCAAATACCTAGGAATCCAACTTACAAGGGATGTAAAGGACCTCTTCAAGGAGAACTACAAACCACTGCTCAGTGAAATCAAAGAGGACACAAACAAATGGAAGAACATACCATGCTCATGGATAGGAAGAATCAATATTGTGAAAATGGCCATACTGCCCAAGGTAATTTATAGATTCAATGCCATCCCCATCAAGCTACCAATGAGTTTCTTCACAGAATTGGAAAAAACTGCTTTAAAGTTCATATGGAACCAAAAAAGAGCCCGCATCTCCAAGACAATCCTAAGTCAAAAGAACAAAGCTGGAGGCATCACGCTACCTGACTTCAAACTCTACTACAAGGCTACAGTAACCAAAACAGCATGGTATTGGTACCAAAACAGAGATATAGACCAATGGAACAGAACAGAGTCCTCAGAAATAATACCACACATCTACAGCCATTTGATCTTTGACAAACCTGAGAGAAACAAGAAATGGGGAAAGGATTCCCTATTTAATAAATGGTGCTGGGAAAATTGGCTAGCCATAAGTAGAAAGCTGAAACTGGATCCTTTCCTTACTCCTTATACGAAAATTAATTCAAGATGGATTAGAGACTTAAATGTTAGACCTAATACCATAAAAATCCTAGAGGAAAACCTAGGTAGTACCATTCAGGACATAGGCATGGGCAAAGATTTCATGTCTAAAACACCAAAAGCAACGGCAGCAAAAGCCAAAATTGACAAATGGGATCTCATTAAACTAAAGAGCTTCTGCACAGCAAAAGACACTACCATCAGAGTGAACAGGCAACCTACAGAATGGGAGAACATTTTTGCAATCTACTCATCTGACAAAGGGCTAATATCCAGAACCTACAAAGAACTCAAACAAATTTACAAGAAAAAAACAAACAACCCCATCAAAAAGTGGGCAAAGGACATGAACAGACATTTCTCAAAAGAAGACATTCATACAGCCAACAGACACATGAAAAAATGCTCATCATCACTGGCCATCAGAGAAATGCAAATCAAAACCACAATGAGATACCATCTCACACCAGTTAGAATGGCAATCATTAAAAAGTCAGGAAACAACAGGTGCTGGAGAGGATGTGGAGAAATAGGAACACTTTTACACTGTTGGTGGGATTGTAAACTAGTTCAACCATTATGGAAAACAGTATGGCGATTCCTCAAGGATCTAGAACTAGATGTACCATATGACCCAGCCATCCCATTACTGGGTATATACCCAAAGGATTATAAATTATGCTGCTATAAAGACACATGCACACGTATGTTTATTGCAGCACTATTCACAATAGCAAAGACTTGGAATCAACCCAAATGTCCATCAGTGACAGATTGGATTAAGAAAATGTGGCACATATACACCATGGAATACTATGCAGCCATCAAAAAGGATGAGTTTGAGTCCTTTGTAGGGACTTGGATGCAGCTGGAATCCATCATTCTTAGCAAACTATCACAAGAACAGAAAACCAAACACCGCATGTTCTCACTCATAGGTGGGAACTGAACAATGAGATCACTCGGACTCAGGAAGGGGAACATCACACACCGGGGCCTATCATGGGGAGGGGGGAGGGGGGAGGGATTGCATTGGGAGTTATACCTGATGTAAATGACGAGTTGATGGGTGCAGCACAGCAACATGGCACAAGTATACATATGTAACAAACCTGCACGTTATGCACATGTACCCTACAACTTAAAGTATAATAATAATAAATAAATTAAAAAAAAAAAAAAAAATACTAGCTTTGTGTCGGTTGTATGCGGCTTTTACTATGTTGAGGTACATTCCTTCAATACTCAGTATTCTTTGATTTTAGTTATAAAGGTACATTGAATTTTATCAAAGGCATTTTTCCAGCATTAATGGAAATGATCATATGATTTGTCTCATTCTGTTGATATGATATATCACATTACTTGATTTGCAGATACTAATATACCCTTGCATCCCTGAGATAAATCCCAATTGGGGATGATAAACAATCTTTTTAATGTATTGTTGAATTTGTTTTGCTAGTATTTTGTTGAAAATTTTTATATCATTTTTCTTCTGTGGTATTGGCCTATATAGTTAGTTAGCTTTTTTTTTTTTTTTGTAATTGGTATGTCTTTGTGTGTTTTTGGTATTAGTATGAGAATACTGGACTCATAGAATATGTTTGGAAGTGTTCCATCTTCCACTATTTTTCAGAATAGTTGGAGTAGGATTGGCATTATTTTTTCTTTAAATATTTGGTAGAATTCATCAGTGAAGTCACTGGGTCCAAGGCTTTTCTTTAGTGGAAGACATTTTTTTTTTTTTTTTTTTTTTTTTTGAGACGGAGTCTTACGCTGTTGCCCAGGCTGGAGTGCAGTGGCGCGATCTCGGCTCACTGCAAGCTCCGCCTCCCGGGTTCCCGCCATTCTCCTGCCTCAGCCTCCTGAGTAGCTGGGACTACAGGCGCCCGCCACCGCGCCCGGCTAATTTTTTTTTTTTTTTTGTATTTTTAGTAGAGACGGGGTTTCACTGTGGTCTCGATCTCCTGACCTTGTGATCCGCCCGCCTCGGCCTCCCAAAGTGCTGGGATTACAGGCTTGAGCCACCGCGCCCGGCCTAGTGGAAGACATTTTATTATGGCTGTTACTTGTCTTGTTACTTGTCTTTACTTGTTACTTGTCTTTACTTATTATTGGTCTATTCAGATTTAATGTTTCTTTATGGTTGAATCTTGTAGGGTTATATATTTCTAGGAATTTGTCTATTTCTAGGTTTTTCAATTTATTGGCATATAGTTGCTCACAGTAGCCTCTAGTGATCCTTTGAACTTCTGCATTATCAGTTGTAATGTCTCCTTTTTTCCCCAGTTTTATTTAATCTGTATCTTCTCTCTCTCCCTTTCATTTCTTGGTCTGGCAAAAGGTTTGTCAATTTTGTTTAACTGTTTAAAAAACAACTTTTTGTTTCATTGATCTTTTGTGCTGTTTTCTTCATTTCAATTTCATTTATTTCTGCTCTGATCTTTATCATTTATTTCTTCTACTAATTTTGGGTTGGGATGCCCTTACTTTTCTAGTTAAGACATAATTAGATTATTTATTTGAAATTATTGTCAATTTTGATGTAGGCACTTACAGCTATAAACTTTCCTCTGAGTACCACTTTTGCTGAATGCCATAGGTTTGATATGTTGTGTTTTCTGTTATCATTTGTTTTAAGAAATTTTTCAACTTGCCTCTTAATTTCTTCATTGATCCACTGGTCATTCATGAGCATATGGTTTAAATTACCTGTACCTGTATAGTTGAAAAAATTCCTCTTGTTATTAATTTCTAGCTTTATTCCATTTTGGTCAGAGAAGATGCTTGATAATATTTTATTTTTTGAATACTTTAAAACTTGCTTTGTGACCTAACATATGTTCTGTTGTTGAGAATGATCCACTTACTGAGGAAAAGACTGTATATTCTGCAGCCATTGGATGAAATGTTCTATAAGTACCTATTAAGTCTATTTGGTCTATTGTGCAGATTAAGTTTGATATTTCTTCATTGATGATCTGTCTGGAATATCTGTTCAATGCTGAAAGTGGGGTGTAAAGTCACCAGCTATGATTGTATTGGGGTCTATCACTCTTTAGTTCTAATAATATTTGCTTTCTATACTAATATCTGGTGCTCCAGGATTGAGTGCATACATATTTACAATCATTATATCCTCTTGCTAAATTGACCTCTTTATCATTATGTAATGGTGTTCTTTGCAGCTTCTTATGGTATTTGGTTTGAAATCATTTTGTCTGATATAAGTAGAGCTACTCCTGCTCTTTCTTGATTTCCATTGGCATGAAATATATTTTTTCTATCCTTTTGTTTTCAGTTTATATGTATCTTTATAAGTGAAGTGTGTTTCTTGCAGGCAAGAGATAATTGGGTCTTGTGTCTTCATCCATTGAACCACTCTATGTCTTTTGATTAGAAAATTTAGTCCATTTACATCCAATGTTATAATTGATGGGTAGGTACTTACTCTTGCCCTTTTGTTATTTTTTTCTGCTTATTTTGTGGATTTCTCTTCCTGCTTTCCTTTCTTCCTGTCTTCACTTTAGTGAAGGTGATTTTTCTCTGTGGTATGTTTTAATTTCTTGCTTTATATTTTTTGTGTACCTGTTGTATGTTTTTTGTTGTTGTTGTTTTTAATTTGAGGTTACCATGAGGCTTGCAAATACTATATTGTAACCCATGTTTTTAAACTGGTAACAAATTAACACTAATATACATTTAAAAAAACCACACAAAATAACACTAAAACCTACAGTGCAACTTCATCCTTCCACTTTTAAACTTTTTTGTTTTTTCTCTTTATATCTTCTTGTACTGTCTTGAAAAGTTGTTGCAGCTGTTAGTTTTAATTGGTTCATTATTTACTCTTTCTAGTTACAATAAGCATAGTTTACACACCACAATTATAATGTTATAATATTCTATGTTTCTCTGTGTGCTTACCATTACCAGTGAGTTTGGAACCTTCAGATTATTTCTCCTTGTTCATTAACATCCTTTGCTTTCAGATTGAAAAATCCCTAGCATTTCTTGTAGGACATCTCTAGTGGTGATGAAATCCCTCAGCTTTAGTCTGTCTGGAAACATCTTCATTTTTCCTGCATTCTTGAAGGATATTTTTGTTGGATCTACATTCTGGGGTAAAATTGTCCTTCCCCACATTTATGGCACTTTAAATAAGTCACACCCCTCTACCATGGCCTGTACGGTTTCTACCGAAAAGTCTGCTGCCAGATGTATTGGAGTTCCGTTGTATGTTATTTATTTTTTCTCACGCTGCTTTTCAGATCCTTTATCCTTGAGCTTTGGGAGTTTAATTATTAAATATTAAATAGTGTTTTGAGGTAGTTTTATTTGGGTTAAATCTGCTTGGTGTTCTATAGCCTTCTCATACTTGAACGTTGATATCTTTTCCTAGGTTTGAGAAGTACTCTGTTATTATACCTTTGAATAAACTATCTACTCCATCTCTTTCTCTTCCTCCTATTTAAGTCGAATAACTCTTAGATTTGCCCTTTTCAGGATATCTTCTGGATCTTATTGGTATGCTTCATTTTTTTATTATTTTTTCTTTTGTCTCTTCTCATTGTGTATTTTCAAATAGCCTGTGTTCAAGCTCACTAATTCTTTCTTTTCCCTGATCAATTCTGCTATTAAAAAACTCTGATGCATTCTTGAATATGTCAATTACATTTTCAACTCTAGAATTTCTGCTTGATTTTTCCTATTTTGATCCATTTGATAAATTTGTCTGATAGAATTCTGAATTTCTTCTCTGTGTTATCTTGAATTTTTTTGAATTTCTTCAACACAGCTCTTTTGATTTCTATGACTGTAAGGTCACATATCTCTGTTTCTGTAGGATCAGCCCTTCGTGTCTTAGTGTGTTTGGTGAGGTCATGGTTTCCTTGATGATCTATATGCCTGTAGATGCCCATCGGTGTCTGGGCATTTAAGAATTGGGTATTTATTGTAGCCTTCACAGTCTGGGATTTTTTGTGCCTGTCTTTCTTGGAAGGATTTCCAAGTATTTGAAGGGACCTGGGCCCCAGGTCTAGTAACACTGGTTTTTTTTTTTTTTTTTTTTTTTTTTTTTTTTTTCAGATTCATAGAGGTACCCCCTTGGTGGTCTTGGGTAAGATCTGAAAGAATTCTGTAGATTACTAGACAGAGACTCTTGTTCTTTTCCCATACTTTCCCCTAAACAAACAGAGTCCCTCTCCTTGTGCTGATCCACCTGGACCTGAGTGTGTGGTGATGCAAGCACCATATAGCCACCACCACTGGAGTTGCACTGGGTCAGACCTAAAGCCACAGCAGCGGGTATTGCCCAGTGCCCACTGCAACCACTACCTGGCTACCACCTATGTTCATTCAAGGCCCTAGTGCTCTATAATCAACAAGTGGCAAAGGCAGCCAGTTCTGTGTTCTTTCCTTCAGGGTGATGTGTTCCCCTGGCCCTGTGCAAGTTCAGAGATTCTGTCTGGGTGACAGAGATTGGAGTCAAATACCTTAAAATTTTATCTGATGTTTTATTCTAAGCTGGAATGAACACCACAATACAAAGTCCTTCTCACTCTTCCCTCTCCTTTCCACAATAGCACAAGTGGCACCAACAGCACCCTCCCACGGTGTGTTCTGCCAGACCACCGCTGATGTTCATTTTAACCCCAAGAGCTCTTAAGTCTGCTTGCCGTGAATGCTGCCAGACCTGGGACTCCAAATTCAGGAAAGTGGGCTTTACTACTTTACCAGAGCAGTTTTCAGAAATGTTGTCTAAGAGCGTGGGCCTGGATTCAAAGACTCCAAGAGACTGCTTATTGCTACCCCACTGTGGTCAACCTTGCATCTAAGGTGCAAAATAAAGTCACCTTTATTTTAACGTCTGCTTTTTGTAATCAGAGAGAGTCTTTCACCACAGTCAGTACAGCCAGGAGTTTGCTGGGCCACATCTGAAGTTAGCATGTCTCAGATCCCAAGGCCCACAGTGTACTACCTGGGTATTGCTGATAGTTATTTGGTGCCCAAGGGCTCTTCACTCAGCAAGTGATGAATCTTCCCAGGACTGAGTCCTTTCCTTAAAGGCTGCAGGTTTGCCTTTGGCCTGGATGTGTCCAGAAATGTCATCTGGGAGTTGGTGGCCAGAAAGGAGGGCTCATGATTCTGACTGGTGCCCTATTGTACTGCGGCTGAGCTGGTATCTAAGATGCAAGTTCTTATTACTCTTCTCTCCCTGTCCCCAAGTGGAAGGAAGGTGTCTTTTTTAGAGCTATGCACTGGGCAGCCTGAGGTTGGGAAGGGGTAGCACAAGTGCTCCCTTAGTTCCCCTGGCTAGATTCTCAGTTGGTCACATGTCCACCTGGTTCATTGGCTCTGAGCTCAGTTCAGCTCTTGTACTCACCTAGGAGTTTCAGTGCTTGTTGCCCAGACTGCCTTTCAAGTTTATTTAGGACCCAAGAGCACTTTAGCCTGTGGCAAGTGCTTGCTGGAACTAAGTTCTGATCTCCAGAATGAGAAATTTCTCCTCTGACTCGAGCTGGTTTACGTACTCCCTCTGTGGGTTGGCAGCAGGTGAGTTCAACCCAGTTTTGCTTTCTGCTGTGATAGGGCACTGCTGAGTTCAATGCAATATCTCACACTTGCCACACTCTCTCAAGTGCACAGATTCTCTCTCTGTGCTGTGCAACTACTGCCAGGTGATGGGGAAGGGGTGGTGTTGGTGATTCAAGCCTGTCTACTACGCTCCTTGGTGCCTCTTTCAGTGATACGACATTAAAGTCAGATATTGTTAGTGCTCACCTGATTTTTCATCTTATGAATGTGGTTTTTGTGGGTAGGTAGCTGTCAAATTGGTTTACTTGCTGGGGTGACAAGTAGAGGCTTCTATTTGGCCACCTTGCTCTCACGCTCAGGTGTGAATCTTGACATATCAAATTACTAAAAAGGAAATGTTGCAAGTTGATAAAACTCTTTTATTTACACAATGGGTATAATATTGGTCTTAAGATATTAAGTTTATTGTAAGGATTAAATAGCAAAAAACATTTTAAAGTGCTTAACAAAATATCAGCCCTAGCAAGACTCAGTAAATGTTGTAAATTTTAATGATTATTCATTCCTGTGCACATTTAATCTTATATTTTCATTGACTCTACACACTGATTCATCCTTTTAAGCCTATTGTCTGCAATTGCTTTTCTTTTTTTGCGGCGTCTTTTTTTCTCCATGTTTATTATTGGAACAATGAAAAATGTAGAATTCTACGCACATAGTTTAGTTTTTACAAAAACTTATATAATCTGCAATCTTAGCAATTTAATTATGGCACTTTCCTCATTAAATAATTGTATAAACATTGTTTCAATGGTTTTATAGCATTATTTTATGCTAACATATTAGAATTTATTTAACCACTTATTCTGTCTTTTTATTGTGTAAAGAGTATTGCAGTGATTATGTATAAGAATATTTTTGTGTTTGGGTGTTCTGTGAATAATTTTCACCCTTCATATAAATGCCTTTAATTGATATTTCTGACACATATAGAATGAGTTTATACATTATACTTTTGTAAGTAAATTAATGTCCTAAAATTTTGCAGCAATATCTATGCCGAGAAGTCATGTACATTTTACTTTATTCTCACATGTACTTGGTAGTGGTTTTTAAAAACAAGTGATAATTTGATAGTGCTGGAATGGCTTTCTACTTCATATTCCTCACTTCAGTTTTCTTTTCATCCCATCCACCTTACCACCACTAGGTTAATACTCATTAATCACTGATTTTATATGACAGTTCCTACACGGATCATTCAATAACTTCCATCACCTCCCAACTGAAATTCCAGTTCTTTATCTTAGAATCAAATACTTTCACAGTCTGATCATAACTATTGTTTATGCCTTATCCACTTATTTATCCACCTAAAATTGTAATTTTACATTTATTTGGGACTGACCTTCAAGGCTTATTTTGTAAACGCTGAAGAATCTCTTATTTATATAAACTCTCTTCAGATTCCCAGTTCTTACATTTAGTTGACTTCTTGATATCACCACTTGAATGTTTCAAAGACACTATAACCCTAACACATTAAAAATAGAACTAACTAAAGCATGTAGGTTCCACATTCTTTCCCATTTGTGAACATGGCAACAGCACCCACACAGTTGCTCAGGTCAGAAACTCTCTTTATCAAATCCACCATCTAAACTAGCAGCAAGCATGATGTCTCTACCTGCACAATGCATCTCAAGTCCTGGCATGTGTCTCCATGCTCACTGCAGCCATCTCGTCCAAGTCACCTTCTGCTCTCTCTGGGTAATGCTGCAGCTTGTTAACACATCTACCTAACTCCATGCTTCACTCTCTCCCTCCTATTCTTATATCAGCCAAACTCACAGAAAAATTTTTTAAAAATAAAAACAATCTTGTCTTTTATCTAAGCATGTGTCTACTTAATTAAATTTTTCTAAGCATGTTTCTATTTAGTATAAACAAAAAATATTATATTATGCCTTTAAAAGTGCATAAAATATTGTAACATTGTTATGTTGAGTGAAAAAAAAACCCACAAATATTGTATCATCTCTCTCATATGTGGAATGTAAAAATTGGATCTCAGAAATAAAGAACAGAATGGTGGTTATCAGAGACTGGGGCAGTTGTGAGGAAGGAGGATATGGCTATTGGGGAGATATTGGTTAAAGGATATAACATTCAAGTTACATTGGAGGAATAAGTTTCAAAGGTCCACTCTATCATATGGTGACTGTAGTTAATGAGGATATGCTGTATTCTCGAAAAATGCTGACACTGGATGTTAAGCATCCTTACCACAAAAATGACTATGTGAAATAATACATATGTTAATTAGATAGATTTAAACTATTTATAGTCCATAGACATATACTTAAAAACATCAAATTGCACACTATAAATATGTACCATTTTATCTGTCAATTTAAATAAGTACATACATAAATTTGAAAAAAAGTAAAATCTTCAATGGCTTTCTATTGCACATAAAATAAGTGCAATCTCTTATCATAGTATATTAGGCCTCAAACAATATGGTCTTGCCAATCTTTCCACCTCCATTTTATGCTACTCTCCCCCTTACACTATACCACAGGTACATTCGCCACTTCTCAAACCCTCAAAGATGCCAAGTTCTTCCTTGGCACAGTACTTCTGCACATGCCATTTCTACATGAAAAATTGAGATCAACTTCTCCTTTCATTTTGAATTGTATGTTTGTTTTTACGAAAAAAAATACAGCTATATGCTACTCCTATATGATAGTAAATACTGTAGGGGATTCATGGGATCTGTGCTGAACAAGGAAAATATATAATCACACAGAGGCAGTAACATAAACCACCTTTATTTGGCACCTTTATTTCACTGGTTTGGATGCAGCGGAGCTTCCTTCTAGCATCACACCATCCAAAGGTTAATTATTAATAATAACCATTCTGATTGGTGTTAGATGATATCACATGTGGTTTTGATTTGCATTTCTCTAATGATCAGTGATATTGAGCTCTTTTTCATGTGATTGATGGCCGCATGTATATCTTTTGAAAAGTGTCTGTTCATCTCCTTTGCCCATTTTTTTTTTATGGGAGTTTGTATTTTTCTTGTAAATTTGTTTAAGTTCCTTATAGATGCTGGATATTAGACCTTTGTCAGATGCAGAGTTTACAAAAATGTTCTCCCATTCTTTAGGCTGTCTGTTCAATCTGTTAGCATCTTTTTGCTGTCTAGAAGCTCTTTAGTTTAATTAGGTCCCATTTGTCAATTTTGGCTTTTGATGAATTGCTTTTGGTGCCTTTGTCATAAAATCTTTGCTCTTACGTGTCCTGAATGGTATTGCCTAGGTTGTCTTCAAGGGTTTTTATCATTTGGGGTTTTACACTTAAGTTTTAAGCCATCTTGATTTAATTTATAGGAAAGACATGGAATCAACCTAAATGCCCATCAATGATAGACTAGATTTTTTAAAATGTAGCACATATACACCATGGAATACCATGCAGCCATAAAAAGAATGAGATCATATTCTTTGCAAGGATATGGATGGAGGCCATGATCCTTAGCAAACTAACACAGGAACAGAAAACCAAATGCCACATGTTCTCACAAATAAATGGGAGCTAAACGATGAGAACACATGGACACAGAGAAGGGAACAACACACTGGGGTCTTTTGGAGGATGGAGGTTGGTAGGAGGGAGATGATCAGGAAAAATAACTAATTGGTACTGGGCTTAATACCTGGATAATGAAATAATCTGTAAAACAAACCCTCATGACATAAGTTTACCCATGTAACAAACCTGCACTTGTATCCTTGAACTTAAAAGTTAAAAAAAAAAGAAAAGTCAAGGAAATTCCTAGGGGAGAGTGGAATCCAGGGAGGAGATTTAAAGTATCTAGATGATGTTGTACAGTAACATGGTGTGAGACTGTGGGTTACAGAATTCTGATGTGTAGCAGTAGGTTGGGTCTTCATAGCTCCAGAGTTTATCAAACCCATAGCTAATAGATGTTGGGCACAGTTTCTCTAGTTATTCAAATAAGTCAGTCTTTAAATGTTCAAAAGTCTGCTATTTTGGGCTATTTTAAAAACAATTGTATTAAAACAATTTCCATGGGCACAAAAATGTATATTTTCTGTTACTAACCTATTGTCTTCTTTTATATGCAAAACAAAGATTATGGTTCCTGTCATTTATGCCTTATAAAGCTATTTTCACATGTTTACGAGATATCTTAGTGTTAGTTGAATCCTTTAATTTTTATTGTATCTCCATACAACATGAACTATTATTTTGATGTTTATTTTAAATCAGTACGTTTTAGTAAGACAGTATATCATTACAGTCATAGTGAATAGCTATTTGTTATATTTTTCTAATATGTACAACCTAAACTATATTTTGTGTAACTAGTCTTGTGATTTCTATCTTTAATAACTTCTGAAAATGAATGCTACAAACTTACCAAAAAATTTTACATTGCTACTAAATTCCCTTTATAGTTATTTTATTTAGTTAATTTTGAATAACGAATGCATTTTTAAATGTTACTATGGTACAATATATATAACATAAACTGTGCCATTTGACCTATTTATAATTGCATAAGTAGTAACATTGATTGTATCCACAATGTTATACAACCATCATTATTATCTATTTCCAAAACTTTTCATCACACCAGAAAAACTCTGTACCTAATAAGAAATAAGTCCCCATTACTATCTCTCTCCAATACCTAGTAAATTCTAATCTGATTTTAGGGGGAAAGCTTTTGATTTTCACCATTACACATGATATTACCTTTGTTTTTGTTTTTGTTTTTTTAATAAATGCTCTTGATTATATTGAAAAAAGTTGTCTATTCCTAGTTTTCTGATTGTTTTTAAATCATGAAAGGGTACAGGAGTTTGTCAAATGCCTTTTCTATGTCAGTTGAGATGATCATGTGGTGTATGACATTGATTATCTTTTGTTGAGCTACCCTCGCAATCCTTGGATAAATCCCACTTGTCATTGTTTATGCTGTTGGATTTGACTTGCTAGCACGGTGTTAAGAATCTTTGCATCTACTTTCATTAGAGATCTTTGTATTTTTTCTTTTCTTACAGTGTATTTATCTAGCTTTGATATCAAGATCAGGGCAATTCTGGTCACACAGAATGAGTTAGGAAGTGCTCTTTCCTCTTTTATTTTTTGGAAATGTTTGAGACAGATAGGTGTCAATTCTTTTTAAATGTTTGGTATAATTTACCAGGGAAGATATCTGGTCCTGCACATTTGTTTATTGGGAGGTTTTTGATTACAGATTCAATCTTGTAATTGTTACAGATCTAATGACATTTTTCTATTACTTCTTAAGTCAGTTTAGGTAATCATGTATTTCCAGAATGTGGCCATTTCATCTAGGTTGTTTTTTGGCATATGATTGTTTATAGTATGCTCTCATACTCTTTTGTATTTCTGTAAGATTGGTAGTAACGTCCCTACTTTCAACTCTAGTTTTAGTTATTTGTACCTTTTCTCTTTTTTCCATTAGTCAAACTAAAGGACTGCCATTTTTATTTTTTTCAAAGAACCAACTTTTGCTTTTGTTGATTCTCTCTATTGTTATTCTGTTCTCCATTTTATTTATCTCCAGCCTAATCGTTACTAGTTCATTTCTTCTGTAAGCTTTGGCTCAGTTTTTTCTTCTTTTCTAGTTCCTCAAAATGTTAGGTTATTGCTTGAGATCTTGTTTTCATTTTTTTCAAATTATATTCTAACTTTCTTATCATTTCCTTTATGATATGAGCCATTGGTTGTTTTAGAGTGTGTTTAATATACACATATATTTTTTTTAATTTTTCTTCTATTGTTGATTTCTAGATTCATTCTATGTTAGTAAGACAAGATACTTTGTATGATTTCACTCTTTGCTTTTGTGGAATTTTGTTTTTAATCTAGCCTCAGTAATACCCTGGAGAGTGAGTCACATGTCCTTGAGAAGAATGCATGTTCTGCTGTAGTTGAGTAGAGAGTACTGTATATGTCTGTTAGGTCTGGTTGCTTTACAAGATTGTTCAAGTCCACTCTCCCTATTGATCTTCAGTCAATATGTTCTAGTAATTATTGAAAGTGAGATATTAAAGTTTAGTTGGTTGCCATATTTGTCTGTTTTCCAGGGTTCTAACAATGTCAATTCTGTTAATTTCCATTTGTTCTTTGATGTTTTTGTGGGATAATAATATAAACTTGGCGCTGCTTATTCTGACATTTTGCTGATTCACTTACCTACAATTGTTTTTTTAAATGTTTTCTATGTATTACCTAAACGCTTCTTGAAGATGACCAGTGGAACACACATTATACTTTATAAAACAATAAACTATGACATATTCTGAAAATTCAAGCAGGGACATTCTACATTAGAACAAAACTACAATTAGAGTATCTTACTTATCCTTGTTACCCTTTCTGAAATAAAACCTTTTTTGGCTTTAAAGAAAAACATTTTACAAATTGACAGAAATGAAGAAACATAAGAAAATCTAGCATGCATATTTAACTTTGTAATAGATGGAGATACATTTCTGGGTAAAGGAATATTATTGATATTTAATAAACTGAATTTAGGATAGATAAGAAATATTCTAGAAGTGAAGATCTGGGGGAAGGATGTTTAGAAGGATGATCAATACCAAGCAGATGATTGATAATAATCATTTCTACATTTGCTCAGTCCCATTACTAGTCGTAAAGCAAAAATAAATTAGGAAAAAATGATGAGTTCAATATGGTACAGTTCCCAAAAAGATTTCTCAGAAAAAAATACAAAAACGTGTATATTTTATAAATTATTTTGGACCCAGAAGATTGGGTGACCATATATGTAGGAGAATCTCAGTGAAATAGTTCATATTGTAATTTATTGTGCTATAATCAGCTTTCTTGGGAGAAGTATTTCTCATAAGAATGAGCCAGAAATGGTCTCTGCTTGTTGGCCTAGGTTCTTCACAGTAAGTTTCACTAGGTTCTTCACAGCCTGTGCTTCTTCACATAAGGTGAAACTCCTTAGCTGAACAGCCTGCTGCTGCCAAACTCAAATTTTAAAACATACAATTGTATGTATATAGAAGAATGCTCAGGACAGAGTAGGTACTAAACATAAATGAATAATTTTGAATTGACTAACACTGAGTCAATGTCAAATATGTGTACGTGTGTGTGTGTGTCTGTGCGTGGTACTTGAGACAAAGGATAAATCACTAAGATTAAATGGAATAGATGGCAGCTGGTTTGGTAAAGCAACTTCCCAGTGACTCTTCCTTAACTAAAATTAAAGTTTATTGGCAGCAATCTATCCTGCCATGGCCATCAACTTTGCATGTGGCCAGGTGAGATTTTAAGTATTAAAGTCACCCTATTATGAATCTGCCATATCTAGCCACCAGAAGCTTTTGTGTACTTATAAAATGTATTTCCATCCCCCTGCCTCTCTTAAACTCTCCATAATGTCGTAATGACCTCAACCCTCACTGATTATGTCTTGTTAAATGGGATCCTACTATAATGATTTGGGTTACTTTCGTTATTTTTCTGAATTTTAGGTCTTGCTAACACAGAATCTATAGTATTCGTATCTGTTTTAATCCCTAGAAACTAGAATCTCATGCATCAGACAGTAGCTTTAAAGTATCTAGTAACATAATGGTTGGGGTGAGAAGGAATATAGTAGAGAAAAACATACTTTAAAAAATATTTATCCTTTAAATAAGGAACAATATATTCACAGAAGAAATAAAAGTAGAAGTCACCCTGTGCTTTTAGAAGAGTGGTTTTTCTGGAAAAAGTCTTATTCAAGACACTATAAACTTTGTCAAAGCCTAAATAGGCCCTGCCTCAAAAGCAGTTTTCATACTAAAACTGAAATGGAAAAGAAAAAAAAAATCTGTGGGTTTTCTCTACAAGTGGGATATATTTAATAAAAATTAATGAATTCATTAATATAAAATTGTGTACTGAAGATTGTTAGATTCAAAATGAAATCCAGAGAAGGAGCATTAGGGCTAAATTGCTTGTCATTGTTTTTTGTTTCCATGTGTAACAGCATGGCCTCTTAAGGCAAAAATAGAAATGCAATGAGCTTGTAATCATAGAAACTGCATGTGGCAGTGAAGGAAAAATGCACTGAAGATGTAAAAGCACCAAGTGAATATACGGCACATAACAAAAACATATTGTTGTCAAGCTAAAGTACAGGCATTAATGTTGTTCACAATAGGCTTTGACACTAATCCTAATTCTTAAGGAGATACCAGCTAAAAACACAAAGTCTAGTGAATATCTCCAAAGACAAAAGGAGAAAAAAATATCCTTACTGGTATTAGTAATTGTAGCCTTTGAGCATGTAAGTAAAAGTTTAATGGAAAGCATATTAAACTTAATTTAAATTTCATTTAAAGTTATATTATTACAGTCTGTTTTCAATAATCGAAGACTATTTATTGATTATATAGCCATGAATTTAAAAAATCTAACATCAGACATTATTTTCTAGAGGAAATATGAGAATATTAAATTCTCAAACTAAACTTACAGACACATTAATATTATGAATAAAGAAGTGATAAAATCAAGGGATTATAGAAAAGATCAAAGGTAGAGAATTACATTTTCACAGGAAAAAGAATACATCAAAATTGTATAACACTATATTAAAAGTCATTAGTAAATATGTACACTACACTTTTCTATTGTAGTCTTTATTGGGATAATATTTCAATAAAATTCAGAGTCATCTTTTGTTTGTTGTGTTTCTCCCCAGCTAGACAGTAAGTGCCATGGAAGTAGGGATCACACTGTTCATTATCATATCCTCAGTGCTTAACACCATGCCATCCATGGAGTAGGCAACTCAAATATTTGTGGAATAACTTAAATGAGAAAAATACTTTGGGGAAATCAAAGTGGTTAGGTTCAGGTGAAAAAAAAGATTGCAAACTGGGAAAAAAGAATACAAGAAATGAAACTGATGCTATTAGAAATTCATTAGCATTTCAAAGTCAAGAAAGTACCACACCTATTTCTAAAGTATGATGTCAGCTTTTCTACGCCCACATTGTTTTTGTAGAAAATCAGAAGGATTTTGAAGCAGCTCTAAGGAAAAGGCTATTATATGAATAGGAAACTTGAACTTATGAAACTCTCTATAAATGTATGTATGAGAAGTCTCTCAACTTTTTAAACAAGTTATATTTCTAAAAGAACCAGAAGACTGTGACTGCTCCCAAAATAACCAAAGTCCTAAAACTGTACCAACAGCAAGAAAACTAAAAGTTTTACTGCCCCCAAGAAGACCAGTCTATCCAGTGGACATTAATTAGGGACAAACAACAATTTCTGAGTTCAAAACAAGGCCAAAAAGGACAAGAGACAACATGCAAGGGGAACTCACACTTCTACCCCTGAAATACAGACAGAGGGGTCACCATATCTGGCAACCAGAGCTGTTATTCCATTTCTGGTGCAGAAAGGGCAGATAGATTTCATAATTCTTGTTCAGGGGGATTTATTGATTACTATGGACCACTGATTAATGTCTAATTTTAGTCTTTACATTATTTGACAGCAGTTTTATGGCATCTGTTTTGTTCTTACACTGTTATTTTAAAATGGGCATATGTTGGTGATGGGTCAGTAGATAACTTATCTTTTATTTTATACTGGGTCATACCACGAGTAGTAATATCCTGACATAATGGAAAGAATGACACTTCATTTCTACTTCGAACTGGACACAATAACTATGGTCTTTAGGATTGTTCCTTGGAGAAGGGGTGAGTAGATTCTGTGTGAAGGGAAAAGGGTCCACAGGCACCTAAACTAGTCACAGTACTCTGCTTTAGAAGAGATTATTTGATATTTATTTTTCACTTCTTTGATAATAGTTTTGGCTATGAACATAGCCACCCAGCAAATCAGTATGTTTTCAGCCTTCCTTGCAATTAGGTGTGGCCAGGTTTCTGTGTTTTGGACAATGGAGTGTGACTGAATCTAATGTAAGCAACTGCCTGGTCAAATCCTTAAAGGAAAAGAGACACTCAGCATTTATTTTGTCTACTCTTTCCACTGATAGACTTCAGATGCAATGCCAGGTGCTGAAGCTGCCATTTTATGTGACAAGATGGGTATATAGAGAAGAGAGAGGAAGCAGACAACCCAGGTACTATGGTGGCTACCATATTATCAGCTTTGAACTTTTTTTATGCTAGTTGTTACAGAAAATAAACCAGTATTTTGATTATTAAACTAACAATGAACAATTTTCATATTTTCCCTTTCAATTTCTCCATATCTAAAATGAAGATAATCATAGCTACTTCTTAGGATCAACATGAGGATTAAACAAGATCATGTCTTGAAAGTACTTAACATAGTCTGCAATATATGGCAAGGATTCAAAATGATAACAATTTTAGCAAGTTAATTTTAACTCCTTGGTATACAAGAGTGACCACAATTAAGAGTGACACTCAGCTGGACATGGTAGCTCATGCCTGTAATCTTAGCACTTTGGGAGGCTGAGGTGGGTGGATCACTTGAGGTCAGGACTTCAAGACCAGCCTGGTCAACATGGTCAAAACCATGGTGAAACTAAAACTAAAACTAAAAATAAATTAGCCGGGCTTGGTTGTGTGTACCTGTAGTCCCAGCTACTCGTGAGGCTGAGGCAAGAGAATCATTTGAACTCAGGAGGCAGATGTTGCAGTGAGCCGAGATTGCACCACAGCACTCCAGCCTGGGTGACAGAGCGAGACTCTGTCTCAAAAAAAAAAAAAAAAAAAAAAAAAAAGAGTGACACTCTACCTACTCCATACCTGGCCCCCCTCACTCACCAAGCTACACTTTAGTATATTAAAAAGTAACACATTTTTGGTAAAGTTAAATATAAATTTACGTTGAGTCTTAGTTATTGATCATACTCATCACTCCACACACATCACTCCACACTCAGTAAGTTCTGAGAAGTAAATGACGCTATTGAAAATCTCACAAAACTAAATGATTATTTAGACTATATTAAGACTGTGTACAAAGTAAAGCATTTTTTTTCCTTTTTTGTAAGTCTATTTTATTTTCATAAGAATATTTTGACCCAGTTTTTGAGTAGATATCCCAAAATAAATTATTTTCCTATGTAAACCATAAGTAATTATCTCACTTAAAACTGCCTACATTAAAATCACTCATTTACGTAGCTCGCCATATCTCCATGCTAGGGAATTAACTTCCTTCCACATTCAATATTTATTTTCAAAGTTTTTCATATAATGAGCCTAATAGACCCTAATAGCTGTGATATATGTTAACAGAATATTTTATTAATATGTGTTAAGAACAGAATCAGACAACAATTAATTGGGAAGAAAACCTCATAATGCTTTCTGATAGTCAATGACATTTAATATCTTTGCAGATAAAGCTCTAACCCGTTATTAATCTCAACACATAACCTTTCAGGGATCAACTTTATTAAATAATGCTTATGATGGCTTAGCATTGTATTGACCACTGCAACATTAATTGATACTGCTACGTACCTAATTGATCATAGACAAAACTGACCATCTAGGTGACAGGATGGCTGATTTATGAGAAACAAGGGTTGGCATATATTCTGGCACTCTATTTAGCTACAAATATTCATTTATTTGAAAATATGGAATACAATTGAAATGCTTATTTTGGCTTTTCTACTTGACTATATGGTTCCCAGCAAGTTAGCTGCTCAACATTGCACTTTTCTTATCTGTAAAAAAGAAAGAGTAATATTGTACCTCAAATTCATATTGCAAAGATTAAAAGTAATAATACATATATAGTGCTTATTGTGTGCCTGGAAAAGTGAGTCCCTGAACATTATAGATACTATCCTATTTTGTATGTTTTTATTTTGAAATAATGATAGATCTACCAAAGTTGGAAAGAAATGTGACTCTTCATCTATTTGGATCCTAATGTCAAGGTTTTTACCATTGATTGCACAATAGCCTCAATCTGCACTATGTTAAAGCAAAGCCTGCATCCTTTTGAAAGTTTTCTTCAATACATTTGCTGCTTAAAAAAAAAAAAGAAGAAGAAATGTACAAGTAAGTTCCAAGCATCCTTTACTCAGCCTCCTTCTATGTTAACATCTTCAATAATTATAGTACAGTATTAATGACAGGATATTGACATTAGTACAATCCACAGATCTTATGGATTCTTAGATTCTTTCCATCATAGATGTATTCATGTGTGTGCGTGTGACTGTGTATAGCTGTATGCAATTTATCAGATGTGCAGCTTCTTGCAACGATTACCAAAATCAAGATACTCATTTGTACCATCACTACAAGGCTTACTCATGCTGCCTGTATTTGTATATTCTCTGTAGAAACAGAACCAATAAGATATAGATATACATATTATGAGGGGATTTATTACAGGAATTGGCTCATGCAATAATGGAGGTCAAGAAATCCCATGAATGTCCTTTGCAGGTTGAAGAATCAGGAAAGCCAGTGGTGAAATTCAGAGTCCAAAAGCCCAAGGAACCAGGGCAGCCACTGGTGTAAATTACACAGACTGAAGGCCCAAGAAACCGGGCAGGAAAATATGGATGTTTCAGCTTAGGAAGACAGGGGGAATTGTCCCTGACTCTACCTTTGTGTTCTATGTGGGCCCTCAAAGGATTGGATAATCCTTATGCACATTAATGAGGGCAGATCCTCTTTATTTAGTACATTGCTTCAAAAGCTAATTTCTTCTGAAGAAACTCTCACAGATACATCCAGAAGTAATGTTTTACCAGCTTTCTGGGAATCCTTGAGCCCAGTCAAATTGACAGATATAATTAACCATCACACTCCACCTGTATAGCTACACTGCCTCCTCAGCCTTTCCATTCCTAATTCCTGGCAAGAAATAATCTGCTTGTTATCTTAAACTTTTATGTCATATTTCACTCTAATGTGAATAATAGAATAAGAATTGTTCAATGCCAATTGTGTCTTAAGCAATAATTGTGTTTCATAAAATATTATAAGAGTTCCTTATGGTATAATATAGCTGAAATACTTACATTTCACTCTTTTCTCTGATCACTATGCACAAAAAACTGCCATGATACACAACTACTTTTGTAACAAACCTTCACATATACCCCAAAACCCAAAATAAAATTTAGTAAAAATAAAATAATGAGATATTTTTCATAACTAGCAGAAACAAAAATATTTTCAAGTATGTTACAGGACCACATACTTCAGCATTTTATTTTTAGTTTCCAGTGTTTACTAGGTTTTATGCTTAGTTCAAGATTTCAGAGTCCTGGCTTACAAAAGGATTTTTTTGTTAAGAAAAATCAGTAGCCATATGCAGAAAACAAACTGGACCACTTCCTTACACATTATGCAAAAATTAACTCAAGATGGATTAAAGACTTAAATGTAAGACTTGAAATGATAAAAATTCTAGAAGAAAACCTGGGCAATACAATTCAGGACACAGTCATGGGCAAAGACTTCATGTCTAAAACACCAAAAGCAATGACAACAAAAGCCAAAATTGACAAATGGGATCTAATTAAACTAAAGAGCTTCTGCACAGCAAAAGAAACTATCATCAGAGTGAACAGGCAACCTACAGAATGAGAGAAAATTTTTCCAATCTATCCATCTAACAAAGGGCTAATATCCAGAATCTACAAAAAAAACTTAAACAAATATATAAGAAAAAAAAAAAACATCAAAAAGTGGGCAAAGAATGTGAACATATGAACAGACACTTCTGAAGAGAAGACATTTATGCAGCCAACAAACATATGAAAAAAAAAAGGTCATCATCATTGGTCACTAGAGAAATGCAAATCAAAACCACAATGAGATAACATCTCACGCCAGTTAGAATGACGATCATAAAAAAGTCAGGAAACAACATATGCTGGAGAGGATGTGAAGAAATAGGAACATTTATACACTGTTAGTGGGAGTGTAAATTAGTTCAACCATTGTGGAAGAGAGTGTAGTCATTCCTCAAGGATCTAGAACTAGAAATACCATTTGATCCAGCAATCCCATTACTGGGTATATACCCAAAGGATTATAAAACATTCTACTATAAAGACACATGCACACTTACGTTTACTGTGGCACTATTCACAATCGCAGACTTAGAAACAACCCAAATGTCCATCAATGATAGACTGGATGAAGAAAATGTGGCACATATACACCATGGAATACTATGCATCCATAAAAAAGGATGAGTTCATATTCTTTGCAGGGACATGGATGAAGCTGGAAACCATCATTCTCAGCAAACTAACACAGTAACAGAAAACCAAACACCATATGTTCTCACTCATAAGTGGGAGTTGAACAATGAGAACACATGGACACAGGGAGGGGAACATCACACACAGGGGCCTGTCGGTGGGTGGGCGGGGGGTAGGGGAGGGATAGCATTAGGAGAAATACCTAATGTAGGTGATAGGTTGATGGGTGCAGCAAACCACCATGGCACGTGTATATCTGTTTAACAAAACTGTATGTTCTGCACATATACCCCAGAACTTAGTGTGTGTATGCATATCTATCGATCGATCTATCTATCTATCTATCTATCTATCTATCTATCTATCTATCTATCACAGTTAAAGACGTTTAGCTAATTTCTAAGGCTGAAGAAAAAAGTCTCTGTGTTAACATATTTTATTTTAATGTTGATCATTTCATTAAGAGAAAATGAGACTAATGTGTATTGGGTTCCAACAATATATTCATGTACAGTGTACTGTGGTAATAAGCACTTTATATATTTTTGGTTGTTTAATCTTTATAAAAACTTTGAAAGAGATGTATTACCATTCCAATTTTACAGATAATGAATCTAAGTATCAAGTTAATACCCATATTGTGTTTCTTTTTGATCCCTCAGCTAACAGATGAGTATAAATCTTAATATTTGCACAATATCTCCTTTACAATCTATAAAGTTTTAATGATCCTCTTTGGGTTCTACTTATAAAAATATCAACCACTTATTACTTAAGCAAAATATAGTTTTTACATTTAATAAAGTAGTTGCTCATTGTAGCAGAAATACTATAATAGTACAAGCTTCTGGTGTTTTAGATTATCAATGTCTTACCTTATGCCACGTTTCCAGTCATTTCATGGATATGTATGTACATACTTTTTAAGTTCTGGGGTATATGTGCAGGATGTGCAGGTTTGTTACATAGATAAACATGTGCTATGGTGGTTTGCTGCACCTACCCACACATCGCCTAGGTATTAAGCCCAGCATACAGTAGTTATTTTCCTTAATGTTTTCCACCCCCACTCTCCCAACCCTTTCTCGACAGGCGCCAGTGAGTGTTGCTCCCCTCCCTGTGTCCATGTGTTCTAATGTTCAGTTCCCACTTATAAATGAGAACATATGGTGTTTGGTTTTCTGTTCCTGCGTTGGTTTGCTGAGGATAATGACTTCCAGCTTCATCCATGTCTCTGCAAAAGACATAACTTTATTCCTTTTTATGGTTGCATAGTATTCCATGGTGCATATGTACCACATTTTCTTTTTCCAGTCTATCATTGATGGGCATTTGGGTTGATTCCATGTCTTTGCTATTGTGAATAGTGCTGCAATGAACATAGGCAGCATATGTTCACATAATAAAAAATTATAATAGAATGATTTATATTTCTTTTGGTATATTCCCAGTAATGGGATTGCTGGTCAAATGGTAATCTGACAAAGGTTTAATACCCAGAATCTACAAGGCACTTAAGCAAATTTACAAGAAAACAACACCATTAAAAAGTGGGCACAGGATATGAACAGATATTTATTTAAAAAAAAAAATACATACATCCAGCCAACAAACATATGAAAAAAAGGTCAACATTGCTGATCATTAGAGAAATGCAAATCAAAACCACAATGAGATACCATTGCATGCTAGTCAGAATGGTGATTATTAAAAGTCAAGAAAAGCCATGCACAGTTGCTCACACCTGTAATCCCAGCACTTTGGGAGGCCAAGGCAGGCGGATCACAAAGTCAGGAGATCGAGACCACCTTGGCCAACATGGTGAAACCGTGTCTCTACTAAAAACACAAAAATTAGCTGGGCATGATGGTGCTTTTTGCATCAGAAGTCCCAGCTACTCAGGAGGCTGAGGCAGGAGAATTGCTTGAACCAGGGAGGCGGAGGTTGTAGTGAGCCAAGATCAGGCCATTGCACTGCTGGCAACAGAGCAAGACTCCATCTCAATTACCAAAAAACAAACAAACAAACAAACAAAAAGTCAAGAAAAAACACATGCTGACGAGGTTGCAGAGAAATGGGAATGCTTTTACACTGTTGGTGGGAATGTAAATTAGTTCAATCATTGTGGAAGATAGTGTGGCAATTCCTCAAAGGTTCGAAACCAGAAATACCATTTTATGGATATAATTATGAAGTCTTAAAGAGGACAGTGATCACCCACAAAACTATTCAAACAGTTTCTTGGTTCAGGGCTAATTTATAAAATATGCAGAATCTGGTGGCTTTCATAATCATCCTGGCCACTTATTCACTCCTCAGTTGAAATATTTTAGAAAACTCTTCCTTCTGTTGCTATTAGTTAAAAAGAAGAGGGTAACTGTACAAACTATATTTTAGGCTGCAGGAAATGGTGACAATTGGTTGCTGCAATTTGCAGCTCTCCTGCATATCACAAGAAGAGAAAGAAAAGATACTAAGAGTAATGAACAATAAAGGAGTTTTGGAAAATAACGTATCTCTGATCTCCAAATTTTCCTTGAACTGAGAAAAGGAGTAATTTTTATGATGGCAAAGTGATGGGTAAAATTTCCTGTCTAAATACTTCAAATGGTGGGTATAGAGCTGCATATTTGGTAGAGACTATATGTGTGTAAGCATTTGAAATGACCATGGCCACTGCAGCTCAAAGCCCAGCAAGTCTTAAGTTGCAGAGCAAATGGCAAATCAATTCCGTCAAACTACAATGGCGTTTATTTTGCCTTGAGAAACAAGCAGGCGTATATTCAGTCCCTATTGCAACATAAAGCATACATCATTTCTTATAATATCAAATAATTATTCATGTTAACTGATTTATGAGTAAACAAAAAGTCTATTTTTTTTTCTCACTTAACCTTACAGTTTTTTATTCCTGACATCTATTCATTAAGCTCTCTAATTTTTTATACACTAAATCTAGGGTTTGTCTCTAGCAAGTCAATACCCCACAAGTTGCTCAGTATGTCTTATGTCATGATGGGCAATGAAAAAGGTTCTCTCAAGACCCAGATAATCTGGATTTGAATTTTGGCTACACTGTTAACTATAATGTGATTGTGGGCAATTAAACCACCTCTCTGACTCTTTTTATATCAGCAAATCAGGGGTTTTAATAACACCCACTTCAAGGGCTCCTATGTTAAATTAAATCAGTCATCTAAGAGTCATAGCATATTTTCTGGTCTAGTAAGCATATTGAATTAGAAATATTACTATTACAGTAATAAAGATACACCAGATACTGTAATGATTCCCAAAGACTTAAAGGTGAATACAATAGGATAAGCTTATATAAATAACCTCCATGTCTAGTAGGCATGACTTTCTGAAAGAGAAGTTTACACAACATAAGGCAGGAACAGATCAGAGAGTTACAAATTGTATCTAAGGAAATTAGCGAAGATTTTCCTCAAGAGGTGTCATTTGATCTGAATTTTAAAGAATAAAGAGGAGGGGGCTGGTGTGGTGGCTCACGTCTGTAATCCTAGCACTTTGGGTGGCTGAGGTGAGGTGTTCAAGACCAGCCTGGTCAACATGGTGAAACCTCATCTCTACTAAAAAATACAAAAATTAGCCGGACATGGTGGCACAGGCTTGTAATCCCAGCTACTCAGGAGGTTGAGGCAGGAGAATCGCTTCAACCCAGAAGGCAGAGGTTGCAGTGAGCCGGGATTGCACCACTGCATTTCAGCCTGGGCAACAGAGTGAGACCCTGTCTCAAAAAAAGGATAAAGAGGAGATCAAGACAAGAAAAATGGGTCAAGGTATTCCAGAAAGCATGAACAATTATGAGCAAAGTCAATGAAACAAGGCATTTTCAGGGAAAATGTGGTATGGATCTGCTAAAGAATAAGTATAATAGAAAAAATGGTGGCAGCCAGAGCTAGATGGGAAATTGGGATCCTGGTAATGTACTCTGTTAAGGTATGTGAGCATTTTTATTAGCAAATTGGAGTAAATTAGTCTTTAAACGATTTTTAAAAAGGAAGAAATAGGATTCCTTGAGGGTCAGTAAAAAGTTAATTGCAGGGATGTTTAAGAAAAGAATTAAAGAAAATTAAACCATGACCATAAATAATCACAATAACTGAGCTAGAACTAATGTTTCTGAAGCTTTATATTCCTGTCTTATTCTCAATTGGAAAAAAAAAAATCTACAGATTGTGGCTTCTAGGAAAGTTAATAAAACAAAATCTAAATATAGGGAGCAGGCTGAATTAACAAACCAGGTGGTGTGGAGGAGTGATTTAGACATGTCTCAACCACCCTACACAAATTAATCTATTTATATTGCATCATTATCATTATCATTATTAGACAGAAGAAAAAAAGAGACAGGAGGCTAAGGATGCATTTTACAGATATAAAAGACATATTTAAGTATTCTAGAAAGTTGCAGAGCCAAAGTAGATATAGATTAGTTTTAATAAAATTATTTTGATGAATTCCAAAAAACTGAATAAAATGAAAAGTTCAGATAGAAATTAGTTTTAAATGACAAACATTCAGTGAAGTTGTGGAAAAAGTAATAGAAGTGTTGTCATTGACATCGTTAAAATGACAAGATTAGTTTTTACTGATACAATATTTTCAAAGTGTTTTACCTAATTATATCTACACACTAACTGAAATTTAAATTCTACTAAAATAGCTTTGTTTCTTATAAGGTGTATTAAACTCAATACTTGTTAAGTTTTCATATTCTTTCAGTAATTCGTGACTGGCTTGTGAGAATTCACCAATGGTTTAAAGTAACTTACTTATGGAAATATTAAACAAGCAGTTTATTCCCTTAACACACACATAGAAAATTTCTCATATAAATTAATGTAATAGTTTTTAAAACATATATATCTTTTTGAAATATGTAGATTTTAAATTTTAAAATTACATGAGTGTTTTACATATGTCTAAATTCATAAAATTGTATGTGCTAAATATGTGTACTCCTTTGTATATAAATTATACCTCAATAAAGCTGTTAAAAAGCAAATATTTCCACCACACATGCACTAACAGGCTCAGCCTGACTGCAGCCAGCATCTAAGCACACCATGGAGAGCCTGGAGATCACCCTGTCCTGCCCAACACAGCCTGCCACCGATGTACACAGCAGGGGGAACCAAAACCAGGCCCACATTGCCCAGCACTGTCCCTTCTTTTGCCATTGCATTGTCCAAGGGCATAGGAATTGCCTTGCTCTTCCTGCTGCCACCTGTGCACAGCTTTCCAGAGACCGAAGAGTGCCTTGCTCAGTTCCCAAAAATGAAAAATTGACCAGGCACACCCACCACAGTCTGTGATTGAGAGCCTGAGGACAGAACAGTTCACCCAACATATGCCCACCAATGGCCACATACATCATCTGGGGGCCCGGACATTGACTCACCCTGCCTGCTACAATCAGCATGCACTCACTCCTACCAAGGGCCTGAGCAGGAGCCTTCCAATCCTGCCAGTACCTGCCCATGTCAGCCAGGAGCCTGGGGATTGATATGCCTGACCCCCCAGCATCTGCAGTATCCACACACTCCTCCTGGGGGTTGAGATGGCCTTCCCATCCTGCCACCACCACGACGTGTGGCTGGCACTCACACATGCCTCCTGGGCACCTGGGGAGTGCTATGTCTAGCCCACTGCTGCTGCCGCTGGCACCTCTGTGTGCCATCTGGTGAAATGAGGGTTGGCCCACAACCATTACTGGCAGGTTCACTGCTGGAACCTGAGAAGGCTACCTGAGGTCCCAAGGATTAACCCACTTCAACCCACTACCACCAGTGTACATGTGTGCCTACAGAGTATCCAAGAATGGGCACACTTGGCCTAACACCAAAACCACTGGAGCCCAAGGACATGGCCACTTTGCATCCCTGTCTCCAGAAAATTGTGCCACAACCTACACTGAAAACTGCAGACAAGCCACTTAGAAACTCACAGACACCACTGATGCTCACTACAGCCAAATAAATTATACAGAGACTACACTACTACATGCACCCAGAATCAGAGCTAAAGTGCGCTACATAACCAATGCTATAGATATATCTAGAGAAAAAAGTATTTCCCTATGAAAGTCAATCCGAAAAATTAAAAATAAAAATGATGACATCTACAAAGGAACACAATAATTCTCCAGCAACTATTTCCAAAAAGAAAACAATTTATGAAATTCTTGAAAAATCATATAGATGAAAATATTAAGGAAGCTCAATAAGATATGAGAACACAGATAATCAGTATAAAAATAAGACAAATGAATCACAATCTGAATGAGAAATTCAAAAGAGAGATAGACATCTTTAAAGAGAACCAAACAGAAATACTGGAAGGAAGGAATTTAAATATTAAAATAAAAATAAGAGCTCCAATAATTTACTAGAGTAAGCAGAAGAAGTAATTACTGAACTTGAAGACATGTCTTTTAGAATAACCCAGTCAGATTTTTTTTTAAATCAAGAATAAAAAAATAAATAAAGCCTGCATGACATATAGGACACTTTAAAGCAACTAAATATTCAAATTGTGTGTGTTCCAAAGGTAGAGTTGTTGTATAAAGATATAGAACACCTATTTAACAAAACAATAGCTGATTTTTTGTCTTTCAAGAAACGTAAACATTCAGATACAAAAGTTTAAAAATTTCCAAATAGATTCAACTTAAATAGGTTTTATCCAAACCACATTATATTCAAACCATCAAAAGTCAAAGACAAAGAATAAATTCTAAAATCAGCAAAAGTAAAGCATTAAGTCATATATAAGGGAATATCCATCAGATTAAAAGTGGATTTCTCAACAGAAATCTTACAGGCAAGGAGAGAAGGGAATGATAGATTCAAAGTGCTAAAAGAAAATGTAAAAAAAAATCTGGCAGTCACAAATATTATGTCTAGCAAAGCTACCCTTCAAAAATGATGAAAAAATAAAGTCTTACCCAGACAAAAAAAATTGAGGGTGTTCATCACCACTAGACCAGCCCTACAAGAAATGTTTAAAGGAATACTACATCTGGATGTGAAAGGACAGTATCTAACATCATGAAAACACACAAATGTATAAAACTCACTGATAAAACAGACTCACAAATGAAAAAAAGAAAGGGCTCAAATGTTACCAGTATTGAAAACCACCAAACAACAATGATAAAATATAGGAGAGTAAAAATGGAAAAAGGATACAAAAACACCCAGAAAAAAAATTGGCAAATGACAAGAATAAGTCATCAACTATCAACAATAACCTTAAATGTGAAAAGATTACATACCCCACTTAAAATATTTAGAATTACTCAATGGGTAAAAAAGAGATAACTCCACTCTATGTTTCCTGTTAGAAAATTGCTACACCTATGAAGACAGATATAGGCTGAAAGTGAAGGGATGATAAAAATGTATTTTACATAAACAAAAGCCAAAAAAAAAGTAAGAGTGGCTATACTTATATCAGATAAAACAAATTTCAAGTCAAAACTGTAAAAAAAAGACAAAGAAAGTTATAATAAAATGAAAAAGGATCAATTCAGCAAGGAAATATAATAAGTGTGTATATGTATTTATGTGTGTGTGTGTGTGTGTGTGTGTGTATAGCTCCCATAATTTCCACGTGTCATGGAAGGGAAGGGAAGTGGGAGGTAATTGAATCATGGGGTAGGGTCTTTCCCATGCTGTTCTTGTGATAGTGAATAAGTCTCAAGAGATCTTACAATTTTATAAACAGGAATTCCCCTGCACAAGCTCTCTCTTGCCAGCTGCCAGTAAGACATCACTTTGCTCTTCCTTCACCTTCTGCCATGACTGTGAGACTCCCCAGCCAGGTGGAACTGTGAGTCCATTAAATCTCTTTCTTATGTAAATTACCCAGTCTCAGGTATGTCTTTATTAGCAGCATGAGAATGAACTAATACAGTAAATAAATATATATATTTGAAACACTATACATGCACCTAATATTGGAGCACCAGATATATAAGGCAAATATTATTAGACATAAACAGAAAAAATACATAAACTCCAATACAGTAATAGTTGGGAGCTACAACACCCCACTCTCAGCATTGAACAAATCATCCAGACAGAAAATAACAAAGATTGAACTTAAGCTACACTTTAGACCAAATGGACCTAATACACAGTTACAGAACATTTTATTTAAAAGCTGAAGAATACACATTCTCTTGCAAGCACATAGAACATCCTTCAGAATACACCATATGGCAAGCCACAAAGTGAATCTCAACAAGTTTTTAAAAACTTAAAATCATATCAAGCATCTTTGCAAACCACATGGAACATATAGAAATCAATTACAATAAGAACTGTAGAAACTGTACAAATACATGAAAATTTAACAATATATTATTAAGCATTGGGTCAACAAAAACATTAAGAAGAAAATTTCAAAAATTTGAAATAAATAAAAAAAGAAACAAAATATACCCAAGCCTATGGGATACAGAAAAAACAGTGCTAATAGAAAAGTTTATATCAAAAAAACACCTACATCAAAAAGTAGATGTATTTCAAATAAACAATGGACCTTAAGAAACCAGAAAAGCAAGAACAAACTAAACTCAAAAATTGTGAATGGAAAGAAACAATCAAGATCAGTAGAATTAAATAAAATAGAAACACAAAAATTCATCAACAAAGTAAAAATTGGATATCTTGAAAAGATAAACAAAATAGATACACTGCTAGTTAGACCAGGAAAAAAAGTAAGCAGACCCAAACAAACAAAATTGGAATGACAAAAGAGATATAAGAACTAACACTAAAGAAATACAAATAATCATCAGAGAATATTATGAACAATGATATACTAACAATTGAAAAACCTAGCAGAAATGGATAAATTCCTGAACACATACAACCTACCAAGATTAAATCAAGAAAAAACAGAAAACCTAAAAAGAAAAGAAATAAGTAATGAGATTGAATCTTTAATTAAAAAAAAAAAAACTTATAACAAAGAAAAGTCCAAGACTGCATGACTTTACTGCTAAAGTTATAGGGAAGAACTAATACCAGTACTTCTTAAAATATTCAAAAAGTTGAAGAGGAAGGAAATATTTCTGATTCATTCTAGGAGTCCAGAACTACCCTAATACCAAAACCAGACTAGGACATTAAAAAAAGGTCAATGTCACTGATGACTATTGATGCAAAAATGCTCAAAAACACTATCAAACTAAGTCCAACAACACATAAAGATATCATTCATTATGATCAACTGGGATTTATCCCAGGGATGCAAGATGGTTCAACATATGCCAATCAGTAAATGTGATATATGACACACATAAAGGACAAAAATCATATGATCATCTCAATAGATGCAGAAAAAGCATTTGATAAGGTCAACACTCCTGCATGATAAAAACTCTCAACAAATTAAGTATAAAAGGAATATATCCTGAGACTTTGCTGAAGTTGTTTATCAGCTTAAGGAGATTTTGGGCGGAGACGATGGGGCTTTCTAAATATACAATCATGTCATCTGCAAACAGGGACAATTTGACTTCCTCTTTCCCTAATTGAATACACTCTATTTCTTTCTCTTGCCTGATTGCCCTGGCCAAAACTTCCAACACTATGTTGAATAGGAGTGGTGAGAGAGGGCATCCCTGTCTTGTGTCAGTTTTCAAAGGGAATGCTTCCAGTTTTTGCCCATTCAGTATGATATTGGTTGTGGGTTTGTCATAAATAGCTCTTATTATTTTGAGATACATACCATCAATACCGAATTTATTGAGAGTTTTTAGCAAGAAGGGTGTTGAATTTTGTCAAAAGCCTTTTCTGCATCTATTGAGATAATCATGTGGTTTTTGTCTTTGGTTCTGTTTATATGCTGGATTGTGTTTATTGATTTGCGTATGTTGAACCAGCCTTGCATCCCAGGGATGAAGCCCACTTGATCATGGTGGATAAGCTTTTTGATATGCTGCTGGATTCTGTTTTCCAGTATTTTATTGAGGATTTTTGCATTGATGTGCATCAGGGATATTGGTCTAAAATTCTGTTTTTGTTGTGTCTCTGCCAGGCTTTGCTATCAGGATGATGCTGGCCTCATAAAATGAGTTAGGGAGGATTCCTGCTTTTTCCATTGATTGGCATAATTTCAGAAGGAATGGTACCAGCTCCTCCTTGTACCTCTGGTAGAATTCAGCTGTGAATCTGTCCGGTCCTGGACTTTTTTTGGTTGGTACGCTATTAATTATTGCCTCAATTTCAGAGTCTGTTATTGGTCTATTCAGGGATTCAGCTTCTTCCTGGTTTAGTCTTGGGAGGGTGTATGTATCCAGGAATTTATCCATTTCTTCTAGGTTTTCTAGTTTACTTGCGTAGAGGTGTTTATAGTATTCTCTGATCCTAGTTTGTATTTCTGTGGCATCGGTGGTGATATTCCCTTTATCATTTTTTTTATTGTGTCTATTTGATTCTTCTCTCTTTTCTTCTTTATTAGCCTTGCTAGCAATCTATCAATTTTGTTGATCTTTTCAAAAAACCAGCTCCTGGAAAAAATCAGTTTTTTGAAGGGTTTTTTTGGCTCTATCTCCTTCAGTTCTGCTCTGATCTTAGTTATTTCTTGCCTTCTGCTAGCTTTTGAATGTGTTTGCTCTTGCTTCTCTAGTTCTTTTAATTGTGATGCTAGGGTGTCAATTTTAGATCTTTCCAGCTTTCTCTTGTGGGCATTTAGTGCTATAAATTTCCCTCTACATACTGATTTACATGTGTCCCAGACATTCTGGTATGTTGTATCTTTGTTGTTATTGGTTTCAAAGAACATCTTTATTTCTGCCTTCATTTCGTTATGTACCCAGTAGTCATTCAGGAGCAGGTTGTGCAGTTTCCATGTAGTTGAGCGGTTTTGATTGAGTTTCTTAGTCCCGAGTTCTAGTTTGATTGCAGTGTGGTCTGAGAGACTGTTATAATTTCTGTTCTTTTATATTTGCTGAGGTGTGCTTCACTTCCAACTATGTGGTCAATTTTGGAATAAGTGTGATGTGGTGCTGAGAAGAATATATATTCTTTTGATTTGGGGTGGAGAGTTCTGTAGATGTCTATTAGGTCTGTTTGGTGCAGAGCCGAGTTCAATTCCTGGATATCCTTGTTAACTTTCTGTATTGATGATCTGTCTAATGGCGACAGTGGGGTGTTAAAGTCTCCCATTATTATTGTGTGGGAGTCTAAGTCTCTTCGTAAGTCTTTAACGACTTGCTTTATGAATGTAGGTGCTCCTGTATTGGGTGCATATATATTTAGGATAGTTAGCTCATCTTGCTGAATTGATCCTTTTACCATTATGTAATAGCCTTCTTTGTCTCTTTTGATCTTTGTTAGTTTAAAGTCTGTTTTATCAGAATCTAGGATTGCAACTCCTGCCTTTTTTTGTTTTCCATTTGCTTGGTAGATTGTCCTCCATCCCTTTATTTTGAGCCTATGTGTGTCTCTGCATGTGAGATTGCTCTCCTGGATACAGCAAACTGATGGGTCTTGTATCCAATTTGCCAGCCTGTGTCTTTTAATTGGAGCATTTAGCCCGTTTACATTTAAGGTTAATATTGTTATGTGTGAACTTGATCCTGTCATTATGATGTTAGCTGGTTATTTTGCTCGTTAGTTGATGCAGCCTCTTCCTAGCATCGATGGTCTTTACATTTTGGCATGTTTCTGCAGTGATTGGTACCGGTTGTTCCTTTCCATGTTTAGTGCTTCCTTCAGGAGCTCTTGTAGGGCAGGCCTGGTGGTGACAAAATCTCTCAGAATACAAAATCAATGTGCAAAAGTTACTGGCACTCTTATATGCCAATAACACAGAGAGCCAGCCAAATCATGAGTGAACTCCCATTCTCAATTGCTTCAAAAAGAATAAAATACCTAGGAATCCAACTTACAAGGGATGTGAAGCACCTCTTCAAGGAGAACTACAAACCACTGCTCAATGAAATAAAAGAGGACACAAACAAATGGAGGAACATTCCATGCTCATGGATACAAAGAATCAATGTTGTGAAAATGGCCATACTGCCCAAGGTAATTTATAGATTCAATGCCATTCCCATCAAGCTACCAATGAGTTTCTTCACAGAACTGGAAAAAATTACTTTAGAGTTCATATGGAACCAAAAGAGAGCCTGCATTGCCAAGACAGTCCTAAGCCAAAAGAATAAAGCTGGAGGCATCACGCACCTGACTTCAAACTACACTACAAGGCTACAGTAACCAAAACAGCATGGTACTGGTACCAAAACAGAGATATAGACCAATGGAACAGAACAGAGGCCTCAGAAATAATACCACACATCTACGACCATCTGATCTTCGACAAACCTGACAAAAACAAGAAATGGGGAAAGGATTCCCTATTTAATAAAAGGTACTGGGAAAACTGGCTAGCCATAAGTAGAAAGCTGAAACTGGATCCCTTCCTTACACCTTATATGAAAATTAATTCAAGATGGATTAGATACTTAAATGTTAGACCTAAAACCATAAAAACCCTAGAAGAAAACCTAGGCAATACCATTCAGGACATAGGCATGGGCAAGGACTTCATGACTAAAACACCAAAAGCAATGGCAACAAAAGCCAAAATTGACAAAGGGGATCTAATTAAACTAATGAGCTTCTGCACAGCAAAAGAAACTATCATCAGAGTGAACAGGCAACCTACAGAATGGGAGAAAATTTCTGCAATCTACTCGTCTGACAAAGGACTAATATACAAAATCTACACAGAACTCAAACAAATTTACAAGAAAAAAAAAACCATCAAAAAGTGAGCAAAGGATATGATCAGACACTGCTCAAAAGAAGATATTTGTCCAGCCAACAGACAATGAAAAACTGCTCATCATAACTAGCCATCAGAGAAATCCTAATCAAAACCATAATGAGATACCATCTCACACCAGTTAGAATGGTGATCATTAAAAAGTCAGGAAACAATAGATGCTGGAGAGGATGTGGAGAAATAGGAACACTTTTACACTATTGGTGGGAGTGTAAACTAGTTCAACCATTGTGGAAGGCAGTGTGGCGATTCCTGAAGGATCTAGAACTAGAAATATGATTTGACCCAGTCATTGCATTACTGGGTATGTACCTAAAGGATTATAAATCATGCTGTTATAAAGACACATGCACACATATGTTTATTGCGGCACTATTCACAATAGCAAAGACTTGGAACCAACCCAAATGTCCATCAATGACAGACTGGATTAAAAAAATGTGGCACATATACACCACAGAATACTATGCAGCCATAAAAAGTATAAGTTCTTGTCCTTTGTAGGGACATGGATGCAGCTGGAAACCATCATTCTCAGCAAACTTTCGCAAGAACAGAAAACAAAACACTGCGTGTTCTCACTCATAGGCAGGAATTGAACAATGAGAACACTTGGACACAGGAAGGGGAACATCACATACTGGGGCCTGTTGTGGGTTGAGGGGAAGGGGGAAGGATGGTATAAAGAGATATACCTAATGTAAATCACGAGTTAATGAGTGCAGCACACCAACATGGCACATGTATACATATGTAACTAACCTGTACGTTGTGCACACGTACCCTAGAACTTAAAATATAATAAAAAAGGGAAAAAAGGAATATATCTAACCATAATAAAGGCCACATGTAACAAACCCACAGCTAATATTAGATTGAATGGGGAAAAGCTGAAAGTCTTTCCTCTAAGAACTGGAACAACACAAGGGTGCCTACTTTCACCACTCTTATTCAACATAGTATTGTAAGTTCTAGGTAGAGCAATCACACAAGAGAAAGAAATAAAAGGCAATCAAAATGGGGAAAAAAAACTAGTAAAATTATTGTTCTTTGCAAATGAAATGATACATGTATTTAAAACTCTTAAAAACTCCACCAAAAACACTCTTAGAACTTATAAACAAATTCAGTAAAATTACAGGATACAGAATCAATCTACAAATTCAGTACAATTTCTACATGCCAAAAGAGAATAATACAAAAAAAAAAAAAAAAAATCTCATTTGCAATAGCAACAAAAAAATTAAATTACCTAGGTGAAAATTCCTATAAGGAAATCTACAAAATGCTGATGGAAGGAATTGAAGAGGACACAAATGGAAAGACATCTCTAATTATAGTTCAGAATTAATATTGTTAAAATTACCATATTACTCAAATGGATCTATAAATTTAATGAAAGATCTATGAAAAAATAATGATATTCTTCAGATAAATAAAAAAAACTATCTTAAAAATCATATGGAACCGAAAAACAGTCCAAAGAGCCAAAACAGTCCTCAGCAAAAAGAACAAAGTCAGAGGCATTGCACTATCTGAATTTGAAATGTGTTACAAATTAATAGTAACCAAAATGCATGGTATAGTATAAAAATAGACAAATAGACCAATGAAGCAGAAAGATAACCCAGAAGTAAATCCACACATTTATAGCCAATTGATTTTCAACAAAGATTCCAACAACACACATTGTGGAAACAGCACCCTTTTCAATAAATGATGCTAAGAAAACTGAATTTCCATATGCAGAAGAATGACAGTAGACCCCTATCACTCACCATAGGTAAAAATCAACTTAAAATAGATTAAAGACAAAAGTAAGAGTGGAAAGTTATAGAACTACTAGAAGGAAACACAGGAAACACTCCAGGACATTGGGCTAGGCAAAGATTTTATGCATAATACCTCAAAAGCACAGCCTACAAAAATGAAAATAGCTAAATGGGACACTCTTAAGCTAAAATGCTTCTTCACAGCAAAAGAAAGTCAGCAGATTGAAGAGACAACTTGTAGAATGGGAGAAAATATTTGCAAACTATTCCTCCAACAAAGGACTTATAGCCAGAATATACAAGAAATTCAAACAACTTAATAGACCAAAAACAAATATCATGAAAACATGGGCAAAAAAATCTGAATATGCATTTCTCTAAAGAAGAATAGCCATGGTGACATATACCTATAGTCCCAGCAATGTGGGAGGCTGAGATGGTAAAATTACTAGAGCCCAGGATTTCAAGTTCAGTCTGAGCAACATAACAAGACCTCATCCCTAAAACATACACACACAACATAGAAATGGTCAACAAGTATGTATATATAAATAAATAACAAATACTGATGAGGATGCAAAGAGGATTATTATACATTCTTGGTGAGAATGTAAACTACTATAGGCAATATGAAAAACAGTATGGAGATTTTTCAAAAAAATAAAAATAAAACTACCATAAGATCCAGCAATCTCGGTCTGGGTATTTATCCAAAGGAAAGGAAATCAGTTATATGTTTACTGCAGCACTACTCACAATAGCCAAAGTAAGATCAACCTTTATCCATGAATGAATGACTGGATAAAATGTGTGTATGTGTGTGTGTGTATGGATGACTGGATATATATACACATTAGTCATCCATTCATGGATAAAGATTGATTCTTAGTCATAAATACACACACACACAAACAAACAAACAAAATGTAATACTATTCTGCCATTTAAACAATGGAATCCTGTCATTTGCAGCAACATGGATAGAACTGGATGCCATTATGTTAAGTGCAACAAGTCAAGCAGAGAAAGACAAATATCACATGTTCCCACTCATATATGGCAGTTTTATAGTGTGTGATAGCACAGTAGGGTGACTAAAGTTAACAACAATGTATCACATATTTCAGAATAACTACAAGACTTGAAATGTCCCCAGATAAAGAAATGATACATATCCAAGGTAGTAGACATTCTAAATATCCTGATTTGATCAATACATATTGTATGCATATATAAAAATACCACATGTACACCATGTATATGTACAAATGTATGCATCAAAAAATGTTTTAAAAGCAAATAAACATTTTAAAAACCCTTTGAAAACAAGACAAAACCGAAAACATTACCATGTAATATTTCTTTATTGAGAATTGTAGAAATTATTTTCTAAAATATAATTTGTTAATAAATAAATAAATTTTCTAAAATACTTATGACTAGTTAGTTTCCTGGTTATTTTTCACTTATAGATATGTGCATTGTTTATTTTGTCATTCTGTCAAAAACAAAAGCTAATGTATGTTTCCAGATCTTGTCAAAAGTTTATAAAACTTAGTGTTTTTTTAATGACTAAGTCTATTTCAGGATAAAGAATCAAATAAAAATCAGTAGCATTTGTTAATAGTGAAAATCTGAAAAACAAATTAAAAAGTAATCTCATTTACAGTAGTCACAAATAAAACTATATATGTAGGCATTAACTAACCAAGGAAGTGAAAGTTCTGTAAATGAAAACTGTAAAACACTAATGAAAGAACTTGTAGAGCACACACAAAAAATGAAAAAATATCCCATGTTCATGGACTGGAAAAAAAAACAATATTGTTAAAATGTCCATACTACTCAAAGCAATCTACAAATTTAATCAAATTTCTATCAATATAGCAATGATATTCTTCTTGGAAATAGAAAAAGAAAATCCTAACTTTTTTGTTGTTTTGAGACAGGGTTTCACTGTCACCCAGGCTGGAGTACAGTGGCACAATCTCAGCTCACTTCAACCTCCGCCTCCTGGACTCAAGGGATCCTCTCACCTCAGCCTCACGAGTAGCTGCGACTATAGGTACATGCCACCATGCCTGGCTAACTTTTTGTATTGTTTGTAAAGATGCGGTTTCACTGTGTTGTCCAGCCTGGTCCTGAACTCCTGGGCTCAAGGGGTCCACCTGCCTCGGGCTCCCAAAGTGCTGGGATTACAGCCGTGACTCACCATGCCCGGCTGAAAAAATATCCTAAAATTTATATGGAATCACAAAATACCCAGAATAGCCAAAGCTGTTCTGAGCAAAAAATAATAAAACTGGTGGAATCACATCACCTGACTTCAAATTTTGCTACAGAGCGGTAGGAACCAAAACAGCATGGTACTGGCACAAAAACAGATACGTGGATCGATGGAACAGTATAGAGAACCCAGAAACAAATCCACACACCAACAGTGAACTCATGTTTGACAAAGGTGCCAAGAACATATCTTGGAGAAAAGACAGCATCTTCAATAAATAGTGCTGGGCTGGGAAAACTGAATATCCATATGCAGAACAATAAAACTAGACCCCTAGCTCTCAGCATGTACAAAAATCAAATCAAAATGGATGAAAAAAGACTTAAATCTAAGACCTCAGACTATGAAACTTATACAAAAAATATTGGGGAAACTCTCTAGGACACTGCTCTGGGCAAAAATTTCTTTAGTATTACCCACAAGCAGAGGCAACTAAAGCAAAATTGGACAAATGATATTATGTCAAGTTAAAAAGCTTCTGCACAGCAAAGGAAATCATCAACGAAGTGAAGAGACAACCCACAGAAAGGGAGAAAGTATTTGCAAACTATTCATCTGACAGAATATATGAGGAACTCAAACAACTCTATAGGAAAAAGTCGAATAATTTGTTTTAAAAATGGGCAAAGAATCTGAATAGACATTTTGCAAAAGAAGACATACAAATGGCAAACAGGCATATAAAAAGGTGCTCAACATCACTGATCATTGGAGAAATGCAAATCAAAACTACAATGAGATATCATCTCACCCCAGTTAAAATGGCTTATATCCAAGACAGGTAATAACAAGTGCTGGCAAGTATGTGGAGAAAAGGGAACTCTCATACATTGTTAGTAGGAATGTAAGTTAGTAAAACCACTATGGAGAACAGTTTAGAGATTCCTCAAAAACTAAAAATAGAACTACCATATGATCCAGCAGTAACACTCCTAGTTATATTCTCAAAAAAAGGCAATCAGTATATCAAAGAGATATCTGCACTCCAACGTTTGTTGCAGCACTGTTCACGATAGCCAAGATTTCTGAAAACAATCTAAGTCTATCAACAAATGAATGGATAAAGAAAATGTGGTACATATACACAATGGAGTACTATTCAGCCACAAAAAGGAGAATGGGATCCAGTTATTTATAACAACATGGATGGAACCGAAGATCATTATGTTAAGTGAAGTTAGTCAGGCACAGACAGAAACACAAATATTGCATGTTCTCACTTGTTTGTAGGATCTGAAATCCAAAACAATTGATCTTACGGGCATAGAGAGTAGAAGGGTGGTTACCAGAGACTGAGAAGGGCAGTGGGGGCCTGGGGGTGGGGAGGAGATGGTTAACGTGTACTAAAACAATAGTTATAAAGAACAAATAAGACAAAATATTTATAGCACAAAAGGGTGAGTATAGTCAATAATAATTTAATTGTACATTTAAAAATAACTAAAGGAGTAATAAAATAATAAAGTTATATACACTTAAAGATAACTAAAGCAGCATAATTGGATTGTTTGTAACACAGAGGATAGATGCTTGAGGGGATGGATACCCCGTTCTCCACGACGTGATTGCTATGCATTGCATACCTGTACAAAAATATTTCCTGTATCCCGTAAATATAGATACCTATTATCTATGCATAAAAATAAAGAAAAAAGAAAATGATTAAGTGTGAAAAAGAAATAAAATATGAATAGAATCTTGCTTTGTTTAAATGGGACCAAGAGCATTCATCTTAGCCATTATGCTTCTTAATATCATGGGAAGTGGCTTAGTTCAAGCGGGCACAGCCGTCTGCCAGGGCATGACTCTGGTACAGGTGTTAACTTACATATTGCCATTTTTGCTTGCATGACCTTGGATAGATTAAGAGACTTCTTTTATCTCACGGCAAAAGAAGTCTCGTCTTCTATCTATCAGATGAAAATTAAAATAGCATCTAAGCCATAGTGTTGTTATGAGACTCAAATAGCATTATAATTTAAAGCACTTAGAACTGTATCAAGAGTAGAGTCAGGACTACATAACTGTTATCTATTACTTTTTATAAACATATTTTATTGTAGCTTTTCTCTCCTCTACCTCTACACAAATACATATCAAGGCATTTCAGGAAACAGCAACCACATATGCAAAGGCTAAGAGAGAAGGCAATGTTTTCAGGCATAACATGGTTCGGTTCTAGGAGAGAATCTGTGTAAGAATGAAAACTGCTGGGAACTACAGAAGACAGGAAATTGAGATCCAGGTAATGTTATGTGAAGAGAGATATCGTTTTCAAATACTTATTGATCTTACTACACTTGCCCAAAAAGACAACACTAATTTACACCTTTATTTCAAAAACAGACAAAAGCATTTATCAAGTGCCTACTAAGTGTGTGAAACAGAAGCTAGGTGCCGCAGCACACCCTTAATAAACAGAAATGATTATACTTTCACAAATCTTAATCTATTAGAGTACATTATAGTAATAGAACACCAATCTCTTCAATAAAAGACTGAATATGGGCCATCCTGGGTCACATAGCAAGACCCCACATTCACAAAAGTTAAAAAAAAAAAAATAGCCAGGCTTGGAAGCATGTGCCTGCTGAAGTTTCAGCTATTCAGGAGGCTAAGATGGGGGGATCACTTGAACCTAGGAGAGTAAGGCTGCAGTGAGCTATGATGTCACTACTGCACTCCAGCATGAATGACAGAGTGAGATCCTGTCTCTAAAAAAAGAAGGCTGAATATGATGAATGCCACAAAATGCTCTCAATATTTACTATTTAGAAGAATATTAAAAGGTTACATCCAGTTGGAGAAATAGGGGACAGTTTTAAGAAAGAGTGACATTTAAGGACATGCACAAGAGAAGAGTCAGATTTCAGTTTCTGGAAGTTTAGTTTCCAGCACCTTCCATGTCTTCAGTGGAATGTCACAATCTCTTTCTTTTTAGGGCAACATAAAGCCATACACTCCATTATTATGCAATTTCTAGTCGAAGCCTGGTTAATGTAATTCAGGTTGTATTCCTCAACACCCTCCTCAAGGGCACCTTCAAATTAAATACATGATATGGTTGAAACATCTTCTAACTTCATGACGTCAGAATCCTAGGCCAGATGTGGCTTTTGCTGGCAGGGAGCCCTGATTTTTCTTGGGCTAGAACAACAAAGTCTAACATAGTATTAAATATTTACTCATACATTTTGAAAAATTCAAGACTAAATTACTGGACAAAATTCAAAAAATTGAAATAATCCCAAGATACATACATTTATGTTGATAATATTGCCACAATTCTATTTATTAAAATTAAACATTATAATACATACACTTTAAAAATGTCATTTAGTAAACAAAAATGAAAGCAAGTATTGATCAAATTTTTTTTTTTTGGTTTGACTTTAACACTATAAACTTTTCAATATAGAAAGTGTTAACCAAAAGATAACGTCATTTTCTGGGCCAAACATACATTATTCAAGAAGGAAGCACTAGCAGACCATGGTGACCTCAAGAAAGCTAGAAAGTGCAGCCATGCATACTGCATTCCAAACATGGGAGAAGTGAATAAGCAACCCTGATGTCTGATTCTAAAGAGATGTCTTTTCCTTAACCTTTGTTTCTGTGCTCAATATTAAGTGTTCTATTCTCTAGCAATCTTATATTTTCTCCAAATTTGCTTGCTTGGAGTTTCTTCAGGTAACAAGATAGAAAAGATTACAATAACAGACAAAGGCATATGTGAGACTGAATATTGTCAGGAATTTAGAGAATGCAACGTGGTATAGGAGGAAAATCACAATATTTTGTAAAAGACAGCCTGGGTTCCATTTCAGATCTGTCATTTAATGGCAGGGTAACCTTTGCATCACTTGATCTCACTAAGCGTCACCATTAAAATGACTGGTAATGACCTCCCTGAGTTATTGGGAAAGTTACATATGGTAAGATATGTGGAGCATCTACCTTACCATTTCCTATGCCATGCAGACTCTGTAATGTAGGTTACTGCACTTTCTATAAAAATACAGATATGGAAACCAGAAGTATGCAAGTGATTTTTTTCTAATACAACCCATGATCTAATTACCAAATTTAATTTTCTTGTTCTTTTTCTAGTTCTCAGATTACTCATTGAAACTTTTTGCTTCCCCATATCCACCAATACAATTTCCTTTTCCTTTAAATACTTTCCTTTCTGTTTCTCATTCTGTATCTCAGACGATTCGTTCTTTCGTTTGTTCTTCTTTTTACTGAATATCCTTAAATATTAGATATGCTGGTGTTCATTAGGGTTCCATTCTTTGGTTTCCTTCCCTAACTTACAGATGGACAATTTATCTATGTGGATTAACTTCTACTTTTAATTCAATAGCTCCAAAATCTTAGCTCCTATGATTTATATATGTTATTTGTAAATACCTCAGTTGCATTCGCATTCATATACCAAACCAAATTCAATATGTTTCCTGCCAAGCCTAAGCTTCTGTAACAGTCAACAAAATTAAAATCTCAGATATGTGATTCTTTTTCTCACTTCTCACTCACAATATTAAATCTATAACTAGGTTCTGTTGACTACATTTTCTAAATGATCTCTTCATTTGATTCATTTCTCACCATTCTAACTGCACCACTCTAGTTTTAACCCTCAGCAATGTTCTTTTCTAAGAAAAATATCTTTATTCATTTCCAAGGCTTTAACCATTTATCCCTCATTATCCAGTGTAGAAAGCACTAATCACATGTGGCTACTGAGCACTTGAAATTTCATGGCTAGTCCAGATTTAAATATGGAATAAGAACAAAGTAAACACACCAGTCATTATACAAGGAGAATATAAAATATTAAGTTAATACTTTTTATATTCATTACATTTTAAAATCATAAAATTTGGGTATATTGGATGACATAGAACATTATTAAACTGAATTTAACCTGTTTCTTTTTGCTTTTCAAACATTTTTAGAAGTACACATATGGCCTGCATTCTACTTCTGTTAGATACTTCTGTCTAACCTACTCCTCCATTTTCTTGGCAGAGTCATTTTTGATACAAATAGATTGTGTCATTTCCTGCATTAATCATCTTGAATAGGTCTGTCATACCTTGAAGCAAGGTTACCTCACTGTGAAATTATAGAATAAAATGAGAATGGTTTTGCCTTCAGTTGTACAATTCTACCTGCAAGACAAGCTTAAATTCTCTATCAAGGATTAAGAGTCCTCTTAATTTATTTTACCATCTTTATCCATACCGTGCCCTGACCTAATATTGAACCCTCACCACCTCAGCCACACTTGATTAGTTGCCTTTCCAAACAATCTATTCACTTTTCTGACTTTATGCCATTTAAGATGCTATTTATAAGGCTTTGGAATGCCCTAGTCTAAGCAATCACTTACTAATTTTAAAGGCCCAGCTGAGACCTCAACTTTCTAGAAAGGATTTTCCTTCTAACCCTCTACCAACAAAACTAATTACTTTCTTCTTCGTTCTTAATAACCCTTAACCCATGCCTGTATTTTGTACTTATTACTTATAAGGATTAGTTTCTATGCATCTCTCACATTAGAATGCAAGTTGTTCAGACAAGAGACCACTTGAATTCTAATGTGAGTGACATGCATGTAAATGCATGCATAAAAATATGTGGGATATGGTTAAGCCCACATATTTCCTCTTTACCTATATTCTATTCTGCAGTAGTCTAATTCCTTGTCCTTAACAGAAAGACAGAGACATGGCTGTGTCTGGAGAAAATACTGGGGATTCTAGCATTCTTTAGAACATTTAAAAAACTACAGTTATTTTTCATCTACTAATAAAAGCCAGGCATAAAAAAGACAAATAGCACATGATCTCATGAATAAGTGGAATCTAAAATGTTGAACTCATAGCAGTAGGGAGTAGAATGTTGGTTACTAAAGACTGTGTTTGTATGCCAAGGGGAAACTGGGGAGATGTTGGTCAAAGGCTACAAAATTATCAGTTAGATAAGAGATAAGGTCAAGAGATCTATTGCACAACATGGTATCTGTAGTTAATAGCAATGTATTGTATTGAAAATTGCTATGATAATAGATTTTATGTGTTCCCATCACAAAAAAAGGATGTGAAGTAATGTATATGTTAATTAGCTCAATTTAGCCATTCCACAATGTATACATATTTTAAAGCAGCATTTAATACACAATAAATATTATAATTTCAAAATAAATTTTATTGTGTATATTTAAGGCATAAAATATGACATTATGAGATATATACAGATAGTAAAATGGTCACTATCTGTATATAAAATGATTAATGAGGTACATTAACGTATCAGTCATCTCACATATTTACCCATTTTTTTTAAATTTTTGTTTTGGTGGCAAGAGAAGCAAAAATACACTCATTTAGCAGAAATCCCAAATACAGTACAATGTTATTAACTATAGTCCTCATGTTTTATATAGGTGTCTCCAGACTTGTTTATTTTACATATTTGTTATTTTGTATCCTCTGACCTGCATCTCCCGATTTCCTCTCCCTCTCCACCTCCTGCTCCGGGTAAACACTGTTTTATTCTCTGTCTCTGGTATATCTGACTTATTTTTTAAAAAACAATTCCACATGTAAGAGAATCATGTAATGTTTTTTTATTTCTGTATCTGATTTGTTTCTAGCACAATGTCCTCCAGTTTCATCCATATCGTGACAAATGACAGGATCTTCTTTTGCAAAGGCTGAATAATACTCCTTTGTATATGTGTACCACAATTTATTTAGCTTTTGTCTGTCCACAAAAATTTAACTTGCTTCTATATCTTTGCTGTTGTGAATAATTCTGCAATGAACATGGGATTGCAGATATCTTTAGGAGGTGATGATTTTATTTCTTTCCAGATATGCCCAGAGAGGGATTGCTGGATTATATGGTAGTTCTATTCCTTATTTAGGAAACTCCATACCGTTTTCACAATGGCTGTACCAATCTGCATACCCACCAACAGTGTTCAAGTATTTCCTTTTCTCTATATTCCCACACGAAACACATGGTGTGTATGCCATTTATTATCTCCTTGTTTTTGATAATAGCCATCCTAATAGGTGTGAGGTGATATATTTGTGGCATTTTGCAATTCCCTGATGATTAATAATGTTGAGCATCTTTTCATTATCTATTGTATATTAAGTCTTCTTCAGAGAATGTATCAGCAAGACTTTTGCCCATTTTTAATTGTTTTTTTTTTGTTTTCTTACTAGTGAGTTATATGAGTTCTTAATACATTTTGGATATTAAGATATATGGTTATAACTCTTATCAGATATATGATTTACAAATATATTTTCCCAATCTGTTGGCTGTCATTTTATTTTGATTGTTATCTTTGCTATGCAGTTTTTGATTTTTATATAGTCCCATATATATCTTTTGTTTTGTTTTCACCAGAGAGAACAAAGCTGCCATCGTCTCACTGAAAAATACAAATGGTAATTTGGCCACGTTATGCCCCATTTTGCTTAAATAAAGAATCAAAAATTACCCAAATTTACCTGAGAGTCATTGTCTCAACATCTGTGCTATGTTACCAATTTTAATTTTCGTGTTTTTTCTGAGTCCATAAAACCACAACAACACAAAATTATGGTTGTGTATTAGTCTATTCTCATGCTGCTAATAAAGACATGCCAGAGACTGGATAATTTATGAAGGAAAGATGTTTAATTGACTCACAGTTCCACATGGCTTGGGAGACATCACAATCATGGCAGAAGGCAAAGGGGAAGCAAGACACGTCTTGCATGGCAACAGGCAAGAGATCATGTGCAGGGGAACTGTCTTTTTATAAAACCATAAGATCTTGTGAGACTTGTTCACTATCATGAGAACAGTAAGTAAAAGGCCTTCCCCTATGATTCAATTACTTCCCACCAGGTCCCTCCCATGACACGTGGGGATTATAAGAGCTACAACTCAAAATGAGATTTGGGTGGGGACACAGCCAAACTATATCATTCTTCCCCGACCTCTCCCAAATCTCATGTCCTCAAATTTCAAAACCACTAATGCCTTCCCAAAAGTGCCCCAAAGTCTTAATATATTTCAGCATTAAACAAATATCCACAACAAAGTCTCATCTGAGACAAGGCAAGTCCCTTCGACATAGGAGTCTGTAAAATCAAAAACAAGTTAGTTTCTTCCTAGATACAAAGAGGGTAGAGGCATTAAGTAAAAAAATCCATTCCACATAGGAGAAATTGGCCAAAACAAAGTGGCTACCGGGCCCACCCAAGTCCAAAAACCAGCAGAGCAGTCAAATCTTAAAGCTCCAGAATCATCTCCTTTGACTTCATGTTTCACATTCAGGTCATGTTGATGTAAGAGGTGGGTTCCCAAGGTCTTGGGCAGCTCTGCCCTGTGACTTTGCAGGATACAGCCCCACTCCTGGCTGCCTTTACAGGCTGGCATTGAGTGTCTGAGGCTTTTCCAGGCACACAGTACAAGTTATCAGTGGATCTACCATTCTGGGATCTGGAGGATGGTGGCCCTGTTCTCATTACTCCACTAGGCAGTGAACCAGTGGGGACTCTGGGTGGGGCCTCTGATCCCATATTTCCCTTCTGCACTGCCCTAAGAGAGATTCTCCATGAGGGCTCCACCCCTGCACAAACTTCTGCCTGGACATCCAGGCATTTCTGTATATCCTCTGAAATCTAGGTGGAGTTTCTCAAACATCAATTCTTGACTTCTGTGCACCCACAGGGTCAACATCACGTGGAAACTGCCAAGGTTTGAGGTTTGCGCCCTCTGGAGCCACAGTCTGAGCTGTACCTTGGCCCCTTTTAGCCATAGCTGGAACAGCTGCAATGCAGGGCACAGAGTCCCTAGGCTGCACACACCAGGGGGACTCTGGGCTCAGCCCATAATACCATTCTTAACTCCTAGGCCTGTGGGCCTGTAATGGGAGGGCCTGCCATGAAGGTCTCTGATATGCCCTGGAGACATTTTCCCAATTGTCTTGGTGATTAACATTGGACTTCTTACTTATGAAATTTCCGCAACAGGCTTGAATTTCTCCCCAGAAATATTTTTTTTATTATTAATTTTCTATTGCATCATCAGGCTGCAAATTTTCTAAACTTTTATTCTCTGCTTCCTCTTGAACAATTTTCCACTTAGAAATGTCTTCCACAAAATACACTAAATTATCCCTCTCAAGTTCAAAGTTCCACAGATCTCTAGGACAGGGACAAAATGCTGCCAATCACTTTGTTTAGCAAGAGTGACCTTTACTCCAGTTCCCAAAAATTCCTCATCTCTATCTGAAACCACCTCAGCCTGGACTTTATTGTGCATATTACTATCATCATTTTTGTCAAAGTCATTCAACAAGTCTCTGGGAAGTTCTTAACTTTGCTACATCTTCCTGTCTTCTGAGCCCTCTAACACTCAACGAAGTTCCAAACTTTTTCACATTTTCCTATCTTCTTCTGACCCCTCCAAACTGTCCTAACCTCTGCCTGTTACCCAGTTCCAAAGTTGCTTCCACATTTTCAGGTATATTTACAGCAGTACCCCACTGCTACGACCAGTTTACTGTATTATTTTGTTCTCACACTGCTAATAAAGACATGTCCAAGACTAGATAATTTATAAGGAAAAGAGGTTTAATTGACTCACAGTTCCACATGGCCAGGGAGGGCTCACAGTCATGGTAGAAAGCAAGGGGGAAAAAAGACACATCTTTATGGCAGCAGGCAAGAGAGTGTGTGCAGGGGAACTGCCCTTTTGTAAAACCATCAGATAACATGAGACTTTTTCACTATCATGAGAAGAGCATGTGAAGGACCTGCCACCATGATTCAATTACCTCCCACTGGGTCCCTCCCATGACACGTGGGAATTACGGAAGCTACAATTCAAGATAAGATTTTGAGATTTGGATGGGGACACAGTCAAGCCATATGAGACTGACTTTGAAAAAGATGGAGAATGTACTTGGAAGATTAATAAAGGTCCACATAATTAATGGAAATTGAAATTCTTGACTTGATAATGAACAAAAACTAAGATATCTCCATATTTTAACAAGCAGGGAATTCTATCAGTCTTTGATTACAATGCCCTTACCATAGATTTGTAGGTTGTCTTCAAAGGTCTTTGGTGGCCTCCACTGAAAATCTGGAGTAGATATTTATTTTGTGGAACTGGAGCCTCTGCCACCATAACATCTCATGATTGTTGAAATCTCTATTTAATTATTTAGCTTCTCAGTGTTGCTATTCTTTGGTGTCTTGCCCCTGCAAGAATAGCTAAGAATGGGGCCCCAAATAGAGGCATATGTGAGGCTCACCTCAAAGTTTAAACTTTACTCTGACATATTTCCCTCAGTTCTGAGTGTGTTAATTGTTCTCTGATGGTTCAATCAGTTAATTTTATAGTTTGTATAGATTTCAAAGATGTTTTCATGAGAAATTAGAAAGTAATAATTAGTAGTATATTAGAAAGTACTCCATTACAGGCAGAAGGTGATGACCCTCCATTACTGGTGTTTTGTTTAGAGGTCTTTGAACGTAAGTCAATAATTCAGACTTTCTAATTGGCCTACATGATGGATTATAGAATAATTTACCAACACAGTAGATATAGGAAGAAGAAAAGGTTGAAAGGGATTCATAGAGGGGACGTTGAGTAATAACTCCAGTTTAATATATTATAAATTCATATTAGAGGGAAAAATTGGTAAAATGTATAATACTTCATAGATTTTATGCATGCTAAAGTTATTACTAAACATATATGACTAAGTCACTTGATTATAAACAAATGTGCCATGCTCATATAGCTGTTGATTTGACTTCATCTTTCTAGTAGCAAGGTAAGTCACACAATTTGAAGCAAACATAACGACATACTTTCTCAAAGTTAACACATCCAATGATGCTATGGTAATACTAAGTATTTTCATATAAAAAAGTTTATTTTAAACATTGTCAAGATGATATGTCAAGTGTTCTAATTAGTTATCCTGAAATATTCAATTAAACGAAACAGGAAGTCAATGAATTTTCACAAAATTCTACCTAGAGTTAACTTGTAACCTCACAGTTCTTCTAGGATATATCTTGATATTCATTGGTTCAAGATATTGGAATATGTTAGATACTGAAAGAAAAACTACCATCTCTAATGTCTTATATGTTTTATTTGTATTTATCAGTCTAAATTTGATAAAACTGACTTGGCAAGACTTCTTTACCATTGTCTGATCCATGATTTTGTCTTTTTTTCTCATCAAATAATACATTTTAAAATACATTGATGTCTTTAAAACTCAGGCTGCTTCCTCAGGTTACCCATAATCTTTCTAACCTAAGTGCTATTTTTTAGACTAGAACTTTAATAAAAATGAAATATCAAATATGGGAAGATTTTATATATTAAATTTGTCAATTGCTAAAGAAAGTTCACAGAGGCCTAAGGGGAAAAAACCTTTTCAAATGGATAACTGTTCCAAAGGTCATAAAACGTACCCAGAGCCTTTAAACTAATTAGATTGAAAAAGCTTGATTCAGCAAATGCAGTTTACTTACAACTAACCCCATTTGACCTCCACCAAGTTTAGAAATGATTTACATTATTTATGACATTACAATGATGCCTCTATAACTTTTCTTCAATGTAAGAAGGCAAACTTTCAACCCTGGAGATGATCTATGGTCTACCTCCTTACAATTATTAGCAAATGCATATAATTCATGAGTGCTTTAGAGTACGATATACTAACTTACCTTTTACTATGGTTTGAATGTGTCCTTAAAAGTTCACATGTTGGAAGCTTAATCCCAATGTTGAAAGGTTGGGCCTAATAATAAGTGATTAGGTCATGAAAGCTCTGCTTTCATTAATGGATTAACGTTATCACAAGAGTGGGTTAGAGTGAGAGTGAGCTTGCTGTAAAAGTGAGTTCCAGCCCTACTTGCTCTTTTGCTCTCTTGTGCTCTTCTGCCCTTCTGACACCTTCTACCATGAAATGACACAGCAAGAAGGCACTCACAAGATGTTGACACATTGATATCGGACCTTCCAGTCTTCAGAACTGTGAGAAATAATTTTTTATCTATCTAAATTACCTCTTATGTGGTATCCTGTTATAGCAGTATAAATAGACAAGACACCTTAACATTGCTTTTATACATGAGAATATTTTCCTTTAATTAATATCTATTGAGTGCAATGTCCAACCTTGGTGACAGACAACACTATTGTGAAAATCACAAGTGAAGGGAATGAATTTGTTTTTCTAATTTAATTTACCTTATAACTTTGAACAAAAATCACATAGTGTATATCTATGCTACTAGTAACAGATGTTTAGTTAATCTGCTTGCTAATCATCAAAACCAATTTCTTTTGTCAGAAATTACATAGATCTCATTTATCTTGAATATGTAACTAGAAGTAGATTTTAAAACGCTAGTATATAAAATTGAGGAGGGGTATATGAATGGAGAATCAATTTGTCTTAATTTATATACAGTTCAGCTAAGGTGTTTTATTTCTGTTTAAAGTCAAATACATTACATAAAACATAGAAAGTGCATCACGTATTGGAAAAATACAAACCAAGTATAGTGACTGCCTGGCTCACAATGATTACCTCTTCTCTAAGAATGGCCAGAGAATTCAAGGGTGCCATCATGTCTACCCTAGTATCCATAAACGTTTGCTTGACCCAGACCAATTTGATTCACTATTCCTATGGAAATTTAAACTTCAATGAAGAATCAAATTGACCTGGAGGTCACTGAACCTGAGTTGTTTGAACTCAAGAAGCAGCAGCTATTGAAACCTTACCTTTATAACACTAAAAGAACTCTAAGTCTTAGATTTTAGCTGTTACCTCGATTCTATTAGTTATTCCAACATATTTCCAATAAATTATTTTCTTTTTCAAAACCTTATATGTAAGCAGTAGGAATTCAACTCTGAAACTGGTAGAATTTAGCCAGATGTTATCTCTTTTGCATACTCTCATACATGTATTTCTAATGCAGACAGACAGTATTGTATAATGATAAAAAACAGATATTTCTGTGATCCAGTCTTAGCTCCAAAATTTATTTAGCTATTTAGCCTGGGGCAAACCATGGTTTTTCTATATCTCTGTTTTCCCATTTTTAAAATAGAATAATGGTTCCGTATATCTAATATAGTTGTCGGCATTAAATGAGCAAACATAAATAAAGTAGGAGATCTAAACCTAGCACATAGAAAACAATATTTAAGTGTCATCCATTACTATTTCGGAGCTTTAAGTCATAGATAACTGCAATTTTTAGAGAAAAAGAGAACTCAGAGCTGGGGCAAATCCAAAAGCAAAGACAAAAGGGGTAGACTAAAGGTTAGGGTTCAGGAGGAAGTTATGCAATGAAAGTTTTCCAATTAATTGCTCTCTGTGGACAAACATCATTTGAAAACCCACGTGCTTGTTTCCAAATGTAGTGCCTCTTTTTAAAGAAATCGCACTCAGAATGTAAAATCCAAAAATTGAATGCTTTTCTCATGCAGCTCTTTTATACCAAATGAGAATTAAACTGTGAACTATTGATATTATTTAGGTGGTTCCATGTTTTATTTAAGTTTAATTTTCTTGAGGAAAATATAGTAGAAATAGGTGTGACTGAAATAATTTATACTTTAGGATTGTGGTATAATAAAACTATGTCAAATAATAGAAAAAATTCTTAGCTAAAATATTAATAAGAGTAAAAATACCCAATGACTCAAGAAACAAAACACCGTAGTTTGGTGTCTACAAAATGAATGCTTTATGAAAAGGAGTTACTTGAAAACTTTTTATAAAATTTGGTTCAATGAAATAAAGACTCATAATAAAATATGTATTGTTTCATTTTATGCTATGTGGCTAAAACTTAAGATAAAACACACCTTAGGCCTAACTAACAAAAAATTTATTATTTTTCAGTGCTTTAAAAAAAGTATTATGATGGTTATGTTGGATAAGCATTCTGTGTAAGTTTCCACACTGCTGTAAAGAACTACCTGAAACTGGGTAATTTATGAAGAAAAGAGATTTAATTGACTCACAGTTCCACAGGCTTTACAGGAAGCATGACTTAGAGGCTTGAGGAAATTTACAATTATGGAGGGAAGCAAAGTGGAAGCAAGGATCTTCTTCACATGGTGGCAGGAGAGAAAGAGTGAAGGCAGAAATGCCGCACACTTTTTATTTATTTTTATTTTTTATTTTTTAATTTTTATTTATTTATTTATTTTATTATACTTTAAGTTCTAGGGTACATATGCACAACGTGCAGGTTTGTTACATATGTATACTTGTGCCATGTTGGTGTGCTGCACCCATCAACTCGTCAGCACCCATCAACTCGTCATTTACATCAGGTATAACTCCCAATGCCATCCCTCCCCCCTCCCCCCTCCCCATAATAGGCCCCGGTGTGTGAGGTTCCCCTTCCCGAGTCCAAGTGATCTCATTGTTCAATTCCCACCTATGAGTGAGAACATGCGGTGTTTGGTTTTCTATTCTTGTGATAGTTTGCTGAGAATAATGGTTTCCAGTTGCATAGACCTAATACCATAAAAATCCTAGAAGAAAACCTAGGTAATACCATTCAGGACATAGGCATGGGCAAGGACTTCATATCTAAAACACCAAAAGCAACGGCAACGAAAGCCAAAATTGACAAATGGGATCTCATTAAACTAAAGAGCTGCACAGCAAAAGAAACTACCATCAGAGTGAACAGGCAACCTACAGAATGGGAGAAAATTTTTGCAATCTACTCAACTGACAAAGGGCTAATATCCAGAACCTACAAAGAACTCAAACAAATTTACAAGAAAAAAACAAACAACCCCATCAAAAAGTGGGCAAAGGATGTGAACAGACATTTCTCAAAAGAAGAGATGCATACAGCCAACAGACACATGAAAAAATGCTCGTCATCACTGGCCATCAGAGAAATGCAAATCAAAACCACAATGAGATACCATCTCACACCAGTTAGAATGGTGATCATTAAAAAGTCAGGAAACAACAGGTGCTGGAGAGGATGTGGAGAAATAGGAATACTTTTACACTGTTGGTGGGATTGTAAACTAGTTCAACCATTATGGAAAACAGTATGGCGATTCCTCAGGGATCTAGAACTAGAAGTACCATATGACCCAGCCATCCCATTACTGGGGATATACCCAAAGGATTATAAATCATGCTGCTATAAAGACACATGCACACGTATGTTTATTGCGGCACTATTCACAATAGCAAAGACTTGGAATCAACCCAAATGTCCATCAGTGACAGACTGGATTAAGAAAATGTGGCACATATACACCATGGAATACTATGCAGCCATAAAAAAGGATGAGTTTGTGTCCTTTGTAGGGACATGGATGCCACACACTTTTTAAACCATCAGATCTCATGAGAACTCACTATCACAAGAACAGCAAGGGGAAATCCACCCCCTGTTTTAATCACCACCCACCAGGCCCCTCCCCCAATTCGACATGAGATTTGGGCAGGGACAAAAATCCAAATAATATCATATACTAAAGTTAGTAAAAATTAATTGTTTTTGCTATAAAAGTAAAATGATAAAAACATATATAAAAGTATGACTGGTATTTTGATATAATTTAAATTTATTAGAGAGACCGATGTGTACCAATAAACAAGTACTATGCAAAGTAACATGATTTAGAATGGAGCAAAGTAGAAGATGGAGTGTAAGCAAGGAGAGGGAAGTTACTAAGTGCTCCTGTGAGACTAGGAAAACCACATGAAAGTAACACTGGAGCTGAAGGGCACTATATGCAAAGATATGCAAACATAAGAGAACATTTCATCTTTAAGGAACTAAAAATGGTATAATGTTTCTGAAGTTTAAAGCATCAAAGAGGATACCTAAAGGGAAAAAATACTGGACATACAGTCAGGGACCAAATCTATATTAGATATATTAAATTGTTATTCAATTTTAAGGATGAGAAAACTGAGATATAGAAACACTATCTTGTCTAAGTTCATAAAGGTAAATTATAAAGGAACCACGCTGGGTCCAGGAGTAACATTATATCTTACAATAAAAATACATACATTGACGAATTTTGAAGAAGCTCTATGATACTTGGATAAAACATCCTTATTTGTAGAAATCAGGCTATAAGTCATTAGTATTTGTTAGGCATTCAGTGAAATAATGAATGTTGATTAATTGCAGTAGAAATATTAAATTACAGAAACATACACTTGAAGTTACTCATGATGAATTATGAACCTTACTATTAATTGATCTGAAAACTACTATGAAGCACTTAAATTCATCAGGTTTGACAAAATGATTAGAGAAAAAAACAGCAACAAAGAAAATTAAATGTTTAATCAAAGCAAATGACTTTCTTTAAACTTAGTACAATCAGAAAAGTCCCTGGATTAGGAATAAAGAGGTCTTAATTCTAGACCTCTTACTATTTTTTATTATCTAACTACCTATTAACAGAACACAACTTAAAAACTAGTAAAAACAAAATAGTACTGATTAATGCATTCTCTATTCTTCTGATGAAACATATGAGCACCCGATCTGAGTTTTAAGAAGCAGGAATAAAATTTAGGATGTTATATCTGTATTTATGTTATTAACATTAACCTTTTTATCACGACCATAAAATATATGGATTCAAAGGTTGTAATTTGTATTTTACTGTACAGACCATCTGTTTCCAAGTACTTGTCACTTAGTCTAAATGATGGGAATAGATAAGAATGTGTTCTCTGGATTTCCTGGCTAATGACAACTTAAAACCACTTCCACGGCAAATGGGTACATTCTTGGTTTTACTTTAGAAAGCAAATAAGTGGTGCATGATACAGAATTTAGGTTATTAACAAAAGCACAGTCCTCTTGGCTAAACAGAAGACTACTACACGAATTATGACATAGTTTTGGCTAATCTAAAAAAGACCTAAATAACAGTGGCTTAAGTAAGATAGACTAATATTTCTCTTTAAGTGTAAGTAGTCCATCAATAATACGTTGACTCTGTGGTGGCAGGAATCTGATACCCTATCTTTTATTTGACTATGGAGTCTTGTCCTCTTTTTCATGGTTTGAGATCATTCACTGCTACCATATAAGTATTCCAGCCAGTGAAGAGGCCATATCTCACACCTACTTAGTCATATCTTCTTGGCTACCACTTAATCACATGGCCATTCATAGCTGCAACAGAAATTTGTTAATCTAGTTTTTATTATGGGTAGTCATGTGTTAACTTAAAACCTACAGATATTATTCCAAAGAATAGTTGTCAGGAGCATTCCATATCTGCCACTTCCCTGATAAAAATTTTCATGGAGAAAACAATGATAAACTTAGAATTGAGGCATTAATATATTGTAAAAAGGTTTTCAACTATTTGCAATACATATCTATAAATCTTCTACAAATTTCTGTCACTCTCAAACGGACATTTAATAAGGGCATAAAAGATTTTTACTAAGTATATTTAAATCTGTATAACTATTATTTGTAAATGAGGTTTTAAATAGTTATTTTTATTTATTTTACCAATCAAAACTCAAATTTCTTTTTTTTTTTCTTTTCATACCCTGCAGATTACTAGGAAAATACCTTGTTAGCAAAATAAATAAATACATAAATAAATCAAATTTACTACAGGAATAGTTTAAAAACATAGTTTAATTGCTTTGTATGTGAAAAGTATGTCAATATGGATTCTCATGTTAAGGATTATGGATTCTTGTGTTATGGATTCTTGGCTCACCAAGGGTGAGGAAGCTTATTACACCAAGTTATGGGCTCCAAGTTTATTACATCTCCTTTATCTTCTTAATTATTTTTGTGTATTTATCTGCACATTTTCTACCTACCTCCTTCCATGATCCTATATTCACCAAGCTTTTGTATTAATCTTATTCATCTCCTTTAAGAAGAAATGATGCACCATAAACCAATCCATTCTATAATGTTAGTCATGATACTTCTCTTTGCCAACTGCGTTTATTTTATATGATAACTGACAATGAAGGATAATGCATGACCAGAACAAAAGAATCTAGAGCAACTATTTTTAAGAGACTGAGGCACTGAGTAGGAGAAATAATTTTCAAGCATTTCTGCCTTTTCAATGCTCCTCAATTCACAACCCATTAATAGATATCTATTCTCTTACATAAAGATTGTTTCATCTCAACATGAGACATAAGTTAACCACAGACATTTCTTTCATTTAATTAAATGGAATGCTTTGTAAAAAGCTGAAATCACTTTAATAATGGTATATCCAACAAATTAAACACATCAATATAATTAAAACATTGAATTCTCATTCTATCATTCGTCATTTTTTGCCATGTATATGTGGCTATAGAACTTACTAAGCTCTTTGTAGAAGAAATATTTAAACATTATAAATAATATACTTAAAATACTTTTTGAATCTGTATAGTTGAAGCTTAATTTTCAACTTAAATCAGGATGTATGATTATCTCCTTAAGTATGGGCTGCATATTTTTCTACTGATTGAGAATTTTAGTAGGATAATTTTATTCTTGAATTTTTTCAAAATAAGTCAATCTTAATGGAGTGGTAATTATTATTTTCTAAATAGCATTCTATTTCTAAATGCAATAAGAAAGTGATGTCATTCCATGCACAAATTGGGTCATTAGAATGTATTTGCATGAAGATATGGTAAATAATACATTTTTAATTTTTAAAATAGATTTTAAGGTTAAAGTAAGATACTTCAACACTGTGTGTTTTGAATTGTATAACCTTCTATATAAATGTTTAACTTTAGACAATTGAAGATCATATATATACAATGTGAAATAGAAAACTTTTAAACAAAATCTGAATTGCTTGATACAATTATATGAATTTGGTGTAAAATTCACTATTTCTGAACTAAATTGATAATTTTTAAAGCCTCAAGTATGTAATGTGCACCAAATATCTTATTCCATATAACATTTATGTATATTGAAGTAATTGATTTCATATTGTCACGAGTCCAAAAATGTGTCAACCTGGTGAAAATATAAGCTTTAAAAAAGAGGCAACATAGAACAGTTGAGAGTGTAGACCCTGGAGCTATACTGACCAGCTTGAAATTCTGGCTCTGCTGCTTATTGGCTGTGCAACCTGGGTTGACTTACTTAACCTCTCTGGAATTCTGTATATCCATTTTTAAATTACAATAATAGGGTACTTAGGATTGTTGTGGAATTAAAAGTATTTGATACAACATAGCACTTTTTCTCATGTGGAACAAAATGGTCATTTAATTCCTTAAGCACATGGTTAGAATAGTCACTGTTACCTTTATGCCTTTCTGTTATTGCTGTTGGGTAGTTGTTTCTGGGGCAGATAATGAATGGAAACATTTTCTTTTTTTTTTTTTTAATTTATTTATTATTATTATACTTTAAGTTGTAGGGTACATGTGCATAACGTGCAGGTTTGTTACATATGTATACTTGTGCCATGTTGCTGTGCTGCACCCATCAACTTGTCATTTACATCAGGTATAACTCCCAATGCAATCCCTCCCCCCTCCCCCCTCCCCATGACAGACCCCTGTGTGTGATGTTCCCCTTCCCGAGTCCAAGTGATCTCATTGTTCAGTTCCCACCTATGAGTGAGAACATGCGGTGTTTGGTTTTCTGTTCTTGTGATAGTTTGCTAAGAATGATGGTTTCCAGCTGCATCCATGTCCCTACAAAGGACACAAACTCATCCTTTTTGATGGCTGCATAGTATTCCATGGTGTATATGTGCCACATTTTCTTAATCCAATCTGTCACTGATGGACATTTGGGTTGATTCCAAGTCTTTGCTATTGTGAATAGTGCTGCAATAAACATACGAGTGCATGTGTCTTTATAGCAGCATAATTTATAATCCTTTGGGTATATACCCAGTAATGGGATGGCTGGGTCATATGGTACATCTAGTTCTAGATCCTTGAGGAATCGCCATACTGTTTTCCATAATGGTTGAACTAGTTTACAATCCCACCATAAAGGCATGGCTTGTCTTTCATTTATCATCTCTATTCTCAAGCCACTAACTTAAGTTTATCAAAATGTGTAATAACAAGTGATAGAAATTATATTTTACTTAATAAATATCAGATGATCAGATATCAATTTAATCTTTATATTCTACTAGTTTTATATTATTTTAATCAATTATTTTTTATAGTTTTAATTTTATACATTTTTACTATGAAAGCAAAGGACTACATTTTTAAAAAATTATAAAGTAATGAGAAGGAAAATCGTAATGCTCTAATGCCATCACTTTTAGTACTTCTTTTTCTTTATATTATTTTTCTCTGCACATTTTACTTAGTGCATGTAAAATTTTATATCCTGCTTTTCTTCGTTAACTTTGTAACATAAACTTCTTCTTACTAGTACATAGTCTTTATAAGCATTATCGTTTAACAGCTGCATAACATTTCTTATGAGTCTCATAACAATTAACCATTTCACAAACAAATTTGTTTTTTATTCACTATGTCAGTGAATAACATGCTTAATGTCTAAACCAGAAGTTGAAATCTTGCCTGACACTTTTTTCATCTGCTTCCACCTTTCACAAATCTCATCAATTGTAAAACTGGATATTCTTATTTTCTCAATTTAAGGTGAACATAGATACCTTTCTCCAGCAACTCTACTGCTATCTCAATTCAGAACATTAATTTCCCTAGTATGAATTATTGTACAATCTTTCAACTAACCTTCCTGCTGACTATCTTGCCTGTTAGAAATCTGTTATCTACTCTACAGTCAGGGTGATTCTTCTAAATGATAAGTTTAAGCAGTAGCTTTCATGTTTAAAATGCTTAGCCAGTATTCTCAGGGTAAAGTTCCAACTCTTTAATATTTCACATAGGCCTTCCCTGATTTGTAAGTCTGATGGCTGCACTAGCCTCATTTCATCATTCTATTCTTTTTACTCTGTCCTCTGTTCATAATGAAACTTTTGCATTTGTCAGTATGAGTCATTATTACCCTGGACATATGTACATACTATTTCCTTTATATGAATTACTTCCTTGCTTTCCATTCTACCCTTTACTTCTAACAACTGATAATCACTTAAAATTAATTTGAGATATTCACAATTAAAGCAAGTTCTTGATTACAGGCAAAGATGAATTGAAAGCTTTTTCTATGGACTTTCATTAAAACCTAGCTTACCTCTATGCTGACCCGTATCATACTCTATTGTCCTTGCCGTACTTATAAGTCTGTTTTCCACAATCAACAAAGTAATCACAGGCTGGGACTAAATTTTGTCCATCTTTAACGTAGAATTGCATCTTGAGTTTAGCAAAATTAATTAAAAGTGGTTAAATAAACTAATGAGTATTATTTTACCTTTTTTTTTTACCATTACAAAACATACTTTTATAAACAGCTTTATGGCAGCGGCTTCTTCTTTTCTTTCTTTTCTGTTTTCTTTACTTTCTTCTTCCTTCTTTTTCTTATTCTTCTCCTTCTTCTCCCTTCTCTCCCTTTTCCTCTCCTTCTCCTTCTCATTCTCCTCCTTCTCTTATTATTCTTCACATTTAAATGTTTTTCAATGCCATTTGGGTATGCTGACTCTGCACTCTGATATAAATTGTTTAATTAAGTAGATTTTGTATAGTTTTAAGCCTTTGAACATACTTCTAGATGTAGGCTTATTATTAATCTATTGAATTTAGTGGGATGGTCAAATACAATTACTATCCAAGAGTTGGTTCCTGAGATTCACATGCACTCCTTAAATTAGTACTTTTCTTCTAGATTGGTTTTATCATGGAAAGTTCTTATTTCTAGAACCAAGAATACTTTCCCTCTGGTAATACTGTATGTGTTTCACTTTGTTCTGCCCCATGTCTTGGGAACAGGACATTGATTGATATTAATCATCAATATAAGAATTTGTAATTTGTTAGTAATTCTCTCTTTTACACAAGATATTTTTCATATTTATATTACATTCATCATTAAGATATAAAAGAGAAGACATACGGTATTGCTATGGTTAAAATAAGTGAAAATATATAGAGATAAGTTTATCTGTAAAGCAGAGTAAAAAATACTCATTCATTTCTGTTGAATTGTAAAGTTGCCATAACAAATTGCCAAAAACTTGATGGCAATTTGTTAGAAATTTATTGTCTCACAGTTCTGAATGTTAAAAGTTGGAAGCTAAAGTGTATGCTGGGCTTCTCCCTCTCTCTAAATACTCTAGGGGACAGTCGGTTTCATGCCCTTCTCTTAGTTTCTGGTGTTGCTGGCAACCCTTGGTATTTTTTGGATTGTAGATTCACCATCACAATTTCTGCCTTCATTGTTATATGGCATTCTCTCCGTATTTCTCTGTTTCTGTGTCTCTTTCCTCTTTACACAAGGATGAAAGTTATATTAAATTAAGGGCCTATCATTCCCCATTGTTCCCTCTTCTAAACTTAATTACATCTGAAAAGATGTTATTTCCAAAATAGTTCATATTCTGAGGCTCCAGGAAGAACCCAAGTTTGGGGGAGACAATACTCAATCTCATACTGTTTGTTTGTCAGTTGTCATTATTACCACTAATGAAGGACTGTTATAAAGAGAGAAAACTAATGAAGGACTGTTATAAAGGACTGTTATAAAGAGAAATAAAAGAGAGAAAAGAAAAAAATAATGAAAAAAGAAACACTTTAAATGCAATTGGAAGGAAGAATATTTGAAATGGTTAGGGTTTAGCATATAGCCAATTCTCAATAAATACTTCTGAAATGGATTCCTAGAGATATAAATAAATATGATTACAGGTAGGCTTATTTGTTTCATTTAACTATAAACCCTCACTCAGAATTGCTAAGGACCACTGGTCTGAAGTTGGAAAACCTCTGAATTTTTTTATTAAATCAAAGTTGTCTATTGTTTAAATATTATTTAATTTCTAAATCCTACATATAAAATGTCACCAGTATATTTTACTAAAACCATCCTTTGACTTGATAAATATAAGAGTGGATCATGGGTATCATGTAACCTCTGGGAAACAAAACCCAAAGTGTGTTAAATATTTTTGTTTTCTAGGCATGGTAAGAAGGTTAATAAAAATTCACATAATTACATATAAGTTATAAATTATCACACAAAGGGAAAAAATCTTTATATATACACATTGAGTGTATAGAAATGATCATGTGTTCCTTCAGAATATGCAAGAAACACTTTCATTCTTGAACAAAATTGTCCAAGAAACAATCAAAACTGGCATATTCCAAATTAAGGAGGTTTAACTGAATGTATTTGCAAAGTTCATTTCATCTTAACAGTCTCTAATAATGAACTTTATTATTTATTTCCATAAAATGATAGAATGAAAGTTGAGAATTGTATGAGTTTTTATTTTTCCATTGGAAAGAGAAAGACATGTTTATGGTTTTCAGCAAACTATTTTATCTCTGATTCACACACACAAAAAGCTTCCAGAGTGGTATATTCTTCTACTTTCCTTGGAAAACAAAATATGCCTTTGGGACTGTAATTTTTCAATTTCCTCACATGAAAGAATATGAATAAACAAGCTGATGCTTACTATTAAAGAAAAATTGAGAGAAATAAGAAAAAGAAGGAAGGAAGGAAGGAAGGAGGAAGACAGAAGGAAGGAAGGAGAAAGAAGGAAGGAAGGAAGAGGGGAGGGAAGAGGGAGGAAAGGTGGGGGAGGGGAGGGGAGGAGAGGGGAAGGGAGGGGAGGGGAGAGAGAAAAAGAAGGGAAAGGAGGAAGAATGGTGGGGAGGAAGATGTATTAGTCCATTGTCATACTACTAGAGAGAACTTCCCAAGACTGGGTAATTTATAAAGTAAAGAGTTTTAATTGACTCACAGTTCTGCAGGGCTGGGGAGGCCCCAGGAAACTTACAATCACTGTGGAAGGGGAAGCAAACGGGAGCTTCTACACATGGCAGCAGCAAGAAGTATGAGAGCTGAGCAAAGCAGGAAGCCCTTTATAAAACCATCAGATCTCATGAGAACTTACTGTCACAAGAATAGCATGGGGAAAACTGCCTGTGTGATTCAATTACCTCCTCCCAATGCATGTTGAGATTATGGGAATTGCAATACAAGATGAGATTTCAGTGCGGACACAGACAAACCATATCAAAGGATAAGGATAGGAAGGAAACAAAGAGAAAGTAAATAAAAGAGTTAAGAAAGAAAGAAGTACAAAAATAGTAAATTTCGAGCTTTTCTTAATCATGTTATATGGTTGCTAACTTCCAGATGCATATATTTGTGCTTTGATATTTAACATTGTAGTGATTCAACAGAAAAGAGCCACCAAATGAAACAAGTTTGCTTCTTTTCTAACTAGTATGATTAATAATTTTGTGCTTCTTAATTTAATCCAGATTTATGTAAAAATGATGATGTTTTCTAATTCCACCTTTTTCCATGAAGAAAAATGAGTGTACAAGGGTCTGGTGCTTTTTCTTAAACAAATTAAGCTATTTAGGCAGGATGAAAAAGTAATAGAAGTGGCAGTATCCATCACAAAAATACAGTAAATTACTTATTTAAATTAATATTGTAAATAAACCACAGGCTTTTAAGGAAATCATCAAATGAATTTTATTAGAGGATTACGAGACACTCTCAAAACTTGGTCATATCAAATAGTCATCAGGACAGCACTATTTTTAATCAATGATTTGAAAATCATAAGCCTTGAAGAATTCATAAAATATCATTGTAAAAATGTTATTTACAAAACATGGATATTCTTTTTTAATAGGTTTGAAAAAATGGCCAGTTATTAGGCTCAGGGAAACATATTCAATGATTCCAAGCAATTGAGCATTGATTACATCTATATCATCCTTACGAAATAGTTTTAAATGTTCTCCTGCATGTAGCTACGGGTTTGGCATTAATCTAAATCATTCGAATCATAAAAGTTAATGACATAGTACAGAGAAATTCAATATGAACATAAGTAAAGTATAATGTATTATACGTAAGTATGAAAGAGACAGAAATCAAATTGAAGTTTTTAAGAAGTTAGTATTAGTCTGTAAATTGGATACTCAATATTTATGTCATACTTGCCTCATTTCTGTGAATTTAGCAGTCCTCAATTCCCCAGAAAATGTGACTTTCTTTATCTTAGTCCTACCTGGTTCTCTGAACAATAAAAACCACAGAGAGTGACTAATCAAAAATCATCATCTTCACACATGGGTTCCTACTGGTGAATCACCTTAACAACAGGTGATCTCAGTATTAACCTCTGAGTCTATGCATTACTATTTCAGTCCTTTCTCCTAGTAGCCTGGCATGAAAATATGTGCTTTATGTTGACCACTGGTCACAGGAAATGTTGCCACTGCAGTGTTTTTTCATCCTGTGCTGAATCCCAGGACTAATGTATCACCTGGAGATGGGCTTCTGCTAAATATCTAGTGTCTAGATTGTATTTGGATACAAAAACTGGTTTCCATTGTCATCCTAGGCAAAGAAATATGCCTTTACTTTGGCAAATGCAATTCCCAGGCACTGAGCAACATTCCTAATCCAAACTGTGACACCGAGGCTCAGATGTTCTTAAATGACCAACTGTGATTTCTTAAACTAGCATCCTTGAATTTTTGCCTGAGTGTTTGCTTGAGAAAAATGATGAAGAGAAAGGGGAAAATCCAACCTAAAATTGGAGTGATTAGCAAAACAAGAATTATAACAAAGACCTGGAAAATTTCAGTGAATAATTAACCAGCCAATCCAAGGCAGATAATTCAAATTTGTTCTAATCTGAGTTAGTTTAATTACCCAAGAGATCAGACAGAACTGGAATATCCAGTAATATTGTTATAAGCATCATTTAGGAGTGTGACTTCCCTACTAAGAAGATGCAAATCGGAATTCTAGAATATGCATTCGGCCCTGGGATGGGATTGGTAAGGGGGCAGATTCCTTAGGATATCACAATAACAGTCCAGGGCAGGATCTAGTACCAACTCTAGTTGGATTCCTTCTCTAGAAAAAAATCAAGAACCAAAGCTTGAGTACAAGGTTATTCAACCACTTGCATTAACAAATGACATGTGAGTTTAAATCTTTCATGTTCATTAATAATAGAAGTAGCAATGTTCAGATTCACTAATGAAAAAAATTTATTCTGGTAACCATTAGATAAGATTCACCCTGCCTTTGGATCTGAGAAGAGAAAATCCCCAAGATATTGGTCTTTTGGTCTAAAGTTCTACAATCTGATTCTTCCAAGACTTCAAGTACATAGGTGCCAAATGAGTGTTAAATATTATAAATATTAATGCTATATGAGTATGGAAGAGGTAAAGAGTTTTGTTCAATGAAACTTTTTCCTGAAAAGGTAGAACTTGAGCTGAGATTTGTAGGATAAATAGGAAAAGTGTGGTAAAGTGATCAGGATATTTTAGGAAAAAGGTATATGAGAACCAAAGGCCCAGAGGCAGGAGAAATTTGCCTATCATATCTAGAAGACTTAGAGCAGACAACTTGCTGTTGTGTCTATATTATGCTCATTTGTATTTTAGATAATAATATCCTGAATGATAAGCATTAAATAGTACATAATCTGGGAAATTTTAATGAAAGAGGTGGAATTTCAGAAGATCAAGTGGTATTTTATTATATTTTACCAGTTTTTTTCCTTTAAACACCATCAAAATTCAGTGAAAATTTAGAATGTAAACAACATGTAGAAAAGAGGCAAAATGGATTTGTTTTGCTTGAATTATAAAGCTCAATAATTTAATTCTTTATCTAACTTTTTATAATACTACTATTGAAAAGGGTGAGAAGGCAGTATTCAGTAAATTCAAGTGGAAAAACTAAAGAAGAGAAAAACCATCTATTGGTATGCTATACTTCTAGGGCATATAAAATGGTATTAGTGTCATATTTGGTCCCATTCTTTAACAGTTTAACCTAAAGATGAAGTCATTTTTATTTTCTAAAAACATAGAAACCTTCATAGAAGACTAACTTCAAAGTTAAACTATTCTGACTTCCTTATGTAGCCAACAGCTTGAGGACATGGATGGCACATAACTCTCATAACCTGTAAAGTATATTGCTCTCATAAAGATAAAGCTTTTGGCTAGTAGGTCGCATCTAGTACTATGCTCAAAGGTTACTATAGCAAACATGCATGAGCAGTCTTTCACAATTCTCAGATGATTGAAATAAGGGAAGAACTAAAGCATATGAAAGTTCTTTGGAGACTGCTCAGTTGTCAGTATTACTCCTTTGTCAGGTAGCCACTTAATATTTTTAATGCATCAATTTATTTCATCCATGGGGATGTGTTATAGCTACTGGAATTACTTTTCCTTTAATGATGTGTATTATAGAGCAGAGCTACTAAACTAATCTCAGGAAAATTGTAAATTGTTAATGTTTTTTTTTTCTATTTATTCAGCTCACATAGAAAAAGGAGATCTGACTAAATATCTCAGATCTTTGTGTCTGAGATATCCTGCTGTTAGGAGAGAGAGGAACAAAGCACAGGCTGTCCAGAGAAGTTCCTCTCTAACTCAAGATGTTATTTTCCCTAGCGGGGACAGGAAGAAGGTCCATTACAAGTTTAATAACAAATGGCACATGTTAGAATCGGGAAAAGAACATGGGTTCCTCCCTGAACCAGGAAGAAATTGAATCCCTGAATAGACTAATAATGAGTTCTGAAATTGGGCAGTAATAAATAGCCTACCAACAACAACCAAAAAGCCCAGGACCAGAGAGATTTACAGGTGAATTCTACCAAAGGTACAGAGAGAAGCTGGTGCTATTTCTTCTGAAACTATTCCAAACAATTGAAAAGGAGTGACTCCTCCCTAACTCATTTAATGAGGCTAGCATCATCCTATACCAAAACCTTGCAGAGATATAACAAGAAAAGAAAACTTCAGGCTAAAATCTCTGATGAACATCAGTGCAAAAATCCTTAATAAAATACTGGCAAACCGAATCCAGCAGCAGATCAAAAAGCTTATCTACCACGATCCAGTTAGCTTCATTCCCAGGATGCAAGGTTGGTTCAACACACACAAATCAACAAAAGTAATTCATCGCATAAAAGAACTAAAGACAAAAAAAATACATGATTATCTCAATAGAAGCAGAAAAGGCCTTCGGTAAAATTCCACATCCCTTCCTTTAAAGCTCTCTATATACTAAGTATTGAAGCAACATACCTCAAAATAATAACAACCATATATGACAAACCCACAGCCAATATCATACTGAATGGGCATAAGCTGGAAGCACTCCCCTTAAAAACCAGCACAAGACGAGGATGCCTTCTCTCACCACTTCTATTCAACATAGTACTGGAAGTTCTGACCAGGGCAATCAGGCAAGAGAAAGAAATAGGGGGATTCAAATAGGAAGTCAAATTGTCTCTGTCTGCAGCTGACATTATCGTATATTTAAAAAGGAGAAGAAAAAAATAACTGTTTAACTGGTTAATATTAATTAAAATGTAACACATATTTTGAACAATATGCACTGCTTTGTTTAAAAGTTTGAAACATGTAAAAAACCTTGAATTTTTTCACATTTCTAGGAACCTGGAAATGTTCATTGCTTCTAAAAATGAGTTTGCATTCTTTTTGTTCTTAATTTGCTAAAATTTTTAATTGAATTAAAGCAATACTGACATTTAAAAAAAGAAAAGAAAACCCCCAAAACTCCTTAAGCTGATAAGCAACTTCAGCAATATTTCAGGGTATAAATCAATGTGCAAAAATCACAAGCATTGCTTTACAACAACAATAGACAAGCAGAGAGCCAAATCATAAATGAACCCCCATTCACAATCACTACAAGGAAAACAAAATACCTAGGAATACAACTAATAAGGGAAATGAAGGATCTCTCCAAGGAAAACTACAAACTGCTATTCAAGGAAATTAGAGAGGACACAAAGAAATAGAAAAACATTCCATGCTCTTGGATAGGAAAAATCAATATCATGAAAATGACCATATTGCTCAAAGTAATTTATAGATTCAATGCTATTTGCATTAGATTTCCTTTGACATTTTAACAGAAATAGAAAATAAAACTATTTTAAAATTCATATAGAATCGAAAAAGAGCCCTTGTAGCCAAGACAATACTAAGCAGAAAGAACAAAGCTGGAGGCATTACACTACCAGACTTCAAACTATACTAACAAGGCTACAGTAAGAAAAACAGCATAGTACTGGAACAAAAACAGACACATAGACCAATAGAACAGAAGAGAGAACTCATAAATAAGACCACGCACCTACAACCATCTGACATTTGACAAACCTGACAAAACCAAGTAATGGAAAAAGGATCCCCTATTTAAAAAATGGTGCTGGGAGAACTGGCTAGCCATATGCATATGATATATGCATACATTGAAATATACATTGGAACTGGACCTCTTCCTTACACCTTATGCAAAAATTAACACAGCATGGAATAAAGACTTAAATGTAAAACCCGGAGTTATAAAAACCCTAGAAGAAAACCTAGGCAATATCATTCAGGCCATATGCATTGGCAAATATTTCATGATGACAACATCAAAAGCAATTGCAACAAAAGCAAAAATTGACAAATGTGATCTAATTAAACTCAAGAGCTTCTGCACAGCAAAAGAAACTATCATCAGAGTGAACAGACAACCGACAGAATGGGAGAACATTTTTGCCATCTATCCATCTGACAAAGGTCTAATATCCTGAGTTTACAGGGAGCTTAAATACATTTACAAGAAATAAAAAAAACAACCCTATTAAAAAGTGGGCAAAGGACATGATCAGACGCTACTCAAAAGAAAACATTAATGCAGCCAACAATCATGAAATAAAGCTCAACATCATTGATCCTTAGAGAAGTGCAAATCAAAATCACAATGAGTTGGCATCTCACACAGTTAGAATGGCTATTATTAAAACGTCAAGAAAAAACAGATACTGGTGAGGTTATGGAGAAAAAGAATGCTTTTACACTGTTGGTGGGAATTTAAATTAGTACAACCATTGTGGAAGACAGTGTGACAATTCCTTAAAAATCTAGAAGCAGAAATACCATTTGACTCAGCTGAGTCATATACTGAGTATATAACCAAAGGAATATAAATCATTCTATTATAAAGATACATGCACACATATATTCTTTGTGGCACTATTCACAATATGGAAGAAAGGGAATCAACCCAATTTCCTATCAAGGATAGACTGAATAAAGAAAATGGTACATATACACCATGGAATACTATGCAGCCATAAAAGGAAATGAGATCATGCCTTTTGCAGCAATATTGATGGGGCTGGAAGTCATTATCCTCAGCAAGCTAATGCAGGGGCAGAAAACCAAACACTACATGTTCTCATTTATAAGTGGGGCTGAATGATGACACACTGGGGGGAAACACACACTGGGGCTGTCGGTGGGGCAGGGGTGGTGTGGAGGGAGGGAGAGCATCAGGAAGAATAGCTAATGAATGCTATGCTTAATACCTAGGTGATGGTTTGATCTGTGCAGCAAACCATCATGGCACACATTTACCTAACTAACAAACCTGAACATCCTGCACATGTATCCCAGAACTTAAAATAAAAGTTGAAGGAAATAAAAAGTAACAAGATCGTGTCCTTTTCAGGGACATGGTTGGAGCTGGAGGCCATTATCCTTAGCAAACTAACACAGGAACAGAAAACCAAAAACTGCATGTTGTCACTTATAAGTGGAAGCTAAATGATAAGACCCATAGTGGGGAATAACACACATTGGAGCCTTCTGGAGGGTGGAGGGTGGGAGGAGGAAGAGGATCAGGAAAAATAACTAATATCTTAATATCTGAGTGATGAAATAATCTATACAACACACCCTCATGACACAATTTTACCTATGTAACAAAAGCTGCACATATACTCCTGTACTTAGCAGGTAAAACAATTTAAAATTATTTAAATAATAAAAAGGAAAAGAACATGGGTTCTAATGTATAAATACCTGAGTTTGAGTTATGGATTCACAGATTGCTACATAACTGAACTCTGCACATCATTTGAAATGATCTTGACCTTAGTTTCCTACACTTTAGAATCACAATAATAACGCCAACCTAGTAGTATAATTGTAAGGATTCTGTAAATGTATATGAAGTATGTAGCATAGTAGATGGGATACCATAGTTTCTACTTAATATTTTTGTTATAACAATGAATTTTCAAGGGGTATACATCTAGAGTCATCACTGTTTCAAATAAAGGTTGGTAAAGTTCTAAGCTGGTTTATTCTGGGGAAGAAAATTTAGTGAAGAGTAAAACATGACGTTAGCCCTGTTACAATCATCACATAGTAATAATTCCACAGTGTCTCCCTTGATAATGCTGAATCCATCTGAAAATTGTGTGTGAATCTGCAACTATATAAATACATTGTATAAATCTAAATGTGTACATATATGTTTATATATGTATATTGATGCGTATACGAGCATGGTATGCATAGATGTGTAATTTTGTATACATGTATATGTGTGTGCATATAGATGTATCTGTGTATATGTTCATGTACATCCACACAAACAAACAAAAAAACTTACAAAGAGCTCTCCAAGGTGCTGAGCACCGATTGCCTAGATCATTTACTTGTCATTTTTCCGTGTTGCTACATGATGCCTACATAAGTGGCAGAGAAGTGATATTAGCATTGTTCCACAGAGAAACTTCACTGTCACTGTATCTCATCCACAGATATAATACCAAGATGGCAGGTAACTAAACAGACTATAAACTTCTTGAAGGATTGTCCAAAGTCTTTTGTAATAAGTAAACATGCAAATGCTTCTATCACAATAGCTACATTTGAAAAAGTAATGATATAAAGAAGAATACAGCTTTGACTTCAGGATAATAGGAAGCTGAAGAGGTTACAATGGGGGTGGAAGGGATAGAACAGGTTTATTGTGTTCTGATTACCAGCTGATATGGTTAGGCTGTGTCCCCATCCAAATTTCCTCTTGAATTGTAGCTCCCATAATCCCCATGTTGTGGGAGGGACCTGGTGGGAGATAATTGAATCATGGGGGCAGTTTACCCCATATTGTTCTCATGGTAGTGAATAAGTCTCATAAGATCTGATGGTTTTATAAGGGGAAACACCTTTTTCTTGGCTCTCACTCCCTCTTTGCCTGACGCCATGTGGTATGTACTTTTCACCTTCCCCCATGATTGTGAAGTCTCCCAGCCACGTGGAACTGTAAGTCTATTGAACCTCTTTTTCTTTGTAAACTACCCAGTCTCAGATATGTCTTTATCAGCAGTGTGAAAGTGGACTAATAAACCAACGCGTCTGAGTCTGATGAAGCAGAGCACACTCATATGCAACAAGTTATATGAAGCAAATGTGTTACTTATAGGCAGCAAGAAACACAAGCAGCCTATGATCCATTGTGAGTAACTCTTTCAGGGCTCAGAAAGCTGCCTCAGGGTGAATGGGGTCTGATCCATGTACATCACAACTGAGGGACCCCTACAAGAGGCTCAGGGTCGTATATCACAGGAATACCATGAATCACTGGAAAAAGCTTCAAAGATACCCCACTTTTAGGAGAGAGAGAATCAAAGTCCAGCCTGTCCAGAAAAGTTCCTCCCTAACTCAAGAAGTTATTTTCCCTAACAGGGACAGGAACAAGGTCCAGGCTGTTTCAGGCAGTTTCTCTCTATCTTCGGACATTGCATTTCCACATATTCTGCAGTTATTCTTGAGAACTACAAGTCAAAAAGGGGACATAACTACATGCAAAACATGGGGGAGAACACAGCCACCTGGAGAACTGTTTTGTTGGGGGACAGATCATTAAACTATCTAGTTAGTATAATATTTAAAAACTGATTAAACAATGGGATGTTTCAAGAGAACAAATGGCTCACATTCTGATAATTTCCTTGACTCATAGACATTTTTGCTTGCCTTTAGCTATTGAAGATGATAAAGATCATTTATATTAGCTAGCATGAGAAAAAAAATGGCTATGTCATTTCCAATTGCACGCTACTTTTCATGAGTTCAGAAAAGCTATCTTTAGCTGATGTTTGACCATTGGCCTTGGCTTTGAGATTCCAAAATAGAATCTTTTGTGGAATTAATGGTTAGTTATTCAAGAAACCACTGGATATCATTCACCAAGAGAGGGGATTCTTTTCCCCTTTTCATATTTATTTCATTAATTAAAAACTTACTGAGCCACTGGAGTGACCTTTTTTCCTTCATGTCATCAGGTAAAAATGAGTTTAAATTCATCTCATCACAAGAAAGAGATCTAGAGGGGCCAGGCACTGTGGCTCACGCCTGTAATCCCAGCAATTTGGGAGACCAAGGCAGACGGATCACAAGGTCAGGAGTTCGAGACCAGCCTCACTAACATAGTGAAACTCCATCTCTACTAAAAAATACAAAAATTAACAGGGTGTGGTGGCACATGCCTGTCATCCCAGCCACTCAAGAGGCTGAGACAGGAGAATCGTCTGAACCCAGGAGGTGGAGGTTGCAGTGAGCCAAGATCGCACTATTGCACTCCAGCCTGGGTGACAGAGTGAGATTCCATCTCAGAAAAAAAAAAAAAAAAAGAAAGAAAAGGAAAAAAAAATAGATCTAGAAATAAACGCAAAATTAGTTTATGCCACTATAGTCTAGAATAGCAAATTAATTCAAACATCTTTATAAATCAAACATTATAATAATGTTGTTAATGAAAATACAAATCTCTAATTTAAAAATAAAACACCTTATATTTTTGCATCTCCATCTGATTACAACATAAGAATATCTGCAATAGAATATTCTGTGTATGCCAAGTTCTTATCAAATACTTGACACTCACTGGCACCAGAATTAGGATGCCATTTACTTGCTATTTTCCTACTACCTAATACATTTGCTTTACATGATTCCACTATAATTTAAAACAGTAAACCTTAATTTCAATTTATCTTAGTTTTATTTTCCCTCATTTTTAGTTTTATTCTTTGTTTTTAAATTTATTTATTATTATTATTATACTTTAAGTTCTAGGGTACATGTGCATAACGTGCAGGTTTGTTACATATGTATACTTGTGCCATGTTGCTGTGCTGCACCCATCAACTCGTCAGCACCCATCAACTCGTCATTTACATCAGGTATAACTCCCAATGCAATCCCTCCCCCCTCCCCCCTCCCCATGATAGGCCCCGGTGTGTGATGTTCCCCTTCCCGAGTCCAAGTGATCTCATTGTTCAGTTCCCACCTATGAGCGAGAACATGCGGTGTTTGGTTTTCTGTTCTTGTGATAGTTTGCTAAGAATGATGGTTTCCAGCTGCATCCATGTCCCTACAAAGGACTCCCATTACTGGGTATATACCCAAAGGATTATAAATCATGCTGCTATAAAGACACATGCACATGTATGTTTATTGCGGCACTATTCACAATAGCAAAGACTTGGAATCAACCCAAATGTCCATCAGTGACAGACTGGATTAAGAAAATGTGGCACATATACACCATGGAATACTATGCAGCCATAAAAAAAGATGAGTTTAGTTTTATTCTTATAAGAGATATTATTAGTAAATAGTTCTAGTGTGTTTCTTAAGTCTTGGAAGTCAATTTAAATGGGATACACTGAACGAGGTCAAAGAAGGTCTGCACATTTCTATTAGACAACAGAGGCTTTGGGATTTCCTTGAAACTTGCATCATATGCTTATTCTCTCTTCCTAAAGCCATGGGAGAAAGGCTTTAAAGCAGTACTGTGAATGGGCAGTTAGTCTACGTTAACTATTCAGAATAGTCTATAAAATGCATCATTCCTGATGCAGCTAAACTGCACTTATTTCCTGAAAAAATCCAAGAGGTCAAATTCATTATTTTTTTTAAAAGGAATCTAAAATAAAAGCTCTATTATTCAAAAGTCACTGCTCTAGTTATTTGTGGCATGGTTCTGACTGCTGCCAGCTCTCACACATGAAGCAGAGTTGGATGGTCACCTCTATAACACGATCAGAAAAATGTGCTCCATGGTATTGCAGAATTGCCAAATAGTAGCTGACAATGTCCACTGCAATATTAGAGTAGAATAGTTTCCAAATAATTTTAAAATCACCTTTCATTGCCTCATGAGGGATTTTTTTCACCATCTGGGAAGAGCATTCTAGAAGCCAGAATACATTTTTAGAAATAGTTTAAATAGACAAGAAATGTCAAGAAAGATTCCATCTTGAAGCAATAATACTAGGTTACATCATCATATACTCCTCTAAGAAATGTCTAATTATTTTCAAAGGGAACTGCCCTCTGTATGCCAAGACACAAGATCCAGTATACCACATTCCTGAGAGAAGTAACCCCAAGTATAGGGATGGCACAGGCCCGCACAACATCCTTATTATATTAGTACATGAAGCCAATGCTAATGGTAATCAATTACAGAAGTTATAAAAGCATTCCTATTTCTGCTTTGAATGTCTTAACATGTAATAGCTTATTTTAGAACACTCCAAAAAGAGTCAAAATATTCTAAAACTGAAAGAAAATAATAGTAGTAATAGTCACCATTTTGGGAGTACCTATTATCTGTCAGGCAATTTACATCCTTTTAAAAATATTGATACATTTTTCTCACATATTATAGATGAAAATGGTGGGGGTGGTCAACAAATGTAAAGCAATTTGTCTAAGGTTATTGAAAACCATGAGAGGTCTTTCCACTACCCAACACCGTTGTCAGGAATTGTTTGTAATCATATTTAACCATAACCAGAGCTTGTAACATAACTTGTAACCGTTACAAGCTGTGCATAAGGAAGGAAGGAAAGAGAAGAGTATGAAAAAAAAAACAAAAACAAAATTCTTGGCCACTGCAAAGAAATTCTGTGCACATCTGGTTTAAGTCAATGCAAAGACAAATTCAATATATTTCATAAGATAAAAAGTCTAAATGGAGAAAATGGTCACTCAAAAAATTAGACATCTAAGTGTTACTAATACATAGATATGACAATGATAAAAATAGAATTTGCTACATTCTATGTCCTAAATCCTGAAGTAGAGGACTATTACATGTGCAGTATCCCATTTCATTTATAGGAACAACCGTGTAACTTAGGTACTATTATTATAACCATTTTCCAGATAAAGAAACTGAAATGGAAGAACATGAAGAAATTTTGCAAAGATTACATGGCTAATTGGTGGCACATTTAAGATTTAAAACCCAGGGCATTTAACACAAAAACGCCGTTCTAAATAATAGTACGCTGGCAGCCTATATCATTTTCTGTATTACTTGTGACATTTTGATTTGCTCAAGATTTAATATATGCCATTAGAAATGCTAAAATAACCTTCAAAGTGATGGCCTCACTATTCTTCCACATAATAATCATTCTTGTGTTTTTCTCTAATATACCAGAGCATCCCTTGCTTTATTGTCTAGTCACATATATGTGTGTGTATCATAAAGTATATATATATATATGTATATATGTATACATACATATGTGTGTGTATCATATAAATATTTCAAGTATATATATACATATATTTGTAAGTATAGTGTAAACATCCAAGAAATAGAAGTAATAGTCAGGAGTTCCATTTTATCTATTTTTCTCTTAAGCTAAATATTTCCTCTCTCTTTTTTTTTTTTTTTTTTTTTTGAGTCGGAGTCTCGCTCTGTCGCCTAGACTGGAGTGCAGTGGCCGGATCTCAGCTCACTGCAAGCTCCGCCTCCCGGGTTTACGCTATTCTCCTGCCTCAGCCTCCCGAGTAGCTGGGACTACAGGCGCCAGCCACCTCGCCCGGCTAGTTTTTTGTATTTTTTAGTAGAGACGGGGTTTCACCCTGTTAGCCAGGATGGTCTCGATCTCCTGACCTCGTGATCCACCCGTCTCGGCCTCCCAAAGTGCTGGGATTACAGGCTTGAGCCACCGCGCCCGGCCAATATTTCCTCTCTTAAGCTAAATAGTGTTTCAGCCTTCCAAAAAGCTTCCAAAATGTCGACCTTTATTTTTCCTAACACAATCTAAGATTATTAAGCCATTTCACAAATTTAGGAATTCAAACTTAGAACAGAAAAGTGATGTACTCAATATCACATACTAAGAGAAAAAAAGTAGGTTTTCAGGCCAAGATTTCTTACCTTGGAGTTCTTTCCAATATCTTATTTTTAAAATAATTTATACTTCTTTATAGAGAGTAGACATTCATAAATTTGGTTAATGAGGTCCCTGTTATTAAAAAGAAAGACATCTTTGTTTCTGAGAGCTCTCTAAATGACCCATTGGCAAAGTATTTCTCTACAAATACAGGGCTATACTTAATTTCCTTATGATTGAAATTGAGGCTTGAAAACCACCACTTACTGTTTTGCTTGGGGCAAATAAAAGCACAAAGTCTATAAGAAGAAAAAAGAACACTGACTTTATGGTTTTATTACTGGCCTTAGGACACAAATCTAAATAAAAATTTTGTGTGGGATCTGGCTAGTGCTTTCTACCTCTCTCTAAAAAGAAAATTCAAAGCATGCTTACCATTTGTATGCAGGAAAATTAACACAGAAATTTCCATATTTTAATTCAACAAGTTAGTAGTACAGTGCATCACAAACCATATTACTGCAACACCCTCTAAAGCATGGTCATTCACAAATTGTCTGTGTGGTTCAAAATATCACACAGTGCTGAGCTTTCTTACCTATTTGCATATATTGGTGCTTTATACCTGCAATAAGGTTGTAGTGGGGATCTAGGGTCTCCTTAATTCCCATTATACTTTTCAGCAGTCAAACTTAGCCAAACTATATAGAACTGTTTGTAGCTAAGCAACAGCTTCTAATTTGCTGCACAGTTTGAATATTACAGAGTAAGTGGGACTTCAAAGCCATCCTCCAGGGATGAGTAACGCAGCAGTTCACGTGCTCCTCCATTTGAATCAGTGACCTGAGAGCCTTAGGTTCTACTTTGGGATCAGACAAGACTTTGTGAAGATTGCAAAACTCTCCTCATTTTTTTTTCTATCTATACTTTTGTAGAAGAGAAACTGAGACTGTAGTGTCAAAAAGTGCTTCAAAAGTATATTTATAGCCTACATCTGAGTACACTGAACAACTTCAAAGGAAAACTAACACCATTTATATTTTAAGAGCAGAAGCTTGTTTAACAGAATTAGCTCAATGAATGTAGAAAAATCTTGTCCTCTCCCCTTTAGCAAGACTTGAAACATATTGTTTCCCTTTAATTTACATTTTCTATAACATAATAATCAGTCTTTTGTATAATCTGTAAGCACCATTCATATTCTAGTAATCATTTTCATTTTTTGTTTCCTTTTTTTTCCCTAGAATTATAATTGCATCATCTTTTGCCATTGATGAAAGGGTTGAAATGTATCTTAAAAAAAAAATATTTTTACAAAAGCTGTTTAAAGTGATAGTGCATTATTATGATAATGATTTAAAGTTTATATCTGAATATCCCCAAAAGGAGAGATTTCATCTAATAATATTTTATGCAATTACCCCAACTTTATCTGACCATAAGGGCCAACAGGTCATCACAGATGGCCATTACAAAGACAGGCAAGACACATGTCATTCTTTTTGGCTGCCCATTTGATGTTTCCCCTTATAATGTTTGCAAAAACTCTCACCTTATGAGTGTTCTTGCAAACGAAGAATCTGAAAATGCCAGAAATTCATGTCCAAAGCTTCCATGCATAGTTAGCAAGCACACGACCTAGACTCCAATAAAATGCACCCGCCGAAACTTCAAAGGAAGGAATAGTGAGACAAATGAGTGGTGGATTACCTGGAGGTAGTGATATTATCTGGGAGCTGAGTCAGTGATGTTGATGGTGCAGGCTTCCTTGCTAACATGTGGTCATGGCATCAGGATGATTACCTGATACCATTTCTGATATGTAATATGGAATCTATTTGTTAGAGCTTCCCTGTCTTCAGTCTGTTTCAATCTTTCCTGTTGATTTTATAAGCATCAAATTTTCTTAATAAAATAGGAGCCTTGTCTTTATTTTGAAATCCATTTAATAAGCTTTGATTTCTAGGGATATAAAACACCACAAATGAAATGCAAATGTTGCAAACTGCTACCCAGTATTACACTTCAAATACATAAACATTGAGCATTTAAGAAGAAAAAGAACCCAAATCCTAAAGTTACAGACATTAGATATCATGTATGATACATGTATTAGTTTGTTTTCACGCAGCTGATGAAGACATACCTGAGACTGGGTAATTTATAAAGAAAAAAGATGTTTAAGGAACTCACAGCTTCACGTGGCTGGGGAGGCCTCACAGTCACGGTGGAAGGTACATCTTACATGGCAGCTGACAAGAAGGAACGAGAGTCAAGCAAAAGGCGTTTTCCCTTATAAAACCATCAGAACTTGTGAGACTTATTCACTACCACGAGAACAGTATGGAAGAAACTGCCCCCATGATTCAATTATCTCACACCAGGTCCCTCCCACAATACATGGGAATTATGGGAGCTACAATTCAAGATGAGATTTGGGAGGGAACACAACCAAACCATATCAATACTTAAAAGAGGGAACATCATTATCTCAATGTAAACTAATCTCTAAGAAGCCTAAATCAAACTTAACCACGAAGTATCCCACGACACTCTTTTTCTTAACTCAAAGGTGTTCAAGGACAATGGGATATGCCTAAGTCAGATTTGACTTTATAACTCCCCCAATTTCTGATTGAATACTCCATTTTTATTTATTTATTTTTTTTAGAACTGGGGTCTTGCTTTGTGGTCCAGGCTGGAGTACAGTGGCATGGCAATCGTAGTTCACTGCCACCACAAATTCCTGGGCACAAAGGAACCTCCCACCTCAGCCTCCCAAGTACCTGGGACTACAGGTGTGTGACACTGTCCCTAGCTAGTTTTTTTTTAAACTTCATATAAATATGAGATCTCACTATCTTTCCCAGGCTGGTCTCAAACTCCTGGGCTCAAGGGATCCTCCCACTTCGGCCTCCCAAAGTGCTGAGGTTATAGGCGTGAGCCACTTCACCAAGCCTTAATACTCTATTTTTAAGAGGCTATCAACATCTGCATTTTTGAAAAATCAAGATAAAACCAAAGTAGGAAAACACTAAAGAGATTTATTTGCTGTGGGTCAAAAGTTCTGGATAGTCCATTTAGCATACTGATCATTGACCTTTGTAAAGAAAAATAAATCTACAATGTGATGATGATATCTGGTAAAGGCACAACTAGAAATAAATAATCAGTAATGTACAAATTTAAAAAGTATTATTTCTTTTTTTTTCCTCCACATATACATTTATTTTAATATTTATGTGGGCTGGGCATGGCGGCTCATGCTTGTAATCCCAGCACCCTGGGAGGCCGAGGTAGGTGGACCACCTGAGGCCAGCAGTTCGAGACCAGCCCGGCCAACATGGCAAAATTCCATCTTCTACTGCTTCTTTCAAAAAATATTCCAGCTTATTTGAGGATTAGTCTACTTCTTTATAGACAATTTTACATATTGTTGAAGCCAAATTTATGCTATATAAAACGTTTTCAACAGATGTTTTCCATCTACTACTCTCAGACTATATTCACCCAAGATGAGACATCTGAATTTAAAATTTAAAAATTAACACTTTAGGTAATTCCAAATTCATAAATATGTAGAATTATGTTAATACAATATTTGAGGAAAATTAGTCTTGAAGGAACTTACTTAAAGCTCATTGCCTGGTACTGCATGTTAGAACAGATCCCGCAGACTGGAAAACCAGGGGTTTCAGCGGTGATCATTGCAAATCAGCAAGAAGTTTCATCTTTTCTAACTGCTTTAGATAATGTTTCTATATTTGCAACAGTGTACTTGAGAGAATTCTAGGAAACACTGTTATCTTGCATGCCCCTGAACAGATACTCATGGAGGTGGAGAGGTATGGACTCTCATCTCATCAGCTGAATTATCAATAAATATCAATGACTATTTTTAGTATAAAAAACAATTTTGAAGCCATAAAAACTTGAAATCTGGGCAAGAGAGGAGTAAAGAAAGAAAGGGGTCATAGGTTTAGAAGGAGAATGAAATAAGGATTCAGTACTTTCCTGGCCACCTCTAGTTCCAAAGCTTCCAATCACAAGAGATAAATATATATTTAACTCTAGAAAGTTATAAAGAAAAAAAATGAACTTATATTTAGAATTTTGGATAAGATGTTTAAACACAAAAGTAAGCCCCTGCTTTGTATTGCCTCTGCAAATTAAATGATTTAGAAATACTAAAATTTCCTTATGTAATTCATGTAAATAATCCTTGAGATAATATTACTTGTCCATGGCTCTTGTGAAAAAATAATCAAATATCTTGCTAATTGTTCTCATAAGAGTTAACATCTTTTGCTAAATCCTATTACTCTTGGAAAACAAGGAAAAACAGTTTGAAATACTATTCTCTTAATTTTACCTACTAAGAAACGTACGTATATCACATCCACAGAGATCTTTCATAGGTTGTTTTGGGTAATTATATTTACTAAATATTTATGTTAAGAGTTATCTGTTTGAACTTAGTTGAGACCAGTTCTTAAATGAAACACTTAAATTACAAGGCATGATGTAATTACCTCTCTTTCAATGAGGAAATGCATCTTGCGTATTGCTAGGGACTCTCAGAGTCTTGCACTGAAAAGATTCATATATATGTATTGTTGCCAATTGATTTCAAGACTAGCACACTGAAAGCTTACAAAATCTTTTACAAATATAACTGTTTTTCTATGGGAAAAATGTGTTCCTCTTTTATAGCTATGATTCAATAATAAGGGTTATATAGTCTGCCACATCAAGCCTTCTGGATCACAAAGGCTCCGGTTATTCCCTTTAAACAAAATGTTTCATAGATGAACACTGCTCTCCTGTGATCAAAGAAAGGAACTGCTTTCATCATAAACCGGATAAGCACTGTCTTTTTATCGTCAGTGTTTCACCTCCTGTTTTCCTGTGGTGATTAGCAGGATTTTCTTCTATATATTATGTCCATTATTGCTCAGAGGAAGTCTTCCTGTTTCTTTTCCAAAGTGAACCTATTACTATACTAATTATTTTACTCACATAATTATAATTAAAATTCTAGTTCATATTTGCCCTTGTTAGAGCCATAGTAGAAGAGTTTGTAAGGATAAAAAGCCTTTCAAGAATTGATCGTATAAATGTTGGCAAATCAAAAGATACTTTATTTGCAAAATTTTCTCATGTAAACCAATGTGCTCATATAAAATTAGAGCCTTGAATCCCACAGTTTGTTTTGTCCTGTCTTTTATCAAAAAGAAAGAAAGCTTAATGTCATATCTTAAAGAAATAAGCTTCTATGGATATTTGCCATTTTCAAAGCCCACTACACTTTGCAAAGCAATAGCATTTATTCTCTAACAGATTTTATTTTTATTAAGAAATAGAGGTTTAGGCTTCCACCAATGGTGTTCTATATTCATAAGAAGAGCTTCCTGAGGTTTCTGTAAAGCCACCATAATTTCCACAGACACATTTATCTAACAGTTGATGTCATTTTGGTGAGAGAAGGAGGGCAGCTAGGAAACTTGTTCCCTGTGAGCACTGATCCATAACACACTGCAAACAAGTCTGTCAGAGCAGCCTTCTGTGGGGAGAGTAAGCCCAATTGCTACATAATCAGGCTCTGCCACCTAGATTAATGCCTTACAGAAAAGGCTAAAATGTGTGCCTCTCTTAAAGTGGTAGACACATATCTGTCACATAAAACACAGTGCAGGGTTTCTGAGAAATTCTTCTATCATATCTAAATTGATATAAAGCTAATTACCAGAATATATTTATATTATATATTAAATTATATATATACACACACGCACACACACACACATGCATGTATGTATGTGTATTCCTGATGCAGCTGGGCACAATTGCAGCTGGCAGATATTAGAATGACCACCTGCCACACACCTGCTAAAGCCACTGCTGATAGTGCTAACAGCAGTGAAACAAGGGATCGATTTCCCAGAGAGAGTAAGTCAGAGCCTTGGGGAAAAGCAATTCATGGAGGTACATAAGAATTTGACTTTGTATAGTCTAGTGTAGATCATCTTATTTGAGCAAAGAGAACACAAATATCTAGGGAAACAGCTCAGCGGACACTCACATAATCAAAGTATTTCAATTACTCATTGAAACACTTTGCTGCTTGAGATTTTTAGGAAGACCCACGGAATGGATTGTCTAGATTACTGAACAAGAAACTCGGAGGAAGTGAAGCCTCAAGCATTAGCAGTGATGGCAGAGTCAAAGATGAGGATACTAGGAGAAGTGGAGGTGTTGCAACCCATAAAGTATGTCATTTTCTCACAATAGTAATTATTTCTTCAAGTAGTGAAAACAAAACAAATCAAAAGAAAATCTGGATTATTTTTAAGAAAACAGATATTGTTTATCATATCCAATCCTGGATATGACAGATAACTGTACCTTCTCTACACGTTGGGAATTGAAAATCCATACCCTCATCCCAATATATACGTACCCCAAGCTTCCCTGGATTAAAATTTGACATGTATGATAAAAAGTCAATATTAACAATTTACATGTCAGGCTGAGATGTCTGGTTCAGGAGTGAGAACATGATCAAGATTTAGCCAAAACCATTCTTCCCGAAACCTTGGAACTGAAACTGATAAGAGATAAAAGAGTGAAAGAAACTGAATTACTTGTTTGCTGTGGATTTCCTATGTTAATTTTATATCAAGAAATTATTGTTACCTGCTTAAAACATGGAAGTAGAGAATATTTGGTAAAACAAGAACACTATATGAAACAACAGTCTAGTTTTTCATAAGAAGTTTTTAAATCTATTGCTTTATATTAAAGTCAAAGTTGAAATGAAAATACTGTGCATTTTATCTTGTTTGATGTTGGAGCAGGATTCTGGAAACACTCAACTAAAAAATTCAGATAAACAATAAAGAGTAATGGGTTGTAATTAACTTAACAGGATAATCACCTGTCTATAACACATTCCCTTGCTTCAAGTGCCCTTGTAATCAAATTACTTTGTGACTCTCTGTGTTACAGAAATCTACTTTTAATTTGCATCCTTATTCCAGAAGGGAATAAGACCAGAACAAGTACTTATATAGAGATAGCAGAGTGTGTTTATTCAGAAAGGGAGCCCTCTTTCTGTACATCCATACAGCTCAACAAATATTTGTAGAATGGGGCAGACACCAGGGAAAGGACTGAGAACACAGAAGTCGGAAGCCATGCTCTCTGGAAAGGAGCTGCTCAGACAATATACTGGAACGGCAAATCAGTAAACGAATGGTCTGAGAGTCTCCAATACTCTATCAAAATGAACAAAATGGAATAGAACCACAGAGACAAGAGTGATTAGTTTTGTGAGGAAGGATGCCTAGAATGCCCCCAAAGGTACATTCAAGTTGGTGCATGAGGTACAAGCCAAACCCATAAAACATGAACACTTAGTCCCTTTGTTAAGAAAAAATTGCTTCTTAACATGTACAAAGCAAAAATGAAAAGAAAAGAAGTCGTGATTTTTCTAATAGTTTCCTTTAGAAACAGTGTTTTCATTTCACCTTTGACTTTAGTTTCCTTTAGGAAACTATTAGAAAAATAATCAGAAGTTCATATAAAACATTCATGCCATACCTTGTCTAATGGTTGCTGCAAGGCTAAACTCTAAATCTCTTGATTTTCATTGCTTAACCTTTCTCCATCATGGCAGGAAAAGGAGGTTAGAAAGGCAGGAAGGGGTACAAATCAAAATCCCGAAAACACAATCCCAGACTGCATAATCCTGAATGTTGAAATCCTGAAACATCAAAATCTCAAAAGTATAATTGTGGAAATTTTATTTTAATTATTTAGAAGATATTTATTTAAATGTTTAGAAGGGATTTATTTGAGAAGCATATAAAACAGGATAGAACAATTTATAGGCCGGCCACTTTATACAATAAATAGGCAATGACATGCATATTTTTGCAAGCATAAACACTCAGGACTACTAACGCCGGTTGCAGAGGTATAATAGTTAAAAGCAGATAAGCCATATTCATAAAGAAATAGGTCAAACGGGAAATGTATAAATTCATATCACCATGGTTAGTAATCGTGTGTGCCCAGCTTTATAACTAGTCTCATCTGAAGAGCTGTAATGAAAAACCTGTCTTTCGATGAGATCCACCAAAAACTTCTGTGGGCCACCACTTCATAAGCAATCATCCAAATTTCCAAGATCTCAAAAATAGTATCTTTCACAAATGAAGATGTTAAAAAAAGATATCTCTTCATTTATCGAGGAAGTCTCCATGTTTTTACATATACACACAATGCTTATAAAGTAAACGTTGTGATAATGCCCTTTCAAGGAGTCAAATTAGCAAACAAAATGCATTAAATGAATTTAGAACTCTCAAAAAGTCTCTACACAAGTTATAGGCCAATACTGGAAATGATGCTGACATGAAAAGTATGGCATAGTGAATTGTTTAAAAAAAAAAAAAAAAAAAAAAACCTGAAAATTTAAAATTATAAAAAAAAAAAACTTAAAAAAAAAGATAAAAAACTAAAAAGAAACTAAAAGAAAATTTGACATATGAAAAAATTAGCCAGGTGTGGTGGTGGCACGAATAGATTATGGGCAATTTCATGGAGATAGTCGAGATGACCTGACCAACTTATGTGATCATTAACTATATTTTGAAGTCTTGCATCATAATAAATGCTTATTTTTATTTTTTTGGACATGGCTCTCCTTGGAAAGTATGTACACATCTATTTATTATGTGGCACTGCTCTTTTTGAAATTCTTCTATGGTTTGAAAAACAGCAACATGAGCACTCCCTATGACATTTTTCCATCTTCTGTGCCTTGCTTCTATGTTGCTTTGGGTAAATGGCATATGTACTCATATACAGACCACAGAATGAGTCAAAACACTACCACTGATCGAGCAGTAGCACCATAAGAAGACATAGTATCTTCTTATCCTACTATTCACAGAATTATCTTTGAACCAGTGAGCAAGTTCACTGGCTTCTTCAGGAAAATTGGGATTTGATTCATTAAAAGGTCCTGTAATGTCATTAGTTGAAAGGAACACCAATGACACATTTTTCTTTTTTTTTTTTTTTTGAGACGGAGTCTCGCTCTTTCGCCCAGGCCGGAGTGCAGTGGCCGGATCTCTCAGCTCACTGCAAACTCCGCCTCTGGGGCTCATGCCATTCTCCTGTCTCAGCCTCCCGAGTAGCTGGGACTGCAGGCGCCGCCACCACGCCTGGCTAACTTTTTGTATTTTTAGTAGAGACGGGGTTTCACCGTGTTAGCCAGGATGGTCTCAGTCTCCTGACCCTCGTGATCCACCTGCCTCAGCCTCCCAAAGTGGTGGGATTACAGGTATGAGCCACCGCGCTCTGCCGACACATTTTTCAACGGAAGTTTTTATTGTTACTGTATCTTGTGGCTAACCCACTCATCTGAATTTTCCACCAAATGCAAATAAAGACAGTAACAAGCTAATAGTCCCGGCTAACATGAGGCAACTAACATAACTATCCTGCATACAATGAATCCTTTCTCTAGAATTTGGCCTTCAGGATTTCAACATGCAGAATTTTAATCTTTCAGGATTGTGATTTTGGGTGTTTTAGATGTTATGGATTTTGATCATTAGGGGTCTCAGCATTAGGGATTATGATGTTTGGGATTGTGTCTTTCGGGATTACAATCCTAACCCAGTGGAAAGAACAGATGAGTTCCATTGGTAAGTGGCTCTGGAGCCTGATACATACTACAAAAAAATAGTAAAGCTGTATTTGATGAAAGAAAAATACCATAACCTGTATACCCTGGGTGCGCCAGACTTCACACACATTAGCTCATTTTATCTATTGACTATAGTAGCCCTGAAAGTCAAGATGTGATTTTTGTGATGTTATTGTTGTTGGTTTTTATCCTCAGGATGAAAGTACACATCATCCGTTAGATTTGTTATTTCAACTTTCACAAAATAAACGTTATACTCCTTAATTACAGTAATAATCTCATATCCTTACTTATTTTCTTCAAATATCTGTTAAAAGGGCATAAATACTTGCTAAGCAAAGTGGGAAAAAAAAAAAAGAGAATTCACTAAAAATATACTTCGTGATAGTCTAACATCAAACTACTATATGAAAAATATTTGTTCACAATTCTGAACATTCATAATTAACATCTTTGCATAAAATATGAATATATATTTACATTTAAAATTAATTTCCCAAGTTTTTTGACAAATATTTACCAACACAGGCAAATCATCAGCACTGTCAAGTTAAAAGTATTCCTATTTCTTAAATTTATAAATTAAGGAACAGGAAGTTTTCATAGGCAAAAGAAGTCATACATAAACCTGAGTTGTGCCTAAGGCCAATATCACCATTTACTTTGTTGGTAATCTACTACTTTTCTGCTGGTTTAATTTCCTTTTTAATTATATTCATACTAAGGCTACCTTGCTCAAATTCAAAGTTTCCTGAAAGAACACTATAAATAAAGAAACATTAAAATTCCCTTTGACTCTCTTCTTTCTCTGCAGCTGAGGAGATATGCAGGGATAGTTCCTTTCAGACAGCTGCTAAATTTATATTTATGTCCTTCCTGTATTTTGTCTCTTGGCTACCGAAATGCACTGTTCATATGTTTCCACATTCTTTGGGTAGAATCTGATGTAATTCCTGGCAGATGCTTTAAATGGGTTCCAGGCTGTTAGATTCTGGCACTAGGGGCTTTGGAGGAAGTCAAGCAGATCTTTCATAATAAGGGATGGTTGAAAGGTGCTTTATACACTTCACAATAGCTATGAAACTATACTGTGGCACATTCTTCTTAGCCTTGCTGTCTCAACAGTTCTCTTATCTGCAACAGAACCTTCTACTGAAACTTTCTAATCCTGAGAGCATGCTAAAATCCTAGTAACCCAGTAATTACTGGCTGCTTGACAACAATTCAAGTGTGGCTGCCACCAAGTCACATAACTATGCATCAAAAACAGAATATTTTTGAAATAATGAGGTACATCTCATTCAGGACTTTCTTATTGTTTTACATGTTCCATGTATTTTGATTATTGTGTGTTATCCAATATTTTTTGCCTCACTTTAATTTTTATTTGATGTGAATTGGATAATTTTCTTTTTATCCCTTTTCTTTTCTAGCCAGTGAAATGTATTGTTCTCCAGAGAGTCCCTTCATGAAAATTATATTGGAAGTATAAAATATAAAGTAATTACAGTTTTTATGGATTTAGGAAACTTGCACAATTGAACATTATTATTTAACCTTCTGAAATAATTTACAAGTTGATATCTGTTACAGACTATAGAGCTATAAATAAACATTATATATTACCAAAATTCTACTGCTATCACCTACCATCCAAAAAAGAAAAAACAGGAGGCTGTATTGTTTTTGAAGATTCTTAGAATATTTTCAGACAGTGGATCTTAAGGATGATTTTTAATAAAGTTTCTGGTGAGACAAACTGTTTAAGATCTCATTTTCATAAGAGTGACCTTGTTCAATTAATTAGAAACTAAGTGTTAAGTGATTGAGAACAATATATTATGGTCCTGTGTTTCCTCCTGAAGGATCAGTTTAGATTCTATTGTAAAGCTACTCATTTTATACATTTCTAAACTTTATTTGAAATTGTCAGTACCTTTATTCAAAGAAAGAGAGGATAGAATAAGCCAACTAAATAAAAAGTTAGACAAATCCAGATTTAAGTCTAGGCCCCTAGAGAAAATTGGAATGTCTAATTTTCTCAATCAGTGACATTCATGAGTAAGTTGTGACCATTGGATCAGAACTCCAAAGCTCCAGTCTTCTCTTTAATGTGATATTGTGTTAATATTTTGAAAATCAGAACAACTATATAGAAACTTGACCAGACTCATGAGATTCTAATAAACATGTCAGGCAATCCTGAGCATAAGCCAGACATCAAGTTAATACAAGGTGAGATCCTTCATATTTTTAATAGCTTTATTAATATATATTTTGCATGCCATAACATTCATCCATTTCAATTTACAAATCAATGATTTTTAGTAACTTTATTCAGTGGTTCAGCCATCACCATAAATTAATTTTAGAATGTTTTCAACACCTGAATAAAATCCCTCATGCCCATTTACAGTTAATTCCCATTCTCCTTCTAGTCTCAAGAAACTACTAATTTACTCTCCGATACTATAAATTTGCCTTTTTTAGACACTGCATACAAACACATTCATATAATATATGATCTCATATATGGATTATTTCATTTAGCACAACATTTTTGAGATTCATTTATGACATAGCATGTACCAGTAATTATTCCTTTTTCATTGCTGAATTATATGCAATTGTATGAAGACCACATTTTGCCTGTCCATTAAACAACTGATCAACATTAAAATTAATTCCAGTTCTCTACTATTACGAATACTGTTGCCATGAACACTTAGAAGCAGTCTTTGTGTGAATGTGTGTTTTCATTTTCATTGAGTAGATACTCTCTAAAGTGGCTCTCACTTTATTTTTATGTTCTCACAAGAAATATACGGTAATTCCTGTTACTCCACATCCTTGCCAATATATTTTATTGACTGTCATTAATTATTGACATTCTCTTGGGCATGAGAGAATCGTTTTTATTTACCTTTTCCTCCTAATGATGCTGAGCATCTTCTCATTTGATTGTTAGTCATTCATATATCTTTTTTGGTGAAATATCTGGTCATATCATACAAGCCCTTTATCAAATTGGGTTTTGTAAATGTTTCTTCCTCATAAACTGTTTCTCTTTCCATTTTTAATGGTGTCTTTTGAAGGAAAAAATTATAACTTCAGTGAGGTATAATTTATCTTTTTCTTTTACGGGCTTTGCTTTCATTGTAGTATTCAAAAAGAGTTTACTTATCCTAGTATCTCAAAGATTTTCTCTTATGGTTTCTTATAAAAATTTCATTGTTTTAGCTCTTTCACTTAAGTATATGATCAATTTTTGAGTTAATTTTTGTGTATGGTATGAGATAAAGTATAAATTCATCATTTTCCATGTATATATCCAATAATTACTCCACCATTTGTTGAACAGACTATCATTTCCCCACTGTATTTATTTGGAACCTTTATTAAAAATTAATTGGCTATAATTATAAGTATTTATTTTTGTGCTCTAAGTGCTATTCCATTGATCTGCATGTCCAACCTATGTTAGTAGCACATTGTTTTTATAACTCTAGGTTACTGGTAAGTTTTTAAATTAGAGGTGAAAGTCTTTACACATCATTCTTGTTTTTCAAAGTCTTTTGACTATTCTAGGTGTTTTTGCATTTCCACATAAAATTGAGGGCTATGTATCTTTTTAAAAAGCTTGATGTAAGTTCAATAGTGATAGTGTTGAATTTGTAGATCTACTTGAGAACTATCATCTTAATATTAAATCTTCTATACATGAACATGGAATATCTCCCCATTTATTTAGACCTTTAATTTCTGTCAACAACATTTTATGATTGTTCGTACGCTTTGCAGTTCCTTTGTTAAATTTATTCTCTTCATAGATTTTTTGTTGTTGTTGGTATTTATTTTTGTTTTAATTTTGGTAAATGGCTAAATAATACACAACCATAGGACTCTTGTAATAAAGCAGGCAGGGAGTAAAAAAAGGTATGAAAAGATAAGGAACTGGAGCTAATGGGAACACTGGACATGACAGGTAGCAGTGGTGGTCCTGGGGAAGGACCAATTGTAAGTACAGATGAAGTACAAATAGATTATGATTATTTTTAGTCTAGGTACAGTATATATTAGTGATTAAGAATAAAATGCTGGAACCAGACTTCTGGGGCTCAAACTTTGATTTTAACCAATACTAGATTTTGGCCTGGGGTAATGTATTTAACAACTCTATGTCTCAATGTCTTCATCTGTAAAATCTCTAATATAATATTATTGGTGTATACCTCCAACTTGATAGACTTGTGAGAATTAAATTAATTAATAGCTATTTATAAAAGTTGTAAAATAAGGCCTGGAATACAGTGAACATTCAAGAAGGAGTTAAATATAAGCATTCTAAGAAATTCCAATTAGAAACACAATGGAATGCGACTTTAGAAATTAGGAACAGAGAGAAATTATCTTCTAGAAACGTAGGGCACATTTGCCAGAGGATAACTGATTACCAACAAGGCTGGGGAACACAGGACAATATGAAATCAGTTACATGTATTTTCAGCTCCTCATGTTTTTAAATGGATGGACTAATCTAATAGAATCCTCCTGTCTTCTATTTCTATCCTATTGAATTATTATTCCCCATGGGAAAATGAAGGTCTTATTGATTGATTATTGACAGAGGGGTGGGGAAGACCCAAATATTAAAGAAAAAAAAAAGAAGGTTCATGCAACACAGACAGTTGTCCAAGATTAAGAACATATATTCCAAAGTTTTGGGGGTTTCCAAACACAAAGCAACCCAAACTATGTGTAAATCCCACTGCTTAATGAGGTATAAAAATTTCTTGCCCTTCTAGTTAACCTGAATTTAATTCCAGGGGAAAAGAAAGGCAGCAATCAAATATTAATAACTAGAACCATAGCATAAAGAGCTGACTTAAAGTATAATATTATTAGTTATCAAAATTCAGGTATATTATTAATTATGGCTCTTATTAAAAATGCAATTCCCTTGGATTACCTAAGAAAGTTCCAATTTCTTAGATCTACGGAGAGCTTGGAATGTACATTTTAGGAAACACTGATTCAAGTGGTCCATACTTTGATAATCATTTGACAAACATGAACTTCTAGCAGTTTGATGTGGCAAAAATATTTGCTTCTGCCCTTTTTGCTAAATGATAAAAGGGTCCAACTTGTGGTAGCTTCTAGAGAACAAGTTCATATGCGAGAAATATTCAGTTTCCCAGAGATAGATGGCGAAATTGGGCAAGGTCTCAATAATTTCTTCTGAATATTTATTTTCTTATCGGTGAAAAAACGATATATTGTGTAGGCCCACTATCTACAGACAATGATATCTTCTGGAATAATTTAATCTCTTTGGCAACTACTGGCTTGTTAGCCCCAATTTCTCAATCTGAGGTTGGGGGGAAGTACCAAAACATGTCTATCTATAATCAAGAAAATACCTGAAAATTCTAATTGCCTGATGAATTGTGTAACTTCCTGTATAAGCTCCTCAGATGACAAAATGCTGCATAAATTTAATGTATTATAAACTTACTGGAAAATACCTAGCTTAAAATCAAAGGATAAATTAACCTTTGCATGATAACCAAAATCAATAAAAATAAAATAATTTGTCTTCTAAATTTTAAATGTGACTCATACTTTTGACCTTTCCATTCTAACTATATTATCTTTAGCTCATCTGAGCATTTGTTATACAAAAATAACTTATTTCCAGAAATTTTTGATAGTCTAATATATCATTAAGTATCATGCATGCCTATCACCATATATACAGAAGACACATCTGTGCAGTTAGACAGGGACAAAATGAGTAGTGGTGAATTAAATGAGCTTTTGTCCAAGTCTTCAAGCACTTCAATTCTTTGTAGCTCATTTAGCATTGCCACTAGACTCTAAACAGCTTATATCAAATACACATAATACTTTATTGACTATATATATTTATATGTCTGTCTTTACCATACCATAAAATTCTAGAGGACTGGACTTCTATATTATTTTTTTTTTTGTCTCCAGGACCTAGAAGTATAGAATTGTAGTTATGCTCTCGATCTTTAGACTTGGGAAGCCCTGATTTCAAATTCTGATTCTGTCGCTTATTAGTTGTGAAATAAGATGTATTGTTTAACATTTCTGAGACCCTATTTTCTCATCTTTAAAAGGAGACACTAACATTGTCCTCATCTAGGTGAATGAAATTTTAAATGAGATGCTGTCTGTGAAACTGTACCTTGCACATGATAAGTCTGCATCAATATGATAGCCATTGCGATAGCAGCTGTAGCAGCATGTATTTGACACAGAATATGTGCACAATAAAAAGTTGCTAAATAAATTGGATAATAAGCATGATTTTTATATTTGGTTTATGTTGGCATTATGATCAATATTAGTATTTTGTTATGTTTAAATATATTATACTTACATAAATATAGTCTCTTACACATTTTATGGTCTCTGTGTCTTGAAAATGAACTACAATAAAATAGAAAGCTAGTTAGTTAAGATCCTAACACCCTGAACTCATAATGGGTCCCCTATTGCTGTCAGATGGAGATACAGGAAGTAAAATAAATGTTACTCTCATATCCCTTGACTCCAAGCCCCATTGTCATCTGCTGGTGAATTTGCCCAAATAACTCCTGACCATGAGGAATTCTTCTGCATAGATTTGGCACATTAAAGTGGCCTACATTATTAGTCTGTCCCCTAAACCCTACCTGGACTATTGGGGGAGGGAGACCTAAAACTTTATTCTGCATAGAGTTCTAAGACAGAAAAGCAATTCAAAGAGGAAATGTGAATTAAAATAAGAATATTCCAAAAAGGCCAGATGATACAGTAGCAGAGTCATTAATTGCTTTGTTCCCTAAACTAGAAACCCTACATCTGAGCATTGTGCATAATATCTTAGATTTTTTTTTAAGTGCTGCTCTTTCTTGGGGTTGAAATATCAGGAAAGCTGCCTTGAACTCTCTCTAGATGATAGAACACCAGAAGAAGACACAGAAATTCACATTTCTAATGGACAAATTTTATTAAAATTGACAGATGTTTACAAAACATTCAGAAAAACATATATTTTAAAATAATATGAAAAATATGTTTTGAAATAATATGAAATAACAGAAAGATACAAGAAAGGCATTCCAAATGTTTTTTTAAGAAAAAAAAAAAACAGAAAAGAATTTTATCTACAATTCATCTACGATTTCATCTGCATGAATGGAGCTAAACTAAAGTCAGATCTATGGCACACATGCAATTAGAGCTTGAAACAAATAGCCATGGATAGAGAGAAAGAAAGAAGAGATTTCAAGGCATTTTACTTTACTTCTTTGTCAAAATTCAAGGCCAGCATCTAAGAAAGTAAAACAGTCACTTTTTTACTACAGTAAAGGAGAAGGGAATTTCTAATATTGCCAGGACCCAGATAAAGCATCCCACATACACATATACATATACATATACACATACACATACATATACATATACATATAGAAAGTCTTTCTCTCTCTCCATACAGACACACACACACACACACACACACACACACACACACACACATTGAGAGAGTCTCACCTTGTCATCCAGGCTGGAGTGCAGTGGCACATTTTCAGCTCACTACAATCTCCACCTCCCAGGTTGAAGCAGTTCTTGTGCCTCAGCTGGGATTACAGGTGTGCGCCACCACACTGGCTAATTTTTGTATTTTTAGTAGAACCGGGTTTCACCATATTGGCCAGGCTAGTTTCAAACTCCTGACCTCAAGTGATCTGCCCATCTCGGACTCCCAAAGTGTTGGGATTACAGCCTTGAGCCACCACGCCAGGCCATTTTCCTGATTTATATATAAGAAATCCCCCTACCAAAAAACAACAAAAAAAGAACACTTAAGAAGAGATAATCAAAAATGGCTATCTCTTTGGGAAAAGAGGTCAATCAAAAGATCTTCACCTCACATCATAGCCTCCACAAATTACATTATTAAAACTGAAATGATAAAATATAGAATTTAACACATATGAATATAAATCTAATTTTAAATGATGAATAAACATAAAAACTTAAAAACAATGGAAAACCATTCAAAGAAAAAAATAAAAATATTGTAATTGATATTATAAAAATGATTAATTTTAATATACATAGCTTTATATAAATTGATAAGAAAATATTAAAACTCCTAATAAAGAAGTGGGAAAAGTACATGAAATAAAGACACACCCCCCCACACACACACACAGAGGAAAATGCAAATAGCTAATAAACACCTGAATAAATAAAACTCACTGTGAATTTAAAATGACTATGAATGATAAACTTTGCTTCTCGGCACTAGAAAATGTGTCATGAGCTATCCTATTAAAAGAGAAAATTTAAAATGTATTTATTTTCATTTTTTTATTTTTATGCATACGTAATGGTTCTATATATATATATGAGGTACCTGTGATGCTTTGATACAGGCATACAATTTGTAATGATCAAATCAAGGCAACTAGGTTATCCAACATCTCAATAGCTTATTCCTTTGTGTTAGGAACATTCAAATTCCACCCTTTTAGTTAGTTTTAAATGTACATTAAGTTATTGCCAATTTTGGTCACCCTATTGTGCTACCAAATGCTACATCTTATTTATTCTAACTATTTTTGTACTCATTAATCATCCCCACTTTATCCCTCACTCGCTGCTACCCTTTGCAGACTCTGATAACTATCATTCTACTCTCTATCACCATGAGTTCAGGGTTGGTTGGTTTGTTTGAATTTTAGCTCTCATGTATGAGTGAGAACACGTGAAATTTGTTTTTCTGTACCTGGTTTAATTCAATTAACATAATGTCCTCCATTTCCATCAATGTTGCTGCAAATAACATGATTTCATTATTTTATTTTTATGGCAGAATAATATTCCATTGTGTATATGTACCACGTTTTCTTTATCCATTCATCGATTAATAGACATGTAGATTGGTTCCACATTTACCCATCTGACAAGGAACTAATAACCAGAATTTATAAGGAGCTCTACCAACTAAATGGAAAAACATATCATAATCCATTTTAGAAATGACCAAAATATCTGAATAGACATTTCTCAAAAAATAAGACATTTCTCAAAAGATAAGCCAAAAGTTAAATGAAAAAAAAAAAAAAGCTCTCAACATCATTAATTATCAGAGACATGCAAATCAAAACTGATTTGATATCAATGAGAATCATTTCACTCTGGTTAAAATGGCTTTTATGCGAAAGGCAGGCAATAGTGAATGCCAGCAAGGATGTGGAGAATGGGGAACCCTCACACACTGTTGGTAAGAATATAAATTAGTACAGCCACTATGGAGAACAATACAAATGTTCTGCAAAGAACTCAAAATAGAACCACCATATATACTATCCAGCAGTCCCATTGCTGGGTGTGTATCCACAAGAAAGGAAATGAGTACATAGCAGAGATATCTACAGTTCCACATGTACTGGGGCACTATTAGCAATAGGCATTTTATGTTTGTGTTTTGCTGGTGCCCTAAAAATATGCACACAAACTGACTAAATATTTCTATTTTAAGAAGGCTATTGTAAATAAATAACTGTAAGTAAAATGTCCCAAAATGGTTCCATAAATGTTTACGATACTGATGAAAAACTTAAGTTGTGTCCAACATTAAGAAGATGAAATAAATTATTCTACATTAATATAATTACACTTACAATTATTAAAAACCATGTTTGTGAAGTACTGAAATATCATAGGGAAATGTTTTGGGTTCATTAACTGAAAGAAGCATTAAGCCTAAATATACAGTTTTAATTTATGTGAAAAAATATAAATGCTCAGAGAAGAACTGTCAGAAATATTCTGTAATGGTAATATATTTATATTATCAGTTAAAGTAATTTTTCTATATGTTTCATATATTAGAATGACCAAGAATTAGTTTTACTTATGTATTACTTGTATTTTATTTTTAATTTCTTTGAGGGTAGAAATATCCACAAGGTATCACATTCAAAACCATGAAAGCTTGGTCTCTCCATAATCACATCTATTCAGTTTCTTGGGTATCCTTTCAAAGACGGTGCATATAATAAATATCCCTTTTTTAAAAGCCACATGGTAACATACTATACACACTGACCTGATGTGTATGTGGCACTTGGCTTTACTCACTTAACTATATTTTTTGGAGCTCACTATAAGTTATTTTGTCTTTTGTTTGTGCTTTTTTAGACACTGCCTATTATTACATTGTAGGTTTGTTTATATATTTCTCAGCTTAGTAACTATATAATTTCACACATATGAATATATTTACCTTACAAAGACGTGAGTGGAATAACTAGATCAAAGTGCACATGTATTGATCATTTTAGTAATCATTATTACAGTTTCTTTTAGAAATCGGACTATTTAACACAACAGCCATCAATGTATGACACTCCTTTTTTAAAAACACTGGCTGATAATGTCTTAAAAAAATCTTTGTATACTTTCCAATCAGAAGAAAAATATCTTAGGTTTCATTTGCATTTTACGGTTATAATAAGAAAAACATTTTAATAGATTAACTTTTCTAAATGATTTTCACTTTTCTAAATGATTTTCACCACACTTTTCTAAATGATTTTCACCACAAATGATCACCATCGTTCTAACCCTCAAAGCTTTCCCATGTACTTTTGATTGTCCAGTTTTTCAACCTGTAGATAGGCCTATTGCTCACACACTCCAAATAAATGTTCAACCAGAGCTCTCCATTAAGCTCGATTTCCTAGTATGATTTTCTTTTCAGGTACATAACGCCAAAACTCATTCCTTTGGAAGAGGGTAGATGTGCCTACAGTCCTACCCTTCACCTTTTAACAGCTGCCTGTTTTGTGGTGAAGATGTGTGGAGATACAGGCTAAAACTATACCCCCTCTTCCAACAGAATGATGTTAGAACCAGGAAATAGCCCTCCTTTCACCTCTTTCAGATTGAACTTTTTGCCCATTGTAATTATGCCCAAGGAGGAAAGCATGAGCCCTCTGATAAATACAAACCTGTGCATTCTCTTTAACTCAATTACTGATCCTAGACTAGGCTGAACCGTTATTAATCAGGTGCCACGATCAGCTTGGGTGCCATGTGATTAAGTTGTGAGGGCAGACAGTATATTTGGAAAGCCTGTTCTCCTAGACAGACCAAGGTGAAACAGAGAGCCTGTTTTATTGCTAGAGTCCCTGAATCCTTTTCCTGTGAAAACATTATTATGAAAGCAATAGAATGCAATAAACTTTTCAAAAACAGTTGCTATTTCTTCAAGGAAAATGCCAAGTTACAATAATTCCACGTGTTTGTTTTTAAATGCTCCTTGAAATCCAGTACCATGTGATACTCTGAGGCTGGGGACTGGGACCCTTTCTGATCTGCATCTTGAATTTAAAGTTTAATTTTTGCATAATGAACCATAAAGAAGATTCTAAATTAAAACCTAAAATCATTCTGATTCCATTATAAAGGTCAAAAAACTTAGCATTACTTCATATTAGTTTGTTTATATGAAAATAACCATTTTCTTTAATCAATCTTTTTAAGAGAGAGCTGTCTTACTTCAGTCTGCATCTGCCACAAAAAAAGTAACCAAAAAGGGACAAATGAAATGTTCTTTAAGAGTTTTGTATTTGTTTTCCAAAAACATATGGCTGATATTTTACGTATCATTCAAATCTCAGTAAATCAAGTCAAATTTTCCCTAGCTTTTCTCTCTATTGTTTTTTGTAAATCATAGCATTAAAGATGTTGCAGAATATAATCCTCCCATCTATGGCCTTACAAATTCTTAAATTCAAGAAAAAATATCACTTTTCAAGAAAAAGGTGTTTCTAAGACTTCTGTGTCTTGAGAAAACACCAGAAAATCCCAAGTGCCCTTTATGTCAGGCCTTAATTTTCCCCCAAAATGAAAGAAAGCCCAGTGAAAACAGCTTTTGAAAACAGCTCTGCAGCATGTAAGCTTATTTTCTTTGTATCAATATCAAGTTTGGTTTCTGATCTCAAGTCACTGTTGCCAAAGTGTTTACAACATCTTTGCTTGAGTATGTTGCAGTCAGCTCATTCCACAATACAAAGTCCTTCCTGTTCTTTCCTCCCTTTTCCACAGACACAGCCTCTCCCTGTAGCCACCACCACCACCACCAGTTCATGGAGGGTTCTGCCAGGCCACCACTGATGTTCACTTAAAGCTCAAGCGCTCTTCAGTTAGCAGGTGGTGAATGCTGCCAAGCATGGAACTCATTTTTCAAGAGAATAGCTTCCTCTCTGGCCCAGGGAAACTTCACAAATGCTGTCCATGAGTCTAAGCCTTAACATGGGGACGCCAGGAGCCTGTTTATTGCTCTACTGTGGCCGAGCTGTTACCTAAAGTACAAGACAAAATATCCTTCACTTTTTCTTCTGCTTTTCTTATAGTCTTTCACCATAGCCACCATAGCTATGAGTTTGCTGATCACTCCTGAAGTCAGCATATCTCAGAACCCCAGGCCCACAGAGTACTACTTGGCTATTGCCACCGGGTTTTCAGAGCCCAAGAGCTCTTTAGTCAGCAGGCGATGAATCCTGCTAGGACTGAGCCCTTCCCTTCAAGGAAGTGGCTTCCCTTTTAGCCCAGAGTGTGTCTAGAAATGTTACCTGGGAGGTAGGACCTGGAAAGGGGACCTCATGACTCTGCCTATGGCCCTATCCGACTGTGGCTGAGCTGATATCCAAGATACAAGACAAAGTCCTCTCTTCTCTTTCCTCTCTTCTCCTTAAGCAGAAGGAAGGAGTCACTTTTGTTGCTGCAAGCTGTACAGCCTGCAGTTGGAGTCATGGCATAAGCACTCCCTCAGACACCCTAACCAATGTCTCCATAGGTCCCATGCTACCCTAGTCCAATGGCTCTGAGCCAACCCTGGCACTAGGAGTTGCCTAGAAATTGGGTCATTCTGTCCCAGACTGCCTTTCAAGTTTATCCAGGACCCCAGAGAACTTTGGCCTATGGTAGCAAAACTTGCGAAGAAACACAAGTTACAACCGCTCGGAGGGGTGATTCCCTCTGGTGAGGGCTCTGCCAAGTGCCCAGATTCTAGCATGTCCGGACTGCTATCAGGGGATGGGGGAGGGGTGGCATTGGTGATTCAGAATTGTCTTTCCTCTCCTCATCTAGTGCCTCTTTCAGGGATATTGTGTCCGAAATTGGTGGGTTCTTGGTTTCACTGACTTCAAGAATGAAGCTGCGAACCCTCGCGGTGAGTGTTACAGTTCTTAAACATGGTGTGTCCCGAGTTTGTTCCTTCAGACGTTCCTTCAGACCTTCTTCCTTCTGGTTGGTTCGTGGTCTCGCTGTCAGGATTAAAGCTGCAGACCTTTGTGGTGAGTGTTACAGCTCTCAAAGGCAGCACGTCTGGAGTTGTTCATTCTTCCCAGTGGCATCGTGGTCTCTCTGGCTTCAGGAGTGAAGCTGCAGACCTTCGCAGTGAGTGTTACAGCTCTTAAAGGCAGCGTGGACCCAAAGAGTGAGCAGCAGCAAGATTTATTGTAAAGAGTGAAAGAATAAAGCTTCCACCAGTGTGGAAGGGGACCTGACCGGGTTGCCACTCGTGGCTCAGGCAGCCTGGTTTTACTCCCTTATCTGACCCCAACCACATCCTGCTGATTGGTCTATTTTACAGATTGGTCTTACAATCCTTGAGCTAGACACACAGTGCCAGATGGAAAAGTTCTCCAAGTCCCCACTAGGTTAGCTAGATACAGAGTACCAATTGGTGTATTTACAAACCCTGAGCTAGACAGAGTGCTGATTGGTGTATCTACAATCCCTTAGCTAGACATAAAGACAGAGTGCTAGACGGAAATATTCTCCAAGTCCCCATTAGGTTAGCTAGATACAGAGTACCAATTGGTGTATTTACAAACCCTGAGCTAGACACAGAGTGCTGATTGGTGTATTTACAATCCCTTAGATAGACATAAAGGTTCTCCAAGTCCCCAGTAGACTCAGGAGCCCAGCTGGATTCACCTTGTGGATCCTGCACCATGGCTGCAGGCGGAGCTGCCCGCCAGTCCCCAGGCCGCACCTGCACTCCTCAGCCCTTGGGCCGTGGATGGGACCCAGCGCCACAGAGCAGGGGGCGGCGCCTGTGTGGGAGACTCCAGCGCAGGGAAGCCCACCGTGGAGGGGGGTCTCCGACATGGTGGGCTGCAAGTCCTGAGCCCTGCCCCACGGGGAGGTGGCTGAGGCCCCCGGGGAGAATTCCAGCACGGTGCATGCCGGCCGGCAGTGCTGGGGGACCTGGGGGAATCTCCGCAGCTGTTGGCCTGGGTGCTAAGCCTCTCACTGCCCTGCGCCAGCGATGCCAGCCAGCCGCTCTATGTGCAGGCCCGCCAAGCCAGCACCCGCTCCCACCGGAACTCGCGCTGGTTCCCAAGCGCCTCTTGCAGCACGGGTTCCCGCCCACGCCTCTCCCTCCACACCTCCTCGCAAGTAGAGGGGGGCGGCTCTGGCCTCAGCCAGCCCAGAGAGGGGCTTCCACAGTGCCATGGCGGGCTGAAGGGCTCCTCAAACATGGCCACAGTGGGCGCTGAGGCCGACAAGGCACCGAGAGTGAGGGCTGCCAGCACATTGTCACCTCTCAATATGATATTTAAACCAGGTGCTGTGAGTGCTCACATGATTTGGGGACTTTTTTGTTAAAATGTGGTGTTTGAGAGGGGAAGGGCGGGAGGCACAAAGGGTATATATAGGCTTCTATTCTGCAATTTTGCTCCCTAACCTGTATCGATTTTCTATCCCTACTAATATTACCCTAATCCAGGCTCTCTTCATTTCTTACCTGAAATATTGCAATTCTTTCTCCCTCCATATTTATATTCCTTCAAGGCATTCTCCATTCTTAGATTAATTGTTACTAAGTGCAGCTATTATGAGGCATTCCCAATCACCATCACTTTAAGCTTCTTATTACCTATAGGAATTGTTTTAAATTTTAACTAAGACAACTTCCATTGAAGAATTTCCCTACTGAGAAAATAAGTCTTAAAACCACTGTCCACAAGAATAAAATAGAGCTGTCTCAGTATAGCACATCAGGTCCTCATAACCTGACATATGTCAATAAACAGAAGTGTTACTACTCTAAATTCTCTTTAACCCCTATTTTCCTACATGCAGAGTTACTCCTGCTTCCTGCTACATTTGCCTCCAGGTTGTGGATCACATTGCTCTTTTGCCTGAAATACCCTTTTCTTCATCATTTTCAGCTCTTTGAAGCCTTCCTGTCTCATATAGTAAAACTGAATTCACCTCAATTGATTCAATCTTTATGGATTTCCAGCATATACTTGTTAACACATTGCAATTACTTTGTAAGTTTGTCTTTTTACTCTAGATTATAACCTCTTTAGGGCAGAAAATGTAATGTATTTATCTCTGTATACTGAGTGGCTGGCTATATAGATATATATATATATACATGCACAAACATATATTCGACACTGAGTGATTGCTAATTTTAAAATACTAGTGAATACAGTAAATTAATTATTTACTTTGGATCCCTAGTATTGCTCACTTTTTAATTAAAAGGAGAGAATTAAAGTTAAAAAACCTTAGCTGGGGGGGGCGGAGCAAGATGGCCGAATAGGAACAGCTCCAGTCTCCAACTCCCAGCGCGAGCGACACAGAAGACCGGTGATTTCTGCATTTTCAACTGAGGTACTGGGTTCATCTCACTGGGGAGTGCCGGACGATTGGTGCTGGTCAGCTGCTGCAGCCTGACCAGCGAGAGCTGAAGCAGGGCGAGGCATCGCCTCACCTGGGAAGCGCAAGGGGGAAGGGAATCCCTTTTCCTAGCCAGGGGAACTGAGACACACAACACCTGGAAAATCGGGTAACTCCCACCCCAATACTGCGCTTTAAGCAATCAGGCACACCAGGAGATCATATCCCACACCTGGCCGGGAGGGTCCCACGCCCACGGAGCCTCCCTCATTGCTAGCACAGCAGTCTGCAATATCACGGCAAGGCAGCAATGAGGCTGGGGGAGGGGCGCCCGCCATTGCTGAGGCTTAAGTAGGTAAACAAAGCTGCTGGGAAGCTCGAACTGGGTGGAGCTCACAGCAGCTCAAGGAAACCTGCCTGTCTCTGTAGACTCCACCTCTGGGGACAGGGCACAGTAAAAATAACAAAAACAGCAGAAACCTCTGCAGACGCAAATGACTCTGTCTGACAGCTTTGAAGAGAGCAGTGGAACTCCCAACACGGAGGTTGAGATCTGAGAAGGGACAGACTCCCTGCTCAAGTGGGTCCCTGACCCCTGAGTAGCCTAACTGGGAGACATCCCCCACTAGGGGCAGTCTGACACCCCACACCTCACAGGGTGGAGTACACCCCTGAGAGGAAGCTTCCAAAGCAAGAATCAGACAGGTACACTCGCTGTTCAGAAATATTCTATCTTCTGCAGCCTCTGCTGCTGATACTCAGGCAAACAGGGTCTGGAGTGGACCTCAAGCAATCTCCAACAGACCTACAGCTGAGGGTCCTGACTGTTAGAAGGAAAACTATCAAACAGGAAGGACACCTACACCGAAACCCCATCACTACATCACCATCATCAAAGACCAGAGGCAGATAAAACCACAAAGATGGGGAAAAAGCAGGGCAGAAAAGCTGGAAATTCAAAAAATAAGAGCGCATCTCCCCCGACAAAGGAGCGCAGCTCATCACCAGCAACGGATCAAAGCTGGATGGAGAATGACTTTGACGAGATGAGAGAAGAAGGCTTCAGCCAATCAAACTTCTCAGAGCTAAAGGAGGAATTACGTACCCAGCGCAAAGAAACTAAAAATCTTGAAAAAAAAGTGGAAGAATTGATGACTAGAGTAATTAATGCAGAGAAGGTCATAAACGAAATGAAAGAGATGAAAACCATGACACGAGAAATACGTGACAAATGCACAAGCTTCAGTAACCGACTCGATCAACTGGAAGAAAGAGTATCAGCGATTGAGGATCAAATGAATGAAATGAAACAAGAAGAGAAACCAAAATAAAAAAGAAGAAAAAGAAATGAACAAAGTCTGCAAGAAGTATGGGATTATGTAAAAAGACCAAATCTACGTCTGATTGGGGTGCCTGAAAGTGAGGGGGAAGATGGAACCAAGTTGGAAAACACTCTTCAGGATATCATCCAGGAGAACTTCCCCAACCTAGTAGGGCAGGCCAACATTCAAATCCAGGAAATACAGAGAACGCCACAAAGATACTCCTCGAGAAGAGCAACTCCAAGACACATAATTGCCAGATTCACCAAAGTTGAAATGAAGGAAAAAATCTTAAGGGCAGCCAGAGAGAAAGGTCGGGTTACCCACAAAGGGAAGCCCATCAGACTAACAGCAGATCTCTCTGCAGAAACTCCACAAGCCAGAAGAGAGTGGGGGCCAATATTCAACATTCTTAAAGAAAAGAATTTTCAACCCAGAATTTCATATCCAGCCAAACTAAGTTTCATAAGTGAAGGAGAAATAAAATCCTTTACAGATAGGCAAATGCTTAGAGATTTTGTCACCACTAGGCCTGCCTTACAAGAGACCCTGAAGGAAGCACTAAACATGGAAAGGAACAACCGGTACCAGCCATTGCAAAAACATGCCAAAATGTAAAGACCATCGAGGCTAGGAAGAAACTGCATCAACTAACAAGCAAAATAACCAGTTAATGTCATAATGGCAGGATCAAGTTCACACATAACAATATTAACCTTAAATGTAAATGGACTAAATGCTCCAATTAAAAGACATAGACTAGCAAACTGGATAAAGAGTCAAGACCCATCAGTCTGCTGTATTCAGGAGACCCATCTCACACGCAGAGACATACATAGGCTCAAAATAAGGGGATGGAGGAAGATTTACCAAGCAAATGGAGAACAAAAAAAAGCAGGGGTTGCAATACTAGTCTCTGATAAAACAGACTTTAAACCATCAAATATCAAAAGAGACAAAGAACGCCATTAAAAAATGGTAAAGGGATTAATTCAACAGGAAGAGCTAACTATCCTAAATATATATGCACCCAATACAGGAGCACCCAGATTCATAAAGCAAGTCCTTAGAGACTTACAAAGAGACTTAGACTCCCACACAATAATAATGGGAGACTTCAACACTCCACTGTAAACATTAGACAGATCAACGAGACAGAAAGTTAACAAGGATATCCAGGAATTGAACTCATCTCTGCAGCAAGCAGACCTAATAGACATCTATAGAACTCTCCACCCCAAATCAACAGAATATACATTCTTCTCAGCACCACATCGTACTTACTCCAAAATTGACCACGTAATTGGAAGTAAAGCACTCCTCAGCAAATGTACAAGAACAGAAATTATAACAAACTGTCTCTCAGACCACAGTGCAATCAAACTAGAACTCAGGACTAAGAAACTCAATCAAAACCACTCAACTACATGGAAACTGAACAACCTGCTCCTGAATGACTACTGGGTTCATAACCAAATGAAGGCAGAAATAAAGATGTTCTTTGAAACCAATGAGAACAAAGATACAACATACCAGAATCTCTGGGACACATTTAAAGCAGTGTGTAGAGGGAAATTTATAGCACTAAATGCCCACAAGAGAAAGCAGGAAAGATCTAAAATTGACACTCTAACATCGCAATTAAAAGAACTAGAGAAGCAAGAGCAATCACATTCGAAAGCTAGCAGAAGGCAAGAAATAACTAAGATCAGAGCAGAACTGAAGGAGATAGAGACACAAAAAACCCTCCAAAAAATCAATGAATCCAGGAGTTGGTTTTTTGAAAAGATCAACAAAATTGACAGACCACTAGCAAGACTAATAAAGAAGAAAAGAGAGAAGAATCAAATTGACGCAATTAAAAACGATAAAGGGGATATCACCACCGACCCCACAGAAATACAAACTACCATCAGAGAATACTATAAACACCTCTACGCAAATAAACTGGAAAATCTAGAAGAAATGGATAATTTCCTGGACACTTACACTCTTCCAAGACTAAACCAGGAAGAAGTTGAATCCCTGAATAGACCAATAGCAGGCTCTGAAATTGAGGCAATAATTAATAGCCTACCAACCAAAAAAAGTCCAGGACCAGATGGATTCACAGCTGAATTCTACCAGAGGTACAAGGAGGAGTTGGTACCATTCCTTCTGAAACTATTCCAATCAATAGAAAAAGAGGGAATCCTCCCTAACTCATTTTATGAGGCCAACATCATCCTGATACCAAAGCCTGGCAGAGACACAACAAAAAAAGAGAATTTTAGACCAATATCCCAGATGAACATCGATGCAAAAATCCTCAATAAAATACTGGCAAACCGGATTCAGCAACACATCAAAAAGCTTATCCACCATGATCAAGTGGGCTTCATCCCTGGGATGCAAGGCTGGTTCAACATTCGCAAATCAATAAACATAATCCAGCATATAAACAGAACCAAAGACAAGAACCACATGATTATATCAATAGATGCAGAAAAGGCTTTTGACAAAATTCAACAGCCCTTCATGCTAAAAACGCTCAATAAATTCGGTATTGATGGAACGTACCTCAAAATCATAAGAGTTATTTATGACAAACCCACAGCCAATATCATACTGAATGGGCAAAAACTGGAAAAATTCCCTTTGAAAACTGGCACAAGACAGGGATGCCCTCTCTCACCACTCCTATTCAACATAGTGTTGGAAGTTCTGGCTAGGGCATAGGCAAGAGAAAGAAATCAAGGGTATTCAGTTAGGAAAAGAAGAAGTCCAATTGTCCCTGTTTGCAGATGACATGATTGTATATTTAGAAAACCCCATTGTCTCAGCCCAAAATCTCCTTAAGCTGATAAGCAACTTCAGCAAAGTCTCAGGATACAAAATTAATGTGCAAAAATCACAAGCATTCTTATACACCAGTAACAGACAAACAGAGAGCCAAATCAGGAATGAACTTCCATTCACAATTGCTTCAAAGAGAATAAAATACCTAGGAATCCAACTTACAAGGGATGTAAAGGACCTCTTCAAGGAGAACTACAAACCACTGCTCGGTGAAATAAAAGAGGACACAAACAAATGGAAGAACATACCATGCTCATGGATAGGAAGAATCAATATCGTGAAAATGGCCATACTGCCCAAGGTAATTTATAGATTCAATGCCATCCCCATCAAGCTACCAATGAGTTTCTTCACAGAATTGGAAAAAACTGCTTTAAAGTTCATATGGAACCAAAAAAGAGCCCGCATCTCCAAGACAATCCTAAGTCAAAAGAACAAAGCTGGAGGCATCACACTACCTGACTTCAAACTATACTACAAGGCTACAGTAACCAAAACAGCATGGTACTGGTACCAAAACAGAGATATAGACCAATGGAACAGAACAGAGTCCTCAGAAATAATACCACACATCTACAGCCATCTGATCTTTGACAAACCTGAGAGAAACAAGAAATGGGGAAAGGATTCCCTATTTAATAAATGGTGCTGGGAAAATTGGCTGCCCATAAGTAGAAAGCTAAAACTGGATCCTTTCCTTACTCCTTATACGAAAATTAATTCAAGATGGATTAGAGACTTAAATGTTAGACCTAATACCATAAAAATCCTAGAGGAAAATCTAGGTAGTACCATTCAGGACATAGGCATGGGCAAAGACTTCATGTCTAAAACACCAAAAGCAACGGCAGCAAAAGCCAAAATTGACAAATGGGATCTCATTAAACTAAAGAGCTTCTGCACAGCAAAAGAAACTACCATCAGAGTGAACAGGCAACCTACAGAATGGGAGAACATTTTTGCAATCTACTCAACTGACAAAGGGCTAATATCCAGAACCTACAAAGAACTCAAACAAATTTACAAGAAAAAAACAAACAACCCCATCAAAAAGTGGGCAAAGGATATGAACAGACATTTCTCAAAAGAAGACATGCATACAGCCAACAGACACATGAAAAAATGCTCGTCATCACTGGCCATCAGAGAAATGCAAATCAAAACCACAATGAGATACCATCTCACACCAGTTAGAATGGCGATCATTAAAAAGTCAGGAAACAACAGGTGCTGGAGAGGATGTGGAGAAATAGGAACACTTTTACACTGTTGGTGGGATTGTAAACTAGTTCAACCATTATGGAAAACAGTATGGCGATTCCTCAAGGATCTAGAACTAGATGTACCATATGACCCAGCCATCCCATTACTGGGTATATACCCAAAGGATTATAAATTATGCTGCTATAAAGACACATGCACACGTATGTTTATTGCGGCACTATTCACAATAGCAAAGACTTGGAATCAACCCAAATGTCCATCAGTGACAGATTGGATTAAGAAAATGTGGCACATATACACCATGGAATACTATGCAGCCATCAAAAAGGATGAGTTTGTGTCCTTTGTAGGGACATGGATGCAGCTGGAAACCATCATTCTTAGCAAACTATCACAAGAACAGAAAACCAAACACTGCATGTTCTCACTCATAGGTGGGAACTGAACAATGAGATCACTTGGACTCGGGAAGGGGAACATCACACACCGGGGCCTATCATGGGGAGGGGGAGTGGGGAGGGATTGCATTGGGAGTTATACCTGATGTAAATGACGAGTTGATGGGTGCTGACGAGTTGATGGGTGCAGCACAGCAACATGGCACAAGTATACATATGTAACAAACCTGCACGTTATGCACATGTACCCTAGAACTTAAAGTATAATAATAATAAATAAATTTAAAAAAAAAAAAAAAAAAAACCTTAGCTGACCTAGAAAGGGAGACAATCATTACTAAGTGTGGAATTCTAATAAAAGAGTCAAACACAAACTGAGTGACACCAGAAGGACGAAAAAAAACATTGATCTGAAAACTCTCCAGGGCCTTACATTTGGAAATGGAAGTAAGCACAGAGTTTAATTTTATCTCCAAGTCAGGCATCAAGACCTCATGTAACAGATGCCAACCGAAGCAAAGGCATTACCCAAGAGGAGGATGCACTAATGCAGAACTTAGAAAACTCCAAGACCAGCTTTTGGGAGATGGCGATTCTGCATGAGTGCCTTACACTTCATCAGTTTGAGTTCTCTGAGCAAAGACCTGTGTTGTCCATGTAGAAATATTTGTGTAAGGAGACATCACAGAACAGTAAATCTTAGTTGTACCTCCCTCCCCAGAAATCATCCAAGTTCGTAAAGGCAAAGACCGCTTTTTTTCCTCTCCATAGTGGATCTGCATGTCTTTTAGAGTAAAGATAAGGTTACTCTCTGTGGAGAAGAAGATGGGCAGGTGACAAGAAACCGCATATATGATCAGAGTTGTTGTTTTATTTCTAATTTCTAGGTTATTCTCCTGTAATATACTTCATGTACAGGTACCATCTTGCTGTCAGCAAATAACACTAGGTTGATTGGGACAGTACTCTGGATTCCACTTTTATTATGAGTAATTGAGTAATTAACTGCCTTTTTTCCCTCTAACCTAAAGGCCTTCTGTTTTCTGTAATATATATCTACACATATATATGTATATATACATAATGGTATGTATACAAAATATACATATGCCAGTTTTATATATTTACATATATTCACACATACATATTGTCAGTTATACATAGCTGCCATATAAATATGACATGTGTGTGTGTATGTGTGTATTATATGTACATATGTATTGTGCTAGAGATACACACATATTGTCAGTTATACGTAGCTGGCATATATATTAATATGCCAGTTTTTTTATATATATGTGTGTGTATGTATGTATTATGGATACATATATTATGCTAGAAATATATATATATTTGTGTATACATATATACACAAATACACATATATTATGCCAGTTATATATACATATGTGTGTGTATATATATAACTGGCATAATATATACACACACAAATGTATATATAACTGGCATAATATATGTGTATATATACATAATATATGTATAGATTATTATATATTACATATATACATATATTTTATATATTAGCATATGTATGTATTTCATACATACCATTATGTATATTATGTATATGTGTACATATATATTATTGACAGAAATAATATATGCAATATACACACATATATTATGTATATGTGTATATTACTGGCATACTATGATTGTATATTTATACACATACTATTATATATATTATAAAAATAATATACAGTAAAAATATTTAATCCTATTTAGAATATATAATTTTAATATAAAAATAGTTATATAATATATATACACATATAAATAATTTTAGCCAGCTAATTTATTTTCTAAATAGGGTTAACTCTTAGGACTTTCACAATTTCTGACTTAACACTAACCTATATTATTCTGTTCATTAGGTAAGTGGTGTTGCCTGTTTTTCAGTAAAGAACTATTACTGAATTAGCAAATAAATATTACCCTATTTTATGTTCTTACTTAATTTTTTATGACTTTGCTGCAGTTCCTTGAAAATAATAAAGACATTTCAATGTGGTTTCTCAAATAAAATAAATGCATTATTTCTCACCCTGAATAGTGAAAAATTTTTTAATGGTAGATTTTCTTGCTGATAAGAAAACAGACAGAAAACGAAACTAAATAAAAAATGGCTCTCTCTCCAAATTGTTGAATATTTGAGTTTCACTCAGTTGCAGTTCTCAAGTTTTTACTATTTTTCTTTTAACGTATGAGGTTATAGGCATCCTTTACATGTGAATAGCAATGATGGTATGACACACTGATTTGAAGAGTGAACGATGTAGAGACATATCATCAGACACATTTTTATATTACATGTTTATGTGTTCATAAGGTTGAGGAAAAATTTTCCAAAATAGTAGACAAATGAAAAGGAACAAAAATTTATTATTTTAATTTGAGAAAGACCAATTTCAATGTTGAAGACAGAACACCACATTATAAATAGGATTAAAATCAGAAAAATGAATTTGATTAATTTTAACTACAATTTTACTTATATATTTTGTCCTCCAAAAAATTGGGAGAGTTACTGTACTACCTTATCCTCCTAAGGTCCCTCCCACCAACAGAGATATAATATGATCAAGTTATTGATTTCACATCTAAACTTAACACTTGTTTAGATTAATCTTGGGTAATGTAATTTTTTAAAAAGAACTTCTACACTTATTTATGTATTTGGTTGAGGAAAATCTATTGTATTAAGCTTACATAATATGTTTTGAAAATAGGATGTGAGGGTCAAGTTAATAGAATTCACTTATGATGATCAAATTCTAGATTTTTGCATAACTGAAAAATGGCAAAAGGATATGATTTTCCATTGTCAGTGACACACAGCATTTTAAAATTGAGTTTCATTTAAAGTAATTAATTTTAATGGAGTAATGCAGAATCATGTTGAAAGGTTTGTTTGTTTGTTTGTTTGTTTGTTTTGATGGAGTCTCGCTCTGTCGCCCAGGCTGGAGTGCAGTGGCCGGATCTCAGCTCACTGCAAGCTCTGTCTCCCAGGTTTACGCCATTCTCCTGCCTCAGCCTCCCAAGTAGCTGGGACTCCAGGCACCCACCACCTCGCCCAGCTAGTTTTTTTGTATCTTTTAGTAGAGACGGGATTTCACCATGTTAGCCAGGATGGTCTCGATCTTCTGACCTCGTGATCCGCCCGTCTCGGCCTCCCAAAGTGCTGGGATTACAGGCTTGAGCCACCGCGCCCAGCCAAAGGCTTTTTATTAATCTACTTTCTTTGATAACTTTTCAGTTTGATGTTCCGTATACTACAATACTTTTAAGACACCTTAGCTTTAATAACAGGTTCATTTTACTAATGGAAAACCCAGATGAATACCTTGATGATGAAATTTGATTTCCCAGCATATAGCTTTGTGCAACACTGAAGTTTCAGCTTTTGATTATCTGTGAACCACCTTTTTCATGCTTGTCATCTATATGATGAAATTATTCAAAATATATGACACAGACTGTCATCAAGTTACTTTTAAAATTTGATAGTGAAAAGTGCAACAAACTATAATAAAAAGAAATAACACTGTTGCTCTGACAGTTTGAAAAGTCACAGCATCATTTCTTCTCTCCTTTCAGACTCATAATGAAATGGGAAAGGTTCCCTTGTCCCCCTCACAGGGCGTGTGATGGCGGTGTGGCTGCTTCTTCAGTGCCCCACTGCTCACACCTATAGGGGAGCATACAGACAGGCAGGGTGTGGGGTTCTGACCCCATGGCAGTGTCTAGGGGTGAATGTTTACAGCTCCTGAAACCCCAGTGGGTGGGTGTTACAGGGTGCTCTTTTAGTTTGCTGTCTATAGGCGGCTTGTGCTAACCAGCCCAATTAGATAGACCCTCTAACTTGTCACAAGGACAGAGGACTTTCTGTATCCCAGTGTTTCTTGCCTTGGTGTACCAGAAAAATCAGATCACACATGCGCTTGAAGAATGAGCGCAAGGTTTTACTGAATAGAAGTAGCTCTTAGCAGATGGTGAAGCCAGTAGGGAGATGGCGCCTGGCCTCACCTAGGTCCTTGGGGGTGGAGCCTTTGTCAGGGACCACTCCTTCTTCTACCCAGCACTTCCCTTCCCGTCTTCCGTGTCATTTAAAGGGACCATGCTCTTCCATTCCCAGCACTCCCATGTCAATATCAGGTAAGTAATAGAGCTTTAAATAAGGACAGTTAACAATAGTAAGCTGAAGAGTCCTCTTGTCTAAGAAATCTCTAACTTCACTTTAATTATAGCTGCTGAGTGTCAAAGGACATGAAATAATGAGAAGCCAAGAATAAAGAAATATTAAGTAACCTTCAGTGTGGTTTTACCACCACCATTTATAGAAAGCACAGGAAAAATAATCATTTGGATGATGTAAAATTATACCTACTAAAACATGCCTAAGGTAATAATTCCACACCATTAGATAAGGTACTCTAATGGATATTTTACTCATCAACTCTTTAAATTATGCAAAATTGCGTGCCAGGCTTTTATATAATTTGTACAATTAGAAACAAATTCTGCCCTTTATTATGCCTAGTTGCCTTTAATTTTGATATATGCTACACATTTAAATACCTTGTCCTTTTAAGAACTTGAATGTATGTACTCACATTAAGTAGCAAAACTCTAGTAACTCCTTCTCATTTCCCTTATTTTGCTCCTACCTGATATTTGTCTATAAGAATCACAGACAAAAAATTATGTGATGAACAAGAATTTAAATCCACAAGAGCTTTTCTTTTCTGGCATTTATAAATCTGATAAATCTACTTGATAACATTGTGATGCTAATAACACCATTATTATTGGCTTCTTTGCTTCTTCTCTTTAGAGGCCATATAGATTAATTCTATGATGTAAAATGGAACCATACTCCTAATTCTAATTTTCCATTTTGTAAATTTTCTCTTGAATATACTGAGTACTAAGGAAGAAAAATTAAATGAGAAAATAGAATATATTATAAATACATAATTCTATATTAAAATAAGATGCTATATTAAAAATAACTTACACAAAACGTTTTATTGACATAGCAATATCATGACAAACACATACACATACACACACGTGGACACAGGAGTATTTTTCTCATACTGAGCGGTAACAAGGATTTGTCCTAAGCAAAATGGAAAAACACAGCACTATTAAACATTATTCATTGAGGAAACTAGTAATTAAATGCAGAGCAGAGGTCCAGAGGATCAATCATAGATCTACCATAAACTAGATATATAATCTTGAGCAAACATATTTTTTTCATAAAAAAGATACCAAATAATTTCTAAATTCTATAATTCTAAATTATTGGCTACAGATTTAGTCAAGTGATGTTCATTTACTTAATATCCTATCTGATATCTGTCACATCTTATTGATATGAGCATTATCTGATTAATATTTAATGTCTTTTGGTTTTATCTCAAGATAAGCTGATTTGAAGAGTATCCATCAAAACCTTAGATTATATAAATTCACACAAAGATTGTATGTACATCTACCTATTAAATTTGCATATAAACTATGTGAGAATTATTTTTCCATCATATTCTTTTTTACCTGCAGTAGATTCTAAATTACTTAATGTCACTCAAGGCTTTTGTTTCTAAATAATTTTCAGAAATTGAGATTTCTGTAAACAAAGCAACTTTTTCACTGACCTTCATTTGTACCCACTTGCAGTAAATGATATTCTAGAAAAGTACTAAGATTTTTGTCCACTTATTCACAAAGGATGCAATAAGAATGTACTATTGCAGACAGACAAAAAAGGAATAAAGAGAGATAATCCATGCTCCTCAATCCTGAGAGATTAAATGGATTTGGGAAAGAAGAAGTCACAGACAGGGAGTAAAAATAATATTGACAACACTAACCACAAAATTAATAAACAGAAAAATAAGATGTAGACAACTTCTATTGAGTCAATTATGTGGAGCCACATGTATATGACCAACTGTAGAAATCTTATAAAATTCACTAAACAAATTGTATAGGCAGTGAATTACAATGCACATGATATCCATGTTACTAAAATTATTATAGCCATTTTAAAAAGTTTTGTATTCCATCTTATAGGTATGGTTAAATTTGAATTCTATGTAAAACAACTTTTAGAGATTAAATACACAGGGAAAAGGCACATCCACAAAGGTGTGTGTTATAGTTTTGATTATCACAAATCCATCACATCATTGGAAGTACCTAACTATATAAGTCTCTAAAAACATTTTTATAAAACCAAAATCCCCAACTGTTTACAACACTCTACCCCTAATCTCACTCTGCCCATATAAAAAGGATGATACTCTTGAGAAAGATAATTATGTTTATCTTTAAAGAAGTAGCAAAGAATCTTGATAACATCAAGATACACAAAAAATATATGAGGCATAAAAATACAGATATGAACTTAAAATAATTTAATGAAAAGTAAAACATTTCTTAGGCCATTTTTATAAAATTATAAATTTTATCTTGTGGAAAGATTAGAATAAATATTCCACCCATTCTAAAATGGAGTTTTCTCTACTGGAAAAGAGAAATGAATTGTAAACTAGATACCTCATATATATTTGCTGGCTTATAGATTAAGGTAGGGTCAGGATTCCAAATTTGACAATTAGGTATTAGTAGTAAGATTTTCAGAATTGTCCAAAACTGAAACTGTTGGTTACTCATGTTTTCAATCTCACCTCAATGCCCTCAGGGAGAACGCTGATGAAAGTTCCATACTTCCTGGAAGATCTCATGATATTGAAGGTTTCCATGATTAGAGGACTGGTTTCTTCCTTTTCCCTTCTAACACCCTCACAAATAAATTAAATCATGCGTTGTCCTACCTATATATCACAATTACATCTGTCATGCTTTCTATCTAATGACACCTGGATGGAAAACAAAGAGCTCTACAAATTTGCCTACTATCATGTTTGAAACGTTCCATATTTTGTCACTATTTTCACTGACTTCATTAATTGTCAGTTTGGGATCTCTCCCCAAATCAAGTAAATACAGTCATATAGACATAAACAAAACAAATAAAATCACTTATAAAAAGAACGAGATATTTTATTCTTAATACATCATTGCATTTTTATAGAAAGGCATTCATTCACCATCACAGGTCATAAAAAAGACAGACTCAAAAGATTCACACTTCACTGCATATGGTATTAATGTCTCTCAATATTTTTCTATTTTCTCCTCTTACATTTGGCAGATATTAGAAAAATAGGAAGAAACCAATGTTATCCAACAATATGAATATTGTCAAAAAGATAACGTGATTTTACACTTGGAATAGCAATCATTTCCAAAATTCTCTTCAACTCACTAACACACCTTTAAAATCACATTACCATATTATACCTAGGAAATAATACTGTCATAGGCTAGTTTTTCATGAAATTTTAGTCATTAAACAGGGCATATTGTGAATATTAGCAAATCTGGAGTAATACAGACTTTCCCAATGAAACAAAGGCATACGATAAAATGAAAACCAAATTCAGTTTTCATTTTGATGTATTAACTATGTTTCTTCAATATGGATAGTCTGTGTTTCTAATATAACAGAATGGATAGGACCTACATTTTCTCTTCTAAGGCAGCACAGTAAAATATTCTAGGTCTCTGTGAAATTTTAAATATAAAACAAATTCTTTTATACATGATACATAAAGGTTTTAGTAACCTATAAAATATCAAATGCATATGAATGTGAAAATTTAAAGAGAGCTATACTTCCTGAACAAATTTATGATTTAACAAGAATCACCAAACAATCACCTCCAGAAAGAGAAAAGTATCCTTTCATTTTGGGCACCTACAGAAAAATCATTGGGATTTTTTTATGATGGTTAAGATAATATATTTCTTAGAAAAATCTTCCTTTTATGAGGTTTGAAACATACCCAGATGATTTCAACATTTTTTTTGTTAGTTAAAATAAAGTGAATATTGGCTGTAAGCCAGAAAAGTAATTCCATTTTTTAAAGGGTTTTAGCTTAAAAGTCTTTTGAAAAGAAAATGATTTTCACTTGCTTCATACAACAGCAGCAGCAAACTTTTTGGCAAGAGGTTTGGGGCTTCACATTATCATAGCATTACAGACATGGAACTATACACAGACTCATTTATCTTAACACTGGTTTGGTATTATTTTCTCTGGAAAAAATGTTTTAAAGATGCAGAAAACCTTTTTTTATTTGACTCAGTAGTAGTAGGTAAATAAAGAAATTTATTACAGAATCAAAATTGATGAACTATAAAACAATGAACAGAATTACCTTCAAGAAGAAAAAGGGGGAAGGTTTATCAATTGCCTTATCAAAATTTTCCAGCATCTGAAATTTCTTGTTCTGATTTTCTGAGGTTAACATTAAGCATGCATTTTCTATATCATTATTATTTGTACTTTATTAGGCCATAAGATATTTTTCAGGTGGCAATGAAAATACTCAGCAAGTGAGGGCTAAAAGAATTTCTAAGCATTAATTTTGGAGCTCAAACATGGAAACTGGTAGAAAGATCATTTTATTTGTTAACAGAAGTTAAAATTAATATAAATTAATCAGAGTATAAAAATGTATTCCCTTTATGGAGTCGATTAGGACAGATGTCAATGACTTCAACTCAAAAAGCATTTCAGAAAAGAGAAAAATTTAGGCACAAGTTGGAATCAATTATTTCATTGCAGTCTATTTACCTGCTCTGTAGGATGATGGTGATTACTGCACAAGAAAAATTTACCTGCTAGAGTACATCATTAACACTTGAATTTTAACATATGTTAATAGTAAAATGTCACTGCATAAATGAAGCTTATGTATTATCTCCTGTTAGAATTTATAATATCTTCTCTCTTGGTTTCCATAACTACTCAATATAATTTTAGATTGAACTTTGAACTCCAAGGCATTAGAAGGCTACCGAATGAAAAATAGAGAAACTAGAGCGCAAATATATTACCATGAACTTCATACTAAAATAGGAAGTGTTTTTGCAACCCTGGGGGCCACAATCCTAACTATATATTACAAACTTTTAGAGAATTTTTAAAAATACTGATGTCTGGAGTCAACCACAGACCAATTGAAGACAAATCTCAGTCTCAGGTATAAGGCCAAGATTTTAATTTTAATTATTTAACTTCCATTACTTAAGATAACACAGCAGTTCATAAGTGACTCTTGGAATCTCTTTATTATCATATTGTTTAAAATAGTGTATTAGTACCTTCTCACATTGCTAAAAAAGACATGCCCAAGACTGGGTAATTTATAGAGGAAGGAGGTTTAATTCATCACTGTTCAGCATGACTGGAAGGCCTCAGGAAACTTGAAATCATGGCAGAAGGGGAAGAAAACACACTTATTCACATGGTAGTAGCAAGGAGAAATACTGAGCAAAAGGGGAAAAGCCCCTTGTACAACCATCAGATCTCGTGAGAACTCACTCACTATCACAAAAACAGCGTGGAGGTAACCACCCCCATGATTCAATTACCTCCCACCAGGTCCTTCCCAGGATAACTGGGAATTTTGTGAACCACAATTCAAGATGAGATTTGAGTGGGGACACAGCCAAACCATATCGGCTAGAGAACTCTGGTATAAAAAACTACCTGGGTTTGAATCTTAGATCAGCCTCACTATGCATAGGAACTTAGCAAGTTTCCTAATTTTGCTCAGTTTTCTCATCTGTAAAATAGTTATAATAATAGTACCTGCTTCACAGAGTAGTTTCAAGCAAATAAATAGAAGCAACTTGGGATAAAACAAGATGTATGGGTTCAATGAATAATAGCTGCTGGAATTTTTATAATTATTATTATCAAAATGGATTTTTCAATTCTTTAGCACCACCTTGAATACAGTATTACTTCTTGTAATTATAGACACAGAGATATGCCCAAATAAACAAAATTAAACATCTATCACAAAAGGAAAACAGTTTGGTTTAAACTATTTCAGTGATTGGCTCTACTACTTTCAGATAGTTAATCATTACCAGTGATTCATGAACCATTAGCTGTGGGAATTTGCACTCTGCATTTCAAAAATGAGAAAAATAAGCACAATCTTTAAAGTATTTTCTGCTTTTAATGCTATGAGTGTATTTTAGAACATAATAAATGCTAAAAAAATTGTGATACTAGGTTTCATAAAAAGCAACATTAATAAAATTTCTAAAACTATCCTCAACCAAAATTTTCAAACAGCTAACGTTGACAAATATGTAGAGGAAAGAGAACACTTGCATATTGTTTGTGGGAATATAAATTAGTGCATCCATCATCGAATACAGTATAGAGATTCCTCAGAAAACTAAAAGTAGAACTACCATATGTTCCAGCAATCTTATTCCTGGGTATATATTCAAAGGAAATGAAATCAGCCACTTGTAGAGATTGTTAAATTCCCATGTTCATTGTAGCATTATCTACAATCACGGAATCAACCTGTGTGTCCATCAGCAGATGAATGGATAAAGACAATAGGGCATATACATACAACAGAATACTATTCAGCCGTAACAAGAAGAAAATCCTGTCATTTCTGACAACATAGATGAATCTGAAAGACATTATGTTAAGTGAAATAGGCCAGGCACAGAAAGACAAATACCACATGATCTCATTTACATGTGGAATCTAAAAAATTTAAACTCATAGAAGTAGAGAGTAGCATGGGTTGGATGGGATGTTGGGGAGATATTGGTTAAAGGATACAAAATTTCAGTTAGATAAATAGGATGAATAAGTTCAAGAGACCTATTGTACAACACAGTGACTACCGTTAATAACAATATATTGTGTTATTGAAAAGTGCTAATGGAGTGGATGTTAAGTGTTCTCACAACAAAAATGGTGAATATGTGAGGTAATACATATATTATCTTGAATTGGCCATTCCATAATGTATACGTATATTTCAAAACATGTTGTATATAATAAATACCTATAATTTTATCAATTAAAAATTAAATGTTAAATAACATATAGCCAACACATTGCAGACATGATTCTTAAGAATTAAGTGTTTGTGGCAAAATATGAGAGTTCTATTCTCTAATTCCCCTGCCTTTTCCCATGATGAAAATCATACGGCCATGTTAAGGAAGCAGTCTGAGCCACAGTAGTTGAAAGTCTTTTCTGGCAAATGGGAAAACTTTAAAAACACATATACCAGTATATTTACGGTCACAAACAAAATGGTAGTCAGTAGCATAATTCATTCACCAAAAAAAGGCACCAAAAGAGTTTTTCAGTATTATGTGGTGTTTTTTTTTTATTTTTATTTTTTTTTTTTGAGACAGAGTCTTGCTCTTGTCGCCCAGGCTGGACTGCAGTGGCACAATCTGGGCCCATTGCAACCTCCACCTCCCAGGTTCAGGCAATTCTCCTGCCTCAGCCTCCTGAGTAGCTAGGATTACAGGCGCCCACCACCACACCCGGCTAATGTTTGTAGTTTCGGTAGAGACGAGGTTTCACCATGTTGGCCAGACTGGTCAAGAACTCCTGACCTCAGGTGATCCACCACCTCGGCTTCCCAAAGTGCCTGGATTATAGGTGTGAGCCACCTAGCCTAGCCTGGCCTCAGTATTATGTTTCTGTTCATTTTTTTTTTTTAATTCTGTAGTATTATATAAAGCTTCAACACAAATATTATATTTTAGTCATATAAAAATATTGCCTATTTTAAAATTGTAGCAAATAATTATAACAAATAGAAACAAGTAAGCATGGAAATAGATGAAACTTTTTTTCCTTTTTTTAAATTTTATTTTCAGTTTAGGGGTACCTGTGCAGGTTTGTTTTACAGGTAAACTTGTGTCATGGGGGTTTGTGGTACAGATTATTTCGTCACCCCAGTAATAAGCCTACTACCCATTAGTTATTTTTCCTGATCCTCTTCCACCCTTCACCCTCCAATAGGCCCCAGGATGCGTTGTTCCCTTGTATGTGTCCAGGTGTTCTCATAATTTAGTTTCCACTTATAAGTGAGAACATGCAGTATTGGTTTTCTCTTCCTATGTTAGTTTGCTAAGGATAATAGACTCTAGCTCCATCCATGTTCCTGCAAAGGACATGACCTCATTATTTATGGATGCATAGTATTCCATGGAGTATATGTATCACATTTTCTTTGCCCACTCTATCACTGACAGGTATTTAGGTTGATTCTATGTCTTTGCTATTGTGACTAGTGCTGCAATGAACACACATGTTCATGTGTCTTTATGATAGAATGATTTGTATTCCTTTGGTTATATACCCAATAGTGGGATTGCTGGGTCAAATGGTAGTTCTGTTTATAGGTCTTTGAGGAATTGCCACACTATCTTCCACAATGGTTAAGCTAATTTAAACTCCCAACAGAGGTGCTTAAGTGTTACTTTTTCTCTGCAGTCTACTCAGCATATGTTATTTTTTTACTTTTATTAATAGCCATTCTGACTGGTGTGAGATGGTATCTCATTGTGGTTTTGATTTCCATTTCTCTAATGATCAGCGATGTTGATTTTTTTTCATATGATTGTTGGCCACATGTCTGTCTTCTTTTGACAAGTGTCTTTTCCTGTCCTTTGCTCACTTTTTAATGGTGTTATTTGTTGCTGTTTTTTTTTTTTTTCTTGTAAATTTGTTTAAGTTTCTTATAGATGCTGGATATTAGACCTTTGTCAGATGGATATACGCAAATTTTTTCTCCCATTCTGTAGGTTGTCTGTTCACTCTGTTGATAGTTTCCTTTGCTGTGCAGAAGCTCTTGAGCTTAATTAGATTGCATTTGTCAATTTTTTGCTTTTGTTGCAATTGCTTTTAGCATCTTTATTATGAACTCTTTGCCCATTCCTATGTGCAAGATGGTATTGCCTAGGTTGTCTTCCAGGGTTTTTTATAGTTTAGGTTTTACTTTTAAGTCTTGAATCCATCTTGAGTTAATTTCTTGTATATGGTGTAAGGAAGGGGCTCAGTTTCAATCTTTTGTATATGGCTAACCAGTTATCCCAGCACCATTTATTAATTAGGGAGTCCTTTCTCCACTGCTTGTTTTTGTCAGGTTTTTTGAAGCTTAGATAGTTATAGGTGTGCAGTCATAATTCTGAGTTCTCTATTCTGTTCCATTGATCTATGTATCTGTTTTTGTACCAGTACCATGTGGTTTTGGTTACTATAGACCTGTAGTATGATGCCTCCAGCTTTGTTCTTTTTGCTTAGGATTGTCTTGGCTATTCAGACTCCTTTTTGGTTCCATATGAAGTTTAGAATAGTTTTTTCTAGTTCTGTGGATAATGTCAATGGTACTTTAATAGGAATAGCATTGAATCTATAAATTGCTTTGCGCAATATGGCCATTTTCACAACATTGATTCTTCCCATTCATGAGCATGGAATGTTTTTCCATTTGTTTGGATCATCTCTGATTTATCTGAGCAATGTTTTGTAGTTCTCCTTTTAGAGATCTTTCACCAAGGGATAGAGTTTTTTTTTTCTTTTACTATGAAGAAATATTTAGATTTTAAAACAGACTGAACACAGAGCTGGACCAACATTTTCAAAAGCACAGTTAGTCCAAGATACTGAGAGAAAAAAAAAAATTGTCTTATGTTAAAAATAGATGGTTCCTTTCCACACTACCTGGAGAAGGGTTCCTACAGTGTCCTTCTGGATTCCCATTGTAACAAAGGGGAACTCATGATGTCTGGAGCCCTTAAGGTCCTGCAAATGAAAGAGGAGGATGTTCTCAAATTCCTTGCAGTAGCAACCCACTCAGATGGCACCAACCTTGACTTACAAATTGAACAGTATATCTACAAAATGAAAAGTGATTGCATCTATAACACAAATGTCAAGAGGAACTGATATAAGCTTCTGCTGGCAGCTTGTGCCATTGTTGCCATTGAAAACTCTGGTGATGTCAGTCTTATACCTTCCAGGAATCCTGGCCAGCAAGCTGTGATGATGTTTGTTGCTTCCAGTAGAGCCACTCCTATTGCTGGCTGCTTCACTCTTGGAATCTTCACTACCAAGATCCAAGAAGCCACATCTGCTGGTGATTACTGATCCCAGGACTGAGCACCAGCCTGTTAGAGTCATCTTATGTTAGTCTGCCTACCATTGCTCTGTGTTACACAGACTCTGTAATATGTGCATATTGACTTATCATACAACAAACAGGGAGTTCACTCAGTGGGTCTGATATTGGGAATGCTAACCTGGGAAGTTCTGTTCATGGGTGGCACCATCTCCAGGAGCTGGCCACTGCTTAAAAACAAATGCTGTGACCAAGGAGAAATTTCAGGGTGAATGAAATGCTCCAGCTCCTGAGTTCACTTCAACTCAGTCTGGTTTGAAGACATTCAGGTGACCACTGTACTTATTCAACAGGTCCTTACTGAAGACTAGAGCACTCAGCCTGCCACTGCAGTGGGTCTGCAGCTCCCACTGCTCAGGACACTGAACAAATAGGAGCAACCACTGAGTGGTCTTAAGCTGTTCTTCCACAGGCTCTTAAACAAGATGGAAACAAAGATGATCGAAAATAAACATCAGTTTCTTAAAAAAAAAAAAGTTATCTATATCCTATGAAGATTTTAAGCATATAAACTGTAGAAAACTGCTAATAATCTGTTCTGAATAATGTCTGACACAATTATATATATATACACACACACACACACACACATGCACACACACATACAGAGAGACAGACTTGATGACATTTAAAAACTACTTTCCATTATTTCTCAACAAGGTAGCTTTGAAATTTTTTGTTCAAACTGGAGAAATTAATTTATCTGATCCTTGCAAATATTTCACAAACTGGTAAAACAAAAAAGGGAAGAATACAGGAAGTAATTTCCCAGTAAGGATATAACAGTGAAATATCCCTGATTGGTTATCCAGAAAAACCCGGCAGTTTTTTCTGCAGGGTAGTTGAGAGATAGAACATAGTGAGAACCTATTGTCTCCATAGGAATAATAAGTTGTGCCAAAACAAGAAACCAATCAACGGCAGTAATTCAGCAAACTGAAGTCATTTCAGTTCAGCCAATCTTACTGAAAAACAATTGCAGTCTTGAAAATGGGAAGGACTAAGTGGTTATCCAGAGAGAAACTCAGCAGGGATGACATTTTTCAAAGTTCACAGCCTGACACTTCAAATATGCAATGTATTTAAGGAAAGTGATTGAAAAAAAATCCTAATGTTCTGAGAATAAATTTACTACCAAAGTAGAAATGCAGTTAAGAGTGCTTAGCAGCTCTAGGATGTTTCAGTTTTAGGAAGAAGCATTTAAACACCAAAGATTTGGATGATCACAATTTCATCTCCTTCACTAACTCATACTTTGACTACTCTGTGAATTAATAGAAGAGAGGGTCAGTATTATCATTATTATCATTATTGTTATTATTATTATTGAGATGGAGTCTCACTCTGTTGCCCAGGCTGGAGTAAGGTGGAGCAATCTCAGCTCACTGCAACCTCCACCTCCCAGGTTCAAGTGATTCTCCTGACTCAGCCTCCCAAGTGGCTGGGATTACAGGCTCAAGCCACCACACCAGATAATTTTTGTATTTTTAGTAGAGACAGGGTTTCACCATGTTGTCCAAGCTGGTCTCAAACCCCTGACCTCAGATGATCTGCCCATCTTGGCCTCCCAAAGTGCTGGGATTACAGGTGTGAGCCACTGTGCCAGGCTGGTCAGCATTATTTATGTGGAAACAATGTAGAATAAACAATCCATTGTTGTTCACTAAGATTCTGCAGGAGGCAGTGTTCATCCAAGGGCACCTGGAGCACCATGTATGTCTGTTTCCAGCAGACAAACAGGACCTTTCTTCCATATCTAAGCCTTGGTTTCTACCACAAATCAGTATCAGCTCCAAAGACAGTATAAAATAGAGATGGTGCAATTATACTACAGGTGTAGACTTTCTAATTCTGGCTCTGTCCATGTTGGATTACATCCCCAAAATCATGTTAGTTGACCTCTCAAACATTGCTGAAAAGCAGTAATTCACCTCAATATCTAAAAATAGCATAAACATTAATAGTTCAAATGGTATTTATTAATTTCTGGTCAATATCAGATATTGAGTATACAAGACAATTGAAGCAGGGCCACATTCTTTAAAAATCTTTCAGAAGCATTGGCACACAGCTAGGACTCCATCCATGTTACATGATAAACTCCATCAAATTGACTTAAGAAGAAAAACAGAAAACGTATTGTTTAACTAACTGAATAATGCATGAATAAAACTAGCTTCAGGTGTAGTTCGATTCAAAGGCTCAAAACATAGCATCAGGACCCTGTTTTATTTCTCTCCACTGAATACTGCTCTGCCCCAAAAGCTGGTTTTATTCGCATATGGGTTTTTCCCTCAAGGTGCAAGATCTGTGCAACAGTTAGAGACCAGCAGTGCCAGGTGCAAAGTCAAAGGTTGGGAGAAAGGAGAGAGAAGGGACCTTAAGTAGAGAGAGCGTCTCTCTTCTAGTAGTTAAACAAAAATCCCGTGTGTGCCTCTTTTTGTCCTGAATAGGGTCACAATGTGACCAGAAGTATGAGGATGCTAATGGGCTTATGTCTTTGGAATTAGGCACAGGGTCAACTTCACCCAAACCATGAGGATAGAGAGCAGGAGAAAAAAAAAAAAAAATGTTTCTCATTGTGAATTGACTATGTGTTATCTGACAAAGGAGCAATGAATGCTGAGGAGGTCAGCACCAGGTATCCAAGACGTATCTTAAAGACTGTTTGTTTTAGGGAAAAGGCTATTTTCCTGGAAGGCTGACTACTGGCCTATCATCTCCAGCTGGGAGCCTGGATAAATTCCTAACTTTACCTCTGTGTCACAAAAGGATAGAAAAGTCTATTGTGTCTAGTGGAAAGTTTTTCTCTGTAGAATATACTATAAATGTGGAATTTTTTCCTAATGAAGACTTTTTTTTCTTTCTGCTTCCTTCTCAGATTTCTTTTTTAAAATATTCTTTCAAAGACCTCAAGGAGTTTAATATACAGAATATCTTTATTTATTTAAAAAAAACAACAACAACAGCAAATGTAGCTAAACCATATAAAATTTAAGGTTGGCACAGCAAAGTTCCTGCCTATTTTTTTAAGCTGTAGCAAAGCAGAAAAGGGGTGTAGATCCTGCTGAGGGTAGGCCACAATGACAACACATATTTACCAATGGAAACGGGGCTCCTGCAGTCAGGCTACCAAGCAAGGCAAGCCTAAATTAGCATTTCTGGGACACAGCCTCCAAGTGTGCCCTGAGGGAACAGTACTGTAGACAGTTGAGGATGGAAGACCAGCAACTGGGTCAACAGTGTGGAGCTACCCTGCTAGGAGTAAAATAATAAAATAAAGTACAGAATAAAATTAAGTCCTCGTAAGAAGTCTTTATTAGTCTTTCTGAAAACCAGGTGAAATTTCTGTCTAGAAAAATACATAAGTGCACACAAAATGTTGTATTCAGTTACAGGGAGATCAAATCTGCCCTAAAGTACAACTATAAACACCTCCATGAATGTAATTCCCAAGTTAAGAGACCCTGTTATGAACTAAAAATATGAAGTCATCCAAGCAAATAATTTCTTGTAAGAATAGTGTTTTAAAATAAAGCACCTTACAATAAAAACAAATACAGGAATAGATTGTAATAAAGAAAGAAGCCTTATTGCAGAAGCATATAATCTGAAGTGATTGCATGTATACTCAAAATACACATTAGCTTGGTATAAGATAACTACCTTGCTATATTAAATGTGACAATAAATGCCAGGAGATATGTATTAACAAAGAATTTTACATGACACTCTAAAATACAAAATGTGGAATATTTTAGTGGAACCATTCCCACATAGTGGTATAATCAATTCAAAGACTTTAACTACATTGATTTTAAGAAGCTATTTTATTTGAGTGTTTTCCAAGTATTCTTAACTTTTCATTTTTGTGAAGTTTCATTTCATACACTTGATCTCAAAAAATAACCTCTTCAAGAACAACAACCCAGGAAACAAAATCCATTTATCATCTCCATAAACTTAGTCTGAGGCCACTCTTTCAGGGTCTGTCATTGCACATATCACACTCAGTAAGCTGAGTGACTAGCTGGGTGACCCAGATTCCTGGAGGTCCCCACCATGTTTTAGGAGCTTTAACGCTTCAGCGAGTTAAATTGAACCACAAAAATATGCATTTACTACTAGAAAAAGCAACTGCATTTATAGAAGGTGAATTAAAAAAATATTTGGTATCAGAAAAACTTCTAGATTGTCTCACACATGGTCACACATTTAGCATTTTCTTATTATTTCAAAGGAAAGATGAAATGGAAACAGCATTCAAAAAAACAAATATTTATCATCTAAATCATTATTTTAAGTTGCAAAAGTACTCAATCTAGCTAATAGGAAGTTCAATCTCAGAATTCTAAGAAGAAAAACAAAAACAATAAAATGTATAGTTTATAAACTTGAATTAAAGCAAAAAAGCAAATGGGGTAGGACGTAAAACACAGAAATATGTTCTATTAAGTCTAATGCCCTCTTTTCTTGGTTGCAATAACTTAAATGATGATTATATTACTAAAATTCCTATCTAAGAAAGTTCAGCACAGAGTTAACATGACTAGCACCCTGAATAAACCACACTCCTCTGAGTTCATCCCACCTTCTATACTACCCTGTATATACACTGGCAGGACACAGAAGAAAAACAAATAACTTCATTTCAGTGGACTTCAAATTCTGGAGACATTGAGTGGCCCCTTAATGGTTCAAGTTACATGTTCTGTGATATAAAATGCATAGCGATTTCTTTATAACATTGGCTTGAAGGATCAGAATGAATAGTACTGGAACAAGCTTTAATAAAATGTAATTACATTTGGACCTTAATATATGATATTGGTTATGATAAGTTCCATACACAGGACAGTGGTAAATAAGTGAATCTTCTTATCCCAGGAAAAATTATCTCGTGAGCCCCAGTTGAAACTATAAATGGTTCAAGAAACCTTAGTTTATAGGAAACTATAACTGACCAAATTAAAAGGCGTGACAGTGAAATTCAAAACTACCTTAGACTTTGGAATTATATTGGCATAGTTCCAGCACCTTACTCCTCCTTGGGGAAAATTTCATTGTTTCTCATCAGGTTTTTCTCATTAGCAAAATATAGATTATCATATTTTATAAACTTCATGGGAGAATTATTAAATGGAGTAAGTTTTAGAGCCAAATAATGCCTGGCAAATAATAAGCATTCAATGAAAGAGTCAACCAGAGTAAGAATGAAGTTAACAGGCAGTCAGCTGTTGATTTTCATAGTTCCAATATGCTCAAATTTCAGTTTTACCACTAGCTACCTAAGTATAAATAACTGATTTCTCCCAACATCATGGTTCAAATTTTAGTTATCACAGTCTATTAACTGAGTAATTACATAAAATATAAACTTTGTTGTAAAATCTTTGGTCTAAAAATCATAAATAATCAATGCACATCATAATTAGTGACCACATCATTTTTTTGGAGTCTTTTAGTGACTGGTCACTACATATCTATTATTCAGCCTCTGCATAGACAGCAAAGCATTTAGTTGTACAGCTTACTCATCACCTAGTGAGAAACCCAAATACCAGGAAGCAGAGAATAAATAATCGAAGGAGAGTACTGGTCAACAAAAATGAAAGTGAAGCAAACAGACAGAAATCTACCAAAAATAAAATACAAATTAATGTAATCGGAGCTATACCTAATGTTGGAAATGTTGACATTATTGGCATGCAAAAGACTCCAGAAACTCCAGATACGAAGTCAGAGGAAATGAAAACAGTGGTTATGAGAAAAAGAATGAAGATGTCCCAGAGGAAGTGACACATTGAGAGTACAAAGGGTAAAATTTTGGAAGCTGACCCAAATTTAAAAAGAATATGACAATTTGTTGCCAAGGCATTGAAGAGATACTGGCTCCATATTGTAAGTTATGCAACAAGAAGAAAATGACAAGCACTATTCAAACTTTTAACAAGACGTTTACAAACACCTATTAATGTTTAAATGTTTTAAAATAGTGTGCTAAATAAATATCAGTTTATTTTTCCATTTTTCTATAAATCTATAACAGACATCAAGAGTGTTTAATGTTGTAACAAAAATCTTTAAATGTCATAATCATAATTGTGTCCACTGATTATTAAGATTGTTTTGCATGCTGTCACCCTACGCACCATTTTTGTGGTTCTGGACTACCACACCAAGCACGGGCTGTGTGTGTTTGTTTTGAAGAGAGACCACTGTGTATCTTCCCTACTCTGCATCTTTCCCCTAAATTCTCTACTAATATAGAAGCTTACTTCCTGGGCTTGAAGTGTGAGGAGAAGGGCTGAGAGCAGAGGACATAAGGTCAAAAACTAGGCCGGGCACCGTGGCTCATGCCTGTAATCCCAGCACTTTGGGAGACCAAGGCGGGAGGGTCACGAGGTCAGGAGATCGAGACCATCCTGGCAAACCCTGTCTCTATTGGGGCAGGAGAATGACGTGAACCCCGGGGGCGTAGCTTGCCGTGAGCGGAGATCGTGCTACTACACTCCAGCCTGGGTGACAGAGTGAGACTCGGTCTCTAAATAAAAAAATAAATAAATAAGTCAAAAAACTAAGAATTGCTAAAAAAAAAAAAAAAAAAAATTAGGAAACAAGTAGTCTATTCTCAAAGTATGTATACCACACTCTCCTCTTGCTCATTCCACTAAATATGCAGTTCCTGATAACGAAAAAACATGTAAATTATGAAGAAATAAGTATATTATAGTTTTCACAACAGTCCTTTAAAAATTAGAAGCGATTGTAGAAAAGAAGATGTATTGAATCTAAATAAATCTCTCTGCCTGTGCAAAATTACCCTCTTCAATGCACTTTGAAATGCTTCATCCAGACTGGTTCTAAATGTCCCTATGGATTGTATTAGAAATATTTTGTAAAATAACCCAATGCTTTAAGCTTTCTAAGCATAATGAGTTGTAATAAGAGTGAAGTTGCAGCCAGAATAATATTTTCATTAATCTTTGTCAATTTAAGTTAATCATATAGTGATATTCTTTAGTGTGAATATTTTAAAATTATCTTATTTACTGGTATTACATATAATACAGAAAATTCAGAGAAGAATGAATCTATTTTCTGGTCCTAAATGGCAGGCAGCTGGATGTGAAATTATTATAAATGACATTCATACTAAATTACAGGCAGGTAAAAGTTTTGTTTAACATTTACAGAATAAATGGATCAATAAAAGACCACACACCCACACACACACATACACACACACACACACACACACACACACACAGCTGTTGTCTTAAATCTATTGAGAAATAGCTTCATTTCAAGAGATATATTGAATTTTAAAATAAGCAAGAAAACCTTGAGGGAAGACATAGATCAATGTCCCTTCTTCTCACATGGAAGGAAGGTTTCAGTTCATGCTTTTCTTTGAATTAGTTGCGAACGGAAGTATTTTTAAAACTACTTGATGTCAACTCATTTCTCAGGACAAAACTTTTCTGAGATTTAGTTTAATGAGTTGCAAATCAGAGAGAATGATAGTGTAAAGTCATTGTTTTGAATAGAAAAGAAAATGTATGAAAATCTTCTAGCACAATATCTGGAAAGGTGAATTGAGTAAGACTCACAGTAGAGTTAAACATTTGAATTTGCATTCTGAAACTTAGCTATTAGATATTGATTCATGTCTTGCAGTGGCTTACTAGCAGTACACTGATTTCAGGTTATCTTATCCAACACTTATTGGCTATGGGATTTGGAGAAACATAATTAACATCTCTATAACTTAGTTTTGCCTTATGTAAGATACAAATAATAACAGTACTTACTCTCAAATTCCTGGTGATAGTTCTCATTTAGTTCAATGAGATAATATATGTAAAGCACTTACCACAATGCTTGGCATGAAATAAGAACATTCATTTATATCATAAAAAATACTGAATACCTACTATATAAATGAAGAATTTATCTAAGTGCTAGAGATATAGCAGTGAACCCAACAAAACCACTACACTCAAGTAGTTCATTGTGGGAAAACAGGCCTGCAAAGTATTTCCAAATCACATAAAAGATTATTCTATTAGATGACCATTTCCGGTCCTAAATGGAAGGCAGCTGAATATGTAATTATTAAAAATGACAGTAATATAAAATTACAGGCAGGTAAAAGTTCTGTTTAATATTTACAGAATAAATGGACCAATAAAAGACCATCTATATATGTGAGGAGGATAAAATGTAACTAGAGTGTGTGAGTACAATTTTAGTGTAGTGCTCAGAGAGGACTTCTCTGTAGTGATAGATGAGCAATCCTGAAGGATGTGAGACAACAATCCATTATGCAAATGTCTAGAACTAGCAGGTGCAAAGGTCTAGGATGAAAGTTTGCTTGGCATGTTAGGAATTACTAGAAGGCCGGAGCAGCCAGAGTACAAAGGGTGAGGAAGTAAGGTCCAAAAAATAGTAGAGAACAATACTCCAAGGGAAATATGGTGGAATAACTAGGCAGCATAAAGCGCCACCTTTTACTGAATTAAAAGGAGATCAGGCCTGGTACAGTGGCTCAAACCTGTAATCCCAGCACTTTGGGAGGCCAAGGAGGGAGGATTGCTTGAGGCTAGGAGTTCAAGATTGACCTAGGCAACATGACAAGACCGTGTCTCTACAAAAAAAAAAAAAAAAAAAAAAAAAAAAAAAAAAAAAAAAAAAAAACCAAGTGTGGTGGCATGCCTGTTTCAAAAAAAAAGAGAGAGAAAGAGAGAAAGAACAGCTAACATGATTATGGGTATTTCTCCAGTTGCATTTATCTGCTTCTATTACTATTTTACTTATCCCTCAGGTATCAAATTTTCTGTGCTCTTTTCCTCATGATCTCCTTCTTCTTCCACCTGTTTGCCCTCCTCTTATGGTTGTTGTTATAGTTGTAGTTTTTCTCTTCCTTCTTCTCCTCCTCCTCTTCCTCCCTTTCTTTTCTTCTTTTTTTCTCCCCCTCCTTCTGATTCTTCTTCTTCTTTGGGGTAATCAAGATATTTGCCACATAGTACAATATAATTTACTTTTTTGACTTACCATGCATTCATCAGCAAAATCATATAATAGAATTATTTTGAAGATTATTGAGATAATGCATGAAAATAAATATTATCATGAGATATAATCAGCTGTTACAAAATAATAGTTCTGATTATATTCATATGTCTTAAATGATAGTTGAATCTGAAAGATACAGAGTTTGAAAATGTGGATATTTGAGGGGTAAGGCGGGGTTTTCCATGAACCTCTGAGAAATAAACTTTATGCAATGTCCTCAGTAGCAACAGTCATTTTACTAGGAGCTTGAATTGTATAACAAATCTCTCTCAGAGCTTCTTATGTTTAACTCATTTAACCCTAATGGAAATTCTATGAGGTGTTTCCATTATTACATCCCCATTTTACAAATGAGAAAATTGAGACACAAAAAGATTAATGTCAATGTTGCAAAGGGATTAAATGATGAGCCACGGTGTAAACCCAGGAATTGTAGCTCCTCATTCTATTATTTAGCCTGTCCATGATGCTTTGGTGAAATCCTAAACTTAAAACGATCAGAGAAAACACCAAGGACAGTCATATCAAGAAACCAGCATGGGCTAGTGTGGCGGCTCACACCTGTAATCCCAGCACTTTGGGAGGCCGAGGCAGGTGGATCACTTGATCAAAGGAGTTCAAGACCAGCCTACGCAATATGGTGAAAACCCTGTCCCTGCCTAAAATACAAAAGTTAGATGGGTATAGTGGCGGTGCCTGTATTTCCAGCTACCTGGCAGGTCTAGGTGGGAGGAAAACTTGCACCCAGGAAGTCGAGACTGTAATAAGCTGTGTTTGTATCACTACACTCCAACCTGGCCTAGACAACAGAGTCAGACCCTGTCAAAAAAAAAAAAAGAAAGAAAGAAACCAGCATGATAATGATAAGTAGAATATTTAAAGTTTAAGAAGATGAATATTTGAAATCAAAACAACCAAGAAGGAAAAAAATGGGGCTACTTTTCTCTAATTCAGAAGCATAACCCATGTGACTAATCAGAAAACATTAGCAAGTCTAATATATACAAGAGCCAACCAGTGTATAGCATAATCTCAGGCCCCTGCTCACTTCTGCCAGAATTATCAACCTCTATTTTCTTTATCTTTGCTTATTATTTTTCCATTTGAATTCCTCTGTAGTGTGTCTAAACATTTATTTTATCATATGCTTGTTAACTATTTTATTAATTTTTAATTAATTTTTTCTTCCTTGCCTTGCTTACTTACATTCTTTGTCCATTTTCCCATTCATTTTCTTACATTTTTCTCTTTGGCATGCAGTGGTTTCTGCTTATTGAAGTCTGTATTTATAAACACATATACAAGCAACAACCGTATTCAATGTATCAATCAATATAAAAGATATTTGTAAAATTTACTAAAATATTTTATTTGCAGAGCTGAAGTAAAGCAGAAAGACAACTAAAAATTAAATACTATCTCTGTATTGACACTGGGAACCTCATATCAAAGATAAAGTGTCTTACATAGGACCACAAAGTACCACAAGGTGGTGGTAGAATTAGGATAGGACTCCATTTGCCCTAATTTGAAATTCAGTACTTATTTCCAGCAGGCCATCCTTCTCACAAAGGAGGGAGTGATCCAGGTTTATGTGATTGTGTATGTATGTAGATTTCTGAAACATTTTGCTAGAATGTTAATAGCAGTATTAAACATTTTTTATCTAAAATATATTTTCTCTCTAAATATTAAAGAGCATATTTTGATTTGGCTGAAAATAAAATGAAATAAAAGGTCTGTAATGACTTTTTTTCTATTTAAACTCTCGGTGAATGAATAACTTTATTAAAGAAAAAGAAAAGCATATACTATTAATGACCAACGCAAATTCAGAAAAATAATAGCACGAAAAATCTTCATTCTTATATATTTGAAGCAGCTTAAAATCTTATTTTCAAAGAAATAATTTAGGTAATTTGATAGTATCTCATTAGTAACAAAATGAACCTGTAGGTAAAACTTTGCAATTAAACTTAAATATACATTACTTAAACCCAGGATCCATTAATTAAAAGTCTGAACTATTATCATTTTAGTGTTTTTATTTTATTTTCTGAGAGAGTCTCACTCTATCACCAAGACTGGAATGCAGTGGTGCAATCTCAGCTCACCACAACCTCGCCTCCCAGATTCAAGCCATTCTCCTGCCTCAACCTCCCAAGTAGCTGGGATTACAAGTGCCCGCCACCATGCCCTGCTAATTTTTGTATTTTTAGTAGAGATGGGGTTTCACATTGTTGAGCAGGCTGGTCTTACACTCCTGACCTCAAGTGATCCATCCATCTCAGCCTCCCAAAGTGCTGGGATTACAGGCGTGAGCCACTGCGTCTGGTCTAGTTCCTCTAAAATAATAAAAGCTGCAATGTATTGACAAAAAACTTCTTAGGAATATAAAAACATATAAATTTAAATAGTATCGATTGCATATGGAACTTACGCATGCCTCTCAAAACTACTTTTAATATTATAGAGAGGTATATCAAATACATTCTTCTGAGAATCAGAACTGTAACTAGAATTGTAGGAATCTGTAACCTCTTACATGTGAATTTCAAGAAAGAAAATTTGGTATTTTTTAGGTGAAAACTTCTATTTTTATGCTATAATGAGGTTTACAATCATGGGAGTATCATAATTTTACCTTAAATTGTTCCCTTTTTAGTGATAATACATTATTCATATAACCAGCTATTAAAGTGGGTCTGCCTTCTTGTTTTCAAAACCAAAATCAGGCTGTCAAATCTGTATCCTTTTGCTACTATTGACTATTCTAGCCAATTCATATCAAAAATCACCCAAAGAGGATCAATATGAATTCTTTCTTACATACAACAGGGAAAAGACAGCTGTCTCATTCTCACATAACAAGAATTTGTTCACACCCATAATTGCTTACCTAAGAGCCATAAAAGGAGCTTCAATAATTGTATCTGTCATGTCAATAACATTGAGCCACAATACAAAGAAGTCACTGTGCTTTAATATCTTAGAAGAGCTAACCATATGATGACCCTCTTTCTGCTTTCTCATTTAATACCATACCTGAAAATATTAGTTTACATTGGAGGTATGTGAAATTCTGTAACTTACATGTGCAACTTAATATTAACTTCAGTCATTCAATTACTTTAATAAATACTCTTTGAGAACACACTATGTACCAGAAACTCTATTAAATTTGTAGCTAGAAAGCTCCTTGGCAGTCTTTAATTTTCAAATGCACAAGACATAATCTGCAGAGGCTCCACCATGAAGAACGTGACCTTTGTAGTAAGGCTGAATTAAAACAAACAAACAACAACAACAACAAAAACTTAGGGCATGATGAGAAGGTCCATGGTTTATCATAACTATGAAGCTAGGTCAGGACCTAAAGTCCCAATATACAGAGAAAATTTGCACACTTTCACCCTGGATGCTATTGATCTTTTATCTCTGACCCTTGTGAGTAGTGTGTCATGGCCCAGAGTTTCTGAACAGAAGTCATAATTATAGGTTGATTGATTGGTTGTACCACATATCTTAGTGCATTGTTTGGACTGAAATAGAGCTTAAGCCAGTGACTGGAGGAAAATATCAAGGTACTTTATGGAAGAAAAAAAATGAATATACTTCTGAGACCCACTAAATAGACAATGTATATGAGTGGAATACACGTGCGATTAGGGTGTTTTATATTCAAGCAACCAAAGCATTTGGACTAGGCATTCATATTGTGATTTAATGAAAAGCCTTAATAGCTTGGAAGGAATGAGCATTCTCAGGAGCATATTCCAAAGTTGTACTAATAAGGAGTACTTAGAAAGTACAAGTAAACCAGACAGCAGAATAAGAAGGTCAAAAAAGGGGAAAATTCTCAATAATAGCACTGATTAAAACCGCAGATTGCAATGGAAGGCCTGTAAAAGGGGAGCTTCCTTTGGCTGTCTCAAAGGCACTTCAACATTGACAGGACATAAAGTAAATTCATAAATTCTGTTTTCCATATTAAACATTAATTCACTAGTATTCACTGGATCATACTTCAGTCTACCAAGTCCCTCAAGACAGAAGTCAGGATCCATCCTTGACACCTCCATCTCACACTAAAATTCAATTCATTACTAAATTTTAATTATTTTAATTCCTAAGTATCTGTCCTTCACTTCCATTTCCATTGTCAACGCCCTACCCAAGCTGTCGGCATCTCTTTTTATCTACTTCACTACACTACAGTGAGATTGATCTTTTTAAAATGCAAATAGGACTATGACACTCCTCTATTTAAAATCATTCAACAATTCCCTAATATTATGAGCATCATGACTTGAATCTGATGAACATAACTGCATTTCCATGCCATTATTTCACCACCACTACAGTCTCATTTTGCCCCACCCTGGCTCCAGTTACACAAGTTTCTGTCAGTTGCTCTAAAACTTATACACACACACATACACAAACACAATGTTTGGCTTAGAATTACATGTGAAAAATTTTGGAAGAGAAATGATTCTCTATAAATGATGGATTAGAGGTGCAGGAAAATAATGTGATAGTCGTCCCCATGGAATCATATAACCAATGAAAACATGATTTACTTCCAGCAGTATTGTTATAACAGAAAAAAAAAAAAGCCAACAGGAGACTGGTTAAATAAATTATAATATATCCAAAATGGAATACTATGTGGCAATTAAAAATGATGCTGTATAGAAAGTTTCTCAGTTCTTAATTTGAATGTAGCTACTCAAAGATAATATTAAAATTCAGAGTCTGACTTAGTAGAACTGGAGTGGCATCTGTGATACTGTATTTTTAAGAGTAACTGATATCCACACTGTTGGTTCCATGGACCACGCTTTTAGTAGCAGGGCTATAGAATTATATGTAATATATGATAATATGTTAAAGACCTTGTTATTTGTTTTAAAAATATTCCAGTAGAGTATATACTGAATGATACAATATTTGACAAAATATAGTTAAATAGGCAGTGACAAATAAAGGTAGACACATCATAAATGTTAAATGATTGGGTTTATCTCTACCTTGTGTAAAGCAATTATGAGTAAGTTTAAATGTTTATTTTTTATTTGTTTTCAATTTTAGCAATAAATTGTATTATGTTTGTAATAATAGAACATTAAGATATTTTAAACATAATAAGGAAATTTGACTATGTTTAAAACTTTAAATGCAGAATTTAATAGCAAGTATACACACAAGCTTCACATGTTGTTTGAACTAAAACTAAAGACAAATAAAATGAAGAAAATTTTCAACAGGGGTGATTTTGGAGGCTATTATTTCTACTTTTCAGTATTCATCATATTTTCCATAATAAGTTATTATTACTAACATAATGGAAATATGTATTTACATTATTTTTAATAATTACTTAACAAAATCCACATGGGGAATAAGACTTATGTGTTTTGAATGATTATGTAAATAAGTCTGGGAAATATAACAACAAATACTTTTTTCTTCAAGCAGCATGCTTATAATGAAAATTGTGTCATGACGACAAATAATTAGCAAGTTAATAGTGTCCTTCAGTTATTACTGATCTCAAAGCAATATACTTATTTAAACTTTTAAAAATGTTTATGGAATAATTATTTTACGTTGAGCTCTGATAATTCTCTGGAGATGTACAAAGAAGAATTAACTATTATCCTTGAGTAATATATAAGTTCTACTGGGGATTGCCAAGAAATGAACACATCCTTTGATAAGCAATATAATAAAAATATGCACACATTTCTATGCATACACAGGTAAAAGAGGAACTCTCTCCATGTAGAGTACATGCATGTCAATTTCATGGAGAACATGATATTTGCATTGAGTTTAAAGAATGTATAAAAGTGTCCCTAGTAGATAAAATAGAAAAAAGTCATTTCAGAGAGAAAAAAATGTAACTAGAAATGAAGGCATTCTTTGTGGTGGGAGTTTAGGAAAGATGACCAAAAAAAAAGTATAGATTAAGATTGGGGTTGTTTTTTGCTTGTTCAGTTGTTTAAGTTCCTTATAGATTCTGGATATTAGAAAAAATTTTTAAATGGGAAAATACATGAACAGATATTTCTCAAAAGAAGGCCTACTAGCAGGTAACAAACATTTGAAAATATACTCTACTTTAATAATCATCAGAGACATACAAATAAAAACCACAATGTAATAACATCTCATACCATTAGAATGGTTATTATTAAGAAGTCAAAAATCAACAAATGCTGGCCAGGCTGCAGAGAAAGAAAATGCTGATACACTGTTGATGGGAATGTAAATTAGTTCAGCCATTGTAGAAAGCAGTTTGGAGATTTTGCAAAAATCAAAAAGAACAGATTGTTCTAACAAAAAGACACATGCACTCACATGTTCATTGCAGCACTATTCACAATAGCAAAAATGTGTAATCAACCTAGGTGTCCATCAGTGATGGATTAGATAAAGAATATGTGATACATATACACTACAGAATGCTATGTAGCCATAAACAAGAATGAAATTATGTTCTATGCAGCAACACGGATGAAGCTGGAGACAACTATCCTATGCGAATTAATTGAGGAACAGAAACCAAATATCACAAGTTCTCATGTATAACTGAGAGCTAAATATTGGGTACTCATGGACATAAAGATGGCAATAACATACACTGGGGACTACTAGAGAGAAGAAGCAGAAAGGGGGACAAGGGTTGAAAAACTAACCATTGGGTACTGTTCTCCATGTCTGGAAGAAAAGATTATTCATCCTCCAAAGCTCAGCATTACACAATATGGCCAGATAACAAATCTAAACATGTATCCCCTGAATCTAAAATAAAAGTAGGAAAAAAAGCAAAATAAAAAAATAAATAGGTAGAATTGGATTGAAGTTTTAAAGAAGGAAAAATTCCAAGATGCCATGCTAAAAATCTCAAACTTACGTAATAGGTAAGTTTGACTGATGCCTACAAAGGTGGTATGGTCTGACTGTGTCCCCACCCAAATCCCATCTTGAATTTTAGTTTTCCTAATCCCCATGTGTCATGGGAGGAACCTGATGGGAGGTAATTGAATTATGCAAGTGGTTACCTTCATGCTGTCTTCGTGACAGTGAGTTCTCATGAGATCTAATGGTTTTATCGGGGCTTCCACTGTCACTCAGTTCTTATTCTCTCTCCTGCCACCATGTGAAGAAGGATGTGTTTGCTTCCCCTTCCACCATGATTGTAAGTTTCCTGAGGCCTCCCCAGCCATGCTCAACTGTGATTCAATTAAACCTCTTTCCCTTATAAATTATGCAGTCTCAGGCATGTCTTTATTAGCAGTGTGAGAATGGACTAAAACATGAGGCAAAATAATTTTTAAGCAAAAGAGTAAAATCAGTCACAGTTCTTTCTTTGGTAGAGAAAAATGTCACAATATGAACAATAAATTGTAAAGGCTAGAGAATATGACTATTGTGCAAATTTCTTATTTGTCTATTAAAGAGGTACCAAGAAACAATTATCCACAGATAACAAAACTATAAATGCAGGAACAAAGTGTCATTAGACTCATCTGAAATCTGAAAATAGTACTATGTATTGCATTGTTTGACATTTATATTGTTCTTACCTTTTGCAGGAAACAAAATAATTCAAAAAGTTTTGTTACAAATGAGTCAATGTAATTTAATTCATTCATTGAATGTCCACTATACACTCAACAGCCTATGAGTTGTTGAACAGTTAGTTATATAAAAGAATGAAACCTTTGATCAGGATCGACCTATATCATATAGACTGCTTGGTAGTAAGAGTTTTCAATCTCTGTCGGTCTGTATAAGTTTTATGAAGTCTATCTATATTGCTTCTCTAGTTTATTGAGTTTTAAAGTTGTGTTGTTTTGCTAATATCACTGCATTTTTTCTTGGTTAAGCATACAGTGGAATTACAGAGCAATTACAGAACACTATCTCATGAGAAATTGAAGAGAAATTATGCCTAATATGAATGTTGTAGCTAATAAATATTCGTAGTAATTTATACAAAAACAAAAAAATTAAATGCTCTTTTGACAAGATTATTGTTCACTATAACAACAAAGAGGGACTGTAGTGTGGCTCATCTAGACAGAGCCTCGCTGGGTGAATTTGCCTAAAGAGACAGGTCTGGCTAGGCTTGGCTTCTCGCCATTGGGTAGGCTCAGCTCTTCTCAAGATTCGTTGAACAGCAGGCTAGCTGAAGTCTGTTTCTCTCATGGCAATGGCAGAAGTGGAAATTATTAACAAATTGTGTCCAGATGGAATGTGATAAAATTATCAAAATCTAAAATATGAACACCATTGCAAAAAATGGGAAATGCATGTGACTTACTGAATGTAAAAATGATATAAACAATACAGTTTTAACTACATAAAGATTGTATACATGTAACATAATGTGTAAACATTAATTGCTACACATTTAAAATTATAAAAATATTTTATTATTTAAAACTGTTTTCAAGTGTTGGCTTGAATTTTAAAATTAAACCATTTTCTTTGTTTTTTCTTTCATTTTTCTGAAATTTGGATATACAGTTTCAGAAATATGAATGTGGCAAAAATGATAAATATTTTAAAGTTGTTTTCAAGGTAAATGTAACAAATGTAGAGTAGAAACACACAGGCTATATGGACTAAGGAACCTCAAAGTCAAGTAGACTGCAACTTCATAACATGAAGTAATATAATTTTAATTATCAGAAAACAAAGTAAAAAGTGTGAACATTATTTCTTATAAATATTAGATGTACACACCTAACAGTTCAGTCAATCTTATAATTCATCAATGAAAAAGTATTCAACAATGATAATAAAAATATTTTATTGTGCCCAACTTACTGACCTATGAAGAAAAAATACACTATTAGAATTACAGGAAGTTTTTTTTGTTTGTTTTTGTTTTTGCAAAGCATAGTGTTTACTTAAACTTGGACATATTGGAACTGCACCCTTGCCTTACCTGACTCAGTTACCAAGGAACTGTAAAAAATGAAATGATTCCAATAGTCAAGGTTGCCACTAACATGGCACTGTACACAATGAAGCCTCCCTGTATGTCACTTATGCATTGAATCTTATGTTCATACACTTTTATTGTGCCAAAAAGGAATAATAAATAGTTTGAACCTTTGGAATAGTAATTGGAGAAGTTGGCTTAAAAATCTAGCTGTTCTTGATAAAATTTGCTTTTAAAATAATGAAGTAAATTTTAAAAATCAATAACGTGTACATCTTTAATAATGTTTTTGTTTGTTAAAATTTAATAGTGTTGTAATATAAATATTAACAACTGAAATATGAAAAATCTTTTTCATGGAAAAAGTCATTATTCAAACAAATGGATCATTCTGTACGATAATTTTACCTGAGATGGTAATGGACCAGTAACAAATTGGCAGTGAGCAATACTCTGGCTGGTACAGAGAGAATTTTCAAATGCGTAGAACTAGATGAATTATGCAAAATCCACTGCACTAATGTGAGCAGTTTCAAAAATAATAAAAAGAGCAAACAACTCATGTCTAATTAGTCAAAGACACAAGGGACTACTTCCACACTGCATGTAAGTGGCCATCAACATTACAGCAGACACTATTCATATTTACTCTAATAACAAGGCAATAAAAACATTGAAGATATCTTAAGCAGAATTTACTTATCTGTTAGCACATTGAAATTTTTAAAAGTTTCCAGAGATGTCTATAAAACAGAGAGAGTTTTCCATTAGTAATGAATATATTTATCTCATGGAGAAGATTTTTATGTCATCCCATTTGTTTGTACTGAAGATAAAAATTTATTCAACAGTTATTAACAAATGTGTTCTTCTCTAGCAGCCAGTTTGTACCTATGATGTGTGATGCATGAAGCCATAAGCAGGCTTTTCCCAGGTAGCTTTCTGCAAGGGGTGCAGCTTATCTGTCAGTCTGATTGTCTGAATTATTGACTGGAGATCTATCATGATCAAGGACTTTTGCTCTTCTTAAAAATAACTTATTGGATTCATTAATTTAAGTAATTTGTGAAGATGGCAAGTACATTTGTTGAGAAAAATCCAATCCAAATATTTTATAATAAACCATGTGCAGTTCACTTAAATAAAATATAATCATAACTTTGATTTGGGTGTTTAGAGTTATAAACTTTCCCCTTAATTCCACTTTAGTTGTGTCCCAGAGATTCTGGTAGCTTGATCTTTGTTTTCATTTGTTTCAAATAATTTCTTGATTTCTGCCTTAATTTCATCGTTTAAAAAAAGTTATTCCAAGGCAGATCAGTTTATTTTATTTATTTTTGTTTTGATTTTTTGAGACAGTGTCTCACTGTGTCACTCAGGCTGGAGTGCAGTGTCACAATCAACACTTACTGCAGTCTTGACCACATGGGCTCAGATGATCCTCCAACCTCAGCCTCCCAAGTAAATGTGACTACAGGCGTATGCCACCACACCTAGCTGATTTTTGTATTTTTTGTAGAGATGGCTGGTTGCTATGTTCCCCAGACTGATCTGGAACTCATAGGCTCAAGCAACCTACCAGTCTTAACCTCCCAAAGGGCTGGGATTACAGTCATGAACCACTGTGCCCAGCCCAGAAACACACTGTTTAATTTTCATATAATTCCATGGTTTTAAAAGATCTGATTGGTATTGATTTCTATTTTTACTGCACTGTGGTCCAAGAGTATGGTTCATATGACTTCCTTTTTTTTTTTTTTAATTTGTTGAGAATTGCTTTATGGCCAAATGTGTGGTTGGTTTTAGAGTATGTCATGTGCACATAAGACAAATGTATATTCTGTTATTGTTGAGTAGAGTGTTTTGTAGATGTCTGTTAGGTCTATTTGATCAAGTGCTGAGTTTAGGTCCAAATATCTTTGTGAGTTTTCTGTCTTAATAATCTGTCTACTACTGTTGGCGTGGTGTCAAAGTCTCATACTACTATTGTGTGGTTGTCCAACTCTTTATAATTCTCTATAAAATTGTTTTAGATAGAAAAACCATACAAAAAATCAAATAAGTCAAACAGAATCAGAAATGACAAAACGAGCATTATTACTGACCCCACAGAAATATATAAAATCCTCAGAGACTATTAGAGACAGCTCTATGCACACAAATTAGAAAACCTAGGAGAAATGGATAAATTCCTGGAAGCATATGACCTCCCAAGACTGAAACAGGAACAAATTGAAACCCTGAGGAGACAGATAATGAGTTCAGAAATTGAATCAGTAATTTAAAAAAACTTACTAGCCTTTGAAACAGCCCTGGACCAGATGGAGTCATAGCCAAATTCTATCACACATATAAAGAAGGGCCGGCACCAGTCCTACTGAAACTATTCCAAGAAATCAAGGAAAGACTCCTCCCTAACTCATACTATGAGGCCAGCATCATTCTGAAACCAAAACCTGGCAGAGACACAATGAAAAAAGAAAAATTCAGGCCAATATCCCTGATGGATACAGAGTCAAAAATCATCAATAAAATGCTAGCAAATTGAATCCAGCAGCACATCAAAAAGTTAATTCACCATGATCAAGTATGGTTTATTCCTGGGATGCAAAGTTATATCAACATATGCAAATTAATAAATGTGATTCATCACATAAACAGAACTAAAAGCAAAAACCACATGATCATCTCAATACATGGAGAAAGGCTTTCAATAAAATTCAATATACCTTTATGTTAAAAACCCTCAACAAACTAGGCACTGAAGGAACATATCTCAAAATAATAAGAGCTATATATGACAAACTCATAATCAATATAATTCTGAATAGCCAATAACTGGAACTATTCTCCTTGAGAAGCAGAAGACAAGAATGTCCACTTTCACCTCTCCTATTCATCATAGCTCTGGAAGTCCCAGCCAGAGCAATCAGGCAAGAGAAAGAAATAAAACACATCCAAATAGGAATTGAGGAAGTCAAACTACTTCTCTTCACAGACGATATGATTTGATAAGTAGAAAACCTCACAGTCTCTTCTCTAAGTTCCTAGATCTGATAAACAACTCAAAATTTCAGGATTAAAAAAATAAATGTGCAGAGATCCATGGAATTTCAATATACCAATAGCATCCAGGCAGACAGCAAAGTCAAAAATGTAATCCATTCATATAGCCACAAAAAGATTAAAATACCTAGCAATACAGTTAAACAGGGAGGAGAAAGACTTCTACAGCAAGAATTTACAAAACACTGTTGAAAGAAATTAAAAATGACACAAATAAATGGAAAAATATTCCATGCTCATGGATAGGAAGAATCAATAAGGTTAAAATGGCCCTACTGTCACAGAATCCTTGGGAGTGTTGCTTTACTAGCTTGAAATCTCTGTGGATGGTGATGCCTTTGTCCGAGTTCTGCTCGGACCCTCTGGGCTCTTCTGCCCACTTGGCTTGTCACGCTGTGCTCAGCTCACACTACCAGTCTGGATCCCACACCTCCCAAGGGCAAGTCAGGTGTGGAGCAGTGAAAGGTGTGTGAGTGAGTGAGCGTGGGGTCCAGCCACTGTGCACAGGTGTCAGAGCCCTGGCTCGGGGATCTCCCAGGTCTGGGCTCTCCGAAGAGCTGCAGGTTTCTCCTTTTCTCTTCTCTACCTCTCGTCACATGTGACGTTGTAAGCAAGAGGTGTATTTTAGCCCTGTATGTGTTACAGCTCATTTAGCCCCACCATTCAGGGGGTCTCGAGTTCTTGTCCCATATCCAGGAAGCCTGAGGTACATGGACAAATGGAGGGTGAGCAAGGTGAAGAGGAGCTTTATTGACCAACAGAACCACTCAGAGGATACCCCACAGTGGGTTTCTCCTCTCCGCAGGAAGTTTGTCCCAGTGAAAGTCCAGGTCTCAGCAGGGAGGAGCCCCACAGTGGGTAGCTCCTCTCCTCAGGCAGACCATCTAACTCATCTGACCAAGTCCGGCTGAGTCCAGGGTTTTTATAGGCTTCAGAGGGGAGGAAGTGTGTGCTGATTGGTCCATTGGTGGTCATAGGTGGGCCCAGAAAAAGCATTAAAAGTTTTCTCTCTGGTCCGTGGAACTGGCAGCCCAGCCCCCAGTTCTCAGGCTGTCTCTGACCTAATGGTGGGGTTTCACCATGGACCAGCCCCTTTCCACCCAGGAGCCGGTCTGCCTCCTGCCACCATTAACCTTCCATCCACGGTTCCCACAGTGCCCAGGCTGTTTGTGCTGAGGGGTGCCTGCATGCCTGTGCCAAGATGCCCTTAGCCCCACCTTGGCCTTCTCTCATGTTTGTCAGCATCCAAAGTCCAAAGGGGATCGAGGCAGCAAAGTGCTGTCATGTCAGTGCTGCCCTGAGCATGTGCACACCCAGGTGGTTCATGACAGCACCCTGGCTCTCCCACAACTTTGCTCTGAAATCAGAGCAGGTGCAGGAAGAGGCCAGGCAGTAGAAGTAGGCACTTCCATGCTTGCATTGTCAGTGGGTGCTTCCCAGGCCCCTGTGAGTGTAAAGATATCTTGTGTCCGCCCCCTTGGTTGGGCAGCTGCAGCTGTGCCTGGGAGGGTGGGGTTCCCACTCCTCCAACTTGGAAGGGGGCGGGGCTTCCACCTGTTGCCAGCTCCTGCTGGCTACAGGGAGTGCACAGCCCCAGCTGTACCTATCCCACTGAAGCCAGCATCGTGGCAGTGGCTGCTCCAGATGGGCCGTTGTTGCCATCAATACTACCCAAAGCAATGTACAGATTCAATGCTATTTCTATCAAACTTCCAACATCATTTTCCGCAGAATTAGAAAAAACTATTCTAAAATTTATATGAAACAAAAATGGAGCCTAGATAGCCAAAGTAGTCCTAAGCAAAAAGAACAAAGCTGGAGGCATCACATTACCTGACTTCAAATTAAATGATAAGGTTATAGTAACCCAAATTTCATGGTACTGGGCAAAAACAAACACAGCAACAAATGGAAAAAATTAAAGAACCCAGAAATAAAGCCACATACCTAAAAACCATGTGATCTTTGATAAAGTTGAGAAAAACAAGCAATGGAGAAAGGACTCTATTCGATAAATGGTCCTGTGTTAACTGGCTAGCCATATGCAGAAGTTTGAAACTGGACCACTTCTTTTCACCATATACAAAAATTAACCCAAGATAGTTAAAGACTTAAATGTAAAACCAAAAAAGACATAGAAGAAAATCTAGGCAGTATCATTCTGGATATAGGCTGTAGCAAAGACTTCTTTATGAAGACTCCAAAAACAATTGCAACAACAACAAAAGAAATGATAAATGGGATCTAATTAAGCTAAAAAGCTTCTGCACAACAAAATAAACTATTAACAGAGTAAAGAACTTACAGAATGGGAGAAAATTTTTGCAAACTATACATCCAGCAAAAGTCTAATATCCAGCATCCATAAGGAACTTACAGGAGAAAAACAAGTGGGCAAAGGACATGAATAGACACTTTTCAAAAGAAAACAAACATGCAGACAACAATCACTTGAAAAAAAAAAAGGTCAACACTGATCATTTGAGAAGTGCAAATCAAAACCACAATGAGATACAACCTCACATCAGTCAGAATTGCTATTATTAAAAAGTCAAAAAATAACAGATGCTGAAGAGGTTGTAGAGAAAAAGGAATGCTTATACATTGTTGGTAGGATTGCAAATTAGTTCAATCATTGTGGAAGACAGTGTAGTGATTCCTCAAAGACCTAAGGACAAAAATACCATTCGACCTACCAATTCCATTACAAGGTATATACCAAAAGGAACATAAAATTTTTATATTATAAGGACACATGCACGTGTATGTTCATTGCAACACTATTCAAAATAGCAAAGACGTGGAATCAACCTAGATGTCCATCAGTAGTTAAATGGCTAAAGAAATTGATGCACATATACACTATGAAATATCACACAACCATTAAAAAGAATGAAATTATTAATTACTAATTCATCAAGATGTCTTATTTAAGGTGAACATGTGGGCAATCTTGGTAGTCATGGACTACCAAGTAAGGTATAGTTTCATAGTAGTCACCCTCAAGGTTCATGGGCCCTGAGCAAGGAGGTAGAACTTCCTGAGAGGGTAGATGATTTCTCAAAGCTTCGTTGAGCAGTGGTTTGTAGTACTCCTTGACAACATCCTTCACATCCCTTGTAAGTTGGATTCCTAGGTATTTTATTCTATTTGAAGCCATTGTGAATGGGAGTTCACTCATGATTTGGCTCTCTGTTTGTCTGTTATTGGTGTATAAGAATGCTTGTGATTTTTGCACATTGGTTTTGTATCCTGAGACTTTGCTGAAGTTGCTTATCAGCTTAAGGAGATTTTGGGCTGAGAAGATGGGGTTTTCTAAATATACAATCATGTCATCTCCAAGTAGGTTGAAGGTGGTAAGCATATTGAGGAGAAATGATTGGACTTAGATGTACTGTGTAAGATGAATGACTGAATATACTTAGAATATCCTTTGTAGAAACATGAAGGTAGCTAGAGACTATTATCCTAAGCAAATTAACACAGGAACAGAAAATCAAATACTTCATAAATGTGACTTAAACTTTGAATACACATGGACACAAAGAAAGGAACAATAGTTACCTATTCAGGGTGGGGGGTGGAAAGAGGGTAAGCAATGACAAACTACCTCTTGGTTACTATGCTCGCTATTTGGGTGGTGAAATAACAAAACTCCAGTGACACATAATTTACCCATGTACCAAACCTGCACATGTACCCCCAAACCTAAAATAGAAGTTGGAAGGAAAACAAATAAAACATAATTATCGGTTGTAACAAATAATTATTAGGGAATCATTTTTTCTCATCATGTAGAAGTGCTAGAATGAAAAGATTGTCCTCTTTCTTTTCAGAGTCAGTATTTCTAAGAAATAAAGGGTATTCAATAAGGACAAGATGAAGTCAAATTTTCCCTGTTTGCAGATGACATGATTGTATATTTAGAAAACCCCAGTGTCTCAGCCCAAAATCTCCTTAAGCTGATAAGCAACTTCAGCAAAGTCTCAGGATACAAAATTAATGTGCAAAAATCATAAGCATTCTTATACAACAACAACAGACAAACAGAAAGACAAATCATGGGTGAACTCCCATTCACAATGGCTTCAAAGTGTATAAAATACCTAGGAATCCAACTTACAAGGGATGTGAAGGACCTCTTTAACGAGAACTACAAACCACTGCTCAATGAAATAAAAGAGGACACAAACAAATGGAAGAACATTACATGCTCGTGGATAAGAAGAATCAATATCATGAAAATGGCCATACTGCCCCAGGTAATTTATAGATTCAATGCCATCCCCATTAAGCTACCAATGACTTTCTTCACAGAATTGGAAAAAATTAATTTAAAGTTCATATGGAACCAAAAAAGACCCCGCATTGCCAAGACAATCCTAAGCCAAAAGAACAAAGCTGGAGGCATCACACTACCTGACTTCAAACTACAAGGCTACAGTAGTCAAAATAGCATGGTACTGGTACCAAAACAGAGATATAGACCAATGGAACAGAACAGAGCCCTTAGAAATAATACCACACATCTACAACCATCTGATCTTTGACAAACCTAACAAAAAAAAAGAAATGGGGAAAGGATTCCCTATTTAATAAATGGTGCTGGGAAAACTGGCTAGCCATATGTAGAAAGCTGAAACTGGATCCCTTCCTTACACCTTATACGAAAATTAATTCAAGATGGATTAGAGACTTAAATGTTAGACCTAATACCATAAAAACGCTGGAAGAAAACCTAGACAATATGATTCAGAACATAGGCATGGGCAAGGACTTCATGACTAAAACACCAAAAGCAACGACAACAAAAGTCAAAATTGACAATTGGGATCTCATTGAACTAAAGAGCTTCTGCACAGCAAAAGAAACTACCATCAGAGTGAACAGGCAACCTACAGAATGGGAGAAAATGTTTGCAATCCACTCGTCTGAGAAAGGGCTAATATCCAGAACCTACAAAGAACTCAAACAAATTTACAGGAAAAAAAACAACCCCATCAAAAAGTGTGCAAAGGATAAGAAGAGACACTTCTCAAAAGAAAACATGTATGTAGTCAACAGACACATGAAAAAATGCTCAACATCACTCACCATCAGAGAAATGCAAATCAAAACCACAATGAGATACCATCTGACACCAGTTAGAATGGCGATCATTAAAAAGTCAGGAAACAACAGGTGCTGGAGAGGATGTGGAGAAATAGGAACACTTTTACACTGTTGGTGGGACTGTAAACTAGTTCAACCATTGTGGAAGACAGTTGTGACGATTCCTCAAGGATCTAGAACTAGAGGTACCATTTGACCCAGCCATCCCATTACTGGGTATATACCCAAAGGATTATGAATCATGCTGCTATAAAGATACATGCACACATATGTTTATTGTGGCACTATTCACAATAGCAAAGACTTGGAACCAACCCAAATGTCCATCAATGATAGACCGGATGAAGAAAATGTGGCACATATACACCATGGAATACTATGCAGCCATCAAAAAGGATGAGTTCACGTCCTTTGTAGGTACATGGATGAAGCTGGAAACCATCATTCTCAGCAAACTATCACAAGAACAGAAAACCAAACACCGCATGTTCTCACTCATTGGTGGGAACTGAACAATAAGAACACTTGGACACAGGAAGGGGAACATCACACACTGGGGCCTGTCATGGGGTAGGGGGAAGGGGGAGGGACAGCATTAGGAGATATACCTAATGTAAATGAGGAGTTAATGGGTGCAGCACACCAACATGGCACAGGTATACATACGTAACAAACCTGCACGTTGTGCACATGTACCCTAGAACTTAAATTAAAAAAAAAAAAAAGTCAGTGTTTCTCCTAAACAGACATGACCGATCTCATTGGTGAGTTTAAGAAAAGGAACAGGCAGGCACTATTCTACTTTATGATTCTAGGAGTCTATGATTCCACGTAAACATGAGATCCTTCAGTATTTGTCTTTCTGTATGTGGCTTATTTCACATAACATAATGCCCTCTAGGTTCATCCATGTTGTTACAAATGGCAGAATTTGCTTCTTTAAGGTTGAATAATATTCCATTGTATAATATGCATACATCACGTTTTCTTTATCCATTTACATCTCAATTGATATTTAGGTAGTTTCCATATTTTGGCTATTGTGAGTAATGCTGCAATGAAAATAGAAGTGCAGATATCTCTTCAGAATCCTGATGTTAATTCATTTGGATAAATACCTAGAAGTAGGATTAATGGATTATATGGAAATTCTATTTTTTGAAGAACCTGCATACTGTTTTCCACAAAGACTATGCCAATTTCTATTCCTAATGAAAGTGTACAGAGTTTCAGTTATACAAGAAAATTAAGTTCTGGAGATCTACTAACACTATAGTGTCTATAGCTAACAATACTGCAATGTATGCTTAAACTTTGCCAGAAGAGTAGATCTTATGGTAAATGTTCTTGCCATAAAAAATTAACAATAATAAAAATAATAAAGAGGGTGGGAGGAAACTTCAGGAGGTGATAGATATGTCTATTGTCTTGATGGTGGTGATGGTTTCACAGCTTTATGCTTATCTCCCAACTCATTGAGTTGTTTACATTAAGTATGTACAACTTTTTACATGTCAATCATACCTCAAAAAAATGCATTCTAAAAAAAAAGTGAGCAAAGGAATAGACTTGCTTCTTTCTCTTATTTCAGATATGCTGAGCTGCAGAAGGTACACAATCTCTCTTCAACAGCATAGCAATGTTTTAGGGAAGATCCTGGCACTCCAAAGCAACTTCTTCAGTATTGGGAGGGGTGATAAGTTTTGTAAGGGGTTAAACTATAAGGAAACTGTTGTCACCACCATCTCAGTCACATTCTCCACTTATAATCACCATCTTTCTGACACCAGTGTGTATATTTCTGTTGGACTAAACCCAAGAAAGGAATAAACGGTATGATCTATTATGCCTCTAAAACCTAGGAAATATTAGTAGAGCGTGGTTCTGGAGTAAACTTCCTATATTCTGGTGTTGGGCTAGTTTGATACCAAGTTTTTGTTGTTTTTCTTATTATCAATCTGATCCTTCTTCATTATTAAATGTTCTTCCATGTTCCACCCTGTTTCTATTCCAGGTATGTCACTGTCTGCATAATATGCAAACCTAACACTTGAGCACGGATCATGTAAAAGATACTGTAAGTTTACAAGTACCATTGAATTTAAATGAAATTTAAAATCAATTTAAATTTCATTTAAATTCAAATCAATCTTATAATGTAGGTACTTTTATTTTTCCAATGTAAACAATTTGCCAAGCTTAAGGAACTTCAATAGCCATTACAAGATCATATATCTGGAATATGATAGCACTGAAGTTCGAACCCAGTTTTAGATAATTCTTAATCCCATGGTTTTAAAATGTTTCACGGTGAACAATCCTGACAAAAATCCAGTTAATTCTACAGATATAATAATTATTTATTCTATTATTTAAATAGTTGAACAACTATCTAATAACTATTTATAAAGTGCCAGTCACTGTTGTATCTGCTGGCCATAGAATATTGAACAAGACTGAGAAATTTTTTGCTCAAGAAACATGACGGAAGGTGGATGAGTAAATTACTGGATGGATGGATGGATGGATAGATGGATGGATGGATGGATGGATGGATGGATGGATGGATGGATGGATGGATGGATAGATAGATAGATAGATAGATAGATAGATAGATAGATAGATAGATAGATAGATAGATAGACAGTTTTAAATAGTGAAAGGGTGCTACAAAGGGTTTTAAAAAAGCAGCTAATGGAATCAACAGTGATGGGATTGAGAAATGGGATGCAGCAAGACCAGTGTAGACTGGATGATACTAGGAAGTCACTCTGGATCAGTGATTTTTTAGCTCAGCCCTGAATGAGAAGTCAGAAAAGAGACAATCTTCAGTTATGAGAAACAGAAGTTTGAAAGGGAAAGAACATAAATTCTGAAGGTAGACTTTTTGCATTTGAAACCTGTTTGTAGAACATGCCACATGTGTGACCATACGCAAGCTATACTATGTTGTTTGTCAGTTTCCCTTTATAAAATGGAAAAGATAATCACACTTTATAAGTTTGTTATGACATTAAATGACTTAATTTATACAAAAGGCTTAGGCTAGTGCCACAACGTAACAAACAATGTATTAGTGTTAGTTACCACCACCATCATAGCATCATCATCTTCATTATCCTCATTCCAAGTAGAACAAATGGCTTTTCATGGCTTTAAAGCTGCTTTCTGACACCACTATTATTATTACCCCAAATTTACAGAAGACTGAGGCCAGACTCAGCTGATTTTCTATTCCAGCTGTCCAAGTACACTGAATAGTAAGAAATACACTAGCTAAAGTTTAATTGCTACATTCAGTTTTTGTGTCTGAGCCTTAAGGTAATAATCACTTGTTTTAAGAAATATAAATAATTTGGAGTTAAATAAACGTATAAGGAATTATGCATATATTAATATTTTATCACCTGTATTTTATTACCATAATATCACGGTACTGGATAGAGATCATACTAGTTTTTATAAAATAATATTTGTACTCAAATGTGAAAATAATGGTACAAAGAAAATATTTTCTATGTTGTGGATCCCAAATCTAAAGTTCTTATTGGAGTATTACACAGTATATTTTTCTGATTTCTAGTGATTTAACGATAAAAATATATATTCACTCATACATAGATTCAGTTAAATGAAAATTACTCAAGACAAGATACTTTAGTAAATCAATTATACTTGGATAACATTGTTTTCACAGTCTTACTTCAAGGATCTGGAAATAATTTATTCTTATAAAATGTTGATAAACAATAGTGAAAAATTAAATAAACTGAGGAAGGTGATTTGTTGTCATTAGACTTGTATGTACTTGTACATAATTAGATTAGCTAATTTAGAAAAAATAACGATATATATAAATCTTTCCTAAACACACAAAGATCATCAGACTTGTTCTAATGAAACTCTTTGAGAATTGAAGCCTTTGTGTAGATTCCAGCTTACAGCCATTATCTATCACTGTCATTATATGAAAAAAAGGCACATCTTCTCATGCTGAGTTTGAAAATACAGAAGGAAAAGGGCAAGTACATTTTAATGTATAAATTGATTACTAAGACATTCCATGGCAATGTAGCTCTCTTCACCAAGTCAATTTTAACACCTAAATAATTTTTAAAGAATTCAGAATAAGCAATCAGTAACATAAACTGACCTGTGACTGAATCACTTTATGTAAGTGACTAGGAAATATATTAATGAGAGGAAGAAAATTTGTGAAGTATTTACATGTGGCTTGGATTATCATTCCCTGATTTTCCATATCTATAGCCATATCTGCTTTCTATTTCTGTACTGTAATATCCAGTTATATCCATTATACATGTGATAAGTTTTTATGATGGTGATAAAATTTTAAGGAATTTAAAGTATTTTCAATGTAGACATTAGGGATGTACTCCTCAACACGCACGTTACCAGACTTGAAACTCAGCTACTGGGTTACTGTAACCAAAATAACATGGTACTGGTACAAAAACAGGCACATAGACCAATAAACGGAACAGAGAGCCCAGAAATAAGGCCGCACATCTATGACCACCTTATCTTTGACAAAGCTGACAAAAATAAGCAATGGGGAAAAGACTCCCTATTTAATAACTGGTATAACTGGCTATCCATATGCAGAATATCAAAGCTGGACCCCTTCCTTATATACAAAAATCAACTCACGATGGATTAAAGACTTAAATCTAAAACCCAACACTATAAAAACCCTGTAAGACAACGTAGGCAATATCATTACAATATTACAGTTACTTATATACATAGAACTATTTAAATAATTTATTTGTTTACTCTTTTCATTTAAAATCCATTTTTAAAGCTATTTTTTGTTTTTAGCTCTTTTTACTATTTTTAGCTCCTGTGCAGGTGGTCTGACATTATTATATATAAAATTTGTGTAAGTCTAATATGGGGTTAACCCCATTTATATTATCTTTGTGAATATTTTATTTTTGTCAATTTCTTTTGGTGAAGTAATATAATGCAGACTCTGTAAGTAAAAGTCATGGTCATTTAAACTATGTTAAATGAGAAAATACATTTTTATCTCATTAAATTATAATTTAATATTACATTAAATTTCTCTTAAATCAAAGTCAAGTCTTCCTTTCAAAATATTTTATTTTTCTTCCTTCTCTAATTCCCCAAGAACATATTTTGATTATCCTTGTTCTAAACTTCAAATTATTTTTTGATTCTTTTTCCCCTTTCACCTCAATACATTCATTTAGATACTAATTCATGTAGCTTTTTATCCCTATATTACTTGAATTTAATAAGGAACATAGCAAGTCATCATTTACCTTGCATCACGTCCAATCTAATCTATTTTTATTCACTTTACATTGAACTCTTTATCAAGAATAGTACTAATAATTTTACTCTTTGCCTCATAAACATTTAGTTACCTACTGATACAGTTCAGTCTCTTTGTGCTACTATCCAAGATCAGAAACCTAAGTTTTCTTTGTGGAGAGAATTATGTCAGCTGAATGAGTCTGTAATTTCAATAATAATGTCTAGAATATTGACTAAATTACTTTTTCAACCAAAGGGCTGTCAGGGTACATGCATGACTTTCTGCTGCCTTTATGGACTACATTAGAACCTCTGTGTCCCAAATTGCCTGTAATGTATTCTGTGATCCTGTATAATTCCATTATTACTATTATACCATTACTATTCCTATTACTGGCTTCCTTAGCCCCGTCCTTGCCTATGCTTGGTTAGGTATTATAATGGGTTGAATGTGCCCCCCTCACCTCCACCCCACTTAAGTTCATATGTTGAAATCCTAATCCCCAATGTAATGTGATGGTATTAGGTTCTGGGGCCTTAGGGAGGTGCTTAGATCACAAGGTTGGAGCTTTCAAGAATGGGATTAGTGTCTGTATAAAAGACACCAGAGAGCTTGTTTTATCTCTCTGCTCTCAGCCATGTTCATTTGCATAGAACATTTATACTTAACTACCTTTAATGTTTTCCAACAAAAAAAAAAAGTAACACAGATATTTATGGATAAATAACAACAGACAGATCAAAATCTTGAGACTGACAGACCCGTCACACTTTTTACATTTACTCTAAACTTAAGGACACCCATCACTCTACTTTGCTATTGAAATTGTACCATAAAATTTGAAATCCGGAGAATTAATAAACAATTTACAAGGAAGCTGATATTTTGCTTGGAATTTCAGATTGCATTTATCTTCAAGCTTTCTTGTGAATAACGGTGTAAAAGTAAAATTCACATTACAATTATTTCTGTGAAAACATACTGCTGGACATCCATTACGAATGTAGCATATTTTTAGACATTTTTGAGGATAGGGTGAAAAAATTAACTCTAACATAAACATATACAAATAGTGAGGGAAACTTCAAATAATTTATCATCTTGAGCCCCAGAGGCTGCAGTGAGCCAAGATTGTGCCACTGCACTCCAGACTATTAGACACAGCACAACTCTGTTCCAATAAATAAATAAATAATGGTGGGGAATGGGGGGAAGGAGAGAGAGAAGAGAAGCTAGAATTACGAATAATACTAAGGCAGAAAATTTTATAAAGTAGGTGGTACGTCAAACACAGGTCTTCGAAACAATGTAGTTTTTTATTTCCTCCTTCAGGATCATCCTGAACAACTAAAATTTTCAATGTAAAACTCATCCATTATTATCTAAAATTTGCAAATTTAATAATCACATAGAATAAAAATGCTGCATCAAAGTAGTTGTTAGAAACCATTAAAGCTAACTTTTGAGAAGGGCAGTAGTTTTTGTAATATTTTTACCCATCTCCTCTTTACATGGGTGTTTATTCATTTAAACTTGATCTGTACCTGTTCTCTTTCTATTTATGAGTCCCAGCTTCTCATTCTTGGGTAATTGAAGTGTTTCATCTTCCAAGTACCTCTTCCCAGGTCCTGAATAGCTTACATCCTAATACTGTAATTCCCAAAGGCTTATCTGCTACATTGATATTAGAGGGTCCTTATGAAAGAAACATTAAGGACCATCCGAGATGACAGACTCAAATTATGTAATGAGGTTCCTCTGTGATTTTAGAATTTGTCATAGTCTATCGCATCTTGGTTATTCCTTTCAAGTCATATCTAAGACAGCACTAACTACAAAATCACCACTAACATCCATTTGCCACTAGGGTCTTTACCTGTGTCATTTACTCTTAAAAAGTTGTATTGATGCAGTGATGTATTCACTGCCTTAATAATAGGTTGTAATTGTCCTCTTTTATTCACAGAAAAATCTGGTAAGTCATGAAAACTGGAATAGCATTTAATTTCTAAAATAAGACTTGCATCAGAATAACAATGCTCCACATATAATAGCAATACTGACCCTCTCAACTGTATCTTTTGTCCTTTTTCAGAGTAAAGTTTAGACTGCCTTTATTCTGAAACTATTTCTAAATCTATTATTTAGATATGTTACTCAGTATATTCTCTCAAACAATAAATGCCTAAATAAGTTTAAGACACTATAAATGACACAGAACATGACCATGATACATGTTGTTAAAAATCCAAAGCAATGAAATAAGGATAAAATCAAATCAGCCTTCAAATATTTTAAGGAGCTGGACCCCACAAATGGTAGAATTCATATTTTGTGATGCTCTCCACTGAAAAGGACATGTCCAGCACAAAGCCATGAAGAACACAGTTAAGGTAAGTTTTTATGTCCAACCAATATCTCAATGATTATATGGAAAAGAATATGGCTATATTAATTTCATCTCTTGTTTAAAGAAATCATAAAAATCAAACAAGATAGCCCACCTTTTTAGTTATCACAAGGCCATATACAGTCATGTATCACTTACTGATGGTGATCAATTCTGGAAAATGTGCCCTTAGGCAATTTCATCATTGTGCGAACCTCATAGTATACTTACACAAACCTAGATGACAAAGCTTACTACACACCTAGGTTAGATGGCATAGCCTCCTGCTCCTAGACTACAAACCTGTGCAACATGTTACTAGACTGCATACTGTAGATAATTGTAACACAATGGTAAGTACTTGTGTATCTAAACGTATCTCAACATAGAAAAGGCATAGCAGGAAGGCAGAGCAAGATGGCCGAATAGGAACAGCTCCAGTCTCCAGCTCCCAGTGACACAGAAGACGGGTGATTTCTGCATTTTCAACTGAGGTACCGGGCTGATCACACTAGGGGGTGCCGGTCAGTCGGTGCTGGTCAGCTGCTGCAGCCCGACCAGAAAGAGCTGAAGCAGGGCGAGGCATTGCCTCATCTGGGAAGCCCAAGGGGGAAGGGAATCCCTTTTCCTAGCCAGGGGAACTGAGACATACAACACCTGGAAAACTGGGTAACTCCCGCCCCAATACTGCGCTTTACCAAGGGTCTTAGCAAACGGCACACCAGGTGATTATATCCCACACCTGGCTGGGAGGGTCTCACACCCGCGGAGCCTCCCTCATTGCTAGCACAGCAGTCTGTGATCTAACAGCAAGGCAGCAGCGAGGCTGGGGGAGGGGCGCCCGCCATTGCTGAGGCTTAAGTAGGTAAACAAAGTCCCTGGGAAGCTCGAACTGGGTGGAGCCCACAGCAGCTCAAGAAGGCCTGCCTGTCTCTGTAGACTCCACCTCTGGGGACAGGGCACAGCTAAACAACAACAAAAAAAGCAGCAGAAACCTCTGCAGACGCAAATGACCCTCCCTGTCTGACAGCTTTGAAGAGAGCAGTGGATCTCCCAACAAGGAAGTTGAGATCTGAGAATGGACAGATTGCCTGCTCAGGTGGGTCCCTCACCCCTGAGTAGCCTAACTGGGAGACATCCCCCACTAGGGGCAGACCGACACCCCACATCTCACACGGCGGGGTACACCCCTGAGCCTAAGCTTCCAAAGCAAGAATCAGACAGCTACACTGGCTGTTCAGCAATATTCTATCTTCTGCAGCCTCTGCTGCTGATACTCAGGCAAACACGGTCTGGAGTGCACGTCAAGCAATCTCTAACAGACCTACAGCTGAGGGTCATGACTGTTAGAAGGAAAACTAACAAACAGGAAGGACACCCACACCAAAACCCCATCACTACGTCACCATCATCGAAGACCAAAGGCAGATAAAACCACAAAGATGGGGAAAAAGCAGGGCAGAAAAGCTGGAAATTCAAAAAATAAGAGTGCATCTCCCCCTCCAAGGGAACGCAGCTCATTGCCAGTAATGGATCAAAGCTGGACAGAGAATGACATTGACGAGTTGAGAGAAGAAGGCTTCAGTCCATCAGACTTCTCAGAGCTAAAGGAGGAATTACGTACCCAGCACAAAGAAACTCAAAATCTTGAAAAAAGAATGGAAGAATGGATAACTAGAATAATCAGTGCAGAGAAGGCCATAAACGAACTGACAGAGATACAAAACATGACACGAGAAATACGTGACAAATGCACAAGCTTCAGTAACCAACTCGATCAACTGGAAGAAAGAGTATCAGCGATTGAGGATCAAATGAATGAAATGAAGTGAGAAGTCTAAAGGAAAAAAAGAAAAAAGAAATGAACAAAGCCTTCAAGCAGTATGGGATTATGTGAAAAGAGCAAATCTACGTCTGATTGGGGTGCCTGAAAGTGAGGGAGAAAATGGAACCAAGTTGGAAAACACTCTGCAGGATATCATCCAGGAGAACATCCCCAACTTAGTAAGGAAGGCCAACATTCAAATTCAGGAAATACAGAGAATGCCACAAAGATACTCCTCGAGAAGAACAACTCCAAGACACATAATTGTCAGATTCACCAAAGTTGAAATGAAGGAAAAACTGTTAAGGGCAGCCAGAGAGAAAGGTCGGGTTACCCACAAAAGGAAGCCCATCAGACTAACAGCAGATCTCTCAGAAGAAACTCTACAAGCCAGAAGAGAGTGGGGGCCAATATTCAACATTCTTAAAGAAAAGAATTTTCAACCCAGAATTTCATATCCAGCCAAAGTAAGTTTCATAAATGAAGGAGAAATAAAATCCTTTACAGATAAGCAAATGCTTAGAGATTATGTCACCACCAGGCCTGCCTTACAAGAGACCCTGAAGGAAGCATGGAAAGGAACGACCAGTACCAGCCACTGCAAAAACATGCCAAAATGTAAAGACGATCAATGCTAGGAAGAAACTGCATCAACTAATGAGCAAAATAACCAGTTAATATCATAATGACAGGATCAAGTTCACACATAACAATATTAACCTTAAATGTAAATGGACTAAATGGTCCAATTAAAAGACACAGACTGGTAAACTGAATAAAGAGTCAAGACCTATCAGTTTGCTGTATGCAGGAGACCCATCTCACATGCAGAGACACATATAGGCTCAAAATAAAGGGATGGAGGAAGATCTACCAAGCAAATGGAGAACAATAAAAAGCAGGGGTTGCAATCCTAGTCTCTGATAAAACAGACTTTAAACCATCAAAGATCAAAAGAGACAAAGAAGGCCATTACATAATGGTAAAGGGATTAATTCAACAGGAAGAGCTAACTATCCTAAATATATATGCACCAAATACAGGAGCACCCAGATGCATAAAGCAAGTCCTTAGAGACTTACAAAGAGACTTAGACTCCCACACAATAATAATGGGAGACTTCAACACCCCACTATCAACATTAGACAGATCAATGAGACAGAAAGTTAACAAGGATATCCAGGAATTGAACTCATCTCTGCACCAAGTGGACCTAATAGATATTTACAGAACTCTCCACCCCAAATCAACAGAATATACATTCTTCTCAGCACCACATCACACTTATTCCAAAATTGACCACATAATTGGAAGTAAAGCACTCCTCAGCAAATGTACAAGAACAGAAATTATAACAAACTGTCTCTCAGAGCACAGGGCAATGAAACTAGAACTCATGACTAAGAAACCCAATCAACACCGCTCAACTACATGGAAACTGAACAACCTGCTCCTGAATGACTACTGGGTACATAATGAAATGAAGGCAGAAATAAAGATGTTCTTTGAAACCAATGAGAACAAAGATACAACATACTAGAATCTCTGGGACACATTTAAATCAGTGTGTAGAGGGAAATTTATAGCACTAAATGCCCACAAGAGAAAGCAGGAAAGATCTAAAATTAACACACTAGCATCACAATTAAAAGAACTAGAGAAGCAAGAGCAAACACATTCAAGAGCCAGCAGAAGGCAAGAAATAACTAAGATCAGAGCAGAACTGAAGGAGATAGAGACACAAAAAGCCCTTCAAAAAATCAATGATTCTAGGAGCTGGTTTTTTGAAAAGATCAACAAAATTAGTAGACCGCTAGCAAGATTAATAAAGAAGAAAAGAGAGAAGATTCAAATAGACGCAATAAAAAATGATAAAGGGGATATCACCACCGACCCCACAGAAATACAAACTACCATCAGAGAATACTATAAACACCTCTACACAAATAAACTAGAAAATCTAGAAGAAATGGATAATTTCCTGGACACTTACACTCTCCCAAGACTAAGCCAGGAAGAAGTTGAATCCCTGAATAGACCAATAGCAGGCTCTGAAATTGAGGCAATAATTAATAGCCTACCAACCCAAAAATGTCCAGGACCAGACGGATTCACAGCTGAATTCTACCAGAGGTACAAGGAGGAGCTGGTACCATTCCTTCTGAAGCTATTCCAATCAATAGAAAAAGAAGAAATCCTCCCTAACTCATTTTATGAGGCCAACATCATCCTGATACCAAAGCCTGGCAGAGACACAACAAAAAAAGAGAATTTTAGACCAATATCTCTGATGCACATCTATGCAAAAATCCTCAGTAAAATACTGGCAATCAGAATCCAGCAGCACATCAAAAAGCTTATCCACCATGATCAAGTGGGCTTCATCCCTGGGATGCAAGGCTGGTTCAACATACGCAAATCAATAAACGTAATCCAGCATACAAACAGAACCAAAGAAAAAAACCACATGATTATCTCAATAGATGCAGAAAAGGCCTTTGACAAAATTCAACAGCCCTTCATGCTAAAAACTCTCAATAAATTTGGTATTGATGGAACGTATCTCAAAATCATAAGAGTTATTTATGACAAACCCACAGCCAATATCGTACTGACTGGGCAAAAACTGGAAGCATTCCCTTTGAAAACTGGCACAAGACAGGGATGCCCTCTCTCACCACCATAGTGTTGGAAGTTCTGGCTAGGGCAATCAGGCAAGAAAAAGAAATCAAGGGTATTCAGTGAGGAAATGAAGAAGTCAAATTGTCCCTGTTTGCAGATGACATGATTGTATATTTAGAAAACACCTTCGTCTCAGCCCAAAATCTCCTTAAGCTGATAAGCAACTTCAGCAAAGTCTCAGGATACAAAATTAATGTGCAAAAATCACAAGCATTCTTATACACCAGTAACAGACAAACAGAGAGTCAAATCATGAATGAACTTCCATTCACAATTGCTTCAAAGGAATAAAATACCTAGGAATCCAACTTACAAGGGATATAAAGGACCTCTTCAAGGAGAACTACAAACTACTTCTCAGTGAAATAAAAGAGGACACAAACAAATGGAAGAACATACCATGCTCATGGATAAGAAGAATCAATATTGTGAAAATGGCCATACTGCCCAAGGTAACTTATAGATTCAATGCCATTCCCATCCAGCTACCAATGAGTTTCTTCACAGAATTGGAAAAAACTGCTTTAAAGTTCTTATGGAACCAAAAAAGAGCCCGCATCTCCAAGACAATCCTAAGTCAAAAGAACAAAGCTGGAGGCATCATGCTACCTGACTTCAAACTATACTACAAGGCTACAGTAACCGGAACAGCATGGTACTGGTACCAAAACAGAGATATAGACCAATGGAACAGAACAGAGTCCTCATAAATAATACCACACATCTAAGCCATCTGATGTTTGACAAACCTGACAAAAACAAGAAATGGGGAAAGGATTCCCTGTTTAATAAATGGTGCTGGGATAATTGGCTAGCCATAAGTAGAAAGCTGAAACTGGATCCTTTCCTTACTCCTTATACGAAAATTAATTCAAGACGATTAGACACTTAAATGTTAGACCTAATACCATAAAAGCCCTAGAAGAAAACCTAGGTAATACCTTTCAGGACATAGGCATAGGCAAGGACTTCATATCTAAAACACCAAAAGCAATGGCAACAAAAGCCAAAATTGACAATTGGGATCTAATTAAACTAAAGAGCTTCTGCATAGCAAAAGAAACTACCATCAGAGTGAACAGGCAACCTACAGAATGGGAGAAAATTGTTGCAATCTACTCATCAGACAAAGGGCTAATATCCAGAACCTACAAAGAACTCAAACAAATTTACAAGAAAAAAACAAACAACCCCATCAAAAAGTGGGCAAAGGATACGAACAGGCATTTCTCAAAAGAAGACATGCATACAGCCAACAGACACATGAAAAAATGCTCGTCATCACTGGCCATCAGAGAAATGCAAATCAAAACCACAATGAGATACCATCTCACACCAGTTAGAATGGCAATCATTAAAAAGTCAGGAAACAACAGCTGCTGGAGAGGATGTGGAGAAATAGGAACACTTTTACACTGTTGGTGGGACTGTAAACTAGTTCAACCATTATGGAAAACAGTATGGCGATTCCTCAAGGATCTAGAACTAGAGGTACCATATGACCCAGCCATCCCATTACTGGGGATATATCCAAAGGATTATAAATCATGTTGCTATAAAGACACATGCACACGTATGTTCATTGTGGCACTGTTCACAATAGCAAAGACTTGGAATCAACCCAAATGTCCATCAGTGACAGACTGGATTAAGAAAATGTGGCACATATACACCATGGAATACTATGCATCCATAAAAAAGGATGAGTTTGTGTCCTTTGTATGGACACGGATGCAGCTGGAAACCATCATTCTCAGCAAACTATCACAAGAACAGAAAACCAAACACCGCATGTTCTCACTCATAGGTGGGAACTGAACAATGAGATCACTTGGACTCAAGAAGGGGAACATCACACACCAAGGCCTATTATGGGGATGGGGGAAGGGGGAGGGATTGCATTGGGAGTTATACCTGATGTAAATGACGAGTTGATGGGTGCTGACAAGTTGATGGGTGCAGCACACCAACATGGCACAAGTATACATATGTAACAAACCTGTACTATATGCAGAAGTACCCTAGAACTTCAAGTATGATAATAAAAAAATTAAAAATAAATATAAATTTAAAAAATGAAAAGGCATAGCAAAACCACAGCATTATACTGTATCATAATCTTAGGAGATTGTCATCATATATGTGGTCTGTCATTGAGGAAACATTGTTCTGTAGCTCATGACTGTATTTTGAAATGATAGGATATAGTATTTAGAACACATGTAGAAATATTCTACTATACAAAACAAGACATTTTGACAGCATATTTAAAATACTGATGATTCAAAATATAACTATTATAAACATATTCAAATATCTTTATTCTCTGCAGCAAAAAAAAAATTAACCATATTTAAATGTATTAGTGTATCGTATGGCTTCCAACCAAATGGTATTAATATCACATTTGAGATATTTCATCTACAAAAAACACATCTGACTCAAAGAATACATTGCAAAATGTTTACTAAGTAATACCTAATGGTACCTAGAAAAAGAGAGATAATAACTATATTTTATAATGACAGTTTTTTCTTTAGAAAATCAATTTTTGGTGACTCAAGTGAACTGAAAAAAAAAAAAGGCAGATCATAACAGCACATTGAGCATGCCCTACTTACAATCCAGCGAACTGCTCAAAAGAAAGAGAGAGCTCGGCAGGACAATGATGCTTTCCCTTGTGTGCCTTTAGCAGGCAGTATCCCACACAACTACACAATATCACCCAAGGAATCATCAGAGTCTGCCTATTGATGCTGTGCTCTTCATTGTTTATGAATTGAGAAGGTGAGTTTCAGCATGAAGTGTTCTAGAAAACACCAGTCAACCTTCTGTTTTTTCTCTTTGTTTTTGAACTTGAGGATCATAAGTTTGTTAAAATAGTTTCTGCTGACCTCATGGGCTGTATAGATTCAACCAATCTCCTGATCGTCTTTATTCTGTCTATCAGATGCTTTATGATAGTAAGCTGTCATTTGTAACTAAGTTCATTCTTTCAAAAGTTTTTGTGACTTTTTTTTCCTATAGCATGAAGAAATGGGAATGATAACCTCCTTTTTGCCGTTTTAATTCAGCCAGGGTAATGTACCTTTTAATAGTAACCTCTTTTTTCCCTGTATTTGATTTTTGCAATCAACTGTATTACTACTTGCTGGGTGACAGAGTAATAACCTGTCTCGAAATACTAATACTACTACTAATAATAATTGCCCTCTATCTCTGTCTCTCTGAGTTCCAGTGACAATCTCCTTCTTTTGTCTCTTTAAGCCAAAGGTAGTAATAGTTCAACACCCCTTTTCCCTTCCTCTATATCCCTCCCACATCTTCATAAATCATCCTTTATTAAATAATTTTTTAATGACCCCAGGTTCATCCCCTTCTACTTTCATACTGGGACATTCATAATATTTTACTCATATTTTAATATTTGTACCATAGTGTTTAAAACACTGTAATAGGTTTTAAGTAGTTTCGTAAACATGTATGTCTACAATAAAATGTGAGTTATTAGAAAAGATCTTATTTATACATATTTGTATCTTTTAGCACATAAGTGTTTTCCATATATTGAGTACCCAATCCATATTTCTATAATTGAGATTTACTTCGAGATGTTTGGTCTTTCATATAAAGATAAAGAACAAAAGTTCAAACCCTTACTTTGGAAGCTAACATTTATCAGCTTACTGACTTTGCATACATAATTTAATTTCTTTCTTAAATCACCTTTAGACATTGATGGAATTATGTCAGCTATTGGTGAATGCAGAAAACCTTTAATGAAAGGTCATGGCCATGATTAGAGAATCAATGCTCTAAAGGGCACTGAATTAAATTTTATATCTTATTATGTGGAAGATTAATTTAAATGATTTTATCTTTTGCCAAAAAAATTATTTTATCTTTCTGTTGATACCCTATGCACTTGACGAAAATGTGCGCTGTTATTAAAGAAACAATCAGGACCATTCTGTGATGGCGAAAATAATGCTATGGATGACAACTGCCAACTTCAATTCATAACATCCTTCTAACAATTCAATATATGGCATCTATAAAAAACCTAAATAAATAAACTAATTACTTAGTACTAGGGAACTTTAATCTCATATTCTTTGCTTCTTATCCTACAACAAGATATTTGATTTTTTTTACAGGCACACTTAGACACACACACACACACACACAAATGGTTATTTAATTTTTAAGCCGAACACTCTGTTAATCCTTAATACATTTGTAATATACTTAGAAAAATAACAGATATATAACATTTATATAACAATATAAAAGAGAAATGAACCTTCTATGCCATACCCAAAAATTGTCCCAAAGTAGGCATGGTTGCTGATCAAGTAAGTGGCACAGGTAGTGATCATTATGAGACTTAAAAATTATATCATTATAACAGGTCATGGAGGAGATGTGGTTTAAAATGGAAACTGAAGGACAGAAAAAATTGAAGGAATATCTTTCAAACTAAGAAATACAATACACAAAAATACAAAAATGGAAAAGTATCAAGGATATTTAAAGAACAGGAATTATGCATATTATACATGACTAGTGTTGAGTACACTGACAAATATTTGGTTAATATTATGGCATAATTTGAATACCATTTGAAGGAGAATAATAATGTTTGAGTTGACAGTTGAAAGCTATGTTTTAGCAAAACAATTCTTTTTTTTTTTTTTTTTTTTTTTAAGGAAACTAGATGTTTATCTACCTACCAAATAGATGTCTTGGACAAGTTACCTCACTTCTCTTTGCCTCAATTCCTTCAACTATAAAGTGGCATAGGAATATTGAAACAGGAAAAGTTCCCTTGTCCCTTAGGCAGGGCATGCAGTGAAGGTGTGGCTCCCTTCTTCCTGCCCCGCTGCTCAAACCTCTAGCAGGAGCATGCAGACAGGCAGGTTGTGGGGCTCCCACCCCACAACAGCATTTAGGACTGAATGTTTGCAGCTGAAGTCCCAGTGGGCATGTGCTACAGGGTGCTCCTTCACTGTAGCCATCCATAGATAGTTTGTGTTAGCTCGATTAAACCCCCTGCCTTATCGCAAGGACAGAGAGGGGTTTCTTGCCTTGGTGTACTAGAAGAAAGGGATCACAGGTGGGCTTGGAGAATGAGTGCAAGGCTTTATTGAGTGGAGTAGCTCTCAGCAGATGCGGGATTCAGAAGGGAGATGGAATGGGAAGATGGTTTTCCCCTGGAGTCAGGCTGCTCAGCAGCTGGGCTCTCCTCCAACCTCCCGGACCAAACTTTGTGCCATTCTGCCAGTCAATGGCTGCCGGCCTGCTGGCATTTGCTGGTGCCTGTCAGTGTGCTTTTGTGCTGGTGTGTTCCTTTTGATGTCCAGTCGCTCATGAGCATGCCCGCTAATGTCTCGGGGTTTTTATACTCACAGGATGGGGGTGTGGTGGGCCAGGGTGGTCTTAGGAAATGCAACATTTGGGCACGAAAACAGAAATGACTGTCCTCACCTAGGTGCATGGGCACAGGCACAGAGGTGGAGCTTTAGCTAGGGATCCACCCTTCTCTACCCAGCACTTCCCTACCTCCCTTTCATATCATTTCCCCCCTCTGAAGAGATATAACTAACTGCTATTAGGATATGGACGATGACCTGTCTTAAGCTATTTCCCGCTGACAGGTGGCATTGTTTTGGGAAAAACAGCAGTCAGATCCCTCCCAGAGATCTATCTAAGGGTTTCTAGCACAGAGAAACCATTGTCTGAGGCTGCGAGTGCCTGACTATTTGGAGTTTGATAGCTTTTAGGTGTGAGAGAAAAAAACAAGTTTTGTAAAGCTAAGTGTGCATGGGTTAAACATGTGTATTATGCAAGGAAATAATCTAGTGCCAAAGATTACAGAGATAAGAAGTGAAATATACTAACAATAACATTGTACCCTGAGCTGTTTCACCCTGGTGAAAGAAATTAAAACTTGTATGGGATTGGTCAAACTTTAGAAGACAGCGAGAACTGTTCTTGTCATATCTTTAGCAGTTAACAGGTGTAGCCTGGGAATTCTGGGGTTTGTGGGCTTGCCCAGTGGCCATTAAAGCTTCTGCGTCTTTCTTGTATCTCCCTTTCTCTCTTGTAAAAGACCCAGGTGGCTATTTTCAGGAGGCCCTCTAATGTACTATCTGATCCCAGGGCCTGTTTCTGCAACTTCCCCTTGATATCAGGGGCTGCCTGAGTAGTAAACTTATCCTTTAGGATTAGCTGTCCCTCGACTGAATCATGAGATAAAGAGGTTTGCTTTACCAAGGCCTCTCTTAGCCTTTCCAGGAAGGCAGTAGGATTTTCACCAAATCCCTGGTTGATCATGGACAACTTAGGATAATTGAGAGGCTTGGACTTAGTCCTATGTAAGTCCTCCATTAGGTACACCTAAAAGTGACTCCTTTTCCAGTCTTCCGTCTCGTCACTGGGACCTCATTTAGGATCTTTCATGGGTACTGCTTCTCTTCCAGTTGAATAATGTTCATCCCATTCCCTGACACTATTTGTGAGGCAAAGTTCATCCCCAAATCTCTCTATTGCTTGCATAGCAACCCACTTCTCAGTATCCATCAGGGTCTGATTCAAAAGTATCATAATGTCTCTCAAGGAGAGTTCAAATATTTGGGTGAAATTCTGGAAAGCCTCTACATATCTGTCAGGGTCATCTGAAAACTTGCTAAGATCCCCCTTAATTTGCTTTAAGTCCTGTAGGGAGAAGGGGACACTGACCTTACTGGGTTCAAATTAACTGGGCATTTGTTGAAGGGGCAAGAGTGAGACTCGGGCTTGTTTAGGGTAAGGATTTCTAGGAGGGGACAAGTGAGAGGCTGAAGCTGGATAGGGAGATGGGGGTGGGCCCGGAGGAGCAGGGCTTGAGGGAGCCGACTCCTCTGCTGGGGATGCCTCTGGGATTCACACCTTTAATTCCCTGGGCTTGCCCCTTGCAGCCTTCCCTGAGATGGCAAACAGGAGGACTGTATCAATCCTACATTGTCGACAGAGATTTAGATTGCCTGGCAATATATAGAAGGCCTGCACATGTGAGGCCTCAGACCATCTGTCCTCATGTCTACAGAAAAGTTCCAACTGCTGGATGGTGTCAAAATGAACGGTTCCTTCCTGAGGCCAAGCCAAGCCTTGCTGTAGATCATAATTTGGCCAAACCTTTGTGCAGAGGGCTATGAGGTGTTTTTCCTCCAGATTCTGAGGGTCAAAGCAGTCCCATTGGTTCAGGAAACACTCCAGAGGTGTATAAGCTGGAGATGGTGAAGAAATCTCTCTGCCCATTCTGAACGACAGGGAATAGAGACACCCCTCATTCCTTCCCTTCTTTCAGTGAATACTCAGGGTGTGATGGAGAGAGAAAGTGAGCATCCTCTCTTCCCATTCCTCCTCTCAACTCTTGAGGCCCAGCAACCTTAGCAGGTGCCGACCATCAGTACTGATGCTGTATGTACCCACGAAGCAGGGAAAATCTGGAGAATAGGAATTAACCGCCCTCACCTGTGCTTCCCTTGCTCCCTGCTGTTTGAAACCTTTGAGTTCCCTGGCTCTGTTTATGCCATAGAACATGGCCTCCTGTGGGGTGGGGGATTTTGTCAGCAGGAATTGGTCCTGCCCATTTACATTGTGGCTGTTGCCTGGTTTTGGATCCCTCAGACCTTGTTTTTCTTTTTAGGCCTCAGTCTGAAGCTTAGAATTGAGTTTGGGACTGAAAACGTATTTTAGAGGCTGTTCATATCCGTCGAAAGTGTCTCAAATAAGCCCTGCGAATTTACAGTTATCAGCCAGCAGGGCTTGTTCCTCCGCTAACTTTCCCATCAGAAACAGAGCGCTGGGAGTTGGGGGAGCCCTATCACTATGAAAAGAAAACGAGAAACAGTTTAAGGGGCAAAAAGGTGAGATCCTGGGGGAAGAACCCCTTACTCAGTGCAAGTGGGTCCCTCCAATCCTTATACCTTTCCCCTGGTTCAGAAATTCCTTAGCCAGGGGAGAAACATTCCATTGGCAAGGCAGGCGAGAAGCGCCCATCCATTGGCCCTGCGGGGCCTGCAGCTATGGCGGGGTTTTCTCCCGCCCCCTCGTCCTAGGCAGCAGAGGCGGCTGCAGCCTCAGCATTGCTCTCCCCGCCCCTTAGTGGCTGTCGGTCTGGGCCTTTGCCTGCTACGGCACACCCAGGCACCTGAGCTGGAAGGGGAAAGGATAAGGAGAGGTGCCCTGAGCGGTGTGTGCCTGCTGCTGTCCAGGCGGAGGCATAGAAGGCACCTCTAGGAAAACAGTTGGTCTGATCCGCACCTTTGGCAGCTGAGCCAAATGCTCGTTTTACTTAGTAAGAGTGCGGCAGCCAGTAGCAAAACTCAACATTATAAAGTAAGAGATAAGAGCTATGTCAAACCCTCAGAGACAGAAAAGAGATGAAGTCTGGGGGTTTTAACCAAGCCAGGGTTAGGGCAGAGTTTTTAAGACTCCATGAAGGGAAACAGAGCCTCTTACACGCAGGAAAGGGAGAGAAGTGGCAGGGTTTTGGAAGAGAGGCAGACCTGACAGTTTCGCATTCACACTCACCTTCCAGGATCCTGGGCGAGGTCCCAGTAGAAACAGGAAAAGTTCCCTTGTCCCCCTCGCAGGGTGAGTGAGGGCAGAGGGGCTCGCTTCTTCCGCGCCGCGCTGCTCAAACCTCTAGGGGGAGCATGCAGACAGGCAGCTTGTGGGACTCTGACCCCACAGCAACGTCTAGGGGTGAGTGTTAACAGCTGAAGCTCCAGGGGGCGTGTGCTACCGGGTGCTCTTTCAGTTTAGCCATCTGTGGGCAGCTCTTCTTAGCTCAATTAGACCCCCGCCATATTGCAAAGACAGAGGGCTTTCTGTATGTATCCCGGGATTTCTTGCTTTGGTGTAATAGGAGAATCGGATCACATGGGCTTGGAGAATGAGTGCAAGGTTTTACTGAATGTAAGTAAAGTAGCTCTCAGCAGATGGGGAGCCAGAAGGGAGATAGAGTGGGAAGGTGGTTTTCCCCTGGAGTCTGGCCGTGCAGCTGCCAGACTCTCTTCCAAATGCCCTGGCCAAACTCCGCGTGGTTCCGCCAGCTGATGGCCTAATGGCCTGATGGCCTGATGGCGTCTGCTTTTTTGTCAGTGTGCTCTTCCGCCAGTGTGTTCTTCTTGACATCTAGCCACTTGTGTGCATACCCGCTAGGGTCTCAGGGTTTTTAAAGGAACAGGATGAGGGCATCATGGCTCAGGATGGTCTTGGGAAATGCAACATTTGGGCATGAAAACAGAAATGACTGTCCTCACCTAGGTCAGTGGGCACAGGCCCAGGGGTGGAGCTTTAGCCAGGGATCCGCCCTTCTCTACCCAGCACTTATCAGTATTATCCCTTATCAGTATTATCTACCATATAAGGCCATTGTATGGAACAAATTGGATAATCTTTACAAAACACTTAGAAAAGTCTCTGACACCTTATACGCACTTAAAACAGTTATTAACAGTTTTAAGCAACTGCTGTTGCTTTTGTTGATGGTGGTAATGAACGTGTTTACTAATATGCAGATGCAAGAAAAACAATTAGAAGAACATTTCTTCAGTAAAGTAGTAAGATTCTTATATAAAATGGTAGTGATGACTGTAAGATAATAAAGATATATTGTTTTAATCTATCTAACATGTGCTAATTTGCTATGCCAACTATAGGAAACCAATACACATGTTAATACCCAAAAATATGGAAATACCTTTGCAATTGGTCAGTTGGAAGAGGCTGGAAAAAGTTTGAAGAAGCATGATTTTTAAAAGCCTGGGTTTTCTTAAACAGGCTGCTAATAGAAATATGAATGTTAAGGACTGATGATGAAGTCAGTGTGGAATATGGAAGAGGAAAAACCTTTAAATTTGAATTGATGCTATAATGGATTGAGACTTTTAGAGATACTGGAATGGAGCAACTGTATTTTGCAAGTGGTACAAATGTGGCCCTTTGGAGGTCAGATGACTGTGATAGGCAGACTAATGGCCCCTCAGTAATGTCCATGTCCTATGAATATGTTATCTTACAAGGCAAAAGTAACTTGCTGAAGTGAGGAATTAAGGACCTTGAGATAAGGCGATGATTCTGGATTATTTGGGTAGATTCACAGGGACCCTTATAAAAGTGAAAGAAAGTATTGTGTTAGGGTAAACAGACAGATTTGATTATTCCAGCTCTTGGCTGTAAACGAGAGGAATGAGCCATGAGCCAAGGAATCTAGTCAGCCTGCAGAAGCTGGAAAACACGAAAAAACTGACTCCCCTAGAGCTTCCGGAAGGAAAGTGGCCTACTGACAGTTCCATTTTAGCTAGTGAGACCCATTCCAATGTCTAACACTTTTAACTATAATACAATAGATTTTTGTTGTTTTCAACCACCAGATTTGGGACAGTTTGTTACAGCAAAAATAGGAAATTAATATATGGTGAGAATTAAAAGGAAGAAAATATTATGAAGGATCAGCAAAATGTGGTCACTGATTATATGTGGAGGGTGGAAACAAATAACTGAGGAAGTTAATAATATCATCATTTCAAGCCAGAGAGTAGGAGGGTAATGTCTCCATTTCGCAGACATTGCATATTAAAATGTTTTATTATTTCTAAAAGCCCACCACCTGTCACATTATACCTTGAAGTGCTACTCTCTAATTTGTCTCAATTATAATATCTCTGTTGAGGAATTTTGTTGTCATCATGCTAATGCTAATATCTCATCTTTAGAAACATCACTGAACCTGTGGTTCATTATGATGTAATGTATGTGGGTCTCTTCACTTCTCTGTTGAAAATGAGGCCCCATAACAGCAGGCAAATCGCCCTCTAACTCTGCAAGACAAAACTGAATAAAATAAACCTTGAAATCAAGAAAAATTAAAATTTTCATTCACTTTTCAAATACATTGTGCTTTTCATCACAAAATAGGGCTTTAGAAAGGACAGAAAGAAGGTCTTCCTGTGTGTGACACACAGTTCTATAGCACAAATTCTCATCAGCCTTATAAGATATTGTATCTCTACTTCAGGAATCATCTTTTGTACATTGGCCAAGATAATTTATTCAAAAGACTTTTTTAAGTTGTGGCACACCAACGCAGTCAATAACTGTCTACCTCACCACTGATGAAAGTTACACAATGATTAAGGAAGAAAAAGCCTCATAAATGGGAAAATAGAAATTTATACATACCTTGCTATTCTAAGCTCTGCAGTATATATAGTTTCTTCCCACCACCTAGCTGTCCCACCAGACTCCCGCTACCATGTGATTTATGGAAATTTATCCAGTAATTCCAAGTAATTTTGCATAATTAATTTTACTTAGGAGGTATAATGTAATTTCAACCCACACCAAAGCTCATAGTCCTTCCAGTAAGGCAATAGAACAAGGTCTTTGAAATTTTACTTACACACAGAGAGACCTAAACATAGATTCACAAACTTCAAGTGATTATTTAATTTATGTTAGGCAGGACATCATTAATCCTTAAGAACTTTACACTCCATTTGCTTTTCGTTGTTTCTGGGCAATAACTGCTTGACTAAGTAATCATCCTGTTTACTTTCTCATTCAGTATCAAAAACACCTTTTGTGATTGATTAAATGCTAAGGAATGGACATCTTAACGAATTGTGAATACAGCTAATACAGTTTAACAGACTTAATGGTAAATATTAGTGGTTTCAGATTACAGGGCAAACCTAAAAAGGCAGTATGAGGTTTTGAGGGAAAAGGAAACTAACTTCAAATGGGACTGAATGTGAGTCTCAGTTTTTTCTGGTACTACTAGTATTAACTTGGACAATTCAGTGAAACTCTATGGGTCTCAATTTTCTTATATGTAAAACTTAAATAAAAATACTGACCTTGCATAATTTTTGAGGCAAGCAATATTATACTGTGCATATAACACGAATAGCACATAATATGTTCAGTAAATGATGTTTGTTACTTAAATAACACTCTTCTCAACACTTAGTTGTCTGACTAATGTTACAGAACTCTTACACTTTTGATTTAAGATTTCATAGGCACATTGGAGAGAAAATGAGGAAGTGCTAACTTATGACAGATTCTTTTCTGGTGCCATTAACCCAAAGTCTATAATTATCCATGAAAGTATACAAAAGCAAAAAAATATAGTCCCTTTCACCCCCAGGCTTCTTATTGAAAACATTGTTCTTTTTAAATAAAATATTTAACAATATTTACCTCAAACATATTCTGATCATCATCTTGACTCTCAAATTGAATTATGATCAAAGCAACTGTCAATATATACCAAAGTTTAAATAAAGCTGAAAATGTATGGTGACTGGTTTGCATTTAGCTGTGTGTCTTAAAACTTTACAATAATGGTATACCAAAGTTTAAATGAAGCTGAAAATGTATGGCGACTGGTTTGCATTTAGCTTTGTGTCTTAAAGCTTTACAAATAATGGTCTCTCCACTTGGAAAAAAATCAGTCTTTAGTTTAATTGACAGTTCATGACTAACAGGAGTTTTCAAAAGTAACCTCACACAAAGCAATTTCCTTCTCTTGTAACAAATGGATACTGCATGTGGCCATAGTTTCATTTTCATGTATCTACTATTACAGCCATAATGTAAAAGTTAAACAATGTTTTATTTTAAATTTTTATTTCCACTCACCACCGTTACTGATTAGTTCAAAATAGGAATTATTAAATGTTGATGTCAGGTAATGTTGAGAGCATTTGTTCAATATTGGTGAAAAATGTTCAGTAATGAAACCACATCTGGTCTGAAACTAAACCAGAATTAGTAGTAAAACAAAATAGGCACTAGATGACAATATAAATGCTGATATACATATTTAAATATATCTATTACTGATTAGGTGGAATATTCTAGAATTTACTGTTGCTAGTACCAGTAATTATGAAAATACTAGTAATTATGACCTGAGAACAGCAAAGTATGTCTCTTACTTATTTTCCCGTAACAGTGTGTGTTCCCTAGCTTCAAGAGCTGCTCAAGTCACACAGTACCGTGAAATGATGAAAAGATTACCTGACCTATCAGCCTCAGTTTCTTTAGAGTTGCATTTGCAAAAGTGCTTTATAAATTGAAACTATGTAGTCTGGTACTATAGAACACTATCCTGCATGTAGAAGCCAAAGCTTAACAAATATTTTGAATGAAAAAGAAATTCATACTTCATAAAGAAATTGATTTTAATCTAATAAAATTAATCAAGAAAATAAAAATCCCATTATCTTTGTAAGTTCTTTAATCTAGATGCAAACCACTTTTAGATAGGGTTTTAGATAGGTTAATGGTTTTAGATATGGTTAATGGTCTTTAAGGAAGGGCTAATAGTACTGGGCTTTAAAGACTTACATAAGAACAGACAGACAGTATTTCTGACTCACAAAAAGACCTAGAGAAGATGCTCAATAAATACTACTTTCTTTGCACATTGTCTGCCTTTCCTATGCGTATCACTCAGATGGTGAGTCCCATACCTCCTACGATATATCATACGACCCCATACCTTTTACTCAAGTCATTTTAAAGCAAGTTTTTAAGATATTCAACCATTGCATTTGACTTCTGTACATTGTAACCAGAGGATATGAGGTTTCTGACTATCACATACTTGGAATTTGTTTTCCCTTGAGTTGTTATACATGGCATGTGAAATTGTTTTACTTGCTACATCCATAATTTAAAGAGGGAAAATACATTTAGTTCCTAGTCAGATAAATTTGATATGCTTTTCCAGGTCAGTAACAACCATAATTAATGCCTTCATACATTTAAGCATTTCCATTTGGGGGAGCAAAATACATCTATTGAGGTGTAGAAGAGTATATTTTTTTCTTTACATCACTTCACACAAGTAAATATTACTAAAGTTTAAGATACGTTAGGTTGAAAAACATGAACACTGAAACTCGTCTCAATAATATCCCCAGCATCCTCCTTGCTGAAAAATCTAATGGAGTACTTTTAGTTGTTTGAGGTTTTAGATTTTGGAGTTTTTTCCTCCTAACTTTTCTGACACATTTGATGAGGCAGGCTTCTCAAACTTAAAGTCGCAATTCTCGAAGTGTGATCTATGTACCCCTAGGGGACCTTAAAACCCATTCTGGGGGTCTTAAAAATCAAAACTATTTTCACACCAATACAAAGTCATTACTGGTCCTTCTTGCTTTTTTGACATTTGTATTGATTGTGCAAAATCAATGGTAGTAAAACTTCTGGTACCTTATCATGAATCAAGGCAGAGGCCCCAAACTGTTCCATAATTCCTCACTATAACATGCTCACAGTTTAAAAAAAAAAAAGCCATTATCACTAAATAACATCTTTGATTAAGTAATGATAATTATTAGTTTTATTAAATCTCAACCCTTAAATACAATGTGTTTGTAATATTCCATGTGACAAAATGAGAAGTATGTATTAAGCAAATCAGTTGAATACCAAAAGAAAGTGCTTATGCAATTGAGTTATAAGTTTCTGAGTTAGCTGCTTTTTTCATGGAACATAATTTTACTTGAAAGAACACTGATAGTTAAACCATGGAAAGAACACTGACAGTTAAACCATGGTTATTGAGACTTGGGTATTTGGCAGACATTCTGCTAAAAATAAATGTAGTAAACCTATCCCTTCAATACAAACAACTGATAATATGTGTTGACGATGATCAAAATTGGGCTTTCAAGAGAAAATTAAATATTGGGAAACCAATGTCTGCCACTGTACTTTGACAGCTTCCATGTTCACTTTTCTAATACAAATAACAGTTATATTGATGAATACAATTTTTATATTATATAATGAAATGTTTCAACATTTGGAAGATCTTTATAACTAAGTGAGCCACTATTTTCCAAATGACCAATGAGAGATAACACCAAATTATGCATGAGTTAAAGATTCACTTAAAGTTTAAATATACTGAGGAATTTGAATGTAACAAAGTGCAAAAAGTTAATTAATATGGTTTGAATTCCACATTGTAACTAATCTTTAAGAAACTGTCATTAAAGAGAATATCCATAATTATCATGAAAGGCTATGAAAATACTCCTCTCTTTCCAAACTGAATACATATATATGTCCAAAAATACCTTAACCCAAACAATATACTACACCAGGTTAAATGCAAAAGTATATATGACAGTCCAGCTAACTTCTATTAATCTACACACTCAAGAGATTTTCATAAAACAATGTCACCCATCTCACTAAATGTTTTTAAATCATCATTTGACAAAAGTATTTTCTTTTAGTAATATCCAGTGAATGTATAAACATTTTAGTTAGATGAACTAATAGAATTGTAAATCTTCTCAATTTTATTTCTAATATAATATAATAAATATTAATAGCTATACTCTATGTAAGCAAAAATTCTTTGGATTAATCAAAATTTTTTAAATATATAAAGAAGTTCTGAGACTTAGAAGTTTGAGTATCACTGATTTGAAGCATAGTGTGTTTGCTCTAAAACTGGAATCTTTAACTCCGAAGGTTATGTGACATCACTCTCCTGGATGTCATTCTACTTCTCTAGTAGCCCCTTACACTCTCCCCTTCTAGTGTTTCTCTTTATTTGCTCTTCTCTTCAGTGTTAGGGACTCTCATGATTCTGAACCTTTCCAGAAATTTTGAATGTGCTGATCCCTCCCAAATCTACCTTAGCAGAACAAAACCAAATATTTTAAGGTTCTTACCCTATATCTAAATGTCTACTGAGCATTTCTATTTGTCTGTAGCACCAACATAATAAACTACACAAGTCTAGCCATGAGCCCATCACATCTTTGACATAGAAGCCCTAATCTGCAGTCTTACTTTTCATGAATGGTATCACTATCTATCCAGTTATTTAATAAATTTATGGTAGGCTAAGAGAATGCCATCCGAGGCTCTAGCCCCTTCCTTAATCCCCACATTCAGTCACTATATCTTATAAAGGTTACCCCAGAATATTTTGATAATTATTATTTATTTCTCCTTTTCCACTGCCACTTCTTGGTTAAGATTATTATAATAAACTCTTGGATTTTCTGTCTCTAGCAACAGTCTCTTAAAATCCGTTTTCTACCATAAGCCAAAGTGATGTCTCAGTATCTTCTCTGATTAGAATTTTCCCCGTAGGCTTCAGGATAAAATTAAGTCTTTGAATATCAGACCTTCATGATCTGGGCCATATCAAACTCAATACCTTCATCTCTCACCACTGCTCAAAATAAAGGACTAGAATTTCAATGACTAGCTCTCAGACAATTGATCCCACATCTCATCTCTAGGCAACATCAAAGAATACTCAAGTTGAAAGGATCTTTAGAGATAAAGTAACCGTATAATTTATCATCCAAACCAGGACACTTTTGAGAATGAAAAGGGCGCTATTAATAATTACATTGGGATAACAGATGTAAACCGGGACTGTCTCCAGCAAAGGAGCCTGTAGGATCACCCTCCCTGGAGATCAACTAGTCTATGAGAGAACCTCAGTGATTAAAGTGAAAGTGGCCATGCTGGTCATAACAATGATTAGACAAGAATCAGCCTTTCCTGTCTCCTGTTCCATTGCCTTTTCTTCCACATTATGCTGTTTTTCTAATAACTTTCTCAAGATAAAAATAACATAGCCTTAACTTTTCACAGAAAGATGTTACATAGCAAAACATATGTCCTTTTTATATAATTACAGTAAATATACGTGATAACTTTTTCTACAGTCAAAAGTATCACTATTAAAGGGAGCTCTGTAATGTGTAAGAGGGATCAAAAATATCCACTTACATATGCAAAAGTAGCTTTCATTTCAGTAGGAGAGTATTGTCTGGTAATTATAAAAGATGTCCCACATCCAAAATCCCCAAATACTTGAGTAGGTAACTTAGCCACTGCTACTCCAGCTGTGTGTGTGTGTGTGTGTGTGTGTCAGAGAAAGAGATAGAGATCCTCACAAGATTCCCTGTCCACAGGAACTAGATTGAATCATATATATTTTTAAAAAAAAAACAAAAAAACAGAGACTCATTTATCCTGGCCCTTTGCTAGTTGCCCATCCTGCAGTACAGGCAGGCACATATGGCTTACTGCCTTCTTTCCCATGATCCTATCCAGATCAGAAAGCTAAGTTCCAAAAGCTAAGTTTTCTTCAACTTGAATATTGTTCGAAACTCATTGTTTGAAAGCAGGGCATAAGATAGAATGATCCCAAATAAAGCAATGCAAAGGTTCATTGAAGACAGAACTTAGCCCTCTCCTGTTCCCTGAACATCTCATTTTCATCATTCATTAAGCTGTACCCTTCAACTTCATTGTTTCCATTGTGCCATATACAAGTTTCTTTCCCTTGAAGAAGAAATAAAATTAGAGAAATCTTGAGTTATCTTTAAAGGCTATGGTATGAGAATAACAGTGTGTTCATCAACTAATGTGATAATGTGTTATGTTCCAATGAAACTTCCTGCCTTTAAGACTAGAGTCTGAGTTTAAATTATTAGCACCAAGATTATATTGAAACAGAAATCTAATTAGAAAACCATTCATAGTCCAAAACAAATAAACAAAATCAAGATTGTGTTTGTCTATATCACCTAATTCCTATCATTGTGACATACTCAACTTCTATATATTTGTATATATCATAGAAGGTTATACTCTGTATTTTATGTTAACATTATAGAACACATACTTTTTGCATTTTGCTGCAGATTGACATCTCAATTTTACAAAGAAGGTAATAACTTTTGTTCCTCACAGTTAAAGGAGGGGAAATGTCTTCTGTTCTACTCTTTCCAATCATAACGAAGCACTTCAGTCATAGCACATATAAAAATTCCATGAGCCAAACACAAATATCATTGCATCAAAAGAAGACACATGCTTGATGTGGGATTAACATTTCCCAAATGCTTTCTATTAAGGACATCTAAGAAAAATTCCTAAAATCTATCAATGTTTCGATGTCTTTCCAATTACAAAAATAGCAATAATATTAAAAATTGTTTCCTTGTATTATACTTCCATTATGACTTACATGCCAAGAAGCATAATTCAGTGGTGAATCTATCCCTGCTTCAGTCAACAGAGATATTAAATAGTATTTTCCAGTAAATGATATGGACTTTGAAGCATTTGTGAAATGGTTGATCAAGCCCAGTTAAATTTTTTTCTTTTTCTGGACAAAAATCAACCAGAATAATGCCATTTCAATTCTCTATAGCACAGTAGAACAAAGAGGAGCTCAAAAGAATATCAAGTAAAATGTTGCAAAGTCACATAAATACTTCTATATCCAGATTATTAGAAGCTGAGAGATGATCATGCTTGAAAAATGTATAACAAACCACATTAGGTAGCATTTTAATTTGCTATATATATTTGTTTAAGATAACTACATTGAGAATGCTATATTGTTCTCTTTCTATACTATGAGTTTGAAGATTCTTACTTATGCTTTTGCTGTTATCAAGAAGTCTTCTTCAATAGTTTCAGAGTTAGATATTTTAATCAATGTTTCCCTAAATGCCTGCTCTCAAGATTCTAGCACTCCCCACAAAAATGGTATTTTAATAACTTTTTTCCTTTACATGCTAAATATTTTGCCTTTATCTATGCTCTATTGACCATACTATTAAAATTTACTAAACCTTCCCTTCACTTCTCTACCAGTTTTTAACTCCCTCTCTCAACAAGCCAATTTTACTAAGGATGTTGTTTCTTAGACCCTTCCCTCCATTCTGGACCCAGCAGCTTCAGAGCCAGCCAAATTAACCAGTGTCACCTATACAGAGCTTGTCACTGCTATGCTCTAAAGCTTCAAATCTATGCAGATGTGCTTTGCCTCCTAGAGCATCTAAGATGACAACTATCCCATTAAAATAATAAACGATGTTAATAAAGAAAGCCTAAGTTAGAAGTTTCACTTTCTTCCTAAAAAGAATGCATTCCAAAGTGACATTGCTTCATTAATGGGCAGCAGTAATTCTAAGTATAGAAACTGGATGTCCAGTCAAAGGGAGAATAAGATAAGTAGGAATTTAGAGAACTAATACTTCCCTGTTATCTCCATCATGGAGTACTACAATGCAGCGTATTTATTCATTTAAATATGTATGTTGAGTCTTTACTGTATGTCAGGCACTGTTACAGGCACTGAGGCTAAAGAAATAATATTTCCTTTCCCTCAGTAGGTTACAATCTAAGAGTAAGTAATATCTACATACAGGGACACCTCTGCTTAAGAAATCTCCTTGGGAATATCATGCATTTTAAAATATTAAAACTAGAAGAGCTTACAAACATCATCTAATCTATCCCCTTCACTTTATAGATGAGGAAACTGAAATTCAGGATAGTTAACTACCTTCAAAAGACCAAACTAGATCCCAAGTGTTCCAACTCCGAATCCAGGGCACTAAGCCACAATATTCCTCTCAGGTCAGGAATATCACAGAGACATTAAAAAAAAAAAAAAAAAAAATTCCAGGCCGGTCGCGGTGACTCACTCCTGTAATCCTAGCACTTTAGGAAGCAGAGGTGGGTGGATCACCTGAAGTCAAGAGTTCAAGACCAGCCTGGCCAACATGCTGAAACTGTCTCTACTAAGATTACAAAAATTAGTCACACGTGATGGCAGGTGACTATAATCCCAGCTACTCGAGAGGATGAGGTAGAAGAATCTCTTGAGCTCGAGAGGCAGAGGTTGCAGTGAGCCGAGATCGTACCCTGCACTCTAGCCTGGGTGACGGAGCAAGACTCTGTCTCAAAAAATAAATAAATAAATAAATATCCATGTGCCTTTCTTGGGATTATTCCCACTACAGGGAATATGACTTGGTACTGAAATGGAGCTTTGAAGTGAGACAAAATAAGGTTGGACATAATTTTACTAAAGATCCAGACACTGAACAATGGCATCCAGCCAATAACCATAGTCCTGCAGCATTGTCATCTGTCACCTTTCTTCATGTGTTGACTAGACAGAGGAGTTGGCAGCACGTTGGAAGTAGACTCTAATTCTATGCAGCTAATGGTTTGCAACTAAGCTACACAGATTGTGAAACAATGGCAAAAAAAAATTTTGAAATGTAATAAGAAAAAAGAAATGCTCTAAAAACAGAGATAGTGTCAGAGAAGACTACTTTTAAAAAGCGATATGGAGCCACCTAGTGACAGAATTTTGTGTTAATAGAATTACATTTGGCCATAAACAGAAAGCAAGTTCATAAGCTGAAGGATACTATAAACGGCCAGGTCAGGAACTGAGAATAGTTTTGTGCGCATGTAAGATCTCCATTGTGAAGGAGACACGAATCATCTGTCAAGATCTTCTTTTAAATTATTTGTATTTTGCATTTACTGTCAGCAGAAAGCTTAAGTGTGCCTTCTGAAACAGCTCAAAAAGTTTCCAATTTAATAGCTCTTCAACAAAGTGTACAAGTTAGAGATAATTGGATTCCATTTTTAAATTCTTATATTTCATCCAACAAAATTAGGCTCAAAAAGTCCATTTCTTTACATCGGAAAATATCTGTCAATATTTTCAAACAGAATAGAACAGGATTTTTCCCCCCTTATGAATGTGTAAGAAGCTTTTATCAATGAGACACATTGTAACAACTAAGCTACATTTCTAAGGAAACTAAGGCAGCAGAGAATTATCACTCCAATTAAAACTCTTTGTATGTTCAAATAAAATAGAAATACCAATTGTATATATTTACTCCAAGGAATTTGTACAGACACATACTTCATTAGAACATTTCAGAAATGTTGTAATTGTTAGGACAAACGGTGAGTCAGAATCACATCAGCTTTTGTTAAACCCTCAAATCTCTTTTTTTCATCTGAGAAATTATTTATCATTAATTAATCCTGAAATCTATCAGAATGGTAGATGTTTGGTAATGATGAATAAATACTAAAGATTGGTATAAATACTAACTTGCACTGTTACATAACTGAATCTTCTATTATGTAAACATTCAATGAAAAATTATTAAAATTGTTGAGAAGAAAGTGATAAGCTAATTCAAAATAGTTTATTTTAGCTTTATATGGTCTTTGCTTGATCAAAAATAAACTTGAAAATATCTTCTGCTTTATTTCTTAATGTTGAAGATCATTATTAAAAATACTGGAGCACCCTTTGCTGACTGAGCCTCTGCCCTAGAAGGGACAGGGCAGTGAGAAAAAAAGCAGATGCAGAATCCCTTGAGTCATATCTATGACCTAAGATAACACACATAAAGTATACATTGACTTCTGATAAATGAGATTTTATTGTATCATATTGAGATATCAGCACACTATTAACTTCACATAATTTTTTTCTGAGCAGTTCTACTACATTCAACCACAAGTCAAATCAAATAATATTTGCAATAAGATAGAGGTCTACGAAACTGAAATCCTGGGCATAACTTTTTAAAGTTTTAACAAGAAGACATAGAATCAGATAACATCACACAAATGTATTTTTTAATAGTGTGAATAATCCTACCAAAAAATGATAGCAAAGTTAAGGCAGCTCTGAGGTGTAAGTTTAGATGATATGACAATGGGAAATGTAATATGACTATGGAAAAATCAGGGAAGGAGAAAGACTGACAGAAACCTAGAAGTAGGGATATAGGTTTGATTAAATATCCATGGTATATTTCAAACCAAGTAAGTGATATGCATATCAGCAGGATCCTCAGGCAGTCACTATAGCTACAAATCCAAGAATGGCCACCTGTGTGTGTTGTACAGACCAAAAAAAAAAAAAAAAAATCACTCACTGTGGATAAGGCTATAAGGCTATTTCAAAGATGCCACCACTGAACACAAAGGAAAATAGGATAAAGATAGCTAACACTATGGAATGTCTACTGTATACTTTACACTAGTTTAGGAGTTTTATGTATTCCATTTCAGTTAACATTTACAGATGCCTTAAGCTGGTATTAATTGTTGTATTTAATAAGAGAAGAAACTGAGACTCTGAGAGGCATTCTGAATCCTTTGTCTGCCTCCAGAACCATTCTTTTTTCTCTGTATTTAGTGAGCTACATAGTAAATACCAGTATGCCTGATATATCACTATTATAAAACTGAAATTTTATTCTAAATCTGTTTACCTAACAATAAAGGAGCTACTTTTTTCAAGATCAGAAATGCTTTATAACAGGTAAACTAAAAATGCTCACTCCTTTTTCTTAAGAATAAAAGCTCAAACAGGAACCAAACTCCAATTTTAAAAGATAAAATAGTTTTTTTAAATCCAATACAATGAAATATTTTAACATAAAATATTTTTTTTAATTCAATACACTCAAAGTTGTAGTTTCACAATTAATCGTTACAACATAGTCAATAATTTATTTATGGAACAAATTTATTCTCATTGTATTTTCTAAATATGAGCAATATATAGAAACTTAAAGAATTTTGCTGGATTAGTCTCAAAGCTGACATTGACATTCAAACATAAGAGACCATAAGGATCACCTCCAGTGCTTTTTAAATACAGATTCTTGGGTCTACTACTCAGAGAACCTGGATCAATGGTTCTAAAGTGGAGCCTAGAAATTTACATTTTGACTCATACTCTTTCCTCTACTGCTCCAAGGGATTCTGATGCACACAGTCCACAAATTATAAGTCAAACATTCCTATTATTACTGCTTTAAATTTTTAATTGATTTTCATTAAATTTCATGTCGTGTCCTCAAAGCAGCTTTTTATTTATTTATTTATTTATGTTGTTGTTGTTGTTATTGTTGTTGTTGTATTTATATCTTTTGTCATGGCAGATCTTATCAGAATTTTTACCTGATCATATTTGCAAGAAAAAAATGGTCATTTTGTGGAGTTGATTCTTAAAAGATTCTTAAAATACTATATTTATTATGTAAGAAAATCTATGACATATTTTTAGAATTTCAAGTAAAATAACTATGCTATCAAAACATCAGTAACATCTACTGTGATTGTTATAAGGGCCTTCATTTTATTTAATATATTTAAAATTTTACATATGTGAAAAATCACTTGTACTGAGCCATTCTTGTCATTGTACAAATGAGCAAAGAGGTACACAAATATAAATAAGCATAATCTAGCACTGGACATCAAGTGACAGCAGGACCAGATCTCCCAATGCACAGCCCAGTGCCGTTACTAGGATACTGTCTGTCACCCACCATGTGAGCATTCACCCACAAACCTGAATCTTAAGTGAATACTGCACAAGATTCTTCCCTGTGCCATTCAGAGCATAATAAAAAGATGAAAACACTGGACTCTTTTCCTCTTGCCTAAAATCCCAAGTACTGGCAAAAGAAAATGGATTCACTAAAATGATTCTTTGCTAAACTAAGGTCCAGAAAAAGGGGGCATTTAGGTCTTTGTTGTTGATCATAACAGAAGATTTAAGTCAGAGATGTTTTCTAGGAACCCCCTTCTGTGAAATGGCACTCAAAAGAAAGAATCCATTTTGCAAAAACCGAAGGCTATTTAAGTGGTTATTTTTCACCTCAACTCTTAGACATAGCCACTGGGTTGTATTAGGTTGATGCAAAAGTCACTGCGGTTTTTGCCATTACTTTCAATGGCAAAAACCGCAGTGACTTTTGCATCAACCTAATATATGGCTCCCTTTAGCAAACACAGCCTGGTTCCTTTAATGCAACAGTCATGTTCCCAGATGATTTTCACCTCTTCATCTCCCACACTAAATTATTCCTTTCTACCTGATGCCATCAAAAATATCCTTCTATTGTGTATATATACTATTTATACTGTGTTTTCTTTATCCATTCATATGTTGATAGACACAGGTTGATTCTATATCTTAGTTACCGGGAACTAATTCTGCAATGACCATAAGGGAGCAGATATCACTTCAAATATTGATTTCAATTTTTTAAGTATATACAGGATGATCTCACTTATGTAGGGAATCTAGAAAATGTAACATTCATAGAAGTAGAGAGTAGAATAATGGTTACCAGAGGCTGGAGTTTCAGGGAGAGAATGGGGAGTTGTTGGTCAAAAGATACAAAATTCTAGATAGGCAGAAAATACACGTTTTGAGATCTATTGCACAGTAGGATGACCATAGTTTATAAAAATGTATTGTATATTTTAAAATAATTAAGATCATAAATTTCAAATGTCTCACCATCAAAAATGATAAGTAAGAATAGTGATGAATATGTTAAATATCTTGATTTACTTATTCCATATTGTATACATATATCAAAACACATTTTATGCCATAAATGTATACAATTATGATTTGTCAATTAAAAACAATATTTAAAATAGTCTTCTAAAATACAAATTGTACTTCATTCTGCTCTTTTCTATTTTTGAAGGATCATGAGAATAAATTGCATCAACACAGAGAATGTACAGGAGTAAGTCTTGAATGCAGTATCTACATATCTATTCCACTATTTTCATCAGTTGCAATACAATTCTACTGTGTTATAAAAATAATGTCAGTGATCATATTGCTAACATCTAGAAGACCACAGCAATAATTTATTAGTGACTAGACTCTAGATGGCATCATATTTTCAACTTATCACACTTTCAACTTCCATTTCACAATGAGTAATAAACTCAATTATATCTCTAGCTATGTCTTAGTAGCAGTGCACCTGCAGATACAATCCCTTATAAGACCCTTACGACTCTAAATTCTTCCCTTATTCTTCTTCCCCACCAACTCCATTTTCCAACTGGCTCATGATGAGTTCCACTCATTTTGCCTTTCCCCACTCAAGCCATCAAATTAACTCTTTCATGCTCCTCTGGGCCATTTATCCTTTTCCTGCTGCCAACAGCAGTTTTTTTGCTGATAGCCTTTCTGCTTTTCTTCCTCATTAGATTAATTTTAGAGAATCTTGTTAATTTTTTGGTTGGAAAATAGCTCTACCTAGAAATATATACACAATGAATTTTCACAATTTTCTGGAGACCCACAGATGGATCTTATAAAAGGGCCATATCACTGAGTGAACTCTAGAAATTAGGAGCTATCTTTACTCTAAAAGGTAAAGCTAGTGAGTCTTTTTTACATGTTTATAATACAGTAAGATAGTAAAGTTATAAAATTAATATTCACATGTTTTGTCAGCCAAAAATATGTATGAGAATATATCTAAGGCTATTAAACAATTAAATATTACTTAACAAAAATGCTAAATTCGATCCACTGTGATTGTTCATATGTAACCTCAAAAGTTACTCGGAAATGTCTGGATATTTATATGTAATACTAATAAAATATTCAAATAAGAAATAATTATTTTTATTAAAATATTTGGCATCAGCAATACCATCTTCTGAGACCATTTTTATTTCACAGCTATGTTTTGTGCAAATCAAAAGTAAAATCAGATTAAGGAGTTTTTGGACAGAGACTGTGGGGTTGATCTGATAAGCAACTGCAGCAAAGTTTCAGGATATAAAATCAATGTACAAAAATCAGTAGCATTCCTATATGCCAACAAAATTCAAGCTGAGAGCCAAATAGAGAACACAATCGGCCGGGCGCGGTGGCTCACGCGTGTAATCCCAGCACTTTGTGAAGTCGAGGCGGGCGGATCACGAGGTCAGGAGATCGAGACCATCCTGGCTAACACGGTGAAACCCCGTCTCTACTAAAAATACAAAAAATTAGCCAGGCGTGGTGGCGGGCGCCTGCAGTCCCAGCTACTCGGGAGGCTGAGGCAGGAGAATGGCGTGAACCCGGGAGGCAGAGCCTGCAGTGAGCCAAGATCATGCCACTGCACTCCAGCCTGGGCGACAGAGCGAGACTCCGTCTCAAAAATAAATAAATAAATAACACAATCTCATTCACAATAGCCAAAAAATAATACCTACGAATATGGCTAAGCAGGAAGGAGAAAGAATAAACTTTCAGGAATTTACAATGAAAATTACAAGACACTGCACAAAGAAATCAGAGATGACACAAACAAATGGAAATACATCTTATGTTCATGGATCAGAAGAATCAATATTGTTAAAATGGCCATACTACCCAAAGCTATTTATAGAATCAATGCTATTTCTATCAAGCAACCAATGACATTCTTCACAGAATTAAAAAAAAAATTGTTTTAATCATATGGAACCAAATATCCCAAGCAATCCTAAGCAAAAGAACAAAGCTGGAGGTATCACATTACCTGATTTCAAACTATACTATACAACATGGTACTGGTATCAAAACAGACATATAGACCAATGGAACAGAATAGAGAGCCCAGAACTAATGCAGTACACCTGCAACCATTCGATCTTTAATGAAGCCAACAAAAAACAAGCCATGGAGAAAGGACTCCCTATCCAATAATCGGTGCTGGAATAACTGGCTAACCATATGCAGAAGACTAAAACTGGACCTTATACTATATACAAAAATAAACTCAAGATGGATTAAAGACTTAAATCTAAAGCCAAAAACGGGAGAAAATAATTGCAAACTATGCATCTGACAAAGGTCTAATATCCAGAATCTATAAAGAACTTAAACAAATTTACATGCAAAAAGCAAACAGTCACATTAAAAAGTGGGCAAAGGACACGAACAGACACTTTTCATAAGAGGACAAACAGATGGCCAACAACATATGAAACAATGCTCAACATCACTAATCATTAGAGAAATACATATCAAAATCACAATGAGATACCAGTTCACACCAATCAGAATGACTATTATTAAAAAGTCAGAAATTAACAGATGCTGGCAAGGTTGTAGAGAAAAGGGAAAGCTTATACACTGCAGGTGGGAATGTAAATTAGTTCAGCCATTGTGGAAGGCAGTTTGACAATTTGTGGAAGAACTTAAAACAGAATTACCATTTAACCCAGCAATCCCATTATTGAGTGTATACACCAAGGAATATAACTCATTCTACCATAAAGATACTTGCACACATATGTTCATGGAAGCACTATTCACAATAGCAAAGATATGGAATCAACCTAAATATCCATCAATGGTAGACTGGATAAAGAAAATATGTTACATATACACCATGGAATACTATGCAGCTATAAAAATGAACAAGGTCATGTCTTTTGCAGCAACATAGACAGCACTGTAGGCCATTATCCTAAACCAACTAACACATGAACAGAACTAAATACTGCATATTCTCATTTATAAGTGGGAGCTAAACATTGGGTGCTGATGGACACAAAGAAGAGAATAACAGACACTGGGCCTACTTGAGGGTGGAGGGTGGAAAGAGGGTGAGGATTGAAAAACTACCTATCCAGTACTATCCTTACTTACCTGGGTGATGAGCTAATCTGCATACCAAACTCATGTTACACAATTTACCTGTATAACAAACCTGCACATAAACCCTGAAGCTAAAATAAAATTGAAGAAAAGTAAAACCACAAATATATATCCAACAAAGATAGATTAGAATGTTCAGATTCAGGTATGAAAGAATTTAGTGATAGGGCTGGGGTGCCAGACAAACATGAGTTTAACCTTCGCCTCCATTTTTCTAACTGTTTGAACTGGAGAAACTCACTTGTATCAGTAAAATACTGATTCAAGTACCACTATTAAATGATAGCAGAATTGAAGGCACTGTTATTAGGTACCTAATACCAAAGCTTTCACATACTAGGAGTTCAAATAAATGGCAGTGCTTTTCCACCTTGAAGCTATTTTCTCTTTTCAATTTTCATACAATATCCTACAATGAAGTAAGAGATTCTTCAGGATGATGTTCATCCTAAGCTAAGCCACATCTAACAAATGAGGAGCCTTACCCTGTGTAAGTCAAACCTCCTTTTTGTAAACATAACAGGCCATGCTATCTCCAGCTCATGAACTTTTATTTATTACAGTTCTACTCATAAAGTAATCGGCATAGGAGTGCCTATAAACACAGAAACATCACTTTAATAGATACCAAATTGCTGCTAGGAAAAGGGATTTGATTTCCCCATTGAAGCCAGTAACACCATCTCACATTTACTTTGAAATAAAATGGATTCAATTTGTTAATAACATTTTGTGACAGTGATATTTAGCCATTTTTAAAATACCTAAAACGTAGTTTCCTCTGCCCTAAATACATAGACTAAACATTTTATACATTTTTATTGCAGAATTAAAGAAGGTAGCTTATTATATCTATCACATACAAGGTAATACATTACAAATTTGCCTTTTTTAAAACTTGGATTAACTCACGTGAATTTGTACATAGTACTATCCAGTGTTTCATTCTGTGCCTATAATCCTTTAAAGGATGTATGTAACATGCTTTTAAATTTAATTAATTTTTATTTTTAATGTCACATTCTACTCTTATACTGTAGTTCATTAAAAGTACATGCCCAACTTTGAAAATTTTAGTATTGAAGCAAAATTGAATGGGGAAGCTTCTAAATCTGCCACATATCTAAGAATGAGATTCCAACTGCTTTAATAATGAAGAAAGAGTTGCTACTATATACTCTCTACTACTTTATTCCACCAATATATATCTGGTTTGAACAAGAACAATTAGAACAATTAGACTGCAGTGTTATAGTGTACATATTTGACTCGCCAAAATAATGTTTTGAAACCTAATCACCAACGCGATGATATGAGGGAGGTCTTTGGGAGGTCATTAAGTCATAAGGCCAGAGTCCTTATGAATGGGTGTAGTGCCTTCATAAAAGGAGCCCCAGAGAGTTCCCTTACCTCTTGCACTATGGGAGGACAGAGCAAGAATACAGCATCTATGAACCAACGAACCCTCATCAGACATTGAATCTAATGGGGCCTTGATCTTGAATTTCTCAGCCTCGAAACCGTGAGAAATAAATTTATGTTGTTTAAAAGTCACCCAGTTTGTGGTACTTTGCTGTAGAAGCCTGAGATAAGAGGTAAAAATAATAGCAAAGCTAATGTTTGCCTATTTAGTTGTAATATTTTCAAGTAAAATGTTGAATGTCACAGATTATTCATTTAAAAATACAGTGTTTATTTTATTTGCTTCTTTATTTTTTATTTTGAATATCAAGTTCAAAAAAAGTGGAGTTAAGCATGTCTCCTTCATCAAGTAACATTTTCCTCATGGATCCATGTAAGACTCCACTTCTGTTTCACTTTTCCGTTTCATTCCCACTCCTCATTGGCATCCCTTCTCCACCCAGGTCATCCACTGTAATGTGTTGGGTGTATCATTTCTTGTAAAATGTGTAATGTTAATTTATATATGGCTGTGGATTTTATTTACGTAATATATATGCTTGCAGGACTCGTGATTTATTGCAAATATATTAGATTAAGCAAATGATTTATAACATAATTCTTGCTGCTGTGAGGTTGCAGGACAGATTTCTATGAACCAAGAGTAGAAACAGTGAAGCTGTTGCCAGAGAAAGAGTCATGTTGCAGTAAGTCAGGAAAGGTGGCTTCAGCAAGGCTAGCAGTAATGGCAACGATAAGTCTCCACATTGATTTCAAAGGAAAATTAAACAGATTTACTGGTAGATTTGATGTAGACTCTGAGCAAAAGAGAGAATCAAAGATGACCCAATGTTAGGGGGCTGAGCTGAATAATGAGAAAGACTATAAATGAGTGGCATCATGTTGAGGGAAGAATAAGAAATCAAAGTTCTGTTTTAAATAGGTTAAATTTGAAATGCTTATTTGATATCCAAAGAGCTAACACATAGACATTGAGATCACTTAGATCTACATCTAAAGTTTCATGAGGACAATAGGATAGAAATGTGAGTGCTATTTTTTAAGTCATGGGCTTGAACGAGCTCACTTCTGAGAGGATCAAGATCCAAGCACAGAACTCGAGAGCATTCTAAAAACTTTGAGGCCAGGAAGACAATGTCAGCAGAAGAGACTGAGAAGGATCAGCCTATGAGTTACAAGCCAAAACAAAAATCATAACACGAATTTAAAACATGAATTTTGTGGTCCCCTGGAAGCCGAGTGAAGAAATGGTTTCAAGGAGGTGGTGAGCAACTCTGTTGAATGCTGCTTAGAGCCCTAGTGAGATGGAAACTGTGAATTGACCATTATATCAAAGTAACGATTGATCTTGACAAGAGCAGTTTCAGTAGAGTGATAAGATAAAGGCCTGACTAATTGAGTGAAAAAGAATACTAAGTAAGGAAGTATAGACAACAAGAATAGACAAAGCTTTTGAATAGTATTCTTATAAAGGGGAGCTGAGAAATAAGGTCAGAGGAGGATTTGTTAATGGAAAATATTGCAGACCTTTTTCCTGGTAATGGGAATGATCCAGAAAACAGGCACCGGGGGCGGGATGTATTAGTCCATTTGCACTCTGCTATGAAGAAATACCCAAGACTGGGTAATTTATAAAGAAAAGAGGTTTAATTAACTCACAGTTACACATGACTGGGGAAGCCTCATGTAACATACAATCATGGCAGAAGGCATCTCTTCACTGGGCGGCAGGAAAGAGAATGAGTGCCAGCAGAGAAAATGCCAGACCTTTATAAAGCCATCAGATCTCATGAGACTCACTCACTGTCATGAGAACAGCATAGAGGAAACCACCACCATGATCCAATTACCTTGGTCCTGCCCTTGACACGTAGGGATTATTATAATTCAAGGTGAAATTTAGGTAGGGACACAGAGCCAAATCATATCAAGGCAATTGTTGATGAGGGTTAGAGAGAGAGACTTTCAGGTTCAGTGTCTTGTGTGGGTCAGAGAAGACAGTACCCTGTAGCAAACTAGAGGCTTGGGTTGGATGGGAACACTGTCTACTCCTCTTCAGGAGTACATTTCTATTTCCTCTTTCCTGTGAAAGCAAATTATCCACATCACATTTCTCATAATACCATTAGTTTCCACTCCTACGTTATTTAGTCTACTCTTTTTTACAGCAGTGAGAGTGACACTGTTACACTCTTTTTTTTAATTCAGGGGATAGATGTGTAGGTTTGTTACATGAATATATTGTATAATGCTGGGGACGTGCTTCTTTAGAATAATTTATGTTTACTTACAGCTAACTAGCAGTTGACTTACATCATGTGTGATATCATGACTTTATATTATATCATGACTTATATACCTTGTGTGATTGAGACCCAGCAAATAAACTGCTTTAAGTCAGTGCTTTATTAGATCAGTTTTTCCCTCAGGTGGGAGTCTCTGAGACCCACTCAGAAAATCAACAAAGTCCACATTTTTCCAACTATATATCTATGTGAGGTCAGATTATCTTATTTAGAGACCTCAACCAAAACAATATACAGGAAGATATTGAATGCATGTGCACAAATGAACATAAGAGAACATGTCTTCTATTGAAGAGATTTGCAAACCTCTAAAACAATTCTTTTTTGATTTGAAAACCTCTAATTTTTTTTTGTTTTCAAAGACATAGTCATCGTAAATAAAATGTTGTTTATTTTAACATGTAATGTGTTTATTATTATTTCTAAGTGAAATATTACATATTTTTAAAATTTCTGTTTTAACTTTTAATATAGTAAACTGGATAGAGGTAAATCATAAAATTCAAAGCTCTTTTGAGCCTTCAATATTTTAAACAATATTTTTAACCCCTTATTTTAATGTAAAGGGTTCCTGAGACCAAAAACTTTGAGAATCTGTATATAAGATAAGCACTAACGTTCCTTGCCATTCTAAAATAACATGTCTCAGCTCTGTACCATCTCTCCTCAAATTGAAAGCAAATTGAAGGCAAGAATCATGAATTTTTAAAGGCTATTTTATTATTTTTCTCTTTATTAAAGATGGATTAAAGACACCTACTTTTTTGCCTTCTCTAACTAAAACTAACTCATAATGGGTGTTCAATAGATATTAGATGGATTCTTAAGTAAGAGACACTTACATAGATGATTAGGAAACAAGGGAAAGGGTTTCAGAGTGGGAGCACTGGGCCGGCTTCTTAGTGCTGAGACTTGAGCACATTGAAGTTGCTATTTCCTCTGGATTAGTTAGTATACATATTCTGGTGATAGTGAAAGCGTTCTTCCCCTTTTAACCTGCCGTAAAGTATAATAATTAAGCTCAAGCACTTTGAGACCAGAAAGTTCTAAATTTAAATCTTACCTCGTTGCAAAATGTGACCCTGGGTAGAATGCTGAAGTGGCTTGAACATAGGGATTCACATATCTAAAATGGGAACAATAGTGCATAGCTCAGTGTGTCACATTGTTTATCTTGTGGACAGAGCTCGAAAAGTGTTACTTAAACTTTTAGTTGCCTGGATCATAAGAAGAGGGGATAGGTAGCTGGAGCCTAGGGCAAAGGGGAGTGGGGGAATTCAAGGTCATAGTTATTGACCAACAGGTATAAAAGTATTTCAGTATTTTAACAGTGGTAATGTATTGCCAAATGGCGCATAAAAACTGAATATCACTTGTAGTCATTGATAAGGGCGATACATGTGCTCTCCTCAAGCTCTCACCATATGTGTTGTAGTAAAATAATCTCTTGGGTCAAATTCTCACATTCATCTAAACATTGAGAGAACGAGCACAAAAAACAGTCATGTAACTTGTTAAGGGAAACCCACTGTCTTCTCCACGCATCATATTTAGCATTTTGCATAAAAGGACCAGTCTGGGCAGATGCAAGGAAGCATGGAGGGCAGAAACAGCAAGTATGTACTAAAATCAGGTGACAAAATCCTCTGTGATGTCAAAGCACATAGAACAAATAGAACTCTAAACCACTGACATGATACTGCTGGGCTTGCTTGATTGATAAAAACCCTCCTGCAAGAGAGTGGAATCTGCACAATCTTCCTAATCCATCTTCTTGATCCTATGTTAAATGTCATACATTTCATTAAAAATAATCTGTAATCTCTTATGACAACATACACCCTCTGATACAGATTTTAAGAAGTCCCAAGTCATGAACACCAAAAGGTTGATTTTTGTTTAGGGGTCTTCAAGTACTAAATAATTGCTTCTCTATTAGAGATTTTACTTATCATTACACACCTGCAAAGCATTGTTTATACTAAATTATTTTTAACAATCATACAGATAACAAAGGCATGATTGTGATGTCTTTTAACTCTCCAGATCAAATGCTGGACCCTCCTGAAAATCTATCTTCATCCATTTCTCTTTCCATATCTGCAATGAATCTCCAGTGCACTGAACCAGGTAAATTTGCAGAGACAGGCTCACGAAGTGCCCCGGATCTATTGTGCTCAGCAAGTATCAGGATTTCACAGAGATACGCTCTATTCACATGACCACAAAGCTGCATACCTGGAGAAAATTGCCTGCCGTTCACTTGTTTTTAATCTCTACTAAAGTCAATGGCTTTAGTGGTTTAAGGTGATAAGAATGTAATCTAATTAAAAAACATGAGATGCCACAGACAGAAAACTGCAGAAGTCTCTGTATGTTATAGCAGACATTGTTTTAATTTGCCCATTTTAATTTATAAGCAACTAAAACTAGAAGGGAATTACCACATTCATTAACATTTACTCAGTTTAAGAATATTCTAAATGTTTTATACTGAATTATATATATTTATATTATATATAATCATTATATATAATGATAATAAAATATTATAAATATTATATATATATATTTTTTTGAGACGGAGTCTCGATCTGTCACCCAGACTGGAGTGCAGTGGTGCAATCTCGGCTCACTGCAAGCTCCGCCTCCTGGGTTCACTCCATTCTCCTGCCTCAGCCTCCCGAGTAGCTGGGACTACAGGTGCCCACCACCATGCCCGGCTAATTTTTTGTATTTTTAGTAGAGACGGGGTTTCACTATGTTAGCCAGGATGGTCTCAATCTCCTGACCTCGTGATCCGCCCGCCTCGGCCACCCAAAGTGCTGGGATTACAGGCGTGAGCCACCGTGCCCGGCCTATTGTATATATATTTTTTAAGATAGAATCTTGCTCTATCACCCAAGCTGGAGTGCAGTGGTGCAATCTATCACAGTTCGCCGCAGCCTCAAACTCCTGGGCTTAAGGCATTCTTTCACCTCAGCTTCACAGGTAGCTGGAACTACAGGCATGCACCACCATGCCCAGCTAATTTTTTATGTTTTGTAGAGATAGTTTCTCACTATGTTGCCCAGGCTGATCTCAAACTCCTGGGCTCAAGCAATCTTCCCTCCTTGCCCTCCCAAAGTTCCAAGATTACAGGTGTGAGCCACTGCACTGGGCCATGAATTATATTTTATTTATTGATTTGATAATCTGAAAAATGGATGCAGTCCAGGATCCAAGAGCTATTTATCACAAATTAAGTTTGTATAGTTAAATCTTCTCTATGTATAAGCTTACCTTAGCATAGGTAATTTCTAATATCCAATTTAAATACATTCTAGACTTTTTTTAGAGTTTAAGACAAAAAGTATTAACACTAATATTCCTGTACCTTGCATAGTATGCCATTAGCTGTTTCCACAAGCTTTTGTTCTAACTTCTTGATTATATCAATGTCAAGGTTTTCCCTTCTTCTGCTAAACTGTGCTTCTGTCCCATAATTCCTTGACATGTTTTAAGCGAATACAATGCATAAATATTTGTGTTAGCCTTTCATGAGTTTTACCAAAACTATCCAGATGCTACTCTTCTGGGTACTTAGTAGGATTGTATTTCCTGGTCCCTTTGAGGAAGAACAAGGTAGTATAACATTTAGTCAATGAGTCTTAAGTAAAAGTGACATGTCACCCTCTCAAGTCAAAGCATGTATTACATACATGAAAGCATCTAGAGCTCTCTGTATTTCTGTCATAGTGACCACAAAGCCTCAAGACGGTGGCTATTTTGTTTGTGTGGTCTCTGAGTGACCACCGAGAGCAGAGCCCACCAGCTGATCTATGATGAACATGTAGCGTGAGGAAGAAAGAAATCTTCTTTGTTTTCAGCTAAAGATAATTGGGCTGTTTATTCTTGCAAGATAATTGAACCTATCCTGACTGAGCCTACTACAGCCAAGGGCACTTTCAGTTGCTTCCTCGGCCCTTGATCCCCAGTGTAAATCTAGCAAGGCAGGCGGCACATCTTAAGACTTTGTAATCACCCCTTTCTCCATCTCCCTTGAAATTAGGCCAGGACAAAGTTCTAGAAGCCTTCTTTTATTATTTTTCAGAGCATAGTCCTTTTCTAGCATTGCTCCTAAAGCTGAAGTCACTTTGTAAGATAACCATACATTCAATCCCACTAATTACTCTGCGAACAAACAATGTTTTTCAAAGTGTGTCTTAGAAAAACTGAGTTGGTCCCACCAACAATTTTCTTTAAATTTAATCGTGTGTGTGTGTGTGTGTGTGTGTGTGTGTGTGTGTGTGTGTAGCCTTCACTGCATTTTCTTAATTTGGGGAGCTGTTAAGATTAACAGATTTTAGCTGTCAGTCATATGTTAATCATGTTGGCTGGGAATGTTGGGTGGCTCACACCTGTAATCCCAGCACTTTGGGAGGCCAAGGTGGGGGAATCGCTTGAGCCCAGGAGCTGGAAACCAGCCTGGGCAACATAGTGAGACCTCATCTCTACTAAAACAAAACAACAATAACAAAAAGGAATATGGGTGTCACTCAGGCTAGCCAGTCAGAGTACGTTACTATGAAAAGAACATGGTTGACACAAGGACAGGCACTGGGCCTAAGCAAGTCCAGCCATAAGCCCTTTGAGGGGTTGACATAGATTCTGGTCCAAAGAAGGTCGTGTTCTTTTTCCATAAGATCACAATGTGTAAGGATGATATACATACTGGTCTGCCAGGGATCATCCTATTGTTACATGGAGAAAGCCTGACCGAAAAAAGGAAATGAAACTAAAACTGAGAAAAAGAGTTGTGTCGAGGGGTGTGGGGGGGATGGTGAGAACAGGGGTTTCTGATTACATCAACTGACTCCTTTTAGTTATATCATGCCTAACTTTTGAGTCTCCTAATTTTGAGGAGTCTTGTAACTTTTGTTTGTTATTTGTTTTGTTTTGATGGAGCTAGTTTTAGTTGGCTCATCAACAAAAGAGCCTTTTCCCCTGACTCCTCTTCTCCCACATATCTGTATGGATACTCCCCACATCCCTTTTGGATTTCCAAGTAAAAACAGTCACCAACACAGAGGGCTCTGGCCTGGCCACATTGATATATGTATCATTTTCACTTTTGTACTTCTTATATAAGTTTGCATTTGTGTGCTGTGATCCTGTAGAAAGCAAAGTTTTTAGAGTGTAGTTCACTGTTACATCTCTCATATGTAGTATAAGTGTCAATATATATTTGTCGAATACAAGAAGAGATGAATAAATGTGTGTTCTCTCACCACTATGGCCACATTAGTTGTCTTACTTAATTCTGCTTTTCCCTGGGTCCACAAGATCTTTATCTATATGGCAAATATGAAAATACTTTTATGACAAAATTTAAATTGGTCATGACCTTAACTTTCCCTCTTCTTCTGCCTAAATGCAGTTTCTTTGCAATAGATTCCCCTTGCTGTCTAGCTACATTCTAAGAAGCTATACTACTTTTCAAAATCACCTGAATACTATTTAGTAAATTACACTTTCAGTAAATTTTTATAGTTTTAATACCTAAACACTTAAGGGACTAATTTTCAGAACAGTGCCCTTGTGGCAATGAAAACAAAAAGCAATTTCTTCCAAAAGTTTCTACGTCCCTGACAGGGAGTAGCTAAGACAAAGAGGTAAATTTTATTTCGTTATCAAATTTTTACTTTATTAGCACTATTCAGCCTCACAAACCCTTCCCCCAAACTACTTTCCCATTCTGTATTCACTGACAGCACAGTTGACCATGCAAATCAGATAGATAATAGATAGGTAGATAGATAGATAGATAGATAGATAGATAGATAGATAGATAGATAGATAGATAGATGTATATATACATTACACACACACACACACACGCACACACACATACCCTTGCATTCACTTATGAAATGGCGTATTGCCTCAAGAATTATATCAGTACAAATTAAATGAAATCCAAAATTAAAAATGGATTATGAGTATTGAGAACATACCTTTTTTTCCTCTTTTCCAAGTCTCCACAGCAAGGGAAATTGTTTTAAAGGGTCAATCCACAAAGAAGGAGAGAACAGAGACAAAAAAGTAATACAGATTTAGACATCGAAAAGCAGATGCATTTGAGTAAGCCAAAGCTTAAATTGCAATGAGGAATTTCAAAAGGCACCTCAATTTACCATCCAGAATTACCAAAGTGCTGTGGAATTGGTAGCTTCCAGTCCTTCTAAAGATTGTGGAGAAAATAACTATTTCTTATTAATAAGTGATTAATTGAATATTTATTTAAGAAACAGTCATAACTCCAGATGCCCTCCCTTACATTTGCAAAAACTAAAGTTTTACTCTGCATCAGTAATGCAGAGACTTCCTATTTCAGACTGTATACAAGATGCAAGGACTCTGACCCACTTACCTCTCTTGTATTCCAAAAGGCTGACATCTAGGCTTTTGCCCTTCAAAAGAAAACTAGTTAGTTTCTGCTTTGAGGAATATGTACAGTATGGCTACACAGCCCTGCCAGAACATCCTGTAGTGAAGCTGACAGTGAGCAAACGCAATCATGCTCTCAGAGTCCCCAACCAGCCTTTAAGTTCCTCACTGTTACTGGCGAGCAGCCATCATAGATTATGAGACACTTGAAGAAAGCCTCTAAGAAAAAAATCAAGACCAAGTAAAAACAGAAAAGGGTAATTTAAAGGGACCAGAGACCATGAAGTGTTAGTATGCATATGTTAAAAAGGAAAATATTATAATAAAATTAGACCCGATGCTATCAAAATGAAGAATTAAGATAATAAAAAATAAGTACCCTGGAATATTAAAAGAAAATTATAGCAAAAGGCTTTAAAATATTAATATAAGTTAAAAGGTAGAATTTAGGACATCTATGATGTTTTAAAAGTTGTTAAAAGGAGAAGAAAATAAGAGATAAAGATAAAACTAAATCAGCAGACCATTGCACAAATTTCAATAGCCAAAAGATAGCAGTTCCAAAACAAATGAACAGCAAAAACTGGGGAAAAGAAATACTCTCTGAAACAATTAAGAGATCTTCCACAAATAAGAACATGAGTTTGTACATTGAAAGGACATTTCAAGTGGCCAGCATGAAGGATGAAAAGAGACCAACTCAGCCATTTTATCTTTCATTTTCAAACCACTAAAGACAAAGAACAGTTCACCTAAGCTGCCACAAAAGGAGAAGAAAAAGTCACATACATTGGATGAGGGACTAGTAAGGCTTCATATTTGATAGCAAGAATACTAAAATATATACACAAAAATCATTTTAAATTTAGAATTCTATGTCTAACCAAGCCTGCACCTATAAGATATCCCATTCAAGGTTCAGTGCAGGAAACAGAGACAACCATAGTTAGTGTCAAGTAGTATGGCAGGGTATCAAATGACTGAAGAAACAGATTTTATGTTGAGCTTTCAGGAATGACTTTGAGAGCTTTGCTAACAAACCATGCCACCAAAGGACTACTACCTCCTCCTCTATTCAAAAGTCACCACACTCAGGAAGTCTCTATGATCAAAATATACCTGTCCACACTGGTGCTTTCCAACAAAGCTTGGCGATTCCTTATTAATAAATTTAAAATTTGTGTAAGTGTATCTTATTGGCACCAACTACAGGACTTTTAGAAGCCCACTGTGTGGAAGTCTCGAAAATAGGGTTTTTAGCTTTCCATACACTAAAAGACATTTGGAATTGATGCTGAATAACAAGTCAGTGTACCCATGTAACAAATTATTAAAAACATATTTCCCAAATATTCTTTCTCTTGAAGTTCCTGGAGGGCATATTTCATCTCTCTAAACCTAGAGACAGTAAGACATATACAGAAAACAAGAGACACAGCAACATGGGCAGAAGATGAGAGGACCTCCCAGGCAAATCCAGGATAACAGCTGTGTCCCGGGCAAGGAGGGCAAACTAGGTTTGGAGCAAGTGAGAAGGTTTTAGGAAAGACTTGTTCAGAAAGATGGAATAAATAGAATACCTGAGGTGTCTGCAGTCTTGGTTTTAGTGAATAACCAATTTGAGACTGGATTAGTGAGAAATACATTGAACACTAAGCAAATGATAAAGATGAGAGTTTCAGGTGGGGAGTGGTGGGAAAGTGAGCAGGAAAGGAAAGTTATCAAAATTTCTACTCACATATATGATATATCCTCAGAAAAGAAAACAAAAAGCATTACCTCCTCTTCTTCTCTATAGCCTAAAGTTGAAAAAAATCAAGGAGGAATAATAAGCATGTTATTTCAAGCATAGAAGCAAGTATTAAAATAACTAAAATTAAGTGAGTGTAATTGTCTTTAGGGAAAGAAATTAGGGGAAAAGAGTGCATGGATTTCTGTTTTCTGTATCTAATCATATAGAATTGTTTGATTATTACAACTACAAGCATTTAGATGTTGAGTAAAAATTAAAACTTGGGGGAGGATTTAAGAAATAAATTATAGCTCTTTATGTTACCCCATTCTTAAAATAAATCTATTCTGCAAAGGCATACAAACATTTTTAAAATTAATCTCATAATCAATTCCTCTTTCAATCTTGGCTACATCTGAAATAGCAAAGGCTGCTCCAAGTCTAGAAATATGATGACATATGATTCAGCAGTAGCTTTAAAAAAGTCATATGCTATTTGAGAATTCATTAATCATTCACTAGATGGGGCTAACACACTGTGGAGAGGTGATGACTAACTAAACGCTTCCATTTTGTAAGTAATAACCGCATTCGAAAGGAAATCTATTCTGTAGATCTGTTAGGTAAAAATTTGCTATTAGACAACATTATTTAAATTCTATTTTATAATATAAACAGAAATTGTTCACTTGTAATAAAAAGGCAAAGTATTATAGGATTTTAGATTAAAAAAACAAACAAACAAGCAAAAAAAAACCTTTAGTGGTTATCTACTTGAACTTCCCAATTGTATGTATAAGAAAACTGTGGTCCAGAGAAAAAGCGCTTGCCTGACATAGAGCTAGGCATAGTGCCCAGGCCAAATATCCAGATCTGCTGAAAGAAAAAAGCCTACTCGTCCGAGCCATGTAGGCAAAAAGCTTACATAACAAATGTGTATTGAGCATTGTATTGCGACACTGGGTTTAGGGAAGATATAAAGATGAATCAGAATCTCATCCCATTCTGAGGCTCTTGGGAAGGGGTGAGTCTTCACTGAACGTGGCGGAAAATGTAAACAATATGTGGCAAGAGTGCAGGTTTTAGTAAATTTAAAATGTCCAAAAATTATTTTCTAGTCCTCATATTGAGAGATAAAGCTTAATTTTGTTCCTTTCATGACTGGCCTGGCATTAGTGACTTGTTTGGCCTATAGAAGGCAGTGAAAGTGGGATTTGGGATTTCCTTAACCTAGCTTCCAAAGTTATGAAGTCAAGCAGCTTCCACCTGAGCCTTTTAGAATGTTTGCTCTCAGGATGCTTGCTCTTAAAATCTGCTTACCCTCCTGTGAGTTGCCAAAGTGCTGTGGAAAGAACAACTCTAGTTGCTCAGACCTAACAAACAAATGAAGAATGCATGCATTATTTTTAAAATGGTACTGATACAATTACTTGTAAAAAATCAAAAATATAATAGATGCCTTTATATGTAAAATATGTAAATAGATATGTAAAATATGTAAAATAGATACCTTTATCCCATTATACTTCCATTATACATTATAAAACATAAATTGCAGGTAAATTATATATTAAAATGTAGTACTTAAAATTTAGAAGAAATAACCAAGTGAAATTTCTCTAATCGGTAGATAGAAAGACTTGTGTATATAAAGGTAATGGGAAAAAATTACAAAGCAAAATATCTGTCAACTTTAACTATAAAAATAATTTGCTAAAACTTCTAAGAAAAAAAATCATCCAGAATAAAATGTTTCATTTTTTTTTAAAAAGATTAATGAGATATAATTTCTGTCTTAAAAAGAGTGAACAAATTAACGAGAATGATATATATCCAACAGATATAACGGATTCAAAGCAAGGGAAGAGTGTGAAAGAAGAGAGGTTGACTTCATATTTAATGTGTAAGCTTTTCAAATTAGGAATTAGTCATGGTTTTCTTTTAAAATGTAGTCTTAGCAAGGGTAGGGTGAGTCCACTAGTGTGTGGGTGCAAGAAAGCTAAACAGATAGAAGACTGCCTTTAAATACTTTTCTATTGAGAAACCCTATTTCAGCATTGAAACACATAAACTTCCTAATGTTGAATCGCTAATATAAACTTTATTAAAATGAAATACATTTTACCCTTATCAAAATATATTTACCAATTAGATAAGCAAAGACTTAAAAAAAATGATAATACTTCATTTTGGAGACTTTGCAGAGAAACACTCTCATTCATACCCAGTCACTACTGATGGCAATATAAATGGGCCTAAACTTTCTTTCTATAAAATTGGAAAATGTATATTCTATTTGAATTGGCATTTAATTTCTGAAATTAATCATAAATGTTGATGTATTAATACACAAATATGAAATGTTTTCTTTACAGGGATATTTATTATAGCATTATTTATAATAGTAAAATATTTGAACCTAAATGTGTAACAACTGTAAATTGGACACAATAAATGTTTATGCTAGTCTCTCCTTGGGTTGTTTAGCCATACTTTCATGTGTTAGAAACCATCCTTTACTCTTGTCTACCTGTAAATAACAACAGAATCCTAGCAGCCACTTTATACAATGACCTTATGCCTTAAATCTCATTAAAATGAGGTGAGTGTAATCACCTTCAGGAAAAGAGAGTAGCAGGGAATTTTGTATTTTGTATCTAATCATGTAGATTTATATAACTATTTCAATTATGTGAATTTATATGTTGGGTAAAAATTAAAATTTGGGGGAGGATTTGAGAAATAGGTTACAACTCTTCATGTTACCCTAATTTTAAAATAAATCTATTCCACAAGAGCATGCAAACATTTTCCAAAATAAGTCCCAAAGAAATTCATGTCCTGACTCTGGCTATACTTAAAACAGCAAAAGTTCAGACCTCATGTAAGTTGGTTCAGTGTTTTGTAGCCCAGGAAGAAGTTACCAATGACTAAAAAAAATAGAATCATTACAAGCTAAATTCCAATACATGATTATTCATTGAGGCTGCAAATAATTCCTCCAACATATTTTGCAAGTCAAATATATGAATGAGCTTTGGATTTGATGATGCGAGCGTCCAGTTTTAAACAAAGCACTGACATTTCATTAAAAGTGTCACCATTGAAGATGAAACCTTCAAAGTTCAGTTGGCAGCTAGCTGTAAGTATTTGGTTTGCAAACCTTCTCGTATTCAGGTACAAATATCACATCCAGGCACATGCACCAGAAGATCTTCAGGGGATCCATGAGAGACCATTGTTACTCTAAAGCACTTGAATTGTGCAAAATCCAATTACCTCTAACACAGGTCATCCTGTGAAGAAATGATTTCAACCCTCCATCCATCAGTCTCATGTGAAGTAACTGAATGCTGATCTATTCTCCTACGGAAAATTTTGTTTCTGACACCAAGCTGGAGAATACAATAACTCGGATGTAGAAATTGTGACAAGGAATTGAGTATTTTTATTAGATCTAATGAAGCTGTGCTTACATTACACATTGTCTGTGTCACCTGGAAACAAATCTGAAAACTCTCTGGGTATACTACTGGATGTCACATGTTCATTCCTTGTTATTAAAATAGCTGTGAGAATTCTCATTGTCTAACTTTTACCACCAAGCCTCATCCCTCTAAGCATAATTGGATGTAGAGTATATTATGTTCAAAGATAATATCTTTGTTATTAATCGAAGTTTCCTTCCCCATATTTCCTGATGCCTCTACTTTTTCCCAACATTCAGTAGCAATGATAGTTTTACATTTACACTACCTTCAAAGGGTGACCAAGAATAGATAGTCAGTTCTTGACCTATAAAATTCTTTCTTCCAGTTAAGCCTGTGACTTACTAAGGAAAATGATTTCCCTGGATTCATGGCTGTTATAGAAGGAGATAGATATTGCCTCAGTAGAAATTACAAGATGCAGAATCTGGATGAATCATTGCTACTGTGGGTTCAGAAATTCCAGTAACCACGTCTTCTGAGTTTCTTATAAGTTTTTCATTTAGTCAAAGTATGCAGCAAACATGTGCCTTGATGTACAGCACATTAGATAGCTGATTGAATTTCATTTCTGCATCACATGATTAAGTCTTATACTAAGTCATTAAGCCATTTTACCTATTCTTAGCACAGCAGAAATTTATCTTTATGAGCAACATTTTCCACTTATTTCAGCCCATTAAATGTTTACATACTTAGATAAAATAAATACATAATATATTTATATGAAATATCTACATACATAACCATGTTGTAACATGTTATTTTGGGTCAGTAATAGAGTAATATTAAAGACTAACTTATTCATTTCTACATTCCCCCCCACTATGCTATATATAATAAATAGCATCATAGGTAGCGTGATGAATTATCTCATGACATAAAGATAAAATAATGCATATTTGGAGTCAATGAATTTGTGTTTAAAACCTGTTTTCACCCAGTACTAACAAGGTGATCATGGGTAAGTCAATTTACCTCTCTATGAAATGTCGTATTCATTAATAAGGATAATAATAATAGTAATAATCAAAGGATAACCTCTACCAAGTACTTTATGCCAGGCACTGTCCTAAGCACTTTGCATGTAGTAACTCATTTGATTCTCATAAAAACTTTTGATTTTGATAACTATTCAAGTCTCATAGGTAAAAAGTCTGAGACACAGAGAGAGTACTAACTTGAATAAGGTAGCATAGCTATATGTGACACATCAATAATTGGAATTCAGAAAGCATGCATCAGAATCTACACACTCAATACTACTCTATATCACCTCTCTTAAAGTTAAGAATGGAATTAATTAGACATTTTAAAAAGTTTTCCCAATGTATAAATGAGAGAACATGTGTATAGCACTCAAGCCAAAAAGGAATTGACAGGGTAGAATACCAATATTTGGTGTCTTCTTACTTTGTAGTTGTATGATATAAAAACATTAGACTTATTAAACAATAGTCTGTTAGTATCACATTTATTTAAAAGAACAGCAGAGAGGCATGGTTCTAATACCTAATTAGCAGCTGGACTTGTAGTTTTTAAATCCACTATGTAATTTGCTCCTAATTATGACAACGAAAAAAAGTGTTTCTAGTTAACAGTTCATGGTACTAGGCTAAGAGAGGTTAAATAATTTGCCACCATCCCAGAACAAGGGGGTGGAAGAGCCAGGACTTTTCCCCTGGTTCTGCCCTTAAGAGCTCACTACATCATTCAGCAAAACCTCAACAGATGGCACTGAGTCACTAAAGCCCAAGTGACATGCAGGTTTTGAAGGTTACAAAAAGCACTATCATACTACATTGTACACATGTTAAATAGTAGGGTCTGAGTTGTATTTTACTGGAAATTATGGTACATAATGAACTTATGACTGAAACAATTAGTAACAGCTCATAAAATCTTCATTGCCTTGAGTTACACATTTTTATCATCCCGTTGAATTAGGAGCAAAATATGATTAAAATTGGGGTCAGTGTAAATGATATTTCTATAACCATAATTATTGTATTCTTGTATGTTATTTTGTATAGATGAAAGAGAAAGGGTAACATTAGATGTGAAAAAACTTGGTGTAATAGTTTATTTTTACCCTTTGATTAAAAAGAAATCTGTTGCCAAGGAATATAGATTAAACCCATCCTATGGAAAAATATTTTCACTGACAAAAGATGCAATTGAAAGCAGTTTTCCATTTCTATAGTTGACTAATTTAGCTGAATGTAAATAAACCCATGATAATAATTATGTTATAGATTATTAAAAGGTAGAAATCTTCAGTTATGAACAAGTTCTGATCTAGTGTACAACATGAGTGGTGATGGATGTGTTAATTAACTTGATTATAATAATTAATATAATATTTTCATATTCAATGTATATGTGTATCAATCACATTGTACATTTTGAATATATATAATCCTTATTTTTAAATTAAATATGTTAAATCTTTTTAAGAAGGAACTGAGGCCCCAAGAGAGCAAGTTCAAGTTAACCCAACCAGTCGGTGGCAGAGTTGGAGTTTGACCACAATGAATACTAATTAATTTAGAATAGGATATAATTCAGGAAACCAGCAATGAAAGTATTTTTAAAAGTTTCATGAAGCCAGTAAGAAACTAGGATTGGAATTGCGGGAATGGTGATGAAAGGCAGTATTGATTAGTGGTTAAATATATGGGTACTGCCATGAAAATATCTAAATTTAAATCTAATCTTTATCAGTTATTTGCTCTGACTTTAGTGGGGGGCACAGAAATTTTAGGTCATAGACTCTTTACCTATAAAGTGGTGATGATTATAAAAGCACCTCTGAGTTATTGTGAGAAGTTAGTGAGTTAAGTTAGTGAGTTAATGTCATAATCTTTATAGAAGAACACACGAGATATAAGAAATATTAAATTAGTATTATTATCAGGATGACATGTTTAAGTTAGAGAGTAGTCAACTTTCATATTTTGATGAAGAGATGAGACCATCTAGGGAAAGTACCTGGGGTAAGAAGATGACCTAAGAGAGGTTTTTTAATTATTCAACATTGAAAGAATTGATGCTGGGAAACAGGTCCCATGAAGAGATTATTAATAAGGAATAATTCAGAGAATTAAGGAGAAAGATTGAAAATGCTAATGTCATGAAAGCCAACTGTTTTAACAGCAAATTCTAGAGAAATGGTAAGGCAAGTCCTTCATTTTTCTGTAAGATTTCCTTGAAGATAATATATTTCCAGTTTTATTGGGGCATAAGCTGCATAAAATAACATTCAGCCTTTTTAAATTTTTTTCTGAGACGGAGTCTCGCTCTGTCACCAAGCTGGAATGCAGTCTCAACCTTGGCTCACTGCAACCTCCAACTCCCTGGTTCAAGCAATTCTCCTGCCTCAGCCTCCCGAGTAGCTGGGAAAACAGGCACGTGCCACCATGCCTAGCTAATTTTTGTATTTTTAGTAGAGACAGGGTTTCACATGTTGGCCAGGATGGTCTCGATCTCCTAACCTCATGATCGATCCACCTGCCTCGGCCTCCCAAAGTCCTGGGATTACAGGCATGAGCCACAGGGTCCGGTCAAAGTTCAGCCATATTAACTGTACAATCTGACATGTTTTGGCAATTGTATACAGACATGTAACTGTTAGGAAAGAATGACTTTTAAATGGAAATTCATGACTCCAGTACAAATATAAAATAAACATTTATCAAAGATTTTAATTAATTCAGTAATTAATAAGAGAACCAGAAACACACTATACTCATTCAAAGGAGAATACAAAGACCATATGAGCACATCAAATTGGTAAATATCTACAAAGCAATAATCAATTGCTATCCATGAGACAAGTCTCCATTTCTATTAACAAGAACTATTTCCCTTATTAGTAGTTTTCTACAACTTACAGAGTTGGAAAATAGATTAAAAAATTGAAAGTCACAGAAACCTTATACAAATAATTCAGAATAATGTTCTCCAAACAATCCATAGTTCCATTGAAATCTTGGCAATCTTTTAATCCACTTAAAAATCTTTCACAATTTTCCTACACTACCACCATAATAAAAATGTACAATATTTCCATTCTTAATAAAATTTTGCATTTATCTTCTGTGATGCCTGAAATATAGAAAAACAAATATGTTAAACTTCAGCTTTCAACCCTGAGAGAGTTTCTAGGCTGTGGTGCAGGAAAAGAAGCATTGGCATTCACTCAGAGTTAAACAGAGCTGAGAGTATAGAGAAGCAAATCAAATATATATACACACATATATATATGTATATACATAAAATATATATGTATATATAATTATATATATAATGACCAAGTAGAATTTAGCACAGTAATGAAAATTTGGTTTATTAATCAAAATCAGCAAATGTAATTTAACACATCAAGAGACTAAAATAGAAAAACCGTAAGATCATCCAAATTGAGGCAGAAAGACATTTGAAAAAAAATAGCCCCCATAACTAGTTAAAAACAAGCAAACACAAAACATACTGTTAGGAAATTACAAAAAAAAAAAAACATAGAAACACCCTCAATCTCATAAAGTGAATCACGCAAAAAACTTGCACCCATCATATCCCATCTACCAGCACCTATGCCCACAAACATCATCAGTGGGCCTGAGAAAAGACCCACCCTGTATGGCAGAACCCCTCCCAATGCCTGTGTATACTTACTGTCCAAGGGGACTGGGGATTAATCTGCCTCACCAGCTGCCATCAGAGTCCACTAATGCCTCCTGTGAGCTGAGGAGGGGCCACTGAGTCTGTCACCACCACTCCCACCAGTACTCACCTTCATGTGCCTCCTGGAGGCCTGGTGACTGGCCTTCCCAGTCCACTGCTGCCACCAGTGGTGCCCATGTATGCCACAGGAAGGTCTCAAGATTTACCCACTTCTGCTACTGCCATCACCAATGCCACACCTGCTTCCCAGAGGCCCAAGAACCTTCCTGCCCATCCAGTCCACAATTGCCCCTGCTGGCACCTGAGCAAGTTACCTGGAGGCCCAAAGATCAGCCCACCCAGATTCTTTAACACTGGAGTCCACATACACTACTTGAGGGTCCAAGGTCAGGCACACCACTGCTGCCACCACTAATACCTAAGGATTGACCCACCTGGTACCCCTCTCCCCAGCAAAGCTCCACTGCAGCCTTCATTATCACAGTCTAAGCCACTGAAGAACTTAGATATCACTGATACTCAATAACAGCTAAAGATTTCTCAGCAGAAATCTTACAGGCCAGGAGAGAATGGGATAATATATTCAAAGAACTGAGAAGAAAAAAAAATGTTAGCCAATAATACAATATGCTGCAAAGCTTACCTTCAAAAATGAGGAAGACATAAAGTCTTTCTCAGACAAGCAAAAACTGAAGGAATTCATCACCAATCAACCAACTCTACAAGAAATACTTAAGTGAATTCTGCATGTGGAGCAAAAAGATAATATTTGCAATTATAAAAACACACAAAAGCATAAAACTCACCGGTACAGCAGACACTCAAGTGACAAAGAGGAACAAATCAAATGTTACCGTTATATAAATTCACCAAACCACAACGATAAACAATAAAAGGGCAAGAAAATAATACAGGATATATAAAACAATCAGAAAACAAATAACAAAACAATGGGAGTAAATCCTCATTTATCAATAACCTTGAATGTAAGTGTACTAAATTTCCCACTTAAAAGACAGAGACTAGCTGTGTGAAATTTTAAAAAGTGATTCAAATTATATGAAGCCTATAAGAAACTCACTTACCTCTAAAGACACATATCTGAAAGGGAAAAGGGGTAAAAAGATTTCACGAAAATAGCAACCAAAGATGAGCAGGAGTAGTTATATTTATATCAGATAAAGCAGACTGGCTGGGCGAAGTGGCTCATTCTTATAATCCCTACACTTTGGGAGGCCAAGGCAGGCAGATCATGAGGTTAGGAGTTTGAGATCAGACTGAACAACATGGTGAAATCCCATCTCTACTAAAAATACAAATATTAGCCAGGGGTGGTGGTGCACACCTGTAATCCCAGCTACTCGGGAGGCTGAGACAGGAGAATTGCTTGAACTGGGAGGCAGAGGTTGCAGTGAACTGAGATCACACCACTGCACTCCTGCCTGGGCAACAGAATGAGATCCTGTCTCAAAAATTTATATATATTGTTCAGCAATATTCACTCTTCTGCAACCTCCGCTGCTGATACCCAGGCAAACAGGGTCTGGATTAGACCTCCTGCAAACTCCAACAGACCTGCAGCTGAGAGTCCTGACTGTTAGAAGGAAAACTAACAAACAGAAAAGACATCCCCACCAAAACCCCATCTGTACGTCACTATCATTAAAGACCAAAGGTAGATAAAACACACAAAGATGGGGAAAAAGAAGAGCAGAAAACCTGAAAATTATAAAAAATCAGAGCGCCTCTCCCCCTCCAAAGGAACACAGTTCCTCATCAGCAATGGAACAAAGCCAGACAGAGAATGATTTTGACGAGTTGAGAGAAGAAGGCTTCAGATGATCAAACTTCTCCAAGCTAAAGGAGGAAGTTCAAACCCATTGCAAAGAAGCTAAAAGCCTTGAAAAAAGATTTGACAAATGGCTAACTAGAATAACCAAGGTAGAGAAGTCCTTAAATGACCTGATAGAGCTGAAAACCGTGGCATGAGAATTATGTGACAAATGCACATGCTTCAGTAACCTATTCGATCAACTCGAAGAAAGGGTATCAGTGATTGAAGATCAAATGAATGAAATGAAGCAAGAGGAGAAGTTTAGAGAAAAAAGAGTGAAAAGAAATGAACAAAGCCTCCAAGAAATATGGGACTGTGTGAAAAGACCAAATCTATGTCTGATTGGTGTACCTGAAAGTGATGGGGAGAATGGAACCAAGTTGGAAAATACTTTTCAGGATATTATCCAGGAGAACTTCCCCAACCTCAAAAGACAGGCCAACATTCAAATTCAAGAAATACAGAGAACACCACAAAGAAAGTCCTCGAGAAGAGCAATTCCAAGACATATAATTGTCAGATTCACCAAAGTTGAAATGAAGGAAAAAATGTTAAGGGCAGCCAGAGAGAAAGGTCAGGTTACACACAAAGGGAAGCCCATCAGACTAACAGCGGATCTCTCGGAAGAAACTCTACAAGCCAGAAGAGAGTGGGGGCCAACATTCAACATTCTGAAAGAAAAGAATTTACGACCCAGAATTTCATATCCAGCCAAAATAAGTTTCATAACTGAAGGAGAAATAAAATCCTTTACAGACAAGCAAATGCTGAGAGATTTTGTCACCACCAGACATCCCTACAAGAGCTCCTGAAGGAAGCACTAAACAAGGAAAGGAACAACCAGTACCAGCCATTGCAAAAACATGCCATAATATAAAGACCATCGATGCTAGGAAGAAACTGCATGAACGAATGAACAAAATAACTAGTTAACATCATAATGACAGGATCAAGTTAACAAATAACAATATTAACCTTAAATGTAAATGGGCTAAATGCTCCAATTAAAAGACACAGACTGGCAAATTGGATAAAGAGTCAAGACCCATCAGTTTGCTATATCCAGGAGACCCATCTCACATGCAGAGACACACATAGGCTCAAAATAAAGGGATGGAGGAAGATCTAACAAGCAAATGGAAAACAAAAAAAGACAGGGGTTGCAATCCTAGTGTCTGATAACACAGACTTTAAACCAACAAAGATCAAAAGAGACAAAGAAGGCCATTACATAATGGTAAAGGGATCAATTCAACAAGAAGGCCTAACTATCCTAAATATATATGCACCAAATACAGGAGCACCCAGATTCATAAAGCAAGTCTTTAGAGACTTACAAAGAGACTTAGACTCCCACACAATAATAATGGGAGACTTTAACACCCCACGGTCAACATTAGACAGATCAACGAGACAGAAAGTTAACAAGGATATCCAGGAATTGAACTCATCTCTGCACAAGTGGACCTAATAGACATCTACAGAACTCTCCACCCCAAAGCAACAGAATATACATTCTTCTCAGCACCACATCACACTTATTCCAAAATTGATCACATAATTGGAAGTAAAGCACTCCTCAGCAAATGTACAAGAACGGAAATTACAACAAACTGTCTCTCAGACCACAGTGGAATGAAACTAGAATTCAGGACTAAGAAACTCAATGAAAACCACTCAACTACATGGAAACTGAACAAGCTGCTCCTGAAAGACTACTGGGTACATAACCAAATGAAGGCAGAAATAAAGATGTTCTTTGAAACCAATAAGAACAAAGATACAACATACCAGAATATCTGGGACACATTTAAATCAGTGTGTAGAGGGAAATTTATAGCACTAAATGCCCACAAGAGAAAGCAGGAAAGATCTAAAATTGACACCCTAGCATCACAATTAAAAGAACTAGAGAAGCAAGAGCAAACACATTCAACAGCCAGCAGAAGGCAAGAAATAACTAAGATCAGAGCAGAACTGAAGGAGATAGAGACACAAAAAGCCCTTCAAAAAATCAATGAATCCAGGAGCTGGTTTTTTGAAAAGATCAACAAAATTGATAGACCGCTAGCAAGATTAATAAAGAAGAAAAGAGAGAAGAATCAAATAGATGCAATAAAAAATGATAAAGGGGATATCACCACCGACCCCAGAGAAATACAAACTACCATCAGAGAATACTATAAACACCTCTATGCAAATAAACTAGAAAACCTAGAAGAAATGGATAAATTCCTGGACACTTACACTCTCCCAAGACTAAGCCAGGAAGAAGTTGAATCCCTGAATAGATCAATACGAGGTTCTGAAATTGAGACAATAATTAATAGCCTATCAACAAAAAGGTCCAGGACCAGACAGATTCACAGCTGAATTCTACCAGAGGTACAAGAAGGAGCTGATCCCATTCCTCCTGAAGCTATTCCAATCAATAGAAAAAGAAGTAAACCTCCCTAACTCATTTTATGAGGCCAACATCATCCTGATACCAAAGCCTGGCAGAGACACAACGGAAAAGGAGAATTTTAGACCAATACCCCTGATGCACATCAATGCAAAAATCCTCAATAAAATACTGGCAAACTGAATCCAGCAGCACATCAAAAAGCTTATCCACCATAATCATGTGGGCTTCATCCCTGGGATGCAAGGCTGGTTCAATATAAGCAAATCAATAAACATAACCCAGCATAAAAACAAAACCAAAGACAAAAACCACATGATTATCTCAATAGATGCAGAAAAGACCTTTGACAAAATTCAACAGCCCTTCAGGCTAAAAACTCTCAATAAATTTAGTATTGCTGGTATGTATCTCAAAATAATAAGAGCTATTTATGACAAACCCACAACCAATATCATACTGAATGGGCAAAAACTGGAAGCATTCCCTTTGAAAACTGGCACAAGACAGGGATGCCCTCTCTCACCACTCCTATTCAACATAGTGTTGGAAGTTCTGGCCAGGGCAATCAGATAGGAGAAAGAAATAAAGGGTATTCAATTAGGAAAACAGGAAGTCAAATTGTTCCTGTTTGCGGATGATATGATTGTATATTTAGAAAACCCCAGTGTCTCAGCCCAAAATCTCCTTAAGCTGATAAGCAACTTCAGCAAAGTCTCAGGATACAAAATTAATGTGCAAAAATCACAAGCATTCTTATACACCAACAACAGACAAACAGAAAGACAAATCCTGAGTGAACTCCCATTCACAATGGCTTCAAAGAGAATACCTAGGAATCCAACTTACATGGGATGTGAAGGACCTCTTCAAGGAGACCTACAAACTACTGCTCAATGAAATAAAAGAGGACACAAACAAATGGAAGAACACTGCATGCTCATGGATAGGAAGAATCAATATCATGAAAATGGCCATACTGCCCCAGGTAATTTATAGATTCAATGCCATCCCCATTAAGCTACCAATGAGTTTCTTCACAGAATTGGAAAAAAACTACTTTAAAGTTCGTATGGAACCAAAAAAGAGCCCTCATTGCCAAGACAATCCTAAGCCAAAAGAACAAAGCTGGAGGCATCACGCTACCTGACTTCAAACTATACTACAAGGCCACAGTAACTGAAACAGCATGGTACTGGTACCAAAACAGAGATATAGACCAATGGAACAGAACAGAGTCCTCAGAAAAAATACCACACATCTACAACCATCTGATCTTTGACAAATGTGACAAAAACAAGACATGGAGAAAGAAATCCCTATTTAATAAATGGTGCTGGGAAAATTGGCTAGCCATAAGTAAAAAGCTGAAACTGGATCCCTTCCTTACACCTTATACGAAAATTAATTCAAGATGGATTAGAGACTTAAATGTTAGACCTAAAACCATAAAAACCCTAGAAGAAAATCTAGGCAATACCATTCAGGACATAGGCATGGGCAAGGACTTCATGTCTAAAACACCAAAAGCAATGGCAACAAAAGCCAAAATTGACAAAGGGGATCTAATTAAACTAAAGAGCTTCTGCACAGCAAAAGAAACTACCATCAGAGTGAACAGGCAACCTGCAGATTGGGAGAAAATTTTTGCGATCTACTCATCTGACAAAGGGCTAATATCCAGAATCTACAAAGAACTCAAACAAATTTATAAGAAAAAAACAACCCCATCAAAAAGTGGGCAAAGTATATGAACAGACACTTCTCAAAAGAAGACATTTAGGCAGCCAACAGACACATGAAAAAATGCTCATCATCACTAGCCATCAGAGAAATGCAAATCAAAACCACAATGAGATACCATCTCACATCAGTTAGAATGGCGATCATTAAAAAGTCAGGAAACAACAGCTGCTGGAGAGGATGTGGAGAAATAGGAACACTTTTACACTGTTGGTGGGACTGTAAACTAGTTCAACCATTGTGGAAGACAGTTGTGACGATTCCTCAAGTATCTAGAACTAGAAATACCATTTGACCCAGCCGTCACATTACTGGGTATATACCCAGAGGATTATAAGTCATGCTCCTATAAAGACACATGCACAAGTATGTTTATTGCAGCACTATTCACAATAGCAAAGACTTGGAACCAACCCAAATGTCCATCAATGATAGACTGGATTAAGAAAACGTGGCACATATACTCCATGGAATAATATGCAGCCATAAAAGGATGAGTTCATGTCCTTTGTAGGGACATGGATGCAGCTGGAAACCATCATTCTCAGGAAACTATCGCAAAAACAGATAACCAAACACCACATGTTCTCACTCATAGGTGGGAATTGAACAATGAGAACACAGGAAGGGGAACATCACACACTGGGGCCTATTGGGTGGTGGGGGGAGGGGGGAAGGATTGCATTAGGAGATATAGCTAATGTAAATGATGAGTTAATGGGTGCAGCACACCAACATGGCACATGTATACATATGTAACAAACCTGCACATTGTGCACATGTACCCTGGAATATAAAGTATAATAATAAAAAAAAACTACTTCATGTCAAAAACTGTGAAAAGGAACACAAAAGGGATACTATATAATGTTAAAGGAATCAATTTAGCAAGAAGATATAACAATTCTAAATATAAATGTACCTAACAAGAGATCACCCAGATATATAAAGTAAATATTATAAGATCTAAAGAGATAAATTGCCTCCAATACAATAATAGTTGAGGACTCCAACACCCCACTCTCAGCATAGGACAGATCATCTAGAAAAAAAAATCAATAAAGAAACATTGGATTTAAACTGCACTTTAGACCAAGTAGACATAACAGATATTTACAGAACATTTCATCCATCAGTTGAAGAATACACATTCTTCTCAATAGCACATGGAACATTCAACAGGATAGACCATATGTGAGGCCACAAAACAAGTCTTAATAATTTTTTTTAAACTAAATTATATTAAGTATTTTCTAGGACCATAATAGAATAAAACTAGAAGTTAATAACAAGAGAAAATTTGAAAACTCCACAAATACATGGAAATTTAACAGCATACTCCTGAATAACCATTTGATTAATGAATAAATTAAGAAGGGAATAAAAAAATTTTTGCAATGAATAAAAATAAAAATACAACATACTAAATCCTATGAGATACAGCAAAAGCAGTGCCTACAGGGAATTTTATAGGAATTAACACCTATAGCAAAGAAGTAGAAAGATTTCAAATAAACAACCCTGACAATGTACCTCAAGGAAACAGAAAAGAAAAAAAAAAAAAAAAAAAAAAAATCAAAGGCTAACTATATACAAAATGTAAAAAGCAAAGGAAAAACAAAACATAAACAAGCTTGCAAAATAACCAGCTAGCATCATAATGACAAGATGAAATCCACGCATAACAATACTAACCTTAAATGTAAATGGATTAAATGCCCCAATTAAAAGACACAGGATGACAAGCTAGATAAAGTATCAAGACCCATCAGTATGCTTTCTTCAAAATACCCGTCTCACATACAAAGACGCACATAGGTTCAAAATAAAGATACGGAGGGAAAATTACCAAGCAAATGAAAAACAGAAAAAAACAGGGGTTGCAATCCTAGTTTCTGAAATAACAGACTTTAAACCAACAAAAATCAAAAAAGACAAAGAAATGTATTACACAATGGTAAAGGGTTCAATTCAACAAGAAGAGCTAACTATCCCAAATATACATGCGCCTAATACAGGAGCATCCAGATTCATAAAGCAAGTTATTAGAAACATTCAAAGAGACTTAGACTCCCACACAATAATAAGTGGGAGACTTTAACATCCCACTGATGTTATCAGACAGATCAGTGAGACAGAAAATTAACAAAGATAAGTAGGACTTGAATTCAGCTCTGGATCAAGTGGACCTGACAGTTATCTACAGAAGTCTCCACTCAAAAACAACAGAATATATATTCTATTCATTGTCACATGACACTTACTCTAAAATTGATAACATAATTGGAAGTAAAACACTCCCCCCAAATGCAAAAGAACTGAAATCATAACAGTCTCTGAGACCACAGTGCAGTCAAATTAGAACTCTAGATTAAGACATTCATTCAAAACCATACAGCTACATAGAAATTGAACGACCTGCTACTGAATGACTTTTGGTTAAATAATAAGATAGAAATCGAGTTATTTGAAATTAATAAGAACTAAAGAGACAATGTGCCAGCATCTCTGGGATACTGCTAAAGTAGTGTTAAGAGAAATACATATAGCACTAAATGCCCATATCCAAAAGCTAGAAAGATCTCAAGTTAACAACCTAACATCATAACAAAAAGAACTAGAGAACCAAGAGCAAACAAACCCCAAGCTAGCAGATCATAAGAAATAACCAAAATCAGAGTAGAACTCAAGGAGATAGAGAAATGAAAAACCTTCAAAGAAATCAAGGAATCCAGGAGCTTATTTTTTGATTGACTGCTAGCTAGGCTAATAAAAAGAAAGAAAGAAAGAAGATTCAAATAAAGAAAATCAGAAATGATAAGGGAGATATTGCCATTGACACCACAGAAATACAAGCAACCATCAGAGAACAATATAAAAACCTCTATACACTATAAACTAGAAAATCTAGAAGAAATGGATAAATTTTTGAATATATACATCCTCCCAAGACTGAACCAGAAAGAAATTGAATCCCTGAATAGACCAATAATGAGTTCTGAAATTGAAGCACTAATAAATAGCCTACCAACCAAAAAATTAGAGCCCAGGACCAGACTGATTCACAGCTACATTCTACCATAGGTATGAAGAAAAGCTGGTACCATTCATACTGAAACTATTTCAAGAAATTGAAAAGGTGGGACTCATCCCTAACTCATCCTATAAAGCCAGCATCATCCTGACAACAAAACCTGGCAGAGATACAACCAAAAAAAAAGGAAACTACAGGCCAATATCCTTGTTAAACAAAGGATGTTAAACAAAGGATGCAAAAATCCTCAACAAAATACTAGCAAACCAAATCCACCAGCACATTAAAAAGCTTATCCACCATAATCAAGTAGGCTTCATCTCCGGGATGCAAGGCTAGTTTAAGATATGCAAATCAATAGATATTATTCATCACATAAACAGAAATAAAGACAAAAACTACATGATTATCTAAATAGATTCAGAAAAGGCCTTTGATAAAATTCAAAATACCTTTACATTAAAAACTCTCAATAAACTAGGTACTCAAGAAATAAGCCTCAAAACAAAATGAGCCATATATGACAAACCCACAGCCAATATCATACTGAATGAGCAAAAACTGTAAGCATTTTCCTTGAAAACCAGCACAAGACAAGATTTCTCTCTCTCACCACACCTATTCAACATAGTATTGAAAGTTCTGGCCACAGCAATCAGGCAAGAGAAAATAATAAAGGCCATTTGAATAGGAAGAGGGAAAATCAAACTATCCCTGTTTGCAGATAACATGATCTGATATCTAGAAAATCTATCTTCTCAGCCCAAAAGTTTCTTAAGCTAATAAGCAACTTCATCAGAGTCTCAGCATACAAAATTAATGTGAAAAAATGCTAGTATTCCTATACACCAAGAATAGGCAAACTGACAGCCAAATCAGGAATAAACTTCCATTCACAGTTGCCACAAAAAGAATACCTAGGAATACAACTAACAAGAAAAGTGAAGGACCTCTTCAAGAACTACAAACCACTACTTGAAAATATCAGAGATGGCAAACACAAAAAAATGAAAAAACATTCCATGCTCATGGATAGAGAATAATCAGTACATTAAAAATGACAATACAGCCCAAAGCAATTTATATATTCAATGCTATTTCCATTAAACTACCACTGACATTCTTCACAGACTTAGAAAGAACTATTTTAAAATTCATATGGAACCAAAAAAGATCCTGAATAGACAAAAGGCAATGCTACATAGAAAGAATAAAAACTATGTAGCAATGCTACATAGAAAGACAAAAGGCATCATGCTACCCAACTTTAAACTATACTATAGGGCTACAGTAACCAAAACAGCATGATACTGGTACAAGGACACATAGTTCAATGGAACAGAATAGAGAACCCAGCAATAGGACTGCACACTTACAACCATCTGATGTTTGACAAACCTGATGAAAGCAAGCAACAGGGAAAAAATTCCTTATTTAATAAACGGTGCTGAGAGAACTGTCAAGCCATATGCAGAAAATTGAAACTAGACCCATTCTGTATTAGTCTGTTTTCACACTTCCATAAAGAACTACCTGAGAGAGGGTAATTTATAAAGAAAAAAGGTTTAATTGACTTATAATTCCACAGGCTTAACAGGAAGCATGACTGGGAAGCTTCAGGAAACTTACAATCACACAGAAGGCAAAGGGGAAGCAAGGACCTTCTTCACATGGTGGCAGGAGAGAGAGAGATGAAAGGGGAAAGTGCCACACAATTTTGAACACCCAGATCTCGTGAGAACATACTCACTATCATGAGAACAACAAGGAGGAAATCCACCCCCATGACTCAATCACCTTCCACCAGGTCCCTACCCCAACACAAGTGGATTACAATTTGATATGAGATTTGGATGGGGGCACAGAACCAAACCATATAATTCAGTCCCAGGCCCCTCTCAAATCTCATGTGCTTCTCAAATTTCAAAACAGAATCATGCCTTAACAACAGTCCCTCAAAGTTTCCTCTGAGACAAGGCCAGACTCTTCTGCCTATGAGCCTGTATAATCAAAAGCAATTTAGTTGTTTCCAACATACAATGGGAGTATAGGCATTGGGTAAATGGTCTTATTCCAAATAAGATAAATTGGCCAAAATAAAGGGGTCACAGTTCCCATGCAAGTTTGAAGCCAAGTAGGGCAGTCATTAAATCTTAAAGCACCAAAATAATCTCATTTAATCTCCTTTGACTCCATGTCTCACAGCCAGGGCACATTGATGCAAGAAGTGAGCCCCCAAGGCTTTGGGTAGCTATACCCCTGTGACTCTGCAGGGTACATCCCCCAACAGCTGCATTAACAGGTGGACATTAAGTGTCTGCAGCTATTCCAGGTACAGGGTGTAAGCTGTTAGTAGATCTACCATTCTGGGGCCTGGAGGATGGTGGTTCCTCTTCTCACAGCTCCACCAGGAAGTGACCCAGTGAGGACTCTGTGTGGGGGCTCAAATCCCACCTATCCTCTCTGTATTGCCCTAGTAGAGGTTCTCCATGAGGGATCTGCGCCTGCAGCAGACTTCTGCTTGGACATCTAGGAGTTTCCATACATCCTCTGAAACCTAGGTTTCCAAGCCTCATCTCTTGCCCTTGGTGCACTTGCAGGCCCAAAATCACATGGAAGCCACCAAGGCTTGGGGCTTGCACCCTCTGAAGCAACAACTTGAGCTGTACCTTGGCCACTTTTAGCCATGGCTAGAGCCGGAGTGGCTGGGGTGCAGGGTACCATGTCCCCAGGCTGCACAGAGCAGCAGGCCCTGGGCCTGGCACACGAAACCACTTTTTCCTGATAGCCCTGTGGTCCTGTGATGAGAGGGGCTGCCATGTCTCAGACATGACCTGGAGACATTTTCCCCATTGTCTTGGCTATTAACATTAGGCTCCACTTTACTTACACCGATTTCTGCAGCCAGCCGGAATTTCTCCCCAGAAAATGGGTTTTCTTTCCTACCACAAGGTCAGGATGCATATTTTCCAAACTTTTATGTTCTACTTCCTTTTTAAATATAATTTCCAATTTTAGACCATCTATTTCTTTATGCATATAAGTGTACACTTTTAGAAACAGCTAGGTCACATCTTGAGTGCTTTGCTGCTTAGAAATTTCTTCTGCCAGATACCCTAAATTATCTCTCTCAAGTTCAAAGTTCCACAGATCTCGAGGGCAAAGGTAAAATGCTGCCTGTCTCTTTGATAAAACAAAGAGGACATGCCAGTTCCAAATAAGCTCCTCATCTCCATTGGAGGTCACCTCAGCCTGGACTACATTGCCCATATCATTGTCAGCATTTTGGTCAAAACAATTCAACAAGTCTCTAAAAAGTTTCCACATTTTCCTGTCTTCTTCCAAGCCCTCCAAACTGTTCCAACCTCTGCCCATTACTGAGTTCCAAAGTCACTTCCACATTTTCAGTTATCTTTATTGCAGTGCCCCACTTTTCTGGTACCAAATTTCTGTATTAGTTCATTTTCTGTTATAAAGAACTACCTGGGCCAGGCACAGTGGCTCATGCCTGTAATCACAGAACTTTGGGAGGCCAAGGTGGGTGAATCACTTGAGGTCAGGAGTTTGAAACTGGCCTGGCCAACATGGTGAATACACATCTCTATTAAAACTACAAAAATTAGCCAGGTGTTATGGTCCACATCTCTAATCCCCGCTACTCTGGAGGCTGAAGAAGGAGAATCTCTTGAACTCAGGAGGTAGAAGTTGCAGTGAGCTGAGATCGCATCACTGAACTCCAGCCTGGGTGACAGAGTGAGATTCTGTCTCAAAAAGGAAAGACAGACAGACAGACAGACAGAAAGAAAGAAAGAAAGAAAGAAAGAAAGAAAGAAAGAAAAAAAAAAGAAAGAAAGAAAGAACGAACGAACCCACTTGAAACTGGGTAATTTATAAAGAAAAGAGATTTAATTGACTCACAGTTCCAAGGGCTTTACAGGAAGCATGACTGTGAGGCCTCAGGAAAATTATAATGATGGCATAAAGACAATGGGAAACGAGGACCTTCTTGACGTAGTGACAGGAGAGAGAGAGAGAGCAAAGGGGGATGTCCCACACACTTTCTAACAACCAGATCTCATGAGAACTTACTCACTATTATGAAAACAGCAAAGGAAAAATCCTCCCCCATGATTCATTCACCTCCCACCAAGCCCTTTCCTGATACATAGGAATTACAATTTGAGATTAGATTTGGGTGGGGACACAGGACCAAACTATAACAACTTCCTTACAACATATACAAAAATTAACTCAAGATGGATGAAAGACTTAAATGTATAACCCAAAACTATAACAACCCTAGAGGAAAACCTATGCAATTCTATTCAGGACATAGGCAATGGCAAAGATTTCATGACAAAGATGTCAAAATCAATTGTGACAAAAGAAAAAATTGACAAATGGGATCTAAAAAGACCTTCTGCATAGCCAAAGAAACTATCAACAGAGTAAACAAACAACTCACAAAATGGGAGAAAATTTTTGCAATTTATCTATCTCACAAAGGTCTAATATCTAGTATATATAGGGAACTTAAACAAATTTGCAAAGGAAAAATAAACAACCCCATTAAAAAGTGTGCAAAGGACATGAACAGACACTTTTCAAAAAAAGACACATAAAATAACACAGAGAAGGAATTCATAATTCTATCAGATAAATTTAGCAAAGAGATTGAAATTATTAAATAAAATCAAGCAGAAATTGCAGAGTTGAAAAATGCAATTGACATACTAGAGAATGCATCAGAGACTCTTAATAGCAGAATTGATCAAGCAAAAGAGAGAATACGTGAACCTGAAGACAGACTACTGGAAAATATAGTCAGAGGAAATTAAAAAAAAAAGAATAGAAAACAATAAAACACACCTACAGGATCTGGAAAATACCTTCAAAAGGACAAATCTAAGAGTTATTACTTTTAAAGGGGAGGTAGAGAAAGAAAAACGTATAGAAAGTCTATTCAAAGTGATAATAATAGAAAACTTCCCAAAACTAAAGAAATATATCAATATCCAAGTACAAAAAGGTTATAGAACACTAAGCAGATTTAACCCAAAGAAGACTACCTCAAGACATTTAATAAACCAACTCCCAAAGGTCAAGGATTTTAAAAAAAGTCTTAACAGCAGCAAGATAAAAGGAACAAATAACACACAATGGAGCTCCAATACATCTGGTAGCAAACTTTTCAGTGGAAACTTTATAGACAAGGAGTGGCATGACATATTTAAAGTCCTAAAAGCAAAAAACTTTTAGCCTAGAATAGTTTGATGAAAAATTTTTTAAACATGAAGGAGAAATAAAGACCTTCCCAGATAACAAAAGCTGAGAGATTTGCTTACCCCAGATCTGTCTTAAAAAAAAAATATGTTAGAGGGAGTTCTTCATTCTGAATGAAAAGAGCATTAATAGGCATTAAGAAATCATATGAAGGTACAAAATTCACTGGTAATAGCATACAGATAATATTATAACACTAATCAAAGTGTGTAAAATACTCTTAAGCAGGAAGACTAAAAGATGAACCAAGTAGAAATATCAACTATGACAACTTTCCAGTTCATAGATAGTACAATGAGACATAAAGAGAAATAACAAAAAGTTAAAAAGTATAGAAATAAAGTTAATATGTACAGTTTTATTAGTTTTCTTTTTACATGTTTGTTTATGAAATCAGCGTTAAGTTGTCATGACTTTAAGATAATGGGTTATAAGATAGTACCTGCAAGTTTTATGGTAACCTCAAATTGAGAAACATATAACACATACCAAAATAAAAAGCAAGAAATTAAACCTACCACCAGAAAAAAATCACTATGCCTAAAATGAAGAAAGGAAACAAGGAAGACCACAAAATAACCAGAAAACAAATAACAAAATAGCAGAAGTAAGTCTTCACTTGTCAACAACAACATTTAATGTAAATGGTCTAATCTATCCAATCAAGATACATAGAGTGACTGAATAGATTCTTTAAAAAGCAAAACTTAATGATCTGTTGCCTACCAGAAACAAATTCATCTCTAAAGATTCACATAGATTGAAAATAAAGAGATGGAAAAATATGTTTCATGACAATTGAAACAAAAAGAGCAGGAGTAGCTATACTTATATCATACAAATTAGATTTCTAGACAAAAACTAAGAAGAGAAAAAGAAAGTCATTATATAATGATTAAGGGGTGAATTCAGCCAAATGTACATAACAGTTGTAAATATATATGCATGCAACACTGAAGCACGTATGGACAGATCTTCCAGACAGAAAATCAGCAAAGAAACATTAGACATTATCTGCACTATAAAACAAATGGCCCCAATGGATATTTACAGATCATTTTATTCAAGAATAATTCTTTATTCAAAGAATGTGCAGAATATATATTCTATTCTTTAGCACATGGATCATTCTGAAGAATAGACCATATGTTAGGCCACAAAAACAAGTCTTAAAACATTCAGAGAAAATTGAAACAATATCAAACATAGTCTCTAAACAGAAAACAATAAAACTAGAAATCAATAATGAGAAATTTTTTGAAAATATATGAACACATAGAAATTAAACAATATACTCCTGAATCACCATTGGGTCAATGAAGAAATTAAGAAGACAATTGAAATATTTCTTGAAATACATGGTAATTGAAACACAACATACCAAACCCAATAGCATACAGTGAAATCAATAAGTCGGAACTTTATAGCTATAACTTCACACATCAAAAAAGAGGAAAATCTCCAAACAAATAAAGTAATGATGCATCTTGAAGAACTAGGAAAGCAAAAGCAAATCAAATGCAAAATTAGTTGAAGCAAAATAATAAGGATCAGAGAAGAAATACATAAATTTGAAATGAAAAACACAATACAAAACGTCAATGAAATTAAAAGTTGTTTTTTTAAAAGATAAATAAAATTGAAAAACCTTTAGACAGACTAAGACAAAAGAGAGAAGACCTAAATATTTAAAGCAGGGATGAAAAAGAAGACATTAAAACTGATACTATAGAAATTAAACAGACTATTACTACTACAAGCAAATGTATGACAACAATGGAAAACCTAGAAGAAACTGATAAATTCCCAGACACATACAATCTACCAAGATTGAACCAGGAAGAAATCCAAAACTTGAACACATTAGTAACAAGTAACAAGATCAAAATAAAAACTATTTCATTAAAGAAAACATTGAAAGAAAAACTAATATCAAGCCTACTCCAAACTATTCCAAAAAATAGAGGAGGGAATATTTCTAAACTCATTCTCCAAGTCCAATATTATCGTGATACCAAAACCAGACAATGACACATCAAAAAAGGAAAATTATAGGCCAATGTTTCTAATGAATATTGATGCAAAATTCCTCAACAGGGCTGGGTGTGGTAGCTCATGCCTCTAATCCCAGCACTTTGGGAGGTCAAGGTGGGCGGATCACAAGGTCTGGAGTTTGAGACAAGCCTGGGCAACATGATGAAACTCCATCTCTATTAAAAATACAAAAATAAGCTGGGCATGGTGGTGCATGCCTGTGATATCCCAGTTACTCTGGAGGCTGAGGCAGGAGAATTGCTTGAATCTGGGAGGTGGAGATTGCAGTGAGCCAAGATTGTGCCACTCCACTCCAGTCTTGGTGACAGAGCAAGATTCTGTCTCAGGGAAAAAAAAAAAAAAAAAAAAAAAAAAAAAAAAAAAAAAACCTTAACAAAATACTAACAAAATGCAACAATACATATGTAGCAGCCACACAGTAGTATCATACTGAACAAGGAAAATCTGAAAGCGCTTCCTCTAAGATCTGGATAACAACAAGGTTGCCCACTTTCACCACTATTATTCAGCACAGTTCTGGAAGTCCTAGCTAGAGCAATCAGACAAGAGAAAGAAATAATGGGCATCCAAACTGAAAAAGAATCAATCTTGATTCTTGCTGACAATATGATCTTATATTTGGAAAAAATCTAAAGACTCCAACAAAAATTATTAAAACTCATAAACACTTTCAGTAAAGTTTTAGGATAAGAATATCAACATACAAAAATCAGAAACATATTTATATGATGACAGTTAACAATATGAAAAAGAAATCAAAGGAGCAATCCTATTTACTATACCCACAAATAAAATTAAATACAAAAAATTAAACAAAGAACTGACAGATATCTACAATAAAATCTATAAAACACTTGGGCAAGAAATTGAGGACATACACACAAAAAAATGGAAAGATATTTCATGTTCATGGATTAGAAGGATCAGTATCGCTAAAATGTTCACACTACACAAAGCAATCTATAGATTCTATGCAATCCCTACCAAAGTACCAACAACAATTTTTGCAGAAATAGAAAATCAATCCTAAAATGCATATGAAACCACAAATCACCCAGAGTAGCCAAAACTATTCGAGCAAAATGAACAAAACTGGGAGAATCACAATACCTAACTCCAAATCATAGTTCAGCACTATGGTAACCAAATCAGTATGGAACTGGAACAAAAATAGACACATAGACGAATGTGACATAATAGAGAACCCAGAAATAAATCCACACACCTACTGACATGGTTTGGATCTGTGTCCCCACCCAAATCTCATGTCAAATTTTAATCCCCAGTGTTGGAGATGGGGCCTGGTGAAAGGTGATTAAATCATGGGTGTAGATTTTCCACTTGGTACTATTCTCATGATAGTGAGTAAGTTCTTGTGAGATCTGGTTGTATAAAAGTGTGTGGCACCTCCCCCTCCTCTCTCTTGTTCCTGCTCTGGCCATGTAAGATGAGCCTGCTCCCCCTTTGCCTTTGACTATCATTGTAAGTTTCCTGAGGCCTCTCCAGAAGACAAACAATTGCTATCAATGATTCCTGTATATTCTGCAGAACCATGAGCCAACTAAACATCTTTTCTTTATAAATCACCCAGACTCGGGTATTTCTTTATAGCAATGCAAGAATGGTCTAATACAGAAAATTGTTACTGAGAAGTAGAATATTGCTATAAAGATACCTGAAAGTGCAGCAACAGCTTTGGAAATGGGTAATGGGCCGAGGTTGGAACAGTTTGGAGCGATCATAAGAAGACAGGAAGATGAGGGAAAATTTGGGAATTCCTAAAGACTTGTTGAATGGTTGTGACCCAAATGCTGATAGTGATATGGGCAGAGATGACCAGGCTGAGGTGGTCTCAGATGGAGTTGAGGAACTTATTGGGAAGAGGAGCAAAGTCACTTATATTATGATTTAGCAAATAGCTTGGCTGCATTGTTCTCCCACTCTAGAGATTTGTGAAAGTTTGAACTTGAGAGTGATGATTTAGGTAACTGGCAGAAGAAATTTATAAGCAGCAAAGCATTGAAGATATGGCCTGGCTGCTTTTAACAACCTGTATTCTTACACATGAGCACATAAATGACCTGAAACTGGAATTTTTATTTAAAAGGGAAGCAGAGCATAAAAGATTGGAAAATTTGCAGCCTGGCCATGTGGTAGAAAATAAAAGCCCGTTTTCTGGAGAGGAATTCAAGCAACCTGCAGAAATTTGCATAAGTAAAAAGAAGGAGCCAAGTGCTAATACCAAGACAACAGGGAAAAGGCCTGGAAGGTATTCCAGAGACCTTCTCGGCAGCTCCTCACATCAAAGGCCCAGAGTCCAAGGAAGGAAAAGTGGTTTGGTGGACAAGGTCCAGGGCCCTGCAGCCCTGCACAGCTTTGGGACACTGTTCTCTGTATTCCAGCCGCTCCAGCTCTGGCCATGGCTCCAAGGGGTACACGTACAGCTTGAGCTACTGATTCAGAGGTGCCAGTCATAGCCTTGGCGTCTTCCATGTGGTGTCATGGGGCACTGCCTAGTGGATCTGTGAGAGGGACATAAGATTTGGGAGGGGCCAAAGGTGGAATGATATCATTTGGATCTGTGTCTCTACCCACATCACATGTTGAATTGTAATCCTCAATGTTGGAGGTGGGCCCTGGTGGGAGGTTGACTGGATCATGGGAATGGATTTTCCACTTGGTACTGTCCTCATGATAGTGAGTGAGTTTTCATGCAATATGGTTGTTCAAAAGTATGTATCATCACCCTGCCGCCTTGCTCCTACTCTGGCCATGTAAGATAAGCCTGCTCTGCCTTCACCTCATGATTGTAAGTTCTGTGAGGCCTCCTCAGAAGCCCAGCAGATGTCAGCATTGTGCCTCCCATATACCCTGCAGAACCATGAACCAATTAAAACATTTTTCTTTATAAATTACCTAGTCTCGAGCATTTCTATAGCAATGTAATAATAGTCTAATGCACCTACAGTAAACTCATTTTTGACAAAGGTGCCAGTTAAAATGGAATGCAAGGATGATTCAACATACGTAAATCAATAAATGTGATATCCTATATCAACATATTGAGGGACAAAAACCATAGCATCTCAACAGATGCAGAAAAAGCATTTAATATAAAGTTCAACATCAGTTTGTGATGAAATCTCTCAGGTAATAACAAATGCTGGGCAAAGATGTGGAAAAAAAGAGAACTTTTATATACTCTTGGTGGGAATGAAAACTGGTGCAACCACTGTGAATAACAGTTTGAAGGTTCCTCAGAAAACTAAAATTTGAGCTACCATAATACCTAGAAATTCTACTGCTGTGTATGTATCCAAAAGTAAGAAAATCAGTTTATCAGAGATATCTGCACTCCCATGTTTGTTGCAGCACTGTTCACAATAGCCAAGATTTGGAAGCAACCTAAATGTTGTCAACAGATGATTGGATAAAGAAAGTGTGGTACATATACATAATGGAGGACTATGCAGCCATAAAAATGAATAAGTTCCTTTATTTCAACAACATGGATGGAACTGGTGATCATTATGTTAAGTGAAATAAATCAGGCACAGAAAGACAAACTTCACATGTTCTCTTATTTGTGGGTGTTAACAATCAAAACAATTGAACTCATGGAGATAGAGAGTAAAAGGATGGTTACCAGAGGCTGGGAAGATGAGTGGTGTGGTGAGGGGGAAGTGAAAATGGTCACTAGGCACAAAAATATACAGATATAGTTAGAAAATATGAATAAGAACTACTATTTGATAGCACAACAGGGTGACTACATCCAATATTAATTTAATTTTACATTTTAAAATAATTAAAAGAGTATAATTGGATTGTTTGTAACACAAATGATAAATGTTTGAGGGGATGGGACACCCCATTTCCCATTGTGTGATTATTATTCATTGCATGTCTGTATCAGAGTATATCACATACCCCATAAACAGATACATGTACTTTGTATCCATAAAAAAATTTAAAAGCATAGACAAAAATTATCTCAACAAAATACTAGAAGATTGAAGACAACAATGCATCAAAAACATAATACGTCATGATCAAGTGAGATTTATCCAAGGAATGCAAGGATGATTCAACATATGTAAATCAATAATGTGATGCATCATATCAACATAATGAGGTACAAAAACCACGTGATTATTTCAATAGATGTAGAAAAAGCATTTAGTAAAGCTCAACATCACTTCTTGATTAAAAACTCTCAACTAATTAGGCACAGAAAAAATATACCTCAAAATAATAAAGGCCATATAGACAAAACTGCAGCTAACATCATACTGAATTGGGAAATGCTGAAAGTCTTTCTCCTATGAACTGGAACAATACAAGATGCCCATTTTCAGCATACTTGTTCAATATAGTACTGACAGTCCTAGCCAGAGCAATCAGGCAAGAGAAACAAATGAAAAGCATTCACTTTGGAATAGAGAAATTAAAGTTGTTTCTCTTCACAGAGGAAATTATCTTTTATATAGACAACCCTAAAGTCTCAACCAAGAAACTCTTAGAACTGATGAATAAAACTCTTAGAACTGATGAACAAATTCAGTAAAGTTGAAAGATAAAAACTCAACATCCCAAAACCAGTAGTGCTTTGATACACCAATAACAGACTAACAAAAAGTAAATCAAGAAAGCAATCCAATTTATAGCAGCTACAATAAAAAGTCCTATAAATACATTTAATCGGTTAGGTAAAAGACCTCTACAAGGAAAACTACAAAACACGGATGAAAGAAATTGAAGAGAAATAAACAAATGCAAAGACCATGCCATGCTGATGGATGGGAACAATTAATATTGCTAAAGTAGCCATACTACCCAAAGCAATCTATACATGCAATGCAATTCCTAAGACATTCTTCAAAGAAATAGAAAATACGATTATAAACTTTGTATAGAACAACAGAAGACGCCAAATAGCCAAAACAGTACTGAACAAGAAAAACAAAGGGGGAGGCATCACATTACCTGGCTATTCTCAAAAGGACAAAAAATAACCAATACTGGTGAGGCTGTGGAGAAATTATACTCTCCACATCCAAATAAGGCCATTTGGAAAACAGTATGGCATCATCTCAAAAAACTAATGGACTTGTACACTACTGCTCATAAGCTGCTTTATTTATATTAGCTAAAAATCAGAAAAATCTAAATGTTCATCAGTTTTTTTAGATGAATTACCATACAATGCAGCAATCCCACTACTGCATATTTGTCCAAAAGAAAGGAAATCAGTATATCAAAGGGATACCTACACCCCCACGTTCATTGCAACACTATTCACAATAGTCAAGATATAGAATTAACCTAAGTGTCCATCAATGGATGAATAGATAAATATGTTGTGTGTACACATGATAGAATACTATTTAGCCATAAACATTAATGAAAACTTGTCATTTGTAGTAACATGGATGGACTTAGACATCATTATGTTAAAGAATATAAGCTAGGCACAGAAAGACAAATAGCACATGTTTTCACTCATGTATCAGAGCTAAAATAATTGATCTCATGGAGGTAGAGAGTAGAATAACGATTATCAGAGTAGGAATGAAGTGAGGTTGGCTAATAGGTACAAAATTACAGTTAGAAGAAATGAGTATTCCTGTTCAATAGTACCCTATATTTTAAAATAATATATTGTAGATTTCAAAATTGCTAGAAGACCTGAAATGTTTCCAACATAAGAAAAACCAATAAATGTTTGAGATGATAGATATCTTAAATATCCTTATTTGATCATTAAACATTGTACACATGTATTCAAAATATCATGTGTATCCCATAAATATTATGATGTATCAATTAAAAATAAAAACATAAATTAAAAAAATAAAAGTTTATAATTATCACACACTTATTGGTAAAAGATTGAATGCATTCTCCCTAAAATCAAGAAAAATTTAAGGATTTCTGCACTCTTAGTTTCTCCTGAGTATTTTTCAAGAGGTTCTAGCCAGTGCAATATGTGAAGAAAAAGGAAAATATATCCATTTCAGAAAAGTAAAACATTCTTTGTTAATAAGTAACATTATCTACGTAGAATGCCTTCTGGAAACAAGATAAATTAAACATATATCTACATAAAGACTTGTACACTACTGCTCATAAGCTGCTTTATTTATATTAGCTAAAAATCAGAAAAATCTAAGTGTTCATCAGAAAGTGAGTGGATGGGGCCGAGCAACAGTATCGTAAGTACATGGGTATTCCACACCACAGGGTTGCAAATTCAACTGCAGGATGTTCATGCTTATGCTATTACAGCAGTAAGAAATAAACCTTTTTTTAAAAAAATGTGAGTGGATAAAAATGGTATATCCATAAAAATGGCATACTACTCAATAAACTGAAATGAACAGTGAATACACACTCCAAAATAGACAAATCTCAAAACAGTATGTTTATAGAATGAAGCCAAACAAACCAAAAAATGCATACTGTATGATTCCATGTACATAAAAATCTAGAAAATGCAAACAAACCTATGGTAATAGAAACGCACACGCACTGTGTACCAAGTTGCAGACTTACCCTAACCACAAAAACAAAAACAAGTGGACCTCAGCAGTGTGATTTTATAGAAAAAACAAGGTCTCTCAATTAATTATTGACCAGGTAAGGAAAAAAAAGCCATTTAACTCATTTTATCTGTAAGAATATGCTTCCACTTCTTTTTCATAACATTTTTTTTCAAGATATAATTCTATTACTTACAATTCATTCATTTAAAGCATACAATTCAGTGGGTTTCAATGTATTCAGAGTTGCACAACTCTCACTATAGTCTATTTTAGAACATACTCATCACTCCCAGAAAGAAGCCCCATTCTCTCCGGAAATCAACTGCCCCCATTTCCCCCACTATTTCTCCTCCTTGTGCAAGCAATAATCTACTTTCTGTCTATAAATTTCCCTATTGTAGATATTCCATGCAAATGGAGTCATACAATACAGGGTCTTCTGTGACTACTTTTACAGAAGCTAAGTGCATGTTTTCAAGGCTCGTTCATGTTAATATTTAATTCCTTATTCTTACTGAATAATATTTCCTTGTATGGATAGATCACATTTACTTTATCCATTCATCAGTTGATGAACTGATTTTTGTTTATGTCTATGAATATACATATGAAAATGTTAGTGTGGGCATGTTTTTCCTTTTTTCCATATATAACAACAGTGACTTGCTGAGTCATAGGGTAACTGTTTAATCTTTTTAGGAACTGCTAGTCTGTTTCCCAAAGCACCTTTGCCATTATGCATTCCCACCAGCACAAATGAGAGGTCCAATTTCTCTTTCCTTGGTTCTCCTTGGTAAACTAGTAAGCCTTAGGTTTAGGTTTTTGCCCTCTTGGACCTATCAGCCTCCTCTAAATTACCACAACTATTTTTTAAGACACTTTTATGTTTGAATTTTCTCACATTCTGTTTCAAGTCAATTTCTTTGGGGGGAGAACTTTGGAGCTCCCTGTTCTTGTTACAGGTAGTAGATAGGCATGAGCTGGGCAGGAGAGGGCTCTCCCCCAACCCATTAGGAATGTCAGGTTTACTGTTTGACAATTATCACCCTGCCTCTCTAAAAATAATTTGGCAGCCCACCCAGGGTGCCAGAGAGAGGCCATTTCCTGAGGATCCACAGCTATTAACATGAAAGCATTAACTGAATGCAGATATTAGGGAGAAAAAACTTCCTGGGTGTGGGCACTAAGAGATAAAATGGTGAAGTATGACCTCCTGGGTGCATTCCACCAGAAAAAGGAAGAAAGTCTCAGACAGGCATGTGTACAACTTCCTAAACACACTGCATGAGCTCAGTTCCCAAGGGTAAAGACAGCACTGCACACGCAGGAAGCCCACCCTAAGGGAAGAATCATGGGAAATAAATGAGCCTATAAAGTCTTGGGATCAAGGTTAAACACCCCTTTTGTTTTCTTTTTCATCTTCATGTGCCTGCTTGGGTCTCTTCCAAGCACACCTTCCTTTCTTTCCTAATATAAATCGTGGAACCAACCCAAATGTCCATCAATCAAGGAGTGGATAAACTGTGATAGATATATATCTATATCTATATACATATATACTACTCAGCCATAAAAGGAATGAATTAACGAATTAACGGCATTTGCAGAGACCTGGATGAGACTGAAGACTGTTATTCTAAGTGAAGTAACTCAGAAATGGCAAACCAAACATTATATGTTCTCACTGATATGAGGAAGCTAAGCTATGAGAACGCAAAGGCATAAGAATGATACAATGAACTTTGGGGACTTGGGAGGAAGGATGGGGGGCTGCAAGGGATAAAAGACTACAGGCCAGGCACAGTGGCTCACGCCTGTAATCCCAACACTGTGAGAGACTGAGGCGGGTGGATCACCTGAGGTCGGGAGTTTGAGACCAGCCTGACCAACATGAAGAAACCCCGTCTCTACTAAAAATACAAAATAAGCAGGGTGTGATGGCACATATCTGCAATCCCAGCTATTTGGGAGGCTGAGGCAGGAGTATTACTTGAACCTGGTACAGGAAGGTTGCGATTAGCTGAGATCATGCCATTGCACTCCAGCCTGGGCAACAAGAGTGAAACTCTGTCAAAAAAAAAAAAAAAAAAAAAAAGACTACAAACAGGGTGCAGCGTATACTGCTCCGGTGATGGGTGCACCAAAATCTCACAAATCACTACTAAAGAACTTACTCATGTAACCAAAAACCACCTGTACTCCAATAACCTATAGAAAATGAATGAATGAATGAATGAATGAATGAATGAATGAATGAATAAATAAATAAATAAATAAATAAAATTTAAAAAGTTATAAGGGAAGTAGTCAAAAAATAACGAAATAAAAATACAAAAATTTAAAAAAGTCTGGGTGCGGTGGTTCACTCTTGTAATCCCAACACTTTGGGAGACCAAGGTGGGTGGATCACTTGAGGTCAGAGTTCGAGACCAGTCTGGTCAACATGGTGAATCTCCATCTCTACTAAAAATACAAAAAATTAGACAGGTGTGGTGGTGGGCACCTGCAATCCCAGCTACTTGGGAGGCTGAGGCAGGAGAATCGCTTGAACACGGGAGGCAGAGGTTGCAATAAACCAAGATCATGCCATTGCACTCCAACCTGGGCAATAAAGCAAGACTCTGTCTCTAAAAAAAAAAAAGTTAAAAAACATAAAACATATGGCCAGGCATGGTGGCTCACGCCTGTAATCGCAGCACTTTGGGAGGCCAAGGTGTGTAATTCCAGCTACTTGGGTGGCTGAGGCAGGAGAATCGCTTGAACCTGGGAGGCAGAGGTTGCAGTGAGCAAAGATCATGCCATTGCACTCCAGCCTGGAAAATAAAGCAAGACTCCGTCTCAAAAATAAATAAATAAATAAATAAATAAATAAATTAAATAAATAATAAAATTTAAAAATACGGCCAGGCATGGTGGCTCATGTCTGTAATACCAGCACTTTGGGAGGCCAAGGTGGGTGGATAACCTGAGATCGGGAGTTCGAGACCATCCTGACCAATGTGGTGAAATCGCATCTCTACAAAAAAAAAAATTTTAAGAATTAGCCGTGTGTGGTGGCCGCACACCTGTAATCCCAGCTACTCTGGTGGCTGAGGCAGGAGAATCACTTGAACCCGGGAGGTGGAGTTTGCAGTGAGCTAAGATGGTGCCACTGTACTCCATCCTGGGCAACAGAAGGAGACTTAGTTTTGAAAAATTTAAAATTAAATATAAAGAAAGTACATATATATAGATAAAGTAAAGCCATTTAAAATAAACTTGCACTCCTGCTCTGAAATTTGCCTTGGTCTCTTTTTCTACTTTATGCCCCTCAGGTGAATTTTTCTTCTGAAGAGTCAAAGAGGGAAGTTGCTGCAGACCTGCCAGTAACTCGGGGTCCCTCGGATCGCTTCCATCTTCTCTAAAGATAACATTCTATGGACTGCCTCCCTGAACCACTGCTGCAGAGAGCCTGCTTCTCTCAGAGCAACATCCTTGCTTTATGATCAGGGCATGGTCCACGGGTGGTAGCCTTTGTTCTTCTGGGATTGTACCTCCCAGCATGAAAACTTCTACCTACAAGTGGACTGTGGCAAAGGTGTTTGGGGTTCCAGTGTTCTCAATCTGTTTTGCAGGGGTAGCTAAGGTGAAGCTTCCCTTCTATTAGTGGGGATGGAGTGAAGGAAGGGAGCTCCTGAACTCTTGGCCATGATCTCACTGTAATTTGGCCTCTGTAACACAAAGCTGTGGGTAATGAGAAACACTGGTGCCCTGCCTTTCATGGAGAGATACCATAGCCCTTCACTGGAACCTAAGAGCACAGAGGGCCTCTGTCTTGTTGGCCATAACTGCCGGAGCAGAGCCAAAGCCTCCATCACACTGGACTGGAATGGGATAGAGAGGAAGGGTGTTGTGACTCAAATGCCACAGACTCACAGTGTTGTTACAAAGATTTAGATTTTCTTCAATAAATATTTCTCCATTTGTTTTATGCGCTTAAGACAATTTCCATAGACTTTAAATTCTTGATTTTTAAAATAATTTTCACTTGTTCTGGGTGCTTTCCTAGAAGTGGTCCATGGAGCTCCTCATGCTATCATTTGTGAACTGGAACTCACCTTCTGTTTCATTATATGGCAAGAATTACATCTATAGGTATGATTTTTAAAATCATGTATCCTTATTGAGTTACTGTGTTTCTTCCTCTGTCAGCTAACCAAAAAAAAGAAAGCATTTTTTTTTTAATTATGTGATTCAACTCACAAAAAACTTCAGTTTCTACCTGACTGCATTAAAAAACCATTTTGTATTCTTATATACAAATGTATGGGAAATTCAAAACTGAATTATGAAGAGATCTCTCACTAATTTCTTGCCCATGCATGATTGTCATTTTTAAAGGAAATTCGCATCACAAGGTTAATGTATGCAGGTGAAATAACCACCGTGTCTCCTATCACAGAAAGACGAGCTAGAGAAAAGCTGTTTCAAATTTCCTCCTACCCCAAAGTGCTGTCAACACCATTCTGTAGTCTTTCAATTACAAGACCCAAATTAGCAGCAATTGCCACTAATAGCTTACTAATTAATATATATTCCCCTGAGGCGTCTAGTCTATCAGACAGACCTCAGCTCTGAAAAACATACCGGACCCATTTGCCAGACTACCTTATTCTGTGAAATTCCTGTCATCAAACAATAATATCAGCAAAACTAGCCTACTTAGACAATTCGTTCTTTTCTATTTCCTTTGATTAGGACTGAAGATACACACCAAGGTTAATCATAGCTAAAATTTTGAATTAGATTAAATTTGCCCTTGAAGTTCTCTCAATTAATCTCACTGCATTTCTTTCTCAACTCCTGACACTCGTTTCTCTAAAGAGAATATCATCAGATAGGTTTCTTTTCTTTTCTTTTTTTGAGACGGAGTCTCACTCTGTCACCCAGGCTGGAGTGCAGTGGCGCGATCTCGGCTCACTGCAAGCTCTGCCTCCCGGGTTCACGCCATTCTTCTGCCTCAGCCTCCCGAGTAGCTGGGACTACAGGCACCTGCCACCGCACCTGGCTAATTTTTTGTATTTTTAGTAGGAACGGGATTTCACCGTGGTCTCGATCTCCTGACCTCGTGATCCACCCGCCTCAGCCGCCCAAAGTGCTGGGATTATAGGCGTGAGCCATGGCGCCCGGCCCAGATAGGTTTATTTTCACTGGAAATGTCTCTACATTCCAAAATTATATTTCCATATCTTGCTTCCATCTCTAGGGTACCCTAGCTTTAACTGGATGATGCTATGTCACATAAAGCTGTACATGGACAATGACATTTCAGTGCTTTCCTCTTCTTGGGGCTATTTTTATTATTTAAGTAGACACATTATTGTATGCAAGGTACCAATGTAAAATACTGATGCTAATGATGACAAAAAGAGTCAAACTTTGTAAAATATTTGAAGAGATTTATTCTGAGCCAAATATGAGAGACCATGGCCCATGACACAACCCTCAGGAGATCCTGAGAACGTGGAACCGAGGTGGCTGGAGTGCAGCTTGGTTTTATACATTGGTTTGGTCCAGAAAGGCAGGACAACTTGAAGGGGTGGTGTGCTTTCAGGTTATAGATAGATTTAAATTTTCTGATTGACGGTTGGGTTTATCTAAAGACCTGGGATCAACAGAAAGGAAATGTCTGGGTTGCAATAAGAGGTTGTGGAGAGCAAACTTTAATCATGCAGATGAAGCCTCTAGGTAAGGGCATCATGCAGAATAGATTGTAAATGCTTCTTATCAGACTTAAAGGTCTGTATTGATGTTAACACTGGAGTAGTATAATGAGGCTTGTCTGAACCCCACTTCTTATCATGGCCTGAACCAGCCTCTCAGGTTAAATTCCAAAAGTGCCCTGGCTGAGGGGGAAGTCCATTCAGATGGTTGGGATGCCTTAGAATTTTATTTTGGGTGTACACTAGGAATTCAAAGGTGAATGAAACAAAAATCTGTGACTTCAGTGAATTTCCAATTTTAGGAGAGATATCAATTTGCTAATAATAATAACAGTATCTAGCATTAATTAAGCCTCTATTGTGTGTGAGGCAATATGCTAAGCTTTTCTTTGTATTACTTTTTTTAAACCTCACAGCAACCCCTCAATGTGGGCATTATTTTTATTCCCATTTTACAGAAGAGAAAACTTCCGAAGAGTAAAGTCACATATCTAGCAGGAGGCCAACCCAGAATTCGAACCTACATGCATCTGTTCTCAAAGCCAGAGTTCTTAAAGCTTGTGCTATACTATTTGTCATACAATAAAACTGATACAATAATAAGAAGAAATGCTTAGTAGTTGCCAAGCAGTATGCTAAGTGTTTTTATGTCTTATCACAAGCATTAGTCATTGCAACCCCATTATGTGTTAAAAACTTAAGACAAATTTAACAGAGTTTCATTAATTAAAGAATAATTATCAAATCAGGCAGTCCCCAGAAACAGAATAGGTTCAGAATGACTATGGGGCTACTGCATGGTCAGATAACATGAGAGAGCAGAAAAAGGAGAGTGAGTTAGGCAAAGTAACATCTAGGATGGTTACAGTTCAGCATATGACATCATCGAATATGCTTAGAACAGCTGGATACCTGTTATTAACTGAAACTCTGTGATTGGTACAAGAGTAAGCTACAGGCTCTTTCCACATCCATTTAGGTTACAGTTTACTATGTATGGAGAAATCTTTAGGTCAAAATTTTAGACTAAAGATTTATGTGACATAGCATCATCCAGTTAAAATACGTAACACGGGAGCTTTAGGCTAAACTTTATTTTAACATATGGAAGCACCATTATTTTCTAGAATTTAAAATGAGAATAGTAAGACTGGTTAATTTGCCCAGAGATGCAGAACTGTGTGGGATATGATGAGGTTTCTCTTCAAATAATCCGATCAATCTTGTATTCTTTAGTTCATAGTTCCCCCTCCCCCTTTTCTCCTTTTTCTCCTTTTTTCCTGTTTGCCTTTGTTAGATGCCCAGGCACGCCACAGTACCAGGTGTTGTCAGTACCAGCTCACATTCCTTTCCTCATTTGGAAAGAGAACTAACTTTCTAGCTCATTACAGACATCCCTTCCCCTTCCTCTCCACTTTCTTTTACATGCCCACCTTATCAAAAAAAAAAGAAAAGAAAAATCAGATGTTTAGCCAGCTGGGATTAGTTTAGATTGTACGACCCGATCCTGGCCAACAGAGAAAGGGTACGGGGTGGGACTTGCATCAGGAATAAAGGCTCTCGTGCCCCTTTGTTCGGGTGTACTCTCATGGTGACTGGCCAAGGAGGCACCCCTCTATGCAGAAATAAAATGGCTTTGCTAAGAACCTTTTGAACAAGTGTTCAATTTCCTTAGGATTTTGAACATTATTCCTAACAACTTGTAAGTAGAAGAATTAAGATTTGAACTCAAGTTGAGATAGTACAAGTGGCAGCTATATCAATAATTCTGATATATTTAGAGAAAAAAATTAAGGAGGTATTAAAATGCTATTTATAATATCAGAAAATCCCTTTATTTGTTGAAAAAATACTGGGGGCCTATTGAGAGCCTATTAAGTGCTTGTTTCCGGAGTAAAGGCAAAGAATAAGAACTAAAAACACTTACTCCCATTAAAGTAGGTGCTGCGGGTGCGACTGGCTGGGGCCAGTGTCGTCATGGGTGGCAAAGGATATTACGTAGGTGAAGAAAGGAAGATTTATTACGGGGAAGGTATGTTGAAGGGAAGCAACAGGCAGCACAGCAGAAGGGGGCTGTCTGCAAAGAGGCAGGGGCTGGAGGGAAGTTTTCTAGGCCTGTGCTAAAGAGGCTATGTGCTGAAAGAGGTGTCTGGGAACAGGATGTTGTGCCAGTAGGTTGCTTGCAATTAGTCATTTCTCAGAGCATTTGTTTTCCCTTACCTGGGACCCCTTCCTTGTTGTTGCTTACCTATCTTATCAGGACTCCACAGTGGACCTCAGTCTCCCATGGAAAACAGCAGATGGGTAAATAAGCAACCACTCTGGTGAGATAAACTCAGAGGGGATATGCGTCAACAAAGAAGGAGCACCTAGCTTAGACTGAGTGGAGGAAATACCTAGGTTGAAACGTAAAGAGTCAGGTAGGTAAAAATGAAGAGGAAAGTTGCTCTACTTAGAGAGTGTGAAGACCTAGATTCAAAATACAACAGGACTCATTCTCAGAAATGGGGCAGCTTAGGATGGGGATGATAAAAAAGTACAAGATAAGACTGGGAGAAGACTCTAGATCCTAAGGCACTTTGTTTGAGTCTTGATGAGAAATTAAGCAAGAATCTTGAGAGTTATGCAGAGCCCTGGGAGGGTTTTAAGCAGAATGGCATCACCAGATAAACCATTTTAAAAGACTGCTCCGATTGCTAAGCAAAGAATGGGTTAGAAATTGGCAAAGAGTGAAATTTTAGATAGGGAAGTTAGAAAACTTTTGTGGTAATCCATGAAAAATATAGTAGCAGCTTAAAGGAAGAAGGTTGGCAGTAAGCCCTAAGATAAAGATAAATTTACTACATCTTTGATTCATTTTTTGTTGTGCTGTTGTGGTGGATCTAGTCAGATATTAACATAACTAATAGAACTTTTGAAAGGGTGTACTTTTTTTTTGAGACAGAGTCTCGCTCTGTCACCCAGGATGGAGTGTGATGGCACAATCTCAGCTCACTGCAACCTCCGCCTCCCAGGTTCAAGCGATTCTCCTGCCTCAGACTCCTGAATAGCTGGGATTACAGGTGCGTGTCACCACACATGGCTAATTTTTGTATTTTTAGTAGAGACAGCGTTTCACCATGTTGGTCAGGCTGGTCTTGAACTCCTGACCTCGTGATCTGCCCACCTCAGCTTCCCAAAGTGCTGGGATTACAGGCGTGAGCCACCGCACTCAGACAAAAGGGTGTACTTTTTATTATTAAAGATGAATATTCAATATGCGGTAGCTGGAATTTTTAGTAGTGTGCATTTTAGTGGGAGTTATGTACCTATAGACCTTCTCAAATTTTTAAATAATAGTTGTCTTATCGATAAATTAGAAAAGTTTTCTATCCATAATTTGAGCAATTTGAACCATAATGAGTCATGTATTTAATGCATGCTTTTATATTCCAAAATTGTTTCAGGCTGAATTACATATATAATACATACAATTAAAATTTGTGAGTTGTAAACTGAGAAACAAGAAGTCCTAAATGTTATATGCAAGCCTTAATTGTAGATATAAATTGAAAAGATAATTAACTGTCTAGTACATCTTAGAATATCTTGTTACTGTTAATTTCAATACTCTATAGAAAACCAAACGTTCATCATAACTGACTAAATATGAAAGACTATAAGGAATAGTTTAATCTTTACTAACATAACAAGTTAGATTTCCTATAGGTATAGTTTGAAAAAGTAATCCAAGAGAAATGAAAGTTAATTGACAACACAGTCAAGTTTGAAATATGAACATATAAAAGAATAATAGTTGATAAATAGCTTACTCTAAGAAAGATGTATTTTCTCATACTTCCCCCTTCCATTCCTAGCTATGGACTTATTTGAGCTTTGTGATAGAACATAATATTCATCAGGTAAGGCAGATTAGTATCTCACTTTTTTATTTCATTATACTTCACATTTTCCAAAAAATTTTTAAGCTTGCTTAAACAGATAAAAAATAAGACAAAAGAAAAAATAAAAGTTTAGAAAAATAAGCTAGATCCAGGTGGAAGGCAATCTACTGAATTTGGCTGTGTTCACAATTTGGTTCCAGTGTTTTCTACTTGTATGACTGTGGATGATTATTTATTCTTTCTGTTCTTAGTTTCTTCATCTGTAAAATAGGAATAATAACAATATCTATATCATAGGATTCTGAGAATTAAATGGAATAATCCATGTAAAATATTTTATAGGATACTAGTGAGACAGCTAAGTAAAACGGAGTCCCCAGAGGATCTCCCACTAGCCTAAGCACTGAAAGGATGGGGCGAAGCCTCAGGAAGTTTGTGGCCTTTGCATCGGGGAGTAGCCTGGGCTCTCCTGTTCCTGTGTGGTAACCTGGGATTCAACCTGTGAGATGGGGACCTGTTAACAGGAACCTCTCTTGCTTTGCTGAGTTTTTTCCTTTTAGTGGAATAAATTCCATTCCCCCTCATCCTCCAAAGTGTCTGTGAGTCTGTCACATGACAAGAACTCGTTTTTTTCTACAACACTTGCTCATGGTGTAAGCACTTCATAAATATTAATCATGTTTAAAAAACAAACCTCCATGAATAAATCCTCTGTGTTCCAAAGCTCATAGTGCAAAACAAATCCATTGATAACAAGTATTCCTTTATTTGAGAATGAAGAAAATTGTATAGTGGAGATCCTAATACAGAGGACAGCATGTAATGGAATGGGTTTCATCCTCAACAACATCATTCCATAAATACAACAATGATCTGCTTAAGACTCTTTATTTTAAGGCCCATTGACATAGGGTAGCAATGATAAACCAACATGTAACTCAGTTAAAAATAAATTCTGCATCAGACCAATTTGGTATGATCCCAGTGAATGTCTTGATAATGGTCTGACTAAATCAAAGTATAACATGTGGAATAACTGGATTAATAATGGGCTGAATATTTTTCAAGAAAATTTCCACAAATATTTTCTCAGTATTGTTAAGCATCTGAAAGATATTTAAGAGCATTGAGCTTCAGATTATATTCTGTTATAATTGATATAAATCTTATCTTTAAAGGCACCTGGAGATTATTTATGCCAGAAAAAAAGCATTGTAGGAAGAGATAATGTATCTTTGCAATATTCTAAGGGAGAACAATAAGCAAGTCTTAACAACCAGTCTATCGATAAGAAGACAATGGCCCCTGGCATAGCTGCAATTTTATATATATATGAAGTATCTATTTGTAAATAGTTGCATTTATATATATATGCATATATATATGCACATAAACACACACACATAAACAAGTATCTCCAATCCTGAATTTGAGAACTGCTACATTGCAGAGTAACATGTTAAAATTGTAATAAATAATTGTCTATGCAATCAGTAAACATTTATTGAGTGCCAGTTATGTAAAAGGCCCTGTATTAGGCTCTGAGAACACGGTGGTGTACAATAAAGGTGAGACCACTATCCTCCTGGAGCTTACATGGTTGTGTTGGTGAGAGATGAGGAGGCATTAGGTATTAAAAATATCCCTTTCTTCCCCCACGTTATAGCTGATTCTAAATAAGACAGAAGGCGCAGGCAGGAGAAGATCAAAATGACCAGCCCATGTGGTTACAAATAAATGGTGGGACAGGTCAATGAGAAGAAGAGAAGCCTTGAAGATCATGGAAAGTAATTTAAATTTTATTCTGTGTGTAATGAAAAGGAATTAAAGGCTTTTAAGTAGGGATCAGTGTTACATAATTTAAATTGTGCAAATGTCATGATGCAGCCTATGGGAATTTGATAGCTATCAAGAGTGAAAACACTGAAACTTTTAATGGACACAAAGAGTTGATTCTCAGATGAGAATAACAGTGGGGAAGTAGAGAAGAGGATGGATTAGAAAAATATTTTGGAGAGAAAACAAAGCTCTTTAATTTTGTTTAATGCAAACACACATTTGATTTTTTAAGAAAATATTTTGCAAAACATCTTTTAATAGCTGGATAGAGTTCCAGAAAACCTGGGAAATGTTAACAGAAGCAGTTCACCCAAACTTTTTCCACCTCATACCACTGACCAGCAAAAACAAGTAGGAAGGACTGTCCTTGCCAAACACATTCTACATACTGAGAATAACCCTCATCAATAATAAAACAGGCTATTACTAAAATTAGAAGCTAGGCAGCTCTGATCTACCTTCAAACCCCACTGGGTTAAGAATATGAGAATGATGGGTAAGGTAAGGATGCCCAGACATCTGATATCTGTGGTGAACTGAAGCAGAGACAGCAAGAGCCGAAGTAAGAAATGGAGAACAGATATTGTTAAGAGTGTGCTGAAACTCAGTTTCAAGCAATAAATAAGATTCGCTGACTGCTTACAAGGAAACACAATCAAGCATGCCAGGTATGCAGTAATCAGAGACCAACTGGTTCTTTGTGTGTCTAGGAATCAATTTTAAAGAAAGACAGACTCTGGAATATGGGATGATATCATAAGGAAAATGACTCTTTTGTGTCTACAGTGTGTTCCAGAGAGAATGACTATTGAGAATTTACTGCTTCTTTTTCTTATCAATCAATCACACAAATAGCAATTGCTAAATATTAGTGACACCTCTGTATTTTATGCCCAGGAAAGAAAACAAAAATAAATAAGTAAAAATGAAAATAAATCTTACATCTGAAAATATTTCACGAATTATCTCACTTAATCCTCCAATATTCTGATCCCCATAAACACAACAAACTTTCACCACAAAAAAGTTTGGATGTCTTAATTTATAGGCCTTATTGCTGTCTGCCTTTTCCTCCTTACATATCTTTAGGAAAAACACTCCTATCTCATTTGTTTCATAGATTGATACTTAGTTGAACATTCTACAAATGCTGTCTCTTAGCAACCTAATCATAGCACCCCACCTAAGTCTTCATCTATTAACCTTTTCATCTATCCATTAAGCTTGGTTCTTGTACTCCAGTGAATACACAAAAACTTTGCCAGATTATCATTCTTTTTTTTTTTTTTTTTGTCAGTTTTTAAATACTTCTGTGACTTTTCTGATTCAACTATCTAATCTGTCTCTCATTGCAGGTTACTGAACAAGTGTCAGGGAGCAAAATATACGAACGAGTTTCCAGTTCTGCATTGTTCATGAAACATTTGGACTGTATGTTATAATTTCAGAGTGCACCGAAAAAACAATCATTTTACATAGTTATCAGTATCTTTGAACCCAAAATGCCAAACAAAATTTACTAAATTCATATTAAGGGTGACAGAGCATGAACTGTAAAATAGTAACCAAAACTGTGAATACTGAACACTAAAGAAAAAATACATTATGGACTCAAAACAAACTTCAACAGTAACACAACTTCTGGCAGAGGTTATCTTATTTTCAATTTGACGTTTTACAAAAGAACTAAAAAAGATCAATCAAATACAAAAATTCTGAAAGATGACGTGAGTTTCTCTTATGATATTGGTGTCAATAAAACAGCTAATTCACCTCAAGCATGCTGTGAGGCAGAAGACATTTAGAGTATACACGATGTACTGGAAATTGTTATGGCTTTTATAACTTGTGTGATAACTCACACATCATTGCCTTTTTCTGAAATTAAAACATCTCCAAAGCTTTCACAGATTCTGAATCACTCCATATTAATTCATAACTCAAGAAATATTCATTATGCAACTTCTTTAATTTTCTCTACCAAGAAAAAGTCAAATCAAATGTGTTGCTCTCAGCAGACATGAAATATGCCCAGTACTAAATGTATTTTTAAGAAAAAAAACAGTAAAATTAAATGCAAACTATAGAACAGTTATGGGGAGGCTAGCTTGGCAAATTTTTCACATTCCAGTGAAAAATATGCAATTTTAATTCTTTCAATATTATACATTTTCTAAAGAATGAATATTATATAAGTTATGGAGAATTCTGATTCCAAAACGCAAAGCTTATCAATAGAGTTCTAGGAATTTTGTATGACTATTATGCATATGATATATATTTTATTAAACAGGGTAAGGTTTGGAATATTCTGAATGAACTATATCAAAAAATAACTAAGGGACATTTTATTAATTACTATCACTCCATTTAGTTGTTTTTACATGCAAACTTCTCACATGCAAGGGGGTCAGAAACTAAATTAACAAAAGAAGAACCAGATGAATAAAGTGTAGGGAAGTGGATATAAAAGTGCTGTAAAGCCATTCTGAAAACACTGAATCTTGTGTGCCCTTTTGTACATAAAGCTGGCAACTAGCAAAGAGATGGTTCAAGATATGCTGTCTCTGAGAAGGCTCACCAAAGATATTTTAAAAGTTAGTTAAGATTTTTATGAAGTCTTCCCGGAATCTTTAGATAGAGGTTCAGCTACGGAGTATGTACGACATATTGTCTCTATAATGTGTGCCACAGTCCTCCCATTAGCATGTCTACTTCAGTGAAGCCAGGTCTGAACCTTCTCAACAATTATCACAATAAAACAATGTTATTTTACTGTAGATTTTAAACATACGCATATTTTTATATATATTTCTTCTGCTTAATGTGTCATCTCTATGCAATGATACTAGAAAAAAGATTACAAATTCAGAAGTCTAATGTATGTACATATTTTATAAAAAATGACCATAATACTTGTCATTTTTCTAATTCATGACTTTTTTTTTTTTCTTGCAGTCAGCCTAAGGCTTTCATCTGGAGGGCTGTGGGAAGGTTTGACTAATCAGTGTTGCCTTGGTTATAGAGACCACGGCTAAGCTGTGAAGCTTTCTTCCCTGCAGTCTGAGGGATTTGTATCCTAGAGCAGTGTTTTTTATGAGAGTGCTATCAGCATTTGGGAAATGTCAATTCTTCCTTTCTTTCTTTCTTTTTTGAGACTGAGTCTTGCTCTGTCGCCCAGGCTGGAGTGCAGTGGGGCGATCTCCTGCAAGCTCCGCCTCCCGGGTTCACGCCATTCTCCTGCCTCAGCCTCCCGAGTAGCTGCGACTACAGGCACACGCCACCACGCCCAACTAATTTTTTGTATTTTTTAGTAGAGACGGGGTTTCACCGTGTTAGCCAGGATGGTCTCGATCTCCTGACCTCGTGATCCGCCCACCTCCACCTCCCAAAGTGTTGGGATTACAGGCGTGAGCCACCTCGCCTGGCAGGGAAATGTCAATTCTTTATTGCCCATAAAGTAAAAGACGTTTAGCATCTATAGATCCAGGGTAGTACTTGCCAATAATATTCTCCAATCATTGTGACAGGTAAAGATAACACCCACTACCAACACTGACGCATTTCCAAATGTGTCTTTAAGATGGCAGTACCAACACTGATTGAGGACCCCTGATTTAGAAGCAGAGGGAAAAAAACATGTGAATAGGCAGGGCGTATCTGTCTCTCTCTCTCCGTGTGTGTGTGTGTGTGTGCGCGCGTGTGCACATCTACATAAGATATATTAGATGCAAGAAACATTTTGTTGAAACCATGCAAAGAAAAACATGCAAGTCCTATACGTCTTTCTTTCATTCCTGAATGAAGTAAACATTATAAATCCTATACTTAAATTGTCAAAATAAGTATATTCTCTATAACAATAGTTTTCAAAGTGTGCTCTATAGATCATGGGGTTTGATTAGACCCTGTGAGGGGTCTCTGATGTTAAGAAAATGGTTTTTTTTATTTTATTCTAAACAATATTTGTGTTTTTCACTGAGTCTGTTTTCACTGATGATGAAAATCAGTGATTGGTACAACTGCTTGTGTTTTAGCACACCTCAAAGCAGTGGCACCAAACTATACTAGTTGCCACTCTGTTCTTCACATACTTTCAGAGAATAAAATTCCAGTTTCACTTAACAATATTAACAATGAACAATAAGAAAAATAAATTTTATTACATTTCATAATAGAATACATGTCTTTTTAATGTTTTATTTGACTAAATTGGAAGTACACTGGAGGCCTTCTGCAGTATATCTCGGTAACATGCGTATCTCCCGACAAAGCATTAGTGTGGCTGTTTCGGGTTGCAGAATGAGCTAGCCACTGTTTTCATGGATCACCATTTTCACTTGGAAAAAAAAAAGGCTGATAGATGAACTACGGTTATTCAGAGGTTTATAATAATTTCATAAAAATGAATGCATAGAACCTGTCACTGTCAAGGAAACCTAACAATATTTTTTTGCTGATGATGAAATTTGAGCTTCCAAGTGAAAATTCGAATTTTGGAAAACACATTTGTACTACCATACGCTTGATAACTTCCAAATCATTAAAAAATTATCTGATTAAATTGGTGGTAACATTAACAAAAGTGATTGTTTTGTTGTTGTTTAGTAAAATATGTCACTTTGGGAAGGTCTGCATATCTAAGAAACAACCATTTTCCAAGTGACTAGTGCATGACATAACAAAATCATGTATGGATTCAAAAGAAATCACTCCAAGGACAGGATAGATGATGGATTTTAATGTAACTGGGTATGAGAAATTCATTGATACAGTTTCAGAGTTCATATTGTAACTAATCTGTCAGGTTCTGGAGTAGTATCAAAGACAAATTTATATAAAATATATGCCAAAGTTATTAAAATACCCTCTATTTTTTAACTGTATGTCTGTGTGACGCTGGTTTTCTGCATAAGATTCAACCAAAATACCAAGTTGCAACAGCTTGAATACAGAAGCAGACATTAAGTCAAATATGAAAGAGATATGGAAAAATTGTAAAACAACATCACTCTTCTCAGTAATTAAGGGGAGACAAATACATTTATTTTCAAAAATGTGTTCTTCTTTACAGGTATCGTGTTTGTTACTATTATTTTTAAATAATTTAATAAATGAATATTTTTATTTTTTCTGTTTTAATTTGAATATGGTTAATATTAAGATATAACTCACATGAATAAAACCTGTTTGGGGCCCTCAATAATTTTTAAGGGGGTAAAGGGGTCCCAATGCTGCTGCTTCCTATGACAGCCATAATTTCAAAACCTAAAGCCATGAGAACAAATTTTTTAGTAGAGTAGAAGTTCTATACTTCTTTCTTTCATTCCTGAACAATGTAAACATTATAAATTCTATACTTACATTGTCAAAATAAGTATATTCTCTATAACAACAGTTTTCAAAGTGTGCTCTATAGACCCTGGGGTTCGATTAGACCCTTTGAGGGGTCTTTTATGTTAAGAAAATGGTTGTTTTCATCCAGTTTTTCTTCTATAAGAAAGTGATGTCTATCACTTTATTGGAGAGAGGCTCACTTACTTTAGGAGTCTTCTTGCTCCAGGGACAAGTGCTGATTCGAATATGATTCAAAAATGATGAAAGTGGATCATAATTTCACAAGCAAACGTGGCTTCTATGTCACGCAATGCTTGCCCATGCTGACATTGACAGAGGTCACAGGCTGCTTTCTCATGGTCTTATCCAAGCACCTTTATGCTCAAATATACCCAAATTTGCTTTTTGTTTTACATCTAGTCATCAATAAATAGTTTACAAACAGCTACATTGCCAGCTATTAACACGTTATTAATGGAAAAAAAGTGAAGCAGGCCAAAAGTTAACCATTTTCAAATAGGAAGTGTTTTTTTCTTACTTATGCTTAAAATTGTTTTGATACTTTCCTATTTACTAAACAATATTAAGTGATAAAACACAATTTTGGTATACCTATATCTATAGTTTTTGAGACAGAGTCTTGCTCTTCGCCCAGGCAGTAGTGCAGTGGTGCAATCATGGCTCACTGCTGCCTTGACCTCCCTGGGTTCAAGCGATCCTCCAGCCTCAGGTTCCTGAGTAGCTGGGACTACAGGCACATGCCACCATGCCTGGCTAGGTAATTTTTTAAATTGTTTTTAGAGACAGGGTTTTACCACGTTGTCCAGGCTAGTCTTGAACTCCTAAGCTCAAGCGATCCACCCACCTCAGCCTCTCAAACTGCTAGGATTACAGGTGTGAGCCACTCCACCTGGCAATGTCTTGATTTTTAAAAATCAAATTAAAATACTTGCTCTCCACATACATATAAACACATACTCAAAATTTCCATTTGTTTACTCAGTAGTTATCTTTTCTTGATTTTTCATAAGCTTCTGCTATTAAAAATAAGACATATGGGGCCCAGAGTCAACATAAATATTGAACCTATGACTACGTTGATGATTTCTTAAATTTATTTTAAAAGTCTTATGTATTTTATTTCTATTTTTTACAAATTTTTTAATTGAGATTTATTTCCTTTTTTTAAATTATAAGTATAAAATGATATTTCTCATTGTCACCTTAAGAATAAAACATTCCCTTGTACTAAAATGGATAAATTTGACCTTATAGCAATCAAACCAAAAAGCAGGCCTATGACAAATTTACTATGTTTTGACTTCCCTCTGGATTCTCATTTGGTTTAGATTTCCGGGAAATCTGTTTGTGGGAGAACTGTGAGGCTGAGTCTATAACTGAGATGTCAATCAGATGCAGTGGTGTAAAGGAGAAGCCATATGGCTCATTGCTACTCTTCATGTGGCAAGAATGACAAATTTGTATGTTCAGTTGCCATCAATATAATTACACGGTGTAGAGAAAATATATTCTGGAATACATGCACTGATTCTGGGCTCTTTTTTAAAACAACAAAACAAGATTCATGTGTACATTCCTGTTTTTTTTTTTTTTTTTTTTTTTTTTTTTTTTTTTTTTTTTTTTTTTTTTATACCAAAGAGAAAACTGTAAGAAAGTAGAACATGCTGCTAAGTTTAAAAAGCACTGACTTGGGAGTTAAAACAGAATTGAGGTTATCCCACTTGTGTGCAATGATTTAATATGTACAATATTTACATTAGTGTTCTATGTGCTTAAACTGAGATTGGAATAATATGTATTCTATAGTTTCACAATCCATTTAACAAAAATATTTCGGCACAGATTTTAGCATATGTGTCCTAAAAAGTTACTTCATGTTTTTTTCTTTTATTAGATTACGTTTAAAATGGCATGAGGATGCTATTTAAAAGGACTATACCATATAATTAAGAACCATTTTGCAAAGAAAAATTGCCTTTCTCCTTGCTTATCTTTACTATTTTCCTTACATTGTCAATGATTGCTCATTACTTTTCTTGCATAGAGTAGGAAAATGTAATCAACCAAACTAGTACTCATTATAAACTGCAATATTAGTTTTTCATATGTGTGTGTTGACTGTGTATATTCGTATGTATTGTATATGTGATATACTATACTTTATACACATATTATATCTGTGTATTCCCATAACTACCCCCTGAATATTGTAAAAGTACATGTCCATAAATATTTACTGAGTGATACACTTGTCATAGGGAAAACCAAGGAAAATTAACATTAAAAACCTTCTGGGATGGGCGTGGTGGCTCACAACTGTAATCACAGCACTTTGGGAAGCCAAGGCAGGCAGATCATGAGGTCAGGAGTTCGAAACCAGCCTGGCCAACATAGTGAAACCCTGTCTCTACTAAAAAATACAAAAAATTAGCCAGGCATGGTGGCGGGCACCTGTAATCCCAGCTACTCAGGAGTAGAATCATTTGAACCCGGGAGGCAGAGGTTGCAGTGAGCTGAGATCACGCCATTGCACTCCAGCCTGGGCGACAAGAGTGAAACTCCATCTCAAAACAACAATAACAAAAACCTCGTAACAGTATGGAGCGCAAAGATTACCTTTCTTCCAATTACAAGACGAAGTTCTCAAGTTTACTGAGTTCCTTAATAACAAAGGAAAGTACTAAATAGAATAAGGAATAAATCTAAAGGCAATTTTGCTTCTAGGATTAATAAATCATATACACTCAAATGAGAGGCACAGTTTTTAATGGTTCCATTTGACTCAACCTTTCTCTATCAAAATAAGGGAATTTGATAGAGTTGGGTAAAAAGTATTTAATTGGAATTTTCAACTTCAATATTGAGTTCACATAACAGCTCCCAGAACATGATGAGCAGAGAACTTGAGATGCTTTTGCTCCACTGCTTCTGAATCTTGTTTATAAAAGCTTAATTTCAACATAATTATAAAAATTAATCTGGTGAACAATAAGTATCCTGAGTCTATGCATTTTTTGATAATTCAAGAAAAATTCAACATGCCTTTGGCATATAGTAGTGACAAAGTGAAAAATCATTTAATGATCAATCTGATTGCCTATCTCTTTTGAAGAATGATTATTTTAAAAAATTGAATTATTTAAATGTGAAATCACAGTCATATGTTGGTTATTGCTGATAAGTAGAGTCATTTCTTAATTATTTGGAGCATATAATAGAAATGTTCCTTTCTCAAAATTATTTGCAAAGAAGAGTGGAAAATGTCTAACAGTGATTTCTCATCATCACATTATTTTTATATCAATGCCCTTCAATGAATAAAGGCTTTGAGTCAAACAAACGTGTTCAAATCTATATCTACTATCTGTTTGACACTTGGAAAATTATTTTAACACTCTGATCCTGGTTTCTCATCTGGAAAACCAAAATCATAATATTACCTTCATTGTTGGGTTATGTAAAATATAAAAGAAATGAGACAATGTTTGTAAAATTCTTAACATAATGCCTATCATCTCACAGGTTAGACATCTTGCAGTTAGGTACTTGGGGGTAGCGGGAAGTATAAAAATATTCCTGAAACATAACAATAACAAAAGTGATAAGAATGACACTGCAGTATACGTTTTACATGGATTATCTCATTTAATTTTAAAACAATAACATAAAGTACTATTGTTATCCCCATTTTACAGATTAGGAAAATGAGACTTACAGGGTTTAAGAAACTTGTTAAGGTCACGCAGCCCATAGAAGGCAGAACAGGGATGAAATACATAAAGGCAACAGCTATTATTATCATATTATTATCCTCACCATCACCGTCATCAACCCATCATGCTATCTCTGTAGCAGACTAGGCTATAAAAATGATTTCTTGGGTACTTCCAAAGATAATTGCCTTCCCTTGGAAGAAATCCAGAACAAGCCCACATTAAGCTAAATTCTGCATTAGAGTGGGCTGTCATAGAGTTGGAAGGATTTATTCCAAGCGCCTAGAAGGCACATGAAAGATGAATAGATAGAATTTGTCAGATTTTCTTTTACCTTTAAACATATCCCAGTGCAATGAAGGAAAAAATGATAAAGTCATTTTGTTCACACACACAGACATTTTTAAACATCATCACAATTGGTACATCTATCTGGTTGTCAGTTCCTGAGAAATCAAAGACAGAGCCAAAGATACGCATACCTCACACAAAACATTGTCTGCATTGTTGATGAATGATAAAAATTAAATGAATTTAGTGTAAATGTATGAAACTACAGTGAGGGAATTAAAAATGAAAATCTAGATTTTACTTAAGTTGAATTTTATAAAGCTGTTTATTCAAGATTATTCACTCATTATATTTCCCATGTCTATCTAATTATAAAAAAAGGTTGTGATATTTTGGATATAAATTAATAATGAATTTACATTTTCCTAAAAAATTTTAATGGCTTATGATCATATTTGTGTAATTGTTTTAAACATTCATATTAGAGATAAGCATTAATGATTTCACAGAAATATTATAATGTATTATTCAAAAGTATCACAGTTAAACAGAATATGATATTAACATAAATATTCTCATGAATTCTTCAAAACCTAAATGAAGTGTTACATATTTTTAACAGTAGGATTTTCTAATAAGCTTAAAATGACTTTTAACTTTTATTTTCATAACTGTTATTGAGTTAGACGTTTAAAGTATGCCATGATTTTTCTTTTGATCTTATTTGTAACTTTTAAGAATATACACTGTTCATTAATAAACTTTAAAATACTCATAAAAATGGAAAGAATTAAAAATACTAGTCGCTGGAGATTCCATATTCAAGTCGATATGTGTAGAATTGATAGATGAAGCCAAAAGCAAGTAGAGTATTTCATAACAAGAATCTTAACGGAAAATCACTCGAATATAACATCTGATGACTAGGGAATATACCCAAAGTCTTTAGACTGTCGGGTTTTTACATTGCAGTACTGAGCAACCTCCCACATGACAATCACATTCCTCCCATGCTATGTAGAAATGAAATGGAAAGCATGACCTCACCACCTCCAACTACTTATCAGCAGTTCTCCTTTGACATACCTCAGGTTATACCTCAGGTCAGGATTAGGGCTAAAAGAAGTAGCCTTGAAGTGGACATATTTCCCTTCTTATTCTATGGTATGCTCTTCCTTGGAGTCTCTTACTAAAATCTGGGCCATTAAGGAAGGAAAATCAACAGACTTAAGGGAAAGGCACAGAGCACAGGTGGGAATTTGTATTACTCCAGACTCTATATTTTAAAAAGGGGTCATTTATATTTATATACTCCATGTTGACTAATCATCCCTCTAGTTATGATTGCCTTGATTAGTGTCAATTGCTATAACTAAAATCAATGCCCAATTGAAACATTTAGGCTGTTAGCAGTTGAGACAGAGTCAGGAGTCAGAAAGGACCTGTTTCAAGCCTTTCACATACCCCTTCACATATTCACTATGTAAGGTAGAAAGTTACTTTCTTAGTGCCTATGAGCATCCAAGTTGAAATCCACAACTAAGGATTACAGTGCTTACATCATAGGATCATTGTGAGAAGTCAGACGTGTAGCAGAGAGCCTGACTCTTAAGGAGAGGTTATTATAACATTCTACAGGACAACATTTATCACAACTGAGGTTCAGTGGCTTAGTGGCAGGGGAGGAGACCTGGAAGCCTCAGTCATCTTTCACTAACCTCTGGTTACCTGACCAAGATCTCTCTCCTCACCTAAAGCTGTCATTCTCCTTTGAACGCTTTCCTCTTTCCTCACCATAATCTGTAAAGCTAGTATAGAATTTTATTGTTAATCATGGTATGAATAAGGCTTAACAGAACTATGGCCTTTTGCTTTTTTTCAATACCTAAATAATCTCTAATTGAGGTGTTGGAGGAGTTTTCTCGCTGTGCAGGGGAAAGCTCCATTATATTAAAAAATAATAACAATACAGTACCTATACAGAATGATGAACTATTGACTGGGATAAATCTAGCATCTCTGTATTTACTGTAGGGAAGAGTTCTTTATGGAGAGAAGTTAATCAAATGGATGGCTGCCAAAAGAACCATGCTTGTAAATATTATAGTTTAAAAAAGTTTATTGAAGTCCCCCATTTATTCTCAGAGGATTACTATAAGCTCCACAACAACAGAGATCTTGTCTGTTCTTCACCGATATATCGCAAGTGCACTGAATAGTGTCAGTATATAGTGAAAGCTCAGTAAACTTTTGTTGAAAGAGTGATGAAAATACCTAATTAAACTCCTGTCCTTCATTAGAAACTTGCAAAGAAAATAAAAGCAACCACACTGATTTATCAACCAAAAAAATAATGTTTCTAGCATTTTGTTTACGAAGACAGCCTCTGACATGTAGTCCTGGATTTGATTTGAACTGTGTGGCCCTTTGTAAATCACTTAATTTCCCTGTGCCTCACTTTTCCTTTCTGTAAAATGTGTATATGCTACCTCATAGTGTTGTCATTATGATTAAATAAGGTACTGCATGAATAAAGAGCCTACAAATTTCCTGGCATAAAGTAAGCACCCATTAAATGTTGGGTGTTTTTATTAAAACTTGAAATTTCACTGAGGAAGGCACTAAGACCCTCGAAGTAAATGATAGCTAGACATCCCACAGCCAGTTGGCAAAGTTAGAACTAAACAGTAACGTTTCTGTCCAATCTGTGAAAAAGCTTATTCTGCCACATCAGACTGCCTGCTTATGTCTTTATATATACTACCTAATATGTGTGTGTGTGTGTGTGTATACTTTCTAATATATACTTATGTATGTAAGTGTATACGTAATATATGCTTTCCAATATGTATTCTGTATATACATGCTAGAAAACAACAAAGATGAGTGTGGTTCACGCTCTCTGGCAAAGACTGGAAAAATGCATGATTCTGAGATGCCTGCTGAAAATGAGAAAACCTTGAACCATGCCAAATAAAGCAGTTAATATAACTGCCCTAACCTCAAGTTTAGCACACTGATCAAGTTGGAAATTTTGTTCTGGAACATTTGCAAAGGCACAGATCCAGGGAAACGGGAATCAAATGCAGTAATTCTGCAAGTGTATTCAGGATGAATGTAATATTCAGTGTCACCAGGCACCTCACTCCCCCGGCCCCCACCCCCGCCGTCTCACCTCCCTCCCTTAGATCCTGCCACTCCCCTCTGCTGGTGCTGGAAGCACTGGGCGGGCTGCTCTCCGGGCTACAGCGGGCGGGGCGGACGCGCTTAGCCTAAGCCCAGTGTCCAGGAGCCCAGAGGGAGGTGGAGGCAAGGTGAGGCAGCAGGCGCTGAGTAGAGCTCAGTTGGAGCACAGTTTCCCTCCTGGACGGGTCGAGTCAGACCTCACGTGTAGACCAAGAGGATCAAAGGAAGGGTACGTTACCTGCGGCGCCGGTTGTGCGCAGATCAGATGTGCCAGGAGCTGCAGGTGAGTCACTTGCTCTTCCCTCCCGCCCCCACCTCCTCGCCCCGAGTCCAACAGGTTGGATGGAGCGTAGCTTCCAGCGGCCCGGTGGGTTCACTTCTAGTCTCACCTGGGCGCTGGCCTCGGCTTCTCCCTTTACCGAGGGAGGCCGTCGTTACTATTTAAATTCCTGCCCCAGCCCACGCTTGTTCTATTCCTTGCCTTTTTGCCTTTCCTTCTAAAATGAGAGCTCCGCTGTGCTCAGAACACCTGCTCTCCGGGAAACTTGTAGGGACAGAAATGGCTAAAAGGAAGGGTGCCTCAACAAAGTGCCTCAACACGAGGTGTACACTCGACAGGGTGGGAACTGACAGTGACATTCCTAGTTCTTAGTGACCCACTGGGGCTTCAATAAAAAGTCATCATTAATTATTCTTGTTTCTTAACCAGGAGGTCAAAACCTAAGGGAGACAGGAGAAGAAAATGGAGCGTCAGTGATCATCAGACTAGAATGAGAGTGAATTGGGAGAAAATGGTGCGGACCCCTCACCCAGAGCACCCTCCCCCACCTGCTCACATCCCCGGCGAACACCCCCGGGGAGGCCTATGAGGCAGCAGTAAAAGAAGAGGGAGGAATATAAAGTCTCAAGTTGGAAGGGACCCGGTTACCACTTCCTTTGCTTTCTGAACTTTTTGTTTTGGTCTCCTGCGGGCAGGAGTGAGTCTCGCCATCCTCCTTGCTGCTTGCTTGCATTCAGCTAAGAGTCATCTTCTCTCTTCTTCCTCCTCCTCCGCCCCACATCTCCCTCCTTCCTCCCTTCCCCAACCCCTCCACCCACCAAGTAGCGAGTCATTCAATCTGTACACCTCCTGGGCTGGGAATCGCAATTGCGAAGTTGGGAGGCGGGGTGACGGCGTTTGAGAAGGGCCAGGGCGACCGGCAGTGTGCACAGGGACTGTGTCGGGCTTGGACCTCACCTGATCCTTTCTCTTAGAGCGACCCTTCCTCTGCTCCCAGTCTCCTCTCTCTGCCACTTGTGCGCTGCTTCCGCGCACTCGCGGCTCCCTAGCGGCAGGAGGAGGAAGGAGCACAGCGGGTGGAGAGAGTGCGCCAGGGAGAGGTAACCCCTTCGGGAGCCCGGGGAATCCCGGTCGCCACCAGGGGCAGTGCCACCGCCCTCGCGGGACCAACGCTTCCGGCGTGTCCCCAACTTTGTGGCGCCCTCAGGCCGCGGCGACTGGGATAGAGATGCCTTCCAGCGGCAGAGCGCTGCTGGACTCGCCGCTGGACAGCGGCTCCCTGACCTCCCTGGACTCTAGTGTCTTCTGCAGCGAGGGTGAAGGGGAGCCCTTGGCGCTCGGGGACTGCTTCACGGTCAATGTGGGCGGCAGCCGCTTCGTGCTCTCGCAGCAGGCGCTGTCCTGCTTCCCGCACACGCGCCTTGGCAAGCTGGCCGTGGTGGTGGCTTCCTACCGCCGCCCTGGGGCCCTGGCCGCCGTGCCCAGCCCTCTGGAGCTTTGCGACGATGCCAACCCCGTGGACAACGAGTACTTCTTCGACCGCAGCTCGCAGGCGTTCCGCTATGTCCTGCACTACTACCGCACCGGCCGCCTGCATGTCATGGAGCAGCTGTGCGCGCTCTCCTTCCTGCAGGAGATCCAGTACTGGGGCATCGATGAGCTCAGCATCGATTCCTGCTGCAGGGACAGGTACCCCGGAGGCACGCGGCGGCTGGGCGGGGAGGCGGGCGCGGCAGAGAAAAAGGAAGGCACAGGTAGATTTGAGGCTTTACATAAGCTTCGCTGGAGCCAGGCCTAGCAATAAGGTGTGGCCACTTCTGGGTTGACAGGTGGGGTGGGGGTGGGGGTGGGGGACTGGAAAGCGTCATCGCCAACTTTTGAATAGAACTTTTTGAATCTCTTTGTTCCCTTTTTTGAGTATGCTAATTTAACGTATAAGGCAAGGGACTTCAGGCCCACAATAAATATTTGGTGACTGAATAAATGAATCAGAAAAGCCATGGTCCAAAAGATGCATGCATAGGGATAAAAGATTTGGCACGCAGCATTATCATTTATCAAACCTAGAACACTGACTGTAAAACTTGAATGGAGAATTGTTTTAAATATAGAAGATAAAAGGTTGGTCCCTTGATTGAAAGATTGTGGAACTCTGAGGTTATCTTGCTATTATTACCATTTCTTCATGAATACATTTCCTTTACACACACACAAAAGTTCCATCTGCCAAACATCTGTTCTTGTTACCAGAAAATGGGTAATAAAATGTATTAATCCAAAGTAGCTTTGCTATGTATAAACTTCTACTAAGAAAGTGTCATTTTAAAAATTATAATCCAGGCCGGTGGTGGTGGCTCACGCCTGTGATCCCAGCACTTTGGGAGGCCGAGGCAGGTGGATCACTTGAGGCGAAGACTTCGAGACCCCCCACTCCCAGGCAACATGGTGAAACCCTGTCTGTACTAAAAATACAAAAATTACCCGGGGTGGTGGCGCACACCTGTAATCCCAGCTACTCAGGAGGCTAGGGCAGGAGAATCGCTTGAACCTGGGAAGTGGAGGCTACAGTGAGCTGAGATCACTCCACAGCACTCCAGCCTGGGCCACAGAGCGAGATTCCATCTCAAATAAAATAAAATAAAATAAAATAAAAAGAAAAAAGAAAGATAATCATAATCCTAAGGGAGAAATTCTGAATACTGTGGATAAGACACAACCTAACTAAAATATGAATAGACATTTTTCTCCATTTCGTTGAATGAAAAGTCTGACCTCCCTGCCATGTTTAATTATCTTATACTTCTGTATTTTAATAAAGTTTGACTAATCACCAATTGTTTTCTCTACAAGATACTTCAGAAGAAAAGAGCTGAGTGAAACTTTAGACTTCAAGAAGGACACAGAAGACCAGGAAAGTCAACATGAGAGTGAACAGGACTTCTCCCAAGGACCTTGTCCCACTGTTCGCCAGAAGCTCTGGAATATCCTGGAGAAACCTGGATCTTCCACAGCTGCCCGTATCTTTGGGGTCATCTCTATTATCTTCGTGGTGGTGTCCATCATTAACATGGCCCTGATGTCAGCTGAGTTAAGCTGGCTGGACCTGCAGCTGCTGGAAATCCTGGAGTATGTGTGCATTAGCTGGTTCACCGGGGAATTTGTCCTCCGCTTCCTGTGTGTGCGGGACAGGTGTCGCTTCCTAAGAAAGGTGCCCAACATCATAGACCTCCTTGCCATCTTGCCCTTCTACATCACTCTTCTGGTAGAGAGCCTAAGTGGGAGCCAGACCACGCAGGAGCTGGAGAACGTTGGGCGCATTGTCCAGGTTTTGAGGCTGCTCAGAGCTCTGCGCATGCTAAAGCTGGGCAGACATTCCACAGGTATTCAGATTTCATTGATGACTTTTAATTTGCATTGCATGTCAGCATTCGTTATTTGACCACAGTACAAGGAAAGTAACGCTGAACTGATATTCAAAATTACCGACTCCCATACTTTACCCGATCATGACCTCTAAAGAGATACTGGGAAGATAAAACCTTGAAGTTGTTATCACAGGTGTAGAAAAGTGAGCTCTCACATACCTCCTCTCCATAAGAGAAATATTGAGAGAAAATTTGACCATTTGCTAACCTCAGTTTATTTGAAACCATTGCCCAGAAGATTTACAAAAATTAAAGGCACTCTGCCTCTTCAAGATTCTAGACAAAACAGGCCTAAATGACACATAAAAAGATACACATAAATTATATATGATATATAGGGACATAAACCAATTTCTCTTCAGTATCCAAGAAGTGCTTGCCACATATACTCCTTGGCAGAAGGGAAAGTCAGCCCTTCAGAGCATTCTCTGGCCATGCAGAAAGGGAAATGACTAGGCGAAGGTGGCCTTTCCAAAATTTTCGAAGAAGCAATGAAAATATTTTGCTTTGGGAGAAAGCAAAATGAACTAATTAAATGCTTTATCTAGTATCTGAAGGTTTTCTTGTCCCTAACCTGGGATGTATGAGAGAGGGGAATACAGAAATCCCTTAGTTTTTTGTGTGTCATAGAGCCTTTGAAAATACAATTAAGATTTTCCTAGAAAAGTCTCCATATAATACACACACAAACACATAAGGTACGTGAAAATTATAATCAATATCAGTGAAAATCACAGAAACTGATTAAAAATGATTCTTGCATCCCCAACAGTAGTAGTTATCAGTGGCTGGCCCTGCAACTGTCAGATGTTTTGGAGTACATGAGTTTTCTTGTGACATACCTTAATGAAAACAAGAATCCCCAGACAAGCTTGTTGAAATACAGCTTCTGGCTCCAACCCCCAGAAAGCTTGAGGCCGGATCTAGGAGCACACATTTTATAAATAATAAGTTCACCAATGACTTTGATGTAGGTGGTTCTTGGACAAAACCTTAAGAAACACTGAAGTATGATATCATATTAATTTTATATATGTTGACACAAATACATATTAGCACAAACAAATTGACTACAGATTACTATCCCTATTTTATTTCCCTAGATATGTGCCCTGACTGACCACCTAAAAAAGGTTGATGGTAGTTGTCCTTCTAATAAATGTTGAGTGAAATTAACTTCTGATATGTTTTTCTTCAACATTTCTCTGGTAATTAGAACTTATTATAATATAATTTTGGTAGTGTATTTTCCTAGCTAGTCTCACATACCAGGAATTTGATAATGGGGTTTCAAAGAACTTTTACAAGTACCACTCTTTGTTTTCTGACACAGATAATGGGATGCTTTCTTCAAGTATTTATAAACTCTTCACAAGACTCAATTTAAAAACATCCAGTAAAGACTACATTTTTTTTTCTAGAAGAAAGGAAAAGGAAAATAACAGTAATTTCCACAATGTCACCTCTTCAAAGATTTTCTCCATTCCAAAACATGTATAAAGTTTTAGTAAACCCTTAATTATTAAAAATATATGACTAGGATATTTGACAATTTTTGCCTCAACACTACACTTATTAAAATGTAAACATAGATGACCTATTTCCCCATGTATTAATTATAAATAAAAATTGAGAGGTGTTATAGAATAATGGGTTTTTGGCCAGACAACTAGGTTTAAATTATGGCTCTGTAGCTTTCTACTAGATAAGCTATCTTTTCATGCCTCAGCCTCCTCATCTGTATAATGGCATAACAATTACCTTGTCCCTCTTACATCCTTTCTTTTGAGGATTCTCTGAGTTAATAGAGATAACATGCTAGAAATTCCACCCACTTTGTTTTCCTTTACAAAATTGTTTCGAACATTTGCTTTAAATTAAAACAGTGTTCCCAGACAAATGCTATGCATCTCCTCATGTGTTGTGAATTTATTTAAAGAACGTAATTCCATGTAGACACATCAAGGCCAGTTCTTTATAAAGGTAAATATATTATAAGGTATTCTGAAAGATATTCTTTTGAAGTTAAACTTCAAACTATTCAATGATCTTTAAAAATAGCTGGTTAATAATTCAAGAATATCTCAAACTTTGAAGAGCAAGATTCAAAACCATAAGAGTATGATTAGTATGTTAATGCATTTGAAATAGTTTCTAGTGAGTGAATAAAAACAAAAAATGATACTAAGGGGTATTATTTTGGACTTCTGAGTCAATATCATTTTGACATCATGTTGATATAATTTCAAAATGTGGACAAACTTTATTAACCACCTCTCTAGTATTAGGGAATAAATCGTATGGTTCATTCAAAGCTTGGTTCCATGATGGGCTTTTCTTTCTTTCTTTCTTTTTTTTTTTTTTTCTGAGACAGAGTTTTTTTTTTCTATTGCCCAGGCTGGATTTTAATGGCGTGATCTCGGCTCATGGCAAACTTCGCCTCACGGGTTCAAGTTATTCTCCAGTCTCAGTCTCCCAAGTAACTAGGATTACAGGCGCACACTATCACAACGGGCTGATTTTTGTACTTTTAGTAGGGGTTTCACCACGTTGGCCAGGCTGGTCTCAAACTCCTGACCTCGTGATCTGCCTGCCTCAGCCTCCCAAAGTGCTGGGATTATAGGTGTGAGCCACCACTCCGGCTCATAAGGGGCTCTTACTCCCCTTAGGACCTAGTGTCTTCAGAGACAGAATTGGACTATGGAGGGTTTGTCTCCCTGGGGTTTAATAAATCCTCAGATCTAGGAATGGAAAAGCAGCCAATGCTTCATAATGAGTAAATTCTCTAGTGGTTCCATTTTCCATATCTTTGTGCAATGGAGGAATATTCTGTATTCAGGTCTGTTATTATAGGAAAGCAGAAATTTTATGTACTCAAGGGAGATAATTTCCTATAGCTTTGGTATTAAGGACTAGGGTTTCAGTGGGTGTCTTGGGAGTTCAGACCTCCTCCTGATATACCACTGAGAATGTCCCCTGAATATACATGTGATGTTCTCATGTCAAGTTTATCACCAATGCCTAACTTCCTTCTGCAGCTTCACTTTGTTGCTATGGTGCCCATTGTTTACTTTTTCTGGCTTTCCGGTAATCAGGTTCCTGAATGTGTTAAACTTCACAAGGAAGGTGAGAAAAACAGACACACAAAATACAAGACACCATAAAATTGGCATTAGAAACAAGTGCTAAAATGATGCATTGAAATGCAGATGTGACCAAATGAGCCCTCCACATACAACACCGCAAAGGCCTCTTATTGTGCAGACTAAAGTACAAAACTCCTATCATACCACCCCTGCCTGCCTTCAGCCTTACTTCTCACCTTCTTTTTAATAGTAGAAGTTCAATAATTTTATAGATGGAGTAATGAATCTAATTATATTTCTCTCTAGCCTTCTCAACTTGGTCCCATCAACTAGACTGTGAACTTCCTGAGCACAAGGATTATGATTTAATCAACTTTGCATCCCCAGAACATTGCCCAGTGCTGGGGACATTTAAGTGTGCAATGCAGTTTGTGGGTGGAGAGCAAGGAGGGAGAGGGGAGGGAAGGGCAGGAAGAGAGAGAAGAGGGATGCCAATGACTGACAGCATTTGTTCTATTGCAGGATTACGCTCCCTTGGGATGACAATCACCCAGTGTTATGAAGAAGTTGGCCTACTGCTCCTATTTCTATCCGTGGGAATCTCTATATTTTCAACTGTAGAATACTTTGCTGAGCAAAGCATTCCTGACACAACCTTCACAAGTGTCCCTTGCGCATGGTGGTGGGCCACCACCTCTATGACTACCGTGGGATATGGGGACATTAGACCAGACACCACCACAGGCAAAATCGTGGCCTTCATGTGTATATTATCAGGAATTCTTGTCTTGGCCTTGCCTATTGCTATTATTAATGATCGCTTCTCTGCTTGCTACTTCACCTTGAAACTCAAGGAAGCAGCTGTTAGACAGCGTGAAGCCCTGAAGAAGCTTACCAAGAATATAGCCACTGACTCATATATCAGTGTTAACTTGAGAGATGTCTATGCCCGGAGTATCATGGAGATGCTTCGACTGAAAGGCAGAGAAAGAGCAAGTACCAGGAGCAGCGGGGGAGATGATTTCTGGTTTTGAATTAATTTTCAATTTATTTACAAAAGCTATGTACAATTTACTAAAATGATAAAGCAGTGATGTGGATTTCTGTATTCTGATGATGAGTCTCTTCGGAGTACTGCTCATCTTAATTAATTTTTGCTGATACATTGCTTCGTCTACTAGAACATTCCACATCACCTATAACAACTGCACAGTGTTCTGACACATCTGAGTATCCAAAATAGCCAATTAACACAATCAAATACAACTGGGCCAATATAAACATGTTTGAATTGTCAAATAGAAAATAATGTTATTGCAATACACACAAAAAGTTAAAGATTTTATGTATCGCTAATAGTAGAAGTTTTCTGCACCACTAATTTTTTAAAAATGGAAGTTAAACTACATAGCCCAGAGAAAGATAAGTAAATATTTAAGAACATATTGAACAACTTTGCTGTTTAAAGATATTATCCAAGTACATAAATTATTCCTTTCTCTATCAATTAAGGCTATTAAATATAATAATTAGCTTTACAAGAGGAAACCCTTATTTGATGGGCAGAGATTGTATCCCTACCTTCTTTTTCGTGTAAACCACTGGTCACAAATGAACTGATCTCTGTATCTCATTATTACTATAAGAGATGGGAATCTCAAAACTGCTTAGATTGCAGTACATGAGTCTGCACAAAAACTTCAACAATTGCACATCTTCATTCTCCCAACTGAGTGTAATATGTGGAGCATAAAACAGCATATTTCTTAGTACTTCATGAATATCAGATGGTCTTCAAATGTCTCTTTATGGATGTATTGTTCACGTTATGGCTTTAAAATAATGAATATATGAAAGTGAGGTAGTGAACATCCTAAATTTCTACACTGAAATTATTAAATAATCTTATTTCATAAAATGGGAAATATATGTTGAATGACATCACTGGATGAACTGGAAGATCTTTTATTTGTTAACAAAAAATATTATGGACAGCTTTCTGTCTGTTGGGGTAAATAGCAAATGTTCAAACTTTGCAGGCATTTTGACATTCATGATAATAATACAATTCCTAGACATTGTGTTATATAATTAAAGCCAAAACCTCTAAAGCTAAGAACTAGCTCATGATTCCCATTATTTTAGTAAATGAGATTCTAAAACCTAAGAATAACAAGGAATGCATCACTTTCATACCTACATTTCCAATATAATAGAGCCCCCAAGGGAAAGAAAATTGGTTCTTGAGGAAAAAGAAAAAATCTTATCACTTCATATACAAAACACAGATAAGCATATTGAGTATATCTGTGGTATTAACATTTCATGGGGGTGAGATATGAGGGAAAAAATGCCTAGAAGGCTCTTTGCCAGGGGTTCGTGGTGATAAGAAATAAACATTGAGAACTGCTTTAATATATAGCTATAACATATTTCATAAACTTTATTCAAGACATCCTATTATGCTATGCACTACCAAGAAAGAAAGATGCCAGTCAATTGTAAGATGCCATTAACTGTAAAATGCATCCGGATTTCAGATATGTAAAAATTTAAAATAAGCACCTTAAAATCAATGAAATATCGCATGTTCTACCTCCTGTTTTCTGGTATGCATGGTTAAGCTCTGAAAACATTTTCACTGATGGCATGAGTTTTAGATTGTGTGCTAAAGTACTTTAATTCATTTAACTTGTTTCCACTTCTCCTAAATATTAGAAAAGGTTCAGGAGATATGAATATTAATAAGATAAATATTTTCCTTCTTACACACATACATGGGTGCTAGAGTGTGGCACAGGGCCACTAGTCGTAGTATAAATCCCTTCCACAATCTGAAGGGGAAGTAGAAGTTAGACACAGAAGGTAACCTTACTCCAGCTTTTCTAGAACTTTCCCTAATAAGAATAGTTACTCTGATCCAGGACTGTGCTCTGTATTCATCATGTATTATGCCATTTTATCCTCAAAATATCCCTATTATATAATTACTATTCTTATACTCTTCAAAATACATATTTTATATATTTGTTAACTCAACAAATATTTATTAAGGATCTTTTGGTGTGCAAGGGACTAGGGAGTCTTTCTTAAACAAGACTAGGTCCTGTTTTCTTGTACTTAACATTCTATTCAAAGGTACGTGAGGGAAAGACAGAGAAACTGAAACATTAAAAGGTATAAACTTGCCTAAATTCACACAGGCTATAGACGGCAGAGCCAGGGCTGAACACCAATCTGCCTGACCCTGAAAACGACAATCCTAAAAGTCAAGTTGCAGATTTCATTCTTCCCACACAAGCTCTGCATAGAAATTTATTTTTTAGGCAGGCAAGCCAACTTCTTGTGCATGGAGAAGTTCAATATGCCTTAAGTAAAATATCAGCTTATTCTCAGAGGTGGAATGGTGCTTTTAAGTAAAGGCTGTGGTGACACCTTATAGTCATTATTAGATTAAAAAAATATTATCTTTAGAGTAAATAGTAGTTGGAAAAAAAGTTAAAAACTATGTGTATACATATGTATATATGTTTTTATCACGGAGGATCCTAAACATCTTCTCTACAAGTGTGCTGTTAGCTATATAAATGTTGTCAAGATGTAAGTATTCAGAAAGAAGTTTTAAAATGTCATTGCTTACTCAATTTTGCTGTTAAATAAAATATCAGTTTATTTATCCAATGAATGTATATATAAGCAAACCAAATTTCATTTAAGTAAAAAAATCAAAGCAGGAACTCTGCCAATTTTATATCCCATTGTTTTAACACATTAAACACTTTTTAAACATCTAAGAATTATTGTTATGAAACAATAATTTTTAAAAATATAAAATAATTGAATTATTGTCTTTCTCTAAGCTATTTAGAGAACACTACTTTCTTTGTTTTGTTTTGGTTTTTTGAGACGGAGCCTCGCTCTGTGGCCCAGGCTGGAGTGCAGTGGTGCAATCTCGGCTCACTGCAAGCTCCGCCTCCTGGGTTCACGCCCTTCTCCTGCCTCTCAGCCTGCCAAGTAGCTGGGACTACAGGCGCCCGCCACCATGCCCGGCTAATTTTTTGTGTTTTTAGTAGAGACGGGGTTTCACCGTGTTAGCCACTTTCTTTGTTAATTTAACTGTTATTTTAAGTTCAGGGATATATGTGCACGTTTGTTATACAGGTAAATTTGTGTCATCAGAGTTTTTTTTGTATAGATTATTTCATAACCCAGGTATTAAACCTAGTACCCATTAGTTATTTTTCCTGACTCTCTCTCTCCTCCTAACCAGCACCCTCTGCTAGGCCCCAGTGTGTGTTGTTTCCCACTATGTGTTCATGTGTTCTCATTATTTAGTTCCCACTTATAAGTGAGAACATGTGGCATTTGGTTTTCTCTTCCTGCATTACGATAATAAGGATAATAGCTTCCAGCTCCATCCATGTCCCTGCAAATGACATGATCTCACTCTTTCATATGATATGGCTGGATAGTACTTCATGGTGTATACATACATTTTCTTTATCCAGTCTACAATTGATGGGCATTTAGGTTTATTCCATGTCTTTGCTACTGTGAATAGTGCTGCATTGAACATACATGTGCATGTATCTTTATAATTAAACAATTTATATTCCTTGGTTATATACCTATTAATGGGACTGCTGGATCCAATGGTATTTCTGTTTTTAGGTTTTTGAGGAATTGCCACACTCTCACATGGTTGAACTAATTTACACTCCCAGCAACAGTGTATAAGTGTTCCAGTGTCTCCACAAGTTCCCCAGCATCTGCTTTTTTTTTCTTTTGACTTTTTAATAATTGCCATTCTGACTAGTGTGAAATGGTATCTCATTGTGGTTTTGATTTGCGTTTCTCTAAGGATCAGTGATATTGAGGCTTTTTTCATATCATTGTTGGCTGGATGTATGTTTTCTTTTGAAAAGTGTCTGTTCATATCCTTTGCCCACTTTTTAATGGGTTTATTTGTTTTTTTCTTATAAATTTAAGTATCTTATAGATGCTGGAATATTAGACCTTTGTAGATGTATAGTTTGCAAATATTTTCCCCCAATCTGTAGGTTGTCTGTTCACTCTGCTGATAGGTTCCTTTGCTCTGACAAAGCTCTAGAGTTTAATTAGATCCCATTTGTCAATTTTTCCTTTCTTTGCAACCGTCTTTTGTGTCTTCATCACGAAATCTCTGCCTGTTAGAAAACACTACTTTCAAACATTTAAATGCATATGGGTAATGCTTGAGTACCTAAAAAAGCAATTTTAAGAAATTACTGATGTATCTCTATTAGGAGTGACATATTCATATTTTATTTTATGTGTATATTATTTATATAACGTACAAGAAATTGTTGCATTTATCATTTTAATGCAAAGTAGTATCAACTATAATGGATTAGATGCACAAATAACCGAGGTAGGAACCTCAGTTCTGTGTTTTAATGTGGAATTCTTATGCTTATTAAAATATTTTGATTAGCTGTTGCAGAAAATAGATATGCTGACCCAATTTATCTAAGCAAAACATTGTCACTGGATAAGCTTACTACCTTGAGAAATATTTTTATTGATACATTGTGTTAACAAGAAAAGTCTCTTCTTTTGAAATATTAGCCATTAATAACTGTCTTATGAATCCTTCAGTTCAGATCCAACAAGATACTGGATAACAGGCAAATGATGTGTTCTGATGATTTCCTTCATGACTTTTCTTTGCAAAGCATCACCACCCCAGAACTCTCTCCAAGCCATACTAATATAAGGAAGATAAATGTCACACAGGGAGAGCTTTACTCACCAACAGGCAATTGCTCACATGGTACATTTTTCAGGATGATAGGAAAACCTGGATACTCACCATCCTTATGTTCTCACTGTGCTTATATTATATTATATTATATTATATTATATTATAATCACTCCGTTGCTTGCACTCTCAACTCTAGTGCCCCTCTCTTCCTTCCTGGTATTAAATTGGCAATACCTTGACCCTAATTAAATCCAATCCAGTGCCTTCTTGTGCCTGTCCTTGTAGAGCAGATCATGCCCTACAGAAAAAAACACAATGCCTGCAGACTGCTCTCACTTTACATTCATGCTTACAACCCCAAATGGGTTCTTAACGCTTCCAGGCAATCTCATATGGCAATTCCTGAGTCCATTCACTTTCCTGAGACAAGTAAAAACCTCTAACACCTCCCTTGGATTCCGCTTTTACTCAGAAAATAGAATCAGAAGAGGATTTTTTAAAAAAGAGTCATCACCCACATTTATCCACCTACCTCCATCTGTGCCTATTAACTCTGCCTTTCCTCACTTTACGAGGGTTGGATCGTCCATCCACACTTTATCTCCGACTCCAGGACGTTGCTACAGAGAGCTTTTCCCCTCTTCTTACTATTTTATCAAATTTCCCCCTTCCTACTTCCTGTCAGCACACAAACATGATTTTTTTCCCATCTTAAAATTAAAAAAAAAAAAAAGCCGTCAAAATTCCTTGCATCTATTTCATCCTCTAGAAAACATCGAATTCTCTTCTCTTTCTTATGGCAAAATTATTTGACAGCAGTCTCCATACTCACTCTCTCCCTTTGTATATTCACTGTGTATCTTCCCATTCTTTCCTGAAAATTCACATAAGTCTACCACCCCTACAACTCCTGTAAAACTTTTCTTAAGGTCAGCAGTGACCCCATCATTGCCAAATCCAATCATTTCTTAGAATTCATATTGCCAGATTCATCAACAGCATTTTAAAAGATTAATTACAGATTCTTCCTTAAAACACTTCCTTTACTTGACTTCCAGTCCTTCATGCCTTCCTAATTTAATCCCCACTTCACTGTTCAGTTGTCTTTTCTAATTGAGGTCGTAAATCAGAGCTTAATCATCAGTCCTCTTTTATGCTTCATTTATTCTGCTCCCTTGATAAAAATCACCTGATTCCATGGCTTACATATCATTGATTCTTGGTCAATTCCCAAATTTCTACATCCAGATTAGAACTTTCCTCTCACTGTATTTCCGGATTTGTGAACTAACTGCCTGTTCAAAAGATATCTAATAAACATCTCGTAATTTGCACATCCAATAACAAATTATTTATCTTTTCCCCAAACTCTAAAATTCAAGTCCTCTGAGAAGCAGATCCCAAGACAGTTGATTTTTACAATATTATGTGCAAGATATTTACTTGGGGAAAAATGCTTATGAATAATAAAGAGAAGGAATCTAGAGAAGGTGGGAAGACTCTTCAGACCGTGATGCAGGTCTGACAGCTATGAAGAAGAGGGAGGAGAAGGAACATTGGGTAAAAAAGAAAAAAAAGAAAAAAAAGCACTGATTACATCCCATTCCTAAGAAACTTCAGCTGGTTGGATGGAAAACACTTGAGAAAAAGTAGTCCATTAAGGAGTCCTACATTTTTTAAGAGATGGGATTATTGGCATATCTCGGAGATATTACAGGTTAATTTCCAGACCACCCACAATAAAGTGATTATCACAATAAAGTGAGTCACACGAATTGTTTTGATTTTCCATTGCATATATAATTGCATTTATACTATACTATAGCATATTAAGTGTGCAATAGCATTAGGTCAAAAAACAATGTATTAACCATGTAAAACTAGTTTATTGCTAAGAAACGCTAATAATCATCTGAACCTCAGCAAGTTGAAATCTTTTTGCTGATAGAAGGTCTTGCCTTAATATTGATGGCTGCTGACTGGTTAGGGTGGTGGTTACTGAAGCTTGGGGTGGCTGTGGCTATTTCTTTAAATAAGACAACAATGAAGTATGTACATTGATAGTTGATATTTTCTTTCACAGATAATTTTCCATAGCATGAAATGCTGTGTGATAGCATTTTACCCACATAAATCTTCTTTCAAAATTGGAGTCAATCCTCTCAAGCCCTGCTGCTGCTTTATTAACTATATCTTTGTAATATTCTGAATCATTCGTTGTCATTGCAACAATATTCACAGCATCTTTGCCAGGAGTAAATTACATCTCAAGAAATCACTTTTTTTGCTGCTCATCCATTAGAAGCAACTCTTCATCCATTCAAGCTGTGTCATGAGATTGCAGCAACTCACTCACATCTTCAGATATCACTTCTAATTTGAATTCTCTAGCTATTTCCACACCATCTGCAGTTAGTTCCTCCACTAACGTCTTGAACCCCTTAAAGTCATCTATTAGGTTTTGAATCAACTTCTTCCAGTCTCCCATAAAAATTGAGAGTTTGACCTCCTCCTATGAATCACAAATGTTCTTAGTGACATCTAAAGTTGTGAATTTTTTCTAGAAAGTTTTCAAATTACTTTGCTCAGACCCATTAGAGGAATCACTATAGCAGCTATACTCTTATAAAATGTATTTCTAAAATAATAGGACTTGAAAGTTAAAATTACTCCTTGATCCATGGGATATAGAATGAGTGTTGTGTTAGCAGGAATAAAAACAACATTAAACACCTTGTACATCTCCAGCAGAGCTCTTGGGTGACTAGACACATTGTTAATGAGAAATGATATATTTTGAAAGTATTTTTTTTTTTTTTTCTGAGCAGTGGGTCTCAACAGTGGGTCTCAACAAATATTCAGTAAGCCATGCTACAAACAGACATGTTGTCATCCAGGATTTTTGTTTCACTTGTAAAGCACAGCAAGAATAAATACAGCATAATTCTTAAGGGCCCTGCAACTTTTCATATGGTAAATATGTACTGGCTTCAACTGAAGATCATCAGCTACATTCGCTTTTAAAAAGATAGCCTGTGTTTTTAAACTTTGAAGGCAGGCATTAATCTATCCTCTTTAGCTATGAAAGTATTAGATAGCATCTTCTTCCAATGCATGCCTATTTCATATATATTGAAAGCCTACTGTTTAGTGTAGCTACTTTTATCAATTATCTTCACTGGATCTTCTAGATAATTACTGCAGCTTCTATGTCAGCACTTGATGCATCACTTTGAACTTTTATATTAAAGTTTTTTATGTTTCTGGAGAGCGTTTTTTTCCTTAAACCTCATCAGCCAAACTCTGTTAGCTTCAAACTCTTCTTCAGTTTCCTCACGTTTCTCAGCCTTCATAGAATTGAAAAGAGGGAGAGCCTTGCACTGGATTAGACTCTGGCTTAAGGGAATGTTGTGGCTGGTTTGATCTACGTAGACCACTAAAACTTTCTCCATATCATCAGTAGATTGTTTAACTTTCTTATCATGTGTGTGTTCACAGGGATATAATTTTTAATTTCCTTCAATAATTTTTTCTTCACATTCACAACTGGCTAACTTTTTGGCACACAAGGCCTAGTTATTGGCCCATCACAGCTTTTAACATGCCTTCTTCATTAAGCTTAATCCTCTCTAGCTTTTGACTTAAAGTGAGAGATGAACACTTAGAGAGGCCCTTTTAGGGTTATTAATTGGTCTAATTTTCATATTGTCATTTCCTAAGGAGATTTAATATTGTCATTTCCTAATATTGTCAGGCCTAAGGAGAGGAAGAATGGCTGGTCAGTGGAGCCGTCAGAAAGCACACATTTATTGATTAAGTTTGCCATCTTATATGGATGAGGTCTGTGGAGCCTCAAAACAATTACAATAATAACATCAAGGGTCACTTATCAGAGATCACTGTATTAGATATAATAATAATTTAAAACATTGAAATATCATGAGAGTTACCAAAATTGGACACAGAGACATGATGTGATCACATGCTGTTGACATATATGTGAAGCTCAATAAAGCAAAGTGCAATAAAATGAGGTATGCCTCTACATTAATACTCCAACAGGTCTACAGCTCAGGCTGTCAGTCAGTTATACTTCACTCAGCAGGAGATATGAAAAGTACCTTTTTATTTCCAGGTATCCATAGAGCTAACGGAGGTTCAGAAGTAGCCCCACCATGAATCCCATGGCCTCTTCTGAGAGGAAGCTTAGTAAAAGAGCTTGTGAAATAAACTAGAGCCCTCATTGCTGCAGATAGTATCTGGACAGCAGCTTATGGTCATTTGCTCCTTCTTCCACTGTCCACAGTACCCAATCAAAGCACATAATTTCTTCCACTATACCCCAGCATCCTAAAAAAGTTATAAAGAAAATTTTAGCCTCCCTATATGAACCTCAGAGAATAATTTTACAGGCTAGAACACACCTTTTATTGTGTACTAAAGCACACCATAATTAGTTTTCCTGCACAAAATTGTCATTGCCATGCTATTTATCTTTATTATTGAACAAAGAAATGACATGAGTAAAGGTATTTCGGGGGAGATTTTACAACCGTCTAAATCTCATTTTTTTCTTTTCTAAACTGGTAACATCTCACCCAGTGAAATACTGTTTTAATGGACACTATTAATAACCCAATGACTGAAAAATAATTTCATGTTTACAAGTTAACTTCTCTAAGGCCATTGAGATAAATAAATATATTCACTTTCAATAGCATGATGCAGCTTAATTATGGATTTCCTTCTCAAGTTACTTGGCAATTCTTCCAATTATATGAAACCTTATGGTGTAAGAGGTTTAGTAAATAAAAAAGTTAATTTTAATGCATATACTTTCTACACTATTCTGTTGCCCAATACCCAAATTATTTCCAAAGAAGTAGTAATTGAACTAAAGAAGATTTGAGAAGTCAGGAATGTGCATGTAAACATACCCAGGACAAGAGAAATTAAAAGTTTTGGTAACAAGTGGAATTTTTAAATTATAGTAGGGAAAATGTCCCTTGACATATAATAGTTATCTCAAACTTCACACTGGATATTTAGGTAGAATTTCAGTCATCTCCCTAAGTAAGAAAATCAAGTCTTTCTTAACAAGTAATTTAAGTTTCTCTAAACCAGAACTATTTTTCTGAAACCCTGTCTTTATACGTGTCTCTGCTGTACAGAAAATGTTTTAGCTTAAGTGGTCTATAATTATTGTCAACTAATTCTAAATGGTACGTGTGAAAATAAAAGACAGTTACAGTTGCCATGGAAACTATACTACGTAGGAAATTTATTTCAACAAGCCTCGCTTCTAAAATTAAAAAAAAAAAAAAAAAAAAAAAAAAAAAAAAAAAACCTCTACAAACAATAGTACAACTCTGGCCACAAGCTGTCAGAAAAAGAAAAACAGATGAATGAAAAATGTAAAAATAAAAATAAATCTTCCACTGTTAGCTGAACTCATAGCTTCTTTCCTCATACAAGCTTTATTATTTAGTTAGTTTTCTTTAAGATTTTAACCAAAGAAAGTAACTACTCCCTGAAAAAACAACTGTCACAGTACAATTTGTTGTACAATCTTAATGATAGAATACCTAATTTTGTGATAATTTTAATAAATGTATTATCAAAAGAAATTTAACAAATCCTTATAATTCAGTATGCCTCAACTCTCCCTTTTCAATAAAATATCCTATATTATTTTTTACACAGACTAATAAAATATGCCAAAGAAATAACCTAAATAAACCAATGTGTTTGATTTCAAAATCTGCAATCCATGGACAATTAGGTCCTATCTCTTCACTAACATCTATCTTATTACATTGTAAATAAATCTTCAGAGAACTTTCAGCAAGTATATCATATAATACAGTTAGGATAATCATTTCTCACATATTGCTGACATTTATTTTCCAGAACGGTTCTTCAGAGCACAGAGCAAGACTTTTTCTTTTAATTTCATATGACACCCTTTTAAGGACATTGCGCATGTTCAAAGAGAGGGGCTAGTTAATTGGTACAGATATGAATAAGATAATATAAGATCTAGAAAAAAGAATTGTGGCATAATGTGTCCAATTCATATTAGAACTGGCAAGGACAGTATAATAACAGTCTTTTTCTATCTTCTTTTAAATTTCAAAGAAAAATTTTATAGATCAAAGAATATATAATGAAATGAGGCCATCATACATATTGGAGTCATATAAAAGTAATTTTTATAAAACAAACACTGGAGCTGTTTTGATACCTGTATAATAAAGGTATAATTCTGTGTTATTTTAATAATAAAGAAAAGTTTCTATTAGAAGTAATTACATGGCTCTTATTCCAAGATTTGGAAACAGCTTGAATTATTTTAGCATACACAGCATGTTATTTTTAAAACTGCAAATCAAAAGGAATTAATGGGCTATAAAATATATTTGAGTTGTGACTACTGCTGTTAAAAAATGGAGCTGGAATAAAATGGAAAGGGTAGAATAGAACAGAATAGCACAGAATGGTATAGGATGGGATGGAATAGGCTGTATAGCATAGCACAGTATAGCATAGCATACAATAGAAGATATGAATTTGTACCTCACAACCTCTAAGCAAAAACTGAACACATTGCAAAAAGCACTGTAGTAAGTTGTGAAAGCATTTGGAAAGGGACATGCAGGGGATGTGCTCAAAGCACGTATTGGCTGGGAGAGGATAACTTGATCTTATTTATTGATTATATGGTATATGATTTTGACTGCCATTATAACTGGGGTGTTCAGATTTCACAGTTCAATTTTATAACAACATATTGCAGTGGGTTCTGAGGTAGAATAAGTAAATTTAACCTGCTATTGGCCAAAAAAAAAGGATATCTGCTACAACAGTCTTTATGTTTACGGTAATAGAAATATGTTAATTTAATTGAAACAAATTACCCATAAAATGGATTGCTTTATTATTCTAAACGACTATAATGAGACTTACAATTTCTGATTCAGCATGTAAGGAGCTTGAAAGTCACCACTCTGTCCCAATAACAAATAAAAAGCTGAATAGATGGAAAAATCAACAACTCTCCTTGCATTTGTAAGGGAGGCAAGGACATAGGGCTAACTGCTGCTCCCAAAATTGGAGAGACAGGCAAAAACAGGCAGTCACATCCTACTGGAACAAGGACTCATCAGTGGAAACTACTACAGGAAACAGTCTTGGAGTAGGAAAATCTGAACTGTAATTGATGAATTGCTGAAGACTTAATGTGGACACATCTGAGAGTTAAAAAGAAAATGTGGCACATATACACCATGGAATACTATGCAGCCATAAAAAATGATGAGTTCGTGTCCTTTGTAGGGACATGGATGAAGCTGGAAACCATCATTCTGAGCAAACTATCGCAAGGACAGAAAACCAAACACCACATGTTCAATTCATAGGTGGAAACTGAACAATGAGAACACTTGGACATAGGATGGGGAACATCACACACTGGTGCCTGTCCTGGGGTTGGGGGAGTGGGGAGGGATAGCATTAGGAGATATACCTAACGTAAATGATGAGCTAATGGGTGTAGCACACCAACATGGCACATGTATACATATGTAACAAACCAACATGTTGTTCACATGTACCCTACAACTTAAAGTATTAAAAAAAAAAAAAAAAAAAAACTGCAGGGGCACCCTGGAACACCATGGTGGGAAGAGGAACACAGTGCTGTAAGATTTACCTCCAGGAGAGAAATCAAATTCTCACAGTAAATATCAGAGAACAATCCCCTCATGCTTTGGGCAAGGAGAGGAAAAATGAAACCATTTTTAAATACTAATACATCAGAGCGCTCTGTTCTTAACAAGGCCTGCCCTCAAGAGAATTAGTTTACCAGAGTCTGATTTGCTGGACTATTTTAAAAGCCTAACTTACCGGTGAGAAGAGAAATACTCAACTTTAGTCCACTCTAGTAATCCTGTTTCATCTAAGGGTTGAGATAGGATGAGTGGCAAGTTGAGAAACACTTGTCAAGATAACAGTCAGAGGCATAAGATTACTAAAAGACTAATACGTAACCGTAGCACCGTAAAATGATTCCCCTCGCCCACATCATAACACCACATTACTAAAGGCCTATTTACTGTAGTTCCTTTTACCCAGTACACGGTGTCTGGCTATCAAGATAAAACTACAAGGCATACCGAAATGCAAAAAACAAACCAACAAAAAAAGCAATTTGAAGAGACATAGCAAGCATCAAAACCAAACATGAAAAGGATGTTGGAACTATCAGGCCAGGAATGTAAAACAAGTATTATTAACATACTAAGGACTCTAACAGATAAAGTAGATGTATGTTGGTATGTAAGGACTGGAAAATGTACTAGTTAATGTAATAAGACAAGAAAATAAGGCACACCCAGGGGAAGTTCAACATGGCAGACTAGAAGCAGCTAGTGTGTGCCACTCTTGTGGAGAGGAAACAAACTGGAAAGTAAATACTAACTCTTCAAGTAGATCACTTAAGAAATCATGTTAGGATTGGTCAAGGGAGCCAGGAGACACAGAGAACACAGAAGAGCAAAGTTGGGCAGTCACCCACCTGGGACCAGTGTGGAGCCAGGAGAAACTCCCTAATACAGGGAAAGGGTGAGGAAGTAAGAATTCTCAGAGGATTCACATTCCCTACAGTGACCTGTGCAATCCTGGGAACGAGAGAACCCGTTTTAGACCCCTGGGCCTCTAGACAGATACAGAGATTCACATGGAGTTTTTTGCAGAGACACCACTCAAAATCACAGGAAGCCTCACAGGTCTTGGATCCCTGGGCAGCCCAAAACCAGCTGCCATAGCCCTGATGGGGGCCACAGTAACAGTGCCAGGAAGCAGTCAGACTGCTCCACTTCTTGCCAGACAAGGCTCAGCTCCTGATTCCAGCAAAGTAGCCCCACCTCTTCTTGAACTCTGCCAACAGGCACAGCTCTCTGTTCCCCCAGGAAAGACCTGGAGGTCTATCTGTGCCACTCCATCCACTCCTGCTGCTGCTAACTAGCTGGGATGGACTTACAGGCCTGGGTTTCCAGCACAGTGGTCCTGCTCCTGTTTGAACTCTGCAGGTGGGCATAGCTCTGTGTTCCCCTGGGAAATACCCAGGCAGCAGATTGTGTGACTGCCCCCCACCTCACCCTGCCACTGCTCTTAGCCAGGCAAGATTCATTCACTTGGGTGGTGCCCATGCAGGGGAGGAACCTCCATTCTCAGAACAGAGAGGTGAGATGGCCTGGTTTGCGGGCTGGCCAGGAAACAGTGCATGCCTCCTTTCTCAGGAAGGCAATAACCTGTCGGCCAGCTGTGACCTCTGCCTGAGAAAATCCCAAGGCCTGGCACACCTAACAAAGAAAACACAGGTATGGCACCAGTGATTGGGGAGGGGCTCCTCTGATGCCCAGTAGTGGACCTGGTGAGGGCATCATCTCTCTCCCCACCACCACAAACCACTACTATGGATGTGCTGAAATACAAAGTTGCTGCCTAAGAACTGCCAGCCATTACTCTTAAACACCATCTACTGGATTTCAGCCCAAATTACAACACCAAAAATATTTTGCTATTAAGTAAAATAAGGGTTACTTCAATTAAAAAAATAAAATAAAATATTTTGGCAGTGTACAAAGCCTGTGATACCTATTGCAAAAATCCAGCCACATATAAAGGATCCCGTGCAGAGATTTAAAAAACTGAAAACACCCACAAACAAAGCTAACTCTAATTCATCTTACATCATAAAGGAACACCAACCATCTCAGATGAGAAAGAATCAGTACAAGAATTCTTAACATTAAAAAAGCCAGAATGTCACTTTACCTCCCAATGAACACAATATCTCCAAGCAACAGTTCTTAACCAGATTGAAATGACTGAAAGGATATACATAGAATTCAGAATCTGGATGGTAAGAAAGCTCATTGAGATGCAGGAGAAAGTTGAAACCCAATCCAGGGAATCCAAGGAGTCAAGTAAAACTATCCAAAAGCTGAAAAACAAAACATCAATTTTAAGAAAGAATCAAAGTGAAATTCTGTAATTAAAGAATTCTCTACAAGAATTTTAAAATACAGTCAGAAGCATTAACATCAGAAGAGACCAAACTGATCAAAGAATCTCAGTGTTCAAAGGTGGGTTCATTGAATCAACTCAGTTAGACAAAAACAAAGGAAAAAGAATTTTTAGAAGATAAACAAAATCTGTGAGAAATATGAGATTATGTAAAGAGACCAAATCTACAACTCATTGGTATTCCAGAGAGAGGAGAGAGTAGGCACTTTGAAAAACATTTGAGGATACAGTCCATGAAAATTTCGCCAATCTCACTAGAGATTGAGAGGTTGACATGCACATTAAAGAAATACAGAGAACCCCTGCAAGCTATGATACAAGATGACCATCCCCAAGGCCCATAATCATCAGATCAACCAAGGTCAACACAAGAAAAAAAGTCTTGAAGGCAGCTAGAGAGAAAAGTCAAGTCAGTTACTAAGGACACCCCATCAATCAAGCAGTAGTCCTTTCAGCAGAAACCTTATGAGCCAGAAGAGATTGGGGGCCTATTTTCAATATCTACAAAGAAAAGAAAGTCCAACCAAGAATTTCATATCTAGCCAAACTAAGCTTAAGCACCATCTTAAGCAAAAGAGAGATAAAATTCCTCTCAGACAAGCAAACACTAAGGGACTTTGTTACCACCAGAGCAGCCTTAATAGAGGTCCATAAGGGAATGCTAAATATGGAAATCAAAGACTGATACTTGCTACCAGAAAAATCACTCAAGCACATAGCCTACAGACACTATAAAGTACTTACTTAATCAAGTCTACAAAACAAAAAAACCCACAATGACAGAATGAAAATCTCACATATTGATACTAATCCTGAATGTAAATGGTCTAAAAATCCTACTTGAAAGGCATAGAATGGCAAGCTGGATACAGAGATAAGGCCCAACTGTCTGCTGTCTTCAAAGGACACATCTCTCATGTAACAACACTGGCAGGCTCTAAGTAAAAGGATAGAGAAAGACCTACTATGCAAACAGAAAAACAAAAACAGCTGGAGTCAAGAATTTTATACAACAAAAAACAGACTTTAAACCAATAATAATCAGGCAGAACAATGAAGGACATTACATAATAATAAAGGATTCAATTCCACAAGAAGGCTTAACTATACTAAATATATATGTACCCAATATTATAGCATCCAGATTCATAAAAGAAGTTCTTTTTGGCCAGTGAAAAGACTCAGCCACACAACAATAGTGGGAGAATTTAATACCTTGCTGACAGCATTAGACAGTTAGATCATCAAGACAGAAAACTAACAAAGAAATTCTGAACTTAAACTTGACAGTTGACCAACTTAACCTAATAGATATCTACAGAATACTCCATGCAACAACCACAGAATATATGTTGTTCTCATCCACATGTGGAACATATTCTGAGAATGAACACACACTCAGACATAAAGCAAGTCTCAATAAATTTAAAAAAAATGAAATCATACCAAGCACACTATCAGACCACAGTGCAATAAAAATATAAATCAATACCAACAAGATCTTTCAAAATTACACAGAAACATGGAAATTAACAACTGGCTCACCAATTCTTGGGTGAACAATGAAACTAAGGTAGAAATAAAAAATTCTTGAAATTAATAAAAATAGAGGAAAAAAAAACTTGCCAAAATCTTTGGTATGCAGCTAAAGCAGTATTGAGATGAAAGTTTGTAATGCTAAACACCATAAAGAAGTTGGAATAATATCAACTTACATGACACCCAGAGGAACTAGAAAACACAAAATAACAAACCAACCTCAAAGCTAAAAGATGAAAATAAATAACAAAAATTAGAGAAGAACTTAATGAAATTGAGTCCATAAAATAGATCAATGAAACCAAGAGTTGGTTATTTAAAGGAATAAACAAGATTGATAGGCAGCTAGCTAGATTAAAAAGAAAAAAAAGAAGATCCAAGTAAACACAACCAGAAATAACAAAAATGGCATGAAAACTGATCCCACAGAAATACAAAGATCCTCAGAGACTACTGTGAACACCCATATACATAAAAATTAGAAAATCTAGATGAAATGGATAAATTTCTTGAAACAAACTCCTAAGACTGAACCAGGAAGAAAGTGAAAATTGGAAAAGACCAATAACAAGCACTGATATTGAATCACTAAAAAAAAAAGAAAAAAAAAAAAAAAAACCTACCAACCAAAAGAAGTCCTGGACCAGATGAACTCACAGTTGAATTCTAGTAGACATACAAAGAAGAACTTGTGCTAACGCTAGTAAAACTGTTCCAGAATATTGAGCAATAGTGACTCCTATTTAACTCAGTGTATGAAGCCAGGATCATCCTTACACCAAAATCTGGCAGCAACAAAAAAAAAAAGAAAAAAAAAGAAAAGAAAAATTTCAGGCCAATATCCCTGATGAACATAGATGTAGAAATCCTCAACAAAATATTGTCAAAACGTACACCAAAATCCAACAGTACACCAAAAAATTAATTTACCATGATTAAGCAGACTTTATTTCTGGGAATCAAGGTTGATTTAACATACACAGATCAATAAACATGATTCAGCACATAAACAGAATTAAAAAAACCCATATGATCATTACAATAAATGCAGAGAAATCTTCTTGATAAAATCCAATATCCCTTCATGATAAAAACAGGTTAAGCATTGAAGAAATATAATTAAAATAATAAGGGCCATCTGTGACAAACTCACAACTAAAATCATTCTTAATAGGCAAAAGCTGGAACCCTTCCTCTTGAGACTTGGAACATAATAAAGATGCCCACTCTTACCACTCCTACTCAACATAGTAGTGAAAGTCCTAGCCACAGCAGTTGGGCAAGAGAAAGAAATGAAAGCCATCAAAATGTGAAAAGAAGGTATCAAACTCTCTTTGCTGACAATATGATTCTATATATAGAAAACCCTAAAGACTTCTCAAAAGAAGATATGCACATGGCCAACAAACATATGAAAAAATTATCCGCATCACTAACCATTAGAGAAATGCAAATCAAAACCACAATGGAATAATATCTCACACCAGTCAGAATAGCTATCATAAAAATGTCAAACAATAACAGATACTGGTGAGGCTGTGGAGAAAGGAAACATTTATACGCTGTTGGTGGGGATGTAAATTATTTCTGTCATTGTGGAAAGAAGTTTGAAGAATTCTCTAAGAACCTAAAACAGAACTACTATTTGTTCCAGCAATACCACTACTTGGTATATATCCAAAGAAAAATAAATTATTCTACCAAAAAAAAAATACATGGACTTTTATGTTCATTGCAGTGCAATTCACAATAGTAAAGACATGGAATCAACCTAGGTGTCCACCAGTGGTGGACTGGATAAAGAAAATACGGTTCCATACACATTATGGGATACTATACAGCCATAAACAAGAACAAAATCATGTTCCTTGAAAAAACACAGATTCAGCTAAAGCCCATTATCCTAAACAAATTAATACAGGCACAGAAAACCAAATACTACATGTTCTCACTTATAATTAGGAGCTAAACATTGAATACACATGAACATTAAGATGGAAACAATGGACACTGGAGACTACTAGAGAGCAGAAGGAAGGAGGAAATAGGTTGAACAATTATATACTGGGTACGATCCTTGTTACCTGGGTGATGAGACCATCCATTACCTGGTTTGATGGGATCCCAAACCTCAGGATCACACAATATGCCTACATAACAAACTTGCACATGTAATCCCTGAATCCAAATTTTCTTTTTTTAAAAAAAGGTACACAGATTGGGAAAGAAGAATAAAACTGTCTTTGTTCATGGAAGACATGATCATTTCCATAGGAAATCTAAATGAATCTTTTAAAACTCCTGGAACAAATAAGTGTTTATAAGAAAATTGTAGGACACAAGGTTAAGATACAAATGTCAATTGCTTTCCTATATATAACCCTTTTCCCATTTGTCCAAAGAATACTCACCAGTGGGGTTCGCAGCTGCAGCATTTTCTCCAAGCTAACCTTGCCACAAAGTATCTTGCTTTTATTATTTTCACATCATTCGAGTATATCAACTTTGGAAACAAAAGACATCATTCTATTTATTGCATTCTCTTTTTAGTAGTGGTATTTCCACTTACAAAATATAGTATATCTCAATCACTGAAAATGTCAAATCCTCGAAAATACAGCATTCCTACACATGATACTAACATCATTCTTGAGTTGTAGTTTGCCAAAGACTAATTTGATGAATCTGATTTTTCTGAAATAGACAATTCTGGTAATTTAGATAATTCTGATGTTAGCTCTGTTTAGAAATAACTCCAAGAACAGGTTTTATATTTTATTTTCATATTGGAAATCAGTCAGATTTGTTTCAGCCTCAAAGAGTGTGTTTATGTAGAATTAAATGAGCACTGGCAGTGAGCTGCATTTTTTTTTTTCTTTTTTCTAAACGGGAAACCAGATAAGCAAGGAACAAATGAAATTTGAAATTAAAACACAATGTAATATACATTAGCACCCACAAAAATGAAATGCTTAGGTATAAATCTAACAAAATATGTATAAGATCTAACACATATTTATACAAAATACATGTAAGGTCATAAACTAATGAAAAAACAAAGAAGAACTAAATAAGTGGAGAGATATATTATGTTCATAGATACGAAGATAATACTGACAAATGGTCAATCATGTTTTTCCCAACTTGATCTATAGACTTGATGAAATCCTAATAAAAATCCCAGAAAGTTATTATGTAGATATCAAAAATCTGATTCCAAAGTTTACATAAAGAGGCAAAAGATGCATAGCCAACACAATATTGAATGAGAAGAACTAAGTTAAAGGATTGACACTATGTGACTTCAAACTTACAGTAATCAAGACAATGTGGTATTGGCAAAAGAATAAAGAAAGCTGTCAGTGGGACAGAATTTGAGCCAAGAAATGGACTCACATAAATCAACTATTCTTTGACAAAGAAGCAAAGGCAACATAATAAAGAAAATGGAGTATTTTTCAAAAAATGGTGCTGCAACAACTATGTATCCACAAGCAAATAAATAAATTTAGAAACAGATCTCATACAGACATACCCAGAATAATGTTCAGGCAAATATATGGGCACCCATTGTCCCAGTAAAGTTGATGCATAAAAATAACCATATAACATGTAAGCAAGTGAAGAAGCTGGAGTACGCATAGATACAGAAATTTACCCAATGCCATACAATAAAATAGGGATCTGAGAGACAAACTCTGGTTTACCTCTCAAAGCTCCTAATTCTTCCTTTTCATCATTCTGTCTTAAAGTCAAATAGAATTAGGTATTTTGCAGTATTATATTAAAGGACAGTATTAGCTAATATCGCAAAACATTTTTCCTAATAAAACATTGTTCTTGAACTTTATAGTAATTACTTCTGGGATCTCTAAAGAAAATTACAAGTCCCATAAATTAAGAAACACCAAGGATATTCTTTCTCCAAAACTGCGATAGGAGTCTGTGAATATCTGAGTTCAAACCAAGATGAACATGAGTGTCAGATACTAAAAAACAAAGATAAAACAAGAGCTATTAACACTGCTAAGGAAAAAATGTGCTATAATGAGTGTCTAAGTGTCATTGTCACTCAAACTGATCCAGGTTTACCAATAAATTATTACATTATTTTTCATGTTTAACACTGGGACAGATAGCTAATTATTGTATTAGTGTTCTCCAGAGAAACAGAACCAATAGGATGTGTGTGTGTGTGCATGTGTAATTGTGTACATGTGTGTAATTGTGTACATGTGTACATGTGTAATTGCCTCACACTATTGTAGAGGCTGGCAAGTCCAAAGTATGCAAGGCAGCCTAAGAGGCTGGAGACCCAGAGAACAGTTGCAGTTCAAGTCTGAAGGGTAGTCTGCTGGCAGAATTTCCTCTTCCTTGGGCAGTCTTTTTCTTAAGGTCTTCAGCTGATTGCATAAGGTCCATCCACATTGTGGAGGACAATCTGTTTTACTCAAAGTGTACTGATTTAAATGTTCATTTTATCAAAAAATGCCTTCAGAGAAACATCCAGAATATTGTTTGACCAAATATCTGAGTACTGTGGCTTAGCCAAGCTGACATATAAAATTGATCATCACATTTATCTGTGAAAAATATTCAATATAATTTGTTATTAAGGGATTTCAAATTAAAACAACAACAAGATATCACTACATACTTAAAATCTGGCAATGCCCACTGCTATAAAGGATGCAGAGCAACAGGAATTCTTATTATTTGCTTGTGGGACTGCAAAATGAAACAGCCACTTTGAAAGACAATTTGGCAGTTTCGTAGCTTAAAAAGCTAAACACAGACTGACATATGATCTAAAAATCACGCTGTTAGGTACTTACCAAATTGATTTGAAAACTTATGTCTACATAAAAATTTGCATGTAAATATGCATAGCAGCTTTATTGATAATGACCAAAACCTAGAAGCATCCAAGATATCCTTTAATAGGTTAAGGTATAAACAAACTGTGACACGTACATACAGTGAGCTATCAAAACACAAAAAGATTTTGGAGAACCTAAAATGCAGATTTCTAAGTGAAGCAATCAAATCTGAAAAGGATACATATGGCATGGTTCCAATTATATGACATCCTGGAAAAAGCAAAAACTATAGAGTCAATAAAAAGCCAATAAAAAGACACCAGGGTTTAGTGGCAGGAGAGGGGATAAATACGTGAAGCACAGGGGTTTTCTACAGCAGTGAAATATTTCTGTATATTATAATGGTGTATATATGATATTATGCAGTTGTCAATACTTATAAAGATTTACAAAACAAAAAAAACTATAATTTATGCAAATTAAAAAAATAAAAATTAAGAAGGTTAGTGGATCCCAGGAAGAAATGCAAACTCTGACAAGATAATATAGATAACTATATTACAAATGTATGAAACTCTGAAGATACAGGTAAAAGGCTGACTTAAATAGCTTTAGAAATAAATGGACTTCATAAGATTAAAGGCAAAAATAACTGGGCATAAGGACAGGGCTCTAGTGGATAAAGCCGTTCTCCATGAAGGTAGGTGTTAAAAATTTTAATACTGCTACATACCTACATTGACTTTGAACAATTAAGTAAAAGCATGGTGGGTGGCTGGTGCCAGGTTTCTCAGTGTTGGAGGAAAGCAAGAGGAGGAGGCTAGAATAATCCATGTGGTAATTGATTAGAGTTAAACATATCAGTATAATCTGAGTATACTAAAAGATGGTTACATAGTATAATATTTATGGATATGTATAAATAAATGACTTAGCACATACTCATATATGTCTATGCTTTGTCAGCCGAGAGGGTGTATTAGTTCGTTTTCATGCTGCTGATAAAGACATGCACAAGACTGGGAAGAAAAACAGGTTAAATTTAACTTACAGTTCCACATGGCTGGGGAGGCTTCAGAATCATGGCAGGAGGTAAAAGGCACTTCTTACATGGTGGCAGCAAGAGAAAATGAGGAAGAAGCAAAAGCGGAAATGCCTGATAAACCCATCACATCTCATGAGACTTATTCACTAGCTCAAGAACAGCACAGGAAAGACTGGCCTCCATGATTAAATTACCTCACCTTGGGTCTCTCCCTCAACGTGGTAATTCTGAGAGATACAATTCAAGTTGAGACTTACGTGGGGACACAGCCAAACCATATTATTCCACCCTGACCCCTCCAAATCTCATATCCTTGTTTCAAAACGAATCATGCCTTCCCAACAGTCCCCCAAAGTCTTAACATATTTCAGCATCAAACCAAAAGTTCACAGTACAAACTTTCATCTGAGAGAAGGCAAGTCCCTTCCACCTATGAGCCTGTAAAATCAAAAGCAAGCCAGTTACTTGTTAGGTACAATGTGGACATAGGTATTGGGTAAATACAGCCATTCCAAATGGGAGAAATTGACTAAAACAAAGGGGTTACAGGCCCCATGCAAGTCTGAAATCCAGTGGGACAGTCAAATTTTAAAGCTCCAAAATGATCTCCTTTGATTCCAGGTCTCACGTCCAGGTCACACTGATGCAAGAGGTGGGTTCCCATGATCTTGGGTAGCTCCACCCCTGTGACTTTGCAGGGTACAGCCTCCCTCCTGGATACTTTCATGGTACGGCATTGAGTGTTTGTAGCTTTTCCAGGCACACAGTGCAAGCTGTCGGTGGATCCACCATTCTGGAGTCTGGAGGATGGTGGCCCTCTTCTCACGGCTCCACTAGGCAGTGCCCTAGTAGGGACTCTGTGTGGGGGCTCCAGCCCCACATTTCCCTTCTGTGCTGCCCTAGCAGAGGTTCTCCATAAGGGCCCACCCCTGTGGCAAGCTTTTCCTTGGGCATCCATGTGCTTCCAAACATCTTCTGAAATCTAAGTGGAGGTTCCCAAACCTCAATTATTGACTTCTGTGCACCCACAGGCTCAACACCATGTGGAAGCTGCCAAGGTTTCATGCTTCCATTCTCTGAAGCCATAGCCTGAGCTCTACGTTGGCTCCTTTCAGCCATGGCTGGAGTGGCTGGGACACAGTGCCCCAAGTCCCTAGGCTGCATACAGCATGGGGACCCTAAGCCTGGCCCACAAAGCCACTTTTTCCTCCTGGGCCTCCAGGCCAGTGATGGGAGGGGCTGCTGTGAAGGTCTCTGACATGGCCTGGAGACATTTTCCCCATAGTCTTGGGGATTAACATTAGGCTCCTTGCTACTTATCCAAATGTCTCCAGCCGGCTTGAATTTCCCCTCAAAATAATGGGTTTTTCTTTTCTGTTGCATTGCCAGGCTGCAAATTTTCTGAACTTTTATGCTCTGTTTCTCTTTTAAAATGGAATGCTTTTAACAGCACCCAAGTCACCTTTTGAATGCTTTGCTGCTTAGAAATTTCTTCTGCCAGATACCCTAAATCATCTCTATCAAGTTAAAAGTTTCACAAACCTCTAGGGCAGGGGCAAAATGCCACCAGTCTCTTTGCTAAAACATAACAAGAATCACCTTTGCTCCAGTTCCCAACAAGTTCCTCATCTCCATCTGAGACCACATCAGGCTGGACCTTATTGTTCGTATCAATATCAGCATTTTTGTCAAAGCCACTCCATAAATCTCTAGGAGGTTCCAAACTTTCCCACATTTTCCTGTCTTCTCCTGAGCCCTCCAAACTGTTCCAACCTCTGCCTGCTACCCAGTTCAAAAGTCACTTCCACATTTTGGGGTATCTTTTCAGCAACGCCCCACTCTACTGGTACCAATTTACTATATTAGTCTATTTTTATGCTGCTGATAAAGACTGGGGAGAAAAAGAGGTTTAATTTGATTTACAGTTCCCCAAGGCTGCGGAGGCCTCAGAATCATGGTAGGAGGTGAAAGGCACTTCTTACATTGTGGCAGCAAGAGAAAATGAGGAAGAAGCAAAAGCAGAAACCTTTGATAAACTCATCAGATCTCTTGAGACTTATTCACTGACCTTCCCCTGGGCCCCTCCCACAACACATGGAAATTCTAGGAGATACAATTCAAGTTGAGATTTGGGTGGGGATACAGATAAACCATATCAGAGGGCCTAGAAGAAATAGCAGTCCAGTAATTGAGCACAGCTAGTGTCCAGATCTTGGTCTCTAATACCATTCTCAAAAAATAAAAATAAATAAAAATAAATAGAGATACTTGGATAAATGGCTAATTCTAGGCCTAGGGAAGGAACTGTACAAGATAAGCCTGGAGAATTTTGTAATGCCAGAGGGTAAAAAGTGTACACACAAAAAATTCTTAAAAACCCAAACCAGAAACACCATATACATTTTGGATCTATGTCAAAGGGAGCCAACTGCTATAAAAGCTCCCAATAGCTGAAACTGAAACAATCTGAGCAACAATATATCAAAGAGTATTGTATCATAACTAAAGTATAAAATAAATATCAGTCCATATTGGCATAAATAAATGATTGAATAGATTAATAAATGTCAGAGAAAAGACAGAGAAAAGACAAATCTTTTCTACAGAAAATAATCCAAATAATTTATTAAGATAATCCATCCTATAAAATGGGAAGCCTAGCTTCCCACTCCATAAATGCTGGCTTTTCATAGGGATTTTCACAGCAAGTTTACAGCACAAACAAAGGAAAAGAAAATGGATTACAGTAAAGAAACATGACAAACACTGTTTTAGCCATGTGTTCAGGATCAATACCAATAATCATAAATCATATTGATAGTATATACCTGTGATGGTTAATACTGAGTGTCAACTTGATTGAATTGAAGGATGCAAAGTATTGATACTGGGTATGTCTGTGAGGGTGTTGCCAAAGGAGATTAACATTGGAGTCAGTGGGCTGGTGAAGGCAGATCCACCCTTAATCTGGTGGGCACTATCTAATCAGCTGCCAGCAAATATAAAGCAGGCAGAAAAACATGAAAGAGAGAGAGACTGGCCTAGCCTACCAGCCTACATCTTTCTGCATGGCAAATGCTTCTTGCCTTCAAACATTGGACTCCAAATTCTTCAGTTTTGAGACTCAGGCTGGCTATCCTTGCTACTCAAGCTTGCAGACAGCTGCTCTGGGACCCTGTGATTGTGTAAGTAAGTACTTATTAACTCATATATATGTAATATATCAGTTTATATATTATATATTCTCCTGTTAGTTCTTTCCCTCTAGGAAACCCTGACTAATACAGGTTTTGGTACTAGGAGTGGTTCTAGAGGAACAGAATATTAAGGATAAAGTTCTATCATTGGTTTTGGGGTTTCTGGAGTTGGCTGCCTAGTGTGAATAGACCCAAAAATACTAAGGACTCTACTTTTAATAGTATAGAGAACACTGATAGTACTTGGCATAAACTGTTCAGAGAGGCAAGAAATTTAGTGTTTAGTGACTCTATACATAATACTTTCGACCATATGTGGAGAACCAAGAAATATAATGTAGTTGGTTGGTTGCTCCTAAGTTCAGTGAACAAAGTGATGAAAGAAAATGATGAACTTGAGGATTCTGTCTCCCAGCTTCAAAAGCAGATACTGAGCCTCAAATCTGCTAAGATTGCCCTGAGTGAGAGTCTTATCTCCTGTAGAGAAAGAGCTGAATTTGTGGAAAAACAGATTCAAGCTTTTATTATGCGAGTGGCTGATCAGCAATGAAAGATGCATGCACGGCCTTGCCAGGTGTCTACTGTTAAAGTGAGGGCATTGATTGGAAAAGAATGGGACCCTGCAACTTGGAATGGGGATGTGTGGGAGGACCCTGATGGACCTGGGGACACTGAGTTTGTAAACTCTGATGAACCCTTTTTGCCAGAGGGAACACCTTCCCCATCCCCAGTAGAGGCAACATCTCCTCCCCGACCCATCCTGCCATCAGTCTTTCCACCTTTGCCTGAAGAGATAAACTCTGTGCTGCCTGAGGCAACAGTGATGCCCCACCCCGAGGCAGTTGCCAGGCAAAATAATGTTGATTTTCCTCAGGAGCCACCCCAACACCCCTGTTTGCTTCTAGACCTATAACCAGACCCAAGTCCCAGCAGGCTTCTAGAGATGAGGTTGACCCATGAGAAGGTATGCTACATTCGAAAAGAACTGCTTGAGTTCTATAATTTATGTAAACAGAAATCTGGAGAACAGGCATGGGAATGAATATGAAGGATATGGGATAAGCTCTTCTCCGTATGTCAGATCTAACAGTGGGAACCACAGTCACTCAACTACAAAATCTAAATACAATGGGAAAAATTGGATCACAAGGTAGCAGAAGTCTAGTGGTGGCACTTGACTATCAGAAGCAAGGTGGGCATGGCTACCATAATGGACAGCAGAGACAAATGAGCAATCAGAATGGTCTGACTCGTGTAGAGCTCTGGCATTGGCTAATTAATCACAGTGTTCCTAGAAGTGAAATTGATAGGAAGCCTATTGCATTCCTACTTCATTTATACAAGGAGAAAACTTCTAGGTTAAATGGACAAAAGACTAATTTGAATTATAAAAACAGAGAATCATGGTCCCTCAGTCAATTTCCAGACTTGAGCCAGTTTACAGACCCAGAACCCCTTGAATGAAGAGGAGGCCAGGTCTCCTTGAGGAAGGACCCCACTACATTACCTACAATTTATGCAGTGAATTTCCCTCCCATCCTTCTCAAAGGAGACCTCCAGCCTTTTACCAGGGTAACTGTGCATTGGGAAAAGGAAAATGATCAGCCATTTTGGTGACTACTGGATACTGGTTCTGAGCTGATGTTGATTCCAGGCGACCCAAAACGTCATTGTGGTTCTCCACTTAAAGTAGGGGCTTGTGGAGGTCAGGTAATTGACGAAGTTTTAGCTAGATCTGACATACAGTGGGTTCAGTGGGTCCCCAGACTCATCCTGTGGTCATCTCTCCAATGCCAGAATGTATAATTGGCATGGACATACTTAGCAACTGGCAGAACCCCCACATTGGTTCCCTGATTGGTAGAGTGAGGGCTATTATGGTGAGAAACGCCAAATGGAAGCCAGTAGAGCTGCCTATATCTAGAAAAATAGTAAATCAAAAACAACATCACATCCCTGGAGAGATTGCTGAGATTAGTGCCACCATTAAGGACTTGAAAGACACAGGGGTGGTGCTTCCCAATACATCCCCATTCAAGTCTCCCATTTGGCCTCTGGAGAAGACAGATGGATCTTGCATAATGACAGCAGATAAGCTTAACCAATTGGTGACTCCAAGTGCAGCTGTTGTACCCGATGTGGTTTCATTACTTGAGCCAATTAACACATCTCCTGGTACCTGGTTTGCAGCCATTGACTTGGCAAATGCCTTTTTCTCCATTCCTGTTCGTAAGGCCCACCAGAAGCAATTTGCCTTCAGCTGGCAAATCCAGCAATATATCTTTAATGTCCTACCTCAGGAATATATCAACTCTCCAGCTTGGTGTCATGATCTTATTCGGAAAGACCTTGATGGCTTTTCACTTCTGCAAGATATCACACTGGTCTATTACATTGATGATATTATGCTGACTGGATCCAGTGAGCAAGAAGTAGCAAAAACACTGGACTTATTGGTGAGATATTTGCATACCAGAGGACAGGAAATGAATCTGACTGAAATTTAGGGATCTTCTATCTCAGTTAAATTTCCAGGAGTCTGGTAGTGTGGGACCTGTCAAGATATTCCTTCTAAGGTGAAGAATAACTTGCTGAATTTGGCCCCTCTTACAATCAAGAAAGAAGCACAATGCCTAGTGAGCCTATTTGGATTTTCAAGGCAACACCTTCCTCATTTGAGTATGTTACTCTGGCCCATTTATCAAGTGACCTCAAAGGCTGACAGTTTTGAGTGGAGTCCAGAACAGGAGAAGGCTCTGCAACAGGTCCAGGCTGCTGTGCAAGCTGCTCTGCCACTTGGTCCATACGACCCAGCACATCCAGATGCATGAGGTGTCAGTCAGTGGCAGATAGGGATGCTGTTTCAAGCCTTTGGCAGGTCCCCATAGGTGAATCACAGCGGAAGCCTCTAGGATTTTGGAGCAAGGCCCTGCCATCTTCTGCAGATAACTACTTTCCTTTTGAGAGACAGCTCTTGGCCTGTTACTGGGCTTTGGTGGAAACTGACCGTTTGACTATGGGTCATCAAGTCACCATGACAGCTGAACTGCCTATCATGAACTGGGTGCTTTCTGACCCATCTAGCCATAAAGTGGGTCATGCACAGCAGCATTTCATCATCAAATGGAAGTGGTATATACATAATTGGGCTCAAGCAGGTCCTGAAAGCACAAGTAAGTTACATGAGGAAGTGGTTCAAATGCCCATAGTCTCCACTCCTGCCACCTGCCTTCTCTTCCCCAGACTGCACTGATGGGCTCATGGAGAGTTTCCTATGATCAGTTGACAGAGGAAGAGAAGACTAGGACCTGGTTTACAGAAGGTTCTGCACAATAAGCAGGTTCCACCCAAAAGTGTACAGCTGCAGCACTACAACCCCTTTCTAGAACATCCCTGAAGGACAGCGGTGAAGAGAAATCTTCCCAGTGGGCAGAACTTTGAGCCATGCACCTGGTTGTGCATGTTGCATGAAAGGAGAAAAGGCCAGGTGTGTAATTATATAGTGATTCATGGGCTATACCCAGTGGTTTGGCTGGATGGTCAGGATTTGGCTGGATGTCAGGGATTTGGAGAAAGCATGATTGGAAAATAGGTGAAAAAGAAATTTGGGGAAGAGGTATGTATGTGGATGGACTTCTCTGAGTGGTCAAAAACCATGAAGATATTTGTATCCCATGTGAGTGCTCACCAACAAGTGGCCTTAGCAGAGGAGGATTTTAATAACCAAGTAGATAGGATGACCTTTTCTGTGGACACCACTCAGCCTATTTACCAAGCCACCCCTGTCATTGCCCAATGGGCCCATGAACAAAGTGGTTATGGTGGCAGGGATGGAGGTTACACATGGGCTCAGCAACATGGACTTTCACTCACCAAGGCTGAACTGACTGCAGCTACTGCTGAGTGCCCAATTTCCCATTAGCAGAGACCAACACTGAGCCCTCAATGTGGCACCATTCCTCAGGGTGATCAGCCAGCTATCTGGTGGCAGGTTGATTATGTTGGACCTCTTCCATCATGGAAAGAGCAGAGGTTTGTCCTCACTGGAATAAACACTTACTCCAGATATGGGCTTGCCTATCCTGCATGCAATGCTTCTGCCAAGACCGTGGACTCACAGAATGTCTTATCCACCATCATAGTATTCCACACAGCATTGTCTCTGACCAAGACACTCACTTTACAGCTAATGAACTGTGGCAGTGGGCTCACGCTCATGGAATTCACTGGTCATACCATGTTCTCCATCATCCTGAAGCAGCTGGATTAATAGAGTGGTGGAATGGCCTTTGGAAGTAACAATTACAATACCAACTAGGTGACAATAGTTTGCAGTTCTCCAGAAGGTCGTGTATGTTCTGAATAATCAGCATCCAACATATGGTACTGTTTATTCCATAGCCAGGATTCACAGGTCCAGGAATCAAGGGGTGGAAGTGAAAGTGGCACCACTCACCATCATCCCTACTGATCCACTAGCAAAATGTTTGCTTCCTGTTCCTGCAACATTACTTTCTACTGACCTAGAAGTCTAAGTTCCAGAGGAAGGAATGCTGCCACCAGAGGACACAACAATGATTCCATTAAACTGGAAGTTAGCATTGCCACCTGGACGCTCTGGGCTCCTCCTACCTTTAAGTCAACAGGCTAAGAAGGGAGTTACAGTGTTGGCTGGGGTGATTGACCCAGACTGTTAAGATGAAATCAGTCTACTACTCCATAACGAAGGTAAGAAAGAGTATGCATTCAATACATGAGATCCATTAGGGCATCTCTTAGTATTACCATGCCCTGTGATTAAGATCAATTGAAAACTACAACAGCCCCATCCAGACCAGACTACAAATGGTCCAGACCCCTCAGGAATGAAGGCTTGAGTCACTCCACCAGGAAAAATAACCACAACCTGCTGAGGTGCTTGCTGAAGGCAAAGGGAATACAGAATGGGTAGTAGAAGAAGGTAGTCATCAATACCAGCTATGACCACGTGACCAGCTGCAGAAATGAGGATTGTAACTGTCATGAGTATTTCCTCTTTCTATTGTTAAAAGCATGTTTGTGCATGTATACTCTTGTACTAAGAAAATCTCTTCATTTTATTTCCTTTTCCTTTATCATGTGACATAAAATTTAGTGACTTCATATCAGCATTTAAGTATTATTAACTTTATGTAATAGTATTTGGGTTGGGGATTGGTGTGTTTCTGGTTGTACGAAGGATAGTTGTATTGTTTTAGATGTAATTATGACCATATTATTGTCTTTATTTGAAGATTATGTATTATCTTAGGAGATGTGTATGGGTTCAAGTTGAAAAGGGGTGGACTTGTTATGGTTAACCCTGAGTGTCAACTTGATTGGATTGAAGGATACAAAATATTGATCCTGGGGTGTGTCTGTGAGGGTGTTGCCAAAGGAGGTTAACATTTGAGTCAGTGGGTTGGAAAAAGCAGACCCACCCTGAACCTGGTGGGCACAATCTAATCAGCTGCCAGCAAATATAAAGCAGGCAGGAAAACCGTGAAAAAGAGAGAGACTGGCCTAGCCTCCCAGCCTATATCTTTCTCCCTGCTGGATGCTTCCTGACTTGGATTGACTCTCCTTGCTCCTCAAGCTTGCAAACAGCCTATTGTGGGACCTTGTCCTCCCTATAATTAAAAACTGTATTAAGGCTTAATAGTTTTTTCAAATTTATGTCTAAGTCTGTTTCACAAGGAGCTACCTATTGACCTTTGCTGATTATACTAGTTATTGACTGTTAGTTGAGATAGCAAATCTTCAACTGAACTGCAATATCATACACTGAAAAGCAACAGTTTTTGGAGTCAAGACAAATTTGGAGTCTAATCACAATCTTGCCATGTTGACATTTTTCCTTCTTTTCAAATGGGAATAAAAATAGAATAATTTATATTTGTCATAAAGAGTAGAGATGATGTATATAAAAAGTAGGGCACTTATTATATGCTCAATACACAATACATTTTATTATATTCATGAAAAAATATGTATGCAGTATTTAAAAATTGCATGAAACATTTTATTTTCATTTTTCTGTTACATTATATTCACATATAATTTACAAGTTTTAGATCAAAATTTTATTTTAGCAATTTTCATTTTAAGCCTAAATACTATATTATATATAGTGTTTTATATATAATAAGATATATATATATATATACTATTAGTCTTGTTCCTCTAGAGAACCATGACTAATACAATAAATACCTTTGATAGGATTTTTTGAAAATGAAATTTTATCTCTATGATCTTCCTTCCAAAACCCCTAACCCCAGTCTAATCATGAGAAAAACAATGGGCAAATTTTAAGAGTAGAATCCTACAATAGTCTGCAATATTCCCAGAGAGAAGAATCCTACTGTATGGCTGACCAGTACTTCTCACAATTTTCAAGGACATCAAAAACAAAGAAAGTGTGAGAAACTCTCACATCCAAGCAGATCATAAAGAGACAAGATAACTAAATGTAATTAGTGGTGTCTTGGATAGAAAACTAGGGCAGAAAAGGGTGTAAGGTAAATACTAAGGACATCTGAATAAATTATAAACTTTATTTAATAATATTATATTAGTTATTAATTGTGTCCATTAATTGCAACGATTTAATGCTAACATGCAAGATGTTAATAACGGAAGGAACTTTGTAGAGTAGTATATGGGAACTCTCTACTATCTTCTTAATTTTTTTATAACTCAAAAACTACTTCAAATAAAATCTATTCAAAAATTGAAGAGACTTAAAACACAATTTTTTTTCTGTCTTTAACACTGTGTTGTATCAAAATATGTATTATTTTGTTCCAGAGAGAAGGGTCTAAGTCACAAAAAAGAGGGCCTTTAATGATTGATTGAAAGTCTCACATCACTTCTCTAAATAATTTATTTGATGCTTAAGGTGACCAAGATATTATTATAATGTTTAAAAATTCAGCCTTTTAAATGTGAAGACAGGAGAATTAACAATTCCAGTGAAATATGGGGTTGTTTAAAATTTCCTCGAAAATTACATTTTAGTTATTTTTTAAATGCTCATTTAAATGTTTAATCAAATTCTACATCCCCACGGTATACACTGCATGTAATCATTTGATTCCAGATAGATTATTTTTTCTCTCAGGCTTACTTTACTTCTGCATAATTATAAGGGCATTATTTATTTGCTTGTATTAGAAGACATCTATCTCTAGGCTGGGCATAGTGGCTCACATCTGTAATCACAGCACTTTGGGAGGCTGAGGCCGGGGGTTTGCTTGAGCTCAGGAATTCAAGACCAGCCTGGGCAACACAGTGAGGCCTGTTCTCTATAAAAAAATAAAACGTAAATAATTAGCCTAGCATGGTGGCACGTGCCTGTAGTCCCAGTTACTCTGGAGGCTGAGTCGGGAGGATCACTCGAGCCTGGGAAGTCATGGCTGCATCTCGCCACTGCACTCCACCCTGGGCAACAGAGCAAGACCTTGTCTAGAAAAAGGAGAGAGAGAGACTTACCTCATGCGAAGATTTGCATAAATAGTTGCAAGGATAAAAACAGATCAGTTTAGTTTGGCCTTTATATTTAAAAGGATACTAATATTATGTTGCCTATTCAACACCATTGCAATCTCTGATTATGACCAAGAAAGCTCATCTATTTTCCTTGAGAGGAAGATTTGGGTATTGCAATCCCACTGACTCTGCATAATAGATGGATTTCTATGTCATTCCTGTAGGAAGCACTGGCTTATCTGAAAGAGGACTCTTACTCAGAATGTCTCTTTTAAGCTGCTTCTTTCCATGCCATTCTAGAAGATAGTTTTTATTTTCTTAGGCAAGGTGGTAACCTGAATATATCATATAAATATTATTATATCAGCATTATTATGTCATTACTATTTTTTCACTTCTATTTAAATAAACATTTCTACCCATGGTAAACATTGCCAGTCTGGGTGAGAGTGAGACCCTGTCTCAAAAAAAAAAAAAAAAATTAAATTAAATTAAATTAAAAAAACAAAGAAAAAAAAAGTCATGCATCTATAGCTTAAGGAGAAGATGAGACTTCAGGGTAATCCAATCCTTTCCCTTTCCCTTCCCCGCTTCCCTTCCCTTTCACCTTCACCTTCTCTTTCCCCTTCCCCTTCCCCTTCCCCTTCCCCTTCCCCTTCACCTTTCCCTTCACTTTTCCCTTCACCTTCCCCTTCCCCTTCCCCTTCCCTTTCCTTCCCCTTCCCTTTCCCCTTCCTTCCTTCCTTCCTTCCTTCCTTCCTTCCTTCCTTCCTTCCTTCCTTCCTTCCTTCCTCTTTCTTTCTTTCTTTGATGGAGTTTTGCTCTTGTTCAGGAGTGCAATGGCATGATCTCAGCTCCTCCTGGATTCAAGCAATTCTTCTGCCACAGTCTCCCAAGTGGCTGGGTAGCTGGGATTACAGGCACCCGCCAATACACCCGGCTAATTTTTTGTATTTTTAGTAGAGACGGGGTTTCACGGTGTTGACCAAGCTGGGACTTGGTCTGGAACTCCTGACCTCAGGTGATCCACCTGCCTTGGCCTCCCAAAGTGCTTGGATTACAGGCATGAGCCACTGTGCTTGGGCCAGGGTGATGTTTCTGAAGAATCTCACATTCAGACTTCTCTGTTAGAGAGTGAAAACTAGGCTAATAACTAACTAATTCTAAATTATTTCACCATTTAAAGGAAAGAGTGATGAGTCCAGCATAAGGGTCACAGAAAATAAATATTCTTCAGATTAGCCAACTATAATCAGACAAGATCTTTGACTGTGGTTACTTTTTCAAATAACTAAGAAGAACCACATAGACTAGATATGCAAAGTGGTGTTTGTTTGTTTGGGGTTGTTTGGTATTTTTGGTTTGTTTCTTGGTTGGTTGGTTGGTTTTTGTGAGACAGAGTCTCACTCTGTCACCCAGGCTGGAATGCAGTGGTGCCAACACGGCTAATTGCAGCCTCAACTTTTCAGGCTCAGGTGATCCTCCCACCTCAGCCTCCAAAGTAGCAGGAACTACAGGTGCACACCTTCAAATTCGGCTAATTTTTTGTATTTTTTTGTAGAGACAAGGTTTCACCATGTTGTCCAGGCTGGTCTCAAACTCCCAGGCTTAAGTGATTCTTCCACCTTGACCTGTCAAAATGTTGGGATTACAGGCCTGAGCCACCACACCTACCAATGTGCTAAGTTTTTAAGAAAATTGCATTGTAAATGAACCCACAAGCCTGGCTCAACATTAAAGCCAACCCAGGTTCTAAATCAGTCTAGCAGAAAGGAATTTCTAATACATTTCCAATTATTTTCCAATTAATATGTGATAATTTTATTATCAAGGAATGAATTGAATACATAAAACATCAAAAATAACTGATGGCTGGGCATAGTGATGAGCTGTAGTTCCAGCACTTGGGAAGCTGAGGAGAGAGGATCATTTGAGGCCAGGAGTCCAAGGCTGCAGTGCCCTATGATCTGGCCCATGAATAGCCACTGTACTCCAGCCTGGACAACATAGCAAAACTCTGTCTCTTAAAAAGAAAAACATAGTCACTGATGTTTGGAAACATTGTTTATAGTAGCCAGTAATTTTCAAGGTTTGATTCATTAAAGCCAGAGACAGATAATCTGTAAGAAGCATGTCTATGAGAAGTAATACATTGTTAGCAAAGAAGTCTATAAAATATAATGTAATAATTGCTCCAATAGAAGCATATAGAAAATCATGAGTTTTCTAAGTGGAGAAGTTGAAGGGAAGGGGTTCTTTTTAGAAGAAATAACAAAAAGAAGGGGTTCTTTTTATAAAGAAAGCCAGAAAAAAATGTGTATATAATAGGGGGAAACTAAAGATAGAATTAGAAACTAGCTGAGATGAGATTATAAAGAATGTAACAGGCTTTGAAGTCAGAAAATCTGGGCTTTACCTTTTAAACCAGTAATACTACTGCTGGTATGACGAACATTTTGCGTGAAATATTACAATCTTGTAATCCTAATGATCATTTCAGTGTATATTAGAAAAATATAATCAGCACATTAGTGCTGTAATTTCATCAGTATCATTGCCTAGGATTACATTAAACTGACTTCCACTAGTAATCCACCTTATGCAGAAATAAAGGCTGTGTTCATACATAATTAGAAATGTCTCACTCCCTTAGCAATTAAACCATCCATCATAAGCCTTTAGAAATGATTACTAGATAATTATCAGTTAGTGAATGTTAATCTACATGCAAGGTGATCAATTAAAAATGTCCAGATACTGATGGCAATTGGGACAAAAAATTTAATATCTGACAATGGTAAATTGAATACTGATATTGAATAAAGAAAACAAAGAAAAATTATTAACCTGTCAAAATAAATAAATACTCTATATAGATTACTCCAAACATCCAGAAACATAGTAAAAAAAAAAAAAACAGTCAGTCATTCAGTTGGCTATGAATGGCAAAATTAAATGATCTAGCTCTCAAACCAATGTAAATAAATTGGAAGAGGGTAGTAAAGGAAGAAAAGCTGGCCAGACGACGACCACGACTGTAATCCCAAGGAATTACAGGAATCACACCTGTAATCCCAAGTACTTTGGGAGGCCAAGGCAGGTAGATCACTTGAGATCAGGAGTTCGAGACCAGCCTAGCCAACATGGTGAAACCCCATTTCTACTAAAAATACAACAAATTAGCTAGGCACGGCGGCACACACCTGTGGTCCAGCTACTCAGGAGGCTGAGACAGGATGATCACTTGAACCTGGGAGGTGGAGGTTGCAATGAGATGAGATTTTGCCATCGCACTCCAGCTTGGGTGACAGAGTGAGTCTCCATCTCAAAAAAAAAAAAAAGAAAATCTAATTAACATGACCTTGGATTTTAAATATCATAAATGTTCAATTCTCAATAGGAAAGTTCTACATCAAATATCTATATGGGATGAAAATAGGAACTGCGTCCCCATAAGAATGAAAGTTTGAGATCATGCAGAAAAATATTTTTCCTTCAAATGGCTGAACATTTCATATAGCCAAGACACCAATATTTTAGCCATAATTCACTTAACTTAATCTTCTGTTAACTTTTTTTCTCTATTGACTACCTTTTGGAGATTCTGCCTTCCATATATATATATATATTTGAACTTTGTATTTAAAAAATCAAACAGAAAAGTTACTGGTTACAACTGCACTATTAGCTCTGTGAAAGGTTACAAATTTCCCAAGCTTAACAACAACAACGAGAAGTCATATCATTTTGGGAATATGTAAACAAAGTGTATATCAGGAATGAATCCTGTTTTCCAAATCTAATCTTAGAAGTCTACAGATTTGAATACATCTTTAAATTTATTACTCTAATAATGTGATATAATTATATAATTGAATGTATTCTGCATTTATGAAAATTAAGTGATATCTTAAAATAAAATTTTTAATTTGGAATTTATTTGCACTACTAGAAAAATCTCTGCTAGGTTTCTGGATGAAGATGAGCTTATGAGTCCATCACCACAGCAACCAAACCTGTAAATAATATTGTATTAGTCACAGGGAAAACAATGTATGCTGGTTCTTTTTTTTTTTTAATTTATTTTTTATTATTATTATACTTTAAGTTCTAGGGTACATGTGCACAACCTGCAGGTTTGTTACTAATATTTCTGCCTTTATCCTTGTTATTCCTAATTTATATGCAATCTAACTCTAAATTCAATGTGTTAAAATTGTCCTCCCTACAATTAAAAATTGTATTAAGGCTTAATTATTTTTTCAAATTTATGTCTAAGTCTGTTTCACGAGGAGCTACCTATTGACCATTGCTGATTACACTAGTTATTGACTCTTATTTGAGATAGCAAATCTTCAACTGAACTGCAATATTATATACTGAAAAGCAACAGTTTTGGGACTCGAGACCAACATGGAGTCTAATCACAATCTTGCCGTGTTGACATTTTTCCTCCAATTCAAATGGGAATAAAAATAGAATAATTTATGTTTTCTGTAAAGAGAAGAGATGATGTGTATAAAAAGCAGGGCACTTATTATATTCTCAATACACAATACATTTTATTCTGTTCATGGAAAAATATGTATGCAGTATTTAACAATTGCATGAAACATTTTATTGTCATTTTTCTGTTACATTATACTCATATATGATTTATAAGTTTAAGGTCAAAATTTTATTTTTGCAATTTTCATTTTAAACCTAAATTGTCAGCATCATCTCATTAATAAATACACAATTTCATTAAATTAAGAACCACTCTACCACTTTATGTCATTTTAGGGGAGCAGTCCTGTCCTATTTCACTGTTGGAGCATAGTCAAGGCTGAGGCAATCAACTAGGGGATGGCCACTACCCTCAGCGATCATCGTGCTGTATTTGCTATGGGTATGTGAACCAAGGCTAGGAATCCGTAAGTAAGAAGACCATCTCTTTAATGGAGATGCCAATATCAGAAGATGCGATTCTGACACTGCAGGTGGCTATTGTCCACCTGAAAGAGGGCGAATACATAAAACAAAACCAAGCAGGAGTTAGGAGAGCCAAGTGATGGAAAGAAACATGGTGTTTTGGATATTGAGGCTCACAATCCAGATTTTATAATTACATACATTAGGAACTAAAGGGCTTTTTTGCTTATTATCATTTGAGTTGCATTACTATCACACACAATAGGATACAATTTTTTCTTTTTTTTTTGAGACAGAGTTTTTACTCTTGTTGCCTAGGCTGGAGTGCAGTGCCATGATCTCAGCTGACTGCAACCTCCGCCTCCTGGGTTCAAGCAATTTTCCTGCCTCAGCCTCCTGAGCAGCTGGGATTAAAGGCACCCACTATTATACATGGATAATTTTTTGTATTTTTAGTAGAGACAGTGTTTCTTCATGTTGGCCAGGCTGGTCTCGAACTCCTGACTTCAGGTGATCCACGTGCCTAGGCCTCCCAAAGTGCTGGGATTACAGGCATAAGCCACTGCACCCGGCCTGATTTTTTTCTAAAATTTTTATTAGAAAAATGTTCTTTTGACATAGATTTATAATCTATCTGGAATTAATTTTTATATGGTGTGAAGTAGGGTGGATGCAGATGGCTTCCTTATTTTTAATTAAAAAACAACAACAATGACGATTCAAAATCATTATTAGAAAAACTTCCCTGCTCTGTAGTACCACATTAGTCGAACTTTCAGTGTTCATATAAGCGTGATTCTTCTTCTCAGATCCCTCATTGAACCTGTGAGTCTAATTTGGACATCTTATGTTAATTACAAGTTTATAATAATTCTTGGTAACAGCTAGAGCAAGTCTTCCCATCTCGTTCTTACTCAAGCTTTTCCAGGATATTGTTGGCATTTTGAAATTGGCTTATCAATTTCATTTTAAAAACTTCTAATACTTATTATTTCATTGATTTAATTTATTAATTTGAGGAAAGATATATTTAAAATATTGAGTTTTCTAACTCTTGCACAGGCCTACCAAATATTTGAATCTTTTTAATTCTCTCAATTTGTTTTACTGTTTTCTATGTAGAGATCTTTTATTAGACCCATTCTTAGGTACCTGATGTATTTTATAAATGCTTGCTGACCTTCTGTCCAGAAATCTTCCTAATCTTACTTAGTAACTTATTTATTTTTCATTTTCTATATACATAATCGTATTATCTGTAAATTCTACATACGCAATTCATATTATCCCCATAAACTACATTTTCACTTCTTCCTTTTCAATCTGTATATCTTTCTTTCTTCACTGAACTGCCCTGGCTAGGAACTCTTGTTCAATATTAAACGGCAATGGTAAAAGTGGGTGACCCTTGACATTCTTTTCTCAAAATGAAAGTCTACTTATTTCCCAGGGTTGGCTCTAGGGAGAGTATAGCAATCACATTCAAAATATTAAAAAAAAAATAATTCAAAGAAAAAGAGTCAAAATATGGTGGAGAGAATGTGAAGGGAAAGGAGTGGAAAACATTTTCTTTATAAACAAAAAAGAAGAAGGAACACAAAACCAATTTAGATTTGGTGTACTTGGAAGTCAACAAGTAAAAAATGTCATTCATTGCCAGCTCTCTTGAACATTTTAATACTGATAACTTTAAACTTTCCAGGCACTGAGGTTTAGAAAACATAACAGTGGCATTAGATACAGCTATGCAACTTACAGTCAGCTGTTTCCAAGCAAAGATCTTTAGGCATTTCAGTTATGATATTGCAGAATCTGTCAACCATGTAATCAATCCAATTGATTATCCAAATAATTAAAGCCACAAAATCAGTCGTTTTTCCTAATATTTTAAATCTTCTATGATCTAAATTTTGTTTCCGTGACTAGATGTTGAAACCACTCTCTCTCCCTGCCAAAATTAGGCTTGGTTTCTGTGGTAGCCAGCTTCCCATATGGCCACCAATGATTCTCACCTCTTGAGTATTCACACTCTTGTGTATTTCCTCCATCCACTCCTAATGCATAGGGCTGACCTAGGAAACCAACAGAATATTTCAAGAGTTGGTGGTGTGGGGCTTTCAAGGAAAGGTGATAAAATATATGAAAAACTTCTTCTTTGTCCTCTCTTAAATCACTCACTCTGGGAAAAGCCAGAGTGAGCCACCATATTGTAAGGAAGCTTAAGCAGACCTATGGAGAGGCCAGTATCTCTGATGCCTCTTGCCAACAGTCAGAACCAACTTTCCAGTTGTGTGAGTGAACCATCTTGAATGTAGATTCTCCAGACCCACTTCAGCCTTCAGATAACTCCAGCCCTGTTCTACATTTTGACTGCAATCTTGCGAGAGACTCTGAGCCAGAACCATGCACCTAAGTGCTTCCTTATTTCTGACAGGTAGAAACTGAAGATAATAAATGCTTATTATTGTTTTAAGTCACTAAATGTATTATACAGAAATAGATAACTAATACAATACCCTTACTATGTCCACCTGTAGTACTAGTACTTCCCTTGTCATGACACTTTACTATAATTCTATTTTATAATAAATAGATATATTTGTTCCCACCTACTTAAAACTATTTGAGAAAATATTTTCTCTTTCATTTACAATTATAAACCTGGGCTTAGCACTGTGACTGTCACTTAGTAGATGCTAAATAAATACATGTTGTGAAAAGGAAGAGAAAGAAAGTTAGGGATCTTGAGGAAGGAGGCAGAGCAAGTATGGCTATATAGAACCCTCCATGGATTACACCTTGGCAGGAACACAAAATTAAACAACTATCCATACAAAAATCCACCTTCATAAGAACCAGAAGGAATATTATAAGGTAAAAGGGTAGGAAGGAAAGAGAAAGACATTTCTGTTTGACCAAAACCCTCAAGTTTTGCATCAATGAACAGGGATAGCCCATAAATATTTCCTGCACAAATGCATCAAACACTTCTTAAAGCAAACCTAACATACGACTAATGACTAAGCAAACTTATTATGACTGATTAATATGAAGTTTTTCTAAAACTAAAACCAAAATATTTTTTATTTGGATGTAAAGAAAGAATCATCTTTGTAGTTTAGTAAAAAAGCAAGCATGGTTTCCAAGAGTACCAATTGCCTAGGCTAGACTAACTGGTAAGTCTGAGTGCGCAGACAGCCAGAAATGAGCAGGAAAGGGAGCCCCTGGAATTTTTTATTTTTTTAGACAGAGTTTCAATCCTGTTGCCCAGGCTGGAGTGCAATGTCGTGATCTCAGCTCACTGCAAACTCTGCCTCTCAGTTTCAAGCGATTCTCCTGCCTTGGCCTCCCAAGTAGGTGGGATTACAGGCATGTGCCACCACACCTGGCTAATTTTGTATTTTTAGTAGAAATGGGGTTTCACCATGTTAGTCGGACGGGTCTCGAACTCCTGATCTCAAGTGATCCGCCCACCTTTGCCTCCCAAAGTGCTGCGATTACAGGTGTGAGCCACCATCCCCGGCCACCCTGGAATTTTTTAAAAAGTTCTAGAGATGCTGTCCACTGATAGTCAGCACTGCCAACTGACAGTCAGTAAAAAGGACAATGGCTACATTGGCTACACGTGGCCTCACAGCTGAGCTCCTCTGACCCTAAAGAAGACTTATCAGGCCCTAACCAGACATAACCGTGCTAGGGATTTTCCCTGTTGATGACCATGCATGCTCCCCCAACAACTTGCCCCAGAGTAGCCTTTTGCTCATTATAATAGTATAAAACACACCCCTGGATGGAGATTTTAGATGCTAATGAGATAAGCAACATATCTACTAGCATGTACAACCACAGAGCATAAGCCCTCGAAGGGACGTCTCAAAACATGCTTGCAAGTGACACCCCGTCACGCCCCTTCATGAATAATCATGTAAGATTCTCATAGAATCCCCCAGCACAAACTGCTGCTGGCTCATTCTTTTGAGCAGCCAACTCTGTCTCATCTTTCAGAGTGTACTGTCTCTTTAAATAAACACTGCTGCTACTATTTTTCCAACTGGATCAATCTAGAGCTGTCTTCCACTCCTCTCTAGAAATGTACTTTATCTTCTTTCAGTAAACTCTGTTACTTAACCCTTGCTATGCATTGCTTAGCTAAATCCATTCTTCCAAGTTAGACAAGAACCAAGGATTCGTACATTTCCAGTAACAAGTCCTCCTTCCAAGAGTCCTGTTGTTAAGATCCTCACTAGCATTTTACGTAGAAATATGTTGTCAACTTATAGGAAAGTTTTAAATTTCACTTTTTGGGAGCCAGGGTTGTAGCAGCAGGCAGAGCAAATATCTAAGGCACAGAGAGAGATAACATTTAGTAATTTTGGCCAAGGATTACCTGAAAGGTTTTCAGATATCTATGGAGGTTTTTAACACATATGAAATGAATGGAAGAAAATTATTTTTAACACCTAACTGCTTTCAAATTAAATGAAAGACCCTTTTGTTCCATGAAGTACATTAATGCATTCAAATAACAAATATAGACCTGGAGCAGAGATTAGAAATTATTAGAGCCAGGCACAGTGGCTCATGACTGTAATCCTAGCACTTTGGGAGACTGAGGCAGGCAGATTACTTGAGGTCAGGAGTTTCACACCAGCCTGGCCAACATGGTGAAGCCCTATCTCTACAAAAATACAAAAATTAGCCAGACGTGGTGGCGTGTGCCTGTAATCCCAGCTGCTGGGGAGGCTGAGGCAGGAGAATTGCTTGAACCTGGGAGGTGGAGGTTGCGGTGAGCCAAGATCATTACACTGCTCTCCAGCCTGGGCAACAGAGCAAGACTCCATCTAAAAAAATAAAGAAAGAAATTAAGTTAGAGAGAGATGATAATAGACTTCCAGAAACCACCCCAGAGGAACAAGAAAGCAAGAAAAAGAAGCAAATAGGCCCAGAAAATTTTTAAAGATTCCCCCAGGAATTATCTTTTCATATAAGAGTCTTCTCCTTTGATTGTCTATTAACAAGGCCATTTTGCAACTCTGCAGATATAAGTTAAATTGCAGAAAACTAACAGTAATGCAAATAATTTACATTCATATTAATGCAAATGAGTGATTTTTTTCTGATAGAGATACGATTTATTCCTATTCTATAGAAAAGGTGACCCAAACAGTGTATGTTATTAGCTTATGAGGTAGTAACAATTTTTTTTTTTTTTTTTTGAGATGGAGTCTCGCTCTGTCACCCAGGCTGGAGTGCAGTGGCCAGATCTCAGCTCACTGCAAGCTACGCCTCCCGGGTTTACGCCATTCTCCTGCCTCAGCCTCCCGAGTAGCTGGAACTACAGGTGCCCGCCACCTTGCCCGGCTAGTTTTTTTTTGTGTGTATTTTTTTAGTAGAGACGGGGTTTCACCATGTTAGCCAGGATGGTCTCGATCTCCTGACCTCGTGATCCGCCCGTCTCGGCCTCCCAAAGTGCTGGGATTACAGGCTTGAGCCACCGCGCCCGGCCTGGTAGTAACAATTTTTATATGAATTAGTAAATTTATCTATATATTCCTGAAGATTAGACACAAGCACACTCACATACACACCCATATATATAAAATATATGTATAAATATATATGAAATGCATATATATGTACCTGAAATATATATATATATATATTTCAAACTTCAAATTCTCCTTTGATTAAGTTAAATAAAATCTTTGACGTGTTCATTTTTTATTTTTATGGGAGTCATACTTTTAGCATTTGGAAATTATACTTTAACAAAGTATTTAAAAAACAGATGTGTTGAAAGTACATTTTTTAAGAGAGGTAACTAAGAACCTTGTCTTCACATATTTCTGTGATATTTTCAACACACGTTTAACTTGAACACAATGTTGAGTGAAAAGGAAAGAACTCTGAAAGGAGAGCAAAGGCTTCCCTCAAAACGATTAAAATAACATAAAATTTCTAAATGCTAATAAATAGTGGATAATACTTTTACATTCCTTTTTAAGATAAGTAACTCTTATCACATGGTCATTTCCTTTAAAAAAAAAAAGTTGTACTATTGCAAAATTGTATTTTGAACAATTTACGTGTCTGGTGCTTATTGTGTTTTAGTTAAGTTCTATTTATCTCTATCTATATAATATTTAGTATCAAATATCTAAAGTTGAAAAGAAAGTTTCTTTCTAGACAAAAAAAAAAAAAAAAACAACAGAGAGAGAGAAATTTCAATCAAAAAACCAAACCCAACTAATCAGAAATGTATTTGATCAGTAGCTTTGGGGTCAGGTTCTTCTGTGCTCTTGATTCACTGTAAGCCACAGTCTGTAATTGCACCAAATTCCAGTTAATAGACCCATGGAGTTCAAAGTAGTCCTTGAATATAAATAACCTGAGAACCAAATTTGATTGCTATAGTGTCCTGATTAAATAAAATCCCTTCTTAAAAAAATACACTTTTCCCTGTAAGGTGTGCTGAATTTCAGTTATTCCCTTTGCTTTGTTTCTTTTATCCTCCTGACTTTCATTTCATACTATTAGTCATGCTCATCTGATGTTCTGAGAAAAATGCTTTCCGTAGAAACAAAAGAAAAGATACTTTAATCCAATGGTTAAATTTGAGACTAATGCACTGGTCTATGGGAATTGCCAATAAAAAAAATTTGTCATTTAAAAAAGTATAGGGCTAAATAGCTGAGTCATCTTTCCCACAGAAATGTTGACATTCTGCTCTGATTTGGCACAAATTCCTGTTATTATTAATTTGTTTTGGGTGACTGATATCCTCGCTCGAATTCAGCTGTTAAAAGGTATGCACAAAGGTGATTTTGAACGTATCTTTTAAAATGCTTATTTCAGTACTCTGGTTTCTCGTCACATCATATATATCTTTTCCTTTTTAAAATGCTCTGGTCAAGTGAAGAAAATGTAAAAATTATAATTTTGGAAAAAATGAATGTGGTGTTAACTAACATGATATCTATTTTTGTTCTCGTTTTTATAGCAAAGCATTCTCTCATTATTTCTCTTCATTTGTGAGAGCTTCAGGGGAGAAATTGAGAAGGGAAATGAAACTCCATGAAAGAACAGAAATAAAAAAGATGGAAAAATAACTGAAATACTTTTTTTCTTTGCCAGTCTGCAAATTACTATTATAGTTGTATTAAACACTTTGTTCTACTTGCTTTGGAGGAAGCTGTAACCTTATCTCTCTTTATCATGACAAATTAAGACTTATGTTTTGATGAAAATGTACATGCAAACAATAGTTTTAAAATATCAATCTCATTTCCTACTTTTTCCTAGTAAAGTGGTGACTTCTCTCTCTTCCATACTCTACAGAAGACTTAAAAAAAAAACAAAAAAAAAAAAAAAAAAAAAAAAACCTCTGGTATTTTCATCATCTCACAAACAAAAAGTCTTTGATCATTATAATGGCCAGGATCACCTGGGGATAAGTCCTTTTTTGTTTGTTTGTTTGTTTGTTTTGAGATGGAGTCTTGCTCTGTCTCCCAGGCTGGAGTGCAGTAGTCCAATCTTGACTTACCACAACCTCCACCTCCCAGGTTCAAAAGATTCTCCTGCCTCAGCCTCCCGAGTAGCCGGAATTACAGGAGTGTCCCACCACGCCCCGCTAATTTTTGTATTTTTAGGAGAGATGGGGTTTCACCATGTTGTCTAGGCTGGTCTCAAATTCCTGACCTCAGATGATTCACCCACCTTCGCCTCCCAAAGTGCTGGGATTACAGGCATGAGCCGCTGCTCCTGGCCTAAGAATAAGTCTTTATTTAGTGTGCTTACCACTAGCATCCTGAAAATTATTTTTTAACTTTAAAATGATAATATCAGCCTCTATATTTAATTTTTGCATATTTTGCCTTTTTCTCAAGAAAATAAACATATATGGGAAGTCAAAATTTAAGAAAAAATTAAAGAGCTCATAGAAATTTAATTATTTTTCCATTCATTTTTCCATTCATAAATGTTATTTTGTAATTAACGCAGGAAAATATGCCAAATTTATTTCATTGTTGATAACCATCAGCAGCTATCAGAACAATGGACATCACTATCAGTCACCACTGGAAATGGTTTCATTTGAATAAATTAGAAACAAACAAGAAATATACAGATCTTAGAAGGACAGTTTTGAATCATGACAATCAAAGAACACACATGTAATAATGGTGGCGTTCAAAAGCTAAAATATCAAAATTTTGTAAATAGGCAAATAATAATTATGTCTTCACCAATAGACGTTGATAACTCCATGTTTGTCATAAGAGAAGAAAAGAGAACCAAATAGGTAGCAATGGTCTGATCATGAGTAAGATTACAGGCCTCCAACTATTCCTTCAATGTATAACTTTTCCAAGTGTATTAATACCTAAATAAGAATAGGAAAGAGTAAATTCCTTGACATTAATCCATTCTTACAAGAGTATCTGAGGATGGCAGAAGGGGCAGGGTTGCTTCTAATATATGCAACCCTGAGAAAAGACCAGAGTTTTAAATAGCACTGCAACAGAAACGACTTCAAGAGGAAAGCAACAGAAACTTATTTTAGAATATTTTTAGAAAATTTAGTTTAGAATGACACCAGAAGCTTCTAATGAAAATTTTTAATGAGGTTAGTGCCCATCGATTATTTAATTCTAAAGCTAGAAACCACTTTAATTCTAAAGCTGCAGAATCCAGATATAAAATTATAGTATCAGCAGGAAGTCTAGCCTTCAACTTGGCAAATGTCTTGGGACCATGCATAACTTCTGAATACTGTTGTATAATAAGAATGTTCAGACAAGTGTGTAAGATCCTAAGGCTCCTCTAGGATGACAAAATCATCTCAATTTTCATCTCTGGGATTAGAGAAGGCCCAGAGAGTTCAGACAAGTGTGTAAGATCCTAAGACTCCTCTAGGATGACAAAATCATCTCAATTTTCATCTCTGGGATTAGAGAAGGCCCAGAGAGGGCCATCCCATCAGGCTTCCAGCATGCAGGTTATAACCTCAAAACCAATATGAGCATCAAAAGTTAATATTTATTGAACATTTTATGTTCTTGGCACTATGCAGGTAATATACACACTTTAATTTTTGTAATGCCAACAATCTCATTATAAAAGTTACAGATCAGGAAACCCAAAGTACTTACCCAAAGTTGGTAATTTCGAAGCCAAGATGTAAACCCAGAATTCTGACTCCGCAACTGATCTTAACCATTTCTGTAAAATTGGAAGGGGTATATACCCAACATAGTTTAAGCCAGAGTGGTAAAGAATTTTGATAATGAAAGATTCTAGATTAGTGGTTCCCACAAGCCAGGCTAAAGATTAGTACCAGAGTGACTACTGTAGAATCACCAGAGGTTCTTGTTAAATTTCTGGGCCCGATCATCACATAATCTGATCCTGCAGGTACTGGGTGCAACCAGATATGGGTACCACTTATCCAATATGTGGTAATGAGAAATGAGAGACAGAAATGTGATCCAAAATCTACAAGACTGAGAAAGGATGGAATTTGGAATGAAGGATTAATGGAGTCGAGCTCCTACTTTCATGGCCATGAACATTGACAAAGGTGCTAGAATTTCCCTTTTAGATGGCTCCTAACGCTTAACACAGAGGCAGATAGAGTTGTTTCGGGGAACTAGACTAGGCACTACCAAGTAGAAGACTATCTTCACTAAAACAGACCAAACACTGATTGTTTTGATTTGTATTTTTTTTTAGTCAGTCATATTTCAGGATGCAAAAAGAACATGAACACAGGTGTAACACAATATTTCTGACCCTAATTTAAGTCTTTTGAGTCTAGTCAGGTATTCAGGAACTTATACAGATTGAAATGATCTGGTTGTGGAAACAGTATTATTAAAAGACTAGCAGGATAGATTAAAATCAACATCTTTTATTTGAACATCAAGAAAGTTATTGTCTCTAAGGGATATTCAACAGTGGGAAGATATAACTAAGAAAATTACAACATTTATGCTTGACAAGCAACTAGTTTTCTCAATGGAATATAACTTGCACTAAATGCAAAATAAACGAGTTAAGTTAAGAGAATTTCATGATGTGTTAAGTCTCTGATTTCTTTCATTCATGAGTGAAATCACTTGTGTCCCATTATTGCTATGAAGACTATAAAATCTTAGTTATAATCTTCGTACAGCTGTGATACAAGCCTCCAGTTGGAATGGCAGGATGTAAGGGTTGGGCGCAGTGGCTTACGCCTGTAATCCCAGCACTTTGGGAGGCTGAGATGGGCGGATCACCTGAGGTCAGTAGTTCAAGATCAGCCTAGCCAACATGGTGAAACACCATTTCTACTAAAAATACAAAAACTAGCCTGGGGTGGTGGTGCATGCCTGTAGTCCCAGCTACTTGGGAGGCTGAGGCAGGAGAATTGCTTGAACCCAGGAGGTGGAGGTTGCAGTGAGCCAAGATCCCACCACTGTACTCCAGTCGGGGCAACAGAGCAAGACCCTGTCTCAAAATAAAAGAATGGCGAATAGCAGAATGAAAGGTTTCTGATGATGTCACCAAGGTAAGGTTGGACAAATCCTGTGGGGCAATTCCTTGAAGAAGCAAGGTAGAAGTGTGGAAACCCTGGGTTCCTAATCCCACTTTTGTTACCGAACACCCATGAGATATGATTGAGTTCACCTCTCAATCTCAGTTTTTGTCTTATAGAATACAGCTAATAATCATTGTTCTGCTCCTATCATAGGAAAGTCCTGAGCACCAAACAAGAAAATTGTTAGCCTGGTCTCTTGAGAAATTAACAATTCCCAGTATTTAGTCTACTGGACCTGTATGGAACTCAGGGTCCTATCTCTACTGAATTTTCCATCCCAACGTCTCCCAAACTAACTCAAAATTCATTCATTTTCTCTTTACCATCTATATTTACCCTCTTAATCCAGTTCATGATTTTAAATATGCTTTCAAATTTATATCTTCATCCCAGATATTTCCCATGGATTCCAGTTTTGTATGTCTAATTACCTTTCCAACAGATCTGTTTAAATTTCTAACAGTCATTTCAAAATTTTCAACATAGCCAAACATCTACTCCATATTTTCTACCTACACTCTTCCCATCGCAACTCCAAGACTCATCATTCTTAACTGCTCTCTCTCTTTCATACCCCACATACAATCCATTAGCAACTTTTTTCAGCCTACCTTCAACATATATCTGGTATGCAAACACTTCTCCTGTTATCAGACTGGTCTAAGGCAGCACTATTCCTCATCCACTTGCTGATCTGCCTGCTGTAGAACTTGCTCACCTCAATACTGCAGCAAGAGAGCATGTTTAAACATTAATCAGATCAGGTTATTTTGCTGCTAAAACCCCTAATGATTTTTCCCATCACTCTTAGGAAAAGCCAAAGTACTTAAAATAACTAATAATGCCCCAGGAGCAGTGGCTCTCAACCAGTGGTGAATTTTGTCCCCCCAGGGGACATTTTGAAATTGTGGAGGCATTTTTGATTGTCACAACCGGAACAAACAGGAACAACTCTCACCATCATCTAGTGGGTAAATATCAGAGATGCTGAACATCCTACAATGCACAGGACAGCCCTGCAAGGCAAATAATTACCCACCCTAACATTTAAATACTGTAAAGGCTAAGAAACCCTGCCTTAGGACATCTGATATTTTGTGTAATTCTCTCTCTTTTTTTTTTTTTTTTTTTGAGGTGGAGTTTCGCTCTGTCACCCAGGCTGGAGTGCAGTGGTGCAAACTTGGCTTACCACAACCTCTGCCTCCCAAGTTCCAGCCTACCAAGTAGCTGGGATTACAGGTGCCTGCTATCACATTCAGCTTATATTTGTATTTTCAGTAGAGACAAGGTTTCACCATGTTTTGGCCTGGCTTGTCTCGAACTTCTGATATCAGGTGATGTACCCACTTCAGTCTTCCAAAGTGCTAGGATTACAGGTATGAGGCACCGCGCCTGGCTTCTGTGTAATTCTTAACCATGCTAGGATTGCTCACACCCCAGGGCCATTGCAAATGATGTATCCTGAGCCTGAAATACTCAATTAATCCTAATTGAAGTTCTTACTCAAGAGTCTTTTTCTCTATGAAGGCTTCTCTGGCTTTGTTACCTATAATTGTACCCTTCTTTCTATCCCCACCACACACTCCCAGCACTCATATCTCCATTCCTTGATTTCTTATTCTTTTTGCCACTAATTATAATTTTTCATATCTTACTCATTTATCTTCCACCACCAGAGTGTAAGCTCCTTAAAGGCAGGGACTTTTTTTGTTTAGTGTTTGTCACATGCGTATACCTGGTTCTTAGACTAGTGGCTGGCACATAGTAGGTCTAATATATATCTGTTCTGTGAATAAGGACTATAGAAGCACTAAAATGGTAATACAAATTGTCCTGAAATCTATGTGTCATCTTGAATTTTCTGTCACTTAAACGAAAAATATAACCATTATCACATAGGAGATTCTGAAATTATTTAACACTAAAATGTTATAATAAAAGGTTTAGACATTAAAGTTCTAGGATAGGAATTACAAACTTAAATGTTTACATAAACCAGGCATATAAATAAGTGATGTGGGCCAAGTGGAGACTCTGGGTAGCTGGAGAGAGCGTGTCTAAATTAAATGAAGCTTCAGCTATTTATTGCCATCAGTTACTTCTAATGGGAGCTTACTGCCCAGGGTGGCCAGACTGGTTCATTTTCATCAAGGGAAGTGGAAGTATGGACTTTTACTTGAAATCTGACTCTTGAAAGTTAGTAACTATTTCAGTTATGAGATATGCCCAGTGGCTTGCACAATGCCACACAGTGCAGCACAATGCCCCTCCCAGCTAGTGCTGCCGTTCCATATTCCATAATGTCTCCTGCCTTGGTGGAGTGAATTGGATGACATAAAAATTGTAGAAGCAGGTTCACGGCCTTTACCATTCTCCACTGAAATCTAGAGCAAAACCAATCCTAAATAATCATTTCATGCTTCCTGTCTCCTCTGTCCTGTTGTAACACTGCTTTGGTCTTCTAAGAATATGGGCATTTTCCAAGTAGAAAACATCTACCACACCATCCACATGATGGGAGAAACAGGAAAATCAAAAGAGAGAGATTCTTACCATCTTCCCCCTATCCATGGCTATGTCCTACAGATATGGATAAGTTTTTTTCTAGTCCTATCATGGCATTTTTGTCATTGACCTGTTTTGAAGAATTATCTCTTGAGTTAAAATTGAGGAAACAGGGTACTTAACTGAATTTTTAACAAATTCTATTTAACAATTTTATAGTTTTACAATACTCTATTCATAACAATTTCTCAAGTAAACTGTATAGCTCTGTACAAAAAATAATTATTAAAATTGGTGTCACTGTCTTAAATGATAGATTTATAAATATAAGCACTCAGTTAAAAATAGAATTAGGAAATGATATTTTATATCAAAAACCTAGGTTTTAGTCCCCTAAAATTTGTACATGAAATCATAGCTAGCCTACTAATTTTATTATAAAGATAATTTACATTTTCAACAATTTTTGGTTGTCATTTTCATATCTATTTTCTTAGGTCCAAAATAACGTTTTGTTATATAAATAAAACAATTGGCAAGGTCATAGCCTGTTGTATACTAGGTAGTTCTCTAAAGAAGTATTTTATTACACCAATCATGAATCATTTGAAATGTCACAAGTAAAGCAAGAGAAGTTCTACAGTGTGACATATTGCCATTGGCTAATGTAGCACTGAAGACTTATTTTATCAGCCCTGTCATGGAATTCTTAGTGTGTGGTTGGAGTAATGGTTTAGATCCTTTATAAATAAATGACGCTGCTTTACTTGTGTCTTTAGACACAAATATCAAGGCCCACAGAGAATGTTTTTCCAAAGCAATCTCTTTCGGTTTTATCGAATCACACAGAGGATGTAGTTCCTGGCTCACTGCCAGTCATCTCACAATGAGGTGCTACCTTAGTGAATTCACTACCACCCACGTCGATCCTATGGAGTGTTCACAAATGAACAGCCTATAGTCCAAAACTGCTTCCAGAGGTGTTTTATTTGGCTTGTGTAGTATTTTTATTTCTCATGTTTTTAATCAAATTAGTTGCCAATATTGAAAAAGTGGGATGTTTCACATAAGATTCCGTGTTTTCCACTTCTTTAGACAAAGCAAAAGCTCTTGCAATAAGTCTGCATTTCCTTAGAGTAAAAATCATCAGGAGTTGGCCGGGCGCGGTGGCTCAAGCCTGTAATCCCAGCACTTTGGGAGGCCAAGACGGGAGGATCACGAGGTCAGGAGATCGAGACCATCCTGGCTAACACGGTGAAACCCCGTCTCTACTAAAAAATACAAAAAACTAGCCGGGCGAGGTGGCGGGCACCTGTAGTCCCAGCTACTCGGGAGGCTGAGGCAGGAGAATGGCGTAAACACGGGAGGCGGAGCTTGCAGTGAGCTGAGATCCGGCCACTGCACTCCAGCCTGGGCGACAGAGCGAGACTCCGTCTCAAAAAAAAAAAAAAAAAAAAAATCATCAGGAGTTAAGAGGTGAGTTGCTCCCTGTATAGTGACTCTGTGCTCTGTAGTTCGTTTCAGTTTCTACTCTTCCTATGGCCTACATTCTCCCTGCATACTTTTACATTCCCTGCTTGGCCTTGGAAAGGCCCCAGTGTGTGTTGTTCCCCTCTATGTGTCCATGTGTTCTCATCATACAATCTTGGGAAGTATTGAGGATCCCGAAAAGGTTGTGTTTCTGTAGGTTAAATCTATTGACAATTTACCATATTAGAAATTAAAAACTTGGAAATTTTTCATTATACCCATTACCTATTCCCATAGACAACATATTTGTATAAAAATTAGCTATATAACCAAAAAATGATGAGTAGAGTGGCATTATATTATTTTGCAAAAATCTCTTTAATGTCTGGCTTAAGAGGAGACATCATATCCGCTTCTTCATACATGTGTTTTGATAGATTGTTTCTACTGAAGAACATGCAGAAAACCTGGCCTCACATAGATATGTAGCTGGAGAAAGAAGCAGCATTTCAGTACACTTTCCAGATCATTTTAAATGTTCTTCTTTGATGCTAAGTGGTATTTTTTAAAAGAGCAATTACAATACAAAATCTGAAATCATATCAATAACTTTTCACATTCTACTACATTAAAATCTATTGATATATCTTGCATTTTGAACAAATATTTTGCCCGTGCATGATTTCGTAACATATTGTATTGATTATTTGGAAAATATTGTTTCACTAAGCTTTACAGATCTTCCAAAAGTTGACGCTTTGTGAACAAAATTTAATATAACATATTAAATAACATATGTTAATATATTTACTGATCTCGTTGGAAAAGTCTGGCTGGTATGTTATCCAACATTCTAATTTTTATTCCCAAGCTTACATTTTACCATTGGCATTAACCAAACACTGCTAGCCGTTTTCCTTAAAATAAAGGACTCGTCTTGTTCATTTGCGAAAAATGTTTGCAAAATACCCAAGTGTAAATAACCACAGTTTATCTCTCAGTCTTTCTTTCAAGTAAAAATGGTGTTCTATGAAAAAATAAGCTAGTTCAGCTCACAATTCAAACGATTGCACAAGTGTTTTTCCTAAGGGCAAGCATTGTACTTCCATATGCTACAGATTTGCTTTACATTTACTTCCCATTTGTCATTCAAAGATTTAGTAAAGTTAATACATTTTACTGCCTCATTATAAACATTTTTAAGCAAAATTAGTTTTTACACATGTATAAAAGTGCAGAATACAGTGCAGCACTGTTGAATGCCACTGTCTTTATTCTTACTAAGGTGCCACAATTGCTTCATTCTCAATGCAAAATCAATACAGTAAAAAGGGAAAATAACATCTTAATGTTCTTATGAAAGCTGTTTGACTTTGTGGATTTACTGAAAATGTTGGAGATCCCAGGGGTCAGCTGACTATGCTTTGGGAACAACTAGCTTAGATCACTGGTTCTCATTCCCACAGAACCGGACACTAGACTTCAAGTAGTGACTCAAGTTAACTGACTCCAGAGTAACTGACAATCAAATCATAATGTTATGAGCTAGAAATGCAATTAATTAATTTCTAATGGAAGAGATTATTTTTGAGTTATCAGTTTGTTCAAGTATTATATTTAGAGCACCTTTTCTGTTACCTGTAAAAATATATTTTTCATCATAATGTATCTCAATGATTTTGGAGTAAGAGCAAAAGTTTCATAAATAATCTCAATTTTATCTCTTTAACTATGGTAAAGCTTGATAACCTTTTCTACCCAAAATAAAGTATACCTCTCCTGGGACATATTTGTGTCTGCTAAAATCAGTGCTGGATAAGCAGAACTTCTTTGGTTCTGGAGCTTCCCTTTTCTGACCATGACTGGCAATCTTGACAGTCTTCCACAAGGCATAGCCAAATGTTTGCTGCTGCTAATTAAGCCATAACTACACTCCAGTTATGCTTCTATGAGACTAAACCTAGATCTTCGGGATTTGATTTTTAAGTGTTATTAGACTCTTCAGTTAAAAATACAGTTTTATTGTTGATTCCCATGAACAGTCAATGATATCTGTTATGTGTAGATTTGATCAGATTAATACTTAAAGAATAATGTATTTTTTATTTTTGAGTTCTTTTAGAGCAATTTCACTGTTACCTTTGTGTATCATCTCAATCATCCCATTAGATATATCACTTTTCTTAGAATTTTTCTATTACAATTATCAGAACTGTGCCAGGCCATTTTTTGTGGAAGCTGTCTGCAAAGTCTCTTTCTTTTATGTAGCATTCTTCCTTTGAATAAACTGAAAATTATCACTCCAATCAAATGAAGCCATCACTATTCTCTTTCAATTTAAAGCTCACCTACTCAGTCTGTCTACTATTTTCATTTGGAAATTAGAAATTCTGACTCATTTTTTCATGGAAATGTGAAAAGGGGAAAAAAAGCACATACTAAATGGATATTTAAATAAGAAAAATAACTTTAAAATTCAACATTCATCTGAGGATTTTATGGACTCCATGCAAAAAGAAGTTGAACAAGCATATTATGTCTTAAAACTAATGGCAGCAACAAGATGTCACATATAAATAGAAAAGAATTAAGAAAATTGTACAAATGACAAGCAATTCTGTGAATAGAGGGATGTGGTAAAATGCTGTGGAAAATATGATCTAAGATATTAGACATAGAAATGCCAGGCATCCTTCATCCATCATCAACCAGTTTTAGAACTGAAGTATCCATATGTTCACTAGGCAATTAGAGAAAGGATATCCATAAATTAGAACCAGGACTTTCAGAGAAAGACAGAAAGACAGAGAGAGGAAGAGAGAGAGAGAAAGACAGCGCTATGAGGAATAAGTAAGTTGTGAAAAACAAGTTTTCTACAGATTGAGATTTTTAAAAAGACAGATTAACAAACAGCAACAGACAAGATGTAATTGAAGTCATCCATCAAATGAGTCCTTACCTGCTATCAAAGAGGAAAAATAGTACCTTCTAATAAAATCCACCTTAAAATTTATAAACTACTTTACTTAAGTTTTTTTGTTTTAGTCTCATAAGACATCTAGTAGGTAAACATTCTAATGTTATGTGTGAGGAAAAATGCTAACTGGCTAGATGATTTTCCCAAGGTCTGCCAGGAATTTCAAGTGTAAGAGCTCAAGCCCAGGATTTCTATGTACTATTCCATCAGCTTTTCACACTCAATGCTACTTGTTAAGGTAAGTATTGAAAATACTCTTTCTAACCAAACTCAGCCATCTATTTCCTTTCCTTCTGCTTCTGGGAACCACACGTCTGAGAAACTTACATTACCATGGTGACTGACTGCAAGACAGGCATGATTTTTAACCTTAGCTGGGCCTTCAGTGCAGCTTAACAGTAATTCTAATCATCACTTGTTGGCTCTGTATCTCATTCCTTAGCACGTAAATTATAATGTTAACCACTTTCCTTTCCTTTCTGTCCCTGTCCTACTTTGAGCAAATTAACTCACCTTTGGCTCAACAGGGACTATGGATGCCACTTGATATAAATTTTTCCTCCACTAAAAACTTAGTTGTCTTCCCCTTATCCTTACGTCTTATCTTGTGCCTACCTCAGAGGGAGAAATGCTGCTTTCTTTCCATCTATGCCTCCTCTCTCTGTCTATGCCTCTGATCTTCAGTTTCCAAACATATTTCTGTAACTAACTCCCTTTATATAATTTGCTTTCTTACAATTCTGTTCCATTTTCCTCCACTTTGCATCCACCTCAGCAGCTGTCTCATTTTCTCTTCTTCCTTTTACCATCATTCACACTGAAATTTAAATGGCACTCCCTGGCCCAGTTTCCTCAACAATGGGCTACATATGGCCCAGAACATTAGACTTAGTAGGAGAAGTTTACCAAAAGTTTCTTAAATAAATAAATGAATTAGTGAACCTCTTCCTCCAGACTCCATCTATGATTTCTGAGCACACACTCCTGACTTTGAAAGATACGATTAGAAAACTACTTTGCAAAAATTTTCTCCCATTCTACTCACCTGACAAAGGGCTAATATCCAGAACCTACAAAGAACTCAAACAAATTTACAAGAAAAAAACAAACAACCCCATCAAAAAGTGGGCAAAGGATATGAACAGACATTTCTCAAAAGAAGACATTCATACAGCCAACAGACACATGAAAAAATGCTCATCATCACTGGCCATCAGAGAAATGCAAATCAAAACCACAATGAGATACCATCTCACACCAGTTAGAATGGCGATCATTAAAAAGTCAGGAAACAACAGGTGCTGGAGAGGATGTGGAGAAATAGGAACACTTTTACACTGTTGGTGGGATTGTAAACTAGTTCAACCATTATGGAAAACAGTATGGCGATTCCTCAAGGATCTAGAACTAGAGGTACCATATGACCCAGCCATCCCATTACTGGGTATATACCCAAAGGATTATAAATCATGCTGCTATAAAGACACATGCACACGTATGTTCATTGTGGCACTATTCACAATAGCAAAGACTTGGAATCAACCCAAATGTCCATCAGTGATAGACTGGATTAAGAAAATGTGGCACATATACACCATGGAATACTATGCAGCCATCAAAAAGGATGAGTTTGTGTCCTTTGTAGGGACATGGATGCAGCTGGAAACCATTATTCTTAGCAAACTATCACAAGAACAGAAAACCAAACACCGCATGTTCTCACTCATAGGTGGGAACTGAACAATGAGATCACTTGGACTCGGGAAGGGGAACATCACACACCGGGGCCTATCATGGGGAGGGGGGAGGGGGGAGGGATTGCACTGGGAGTTATACCTGATGTAAATGACCAGTTGATGGGTGCTGAGGAGTTGATGGGTGCAGCACAGCAACATGGCACAAGTATACATATGTAACAAACCTGCACGTTATGCACATATACCCTAGAACTTAAAGTATAATAATAATAAAAAATAAATAAATAAATAAATAAATAAAAAAGAAAACTACTTTGCAGTTCAAAAGGAGTTCTTGCATGAAAGAAGCATCATTTACTGCTTTACTACTTGGTTTTTCAAACCATCCATATTCCTCATGTTTTCCTTCCTTCTAATCTTTCTGCCACACCACTACCTTGCACACCTTGAATAGAGACTTCCATTCTTTACTCATCACACCATACGCTATTGTTGCATTATGTATTGCTGCATAACAACCCATCCCAAAGCTTGCTGGCTCAGCTGGGCCATTCTTACTTAGGCTCCCTTACATGGTGATTTAAGCTGGAGACATCTTCCAGCTTCTACAGTCACATATCTGGCCAGGTTGACTAGAATAGCTGGGGTCTGGTTGGGCCTTTCTCTCTTTACACAGCCTCACGAGGCAGCTACCTTGAGCTTCCTCATAAAGTGGCATCTCAGGAGATTGGATTCCTACTTTACAACTGCTTTCTCGTGGTATGGGAGCATTTCAAAGGACTTAAGCAGGACTGCAAGGCTTCTTCTGACCTAGCCTTGTAGGTTATATAGCATCACTTTTGCCATATATTGGTTGCAAGGCCGGTCCTAATTCAAAGGGAGAAAACTACCTAAGAATACTGGGAGGCATAGTTCATTGGGAAACTATGGTGTATGCAAAACCATCTTTTGATACTAGCAGTTACATATACTTGTTTGTGTATATATCTGCTAAACTTCACTATCAAAGAACAGAAATTATGTCTTTGCGTGTCTACCGAATAGTAAATGTTTGTTGATGAAGTCAATATAAGTCAGTCAGAAACAAAAATTACAAATGAATCAATTTCCATGAAACTATTTTTAAAGATTCAGACCATTTCAATTAAAGACAGAAATTTATGATCTATATAAAGCAATAATGTTAAATGAGTCTATAAAATAAATGATGCAGATTGAGTACAGTTTGACAAAAATTTACTGATACCAACCATGTATCTAGCATTGTTCTTGCCACTGGACCTCAAGTTGCCTTAAAAATAAATTAAGGCTGGATGTAGTGACTCATGTTTGTAATCCTAGCACTTTGTGATGCCAAAGTGGAAGGATCACTTAAGCCCAGGAGTTCAAGACCACCCTGGGCAACATAGTGAGACCATGCTTCAACAAAAAAATTAAAAATCAGCTGGACATGGTGGCACACACTCTTGTCTCGGCTACTTGGCAGACTGAGGTGGGAAGATTGCCTGAGCCCAGGAGATCAAAACTGGAGTAAGCCATGATCGTGCCACAATACTCCAGCCTGGGCAACAAAATGAGACCCTGTCTCAAAAATAAATAAATAAAGAGAAATAAAATACAAATTATTCTTTCTTTGTGTATATGTCTTTTGATGGATCAATACAATGATATTTATAATTGAAACACATCCAAAACATTAATTTAACTGTGAAAATTTATTGCCAAGATTATAGTAGACTCCAAAAGCAAAACCACAGAGAACTAAAGAGAGAGTGGGGGGCAGGAGAGAGAGGCAGAAAACTAATTATTCCTTCAGAAAAGAGACTTGATATAGGTATGAAATAATTATTCAACAGAGATGCTTAAAGAAACTTTATAAAATCTGACAAATTTTTTAATCCATGTATTTAAAAATTATAGGTTTTAAGACAACTAAAAGGATAATATAATATTAAGCAAAAAAGATAATCTGAAGAGCCTGATAAATTGCATAGTGAACTATTAAATACCAATAAGGTTTTAAATTTCTATGAATATGCCATCTGCATATTTCCAATATATATAATAAGTATAAACTTAAACTATACTATGTTTTATAAATGTGATACTTACATGAAATGATATCCTCAGAAAGGATTTCCATTTGCTTTGAAATATTATTTCAAAGCTGAAAAGCCTGAGTAATGTTATATAAGAAACACCAGATGGTAACCATATCATGCTATAATGAAATTTGCAAATGAAAACTGTAGAGGGAAAAGAATATTCCCAATGGTTGATATGCTGAAATAATTGTTTTGCTAAAGAGGCAAAAATTAAATCCAATTCGTATATTAAAGCTAGCATGCACCATAAAAATGTTTCACAAAATAATAATCATCTACATTTATCCTAAAATGTTAAGTATTTAAAATGCCATTTACCAGAAGTCTTAAAATTATTCTAAAATTGAAATGTCACTTCCAGAAAAAATAAAATGTCAAAAACTGTTTTCTTCTCTTATCCCCATTCCTTACAAAAAAATGAAATGTTTAGAGCTACATTTGCCAATTTTTCACACCAAAGTATTTTCACATTGCATTTACTCCCTTTTTAATTTTTTTCTCAGTCTCTTTCATTTCCAAATCATCTACCTAGTTACTCTAGCCTCCCAAATCTCCAGCTCTTTCCTACCACAAGTGTAAAAACTGCAATAGGTTAATTGATTTCCCCTTAGCCAAATCAAATGCTTTTTGCATTAAACATCAAAATAATTGAATAGAGAGAACTCAGGTATCTATTTTACTCAACCTAATTTCAATGAGTTATAACCTGGTACCTCTGACAACTTGTCACATAGTACAAGCTTAAAAAATAATAATTAAAATTATGGATATAAAATTAAGAATTGAAATTTTTATTTTCAAAAATCACATGATTCTTTTACATAAAATTTCATTCAGGCATCTTAAATAAATGTCAGTGTTATCACCAGACATACATATGACAATTTATTAACACTGATTTCAATAAATATTTCCTGATGATGATTGGCATATTTTGTCCCTATGTATGTTTAGTCTGTTAGTTACTTTTCTCTTTTTTTTTTTTTTAACAGCCATACACTATTTACTATTTGCGATGGTTAATACTCAGTGTCAACTTGACTGGATTGAAGGACGCAAAGTATTGATCCTGGGTGTGTCTGTGAGGGTGTTGCCAAAGGGGATTAACATTTGAGTCAGTGGACTGGGAAAGAGAGACCCATCCTTAACCTGGGTGGGCACAATCTAATCAGCTGCCAGTGCAACCAGAATAAAAAGCAGGCAGAAGAACATGGAGAGATCAGACTGGCTTAGCCTCCAAGCCTACATCTTTCTCCCATGCTGGATGCTTCCTTTCTCAAACATCGGACTCCTTCGGACTGGCTTCCTTGCTCCCCAGCTTGCGGACAGCCTATTGTGAGACCTTGTGATCGTGATTGTGTAAGTTAACATTCCTTAATAAATTCCCCTTTTTATACATCTATCCTATCAGTTCTGTCCCTCTAGACAACCCTGACTAATACACTATTCCTCACAATACTCTTAATAATTTTCTGTGGAAACTACAATAAATGCATATACCAAAATTATGTATGTACCTATGTCCCTTTATCATATCATTTACAACAAATAGAATATGCTGGAAATATTATTATGTTTTTTAGTAGAGCAGCAGGTAGCCTGATAATAAATTTAACATCTCTAATAAATACTCATTAACTAGATAGTGGATATACAAATTCATTAATATTATGGCATTCATTTTACTTTAAAGAAAAATCACTTACAAATTAGTGGAGCCTCATTGGTGATAAGTTAAACCCTGCAAAATTCACAGCATCTCAATTCTAGTACTCTGAGCATCCTCATGTTTGATTAGAAGGGAGTCTAATATTTTCCAGTAATCTTCACGTTCTGAGGGGGATAGAGTGTTGGAAGTTGATCTATGTCCTACACTGCAGTCCATTTCCTCTGGACAGCTGGCCTGTGGTGCTCTTCTCTTCTGACCAATGAAGAGGCTCTTTCCTCTGCTCACTGCCAGCCCTATTACAGAGGTTTCCCGAAACGGGGCTTCATGACTCTTAATAATACAGTTCTTTCCTTTAACAAGGATCACAGAGTTAAGGCATTAGCCAGACAAACCCTGTAAATATATTTAGGGTGGCCAGTCTTCATAAAAAAGAAAAGAAGAAGGAGAGGAGAGGAGAGGAGGGGAAGGGAGAGATGAGAGGAGGGGAGGACAGAGGAGGGGAAGGGAGAGGAGAGGAGAGGAGAGGACGGGAGGGGAGGGGAGGGGATAGGAGAGGAGGGGAGGGGAAGGGAAGGGGAAAAGGAAAAGGAAAGGGGAAGGGGAAGGAAAGGAAAGAAGGAAAGGAAAGAAGGGAAAGGAAGGAAAGAAGAAGGGAGGGGAGGGAGGGAGGGGAAGGTGAGGGGAGAATTAAGACTTTGACCTGTGATGTCTACCCTGCACTTAGCGACCTGCCTTACCACTCGGTGTTACTTACACTTCCCTATCTTCTCTCTCAGCCCTGCAATATTCCTCTAGCAGTCCAATTGGAGGTACCTAGCAGAGCGCCAACCAGTAAAGCGAAAACATAACATGCAGAATCATCAATGCCACTCAAATATCTCTTTTTGTAAGTTGCAATATTCGACACCAGGATCATCACCCAACCATCTAAAACTTTAAAGTCTAAGTTCAACCATAAAAAATGAAAAACATTTTGGTCTTAGCCCTTTGTGGTTCTTAAGAATCGCTTTCATTTCCATATGCAGCATTTCACTGCACATATAAACTACTTAGTAAACATTGGCTCTTTTCCAGCTGGTTATATAATTTTCTTTTTCTTCCTATTAGAAATCTTTTGACAGTCACAAGCATTACACAGCCTTACCCTGTAATTTAGTTAAATGAATTCAAAGCTCAATCCTGCCCTCAAGGCTAGGGAAATGAAATAAAACTCATAAAAATGACGGTTAAGCATGTTAATGAGGAAACGTGGCACCACTAAGGAACTATTCAGAAATCTAAGATTGAGAGTGATAACAATGTAAGATAGCAACTTAGATAGAGAATGTAGGTAATAGGTTCATTGTGAAGGAAGGTGACTTATCTCAGGGTGTTTAGAGTTTCTCGTTAAAACAAATATTCCTAATCTCCTTCAGCAGTTCCCAGTGAAAAGATGAAAATCACAATGATGAAAGTATCACTGATTATTCTGTGTTTGTAAAACCTAAAATTATATATTCAATGAAAGAAGTTTCAGCTGGAGCAGCTATAAATATAGCGTTTATATAATCACAAAATGAGGTTGATCAAAAATAAAAATTACTTAAGAATTACACGAGATAACCATTTTTCATATAATTATATTAACATGAATACTACTAAATAACTTCTGTTATTGATACCTACAGTATCGACAGTTTGTACACTTAGACTTAATCAATATAGGAAATGACAATGTGTTCAAATGAATAAATGGCCATCATTAAATATGTAAAAGTTGTTATGGGAACACAAAGACATGATTAATTGAGCTAGCATTTATTTAGCACCTATTGCTAAGGGTTTGGTGCTTTACCTAATTGGTCATATTTAATTTTTACAACATTTTAATACTTTTGGTTCTTATAAATAAAAATCCATTTTATGGGTTAAAAAATAGGCAAGGGTCTTGGAGTTAAGTGACTTCCCAAGGCCATGCATCTTATACATGGTAAAATCTGTCCAATCCTAGACCTACACTCTTCCTTTTCCATATTCTGCCTCATAATCCCGACTGTAATGAAAAGAATTTCTTCTCACAATGGTTCTCGTGTTCAGATAGCCTGGCCACCTGTCAAAGTTCCCTTGGTTTTAATACTCACCTGGCATAGTGATTATCATTCTAACGTAACACTTTCTCCCATTGACTGTAGTCTTTTCCTAAATTCTCTTTCCCCTTTTTGCCCCCTTCTTCTTGATCTACTAGATTTGTTCAACCTATGAATTTGTAGAGCGGTACTCACACACATAATTACATACCTTAAATAAATTATCTGAACATCAGAAGATAGTCTTCTGAAGACTGACTGTCATAAAAGCCATATAAAAATATTATTCTCTGTAGATGAATCAGATTAGTTTGTTCAGAGATCCTTTATCAGCAAAAATAAATGTCTCATTATTAATTTGATATATCACATAAAAATTTTTATAATTATCACTAATCATAATTGCACTCCCAGTTGCCCAGCCACCTTTGAATTTTGTTACACTGTCTAGTATTCTTTGTGTATTAGTGAAAACTATAATCACTCCATACATACAAGATTCTTGTCTAGCTATTTTCACTAAATTGATAGTATAAGTTAAGGTTATCTTGACATTTTTTAAGCCAGATCACTTTCTAAAATTATAAAGCTACCCTTTGCTGGCATTAACATCTCCAGCTGTAGATCCTTCACTTTCCTTCTTCTTTAAGTTGTCATATGATGACTTTACTATTTCTTGAATTATTCAGGTCTATAACTATGTCTTCCTTATAACAATCCTGCACCCACAGAAAAGCTACATTTTCAATACAAGATAAAAAGTCTTTCCCAAAAAGTGCAAAGTTTATAAATTTTATCTTCTTTTTTCCCAAGTGGTCTTTATGCTGAATTTATTTTTCTTGAAGTGGTGAGGAACCTTAGCTTCAGACCTTAATCTATGGTACATATCAAGCAATTTAACTTTTTCATATAATGTCAGGACTTTTCTGTTTCTTGGGAGCACTTCCAGCATCACTAGTTGCATTTTGTATGAGTCCCATGGTGTTATTCAAGGTTTATGGTATCACACTAACATGATGAAAAATGTGTGAGAACCTCCAGAGATCACCTTTTATTGCAATACACAATTTACTGGCGAGACAAACTGCTCAGGAGGAGATGACTAGCATCACAAAGCATTTCAAGCACATATTCCTCGCAACACTTGAGCTCACTGCAATAGCAACAGGAGGCGGCTACAAAATTATTATCGTAGTACAGTATGTAGTATAGTTAATTGTATACAGTTATGATTTAATTCTGTATCTTTTCATGTATAGTCTGCATATGTTTTAGTACATTTTAACTTTTTATAATAAATGTGTGTATATTTTATGATAGTAAATGATAAAATAGTATATATGTATATATTTATGCATTCAGGACATGCCTAATTTTTTATTACTTTTTTTGATAGTTCTAGGTAGTTTATCTCCCAGTGTTTTCAAATTGTCACACATCTCCAAAAAGATTTCCAATATATTTTCTGAAAAAAATCCACGTATCAATGAACCCACAGAATTTAAACAAGTATTGTTCAAAGATCGACTATAATCCTCTCACTATGATTATAGATTTGTTTATTTCACCTTGTAACTATATCAGATTTTTATTTTTATTTTGTCATATTTCAAGTACATACAAGTTTAGGACTGCTGTATCTTGTTGCAAAGTTGTTCCTTTTGTAATTGTATTTCTCTTTATCTTAAATAATGCTTATTGCCCTAATGTCTATTTCTTCTTATAGGTATACCAATTTTATTCAGTTTATTGTTTATCTGGCATGTATATTTTATTCCCTTACTTAAAAACATTATCTGCTCTTATATATTAAGCATGTCTTTTGCAAGTAGTAGAAAGCTTGTTATTCCTTTACTTTAAAACTTTATCTGCTCTTATATACTTAGCATGCCTTTTGCAAGTAGCAGAAAGCTTAACTGCTCTTATATATTAAGGATGTCTTTTGCAAGTAGCAAAAAGCTTTTTTTTTACTTCAATTAAATCTGAAAATAATTCTATAGTAATTGATAAAACATTTTACATTAATTCTAGTCACTAATACATTTGGACACATTGCTGACAATTTTACTTACTGTCTTCTATTCATCAACCTTTTTCTTTGCTTACTTGTATTGTTTTCATTTTTTTAACCTTCTCTTATACTGGCTATTGAATTGCTGTGTTCTCCCCTTTTCCCTTTAGCTTTTGTGAAAGTTACTATTTTTCTAACAAGTGATATTTAGTTTTTAGCATGCATGCTTAACAAAGTCTAGAACAAATTACTATATATTTTCTCAGCTAACATAATAAAAGAATTTTAGATATAATTATTTAACTCAAATGACTGCATTCTTATCTTTGTCATGTATTTTAATTGTCTTGTTATTAAAAACTCAAGTATTATTAGAATTATTATTAGTTTTTATAAATAATTATTATTTTAAATTACCAGAATGTTAACCAATTCCTTTCTTGTTACTTTTTGTGAGTTCCAGTTTTCTTTCTTTCTTTCTTTCTTTCTTTCTTTCTTTCTTTCTTTCTTTCTTTCTTTCTTTCTTTCTTTCTTTCTTTCTTTCTTTCTTTCTTTCTTTCTTTCTTTCTTTCTTTCTTTCTTTCTTTCTTTCTTTCTTTCTTTCTTTCTTTCTTTCTTTCTTTTTTAAATGGAGTCTCACTCTGTTGCCCAGGCTGGAGTACAGTGATGAGATCTCAGCTCACTGCAACTTCCGCCTCTCAGGTTCAAGTGATTTTCCTGCCTCAGCCTCCTGAGTAGATGGGATTACAGGCACCCACCACCATGTCCAGCTATTTTTTGAATTTTTAGTAGAGACAGGGTTTCACCAGGTTGGCCAGGCTGGTCTCGAACTCTTGACCTCAAGTGATTTACCCACTTCCACCTCCCAAAGTTCTGGGATTACAGGAGTGAGCCACAGTGCCTGGCCGTTGTGATCATCTTCTTATTCATGAAATAAGTATTTATTAGTAGATAAAAAACTATTTCACCATCACTCTTAAATTTTTGTTTAGCCAGTAAAGAACTGTAATTTTGTAGCTACATTCTCTCCACTTCTTCAAGATATTATTTTACTATTATCTTATTTCTATTATTTAAAATTTGCTTTTCACCTAATGACTCTTACTTTGGAGGTGGGATTCATCTCGTAAGGATTTTAAGACTTTTCTGTTTTCTTTCAAGTTTTAGTGTGGTGATTATCTTCTCTTAAACTTCCTAATTCTATCCGTTTTCTTAAAAATTTTAATTGACAAATATTTCATATATTTGTTGTGTACAACATGTTCTAAAATATGTATACATTGTGGAATGCCTACTCTAGCTAATTAACATATACCTTACCTCACATACTTACCACTTTTTGTGATGAGAACACTTAAAATCTACTCTTTTAGCATTTTCAAGGATACAATACATTGTTATTAACTATAGTCATCGCATTGTACAATAGATGTCTTGAATTTATTCCACCTAACTACAATTCTGTATCCTTTGAACAAAACCTCCCCAGCTTCACCCTCATCTCCAGTTCCTGGTAACCACCATTCTACTCTTTACTTCTGGAAGTTCAATTTTTTTAGATTTTACATATAAGTGAGATCATGCAATATTTGTTTTTCTGTACCTGACTTATTTCACCAAACATAATGTTATATGGTCACAAATAACAAGATTTCTTTCTTTTTTTGTGGCTGAATCATATTCCATTGTATATACATACTGTATTTTATTTATCCGTTTATCTGTTGCTGAACACTTAAGTTGATTTCATATCTTGGCTACTGTGACTAGTGCTGGAATAAACATGGGAGTGCAGATGTCTCTTTTATATGCTGATTTCATTTCCTTACAATATATACTGAATAATGTGGCGGTGCTATTTTCAATTTTTTAAAGAACCTCCATACTATTTTCTATAATGGCTGTACTAATTTACATTCCTACCAACAACGTGCAAGGGTTCTCTTTTCTCCACATCCTCGCCAGCATTTATCTTTTATTTTCACAGAAGCCATTCAAGCAGGAGTGAGGTGGCATCCCAATGTGATTTTAATTAGCATTTCTCTGATGATCAGTAATGTTGAGCATTTTTTTCATATCCTTGTTTAGCCATCTGCATGTCTTCTTTTGAGAAATGTGTATTCAAGTTCGTTGCTCATTTTTGAATCAGGTTATCTTGCTGTTGAGTTGTTTGATTACCTTATGTATTTTGGATATTAACACCTTATCCAATATATGGTTTCCAAATATTTTCTACCATTCCGTAAGTTGTTTCTTCATTTCATTGACTGTTTCTTTGGCTGTGAAGAAGCTTCCTAAATTTGATGCAATTCAATTTGTCTATTTTTGCTATTCTTCACTGGGCTTTGGGGGTCATATCCAAAAAAATCATTGCTTAGACCAGTGTCATGGAGCTTTTTTTGTAGTAATTTTCTAGTTTCAGATCCTATGTTTAAGTCCTTCATTCATTTCCCCTTGATTATTAACTATAATGTAATAATGTGAGATGGGGTCTAATTTTATTCTTTTGTATGTGATATCCAGTTGTCTCAGCACAATTTATTGAAGAGATTTACCTTTCCTCCATTGAGTTTTCCTGGCACCTTTGTTAAATATCTATTTCTTTAAAAAATAATTTGCATCTAATTTACTCCTTGTGATCATTCTAAGTAATTTCATAAGATATGGTTTTCAGTTCTCTAATTATCTCTTCTGCTATTTCCAATATCCACTTTAACTCATTCGTTAAAGTTTTTTGTTTGTTTGTTTGTTTTTTGAGATGGAGTCTCACTGTCACCCAGGCTGGAGTGCACTGACATGATCTTGGCTCACTGCAACCTCTGCCTCCCGGGTTCAAGCGATTCTCCTGCCTCAGCCTCCCGAGTAGCTGGGGCTACAGGCACCTGCCACCTCACCTGGCTAATTTTTGTACTTTTAGTAGAGACAGGGTTTTGACTATGTTGTCCAGGCTAGTCTTGAACTCCCGACCTCACGATCCACCCGTCTCAGCCCCCCAACGTGCTGGGATTACAGGTGTGAGCCACCACAGCTGGCCATTCATTGAAGTTTTTATTTCAGTGCTTCTGTACTCTATTTTTAAAAGTTTTAATTTGGTCTTTTGCTCATAATCTTTCTTTTCCTATTGTATTATCTCCTTATGGGTTATATTCTTCTCATCTATTTAATCATATTAAACAGACATACCTCACAGAACATTTTTCTGTTAGCATGCATCATGATTTTTATTTTCAAACTTCATAGAATATACTTGTCTCACTGCTCAATGCAATATGTTTTGGCTGCTGTCTACATGGGATTTTTTTGGTTTTTTTGGGTTTTTTTTTTTTTTTTGGTTTTTTTTTTTCAGTACTGACAGGGTCTCACTATGTTGCCCAGACTGCTCTTGAACTCCTGGCCTCAAGTGACCCTCCTGCCACAGCCTCCGAAAGCACTTAAATTACAGACATGAGCCACCATGCCTAGCTTATATAGAAAAATTTTATATTTGTGCTTTTAAACCTCAATACAATTCTTTTTTTACAAAGTAACATTTGGAGAAAAGTCTCAAGCTATAGTAATTGGTAAAATGTTAAAAGTTAGCATCAGCTGTTTTGAAAAATCTTGCTGAGCATCCCACAAAGAGAATGTGTGTCTTGGATGTTGCTGGTACTAGAAGATAGAAGACATATTTACCAACATAAACAATGGCCATGTAAGCAGAGCTCTAACTTACAAGAATCATTATCCTGAAGCATGAACCCTGTCATCTTTCTTGAAGATTTTTCAAAGCTTCCTCGTTTAGAACCTGGACCAAATGGTGAACTTATATTTCTCTGAACCTGATATTCTGCCCGAAATTACTCCTTTATCATTCACTTTGTGTGCACCATCGACTTTTGCCATTGGTTGCAGTGATCACTTCAATGCCCTTTCCCAATTCCCTTCTCTACACTCTTCAAGCTTCAGGTTTTAATTCCTCTTGTTGAGTATCAATAGCTAATTACAGGAAAATGTCGTGGTTTTTGTTGCAAACTGTCTGCATTTTTCTGACATATTTACTTCTGTTTTTTTTGCATCATAATGCAAACACAGTGTTTACAGTACAGCATGCAAACCATCCATTTACTGTATGTAGGACAGTATTAAAGATGACATTGTTTTGTAATCAAGAAACAATGTTTTAAGCATTTTACATGCTAACATACATAGTAGGTTTTCTTAACTCGTATGTATAAGTTTTACATTATCTTAGCTACATATTAGGAAATTGGGTGTTTGGGAATAACATGCAATACATTATACATTATTATTTTTTCCATTTTAAATAATAGGAAAATCAGTTTCTAGTTTTC